>NC_091706.1:10015000-20015000 GCF_041296265.1 Equus caballus
CATCACAATATATTTCAAATTATGTGTAGATTACATCATGTTTACCACCCAAAAACTAACTATAGTCCATCACCTCACATGGGAGCCTAAACACCCCTTTTGCCTTCCCTCCTCCCCGCTTCCCCTATGGTAATCAACAATACAACCTCAGTTGCTATGTGTTTGTTGTTGTTTTTATCTTCTGCTTATGAGTGAGATCATAAGTAGACTGACATTTCACTTAGCATAATACCCTCAAGGTCCATCCTATGTTGTCACAAAAGGCCGTATTCATTATTTCTCATGGCTGAGTAGTATTCCATTATGTACATATATCATATTTTCTTTATCCATTCATCCTTTCATGGGCACCTAGGTTACTTCCATGTCTTGGCTATTGTATATAATGCTGCAATGAACATAGGGCTGCATGTATCTTTATGCCTTTGTGTTACCAAGTTCTTTGGATAAATACCCAGCAGTGGGATAGCTGGATCATATGGTAGATCTATTCTTAATTTTCTGAGGATACTCCATACTGCTTTCCATAGTGACTGCACCAGTTTGCACTCCCACTAGCAGTGTATAAAGGTTTCATTCTCTCTGCTTCCTCTCCAACATTTGTTGTTTCCTATTTTGTTAGTTATAGTCATTCTGACTGGAGTGAGGTGATATCTCATTTTAGTTTTGATTTGTATTTCCCTGATAGCTAATGATGTTGAACATCTTTTCATATGCTTGTTTTCCATCAGTATATCTTCTGTGGATAAATCTCTGTTCAGATCTTTTGCCCATTTTTTAATCGGGTCATTGTTTTATTTTTTGGTTGAGCTATATTAGTTCTTTGTATATTTTGGATATTAACACCTTATCAGATATATGGTTTGCAAATATAGTCTCCCAATTGTTAGGTCGTCTTTCCATTTTGTTGATGGTTTCCTTTGCTGTGCAGAAGATTTTAGTTTGATGTAGTCCCATTTGTTCATTTTTTCTATTGTTTACCTTGCCCAGTCAGACATGGTACTTGTAAATATGCTACTAAGACCAATGTCAAAGAGTATACTGCCTATGTTTTCTTCTGGAAGTTTCATCATTTTGGGTTCTTACATTCAAGTCTTTAATCCATTTTGAGTTGATTTTTGTGCATCGTGTAAGGTAACGGCCTACTTTCATTCTTTTGCATGTGGCTGTCCAGTAGACCGTAGACTTGATCCTAAGTGTTGATTCTATCCAAAATTATTTTAAAATTTATATAGTAAGACAAAAAACTCTAAAGTTTGAAAAAGTAGAATGAAGATTGAGAAGTCACACTAGCTAATTTCAATTCTTATTACAAAAGTACAGAAATAAGGTGTTGACGTAGAAAAATGACGAGAAGATAGATAAGTGAAACAGACTCGAGAGTCAAGAAATAGACTCACACAGATAAGTTTAGTATGTTTTTTACCAACTTACCAAGAGGTAATTCATTGGAAAGAGTTGCTAAACATTTGACAGCCATATGCAGGCAACAAAAGGAACCTAGAGGCATACGTCATATCTGATTAAAAAATGAACTCAAATTATATCATAAACCTAAATGTAAAGCCTAACACTATAATTCTGCTTAAAATATAGAATCTTTGTGACTTTTGGTTTGGTACAGTCTTAAAAATGTCATTACAAGCATAATCCATATAGGAAAATTTTGCTAAATTGAATTTCATCAAAGTTAAAAATGGTTCCTCTGCAAAACAGTATGTGGAAATCAAACCATGGACTAAGGATATATATTTGAAAATCATAGATCTGACAAACAACCTGTGTCCATAAGATTTGAAGAACTGTCAAAACTCAGGAATAACAATATTCCAATTAAAAATGAGCAAAATATTTGAAGACACATTTCACAAAGCACACATAAACCTAACAAATAAACTTTGAAAAGGAAAAGATGAACTGTACAATTAGTCATTAGGAAAATAAACTTACAACTAAATGAGCTACCAAAATACACATATTCAAATGAATAAAATAAGAAATTAATAACTCATATGAAATGCTGGCAAGAATGCAGACACTCAACTAACAAACTTTGCTGGTCAGAACACAAACTGTTACAGTTTGGAAAGCATTTAGTCAATTTCTTAGGAAATTTAACATACACTTAACAAAAGTCTCAATGATTTTACTCCTTTTCATGAAATAAATGAAAAGTTACATTTACTTAAAAACCTGTACATGAATGTTTATATCAGCTATGTTTCTAAATACTAATAACTGAAAACAGCTGAGTGGATAAAGAAAAATAATAGTAATACATTCAATGAAAAATTCTCAGCAATAATAAGGAAGAAAGTGTTGATATAAAATTTAACATGACTCTATCCCCAATACATTATGCTAAGGAAAAGTGCCAGACTCAAAACCTACATACCTTTTAATTCAATTTACATAACATTGTGTGAAAGATAAATTGTAAGGAAAGATAAATCAGAATTGGCCATGGGCTGGAGTTAGAGGATATATTGAATATAAATTGGTATCAGGAGGGAATCTGGGGTGAGGTACAATTATGTTGTGTCTAGATTGTGAAGATGGTTACACGAGTCCATACATTTGTCTGAACTCATAGAACTGTACACCAAAAAAGTGAATTGTACTATAGATTAATAAGAAAGTAAATACATAAGAACTGTCAAAATATCATTACCTTGAAAGTAAAATAAAATAGCCAAATAATTAGAAATTGTAATCAATGAATTATTCAGGAACATACAATTTTGAAGAATTAGTAGTGGAATCATGGATATAAATTTACATGTTAAGACATCTAGAAACCCAAAATAAAATGGATCACTTTCCATGAAAATAACAATTTACAAAATTTAAAACTTTATAAAAAATGAATAAACCAACTATCATAAAGGACATGAAAATTTCATTAAAATTTCAAACGTAGCTTCCAAGCTTAATTTTCATCTATCAAATAGAGATAATTATTTCATTTGAAGAATAAGACATAGAACTTCAAAAATTATCTTTTGAATCTGAAACAAATTTTATAAAAATTGAGGTAACAATAGCACCAACAATGACACCCTTTGATACCCTTCCGTACATAGTAGGTATAATTATTCTAAATATGATACTAGCAACAAGAATCTAGACTCTTATGGCACAGACAAAAATAAAAAGTACATGTATAACGGAAATATCAATTAATATTAGAACATTATTTTTTATTTATTACAGATATTAAGATTGTATAGAATTGTGGCAAATATTCTATATTCTCTAATAAAACTCCCTGGAATCAATTACTGATTCAGACAATTTTGGCTGCGTGAACTTGGGCAAGTCCTTGACTTCTAACTCAGTTTTCTCATCTGTGTAACCCGAGTGAAATAAATAGAACCAACAGAATTGTGTTAGTGAAAGCATTGAATTACTATAAGTATAGATATCTAAAGTGTTTAGACCAATGTCTGATGTAGAGCAAATAATATAGTCATATTTGTTTTTATTATTATTATTAAAGCATTTCAAAAGTGAAATGTGGCAATTTATTTTTTTGTTTGTTTTTTAAAATTTGGCACCTGGGCTAACAACTGTTGCCAATCTTTTTTTTTTTTCTGCTTTATCTCCCCAAAACCCCCCTGTACACAGTTGTATATCTTAGTTGCAGGTCCTTCTAATTGTAGGATGTGGGACGCTGCCTCAACATGGCCTGATGAGTGGTGCCATGTCCGTGCCCAGGATCCGAACCCTGGGCCGCCACAGCGGAGTGCGAGAACTTAACCACTCGGCCAGGGAGCCGGCCCCAAACGTGGCAACTTAAATAGATGCCAAAAAAGAGTATTGATGAAATTTCTCTCAATTTCCTGAAAGATTTATAGGATTAGATAGGACTGAAAAATATTCTTAAAATATTGGGCAAAAGCCACAATAACGTTAACTTCTGTCCTCTGAAACCATTTTGCTTGTTTTATGTTCTCCTTTGATGAGTAGGTAAATCAGGTACCAAAAACAGATGTGTGTGTGCATCTGTCCCCTTCCAACAAATACATAATGACTTTAAGATAGGGCTACAGGTTCAATATATGGTATTTACATGAGTAGGAAGATAAATGGGATGAGAAGGAATGGATCACCATAGAAGGTCGTAGTTACACAATTTTAGAATATTTGATATCCTACAAATAGATTTTTATTTTTTGAAGGACCATTTGCATTTCTTTCTAAATATAGGGCTGGAAAAATTTCATTCTGCCATTCAGCAGTTTTTTTCAATGTCATTTTTTTCTCATAAAGTGTTTATGGTCTCCTCACCTTTTGTTACAGGATCTTCCATTAGCAGAGACCAGGTGATCTACTTTTGCAGACGATTTATCTTCCCAAGAAGTCTCCAGACAGATGCTTTGATCTCCTTGATTATAAGACTGTATATGATGGGGTTCAGGAAGGGAGGCAAAACTGTATATGCCATAGCAGTAATCAAATCTTGAGTGGAAAAATTTTAACAACTGGCTCTAAGGCAGCAAAGAGCCCTGTGGTGATGAAGGATATGAAGACCGTCAGCTGTGGGGAGCAGGTGGCGAAGGCTTTGGCTCAACTCTCTCCTGATGGAATTCTAAGTACTGTTGAGAAGATCTGAATATAGGAGATGATTATAAGAACAAGCATATCAGCACCAAGCTGGAGCTCAGAGCCAGGGTCACAAACTCAACAAAGAAAACTTCACAGGAAATCAGAGCCCACATATGAGGGATGTCACAGAAGAACTGGTGCCTTGTGTTGGATCTGAAAGGGGCTCCCAAAACATGTTGCCATGGTGGACTGCTGCATAAGAAAACCAACTTAGCCAGGTAATGACTGCCATCTGGTGGCATGTTCCTGATGTCATAAAGGCTCCATATTGGAGGGGGTGGCAAATGGCAACATAGTAGGTTATAGTACATAACTGTGAGAAAGGCCAGTTCAGCAGATGCAAAAGCAAAGAAAAAATAGACTTGAGCCATATAGCCAAGATAAGAGATGGAGTTGCTGTGAGTCATGGAGCTGTGTATTGACTTAGGTACAGTGACTGAGATGTAAAACAAATCCAAAAAGGAGAGGTTCTTTAGGAAGAAGTACATGGGTGTGTGAAGATACTGATCAAGAGTAATGATCATGTCGATGAGAAGGTTCCCCAACTGTGCTGCCAGATAAAGCAGGAGAAACAGTCCAGCAAGTAGTATCTGAAACTCCCAGATATCAGAAAACCTCATAGGCAGGAATTCTGTCACTTGAGTAAGATTATCCATTGAGCAGGGAAAGCTATGTCCTGATTGTCAAAGGAAAAACACACAGTGATTAAAGATGAGACAAAAAATGAACACAATATTGTATTAATACAATGTTATAAAAATAGTATTCCCCTAAATAAAGTAATCGGTTAGATATCTTCTACACTGCTTAAGCAAATGGAGTGGTGGAAGATGAATTTTTCACATGGCCACATTCTAAGAGATGTATGTCTTAAGACTTTAATAGTTAAGTAAGTAATTTCCAAAGCTTTTGATTAGTACTGTATATTTACTATGCAGTACTCCTCAAAATGTGAGATCAAGATTTTTTCATCAAATAGGTGCTTGTTATAAATTTTAAGGTCCCAATGACAATCTAATAAATAAGAATTTGTGAGATGAATCCAACAATTTACCTTCTATTCAAGTTTCTGGGTAAATTTTTAATATAAAAGTTTGGAATCAAAACGGTTACAGGTCCTGTGCAGAGTCAACTCTCTTTAGCTTTTTGTCGAATAACTTTGTTGGTAAGCGACTTTAAAATGGGGATTTATTGTTTAAGTCATAGAAAGAATATGGAATACAATTTTTAAACCCATTATAAATAGTTCTGATTTGGAAAAGAGGAAGTTTGCTTTGTGTGAATGCACAAGAAATGACAATAGTGCAATAAAAACACAACAATCCTTGTGTAGCACTTTCTCTGTGACAGATTTTGTCATACACACAGTAAATATGTTAACTCAATTAATATTCACAATGGCACAAAGGATTCGAATGTGTTACTATTATTTTTATTCTACAGAATAAGAAATTAAGAAAAAATAATGTCAATTAACTTGCCCAAGACCTCTCAAAAAGCCAGATCCTGAGCCAGCACTCAAATCAAGGTTGTCCATCTCCAGGATCAGTGTTGCTAACCTCTGCATTCTACTAATTTTCTTTAATGGGTAATAATTTCAACCAACAAAACTTGATGAAAATGAGATTTTTTATATATATTAATTGATGATTATCATATCTTTACTTTTGCTCAGTGATACTGTCTGCATGTTTAAAACATATATGCTTGTCTGCATCAAAGTCATTTCTGTGTTAGATTCTCTCTACATGACTCCAAAGTGTTGTACCTCACAATTTTATGTTTTCAAATATCAGCCAACTTTGAAGTCAATTTAAAATAAGCTTAGTGATTATCCATTTTAATCAGTATTTTTTGATTATGTCATTACATTCATGATAAATAAAACACATAAATAAGTGCTATCCTTCGAGAGTAGGCAAATATGAATGAATCTTACCCTTATTTATAAGAAACGTAGGACCCCCTTTTTATGACAAATTTTGAAGATAGTCTTCTTTCCATAGGCTATAAATAATATAGTCAGTACGAAACACTTCATTGTCTCATTAAAACAAAAATTTAAAAACAATAGTGCCCTCACACAATGTCAAATAATGAGCAATAAATATTTGCAAGGTAAATGAGAAAGAAGTAATATCAGTTCCCTGATTTAAAAAAAAGTAACTATGAGAGCAGGTTAACATAAAAGAAAAATATAGGCAAAATGTCTGAACAAGCAGTTCATAAACAGAAAAATTAATGATCAATTACTACTTCAAAAATATGTGCAAAAGTACTCGTTATGAAAATGCACATTAAAACCTGAATAAGGTGCTCTTCTTTCTTTCATTGCTCTAGAAAATACAATGCATATAAATCTTACCACTAAAGGCTTAATAAAGATTTGAAGGCATGAAACTCTCCTTTACTGCTGTTTTTTGTGTAAGCAGTCTATGTACTTTGGAGTGTCGTTTGGCAATATTTAATACAATTAAGATGTGTAAGTTTCAAGCGGCAATGCTATTTGTAACAAATATATACTTAATTTTTTACATGACATATTTAAGAATGTCTGTTCTATCATGTTTAAACTCTAAATTCCAATTACTGGCATACTTGATAATATACCTTGTTTTACACCAGAATGGAACACTTTGTAGCAATAAAATCAAATGGAATAGCTCTACATACATCAATAAAGGAGATCGTAATATATTTTTTCAATAGAAAAAGCAAGCTGCAAGCTGTTACATAGAAAGTGTTTCCAATCATATCAGTTTAAACATTCAGAAGAGTATAGTATCTTATTTATGGATACACACACATGTAAAAATTGTACAAATCTGTTAAACAATTTATACAGAGTACCCATTAATCAAAATGGTATGGAGGAGGGAAGAAAAGAGAATAAAGTGAAATAAAAATTGTGTCAACTATATCTGAAATATTTTAATATTTAAATCAGAGCAACCAGAAAAATATTAATGTGATAAAATTAAACACTGGTTATTAATCATTTGGTATACTCCTACTTTCCAGATTTGAAATATTTCTTTTAATATTGTGTATATCCATATAAGGAAGCAAATGGAATATTTTTGTGCATTATGAATTGCACTCCACCTTTTTAATTACTTATAAAATTCAGTGGGAAGGGGCAAAACTGTCCTCTTTGGCATTATGGATCCGATAAGATACCCCGTATATTAAAACCTAAGAATCCAAGAATATATTAAGATTTAACAAAAGAAGTTACTGGAGAATCAGGTGTGTGTTATGTTATTTTGTTATTAATTTCTGCATATTTTGTTATGTATTATAATGTAACAATGCATAGTAATTTAAGACTGAATTTTTGTGTTGTCTTTTTATTGTTAATAGAATTTAGTGAAACAAGTAATAAAGCGCTCATTTATTAGTTTTTATTAAAAAAGTCACAACTACACAGCCAAGACTTGTAGATTCTCCTTAAAGCAAAATAAAAAAAACACTCACACACTCACACACACACACCCCTTTCAGGCTGAATCAGCAGTAGGATATATATTCTCCAAGTTAACTTTCTTGCAGTAGATGTAAAATTCTACACAACTGCCATGTGGCAGATTCCTCATAATCTATTTTCTAGAGGATGAGCAAATAAATATCCTAATTCCTTATCTCTAATAGTCACATTTCCATACTTCTGAAAGGAAAAATATATGATTTATATATAGTTACTATTTATTTTTTATTAAAAACTTATTAAATCAATATTTTTTAACTGCAGACAATTTACAATTAAGAGCATAGAAGATCATTTTATAGATGTATAACAATAAATGCATTATCATGATATATAAATACACATGTGTACAATATACTTATTCAAAATATTAGGCATATTGGTTGATACATTTGTTTAACAAATGGATAGAAATTAACACATAAAAGATGCACAATTCCTTTGCAAACACCTACATACGTCCTCAATTGTTGTACATAATTTCTGAATTTTAAAAGCATTGTTTTTAACAGATAAGCATATTTATTAAATATTTATAGGGGCTGTCCCGGTGGCACAGCAGTTAAGTTCGCATGTTCTGCTTCTTGGCTGTCCAGGGTTCCCCCCTTTGGATCGCGGGTGCGGATATGGCACCGCTTGCCACCCCATGCTGTGGTAGGCATCCCGCATATAAAGTAGAGGCAGATGGGCCTGGATGTTAGCTCAGGGCCGGGCTTCCTCAGCAAAAAGAGGAGGATTGGCAGAAGATGTTAGCTCAGAGCTAATCTTCCTCAAAAAAAAATAAATAAATATTTATACGTTTCTTTTTTTGTGAGTCTGTGCATTTCAAATCCATACATCATCTGATGAATAGATAGACAGCCTTGTGGAATTCTCTCCATGTCAGGAACAAAAATGAATTTACAATCCTGTCTCGCACCTTGGATAAATGCACCTGGATACTCCCTCTCCCTGATGACAGAAGAGTGTTAGGGTTGAGGAGAGACTTCCCCATAGACATGAGGACACACAGAGTGAGAGAGTAAAAGGGTTCTCACTTCAGTTCGATGTCTTCTCCAAGCCTGCATAAGGTCAAAATAGCAAGGATGTACTGGTTTTGTGGGGTAACTCTATGCTATAGAGTAATTTCAGGATATTATACTCCTACCCAATTTGTTCAAATTTACAATAACCTCTGAAAAGGCAAAGCTTAGCCAGGGTGTTCCTGGTAAATGGCATGGGCAGAACACAGACCCTGGACATGCCTCTTCACCTTCGGTCATTTTCTCCCTTCTGGCTACACTGACCAAGTATGAAATTTGACTACATAGGCATACCCTAAGTCCAAATCCACCTCCTCCATATGCCTCAATATTTCACTCAAAAGATTAGTAAATCAAATTCATAAAGTTAAAACTAAGAATACCCCGTGGTCTAACGTGTAATGGGATTGAAGGAGACCTGAGTCCTAGTTTTGTTCTGACATAGTCAAGCTGTCCTAAATTGGGGGACCTACAGATAAATTTGAGTTTCAATTTCCCCAACTGTAAAGTGACAGTAAACAAGCTAGCTTTTGCTGCTCACCAGCTTTGAGAAAATATAAATCTGATCTACATGAGTCTCCTTCACCTATCAGTGCAGTCCTCTCTGAGTGGTCCTTACTCCTGAAGAGTCTGCCCTTATTCTGCTTATATTAGGGGACAGAGATCAGTGCTGAAGGACAAAATCCCCAAATTCTGCACCAGAGATGCTTACTTTCCAGTCTCAGGCTCAAAGTAGACATCTTCAAAACTGATTAAAATGATAAAAAATGAAGCAAACTGTCTGGGGTAAATTATTTGGTTTGCTTGTTTCATTGATAAAGCTCATAACGCATAAAACCAAGGGACTCATCAAATCACTTTTATCAAACATCTGTCTTGATGTTTTTTCTCACAAAGAGGTTGAAATAATTGGTTACATAAACCTCATGACAAGTGAGGAAACTCATTCTGTTTTCTGAATGAGTAAAAATCTGAGAAGTAGGATAAGAGTAATACCTTGATGAAAGAACATGCAGTTTCTCAAAATGTATTCACTTTCTGCAATAATGATGAAAAAACACTATTTCTAATGTCTTCATTGATTACTAGAAGAAACCAACTGATATAATATGCAAACCCAGTGATGGAGCAAAGCTGTTGTACAATGTATCAAGGAAAGACAGTTTGCGTTAGGTGTCCACAGGTGCTGGAGACAGAGCCCCTGGAGTCTGGAGTGGGTTGGCTTCCAGAGAGGAGCCTGGGGGATGTGGGTCTCAGGTGGAAGCAGACTTTCTCCAGGTAAAATGGAATACTACCTGCTGAAACAGAAGCTCAAATACTGAGTGGCTGGTAATAAAACTCAAAGTCCCTAGGGAAATAATAAGCATGAGAGATACATAGATATTAATTAAGAGAGTGAAAAAAGTCAACAGTGAAAATAAAAATTCAAAGCATTTTTATTTTCACATTCTATAAAACAATCTTTGATAAAGTTCAAAATCTGGATATTTAATGAACTCAAAAAATAATAATTCATTGCTTGAATTCATTACCATGCCTAGTCAATGTGCCACCTGAAAATATAAGAACATATCCAATTTACTTCACAGTTAATAGCAACTTATTTCTGTATTGAACATAAACCCTCAGAAAATTATTGAGAAAATAAAGACAATCTTCATCCTTCCCATCTCCTGCAAAATCTATTGATCTGACAACCAGTAATAGAGTAAAAGGATGAATGAATACTAGATTTAATAAAATATGACAATTTAAACAGTTTTATTTTAAAATAAAAGTGTTCAAGGAGAAATGCATAAATAAATAAATTTTATGTATTCAATGAGAAATCTAACACAATTATATGAGATACGTATTTTGTTACCATTTATTTCAGATGAGGAAACAGAGGCATTTTAGATACTTCGTAAAAACTCTCATGCCATACAGAGCGTAAGCAAGTGACAGCACTAGGCCCCAGGACTTTTTGGCCCCAGGACTAGTAAATTGTGCTGTCTCCCTGTAATAGTTATCCCTGCTATTATTGAGCATTATATTAGTCAGACATGAGAAGGATATAGGTGGTAAAATCTTTGTAAAGAGAGGGCACAATGACCTTTTGTGTGTGAAATTGTAATTTATTTGGAAAGCACAAGGTAATCACCTCTAAAATTAGAAGAAAATAGAATTATTTGGAAAAATGGGTACAACTTAAATGATATTTGGATAAACTAACAAAAGGAGAACTTTATAAAAAATACCCCAATTTTGTAAAAAACGAAATATTTAAACTATCCAAGGTTTAAATTAAAAATAACTATACGAGATGTGAAGATTAAGACATCATTAAATTCTCCTGGAGGAGACCAAAGTCAACTTAAAAAATGTGAAAAACACTATGAACTTGATAAAATGGCCATATCAACAATATATCAACATTGTGCTGGCTTGGAAAAATAAATTTGTAGTTTATGTTTCTCATGCTCAGACATGGTTAAAATACATCACAATACTTGCTTTTACAAAATTCTTCAAAATTGCTGGGTTTTGGTAGTAGTGGATGACGATTTGAAGAGTTTTATTTGTTCAGAAAAATTTGGATCATGGCAAGGTAAGTTCCCAATCCCTTTTACATAAATGATGGAAAGAGTCTGAGCAAACAAGAGCTCCTGGGCAGGAAGAGTGATAGGAGAGTGGTGGCAGAAAGAAATCAACATTTAATCAAGAGCCAATGACAGGAAATGTTTCCAGGTAGGGATACAAAACTGACACTATCTTGATTTCAAGGAGTTTATATCCTAAGGAGATGATAATTTTACATTTAGCTGGAATAGTGTTAATAATTTATAGAATCATACTCCCTACTATGGTAATATTTTCTATGAATATGTAAAAAATATTGGTAAAGTGAATGATGCATCATCAGTCTATAATTAGAATGTGATATGAGTTTTATATTAGAAAAAATAATTAGTATAATTGTCACCTAAATGTCATATTTATTATACCACACGAAACATTTTTCCTTGGCATAATTGACATTCAAAGATTTTTATCATGTAATTGAATTCTAACCAGTAGCAAATATGGTGAGCATGGAAACAAACAGACCAGAGGAAGACTATAATTAAAAGAAAAAGCCAATTTGTAACTCTCTTTTAATCATTTAATAATCTTATATAAAATGATACAACTTCCTGCATTGGAAGAAAAAATGGAATACATTTAAAATTCATGCAAGGTATGACCAAGCATGTAGTCTTATGATAAATTTGTATATTTTTGTAGATACTACAAGGTCTCTTCATCATGTAACTCAAATTTATATAGATCATTATAGTAAGAGAAATTTTGTTATGTTCCTCTGCACATGAGAATGATATAAAAGTTATGAATTAAACCTGAAACAACTAGAAGTGAGACAAGAGTTTATCTCATATGCCTCAGCAGGATTGATTATGGGAAAATCAGGGGCACGTTAGTTTGACTCCCACTGCACCTTAGAGATGACACCTGTTTCTGCAGCAAAGTATTCAGGAATGTGCATGGAGCAGACTATGCTAGCCTTGGGTACCTAGTCATCTTGATGTTCCAGACTGTATCTAGCTTACCCTGGGATCACATTGTAGATTTTATAACTTGGGTAAAATAGACCCCTCCATGAGATTAGATCACCTCTCATTTGGATCTGCTCCCACCTTGAGTATAGGTGATCTCCAGAGAGGCTGTCTTGCCTAGGAAGTTCAGGCATCACTCTCACATGCTCCATATTGTCTACCACAGGTCTTTGATAACTTTTGATGAGGATTGTGTGGTTCAGAAGATTGCAGCTGGCTCTGTCCTGGACAATATTGCTGACATCTCTGATCTGTGCACTAGATTGTGTAGACGCCCTTGGTACAAAGAGAGTAAGTGATGTACTCTGGGAAGGCCTGTGTTCGTCAAACCATCAATCAAATCTTTTGTCAATAAATGGTTTATGAAACACTTTGTACCATGTGAAGGTGTAGAGAATGACATAGATGGATAGATAGATAGATAGATAGATAAAGTAGACCATCAGAAGTAAACAAGCATCTATAGAGAAGTAAGTGAGGTGAAGAACCCAGACTACATAATGTGTAGCCATCAGCTACTATATCATACTCTGATGATATTCTTTTCCCACTCTTTTATTTTCAACTGTCCGAATCTTTCTCATTTGGGTTTGTCTCCTCTATACAGAGGATAACAGGGTTTTCATTTATCACCTAATTTAAGAAAAGCTAAGTCTCCTGTTTACAGTATCTTTGGATTTACAAAATAATTGAGCAGAAAGTGCAGAGTTCTTACAGACCCCTTCTCCCTCACCAACAATTTCCCCTAATGTTAACATGTTTAATTGGTGTGGTAAATTTAACTAATACAATAGTTTACATTAGGGTTTACTTTTTGTGTTGTACAGTACTGTGAATTTGAGAAATGCATAATGTCGTGTATCCACTTTATAGTATCATACAAAATCATTTCAATGCCCTAGAATTCCCTTATCTTCCACCTATACATTCTTTCCCATTTCACACTGAGCCCTTGGTAAGCAGTGATTATTTTACTGTATTGATAGTCTTTCCTTTTACAAAATGTCATCTAGTAGTGTCAACAAAGGTCTCTGGAATACAGGAATTCAGTTAGGAAGGCTTTATTGCTCATACAGTTTGCAAACTTGGGGCACTGTAGCCAGCAGCAGCAAACTGAAAGTCAGCTCTGAAAGAACAAAAAAGGGGCTGCCTTTATAGAAAATGTTCCCGCCCAGGTTGCCAGTTCCCACCAAGGTCCCCACTCAGGTCTGCTTTTGTAAATGAGGGATGCAAGCCAGCTAAGTCCTGATTGGTTGGTGCAGGTCAAAGTTTCATTGGCTAGGTCCAGGTGGCTGTAAGGGACTTTTGTAAAATCAGGAACTTAGCAGAGTCAAAAGCTTAATGGTGAATTCCATGGTCTTTCCAGAAACAGTGTATGTGACTGCATTTGGTCCCATTATGGCCACTTGATGCTATTGTCTTTAGGTCCCTGTTAGCCACACAGAGTTCATCCTGTCCTCAGAGAGAGTTTTTATTTAATTGTATTCCACAGTAGGAATCATACACTATGTGGCCCTTTTAGAGTGGCTTCTTTAACTTAGCAATATGCATTTAAGTTCTCTCCAAGTGTTTTCATGGCTCGATCTCTCTCTTTTTTTTTAAATCACTAAATAATATTCTGTTGTAAGAATGTACAACTAATTGCTTACCTATTCACTTATTGAACGATATTTGGTTGCTCCAAGTTTTGACAATTGCAAATAAGATGCCATAAACATTTGTGTGGATGTAAGTTTCAACCGTTTTGAATAATTACCTAGAAGTACAATTGCTGGATTGGATGGGATAATTATGTTTAGATTTGTAGAAACTGCCAACTGTTTTCTAAAGTAGATGTATGATTTTGCATTCCCACCAGCAATGAATGAGAGGTCCTATTGCTCCACATCATCACGAGCATTTCATGTGGTCAGGGTTTGAGATCTTAGCATTACAATAGGTTTATATCATCTCACTCTTATTTAAATTAGCAATTCCCTTAATGACAAATTATCACAAGCATATTTTCATTGCTTATCTGCCATGTAAATATTTTTTGGTCGGATCTTTTGTGCACTTTTTTAACTGGGTTGTTTGTTTTCTTATTGTTGAGTTTTAAGAATGCTTGACATATGAATTCAAGTTGTTTATCAGAAATGTGTTTGCAAGTAGATTCTGCCAGTCTGTGGCTTGCACTTTCACTCTTTTAATAGTGCTTTTTACAGAATAGACATTTTCTTAATTTTAATGAAGTTCAACTATTTTTTCTTTCATGGATTGTGCTTTTGGTATTATATTTTTTTTTAAAAATCATTGTTAGGCACAAGACCACCTAGATTTTCTCCTATGTAATGTCTAGAAGTATCATATTTTCATGTTTTATACCTACATAATGAATAAATTTGAGTTAATCTTTTATGAAAGTTGTTGGATTCTAGATTCCTTTTTTGCCCTATGGGTGTCGAGTTGTTACAAACCCATTTCTTGAAAGGACTATTCACTATTCATTGAACTGCCTTTGCTTCTTTGTCAAAAATTACTTGACTCTATTTGAGTAGATCTATTTCTGTCTTCCATTCTATTTCATATATATCTATTTTTTCAAAAGCATCACACTGTTTTGCTTATATAACCTGATAGTAAGTCTTAAAGACAGACAGTTTCATTATACTGACTTTGTTTTCCTTCAGTATTGTGTTAGATATTCTGGGCGTTTTGTCTTTCCTAATAAACTTTAGAATCAATTTGTCAATTTTCATGGAGTAACTTACTTGGATATTGATTGATATTGCATTGAATCTATAGAGTAAGGTGGGAAGATTTTAACAATATTGAGTCTTTATATTAATGAACATACAATATCTCTCTGTCTAGATCATATTTCATTTATACTCTTAGGCATGTATAGTTTTGTTGTTTATTGTTAGATTTATAGAGAATCACTTAACTTTTAGGTCTTAACATAAATGGTTTTGTATTTTCAATTTAAGATAGAAATTGTTCATTGTTGATATGTAGAAAAGTACTGATTTTTGCATATTAAGCTTATATCCTGTAACCTTGCTACATCTGCTTCCAAGTTGATTTTTGTCTATTTTTAAAATTTTTCTATATAGACAAAAATGTCAGCTGTAAAGAGAGTTTTCTTTCCTCCTTCCCAAAATTTGGATAGTTTGCATTTTCTTGTCTTGTGTTATTGCATTATCTAGAACTTAGAAAATGATGTTGAGTAAGAATGGTGAGTGGGAACTTCTCTGCCTTATATATGATCTTTGGGAGAAAACATCTATTTTTTCAAAATTAGGTATGATGTAAGTTGTAGGTGCTTTATAGATGGTCTTTATCAAAATGAGAAAGTAACCACTATTTCTAATTTTCTAACAGGTTTTTTTTTTCTTAATCGTGAATGGATGATGGATTTTTTAAAATAGTTTTCTGCACCTAGTGATTGATTATATAACTTTTCTTTTATAGGATGTTGATGTGACAGATTATATAAAGTTATTTTTGAATATTGAAATGGGCTTGCATATCTAGAATATCCTGCTTGGTTTAGGAATGTAATTTTTGTATACATTTTTAGACTTAATTTATTAATATATTGTTGAGATTTTTGAATACATGATTAAGAGAAATGTTAATCTGTAACTTTCTATCCTGTAATGTGTTTTGTCTGCTTATTTTATGAGGATAATACTGGCCTTATAGAAGAAGATAAAATGTGCCCCTTCTGCTTCTATTTTCTGGAGTAGATTATAGAGAACTGTTATTTTTTCTTAAATATTTGGTATAATTTATTAGTGAAACTATCTGGATGAGGTGCTTCTGTTTTGGGAGACCATTAATTATTGATTCTGTTTCTTTAACAGATATAGTCCTATTCATGATCACTTTTCCTTGGCATTAGTTTCAATAGGTTGTATCTTTCAATTATGGTCCATTTTATCCAAGTTATCAGATTTCTGTGCAATGGAGTTTTTTTTGAAATTTTCTTTTATTATTCTTTAATATCCATGTAGTGAGTAGTGATGACTCCTCTTTCATTTGTGATATGAGGGATGTTTCTTCTTCTTTTTTAAATGTTTTTCCTTGTTTAGCCTGGCTGGATGTTTTTAGTTTGATCTTTTCAAAGATCTAGCTTTCCATTTCAGTGAACTTCTGCATATTTAATTCCATCCTATTTTATTATTATTTCTTTTCTTCTGCTCACTTTGGATTTTATTTACTTTTCTTTCTCTGGTTTCCTAAGTTTGAAGCTTAAATTATTGATTTTAGATCTTTCTCCTTTTCTACCATATGCATTTAATGCTATACATTTTTTATAAATACTGATTTTGCTGAATCATGCAGATTTTGATGTTATAGTTTTATTTCTTTATTTCAAAATATTTTTAAAAATTTCTTGATAATTTTTTGATCCATGAGTTATTTAAGAGTGTTTTGTTTAATTGTCAAAATGTTAGGGATTTTTCCAGCTCCCTTTTTTTAAGTGTGTTGATTTCTAGTTAATTTTATTGTTATCAGAGATCATACTTTGTATGATTTCTAATATTTCAAATTTCTTAAGGATTTAGTTTGTGTAATAAAATAAAGTCTATCTCAATAAATGCTCCCAGAGAGCTTGAGGCTACTGTATATCTGTTGTTGTTGGATGAAGTATGCTGTAAATGTCAATAAGATCCAGTTCATTAATGGCGCTGTTCAGTTCAACTATGCCCTTTAATGATTTTCTGCTTTTGAAATCCGTCAATAACTTACAGAGTTACGTTGAAATCTCCAAATATAATGGTGGATTCATCTATTTCTCCTTGCAGTTCTATCAGTATTTGCCTCACATATTTTAATGTATTTTAGACATATACACATTAAAATTGTATCTCTTCTTGGAGAACTTATCCTGTTTATCTTTATGTAATTGCCCCCATTTATCACTGGTTTTCTTTCCTCTGAAGTCAGTTATGTAGGAACTTAATAGACCTACCCAGCTTTCTTTTGATTAGGATATTCCTGCCCCATGCACCACCTGCATTGCTATTCCCAGGTTATCTAAGAGTGCTGGCTGCACTGTGGCTAGGGGCTCTGGGTTCAAGGATGACACTGTTTCTGCCAAGGGCCAGGGATCTGGCAACTTGTACGCTGCCCCTACTGCTGGTAGAGCTGATGTCTGGCGTGCCACCACTAACTAGGGGCTGGGTCACTGGTTCTGCTGTAGTTCCTGAAGCCTCTGCTCACAGGTTTCACCTGCCACCACTGAGGGGTTAGCATGACACAGTTTGTAACATCTAATTAGTTTTAATCTATTTGTATTTATATTTAAATTGGGTTTATTGTTAAAATGCATAAATGTGTGTGTGTGTGTTTTATCTACTCTGACCCTATCTGTCTTTTAACTGGTGCATGTAGATCATTGGCACTTAAAGTGATTATTCCTGTAGTTGGATTAGTATCTATCATATTTGTAACTGTTTTCTATTCTTTGGTGTTGTTTGACTTGTTTTGTGTAGCTCTCTTTTAATGCCTTTTCTAGTTTTAATTGAGCATTTTACCTTATTTCACTTTTTCTCTTCTCTTAGTGTATCAAAGATACTTTTATAAAACATTGTTCCTTCAATTCCTCCCACCAATTTCTTATCTTGTTGTTATCATCTAGTTTGTGTGTCCATAAGGTATAATCACTTAATAAATTTTTTGCTATTATTATTTTGGACAAACTGGTACCTGTTAGATAATTTGAGAATAAAAAAAGAAAGAGTTTTTGTTTTAATTTATTAATTGCTTAATATTCTTCCTTCCTTTATTCAAATCTACATCTCTGACCTATGGCATTGTCTTTCTCTCTAAGTAACAATTTTCTAACATTTCTTACAAGGCAAGTCTACAGTCAATAAGTTCCCTCAATTTTTGTTTGTTTAAGAAAATCTTTATTTCTCCTTCACTTTTAAATACAATTTTGCTGTATACAGAATTCTAAGTGAGTGTTTTTTTCCAACACTTTAAATATTTAACTCTATTCTTATTTCTGAAGAGAAATCCAACTTAATTTTTTCCTTGCTCCTCTGTTTTTAAGGTCTTTTATCTCTTTTTGTCTTCTTTCTAGATTTTATCTTTATCCTTGATTTTTCAGAAGTTTGAGGGTAATAGACCTGATATACAAAATTTCTTTTTGTATTTATATTGCTTGATGTTCTCTGATTCATATATATATATATATATATGACTTGTCAGGCATTAATGTTGGAAAATTCTCAACATTATTAAAATATTTCTTTCACTTCTTTGTCTCACTTTTATCATTCTGGTATTCTCATTATATTTATCTTATGATTTTTGTAATTCTCCCATAGTACTTGGGTATTCCCTTCTGTCTTTTTCCTTCTTTTGCTCTTTGCATTTAAGTTTTATAACTTTCTGTTGACATAGCCTCAAGCTCAGAGATTCCTTCCTAAGCTGTGTCTGGTCTACTGATAAGAGCATGATAAGCATTCTTTGTTTCTTTTACAGTGTTCTGATTTTTAGCTTTTTCTTTTGAGTCTTTACTTGAGTTTCCATAACTTGGCTTATGTTACTCATCTTATCTTGAACATTGCCACTTTTTTTCCATTACAGCCTTTAGCATAATTTTACAGTAATTTTAAATTGTAAGTCTGATATTTCCAAAATTTTGGCATATTTATGTCTGTTTCTGGTACTTCCTTTTTCTCGCCAGGTTGTTTTTAGATTCTTCAAATGCCTTGGAATTTTTATTGAAATTTGGCTTGTTAGTTTCCCATGGTTGCTGTAATGAAGTACCACAAAATAAGTCGCTTAAACAACAAAAATTGTCTCAAAGTTCTTGAGGCTAGCTGTCTGAGATCAAGATGAAATAGAGTTGCTTCCTTCTTTGGGCTGTGAGGTAGAAATGTGTTCCATACATCTTTCCTAGCTTCTGTGATTTACTAGAAATTTCTGGCTTTCCTTGGCTTGTAGAATAATAGCCTAGATGTCAGCCTTTATCTTAACATGACATTTTCTCTGTGTTTTTAATCTGTATCCAAATTCCCCCTTTTTATAATAACACCATTAATATTGGATTAAGTCCCCACCCAACTTCAGTATGACATTATCACAATTTATATATGCAATAATCCTATTTTCAGATAAATTCACATTTTGAGATAGTATGGGATTAGGATTGTAATCTGCACTTACACTAAAGACCTATTTATGTGGTTGAATGATGTGGGGGAAAGGAATGTCTTCTAAGGCCCCATGATTATAGGCTTCTAAGGTCTGATGATAATAGGCTTAATCTTTTAACCAGCCTGTGTCCCTGGTCTGTGACCTTCACAAGTAATTCCTAGCTTTCTCCACCATCTAGATGAAACAAGAAGGCTAGAAGGGATTAATGTTGGGTATTTCCATTCCCCTGGATTGATAAGGCTGTGGTAATATCTAAGTAGGTCAGGCTCTGATAAATAGTTTCCACTGAGAACAGGCCTTTGTTAAGGAGAGCGGTGAGCTCTGGGAATATTTCAAATGGTTATATTTCTCCTCCCCCTTCCAGAAACGCATGGAAATTTGTCTTTAGTCTTCATATGGATTACATGATGGGACTTCTTGAATTAAAACTCATAAATGCATGGAGGTTTCCCTAAGGATGGGCCCCACCAGAGCTTTTATTTCTTAAGTTAGCCCATGAGAGTTTCCAGCAATATATCAATTCTACTTTAAGTTTTTCTACTGGTAGTGTCTCCAGCTTTTGGCTGCTGATCCTGGGCTTCTGCTCCCAGAAGTTGGAAGTCTCTTTATCCTGTGCGTCTCCAATTATCAAGGCAGCCACTTTTCCTGGGATTTGAATGCTCTGATGGGTCTAAAGAAAATGACTTTCAGTTTCTTTAGCTTTTTCCTTATTGTGAGGAAGGAATGATTACCTCCAAGCTATTCACAAGTTTAACCAGAAATTGAAATTCTCAATAAATTATTTCTATGAATAAATGAATCACATTTATTATTATTGATATAATATATATATCATTAGTTTTCACAGTCTTTTATGCTTTTCTCTATGTTTTTGTTCTGTGGCATTGTATATTTCTCTTCTGTGATCATTTTTACCAAAATGAGACCAATGTGATGAAATTAGTTGTAATAACCACTAACACTAACAAGATAACATCCTGACAATTTGAAGGTTCCTATGCTGCTAAATAGAAAGAATCCTGCCTGAAACTGACAAACCTGGGTTCCTGAGAAACCAAGAGGAAAAATACTTTCAGGCTTCTAGCGACAGACACCAAAGCCAAGATTAATCAAAGTTCTGCTGTATATGACAATACTCATTTTCTCCTTACATGATCAACTGGAGATAATCAACACTGTGTTCCACTGAGCCTCATATTAAAAGCATTTTTGTAATTCTATAATTGAACCAAAGATTTGGAAATAGAAGTATCTAGACAAGTTAGGATATAAGAGGAGGGATAGCACTGTCCTCTAACTCAAGGTTTCACAAAATGGAAGCAGGGAACCCAGCATATCCCTCAACTTCTCTACACATGCTTGCAGGAGAAACCAACTTTAATATAGGTTGGTCTTTTTCATCTTCCCAAGAAACTCTTTCTCATTCACTTCACTGTCTCCATCCCAATAGGCTTCATCATTCATTTCCTATAGCTCTTCATCAGTGAGGTTTCCTCTAACTAGTTTGCCATGTGATTTACTTATTTGAAAAAGATCTTCTGGGTTTTTATCATCATCAAAGACCTGAAAGCTATCAGGATTTCTTCTTTGGTGTCTTTCTTGGCCTTCTTCTGAATCACCATGGCTGAGAAGTCATTGAAGCTGATCTTCCCTATGCCTCCCTTGTTCACTTCAGGCATCATATTCTTTATCTCCTCCTTCCTGGGTACAGAGCCAAGTGCTCTCATGACCACCTTCAGCTCCTTCATTCCATGATCCCACTTCCATAAGCATGGAAGAGGTCAAATGCTTCATGAACTTCTTGCTTCTTATCTTCAATGAGTTCAGGCTGAGGACCCACCATTCTTTTCTGTTTTGCAAGGCCATGTTTGGCATTTTTTTTCTTTTTTCCTTTTGTGTAACTCCAGGTTTTATTTCCTATGTGATTTTTAAATTTATTATTAATTGGGGTAAAATTGGTATATGCTATTATATAAGTTTCAGGTGTGCAAAATTCGACATCTGTATACACTACAAACTGATCTCTACCAAAAGTCAAGTTACCATCCATCACATTACAATTGACACCCTTTACCTGTTTCACCCACCTCCCAAACCCATTTCCCTCTAGAATCACCAAGCTGTATTCTGTAATTATGACTTTCCATTTGTGTTGTTTTGTTTTTAAAAGAAGTCTACACATGTGTGAAGTCATATGATATTTGTCTTTTTATATCTGATTTATTTTACTTAGCATAATACCCGCAGGGTCCATCCATGTGGTCACAAATGGCAAGACTTCATCATTTTTTTTAATGGCTGAGTAGCATTCTGTTGTGTCTATGTAAATATACTACATCTTCTTTATCCATTCATCCATACATGAAGACTTCGGTTGTTTCTGCATCTTGGCTGTTGTAAATAACGCTGCAATGATCATAGGAGTGCATATATCTTTTTGAGGTGGTGTTTTCATGTTTTTTGGTTAAATACCCAGAATTGGGATGGCCAAATCATATGGTAGTTCTATTCTTAAATTTTTTTGATAAATCTCCATACTGTTTCCATAGTGGCTATACCAATTTACATTTCCGCCAATAGTGCACAAGGGTTCCCTTTTCTCCACATCCTCTCCCACACTTGTCATGTCTTGTCTTTTTGATAATAGCCATTCTAACAAGTAGGAGGTGATGTCTCATTGTGGTTTTGATGTGCATCTTCCTAATAGTGATGTTGAACCTCTTTTCATATGCCTCTTCTCCATCTGTATATCTTCTTCGAAAAATGTCTATGTAGTTCCCCTACCCACTTTTTAATTGAACTGTGTCTTTTTTGTTATTGGGTTTTATGAGTTCTTTATATAATTTGGATTTTAACCCCTTGTCAGAAATATGATTTGGAAATATCTTTTCCTATTCAGTAGATTGCTTTTTCATTTTGATGACAGTTTCATTCACTGTGCAGACGCTTTTTAGTTTGATGTAATTTCATTTGTTTATTTTTGCTTTTGTTTCCCTTGTCTTTGAAGTCAGATTGACAAAATCATTACTAACAGCTATGTCAAAGAGTGTACAGCCTAGGTTTTTCCCTAGGAATTTAATGGTTTCAGGTCTTATGGTCAAGTCTTTACTTCATTTTGCGTTCATTGTTGTATATGATGTAAGATAGTGGTCTTGTTTCATTCTTTTTCATGTGCCTGTCCAGTTTCCCCAACACTATTTGTTGAAGATACTGTCCTTTCTCCTTTCTCTAAGTTCTTGTCTCATGTGTCATGACTAAATTGCCCATATGTGTGTGGGTTTATTTCTTGCCTCTTAATTCTGTTCCATTGATCTGTGTGTCTGTTTTCATGCCAATAACGTACCGTTTGATTACTATAGCTATGTAATATATTTTGAATTCAAGGAGTATGATACCTCCAGCTTTGTTCTTTCTCAAGATTGCTTTGCCTATTAGGGGTATTTTGTGGTTCCAGACAAATTTTAGAATTATTTGTTCTGGTTCTGTGAAAATGTCATTAAAATTTTGATAGGTAATGCTTTGGATAGTATGGGCATTTTAACAATATTAATTATTTAAATCAATGAGCATGGAATATCCTTCCATTTATTTGTGCCTTGTTAAGTTTCTTTCATCATTGCCTTAAAGTTTTCAGTATATAGATCTTTAACCTCCTTGGTTAAATTTATCATTAGGTATATTATACTTTTTGATGCAGGTGTAAATGGGATTGTTTTCTTATTTTCTCTTTCTTTTTGTTTGTTATTAGTGTATAGAAATGCAATAGATTTCTGTATCTTGATTTCGTATCTCGTAACTGTATTGAATTTATTTACTAAGTCCAACAGCGTTTTGGTGGACTCTATAGGGCTTTCTATACATAACATCATGCCATCTTCAAATAATAACATTTTTAATTCTTTCTTTTCTGATTTGGATGCTTTTGATTTCTTTTTCTTGCCTCATTGCTCTGACTCGGACATCTAATTTCATGTTGAATAATAGTGGTGAGAGTCACAATCTTTGTCTTGTCCCTGATCTTAGAAGAAAAACTTTTATCTTTTCACTGTTAAGTGTAATGTTACTTGTGTGCTTGTGATATACAATCTTTATTATGCTGATATATGTTGTCTCTATATCCACTTTGTTGAGATTTTGTACCATAAATGGATGTTGCATTTTGTCAAATGATTTTTCTGCATCTATTGAGATGGTCATATGATTTATTTTCTTCATTGTGTTAATGTGGTGTATTCCACTCATTAATCTATGGATATTCTACCATCCGTGTGTCCATGAACTAAATCTCAATTTATCATGTTGTATGACTTTTAATGTATTGTTAAGTTTGTTTTGCTAATATTTTGTTGAGGAGTTTTGCGTCTTTGTTCATCCAAGATATTGGCCTCTAATTTTCTTTGTTGTGGTATACTTGTCTAGTTTTGGTATTAGGGTAATGCTGGCCTTGTAAAATGAGTTTGGGAACCTTTACCACAATTCAATTTTTTGGAAGAATTAGAGAAGGGTAGGTAGTAAATCTTTGAATGTTTGGTAGAATTCACCGATGAAGACATCTGCTCCGGGACTTTTGTTTTTGAGGTTTTTAATTCCTGGGTCAGTCACCTTACTAGTAGTTGGTCTATTCATATTTTCTTTTTCTGCGTGATTCAGTCTTGGAAGGTTGCTATTTTCTATGAATTTATCCATTTCTTCTAGGTTGTTCATCTTGTTGGCATACAATTCAGTTTCTTATGATGTTTTCAGGTATAAGTTGTAATTTCTCTTTTATTTCTGATTTTTTTGAGCCTTTTTTTTCTTGGTGACCCTCACCAAAGATTCATCATTTTTTTTTTTTCCCAAAGAACCGGCTCTTAGTTTCATTGATCTTTTCTTTTTTTCTGTTTTTTTTTCTTTTGGTTTTGACACATTATCTTTTATTTTGTATTTATTTATTTTTCGGATGTACAGTGTAATGTGTCTTGAATTCTGTGTAGATTACATCATGCTCACCACCCAAAGACCAATTGCAATTCATCACCACACTCATGTGCCTAATCACCCCTTTCACCCTCCTCCATCACCCCATCTCCTTTGATCCAGGCTCCATTGATACGTGTCTGTTTGTCACTGTTTTCATCTTCTACTCATGAATGAGATCATATTGTACTTGACTTTCTCCCTCTGACTTATTTCATTTTGCATAATACCCTCAGCTTCTGTCCATGACGACAGAAATAACCGGATTTCATCATTTCTTATGGCTTAGTAGTATTCCATTGTGTATATATAGCACATCCTCTTTATCATCTGTCCCTTGATGGGTACCTAGGTTGCTTCCAAGCCTTGGCTATTTTATTTATAATGTTATGATGAACATAGGGGTGCATATATCTTTATACCTTTGTGTGAATAGCTGGATCATATGGTAGTTCTATTCTTAATTTTCTGAGGATACTCGATGGTGCAGCTTCTATGGAAAGCAGTCTATGTAAAGGTTTCTGAACTTTGTTTATCTTTTCAAAGAACCAACTCTGGTTTTCATTGATTGTTTCTATTGATTTTTTAGTCTCTATTTCATTTATTTCTGCTGTGATTTTTATTATTTCCTCCCTTTTGCTGATTTTGGGCTTTGTTTGCTCTTCTCCACTTTCTTTAGGTGCACTGTGAGATTGTTTATTTGAGATTTTTTTTCGTTTGTTGCAGTAGGCTTGAATTGCTATAAACGTCCCTTTTAGAACTGCTTTGCTGTATTCTGTAGATTTTGGTATGTCATATTTTCATTATCACTTGTCTCCAGTTTTTTTTTTATTTCTCCTTTGATATCCTCATTGACTGAGTCACAGTTAGCAGCATTTTGTTTAATCTCCGCATTTGCATGGCTTTTCTGACTTTCTGTAGTTAATTTCTAGTGTCATGCCTTTGTGTTTAGAAAAGATGCTTCATATTATTTTGATCTTCTTAAATTAATTGATACTTGTTTTGTGGCCTAATATGTGATAAATCCTGAAGAATGTTCCATGTGAATTTGCAAAGAGTGTATATTTTATGGTTTTCGGATGGAATGTTCTCTGCATATCTCCTAAGTCCATCTAGTCTAATGTGTCATTTAAGGCCAATGTTTCTTTATTGATCTTCTGTTTGGATGATCTATCTATTGGTGTAAGTGGATTGTTAAAGTCTCCTACTATTATTGTGTTACTGTCTATTTCTCCTTTTATTTCTGTTAATAATTGCTTTATATATTTAGGTGCTCCTGTTTTGGGTGCATGGATATTTACAAGTGTTACATCCTCTTGTTGGATTGTTCCCTCTATCATTATGTAGTGCTCTTCTTTGCCTCTGGTGACAGCTTTTGTTTTAAAGCCTATTTTGTCTAATATAAATATTGCTACCCCACCTTTCTAGCCATTGCCATTTTCATGCAGTATCTTTTTTCATTCCTTCACTTTCAGTTTGTGAGTGTCTTTCACTCTGAAGTGAGTTTCTTGTATGCAGCATATATATGGGTCTTGTTTTTTTATCCAATCAGCCACCCCTTGCCTTTTGATTGGAGAATTTAGTCCATTGACATTTAAAGTTGCTATTGATAAATATGTATTTATTGCAATTTTGATACGTGTTTTTTCTGGCTGTTTTCATAGTTCTTGTCTATTCCTTTCTTCTTCTCTTGCTCTCTTCCCATGTGGTTTGTTGGCTTTCTTTGGTAATATGTCTGATTTCCTTTCTCTTACTTACTTGTTTATTTATAATAAGTTTCTGGTTTCTGATTATCATGAGGTTCATATATAATATTCTACATATATAGCAATCCATATTGAGTAGATAATCTCTTTAGCGCCACTGGCTGCAAGGTCTAATAGCACACCTCTGTTCCAGTTTGCATTTTAATTGGGTATGTACCCAGTGTAGCTGGTTCCTAGACTCAGGGCTTATAATTGCTGTAGGCTTCAGGCCTAAAAGGATGTTGTCAGCTCTCTTAGGATTGCAGGTGAGTGGGGCTGGTCCCAGGCATGGGAGCACCCAATTGTTTCAGGCTTTGGAGGTGAGGCCAATGTCCTTGTGGCTTTTTGTGAAGAATAGGTTTTCTGCCACTGATATGCCCCACCCCCCAACAAGCCCACACACTGTCTCCTGGCCCATGCACACTTCCTGACCCCTTGAAGAGTACCCACTCACCCCACTTCAGAGGCCCTCACCTCTTCAATGCCCCCCACAGTTCACTTGGTCCTCACACAGGCCTTACTTCACAGTGGTGGACACACTCACCTCTCTGCAGAGGATCCAGGCACCTAGTCTATGCAGACTAACAAGTAGCCTGAGGGCTTGCTGTTGGGTGGAGTAAGTCCCTATGGTAGGCTGCCTGCCCTGCCTGAGCAGGATTAAATCAGCACTCTACTGAGAGGGGAAGACCCCTTTTCTAACAGGCCATGGGAATAACTCCAATGGTGTCTGCCAGCATCTGAGTCAGCACGCCTGTACTAGGTGACAACAATGGCCACCATCAATGTCTCAGTCTTCCGAGAGGTCTCAACTCTCACTGAGATGTACCCAGATCCTACCAGGTGAGTCTCTTTTCACCAAAGGTTGGTGTACCTTTCTGTCTGGTGTTCATAGATTTGCTCTCTGAGATGGGTGAATTTGTGTGTGGGCCCTCTTTTCAGCTTACATTCGATAGCTTTTATGGGGGTATTCCCTTTGCAGATAACAGCCAGCGAAGCCAGATAGTATGAGACTCAGTTGTGCTGAGTCTGAAGGATGCATATAGTGGTAACATGCCCCTGCTAAGGACCCAACTTCTCCATGGAGGGCTGTGTACCTTAGGGTGGCTCCCAGCTAGCTAGCTGTGTAGCTTTGTGGCTCATGAAGGCAGTATTTTTCTCTCTAGAAGGAATTTATGGCTCTTATGCCACTGTCAGGACTCTACCTTGTTGTTGGAGTCCATTTTATCCAGTTTCCAGTTCTCTGGGATAATTTTTCCAAGAATAGTTGTAACCTGGTTGTGTTCCTGGAATGAGATGAGTTCAGGGTCCCCCTACACTGTGAGCTTGATGAGATCATTGATCTTTTCTACCATCTTTTTAGTCTTTATGTTGTTTATTTCTGCTCTGACCTTTATTATTTCCTTTTTGGTATTAACTCTGGGATTCATTTCTTATTCTTTTTCTAGTTTCTTTAAGTGTAAAGTTAAATTGTTTATTTAATATTTCTCTCATTTCCTGAGGTAGGCCTGTATTGCTTTGAACTTTCCTCTTAGAACCAAGTTTGTACCAGCTCCACTCTCCCTGTTCCCTCTTTGGGGACATCATAAGGTTGTAGGTCTTCTTCCAAATCTGCAAAGCCAGGGTGAGTGCTGAGATCTTTCTATTTGTTTTCCTTAAGTCATTGGTGTGAAATATTCCAGATTATGTATCTTTTTTCAACATGGCTGAGTACAGCCAGCTGTTGATATGTGCTTGTGCATAATCTGCAGAGGCTTTACACTGCTGTCTGCATGGGCAGGTGGGACAGTGGCTACAGGCTCTGCTGGACACATGGAGTGTTGGGAGCAGCCATGCACTGGTTGAGGGGGTCCACATATGATGCATCCTATGAAGTTCATGCGTGGGCCTACTGGTGGAGTCCATAGGGTGTATAGTAGAAGTCACTGCCATTTGTTAAGTTCTGCACCCAGTTGCTGTAAGTTCGCTCCTTTTTCTTCTCCTTTCTTCCCCAGAGTAATGAACCATGCTGATCCTCTCAGTGTTTTGTTTGGCTGAGAAATAAGTGAGACTTTTTGTTAGTATCCTGCATAGCTGGCACTAATTACCATCTCATTTTTCCCTGTGGGAGAAATCACAGAGTAAGGGATCTTTCTTGGCATTGAACTCTGCTATCTTATGAAAGGGGTGATACAGGCAGTAAAAATGTCCCTTTCACTCTTGTCATGCACCTATTTTTACATTTATTTGCTCTAACACTGTGCCAGTATCTCTCCTCTGGTCCCCTGGACTCTCACAGTGGCATTGTCATCCATGGGAAGTTGTCAAAATCAGTGATTCTGTAGAGGGATGAGGAATGAAAACTCCTATTCTGCCATCTGTTTGACACCATTCTCATATTCCATTTGTCTTTTTGCTTTCTTTGTCCTTAATGGAGACAGACTCCCTTATGGTGATGTTCTATGACTTCTATGTGACTATCTTCTTCTCTCTGCACTATAAGGTCATCATGAAGACAGGCAACTGCATCAAGATGGCCACTTACTCTTGGTTCAGTGGTGTTGTTACTGGAATCCTGAAAACAGACTCAATACTTTCCTTGCTCCTCGAGGTATAAAATCTGGTGCATCAATTCTGCAAAATCCTCTAGTTACTTAGACTTTCTTGTTCAAATGGGGTCTGAGCTGTTGCCATTGCCTCTTCCTTGAGCTTAGTCTGTTTTATCTCTATTTTCTCTTACATTTTTCCATAGTCTCTGCTGTCTGAAGATCCCATCTGCTAAGGGTCAGTCCAAAGCCTTCTCCACCTTTGTTTCTCACCTAGTCATCCTGAGTCTTTTCCCTTGTTGCTGCTGTGGTGACCTAATTAAGTCAGCAACATCTGTTCCCTCTCCACCTGCTGATATCTGTATTCTATACAGTAGTTCCCCCAACCCTGAATCTTATTACCCACAATCTAAGGACAAAAACATAAAGGCTGTTCTGTAGAGTTATTTAAAGACTATATATGTTGATTCTATCCCTAAATGAGTTAAAGCTAAGTGAATACAATTGGATTTCTGGATGTACTACCTCTTTAATTTCAATGCAAAAGTATCTTATTCTATGAATCCTTTTGTAATTTTCTTAACACTATTATTTGTTCCACAATTTCCCTTGTTTGTGTTCCAATTATCACAATTCTCCCCAAGTTCGATTTTTTCTCTAATTTACCTATTATTCACACTTCCTCCAATTCAATTGACTCTCTAATTATTTGTTATCTTCAGTTACTTTCACATAACATCAAATAAAAAACAAGTATAAACAAAATTTTCAATACTAGAAATCATACAGTGCATTGACCTTGATGACCTTATTCATTTATTCGTTCATCAAATATTTATTGACTAACTACCAGGGATTATTCAAGGTTCTTTAGATATATCAGGAAACAAAACATGCAAGATCCCTCACCATGGTGAGCTGACATTCTATAAGGGTGAGACAGACAGAAACTAATTTAAACATTATGTTAAAATGATAAGTAGCATAGAAAAACACAGAATGTAAAATTTGCAAGAGAAAGTGTTTTGTATTTTCTTAGAGTATTGCACTTTTAAAAAAGTAAGCTTTCCAAACAAGGTGAGATTTGAACAGAGAATTGAAGGAAGGGAAGTAGTTGGCTGTACAGACACCTGTGGAGAAGGCACTCTGGGCAAAGAGATCAGTCAGACCAAAGCTTTAAGTTTTGTCATTCTTGGTCTGTTTGAGGAAAGCAAGGCAGTTTGTATAAAAGTTGTGAACTGATAAAGAGTGAGAACAGTAGGAGTTCAGGTCTAAAAAGAAATAAGCAAATTAGACTCAATTTATCAAGGGTTTGTAGGCCATTATAAGAAATATGATTGAAACATGGTGTCTATGGTGGGCTGTGAGCAGAGGATAAATTTCTTGTCTAGGTTTGAGTAGATTATACTGGCTATGTGGTTGGCAATAGATTTAAGGAGTTAACCATCTAGAGTCTGAAAATATGGAGTTCCTATCATGTAAACTGATTGGGGAAAGTTTGTTAGGTGGACCCAATAGGGATCCTAATCTTGGAATATTGACTATTGGAATCTTGAAATTTTGTTAGTCACTCCAATGCAGACATTAATCTGGTGGTTGGATATACACAGCTGTATTTAGAAGAAATAGTTTAGAATTAAATTCAAGAGTTGATGACATAGAGAGACCAAAGATATAGAGAAATCAAAGAAAGTATATGAGATTACTGAAACTCAATCTCCAAATAAAAAAAGAGAAAACTTTAAACTCTGTGAAGCTCCATTGTTAAAAATCGAGGACTATCTGGCTCCCAGAAGGGAAGGGGGCTGAGGGGTGGAAGAAAGGGGTAAAGGGGCACATATATATGGTGATGGATAGAAATTAGACTACTGGTGGTTAGCATGATGCAGTCTATACAGAAATTGATGAATAATGACGTACACCCAAAATTCCAATATGTTATAAACTATTATTATCTCAATGAAATAAGTGAAAAATTGGGGAGTAGAAGATAAGTTTGCTTGAGAAAAAAGAGCCACACATAAGGATAAAGAAAAACACCCCAAAAAAGTGCTATTTAAGGCAGCCATAAACCACATCAAAGAGCTGGGAGTTGTGGATCTTCCAAATGTTGCTGGTAGTATGAAAAATTGATGTTTTGTTATAAAATTAAAAGTCCTTAGTAGACTTATCAAGAGTGGTTTTTGAGGATGTGGTGGGGCCAATGACCAAATTAATTGGGCTTAATAGAGAATAGAAAAAAAACAAATTGGAGATAGTGAGTAGCACAATATTAAAAAGAATGTCTGTAATATGTACGTGATAAATTGGATGACAGGGTAAGATAAAATGAGATCAAAAAACAATTTCTTCAGGTTGAGAGAAAAGTATATGCTTTATGTTCTGGGGGAAGTAGTCTAGAGAAAGAAAAGGAAAATTCTTATACAGGAAAGAGTGGAGCAAAGCTTTAAAAATATCCCTGCATAGATAAGGTGAGTGGGAATATAAATTATATGGGGAAAAGTTGACCTTGCGTTGCACCATTCACAATGTCTCCACATTGACAGAGGAGAACATGGAGGAGATATGGAAATTTGCAGATGAGTCGGTGACAGTAATGCAGACCTGGAAGACTTCTTCTGTACTTTAATATCATTATTGAAATAGGAAATGTCATCATATGAGAGCAATGTGGAAATAGGAGGCAGTCAAGGATTCATAAAAAACTAAAATGGCATGGAACAGTCATTTAGAAAGAGAGACAATGAAAGGACAGTAGACGAGTAATACTAAACTTCAGAATACACATTCTATTCAAATGCACGTGGAACACTCTTCAGGACTGAACACATATTAGACCACAAAACAAGTCTCAATAAATTTAAGAAGATGGAATAATACCAAGCATCTTTTCTTACCACAAAGGTATGAAACTAGAAGTCAACTACAGGAAGAAAATCAGAAAACCCACGAAAATGGGGAGATTAAACAAAAAGCTACTGAACAATGATTGGGTCAATGAAGAAATCAAAGGAGAAATAAAAAAAAGACCTGGTGACAAGTGAAAATGAAAATATGACACACCAAAATCTATAGCATATAGCAAAAGCGGTTCTAAGAGTGAAGTTTATAGCAATTCAGGCATACCTCAGCAAACAAGAAAAATCCCAAATAAATAATCTAACAGTACACCTAAAGAAACTAGAAAAAGAAGACCAAACAAAGCATCATATCAGTAGAAGCAAGGAAGTAATAAATATAAGAGCAGAAATAAATGAAATAGTGACTAAAAAATATAAAAATGTCAATGAAACTAAGTGCTGTTTCTTTGAAATGTAAAGCAAAATTGACAAACCTTTAGCTAGACACACCAAGAAACAAAGAGAGAAGGAACAAATACATAAAATCACAAACTGAAGGGGAGAAATTACAGTGGAAACCTCAGAAATACAAAAGATTATAAGAAACAGACTAGCATGAAAAGCTATAAGCCAACAAATTGGACAATCTAGAAGAAATGGATAAATTCTTAGAATCATACAACCTTCCAAAATTAAATCAAGAAGAAATGGTGAATCTGAATAGACCAATCACCAGTAAGGAGATTGAAACAGTAATCAAAAACCTCCCCAAAAATAAAAGTCAAGCACTGGACGGCTTCCCTGGTGAAGTCTACCAAACATTCAAAGAAGACTTAATACCTATCCTTCTCAAAATCTTCCAAAAAATTGAAGAGGAAGGGAAGCCTCTGAAATTGTTCTACAAAGCCACCATAACTCTGATACCAAAGACAGAAAAGGACAAAACCAAAAAAAAAAAAAATTACAGGCCAATATCACTGATGAACATCAATGAAAAAATCAACAAAATACTAACAAATTGAATACAATAATACAGTAAAAAGAGCAGACACCCTGACCAAGTCGGTTTTATTCCAGGGATGCAAGAATGGATCCACAAATCAACCAATGTTTTACACCACATTGACAAAATGAAGGAAAAATTCGTATGATCATCTCAATAGATGCAGAGAAAACATTTGGCAAGGTAGAACATCCATTTATGATAAAGACTCTGAATAAAATGGATATGGAAGGAAAGTGCCTCAAAATAATAAAGGTCATATATGACAAACTCACAGTTAATATCGTTCTCAATAGAAGAAAACCTGAAAGCTATCCCTCTAAGAACAGGAACCAGACAAGGATGCCCACTTTCATAGCTCTTATTTAACATAGTATTGGATGTCTTAGCCAGAACAATCAGGCAAGGAAAAGAAATAAAAGGGATCCTAACTGGAAGTGAAGAAGTGAAACTGTCACAATTTGTGGATGACTTGATTTTATATATAGTAAACCCTAAAGAATCCACTAAAAAATTTTAGAAATAATACATGAATACAGTCAAGTTGCAGGATACAAAATCAACATTCAAAAGTCAGTTGTATTTCTATACACTAACAATGAAGTAGCAGAAAGAGAAATTAAAAATACAATCCCGTTTACAATTGCAACCAAAAAAATAAAATATTGAAGAATAAACTTAACCAAAGAGGTGAAAATCTGTACACTGAAAACTATTAAACATTCTTGAAAGAAATAGAAGATATTCCATGCTGTGGGATTGGAAGAAATAACATAGTTAAATTTTCCGTACTTCCTAAAGCAACCAACAGATTCAATGCAATCCTTATCAAAGTTCCAATAACACTTTCAGAGAAATAGAGCAAAGAATCCTAGAATTTATATGGAACAACAAACGACCCTAAATAGCCAAAGGAATCCTAAGAAAAAAGAACAAAGCTGGAGGTATCACACTCCCTGATTTCAAAATATACTACAAAGCTATAGTAACCAAAACAGCATGGTACTGGCACAGAAACAGATAAACAGATGAGTGGAACACAATTGAGAGCCCAGAAATGAACCCACATATCTATGGACAGCTAATTTTTGACAAGGGAGCCAAGGACATCCAATGGAGAAAGGAAAGTCTCCAATAAATAAATGGTGCTGGGAAAACTATAGTGTGAAATGTAATTTTCTATCATTTAATTTAGCAAAACTCTAAGGTTTCCAGTTTCCAAAAAGATTTTGGGAGTTGTTTTTCAAGTATACAGACGATAAAATATAATTATTGCACTCAAAAACCCATTTTCATCTATCTAAATCATTTCTTCCCAACAATTAGATTTAAATTACTCAAAAAAGCTTCAAGTGACATTAAAGTACTTGGCCATCATCTTAAGGTGTTTTAAGTACACACATCATAACACATAATTATTTTTAAAAAGTTTCCCCCAAAACTTTTGTCACTTTTACATCTATTTAGTTTACCTGTTCTCAACAATTATATTTAGATCATCTACAAAAACCTCATGAGACATTAAACAAAATCAGCTATTACTGTATTACTTTTGCTGACACATTTTGTAACAAACATTACAAGTCTGCTTCATAACCAGTGATGATAACGCTGAGGATATGTCTTTTAAATTAAACCGGTAAACTTAATAAACTCTAATTTACCAAAAATCATTTTATATCATGTTAAATAACTTTGTCTTTTAGAAGTTTCTGCATATTAATCAAAGACTGCATTTCATTATGAGAGATTTTGAATCCTCTCTTTTAAGGGTAACACTTAAGATAGACTCATGTGAAACAAGTTCCCCAGAATGACCATTACATTTCCAAGTTATTTCAGAAGTTTACTTATTTTCATTTGCTTACATTTAGATCAGGAATTTCAGTGGAGTTGAAGTGGGGAAACTCAGCAAAAGGAGAGAGGAGCAGCAGATTCAGGTTTGGCTGCAGGCCTGTTTAATTATTTTCTTTTAAAGAGGCAGAAAAGTACTTCTGATTTCATTTAGAAGCCTGAAACTACTAAAATATCCTTGACATTGATTATTTAACTTTGTAACTGTCTTTCTCCAATTCTATATGTAAATACACCAGTTAGGGTAAACTGAAATTGTTCCATTTTGGCCATTTTAAAGTGTGATCTCCTCTAGCATGTTTAATTAACATTGCTTAAAGAGTGGATTTAGATGCTCTTACTATATTGGTTAGGGGAAACATTCCCCAGCGAAACGCAATGTTTATCCACATGACATAATTTATAATACAATCAGACAAGAGAGATGCAATTATTTTACATACAACCCATTTAAATATGCTAAATTTAACAAACCTTTATTTTCGTTTTATCAATTCTTATACCTATAATTATAACATATTAGAATCTTGTTAGCATGTTTGGGTATTACAATACTGTGTAGGGAAACATTTCCAGCTAGATGTAACATCTATTTGCAAAAAACATTCTGGTAAAGTTGACATAATGTCTTAACATAATATGAGCTTAAACACGTTAATATTTACAGTTTTACCAAAGTTAGCATTCCAGCTGTTGCCCCAAACAATTGTTGGTGAGGTTTCTCATTGTGATTTCTGCCTTCTGGCTTTATAACTTTTCTTTAAATTTGGGTGAATAGAACAGCCCTGTCTGAGGTCCTTTAATGTGGGGTGGAGAAGTAGGGGATCCCTTTAGCCCACTGAACCTCACATAGTGTTTTATTAAAACATTTATTTTAGAGGGGGCAGGACCAAGATGGCAGAGTGAGTGGTCTTCTTTGTCTCTCCCGCATCAAATTCACAACTAATTGGACATTCACCGATTAACAAAGGATGTCCAGATAGCATCTCAAGATACCTAAGAGTCTCATGCTACTACACATTGGAAGGCAGACGGACTTCCCCACGGGAGAAGGTGGAAATAGGTGAAAACTCTCCAACTCCTGACACCCGACCCCCAGACAGCCTAGTTCCTGCAGGAGGCTCTCTTCCAGCAGACTCCTCCATAGCATCACCACACACCAAGGGCAGGAGTGTGCACTCACCAGTGGAGCGACAGTGGAAACAGGTTACAACAGCCCTACCCAAGCCCCCCACAATTACTCCTAAGCCCAGGGGGAATCCCCAGGGTCCTGCACCCACCAGCAGGGAAGGCCTCCGCTCGCCATTAGCAGGGAGGCCCCACCCAGAATCCAGAACAAAGGGAAGCTCCTGGTGGGCAGATTCTCTGGCATGGCACCAGACCACAGGCTGCGGCTGGGCTCATGGTCTCTGGTGCACGGGTTGGTGCAGGGGGCACAAGGACTTGCCTTAGACTTGCTTGGGGACTGGGTGGAGCTCCAACACCTGGCTCTGCGGCCTGGGGGAATGCTTCAGGTTCCCACACCCCCCCAGGAGGGAGGGCCTCTGCTTGCCATTGGCAGGGAGGCCCTGCCCAGGATTCGGAACACCAGGAAGCGCCCTAGAGCAGAATTCCCCACAAGGCAGCAGCTTACAAACCACCGCCAGGCCCACGGACACTGGCCATGTCCCAGAGGAGGCAAGGGGCTCCCAGAGAGCCTGTGAGAGTGGAGTGGGGCAGAGTGGAGCTCTGGTGAAACAGCTACATAGCCCAGGGGGGAACTCCAGGTTTCTACAGCAGCCTCAGTGAAAGCCTCTGCACAGCACTAGTGGAGAGGTCCTGACTGGCAATTGAAAGGCAGGAAGGCCCTGGGGCAAAAGCAGCACAGCTAGGCATGCTAACGACAGACTGCAGAAGATACCCATAGCTCTGCTGGGACCTATAGTGGACAAGTCTGATCTTGTGGGCTCTGTTAGGGAGAAAGTGGCAATTATAGGGGATCCTGCTCCCGGCTGCTGGGAAAGCCGACAACAACGCTGAAGACCACAAGGAGGGAGCACGTCAAATTGGGCTGCAGCAGTAGGCACCAGCAGCCTGAGGCCCCCTTGTGATTGCCCCCACAACCGATGAGGGACCCCACAGGACCACTGTGACTATGAGGAGGGGTCCAGGTCCAGTCATTAACAGATGACAGGGTTCCTGGTTGGTGCAGTCTAAATAGCAGCCCCCTCAACACCAGTCACAGCAAGTGGAAGCAGCAACTAAACTCTATCTCTATGCGGAGGCACAAATCCATGCCATCAAGCAGTATGAAAAAATATACTAAAGCTCCAGAACAGAAGGAAAATGATAAGCACCCAGAAAACAATCCCAAAGACAATGAAATCTATAACCTAAATGATGATGATTTCAAAACTGCCATTATTAAAAAACTCAACAAGTTAAAAGAGAATTCAGAGAGACAACTCAATGAGTTCAAGAGCTATGTCACAAAAGAGCTTGACACTATAAAGAAGAACCACTTAGAAACATTGGAGATGAAGAACACAATGGAGGAGATTAAGAAAAATCTGCACTCTCTGAAGAGTAGGGTCGATAATATGGAGGACAGAATTATCAGTTTGGAGGATAGGAATATAGAAATGCTGCAGACAGAGGAGGAGAGAGAACTAAGACTAAAAAGAAATGAAGAAACTCTGAGAATTATCCAACTCAATTAGGAGATGCAACATAAGGATTATAGGTATGCCAGAGGGAGAAGAGAAGGAGAAAGGGGCAGAAGGCCTGTACAAAGAAATAATAGCTGAGAACTTTCCAAACTTGGCAAGAGAGATGGAACTTCATGTGACAGAAGCCAATAGATCTCCAAACTTTATTGATGCAAGAAGACCAACCCCAAGGCATATAGTAGTGAAACTAGCAAAAGTCAACGACAAAGAGAAAATACAAAGGGCAGCCAGGCAGAAGAAAATAACTTACAAAAGAAACCCCATAAGGCTATCAGCAGATTTCTCAGGCAAGACCTTACAGGCTAGAAGTGATTGGAATAAAACATTCAGAACTCTGAAGGACAAAAACCTGCAGCCAATAACATTCTACCCAGCGAAAATATCCTTCAAATATGATGGAGAAATAAAAACTTTCCCAGATAAACAAAAGTTAAGGGAGTTCATCGCCACAAAACCTCCTCTTCAGAAAATGCTCAGGTAGAAACGCATTCCTGAGAAAACAAAAACGAAAGGGGTTACAAAATCCAGAACAAAGGAGATGAGCAGAAGGATAATAACACAAAGTAACAACTCTCAATCAGGACAAAATGCAAAAGATCTGGAAAACAAGTGATAAAAAGGCACCAGTAAGCCCCCACGTTTCAATAATCACTCTAAACGTGAATGGATTGAACTCTGCATTCAAAGGCACAGAGTGGTAGGATGGATCAAAGAACAAGATCCAACAATTTGCTGCCTCCAGGAAACACACCTCAGCCCCAAAGACAAACACAGACTCAAAGTGAAGGGATGGAAGACAATACTCCAAGCTAATAATGAACAAAAGAAAGCAGGTGTTGCCATACTTATGTCAGACAAAGTAGACTTCGAAGCAAAACAGACAAAGAAAGACAAAGAGGGGCAGTATATAACGATAAAAGTGACGCTCCACCAAGATGACATAACATATAAATTTATACGCACCTAACACAGGAGCACCAAAATTCGTAAAGAAACTATTAACAAAACTAAAAGGAGACATCAACAGCAATACAATAATAGTAGGGGACCTCAACACCCCATTAACACCAATGGACAGATCATCCAGACGGAAAATCAACAAGGAAATTATAGAATTAAATGAAAAATTAGATCAGCTGGACTTAATAGATATATAGGACACTTCATTCAAAAACAGCAGGTTACACATTCTTCTTAAGCGCGCGTGGAACATTCTCAAGGATAGGCCATATCTTGGGAAACAAAGCAAGAATCAATAAATTCAAGAGGGTTGAAATAATATCAAGCATCTTTTCTGATCACAATGCTATGAAACTAGATATGAACTACAAGAAAAAAGCAGGGAAAGGGGTAAAAATGTGGAGACTAAACAACATGCTACTGAACAAACCATGGATTACTGAAGAAATTAAAGAAGAAATCAAATATTATCTGGACACAAATGAAAATGGAAACACTGTACCAAATTATTTTGGACACAGCAAAGGCAGTCCTAAGAGGAAAATTCATTGCAATACAGGCTCACCTCAATAAGCAAGAAAAATCTTACATAAAAAACCTCAAACGACACCTAACACAATTAGAAAAAGAACAAACAAAGCCCAAAGTCAGTAGAAGGAGGGAAATAATAAAAATTAGAGCAGAAATTAATGATATTGAAACAAAAAAGACAGTAGAAAGCATCAATGAAACAAAGACTTGGTTCTTCAAAAAAATTAGCAAAATTGACAAACCCTTAGCCAGACTCACTGAAAAAAAAGAGGGAAGTCTCAAATAAATAAAATTAGAAACGAGAGAGTAGAAATCACAACAGATACCAAGAAATATAAGGGATCATAAGAGAATACTATGAAAAACTATATGCCAACAAATTGAACAACCTAGAAGACATGGATAAATTCCTAGACTCATACAACCTCCCCAAACTGAATCAGGAAGAAATAGAAAATCTGAATAGACCAATCACAAGTAAAGAAATAGAAACAGTAATCAAAAACCTCCCCAAAAATGAGTCCAGGACCAGACGGCTTCTCTGGAGAATTCTACCAAACATTCAAAGAAGATTTAATACCTATCCTTCTCAAACTATTCCAGAAAATAGAGGAAGATGGAGCACTCCCTAACACATTCTATGAAGCCAACGTCACCCTGATCCCTAAACCTGACAAGGACAACACAAAGAAGGAAAACTACAGGCCAATATCACTGATGAACATAGATGCAAAAATCCTCAAAAAAATTTTGGCAAACCGAATACAGCAATACATCGAAAAGATTATGCACCATGATCAAGTGGGATTTATACCAGGGACACAGGGATGGTTCAACATCCGCAAGACAATCAACGTGATTCACTACATTAACAAAATGAGAAACAAAAACCACATGATCATCTCAATAGATGCAAAGAAATCATTCGATAAGATCCAACATCCATTTATGATAAAAACCCTCAATAAAATAGGTATAGAAGGAAAGAACCTCAACATAATAAAGGCCATGTATGACAAACCCACAGCTAACATAATACTCAATGGACACAAACTGAAACCCATCCCTCTCAGAACAGGAACAAGACAAGGGTGCCCACTTTCACCACTCTTATTCAACATAGTACTGGAGGATTTGGCCAGAGCTATTCAGTAGGAAAAAAAAATAAAAGGAATCCAAATGGGCAACGAAGAAGTAAAACTCTTGCTGTTTGCAGACGACATGATCTTAAATATAGAAAACCCCAAAGAATCCATAGAAAAACTATTAGAAACAATCAACAACTACAGCAAAGTTGCAGGGTATAAAATCAACATACATAAATCAGTAGCATTTCTATATGCTAAAAATGAACTAACAGAAAAAGATCTCAAGAACCCAATCCCATTCACAATCACAACGAAAAGAATAAAATACCTTGGGATAAATTTAACCAAGGAAGTGAAAGATCTATACAACGAAAACTACAAGACCTTCTTGAAAGAAATCGACGACATAAAGAGATAGAAAGACATTCCATGTGCATGGACTGGAAGAATAAACATAGTTAAAATGTCCATACTGCCTAAAGCAATCTACAGATTCAACGTTATCCCAATCAGAATTCCAATGTCATTCTTTACAGAAATTGAACAAAGAATCCTAAAATTCATATGGGGCAACAAAAGACCGCGAATTGCTAAAGCAATCCTGAGAAATAAGAACAAAGCTGCAGGAATCACAATTCCTGACCTCAAAACATACTACAAAACTACAGTAATCAAAACAGCATGGTAGTGGTACAAAAACAGGTGCACAGATCAATGGAACACAATTGAAAGCCCAGAAATAAAACCACACATCTATGGACAGTTAATCTTTGACAAAGGAGCTGAGGGCCTACAATGGAGGAAAGAAAGTCTCTTCCACAAATGGTGCTGGGAAAACTAGACAGCCACATGTAAAAGAATGAAAATCAACCATTCTTTTTCACCATTTACTAAAATAAACTCAAAATGGATCAAAGACCTAAAGATTAGGCCTGAAACAATGTCTTCTAGAAGAGAATATCGGCTGTACACTCTTTGACATCAGCTTCAAAAGAATCTTTTCAGACAACATAACCCCTCTCATAAGGGAAACAATAGAAGGAATAAACAAATGGGACTTCATCAGACTAAAGAGCTTCCTGAAGACAAGGGAAAACAGGATTGAAACAAAAAAACAGCCCACTAATTGGGAAAAAATATTCACAAGTTATTTATCCGACAAAGGGTTAATCTCGATAATATACAAAGAACTCACACAACTCAACAATAAAAAAATCAAACAACCCAATTACAAAACGGGCAGGGCACATGAACAGACATTTCTCCAAAGAAGATATACGGATGGCCAATAGACACATGAAAAGGTGCTCATCATCACTAATCATCAGGGAAATGCAAATCAAAACTACACTAAGATATCACCTTACACCTGTTAGAATGGTAAAAATATCCAAAACCAAGAGTGGCAAATGTTGGAGAGGCTGTGGAAAAAAGGGAGCCCTCATACACTGTTGGTGGGAATGCCACTATGGAAAACAGTATGGAGATTCCTCAAAAATTTAAGAATAGAAATACCTTAAGAGCCAGCCATCCCACTACTGGGTATCTATCCTAAGAACCTGAAATCAGCAATTCCAAAAGTTCCATGCATGCCTATGTTCGTCACAGCATTATTCACAATAGGCAAGCCATGGAACCAACCTAAGTGCCCAGCAAATGACGATTGGATAAAGAAGATGTGCTATATATATACACAATGGAATACTACTCAGCCATCAAAAAGGAAAAAGTTGTCCCATTCACAACAACATGGATAGACCTTGAGAGTACTATGTTGAGTGAAATAAGCCAGACAGACAAAGACGAACTCTGCATGATTCCACTCATAGGTGGTAGTTAACATATGGACAAAGAGAACTGATCGGTGGTTGCCAGGGGAAAGGGGGGTGGGGGAGGGCACTAGGGGTGAAGTGGTGTACCTACAACATGACTAATAATGATGTACAACTGTAATTTCACAAGGATGTTAACTTTCATAACCTAAATTTAAAAAAAATATTTGTTTTAATTTTATTCCTGTCTGTATTTCCTTCTTCTTGGCAAGAATCCTGTGACTCTTCCCTTTCTGATTTCTCCTTTTCATTATCTTTAAGAATTGTCTAATTAATCCACTGTTTTATTTACCATGATCTTGTTATTTTTAAAAACTGCTTTAAAAATGTTTACCTTGTTGATAGAGTCCCTTTATTTTTCCTCAGCTTTCTTTTATTAACTTACTGTTTTCTTTAGCATCTGTAAGACCACAAGAAGAAGCTGTGACCCCAAGGTTGATTAAGTTCTTAAGACTGATCACTGCATTTTTCCTTTTATTTGGTCTTTTCATAGGTACCAATAAAATATCTGTTTATGAGGAGAGCTCTCTAAAAACTTTTCCAACTTAAGGATCCATTATTCAGCCATTTTTTTCTCCAGAGTGTAAAGAGTATTGAGGCCATGAGGTGTTACAAAAGAAAATCATCCCTTCTTAGATATGGGCTCATAACCATAGGTTGACCAATCAGCCAAAATTATTCCCAAGGGGCTCTTAGGTCGAATAAATGTGGCACCTCCCATTGTAACACTTAAAAAAACATGCAAACAAGAACCAAACAGCAAACAAACATGCTTTCCCCAAAAGTCCTCAGCCAGCAAATGGAAGCCAGAGCAAAGAAAGTGAAACCAAACCAAAACCAAAAACCAAACGCTTCCAGTCCCACTTAGTCTGTGTCCTAAACTTGGTGACACCCAACAAATGATCTGCCTTGTGGATCCTATGAAATGACCAAGTACATGGGGCCTCAGTGTGCACACAGATTGGGATTGAACCAATCTGTCCAGGGCATCACAACTTCAGAACAAATGGAGCCCAGATGGCTGCCAGGTACTCATATTTCTGGCCAGTCTGGTCCTGGAAAAGTTTAGTGCAAAGGCAGAGACAAAAACTGCCAGTTCTGAGGCCGGCCTGGTGGTGCAACAGTTAAGTTCGCATGTTCTGCTTCTCGGCGGCCCACGGTTCCCTGGTTTGGATCCCGGGTGTGGACATGGCACCGCATGGCAAAAGCCATGCTGTGGTAGGCATCCCTTGTCTAAAGTAGAGGAAGATGGGCACGGATATTAGCTCAGGGCCAGTCGTTTTCAGCAAAAAGAGGAGGATTGGCAGTAGTTAGCTCAGGGCTAATCTACCTCAAAAAATTAAAGAAAAGAAAACCCTGCCAGTTACTGACAAGAGATGTCTTCCCAAGTCCCAACATAATTTCTTATATCAACGAAGCACCATGGGCGAATGACATCTCAGCAGCTGCCAGTCACTTGGGGCTGTCCCTGAGAGAAGGGGCTCAGTAGCTGCAGGACAGCTTCCAAGAGAGGCTCTCAGCCAGAGGCCTGTGTGCCACAGGCCAGATGTCCACTTGGAACATTGTCCCATTTGGATCACCAAATTTGATATTGAACCTGAAGTGAGTTCGCTCACCCATTGCACAGCAAGCCAATCTCTGACACTGGGTGTAGTGGAAGAAAGTAGGAATTTTATTCCAAAGTTTTAAGCAAGGAGAATTGGCAGCTGATGCATAATCCTGAACACCCAAATAAGCTACAAGCAAGTGTTTTTATTTTGGGTTTTAGCTAGGGGAGGGGGAGCATACGGCCTTGCTGGTTGGCAGTTTCCCACCAGATTGTGTTTGGCCTTGTGAGGCTGCTTGCAGTTGGGAGGATGGTGAAGTAAGAGGATCCACATTTGAGTGTCCTTGGTTATCTGCCTCTGGGGTGAGTGATGGATTCTGGTGGAAAGAAGTCAAGGAGTTGGACTCTGGGGAGTTCAGCTTCTTGATATTGTGTGGAAATCAGTTTTCCTGTAACAAAACTTTAAAGGACACATAACTAGCCAAAAAGTAACACGAGGCCACCTGGGCTCTAAAAATTTATAACTTTTATTTGCCCTGTAAAGTTCAGGGATACAAAGCTTTAAAAAAGTTAGATTTATATATGAATGTACCTTAGAGAAGCAGGGGAAGGGGATGAATGCTTTTAGTTTTAATCCTATATGTGCTCGGTTCAGTGTAGGGGAACTAATATTAGGGCCAGTATCAGCAGCATTATACACAGTAGCCAAGACTTGGAAGCAACCTAGTTTCCCATCAAGTTATGAATGGATAAAGAAGATGTGGTAAAAATGCACAATGGAATACTACTCCACCATAAGAAATTATGAAATCTGGCCATTTATGACAACACGGATGGACTCTTCAGGGCATTATGCTTAATGAGATAAGTCAGAGGGAGAAAGGCAGATACCATATGATCTCACTCATAAGTAGAAGATAAAAACAATAAACAAATGCATAGAAACTGAGATTGGATTGGTGGTTACTGGAGTGGAAGGAGGGAGGGAAGAGGGTGAAAGGGATGATTAGGCACATGTGTGGTGATAGATTATAATTAGTCTTTTGGTGGTGAACAAGATGTAATCTACACAGATCAAAGTATATAATGATGTACACCTGAAATTTATATAATGTTATAAACCAATTTTACTGCAGTAAAAATGACACTGTTTTGACAGAAAAAAATAATATTGTTGTAGTAAAATGTATTAATTTCCATTTTTATAAACATGATTTTAATGTCAGTTCCAAGAACTCTTGACCTAGCCCTAAATCCCGAAGTTTGTCTTTTTGGAATTGCTGTTGTTCCTTTCAAAATTGTTTACAGTTTTGCATTTTACATTTGTCTTGATACTTTTAGAGATTTTCCCTTTTTTATAAGGTGTGACAATTAGATCAAGGCTTTTATTTGCTCTACCAGCATATGTTGAAATGTTTATACCAACTCAATCAAGTCACTTTTGCACATTTGTCAAACATCAGTTCAGGACAACACAGAAGATGTCAAAGAAGTAAGCTTCAAATATTGTTACCTCCATCAAAACAACCAAGGAGCTGACAAAATCTTTCAGTATTAGCAATTTCTGAACTCTGGATGCTAGGTAAATACTTTAATGTTAAGAGGATTTTTTGAGAAAGAAAGAGGTTCATAAATTTCAGTAATTAATGTAACAGTAATTAATGTACCATCCTCCATCTCTTAGTCCTGCAGAAGGCAGACGTAGAGTGGTGGCCTTGATTCCTAGTGTGGCTTGCTGATGCTAGAGTGGTCAATAAAGATACTATCCTCCAAAAATTGAAAATTAGTACTTTGAACTAGCTTGTGGTTCACTGAATAATCAGCACATAAAATGGTCACCATTTATATTTCCTTATGTTGAATCAGCTTTTCAAAAGGCAAAAGAATTTAAAAGCCAGATTTTCTTGTATTTTTTTTAAATTCAATCCCAGTATTCAAGAAAATTTTTGTCTTGTTACTGACTTACGGAAGACATAAAAGAAAAGATACTTCACTGACAATAAATGTGTGTTTTTGCAAAAATAGTTTGTATAAATAAAGATTACTGGGAGAGGTGTCTATGAAGACAAATATGAATGCTAGTTTTTGTTTTTCCTATATGCATCAAACAATAATCTGTCAGGAGATTGAGAAGAGCAGAGCCCATCCCTCCTGCAGGTAGGTTATGCCAGAAGGTTCAGGTTTGGCTCCATACTGGAGCAAGAAGGCCTTAGTATCCAAGCTGACCTTGTGGGATATTTCTTCCATGACTCAAGGCATAATGGGCAGCTGTATTAGGAAGGGCACATGTTTATGTCTGTAAGCACCTCTACTTTAAGGGAAGTCTAGCATGTGGCCAGTAAATTGTCACTCTAATGGTGTATCATGTAGGGCTTACAAAAGCTGTTACTTTTATCAGAAGCCTGTGGGCAATTTATGGTCATTTTAAGTGATTCAGTGAATCCAGAAGGAATGACATAAAGTTGCTAAAGCCCCTGCAGGAAAGGGATATCTAAAGCAACTAATGGTGACTATTGACTTTGATCTTGACAGATTCTAGACCTTTTTGTGGGATGGGATCCTATTCAGGGTGGGGTGATTTGCAAGAAACATAAGTGGGTTTAAGTGAAATTTACAAATGTTACTTGGACTATAATGCTTCCTAAACCCAAAAAGGACCAGAAAATGCTGGATTTGTGTTAACATTGTGAGAGGGTCAAAGTTGTTATTAACAGTGTTGTGATTGAGTAGTTCTCAGTTCACCAAATATATATTTTTTTAGATCTTAAAAACCTAATAGGACCTTGCACTATGTGTAGGTAATGGTCTTGGGTGGGTGTTCTCATATCCTGAATGAGAATGTCAAATGGGACTTCCCATATTAGGATGTCATCAAGATAATGCCATGCTTGTGCTTGTGGAGAAAATTAAACACAATTAAATCTGTTTGCAATAGCAAGGCTGCTGAGGTACATCATATGTGGCTTGGTAAAAGTGTGTTGTTTTCCTTCATAGAGGAAGGCAAATTGCAGCTGAAAGAACTTTGATATGTGCGCTGAACAGAATATACTAACCAACTATATAATAACAAAATATTTACCAGCTGCTATTAAAGTCAGTAATATCAATAATATTTGGGATGGGAGCTTTAATGGATGGGACCACAACAGAAAAGATTTGGAAAATCAATGTGAAGTGACCTTTATTCTTCCAAAGTAATAACAGGCCAAATTGTGATGTTGAATGGATAAGCATTGAGTATAATCACTCATTCACTAATTAGGTCTTATATAACAAGATTTGATCCTTGAAGGCCTTATTCCAATGTATGTTGGGTCATATTGACTCTTTTAACTGGGAGGGCTAGAGGTTGTCCACTGATTCCCATTTTGTCCTGTCAATTTGTAAGTGCTATACAATTTATTTTAAGAATTAGAATAGGTTTTTTTAAATAAAAGATATACAAATGGCTAATAAGCACATATGAAGCGGCTCAAAACTAGTAATCATTCAGAAAATGCAAATCAAAATCATGAGATACTGCTTCACAACTTTTATGATGGCTGTAGTTTTTGTAGAAATTTATAAATATATTTAGTTGAAGGTAAATTGCCATTTTTTTTGCTTGTGGATATTATTTTTTAAGAACCGCATATGAATAGAGGTCCTATCCAAATGAATGGTCTAAGCACCCTTGTCATAATCATTTTATGATATGTGTGAGGGAAAATTCCTCGGCTCTCATCATTTTTATTCCATTGGTCTATAGGTCTGCATCTACACCAGTACAACCTGTATTGACTACCATAACTTTTAGTAAGTTTGAACCTAGAAAGTGTAAGACCTCCAACTTGGTTCTTTTTCATTTCCATTTCCTATTTGAAGTTCCTTGAGATCTCATCTGAATTTCGGAATGGATTTTCCTATTTATTCAAACAAAAAGCTAAGATTTTGTAGATATTGCATTGAGTGTATGGATCATTTTGGGTAGTAATGGCATCTTAGCAATATTTAGTCTTCCAATGTATGGGAAAAGGATGTCTTTCTAAATTCATTACACCTATGTTTTGAAGTGTATTTTATTGATTGATTTTGTTATTTTGAACCATCTTTCCATTCCATGAATAAATCACCTGGTCATAGCCTATAATACATTTAGTTTGCTGTTGAATTTGATCTGCTAACACTTTGTTGAGGACTTTTGCATTCTTATTCATCAGAGACGTTGGCCTGTAGTTTTCACATGACATCTTGTCTGGCCTTGGTATCAGGGTAATGCTGTCTCCATAGATCGAGCTGGGACATGATTATATGTTTTTCAATTTTTGCAAAAATATGAAAAGAATGGGAGTTCTTTGAGCTGCTTTGATAGGTATATCCATATAATCCCTCAAATTTGGGCATATTTATGCCATTATATCTTCAAATATTCTTTCTTCCTCTTTTTCTTTCTCTTCAATTCCTGGGACACTCCTCTGCATATATTAGTCTCCTTCTTGCTGAAGCTAAATGTTTTCTTAAGTCTTTTCTAGGAGGGCATATTTTCTGGGCCTATGTGTGTACTTGTATTCCAACTGCTGGAATATCTTTATGTTTATTTAATTTACTCATTTCTTCTTTGATTTTATCTATCAGAGGTATGTAGTTTTTTTCATATATGTATTGTACGTTTTGTTAAATTTATGCCTTAGTATTTAATTTTTATCTGTGCTAATGTAAATGGTATTGTGTTGTAATCTTCTATTTCAATTTGTTCATTCTGACTATATGGGGAAAGTGTTGATTTGTGTATATTAACCTTGAAACCTGAAAACTTTCTACAGTGGCTTATTAAACCCACAGACTATTTTGTCTATTCTGTTGGATTTTTACATAGACAATCATGTCATCTGCAAACAAAGAAAATTTTCTTTTTTTTCCCCCAATCTATATATATTTTGTTTCATTTGCTTATCTTATTACATTAGGTAATCTTCCAGGATAATATTAAAAAGAAGTGGTGAGAGGGAACATTCTTGCTTTGCTCCTGATCATCATGGGTAAGCTTCATGTTTTTCACCATCAAATATGATGTCTGCAGAGTTATTTGTACGTATTCTTTATCAATTTGAGGAAGATAACCTCTGTTCCTAGTTCTCTGGGAACTTGTATCATGGATGTATGTTGAATTATTTTTCTGTATCTATTGATATGATTATGTGATTCTTTTTAGCCTATTGGTGTGATTATCTTAATTGATCTTTTAACATTAAACCAGTCCTGTATACTCAGCATAAATCTCAGTCAGTTGGTCAGGTGCATAATTCTTTGTATACATTGTTAGATTTGCTTTTCTAGCATTTCGTTGAGAATTTTTGCAACTGTGTTTGAGGGATATTAATTCATAGATTTTTTAGCTTTTTCTTGTAATGTCTTTGACTAACAGCGCTATTAGGATAATGCTAGCCCCAAAGAATGCTTTTTCTGTCTTCTGAAAGAGTCTGTATAAAATTGGTATTTTTTGCTTAAATGTTTGGTAGAATTCACGAGAAGACGTATCTGAGTTGGTGTTATTTTGGAAATTTTTAAATTATTGATTAAGTATATTTAATAAATATAAGCCTATTCAGATTTTTTATTTATTTTTGTATAAAAATTGGAAGTTTCTCTCTTTCAAAGAACTGGTGTATTTTATTTAGGTTATAAAAATATGGAAATAGAGTGTTTCATAGTATTCCTATATTATCTTTTTCTATTTTTTAAGTTAGTCTGACTAGAGGCTTATTGGTATTATTGGCCTTTTCAATAAATTAAATTTTGGTTCCATTGGTTTTCTCTATGTCTTATTTACAATTTCGTTGATTTCTGCTCTAATTCTTATTATTTCTTCTCTTTTACTTTGGATTTGTTTTATTCTTTTATTTCCTACTTTCCTTAGATGTAAGCAAAGGTTATTGATTTAAGTCTTTTTTTCTTCTTGGACTTATTCAGTTAAAGCTGCAAATTGACCTCCAAGACCTGTTTTCCTCTGTACTCCATGAAGTCTGATAAGGTTCAGAATTTATAAATGGATATTCATTTACAATTATTTCAAATGTTTTTAATTTTTCTTGACACTGCTTGTTTGGCTTAGGTATTATTTAGAAGTGTAGCTGCCCCTGACACAGGAAGGGTTAATAATCACTGGAAAAAGCTTTCCAACAAACTGTGACCAAGAGATGAGAAGGCCGGTTAGCCACTGACAGGTAAGACCCACTGGGGGGGCAACCTAAGCCAGGCGGCGGCCGCCCGGAGGCACAGATGGAGAAACAATATCAATATCTGGAGCAGGAGGGACCTTTGCCTAAGAGACCTTGCCTGCTCCGAGATAAAATTATACGAGCACAGCAATAACATGATAATATCAAAACAGACGCCGAGGGAGGGCTCCTTGAGAAATCACTAAGAATTCTTGGCATTTGCTAATTATTTCATCCAGAACACCTGTGTATGTCTAACAGCTGTAAGCTATGTATATATTGAAATGCTGGTTACAATAAACTCAGAGTGGCCATCAGCCCTCTCCGCATCTATCCTGATGTGTACATTGGGTTGCGACACCGACAAGAAGTGTGTTGTTTAATCACAACATATTTTGGGATTTTTCACTTATCTTTTTGTTATTGATTTCTAATTTAGTTTTATTGTTATCTGTGCACAGACATTGCATAATATATATTCTTTTCAATTTGTTAACTGTGTGTTTTACGACCCAGAATGTGATTTATCTTGGTGAATTTTTCATGTGATGAAGAGAAGAATATTTTCTGCTGTTGTTGAATGAAATAATCTAGAGTTGAGAATTATATGCTGTTAATGGATGGTGCTATTCAATTCAATTTTGTCTTTACAGATTTTCTACCTGCTGAGTCTTTCCATTTCTAATAGAAGGGTGTTTAAATCTTGTATTGTTACCTGACCCACTGACCCCATAAGATGTTAACCACAACCCTGCTCAGAATAGGCCTATAGGACACCACAAAGAGAGGAAGGATAAGATGGCTGAGACATATAGTTAAAACCATTTAAAATTGGCTGAAGGCAATATGGCAGTCTGGCCAGACCTGTCATAGACCCTGCAGCTCATTATATACTCATCGTAATATATTATCATGCTACATCATACAACCACCTGCATCATGACAGTTCACGACTGTCATGACAATGATAGAAACAAACTACATAAGGACCAATTGTGGGTGGCAACCCTATTTCACAGAAAAGCCTGCCCAGTCCCCCATATTTCTATGACTATTCCTCCCCTTCAATGCCTTGACACATTCTAATGACTGGTGGATTACCCCAAGAGCTAAGAAGTTGATCTGTGAACATAGTTCTCATTTCTCCATTCTTTGGCCATTGAACAAAACTTGTGATCTTGAAGGCTCAGCTTCAATTTTGTCTCAAATCCATGACACCAAACAGAAAAGAACCCTCCAAGAAATAAAAAGGTTGACGTCCTGTTCAAAGTTTACCAGCCCTGGACTCTTCCTAGACTCCCCTCTGATTGTGGGTTCAAGTACCACCAGAAGGAAACAAAATTGGTAACAGAATGATAATGGATTCATCTATTTCTCTTTGTAATTCTATTAGTTTTTGCCTCACATAACTTGATGTTCTGTTGTTATACACATATACATTAAGGGTTATGATATCTTCTTGGAGAATTGACACCATTATCACTATGCGATTCCCATATTTATTCAAACAACTCTCTCAGCTTTTAATTTTGCTCTATCTAAAATTAATATAGCTACTCCTGCTTTAGCCAGCCCTGCTGGTCTAGTGGTTAACATGTGGCTTTCTTACTGCCAGAGCCCAGGTTTGTTTTCCAGTCATGGAACAATACCACCTGTCTGTCATTTCTCATACTGTTTTGGCTGCATGTTACTGTGATGCTGAAAACTATGCCACTGGTATTTAAAATACCAGCAGAGGTACCCATGCTGTTCGGGTTTCAGCAGAGCTTTCAGATTAAGACAGGCAAAGAATAAGGAACTAGCCACCCACTTCTGAAATTATTGCCCATGAAAACCCTATGAATGGCAGTAAAGTTTTGTGTGATATAGCACCAGAAATTGAGAGGATGCCGCAAGAAGCCCAGGCAGGGTTCTGCTCTGCTGTACATGGGGTCACAACCAGTTATAACCAACTCAACTTACTACCTTGACCAACATCTCCCCATTGGTCTATACCCTCACCTCTGAAAATTACCATTCTACTCTCTGTTTCTATGATTTGGACAGTTTTGTAATTATCATATAAGCATTATTATATAATATTTTTTCTTCTGTCTGGCTAATTTTACCTAGCCTAATGTCCTCAGGGTTCATCCATGTTGTTGCAGATGTTAAGATTTTCCTCTTTTTATATCCTGAATAATATTTTATTGTACATATGTATTATAGTTTATTTATCCATTCAACCACCATGGTATTTGTAAATAATACTTTAATAAGTATTAGAGTTCAGTTCTCTCTTTGAGATCCTGAATTCAATCTTTTTGTGTATATAAATATGTATGTGTATCTATCTATCTATCTATCTATATATATGTATGTATATATCTCCAGAAGTAGATTATTAAATATTATGGTAGTTCAATATTTAAGTTGTTGAGCGATCTCCTTGGTTTTTTCACAGTGGTTGCTGCAATTTACATTACTAACAAGAGAGTACATGGATTTTCTCCTTGTCAACACTTGCTACATCTTTTTTCTTTTGAGAGCCATCCTAACAAATGTGATGTGATATCTCACTGAAGTTTTAATTTGCATTTCCCTGTTGATTATTATGATGCTTAATTTTATGCCTCAACTTGACTGATCTAAAGTGTCCCAACATTTGGCCAAATATTATTTCTGATTTTGACTCTTAGGGTGTTTCTGGATGGAATTAGCATTTAAATGGGTAGATTCAGTTAGGCATTTTGCTCCCCCACAATATTGCAAAGGCCTGGATAGAACAAAAAATGTAAAAGCAAAATTTCAGCCCTTTCTTCTGATTGTTTGAGCAGGGACACTGATGTTCTCCTGCCCTCAACTCTCATGATTCTCTGGTCCTTAGGCCCAATCTAGAATCCATACCATCAGCTGTCTTGGTTCTAAGCTCTTCAACAGACCCTGATTATTCTACTGGCTTTTCCAAACTATATATACATTATATAGGTGTGTTTATATGTATACATATATATGTATATGTGTGCATGTGTGTGTGTATATATATATATATACACACACATATACATATATATTTATACACACAAATAACCTATTGGTTCTGTTTTTCAAATATTTTCTCCCAGTTTGTAGGTTCTCTTTTTGTTTTGTGCATGATTTCCTTTGCCTGCCAAAGACTTTTAGTCCAATGCAGTCCTGTTTGTTTATTTTTTCTTTTGTTAGCCTTGCTCAAGTAGACATGGTATTTGAAAAGAAACTACTAAGACCAATAGCAAGGAATGTACTGTGTATATTTCCTTCTAAATGTTTTAGGGTTTCACATTCAAGTATGGTCTTACATTCAAGTCTTTAATCTATTTTGAGTTACTTTTTGTGTATGGTGTAAGAAAATGGTCTACTTTCATTCTTTTGCAAGTAGCTGTCCAGTTTTCCCAACATCATTTATTGAAGAGACTCTCCTTCCTCCGTTGTATGTTCTTGGCTCCTTTGTCAAAGATTAGCTGTGCATAGATGGGTGCTTTTATTTCTGGGCTTTCAATTCTGTTCCATTGATCTGTGTGTCTGTTTTTGTCCCAGAACCATGCTGTTTTGATCACTATAACTTTGCAGTATATTTTGAAACCAGGGAATTTTTTGCCTCCAGCTTTTTTCTTCTTTCTCAGGATTCGTTTGGCTATTTGGGGGTCATTTCTTCCATGTAAGTTTCTCAATTCTTTGTTCTATTTCCACAAAGAATCTCATTTGGAGTTTGATTGAGATTGCATTGAATCTATAGATTGCTTTAGGTAATATGGACCTTATGACTATGTTTATTCTTCCAATCCATGAGCATGGAATATCTTTCCAATTGTTTATATATTCTTCAATTTCATTCAATAATGTCATATATTTCATTGTATAGGTCTTTCACCACCTTACTTAAATTTATTCTTAGATATCTTATTATTTTTAATTCATGGATCTTGTTTCATTATACACTCAACTACACCATATCTCTTGATTGATGAGTTAATCCATTTACTTTTTAGTAAGTATTGAAATATAAGAAATTGTGATTCTTTTGATAATTTCTGTTTTATATATCCTTTATTCCTCTCTTGCTCTCTTCATTGCTCTCTTTGGTTTGATGATTTTTTTGCAGTAATATACTTTAATTCTTTTCTATTTATTTATTTTTTACATCTTCTATAGTTTTTTAATTTACAGTCACCATAGAGTTTACATAAAACTCCCTATGTCAGTCTACTTTTAGGTGGTAACTAAACTTCAATCACACACAAAACTCTATAATTCTAATTGTCCCCAGACTTTATATTTTTGTTGTTAGAATTTGTTTATCTTATATTTTGTATTCATTAACACATTTTTGTGATTATAATTAGTCTTAATAATTTTGTCTTTTAACATGATACTAGAGGTAAAATTGTTTACACACCTCTATTACAGTATTATGTTACTCTGCATTTTTCTATATATTTAACATTACTATTGAGAGTTTTATTTTCATATGAATTTGGATTGCTGTTTAACATCTTTTTATTTCATTTGAAGATCTTTCATATGCACTTTTTGCATAAGAGATTTAGTGGTGATGAAATTCTTCAGTTTTTGTCTTTCTGGAAATTATTTTCCTCATTTTTGTTTTATTTTTTAATATTTATTGATGTAATATTGCTTTATTAAATTATACAGATTTCAGGTATATTTCATTATATTTCCATTTTTGTGTAGACTACATCATGTTTACTGCCAAAAGACTATCATCCATCACCATACACATCTACCTTTATACTCTCTTTGCTGTCTTTCCTCCTGCATTCCCCTCTGCCAATCACTAATCTAATCTCTATATTTATTTGTTTGTTGTTGTTTTTGTCTTCCCCTTATGAGTGAAGTCCTATGGTATTTGACTTTCTTCAGCTGTCTTATTTTTCTTAGCATAATACCCTCAAGGTTCTTCCATGTTGTTGCAAGTGGCAAGATTTTATCTTTTTAATGGCTGTATAGTATTCCTTTGTGTATATATACCACAACTTCTTTATCCGTTCATTGATTGATGGGCACTTACGGTGTTTCGAAGTCTTGGCTATTGTGAATAATACTGCAATGAACATAGAAATGCAAGTATCTTTTTGCACTTTTTTTCATGTTCTTTAGATAAATACTCAGAAGTTGAATAGCTGGATCTCACGGTAGTTCTATTCTTAAATTTTTGAGAAATCTCCACACTGTTTTCCATAGTGGCTGCACCAGTTTGCTCTCCCATCAGCAGTGTGTGAGTGTTCCCTTCTGTCCACATCCTCTCCAACACTTGTTATATCCTGTCTTGCTAATTATAGCCATTCTGATGGGCCTGAGGGTATATCTCACTGTAGTTTTAATTTGCTTTTTCCTAATAATGAGTGATGTTGAACATATTTTCATGTGTCTTTTCACCATCAGTATATCTCTGCAAAAAATATCTGCTTGGACAGTTTATCTGTGTATGATATAATTTTTGTCATTTTTTAGCTTTGATTATATTATTTCGATTATTCCTGATCTTGAGCTTTCTGTTGAAATGTCCACATATACGCTTACTGGTGTTTCTTTCTTTGTGTCGAACCACCTTTCTATTTCTACTCTCAGAATTCTGTTTTTAAATTTTGACCACTTAATTGTAAATGTTTTTATGTAGGCTTCTTTAAGTTGAACATATTTAGGGTCTTTAGATCTCCATGAAGAATTTGATTGCCATTTCTATCTCATATTTGGTAAATGCTTTCCATCATTGTTTTAAAATAAATTTTCTCTTTTTCTTTTACTATTGGGACTTGTATAATGCATATAATGATTCTTTTGATAATATGCCATATCAAATAGCTTCATTTGTTTTTTTGTAAGTTGTTTTTCTGACTGAATAATTTCAAATGAACTGTCGTAAAGTTTGCTGATTTTTTTCTTCTGTTTATTGTTTGTGTTTAAAGCTCTTTATTGATTTTTTTATTCTGTTTTTCATCTCTAGAATTTATTTGGTGCTATATTATTGTTTCAATCTCTTTGTTGAACTTCTTATTTTATTCAAATTTTATTTTTCGGATTAGTTTTAGATATCTACTTGTGTTCTGTTATAGCTCTTTGAACTTATTTAAGATGAATGTTTATATTATTTGTTAGGCTACTATTAGACTCCATTTCTTTACAATTTGTTATTGGATCTTTATTTTACTCCTTTGATGGTGTCATGTTTTCATGTTTCTTTATTACTTTTGTAGCTTTGTGTTTTCATCCGTGCTTTTGAAAAAGCAGTCCCTTACTCCAAGGTGTACATGATAGATATGTCTTGTAAAGCTCTTCAACAGCCAAGACAGCAGAGATTTTGGGTGTGTCAGCTGACGTTTTGCATGGGTGGAAAAGCTGTCAGTGTCTGCAGACAGCTAGACCTGTTTCAAGGGCTGCAGGAGGGCCCATTACCAGGGGCTTTTGGTCAACTATTGAAATCCACATGCTCATTATTCAGGGCCATGCCTCTTTTCTTGGTTCTTAACTGACCCCTGTCAATCTAGCCATGCCAGTAGCCTTAGAGTTTTGAGAAAAACATAACAGACGTTGGCCTCTGGTTAGCTTCTCTAAAGGCTGGAAAAATAAGATATTCACTTTACTTTTTCTTGCCTCTAAGAGAAGTTGAGAGCCAAAGGATCTCTCTCACCACTGAGCTGTGTGTGCTACATTGGTGGAGGGATAAAATGAGTAAAGCAAACTGTTCTTCTTACCTTTTCTGATGTGTCTTATCTCTGTTGTGTGAACAACTAGGTTGCTGTAAATTCTTACCTGCACTGTGGAGAACTCATGAAGTTATTTTCACTTCTAGATGGTAGTGAATCAGTGTTTCTGTTGGATAGTGGGGAACGGAGCCACCTATTCCACCTTCCTGCTGATGTCACTCCCTCTGAACAATAATTTTCCCTTGTATTAAATACTAGGTTAGTTTTTCTTTTCGTACTATAGAATTCCCTTCATGTTTTTTGGCTTGCATAGTTTCAGAAGAGATGTTTGATGCTATTATTCTAGCCCTTGCCTCTCTATAGGTAGGGTACTGTTTCCCACTAGTTTATTTCAAGATTTATTCTTTGTGGTTGATTATCTGCAATTTGAATACCATACGCCTAAGTGTTGATTTTTCATCACATATCTTACTCAGTCTTTTCTGAGACTCTTGTATCTTTGGTTTGGTTTCTATCATTAATTTAGAAAGATTCTCAGTCACTATTACTTTGAATATTTTTTCTATTCATTTTTTTCTCATTCTTGCATTCTTCTTATGCATGTGTTGCATTTTTTTGTACTTGTCCCACAGTTCTTAGATATTCTGTTCAGTCTTTTTCATTCTTTTTTCTTTCAATTTAAATTTTTGACATTTCATCAAACAGTTTGAGTCTTTCCTTGGGAACTCTGGTTTGTTGCTGGGTCTATCAAAGACATCCTTTTATCCATTATGATACTTTCAACATGTAGCTCTTCTTTTTGATACTTTCTTACCGTTTCCATCAATTTTCATAGATTATGCATATGACCTTTCATGTTCTTCACTTTATTTAAAGCTATTAGCATATTAATCATGGTTGTTGTGATGGTTAATTTTATGTATTAAATGGTCTTGTTTAAGGGACACCCAAATAATTGGTAAGACATTATTTCTGAGTTGTTTTATAATGATATTCTGGAGGAGATTAACAATCGATTCAGTAGACTGACTAAAGAGTATCCACCTTCAATAATGTGGAAAGAAATTATTTAATTCATTGAGGGCCAAACAGAATAAAGAAAAAGAAAGGGCATATTCCTTCTCTCTTTTTGAGCTGGTACGTCTGTCTCTTTCTGGTCTCGGACACCAGAGTTCTTTGTTCTCTGAACATTAGACTCTGGCTTTTATGTTAGTCATCTCCATTTCATAGACCTTTAGCCTCAGAGTCAATTTTACTACTAGCTTCCCTGGTTTTCCAGCTTGCAGATGGCAGGTTAAACGTTTAATAATATATAAATATGTATGATACACTATAAATTATAAACTTGTATTTATTATTTGTAATTTAAATTATTTATTATAAATTATATATGTATATGTAAAATCTCCTTTGGGTCCTGTTTTTCTGGAAAACCTGACAAACGCAGTTATTTTACATTGCAGATCTGATCATTCCAACACTTTTACTCTATATGATTCTCATTCTGATGCTTTGTCTGTCTCAATATTTTGTTTTTCTTTGTATACCTTGTAATTTTTTGCTTTCTCCTGAACATAATCTTCTGCACAAAAGTAGCTGAGGTAAATAGAACATTAGTATGATGTTTAATGATTTTTCTTGTGAGTGGTAATGCTGTTTTTACTGTTTGTTGTAGTTGTAGGTGCCAGAGGATAAACTTTTCTGTCTACAATAGTTTTTATCTCCCCACTTGTCTTTGGGTTTCCCTGGAAATTTCTTTATAGGATGTGGTAATATTATTCCTATTGATGAAAGATTTGATATGAATATTATACCTAAAATGTCTACCTTATAGCCCTTCCTGCCAAAAGTACAAGTGGATATGCTCTAATCCTCACTATGAGATGTGAGAAGACTCCAGGAATTAAAACTCTAAAGTGTGGGGTTCCCCTAATACAGGCCCCCACTGGAGTTTTTATCTCTAAAACTCATCTGTGTGAGCCTCCAGGAATTCATCAGTTTATTTTCCTTCTCTACTTGTTCCCACTGATTTTTTCTGATTCTTGCTTCTGTTCTTGTAGGTTCATATTCTCTGCATCTACCTTTTTGTCCTTTGAAATTTGGAGCAGCTGTTTGTTTTATGACATTAGTTTTCATAAATGTGTAAAAGTTGCTGGTTTCACTTTATTCAACTTTCTTTTCTGCTGTGTGGACAAAAGAGATAAACTCTAAGCTTTCTATCTGCCAGACTGGAAATTAAAAATCTGATACTTTTACATAAATGATCTTTCTCTGTGAATAAAAATAGTCATTTCTCCCTATTTCAGTCTGGATTTATTTTTTTACCTTTGCTTTATTGCACTTCGTGGAATCTCCACTTCAATGTTCAATAGAAATGATGACAAAGAAAATCCTTAGTTTTTTCCTAATTTTAGAGGGAAAGCACTCATATTTTGCCATTAAATGTGATGCTATTTGTACGCTTTTCAGATTATCTGCATTAGGCTGTGAAATCTTCTTTATATGTCTACTCGATTGACTATTTTCAAAAATGGAGATCAGATATTGTCATTTATATGCATCCATGCTAATAACCATATAAAATTTCTTATTATTTTATATTATTACAAAGAATCATTTTGAATGTTAAGCCAACCTTATATTTCTATTCCAAGTCCCAATTAGTCATTGTATAATATTCAATTTACATACCATAGCATTTAATTTTGTAAATATTAAAAAATAATTTTTGCCTCTTTATTCATGATGGATAGTAATTTTATAATTTCTTTCATTTCAATCACTTTGTATGTTTGTGCACTCAGAGTCATAAAGGTTTTATATAATAACCTTTGAAGAATTTCTTCCTCTTCAAATTTCAGAAAGAGTTTTTTAAAGTTGGAATTATTTCTTCTTTAAATGTTTTATAGACTTATCCAGTGAGAGCATCTGGGCCTAGAATTTTCTTTAAGGATTTTCTGTCTATAAAATAAATTTATTTTATAGTTTTGAGTAAGTTTTTCTATTTGTTGCCTTTCAAAGAATTTTCCATTTAACTCAGTGGTATCCTTATTTACATAAAGGTATTAATATTTTCCTTATATATAGTTAAAATGTCTTTAGAATCTTTACTAAATTATCCTACTCTATTCCTTATATTGCTAATTTTTGTTTTGTCATTTTCTACATTTGTCTGTATAAAAATATAGCAATTTTAAAAATATAATAAAAATCTCCCCTTGTTTCCTTTTACCTTTTTATATTATTTAAAACCTAAGATTAATGTAATTAAGATGAAAGAAAAATAAGTGCTGAGATGATAACCTGCTTAATCTTATCAGTGATTTGTAATGCATATTTATTTATTTTTCTTCAACATATTTACCATTTGGATTACTTCCTCTATTTAAATTATTTTAAAAATACTACATCTTTGAGGTAGATATTATTAAAATATTTGCAATAAGGCAACTTAGGTTTAAATATTTTTTTTAAAGATTGTCACCTGGGGTAACAAATGTTGCCAATCTTTTTTTTTCTACTTTATCTCCCCAAACCCCACGTACACAGTTGTATATCTTAGTTGCAGGTCCTTCTAGTTTTGGGGTGTGGGATGCCACCTCAATGTGGCCTGATGAGTGGTGCCATGTCCATGCCCAGGATCCAAACCCTGGGCCACCACAGTGGAGTGCGCAAACATAGCCACTCAACCATGGAGGTGGGCCCTGAGTTTTAAATATTTTTAAGAGGATTTTCATAGCTATATAGCTGTAGACAAGTGAATGGCAGAGTCAGGATGCAAAGCATACCTTACCCCAAAGCCTGTTAAGTTTCAGCTCTACCATGCTGCTGCATGGAAACTCAATCTAGAACTGAAAATTGGGGCATATAAAACAATAAATTTTGATTATATGTTCAAACTTTCAAAGACTGCTGCATTCTGTAATATGGTAGTGGAAGTATGATACAGACTTTAGTGCAAAAAAATCTAAGTAATCCTTTTTAAGATCTCAACCTTTAGAATGAAAGTAGCATAACTAAATTACAGCTGCTTATAAATATTGAAGATTAGCCATGAGCTAACGTCTGTTGCCAATCCTCCTCTTTTTTACTGAGGAAGACTGGCCAAGAGCCAAAAAAAGAGCAACCATATTCTAACAAAAAAATACCATCATAGTGCAGAAATACTCGGAGAACCACAGCAGCCAAACAATGGAGGGCGGAAAGGCTGGAGCCCCCCTCAGAGGAGCTGGAAAGGGGTAAGAGAGAACTTCGGTCCCTCCCCTAAAGACTGGGATCACTGCCATGGGATGCTCCATGAAAGAACGAGCAGGGGAGGGTCTACGCATCTGCAGCATCACCCAGGACACCCATGGCCATGCAGCCCAGATGGAAGCCCTCTAACAGGGGAAAGCTTTCACATGGGCTGAGCTCAGCAAGCCAGGACCCCAGGAGAGCAGATAGTGAGAGCCTATCGTGAAAACCAGTCTGCAGGGAGAGAAGGTGCCCCTCACTCCCCCAACCTGCGCTGTGTGCTGCCATCTCCGCTGAAGGCAGAGGTCTCACAATATGCACCTCTCGACCCCCATCTCGTGGCGAGAGACTGTAAGTGCGATCGAATAATATCACCATGGGTAAGACTTGTGCTTCTTCCAGAATCCATCAGTTCATCAAATCTCTGGACCACAGGGAAAACAAGTACCCAGAATTATGCCCTGAGGACTCAAATAAGTAAATAAATGAAAATGAGTTCAGAATAGCTATAGTAAAAACACTCAATGAGGTAAAGGGAAATACAGAGAAACAAGTCAATAAGTTCTGGAGTTACTTGACAAAAGAGGTTGAAACTATAAAGAAGAATCAATCAGAAATACTAGAGATGAAAAATACAACGGATCAGATAAAACAGAATATGGATTCCAAGAGGGCCTGTGTGGATGCCATAGAGGAGCACATCAGCATAATTGAAAGATAGGTTGAATAGCTCAAGACGGAGAAAGGAAAGAATTAAGAATAAAAAGGAATGAAGAACATCTCTCAGAAATAGCCAATTCAATGAGGAAATGCAACATAAGAATAATTAGAAGCCCTGAGGGCGATGAAAAGGAGAATGGAACAGAAAGTGTCCTCAAAGGAATAATAGCAGAGAACTTCCCAAATCTAGAAAATGAGAGAGAAATGTGTGTGGAGGAAGATTTCAGGTCTCCTAGATATGTCAATGTAAAAAGACCAACTGCAAGCCATATAGTAGTAAAATTGGCAAAAGTGAATGAGAAAGAAAGAATATTCAGGGCAGCAAGGCAGAAAAAATAATCTACAAAGGAACCCCTATCAGACCTTTGGCAGATTTCTCTGTGGAAACCTTACAAGCTATGGGAGATTGGAATGACATATTCAAAACTTTAAAAGATGACAATCTTCATCTAAAATACTCTATAGAGCAAAAATATCCTTCTGATATGAGGGAGACATTAAATCTTTCCCAGAAAAACAAAAGCTAACGGACTTCATAGCCACAAGATCCCCCCAAAAGAAATCCTCCAGAAGGCCCTCATACTTGAAAAAAGAAAAAATGAGAGAAAGGGGTCACATAAAACAGAGTAAGGAAACAAATAGAATCAGAAAAGGATAGCAAATATACAACTACACCATTAAGATGAAGGAAAGGAAAACACCAAAAACAAAAACAATCTTATCACTTTAACCACAAAGTCACAACTCAAGTAGGAATAAGAGATGACAAGAATAACTTAGGGCAGATGAAGGAAAGGGACTGAATCGGTTTAGGCTAAGGAAATAAGAGACCACCAGAAAATGGACTATGTTACACACAAGATTCTGAATACGAACTTCACAGCAGCCACTAACATTAAAAACAGAACAGAGACACAAAAAATAAGTAAGGAAAGAAGAAACTGCAGATGTAAATAGGTAGGCCAAAACATACAGGACAAGAAACAAAGGTAATGCAGGAAAACTAGAAAACAAGTGCCCGAATGACAGCATTAAGTACTCATGCATCAATGATCACCCTCAATGTAAACGTATTTAACTGTCCAATAAAAAGACAGAAAGTGGCAGAATGGACTAAACAACAAGATCCAACATTCTGTTGCCTCCAGGAAACACACCTGACCTCCAACAACAAACACAGCCTCAAAGTGATGGGGTGGAAGACAATAATCCAAGCTAGTGGCAAAGGAAAGAAAGCAGGTGTCACAATACTTATATCAGACAAAGCAGATTTCAAGATAAGGCAGGTAAAGAGAGACAAAGAGGGGCAGTACATAATGATGAAAGGGAGACTACATCAAGAAGAAATAATGCTTATAAATATCTATGAACCCAACACAGGAGCACCAAAGTTCATAAAGCATCTATTAACAATCCTAACAGGAGATATTAAAAATAACACAATAATAGTAGGAGACCTCAACACCCCACTCACATCATTAGAATGATCATCCAGACAGAAAATCAACAAGGAAATGGTGGAATTAAATGAAAAGCTAAAACAATTGGACTTAATAGACATATATAGAACACTCCATCCAAAAACAGCAGAATACACATTCTTCTCAAGTGCACATGGAACATTCTCAAGGATAGACCATATGGTGGGAAACAAGGCAAGCCTCTATAAATTTTCAAAAATTGAAGTAATAACAAGCATCTTTTCCAATCATAATGCTATAAAGCTAGAAATTAATTTCAAGAAAAAAGCTGAGAAAGGGACAAAGATGTGTAGACTAAACAATATGCTATTGAACAAGCAATGGATCATTGAAGAAATAAAGGAAGACATAAAAAAATATGTGGAGATGAATAAAAATGATAACAAGCCATACCAACTCATATGGGATACTGAAAAAACTGTATTAAGAGAGAAATTCAACTCAATACAAGCACACATTAACAAACAAGAAAAATCCCAAATAAGCAACCTCAAATTACAATTAACTGAATTAGAGAAAGAAGAACAAACAAAGCCCAAAGTCAGTAGAAGAGAGAAATAATAAAAATCAGAGCAGAAATAAATGCTATTGAAACAAAAAAGGCAGTAGAAAGGATCAATGAAACAAAGAACTGGTACTTTGAGAAGATAGATGAAATTGACAAACCCCTAGCCAAACTTACAAAGAAAAAATGGGAGAAAGCTCAAATAAACAAAAATCAGAAATGAAAGAGGAGAAATAACAACAGACTTTGCAGAAATACAATGGATTATAAGACAATACTACGAAAAACTATATGCCAACAAAATGGATGGCCTAGAGTAAATGGATAAATTCTTAGACTTTTACAATCTCCCAAAGCTAAGTCAAGAAGAAGCAGACAGTCTGAACAGACGAATCACCAGGAATGAGATTGAAAGAGCAATCAAAAGCATCCCAAAGAATAAAACCCCAGGACCAGACGGCTTTCCTGGGGAATTCCACCAAACTTTCAAAGAGGATTTAATACCTATAATTTTCAAGCTTTTCCAAAATATTAGGGAGGATGGAACATTTCCTAACACATTCTATGAGGCCAACATTACACTGATATCAAAGCCTAACAAGGACAGCATGAAAAAGGAGAACTACAGGCCAATATCGCTGATGAACATAGATGCAAAAATTCTTAACAAAATTTTGGCAATCCGAATTGAGCAATACATCAAAAGTGTCATACATCATGATCAAGTGGGATTCATACCAGGCACTCAGGGATGGTTCAACATCCACAAATAAATCAACATGATACACCACATCAACAAATTCAGGAATAAAACCCACATGATCGTCTCAATAGATGTAGAGAAATCATTTGACAACATCCAACAGAGATTTATGATAAAAACTCTGAACAAAATGGGCATAGAAGGAAGTTACCTCAACATAATAAAGGCCATATATGACAAACCCACAGCCAACATCATACTCAATGGGCAAAAACTGAGATCCATCCTCCTGAAAACAGGAATGAGACAAGGATGTCCTCTATCACCACTCTTATTCAACATAGTACTGGAGGATTTGGCCAGAGCAGTTAAGCAGGAGAAATGAACAAAAGAAATCCAAATAGGGAGTGAAGAAGTGAACCTCTCACGGTTTGATGACAACATGATCTTATATATAGAAAACACTAAAGAATCCATAGGAAAATTTTTAGACAAAATCAGCAAATACAGCAAAGTTGCAGGATATAAAATCAACTTACATGAATCAGTAGCATGTTTATACTCTAATAATGAACTAACAGAAAAGACCTCAAGAACACAATAGCATTCACAGTTACAATAAAAAGAATAAACTAACTCGGGGTGAATTTAACCACAGAAGTAAAGGAGCTATACAATGAAAACTGCAAGGCTTTCCTGAAAGAAATGGATGATGACATAAAGAGATGGAAAGACATCCCATGCACATGGATTGTAAAAATAAACATAGATAAAATGTCCATACTACCTAAATCAATCTACAGATTCAGTGCAGTCCCAATCAGAATCCCAATGACATTCATTACAGAAATAGAACAAAGAATCCTAAAATTCATATGGGGCAAGAAATGACCACGAATTGCTAAAGCAATCCTGAGAAATAAGAACAAATCAGGAGGCATCAAAATCCCTGACTTCAAGGCATAGTACAAAGCTAGAGTAATCAAAACAGCATGGTAGTGGTAGAAAAATAGGTGCACAGATCAATGGAACACAATTGAAAGCCCAGAAATAAGATCACACGTCTATGGACAGCTAATCTTCAACAAAGGAGCTGAGGGCATAAAATGGAGAAAAGAAAGACTTTTTAAGAAATGGTGCTGAGAAAACTGGAAAGCCACATGTGAAAGAATGAAAATTGACCATTCTTTTTCACCATTCACAAAAATAAACTCTAAGTGGATCAAAGACCTAACGGTAAGACATGAAACCACAAGGCTTCTAAAAGAAAATATAGGCAGTATACTCTGAAATCAGTATTAAAACGATCTTTTAGGACACCATGTCTTCTCAGCCAAGGGAAGCAATAGAAAGAATAAACAAATGGGACCTCATCAAACTAAAGAGCTTTTTCAAGGCAAGGGAAAACAGGATTGAAACAAAAAACAACCCACTAATTGGGAAAAATATTTGCAAGTCATATATCCACAAAGGTTTAATCTCCATAATATATAAAAACGCACACAGCTCAAAAATAAAAACTCAAAAAAAAACATCAAAAAATGGGCAGAGGAGATGAACAGACACTACTCCAAAGAAGACATACAGTTGGTCAATAGGCACATGAAAAGATGTTCATCATCACTGATCATCAGGGAAATGCAAGTCAAAACTACAGTAAGATATCACCTTACACCCATTAGAATGGCAAAAACAACCAAAACAAAAGGAACAAATGATGGGGAGGTTGTGAAGAAAAAGGATCCCGCATACACTGCTCATGGGAGTGCAAACTGGTGGAGACACTGTGGAAAACAGTATGGAAATTTCTCAAAAATTTAGAAATAGAAATACCATATGACCCAGCTATCCCACTACTGCGTATCTATCCAAAGAAATTGAAATCAGCAATTCCAAAAGTCCCATGTACCCTTATGTTCATTGCAGTATTATTTACAATAGCCAAGAGGTGGAAGCTTCCTAAGTGTCCATCAAATGATGATTGGATAAACACGACATGGTATATACATTCAATGGAATATTACTCAGCCATAAAAAATAATAAAATCATCCCATTCATAGCAACATGGATGGACCATTAGGGAATCATGTTAAGTGAAATAAGACAGACAGAGAAGAACAATCTCTGTATGACTCCACTCATATGAGGAATTTAAATACGTGGACAAAGAGAACAGATTAGTGGCTACCAGGAGAAAGGGGGGGTGTGGGCACAAAGGGTTCACCTACAACGCGACTGACAATAATGTAAAACTGAAATTTCACAAGATTGTAAACTATCATAAACTCAATAAATAAATAGATAAAATTTTTCACAAAACACTTGAAACACTTTACCTTAATCATGTTAATGCTATTAATTACATACTGATACTTACAAATAATATCTACTTATAATACGTTGTAAGGAATATACAAGAAGCCATCAATTTCTGAATCTTTCTAGCCATGAAGATTCATTATGGTGAAATTAACAAATGCATAAATTAATCAATCAGTCAATAATTCCTCAAACCTTATGGTTAAGTAACATACATACTTATGGTCACAAATGCTTAGAGTTATAAAATAAGGAGCTGGCCCCATGGCCAAGTGGCTAAGTTCATGCACTCTCCTTGGGCAACCCAGAGTTTGAAAGTTTGATATTTGGCTTAATGTTAATTAAAAATTTGAAAGCCACCCATAATTAAACTTTTGATTCAGGAAAGCTAAGATTCCTCCAGAAGCTTAGAAAATGTCAGGGTCAAGATATTGAAGGAAGAGTGGGAGAGACCTCAGGCTTATGAAATGTATACAACTCAGTTTTAAAAAATATTTTATTACAAAATATTTCATAGATAAAGATAAATACATCTATTAAGACAGCATTCATTATGCTCAAATTCAACTCCAGAAAATCTTACTGTTTCCATATATTTATTTCTACACTTAGAAATATATTATAGACGCATTGAAGCCTTTTCTGTGTCCCCCTTTAGGCCTCTCTCTTCAGCGTTCTCAGAGGCAGCACTTTCCTTACAGTAGCTATGTATCTTACCTATGAGTTGTTTATATTTTTATTGAATAAACATGTGTTCACACTTAATATTTTGCAGAATGGTTTTTTTCTAGATGGTATCATACTGATCATTTTGTAACGTCTTCATCCTTCAACTTCATTTTTTAAATATTCCCAGTAAATTGTTACTACCATTGATTATTTATGTATCGCTTTTCTCAGAGATAAATATTTAGATTTTTCCTCTTTTTTTTCAAGGTTTATAATAGTGTTTATATTGCATATCAATGTATATTGTCATATAATCTTAAAACTCCTAGGTTATAGGATGATGTCCTCAATTTAAGGAGATATTATTCAATTCTTCCCCAAAGGGGTTGCACTAATTTACTTTCTCACCATCATTTCCCCTCTTTCATTTATTTACTCATATTAATGCATTTATACTATAGGTAAGACATAGGGCTATACTACAGGATGGCTAAAAATAAAATAAAAATGTTTTGCCCTCTTAGTATGAGAAAACAAGCAATAAATATGGAAAACAGGATATCCTGTCAGATGCTGATATGGTAATGAAAACACAATAAAACAAGGGAGACAGGTGGCAACTAAGGGGAGGCACTGTTGTAATTGTAAGTAATGGACAAAGTTATAGTGCAGTAAAGAACAACCTCAATGTCTCAGCGACTGCACTAAAGAAAGGGGACATGTCCTGTTCACGCTTTGAGTCAGTCCAGTGAGACTGAGGCTCTGATCAACAGAGTCCCTTACAGACCCAGGACAGTGAAGTTCTTCGTTGACCATTTTGTCATTTTATTTTCTTGAATCTGTTTATATTTGTGTTATAAATGAATGCTATAACAACCACAAAATTTGCTGGCTTTTCAGCATTGAAGATGATGTTAACTCTAGGTTTGTCATATATGGTCTCTATTATGCTAAAGTACCTTCCTCTATACCCACTTTGTTGAGAGTGTTTAACATAAATGAATGTGTAATTTTGTCAAATACTTTCTATGAATCTATTGAGATGATCATATGATTTTTATCACTCATTTTATTAATATGGTTTCTCATATGATTGATTTTTGGATGTTGAACCATCCTTGTATCCCTAGAATAAATCGCACTTGATCTTGGTGCATGATCCTTTTAACGTATTGTGAAATATTGTTAGCTAATACATCATTGACATTTTTGCACCTATATTCGTCAGGGATATTGGCTTGTAATTTTTTCTTCTTGTGGCTTCCTTGTCTGGTTTTGGTATCAGGGTAATGCTTGTCTCCTAAAGTGAGTTTGATCATGTTCCCTGTTCTTTTGTGTTTTAAAAGAGTTTGAGAAGGGTTGGTATTAATTCTTCTTTGAATATTTGGTAGAATTTATCAGTGAAGCTGTCTGAGCCTGGAGTTTGTTTGTTGGGAGGTGTTTGATTATGGATTTAATCACCTTATAGTAATTGGTTTGTTAGGATTTTCTATTTCTTCTTGATTCAGTCTAGGCAGGTTGTATGTTTCTAGGAATTTCTCCATTTTTTCTAGGTTGTCTGATTTGTCCCTAGCAGTTTCTGATAATCCTGTGCATCTGTGGCATCAATTGTAATGTCTTCTCTTTCATTGATTTAAGTACTTTCTCTTATTTTCTTGGTGAATCTAGCTAAAGGTTTATCAGTTTTGTTTATGTTTTTATTTAAAAAAGCTCTTAATCACATTTATCTTTTCTATCATCTTTTAAATTTCTATTTCATTTATTTCCACTTTGATCTTTGTTATTTCCACCCTTCTACTTACTTTGGGTTCTCCTGTTCTTCTTTTTTAGTTGCATGAAGTGTACAGTTAAGTTGTTTGAGATACTTTTTTGTTCCTTGATGCATCCCTCCTTGAACTGCTTTTGCCACATCCCATAAGTTTGGGTATGTTGTATTTCCACTTATATTTGTCTCAAGGTATTCTTTGATTTCTTCTTTGACTCACTGAACAACCGTTCAATAGCGTGTTATTTAATCTTCACATATTTGTGAATTTTTCAGTTTTTTCTGGTAATTGATTTCTAGTTTCATACCATTGTGATTTGAAAAGGTGCTTGATATGATTTCAGTCTTCATAAATTTATTGAGTTCTTTGCTGGCCTAAAATATAATCCATCCTGGAGAATGTTCAATTTGTGCTTGAGAAAAATGTGTATTCTGTTGATTTTGGATGGAATGTTCCAACATATCTGTTAACTCTATCTGATCTAACATGCCACATAGGGCCAATGTTCCCTTATTATTTTTTTCTCTGGATGATCTATCCATTGATGAATGTGTGGTGTTAAAGTACTCTACTGTTATTGTCTTGTTGTCTCCTTCTCTCTGTAAATCTGTGAATATTTTCTTTTCACTTAGATGATCCTACATTGAGAGCACAAATATTTACAAATGTTTTATTCTTTTGTCAGATTGACATTTCTTGTTATGTAATGCCCCTCTTTGTCTTTTATTATAGTCTCTATTTTAGTCTAAATTGTGTCTTTTATTTCTCCTTGCTATTCTATCATTTTTTGTCTCACATATTTTGATGTGTCATTAGATATATACATATTAATAATTGTACTTATCCTTGAAGAATTTACAAAATTTATCTTTATGTGATGACTCTCTTTATCCCTGCTGATTTTTCTTCCTCTGAAGTCAGCTCTGTCTGGAATTAATGTAGCTACCCCAGCTTTCTTTTGATTATTGTTAGCATGCTATTTCTTGTACAATCTCCTTAATTTTTTCCTCTTTGTATTTATAGTGAGCATATTGTTAAAATGTTTATGTGTGTGCGTGTGTTTGTATCTTTGACCATGTCAGCCTTTTAATTGGTATATTTAGACTGTTGACATTTATCATGATTATTGCTATGGTAGGATTCATAGCTACCACATTAGTAACTATTTTCTATTATTTGAACTTGTTATTTGATTTTTGTTTTGTGCTCCATTCTTTTTATGCCTTCTCTAGTTTTAACTGAGCATTTTATGTTATTTCAGTTCATTTTCCTCTCAGTCTATCAAATATCCTTTTTAAAACTTTTTTCTCTTTTATTAATAATGTCCCCACAGTGGAGCATATATATTCACATTTAATCTGTGAACAGTCAAGTGGCATTTCACTGCTTCACATGATATTCCTAACTCTTCCCTTTCATCTCTTATTATATTGTTGTCACATGTTTCAGTTGTCCATAAACTATAGCGACTCAATATATTTTTGCTATTATTATTCTGAACAAGCTGGTGTCTGTTAGACAAATTGAGAATAGGCAAAATAAGATATTTTAAGAATGTGTTTCCTCTCTAATGTTCTTCCTTTCTTTGTGTTTATCTAATTCTCTGAACTATGGCATTGTCCTTCTCTCTGGAGAACAGTTTTTAAACATTTATTACAAGTCTACGGTCAGTAAATTCCCTAATTTTTGTTCGTTTGAGAAATACTTTACTTCTCCTTCACTTTGAAAGATAATTAGATACAGAATTCTAACTTCGTGTGGTTTATTTTCTTGCAATACTTTAAATATTTAACTCCACTCTATTCTTACTTGCATGGTTTCTAAAGAGAAATCAAAGTAATGCTTATCCTTGCTCCTTTACTTGAAAGGGTTGTTTTTTTTTTTTTAATCCTCTTGCCTTCTTCCAGTATTTTCTCTGTCTTTGATTTTTCTGAAATTTGAGGATGTTATAGATAAGATAGATATTTTTGCATTTATGCTGCTTTATGTTCTCTGGGCTAACTATATATGTGGTTTGTTATCAATCATTAATATTGGAAAGTTCTCAGGCATTAATACTTCAAATATTTCTTCTGTTTCTTTCTCTAATTCTTATCCTTCTGATATTCTCACTATATGTATCTTACGCCTTTTGTAATCATCCCACAGTACTTGGCTTTTCCCTTCTTTTTCTTTCTTTTTTCTCTTTGAAGTTTAATTTTGAAAATTTATATTGACATATCTTTAAGCTCAAGGATTCCTTCCTCAGCTATATTCAGTCTACTGATAAGAACATCATATGAATTCTTCATTTCTGTTACAATTTTTTATTTTTAGATTTTCCTTTTGATTCTTTACTAGAGTTTTCACCTCTCATCTTACATTATTCGTCTGTTTTTGAATGTTGCCCAATCATTTTCCATTAGAGCCCTTAGCATAAATTCACAGTTACTTTAAATTCCCAGTCTATTTCCAAAACTTTTCCATATGTATATTGGTTTTGATACCTGCTTTTGCTCTTCAGGTTATGTTTTTGCCTTTTTAGCATGATTTGCAATTTTTTTGTTGAAATTTGGTGTTTTAGTTTGCTAGGTCTTTCGCAACAAAATACCACAACATGAGTGGCTTAAAAAACAAAAATTAATTGTCTTACAGCTCTGCAGGCTAGAAGTCTTAGATCAAGGTGTAGGTAGGATCAAATCCTTCTGAGAGCTGTGAGGGAGAAATATGTTCCACAACTCTGTCCTCATTTCTAGTGGTTTGCTAGAAATCTTTCGCAGTCTTTGGCTTGTAGAAGCATAATCCTGATGTCTATCTTCATCTTTACATGACATATTCTCTGTTTTTATTTGTTTCCAAATTCATCCTTTTTATAATGACGCCAGTAATATTGGATTAAGGCCCCACCTTAATCCAGTATGACATCATTGCTATTTAACCTATTACATATGCAACAATACCATTTCCAAATAAGATCACATTCTGAAATAGTGGGAGTCAGAACTTCAAAATATGACTTTTTAGGGAATACAACTCAATCCATAACATACAGTCATAATGTATCAGGTAAAGCTAATTGAGATTAGTAGGCCTTTAGTGTGAGGTTTACTTTTTTCTGGGTATGAATTAGGCTATATTTACTCTATGTTGTACCTGTGGCTTCAGAGATGTAATTTCCTCTAGTGTCCTTGGTTTTGTGTATACTATTGTCTTTGGATTCCCTAAATTTTTCTCCTTAAATAGAGCCTATGACATGTAGGTCTTTATGCTGTAATCTGCTATTATCAACCTGCAGACCTATTATGTGGTTGTATGGTCTGAGTGGGAAAGAACGTCTTCTACAACCCTATGATTATAGCTTAATCTTTTAACCAGTCTGTGTCGTTGGACTGTAGCCTTCACAAGTGATGCTAAACCTCCTCCACACTTTAGGTAAAACAAGAAGGCTAGAGGGGATTACTGTGGGGAATTTCCACTTCCCCTGATTAGTAAGAATGTGGTAAAGCATAAGTAGGCTAGGCTCTGGTGAATAGTTTCCACTGAGGAAAGGCTATTGTTAAACATAACAGAGACCTCTGGGAATATTTTGAATGGTCATATTTTCCCTCCCATTTCTGGAAACACAAGGGAATTTGTCTCTTGTCTTGAAGGTTAAAATATGTTGGGACCCATGGGTTTAAAATCATAAATGTGTGTAGCCTTCCCTAAGGATGGGCCCCACCAGAGTTTTTATTTCTTAGTTAGTCTATGTGAGTTCCAAGCAATTCATTAAATCTAGTTTGAATGTTCCTACAGGTACTGGCTCCAGCTCCTGACTGCTGCTCCTGAAGGCAGCAGTTTCTTCTGTGACCTCAATTTTCTGATGGATCTAAGAAGAGTCTTTGACTTTCAGTTTGTTCAGGTTTTCTCTTATTGTGAGAAAGAAGTGATGACCTGCAAGCTGTTTACATGTTGCAACAGAAATGAAAGTTCCCACAAAATTATTTTTGTGGATAAAGGAATCATTGGTTATTATTAGTACAATATATTCTTAGTTATCACAGTCTTTTACAATATTCTCTATCTTTTTGTAGTTTCTATGCTTCTTTTTTCTGATTATTTTGGCTTGTATATTTTTTTCTGTGATCAATTTTACCAAAAGGAGACTAACATGAAGAACTTAATTACAATAACCACTCACACTAACAAGTTAACATACCATTTGAAGGTTCCTGTTCTGGTAAATGTAAAGAGTTCTGCCTGAAACTGACAATCTTGGTTTCCTGAGGGGCCAAAAGAAAAAATATTACCAGAGTTCTAGCTAGAGTCACAAAGGCCAACATCAATGAAGGTTCTTCTGTAGGTGACAATATTCATTTTCTCCTTCCATGATCAACTGGGAATAATCATCACTATGTCCCTCTGAGTCCTTTACTGCATGCCAAGGAGCCTATTTTTACACTAAACTATAATCTCCTGTTCATATTTTTTCTTAATACTCTAATTATTTTCTGTTACAAAGGTTAGAAGAGAGAGAAGCCCAAAAGTAGCTTGGATCCTCTCTCTTTGGAACATTGGTGACTGAGAAGAATTTTCTAATTTATGCCTCTCTTTTTCTGTTTGACTGTCCCCTTATTCACTTCATCTATTTTTCAGTCAAAGTATGTTTTTTCACTCAGATACTTATTTTTCTCCCACATAGGGGAATATGATCTTGGTAATAATCTTTAAAAGGAAAAATGGCGGTAAGTCCTAAAGTCTACAACCTATCCAAACATGTCTGTATTTTTTTAAATTAAAGATTTTACTTTTTTCCTTTTTCTCCCCAAAGCCCCCCAGTACATAGTTATATGTTCTTCGTTGTGGGTCCTTCTAGTTGTGGCATGTGGGACGCCGCCTCAGTGTGGTTCGATGAGCAGTGCCATGTCCAGGCCCAGGATTTGAACCAATGAAACACTGGGCCTCCTGCAGCAGAGTGCGTGAACCTAACCACTCGGCCACGGGGCCAGCCCCATGTCTGTATTTTTTAAGTTACATTCTGATGACCAACAGGTGTACCATTCAATATGTGTAAGATGGAGATCCATTATACAATGGGAGATTGGTGGTGGTCATGGTCATCAGGGTGTGCTGAGGGTAGAGAAGGAGATAGGAATTATCCTTATTTATCACTGTGTAGCTGTTCTTTGACATATTTCGTAAGTTTAAAATGCTGTATTCAAAATGTTCCTTTTTTATGGTTTGAAAGTGTCCTTTAATCTCAGACTGTTTTTCTTTTCTTTTGGTCTGAACAGTTGGAGGCGTAATAGGCAAAATGAATCCTCAATTGTTGTTGTCGTTTTTAATTTCCATGATGATGAGATCAACCCTCATGCTAGCCCATTGCATAGAGATTTAATAATGATTTGCTAAGGTATTGACTAATGCCCTTTGAAATGTTCCTTCCTCTTGTTGTTCATGAGTCTTCTTATAAAGAAAATAGCCTTTTATAAATATTTATTACATTTGTTTCACAATTATAATGTACTCAGTGGCATGTTTGCCCTTTACTGATCCTGTAGGTCAATCGAGTCCTTACAGTGGCGCATCTATTCAGTGGTAAACTGCCGTGAACTCACCAGTCTCACAGGTCCAGTGTCTTAGGCACAAAAAGGTCCAACCGCTTGGTGGCTGGGTGAACACATTTTTAGCTCTTTCTTCCCTTGGGTGGATAGACACATTTTTATTTTTCCTTCCTAAAGGAAGAGCATGGAGATTGTGTTGAGTGGTCAGTAATAAAATAGGAAAAGTTACAAAAAATGTATGTATGGAAAAATATTAAATATAGATTGAGAAAAGCAGGTAGAGAAACAGAATGTTTAATCCTTAGTTTGAGTCGTAACCTGACTTTATTACTATTTCAGAGGATGACTTCATAAAAGTGAGGAAAATATGGGGCAGGAAATATTTCTCCATCATCAGGTTAGGGTGTGAGTGAATGAAAAGCTCTAAAATCAATACTTTTAGTTCTCGAGGAGCTCTATCTTCAAAATCATCTTCCTTCCTACTCTAGAGAAATTTTGCCAAATCGAACATCTGTGATAGCATTACAAATCATGGGATTTTTCTGAGATTTGCTGGCTGGAGCTCCTGTGCGATGTGTCTATTTCTCTAATTCTTTTCATGTCCTTTATTAAATATCTTGTAATTGTGGTTTCCACTTTTGGACAGAAACTCTCATGTACTTCTTCCTAACACTTTTCTCCCCTATAGACCTATTTTATCTCTTGGATATTCTCCCCAAGGTCATTGTAGACAACTTGAACAATAGTAGCTCCTTCTCTCTCTACTGATATGTGCTTCAATTTTTTTCCCAGGTTTATTGAGGTAAAATTGACAAAGGAAAGGATTATATATTTAGAGTATCCAATTTAATGTTTTGATATGTGTACATATTGTGAAATATTACAAAAATCAGTCAAATTAATGTATCCCTCACTTCACATAGAATCTTTTTTTTTTGTAGAGAGAATATTTGAGATTTACTCTCTGAAAATTTGAAGTACATAAAACAATATTATCAAGTATTTTCACCAGACTCTGCATTACATCTCCAAAACATATTAATCCTGTATACCTGAAACTTTGCACCTTTGAGCAATATCTCCCCATTTGTCCCAACCCCTAAACCCTGGATCTACCATTCTATTTTCTGCTTTTATGAGATTGACCTTTTTAGGATCCACATGTAAGTGACATGGAATATTTGTCTTTCTGCGTCTGGCTCATTTAACTAAACATAATGTCCTCTAGGTTCATCCACGTTGTTGCAAATGGCAGGATTTACTTTTTTAGGGCTGAATAACATTCCTTCATAATAATATTTATAGATGTATGTATATGCTTATACATAATTACATATATATAATGGAAACTTAGACTGTTTCTATATTTTAGCTATCGTGAATAATGCAACAATGAACAGGGGAGTGCAGATATTACTTCATGTGTCTAATTTCATTTTGCATGGATATATACTTAGAAGTGAGATTGATAGTTTTCTTTTTTACTATATTGAGGAACCTGTATACTGTTTTCCATAATGTCTGTACCAATTTACTTCCCCACCAACAGTGTACAGGAGTTCTCTTTACCCCACATCTTCTTCACTTTGTTTATTGTTTCCTTTTCGTGGAGAAGTATTTTTAGTTTGATACAATCCCACTTGTCTATTTTTCTTTTGTTGACTGTTTGTTAGAAGTCATATCCAAAATATCATTGTTCCAGACCAGTGTCAAGAAGCTTTTCCTCTATGTTTTCTTCTGGTAGTTTTACAGTTTTAAGTCTTACGTTTAAATATTTGATCCAATTTGAGTTGCTTTTTGTATATATTTTTATAGCAGTACCACACTTATTGCTTGATTACTGTAGCTTTGCAATTCCTTTTGAAGTCAGGTAGTGTGATGCCTCCATCTTTGTTCTTGCTTAAGATTGCTTTATCTATTTGGGGACATTTTTGGCTCCATATGAACTTTTGGATTATTTTCTCTGTTTTTGTGAAAAATGTCATTGGAATTTAGATATAATTGCCTTGGATGTGGAAAACACTTTGGTTACCATGGACATTTTAACAAATTTATTTCTTCCATCTATGATATTGAATTTCTTTCTATTTATTTGTATCTTCAGTTTCTTTCATCAAATTTTTATAGCTTTCAGTGTACAAATATTTCACATCCTTGGTTGAATTTATTTCTAAGTATTTTCTTCCGTTTGGTGCTATTGTATATAGTATTGTTTTTCTAATTTACTTTGCATAGTCTATTTTTAGTGTATGGAAACAATTGATTTATGCATAAGGATTTTGTATTCTGCAACTTCACAGAATTTGTTTATTTCTAACCGTTTTTATGGTGGAGTCTTTAGTTTTTCGTATATAAGCTCATGTCATCTGCAAACAAAAACTTTAAATTCTTCCTTTCAGATTTAAATATACTTTATTTTTTTCTTTGCCTCATTGCTCTGGCTATGACTTTCATTTTTAATTTCATTTTTTGTGGTCCTCTGTCATTTTTTCTTGTCAGGTCTGGCTAATAGTTTGGGGTTTTTGTTAAGCTTTTAAAAAGTATTTCTTAGTTTCTATATTTTTTTCTATTTTCTTTCTAGCTTCCATTTACTTATTTATTTGTTCTGATCTTTGCTATTTCCTTTCTTTAGATAAGTTGGTCTCAGTTGGTTCTTCTTACTCTATTCATGGATGTCTAAAATTAGTTTCTTTGAGATCTCTCATTTTACTTAATGTAATAATTAATCACCATAAACTTTCCTCTTAAAACTGCTTTTGTATCTTCCACGATTTTTATATGTTATATTTGCATTTTATTTGTCTCAAGATACATTTTGATTTTCCTTTTGATTTCTTCTTTAACCTATTAATTTTCTAGGAATGTGTTCTTTAATTTTCATGTATTTGTGAATTTTTCAGTTTTCCTTTTATTTTAAATTAATTTCTGGTTTTATACCACTGTGGGTCAAAATAAGCTTGATATGCTTTCAGTATTCCTAAATATGTTAGGACTTTCTTTTTTCCTCAAAATATTACCATCTTAGAGAATGTTTTCTATGCGCTTGAAAAGAATGTGCTTTATGGCTCTGTTGGTTGGGATGTTTTCTATATGTCTGTTAGGTCTATTAGGTCTAATGCATTATTCGAGTCCATTCCTTCCTTATTCATTCTCTGTCTGAATACTCTATCCAATGTTGTAAATGAAATTCTGATGTTCCCTACTATTATTGCCTTGCTCTCTATTTCTATCTTTAGTTCTGTTAATGTTTCCTTTATATATTTCAGTACTCCAAATTTTACGAAATACATAATTGTTATATCTCTTGATGAGCTCCCCCATTTATCAGCATATTTTGATATTCTTTTTCTCTTGAGATCAATTTGACTGAAAGTCTATATTGTCTGGCATAAGTTGATCTATGCTTTCTCTCTTTTCCTTGTCATTTGTATCAAATATCTTTTTCCATCTCTTTACATTAAGGTCCACCCTTAAAGCTAATGTTAATCTCTTATAGGTAACACGTAGCTGGATCTTTTTTTTTTTTAATCCATGCAGTCATTGTGTCTTTGGTTGGAGAATTTAATTCATTAGTACTTAAAGTAATTTTTGATATGTAAGGATTTACTTTTGCTATTTTGTTCATTGTTTTCTCATTGTTTTGTTGTCCCTTTCTTCATGTTTTGCTTTCATTGTGATTTGATGATTTTTCGTACTGCTATGCTTTAATTCTTTTCTCTTTGTCTTTTTATGTCTACTAAAGTATTTTTTTCTTGTGCATACCTTGAAGATTACATAAAATATCTTATAGTTATTACAGTCTGTTTTTATCTAAGCAGGTTCAATCACATACAAAAACTCTACATTTTTACTCTCCCCACATTTTATGTAATTCACACCACAATTTACATATATTTATATTGCTCATCCTTTAACAACATCATTGTAGCTATAATCCATTTGTCTTTTAGCCATTTTACTAGAGATAGAGTAGTATACACTCATCACTACAGTATTACAGTATTCTGAATTTGATTATTTACTTAAAACTACAATTGAGTTTTATACTTTCATAGTTTTCAAGTTACTGCTTGGTGTCATTTCAACTTGAAGAACTCCCTTGAGCATATTTTGTAAAGCAGTTCTAGCAGAGATGAGCTCCTTCAGCTTTTGTTTATTTGGGAAAGTCTTTATCTTTCCTTCATTTCTAAAGCGCAGCTTTACTGGGTGTGGTATTCTTGCTTAGTATTTTTTTCTTTCAGCCCTTTTAATATATCATCTTATTCTTTCTTGACCCACAAGGATTTTGCTGATAAATACCCTGATAGCCTCACAGGGGCACACTTGTATATGATGAGTCACTTTTGTAATGATTCTTTCAAATTTTTCTCTTTGTTTTTGAGTTAATAATTTGGTTATAATGTGTCTTGGTATAATTTTCTTCGGATTGACCTTATTTGTGAACTTTTGAGCTTCTTGAACTTGGATGTCGGTATCTTAACCAAAATTTAGGAAGTTTCAGTTATTTATTTAAATAAGTTTTTTGCCCCTTTCTCTTTTCTCCTTCTGGGGCTATCATAGTGCATACGAAGTTTGCATAAATGGTAGCTCCAACTCGTGTAGGCTTTCTTCAGTCTTTTCCATTTTTTTCCTTCTCTTGCTGTATAATTTCAAATGACCTGTCTCCAAGTGCACAGATTCTTTTTTCTGCTTGATCCAGGCTGCTGTTGCTGGTCTCTATTGCATTTTTCATTTCATGCATTCTATTCTTCTGCTGCAGAAGTTCTATTTGGTTCTTTTAACAACTTTTATCTCTTTATTGAATTTCTGATCTTGTTCTTGTATTCTGCCCTGATTTTATTTTATATATCTGTGTTCTTGCTTAACGCGCTTAAAACAACTATTTTGAATACTTTGTCAAGCAGTTTATAGATCTCTATTTATTTGGTGTTAGTTAATGGACATATATTGTGTTGCTTTGATAGTATCATGCTTACCTGATTTTTTGTGTTTTTTGAAGTTTTGCATTGGTGTCTTTGCATTTTAAGAAGTAGTCATCTCCTCCAGTCTTTACTGACTGGCTTTCATAGAGAGAAATCTTCACCAGCCTGTCAGTTTATGGATTCTTAGGGTTTCTCAGACATTTTCTATGGATTTACCAGCTCCACTTCCCTAGTTCCATCTTGGGAGGCAGGTGTAGAGTTGAATGCCTTCTTCATAACACGCAAAGCCAGAGTGGTTGCTGAGAGATTTCTACTTTTTTCCTTAAGGCATTGATCTGAAATATTCGAGATATTATTCACCTACCAATCTAGCTGAGTCCAGCCAGCTGTCTAAAAGTGCTTATGCATAAGTTGCAGAGGTGTTAGCCCACTGTCTGTGTGGGCATGTGGGACACTACCTATATGGTCTGCTGACCACATCCATTACTAGGGCACATGCACACTGGTTGATGGGGTCTGCAGGTGATGCATCCTATGAAGCTCAAGTGTGGGCCTGTTGAAGGAGTCCACAAGGTGTTCAGTGGAAGCCACTGCTTTTCGTTGAGTTCTGCACTCAGTTGCTGTGACCTGCTGCCCATTTCCATGCTCCTAGCTGACCCAGACTAATAAGCCATGCAGATACTCTCAGTATTTTGAGTGAATGAGAAAGAAGTGGGCCTCTTGGGCAGTCTCCTGTCTGGCTGGGGAAGCTGGGCTCTAATTTACCTCTCACTTTTCCCAGTGGGAGAAATCACAGAGTGAGGAGAACTCTCTTGGCACTGAGCTGTGCTACCTTAGGGAAGGGGTGACATAGGCAGTCAAAATGTTCCTTTTACTATCTTCATGCACCTATTCCAACATTTATTTTCTCCAACAAGGTGTGGTATTTCTCCTCTGGGCTCCTTGCCTTTCACAGTCATATTCTCATCCATGAGAGGTTGTCACAAATCAGTGTTTCTGTAGAGGAATGAGGGTTGAAAACTCCTATGTTGCCATATTGCTGACATCATACACATACTTTATTTCTTTTTTGTACTTTGCTTGGCCTGCACAGAGATGGGCTTGCTCATAGTCAGGTTCTCTGATTTATACGTGATCATCTGCCACTCTCTGCACTATGAAGTCATAATGAAGAGGGCAACTGCATCAAGATGGACACTTATTCTTGTTTCAGTTGTGGACTGTCTAGAATCACAAAAACATTCGCAACACCTTCCTTGCCTCTCGGGGTATTCAGTCTGCTGCATCAATTCTTGTCCAATATCTCCTAATTACTCAGACATTCTTGCTCAGATGAAGTCTGAGCAGTTGCCATTATGTCTTCATTTACATTTATCTGTTTTATCTTCATTGTTCTTTTATATTTTCACATAACCTCTATAATTCTGAAGATCAGATTTACTAAGGGACAATCCAAAGCCTTTCCCAGCTGTATTCCTCAGCTGGTCTTCACGACTCTTTTTTCTTGGTGCTGCTGCAGTGACCTATTGAAATCAGTGAGAGATGTTCCCTCTCCTCTCCACCCACTGGTCTCTTTATTTTATACAGTAATTCCCCCAACTTTGAATCCTATTATATATCCCTTAAGGACAAGCCATAAAGGCTGTTCTGAAGAATTATTTAGGGATCATATATTTTTGTTCTAACCCCTGCTGAATGAGTTAAAGCCAACAGAAGCCAATTGGAATTCTGGGCATAATAGCGCTTTAATATTCATTCAAAAGCATCTTATTATACAAATCCTTTTTGTTCAATTTCTTAACACAAGTGCTTATTCACAATTCTCCTTGCTTGTCTTATATCTGCCTCAATTTTTCCCAGTTTAGTCATCTGTCTAATCTACAATTAACATTTCCTCCAATTCAATTAACTCTCCAATTCTTTGTTATCTGCAGTTTCTCTCATGTAACATTAAATAAAAAACAAATATAAGAAAATTTTTAATTAGAAACCAAGCTGTGCCTTGAACTATATGAGCTTATTCATTTATGTATCCATCAAATATGCATTGAACAATTACCAAGGATTATTCAAGGTTCTTTGGATTCATCAGTGAACAAAGCACATAAGATCTCTGATCATAGTGAGCTGACGTTCTGGTAGGGTGAGATAGACATAAACTGAGTTAAACATTATTTTAAAATAATAAATACTCTGGGGAAAACACAAAATATAAAATCTATAAGGGAAAGTAGTTTGTGAGTTCTTAGGGGACTGCATTTTTAAAAGAGTGAGTTTCCAGACCAAGTGAGGTTTAAGCTGAGAATTAGAGGAAGGAAAGAAGTTGGCTGTACAGACATCCATAGAGACAGCACTCTGGGCAAAGTGATTGGTCATATCAAGGCATTTAGCTGTGACATCATCAATTTGCTTGAGGACAGCAATGCAGCCTATGTGAAAACTGTGGACTGATAAAGAATGAGATCACTATGAGGTCAGGTCCAGGGAGAAATAAGCAGGTTAGACTCAAGATATCTGGGCTTTGTGGATAATTATGAGGATTATGAGTGAAACGGCAATTCTCTGGAGAGTTGTGAGAGGAAGAAAAATTTCTTGTCTTGGTTCAAGTAGATTACACTGGCCCCATTGTTGGCAACAGGGATAAGGGGTTACCATCTAGAGTCTTAGAAGATAGATCTTCAATCATGAAAGCTGGATGGTTTATGTTTGGTAGGTGGATGGGTTAAGGATCCTTATTTTGGAATGTTGAGATTTTAATAGACACTCAAATGCAGAAATGAATTTGGTGGTTGGATAAACACATCTGTATTTAGAGAGAGTAAGATAGATAATTAAATTTGACAGTTGATGATGTAAAGACACTAAATATGTAGAGAAACCAAGGAAAGTATATGAAATCACTGAAAGTTAGTCTCAAAATAGAAGAGAGAAAACAGTGAACTCTGGGGAAGTCCAATGTTAAGAAATCAGGGAGATGAAAAGAAATTTGAAAGAAAGAAAAAGAGCCACATATAAGGGCAAAGGAAAAACAAGAAATTAAGAGTCCTTTAAGGCAAGTGATAAACCACATCAAAGAGCAGGGAATTATGGATTTATCAAATGTTGCCTGTAGCATGAAAAAGACTGAGAACTGATGTTTGATTACAACAGGATAACTGTCCTCGATAGCCTTATCATGAGTGGTTTTTGTGGATGTAGTGGGGCAAATGAGTAAATTAATTGTGCATAAGAGAGAATAGAAGGAAAATGATTTGGGATAGTGAGTGGTACAGTATTTTAAGATTTTATCCCTGTAATTTGTACTTAATATGTTGGTTTTCAAGGATAAGATAAAATGAGATCAAAGAATAATTTCTTTAATTTGACAGAAAAAATATATGCTGTGTAATCTGAGAGAAATTGTTGAGTGAAAGAAGAGAAAAATTGTGGAACAGGAAAGCGAGCAGTACAGCTTTAGGAATATCCCCATGTAGGTAAGAAGGGTGGGAATCTGCTTTATATGGGGAAAGGTTGGCCTTTCCTTGCAGCAGGCACAATGTGCCCACATTGAGAAGGGATAACGTAGAGGATATATGAAAATTTGCAGATGAATGGGAGGCAATAATGCAGTCTTGGAAATTTTCTTTTGGATATTTTAATATCATCATTGAAATAGGAAACAAGTCATCAGATGAGAGTGATGTGGGAATAGGATGTATTCAAGTATTCAGCAAAACTTAAAATGGTATAAAATAGTCATCTAGAAAAAGGACAATGAATGGACTGTAGATGTGTACTACTATTCTTGGAGGTTTAAAAGTCCACTGGAGGTTATAAATTTAAGTTGGTAGCATTCACCCTAGTTCTGTTTTGCTTTTGTTGTTTTTTTATCCAGTCACCTTCAGCAGAGCGTGGTCAGACCGAGTAGGTTGGAATTAAATAGTTATGGGGCTATAAGGAGATTACACTGAAGTTACAGAAGGGCACATGGATGAGATTGCGTGCAAAATATCATCATGAATATGGACCATGAGATTTAACTGGATAAGGAGAGAGGGTCTCCTTAAATCTTACATCTAAAGAGAATAAGAGATATAAACAAAAGTAGAAAGGAAAATAGCAATTACTCACATTGTTAGAGATTTGCAGTTTTATTAAACCAAAATAGAAAATGTCTTTCCAGTCAGATAAAATTTGTATAACTCAAATAAAAATGATATTAGGGAGCAATATTTTACAAGTCAGTTGTTGGAACTCTGTATTAGCTAGTTTGAGCAGAAACTGACATTATTATATATTGTTAAGGAGAATATAAATTAGTTCAATAACAAATGTACACATTTTTAACTAAGCCCTTTCATAACTTTAACCCAAAGAAAAACACAGATATGCAGCCTAAAAGACATATAATTTTATCCATCTGTAAGAAGAACAAATAGCTAAAAGCGGACAGGTAAAATATTATTTATTTTAGAATGGCTCTATGCAAATTAAAAAAACTATTATGATATTTAGACTAATATTTAAATTAAAACAAAATAAACTTGTAGGTGGACAATTCTATAAAACTATTTTTGTGATAAAGTGCAAAAGTCATAAATATACAGAAAAGTATATACATGGTGAACGGCTCAATTAATTTTCATATCTGAACACACTTGAGTAATATGGCCCCATCTCTGTGAAATTGTTTGCAATATATCACTGATTTGCTAGAAACCAATAAAGATGTGCTTCTCTCTATAGTGGCACTAAACTGATATGTTGTTGTCAGTGAGTCCATTTGTGACAATACATTGTTGTCTTGAGTATGAGTTATTTTATCCAATTGGAGACTGTGGATGGGTTCAGAAGCTTAATTTATTCTTTGGTAAAATCTGTTTTTACTAGATACCATTCTTCTAAACATTCGACCACTTTCACTTCTTTGTTTTCAGCCTGCCTTTATTCATTCCTCTTATAATGACACAATTGTCCACGAAACACTTATCATGACGATTACTGCATCATCTACTCTATTGTTCCTCCCCTATGGAACGATATTCCTGTGATGTCGTTTATGTTATAGCAAAGATTGTCTTTATCCTATGTCTTTATAGAAGGACATTTGGCATCTGGTTTTTCCACCTGGTGGTTATATACACATCTTTGGTCTCTCTTCAGGACATGCAACCTTACACACCTACAGTCATTGATAAAATAGGCATCAGAAGAACACTTATTTGTATCATAAATGCTCTGCCTTACTTCCTGCTGCAGAAAATGGGTTAGATCTGCCCTTACAATAGATCGATATTTCTACTTCACACTGCCTTCTATGTTCTGTAACACTCTCAAAGGTCATCCCTCTGGATGTTTTTTTCCATTTCTCCTCCATGATTGTTTTTCTTTTTGTGCTGAATCATTTCATTCAACATATAAACACATGTAATATCTCACAATACAGCAACAACAGTACACACTGACCTGTCATGACATTTCAAGACACTACTCCATTTCTATGTTCTTCTTCACACACACACACATGCACACTCACTCTCAATCTGTAACTTTAATTATACTTTACTTCTCTTGTCTACTTCCTTTGCCATGATCTTAACCTGAATACTCTCCAGCCAAAATCCACTAAAACAATATCTATCTTGCTAAATACATAGTCAAGTCTTACTTCTCAATATAATCTGCACTTGTCACAGTTGATTATACAATCCTTGTTTAAATAATTTTTTCTAAATGTAACTGAGATACTACTTTTACCATCAGACCCTACTTCTTGTCTCACTTGCTTCTCAATTGGCCCCAAATGTCACAATTGCATCAAACCTTCTGTCTTACCTAAGTAACCTCAATTAATCCTATATCTTTAAAAAAAATTTTTTTTATGCTGAAGACTACCAAATTAATACCTTCAGGCCAGAACTCTCTTCTGAACCCCAATTGACTTGTCATATGTCTTAAATATCTAATAGACATTTCAAAATTTTCTCAACAACAATAGATTTCTTGATTTCTCCTACTCAATCCTACCATTCTAGAAGTTTTCAAAATTTTAGCAAATAGAAATCCCATTTTTCATAACTTGGGCCCAAACAATTGAGTTAGCCTTCATTCAACATGCCCTCCCAATATACACCAAATTTATGAACTCAACCATTTTGGGTCTCCACCCTACTCGGACCATCTTTGTTTCTAAGCTTTGAAGACTCCTGACTTGTCTTCTTACATCTACCTTCACCCCAGCTCCATTATCCACAATAAGACATACTGATCTTTTAAAAATGTACATATAAAAATGTCACACATTCACAAAAAGTTCACCCAGTGCTTCCCACATCACTTAGAACCCAACTCAAAACTCCTCGAATTATTGTTGTTCAGCCACTCAGACCTGGGGAATGTAAAGTTGATGGACAGATTTTATCCATCCTTAGTATGCTGCTATTATATTCACATGGACATTGCCACAACAGTGTTGTTTGTTATTAAATATTAGAGTCTATTGGGGCTGGCCGAGTGGCACAATGGTTAAGTTCACATGTTCCGCTTCAGCATCCTCGGGATCACCGATTTGGAACCTGGGTGTGGACATAGCACCACTCCTTGTGCCATGCTGTGGCAGGCATACCACATATAAAGTAGGGGAATATGGGCATGAATGTTAGCTCAGGTCCAGTCTTCCTCAACAAAAAGAAGAGGATTAGCAGCAGATTTTAGCTCAGGGCTAATCTTCCTCAAAAAATTAAAATTAAAATTAAAAAATAAAAAAAATACTAGAGTCATTCATTTTGATTGTGTGTAATGCTTGGACAGTCACACATTCATAGTTAGTTCAGTTCTACTCATCCAATATTTATCGTGGCCTAATATTTGAGAGTTTCTATTTTCAGCCCAGGGGATATGAAGATGAGCATAGAGTTTTAGTCCACTAGGGAAAATTTACTAATTAAAAAATGATTAAAATTATGTGATTTACCTTTCTTGTCACTTATGAATTGGTATTGTTTTACTTTAATGATACAAAAATATTCACAGAATTTTCAAATCCAAAATTTTGATAGCTTTATGGGATTTTTGGTATATTTGTTTTGTTTAACCGTAAGTTAATTGTTAAGGGAACCTGGTTTAGAATAAAAGGTTGCTGTGAACTGAAATGTCTATTATTTTTTTCACCCAGAGGCAAGAACCAAGGCCAGATAAATTTTTTAATGCACTTAATATAAAATTGTATTTGACAGCCAAAATTATCTGCATAACTAGTGAAACATATTTTCCCCCCATGAGCAAGAATCCAGACATGATCTGTACTCTTAATTGCCAAGATAAATCCCTTTGGTAGCTTATCAAATAGTTTTGGAGAAACAGGACACACAGAAAAAGTTCTTAGGGAGACCTGTTCTCATGTTGTTACTTTCTCGGCAGATGAACGTCACACAAAAAATTTTTAAATGCCCCAATGACATCCTTGCTTCTGAGGCTGTAGATGAGGATTGAGCATGTGTGTGACAATGGTGTAGAAACCTGACACTACCTTATCCTGTTTGAATCTGTGAAATGACTGAGAAGCACATAAAATTTGAAGTTAGTCTTGTGGAAATAGTCACTTCCATTAAATGAGATAAACTAGGAGTAATGGAGTTTTCCTTTGGCAGGGTAAATGGTTAGCATGATGAGGGAGCAGTAGGTTGAGATGATAGAAATGGAGATGAGCGATATGAGTACATAGCAGATACTTAACAGGGCTTCATACAAGGATGGATAAGCACAGCCCAGTGAGAACCTCAGGGACCTCAAAGAATGCATGGCTGATACTTATGAAGTCACTGTAGGGGCCATTCAGATTAATGGGTGTCAGTAGAAAGTCATCAAGGAATCCATCACACCAGGCACCAGCAGGTACCAGCATCCTGCAGGAATCACTCAGCAATTCGTTAGGACTGGGTACCTAAGATGGCTGCAGACAGCCTTGGAGCAGGCATAGGCCATGAGGTCCTGGAGGGGGAGAACTCTGAGCCAACATGATCAAGAAAAGGAAGTTCTGACTTCCACATGAGACAAAGGATGTAGTCTTCTCTTTAGAAATGAAGTTGACCAGGAGATTTAGGATGGTGGTACACATGTAAAGGGTGGCCATCATCAAGATTGCAGCTGTCAATGTCCTTGGCAATATTGTTGATATTTCTGATATGTGAACTGGATTACATTGACTGTCTTGGTACAGTTAAAGCAAGTAGACCAGATATGATGTACACCAGGAACATCTATGTTTCTCTCACCAGCAATCAGGAATTTCCATCCTTAAATCTTTGGTAGAATTCACCAGTGACACTATCTAGACCTGATGTGTCTTGTCTGGAAGTCAGTAATTGTTGATTCTGTTTCTTTAATACATATAGTACTATTCATATTATCCATTTATCCTTATGTGAGTTTTGGTAGATTGATTCTTTCAGGGAATTTGTCCATTTCACCCAAGTTGTCAAATCTTTGAGCATATAATTTTCACAATATTTGTTATTATCCTTTAATATACATTATATACATATATATATGACATAAGACTTCAATATACATGTGATAGATACATACTATATAGAATATTTTCTTTATTGTTTCATCTATCAAAGGACACTGAGGTTGTTCCCATAACTTGGATATTATGAATAATGCTGCAATTAACATGGAAGTTTATATATCTCTTCACAATCCTGATTTAAGTTCCTTGAGATATAAACCAAGAAGAGGGATTGCTAAATAAAATCATAGTTCCCTTTTCAATTTTTAAAGAATTTCCATAAAATTTAGCATAATAGCTGCACTAATTTTCATTCTCACTAACAGTTTCCAGGGGTTCTCTTTTGTCCACATCCTTGTAATTCTTACTATCTTTTGTCATTTTGATAATAGCTATCCTTAACAGACATAAGTTATGTCACGTTGTGGTTTAGATTTGCAATTCCTTGATGGTTAAAGATGTAAAGTACCTTTTCATATACCTGTAGGATATCTACATTATTTATTTTGAGGATATTTAGTTCCTTTCCCCAATTTTTAATGAGGCAATTTGTGTATTTGGCATTGAGTTGCTTATATTTTTGAATATTAAACCCTTATCAGTTATATGCTTTGCATTTTTTTACCATTTGAAAGATTTTATGTCATGTTGATGATTGTTTCCTTTGCTGTGCAGAAGAATTTAAGTTTGATGAAATCTCACTTTTTTCTTGTTTACCCTGTGCTTTTGGTATCCAAAAGGTTATTACTAAGACAAATTTCAGGAAGTTTTTGCCCTAAGTTTTCTTCTAAAAGTTTTGGGGTTTCAAGTCATACATTTAAGATTTTATTTAATTTTTTAGTTGATTTTTCTATATGATTTAAAAAAAGTGTTAAATTTCATTATTTTTCATGTGGATATCTAGTTTTCCCAGCACCAATCTTTGAGTACACAAGTCTTTTCCCATTGTAAATTACTTGCCAAAGAACAGTTGACCATAATGACATGGGTTTATTTCTGGGCTCTCTATTCTGTATCAGTGATCTTGTGTCTATTTTATGCCATTACTTTATTGTTTTAATCACTAGGGCTTAGCAATATAATTTCAAGTGAGAATAGGTGATATCTGAAGTTTTGTTCTCCTTGCTCAAGACTGATTTGTCTATTCTTGGTCTTTTGTGATTCCCTATGAATTTTAGGATTTCTTTTTATTTCTGTAAAACACGGCAGTATGATTTTTATAGAAATTGCATTTAATTTGTAGTTTGCTTTGGGTAGTATGAACATTTAAGCAATAGTACTTCTTCCAATTCATGAACATGGAATGTTTCTCTATTTATTTTTGTCCCTTTAAATTTCTCCAACAATGTTTTACAATTTCAGATAAAAGTCTTTTACTTCTTTGGTTAATTTAATTCCTAAGATTTAAAAGTTTTTTGTTGTTGTTGTTGTTGCTATTGTAGATAGAATTGCTTTCTTAAATTCACTTTCAGAAAGTTTATTGTTAGTGTATAGAAACATGACTGATTTTTCTATGTTGATTTTGATACTGCAACTTTATTGAAACTGTTTATTTCCAACAATTTTTGAAATGATTTTTTGTGAGGAGTTTAGGGTTTTCTGCATGTATGATAATCTTATCTCCAAATAGATTATTTCACTCTTCTTTTTAGATTTATATGTTTTCATTTTTTTCTTTCCTGATTACTCTGGCTAGTACTTCCATGATTATATTGATTAGCAATGACAAGTGAGAGCATTCTTGTTTCTTTCCAGGTCTGAGAGGAAAAGGGTTCAGTTGTTTTCCATTGACTAATTTTATATGCGGGTTTTTCATACACAGCCGTTATTGTGTTGAGATGAGTTCTAATATAACTATTTACTGAGAGGTTTTTTTTAAGATTGACACCTGAGCTAACATATGTTGTCAATCTTTTACTTTTCCTTCTTTTTCTCCCTGAAGCCCCCAGTACATAGTTGTACATTGTAGTTGGTTCTTTCTGGTTGTACTATGTCGGACGCTGCCTCAGCATGGCATGATGAGCTGTGTCGTGTCTAGGCCCAGGATACAAACTAGTGAAACTTTAGGCCCCTGAAGCAGAGCACGTGAACTTAATCACGTGGGCATGGGGCCAGCCCCTTAGTGAGAGTTTTTATTATAAAACTATGATGAATTTTGCCAAATATCTTTTTTCTGCATCTATTGAGATGATCCTGTGGTTGTTTGTTTTTCATTCTGTTAATGTGGTGTATAACATTGATTTATTTTACTATGCTGAATCACCCTTGCATCCTGACAATAAATGACAGTTGCCCATAGAGTAAGGTCCTTATAATGTGCTGTTGAATTTGGTTACTAATATTTTACCAAGGATTTTTACATATATGTTCATAAGGATTGTTGGCTATGTTGTCTTTCGTTTTGGAATCAGGGTGACACTGGCCTCATAAAATGAGGATTGGAGTGCACCTCCTTGTATTTGGAAGAGTTTAAATAGGGTTATCATTAGCTTTTATTTGAATATTTGGTGGAATTCACCTGTAAATCATATGATTGTGTTTCTTTTTCTTTCTATTAGAAAGTTTCTTATTGTTTATTAATTCTCCTTTTTCATTTCTGTTTAAATTAGGTTTTATATTCTTAATTCAATCTTAGTAAGTTGTTTTGTTCTAGGAATTGAATCATTTCTTATGTTATCCATTTGTTGGCTTATAACTGTTCAGAACAGTCTCATGTTATTTTTTAAATCTTCTGTATCATTCATTGTAATGCCTCCTCTTTCACTTTTTGATTTTATTCATTTGTCTGCTCTGATTTTTTCTAGGTTAGTCTAGTAAAGTATCAATCCTGCTTATCTTTTCAATAATGAACTCTTAGTCTTATTGATATGTTTATTGTTTTTATATTCTCTGTATTTTTTATTTCTGCTCTAAGCATTATTTACATCTTTCTGCTAAATTTGTGTCCTGCTTTTTATAGTACCTTGAATTATAAAGTTAGTTTAATTGATATCTTTCTTCTTTTTTAATGTAGGAATTTATCACTATAAACTTCAGTCTTCATACTGCTCTTGCTACATGCCATACACTTTGGCATGTTGTATTTCATTTTAGTTTACAGCAGGTAAACCAGATATGATTTACCCCAGGAGAGTTTGTTTTGGTATCAGCAGCAATCAAATTTTTGTCAATAAAACAGTTATGCAAGGTTTTTTCTGATTTCAGAGTGTAGAGCCTGACACTAATAGATAGATGGATAGATAGATCATAATATGTGAACAAGCATATAGAGATACAGGTAAGAACAACTCAGATGATATACAGTGTATCCACCAGTTTCTATAGCATACTCTGATGATGTTCTTTTCCCTTGCTATTTTCTACTTTTTGAGTCATTTTTGTTTTTATATATTTCTTCTATACAGAATATAGCAGGGTTTTGTTCTAAGCTATTTCATTCTTCTTTTAAATTAGTAGAATTTTTTAGTTCATTTAAGTTTTAAAGAAACATTCAGCAGAAAGTTTAAAACTGCCCTTATACCCCTACTTCTACTATCCACAATTCCTCTTTTATACATATTTTGCATTGGTGTGATGAGTTTGTTAATTAAAGTTCACTGTTTACATTAGGGTTCACTTTTTGCATTGTAGAATTCTACGGATTTTGAGAAATGCCTAGTATCCTGTAACCACCATTAAAGTATGATACATAAGAGTCTCAATGCCCTAAAAATTCTCTGTGCACTGACTATTCATCCCTTCACATCTTATAAGCCCCTGGAAACCAATGATCTTTTTTCTGTCTCCACAGTTTTTACTTTTCCGAGATGACATCTAGTATGAAGCATAGAGTATATAGTTTTTTCTAATTGGATTCTTTCACTTAAGAATATATATTTCAGTTTCCTCTATGTCTTTTCATGACTTGATAGGCATTGTTTTACACTGAATAATAGTCTGTTGTCTGGTTGTAGCACATCTTGCTTATCTATTAACCTATTGAAGGACATTTTAGTTGATCTAAGCTTTGGAAATTACAAATAAATCTGCTATAAACATCCATCTATAGTTTGTTCGATTGGACTCAGATTTCCACTCCTTTGGGTAAATACCAATTAGTGTGATAGCTGGAATGTATGGTAAGAGTATGCTTAGTTTTGTAAGAAATCACCAAATGGTCTTCTAAAATGACTGTACCATTTTTCATTCCCACCAGCAACAAATGAAAGTTCTTATTGCTCCACATTATTATCAGTATTTTGTGTTGTCAGTTTCTTGGATTTTAGCATTGTAGTAGTTGTATCATAATTTCTCATTGCCACTTGAATTTTCAATTTCTTAGTGACAAATGATGATGAGCATCTTTTCAGAAGTGATATGAAGGATAGGAATTTTTAAATAACACAATAGAAGGCAAAAAGGGAACAAAAATAACAGAGAAAGTCTACATGAACTATGAGAGCCATCAAAAAGATAATTATCAGAATAATTAAGATTTCAGAAAGAGAAGAAAAGTTGGTAGAGAGGTTATTTAAAGGAATAATAGCTTAAAACAGCCCAACCTGGGGAGAGCCTTGGACATACAGGTCTACAAAGCTAATAGAACGCTCTATTATCTCAGTGTAAAAAGATCTCCAAGACATATTGTAAGGAAACTGTTCAAAAATGATTAGAAAATTAAGAATATTAAAGGCAGCCAGAGAAAATGAAAAAGAATGTAACCCACTAAGGAACTCATATTAAGCTATCAGTAGGTTTCTCTGTAGAAAATCAATAGGCCAGGAGAGAGTGGAATGACATTCAAAATGTTGAGAGTTAGCTGACAGCTAAGAATCTTATATCCAACAAAGTTATTTCTCCACATACAAAGGACAAATAATGGCTTTCCCAGACAAGCATAACTGAGGGAATTCACACCTCTAGATGTGCCTGGCAATAAATGTTGAAAAGAGTTCCTCAGAAATCAAAAAACATTAAGCAGTGATATGAAAAGACACAAAGTATACAACTCACTGGTAAAGATGAAAAATATACTCAGATGTAGAAAATTGTACTGCATATTAAGATAATGTGTTAACCACACCACTACAGTATAAATGTTAAAGGAAAAGAGAGTAAAAATAACTATAGCTACTCTAAATTGTTAATGAATACACAACAAAAAAGTGGTAAATTGTTACATCAAATATATAAAAGGGAGGTGTAAAAGACTGGAGGTTTTTTAGTCTATTGATAAGTTTCTATCAGCCTAAAATGGATTATTTTATCTACAAGATGTTTTATAGATATGTTTGTGTTTTATGTAAGCCCCAAGAAACACAAATAAAACACTTAGAAAGAAAAGAAAGTGGCAAAATAAAGTGGAAACAAAATGTGAAAAATGATCAATTTACAAAGATAGGCAGAAAAGAGGGACAGAGAATGAATATAAGTACAAAAAGATTAGAAAGTGATTAATAAGATAAAATTAGTAAATCCTTAGATGCCAATAATTACCCTAAATGGTCAGGATTGAATTCATCAATCAAAACTCACAGAGATTCTTGAGGGATTAAAAAAATAACTCAGTTATAATGCTGATTACAAGAGATCCATTTCAGCTTTAAGGATTCACACGGCTCAAAGAGAAGGGATGGAAAAGAATATTCTATGCAAGTTGAAACCAAAAGAATGTGGGGGTAACTACACTTATATCAGACAAAATAGACTATAGAAATAAATAGAAACAAGGAAGATCACTACATAATGATAAAAGGAACAATCCATCAAGCAAAATACAACAATTTTAAATATATGCATACTTAAATTGTAGCACCAAAATTGTTAAGCAAATACTAACAATTATGTTAAAATAGACATCAACACAGTAAGAGTAGGGGACTTCAACACCACACTTTCAACAGTGGGAAATCTTTTGGGCAGAAAATCAACAAAGAGATGATGGATTTAAATGACACATTAGACCAAATGAACCTAACAAACATCTATAAAACATGTCCTCCAACAGCAGTAGAATACACATTCTTCTTGAGTGCACATGAAACATTCTCAGGGATAGAATATGCAATGTGATGTAAAACAAGTCTTAGAAAATTTAAGAAGAGTGAAATCACACCATCTACCTTTTCAGAACACAGTAGTATCAACCTAGAAACCAATACCATGAGGAAAATTGCAAAATGTATAAATTTGTGGAAAAAAACCCCCACACTCCTGGTCAACCAATGGGTCAAAGAAGTCATCAAAAAGGAAATCAGGAGCTGGCCTGGTGGTGCAGTGGTTAAGTTCACACATTCCGCTTCTCAGTGGCCCATGGTTCACCAGTTCAGATCCTGGGTGTGGACATGGCACTGCTTGGCAGAAGCCATTCTGTGGCAGGTTTCCCACATATAATGTAGAGCAAGATGGGCATCGGTGTTAGCTCAGGGCCAGTCTTCCTCAGCAAAAAGAGGAAGATTGGCAGTACTTAGCTAAGTGTTAATCTTCCTCAAAAAGAAAAAAAAAGGAAAAGAATATATTGAAAAGAGTGAAAATGGAAACAATACATACTAAAACCTATGGAATGCTGCAAAAGCAGACGACAGGGGGAGTTTATAGCAATAAATTCATATATTATGAAACTAGATAGATCAGAAATAAACAACCTAACTTTATCCCTCAAGGAACTAGAAAAATGTAAGCCAAAGTTAGAAGATACAGTGAAATAATAAAGATCAAATTGGAAAGAAATGAAATAGAGAGCAAAAAAAGGAAAAATCGATAAAACTGACAGTTGCTTTTTAAAGGATAACCGAAATTAAAAAGTCTTTAGTGAGACTAAGAAAAAAAAACAGAGAAGACTTAATTAAAATCAGAAATGAAAGAAGAGAAATGATAACTGACACTGTGGAAATACATAGGATCATAAGAGATTACTATGAACAATTATACACCAATAAGTTAGATAATCTAGAAAAAATGAATAATTTCCTGGAATCATACAAATTACAAAGAGTAAGCCAAGAAGAAATAGAAAGACTAAACTGACCCATGAGGAGTAGATATTGAATCAGTAATCAAAAACCTCTCAAAATAGAAAGCAACAGGACCATAGGGCTTCACTGGTGAATCTACCAAACATTTAGAGAACCACTAATGCCAATCCTTCTCAAACTCCCCCAATAAGTTGAAGAGGAAGGAACACTTCCAAATCCACCTGAGACAATATGACCATGATACCAAAGATAAATAAGGATACTACAAGAAGACAAAACTATTCACCAATATCCCTGATGAACATAGATGCAAAATTCTTAACAAAACCTTAGCAAACTGAAGTCAAGAAGTCATGAAAAGGATTGTACATTATGACCAAATTGGAGTTATGTCTGTGATAAAAGTATGGTTCAACATACACAAATCAATAAATGTATTACACATATTAATAAAATTAAAGATAAGAATCACATGGTCATCTCAATAGGTTAAGAAAAAGCATTTGATAGAATAAAATATCCTTTCATGACAAAAAACCCCTGATTGATTCGGTATAGAAAGACACACTTCAACATATGCAATGCCACATATGACAAACCCATAGCTAACATTGTACTCAACTAAGAAAATTTAAATGTCTTTCCTACTAAGAACAGGAGCAAGACAGGGATGCTCACTCTCAATACTCTTATTCAATATTGTACAGGAAGTCCGGACTAGAACAGGGGCAGTGGCATTTCTATAACTAACAATAAAACATTTGAAAAACAAAGAAACCAAACTCATTCACAATAGCATCAAAAGCAATAAAATCCTTAAAAGCAAATCTACAGAAAGATATTTAAACTGAAAATTACAAGAATTTGATGAAATAAATTGAAGATGAGAAAATAATGGGAACTAATCTAGTGTTCATAGATTGAAGGAGTTAATATTGTTAATAGTCTTAAAAAATTTATATATAACCTCAACAGACACTAAAGAGCCACAGCAATCCTGAGTAAGAACATTTCAAACTATACTTCAAAGCTATAGTGACCAAATTAGTATGGTACCTCCATAAAAATAACTGCATAGACCAATGGACCAGAAATGAAAGCTCAGGAATAATATCTGACATATACAGTCAACGAATATCTGACAAGGGGGCAAAAATACACAATGGGGAAAGGATTGCCTCTTCAATAAATGGTGCTAGGAAAACTTGGTAACCACAGGTAGAAGAATGAAATGGAGCCTTATCTTACACCACTCATAAAAATAAACTCAAGTGGATTAAAGACCTAAAGACCTGAAACCATAAAATATTTTGCAAAACAACATAGGTTCAAAGCTCCTTCATATTGTTCTTGGCAGCAAGTTCCTAGATATGATAGCAAAAGCACAGGCAACAAAATAAAAAATAAATAAATGGCATTAAATCCAGCCAAAATATTTCTGCACTGCAAAAAATAAGAAAATCAAGAAAATGAAAAGGCAACCAACAAAATGGGAGCAAATATTTGCAAATCATGTATCTGATAAGGGGTTAATATTCAAATCTATAAAAACATGCAATTCAATAGCAAAAATAACTAACGATGTGGATTACAAAGTAGATAGAAGAATTGAATAGACAGTTTTCCAAAAAGACATATAAATGGACAACAGAAATATGAAAAGTTAGTAAATGTTACTAATTATCAAGGGAATGCAAATCAAAACCACATGAGATATCATCTCACTCCAGTTAGAATGGTTATCAACAAATAGACAAGAGATAAGTGTTGGTGAGGGTGTGGAGAAAAGAGAACGCTTGTACACTGTCTGTGGGAATGTAAATTGGTAGCCACTATGGAAAACAATATGGAGGCTCCTCAAAAAATTAAAAATAAAAATATCGTATGATTCAGCAATTCCTCTTCTGGGTATATATACAAATAAATGGAAATCATAATCTTGTAGAGATCTCTACATTCCCATGTTCATGATATGGGGGGAAACAACCCAAAAAAGTAAGTACTTGTCAATAGGTGAATTGATAAATAAGACATGATACTTTATGTAACACCTTATGTAATACATAAAGACAAATACTTTATGATATCACTTATAAGAAGAATCTAAAAAAGACAAACTCAGAGATAAAGAAAGAACAGTGGTGGTTAGCAGAGATTAGAGAGTGGGAGAAATGGGGAGATATTAGCCAAAGGGAACAAACTTCCAGTGGTAAGATTAACAAATTTGGGGATCTAATAGGCATCAAGATGATTATAGCTAATAATACTGTGTCACATAAGAGTAGGTCTTAAATGTTTCATTTCAAAAAGAAATGGTAACTATGTGACTAGATGGAGATGATAACTAATACTATGATGGTGATTATTTTGCAGTTTCTAAATGTGTCAAATCAACATTTTCTACATCGTAATTTTACACAATATTTTGGTTCAATTTTATCTCAATAAAGCTGGAAAAATGTGTCAAAAATACATCTTAATTTTCTCCCATACGTTGTACACAAAGTTATTTTTCTTCCCTCTTATAATTTCTAGTAGCTTCATTTTCATATATTGAATATAAATTTTAACCATTAAGAAGTTTATTTTCAGAGAAAAATAAAAGTATGCAATTGTGAATTTTTATTATATATCTACAAATTATATATATTCTGTAGGAGATTAGCAAATTTTGTGACTACGTTATCTCATCATCTCAAACCTTGACATAGTATAATTCTAAGGTTGCAAATTACCAAAAAGTGTTTGGAAGCTTTTTTGGATAATGTATTATAAAACACAATTATTGCTGAAATAAAGCTGATCAGAACGTCAATTTTATTAAAATCGCGTTTATTATTTGTATAATCTTAAACATCTAGAAGATATATTATTAGTATATTTGAATAGGAAAACCAAATAGAATAAATGTGTGCTTATGTTATATTTAATATAGACAATTCTGAAGACATACATGTGTTACTATACAACAAAAATGTACAAATCAATTTAGTGTTACCATCTTGAGGTAGAGAAACACATGCCCACATAAACACACACGTATATTTACACAAACTCACATAAATATATGCAGTATAGTCAGTCACCAAAACTTATAGTCAGACAAAAAACCTTATGATTTTTATTTCAAAAGTTTAGACAAGTGATAAGCATAAAGACAATTACATAAAACTCATGATTTTATAGAAAAATTAGTCCTCATTTTTAAATTTTGATCAATTTTACATATATATCCAAATTGGGTTTCTGGTAGATGGGATAAGTTAAAGGTTACCTGTGTAGCTGCCCCTGATGCAGGAAGGGTTAATAATCACTGGAAATGGCTTGCCAACAAACTGTGACCAAGATGTGAGAAGGCTGGTCAGCCAATGACGGGTAAGACCTCCATGGGGAGGCAACCAAAGACAGGCGCAGTCGCCTGGGAGCACAGATGGAGACAAGATATTAATATTGGGAGAAGGAGGGACTGTTGCCTAGGAGACCTTGCCTGCTCCGAGATAAAACTATACGAGCACAGCAATAACATGATAATATCAAAACAGACGCCGAGGGAGGGCTCCTTGAGAAATCACTAAGAATTCTTGGCATTCGCTAATTACTTCATCCAGAACACCTGTGTATGTTTAACAGATGTAAGCTATGTATGTATTGAAACACTGGTTATAATAAACTAAGAGTGGCCATCAGCCCTCTTTGCATCTATCCTGATGTGTACATTGGATTGTGACACCAACAACCTGTTCAACATATGGGCTAAAGCTTTTCACCAATATTTGTGAAAGAGACCATAAATATATTTTGTTTGCCCTGATATACAATATTATGAAGACTGTGGACTAAATGTTGTTTCCTGTTAGCTATTTTTTCACTCTCAGATGGTGGATTGTGGGTTCCTGAGTCCATTGAGTGCTTTCAATGAGGCTGGGGGATTAAAGTTCCAGTGACTATAGGAATTTGAGGAGCTGGAGTGGGAATGTAAAGGACTTTTAATGGTAAATAGCGGCAGGGAGGAGTAAGAGCTTGAAGAGGAGCATATCAAAATGTGCCATGGAGCTGAAACAAAGATTGAATATGGTAAAAGGAGGAAGGCGATGTGGAGGTAATTGGAAGAGAGCGCAGGTAATGGGAAGACAGAGGTCTTAGAAGAGCCAGTTTGGAGAGATAACTGTCCCAAAAGAGCCACTGAAGTTCCAGATCATCTAAGTAAAGTCATACCACCAAGAAAAGAAGAAGAGTTAGTGCTATAGTGGCATATAGTCAGTAGGAGTTTAGATGGATGTCTCAGTCCTAAGAAGTTCCCATGGAAGGACCAGGATTAAATATGGAGAACAAAGAGGCTTCACAAGGAGTCAGGAAAAAATTTCAGCTCAGGAGGCAGGGAGTGAATCCTCACTCAAAACAAGAACCCAGGGAGTAAATCCCCAATCAAAACAAGGACCCAGCCAGCCCAGGATTCAGAGTGAGTCCCCACTCAAAGGAAAGAGCCAGGAAGAAAGATTTACAGCCCAGCAGGTGCCTTACAAGAATCTTGAGGCACTAATCCAGCTTCAGAGAGTATACTCAGAATTATAAGAGCCAAAATCCATCCTCACCATGCTTCAATAGATTTTGTCAGGAGTATTGGATCAGGAGTTGGACTCACCACCAGACACTCAAATGATCAAGCAAACAAGAAATTAGACAAAGGCCTCTGTGTGCTGAAAGTTCCAGTTGTTGCAACTGAGGGCCTGATGGCAGTTCCAACTCATATGTGAGTCAAAGAACAAGAAAACATTGAAAGATGAACAAAGGTGTGCACTAAAGTGATAAAGATAGATTTTAATCAGTAATATACTACTGAAAAGGGTAAAGAGTATAGCAGTCAAGAATGAACAAAACTCACTCTTGATTTGTGTATTCATGAGTCAGCATTTAAAAGGAGAATGTGGGCTTTGTAGAGTGAAAAATGACAAAAGCGCGAAGGAGGAATTGGTATATGTGAAACTCTTCTGGGTTTTTCAACAGGCACTTATAGAAGTTAAGATCCTACCCTCCGACAGAGGCTGGGGGACAGGCCCCTTTCTTCAGGTGTTGGCTGGAATAAACAGTGAATCCCTTTGGTGGTATTGAGTTCTCTGAGGCAGGAACTTTACAGGGGGGCAGGGATCATCCTAAGAATGTGGCATTGAGCTGTAAGAAACAATATGACTGTTTTTCAAGTCTTTAGGAGCCAAGCTTGAAGCCTAGTGGAGAACAGGGATCAGAAGAGCCTGATTGGAGTTTGCTTAAAGAGGGAATCTTGTCTCCACTCACACTGGAGTAGGGCGAGGCCCTACTCTCAACTTAACTACATATAAAATAATACTATAATATTTTAAAATCATGTCATATTCTGAGATAGTGAGTGTTATGACTTTAACATATGAATGTGAGGTGGACACAATTAAACCCATAATAAATATTCATGATGCATCATGAAAAATGAACTGAAGTAAATAGGAGTTTAGTGTGAGTATATGTTTATCTGGCTATGGATTAGGCTATGTTTGCTGCTTGCTGGAACCATGATGTCAGAGGCCATAAATTCCTCTAGTGTCTTTGTTTGTGTCCCTTGTTGTCCTCAGGTTCTCTGAGGTTCACTCTTGTATAGAACCTGAGTTTGCCATTATTTCAGGTGCAATTTCCTGTCACCAGACAGCAGCCCAAGTGATTTGGTTGTAAGTGTAGATCAGAGCAGATGCATTCTGTAGTCCTGTGTTCCTGGACTCTGAGCTTCACAAGTGCTGTCCAACTTCTCCCCACCCCTTAAGTGTGGCATGAAGGTTACATGGGGCTGGAATTAGGTATTTCCCTTCCCCTAGGTTGGTTAAGCTATGGCAAAGTGCAAGTACTTCAGGCTTTCCTCAGTAGCTTGTATTGAAGACAGGCATTTTTAGGAGAACAGAGAGCTCTGGGTATATTTCAAATAGTTACTTTTCACCTTTCCCCTGCCATAAGCTCAAGGGAATTTTTCGTCTAGTCCTCACAGTAGGAACACACTGGGAATGCTGGAGTTAAATTTCATAAATATGTGGAATCTTCCCTAAGGCCAGTCCCCATGAGAGATTTTATATCTCATTAGTTCATGTGAGCTTCTGGAAATTCATTAATTCCAATTTCAGTGTTCTTTCTGGTACTGGCTCCAGCTGCTGAGGCTTCTCTGCTCTTGACCTCCTATCACTCCAATTTTGGGGCAGCAGTTTGCCCTGTGACCTCAATTCTCTGATGGATCTAACAATGTTTGATTTTCATTCTGTTCATCATTTTTCTTGTTATGAGGAAGGAGTTATGACTGCCAAGCTCCTTACATATTAAATCAGAAACTGATATCCCCACCTAACTGATTTTTATGGATCAATATATCCCATTAATTATTATTGATATAAAAGATATATTCTGAGTTTTCACTTCTTTTATGATAGTCTTTTATGGTATTCTTTATGTTCTTGTAATTTCTGTGGTTCTTTTCTTTTGTTATGTGACCTTGTATATTTTTCATATTACTTTTATTTTCCAATGTAATTGTTAGGCATAATAACCACTAGAAAATCCCTAACAAATTAGCATAATGACTGTATGAAGTTTTCTGTGCTTGTAAATGCAAAGTGTCCTGCCTGAGATTGACACACCTGTGTTCTGAGGGACCTTGAGAAAAAATATTTCCAAAATTGTAGCTACAGTCACCAAGGCCAAAATTGATCAAAGTTCTGGCATAGGTGGCAATACTTATTCTCTACTAACATGATCTACTGGGGCTAGTCATCACTGTGACACACTATGCCATCTCTTATTCTCCAAGAAGCCTATTTTTAGACTCAACTTCAAACCTAAGTTCATGTTTTTTCTTAATACACTCATTATTTACTTTCACAATGATTAGAAGTAAGAAAAGTCCAAATAAAGTTTGGATCCTGTACTAGGTGGCTCAGGTTGCCATAACAAGGTACTGTAGACTGGGTGGCTTAAAGAACAGTATTTATTTTCTCACAGTTCTAGAGACCGAAAGTATGACATCAGGATGCCACTGTGATCTGGTTCCAGTAAGCACTCTCTGTTTTCCAAATAGCCACCTTCTCACTCTTACCTTTGGTGGCAATGAGAGCGGAATATATCTTCCTCTTCTTCTAAGGGCTCTAATATCATCATGAGAGCCCCAAATTCATGATTACATCTAAACCTAATTATGTCCCAAAGGCTCTATCTCAAAATACCATCTCATTTGGGGTTAGAGCTTAAACGTATGAATTCTGTAAGGATACAATACAGTCCATAACATGTCTCTGATTTTTGGAATATTATTGATTGAGGAGAATAATAATTTGCTAATTTGTGGGACCATTTTTCTTTTGGACTCCTCCCTTCTACATTTGGCCTAATTAATTCCCAATATTTTTCATTTACAGAGATATGATTCTCCCACTTTGGAGAGACTGAACTTGGTAATAGTCAGTAGATTAAAAGAATGGTGAGAAGTAGAAAATTTATAGATCACACAATTGTACAACTTTCAAAATTTTATCCTAATGACCAACAGGTATGTGTAAGTTGAAGATTGTATAAATGAACTTCAAGGGGTTCATGTTGTGGCATCGTGATAGGGTCTCCTGTAGGATATAAAAGGAAACAGAATGAATGATTATCACTTGATCACTGTATAGCTTTCCTTCAACATTTTTCCTCTGTTTGAACATCATGTAAAAGTGCTCTTTTGTAGCATTTTGCAATTGACTTTTGACCTTAGACCTTTTATTTTGTTTGAATAGTTGGAAGTATAATAGGCAAAACTTATCCTGTCTTTCTCAATTGTCATGATGGTAGGATCAATCAACTATCATTCTAACCCATTTCAGAAGCACTGGATAGTAATTTGGTAAGTTTGTGACTTATGCCTCTTGAAATTTTCATTCCTCTCATTTTTCATGAGGATTATTTAAAATATAATGAACTTATTAGAAACACTTAGTGTATTTATGTCACAATTATAATCAACCCATCAGCACTGTTACCTTTTACAGAACCTTTGGATAAATTGGGTCTTGTCAGTGACAGTTACTTTGTGGTGAAGCTGACAACTGAGCTCAGCACTCTAACAGATCTTGGTGTCTTCAGGACCAAAGTGGCCAGCTGCTTGGTGGATGCATAGATAAGTTCTACGTTTTTCCCCCTTCAGCATGAAAGACGACTTTACTTTGTTTTTTCCTCAGGAAGACCATCAGGTTGGTGATGAGTAGCCAAGAATAACACGACAAACATCAAAAGAATACACTTGCATAAAATGTTATTTATAAGTGGAACAAAGTAGATAGAAAAGCAGAAAGTTTAATCATTAATTTGATTTTCAACTTGAATTCACTCTAATGTTATTTAATGAGATAATTTCAAAAAATAAGTGAAAATATGAAGCAGAAAGGACTTCTTCATCATGTCACGGTAGTGAATTAGAGGCTATAGAATGAATGTTTTTAGTATCCAAGGAGCTCTCTCTGTAAAAATATCTCCCTTTCCCATCCTGAAGAAAGTCACTGGAACTACACATCTTTCATGGCATTATAACCCACGGGAATTTTCTGAGGTTTTGTGACAGAAACTGCTGTCTGGAGTGGTACCTGTAATATTTTTTTTTCTTGTGACCCTTATTGGCTATCTCATTACCATTATAGTATCTACCCCAGACCAGCATCTCCATAGTCTCATGTACTTCTTCCTCAAGAACTTGTCTGTCTTACTACTCTGCTATATCTCACTCTTCCATCAAGGCCATTGTAGACAATTTGACCAATGGCAGCTTCATCTTTTTCTGCTGTCTTTCAGATCTTCCTTTATTTCCTTTGCATGCTCAGAGATGTCCTTGTTTATGAAGATATTCTGTCACTGGTTTGTGGCTATGTGTTACCCTTTGCACTGTGAAGTCATAATGAAAAGGGGTACCTGCATCAGTGGCCACTTGTTCTTGGTTCATTTGTATGATCATCAGGGCATTCAGTCTCATTTATGACTTCTATGAAATCTCTCAGTTACTCAGTCTGTCCTGCTCAGATGAGTAATTGGCTTAACTTAGAGCAGTTGCCATCAACTCTTCACTGAACTTTATCTGTTTTAGCCTCATTTCCCTCTCACATAGTCACATTATCTCTACTGTGCTAAAGATTTCATCTACTGTGGCTCCTGTCCAAAGGATTCTCTACCTATATTCCTCACCTAGTCACCGTGACTCTTTTCCTGTTGACTCTGAATTGGTCTATTGAGGTGATCCTCAGGTGTCTTCTCTGCTTTACACTCGCAAGTGTCTGCATGCTATACAGTAGTTCTTCCAACCCTGGACCCTATTATATACAACCCAAGGAACAAGGACATGAAGTTTCCTCTGAAGGAATATTTAGAGATCATATGTTTTGGTTCTGTCACCCACTAAATGAGGTAGAGCCAACAAAATCCAACTGGAATTCTGCACATAATACTTTTTATTTCCATGCATAACTATCTTACTCTACCAATGATTATCTTTTTATTTTTAACACTTCTGTTTCTACCACAATATTCCTTGCTTGTATTTGAATTTATTCAATTTTCTTCTCAAATTTTTATCCAATATTTTTTACAATTAACACTTCCTCCAGTCAAGTAACTCTCTAGTATTTATTATCTGCAGTTCCTGTCATGTAACACCAAGTTTAAAACTAATCAAAATGTTTAAATATATGCATTTTTTATTGAGGTCAAATTGATTAATCATATAATACAAATTTCAAGAGTACATCATTATATTTTGACTTCTTTATAGACTACATCATGTTCACCACCAAAAGTCTATTTGTGATCTGTCACTGTACATGTGTGCTCCTTTACCTCTTTCATCCTCCCTAACTCTCTCCCCTTCTAGTTATCACCAGTCTATTCTCCATATCTATCTGTTTATTACTTTGTCTTCTACAAGTGAGTGAAGTCATATGGTAATTGTCTTTCTCCATCAGACTTATTTCACTTAGATAATACCCTCAAGTTCTATCTATGTTGTTGAAAATTGGAATATTCTGTGGGGTTTTTTGGGGGTGGTGAGGAAGATTGGCCCTGAGCTAACATCTGTTGCTAATCTTACTCTTTTTGTTTAAGGAAGATGGTCTCCGAGCTAACATCCATGCCAATATTCCTCTATTTTGTATGTGTGATGCTGCCACAGCATGGTTTGATGAGCAGTGTGTAGGTCCATGCCTGGGATCTGAACTCACAAACCCCGGGTGGCTGAAGTGGAGTACATGAACTTAACCATTATGACACTGGGCCAGCCCCAAGGTTTTGTCATTTATATGGATGAGTAGTATTACATTATGTGTGCATTTATTTATTTAACACCTCCTCTTTATCCATTCATCCACTTAGGCAGCTTCCAAGTCTTGGCTGTTGTAAGAGTGTTGCAATGACCATAGGGGTACATACATATTTTTTAATTAGGTTTTTGTGCACTTTTGTAATAATATCCAGAAGTGGAATGTATTGACATATATGACCTGATTCATTTATTTATTCAACTAATATTTATGACTATTGTATGCCAAGGATTATTCAAGCTATGTGGAGTATAACACTAAAGAAAACATACACAAAATCCCTGACCATAAGGAGCTGAAAACCTAGCTGGGAAAGAAACACATAAACTGATTGAAATATTATGTTAAAAATTATAAATTCTATTATAATATCACAAAACATAAAATCTGCAAGAGAAAGTGATTTGAGATTTCTCAAGGGATTGTACTTTTTAAAGAGTGAATTTTCTGGACCAGCTGATGTTTGAGCATATAATTGAAGGAAGGAAGAAAAGTAGTTGAGTGTACAGATATCTATGGGGAGGCAATATGGGCAAATAGATCACCCAGACAATAGTTTTAAGGTTGATATCCTGGTCTGTTTGAGGACATCAAAGCATCCTGTAGGAAAGGTGTGGGCTGACAAAGGAGCAGTATGAGGTCAGGTCTAAGAAGAAATATTAGGAATAAATTCAATTTTTCATAAACCATTGGGAGATTTCTGAGTAAAATGGAGAGCTTCTAGAAAGTCATGCACAGATGATGAATGTACAACCAGGTTTGAATAGCACCGGGGGGGTTGGCAATTGATAGAAAGATAAGAATTTAGCATCTAAGGTGATGAGTTTCTGTAAAGTGAGCTTGGTGGGAAACATTTGTGGAGTGATGGGATAAGGAGCTCAATCTGGGAAAATTAGATTTTTATTTGTCACCCATCTGCAGAAGTGAAGTAAGTGGTTGGATATACAAACTCTGAATTCAGAAAGGAGACTTGAGATGGAAATTTATAATTGAGTGTCGATACATAGAGATGATAGGAAAGCAAAGAAAGTATATGCAATCACCAAGAGTTAGTCTCAAAATAAAAGAGAAGACAATACTGAGTCTTGAGATATTCAAGTTTAAGAAATTGAGGGGAAAGAAGACTTTACAAGAGAAAAAAGGAGCCACCCATGAGGGAGAAGGAAAACAAAAAAATTCCAGTGTCCAATAAGCCAAGTGGAAAACTACCCCAAAGAACATGAAGTTATGCAGTTATCTAATGTTGCTGTTATCATTGAAAAGACATAGTTTTTCTATGCTTGTAACAAGATAAATCTCCTTGGTGACCAACACAAGTAAGTTATGAAGACACAGCATGGTCAAATTCCTAAATGGATTGGGCTTAAAAAAGAATTAAAGGAAAAGAATTGGGAATAACATCCACAATATTTCAGGAAGTATTTTCATTAAATTGGAGCTGAGAAATTTTAAGACAGGGGTAGGATAAAATATAATCATAAGAAATAAATGTATGTATATACATATATTTTTTAAGAAAATATACATATATTTTAAAGAAATTGTATATGCTTTGTTTTCTGATTGAAATAGTCCAGTGAGAAGGGATAAAAATGGTGGAAGAGAAAGCAGAGAAGACCATATTTAAGACCATGCCTGTATAAGAGAAAGGGATGGAAATTTACTGTATGTGGGGTTTGGACTTGCATTGTGGCATGCACAAGGTCTCTACATTCTCAGGTGAGAATCTGAGGGACATGTGGAAGTTTTTGGGTTAGGAGGTGGAAATAGCAGTGGAGACATTTTGAAATTTTCATAATTGTATTTTATTACGCTCATTGGAATAGGAAGCAAGTAACCAGCTGATAGTGATGAGAGAAGAGGAAGCATTGGAAGATTCAGAGAAACTGAAAAGTCATGAAATAGTCATCTAGAAAATGGAAAAGTGAATGGATTTTAGATATGTACTGCTATTTTTGGAGATTTAAAATCCCAGTTGCTGTAAACTTTAAGTTATCACATTTGGTATACTTTTTTTTTTAAGTTATAGTCAGTAGGGTGAAATCAGACACCAAGGAGGTCAGACATAAATAGAAGTGAGGCTGCAAGGACATCACACTGAGGATAGGGAGGGACAGGTAGATAAGGTTGTATGCAAGCCATTATAAAGATGGACCATGTGATTTAATCTGAGAACAGAGAGGTATCAGATCTATGAAGAATAAGGGAAAAAACAAAAGTAGAAAGGAAAATATCAGTCACTCGTGGTGCATTATTTGGAGTTTTAATATACAAGGGAAAAAAATCTTTCCAATCTGATAAAAGTTTTAACATGCAAATAAAAATGATTTCCAGTAGCTGCATATTATAGCTCAATTGAAACTCAACTTTAACTAACGTGACCACAAATTAGCACTCTCATACATTGCTGGGGAGAACATAAATTCATGTAAAACAAAATGCACCAATTTTTTCACCATGCAGTTCAATAAATTTATCCTAAATATAAATTTACATATGTGTAGCCTGAAATAATACAGCATTATACAATGAAGAGGGCCAAATATACATCAAATGTGACAGGTAAAATATTATTGTATATCCTTACAATGGTTCTAAAAGTGTATAAATAGTGAACAGCTTGATTACTTTTTATAAGTGAACATTCCTCAACTTGATCCCACGTTCTCCATGTCAGTGGAGCAATATATAACTGATATGTTTGATACCTATGAACATGTTTCTCTTTATTCTGATAATAAATTGATATGTTGGTATTAATGGGCTCCTGTTAGCGAAAATATAGTATATTGTTGTCTTGAGCGTGAGACATTTTATCTAATTGGAGACTGTGAATGGGTTCAGCAGGTTACCCATTTCTTGGTATAATCTTTTTTAACTGGCTTCTATTCTTTTTAATCTTTTTAATGTAAGATCAGATTGGCTTCTTTCTCTAGAGCCTTCTTTTATTCATTCTTCTTATGATATGTCCCTTAAATTGTCATGACAATTATAGCAGCATTTACTTTACCGTGGCTCCAAAAAAGATTCAATATTTCCACTATGACATTGTTTATGCTTTAGCAAAGATCAGCTTTGCCCAGTGTCATCCTAGGACCTTTGGGATATGATTTTCCACTTTATATCTATATCTCTCACTAGTGTCTCTTTACATCTAGAGACATTCATGTAATTATTGATCCCCAAGAGATTTTTCAAACACTGTGGTAGATTCCTCTCTCTCTTAATGGACTTCTCATGCCAACAATTAATATTTCCCTGTATCCTGAAGAAGAAAGAAAACAAGAGAAGTTAATTGAGAGAATATACCAAAAAGATGCCAGGCAGAAAGTAAAGTTGGAGTCACAATACAACTTTCTCTTATTTTCCATATGGAAAAGTAACACATCACTATGAAGAAGTTAGTAAATGAAATTAAATGCAAACCTAGTAGTATTTATATGAATCATAATATTTACTGGTGTCTATTTAAATAAATAGCACAAATAAAATTGGAAGGGTTAAGTCTGAAAGAAACCAAATAACATCTCTCTGTCTCTCATACTTGCACACATATGTTCACATGCTTGTAAAAACACACAGGGAGCAAGGCCCACTCTGACATTTTGAAGCTGATAAATTTGTTGCAAATATTTTTAGCAATTGAATAGAGAAACTTATTGTTTATTGCTGAGACTCTCTAGTATTCTACTGTGGTGTGGTATATGGTATGTTGTTTAAAATGTTCCTGCTTTTCCTTAAAGAGCCCAAGACTATGTGAAAATTGTCCAATTCACCTCTACTATTGTAAAGCTTTGGCTTTACATTTTTGTCAATATATGTGAACAGAAGTAACATATGCATTTCTAAGTAGAATCTTCGAGGGCCATTATATGTTTTGCAGATAGGCATGTTTTCCCTTTGCCTTTAGCTTGGCAAAGTCCCAGAGAGTGATTGCCTATTTTAGCCTGGGTTCTGGAGTGAAGAGAACATGGAGCAGAATCACCTCTGAGCAATGATGCAATGTGAGTGCGTTACTGTAAAGTCTTCTGACACTGAGGCATTTTGTTACTGAACCATGACTTGATCCATGGTGTCAGATACAGTGGATATAAAGTTATATAAAGATGCCATTTTCAGAGAATTAGTGCTGCTATATCTATGCCTCAATTTTATACTCATGGTTACCTCATTAAAAATTAAAGTCAACTTCTATTCATACACACACACACACACACACACACACACACACATATATATATATATATACATATCCACTAACGGAGGTGCAATCCTATCCAGTTGCAAAACTAAGTATGGGCTTTCCACGATTCTCATAATTCTTAAAAATTCCAAAAGTAATAAACTTTAAAAATCATGTCATTACATTGAAAAGACTTTGAGTAGAAATGAGCTTAGGTCTAATTCTATTATTTGGCATTTAAATACTGATGGGTATTTTGCCTATTACTTCCTCCAATGAATATAAAGAGCAATTAAAATTTTCAAATAAATTATTTGTTTAGATATTATAGATATGCTGCATAATCCGTGTACTGTTGATATTTTAAAAGACACTCTAACAAATATTAGCACTGCTTAAGGACACTGATTTCCCCTTCAATATATCTTTATCTATTGCAAAATAGATGAACTATACAACCATGAATATTAAATATTATTGTTTTGATAATAAATATTAGCTAGGATATCATTTAGATAATCATTTCTCCTCCAAGCCTTCAAATAACACTGGCAGGAGTGAAGGAAAAGCTTGCTTTAGATTGAGATATCCATGATTCAGATACTGAGATGGAGATTAGAATCCTGGTATTTACCAGAAATTGATCTTAAATTAACACCTAGGGAGAAAGAAAAGACTCAGGAGAAGTTGAACTGCAACGCAAGTACTACAGAAATCTTTTCTGAACCTACAGGGATCTCAAAAGGCCCTTATGAATTGTCCCATGTTGGGGTCACTGGCTCAGAATTTATACTTCCACATTGACTGTAAGATGGATGCTACACCCAAAAAGAAAGGGTGAACGTGGATGAAGCAGCAGTCTCCATGTGAGGTCAATTCCTTGAAGTAGGCAAAAGGCTAGGCTATGTGGAAACAGCACCCCAAGAACTGGAGGAATAAATTAATTAGTCTTCTTGTGATAGGCTTTTGATTAATATTGGCCCTGATATCTGTTAACTCTACATTGAAGCCAGCATATATGGGTTTAAAACCAAAAGCACTCATCCCCTTTCCCTGTTTCAGTAGTTACATTCATATGTAAATATCTGTTTATTTCACCTTTGTATCCCTGAGCTTCATAATGCAAATAGAAGTTACAAATTGTTAAAGACCAGGTGGCCTCACACTGGGCTCAGACTAAAGGTTTGACTAATTACAAGTCCTTCAAGTTTATTACAGGGAAATGGATGTCCAGAGAATATCAAGAAACTGAACCTTCCTAGACCCCAACTCCTCATCTTCCTGGAAGCACAATCCACCATCCACCATGGAGGCAGACAACCAAGGACATCTTCTGCAGATACCCTTATCTTGCCACCTTCTCTCTGCAAGCAGCCTCATAAGTCCAAACACAGGCTGGTGGTAAAGCACTGACCAGCAAGGTCACACGTTTGTCCTCCCTACAAGTAGCAAAGCTTTAAAACCCTTTACACACTTCTTAAGGGGGAGCCAGCAGTTTTTAAGACTCTAGCCTGCTGCATGGTCACTTTGCCTGGCAACGAAAATAAAAGCTGATTTTCCTTTTCACCCAAAAGTCTGTTCTCATTATTTGGATTGACACCAAGTTCAGAGACATCTTTTGGTAACACTCTAAATATATGTGCATGTCACCTCACAGATTGTGGCACTTTATTTATTTGTATAATTTCTGGAAGAAACTATCTTCTAATAATAGAATAGTAATTATGGAATACAGTATAGTATAATACTAATTGAACAGAATAATAATTCTTCTGGGAGAAGCTTAAGAATTCAATGGAGCTTCTTTCTCTAAATAATCTTTAAAATAAAGATTAATGGGATGACTTCATGTTGAGTCCACAACCAATGGTCAGATAGTTTACCTGATAGTGTGATTTAAATCTCATTCCTGTGCCTACCAAGCATGTCCCTTTACTGTCATAATTGGAAAACATAGTACCAAGAAATACCCAAAGGAATCCCCTGAGTACAGAGCATATTTCTTCCAGTCCCCTCTGTTTGACGTTAGCCCCAACACCTCCTGATGACAAGGTGGGTTTCTCCAACCAGGATAGTGATTCCTCCCTTTTTCTGCTGCTTACTTAGCTTGAGGAGCCCAAAGTTTGTAGGCACAGCCATAGCTTAACATTTAATGAAATTTTGTAGTTCACTTTGTTGGAATTACTCACCCTTGGGAAACTGGACCTCTTAACAGTAGAGCCCAAAGTGGAGGAGACAGCAAACACAAATTCTCTAAGTGGGTCACTTGTAACAACAGCAAATGCTGCCACACCTACTTTCATTTCTTGATAATTAGACTCATGTATTCTACCAATAGGTATAAAGAATCATGTACTGTTTAAAGTTTAAGAGTGGGTAATGCATTCTGGAGAATGGTATCCTACTCTCCCAAGGTGTCATCTCTAACCTGTCACCCCAACTGTGTTTTCAACTGGCTGTCCCATTGCACATTCAGACTGGCAGCTTTTGGTAAGTGCCGTGTGCAATACAACAGTGGATCCCATGGTAGTGCCCACTGCTAAATCTCCTATGCTGTAGTGTGAGTCAGTTGGTCTGATTAATATTATGCAATGGCCCATGTCTCTGGATCAAACATACTGCAAGACCTTGGTGTTGCTTGTTAAATCCCAGGGAACTGGAAAGGAAACTCCATTCCTCAAATATTTGCCTACTTTAGTCAATATTGATCACTACCAGGAGGAGAAGGTCCAACAACCTTTCACCAGTTACTCACTTGGTCTCTTCCAGGGATCATGTCCTGTCAAGCTTCAGCATTAGTCTCTATACCTGAGAGGGTGAAGATTTGGCAGTGACTGTATTTAGCTCAAGCTTGGTGTATTGGAGCCTGTGATGTAGGAATCATGCATAAAGTCTTCCTCTGCAATGTGCCTACTGCATTATTAAAACCATCTTTCAGCCAGTTACAGAGGCTGATGAACATCAACAAGCAGAATTTTTATTTTGTAGTACATCATTTACTACTTCTTCAGTAGTTGGTGTTCTCTGGTAGGTGTTATCATAAAATACCTAAATATTCTATCTTTGTGCCCACTCCCATATCTCTTTATCCTAGAATTTCTTATCTCCTTATCTTTCTTATCCTTTTTTCATTCTCCATCCAAGTTTCTGAGCAACCTGCCATGCCAATTGCCACTGCAAGTCAGTAGGTGCATATTCTAACCTTCAGGCATTTATGCTTGTACACGAAGTGAATAACCAGGTGAGTGCACAAAAGGAGTAACCCAAAGCTCTGACTATTGGACATATCTCCCCATCACTCTTGTCTTTCAGGGTACCATATGAAAATGTGCTGCCCATGATTCAGGTTTGGATTTTTTTCTCATCCATCAGCTAATTATTAGGAATATTCCATGTTGACATTAAGTATGAGCTAATGGAGAAACATGGATACAAGAGTAGTGTGTGACACATGGTATCTATACAAACTGTGTTGCTTATGGTGGTTATTTTGCTACTTATTCTCAATGCTAAATTTAACATTTTCATCTTATGATTAATACCTCTTGGGAACACCTGATCTTAAAACTTGATAGATTTGAGACAACCTTGCTTATGATGGCCGGTTATGACTTTGTGGTCACTTGATGTCATATTTTATCTCTACCATGGTTCAGTAGGATGTCAGAGCTTTTTTATTTTTTACTATTTATTTTCATGATATAGGTTGGATCCATAATTTTTGAAGTATAAATTCTAGCTATCCTTTTGAGGTCTGCCATAAACTACTCTTAGTATCTTTTCCCACCACTAACACCATCAATAACTTCGGATCTACAGGACTGTACCATGAGCATCAGGGCCACCAGCATCTCAGCCAAGACTTACTTCAGAATTCTTTGCTGATATATCCCTGTCATACTTGCCACTTTCTGTCACTAGATTATTGCCTGGAGAAGTCATTGTAGATGTTGAAAATGTTGCTTTCAAAACCACAGAGACATGTCAGGTGTTATCCTTTCTTCTATATGATGAGAAGTGCAAGGCACACTAATTTGTCTCTTGCTTTGCAGAAGATATTTTCTACTACACCAGGATACTCATCTCTTGAAATTTTTACTGATATGGTCAGCCACTAAATCTTCACTGTTTATCTCACACCCTTGAGCACATCTTGAGTCTCCATCACACTTGCAAATTGTTTTTCATCCACTGTGATTATCACAATTGTCATTGATGTAGTGGGACATCATGATGTTCTATGGGTTGTCCATATGTCCATCTATAGGAACAGATAGTTATGGAGGCCAAGATTTAAGTTTTACTCTCTTAGAAGATTTCATTTATATAATATAGTGTTACCAACTGTAGTCACCAGGTTATACATTAGATCATCAGACTTTATCTTATAACTGAAAATTCGTACCATTTTAATAGTTTTTCCCCATTTCCCCTCACTCCCAAGTCCCTGAAAACCACTTCTCCACTGTGTTTCTATGAGCTCCTATTTTAACAAAAATTTCCACATATTAGTGATACTATGCATTATTTGTCTTTCTCTGTCTGAGTTATTTCACTTAGTATAATGTCACCAAGGCCCATTCATGTTGATGCAAGTGATTTGGATGTCTTTCTTTCTGAAGGCTGAATAGTATTCCATTGTACATATTTACTAATTTCCTGTTTCATTCATCCATTAATGGACACTCAGATTGTTTCCATACCTTGGTTATTGTGAATAATGCTGCAATGAATACAGGGGTATAGATATCTCATCAAGAAATTGGTTTTATGGGATTGCTGAACGATATAATGGTTCTATTTTTAATTTCTTGAGGAATCTGCCTCCATACTACTTTGCACAGTGGCTACACCAGTTTATATGCCCACCAACAGTGTTTCTTATGGGTTTTGTTTGCTCCACATCCCTGTCAGCATTTATCTCTTCTCTGGTCTTTTTGATAACAGACATCCTAACAAGTGTGAGGTAATATCACATTGTAGTTTTGATTTGCATTTCCCTGATGACTAGTGATCTTGAGCACCCTCTCATGCACCTGTTGACCATTTGTATGTCTTCTTTGGGAAAATATCTATTTCAGCTCCTTTATCCATTATTTAATTTAGTTCTCTTGGGGTTTGTTTCATTTTTTTTTTTTTTTTTTTTGCTATTTTGTTGTATGGGTGCCTTCTTTTATTTTATTCTTGTAACATTGGTTTATAGAATTATATAAATTTCAGGTGTGAATCATTATATTTTGATTCCTGTTTAGATTACATCATGTTCTCCACCCAAAGAGTAATTACAACCCATCACTAAAAACGTGCCTAAATAAGACTTTTTCATTTGATATAGTGTAAAACAATTTACCTTTAGAAGAATGTAGTCCACCTCAAATTATATTTTGTTTTGTTCTATTTTGTTCCCTATTTCTAGGGTGCTATAAATGGAAGTAACAAATGTGTTTATCATATAGTCCAGCAAATTAATGGGTAATATATAATATTTCTCATTTTTTTAAAGTTCAAGACTGTGTATGTTTATTAATTTAATTTGACTGCTGCAAAATTATTGGGAATTGTATTTCCAACATCATTTTTTAAACACTGGAATATACTTATTTTAGAGACATGACATAATTGAGTGCATCAGCAGAAAAATTGCATCTCTGCTTTTGAAATCACCTGATTATTCACAAATTGAACACAGACACACTTGTCTGTGGGTTGATAAAATGGGTTCAACATGTACCCATTTAGCATGAGGGATCCTCTCCCTAGAGACTTCTTGTGATAAAGTGAGATCCATTTCCTTAGATCAACACATTTTTGTTCACAATCCTCACTTATCTGATTACCCTGACTCCAGGCATGAACTTTTTCAGTTGACTATCAGCTAAGTAATATTTCTAATGTGCAAGGTTGATCATTTCACTAAGTTCTAGGTCACAGAAGGGCATATAATCAGTACGTAAAGTAAAGCAAAGGAGGAGGTGCCACTGGAACATTTACTTCTCTTGCTTGGTCAACCATCTGACCTTTGTTCATGCCACACCACTTCTGTGGTCTCTTGTCCCTAATTCCCCTGTGCCCCAGCCTCCTGTACTCATCTGAGAGTAGTATCTAGACAGAATTCAACACTGAGCTCCAAGGTCTTCCCTCAGTGCCCTTGGCTCATCTAAACTCACATGTCACAGGTGAAACTAATGTGTCTTTATGTTCTGTTCACTTTCCACATGAACATCAAAGCCTAGCACGTACGTTGTAGCACCTATTTGCACATACAATTACAACTACTAGATGAAATTCCTTGTGGCCAGCAACCATGTAGTACTCATATTGTAATCTCACTTAGTTGTTATTTTGGATTATAATTAGTATCAGAAATTATTATTAAATACATAAAAGAATGATTGATTAATTGATGTCTCATGGCTATCTTTGTCTTGTAAATTGCATACTTAAAAACTCAGTACATAAGTTATCTTGTGCAGAGAGCCTTCCTTAAATCTTCCATTCTGGATTAATATTTTTTCCCACCAACCCTAATGTAACTCTGGATTCTAACTCACTAAATTGTGGGATTATTAACCTCCACTAAATGCCTTCAAGGTTGGACAATGTGGAACAAGATAGTCTCCAATAAATGTGGGCAGATGACTGGATCATCTCACTAATGAAAAGTCACATTGAAATGAGCATGTCTTCTAGGATATTATGTGACATACACTGCAAACACACAGGGAATAAAAATTGAAAAAAAGAACTGTGAGAAGAGAAATATTTTAACTATTTATTTGGAGTAAATTTAAAATTTATAGAGAAGTATCATGAGTAAAAAGCATAAAAAAATCCATATACCTTTTACGCAGATTTACCTATGGTTAACATTGTAGCTATTTTGGTTCATCACCTTTCTTTCAATCTCTCTGTCTCCTTCAATATCTGTCTCTTTCTCTTACTCCGTTTCTGTCTCTCTCTCTCTCTCATTATAGACAATTTTAAACCTCCCTATGACATTCATCTTCTAATTATTTTATGTTTTGTAAAATTATAGATATTACTTGATAGAACTGCAGTTATCAACTTCAATAAGTGTAACTTCAATACAATGTGACAATGCAATACATTTTGAATGGAGAAGGAGCATAGAATCAGAGTTTTATAGTACATTGAAGAAACACTAAAAAAGGGGTAAAAATGAGAAGACATCATGGTATGAGAATCTTAGAATTAACAGAGGCATAAGATTATAAACTTCTGATGTGTTGATAGAAGAAAAAATATATAAATATCAAATTTGTTATTTTAGAGTGTCTTGAAATACCAATCCCACATTAAACATTTTCTTCATAGCCCTTGTGACATTTTTATTCCTGAGACTCTAAATTAAAGGGTTTATCACAGGAGTTAGTATAGTACAAAGGACAGATACCAGCATGTCCTTCTTACAGGGGGTTATAGGAGCCAGAGAGCATGTAGGTGTATACAGAAGCCTCCTAGTAGAGGGTGACCATCATCATGTTAGGAGGAACAAGTGGGGAAGGCCTTCTTCCAGCCCTCTACAGAAATCACTCTGTGAATGATGAGGAAGATGAAATAATAGGAGCTTAAAATTACTGTCACAGGGATGATGAGCATGAGGACACAGCAAAATTACATGAGTGTCTCATAGAGAGAAATGTTTGAGCAGGAGAGCTGTATAATGGCAGGGACCTCACAGAAGAAATGATGGATCTCCTGGAATCTGCAGAAGGAGAAGGTCATGGTGATGGGTGTGAGCTTGAAACTACCCACCAAGCCCAGAAACCAGCAGTCATATGCCAGGAGGAGACACATCATGTGGTCCAAGAAGACAGGGTAATGGAGAGGATGGCAGATGGCTACATAGTAATCATAGGCCACGGTGGCTAGAAGGAAACATTCTGAACCACCAAGTGTCAACTATAGGAACACCTGTCTCCCACATTGAGGAGCTGAGATCTTAGTCACACTCATGTTCTGGTCTATGAGCATCTTGGGCACAGTGACAAAAATGTCCATCATGTCCATGAGAGACAAGTGGCTGGTAAAAAACGTACATTGGGGTGTGGAGGTTGGCATAAAAGTGCATCAGAAGGATCAGAATGGTGTTTTTAGACAAGCCTATAAGGAAAACCGCAAAAATGACCATGCAAATGTTGGCTGTTCAGATTGACTGAAGATTCCCACCACGATAAAATCTGAGTCATCAGTGTGTTTGACCAAGCAGGTTGTTTTGTCCATAAGGCTTTACATAAACCACAAAGGATAACTTTGGTGTTAATGGAGCGCTCTTGGGATATAACCACCTGAAATAATTTAATGAATGTTTACTGAGAGTGTGTGTGAGTGTTTCTGTGCTTGTGTATGCCACCTTGGTTTTGCTAACCAGAAGATGTCCCATGAGCCTGTATATTTGTGGAATATAAGTTATATATGATTTAATATATTTAGCAAAAGACTGATAATTCATAACTGTAAGTCAAAAGAATTGGTAACTTCACACAGTTCAAGTCATGAGATTTTTAAATTATAGATAGTGTTATCCATCAACATATATTGGGAATTTGCAGACACGGTGCCTTAAGCAAACACAAAATGTGAATCAGTATAAAGACAAAAAATTCTATTTCTAGATTTTTTTTGAGGAAGATTAGTCCTCAACTAACTACTGCCAGTCCTCCTCTTTTTGCTGAGGAAGTCTGGCTCTGAGCTAACATCCGTGCCCATCTTCCTCTACTTTATATGTGGGATGCCTACCACAGCATGGCTGCCAAGTGGTGCCATGTTCACACCCGGGATCCAAACCAGCCAACTCTGGGCCACCAAGAAGCAGAATGTGCAAACTTAACCCCTGCACGACTGGGCTGGCCCCTATTTCTAGATTTTTTTTATTATATTTTTATTTTTTTATTAATGTTATGATAGATTACAACCTTGTGAGATTTCAGTTGTACATTTTTGTTAGTCATGTTGTGGGTACACCACTTCCCCCTTTGTGCCCTCCCCCCACCCCCCTTTTCCCTGGTAACCACCGGTCAGATCTCCTTATCAATATACTAACTTCCACCTATGAGTGGAGTCATATAGAGTTCGTCTTTCTCTGACTGGCTTATTTTGCTTAACATAATACCCTCGAGGTCCATCCACGTTGCTGTGAATGGGCCAATTTTGTCTTTTCTTATGGCGGATTAGTATTCCATTGTGTATATATACCACATCTTCTTTATCCAATCATCAGTTTCTGGGCATGTAGGCTGGTTCCATGTCTTGGCTATTGTAAATAATGCTGCGATGAACATAGGGGTGCAAGGGACTCTTGGGATTTCTGATTTCAGGTTCTTAGGATAGATACCCAGTAATGGGATGGTTAGGTCATAGGGTATTTCTATTTTTAACTTTTTGAGAAATCTCCATACTGTTTTCCATAGTAGCTGTACCAGTTTGCATTCCCACCAACAGTGTATGAGGGTTCCTTTTTCTCCACAACCTCTCCAACATTTGTCGCTCTTGGTTTTGGATGTTTTTGCCAATCTAACGGGTGTAAGGTGATATCTTAGTGTAGTTTTGATTTGCATTTCCCTGATGATTAGCGATGATGAACATCTTTTCATGTGTCTATTGGCCATATTTATATCTTCTTTTGAGAAATGTCTGTTCATGTCCTCTGCCCATTTTTTGATGGGGTTCTTTGTTTTTTTTGTTGTTAAGCAGTGTGAGTTCTTTGTATATTATGGAGATTAACCCTTTGTCGGATAAGTGGCTTGTAAATATTTTTTCCCAATTAGTGAGCTGTTTTTTTGTTTCAATCCTGTTTTCCCTTGCCTTGAAGAAGCTCTTTAGTCTGATGAAGTCCCATTTGTTTATTCTTTCTATTGTTTCCCTCAACTGAGGAGTTATAGTGTCCGAAAAGATTCTTTTGAAACTGATGTCAAAGAGTGTACTGCCTATATTCTCTTCCAAAAGACTTATTGTCTCAGGCCTAATCTTTAGGTCTTTGATCCATTTTGAGTTTATTTTGGTGTGTGGTGAAAAAGAATGGTCAATTTTCAATCTTTTGCATGTGGCTGTCCAGTTTTCCCAGCACCATTTGTTGAAGAGACTTTCTTTTCTCCATTGCAGGCCCTTTGCTCCTTTGTCGAAGATTAGCTGTCCATAGATGTGTGGTTTTATCTCTGGGCTTTCAATTCTGTTCCATTGATCTGTGGACCTGTTTTTGTACCAGTACCAGGCTGTTTTGATCACTGTAGCTTTGTAGTATGTTTTGAAATCAGGGATTGTGATTCCGCCAGCTTTGTTTTTCTTGCTCAGGATTGCTTTAGCAATTCGCGGTCTATCGTTGCCCCATATAAATTTTAGGATTCTTTGTTCAATTTCTGTGAAGAATGTTCTTGGGATTCTGATTGGGATAGCATTGAATCTGTAGATTGCTTTAGGTAGTATGGAGATTTTAACTATGTTTATTCTTCCAATCCATGTGCATGGAATGTTTTTCCATCTCTTTATGTCATCGTCAATTTCTTTCAAGAAAGTCTTGTAGTTTTCATTGTATAGATCCTTCACTTCCTTGGTTAAGTTTATCCCAAGGTATTTTATTCTTTTCGTTGCGATTGTGAATGAGATTGAGTTCTTGAGTTCTTTTTCTGTTAGTTCATTGTTAGTGTATAGAAATGCTACTGATTTATGCACGTTAATTTTATACCCTGCTACTTTGCTGTAGTTGTTGATTATTTCTAATAGTTTTTCTATGGATTCTTTGGGGTTTTCTATATATAAGATCATGTCGTCTGCAAACAGCGAGAGTTTTACTTCTTCGTTACCTATTTGGATTCCTTTTATTTCTTTTTCCTGCCGAATTGATCTGGCCAGCACCTCCAGTACTATGTTGAATAGGAGTGGTGAAAGTGGGCACCCTTGTCTTGTTCCTGTCCTCAGAGGGATGGCTTTCAGCTTTTGTCCATTGAGTATGATGTTGGCTGTGGGTCTGTCATATATGGCCTTTATTATGTTGAGGTACTTTCCTTCTATACACATTTTATTGAGGGTTTTTATCATAAATGGGTGTTGGATCTTGTCGAATGCTTTCTCTGCATCTATTGAGATGATCATGTGGTTTTTGTTTTTCATTTTGTTGATGTAGTGTATCACGTTGATTGACTTGCGGATGTTGAACCATCCCTGTGTCCCTGGCATAAATCCCACTTGATCATGGTGTATAATCTTTTTGATGTATTGCTGTATTCGGTTTGCCAAAATTTTTTTGAGGATTTTTGCATCTATGTTCATCAGTGATATTGGCCTGTAGTTTTGGTCCTTTGTGTTGTCCTTGTCAGGTTTGGGGATCAGAGAGATTTTGGCTTCATAGAATGTGTTAGGGCGTACTCCATCTTTCTCAATTTTCTGGAACAGTTTGAGAAGAATAGGTATTAAGTCTTCTTTGAATGTTTGGTAGAATTCTCCAGAGAAGCCATCCAGTCCTGGACTCTTGTTTTTGGGGAGGTTTTTGATTACCGTTTCTATTTCCTTACTTGTGATTGGCCCATTCAGATTCTCCATTTCATCCTGATTCAGTTTGGGGAGATTGTAGGAGTCTAGGAATTTGTCCATTTCTTCCAGGTTGTTCAATTTGTTGGCATATAGTTTTTCATAGTATTCTCTTATGATCTCTTGTATTTCATTGGTATCTGTTGTGATTTCTCCTCTCTCATTCCTAATTTTATTTATTTGCGATTTCTCTCTTCTTTTCTTGCTGAGTCTGGCTAAAGGTTTGTCAATTTTTTTAATTCTTTCGAAGAACCAACTCTTTGGTTCATTGATCCTTTCTATTGTCTTTTTTGTTTCAATATCGTTTATTTCTGCTCTTATTTTTATTATTTCCCTCCTTCTACTGACTCTGGGCTTTGTTCTTCTTTTTCTAGTTCTGTTAGGTGTCGTTTGATGTTGCTTATGTGAGCTTTTTCTTGTTTAGTGAGGTGACCCTGTATTGCGATGAATTTCCCTCTTAGGACTGCTTTTGCTGCATCCCAAATGATTTGGTATGTCGTGTTCTCATTTTCATTTGTCTCCAGATAATATTTGATTTCTTCTTTAATTTCTTCAATGATCCATTGTTTGTTGAGAAGCGTGTTGTTTACTCTCCACATTTTTGCACCTTTCTCTGCTTTTTTCTTGTAGTTGATTTCTAGTTTCATAACATTATGATCAGAAAAGTTGCTTGTTATTATTTCAACTCTCTTGTATTTATTGATGTTTGCTTTGTTTCCCAAAATATGGTCAATCCTTGAGAATGTTCCATGTGCACTTGAGAATAATGCGTAACCTGCTGTTTTTGGATGAAGTGTTCTATATATATCTATTAAGTCCATCTGGTCTAATTTTTCATTTAATTCTATTATTTCCTTGTTGATTTTCTGTCTGGATGTTCTGTCCATTGGTGTTAATGATGTGTTGAGGTCCCCTACTATTATTGTATTGTTGTTGATGTCTTGTTTTAGTTCTATTAAGAGTTGCTTTACAAATTTTGGTGCACCTGTGTTGGGTGTGTATATATTTATAAGTGTTATGTCTTCTTGGTGAAGAGTCCCTTTTATCATTATATACTGCCCCTCTTTGTCTTTCTTTATCTGTTTTGCTTTGAAATCTACCTTGTCTGATATTAGTATAGCGACACCTGCTTTCTTTTGTTCATTATTAGCTTGGAGTATTGTTCTCCATCCCTTCACTCTGAGTCTGTGTTTGTCTTTGGGGCTGAGGTGTGTTTCCTGGAGGCAGCATATTGTTGGGTCTTGTTCTTTGATCCATCCTGCCACTCTGTGTCTTTTGATTGGGGAGTTCAATCCATTTACATTTAGAGTGATTATTGAGATGTGGGGGCCTACCACTACCATCTTGTGTCTTGTTTTCCGGTTTTCTTCAATTTCCTTTGTTTCTCGTCCCATGGTTTAATCTGTTCTGATGAAGAGCTGCTACTCTCTGTTGTTGTCCTTCTACTTATCTCCTCTGCTCTTGGTTTTGTAGCCCCTTTCCTTTTTTGGATTTTTCAGGAGTGAGGGTTTTCCTGAGGATTTACTGAAGAGGAGGTTTTGTGGCAATGAACTCCCTTAATTTTTGTTTATCTGGGACAGTTTTTATTTCTCCATCGTATTTGAAGGATATTTTCGCTGGGTAGAGAATTCTCGGCTGTAGATTTTTTTCCTTCAGATTTTTGAATATATCATTCCACTCTCTTCTAGCCTGTAATGTTTCTGCTGAAAAATCTGCTGATAGCCTGATGGTGGTTCCTTTGTAGGTTAGTTTCTTTTGCCTGGCTGTCCTTAGTATTTTCTCCTTGTCGTTGACTTTTGCTAGCTTCACTACTATATGCCGTGGAGTTGGTCTTCTTGCATTGATAAAGTTTGGAGATCTATTGGCTTCTGTCACCTGAAGATCCATCTCTCTCACCAGATTTGGGAAGTTCTCAGCCATTATTTCTTTGAATAGGCTTTCTGCCCCTTTCTCCTTCTCTTCTCCCTCTGGTATACCTATAATCCTTACGTTGGGTCTCCTAATTGTGTCTGATAATTCTCGGAGAGTTTCTTCATTTCTTTTTAGTCTTACTTCTCTCTCCTCCTCTGCCTGCAGCAATTCTATATTGCCATCTTCCAAATTGCTAATTCTTTCCTCCATATTATCAGCCCTACTGTTCAGTGCATCTACATTTTTCTTAATCTCCTCTATTGTGTTCTTCATTTCCAATATTTCTGTTTGGTTCTTCTTTATCGTATCAAACTCTTTTGTGACATAGCTCCTGAAGTCGTTGAGTTGTCGGTCAGAATTCTCTCTTAACTCATTGAGTATTTTAATGATGGCTGTTTTGAAGTCATCATCATTTAGGTTATATATCTCATTTTCTTTGGGATGGTTTTCTGTGTATTTGTTATTTTCCTTCTGTTCTGGAGATTTAATGTATTTTTTCATATTGCTTGATGTTGTCGATTTGTGCCTCCACATAGAGATAGAGTTTAGTTGCTCCTTTCACTTGTTTCTGCTGGTGTGGTGGGGGAGCAGCTGTTTATACTGCACCAACCAGGAACCCTATCCGCGGTTGCTAACTGGGCCTGGGCGCCTCCTCGTAGTCACAGTGGTCCTTTGGATTCCCTCCTCTTCTATGGGGGCCGTCACAGGGGGGCTTCAGGCTGCTGGTGCCTACTGATGCAGCCCACCTAGAAGTGCTCCCTCCTTGGGGTCTGCAACGGTGTTATGAGCTTTTCCAGCGGCCAGGGGTAGGATCACTTATATTTGTCGCTCCGTCACTGTCGGCACCCACAAAATCTCACTTGTCCACTATGGGTCGCAGGAGAGCTATTGGCATCTTCTACAGTCTGTGGTTAGTTCACCTAGCTATGCTACTTTTGTCCCAGGGTCTTCCAGCCTTGTGGCTGCTGGATGGGTGCTTTCTACGAGTGCTGTGCAGAGGCTTTCCCTGAGGCTGCTGTGAGCCTGTAGGGTTTCCCCCTAGGCTATGGAGCTGGGTCGCTGGAACTCCACCCAGCCCCAGTCCTGTTCCCCAGGAACTTGGGGAGCCCTTTGCCCTGTCTTGGGGGATAGCCAGAGATCCTGATTTCAGTGGTAGCTGGTCAGCTGCTGCCCTGCCTGATATTCTCCTCTCTGGGACCCTCCCGGTGTTGTGGATGCTGGGCGTGGCCCCTCCACTAATAGCAGACAGAGAGTTTTGTCTGCTGCCTGGGCAGAACTCTGGAGCTTCCCCTCCGGGCCACAGAGCCGGCCTCTGGAGCTTCACCCAGCCCCAGTCCTCTCCGAGATCTCCGGCAATCCCTAGCCCCACAGGGCGGGCAATGGCAGCTGGGGGTCGCCCCGCCCTCTGGGATTCTCTCCGGGACTTTCCCCTTTCCCAAAGTTGTGAATGCTAGGTGTGGCCCCTCTGCTAATGGCAGACAGAGAGTTTTGTCTGCTGCCCGGGAGGAACTCTGGAGCTTCCCCTCTGGGGCACAGAGTCGGCCTCTGGAGCTTCACCCAGCCCCAGTCCGCTCCGAGATCTCCGGCAATCCCTAGCCCCACCATGCAGGCAGTGGCAGCCAGGGGACCTCCGCACCCTCAGCGATTCTCTCTGGGACCCTCCAGGTGCCGTGAACACTAGGCAGGATCTCCCCACCAATGGCGGGGAGAGACTCTCCCCACGGGCTCAGGTGTGTAACTCTAGAGTTTCCCTCTGCATTTAGGAGTAATTGCGGGGGGTTTAGATAGGGTTCTGGTCACATGTTTCCACCGTCGCTCCTCTGTTGTGTGCTTGCTCCTGCCCTAGATGTGTGTTGATCTTCTGGGGGCGTCCATTGGAAGAAAGCCGCTTGCAGGTACTAGGCTGTTCGGTCGGGGTTGGAGAGTTTTCACCTATTTCCACATCCTCCCGGAGGAACGTCCATCCACCTTCCGATGTATAGTCGCGTGGGTCTCTCAGACGTCCTGAGATGCTGTCTGGATATCCTTTGTTAAGCAATAAGTGTCCAAATAATTGTAGACTCGAAGGGGGAGAGACAAAGAGGACTACTCACAGCGCCATCTTGGATCCCATCTCTAGATATTTTATATGTCCAATTTATCTCTCTTCTTTAAGTATCTGACTGGAATCAAACAAAATTTGGAAGTGTGTTTCATGTAAGAATGTTCTAGGAAATAACTGGAACTTAATTTGGCAAAAATTTATACCAAATGTTTGAACCCCTCTGTCCCTAGAATTAGGCTGCCTTTTGAAATTTGGTGGTTATGTAGAGTGAACAAAGCAGCCCCAAAAGCAGGTCAGAGACCTCGCTCCTGACTGATTCCTTAGAGACCGTCAAAGCATCAAATGAGAAACCCAAAATCTCAACCTGACTGTGACCGTTAACCCAACTTAATCTCTACCTGCCATCCCTCTGTTCACTCTATGTAAACAAAGAATAAAAATAATTTTTGAGCTCAGGTCTTGTGAGGATTAAGTAGGGTAAAATAAGTGCTTAGAACATTATTAGTTGGAGATGAACAAGCACCTATACACATGGTTCAAGAGTTAATATCTAGCTGGTTATTTACAAGGTCTATGTAAGTGATGGCTGTTATGATTGTTTTATGCTATGAGTTAAATTACTTCAGCTTTCCACTTTCAGTATTATTCACACATTTAAGAATTTGAACCAGGTAATTTCTGCATCCTATGAGTACTGGTATATTTGTGTGTATGTGTGTATTTGTGTACACACTTATTTTATATAAATACAAGTATATATAAAATTTAAATAAATATGAAAATGGATATATATATATATATATATATCTTCTTTAACCCTGTTAAAACCCTTATGAACAATCTCAGTCTCATCTTGTTTCTATTTATGATACAATTCTCCAGGTTTAAATTCATCTCCCAAAGATCTAAATGTCAGGAAGAACTTAGATTTATATGATCAATGCCATTTTTTTGGATAAGGATTTATTTTGTTGTTGTTTGCCCAAACATCATCTTCTTTAATGTACATAGGATTTTTCTATGGAAACTGAAATAAAAGGAGGAAAATTAAACAACATTCAAATGTCTCTGAGTCCAATTCCCTGCTTCTTCCTCTATCTTGATTTTAATTTGCTGTGTCTATGAAAAAATAAACTAGGCTACATCTATGGAGGTCACCGTAAGTCTGTTCAGGGAAAAATATATAAATGTGATTTAAAGTAGATACAGAATGAATAATAAATAAGAGCAATAGATATACAATAATCTGGGCTTTCCAAAGGCATTTGTAATACCTTCTACATTTTCTTATAAAGTTTAAACCTTTACAACTTTTCAACTTCTGATTGTTAAATGTTAAATTTCAGAAGACATTACCAACAGTTTGGAAATATTGACACTTCTTTATGGAAGGAGATTAAAAGTAGTTATGATGCATCAATATTTCAAGAAGAATTTCCAAGTTCCAAATACATTTTATACTCTTGCAGCAATTCTGAAGGCTAATTATGATATTTAACTTATTAAAAATGTTGATTTCAGGGATGGTGACACAGTAGACAGCACTGCAAATGAATTTGATTCCTTGACATAAATATCCAACAAATTTGGGATGCATTGCATTAAAAAATATAATCTTTCTATCAAATCCCACCCTCATTGGCATATGGAAGTCCTGTTGTGTTCAAAACTTAAAAACAGTCAAATGAACTATAAAACACATCTAGTAACCAAGTTTGTGTATGTAGTCAAAGTGAAGTAAGGACCAGCGCAGTAACTGGCACTACTGTAGGTCTACTACAGTAAGTGTGTAGACCTCAAATCTGTTTACGGAGTAAATAGAGGGAGAGCTGGATGGTAATTTGGGGTTGCTGGGCAAATCTGTTCTTCACTTTGGTAAATTGAGGTCACTGTCATCAAGTCACACTGAACAGTCGAACTGAGACACAGACAAAAGAATGCTCTCTATACTTTTTAAAGCAACTGGAGTCTCTTTTTGTTCTTATTCTTCTCTATGCAATTGTTGAAGTTTAATGTAAACAGCTTAGTGATTGTTTAACTTGGGAAATCATTAACTGAAATAACATCAAACATTTTTGAAGCATCCAAGCAATCAGTTTAATGCTGCACCACATTTACTCTTCCCCAAGATCCGATAAGGCACTTACTGTATTTTCTCCCTTTACAGATTAAAAAGATAAAGTTTTTGTAAGTACCTAACATCACACAACTAAACTGAGCAAGGAGTCTCTGTCAGCCCAGGAGGAGGTCCCCAAAATCTATAAGATGTTCTCAGATCTGTTTGGGCTTTAGTCCTCCTTCACATTCTACAATTTGTATTTTAGGCAAATCATTGCTAGCTTTAACAGGAAAACATAAATATGATTAAGACATTTATTTCAGTTCTCTAGTTACCAGAATTAATCCTCCTCAAATTAAAGTCAGTCATTCATCTTCTGAAAAATTTCAGTCAAAAAGAATCATGCAATAATATAGAAAGAATATATATTATTTTTTCCATAAGTAACTGGAAATTGAAATCCAATTTTTTAAAATCTTAGAGCACATAAGTGTTATATAAAGAGTTTCTAAAGGAAAAGTGCATCAGTTTTTCTCACTTAACATAGATAATAGGGAAAATACTGAGGAAATAGTGTTAAGAACTAATTGAATACTCAGAAGCAGAATAAATTAAGAACAATAATTATCCTTTTGCCCCAGATGTTCTGTCTACCTGTCTAGTTGGACCCACCATCAGATGATGCTATGAGCCTCATGCAGATGAGAAAACAGAGTGTGGCCAGGATAAGTGTACATCACTTTGATTTTACATGTCCCTTAGAGGACAGATTAAATATATCTGTTAATAAATACCCTTGGAACTTTGAATAAGCATTAAATTAATAGAGGTAAAGATGATAATACATGTAACAATGGCACTTTTCTGGTTTTCTTCTCATGCATTTTATAAAATCTCTTTTTATTATTAAAAGTAATATGTATCAAAAATCTTAACCAATATTAATAATAACTTCAATATCAACATCAATAATATATTCTTATGTATGAAATATGTTATTTTCATATGTAGCCTTTTCATTCTTCAAAATATACTCACACATGTATTTATATATATCCTTATGTAATCTTCAAGTAAATTTTATGAAATATTTTTTGTCTTCTTATCTTCCACCCAGTAGAATGTGAAATTCAGAGATCAATGAATGTAATAAAGATAACATCACTAATCAACCCTTATCTTAGAACACACAAAAATAAAGTCCATAAGAATAAAGACATATAGATACATATAGAACATTCTATCCTAAAAGAGCAGAATACACATTTTTCTAAAGTGCACATGTAACATTCTCAAAGACAGACCATATTTTGGGAGACAAGTCAAGCATTAATAAAGTTAAGAAGATGGAAATCCTATCAAGCATCTTTTTTCACAGCAATATTATGAAACTAGAAATCATCTACAAGAAAAAAGCTGGGAAAGTTACAAGTATGTGGAGACTAAACACCATGCTACTGAACAACCATTGGATCAATGAAGAAATCTAAGGAGAAACAACAAAAAATACCTGGAGACGAGTGAAAATAAAAACACAATACACAAGTTCTTATAGGATGCAGCAAAAGAAGCAATCAGAGGGAATTTATAGCAATACAGGTTTACATCAACAGACAAGAAAAATATCAAATAAGTGATCTTAAATTACACCTAAAATAGCTAGGAAAAGAGGCAAAGCCAAAAGTCAGCAGAAGGAGGGAAATAATAAAAATAAGAGTAGAAATAAATGAAATAGAGACAAGAAAAATAAAAGAATGGATCAGTGAAACTAAGAGCTGATTATTTGAAAAGATAAGCAAAATTGTAAAACCCTTAGCCAGACTGACTAATAAAATGAGAGGAGGCGCAAATAAATAAAATTAGAAATGAAAGAGGAGAAATTAAAATGGATACCACAGAAATACTCAAGAGTATAAGTAAATATTAAGAAAAACTATGTACCAACAAATTGGATAACCTAGAAGAAAGGGATAGATTCTTAGAATCATACAATCTCCCAAAACTTCATCAAGAAGAAATAGAGAATCTGCACCGGCCAATCACAATTAATGAGATTGATACAGTCATCAAAAATCTCGCAACAAACAAAAGTCCAGCACCAGGTGGTTTCTCTGAAGAATTATACCTAACATTCAAAGATTCAATACCTATACTTCTCAAACTATTCCAAAAAACAGAGGTAAATTCAGTGTTTTCTAACTCATTCTATGAGGCCAACATTACCCTGGTTAAAAAAAAAAAAAAGACAAGGACAACATAGAAAAGGAAAATTACAGGGGGATATTGCTGATGAACATAGATACAAAAATTCTCAATAAAATATTAGCAAATAGGATACATACATCAATACCTTAAAAGAATCATACAGCATGATAAAGTGAGATTTATACCAGAGATGCAGGAATGGTTCAATATCCACAAATCAATAAAATGTGTACATCACATTAACAAAATGAGGAATAAAATCCACATGATCAGCTCGATGGATGCAGAGAAAGCATTTGACAAGATGCAACATCCATTGATGATAAACAACTTTGAATAAAATGTGTATAGAAAGAATTTCAACATAATAAAGTCCATATATGACAAACCCACAGCCAACATCATACTTAATGGTGAAAAATTAGAAGTCTTTCCTCTGAAAACAGGAAGAAACAAGGATACCCACTCTTGACACTTTTATTCAACATAGTATTAGAAGTTTGCCATGAGCAATTAGGAAAGAAAAAGAAATAAAAGGTATAATAATTGTAAAGGAAGAAGTAAAACTCTCACTGTTTGCAGATGACATGATTCTATATCTAGAAACCCCTAAAGAATCCACCAGGAAACTATTAGAAATAATCAATAACTACAACAAATTTTCAGGGTACAATATCAACGTACAAAAATCACATGTAGTTCTGCATACTAACAAGGAAGTAGCAGACAGAATATTCAAGAGTACACCCCATTTACGATTGCAAGGAAAAGACTAAGATACCTAGGAATATATTTAACCAAGTAGGTGAAAGTCCTATACATTGAAAACTATGAGAAATTATTGACGTACATCAAAGAAGACATAAAGAAGTGGAACGATATCCCTGCTCTTGGATTGGAAGAATAAACATTGTTAAAATTTCTGTATGACCTAAAGCATTCTACATTTTCAAAGCAATCCCAATCAGAATCCCAATGACACTCTCCACAGAATTAGAACAAAGAATCCTAAAATTTATATGGAATAACAAAAGTCACCAAATAGCTAAAGGAATTCAGTGAAAAAAGAACAAAGCTGGAAGTATCACAATCCTTGACTTCAAAATATACTACAAAGTTACAGTAATCAATATAGCATGGCCATGGAGAAGAAAAAAAAAATGACACACAGCTCGATGGAGCAGAATTGAAAGTCCAGAAATAAAACTTCACATCTATATGCAGCTAATCTTTGACAAAAGAGTGAAAAACAAACAATGGAGAAAGGAATGTGTCTTCAGTAATGGTGTTGCTAAAACTGGACAACTACAAGCAAAAGAGTGAAAGTAGGCCATTTTCTTAGACCATACACAAAAATTAACTCAAAATGGATTAAAGAGGAATGTAAGAACTGAAAACATAAAACTCCTATAAGAAAATATAGGCAGTACACTCTGACATCTGTCTAGGCAGTATCTTTCCAATCCCCGTGTCTTCTCAGGCAAGGGAAACAAAACAAAAAAGAAACAAATGGGACTGCATCAAATTAAAAAGCTTCTGCAAGGCAAAGGAAACCATGAACAAAATGAAAAGACAATCAACCAACTGGGAGAAAATATTTGCAAATCATATATACAGAAGGGGTTAATTTCCAAAATATATAAAGAACTCATACAACTCAAGAACGAAAGATCAAACCACCCCATCAAAACATGCGAAAAGGATATTAAAAGACATTTTTCCAAAGAAGACATATAGATGGCTAACAGGAACATGTAAAGATGTTTAACATCACTAATTATTAGAGAATTTCAAATCAAAACTGCAATGAGATATCACTTTACACCCATAAAAATGGCTTTAATTAACAAAACAAAAAATAACCAATATTGGAGAGGATGTGGAGAAAAGGGAAATCCCTACACAATTGGTGGGAACGCTAACATGTGCAGCCACTATGGAAAGCATTATGGAGGTTTCTTAAAATGTTAAAAATAGAAATACCATAAGATCCAACTATCGCACTACTGGGCATTTATCCAAAGAGCAATAAATCAATAATTCAAAGGGATTTATGCAACCTTATATTCATCACAGCGTTATTCACAATAGCCAAGATGTGAAAGCAACCCAAGTGCCCATGAATGGATAAATGGATAATGAAGTGGTATGTGTATACAGTGAAATAATACTCAGCCACAGAAAAGGAAAAACATGCCATTTGCAACAACATGGATGGACCTTGAGTGTGTTATGCTAAGCAAAATAAGCCAGACAAGACAAACACTATAATTGCACTCATATGTGGAAGATAAAGAAACACATGGATAAAGAGAACAGATTAGTGGTTACTAGAGGGGAAGGGAGTGTAGGGAGGGCAAAAGGGATAAAGGGGCACAGACGTACGCTGATTAATAAAAAGTGGAGTACTGGTAGTTAACATGATGCAAACTATACAAAAACTGATATATACTAATGTACGTCTGAAATTACACAGTGTTATAAGCCATTATGTCCTCAATAAAATAATTTCTAAAATGACCAATGGACCACTGAATATTTTTTCAAAGAAGACATACAAATGTCCAAGTTCACGAGAAAGATCTCAATATCACAAACAATCAGTGAAATACAAATCAAAATCACTCTGAACTATCACCTCACACTTGTTAGATGGCTATTACCAAAAAGACAAGAAATAACAAGTGCTGGCAAGAATTGGGGGAAAATGAAACCCTTGTGCAGCCAGTGGGAATGCAAATTGGCAGAGTAACTCTGGAAAAGAGTATAGAGATTCCACAAAAAAATGAAAAGAAGAGTTACCATATGATCCAGCAATCCATGGTTTGGATATATAGATGAAGGAAATAAAATCATTATCTCTAAGAAATATCAGTATTCCTATGTTCATTGTTGTGTTATTCACAATAACCAAGACATAGAAATAATATAAGCATGTGTCACTGAATTAATGCACTTTGAAATTGTGATATTTTTACACAGTGAAGTATTAATAAGCCATTAAAAGGAAACCATGTTATTTTTGACAAAAAAGATGGACCTTAAGGAAATTGTGCTAAGTGATATAAATCAGACATAGAAAGATAAATACTTTATGATCTCACTCAAATGTGGAATCTAAAAAAACACAATCCATGGCAATTGAGTTGACTTATGGCTCCCTAGGACAGGGAGATAAGGCAAATGGAATGATGTTTATCAATGGAAATTTTATTTTTAGTTATTATATGATTAAGTTCTGGGAATCAAATATGCAGCATTGTGACTATACGATATGGCATGATAAAAGTTTTTAGAGAAAGTGTATTTTAAAAATTTTCACCACAAGCACACACATAATGGCAAGTATATGAGGTGAAAGATGTATTAACTAACCTTGTAGTAGCAATCATTTCACACTATATACATATATATCTCAACTCATATTTTATATCTTAAAATTACATAAAGTTATATGTCAATTATATCTCAGTAATGCTAGGAAAAATATGATGTTGTAGATTTTCTCTTTATTTTCTCAATTTCAGATATTCCTAAATGTAAATTTTCAGCCATCAATCCATTGTAAATGAACTTTTATTTCTTTTCCCATTGACTTTATTATCAATGTAATTAATAACTTTTAAATTTGGTGTCCTTACAGCTAAATGATACAGTAATTTAAAAAAGATTACTCCTAAGAAACTTCTTCTCTCTCAAAAAATAACTTAGGTTTTGGTTAGTTTTTTATCCTTAGTAAGTTGATTGTTTATCAAAATAATATATGGGGCAAGAAATTCAGAAAGAGCAAAAATAAGTAAAAGAAGATGGAGAAATAGAAGGAGGAGGGAGTTCTTTGTATATTTTGGATACTAACCCTTATCTGATATACACTTTGCAAATATCTTCTCCCAATTGTTAGGTTGTCTTTTCATTTTGTTGATGGTTTCCTTTGCTGTGCAGAAGATTTTTAGTTTGAGGTAGCCTCATTTATTCATTTATTCTTTCATTTTCCTTGCCAAGTCAGACATGGTACTTGAAAATATACTGCTAAGACCAATGTCAAAGAGAGTACTGCCTATGTTTTCTTCTAGAAGCTTCGTGGTTTCCTGTCTTAGATTCAAGCCTTTAATCCATTTTGAGTTGATTTTTGCGCACAGTGTAAGGTAGTGGTCTACTTTCATTCTTTTCCATGTGGCTGTCTAGTTTTCCCAACACCATTTATTGAAGAGACTCTCCTTTCTTCATCGTATACTCTTGGCTCCCTTGTTGAATATCAGCTGTCCATAAGTGTGTGGGTTTATTTCTTGGCTATCTGTTCTGTTCCATTGGTCTGTGTGTCTGTTTTTATGCCAGTACAATGTTATTTTGGTTACTATGGCTTTGCAGTATATTTTTAAATCAGGGCGTGTGATACCTCCAGCTTTGTCTTTTTATCAGGAACCCTTTGGCCACTCGGGGTCTTATGTTTTTCCATATAAATTTTAGGATTCTTTGTTCTATTTATGTGAAAAATGTTCTTGGAACTTTGACAGGGATTTCACTGAATCTATAGATTGCTTTAGGAAGTATGGACATTTTAATGATGTCACTTTATCCAATCCAAGAGCATGGAATATCTTTGCATTTCTTTGTGTCTTCTTCGATATCTTTCAACAATATTTTATAGTTTTTGGTGTACAGATCTTTCACCTCTTTGGTTAATTTTGCTTCTAGGTATTTTATCCTTTTGCAATTGTAAATGGGATTGTATTCTTAATTTCTCTTTCTGCATCTTCATTGTCAGTGTGTAGAAACGAAACTGAGTTTTGCATGTTGATTTTGTATACTGTGACTCATACATCTAAACAAGAAAACCAACAACCCAATTAAAAAATGGGCAGAGATCTCTCCAAAGAAGATACGCAGATAGCCAACAGGCATGTGAAAAGATGCTCAACATCATTAGCTATCAGGGAAATGCAAATCAAAACTACAATGAGGTATCACCTCACTCTGGTCAGAATGGCTATAATTAACAACACAGGAAACAACAAATGTTGGAGAGGATGTGGAGAGAAGGGAACACTTGTTCACTGCTGGTGGCAGTGCAAACTGGTGCAGCCACTATGGAAAGCAGCATGGAGTATCCTCAGAAAATTAAGAATAGATCTACCATATAATCCAGCTATCTCCCTGCTGGGTATTTATCCAAACAACTTGAAAATGCAAAGGCCTAAAAATACATGCACCCCTATATTCATTGCAGAATTATACACAATAGGCAAGACTTGGCAACAACCTAGGTGCCTGTTCAGGGATGCATGGATAAAGACTATATGGTATATATACAAAATGAACTACTACTCAGCCACAAGAAATGACAAAATCTGGCCATTTGTGACAATGTGGATGGTCCTTGGGAGTATTTTGCTGAGTGAAATAACTCAGAGGTAGAAAGTGAAATACCATATGATGTCACTCATAAATAGAAGATAAAAACAATGACAAACAAACAAGTAACAATGGAGATTGGATTGGTGGTTACCAGAGGGGAAGGGGAGAGAGGGGAGGGCAAAAGGGGTGATTAGGCTCACATGTAAGGGGATGGACTATAATTAGTTTTTGTGTGGTGAACATGATGTAATCTACACAGAATTTGAAATATATTACGATTAACATCTGAAAGCTATATATTGATACAATCCAATGTTACTGCAATTTAAAAATTAATTAAGTATTAAAACTTAAGAAAAGTAATGAATGTATTGGATCTGTTAAATAATAGAAAGTTTACAAGGATATAATAGGAACATTATTTTAATAATGAATTATCTTGAAATTCTATATGTTTTTCTTATAATTATCAAGTGCTGACCTAAGCATATTCAAGAAATGTGGATCACCTCCATACTTACAATGTTTTTGGTTTGTATTTAATAACATACTGAATTAATTTTCTACACTAGTGAGACCAAGATGGTATTGAGATCAAATTGTAGAACGTTCAGAAACAAAAGTCTAATTGAGGTTTGTTTTATTTTTACTCACAAAATTTTTTTATCTATCTCCACTTACAGTTCGATTGCATGATCATCAGTTCAATAAATCATTTTTATTATTGAAGTATAAAAAAAGAAGAAGGAGGAGGGAAACCCAGGAGATAGAGAAGAAAATAAAACAAAAAATAAAAATGGAGGAGGGAAAATAACTAAGCAATAATAAATAGAGATTTAGCACAGAAGTCTATAATATTAAATATTTCAATGTCAAAACTGTGATATTGTTGGTAGATTTACTATCTTTTTCTATAAAAATGTGGACATGATAAACATCTGTGCTGTTTATCAGGATGAATTATTTTGGTAAATGAAAGCTCAGATGAGATTCTCCCATCAGAAGTTATTTATAAATCTCTATACTCTCTGGGATTTATGGATCTAAAGCTTATGACTATAAAATACAAAGAGAAAAAATTTAAAAAACTACTTATTGGCTTCAATACAATAGCATGTGGGTATTCTAAATGAAAAATAAGTAATTAAATTCCAAATTCAGCATTGCTTTTTGCAGCAATAATGCATGTCAAAATGGAAGCCAACCAATGTGGTGTTTAGGTAATCTCTTTTTGGCATAAATAAAGTGGGATTTTACATTTATAAGGAGAAATTTTATTTTAATATTTATTGCTTATTGTCTATGTGATGCAAATAAAACCTGAGAGCTTCAGATTTTCCAAACTACAAAATCAAATTGGAAATTATGTAGGTCTCTGGCCAGGAGAAGCAAAATTAAAGAGATAATATTCTCTGAGTTACTTTCTCACTAGGAACTAATGATTTCACATATCTATAACTACAGAAATGCTGTCTTTATCTTTGTCTGCAGGTAAAAGTAACCATTCAAAATATAGATCCAAACATAATAAACACACACATACACATCAGCAAAAAGAAAAGATAGGATACTTTGATGAAAACACCTCTTCACTTTCTGAGCTCAAATAATGCTTCCAGAATCTTCCTCATTAATCTTTAGTCCCTTTCTAAATTCTAACAGCAAAGTCTCTATCTTATTTCCTTATTTCCCAATAAGAGTTTTCCTTCCTGTTTCTCAATTAAAAATACTTTAAGACTTCCTAAGACTTGGAAACATAATATTTAAAATGGGGCAATTTGAGTTAATCATCCATAAGTTTTATGCTACTTTTACTCATTTTAGTGTTTACAAACTGAATTATCTAAAAATCTTAACAAAGGATAAAATTTACCAAACATGGGTGTTTCTGGAAAAGCTTGAGAGTTATGAGATCAGCTTAAACATAATTTTGAATCATGAATATGTCTTCAACTTTTAAAATATTTTAGTAGATGTACTACATAATTTATTACTTATCACTGCATGATGTATTTCAATACAATTTTTTAGTAAATTGATACTTTTTAGGAACTCAATCCTTGGAAATCCTCATATTTTTTCTTTTTTCATTTTCAATTACTAAGTATTCAAATATTACGTTGTCTTCTAATTTTAGAAGTTGAATGATCTTTTTATAATTTCTCCTGATGTGACATTTTTTCTAGTGCAAGCACTTTTATGAAGTTTAATTAGTTCATTTCGACTTATCCATTAACTTAACAAATGATTATTCATCCTCAACTATTTTTCAACTACAAGGGTATGTGCTGAGCATGATTATGTGAATTAAAAAAAGTTATGTAAAGGGCAATCTCAATTTAGAGAGACTGACTTTCAGTGAAAACAGTGTTTTAAGTATTATGCACGCACAAAATGGGGAACTATTGAAAGATGAGATAAACCAGAGGTGGACAAGAGTTATGGAAGGATATCTGACACAAAACAGCTGAAAATGAAGTGTTCAAAATAACCTAGAATGTAAACTATAATAATCTAGAATGTGGAATGTAGAAATTCTAAGAGAGAAAGACGTGCAGAGACACAAGTGTAAAGTAGATGGACATCATGTTTGAGAAATTTAAACAAATTATTTGATTACAGTAGATGGTCTCAGCAGAAGTGTAGTGAAAGATGACAAGAAAATATCATCTGAATCCAGATCACAAAGTAATTTGAGATACTTTTTAAAGGAATTTGTCTTTTATCCTGAAGGGAAATAAAAGCCATAAAAAATAAATCACACATATCATAATCATGCTTTTAAAAAACATTCCATTCTTTATGGATAGTAGCATATCTCATTTTATTGTGCTTCACTTTATTCTGCTTCACAGAAACATCTTTTATAGATTGAAGGCTTGTGGTAATCTAGCACTGAGGAAGTCTATAGGCTCCATTTTTCCAACAGAAATAGCTCACTTCATGTCTTTATGTCATCTTTTGGCAATTCTTGCAATACTTCAAACATCACTATTGTTGTTATATTTATTATGGTGATCTGTGATCAGTGATCTTTGATGCTAATATCGTAATTGATTTGGGGCATCATGAAGTGCACACATATAAGATGGTGAGCTTAATAAATGTTGTGTGTTCTGACTGCTCCACTGACCAGCTGTTTTCCTGTGTTCCTCTACTTGGTCTCCCTATTTCCTGAGACATAAAATCATTCTAATTGAGACAATTAGTAACCATACAATTGCCTCTAAGTGTTCAAGTGAAAGGGAGAGTTTGGCATCTCTCACTTTAAATAAACAACTAGAAATTATTAAGCATAGTGAGGAAGGCATGTCAAAAGCCAAGATAAGCTGAAAGCTAGGTTTGTTCGACCAAACAATTAGGCAAATTGTGAATGTAAAGGACAATTTCTCTAAGAAAATGACAAGTGGTACTCCAGTGAACACACTAATGATAAGAAAGTGAAACAATCTTATTGCTCATATGGAAAAAGTTTTTGTGATCTGGCTATAACCTCCAAGAAGAAAATTTCCCTAAGCTAAAACCTAATTGAAAACAAGGCAGCCCATAAGTCTTATCAATTCTATGAAGGCTGAGAGAGGTGAAGAAGCTTCAGAAGCAATGTTTGAAGCTATCAGACATTGTTTCACAAAGTTTAAGGAAAGAAGCCACCTCCACAATATAATAATGCTATGGTGCTGGTGTAGAGTCTGCATCAAGTTTTCGAGAAAAACTAGCTGAGACAATTAAGGAAGGTGGCTACCCTAAACAGCAGATTTTCAATGTAGATGAAACATCCTTTTATTGGAAGAAGAGGCCATCTAGGACTTTCATAGCTATAGAGGAAAAGTCAATGCCTGGCTTCAAAGATTCACAGGCTGACTCACTTACTAAAGGCTAATACAACTGATGACTTTAAGTTGAAGCCAATGATCATTTACCATTCCAAAAGTTCCAGGGCTTTTAAAAATTAAACTAAATCTGTTTTTCCTGTTCTCTAAAAATGGAATTACAAAGCCTGGATGACAGCATATGTGTTTACAACATGGTTTGCTGAATATTTTAAGCCCACTGTTGAGATCCACTGATCAGAAAAAAAAGATTCCTTTCAAAATACTACTGGTCATTGACAATACACTTGGTCACTCAAGAGCTTTTGTGGAGATTAATCTAAACAACAAAATTAAGGTTGTTTTCGTGTCTAACACAACACCCATTCTACAACCCATGAATCAAGGAATAATTTTGACTTTCAAGTCTTATTACTTAAGAAATACATTTCATTGACTTACAGCTGTCATAGATATTTATTCCTTTGATGGATCTGTGTAAAGTAAATTGCAAACATGATGTACAGCTTTCACTATTCTAGAAGCCATTAAGAAAATTCTTGATTCAAAGGGAAAAGTTCCAAATATCAACACATAGTAAATGAAAGAAGCTGATTCCAACCCTCATGGATGACTTTACAAGCTTAAAGAGGAGGAAGCCCCTGGAAATGTGGTGGAAATAGCAAGACCTAGAATTATAAGTGGAGCCTGAAGATGTGACTGAATCCCTGCACTTTCATGATAAAACCTCAATGGATGAGGAGTTACTTCTTATGGATGAGCAAAGAAAGTCATTTCTTGAGATGGAATCTAGTCCTGGTGAAAATTCTGTGAAGAGAGTTGAAATGACAGCCAAGATTTTAGAATATTACATAACCATAGTTGATAAAATGGTGCCCAAGTTTAAGAAGATTGACTCCAATTTTGAAAGAATGTCAACTGTGGGTAAATTTCTACCAAACAGCACCACATGCTACACAGGAATCATTCATGAAAGGAAGAGTCAATCAATATGGCAAACTTTATTGTTGTCTTAATTGCTAGAGCCATCTCAACATTCAGCAACCACCAGCTTGATCTGTCAGCAGCCATCAACATTGAGGCAAAAATCCCCTTCAGCAAAAGGACTAAACTCAATTAGGTCACAGATGATAGAAGTTTTTAGCAATAAAGTATTTTAAATTAAGGTATATACATTTTTTAGACATAATGCTATTGCACACTTAAAAGACTACAATTTAGTATAAATATTATTTTATATGCACTGGGAAACAAAAAATTGTGTGACTCACTTTAATGCAATATTCACTCTACTGCAGTGGTCTGAAATTGAATCCACACTATCTCCACAGTATGCCTATATTAGATTGTGATTGGATGAGAATTTGAAGAATAAAAAGTCATCTGAACTATTTCTGCTGGAAATTATTCTTCTTAGGCAATATACTGTTAGTAAAAATAGAAATATGGAGATAATCTTAAGAGCTAGAATTAAATGTTTAATAACTAATTACAAGTGGGACTAAAGAGAGGATAATGTCAGTGATGAGGAGGGGAAGGTTCTTTCTTGGAAAATTGGGTATAAAATCAACATACATAAATCAGTACTATTTCAATACACTAACAATGAACTAACAGAAAAAGAACTCAAGAACTCAATCCCATTCACAATCGCAACGAAAAGAATAAAATACCTTGGGATAAATTTAACCAAGGAAGTGAAAGATTTATACAATGAAAACTACAAGACTTTCTTGAAAGAAATTGATGACAACATAAAGAGATGGAAAGACATTCCATGCACATGGAATGGAGGAATAATCATAGTGAAAATGCCCATACAACCTAAAGCAATTATGGATACAATAGCAACAGTGAAGTGCAAAGTAAAATACAGACTGTGAGTGATTATGATGTGTCAATATAAATTTATCAATATTAACAAATGTACTACTCTTGTGGGGGATGTTGATAATGGGAGAGGCTAAACATGTATGAAAGCATGGATTATATTGGAAAACTCTGTACCATTCTCACCTAGTGGTTAAGTTCAGTGCAGCCTGAGTTTGACGGTTTGAGTTTGGATCCCAGGCACAGACATACACCATCTGTCTGCTATGTTGTGGAAGATTCCCACATACTAAATAAAAGAAGATTGGCATAGGGGCCGGCCCAGTGGCACAGCTGTTAAGTGTGCATGTTCTGCTTTGGCAGCCCAGGGTTCACTCGTTCAGATCCTGGGTATAAACATGGTACCACTTGGCAAGCCATGCTGTGGTAGGCATCCCACATATAAAGTGGAGGATGATGGGCACGGATGTTAGCTCAGGGCCAGTTTTCCTCAGCAAAAAGAGGAGGATTGGCAGCAGATGTTAACTCAGGGCTAATCTTACCCCCGCCCCCCAAAAAAAGAAGAAGATTGGCATAGATGATAACTCCGGGCTAATATTCCTAAAGGAAAATAGAGGAAGTGTTGCAAAAGATGTTAGCTTGGGGTAAATCTTCCTCAGCAAAAAAACACCCAAATTTACTCAGGACTCAAAAGGAAGAAAATAATCAACAGTTAAAAAGTGGATAGACACTTCATTAAGATGATAAGCCAATTATATATAAGCACACGAAGATCTTCAATATCAATAATCATTATGGAAATGCAAATTTAAGGTGACATGAGAGAAGTAACTTAAAGTAAAATACACAAACGATGCCAAATCATGCCAAATAATCATGAAGGTATACTATAACTGAAAATTTCACATATTGCTGATGGTAATGTAAAAACGGTACAACAAATCTGAAAGATTTGGTAAGGTTTTTTTACAGTTAAACATATAGTCATCATATGACCCAGAAATAACATTTCTAGGTATTTGAGAGAAATGAAAACTTATGTTTACATAAAAAAATTGTATATAAATATCCAGTCACTCTATTCAGAATCACCAAATCAGGAGACAATCCAAATTCCTTTCAGTGAGGATTGGATGAACAATTTTTTTTTATTTATTTATTTTATTAAGATTATGATAGTTTACAACCTTGTGAAATTTCAGCTGTACATTATTGTTAGTCATGTTGTGAGTACACCACTTCACCCTTTGTGCCCTCCCCCTACCCCCCTTTCCCCTGGAAACCACCAATCAGTTCTCCTTGTCTATATGTTAACTTACACCTATGAGTGGAGTCATACAGAGTTTGTCTTTCTCTGTCTGGCTTATTTTGCTTAACGTAATACCCTCAAGTTCTATCCATGTCATTGCGAATGGGACGATTTTGTCCTTTTTTATGGCTGAGTAGTATTCCATTGTGTATATATACCATATCTTCTTTATCCAATCATCAGTTGCTGGGCACTGAGGTTGGTTCCACATGTTGGCTATTGTAAATAATGCTGCGATGAACATAGGGGTGCATGGAAATCTTGGAATTGCTGATTTCAGGTTCTTAGGATAGGTAGCCAGTAGTGGGATGGCTGGGTCATAAGGTATTACTATTTTTAACTTTTTGAGAAATCTCCATACTGTTTTCAATAGTGGATGCACCGGTTTACATTCCCACCAACAGTGTATGAGGGTTCCTTTTTCTCCACAGCCTCTCCAACATTTGTCACTCTTGGTGTTGGATATTTTTGCCATTCTAACAGGTGTAAGGTGATATCTTAGTCTAGTTTTGATTTGCATTTCGCTGGTGATTAGTGATGATGAGCAACTTTTCATGTGTCTATTGGCCATCCCTATTTCTTCTTTGGAGAAATGACTGTTCATGTCTCTTGCCCATTTTTAGATCGGGTTGTTCGATTTTTTGTTGTTGAGCTGTGTGAGTTCTTTATATATTATGGAGATTTACCCTTTGTTGGATAAATAACTTGTAAATAATTTTTCCCAATTAGTGGGCTGTTTTTTTGTTTCAATCCTGTTTTCCTTGCCTTGAAGAAGCTCTTTAGCCTGATGAAGTCCAATTTGTTTTTTCTTTCTATTGTTTCCCTCATCTGAGGGGTTATGGTGTCCAAAAGGATTCTTTTGAAACTGATGTCAAAGAGTGTACTGTCTATATTCTCTCCTAGAAGACTTATTGTTTCAGGCCTAATCTTTAGGTCTTTGATCCATTTTGAGTTTATTTTTGTGAATGGTGAAAAAGAATGGTCAATTTTCATTCTTTCACATGTGGCTGTCCAGTTTTCCCAGCACCGTTAAGGAGACTTTCTTTTCTCCATTGTAGGCCCTAAGCTCCTTTGTTGAAGATTAGCTGTCCATAGATGTGTGGTTTTATCTCTGGGCTTTCAATTTTGTTACATTGATCTGTGGACCTGGTTTTGTACCAGTCCCATGCTGTTTTGATTACTGTAGCTTTGTAGTAAGTTTTGAAGTCAGGGATTGTGATGCCTCCCGTTTTGTTCTTTTATCTCAGGATTGCTTTAGCAATTTGGGGACTTTTCTTACCCCATTTGAATTTTAGGATTCTTTGTTCAATTTCTGTAAAGAATGTCATTGGGATTCTGATTGGGATAGCATTGAATCTGTAGATTGCTTTAGGTTGTATGGGCATTTTCACTATGATTATTCCTCCATTCCATGTGCATGGAATGTCTTTCCATCTCTTTATGTTGTCATCAATTTCTTTCAAGAAAGTCTTGTAGTTTTCATTGTATAAATCTTTCACTTCCTTGGTTAAATTTATCCCAAGGTATGTTATTCTTTTCGTTGCGATTGTGAATGGGATTGAGTTCTTGAGTTCTTTTTCTGTTAGTTCATTGTTAGTGTATTGAAATAGTACTGATTTATGTATGTTGATTTTATACCCTGCAACTTTGCTGTAGCTGTTGATTGTTTCTAATAGTTTACCTATGGATTCTTTGGGGTTTTCTATATATAAGATCATGTCGTCTGTAAACAGCGATAGTTTTACTTCTTCATTACCTATTTGGATTCCTTTTATTTCTTTTTCCTGCCAAATTGCTCTGGCCGACAGCTCCAGAACTATTTTGAATAGGAGCGGTGAAAGTGGGCACCCTTGTATTGTTCATGTTCTCAGAGGGATGGCTTTCAGTTTTTGATGAGTATGATGTTGGCTGTGGGTTTGTCATATATGGCCTTTATTATGTTGAGGTACTTCCCTTCTATACCCATTTTATTGAGGGTTTTTATTATAAATAGATGTTTGATCTTGTCAAATGCTTTCTCTGCATCTATTGAGATGATCATGTGGTTTTTGTTTCTCATTTTGTCAATGTAGTGTATCACGTTGATTGACTTGGGGATGTTGAACCATCCCTGCGTCCCTGGTATAAATCCCACTTGATCATGGTGTATAATCTTTTTGATGTATTGCTGTATTCTGTTTGCCAGAATTTTTTTGAGATTTTTGCATCTATGTTCATCAGTGATATTGGCCTGTAGTTTTGGTCCTTTGTGTTGTCCTTGTCAGGTTTGGGGATCAGAGTTATGTTGGCTTCATAGAATGTGTTAGGGAGTGCTCCATCTTCCTCAATAGTTCTGGAATAGTTTGAGAAGGATAGGTACTGAATATTCTTTGAATGTTTGGTAGAATTCTCCAGAGAAGCCATCTGGTCCTGGACTCTTATTTTTGGGGCGGTTTATGATTACTGTTTCTATTTCTTTACTTGTGATTGGTCTATTCACACTGTATATTTCTTCCTGATTCAGTTTGGGGAGGTTGTAAGAGTCTAGGAATTTGTCCATTTCTTCTAGGTTGTTCAATTTGTTGGCATATAGTTTTTCATAGTATTCTCTTATAATCCCTTTTATTTCTTTGGTATCCGTTGTGATTTCTCCTCTCTCATTCCTAATTTTATTTATTTGAGACTTCTCTCTTTTTTTCTTAGTGAGTCTGGCTAAGGGTTTTTCGATTATGTTAATTTTTTTTGAAGAACCAACTCTTTGTTTCATTGATCCTTTCTACTGTCTTTTTTGTTTCAATATCGTTTATTTCTGCTCTAATTTTTATTATTTCCCTCCTTCTACTGACTTCAGGCTTTGTTTGTTCTTGTTTTTCTAATTCTGTTAGGTGTTGTTTGAGGTTGCTTATGTGAGATTTTTCTTGTTTATTGAGGTGAGCCTGTATTGCAATGAATTTACCTCTTAGGACTGCTTTTGCTTCATCTCAAATAAGTTTGTATGGCATGTTTTCATTTTCATTTGTCACCAGATAATATTTGATTTCTTATTTAATTTCTTCAATAATCCATTTTTTGTTCGGTAGCATGTTGTTTAGTTTCCACATTTTTGTACTTTTCCCTGCTTTATTCTTGTAGTTGATTTCTAGTTCCATAGCATTATGATCAGAAAAGATGCTTGATATTATTTCAACTCTCTTGTATTTATTGATGCTTGCTTTGTTTCCCAAGATATGGTCTATCCTTGAGAATGTTCCATGTGCACTTGAGAAGAATGTGTAACCTGCTGTTTTTGGCTGAAGAGTCCTATATATATCTATTAAGTCCATCTCATCTAATTTTTCATTTAATTCTGTAATTTCCTTGTTGATTTTCTGTCTGGATGTTCTGTCCATTGGTATTAATGGGGTGTTGAGCTCTCCTACTATTATTGTATTGTTGTTGGTGTCTCCTTTTAGTTTTGTTAAGAGTTGCTTTACAGATTTTGGTTCTCCTGTTTTGGGTGTGTATATATTTATAAGTGTTACGTCATCTTGGTGGAGTGTCCCTTTTATCATTATATATGGTCCTTCTTTGTCTTTCTTTATCTATTTTGCTTTGAAGTCTACTTTGTCTGATATTGGTATAGTGACACCTACTTTTTTTTGTTCATTATTAGCTTGGAGTATTGTCTTCCATCCCTTCACTCTGAGTCTGTGTTTGTCTTTGGGCCTGAGGTGTGTTTCCTGGAGGCAGCATATTGTTGGGTCTTGTTCTTTGATCCATCCTGCCACTCTGTGTCTTTTCATTGGAGAGTTCAATCCATTTACATTGAGTGATTATTGAAATGTGGGGGCCAACCACTGCCATTTTATCTCTTGTTTTCTGATTCTCTTGTATTTCATTTGTTTCTCGCCCCATGATTTTTGGATTAGTAATTCAGGTATGTAAATTTCTGTATTGTGTTTCTTCTTATTTGTAATTTGTGTCTTTATTCTTGTTATTTGTTTAGTGGTTATCAGATGGTTTGTATAAAACATCTCATAGATGAGATTGTCCATTTTCTGATAGCCTCTTATTTCCTTGAAATAAAACCTTCCATCCTTTTTCTCTTCCCCTTGTAGGTTGTTATTGTCAGATTTTTTTTCTCTTCTTTCTTCTGTTGTGCATTTGTTGTTAAAATGACAGGGTTATATTTATTCTTGATGTTTCCCTTCCTTTTATCTTTAATGTTTTATTTGACTTTTGCTAACCTGTTCTGATGGAGAACTGCTACTTTCTGTTATTGTCCTTCTACTTATCTCCTCTGCTCTTGGTTTTGTAGCCCCTTTCCTATTTTTTATTTTTTTCAGGTATGAGGGTTTTCCTGAGCATTCCTTGAAGAGGAGGTTTTGTGGCAATGAACTCCCTTAACTTTTGTTTATCTGGGAAAGTTTTTATTTCTCCATCATACTTGAAGGATATTTTTGCTGTGTAGAGTATTCTTGGCTGCAGGTTTTTGTCCTTCAGAGTTTTGAATATACCATTCCACTCTTCTAACCTGTAAAGTTTCTGCTGAGAAATATGCTGATAGCCTTATGGGGCTTCCTTTGTAGGTTATTTTCTTCTGCCTGGCTGCCCTTAGTATTTTCTCTTTGTCATTGACTTTTGCTAGCTTCACTACTATATGCCTTGGGGTTGGTCTTCTTGCATTGATAAAGTTTGGAGATCTATTACATTCTGTCACATGAAGTTCCATCTCTCTCCCCAGGTTTTGGAAGTTCTCAGCCATTATTTCTTTGAACAGGCTTTGTGCCCTCTTCTCCTTCTCTTCTCGCTCTGGTATACCTATAATCCTTACGTTGCATCTCCTAATTGAGTAGGATAATTCTCAGAGAGTTTCTTCATTTCTTTTTAGTCTTAGTTCTCTCTCTTCCTCTGCCTGCAGCATTTCCATATTCCTATCCTCCAAATTGCTAATTCTGTCCTCCATGTTATCAGCCCTACTGTTCACAGCGTCCAGATTTTTCTTAATCTCCTCCATGGTTTTCTTCATTTCCAGTATTTCTATTTGGTTCTTATTTATAGTAGCAAACTCTTTTGTCACATAGCTCCTGAACTCGTTGAGTTGTCTATCTGAATTCTCTTTCAACTCAATGAATTTTTTAATAATGATTGTTTTGAAGCCATCTTCATTTAGGTTATATATTTCATTTTCTTTGGGATTGTGTTCTGGGTATTTGTCATTTTCCTTCTGCTCTGGAGATTTAATATATTTTTTCATACTGCTTGATGGTGTAGATTTGTGCCTCCACATAGAGATAGAGTTTAGTTACTGCTTCCACTTGTTTCTACTGGTGTAGGGGGAGCAGTTGTTAAGACAGCACTGACCAGGAACCCTATCAGCTGTTACTAACTGGGCCTGGGCCCCTCCTTGTAGTCACAGTGGTCCTGTAGTGTCCCTCTTCAGCTTTGGGGGCAGTCATAAGCAGGCTTCAGGCTTCCTACTGTTGCAGGCCACCTAGACATGCTCCCTCCTTAGGGTCTGCAGCAGTGTTATGGGCTTTCCTGGTGGCCAGGAGCAGGATCACCTATATTTGCAGCTCTGTCATTGTCAGAGCCCACAAAATCTCACTTGTCCACTACAGGTCACAGCAGAGCTATGGGTATCTTTTGCAGTCTGTGGTTAGCTCACCTAGCTACGCTACTTTTGTCCCAGGGCCTTCCAGCCTTGTGATTGCTGGGTGGGACCTGTCTACTAGTGCTGTGCAGAGGCTTTCACTGAGGTTGCTGTGAGACTGTACAGTTTCCCCCTGGGCCATGGAGCCAGGCCACTGGAACTCCACCATGCCCCAGACCACTCCCACAGGATCTCTGGGTGCCCCTTGCCCCATCTGAGTAACAGCCGGAGTCCTTGAGACAAGCGGCGGTGGCTGGCAGTCTTCTGCCCCATTCGGGATTCTCTTCGGGAGCCTCCTGACGTTCTGAATGCTGGGTAGGGCCTCTCTGCTAATGGCGAGTAGAGGCTTTCACTGCCTCTACCAGTGGGGGACACTGGAGTTTCCTCCTGGGCTTAGTTGTAATTGAGGGGGTCTTAGGTAGGGCTGTAGTCACCTGTTTCCACCTCTCTCCTCTGGTGTGTGCACCCTCCTGCCCTTGGTACGTGGTGATTTTATGGGGGAGTCCACTGGAAGAAAGCCGCTTGCAAGTACTAGGCTGTTTGGGGGTCGGGGTCAGAGAGTTTTCACCTATCTCCACCTCCTCCAGGGGGGAAGTCCATCCACCTTCCAATGTATAGCAGCACAGGTCTCTCAGGTGTCCTGAGATGCTATATGGATATCCTTTGTTAAGTGATGAATGTCCAATTAGTTGTAGATTCGAACGGGGAGAGACAAAGAAGACTACTCATGCTGCCATCTTGGTGACATCCAGGTTGAACAATTTTGAGACATCCATAAAATAAACTACTTAGAAATAAAAATGAACTGTAGATATCTGCAGCAACTTGGATGAATCTCAAAAAAGTTATGCTAAGTAAAAGAAGCAGTCTCAAAAGTTTACGTACTGTTGATACTGCATATGACATTCTTCAAATGGGAAAATGATGGTGATGAACAGACAAGTAGTTTCCAGGGTTTAGAGTTGAGTCATTGTGTGACTACAAAGGGATAACAGAGGGTTCAGAAACAATTATTATGTATTCTGATTGTAGTGGTAGTTACAAAAATCTACACAACTGATAAAATTCATAAAACTGTATACAAAAAAGTTAATTTTATTGTTATATTAATTTAAACTATAAAATTAAAAGAAATAGTGGGGAAAATTCTGTGAGCTATTTATATGCTCTTCTTATATATTTGTACTTTAATGGTAAATTTAATAATGAAAATAATAATAATTTTTTAAAAACAGTAATTATAACTCTAATATTCCCTTTTTGGGGAGAGAAATCTAGAGAAGCAGGTCCTTCTACCAAGAGATGAATGGATAATTAAAGTTATGAAATTATACCTGAACATTAAAATTTTAAAGTGTAGAAATATAAAAACTATTAATTTGAAAATATAAAAATATTAAGCATATTAAGAATAGGAATGTAGAGGTCATTAACCTATTTCTTTATAAATATAACATGAAACATACACACATCAAATTTTCTAATATCTCCTTAATCTAAAATTCATCAGATTGCTTCATCCAGCTAAAAAGGAGGCAGAAAATTTTAACCACTAGTCTGGACGTCATGTTTGCGGATAATGTTTGGGTGGGGAGTCCTGTTTTCTCCCCACTACTCCCATCATCAAAAAGAATATAAGAATTAGTGAACTCATAATTTATCAAAATAAAAATTCACAGCTGGAGGAAGTTGGAATGTCTTATATAACTCTGATGTTTGTCAAATATTTCAACCAGAATTTCAATAGACATAGTTTATAGATATATATTTAAACATAGTGTGCTACATTATACGTATAATGAAATGAAATAAGAACTCAGAATATTTGCAGTCCTTGACACTGCTAGTTCCTTTTTAAGAGCTGTCTTAAATAAAACAGTATGTCTAAGACTACCTGGCATATGAGAGTGATCAGATAACTCAGCCTTTTTTAATACATAGCAATTGAAAATTTTCGGAACTACTTTTAGGAAAGACTCTTCCAAGGGGCTCATCTAAGATCACATTCACTTCCTATTTCCAGCAGATAGGACCCTGATGCAATGATTGGAGCTGCAGTAAACAGAGTGCATGAATGGTTGGAGCTACAGTAGATGGAGTGGATGGATGCTTGGAAGTGTCACATGCTCTTTGATTTCTGAGAATTAGAGCCATATGCTTAGAATACTGAAGAAAAATCAAAGAGAGCCCAGCTGCATGGTGACATTTGGTAATGGCATTACAACTCTGTATTTCTTTAGTGTGGAAGAAGAGTAAAAATTCTAATTTTGAGTGAACAACATATTTTAGGCATGTTTTTTGATTCAAGGGTATCATAATTTCAAATAAATACAATAATCAACCAAATTCCAGCAGAGGAGAGGAATAGAGGACTTGAGACAATGTGGTGGAAGATATATAGGCATTTCCTCATTATTTTTTAACAGAGTATCCATTTGTATTGTGGTCTAAAAGGTGAAGGCAACATCTAAAGCAATTAAAGTTAAAATCTATTTTATAAAGTACACCAGAAGCCATGTGAAGATTTAGTGATAATAAATCTTTTATATTATCAGTAAAAAAATTAAAAATGGAAAAAAGACAAACATAGGAGCTTATATAACCAAATTTCTCTGGACAAATGAAAATACAGATGTGTCATGTAATGATGGAGATATGTTCTGAGAAATACATTGCTATGCGATTTCATCCTTGTGCAAACATCATAGAGTATACTTATAAAAATCTAGATGGCATAACTTACTTCACCTCTAGGCTATATGGTATAACCTTGTGAGGTAACCATTATATATGTGGTCCATTTTTGACTGAAATGTCATTATGTGGTGCATGACTATAGAATGTTTTCAAAAGGAAACACAGTGTAGAGTTAAGAGTAATTGATTTTTCCAAAATAATAGAGAGGTTAAGTAAGGATATGGGCATGGTGGTGGATCGCAAAATTGATTTTTGCATGTGTAATTTCTTATGTTCACATTTGATGTTTCCCCCAAAAGTTTATTTTGAAAAGTCACAAAGTAATATAAAAATTAAAATGACAAGATGAACATCTCTATACCCTTCATCTGCATTCTCTAACTGCACGTGTCTTTTTTATCTGCATATTTGTTTCTGAAATTTATGAATGTAAACTTGTTTATATCAAACCATTATTCTGCTATAAAATCTAATTGTCAGTTACAGGTTGAAATAACCGAAATCCCACTAAATTTGAGTCTAAAGCATTGAAGCAAAATAACTTTTTATGTGGATAGTCTTTTTTTTAAGCTTTTTTTGGTGAGGAAGTTTGGCCTTGACCTAACATCTGTTGCCGATCTTCCCCATTTTTTTCTCCCCAAAGCTACAATACACAGTTATGTATCCTACTTGTAGGTCATTCTAGTTCTTCCTCGTGGGGTGCTGCTACAACATGGCTTGATGAGTGATGTGCTGGTCCATGCCCAGGATCCAAATTGGGTACCCTGGCCATTGAAGTGGAGTGTATGAACTTAACCACTCAGCCAGGGGGCTGACACCGGAGAGTCTAACAACACAAAAATATGTGATAATACATAAAGAGAGTTAAAATTTACTTGTCTATATTGAAAAATGTAAATTTATAGCAAATGGATATTATACTATTTTGTAGAAAAGATTATCCTGATTACAAAAAACACCTAATAACATCAATTTATTCTTTACTTTTGTCTGGCAACCCAATTATTGAAAAAATTTTTGTTTAATCTTACCCTGACAATTACAATAAACTGAAATTTCACTCTTCTATAATTTAGCTTTTATTAAAACTTACATTAAACTAACTATAAATTGATGCTTATTATTATTAAGTGCCCATTATTAAGCTGGTCATAATTTGGATTTATGAAGAAAAGAAGAAGAATTTTGAATCCATATTATTGTTTTTTCACTAAGGAAAAAGTAGGAATAAAATCAAAGATAGAGTAAATTACAACATGCACACTATATATGAGTGAGGTTTGCTTTTGCTTTTTATTACTGATGCACTTTTTTGGGTTAGATAATTTTTCTTTCTTCTTTTTGACTATTTTTACTGGTAATTAGTACTCTGAAACTCAAAAGATGAGAAAATTGTACATTAAATTCTGGACCTGTTAAGCTAAGATAATTGAATATTTGTAAAGATCTTAATATGGTGCAAAAATGTACATATTTAAGAAATTAGTTAAAGCTGAATACTAAATAGGTGAGAAAAGGTGATAAATTTCAAATATTGTGAGTGGATGTCTAAATAAATGATTATTTTTTTTAATTTAAGTCCTAAAAGTTGTGCATGCTCACACAAGCCTGCATCTGAAACCTCCATACATAAAATGATGCTGGATCTAATGAATTTTGCTGACTCATAACCCTAAGTGTATGTTTCCTAGAAAATTTGGTCCATGAGACCAAATAACCAACAAGGAGGTTGCAAAGTTAGAAAGATTAAAGTTTAGAAGAACATTTTATGATTCCTTTAGTTTATTAGTTATCAATCCATTGAGATAAAAGTGAAGGCTCTACAATTTCTTTAGCAATACATGTTTAATGAAATACAGCTTCCTATTTTTAAAGAAATTTTAAATGTAATATTGTAAATATTGGTATACTAATTACTTTTGAATTATTTTAAAATCTAAGATTTATGAGTGATTATTTTTGCTTAATTATTTTTTTCTCTGTATAGTGAGGACTTGAAGTAACCATTTGCTAAAGAAAACAGCTCCATATATATTACATTTTGGTTTGACCACAAGAAAAAGTATAAGTCATATAAATAATAAGAAAGCTTTATTTCTGGGTAATTTCCAAGAGATGGCTAATCCTAACCACTGTGGAGGAGGAAGAAATGTTTTCTACCCTTCCAAGTTCTTCTGACTGATCTAAGAATTAAATTGACTTGAGATAGATTAATAATAGAAAATCAAATCCATAACTTCAAGAAACCCACATACATGATAGGCTCAAATACAAAAATGTAAAATGAGGTAAGTATGCCATCTTGAGCTCAAGTATGGCTAGGGGCCTGAGACTTTAAAGGTGAGGAAGGTTATTTACAGGGTGATAAGAAAAGGGGATATTTGCTAATTAGAGGTTTTCTCTGTCATACAGATGGTCATAAACATTTATTTCTGGTAATAACTCTTTTTATGGGCAAGTCCCCCAATTTAAATTCTTTAAGGGAGAGATAAAAGTTTCTCTTTCAGCTCAAAATATTCCACACGCCAAAGTGGCATATCGTGAGGATATGCCCTTCAGTCCTACCTTTGAAATTTTATCAGGTTTTAAGTTCCAGAAGTTGAGTTGGTAAATTGCTCTTTGAACCAGTCTTTTCAGTTATACAATGTCAGTCCAGTTAAACAGTAGTGCCAAATTTCATGGGTAGTGCTGCAGGTGGGCTTCAAAAGTTAGCCTTACTAAGCAAGCAATCAGCTATTTAATGAGGCATTTCTAAGGAAACAAAAGAAAAGCAATGATTAATGATTGGAGTAAGATATAATTCCAGTTTCTGAGTTCGGAGGGCACCCAGTCTATGAGATTTCTAGATATCTGACTTAACCATTTTCATGTGGAGTGAAGGCAGGAAATGCTGATCTGAAAGATTTTCCTAATTTGCAGTTTGAGGGTCTCTGATGATCTTTCTGCGTGGCCCTTACAGCAATACTCAAGAAAGGTTTTTCATACATAAACCATTGTATTGATTCCTGTAAAATTCATGTCAAGTTGTTCAGGCTCAGTTTGAAGAATTTCAGGAAAAAAGCTAATTTTAGTCCTTAGTGATTCCAAGTCAATAGGCAGAAGAAAGTTGAATATATTAGTTTAGATGGTTGTAGCCAGGTATTAGAAGAAGCTAGAATTCAGAATCCAGTCCAATTTACAGGTAATAAAAAAAGTTTAAAACAAAATGAACTGTACTAGTATCTACTATCCGTAATAGTGTATTACAGAGTTTACTGAAAAATAATTTTTCTGTCTAAACTCACCTCCATTTCTATCAAAGATGATCACAGTAGGCTAGTTTTTTTGTAAAATAAGTGTAGTTTCAAGAATATTAGCCTGTTATTGTCATAAGTGCAGCTAAAAGAGGGATTGACCATATGGGCTGTTTTAAATCTGCTTTGCTGGAACCTTTCATAGGGAATCTACAGATTTAATTTTTAAAGGCCTATTGAGGCCAGGAAACCAAGCCATGGACTTTCCATCAGACTCACTTGTAACACCTATACATTTGGGTAAATGTCTCTTCTTGAGGTTTCCAAAATATCCTGATATTCCTGCACCTGCCAGGAGTGACCTTCCTTACTCACCTGGTAAAGATGTTGGAAACCTTATAAGTAAGGTACCACGCTATTTCCAAGGGGCTTTATTGGCTCCATAAATTCAATATTGATTCCTTAAAGCTGTCTGGTCATATCTGAGTCTGTGCACATTCTCTCTAAAATATGACATTCAGTCAAAATCTTGGTAATGTAATCAGTTTCCAAGACTTTAAATTTTGTCAGCAGTTTTTATGAAGCCATCAATTTTTTTCATTACAGTCTTCTGCTCTTTGTCTGATTATTGATGTTGATAGAAACAGTGAAAGTTTGAAGAAATTGGCAAGGTTTTTGTTAAGGCTTATATGATTTTCTCAGTGAAACAGGTGCCTTTATCACTGGAGATTGTGGAAAGTATACCCCAGTTGGGAAACACATTTTCTAACAGTTTTCTTTGCCTCCATAAGGGCTTCAGCTTTATGGCAAGGGAAGCTTTAACCCATCCAGAAAACATGTACAATAACAAAAACAAATTGATAAGCCAGACTAAGTGGCAATTGAGTGCATTCCAGGCACAGGTGCTCAAAGGACCCAGAGGGAAGAGTTCTGAGGTCACTGGCAAGATAAATAGTTTTTCCTATAATCTGAGAAGGAATCTGAAAACCAAAAATAGAGCTTGCCAGTGATCCATGAAGAACCAAGTGGCTGGTTTGGGTTTCCCAGAGCCCCAACTGTTTACTTTACAGCCATTCTTCATTCATCTCAAATTCTCTGATTTAGAAGTAGACTGTTGCCATGTTACAAGGACTTCAGGATGGAAAAATACAATGAAGGCCATATATTTTAGTTTGTTTTATTTTTTGCAGAAGCAGAATGGACTTCATCCACATGTGTCATAACCTTTATAGATTCTGTTGTGGCTGCTTTTGCATGAAAATCAGCTAAGTCACTTTTCTGATATTTAGATTTAGTCCTTTTAGTGTGAGCCTCAATATTGATAACAGACAACATTTTATACCAGGGCATATTAGACTTTCAGGAATTACACATAATTTCTGGAATTCATAACACATACTTATACACATGCAACAAAAAGGCATAAAGTTATCATTTATTTGAAAATACTTACCTTGTAATTTAAGATATCAGTTAAGCCTAATTAGTTTAATAACGCACTTTTCCTTTTCTTTTCAAGTTTTCATTTGTTCATTTCTACATTCTTTTTTCCCAAGTAATTTTATTGAGATAATAAAGGTTTATAACCTTGTGTAGTTTTGAGTGTACATTAGTGTTTATTAATTTCTGAATATACTTTATCATACTCACCCCTAGTAATCTAATTTTTATCCATCACCGTACATATGTGCCCATTTATCCCTTTCACCCACCTCCTAAACCCCTTTTCCTCACTAATCACTAATTTGTTCTCTTTATCTACGTATTTGCTATCTCACACATATGAGTGAAATCATGCAGTATTTGTCTTTCTCTGTCTGGCTTACTTTACTTAATATCACACCCTCAAGTTCCATACATGTTGTTGCAAATGGGACAATTTTATCTTTTTATGGCTGAGTAGTATCCCATTATATATATGTACCACATTGTCATTATGCATTCATTTGTGGAAGGACACTTGTGATGCTTCCACATCTTGGCTATTGTGAATAATGCTGCAATGAACATAGGGGTACACAAATCCCTTGGGGTCACTTATTTCAAGTTCTTTGTATAAATACCCAGTAATTGGGTAGCTGGATCATATGGTGTTTCTATTTTTAATTTTTTGATAAATCTCCATACTGTTTTCCATAGTGGCTGCAACAGTTTCCATTCCCACCAGCAGTGTGTGAGGGCCCCCTTTACTCCACATCCTCTCTAAAATTTGTTGTTTTTTGTCTTGTTAATTAGAGCCATTCTGACTGGGGTAAAGTGATATCTCATTGTAGTTTTGATTTGCATTTCCCTAATACTTAGTGATGTTGAGCATTATATCATGTGTTGGTTGGCCATCTGTATATCTTTGGGAAAATGTCTGTTCATATTCTCTGCTCTTTTTTTATTGATTTGTTGTTGTTGTTGAGTAGTATGAGATCTTATATATGTTGGAGATCAACCCCTTGTTGGATAATGATTTGAAAATACTTTCTCCAATTTGGTGGGTTGTCTTTTCATTGTGTTCATGGTTTCCTTTGCTGTGCAGAAAATTTTCAGTCTGATGTAATCCCATTTATTAACTTTTTCTTTTATTTCCCTTTCCTGAATAGACATGGTATTTAAAAAGATGTTGCTAAGACCAATGTCAAAGTGCATACTCCCTATGTTTTATTCCAGGAGTTTTATCGTTTCAGGCCTTACATTCAAATCTTTAATGCACTTTGAGTTAATTTTTGTGTATGGTGCCAGATAATTGTCTATTTTCATTCTTTTGCATGTGCTGTATAGTTTCCTCAAAACCATTTACTGAAGAGACTTTCCTTTCTCCATTGTATGTTCCTGACTCCTTTGTGTAAGATCTGCTGCCCATAGATGTGTGGTTTAATTTCTTGGTTTTCAATTCTTTTCCATTGATCTGTGCACCTGTTTTTGTACCAGTACGATGTCGTTTTGATAACTATAACTTTGTAGTATGTATGTGATGCCTCCAGGTTGGATATTTTTTTCTCAGGGCTGCTTTTGCTATTCAGGATCTTTTGTTGTTCCATATATTTTTCATGACTCTTTGTTCTATTTCTCTGAAGAGTGTCATTGGGATTCTGTTTGGGATTGCACTGAATCTCTAGATTGCTTCTGGTAGTATGGACATTTTAACTATGTTTATTCTTCCAAACCATGAACATGAAATACCTTTCCATTTCTTTATGTCTTCTTCAATTCCTTTCAATATTGTCTTTCAGTTTCAGTGTACAGGTCTTTCAGCTCTTTGGTTAAGTCTATCCCTAGATATTTTACTCTTTTTGTTGTGATTTTCAATGGAATTGTATTCTTTATTTCTCTTTCTGCTAGTTCATTGTTAGTGTATAGAAATGTACATGATTTTTTAAATGGATTTTTTTACTCTGAAACTTTGCTGTAGGTGTTAGTTATTTCTAATGATTTTCTTGTCAGTTCTTTTGGGTTTTCTATATATAGAATCATGTCATCTGCAAACCGCAAGAGTTTCACTTCTTCCTGTCCAACTGAGATTCCTTTTATTTCTTTCTCTTGCCTAATATCTTTGGCTAAAACCTCCATTTCTAGGTTGAACATGAATGTTGAGAGTGGGAACCCTTGTCTTGCTCCTGTTCTCAGAGAGGTGGCTTTCAGTTTTTCACCATTAAGTATGATACTGGCTGTAGGTTTGCCACATATAGCCTTTATTATGTTGAGGTACATTTCTTCTATGCCCATTTTTTTATTTCTTTTATTTTCTATTTTTTATCTTTATTTTTTTTAAAGATTGGCACCTAGGCTAACAACTGTTGTCAATCTTCCTTTCTTTTTTTTTTTTTTAAGGATTGGCACCTGGGCTAACAACTATTGCCAATCTTTTGTTTTTTTCTGCTTTATTTCCCAAACTCCCCTGATACATAGTTGTATATCTTAGTTGCTGGTCCTTCTGGTTGTGGGATGTGGGATGCCGCCTCAACGTGGCCTGACGAGCAGTGCCATGTCCGCGCCCAGGATCCAAACCCTGGGCTGCCACAGTGGAGCACGTGAACTTAACCACTCGGCCATGGAGCTGGCCCCTATGCCCATTTTATTGAGAGTTTTTATCATAAATGGATGTTCAAACTTGTCAAATGCTGTTTCTGCATCTATTGAGATGAGGAAGTGATTCCTATTTCTCATTCTGTTAATGTTAAGGTGTATCATATTGATTGATTTGCAGATGTAGAACCATCCTTGCATCTCTGGAATACATCCCACTTGATCATGGTGAACAATCATTTCAATGTATTGCTGTATTCAGTTTGCCAATATTTTGTTGAGGACTTTTGCATCTAAGCTCATCAGCAATTTGGGCCTATAGATTTTCTTCTTTGTGTTGTCCTCATCTGGTTTTAGTATCAGGGTAATGTTGGCCCTATAGAATGAATTAGGAAGTCTTCCATTTCTGTCAATGTTTTGGAATAGTTTGAGAAGAATAAGTATTAAATCTTCTTTGAGAGATTTTCTCTCCTTTTGCGAATTGTGGCTCTGCTCTATTTGTTTAGTGGTTACCATGAGGGTTGTATAAATATCTTGTAGATGGAGCTGGCTCAGTGGCACAGCAGTTAAGTGCACACATTCTGCTTCAGTGGCCCAGGGTTCGCCAGTTCAGATCCCGGGTGCGGACATGGCACTGCTTGCCAGGCCATGCTGTGGTAATCATCTCACATATAAAGTAGAGGAAGATGGGCACAGATGTTGGCTTAGGGCAAGGCTTCCTCAGCAAGAAGATTAGGATTGGCAGAAGATGTTAGCTCAGGGCTAATCTTCCTCAAAAGAAGAATCTCTCATAGATGAGACTGTCCATTTTCTCATAGCCTCTTATCTCCATTAACATAAGAAAGTTCCTTACTTTTCCTCTCCATTCTGAGTTATTGCTGCTACAAATTGTCCTGTTTTAAATGTTGTGAGTTTGTGATTAAGTTGAAGTGTTTATCATTACTTTTGATGCTTTCTTTCTCTTTATCTTTTAAGTTATAGTTTAGTCTTTGTCTCCCTCTTCTGATACAAAGCTGCTATTTTCTGATTATGTCTGTCCATTTATCTGCTTGCTCAGAGCCATGTAGACCTTTCCCTTTTGGTTTCTAGTGTGAGGGCATCGTTAATATTTCTTGTAAGTGAGGTCTAGTGGTGATGAACTCCCTCAGCTTTTGTTTATCTGGGAAACTTTTTATTTCTACTTTGCATCTGAAGGAAAGTTTCACTGGAAAGAGTATTCTTGGCTGTAAGTTTGGTTTTGCCTTTCAGTATTTTGAATATATCATTCCATTCTCTCCTAGCCTTTAGTTTCTGCTGAGAAAGCTGCTAAAAGCATGAGAGGGTTTCCTTTGTGGATTATTTTCTTCTGCTTTGCTGCCTTCATCTTTTTTTTTGTCATTGGCTTTTGCCATTTTTACTATTATGTGCCTCAGAGAAGGTCTTTTAGCATTGATGTAATTAGGTGTTATATTGGCTGTAATTTTAAATCTGGAACTTCCCCCAGGTTTGGGAAGTTCTCAGCTTAAGCCCTCTCTTTTCCCTCTGGAATACCTGTAGTCCTTACATTTCTATTCCTAATTGAGTTGGATATTTCTCAAATAATTCCTTCTTTCTTTAAAAAATCTTACTGTCTGCTACTCCATCTGTAGAATATTTATATTTTTATCTTAAAAATCACTAATTCTTTCCTCCATAACATCAGCTATATTTCTTAAGGATTCTAGATTACTTTTTATTAATTGTATTTTTCATATCGAGGATTTCTGCTTGATTTTTTATAGTTTCAATCTTTTTGGTGAAAACATTCATTTTCTTTCTTTCCTTTTTTTAGGAAGATTAGCCCTGAGCTCACTGCTGCCAATCCTCCTCTTTTTCTGAGGAAAACTGGCTCTGAGCTAACATCCATGCCCATCTTCCTGTGCTTTATATGTGGGACGCCTGCCACAGCATGTCATGCCAAATCATGCCATGTCTGTACCTGGGATCCAAAACTGTGAACCCCAGGCCACCAAAGCAGAATGGGCACACTTAACCACTGCATCACCGGGCTGGCCTGCATTTTATGTCTGAGCTTATTGAATTGTCTTTCCAACTTCTCTTGCAATGCATTGAACTCCTTTACAACAGCTATTTTGAATTCTGTATCATTTAGTTGTAAATTTCTGTGTTTTCCGTGTTGGTTTCTGGAGAATTGTCATTTTCCTTCTGGTCTGAATTATTGCTGCAGTTTCTCATATTGTTTGATGAACTAATCTTTTGTCAGGCATTTTTGGTTGTATCATATTTCAGATTCCACCTGTCACCACTAGGGGGAAGCAGGAACAGAGTTGCTGGCCACTCCTCACTTGCTGGAAACTGTGGGGGGTACCATCGGCACTTGCCCCTACCTGGAGTGCATTCAGCTTGTTGTGTGGACTGTTTTTGGCAGGCAGGGTGTCCTAGCTGGACTGAGCTTGGGCCATTCCTTTGCATCACAGGTGCACAGTGGGCTCTCCTTTCCCAGCAGGAAAGTCATCACCAGTGGGCTAAGGGCTGCTGCCGCTTCTTCCCACAGCTTCCCCAGACACGTTTCCTTTTTTGTGGCTCAGAAGCACTATGGGTGCTGGCACTGGCCTAGAGTGTGCTTGTCCCCATGAATAGATCTGCTGTAGCCTCTGCTTGCAGTCCCAGGCTGCTGTGCTTGATGTGCAGGGCTGCCTAACTGGGACTGAGCTAAGACTGCTCCTTTGTGCCACAAGTGCATGGTGAGCTTCCCACCCCCTGGAAAGTGATCATGAGTGGGCTAAGGCCTGCTACTGACCCCTCCTACAGTCTCCCCCATGCATGTTTCCACTTTTGGGGTGTTTGGGTCAGGCTGGAAAGCATATGTGTGTGTGCTGAGGGCTATCAGGGGAGAGCAGGAAGGGCTCACCTAGCTCCACCGCTTCCCAGGGGGCCAGTCTATCTGCCCTCAGATGTACAACTGCTTGTGTTTCTCAGTTGACCTGTTGTGCTGTGTGGGCTTCCTCCAGTGGTCAGTGAGTGTCCATTTAGTTGTGGTTCAAAATGGGGAGAGACAAAGGGAGCAGCTGGCTCCACTATGTTGCTGATGTCACTCAATAACCCTCTTTTTATAGGGAAAGAGAAAAAAATCTTTGGAGATGTTCCAGGGATCCTCTAAAAAGTCCAAAACGTACCTAGAGATCAAAAAAATCCTTCATTTCAAATTTGATTTGGGGAAGTCTGTCAAAAATTTCAAAGTGGTTTTAGAACACTAGCCTAAGTAAGATCACAGATTATCCTAAAAGTTAATATTTAATTTTCCATTTAACCAAAATGACAAAAATGTCTCAAGACAAATATAGAAGTTTACAGAGCTACAAAGCCTTAGCTCTTCTAATCGAAAAGATTCAGCTTTTACCATGAAGCACAGGAAATAGTTTGATAAAACACAAAAAGGTAAGGAAAACCCTTTTCTAATCTATTATCAAGAGTAGACAAATATTCCAATAACAGTTTGTTCTTTTAAGAGATGAAAATAAAATTAAGTTCCAGCTTTATAGAAATATAGTATTTATATTAAAACTTATCTTTAAAATTCTTAAAATAAAAATTTAATTTAACTAACTGACCACACATCTCTCTCTAGTTACATACATTAGTTATAATTTTTAACCCTCAGAAACCTTAACTTTCAGTAAAAACTAAAAAGTAATCAGTTGTGAACAATTTGACAAACCAGCAGTGTAGATCAGCACATTTATAAATTTATTTCACAATTTCTAGAAACATACACCTTTCATTGCACAATCTTTCAATAAAGCATAATACATGTTACTAATAGACCCAAATTTATCTTTTAGTTTCACTGTAATAAGAGGTCAAAAGTAATGGAACAGACTTGTTTAGTATTAATGTTTCAGTGTTTTATCTTATTTGGAAATGATCTAGACTTTCAATAAATTCCCATCACATAACTTAACTTAGCAAAACTGTAAAGTTTCACGTTATCAAACAGCTTCTGGAAGCTATTTTTAATTACACATATCATAACATACAATAATTGTTCAAAAGTTAACCTGAAAGTATTTTTATTACACCTACATCTATTTAATTTGTTCTCAATTACGTGTAAGTTACATACAAACACTTCATGAGACATTAGACAAAGTTAGCCATCGTTTTTTGTTTTTTGTTTTGTTTTTTTTTTTTTTGCTGACAAATTTTCTAACAGAGAATGTGAATCTGTTTGACGTTTAGTAAACCTTGGTAGAACAAATGTTTTACATTCAATGCTGTTAACTCTAAATACATACTCATTTTAATTAAACCAACAAATTTAAATTAGTTCTAATACTGAGTATTTTCCTACATCACACCATCATGCAATTAACTTGGGTTTGTTTCTATTATATTTTTGAGGGTATACTCAATTTATCTAGTGCTTATTTTTAAGCCAATCAAATAGAGCTCTCTACAAATTAAATTTGATAATGCCATCTGGACATAGAAAAATATCACACATTTACAATAAACATATATATATAGACACACACATAAAGACTCCACAGATTCTGTTTTAAAATCACTGCCATGAATGAGGTACAGTAAAACAAACTCACTAATTATGAAAGAATAGTTGCATCCAAATTGTGTTTCTGGCAGAGATTCTTACTTAAATGTGGAAAAACAGGTGACAGAAAATTTCACTTGATTTGTATAAATATTTACATATAATTTGTATTATTTATACTATACATTTTTATCAAGCAAAGGATGTATTAACAATTTCCAGTAGACAAAATAAATTTGGAGGGGAGATCACTGAAAGTGACTTTCACATTTTTCTTTTTCTATCATACATAGGTGATAAAAAAAAAAATAGTTTCCAAAGTGCCAAAAATTCAACAGGACTATTAATTTGTAGATCTTCAATTAAAGTCATTTTTGTAAATAGTTTTAAACATTATGATTATGTAGACTTATAAAACCCATAGAAATGCAATTAGAAAATTATATGAGGGGTCCAGCCCAGTGGTTAAGTTCACGTGCTCTGCTTTGGAAGCCCAGGGTTTGCAAGTTTGGATCTCAGGCATGGACCTACACACTGGCTTATCAACCCATGCTGTGGCAGCATCCCACATAGAAAAATGTTACCTCAGCAGCAATCTTCCCCAAGCAAAAAGAGAAAGATTGGCAACAGATGTTAGCTCAGAGCCAACATTCCTTACCAAGAAAAAAAAAAAAACACATTAAGTGAGTAAGTATGGCCATGAATTTCAAGCATATATAATTTTTGCAACTCCATACGTCCTTAAATATTGTTAGGCACATTGTTAAATGTTTAAATTTTAAGAGGAAAGGGAATTGAATACTCTGTGAATGTATTTATTTTTTCTTTGGGTCACTTTCAGACACTATCAACAGGTTTTATCTCCATATTCATTTCTTACCAAAAGGAACATTTTGTCCAAACAGGCAACTGATCATTCACATTTTACTCAATAATTATTTAGATAAATATTCTTATACTATATGTTTTCTAGTTCCTAACAGTTATTAAAATTATGTACCAAGGAATACTACAAAGCTTCCACATTCAAGGGACTTAGAATTGGGAGAGTGCATAAAACAATGCACGTTGAGATGACACAAGGCAAAAGAAGGCAAACGCCCAAGCAGGTGTGAGAAACACACCCTCAGCTTTCACTGAATTATAAAATCCCACAGTCTATACAGAAGCCAAAATATACAGATGTTTCCCTGAAATTTACACAACGTTATAAAGCAATGTGGCCTCAATAAAATACTTTTTAAAAAACAAAATTACCACCACTACGGAAGAGTCCACACTGGTATTGCTGAGATGAATTTTTAAATCTCTCTCAGAGGGCTTCCCCTTGATAGGAAACTGAGGATGAAAACTTTGAGACATATCATGAGTACAGGAGATATTTTTAACAGTAGTTCTAATAATTGAAATCTAATTAAGTGTAACTGGAATAGGGATAGCAATTCATCATCAGCTGTACTACACTACCAACTGTTTTCCAAGACTCCTCATCGATAGACTCCTCGGCTCTTTCTTTAACCTGTACTTGTTGGTTTCATTTCCTTCAGAAAGACCCTTGTGGAGGGAGGAGATGGACATCCACAATCTTACAACTGTGACTATGAAGTTTACCCTGGTAGGGCTTTCTGACCTCCTGAGGTGTACTACCCTCTCTTTCAGGTCTTTGCCATCATCTATCAGGTCAGTTTGATAGGAAATGATGCCATTTTAATAACTGTTAGCAACTGAAGTTGTTTTTGCTGTCATGGCTTATGACCTGTACATGCCCATCTGTTTCCCACTTTGTTACACTCTCATCATGACCAAGGTTCACTATGTCCAGCTAACAGCTGGGCCTTGAGCAGCAGTTTTCTCAGTTTCATCCTCCATACCATGTCCACGTTCAACCTGTCTGTCTGTAAGTTCAATCAGGTTAATTAGTACTATTTTGACATCCCACCAGTGGTGACCCTTTCATGCTCATTCATCTACATGCCAGAAATGATTGTTTTAGTGGTAAGAGCATCTTAGGGATCAGGGCTTTCCTGGCAGCTTTATCTCTTACACCTACATCATATCACCATCCTGAAAATCCAGTTGGTAGAAGGGAAGTGTCTGTCTCCACTTGTGCTTCTCATCTCCTAATGGTCTGTTTGTGCTATGTCACAGCAGTATTTAATATATCTACCTCTCCCCCAGTCAACACTCCCCAGGGAGAGACAGACTTTTCCATGATAGACAGAGTTATTACCTAAATGTTAAACCCATGATCTAGAGACTGAAAAACACAAAGTGAAAGAAGCATTCAAGAATGTCTTACATCATAGAGCATGTTTACAGCAAGTGTAATATTACCCAAGGCCCACTTTAAATAAATTCATAGTAAGAATTAATTGAGGTAATAATTCTCAATTGGTTTATATAGAATACATATTTACCTACACATAGAAAAGAACATACATATATACATATAACATTAGTTATACCTATCTATATATGTATATCTCTATCTCTAACCACTGAAAAGTTTAAATTTATCATCCAAACTTGCCATTATTGAGAATAATCAGACAACTGTTAATAATTACAGTAGTATAAGAGATGCAAACAGAGCTTGTCTCAAGTTACCTTGAATCTATGGTCATATCCATATACCCATACCTATATCGATATCCTTTATATGTTTTTATATCTATTTCTAAATCTATATCTAACCATCTCTCTATATATTGTACTTTTATTTTTTCCCTTATTTGATTGGCATGTCTCCTTAACATTATAATTTCACTCTTCTTCAATTTTAGCTTCCACTTCCACAATATTTCTCTTCTTTTCTCCCTTAACTTGTGACTCTATCCATTCTCAGTCCCTCCAAGGAGTGCACTTAGTTTTCTCTATCTCTGATTTGGATATCTAATTTAGTTCGCTATACTACTGTCAATTTGGCCTCAACATTTCAAAAGTGAAAGTATCATCTTCTGATATACACATACACATCTTATCAGATACTTTGTACTTTTGTTATCCATTGTCTTAGCTGTTCAAACTAAAATAAACAACATTAGACTATGCTTTGCCTCTAAGCCCAGCACCTCCACTCAGTGTGACTAGAGAGCTGTCCTCTCTGACTGGAGATGGCACAACATTCTTGCTCCATCCCCTCTTCTTGTCACCTCTAGGAACAGCAATATTTTCATTCTGTCTTACTGCTTATGTGATACACTTCTTTGGGCCAAGAACTGCATATAATTTTGTCCATAGTTTTCCCCACCCTAGATTTCCCAATTACTTAAAAAATTTAGACCCAAGTCTGCCGAGCAATTTAATATACACTCACTCTGCATTTCCAATTCTCTCTTTACTCTTTGACATTCAATATCTTCTCTCATCCTCTTACCTGAATTCTCTTCTTCAATTATTGCTAAGTGAAGTAATCACATTACTACTAAAGTGTTCTTATGTCATTCAAAGAAGTCCTTTTACTTTCTCCTCTGGACTGCTATTAATCTCTTAGTTATTTTCAAAACTTTACCAAACAATAGCCTCATCACATGTACTTGTGCAGGATGAGCTATACTATAAGCACTTAGAGATGCCATGTTTTTGGGATAAATAAATTTTCCAGAACTCATCTATGCCTCAATATGTATTTTCTGCAATATCCCAGGACAATTTATAGTAATGATGGGTCAATTATCTATTATTTAATTTTGGATAGAGTGGGAAAATCCATACAGAACTTAAGAAAATAAATTAACAATACTACTTAACTGTTATAAATTTGAGATTTCTTTTGTTTGTATTCTTCATTTTATCCTTTACCAAAGAATTTGCACATGGTATGAGACAATCAAGTCCTCAATGTATAAAAAAAAATTTGTGGAATTCGTTGAATGTAATACCATATAAGATTGAATAAAATCTTAAAATCTCAACCAATTATTTATTTTAAATACCAAATTCTCAAATATTAATTTAATATTTCATCACTTGTTTGAATGCAATGTTTGTTGTGATATTGGTGGTATATCTGTGTCATACAAACTAAGATGGCATCTAATTCTACTCTATTGGAAACAATGTGTCTCTCATGAAGTTTGTCTCTGTCTCATCCTTTTCGAGAACCAGATTCTAAATGCCTCTGTGGTCTAAGGGAAGATTTCCTCCTCCTTTTCCTGAGATGGCCTCAAAAAGACATGAATCTATTGGGCCACTTTTGTCAAGGACACTTGTCTTTTCCCTGTGAGGAACAATGGGTTAAAGCAACATGTTTGCTCTCTATTCCTAGGGAAAGACACCCATGGGAAGTAAGGAAGCCAGGTTATCCAATATAACCACCTTGTAAACAGGCTGATAAGATAATTGACCTTTGGGTAAATAGACTTATCAAATTTGCTAGAAGGTGAGATCTTGTTTTTGGAATGCTTTTAGTAGGATATTCTTGGTTAAGGATCTTTAATAGTAAAGGAAACTGGATGTATGAGTCATGTCATACAAATGTTACATAAGGCATGAAGATATCTGGGTACAAAATAGAGATATTATAAAATCAGAAAGTTTATCTGTTGTGTGCAGTAGCCACATGTCATTTGGAAACATCATTTATTCTCCTAAGCCAGAAGGTGTGGGTCTAATGAAGGAAAGCTGGGCTTGGGAAGTGGCCCTGAATGTGCTTAACTTCACCCTTCTTATCCTATGCCCCTTGATTATGTCCTCAAAATTATTCAAAGGCTTGATATTGGTTAAAATCTCTTATTTGGGAAAGTCTGATTTCAAAATTTGACTCTTTGCCTTAGTTCCTCTGCCTAATTTTGGCACTGAATATCCCAAGTCTTCAACTGCCCTCCTAAAATGAAGTTGTCATTTTTTTCAAATCTCTGTTGCTCAACACATGAAGTATCATGCAACTGGCTGAGTTGGAGGAATTTGTACGTGAGCACCCTTATATGTGAATAGCATAGATGCTGCTGTTTACCCTGGTCACCAAAGATCACAAAGGGAAAACTCACAGCCAAACATTGTGAAGTCAGAAGATCAGTTGGAGGGTGTCCACTGAGTTCTGCTCCCAACTTCATGGAGAGAGGAGCACTCAGGCTGGTGGCAAAGATAATCTGCTCTTAAGTGTGAAGACCTGCTAGATGCTAAGGGTGCACAAAGACTTACTAAGGATTCTGTATCTCCATGGACATTACCCTAAAACCCCAGCATCATTCCAAAGCTATCAGTGACAGTCTATAGGACTTGGATTTAAAACCCACTTGCTATGCACAATCATTATACCACCTGGATCATTTTCTAGTATCCACAGAACTGAAACTGAAGAATTGAGAGTCACTTAATTTGCACTATCTATTAGGACTTGGGGAAAACAAATAGGATGTGTTTTGCTACTGCATGTTAACTTGATAGTTAGAGAAGAAATAAAACAAGGTTTTGCCTTACTGGCAAGAAAGATAAAGATAGGAATAGTTAGTATACATGGCCAGAAAAAATATAACCATAAATCTCATGTTTTAGATGTAAAAGTACCAATTCATGTAATATACATTGAAAATATAATTTTAAAAACAGAACAGAAAAATAGAGTTAGAATCATCTAAAATGTTCATCAACTGATGATTGAATAAACAAAAACTGAAGTATCCATTCCATATAATAATGGATTACTACTCAGCAAGGATAAAGTATGCAGCACTGATACCTACTCCAACATAAATGAACTTTGAAAATATTATATGAAATGAAAGAAGCCAGTTGTAAAGGAACATATATTGTATGATTCCATTTATACAAAAAGTTAAGAATAGGCAGATATATACATAGAGAGAGAGAGACTGAGAGGAGACAGACCTACAGAAAGACAGAAAGTAGATTCGTGGTTTCTTAGGTCTGGGAGAAGAGGAGGGTGTAGGAATTGGGGAATTATGGGTAAAGCGTGTGTGATTTCTTTTGTGAGTTATGAAAAAGTTCTAAAATTGACAGTGGTACTGGATGTGAAACTATGAATATACTAGAAACTACTGAATTGTGCAATTATAATGAATGAATTTATAGCATTTAAATTATTTCACAATAAACTGATAAAAAATGGAATGAAGATGAGAGCAAAGGACAAAAAAGAAAGTAAGAAAAATTTTCATGTCATTAGATGAGATACAAGAAACCATTCCAAATATACAGTAAATTCAGCAAGCATATATAGAAGAGAGTGAGAATTTCAATTCCAATCCAAAAATATGAAGTTTGAAAGAGACACATGAAAGGAAAACAGAACATTTGAAGATAAATGAGAAAATAGGGACCTAAAGCATGTTTCAGCATCCATCCTCAGAACCCATCCCTGGAGAGGTCACAGAAGTGAGAAATAATTGGATGCAACTAAGTGCTGTATGTTTAATATTCATCTTTATTAATAGTAAACTAATAAGGTATTACAAATCAGAAACAGATTTCATATTAAATATTACACGGTAGGCAATAAATATTCAGCCACATTTGCCCTAACCTATACCCTGGTGCATCTTGATAAGGATATGAAAAGGAGGAGACAGCTGCCCACTCTCCCCTGAAAAGGATTCCTTCTTAATCCAACATTTGTTATGTCAATAACACTTCTCCAGGAGTAGCCAGGCCTCGTCTTCTTTGAAGTGAATATATCGAGGCAAATAGCCACTCCAGTAATCTTAATCTGGGAGGTTACTAGAGGTGTAAGCTTTGGCACTCTCCCAGAGATAAGAGGAGTTTTATAATCCAGTTATATTATCCCTTTAGATCAGACAAATTAACTAGACATGTGACTAAATATCTAATTCTCATGAAATGGGAAGAGTCTTAGAAAGATTTGAGAGGAATAGAGAAATCCAGGGAAGTTTCATTTCCCCACACTAAACAACAAGCAAAATAGCTACCAAAAAATCCCCCACAACAATACCAAGAGAGAGATATAGGAGGTTTGGTCCCTAATGTGAGGAACCATGGCAACCAGAATGGAAGCAGTTCAGCGGGAGGAAGCCTAAGGGAAAAATTTTGAAGGTGGTCTTTACCCTACCATCTAACGTCCCAGGAGAATCAGTGTCTGCCTATGTGGACTCTGCATGGGGACAATAAACAGGTGAGGCACAAAGAAAACAGATACAAAATAAATAAAGCACATACTCAAAGAAAGAGAAGAATTGGAACATGATGTAGAAGTGTGAAAATATATAAAAGTCAGTTATAAACGTTGGATATAAACAGTCAAGTATTTAAAGATCTAGTAGAACTAAAACACATGACATTCTTCAAAAAAATAAAGACCTAGTCAATAAAACTGAAATATTAATGGATATAACTAAATATGCTAATGTTGAGCTAGAATTGCAGATGAAGAAAATCACCTAAGAAGCAGCCAGAAGAAATAAACATGTGTGGAAAATAAAAGATAAGTGAGTATGTAGGGTCATCAACATCTAGAACAGCATAGCAACAGGAAACCATCATTACAAGGGTCTCATCTTGTCATACTAAACAAGAAACACTTTTTAAATATAAGATTAGTGTAAAGAAATACAAATAGCAACATCAGTACAATAGGAATTTTGTGGGGAGCAAAAAAGTCATCTTAGGAAGAAAATATTTGGAAATATAATGGTGAAGTATAACCTGAAAAATAGAGGCCTAACTGATTTAAAAGTATTAAAACAAAACACAGACACAATCATACCACCAAAATTTTAAATTTTCAAAAACAAAAAGAATCTTCTAGAAGCTTCCAAATAAAGGGAGCAGATCACTACTATTGATAGCATTAGAGTGACTTTTTTGAAGACTGGATGCATAATAATTTGAAAACAGAGTGTTGTGACATAAATTATCATTTAAATTACAGTACTAAATTAAAATATTTTGGGTGCCATGTGATTCTCTTTCAAAATACTTTTAAGGAAAGAAATAAAAATGAAATTAAAGCCTTAAAAAAAGAATAAACAGAAGACAAACTTAGAATAAAAATAATCAACAAAACCAGAAGTAGGCTCTTTTACAATATTATTAAACTGATAAAACCCAATAATAATAATAATAAACACAGAAAACAAACCAACTAACAAAAACAGAAAAGAGGAACATTGCTGTAGATCTTACAGTTATCAAAAACTTAGTGACAGGATAGTATTAAAAATATGATGACAAACTTGACAATTTAGATAGCGTGGATAAATTTCTCAAAACACTCAACTTACAGCAATTGTAAAAGAAGAAATAGAAAATTTGGATCCTTTGATATCTGTATAAACTATTGAATCTATTATTTCTTAGAATTCCCAAGTCCAGGTGGCTTCCTTCATGAGTTATCCCAAGCACTGATGAAAAACAATATACCACACTTACACACACTGAAAATATAAAAAAAAAAAAGATCTCCCAATCCTTTTATGAAGCAAACAATCTTGATACCTAAGTAGTCTTAAAAAGGATATCTAACAAAGTAAAATTATACCCCTATATCTCTGAAGAACATAAATGCAAAAATTGAACACCCATTCATGGCAATGATGGGTTGAGGAGGAAAATGAGAATGTTTTTGCTCTCTTTTCCCATTTCCTAGCTTTTAGCTTGATCTAAGCAATATATTTTGGATATTAAGCCCTCATTAGACATATTATTTGCAAATGTTTTCCCCTGTCCTGTGGTAATACCCATATTCAAATTAATAACAATACTATTCAACACAGAATCAATAGAGGAATTGTTACCTAAAGTTTGGTCTCTGATCCCGAGGCCAGTCCAAATAACGAGAACAGAGTCTTGCTAGAAAAAGGAAAGCCTTTACTTTGTTAGGCAGAGGGGCCAAAGCAAGGGCTGGTCCCCCAAAAGTTGCCTGCTCTGCATTAAGAAATGGGTAGAGGTTTTTATTTGGGGTTTTAGGTAGGGGAGGGGGACCATAGACTTCTGGGTCAACATCTTCCAGTAGGCCTGTGGCTGGGGCTGCTTCCAGCAGAGGAGACAAAGGATTTGTCAGATGAGTGTCCTTGACTGTTTATCTCCAAGGTGGAAGGTAGTTTTTGATGTCAGTAAACCAAGGAATTGGCCCTGGGAAGCTTCGGTTTCTAGTTATTCTCTGGACATTAGTTTCTCTGTAAAAGAACTTCAAGATCCTGGGATTAGCTACAAGTTTATTGGGAGCACAGTTTGTGGCCATCTGGGCTTTAACACTTTGTAAATTCTATTTGGTTGTAAACTCAGGAGGTCAGAGATTAAAGAAACAAATATTTCATATGAGCTTAACTAAAGACCCAGGGAACTGGGAATGCAGGCTTTCAGTTTTAACCCCATCCCTGCCAGGTTCACTGCAGGGGAACCAATATCAGGGCTGATATTAACTAAGACCCAGTAACAGAATTACTAAAACCACTTTGTCCTCCACACAATGGACAAAAATAAAGCTATGATGACTTCACCCTCATCTATATAATTTTTAATTAAAAACATAAATATAGAACTCATACACAATGCTAAGTTTGTTTAAGAATGGGAGGTGATTTACACAAATGTATCAGATATATATCTACATATTTATATCTATATTTCTATCTATATCTATGTTATTTTCTAATAGGTTCATAAATAAATATTAGAAAACATAATTATTTTGAAGAATATTCAGGCAATATATTGAAAAGTAAGACTAATGAGAAGTACGTGACACAAAGATCAACATACTATAAAAAATTATCAAATTAAGAATGACACTGTGGTCAAAGCTTCAAGTAAAAAAATAAAGGCACAGATAGCCAAACTTCAGTATATAGAAATTTCACACATAATTCAAATTAAGTTGAATTAATTTGAGTAGCTTTGTTTTTAACAGTTTACATGGTTTATGTTGTTTTCAAGGTAAAGAGTGAATAGACCATATTAACCAGGTTCAGATCTTCAGGTTTGTCATTTGCTGAGGAATGGAAACATATTTTCTCCTCATTGAAAAAGCACAACCTAACAATATCCTTGATGGTTATGCTGTAATTTTTGGATAGTGGTATCTCAATTTTTCTTCATTTAAGTTCTCTCATGGATAAGTGTAGTGAATCATCACCAAAATGCTTCTGAACATAGGTTTCTAGAGCTTAATGTTTTGCTGACCTTGCAATCAAATAAGATTCTTTTACTAACTGGACAGTGTGAAGGCAATTCTTCTTGAGACCATGGGATATGATGGCAATGGAGTTATCTGACATCAGATGATTTATTAAATAATCAGAAATTCAGCAACATGCGTTTTTATCATTTTTCCACTGAATCCCAGGCCCTTCTCAATACTCACATGCGTTAAGTTAGCCTCACATGAACCATCTTGTGTTATAGTTGGGTCGATCTTCTGTAGGAGTGGGCCTAGAGTATTATATGCATACCTCTATTATTAAACCCCACCCTGTGTCATGTGACCATAGTTCTAAGTATAAACATATAAATATATAAATGCAATACACAAATATATAATATATAAAGTCATATGCATAAATTTTATTATAGGTAAAAATGTAAGTAAAGATAAAAGAATATAAACTGTGGAAATCTAATAAAGGGAATTTTTTTGTTTTTGTTTTGTTTGTTTTTTTGAGGAAGATTAACCCTGAGCTAGCATCTGTTACCAATTCTTCTCTTTTTTTGCTGAGGAAGACTGGCCCTTAGCTAACATCCATACCCATATTCCTCTACTTTATATGTGGGACACCTACCGCAGCATAGCTTGCCAAGCTGTGCCACGTCCACACCCAGGATCCTAACTGGCGACCCCAAGCCACTGAAGCAGAACGTGCACACTTAAGTGCTATGCCACTGGGCCAGCCACAGAAATTTTAAGTAAATTGAATTCAGGGAGCCCTGTGGGAGAATCTCTCACATTTTGTCATATGTCATCAATCACTCCAAACTGGAAGAGATGAACACTTGAATCTCTAATAGAAAGTACAACTACTTACTACTGAAGGAAGATTTCTCTCTCTACCTGGCAATAGCCCAACAAATGAGAAGTGCCAAACAAGCCTCCCTCCTTTGTTGTCTGGATTTGCCTATGGATCATGATAGCATGCACATCCCAAATTGGAATTCTTTCAGCTATTCCCAAATGATCTCATTTTGAGGGTAAAATAACTAGCAAGTTTGCTTTTAAAATTGACAAAACATATTTCTGCATATTTTATCCTGAATAATTTTAAATAGCGTGAGGCAAGAAAGACCCCTTTAGCATTCGTGTCTCAGCATAATGGCTATTTTTAAATATATGCTTTTAACACTGATGAAGTAAGATTTCATATAATGTCTACTTTATTGAATATATTAGATCAGGTGGAGACAAGCAAGTAATATGGTTGAGATGACAATATTACATTTTTTAAATAGTAAATAAAAGAAATGTTCTGTGGAAAGCAGATCTCAGAACTGTATTTGCTGATATGCATCTAAATGGTAGACAAAATGTCAGTTATCAAACTTCAATTAAAAATATTGAAACACTATGCACTACAGCTATCCAAATGCAGAAGAGTTTCACTTCTGATATACATTTATTACATACATAAATATATGTAAAGTGTGTATATAAGCATGTGTTTATTTATATATTATGTATATTATATGTATACAAATATATATTGAAGAAATGATTGTTAAACATATATAAGTTTGTCAAAACAAACATGTAAAGACAAAATGAAAATGCGGTCTATAAAAAAAGAGTGGAAACTAAGAAACCCCTAGATGACGCTTTCAACGTCCATAAGGAACCATCTGTGTTGTGAATGCTACAACGTAACATAGACAACTCAGGTGCACTGGTTGGCCGGTTGCTAAACCACAGTTGTGTGTGTGGTCTGACCAGTAATCAGTTATCTAAGTATTTCAGTCTGTGTTCTGTAAGGAGTCTTTGTTTGAGGGGAGTTGACGGGAAGCAAATATGAAAGAGGAGGGGAGTATGTGTAGATTATAATATGAAAATTGATTTTCTAGTGACGATTGGGCTGATAAATGTTAGCGACTTTTCTCCTGAGGCTTGTGTATTAATGCAGGACTGAATAATATATTCAGTGACTTTTTTGAAGGTGATTAGGTGTTTTATGGAACAACAACAATAAAAAAAAAACCTTTTGTTTGAGAACAAACAAAAAGCATTGAAATTACCCAATAATTGGAATTAAAATAGTGATTGCTTTGTTCTCATGGACACAGTTCACAAGGAATTTGCTTGTGGTGGTTTCATTTCTCCAACTTGAACAGCAGTTGGCCTCCCAGCAAGATTATTTATTAGAAACAGGGCAGATGAAAAGCAGAGGGACTGAGCAAAGATTTAAATTGTCTCTCACATAACATGAAAAAAATAGGCTTGAAAGTAGGTTTGTTTTCTTTACTAACCAAATTCCTGGAGCTAGGGGCCCAGGCAGTTAAACTCCTTCCCTGGACATGCCAGGGGAGTTGTTAGTCTACAGTATAACAATAAAAAGTTATAATTAAATAGAGGAAATTACAAGCACTTACATCTGTAGCATGGACCCAAAAGGTAGAGCTTGTTAAATCATCCCTTGGGTTTCTAACTCTCCTAGGCATTCTGGAAAGTAACGAGGTCCCAAATGGACAAAATTAGCAACAGTGGAATAAAAAAGAAACTTTGAGAACAAGCTTTAAGTTTGCCTTATGTAATTCTCATAAACAATGCATAGACCTTTTGCTTCTAATTAAACGCAGTGTTTCTGTGTGGACTAATGTATTGGGAATAGAAGGGCAATAGTGTACTCTTAATTTAAAGTAGTAGAACATCAAAATGAGCTCCCTTGGTCTTTGTGGGTGCATTTAACAACCATGCTCATGTTTCATGAGGCTCTTCTGTATATGCTGATTGACCTTTGAAATTAACTGATCATTCCAAGGATGCACTGTTTTCTCCAACATTACCACTTATTTCAGTATCTTGAAGGCATCACTCCAGATTCATAAAAGCCCAATTTTAATATTTTGACCATGTAAGCATTTATGCCAAAACTATCACTGAAATAAATTTATACTTTGGTATATTATTGGATGTAGAAGTACATATTATTCAACTCTTTTACTTCACAAGAAGGTATTTGACTTTTTAAAGTTTATGCACATTTTACTTATTCATAAAGCCCAAGAAATGAGGCTAGAATATTCAAAAATAAAAACCAATAAATGATATCAATTTAGTAAAATATTCAGGCAAGTTAGCAAAAACACAAAAATCTTAGGATGGACTGAAATGACTTATTTCAGTCATACTACTTCAATTTCAGCACTCATGGGAGGAAAAGTGAGGATTCTCTTGGAGAACTTCTAGGAAAGGGAAAGTGCTGTTAGCTCTCACTCTTTCCTACTACTGTGATAACTATGCACCAGTGCAAGATTATTTTTGACATTTTCTACACCGTGTTCTACCTTCCCAACTATTGAAACATATCTTTCAGATGGAAACATGTCTTAAGCCTTCCACAATCTCTGCAACTCCATTTTTTCTTGTGCAGATTTTTTTTTTTCTTGAGGAAGATTAGTCCTGAGCAAAGTACTGCCAATCCTTCTCTTTTTGCTGAGGAAGACTGGCCCTGAGCTAACATGAATGCCCATCTCCCTCTACTTTATACATGGGATGCATACTACAGCATGGCTTTTTGCCAAGCGGTGCCATGTCCACACCCAGGATCCGAATCGGCAAACCACGGGCCTCTGAGAAGCAGAATGTGTGAACTTAACTGCTGCACCACCGATCAGGACCCTCTTGTATGCTTTTAAAAGAAAGTATTTGGTTCCCCCAAATTTTTAAGATAATAACAACATAATTATCATTATTATGTCATTATATAACAGAAGTTAATATTTTAAATAATTATGATGGGGTAAATCATAAAATTTTCTAACATACTGTGTGGTGTTTAGTCTTTGTGTATTTTATTAAAAGTTGAAAAATTCTGGGGCCGGCCTGGTGCCACAGCAGTTAAGTTCGCACGTTCTGCTTCTTGGCGGCCCGGAGCTCGCTGGTTCGGATCCCAGGTGTGGACATGGCATCACTTGGCACGCCATGCTGTGGTAGGCATCCCACATATAAAGTAGAGGAAGATGGGCACAGATGTTAGCTCAGGGCCAGGCTTCCTCAGCAAAAAGAGGAGGACTGGCAATAATTAGCTCAGGGCTAATCTTCCTAAAAAAAAAATTGAAAAATTCATAACTAATTTTTATTACCCATTACCCACATTCTCCCTTAATTTTATCCATATTATGACAGATTTTTATATTTCTTATCTTCTTTCCTTTGTCACATACTAGGCAGATATGTGATGTCGATGAAAATAATCCATAACCAATCTATAAATGAAAATTTTGGTGAGTTTATTCTGAGCTTAAATCTGAGGATTATAACCTGGGAGAATCTTTCCACAAAGGAACAGAGCACTCCAAAGAAGTGGGGGTATAAGGGTGGTTATATACCCTCAAAGAAGGTGTTTCACATATGATTGAAATGTCCCTCCCACAATAGTCACAAGATTGCCCTGTTGGCACAGCGCTTGATGGACACAGCAGGTAGTGGGTCTGCTATCTTGGTGGGCATAGCAGGAGGCAAGTCTATTGTCTCCAGCTGGGCGGTCACAGGTGAGGGCAGCAATCAGCTTCTAGCCTAAGGAAAGATACTTAATCCTTAAGGAGACACCAACTTTGGGAGGGGGAGGGAAGTTGCACCTTTATCTCAAGGGCCTTTGCTCTTGCCATAGGGAATCTCTAAAGCAGATATACAATGCATGCTCAATGACCTTGGTCAGGCCCTTTTGGAAAGACAAGGTCAGGCTGAATTAGGTTTACACCAAATGGCTTCCTCATATATTCCAATATATCCTATTACTTGCCATTTTTATTTGTCAGTCATTATTTTCTTCTAGTAAACTAAATTATTTTGGGCGTATGTTGATTCCAGAATGCATTCCATTTATTTTATTTTTTATTTTGGTGAATATCTTTTCTGTTTCCAAAATTTCTGGTTGTGTTTATTTTTCATTCACTTTTCTCCTTTCATTCTTCCTGACTTGTTTCAAAATTTCCTATTCTTTTAAAGTAAAAGTTATACTTCTCTTTCATTAAATTTCAAGTGTGCATGTGTGTGTATTGTAAGACTCTTCTTATCCACAATATAAATTCCATCTTTGACAATTTCCTGTTACTATGGTTGTTTGGGGCTATTTTTTTAAACCTTAGACTTAACTATGTGGATCTCTCTCTCTGTCACACAAACACTCACACAAACTCATTTGCAGATTATATTCTGGCTCTCATAATCTGTGCTTACCCTTTCTGTCTAGCAGCATTGTATCTTCCACTGAGCAGACATTTGGGATCCAAACTGAAAACTGGTTCCTGTGATTCATGACTTGAATTCTGTTCCCCATTCAGATACTGGGAATATAGCAGGTCCGGAGCCTGAAGACAGCTTATCTCAGTTCCTTCCCAGTGATACTGAGCCTTTCTCCTCAAATTACTGACCTCAAAACTTCCTGTTAAAAGCTTAATCACAGAGGTCAGCTTGATTAATATGTATTATCCCTTTTAATAAGCCAGTTCCCCTTTTCTTGGATGACCTCATTGTTCTTCATTATTTCTGGGAAGCTGCTGCCTTCTGCCCCTAGCTAGAGCCTGTAGTTGAGACTCACCCATTCTGCAACATTTCACCTGTTTCAGATCTGCAGATATATTTATCAGATATATTTATATTTGTCAGAGAAAACTTTTTCTTAATATGCAAATATGCATACATTTGCTATGCATATTGTTAGTCTTTGGTAAATGAGTCTGGAGCAAAAATTGTTTAAGATTCTTGCGCAAGTTGATCCAAATTTATTCACTGTTTTGTCATTTCTATAGTAATATGTCTTCTATTTTTTTTTGCTTGTTGTGGGTTTCAAAAGCATGACATTAAATTTATCATCATTCTGGTAAGAATAAAGTAATATTTAATTGTTGTCTATGGATTAGGTATGGAAACAATCATCTCCTCTGTATTTATTAGCCATTAGATGACTTACTGCTGTAAATGTTCAAATCAACTGCTGATTTCTGGTCTCCTTCAAGATAAGTGTTACTGAGTTTTTGCCACATTTAGGTTATGCCTGGAACACACTGAGGAGACCATTGGCTTAGTAAAAGCAGGCCTGTGTTTGCAAATGTATTGAGAGTGTGATACCTCCGTGTACTCATCAATACGATGGAGTAGAACCACAAAATGAAGGTCCTGAGTGGTTTTGTGCTGATGTTTGAAACTTTTGAAATTTAAATTATTCAATTCATATTATAAAATATATTGTAAACACAAGAGAATACATTTTAGTGATATTTACAGATTTAAAATAAAATGTAATAGCTTGAAATCATCACATATATAGGAAATGTATATCAGCAACACAGTCAGACCCCTCGTGGTCTCCTCCTACTTTTCCAAGAGAGCCACATTTTTACATTTATTTTAGTCAATACCTCGGTTTCCTTTATCATAAATGTTTGCATCTTTAAACATGTATGTGATCTCTTTCGAGTTTTATATTCAAAGAATCATACTGAAAGTGTTCTTTTGTATTTTTTCCTTGACTTTTGTCATAGGATATTTATTCATGCAAGTGCTGATGTTTATAAATCACTTAAAATAATAACTTCTATATAGTTTTACATTGTTTAAACATAACCTACTCAGGTCTTTTTCCTCCAATTTTCTGTGATGACAAATAAGAGGTCAATGAATGTATGTGGACAAGTCTCCTTGTGAAAGCAGAAATTGTTTTACAGAGAACACTTAAGATGAAAATAAATGGATTGTCAAACATTTACCAGGTAATTTCTGATTATTTTTCAGTGACTACACAAATTTATATTCCTACCCTTAATACATCAGACTTCATTGTGCTACGTAGCATCATCTAAATCTGGTCTGTTTGCTCATTTAAATATTTGCCAAAAAATAGCAAGTGTGCAATACTATCTAACGGTTTCATTTTCATTTCGGTAATTATTAATTTTACTCAGGATTATTTGATATGATTATTGGTCATGCATAATTTCTGTTAAATTACCATTTGTGCCTTTTGCACACATTTCTTTCTAGTGGGTTGTTTGCCTTTGTCTTGATGATTCCTAAAGGTTCCATATATATTTGCTTGCTGATTCAGACACTCGCCTAACTGTCTGGGTGACCTTTCCATTTGAATTGCTCTTAAACATCTCTGACATCATAAGTCCAAACCTGTATGCTGATCCCCCATCCCTTACTGCTCTGGGAGCATCCACGTTACTTTGGATGGCAGTGAATTTCTTAAATGCCCCAGGCCCAAAGCTCTGAGCTTACACATGAGAGTTGTCATCTGCACACACTCTGTGTCCTGTCCATCAGGATTACTGTTGGCTCTACCACCAAACACATCCAGAATCTGGTGACTTCTCAACACCTCCACTGCTACCACTCTGCTTTGAGCAACCCATACCTTTCACCTGAATTTCTGAAATGTTTGCCTAATCTCCCCTGTTCTGTCGATGCCCCTCACCAAAGTAGCCAGAATCATATTTGAGAGTCAGATCATGGCACTCCCCTTCTCAAAGCTCACAATGGGTTCCCACCCCAACCTTGGAGCAAAGCCATGGTCCTCATGAAGACCTCCAGCACTCTACCAGTCTGGTTTCTACTTACCCTGTGACCTCACCTTTCACTACTCTCACCTTCCCGCCAAACAGGCATCCACATGGTTCAAGAACATACAGCCCAGTCTTGCTTGAGGGCTTAGTGCACTTGGAGTTTTCACTTACTAGACTGCTCTTGCCTCAAGAATCTGTGGGACTAATTCCATCATTTCTTTCAAGTCTGTGCTCCAAAGTTAGTTGCTCAATGAAGCCTAGCATGAGCCTCCCACCAATACCCCCATCACTCTTGATTGGCCTCATTTTTGTGCCACTTTTCCCTTCACTGTTGCACTTAGGATCTTCTAGCATACAATAGAATTTACCTATTTATTATGTTTATGTTGAGTATCTGCCTTTCCCACACACACAAGCACCTGGCCTAAAATATAATGCACCCGTAAGCAGGGCTTTTTGTTTTTGTTCTTCTCTGATGTGTCCTAAGAACTGAGGACATTGTTTGGCATTTTGGGCATGCATTCAACTGGGTAGATACTAGTTGAGGGATAAATAAATGTCATGTATATGGAACACCACACATAAGAGTCTATGGTGATGATATAAGAAACTCTAGATCCAACTACTTATGCATAATTCTGACTTGACATTGACAGGCTCTCCCATTTACTTTATTTTTGGGAAAATAACTGAAGCTAAAAGTTAAAAACTAAAAGTTTCCTTATTGCAAAAACGAGGATACAATAGTACTGATGTTGCCACTGAATAGTCAGATGAGAACATAATTATTTTGTGCATTTGCAAGATATTCTTTTAAAAGAGGTTCCAATTTTCCCCTTGCCGTTCGTGCTCTTAAACCTTAAAAATATGCCCATGTGTAGATTTTTTCTAATATATTATGTTTGGCAATGCTTATCAATTTCAAGGGGGAAATATAATCTTACTTTAACAGGAAAAACTCTTCATTATTTCTTCAAATATCTCTTCCTGTGTATTTATTTATTATTTCATTTTGGTGATGTTTATTATGTTAAAGCGATTTTCTTATCTGGATCTTGTCTGAGACGGTTATGGTACCTGACAATTCAGCAGAATAATTAGTAACCGATTATGTCTGTTCTATTAATTAACACTTTAGTTTTAGTTATGTATTTTAAGCAATTACTTTTTGTATCTAGTATTTTCACCCAGTTTTCCTTTGTGTTATTTGTAAAGCCTTCATCCTAACGTCCAGAGCCTTTCTATTAATTCACTTTAAATTTTAATTTATGGGAAATTAATCATTTTTTATGTGGCACAATATTTTTATTTTGTTTTGTTTTACTTTATTTTAAGTTTTTTTCTCAGGTATCTCTTATTTCCCTGGCTACGTTATCTAACGTTCCTGTAAATGTATTTGTATGATAAATATTAAATCCAGGCCCTAATTTATGTACCTTCTATAATATGACTTTGGTCATATCCCACAATTTTTGAAAACTGATAAAGGAATCTCTTGCATTTTCATTTATTTTCATGTATCTTGAAATATTTGCTTTTATATTCTCCTAAACCTATAGCTATTTAGAAACTGGTTCTCAATATCTGAATGCCTAATACTTTCTCAAGTTTGTTTTATTTCCTATTAAATATTCAGTTTATTTTCATTTATTTATGGATTCTAATCAATGGTCGCTTAATAAATTGTGTATTTGAAAAACTGCATGTATTTATGTAGTTGAGTTATTCAAAATATTTACATCTTTCACTTTTATATAGTTAACATTTTTTCCCAACATTGTCATATGAAAATTATATTATAAATGAAAAACTTGAAAGACATATATACAGTCAATACCGATAGATCTATCTACTATGTTCTACAATTAACATTTTATTGTATTTTCTTTACTACATATCTATATATTTATGAATGCCTTTCTCCAACTTGAGTCCATTACATTTATTACTTTTATTTTTTTCAAATAAATTTCAGACATTGGTACACTTTAGCCCCTGAACATATCAGGATGGATATATAATGTTAACTAGAGTTGTTTGCTGATTTTTAATTTTATTTCTTTTTATGAAATCAAAACACAAAATTGGTACAGAAAGCTACATATGCGATATGTTTAATTTACATACAGTTAGATACAGAAATGTAAGTGCACCACTCAATGAGTTTTGGAAAATGCATATACACATTTAATGGGTTGAAATCATTATCATTGCAGAAAATTTCTTCCTTCTACCCCCATCCTATCAATCCCTACCCCAAGCCCTGCAGAGTTAAGTATCATTCTGTCTTTTTATACCTTGAATTAGTTTTGTTTTCTTTGCATTTATATTACTAGAATTCTATGGTATACACAATTTTGTTTAAGATTTCTGTCACTAAGCATGTTTTTGAGATTCATCCATGCTGTTGTGTGTATTAATACTGTATTTTTTAAATTTAAACTCTTTTTTGGGGAGATAATTTTATATTCATATGCTGTTGTAAGAAGTAGTATAGAAAGATACTAAGTAACTTTTACTCATCTTTCCTCAAGGATAACATCTCGCAAAACTAAAGTGTGATATTATAACCAAAATGATGGCACTGATAAAATTCATCACTACTTCTCAGACGTTCCTGGTTTTTCTTGTCTCGTGTATATGTTTGTGTGTATGTGCATGTGTTTAGCTCTATGCTTTTTTATTATAAGTGTAGGTTCACGTATCCACTGCTACATTCAGGATACACGTCAGGTGCATCACCACAAGGATCTATCAGTTTGCCTTTTTATAGCCATGCCAATACCCTCCTCACCCTCAATTCCTGGAAATCACTAATTAGTTCTCAATTCTATAATTTCATCATGAATTATATGAATTTATGAATATTAGACAACGGAATTGTGTACACCATATAATTTTCGAGGATTGCCTTTTTTCACTGAGCACAATTCTTTGAAGATTCATTGAAGTCATTGCACATAACAATATTGTGTTTTGTTAAGTGGGGTGCTCTGTAAATATGGATTAGGCCCAGGTGGTTTATAGTGCTGTTCCATTTTATGTCTTTCATAATTTTCTTTTTATTAGTTCTTTTAATTGGTAAGTTTGATGACTAAAGTCTCCAGATATAATCTTGAATATTTCTTTACTTCCTTTCAGTTGTGTCAGTTTTTGTTTCATGGATTTTGAAGCCCTGCAAATTATTGTATACACATTTAGGATTACTGTGTCTTATTGGTTGTTGATCTTTTTATCATTATGATCATCCCCGCAGTAATTAACTTTTACTCTGATGTCTACTTCCTCCAATGTAAATATAGTCAGTCTTACCTTTTATTGAATAATGCTATTATTGTATATACTTTTCCATATTATTACTTTTAGCCTGCATACTCTTTTGTGTTTTAAGTGAGTTTCTTGTATAAGATACATTTACTGCTATTGGTTTCTTTAAGAAGAGCATTCCTTGTGTAAGTGGCTGCAAGGTGAGTCTCTTTAGATTCCAGGAAGTAGAGTTTAGAATGCCCCAGGAACTTAATAATAGCTAAAGCAGTAGGTTAAATATAGCATCCAATAATTCCTGAACATAAGGGCTGTTTTTAATTTTATTTCAGCTGGAAGTTAGAAAACCACATTGCTTCCACAACATTCCAAAATCATAAACCACTCTGAAAGCTCATTTATTATCAGTATAAAAATTTGGCAGTTTTTCCTTTGGCTAGGGTGCAGGCCCAGGTGAGCGCATATAATTTAAGTTGTTGAGCTGTAGTAGCTGAAGTCAAAGGTGCCACGTCAACTACATCAAAGGGTGTTGATATTGCATATTCAGCACAATATTTAACACTGTCACCTTTTAAATGAGAACGATCAATGAATCATGAGAATTCGGCATCACTCACAAAAGTTTCCGGCAGATCAAACATGAGTGGTCAGGAGGTGATCCATCAGTGTTAACCAGCTGTGAGAGGCTTCATCAGTAATGTAGGAGAGAAGAATAGCAAGGTTAAGATTATCACAGTGTAAAGGAGTTGTGTAAGGAGCAGTTAGCAAAAGGAAAAATACAATTCTTTTATTTTACTTACCAGTTTTAATGAATTTATTTTCTAACGTTCTCCTATGTTCATGAAAATGCTTTAAGATCATTTGGAGCACCTTAATTTAAACATATTTGATGTATTAAATTCATTACAATTACTATCCATATTTATGCACAAATATGCACTCTTTGGCAGTAAAAGAATATAACTTCACACCTGAGTTCATTTGTCATGAGGCTATTTGATTAAGTTCATGTATTCTAGTGAGGCTACAAACTCCCGTCTTGCCATATGTCAGTTCTGCCCCTGATCTGTAGCTTGTGATTACTCCAAATATTTGTGATTTTAAAAAATTGGATATAGCTTTTAGATACCACAACTACAGGGCTAGGAGTTTTCTTTGGTACTGTATTGATTATTTCCAGCTCTTTTAAGTGGAGGGAGCTAGGGGATATGAAGTTTAAAGGTAAAGGACATCACCAGTCTTTGTATATTTTAATCTTGTAAAATTTTTGTTGTTGAAGAAAATGGATATTTCACGTGGAAGATTCCGTGTATTTTAATGCAGAATTACATACAATTACTGACATCATTGAAACTATTTTTGAAGTTCTTTGCATTTAGGTTATATTGCATTAAAGATATACAGTCAAATTACTTTGCTATAAAGTCTTTTGGAATAATTCTAGTATGAAACATTTGAGTTTAACAAAAATTCCAAAGAGTGTTGAACTTTTTAGGGATGTTTGCGTGTTACCTAGCTGAAAGTTAAGGCTTGAAAAACTTAACAAACATACTATCCTTTCAAAATAGAGTTTGCCTTTTTAAAACAAGTGTGTAAATTAACTTGTTTTTGGAAGAAATTAGTATTATAGGGAAAAATAAAAGTAGATATTTGAAAACATTTCTACCATCATGTAACTTTGTGGGCAAAAATGATGTAAGTAAATGATATTCTAACATCTCATGTATGCATACTTAGAAACAAAATTCTCTACACTTTATTTAAATTATCAAAAGAGGCCAAAATATTTTAATACCCATTTTAAATAAAAAATGCTTGCAACAATTTCAAATTTATTTGTAAGATAAAATTTCAACAGTATGTTGGCATAATTGTGGAAATATATTAAAAATAGTGTCTGACTTGGTAAGCATAACCAGTAATTCACTTGTTCCATTTTGGTGTAATACGTGTTGTAGTGTCATTTATATTTCTAGTAGTCACTGGATATAAATATTACAGTATAAAATTCACAATAACAGGTCATCTGTTCACCAATAAGGAAATATTAAATAAGATCCTAAAAACATTTATTGAGGCATATTTACTCACATTGATACTAAAAATACCATGATTAACATAAAATAATTTTACTATGTATTGGTGTGGTCAAAATGGATGGACTCAATAAATTAATTATGTTAAAGCCTATTTAAATATCATTCACTGTCATTGTTTACATTTTTATATTACAGAACATAAATATTAAAAATTATTAATGATTATCAAACATTTTAGATTATAATTTTTAGGGTAACCTTCATAATCAGTGGAATTGAAATGTTTACTATATATGCACCTTTCCCCCTTTTGCCCTAACCTCACTCCTTTCCCTCTGGTAAATACTGATCTATTCTCCTTATCCATGTCTTTGTTTATTTTCCACATATGAGTGAAATTTTATGGTGTTTGCCTGTCTTTGACTTATTTTGCTTTACCATAATACCCTCAAAATCCATCCATGTCATCACAAATAGCACAACTTTGTCTTTTTTTTTATAAGTGAGTAGTATCCCATTATGTTTATCTACCACATCTTCTTTATCCATTCATCTGTAGAAGGGTGCTTGGGTTACTTCCACCTCTTGGTTATTGTGAATAATGCTGAAATGAACATAAGGATGCATAAATCTCCTTGAATTGTTGATTTTAAGTTCTTGGGATAAATATCCAGTAATGGGATAGCTGGACCATATGATATTTCTATTTTTAATTTTTTGGGAAATCGCCATACCATTTTCCATAGTGGCTACACCAGTTTGCGTTCCCATCAGGAGTGCATCAGAATTCTGTTTCTCTATCCTCTCCAATGCCTGTTTTTTCTTGTCTTGTTAAATATAGCTGAGGTGTATAAGAAGATAGCTCATTGTAACTTTGATTTACATTTAACTAATAATTAGAGAGGCTAAACATTTTTTTTTCATGTTCCTGTTTGTCATCTGTGCATCTTCTTTGGAAAAATGTTGGTTTATATCCTGTGATCCTTTTTTGATCAGGTTGTTCATTTTTTTGTTGTTGAGTTGTATGAGTTCTTTACATATTTTGGAAATTAACCCCTTGTCAGATATATGCTTTGCAAATATTTTCTCCCAGTTGGGGGGTTATCTTTTCATTTTCTTCATGGTGTCATTTGCCTTGCAGAAGCTTTTTAGTCTGATGTAGTTCCACTTGTTTATTTTTGTTTGTTTGTTTCCCTTGCTTAAGATGACAAAGTATTCAAAAAGATACTGCTAAAACCAATGTCAAAGAGTGTTCTGCCTGTATTTTTTTCTAGGATTTTTATAGTTTCAGGTCTTACATTCAGAGCTTTATTCCATTTTGAGTTAATTTTTGTGTATCATGTAAGATAATGGTCTGTGTTCATTCTTTTGCATGTGGTTGCCAGTTATCACAACAAAATTTATTGGAGAAACTTTCCTTTTTCCGTTGTATGTTCTTGACTCCATTGTCAAAGATCAGTTGTCCATAAATGTGTGATTTTATTTCTGGGATTTCAATTCTATTCCATTGATATGGGTGTATATTTTTGTGACACTACCATGATGTTTTGATTATAGCTTTGCAGTATATTTTGAAGTCAGGGATTGTGATACCTCCAGCTTTGTTCTTTTTTCTCAGAATTGCTTTGGCTTTTGGGGGTCTTTTGTTGTTCCATATTTATTTCAGAATTCTTTGTTCTATTTCCATGAAGAATGTCTTGGGATTCTGATTGGGATTTCACTGAATCTGTAGAGTGCTTTAGGTAATATGGACATTTTAATTATGTTTATTCTTCCCATCCATGAGTGTGAGATATCTTTCCATTTGTCTATGTCGTCTTCAAATTTTCACTAATGTCTTGTAGTTTTCATTGTATGGATCTTTCATCTCCTTGCTTAAATTTATTCCTAGGTTCTTTATTCCTTTGTTGTGATTGTAAATGTTATTGTACTCTTAACTTTCTTTCTGTTAGTTCATTATTAGTGTATAGAAATGCAAGTGATTTTTGAATGTTGATTTTATAACCTGCAACTTTGCTGTAGTTGTTGACTATTTCTACGTGTTTTCTGGTGGATTCTCTAGGGCTTTCTATATGCAGTATCATGTCATTCACAAACAGTGTGAATTTTACTTCTTTCTCTCCAATTTGGATCCTTTTGATTTCTTTTACTTACCTAATTGCTCTGACCAAAACTTCTAGTACTGTATTGAATGAGAGTTGTGAGAGTGGGCACCCTTATCTTTTTCCTGCTCTCAGAGTCATAGCTTTCAGTTTTTCACCATTAAGTATGATATTGTCTCTGGGTTAGTCATATGTGACCTTTATTATGTTGATGAACTTTCCTTCTATATGCATTTGGTTGAGAGTATTTATCATAAATTTATGTTGTAACTCATCAAATTCTTTCTCTGTATCTATTGAGATTATCATGTGATTTTTATTCCTCATTTTGTTAATATTTGTATCAGGGGAATTATATACTGATAACAGGAATATTCCACCAAGAAGACGTAGCAATTATTAATATATATGCACCCAACACAGGATCACCAAAGTATATAATACAACTATTAACAGACCTAAATGAAGATATTGACAGAAACACAATAATAATAGGGGACTTCAACACCCCATTTACATCCTTGGATATATCAGCCAGACAGAAAGTCAACAAGGAAACCGTGACCTTAAATGAAACACTGGACCAGGTGGATTTAATAGTTGTATATAGAACATTCCACCTCCCAAAAGCAGAATATTTTCTTCTCAAGTGCACAGGGAAACTTCCCAAAAATGGACCATATGTTGAGAAAAAGGGCTAGCCTCAATACAATTAAGAAGATTGAAATCAGGTCAAGCATCTGACCACAACACTGTGAAACTAGAAATCAAATTCAAGAAAAAAGCTGAGAAAGTCAAACATGTGAGGACTAAACAGCATGCTACTGATCAACCAATGGATCAAAGAAGAAATCAAAGGAGAGGGGCTGGATCCATGGTTTAGTGGTTAATTTTGGCATGCTCTATTTTGGCACCCTGGATTTGTGGGTTCAGATCTCAAGTGCAGACCTGCATCACTCATTTGCCATACTGTGGTGGTGACCCACATATCAAGTGGAAGAAGATTCACACAGATGTTATCTCCAGGCTAATCTTCATCAGAAAAAACATAAACATAAAAAACAATGAAGAAATAAAGAAATCAAAGGAGCAATAAAAAAATACCTAGAGACAGATGAAATTGAAAGCACAACATACTAAAACTTATGCAATGCAGCAAAAGTGGGACTAAGAGGCAAACTTTTAGCACTAGAGGCCTACATCAACAAACAAGAAAAAAGAAAAATAAGTAATCTTAAACTAAAAATAAAAGAACTAGAATAATAGCATATCAAAAAGTCAGTAGAAATAGGGAAACAATAAAAATCAGAGCCAAAATAAATGAAATAGAGACTAAAAAAACAATACAATGGATCACTGAAAGTAAGAGCTGATTCCTTGAGAAGCAAAATTGACAAACCCTTAGCCAGACTACGAGAAAATGAGAGAAGGCTCAAATAAATAAAATTAGAAATTAAAGAGTAGAAATCGCAGTGCATCCCACAGAAATACAAAGGACTATTAGAGAATACTATGAAAAACTATATGCCAACAAACTAGATAACCCAGAAAAAACAGATAAATTTTTAGACTCATATAATCTCCCAAAACTAAATCAAGAAAAAGTAGAGGCTCTTAATAGACCAATCACAAGTAAAGTGATTGAAACAGTAATCAAAAACCTCCCCCAAAAAGCTATAGTCCTGGGCCAGATGGATTCTTTGGTGATTTCTACCAGATATTCAAAGAAGACATAATACCTGTCCTATGAAACAATTCTGAAATATTGAAGAAGAGGGACTGTTTCCTAAGTCACTCCATGAGGCCAACATTACCCTGATATCAAAACCAAATAAGGACAAGAAAAAAGGAAAATTACAGGCCGGTATCACTGATGGTCGTTGATGCAAAAATCCTCAAAAAATATTAGCAAATCAAATACAACAATACTTTAAAATTATCATACAGCATGAGAAATTTGGATTTACTCCACAGACGCAGGGATGATTCAACATCTACAAATCAAACGATGGTCTCCGTTTTGGCATTCTCTCTTTTTCAATCCAATTTTATTTCACCATCATGTTTGTGATTCCAAATCTGTACTTATAAATTTCTTGATAGGCATTATTATTAACTGACATAATATGAGCACCCCTTCCCTTCTCCATGTATGTTAACTTAAAGTTTGTTCAAAGATGCCAAGTCCCTACTTTCTAAATCTATTCTTCCAATATGTACTTACAGCTTGAGATGGTGCAGTGGTATGGCCATGGCCAATGTGATGTAAATGCATGATTATGGCTGAGTGATTCTTAATTTAAAAAAGCGTCATGACACACACTTTACATATCTTACTATTTTGTCTAGTATACCTCAATAAATCAGAAAAAAAGTTAAAAAATAATAGCTAAAGACTTATTTGCCCTGTGACATCTCCATTTTTATCCTGCATTCTGCTTGGGTCATGAGTGAGATGCCTGGTAATGTAGAAGCCATTCATGACCCTAGAGAAGACACAGTTGAATGGCAGAACAAGAAAATGGAAGGAGCCTTGTTCTTTGCTGGTATCATTGAGCTGCTGCAGACACTACTGACTGTCTAAAACCTGACTTCCATTGCATTCAGCATAAGTCTCCTCATTGATTTAAAAGGACTGAAGTACTATCCTCTGTTATTCATAGTTAAATATATTAGAGACTTAACAAAAAATTGCCCTACAACTGCACTCACTAGAACTAGATTTTTCTCCAGAGAAATCAGAAATAACCTATATGAGGCCCAAACCCAGACTGGCTGGATCATGATCACAGTGTTCTAAGTGTACTAGGAAGATCATTATGGAATATTAAGTATACATTACGACAAGTACTAGATACAGTGAAGGGCAAATCCATTATATACCCTAGTTCTGCCCATTGTACAATCACATAACAACAAATAAATGGCACAAAATACACAAAATACTCAAATGACTATTGGAATCTTACTCTTAAAATTAAAATGATCAATAGGTGTATAATTTAAGGTGGACGTTTGCACTTTTACCTTCTAGAAAACTAGCAGCACACAGAGTTGTTCTCTTCTGTGTCTATGGCTATGAGGTAGATGTGTCAGTGTAATGGGTTAGGTAGAGAATCATGAAAGATAGTCCAAATATCCGGTATTGATGTGGTGGGTGTGTATATATATAATGAAATACAATGTTCAATGCTACATTTAGTAAGAATAATGTGGAAGCCAGAGTGGAATAAGCTATGAGAGCAAGAAGCCCAGAATTAGTTTACTTTTAAAATTTTCCCCTTTAAATAAAAAAATACGAATGAAAACAAATTTGAATGTTTCACATGATAGTCTAACAATTTTAAATCATACTTATAGCTGCCTAATTTCAAAATAAAATACACATTCAGACAATTCTTTTATATTTATTCTTTAGAAAGGAATTAACCTATGTCATTGATTTGACTTCTATATGGCTTTTTTTTTTTTTGACAAAGAAGAGAGCATAATGGAGAAGTTCTTTATTAAGTTCATTTTAAAGAAGTGAGAAAAAAAGCAGTCTCTGACAGCTGTCTACTGAGCTTGTCTGGCTAAACACCTAGGTCATAGTGTTCTGTTGATTGCAAAATAAACAAACTCACACAACATCAGCATCAGAAAAGTTCCTCATGAAAGAGGAAGACAGAAAAAAGCCCCTCTGTTGACACGTCTGAGCTGACATGAAAATAATAACACAGCCCAAACCTCAGAAATTACCAATATCTCCTTTTCCCATTTAATACATTTGATTGCTGCCTCTTTAGCAATTACAGCTTAGTGATGTTTATTCTTTCTACCTTCCAGATAAAATTACCCTTATTTTCTGACATGATCCTATCTAGTAAAAATCTCCCTTTTTTGTTCTTTTCCCATATACCCAACACAATCACAAATAAGTCCATGTCAGCACCCTCTTACTGACACGTGATGTGCTGTCTCCTTTATGCAATAAATCAACTCATTCACCTAATCACGTGTTTCTGGTATTCTTCAGCTGGAGGGCATTGAGAATAGTTCTTCTGTTTCCTTGTATTAGGTATTAATTTACTTAAAGTTTGGCATTAAATGTTATATAAAAGTAATAATATATGGTTCTTGTATTTATAGATTGAAAAACCTAATGCAGGCAATAATGACATTAACTACATTTTTTCAAGAATAATAGTATGAGAATACTATTATTCTCATTTTTTATTTTTTTCAAAAATAATAGTATGAGAAAATCTTCCTCTTATTTTATAAAATATATTGCAGTGGAATCCTGATTATAACATGGATGTTAAAGCAAAACTGTAATGCATGTATCACAAATATGTCTCACAAAGATAGAATGTATTTTCTTGTTACATAAATGGTGGACATGATTTGATTTATAAAATTGTTAACTCTAGAATATTAGAAATAATATTTATTTTTTGTAGAGGTAAATGTTTGTATACATGGATCTATAAGAATTAGAAGTTATGCATATATATTTTAGAAATACATTGGTATATAAATCATATTTTATGATGTAATTTATGATATATCATATGTCATATATTTGTGTGATGGTGTATATGTATTACATTACAGATTTTGTAAAAATGGAAAGTATGGAATTGTAGAGATGATGAGGAGGTCAGGAACAGAATAGGAAAAAGAGAAAACACTTTCATCTACTGTGATTGGTTTTTAAAGTGTACATGAAAAAAATTTATTAACGTGTGGAACAATAAGTATAAATTACTAGTGAAATCATAAGAGAATAAGAGCATTTTGGAAATAAGGAGCTAGGGAAGTGATTTACAGTGGAGTGAAACATTCTTGCCCTTAAGAGAGAACAGCAAAAGTTGAAATGGAAATAACTGAAACATCAGTAAAATCTGAGATGTTCTAGTAGACAATTCTAAAGTAGAGTAGTGATGCACCCCCTTGAAACCATTAATGTTTCAGAAATGAAAAGACTTTCTTAATCCCTGTCTGCATCTCCTTGTTCCGGAAACTGTACACAACGGGGTTCAATGTGGGGGTCACAAGACTATAGAGTGCAGCTACCACCTTGCCTCTTTCAAATGTGTAGCTGGAAGCAGGGCGGACGTAGGTGTAGATTACAGGGCAATAGTAAAGGGACACCACTATGAGGTGGGATGAGCATGTTGAAAAGGCCTTTCTCTTGCCTGCTGCTGTGTGGATGCAGAGAATGGCAGCGATGATAAAAGCACAGGAGATGCAGGTGAGGGTGAAGTTGCCCACTGCCAGGGTAATATCTGCAATATAGACCATCACCTCATTGACTTTCACAGGGCTGCAGGACAAAGATAGCAGTGGGGGTATCTCACAGAAGAAGTGGTCAATGGTATTTGGTCCACAGAAGGTCAGCTTCAGGATGAGACCTTTGTGTACCCAGGAATTGGTTACTGCAATAGCCATAACAATGCTGAGTAAGGCCATGCACATATGGTGGTTCATGACAGTGCTGTAGTGAAGAGGGAAACAGATGGCCACATAGTGGTCATAGGCCATGGTGGTGAAAAGAACCATCTCAGCTCCCAGGGACCATGTAAAGAAGAAGAGCTGGGACATGCAGCCTCCATATGAAATGGTCCTTCCTGATGCTAACATGGTCCCAAGCATCTTGGGTATTATGCTTGTGGAGCAGATGATGTCTACAATAGCCAGTGACAGAAGGAGAACATACATGGGGTATGTAGGGTGGTGTTATAGATTATGGCAATGACAATGATCAAATTGCCAAGAAAAGCCACAAGACAGATAAGGAGAAAGACAATGAAGAGAACTCCCTGGAGTTCAGGATTTTGGCTGAGCCCCAGAATCATAAACTCAGTTATAATACTGTTATTCATATTGCTTTGGTGATTAAATGGCAGACATTGCAGAGAGTGAACACGTGGGAATTAAAGAAACCTGAATGTCATTATAAGATTGTGTGTGTGTGTGTGTGAATGAAGTGATTTGAGTATTGATTTGACACAACTTTGTAGCAGGAATTCCTTTATGATGGACTTTGGTCTTCCAGGCAATATCCTCTATTCTCAAGATCCATACCATTTTCTGATGCATATTCTTCCATTAATGACTCCAGTAAACAGAAGCCTGTGGTTGAGAAGAAAAATAAAAAATTAAATGTCTTCAAATATTTCAATATTATCATTTTGAGTTGAAACTTGTCTGAGCCTAAGTTACATTCATTTACACACACACACACACACTGGAACTATAATAAAAATAATTACATATCTCATTTATTCTGTTAATTACATGCTATCTTTCTACAAACATATGTAATCAGTAATATCCAGAACAACAGAAGCTGACAGGACTAAACATAGTGGGAACATATCAGGGGGAAAATGCCCAACAGAAAATTCTAAGGCTGGGTATTCATGAGATCATTGACTAATTTGTTGAAGTCCAAGCACCAAATAATTTAATTAAATTCCTGCTTTTAGATTTTTTCCTCAATTTTAAAAGTGCAATCCTAAAATTGAGTGAACTAATTTGTTGTACTGCCATGCAATGGCAAGAGTGTTGGATGTAAAAATAGAAAATCTGGTGTTACCTCTTCATTTCATCATAGCTGTAGACTGGCCATTTACCCTCCATAACCTTCAGATTTCTTACTTCCAAAAATAGTATAAATTGGGACAAATATTAGATATTATATAGTCAGAGCAAAAGGTTTTTAGGGATACTCCAGGATAGAAGCAGCTGAAAAACAGTTATCTGGAAGGTAGCCATGAGTTTCAAAGGGAAATTCTTGTTTTATTTTATTCATCCCCAAAAATTTTCTAGAACTTTGTCACCTGTTTTCTTTTTGCTTATTTGTTTGGATAGATTTGTTTTTATGTATAGTCATATTTTTACCTGAATTCATGATTATCAGGACTATTGTGACCCAGTGAATCCAGTAGCAGTATTCAAAGCAGTTGTAAATTTATTCATAACTTTATGTTTTATATTGTTCACTGCTTCTCAGAGGTCATATTGTACCTCAGATACCTATCCAGCGGTATAAGTAAAAATCATGTTTGAGACAAAATCCAGTCTGATTTGCTCCTCTAGGCCCTGAAATCCCAACTAACAATTTTCTAAATTTAAGCTAGTGACTGATTCATGTGTAGCTGTTCAGACTGGTGTGAAAAAGTAAAGATTTTGTTTAACCTATAATCCACTTCAAGAATTCCTAGCTTTATTTTTTTTATTTTTTTTTCATAGTGAAGGGATGTAATATCTGCCAGTACTTGGATCTATGTGTTAGATCCTCTGTAGATATATCATTTTTTCTCAAAAAAACTTTGGAAATTAAATGTTAACATCTTTATGTAGTTGATAAGAAAACAATGCTCTGAAAGATAAAATAACAGATGACTGGATTACAAACCTCATAAGTGGAAGAGCCAGAATTTACATCTAGGTTTTCTGACTCTAAGGAAATTACTCTTAACCTCTCCACTATATGCCTTCAGGTAAAACACAAAATAGTATGGTGAATGTACACAAAAAATGAATGATATAGGAAAGGTTGGAAAGAACATGTAAGTTTTATGCTGAATAATATATGATTTGGAAAACATAGATGAGGATAGAAAATATAATTGAGATAGTTGATATTTGAAATTTAAGTATTTTTTAATATTTGAAATATATGATATTGAAATAAATGACATTACTCTTTAAAATACTGAGTGTTGAATGTGTTTTTCAATTATTGTAAGAGCCCCTGGTCCTTCATTCCATCTGAATCAGAGATCTGGTATCAAAGCTTCTTGGGGTGAATTTATAAGACAATGGAACTCTTCCAGCCTTCTTGATCTTACTCACCAAAATAGGCACCAAAATATAAACTGAGTCCATGATGAAGAAAAAACTTCAATTGTCTCTTGGAGAATTGTTATTTATCAATGTAATTAATGCTATACGACCATGTAATTTTTATTTACCCATGTAATCATTACTGATTTGGTCCCAACATTCAAAGCCAGGTTTCACAAAATGCAGAAAGTTTGCAAAGAGATAAGGAAGTACACCTCCACTCCACTATCTCTGATTTAAGAGCAAAAGTGAAGAGGATCTGGAGATTGCTTTTCACATCTCTTCTTGGAATGTCCCATTCCCTTTACAAGAGTGATAGCATTGCAGCTCTATTCTCAATGCTCGTGCTATAAGTTGGAATGGTTACTGTGTGTAGAAAAGGTCAAATTCAAAGGGGTATCATGACACAGTTCACTAGGAGGAGAGGGTATCTATTGACTATAAAAGCTTTGTTCAGAATGTTTTCTATTGACCCATGGTGTAGACATATATTATTTTCAATCCACAGGTGTCCAAAATTTCTATTCTATGGTCAATGGTTTCTAGTTAAATTCTGCAAGTGAGACTGGCCTGGCTTCCATGCTACCCTTGATCCCCAAAAGCCAGAGTATCCATCCAAAGAGAGCCTGCCCACATCAGCAAGGACGTCTATTTCTTCAGGTCTTGTAATTTATAGCCATTGACTTTTGGCCATGTTCCTTTTTGTTCATCTCATCTAGAATCATCTATTTTGCTTTAGTTATTATTTTTAAACTGACAGTTTTTTTATTGATTTAAATTTGGAGGTAAGAAAAAGTAGTGAAAGTTAGTTAAAATTAGGTAAATGCTTGGGGCTTAAATCTTGACAGTGGCAATTTCTGTCAATGATCTTGTAGTTTTAAGGTAAGTTTTCAAAATCTTGGGTTATCTCTGTTAGTTAAATGTATAATAACAACAGCAGTAAACTTGTTGAGTTGCTTTGAGAATTAAATAATAAATGCATATCATTAGCCCAATACTTAGCCCATATTTAGCTCTCAAGTGAAGGTAATTTAGAGTTCTAAATTCCTATCATTTTAAAAAGTCATATTTTTAACCTATAGGTTTTTAAAATTAATAATGAGGCAATTTTTATTGCTTAAAGGAAGAAAAACATTCCAAAATATATTTGCAATGATTGAATAATAGTATAATGCAAGAATAAGCAGCTTCACTTAAGGAAAATAAAAGATAATTCAATTAATACTGAAAGCAACAAAGATGTATTTATTCAACCAATATTTTAAAGTCAAACTTTGTATTAATCATTATGCTTTCTATTTGATTACAATGATGTAGAAATGTAATAAATGTTTTCAATTATTTTGGGGTTAATGGTAAATTAAAAAATGAACAATCAAATAACACGTATTGAGATCATCGGAAAATTATTAGAAGTACAGTATAAAGCAATTTTATATAGTGACATAGCATGCTTAATTTGGTCTTGGAAAGAATAATGAGAAGACCAAACTGAAATACTATTATGGTATTGTCCTCAAAGGTAAGCAGTTTTCAAGGAGTGTTCAGGGAGAAGGAAGAGAAGAGAGGAAATAAACACCAAGGAAAAACACTAATGCTGCAAATGTAGGGAGGTGTGAAGTACAAAATTCATCTGGGATAAAGCAACTATTTTGGTGATGGATTTGTGTGCATAGAACAATTATTTTGCTATGCGAAGTATAACATGATAGGTCTTGTTTGATTATTATACTCTAAGGAAAAATTTTGTGCTTCTGTAGATAATAAGGAAGAAGTTGTAAGTCCGAGAAAGTAATATGTGGTGTGCCCCAACATTAGAAAGACAACCCTGCAGACAGCATAGAGGATCAGTCCAGAGGGAGACATATTGTCCATTTTGAGGTATGACTGTGCTTACAAGCACTGATTGACTCTTAGAACAATGCCAATTTAATTAAATTTAACACTAGGATTTATTTATAATAATTATTGCCAGAATAAAATAAAAGTTACAATAGATAAAACTACATGCAGAGAGAATTTAGACAAGTTATTTTTTTGCATTTCTTTTTAGACAAGTTGATTTTTATTGTTTGGCAGAATGCAAGAACACTGACAAAGAAACACCAGCAAACCTTTCCTAGAGGGAGGGAATTGAGGTCACGTTGTGTTTACTGACACTTAGAACTCAGAACATTAATAGAGGTTCACATTAATATTTTAATGTCATTCAACATGTTATTTTGTTTAATCCTCAGAACAGGATTAATTAATAATGAAGAACGTTAATGTCCCAGTTAACATATGAGGTAGTTGGTCAAGTCTGGTAGTGTTAACAAACTTGCTCATTGCCACACAGTCAGATATTGGGTACATGGAGATCTGAATCCAGGGAGTCTGATTTAAAAAACTCAGTGACGTTGCAATCTACAAGCCAATGTTATACCAATGCAACTCAATGTATTCTCCCACATCATCAACTATATCATCATAATCGTCATCAGCATCATCATTGTTTTCAAATACCTTTTTCTTCTTTGCAAGCATGGACAACATATGCACACTTTTAAAGTGCTACCGTATGTAAGGCAAGCTGCTAGGAACTCACCAGAGAGCCACTATGTGTTATGGGGCTAGAGTGGTACAATTTACTTTATCCTCTTACATTTCTGAATAACTTTTGTCAGACAGTTTCATTCAAGATAATTCTTCACTAAATAAGAGTTGCTTCTAGTTCAAGTTTGTTCAGGGAGAATATTGCATTCTCTTTAGCTTAGCTTCACAGCTTAAGTATTGCAAGAGAGATGAAAGTGCCCATTTCTCAATTTTGCAACTTAAAAGTAGTGAAAAAGAGAAAATTTGGTGCAGGTTCAAGGAGTGTGCATATAATTGTGTAAAAATTATGGCCCTACCCAAGGAAGCGTAATCATCCATTGGGGTTAGCCTGGGACTGCCCCTTTTTTTCCAGAAAAAGTCTCATGTCTTAAGAACACCTTCATTCCTGAGAAAAATGGGATGATTGATCACCCTATGACCCCTGAAGTCAATGCCAGAACTGTTCCTGAGAATCTCGTTCACACATGAACTCCCAAAGAATTTTATTCTCTAAGTTTCAGAAGAAATATTTTTTTTTGCAAATTCAACTTTAGTGTGTCACTCTCCTTATTCAAGAGTGAATTACAGATTCTTGTATATGATAAAATATACACATCAAATGATGAATTCAAGTTGTTACATAGGCTACACTTATGAGAGGTGCGGAAGCAGCTTAGAGCATATTGATACAATGATAAATTTTGAAAACTCATTTTAAATCATTTTTCTAATTAAACCTTCACACTAATTGAAGAAAGGGGATATTCTAAAATAATTTCTCAAGCATATGAAGTATTCCTACCACCTTGGTAACAGTGTACTTACCTAAATTTAGTTGACTTTGTTTTAAAGTCTAATTTGTGAATATGTGATATGTAAGAGAAAAATTTAAGAAGTCAGGCAGACAATGTAAGCACAAGTATCATCAAATAAGTATCCTCTATTTTAAACTGAATTGCAATCCATGGATAGATTTTCCCCTGCCCTATGCCTAAAAAGGAACCAGAGAGACTACGTGGATCATGCATATCCCTATCCAGGTCATAATTAGATGGTGACTGTGAAAAGTAGAATTTCCACAAGTACTCACTTTAGTTCTTTGCAGGGTATCACCATGTTCGAACAGTGACCTGCATCAAATCACCAGAAAAAAATGGAAAATAAAGACAACATCCCTCGTCAGTTTGCTTTCAACAGACTTCTGTCATGCTTGCTTAAGTATTGATTCCATTATGTTGAAGATCAATCAAAATAACATTTCCTGAATAAAGAACAAGGGGCCCCAGGGAACAGCATCTCGGACTGAATTTCTGAGAGGTAGTTAAAATGGATCTCAAAGGAATAATCAAAACAACTCTGCACTGACAACAAATTACAGATGTAATAACTTGAACTTTCTGCGTCATTTCTCTATAAGACAAAATCATATCCCAAGATGACATCTCCATGATGTAGGAAATCTGAATATTGAGAGAGACACTAGGAATGCTGGAGGGAGATTCAGAGAATGGATGGATGGACATTGGTATAAAAACAGCTACAGCTGCAGGAAGGATCACTCTCTCTGAATAGAAAATAAACAGAGATGAGAATGGCAGAAAGTGGATTCCAAGATGAGATTACAGCAAAGATTGTAGAAGTTCATTTATCCCACTACATTCTGAGGGAGTCAGGGTCTACAAATGTACTAGAGAAGGACATTCGGTTTTCAGTGAATGAATATAATCAACTCTTTAGTTAAATTTCTTCCTGAATTGAATTGAATCGTTGTTTGAAAATATGTGTTCAATCTTTTGGCATTGTGTATGCATGGGCACACACAAATGAAACTCATGTGTGTGATGTACTCACAGTAAAATAGCATCATCTCTGTCTATCTTGCTGACAATCCTCATATTTTGAAATGTCCATTGAAAGTCAAACACCTATTTTCATGTTTACCATATAGACTTCTTTCCTCTATTTGTTTATGTCTGAGAAAAAGTACACTGGTGGATATTAGATCATTTTAAACAGTTTTCTTAAACAGTAGACCGTGACAGTGATCTAAATGCTCATATATCTTAAATTATTAATTATTTATATATCATATCCTTTATTATCCTAAATATTATCTAAGTATATCAGACTGTGAAAAAAAGATTACAAAAATGGGCAGGAATTATATATACTAATAGGCACATGGCTAAGTAGAAATTACATGGACCATAAGAATGATTCTCTTAAGTCTGGGGACATAATTTACTTGGCTTTAGTGATATTTTTAAGAGTTAAAATAACCTGCCTTCTTCTGTAATGGTAAAAGTTGTTGTCCATATATTACTTCGAACAGACATATTAAAAATATATATAACATTTTCAGGTACTATGATTGAGTGGACGATAAATCAGATTAACCTAAAATAAAAACTGTGTGTGAAAGGCTGTACTGGAGGGTATTTGTTAAAAATTATATAGAGATATTATTTTATGTATAAACACTTCATCCAGTCATCGCCTCTTGGTTCCAAACTCGCCCTTACTCAGTTGCTCTGGGGTGTTGAACTGGATTGAACCTGTAAAACCTGTAACCATATTGCTCCTGGTCAGCTGGCACCACATTAACTCTGCCATTATGGGGCAATGGAAGGAGACTGTAAGGCTGAGTGAGGAAAACAAGGTGAGTCCCTGGTCTTTCTCTCTGCTGGAAGATCTATCAGTTCTATTATTTTCACTTTTGATTGAAAATATCACAGCATGTTTTATGAGTTTGTCACATTCTTTTAAGTTTGTCAAGTTAGGTCATGCATCATTTAAAGCTAAACTAGTGTGTGCACAGAGAATTTGTTTTATATCTTTGTGGTGGAAGTGTCCCTTTGGCATTATGAATGTTTCCTCTTTATCTCAAAAAATGTTGCTTGACTTACTGCCTATGTATTCTGATAGGATAATTGCACCAGTTTTCTTTTGTTTAGTTTTGCATGGTATATCATTTTCTTTCTTTATTTTGCCAATATTTTCTTTGTTTGTATTTGAAAATATGTAAGTGGCAAATTTGTTTTTTAACAAGATCTTAATATTTTGATATCAGCAGTTTGGTTATTTGCATTTACTTTAATTCTTGATCCATTTTTATTTGCTTTCTTGTTATTTACTTTCTTTTTTTTCCATTTGTTTTGGGTTCCCTTCTCTCGTCTTTCTTATGTTCTTCTTTTAAAATTTTTTTATTTTTTTAATTGCAGTAACATTGGACTATAACAAGATATAGCTTTCAGATGTACATCGTAATATATTTCGAATTCTGTGAAGATCATGTTCACCACACAAAAACTAATTATAGTCCATCCCCTCACATGAGAGCCTAATCCCTACATTTGCCCTCACCCTCTTTCCGCTACGAAACCAGCAATCCAATCTCCATTGCTGTGTATTTGTTTGTCGTTGTTTTTATCTCCCACATATGAGTGAGATAATTAGGGATGTGACTTTTTCCCTCTGACTTATTTCACTCAGCATAATACTCTCAAGGAGCATACATGTTGTCATAAATGGCCGGATTTCATCATTTCTTATGGCTGAATAGTATTCCATTGTGTATATATACCACATCTTTCTTATCCATTTGTCCCTTGATAGGCACCTAGGTTGCTTTCACATCTTGGCTATTGTGAATAACGCTGCAATGAACATAGGGCTCCATGTATCTTTATGCCTTTGTGTTTTCAAGTTCTTTGGATAAATACCCGGAAGTGAGATAGCTGGATCATATGGTAGATCTATTCCTAATTTTCTGAGCATACTCCAAAGTGCTTTCCATGGTGGCTGCACCAGTTTGCACTGCCAGCAGCAGTGTACGATGGTTCCCTTCTCTCCACATCCTCTCCAACACTTGTTTCCTGTCTTGTTAATTATAGCCATTATGACTGGAGTGAGGTGATACCACACTGTGGTTTTGATTTGCATCTCCCTGATAGCTAAGGATGTTGTACATCTTTTCATATGGCTATTGGCCATCCATATATCTTCTTTGGAGAAATCTCTGTTCAGATCTTTTGCCCATTTTCTAATTGGATTGTTGTTTTTTTTGTTGTGCTGTATGAGTTCTTTGTATATTTTGCATATTAACCCCTTATCTGATATATGGTTTGCAAATGTCTTCTCCCAGTTGTTAGGTTGTACTTTCATTTTGTTGATGGTTTCCTTTGCTGTGCAGAAGCTTTTTATTTTGATATAGTCCCATTTGTTCATTTATTGTTTTTTTCCCTTGCCATGTCAGACATGGTACTTGAAAATATGCTGCTAAGACCGATGTCAAAGGGCATACTGCCTATGTTTTCTTCCAGAAGTTTCATGGTTTTGGGTCTTACATTCAAGTCTTTAACCCATTTTGAGTTGATTTTTGTGCACGGTATAAGGGAATGGTCTACTTTCATTGTTTTGCATGTGGCTGTCCGGCTTTACCAACCCAATTTATTGAAGAGACTGTCCATTCTCCATTGTATGCTCTTGCCTCCCTTGTTGAATATTAGCTGTCCATAACTGTGTGGATTTATTTCTGGGCTCTTGATTCTGTTCCATTGATCTGTGTGTCTGTTTTTATGCCAGTATCATGTTGTTTGCGTTACTATGGCTTTGTAGTATATTTTGAAATCAGGGAGTGTGATACCTCCAGCTTTGTTCTTTTTTCTCAGGAATCCTTTGGTTTTTCTGGTTCTTTTGTTGTTCCATATAAAGTTTAGGATTCTTTGTTCTATTTCTGTGAAAAATCTTGGTGGAACTTAGATAAGGATTGCATTGAATCTATAGATTGCTTTAGGCAGTATGGACATTTTAACGATGTTAATTCCTCCAATCCAAGAGCAGAGAATATCTTTCCAATTCTTTGTGTCTCCTTTGATGTCTTTCAACAATATTTTATGGTTTTCAGTGTACAGATCTTTCACATTTTAGGTTGCTTATCCCTAGGTATTTTATCCTTTTTGTTGAAATTGTAAATGGGATTTTAGTCTTAATTTCTCTTTCTCCGACTATGTTGTTAGTGTATAGAATCACAACCAATTTTGTTTGTTAATTTTGTATCTCATGACTTGACTGAATTCCTTTATTGTTTCTAAAAGTTTTTTAGTGGATTCTTTAGGGTTTTCTATACATAAAATCATGTTGTCTGCAAAGAATGACAGTTTCACTTCTTTTCCAGCATGGATCCCTTTTATTTCTTTTTCTTGACTGGTTTCTCTGGCCAGGACTTCCAATACTACGTTAAATAAGAGTGGTGACAGTGGGCATCCTTATCTTCTTCCTGTTCTTAGAGGGATAGCTTTACATTTTCCTCCATTGAGAATGTTATTTTCTGTCGGTTTGTCATATATGGCCTCATTATGTTGAGATATTTTCCTTCTATACCCATTTTATTTAGAGCTTTTATCATAAATGGATGCTGTATCTTCTCAAATGCTTTCTCTGCATCTATTGAGATGATCATGTGATTTTTATTCTTCATTTTGTTAATGTGGTGTATCATGTTGATAGATTTGCAGATGTTGAACTATCCCTGCATCCCTAGAATGAAACCCACTTGATCATGATGTATGATATTTTTAATGTATTGTTATATTTTATTTGCTAGTATTTTGTTGAAGATTTTTGCATCGATGTTCATCAGTGATATTGGCCTATAATTTTCTTTTTTTGTTTTGTCCTTGTCTGGTTTTGTTATCAGGATAATTTTGGCTTTGTAGAATGAGTTAGGAAACCTCCCCTAATCTTCATTTTTTGGGAAGATTTTGTGAAGGATAGGTATTAAGTCTTCTTTGAATGTTTGGTAGAATTCACCGGGGAAGCCGTCTGGTCCTGGACTTTTATTTTTTCGGAGGTTTTTGATTGCTGTTTCGATCTCCTTACTGGTACTTGGTCTATTCAACGTCTCTACTTCTTCTTAGTCTAGTTTTGGAAGGTTTTATGTTTCTAAGAATTTTTCCATTTCTTCTAGATTATCCAATTTGTTGGCATATAGCTTTTCATACTATTCTCTTATTATCTTTTGTATTTCTGAGGTGTCTGTTGTAGTCTCTCCTATTTCATTTCTGATTTTATTTAACTGAGCCTTGTCTTTTTCTTGGTGAGTCTAGCTAAGAGTTAGTCAATTTTCTTTATCTTTTCAAAGAACCAGCTCTCCATTTCATTAATTATTTCAATTGTTTTTTGCATGGAATATCTTTTTCCATCCTTTCACTTTCAGTTTGTGAGTGTCTTTAAAGTGTATCTCTTGTATGCAGCATATACATGGGTCTTCTTTTTTTTATCCAATTGACCACCCTATGTCATTTGATTGGAGCATTTATTCCAATGACATTTAAAGTATCTATTGATAAATATGTATTTATTGCGCTTTTGTTATCTTTTTTTCTGGTTGTTTTAGTAGTTATTCTCTATTCCTGACTTTTCTCTTGCTGTCTTCCCTTGTGGTTTGAAGTCTTTCTTCAGTGATGTGTTTGAATTCTTTTTTCTTACGTGTTTGCTTGCTTATTATAGGTTTCTGATTTGTGATTGCCGTGAGGTTCTATTTAATATTCTATGTATATAACCATCTATATCAAGTTGATAGACTGTTTAGCTTGACCTCTTTCTAAAAGTTCTACTTTTTCACTCCCCTTCTCCCACATTTTATGATTTGAAATCATATATAGTCTCTTGTTTAGTGTGTCTATGCAATACGCTTTTATCCTTGAAATAGGTGATTTTAGTGCATTTGTCTTTTAACTTTCATATTATCTTCACAGGTATTTGATCTTCTACATTTCCTATATTTTTACCTTTACAAGTGATTTTATTACCTTTTTTTATATGATTGTTTTTATCTCTATTTGTGGTCATTGCTTTCCCACTTAAATAAGTCCCTTCAGCATTTCTTGTAGAACTGGTTTCTTGATGATAGACTCCTTTAATTTTTGCTTGTCTGGGAAGCACTTTATCTCTCCTTCCATTCTGAATGACAACCTTGATGGATAGAGTATTCTCAGCTGTAAGTTTTCTCCTTTTAGTACTTTAAATATGTCGTGTCATTCTCGCCTCTCCAGCCTTTTGACTGAAAGGTCCTCTGATAGCCTTATGGGCTTTCCTCTGTATGTCACATGTGGCCTTTCTCTTGCTGCTTTTAGGATTCTCTCTTTATCTTTAATTTTGGACATTTTAATTATAATGGGTCTTGATGTGGAACTCTTTGGGCCTATCGTGTTTGGAACTTTCTGTGCATTCTGTAGTTGGATGTCTGTTTCCTTCCTTAGGTTAGGAAAATCTTCATCTATTATTTCTTCAAATAAATTTTCTGCCCCTTTGTGTCTCTCTTCTCCTTCTGGGACACCTATGATCAGAATGTTCCCATGCTTGATATTGTCCCAGAGTTTCCTTAGTCTGTTCTCATTCTAATTCTTTTTTCTTTTTCGTGTACAGCTTGGGTGGTTTCCTCTAGTCTTTTGTCTAGCTCAGTGATTCATTATTCTGAATCCTCTACTCTGCTATTGAGTCCCTCTAGTGAGTTTCTCATTTCCAGTGTTGTGTTCTTCATTTCTGAATGGTTCTTTTATATATTTTCCAGTAGTTTGCAGATGAGCTCACTGTGTTCATCCAGTCTTCTCCCAATATCTGTGATCATCTTTCTGATATTTTGTTTGAACACTTTGCCAAGTAGATCACTTATTTCTGTTTCATTTAGTCCTTTTCTGGTGTTTTGTCCTGTTCCCTTGCTTGGAAATTATTCCTTTGTCTCCTCATTATGCCTCGTTCTCTGTGCTTATTTCTATGTATTAGGTGAGCTGGCTATGTCTCCTGACTTTGGAGAAGTGGCCTTATGTAAGAGATGTCTTATGAAGTCCAGCAGTGTGCTTTCCTTTTGTCATCAGTGCAAATGATCAAGGAGTGACCACTTTGTGGTCTGCTTATGTCTTTCTGCTCTGGCATTATTGCTCTTAATTCAGGTACTGAGGCAGTCTAGTCTTTCCTTCCCTGGCTAGCTGTTTGTAAATCCTGTTTGGGGAGCCTCAGCATGGTTGTCTACAAAGTCTATCAGCACACTCCTGTTGCAGTTTTCCTCTTAATTGGATTGTTACCCAGTGTAGCTGTATGCTAAGCTCAGGGGTTTACAGTTGCAATAGGACTCAGACCTACAAGACTGTTGTCTGTTCACTTAGGAGGGCAGCTGGCTGGGGCTGGCCGTAGGCATGGGAGCACTCAATTGTTTCAGGCCTTGGAAGGTGGGGCTGATCTTTTTTATGGTTATTTATGAAGCAGGGTCCTTTTGCCTCTGATAAGCCTCAACCCCCACAGGAGCACACACACTGTCAACATAGACCTGGTCGGCACACACTTCCCAATGCCCTGGAACATACACCAGTGCAGCATTACAGAGGTCCCCACCTCTCCACCAATGTCACCACAGTTCACCTAGTCCTCACACACGCCCTGCCCAACAGAGGCAGAGACACTTGTCTGCCTGTAAAGGATCAAGTCACCCAGTCAATGCTGGCTGACAAGTAGCCTGAGGGCTTGCTGTTGGGTGGGGCCAGTCCCTAGGGTAGGCTGCCTGCCCTGGCTGAACTGGATTAAATACGCACCCTAGTGGATGTGGCAGGCCCCTGAGCTAACAGGCCAAGGGAATAACCTCAATGGCATCCCCAGGGGTCTGTGCCGGCACACCTGGACCAGGTCAGAACAATGGCCCCGACGAATGTCTCAGTCTCCAGAGAGGTCCCTCCTCTCACCAAGATGCCCCCAGAGCCCACGAGGTGAATCTCTTTTCAGCAAAGGACTGTCAGCCTTCTCTTTGGTGATTCTGGGTTGCTGAGATGGGTGAGTTTGTGGTGGGCCCTTTAAAACCCGGGTCTTTTCAGCTTTCATCTGATAGCTTTTCTGGGGGTATCCTTGCTGCAGTTAATAGCCAGCAAAGATAGACAGTAAGACCCTCATCTCAGTTGTGCTGAGTCTGAAGGATGCTTATAACAGTATGGACCCCCACTCTGGACCTCACTCCTCCAGTGAGGGCTGCGAACTGTCAAAGAAAATAATCCATAGCCAATCTATAAATGAAAATTTGGGTGAGTTTATTCTGAGCTGAAATCTGAGGACCATGGCCCGGGGCCTTTCTTCCCGAAGGAAGAAAGGGCACCAAAGAAGTGGGGTGCACAGAGTGGTTATATATCTCCAAACAGGCTGTTTCACATATGATTGAAATGTCCCTTTTACAATAGTCACAAGACTGCTCTGTTGGCACAGCTATTGATGGAACCACAGGTAGATCTGCTGTCTTGGTGAACACAGCAGGATGGCAGGTCTGTTGTCTCCAGCTGAGTGGTCACAGGTGAGCAGTGCAATCAGTTCCTAGCCTAAGGAAATGCCAAGTTACAAGGGGGAGGGAAGTTGCACCTTTATCTCAAGGGCCTTTGTTTTTGCCATAGGAAATGTCTATACAATGCATGCTCAATGGCCACAGTCAGGCCCTTTTGGAAAAAAACAAAGTCAGGCCAGATCAGGTTTATACCAAATGGCTTCCTCATATACTCCAATATATCCTATTGTTTGCCATTTTTATTTTGTCAATACCTTAAGGTGGCTCCCACCTGGCCAGCTGAGAAACTCTGCTGCTCCCAAAGGAGGCTTTTTTCCTCTCCAGCAGGAATTTCTGCCTCTTCCACCTTAGTCAGGACTGTCCCTTGTTGTGGAGGTTCTTTTTATCCAGTTTTCAGTTTTCCCTCCAGGGTAATTTTTCCAAAAATACTTGTAACCTGGTTGTGTTGGTGGGAGGAGAGGAGTTCAGAGGGTGCTTATGCTGCTATCATGATGAGATCTCTTCTTTTGTTCTTTTTGATTAATGTATTTTATTATCCCAATTTTTTCATTCATTACCTGAGTAGCTATGCACTTTTTATACTGATTTTCATTCTTATGCTTGAGATTATAATATACATTCTTGAAATTTTACATCATACTATAAATTCTGTCTTTTACAGTTTCACAAAAATGTAATGCATTTAGAACACCAAGTAGTTTAGTCCCTTCTAAATTTGTATTAATTTTATAATGGATTTTAATTACACACGTATCTCCAGCACCCATGACTTGTATTGCTTAAGCAGTAAATATTTCTTTACATGTAGCCTTATATTTATACTTTTAATTGTCTTCTTTTCCCCTGCATTTTTTCCCCATAGTGACAATTTTCCTTCTCCTGAATAACTCTGCTTTCAATTCTGATCCACAGATTTCCTGCCAACAAATTATTTCAGTTTGCATATGCATGAAATATTTTTATGTTTTTTCTACTTCTGGAAATTATGGTTACTGGGTATATAATTTCTAAGTTGGCTATTATTTTATTTAGCACATTAAAGTTATATGTAAATTGTTTTATGATATTCATAGTTGGTGTTGAGAAGTCAACTGTCATTAATGTTAATGTTTCTTTGAAGAAAGTGTTTTTCATTCTTTTTTACTACTGTCAAGATTTTCTTTGGTATTCACTAATTTTATTATTATGTGCCTAAGATGTAATTTTTCTTTTATTTATCTTGTTTGAAGCTTGCCAATTATATTTATCTGTGAGTATCTTTTTCTATGTTTCTACTTCCCCTTCCTGTCTTTGTATCTATGCTCCTCCTGCAATGAAAATAACATATGTGTTAAATTTTCACTGTGTTCCTGAGGACACTGAGGACAGGGAGATGGAGGAAGCACTTCCTCTCCATGCTCACCCAGTAATTCAGCAAAAGGTAAAGCATGGGCAGCCCTTGGGCCCAGGAGTTGTCACCCAAGGAGCCCAGATCATGACAGAGTTCAGCATATACCCCCGATACACCAACAGAACTGCTGGGCCTGTGTAAGCAATGCAGGCAAGGCCTGGTGAGACCATACCAGCCTTGCTCCTGTGTAGAGATTAAATATCATACTTTTTTGTTTTTTTGGTGAGGAAGATAGGCCCTGAGCTAACATCTGTTGGAAATCTTCCTCTTTTTGCTTGAGGAAGATTGTCTCTGAGCCGACTTTTGTGCCAGTCTTCCTCTATTTTATATGTGGGACACCGCCACAGGATGGTTTGTTGAGGAGTGCATAAGTTGTCAACTGGGATGTGAAACCATCAGCCGCAGGCTGCCCAAGAAGAGAATGTGAACTTAATCACTACATCACCTGGCTGATCCCTAAACATCATACTCTTAAACAACCAATGGGTCAAAGAAGAAATCGAAAAGGAAATCAATGAATATCTTAAATTAATGTGGAAACTAAAACCTATTGGATGCTGCAAAAGCAGTTCCAAGAAAGAGGTTTATAGCAATAAACACCTAGTTTAAGAAAAACATAGGGGCTGGCCCCGTGGCCTAGTGGTTAAGTTCACGTGCTCCACTGCAGGTGGTCCAGTGTTTCGTTGGTTTGAATCCTGGGCATGGACATGGCACTGCTCATCAAACCACACTAAGGCAGCATCCCACATGCCACAACTAGAAAGATCCAGGATGAAGAATATACAACTATGTACTGGGGGGCTTTGGGGAGAAAAAGGAAAAAATAAAATCTTTAAAAAAAGAAGAAAAAGAAAAAAATAGTGATCTCAAATAAACAACCTAACTTTACACCTCAAGAAACAAACTAGCCCAATGTTAAAAGAAGGAAGGGGATAAAAAAGATCAGATCAATATCTCTGGTAAACAGGGAAGGAAAAATTGTTCAACAAAATATTAGCAAACTGAATACAACAATACATTAAAAGGATCATAAGAAAGGTCAAGTGGGATTTACTCCAGTGTTTCAAAGATGGCTCGACATTTAAAAGTCTATCAATGTGATGTATCACCACACACCCATTAACAAAATAAAGGATAAATGTCACAACATAATCATCTCAATATATGCAGAAAAAGCATTTGAGAAATTTCAACACACTTTTATGAAAAAAACTCTTAATGAACTGAATATAGATGGAGTGTAACTCACTATAATGAAGACCATATATGACAAGCCCACAGTTAGCATCATACTCAACAATAAAACTCTGAAAATTTTTTCTCTAAGATCAGGAACAAGCCAAGGGTGCCCCCAATGGACATGTTTATTCAAAATAATATTGGAAGTCCTAGCCAGAGCAATTAGACAAGAAAAAAAGGCATGAAATTCAGAAAAGAAGAAATACAATTTGTTCTATTTGAAGGTGGCATGATTTTACACATAGAAAGCCCGTAAGACTCCATAAAAAAAGGTTTGCTAATAAAAGATTTCAGTAAATTTCAGGAAAAGGTAGTAACACATAAAAATAAGTTGTATTTCTATACATAAATTATATATATATATATAATATGTATATAATTATTATATCCTCTTGATGATTTGATGTCTTTATCATTATTTAATTTCCTTCTTTGTCATCCTGTCATTACTTTCAGTCTGTTTTATCTGATATATAAGCATAGCTCCTCATGTTCACCTTTTCTTTACATTTGAATAGAATATCCTTTTCTATCCCTTAACTTTCAGTTTATGATTGTCCCTAAATCTGAAATCAGCCTTTTTAGAAAACATATATTTGAACCTTGATATTTTTAAATCTATTCAGCCTCTCTGTGCATTTAGATTGAAGAATTTATTGCACTTATATTTAAGGTAACTATTGAAAGGTAAGAACTTATTATTGCCATTTTAATTGTTGTCTGGCTGTAATGTATTTCTTTAATTTATTTTTTCCTATTTTATTGTCTTCCTTCGTGAAAGACGATTTTCCATAGTATTGTAATTTAATTCCCTTCTCTTTATCTTGTATTTACTATAATTTTTTGTTTTGTGGTTTCCCTGAGGCTTACTTGAAACTTTTTGTAAGTATTTAAAAGGACTTCTAGACCCAATTCCAATGTGTGTGTGTGTGTGTGGAGGCTTCCTCATGCTGACGCTGTTCACAGACACTAGGAGGGTGTCCAAGAATTCAACTCGACTCTGACGCTATCTACCACAAGATAGCATCAGATTCCACAGTTTAAGGGTTCTCTCCTACATGATTATCCCTCCCCACTGTAGATGCCAGTCACAAGTCCAGATTGTTGCCTGTGCTTCTGACCAAACAGCTACAGTTTGGAAGTTTCATCCCAAGGTCTTCAATGACAGATTCTTTACAGCAAAACAATTATAAACATCCAAAGAGGGTGGAACATTACTAGAGTTTAACTTACTCATTAACTATCCAGTCCAGGCGCTGGCCCTGTGGCCAAGTGGTTAAGTTCATGCTCTCTGCTTCAGTGGCCCAGGGTTTTGCTGGTTCAGATCCTGGGTGCAGACATGGCACTGCTCATCAGGCCATGTTGTGATCGTGTCCCACATGCCACAACCAGAGGTACTCACAACTAGAATATACAACTATGTACCTGAGGGCTTTGGGGAGAAGAAAAACAAAGATTGGCAACAAATGTTAGTGCAGGTGCCAATGTTAAAAAAAAAACAAAACTATCCAGTACATTATTATACCATCTGAAAATGTCTCCCAGGGTGAGGCCACTCAAGCCTCCAGGCTTTCATATGATCTTGTCACATTCCAAAAGCAAGAGTGCTCTCAGCAATATATGGCTTCACCTTTTCAAGCATCAGATATAACTGAGCTAAGGGAATATCATCTCTTGCTTTGAGCCTCTTGAGAAGTGTTAATGTAATATTAGATTTCCCTTATTGCATTATCCACTTATTCTTTCCTTTTCCCTTTGTCGCTATTTTTACTTCTCTCCATTTTACCCAAATTTTCCATCCTTTGAAAAAAATGTAGATTTTACCACTATGCTGGCCTAATTGCCAGTAGCCATGGTAATCTAGCAAGTGCCTTCCTCTTATTCCAATTTTATTTAGATAAGATAAAGATGCATAGATGCAGAACTAGTGGCTTATCTTTACCAACCAGGCCTTCACTGTTAATCTCAATTATGACAGATTCGGTGAAGACACAACCTGCTCCATCAGGCCATTAATAATTGTGATAAAAAGGTTAAAAGCATAGTTACAGTTTCTTACTTAGACATCATTCCTAATTCCAGTCCTTTTAGTTGCAGACCTGATACTATGACCACAGACTCGAGTAGGGGGGAAGAAATGAGGTGATGTGAAGAAAGGATATCAGCAACTTCCCCACTCTGTCTTCCCCAGATCCACCAGAAAAACAGAAATCTTCCTAATGGGAACATTTCTTTAGCCCTACTCCTGTTGATGTTGAGTGTGAGCACATACTTATGAAAGCATGTAAGCCAGCCCTTCATGACTTTTCCTCCCACCATTTGTGACTGTAAATGTTTCAATTGTCTGTCCCAATTTTCTGTTAAAACTGTTACTCTGAGGAAGATATTGCTCTGCCTACTGCTGGACATTATGGGCAGTAAAGTGAATTCCTTGGTCTGAAGAAATGCCAGTCAGCCATCCAAATTAGTGCAACATTTTCTGTTTTCCTTCTTTTATAACACTCTCCACATTTGCATCTACCATTGGACTTTTGTTCAGTCTAGGGTCAGTGTCTATTCCTGTCAAGACCCATTTATAGCCCACAAGAGCTACCAGCATTAGTCTCATTTTCCTGCTATGATCAGGACCTTCCTACCAGGGCATCTGCCACATATCCAGCTGCTGTCTCTGTCTCACTTGTTGCAGTCAGGACGGTTCTTATTGGCATATTGCACCTCAGAGGGTGCAAGGGAAATATGTCTAGATTCATCCCAACTCTGCGCTGCTGCAACATCCCCATGTGCATTCATTTTATGGACTCAAGTAGCCATCTCTAGGACGCTTGTTGATCCCAGTAACCTACAAAACCTGGGAGTTCTGATGATTATTAACATGTTCTACTTTAACTCCCATAGTGAATTAAATCCCCGCAGTCCTCAAATTCCCCTAGTGATTTTCATCGGGCCAAGCCCCATATGGGCACCGCTTTAAAAATCAGTATTCCATCTGGATTCCAGATGCATACGGATTCCATCCATATGCCTGACCATATGACAAGGGCATTGGCCATTTCCCATAAGTCAGTAAAAACCCAAATATAGGAGCTTTTCCCAACTGTTTGATTTGTTTCATCACTGCTAAGAAAACAGCACACAATTCTGCACCACAGGATGATCTCTTTTTACCTTCTTCAATCAAAATGGTGGCCTTCCACAGAGGATGTTGTCCGTTTACCTTGGAAGAGCTCATTGTTGGTCAGTTTAGAGCTCTTTATAGGGCATTATCTATGTGGCAATCTGTTCCAGCAGCTCCTCAGTTGGCTCCAAAGTTGGTCCTAGAGGAAAAGAGGCTACCTGCTCATGGATGTAGTGAGTGGCTTCCTGCATTCCCCTGACAGCATCCTCCTGTATAATCCATATCTATTTTATTATGTAACTCTTTTGGGCACTGTCTTTCTTATTAGAGTGTTTCTTTGACACCACCCAACACATTATGGGTATCTCAGTCTTCATGATTATTTTGTGTCCTTCTGTCAGTGAGGCAGTCTCAATTAATGACCAATAGTGGGCAAATAATTGTCTCTTAAATGGTGAGTACCAGGGGACAGAAGCTGGGAATTTTCTGGTCCAAAACCCCAATGGTAACTGCTAGAAGGTGCTCATGGACTTTTGCCATAAGCTGCAGTCTGCATGAATATGTGTGGAAGATATTTCCAAAATTAAATTTGAGTTGGTGTCATAAGGACTCAAAGATGTTGAGAGAGCTACCATCTTTTTTAATTCAGACATGGCCTACTTGTGTTCAATTCCTCACTCAAATATAGCTTTACTTCTAGTAGTGTTATAGATGGGAGCTAACAATATGCCCAGATGTGGAATATGTGTTCTCCGAAATCCAAATAAATCAATTAACACCGGGGCTTTTGTTTGATGTTAGCAGTCAGTAGTGACAGTAGCTTATTTTTAGTCACTTTTGGAACCTCCCTGTTGGCTCCTAAGAGTTTTACTGGTTGGGCATGGCCTTGGACGTTTGCTGGATTTATTAACCAGCTCCAGTTGGTCATGTGCGTCATCATTGCATTTAAATTAGTCCTGGATTTTTCTTTATTTTCCAATTTTATCACAACATCATCAATATAGTGTATTATTACACTTGAGATCTGCATCAAGTCTAAATTCCTTCTAATCAAATTATGACAATAAGCTAGTGAGTTCAGATAATCCTCTGGTAGCAAGGTAAAAGTAAATTTGTATTCTTCTCACGTGAAAGCAAACTGCAGTTGATGCTATTCTGAAATTGAGGTAGAGATGAAAGTATTAGCAAGGTCAATCACTGAGGACCAGCCTTCTTTACCCTGCTAGATTTTTTGTATGGTTGAAACCCTGTCTGGAACTGCTGAGGCCATGGGGTGGACAACTTCTTTTAAGCCTTGATCATCTACTTTTAGTTTACATGGGCCATCTGTCCTTTTCACAGGTCATGGCTATTAGACAGCAAATTTGTTGTTACCAGCTCTCCAGTTTCTCGGGTGTCATTAATTAAAGTGGTAAACTCTTTTTGCTACCTGGTGTTCTATATTGTGTTAAGTTAACCACCTGTGTGGGTTCTGGCAGGTCCATCGGTTTCAATTTAGCATCCCCAATTAAAAGTGGCCTGAGGTACTGGTACAAAAACAGGTCCACAGATCAATGGAACAGAATTGAAAGCCCAGAGATAAAACCACACATCTATGGACAGCTAATCTTCGACAAAGGAGCAGAGGGCCTACAATGGAGAAAAGAAAGTCTCTTCAACAAATGGTGCTGGGAAAACTGGACAACCACATGCAAAAGATTGAAAATTGACCATTCTTTTTCACCACACACCAAAATAAACTCAAAATGGATCAAAGACCTAAAGATTAGGCCTGAAACAATAAGTCTTCTAGAAGAGAATATAGGCAGTACACTCTTTGACATCAGTTTCAAAAGAATCTTTTCAGACACTATATCTCCTCAGTTGAGGGAAACAATAGAAAGAATAAACAAATGGGACTTCATCAGACTAAAGAGCTTATTTAAGGCAAGGGAAAACAGGATTGAAACAAAAAAACAGCTCACTAATTGGGAAAAAATGTTTACAAGCCATTTATCTGACAAAGGGTTAATCTCCATAATATACAAAGAACTCACACAGCTTAACAACAAAAAAATCACAAACAACCCGATCAAAAAATGGGCAGAGGACATGAAAAGACATTTCTCAAAAGAAGATATAAATATGGCCAATAGACACATGAAAAGATGTTCATCATCGCTAATCATCAGGGAAATGCAAATCAAAAGTACACTAAGATACCACCTTACACCTGTTAGATTGGCAAAAACATCCAAAACCAAGAGCGACAAATGTTGGAGAGGTTGTGGAGAAAAAGGAACCCTCATACACTGTTGGTGGGAATGCAAACTGGTACAGCCACTATGGAAAACAGTATGGAGATTTCTCAAAAAGTTAAAAATAGAAATACCCTGTGACCCAGCCATCCCATTACTGGGTATCTATCCTAAGAACCTGAAATCAGAAATCCCAAGAGTCCCTTGCACCCCTATGTTCATCGCAGCATTATTTACAATAGCCAAGACGTGGAACCAACCTACATCCCCAGAAACTGATGATTGGATAAAGAAGATGTGGTATATATACACAATGGAATACTACTCAGCCATAAAAAAGACAAAATTGGCCCATTCGCAGCAACATGGATGGACCTCGAGGGTATTATGTTAAGCGAAATAAGCCAGTCAGAGAAAGACAAACTCTATATGACTCCACTCATAGGTGGAAGTTAATATATTGACAAGGAGATCTGATCGGTGGTTACCAGGGAAAAGGGGGGGTGGGGGGAGGGCACACAGAGGGAAGTGGTGTACCCACAACATGACTAACAATAATGTACAACTGAAATCTCACAAGGTTGTAATCTATCATAACATTAGTAAAAAAAAAAAGTGGCCTGAGGACTGGCTTACATGTCTTTCTCTTTTACAGTATTAGGTAGGGGAAGCAATCCCCAGCCAGCCATAATCTTTATTCCAATAATTCATTCAGGTAAATGAGATGGGACTACCTCACAGGAAATCCATTCAAAAATCCCAATTTTTTATCCAAACTTTCACTTTAATCCCATCAATCTTTGCATCTCCATATCCTTTAAATTTAAGGTTAGCGCTTGTTAAGACTCCACCAACAGGTTTTGGAATCACAGTACATTAGCTTCCTATATCAAAAAGTTCCAGAAAACTTTCTCCTCCTCCCTCTAGATATTTTACCCTTACATGTGTATATGGCATTTGGGCCCCATCTGGGCATGGGGCTGGCAGACACTGGCCTCTATGTCAAGTTTGACTTTGATTAATTTCCCTAACCATAGCTCCAGGGAATTGTTTGTCACATTTCTCACTGTAATCTTTGCCTTCCAGCTTAAATTCATCCAAACTGGGGTAAACAAAGCAGACTTGTTTGGAGCCATTTAATGTTGAGAAACCAACAGGAGGTCTCGTTGGTCCACCAAATATCTGGTAGTGTTGCATCAACACCTTCGTTTCTACTCCATCAATGTCTTCATTATCCGTTCCATTTTTTAATAACTATCTGAAGCCTGCCACTCTACTGGGTTGAATCCCTTGACTCTCCTTTTTGTCTCTCCCTATTTTCTTAATTACTTCAATGTTCTTGGTATCAGTAAGACCAATGTAGAGAAGATGAGACAGTAAATCTGATAAAGCTTCTCAAACTATTTGGTTTGTACTATAACGTTACATGGTGTTCCCATCCAATAAGCCCCCCCTTAATAGCAGCATTTACAATAACCTGGGTAATGAGCATATTCAGTTTGTGAATAGTTTGGTCATCATAACGCCATTCCCACAAGGCTTGCATACACAGCATATCAGTTGATTCATGTGAGGTGTTCCATTTGGTTTTAACAGGTGGAGTTGGGCAGTCATCCTTCTCAGGATAAACACCTTTTATAGTGTTATTTATCTGGTACATCAGGCTGGCTGTTCCCTTGGAAATAAGCTCCTTTGTGTCTGGATCACATACAGACTTCCATGATTTTTAAATAGTGAGCTGCAGGTCCTGCATCAACCCAAACGTGCTCTTCCACTCTGCAGCATTCATAACCAAACACACAGCTCTCATATTGGTTACTCTCACAATCCATTTTATTAAAGTATTTTAGGAGCTCATGATACTGATCCACACAGTGAGCCAGTTCCTTTATGCTATATCCCCTATGTCTTATTTTTGCTCTTTCTACATTAACGACCTTCTTTGTGACCAGAGGTCTTAGAGGTACTTTCTGTTGCCCCTGCATAATTTTTTCCTTTCTGGGCATCTTTCAGGCTAATAGCTGAAGCTCAGATTGATGCAAATCTGAACTTTTTTCACCATTAGGGCCTGACATAGCACTTTCTTTTACTTTTATTTTGGCTAATACAGATAACAATAACCAGAGAATGGTATATTTAGCATACTTCTTATTACTTTGAATTTTCTTGTATATCCAATGAGCCAGCTCCTCAAGAGTTGAGGCTGTTATCATCTGTAAATTTTATTGGTAACTTTTACCTTTAGTAACTGATTGCTGCATGGCTGCAGTTTTATACCATGGGTAATTAGGTAGCTATCTAGAGATCAAAGGTACTTCATCCCCTGCTGTTCTGTCCTTTCTCTTCAACCACCACATGTTTCTGTGATCCAGTGCCACTCTAACAAATCCCATGGTACTTAAGCCAACTGACAAATGGTTCCTGAACTCACTTCCAACACTCGTGTATGTGTGTGAGGAGGCTTCGTCACACCAACAGGGAGTTCTTGGGTGCCAGAAGAGTACTTAAGAATTCAACTAAATTCTCACACTATCTACTATGAGATAGCATTGTATTCCACAGGTTAAGTGTTCAGTCCTACAACACTACCCTTCACACTTCAGATGTCAGTAATAAGCCCAGGCTGTTGTCTGTGCTTCCTGATCAACTGGCTACAGATTGGAGGTTCCAAAGGCCCCCTCCTTAGTCTTCAGACTTCAGTCACAAATCCAGGATATTACCTGTGCTTCTGATCAACCAGCTATATACTGTGCATTCCAGTGACCCCCCCTCCTTGGGGTTCAGATGCCAGTCACAAGTTCAGGTTTCTACCTGTACTTTTAGCCAATGGGCTGTAAATCAGTGGTTCCCATGACTCCCTCCTTGGGTTTGATTGATTTAATACAGCAGCTCACAGAACTCAGGGAAACACTTACATTTACAGTTTATTAAAATATATGAGAAAGGATACAAATGAACATCCAGATGGAAGAGATGCATAGAGTATGTTCTGAAGGATAGGGGAACATAGCTTTCATGCCTTCTCTGGCTCACCACTTTCACAGCACCAGGTCTTCACAAACCTGGAAGCTCATTGAACACGGACCTTTTGGGATTTTATAGTGGCTTCATTATATAGGCATAGGTGATTACATTTTGGCCATTGGAGACTGAAGTTAATATTCAGCTTGTCTCCCCTCCTCAGAGGTCTGGGACTGGGACTGGAACTTCCATTCCTTTAATCACTTGGTGAAGTCTCCTGACATCCAGCCCCCATCCTTAGGTAAGGCCCAAAAGTCACCTTATTAAGATAACAAAATACACCTTCATGGCTCTCCTCCATAAATATCTTCCAAAATTCCTAGAGTTTGGGGAGTTGTGAGCCAGGAATTGTGGACAAAGACCAACTATATATGAGAAATGTATTTTTGTCATCTAAATGGTCAAGTACATATTTCTGTTACAATATTGATATAAAATATAATGTATAGCTGATATCAACTTACATTCAATTGCATGCAAAAATTTTATCACCCTCTACCTATTATGTTTTGGATGTCACTCTGTGCCTTTTTTTATATTGTGTATCCATAACAAATTATTGCAGCTACAACTATTTTTAATACTTTTATTCTTCCATATCTATGTAGAGTTAAGTGATTAACACTTCACCAATAATGTAGTATTAAAATATTGAGTCTGACCATATACCTTTACGAATGTGTTGTTTAATTTTTATGAAAATGTTTAGTGTCTGTTGTTTATTCTTTATGAAAATTGTTAGTGTCCTTTCATTTAACTTAAAGAAATTTTATCAGCATTTCTTTTAACAGAGGTGTGTTGCTGAACCCTCTCAGACATTGTTTGTTTGGGATAGTCTTTATGTCCCCATCTATTCTAAAGGACAACATTGCTGGTTAAAGTATTCTTGTTTGAAGAGTAATATCATCAACATGGCAACACAAAACATTCCTCCATTTTGTCATCTTTTTTGAACAACTAATTAGGCATACATTCCTTAACAAATGTATCTCCATGGAAGATGTGGGATCCAGAACCATACACCATGAAAACCAGGAGGAATCTTATCTATCTGTGAATCTGGTAATAGGCAGGCAGCCCACTTTATAGTCTGCAAAACCCAGCCAGAGCCAGAGAAACTGCCCCGACTCATGGCTGCTGTGTTTGGGGAAGACTTGGAGACAGCTGACCTGGGCAGAAATCCCCAGATGAGAATTTACAGAAATTCTGCCTTCCAGAGGGGTGATGAAGCATGTCTTTGGAGCAGAAAATACATGATCTTGGATGTATAAGGTGATGGATGAGAAGAGGAAGTTTGCCTTTACCACCCTTTCCCAAGATGACACTGTGTGGGGCTGAACTAGCTGACATTACCTTTTCCTCAGGGGAAAATGGAGAGTAGTGAGTGAGTGTTGGGCCACTCAAGCTGTATGGAATGTTTCTGAAGACATCCAGTACTTACCCACAGCACACAGAGTACTGAGGCAGGACTTTCATAATGGGAGGAGATCAAGAAGAGGCAGATAAGTATATCAAAGAGTATTAGACAGGAACAATTTCTACTCACTACTCAGGACTTCAGTAGGAATCCCCCCTCCCAGTCTCTGGAAGAACTTCCCTCAAAGTTCACCCGATTGGGACTGAAGATACCCCCAATGCCCCAAGTGTTAAACTTACACCTCCTCCAATCTGTAGCTGCCTCTTTGCGTGCACTCTCATATGCATCACGGAGATTAAGTTTAGGAAAATAAGGCACTGTCAGAAAAATAGATCAGATTCAGTGGGCAAGAGAAAAAACAGAAACTTGAGCTGTAGTTCCACCTTCTACAGAACAAATGAGAGGGTTCTGACATGAAGCCTGATGAGTTTTAAGAACTAGAGAAAACACTGAAGCTTAAGAATTCTACCACAATAGAGAGCAAGACATGGAGTGGGTGTGTCCATTCAAGGTCAGAGAAAACCTGGAAATAATTGCAACATTGTATAGTATATCCAAGTCAGACACTTAATAATGATTTGAGGAGATGTCTGCTACTTTGTATGTGAAATCACCAACATAAAATTATAAGGAACATTAACAATCAAAGCACAGCATCAACAAAAGATAACAATAATCCTTAAATAACCTAGTGCAAAGGAAAGAAATTTTGTGATCTCACTGATAAAGAATTCAAAATAACTTTTTGGAAAAACTCAGTAAACTACAAGAAAGCAAAGAAGACCATTCAGTGAAATCCTGAAAACAATATGAGAAATTGAATACTAGAAATGTTCAATAAGAGAAACTATGTGAGAAATTGAAGAAGGACTATAAATTATAAAAATGAATCAAGCAGAAATTCTGAAGCTGCACAATGAAATAAAATTGCAATAAAGAGCATCTGCAATAGAGTGGATGAAATAGAAGATAGAATATGTAGGCTTGAGGGTAGGAAATTAGAAATAACCCAATCAGAGGAGAACAAAAAACCAACCTAAAAGAGTGAAGACAGCCTGCATGACCTATTGAAATTCATCAAATGTGGAAATATTGGAATAATGTTTCAGAAGAAGAGAGGGAGTAGTGAGCAGGAAATTTATTTAAAAATAATAGTAGATGAGGACTTCCCAAACCTGGAGAGGAGCTTGTACATGCGTGATTGTGAAGGTAACAGGTCACTCCAATATCTCATTCCAAATTATCTTCTCTGAGACAAACTATACTAAATCTGTTAAAAATCAAAGATAATGAGAGAAATTCCTAAAGCAGCCAGAGAAAAAATATTTTAACCTACAAAGGAACCCTCATTAGGCTATTAGCAGATTTCTCAGCATATTCACTCCAGGCCGGGAGAGAGTGGAATGACACATCCAAAGTGTTGAAAAAAGAATTTCCAGCCAAGAATATGCTTTCCCTTAAAGTTATACTTCATATATGAAGGAGAAATGAAGACTTTCCCAGATAAACAACAGATGAGGGGGTTCATCACAATAGAGCTGCCTTGAAAGAAACGCTGAAGCAAGTGTTCAAGTTGACATTAAAAAAACACTAATCATTGACATTAAAACACAAAGATCAAGGTAAATATACAGCAAGATTTAGAAAACTTTAACTCTGTAAAGTTATGCTGTGTTAACCACTTAACTATAGTATGAAAGTCGAAGAAAAAGTATTAAAATGACTACAATAACTATAATTTGTTAAAAATACACAATATAAAAAGAGAGAAATTGTGAAATCAAATATATAAAATGAGTCAAAGATTGGAGCATTTGAATACAGCTGAAAGTAAGTTACTTTCAGTTTAGTATGAATTGTTTTATCTATGAGGTGTTTTATATGAGCCTCATGGTGACCACAGTGCAAAAACCTAGAGTGGATTCACAAAAGATAAATAAAATGAAAAGACAGCATACTACCATGGAAAATCATCAATTTACAAAGGTAGTCACAAAGATGGAAGAAGAAACAATGGAGATACAATACAACAAGAAACCAATGAATATAGACATTAAGAAACCCTTACATATCAATAATTACTCTAAATGTATGGATTGAAATTACCAAGCAAAAGACACTGAGTACCTGGATGAATTAAAAAACAAGAACTATATGCTACCTAAAAGAGGCTCACTTGAGGTTTAAGGACTCACATAAGCTCAAAGTGAAAAAAGAAATTCTATACAAGTGGAAATGAAAAGAAATGGTGGCATCTATATTTATATTAGAGAAAGTAGTCATTAAGCCAAAGTGGTAACAAGAAACACAGATGATTATATAATAAAAAAAGAAAGAAATTCATCAACAAGATACAACAATTGTAAATACATATGCATCCAGCATTGGATTGCCTCAATATATTAAACAGATAGAAACATATCTAACGGGGAAAATACACAATGCAATAGTAGTAGGAGACTCCATTACTCTTACTTGCAGCAGAGTACAGAACATACAGACAGAAAATAAACAGGAAACTTTGTGAAAAATACATTAGATCAAGTGGGCCTCATACACACTTATTGAACATTATATCCAACAGAAGTAGAATGCACATTCTTCTCAAGTGCACAAGAAACATTCTCCAGTATAGATGATATAATAGAGCACAAAGTATATCTCAGAAAATTTAGTAATAGTAAAATCATATCAAGTATCTTTTGCAACCACAATGTATGGAAATAGAAACCAACAAGCAGAGAAATGCTGGAAAATTTATAAGCATCTGGAAACAAAACAACACACTCCTGAACTATCAAGGGAAAAGAAAATCAAGGGAAATAAAAATATCTTGAAAGAAATAAAAGTTTAAACACAATGCCCCCAAATCTATGAGTTAACTGCCAAAGCAACTCTGAGAGGAAAGTATGGTAATAAATGGATATATTAAGAACATAGAAAGACCTCAAATAAACAACCTAACTTTCCACCTCAAGGAACTGGAAAAAATCGGGCTAATGTTAACAGAAGAAAGAAAATAACACAGAACATAGCATAAATAAATAAAATATAGACCAAGCAATAAAGGAAAAGAAGTCAATGGCACCAAAGGTGGGTTTTTTAGAAGATAAATAACGTTTATAAACTTTTAGCTAGACTAAGAAAAAGTCTCGCATAAATAAACTCAGAAATTTAAGAGTAGTCATTACAACTAAAAATACAAAAATACTTAAGGTCATAAGAGAATTCTGTGAATAATTATGCCAAAAGATCGGATAACCTTAAGGAAATGGATGAATTCCTAGAAACATAAAACCTGCTAAGAATGAATTAGGAAGAAATAGGAAATTTGAAAAAATCAATAACTAGCAAGGTGGCTGAATCAGTAAACAATAACCTTCCAATGCAGAAAAGTTCAGGATAGATGACTTCATTGGTGAATTCTACCAAACATTTAAAGAATTAACATCAATCCTTCTCAAACTGTTCCAAAAACTTGAAGGGGAGGAGACACTCTGAAACTCATTTAAAAAGGACAGGTTTACCTTCTTAGCAAATCCACATAAGGACACAAGAAAAGACAACCATAGACCAATATCTTTGATGAATATAGATGTAAAATGTCTCAAGAAAGTATTAGCAAACTGAATTCAACAATACATTCCAAGGATCAGATATGGTGATCAACTGGGATTTATCCCTGAGATGCAAGAATGGTTGAACATAGGAAAATTAATAAACGTGACACATTACATTAATAGAATTAAAGGAAAAATATTTCATTATCTCAACAGATAGTAGTAAAGCATTTAACAATATGCCACATCCTCTTGTGACAAAAACCCTCAATCATTTGGACATAAAAGCAGCATACCTCAAGATAATAAAGGCCATATACAATGAACCCATAGCTAACATTACACTCAACGGCAAAAATAATTGAAGTTTTTCTCTAAGATCAGGAACAAGAGACGGGTGTCCACTATCACCAGTCTTATTCAACAAAGTACTGAAAGTCATAGCAAGAGCAATATTCAAGACTAAGATATAAAGGCATCCACATTGGAAAGGAAAATGTACAGTTGTATTTCCTTGTAAATGATATGATCTTATATCTAGTAAATCCTAAACACTCTATCAAATAACTGTTGGAACTAATCAACACTTTCAGTAAAGTTGCAGGATAGGAAATCAACACAGGCAAACCATTTATGTTTTTATGCACTAAACAAAATATCTGAAACATAAATAAAGATAACTATCCCATTATGAAAAAAAATTAAACATATTAATATATTTAACCAAGGAAGTGAAAGTTCTGTACACTGAAAATGACAATAATAACATAGAAGAAATAGAAGTCAGAAATGGAAGGATTTCCCATGTTCATGAACTGTAGAAATGAATACTGTTCAAATGTCCATATTACCCAAAGCCATCTATGCTCAATGCAATCCCTGTCAAAATTCCAGTGGCATTTTTCACAGTAGAAAAAATAATCCCAAAACTTGTGTGAAACTACTTAGTACTCAAGTTATTTTTAATTCTTTTGTTTCTTTGATGCTTTCTGGATTTCCATTTATTTGAGTCCAGTTACTGCAGTTTTGTTGTAATCCTTTGGTGTTGTCATGTTTCACTGATTCTTCCTGATCCACATAGCCTTGCTTGCATAGGTGTCCAAGTATTTGAGGAAGCTGTCACCTTTCCAGGCTTTGTGGACTGATCTTGGTTAGGGAAGACTCACCTTTCAGGTGAGGGCATGCTGAAGCATGCTGTGACCCCAAGTCCAAAAGCTAAGGCTGCCAAGTGCATGAGCATATGGCAACACCTGTTCTGCAAGGCATGGCGACTTGTGTACTCAGGCCACCATGATCCATGGCGTAAATGATTTTGCAGTTCTTAGTGACTGCTGTAGGGTCTCTGCAGAGGGTTTAAGGCATATATGGGTCCTCAGCAGTACCTGCAAGTCTAGGGGCTAGGGATCAGTGTAATCAATGGTAGCGGTCAAAGGCAGTGGTGTGCACACGCTCTGCTATGGGGAACAGCTTCAGGTGCCTGTGTGGTGGCAGGGGCCATTTGCAAACCCACATATCATAGTGTTGACCATGCAGTCATTAATGACAGGGAACAAGTGCAGGCATGCTGGTAGCTGTTGGTGTCCTGGCTATCAGTATTCCTAATGTTGTTGTTGGGTCTTGCCACAGGCACACCTCAGTGGAGGTCAGTGGAGTGGTATAGGCCGTGAGTGTGCAGGAACATACTTTATAGGGCTAGCCAAAGGTGATCACAGTGGTTCAGGCCAGTGATAGACCATTAGGCTGGATCAGGGCCCACAAGTAGCTGCACGAGACCAGACTGTTGCCATGATCTCCAGTGGCTGCACATTCTCATCCCAGGCATGCTAATGGCAGTAGAGACGTATGACAGCTTTCAGACAGATAGTGTGCAAATGCACAGCTGTTGGGGCTACCCCCTACTTGTGTTAGGCAGCAGTGCTCAGCCATCTGGGTCTATAGTAGTATATTGAAGTCACACAGTCACAGAGGCCTGGGCTGGCTGCAGGTGAGGTTCCTGGGTTCCAGCAGGGGTAGGGAGGTGGAGGAGGGAGCTGGGAGGGACTGAGAAAACTGATCTCAATGAATGCAAATACATGTGGGGTGAAGATGGCATAACCTTCAGAGGGCCTATGGCAGCTAGGCTGGCAGTTGTTTCCTTCAGTGGTGAAACTTGTTGGGTTTTTCTGTAGAGGTCACTGGGAACAGCGGTCACTCTCACTGGGTGGTGGCTACTGGCAGCTTTCGCCCTTCCTCCTTGCTCCTAGTCATTTCTATATGTCTCAGCCTTGCCTGTTTCTGGGCAGGGAAAAACAGAAGTGGAGCTTCTTTGCAGTGGCCCAAAGGTTGGAGAAGATTCTCACCCTACTCTCCCTTTCCCTGTGTGGGGAACTGTTTCTACCGGGGAGTGCCTATGGGCACTGAGCAATCCTGGCTTGGGTGATGGAAAAATGAAGGCAAAATGAGACTGCCGTCCCTCTCATTTTGTGTGGTTTTTCTCAAGTTTTTTGTTCAACAGTGTTGCTGAAGTTTCTTAAGTGGGCGGCAGAGCTCTCCAGAGCTGCTCTTAGTCGCGGGTAGTTGTCTGGCTGTTGATCTTTGTGTTGTACAGAAGCAAGAGTCTCCTGCTCTGCCCTCTTGGTGACTTAACTCCCTCTGCTGACTTCTAAAATTATAGTCTAGTCTGCCCTACTATGGATTAGAATAGACATAAGTGGAATCATGTAGCATGTATTATTTTGCATTTGGTTAATTTTTCAAAAATCATATTTGTGAGATTCATCTATATGTTTTTTGTCGAGCAACCAGTTTTAAAATTTTTATTTTACGCAGAATAGTCTATGGAATTAATATAGAATTATTCATTTATCCATTCTACTGTTAGTAGAGTAGTTTCCACTTTGGAAATGATACAGATAATGTTATTGAGACATACTTCTCCATGTATTTTGGTGAATATTTACAGGAATTTTTAAAATCTATACTCATGAATGAAACCATTAGGTTATAGGGTATACACTGTTCACTTTTCAAGATAACACTAAAGGACTACTCTAAAATGTTTATGCAAACATTTATGTTTATGTAAGTGAGTTTATTTTCTTTATATATTTACAATTTTTAAAAAGATTTTTCATCTTTTTAACATTAGCTCTGCTGAGTTTGAAGCAGTAACTGATGGTGGATATAATTGTAATTCCATTGATAATTAATGCTGTTGAGGACCTTTATGCATCAATATTGGCTGTATTGTAAAGGCCTTTTCAAGGTTATTGCTCATTTTTTTATTGAGATTTAGACATTTCCTGTTGATAAATTGAGTTTTTCCATATTCTAGATACAAGACTTTTTTAAAGATTGGGTGTGGCTTTTTACATTTTGATGGCTTTGCATATTTTAAACAAATCATTGATCAACATAGGCCCTTTATTTTACTGTAATCCAATTTATCGGTCTTTGTATTTAGTTTGCTCTGTTGTAATTAAGAATAGTTTTACAACTCTCAGATCATGAAGATGTTTGCCTGTTGTCTTCACGGTGCTTTACTGTTGTTCCTTAAATATTTAGATCTATGACTATCTGGTTTCTTTTTAAAATTTAGATATGATGTGGAAAAAAGTCTGTTTTTATATATTGCTATATAATCGTTCCTGTAGATTTTGTTAAAAACAGTAACACTTCCTCACTGCCTTACAGGAGCAACTTTGTCATAAATTAATTGTCAATACATATGTCGTCTATTTATGGATTTCCTATTCTATTCCTTTAGTTTACCCTAATGTTGATATACAAATACATTAATTATTGTAGTTTCATAATATTTTTATGTCCAATAGAATAAATATTTTTAGTTCATTGAAATTGGAAGAAAATTTTCTTCAATCTATTCTTGGTTTTTGCATTACTTGATGTATTCTATAGTCAGCTAATAAATTTGTACACTCAAATGCACACATGCTTATCCATACACAGAAACACAAAGTGATTGAACTATATTGGGAGGTATAATAAATTAATGTACTAATTTGAGGAGAATTTACATTTTTTCCTCTTTTTAGTCGAATTGATGGACAAAGTACACTCCTCCGTTAGTTACTACAATTCATTTCTTTTCAATGGCTTGTAATTTTTCTGACAGTGTCTTCCTTTTATTTAGAATTTGATCACTTTGATGTAGTTATTTGTTTTACATTTTGTATTAATTTACATAATTATTAATATTTTTTATTTTATTTTAACTTTTTTTACCTCCATGTCTTAAATAGTCTTGGATTACCTTTTTTGCACTGCATACACGGACTATGTACTTGCAACTCCAATCTTAGATACATACTAATTAGAAATGCATTCATATGTGCACTGAAGGAAAATAGAATGTTCACACTATCATGATAGCCAAAAATTAATACTAATCTATAACAATTGCATTAGTATGCTTAAATAAGTCATATGTTTTCATAAATGAAAATATCATATCAAAACTAAAGTGAATGAATTTCTGCTAAAAATAACTCCATAGAAAATCTCACAAACATAACACAAAGTGAAAAAACAGATACAAATAAACACATATGATAGGAGCCCATGTATCCAATTTCCAAAAAAATACACATATAATCATCTTGTTTAAACTAAGAGTAGTGGTTCCTACTGGGAAGAAGGAATGAGTAGAGAACAGGAGAGGTCTAAGGTGCATTCTCAAGTGCTGGTAATTGTTATTACTTTCATACAGGTGCGTTCAATTTGTGATGATTTATCTTATGATTTGTAAACTTACTGTACATAAATCTTCCTTTTTGCCAAAAATGTATATTTTTTAAATAACTGGTTCCATAATAACTGTATTGAATATTTACATCTAGACATTGTATTTGTTGAATGTATATTAAAAATTCTGTTAAAGTCCAAGATGAAAACAGGTAAAGTACTGGAGAACATTATGAAATTTGTAATTACTTTAATAAGAGATCAAGAATATATAGAATTATTAGGCCAAAATTAAAAATAAATAGATGGAAACTAAAAATTGAAGCTAACAAATGGATAAAAGGGTTACATGCTTCAGGTAGTGGCATAGCCAACAGTTATAGATCTGGGAGATATCAGTGTGAGATAGTATTTAAATCCTTTAAGATTTTAAAATTGTATTTGATGTACTATTCATTCAGTATATTGTGAATTTATTTTATTTCCCTGATTGATTCTGAGTGTAATTTCAATTTGCAAATTTGTGTCAATGACATTTTATGTAAAACCTAAATTGTCCAGACACATAAGGAATGAAATGTAAACATTAAATATTAATTTAGACGTATTCACTTGAATTTTGAGAAGGTGTTGGTCATCAGGACATCGTATATTTTTGTGCATGTGAATTGTTACTATAATTATGAAAATCACTTGGAATTATTTTATACCCACAAACATTTCATATCCTGTGAAACAGCACTTCCACTCATACATGTAAATTCCATACAACTACTGTCCTGGAGGAGAGACATTAAGATGGTGACAGAGGTCATTCTTGACTTACTTCCTTTCTTCAAGACCATCTATCAATTATTCATAGACAAGACACCATTGTGAGCATTCTAGAACGTGGGGGTGAGGTAGAAGCATACCTGTAGACCACACAATAGAAGGGTAAGAGAAGTTGCTCCCTTCTGACTGAATCTCCCCTCCCCCAGGATAGCACAAAGCCACACCAAGAGGGCCCCCTCAGCTTAAACTTTTCTTTTTCCTTTTTTTTATAATTTTTATTTTTTCGGATGTACATCATATTTCAAATTCTGGATACATTACATCATGTTCACCACCCGAACACTAATTACAGTGCATTCCCTCACATGTGACCCTAATCACCTCTTTTGCCCTCCCCCAACCCTCCTTCCCCAATGGTAACCACCAGTCCAATCTCCAATGCTATGTGTTTTTTTGTTGTTGTTGTCATTTTTATCTTCTACTTCTGAGTGAGATCATATGGTATTTGACTTTCTCCCTCTGACTTATTTCACTCGGCATAATACCCTCAAGGTCCATCCATGTTGTCACAAATGGCTGGATTTCGTCATTTCTTATGGCTGAGTAGTAGTCTATCGTGTATAAATACCACATCTTCTTTATCCATTCATCCCTTGATGGGCACCTAGATTGCTTCCAAGTCATGGCTATTGTGTATAATGCCGCAATGAACATAGGGGTGCAAGTATCTTTATGCCTTTGTGTTTTCAAGTTCTTTGGATAAATACTCAGCAGTGGAATAGCTGGGTCATATGGTAGATCTATCCTTAATTTTCTGAGGATACTCCAAACGGCTTTCCATAGTGGCTGCACCAGTTTGCACTGCCACCAGCAGTGAACAAAGGTTCCCTTCTCTCCACACCCTCTCCAACATTTGCTGTTTCCTGTCTTGTTAATTATAGCCATTCTGACCAGACTGAGGTGATACCTCATTGTAGTTTTGATTTGCATTACCCTGATAGCTAATGTTGTTGAGCATCTTTTCATATGCCTGTTGGCCATCTGTATTTCTTCTTTGGCGAAATCTCTGCTCAGATCTTTTTCCCAATTTCTAATTGGATTGTTGTTTTTTTTGTTGCTGAGCTGTATGAGTTCTTTGTATATTTTGGATATTAACCCCTTACCTGATATATGGTTTGCAAATATCTTCTCCCAATTGTTAGGTTGTCTTTTCATTTTGTTGATGGTTTCCTTTGCTGTGAAGAAACTTTTTCAAGTCCCATGTCTGACCGGGCAAGGGAAACAAAAGAAAAAAGGAACAAATGGGACTACATCAAAATCTTTTTCCTTTTTTTAAATTAATTAATTATTTTATTTATTGCAGAGACATTGGTTTATAACATTATATAAATTTCAGGTCTATATTGTAATATATTTTGAATTCTGTGTAGCTTACTTTGCCTTCACCAGCTAAAGAATAATTGCAATCCATCACCACATACATGTGCCTAATGCCCCGTTTTCACCCACCTTCCTTACCCCGACCCCTCTTGTAACAACAAATCCAATCTCTGTCTCTATGTGTTTGTTTGTTGTTGTTTTCCTTTTCTGCTTATGAGTGATATCATATGGTATTTGACTTTCTCCCTCTGACTTATTTCAATTAGCATAGTACCCTCAAGGTCCATCCAGGTTGTCACAATTTGCCAGATTTCATCATTTCTTATGACTGAGTAGTATTCCACTTTGTATATATACCACATCTTCTTTCTCCATTCATCCCTTGATGGGCACCTAGGTTGCTTCCACATCTTGGCTGTTGTGAATAATGCTGCAATGAACATAGGGCTGCATGTATCTTTATGCCGATGTGTTTTCAAGTTCTTTGGATAAATACTCAGCAGTGGGATAGCTGGATCATATGGTAGATCTATTCTTAATTTTTTGAGGAGTCTCCGTGATGCTTTCCATAGTGGCTGCACCAGTTTGCACTCCCACCAGCAGTAAAAAACGGTTCCCTTCTCCCCACATCCTCTCCAACGTTTGTTGTTTCCTGTCTTGTTAATTATAGCCATTCTGACCATTCAAGGTGATACCACATTTTAGTTTTGATTTGCATTTCCCTGATAGCTAATGATGTTGAGCATCTTTTCATATGCCTGTTGGCAACCCATATGTCTTCTTTGGAGAAATCTCTGTTCAGATCTTTTACCCATTTTTTAATTGGGTTGTTTGGTTTTTGTTGTTGAGATTAATGAGTTCTTTCTATATTTTGGATATCAACCCCTTATCTGATATATGGTTTAAAAATATGTTCTCCAAATTGCTAAGTTGTCTTTTCTTTTGTTGATGGTTTCCTTTGGTCTGCCGAAGGTTTTTAGTTTCATGTAGTCCAATTTGTTTATTTTTTCTATTGTTTCCCTTGCCCAGTCACATATAGTATTTGAAAAACTGCTGCTAAGACAAATGTTGAAAGCGTACTGCCTATGTTTACTTCTAGAAGTTTCATGGTTACAGACATTTCAGTAGAGTCTTTAATCCATTTTGAGTTGATTTTTTGCATGTTATAAGATAATGACCTACTTTCATTCTTTTGCACGTCGATGTCCAGTTTTCCCAACACCATTTACTGAAGAGACCCTCTTTTCTCCATTGTATGATCTTGGCTCCCTTGTCAAAAATTAGCTGTCCATATATGTGTGGGTTTACTTCTGGGCTCTTGGTTCTGTTCTACTGATCTCTGTGTCTGTTTTTGTGCCAGTAGCGTGGTGTCTTGGTTACTATAAGTTTGTAGTACACTTTGAAATCAAGAAGTGCGATACCTCCAGCTTTGTTCTTTTTTCTCAAGGTGCCTTTCGCTATTCAGGGTCTTTTGAGGTTCCATATATATTCTAGGATTCCTTGTTCTATTTCTGTGAAAAATGCTGTTGGAACTTACATAGGGATTTCATTGAATCTATAGATTGCTTTAGGAAGTATGGGCATTTTAACTATGTCAATTCTTCTAATCATAGAGCACATATCTTCCCATTTCTTTGTGTCTTCTTCAATTTATTTCAACAGTTTGATAGTTTTCAGTGTACAGATCTTTCACATCTTTGGCTAAGTTTATTCCTAAATATTTTATTCCTTTATTAAATGGGGTTGTATTCTTAACTTCTCTTTCAGCTACTTCCTCGTTAGTGTCTACACATGCAACTGATTTTGCTAGGTTGATTTTGTATCCTGCAACTTGACTGTATTCATTTATTATTTCTAAATGTTTTTTAAATGGATTATTTAGGGTTTTCTATATATAAAATCATGTCATCTGCAAATAGTGACACTTTCACTTCTTTTCCAATTTGGATCCATTTTATTTCTTTTTCTTGCCTGATTGCTCTGGCTAAGACTTCCAATACTATGTTAAATAAGAGTGGTGACAGTGGGCATCCTTGTCTGGTTCCTGTTATTAGAGGGTTATCTTTCAGTTTTTCTCCATTGAGAATGATATTTGCTGTTGTTTTGTCATATATAGCCTTTATTATGTTGAGGTATTTTTCTACTATACTCATTTTATTTGGAGTTTTTAAATCATAAATGGATGCTGTATCTTGTCAAATGCTTTCTCTGCATCTATTGAGATGATTATGTGATTTTTATTCTTCATTTTGTTAATGTGGTGTGTCACATTGATTTCTTTGTGGATTAACTTTGCTTGGTGGGAGAAATAGTGCCCAAGGTGGACATCCAGCTCTGACGTAATTGTGGGTCACTTTCTTGTATGCTCACCTAAGTATTCCCTCACAGAGATCTGAACATAATATGTGGGGCTTGAATGCTGGAGATTAGACTGTGAGGAAGAAGGGGAGAAGAGCTTACAGCAACCAGCATTCAAATTGTTGTTGACTGAGTTTCTATTCACTGTGGCACCCAAATGTAAATCTCAACCAGTGGCTTTGGCCATCTGCAAAAACAAGACAGTATATCCCTGTGACCAGGAAAACTGTGGGCAGTTGTCCTTGATTTTCAAAAACAAACAATGAGCCTTCCCAGCCTTGGAAGCTGTTCTGCCACTACATATTGCCAAGAAAAGTAATCTATAGCCCTACCTACTGCTGAGTAACATATCTAGGCCTGCTAAACAGAAAGCCTGACTTTATCACCTGTAAACCTGCATTTCTCAGCAGCACTTGTGTGGAGAGGCTGGCCAGTGGATTTGTAAGATGGCAGAGCAAGGATAGAGGCCCCATTTGGCCAGGGAACTCAGCATGCAGTTCTGCCTGAGAGGAGACACTGATCAATGAGCCTTGATGACATTGGAGACTGTTCTGCATCCACTTCCAGGCAGGGAACCTACTTCATTGTCCCACCTACTGGTGAGTGTATCGCCCCAGCCCTACCAACCAAGAAATCTGACCAGAGCACCTGAGAAGCTGCATAGCCCAGCTGCACTCAAATGAAGAGTGTTGCCATCAGTTCTTCCCAGAATAAGAGCCAGATTTTCGGCCCTCTCTACTCAATGAATTCTTTGCACAGTATTTCCTGTTTTGAGACCCAGAGCCTTGCCAGTTTTGGTGCCTCTTTTTTTCCCTTGCAAAAGTAGAAAAGCTAATTCATACCCATGCCTATTGTTGAGGGTAACCTCCCACCCTTCCCTATCTGGATGACTTATCAGAGCTACTGGGAAGCTTTGTAGCCCAGCATCACTTGAGCAGAGACCCTAAAAAGTGGCTCTTCCCATTTGCAGAGGCAGCCAGTGGTCCTGTCTGGCCATTGAGCTTGATGTGAATTTCTGCCTGATTTGGTCCAAAATAACAAGTCTTGCCAGCCTTCAGGCATGTTCTATGATCCCACACTGGCAAATAAGATAATTGCCAGCCCAACTCACTGATTGATACAGTATTCAGCCTGCCTGACTAGTAAACCTGAGCAGAACATCCAGGGAGCTATGTAGCCCATCCTACAGCCTTGATTACAGTGGCACATGAGCAGAGAACTGAGCCAGCCAGTCTGCTTATCCTTAGAGCAAAACTGGTGGCCCTGTCTGGACAGGGAACTTAGGCCACAGTTTTGCCAGATTAAGATGCCCCCAAAAGAGCCATGCCATCTGTGGAGCACATTCTGCCACCCACCCTGCCCAGGCTGTAAAGCCAGTTCATAGTGCTTCCTACTGCTGAGTATAGTACCTACTCATGCTTGACAAGCAAATCTGACCAGAAAGTCAAGGCCAATGAAGAGCCCATACTTCAGGACTCAAATCAATGGAAACAATCAAGACTAAATTAGGAAGAAAAAAAGAAAATAAAAAATCTGAACAGCTCAATAACAAGTAAGAGGATTGAAGCAACCATCAAAAATCACTGAACAATTAAAAGCCCTAGTAGGTTGTATGTTTCTAGGAATGTGTCCATTTCCACCAGGTTGTCCACTTCATTGACATATAGTTTTCCATAGTAATATCTTAAGACACTTTGTATTTTTGTAGTATTAATTGTAATGTCTACCCTTTCATTAGTTACTTTGTTGATTTCAGTCCTCTCTTTTTCTTGGTTATTCTAGCTAGAGGATTATCAATTTTGTTTGTCTTTTCAAAGAATCAACTCAGTTTTCTTAATCTTTTCTTTTACTTTTCTCTATTATATTTCTTTCTGTTCAAATATTTATTGTTACTTTGCTTCTGCTAATATTGGGCTCAGTTTTTTCTTCTTTGTTTAGTTCATTTAGACAAAAATTTAGGTTATTTAAGTTAGGTTATTTGAGGTCTTTCTATTTTCTTGATGTGTGTGTTTATACGTCTGACTCACCTCTTAAAATTGCTTAGGATTTATTTCATAAGTTGATATGTTGTGTTTCCATTTTGATGTGTCTCACTGCACTTTTTATTTCCCTGTTAATTTCTTATTTGATCCATTGGTTGTTCAGCAGTGTGTTGTTTAATTTCCGTGTATTTGTGAATTTTCCAGCTCTCCTCCTGCATTGATTTCTGGTTTCATACCAAAGTGCTCTCTAAAGATACTTGATATAAATTATATCTTCCTAATTTTGTTTGGACTTGTTTGTGGCATCATATATGACTTATCCTAAAAGATGTTCCATGTGTACTTCAGAAGAATTTGTTTTCTGTTTCTGTTAGATAGAATGTTCTGTATATGATTGTTAGGTCCATTTGATCTATAGTGTTACTCAGATCTCCTGTTTATTAATGATACTCTGTCTATATAATCTAGCTATTGTTGATAGTGGGGTATAAACGTCATCAACTATTATCGTCTCACTGATTACTTCTCCCTTTTTTTTTTATTTGCTTTATATATTTAGGAGTTCCAATGTTGAGCGCATAAATATTTATGCTTGTTATATTTTCTTGAAAGATTGCTCTCTTTATTATTGTATAATAACCTTATATATCTGCTTTATTTTTTTTTTACCATTTTTAGATTTAAAGCCTATTTTGGGTGATATAAGCACTCCTACTGCCTTTTTTTGGATATCAGTTGCAAAACATATCTATTTTATTTTCCTTCACTCTCAGTCTACATGCATCTTTAAAGCGAAAGTGAGTCTCTTGAAGCCATCACCCAATGGATCTTGTTTTTCTGTGTTGTTCAACCAATTAATTTTGATTGAAGAGTTTAATCCATTTATGTTTACTGTAATTATTAATAGGCCAGAGCATAATATTTCCATCTTGTTGTTTGGCTGTTATTAGATCTGTTGTTTCTTGCTTGTTATCTTACAGTCCTTTTTTTGTGATTTTTGCAGTAGTATGCTTTGACTCATTGTCACAATCTTTTGTATGACAACTGCAAGTGTTTTCCTTTGTGGTTCTATGAGGCTTACATAAAACATATTTATAACACTCTCTTTTAAGCTGATAACAACTCAAAATTGATAACATTCAAAAACTTGACACTTTAATTTCCCCCTCACATTTTAGATTATTGATATTAAAATGTGCATATATTTTCATGTTGTGCATCCAATAACAAATTATTGTAATCATTGTTATGTTTTAATATGTTTGTTTTTTAACTTTGAAGCAGAGTTGTTAGTGTATAATGTGCCACCACTTAAATATTAGAAAATCTGACTTCAACCATATATTTATATTTAATAGGGAGTTTAATACCTATTTTCATATGCTTTTCCAATGTTAATTGGAATACTTTTATTTCTAATAGAAGATCATCCTATATAATTTCTTCTTTGGCAACCCTAGCAACAATAAATTCCCTGAGCATTTGTTTGTGAGGAAAATCTTTTTCTCATCTTCATTTCTTCAGGATAGTTATGCAGAGTATAGTATTCTTGATGAAGTTTTTTTCTTTCAACATTTTGAATATATCATTGCATTCTCTCCTGCCCTGAAAAGTTTCTTATGAGAAATCCGCCAATAATCTTATGGGGGTTCCATTATATAAGACATGACACTTTTCCTTGCTGCTTTCAGAAATATTTTCTTTTTCTTTGAATTTGACAATTGACCTATAATGTGTCTGTGTAGCCCTTTTTGGATTCAACTTATTTAGGGCCATTGTGCCTTATGAATCTGGATGTACGTTTCTCTCCCCAGGTTTGGGAAGTTGTCAGCCCTTGTTGCTTTAAACATATGTTCTATCCCTTTCATTTTCTCTTCTCCTTCTGGGTTTCCCACGATGTGGATATTGTTTCTCTCTGTAGTATCCCATACATTCAGTGGGCTTTTTTCACTACTTTTCTTTTTTTTTTCTTTTTGCTCTTTTGACTGGAAAATTTTAAAAGCCCTGTCTGATTTTTTATTCTGCATGGTTGAGTCAGATATTGAAGCTCTCTATTGAATTCTTCAGTTCAGTCATTGTATTCTTCAGTTCTATAATTTCTGCTTTTTTTATGATTTCTATGCCTTTTGGGACTTCTCATTTTTTCACTATATTGTTTTCTCAATATTGTTTAGTTGGCTGTGTGTCCTTGTCTTCAAAAAACTTTAAGAACATTATTCTGAATTCTTTGTCAGACAGTTTATAAATGTGTATTTTTTTCAGGGTCAGTTATTGGAGCTTTATTAGTTTCCTTTTATGATCTCACGTTTGCAGTTATTTTGTGTTCTTTGACCCCTTACAATGGTATCTATGCATTTGAGCAGCAGTCTCCACTTTTACATTTACATGTTTGTTTTGGCAGAAATAGTCCTTTAAAGTCAGCTCAGCTTTTGAGGTTCTTCATGGGTCACCTGGTAGCATTTTTGGTCCAGTGGAGCTTGCTGTCAGGGTCTATTTTGAGGTGAGGCTACTGCCTAGGATTTGAGTTGAGAGGACACTTCTGGCTGGAAGCAATTTGACAGGTCCACTGGCTTGATTTCCTTTCTGAAAGTGGCTTTAAGAAGAGCACCATAGTTCCCTGGATTCTCTGGTCAGGCTTTCTTTTGGGGCTGGGCTGGGTATACATTCAGCAGTAAGAAAGACTCTAAATTAGCTACCTTGCTTGGGTGAGATGTAGTAAACAGGCTCCAAAGCAAGCAAAGCTCATTGTTTGAAGTTCTGAATCAGGCATAACCATGCACCAAGCACCCTGGCCAGACAAGGTCCCAAGACTTGCTCTGCAGATGACCATAACCAATAGCCAGGCTCTCTGCTCAAGTGTTACTGTGCCATGCAGCTTCCTGCATGCTCTGCCAGGTTTCTTGGTTGGAGCGGGGCTAAGGACTGTACCCTACATAAAATAGGGCTGTGAATTAACTTCTGGTCCTGGGCTGAGTGGCAGAACAGGCTCCAAAGTCTTGTTTGTGGTGTGAAATCAGCCAGAGCTGCACACCAAATTCCCTGGATAGACAGGGCCACAATTCTGGCTCTTTATTCAGGAAGTACCATAGGTTGGGCTCTCTGCTTTCCCAGTGCTGCTGGGCTACACAGCTTTCCAAGTGCTACAACCAGGCTTCTTTGTCATGTAGGGCCAGGAATATACACTCAGCAGTAATTGGAGCTGGGATTAGTTTCCATAAATGAATGGGGTGGAAGAACAGGCTTCAAGACCCAAAAGGCTCACCTTTGCAGACCCAAATAAAGCATAAATGCCAATCAACTTCCTTCATCAGGCAGAGCCACCATCTCTCTCTGCAAATGTGCATAGTCACTGGTTAGGATTTATACTTACACATCACTGTGAGTAGGAATTCAGTTTGCCAAGATCCAAGTGCTACCTGATGCATCACTTCCCTTCTCCATTGCAAGCTGAAATCCAGTGGTCAAACCCTGCTGATTGCCTCCATGATGTTCATGAGATAGGGTGGAATGGGCCTGCTGATAAGAGACCCACGATAGTGGGGGAGAATACATGTCTACTTTGGGTTTTCTTTTTCCTACTGAGGAAATCATATGCCCAGAAGGGTCCTCTCAGTATGATGCCATACCAGCCTGGGGGAAGGGACAAAGTGGTTGGAGTGTAGATTTTCATCCTACTCTACTAATGTCATCTTTTTCCGTCTCTGTGGTTCAGGGTGGTGCTTCACCTCCACTTTCATGTTCTGGTGTCCTCACAATATTGTCTTCTCTGTGGATAGTTGCAAGTTGGTCTTGTGGAATGTCCTAAGGTCATGAATAACCTTTGTCACAATTTTTATGAATTCATGTCCACCCCTTGTTAGAGTTCTTAAAAATGGTGAGTGAAGGTGATATAAGTTAGAGTTCATGGAGAAGATAAAAGTTTTTATTCTATCTTGCACTTACTGGTATATAAAATGTATCATTACACTCCTATCAAATTAGTAAATATGTTTTACTTTCATTTTCTGCAAAGATAGTATGTGCTATTCTTTAGTTTTGAATACACTTTTAAAATTTCCTGTAACCCATCTTATAACTACATCCTCAGAAAGAAAACTTCATCATTGATGAAATGATTGAATGTCAGTTTCGGATGGGATACTCTTTTTGGAATGCAAACAGCAAATTTTAAATGGAAAATTAAATCATATTGATGGTAGGCCTCACATTTAATTGCTGATGGAAATATTATAAGATATGAAATACAAGGATGTATACATAGTCCCTTTCTCAAGAAATCCACCATGAGAAAGTTAGAGAATGATATCATCATGATATAGTTACAGACATACTCATGGTTACATTCTGTTCGAGGGGAAGGGCATCTAATCTTGTCATGGGTCACTAGGGAGAAGAGGAAAAGGTGTGGAGTAAGCAGACATTAGGAAGCAACACTATGTATAATGAAAAAACTAAGTGTAGACCTTGGAGATGACTCAATTTAAGAGTTATGAAAATATCCTAGGCAAGCTAATAGGATAGAAACTCTCAACTCAACATTTTACATATTCAATCTTTATTTAAAGAAAAAATTAGTAACTACAGTGGGCTAAATATATAGAAAGATGGTTACTAAGGTACAAAATTCATTTTATTAAAGAAAAATTTATCTCTGATCTCATATTTCCATTTCACTAAAATATAAAAGGAAACAATGCAAACAAGAATGCAACAAAGTCAAAAGTTAATTAAAACCTTGTTTCTTATGTTGACTCCCATGGGTGACCCCTCCTCTCTGACTTTACACCACTACTTACCTACACAACATGACAAGTGACATTTTAGTTCTGCATTCAGTATTCTTCATGGTAGATATCCTGATGAATACAGTATTCTCTCCATTATAAAATAATTATATTCATATTATTATAGCCAGTTACATTGACATCCTAGATACCTGCCCAGCTCTTGGTCATGTTTAAGTATAATTTTACTACATTTCGCAAAATTAGAGATAATCTTATGGAAATACATTTGTTGTATAACCTCTGTCTAGCTGTATTAAAAAAAACAATTCTTACAAATTTTTCAAATTTTGGTGGGAATAAGCTGGAAGACATTGGTCATTCATTTACCTAGTATAAGAATCTTGGGTGATTGTAACTAGGATCTCAGAGGGAACAGCACATCCTCTGAGGTATGTATTTACAAAGCAATCGCATGTGAAAACTTTATCAAAAGTTTGGAAATATCCACTTCTTTCCATAATTAGAGAGATGGAGACTTTAATTTTCTTCTCAGGAGAAACTAATGATGGATGTCTTCTAGGTATTGAATATAGAAATACATAAAACACACAGATCAAGCATTTTTTTAATAATTTTATGCATAAAGTTGTTTTTAAGCATATTTTTTAAAAAGATTTTTTAAAATTTTTTTCCGTTTTCTCCCCAAAGCCCCCCAGTACATAGTTGTATATTCTTCATTGTGGGTCGTTCTAGTTGTGGCGTGTGGGACACTGCCTCAGTGTGGTTTGATGAGCAGTGACATGTCCGTGCCCAGGATTCGAACTGATGAAACACTGGGCCGCCTGCAGCGGATCACGTGAACTTAACCACTCAGCCACCAGGCCAGCCCCTTAAGCATATTTTTCATTGCCCCCAAAACATCTTTATTCCTAAAGCTGTAGATAATTGGGTTGAGTGTGGGAGTGACGATGGTATAGAATATGGCCAGGAATTTATCCTGGCCTTGAGTGTGGTATGACTTAGGTCTCATATATGTGAAAATAAATGGCCCGTAGTACATTATGACCACAATCATGTGGAAAAAGCAGGTGGAAAACAGCTTTTTCTGTGCTTCAGATGATTTCATTTGGAGGACAGTAAGGAGAACTTGGACATAAGAAGCAAAGATTAGGGGAAAAGGGATGAGCAGAGAAATAATGCCACTTACATAAACTCCTCGTTCATAGTGTGTTGTGTCCACACAGGACAATTTCAACATTGCAGGGACTTCACAGAAAAAGTGATCAATAGCTCTTGAGCCACAGAAAGGAAGATGGAGTGTGTAAGCTGTGTCAACTATGGAGTTGACAGTCCCAACAAGCCAGGACCCTGTAGCCATGAGACTGCTGACATAGTCATTCATAAGAATGGGATAGCGCAGTGGGTGACAGATGGCTACATAGCAATCATAGGACATTGCTGCCAGGAGAAGGCAGTTACCACCCAAGAGGGTGATGGATAGAAATATCTGGAAGCCACAACCAGCAAAAGAAATAGTTCTGCTGCATAACATAAAGTTAGTGACCATTTTGGGAACAATATTGGAAACATGCAAGATATCCATATAAGAGAGATGGCTGAGCAGGAAATACATTGGAGTATGAAGCCGTGGGTCTCTGTGGATAAGGAGAATCATGGCTGTATTTTGTGCTACAGTCATAATAAAAATAATCAATATAAAGGAAAAGAAAAGCAGATTTGTTTTGGAAGAAAAGAATAGTCCCATCAAAATGAAGTCGCTGCTGTAAGTGTGATTCTCAAGTCCCATCATAAGTTTTCCCATTACCAAAAAAATAAAAATATAAATAAATAAGAGCAAAGGAATAAAAAGTATAGGAAGCCTCAAGCTCATTTCCATATATCTGCATAATAAAAGAGAGCTAGTGATGCATAATTTGCCATGAAAGTCTAAGGACTCTCAACCAGCTTTCAAAGTGTGCATGTTCAAGAAGATGGGCATTTATTTGTTTGAATCAGGTGATAATAATAATAATATTGAGTGGGCACCAGCTCTATGTAGAGTCACAAACTCTTGATTCCATATTCTTTTCTGAAGTCCAGTCTTTTCCCAAATGTCACCTTCTCCAAGAGCTCTACCCCTGAATACACTGTTTATAATCACGACGCTCCCACTAACACCACCACTTTCCTGGCCCTCCTTACTGTGCTCATTTTACCTTTTGCAAAGCACTTTTAACCTTTCAGCATATTTAATAATAAAGTTATGAACTATATTTTTCCTTTATTGTCATCTCACTCACCAGAATTTAATCTTGATGATGGCAGATCTTTATTTTGTTCACTGCAAAAAACCAAATGCCTGGAACAGTGGCTGGCAATAATATTTGTGAAATGCAGGAATAAATAAATGGGCCATGGAACTTTATTTTCTCATGCAATATTTATTTGGATAAAACTTAAAGAAAATGGAATGTATTGTTTCTAAGTCTAATCAAAAAATAATAATAGTGAAGCACTGTAAATGAATTTAACTTTGTATTGATAACTTGAAACATCTCATATTTTAAATCTAAAAAAACATTTAATTCATTCAAAATCAATAGTCAGAATATTTTTGTCAGTTTTAGTAACATGGAAATTAAACTATATTTTATTAATTCTTTCTGAGGAATCATAGATGCTAGCAATATCATTTTTACATGGATAGTGGTTACTTCAATATTTGCTTTATAATTATTTCTGCAAATTTGGTGTCTATGATCTATCCTTCAATACAAATAAAAGCCAAGAGTTTTTTGGATGTAAGATTCTTTCAAAGAAACTTTTACTGTGTAGTTTAAGATTTTGTGTCTTTATATATATGCAAAGTATTGGGCCCACTCAGTGGCATAGCAGTTAAGTTCACGCACTCTGCTTCAGCAGCCCAGGGTTTGCCAGTTCGGATCCCAGGTGTGGACCTATGCACGCTTATCAAGCCATACTATATCAGGTGTCCCACATATAAAGTAGAGGAAGGTGGGTACGGATGTTAGCTCAGGGCCAAGCTTCCTCAGAAAAAAAGGAAGAAAAGTATATATATGCAAAGTGTTTACCACTTGAAAGAAGAAATGAATGATTTCAGTCAGTCACTTCAGTGTAAAAATTAACCTTTGTTCACTAATTATTCTCTACATGAACTTTTTTGAGCCTAAAATTGCCACTTTATTTTACAGCAACTTAGACTGTGGTTAAGAGAATGAAACAGAGTAACATTGTAATAAATCATGTAGGCCATTTCATATTAAGAAAATTTAATGTAAATAAAATAGTCCATAACTATGTTTTCTAGCCATATCCCACCCCATTCAAGCAATAACTGCTTCTGAATAAAATGTGTGTGCTAAGATGTACACCCATATCAAAAAAGATTTCATTCATGGATAGGCTATGTGAGACCCTAAATTAATTTCACCAGGAATCCAGCTAGTTTGCACAGGTAGCCAAATTGTTTAGTTTTGTTTACTAAACTCCTTAGGACTTCATAGGTTTATTCCAATTAGTGAACCACACTCTTTTTAGCTGGTTATTATTCAAATGGTCCATTGATTTCACCCCTGCTTGAAATTGTTTTCTAGCTGTAGTCATATTCCAATCTTTTCTTTCCTAAAAAAACTAGTCCTAATGTATCAATTAGTCAATGATTGCAATGCACTCATGCATCAATTCTGACTTAACTAGATTGAAATATATTATTTTGCATCTGTCCCAGATATCTCTTTACACAAATAATGAATTCAGAATTTTTTGAAATTTAGATTTAACTAGAGGTGAACCATTTACTAATATTGGTAAGGGTACACATTAATAGATTAAACAATTACTGATATGCTCCTATGTTATGTCTTTATATTAAGTTTTGACTGTGACAAATAAAAGAGAAAAAAATCAAATCAATTCTTAATGAAAAATATTTACTTTGAAAAGTATTTGTATGAAAATCCCAGAAAGTATTATGTGTACTTATATTTTACACAAATGACAACACCATTTTTATTTTTTGAAGTTTTATAAAACATCTGAAATATAAGTTATCTACTTGATATAATATAAGTTCTGTCATAAAAATTTTGAATATCAGACTTACTGGGTAGGTTAGCAATTGATTCAAAGTAATTGTTTTTAATTGATAATTGACTCAAATGCAATGGAATTTCATGGGAGAGGCAGAGGTTAACTGAATTTTCCTAAATATACAGGAAATAATATCATGACTTATATAAAGGAGTTGATAAGGAATATGAGTATAATTGATGTGTGGCATAGATATTAACTAACCTAGAAATGAGTGTGCTGTGAACAGAATTATATTTAAAAAGTAGTAATATACATTAAAACTTTCCTAATGAGTTGAAAATACATAAGCAAGAAAACAATGCAAATACAGTATTCTGAATACATTTCATTTTTTGTCCTATCTGTATACAAAACACTAATCAGACATGAAACTATTTCTGAAATGAATTTCTATGAAGTTAGAAAGATAACAGGACCTGCTTCAGAGGTATTTTTTGAATATTACATAAGACACATTAAAGACACATGCACATAAACCCACATGCATACATGTACATGCACACACACATGCAAAGACACATAGAACAGAGCCTAGCACATGGGAAGCACTCAGAAACAGTTATTATTATTGTTTTCTGATTATTATTATTGTTTCTATTTTTACTCTATTAGTATATCTGTTATTACTATACCACTATTTTTTTTCAAGTTTTAAGTATGTGTTTAAACTATTCTATACTAGAGAGACAGAGAGAGAGAAAGAGATAATGGGAGACAGAAAGAGACACAGAGAAAGAGAGAGCACAAGAAAGAGCCAGGATATGACAGAATACAACTGAGTGAAGTGCATTTAATGTGGTGAATCAGAAATATAATTGTACTCGCTTTTTGGTAAAATAAAATAGGTGCATAAGGCTCTTTGGTGGAGTAAGCAGCTCAGCATGTTGAATAAGAATACGTGATTGGGCACATTACCAATATACACACACAGATGGGTGAGAGAGCAAAGCAATGCTCCTTATTCTGAAAGCAATTGGCTGAGCTGCACACAACTGCATTTTATGCTAGCCTTTTGATCTTTTCATTAACTGTGTTTTTCCATTCTGACTTTTAAGGGCACTACATCATATCCAAAAATTATTGCACAGTGGTCTTACGTCTAGCCTTTGTGGCTACCACTTCAATTTAAGATAATCCTGTAATTTGTGCCTCAGAGTGACATCAAATTCATCATTCCCAACACTGAACTACTCAAGTAAGTCCCCCAAAATAGTGAATGGTACCACCATGTACAATTGCCCAAGCCAGAAATCAGAAAACCTTCCTAATTCTCTTTATCTCTGCTTTTTACCATCCACAAATCACCATCTGATACCTGTTCTATCTATGTCAGTGCTTTTATTTGGTATTCCCTCTATGGAGGTACGTACCTGGTGTGGCTGTGGCAGCTCTAAAGCATCCCTTCTATCCTCCTCTTTCAAGTGAACAGACTTGTATGGGCTCAGCACCACTTATATGTTTTCATACACTTCTCAGCTCTCCTTGAAGCCAGTGGAATGTGGCCAACTGACAAAACCTTGAACAAAGAAAACAGAAGAGGAGTGGAACTGGAGACACCCCCTTCTTAATCTTTCAAACTGCTAGTTAACATCTGCAAATGAAGATGTGTGGTCCTGCATTCTTCCCTGCAAGAACTGGATAGGGAACAAACTCCACGTAGTCTAGAGAAGGATGCTGTGAGCCACAGGGTAATGTCTTATTCATCATGAAAATGTGGAGTCGTTAATGAGAAATAACTCACCAAAATTGTTCAAAAAAATGATCTAGAATGGGCAGAAGCAGGAAATTTCTCTGTGATAGGGGGAGAAACTGTCGTCAATTTCTCCAGAGTGACTGAGAGGTATGGAGTGATGCCTCAGTCCAGGTAGTCAGAGCAAATTATCTGAAGACTTACAGACAGAAGGGGCACAAATGGTTTTGGAGGAGCAAGGAGAAATATGGAGGGCAGTTACCACTTTGAAGTTGTGCAGATTATGGCTTCTCAGAGAGAAATGACCCGCTCTTTGATAAGAAGACATGGGGAACCATGTCTCCAGGGGAAATCCAGAGAAGGAAGTGAAGGTAACAGACAGTAATCTCTTGTGTAGAGGCAGGTGTGGGCACTGAGACAGGTCAGGTATTCTTCAGGGTGCAATGAAAGAGTCCTGGTGTCAAGGAGAGAAGAGATAGTCTCTATCAACATTGACTGAACAAAGTGAGATTAAACTTTTATTGAGCAAAAGAAACTTCCTTCTCTGACTCCTTTTCCATCATTCCCTCTTTACATAGCATATTTTATTTCCACTCTTCAGGACCTGATAATGCACCATCTGTCAAAGATTTTGTTTATGACATTCCTCTGACACTAGATGGAAACTCCAGGGAATGCCACTTAGTGGACCTCACTTGCTGCAAGGTCAGCTCTCCTGGGTATTTGCAGCCGATGGATGAAGCTAATTATTCTACAGACTGCACATTACAGAGAGGCAGATAAAAAAGTTAGAATTACATATCTTAGAGATTCTCTTCTTTTCATTTTTGATAGATTTATGAGTGAATTAAATGATCACCAAAAAAACTGCATATGTAAAAGAATGTAGCAAAAGTCATTCCAATAATTTACTTGTTTTCTATGACAGCTAAGCCTTATGAAGCATTTTTACATATCAGGAGAGATTTTAAGTGTCTTGCCTTTATTAGCATCTTATGGTAACTATTTTCTTTAATCATCAAAGGCCTGTCTGGTTCCCACAGAGATTAGTAAACATTCCCAAGGTTATCTAGCTTTACCAAAGCTTCAGGCCCTAAGGTTGTGATCTTAGAACTCATGGTCTAAAGTTAACATCATTTTCCTCATTAATTTTTATCTATTTCTCCAACATCCACAGTCCATTCGGTAACATTCTGTTCTTTAGGAAGGGAAAGGATGGCTATGTGTATCCTTCTTATGTGCATTGTGGGAAAGAGGAGTGCCCAATCCTACCATTAAAACTGACCTGAACTCTACTTGAATGTTTTACTTGGTTGTTTTAAACATTGTAGAAGTACACTCCCTCTTTGTCAAAAGTATTTGGCATTTGCCAAAACGTCGTTGTCTGCCCTCCCTCACATCTCTAACATGCTGTCCACACCCCTAGAAGCTGTATGAAACCTCTAAGGACGGCCCTCAGTATCACTTTCCTGATGGATCTCAAAATCCTTCTAATTCATTTCTTTGGCTTGAGCTCTTCTTGCTTTCCATTATTTCCATCGCTCATTGTTCAAGTTTCATAGAACTTTAAACCTGTCTAAAATCAATAGGTAATTTAGTAACGGTAAGATGTTGGACAAATTTCTTAAATTAATTTTTGCAACCACTTTATACATTTTAAGTGTACTGTCAGTACAGTGGTATTAAATATTTTCACATTATTGTGCAATCATCAGCAATATTAATGACCACAACTCTTTCTGTCCTTTCAATCTGAAGCTCTGTACCCATTAAACAATAACTCCTCACTCTTCCTTCCCTCAGCCCCTGGAAACCACCATTCTTCCTTCTGTCTCTGTCATTTGAGTACTCTAAGAAACTCAGATAAATGGACCAACTTATTTCACACAACTTATTTTACTTGACATAATTTCAACATTTCCTCAATGTTCGTCCATGCTGTAACACGTCTCAGAATTTTCCTTCCATTTTAACGCTAATATTCCTTTGTATGCATACACTAATTTTTACTTATTAATTCATTCCATTTATGTACATTTTCATTGCTTCTACTCCAGTAGTATACTTAAGTATCAATTTACTTGGATTTTATTTTTGGTGAGGAAGATTGTGCCAATCGTCCTCTCTTTTGTTTGTGGTCTGCCAAAACAGCATGGCCACTAAGCAGCAGAGATTACATCTTACCTGTTGTACGTCCCTGTGATGGTTAATTTTATATCTCAACTATAGTACCTGGTAATTGTTTATTCAGGTTTAGTTCTGTTTGTTTGTTTTTTACCAATTTTATTGAGATATAACTGACATTATAATACTGGGTAAGTTTAAGGCGTATAATTTAATACATGTATATATTTCCAAATGCTTACCACAATAAAGTTAGTTAACATATACTTGACCTCACATAATTAACATTTTGTCATTGTTGTTATGGTGCAACTTTCAAGTATATAACAGAATAATTTTAACTATAGTCGTTATGCTGTACATTAGATAGAGGAAATATATTTCAGTCAGCTAATCTTCAGGGCTGCTACAGTTGTTTGATAATGATATCTGTGAAAAGCAAAAAGCAAAATTTTTAAAAATAGAATGTAACTGTGTAGTTGTATTGTTTATGTATATATTTTTAAAAAATTTCCCTAAGAGTTTAGGAGCTTACTACAAAATAATTGGCTCACTTATTTTTTATTTTCTTTTCAAGGAGTTCATTCATAAAGGTTATTGTATATTTCCTCCAATTTGTGATGAATATACCATTCTTACAGGGAAAAGTGGAATCAACATTTGTGTCCGTAATGATGAAGACCAAAGAGAAAAATAACAATAAGTATGCTTTTCAAATATCCAAGTAATGTGACCACAACTATTTGAGATTTAAAACTTAATTGAACACATAGCATAAATTTTCCTTGAAAATTAATCTATATTAACATAGACCAAAACTAGATAGTAAATCAATTATATTAGAATGTTAATCTTTGCATCACTTCATGAAACTAAATAATCTACATTATCATTTTAGCAAATGGAGAAAGTTCAACTCAATAAAATATTATTTTTCTTTTAAATAATCTTTATTTCATAGAACCACTTTAAATTTAGAGAAAGATTGAGAAAAGAGTACAAAGAATTCCCACATACACTTCACCCACTTTTCTTTATTATTACTATCTTAAATTTGTTGGTAGGTTTGCTACAATTGATAAACCAATGTTAATATATTCTTATTAGCAAAAGTCCATCCTTTATTCTGATTTCCTTAGTTGTTAATAGATGTCCTTTTGCTGCTCCAGGATCCCATCTATGGTCCATCATTATTTTTGGTTGTAGTGTCTCCTTAGTCTCCTTTTGGCTATGACTATTGCTCAAATTTCTCTGGTTTTTATGGTTTTGATGTCGTTGAGTCTTTGTAAGATATTTTGTGATGTGCTCTTTTATTACAATTTGTCTGATGTTTTTTTTCTCATTATTAGACTGTTTTTTGGGGAGGAAGACCACATGGAAAGTGTTGTTCTCTCTACATAGTTTCAAGGGTATCAACACGATTTACCACTGTTGATGTTGACCTTGAGCATAAGATGAAGCAGCATCTTGTCAGATTTCCCCACTGTAAAGTTCCACTTTTTTTCCCCTCTTTTTCCATACTGTGTTGTTTGGGATGTAATCACTACTTACAGGACAAGTTTAAGGAATGAGGATTTATACTTCTCCTGATTGGGTGTGAAGTATACAAATATTATTTGTGATTCTTCAGCACGAGAATTTTTTCCTTCCCCCTCCCATTTATTTTCTTATTAAATCATATATAGATATATATGGTAGAACTCACAGCTATTTATTTTATACTTTGGATTATGTTCCATTTCTTTTGTTGTTGTTGTTCTAACCTTGACGATTGGGAAATCTTTTTAGTTGACCACTGTGTCCCTTTGACATGTCACCAAATGATATTTTTTGAACAATTTCTTAATTTCTGAAATTACAAGGTCCTCCAAGTTTACCTGAATATTTCAAGACCTAATCATAGACTCAGCTATTTCTTCTAGGGTCTCTGGTTTCTTTCATTAAACCATGGTGGTAGAAACCAAGATCCAGGCATTGGGTGTGCTTGTTGACACTGTGGGGTGTCATGGCTTCTCAACTGACAGAGGGAAGTAAATAAATATTTTCATGCTAACAGGTGTTTGTAAACTCATCTACAAATTCTTTCATATGTAACAATGCATACATATATTCTGCTAAAAAAGAGTTTGTAAGGATTAGATTACTATCCAGCTCTAATTTATTACCATATGGATCATTCTAGCCTATTCCCCTTGCTTATCTGTAAAATTCCAGAGTAACATGAGGAAACATAGCTCCAACATCTGCCATCTCTTCACTCTAATGTTCACTTCCAGTATTGATGTGGAGCAGGACCAGAATTGTTAACCTGTAACTGTAGGTCACAACTTTATCACTAGGGTAGAGTATATATGCGCAGTTCCTTTTGCCTTTAACCTTACGGATTCCACTCATTTCCAGTTACTTGCCTCAGCACCTTACCCTCCATGACATTCAGGAAAGTTATTTCATAAATTTGTCATTCAATTAGATTCTCTTGTCACAGGTTACATTTCTTCTTGTATATGCTGACATCTTAAATAACATTTAAAATTCGCATGCACTAAGGTTCACTCTGATCTTTAAAGTTCTGTGGGTTTTTGATAAGTGCATAGTGTCTTGTAGCCACCATTTCAATAAGAGAAGATTTACCACCTTAAGCATTCTCTTATTCTTCACATAATCAACCCATTCGTCCTCCCACCTCCCCCGGGGCAATCTCTGATCTTTCCAAGTTCTCTATGGATTTCTCTTTTCAAGGATGTCATAAAATCGAATGATACAAGATGTAACCTTCTCAGATTGCATTATTTCACTTCATAATGTGCATTTAAGATTTATTCATGTCTTTAGAGATAATCTTTTCTTTTCCTGTGTGAGTTTTAGGAAGACTGTCAGGATTTTGTCCATTTCTTCTCTTCTTCAATTTGTAGGCCTCAAAGCACTTCGTAGTGTGCCTTTATTACCCTTTTAATCTCCATGGAGTCTGAAGTAGTGGTCCCTTTGAATTTTTCCTACTGGTAATGTGTGACTTCTCAACTTTTTCCTTCTTGGTTAGCAAGCTAAAGATTTATATTTTTTATAGATCTTTTCTGAAAACTAGTTTTGATTTTGTGGATTATTTTCAATTTCTTTTACAGATTCAATGTTATTGATTCTCTATTATTTATTTATTTTCTTCTCCTTGTTTTACACTTATTGTTTTCAATATATAATACATTATTATTAACTACAATCACCGTGCTATACATTAGATACACAGAGATTATTTATCTTTTCAATGTAAATTAGAATCATTTCATGAACATCTCCCTATTCCTGCAACTTTCAGCCAATGGTAACCACCACTCTACCCTCAGTTTCCATGCATTTGGCTTTTTTATATACCACATATAAGTGATATCATACATTACTTGTCTCACTTATTTTACTTTGCATAATACTCAAAGTTAATCTATATTTATATATCACATTTTTCTCATCAGTTGATCTGTTACAAATAAACTTAGATTGCAGCCATATCTTGCAATAGGGAATAATACTGTAATGAAGGTGGGTGTGCAGATGTCCCTTTGGGATCCTGTTTTCATTTCCTTTAGATATTTACCCAAAGGTTGGATATCTAGATCACATGGTAGTTCTAGTTTTAATTTTTGAGGAAGTTCCATATTTTTTTCCATAGTGGCTGTACCAATTTACATTTCCATTGGCAGTTCACAAAATTTTCTTTTCTCCGTATCTTCACCAATACTTCTCTCTTGTCTTTTTGATGACAGCCATTCTAACAAGTGTGGGGTGATATCTCATTGTGTTCTTGATTTGATTTTCCCTAAGGATCAGTGATGTCAGAACCTTCTTAGATAACTTTGGCAATTTGTATATCTTCTTTAGAAAAATGACTCCTCAGTTACTCTGTCCATTTTTAACGGAATTTTTTTACTATTGAATTTTATGGGTTCTTTATATGTTTTGATATTGATTTGCAAAATATTTTATTCCTTTCTATTGGTGTTCTTTTAATTTTGATTATTTCTTTTGCTGTGCAGAAGCTTTTTAGTTTGCTGTACTCTCTCATTCATTTGTCCTTTATTGCTTATGATTTTGGTGTCACATACAAAAAAATTCATTGACAGCACCAATATAAAGGAATATCTTCCATAGGTTTTCATCCAGTAGTTTTATGGTATCAGGTTTTATTTTAACTCTTTAATCCATTTTGAGTTAATTTTTGTAAAGGGTATAAGATAAGGATCCAATTTTATTCTTATGTATGTGGTTATCCAGTTCTCCCAACACCTTTATTTAGAAAGACTATCCTTTCCCAATTGCATATTCTTGGCTCCCTTGTCAAATGTTAGTTGATTACATGTGCTGGTGTTTACTTTTGCACTCTCCAATCTGTTTCATTGGTCTAAGTGTATATTTTTATTCTAGTACTATACTGGATGTTGGAGCATTGTTTGAAAACATAAAGTGTGATGCCTCCAGTTTTGTTCTTTTTTTCTCGGGATTACTTTAGCTATTCAGGGTAATTTTTGTTGTTCCATACAAATTTTGTTTGTTTTTATATTTCAGTAAAATTAACAACAGAATTTTGACAGAAATTGCATTGAATCTAGAGGGTCTTTGGGTAGTATGGACTTTAACAATATTCATTCTTCTAATCCACATACAGGGGGTATTTTTCCATGTGATATTACTTTCTCAATTTCTTTCACAAAGTATTGTTTTCAGTGTAGGGACAATATCTCCTTTTTAAATTTATTTAGAAATATTTTATGTTTTGATGCTATTGTGAATCAGATTGTTTCCTCTATTTTTCAGATGTTTCATTGTTTGTGTACAGATACACAATTGATTTCTGTATGCTGATTTTATACCCTGCGATTTTAATGAATTTGTTGATTATTTCCTATGATTTTTTTGTTGAGTCTTTAGGGTTTTCTACATAACATCATAACATCTGAAAATTACAACAACTTTACTTCTTCCTTTCCAAACTGAATGCCTTTAATTTTTTTGTCTAGCCTAGATGCTCTGGTTAGCACCTCAATGCTATGTTGAATAAGAGCAGAGAGTGGGCTTGCTTCTTTTGTTCCTGATTTTAGAGGAAAAGCTTTGAACTTTTCACAATGGAGCACAAAGTTAGCTGTGAATTTGTTGAATATGGCCTTTATTATGTTGAGGTGCTTTTATTCTATACCAACATTCTTGAGAGTTTTTATTATGTGAGGATGTGGTATATTTTTAAATGCTTTACTTCCATCTTTTGAGATGATTATATGATTTTTATCTTTCACTCTATGAATATGAAGTATCACATGTATTGATTTGCATATGTTAAGAAATCCTTGATTCTCACCTATAAATCCCACTTGATTATAATGTAGGATCCATTTAATGTGCCGTTGAATTTAGTTTGCCAATATTTTGTTGAAAATGTTTACATCTATTATTCATCAGGGATAGTGGTCTGTAATTTTATTCTCCTGTAGTGTCCTTATCTGAATTTAGTGTCAAGGTAATGCTGGCCTGGTAACATGATTATGGGAGTGTTCCCTCCTCTTTATAATTGTGATAGTTTTTGAGAAGCACTGGTGTTAACATTTAAATGTTTGGTAGAATTCACCAGTAAAACCATCTGATCGTGGGATTCTATGTTTTGGAAGGTTTTTGATTACTGATTAAATCTCCATAAGTATTGGTTTGCTCAGAGTTTCTGTTTTTTCATGATTCAGTTTTTGTAGATTGCATATTCCTAGGAATTTATCTATTTTGTCCAAGCTATCCGATTTTTTGACCTATAAATGCCACAGTACTCTTTTATGATTCTTTGTACTTCTGTTGTATCAGTTCTAATATCTCCCCTTTTTTCTGATTTTATTATTTACATCTTCTCTCTTACTCTCTGATTTTGTCTAGCTAAAGGTTTGTCAATTTAGTTTACTTTTTCAAGAAAAAGTTCATAGTTTCATTGACCCTCTCTATTGTCTATCTAGCTTCTTTTTAATTTATTTCCTCTCAATCTTTATGTTTTTCTTTCTGCTTCTAACTTTGAACTTTCCCTTTCTTTTTTTCTTTCAAGTTCTTTAAGGTTTAAATTTACATTGTCTTTTAAATCTTTCTTTTTTCTTAATGTACGCATTTATTGCTGTAAAATTCCCTCTTGTTATTTTTGGCTACATCTTATAAGTTATTGTATTTTATGTTTCCATTTTTATCTGTATGAAGATTTTTAAAATTTCTCTATTGATTTCCTTTTTGATTCATTTCTTGTTCAGAAATATGTTATTTTCCACATATTTGTGGATTCCAAGGTTTCTTCTTGCAATTCATTTCTAATGTTACACAGTTTTTGTAGGAAAAGATTCTTGATCTGATTTCAACCTTTTTTTGATATGTCAAGAATTCTTTTTTGGCCTAATATATGATCTACTCTGAAGAATTTTGCATGTGTACTTGAGAGGATTATGTATTCTGCTGATTTCTGGTGGAATGATCTGTAAATATCCATTAGATCCACCTTGTAAAATGTGTAGTTGAAGTTCAATATTTATCTTACTGATTTTTTATTTTTTTCCTGGATGATCTCTCTATTGTTGAAAGTGGAGCTTGAATTCCCTTACAATTATTATATCAGTGTGTGTGTATTCCTTAAGATCTGTTAACATCTGCTTTATCTATATTTATGTGCCCCAGTGTTGGGTGTATGAGTTCACATTTTATCTCCTCTCTAAAGAAAGGAATCATACTTTAAAAATTTTTTTATAATGTTTTCTTAGATTTGTAAAGAATCTAAGTTGACTTAATAGCAAACTATATAGTTCACAAGTATATATATAAACCTTCAAATAACAGTTTATCATTTCATTTGCCGTAACACATTATTCCCAATTCCTCTTTCTTACCTTTTCTGTTTGTCTAAGAAAGTTTTAATTCTTTCCCTAGTTTTGAGAGATAAAGAACTTGGTGTAGAAATCTAGTTTTTCCTTTTTAATTTTGTCACTTTATTTCACTTCCCTCTTTTCTGACTTGCATCGTTTCAGACAAAAAAGTCTGCTATAATTTTGATCCCTGTTCTTCTAATGATGTTATTTTTTCATCTGACTTGTTTCAAAATTTTTCTTTGTATTTGGTTCTGTATCATTTGGATATGATATGCATAGATGACTTTTTGGTTAATTATACTTCTTTCTGCTCTCTGAGCTTCCTGGGTCTGTGGTATAGAGTTTCTTATTAATTTTGAAAGCTATCGGCCACTTGTTTTCAAGGATTTCTTCTGCTGTAATCTCTCATTTTTCTCCAGGTATTGCAATTATGCGTATGCTTTATCTTTTGTCACCATCCCACAGTTCTTGGTTTTTTCTTGTGTTTTTAAAATTTTGTTCGTTTTTGCTTTAATGACTCTTTTTTAAAATTTTTCCTTTTTCTCCCCAAAGCCCCCCAGTACATGGTTGTATATTCTCTCATTGTGGGTCCTTCCAGCTGTGGCATGTGGGACGTCACCTCAGCATGGTTTGCAGTGCCATGTCAGTGCCCAGGATCCGAACCAAGAAAACACTGGGCCGCCTGCAGCAGAGTGTGTGAACTTAACCACTCAGCCATGGGGCCAGCCCCCACTTTTTCTTTATATTTTGGAAAAAATTTTGACATATCTTAAAACTCATTTATTTTTTTCTCAACCATGTTATGTCTACTGATGTGTCCCCTCAAAGGCTCTCTTTATTTCTATTATATTTTGTTTTGAAGATTGACACCTGAGCTAACATCTGTTGCCAAACTTCTTTTTTTCTTTCTCCACAAAGCCGTCTAGTACATAGTTGTATATCCTAGTTGTAGGTCTTCCTGGCTGTGCTAGATGGGATGCTGCCTCACCATGGCTTGATGAGTGGTGTCATGTCCATGCTTGGGATCCAAACCGGTGAAGCCCCAGGCCACCAAAGTAAAGCTCGCAAACTTAACCACTTGGCCATGGGGCCGGCCTGTCTATTGCAATATTTTTAATTTGAAACTATATTTTCAGATTTTGTATTTCACGTTGATTCTTTCTTACCATATCTATCTCTTTGCTTACATTAATCACATGTTCTTGCATTTCATATGGTTTCTCTATTGGAGATACTAATCACAGATGTTCTACATTCCTTATGTGATAATTCCAAAATCTTTTCATATCTGAATCTACTTTTAATGCTTGCTTTTTCTCTTCAGAATATGCATTTTCTTTCCTTTTGGCATGTTTTCTAACTTTTTATGAAAGCCAGACATGATATATTGGATAGTAGGACATGAGTTTAAAGGGCTTCATTGTGAGGTTTTATGGTAATGCATTTAGGATTTGAACTCTGTCTAAAGTTTCCTGTAGCTTACATAGCCAAGCACTTCACATTGCCCTGGTACCCAGGTTTTTGTCTTCCCAAGTCTTTGGTATTCCGCAAGAACTCTCCTTAGATACAGTCCACATCGTGTAAGTGTTTCAGCTGTAACCCACTGTTATTATACTAAAGCCCTGTTGATGTTGTGGCAAAGCATGTATGTGGAATTGCCTCCCACAATTTTGTGTGTATATTTCAGTCTTTTACAGGGCCTGTGTCCTTGAGATGTGGCCTTCACTGATGTTTCACAGCTCTCCTCTTCCTCAGGTGAGAGAGGAAGACCAGGGTAGCTGGAGCTGGGAAAACCCTTCCCTGAGCTCAGTCAAAGCTCCGGTAAGTGCTGTCCTCTGCAGCAGTGGCCTTGTTGTGGAGAAGGCTCTGAGTTTGCTCTCAGTGGTCATCCTTCCCCTGCACAGCCAGGAGGGAACATTCATCTCTTTATCATGCAAACCTGGTGTGAATCCCAGTCCCATGTCCCTGTGAAGTGTGGCTGCCCCACCACCCACACTCCTGCCACACTAAGACTGTGGTCTCCAGAAATTTTCCACTTCAAAGCTGGTAACAATTAATCCTCACTAATTTGCCAAATTATTTTTAAGTGTTCTTCCCAATTACGGCTCCAGGAATTTCTGCTCCTTTTGAACAGGTCTCAGATCTGATATTCTCGATTTGACTTTCTCTTCAGACACAGGCTTAGAGTGTGACCTGAGACCTCAATCCTCTGACGGTTGAAAGCAAAGTCAATAGTTTTTATCGTGTTCCACACTGTTCCTCTAGTAAGCATAAGCATGATCACTTCTAAGCTCTTTCCATGTAGGAGCTAATAAGAGAAGTTCCTTTCAATTTTTAATGTTGTTTTCAAATACTTTAGTTTTAAACAACTAGCTAATAATATTATCAGTGTTTTTAAGTTAAAATTCACTAACCTTTTTCATTACAGGCCACTTAACATGCAGTGTTCCCTGCAGTGGCGATTGCACATACATGTGAGATATTTGTAGCGATTTCTTCGGGGTTATGTGGGACAGTGAGGTAATCGGTGCCCTGTTTACTGAGGGGACCAGAGCTGCAGACCGGTGTTCTCTTTGAGGACTGCATGTGGGGCAGTGAATTGGCCTTGGACTATTAAAGTAATAATTTCCAGGTATTTAACCTTCCTTGTTCAGGAGGGATTGTGCTGTTATTGGAACAAAGAAGAAACTAATCCACAAGCCTCAATTTTGTTCATGTTGGTAAATTTGAGTATTTTTCTTAGCAAATCTATGCTTTGTTGAGGTGTCTAATATATGATTCTTTAACCTTGTGCATATAATGAAAAACCTCAAAGAAACCAATCAATTTAAAGCCGTCTATGTTACTATCAATATTATTATGTTCTATGGAGTCGTAATTAGCAGTTTAGTCCAATGGGAGCTGGTATCTAACTAATTTTATGCAACAAGGTCTTTTCTGTTGCCTACATTGATTACCTGGTTTCATTTTATTTTGAAATAAGTGCAGTGTCCAAACTCCAGGGTTGAGCATAACAACCAGTTTTCTGTAGGAATTATATGTTAAGGATTAAAATTTCACAGGAATTTATCCACAAAGTTGAAAGCCTTTCCTGAAAGGCTTTTTAGAAAACTGAAGGAAAGGAGGGCTGTTACATATCTGTAAACAAATCACCTTGATGATATATGAACAGCCATTTAATGATAAGTGTATGCATTTATTCTGTAAATATATACTAAACATTTTAGTAGGCTATTCTGTTGGGTGATTTTAATTTTCTTTATGGCCATGAGATAAAATGGGTACCTTTTTCAGGTTGCCATGGAGGAAACTTGCCTCCAAAAAATGGTTTCTCACTGGTTGTTAACATTTTGGGTAACTTTATACATTTATCCTTTTATGTTTTCTAAACTTTAACACCATGAATTAAGTAAATGTAAAAATATGAAATCAAGTCTATCAAACTATGTGGACCATTTATGACTTAGGCAACTCAATTACGTTTATTTATTTACTTATCTATCTATCTATTTATTTATTTATTTATTATTGTGGAAACATTAGTTTATAAAATTATACAAATTCCAGATGTAGATTATAATACTGATTTGTATTATGTATACAGAATATAGTTTTCTGTGTACATTATATCATGTTCATAGCCCAAAAACTAATTACAATCCATCACCATTCACATGTGCCTAATCAATTCTTTCACCCGCCTCCTTCCCCTTTTCCCCTCTAGTAATTACCAATCCAATCTCTCTCCATGTGTTTGTGTCTTGTTTTTTATTCTATTTATGAGTGACATCATATAGTTTTATACTTTCTCCTTCTGACTTACTTCACTTAGCTTAATACTCTCAAGGTCCATCCAGGTTGTCACAAATGGACAGATTTCTTCCTTTTTATGGCTGAGTGGTATTCCATTGTGTATATATTCCACAGTTTCTTTATCCTTTCTTCCCTTGAGGGGGATCTAGGTTGCTTCCAAGTCTTGACTATTGTGAATAATGCTGAGATGAACATAAGGCTGCATTTATCTTTATAGAGTTGTGTTTACATGTTCTTTGGATAAATACTCAGTAGTGCAAATGCTAGATTGTATGGTAGTTCTATTCTTCATTTTTTGAGGAATCTCGATACTGTTTTCCATAGTGGCTGCACCAGTTTGCACTCCCATCAGCAGTATATGAGGGTTCCCTTCTCTCCACATCCTCTCCAAACCTTGTTTCTTGTCATGTTAATTCAAGCCATTCTGACAGGTATGAAGTGGTATCTCATTGTAGTTTTGATTTGCATTTCCCTGGTAATTAGTGATGTTGAGCATCTTTTCATGTGTCTGTTGCCCATTTGTATATCTTCTCTGGATAAATGTCTGTTTAGATATTTTCCCATTTTTCAATGGGATTGTTAGGCTTTTCTGTTGTTGGGATGTAGCAGTTATTTATATATTTTTGATATTAACTACCTATCAGATATATGGTTTGAAAATTATTATTATTAGGTTTTCTTTTCATTTTTGTAATGATTTCTTTTGTTGTGCAGAAGCTTTTAGTTTGACGTAATCCCATTTGTTCATTTATTTTTTCTATTTTTTCCCTTGCCCAGTCAGAAATGGTACTTGAAAATATGCTGCTAAGAGTGATGCTGAAGAGTGTACTGCCTGTGTTTCTTCTAGAAGTTTCATGGTTTCAAGTCTTACATTCAAATCTTTGATTCATTTTGTGTTAATTTTTGTGTATGGTGTAAGATAATGGTCTACTTTCATTCTTTTGCATGTGCCTGTCAAGTTCTCCTAGCACAATTTATTGAAGAGACTTTTCTTTCTCCATTGTATGTTCTGGCTGCCTTGTTGAAAATTAGTGGCCAATAGATGTGTGAGTTCATTTGTGGACCCTGATTCTGTTCCATTGATCTGTGTGTCTGTGTTTCAGCCAATACCATGCTGTTTGGTTACTACGGCTTTGTAACATATTTTGAAATCAGGGAGTGTAATACGACCAGCTTTGGTATTTTTCTCAGGATGCCTTTGGCTATTCAGGGTCTTTTGTTGTTCTATATACATTTTAGATTTCTTTGTTCTATTTTTGTGAAAAGTGTCATTGAAACTTTGCTAGGGATTGCATTGAATCTATAGATTACTTTAGGAAGTATGGACATTTTAATGAGGTTAATTGTTCTGATCCAAGAGCATGGGATATCTTTCCATTTCTTTATATCTTCTTAAATTTCTTTCAACAATATTTTATACATTTCAGTGTGCCTGTCTTTCACCTCTTTGGTTACATTTCTTCCTAGTATTTTATTCTTTTTGTTGCAGTTGTAAATGTGATTGTATTCTTGATTTCTCTTTCTGCTACTTTGTTGTTAGTGTGTAGAAACAGAACAAATTTTTGTATGTTGATTTTTTATTCTGCAAGTTTACTGTGTTCATATATTATTTCTAAAAGGGTTTTGCTGGATTTTTTAGGGTTTTATCTATATAAAATCATGTCACCTGCAAATAGTGACAGTGTCACTTCTGTATTTCTATTTCTTGACTGATTACTCTAGCTGGGACTTTCCATACTATATTACATAAGAGTAGTGAAAGTGGGTATCCTTGTCTAGTTAATGTTCTTAGAGAGATAGCTTTCAATTTTTCTCCATTGAGAATATTACCTGTGGGTTTGTTATATATAGCTGTTATTAGATTGAGGGCTTTCCTCCTATATCCAGTTTATTCAGAGTTTTTATCTTAAATTGGCTCTGTATCTTGCCAAATGCTTTATCTGCATCTATTGAGAAGATCATGTGATTTTTATTCTTCATTTTGTTAGTGTGGTGTACCACATTGATTGATTTGCAGATGTTGAAACATCCTTGCATCCCTGGAGTAGATACCATTTGATCATGGTGTAAGATCTTTCTAATGTAGTGTTGTATTTGATTTGATAGTATTTTGTTCAGGATTTCTGCATCAATATTCATCAGTGATATTGCCCTGTGCTTTTATTTTTTGTGTGTTGCCTTTGTCTGGTTTTGATTTCAGGGTAATGTTGGCCTCATAGAACGAGTGAGGGAGCTTCCTCTCTTCTTTGATTCTTTGGAAGGTTTTGAGAAGGGTAGGTATTGAGTCTTCTTTGAATGTTTGGTACAATTTACCAGGGAAGCCATCTGTTCCTAGATTTTTATTTTGGGGGGAGATTTTTGATTACAGTTTTGACCTTCTTATTGGTGATTGCTATATTCAAATTCTCTATTTCTTCTTGATTCAGCTTTCAAAGGTTGTATAATTCTAATAATTTGTCCATTTCTTCTAGATATCCAATTTTTTGGTGTACAGCTTTTCATAGTATTCTTTTATAATATTTTGTATTTCTGAGGTGCCCATTGTATTTTCTCCACTTTCATTTCTGATTTTATTTGAGGCAACTCTCTTTTCTCTTGGTGAGTCTAGCTAAAGGTTCACCAATTTTGTTTATTGTTTTCTAAGAAACACCACTTAGTTTCATTGATTTTTTTCTATTGCTTTTTAAGTTTCTATTTCATTTAGTTCTTCTCTGAGTTTTGTTATTTCCTTCCTTCTACTGATTTGGGCCTGTGTCTCCCTTATTTCCCAGTTCCTCAGGCACAACTTTATATTTTTGGGGGGGATTTTTGATTGTTTGTTGAGGTAGGCATGTAGTGCTATAAAATCTCCTCTTAGAACCACTTCTGCTCTATCTCATAAATTTCTGCATGTTCTATTTTCATTTTCCTTTGTCTCAAGCTACTTTTTAATTTCTTCTTTGATTTCTTCATTGAACCAATCGTTGTTCAGTAGCATCTGAATCTATGCATGTTTCTCTCATATATAATATTCTACTCAAAGCTTGGTAATATTACCAATGTTTCCAATTGTGTCCTGTTATAAGGAGAACAGATTCTTATTGAACTTATGCAAATAACTCTATTGCCATGAAAATAAGAATACCCACAGCTAGCACTTCTCAGATTTTGTAGTGATCAGGTACAGGCAAAAAGATAAATGTTTTAATTTTGCTTACAAAGGTATAATTTACCAAATTGTTATAAGTCATAAGTTAGCTTAAGAGAAAAGACAAAAAAAGTTTTCTATAACCTGAAGAAGTGAAACATGAAAAAGTCAGCAATATTTCAAATGAAAAGTCATAAAATTATAATCAGATTCATCAGTTCATTTAGACCAATGTAATCAAATCTTTATCTTGATCTATTAGCAGGTTCATGTAGTCATCAGTTTTTCCATTAGAGTTCTCTAACTTCTTACACAGTTCAGTTTGATGATCCAAAAATTTGTCAGAATCCTGCATTCTAGAGGAAGTTTTAGAGTCCTTTCCATCATTCTCTCTGAAGATGAAGCATATTTGAAAAAAACAGAGTAAGACAAAACTGTGTGTAAATGACAAAAGACGTCAAAATGGCAATTGACAAAGAAATTTGGTTATTTTGTGAAATAGTATTTTAAGATAGTAACGAGAATTATGACTGACCACTAGGATATATCAGAATTTTAGGAATGTTATATATTTTTCTAAACACAGGTTAACATTTGTCCACACAATATAATAGCTCCCCATGAAACAATTCTTAGTTATCCATTTAACCTAAGTGACATTGAAATACTTTCAGGTTAACAGAGAAAGTTAAATCACTGTAAGAAAAGTCTAAGCAGCTGTGATTAAAGACCTGACAAAAACAGCACAGGAAATTTATTTTGATAAAACATAAAATCCCTACTCTTCTATTAAACTACTCAAAGAAAAAATGTATAATATCTTTATCAAGAGAAGGCTTAAAGTTTAAGAAAATTACCTTTTTATGAGAAACAAAAACAAATTCTAGTTTTGCTCCACTCTACTTTTGAGCATTTACTTAAATAAATTCTTTTTAATTCAGCCAATCTGAACAAATTTTTTCCACCAATCTTCCTATAATCTTCTATAACCTTCTTTTTACACTCAGAATTTGTCCCATGTCTTCTTTCCTTTTATAAGAAGAAGTTTCTCTTTCTCAACAAAACAAACAAAAATATGTTAATTCTTTATAACTTCTTTACTGAAAACATACATGTCACGTTTCTTTCTTTTTTTTAAAGATTTCATTTTTTTCCCTTTTTCTCGCCAAAGACCCCCTGTACATAGTTGTATATTCTTTGTTGTGGGTCCTTCTAGTTGGGGCCTGTGGGACACTGCCTCAGCGTGCTTTGATGAGCAGTGCCATGTCCATGCCCAGGATTCAAACCAAGGAAACACTGGGCTGCCTGCAGCAGAGTGTGCGAACTTAACTGCTTGGCCACAGGGCCAGCCCCACATGTCACTTTTCTTGAATAATAATATATTTTCTTTGTTAACTTTAGTAGGTTTAATCACATATAATAATTTGAATTTTTAACCATGGCAGACCTCACCTTTTAATGAAAACTAAGAAATAAGCAATTATAAACTGTATTTTATGTCAGCATTCTGTGGATTGGCAAATTTATAAGTACTTTTGTAATTTCTAGAAATATGCAACTTTATAGTACAATCTTTTATTAAAATACAAGACGTGGTTACTAATAGATCCAAACATCTTTTATTTTGTCTGTAATAAGAAGCCAAATGTAAATAAACCTATATTTAGTAATTAGTGTCTAATATTTTATCTTATTTAGAGATGACCTGGACATTCAATGAATTATCCATCAGTTAATTTAACACAGTGAAACTTCAAAGTTTTGGAGTGACATCAGCATCTTGGTGGAGTGAATTTTTCCCTTTGTCTTTCCCTTCTAATTTACAGCTAAACAGACATTTGCTAACCAACATAGGATTCCTTACATAGCACAAAAAGTTGGCTGAGTATCCATTAGCCATAAATCTCAGGGTTAGTGGACTGGATCCCCAGGAAGCAGTGAAACTATGGGAGCAGAACTTTCCCCCTCCAAAATGGGAGTAATGCAGGTTACAGGTCCTCACAGAATCCAGAAAACCTGTGAGAGGAGGCGAGGGCAACCTGGCTCACATGAAAATGCTTTCAGAATGGTAGCCCACCCTTCAGCAGTGCTGACCTTTCAGCAGCTACCCTGCCCATGGGATCACTCTCCACTGAGTGGCAAGGCTTGGCCCCACATAGGCAACCATCCCATCTCGTGCAGCAGCTCAGCTGAACTGCCTGGAAGTGAAGTGGCCCCATCCACAGGACAGCAATCTTCCTGACAAGTGCAGAGGCACCACCCACTGAGTGCAACCAGCTAAGTGGTTGCAGCCAGTTCATGCAAATGCAGAGTGGCCATACTTTCACAACTACCAGCAGATGGGGCAGGATTAGAAATCACAGCTCCTGTCCTCCCCAGTGGTGGCAGGTGGAATCTCTGACCTGATATTATGACAAATGTACCAGCAAAGGATCAATTCATTGAGCATCATGAAGGCCTATGGTGACAATTCAGAGAAGGAAAATACCAAGCCTCCATAAACCTATCTTGAGGTCATAGAACTTTACAATCTAAATGACAGAGAAACCAAAATAATTGTCACAGAGAAACACAATGAGTTAAAAGAAAACTCAGAATGGCAGTTCAATGGGCTCAGGATTAAAATTAATGGTAGGACAGAATACTTCACCAAAAAAGAGTGAAGCTGTAAAACAACAATGACAAAAAATGAAAGAAATTATGAATATGAAGAACACAATTAATTAGATAAAAAGTAATTTAGAAATCATAAAAAAATAGATCTGAAGTTATGCAGGACAGAATTAGCAAATAAGAGGACAGAAATATAAAATTGCTTCCTGTGGGGGAGGAGAGAGAACTAAGATTTTAACAGCATGAATAAATTATTTGAGAAATATCTGATTCAATTACGAAATACAATATAAGGATTGCAGGTATTCCAGAGGGAGAAGGGAGGGGGAAAGTAGCAGAGAGCATGTTCAGAAAGATACTAACTGAGAAATTCCCAAAGATGTGGAAGAAACTGGGCTGACAAGTACATGAGGCCAATAGAAGTCCTAATTACATCAATGCAAAAAGCCTTTTTCCAAGGCATATGACATTAAAACTAGAAAAAGCCAACAACAAAGAAAAAACTGAAGGGCATCAAGAGAGATGAAAATAACTTACAAAGGAGCCCCTATCATGATTTTAGCAATTTTCTCAGCAGAAAAGTTTCAGGATAGGAGAGAATGGAATGATATAGTCAAAATACTGAAAAGCAAAAACTTTCAGCCAAGAATAATCTATCCAGCAAACCTAGCCTTCAGATATGATGGAGGAAAAAAACTTTCTCAGATAAACAAAAGCTGAGGGAATCCACTGCTACTACACCTCCCTTACCAGAAATGATGAAGGAAGTACTCATACCTGAAATGAAAGGTAAAGGTTTACAAAATTTTGAGCAAGGAGATAAATACACAAAATCAGAAAATTGCAACAGTCCATCAGAACAAGTTATCAAACACTTAATTATAACATAAATACATAGAGAAGGAAAGCATCAATATAGCTATAAACATTTCAATTTAGTCATAAACTCGTATCACAAAAATTATTTTTGACAGCAATAACTTATAAGGTGAAAAGGAAAGTGATAGAAGATGCTTAAGCTAATGGAGATAAGAGGCCATCAGAAAATGGACTATCTAATCTGAGATCTTTTATACAAACTTCAAGGCAACAAGTAAACGGAGAATCAGAGCAGAGACAAAAATCATAAATAATGAGAAAATCACCACAGAAAACCACCAAATTGAAAGGAAGTGATAAAAACAAAGGAAAGGAAACGACAGAAATATAGAACAACCAGAAAACAAGAGATAATGTGGAAACATTAAGCCCTCTTAAATCAGCAATTACTTAAAATATAAATGGATTGACTTATCCCATGAAAAGAGACACAGTAACTGGGTGGATTAAAAAACAAGTCCCAATAATTTGCTGTCTCTCAGAAACAAATCTCAGCTCTAAAGATAAACATAGTCTCAGAGTGAAGAAATGGAAGATGATAGTCCAAGCAAATGGCAAACAAAAGAAAGTAGGCATGGCCATACTTCTATCAAACATGCAGACTTCAAGATAAAAAATATGATGAGAGACAAAGAGAGCCAGTATATAATAATAAGAGGAACATTCAACCAAGAGGGCACAACACTTATGAATTTATATGCCCCTAACACAGAAGCACCAAAGGATATAGAGCAACTATTACCAGATCTACAGGGAGAATTGGTAGCAATATAATAATAGTAGGGTGCCACAACACCCTATGTATATCAATCGATCAAATGTCCAGACAGAAAGTCAACAGAGACCTGTAATGAAACACTAGATCTGATGGACTTAGTAGACATACGTAGAACATTCTATCCAAAAACAGCAGAATACACATTTTTCTCACATGCATGTGGAACAACCTCAGAGATAGAGATAGACCAACAGGCCAACAAAACAAGACTCAATAAATCTAAGACTGAAATCATATAAAGCACGTTTTTGACCACAACACTGTGAAACTAGAAATCAACCACAAGGAAAACTCTGAGAAAGGCACAAATATGTGGAGATTAAACAACAGACCACTGAACAACTATTGGGTAAAATAAAAAATCAGAGAAGAAATAAAAAAATACCTGGAGACAGGATGGCACTGTGAGTAGTCCTCTTTGTCTCTCCCCCTTCGAGTCTACAATTATTTGGACATTCATCACTTAACAAAGGATATCCATATAGCATCCCAGGACGTCTGAGAGACCCACGCTGCTATACATTGGAAGGCAGACGGACTTCCCTCCGGGAGGAGGTAGACATAGGTGAAAACTCTCTGACCCTGACCGAACAGCCTAGTACCTGCAAGCGGCTTTCTTCCAACGGACGCCCCAGAACATCAACATACACCTAGGGCAGGAGGGAGAGCACACCAGAGGAGCGACGGTGGAAACAGGTGACCAGAGCCCTACCTAAGCCCCCCGCAATTACTCCTAAACCCAGAGGGAAGCTCCAGAGTTACACACCTGTGTCCGCGGGGAAAGCCTCGCCCTGCCATTGGCGGGGAGGCCCCGCCTGGTGTTCACGGTGCCCGGAGCATCCCAGAGAGAATCCCAGAGGGCGCAGTGGACCCCCAGCAGCCACTACATGCCCAGCAGGGCACAGGATTGCAGGAGATCTTGGAGAGGATTGGGGCTGGGGAGACCTCCAGCAGCCAGCTCTGCGGCCTGGGGGGGAAGCTCCAGAGTTCTGCCTGGGCAGCAGACAAAGCTCTCTGTCTGCAATTAGCAGAGTGGACCCACCCAGCATTCACAATGCCGGGAAGGTCCTGGAGAGAATCCTAGAGGGCGCAGCGACCCCCCAGCTGTTGCTGCCTGCCCAGTGGGGCACAGGATTGCCAGAGATCTCAGAGAGGACTGGGGCTGGGTGGAGCTCCAGTGGCTGGCTCCGCAGCCTGGGGGGGAAGCTCCAGAGTTCCACCCGGGCAGCAGACAAAAGTCTCTGTCTGCCATTAGTGGAGGGGCACCGCCCAGCATTCACAATGCCAGGAAGGTCCTAGAGAGAGTCCCAAGCAGCGCCATGGCCTACCGGCTGCTGCTGCCTGCCCGCTGGGGCTCAGGACTGCTGGAGATCTCCTCGGAGAGGACTGGGGCTGGGTGGAGTTCCAGCGGCTGGCTACACGGCCCGGGAGGGAAGCTCCAGAGTTCAGCCCAGGCAGCAGACAAAACTCTCGTCTGCCATTAGTGGAGAGGCCCTACCAAGCATCCACAACACTGGGAGGGTCCTGGAGAGGAGAATATCAGGCAGGGCAGCAGCTGGACAGCTACCACTGAAATCAATGTCTCTGGCTATCCCCCAGATGGCTATCCCCGAGATCCTGGGGGACAGGACTGGGGTGGGGTGGATTTCCAGAGATGCGGCTCTGTAGCCTAGGGGGAAACCCTACAGTCTCACGGCAGCCTCAGTGAAAGCCTCTGAACAGCACTAGTAGAGAGCACCCATCTGGAGCCACAAGGCTGGAAGACCCCAGGACAAAAGTAGCATAGCTAGGTGAGCTAACCAGACTGTAGAAGATGCCAATAGCTCTGCTGTGACCCATAGTGGACAAGGGAGATTTTGTGGGTTCCAACAGTGATGGAGCAGCAAATATAAGTGATGCTACCCCGGCCACTGGAAAAGCCCATAACACTGTTGCAGACCCCAAGGAGGGAGCACGTCTAGGTGGTCTGCAACAGTAGACACCAGCAGCCTGAAGCCCCCCTGTGGTGGCCCCCACAGCAGAAGAGGGAACCCACAGGACCACTGTGACTATGAGGAGGGGCCCAGTCCCAGTTAGCAACAGCTGATAGGGTTCCTGGTCAGTGCAGTATAAACAGCTTCTCCCCCACCACACCAGCAGAAACAAATGGAGGAGTAACTAAACTCTATCTCTATGCAGAGGCCCAAATCGACAACATCAAGCAATATGAAAAAATACATTAAATCTCCGAAGGAAAATAACAAATACACAGAAAAAAATCCCAAAGAAAATGAAATATATAACCTAAATGACGATGACTTCAAAACAGCCATCATTAAAATAATGAGTTAAAAGTGAATTCAGATAGACAAGTCAACGAGTTCAGTAGCTATGTCACAAAAGAGTTTGATACTATAAAGAAGAGCCAAACAGAAATACTGGAAATGAAGAACACAATAGAGGAGACTAAGAAAAATCTAGATGCACTGAACAGTAGGGCCGATAATATGGAGGAAAGAATTAGCAATTTGGAAGATGGCAATATAGAAATGCTGCAGGCAGAGGAGGAGAGAGAAGTAAGACTAAAAAGAAATGAAGAAACTCTCCGAGAATTATCAGACACAATTAGGAGATGCAACATAAGGATTATAGGTATACCAGAGGGAGAAGAGAAGGAGAAAGGGGCAGAAAGCCTATTCAAAGAAATAATGGCTGAGAACTTCCCAAATCTGGTGAGAGAGATGGAACTTCATGGGACAGAAGCCAATAGATCTCCAAACTTTATCAATGCAAGAAGACCAACCCCATGGAATATAGTAGTGAAGCTAGCAAAAGTCAATGACAAGGAGAAAATACTAAGGGCAGCCAGGCAGAAGAAATTAACCTACAAAGGAACCACCATCAGGCTATCAGCAGATTTCTCAGCAGAAACTTTACAGGCTAGAAGAGAGTGGAATGATATATTCAAAAATCTGAAGGACAAAAACTTACAGCCGAGAATTCTCTACTCGGCGAAAATATCCTTCAAATACGATGGAGAAATAAATACTTTCCCAGATAAACAAAAATTAAGGGTGTTCATTGCCACAAAACCTCCCCTTCAGGAAATCCTCAGGAAAACCCTCATTCCTGAAAAATCAGAAAAAGGAAAGGGGCTACAAAACCAAGAGCAGAGGAGATAAGTAGAAGGACAACAACAGAGAGTAGCAGCTCTTCATCAGAACAGATTAAACCATGGGACGAGAAGGAAAGGAAATTGAAGAAAACCGGAAAACAAGACATAAAATGGCAGCGGTAGGCCCCCACATCTCAATAATCACTCCAAATGTAAATGGATCGAACTCTCCAATCAAAAGGCACAGAGTGGCAGGATGGATCAAAGAACAAGACCCAATAATATGCTGCCTCCAGGAAACACACCTCAGCCCCAAAGACAAACACAGACTCAGAGTGAAGGGATGGAGAACAATACTCCAAGCTAATAATGAACAAAAGAAAGCAGGTGTCGCTATACTAATATCAGACAAAGTAGACTTCAAAGCAAAACAGATAAAGAAAGACAAAGAGGGACAGTATATAATGATCAAAGGGACTCTCCACCAAGAAGACATAACACTTATAAATATATACGCACCCAACACAGGAGCACCAAAATTTGTAAAGCAACTCTTAACAGAACTAAAAGAAGACATCAACAACAATACAATAATAGCAGGGGACCTCAACACACCATTAACACCAATGGACAGAACATCCAGACAGAAAATCAACAAGGAAATAATAGAATTAAATGAAAAATTAGACCAGATGGACTTAATAGATATATATAGAACACTTCATCCAAAAACAGTAGGTTACACATTCATCTCAAGTGCACAGGGAACATTCTCAAGGATTGACCATATTTGGGGAAACAAAACAAGCATCAATAAACACAAGACAGTTGAAATAATATCAAGCATCTTTTCTGATCATACTGCTATGAAACTAGAAATCAACTACAAGAAAAAAGCAGAGAAAGGTGCAAAAATGTGGAGACTAAACAACACGCTTCTCAACAAACAATGGATCATTGAAGAAATTAAAGAAGAAATCAAATATTATCTGGAGACAAATGAAAATGAGAACACGACATACCAAATCATTTGGGATGCAGCAAAAGCAGTCCTAAGAGGGAAATTCATCGCAATACAGGCTCACCTCACTAAACAAGAAAAAGCTCACATAAGCAACCTCAAACGACACCTAACAGAACTAGAAAAAGAAGAACAAACAAAGCCCAGAGTCAGTAGAAGGAGGGAAATAATAAAAATAAGAGCAGAAATAAACGATACTGAAACAAAAAAGACAGTAGAAAGGATCAATGAAACAAAGAGTTGGTTATTGGAAAAAATTAACAAAATCGACAAACCCTTAGCCAGACTCACCAAGAAAAGAAGAGAGAAATCGCAAATAAATAAAATTAGGAATGAGAGAGGAGAAATCACAACAGATACCAATGAAATACAAGGGATCATAAGAGAATACTATGAAAAACTATATGGCAACAAATTGAACAACCTAGAAGAAATGGAGAAATTCCTAGACTCCTACAACCTCCGAAAACTGAATCAGGAAGAAATGGAGAATCTGAATAGGCCAATCACAAGTAAGGAAATAGAAACAGTAATCAAAAACCTCCCCAAAAATAAGAGTCCAGGACAAGACAGCTTCTCTGGAGAATTCTACCGAACATTCAAAGAAGATTTAATACCTATCCTTCTCGAACTGTTCCAGAAAATTGAGGAAGATGGAGTACTCCCTAAACATTCTATGAAGCCAACATCACTCTGATCCCCAAACCTGACAAGACAACACAAAGAAGGAGAACTACAGGCCGATATCACTGATGAACATAGATGCAAAAATCCTCAACAAAATTTTGGCAAACCTAATACAGCAATACATCAAAAAGATTATACACCATGATCAAGTGGGATTTATACCAGGGACACAGGGATTGATCAACATCCGCAAATCAATCAACGTGATACACTACATTAACAAAATGAGAAACAAAAACCACATGATCATCTCAATAGATGCAGAGAAAGCATTTGACAAAATCCAACATCCATTTATGATAAAAAAACCTCAATAAAATGGGTATAGAAGGAAAGTACCGCAACATAATAAAGGCCATATATGATAAACCCACAGCCAACATCATACTCAATGGACAAAAACTGAAAACCATCCTTCTGAGGACAGGAACAAGACAAGGGTGCCCACTTTCACCACTCCTATTCAACATAGTACTGGAGGTGTTGGCCAGAGCAATTCAGCAGGAAAAAGAAATAAAAGGAATCCAAATAGGTAATGAAGAAGTAAAACTTTCGCTGTTTGCAACAACATGATCTTATATATAGAAAACCGAAAAGAATCCATAGAAAAACTATTAGAAACAATCAACTACAGCAAAGTAGCAGGGTATAAAATTAACGTGCATAAATCAGTAGCATTTCTATACACTAACAATGAACTAACAGAAAAAGAACTGAAGAATTCAATCCCATTCACAATTGCAACGAAAAGAATAAAATACCTTGGGGTAAATTTAACCAAGGAAGTGAAGGATTTATACAATGAAAACTACAAGACTTTCTTGAAAGAAATTGACGACGACATAAAGAGATGGAAAGACATTCCATGCACATGGTTTTGAAGAATAAACATAGTTAAAATGTCCATACTACCTAAAGCAATCTACAGATTCAATGCTGTCCCAATCAGAATCCCAAGGACACTCTTTACAGAAATTGAACAAAGAATCCTAAAATTCATATGGGGCAACAAAAGACCACGAATTGCTAAAGCAATCCTGAGTAAGAAAAACAAAGCCGGAGGAATCACAATCCCCGATTTCAAAACATATTACAAAGCTACAGTGATCAAAACAGCATGGTGCTGGTACAAAGACAGGTGCACAGATCAATGGAACAGAATGGAAAGCCCAGAGATAAAAGCACACATCTATGGACAGCTAACCTTCGACAAAGGAGCAGAGGGCCTACATTGGAGAAAAGAAAATCTCTTCACAAATGGTGCTGGGAAAACTGGATAGCCACATGCAAAAGATTGAAAATTGACCATTCTTTTTCACCAAACACCAAAATAAACTCAAAATGGATCAAAGACCTAAAGATTAGGCCTGAAACAATGTCTTCTAGAAGAGAATATAGGCAGTACATTCTTTGACATCAGTTTCAAAAGAATCTTTTCGGACAATATAACTCCTCAGTTGACGGAAACAATAGAAAGAATAAACAAATGGGACTTCATCAGACTAAAGAGCTTCTTCAAGGCAAGGGAAAACAGGATTGAAATGAAAAAACAGCCCACTAATTGGGAAAAAATATTTACAAGCCACTTATCTGACAAAGGGTTAATCTCCATAATATACAAAGAACTCACACAGCTTAACAACAAACAAGCAAACAACCCGATCAAAAACTGGGCAGAGGACATGAACAGACATTTCTCAAAAGAAGATACAAGTATGGCCAATAGACACATGAAAAGATGTTCATCATCGCTAATCATCAGGGAAATGCAAATCAAAACTACACTATGATATCACCTTACACCCGTTAGATTGGCAATAACATCCCAAACCAAGAGCGACAAATGTTGGAGAGGTTGTGGAGAAAAAGGAACCCTCATACACTGTTGGTGGGAATGCAAACTGGTACAGCCACTATGGAAAACAGTATGGAGATTTCTCAAAAAGTTAAAAATAGAAATACCCTATGACCCAGTCATCCCATTACTGGGTATCTATCCTAAGAACCTGGAATCAGAAATCCCAAGAGTCCCTTGCACCCCTGTGTTCATCGCAGCATTATTTACAGTAGCCAAGACGTGGAACCAACCTACATGCCCAGACACTGATGATTGGATAAAGAAGATGTGGTATATATACACAATGGAATACTACTCAGCCATAAAAAGGACAAAATTGGCCCATTCGCAGCAACATGGATGAACCTCGAGTGTATTATGTTAAGCAAAGTAAGCCAGACAGAGGAAGATGAACTCTATATGACGCCACTCATAGGTGGAAGTTAACATTGACAAGGAGAACTGATCGGTGGTTACCAGGGAAAAGGGGGATGAGGGGAGGGCACAAAGGGGGAAGTGGTGTACCCATAACATAACTAACAATAATGTACAACTGAAATTTCACAAGGTTGTAATCTATCATAATATTAATAAAAAAAATACCTGGACACAAATGAAAATGAAAACGCCACATCCCAAGTCTTGTGGCATGCAGCAAAAGTGAAACTAAGAGGGAAATTTATAGCAGTGTAGGCCTACCTCAACAAATAAGCAAAATCTCAAATAAGTAATCTTAAAGTATACCCAACAGAAGTAGAAAAAGAAAAACAAAGCTCAACATCGGTAGAAGGAAGGAAATAATAAAAATCAGAGCCAAAAAAAATAAAGACTAAAAAAATAGAAAAGATCAATAAAACTAAGAGCTTGTTCTTTGAGAACATAAACAAAATTGATGTCTTTAGCTAGACTCATGAAGAAAAAACATGAGAATTCTTAAATAAATAAAATCATAAATGAGAGAGAAGAAATTACAACACACACCATAGAAATGCAAAGGATTCTCAGAGAATACTAAGAAAAGGCATGCAATAACTAATGAGATAACCGTGAAGAAATGGATAAATTCTTAGAATCAAACAATCTTGCTAAACTGAATCAAGGATAGAGAATCTGAATAGACCAACCACAATTAAAGAGATTGAAATATTTGTGAAAAACCTCTCAAAAACAAAAAATGCAGGACCAGTTGGCTTCTCTGGTGAACTCTATGAAACATTCAAAGATTATTTATTACCTATCCTTCTCAAGCTATTCCTAAAACTTTAGGAAGATGGGATGGTTCCTAACTCATTTTATGAGGCCAACATTGCCCTGATACTAAACCAGACAAAGACAACACACCAAAAAATGAAAATCACAGGCCAGTACTGCTGATGAACACAGATGTAAAAATCCTTAACAAAATATTAGCAAGCCAAATACCACAATATATTGAAAGGATCATACTCCACCATCAAGTGGGATTTCTTCCAGTGATGCAGGGGTGCTTCACCATCTGCAAATCGACCAATGTGATACAGCATGTTAACAAAATGAAGAATAAACTTCACATAAGTATCTCAATAAGTGCGTGGAAGTTATTTGACAGGATCCACAATCCATTTAGGATAAAAACACTCAATAAAATGTATATAGAGGGAAGGTACCTTAACATAATAGCGGCCATATATGAAAAACCCACAGCTGACATCCTATTCAATGGTAAAATACTGAAAACCATTCCTCTGAGAACAGGAACAAGACAAGGACACTCTCTCATCTCTTATTCAATATAGTTCTGGAAGTTTTAGCCAGAACAATTAGGCAAGAAAAATAAATATAAGGGATCTATGTAGGAAAGGAAGAAGTATAACTGTCGACATTTGTGGATGGCATGATTCTACATACAGAATACTGTAAAGAAACTACCAAAAATTGTTAGAATAATTAATTAATAGATTAGAGTTGCAGCATACAAAATCAACACACAAAAATCAGTTGCACTTCTACACACTAATAAAGAAGTAGCAAAAAGAGAAATCAGGGATATAATCCCATTTATAATTTCAACAAAACGAACAAAATATCTAGACATACATTTAAACAAGGAGTTAAAGACTTATACACTGAAAATGATAAGATATTATCGAAAGAAATTGAAGAAAACATAAGGAAATGGAAATATATCCCATCTTCATGAATTAGAAGAATAAACATAGTTAAAATGTTCATATTAGCTAAAGCAATCTACAGATTCAGTGCAATCGCAATTGGAATCCCCATGATATCTTCATGGAAGAAGAAAAAAAAATTATGAAGTTTATATGGAACAAAAAAAGATGCCGAATTGTCATAACAATCCTAAGAATAAAGCACAAAGCTGGAAACATCACATTTGCCATATTAAAAACATGTTACAAAGCTATAGTAATCAAAACAACATGGTACTGGCAGTAAAAGAGTTACACAGATCAGTGGAATAAAATTGAAAGCCCAGAAATAAAACCACACATCTATAGACAGTTTAGTCTTCAACAAAATATCCAAAAACATACAATAGAGAAAGGATATTCTCTTCATAAATGGCATTTCAAAAACTGGACAGCTACATGCAAAAGAGGGAAAGTAGACCATTTCTGACAGCACACACAAAAATTAACTCAAAATGGATTAAAGACTTGGATGTAAGACCTGATGTCATAAAATTTCTGGAAGAAAACATAGGCAGTACACATTTTGACATCAGCTTTAGCAGTATCTTTATGAATACCATGTCTACTAAGGCAAGGGAAACAAGCCTTTTACTGGTGTGCACCAATGTTTTGTCATATCCTTAGGAGGTCTTCCACGGGGCCATTGGGCAATTCCATAGGCAAGTGGGACTGGCCCCATATCAAAGCTGAGCGGGGATGGGGCTGGCTCAAAAGGCACTTTCAGGGTCCAAAGCCAGGACCAATATCTGCAGGTATGCCTCCAGGGTCATAGGTAGACATGTCTCTTCAGAATTCTGGGCGTGCAGGACTGCCTTTGGACCATGGTTGAGATGGGCTGGGGCTGAGTTGCAGGGTTGTTTCAGCATTTATAGTTTGATAGACGTCTGTGGGCCTATTTCCAGGTATATGGACAGTTTTGTCTACAAGTGAGACCCTGGGCAGGCATAAGAGTTCTCAGATCATGGCTAAGAGGGGTTGGAATTGGGTTCTGAGCTGCTACAAGGTTCACATCAAGGATTGAAGTCATTGGGCTTTTTACCCAAGGCACAGGCAGGCATGACCCCTCCTAGGTCCCTGGGTGGATGGTGCTCGTGGTAGGACCATGGCCAAAGAGGGCTGTAACTGAGTCCAGAAAGCGTCTGACAGTTCCTGGGTCTGTAGTCCAGATCACAGTCAACGAGGCTGCCACCTGGGCACAGGCCTGTCTTCTCAAAAGGGCACAACTTGGACACGGTTGGAGTGCACCAACTTAGTCACTCAGTCATGGGCCTGGCTCCCAGTATGAATTTTGGTATCACTGAAATATTAACATCGTAGAATGAGAAAAGAAGTGTTAACTCCTCCTCTATTTCTTGGAAGATTTAGTGAAAAATTCATTTTATTTCTTCTTTAGACAGCTGATTGTATTCTCCAGTGAAGCCATCTGAGTCTTGGATTTGTTTGTGTATAGATTTTGGTTACTAATTCAGTCACTTTAATTTTCATTTGTCTATTCAGATTGTGTTTATTTTAGTCAGTCTGTTGTGATAGTTTGTCTTTCTACTAATTTCTCTATTCTGTCTAAGTGATTTAACTCCTTGGCATTTAATTTTTTAAAGTCTGCTTGTGTAATAATTCTTATGTCTGTAAGGTGAGTAGTAATGTCCTGATGTTCATTTGTGACTCTAGCAACATGAGTCTTTGACCCCTCTCTCATTATTATTTTGTGGTTAATCTAGTGAAAAGTTAGTAAATTTTGTTGATCGTTTCAAATACACAGCTTTGATTTTGTTTATTTCTCTATTAATTTAATTTTCCATTTTGTTGCCTTTCACTCTAATTGTTATTATTTCAAGTTTATGTTCAATGAGGAGCAGGCCTGTGGAGTTCCTCACACTATCATGCTAGAAGTGGAAACTTCTAGTGGCCGGCCTGGTGGTGCAGCAGTTACATTCGCATGTTCCACTTCTCAGTGGTACAGGGTTCACCGATTTGGATCCTGGGTGCAGACATGGCACCACTTGGCACGCCATGCTTTGGTAGGCATCCCACCTATAAAGTAAAGGAAGATGGGCTTGGATGTTAGCTCAGGGCCAGGCTTCCTCAGCAAAAAGAGGAGGACTGGAAGTAGTTAGTTCAGGGCTAGTCTTCCTTGCAAAAAAAAAAAAAGTGGAAACTTCTTTCATCTTACATAAATATAGCACAATATAAAAACCAGAAAATTAACATGGTTAACATTAATGTTCTATGGTTCTATATGATTTCATCACATTTGTGAGTATCTATAATCACTATGTCAATCAAACTATGGAACTATTACATCATCCTGAATATCTCCCTCATGCTACCCCTTGTATTTACATCAACTAGTAAACAATAGAGTTTAACCATTAATTTTTTGGCTTACATATTACATTTTAGATGTCTATATATATTAATCAGTCTCTAAGTTCTCTACTGTGTTCCATTAGTCCATTTGAATTATCTCACCTATAAGCATCTTCCTTTTTTGTTTACTAGTATATTTTAGAAAATCTTAAATGGAATTTCTTTACTCTGCACTCTTCATGAATTAGCTATTCTTCACTTAACTATACAAATTTTACACTAAATTTAAGAAATCATCAAAGATTCTGAACATATATTTTAGTGTTTCATTAATTTTATGCACTAATTTGAGTAAGAATTGACATCTATACCATTAGTAATCAGTATCTTCATATTTTATAATTTTACTAATGTTTCTCATTTTATTTAAAAATGTTTAGCTTTACATATACTTTGTTTCTGTTTTTTAACTCTTCATATAATCTCATTTTGATCATTTTCTTTTGGTTGGTTAATTTAAATAAATGGATCTAATAATCTCACTGAACTCCGTTCTTAAATTGAACACTTTTCATGTGGCGTCAATTGTTTTTTATACATATGTAATTATCACAATCATAATTAAGTAGACTTTTTATTCCCCATTCTTCTATTACTTAAAATTACTTCAACTACTATCCTGAAATCATTGAACAATATATCCAGTATATTAAATATGGTGGAAATAATGAACATCATTCATGTGTTCTATTTAAAGTACAACTGACTAATTGATTCTGTATAATATCTATACTTTTGAAAGGTGACATTTTTCAAACAAGAAAATAGTTATTCTCTTTCTTAGAGGCAGATGGCATTTTACTTTGACAAAGATAGCACAATAAAGAAACAATCAACAAAATAAATAAGCAAATAGCAACTACATTTTAATAACAAAGTATAAGGTACAGCAAATACTTTTTAAACAGCATAATAAAAATCATAACAGATTTCATATTTATAAAGAGATTTCTTATATTAATTTCACTTTTTGTAATCAGGAGATTATTGCAGTCTGTACAAAAGTCTAATTAAAATATTTTTATTACTTGTTGATCTAGGAAACATAATAAAATATCCGAGGTAATACAAAAAATTCTATTCAATGTTTCTGGAAATTTATAAATATCTGGAGAGTGCTTTTGTCATGTAAATCTTGGAAGTTATTTATTTGTTAAATTGCTTTATGTTTGGGCATTTTTTGATGGTTATATACATCTACATGATTACTTTAAAAGTTAATATTCATAGCAACAATAATAACATAAACTTTAGAGTATTCATTCTCACTCTAATTTTTTTGATGGAGGAGGCAGTAAAAATATGCTTTTCTATTTTTATTCTGTGTTAAAGTACACAATACAAATTTCCTGAAGTGCTTAAATAGCTAAATAATTCCAGAATAATTTGTCTCTAACCACTATTAATCCTAAATTTCTTAATCCAAAATTACATCTAAACTCATGCATCTTCATGAACTCACAACATACTGATAAACAGTCTAGAAATATTTGCAATGGCATTAACCTGAATACGTAAAGTAAATAGTTAATTGTTATAAAGAAAATCCAATACTCCTTCTTTAAGCTTTTAGGATCTAAATTAAGGAATAATTTTGTAGGTCATATTTAAAGGACTTCCGGCTTGTGGACTCATCTCCTGTATTTGCCACTCATCCAGCGCTATAGACGTGTTTATTAGTCAGTTTCCCAAATTCGCCAGTTTTACACAATATATCCATTGCTGTACAAATGCCACTTCTTCTCTGAGAAAACTGTTCATCTTCTGCTCTGTCTAGTCAGATTTAATTTTCCTTCAAACATTGGCTCAAATGTCTTTTTGAGGAAACTTTCTACACAGTTGTCTTCATTCCCCGATCCCAACGGAAATGTTTATTTATTCTTCTGAGTTTGCGTAAGTTCTTTGTAAATTGACACTTACAACATCAGTGTAGGGATATCCATTTTTCCCCTCCTCCTCATCATTATTATATTCATCATCATGACTCTCACCATATGTCTTAAATCTTGATATACATTAAGTGCCATGCAGTGAGCTAAAAGCTTGATAATAATCTCATCTAATTCGCATATGAAGCTGCATATATTTTAACTTTTCTATGAATCTTTCCCTCACATTTTAAAAAACTAGTAGACTATTTTTTAGGGCAGTTTTAGGTTTACAGAAAACTTAATCGGAAAGTACAAAGAGTTACTACATAGTCCCTCTGCTCCCACACATACTTTGCTCTATTTTTTACATCTTGTATTAGTGTAGTACATTTATTAACTAAAGTCAATGTTTTAGATTAAGGTTCACTGTGTTACACATTCTATGGGATTTGACAAATGTGTAATTGTATGTGTCCATCATCACTGTATCATACAGAATAGTTTCATTGCCCACAAATCTCCCATGTTTAACCTTTTCATCCCTCCATGTCTTTGCCCAAGTTCTTAAGAAACCACTGATCTTTTTTGTCCCAATAGTTTTATATTTCCAGACTTTCATCTAGTTTACTAGTTTATACATAGTTTTATACACTTTATTGTTAACTATAAATAAAAATACTGATAATGTCACTAATAATAAAACAAAAAGTACAGTTTCTTTTTTATTGAGGTAACATTGGTTTATTATATTATGTAAATTTCAGGTGTACATCATTATATTTGTATTTCTGTGTAGACTACATCATGTTCACCACCCAAAGGCTAATTACCATGCAACATCGTACATTTGTGCCTAATCACCCCTTTTGCCCATCTCCCTCTCCTCTTCCCCTCTGGAAAACGTCAATCTAATCTCTGTAGCTATGTGTTTATTTGCTGTTGTTGTTTTTGTCTTTCACTTATGAGTGATATCATATAGTACTTGATTTTCTCTGTTTGACTTATTTCACTTAGCATAATACCTTCAAGGTGCATTCACAGTATCACAAATGGAAATATTTCATCTTTTTATAGCTGCATAGTACTCCATTCTGTAAATATACCACATCTTTCCTATCCATTCATCCCTTGATGGGCACTTAGGTGGTTTCCATGACTTGACTTTGTGAATAATGCTGCAATGAATATAGGGGTGCATATATCTTTATGCATTTGTGTTATCATGTTCTTTGGACAAAAGAGATTTACAGATGGCAACAGGAACATGAAAAGTTGTTCAACATAGATAATTATCAGGGAAATGCAAATCAAAACTAAAATAAGATGTCATATCATGCCCATAAGAATGGCTATAATTAACAAGACAAGAAGAGATAAGTGTTGGAGAGGATGTAGAGAAAGGGAAACACTCATACACTGCTAGTGGGAATGGAAACCCTCCATTATGTGAACCCACAATTATGGAGGATCCTCAAAAGATTAGAAGTACTATATGATCCTGCTATTGCACTACTAGGTATCTATCCAAAAATACAGCATGTAAACACAGACCTTATACCTTTTACAAAAAATAATTCAAAATGCGTTATATTTCTAAATGTAAAAAATAAAACTGTCAAACATTTAGAAGGACAGTTAGGAAGCATCTTGTATTCTTCAATTTTTCATAAGAGTTTGAGAATGGTAGTGAGTAAATCTTTGAATATTTGGTAGAATTCACCAGAGAAGCTGTCTGGTCCTGGACTTTTATTTTGGGGAGGTTTTTGATTATTATTTCAAACTCTATATTTGTCATTGGTCTATTCAGATTTTCTATTTCTTCTTGATTCAGTTTTGCAAGGTTGTATGATTCTAGGAATTTATCCAGTTCTTTTAGATTTTTGGCATATAGCATTTTGTAGTATTCTCTTATACTCCTTTGTATTTTTGTGGTGTCTGTTGTAAGTTTTCCTCTTTTACTTCTGATTTTATTTATTTGAGTACTCTTTTTCCTTAGTAAGTCTGGCTAAGGGTTGTCAATTTTGTTTATCCTTTAGAAAAACAGCTCTTGGATTCATTGATCTTTTCTATTGCATTTTTTCATATCTATTTTGTTTATTTCTTCTCTCATTGCTTATTATTTCTGTACTTTTACTGACTTTTGTCTTTGTTCTTTTTATAGTTCTTTTAGGTAGTTTAAGATTGTTTATATGAGATTTTGCTTATTTCTTGAGGTAACACCTGTATTGCTAAAAATTTCCCTTTTAGTATCACTTTTGTTACATGCCAAAAATTTTGGCATGTTGTGATTTCATTTTCATTTTTTCCAGGTATTTTTGATCTCTCCTTTGATGTCTTCATTGATCCAATAGCTGTTAAGTAGTATGATATTTAGTCTCCAAATATTTGTGATATTCCAGCTTTTCCCTGGTAATTGGTTTCTAGTTTCATATCATTATGGTCAGAAAAGATGCTTGGTATGATTTCAATCTTTTCTTTTAATTTATTGATTCTTACTTTGTTTCCCAAGAAATGGTCATCTTTGAGAATATTTTATGTGCACTTCAGAAGAATTTGTGTTCTGCTCTTTTGGGATGGAATGCTCTCTATATATCTAATCAGTCCATCTGGTCTAGTGTTTTATTTAAGGCTACTGCTTCCTTGCATGATTTCTGTCTGCATGATCTTTCCATTGACATAATTGGGGTTTTAAGGTCTCCCAGTATTATTGTGTTGCTGTAAATTTCTCACTTTGAATCTGTTTATATTTGCTTTATATACATTGTTGCTTCTGAGTTAGGTGCGTATATATTGCTAAGTGTTATATATTCTTTGTGGAATGTCTCTTTTATCATTATACAATGCCCATATTTGTCTCTTATGTTTTTTGTCTTAAAGTGTGCTTTGTCTGATACAAATATGGCTACCCCTGCTTTCCTTTGCTTGTCATTTGCCTGGACCATCAGATTCCATCCCTTTACTCAGATTCTATGTTTGTCTTTAGAGCTGTATCCTGGAGGCAGCATATTGAGTCTTGTTTTTTAATCCATCCAGGCACTTGGTGTCTTTTGATTGTTGAATTCAGTCCATTTACATTTAGAGTGATTATTGACATATGAGGTATTAATACTGCCATTTGCTTTTTTGTTTCAGATAGTAGGGCTCCTTTCAACATTTCTTGTAAAGAACAATGTTGGAGGTGTCGTACTCCCTTAATTCAAAATATACTACAATGCTATAGTAATCAAAATAGCATTATACTGGCAGAGAAACAGACACACTCATCAATGGAACATAATTGAGACACTAGAAGTAAAACCACACCTCTATGGACAACTAATTTTGGGCAATGGATCCAAGTACATACAGTGGATAAAGGAAAATCTCTTTAATAAATAATGTTAGGAAAACTGGACAAGCACATGCAAAAGAATGAAAGTAGACAATTATTTCACATCATACACAAAAAGTAACTCAAAATGGACTAATGTCTTGAATGTAAGGGCTAAAACACTTAGAAGAAGATATAGTTACTACATTCTTTGACATCAGTCTTAGCAGTATCTTTTGGAACACCATTCTACTCAGGAAGGGATACAAAAGAAACAATAAATAAATGACACTACATCAGAAAAAAAGCTTCTGTATGGCAAAAAAACCCATCGAGGACATGAAAAGACAACCCACCAAATGGTAGAAAATGATTTCAAATCATATATCCAACAAGAAGTTAGTTTTCAAAATTTATAAAGAACTTAAACAACTCAACAGAAAATAAATGAACAAGCTTATAAAAAACCCACAGAGGTTATGAACATATATTTTTAATAGGCGATATACAGGTGGCTAATAGGAGTATGAAAAGATAGTATACATCACAGTTAAGGAAGTGCAAATAAAGCATACAGTGAGATATCATCTCACACCTGATATAGTGGCTATATTTAACAAGACAGAACCAGTGTTGGACAGGCTGTGGAGAAAAGAGAACCCTCATACACTGCTGGAGGGTATGTAAACTGGTGTAATGACTATGGAAAACAGTATGGAGATTTCTCAAAAAATTAAACATAGAAATGTCATTTGATCCAGCAATCCCAATACTGGGTATTTATCCAAAGAAAATGAAATGAGTAGTTCAAAAAGATATATGCACCCCTTATGTTTACTGCAGCATTATTCACAATCGTGAAGAGATGGAAGCAACCCAATTGCCCATTCATGGGTGAATAGATAAAGAAGATGTAGTATGTATATATATAGACTATATGTACATATATGTATATATACACACACACACAATAGAATACTACTCAGCCGTGTAAAAGACCAAACTATACCATTTGCAACAACATCGATGGACCTTGAGGGTATTATGCTAAGTGAAATAAGTCAGACACAGAAAGACAAATACTATATAATTTCATTCATATATGGAAGATAAACGAAAACATAGATAAGTAGAATAGAATCATAGTTAACAGAGAGGAAATGGTTAGGTGAGGTGCAGAAGTGTTAAATGAGCACTAATGTATTATGACAGATAAAAACTAGACTCTAGGTGTGAACATGATGCATTCTATCCAGAAATTGAACTATAATAATGTACAACTGAAATTTACACAATGTTATAAGCCAATACGACCTCAAGAAAATGATTTTTAAAAAGTTTAGAAGACAACATAGGCTATAACCTCAGTGATCTCTAATATAATCTTGATTTGGTGATCGCTTTTTAGATATAACTACAAAAACTCAATCCAAAAATATTGGATTACTTGAACTTCATTAAAATTAAAAACTTCTGCTCTGCAAATGATAATGCCAAGATAATAGAGATATAAATCACAGAATGGGAGAACATTTTTGCAAAGCACATATCTGATATAGGACTGCTATACAAAATATATGTAGAACTTTTCAAACTCAACAATAGGAAAACAATAAAACACAGTTAAAAATGGGTAGATTATCTGAAGAAATACCTTACCAAAGAAGACAGGCAGTTGGCAAGTAAGCATAAGAAAAGATATTCAACATTGTATGTTATTAGAGAATTGCAAATTAAAATAACAGCGTGACATCACTAGACACCTGTTAGAATGGCTAGAAATCAAAATTCAACAAATCCTGACAAGAACTTGGAGTAACAGGAACTCTTATTCATTGATAGTTCAAATTCAAAATAATACAGCCACTTTGGAAGACAAATTGTCATGTTCTAACAAAACTAAACATACTCTTACCATATAAAATGTCAGTCACATTTCTTAGTATTTACACAGAATTGAAGACGCATGCATACCTAAAAACCTGCACATAAAGGTTTATAGCATTTTAAAAAATATTTTCCAAAATTTGGAAGAAGCCAAGAGGTCTCTCAAGAAATGAATGGATAAATAAACTGTGCCAAATTGATACAATGGACTATTACTTGACCCCATGGTCGAGAGGTTAAGCTCATGTACTCTGCTTTAGTGGCCCAGGCTTTTGCTAGTTCAGTTCTTGGGCGTGGACTGGGCACGACTCATCAGGCTATGCTGACACAGCGTCCCACATAGCACAACCCGAGGCACTCACAACTAGAATAACAGCTCTGCACTGAGGGGCTTTGGGGAGAAGAAAAAAGAAGAAAAAAATGATTGACATCTGATGTGAGGTAATGTGCCAATCCTAAAAAAAATACTCACTGATAAAAAGAAATGAGTTATCTAGCTATGAAAAAGTCTGGAGATAACTTAAATCTATATCACTAAGTGAAATGTTCCAAGATTCTCTCTGATTCCAATTATATGACACTATGGAAAAGAAATGTTCATTCTTAATAGCAACACTGAATTCACAGAACAATTTTGCCCATATTTTATAAAATCATAGGAAAATAACACACATAGATAAAGATTTTGTTTCTACTGTAAAATCTAGGAACAAAGGAACATATATCTCTGCCTTATAAATGATAAGTAGAAACAAAGCTAGTAAAAACATTTCACAGACTGACTTACTAAAATGCAGTTTGTTAAAATCCTAGTCTTATGGGAGAAAAATAAAAATGTTGGTGAACTCTCCTTATAATGTAGACTTCATACTTTCTTGCTATCTAGCATCCACTACCTCTCTATTATTTGGGGAAAAATCCAAAGTTGTTACCATAGCCAGCACACTGCAAATGGCTGGGATCCCAGCTTCCTTTCCATCTACATCTGGAGACACTCCTTTTTCTGCATGCTCCTCTCTTGCCACATTGGCCTCTGGAGTTTTCTCAAAAATTCAAAATTCTGTTCCAAAGATCTTTTACATGTTTGTCTATAATATATACATGTGTATCTATAGATATTTATATAACGTGTATATGTTATATATATACTTTTATATATAAATGTATATAAGAATATTTACATATAAATATATATTTAAATATATAACTAAATATATTCATCACACATATATATATATATCACATAGAGTATATCTCTTGACTAGAAATAAGCTTTTTGCTTTCACCTCCCATAGCCACATGAAACACATCTTTTCTTTATAAATTAAGAAAAAGATAGGGCAAATGGTTCTTAAATATTCAACTCAAAAGAACATTTTGTTCTAACAGGAAATATTAGATAATATCAGGATTCTTGTGTGGTCTTTTATACAGAAATCTTGGAGGAACCTACCTTTTCTGTCAAACCTATTCAGTCATTAGTTAACACTTGATGATATGTGTTCCATCCAGTCTCCTTTTTTAGATACTATAAGGAGTGCCTAGTTGGGATCTTCATTTCCTCTTTGACCTATTCCAATAGCTTTCAAACTGTTCTCTTTGTATTTGACGTTTCACTTCTTCTTTATTATTTCTCCAGAAAATCAATTATTGGTGATAGAAATACTAAGAATTGATGGTCACATATAGGGAGGAAGTTGACTGGGAAGGGGAGCAAGGAAATTTTGTTGTGTAAATCCAAAATTGTTTCTCTCAATTTATGAGCAATGTCATATCATATGAAATTCACTGGTTAATCCATTTTCATGTTGATGGGCATTTTCATTTGTTTTTTATTGTAGTGAAAATTTATTGTAATTAGTTTGTGGACATGTTTTTATTTTCTTTCTCTTGGATATCTAGGACTAGTATTGCTCCTTCAAAGAAGAGGAGTATATTTAACTTTATACAAGATTGCAAAAATATTTTTCAAAGTGGTTAAATATTTTACCTACCTAAAAAAAAACATGAGAATTCTGGCTTTCATTTTGAAATTTTTATTGTGTTTTAATATTAGATTTTGTAGTTGATGTCGAGTGGTATCTCGACTTACTTTCAATTTATAGTTCCCTTATCACTAATGGTGTTAAATATGTTTTTCATTGTTTCTCATCATCCATATATCTTCATTTCATTTTCATGTGACTTTTTAAGACATTCACTCATTTTTTATATAACAATTTGTCTTTCTGTTAAAGTTCATGTGTTTATTTCTTTCTTTTCAAAAAATGTGCTTTTTCAGATATTCGCATTGAAAAATTTTTCTTCCAGGTTATGGCTTATATTTTCATCATTATTTTGGATGGTTATCATTTTTTAAAGTACCAATAAAGTTAAATGCATCAACTTTTTCTTTTATCATTTTGTTTTCTGTTTCCTTTTTATGCAATATATTCTTATTCCAGGTGAGATTTATAGTTTAACTCTTGGATTTAGCTTCATAATCCTTTCCAAATTAAGTTTTGTGTATATTCTTAGATAGAGGTCCAAATTTTCATGGAGATATCCTGTTTTTCCTTCATCATTTGTAGAAAAAAATAATTTCCATATTGAAGTTGTTATATATATATGAAATAAATGTAGAAGTAACTTCATAAATTTCTATTGAAAGTAACATACTGAGATTAAGATTCTAATTGTATTAATATATAAATTAACTCTGGTTAAATTAAAATTTTATTTATTGACTTAAAGTTCTTACATTTCTGTCAGCATTTTTTTTGTAAATTTCAGTATAGTGATCAAATACAACTTTTAAAAAATTACTCCTTGGGGCTTAGCCCTGTGGCCAAGTGGTTAAAGGTCCAGATGCTGTGCTTCAGTGGCCTGGGTTCATGGGTCCAGATCCCATGCATGGACCTGCTTCACTCACCTGCCATGCTGTGGTAGTGTCCCACATACAAAATGGAGGAGCATTGGCATGGACGTTAGCTCAAAACTAATCTTCCTCAAGGAAAACAAAAAGAGGAAATTCTCACAGGGTGAATCTTCCTCATCAAGAAGAAAGGATTACTCCTAAATGTTTTAAATTTTGTCATCCAATTATAAATAGAATAATTAAAATTAAATTTTCCAATTTATGCTGCTATTATGTAGAGAAAATTTCTTAAGTTTTATATATATAACCTGAATATTAACATTTAATCTTGAAATTTGATTAAAATCACATAGATTTTTCAATTTACATAACTATAAATTCCATTCATAACCAATTGCTTTTCCTCTTATAGTATCCGTGTCTTTATTTTTTGTACTCTTTCACTGATACATTTTATTGAGTCTCTCAATACATGTTTTTTTTTATGGCAGAGCATTATTTTATTTTATAGGTACTCCTCACTTTGTACACTTGGTGATGGATATTTGGTTCGTTTCCAGGATTTGACAATAACAAGAAATTTTGTTATGGATATTTGTGTTAAAGTCAATTAATTCCTTAGTTTCTTTTATGAATCATGCGGTAGGTTTTATATCTAAGAACTCCTCACTATATGTTTTCCTCTGGATCTTTCATAATTTTGTTTCACATCTAAATCTATAATGTATTTTGTGTTAATTTTTCTATTAAGGTAGGTATGTAAGTCTAATTTCATTTTTTCTCACTAATATCCAAGTAGTGAGTTTCATTTGATTGAAGAAGACTCCTCTACTGTATTTTTGCCAAAAATCAGGTTGTTGTTCATATGAGATATATTTCTATTTACCTATGTGTTTATCCCTTCACCAAACCATGATGTTGAATTACTGTATCTATATAGTAGGCCTTGATATCAGATACAGTGATTCCATCCACTTTATTTTTCTTTTACAAAATTATTTCAGCTATTCTAATTTCTTTGCTTTTTATGTAAATAAATTTTAAAATAATCTTGCTTATATCTAGAAGAAGTCTTGCTATGATTTTGATAGGAATTTCATTACTTGCATAACATTTTGAGGAGAATTGATATTTTCCCTAAATTGAGTCTTACACCCTATGCACATATTTGTATTTCCATTTAATTAGATGTTCTTTGAATTCTTTCATGAGTATTTTGTAGTTTTCAGCGTACACATCCTATACAAGTTTGTTAGAGTTTACATACATTTTTTAGCAAATAAAAATGGCACTCAAATTTTTATTTTAGGTCTCATGTGTTCATTTCTACTACATAAATCTACAATTGATTTTTATATGTTGAGCTACATGACCTCCCTGAATTCACTGATTGCTAGCAGTGTTTTCGTAGAAGCTTAGGATATTTTTTTATAGAGACCATTATGCTATTTGCAAATAGAAAGTGTTATATCATCTTTTCCCATATAGAAGTATATAGTTTTGCTGTTCTGTACTGGCAAAAACTCCAGAACTGTGTTGAATAAGAGTTATGAGAACAAACTCCAAAGTTTTTTTTATGTTAAATTTTGTAAAAGGATTTTTTATGCCTCAATTGAAATGAACACGTAATTTTTTATTTTAGCCTTTGAAATGCTGAATAACATTGTTTGACTTACAAATATGAAGCATTTCAGCACTTTTACATGATGGTCATGACATATAATTCTATTTGCTAATATATTGATAACAAGCCCAGGACACAAACCCATCAAGCCCGGGCCGCTGAAGTAGAACATGTGAATTTAACCACCATGTCACCAGGCCCGCCCCATTTCATTTTATTTTATTTTTTTTTGCTGTCTGGTTTATGTATTGGGGTAATATTGGTCAGACAAAATGAATTGGGCAGTATTATCTCTTTTTTTTTTGCTGGTAGAGTTTATGTAGAATTGCTAATTATCTTTAAACATTTGATTGACCCTTTCAGCTAAATCTTCTAGGCCTGAAGTGTTTGGGGGAAAAGGGGACTTAATTATTGTTTCAGTTTTCTAATTGTTACAGAGCTATTTGTATTGTTTATATAAGAAAGCTTGTGGAAGTTTGAAGTTTTTGAAGAATGCTTCACTTTTATCTAAGTTGTCTAATATAAATTTTCAGTTTATTGAGGAATGCCTTTATCATCCTTTTGATGCCTGAGTGTTATGCAGTGATATCTCTGTTTCATTTCTGATATTTGTATTGTTTTACTTTTTGGCAATCTTTATAGAGGCTTATTCATTTTATTTATCTTTTCAAAATATCAGCTTTTTTGTTTCATTGATTTTTGTCTTTATTTTGTTTTCAGTTTCATTGATTTCTGCTTTGACTTTTATTATTTCCTTCTGATTTGTTTAAATTTATTTTGATTTTCTTTTCATAGTTTTCTAGTTTGTTCATTTGATACATTTTTCTCTGATATATACCTTTAGTGTTATAAATTTTTTCAGCATTCTTTTAACTGTGTCTTACGCATTTTGACATGTATTTTCACTTGCATTCAATTTGATTGTATTATTCATTCCTATTATGACTTTATCTTTGACTCAATAATTATATATAATATGCTGGCATTTATTATCCAAGTGTTTATACATTTTTATGTTATTTTTAACATTAATTTCTAGTTTGATTCCATTGTGGTTGAAGAACACATTCTGTATAAATTTAAAAACAATTCTCAGGATTATTTTAAATAGCCCAAGATATACTATATTATAGTTAACATTCATTGCACACTTGAAAGCATATTCTACGAGTTTTGGGTGAAGTAATCTATAAATTTCAATTGTTTCTTTTTGAAAATGTTTTTAGCACTTGTGTTAGTTACTAAGGATGTTAAAGGAAAGTTCCACATACTGGGTGGCTTACTCAACATGCATTGTGTCACAATTCTAGAGGCTGGAATTCTGAGATCAAGATGCTGGGCAGCATTGATTTCTCCTGAAGTCTTTGAAAGAGAATCAGTTTCATGTTTCTTTCTTAACTTCTGATGCTTTGCTGGCAATCTTTGTCTTTCATTGACATAGACATGCCTTACCTTGATTTCTGTCTTCATCTCCACATAGGATCTTCCCTCTGTGTACCTTTGTGTTCAAATTTTCCCTTTTTATTAAGACACAGTCATATTGGTTTTAGGGCACACCATAATGACCCTAACTAAATTTGATCATCCACAAAGATCTTAATTCCCAATAAGTTCACTTTCAAAATAACTGGAGGTTAGGAATTCAACATCTTTTTTGGGGGGAGTCAGGGAGGGGAAGGATACAATTCTACCAGTAATAAGGCTTTTGTTGAGTTTTTCTACACCTTTGGTGATTTTCTGTGTAGTTGTCTTATCCATTGTTGAGAGATGATTTTTGATGTCACAACTATAATTCTTTATTTCTCCATTCATTTTCAGCAGGTTTTGCCTCACATATTTTGCAGCTCTGTTGTTTATGCACACACATGCAAGACTAGGATGTTTTCCTGGTGAATTAACCCTTTTAATAGTATGTAACTTTCTTCTCTCTCCAAAGTAAATGTTTTTGCTCTAAAGTCTACTTTGCTATTGATATACCCACTCAATTTCTTTTGATTAATATTTCCATTGCATATAATTTTCCATAATTATACTTTCAATCTCTGTATTTCATCATGCTTGAATTGAGGTTATTGTAGAAATATATAGTTAAATGCGTTTTTTTATCCATTCTGCCAGACTTTGTGATTTAATTGGTGTGTTTACACTATTATCTTTAGTGTGATTATGGATAAGTTCAGACGTCTTTCATTTTTGTTGGTGTTTCTTGCCTATGTTTTTTTGCTGGTTTCCTATGGGTTAATTGAAATTATTTTTTAATTCCATTTTGATTATCCGTTCTTTCAGTGTGTCTTGCATTATAATTTGTTTTAGTGGTTTCTTTAGGCATTATATAATATAAACATAAATTATCATATTCTACTGGTGTTGACATTTCTAAGTTTGAGCAAAATTTAGAACCTTATCTTCGTTTTAGTCTCTTTACCCATTCTGGTTTATGCATAATTGTCATAATCACATCCTTTAATACATAGAGCACAGCATCAGATAATGTTCTAATTTCTTTTGAACTGTTAAATATAATTTACAGAACTGAGGAGAAGGAAAATGTCGTGTATTTTGCTTTTGTCTTTCTCCTTGATACTTTAACATTCCTCCTGTTGTCATTTCCTTTCTGTTTTAAGACTTCATATAGTTATTCGTTTAGGTAGGTTGGCTGTTGCTACATTTTCCCCTATTTCAAATATGCCTGTTTCTCCCTTTATTACTTAAGAATATGTTCCTTGGATGTAAAATTCTACATATATAGTTTTTTTTTCTTTTTACCCTTGAAGAGTGTTGTTTCACTTCCTTTGGGTTTTAATGGTTTCTGATAAGAAACTCACTGAGAATTTTTTCTCTCTCTATGTAAAGTCATTTTTTGCTTGTTTTAATTTTATTTTGTCTTCACTTTTCAAAGTTTGATAATGATGTGTTGCAATCTGGATTTCTCTTGGGTTTTCCTGTTTGGTGATTTTTCAGGTTATTAAATCTTTAATTTTATGTTTTTTGCCAAATTTGAGAAATTCTCAGCCATTATTTCTTTGATTACTTTTCTACATTTTCAGCCTCCCTATTTATACTCTTTTTGGCAGGGATATGACTACATGAATACTAGTTATTTAATTATAGTTCTATAGGTCCTAGGGTCTGTATTCATGGGTTTTAAGTTTATTTTCTTCTTTTTCAGGTAGAGGAATCTCTATTATTCTACCTTCATATTCACTGATTCTTCCCTTTATCTTTTCCGTTTTACTAATTAACCCTTCCAAAATGCTTTTTTTCTTAATTTTGGTGTTGTATTTTTGAGGTCTATAATTTCCTTTTGATTCTACTTTGTATCTTCTAGTTTTGTTTTTACTGAGAATTTTTATTTATTTGTTGCTAGCTTATATGTTTTATTTCAACTGTGTTTTCAATTGCTCATTGAATTAACTTTATAATAGCTGTTTTAAAGTGCACGTCAAATAAATCTAACATCTGTATTATCTGAGTGTAAATATCTGTTGATTGTGATTTTCAAGTTGCTATTTTCTTGTTTCAATTTATAACAGGTGATTTTCAAATGTATCCTGGGCAGTTTTGGTATTCACCACGAAAAGCCATTTCCATATATATGTGCCCTTTTATCTGTCACCATATATTTGTCCCTCTTTATCCCTTTTGCACTCCCCCAACTTCCTTCCTCTCTGGTAACCACCAATCTGTTCTCCTTATCTATATGTTTACCTTCCACATATGAGTGAAATCGTATGGCATTTATCTTTCTCTGTCTGACATTTCAGTTAGCACAATATCCTCAAGGTCCATCCATGTTGTGGCAAATGGCATGATTCTGTCATTTTTTATGGCTGAGATATATTTCATTGTATATTTTTTCCTTAAATATTTGATTAGGTTCACCACTTAAATCTTCTGAATCTTGATTTCTTATTGTTGTTATAGCATGTCTTGACTAGTTACATGTCATTACTTTTTATTATTATTAATATTTGTTTGACAATTTCCATTGTGATTTCTTTCTTTACATGTGTTCTTTGATTAAGTATGCAAGTTAATTTTCTTAAAAAAACTGACATAAATATATGAATATAGCAAAGTGATCTAATACAGAGTCAGTATTAAAATACATTAAATTTCTATATAAAATGAATTAAATATTTTGAATAAAATTTTTGATATAAAAATATTTAAAAGGCAAAAATAAATACAGGCATGCTTTGTTTTATTCTACTTTATTGTATTTTTCATATATTGCAATTTTTTTTACAAATTAAATGTTTGTGGCAACCTAGCATCAAGTAAGTTTCTTTTTTTTAATTGAGTTATTGATAGGTTACAATCTTGTGAAATTTCAATCGTACATTAATGTTTGTCAGTCATGTTGTAGGTGCACCACTTCACCCTTTGTGCCCACACCCCACCCCACCTTTCCCCTGGTATCCACTAAACTGTTCTTGGTCCATAGTTTTAAATTCCTCATATGAGTGGAGTCATACACAGATTATCTTTCTCTCGCTGGCTTATTTCACTTAATATAATTCTCTCAAGGTCCATCCATGTTATTGCAAATCGAATGATTTTGTTCTGTTTTGCAGCTGAGTAGTATTCCATTGTATATATGTACCACATCTTCTTTATCCATTCGTCTGTTGATGGGCACTTAGGTTGCTTCCACGTCTTGGCTATTGTAAACAGTGCTGCAATAAACATTGGGGTGCACAGGACTTTTGGGATTGCTGACTTCAGGCTCTTTGGATAAATACCCAGTAGTGGGATGGCTGGATCGTATGGTAGTTCTATTTTTAGATTTTTAAGGAATCTCCATGCTGTTTTCCATAGTGGCTGCACCAGTTTGCATTCCCACCAGCAGTGTATGAGGGTTCCTTTTTCTCCGCAACCTCTCCACCATTTGTTGCTATTAGTTTTAGATATTTTTGTCATTCTAACGGGTGTAAGGTGATATCTTAGTGTAGTTTTGATTTGCATTTCCCTGATGATCAGCGATGATGAGCATCTTTTCATGTGCCTATTGGCCATCAGTATATCTTCTTTGGAGAAATGTCTGTTCATGTCTCCAGCCCATTTTTTGATTGGGTTGTTTGATGTTTTGTTGTTGAGTTGTGAGAGTTCTTTATATATTAAGGATATCAATCCTTTGTCAGATATATGACTTGCAAATATTTTTTCCCAGTTAGTGGGTTGTTTTTTTGTTTCAATCCTGTTTTCATTTGCCTTGAAGAAGCTCTTTAATCTGATGAAGTCCCATTTGTTTATTCTTTCTATTGTTTCCCTTCTCTGAGAAGGCATGGTGTCCAAAAAGTCCTTTTAATACTGATGTCAAAGAGTGTACTGCCTACGTTTTCTTCCAGAAGGCTTATGGTTTCAGGTCTCACCTTTAGGTCTTTAATCCTTTTTGAGTTTATTTTGGTGAATGGTGAAAAAGAATGGTCAATTTTCATTCTTATATATGTGGCTTTCCAGTTTTCCCAGCACCATTTGTTGAAAAGACTTTCTTTTCTCCATTGTATGCCCTCAGCTCCTTTGTCAAAGATAAGCTGTCCATAGATGTGTGCTTTTATTTCTGGGCTTTCAATTCTGTTCCATTGATCTGTGCACCTGTTTTTGTACCAGTACCATGCTATTTTGATTACTGTAGCTTTGTAGTATGTTTTGAAGTCAGGGATTGTGATGCCTCCCGTTTTGTTCTTTTTTCTCAGGATTGCTTTAGCAATTCGGGGTCTTTTGTTGCCCCATATGAATTTTAGGATTCTTTGTTCTAATTCTGTAAAGAATGTCATTGGGATTCTGATTGGGATGGCGTTGAATCTGTAGATTGCTTTAGGTAGAATGGACATTTTAACTATGTTTATTCTTCCGATCCATGTACATGGAATGTCTTTCCATCTCCTTATGTCGTCATCCAATTCTCTGAGAAAGGCCTTGTAATTTTCATTATATAGCTCCTTCACTTCCTTAGTTAAATTTACCCCAAGGTATTTTATTCTTTTTGTTGCAATTGTGAGTGGTATTGTATTCTTGAGTTCTTTTTCTGTTGGTTCATTAATGGAGTATAGACATGCTACTGATTTATGCAAATTGATTTTATACCCTGCAACTTTGCTGTAGTTGTTGATTACTTCTAACAGTTTTCCAATGGATTCTTTGGGGTTTTGTATATATAAGATCATGTCGTCTGCAAACAGCGAGAGTTTCACTTCTTCCCTCCCTATTTGGATTCCTTTTATTCCTCTTTCTTGCCTGATTTCTCTGGCCAGGACCTCCAGTACTATGTTAAATAAGAGTGGTGATAGAGGGCATCCTTGTCTCGTTCCTGTTTTCAGGGGGATGGGGTTCAGTTTTTGCCCATTGAGTATGATGTTGGCTATGGGTTTGTTGTATATGGCCTTTATTATGTTGAGGTAGTTTCCTTCTATGCCCATTTTGTTCAGAGTTTTTATCATAAATGGCTGTTGGATCTTGTCAAATGCCTTCTCTGCATCTATTGAGATGATCATGTGGTTTTTATTCCTCAGTTTGTTGATGTGGTGTATCACGTTGATTGATTTGCGGATGTTGAACCATCCCTGTGTCCCTGGTATGAATCCCACCCGATCCTGATGTATGATTCTTTTGATAAATTGCTGAATTCTGGTTGCCAAAATTTTGTTTAGAATTTTTGCATCTATGTTCATCAGTGATATTGGCCTGTAGTTCTCTTTTTTCGTGGTGTCCTTGTCAGGATTTGGTATCAGCGTGATGTTGGCCTCATAGAATGTGTTAGGAAGTGTTCCATCTTCCCTAATTTTTTGGAATAGCTTGAAAAGGATAGGTATTAAATCCTCTCTGAAAGTTTGGTAGAATTCCCCAGGAAAGCCATCTGGTCCTGGGGTTTTATTCTTTGGGATGTTTTTGATTGCTGTTTCAAGCTCTTTCCTTGTGATTGGTCTGTTCAAATTGTCTGCCTCTTCTTGAGTGAGCTTTGGGAGATTGTAGGAGTCCAAGAATTTATCCATTTCCTCTAGGTTATCCATTCTGTTGGCATATAGTTTTCTGTAGTATTCTCTTATAATCTGTTGTATTTCTGCAGAGTCTGTTGTTATTTCTCCTCGCTCATTTCTGATTTTGCTTATTTGAGCTTTCTCCCTTTTTTTTCTTTGTAAGTCTGGCTAGTGGTTTGTCAATTTTATTTATCTTCTCAAAAAACCAGCTCTTTGTCTCATTGATCCTTTCTACTGCCTTTTTCGTTTCAATAGTATTTATTTCTGCTCTGATTTTTATTATTTCTCTCCTTCTGCTGACTTTGGGCTTCATTTGTTCTTTTTTCTCTAGTTCAGTTAGGTGTGCTTTAAGGTTGCTTATTTGGGATTTTTCTTGTTTGTTAAGATGTGCCTGTATTGTGATGAATTTTCCTCTTAATACAGCTTTTGCTGTATCCCATATGAGTTGGTATGGCATGCTATCATTTTCATTTGTTTCCAGGTATTTTTTTATTTCTTCTTTAAGTTCTTCAATGATCCATTGCTTGTTCAGTAGCGTGGTGTTTAGTCTCCACATCTTTGTGCCTTTCTCAGCTTTTTTCTTGTAATTAATTTCTAGCCTTATAGCACTATGATCTGAGAAGATGCTTGTTATTATTTCAATTTTTTTAAATTTGTAGAGGCTTGCCTTGTTTCCCAACATATGGTCTATCCCAGAGAATGTTCCATGTACACTTGAGAAGAATGTGTATTCAACTCCTTCAGGGTGGAGTGATCTATATATGTCTATTAAGTCCAATTGTTTTAGTTTTTCATTCAGCTCCACTATTTCCTTGTTGATTTTCTGTCTGGATGATCTGTCCATTGATGTGAGTGGGGTGTTGAGGTCCCCTACTATTATTGTGTTGTTTTTAACATGTTCCTTCAGGTCTGTTAATAGTTGCTTTATGAATCTTGGTGCTCCTGTGTTGGGTGCATAGATATTTATAAGCGTTATTTCTTCTTGATGAAGTGTCCCTTTGATCATTATATATTGTCCCTCTGTGTCCCTCTTTACCTGTCTTATTTTGAAATCCACTTGGTCTGATATGAGAATTGCAACACCTGCCTTTTTTTCCTTGCTATTTGCTTGAAGTATTGTCCTCCACCCCTTCACCCTGAGTCTGTGTTTGTCCTTGGGGCTGAGGTGTGTTTCCTGGAGGCAACAAATTGTTGGATCTTGTTCTTTAATCCATTTTACCACTCTGTGTCTTTTTATTGGAGAGTTCAATCCGTCCACATTGAGAGTGATTATTGATGCATGTGGACTTAATGCTGTCAATCTGTCACTCATTATCTTGTTTTCCTGTGTTTCTTTTCCTGTGTGCTTTAGACTACCCATTTAATACTGCAATTTCTTATGCTGGGTTTCTTAGATTTTTCCTTATCTATGATTTGTGACTCTGTTCTTTACTTTATTTTAGTGTCTACCTTGAAGTTTGTATTTAGAATCTCGTGTATAATATAGTCTAGTCTCTGGTGGTCTCTTACTTACTCGACCAATACTGATTTAGACCCTTTGCTCTTCCCCTCCTAAATAATTATTTTCATTTTTTATTCCAACTCATCTTATTAATTTGTAGTTAGAGTGCTAAGATCGTCCTTATTTTGGTAGTATCCTTATTTTTACCCTAATGCTATAGTTGAATATTTGCTATCCTGTTCTGGTTCTATCCATCAGTCTCCCTAGTCTGTGGATTGTGTCCCCTTTCTCCCTTTTTTCTTTTTTCAAGTATGAGAGCCTTCTTGAGGATTTCTTGTAATGGAGGGCTTTTAGTTACAAATTCCCTTAACTTTTGTTTGTCTGGAAAAGATTTAATTTCTCCCTCATATCTGAAGGAAATTCTTGCTGGATAGAGTATTCTTGGCTGAAGGTTTTTATCCTCTAAAGCTTTGAATATATCACTCCATTCTCTCCTAGCTTGTAGGGTTTCTGTAGAGAAATCCGCTGACAGTCTGATAGGGGCTTCTTTATAGGTTATTCTCTTTTTTTTTCTTACTTCCCTGAGTATTCTTTCCTTATCATTCCTGTTTGCCAACTTTACTATTATGTGCCTTGCGGTGGGTCTTTTTACACTGACAAATCTAGGAGATCTAAAACCCTCCTGTACACACATTTCTCCGTTGATCCCTAGATTTGGGAAGTTCTGTTCTCTTCAATAATTTCGTTAAGCACACTTTCTGCTCCATTTTCCTTTTCCATATTCTCAGGAATTCCTATGATCCTTATGTTCTTACTCCTCATTGAATCCATTATCTCTCGGAGATTTTCCTCATTTTTTTTAATTCTTAGTTCTCTTTCTTCCTCTGTCTGGCACCATTCAGCCTGTCTGTCCTCGATTATGCTGACTTGCTCCTCTATGTTGTCTACACGGGCATTCAGGGAATCCATATTCTGTTTTATCTGGTCCATTGTGTTTTTCATCTCAAGTAATTCTGTTTGATTCTTCTTTATGATTTCAATCTCTTTTGTGAAGTAACTCCAGAACTCGGCTTGTTTCTCTATCTTTCTCTCTACCTCATTGAGTTTTTTGATTATAGCTGCTCTGAATTCATTATCACTTAGTTTACCCAATTCCAAGTCCTCAGGACTTATTTCTGTGTTTTTATTGTTTTCCTTCTGGTCTGGGGCTTTTATAAATTGCTGAATGGTAGAGGAGCGGTTTTTTCTCATGGTGGTAGAATTCAGTTGCAGTTACAGCCTGTCGCCACTAGATGGGGGGTCAAGAGCGGCGTGTTAGCTCTCCGCCTTGGGGCAAGATGGCTGCGCCCACTGGCTTTGTTGAGGGGGAGGGGCTGTTACTCACACGCGCCGGGCTGGGTTCAATCAGTTCTGTTCTCTGGTCTCCCAAGGCCCTTGATTTATAGGGTCCCCACAGACGGAAGCTTTCCCCCCGTCAGCGGGTCTCCACTGAATCAGCAGCAGGAGTCCTGGATGATCTCCCTTTGCATGCCCCCTCCCCCCTCCTTCCCGACCCACGCTGCAGCGATCGAAGACTCTAGGGGAGGGAGCGATGTTCTCTCCTACCGTTCCAGCACCTCCGAGGCCATCTGCAAGGTTTATGATCTCTGCCTTCTTGGTATTGTAGGTCTCTAACGAGCTGGCATTATGTTTATTCTCTGAAATTCAGTTCTTCCAATCTTTTGTTGTATTTTGGAGGGGAGAGAATCCCGGGTCATCTCACCCTGCCATTTTGCTCCGCCCCTCAAGTAAGTTTCTTGGAAACATTTTTCCAATGGTATTTGCAAAATTTGTGTCTCTGTGTCACATTTTGATAATTTCCACAATATGTCAAACATTTTCCTATTATTATTATACTTGTCATGGTGATCTGTGATCAGTGATCTTTGGTGTTACTATTGGAATTTTTTTCTTGTCTCGTGAACCATATCCATATAAGATGGTGAACTTAATTCATAAGTCTCAAGATTGTTCTGACTGCTTCACTGCCAATCATTTCCTCATCTCTCCCACTTAGGCCTCCATATTTCCTGAGACACAACAATATTAAAATTAGAACAATAAATAACCATACAATGCCTTCTGAGTGTTCAAGTTAGCAGAAAGTCACACATCTCTCACTTTAAGTCAAAAGTTAGAAATGATTAAGTTTAGTGAATAAGGCATTTCAAAAGCTGAGATGGACCTAAAGCTAGGGTCCTTGCACCAGTTAACGAAGTTGTGAATACAAAGAAAAAGTTCTTGAAAAAATTAAAGGTACTACTCCAGTAGGCACACAGATGCTAGGCAAGTGAAAGAAGATTATTACTTGTGTGGAGAAAGTTTCAGTGGTCTGCATAGAAGATCAAAGCAGCCACACCATTTCCTTAATCCAAAGCTGAATCCAGTGCAAAGCTGTAACTCTCCTCAATTCTATGAAGACTGAGAGAGATGAGGGGCTGCACCTGAAAACTTGGAATTTAGCCCAGGTTAGTTAATGAGCTTTAAGTGAAAAGTTATCTCCATAACATAAAAGCAGTGTAAGGGGGAAGGCTGATGCAGAAGCTGCAGCAAGTTATCTAGAGATCCAGCTCAGAGAATTAATGAAGTGGTCTACACCAAGCTGATTTTCCATGTAGATAAAACAGTCTTATATGGAGGAAGATGCAATATAGAACTTTCACAACTAGAGAGGAGAAGTAAATGCCTGGCTTCAAAGCTTCAAAGTTCAGGCTAACTCTATTGTTAGGGATTAACAGAGCTGGTGATTGTAAGTTGAAACCAATGTTCATTTACCATTCCAAAAATACAAGGGCCCTTAATAATTATGCTAAGTCTACTTTTACTGTGCTCTATAAATGGAACAACTAAGCGTGGATACCTCACATTTGTTTACAACATGGTTACTGAACATTTTAAGCCCACTATTTAGAACTACTGCTCAGAAATAAAGATTTATTTCAAAATATTACTGCTAATTCTCAGTGCACTTAATCACCCAAGAGCTCTTATGGAGATGTACAATGAGATTAATGTTGTTTTCATGCCTGCTAATACAACAGCCATTATGTAGTCTATGGATCAAAGAATAATTTTGACTACTAAGGTTATTATTTAAGAAATACTTTTTTAATGTTAAAGATGCCATGTATATTGATTCTTCTGATGGATCTGGAGAAAGTAAATTGAAAAGCTTCTGGAAATGATTCACTAGTCTAGATGTCATTAAGAACATTTGTCATTCATTGGAGGTGGTAAAAATATCATCATTAACAAGAGTTTGGAAGAAGTTAATTTTAACCCTCATAGATGACTCAGATCGGTTCAAGACTTCATTGGAGGAAATAACTACAGATGTGGTGGAAGTAGCATGAGAACTATAATTAGAATTAGAGTGGGTAGATGTGACTGAATTGCTGCAATCTCATGATAAAACTTTAACACTTGAGGAGCTGTTGCTTATGGATGAGCAAAGGAAGTTGCTTCTTCAGATGGAATCTACTCCTGATGAAGAGGTGCTGTGAAAATTGCTAAAATGACGACATAGGATTTAGACTATTACATAAACCTAGTTGATAAAACAGCAGCAGAGATTGAGAGGATGAATTCCAATTTCAAAAGACGTCCTACGGTGTGTAAAAAGCTATTAAAGTGCATCTCATTCTGCAGAGAAATAACTTATGAAAGGAGGAGTCAATCAATGCAGCAGGGTTTATTATTGTCTTATTTTAAGAAATTGCCACATCCAACCCAAACTTTAGCAACCACTGTCTTGATGGGTTAGCATTAATCAACATCAAAGCAAGACCATTTGCCAGAAAAGAGATGAAAACTTGCTGAATGCCTAGATAATGGTTAAAAAATTTTAGATATAAAGTATTTATAATTATATTTTGTACATTTTTAGACATAATGTTATTACACACTTAGTCTACATTGCGATATAAAAATAACTTTTATACGCACTGGGGAGCAGCAAAATTCATGTGATTTACCTCATTGTGATTTTTGCTCATTTTGCAATGGTCTGGAATCAAACATGTAATATCTGTGAGGTATGAATATATAAGAAAAGCTATCAAGGTGTTTTTACTCAAAGCTACAAAATATTGTTTATAAATATTTTTAAAAATGATACTTATATGCATAACATGCTTGTTGATTGAAAGATGATATATTTCAACCTTATAATTTTCTCAATTGATCTATCAACCGATATAAACATTAAAGGTATAATGTTGTGATATAAATGATTTTTTGCATACTCAAAGTAAACATTAATTTCTTACGGAGCACACACATAGACACTGATAACAACATAAAAAATGATAAATTGGATTTTTTCAAAATTAAACCCCCTGCTGAGCAAGGTGCACCATTGAGAAAACAAACAGCCTAGCCACAGAGCAGGAGAAATATCTATAAAACGTATTTTTGATGAAATGACTTGGAACAGAATACATTAATATATAGTACAACTCAATAATATAAATACCAGCAAAAAATTGTCAAAAGACTTAAAGATAATCAGCATGAAAGAAGATATATGAATGACCACCTAAGAACATGGTCAAGTTCAACATTCTTTAGGGAAATGAAAAGTAAAAAAAATGATATAGAGCTATATATTTCTAGAAGGGTTAAAATGTAAAATATTTAGAATATCAAATACTAGTGAGAATTTGGAGCAAGAGGAATCTCACACATTGTTCATAGAGAGGTGAAATATTCAACTATCATGCTGAAGTGGCACTGCAGGTGCACTGCAATGACTGCAGGATCACTGCATCGTCCCTCATGGGCCCTGAATCCTGCTTCACAACATACTGCATCCACCTTGAATCACACTGCAGACACTGCCTGGGCACAGCATCCACAGTCAGGGTCATGAGAGGGGGCTCTGCAACCATTGCAGCTACACTGCATCCAGCTGAAGTGGCACTGCAGGCACACTGCAATCACTCAAGATTCACTGCATCCACTGTATAGGCAGTGCATCAACATTTCAGGACAATGCCAGGGGCACTGCAACAACTGGAGGGACACTGAATCCCCCTTCATGGGCTCTGCATCTTCCATCACAACATACTGCATAAACCTCCAGGTACACTGCATCCACTGCATAGGCACGGCATTCACCTTCAGTGACACAGAAGGCAGCACTGCAACCTCTGCAGGGACATTGCATCCGCCTTCATGGTCACTGCATCCTCCGTCACAACCTACTGCATAAAACTTTAGGTACACTGCATCTACTGCATGGGCTCTGCATTCATCTTCAGGGAAACAGTAGGTGGCACTGCAACCCCTGCAGGGACACTGCATACAGCTGAAGTCACACAGCACGCACACTGCATTCAGCACAGGCTCACTGCCTCAAACATCATGGGCACTGCATCTTCCATCACAACATACGACATCCACATTTTGGTACACTTCAAGTACGGCATGGGCACTGCATCCAGATTCAGGGAACCTTTGGGGGCACTGCAACCACTCCAGCATCACTGAATCCACCTTCATGGGCCCTGCCTCCTCCATCACAACATACTGCATCCATCTTGTGGGACACTGCATCCACTGCATGACTACTGCATCCACATTTCCGGACAACCCGGTTGGCACTTCAACCACTGCATGGACACTGTATACAGTTGAAGTGGCACTGCAGGCACACTGCAATTACTTCAGTCTCACTGCATTCACAGTCGTGGGCACTGCATCTTCCATCACAACATGATGCATCCACCTTGTGCGACACTGCATCCACTGCATGGGCACTGCATCTACATTCAGGGAACCTGAAGGGGGCACTGCAACAACTGCAGGATTACTGCATCCACCTTCATGGGCACTGCATTGTCCATGACAACATACTGCATCTGCCTTGTGGGACACTGCATCCACTGCAGGGGCACTGCATCCACAATCAGGGACACAGAAGGGGAACGACAACCAGTGACGGAACACTGCATGCACCTTCATGGGCAATGCATCATCAGTCATAACATACTGCATCCACCTTGTGGGGCACTGAATCCACTGCAAGGGCACAGCATTCTCATTCAGGGACTCTGCACGGGGCACTGCAACCACTGCAGGATCACTGCATCCACCTTCATGGGCACTGCATCCTCTGTCACAACATACTGCATCCAACTTGTGTGACACTGCATACACTGCCTGGAGAGTGCATCCAAATTCCCGGACAATGCAGGCAGCACTGCAACCACTGCAGGGACACTGTATGCAGCTGAAGTGGCACTACATGTGCACCACAATCACTGAATGTTCACCGCATCCACTTCATGTTCACTGCATCCACATTCAGGGACACTGCAGTGTGCACGGAAATCACTGCAGGATCACTGCATCCACCTTCATGGGCACTGCATCCTCTGTCACAACATACTGCATCCAACTTGTGTGACACTGCATCCACTGCCTGGGCACTGCATCCGACTTCTTCCCGGATAATGCAGGCAGCACTGTAAACACTGCAGGGACACTGTATACAGTTGAAGTGGCACTGCAGGTGCACTGCAATCACTGCAGTCTCACTGCATTCACAGTCGTGGGACCTGCATCTTCCGTCACAACATGCTGCATCCACATTGTGCGACACTGCATCCACTGCATGGGCACTGCATCCACATTCAGGGAAACTGTAGGGGGCACTGAAAGCACTGCAGGTTCACTGCATCCACCTTCATGGGCACTGCATCCTCCGTCACAACATACTGCATGCACCTTGTGGGACACTGCATCCACTGCATGACTACTGCATCCACACAACCGGACAATGCGGAGGTCACTGAAAGCACTGCAGGGACATGGCATCCATCTTCATGAGAACTGCATCATCCGTCATAACATACTGCACCCACATTGTTGGACACTGCAACCACTGCCTGTGCACTGCATCCACATTCCCAGGCACATGCAGGGGGCACTGCAACCACTGCACGTTCACTGCATCCACGCTAATGGGCCCTGCATCGTCTGTCACAACATACTGCATGCACATTTTTGGACACTGCATCCAGTGCATGGGCAAGGCCTCCAGGTTCAGGGACACTGCAGTTTTCTCTGCAAACACTGCAGCAACACTGCATCCAGCTGAAGTGGCACTGCAGGAGCTCTGCAATCACTGCAGGCTCACTGCATCCACCTTCGTGGGCACTGCAACCTCCAACACAACATACTGCATCCACCTAGTGGGACACTACATGGGCACTGCATTCACATTCAGAGAAACTGTAGGGGGCACTGCAGCCACTGCAGGTTCACTGCATCCACCTTCATGGGCACTGTATCCTCCAACAAAACATACTGCATATACCTTGTGACACACTGCATCCACTGCTTGACTACTGCATGCAAATTCCAGGACAATGCCAGGAGCAGTGCAAACACTGCATGGACACAGCATTCACCTACATTGGCACTGCATCCCCCATCACAACCTACTGCATAAACCTTTAGGGACACTTCATCCACTGCATGGGTACAGCATTCACCTTCAGGGACACAGAAGGCGGCACTGCAACCACAGCAGCAACACTGCTTCCAGCTGATGAGGAAATGCAGCCACACTGCAATCACTGGAGGATCACTGCATCCACTGCATGTTCACAGCATCCACTTTCAGGGACACAGTCGGGTGCACTGCAAACACTGTTGAATCACTGCATCCATCTCCATGGGCACTGCATCCTCAGTCAAAACATACTGAATGGGTATTGTGAGACACTGCATCCACTTCATGACCACTGCATCCACATTGCAGGACAATACCAGGGGCACTGCAACCACTGCAGAGACACTGCATCCAGCTGAAGTCGCACTGAAGGCATACTGCAATCACTGCTGGTTCACTGCATATACCACGTGGACACTGTAGCCTCTGTCACAACATACGGCAACCAACTTTTAGTACTCGGCATCCACTGCATGGGCACCGCATCCACATTCAGGGACACAGAACGGGGCACAACAGACATTGCAGCCACCTGAAATGGCACTGCAGGAGCACTGTAATGACTGCAGGATTACTGCATGCTCCTTCATGATCACGGAAGACTCCATCACAGCATAAGTCATCCACCTTGAGGGACACTGCATCCACTGCATGAGCACTGCATCCACATTCAGGGAATCTGCAGGGGCACTGCAACCACTGCAGGATCACTGCATCCACCTTCAAGGGCCATGCATCCTCCGTCACAACATACTGCATGCACATTGTGGTACACTGCATCCACTGCATGGGCACTGCATCCACGTTCAGGGACACTGCAGGTTGCTCAGCACCCACTGCAGCAACACTGCATCCCGCTGAAGAGACACTGCAGGCACACTGCAATCACTGCAGGCTCATTGCATCCACCTTTGTGGGCACTGCATCTTCCATCACAACATACAAGATCCACCTTGTGGGACACTGCATGCACTGAATGGGCACTGTATCCACATTCAGGGAAATTGTAGGGGGCAATGAAACAACTGCAGCTTCACTGCACCCACTTTCATGGGCGCTTCCACCTCCGACATCAGATACTGCATCCGCCTTGTGTGGCACTGCATCCACTCCATGAACCCTGCATCCAAAGCCCAGGACAAATCCAGGGCCACTGCAACCACTGCAGGGACACTGCATCCACTTTCACGGGTACTGCATCCTCCGTCCCAAAATACTGAATAAATCTTTAGGTACACTGCATCCACTGCATGGGCACTGCATTCACTTTCAGGGACAACGAAGGTGGCACTGCAACCCCTGCATGGACATGGCTTCCAGCTGATGTGGAAATGCAGGCACGCGGCAATCACTGCAGGATCACTGCATCCACTGCATGTTCACAGCAACCACATTCACGGACACAGCAGGGGGCACTGCAACCACTGCCGGTTCACTGCATCCACCTTCATGGGCACTGCATACTCCGTCAACATACTGCATCCACCTTGTGGGACACTGCATCCAATGCGTGGGTACTCCATCCCCATTGTCGGACAATGCATTGGGCACTGCAACCACTGCAGGCGTACTGCATACAGCTGAAGTCACATGGCAGGCGCACTGCATTCAGCACAGGCTCACTGCATCCACCTTCGTGGGCACTGCATCTTCCATCACAACATACGACATCCACCTTGTGGGAACCTGAAACTACTGCATGGGCACTGCTTCCATATTCAGGAACTGTAGGGGGCACTGCAACCACTGCAGCCTAACTGCATCCACCTTCTTGGGCCCTGCCTCCTCCATCACAACATACTGCATCCACCTTGTGGGACACTGCATCCACTGCATGAAAACTGCATCAACATTCCCGGAAAATGCGGGGGGCACTCCAAGTACTGCAGGGACACTGCATCCACCTTCATGAGAACTGCATCATCCGACATAACATACTGCATCCACCTTGTGGGAAACTGCATCCACTGCTTGGCCAGTGCATCCACATTCCCGGATAATGCAGGGGGCATCGCAACAACTGCAGGGACACTGCATCCAGCTGAAGTGGCACTGAAGGTGTAGTGCAATCACTGCCGGCTGACTGCATCCAACTCGTGGGCACTGCATCCTCTGTCAAAACATACGGAAACCAAACTTTGGTACTCTGCATCCACTGCATGGGAACTGCATCCACATTCACGCACACAGAACGGGGCACTGCAAGCACTGCAGGGACACTGCATGCAGCTTAAGTCGGACTGCAGGTGCACTGCATTCAGCACAGGCTCATTGAATCCACCTTCGTGGGCACTGCATCTTCCATCACAACATATGACATCCACATTGTGGGACACTGCAACTACTGCATGGGGACTGCATCCACATTCAGGGAACTGTCGGAGGCACTGCAAACACTGCAGCATCACTGCATCAACCTTCATGGGCCCTGCATCCTCCATCACAACATAATGCATCCACCTTGTGGGACACTGCATCCACCTTAATGGGCACTGCATCCTCCATCACATCATACTGCATTAAACTTTAGGTACACTGCATTCATTGCATGGGCACTGCATTCACCTTCAGGGACACAGACGGCGGAATTGCAACCCATGCAGTAACACAGCTTCCAGCTGATGTGGAAATGCTGTGGCACTGAAATCCCTGCAGGATCAGTGCATCCACTGCATGTTCACAGCATCCACATTCAGGGACACAGCAGGGTGCACTGCAACCACACTCAGATCCCTGCATCCACCCTGATGTCACTGCATCCTCCGTCACAACATACTTTATGCACCTTGTGGGACACTGCATCCACTGCATGGGCACTGCATCTACATTCAGGGACAATGAAGGTGGCACTGCAACGACTGCAGGGACACTGCATCCAGATGAAGAGGCACAGCAGGTGCACTACAATGAATGCTGGATCACTGCATCGTCCTTAATGGGTAATGAATCCTACTTCACAACATAATGTATCCACCTTGCGTCACAATGCAGTTACTGCATGGGCACTGCATCCACATCCAGGTACATGGCAAGGGGCTCTGCAACCACTGCAGCTACACTGCATAGAGCTGAAGTGGCACTGCAGGTGTAGTGTGATCTGTGAAGTTTCACTGCATCCACTGCATGGGCACTGCATTCAACTTCAGGGACTCAGAAGTCAGCACTGCAACCCCTGCAGGTAGGATACTTCCTGCTGATGTGCAAATGCAGGTGCACTGCAATCACTGCAGGATCACTGCATTTGCCTTCATGCGCACTGCATCCTCCATCACAACATACTGCATAAACCTTTAGGGACACTTCATCCACTGCATGGGCACTGCATTCACTTCATGGACACAGAAGGCGGCACTGCAACCACTGCAGCAACACTGCTTCCAGCTGATGAGGAAATGCAGGCGCACTGCAATCACTGCAGGATCACTGCATCCACTGCATGTTCACACCATCCACATTCAGGGACCCAGCAGGGTGCACTGCAACCACTGTAGGGACACTGCATCCAGATGAAGTGGCACTGCAGGTGCACTGCCATGACTCCAGGATCACTGCATCATCCTTCATGGGCACTGAATCCTGCTTCACAACATACTACATCCACGTTGAGTCACACTGAAGACACTGCATGGGCACAGAATCCACATTCAGGGACATGGCAGGGGGCTCTGCAACCACTTCAGCTACACTGCATCCAGCTGAAGTGGCACTGTAGGCACACTGCAATCACTGAAGATTCAGTGCATCCACTACATAGGCACTGCATCAACATTTCATGACAATGCCGGGGCCCTGCAACCACTGCAGGGACACTACATCCACCTTCATGGGCACTGCATCCTCTGTCACAAAATACTGCATAAACCTTTAGGGACACTGCCTCCACTGCATGGGCACTGCATTCACCTTCAGCGACACAGAAGGTGGCACTAAAACCCCTGCAGGCACACTGCTTCTACCTGATGTGGAAATGCAGGCGCACTGCAATCACTGCAGGATTACTGCAGCCAGTCCATGTTCAGAGCATGCACATTCAGGGGCACAGCAGGGTGCACTTCAAGCACTGTCGGATCACTGCATCCACCCTCATGGGCACTGCATCCTCCATCAGAACATACTGCATGCACCTTGTGGGACACTGCTACCAATGCCTGAGCACTGCATCCATGTTCTTGGACAATGTAGTTGGCACTAAAACCACTGCAGGGACACTGCATCCAGCTGAAGTGTCACTGAAGGCATCCTGCAATCACTGCTGGCACACTGCATCCAACTGGTTTTCACCGCATCCTCTGTCACAAAATACGGCAACCAACTTTTACTACTCTGCATCCACTGCATGGGCACTGCATCCGCATTCAGTGACACAGAATGGGTCACTGAAACCGCTGTAGGGACACTACAGCCAGCTCAAGTGGCACTTCAGGCAAACTGCAATGACTGCAGGATAACTGCATCCTCCTTCATGTGCACTGCATCCTCTGTCACAACATAAGTCATCCACCTTTAGGGACACTGCATCTACTGCATGAGCACTGCATCCAAATTCAGGTAAACTTCAGGGGGTACTGCAACCACTGAAGGATCACTGCATCCACCTTCATGGGCACTGCATCATCTGTTACAACATACTCCATGCACATTTTGGGACTTTGCATCCACTGCATTGGCAGTGCATCCACATTCAGGGACACTGCAGTTGGCTCTACAACAACTGCAGCAACACTGCATCCCTCTGAAGTTGCACTGCAGGTGCACTGCAATCACTGCCAGCTCACAGCATCCACCTTCGTGGGCACTGCATCCTATATCACAACATAGTGCATCCACATTGTGGGACACTGCATGCACTGCATGGGCACTCCATCCACATTCAGGGAAAAGGTAGGGGTCACTGCAACCACTCCAGATTCACTGCATCCACCTTCATGGGCACTGCATCCTCCGACAAATCATACTGCACCCGTCTTTGAAGACTCTGCATCCACTGTATGACCACTGCATCCACATTCCTGGACAATGCAGGGGGCAATGCAACCACTGCAAGGACACTGCATCCACCTTCATGGGCACTGCATCCTCCGTCACAACATACTGCATAAACCTTTAGGTACACTGGATCCTCTGGACGGGCACTGCATTCACCTTCAGGGACACAGAAGGCAGCACTGCAACCCCTGCAGGGACACTGCTTCCAGCTTATGTGGAATTGCAGGCGCACTGCAATCACTGAAGGATCACTGCATCCACTGCATGTTCACAGCATCCACATTCAGGGACACAGCTGGGTGCACTGCAACCACTGCAGGATCACAGCATCCACCTTCATGGGCACTGCATCATCCATCACAACATACTGCATGCACCTTGTGGGACACTGCATCCAATGCCTGTGTACTGCATCCATGTTCTCGGACAATGCAGTGCACACTGCAACCACTGCAGGGACTCTGCATGCAGCTGAAGTTGCACTGCAGGTGAACTGGCATCACTGCAGGATCACTGCATTCACCTTCATTGAGACTGCATACTACAACAGACCACAAGGCCTCCGCATTGTGGGACACTGCATCCACTGAATGAGCACTGCATCCACATTCCAGGACAATGCAGGGGCCATTGCAACCACTGCTGGGACTCTTTATAAAGCTGAAGTTGCACTGCAGGCACACTGCATTCTGCACAGGCTCACTGCATCCAACTCGTGGGCACTGCATCCTCGGTCCCAACATATGGCAACCAACTTTTGGAACTCTGCATCCACTGCATGGGCACTGCATCCACGTTGCATGACAATGCCCAGGGTACTGCAATCACTGCAGGGACACAGCATTGACGTTCATGAATACTGCATCATCCATCATAACATACTGCATCTTCCTTGTGGGAAATTGCATGCACTGCATTGGCACTGCATCCACGTTCAGGGACACTGCAGTTGACTCTGCAACCATTGCAGCAACACTGCATCCACATGACGTGGCACTGCATGTGCACTGTCATCACTGCAGGATAACTGCATTCACCTTCACAGGCACTGCATACTACAACACACCACAATGCTTCCACATTGTGGGACACTGCATCCATTGAATGAGCACTGCATCCTCATTCCAGGACAATGCAGGGGGCATTGCAACCACTGCAGAGACACTGCATCCAGCTGTAGTCGCACTGCTGGTGCACTGCATTCTGCACAGCCTCACTGCAACCAACACGTGGGCACTGTATCGTCTGTCACAACATATGGCAACCAACTTGTGGTACTCTGCATCCACTGCATGGGCCGAGCATCGGCATTCAGGGACACAGAACAGGGCACTGCAAACCACTGCAGGGACACAGCAGCCAGCTGAAGTGGCACTGCAGTTGCATTGCAATGACTGCAGGATCACTGCATTCACCTTCATCGGCACTGCATACTACAACACACCACAATGCCTCCACATTGTGGCACACTGTATCCACTGCATGAGCACTGCATCCACATTCAGGTAAACGTCAGGGGGCACTGCAACCAGTACAGGATCACTGCATCCACCTTGATGGGCACAGCATCCTCCATCAAAACATACTCCATGCACATTGTGGGGCACTGCATACACTGCATTTGCACTGCATCCACGTTCCAAGACAATCCTGGGGGCACTGTCACCACTGCAGGGACACTGCATTCACCTTCATGAGCACTGCATCATCCGTCACAACATACTGCATCCACCTTATGGGACACTGCATCCACTGCCTGAGCACAGCATCCACGTTATTGGACACTGCCGTTGGCTCTGCAACCACTGGAGCAACACTGCATCCAGCTGACGTGGCACTGCAGGTGCACTGCCATCACTGCAGGATCAGTTCATTCTGCTGCTCAGGCACTGCATACTACAACACACCGCAATGCCTCCACATTGCCAGACATTGCATCCACTGCATGAACACTGCATCCACATTCCAGGACAATGCAGGGGGCATTGCAACCACTGCAGGAAGACTGCACACAAGTGACGTCGCACTGCATTCAGCACCAGCTCACTGCATCCAACAGGAGGGCACTGCATCCTCTGTCACAATATATGGCAACCAAATTTTGGTACTGTGCATACTCTCCATGGGCACTGCATCCACATTCAGGGACACAGAACGGGGCACTGCAACCACTGCAGGGACACTGGAGCCAGCTGAAGTGGTACTGCACGGGCACAGAATTCACTGCAGGATCACTGCATCCTCCCTCATGATCACTGAATCCTCCATCACAACAGAAGTCAGCCACTTGAGGGAGACTGCATCCACTGCATGACCACTGCATCCACATTCAGGGGTAAACTGCAGGGGGCACTGCAACCTCTGCAGGGACACTGCATCCACCATCATGGGCACTACATCCTCCGTCACAACATACTGCATAAACCTTTAGGTACACTGCATCCACTGCATGGGCACTGCATTCACCTTCAGAGACACAGAAGGTGGCACTGAAACCCCTGTAGGGACACTGCTTCCAGCTGATGTGGAAATGCTTGCGCACTGCAATCACTGCAAGATCACTGCATCCAATGCATGTTCACAGCATCCAAATTCAGGGACACAGCAGGGTGCACTGCAAACACTGCCAGATCACTGGATCCACCTTCATGGGCACTGCATCCTCCATCACAACATACTTCATGCCCCTTGTGGGACACTGCATCCAATGCCTGGGCACTGCATCCACGTTCTCGGACAATGCAGTGTGCACTGCAACCACTGCAGGGACCCTGCATACAGCTGAAGTCACACTGCAGGCGAAGTGCATTCAGCATAGGCTCACTGCACCCACCTTCGTGGGCACTGCATCTTCCATCACAAGATACGACATCCACTATGTGGGACACTGCAACTACTGCATGGGTACTGCATCCACATTCAGGGAACTGTAGGGTCACGGCAATCACTGCAGCATCACTGCATCCACCTTCATGGGCCCTGCATCCTGCTTCACAACATACTGCATCCACCTTGTGGGACAATTCTCCCATGCAGGACTACTGCAGCCACATTTCCAAACAATGTGGGGGGCACTGCAAGCACTGTAGGAACACTGCATCCATCTTCATGAGAACTGCATCATCCGTCATAACATACTGCATCCACCTGGGGGGCACTGTATATACTGACTGGGCATGCATCCACATTCCCGAACAATGCAGGGGGCACTGCTACCACTGCAGCGACACTGCATCCAGCTGAAGTGTCACTGCCTGCTCACTGCCATCCCTCCAGGATCACTGCATTCACCTTCATCTGCACTGCATACTACAACACACCACAATGCCTCCACATTGTGGGACACTGCATCCACTCTATGAGCACTCCATCCACATTTCAGGAGAATGCAGGGCGCATTGCAACCACTGCAGGGACACTGCATCCAGCTGAAGTGGCAGTGAAGGCGTACTGCAATCTCTGCCGGGTCACTGCATCCAAATCCTGGGCACTGCATCATCCGTCACAGCATACTCCATGCACATTGTGGGACACTGCATCCACTGCATGGGCACTGCATCCACCTTCATGGGCACTGCATCCTCCCTCACAACATGCTGCATGCACATTGTGGGACACTGCATGCCCTGCATCGGCATGGAATCCACATTCACGGAAACTATAGGGGCACTGCAACCACTGGAGGTTCACCGCATCCACCTTCATGGGCACTTCATCCTCCGACAAATCATACTGCATCCACATTGTGAGACACTGCATCCACTGCATGTGCACTGCATCCAAAATCCAGGACAATTCCCAGGGCACTGCAACCACTGCAGGGACTCTGCATCCACGTTCATGGGCACTGCATCCTCCCTCACAACATATTGCATCAACCATCATGTAAAATGCACCCACTGCATGGGCACTGCATTAACCTTCAGGCACACAGAGGTCGGCACTGAATCCCCTGCATGGACAATCTTTCCAGCTGATGCGGAAATGTAGGCACACTGCAATCACTGCAGGATCACTGCATCCACTGCATCTTCACAGCATCCACATTCAGGGACACAGCAGGGTGCACTGCAACAACTGCAGGATCACTGAGTCGACCTTCATGGGCATTGCATACTCCGTCACAACATGCTGCATGCAGCTTGAGGGACACTGCACCCAGTGCCTCGGCACTCCTTCCACGTACTCGGATAATGCAGTGGGCACTGAAACCACTGCATGGACACTGCATACAGCTGAGATCGCACAGCAGGCTCACTGCATTCAGCACAGGCTCACTGCATCCACCTTCATGGGCACTGCATCTTCCATCACAACATATGACATCCACGTTTTGGGACACTGCAACTACTGCATGGGCAATGCACCCACATTCATGGAACTGTAGGGGCACTGCAACCACTGCAGCATCACTGCATAGACCTTCATGGGGCCTTTATCCTCCATCACAACATACTGCATCCACCTTGTAGGACACTGCAGCCACTGCATGACTACTGAATCCACATCCTGGACAATGCAGGGTGCACTGCAAGGACACTGCATCCACCTTCATGAAAAGTGCATCATCCGTCATAACATACTGCATCCACCTTGTGGGACACTGCATCCACTGCTTGGGCACTGCATCCACATTCCCGGATAATTCAGGGGGCGCTGCCACCACTGCACAACACTGCATCCAGCTGAAGTGGCACTGCAGGCGTACAGCCATCACTGCAGGATCACTGCAGGTTCAGGGCATTCAGCTTCGTAGGCACTGCATACTACAAAACACCACAATGTCTCCACATTGTAGGACACTGCATCCACTGCATGAGCACTGCATCCACATTCTAGGACAATGCAGGTGGCATTGCAACCACTGTAGGAACACTGCATACAGCTGAAGTTGCACTGCAGGTGCACTGCATTCTGAACAGGCTCACTGCATCGAACTCCATGGCTCTGCGTCGTCTGTCACAACATACGGCAACCAACTTTTGGTACTCTGCATCCACTGCATGGGCACTGCATCCACATTCAGGGACACAGAATGGGGCACTGCAACCACTGCAGGGACACTGCAGCCAGCTGAAGTGGCACTGCAGGTGCACTGCAATGACTGCAGGATAACTGCATCCTCCCTCATGATCACTGAATCCTCCATCACAACATAAGCCCGCCACCTTGAGGGACACTGCATCCACTGCATTAGCACTGTATCCACATTCATGTAAACTGCAGGGGCCACTGCAACCACTGTGGAATCACTGCATCTACCTTCATGGGCACTGCATTCTCCATCACAACATACTCCATGCACATTGTGGGACACTGTGTCCACTGCATGGGCACTGCATCCACGTTCCAGGGCAATGCCAGTGGTACTGCAATCACTTCAGGGACACTTCATCGACGTTCATGAAAACTTCATCATCCATCATAACTTGCTGCATCCTCCTTGTGGGAAACTGCATTCACTGCCTTGGAACTGCATCCACGTTCAGGCACACTGCAGTTGGCTCTTCAACCACTGCAGCAACACTGCATCCACATGACGTGGAACTGCAGACACACTGCCATTACTGCAGGATCACTGCATTCACCTTCACAGGCACTGCATACTACAAAACACCACAATGCCTCCACATTGTGGGCCACTGCATCCATTGCATGGTCACTGCATCCTCATCCAGGACAGTGCATGGGGCATTGCAACCACTGCAGGGACACTGCATCCAGCTGAAGTCACACTGCAGGTGCACTGCCTTCCACATAGCCTCTCTGCATCCAACTCGTGGGTACTGCATCCTCTGTCACAACATACGGCAACCAACTTTTGGTACTCTGCATCCACTGCATGGCCCGTGCATGAGCATTCAAGGACACAGAATGGGGAACTTCAACCACAGCAGGGACACAGCAGCCATCTGAAGTGGCACGGCAGGTTCACTGCCATGACTGCAGGATCACTGCATTCACCTTCATCAGCACTGCATCCTACAACAAACCACAATGCCTCCACATTGTGGGACACTGTATCCACTGCATGAGCACTGCATCCACATTCAGGTAAACTGCAGGAGGCACTGCAACCACTACAGGATCACTGCATCCACCTTGATGGGCACAGCATCCTCCGTCAAAATATACTCCATGCACATTGTGGGGCACTGCATACACTGCATTGGTACTGCATCCAGGTTCAAGTACAATGCCGGGGGGACTGCAACCACTGCAGGGACACTGCATCCACCTTCATGAGCACTGCATCATCCGTCATAACATACTGCATCCGCCTTGTAGGACACTGCATGCACTGCCTGAGCACTGCATTCACGTTATGGGACACTACAGTTGGCTCTGCAACCACTGAAACAACACTGCATACAGTTGACGTGGCCTTGCATGTGCACGGCCATCACTGCAGGATCAGTGCATTCAGCTTCACAGGCACTGCATAGTACAACACACCACAATGCCTCCACATTGCTGGACACTGCATCCCCTGCATGAGCACTGCATCCACATTCCAGGACAATGAAGGGGGCACTGCAACCACTGCAGGGACACTGCCGCCAGGTGAAGTGGAACTCCAGGTGCACAGCCATGACTGCATGATCACTACATCCACTTTCTTGGCACTGCATCCTCCATCACAACATACCGCATCCACCTTGAGGGACACTGCATCCACTGCATGGGCACTGCATCCACATTCAGGGAAACTGTAGGGGGCACTGCAACCACTGCATGATCACTGCAGCTACATTCTTGGGCACTGCATCTTCCGTCACAACATTCTGCATCCACCTTGAGGGACACTGAGTCCACTCCATGAGCACTGCATCCACATTCCAGTACAATCAAGGGGCATTGCAACCACAGCAGTGACACTGCATACAGCTGAAGTTGCAGTGCAGGTGCACTGCATTCCGCACAGGCTGACAGCATCCAACTCGTTGGCACTGCATCCTCAACCAAAACATCCAGCATCTGCCTTGTGAGACACTGCATCCACTGCATGACCACTGCATCCACATTCGAGGACAATGCCGGGGGCACTGCAACCACTGCAGGGACACTGCATCCAACTTCATGGGCACTGCATCCTCCGTCACAACATACTGCATTAACCTTTATGTACACTGCATCCACTGAATAGGCACTGCATTCGCCTTCAGGGACACAGAAGGCAGCACTGCAATCCATGTAGGGAAACTGCTTCCACCTGAGGTGGAAATGCAGTCTCACTGCAATCACTGCAGGGTCACTGCATCCACTACATGTTCACAGCATCCACATTCAGGGACACAGCATGGAGCACTGCCGGATCACTGCATCCACCTTCATGGACACTGCATCCTATGTCACAACATACTGCATGCACCTTGTGGGACACAACATCTACTGTATGACTACGGCATCCATATTTCCGGACAATGATGGGGTCACTGCATGCACTGCAGGGACACTGCATCCACCTTTATGAGAACTGCCTCATCCGTCATAACATACTGCATTCACCTTGTGGGACAATGCATCCAATGACTGTGCAGTGAATCCACGTTCTCGGACAATGCAGTGGGCCCTGCAACGACTGCAGGGACACTGCATACAGCTGAAGTCACACTGCAGGCGCACTGCATTCAGAACAGGCTCACTGCATCCACCTTTGTGGGCTCTGCATCTTCCATCACAACATACGACATCCACTTTATGGGACACTGCAACAACTGCATGGGCACTGCATCCACATTCAGGGAACTTTAGGGAGCACTGCAACCAATGCAGCATCACTGCATCCACCTTTATGCTCCCTGAATCCTCCATCACAACATACTGCATCCACCTTGTGGGACACTGCATCCACATCATGACTACTGCATCCAAATTCCCAGACAATGCGGGGGTCACTGCCAGCACTGCAGGGTCTCTGCACCCAGTTGAATTTGCACTGCAGGTGCACTGCCATCACTGCAAGATCACTGCATTCACCTTCATCAGCACTGCATACTGCAACACACCACAATGCCTCCACATTGTTGGGCACTGCATCCACTGCATGAGCACTGCATCCACATTCCAGGACAATGCAGGGGGCATTGACACCACTGCAAGGACACTGCATCCAGCTGAAGTGGCACTGAAAGCCTACTGCAATCACTCATGGGTCACTTCATCCAAATCGTGGGCACTGCATCCTCTGTCACAACATACGGCAACCAATTTTTGGTACTCTGCATCCACTGCATGTGCACTGCATCCACATTCAGGGAAACTGTAGGGTGCACTGCAACCACTGCAGGCTCACTGCATCCACCTTCATGGGCACTGCATCCTCTTACAAAATATACTGCATCCGCCTTGTGAGACACTGCATCCACTGCATGACAAATGCATCCACATTCCTGAACAATTCCGGGGGCACTGCAACCACTGTAAGGGCACTGCATCCTCCGTCACAACATACTGCCGCAAACAATTAGGTACACTGCATCCACTGCATGGGCACAGAATTCACCATCAGGGACACAGAAGGCAGCACTACAACCCCTGCAGGGACAATTCTTCCAGCTGATGGGGAAATGCAGGCACACTTAAATCACTGCAGGATCACTGCATCCACTGCACGAGCACTTCATCCACATTCAGGTAAACTGCAGGGGCACTGCAACCACAGCAGGATCACTGCATCCACCTTCATGTGCCCTGCATCCTCCATCACAACATACTGCATGCACCTTGTGGGACACTGTATCCAATGACTGGGCATGGCACCCAGTTCTCGGACAATGCAGTGGGCACTGCAACCACTGCAGGGACACTGCAAACAGCTGAAGTCGCACTGCAGCCGAACTGCCATCACTGCATGATCACTGCATTCACCTGCATCGGCATTGCATACTACAACACACCACAATGCCTCCACATTGTGGGACACTGCATCCACTGTATGAGCACTGCATCCACTGCATGAGCACTGCATCCACACTCCAGGACAATGAAGGGGGCACTGCAAACTGTAGGGACACTGCATCCAGCTGAAGTGGCACTCCAGGTGCACGGCAATGACTGCAGGAACACTGCATCCACTTTCTTGGCACTGCATCCTCTGTCAAAACATACCGCATCCACCTTGAGGGACACTGCATCCACTGCATGGGCACTTCATCCACATTAAGGGAAACTGTAGGGGGCACTGCAACCACTGCACGATCACTGCATCTACCTTCTTGGGCACTGCATCCTCCATCACAACATACTGCATCCACCTTGAGTGACACTGCATCCACTCCATGAGCACTGCATCCACATTCCAGTACAATGAAGGGGGCATTGCAACCACAGCAGGGACACTGCATACAGTTGAAGTCATACTGCTGGTGCACTGTATTCTGCACAGGCTCACAGCATCCAACTCGTTGGCACTGCATCCTCAAGCAAAACATACAGAATCTGCCTTGTGAGACACTGCATCCACTGCATGACCACTGCAACCACATTCCAGGACAATGTCAGGGGCATTGCAACCACTGCATGGACACTGCATCCAACTTCATGGGCACTGCATCCTCCGACACAACATACTGCATTAACCTTTATGTACACTGCACCCACTGCATAGGCACTGCATTCAACTTCAGAGACACAGAAGACGGCACTGCAACCCCTGTAGGGAAACTGCATCCACCTGATGTGGAAATGCAGTCGCACTGCAATCACTGCAGGGTCACTGCATCCACTACATGTTCACAGCATCCACATTCAGGGACACAGCATGGAGCACTGCAAAAACTGCCAGATCACTGCATCCACCTTCATGGACACTGCATCCTACGTCACATCATACTGCATGTACCTTGCGGGACACAACATCCACTGTATGACAACGGCATCCATATTTCCGGATAATGAGTGGGGCACTGCATGCACTGCAGGGACACTGCATCCACCTTTATGAGAACTGCCTTATCCGTCATAACATACTGCATTCACCTTGTGGGACACTGCATCCAATGACTGTGCAGTGAATCCACATTCTCGGACAATGCAGTGGGCACTGCAACGACTGCAGGGACACTGCATACAGCTGAAGTCACACTGCAGGCACACTGCGTTCAGAACAGGCTCACTGCATCCACCTTTGTGGTCTCTGCATCTTCCATCACAACATACGACATCCACCTTGTGGGACACTGCAACTACTGCATCGGCACTGCATCCACATTCAGGGAAATTTAGGGGGCACTGCAACCAATGCAGCATCACTGCATCCACGTTCATGGGCCCTGAAACCTCCATCACAACATACTGCATCCAACTTGTGGGACACTGCAACCACTGCATGACCACTACATCCACATTCCAGGACAATTCCGGGTGCACTGCAACCAAAGCAGGGACACTGCTTCCAAATATATGGGCACTGCATCCTCCATCACCACATGCTGCATATAAATTTAGGTACACTGCCTCCACTGCATGGGCACTGCATTCACCTTCAGGGATACTGAAGGCAGCACTGCAACCACTGCAGCAACACTACTTGCAACTGATGAGGAAATGCAGGGGCACTGCCATAACTGCAGGATCACTGCATCCACTGCATGTTCACAGCATCCACATTCAGGGACACAGCAGGGTGCACTGCAACCACCGTAGGTACACTGCATCTCGATGAAGTGGCACTACAGGTGCACTGCAATGACTGCTGGATCATGGCATCGTCCTTCATGGGCACTGAATCCTACTTCACAACATACTGCATCCAAATTGAATCACACTAGAGACATTGTATGGGCAAAGCATCCACATTATGGGACATGGCAGGGGGCTCTGCAACCACTGCAGCTACACTGCATCCAGCTGAAGTGGCACTGCAGGAGCACTGCAAACACTGAAGATTCACTGCATCCACTGCATAGGCACTGCATCAACATTTCAGGACAATGCCGGGGGCACTAGAACGACTGGAGGGACACTGCATCCCCCTTCATGGGCACTGCATCCTCCATCATGACATACAGCATATACCTTTAGGAACACTGCATCCACTGCATAGGCACTGCATGCACCTTCAGAGACATAGAGGTGGCACTGCAACCCCTGCAGGGACACTGCTTCCAGCTGATGTGGAAATGCAGGCACACTGCAATCAATGCAGGATCACTGCATCCACTGCATCTTCAGAGCATGCACATCAGGGACACACCAGGGTGCCATGCAACCACTGCCAGATCACTGCATCCACCCTCATGGGGGCTGCAACCTCCATCACAACATACTGCATGCACCTTGTGGGACACTGCATCCACTGCATGACTACTGAATCCACATTCCCGGACAATGCGGAGGGCACTGCAAGGACTACAGGGACACTGCATCCACCTTCATGAGAACTGCATGACCCGTCATAACATACTGCACCCACCTTGTGGGACACTGCATCCACTGCCTGGGCACTGAAACCACATTCCCGGACAATGCAGTGGCCACTGCAACCACTGCAGTAACACTGCATCCAGCTGAATTGCCACTGCAGGTGCACTGCCATCACTGCAGGATCACTGCATTCACCTTCATCTGCACTGCATACTACAACACACCACAATGCCTACACATTGTGGGACAATGCATCCAATGCATGAGCTCCGCATCCACATTCCAGGACAATGCAGGGGGCATTGCAACCACTGCAGGGATACTGCATCCAGCTGAAGTGGCCCTGCAGGAGCACTGCAATTTCTACAGGATCACAGCATCCTCGTTCATGATCACTGAATCCTACATCACAACATAAGGCATGCACATTGTGAGACACTGCATCCACTGCATGAGCACTGCATCAACATTCAGATAAACTGCAGGGGGCACTGCAACCACTGCAGGATCACTGCATCCACCTTCATGGGCACTGCATCCTCCATCACAACATACTGCATGCACATTGTGGAAAACTGCCTCCACTGCATTGGCACTGCATCCACTATCAGGGACACTGCATTTGGCTCTGCAACCACTGCAGCAACACTGCATCCAGCTGAAGTGGCACTGCAAGCACACTGCAATCACTTCAGGCTCACTGCATCCACCTTCATGGGCACTGCATCCTCCGTCACAGCATACTGCAACCTCCTTGTGGGACACTGAATGAACTGCATGCGCACTGCATCCTCATTCAAGGAAAAAGTGGGGGGCACTGCAACCACTGTAGGGTCACTGCATCCACCTTCATGGGCACTGCATCCACATTCTGGGAAAATGTATGTGGCACTGCAACCACTGCAGGTTCACCGCATCCACATTCATGGGCACTGCATGCTCCGAAAGAACACACTTCAAGCGCCTTGTCAGACACTGCATCCACTGCATGACCCCTGCATCCATAATCCAGTACAATGCCGGTGGCACTGCAACCATGGCAGGGAAACTGCATGCACCTTCATGGGCACTGCATCCTCCGTCACAACATATTGCATAAACCTTTAGGTACACTGCATCAACTGCACAGGCACTGCATCCACATTCCAGGACAATGCAGGTGGCATTGAAACCACCGCAGGGGCACTGTATCCAGATGAAGTGGCACGGAAGGCGTACTGCAATCACTGCTGGCTCACTGCATCCAAATTGTGAGCACAACATACATCAACCAACTTTTGGTACTCTGCATCCACTGCATGGGAACTGCATCCACATTCAGGGACACAGAACTCGGCACTGAAACCACTGCAGGGACACTGCCACCAGCTGACGTGGCACTGCAGGAGCACTGCCATGTCTGCGGGATCACAGCATCATCCTTCATGATAACTGAATCCTCCATCACAGCATAAGGCATCCACCTTGAGCGACACTGCATCCACTGCATGGGCACTGCATCCACATTCAGATAAACTGCAGGGGGCCCTGCAACCACTGCAGGATCACTGCATCCACCTTCATGGGCGCTGCATCCTCCATCACAACATACTGCATGCACATTGTGGGACACTGCCTCCACTGCATTGGCACTGCATCCACTATCAGGGACACTGCATTCTGCTCTGCAACCACTGCAGCAACACTGCATCCAGCTGAAGGGGCACTGCAAGTGCACTGCAATCACTTCAGGCTCACTGCATCCACCTTCGTGGTCACTGTATCCTCCATCACAGCATACCTCATCCTCTTTGTGGGACACTGCATGCACTGCATGGGCACTGCATCCACATTCAGGGAAACTTTAGGGGTCACTGCAACCACTGCAGTTTCACTGCATCCACCTTCATGGGCACTGCATCCAGATTCAGGGAAACTGTAGGGGGCACTGCAACCACTGCAGGTTCACTGCTTCCACATTCATGGGCACTGAATCCTGTGACAAAAGATACTGGATCCACCTTGTGAGACACTGCAACCACTGCATGAACCCAGCATCCACATTATAGGACAGTGCCCAGGGCAGTGCAACCACAGTGGGGACACAGCATCCACCTTCATTGTCACTGCATCCTCCATCACAACATACTGCATAAACGTTTAGGTACACTGCATCCACTGCATGGGCACTGCATTCACCTTCAGGAACACAGAAGGAGGCGCTGCAACCCCTGCAGGGTCACTGACTCCAGCTGATGTGGAAATGTAGGCAGACTGGAATCACTGCAGGATCACTGCATCTGCTGCATGTTCACACCATGCACATTCAGGGTCACAGCAGGGTGCACTGCAACCACTGCCGCATCACTGCATCCACCTGTATGGGCAATGCATCCCCCATCACAACATACTGCAAACACCTTGTAGGACACTGCATCCAATGCTTGGGCACTGCATTCACCTTCAGGAACACAGAAGGTTGGCACTGCATCCCCTGCATGGACAATGCTCCCAGCTGATGTGGAAATGCAGGTGCACTGCAATCACTGCAGGATCACTGCATCCACTGCATGTTCACAGCATCCACATTCAGGGACACAGCAGGGTGCACTGCAACCACTGCCGGATCACAGCATCCACCCTCATTGGCACTGCATCCTCCATCATAGCATACTGCATGCATCTTGTGGGACACTGCATCCAATGCCTGGGAACTGCATCCACATTCTCAGACTATGCAGTCGTCACTGCAACCACTCCAAGGACACTGCATACAGCTGATGTTGCACTGCAGGCGCACTGCATTCAGCACAGGTTTACTGCATCCTCCTTCGTGGGGACTGCATCTTCCATCACAACTTAGGACATCCACCTTATGGGACACTGCAACTACGGCATGGGTACTGCATCCACTTTCAGGGATCTGTAGGGGTCACTGCACCACAGCAGCATCACTACATCCACCTTCATGGGCCCTGCATAATCCATCACAACATAGTGCATCCACCTTGTGCGACACTGCATCCACTGCATGAATACTGCGTCCACATTCCTGGGCAATGCGGGGTTCACTGCAAGCACTGCAGGGACACTGCATCCACCTTCATGAGAACTGCATCCTCCGTCATAACATACTGCATCCACCTTGTGGGACACTGGATCCACTGCCTGGGCACTGCACCCAAAATCCAGGACAATGCAAGGGGCATTGAAACCACTGTCAGGGACACTGCATCCAGCTGAAGTGGAACTGAAGGCATATGGAATCACTGCCGTCTTACTGCATCCGACTCGTGGGCACTGGTTCCTCTGTCAGAACATACGGCAACCAACTTTTGGTACTCTGCATCCACTGCATGTGCACTGCATCCACATTCAGGTACACAGGACGGGGCAATGCAAGCATTGCAGGGACACTGCACCCAGCTGAAATGGCACTGCACTTTCACTGCAATGACTGCAGGATCACTGCATACTCCTTCATGGTCACTGAATGCTCCAACACATCATAAGGCATCCACCTTGAGGAACACTGCATCCGCCTTCATGCGCACTGCAGCCTCCGTCACAACATACTGCATAAACCTTTAGGGACACTTCTTCCACTGCATGGGCACTGCATTCACCATCAGGGACATAGATGGCAGCACTGCAACCACTGCAGCACACTGCTTTCATCTGATGAGGAAATGCAGGCGCACTGCAATCACTGCAGGATCGCTGCATCCACTGCATGTTCACAGCATCCACATTCAGGGACACAGCAGGGTGCACTGCAACCACTGCAGGGACACTGCATGCCCATAAAGTGGCACTGCAGTCACGCTGCAATGACTGCAGGATCACTGCATCATCCTTCATGGGCATTGAATCCTGATTCACAACATACTGCATCCACCTTGAGTCACACTGCAGAAACTGCATGGGCACAGCATCCACATTGAGGGACATGGCAGGGGGCTCTGCAACCACTGCAGCTACACTGCATCCAACTGAAGTGGCACTGCAATCACTGAAGATTCACTGCATTGACTGCATAGGCACTGCATCAACATTTCAGGACAATGCCGGGGGAACTGCAACCACTGGAGGGACACGGCATCCCCCTTCATGGGCACTGCATCATCCGTCACAACATACCTCATAAACCTTTAGGTAAACTGCATGCACTGCATGGGGACTGCATTCACATTCAGTGACACAGAAGGTGGCACTGCAACCCCTGCAGGGCCACTGCTTCCAGCTGATGAGGAAATGCAGGTGCACTGCAATCACTGCAGGATCACTGTATCCACTGCATGTTCAGAGCAGGCACATTCAGGAACACAGCAGAGTGCACTGCAACCACTGCCGGATCACTGCATCCACCCTCATGGACACTGCATCCTCTGTCACAACATACTGCATGCACCTTGTGGGACACCACTTCGAATGCCGGGGCTCTGCATCCAGGGTCTCAGACAATGCAGTGGATACTGCATCCACTGCAGGGATACTGCATACAGCTGAAGTGGCACTGCAGGCGCACTGCCATCATTGCAGGATCATTGCATTCACCTTGTTCCACACTGCATACTACAACACACCACAATGCCTCCACATTGTGGGACACTGCATCCACTGCATGAGCACTGCATCCACATTCCAGGACAATGCAGGGGGCATTGCAACCACTGCTGGGACACGGAATACAGGTGAAGTAGCACTGCAGCCGCAGTGCATTCAGCACAGGCTCACTGCATCCACCTGCGTGGGCACTGCATCTTCCATCACAACAGGTGACATCCAAATTGTGAGACACAGCAACTAGTTAATGGGCTCTGCATCCACATTCGTGGATCTGTAGGGGCACTGCAACCACTGCAGCATCACTGCATCCACATTCATGGGCCCTACATCCTCCATCATGACATACTGCATCCACGTTGTGGGACATTGCGTCCACTGCATGACTACCGCATTCACATTCCCGGACAATGTGCGCGGAACTGCAAGCACTGCAGGGACACTGCATCCAACTGAAGTGGCTTTGCACGCACATGGCTATCACTGCAGGATCACTGCATTCACCTTCATCGGCACTGCATACTACAACACACCACAATGCCTCCACATTGTGGGACACTGCAGCCACTGCATGAGTACTGCATCCACATTCCAGGACAATGTAGGGGGCACTGCAACCACTGCAGGGACACTGCATCAGCTGATGTGGCACTGAAGGCGAACTGCAATCCCTGCCGGCTCACTGCATCCAACTCCAGAGCTCTGCATACTCTGTCACAACAAACGGGAGCCAACTTTTGGTACTCTGCATCAACTGCATGGGCACTGCATCCACACTCAGGGACACAGGGCGGGGCACTGCAACCACTGCAGGGACGCTGCAGCCAGCTGAATTGACACTGCAAGTTCATTGCTGTGACAGCAGGATTACTGTGTCCTCCTTCCTGATCACTGAATCCTCCAACAAATCATAAGTCATCCACCTTTAGGGACACTGCATCCACTGCATGAGCACTGCATCCACATTCAGGTAAACTGCAGGGGGTACTGCAACCACGGCAGGATCACTGCATCCACCTTCAGGGTCACTGCATCCTCCGACACAACATAATGCATGGATATTGTGGGACACTGCCTCCACTGCATAGGCACTGCATCCACGTGCTGTTGGCTCTGCAACCACTGCAGCAACACTGCATCTAGCTGAAGTGGCACTGCAAGGGCACTTCAATCACTTCAGGCTCACTGCATGCAACTCCGTGGGCACTGCATCTTCCATCACAATATATGACATCCACCTTGTGGGGCACTGCAACTACTGCATGGGAACTGCATCTACATTCAGGGAACTGTAGGGGGCACTGCAACCACTACAGCATCACTGCACCCACCTTCATGGGCAATGTATCCTCTGGCACAGCATACCGCATCCACCCTGTGGGACACTGTAGCCACTGCATAAGCACTGCATCCACATTCCAGGACAAGGCAGGGGGCATTTCATCCACTGCAGGAACACTGCATCCAGCTGAAGTGGGACTGAAGGCGTTCTGCAATCACTGCCGTTTCACTGCATCCAACTCCAGGTCTCTGCATCCTCTGTCACAACATACGTCAACCAACTTTTGGTACTCTGAATCCACTGCATGGGCTCTGCATCCACATTCAGGGACACACAACGGGACACTGCAACCAATGCAGGGACACTTCACGTGCACTGCTATGATGGCAGAATCACTGCATCCTCCTTCATGATTAATGAATATTCCAACACATCATAAGGCATCCACCTTGATGGACACTGCATCCACTGCATGACTACTGAATCCACTTTCCCGGACAACGTGGGGGGCACTGCAAGGACACTGCATCCACCTTCATGAGAAGTGCATCATCCGTCATAACATACTGCATCCACCTTGTGGGACTCTGCATCCACTGCTTGGGCACTGCATCCACATTCACGGATCATTCAGGGGGCGCTGCAACCACTGTGCAACACTGCATCCAGCTGAAGTGGCACTGCAGGTGCACTGCCATCACAGCAGGATCACTGCATTCACCTTCATCGGCACTGCATACTACCACGCACCACAATGCCTCCACATGGTGGGACTCTGCATCCACTGCATGAGCACTCCATCTATATTCCTGGACAATTCATGGGGCATTGCAACCACTGCAGGGACTGTGCATAAAGCTGAAGTTGCACTGCAGGCACACTGCATTCTGCACAGGATCACTGCATCCAACTCGTGGGCACTGCATCCTCTGTCACAGCATATGACAACCAAATTTTGGTACTCTGCATCCACAGCATGGGCACTGCATCCACATTCCAGGACAAAGCAGGGGTCATTGAACCCACTGCAGGGACACTGCATAGAGCTGAAGTTGCACTGCAGGTGCTCTGGATACCACACAGCCTCACTGCATCCAACTCGTTGGCACTGCATCATCCGCCAAAACATACTGCATCTGCCTTGTGAGACACCACAACCACTGCATGACCACTGCATCCACATTCCAGGACAACTCCGGGTGCACTGCAACCAAAGCAGGGACACTGCATCCAATGCCTGGGCACTGCATCCACGTTCTCGGACAATGCAGTCGGCACTGCAACCACTGCAGGGATACTGCATACAGCTGAAGTTGCACTGCAGGTGCACTGCAATCACTGCTGGCTCACTGCATTCAACTCCAGGGCTCTGCATCCTCTGTTACAACATACAGTAGCCAACCTTTGGTACTCTGCATCCACTGCATGGGCACTGCATCCACACTCAGGGACACAGGACGCGGCACTGCAAGAACTTCAGGGACACTGCAGAAAGCTGAAGTGGCACTGCAAGTTCACTGCAAGGACTGCAGGATAACTGCATCATCCTTACGTATCCCTGAATCCTCCAACACATCATAAGGCATCCACCTTGAGGGACACTGCATCCACTGCATGAGCACTGCATCCACATTCAGGTAAACTGCAGAGGGCACTGCAACCACTGCAGCAACACTGCATCCAGCCCAGGTGGCACTGCAGGCGCAGTACCATCACTGCAGGATCACTGCATTCACATTCATCCGCACTGCATACTACAACACACCACAATGCCTCCACATTTTGGGACATTGCATCCACTGCATGAGCACGGCATCCACATTCCAGGACAACCACTGCCAGGACACTGCATCCAACTGAAGTGGCACTGCAGGCATCTGACTATCAATGCTGGCTGACCGCATCCAACTCCAGGGCTGTGCATCCTCCGTCACAAATGCGGCAATCTTCTTTTGGTACTCTGCATCCACTGCATGGACACTGCATACACATTCAGGGACACAGGATGGGGCAATGCAACCACTGCTTTGACACAGCAGCCAGCGTAAGTGGCACTGCAAGTTCACTGCAATGACTGCAGGATCACCGCATCCTCCTTCACGATCCCTCAATCCTCCAACACATCATAAGGCATACACCTTGAAGGACACTGCATCCACTGCATGAGCACTGAATCCCCATTCAGGTAAACTGCAGGGGGCACTGCAACCACTGCAGGATCACTGCATCCAGCTAAAGTGGCACAGCAAGCATACTGCAATCACTTCAGGCTCACTGCATCCTCCTTCATGGGCACTGCATCCTCTGTCACAGCATACCGTATCCACCTTGTGGGGCACTGCATGCACTGCATGGGCACTGCATCCACATTCAGGGAACCTGTCAGGGGCACTGCAACCACTGCAGGTTCACTGCATCCACCTTCAGCGGCACTGCATCATCAGACAAAACATACTGCATCTGCCTTGTGAGACACTGCATCCACTGAAAGACCCCTGCATCCACATTCTGTCACAATGCTGGGTGCCTTGCAAACTCTGCTGGGACACTGCATCCGCCTTCAGGCGCACTGCATCCTCCGCCACAACATAATTCATAACACTTTAGGGACACTGCCTCCACTGCATGGGCACCGCATTCACCTTCAGGGTCACAAGAAGGCTGCACTCAAACACTGCAGCAAGACTGTTTGCAGCTAATGAGGAAATGCAGGGGCACTGCAATCACTGCAGGATCACTGCATCCACTGCATGATCACAGCATCCACATTGAGGGACACAGCATGGTGCACTGCAACCACTGCAGGGACACTGCATCCAGATGAAGTCGCACTGCAGGTGCACTGCATTCAGCACACGCTCACTGCATCCACCTTCGTGGTCACTGCATCTTCCATCACAACATACGACATCCACTTTATGGGACACTGCAACTACTGCATGTGTACTGCATGCAAATTCAGGGACCTGTAGGTGGCACTGCCACCACAGCAGCATCACTTCATCCAACTTCATGTGTGCTACATCCTCCATCACAACATACTGCATCCATCTTGTGGGACACAGCATCCACTGCATGACTACTGCATCCACATTCCAAGACAATATGGGGGGCACTTCAAGCACTGCAGGGACACTGCATCCACCTTCATGAGAACTGCATCATCCATCATAACATACTGCATCCACCTTGTGGGACACTGCATCCACTTCCTCGGCACTGCATCCACATTCCCAGACAATGCAGGGTGCACTGCAACCACTGTCTGATCACGGCATCCACCTTCATGGGCACTGCATCCTCCATTACAACATACTGCATGCACCTTGTAGGACACTGCATCCAATGCCTGGGCACTGCATCCTCTTTTTTGGACAATACAGTCGGCACTGCAACCACTGCAGGGACACTGCATCCATCTGAATTTGCACTGCAGGCACACAGCATTCAACACAGGCTCACTGCATCCACCTTCGTGGGCACTGCATCATGAATCACAACATACAGCATCCACATTGTTGGACACTGCATCCACATCATGGGCACTGCATACACATTCCAGGACAAGCAGGGGGCATTGCAACCACTGCAAGGACACTGCATCCAGCTGAAGTTTCACTGAAGGTGTACTGCAATCAATGCCGGCTCACTGCATCCAACTCATGGGCTCTGCATCCTCTGTCACAAGATACGGCAGCCAACATTTGGTACTCTGCATCCACTGCATGGGCACTGCATCCTCACTCATAGAATACCGCATCAACCTTGTGGGACACTACATGCACTTTATGGGCACTGCATCCACATTCAGGGAAACTGTAGGGGGCACTGCAACCACTGCCGGTTCAGCACATCCACCTTCATGGGCACTGCATCCTCCGACCAAACATACTGCATCTGCCTTGTGAGACATTGCATCCACTGCATGACCCCTGCATCCACATTCCAGGACAATTCCGGGGGCACTGCAACCACTGCAGGGACACTGCTTCCAGCTGATATGGAAATGCAGGCGACCTGCAATCACTGGAGGATCACTGCATCCTCTGCATTTTCACAGCATCCACATTCTCGGACACAGCAGGGTGCACTGCAACCACTGCAGGAACACTGCATCCAGCAGAAGTGGCACTGAAGGCATACTGTAATCACTGCATGCACACTACATCCAACTCGTGGGCAACACATCCTCTGTCACAACAAATGGCAACCAGCTTTTGGTACTCTGCATCCAATGCATGGGCACTGCATGCACATTCAGGGACACAGGATGGGGCAATGCAACCATTGCAGGAACACTGCATCCAGCAGAAGTGGCACTGAAGGCATACTGTAATCACTGCATGCACACTACATCCAACTCGTGGGCAACACATCCTCTGTCACAACAAATGGCAACCAGCTTTTGGTACTCTGCATCCAATGCATGGGCACTGCATGCACATTCAGGGACACAGGATGGGGCAATGCAACCATTGCAGGAACACTGCAGCCAGCTGAAGTGACACTACATGTGCACTGCAATGACTGCAGGATCACTGCATTCTCCTTTATGATCACTGAATACTCCAACACATCATAAGGTATCCACATTGAAGGACACTGCATCCAATGCATGAGCACTACATCCACATTCAGATAAACTGCAAGGGGCACTGCAACCACTGCAGGATCACTGCATTCACATTCATGGGCACTGCATCATCCATCAGAGCATACAGCATCAAAATTGTGGGACACTGCATGGGCACTGCATCCACATTCAGGGAAACTGTAGGGGGCACTGCAACTACTGCAGGTTCACCACATCCACCTTCATGGGCACTGCATCCTCCCTCAAACCATTGAGCATCCGCCCTGTGAGACACTGCATCCACTGCATGACCCCTGCATCCAGATTCCCACACAATGCCAGGGGCTCTGCAACCACTGCAGGGACACTGCATCCGCCTTCCTGTGCACTGCATCCTCCGTCACAACATACTGCATAAACATTTAGGGACACTGCATCCACTGCATGGGCACTGCGTTCACCTTCAGGGACACAGAATGTGGCACTGCAACCACTGCAGCAACACTGCTTCCAGCTGATGAGGAAATGCAGGCGCATGTAATCACTCAAGGATCACTGCATCCACCGCATGTTCACAGCATCCACATTCAGGGACACAGCAGTGTGCACTGCAACCACTGCAGGGACACTGCATCCAGATGAAGTGGCACTGCAGGTGCCCTGCAATGACTGCAGGATCACTGCATCGTCCTTCATGGGCACTGAATCCTGCTTCACAACATACTGCATCCACCTTGAGTCACACTGCAGACACTGCATGGGCACAGCATCCACATTCAGGGACATGGCAGTGGGCTCTGCAACCACTGCAGCTACACTGTAACCAGCTGAAGTGGCACTGCAGGCGCACTGATCACTGCAGGATCACAGCATCCACTGCATGTTCACTCCATCCACATTCAGGGACACAGCAGGGTGCACTGCAACCACTCGCGGATTCCTGCATCCACCTTCATGGGCACTGCATCCTCTGTCACAACATACTGCATGCACCTTGTGGGACACTGCATCCAATGCCTGGGCACTGCATCTACATTCCCCGTACAATACGAGGGGCACTTCCAGCACTGCAAGGACACTGCATCAACCTTCATGAGAACTGCATCATCCGTCATAACATTCTGCATGAACCTTGGGGGACACTTCTTCCACTGCTTGGGCACTGCATCCACATTCCCGGGAAGTGCATGGGGCACTTCAACCACTGCAGCAACACTGCATCCAGCTAAAGTGGCACTGCAGGTGCACTGCAATGACTGCAGGATCACTGCATCCTCCTTCATGATCACTGAATCCTGCATCACAGCATAAGGCATCCACCTTGAGCGACACTGCATCCACTGCATGGGCACTGCATCCACATTCAGGTAAACTGCAGGGGACACTGCAACGACTGCAGGATCACTGCATCCACCTTCATGGGCACTGCATCCTCCGTCACAGCATACTTCATCCACCTTGTGGGACACTGCATGCACTGAATGGGCACTGCATCCACATTCAGTGAAACTGTAGGGGGAACTGTCACCACTGCAGCTCACCGCATCCACCTTCATGGGCACAGCGTGCTCCGACAGAGCATACAGCTACCACCTTGTGAGACACTGCATGACCCCTGCATGACCATATGACCCCTGCATCCATAACCCAGGACAATGCCAGTGGCACTGCAACCACGGCAGGAAAACTGCATCCACCTTCATGGGCGCTGCATCATCTGTCACAACATACTGCATAAACCTTTAGGTAAACTGCATCCACTGCATGGGCTCTGCATCCACATTCCAGGACAATGCAGGGGGCAGTGAAACCACAGCGGGGACACTGCATCCAGCTGAAGTGGCACTGAAGGCGTGTGCAATCACTGCCGGCCTACTGCATCCGACTCATGGGCACTGCACCCTCAGTCACAACATACGGCAACCAACTTTTGGTACTCTCCATCCACTGGATGGGCACTGAATCCACATTCAGGGATAGAACAGGGCTCTGCAACCACGGAAGGGACACTGCAGCCAGCTGAACTGGCACTGCAGGTGCACTGCAACGAATGCAGGATCACTGCATAGTCCTCTATGATCATGAATACTCTATCACAGCATAAGGCATCCACCTTCTGGGACACTGCTTCCACCGCATGAACACTGAATCCATATTCCAGGACAACGCAGGGGGCACTGCAAGCACTGCAGGGACACTGCATCCACCTTCATGAGAACTACATCATCCGTCATAACATACTTCATCCACCTTGTGGGACACAGCATCCACTGCCTGGGCACTGCATCCACATTTGCGGACAATGCAGGGAGCACTGCAACCACTCCAGGTACACTGCATACAGCTGAAGTCGCACTACATGCACACTGCATTCAGCACAGGCTCACTGCTTCCACCTCCGTGGGCACTGCATCTTCCATCAAACATACGACATCCACCTTGTGGGACACTGCAATACTGCATGGGCCCTGCATCCAAATTCAGGGAAACTGTAGAGTGCACTGCAACCACTGCAGGTTCACCACATCAACCTTCATGGGCACTGCATCCTCCGACAAAACATACTGCATCCGCCTTGTGAGAAACTGCATCCACTGCGTGATCCCTGCATCCACATTCCAGCACAATGCCGGGGGCCCTGCAAGCACTGCAGGGACAATGCATCCGCCTTCATGAGCACTGCATCCTCCATCACAACATACTGAATAAACCTTTAGGGACACTGCCTCCACTGAATGGGCACTGCATTCACCCTCAGGGACACAGAGGTGGCACTGCAGCCACTGCCGGATCACTGCATCCACCCTCATGGGCACTGCATCCTCCGTCACAACATACTTCATGCACCTTGTGGGACAATGCATCCAATGCCTGGGCACTGCACCCACGTTCTCAGACAATGCCTTAGACACTGCAACCACTGCAGGGACACTGCATACAGCTGAAGTCACACTGCAGGTGCACTGCATTCAGCACAGGCTCACTGCATCCACCTCCATGGGCACTGCATCTTCCATCACAACGTACGACATCCACCTTGTGGTACAATGCAACTACTTCATGGGCACTGGATCCACATTCAGGTAACTGTAGGGGGCACTGCAACCACTTCAGCATCACTGCATCCACCTTCATGGGCCCTGCATCATCCATCACAACATAATGCATCCACCTTGTGAGACACTGCATCCACTGCATGACCCCTGCATCCACATTCCAGCACAATGCTGGGGGCACTGCAACCACTGCAGGGACACTGCATGCCCTTTCATGCGCACTGAATCCTGAATCACAACATACTGCATAAACTTTTAGGGACACTGCCTCCACTGCACGGGCACTGCATCCTCATTCAGGGAAACTGTAGTAGGCCCTGCCACCATTACTGGTTCACCGCATCCAGTTTCATCGGAACTGCATACTCCAACAAATCATTCTGCATCCACCTTGTGAGACACTGCATCCACTGCATGACCCCTGCATCCACATTTCAGCACAATGCCGGGTGCCTGGTAACCACTGAAGGGACACTGAATCAGCCTTCCTGTGCACTGCATCCTCCATCACAACATACAGCACAAACCTTTAGGGACACTGCCTCCACTGCATGGGCACTGCATTCACCTTCAGGGACACAGATGAAGACACTGAAACCACTGCAGCAACACTGCTTCCACCTGATGAGGGAATGCAGGTGCACTGCAATCACTGCAGGATCACTGCATCCACTGCATGTTGACAGCATCCACATTCAGGGACGAAGCCAGGTGCACTGCAACCACTGCATGGACACTGCATCCAGATGAAGTGGCACTGCACATGCCCTGCAATGACTGCAGGATCACTGCATCGTCCTTCATGGTCACTGAATCCTGCTTCACAACATACTGCATCCACCTTGAGTCACACTGCAGTCACTGCATGGGCACAGAATCCTCATTCAGTGACATGGCAGGGGGCTCTGCAAGCACTGCAACTACACTGCATCCAGCTGAAGTGGCACTGTAGGCACACTGCAATCACTGAATATTCACTGAATCCACTGCATAGGCACTGCATCAAAACTTCAGGACAATGCTGGGGGCACTGCAACCACTGGAGGGACACTTCATCACCCTTCAAGGGCATTGCATCCTCCGTCACAACATACTGCAGAAACCTTTAGGTACACTGCCTCCACTGCATGGGAACTGCATTCAACTTCAGTGACACAGAAGGCGGCACTGCAACCACTGCAGCAACACTGCTTCCAGCTGATGAGGAAATGCAGGCACAGTGCAATCACTGCATGATCACTGCATCCACTGCATGTTCACAGTATCCACATTCAGTGACAAAGCCGGGTGCACTGCAACCAGTACAGGACACTGCATCCAGATGAAGGGGCACTGCAGTTGCACTGCAATGACTGCAGGATCACTGCATGGTCCTTCATGGGCACTGAATCCTACTTCACAACATACTGCATCCACCTTGAGTCACACTGCAGAAACTGCATGGGAACAGCATCCACATTCAGGGACATGGCAGGGGGCTCTGCAACCACTGCAGCTACACTAATCCAGTTGATGTTGCACTGCAGGCACACTGCAATCACTGAAGATTCACTGCAACCACTGCATAGGCACTGCATCAACATTTCAGGACAATGTCGGGGGCACTGCAATCAATGGAGGGACACTGCATCCCCATTCATGAGCACTGCATCCTGCGTCACTGCATACTGCATAGACCTTTAGGTACACTGCATCCACTGCATGGGCACTGCATTCACCTTGAGCGACACAGAGGGCAGCACTGCAGCCCCTGCAGGGACAATGCTTCCAGCTGATGTGGAAAGGCAGGCGCACTGCAATCACTGCAGGATCACTGCATCCACTGCATGTTCAGAGCATGCACATTCAGGGACACAGCAGGGTGCTCTACAACTACCACCGGATCACTGCATCCACCCTCATGGGCACTGCATCCTCCGTCACAACATACTTCACGCACCTTTTTCGACACTGCATCCAATGCCTGGGCACTGCATCCACATTCTCGGACAATGCAGTCGATACTGCAACCACTGCAGGGACACTGCATACAGCTGAAGTCACACTGCAGGCACACTGCATTCAGCACAGGCACACTGTATCCCGCTCCGTGGTCACTGCATCTTCCATCACATCATAAGGCGTCCACCTTGTGGGACACTGCAACTAATGCATGGGCACTGCATCCACATTCCAGGACAGTGCAGGGGGCATTGCAACCACTGCAAGGACAGTGCATCCAGCTGAAGTGGCACTGAAGGCATACTGCAATCACTGCTGGCTCAGCATGGTCTGTCACAACATAAGGCAACCAACTTTTGGGACTCTGCATCCACTGCATGGGCACTGCATCCACATTCGGGGAACTGTACATGGCACTGCAACCACTGCAGCATCACTGCATCCACCTTCATGGGCCCTGCATCCTCCATCACAACATACAGCATACACCTTGTGGGACACTGCATCCACTGCATGACTACTGCATCCACATTCCCAGACAATGCGGCGGGCAATGCAAGCACTGCTGGGACACTGCCTCCACGTTCATGAGAACTGCATCATCCGACATAACATACTGCATCAACCTTGTGGGACACTGCATCCACATTCCCATGCAATGTAGGGTGCACTGCAACCACTGCAGCAACACTGCATCCAGCTGAAGAGGCACTGTATGTGCACTGCAATCACTGAATATTCACTGAATCCACTGCATAGGCACTGCATCACATGTTCAGGACAATGCCAGGGGCACTGCCAGGACTGGAGGGACATTTCATCACCCTTCATGGGCATTGCATCCTCCGTCACAACATACTACATAAACCTTTAGGTACACTGTCTCCATTGCATTGGCACTGCATTCACCTCCAGTGACACGGAAGGTGGCATTGCAACCACAGCAGCAACACTGCTTCCAGTTGAGGAGGAAATGCAGGCGCACTGCAATCACTGAAGATTCACTGCATCCACCGCATAGGCACTGCATCAACATTTCAGGACAATGCCAGGGGCACTGCAACCACTGCAGGCACACTGTATCCCCCTTCATGGGCACTGCATCCTCCATCACAACATGCTCCATAAACCTTGGAGTACACTGCATCCACTGCATGCGCACTGCATTCACCTTCACGACACAGAATGCAGCACTGCAACCCCTTCAGTGACACTACTTCCAGCTGATCTGGAAATGCATGCGCACTGCAGTCACTGCAGGATCACTTCATCCACCCCCATGGGCACTGCATCCTCCATACAACATACTGCATGGAACCTTGAGGGACAATGCATACAATGCCTGGTCACTGCATCCATTTTCTCGGACAATGCAGTGGGCACTGAAACCACTGCAGATGCACTGCATTCAGCACAGGCTCACTGCATCCACCTCCGTGGGAACTGCAGATTCCATTACAACATACGACATCCAACTTGTGGGACACGGCAACTACTGCATGGGAACCACATCAACATTCAGGGAACTGTAGGGGGCACTGCAACCACTGCAGCAATACTGTGTCTGGCTTAAGTGTCACTGCAGGTGCACTGCCATCACTGCAGTATCACTGCTTCCAACTTCATGGGCACTGCATCCTCCGGCACAACATACTGCATTCACATTGAGGGACACTGCATCCACTGCATGGGCACTGCATTCAAATTCAGGGACACAAAAGTTGGCACTGCAACCACTGCAGCCACACAGCTTGCAGCTGATGAGGAAATGCAGGCGCACTGCAATCACTGCAGGATCACTGCATCCACTGCACGTTCACAGCATCCACATTCAGGGACACAGCAGGGAGCACTGCCACCACTGCAGTGACACTGCAGCCAGATGAAGTGGCACTGCAGGTGCACTGCAATGACTGCAGGATCACTGCATCCTCCTTCATGGGCAGTGAATCCTGCTTCACAACATACTGCATCCACCATGAGTCACATTGCAGACACTGCGTGAGCACAGCATCCACATTCAGGGACATGGCAGTTGGCTCTGCAACCACTGCAGCTACACTGCATCCAACTGAACTGGCACTGCAGGTGCAATGCAATCACTGAAGATTCAGTGCATCCACAGCATAGGCACTGCATCAACATTTCAGGACAATGCCTGGGCACTGCAACCACAGGAGGGACACTGCATCCCCCTTCATGGGAACTGCCTCCTCCATCACAACAAACTGCATAAACCTTTGGGAACACTGAATCCACTGCATAGGCACTGTATTCACCTTCAGTGACATAGAAGGAGACACTGCAACCCCAGCAGGGACACTGCTTCCAGCTGATGCAGAAATGCAGGTGCACTGCAATCCCTGCACAATCACTGCATCCACCCTAATGGGCACTGCATCCTCCGTCACAACATACTACATGCACCTTGTGGGAAAATGCACCCACTGCCTGGGCACTGCATCCACGTTCTCGGACAATGCAGTTGGCACTGCAACCACTGCAGGGACACTGTACACAGCTTAAGTCGCACTGCAGGCTCACTGCATTCAGCAGAGACTCACTGCATCCACCCCCATGGGCACTGCATCGTCCATCACAACATACTGCATGCACCTTGTCGGACACTGCATCCAATGCCTGGGCACTGCATCGACGTTCTTGGACAATGCAGTGCGCCCTGCCACCACTGCAGAGACACAGCATCCAGAAGAAGTGGCACTGAAGGCATCCTGCAATCACTGAGGGCTCACTGCATCCAACTCGTGGGCCCTGCATCCTCCGTCACAACATACGGCAACCAGATTTGGGTACTCTGCATCCACTGCATGGGCACTGCATACACAGTCAGGGACACAGAACAGGGCACTGCAACCACTGCAGGGACACTGCAGCCAGCTGAAGTGGCCCTGCAGATGCGCTGCCATGACTGCAGGATCACTGCATCCTCCTTCATGATCACTGAATCCTACATCACAACATAAGGCATCCTTGAGGGGCACTGCATCCACTGCATGACCACTGCATACACATTCAGGAAAACTGCAGGGTCAGAGAAAATACTGCAGGATCACTGCATCCACCTTCGTGGGAACTTCATCCTCCATCACAACATAAGGCATCCTCCTTCAGGGACACTGCATTCACTGCATGGTCACTGCATCCATGTTCAGGGACACTGCAGTGGGCTCTGCAACCAGTGGAGCAACACTGAATCCAGCTGAACTGGCTATGCAGGTGCACTGTCCTCACTGCAGGATCACTACATTCACTTTCATCGGCACTGCATAGTACAACCCACAACAATGCCTCCACATTGTGGGACACTGCATCCACTGCATGAGCACAGCATCCACATTTCAGGACAATGCTGGGGGCATTGCAACCACTGCAGGGACACTGCAGCTAGCTGAAGTGGCACTGCAGGTGCACTTCAATTACTGCAGAATCACGGCATACTACTTCATGATCAGTGAATCCTCCAACACATCATAAGGCCTCCACATTGAGGGACACTGCATCCGCTGCATGAGCACTGCATCCATATTCAGGGAAACTGTAGGGAGCACTGCAAACACTGCAGGTTCACCACATCCACCTTCATGGGCACTGCATCCTCAAACAAAACATACTGCATCTGCCTTGTGAGACACTGAATCCACTCTATGACCACTGCAGCTACATTCCATCACCATGGCAGGGTCACTGCAACCTCTGCAGAGACACTGAATCCACCGTCATGAAAACTGCATCATCCGTCACAATATACTGCATCCAACTTGTGGGACACTGCTTCCAATGCCTGGGCACTGAATCCACGTTCTTGGACAATGCAGTGGGAACTGAAACCACTGCAGGGACACTGCATACAGCTGAAGTCACACTGCAAAAGCACTGCATTCAGCACAGGCCCACTGTATCCACCTCTGTGGTCACTGCATCTTCCATCACAACATAAGACATACACCTTGAGGGACACTGCAACTACTGCATGGGCATTTCATCCACATTCAGGGAACTGAGGGGGCACTGCAAGCAGTGCAGCATCACTGCATCCACCTTCATGGGCCCTGCATCCTCCATCAAAACATACTGCATCCACCTTGTGGGACACTGCATCCACTGCATGACTACTGCCTCCACATTCCTGGACAATGTGGGGGGCACTGCAAGCACAGCAGGGACACTGCAGCCAGCTGAAGTGGCCATGCAGGTGCAGTGCTATGACTGCAGAATCACTGCATCCTCCTTCATGATGACTGAATCCTCCATCACAAAATGAGGCATCAAACTTGAGGGACACTGCATCCACTGCGTGACCACTGCATCCACATTCATGTAAACTGCAGGTGGCACTGCAACCACTTCAAGATCATTGCATCCCCATTCATGGGCACTGCAACCTCCGTCATGACATAATGCTTGCACATTGTGGGACACTGCATCCACTGCATCGGCACTGCATCCACGTTCTGGGACACTGCAGTTGGCTCTTCAACCATTGCAGGAACACTGCATCCATCTTAAGTGGCACTGAAGGAGCCCTGCAATCACTGAAGGCTTACTGCATCCACTTTCATGGGCACTGCATCCTCCTTCACATCATACTTCATCCACCTGGTGGGACACTGCATGTACTGCATGGGCACTTCATCCACATTCAGGGAAACTGTAGGGGGCACTGCAGCCACTGCAGGTTCACCGCATCCACCTTCATGGGCACTGCATCCCCCGACAAAACATACTGCATCTGCCTTGTAAGTCACTGCATCCACGGCATGAACACTGCATCCACATTCCAGAACAATGCTGGGTGCAGTGCACTATTGCAGGGAAACTGCATCCCCCTTCATAGGCACTGCATCCTCCGCCACAACATACTGCATAAACCTTTAGGTAAACTGCATCCACGGCATGGGCACTGCATTCACCTTCAGTGACACAGAATTCAGCACTGCAACCCCTGCAGGGACACTGCTTCTAGCTGATGTGGAAATGTGGGCGCACTGCAATCAGTGCAGGATCACTCCATCCACTGCATGTTCACAGCATCCAACTGCAGGGACACAGCAGGGTGCACTGCAACCACTGCCGGAGCACTCCAACCACCCTCATGGGCATTGCATCCTCCATCAGAACATACTGCATGCCCCTTGTGGGACACTGCATACATGGCCTGGGCACTGCATCCACGTTCTCAGGTTATGCAGTGGGCATGGCAATCACTGCAGGGACACTGCATAGAGCCAAATTCGCACTGCATTCAGCACATTCTCACTGCATCCACCTTCGTGGGCACTGCATCCTCCGTCACAGCATACCACATCCATCTTGTGGGACACTGCATGCACTGCATGGACACTGCATACACATTAAATGAAACTGCAGGGGTCACTGCAACCACTGCTGGTTTACTGCATCCACCTTCATGCACACTGCTTCCTCCATCACAACATACAGCATAAACATTTAGGTACACTGCATCCACTGCATGGGCACTGCATTCATCTTCACGGACACAGAAGGTGGCTCTGCAACCACTGAAGATACAGTGCATTCAGCTGAAGTGTCACTGCAGGCACACTGCAATCACTGAAGTTTCACTGCATTCCCTGCATTCGCACTGCATCAATATTTCATTACAATGCCGGGGGCATTGCAACCACTGCAGGGACCCTGGATCCTCCTTCATGGGCACTGCATCCTCCGTCACAACATAATGCATATACCTTGGGTGGCACTACATGCTCTGCATGGGAACTGCATCCACATTCAGGGAAACTGTAATGGGCACTGCAAATAATGCAGGTTCACCGCTTCCACCTTCATGGGCACTGCATCCTCTGACAAAACATACTGCATCCTCCTTGTGTGACACTGCAGCCAATGCATGACCACTTAATCCACATTCCAGCACAATGCTGGGGGCCCTGAAAACACTGCAGTGACACTGCGTCCGCCTTCATGCGCAATGCATCCTCCGTCACAACATACTGCAAAAACCTTTAGGGACACTGCCTCCACAGCATGGGCACTGCATTCACCTTCAGGGACACAGAAGGTGGCACTGCAACCACTGCAGCAACACTGCTTCCAGATAATGAGGTAATGCAGGTGCATTGCAATCACTGCAGGATCAGTGCATCCACTGCATGTTCACAGCATCCACATTCAGGGACACAGCAGGCTGCACTGCAACCACTGTAGGGACACTGCATCCAGATGAAGTGGCACTGCAGGAGCACTGCAATGACTGCAGGATCACTGCATCATCCTTCATGGACACTGACTCCTACTTCACAACATATTGCATCCACCTTGAGTCACACTGCAGACATTGCATGAGCACATCATCCACATTCAGGGACATGGCAGGGGGCTCTGCAACCACTGCAGCTACACTGCATCCAGCTGAAGTGGCACTGCAGGTGCACTGCAATCACTGAAGATTCACTGCATCCACTGTATAGGTGGTGCATCAACATTTCAGGACAATGCCGGGAGCACTGCAAACACTAGAGGAACACTGAATCCCCCTCCTTGGGCACTACATCCTCCGTCACAACATACTGCATAAAGCTTTAGGTACACTGCATCCACTGCATGGGCACTGCATTCACCTTCATGGACAGAGAAGGTGGCACTGCAACCACTGCAGCAACACTGATTCCAGCTTATGTGGAAAGGCAAGCGCACTGCAATCACTGCAGGATCACTGCATCCACTGCATGTTCAGAGCATGCACCTTCAGGGACACAGCCGGGTGCACTGCAACTACAGCAGGGATACTGCACCCAGCTGAAGTGGCACTACAGGTGCACTGCAATTACTGCAGTATCACTGCATCATCCTTCACAGACACTGAATACTACTTCACAACGTATTGCATCCACCTTGAGTCACACTGCAGACACTGCATGGGCACAACCTCCACATTCATGGACAGGGCAGGGGGCTCTGCAACCTCTGCAGATACACTGCATCCAGCTGTAGTGACACTGCAGGTGCACTAAATCACTGCAGGATCACTGCATCCACTGCATGTTCAGAGCATGCACATTCAGGGACACAGCAGGGTGCACTGCAGCCAATGCCGGATCACTGCATCCACCCTCATGGGCACTGATACCTCCATCACAACATACTGCATGCACCTTGTGGGTCACTGCATCCAAACCTGGGCAATGCATCCACGTTCTCAGACAATGCAGTGGGCACTGCAGCAACTGCAATGACACTGCATACAGCTGAAGTCACACTGCAGGCACACTGCATTGAGCACAGGCTTACTGCATCCACCTCCATGGCCACTGCATCTTCCATCACAACATACGACATCCACCTTGTGGGACACGGCAACTACTACATGGGCACTGCATCCACATTCAGGGAACTGTAGGGGGCACTGCAACCCCAGCAGGATCAGTGCACCCACCTTCATGGGCTTGCATCCTCCATCACAACATACTGCATCCACCTTGTGGGACACTGCATCCACTGCATGAGCACTGCATCCACATTCCAGGACAATGCTGGGGGCATTGCAACCACTGCAGGGACACTGCAGTCAAGTCAAGTGGCACTGAAGGCGTACAGCAATCACTGCCAGCTCACTGCATATAACTTGTGGGCACTGCATCATCTGTCACAGGATTCGGCAACCAAATTTTGATACTCTGCATTTACTGCATGGGCACTGCATCCACATTCACAGACACAGAACCAGGCGCTGCAACCACTGCAGGGGCACTGCAGCCAGCTGAAGGGGCACTGCAGTTGCACTGTAATGACTGCAGGATAACTGCATCCTCCTTCATGATCCCTGGATCCTCCAACACAACATGAGGCATCCACCTTGGGGGTCACTGCATCCACTGCATGACCCCTGAATCCACATTCAGGTAAACTGCAGGGGGCACTGCAACCACTGCAGGATCACTGCATCCACCTTCATGGGCACTGCATGCTCCATCACAACATACTGCATGCACATTGTGGGACACTGCATCCACTGCATGGGCACTGCATCCATATTCAGGGAAACTGTGGTGGGCACTGCCATGATTGCAGGTTCACCGCATCCACCTTTATTGGAACTGCATACTCCGAGAAAGCATACTGCATCCGCCTTTTGAGACACTGTATCCACTTCATGACGACTGCATCCACATTCCAGCACAATGCCAGGGGCTCTGCAACCAATGCAGGCTCGCTGCATCCACCTTTATGCACAGTGCTTCCTCCATCACAACATACTGCAATAACCTTTAGGTACACTGCATCTACTGCATGGGCACTGCATTCACCTTCACGGACAGAAATGGTGGCTCTGCAACCACTGCAGCTACAGTGCATCCAGCTGAAGTGTCAAGGCAGGCACACTGCAATCACTGAAGTTTCACTGCATTACCTGCATTGGCACTACATCAACATTTCATGACAATGCCGGGGGCACTGCAACCACTGCAGGGACACTGGATCCTCCTTCATGGGCACAGCATCCTCTGTCACAAAATAATGCATCCACTTTGGGTGAAAATGCATGCTCTGCCTGAGCACTGCATCCACATTCAGGGAAAATGTAGGGGGCACTGCAACCACTGCAGGGTCACTGCATCCACATTCATGGGCACTGCATCCTCAGACAATAGATACTGCATCCTCCTTGTGTGACACTGCATCCAATGCATGACCCATGGATTCACATTCCAGCACAATGCCGGGGTCCCTGCAACCACTGCAGGGACGCTGCATCTGCCTTCATGCGCACTGCATCCTCCATCAGAACATATTGCATCCACCTTGTGGGACGCTGCATCCAATGCATGACTACTGCATCCACATTTCTGGACAATGCTGGGGTCACTGCAAGCACTCCAGGGCCACTGCATCACCTTCATCAGAACTGCATCATCCATCATAACATTCTGCATCCCCCATGTGGGACACTGCATCCACTTCCTGTGCACTGCATCCACATTCCCAGACAAAGGATGGGGCGCTGCTAACACTGCAGCAACACTGCATCCAGCTGAAGTGGCACTGCAGGTGCACTGCCATCACTGCAGGATCACTGCATTCACCTTCATAGGCACTGCATACTACAAGAAACCACAATGCCTCCAACATTGTGGCACACTGCGTCCGCTGCATGAGCACTGCATCCACATTTGAGGACAATGCAGAGGGCATTGCAACCACTGCAGGGACACTGCATACAGCTGAAGTTTCACTGGAGGCTCATTGCATTCCGCACTGGCCATCGGCATAAAACTCGTAGGCACTGCATCCTCTGTCACAACATACTGCATCCAAATTGTGGGACACTGCATCCACAGCCTGGGAAGTGCATCCACATTCCCAGAAAATGCAGGAGGCACTGCAACCACTGCAGCAACTTTTCATCCAGCTCAATTGGCACTGCAAGTGCAATGCAATACCTTCAGGCTCACTTCATTCACCTTCGTGGGCACTGCATCCTCCGCCACAAGATACCGCAACCAACTTGTGGGACACTGCATGCACTGCATGGGCACTGCATCCACCTTCAGGGAAACTGTAGGGGCTCTGCAACTACTGCAGATTCACCGCATCCACCTTCATGGGCACTGCATCTACCGACAAAACATACTTCATCTGCCTTGTGAGACACTGCATCCACTGCATGTCTGCTGCATCCACATTCCAGCACTATGCCGGGGGCCCTGCAACCACTGCAGGGACACTGCCTCCACCTTCATGTGCACTGCATCCTCCTTCACAACATACTACATAAACCTTTAAGGACACTACCTCCACTGCATTGGCACTGCATTCACCTTCAGGGACATAGAAGGCGGCACTGCAACCCCTGCAGGGACACTGCTTCCAGCTGATGTGGAAATGCAGGTGCACTGCAATCACTGCAGGAACACTGCAGCCACTGCATGTTCAGAGCATGCACATTCAGGGACACAGCAGGGTACACAGCAACCACTGTCGGATCACTGCATCCACCCTCATGGGTACTGCATTCTCAGTCAGAGCATACTGCATGCACCTTGTGGGACAATGCTTCCAATGCCTGGCCACTGCAACCACGTTCTCGGACAATGTAGTGGACACTAAAACCACTGCAGGGACACTACATTCAGCTGAAGTTCCACTGCAGGTGCACTGCTTTCAGCACAGGCTCACTGCATACACCTCCTTGGGCACTTCATCTTCCATCACAACACACGACATCCACCTTTTGGGGCACAGCAACTACTGCATGGGCACTACATCCACATTCAGGGAACTGTAGGGGGCACTGCAACCACTGCAGCATCACTGCATCCACCTTCATGGGCCCTGCATCCTCCATCACATCATACTGCATCCACCTTGTGGGACCCTGCATCCACTGCATGAACACTGAATCCACATTCAGGTAAACAGCAGGGGGCACTGCAACCCCTGCAGGATCAGTGCATCCACCTTCATGGGCACTGCATCCTCCATCACAACATACTGCATGGACATTGTGGGACACTGCATGCACTGAATAGGCACTGCATCCACGTTCTGGGACACTGCAGTTAGCTCTGCAACCACTGCAGCAACACTGTATCCAGCGGAAGTGGCACTGCAAGCACACTGCTATCACTTCAGGCTCACTGCATCCACCTTCGTGGGCACTGAGTGCTCTGTCACAGCATACTGCATCCACCGTGTAGGACACCACATGCACTGCATGGGCACTGCATCCACATTCAGGTAGACTGTAGGAGACACTGCAACCACTGCAGGTTCACCGCATCCAACTTTTTGGGCAGTGCATCCTAAGACAAAACATACTGCTTCTGCCTTGTGAGACACTGCATCCACTGCATGACAACAGCATCCACATTCCAGGACAATGTGAGGGCCACTGCAAACACTGCAGGGACACTGCATCCACTGCATGGGCAGTGCATTCACCTTCAGGGACACAGAAGGTGGCACTGCAACCCCTGCAGGGACACTGCTTCAGGCTGATGTGGAAATGCAGGCACACTGGAATCACTGCAGGATCACTGCTTCCACTTCATCTTCACACCATTCAAATTAAGGGACACAGCAAGGTGCACTTCAACCACTGCCAGATCACTGCATCTACCTACATGGGCATTGCATCCTCCATCACAACATACTGCATGCACCTTGTGGGACACTGCATCCAATGCCTGGGCACTGCATCTACATTCTCGGACAAGGCAGTCAGCACTGCAACCGCTGCAGGGACACTGAGTCCATCTGAAGTGGCACTGCAGGCACACTGCATTCAGCACATGCTCACTGAATCCACCTTCGTGGGCACTGCATCTTCCATCACAACATACGACAGCCACCATGTGGGACACTGCAACTACTCCCTGGGCACTGCATCCACATTCCCGGACAATGCTGGGGCACTGCAACCACTGCTGGGACACTGCATCCACCTTCATGGGCACTGCATCCTCCGTCACAACATACTGCATAAACCTTTAGGGACACTGCCTCCACCGCATGGGCACTGCATTCACCTTCACGTACACAGAAGATGGCACTGCAACCCCTTCAGGAACACTGCTTCCACCTCATGTGGAAATGCAGGTGCACTCCAGTCACAGCAGGATCACTGCATCCACTGCATGTTCACAGCATGCACATTCAGGGACACAGCAGGTTGCACTGCAACCACTGCAGGATCACTGCATCCACCTTCATGGGCTCTGCATCCTCTGTTACAACATACTGCATGCACATAGTGTTACACTGCATCCAAAGCCTGGGCACTGCAGCCACGACACGGACAATGCAGTACGCACTGCAACCACTGCAGGGACACTCCATCCAGCTCAAGTCGCACTGCAGGCACACTGCATTCCACACAGGCTCACTGCATCCAAATCGTGGGCACTGCATTCTCTGTCACAACATATGGCAACCAACTTTTGGTTCTCTCCATCCACTGCATGGGCTCTGCATCTGCATTCGGGGACACAGAACGGGGCACTGAAGCCACTGCAGGGACACTCCAGCCAAGTTGACTGCAATGACTGCAGGATCACTGGATCCTCTTCCATGATCACTGATTCCACCATCACAACATAAGGCATCTACCTTGAGGGACACTGCATCCACTGCATGAGCACTGCATCCACATTCAGTGAAACTGCAGGGGACACTGCAACCACTGCAGCAATACTACATCCAACTGAAGTGACGCTGCTGGCGCACTGCCATCAATTCAGGATCACTGCATTCACCTTCATCTGCACTGCATACTACAATGCACCACAATGGCTCCACATTGTGAGACACTGCATCCACTGCATGAGCAGTCCATCCACATCCCAGGACAAGGCAGGTGGCATTGCAACCACTATAGGGATACTGCATCCAGCTGAAGTCGCACTGAATGCGTACTGCAATCACTGCCAGCTCACTGCATCCAACTCCAAGGCTCTGCATCCTCTGTCACAACATACAGCAGCCAACTTTTTGTACATAGCATCCACTACATGGGCACTGCATCCACACTCAGGGACACAGAATGGGGCACTGTAACTACTGCAGGGACACTCCAGTTGCTCAGCAGGGGGCAGAGCAACCACTGCAGTATTACTGCTTCCACCTTCATGGGCACTGCATCCTCCGTCACAACATACTGCATGCACAATTAGGGACACTACATCCATTGCATGGGGACTGCATCCAGGTTCAGGGAGACTGCAGTTGGCTCTGCAACTACTGCAGGGACACTGCAGCCAGCTGAAGTGGCACTGCAAGTTCACTGCAATGACTGCAGGTTCACTGCATCCTCCTTCATCATCACTGAATCCTCCAAAACATCATACTGCATCCACCTTGAGTGACACTGCATCCACTGCATGAGCACTGCATCCACATTAAGGTAAACTGCAGGGGGCACTGCAACCACTGAAGGATCACTGCTTCCACCTTCATGGGCACTGCATCCTCTGTCACAACATACTGCATGCACATTGAGGGACACTGCATCCACTGGATGGGGACTGCATCCATGTTCACGGACACTGCAGTTGGCTCTGCAACCACTGCAGCAACACTATTTCCAGCTGAAGTGGCACTGCAAGCGCACTGCAAGCAGTTCAGGCTCACTGCATCCACCATTGTGGGCACTGCATCCTCCATCACTGCATGCCGCATCCACCTTTTGGGACACTGCATGCCCTGAATGGGCACTGCATCCACATTCAGGGAAACTGTAGCAGGCACTGCAACCACTGCAGATTCTCCGCATCCTCCTTCATGGGCACTGCATCCTCCAACAAAACTTGTGCCTTGTGAGACACTGCATCAACTGCATGACCCCTGGATCCACATTCCAGCACAATGCTGGGGGCCCTCAACGACGGCAGGGACACTGCATCTGCCTTCATGCGCACTTCATCCTCCGTTTCAACATACTGCATAACCCTTTAGGGACACTGCCTCCACTGCATGGGCTGTGCATTCAAATTCAGGGGCACAAAAGGTGGCACTGCAACCACTGCAGCAACACTGCTTCCAGCTGATGAGGAAATGCAAGGGCACTGCAATCACTGCAGGATGACGGCATCCACTGCATTTTCACAGCGTTCACATTCAGGGACATGGCATGGTGCACTGCTGCCACTGCAGTGACACTGCAGCCAGATGAAGTGTCACTGCAGGTGCACTGCAATGACTGCAGGATAACTGCATCCTCCTTCATGGGCACTGAATCCTGCTTCACAACATACTGCACCCACCTTGAGTCACATTGCAGACACTGCATGGGCACAGCATTCACATTCAGGGACATGGCAGTTGGCTATGCAACCACTGCAGCTACACTGCATCCAAGTGAAGTGGCACTGCAGGTGCAATGCAATCACTGAAAATTCAGTGCGTCCACAGCATAGGCACTGCATCAACATTTCAGGACAATGCCTGGGCACTGCAACCACAGGAGGGACACTGCATCCCCCTTCATGGGCACTGCCTCCTCCATCACAAAAAAACTGCATAAACCTTTAGGTACACTGCATCCACTGCATAGCCACTCCATTCACCTTCAGTGACACAGAAAGTGGCACTGCAACGCTGCAGGGACACAGCTTCCAGCTGATGTGGTACTGCAGGCGCCCTGCAATCACTGCAGGATCACTGCATCCACTGCATATCCACATTCAGGGAAAAGGCACTGCAGTAGCACTGCAACCACTGCAGGATCACTGCATCCACCTTCATGATCACTGAACCCTCTGTCACAACATACTGCATGCACATTGTGGGACACTGCCTCCACTGCGTGGACACTGCATCCATGCTCAGGGACACTGCAGTTGGCTCTGCAATCACTTCAGGCTCACTGCATCCAACTTCGTGGGCACTGCATCCTCCGTCACAGCATACCGCATCCACCTTTTGGGACACTGCATGCACTGCATCGGCACTGCATCCACATTCAGGGAACTTGTAGTCGGCACTGCAACCACTGCAGGTTCACCGCATCCAGCTTCATGGGCAGTTCCTCCTCCAACAAAACATACTGTATCCGCCTTGGGAGACACTGCATCCACTGCATGAATCCTGCATCAACATTCCAGCACAATGCCAGGGGCCCTGCAACAACTGCAAGGACACTGACTCCACCTTCATGTGCACTGCAATCTCCGTCACAACATATTGCATAAACCATTAGGGACACTGCCTCCACTGCATGGGTACTGCATTCACCTTCAAGGACAAGAAGGTGGCATTGCAACCTCTAGAGCAACACTGCTTCCAGCTGATGAGGAAATGCATGCTCACTGCAATCACTGCAGTATCACTGCACCCACTGCATCGTCAGAGCATGCCCATTCAGGGACACAGCAGGGTGCACTGCAACCACTACCAGATCACTGCATGCACCCTCATGGGCACTGCATCCTCCATCACAACCTACTGCATGCAAATGTGGGACACTGCATCCAATGCCTGGGCACAGCATCCACGTTCTTGAACAATGCAGTGGGCACTGCAACCACAGCAGGGACACTGCATACAGCTGAAGTCACACTGCAAGTGCACTGCATTCAGCACAGGCTCACTTCATCCACCTATGTGGGCACTGCATCTTCCATCACAACATACTGCATACACCTTGTGGGACACTGCACCTACTGCATGGGCACTGCATCCGGATTCAGTGAACTGTAGGGGTCACTGCAACCACTGAAGCATCACTGCATCCACCTTCATTGGCCCTGCATCTTCCATCACAACATACTGCATCCACCTGGTGGGACACTGCATCCACTGCTTGACTACTGCATCCACATTCCTGGACAATGCAGGAGGCACTGCAAGCACTGCAGGGACAGTGCGTCCACATTCATGGGAACTGCATCATCCGTCATTACATGCTGCATCCACATTGTGGGACATTGCATCCACTGACTGGGCAGTGCATCCACATTCAAGGACAATGCAGGTGGCACTGCAACCACTGCAACAACACTGCATCCAGCTGAAGTGGTTCTGCAGGTGCACTGCCATCACTGCAGGATCACTGCATTCATCTTCTTCAGCACTGCATACTACAACACACCACAATGCCTCCAGATTGTGGGACACTGAATCCATTGCATGACACCTGCATCCATCTTCCAGCACAATGCCGGGGGCACTGCAACCACTGCAGGGACACTGCATCCACCATCATGGGCACTGCATCCTCCGTCACAAAATACTGCATAAACCTTCAGGAGCAATGCATCCACTGCATGGGCACTGCATTCACCTTCAGGGACACAGTAGGTGGCAAGGGAACACCTCAGGGACACTGCTTCCAGCTGATATGGAAATTCAGGCCCCCTGCAATCACTGCAGGATCACTGCATCCACTGCATGTTCACAGCATCCACATTCAGGGACACAGCAGGGTGCACTGCAACCACTGCCGGATCACTGCACCTTCCTTCAGGGGCACTGAATACTCCGACACAACATACAGCATCCACCTTGTGGAACACTGCATCCAATGCAGGGCACTGCATCCACGTTCTCGGACAATGCAGTTGGCACTTCAACCACTGCAGGGACCCTGTATACAGCTGAAGTCGCACTGCAGGTGCACTGCAATCACTGCAGGCTCACTGAATCCACCTTCGTCAGCACTGCATCTTCCATCACAACATACGACATCCAATTGTGGGACACTGCAACTACTGCATGGGCACTGCATCCACATACAGCTAACTGTTGGGTGCACTGCAACCACTGCAGCATCACTGCATTCACCTTCATGGGCCCTGCATCTTCCATCACAACATACTGCATCCACATTGTGGGACACTGCATCCACTGCATCACTCCTGCATCAACATTCCTGGAAAATGCGGGGAGCCCTGCATCCACTGCAGGGACACTGCATCCACCTTCATGAGAACGGCATCATGTGTCATAACATACTGCATCCACCTTGTGGGACACTGCATCCACTGCCTGGGCACTGCATCCACATTCCTGGAGAATGCAGGGGGCACTGCAACCACTGCAGCAACACTGCATCCAGTGGAGATGGCACTGCAGGCTCACTTCCATCACTGCAGGATCACCGCATTCACCTTCATCGGCACTGCATACTACAACACAACACAATGTCTCCACATTGTGGAACTCTGAATCCACTGCATGAGCACCACATCCACGTTCCAGGACAATGCAGGGGGCATTGCAACCACTGCAGGGACACTGCATCCAGCTGAGGTGTCACTGGAGGTGTACTGCAGTCACTGCCGGTTCACTGCATCCAACTCGTGGGGACTTCATCTTCTGTCACAACATACGGCAACCAACTTTTGGTACTCTGTATGCACTGCATGGGCACTGCATCCACATTCAGGGACACAGAAAGGGCACTGCAAACACGGAAGGGACACTTTAGCCAACTGCCGTGGCACTGCATGGGCATGGCATTGACCGCAAGATCACTGCATCCACCTTCATGAGCACTGCATCCTCCGTCACCACATACCGCATGCACATTAGGGGACACTGCATCCACTGCATGGGCACTGCATCCACAATTAGGGACACTGCAGTTGGCTCTCCAACCACTGCAGCAACACTGCATCCAGCTGAAGTGGCACTGCAGGTGCACTGCAATCACTGCAGTCTCACTGCATCCACCTTCGTGGGCACAGCATCCTCCGTCACAACATACGGTATCCACCTTGTGAGACATTGCATGCACTGCATGGGCACTGCATCCACATTCAGGGAAACTGTAGGTGGCACTGCAACCACTACAGGTTCACCGAATCCACCTTCATGGGCATGGCATCCTTTGATAAAGCATACTGCATCTGCCTTATGACACACTGCATCTACTGCACGAACCCTGGATCCACTTTCCAGGACAATCCCCAGGACACTGCCACCACTGCAGGGACACTGCATCCACCTTCATGGGCACTGCATCCTCTGTCACATCATTCTGCATAAACCATTAGGTACACTGCACCCACTGCATGGGCACTGCATTCACCTTCAGGAACACAGAAGGCAGCACTTCAACGCCTACAGGGACACAGCATACAGCTGAAGTCACAGTGCATGCGCACTGCCATCACTGCAGGATCACTGCATTCACCTTCATCGGAACTGCATACTACAACACACCACAATGCCTCCACATTGTGGGACACTGCATCCACTGCATGAGCACTGCATCCACATTCCAGGACAATACAGGGGGTATTGCAACCACTGCAGCGACACTGCATGCAGCTGAATTGGCACTGAAGGCGTACTGCAATCACTGCTGGCTCACTGCATCCAACTTCAGGGCTGTGCATCCTCTATCACAACAAATGGCAACCAACATTTGGTACTCTTCATCCACTGCATGGGCACTGCATCCACATTCTGGGACACCGAAGGGGGAACTGCAACCACTGCAAGGACACTGCAAACAGCTGAAGTGGCAGTGAAGGTGTACTGCAATGACTGAAGGCTCACTGCATCCACCTTTGTGGGCACTGCATCTTCCATCACAACATATGACATCCACCTTATGGGACACTGCAACTACTGCATGGGCACTGCATCCACACTCAGGGACACAGAACGGGGCACTGCAACCACTGCAGGAACACTGAAGCCAGCTGAATTGGCACTGCAGGTTGACTGCAATGACTGCAGGATCCACTGCATGAGCACTGCATCCACATTCAGGTAAACTGCAGGGGGCAGTGCAACCAGTGCAGGATCAGCACATACACCTTCATGGGCGCTGCATCCTCCGTCACAACATACTGCATGCACATTATGGGACACTGCATCCACTGCATGACTACTGCATCCACATTCCCGGACAATGCGGGGGGCAGTGCAAGCACTGCAGGGACACTGCATCCACCTTTGTGGGCACTGCCTCCTCCATCACAGCATACCGCATCCACATTGTGGGACACTGAATGCACTGCATATGCACTGCATCCACATTCAGGGAAGCTGTAGGGGGCACTGCAACCACTGCAGGTTCACCGCATCCAGCTGAAGTCTCACTGCAGGCGCACTGCCATCACTATAGGATCACTGCATTCACCTTCATTGCCACTGCATACTACAACACACCACAATGCCTCCACATTGTGGGACTCTTCATCCACTGCATGAGCACTGCATCCACATTCCAGGACAATGCACAGGGCATTGCAACCCCTGCAGGGACACTGCATCCAGCTCAAGTGGCATTGAAGGCGTACTGCAATCACTGCCAGCTCACTGCATCCAACTCCAGTGCTCTGCATCCTCCGTCACAACATACTGCATGCACATTATGGGACACTGCATCCACTGCATGACTACTGCATCCACATTCCCGGACAATGCGGGAGGCAGTGCAAGCACTGCAGGGACACTGCATCCACCTTTGTGGGCACTGCCTCCTCCATCACAGCATACCGCATCCACATTGTGGGACACTGAATGCACTGCATATGCACTGCATCCACATTCAGGGAAGCTGTAGGGGGCACTGCAACCACTGCAGGTTCACCGCATCCAGCTGAAGTCTCACTGCAGGCGCACTGCCATCACTATAGGATCACTGCATTCACCTTCATTGCCACTGCATACTACAACACACCACAATGCCTCCACATTGTGGGACTCTTCATCCACTGCATGAGCACTGCATCCACATTCCAGAACAATGCACAGGGCATTGCAACCCCTGCAGGGACACTGCATCCAGCTCAAGTGGCATTGAAGGCGTACTGCAATCACTGCCAGCTCACTGCATCCAACTCCAGGGCTCTGCATCCTCCGTCACAACATACTGCATGCACATTATGGGACACTGCATCCACTGCATGACTACTGCATCCACATTCCCGGACAATGCGGGGGGCAGTGCAAGCACTGCAGGGACACTGCATCCACCTTCGTGGGCACTGCATCCTCCATCACAGCATACCGCATCCACATTGTGGGAATGCACGGCATGGGCACTGTATCCGCATTCAGGGACATAGAACAGTGCACTGCAACCACTGCAGGGACACTGCAGCCAACTGAAGTGGCACTGAAGGAGCACTACAATGACTACAGAATCACAGCATCCTCCTTCATGATCACTGAATCCTCCATCACAACATAAGCCAGCCAAATTGAGGGACACTGCATCCACTGCATGAGCACTGCATCCACATTCAGGTAAACTGCAGGGGGCATTGCAAGCACTGAAGGATCACTGCATCTACGTTCATGTGCACTGCATTTTACGTCAAAACATACGCCATGCACATTGTGGGACACTGCATCCACTGCCTGGGCACTGCATCCACGTTGCAGGACAATGCCAGCGGTACTGCAATCACCGCAGCGACACTGCATCCACGTTGATGAAAACTGCATCATCCATCATAACATACTGCATCTTCCTTGTGGGACACTGCATCCACTGCCTGAGCACTGCATCCACGTTATGGGACACTGCAGTTGGCTCAGCAACCACTGCAGCAACACTGAATCCAGCTGAAGTGGTACTGCAGGTACAGTGCCATCACTGCAGGATCAGTGCATTAAGCTTCACAGGCACTGCATACTGAAACACAGTGCAATGCCTCCACATTGCCGGACATTGCATCCACTGCATGAGCACTACATCCACATTCCAACAATGCAGGGGGAATTGCAACCACTTCAAGAACACTGCACACAAGTGATGTCGCACTGCATGTACACTGCATTCAGCACTGGGTCACTGCATCCAACAGTCAGGCACTGCATCCTCTGTCACAACATATGGCAACCGAATTTTGGTACTCTGCAGCCTCACCATGGGCACTGCATCCACATTCAGGGACACAGAATGGGACACTGCAACCACTGCAGGGACACTGCATCCACCTTCATGGGCACTGCATCCTCCGTCACAACATACTGCATAAAGATTTAGGTACACTGCATCCACTGCATGGGCACTGCATTCACCTTCAGGGACACAGAAGGCAGCACTGCAACCCCAGCAGGGAAACTGCTTCCAGCTGATGAGGAAATGCAGGTGCACTGCAATCAGTGCAGGATCACTTCATCCACTGCATGTTCACAGCATCCACATTCAGGGACACAGCAGGGTGCACTGCAACAACTGCAGGATCACTGCATCCACCTTCATGGGCACTGCATCTTCCGTCACAACCTACTGCATGCACATAGTGCGACACTGCATCCAATGCCTGGGCACTGCGTCCACGATCTTGGACACTGCAGTGGGCACTGCAACCACTGCAGGGACACTGCATACAGCTGAAGTCGCACTGCAGGCACACTGCATTCAGCAGAGGCTCACTTCATCCACATATGTGGGCAATTCATCTTCCATCACAACATACTGCATACAACTTGTGGGACACTGCATCCACTGCATGACTACTACATCCACATTACCAGACAAAGTGGGGGGACTGCAAGCGCTACAGTGACACTGCATCCACCTTCATGAGAACAGCCTCATCTGTCATCACATACTGCATCCACCTTGGGGGACTCTGCATCCAATGCATGGGCACTGGATCCACATTCCCTGACTATGCAGGGGGCACTGCAACCACTGCAGCAACACTGCATCCAGCTGAATTGGCACTGCAGGTGCACTGCCATCACTGCAGGATCACTGCATTCACCTTCATTAGCATGGCATACTACAACATACCACAATGCCTCCACATTGTGGGACACTGCATCCACTGCATGAGCACTGCATCCACATTCCAGGACAATGTAGGGGGCATCACAACCACTGCACGGACACTGCATCCAGCTGAAGTGGCACTGATGGTGTACTGCAATCACTGCCGGCTCACTGCATCCAACACGTGGTCACTACATCCTCTGTTACAACATACGGCAACAAACTTTTGGTACTATGCAGCCACTGCATGGGCACTGCATCCAAACTCAGGGACACAGGATGGGGCACTGAAAGCACTGCAGGGACCCAGCAGCCACCTGAAGTGGCACCGCAGGTTCACTGCAATGACTGCAGGATCACTGCATCATTCTTCATGATCACTGAATCCTCCATCACAACATAATGCACCCACCTTGAGGGACACTGCATCCACTGCATGACCACTGCATCCACCTTCATTGGCATTGCATCCTCTGTCACATCATACTGCATGCAAATAGTGTGACACTGCATCCACTGATTGGGCACTGCATCCACGTTCAGGGACACTGCATCCAGCTGAAGTGGCACTGCAGGTGCACTGCAATCATTAAAGATTCACTGCATCCACTGCATAGGCACTGCATCACCATTTCAGAACAATGCCGGGGGCACTGCAACCACAGGAGGGACACTACATCCCTCTTCATGGGCACTGCATCCTCCGTCACAACGTTCTGTATAAGCCTTAAAGGACACTGCATCCACTGCATGGGCACTGCATTCACATTCAGCAACACAGAAGGTGGAATTGCAAGCCCTTCAGGGACACTGCTTCCAGCTGATGTGGAAATGCAGATGCGCTGCAATCACTGCAGGATCACTGCATCCATTGCATGTTCAGAGCATGCACATTCAGGGACACAGCAGGGTGCACTGCAAGCACTGCCGGATCACTGCATCCACCCTCATGGGCACTGCATCCTCCGTCACAACATACCACATGCACCTTGTGGGACACTGCATCCAATGCCTGGGCACTGCATCCACGTTCTCGGACAATGCAGTGTGCACTGAAACCACTGCAGGGACACTGCATACAGCTAAAGTTGCAATGCAGGTGCACTGCATTCAGCATAGGATCACTGCATCCACCTCCGTGGGCGCTGCATCTTCCATCACAACATATAACATCCACCTTGTGGGAAACTGCAACTACTGCATGGGCACTGCATCCACATTCAGGGAACTTTAGGGGGCACTGCAACCACTGCAGCATCACTCCATCCACTTCATGGGCCCTGCATCCTCCATCACAACATACAGCATCCACCTTGTGGGACACTGCATCCACTGCCTGGGCACTGCATCCACATTCCCGGACAATGCAGGGGGCACTGCAAGCACTGCAGCAACACTGCATCCAGCTGAAGTGGCACTGCAGTCACACTGCCATCATTGCAAGATCACTGCATTCAACTTCATCAGCACTGCATCCTACAACACAACAAAATGACTCCACATTGTGGGAAACTGCATCCACTCCATGAGCTCTGCATCCACATTCCCAGACAATGCATGGATCACTGCAACCACTGCAGGGACACTGCATCCAGCTGAAGTGGCATTGAGGGCATACTGGAATCACTGTCGGCTCAGTGCATCCAACTCCAGGGCTCTGCATCCTCTGTCACAACATACGGCAGTCAATTTTTGGTACTCTGCATCCACTGCATGGGCACTGCATCCACATTCAGGGACACAGGATGCGGCAATGCAACCACTGTGGGGACACTGCAGACCGCTGAAGTGGCACTGCAAATTCACTGCAATGACTGCAGTATTACTGCATCCTCTTTCATAATCACTGAATTCTCCAACACATCATAAGGCATCCACCTTGAGGGACACTGCATCCACTGCATGAGCACTGAATCCACATTAAGGTAAACTACAGGGGGCACTGCAACCACTGCAGGATCACAGCATCCAGCTGAAGTGGCACTGCAAGCGCACTTCAATCAATTCAGGGTCACTGCATCAACCTTCGTGGGCAATGCATCCTCCATCAGAACATACTGCATCCAACTCGTGGAACACTGCATGCACTGCATGAGCTCTGCATCCACATTCAGGGAAATTGTAGTGGGCACTGCAACCACTGCAGATTCACCGCATCTACCTTCATTGGCACTGCATCCTCTGACAAAACATACTTCATCCGCCTTTTGAGTCACTGCATCCACTGCATGACTCCAGCATCCGCATTCAAGTATAATGCCAGGGGCACTGCAACCACTGCTGGGACACTGAATCCACCTTCATGGGAACTGCATCCTTTGTCCCAACATACTGCATGCACCTTGTGGGACATACATCCAATGCCTGCGCACAGAATCCACGTTATCGAACAATGCAATGGGCACAGCACCACTCCAGGGACACTGCATACAGCTGAAGTCGCACTGCAGGTGCACTGCATTCAGCACAGGCTCATTGCAACCCCCTTCGTGGGCACTGCATCTTCCATCACAACATACGACATCCAACTTGTGGCACACTGCAACTACTGCATGGGCACTGCATCCACAGTCAGTGAACTGCAGGGGGCACTCCAACCAGTGCAGGACCAGTGCATCCACCTTCATGGGCCCTGCATTCTCCATCACAACATACTGCACGCAAATTGTGGGACACTGCATCCACTGCATGGGCACTGCATCCATGATCAGGGACACTGCATTTGCCTCTGCAGCCACAGCAGCAACACGGCATCCAGCTGAGGTGGCACTGCAGGCACACTGCACTCACTGCAGGCTCACTGCATCCAGCTTCGTGTGCTCTGAATCTTCTGTCACAGCATACCACATCCACCTTGTGGGACACTGAATGTAATGCCTGGGAACTGCATCCACGTTCTCGGACAATGCAGTGGGAACTGCAACTACAGCAGGGACACTGCATACAGATGAAATCGCACTGCAGGTGCACTGCATTTAGCACCCTCTCACTGCATCCACCTTCATGGGCACTGCATCCTCCGTTACAACATACTTCATGCACATTATGGGACACTGAATCCACTCTTTGGGCACTGTATTTACGTTCTGGGACACCTCAGTTGCATCTGCAACCACTGCAGCAACACTGCATCCAGCTGAAGTGGCACTGAAGGCGTATGCAATCACTGCCGGCTCACTGCATCCAACACAGGGGCACTGCATCCTCTGTCACAACATACAGCAACCAACTTTTAGTACTCTGCATCCACCTTCATCTGCACTGCATCCTCCATTACAACATACAGCATGCACCTTGTGGGACACTGCATCCAATGCCTGGGCACTGCAGCCACGCTCTCGGATAATGCAGTGGAGACTGAAACCACTGCAGAGACACTGCATACAGCTAAAGTCGAACTGCAGGCACACTGCATTCAGCACAGGCTCACGGCATTCACCTTCGTGGGCACTGCATCTTCCATCAGAACATACGACATCCACCATGAGGGACAATGCAACTACTGTTGGGCTCTGCATCCTCATTCAGGGAACTGCAGGGGGCACAGCAACCACTGCAACATCACTGAATCCACCTTCATGGGCCCTGCATCCTCCATCACAACATACTGCATCTACCTCATGGGACACTGCATCCACTGCATGACTACTGCATCCACATTCCAGGACAATGCCGGTGGCACTGCAACCACTGCAGGGACACTGCATCCACCTTCATGGGCACTGCATCCTCCCTCACAACCTACTGGATAAACCTTTAGGTTCACTGCATCCACTGCAGGGGGACTGCATTCACCTTCAGGGACACAGAAGGTGGCACTGAAACCCCTGCAGGCACACTGCTTCCTGCTGATGTGGAAATGAGGCGGCACTGCAATCACTGCAGGATCACTGCATCCACTGCATGTTCACAGCATCCACATTCAGGACACAGCAGCGTGCACTGTAACCACTGCTGGATCAGTGCACCCACCTTCATGGGCACAGCATCCTCCAACACAGCATACTGCATGCCCCTTGTGGGACACAGCATCCAATGGCTGGACACTACATCCAAGCTCTCGGACAATGAAGTGGACACTGCAACCACTACAGGGACACTGGATCCAGCTGAAGTGGCACTGCCTGTGCACTGCAATGACTGCAGGATCACAGCATCCTCCTTCATGATCACTGAATCCTCCGTCACAATATAAGGCATCCATCGCGTGGAACACTGCATCCACTGCATGAGCACTGCATCCACATTCCAGGAAAATGCAGGGGGCATTGCAACCACTGCAGGGACACTGCATCCAGCTGAAGTGGCACTGAAGGCATACTGCAATCTATGCTGGCTCACTGCATCCAACTCGTGGGCACTGCATCCTCTGTCACAACATATGGCAACCAAATTTTGGTACTCTGCATCCACTGCATGGGCACTACATCCACATTCAGGGAACTGTAGGGGGCACTGCAACCACTGCAGCATCACTACATCCACCTTCATGGGCCCTGCATCCTCCATCACAACATACGGCATCCAACTTGAGTGACAGTGCATCCACTGCTTCCACATTCCTGGACAATGCCGGGGGCACAGCAAGCACTGCAGGTCCACTGCATCCACGTTCATGGGCACTGCATTTTCCGTCACAACATACTGCATGCACCTTGTGGGACACTGCATCCACTGCATGACTACTGCATCCACATTCCCGGACAATGGGGGGGCACTGAAAGCACTGCAGGGACACTTCATTCACCTTCATGAGAACTGCATCATCTGCCATAACATACTGCATCCACCTTGAGGGACACTTTATCCACTGCCTGGGCACTGCTTCCGCATTCCTGGCAATGCAGCGGGCACTGCAATCATTGCAGCAGCACTGCATATGGGTGAAGTGGCACTGCAGGCGCACTGCCATCAGTGCAGGATAACTGCATTCACCTTCATCGGCACTTCATACTACAACACACAACAATGACTCCAAATTGTGTGACACTGCATCCATCTTCGTTGGCACGGCATCCTCCATCACAACATACTGCATCCACCTTGTGGGTCAATGCATGCACTGCATGGGCACTGCATGCACATTCAGGGAAACTGTAGGGGGCACTGTCACCACTGCAGTTTCACCGAATCCACATTCATGGGCACTGCATCCTCCGACAAGACATATTTCATCTGCCTTGTGAGACACTGCAGACACTGCATGGGTAGAGAATCCACATTCAGGGACATGGCAGGGGGCTCTGCAACCACTGCAGCTACACTGCATTCAGCTGAAGTGGCACTGCAGGTGCACTGCAATCACTGAAGATACACTGCATCCACTGCATAGGCACTGCATCAACATTTCAGGACAATGCCGGGGGCACTGCTACCAGTGGAGGGACACTGCAACCTTCCCCATCATGGGCACTGCATCCTACATCACAACATACTGCATAAACCGTTAGGTACACTGCATCCACTGCATGGGCAGTGCATTCAGCTTCAGGGACAAAAAAGTTGGAACTGCAACCCCTGCAGGGACACTGCTTGCAGCTGATTTGGAAATGCGGATGCACTGCAACCACTGCCAGATCACTGCATCCACCCACATGGGCACTGCATCCTCCGTCACAACATACTGCATGCACCTGTGGGACACTGCATCCAATGCCTGGGCACTGCATCCACGTTCTCGGATGATGCAGTCAGCACTGCAACCACTGCAGGGACACTGCATACAGATGAAGTCGCACTGCAGGTGCACTGCATTCAGCACAGGATCACCGCATCTGCCTACGAGGGTGCTGCATCTTCCATCAAACATACGACATACACCTTGTTGGACACTGCATCTCATACATGGGCACTGAATCAACATTCAGGGAACTGTATGGGGCACTGCATCCACTGCAGCATCACTGCATCCACCTTCATGGGCCCTGCATCCTCCATCACAACATACAGCATACACCTTGTGGGACACTGCATCCACTGCATGACTACTGCATCCACATTCCCAGACAATGCGGCGGGCAATGCAAGCACTGCTGGGACACTGCCTCCACGTTCATGAGAACTGCATCATCCGACATAACATACTGCATCAACCTTGTGGGACACTGCATCCACATTCCCATGCAATGTAGGGTGCACTGCAACCACTGCAGCAACACTGCATCCAGCTGAAGAGGCACTGTATGTGCACTGCAATCACTGAATATTCACTGAATCCACTGCATAGGCACTGCATCACATGTTCAGGACAATGCCAGGGGCACTGCCAGGACTGGAGGGACATTTCATCACCCTTCATGGGCATTGCATCCTCCGTCACAACATACTACATAAACCTTTAGGTACACTGTCTCCATTGCATTGGCACTGCATTCACCTCCAGTGACACGGAAGGTGGCATTGCAACCACAGCAGCAACACTGCTTCCAGTTGAGGAGGAAATGCAGGCGCACTGCAATCACTGAAGATTCACTGCATCCACCGCATAGGCACTGCATCAACATTTCAGGACAATGCCAGGGGCACTGCAACCACTGCAGGCACACTGTATCCCCCTTCATGGGCACTGCATCCTCCATCACAACATGCTCCATAAACCTTGGAGTACACTGCATCCACTGCATGCGCACTGCATTCACCTTCACGACACAGAATGCAGCACTGCAACCCCTTCAGTGACACTACTTCCAGCTGATCTGGAAATGCATGCGCACTGCAGTCACTGCAGGATCACTTCATCCACCCCCATGGGCACTGCATCCTCCATACAACATACTGCATGGAACCTTGAGGGACAATGCATACAATGCCTGGTCACTGCATCCATTTTCTCGGACAATGCAGTGGGCACTGAAACCACTGCAGATGCACTGCATTCAGCACAGGCTCACTGCATCCACCTCCGTGGGAACTGCAGATTCCATTACAACATACGACATCCAACTTGTGGGACACGGCAACTACTGCATGGGAACCACATCAACATTCAGGGAACTGTAGGGGGCACTGCAACCACTGCAGCAATACTGTGTCTGGCTTAAGTGTCACTGCAGGTGCACTGCCATCACTGCAGTATCACTGCTTCCAACTTCATGGGCACTGCATCCTCCGGCACAACATACTGCATTCACATTGAGGGACACTGCATCCACTGCATGGGCACTGCATTCAAATTCAGGGACACAAAAGTTGGCACTGCAACCACTGCAGCCACACAGCTTGCAGCTGATGAGGAAATGCAGGCGCACTGCAATCACTGCAGGATCACTGCATCCACTGCACGTTCACAGCATCCACATTCAGGGACACAGCAGGGAGCACTGCCACCACTGCAGTGACACTGCAGCCAGATGAAGTGGCACTGCAGGTGCACTGCAATGACTGCAGGATCACTGCATCCTCCTTCATGGGCAGTGAATCCTGCTTCACAACATACTGCATCCACCATGAGTCACATTGCAGACACTGCGTGAGCACAGCATCCACATTCAGGGACATGGCAGTTGGCTCTGCAACCACTGCAGCTACACTGCATCCAACTGAACTGGCACTGCAGGTGCAATGCAATCACTGAAGATTCAGTGCATCCACAGCATAGGCACTGCATCAACATTTCAGGACAATGCCTGGGCACTGCAACCACAGGAGGGACACTGCATCCCCCTTCATGGGAACTGCCTCCTCCATCACAACAAACTGCATAAACCTTTGGGAACACTGAATCCACTGCATAGGCACTGTATTCACCTTCAGTGACATAGAAGGAGACACTGCAACCCCAGCAGGGACACTGCTTCCAGCTGATGCAGAAATGCAGGTGCACTGCAATCCCTGCACAATCACTGCATCCACCCTAATGGGCACTGCATCCTCCGTCACAACATACTACATGCACCTTGTGGGAAAATGCACCCACTGCCTGGGCACTGCATCCACGTTCTCGGACAATGCAGTTGGCACTGCAACCACTGCAGGGACACTGTACACAGCTTAAGTCGCACTGCAGGCTCACTGCATTCAGCAGAGACTCACTGCATCCACCCCCATGGGCACTGCATCGTCCATCACAACATACTGCATGCACCTTGTCGGACACTGCATCCAATGCCTGGGCACTGCATCGACGTTCTTGGACAATGCAGTGCGCCCTGCCACCACTGCAGAGACACAGCATCCAGAAGAAGTGGCACTGAAGGCATCCTGCAATCACTGAGGGCTCACTGCATCCAACTCGTGGGCCCTGCATCCTCCGTCACAACATACGGCAACCAGATTTGGGTACTCTGCATCCACTGCATGGGCACTGCATACACAGTCAGGGACACAGAACAGGGCACTGCAACCACTGCAGGGACACTGCAGCCAGCTGAAGTGGCCCTGCAGATGCGCTGCCATGACTGCAGGATCACTGCATCCTCCTTCATGATCACTGAATCCTACATCACAACATAAGGCATCCTTGAGGGGCACTGCATCCACTGCATGACCACTGCATACACATTCAGGAAAACTGCAGGGTCAGAGAAAATACTGCAGGATCACTGCATCCACCTTCGTGGGAACTTCATCCTCCATCACAACATAAGGCATCCTCCTTCAGGGACACTGCATTCACTGCATGGTCACTGCATCCATGTTCAGGGACACTGCAGTGGGCTCTGCAACCAGTGGAGCAACACTGAATCCAGCTGAACTGGCTATGCAGGTGCACTGTCCTCACTGCAGGATCACTACATTCACTTTCATCGGCACTGCATAGTACAACCCACAACAATGCCTCCACATTGTGGGACACTGCATCCACTGCATGAGCACAGCATCCACATTTCAGGACAATGCTGGGGGCATTGCAACCACTGCAGGGACACTGCAGCTAGCTGAAGTGGCACTGCAGGTGCACTTCAATTACTGCAGAATCACGGCATACTACTTCATGATCAGTGAATCCTCCAACACATCATAAGGCCTCCACATTGAGGGACACTGCATCCGCTGCATGAGCACTGCATCCATATTCAGGGAAACTGTAGGGAGCACTGCAAACACTGCAGGTTCACCACATCCACCTTCATGGGCACTGCATCCTCAAACAAAACATACTGCATCTGCCTTGTGAGACACTGAATCCACTCTATGACCACTGCAGCTACATTCCATCACCATGGCAGGGTCACTGCAACCTCTGCAGAGACACTGAATCCACCGTCATGAAAACTGCATCATCCGTCACAATATACTGCATCCAACTTGTGGGACACTGCTTCCAATGCCTGGGCACTGAATCCACGTTCTTGGACAATGCAGTGGGAACTGAAACCACTGCAGGGACACTGCATACAGCTGAAGTCACACTGCAAAAGCACTGCATTCAGCACAGGCCCACTGTATCCACCTCTGTGGTCACTGCATCTTCCATCACAACATAAGACATACACCTTGAGGGACACTGCAACTACTGCATGGGCATTTCATCCACATTCAGGGAACTGAGGGGGCACTGCAAGCAGTGCAGCATCACTGCATCCACCTTCATGGGCCCTGCATCCTCCATCAAAACATACTGCATCCACCTTGTGGGACACTGCATCCACTGCATGACTACTGCCTCCACATTCCTGGACAATGTGGGGGGCACTGCAAGCACAGCAGGGACACTGCAGCCAGCTGAAGTGGCCATGCAGGTGCAGTGCTATGACTGCAGAATCACTGCATCCTCCTTCATGATGACTGAATCCTCCATCACAAAATGAGGCATCAAACTTGAGGGACACTGCATCCACTGCGTGACCACTGCATCCACATTCATGTAAACTGCAGGTGGCACTGCAACCACTTCAAGATCATTGCATCCCCATTCATGGGCACTGCAACCTCCGTCATGACATAATGCTTGCACATTGTGGGACACTGCATCCACTGCATCGGCACTGCATCCACGTTCTGGGACACTGCAGTTGGCTCTTCAACCATTGCAGGAACACTGCATCCATCTTAAGTGGCACTGAAGGAGCCCTGCAATCACTGAAGGCTTACTGCATCCACTTTCATGGGCACTGCATCCTCCTTCACATCATACTTCATCCACCTGGTGGGACACTGCATGTACTGCATGGGCACTTCATCCACATTCAGGGAAACTGTAGGGGGCACTGCAGCCACTGCAGGTTCACCGCATCCACCTTCATGGGCACTGCATCCCCCGACAAAACATACTGCATCTGCCTTGTAAGTCACTGCATCCACGGCATGAACACTGCATCCACATTCCAGAACAATGCTGGGTGCAGTGCACTATTGCAGGGAAACTGCATCCCCCTTCATAGGCACTGCATCCTCCGCCACAACATACTGCATAAACCTTTAGGTAAACTGCATCCACGGCATGGGCACTGCATTCACCTTCAGTGACACAGAATTCAGCACTGCAACCCCTGCAGGGACACTGCTTCTAGCTGATGTGGAAATGTGGGCGCACTGCAATCAGTGCAGGATCACTCCATCCACTGCATGTTCACAGCATCCAACTGCAGGGACACAGCAGGGTGCACTGCAACCACTGCCGGAGCACTCCAACCACCCTCATGGGCATTGCATCCTCCATCAGAACATACTGCATGCCCCTTGTGGGACACTGCATACATGGCCTGGGCACTGCATCCACGTTCTCAGGTTATGCAGTGGGCATGGCAATCACTGCAGGGACACTGCATAGAGCCAAATTCGCACTGCATTCAGCACATTCTCACTGCATCCACCTTCGTGGGCACTGCATCCTCCGTCACAGCATACCACATCCATCTTGTGGGACACTGCATGCACTGCATGGACACTGCATACACATTAAATGAAACTGCAGGGGTCACTGCAACCACTGCTGGTTTACTGCATCCACCTTCATGCACACTGCTTCCTCCATCACAACATACAGCATAAACATTTAGGTACACTGCATCCACTGCATGGGCACTGCATTCATCTTCACGGACACAGAAGGTGGCTCTGCAACCACTGAAGATACAGTGCATTCAGCTGAAGTGTCACTGCAGGCACACTGCAATCACTGAAGTTTCACTGCATTCCCTGCATTCGCACTGCATCAATATTTCATTACAATGCCGGGGGCATTGCAACCACTGCAGGGACCCTGGATCCTCCTTCATGGGCACTGCATCCTCCGTCACAACATAATGCATATACCTTGGGTGGCACTACATGCTCTGCATGGGAACTGCATCCACATTCAGGGAAACTGTAATGGGCACTGCAAATAATGCAGGTTCACCGCTTCCACCTTCATGGGCACTGCATCCTCTGACAAAACATACTGCATCCTCCTTGTGTGACACTGCAGCCAATGCATGACCACTTAATCCACATTCCAGCACAATGCTGGGGGCCCTGAAAACACTGCAGTGACACTGCGTCCGCCTTCATGCGCAATGCATCCTCCGTCACAACATACTGCAAAAACCTTTAGGGACACTGCCTCCACAGCATGGGCACTGCATTCACCTTCAGGGACACAGAAGGTGGCACTGCAACCACTGCAGCAACACTGCTTCCAGATAATGAGGTAATGCAGGTGCATTGCAATCACTGCAGGATCAGTGCATCCACTGCATGTTCACAGCATCCACATTCAGGGACACAGCAGGCTGCACTGCAACCACTGTAGGGACACTGCATCCAGATGAAGTGGCACTGCAGGAGCACTGCAATGACTGCAGGATCACTGCATCATCCTTCATGGACACTGACTCCTACTTCACAACATATTGCATCCACCTTGAGTCACACTGCAGACATTGCATGAGCACATCATCCACATTCAGGGACATGGCAGGGGGCTCTGCAACCACTGCAGCTACACTGCATCCAGCTGAAGTGGCACTGCAGGTGCACTGCAATCACTGAAGATTCACTGCATCCACTGTATAGGTGGTGCATCAACATTTCAGGACAATGCCGGGAGCACTGCAAACACTAGAGGAACACTGAATCCCCCTCCTTGGGCACTACATCCTCCGTCACAACATACTGCATAAAGCTTTAGGTACACTGCATCCACTGCATGGGCACTGCATTCACCTTCATGGACAGAGAAGGTGGCACTGCAACCACTGCAGCAACACTGATTCCAGCTTATGTGGAAAGGCAAGCGCACTGCAATCACTGCAGGATCACTGCATCCACTGCATGTTCAGAGCATGCACCTTCAGGGACACAGCCGGGTGCACTGCAACTACAGCAGGGATACTGCACCCAGCTGAAGTGGCACTACAGGTGCACTGCAATTACTGCAGTATCACTGCATCATCCTTCACGGACACTGAATACTACTTCACAACGTATTGCATCCACCTTGAGTCACACTGCAGACACTGCATGGGCACAACCTCCACATTCATGGACAGGGCAGGGGGCTCTGCAACCTCTGCAGATACACTGCATCCAGCTGTAGTGACACTGCAGGTGCACTAAATCACTGCAGGATCACTGCATCCACTGCATGTTCAGAGCATGCACATTCAGGGACACAGCAGGGTGCACTGCAGCCAATGCCGGATCACTGCATCCACCCTCATGGGCACTGATACCTCCATCACAACATACTGCATGCACCTTGTGGGTCACTGCATCCAAACCTGGGCAATGCATCCACGTTCTCAGACAATGCAGTGGGCACTGCAGCAACTGCAATGACACTGCATACAGCTGAAGTCACACTGCAGGCACACTGCATTGAGCACAGGCTTACTGCATCCACCTCCATGGCCACTGCATCTTCCATCACAACATACGACATCCACCTTGTGGGACACGGCAACTACTACATGGGCACTGCATCCACATTCAGGGAACTGTAGGGGGCACTGCAACCCCAGCAGGATCAGTGCACCCACCTTCATGGGCTTGCATCCTCCATCACAACATACTGCATCCACCTTGTGGGACACTGCATCCACTGCATGAGCACTGCATCCACATTCCAGGACAATGCTGGGGGCATTGCAACCACTGCAGGGACACTGCAGTCAAGTCAAGTGGCACTGAAGGCGTACAGCAATCACTGCCAGCTCACTGCATATAACTTGTGGGCACTGCATCATCTGTCACAGGATTCGGCAACCAAATTTTGATACTCTGCATTTACTGCATGGGCACTGCATCCACATTCACAGACACAGAACCAGGCGCTGCAACCACTGCAGGGGCACTGCAGCCAGCTGAAGGGGCACTGCAGTTGCACTGTAATGACTGCAGGATAACTGCATCCTCCTTCATGATCCCTGGATCCTCCAACACAACATGAGGCATCCACCTTGGGGGTCACTGCATCCACTGCATGACCCCTGAATCCACATTCAGGTAAACTGCAGGGGGCACTGCAACCACTGCAGGATCACTGCATCCACCTTCATGGGCACTGCATGCTCCATCACAACATACTGCATGCACATTGTGGGACACTGCATCCACTGCATGGGCACTGCATCCATATTCAGGGAAACTGTGGTGGGCACTGCCATGATTGCAGGTTCACCGCATCCACCTTTATTGGAACTGCATACTCCGAGAAAGCATACTGCATCCGCCTTTTGAGACACTGTATCCACTTCATGACGACTGCATCCACATTCCAGCACAATGCCAGGGGCTCTGCAACCAATGCAGGCTCGCTGCATCCACCTTTATGCACAGTGCTTCCTCCATCACAACATACTGCAATAACCTTTAGGTACACTGCATCTACTGCATGGGCACTGCATTCACCTTCACGGACAGAAATGGTGGCTCTGCAACCACTGCAGCTACAGTGCATCCAGCTGAAGTGTCAAGGCAGGCACACTGCAATCACTGAAGTTTCACTGCATTACCTGCATTGGCACTACATCAACATTTCATGACAATGCCGGGGGCACTGCAACCACTGCAGGGACACTGGATCCTCCTTCATGGGCACAGCATCCTCTGTCACAAAATAATGCATCCACTTTGGGTGAAAATGCATGCTCTGCCTGAGCACTGCATCCACATTCAGGGAAAATGTAGGGGGCACTGCAACCACTGCAGGGTCACTGCATCCACATTCATGGGCACTGCATCCTCAGACAATAGATACTGCATCCTCCTTGTGTGACACTGCATCCAATGCATGACCCATGGATTCACATTCCAGCACAATGCCGGGGTCCCTGCAACCACTGCAGGGACGCTGCATCTGCCTTCATGCGCACTGCATCCTCCATCAGAACATATTGCATCCACCTTGTGGGACGCTGCATCCAATGCATGACTACTGCATCCACATTTCTGGACAATGCTGGGGTCACTGCAAGCACTCCAGGGCCACTGCATCACCTTCATCAGAACTGCATCATCCATCATAACATTCTGCATCCCCCATGTGGGACACTGCATCCACTTCCTGTGCACTGCATCCACATTCCCAGACAAAGGATGGGGCGCTGCTAACACTGCAGCAACACTGCATCCAGCTGAAGTGGCACTGCAGGTGCACTGCCATCACTGCAGGATCACTGCATTCACCTTCATAGGCACTGCATACTACAAGAAACCACAATGCCTCCAACATTGTGGCACACTGCGTCCGCTGCATGAGCACTGCATCCACATTTGAGGACAATGCAGAGGGCATTGCAACCACTGCAGGGACACTGCATACAGCTGAAGTTTCACTGGAGGCTCATTGCATTCCGCACTGGCCATCGGCATAAAACTCGTAGGCACTGCATCCTCTGTCACAACATACTGCATCCAAATTGTGGGACACTGCATCCACAGCCTGGGAAGTGCATCCACATTCCCAGAAAATGCAGGAGGCACTGCAACCACTGCAGCAACTTTTCATCCAGCTCAATTGGCACTGCAAGTGCAATGCAATACCTTCAGGCTCACTTCATTCACCTTCGTGGGCACTGCATCCTCCGCCACAAGATACCGCAACCAACTTGTGGGACACTGCATGCACTGCATGGGCACTGCATCCACCTTCAGGGAAACTGTAGGGGCTCTGCAACTACTGCAGATTCACCGCATCCACCTTCATGGGCACTGCATCTACCGACAAAACATACTTCATCTGCCTTGTGAGACACTGCATCCACTGCATGTCTGCTGCATCCACATTCCAGCACTATGCCGGGGGCCCTGCAACCACTGCAGGGACACTGCCTCCACCTTCATGTGCACTGCATCCTCCTTCACAACATACTACATAAACCTTTAAGGACACTACCTCCACTGCATTGGCACTGCATTCACCTTCAGGGACATAGAAGGCGGCACTGCAACCCCTGCAGGGACACTGCTTCCAGCTGATGTGGAAATGCAGGTGCACTGCAATCACTGCAGGAACACTGCAGCCACTGCATGTTCAGAGCATGCACATTCAGGGACACAGCAGGGTACACAGCAACCACTGTCGGATCACTGCATCCACCCTCATGGGTACTGCATTCTCAGTCAGAGCATACTGCATGCACCTTGTGGGACAATGCTTCCAATGCCTGGCCACTGCAACCACGTTCTCGGACAATGTAGTGGACACTAAAACCACTGCAGGGACACTACATTCAGCTGAAGTTCCACTGCAGGTGCACTGCTTTCAGCACAGGCTCACTGCATACACCTCCTTGGGCACTTCATCTTCCATCACAACACACGACATCCACCTTTTGGGGCACAGCAACTACTGCATGGGCACTACATCCACATTCAGGGAACTGTAGGGGGCACTGCAACCACTGCAGCATCACTGCATCCACCTTCATGGGCCCTGCATCCTCCATCACATCATACTGCATCCACCTTGTGGGACCCTGCATCCACTGCATGAACACTGAATCCACATTCAGGTAAACAGCAGGGGGCACTGCAACCCCTGCAGGATCAGTGCATCCACCTTCATGGGCACTGCATCCTCCATCACAACATACTGCATGGACATTGTGGGACACTGCATGCACTGAATAGGCACTGCATCCACGTTCTGGGACACTGCAGTTAGCTCTGCAACCACTGCAGCAACACTGTATCCAGCGGAAGTGGCACTGCAAGCACACTGCTATCACTTCAGGCTCACTGCATCCACCTTCGTGGGCACTGAGTGCTCTGTCACAGCATACTGCATCCACCGTGTAGGACACCACATGCACTGCATGGGCACTGCATCCACATTCAGGTAGACTGTAGGAGACACTGCAACCACTGCAGGTTCACCGCATCCAACTTTTTGGGCAGTGCATCCTAAGACAAAACATACTGCTTCTGCCTTGTGAGACACTGCATCCACTGCATGACAACAGCATCCACATTCCAGGACAATGTGAGGGCCACTGCAAACACTGCAGGGACACTGCATCCACTGCATGGGCAGTGCATTCACCTTCAGGGACACAGAAGGTGGCACTGCAACCCCTGCAGGGACACTGCTTCAGGCTGATGTGGAAATGCAGGCACACTGGAATCACTGCAGGATCACTGCTTCCACTTCATCTTCACACCATTCAAATTAAGGGACACAGCAAGGTGCACTTCAACCACTGCCAGATCACTGCATCTACCTACATGGGCATTGCATCCTCCATCACAACATACTGCATGCACCTTGTGGGACACTGCATCCAATGCCTGGGCACTGCATCTACATTCTCGGACAAGGCAGTCAGCACTGCAACCGCTGCAGGGACACTGAGTCCATCTGAAGTGGCACTGCAGGCACACTGCATTCAGCACATGCTCACTGAATCCACCTTCGTGGGCACTGCATCTTCCATCACAACATACGACAGCCACCATGTGGGACACTGCAACTACTCCCTGGGCACTGCATCCACATTCCCGGACAATGCTGGGGCACTGCAACCACTGCTGGGACACTGCATCCACCTTCATGGGCACTGCATCCTCCGTCACAACATACTGCATAAACCTTTAGGGACACTGCCTCCACCGCATGGGCACTGCATTCACCTTCACGTACACAGAAGATGGCACTGCAACCCCTTCAGGAACACTGCTTCCACCTCATGTGGAAATGCAGGTGCACTCCAGTCACAGCAGGATCACTGCATCCACTGCATGTTCACAGCATGCACATTCAGGGACACAGCAGGTTGCACTGCAACCACTGCAGGATCACTGCATCCACCTTCATGGGCTCTGCATCCTCTGTTACAACATACTGCATGCACATAGTGTTACACTGCATCCAAAGCCTGGGCACTGCAGCCACGACACGGACAATGCAGTACGCACTGCAACCACTGCAGGGACACTCCATCCAGCTCAAGTCGCACTGCAGGCACACTGCATTCCACACAGGCTCACTGCATCCAAATCGTGGGCACTGCATTCTCTGTCACAACATATGGCAACCAACTTTTGGTTCTCTCCATCCACTGCATGGGCTCTGCATCTGCATTCGGGGACACAGAACGGGGCACTGAAGCCACTGCAGGGACACTCCAGCCAAGTTGACTGCAATGACTGCAGGATCACTGGATCCTCTTCCATGATCACTGATTCCACCATCACAACATAAGGCATCTACCTTGAGGGACACTGCATCCACTGCATGAGCACTGCATCCACATTCAGTGAAACTGCAGGGGACACTGCAACCACTGCAGCAATACTACATCCAACTGAAGTGACGCTGCTGGCGCACTGCCATCAATTCAGGATCACTGCATTCACCTTCATCTGCACTGCATACTACAATGCACCACAATGGCTCCACATTGTGAGACACTGCATCCACTGCATGAGCAGTCCATCCACATCCCAGGACAAGGCAGGTGGCATTGCAACCACTATAGGGATACTGCATCCAGCTGAAGTCGCACTGAATGCGTACTGCAATCACTGCCAGCTCACTGCATCCAACTCCAAGGCTCTGCATCCTCTGTCACAACATACAGCAGCCAACTTTTTGTACATAGCATCCACTACATGGGCACTGCATCCACACTCAGGGACACAGAATGGGGCACTGTAACTACTGCAGGGACACTCCAGTTGCTCAGCAGGGGGCAGAGCAACCACTGCAGTATTACTGCTTCCACCTTCATGGGCACTGCATCCTCCGTCACAACATACTGCATGCACAATTAGGGACACTACATCCATTGCATGGGGACTGCATCCAGGTTCAGGGAGACTGCAGTTGGCTCTGCAACTACTGCAGGGACACTGCAGCCAGCTGAAGTGGCACTGCAAGTTCACTGCAATGACTGCAGGTTCACTGCATCCTCCTTCATCATCACTGAATCCTCCAAAACATCATACTGCATCCACCTTGAGTGACACTGCATCCACTGCATGAGCACTGCATCCACATTAAGGTAAACTGCAGGGGGCACTGCAACCACTGAAGGATCACTGCTTCCACCTTCATGGGCACTGCATCCTCTGTCACAACATACTGCATGCACATTGAGGGACACTGCATCCACTGGATGGGGACTGCATCCATGTTCACGGACACTGCAGTTGGCTCTGCAACCACTGCAGCAACACTATTTCCAGCTGAAGTGGCACTGCAAGCGCACTGCAAGCAGTTCAGGCTCACTGCATCCACCATTGTGGGCACTGCATCCTCCATCACTGCATGCCGCATCCACCTTTTGGGACACTGCATGCCCTGAATGGGCACTGCATCCACATTCAGGGAAACTGTAGCAGGCACTGCAACCACTGCAGATTCTCCGCATCCTCCTTCATGGGCACTGCATCCTCCAACAAAACTTGTGCCTTGTGAGACACTGCATCAACTGCATGACCCCTGGATCCACATTCCAGCACAATGCTGGGGGCCCTCAACGACGGCAGGGACACTGCATCTGCCTTCATGCGCACTTCATCCTCCGTTTCAACATACTGCATAACCCTTTAGGGACACTGCCTCCACTGCATGGGCTGTGCATTCAAATTCAGGGGCACAAAAGGTGGCACTGCAACCACTGCAGCAACACTGCTTCCAGCTGATGAGGAAATGCAAGGGCACTGCAATCACTGCAGGATGACGGCATCCACTGCATTTTCACAGCGTTCACATTCAGGGACATGGCATGGTGCACTGCTGCCACTGCAGTGACACTGCAGCCAGATGAAGTGTCACTGCAGGTGCACTGCAATGACTGCAGGATAACTGCATCCTCCTTCATGGGCACTGAATCCTGCTTCACAACATACTGCACCCACCTTGAGTCACATTGCAGACACTGCATGGGCACAGCATTCACATTCAGGGACATGGCAGTTGGCTATGCAACCACTGCAGCTACACTGCATCCAAGTGAAGTGGCACTGCAGGTGCAATGCAATCACTGAAAATTCAGTGCGTCCACAGCATAGGCACTGCATCAACATTTCAGGACAATGCCTGGGCACTGCAACCACAGGAGGGACACTGCATCCCCCTTCATGGGCACTGCCTCCTCCATCACAAAAAAACTGCATAAACCTTTAGGTACACTGCATCCACTGCATAGCCACTCCATTCACCTTCAGTGACACAGAAAGTGGCACTGCAACGCTGCAGGGACACAGCTTCCAGCTGATGTGGTACTGCAGGCGCCCTGCAATCACTGCAGGATCACTGCATCCACTGCATATCCACATTCAGGGAAAAGGCACTGCAGTAGCACTGCAACCACTGCAGGATCACTGCATCCACCTTCATGATCACTGAACCCTCTGTCACAACATACTGCATGCACATTGTGGGACACTGCCTCCACTGCGTGGACACTGCATCCATGCTCAGGGACACTGCAGTTGGCTCTGCAATCACTTCAGGCTCACTGCATCCAACTTCGTGGGCACTGCATCCTCCGTCACAGCATACCGCATCCACCTTTTGGGACACTGCATGCACTGCATCGGCACTGCATCCACATTCAGGGAACTTGTAGTCGGCACTGCAACCACTGCAGGTTCACCGCATCCAGCTTCATGGGCAGTTCCTCCTCCAACAAAACATACTGTATCCGCCTTGGGAGACACTGCATCCACTGCATGAATCCTGCATCAACATTCCAGCACAATGCCAGGGGCCCTGCAACAACTGCAAGGACACTGACTCCACCTTCATGTGCACTGCAATCTCCGTCACAACATATTGCATAAACCATTAGGGACACTGCCTCCACTGCATGGGTACTGCATTCACCTTCAAGGACAAGAAGGTGGCATTGCAACCTCTAGAGCAACACTGCTTCCAGCTGATGAGGAAATGCATGCTCACTGCAATCACTGCAGTATCACTGCACCCACTGCATCGTCAGAGCATGCCCATTCAGGGACACAGCAGGGTGCACTGCAACCACTACCAGATCACTGCATGCACCCTCATGGGCACTGCATCCTCCATCACAACCTACTGCATGCAAATGTGGGACACTGCATCCAATGCCTGGGCACAGCATCCACGTTCTTGAACAATGCAGTGGGCACTGCAACCACAGCAGGGACACTGCATACAGCTGAAGTCACACTGCAAGTGCACTGCATTCAGCACAGGCTCACTTCATCCACCTATGTGGGCACTGCATCTTCCATCACAACATACTGCATACACCTTGTGGGACACTGCACCTACTGCATGGGCACTGCATCCGGATTCAGTGAACTGTAGGGGTCACTGCAACCACTGAAGCATCACTGCATCCACCTTCATTGGCCCTGCATCTTCCATCACAACATACTGCATCCACCTGGTGGGACACTGCATCCACTGCTTGACTACTGCATCCACATTCCTGGACAATGCAGGAGGCACTGCAAGCACTGCAGGGACAGTGCGTCCACATTCATGGGAACTGCATCATCCGTCATTACATGCTGCATCCACATTGTGGGACATTGCATCCACTGACTGGGCAGTGCATCCACATTCAAGGACAATGCAGGTGGCACTGCAACCACTGCAACAACACTGCATCCAGCTGAAGTGGTTCTGCAGGTGCACTGCCATCACTGCAGGATCACTGCATTCATCTTCTTCAGCACTGCATACTACAACACACCACAATGCCTCCAGATTGTGGGACACTGAATCCATTGCATGACACCTGCATCCATCTTCCAGCACAATGCCGGGGGCACTGCAACCACTGCAGGGACACTGCATCCACCATCATGGGCACTGCATCCTCCGTCACAAAATACTGCATAAACCTTCAGGAGCAATGCATCCACTGCATGGGCACTGCATTCACCTTCAGGGACACAGTAGGTGGCAAGGGAACACCTCAGGGACACTGCTTCCAGCTGATATGGAAATTCAGGCCCCCTGCAATCACTGCAGGATCACTGCATCCACTGCATGTTCACAGCATCCACATTCAGGGACACAGCAGGGTGCACTGCAACCACTGCCGGATCACTGCACCTTCCTTCAGGGGCACTGAATACTCCGACACAACATACAGCATCCACCTTGTGGAACACTGCATCCAATGCAGGGCACTGCATCCACGTTCTCGGACAATGCAGTTGGCACTTCAACCACTGCAGGGACCCTGTATACAGCTGAAGTCGCACTGCAGGTGCACTGCAATCACTGCAGGCTCACTGAATCCACCTTCGTCAGCACTGCATCTTCCATCACAACATACGACATCCAATTGTGGGACACTGCAACTACTGCATGGGCACTGCATCCACATACAGCTAACTGTTGGGTGCACTGCAACCACTGCAGCATCACTGCATTCACCTTCATGGGCCCTGCATCTTCCATCACAACATACTGCATCCACATTGTGGGACACTGCATCCACTGCATCACTCCTGCATCAACATTCCTGGAAAATGCGGGGAGCCCTGCATCCACTGCAGGGACACTGCATCCACCTTCATGAGAACGGCATCATGTGTCATAACATACTGCATCCACCTTGTGGGACACTGCATCCACTGCCTGGGCACTGCATCCACATTCCTGGAGAATGCAGGGGGCACTGCAACCACTGCAGCAACACTGCATCCAGTGGAGATGGCACTGCAGGCTCACTTCCATCACTGCAGGATCACCGCATTCACCTTCATCGGCACTGCATACTACAACACAACACAATGTCTCCACATTGTGGAACTCTGAATCCACTGCATGAGCACCACATCCACGTTCCAGGACAATGCAGGGGGCATTGCAACCACTGCAGGGACACTGCATCCAGCTGAGGTGTCACTGGAGGTGTACTGCAGTCACTGCCGGTTCACTGCATCCAACTCGTGGGGACTTCATCTTCTGTCACAACATACGGCAACCAACTTTTGGTACTCTGTATGCACTGCATGGGCACTGCATCCACATTCAGGGACACAGAAAGGGCACTGCAAACACGGAAGGGACACTTTAGCCAACTGCCGTGGCACTGCATGGGCATGGCATTGACCGCAAGATCACTGCATCCACCTTCATGAGCACTGCATCCTCCGTCACCACATACCGCATGCACATTAGGGGACACTGCATCCACTGCATGGGCACTGCATCCACAATTAGGGACACTGCAGTTGGCTCTCCAACCACTGCAGCAACACTGCATCCAGCTGAAGTGGCACTGCAGGTGCACTGCAATCACTGCAGTCTCACTGCATCCACCTTCGTGGGCACAGCATCCTCCGTCACAACATACGGTATCCACCTTGTGAGACATTGCATGCACTGCATGGGCACTGCATCCACATTCAGGGAAACTGTAGGTGGCACTGCAACCACTACAGGTTCACCGAATCCACCTTCATGGGCATGGCATCCTTTGATAAAGCATACTGCATCTGCCTTATGACACACTGCATCTACTGCACGAACCCTGGATCCACTTTCCAGGACAATCCCCAGGACACTGCCACCACTGCAGGGACACTGCATCCACCTTCATGGGCACTGCATCCTCTGTCACATCATTCTGCATAAACCATTAGGTACACTGCACCCACTGCATGGGCACTGCATTCATCTTCAGGAACACAGAAGGCAGCACTTCAACGCCTACAGGGACACAGCATACAGCTGAAGTCACAGTGCATGCGCACTGCCATCACTGCAGGATCACTGCATTCACCTTCATCGGAACTGCATACTACAACACACCACAATGCCTCCACATTGTGGGACACTGCATCCACTGCATGAGCACTGCATCCACATTCCAGGACAATACAGGGGGTATTGCAACCACTGCAGCGACACTGCATGCAGCTGAATTGGCACTGAAGGCGTACTGCAATCACTGCTGGCTCACTGCATCCAACTTCAGGGCTGTGCATCCTCTATCACAACAAATGGCAACCAACATTTGGTACTCTTCATCCACTGCATGGGCACTGCATCCACATTCTGGGACACCGAAGGGGGAACTGCAACCACTGCAAGGACACTGCAAACAGCTGAAGTGGCAGTGAAGGTGTACTGCAATGACTGAAGGCTCACTGCATCCACCTTTGTGGGCACTGCATCTTCCATCACAACATATGACATCCACCTTATGGGACACTGCAACTACTGCATGGGCACTGCATCCACACTCAGGGACACAGAACGGGGCACTGCAACCACTGCAGGAACACTGAAGCCAGCTGAATTGGCACTGCAGGTTGACTGCAATGACTGCAGGATCCACTGCATGAGCACTGCATCCACATTCAGGTAAACTGCAGGGGGCAGTGCAACCAGTGCAGGATCAGCACATACACCTTCATGGGCGCTGCATCCTCCGTCACAACATACTGCATGCACATTATGGGACACTGCATCCACTGCATGACTACTGCATCCACATTCCCGGACAATGCGGGGGGCAGTGCAAGCACTGCAGGGACACTGCATCCACCTTTGTGGGCACTGCCTCCTCCATCACAGCATACCGCATCCACATTGTGGGACACTGAATGCACTGCATATGCACTGCATCCACATTCAGGGAAGCTGTAGGGGGCACTGCAACCACTGCAGGTTCACCGCATCCAGCTGAAGTCTCACTGCAGGCGCACTGCCATCACTATAGGATCACTGCATTCACCTTCATTGCCACTGCATACTACAACACACCACAATGCCTCCACATTGTGGGACTCTTCATCCACTGCATGAGCACTGCATCCACATTCCAGGACAATGCACAGGGCATTGCAACCCCTGCAGGGACACTGCATCCAGCTCAAGTGGCATTGAAGGCGTACTGCAATCACTGCCAGCTCACTGCATCCAACTCCAGTGCTCTGCATCCTCCGTCACAACATACTGCATGCACATTATGGGACACTGCATCCACTGCATGACTACTGCATCCACATTCCCGGACAATGCGGGAGGCAGTGCAAGCACTGCAGGGACACTGCATCCACCTTTGTGGGCACTGCCTCCTCCATCACAGCATACCGCATCCACATTGTGGGACACTGAATGCACTGCATATGCACTGCATCCACATTCAGGGAAGCTGTAGGGGGCACTGCAACCACTGCAGGTTCACCGCATCCAGCTGAAGTCTCACTGCAGGCGCACTGCCATCACTATAGGATCACTGCATTCACCTTCATTGCCACTGCATACTACAACACACCACAATGCCTCCACATTGTGGGACTCTTCATCCACTGCATGAGCACTGCATCCACATTCCAGAACAATGCACAGGGCATTGCAACCCCTGCAGGGACACTGCATCCAGCTCAAGTGGCATTGAAGGCGTACTGCAATCACTGCCAGCTCACTGCATCCAACTCCAGGGCTCTGCATCCTCCGTCACAACATACTGCATGCACATTATGGGACACTGCATCCACTGCATGACTACTGCATCCACATTCCCGGACAATGCGGGGGGCAGTGCAAGCACTGCAGGGACACTGCATCCACCTTCGTGGGCACTGCATCCTCCATCACAGCATACCGCATCCACATTGTGGGAATGCACGGCATGGGCACTGTATCCGCATTCAGGGACATAGAACAGTGCACTGCAACCACTGCAGGGACACTGCAGCCAACTGAAGTGGCACTGAAGGAGCACTACAATGACTACAGAATCACAGCATCCTCCTTCATGATCACTGAATCCTCCATCACAACATAAGCCAGCCAAATTGAGGGACACTGCATCCACTGCATGAGCACTGCATCCACATTCAGGTAAACTGCAGGGGGCATTGCAAGCACTGAAGGATCACTGCATCTACGTTCATGTGCACTGCATTTTACGTCAAAACATACGCCATGCACATTGTGGGACACTGCATCCACTGCCTGGGCACTGCATCCACGTTGCAGGACAATGCCAGCGGTACTGCAATCACCGCAGCGACACTGCATCCACGTTGATGAAAACTGCATCATCCATCATAACATACTGCATCTTCCTTGTGGGACACTGCATCCACTGCCTGAGCACTGCATCCACGTTATGGGACACTGCAGTTGGCTCAGCAACCACTGCAGCAACACTGAATCCAGCTGAAGTGGTACTGCAGGTACAGTGCCATCACTGCAGGATCAGTGCATTAAGCTTCACAGGCACTGCATACTGAAACACAGTGCAATGCCTCCACATTGCCGGACATTGCATCCACTGCATGAGCACTACATCCACATTCCAACAATGCAGGGGGAATTGCAACCACTTCAAGAACACTGCACACAAGTGATGTCGCACTGCATGTACACTGCATTCAGCACTGGGTCACTGCATCCAACAGTCAGGCACTGCATCCTCTGTCACAACATATGGCAACCGAATTTTGGTACTCTGCAGCCTCACCATGGGCACTGCATCCACATTCAGGGACACAGAATGGGACACTGCAACCACTGCAGGGACACTGCATCCACCTTCATGGGCACTGCATCCTCCGTCACAACATACTGCATAAAGATTTAGGTACACTGCATCCACTGCATGGGCACTGCATTCACCTTCAGGGACACAGAAGGCAGCACTGCAACCCCAGCAGGGAAACTGCTTCCAGCTGATGAGGAAATGCAGGTGCACTGCAATCAGTGCAGGATCACTTCATCCACTGCATGTTCACAGCATCCACATTCAGGGACACAGCAGGGTGCACTGCAACAACTGCAGGATCACTGCATCCACCTTCATGGGCACTGCATCTTCCGTCACAACCTACTGCATGCACATAGTGCGACACTGCATCCAATGCCTGGGCACTGCGTCCACGATCTTGGACACTGCAGTGGGCACTGCAACCACTGCAGGGACACTGCATACAGCTGAAGTCGCACTGCAGGCACACTGCATTCAGCAGAGGCTCACTTCATCCACATATGTGGGCAATTCATCTTCCATCACAACATACTGCATACAACTTGTGGGACACTGCATCCACTGCATGACTACTACATCCACATTACCAGACAAAGTGGGGGGACTGCAAGCGCTACAGTGACACTGCATCCACCTTCATGAGAACAGCCTCATCTGTCATCACATACTGCATCCACCTTGGGGGACTCTGCATCCAATGCATGGGCACTGGATCCACATTCCCTGACTATGCAGGGGGCACTGCAACCACTGCAGCAACACTGCATCCAGCTGAATTGGCACTGCAGGTGCACTGCCATCACTGCAGGATCACTGCATTCACCTTCATTAGCATGGCATACTACAACATACCACAATGCCTCCACATTGTGGGACACTGCATCCACTGCATGAGCACTGCATCCACATTCCAGGACAATGTAGGGGGCATCACAACCACTGCACGGACACTGCATCCAGCTGAAGTGGCACTGATGGTGTACTGCAATCACTGCCGGCTCACTGCATCCAACACGTGGTCACTACATCCTCTGTTACAACATACGGCAACAAACTTTTGGTACTATGCAGCCACTGCATGGGCACTGCATCCAAACTCAGGGACACAGGATGGGGCACTGAAAGCACTGCAGGGACCCAGCAGCCACCTGAAGTGGCACCGCAGGTTCACTGCAATGACTGCAGGATCACTGCATCATTCTTCATGATCACTGAATCCTCCATCACAACATAATGCACCCACCTTGAGGGACACTGCATCCACTGCATGACCACTGCATCCACCTTCATTGGCATTGCATCCTCTGTCACATCATACTGCATGCAAATAGTGTGACACTGCATCCACTGATTGGGCACTGCATCCACGTTCAGGGACACTGCATCCAGCTGAAGTGGCACTGCAGGTGCACTGCAATCATTAAAGATTCACTGCATCCACTGCATAGGCACTGCATCACCATTTCAGAACAATGCCGGGGGCACTGCAACCACAGGAGGGACACTACATCCCTCTTCATGGGCACTGCATCCTCCGTCACAACGTTCTGTATAAGCCTTAAAGGACACTGCATCCACTGCATGGGCACTGCATTCACATTCAGCAACACAGAAGGTGGAATTGCAAGCCCTTCAGGGACACTGCTTCCAGCTGATGTGGAAATGCAGATGCGCTGCAATCACTGCAGGATCACTGCATCCATTGCATGTTCAGAGCATGCACATTCAGGGACACAGCAGGGTGCACTGCAAGCACTGCCGGATCACTGCATCCACCCTCATGGGCACTGCATCCTCCGTCACAACATACCACATGCACCTTGTGGGACACTGCATCCAATGCCTGGGCACTGCATCCACGTTCTCGGACAATGCAGTGTGCACTGAAACCACTGCAGGGACACTGCATACAGCTAAAGTTGCAATGCAGGTGCACTGCATTCAGCATAGGATCACTGCATCCACCTCCGTGGGCGCTGCATCTTCCATCACAACATATAACATCCACCTTGTGGGAAACTGCAACTACTGCATGGGCACTGCATCCACATTCAGGGAACTTTAGGGGGCACTGCAACCACTGCAGCATCACTCCATCCACTTCATGGGCCCTGCATCCTCCATCACAACATACAGCATCCACCTTGTGGGACACTGCATCCACTGCCTGGGCACTGCATCCACATTCCCGGACAATGCAGGGGGCACTGCAAGCACTGCAGCAACACTGCATCCAGCTGAAGTGGCACTGCAGTCACACTGCCATCATTGCAAGATCACTGCATTCAACTTCATCAGCACTGCATCCTACAACACAACAAAATGACTCCACATTGTGGGAAACTGCATCCACTCCATGAGCTCTGCATCCACATTCCCAGACAATGCATGGATCACTGCAACCACTGCAGGGACACTGCATCCAGCTGAAGTGGCATTGAGGGCATACTGGAATCACTGTCGGCTCAGTGCATCCAACTCCAGGGCTCTGCATCCTCTGTCACAACATACGGCAGTCAATTTTTGGTACTCTGCATCCACTGCATGGGCACTGCATCCACATTCAGGGACACAGGATGCGGCAATGCAACCACTGTGGGGACACTGCAGACCGCTGAAGTGGCACTGCAAATTCACTGCAATGACTGCAGTATTACTGCATCCTCTTTCATAATCACTGAATTCTCCAACACATCATAAGGCATCCACCTTGAGGGACACTGCATCCACTGCATGAGCACTGAATCCACATTAAGGTAAACTACAGGGGGCACTGCAACCACTGCAGGATCACAGCATCCAGCTGAAGTGGCACTGCAAGCGCACTTCAATCAATTCAGGGTCACTGCATCAACCTTCGTGGGCAATGCATCCTCCATCAGAACATACTGCATCCAACTCGTGGAACACTGCATGCACTGCATGAGCTCTGCATCCACATTCAGGGAAATTGTAGTGGGCACTGCAACCACTGCAGATTCACCGCATCTACCTTCATTGGCACTGCATCCTCTGACAAAACATACTTCATCCGCCTTTTGAGTCACTGCATCCACTGCATGACTCCAGCATCCGCATTCAAGTATAATGCCAGGGGCACTGCAACCACTGCTGGGACACTGAATCCACCTTCATGGGAACTGCATCCTTTGTCCCAACATACTGCATGCACCTTGTGGGACACTACATCCAATGCCTGCGCACAGAATCCACGTTATCGAACAATGCAATGGGCACAGCACCACTCCAGGGACACTGCATACAGCTGAAGTCGCACTGCAGGTGCACTGCATTCAGCACAGGCTCATTGCAACCCCCTTCGTGGGCACTGCATCTTCCATCACAACATACGACATCCAACTTGTGGCACACTGCAACTACTGCATGGGCACTGCATCCACAGTCAGTGAACTGCAGGGGGCACTCCAACCAGTGCAGGACCAGTGCATCCACCTTCATGGGCCCTGCATTCTCCATCACAACATACTGCACGCAAATTGTGGGACACTGCATCCACTGCATGGGCACTGCATCCATGATCAGGGACACTGCATTTGCCTCTGCAGCCACAGCAGCAACACGGCATCCAGCTGAGGTGGCACTGCAGGCACACTGCACTCACTGCAGGCTCACTGCATCCAGCTTCGTGTGCTCTGAATCTTCTGTCACAGCATACCACATCCACCTTGTGGGACACTGAATGTAATGCCTGGGAACTGCATCCACGTTCTCGGACAATGCAGTGGGAACTGCAACTACAGCAGGGACACTGCATACAGATGAAATCGCACTGCAGGTGCACTGCATTTAGCACCCTCTCACTGCATCCACCTTCATGGGCACTGCATCCTCCGTTACAACATACTTCATGCACATTATGGGACACTGAATCCACTCTTTGGGCACTGTATTTACGTTCTGGGACACCTCAGTTGCATCTGCAACCACTGCAGCAACACTGCATCCAGCTGAAGTGGCACTGAAGGCGTATGCAATCACTGCCGGCTCACTGCATCCAACACAGGGGCACTGCATCCTCTGTCACAACATACAGCAACCAACTTTTAGTACTCTGCATCCACCTTCATCTGCACTGCATCCTCCATTACAACATACAGCATGCACCTTGTGGGACACTGCATCCAATGCCTGGGCACTGCAGCCACGCTCTCGGATAATGCAGTGGAGACTGAAACCACTGCAGAGACACTGCATACAGCTAAAGTCGAACTGCAGGCACACTGCATTCAGCACAGGCTCACGGCATTCACCTTCGTGGGCACTGCATCTTCCATCAGAACATACGACATCCACCATGAGGGACAATGCAACTACTGTTGGGCTCTGCATCCTCATTCAGGGAACTGCAGGGGGCACAGCAACCACTGCAACATCACTGAATCCACCTTCATGGGCCCTGCATCCTCCATCACAACATACTGCATCTACCTCATGGGACACTGCATCCACTGCATGACTACTGCATCCACATTCCAGGACAATGCCGGTGGCACTGCAACCACTGCAGGGACACTGCATCCACCTTCATGGGCACTGCATCCTCCCTCACAACCTACTGGATAAACCTTTAGGTTCACTGCATCCACTGCAGGGGGACTGCATTCACCTTCAGGGACACAGAAGGTGGCACTGAAACCCCTGCAGGCACACTGCTTCCTGCTGATGTGGAAATGAGGCGGCACTGCAATCACTGCAGGATCACTGCATCCACTGCATGTTCACAGCATCCACATTCAGGACACAGCAGCGTGCACTGTAACCACTGCTGGATCAGTGCACCCACCTTCATGGGCACAGCATCCTCCAACACAGCATACTGCATGCCCCTTGTGGGACACAGCATCCAATGGCTGGACACTACATCCAAGCTCTCGGACAATGAAGTGGACACTGCAACCACTACAGGGACACTGGATCCAGCTGAAGTGGCACTGCCTGTGCACTGCAATGACTGCAGGATCACAGCATCCTCCTTCATGATCACTGAATCCTCCGTCACAATATAAGGCATCCATCGCGTGGAACACTGCATCCACTGCATGAGCACTGCATCCACATTCCAGGAAAATGCAGGGGGCATTGCAACCACTGCAGGGACACTGCATCCAGCTGAAGTGGCACTGAAGGCATACTGCAATCTATGCTGGCTCACTGCATCCAACTCGTGGGCACTGCATCCTCTGTCACAACATATGGCAACCAAATTTTGGTACTCTGCATCCACTGCATGGGCACTACATCCACATTCAGGGAACTGTAGGGGGCACTGCAACCACTGCAGCATCACTACATCCACCTTCATGGGCCCTGCATCCTCCATCACAACATACGGCATCCAACTTGAGTGACAGTGCATCCACTGCTTCCACATTCCTGGACAATGCCGGGGGCACAGCAAGCACTGCAGGTCCACTGCATCCACGTTCATGGGCACTGCATTTTCCGTCACAACATACTGCATGCACCTTGTGGGACACTGCATCCACTGCATGACTACTGCATCCACATTCCCGGACAATGGGGGGGCACTGAAAGCACTGCAGGGACACTTCATTCACCTTCATGAGAACTGCATCATCTGCCATAACATACTGCATCCACCTTGAGGGACACTTTATCCACTGCCTGGGCACTGCTTCCGCATTCCTGGCAATGCAGCGGGCACTGCAATCATTGCAGCAGCACTGCATATGGGTGAAGTGGCACTGCAGGCGCACTGCCATCAGTGCAGGATAACTGCATTCACCTTCATCGGCACTTCATACTACAACACACAACAATGACTCCAAATTGTGTGACACTGCATCCATCTTCGTTGGCACGGCATCCTCCATCACAACATACTGCATCCACCTTGTGGGTCAATGCATGCACTGCATGGGCACTGCATGCACATTCAGGGAAACTGTAGGGGGCACTGTCACCACTGCAGTTTCACCGAATCCACATTCATGGGCACTGCATCCTCCGACAAGACATATTTCATCTGCCTTGTGAGACACTGCAGACACTGCATGGGTAGAGAATCCACATTCAGGGACATGGCAGGGGGCTCTGCAACCACTGCAGCTACACTGCATTCAGCTGAAGTGGCACTGCAGGTGCACTGCAATCACTGAAGATACACTGCATCCACTGCATAGGCACTGCATCAACATTTCAGGACAATGCCGGGGGCACTGCTACCAGTGGAGGGACACTGCAACCTTCCCCATCATGGGCACTGCATCCTACATCACAACATACTGCATAAACCGTTAGGTACACTGCATCCACTGCATGGGCAGTGCATTCAGCTTCAGGGACAAAAAAGTTGGAACTGCAACCCCTGCAGGGACACTGCTTGCAGCTGATTTGGAAATGCGGATGCACTGCAACCACTGCCAGATCACTGCATCCACCCACATGGGCACTGCATCCTCCGTCACAACATACTGCATGCACCTGTGGGACACTGCATCCAATGCCTGGGCACTGCATCCACGTTCTCGGATGATGCAGTCAGCACTGCAACCACTGCAGGGACACTGCATACAGATGAAGTCGCACTGCAGGTGCACTGCATTCAGCACAGGATCACCGCATCTGCCTACGAGGGTGCTGCATCTTCCATCAAACATACGACATACACCTTGTTGGACACTGCATCTCATACATGGGCACTGAATCAACATTCAGGGAACTGTATGGGGCACTGCATCCACTGCAGCATCACTGCATCCACCTTCATGGGCCCTGCATCCTCCATCACAACATACTGCATCCACATTCAGGTACAGTGCATACACTGCATCCACATTCCTGGACAATGCGGGGGGCACTGCAACCACTGCAGTGACACTGACTACATCTGAAGTGGCATTGAATGCATGCTGTAATCACTGCATGCTCACTGCATACACCTTTGCTGGCACTGCATCTTCCATCACAATACACGAGATACACCTTGTGGCACACAGTAACTACTGCATGGACACTGCATCCACATTCAGGGAACTGTAGGGGCACTGCAACCACTGCAGCATCCCTGCATCCACCTTCATGGGCACTGCATCCTCCATCAAAACCTACTGCATCCACCTTGTGGGACACTGCGTGTACTGCATGGGCACTTCATCCATATTCAGGGAAACTGTAGGGGGCACTGCAGCCACTGCAGGTTCAAGGCATCCACCTTCATGGGCATTAGATCCTCTGACAAATCATACTACTTCCGTGTTCTGAGACACTGCATCCACTGCATGACCCATGCATCCACATTCCAGGACAATGCTGGGGGCACTGCAACCAATGCAGTGACACTGCATCCACTTTAATGGGCACTGCATTCACCTTCAGTGACACAGAAGGCGGTACAGCAACCCCTGCAGGGACACCGCTTCCAGCTGATGTGGAAATGCAGGTGCACTGCATTAACTGAAGATTCACTGCATCCACTCCATAGGCACTGCATCAACATTTCAGGACAATGCCGGGGGCACTGCCACCACTGCAGGGACACTGCATGCCCCTTCATGGGCACTGCATCCTCCGTCACAACATATTGCATAAACATTTATGTACACTGCATACACTGCATGGACACTGCATTCACCTTCAGTGACACTGAGGTGGTACTGCAACCCCCGCAGGGACACTGCATCCAGCTGAAGTGGCACTGAAGGTGCACTGCAATCACTGCTGTCTCACTGCATCCAGCTCCAGGGCTCTGCATCCTCTGTCACAACATGCAGCAACCAAACTTTTGTACTCTGCATCCACTGCATGGGCACTGCATCCACATTCAGCGACAGAGGACGGGGCACTGCATCCACTGCAGGGACGCTGCAGCCAGCTGAAGTGCCCCTGCAAGTTCACAGCAATGACTGCAGGATCACTGCATCATCCTTCATGATCATTGAATCCTCCAACACGTCATAAGGCATCCACATTAAGGCACACTGTATCCACTGCATGAGCACTGCATCCACATTCAGGTAAACTGCAGGGGGCACTGCAACCGCTGCAGGATCACTGCATCCACCCTCATGGGCACTGCATCCTCTGTCACAACATACTGCATGTACATTGTGGGACACTGCATCCACTGCATAGGCACTGCATCCACATTCAGGGACACTGCAGTTGGCTCTGCAACCACTGCAGCAACACTGCATCCAGCTGAAGTGGCACTGCAATCAGTTCAGGCTCACTGCATCTACCTTCGTGTGCACTGCATCCTCCGTCACAGCATAGAGCATTCACCTTGTGGGACACCGCATGCACTGCATGGGCACTGCATCCACATTCAGGGAAACTGTAGGGGGCACTGCTACCACTGCAGGTTCACCACATCCACCATGGGCACTGCATCCTCTGACAACACATACTTCATCCGCCTTGTGACATACTGCATCCACTGCATGACCAGTGCATCCACATTCCAGCACAATGCCGGGGGCCCTGCAACCACTGCAGGGACACAGCATCTGCCTTCATGTGCACTGCATTCTCGTCACAACATACTTCATAAACCTTTAGGTAAACTGGCTCCACTGCATGGGCACTGCATTCGCCTTCAGGGACACAGAAGGCGGCACTGCAACCACGGCAGCAATGGTGCTTCCAGCTGATGAGGAAATGCAGGCGCACTGCAATCACTGCAGCATAACTGCATCCACTGCATGTTGAAAGCATCCGCATTCAGGGACACAGCAGGGTGCACTGCAACCACTGCAGGGACACTGTATCCAGATGAAGTGGAACTGCAGGTGCACTGCAATGACTGCAGGATCACTGCATCTTCCTTCATGGGCACTGAATCCTGCTTCACAACATACTGCATCCACCTTGATACACACTGCAGCCACTTCATGGGCACTGCATTCACATTGCGGGAAACTATAGGTGACACTGCAACCACTGCCGGTTCACTGCATCCACATTCATGGGCACTGAATCCTCTGACAAAACATACTGCATCCGCCTTGTGAGACAGTGCAAGCACTGCATGAGCCCTGCAGCCACATTATAGGACAATTCCGGGTGCACTGCAACCACAGCAGGGTCACAGCATCCACCTTCATGGGCATTGCATCCTCTGTCACAACATACTGCATAAACCTTTTAGGTACACTGCATCCACTGCATGGGCACTGCATTCACTTTCAGGGACACAGAAGGCAGCACTGAAACCCCTGCAGGGACACTGCTTCCAGCTGATGTGGAAATGCAGGTGCACTGCAATCACTGGAGGATAAATACATCCACTGCATGTTCACACAATCCACATTCAGGGACACAGCAGGGTGCACTGCAACCACTTCCGGATCACTGCATCCACCTTCATTGGCACTGTATCCTCCATCACAACATACTGCATGCACCTTGTGGGACACTGCATCCGCTGCCTGGGCACTGCATCAACAGTCAGTGACATGGCAGTGGGCTCTGCAGTCTTTCCGGCTACAATGTATCCAGCTGAAGTGGCACAGCAGGCGCACTGCAATCACTGAAGATTCACTGAACCCACTGCATAGGCACTGCATCAAAATTTCAGGACAATGCCTGCAGAACTTCAACCACTCCCGGAACACTGCAACCACCCTCATGGGCACAGCACCCTCCATCACAAAATACTGCATCCACCTTGTGGGATACTGCATGCACTGCATGATTACTGCAACCACATTGCTGAACAATAAGGGAGGCACTGCAAGCACTTCAGGGACACTGCGTCCACCTTCATGAGAACTGCATCATCCGTCATAACATACTGCATCCACCTTGTGGGACACTGCGTCCACTGCTTGGGCGCTGAGTACACAATCCAGAACAATGCAGGCGCACTGCAACCACTGCAGCAACACTGCAGCCAGCTGAAGTGGCACTGCACGCACACTGCCATCACTGCACGATCACTGCATTCACCTTCATTGGCACTGCATACTACAACACACCACAATGCCTACACATTGTGGGACACTGCATCCCCTGCAAGAGCACTGCAACCACATTCCAGGAAAATTCAGGGGCATTGCAACAACTGCAGGAACAATGCGTCCTGCAGAAGTGGCACTTAAGGTTTACTGCAATCATTGCTGGCTCACTGCATCCAACTCCAGGGCTCTGCATCCTCTGTCACAACATGCGGCAGCCAACTTTTGGTACTCTGCATCCACTGCATGGGCACTGCATACACATTCAGGTACACAGGACGGGGCAATGCAACCACTGCAGGGACACTGCAGCCAGCTGAATAGGCACAGCAAGTTCACTGCAATGACTGCAGGATCACTGCATCCTCCTTCATGATCACTGAATCCACCAACACTTCATAAGGCAGCCATATTGAGGGACACTTCATCCACGGAATGGGCACTGAATCCACGTTCAGGGACACTGCAGTTGGCTCTGCAACAACTGCAGCAACACTGCATCCAGCTGAAGTGGCACTGCAGGCACAGTGCAATCACTGCAGGCTCACTGCATCCACCTTCGTTGGCACTGCATCCTCCTTCACAGTGTACTGCATACACCTTGTGGCACACTTCATCCACTGCTGGGGCACTGCATCCACATACCCAGACAATGCAGGGAGTACTGCAAACACTGTAGCAACACTGCATTCAGCTGAAGTGGCACTGCAAGCGCAGTGCAATCACTTCAGGCTCGCTGCATCAATCTTCGTGGTCACTGCATCCTCCGTGACAGCATAACAAATCCACCTTGTGGGACACAGCAGGCACTGCATGGGCACTGCATCCACATTCAGGGAAACTGCATAGGGCACTGCAAAAACTGCAGGTTCTCCGCAATCACCTTCATGGGCACTGCATCCTCCAACAAAACATGTGCCTTGTGAGACACTGCATCTTCTGCATGACCCCTGGATCCTCATTCCAGCACAATCCCTGGGGGCCTCAACCACGGCAGGGACACTGCATCCGCCTTCATGCGCACTGCATCCTCCGTCGCAACATACTGCATAAACCTTTAGTGACACTGCCTCCACTGCATGGTCACTGCACTCAAATTCAGGGACACAAAAGGTGGCACTGCAACCACTGCAGCAACACAGCTTGCAGCTGATGAGGAAATGGAGGCACACAGCAATCACTGCATCCACTGCATGTTCACACCATCCACATTCAGGGACACAGCAGGGTGCACTGCCACCACTGCAGTGACACTGCAGCCAAATGAAGTGTCACTGCAGGTGCACTGCAATGACTGCAGTATAACTGCATAGTCCTTCATGGTCACAGAATCCTGCTTCACAACATACTGCATCCACCTTGAGTCACATTGCAGACACTACATGGGCACAGCATCCACATCCAGGGACATGGCAGTTGGCTCTGCAACCACTGCAGCTACACTGCATGCAACTGAAGTGGCACTGCAGGCACAATGCAATCACTGAAAATTCAGTGCATCCACAGCATAGGCACTGCATCAACATTTCAGGACAATGCCTGGGCACTGCAACCACAGGAGGGACACTGCACCCCCCTTCATGGGCACTGCCTCCTCCATCACAACAAACTGTATAAACCTTTAGGAACACTGCATCCACTGCATAGGCACTGTATTCACCTTCAGTGACATAGAAGGCAGCACTGAAAGACCTGCAGAGACACTGCTTCCAGCTGATGTTGAAATGCAGGTGCACTGCAATCACTGCAGGATCACTGCATCCACCCTAATGGGCACTGCATCCTCCGTCACAACGTACTATATGCAACTTGTGGGACACTGTAACCAATGCCTGAGCACTGCATCCACGCTCTCGGATAATGCAGTCAGCACTACAACCACTGCAGGGACACTGCACACAGCTTAAGTCGCACTGCAGGCTCACTGCATTCAGCAGAGGCTCACTGCATCCACCTCCGTGGGCACTGCATCTTCCAACACAACATATTGCATGCACCTTGTGGGACACTGCATCCAATGCCTCGGCACTGCAAACACGTTCTCGGACAATGCAGTGCGCCCTGCCACCACTCAAGAGACACTGCATCCAGCAGAAGTGGCACTGAAGGTGTCCTGCAATCACTGAGGGCTCACTACATCCAACTCGTGGGCCCTGCATCCTCTGTCACAACATACGGCAACCAGCTTTGGGTACTCTGCATCCATTGCATGGGCACTGCATCCACAGTCAGGGACACAGAACAGGGCACTGCAACCATGCTGGGACACTGCAGCCAGCTGAAGCCACACAGCAGGTGCACTGCATTCAGCAAAGGCTCACTGCATCCACTTCCGTGGGCACTGCATCCTACATCACAACATACGACATCCACCTTGTGGGACACTGCAACTACTGCATGGGCACTGCATCCACATTCAGGTAGCTGTCAGGGGCACTGCAACCACTGCAGCATCAATGCAACCACCTTCATGGTCCCTGCATTCTCCATCACAACATACTGCATGCACCTTGTGGGACACTGCATCCACTGCATGGGCACTGCATCCACATTCAGGGACACAGAAGGGTGCACTGCAATCACTGCAGGGACACTGCAGCCAGCTGAAGTGGCCTTGTAGGTGCGCTGACATGACTGCAGCATCACTGCGTCCTCCTTCATGATCACTGAATCCTACATCACAACATAAGGCATCCTCCTTGAGGGACTCTATATCGACTGCATGAGCACTGCATCCACATTCAGTAAAACTGCAGGGGGCAGAGCAACCACTGCAGGATCACACCATCCACCTTCATGGGCACTTCATCCTCCATCACAACATAAGGCATCCTTCTTGAGGGAAACTGCATCCACTGCCTGGGCACTGCATCCACGTTCTGGGACACTGCAGTTGGCTCTGCAGCCACTGCAGCAACACTGCATCCAACTGAAGTGGCACTGCAAGTGCACTGTAATCACTGCAGGCTCACTGCATCCATCTTGGGGGACACTGCATGGGCACTGCATCCACATTCTGGGAAACTGTAGGGGGCACTGCAACCACTGCAGGTTCACTGCATCCACCTTCATGGTCACTGCATCCTCTTACAAAACATACTGCATCCGCCTTGTGAGACACTGAATCCACTGGATGACCACTGCATCCACATCCCAGCACCATGCCGGGGTTACTGCAACCTCTGCAGAGACACTGCATCCACCTTCATGAGAACTGCATCATCCGTCACAATATACTGCATCCAACTTGTGGTACACTGCATCCACTGCCTGGGCATTACATCCACATTCCTGGACAATTCAGAGGCACTGCAACCACTGCAGCAACACTGCATCCAGCTGAAGTGGCACTGCAGGTGCCCTGCCATCACTGCAGGATCACTGCATTCACCTTCATTGGCACTGCATCCTCCGTCAGAACATACTGCATGCACACTGAGGGACATTGCATCCACTTCATGGGAACTGCATCAACGTTCATGGACACCTCAATTGGATCTACAAGCACTGCACCAACACTGCATCCAGTTGAAGTGGCACTGCAGGCGCTCTGCAAACACTGCAGGCTCACGGCATCCACCATCGTGGGCACTGCATCCTCTGACACAACACACTGCATCCCCCTTTTGGGACACAGCATGCACTGCATGGGCACTGTGTCCACATTCAGGGAAACTGTAGTGGCCACTGCATAAACACAGGTGCACCGCATCCACCTTCATGGGCAATGCATCCTCCCTCACAACATACTGCATAAACCTTTAGGTACACTGCATCCACTGCATGGGCACTGCATTCACCTTCAGGGACACAGTAGGTGGCACTGCAACCCCTGCAGGGACACTGCTTCAAGCTGATGTGGAAATGCAGGCCCCATGGAATCACTGCGGGATCACTGCATCCACATTCCAGGACAATGTAGGGGGAATTGCAACCACTGCACAACACTGCACACAAGTGACGTCACACTGCATGTGCACTGCATTCAGCACCAGCTCACTGCATCCAACAGGCGGGCACTGCATCCTCTGTCACAACATATAGCAACCAACTTCTGGTACTCTGTATCCTCTCCATCGGCACTGCATCCACATTCAGGGACACAGAACGGGACACTGCAACCACTGCAGGGACACTGCATCCGCCTTCACGGGTGTTGCAACCTCTGTCACAACATACTGCACTGTGTCCACATTCAGGGAAACTGTAGTGGCCACTGCATAAACACAGGTGCACCGCATCCACCTTCATGGGCAATGCATCCTCCCTCACAACATACTGCATAAACCTTTAGGTACACTGCATCCACTGCATGGGCACTGCATTCACATTCAGGGACACAGAAGGCGGCACTGCAACCCCAGTAGGGAAATTGCTTCCAGCTGATGAGGAAATGCAGGAGCACTGCAATCACTGCAGGGTCACTTCATCCACTGCATTTTCACATTATCCACATTCAGGGACACAGCATGGTGCACTGCAACTACTGCCGGATCACTGCATCAACCTTCACGGGCACTGCATCCTCCGTCACACCCTACTGCATGCACGTTCTGGGACACTGCATCCAAAGTCTGGGCACTGCATCCACGACCTCGGACAATGCAGTGGGCCCTGAAACCATTGCAGGGACACTGCATACAAGTGAAGTTGCGCTGCAGGCGCACTGCATTCTGCACAGGCTCACTGCATGCTCCTCCATGGGCACTGCATCTTCCATCACAACATACGACATCCACCATGTGGAACATTGCAACTACTGCATGGTCTCTGCATTCATAATCAGGGAACTGTAGGGGGCACTCCAACCACTGCATCATCACTGCATCCACCTCCATGAACCCTGCATCCTCCATCACAACATGCTGCATCCACCTTGTGGGACACTGCATCCACTGCATGAGTACTGCATCCAAGACCCCAGACAATGTGGGAGGCACTGCAAGCACTGCAGGGACACTGCATCCACCTTCATGAGAACTGCATCATCCGTCATAACATACTGCATCCACCTTGTGGGACACTGCATCCACTGCATGAGCACTGCATCCACATTCCTGGACAATGCAGGGGGCACTGCAACCACTCCAGCAACACTGCATCCAGGTGAAGTGTCACTGCAAGTGCACTGATATCACTGCAGGATCACTGCATTCACCTTCATCATCACTGCATACTACAACACACAACAATGCCTCCACATTGTGGGACACTGCATCCACTGCATGAGCACTGCATCCACATTCCTTGACAAGGCAGGGGGTATTGCAACAAATGCAGGGACACTGCATCCAGCTGAAGTGGCAATGAAGACGTACTGCAATCACTGCCAGATCACAGCATCCAACTCGTGGGCACTGCATCCTCTCTCAAAACATCTGGCAACCAACATTTGGTACTCTTCATGCAGTGCATGAACACTGCATCCACACTCTGGGACACAGACCTCAGTACTGCAAACACTGCAGGGACACTGCAGCGAGCTGAAGTGGCAATTCAGGTGCACTGCAATGACTGCAGGATCACTGCATCCTCCTTCATGTTCACTGAATCCTCCATCACAACATAAGGCATCCACCTTGAGGGACACTGCATCCACATCATGAGCACTGCATCCACATTCAGGTAAACTGCAGGGGGCACTGCAACCACTTCAGGGACACTGCATACAGCTGAAGTCGCACTGCAAGCGCACTGCATTCAGCACAGGCTCACTGCATCCACCTTCGTGGGCACTGCATCTTCCATCACAACTTACGACATCCACCTTATGTGACACTGCAACTACTGCATAGGTACTGCATCCAAGATCAGGGAACTGTAGGGGGCACTGCAACCACTGCAGCATCACTGCATCCACCTTAATGGGCCCAGAATCCTACATCACAACATACTGCATCCACCATGTGTGACACTGCATCCACTGCCTGGGCACTCCATTGACAATCCCGAACAATGGAGGGGGCATTTCAACCACTGTATGGACACTGGCCTCAGCTGAAGTTGCACTGAAGGCGTACTACAATCACTGGCTGCTCACTGAATCCTACTCTTGGGCTCTGCATCCTCTGTCACAACATATGGAAACCAACATTTGGTTCTCTGCAACCCATCCATTGTCATTGCATCCACATTCAGGGACACAGAACGGGGCACAGTAACCGCTGCAGGAACACTGCAGCCAGCTGAAGTAGCACTGCAGGTACACTGCAATGACTGCAGCATCACTGTATCCTCCTTCATGATCACTGAATCCTCCAACACATTATAAGGCATCCACACTGAGGGACACTGCATCCACTGCATGACCCATGCATTCACATTCCAGGACAATGCTGGGGGCACTGCAACCACTGCAAGATCATTTGATTTACCTTTATGAGCACTGCATCCTCCATCACGACATACTGCATGCACATTGTGGGACACTGCATCCAATGCCTGGGCACTGCATCCACATTCTCAGACAATGCATTGGGCACTGCAACCACTGCAGGGACACTGCATACAGCTGAAGTCGTACTGCATTCAGCACAGGCTCACTGCATCCACCTCCTTGGGCACTGCATCTTCCATCACAACATACGACATCCACTTTGTGGGACACTGCAACTACTGCATGGGTACTGCATCCACATTCAGGGAACTGTAGGGGGTACTGCAACCACTGCAGCATCACTGAATCCACCTTCTTGGGCCCTGAATCCTCCATCAAAACATACTGCATCCACCTTCTCAGACAATGCATCCACTGCATGACTACTGCATCCACATTCCCGGACAATGGGGGAGGCACTCCAAGCACTGCAGGTACACTGCACCCACCTTCATGAGAACTGCATCATCCATCATAACCTGCTGCATCCACCTTGTGGGACACTGCATCCACTGCTTGTGCACTGCATCCACATTCCCGCATAATGCAGGGACCACTTCAACCACTGCAGAAACACTGCATCCAGCTGAAGTGGCACTGCAGGTGCACTGCCATCGCTGCAGGGTCACTGCATTCACCTTCATTGGCACTGCACACTACAACATACCACAATGCCTGCACATTGTGGGACACTGCATCCACTGCTTGAGAACTGCATCCACTTCCATGACAATTCAGGGGGCATTGCAACCACTGCAGGGACACTGCATCCAGCTGAAGTGGCACTGAAGGCGTACTGCAATCACTGCCAGCTCACTGCATCCAACTCGTGTGCACTGCATCCTCTGTCACAACATACGGCAACCAAATTTTTGTACTCAGCCTCCACTGCATGGGTACTGTATCCACATTCAGGGAAACAAAACGGGGCACTGCAACCACTGCAGGGACACTGCAGCCAGCTGACGTGTCACTGCAGGAGCATTGCCATGTCTACAGCACCACAGCATCCTCCTTCATGATCACTGAATCCTCCATCACAACATAAGGCATCCACCTTGAGAGACACTGCATCCACTGCATGACCACTGCATCCAAAATCAGATAAACTGCAGGGGGCACTGCAACCATTGCAGGATCACTGCATCCACCTTCATGGGCACTGCATCCTCCATCACAACATAATGCATGCACATTGTGGTACACTGCCTCCACTGCATGGGCACTGCATGGACGTTCAGGGACACTGCAGTTGGCTCTGCAACCACTGCAGCAACACTGCAACCAGCAGAAGCGGCACTGCAGGCGCACTGCAATCGCTACAGGCTCACTGCATCCACTTTCGTGGGCATTGCATCCTCCCTCACATCATACGGTATCCACCTTGTGGGACACTGCATGTACTGCATGGGCACTTCATCCATATTCAGGGAAACTGTAGGGGGTACTGCAGCCACTGCAGGTTCACCGCATCCACCTTCATGGGCACTGCATCCTCCAACAAAACATACTGCATCCACGTTCTGAGACATTGCATCCACTGCATGACCCCTGCATCCACATTCCAGGACAACGCCGGGGGCACTGCAACCAATGCAGACACTGCATCCACTTTCATGGGCCCTGCATTCACTTTCAGTGACACAGAAGGCGGTAGTGCATCCCCTGCAGGGACACTGCTTGCAGCTGATGTAGAAATGCTGGTGCACTGAATTAACTGAAGATTCACTGCATCCACTGAATAGGCACTGCATCAACATTTCAGGACAATGCCGGGGTCACCGAAACCCCAGCAGGGACACTACGTCCAGCAGATGTGGAAATGCAGGCACACTGGAATCACTGGAGGATAACTAGATCCACTGCATGTTCACAGCATCCACATTCAGGGACACAGCAGGGTGCACTGCAACCACTGCAGGATCACAGCATCCACCTTCATGGGCACTGCATCCTCCATCACATCATACTGCATGCACCTTGTGTGACACTGCATCCAATGCCTGGGCACTGCATCCGCGTTCTCGGACAATGCAGTTGGCACTGCAACCACTGAAGGGACACTGCATACAGCTGAAGTCGGACTGCAGGTGCACTGCAATCAGCACAGACTCACTGCATCCACCTTCGTGGGCACTCCATCTTCCATCACAACATACGACATCCACCTTATAGGACACTGCAACTACTGCATGGGTACTGCATTGACATTCAGGGAACTGTAGGGGGCACTGCAACCACTGCAGAATCACTGCATCCACCTTCATGGGTGCTGCATCCTCCATCACAACATACTGCATGTACCTTGTGGGACACTGCATCCACTGCATGACTGCTGCATCCAAATTCCCTGACAATGTGGGGGGCACTGCAAGCACTGCAGGGACACTGCATCTACATTCATGAGAACTGCATCATCTGTCATAACATACTGCATCCACCTTGTGGGACACTGCATCCACTGCCTGGGCACTGCATCCACATTCCCGGAGAATGCAGGGGGCACTGCCACCACTGCAGCAACACTGCATCCAGCTGAAGTGGCACTACAGGTGCACTGCCATCACTGCAGGATCACTGCATTCACCTGGATCATCACCGCATACTACAAAACACCACAATGTCTCCACATTGTGGGACAATTCATCCACTGCATGAGCACTGCATCCACATTCCAGGACAATGCAGAGGGCATTGCAACCACTGCAGTGACACTGCATCCAGCTGAAGTGGCAGTGAAGGCGTACTGCAGCCACTGCTGGCTCACTGTATCCACCTCGTGGGCACTGCATCCTCTGTCACAGTATACTGCATCCACATTGTGGGACACTGCATTCACTCCATGGGCACTGCATCCACATTCAGTGAAACTCCAGGGGGCACTGTCACCGCTGCAGGTTCACCGCATCCACCTTCATAGGCACTGCATGCTCCGACAGAACATACTGCAACTGCCTTGTGAGAAACTGCATCCACTGCATGACCCCTGCATCCATAATCCAGGACAATGCTGGTGGCACTGCAACCACAGCAGGGACACGGCATCCACCTTCATGGGCACTGCATTCTCCGTCACTACATACTGCATAAACCTTTAAGTACACTGCATCCACTGCGTGGGCACTGCATCCACATTCCAGGACAATGCAGGGGGCAATGAAACCACTGCAGGGGCACTGCATCCAGCTGAAGTGGCACTGAAGTCGTATGCAATCACTGCTGGCCTAGTGAATCCGACTCGTGGGCACTGCGTCCTCTGTCACAACTTACTTCAACCAACTTTTGGTACTCTGCATCCACTTCATGGGCACTGCATCCACATTCAGGGACACAGCAGGGTGCACTGCAACCACTGCCGAATCACAGCATCCGCCTTCATGGGCACTGCATCCTCCATCACAGCATACGGCATGCACGTTGTGGGACACTGCATCCTATGCCTAGGCACTGCATCCATGTACTCGGACAATGTGGGGATCACTGCTAGCACTACAGGGACACTGCATCCACCTTCATGAGAACTGCATCATCCGTCATGACATACTGCATCCACCTTGGGGGACACTGCATCCACTGCCTGGGCACTGCATCCACATTCCCGGACAATGCAGGGGGAATGGCAACCACTGCAGCAACACTGCATCAGCTCATGTGGCACTGCAGGCGCACTGCCATCACTGCAGGATCACTGCATCCAACACCACGGCTCTGCATCCTCCGTTACAACAAGCGGCAACCAACTTTTCTTAAGTTGCATCCACTGCATGGACACTGCATACACATTCAGGGACACAGGACGGTGCAATGCAACCACTGCATTGACACGGCAGCCAGCTGAAGTGGCACTGCAGGTTCACTTCAATGACTGCAGGATCACTGCATCCTCCTTCATGATCACTGAATCCTCCAACACATCATAAGGCATACAACTTGAGGGACACTACATCCACTGCATGAGCACTGCATCCACATTCAGGTAAACTGCAGGGGGCACTGCAACCACTGCAGGATCACTGCATCCACCTATATGGGCACTGCATCCTCCGTCACAACATACTGCATGCACATTGTGGGACACTGCATCCACTGCACTGGGACTGCATCCACGTTGATGGACACTGCAGTTGGCTCTGCAACTACTGCAGGGACACTGCATCCAGCTGGAGTGGCACTGCAAGCGCACTGCAATCACTTCAGGATCACTGCATCCTCCTTCGTGGGCACTGCATCCTCCATCACAGCATACCGTATCCACCTTGTGGGACACTGCATGCACTGCATGGGCCCTGCATAAATATTCATGGAAACCGTAGGGAGCACTGCAACCACTGCAGGATCACTGCATCCACCTTCATGGGCACTGCATCCTCCGTCACAACATACTGCATGCTCATTGTGGGAGACTTCATCCACTGCATGTTCACTGCATCCACGTTCAGGGACACTGCAGTTGGCTGTGCAACCAGAGCAGCGAACACTGCATCCAGCTGAATTGGCACTGCGGGTGCACTCCTATCACTGCAAGCTCTATGCATCCACTGCATTTGCACTGCATCACCATTAAAAGATAATGCATTGGGCACTGCAACCACTGCAGGGACACTGCTTCCATCTGAAGTGTCACTGCAGGAGCACACCAATCACTGCAGGCTCACTGCATCCACCTTCGTGGGCACTGCTTCCTCCCTCACAACATACTGCATCCACCTTGTGGGACACTGCATGCACTGCATGGGCACTGCATCCACATTCAGGGAAATTGTAGCAGGCACTGCAACCACTGCAGGTTCACCGCATCCACCTTCATGGGCACTGCATCCTATGACAAAATATACTGCGTCTGCCTTGTGCGACACTGCACCAATGCATCACCACTGCATCCACATTCCAGGACAATGCTGAGGCACTGCAACCACTGCAGGGACATTGCATCCACCTTCATGAGAACTGGATCATCCGTCATAACATACTGCATCCACCTTGTTGGACACTGCTACAACTGCCTGGGCACTGCATCCACATTCCTGGACAATGCAGGGGGCACTGCAACCACTGCAGCAACTCTGCATCCAGCTGAAGTGGCACTGCAGGTGCACTGCCATCACTGCAGGATCACTGCATTCACCTTCATCGGCATTGCATACTACAACACACCACAATGCCTCCAAATTGTGGGACACTGCATTCACTGCTGGAGCACTGTATCCACATTATAGGACAATGAAGTGGGCATTGCAACCACTGCTGGGACACTGCATCCATCTGAAGTGGCACTGAAGGCATACAGCAATCACTGCCAGCTCACTGTATGCCAAACTTGTGCACTGCATCCTCTGTCACAACATACGGGAACCAAATTTTGGTTCTCTCCATCCACTGCATGGCCACTGCATCCACATTGAGGGACACTGAACGGGGCACTGCAACCACTGCAGGGACACTTCAGCCAGCTCTTGTGGCACTACAGGTACACTGCAATGACTGCAGGATCACTGCATCCAGCTTTAGGTTCACTGAATCCTCCATCACAACATAAGGCACCCACCTTGTGGGACACTGCATCCACTGCATGAGCACTGCATCCACATTCAGGTAAACTGCAGGGGGCACTGCAACCACGGCAGGATCACTGCATCCACCTTGATTGGCACTGCATCCTCCATCACAGCATACTGTGTGCACATTGTGGGACACTGCATCCATTGCACGGGCATTGCATCCACATTCAAGGACACTGCAGTGCTCTCTGCAACCCCTGCTGCCACACTGCTTCCAGATGAAGTGGCACTGCAGGCGCACTGCAATCACTGCAGGCTCACTGCATCCATGTTCGTGGGTACTGCATCCTTCGTCACAACATACTGCATCCACTTTGTGGGACACTGCATCCACTGCATGGGCACTGCATCCATATTCAGGGAAATTGTAGGGGACACTGAAACAACTGCAGCTTCACTGCACCCACTTTCATGGGCGCTGCCACCTCTGACATCACGTACTGCTTCCGCCTTGTGAGGCACTGCATCCACTGCATGACCCCTGCATCCACAGTCCAGGACAATGCCAGGGCCACGGCAACCACTGCAGGGACACTGCATCCACCTGCATTGGCACTGCATTCACCTTCAGGGACACAGAAGGTGGCACTGCAACCCCTGCAGGGAGACGGCTTCCAGCATATGTGGAAATGCAGGCACACTGCAATCACTGCAGAAGCACTGCTTCCACTGCATGTTCACAGCATCCACATTCAGGGACAGAGCAGGGTGCACTGCAACCACTGCTGGACCACTGCATTATCCTTCATGGGCATTGCACCCCGATCACAACGTAATGCATGCACATTGTTGGACATGCATCCAATGCCTGGTACTGCATCCACGTTCTCAGACAATGCAGTGGGCACTGCAACCAGTGCATGGACATTGCATACAGCTGAAGTGGCACTGAAGGCATACTGCAATCACTGCTGGCTCACTGCATCCACCTCGTGGGCACTGCATCCTCTGTCACAACACACATCAACCAACTTTTGGTACTCTGCATCCACTGCCTTGGCACTGCATCCACGTTCAGGGACACTGCAGTTGGCTCTGCAACCACTGCAGCAACAGTGCATCCACATGACATGGCACTGCATGCGCACTGCCATCATTTCAGGATCACTGCATTCACCTTCACAGGCACTGCATACGACAACACACCACAATGCTTCCACATTGTGGGGCACTGCATCCACTGCATGAGCACTTCATCCACATTGCAGGACAAGGCAGGGGGCATTGCAACCACTGCAGAGACACTGCATCCAGCTGTAGTCACACCGCTGGTGCACTGCAATCCACACAGCCTCACTGCAACCAACACGAGAGCACTGTATCCTCTGTCACAACATACGGCAAACAAATTTTGGAACTCTGCATCCACTGCATGGGCCGTGCATCTGCATTCAGGGACACAGAACAAGGCACAGCAACCACTGCAGGGACACAGGAGCCAGCTGAAGTGGCACTGCAGGTGCACTGCAATGACGGCAGGATCACTGCAATCACCTTCATCGGCACTGCATACTACAACACACCACAATGCCTCCACATTGTGGGACACTGTATCCACTGCATGAGAACTGCATCCACATTCAGGTAAATTTCAGGGGGCACTGCAACCACTACAGGATCACTGCATCCACCTTGATGGGCACAGCATCCTCCATCAAAACATACTCCATGCACATTGTGCGGCACTGCATACACTGCATTGGTACTGCATCCACGTTCCAGGACAAAGCCGGGGGAACTGCAACCACTGCAGGGACACTGCATCCACCTTCATGAGAACTGCATCATCCGTCATAACATGCTGCATCCGCCTGTGGGACACTGCATCCACTGCCTGAGCACTGCATTCACGTTATGGGACACTGCAGTTGGCTCTGCAATCACTGAAACAACACTGCACCCAGCTGACGTGGCACTGCAGGCACACTGTCATCACTGCAGGATCACTGCATTCACCATCATAGGCACAGCATACTACAACACACCACAATGCCTCCACATTGTGGGACACTGCATCCACTGCATGAGCACTGCATCCACACTCCAGGACAATGCAGGGGGCATTGCAACCACTGCAGCAACACTGCATTCAGCTGAAGTGGCACTGAAGGAGTACTGCCATCACTGTCGGCTCACTGCATACAACACTTGGGCACTGCATCCTTTGTCACAACAAACGGCATTCATCTTTTGGTACTCTGCATCCACTGCATGGGCACTGCATCTACATTCAGGGAAACAGTAGGGTGCAGTGCAAAAACTGCAGGTTCACCGCATACACCTTCATGGGCACTGCATCCTCTGACAAAACATACTGCATCTGACTTGTGAGACACTGCATCCACTGCATGACAACTGCATCCACATTCCTGGACAATTCTGGGGGCACTGCAACCACTGCAAGGTCACTGCATCCTCCGTCACAACATACTGCATAAACAGGTACACTGCATCCACTGCATTGGCACTGCATTCACCTTCAGGGACACAGAAGGCGGCACAGCAACCCCTGCAGGGAAAATTCTTCCAGCTGAGGGGGAAATGCAGGCTCACTTAAATCACTGCAGGATCACTGCATCCACTGCACGAGCACTGCATCCACATTCAGGTAAACTGTTGGGGACACTGCAACCACTGCAGGATCACTACATCCACCTTCATGGGCCCTGCATCCTCCATCACAGCATACTGCATGCACCTTGTGGGACACTGCATCCAATGACTGGGCACTGCATCCAAATTCTCAGACAATACAGTGGGCACTGCAACCACTGCAGGGACACTGCAAACAGCTGAAGACGCACTGCCCACGAACTGCCATCACTGCATGATCACTGCATTCACCTTCTTAGTCACTGCATACTACAACACCCCACAATGCCTCCACATTGTGGGACACTGCATCCACTGCATGAGCACTGCATCCACATTCCAGGACAATGAAGGGGGCACTGCAACCACTGCAGGGACACTGCAGCCAGCTGAAGTGGCACTCCAGCTTCACGGCAATGACTGCAGGAACACTGCATCCACTTTCTTGGCACTGCATCTTCCATCACAACTTACGACATCCACCATGTGGGACACTGCAACTACTCCCTGGGCACTGCATCTACATTTCTGATCAATGCAGAGGGCACTCACTACAACCATTGCAGCAACACTGCATCTAGCTGAAGTGAAGCTGCAGGCGCACTGCCATCACTGCAGGATCACTGCATTCACCTTCATTGGCACTGCATACTACAACACACAACAATGCCTCCACATTGTGGGACACAGCATCCACTGCATGAGCACGGCATCCACATTCCATGACGAGGCAGGGAGCATTGCAACCACTGCAGGGACACTGTATCCAGCTGAAGTGGCACTGAAGGCATACTGCAATCACTGCTGGCTCACTGCATCCAACTCCTGGGCTCTGCATCCTCTGTCGCAACATGCGGCAACCAAATTTTAGTACTCTGCATCCACTGTATGGGCACTGCATCCACATTCAGCGACACGTGAAGGGGCACTGCAACCACTTCAAGGACACTGCAACTATCTGAAGTGGCACTGCAAGTTCACTGGCATGACTGCAGTATCACTGCATCCTCCTTGATTATCACTGAATCCTCCAACAGATCGTAAATCATCCACCTTGAGGGACACTGCATCCACTGCATGAGCACTGCATCGACATTCAGGTAAACTGCAGAGGGCACTGCAACCACTGCAGGATCACTGCATCCACCTTCATGGGCTCTGCATTCTCTGTCAGAACATTCAACATGCACATTGTGGGACACAACATCCACTACATGGGGACTGCATCCACGTTCAGAGACACTGCAGTTGGCTCTGCAACCACTGCAGCAACACTGCATCCAGCTGATGTGGCACTGCAGCGACACTGCAATCACTGCAGGCTCAATGCAACCACCTTCATGAGCACTGCATCCTCCGTCACAGCATACTACATCCACCTCGTGGGACACTGCATGCACTGCATGGGACCTGCATCCACATTCAGGGAAACTGTATGGGGCACTGCAACCAAGGCAGGTATACCGCCTCCATCTTCATGGGCACTGCGTCCTCCAACAAAACATACTACATCTGCCTTGTGAGACACTGCATCCACTGAATGACTACTGCATCCACATTCCTGGACAATGCGGGGGGCACTGCAGGACTGCAGGGACACTGCATCCACATTCATGAGAACTGCATCGTCCATCATAACATACTGCATCCGACTTGTGGGACACTGCATCCACTGCCTGGGCACTGCATCCAAAATCCAGGACTATGCAGGGGGCATTGAAATCACTGTCAGGGACACTGCATCCAGCTGAAGTGGAACTGAAGGCGTATGCAATCACTGCTGGCTCACTGCATCCAACTCGTGGTCACTGGGTCCTCTGTCACAACATACGGCAGCCAACTTTTGGTACTCTGCATCCACTGCATGGGCACTGCATTCACATTCAGGAACACAGGACGGGACAATGCAACCATTGCAGGGACACTGCAACCAGCTGAAGTGGCACTGCAAGTTCACTGCAATGACTGCAGAATCACTGGATCCTCCTTCATGGTCCCTGAATGCTCCAACACATCATAAGACATCCACCTTTAGGGACACTGCATCAACTGCATGTGCACTGCGTCGACATTCAGGTAAACTGCAGAGGGCACTGCAACCACTGCAGGATCACTGAATCAACCGTCGTGAGTACTGCATATTACAACACACCACAATGCCTCCACATTGTGGGACACTGCATCCACTGCATGACTACTGCATCCACATTCCTGGACAATACAGGAGGCACTGAAAGCACCTCAGGGACACTGCATACACCTTCATGAGAATTGCATCATCCGTCATAACATCCTGCATCCACTTTGTGGGACACTGCCTTGACTGCCAGGGTGCTAGATCCACAATCCAGGACAATGCAGCGGGCTCTGCAACCACTGCAGCAACAGGGCATCTAGCTGCAGTGGCACTGCAGGCACAATGCCATCACTACAGGATCACTGCATTCACCTTCATCGGCACTTCATGCTACAACACACCACAAGGCCTCCACATTGTGGGACCCTGCATCCACTGCATGTGCACTGCATCCACATTCCAGGACAATGCAGGGGGCATTGCAACCACTGCAGGGACACTGCATCCAGTGGAAGTGGCACTGAAGGCATACTGCAATCACTGTCGGCTCACTCCATCCAACTAGAGGGCTCTGCATCCTCTGTGACAACATGCAGCAGCCAACTTTTGGTACTCTGCATGCACTGCATGGGCACTACATCCACATTCAGGTACACAGGACGGGGTAATGCAACCACTGCAAGGACACTGCCGCTGGCTGAAGTGGCACTGCAAGATCACTGCAATGACTGCAGGATCACTGCATCCTCCTTCATGATCACTGAATCCTCCAACACATCATAAGGCCTCCACATTGAGGGACACTGCATGCCCTGCATGACTAATGCATCCAGATTTAGGGACACAGGGCGTGGCACTGCAACAACTGCAGGGACACTGCAGCCAGCTCAAGTGGCACTGCAAGTTCACTGCAATGACTGCAGGATCACTGCATCCTCCTTCATGATCACTGAATCATCCAACACATCATAACGCATCCACCTGAAGGGAGACTGCATCCCCTGCATGAGCACTGCATCCACATTCAGGTAAACCGTAGGGGGCACTGCAACCACTGCTGGTTCACCGCATCCACCTTCATGGGCACTGCATCCTCCGACAAAACATACTGCATCCGCCTTGTGAAACACTGCATCCACTGCATGACCCCTGCATCCACAATTCAGAACAATGCCAGGGGCCCTGCAACCACTGCACAGACAAGGCCTCCGCCTACATGCACACTGCATCCTGCATCCCAATATACTGCATAAACCTTTAGGGACACGGCCTACACTTCAAGGGCACTGCATTCACATTCAGGGACACAGAAGGCGGTACTGCAACCACTGCAGCAACATTGCTTCCAGCTGATGAGGAAATGCAGGCCCACTGCAATCACTGCAGGATCACTGCATCCACTGCACGTTCACAGCATCCACATTCAGGGACACAGCAGGGTGCACTGCAACCACTACAGGGACAGTGCATCCAGATGAAGTGGCACTGTAGGTGCTCTGCAATGACTGCAGGATCACTGCAGGCTCACTGCCTTCACCTTCGTAGGCACTGCATACTACAACACACCACAATGTCTCCACATTGTGGGACACTGCATCCACTGCATGAGCACTGCATCCACATTCAGGTAAACTGCAGGGGGCACTGCAACCCCTGCAGGATCACTGCATCCGCCTTCATGGGCACTGCATCCTCTGTCACAACATACTGCATGTACATTGTGGGACACTGCATCCAGTGCATAGGCACTGCATCCACGTTCAGGGACACTGCAGTTGGCTCTGCAACCACTGCAGCAACACTACATCCAGCTGAAGTGGCACTGCAAGCGCACAGCAATCACTTCAGGCTCACTGCATCCACCCTCGTGGGCACTGCATCCTCCATCACAGCACACCGCATCCACCTTGTGGGACACTGCATGCTCTGCATGTGCACAGCATCCACATTCAGGCACCTGTAAGGGCACTGCAACCACTGCAGGATCACTGCATCCACTGCATGTTCAGAGCATGCACATTCAGGAACACAGCAGGGTTCACTGCAACAACTGGCGGATCACTGCATCCACCATCATGGGCACTGCATCCTCCATCACAACATACTGCATCCACCTTGTTGGAAACTGCAACCCCTGCATGACTACTGCATCCACATTCCCGGACAATCTGGGGGGCACTGCGAGCACTGCAGGGACACTGCATTCACCTTCATGAGAACTGCATCATCCGTCATAACACACTGCATCCACCTTGTGGGAGACTGCATTCACTGCCTGGGCACTGTATCCACATTCCTGGACAATGCAGGGGACACTGCTACCACTGCAGCAACACTTCATCCAGCTCATGTTGCATTGCAGATGCACTGCCATCACTACAGGATCACTGCATTCATTTTCATCTGCACTGCATACTACAACACACCACAATGCCTCCACATTGTGAAACACTCCATCCACTGCATCCACATTCCAGGATAATGCAGGGGCATTTCAACCACTGCAGGGACACTGCATCCAGCGGAAGTGGCACTGAAGGCGTAGTGCAATCACTGCCAGCTCACTGCATCAAACTTCTGTGCTCTGCCTCCTCTGTCACAACATACGGCAGCCAACCTTTGGTACTCTGCTTCCACTGCACGGGCACTGCATCCACACTCAGGGACACAGAACGGGGAACTCCAACCACTGAAGGGACGCTGCAGCCAGCTGAAGTGGCACTGCATGTTCACTGCAATGACTGCAGGATCACTGCATCCTCCTTCATGATCACTGAATCCTCCAACACATCATAAGGCATCCACCTTGAGGGACACTGCATCCACTGCATGAACACTGCATCCACAATCAGGTACACTGCTGGGGGCACTGTGACCCCTGCAGGATCATTGCATCTGCCTTCATGGGCACTGCATCCTCCGTCACAACGTACTGCATGTACATTGTGGGACACTGCATCCACTGCATAGGCACTTCATCCACGTTCAGGGACACTGCAGTTGGCTCTGCAACCACTGCAGCAACACTGCATCCAGCTGAAGTGGCACGGCATCCTCCGTCACAACATACCGCATCCACATTGTGGGACACTGCATGCTCTGCATGGGCACTGCATCCACATTCAGGAACCTGTACAGGGCACTGCATCCACTGCAGGTTCACCACATCCTCCTTCATGGGCACTGCATCCTCCGACATAACATACTTCATGTGCCATGTGAGACACTGCATCCACTGCATGATCCTGGCAAACACATTCCAGCACAATCCCGTGGGATGGGCAACCACTGAAGGGAGACTGCATAAGTGTACCTGCGCTCTGCATCCTCTGACACAACATACTGCATAAACCTTTAGGTACACTGCCTCCACTCATGGGCACTGCATTCACCTTCAGGGACACAGAAGGCGGCACTGAAACCACTGCAGCAACACTGCTCCCAGCTGATGAGGAAATGCAGGCTAGTTGCAATCACTGTACGATCACTGCATCCACTGCCTGTTCACAGCATCCACATACAGGGACAAAGCATGGTGCACTGCCACCACTGCAGGGACACTGCATCCAGATGAAGTGGCACTGCAGGGGCGCTGCAATGACTGCCGGATCACGGCATCGCCCTTCATGGGCAGTGACTCCTACTTCACAACCTACTGCATCCACCTTGAGTCACACTGCATACACTGCATGGGCACAGCATCCACATTCAGAGAGATGGAAGGGGGCTCAGAAATCACTGTTGCTACACTGCGTCAAGCTGAAGTGGCAATACAGGCGCACTGCAATCACTGAAGTTTACCTGCATCCACTGCATAGGCACTGCATCAACATTTCGGAACAATGCCAGGGTCACTACAATGAATGCATGGACACTGCATCCCCCTTCTTGGGCACTGCATCTTCCGTCAGAAAGTACTGCATAAATCTTTAGGTACACTGCATCCACTCCATGGGCACTGCATTCACATTCAGCGACACAGAAAGTGGCACTGCAACCCCTGCAGGGACACTGATTCGTGCTGATTTGGAAATGCAGGCGCACGGCAATCACTGCAGGATCACTGCATCCACGGCATCTTCAGAGCATCCACATTTAGGGACACATCAGGGTGCACTGCAACCGCTGCCGGACCACTGCATCCACCCTCATGGGCATTGTATCCTCCGTCACAACCTACTGCATGTACCTTTTGGACACTGCATCCAAAGCTTGGGCACTGCATCCACCTTCTCGGACAATACAGTCAGCACTGCAACCACTGCAGGGACACTGCATACAGCTGAAGTCACACTGCAGGCCACTGCATTCAGGACAGGCTCACTGCATCCAAATTCGAGGACACTGCATCTTCCATGACAACATACGACATCCAACTTGTGTGAAACTTCAAGTACTGCATGGGCACTGCATCCACATTCAGGGAACTGTAGGGGGCACTGCAACCACTGCAGCATCACTGCATCCACATTCATGGGCCCTGCATACTCCATCGCAACATAATGCCTCCACCTTGTGGGACACTGCATCCACTGCATGACTAATGCATCCTCATACCCGGACAATTTGGGGGTCTCTGCAAGCACTGCAGAGACACTGCATCCACCTTCAGGAGAACTGCATCATCCATCATAACATACTGCATCCACTGCCTGCGCACTGCATCCACATTCCCGGACGTTGCAGGGGGCACTGCAACCAGTGCAGCAACATTGCATCCAGCTGAAGTGGCACTGAGGGCGTACTGCAATCACTGCTGGCTCACTGCATACAACTCGTGGGCACTGAATCCTCTGTCACAACATACGGCAACCAAATTTTGATACTCTGCATCCATTGCAAGGGCACTATATCCACATTCAGGGACACAGAATGGGGCACTGCAACCACTGAAGGGAGACTGCAGCCAGCTGAAGTGGCACTGCAGGGGAACTGCAATGACTGCAGGATCACTGCATCCTCCTTCATGATCACTGAATCCTCCATCACAGCATAAGGCATCCACCTTGAGGGACACTTCATCCACTGCATGAGCACTGCATCCACATTCAGGTAAACTGCAGGGCAAACTGCAACCACTGCAGGATCACTGCATCCACCTTCATGGGCACTGCATCCTCAGTCACAACATACTTCATGCACCTTGTGGGACACTGCATGCACTGCTTTGACACTGCTTCTACACTCACGGAAACTGTAGGCGACACTGCAACCACTGCAGGTTCACCGCATCCACCTTCATGGGCTCTGCATCCTCAGACAAAACTTACAGGAAACACCTTGTGAGACACTGCATCCACATTCCAGGACAATGCCGGAGGCACTGCAAGCACAGCAGGGACACAGCATCCACCATCATCTGCACTGCATCCTCCCTCAAAACATAATGCATATACCATTAGGTACACTGCATCCACTGCATGTGCACTGCATTCACCTTCAGGGACACAGAAGGTGGCACTTCAACCACTGCAGCAACACTGCTTCCAGCTGATGAGGAAATGCAGGCGCACTGCAATCACTGCAGGATCACTGCATCCACTGCATGTACATAGCATCCACATTCAGGGACACAGCAGGGTGCACTGCAACCACTGTCAGATCACGGCATCCACCTTCATGGGCACTGCATCCTACGTCACAACATACTGCATGTACTTTGTGGGACATTGCATCCAATGCCTGGGTACTGCAAAGACGTTCTCGGACAATGTAGTGGGCACTGCAACCACTGCAGAGACACAGCATACAGCTGAAGTCGCACTGTAGGCACACTGTATTCAGCCCAGGCTCACTGCATCCCCCTTCGTGGGCACTGCATCTTCCATCACAACATAAGACATCCACCTTGTGAGACACTGAAACTACTGCATGGGCACTGCATCCACATTCAGGGAACTATAGGGGGCACTGCAACCACTGTAGCATCAGTGCGTCCACCTTGATGGGCTCTGCATCCTCCATAAGAACACACTGCATCCACCTTGTTGGACACTGCATCCACTGCATGACTTCTGCATCCACATTCTGGGACAATGTGGGCTGGCACTGCAAGCATTGCAGGGACACTGCATGCACCTTCATGAGAATTGCATCATCCATCATAACATACTGCATCCACCTTGTGGGCACTGCATCCACTGCCTGGGCACTGCATCCACAATCCCGGACAATGCAGGGGGCATTGCAACCACTGCAGGGACACTGACTTCAGCTGAAGTGGCAATGAAGGCATACTACAATCACTGCAGGCTCTCTGCATCCACCTTCGTGGGCACTGCATCTTCCATCACAACATATGACATCCACATTATGGGACACTGCAACTACTGCATGGCTACTGCATCCACATTCAGGGAACTGTTGGGGGCACTGCAACCACTGCAGCATCACTGCATCCACCTTCACGGGCACTGCATCCTCCATCACAACATACTGCATCCTCCTTGTGGGACACTGCATCCACTGCCTGGGTACTGCATCCATATTCCCGGACAATGCATAGAGCACTGCAACCCCTGCAGCGACAGTGCACCCAAATGAAGTGGCACTTCAGGGGCACTGCAATCACTGCAGTATCCCTGCCTTAACCTACATTGGCACTGCATACTACAACACAACACAATGCCTCCACATTGTGGGACACTGCATCCACTGCATGAGCACTGCATCCACATTCCAGTACAATGCAGGGGCCATTGAAACCACTGCAGGGACACTGCATCCAGCTGAAGTGGCACTGAATTCACACTGCAATCACTGCAGGCTCACTGCATCCACCTTTGTTGGCACTGCATCCTCCGTCATATATACTGCATCCATCGTGTGGGACACTGCATGCACTCCATGGGCACTGCATCCACATTTAGGGAAACTGTAGGGGGCACTGTCAACACTGCAGGTTCACCGCATCCACCTTCATGGGCACTGTATCCTCCAACAAAACATACTGCCTCTGCCTTGTGGGACACTGTATCCAATTCCTGGGCACTGCAACCACATTCTCAGACAAGGCAGTGCGCACTGTAACCACTACAGCAGCATTGCATCCAGCTGAAGTGGCACTTAAGGCGTACTGCATTCACTGCCTGCTCACTGCATCCAACTCATGGGCACTACCTCCTCTGTCACCACACATGGCAAACAACTTTTGGGACTCTGCATCAAGTGCATGGGCACTGCATCCACATTCAGGGACACACAACCGGGCACTGAAACCACTGCAACGACACTGCATACAGCTGACATCGGACTGCAGCCACATTCCATTCAGCACAGGCTCACTGCATTCACCTCCATGGGCACTGCATCTTCCATCACGACATGTGACATCCACCTTGTGAGACACTGCAACTACTGCATGGGCACGGCATCCACATTCAGTGAACTGTAGGGTCACTGTACCCACTGTGGCATCACTGCATCCACCTTCATGGGCCCTGCATCCTCCATCACAACATACGGCATCCACATTGTGGGACACTGCATCCACTGCATGACTACTGCATCCACATTCCCAGACAATGCAGGGGGCACTGCAACCACTGCAGGATCACTGCATCCACCTTCATGGGCACTGCATCCTCCCTCACGACATATGGCATGCACATTGTGGAAGACTGCATCCAATACCTGGGCACTGCATCCATGTACTCGGACAATCCATTGGGCATTGCAACCACTGCAGGGACACTGCATACAGCTGAAGTCACACTGCATGTGCACTGCATTCAGCACAGGGTCACTGCATCCACATCCGTGGGCACTGCATCTTACATCACAGCATACGACATGCACCTCGTGGGACACTGCAACTACTTCATGGGCACTGCATCCACACTCAGGGACACAGGACAGGGCACTGCAACCACTGCGGGGACACTCCAGCCTGCTGAAGTGGCACTGCAGGTGCACTGCAGTGACTGCAGGATCACTGCATCCTCTTTCATGATCACTGAATGCTCCAACACATCATAAGGCATCCACCTTGAGGGACACGGCATCCACTGCATGAGCACTGCATCCGCATTCAGGTAAACTGCAGGGGGCACTGCAACCACTGCAGGATCACTGCAACCACCTTCATGGGCACTGCATCCTCCATCACAACATACTGCATGCACATTGTGTGACTCTGCATCCACTGCATGGGCACTGCATCCACGTTCAGGGACACTGCAGTTGGCTCTGCAAGCACTGCAGCAACACTGCATCCAGCAGAACTGGCACTGCAGGTGCACTGCAGTCACTGACTGCTCACTGCAACCACCTTCATGTGCACTGCATCATCCGTCACTACATACTGCATCCACCCTGTGAGACACTGCATGCACTGCATTGGCACTGCATCCACATTCAGATAAACTGTAGGGGAGACTCCAACCACTGCAGGTTCTGCACATCCTTCATGGGCACTTCATCCTCCGACAAAGCATACTGCAACCGCCTTGTGAGACACTGCATCCACTGCATGGGCACTGCATCCACACTCAGGGACACATAATGGGGCACTGTAAACACTGCAGGGATGCTGCAGCCAGCTGAAGTGGCACTGCAAGTTCACTGCAATGACTGCAGGATTACTGCATCCTAGTTCATGATCACTGAATCCTCCAACGCAGCATAATGCATCCACACTGAGGGACACTGCATCCACTGCATGACTACTGCATCCACATACCTGGACAATGCCGGGTGCACTGCAGGCACTGCAGGGACAATGTATCCACCTTCATGAGAAGTGCATCAACCAACATGACAGACTGCCTACACATTGTGGGACACAGCATCAACAGCCTGGGCACTGCATCCAAATTCCCGGACAATGGAGGGGGCACTGCAACCACTGCAGAAACACTTCATTCAGCTGAAGTGGCACTGTAAGTTCACTGCAATGACTGCAGGATCACTGCATCCTCCTTCATGATCACTGAATCCTCCCCATCATAAGGCATCCATCTTGAGGGACACTGCATCCACTGGATGAGCACTACATCCACATTCATGTAAACTGCAGGGGGCACTGAAACCTCTGCAGGATCACTGCATCCACCTTCATGGGCACTGCATCCTCCGTCACAACATACTGCATGCACATTGTGGGACACTGCATCCACTGCATGTGCACTGCATCCACGTTCAGGGACACTGTAGTTGGCTCTGCAACCACTGCAGGAACACTGCATCCAGCTGAAGTGGCACTGCAAGTGCACTGCAATCACTTTAGGCTCACTGCATCCACCTTCGTGGGCACTGCATCCTCCATCACAACATACCTCATCCACCTTGTTGGACACTGCATGCACTGCATGGGTACTGCATCCATATTCACGGAAACTGTAGGTCCACTGCAACAACTGCTGGTTGACCACATCCACCTTCATGGGCACTGCATCCTCCGACAAAACATACTGTATCCGCCTTGTGAAACAGTGCATTCACTGCATGACCCCTGCATCCATATTCCAACACAATGCTGGGGGCCCTGTAACCACTGCAGGGACACAGTATCCACACCTTGCGCACTGCATACTCCATCACAACATACTGCATAAAGCTTTAGGTACACAACCTCCACTGCACGGGCACTGCATTTACCTTCAGGGACACAGAAGGCGGCACTTCAACCACTGCAGCAACACTGCTTCCAGCTGATGAGGAAATGCAGGCGTACTGCAATCACTGCAGGATCACTGCATCCACTGCATGTTCACAGCATCCACATTCAGGGACACAGCAGGATGCACTGCAACCACTGGAGGGACACTGCATACCCCTTCATGGGCACTGCATCCTCCGTCACAACATACTGCATAAACCTTTAGGTACACTGCATCCACTGCATTCACCTTCAGCGACACAGAAGGCAGCACTGCAACCCCTGCAGGGACACTGCTTCCAGCTGAAGTGGCACTGCAGGCTCACTGCAATCATTGCAGGATATCTGCATCCACTTCATGTTCAGAGCATGCACATTCAGGGACATAACAGGGTGCACTCAAACCACTGCCGGATCACTTCATCCACCCTCATATGCACTGCATCCTCTGTCACAACATACTGCATGCACCTTGTGGAACACTGCATCCAATGCCTCGGCACTACATCCATGTTCTCGGGCAATGCAGTTGGCAGTGCAACCACTGCAAGCACACTGCATACAGCTGAAATTGCACTGCAGGTGCACTGCACTCAGCACAGGCTCACTGCATCCACCTCCGTGGGCACTGCATCTTCCAGCACAACGTACAAAATCCACCTTATGGGACACTGCAACTATGGCATGAGCACTGCATCCACATTCAGGGAACTGTAGGGGGCACTGCAACCACAGCAGCATCACTGCATCCACCTTCATGGGCCCTGCATCCTCCATCACAGCATACTGCATCTGCCTTGTGGGACACGTCATCCACTGCATGAGCACTGCCTCCACATTCCAGGACAATGCAGGGGGCTTTGCAACCACTGCAGACACACTTCATCCAGCTCTAGTGGCACTGAAGGTGTACTGCAATCACTGCCAGCTCACTGCATCCTACTCTTGGGCACTGCATCCTCTGTCACATCATATGGCAACCAACTTTAGGTACTCTGCATCCAGTGCATTGGCACTGCATCCAGATACAGGAAGACACAATGGTTCACTGCAAGCACGTCAGGGACACTGCAGCCAACAGAAGTGGCATTGCAGGTGCACTGCAATGTACTGCAGGATCACTGCATCCTCCTTCCTGATCACTCAATCCTACATCACAACATAAGGCATCCACATTGTGGGACACTGCATTCAATGCATGAGCGCTGCATCCAAAGTCAAGAAAACTGCAGGTGACACTGCAACCACTGCAGGATCACTGCATCCACCATCATGAGCACTGCATCCTCCGTCACAACATACTGCATGTACATTGTGGGACACTGCATCCTCTGCAATGAGACTGCATCCACGATCAGGGACACTGCAGTTGGCTCTGCAAGCACTGCAGCAACACTGCATCCAGGTGAAGTGGCTGTGCAGGTGCACTGCAATCACTGCAGGCTCACTGCATCCACCTTCATGGGCACTGCATCCTCCGTAACAACATACTGCATAAACCTTTAGGTAAACTGAATCCACTGCATGGGCACTGCATTCACCTTCAGGGACACAGAAGGCGGCACTGGACCCCTGCAGGGACACAGCTTCCAGCTGATGTGTAAATGCAGGCATACTGCAATCACTGCACGATCACTGCGTCTGCTACATTTTCACAGCATCCACATTCAGGGACACAGCAGGGTGCACTGCAACCACTGCCAGATGATGGCATCCACCTTCATGGGCACTGCATCCTCCATCACAACATGTGGCATGCACCTTGTGGGACACTGCATCCAATGCCTGGCCACTGCATCCACATTCTTGGACAATGCCGTGGGTACTGCAACCACAGCAGGGACACTGTATACAGCTGAAGTGCACTGTGGGCACACTGCATTCAGCACAGGCTCACAGCATCAAACTTCATGGGCACTGCATCGTCCATCACAACATATGACATCCACATTTTGGGACACTTCAACTACCGCATGGGCAATGCATCCACATTCAGGGAACATTCGGGGGCACTGCAACCACTACAGCATCACTGAATCTACCTTCATGGGCCCTGCATCCTCCATCACAACATACTGCATCCAGCTGTGGGACACTGCATCCACTGCATGACTACTTCATCCACATTTCCGGAAAATCCGGTTGGCACTTCAATCACTGCAGGGACACTGTATACAGTTGCAGTGGCATTGCAGGTGCACTGCAATCACTGCAGTCTCACTGCATTCACAGTCGTGGGCACTGCATCTTCTGTCACAACATGCTTCATCCACCTTGTGTGACACTGCATCCACTGCATGTGGACTGCATCCACATTCAGGGAACCTGAAGGGGGCACTGCAACAACTGCAGGATCACCGCATCCAACTTCATGGGCACTGCATCCTCCATTACAACATACTGCATCTGCCTTTGTGACACTGCATCCACTGCATGGGCACTGCATCCACAATCAGGGACACAGAAGGGGATTGACAACCAGTGATGGAACACTGCATGCACCTTCATGGGCAATGCGTCATCCATCATAACATACTGCATCCACCTTGTGGGGCACTGAATCCAACGCAACATACTGCAACTACCTTCAGTGACAGTGCAGCCATTGCATGGGCACTTCAGCCACGTTCATGCACAGGGCAACAGACACTGCAACCACTGCAGGGACTCTGGATACAGCTGAAGTGGCACTGCAGATGCACTGCAATCACTGAGGGATCACTGCATCTACCTTAATGGGCACTGCATCCTCCAGCACAACATGCTTCATCACTGCATGAGCACTGCATTCAAATTCAGGGACAGTGCAGGTTGCACTGCAGTGACTGCAAGGACACTGCATCCAGCTGAAGTGGCACTGCATGCACACTGCAAGCACTGCAGGATCACTGCATCCAACTTCATGGCGACTCCTTCCTCCAACACAACATACTTCATATACATTCATTGACACTGCAGCCATTGCATGGTCACTGCATCCACGTTCAGGGACAGTGCAATAGGCACTGCAACCACTGCAGGGACACTGGATCCACCTGATGTGGCCCTGCGGATGCACTGCAAGCACTGCAGGATCACTGCACCTGCCATAATGGGCACTGCATCCTCCATCACAACATACATCATCACTGCATGAGCACTGAATCCACATTCAGGGACACTTCATCCAGATGAATTGACACTGCATGTGCAATGCAATGAATGCAGGATCACTGCATCCTTCTTCATGGGTACTGCATCCTACTTCACAACATACTGCATCCACCTTGGGTCACACTGCAGAGGCTGCATGGGCCCTGCAGCCCCATTCAGAGACACTGCAGTGGGCTCAGCAACCACTGCAGCAACACTGCATTCAGCTGAAGTGGCACTGCAGGTGCACCGCAATCACTGAATGTTCAGTGCATCGACTGTTTGTTCACTGCATCCACGTTCAGGGACACTACAGTCTGCACGGAAACCACTGCAGGATCACTGCATCCACCTTCAAGGGCACTGCATCGTCTGTCACAACATACTGCATCCAACTTGTGTGACACTGCCTCTACTGCCTGGGCACTGCATCCGCATTCCTGGATAATGCAGCTAGCACTGCAACCACTGCAGGGACACTGTATACAGTTGAAGTGGCACTGCAGGCACACTGCAATCACTGCAGTCTCACAGCATTCACAGTCGTGGGCCCTGCATCTTCCGTCACAACATGCTGCATCCACCTTGTGTGACACTGCATCCACTGCCCATGGGCACTGCATCCACATTCAGAGAACCTGAATGGGGCACTGCAACACCTGCAGGATCACTGCATCCACCTTCATGGCCACTGCTTCCTCCAACACATCATACTGAATCTAACTTCTGTGAAACTGCAGCCATTGCATGGGCACTGCATCCACGTTCAGGGACAGTGCAACAGGCACTGCAACCACTGCAGAGACACTGGATCCACCTGATGTGGCACTGCAGATTCACTGCAATCACTGCAGGATCACTGCATCGTCCTTCATGAGTACTGCATCCTACTTCACAATATACTTCATCCACCTTGGGTCACACAGCAGAGGATGCATGGGCCCTGCATCCACTTTAATAGACACTGCAGTGGGATCTGCAACCACTGCAGCAACACTGCATTCAGCTGAAGTAGCACTGCAGGCGCACTGCAATCACTGAATGTTCAGTGCATCCACTGCTTGTTCACTGCACCCATAGTCAGGGCCACTGCAGTGTGCACGGAAACCACTGCAAGATCACTGCATCCACCATCACGGGCCCTGCATCCTCCATCACAACAGACTGCATCCACCTTGTGGGACCATGCATCCACTGCATGACTACTGCATCCACATTCGCGGACCATGCAGGGGGCACTGCAAGCACTGCTGGGACACAGCATCCACCTTCATGAGAACTGCATCATCCGTCATAACATACTGCATTCAGCTTGTGAGACACTGCATCCACTGCCTGGGCACTGCATCCAGATTACCGGACAAATGCAGGGGCCACTGCAACCACTGAAGTTTCACTGCATCCACTGCATTGGCACTGCATCCACATTCAGGGACACAGAACGGTGCTCTGAAAACACTGCAGGGGCACTGCAGCCAGCTGAAGTGGCACTGCCAGTACACTGCAGTGACTACAGAATCACTGCATCCTCCTTCATGATCACTGAGTCCTCCAACACAGCATAAGGCATCCACGTTGTGGGACACTGCATCCACTGCATGAGCACTGCATGCACATTTAGGTAAACTGCAGGGGCACTGCAACCACTGCCAGATCACTGCATCCACCTTCATGGGCACTGCATCCTCCATGACAACATACTGAATGCTCATTGTGGGACACCACATCCACTGCATGGGCACTGCATCCACGTTCAGAGACACTGCAGTTGGCTGTGCAACCACTGCAGCAACACTGCAACCAGCTGAAGTGGCACTGCGGGCGCACTCCTATCACTGCAGGCTCTCTGCATCCACTGCATTGGCACTGCATCGACATTCACAGACATTGCATGGGGCACTGCAACCACTGCAGGGAAACTGCTTCCAGTGGATGTGGAAATGCAGGCGCTCTGCAATCACTGCAGGATCAGTGCTTCACTGCATGTTCACAGCATCCACATACAGGGACACAGCAGGGTGCACTGCAACCACTGCCGGATCACTGCATCCACATTCATGGGCACTGCATCCTCCATCACAACAGACTGCATGCACATTGTGGGACACTGCATCTGATACCTGGGCACTGCATCCACGTTCTAGGACAATGCAGTGTGCACTGCAACTACAGCAGAGACACTGCATACAGCTGAAGTTGCAGTGCAGGCACATTGCATTCAGCACAGGCTCACTGCATCCACCTTCGTGGGCACTGCATCTTCCATCACAACATACGACATCCACCTTGTGGGATACTGCAACTATTGCATGGGCACTGCATCCACATTCAGGGAACTGTCGGGGCACTGCAAATCTGCTGCATCACTGCCTCGACCTTCATGGGCCCTGCATCCTCCATCACAACATACTTCATCCACCTAGTGGGACACTGCATCCACTGCATGACTACTGCATCCACATTCCCGGAAAATGCAGGGGGCACTGCAAGCACTGCAGTGACAATGCATCCACCTTCATGAGGACTGCATCATCCTTCATAACATACTGCATCCACCTTCTGGGACACTTCATCCTCTGCATGAGCACTGCATCCACATTCCAGGACAATGCAGGAAGCATTGCAACCACTGCAGGGACACTGCATAAAGCTGAAGTGGCACTGATGACGTACTGAAATCACTGCCGGTTCACTGGATCCAAATAGTTGGGACTGCATCCTCTGTCACAACGTGAAGCAACAAACTTTTGGTACTCTGCATCCACTGCATGAGCACTGCAGCCATATTCAGGGACACAGAACGCAGCACTGCAACCACTACAGGGACACTGCAGCCAGCTGAAGTGTCACTGTACATGCACTGCCATGACTGCAGGATCACTGCATCCTCCTTAATGGCCACTCAATCCTCCATCACAACATAAGGCATCCACGTTGTGGGACACTGCATCCACTGCATGAGCACTGCATCCAAATTCAGAGAAACTGCAGGGGCACTGCAACCACTGCAGGATCACTGCATCCACGTTCATGGGAACTGTATACTCCGTCACAACATACTACATGCACATTGTGGGACACTGCATCCACTGCATTGGCACTGTATCCACGATCAGGGCCACTGCCATTGGCTTACAACCACTGCAGCAACACTGCATCCAGCTGAAGTGGCACTGCAGGCACAAAGCCATTATTGCAGGCTGACTGCATCCACTTTCATGGGCACTGCATCCTCCATCACAACATACTGCATCCACCTTCTGGGACACTGCATGCCCTGCATGGGCACTGACTCCACATTCCAGGACAATCCCGGGGGCACTGCAACCACTGCAGGGACACTGCATACAGCTGAAGTCGCACTGTAGGCACACTGCCTTCAGCACAGGCTCACTGCATCCACCTTCGTGGGTGCTGCATCTTCCATCTCAACATACGACATCCACCTTGTGGGACACTGCAACTACTGCATGGGCACTGCATCCACATTCAGGGCACTGTAGGGGGCACTGCAACCACGGCAGCATCACTGCAACCACCTTCATGGGCCCTGCATCCTCCATCACATCATACAGCATCCACCTTGTGGGGCACTGCATCCACTTCAGGCTCACTGCATCCACGTTCGTGGACACTGCATCCTGCCTCACAACATACTGCACCCAACTTGTGGGACACTGCATGCACTGCATGGTCACTGCATCCACATTCAGGGAAACTGTAGGGGGCACTGCACCCACTGTATGTTCACCGCATCCACCTTCATTGGCACTGTGTCCTCCGATAAAACATACTTCATCCACCTTGTGAGACTGCATCCACCGCATGACCACTGTTTCCACATTCCAGGACAATGATGGGGGTACTGCAACCACTGCAGGGACACTGCATCCACCTTCGTGGGCACTGCATCATCCGTCACAACATACTGCATAGATCTTTTGGGACTCTGCATCCACTACATGGGCAGTGTACCCACATTCAGGGACATTGAAGGGGCCCAGCAACCACTGCAGGGACACTGCATCCAGATCAAGTGGCAATGCAGGTGCACTGCAATGACTGATGGGTGATTGCATCATCCTTCATGGGCACTGAATCCTGTTTCACAACATAGTGCATCCACCTTGTGGGGCACTGCATGCACTGCATCCACAAGCAGGGACAACACAGTGGGAACTGCAACCATTGCAGTGACACTGCAACCATTGCAGTGACACTGCGTCCAGATGCAGTGGCACTGCAGGCGCACTGCAATCACGGAAGTTTTACTGCATCCACTGCATTGGCACTGCATCAACATTCCAGGACAATGCCTGAGGCACTGCAACGACTGCAGCTACACTGCATCCACCTTCATGGGCACTGCATCATCTGTCACAACATACGACATCCACCTTGTGCAACACTGCAACTACTGCATTGTCACTGCATCCACATTCTGGAACTGTAGGGTGCACTGAAACCACTGCAGCATCAATTAATCCACCTGAAGTGGCACTGCAGGTGCACTGCCATCACTGCAGGATCACTACATTCACTTTCATTGGCACTGCATACTACAACACACCACAATGCCTCCACATTGTGGGACACTGCATCCCCTGCATGAGAACTGCATCCACATTCCAGGACAATGCAGGGGTCATTGCAACCACTGCCTGGACACGGCATCCAGCTGAAGTCACACTGAAGGCGTACTGCAATCACTGCCGGCTCACTGCATCCAACTCGTGGGCACTGCATCCTCTGACACAACATACAGGAACTAACTTATGATACTCTGCATCCACTGAATGGGCACTACATCCACATTCAGAGACACAGAACGGTGATCTGCAACCACTGCAGGGACACTGCAGCCAGCTGATGTGGCACTGCAGGTGCACAGCATTGACTGCAGGATCACTGCATCCTCCTTCATGATCACTGAGTCCTCCATCAAAACATAAGTCATCCACCTTGTGGGACACTGCATCCACTGCATGAGCACTGCATGCAAATTTAGGTAAACTGCAGAGGGCACTGCAACCACTGCCAGATCACTGCATCCACCTTCATGGGCACTGCATCCTCCATCAAAACATACTGCATGCTCATTGTGGGACACTGCATGCACTGCATGGGCCCTGCATCCACATTCAGAGACACTGCAGTGGGCTCTTCAACCACTGCAGCAACACTGCATTCAGCTGAAGTGACACTGCAGGCGCACTGCAATCACTGAATGCTCAGTGAATCCACTGCTTGTTCACCGCATCCACATTCAGGGACACTGCAGTGTGCACGGAAACCACTGCAGGATCACTGCATCCACCTTCATCGGCACTGCATCCTCTGTCACAACATACTTCATCCAACTTGTGTGACACTGCATCCCTGCATTGGCACTGCATCCACATTCAGGGAAACTGTAGGGGGCACTGCAAGCACTGCAGGTTGACTGCATCCACCTTCATGACCACTGCTTCATCCAACACAACATACTGCATCTACCTTCAGTGACACTGCAGCCATTGCATGGGTACTGCATCCAGATTCCCGGACAATGCAGGCAGCACTTCAACCACTGCAGGGACACTGTATGCAGCTGAAGTGGCTCTGTAGGTGCACCACAGTCACTGAATGTTCACTGCATCCTCTTCATGTGCACTGCATCCACATTCAGGGACAGTACATTGTGCACAGAAACCACTGTAGGATCATTGCATCCACAGCATGTTCACAGCATCCACATTCAGGGACACTGCAGGGTGCACTGCAACCACTGCAGGATCACTGCATACACTTTCATGGGCACTACATCCTCCATCACAACATACAGCATGCACCTTGTTGGACACTGCATCCAATGCCTGAGCACTGTAGCCACGTTCTCGGACAATGCAGTGGGCAATGCAACCACGGCAGGGACACTGCATACAGCTGAAGTCGCACTGCAGGTGCACTGCATTCACCTCTGGCTCACTGCATCCACCTTCGTGTTCACTGCATCTTCCATCACAACATACGAGATCCACCTTGTGGGACACTGCAACAACTGCATGGGCACTGCATCCACATTCAGGGAACTGTAGTGGGCACTGCAACCACTGCAGCATCACTGCCTCCATCTTCATGGGCCATGCATCCTCCATCACAATATACTGCATCCACCTTATGGGACACTGCATCCACTGCATGACTACTGCATCCACACTCCCATACAATGCAGAGGTCACTGAAAGCACTGCAGGGACACGGCATCCACCATCATGAGAACTGCATCATCCGTCATAACAAACTGCATCCACCTTGTTGGTCACTTCATCCACTACCTGGGCACTGCATCCACATTCCCGTACCATGCAGGGGGCACTGCAACCACTGCACGTTCACTGCTTCCACCCTCATGAGCACTGCATCCTCCATCACAACATACTGCATGCACATTTTGGGACACTACATCCTCTGCATGGGCAAGGCCTCCACGTTCAGGGACACTGCAGTTTTCTCTGCGAACACTGCAGCAACACTGCATTCAGCTGAAGTGGCACTGCAGGAGCTCTGCAATCACTGCAGGCTCACTGCATCCACCTTCGTGGGCCCTGCATCCTCCGTCACAACATACTACATCCACCTTGTGGGACACTGCATGGGCACTGCATCCACATTCAGGGAAACTGTAGGGGGCACTGCATCCACTGCAGGTTCACCTCATCCACATTCATGGGCACTGCATCCTCCAACAAAACATACTGCATCTACTTTGTGACACACTGCACCCACTGCTTGACCACTGCATGCAAATTCCAGAACAATGCCGGGTGCAGTGCAAACACTGCGTGGACACGGCATTCACATTCATTGGCACTGCATCCCCCATCACAACATACTGCATAAACCTTTACGTACACTGCATCCACTGGATGGGCACTGCATTCACCTTCAGGGACACAGAAGGCGACACTGCAACCCCTGCAAGGACGCTGCTTCCAGCGTATGTGGATATTATGGCGCACTGCAATCACTGCAGGATCACTGCATCCACTGCATGTTCACAGCATGCTCATTCAGTGACACAGCCGGGTGCACTGACACCACTGCCGGATCACTGCATCCATCTTCATGGGCACTGCATCCTCTGACAAAACATACTGCATCCACATTGTGAGACACTGCATCCACCTCATGACCACTGCATCCACATTCAGGGGAATGCATGGGCACTGCATCCATGTTCAGGGACACTGCAGTTGGCTCTGCAACCACTGCAGCAACTCTGCATCACACTGAAGTGACACTGCAGGCACACTGCAATCACAGCAGGCTCATTGCATCCACCTTCATTGGCACTGCATCCTTCGTCACAACATACTGCATCCACTTTGTGGGACACTGCATCCACTTCACGGGCATTGCATCCACATTCAGGGAAATTGTAGGGGGCACTGGAGCAACTGCAGCTTGACCACACCCACTTTCATGGGCGCTGCCACCTCCGACATCACATACTGCATCTGCCTTGTGAGGCACTGCATCCACTGCATGACCCCTGCATCCACAGTCCAGGACAATGCCGGGGCCAGGGCAACCACTGCAGGGACACTGCATCCACCTTCATTGGCACTGCATCCTTCGTCACAACATACTGCATCCACTTTGTGGGACACTGCATCCACTTCACGGGCATTGCATCCACATTCAGGGAAATTGTAGGGGGCACTGGAGCAACTGCAGCTTGACCACACCCACTTTCATGGGCGCTGCCACCTCCGACATCACATACTGCATCTGCCTTGTGAGGCACTGCATCCACTGCATGACCCCTGCATCCACAGTCCAGGACAATGCCGGGGCCAGGGCAACCACTGCAGGGACACTGCATCCACCTTCATGGGCACTGCATCCTCCGTCAAAACATATTGCATAAATCTTTAGGTACACTGCATCCACTACATGGACACTGCATTCACCTTCAGGGATACAGAAGGCGGCACTGCCACCCCTGCAGGGACATGGCTTCCAGCTTATGTGGAAATTCAGGCGCATTGCAATCACTGCAGAAGCACTGCATCCACTGCATGTTCACAGCATCCACATTCAGGGACAGAGCAGGGTGCACTGAAAACACTGCTGGATCACTGCATTCTCCTTCATGGGCACTGCATCCTCCATCACAACATAATGCATGCACCTTGCTGGACATTGCATCCAACGCCTGGGCATTTGCATCCACGATCTCAGACTGCAACCCCTGCTGGGACACTTCATACAGCTGAAGTGGCACTGAAGCCATACTTCAATCACTGCTGGCTCACTGCATCCACCTCGTGGGAACTGCATCCTCTGTCAAAACACATGGCAACCAACATTTGGTACTCTGCATCCACTGCATGGCCACTGCATCCACATTCAGGGACACAGAACGGGGCACTGCAAACACTGCAGGGACACTGCAGCAAGTTTAAGTGTCATTGCAGGTGCACTGCAATGAGTGCAGGATCACTGAATCCTCCTTCATGATCACTGAATCCTCCATTGCAACATAAGGCATTCACCTTGAGGGACACTGCATCCACTGCATGAGCACTGCATCCACATTCAGCGAATATGCAGGGGGCACTGCAACCACTGCAGGATCATTGCATCAACCTTCATGGGCAATGCATCCTCCATGACAACATACTGCATCTACCTTCAGTGACACTGCAGCCATGGCATGGGCACTGCAGCCACGTTCTGGGACACTGAAACAGGCACTGCAACCACTTCAGGGACTCTGGATCGAGCTGAAGTGGCACTGCATGAGCACAGCAATCACTGCAGTATCACTGCATCTGCCTTCATGGGCACTGCATCCTGCATCAAAACATATTTTGTCACTGCATGAGCACTGCATCCAAATTCAGAGACAGTGTCGGTTGCACTGCAGCGACTGCAGGGACACTGCATCCAGCTGAAGTGGCACTGCATGCGCACTGCAACCACTGCAGGATCACTGCATCCAAATTCCTGGGCACTGCATCCTCTCTCACAACATACCACATACATCTTTTGGTACTCTGCATCCAATGCTGAGCCCTGCATCCATGTTCTCAGACATACAGTGGGCACTGCAACCACTGCAGAGACACTGCATACAGCTGAAGTCGCATTGCAGGCACACTGCATTCAGCACAGGCTCATTGCATCCACCTTCTTGTGCACTGTATCTTCCATCACTACATACGACATCCACCTTGTGGGACTTGCAACGACTGCATGGGCACTTCATTCACATTCAGGGAACTGTAGGGGGCACTGCAACCACTGCAGCATCACTGTATCCACCTCCATGGGCCCCACATCCTCCATCACAACATACTGCATCCACCTTGTGGGACACTGCATCCACTGCATGACTACTGCATCCCCATTCCCGGACAATGCAGGGGGCACTGCAACCACTGCAGCAACACTGCATCCAGCTGAACTGGCACTGCAGGCACACTGCCATCACTGCAAGATCACAGCATTCACATTCATTGGCACTGCATACTACAACACACCACAATGCCTCCACCTGTGGGTCACTGCATCCACTGCATGAGCACTGAATCCACATTCCAGGACTATGCAGGGGGCATTGCAACCACTACAGGGACACTGTAGCCAGCTGAAGTGGCAATACAGGTGCACTGCAATGATTGCAAGTTCACTGCATCGTGCTTCATGGGCACTGAATCCTACTTCACAACATACTGCATCCACCATGAGTCACACTGCAGACACTGCATGGGCACAGAATCCACATTCAGGCACATGGCAAGGGTCTCTGCAACCACTGCAGCTACACTGCATCCAGCTGAAGTGGCTCTGCCGGCACACTGCCATCACTGCAGGATCACTGCATTCACCTTCATCGGCACTGCATACTGCAACACACCACAATGCTTCCACATTGTGGGACACTGCATCCACCACATGAGCACTGCAACCCTATTGCAGGACAAGGCACTGGGCATTGCAACCACTGCTGTGACACTCCATCCAGCTGAAGTGGCATTGAAGGTGTACTGCAATCACTGCCGGCTCACTGCATCCAACTAGTGGGCACTGCATCCTCTGTCCCAACGAACGGCAACCAAATTTTCTTACTCTGCATCCACTTCAAAGGCACTGCATCCACATTCAGGGACACAGAACGGGGCACTGCAACCACTGCAGGGACACTGCAGCCAGCTGAAGTAGCACTGCAGGTGCACTGCATTGACTATAGGATCACTGCATCCTCCTTCATGATCACTGAATGCTCCATGACAACATAAGGCATCCACCTTGAGGGACACTGCATCCACTGCATGACCACTGCATCCACATTCAGGTAAACTACAGGGGGCGCTGCAACCACTGTAGGAACACTGCATTCACCTTCCTGGACACTGCATCCTCGTCACAACATACTGCATGCACATTGTGTGACACTGCATCAACTGAATGGGCACTGCATCCACGTTCAGCTTCACTGCAGTTGGCTCTGCAACCTCTACAGCAAGACTGCATTTAGCTGAAGTGGCACTGCAGGCGCACTGCATACAATGCAGGCTCAATGCATCCACCTTCGTGGGCACTGCATCCTCCATCATAACATACTGCATAAACCTTTAGGTATACTTCATCCACTGCATGGGCACTGCATTCATCCTCAGGGACACAGAAGGCAGCACTGCAACCCCTGCAGGGACACTGCTTCCAGCTGACGTGGAAATGCAGGTGCACTGCCATCACTGCAGGATCACTGCACCCACCTTGGTGGGCACTGCATCCTCCGTCACAACATACTGCATCCACCTTGTGGGACACTGCATATACTGTACGGGCAGTGCATCCACATTCAGGGAAGCATTAGGGGGCAGTGCAACCACTGCTGCTTCTCCTCATCCTCCTTCATGGGCACTGCATCCTCCGACTAAACATACTGCATCCTCCTTGTGAGACACTGCATCCACTGTATGACCCCTGCATCCACATTCCAGAACAATGCCGGGGACACTGCAACTACTACAGGAACACTGCATCCAAATTCATGGGCAATGCATCCTCTATCACAAAATACTGCATAAACGTTAGGTACACTGAATCCAGTGCAGGGGCAGTCCATTCAGCATCAGCGACACAGAAGGCGGCACTGCAACCCCTTGCAGGGACACTGCATCCAGCTCACGTGACACTGAAGGTGTACCGCAATCACTGCCGGCTTACTGCATCTAACTCCAGGGCTCTGCATCCTCTGTCACAGCAAACGGCAGCCAACTTTTGGTACTCAGCATGCACTGCATGGGCACTGCATCCACACTCATGGAGACAGAATGGGGCACTGTACCCACTGCAGGGACACTGCATCCACAATCAGGGACACAGAACAGGGCACTGCAACCACTGCAGGGATGCTGCAGCCAGCTGAAGTGCAATGGCAAGTTCACTGCAATGACTGCAGGATAACTGCATCCTCCTTCATGATCACTGAATCCTCCAACACATCATAAGGCATCCACCTTGAGGGACACTGCATCCACTGAATGAGCACTGAATCCACATTCAGGTAAACTTCAGGGGGCACTGCAACCACTGCAGGATCACTGTATCCACCTTGGGCACTGCATCATCCATCACAACATACTGCATGGACATTTTGGGACACTGCATCCACTGCATAGGCATTGCATCCACGTTCAGGGACACTGCACTTGGCTCTGCAACCACTGCAGCAACACCGCATCCAGCTGAAGTGGCACTGCAAGTTCACTGCAATGACTACAGGATCACTGCATCCTCCTTCATGATCACTGAACCCTCCAACACATCATAAGGCATAGACCTTGAGGGATACTGCATCTACTGCATGAGCACTGCAACTACATTCAGGTAAACGGCGGGGGGCACTGCAACCACTGCAGGATCACTGCAGCCAGCTGAAGAGGCACTGCAAGTACACTGCAATCACTTCAGACTCACTGCATCCACCTTCATTTGCACTGCATCCTACATCACAGCACACCGCATCCACCTTGTGGGACACTGTATCCAATTCCTGGGCACTGCAACCACATTCTCAGACAAGGCAGTGCGCACTGTAACCACTACAGCAGCATTGCATCCAGCTGAAGTGGCACTTAAGGCGTACTGCATTCACTGCCTGCTCACTGCATCCAACTCATGGGCACTACCTCCTCTGTCACCACACATGGCAAACAACTTTTGGGACTCTGCATCAAGTGCATGGGCACTGCATCCACATTCAGGGACACACAACCGGGCACTGAAACCACTGCAACGACACTGCATACAGCTGACATCGGACTGCAGCCACATTCCATTCAGCACAGGCTCACTGCATTCACCTCCATGGGCACTGCATCTTCCATCACGACATGTGACATCCACCTTGTGAGACACTGCAACTACTGCATGGGCACGGCATCCACATTCAGTGAACTGTAGGGTCACTGTACCCACTGTGGCATCACTGCATCCACCTTCATGGGCCCTGCATCCTCCATCACAACATACGGCATCCACATTGTGGGACACTGCATCCACTGCATGACTACTGCATCCACATTCCCAGACAATGCAGGGGGCACTGCAACCACTGCAGGATCACTGCATCCACCTTCATGGGCACTGCATCCTCCCTCACGACATATGGCATGCACATTGTGGAAGACTGCATCCAATACCTGGGCACTGCATCCATGTACTCGGACAATCCATTGGGCATTGCAACCACTGCAGGGACACTGCATACAGCTGAAGTCACACTGCATGTGCACTGCATTCAGCACAGGGTCACTGCATCCACATCCGTGGGCACTGCATCTTACATCACAGCATACGACATGCACCTCGTGGGACACTGCAACTACTTCATGGGCACTGCATCCACACTCAGGGACACAGGACAGGGCACTGCAACCACTGCGGGGACACTCCAGCCTGCTGAAGTGGCACTGCAGGTGCACTGCAGTGACTGCAGGATCACTGCATCCTCTTTCATGATCACTGAATGCTCCAACACATCATAAGGCATCCACCTTGAGGGACACGGCATCCACTGCATGAGCACTGCATCCGCATTCAGGTAAACTGCAGGGGGCACTGCAACCACTGCAGGATCACTGCAACCACCTTCATGGGCACTGCATCCTCCATCACAACATACTGCATGCACATTGTGTGACTCTGCATCCACTGCATGGGCACTGCATCCACGTTCAGGGACACTGCAGTTGGCTCTGCAAGCACTGCAGCAACACTGCATCCAGCAGAACTGGCACTGCAGGTGCACTGCAGTCACTGACTGCTCACTGCAACCACCTTCATGTGCACTGCATCATCCGTCACTACATACTGCATCCACCCTGTGAGACACTGCATGCACTGCATTGGCACTGCATCCACATTCAGATAAACTGTAGGGGAGACTCCAACCACTGCAGGTTCTGCACATCCTTCATGGGCACTTCATCCTCCGACAAAGCATACTGCAACCGCCTTGTGAGACACTGCATCCACTGCATGGGCACTGCATCCACACTCAGGGACACATAATGGGGCACTGTAAACACTGCAGGGATGCTGCAGCCAGCTGAAGTGGCACTGCAAGTTCACTGCAATGACTGCAGGATTACTGCATCCTAGTTCATGATCACTGAATCCTCCAACGCAGCATAATGCATCCACACTGAGGGACACTGCATCCACTGCATGACTACTGCATCCACATACCTGGACAATGCCGGGTGCACTGCAGGCACTGCAGGGACAATGTATCCACCTTCATGAGAAGTGCATCAACCAACATGACAGACTGCCTACACATTGTGGGACACAGCATCAACAGCCTGGGCACTGCATCCAAATTCCCGGACAATGGAGGGGGCACTGCAACCACTGCAGAAACACTTCATTCAGCTGAAGTGGCACTGTAAGTTCACTGCAATGACTGCAGGATCACTGCATCCTCCTTCATGATCACTGAATCCTCCCCATCATAAGGCATCCATCTTGAGGGACACTGCATCCACTGGATGAGCACTACATCCACATTCATGTAAACTGCAGGGGGCACTGAAACCTCTGCAGGATCACTGCATCCACCTTCATGGGCACTGCATCCTCCGTCACAACATACTGCATGCACATTGTGGGACACTGCATCCACTGCATGTGCACTGCATCCACGTTCAGGGACACTGTAGTTGGCTCTGCAACCACTGCAGGAACACTGCATCCAGCTGAAGTGGCACTGCAAGTGCACTGCAATCACTTTAGGCTCACTGCATCCACCTTCGTGGGCACTGCATCCTCCATCACAACATACCTCATCCACCTTGTTGGACACTGCATGCACTGCATGGGTACTGCATCCATATTCACGGAAACTGTAGGTCCACTGCAACAACTGCTGGTTGACCACATCCACCTTCATGGGCACTGCATCCTCCGACAAAACATACTGTATCCGCCTTGTGAAACAGTGCATTCACTGCATGACCCCTGCATCCATATTCCAACACAATGCTGGGGGCCCTGTAACCACTGCAGGGACACAGTATCCACACCTTGCGCACTGCATACTCCATCACAACATACTGCATAAAGCTTTAGGTACACAACCTCCACTGCACGGGCACTGCATTTACCTTCAGGGACACAGAAGGCGGCACTTCAACCACTGCAGCAACACTGCTTCCAGCTGATGAGGAAATGCAGGCGTACTGCAATCACTGCAGGATCACTGCATCCACTGCATGTTCACAGCATCCACATTCAGGGACACAGCAGGATGCACTGCAACCACTGGAGGGACACTGCATACCCCTTCATGGGCACTGCATCCTCCGTCACAACATACTGCATAAACCTTTAGGTACACTGCATCCACTGCATTCACCTTCAGCGACACAGAAGGCAGCACTGCAACCCCTGCAGGGACACTGCTTCCAGCTGAAGTGGCACTGCAGGCTCACTGCAATCATTGCAGGATATCTGCATCCACTTCATGTTCAGAGCATGCACATTCAGGGACATAACAGGGTGCACTCAAACCACTGCCGGATCACTTCATCCACCCTCATATGCACTGCATCCTCTGTCACAACATACTGCATGCACCTTGTGGAACACTGCATCCAATGCCTCGGCACTACATCCATGTTCTCGGGCAATGCAGTTGGCAGTGCAACCACTGCAAGCACACTGCATACAGCTGAAATTGCACTGCAGGTGCACTGCACTCAGCACAGGCTCACTGCATCCACCTCCGTGGGCACTGCATCTTCCAGCACAACGTACAAAATCCACCTTATGGGACACTGCAACTATGGCATGAGCACTGCATCCACATTCAGGGAACTGTAGGGGGCACTGCAACCACAGCAGCATCACTGCATCCACCTTCATGGGCCCTGCATCCTCCATCACAGCATACTGCATCTGCCTTGTGGGACACGTCATCCACTGCATGAGCACTGCCTCCACATTCCAGGACAATGCAGGGGGCTTTGCAACCACTGCAGACACACTTCATCCAGCTCTAGTGGCACTGAAGGTGTACTGCAATCACTGCCAGCTCACTGCATCCTACTCTTGGGCACTGCATCCTCTGTCACATCATATGGCAACCAACTTTAGGTACTCTGCATCCAGTGCATTGGCACTGCATCCAGATACAGGAAGACACAATGGTTCACTGCAAGCACGTCAGGGACACTGCAGCCAACAGAAGTGGCATTGCAGGTGCACTGCAATGTACTGCAGGATCACTGCATCCTCCTTCCTGATCACTCAATCCTACATCACAACATAAGGCATCCACATTGTGGGACACTGCATTCAATGCATGAGCGCTGCATCCAAAGTCAAGAAAACTGCAGGTGACACTGCAACCACTGCAGGATCACTGCATCCACCATCATGAGCACTGCATCCTCCGTCACAACATACTGCATGTACATTGTGGGACACTGCATCCTCTGCAATGAGACTGCATCCACGATCAGGGACACTGCAGTTGGCTCTGCAAGCACTGCAGCAACACTGCATCCAGGTGAAGTGGCTGTGCAGGTGCACTGCAATCACTGCAGGCTCACTGCATCCACCTTCATGGGCACTGCATCCTCCGTAACAACATACTGCATAAACCTTTAGGTAAACTGAATCCACTGCATGGGCACTGCATTCACCTTCAGGGACACAGAAGGCGGCACTGGACCCCTGCAGGGACACAGCTTCCAGCTGATGTGTAAATGCAGGCATACTGCAATCACTGCACGATCACTGCGTCTGCTACATTTTCACAGCATCCACATTCAGGGACACAGCAGGGTGCACTGCAACCACTGCCAGATGATGGCATCCACCTTCATGGGCACTGCATCCTCCATCACAACATGTGGCATGCACCTTGTGGGACACTGCATCCAATGCCTGGCCACTGCATCCACATTCTTGGACAATGCCGTGGGTACTGCAACCACAGCAGGGACACTGTATACAGCTGAAGTGCACTGTGGGCACACTGCATTCAGCACAGGCTCACAGCATCAAACTTCATGGGCACTGCATCGTCCATCACAACATATGACATCCACATTTTGGGACACTTCAACTACCGCATGGGCAATGCATCCACATTCAGGGAACATTCGGGGGCACTGCAACCACTACAGCATCACTGAATCTACCTTCATGGGCCCTGCATCCTCCATCACAACATACTGCATCCAGCTGTGGGACACTGCATCCACTGCATGACTACTTCATCCACATTTCCGGAAAATCCGGTTGGCACTTCAATCACTGCAGGGACACTGTATACAGTTGCAGTGGCATTGCAGGTGCACTGCAATCACTGCAGTCTCACTGCATTCACAGTCGTGGGCACTGCATCTTCTGTCACAACATGCTTCATCCACCTTGTGTGACACTGCATCCACTGCATGTGGACTGCATCCACATTCAGGGAACCTGAAGGGGGCACTGCAACAACTGCAGGATCACCGCATCCAACTTCATGGGCACTGCATCCTCCATTACAACATACTGCATCTGCCTTTGTGACACTGCATCCACTGCATGGGCACTGCATCCACAATCAGGGACACAGAAGGGGATTGACAACCAGTGATGGAACACTGCATGCACCTTCATGGGCAATGCGTCATCCATCATAACATACTGCATCCACCTTGTGGGGCACTGAATCCAACGCAACATACTGCAACTACCTTCAGTGACAGTGCAGCCATTGCATGGGCACTTCAGCCACGTTCATGCACAGGGCAACAGACACTGCAACCACTGCAGGGACTCTGGATACAGCTGAAGTGGCACTGCAGATGCACTGCAATCACTGAGGGATCACTGCATCTACCTTAATGGGCACTGCATCCTCCAGCACAACATGCTTCATCACTGCATGAGCACTGCATTCAAATTCAGGGACAGTGCAGGTTGCACTGCAGTGACTGCAAGGACACTGCATCCAGCTGAAGTGGCACTGCATGCACACTGCAAGCACTGCAGGATCACTGCATCCAACTTCATGGCGACTCCTTCCTCCAACACAACATACTTCATATACATTCATTGACACTGCAGCCATTGCATGGTCACTGCATCCACGTTCAGGGACAGTGCAATAGGCACTGCAACCACTGCAGGGACACTGGATCCACCTGATGTGGCCCTGCGGATGCACTGCAAGCACTGCAGGATCACTGCACCTGCCATAATGGGCACTGCATCCTCCATCACAACATACATCATCACTGCATGAGCACTGAATCCACATTCAGGGACACTTCATCCAGATGAATTGACACTGCATGTGCAATGCAATGAATGCAGGATCACTGCATCCTTCTTCATGGGTACTGCATCCTACTTCACAACATACTGCATCCACCTTGGGTCACACTGCAGAGGCTGCATGGGCCCTGCAGCCCCATTCAGAGACACTGCAGTGGGCTCAGCAACCACTGCAGCAACACTGCATTCAGCTGAAGTGGCACTGCAGGTGCACCGCAATCACTGAATGTTCAGTGCATCGACTGTTTGTTCACTGCATCCACGTTCAGGGACACTACAGTCTGCACGGAAACCACTGCAGGATCACTGCATCCACCTTCAAGGGCACTGCATCGTCTGTCACAACATACTGCATCCAACTTGTGTGACACTGCCTCTACTGCCTGGGCACTGCATCCGCATTCCTGGATAATGCAGCTAGCACTGCAACCACTGCAGGGACACTGTATACAGTTGAAGTGGCACTGCAGGCACACTGCAATCACTGCAGTCTCACAGCATTCACAGTCGTGGGCCCTGCATCTTCCGTCACAACATGCTGCATCCACCTTGTGTGACACTGCATCCACTGCCCATGGGCACTGCATCCACATTCAGAGAACCTGAATGGGGCACTGCAACACCTGCAGGATCACTGCATCCACCTTCATGGCCACTGCTTCCTCCAACACATCATACTGAATCTAACTTCTGTGAAACTGCAGCCATTGCATGGGCACTGCATCCACGTTCAGGGACAGTGCAACAGGCACTGCAACCACTGCAGAGACACTGGATCCACCTGATGTGGCACTGCAGATTCACTGCAATCACTGCAGGATCACTGCATCGTCCTTCATGAGTACTGCATCCTACTTCACAATATACTTCATCCACCTTGGGTCACACAGCAGAGGATGCATGGGCCCTGCATCCACTTTAATAGACACTGCAGTGGGATCTGCAACCACTGCAGCAACACTGCATTCAGCTGAAGTAGCACTGCAGGCGCACTGCAATCACTGAATGTTCAGTGCATCCACTGCTTGTTCACTGCACCCATAGTCAGGGCCACTGCAGTGTGCACGGAAACCACTGCAAGATCACTGCATCCACCATCACGGGCCCTGCATCCTCCATCACAACAGACTGCATCCACCTTGTGGGACCATGCATCCACTGCATGACTACTGCATCCACATTCGCGGACCATGCAGGGGGCACTGCAAGCACTGCTGGGACACAGCATCCACCTTCATGAGAACTGCATCATCCGTCATAACATACTGCATTCAGCTTGTGAGACACTGCATCCACTGCCTGGGCACTGCATCCAGATTACCGGACAAATGCAGGGGCCACTGCAACCACTGAAGTTTCACTGCATCCACTGCATTGGCACTGCATCCACATTCAGGGACACAGAACGGTGCTCTGAAAACACTGCAGGGGCACTGCAGCCAGCTGAAGTGGCACTGCCAGTACACTGCAGTGACTACAGAATCACTGCATCCTCCTTCATGATCACTGAGTCCTCCAACACAGCATAAGGCATCCACGTTGTGGGACACTGCATCCACTGCATGAGCACTGCATGCACATTTAGGTAAACTGCAGGGGCACTGCAACCACTGCCAGATCACTGCATCCACCTTCATGGGCACTGCATCCTCCATGACAACATACTGAATGCTCATTGTGGGACACCACATCCACTGCATGGGCACTGCATCCACGTTCAGAGACACTGCAGTTGGCTGTGCAACCACTGCAGCAACACTGCAACCAGCTGAAGTGGCACTGCGGGCGCACTCCTATCACTGCAGGCTCTCTGCATCCACTGCATTGGCACTGCATCGACATTCACAGACATTGCATGGGGCACTGCAACCACTGCAGGGAAACTGCTTCCAGTGGATGTGGAAATGCAGGCGCTCTGCAATCACTGCAGGATCAGTGCTTCACTGCATGTTCACAGCATCCACATACAGGGACACAGCAGGGTGCACTGCAACCACTGCCGGATCACTGCATCCACATTCATGGGCACTGCATCCTCCATCACAACAGACTGCATGCACATTGTGGGACACTGCATCTGATACCTGGGCACTGCATCCACGTTCTAGGACAATGCAGTGTGCACTGCAACTACAGCAGAGACACTGCATACAGCTGAAGTTGCAGTGCAGGCACATTGCATTCAGCACAGGCTCACTGCATCCACCTTCGTGGGCACTGCATCTTCCATCACAACATACGACATCCACCTTGTGGGATACTGCAACTATTGCATGGGCACTGCATCCACATTCAGGGAACTGTCGGGGCACTGCAAATCTGCTGCATCACTGCCTCGACCTTCATGGGCCCTGCATCCTCCATCACAACATACTTCATCCACCTAGTGGGACACTGCATCCACTGCATGACTACTGCATCCACATTCCCGGAAAATGCAGGGGGCACTGCAAGCACTGCAGTGACAATGCATCCACCTTCATGAGGACTGCATCATCCTTCATAACATACTGCATCCACCTTCTGGGACACTTCATCCTCTGCATGAGCACTGCATCCACATTCCAGGACAATGCAGGAAGCATTGCAACCACTGCAGGGACACTGCATAAAGCTGAAGTGGCACTGATGACGTACTGAAATCACTGCCGGTTCACTGGATCCAAATAGTTGGGACTGCATCCTCTGTCACAACGTGAAGCAACAAACTTTTGGTACTCTGCATCCACTGCATGAGCACTGCAGCCATATTCAGGGACACAGAACGCAGCACTGCAACCACTACAGGGACACTGCAGCCAGCTGAAGTGTCACTGTACATGCACTGCCATGACTGCAGGATCACTGCATCCTCCTTAATGGCCACTCAATCCTCCATCACAACATAAGGCATCCACGTTGTGGGACACTGCATCCACTGCATGAGCACTGCATCCAAATTCAGAGAAACTGCAGGGGCACTGCAACCACTGCAGCATCACTGCATCCACCTCCATGGGCCCTGAATCCTCCATCACAACATACTGCATCCATCTTGTGGGACACTGCATGCACTGCATGACTACTGCATTCACATTCCTGGGCAATGTGGGGGGCACTGCAACCACTGCAAGGACACTGCATGCAGTGAAGAGGCACTGAAGGCATACTGTAATCACTGCCAGCTCACTGGATCGTACTGGTGGGCACTGCATCCTCTGTCACAACATACGACAAGCAACATTTGGCACTCTGCATCCACTGCGTGAGTACTGCCTCCACACTCAAGGACAGAGAACTGGGCACTGCAACCACTGCAGGTTCACTGCAGCCAGCTGAAGTGGCACTGCAGGTGCTCTGAATCCCCTGCAGGATCACTGCATCCTCCTATGTGATCACTGAATACTCCATCACAACATAATGCATCCACCGTGTGGGACACTGCATCCACTGCATGAGCACTGCATCCACATTCACGTAAACTGCAGGGGGCACTGCAACCACTGCAGGATCACGGAATCCACCTACAGTGGCACTGCATCCTCCGTCACAACATACTGCATGCACATTGTGGGATGCTGCATCCACTGCATGGGCACTGCATCCACTTTGAGGGACACTGCAGTTGGCTCTGCAACTACTGCAGCAACACTGCATCCAGCTGAAGTGGCACTGCCAGCACAATGCAATCACTGCAGGCTCACTGCATCCACCTTCGTGGGCACTGCATCTTCCAACACAATCTACGAAGGCCACCTTGTGGGACACTGCATGCAATGCATGGGCACTGCATCCACATGCCCAGACAAAGCAGGGGGGACTGCAACCACTGCAGGTTCACTGCATCCACTTTCATGGGCACTGCATCCTCCAAGAAAACATACTGCATCCGCCTTGTGATACACTGCATCCACTGCATGACTGCTGCATCCAAATTCCAGCACAATGCCGTGGGCCCTGTAACCACTGCAGGGACACTGCATCCGCCTTCATGCGCACTGCATCCTGTGTCACAACATACTGCATAAACTTTTAGGGACACTGTCTCCACTGCATGGCCACTGCATTCACCTTCAGGGACACAGAAGGTGGCAATGCAACCACTGCAGCAACACTGCTTCCAGCTGATGAGGAAATGCAGGCGCACTGCCAGAACTGAAGTGACACTGCCTCCAGATGAAGTGGCACTGCAGGTGCACTGCAATGACTGCAGGATCACTACATCCTCCTTCATGGGCACTGAATACTGCTTCACAACATACTGCATCCACCTTGAGTCACACTGCAGACACTGCATGGGGCCTGCATTCACATTCAGCGACACAGAAGGTGGCACTGCACCCTGGCAGGGACACTGCTTCCAGCTTATGAGGAAATGCAGGTGCACTGCAATCATTGCAGGATCACTGCATCCACTGTATGTTCAGAGTGTGCACATTAAGGGACACAGCAGAGTGCACTGGAACCACTGCCTGATCACTGCATCCACCCTGATGGACACTGCATCCTCTGTCACAACATACTGCATGCAGCTTGTGGGACACTGTATCCAATGCCTGGGCACTGCAACCACATTCTCGGACAATGAAGTGGGCACTGCATCCACTCCACGGACAATGCATACAGCTGAAGTTGCACTGCAGGTGCACTGCATTCAGCACAGGCTCACTGCATCCACCTCCGTGGGCACTGCATCTTCCATCACAATATACGACATCCACCTTGTGGGACACTGGAAGTACTGCATGAGCACTGCATCCACATTCAGGTAAACTACAGGGGGCACTGCAACCACTGTGTCATCACTGCATCCACCTTCATGGGTCCTGCCTCCTCCATCACAACATACTGCATCCACCTTGTGGGACACTGCATCCACTGCATGACTACTGCATCCACATTCCTGGACAATGCGGGTGGAACTGCAAGCACTGCAGGGACACTGCATTCACCTTCATGAGAACTGCATGGTCCATAACAACATACTGCATCCAACTTGTGGGACACTGCACCCACTGCCTTCACACTGCATCTACATTCCAGGACATTGCAGGGCGAACTGCAACCACTGCAGAAACACTGCATCCAGCTGAAGTGGCACGGCAGGTGCACTGCCATCACTGCAGGATCACTGCATTCACCTTCATCAGCACTGTATACTACAACACACCACAATGCCTCCACATTGTGGGACACTGCATCTGCTGCACGAGCACTGCATCCACATTCCAGGACAATGCAGGGGGCATTGCAACCACTGCAGGGACACTGACCTCATCTGAAGTGGGATTGAAGGCATACTGCAATCACTGCAGGATCACTGCATTCACCTTCATCAGCACTGCATACTACAACACAACATGATGCCTCCACATTGTGGGACACTGCATCCACTGCATGAGCACTGCATCCACATTCCAGGACAAGGCAGGGGGTATTGCACCAAATGCAGGGACCCTGCATCCAGCTGAAGTGACACTGAAGGCTTACTGCAATCCCTGCCGGATCGCTGCACCCAACTCGTGGGCACTGCATCCTCCATCAAAACATACCGCATGCACATTCTGGACACTGCATCCACTGCACGGGGACTGCATGCCAGTTCAGGGACACAGAAGTTGGCTATGCAACCACTGCAGCAACACTGCATCCAGCTGAAGTGGCACTGCAAGCGCACTGCAATCACTGCAGGCTCACTGCATCCACCTTCGTGGGCACTGCATACTCCATCACAGCATACCGCATACACCTTGTGGGTCACTGCATGCACTGCATGGGCACTGCATCCACATTCAGGGAACTGTAGGAGGCACTGCAACCACTGCAGGTTCACTGCATCCACCGTCATGGGCCCTGCCTCCTCTGTCACAACATACTGCATCCACATTGTGGGACACTGCATCCACTGCATGACTACTGCATCCACATTCCCGGAGAATGTGGGGGGCACTGCAAGCACTGCAGGAACACTGCATCCACCTTCAGGAGAACTGCATCAACCGTTGTAACATACTGCATCCACCTTGTTGGACACTGCATCCACTGCCTGGGCACTGCGTCCACATTCCAGGACAATGCAGGGGGCAATGCAACCACTGCAGGGACACCACATCCGGCTGAAGAGGCACTGAAGGCATACTGCAATCACTGCCGGGTCACTGCATCCAAATCGTGGGCACTGCATCCTCTGTCACAACATACAGCAGCCAACTTTTTGTACTCTGCATGCACTGCATCCACATTCAGGGACACAGAATGGCGCACTGCAACCCCTGCAGGAATACTGCAATGATTGCAGGATCACAGCATCCTCCTTCATGATCACTGAATCCTCCATCACAACATAAGGCATCCAACATGAGGAACACTGCATCCACTGAATGAGAACTGCATCCACATTCAGATAAAATGCAGGGGGCACTGCAACCACTGCAGGATCACTGCATCCATGTTCATGGGCACTGCATCCTCCATCACAACATACTTCATGCACATTTTCGGACATTGCCTCACTGCATTGGCACTGCATCCACGTTCAAGGACACTGCAGTTGGCTCTGCAACCACTAGAGCAACACTGCATCCAGCAGAAGTGGCAGTGCAAGCGCACTGCATTCAATTCATGATCACTGCATCCACCTTCCTGGGCACTGCCTCCTCCGTCACAGTATACCGCATTCAATTTGTGGGACACTGCATGCACTGCATGGACACTGCATCCAAATTCAGGGAAACTTTAGGGGGCACTGCAACCACTGCAAGTTTTCCGCATCCACATTCATGGGCACTGAATTCTCCGAGAAAACATACTGCATCCGCCTTGTGAGACACTGCATCCACTGCATGACCCCTGCATGCACATTATAGGACAATGCCAGGGGCATTGCAAACACAGCAGGGACACAGCATCCACCTTCATGGGCACTGCATCCTCCGTCACAACATACTGCATAAACGTTTAGGTACACTCCATCCACTGCATGGGCACTGCATTCACTTTCAGAGACATAGAAGGTGGCACTGCAACACCTGCAGGGTCACTGCCTCCAGCTGATGTGGAAATGCAAGCGCACTGCAATCACTGCAGGATCACTGCATCCACTGCATGTTCACACCATCCACATTCAGGGACACAGCAGGGTGCACTGCAGCCACTGCCAGACACAGCATCCACCTTCATGGGCACTGCCTCCTCCATCACTGCATACTGCATGCACCTTGTGGGAAACTGCATCCACTGCCTCGGCACTGGAACCACATTCCTGGACAATGCAAGGGGCACTGCAACCACTGCAGCAACACTGCATCCAGCGGAAGTGGCACTGCAGGTGCACTGCCATCAATGCAGGATCACTGCATTCACCTTCATCGGCACTGCATACTACAACACAGCACAATGTCTCCACATTGTGGGACAGTGCATCCACTGCATGAGCATCACATCCACATTCCAGGACCATTCAGGAGGCATTGCAGCCACTGCAGGGACCCTGCATCCAGGTGAAGTGGCACTGAAGGCGTACTGCAGTCACTGCCAGCTCGCTGCTTCCAACACTTGGGCACTTCATCCTCTGTTACAACATACAGCAACCAACTTTTGGTACTCTGCATGCATTGCATGGGCACTGCATCCACATTCAGGGACACAGAATGGGGCACTGCAAACACTGCAGGATCACTGCATCCTCCTTCATGATCACTGAATCCTCCATCACAGCATAAGGCATCAACCTTGAGGGACACTGCATCCACTGCATGAGCACTGGAACCACAATCAGGTAAACTTCAGGGGACACTGCAACAACTGCAGGATCACTGCATCGACCTTCATGGGCACTGCATCCTCCATCACAACATAATGCATGCACATTGTGGGACACTGCCTCCACTGCATGGGCACTGCATCCACGCTCAGGGACACTGCATTTGGCTGTGCAATCACTTCAGGCTCACTGCATCAACTTTTGTGGGCACGGCATCCTCCTTCACATTATACCGCATCCACCTTGTGGGACACTGCATGCACTGCATGGGCACTGCATCCACTTTCACGGAAAATGTAGGAGGCACTGAAACCACTGCAGGTTCACCGCATCCAAATTCATGTGCACTGCATCCTCCGACAAAACATACTACATCCTCCTGTGAGACACTGCATCCACTGCATCACCCCTGCATCCACATTGCAGCAACATGCCGGGGCACCTGCAACCACTGCTGGGACACTGCATCCTCCTTCATGTGCTCTGCATCCTCCATCACAACATACTGCATTAACCTACTAGGGACACTGCCTCCACTGGATGGGCACTGCATTCACCTCCAGGGACACAGAAGGAGGCACTGCAACCACTGCAGCAACACTGCTTCCACCTGATGAGGAAATGGATGCTCACTGCAATCACAGCAGGATCACTGCATCCACTGCATGTTCACAGCATCCAAATTCATGGACACAGCGGGGTGCACTGCAACCGCTGCTGGATCACTGCATACACCTTCATGGGCACTGCAACCTCTGTCACAGCATACTGCATGCACCTTGTGGGACACTGCATCCAATGCCTGGGCAATGCATCCATGTTCTCGGACAATGCAGTGGGCATGGAAACCACTTCAGGGACACTGCCTACAGCGGATGTCGCACTACAGGTGCACTGCATTCAGCACAGCCTCACTTCATCCACCTCCGTGGGTGCTGCATCTCCCAACACAGCATACGACATCCACCTTGTGGGACACTGCAAGTACTGCATGGGAACTCCATCCACATTCAGGGAACAGTAGGGGGCACTGCAGCCAGAGCAGCCTCACTGCATACACCTTCATGGGCCCTTCATCCTCCATCACAACACACTGCATCCACCTTGTGGGAAACTGCATCCACTGCATGAGCACTGCATCCACATTCCCGGACACTGTGGGGGGCACTGCAAGAACTGCAGATTCACTGCATCCATCTTCATTGGCACTGCATCCTTTGACAAAACATACTGCATATGCCTTGTGAGACACTGCATCCACTTCATGACCTCTGCATCCAAATTCCCAGACATGTGGGGGGCACTGCAAGCACCACAGGGACACTTCGTCCAATTACACAGGCACTGCATCCTCCATCACAACATACTTTATAAAGCTTTAGGTACACTGCCTTCACTGCATGGGCACTGCATTCACCTTCAGGGACACAGAAGGTGTCACTACAACCACTGCAGCAACATTGCTTCCAGCTGATGACGAAATGCAGGCGTACTGCAATCACTGCATGATCACTGCATCCACTGCATGTTCACAGCATCCACATTCAGGGACATGGCATGGGGCTCTGCAACCACTGCAGCTACACTGTATCCAGCTGGAGTGGAAATGCAGGCACACTACAATCACTGAATATTCACGGCATCCACTGCCTAGGCTGTGCATCAACATTTCAGGACAATGTGTGGGAACAGCAACCATAGCAGGGAGACTGCATCCCCCTTCATGGGAACTGCATCCTCCGTCACAACATACTGCATAAACCTTTAGGTACACTGCATCCACTGCATAGGCACTGCATTCACCTTCAGGGACAAAGAACGTGGCACGGAAACCCCTGCAGGGACACTGTTTCCAACTGATTTTATAAATGCAGGCACACTGCAATCACTGCAGGATCACTGCATCCACTGCATGTTCAGAGCATGCACGTTCAGCGACATAGCAGGGTGCACTGCAACGGCTGCCGGATCACTGCATCCACCCTCATGGGCACTGCATCCTCCATCAAAAAATACTGCATAAACCTTTAGGTACACTGCATCCACTGCCTGGGCACTGTATTCACCTTCATCAACACAGAAGGCGGCACTGCAACAACTGCAGGGACACTGATTCCAGCTGATGTGGAATGTCAGGCTCACTGCCATCACTGCAGGATCACTGCATTCACCTTCATTGGCACTGCATACTACAGCACACCACAATGCCTCCACAATGTGGCACACTGCATCCACTGCATGAGCATTGCATCCACACTCCTGGACAGTGGGGGTGCAATGCAAGCACTGCAGGGACACTGCATCCACCTTCATGAGAACTGTATCATCCGTCATAACATACTTGTTCCACCTTGTGGGACACTGCAGCCACTGCCTGGGCAATGCATCCACATTCCTGGACAATGCAGGGGGCACTGCAACCACTGCAGGTACACTGCATCCAGCTGAAGTGGCACTGCATACTATAACACACCACAATGCTTCCACATTGCGGGACACTGCATCCACTGCATGAGCACAGCATCCACATTCCAGGACAATGCAGGGGGCATTGCAACCATTGCAGGGACACTGCATCCAGCTGAAGTGGCACTAAGGGGTACTGCAATCACTGATGGCTCTCTGCATGCAACTCCAGGGCTCTGCATCCTCTGTCACAACATACGGCAAACAACTTTTGGTATTCTGCATCCACTGTATGGGCGCTGCATCCACATTCAGGGACACAGAATGGGGTACGGCAACCTCTGCACGGACACTGCAGCCAGCTGAAATGGCACTGCAAGTTCACTGCAATGAATGCAGGATCACTGCATCCTCCTTCATGATCACTGAATCCACCAACACATCATACGGCATCCACCTTGAGGGGCACTGCATCCACTGCATGAGCACTGCATCCATATTCAGGTAAACTGAAAGGGGCACTGCAACCACTGCAGGATCACTGCATCCATGTTCATGCGCACTGCATCCTCCATCAAAACATACTGCATGCACATTGTGGGACACTGCATCCACTGCATGGGGACTGCATCCACATTCAGGGACAATGCAATTGGCTCTGCAACCACTGCAACAACACTGCATCCAGCTGAAGTGGCACTGTAAGTGCACTGCAATCACTTCAGGCTCACTGCATCCACATTCGTGGACACTGCATCCTCCATCACAGCATACCGCTTCCTCCTTGTAGGACACTGCATGCACAGTATGGGTACTGCATCCACATTCATGGAAACTGTAGGGGGCACTGCAACCACTGCAGGTTCACTGCATCCACCTTCATGGTCACTGCATCCTCTGACAAAATATGCTGCATCTGCCTTGTGAGACACTGCATCCACTGCAGGACCCCTGTATCCACATTTCAGCTCAATTCCGGGGGCCCTGCAACCACTGCGGGGACACTGCCTCCGCCTTCATGTGCACTGCATCCTGCGTCACAACATACCTCATAAACCTTTCGGTACACTGCCTCCAGTGCATGGGCACTGCGTTCACGTTCAGGGACACAGAAGGCAGCAATGCAACCACTGCAGGAACACAGCTTCCAGCTGATGAGGAAATGCAGGTGCACTGCAATCACTGCAGGATCACTGCATCCACTGCATGTTCACAGCACCCACGTTCAGGGACACAGCAGGGTGCACTGCACCCACTGCATGCAGATGAAGTGGCACTGCAGGAGCAATGCAATGACTAAAGGATCATTGCATCGTCCTTCATGGGCACTTAATCCTACTTCACAACATACTGCATCCACCTTCGGTCACACTGCAGACACTGCATGGGCACAGCATCCACAATCAGGGACATGGCATGGTCTCTGCAACCTCTGCAGCTAGACTGCATCCAGCTGAAGTGGCACTGCAGGCGCACTGCAATCACTGAAAATTCACTGCATCCACTGCATAAACACTGCATCAACATTTCAGGACAATGCTGGGGGAACTGTAAGCAATGGAGGGACACTGCATCCCCCTTCATGGGCACTGCATCCTCCGACACAACATACTGCATAAACCTTTAGATACACTGCATGCACTGCATGGGCACTGCATTCATCTTCAGTGACACAGAAGGTGGCATTGCAACCCCTGCAGGGACACTGCTTCCAGCAGATGTGGAAATGCAGACGCTCTGCAATCACTGCAGTATCACTGCATCCACTGCATGTTCAGAGCATGCACATTCGGGGACACAGCAGGTGCACTGCAACCACTGCTGGATCACTGCATCCACCCTGATGGGCAATGCATCCTCCGTCACAACCTACTGCATGCACCATTTTAGACACTGCATCCAAGGCCTGGGCACTGCATCCACGTTCTCAGACAATGCACACGGCACAGCAACCACTGCAGGGAGACTGCATACAGCTAAAGTCGCACTGCAGGCACACTGCATTCAGCACAGGCTGACTGAATCCTCCCCCTTGGTACTGCATCTTCCATCACAACATACGACATACACCTTCTGGGACAGCGCAACTACTGCATGGGCACTACATCCACATTCAGGAAACTGTAGGGGGCACTGCAACCACTGTAGCATCACTGCATCCACCTTCATGGGCCCTGCATCCTCCATCACAACATACTGCATCCACCTTGTGGGACACTGCATCCACTGCATGACTACTGCATCCGCAGTCCTGGACAATGTGGGGGGCAGTGTAAGCACTACAGGGACACTGCATCCACCTTCATGAGAACTGCATCATCTGTCATAACTTACTGCATCCAAATGTGGGACACTGCATCCACTGCCTGGGCACTGCCTCCATGTTCTCAGACAATGCAGTGCGCACCGCAACCACTGCAGCAACACTGCGTCCAGCTGAAATGGCACTTAAGGTGTACTGCAATCACTGCTGGCTCACTGCATCCAACTCTTGGGCACTGCATCCTCTGTCACAACACAATGCAACCAAATTTTAGTACTCTGCATCAAGTGCTTGGGCACTGCATCCACATTCTGGGACACACAACGGGGCACTGAAACCACTGCAGGGACACTGCATACATCTGAATTCGCACTGCAGGCACATTCCATTCAGCACATGCTCACTGCATCCACCTTCGTGGGCACTGCATCTTACACCACAGCGTACAACATCCACCTTGTGGGAAACTGCAACTAATGCATGGTCACTGCATCAACATTCATGGAAATGTAGGGGGCACTGCAACCACTGCAGCATCACTGCCTCCACCATCATGGGCTCTGCATCATCCATCACAACATACTGCATCCTCCTTTTGGGACACTGCATCCACTGCATGACTACTGCATCCACATTCCTGGGAAAGGCAGGGGGCACTGCAACAACTGCAGGGACACTGCATCCAGCTGAAGTGGCACTGAAGGCGTACTCCAATCACTGCTGGCACACTGCATCCAACTCCAGGGCTCTGCATCCTCTGTCACAACATATGGCAACCAACATTTCGTACTCCACATCCACTGCATGAGCACTGCATTCACATTCCCGGACAATGCAGGGGGCACTGCAACCACTGAAGGAACACTGCATCCAACTGAATTGGCACTGCCGGCACACTGCCATCACTGCAGGATCACTGCATCCACTGCATGTTCAGACCATGCCCATTCAGGGACATAGCAGGGTGCACGGCAACCACTGACGGATCACTGAATCCACCCTCATGGACACTGCATCCTCTGCCACAACATACTGCATCCGCCTTGTTTGACACTGAATCCACTGCATGACACCTGCATCCACATTCCAGCACAATGCCGGGGTCCCTGAAACCACTGCAGGGACACTGCATCCGCCTTCATGCGCACTGCATCCTCCATCACAATCTGCTGCATAAACCTTTAGGGACACTGCCTCCAATGCATGGGCACTGCATTCACCTTCAGCGACACAGAGGTTGGCACTGCAACCCCTGCAGGGACTCTGCTTACAGCTGATGTGGAAATGCAGGCATACTGCAACCACTGCCGGATCACTGCATCCACCCTCATGGGCACTGCATCCTCAACCACAACAAACTGCATGCATCTTGTGGGACACTGCATCCAATGCCTGGGCACTGCATCCATGTTCCCGGACAATGCAGTCGGCACTTCAACCACTGCAGCAACACTGCAACCACCTGAAGTGGGACTGCCGGCACACTGCCATGACTGCAGTATCACTGCAATCACCTTCATTGGCACTGCATACTACTACACACCACAATGCCTCCACATTGTGAGACACTGCATCCACTGCATGATACCTGCATCCATCTTCCTGCACAATTCCAGGGGCACGCAACCACTGCAGGGACACTGAATCCACCATTATGGGCACTGCTTCCTCCATCACAAAATACTGCATAATCCTTCAGGGACACTGCATCCACTGCATGGGCACTGCATTCAACTTCAGGGACACAGTAGGTGGCACTGCAATGACTGCAGGGACACTGTTTCCAGCTGATGTGGAAATGCAGCAGCCCTGCAATCACTGCAGGATCACTGCATCAATTGCATGTTCACAGCATCCACATTCAGGGACACAGCAGGGTGCACTGCAACCACTTCTTGATCACTGCACACTACTTAGGGGCACTGAATCCTCCAACACAACATACTGCATCCACATTGTGGAACACTGCATCAAATGCCTGGGCACTGCATCCAAGTTCTCAGACAATGCAGTAGGCACTGCAACCTCTGCAGGGACACTGCATACAGCGGAAGTCGCACTGCATGCACAGTGCATTCAACACAGGCTCATTGCATCGACCTTCGTGGGCACTGCATCTTCCATCACAACCTACCACATCCACCTTGTGGGACACTGCAACTACTGCATTCGCTCTGCATCCACATTCAGGGAACTGTAGGGAAAACTGCAAACACTGCAGCATCACTGCATCCACCTTCATGGGCTCTGCACCCTACATGAAAACATAGTGCATCCACCTTGTGGGACACTGCATCCACTCCTTGACTACTGCATTCACATTCCTGGAAAATGTGGGGGGCACTGCAAGCACTGCAGGGACACTTCATCAACCTTCATGAAAACTGCATCATCCTTCATAACATACTGCATCCACCTTGTGGGACACTGCATCCACTGCATGACTACTGCATAAAGATTCCCGGACAATATGGGGGCACTGCAACCACTGCAGGGATACGGCAACCAGATGAAGTGGCTCTGCAGGTGCACTGCAATGACTGCAGGATCACTGCATCATCCTCCATGGGCACTGAATCCTACTTCAGAACATAATGCATGCACCTTGAAACACACTGCAGACACTGTAAGGGCACAGCATCCACATTCAGGGACACGGCAGGGGGCTCTGCAACCACTTCAGCTACACTGCATCCAGCTGAAGTGGCACTGCAGGCGCAATGCAATCACTGAAGATTCACGGCATCCACTGCATCAACATTTCAGAACAATTCCGGGGGCACTAGAACCAATGCAGGGACACTGCATCCCCCTTCATGGGCACTGCATCCTCCATCACAACCAACTGCATGCACCTTGTGGAACACTGCATCCAATGCTTGGGCACCGCATCCACGTTCGTGGACAATGCAGTGGGCACTGGAACCACTACAGGCCCACTGCATTCAGCACTGGCTCAATGCATCCACCTTCGTGGGCACTGCATCTTCCATCACAACATACGACATCTACCTTCTGGGACACTGCAACTAATGCATGGGCACTGCATCCACATTCTGGGAACTGTAGGAGGTACTGCAGCCACTGCATCCACCTTCATGAGCCCTGCATCCTCCAACACAACATATTGCATCCACCTTGTGGGACACTGAATCCAGTGCATGACTACTGCATCCACATTCCTGGACAAGGCGGGGGGCACAGCAAGCACTGAAGGGACACTGCATCAACCTTCATGAGAACTGCATCATCTCTCATAACATGCTGCATCCAACTTGTGGGACACTGCATCCACTGCCTGTGCACTGCATCCACATTCCCGGATGATGCAGTGGGCACTGCAATGACTGCAGCAACACTGCATCCAGCTGAAGTGTCACTGCCTGCTCACTGCCATCCCTCCAGGATCACTGCATTCACCTTCATTGGCACTGCATACTACAACACACCACAATGCCTACACATTGTGGGACACTGCATCCACTGCATGAGCACTGCATTTACATTCCAGGACAAAACAGGGGGCATTGCAACCACTGCAGGGACACTGCAACCAGCTGAAATGGCACTGAAGGCGTACTGCAATCACTGCCGGCTCACTGCTTCCAACTCCAGGGCTCTGTATCCTCTGTCACAACATACGGCAGCCAACTTTTGGTATTCTGCATCCACTACATGGGCACTGCATCCACACTCAGGGACACAGGATGGGGCACTGCAACCACTGCAGGGACACTGCAGCCAGCTGAAGTGGCACTGCAAGTTCACTGCAATGACTGAAGGGACTCTGCATCCTCCTTCATGATCATTGAATCGTCCAACACATCATAAGGCATCCTCCTTGAGAGACACTGCATGCACTGCATGAGCACTGCATCCCAATTCAGGTAAACTGCAGGGGCCACTGCAACCACTGCGGGATCACCGCATCCACAATCATGGGCACTGCATCCTCCATCAAAATATACTGCATCAACATTGTGGGACACTGCATCCACAGGATGGGCACTGCATCCACGTTCAGGGACACTGCAGTTGGCTCTGCCAACACTGCAGCAACACTGTATCCAGCTGTAGTGGCACTGAAAGCGCACTTCAATCACTGCATGATCACTGCATCCTCCTTCATGATCACTGAATCCTCCATCACAGCATACCGCATCCAACTTGTGAGACACTGCATGCACTGCATGGGCACTGCATCCACATTCCAGGAAACTGTAGGGAGCACTTCAACCACTACGGGATCACTGCATTCACCTTCATGGGCACTGCATCCTCAGTCACAACAACTGCATAAAACTTTAGGTACACTGCCGGCACTGCATGAACACTGCATCCACATTGAGTGACAATGCAGGTGACACTGGAACCACTGCAGGGACACTGCAGCCAGCTGATGTGGAAATGCAGGAACACTGCAATCACTGCAGGATCACCGCATCCACTGCATGTTCACAGCATCCACATTCAGGGACTCATCAGGGGTCACTGCAACCACTGCAGGTTCCCCTCATCCACGATCATTGGCACTGCATCCTCCATCACAAAATACTGCATGCTCATTGTGGGAGGCTGCATCCACTGCATGGGGACTGCATCCATGTTCAGGGACACTGCATCTGGTTCTTCAAACACGGCAGCGACACTGCATCCAGCTGAAGTGGCACTGCAAGAGCCCTGCATTCACTGCTGGCTCTCTGCATCCACCTTCGTGTGCACTGCATCCACCATCACAGCATACCGCATCCACCTTATGGGACACTGCATCCACTGCATGACCCCTGCATCCACATTCCAGGACAATGCAGCGGCATTGCAAGGACTGCAGGGACACTGCATCCAACAGAAGAGGCACTGAAGGCGTACTGCAATCACTGCTGGCTCACTGCATCCAACTCCAGGGCTCTGCAACCCCTGTCACAAGATAAGGCAACCAAATTTTTGTACTTGGCATTCACTGCATGGGCAGTGCATCCACATTCAGGGACACAGAACAGGGCACTGCAAGCACTGCGGGGACACTGCAGCAAGCTGAAGTGGCACTGCAGTTGCACTGCAATGACTGCAGCATCACTGCATCCTCCTTCATGATCAAGGGATCCTCCATCACAACATAAGGCATTCACATTGAGGGACACTGCATTCACTGCATTTCCACTGCACCCACATTCTGGTAAACTTCAGGGGGCACTGCACCCACTGCAGGATCACTGCATTTGCCTTCATGCGCACTGCATCCTCCATCAAAACATACTGCATGCACATTGTGGGACACTGCTTCTACTGCATGGACACTGCATCCACATTCAGGGAAACTGTAGTGGGCACTGCAACCACTGCAGGTTCACCGCATCCACCTTCATTGGAACTGCATACTCTGACAAAGCATACTTCATCTGCCTTTTGAGACACTGCATCCACTGCATGACAACTGCATCCACATTCCAGCACAATGCCGGGAACACTGCAACCACTGCAGGGACACTGGATCCTCCTTCATGGGCACTGCTTCGTCCATTACAACATACTTCATCCACCTTTGGTGACACTGCATGATCTGCATGGGCACTGCATCCACATTCGGGTAAACTGTTGGAGGCACTGCAACCACTGCAGCTACACTGCATCCAGCTGAAGTTGAACTGCAGGCACACTGCAATCACTGGAGATTCACTGCATCCACTTCATGAGCACTGCATCCACATTCAGATAAACTGCAGGGGGCACTGCAACCATTGCAGGATCACTGCATCCAGCTGAAGTGGCACTGAAGGCGTACTGCAATCACTGACGGTTCACTGCATACAACTCCAGGGCTCTGCATATTGTCACAAATGTGGCAACCAACTATTGGTACTCTGCATCCACTGCATGGGCACTGAATCCACTTTCAGTGACAAGGATGGGGCACTGCTACCACTGCAGGGACACTGTAGCCAGCTGAAGTGGCACTGCAAGTTCACTGCAATGACTGCAGGATCACAGCATCCTCCTTCATGATCACTGAATCCTCCAAGACATCATAAGGCATCCACGTTGAGGGACACTGCAACCACTGCAGGATCACTGCATCCACCTTGATGGGCACTGCATCCTCCATCACCACATAATGCATCCACCTTGTGGGACACTGCATGCACTGCATGAGCACGGCATCCACATTCAGGTAAACTGCAGGGGGTACTGCAACCACTGCAGGATCACTGCATCCACCTTCATGGGTACTGCATCACACGTCACAACATAGTGCATTCACATTTTGGGACTTTGCGTCCACTGCATTGGCACTGCGTCCACATTAAGGGACACTGCATTCGGCTCTGCAACCATGGCAGCAACACTGCATCCCGCTGAAGTGGCACTGCAGGCGCACTGCAATCACTCCCAGCTCATAGCATCCACATTTGTGGGCACTGCATCCTCCATCACAACAAATTTCATCCACATTGTGGGACACTGCATGGGCACTGCATCCACCTTCAGGGAAAATGTAGGGGGGCACTGCAACCACTGCAGATTGACCGCATCCACTTTCATGGGCACTGCATACTCCGACAAATCATAGTGCATCCAGCTTGGAAGACGCTGCATCCACTGCATGAGCACTGCATCCACATTCCCGGAAAATGCCGGGGGCACTGCAACCACTGCAAGGACACTGCATCCACCTTCATGGGCACTGCATCCTCTGTCACAACATAATGCATAAACTTTAGGTACACTGGATCCACTGGACGGGCACTGCATTAACCTTCAGGGACACAGAAGGCGGCACTGCAACCCCTGCAGGGACACTGCTTCCAGCTGATGTGGAAATGCAGGCACACTGCAATCACTGCAGGATCACTGAATCCACTGCATGTTCAATCGATCCCCATTCAGGGAGACAGCAGGGTGCACTGCAACCACTGCTGGATCACTGCATCTACCTTTATTGGCACTGCATCCGCAGTCACAACATACTGCATGCACCTTGTGGGACACTGCATCCAATGACTGGGTACTGCATCCACGTTCTTGGACAATGCAGTGCGCACTGCTACCACTGCATGGACACTGCATCCAGCTGAAGTCGCACTGCAGGTGCCCTGCATTACACACAGGCTCATTGCATCCAACTCCATGGGAACTGGATCTTCCACCACAACATACGACATACACCATGTGGGACACTGCAACTACTGCATGGGCACTGCATCCACATTCAGGGAACTGTAGGAGGCACTGCAGCCACTGCAGCATCACTGCATCAACCTTGATGGGCCCTGCCTCCTCCATCACAACATACTGCATCCACCTTGTGGGACACTTCATCCACTGCCTCACTACTGCATCCACATTTCCGGACAATGCAGGGGGCAATGCAAGCACTGCAGGGACACTGCATCCTCATTCGTGAGAAGTGCATCATCCGTCATAACATACAGCATCCACCTTGTGGGACACTGCATCCACTACCTGGGCACTTCAACCACAATCCTGGGTAATGCAGGGGGTGCTGAAACCACTGATGCAAACCTGCATGCAGCTGAAGTCTCACTGCAGTCGCACTGGCATCACTGCAGGATCACTGCATTCACCTTCATCAAGACTGCATACTACAACACACCGCAATGCCTCTGCCTTGTGGAACACTGCATCCTCTGAATGAGCACTGCCACCACATTCCAGGACAATGCAGGGGCCATTGCAACCACTGCTGGGACTCTGCATAAAGCTGAAGTCGCACTGCAGGCACACTGCTTTCACACAGGCTCACTGCATCCAAATCGTGGGCACTGCACCATCTGTCACAACATACGGCAACCAACTTTTGGAACTCTGAATCCACTGCCTGGGCTCTGCATATTCATCCAGGTACACTGAATGGGGCACTGAAACCAGTGCATGGACACTGCAGCCAGCTGAAGTGGCACTGCAGGGGCACTGCAATGAATGCAGCATCACTGCATTCACCTTCATGGTCACTGCATACTACAACACACCACAATGCCTCCACATTGTGTGGCACTGTATCCAATGCATGAGCACTGCATCCACATTCAGGTAAACTTAAGGGGGCACTGCAACCACTACAGGATCACTGCATCCACCTTGATGGGCACTTCATCCTCCGTCAAAACATACTCCATGCACATTGTGGGGCACTGCATACACTGCATTTGCACTGCATCCATGTTCCAGGACAATGCCTGGGGCACTGCCACCACTGCAGGGACACTGCATCCACCTTCATGAGAACTGCATCATCTGACATAACATAGTGCATCCACACTGTGGGACACTGCATCCACTGCCTGAGCACTGCATCCACGTTATGGGACACTGCAGTTGGCTCTGCAACCACTGCAGCAACACTGCATCCAGCTGACGTGGCACTGCAGGTGCACTGCCATCACTGCAGGATCAGTGCATTCAGCTTCACAGGCACTGCATACTGCAACACACAGCAATGCCTCCACATTGCCGGACATTGCATCCACTGCATGAGCACTGCATGCACATTCCAGGACAATGCAGGGGGAATTGCAACCACTGCAGGAACACTGCACACAAGTGACGTCACACTGCATGCGCACTTCATTCAGCACCGGCTCACTGCATCCAACAGGCGGGCACTGCATCCTCAGTCACAACATATGGCAACCAACTTTTGGTATTCTGCATCCTCTCCATGGGCACTGCATCCACATTCAGGGACACAGAATTGGTCACTGCAACCACTGCAGGGACACTGCATCCGCCTTCAGGGGCACTGCATCCTCCGTCACAACATAGTGCATAAACCTTTAGGTACACTGCATCCACTGCATGGGCACTGCATTCAACTTCAGGGACACAGAAGGTGGCACTGCAACCCCAGCAAGGAAACTGCTTCCAGCTTATGAGGAAATGAAGGCGCACTGCAATCACTGCAGGATCACTTCACCTGCTACCTGTTTACATCATCCACAATCAGGGACACAGCAGGGTGCACTGCAACCACTGCCGGATCACTGCATCCACCTTCATGGTCACTGCATCCTCCGTCACAACCTACTGCATGCACCTTGTTGGACACTGGATCCAATGCCTGGGCACTGCATCCACAATCTCGGACAATGCAGTGGGCACTGCAACCACTGCAGGGACACTGCATTCAGCTGAAGTCACACTACAGGCACACTGCACTCAGCACAGGCTCACTGCATCCACCTTTGTGTGCACTGAATCTTCCATCACAACATACTGCATCCACCTTGTGGGACCCTGCATCCACTACATGACTTCTGCATCCATATTCCCGGAAAATGCAGGGGGCACTGCAATCGCTGCAGTGACACTGCATTCACCTTGATCAGAAATGCATAATCAGTCATAACATACTGCATCCACCTTGGGGGACACAGCATCCACTGCATAGGCACTGGATCCACATTCGCTGACAATGCAGGGGGCACGGCAACCAATGCAGCAACACTGCATCCAGCTGAAGTGGCACTGCAGGCGCACTGCCATCACTGGAGGATCACTGCATTCATACACATGAATTCATGCGCATCAGCATGGCTTACTACAACATACCACAATGTCTCCACATTGTGGGACACTGCATCCACTGCATGAGCACTGCATCCACACTCCAGGACAATGCAGGGGGCATTGCAACCACTGCAGCAACACTGCATTCAGCTGAAGTGGCACTGCAGGTGCACTGCATCACTGCAGCTCACAACTTCTACCTTCGTGGGCACTGCATCCTCCGTCATAACATACTGCATAAACCTTTAGGTTCACTGCAGCCACTGCCTTGGCACTGCTTCCACTTTCGTGGGCAATGCAGGGGGCACTGCAACCACTGCAGCAACATTGTATCCAGCTGATGTGGCACTGCAGGTGCACTGCCTTCACTGCAGGATCACTACATTCACCAGCATCGGTACTGCATCTTCCAGCATAACATACGACATCCACCTTGTGGGACAATGCAACTACTGCATGGGCACTGCATCCACATTCACGGAATGGTAGGGGGCACTGCAACCAGTGCAGCATCACTGCATCCACCTTCATGGGCCCTGCATCCTCCATCACAACATACTGCATCCACCTTGTGGGACACTGCATCCACTTCATGACTACTGCATGCACATTCCTGCACAATATTGGAGGCACTGCAAGCACTGCAGGGACACTGCATCCACCTTCATGAGAACTGCATCAGCCGTCATAACCTACTGCATCCACCTTGTGGGACACTGCATCCACTGCATGGGCACTGCATCCACGTTCAGGGACACTGCACTGGGTTCTGCAACCACTGCAGCAACACTGCATCCAGCTGAAGTGGCACTGCAAGGACACTGCAATCACTGCTGGCTCACTGCATCCACCCTCTTGGGCACTGCATCCTCCATCAAAGCATACCGCATCCACCTTCTGGGACACTGCATGCACTACTTGGACACAGCTTACACATTCAAGGACTCTGTATGAGGCACTGCAACCACTGCAGGTTCACCGCATCCACCTTCATGGGCACTGCATCCTCCGACAAAATATACTGCATCCACCTTGTGAGACACTGCATCCACTGCATGACCCCAGCATGCACATTCTAGGACAATGCCAGAGGCACTGCAACCACAGCAGTGACACAGCATGCATCTTCATGGGCACTGCATCCTCCCACAGAACATAATGCATAAACTTTTAGGTACCCTGCATCCAGTGCATGGGCACTGCATCCAGCTGAAGTTGCACTGAAGGCATATTGCAATCACTGCCAGCTCACTGCATCCAACACTTGGGCACTGCATCCTCTGTCACAACATACGGGAACCAACTTTTCTTACTCTGATTCCACTGCATGGGCACTGCATCCACACTCAGGGACACAGAACTGGGCTCTGCAAACATTGCAGGGGCACTGCAGCCTGCTGAATTTGCACTGCATTTGCACTGCAATGACTGCAGGATCACTGCATCCTCCTTCATGATCAATGAATCCTGCATCACAACATAAGGCATCCACCTTGAGGGACACTGCATCCATTGCATGAGCACTGCATCAACATTCAGGTAAACTGCAGGAGGCACTGCAACCACTGCAGGATCACTGCATCCACCTTCATGGGCACTGCATCCTCCATCACAACATACAGCATGCACATTGTGGGACACTGCCTCCACTGCATGGGCACTGCATCCACGTTCAGGGACACTGCACTTGTCTCTGCAAACTCTGCAGCAACACTGCATCCAGCTGAAGTGGCACTGCAAGTGCACTGCAATCACTGCAGGCTCACTGCGTCCACCTTCGTGGGCACTGCATCCTCCATCACAGCATACCTCATCCACCTTATGGGACACTACATGCACTGCTTGGGCACAGCTTACACATTCTGGGACTCTGTAGGGGCACTGCAACCACAGCAGGTTCACTGCATCAACCTACATGGGCACTGCATCCTCCCTCACTACATACTGCATAAATGCTTAGGTACACTGCATCCACTGCATGGGCAGTGAATTCACCTTCAGGGACACAGAAGGCTGCACTGCAACCACTGCAGGGACACTGCTTCCAGCTGATGTGTAAATGCATGCGCACTACAATCACTGCACGATCACTGCATCCACTGCGTGTTCACAGCATCCACATTCTGGGACACAGCAGGGTGCACTGCAACCACTGCCGGATCATTGCATCCTCTGTCACAGCATACTGCATGCAACTTGTGGGACACTGCATCAAATGCCAGGGGACTACATCCACATACCCGGACAATGCAGGGGCCACTGCAACCACTGCAGCAACATTGCATCCAGGTGAAGTGGCACTGCAAGTGCACTGCCATCACTGCAGGATCACTGTATTCACCTTCATCAGCACTGCATACTACAACACACCACAATGCCTCCACATTGTGAGACACTGCATCCACTGCATGAGCACCACATCCATATTCAAGGACAAGGCAGGGTGTATTGCAACAAATGTAGGGACACTGCATCCAGCTGAAGTGGCACTGAAGGCATAGTGCAATCACTGCCAGATCAGAGCATCCAACTCGTGGGCACTGCATCCTCTCTCAAAACATCCTCTGGCAACCGACATTTGGTACTCTGCATGCAGTGCATGAACACTGCATCCACACTCTGGGAAACAGACCTCGGCACTGCAAACATTGCAGGGAGACTGCAGCCAGCTGAAGTGGCACTTCAGGTGCACTTCAATGACTGCAGGATCACTGCATCCTCCTTCATGTTCACTGAATCCTCCATCACAACATAAGGCATCCACCTTGAGGGACACTGCATCCACAGCATGAGCACTGCATCCACATTCAGGTAAACTGCAGGTTGCACTGCCACCACTGCAGGGACACTGCATACAGCTGAAGTCGCACTGCAAGCGCACTGCATTCAGCAAAGGCTCACTGCATCCACCTTTGTGGGCACTGCATCTTCCATCACTACATATGACATCCACCTTATGGGACACTGCAACTACTGCATAGGTACTGCATCCAAGATCAGGGAACTGTAGGGGGCACTGCAACCACTGCAGCATCGCTGCATCCACCTTAATGGGCCTGGCATCCTGCATCACAACATACTGCATCCACCATGTGTGACACTGCATCCACTGCCTGGGCACTCCATTGAAAATCCCGAACAATGCAGGGGACATTGCAATCACTGCAGGGACACTGACTTCAGCTGAAGTGGCACTGAAGGTGTATTACAATCACTGCCTGCTCACTGAATCCTAAGCGTGGGGACTGCATCCTCTGTCACAACATACGGAAGCCAACATTTGCTTCTCTGCATCCCCGCCATAGGCAGTGCATCCACATTCAGGGACACAGAACGGGGCACTGTAACCGCTGCAGGGATCCTGCAGCCAGCTGAAGTGGCACTGCAGGTGCACTGCAACGACTGCAGGATCACTGCATCCTCCTTCATGATCACTGAATCCTGCATACAAATGAGGCATCCACATTAAGGGACACTGCATCCACTGCATGACCACTACATCCACATTCATGTAAACTGCAGGGGCACTGCACCCACTGCAAGATCATTGAATTTGCCTTCATGGGCACTGCATCATCCGTCACGACATACTGCATGAATATTGTGGGACACTGCATCCACTGCATTGGCACTGCATCCACGTTCACGGACAGTACAGTTGGCTCTGCAACCACTGCAGCAACGCTGCAACCAGCAGAAGCCGCACTGCAGTTGCACTGTCATCATTAAAGGCTCACTGCATCCACTTTCATGGGCACTGCATCCTCTGACACATCATGATGCATCCACCTTGTGGGACACTGGATCCACTGCCTGGGTTCTGCATCCACATTCCTGGGCAATGCAGGCAGCACTGCAACCACTGTAGCAAAACTGCATTCAGCTGGAGTGGCATGGCAGGCGCACTGCCATAACTGCAGGATCACTGCATTCACCTTCATCGGCACTGCATACTACAACAAACCACAATGCCTCCACCTTGTGGGACACTGCATCCACTGCATGAGCACTGCATCCACTTTCCAGGACAATGCAGGGGGCATTAAAACCTTTGCAGGGACACTACATCCAGCTGAAGTGACACTGAAGGCGTACTGTAATCACTGCCGGCTCACTGCATCCAACTCCAGGGCTCTGCATCCTCTGTCACAACATGCGGCAACCAACTTTTGGTACTCTGCATCCACTGCATGGGCACTGCATCCATTCTGGGACACAGGACAGCGCAATGCAACAACTGCAGGGACACTGCAGCCAGCAAGTGACACTGCAAGTTCACTGCAATGACTGCAGGATCACTGCATCCTCCTTCATGATCACTGAATCCTCCAACACATCATAAGGCATCCACCTTGAGGGACACTGCATCCAATGCATGAGCACCGCATCCACATTGTGGTATACTGCAGGGGCACTGCAACCACTGCAGGATCACTGCATCCACCCTCATGGGAACTGCATCCTCCGCCTCAACATACTGCATGCACATTGTGGTACACTGTATCCACTGCATGGAGCACTGCATCCACACTCAGGGACACTGCAGTTGGCTCTGCAACCACTGCAGCAACTCTGCATCCAGCAGAAGTGGCACTGCAAGTGCACTGCAATCACTTCAGGCTGACTTCATCCACCTTCGTAGGCACTGTATCCTCTGTCACAGCATACCGATCCACATTGTGGGACACTGCATGCAGTGCATGGGCACTTTATCCACGTTCAGTGACACTGCCATGGGCACTGCCACCATTGCTGGTCCACCACATCCACCTTCATCGGAACTGCATACTCTGCCAAAGCATACTGCATCCGCCTTGTGAGACACCTCATCCAATTCATGACCACTGCTTCCACATTCCAGCACAATGCTGGGGGCCCTGCAACCACTGCCATCTCGCTGCATCCACCTTCATGCGCACTGCATCCTCCGTCACAACATACTGCATAAACCTTTAGGTACACTGAATCCACTGCATGGGCACTGCATTCACCTTCAGGGACAGAGAAGGCTGCTCTGCAACCACTGGAGCTACAGTGCATCCAGCAGAAATGTCACTGCTGGTGCACTTCAGTACCAGAAGTTTCACTGCATTTCCAGTATTGGCACTGAATCAACATTTCATGACACTGCCTGGGGCACTGCAACCACTGCAGGGACGCTGGATCCTCTTTCATGGGCACTGCATCCTCCGTCACAACATACTGCATACAACTTGGGTGATACTGCCTGCTCTGCATGGGCACTGCATCCACATTCAGGGAAAATGTATTGGGTACCGCAACCATTGCAGGTTCACCGCATCCACCTTCGTGGGCACTGCATCCTCCGACAAAACATACGACATCCACCTTATGGGACACTGCAACTACTGCATGGGCACTGCATCCACATTCAGGGAACTGTAGGGGGCACTGCAACCACTGCAACATGACTTTAGCCATCTTCATGGGCCCTACATCTTCCAACACAACATACGGCATCCAACTTGTGGGATACTGCATCCACTGCCTGGGCACTGCATCCACATTCCCGGACAATGCAGGGGGCACTGCAACCACTGCAACAACACTGCAGCTAGCTGAAGTGGCACTGCAGCCGCACTGCCATCACTGCAGGATCACTGCATTCATGTTCATTGGCACTGCATACTACAACACACCACAATGCCTCCACATTGTGGGACACTTCATGCACTGCATGGGCACTGCATCCACATTCAGGGAACTGTATGGGGCACTCCAACCACTGCGGGTTCACTGCATCCACATTCATGGGCACTGCATCCTCCGAGAAAACATACTGCATCCGCATTGTGAGACACGGTATCCACTGCATGACCCCTGCATCCACATTATAGGACAATGCCGGAGGGAACTGAAACCACAGCAGGGACACAGCATCCACCTTCATGGGGACTGCATTCTCCGTCACAACATATTGCATGCACCTTGTGGGACACTGCATCCAATGCCTGGGCACTGCACCCACATTCTCCGACAATGCAGTACGCACTGCAACCATGGCAGGCGCACTGCATACAGCTGAAATCGCACTGCAGGTGGATTGAATTCAGCACAGGCTCACTGCATCCACCTTAGTGGGCAATGCGTCTTCCATCAATACATATGACATCCACTTATGCGGCCACTATGCATGGGCACTGCATCCACATTCAGGGAACATTGGGGGCACTGCAACCACTGCAGCATGACTGCATACAACTTCCTGGGCCCTGCATCCTCCCTCACATCATACTGCATCCACGTTGTGGGACACTGCGTCCACTGCATGACTACTGCATCCACATTCCCGGAAAATGTGGGTGGCACTGCATCCACCTTCATGAGAATTGTATCATCCGCCATAACATACTGCATCCACCTTGTGGGACACTGCATCCACTGCATGGGCACTGCATCCACACTCAGGTAAACTGCAGGGGGCACTGCAACCAATGCAGGATCACTGCGTCCACCTTCATGGGCACTGAATCCTCCGTCAAAACATACTGGATGCACATTGTGGGACACTGCATCCACTGCATGGGCACTGCATCCACATTCAGGGACACTGCAGTTGGCTCTGCAACCACTGCAACAACACTGCATCCAGCTGAAGTGGCACTGCAAGCACACTGCAATCAGTTCAGGTTCACTGCATCCACATTAGTGGACACAGTATCCTCTGTCACAGCATACCGCATCCACCTTGTGGGACACTGCATGCACTGCATGGACACTGCATCCTCATTCAGTGAAACTGTAGGGGGCGCTGCAACCACTGCAGGTTCACCGCATCCACCTTCATGGTCACTGCATCCTCTGACAAAACATACTGCATCTGCATTGTGAGACACTGCATCCACTGCATGAACCCTGCATCCACATTCCAGCACAATTCCAGGTGCCCTGCAACCACTGAAGGGACACTGCCTCTGCCTTCATGTGCACTGCATCCTTTGTCACAACATACTGCATAAACCTTTGCTTACACTGCCTCCAGTGCATGGGCACTGCATTCACCTTCAGGGACACAGAATGCGGCACTGCAACCACTGCAGCAACACTGCTTCCAGCTGATGAGGTAATGCAGGCACACAGCAATCACTGAAGGATCACTGCATCCACCTTCGTGGGCACTGCATCCTCTGTCACAATGTACGGCATGCACCTTTTGGGACACTGCATCCAATGCCTGGGCACTGCATCCTCATTCTCGGACAATGCATTGGGCACTGCAACCACTGCAGGGACACTGCATACAGCTGAAGTCGCACTGCAGGTGCACTGAATTCAGCACCAGCTCACTGCATCCACCTCCGAGGGCACAGCATCTTCCATCAGAACATACGACATCCACTTTGTGGGACACTGCAACTACTGCATGGGCACTGCATCCACATTCATGGAACTGTAGGGGGTACTGCAACCACTGAAGCATCACTGCATCCACCTTCTTGGGCCCTGAATCCTCCATCAAAATAGACTTCATCCACCTTCTGGGACACTGCATCCACTGCATAACTACTGCCTCCACATTCCCAGACAATGCGGGAGGCACTGCAAGCACTGCAGGGACAATGCATCCACCTTCATGAGAACTGCATCATCCATCATAACATACTGCATCCACCTTGTGGGACACTGCATCCACTGCCTGGGCACTGTATCCACATTCCTGGATAATGCAGGTACCGCTTCAACCACTGCAGAAACACTGCATCCAGCTGAAGTGCAACTGCAGGCACACTGCCATCACTGCAGGATCACTGTATTCACCTTCATCAGCACTGCATACTACAACACACCACAATGCCTCCACATTGTGGGACACTGCATCCACTGCATGAGCACTGCATCCACTTTCCAGGACAATGCAGGGTGCATTGAAACCACTGCAGGGACACTGCATCCAGCTGAATTGGCACTGAAGGCGTACTGCAATCACTGCCAGCTCACTGAATCCAATTCGTGGGCACTGCATCCTCTGTCACAACATACGGCAACCAACTTTTGGTACTCTGCATCCACTGCATGGGTACTGTATCCACATTCAGGGATTCAGAACGGGGCACTGCAACCACTGCAGGGACACTGCAGCCAGCTGTCGTGGCACTGCAGGAGCACTGCCATGTCTGCAGGATCACAGCATCCTCCTTCATGATCACTGAATCCTCCATCACAACATAAGGCATCCACCTTGAGAGACACTGCATCAACAGCATGACCACTGCATCCACATTAAGATAAACTGCAGGGGGAACTGCAACCACTGAAGGATCACTGCATCCACCTTCATGGGCACTGCATCCTCCGTCACATCATAATGCATGCACATTGTGGGACACTGCCTCCACTGCATGGGCACTGCATCAACGTTCAGGGTTACTGCAGTTGGCTCTGTGACCACTGCAGCAAGACTGCTTCCAGCTGATGTGGCACTGCAAGCGCACTGCAATCACTTCAGCCTCTTTCATCGACATTAGTGGGCACTGAATCCTCCATCACAGCATACCGCATCTACCTGTGGGACACTGCATCCACTGCATGAGCACTGCATCCACATTTCAGGACAATGCAGGGGGCATTGCAACCACTGCAGTGACACTGCATCCAGCGGAAGTGGCACTGGAGGCATACTTCTGCCACTGCTGGCTCACTGCATCCAATCGTGGGCACTGCATCCTCTGTCACAACACACGAAAACCAACTTTTGGTACTCTGCATGCACTGCATGGGCACTGCATCCACATTCATGGACACAGAATGGGGCACTGCAAACACTGCGGGGACACTGCAGCCACGTGATGTGGGATTGCAGGAGCACTGCCATGACTACAGGATCACTGCTTCGTCCTTCCAGATCACTGAATCCTCCATCATAGCATAAGGCATCCAAATTAAGGGACACTGCATCCACTGCAGGATCACTGCATCCACCTTCATGGGCACTGCATCCTCAGTCACCACATACTGCATCCACCTTGTGGGACACTGCATGCACTGCATGGGCACTGCATCCACATTCAGTGAAACTGTAGGGGGCACTGTCACCACTGCAGGTTCACAGCATCCAACTTCATGGGCACTGCATGCACCGACAGAACATACTGCATCCGCCTTGTGAGACACTGCATCAACACATGACCCCTGCATCCATAATCCAGCACAATGCCGGTGGCACTGCAACCATGGCAGGGACACTGCATCCAACTTCATGGGTACTGCATCCTCCGTCACAACATGCTACATGCACATTGTGGGACACTGCATCCACTGCATGGGCACTTCATCCCCGTTCAGGGACACTGCAGTTGCCTCTGCAAGCACTGCAGCAACAGTGCATCCAGCTGAAGTGGCACTGCAAGCGCACTGCAATCACTTCAGGCTCACTGCATCCACCTTCATGGGCACTGCATCCACATTCCGGGAAACTGTAGGGGGCACTGCAACCACCACAGGTTCGCCACATCCACCTTCATGGGCACTGCATCCACATTCTGGGAAACTGTAGGTGGCACTGCAACCACTGCAGGTTCACTGCATCCACATTCAGGGGCACTGAATCATCCGACAAAGCATACTGCATCTGCCTTGTGAGACACTGCATCCACAGCATGACACCTGCATCCACATTAAGGGCTATTCTGGGGTCACTGCAACCACAGCAGTGACACAGCATCCAGCTTCATGGGCACTGCATCCTCCATCTCAACATACTGCATACACGTTTAGGTACACTGCATCCACTGCAAGGGCACTTCATTCACCCTCAGGGACACAGAAGCCGGCACTGCAACACCTTCAGTGACACGGTTTCCAGCTGATGTGGAAATGCAGGTGCACTGCAATCACTGCAGGATCACTAGATCCACTGCATTTTCACACCATCCACATTCAGGGACACAGCAGGGTGCACTGCAACCAAGCTGGATCACTGCATCCACCTTCATGGGCACTGAATCCTCCGTCTCAACATACTGCATAAACGTTTAGGTACACTGCATACACTGCATGAGCACTGCATTCACCTTCAGGGGCACAGAAGGCGTCACTTCAAGCCCTGCAGGGACACTGCTTGCAGATGATGTGGAAGTGCAGATGCATTGCAATCACTGCAGGATCACTAGATCCACTGCATGTTCACACAAAACACATTCAGGGACACAGCAGGGTGCACTGCAACCACTGCCGGATCACTGCATCCACCTTCATGGGCACTGCATCCTCCATCACAACATACTGCATGCTCCTTGTGGGACACTGCGTCCAATGCCTGGGCACTGCATCACACGTTGTCAGACAATGCAATGGGCACTGCAAGCACTGCAGGGACATTGCGTCCACCTTCATGAGAACTGCATCATTCATCCTAACATACTGCATCCACCTTGTGGGACACTGCATCCACTGTCTGGGCACTGCATCCACATTCCCAGACTATGCAGGGGGCATTGCATGCACTTCAGGGACACTGAATCCAGCTGAAGTGGTGCTGAAGTCATATGCAATCACTGCTGGCTCACTGCATCCAACTCCACGGCTGTGCATCCTCCATCACAACATACGACAACCAACTTTTGGTACTCTGCCTCCACTGCATGGGCACTGCATCCACATTCAGGGACACAGGACGGGGCACTGCAACCACTGCATTGACATGGCAGCCAGCTGCAGTGGCACTGCAAGTTCACTGCAATGACTGCAGGATCACTGCATCCTCCTTCATGATCACTGAATCCTCCAACACATCATAAGGCATCCACCTTGAGGGACACTGCATCCACTGCATGAGCACTGAATCCACATTCAGGTAAACTGCAGGGGGCTCTGCAACCACTGCAGGATCACTGCATCCATGTTCATGGGCACTGCATTCTCCGTCACTACATACTGCATGCACATTTTGGGACAATGCATCCACTGCATGGGGACGGCATCCACGTTCAGGGACACTGCAGTTGTCTCTGCAATGACTGCAGCAACACTGCATCCAGCGGAAGTGGCACTGCAAGTGCACTGCAATCACTTCAGGCTCACTGCATCCACCTTCGTGGGCAGTGCATCCTCCGTCACAGCATACCGTATCCACCTTGTGGGACACTGCATGCACTTCATGGGCACTGCGTCCACATTCAGGGAAACTGTAGGGGACACTGCAACCACTGCAAGTTCACTGCATGCACCTTCATGGGCACTGCATACTCTGACAAGACATACTGAATCCGCCTTGTGAGACACTGCATCCACTACATGACCCCTGCATCCACATTCTGGTACAATTCTGGGGGCCTTGCAACCACTGCCGGGACACTGCATCCGCCTTCATGCGCACTGCATCCTCCGTCACAACATACTTCATAAACCTTTAGGGACACTGCCCCAAATGCATGGGCAATGCATTTTCCTTCAGGGTCACAGAAGGCTGCACTGCAAACAGTTCAGCAACACTGCTTCCAGCTGATGAGGAAATGCACGCACAGTGCCATCACTCTAAGATCACTGCATCCACTGCCTGTTCACAGAATTCACATTCAGGGACACAGCAGGGTGCACGGCAACCACTGCAGGGACACGGCATCCAGATGAAGTGGCACTGCAGGTGCACTGCAATGACTGCAGGATCACTGCGTCATACTTCATGGGCACTGAATCCTGCTTCACAACATAGTGCACCCACCTTGAGTCACACTGCAGACACTGCATGGGCACAGCATCCACATTCAGGGACATGGCAGGGGGCTCTGCAACCACTGCAGCTACACTGCATCCAGCTGAAGTGGCACAGCAGACGCACTGCAATCCCTGAAGATTCACTGCATCCACTGCATAGGCACTGCATCAACATTTCAGGACAATGCCGGGGGCCCTGCAACCAATTCAGGGACACTGCATCTGCCTTCATGAGCACTGCATCCTCCGTCACAACATACTGCATGCACCTTGTGGGACACTGCATCCTATGGTTGGGCACTGCATCCACGTTCTCGGACAATGCAGTCAGCACTGCAGCCACTGCAGGGACACTGCAGACAGCTGAAGTCGCACTGCAGGCACACTGCATTCAGCACAGGCTCACTGCATCCACATCCGTGGGCACTGCATCTTCCATCACCACATACGACATCCACCTTGTAGGACACTGCAACTACTTCATGGGCATTGCATCCACATTCAGGGAACTGTAGGGGGCATTGCAAACACTGCAGCATTACTGTATCCACCTTCATGGGCCCTGCATCCTCTATCACAACATACTGTGTCCACACTGTGAGGCACTGCATCCACTGCATGAGCACTGCATCCACATTCCAGGACAATGCAGGGGGCATTGCAACCACTGCAGGGACAGTGCATCAATCGGAAGAGGCACTGAAGGCGTACTGCCATCACTTTCGGCTCACTGCATCCAACTCCAGGGCTCTGCATCTTCTGTCACAACCTACTGCAGCCAACTTTTGGTACTCTGCATCCACTGCATGGGCACTGCATCCACATTCAGGGACACAGGACGGGGCAATGCAACCATTGCAGGGACACTGCAGCCATCTGAATTGGCACTGCAATTTCTCTGCAATGACTGCCGGATCCCTGCATAGCCCTTCATGGTCCCTGAATGTTCCAACACATCATAAGGCATCCACCTTGAGGGACATTACATCCACTGCCTGGGCACTGTATCCACATTCCAGGACAATACAGGGGGCAGTACAACAACTGCAGGAACACTGCATCCCGCTGAAGTGGCACTGCAAGCCCACTGCCATCACTGCAGAATCACTGCATTCACCTTCATCGTCACTGCATATTACAACAAACCAAAATGCCTCCACATTGTGGAAAACTGCATCCACTGTATGACCACTGCATCCACATTCCAGGAAAATGCAGGGGGCATTGCAAGCACTACAGGGACACTGCATCCAGCTGAACTGGCACTGCAGGCACAGTGCAATCACTGCAGGATCACTGCGTCCACCTTCATTGGCACTGCATCATGCATCACAACATACTGCATCCACATTGTGAGACAATGCATCCACAGAATGAGCACTGCATCCACATTCCAGGACAAGGCAGGTGGCATGGAAACCACTGCAGGGACACTGCATCCAGCTGAAGTGGCACTGAAGGCATACTGCAATCACTGCAGGATCACTGCATCGTCCTTCATGGGCACTGAATCCTGATTCACAGCATACTGCATCCACCTTGTGTCACACTGCAGACACTGCATGGGGACAGCATCCACATTCAGGTACGTGGCAGGGGGCTCTGCAGCCACTGCAGCTACACTGCATCCAGCTGAAGTGGCACTGCAAGTTCACTGCAATCACGGAAGATTCACTGCATCCACTGCATAGGCACTGCATCAACATTTCAGGACAAAGCCGGGGCATTGCAACCACTGGCGGGTCACTGTATCCCCCTTCATTGGCACTGCATCCTCCGTCACAACATTCTGCATAAACCTTTAGGTACACTGCATCCACTGCATGAGCACTGCTTCGTCCATCACAACATACTGCATGCACCTTGTGGGACACTGCATCCATTGCCTGAGGACTGCATCCACATTCCCGGGCAATGCAGGGGGCACTGCAACCACTGCTGCAACACTGCATCCAGCTGAAGTGGCACTGCAGGTGCACTGCAATCACTGAAGATTCACTAAATCCACTGAATAGGCACTGCATCAACATTTCAGGACAATGCCAGGGGCACTGCAACCATTGGTGGGACAATACATCCCCCTTCATGGGCACTGCATCCTACGTCACAACATACTGCATAAACCTTTAGGTACACTGCATCCACTGCATGGACACTGCATTCACCTTCAGCAACACAGAAGGTGGCACTGCAACCCCTGCAGGGACACTGCAACCAGCTGGTAGGGAAATGCAGGGGCACTGCAATCACTGCAGGATCATGGCATGTTCAGAGCATGCACACTCAGGGACACAGCAGGGTGCACTGCAACCACTGTGGGATCACTGCATCCCCCTTCATGCGCACAGCATCCTCTGTTACAACATACTGCATGCACCTTGTGGGACACTGCATCCAATGCCTGGGCATGTCGTCCAAGTTCTTGGACAATGCAGTGGGCACAGCAACCACTGCAGGGACACTGCATACAGCTGAAGTCACACTGCAGTCACACTGCATTCAGCACAGGCTCACTGCATCCACCTCCTTGGGCACTGCATCTTCCATCACAACATACGACATCCACTTTGTGGGACACTGCAACTACTGCATGGGCACTGCATCCACATTAAGGGAACTGTAGGGGGCACTGCAACCACTGCAGCATCATGGCATACACCTTAATGGGCCCTGCATTCTCCATCACAACATACTGCATCCACCTTGTGGGACACTGCATCCACTGCATGACTACTGCATCCACATTCCCGGACAATTCGGGGGGTACTGAAAACACAGCACAGACACTGCAACCACCTTCATGAAACTGCATCATCCGTCCTAGCATACTGCATCCAACTTGTGGCACACTTCATCCACTGCTGGGGCACTGCATCCACATACCCGGACAATGCAGGGAGTACTGCAAACACTGTAGCAACACTGCATCCAGCTGAAGTGGCACTGCAAGTGCACTGCAATCACTTCAGGCTTGCAGCATCCATTCGTGGGTGCTGCATCCTCCGTGACAGCATAATGCATCCACCTTGTGGGACACAGCATGCACTGCATGGGCACTGCATCTACATTCAGGGAATCAGTAGGGGGCACTGCAACCACTGCAGGTTCACCGCATCCACCTTCATGGGCACTGCATCATCTGACAAAACATACTGCATCTGCCTTGTGAGACACTGCATCCACTGCATGACCCCTGCGTCCACATTCGAGCACAATGCCGGTTGCCTGGCAACCGCTGAAGGGACACTGCATCAGCCTTCCTGCGCACTGCATCCTCTGTCACAACATACCGCATAAACCTTTAGGTACACTGCCTCCACTGCATGGTCACCGCATTCACCTTCAGCAACACAGAAGGCGGCACTGCAACCACTGCTTCAACACTGCTTCCAGTTGATGAGGAAATGCAGGCACACTGCAATCACTACAGGATCACTGCATCCACTGCATGTTCACAGCATCCACATTCAGGGACAATTCCAGTGCACTGCAACCACTACAGGACACTGCATCCAGATGAAGGGGCACTACAGTTGCACTGCAATGACTGAAGGATACCTGCATGGTCCTTTTGGGCACTGAATCCTACTTCAAAACATACTGCATCCACCTTGAGTCACACTGCAGACACTGCATGGGCACAGCCTCCACATTCAGGGACATGGCATGGGGCTCTGCAACCAGTGCAGCTACACTGCATCCACCTGAAGTGGCACTGAAGGTGTACTGCAATCACTGCCGGCTCACTGCATCCAGCTTCAGGGCTCTGCATCCTCTCTCACAACATACGGCAACCAACTTTTGGTACTCTGGATCCACTGCATGGGCACTGCATCCACATTCAGGGACACAGGACAGGGCACTGCAACAACAGCATGGACACTGCAGCCAGCTGAAGTGGCACTGCAAGTTCACTGCTTTGACTGCAGGATCACTGCATTCACTGCATGTTCACAGCATCCACATTCAGGGACACAGCAGGGTGCACTGCAACCACTGCAGGGACACTGCATCCACATGAAGTGGCAATGCAGGTGCACTGCAATAACTGCAGGATCAGTACATCGTCCTTCATGGACACTGAATACTACTTCACAACATATTGCATCCACCTTGAGTCACACTGCATGAGCACATCATCCAGATTCAGGCACATGGCAGGGGGCTCTGCAACCACTGCAGCTGCACTGCTTACAGCTGATGAGGAACTTCAGCTGCACTGCAATCACTGCAGTATCACTGCATCCACCTTCATGGTCCCTGCATCCTCCACCACAACATACTGCATCCACCTCATGGGATACTGCATCCACTCCATGACTACTGCATCCACATTCCCGGACAATGCGATGGGCACTGCAAGCACTGCAGGGACACTGCATCCACGTTCATGAGAACTGCATCATCCGTCATAACATACTGCACCCACCCTGTGACACTGCATCCACTGGTTGGCCACTGCATCAACATTCTCGGACAATGCAGTGTGCATAGCAACGACTGCAGGGAGACTGCATCCAGCTTCATGAGAACTGCATCATCCGTCATAACATCATGCATCCACCTTGTGGGACACTGCATCCACTGCCTGGGCCCTGCATCCACATTCCCGGACAATGCAGGGGGCATTTCAACCAATGCAGGGACACTGCATCCAGCTGAACTGGCACTGAAGGCATACTGAAATCACTGATGGCTCACTGCATGCAACACCAGGGCTCTGGATCCTCTGTCACAACATACGGCAGCCAACTTTTTGTAATCTGCATACACTGCATGGGCACTGCATTCACATTCAGGGACACAGGATGGGGCACTGCAACCACTGCAGGGATACGGCAGTCAGCTGAAATGGCACTGCAAGTTCACTGCAGTGACTGCAGGATCACTGCATCCTCCTTCATGATCACTGAATCCTACAAAATATCATAAGGCATCCACCTAGAGGGACACTGCATCCACAGCATGAGCACTGCATACACATTCAGGTAAACTGCAGGGGGCACTGCCACCGCTTCAGGATCACTGCATCCACCTTCATGGGCACTGCATCCTCCGTCACCACATTGCGCATGCACATTGTGGGACACTGCATCCACTGCATGGGCGCTGCATCCATATTCAGGGAAACTGTAGTGGCCACTGCCACCACAGCAGATTCAGCGCATCCACCTTCATTGGAACTGCATACTCTGAGACAGCATACTGCATCCACCTTTTGACACACTGCATCCACTTCATGACCACTGCATACGCATTCCAGCAAAATGCCGGGGGCCCTGCAACCACTGCAGGGTCGCTGCATCCACCTTCATTTGCACTGCTTCCTCCATCACAACATACTCCATAAACCTTTAGGTACACTGCATCCACTGCATGGGCACTGCATTCACATTCACGGACACAGAAGCCGGCTCTGCAACCACTGTAGCTACAGTGCATCCAGCTGAAGTGTCACTGCAGGCACACTGCAATCACTGAAGTTTCACTGCATTCGCTGCATTGGCACTGCATCACCATTTCATGACAATGCCAGGGCACAGCATACCACAGCAGGGACACTGGATCCTCCTTCATGGGCACTGCATGCCTCATCACAACATAATGCATCCACCTTGGGTCACACTTCATGCTCTGCTTGGGCACTGCATCCTAATTCAGGGAAACTGTAGGGGGCACTGCAACCACTGCAGGTTCACCGCATCCACCTTCATGGGCACTGCATCCTCCGACAAAACATACTGCATCCTCCTTGTGTGACACTGCATCCACTGCATGACCCCTGCATCCACATTCCAACACAATGTTGGGGGTCCTGCAACCACTGCAGGGACACTGCATCTGCATTCATGGGCACTGCATCCTCCATCACAACATACTGCATAAACCTTTAGGGACACTGCCTCCACTGCATGGGCACTGCATTCACCTTCAGGGACACAAGGTGGCACTGCAACCACTGCAGAAATACTGCTTCCAGTTGATGAGGTAATGCAGGCGCATTGCAATCAGTGCAGGATCTTGCATTCACTGCTTGTTCACAGCATCCACATTCAGGGACACAGCAGGGTGCACAGCAACCACTGCAGGGACACAGCATCCAGATGAAGTGGCACTGCAGGTGCACTGCAATGACTGCAGGATCACTGCATCGTCCTTCATGGGCACTGAATCCTGCTTCACAACATACAGCATCCAGCTTGAGTCACACTGCAGACACTGCAAGAGCACAGCCTCCAAATTCAGGGACATGGCATGGGGCTCTGCAACCACTGCAGCTATACTGCATCCAGCTGAAGTTGAACTGAAGGCACACTGCAATCACTGAAGATTCACTGCATCCACTGCATAGGCCCTGCATCAACATTTCAGGACAATGCCGGGGGCACTGCAACCGCTGTAGGGACACTACACCCCCCTTCATAGGCACTGCATCCACCGTCACAACATACTGCATAAACCTTTAGGTACACTGCATCCACAGCATGGGCACTGCATTCACCTTCATTGACACAGAAGGCGGCACTGCAAACCCTGCATGGACACTGCTTCCAGCTGATGTGGAAATGCAGGTGGACTCCAATCATTTCAGGATCACTGCATCCACTGCATGTTCAGAGCATGCACATTCAGGGACACAGCAGGGTGCACTGCAACCACTGCCAGATCAATGCATCCACCATCATGGGCACTGCATCCTCCGTCACATCATACTGCATGCACATTGTGGGATACTGCATCCAATGCCTTGGCACTGCATCCACGTTCTCAGACAATGCAATGGGCACTGCAACCACTGCAGGTACACTGCATACAGCTGAAGACACGCCGCAGGTGCACTGCATTAACCACAGTCTCACTGAATCCACCTCCGTGGGCACAGAATCTTCCATCACAACATACGACATACAACTTGTGAGACACTGCAACTACTGCATGGGCACTGCATCCACATTCAGGGAACTGTAGGGGGCACTGCAACTACTGCAGCATCACTCCATCCACATTCATGGGCCCTAAATTCTCCATCACAACCTACTGCATCCACGTTGTGGGTCACTGCATCCACTGCATCCCTACTGCATCCACATTCCCGGACCATGAGGGGGGCTCTGCAAGCACTGCAGTGACACTGCATCCACCTTCATGAGAACTGCATCATCCATGATAACATACTGTGTCCACCTTGTGGGACACTGCACCCACTGCCTGGGCACTGCATCCACATTCCCAGAGAATGCAGGGATCATTGCAACCACTGCACAACACTGCATCCAGCTGAAGTGTCACTGCAGGCACACTGCAATCACTGAAGTTTCACTGCATTCCCTGCATTTCAACTGCATCAACATTTCATGACAATGCCAGGGGCACTGCAACCACTGCAGGGACACTGGATCCTCCTTCTTAGGCACTGCATTCCCGGCTCAACATGCTGCAGAAAACTTTAGGTACACTGAATGCACTGCGTGGGCACTGCATTCACCGTCTGGGACACACAAGGTGGCACTGCAACCCCTGCAGGGACACTGCTTGCAGCTGATGTGGAAATGCAGGCGCACTGTAATCACTGCAGAATCACTGCATTCACCTTCATTGGCACTGCATAGTACAACACAACACAATCCCTCCACATTGTGGGACACAGCATCCACTGCATGGCCACAGCATCCACATTCAGGGACATGGCAGGGGGCTCTGCAACCACTGCAGCTACACTGCATCCAGCTGAAGTGGCACTTCAGGAGCACTGCAATCACTGAAGATTCACTGCATCCACTGCGTAGGCACTGCATCAACATTTCAGGACAATGGCTGGGCACTGCAACCACAGGAGGGACACTGCATCCCCCTTCATGGGCACTGCATCTTCCCTCACAACATACTGCATAAACCTTTAGGTACACTGCATCCACTGCATAGGCACTGCATTCACCTTCATTGACACAGAAGGCGGCACAGCAACCCTGCAAGGACCCTGCTTCCAGCTGATGTGGAAAAGCAGGTGCACTGCAATCACTGTTGGATCACTGCATCCACCTCATTTTCAGAGCGTGCAAAATTCAGAGACACAGCAGGTTGCACTGCAACCGCTGCTGGATCACTGCATCCACCCTCACGGGCACTGCATCCTCCATCACAACATACTGCATGCACCTTGTGGGACACTGCATCCAATGCCTGGGCACTGAATCCACCTTTTTGGCCAATGCAGTGCATTCAGCACAGGCTCACTGCATCCACCTCCGTGGGCACTGCATCTTCCATCACAACATACGACATCCACCTTGTGGATCACTGCAACTACTTCATGGTCTCTGCATTCATATTCAGGGAACTGTAGGGAGCACTGCAACCACTGCAGCATCACTGCATCCACCTCCATGGGCCTTGCATCCTCCATCACTACATACTGCATCCACCATGTGGGACACTGCATCCACTGCCTGAGTACTGCATCCAAATTCCCGGACAATGAGGGAGGCATGGCAAGCACTGCAGGGACACTGTGTCCACCTTCATGAGAACTGCATCATCCGTCATAACAGACTGCATCCACCTTGTGGAACACTGCATCCACAGCCTGCACACTGCATCCACATTCCCGGACAATGCTGTGGGCACTGCAACCTCTGCAGCAACACTGCATCCAGCTGAAGTGGCACTGCATGTGCACTGACATCACTGCAGGATCACTGCATTCACCTTAATCGGATCTGCATACTACAACACACCACAATGCCTCCACGTTGTGGGACACTGCCTCCACTGCATGGGCACTGTATCCACATTCCAAACAATGCAGGGGGCATTGAAACCACAGAAGGTACACTGCATCCAGATGAAGTGGCACTGAAGGCGTATGCAATCACTGCCAGCTCACTGAACTCGACTCGTGGGCACTGCGTCCTCTGTCACAACATACAGCAACCAACATTTGCTACTCTGCATCCACTGCATGGGCACTGCATCCACATTCAGGGACACAGAATGGGGCTCTGCAACAACGGCAGGGACAGTAGAGCCAGATGAAGTGGCCCTGCAATTTCACTGCAATGACTGCATTATCACTGCATCCTCCTTCATGATCACTGAATCCACCAACACATCAGAAGGAATCCACCTTGAGGGGCACTGCATCCACTACATGAGCACTGCATCCACATTCAGGTAAACTGCAAGGGGCACTGCAACCACTGCAGGATCACTGCATCCACCTTCAAGGGCACTGCATCCTCCATCAAAACATACTGCATGCACATTTTGAGACACTGCATCCGGTCATGAGGACTGCATCCACGTTCAGGGACAATGCAGGTGGCTCTGCAACCACTGCAGCAACACTGCATCCAATTGAAGTGGCACTGCAAGCGCACTGCAAACACTTCAGTCTCACTGCATGCACCTTCGTGGGCACTGCATCCTCCGTCACAGCATACCACATCCATCTTTTGGGACACTGCATGCAGTATATGGGCACTGCATCCACATTCAGGGAAACTGTAGGGGGCACTGCATTCTCCGAAAAAACATACTGCATCCGCCTCATGAGACACTGCATCCACTGCATGACCCCTGCATCCACATTCCAGCACAATCCAGGGGGGACTGCAACCACTGCAGGGACACTGCCTCCGCCTTCATGCTCACTGCATCCTCCCACAACATACTGCATAAACCTTTCTGTACGCACCCTCCAGTGCATGGGAACTGCATTCACCTTCACGGACACAGAAGTCAGCATTGCAACCACTGCAGCAACGCTGCTTTCAGCTGGTGAGGAAATGCAGGCACACTGTAATCACTGCAGGATCACTGCATCCACTGCATGTTCACAGCATCCACATTCAGGGACACAGCAGGGTGCACTGCAATCACTGCGGGGACACTGCATGCAGATGAAGTGGCACTGCTGGTGCACTGCAATGACTGCAGGATCACTGCATCATCCTTCATGGGCACTGAATCCTACTTCACAACATACTGCGTCCACCTTGAGTCACACTGCAGACACTGCATGGACACAGCATCCACATTCAGGGACATGGCAGGGGGCTCTGCAACCACTGCAGCTACACTGCATCCAGCTGAAGTGGCACTGCAAGTTCACTGCAATCACGGAAGATTCACTGCATCCACTGCATAGGCATTCCATCAACATTTCAGGACAATGGCGGGGCACTGCAGCCACAGGAGGGACACTGCATCACCCTTCATTGGCACTGCATCTTCCATCACAACATACTGAATAAACCTTTAGGTACACTGCATCCACTGCATGGGCACTGCATTCACCTTCATTGACACAGAAGGTGGCACTGCAACCCCTGCAGGGACGCTGCTTTCAGCTGATGTGGAAAAGCAGGCACACTGAAATCACTGTAGGATCACTGCATCCACCTCATGTTCAGAGAATGCACATTCAGGGACACAGCAGGCTGCACTGCAACTGCTGCTGGGTCACTGCATCCACACTCATGGGCACTGCATCCTTCGTCACAACATACTGCATGCACCTTGTGGGACACTGCATCCAATGCCTGGGCACTGCATCCACGTTTTCGGCCAATGCAGTGGGCACTGCAAAAACTGCAGGGACACTGAATACAGGTGAAGTCGCACTGCAGGCACACTGCATTCAGCACAGGCTCACTGCATCCACCTCCGTGGGCACTGAATCTTCCATCACAACATACAACATCCACCTTATGGGACACTGCAACTACTGCATGGGTACTGCATCCATATTCAGGGAACTGTAGGGGGCACTGCAACGACTGCAGCATAACTGCATCCACCTCCATTGGCTCTGCCTCCTCCATCACAACATACTGCATCCACATTGTGGGACACTGCATCCACTGCATGACTACTGCATCCTCATTACCGGACAATGCAGGGGTCACTGCAAGCATGGCAGGGACACTGCTTCCACCTTCATGAGAACTGCATCATCCGTCATAACATACTGCATCCACCTTGTGGGACTCTGCATCCTTTGCCTGGGCACTACATCCAAAATCCCAAACAATGCAGGGGGAATTGCAACCACTGCAGGGACACTGACTTCAGCTGAATTGGCAATGAAGGCGTACTGCCATCACTTCTGGCTCATTGCATCCACCTTCGTGGGCACTGCATCTTCCATCACAACATATGACATCCACCTTATGGGACACTGCAACTACTGATTGGGCACTGCATCCACATTCAGGGAACTGTAGGTGGCACTGCAACCACTGCAGCAACACTGCATCCAGCTGAAATGGCACTGCAGGCTCACTGCCATCACTGCAGGATCACTGACTTCCCCTCCATCAGCATGGCATACTACAACATACCACAATGCCTCCACATTCAGGGACATGGCATCCACTGCATGAGCACTGCATCCACATTCCAGGACAATGCAGGGGGCATTGAAACCACTGTGGTGACACTACATCCAGCTGAAGTGGCACTGAAGGCGTACTGCAATCACTGCTGGCTCACTGCATCCAACTTTTGGGCACTGCATCCTCTGTCACAACATATGACAACCAAGTTTTGGTACTCTGCATCCACTGCATGGGCACTGCATCCACACTAAGGGACACAGAACTGGGCACTGCAACCACTGCAGGGACACTGCAGCCATCTGAAGTGGCACTGCAGGTGCACTGCAATGACTGCATGATCACTGCATCCTCCTTCATGATAACTGAATCATCCGTCACAACATAAGGCATCTACCTTGATGGAGACTGCTTCTACTGCATGACTCCTGCATCCATATTCAAGGACAATGCCGGTGGCAGTGCACACCACTGCAGGGACACTGCATCCCCCTTCATGGGCACTGCATCCTCCGTCACAACCTACTGCATAAACTTTTAGGTTCACTGCATCCAATGCAGGGGAACTGCATTCACCTTCAGGGACACAGAACGTGGCACTCCAACCCCAGCATGGACACTGCTTCCACCTGATGTGGAAATGCAGGTGCACTGCAATCACTGCAGGATCACTGCATCCAGTGCATGTTCGCAGCATCCATATACAGGGACACAGCAGCGTGCACTGTAACCACTGCTGGATCACTGCATCCACCTTCATGGGCATGGCAATCTCAATCACAACATACTGCATGCACATTGTGGCACACTGCATTCTCTGCATGGGCACTGTATCCACCTTCAGGGACACTGCTGTTGGCTCTACAACCACTGCAGCAACACTGCATCCAGCTGAACTGCCACTGCAGGCGCAATGCAATCACCGCAGTCTCACTGCATCCACCTTTGTGGGCACTGCATCCTCCTTCACAGCATACTGCATCCACCTTGTGGGACACTGCATCCACTTCATGAATACTGCATCCACATTCCTGGACAATGCTGGGGGCACTGCAAGCACTGCAGTGACACTGCATCCACCTTCATGAGAACTGCATCATCCGTCATAGCCTACTGCATCCACCTTGTGGGACACTGCATCCACTGCCTTGGCTCTGCATCCACAATCCAGGACAATGCAGGGGGCATTGCAACCACTGCAGGGACACTGACTTCAGCTGAAGTGGCAATGGAGGTGTACTGTTCTCACTGCAGGCTCACTGCATACATCTTCGTTGGCAATGCATCCTCTGTCACAGCATACTGCATCCACCGTGCGGGACAATGAGTGCACTGCATGGGCACTCCATCCACATTAAGGGAAACTGTAGGGGCACTGTCACCACTGCAGGTTCACCGCATGCACCTTCATGGGCACTGCATCCACCGACAAAACATACTGCACTCGGCTTGTGAGACACTGCATCCACTGCATGACCCCTGCATCCATATTCCAGGACAATGCCGATGGCACTGAAACCACGGCAGGGACACTGCATTCACCTTCATGGGCACTGCATCCTCCCTCACAAACAACGGCATAAACCTTTAGCTACACTGCATCCACTGCATGGGCACTGCATCCAGATTCAGGGACACAGAACGGGGCACAGTAACTGCTGCAGGGATACTGCAGCCAGTTGAGGGGGCACTGCAGGTGCACTGCAATCACTGCTGGCTCACTGCATCCAACTGCAGGGCACTGCATCCCCTGTCACAACATAAGCCAACCAACTTTTGGTACTCTGCACCCATTGCATGAGCACTGCATCCACCTTCAGGGACACAGGACGGGGCACAGCAACCACTGCAGGGAGACTGCAGTCAGCTGAAGAGGTACTGCAAGTTCACAGCAATGACTGCAGTATCACTGCATCCTCCTTCATGATCACTGATTCCTCCAACACATCATAAGGCATCCACCTTGAGGGACACTGCATCCACTGCATGAGCACTGCATCCACATTCATGTAAACTGCAGGGGGCACTACAACCACTGCTGGATCACTGCATCCACCTTCAGGGGCACTGCATCCTCCGTCACAACATACTTCATGCACATTGTGGGACACTTCATCCACTCTTTGGGCACTGCATCGACGTTCAGGGGCACCTCAGTTGGATCCGCAACCACTGCAGCAACACTGCATCCAGCTGAAGTGGCACTGAAGGCATATGCAATCACTGCTGGCTCACTGCATCCAACACGTGGACACTGCATCCTCTGTCACAACATACGGCAACCAACTTTTAGTACTCTGCATCCACCTTAATGGGCACTGTATTCTCCGTTACAACGTACTGCATGCACATTGTGGGACACTGCATCCAATGCCTTGGCACTGCAGCCACGCTCTCGGACAATGCAGTGGAGACTGCAACCACTGCAGAGACACTTCATAGAGCTAAAGTCGCACTGCAGGTGCACTGAATTCAGCACACGCTCACTGCAGTCACCTTTGTGGGCACTGCATCTTCCGTCAGAACATACAACATCCACCATGAGGGACAATGCAACTACTGCATGCGCACTGCATCCACATTCATGGAACTGCAGGGGGCACTGCTAGCACTGCAGCATCACTGAATCCACCTTCATGGGCCCTAAATCCTCCATCACAACATACTGCATCCACCTTGTTGGACACTGCATCCACAGCATGACTACTGCATCCACATTCCAGGACAATGCCGATGGTGCCTGCAGGCACCACAGAGACACTGCATGCAGCTGAAGTGGCACTGAAGGCATACTACAATCACTGCTGGCTCACTGCATCCAACTCGAGCGCACTGCATCCTCTGTCACAACATACGGGAACCAACTTTTGGTACTCTGCATCCACTGCATGGGCACGCCATCCACATTCAGGGACACAGAACAAGACACTGCAACCACTTCAGGGACACTGTAGCCAGTTGAAGTGGCACTGTAGTTGCACTGCAATGACAGCAGGATCACTGCATCCTTCATGATCACTGAACAGTGCATCACAACATAATGCATCCACCTTGTGGGACACTCCATCCACTTCATGAGCACTGCATCCACATTCAGGTAAACTGCAGGGTGCACTGCAAACACTGCCGGATCATGGCATCCACCTTCAAGGGCACTGCATCCTCCATCACAACATACTGCATGCACATCGTGGGATGCTACATACACTGCATGGGCACTGCATCCACTTTCAGGGACACTGCAGTTGGCCCTGCAACCACTGAAGCAACACTGCACCCAGCTGAAGTGGCACAGCAGGTGCACTGCAATCACTGCAGGCTAACTGCATCCATCTTCATGGGCACTGCATCCTCCATCACAACCTACTGCATCCACATTTTGGGACAATGCATGCACTGCATGGGCACTGCATCCACATTCAGGGAAACTGTAGGGGGCACTGTCACCACTGCAGGTTCACTGCATCCACCTTCATGGGCATTGCATCCTCCGGCAAAACATACTTCATCTGCCTTGTGAGACACTGCATCCACTGCATGACACCTGCATACATATTCCAGGACAATGCCGGGGGCACTGCAACCACTGCAGGGACACTGCATTCACGTTCATGGGAGCTGCTTCATCCGTCACAACCTACTGCATAAACCTTTAGGTACACGTCATCCACTGCATGGGCACTGCATTCACATTCAGGGACACAGAAGGTGGCACTGCAACCCCTGCAAGTACACTGATTCCAGCTGATGTGGAAATGCAGGCGCCCTGCAATCACTGCAGGATCACTGCATCCACTGCATGTTCACAGCATCGACATTCAGGTACACAGCAGGGTGCACTGCAACGACTACTAGATCACTGCATCCACCTTCATGGGCACTGCATCCTCCATCACAACATACTGCATGCACCTTGTGGGACAATGCAACCCATGACTGGGCACTGCATCCACATTCTCAGACAATGCAGTGGGCACTGCAACCACTGCAGGGACACAGCCTACAGCTGAAGTCGCACTGCAGGCACACTGCATTCAGCACAGGCTCACTGCATCCCCCTTCATGCTCACTGCATCTTCCATCTCAACATACGACATCCAACTTGTGGGACACTGCAACTACTGCATGGGCACTGCATCCACATTCAGGAAACTGTAGGTGGCACTGCAACCACTGCAGTATCACTGCGTCCAGGTTCATGGGCCCTGCATACTCCATCACAACATACTGCTTCCGCTTTGTGGGACACTGCATCCACTGCATGACTACAGCATCCATATTCATGGACAATGCTCGGGGCACTGCAAGCACTGCAGGTACAATGCATCCCCCTTCATGAAAACTGCATCATCCGTCATAGCATACTTCATCCACCTTGTGCAACACTGCATCCACTGCCAGGGCAGTGCATCCAAAATCCCAGACACTGCAGGGGGCATTGCAACCACTGCAGGGACACTGACCTCAGCTGAAGTGGCATTGAAGGCATACTGCAATCTCTGCAGGATCACTACATTCACTTTCTTCGGCACTGCATAGTACAACACACCACAATGCCTCCGCATTGTGGGACACTGCATCCACTGCATGAGCACTGCATCCACATTCCAGGACAATGCAGCGGGCATTGCAACCACCGCAGGGACACTGCAGCCAGCAGAAGTGGCACAGCAAGTTCACTGCAATGACTGCAGGATCCCTGCATCCTCCTTCATGATCCCTGAGTCCTCCAGCACATCATAAGGCATCCACCTTGTGTGACACTGCAACTACTGCATGGGCACTGAATCCTCATTCAGGGACCTGTAGAGGGCAAAGCAAACACTGCAGCATCACTGCATCCACCTTCATGGGCTATTCATCCTCCATCACAACACACTGCGTCCACCTTGTGGGACACTGCATCAACTGCATGACTACTTCATCCACATTCCCGGACAATACAGGGGGCACTGCCAGCTCTGCATTGACACTGTATCCACCTTTATGACAACTGCATCATCCGTCATAACATACTGCATCCACCTTGTGGGACACTGCATCCACTGCCTGGGCACATCATCCACATTCCGAGACAATGCAGTGGGCACTGCAACCACTGCAGCGTCACTGCATCCACCTTCATGGGCCCAGCATCCTCCATCACATCATACTGCATCCACCTTGTGGGACACTGCATCCACTGCATGACTACTGCATCCACATTACCAGACAATGGGGGCGCACTGCGAGCACTGCAGAAACACTGCATCCACCTTCATGAGAACAGCATCGTCCGTCATAACATACTTGTTCCACCTTGTGGGACACTGCATCCACTGCCTGGGCAATGTATCCACATTCCAGGACAATGCAGGGGGGCACTGCAACCACTGCAGGCACACTCTATCCAGCTGAAGTGGCACTGAATACCACAACACACCACAATGCTTCCACATTGTAGGACACTGCATCCACTGCATGAGCACTGCATCCACATTCCAGGACAATGCAGGGGGCATTACAACCACTGCAGGGACACTGCATCCACCTGAAGTGGCACTGAAGGTGTACTGCAATCACTGATGGCTCACTGCATGCAACTCCAGGGCTCTGCATACTCTGTCACAACATACAGCAACCAACTTTTGGTACTCTGCATCCACGGCCTGGGGACTTCATCCACAATCAGGGACACAAAATGGGGCAATGCAACCACTGCAGGGACACTGCATCCAGCTGAAGTGGCACTGCAAGTTCACTGCAATGACTGCAGGATTACTGCATCCTCCTTAATGATCACTGAATCCACCAACACATCATATGGCATCCACCTTGATTGACATTGCATCCACTGCATGACTACTGCATCCACATTCCCGGACAATGGGGGGGCACTGCAACCACAGCAGGTTTACCGCATCCACCTTCATGGGTGCTGCATCCTCCGACAAAACATACTGCATCCACCTTGTGAGACACTGCATCCACTGCATGACCACTGCATCCACATTCCAGCACATTGCTGGGGGCCATGAAATCACTGCAGGGACACTGCCTCTGCCTTCATGCGCGCTGCATCCTCTGTCACAGCATACTGCATAAACCTTTCGGTACACTGCCTCCAGTGCAAGGGCACTTCATTCACATTCAGGGACACAGAAGGCGGCACTGCAAACACTGCAGCAACACTGCTTCCAGCTGATGAGGATATGCAGGTGCTCTGCAATCATGCAGGATCACTGCATCCACTGCATGTTCACAGCATCCACATTCAGGGACACAGCAGGCTGCACTGCAACCACTGCCAGATCAATGCATCTACCCTCATTGAACTGCATCCTCCGTCCCAACATATTGCATGCACCTTGTGGGACACTGCACCCAATGCCTGGGTACTGCATTCACGTTTTTGGCCAATGTGGTGGGCACTGAAACCACTGCAGGGACACTGCATACAGGTTAAGTCGCACTGCAGGCACACTGCATTCAGCACAGGCTCACTGCATCCACCTACTTGGGCACTGCATCTTCCATCACAACATACGACATCCACCTTGTGGGACACTGCAACTACTGCTTGGTCTCTGCATTCATATTCAGGGAACTGTTGGGGGACTCCAACCACTGCTTCATCACTGCATCCACCTCCATGGGCCCTGAATCCTCCAGCACAACATACTGCATCCATCTTGTTGGACACTGCGTGCACTGCATGAGTACTGCATCCAAATTCCCAGACAATGTGGGAGGCACTGCAAGCACTGCAGGAACACTTCATCCACCTTCATGAGAACTGCATCATCCATCATAACATACTGCATCCACCTTGTGGGACAGTGCATCCACTGCATGAGCAATGCATCCACATTCCTGGACAATGCAGGGGGCATTGCAGTCACTGCAGGGGCACTGCATCCAGCTGAAGTGGCTCTGAAGGTGTACTGCAATAACGGCCGGCTCACTGCATCCAACTCCACGACTCTGCATCCTCTGTCAGAACATGCGGCAAACAACATTTGGTACTCTGCATCCACTGCATGGGCACTGCATCCAAATACAGGGACATGGCAGGGGGCTCTGCAACCACTGCAGCTACACTGCATCCAGCTGAAGTGGCACTTCAGGCGCACTGCAATCACTAAAGATTAATTGCATCTACTATATAGGAACTGCATCAACATATCAGGACAATGCCGGGGGCACTGCAACCACTGCAGGGACACTGCATCCCCCTTCATGAGAACTTCATCATCCATCATAACATACTGCATCCACCTTGTGGGACACTGCCTCCACTGCATGGGCACTGCATTCACCATCAGTGACACAGAAGGCAGCACTGTAACCCCTGAAGGGACACTGCTTCCAAGTGTTGTGGAAATACAGGTGCACTGCAATGACTGCAACATCACTGCAACCACTACATGTTCAGAGCATGCAGATTAAGGGACACAGCAGGGTACACTGCAACCACTGTCAGGTCACTGCATCCACACTCATGGACACTGCAACTTCTGTCACAACATACTGCATGCACCTTGTGGGACACTGCATCCAATGCCTGGGGACTACATCCACCTTCTCGGACAATGCAGTCAGCACTGCAACAACTGCAGGGACACTGCATACAGCTGACTTTGCACTGCAGGCGCATTCCATTCAGCACAGGCTCCCTGCATCCACCTTCGTGGGCAATGCATCTTCCATCACAACATACGACATCCACCTTGTGGGACACTGCAACTAATGCATGGGCACTGCATCCAAATTCAGGCTCCTGAGTGAGCACTGCAACCACTGTAGCATCACTGCCTCCACCATCATGGGTTCTGCATCATCAATCACAACATACTGCATCCACTGTTTGTGACACTGCATCCACTGCATGACTACTGCATCCGCATTCCTGGACAATGCTGGGGGCACTGCAAGCACTGCAGGGACACTGCATCCACCTTCATGAGAACTGCATCATCCGTCATAACATACTGCATCCACCTTGTGGGACACTGCATCCACTGCCTGGGCACTGCATCCACATTCCCAGACAAAGCAGGGGGGCCTTCAACCACTGTATCAACACTGCATCCATCTGAAGTGGCACTGCAGGCGCACTGCCATCACTGCAGGATCACTGCATTCACCTTCATTGGCACTGCATACTACAACACACCACAATGCCTCCACATTGTGGGACACTGCATCCACTGCATGAGCACTGCATCCACATTCCAGGACAATGTAGGGGGCATTGCAACCGCTGCAGGGACACTGCATCCAGCTGAAATTGCACTGAAGGCATACTGGAATTACTGCCGGGTCACTGCATCTAACTCGTGGGCACTGCATCCTCTGTCACAACATACGGCAACCAACTTTTGGTACTCTGCATACAGTGCATGGGCACTGCATCCACATTCATGGACACAGAACAGGGCACTGCAACCACTGCAGCCAGCTCAAGTGGCACTGCAGTTGCAGTGCAATGACTGCAGGATCATTGCATCCTCCTTTATTATCAGTGAGTCCTCCATCACAGCATAAGGCATCCAACTTGTGGGACACTGCATCCACTGCATGAGCACTGCATCCAGATTAGAGGACAATGCAGGGGGCATTGCAACCACTTCTGGGACACTGCATCCAGCTGAAGTGGCACTGAAGGCGTACTGCAATCACTGCCAGCTCACTGCATCCAACTCCAGGGCTCTGCATCCTCTGTCACAATATACGGCAACCAACATTTGGTACTCTGCATCCACTGCATGGGCACGGCATCCACATTCAGGGACACAGAACAGGGCTCTGCAACCACTGCAGGGACACTGCAGCAAGCTGAAGTGGCACTGATGGTGCACTGCAAAGACTGCAGGAACACTGCATTCTCCTTCCTGATCACTGAATCCTCCAAGACGTCATAATTCATGCACATTGAGGGACACTGCATCCACTGCATGAGCACTGCATCCAGATTCTGGTAAACTGCAGGGGGCACTCCAACCATTTCTGATCACTGCCTCCACTTTCATGGGCACTGCATCCTCCATCACAGCATACTGCAACCACCTTGAGGGACACTGCATGGGCACTGCATCCACATTCAGGGAAACTGTAAGGGACACTGCAACCACTGCAGGATCACTGCATCCACCTGCGTGGGCACTCCATCCTCCCTGACAAAATACTGCATGCACATTGTGTGACTCTGCATCCACTGCATGGGCACTGCATCCACGTTCAGGGACACTGCATTTGGCTCTGCAATCACTGCAGCAACACTGCATCCAGCAGAAAAGGCACTGCAGTCGTACTGCAATCACTGCCTGCTCACTGCAACCACCTTTATGGGCACTGCATCATCAGTCACAACATACTGCTTCCACCTTGTGGGACAGCTCATGCACTGCATGGGCACGGCATCCACATTCAGGGAAACTGTAGGGGAGACTCCAAACACTACAGGTTCAGCACATCCACCATCATGGGCACTTCATCCTCTGACAAAGCATACTAAATCTGCCTTGTGAGACACTGCATCCGCTGCATGACCCCTGCATCCACATTACGGGACAATGACAGGGGCAGTGCAGCCACTGCAGGGACACGGCATCCACCTTCATGGGCACTTCATCCTCCGACAAAGCATAGTCCAACCGCCTTGTGAGACACTGCATCCACTGCATGGGCACTGCATCCACACTCAGGGACACAGAACGGGGCACTGTAACCACTGAAGGTACGCTGCAGACAGCTGAAGTGGCACTGCAGGTTCACTGCAATGCATGCAGGATCACTGCATCCTACTTCATGATCACTGAATCCTCCAAAGCATTAAAATGCAACCACAATGAGGGACACTGCATCCACTGCATGAGCATTGCAACCAGATTCAGTTAAACTGCAGGGGGCACTGCCACCACTGCAGGATCACTGCATCAACCTTCATGGGCAATGCATCCTTTTTCACGACATACTGCATGCACATTTTGAGAATCTGCATCCACTGCATGGGCACTGCATCCACGTTCAGGGACATGGCAGTTGGCTCTGCAACCACTGCAGCAACACTGCATCCAGCTGAAGTGGCACTGCAAGCGCACAGCCATCACTTCAGGCTCACTGCATCCACCTTCGTGGGCACTGCATCCTCCGTCACAGCACACCGCATAAACCCTGTGTGACACTGAATCCAATGCCTGGGCACTGCATCTACATTCTCAGCCAATGCAGTCGGCACTGCAACCACTGCAGGGACACTGCATACAGCTGAAGACGCACTGCAGGTGCACTGCATTCAGCACAGGCTCACTGCATCCACCTTCGTGGGCAATGCATCTTCCATCACAACATACGATATCCACCTTGTGGGACACTGCAACTACTGCATGGGCACTACATCCACATTCAGGGACACAGCAGGGTGCACTGCAACCACTGCAGGAACACTGCATTCAGATGAAGTGGCACTTCAGGTGCACTTCAATGACTGCAGGATCACTGCATCATCCCTCATGGGCACTGAATCCTACTTCACAACATACTGCATCCACCTTGAGTCACACTGCAGACACTGCATGGGCACAGCATCCACATTCAGGGACATGGCAGGGGGCTCTGCAACCACTGCTGCTACAATGCCTCCAGCTAAAGTGGCAATGCAGGAACATTGAAATCACTGATGATTCACTACATTCACTGCATAGGCACTGCATCAACATTTCAGGATTATGCCGGGGCCACTGCAACCGCTGGAGGGACACTGAATCCCCCTTCATGGGCACTGCATCCTCCATCACAACCTACTGCATAATCCTTTAGGTACACTGCATCCACTGCACGGGCACTGCATTCACCTTCAGCAACACAGAAGACGGCACTGCAACCCCTGCAGGGACACTGCTTCCAGCTGATGTGGAAATGCAGGCGCACTGCAATCATTGCAGGATCACTGCACCCACTGCATTTTCAAAGCATGCACATTCAGGAACACAGAACTGTGCACTGCAACCACTGCCGGATCACTGCATCCGCCTTCATGGGCACTGCATACTCCGTCACATCATTGTCCATAAACCTTTAGGTAAACTGCACCCAATCCATGGGCATGCATACACATTCAGGGACACAGAAGGCAGCACTTCAACACCTGCAGGGACACTGCTTCGAGCTGATGGGGAAATGAAGGCACACTGCAATCACTGCTGGATCACTGCATCCAACACGTGGGCACTGCATCCTCTCTCACAACATACGGCAACCAAGTTTTGGTACTCTGTATCCTCTGTATGGGAACTGCTTCCACATTCAGGGACACACAATGGGGCACTGCAACAACTTCAGGGACACTGCATCCAGCTGAAGTGGCACTGCAGGTGCACTGCAATAAGTGCAGGATCACTGAATCCACCATCAGAAGCATTGCATCCTCTGTCATATCATACTGCATGCACATTGTGGGATGCTGCATCCACTGCATGCACACTGCATACACGTTCAGGGACACTGCAGTTGGCTCTGCAAACTCTGCAGCAACACTGCATCCAGCTGATGTGGAAATGCAGGCACTCAGCAGTCTCTGCAGGGACACTGCATCCAATGCCTGGGCACTGAATCCATGTTCTCGGACAATGCAGTGGGCACTGAAAACACTGCAGGGACACTGTATACAGCTGAAGTTGCACTGCAGGCACACTGCATTCAGCACTGGCTCACTGCATCCGCCTCCGTGGGCACTAAATCTTCCATCACAACATACGGCATGCACCTTTTGGGACACTGCAACTACTGCATGGGCACTGCATCCACATTCAGGGAACTGTAGTGGGCACTGCAACCACTGCAGCAAACTGCATCCACCTTCAGGGGCCCTGCATCCTCCATCGCAACATACTGCATCCACCTTGTGGGACACTGCATCCACTGCATGACTACTGCATCCACTGCATGACTACTGCATCCACATTCCCAGACAATGCCGGTGGCACTGCAAGCACTGCAGGGACAATGAATCCACCTTCATGAGAAGTGCATCATCCGACATGACATACTGCATCTACATTGTGGGACACAGAATCAAGTGCCTGGGCACTGCATCCAAATTCCCGGACAATGGAGGGGGCACTGCAACCACTGCAGCGACACTTCATCCAGCTGAAGTGGCAATGCAAGTTCACTGCAATGACTGCAGGATCACTGTATCCACCTTCATGATCACTGAATCTTCCAAAACATCATAAGACATCCACCTTGAGCGACACTGCATCCACTGAATGAGCACTACATCCACATTCAGGGACCCTGCAGGGGGCACTGCAACCACTGCAGGATCACTGCATCCACCTTCATGGCCACTGCTTCCTCCAACGAAACATACTGCAACTACCTTCAGTAAAAGTGCAGCCATTGCATGGGCTCTGCATCCACGTTCAGGGACAGTGCTACAGGGACTGCAACCACTGCAGGGACACTGGATCCACCTAAAGTGGCACTGCAGATGCAGTGTGATCACTGCAAGATCACTGCATCTGCCTTCATGGGGACTGCATCCTCCATGACAACACACATCATCACTGCATGAGCACTGAATCCACGTTCAGGGACACTGCATCCCGATGAATTGACACTGCAGGTTCACTGCAATGAATGCAGGATCACTGCATCCTCCTTCATGGGTACTGCATCCTGCTTCACAACATACTGCATCCACCTTGGGTCACACAGCAGAGGATGAATGGGCCCTGCATCCACATTCCGAGACACTGCAGTGGGCTCTGCAACCACTGCAGTAACAGTACATTGAGCTGAAGTGGCACTGCAGGTGCACTGCAATCACTGAATGTTCAGTGCATCCACTGCTTGTTCACTACATCCACATTCAGGGACATTGCAGTGTGCACGGAAACCACTGCAGGATCACTGCATCCACCTTCATGGGCACTGCATCCTCCATCACAACATACTGCTTCTACCTTCAGTGGCACTGCAGCCATTGCCTGGGCACTGTAGCCACGTTCATGCACAGCGCAACAGGCACTGCAACCACTGCAGGGACTCTGGACACAGGTGAAGTGGCACTGAAGATGCACTGCAATCACTGCACGATCACTGCATCTGCCTTCATGGGCACTGCATCCTCCAGCACAACATACTTCCTCAGTGCATGAGCACTGCATTCAAATTCAGGGACAGTGGAGGATGCACTGCAGTGACTGCAGGGACACTGCATCCAGCTGAAGTGGCACTGCATGCGCACTGCAATCACTGCAGGATCACTGCATCCACATTCATGGGCACTGCATCCTCTGTCACAACATACCACATCCATCTTTTGGTACTCTGCATCCACTATATGGGCACTGCATTCATATTCAGAGACACAGAAGGGGACACTGCAACCACTGCAGGCACACTGCAGCCAGCTGAAGTGGCACTGCAGGTACACTGCAATCTCTGTGGAATCACTGCATCCTCCTTCATGGGCAATGCATCATCATGCATAACACACTGCATCCACCTTGTGGGGCACTGAATCCACTGCAAGGGCACGGCATACTCATTTAGGGACCCTGCAGGGGGCACTGCAACCACTGCAGGATCACTGCATCCACCTTCATGGCCACTGCTTCCTCCAACACAACATACTGCATCTACCTTCAGTGACACTGCAGCCGTTTCATGGGCACTGCATCCATGTTCAGGGACAGTGCAGCAGGCACTGCAACCACTGCAGGGACACTGGATCCACATGAAGTGGCACTGCAGATGCACTGTGATCACTGCAGGATCACTGCATCAGCCTTCATGGGCACGGCATCCTCCATGACAACACACATCATTACTGCATGAGCACTGATCCACATTCAGGGACACTGCATCTAGAGGAATTTACACTGCAGGTGCACTGCAATGAATGCAGGATCACTGCATCCTTCTTCATGGGTACTGCATCCTACTACACAACATACTGGATCCACCTTGGGTCACACCACAGAGGCTCCTTGGGCCCTGCATCCACATTCCGAGACACTGCAGTGGGCTCAGCAACCACTGCAGCAACACCGCATTCAGCTGAAGTGGCACTGCAGGTGCACTGCAATCACTGAATGTTCAGTGCATCCACTGCTTGTTCACTGCATCCGCATTCCCGGACAATGCAGGCAGCACTGCAACCACTGGAGGGACACTGTATACAGTTGAAGTGGCACTGCAGGCGCACTGCAATCACTGCACTCTCATTGCATTCACAGTCATGGGTACTGCATCTTCCATCTCAACATGCAGCATCCACCTTGTGCGACACTGCATCCACTGCATGGGCACTGCATCCGCATTCAGGGAACCTGAAAGGGGCACTGCAACAACTGCTGGATCACCGCATCCACCTTCATGGGCACTACATCCTCCATTACAACATACTGCATTTGCCTTGCGGGACACTGCATCCACTGCATGGGCACTGCATCCAACATCAGGGACACAGAAGGGGGAACGACAACCAGTGCAGGAACACTGCATGCACCTTCATGGGAACTGCATCCTCTGTCACAACATACTGCATCTACCTTCAGTGACACTGATGCCATTGCATGGGCACTGCAGCCACGTTCAGGCACAGGGCAACAGGCACTGCAACCACTGCAGGGACTCTGGATCCAGCTCAAGTGGCACTGCAGGTGCACTGCAATCACTGCTGTATCACTGCATCTGCCTTCACAGGCAGTGCATCCTCCATCACAACATACATCATCACTGCATGAGCACTGCATTCAAATTCAGGGACAGTGCAGCTTGCACTGCAGTGACTGCAGGGACACTGCATCCAGCTGAAATGGCACTGCATGAGCAGTGCAACCACTGCAGGATCACTGCATCCACATTCATGGGCACTGCATCCTCTGTCACAACATACCACATCCAACTTTTGGAAATCAGCATCCACTGCATGGGCACTGCATTCATAATCAGAGACCGAGAGGCATGCACTGCAACCACTGCAGCAACACTGCATCCAGCTGAACTGGCACTGCAGGTGCACTGCATTCACTGCAGAATCACTGCATCCTCCTTCATGGGCAATGCATCATCCGTCATAACATACGGCATCCACCTAGTTGGTCACTGAATCCACTGCAAGGGCACGGTATTCTCATTCAGGGAATCTGCAGGGAGCACTGCAACCACTGCAGTATCACGGCATCCACTGCATGGGCACTGCATCCACATTCAGGGAACCTGAAGGGGACACTGAAACAACTGCACAATCACCGCATCCACCTTCATGGGCACTGCATCCACAATCAGGGACACAGAAGGGGGCATGACAACCACTGCAGGAACACTGCATGCACCTTCATGGGCAATGCATCATCCATCATAACATACTGCATCCAACTTGTCGGGCACTGAATCCACTGCAAGTGCACGGCATTCTCATTCAGGGACCCTGCAGGCCACACTGCAACCACTGCAGGATCACTGCATCCACCTTCATGGCCTCTGCTTCCTCCAACACAACATAATTCATATACATTCATTGACACTGAGGCCATTGCATGGTCACTGCATCCACGTTCAGGGACAGTGCAACAGGCACTGCAACCACTGCAGGGACACTGGATCCACCTGAAGTGGCCTTGAAGATGCACTGCAAGCACAGCAGGATCACTGCATCTGCCTTCATGGGCACTGCATCATCCATCACAACATACATCATTACTGCATCAGCAGTGAATCCACGTTCAGGGACACTTCATCCAGATGAATTGACACTGCAGGTGCACTGCAATGAATGCAGGATCACTGCATCCTTCTTCATGGGTACTGCATCCTACTTCACAACATACTGCATCCACCTTGGGTCACACAGCAGAGGCTGCAAGGGCCCTGCATCCACATTCTGAGACACTGCAGTGGGCTCTGCAACCACTGCAGCAACACTGCATTCAGCTGAAGTGGCACTGCAGGTGCACCGCAATCACTGAATGTTCAGTACATCAACTGTTTGTTCACTACATCCACATTCAGGGACACTGCAGTCTGCACGGAAACCACTGCAGGATCACTGCATCCACCTTCAAGGGCACTGCATCCTCTGTCACAACATACTGCATCCAACTTGTTTGACACTGCATCCACTGCCTGGACACTGCATCCGAATTCCCGGACAATGCAGGCAGCACTGCCACCACTGCAGGGACACTGTATGCAGCTGATGTGGCACTGCAGGTGCACCAAAATCACGGAATGTTCACCACATCCACTTCATGTTCACTGCATCCACATTCAGGGACACTGCACTGTGCACAGAAATCACTGCAGGATCAATGCATCCACCTTCATGGGCACTGCATCCTCTGTCACAACTTACTGCATCCAAATTGTGTGACACTGCATCCACTGCCTGGGCACTAAATCCACATTCCGGATAAGGCAGGCAGAACTGCAACCACTGCAGGGACACTGTATACAGTTGAAGTGGCACTGCAGGCACACTGCAATCACTGCAGTCTCACTGCATTCACAGTCGTGGGCCCTGCATCTTCCATCACAACATGCTGCATCCACTTTGTGTGACACTGCATCCACTGCATGGGCACTGCATTCACATTCAGGGAACCTGAAGGGGGCACTGCAACACCTGCAGGATCACTACATCCACCTTCATGGGCACTGCATCCTCCATTACAACATACTGCATCTGCCTTGTGGGACATTGCATCCACTGCATGGGCACTGCATTCACATTCAGGGAACCTGAAGGGGGCACTGCAACACCTGCAGGATCACTGCATCCACCATCATGGGCACTGCATCCTCCATTACAACATACTGCAACTGCCTTGTGGGACACTGCATCCACTGCATGGGCACTGCATCCACAATCAGCGACACAGAAGGGGGCACAACAATGAGTGCAGGAACACTGCATGCATCTTCATGGGCAATGCATCATCCGTCATAACATACTGCATCCACATTGTGGGGCACTGAATCCACTGCAAGGGCACGACATTCTCATTCAGGGACCCTGTAGGGGGCACTTCAACCACTGCAGAATCACTGCATCCACCTTCATGGGCACTGCATCCTCCATCACAACATACTGCATCTACCTTCAGTGACACTGTAGCCATTGTATGGGCACTGCATCCACATTCAGGCACAGTGCAACAGGCACTGCAACCACTGCAGCGACACTGTATGCAGCTGAAGTGGCACTGCAGGTGCACCGCAATCACTGAATGTTCACCGCATCCACTTCATGTTCACTGCATCCACATTCAGGAACACTGCAGTGTGCGTGGAACCACTGCAGGATCACTGCACCCACCTTCATGGGCACTGCATCCTCTGTCCCAACATACTGCATCCAACTTGTGTGACACTGCATCCACTGCCTGGGCACTGCATCCGCATTCCCGGTTAATGCAGACAGTACAGAAACCACTGCAGGGACACAGTATACAGTTTAAGTGGCACCGCAGGTGCACTGCAATCACTGCAGTCTCACTGCATTCACAGTCGTGGGCATTGCGTCTTCCGTCACAACATGCTGCATCCACCTTGTGTGACCGTGAATCTGCTGCATGGGCACTGCATCCACATTCAGGGAACGTGAAGGGGACACTGCAACCACGGCAGGATCACTACATCCACCTTCATGGGCACTGCATCCTCCATTACAACATAATGCATCTGCCTTGTGGGACACGGTATGCACTGCATGGGCACCACATCCAGAATCAGGGACACAGAAGGGGGCACAACAACCACTGCAGGAACACTGCATGCACCTTCATGGGCAATGCATCATCCGTCATAACATACTGCATCCACCTTGTGAGGCACTGAATCCACTGCAAGGGCACGGCATTCTCATTCAAGGACCCTGCAGGGGGCACTGCAACCACTGCAGGATCACTGCATCCACCTTCATGGGCACTGCATCCTCTGTCACAACATACTGCATCTACCTTCAGTGACACTGCAGGCATTGTATGGGCACTGCATCCACGTTAAGGGACAGTGCAACAGGCACTGCAACCACTGCAGGGACACTGGATCCACCTGAAATGGCACTGCAGATGCACTGCAATGACTGCAGGATCACAGCACCTGCCTTCATGGGCACTGCATCCTCCATCAGATCATACATCATCACTGCATGAGCACTGAATCCACATTCAGGGACACTGCATCCACATGAATTGATACTGCAGGTGCACTGTGATGAATTCAGGATCACTGCATCCTACTTCATGGGTACTGCATCCTACTTCACAAATTACTGCATCCACCTTGGGTCACACTGCAAAGGCTGCATGGGCTCTGCATCCACATTCCGAGACACTGCAGTGGGCTCTGCAACCACTGCAGCAACACTGCATTCAGCTGAAGTGGCACTGCAGGTGAACTGCAATCACTGAATGTTCAGTGCATCCACTGCTTGTTCACTTCATCCACATTCAGGGACACTGCAGTGTGCACGGAAACCCCTGCAGGATCACTGCATCAACCTTCATGGGCACTGCATCCTCTGTCACAACATACTGCATCCAACTTGTGTAACACTGCATCCACTGCATGGGCATTGCATCCACTTCAAGGGAACCTGAAGGGGTCACTGCAGCAACTGCAGGATCACCACATCCACCTTCATGGGCAGTGCATCATCCATTACAATATACTGCATCTGCCTTGTGGGACACTGCATCCACTGCATGAGCACTGCATCCACTTTCCTGGACAATGCAGGGGTCATTGCAACCACTGCATGGACATGGCATCCAGCTGATGTCGCACTGAATCACTGCCATCTCACTGCATCCAACTCGTGGGCACTGCATCCTCTGTCACAACATACGGCAACCAACTTTTGATACTCTGCACCCACTGCATGGGCACTGCATCCACATTCAGGGACACAGAACGGTGCTCTGCCACCACTGCAGGTACACTGCAGCCAGTTGAAGTGGCACTGCAGGTGCACTGCAGTGACTGCAGGATCACTGCATCCTCCTTCATTGTAACTGAGTCCTCCATCACAACATAAGGCATCCACCTTGTCAGACACTGCATCCACTGCATGAACACTGCATGCACATTTAGGTAAACTGCAGTGGGCACTGCAACCACTGCAGGATCACTGCATGCACCTTCATGGGCACTGCATCCTCCGTCACAAAATACTGCATGTGCATTGTGAGACACTGCATCCACTGCATGGGCACTGCATCCACATTCAGGGACACTGCATTTGGCTGTGCAACCACTGCAGCAACACTGCATCCAGCTGAATTGGCACTGCGGGCACACTCCTATCACTGCAAGCTCTCTGCATCCACTGCAGTGGCACTGCATTGACATTCAATGACAATGAATTGAGCACTACAACCACTGCAGGGACACTGATTCCATCTGAAGTGTCACTGCAGGCGCACAGCAATCACTGCAGGCTCACTGCATCCACCTTCGTGGTCACTGTTTCCTCCGTCACAACATACTGCATCCACTGTGTGGGACACTGCATGCTCTGCAAGGGCACTGCATCCACATTCAGGGAAAGTGTAGCGGGCACTGCAACCACTGCAACTTCACCGCATCCACCTTCATGGGCACTGCATCCTCTGTCACAACATACTGCATCCAACTTGTGTGATGTTGCATACAGTGCCTGGGCACTGCTTCCACATTCCCAGGCATTGCAGGCAGCACTGCAACCACTGCAGGGACACTGTAAGCAGCTGAAGTGGCAATGCAGGTGCACTGCAATCGCTGAATGTTCACGGCATCTACTTCATGTTCACTGCATCCACATTCAGGGACACTGCAGTGTGCACGGAAACCACTGCAGGATCACTGCATCCACCTTCATGGGCACTGCATCCTCTGTCACAACACACTGCATCCAACTTGTGTGACACTGCATCCACTGCCTGGTCACTCCATCCGCATACCCAGATAATGCAGGCAGCACTGCAACCACTGCCAGGACACTGTATACAGTGGAAGTGGCACTGCAGGTGCACTGAAATCAGTGCAGTCTCACTGCATTCACAGTCGTGGGCACTGCATCTTCTGTCACAACATACGGCATCCTCCTTGTGGGACACTGCATCCACTGCATGGGCACTGCATCCACAATCAGTGACACAGAAGTGGGCATGACAACCAGTGCAGGAACACTGCATACACCTTCATGGGCAATGCATCCTCCATCATAACATACTGCATCCATCTTGTGGGGCACTGAATCCAATGCAACCGCAAGGCATTCTCATTCAGGGACCGTGCAGGGGGCACTGCAATCACATCAGGATCACTGCCTCCACCTTCATGGCCACTGCTTCCTCCAATAGAACATGCTGCATCTACCTTCAGTGACACTGCAGCCATTGCATGGGCACTGCAGCCACGTTCAAGGACAGTGCAACAGGCACTTCAACCACTGCAGGGACACTGGATCCACATGAAGTTGCACTGCAGATGCACTGCAATCACTGCAGGATCACTGCATCTGCCTTCATGGGCACTGCATCCTCCATGACAACATACATCATCACTGCATGAGCACTGAATCCACATTCAGGGACTCTGCATCCAGATGAATTGACACTGCAGGTGCACTTCAATGAATGCAGGATCACTGCATCCTCATTCATGTGCACTGCATCCTCCGTCACAACATACTTCATGCACCCTGTGGGACACTGCATCAACTGCATGGGAACTGCTTCCATGTTCTCGGACAATGCAGTGCACACTGCAAGCACTGCAGGGACACTGCATCCACCTTCGTGCACACTGCATCTTCCATCACAACATACTGCAACCACCTTGTGGGACACTGCATCCACTGCATGAGCACTGCATCCACATTCCAGGACGCTGCAGGGGACATTGCAACCACTGCAGGGACACTGCATACAGCTGAAGTGGCACTGCAGGTGCACTGCAATCACTGAAGATTCACTGCATCCACTGCATAGGCACTGCATCCACATTAAGGTAAACTGCCAGGGGCACTGAACCACTGAAGGATCACTGCATCCTCCATCATGTGCACTGCATCCTCCGTCACAACATACTGCATACACAATGTGGGACACTGCATCCAATGCATGGGGACTGCATCCACGTTCAGGGACACTGAAGTTGGCTATGGAACCACTGCAGCAACACTGCATCCAGCTGAAGTGGCACTGCAAGTGCACTGCAATCACTTCAGGCTCACTGCATCCACCTTTGTGGGCACTGCATCCTCATCACACAATACCGCATCCACCATGTGGGACACTGCATGCACTGTAAGGGCACTGCATCCATATTCAGGGAAACTGTAGGGGGCACTGTCACCACTGCAGGTTCACCGCATCCACCTTCATGGGCACTGCATCCTCTGACAAAACATACTGCATCCGCCTTGTGAGACACTGCATCCATTGCATGACCCCTGCATCCACATTCCAGCACAATGCTGGTGGCCCTGCAACCCCTGAAGGGACACTGACTGCATCTGCCTTCATGTGCTCTGCATCCTCCATCACAACGTACTGCATAAACCTTTAGGGACACTGCCTCCACTGCTTTGGCACTGCATTCACCTTCAGAGGCACAGAAGGCGGCACTGTAACCACTGCAGCAACACTGCTTCCAGCTGATGAGGAAAGGCATGTGCACTGCCATCACTGCAGGATCACTGCATCCACTGCATGTTCACAGCATCCACATTCAGGGACACAGCAGGCTGCACTGCAACCACGGCAGGGACACTGCATCCAGATGAAGTGGCACTGCAGGTGCTCTGCAATGACTGCAGGATCACTGCGTCATCCTTCATGGGCACTGAGTCCTCCTTCACAACAAACTGCATGCACCTTGAGTCCACATTCAGGGACACAGCAGGCTGCACTGCAACCATGGCAGGGACACTGCATCCAGATGAAGTGGCACTGCAGGTGCACTGCAATCACTGTAGATTCACTAAATCTATTGCATAGGCACTGCATCAACATTTCAGGACAATGCAGGGGGCACTGCCACCACTGGAGGGACACTCCATCACCCTTCATGGGAACTGCATCCTCCATCACAACATACTGTATAAACCTTTAGGTACACTGCATCAACTGCATGGGCACCGCATCCACATTCCAGGCCAATGCAGGGGGCATTGAAACAACTGCAGGGACACTGCATTCAGCTGAAGGGCACTGCATCCTCCATCACAGCATACCGTGTCCACATTGTAGGACACTGCATGCACTGCATGGGCACAGCATCCACATTCAGGAAACTGTAGGGGGCACTGCAACCACTGAAGGTTCACCGCATCCACCTTCATGGGCACTGCACACTCTGACAACACATACTGCATCCGCCTTGTGAGACACTGCATCCACTGTATGACCACTGCATCCACATTCCAGCACAATGCTGGGGGAGCTGCAAGCACTGCAGAATCACTGCATCCACTGGATGTTCAGAGCATGCACATTCAGGGACACAGCAGGTTGCACTGCAACCAATGCCGGATCACTGCATAAACCTTTATGGACAAGGCCTCCACTGCATGGGCACTGCATTCACCTTCAGCGACACAGAAGGTGGCACTGCAACCACTGCAGCAACACTGCTTCCAGCTGATGAGGAAATGCAGGCACACTGCAATCACTGCAGGATCGCTGCATCCACTGCATGTTCACAGCATCCACATCAGGGACACAGAAGGGTTCACTGCAACCACTACAGGGAAGCTGCATCCAGATGAAGTGGCACAGCAGGTGCACTGCAGTGACTGCAGGATCACTGCATAGTCCTTCATGGGCACTGAATCCTGCGTCACAACATACTGCATCCACCTTGAGTCACCCTGCAGACACTGCACAGGCACAGCATCCACATTCAGGGACATGGCAGGGGGCTCTGCAACCACTGCAGCTACACTGCATCCAGCTGAAGTGGCACTGCAGGTGCACTGCAATCACTGAAGACTCACGGCATCCACTGCATAGGCACTGCATCAAGGTTTCAGGACAATGCCAGGGGCCCTGCAACCACTGGAGGGACACTGCATCCCCCTTCATGGGCACTGCATCCTCCGTCACAACATACTGCATAAACCTTTAGTGACACTGCTTCCACTGCATGGGCACTGCATTCATCTTCATCGACACAGAAGGAGACACTGCAACCACTGCAGGGACACTGCTTCCATCTGATGTCAAAATGCAGGCGCACTGCAATCACTGCAGGATCACTGCAGCCACTGAATGTTCATAGCATGCACATTCAGGGACACAGCAGGGAGCACTGCAACCACTGCAGGATCGCAGCATCCACCCTCATGGGCACTGCATCATCCATTACAACATACTGCATACACCTTGTGGGACACTGCATCCAAAGCATTGTCACCACATCCAAATTCTCGGACAATGCAGTGCACACTGCAACCACTGCAGGGACACTGCAGACAGCTGAAGTCGCACTGCAGGTGCAGTACAATCAGCACAGCCTCATTCCTTACAACTTCGTGGGCACATTTCATGGGCAATGCATCCTCCGTCACTACATACTGCATGCACATTGTGGGACACTGAATCCACAGAATGGGCACTGCATCCACGTGCAGGGACACTGCACTTGGCTCTGCAACCACTGCAGCAACACTGCATCCAGCTGAAGTGGCACTGCAAGTGCACGGCAATCACTTCAGGCTCACTGCATCCACCTTCGTGAGCAATGCATCCTCCGTCACAGCATACCGCATCCACCTTGTGGGACACTGCATGGGCACTGCGTCCACATTCAGGAACCTGTAGGGGGCACTGCAACCACTGCAGGTTCACCACATCCACCTTCATGGGCACTGCATCCTCTGACAAAACATACTGCATCCACCTTGTGAGACACTGCATCCACTGCATGACACCTGCATCCACATTCTAAGACAATGCTGGAGGCACTGCAACCACAGCATGGACACAGCATCCACCTTCATGGGCACTGCATCCTCCCTCACAACATAATGCATAAACATTTGGGTACACTGCATCCACTGCATGGGCACTGCATTCACCTTCAGGGAAACAAAGGCTGCCCTGCAACCACTGCAGGGACACCGCTTCCAGCTGATGTGGAAATGCATCCACACTGCAATCACTGCAGGATCACTGCATCCACTGCATGTTCACAGCATCCAGATTCTGGAACACAGCAGGGTGCACTGCAACCACTTCCGGATCACTGCATCCACTTTCCTGGGCACTGCATCCTCCGACACAGCATGCTGCATGCACCTTGTGGGACACTGCATCCAATTCCTGGGCCCTGCAACCATGTTCTCGGACAATGCATTGGGCACTGCAACCACTGCAGGGACACTGCATACAGCTGAAGTCGCACTGCAGGCACACTGCATTCAGCAAGGCTCATTGCATCCACCTTCTTGTGCACTGTATCTCACATCACAACATACGACATCCACCTTGTGGGACACTGCAACGACTGCATCTACACTTCATCCACATTCAGGGAACTGTAGTGGGCACTGCAAACACTGCTGTATCACTGTATCCACCTTCATGGGCCCCGCATCCTCCATCACACCAAGCTGCATCCACCTTGTGGGACACTGCATCCACTGCATGACTACTACAGCCACATTCCCAGACAATGCCAAGGGCAATACAAGCACTGCAGAGTCACTGCATCCACCTTCATGATAACTGCATCATCGGTCATAACATACTGCATCCACCTTGCCGGACACTGCATCCACTGCCTGGGCACTGCATCCACATTCCCGGACAATGCAGGGGGCACTGCAACCACTGCAGCATCACTACATCCATCTGAAGTGGCAATGCAGGCGCACTGCCATCACTGCAGGATCACTGCATTCACCTTCATCGGCACTGCATACTACAACACACCACAATGCCTCCACATTGTGGGACACTGCATCCACTGCCTGGGCACTGCATCCACATTCAGGGAACTGTAGGGGGCACTGCAGCCTCTGCATGTTCACCGCATCCACCTTCATGGGCACTGCATCCTCCGACAAGACATACTGCATCCGCTTTGTGAGACCCTGCATCCACTGCATGACCCCTGCATCCACATTCTAGCACAATGCAGGGCGCCCTGCAACCACTGCAGGGACACTGCATCCGCCTTCATGTGCACTGCATCCTCCATCACAACATACTGCATAAACCTTTAGGGACACTATCTCCACTGCATGGGCACTGCATTCACCTTCAGTGACACAGATGGCGGCACTGCAACCCCTGCAGGGACACTGCTTCCACCTGATGTGGAAATGCGGGCGCACTGCAATCACTGCAGGATCACTGCAGCCACTGCACGTTCAGAGCATGCACATTCAGCGACACAGCAGGGTGCACTGCAACCACTGCAGGATCACCTCATCCACCCTCATGGGCACTGCATCCTCCATCACAACATACTGCATGCACCTTGTTGGACACTGCTACCAATGCCTGGGCACTGCATCACAATTCTCGGACAATGTAGTGGGCACTAAAACCACTGCAGGGACACTGCATCAAGCTCAAGTGTCACTGAAGGCATCTGGCAATCACTGCCAGCACACTGCATCCAACTCGTGGGCACTACATCCTCTCTCACAACATACGGCAACCAACTTTTACTACTCTGCATCCACTGCATGGGCACTGCATCTGCATTCAGGGACACAGAATGGGTCACTTCAACCACTGTAGGGACACTGCAGCCAGCTCAAGTGGCACGCAAGCGCACTGCAATGACTGCAGGATCACTGCATACTCCTTCATGGGCACTGCATCCTCCGTCACAACATAAGTCATCCACCTTGAGGGACACTGCATCCACTGCATGAGCACTGCATCCAAATTCAGGTAAACTGTAGGGGGTACTGCAACCAATGCAGGATCACTGCATCCACCTTCATGGGCACTGCATCATCCATCACAACATACTCCATGCACATTTTGGGACTTTTCATCCACTACACTGGCACTGCGTCCACATTCAGGGACACTGCAGTTGGCTCTGCAACAACGGCAGCAACACTGCATCCCACTGAAGTGGCACTGCAGGTGCACTGCCGTCTCATGGCATCCCCCTTCGTGGGCACTGCACCCTCTAACAAATCATAATGCATCCGTCTTGGAAGACACTGCATCCAATGCATGACCACTGCATCCACATTCCCAGACAATGTTTGGGGCAATGCAACCCCTGCAAGAACACTGCATCCAACTTTTGGGCACTGCATCCGCCGTCACAACATACGGCATAAACCTTTAGGTACACTGGATCCACAGGACGAGCACAGCATTCACCTTCAGGGACACAGAAGGCAGCACTGCAACGCCTGCAGGGACACTGCTTCCAGCTGATGTGGAAATGCAGGTGAACTGCAATCACTGCAGGATCAGTGCATCCACTGCATGTTCAGAGCATGCACATTCAGGGCCACAGCATGGTGCACTGCAACCGCTGCCGGATCACTGCATCCACCCTCATGGGCACTACATCCTCTGTCACAACATACTGCATGCATCTTGTGGGACACTGCATCCAATGCCTGGGCACTGCATCCACGTTCTCGGACAATGCAGTCAGCACTGCAACCACTGTAGGGACACTGCATACAGCTGAAGTTGCACTACAGGCTCCTTGCATTCAGCACAGGCTCACCGCATACACCTCCGTGGGTACTGCATCTTCCATCCCAACATATGACATCCACCTTGTGGGATACTGCAACTACTGCATGGGCACCACATCCACATTCAGGGAACTGTAGGGGGCACTGCAACTGCTGCAGCATCACTGCATCCACCTTCATGGGCACTGCATCCTCCGTCACACCATGTGGCACAAACCTTTAGTTGAACTTCATCCACTGCATGGGCACTGCATCCACATTACAGGACAATGCAGGGGGCATTGAAACCAGTGCAGGGACACTGCATCCAGCTGAAGTGGCACTGAAGGTGCATGCAATCACTGCTGTCTCACTGCATCTGACTCGTGGGCACTGGGTCCTCAGTGACAACATACAGCAACCAAATTTTGGTACTCTGCATGCAATGCATGGGCACTGTATCCACATTCAGTTACACAGAACCAGGCTCTGCAACCACGGCAGGGACACTGCAGCCAGCTGAAGTGGCACTGCAGGTGCACAGCAATGACTGCAGGATCACTGAATCTTCCTTCATGATCACTTAATCCTCCATCACAACAAAAGGCATCCACCTTGAGGGACACTGCATCCATTGCATGAGCACTGCATCCATATTAAAATAAACTGCAGGGGGCACTGCAACTACTGCAGGATCACTGCATCCACCTTCATGGGCACTGCATCCTCTGTCACAACATACTACATGCACATTGTGGGACACTGCATCCACTGCATGGGCACGGCATCCACGTTCAGGGACACTGCAGGCAGCTGAAGTGGCACTGCAGGTGCACTGCAACGACTGCAGGATCACTGCATCTCCCTTCATGATCACTGAATCCTCCATCACAACATAAGGCATCCACCTTGAGGGACACTGCATCCACTGCATGAGCACTGCATCCACATTCAGATAAATTGCATGGGGTACTGCAACCACTTCAGGATCACTGCATCCACCTTCATGGGCACTGCATCCTCCATCACAACATACTACATGCACATTGTGGAACACTGCATCCACTGCATGAGAACATCATCCACTTTCAGGGACACTGCAGTTGGCTCTGCAACCACTGCAGCAACACTCCATCCAGCTGAAGTGGCAGTGCAGGCACACTGAAATCACTGAAGATTCGCTGCATCCCCTTCATCCTCCGTCACAACATACTGCATAAACCTTTAGGAACACTGCATCCACTGCGTATGCACTGCATTCACCTTCAGTGTCATAGAAGGTGGTACTGCAACACCTGCAGGGACAGTGCTAGCAGCTGATGTGGAAATGCAGGCGCACTGCAATCACTACAGGATCACTGAATCCACTGCATGTTCAGAGCATGCACATTCAGGGACACAGCATGGTACACTGCAACCACTGCCGGATCACTGCATCCACCCTCATGGGCACTGCATCCTCCATCGTAATATACTGCATCCACCTTGCTGGAAACTTCATCCACTGCATGACTACTGCATCCACATTCCCGGACAATGCGGAGGGCACTGTAAGCACTGCAGGGACACTGCATCCACCTTCAAGAGAACTGCATCATCCGACATAACATACTGCATCCACCTTGTGGGACACTGCATCCAATGCCTGGACACTGCATCCACATTCCCGGACAATGCAGGGGACACTGCAACCACTGCAGCAACACTGCATCCAGCTCATGAGGCACCGCAGGTGCACTTCCATCAAGACAGGATCACTGTATTCATTTCCATCTGCACTGCATACTACAACAAACCACAATGCCTCCACATTGTGAGACACTCCGTCCACTGCATCCACATTCCAGGACAATGCAGGGGGCATTGCAACTACTGCAGGGACACTGCATCCAGCTGAAGTGGCACTGAAGGTGTACTGCAATCACTGCCGGCTCACTGTATCCAACTCTAGGGCTCTGCATCATCTGTCACAACATACGGCAGCCAACTTTTGGTACTCTGCCTCCACTGCATGGGCACTCAATCCACACTCAGGGACACAGAACGCGGCACTCCAACCACTGCAGGGACCCTGCAGCCAGCTGAAGTGGCACTGCATGTTCACTGCAATGACTGCAGGATCATTGCATCCTCTTTCATGATCACTGAATCCTCCAACACATCATAAGGCATCCACCTTGAGGGACACTGCATCCACTGCATGAACACTGCATCCACATTCAGGTAAACTGCATGGGGTCTGCAACCCCTGCAGGATCACTGCATCCACCTTCATGGGCACTGCATCCTCCATCACAACATACTGCATGGACATTTGGGACACTGCATCCACTGAATTGGCACTGCATCCACGTTCAGGGATACTGCAGTTGGCTCTGCAACCACTGCAGTAACACTGCATCCAGCTGAAGTGGCACTGCAAGCGCACTGCCATCACTTCAGGCTCACTGCATCCACATTCAGGGGCACTGCATCATCCGTCACAGCATACCGCATCCACCTTGTGGGACACTGCATGTTCTGCATGGGCAATGCATCCAAAATCAGGAACCTGTATGGGGCATTGCAACCACTGCAGGTTCACTGCATCCACCTTCATGGGCAATGCATCCTCCAACATAACATACTTCATGCGTCATGTGAGACACTGCATCCACTGCATGATCCCTGCATCCACATTTCAGCACAATGCCGAGTGCCCTGCAAGCACTGCAAGGACACTGCATCCACCTTCATGCACACTGCATCCTCCGTCACAAAATACTGCATAGACCTTTAGGGACACTTCTTCCACTGCATGGGCACTGCATTCACCATCAGGGACACAGAAGGCGGCACTGCAACCACTGCAGCGACAATGCTTTCAGCTGATGAGGAAATGCACGCACACTGCAATCACTGCAGGATCGCTGCATCCACTGCATGTTCACAGCATCCACATTCAGGGACACAGCAGGGTGCACTGCAACCACTGCAGGGAAGCTGCATCCAGATGAAGTGTCCCAGCAGCTGCACTGCAATGACTGCAGGATCACTGCATCGTCCTTCATGGGCACTGAATCCTGCTTCACAACATACTGCATCCACCTTGAGTCACACTACAGACACTGCATGGGCACAGCATCCACATTCAGGGACATGGCACAGGGCTCTGCAACCACTGTAGCTACACTACATCCAGCTGAAGTGGCACTGCAGGTGCACTGTAATCACTGAAGATTCACTGAATCCACTGCATAGGCACTGCATCAACATTTCAGGACAATGCCAGGGGCAGAGCAACCACTGGAGGGACACTGCATCCCCCTTCATGGGCACTGCATCCTCTGTCACAACATACTGCATAAACCTTTAAGGACACTGCCTACACTACTTGGGCAATGCATTCACCTTCAGGCACACACAGGGCAGCACTGCAACCACTGCAGCAACACTGCTTCCAGCTGATAAGGAAATGCAGGTGCACTGCAATCACTGCAGGATCACTGCATCCACTGCATGTTCACAGCATCCACATTCAGGGACACAGCAGGGTGCACTGCAAAAACTGCCGGATCACTGAGTCCACCTTCATGGGCACTGCATCCTCCGTCACATCATGCTGCATGCAGCTTGTGGGACACTGCACCCAATGCCTGGGCACTCCATCCACGTTCTTGGACAATGCAGTGGGCACTGCAACCACTGCATGTACTCTGCATCCAGCTGAAGTGGCACTGCAGGTGCACTGCCATCACTGCAGGATCACTGCAGGCTCACTGCATTCACCTTCGTAGACACTGCATACTACAACACACCACAATGCCTCCACATTGTGGGACACTGCATCCACTGCATGAGCACTGCATCCACATTCCAGGACAATGCACAGGGCATTGCAACCACTGCAGGGACACTGCATACAGATGAAGTCGCACTGCAGGCGCACTGCATTCTGCAGAGGATCACTGCTTCAAACTCCAGGGCTCTGCATCCTCTGTCACAAGATACGGCAATGAACTTTTGGTACTCTGCATCCACTGCATGGGAACTGCATCCACATTCAGGGACACAGAACAGGGCACTGCAATCACGGCAGTGACACTGCAGCCAGCTGAATTGGCACTCCAGGTGCACTGCAATGACTGCAGGATCACTGCATCCTCCTTCATGATCACTGAATCCTCCATTACAACATAAGCCAGCCACCTTGAGGGACACTGCATCCACTGCATTAGCACTGCATCCACATTCAGGTAAACTGCAGGGGCCACTGCAACCACTGCAGAATCACTGCATAAACCTTCATGGGCACTGCATTCTCCGTCAAAACATACTCCATATACATTGTGGGACACTGCGTCCATTGCATGGGCACTGCGTCCACGTTTCAGGACAATACCAGTGGTAGTGCTATCACTGCAGGGACACTTCATCCACGTTCATAAAAACTTCATCATACGTCATAACTTACTGCATCCTCCGTGTGGGAAACTGCATTCACTGCCTTCGCACTGCATCCACGTTCAGGCACACTGCAGTTGGCTCTGCAACCACTGCAGCAACACTGCATCCACATGATGTGGCACTGCAGACGCACTGCCATCACTGAAGGATCACTGCAGGCTCACTGCCTTCACCTTCGTAGGCACTGCATACTACAACACACCACAATGCCTCCACATTGTGGGACACTGCATCCACTGCATGGGCACTGCATCCATGTTCAGGGACACTGCATCCTCTGTCACAACATGCTGCATGCACATTGTGATAGACTGCATGCACTGCATGGGCACGGCATCCACATTCCCAGAAACTTTAGGGGCACTGTAACCACTCAGGTTCACCACATCCACCTTCATGGGCACTGCATCCTTTGACAAATCATACTGCATCCGCCTTGTGAGACACTGCATCCACTTCATGTGCAGTGCATCCAAATTCCAGAACAATTCCCGGGGCAATGCAACCTCTGCAGGGACTCTGCATCCACCTTCATGAGCACTGCATCCTCCCTCACAACATACTGCATCAACCTTTAGGTACAATGCACCCACTGCATGGGCACTGCATTCACCTTCAGGAACACAGAGTTCGGCACTGCATCCCCTGCATGGACAATGCTTCCAGCTGATGTGGAAATGCAGGTGCACTGCAATCACTGCAGGATCACTGCATCCACTGCATGTTCAAAGCATCCACATTCAGGGACACAGCAGGGTGCAGTGCAACAACTCCCAGATCACTGAGTCCACCTTCATGGGCACTGCATCCTCCGTCACAACATGCTGCATGCAGCTTGAGGGACACTGCAACCAATGCCTGGGCACTCCATCCACGTTCTCAGACAATGCAGTGGGCACTGCAACCACTGCATGGACAGTGCATACAGCTGAGGTCGCACTGCAGGCGTACTGCATTCAGCAGAGTCTCACTGCATCCACCTTCGTGAGCTCTGCATCTTCCATCACAACATACGACATCCACCTTGTGGGACACTGCAACTACTGCATGGGCACTGCACCCACATTCAGGGAACTGTAGGGGACACTGCAACCACTGCAGCATCACTGCATAGACCTTCATGGGGCCTCTATCCTCCATCACAACATACTGCATACACATTGTAGGACACTGCATCCACTGCATGACTACTGCATCCACATTCCCAGACAATGCGGGGGGCACTGCAAGCACTTCAGGGACACTGCATCCACCTTCATGAGAACTGCATCATCTGTCATAACATACTGCATCCACCTTGTGGGACACTGCATCCACTGCTTGGGCACTGCATCCACATCCCGGATAAATCAGAGGGCGCTGCAACCACTGCACAACACTGCATCCAGCTGACATGGCACTGCAGGCGCATTGCCATCACTGCATGATCACTGCAGGCTCACTGCATTCACCTTCGTAGGCACTGCATACTACAACACACCACAATGCCTCCACATTGTGGGACACTGCACCCACTGCATGGGCAGTGCATCCGCATTTGGGGACACAGAACGGGGCACTGCATCCACTGCAGGACCACTGCATCCACATTCAGGTAAACTTCAGGGGGCACTGCAAACACTGCAGGGTCACTGCATCCACCTTCATAGGCACTTCACCCTCCATCTCAAGATACTGCATGCACATTGTGGGACACTGCATCCACAGCATGGGCACTGCATCCACTTTTAGGGAAACTGTAGGGGACACTGCCACCACTGCAGGTTCACCGCATCCACCTTCATGGGCACAGCATCCTCCGACAAAACATACTGCATCTGCCTTGTGAGACACTGCATCCACTGCATGACCTCTGCATCCACATTCCAGCACAATGCCGGGGGCACTGCTACCACTGCAGGGACACCGCATCCACCTTCATGTGCACTGCATCCTCCGTGACAACATACTGCATAAACATTTAGGGACACTGCCTCCACTGCATGGGCACTGCATTCACCTTCAGGGACACAGAAGGCGGCACTGAAACCACTGCAGCAACACTGCTTCCAGCTAGTGCAGAAATGCAGGCGCACTGCAATCACTGCAGAATCACTGAATCCACTGCATGTTCACAGCATAAACATGCAGGTATACAGCAGGGTGCACTGCAACCACTGGCGGATCACTGCATCCACCTTCATGGGCACTGCATTCTCTGTCACAACATACTGCATGCACCTTGTGGGACACTGCATCCAAAGCCTGGGCTCTGCATCCACATTCAGGGACAATGCAGGGGGCACTGCAATCACTGCAGGGACACTGCATCCTGATGAATTGGCACTGCAGGTGCACTGCAATGACTGCACGATCACTGCATCATCATTCATGGGCACTGAATCCTACTTCACAACATGCTGCATCCACCTTGAGTCACTCTGCAGACACTGCATGGACACAGCATCCAGATTCAGGGACATGGCACGGGGCTCTGCAACCACTGCTGCTACACTGCATCCAGCAGTAGTGGCACTGCAGGCACACTACAATCAGTGAAGTTTCACTGCATTACCGGAATTGTCACTGCATCAACATTTCAGGATAATGCCAGGGCACTGCATCCACTGCAGGGACACTGCATTCAACTGATGTCACACTGCAGGTGCACTGCAATCAGCACAGGCTCACTGCATCCTCCTCCATCAGCACTGCATCTTCCATCACAACATACGACATCCACCTTGTCGGACACTGAAACTACTGCATGGGCACTGCATCCACATTCAGGGAACTGAAGGGGGCACTACAACCTCTGCAACATCACTGCATCCACCTTCATGGGCCCTGCATCCTCCATCACAACATACTGCATCCACCTTGTGGGACACTGCATCCACTGTGACAAATAAAAATGGCAAGCAATAGGATATATTGGAGTATATGAGGAAGCCATTTGGTATAAACCTAATTCGGCCTGACTTCTTTTTTTCCTCCAAAAGGGCCTGACTGGCTATTGTGCATGCATTGCATATTTGCTTAGACCTTTCCTATGGCCAGAACAAAGGCCCTTGAGATAAAGATGCAACTTCCCCCCGATATTAGCATTTTTCCTTAGGCTGGGAACTGATTTTTGCATTCACCTCCCAGCTCACCTGTGACCACCCAACTGGAGACAACAGACTGCCACCCTACTGTGTTCACCGAGACAGAAAACCTACCTGCTATTTCCATCAATCGCTGTGCCAACAGAGTAGTCTCGCAACTATTGTAAAAGGGACATTCCAATCATATGTGAAACATCCTCTTTGAGGGTATATAACGACCCTGTATACCCCCCCACCTCTTTGGAGTGCTCTGTTCCTTTGTGGAAAGACTCTCCCGGGTTATAATCCTCAGATTTAAGATCAGAATAAACTCACCCAAATTTTCATTTATAGATTAGATATGGATTATTTTCGTCCACAGTTCTTGGCGTAATCGGCAGGATTTCAGAGAAACCCACTGCAGGACACCTGGAATCTACACTGAACTGGCATTCGGTACCAGTAAGGGCCCATTGAGCCCACCGGATCACTGCATTCTTCAGGTGACCTTGGTGAGTTCTCCTGAAACCCGGACCTCCTTACTTTAAGTTGACGGTCCAAAAGTTTATATGAGCTGGGTAAGTTCTTAAGACTACAGGTTTTGAGGGGTACCGGTACAGTTCCTAGGTGGAGAAAAACCTAGAGAGAATTCCTAAGCCTCAGGGGTTTAGAGGAGCTTGGAGTGAGCTGGGTTGGTTGTCCTTTTAATTTGGCTTTGAATTGGAAAGAATTATATTTATAAAGTCTGAACAAACTGCTTGATAGAGAAATGAGAGACTGAATGTCTTCAGCTCCAAAGAAAAGGGACACTTGATCCTCCCGGCCTTTACCAAAAGGCACCCTTAGGTGACTAAGGACCTCAGCGGTAGTGTCAGAGGATCAATACTCGCGACGTGCAGTGGTCCCATAGGGAACTCCACTCTCACTCACTGTAATTAATTACAGGCTCGTCCGGGGACATGCACATAAGTGCTGGTCACCCACGCTTCTGAGCCCCATGGTGGTTTTAGACCCAGAGGAAAGTCCGAGGCACGTAAGAGAGTGTTTACGACCTTTCTATGGGGAGTAACACTCACAAGCAGCACACTTCTGACCCACTACACTGTCCTTAGAAGTTGTTCAGACTTTATTTAAAAAAAAAAACAAAAACAGACAAGAAAAAAGAAAATGGGAAAACCGTGCTTTTTAAAGCCGGCCAGCTCCCGGATGGACGACCTCCCAATGGAACTCCAGCTGGTTTGCTGTATGGAAACAATGCTTGCAAGTATCTAACAAAATGGGAAGGATTAACTAAGAATGACTTAAGTGGCCAAAGTGGGGAACGTTCGATATCTCAAAGCTACTGTATTTGTGCGCACAAGTAGAAAGAGCCGGCTCTAAAACTAAAGCGAAAGAATGGGAAGCTTATTATGATTGGTATTTAGAGGCTTCAAAACGTAATAATGATAACGTGAATTCTTTACAGGAGACGAATCGTAAATTGGCAGAGACTGTATCTGAATTTAAAAAAAAGATAAGAAGCCAGAAACTGTCCCACCCTGTTTATCCCTTCCATCTCCTCTGCAGCTGCCTTTGGAATCTCAGAGCTCATCTCCTTCTTTTCTAAAGAGCTCTATTCCATTGACTTAAAGTAAGCGCTTACAAAAAGTTTTTCTGAATAGAACTAACCCAAATGTCTTCATCTCTCTTAGAGTTACAATGGCCATTTTCACCTCCTTTTGAGCTTTGCAACTGGGAAACAAAGAAATCTTTAAAGAGTAAAAGGCTCCACCCCTGGGAGCCCCAACTTTGGGTTTCTGGGCCTGATCACCCCAGCAACCCTAAGTGGGGTGCCCTCTCTTGACAGTTGACTCATTGAGTGTTTTAGTCACCTACGGAGTCAGTTATAAGGGTAGGAGACCTGTGATTTATTCTGTGAACTGCCCTGCTGGGGTTCTGTGCCCAGCATGGGAACTGTTGTGTGACTCTTATCTTGATAACCCTCTGGAAGAGGCCATGAGGGCGAGGTCTGATATCATCTTTTCTTTGTCTGTTTTGCTCCTCATCTCTTCTGTTGTCACCAAGTCGAGGTTAAGTTCAGGCTGGACCTGACCAGATCCTGGACCTTCTGTAAAATCGAAAACTTGGGTTTCTCTGTGCCTTTGTGATGCAGTTGGACAGGTAGATCAACCTGGAATGTAATTTGAGTTAAAACCCAGTTTCTGAGAAATCAAGAGTTTTGGCTTAAAGTAAGTGCTTACATAAATTCTAAATGTAGTAGAAATTAACCCAGTATCTTTCAAAGTTAACGTCTTGTGAATTAACCTTTGGTAAATGAAAGCTTGTTTAAGTTTGTTGGTTTGATTGAAAATAGTCTTGTTGTCAGAGTTGTCGGTATTTGTATACAATTCAGGCATACAGCCTGGGTTTACTAGTCAAATAAGTTCATGTTGTCTGTTAGAAATTCATCAGCAAAATAACAGCTTTAAATGAGGACCAGTTTTGTCTAATGTCTCATGAGGTTTTCGTAGGTAATCTGAACATAAGTGTTGGAAACAAACAGTTTAAATAGAAGTGGGTACAATAACTGTTTCATGGTCTGTATACTTGGGGAAAAAAACACCTTCAACTTCTTTTTGGTAACAATCTTGAGTTTTGCCAAGTTAAGTTAAATGATAAAAATCTGAGTATCTGGGTAATTTTTGGATTGGATAGAACAAACGTTGCTAAACATCTAAGTTTATCTGCTTTTGGTTTTTATTGCAGAGATGCTAAAAGTCTTTGGGTCTTTTACTGTAAAATGATGTGTTCCTAGAAATTATGAAGTGTTTAGAATGCTGATATAAAAGACAATTCATAATTGCTTACCTTTTGTCTGTTAATGGTTAAAAGTTCTAATTAAAGCTACTGGAAATTAATAAGGAAAACAGCTCTGTATTCAAGGAAAGTTAAAATGTATGTTTTCAGTAAAATAGGTATAAAGAATGGAAATATTTTTGTTTGGTTGGTTAAGAAAGATAAATTTGTCCTAATGTACTAGAAGGGAAGAAGGAAAGCATGGGACAAATTCTGAAGGCAAAAAGAAAGTTGTAGAAGGTTTGTGAAGGACAAATTCTGAAAGGAGTTTTATGCCTGGTCAAGTAGACTAACATTAAAGTAAATCCAATTAAGCAAATGAGTTTTAATGTTAAAAAACAAAACTGCTAACAGAGATTAAGATCAAGAACCGGTTATACAGGACTGAATGAACTGAGGATGATTGTAATTTTTTTTTACGACTTTTGTTTGAAATATTGTTTTTGATCTGTTGTTTTATTTTCTCAGATTTAAGGAAATCTTTTCTCTTATGCTAACCATGTCTTATAGCAATCAGTGAAATTATACCTTTGTGAGCAAAACTGAAACATTTATCTTTTTCTCCCTACCTGATCCCTCCAGAATTTGGAAACTCTTTGTGAGGGAGTATGGTTATTTCGTGGCAATATAGTTATTTGCATAAGTTCAATGAGAATCTGTTCTCCTTGTAACAGGACACATTTGTTATCTTACCAAAACTTTGACTGGAATGTCATGTTTGAGAGAAAGATGCAGACTCAGATATGACAATACTGCCTTTGAGGAATAAGGTTGACTTTCTGGAAATAAAGCCACTTGGAAATATGGGCCTGGTACCTTGCTTTACAGAGAGAGATTCCAGCAATCTTACCTGGCAAGTAAGGAAGCTTGCTTATCTGGCAGGTGCGATGAACCTCGAAATATTTTGGGGAATCTCAAGAAAGGAGAGAAATTCACCCAAATCTAAGGTATTCCAGGCAAGGCCTGATGGCACAAATCCTTGGCTTGGCTTTTCTGGCCTCGAGAAGTCTTTAAAGTTCAATCTGAGATTCCTCATAAAAAAATTCCAGCAAAGCAGATCTAAGAGCCTATGTGATCAATTGCTATTCTTGCTGCACTTATGTAAATAATAGGGCCAAGTTTCTTGAAACTAAACTTATTTTGGCAAACCAATTAGTCTTAACTTGACTATCTTTGGTAAAAATGAGGGTGATTTTAGAGAGAAGAATTGTTTCAGTGAAAAATTATAATACGCATTTGTGGATATTAGATCGTAGTTCTGTTAATTGTCTTTGAGGCTTTTTCTACCTGTGAAGTGAACTGCATCCTGAATTCTTCTACTGAAATATCTGGTTACAAATCTCCAAACTAATGTTTTCAATTTTTCCCTCATTTTCATTTGGAATCATTGAGAATTGATCATGCTCTTTTTCCTGAAACCTTGCAAACTGAAGCTGAACAACTTGATGGAAACTTAAGAGAGATTCCTGTCTGTTGCTGTGTAAGCTGTAAGCCACTCAAAAAGATACCTGAATGCCCGATGACATCATCAGAGACCTTTCATGCTGCAAAAAGATGCTTTGACTCTGACATCTAGAAGTCTTCTTGACTGTCTGCCCCCTGGACGCAGGAACTAATTTATAATTTGCTCCAACCATTAACCTTGTTACCTTGCTTCCAACATCACAAGGGAGAGAAGACCACGACTGCATTCTATTGTTTAATTTGGTTTACAAATGAGTCTTACTTAAATGATAAGTGAGGATGTTACACTGCCTAGCCTCAAGAATGCCTGCCACTTTCTGTTAACTCTGCTAACCCAGTAAAAGATTTCCTTCTACAGGCTCAAGAAATTGCCACGGAACAAGAGAAACAGATATGGCAGTCAAAAGGGGGAACTTTTGACACCCCCTCGCAGATGTGGTTCAGGCCCAATAAGAAACCCACTCCATGGGTCACAAGGCCACTTTCCCTTCCTAAGGGACCCTTCGAGGTATGACAATTGGACTTTGTCCAAATGCCACCATCTCAAGGATAAACATATCTTATAATGATCTGTATGTTCTCACATTGTTTTGAGGCCTTTCCTTGCAGAAGAGAGATGGCTTTAGGTAAATTGTTATCAAAAAGAATAAATTCCTGTTTGAGGAATTCCTCCCGAGTTACACAGTGACTGGGGAAACTCAAATCTATTTGTAATGTTTGGCCAATATTGCAGCATTTCTACTGTGCCTACCATCCTCAATCCTCAGTATTGGTAAAAGGAACTATGGCACAGCCAAAACTTAATTAGCAAGCTTTCAGAAACATTTACTCTCGCACGGCCAAAAGCTCTTATGCTAGTGCTCTTTAATCTTAGATCTATACTTTTTGTAAACATTGGCTGTCTCCTTTTTAAATAATACAACGGCCTATGCAATTAAATGAAGAAATATATGAACCAGCTTTGCTCAAGGGATGTATTACATTGTTTTCATGGTCTTATTGTGGTGCTTAAAAGAAATGAAAGATTTGTAGCTGATTCTTTCACAGAGCTCCCAGAACTTAAGGATCATGGACTGTAACCTGAAGAATTTATGTATTGAAAGAGACATCAAATAAGACTGTTTGCAGCCCTGTCAAAAAGGACCAAACCAGGAGGAGAAGAAGACGACATCTGTTGTAGACAGCTGTCCCAAGACTCCGGACCAGGCCTGTATTCCCAACCTTATATCTCCTCATTTAAACCTTTGTTATGCTTAAACTGTATACCTATTTTATAATTGTTTGGAATGCTATCATACTTAAAGTGATGAATTTGGAACAGACTGATCTTGAAGGCCAGGAATTTATCGAGTGACTCCTAATGGAACTCAATGGTTATGTGGAACAAATCTTTGGCCTTGGCTACTGCCTGGATGGCTAAAACACTTCACCCTGAGTTTCCTTTAAAAGCAGGGAAGGAGTCAGGCTGATTTAAAACCTGTTTCCAATCTCCCTCTCTTTAAGGCCAGATGGGCTTGTTCAGTGTTTCACCGGTATGACTGTATTTGCAGCTATGTTTGCTCCTTCCTTGGGGCTAGAAGATGTCATATTACATATAGAAGCTCTGACTAAATTTACTCAACAAGCCCTTAATGATAGTCAAGCAAGAATAGCCTTATTAAATACTGAAATGACTTTAATGTGAAAGGCTGTCCTTCAAAATAGAATGGCCTTAGATATTCTTACAGCATCCCAAGGTGGCACGTGTGCAATCATTCAGACTGAATGCTGTGGTTTTATACCTGATGAATCTTCCAATGTGTCATCTCTGCTAAAGCACATGAAGAAGCAGGTGGATGCCTTATGCGATCCTGCACCTAGTTTGATTTGTTTCATTGGTTCCCTTTCAGTACCTGTTCCCTTTTTCAATCAGGATTGGAATTCCTATTTCTATTACTTATTAGAATCCTTGTACTGGTCATAATATTCAAACTACTTGTTGTTTTCTTTACTCAGTGTTGTAAGAGTAGCATACAAACTAAAGTAATGATTGCTCAACAGCTTGAGATGGTCAGTCTGTCTTATAACCCTGGACAAATTTCCTTTTCTGATACGGACTATGACTAAGTATTCATTTCAGACTAATCCTTTCAAAAATGCTGTTCTTATCATTACTGTACTTCTTCTATAATCATGTAAAATGTAAATGCAAGGTGCCATAGAAAAGTGCATATGCAATGTTTGTGCAACAATCTAAATTAATTACATAACATATGAAATGCTTCCTCTGTTAATAAATATACTTCCATGCTTGTCCACAATTTCCCCCCAACGTGGACGACTAGGCAAATAAATAAGATAAAAGCCTAGCACCGAGGGACATGATGGACCCAGGGAAGGCAGCAACCACCCTGGCACCGAGGGACAATATTTGATCATAAATGCTTTCTATCGAAAGGTTAGAGATCAAAAGAGGGAAATGACAAATAAAAATGGCAAGCAATAGGATATATTGGAGTATATGAGGAAGCCATTTGGTATAAACCTAATTCGGCCTGACTTCTTTATTTCCTGCAAAAGGGCCTGACTGGCTATTGAGCACGCATTGCATATCTGCTTAGACATTTCCTATGGCCAGAACAAAGGCCCTTGAGATAAAGATGCAATGTCCCCCCGACATTAGCATTTTTCCTTAGGCTAGGAACTGATTGCTGCACTCACCTCCCAGCTCACCTGTGACCACCCAACTGGAGACAACAGACTGCCACCCTGCTGTGTTCACCAAGACAGAAGACCTACCTGCTATTTCCATCAATCGCTGTGCCAACAGAGTAGTCTCACGACTATTGTAAAAGGGACATTCCAATCATATGTGAAACATCCTCTTTGAGGGTATATAACGACCCTGTATACCCCCCCAACCTCATTGGAGTGCTCTGTTCCTTTGTGGAAAGACTCTGCTGGGTTATAATCCTCAGATTTAAGCTCAGAATAAACTCACCCAAATTTTCATTTATACATTGGATATGGATTATGTTCGTCGACAACTGCATGACTACTGCATCCACATTCCCGGACAATGCGGGGGGCACTGCAAGCACTGCAGGGACACTGTTTCCACGTTCATGAGAACTGCATCATCCGTCGTAACATACTGCACCCACCCTGTGACACTGCATCCACTGCTTGGGCACTGCATAAACATTCCCGGACAATGCAGGGGGCACTGCAACCACTGCAGCAACACTGCATCCAGCTGAAGTGGCACTGCAGTTGCACTGCCATCACTGGAGGATCAGTGAATTCACTTTCATCGGCACTGCATACTACAACAGACCACAATGCCTCCACATTGTGGACACTGCATCCACTGCAAGTGCACTGCATGCACAAGCAGGTAAACTGCAGGGGGCACTGCAACCACTGCAGGATCACTGCATCCACATTTATGGGCACTGCATCCGGCATCACTACATGCTGCATCTGCCTTGTGAGACACTGCATCCACTGCATGACCCCTGCTTCCATATTCCAGGACAATGCCAGGGGAACTGCAACCACAGCAGTGACACTGCATCCACTGCATGGGCACTGCATTCACCTTCAGGGACACAGAAGGTGGCACTGCAACCCCTGCAGGGACACTGCTTCCAGCTGATGTGGAAATGCAGGTGAACTGCAATCACTGCTGGATCACTGCATCCACTGCATGTTCACAGCATCCACATTCAGAGACACAGCAGGGTTCACTGCAACCACTGACAGATCACTGCATCCACCTTCATGGGCACTGCATCCTCTGTCACAACATACTGCATGCACCTTGTAGGACAATGCATCCAATGCCTGGGCAATGCATCCACGTTCTCGAACAATGCAGTGGGCACTGCGACCACTGCAGGGACACTGCAGCCAGCTGAAGTGGCACTGCAGGTGCACTGCAATGACTGCAAGATCACTTCATCCTCCTTCATGATCACTGAATCCTCCATCACAACATAAGACATCCACCTTGAGGGACACTGCATCCACTGCATGAGCATTGCATCCATATTCAGGTAAACTGCAGGTGGCAATGCAACCACTGCAGGATCAATGCATCCACCTTCATGGGCACTGCATCCTCAGTGACAACATAAAGCACGCACATTGTGGGACACTGCATCCACTGCATGACCACTGCATCCACATTCCAGCACAATGCAGGGAGCCCTGCAACCACTGCATGGATGCTGCTTCCACCTTCATGCGCACTACATCCTCCATCACAACATACTGCATAAACCTTTATGTACACTGCATCCACTACATGGGCACTGCATTCACATTCAGCGACACAGAACGGGGCACTGCAACCACAGCAGGTTCACCACATCCACCTTCATGGGCACTGCATCCTCCAAAAAACATGCTGCATCCGCCTTATGAGACACTGCATCCACTGCATGACCATTGCATACACATTCCAGGACAATGCCTGGGGCCCTGCAACCACTGCAGGGACACTGAATCCGCCTTCATGCACACTGCATCCTCCGTCACAACATACTGCATAAACTTTTAGGTACACTGACTCCACTGCATGGGCACTGCATTCACCTTCAGGGACACAGAAGGCAGCACTGCGACCACTGCAGCAACACTGCTTCCACCTGATGAGGAAATGCAGGCGCACTGCAATCACTGCAGGATCACTGCATCCACTGCATGTTCACAGCATCCACACTCAGGCATACCTCAGCCATGGCTCACATGTGACGCAGGCATGCCACAGAACTGTCAGTGTGGCTGACATGTGCTTCTAGTGAGGCTGACCTGTGGTTCAAGTGTGACTGGTAATTGGTTCAGGCCTGGCTGGGTACGTGTCTTGGCAGGGCTGAGCCTTGACACAGGCGTGGTTCACACATTGTTCAGGCGTGGCTGACACATGACTCAGGTGAGGTTGAAACGTGACACAGGCGTGCCTGACACATCACGTAGGTGAGGTTCACAGATGGTTGATGCATGGCATTCGTGTTGTTCAAGGGTGGATGGTGCATGGTTCATGCATGGGTGGCAGGTGGTTCAGGCGTGGCTGAAACGTGACTCCGGCATGTGTGAAACAGGACTCTGGTGTGGCTGACACATTGGTCAGGCATGGCTGACACGTGACTCAGGCGTTCAGCGTCCAGTATCCATGTGTGATGGAAATGTGATCACGCAGGACTCACATGCCATACATGGGTGGCTCCCACGTGACTCCAGGTTGCTGAAATGTGGCTCCCGCATACTCAGTCATGGCTGCCACGTGGCTCACGCATGGCTCAGCTGTGTATCATGGGTGGCTCCCCTGCGGTTCATGCGCAGTTCAAGCATGGAACATGTGTGTTTCACAGGTTCTTCAGATGTCATTCAAGGGTGTCTCCCATGTGGTTCCTGCATGGCTCACACATGGTTCGGGTGTAATTCAGGCGTGGATCTCACACGTCTCCTGTCTGTCACATATGGTTGAGGACACTTTCACTGGTGGTTCAGGCATAGCTCATCCATGGCTCACATGGGATGCAGGCGTGCCACAGCACTGGCTCTCATGTGGTTCACACATGATTCAGGGTTTTGTCACGGATGGCTCACAAATGGCTCAGGTTTGGCTCATGCCCAGCTGTGGTGTTGCTCAAGCGTGGCTCACATGTATTTCTCGCATGGTTCCCCTTGGTTCAGGCATGACAGGCCAGTTTTGCCCGTGTGGCTGACACATGCTTCGATTGAGGCTGACCTGTGGTTCAAGTGTGACTGGCACTTGCTTAAGACCTGGCTGGCACGTTACCTTGGCATGGCTGAGACGTGCTCAGGTGTGGCTCACAGATTATGCTGGCGTGGCTGACACATGACTCAGGTCTGGTGAACACAGGACATAGGCGTGCATGACACGTCACACAGCTGTGGGTCACACATGATTCATGCATGGCCTTCGTGTGGCTCAGGGTTGGCTGGTGCATGGTGCACGCATGGGTGGCAGGTGGTTCAGGTATGGCTGACATGTGACACAGGCATGTGTGAAACATGGCTCCGGTGTGGCTGACAAATGTTGCAGGCATGGCTGACAAGTGACTCAGGCATGCATCACACAGGATCCATGTGTGGAAAAAATGTGGTCACACCTGTGTGACATCCTGTACAGGAGTCTCTTCCACGTCTCTCATAGGTTGCTGAAACGTGGCTCCCAAATACTCAGTCATGGCTGGCACATGGCTCATGCATGGCTCAGCTGTGTTTCATGTGAGGCTCCCTTGCGGTTCTTGTGCCATTCAAGCATCGGACATGTGTGTTTCACAGGTGGTTCGGATTGCTTCAAGGCTGTCTCACATGTGGTTCATGCATGGCTCACACATGGTTCGGGTGTAATTCAGTCGTGGCTCATGCACGACCCTTCTGGGTCCCAAATGGTAGAGGACACTTTCACACGTGGTTCAGGCATAGCTCAGCCATGGCTCACACGTGATGCTGGTGTGCCACAGCACTGGCTCCCATGTATCTGACACATGATTCAGGCTTTGGCCATGCATGGCTCACACATGGCTCATGTGTGGCACATGCACAGCTGTGGTACTGCTCAAGCATGACTTACCTGTGTTTGTGGCATTGTTGTCACGTGGTTCAGGCATGGCAGGCAAGTTGTGCCAGTGTGACTGACACATGCTTCGAGTGAGGCTGACTTGTGGTTCAAGTGTGACAGGCAGTTGTTTCAGGCCAGGCTGACACGTGACATCGGAACGGCTGAGATGTGACTCAGGCGTGGCTCACATGTTATGCAGGTGTGGCTGACACACGACTCAGGTGAGTCAGCCATGTGACACAGGCGTGCGTGACATGTCAGCTGGGTGTCTTTCACACATGGCTCAGACTTTCCCTTCATGTAGTTCAGGGGTGGCTGGTGCAGGGTTCACACATGGATGACTGGTGGTTCAGGCATGGCTGACATGTGACACAGGCATATGTGAAACATGACCCTGGTGTGGGTCACACATGTCTCAATCATGGCTGACACGTGGCTCAGGCATGCATCGCACAGGATCCATGTGTGGCAGACGTGGTCATGTGTGTGTGACATGCCATACTGGTGTCACTCTCACGTGACTCACAGGTTGCTGAAACGTGGTTCCCGCATAGTCAGTCATGGCTGGCACATGGCTCATGCATGGCTCAGCTGTGTTTCATGTGTGGCTCCCCTGTGGTTCATGTGCGGTTCAAGCATCGATCATGTGTGTTTCACAAGTGGTTCAGATGTGCTTCAAGGGTGTCTCACATGTGGGTCATGCATGGCTCACACATGCTTCGGGTGTAGTTCAGGCATTGCTCACACAAGATTCGTGTGGGTCACATATCATAGAGTGCACTTTCACTACTGGTTAAGGCATAGCTCAGCCATGGCTCACACATGAGGAAGGTGTGAGACAGCACTGCCTCCCAGGTGGCTGACACGTGACTCAGGCTTTTGTCATGCTTGGCTCACACAAGGCTCAGGAGTGACTCATTCACTGCTGTGGTGTTGCTCAGGCATGGCTCACATGTGTTTGTGGCATGGTTGGCACGTGGTTCAGTCATGGCAGGCAAGTTCTGCCAGTGTGGCTGACATGTGCTTTGAGTGAGGCTGATCTGTGGTTCCAGTGTGACTGGCACTTGGTTCAGGCCTGGCTGGCACATGACTTTGGCACGGCTGATACGTGACTCAGGTGTGGCTCACATGGTATGCAGGCATGGCTGACACATGACTCAGGTGAGGCAGCCACGTGACACAGGCATGTGAGACATGTCAGCTGGCTGTGGTTCCCCCATGGCTCATGCATTGCCTTTGTGTGGTTCACGGGTGGCTGGTGCATGGTTTACGCATGGTGGCAGGTGGTTCAGGCGTGGCTGACATGTTACTCAGCCATGTGTGAAACATGACTCCAGTGTGGCTCACACATGTCTCAGGCTTGGCTGACATGTGACTCAGGCATGCATCCTACAGGATCCATGTGTGCCAGACATGTGGTCTTGCGTGTGTGACATGCCATACAGGTGTGGCTCCCACGTGACTCACAGGTTGCTGAAACATGGCTCCCACATTCTCAGTTATGGCTGGGACGTGGCTCACGCATGGCTCAGCTGTGTTTCATGTGTGGCTTCCCTGTGGTTCATGTGCGGTTCAAGCATTGATCATGTGTGTTTTACAGGTGGTTCAGATGTGCTTCAAGGGTGTCTCACATGTGGTTCATGCATGGCTCACAGATGTTTCGGATGTAATTCAGGCGTGGTTCACGCACGACTCATCTGGGTCCCAAATGGTAGAGGACACTTTCACACGTGGTTCAGGCATAGCTCAGTCATGGCTCACATGTGATGCAGGCCTGCCACAGAACTGGCTCCTAACTATCTGACACATGATTCAGGCTTTGGCCATGCATGGCTCACACATGGCTCATGTGTGGCACATGCACAGCTGTGGTACTGCTCAAGTGTGACTCACCTGTGTTTGTGGCATTTTTGTCACGTGGTTCAGTCATGGCAGGCAAGTTGTGCCAGTGTGACTGACACGTGCTTCGATTGAGGCTGACCTGTGGTTCAAGTGTGACAGGCAGTTGTTTCAGGCCAGGCTGACACGGGACATCGGCATGGCTGAGACGTGACTCAGGTGTGGCTCACACATTATCCAGTCGTGGCTGACACATGAGAAAGGTGAGGCGGCCACGTGACACAAGCATGCGTGACATGTCAGCTGGGTGAGGTTCACACATGGTTCATTCATGGCCTTCGTGTGGTTCAGGGGTGGCTGGTGCAGAGTTCACCCATGCATGGCTGCTGGTTCAGGCATGGCTGACATGTGACACAGGCATGTGTGAAACAAAACCCTGCGGTGGCTCACACATGTCTCACTCATGGCTGACACGTGGCTCAGGCATGCATCGCACAAGATCCAAGTGTGGCAGACATGTGGTCACACGTGTGTGACATGCTGTACTGGTGTGGCTCCCACATGACTCACAGGTTGCTGAAACGTGGCTCCCGCATACTCAGTCATGGCTGGCATGTGGCTCACGCATGGCTCAGCTGTGTTTCATGTGTGGCTCCCCTGCGGTTCATGTGCGGTTCAAGCATCGATGATGTGTGTTTCACAGGTGGTTCAGATGTGCTTCCAGGGTGTCTCACATGTGGTTCATCCATGGCTCACACATGTTTCGGGTTTAATTCAGGCGTTGCTTACACAAGACTCGTGTGGGTCACATATGGTAGAGGACAGTTTCTCACCTGGTTCAGGCATAGCTCAGCCATGGCTCACACGTGATGCAGGTGTGCCACAGCACTGGTTGCCATTTATCTGAAACATGATTCAGGCTTTCACCACACATAGCTCAAACATGGCTCATGTGTGGCACATGCACAGCTGGGGTACTGCTCAAGCGTGACTCACCTGTGTTTGTAGCACGGTTGTCACGTGGTTCAGGCATGGCAGGTAAGTTGTGCCATTGTGGCTGAAACGTGCTTGGAGTGAGGCTGACCTGTGGTTCAAGTGTGACTGGCAGTTGGTTCAGGTCTAGCTGGCAGGTGACATCGGCAAGGCTGAGACGTGACTCAGGCATGGCTCACAATTTATGCAGGCATGGCTGACACATGACTCAGGTGGGACGGCCATGTGACACAGGCGTGTGTGACATGTCAGCTGGGTGTGGTTCACACATGACTCATTCATGGCCTTTGTGTGGTTCAGGGGTGGCTTGTTCAGGGTTCACACATGGGTGGCTGGTGGTTCAGGCCTGGCTGACATGTGACTCAAGCATGTGTGAAACATGACCCTGGTGTGTCTCACACATGTCTCAGTCATGGCTGACACGTGACTCAGGCGTGCCTCACACAGGATCCATGTGTGGCAGACATGTTGTCATGCATGTGTGACATGCCATATAGGTGTGGATCCCAAGAGACTCACAGGTTGCTGACACGTGGCTCCCACATAGTCAGTCATGGCTGGCACATGGCTCAGCTGTGTTTCATGTGTGGCTCCCCTGCGGTTCATGTGCAGTTCAAGCATTGATCATGTGTGTTTCACAGGTGGTTCAGATGTGCTTCAAGGGTGTCTCACATGTGGTTCATGCATGGCTCACACATGGTTTGGATGTAATTCAGGCGTGGCTCTCGCCCGAATTATCTGGGTCCCAAATGGTAGAGGATAATTTCACATGTGGTCCAGGCATAGCTCAGCCATGGCTCACACATGATGCAGGCATGCCACAGCACTGGCTCCCACGTATCTGACACATGATTCATGCTTTTGCCACTCATGACTCATGTGTGCCACATGCACCACTGGGGAACTGCTCAAGCATGACTCACCTGTGTTTGTGGCATGGATGTCACGTGGTTCAGGCATGGCAGGCAAGTTGTGCAAGTGTGGCTGACACCTGCTTCAAATAAGGCTGATCTGTGGTTCCAGTGTGACTGGCGCATGGTTCAGGCCTGGCTGGCACATGACTTCGGCACTGCTGAGACATGACTCAGGCGTGGCTCACAGTTTATTCAGGTGTGGCTGATATATGACTCAGGTAAGGCGGCCATGTGACACAGGCATCCATGACACGTCACTCTGGTGTGGTTCACCCATGCTTCATTCATGGTCTTCGTGTGTGACATGCCATATAGGTGTGGCTCCCACGTGACTCATAGGTTGCTGAAACGTGGCTCCCACATATTCAGTCATGGCTGCCACGTGTCTCACGCATGGCTCAGCTGTGTCTCATGGGTGGCTCCCCTGTGGTTCATGCATAGTTCAAACTTGGAACATTTGTGTTTCACAGGTTCTCTAGATGTGTTTCAAGGGTGTCTCCCATGTGGTTCCTGCATGGCTCACACATGGTTTGGTGTAATTCAATCGTGGATCTCACATGACTCGTCTGGGTCATATATGCTTGAGGACACTCTCACATGTGGTTCAGGCAGACCTCAGCCTGGCTCACACGTGACACAGGAGTGCCACAGAAGTGGCTCCCATGTTGTTGACACATGATACAGGCTTTGATCACGGATGGTCAAACATTGTTCAGGTGTGGATCATGCATGTCTGTGGTGTTGGTCAGGCGTGGCTCACATGTGTTTGTGGCATGGGTGGCACGTGGTTCAGGTATGGCAGGCAAGTTGTGCCAGTGTGGCTGACACATGCTTCAAGTGAGGCTGACCTGTGATTCAAGTGTGACTGGCACTTGGTTCAGGCCTGGCTGGCATCTGACTTGGCTCAGCTGAGCCTTGACACAGGCATGGTTCACACATTGCTCATGAGTGGCTGACACATGACTCAACTGATGTGGAAACGTGACACAGGCATGCCTGACACGTCACGCAGCTGGGGTTCACAAATGGTTCATGCATGGAATTCGTGTGGTTCAGGGGTGGCTGGTGCATGGTTCACGCATTGGTGGCAGGTGGTTCATCATGGCTGAAATGTGACTCCCGCATGTGTGAAACAGGACTCTGCTGTGGCTGACACATGTGTCAGGCATGGCTGACACGTGACTCAGGCATTCATTGCCCAGTATCCATGTGTGACGGAAATGTGATCATGCAGGACTCACATGCCGTATACTGGTGGCTCCCACGTGACTACAGGTTGCTGAAACGTGGCTCCCACATACACAGTCTTGGCTGCCACGTTGCTCACGCATGGCTCAGCTGTGTCTCATGGGTGGCTCAACTGAGATTCCTGTGTGGGTCAAGCATTGAACATGGGTGCTTCCCATGTGCTTCAGATGCAGTTCAAGGGTGCCTCACATGTGTTTCAGGCATGGTTCAGTTGTGGCTCACACATGGTTCAGATGTAATTAACGCATGGCTCGCACGTGACTTGTGTGCGTCACAAATGCTGCAGGAGACTTTCAAACATTATTTAGGCATGGCCCACAAATGGTTCTGGTGCAGCTCAGCCAAGGCTCACACGTGATGCAGGCACACCACAGAACTGGGTCACATGTGGCTGACACAAGATTCAGGCGTTTGTCACACATGGCTCCCACATGGCTGAGGTGTGGCTCATGCATGGCTGTGGTGCTGCTCCGGCGTGGCTCACACTTGATTGTGGCATGGTTGGCACATGGTTCAGGCATGGCAGGCAGGTGACTCCAGCGTGGCTGACACATGCTTCAAGTGAGGCGGGCGTGTGGTTTATGGGGACTGCCACATGGTTCAGTCGTGGCCGGCATGTGACCGGCATGGCTGAGATGAAACTCAGGCGTGGCTCACACGTTTTTCAGGCATGGCTGACACATGACTCAGGTGGGACAGCCACGTGACACAGGTGTGCCTTGACATCACTCAGGTGTGGCTCGCACCTGGTTCATGAACAGCCTTCATGTGGCTCAGGGCTGGCTGGTGCGTGGTTCACACAGGGGTGCCAGGTGTTTCAGGTGTGGCTGACTCATGATGCAGGCATGGCTGACACGTGAATCAGGCATCCATCACACATTATCCCTGCCTGGCAGACATGTGTTTCATGCATGGGTTACATGGCATTCATGTGTGGTACACATGTGACTCTCTCGTGGCTGACACATGGCTCCCAACTACTCAGACGTGGCTGGCACGTGGCTCACGCATGCCTCAGCCGTGTTTCATGTGTGGCTCACCTGAGGTTCATGTGTGGTTCAAGAATTGAACATGGGTGCTTTCCATGTGCTTCAGATGTGGTTCAAGGGGGCCTCACATGTGGTTCAGTCAGGGTTCAGATGTGGCTCCCAAATGGTTCAGGTGTAACTCAGGTGTGGCTCACACATGGCTCATGTGCATGTCACCTATGGTTGAGGAGTGTTTCACCCGTGATTCAAGCGTGGCTCACACGTGGTGCAGGCATGGCTCAGCCATGGCTCACCTGTAGTTCAGGCGAGCCTCAGACTGGGGCCAGGTGTGGCTGACACATGATTCAGTAGCTTGTCACACATGGCTAACACATGTCTCAGGTGAGGCTCACACCAGGCTGGGGCGTGGCTCTGGAATGGTTGCCATGTGGCTCAGGCATGTCAGACAAGATATTCAGGCTTTGCTGGCATGTGTTTCAGGCATGGGATTAAGGCGTGTCGCACACGGGTTCCAGTGGTATGTGATGATTCATTCAGGCCGCAGTGACACGTGATTGCTGTGTGGCTGACACTTGGTGTGTTGCAGTTGACACATGGCTCAGGCATGGCTGACATGTGGTTCAGATGTGGGTGACAGGTGATTCAGGTGTGGCAGGCACTTTTCTGATGTGGGGCTGACGCATGATGCAGGCATGGCCCACACGTGACTCAGGCATTCATCGCACATTATCTTGCGTGGCAGGCATTTCATCACACGTGGGACATGTCGTACAGGTGTGGCTCCCACGTTGCTGAAACGTGGCCCCCACATACTCAGTCATGGCTGGCACATGGCTCATGCATGCCTCAGCTGTGTTTCCTGTGTGGCTCACCTGAGGTTCATGTGTGGTTCAAGCATTGAACATGGGTGCTTCCCATGTTTTTCAGATGCTGTTCTAGGGTGCCTCACATGTTTATCAGGCATGGTTCTGTTGTGGCTCACACATGGTTCAGATGTAATTCATGCATGGCTCACACGTGACTTGTGTGGGTCACAAATGCTGCAGGAGACTTTCACACATGATTTAGGCATGGCCCACACATAGTTCAGGTGCAGCTCAGCCAAGGCTCACATGCGATGCAGGCACGCCACAGAAATGGCTCACATGTGGCTGACAGAAGATTCAGGCGTTTGTCACGCATGGCTCCCATACGGCTGAGGTGTGGCTCATGCATGGCTGTGGTACTACTCAGGCATGCCTCACACTTGATTGTGGCATGATTGGCACGTCTTTCAGGCATGGCAGGCAGGTGGCTCCAGCGTGGCTGACACGTGCTTCAACTGAGGCATGCATGTGGTTAAGTTGGGACTGGCACATGGTTCAGTGCTAGCTGACATGTGACTTTGGCCTGGCTAAGATGAGACTCAGGCATGGCTCACACGTTTTTCAGGCATGGCTGACACATGACTCAGGTGAGGCAGCCACGTGACACAGGCGTGACTGTCACATCATGCAGCTTTGGCTCGCACCTGGTTCATGCATGGCCTTCACATGGCTCAGGGCTGGCTGCTGTGTGGTTCACGTAGGGTGCCAGGTGTTTCATGAGTGGCTGACACATGACGCTGGCATGGCTGACACAAGACTCAGACATTCATCCCACATTATCCATGCGTGGCAGACGTGTTTCATGCATGGGTTACATGTCGTTCATTTGTGGCACACACGTGACTCACTCGCTGCTGACACATGGCTCCCACCTACTCAGACGTGGCTGGCACGTGGCTCATGCATGGCCCAGCCATGATTCATGAGTGGCTACTTTGGGGTTCACGTGTGGTTCACACCTTGAACATGTGTGCTTCACACGTGTTTCCCATGTGGTTCAAGTGTGTCTCATGTGGTTCAGTCATGGTTGAGGTGTGGCTCCCAAATGGTTCAGGTGTGGTTCACACATGGCTCATGTGCGTGTCACCTATGGTTGAGGAGTGTTTCACCCGTGATTCAGGGGTGGCTTACACGTGGTGCATGCATGGCTCAGTCATGGCTCCCATAGAGTTCAGGCGAGCCTCAGACTGGGACCAGGTGTGTCTGACACATGATTCAGGAGTTTGTCACACATGGCTAACACATGTCTCAGGTGAGGCTCACGCCATGCTGGGTCATGGCTCTGGCATGGTTGGCACGTGGCTCAGGCATGTCTGAAACGAGATTCAGGTGTTGCTGGCATGTGATTCAGGCATGCAATTTAGGCGTGTCACAGACGGGTTCCAGTGGTATGTGATGCTTCGTTCTGGCCACAGTGACTCGTGATTGCTGTGTGGCTGACACTTGGTGTGTCACAGTTGACACATGGCCCAGGCGTGGCTCACATGTATTTCAGATGTGGGTGACAGGTGATTCAGGTGTGGCTGGCAATTTTCTGATGTGGGGCTGACGCATGATGCAGGCATGGCCCACATGTGACTCAGGCATTCATCGCACATTATCCATGCGTGGCAGGCATGTGGTCACACGTGGGACATGTTCTCGATGAAATTAATCCATTTCCAATCTATAAATGAAAATTTGGGTGAGTTTATTCTGAGCTTAAATCTGAGCATTATAACCCGGGAGAGTCTTTCCACAAAGGAACAGGGCACTCCAAAGAGGTGGAGGGGTGTACAGGGTCGTTATATACCCTCAAAGAGGATGTTTCACATATGATTGGAATGTCCCTTTTACAATAGTTGCGAGACTACTCTGTCAGCACAGCAATTGATGGAAATAGCAGGTAGGTCTTCTGTCTTGGTGAACACAGCAGGGTGGCAGTCTGTTGTCTCCAGCTGGGTGGTCACAGGTGAGCTGGGAGGTGAGTGCAGCAATCAGTTCCTAGCCTAAGGAAAAATGCTAATGTGGGGGGAAGTTGCATCTTTATCTCAAGGGCCATTGTTCTGGCCATAGGAAACGTCTAAGCAGATATGCAATGCATGCTCAATAGCCAGTCAGGCCCTTTTGAAGGAAAAAAAGAAGTCAGGCGGAATTAGGTTTATGCCAAATGGCTTCCCCATATACTCCAATATATCCTATTGCTTGCCATTATTATTTGTCATGTCGTGCAGATGTGACTCCCACATTGCTGAAACGTGACCCCCACATATTCAGTCACGGCTGGCATGTGGCTCATGCATGCCTCAGCTGTGTTTCATGTGTGGCTCACCTGAGGTTCATGTGTGGTTCAAGCATTGAACACAGGTGCCTCCCATGTGGTCCAGTTGTGGTTCAAGGGTGCCTCACATGTGCTTCAGGCACAGTTAAGTTGTCGCTCACACACGGTTCTGGTGGAATTCAGGCATGGCTCACACATGACTTGTGGGGGTCACAAATGCTACAAGAGGCTTTCACACATGATTTAGGCATGGCTCACACATGGTTCAGGTGCAGCTCAGCCAATGCTCACACGTGATGCAGGCACGCCACAGAAGTGGGTCACATTTGGCTGACGCATGATTCCAGCATTTGTCACGCATGGCTCCCACACAGCTCAGGTGTGGCTCATGCATGGCTGTGGTGCTGCACAGGAGTGGCTCACACTTGTTTGTGGCATGGTTGGCACGTGGTTCAGGCATGGCAGGTAGGTGGCTCCAGCATGGCTGACACGTGCTTCAAGTGAGGCTGGCGTGTGGTTAAAGTGGGACTGGCACATGGTTCAGTCGTGGCTGGCATGTGACTTCAGCATGGCTGAGATGAGTCTCAGGTGTGGCTCACACGTTTTTCAGGCATGGCTGACTCATGACCCACGTGAGGCAGCCACATGACATAGGCGTGCCTGTCACATGATGCATGTGTGGCTCACACCTGGTTCATGCATGGCCTTCACGTTCCCCAGGGGTGGCTGCTGCGTGGTTCCCGTATGGGTGACAGGTGTTTCTGGTGTGGCTGACAGATTAGGCAGGCATTGCTGACACGAGACTCAGGCATTCATCACCCAGTATCCATGTGTGACGGAAATGTGATCAGGCAGGAGTCACGTGCCGTACATTGGTGGCTCCCACATGACTACAGGTTGCTGAAACGTGGCTCCCACATACTCAGTCTTGGCTGGCACGTGGCTCATGTATGCCTCAGCTGTGTTTCATGTGTGGCTCACCTGAGGTTCATGTGTGGTTCAAGCATTGAACATGGGGGCTTCCCATGCGGTTCAAATGGGGTTCAAGGGTGCCTCAATTGTGGTTCAGCCATGGTTCAGTTGTGGCTCACACACGGTTCAGATGTAATTCAGGCATGGCTCACACATGACTTGTGTGTGTCACAAATGCTGCAGGAGACTTTCACACATGATTTAGGCATGGCCCACACGTGGTTCAGGTGCAGCTCAGCCAAGGCTCACACGTGATGCAGGCACACCACAGAACTGGGTCACATGTGGCAGTCGCAAGATTCAGGCGTTTGTCACGCATGGCTCCCACACGGCTGAGGTGTGGCTCATGCATGGCTGTAGTGCTGCTCAGGTGTGGCTCACACTTGATTGTGGCATGGTTGTCACGTGGTTCAGGCATGGCAGGCAGGTGGCTCCAGCGTGGCTGACACATGCTTCAAGTGAGGCAGGTGTGTGGTTAAAGTGGGACTGGCACAGCGTTCAGTCTTGGCTGGCATGTGACTTTGGCATGGCTGAGAGGAGACTCAGGCGTGGCTCACACGTTTTTCAGGCATGGCTGACACATGACTCAGGTGAGGCAGCCACGTGACACAGGCGTGCCTGTGACATCACCCAGGTGTGGCTCACACCTGGTTCATGCACGGCCTTCATGTGTCCCAGTGGTGGCTGGTGCATGGTTCACGCAGAGGTGCCAGCTGTTTCAGGTGCGGCTGACACATGATGCAGGCATGGCGGACACGTGACTCAGGCATTCATCGCACATTATCCATGCCTGGAAGACATGCATTGCATGTCGTTCATTTGTGGCACACGTGACTCACTAGCTGCTGACACATGGCTCCCACCTACTCAGACATGGCTGGCACGTGGCCCAAACATGATTCACGAGTGGCCCCCTTATGGTTCACGTGTGGTTCATACCTTGAACATGTGTGCTTCACACGGGTTTCCCATGTGGTTCAAGTGTGTCTCATGTTGTTCAGTCATGGTTCAGGTGTGGCTCCCAAATGGTTCATGTGTAACCCAGGTGTGGCTCACAAATGGCTCATGTGTGTGTCACATATGGTTGACTAGTGTTTCACCAGTGATCCAGGAATGCCTTACACGTGGTGCAGGCATGGCTCAGCCATGGCTCACCTGTAGTTCAGGTGAGCCTCAGACCGGGGCCAGGTGTGGCTGACACACGATTCAGGAGTTTGTCACACATGGCGAAGATACGTCTCAGGGGAGGCTCACGCATGGCTGGGGTGTGGCTCTGGCATGGTAGACATGTGGCTCAGGCATGTCTGACACGGGACTGAGGTGTTGCTGCCATGTGTTTCAGGCGTGGGATTCAGGTGTGTCGGACAATGGTTCCATTGCTGTGTGGTGCTTAGTTGAGGCTGCAGTGACACGTAATTGCTGTGGGGCTGACACTTGGTGTGTCTCAGATGATACATGGCTCAGGCTTGGCTGCCATGTGGTTCCGATGTGGGTGACAGGTGATTCAGGTGTAGCTGGCACTTTACTGATGCAGTGCTGACTCATGATGCAGCCATTGCTCACACGTGACTCAGGCATTCATCGCACATTATCCATGTGTGGCAGGCATGTGGTCACATGTGCGACATATCACACAGGTGTGGCTCCCATGGTGCTGAAACATGGCACCCACACTCTCAGTCATGGTTGGCATGTGGCTCATGCATGCCTCAGCCTTGTTTCATGTGTGGCTCACCAGAGTTACATGTGTGGTTCAAGCATTTAACATGTGTGCTTCCCATGGGCTTCAGATGTGGTTCAAGGGTGCCTCAAACGTGGATGTGGCACGGTTCAGTTGTGGCAAACACACAGTTCAGATGTAATTCAGGCATGGCTCACACATGACGTGTATGTGTCACAAATGCTGCAGGAGACTTTGACACATGATTTAGGCATGGCCCACACGTGGATTAGGTGCAGCTCAGCCAAGGCTCACACGTGATGCAGGCACGCCACCGAACTGGGTCACATGTGGCTAACGCAAGATTCAGGTGTTTGTCACGCATGGCTCCCACACGGCTGAGGTGTGACTCATGCATGGCTGTGGTGTTGCTCAGGCGTGGCTCACACTTGGTTGTGGCATGGTTGGCACGTGGTTCAGGCATGGCAGGCAGGTGGCTCCAGCGTGGCTGACAGGTGCTTCAAGTGAGGCAGGTGTGTGGTTAAAGTGGGACTGGCACATGGTTCAGTCATGGCTGGCATGTGACTTCAGCATGGCTGAGATGAGACTCAGGTGTGGTTCACACGTTTTTCAGGCATGGCTGACACGTGACTCAGGTGAGGGAGCCATGTGACACAGGCGTGCCTGTCACATCACGCAGGTTTGCCTCGCACCTGGTACATGCATGGCCTCCACCTGGCTCAGCAGTGGCTAGTGCATGGTTCACGCATGGGTGCATGGTGTTTCAGGTGTGGCTGACACATGACACAGGCATGGCAGACAGTGACTCAGGCATTCATCGTACATTATACATGCACGGCAGACATGTGTTTCATGCATGGGTAACATGTCGTTCATGTGTGGCACACATGTGACTCACTCGCTGCTGACACATCGCCCCCACCTACTCAGACGTGGCTGGCACGTGGCTCACGCATGGCCCAGCCATGATTCACGAGTGGCTCCCTTGTGCTTCACGTGTGGTTCACACCTTGAACATGTGTGCTTCACACGGGTTTCTCATGGGGTTCAAGTGTGTCTCATGTGGTTCAGTCATGGTTGAGGTGTGGCTCCCAAATGGTTCAGGTGTAACCCAGGTGTGGCTCACACATGGCTCATGTGCGTGTCACCTATGGTTGAGGGTTGTTTCACCCGTGATTCTGGCGTGGCTCACACGTGGTGCAGGCATGGCTCAGCCATGGCTCGCCTGATGTTCAGGCTTGCCTCATACCGGGGCCAGGTGTGGCTGACACATGATTCAGGAGTTTGTCACACATGGCTAACACGTGTCTCATGTGAGGATCATGCCATGCTGGGGCGTGGCTCGGGCATGGTTTCCACGTGGCTCAGGCATGTCTGACACGAAATTCCAGCATTGCTGGCATGTGTTTCAGGCCTGGGATTAAGGCATGTCACACACGGGTTCCAGTGGTATATGATGCTCCATTCAGGCCGCTGTGACACGTGATTGCTGTGTGGCTGACCCTTGGTGTTTCACAGTTGATACGTGGCTCAAGCGTGGCTGCCATGTTGTTCGGATGTGGGTGACAGGTGATTCAGGTTAACTGGCAATTTTCTGATGCGGGGCTGACACATGACGCAGGCATGGCCCACACGTGACTCAGGCATGGGTGGCAGGTGGTTCAGGCGTGGCTGAAATGTGACTCTGGCATGTGCAAAAAAGGCCTCTGGTGTGGCTGACACATGTGTCAGGCATGGCTGACACCTGACTCAGGCATTCATCGCCCAATATCCATGTGTGACGGAAATGTGATCACGCAGGTGTCACATGCCGTACATGGGTGACTCCCACGTGACTACAGGTTGCTGAAACGTGGCTCCCACATACTCAGTCATGGCTGCCACGTGGCTCACGCATGGCTCAGCTGTGTTTCATATGTGGCTCACCTGTGGTTCATGCGTGATTCAAGCACGGAACATGTGTGTTTCACAGGTTCTTCAGATGTGGTTCAAGGGTGTCTCCCATGTGGTTCCTGCATGGCTCACACATGGTTCGGGTGTAATTCAGGCGTGGATCTCACATGACTCGTCTGGGTCACGTATGGTTGAGAACACTCTCACACGTGGTTCAGGCATAGCTCAGCCATGGCCCACACGTGATGCAGGCATGCCACAGAACTGGTTCCCCTGTGGCTGACACATGATACAGGCTTTGGTCACACATGGCTCACACATGGTTCAGGTGTGGCTCATGCATGTCTGTGGTGTTGGTGAGGCATGGCTCACATATGTTTTTGGCATGGCTGGCACGTGGTTCAGGCATGGCAGGCAAGTTGTGCCAGTGTGGCTGACATGTGCTTCAAGTGAGGCTGACCTGTGGTTCAAGTGTGACTGGCACTTGCTTCATGCCTGGCTGGCATGTGACTTGGCGTGGCTTAGCCTTGACACAGGCGTGGTTCCCACGTTGTTCAGGCGTGGCTGACACGTGACTCAGGTGAGGTGGAAACGTGACACAGGCATGCCTGACACTTCACGCAGGTGTGGTTCACACATGGTTCATGCATGGCCTTCGTGTGGTTCAGGGGTGGCTGGTGCATGGTGCATGCATGGGTGGCAGGTGGTTCAGGCTGGCTGAAATGTGACTCTGGCATGTGTGAAACAGGACTCTGGTGTGGCTGACACATGTGTCAGGCATGGCTGACACCTGACTCAGGCATTCATCGCCCAATATCCATGTGTGATGGAAATGTGATGACGCAGGAGTCACATGCCATCCATGGGTGGCTCCCACGTGACTACAGGTTGCTGAAACTTGGCTCCCACATACTCCGTCATGGCTGCCACGTGGCTCACGCATGGCTCAGCTGTGTTTCATGGGTGGCTCCCCTGTGGTTCATGTGTGGTTCAAGCATGGAACATCTGTGTTTCACAGGTTCTTCAAATGTGGTTCAAGGGTGTCTCCCATGTGGTTCCTGCATGGCTCACACAGGGTCCGGGTGTAATTCAGGCGTGGGTCTCACACGACTCGTCTGGGTCACGTATGGTTGAGGACACTTTCACACACGGTTCAGGCATAGCTCAGCCATGGCTAACACGTGAGGCAGGTGTGCCACAGAACTGGCTCCCATGTGGCTGACATGATACAGGCTTTGGTCGCGCATGGCTCACACATGGTTCAGGTGTACTCATGCATGTCTGTGGTGTTGCTCAGGCGTGGCTCACATGTGTTTTTGGCATGGGTGGCACTTGGTTCAGGCCTGGCAGGCAAGTTGTGCCAGTGTGGCTGACACGTGTTTTGAGTAAGGCTGACCAGTGCTTCAACTGTGACTGGCAGTCGCTTCCGGCCTGGCTGCCACGTGACCATGGCATGGTTTTGACCTGACTCAGGCATGGCTCACAGTTTATTCAGATGTGGCTGACACATGACTCAGGTGAGGCCGCCAAGTGACACAGCTGTGTGTCACACGTCATGCAGGTGTGGTTCACACATGGTTCATGCATGGCCTTCGTGTGGTTTAGGGGTGGCTGGTGCATGGTGCACGCATGGTTGGCAAGTGGTTCAGGTGTGGCTGACATGTGACTCAGGCATGTGTGAAACATGGCTCTGCTGTGGCTGACAAATGTCTCAGTCACGGCAGTCATGTGATACAGACATGCAACACACAGGATCCATGTGTGGCAAAAATGTGGTCACGCAGGTGTGACATGCCATACAGTTGTGGCTGCCACGTGACTCACAGGTTGCTGAAACCTGGTTCCCGCCTATTCAGTCATGGCTGCCAAGTGGCTCACGCATGGCTCAGCTGTGTTTCATGTGTGGCTCCATTGTGGGTCATGTGCGATACAAGCATCGATCATGTGTGTTTCACATGTGGTTCATATGTGCTTCATGGGTGTCTCACATGTGGTTCATGCATGGCTCACACATGGTTCAGGTGTAATTCACGCATGGCTCACACACGACTTGTCTGGGTCACAAATGGTAGAGGACAGTTTCACACGTGGTTGAGGCATAGCTCAGCCATGGCTCACACGTGATGCAGGCGTGCCACAGCACTGGTTCCCATTTATCTGACACATGATTCAGGCTTCTGCCATGCATGGCTCAAACATGGCTCATGTGTGGCACATGCACAGCTGTGGTACTGCTCAAGTGTGACTCACATGTGTTTGTGGCATGCTTGGCATGTGGTTCAGGCATGGCAGGCAAGTTGTGCCAGTGTGGCTTACTTGTGCTTCAAGTGAGGCTGACGTGTGGTTCAAGTGTGACTGGCACTTGCTTCAGGCCTGGCTGGCATGTGACTGCGGCACTGCTGAGAATTGACTCAGGCGTGGCTCACACCTTATTCAGGCGTGGCTGACACATGACTCAGGTGAGGCAGCCACGTGACACAGGCGTGCCTGTGACATCACGCAGGTGTGGCTTGCAGCTGGTTCATGCATGGCTTGTCTGGGTCACAAATGGTAGAGGACAGTTTCACATGTGGTTCAGGCATAGCTCAGCCATGGCTCACACGTGATGCAGGCATGCCACAGAACTGGCTCCCATGTGGCTGACACATGACACAGGCTTTGTTCACGTATGGCTCACACCTGGTTCAGGTGTAGCTCTGGCATGTCTGCGGTGTTGGTCAGGCGTGGCTCACATGTATTTGTGGCATGGGTGGCATGTGGCTGACGCACAATTCAGGCGTTTGTCACGCATGGCTCACACACGGCTGAGGTGTGGCTCATGAATGGCTTTGGCTGATGCTCAGTTGTGGTTCACAGTTTTTTGCGGCATGGTTGGCACTTGGTGCAGGCATGGCAGGCAGATGGCTCGAGCGTGGCTGCCACGTGCTTCAAGTGAGGCTGGCGTGTGGTTAAATTGGGACTGGCACATGGTACAGTCGTGGCTGGCATGTGACTTCGGCATGGCTGAGATGAGACTCAGGCGTGGCTCACACGTCTTTCAGGCATGGCTGACACATGACTCAGGTGAGGCAGCCACGTGACACAGGCGTGCCTGTCACATCACGCAGGTGTGTCTCGCACCTCATTCATGCACAGCCTTCACGTGGCGCAGGGGTGGCTGGTGCCTGTTTCCCGCATGGGTGCCAGGTGTTCCAGGTATGGCTGACACATGATGCAGACATGGCTGACACGTGACTCAGGCATTCATTGCACATTATCCATGCCTGGCAGACATGTGTTTCATGCATGGGTTACGTGTTGTTCATGTGTGGAACACACGAGACTTGCTTTTTGCTGACCCATGGCTCCCACCTACTCACACGTGCCTGGTGCGTGGCTGACAAATGGCCCAGTCATGTTTCACGTGTGGCTCCCATGTGGCTCACTTGTGGTTCAGGCATTGAACATGGGTGCTTCACTCGTGTTCCAAGGTGTTTCAAGTGTGACACATGTGGTTCAGTCATGGTTCAGGTGTGGCTCCCAAATGGTTCAGGTGTAACCCAGGTGTGGTTCACACATGGCTCATGTGCGTGTCACCTATGGTTGAGGAGTGTTTCACCCGTGATTCAGGCGTGGCTCACACGTGGTGCAGGCATGGCTCAGCAATGGCTCACATGGAGTTCAGGCGAGAATCAGACTGGGGCCAGGTGTGGTTGACACATAAATCAGGAGTTTGTCACACATGGCTAACGCATGTCTCAGGTGAGGCTCACACCTGGCTGGGGCATGGCTCTGGCATGGTTGGCACGTGGCTCAGGCATGTCTGACACGAGACTCAGGCGTTGCTGACATGTGTTTCAGACATGTGATTCAGGTGTGTTGGACACGGGTTCCAGTGGTGTGTGAGGCTTTGTTGAGGCCGCAGTGACACGTGATTGCAGTGTGGCTGACACTTGGTGTGTCACAGTCGACACATGGCTCAGCCCTGGCTGCCATGTGGTTTGCTGTGGGTGACAGGTGATTCAGGTGTGGCTGGCAATTTTCTGATGCGCGGCTGATCCATGACACAGGCATGGCCCACACGTGACTCAGGCTTTCCTCGCACATTATCCATGCGTGGCAGGCATGTGGTCACACGTGGGACATGTCCTACAGGTGTGGCTCCCACGTTGCTGAAACGTGGCCCCCACATACTCAGTCATGGCTGGCACGTGGCTCATGCATGCCTCAGCTGTGTTTCATGTGTGCCTCACCTGAGGTTCAGGTGTGGTTCAAGCATTGAACATGGGTGTTTCCCATGCTGTGCAGGTGTGGTTCAAGGGTGCCTCACATGTGGTTCAGGCATGGTTCAGTGGTGGCTCACACATGGCTCAGATGGATTTCAGGCATGGCTCACACGTGACCTGTGTGGGTCACAAATGCTACAGGAGACTTTCACGCATGATTTAAGCATGGCCCACACATGGTTCCGGTTCAGCTCAGCCAAGGCTCACACGTGATGCAGGCATGAAACAGAACTCTGCCACATGCGGCTGATGCAAGATTCAGGCGTTTGTCAAGCTTGTCTCCCACATGGCTTAGGTGTGTCTCATGCATGGCTGTGGTGCTGCTCTGGCATGGCTCACACTTGATTGTGGCATGGTTGGCACGTGGTTCAGGCATGGCAGGCAGGTGGCTCCAGCGTGGCTGACACGTGCTTCAAGTGAGGCGGGCATGTGGTTCAATTTGGACTGGCACAAGGTTCAGTCGTGGCTGGCATGTGACTTCGGCCTGGCTGCGATGAGACTCAGGTGTGGCTCACACGTTTTTCAGGCATGCCTGACACATGACTCAGTTGAGGCAGCCACGTAACACAGGCATGCCTGTCACATCACGCAGGTGTGGCTCACACCTGGTTCATGCACGGCCTTCACATGTCTCATGGCTGGCTGGTGCATGGTTCAGGCAGGGGTGCCAGGTGTTTCAGGTGTGGCTGACACATGATGCAGGCGTGGCTGACACATGACTCAGGCATTCATCGCACATTATCCATGCCTGGCAGACATGTGTTTCATGCATTGGTTACATGTCGTTCCTCTGTGGCAGACACGTGACTCACTCGCTGCTGACACATGGCTCCCACCTACTCAGACGTGGCTGGAACGTGGCTCACGCATGGTCCAGCCATGATTCACGTTTGGCTCCCTTGTGGTTCACGTGTGGTTCACACCTTGAACATGTGTGCTTCACACGTGTTTCCCATGTGGTTCACGTATGTCTCATGTGGTTCTGTGATGGTTCAGGTGTTGCTCCCAAATGGTTCAGGCGTAAGCCAGGTGTGGCTCACTCATGGCTCATGTGCATGTCACCTGTGGTTGAGGAGTGTTTCACCCGTGATTTAGATGTGTCTCACACGTGGTGCAGGCATGGCTCAGCCATGGCTCACCTGTACTTCAGGTGAGCCTCCGACGGGTCCAGGTGTGGCCGACACATGATTCAGGAGTTTGTCAAACATGGCTAGCACATGTCTCAGGTGAGGCTCACGCCATGCTGGGGCATGGCTCTGGCATGGTTGGCACGTGGTCAGGCATGTCTGACATGAGATTCAGGCGTTGCTGGCATGTGTTTCAGGCATGGGTTTAAGGCGTGTCAGACATGGGTTCCAGTGGTATGTGATGCTTCGTTCAGGCCACAGTGACAAGTGATTGCTGTGTGGCTGGAACTTGATCTGTCACAGTTGACACATGGCTGAGGCGTGGCTGACATGTGATTCAGATGTGGGTGACAGGTGATTCAGGTGTGGCTGGCAATTTTCTGATGCGGGGCTGACGCATGACACAGGCATGGCCCAGACGTGACTCAGGCATTCATTGAACACTATCCATGCGTGACAGACATGTGGTCACACGTGGGACATATAATAGAGGTGTTGCTCTCATGTTGCTGAAACGTGGCCTGCACATTCTCAGACATGCTGGCACATGGCTCCTGCATGCCTCAGCCGTGTTTCATGTGTGGCTCACCTGAGGTTCATGTGTGGTTCAAGCATTGAAGATGGGTGCTTCCCATGTGCTTCAGATATGGGTCTAGGGTGACTCACATGTGGTTCCGGCATGGTTCAGTTGTGGCTCACACACAGTTCAGATATAATTCTGTTATGGCTCACACATGACTTTTGAGCCTCACAAATGCTACAGGAGACGTTCACACTTGATTGAGGCATGGCTCACACATGGTTCAGGTGCAGGTCAGCCAAGGCTTACACGTGATGCAGGCATGAAACAGAACGGGGTCACACTTGGCTGACACATGATTCAGGCGTTTGTCACGCATGGCTCACACACAGCTGAGGTGTGGCTCATGCATGGCTGTGGTGCTGCTCAGGCGTGGATCACACTTGTTTGTGGCATGGATGGCACATGGTTCAGGAATGGCAGGCAGGTGGTTTGAGCGTGGCTGCCACGTGCTTCAAGTGAGGCTGGCGTGTGGTTAAATTGGGACTGGCACATGGTTCAGTCGTGGCTGGCATGTGACTTCCGCATGGCTGAGAAGAGACTCAGGCGTGGCTCACGTTTTTCAGGCATGGCTGACTCATGACTCATCTGAAGCAGCCACGTGACACAGGTGTGCCTGTCACAACACGCAGGTGTGGCTCGCTCCTCATTCATGCACGGCATTCTCGTGGCTCAGGGGTGGCTGGTGCATGGTTCCCGCATGGGTGCCAGGTGTTTCAGGTGTGGCTGACACATGAAGCAGGCATGGCTGCCACGTGACTCAGGCATTCATCTCACACTAACCATGCATGGCAGACATGTGTTTCATGCTTGGATTACCTGTTAATTGTGTGTGGAACAGACGTTATTCGCTTTTATCTGACCCATGGCTCCCACCTACTCAGCCATGCCTGGCACGTGGTTGACACATGGCCCAGTCATGTTTCACGTGTGGCTCCCATGTGGCCCAGGTGTGGTTCAGGCATTGAAGATGGGTGCTTCACTCGTGGTTCCTATGTGGTTCAAGTGTGACACATGTGGTTCAGTCATGGTTCAGGTGTGGCTCCCAAATGGTTCAGGTGTAACCCAGGTGTGGCTCACACATGGCTCATCTGCGTGTCACCTATGATTGAAGAGTGTTTCACCCGGGATGCAGGCATGGCTCACACGTGTTGAAGGCAGGGCTCAGCCATGGCTCACATGTAGTTCAGGCGAGCCTCAGACCGGGGCCAGGTGTGGATGACACGTGATTCAGGAGTTTGTCACACATGGCTAACACACGTCTGAGGGGAGGCTCACGCATGGCTGGGGTGTGGCTCTGGCATGGTAGGCACGTGGCTCAGGCATGTCTGACATGAGACTCAGGCGTTGCTCACATGTGTTTCTGACATGGGTTTCAGGTGTGTCGGACACAGATTCCAGTGCTGTGTGGTGCTTCGTTGAGGCCGCAGTTACATGTGATTGCTGTGTGGCTGAAACTCAGTGTGTCGCAGTTGACACATGGCTCAGCCCTGGCTGCCATGTGGTAGACAGGTGATTCAGGTGTGGCTGGCAATTTTGTGATGCGGGGCTGACGCATGTGGCAGGCATTGTTCACACATGACTCAGGCATTCATCGCACATTATCCATGCATGGCAGGAATGTGGTCAAACATGGGACATGTCGTACAGATGTGGCTCCCATGTTGCTGAAATGCGGCCCCCACATACTCAGTCATGGCTGGCACGTGGCTCATGCATGCCTCAGCTGTGTTTCATGTGTGGCTCACCTGGGGTTCATGTGTGGTTCAAGCATGGAACATGTGTGCTTCCCATGGGCTTCAGATGTTGTTCATGGGTGCCTCACACGTGGATCTGGCACGGTTCACTTGTGGCTCACACACCGTTCAGATGTAATTCATGCATGGCTCACACATGACTTGTGTGCGTCACAAATGCTACAGGAGACTTTCACACATGATTTAGGCATGGCTCACACATGGTTCCAGTGCAGCTCAGCCAAGGCTCACACGTGATGCAGGCACGAAACGGGACTGGGTCTCATGTAGCTGACGTACGATTCAGGGGTTTGTCACGCATGGCTCACACATGGCTGAGGTGTGGCTCATGCATGGCTGTGGTGCTGCTCAGGCGTGGCGCACAATTTTTTGGCATGGTTGGTACATGGTTCAGGCATGGCAGGCAGATGTCTCAAGAGTGGCTGCCACGTGCTTCAAGTGAGGCAGGCGTGTGGTTAAAGTGGGACTGGCACATGGTACAGTCGTGGCTGGCATGTGACTTCGGCATGGCTGAGAAGAGACGCAGGCGTGGCTCACACGTTTTTCAGGCATGGCTGACTCATGACACACGTGAGGCAGCCACGTGACACTGGCGTGCCAGTCACATCATGCAGGTGTGGCTTGCACCTCATTCATGCATGGCCTTCACGTGGCTCAGGGGTGGCTGGGGCCTGGTTCCCAAATGGGAGTCAGGTGTTTCAGGTGTGGCTGACACATGAAGCAGGGATGGCTGACACGTGATTCAGGTATTCATCACACATTATCCATGCATGGCAGACACGTATTTCATGCATGGGCTACGTGTCGATCGTGTGTGGGACACATGTGACTCGCTTATTTCTGACCCATGGCTCCCACCTACTCAGACGTGCCTGGCACGTGGCTGACACATGGCCAAGCCATGTTTCACATGTGGCTCCGATGTGGCTCAGGTGTGGTTCAGCCATTGAAGATGGGTGCTTCCGTCATGGTTCCCATGTGGATCAAGTGTGACACATGTGGTTCGGTCATGGTTCAGGTGTGGCTCCCAAATGGTTCAGGTGTAACCCAGGTGTGGCTCAATCATAACTGAAGTACATGTCACCAATTGTTGAGGAGTGTTTCACCCGTGATGCAGGTGTGGCTCACACGTGGTGCAGGCAGGGCTCAGCCATGGCTCACATGGAGTTCAGGCGAGCCTCAGACCGGGGCCAGGTGTGGCTGACACATGATTCAGGAGTTTGTCACACATGGCTAACACACGTATCTGGGGAGGCTAACGCAAGGCTTGGGCGTGGCTCTGGCATGGTAGGCACGTGGCTCAGGCATGTCTGACACGAGACTCAGGCGTTGCTAACATGTGTTTCAGGCATGGGATTCAGGTGTGTCGGCCACGGGTTCAAGTGCTGTGTGGTCTTCGTTGAGGCCGCAGTGACACATGATTGATGTGGGGCTGACACTCGTTTTGTTGTGGTTGATACATGGCTCAGGCCTGGCTGACATGTGGTTCGGATGTGGGTGACAAGTGATTCAGCTGTGGCTGGCACTTCACTGATGCAGGGCTGACACATGACACAGGCATGGCTCACACACGACTCAGGCATTCATCGCACATTATCCATGCGTGGCAGGCATGTTTTCACACCTGGGACATGTCGTACAGCTGTGGCTCCCTCATTGCTGACATGTGGGCCCCACATACTCAGTCACATCTGGCACGTGGCTCAGGCATGCCTCAGCTGTGTTTCATGGGTGGCTCACCTGAGGTTCATGTGTGGTTCAAGCATTCAACATGGCTGCTTCCCGTGTGGTCCAAGTGTGGTTCAAGGGTGCCTTACATGTGCTTCCAGCACGGTTCTCTTGTGGCTCACACACGGTTCCGATGTAATACATGCATGGCTCACACATGACTTGTGGGGGTCACAAATGCTACAGGAGACTTTCACACATGATTTAGGCCTGGCTCACACATGGTTCAGGTGCGGCTCAGCCAAGGCTCACACGTGATGCAGGCATGCCACAGACCTGGGTCACATGTGGAAGAAGCATGATTCCAGCGTTTGTCACGCATCCCTCACACCTGGTTGTGGTGTGGCTCATGCATAGCTTTGGTGCTGATCAGGCGTGGCTCACAGTTGTTTGTGGCATGGTTGGCACGTTCTTCAGGCATGGCCGGCAGGGGGCTCCAGCGTGGCTGACATGTGCTTCAAGTGAGGCTGGCCTGTGGTTAAATTGGGAATGGCACATGGTTCAGTCATAGCTTGCATGTGACTTTGGCGTGGCTGAGATGAGACACAGGCGTGGCTCACACGTTTTGCAGGCATGCCTGACACATGATTCAGGTGATGCAGCCATGTGACACAGGCGCGCCTGTCACATCACACAGCTGTGGCTCACACCTGCTTCATGAGCGGCCTTCACATGGCTCTGGGGTGGCGGGTGCATGGTCCACGCATGGGTACCAGGTGTTTCAGGTGTGGCTGACACATGATGCAGGCATGGCTGACACGCAACTCAGGCATTCATCGCCCATTATCCGTGCCCGGCAGACATGTGTTTCATGCATGGGTTACATGTCATTCACGTGTAGCACACATGTGACTCACTCGCTGCTGACAAATGTCTTCCGCCTACTCAGACGTGGCTGGCACGTGGCTCACCCATGGCCCAGCCATGTTTCAGGAGTGGCTCCCCTGTGGTTCATGTGTGGTTCAAACCTTGAACATGTGTGCTTCACACATGTTTCGCATGTGGTACAAGTTTGCCTCACGTGGTTCAGTCATGGTTCAGCTGTGGCTCCCAAATGGTTCAGGTGTAACTCAGGTGTGGCTCATCCACGGCTCATGTGCATGTTACATACGGTTGAGGAGTGTTTGAGCTGTGATTCAGGAGTGGCTCACACGTGGTGCAAGTGTGGCTCAGATATGGCTCACATGGAGTTCAGGTGAGCCTCAGACCAGGGCCAGGTGTGGCTGACACGTGATTCAGGAGTTTGTCACACATGGCTAACACATGTCTCAGGGGAGGCTCACACATGGCTGAGGCGTGGCTCTGGCATGGTTGGCATGTGGCCCAGGCATGTCTGACACCAGATTCATGTGTGGCTGGCATGTGTTTCAGGCATGGGATTAAGGCGTGTCTCACACAGGTTCCAGTGGTATGTCATGCTTCGTTCAGGCCGTCTTGACACGTGATTGCTGTTTGGCTGACCCTTGGTGTGTCACCGTTGACACACGGCTCAGGCGTGGCTGTCATGTGGTTCAGATATGGGTGACAGGTGGTTCAGGTGTGGCTGGCAATTTTCTCTTGCGGGGCTGATGCATGATGCAGGCATGGCCCACACGTGACTCAGGCATTCATCGCACATTATCCATGAGTGGCAGGCATGTGGTCACACATGGGACATGTCATACAGGTGTGGCTCCCACGTTGCTGAATCGTGGACCCCACATAATCACTCATGTCTGGCACGGGGCTCATGCATGCCTCAGCTGTGTTTTATGTGTGGCTCACCTGACGTTCATGTGTGGTTCAAGCATTGAACATGGGTGTTTCCCATGTGCTTCAAATGTGGTTCAAGGGGTCCTAACATGTGGTTCAGGCATGGTTCTGTTGTGGCTCACACACTGTTCAGATGTAATTCAGGCACGGCTCCCACATGACTTGTGTGGATCACAAATGCTGCAGGAGACTTTCACACATGATTTAGGCATGGCAAACACGTGGTTCAGGTGCAGCTCAGCCAAGGCTCACACATGATGCAGGCACGCCACAGAACTGGGTCACATGTGGCTGACGCAAATTCAGGCTTTTGTCACGCATGGCTAACACATGTCTCAGGTGAGGCTAATGCCATGCTGGGGCATGGCTCTGGCATGGTTGCCACGTGGCTCAGGGATGTCTGACATGAGATTCAGGCATTGCTGGCATGTGTTTCAGGCATGGGATTAAGGCATGTTGCACACGGGTTCCAGTGGTATGTCATGCTTCGTTCAGGCCACAGTGGCAAGTGATTGCTGTGTGGCTGACACTTGGTGTCTCGCTGTTGACACATGGCTCAGGCGTGCCTGACATGTGGTTCAGATGTGGGTGACAGGTGATTCAGGTGTGGCCGGCTATTTTCTGATGCAGGGCTGACTCATGACACAGGCATGGCCCACACGTGACTCAGGTATTCATCGCACATTATACATGCGTGGCAGCCATGTGTTTCATGAATGGGTTACGTGTCGTTCATGTGTGGGACATACGTGAATCGCTTTTGGCTGACCCATGGCTCCCACCTACTCAGACGTGCCTGGCACATGGCTGGCACATGTCCCAATCATGTTTCATGTGTGGCTCCCATGTGGCCCAGGTGTGGTTCAGGCATTGAAGATGGGTGCTTCACTCGTGGTTCCCATGTGGTGCAAGTGTGACACAGTGATTCAGTCATGGTTCAGGTGTGGCACCCTAATGGTTCAGGTGTAACCCAGGTGTGGCTCACACCTGGCTCATGAGCGTGTCACATATGGTTGGGGAGTGTTTCACCCGTGATTCAGGCGTGGCTCACACGTGGTGCAGGCAGGGCTCAGCCATGGCTCACATGGAGTTCAGGCGAGCCTCAGAGCAGGGCCAGGTGTGGCTGACACGTGATTCAGGAGTTTGTCACACATGGCTAACACACGTCTCTGGGGAGGTTAACGCAAGGCTTGGGCGTGGCTCTGGCATGGTAGGCACGTGGCTCAGGCATGTCTGACACGAGACTCAGGCGTTGCTCACATGTGTTTCAGGCATGGGATTCAGGTGTGTCGGCCACGGGTTCAAGTGCTGTGTGGTCTTCGTTGAGGCCGCAGTGACACATGATTGATGTGGGGCTGACACTCGTTCTGTTGTGGTTGATACATGGCTCAGGCCTGGCTGACATGTGGTTCGGATGTGGGTGACAAGTGATTCAGCTGTGGCTGGCACTTCACTGATGCAGGGCTGACACATGACACAGGCGTGGCTCACACACGACTCAGGCATTCATCGCACATTATCCATGCGTGGCAGGCATGTTTTCACACCTGGGACATGTCGTACAGCTGTGGCTCCCTCATTGCTGACATGTGGGCCCCACATACTCAGTCACATCTGGCACGTGGCTCAGGCATGCCTCAGCTGTGTTTCATGGGTGGCTCACCTGAGGTTCATGTGTGGTTCAAGCATTCAACATGGCTGCTTCCCGTGTGGTCCAAGTGTGGTTCAAGGGTGCCTTACATGTGCTTCCAGCACGGTTCTCTTGTGGCTCACACACGGTTCCGATGTAATACATGCATGGCTCACACATGACTTGTGGGGGTCACAAATGCTACAGGAGACTTTCACACATGATTTAGGCCTGGCTCACACATGGTTCAGGTGCGGCTCAGCCAAGGCTCACACGTGATGCAGGCATGCCACAGACCTGGGTCACATGTGGAAGAAGCATGATTCCAGCGTTTGTCACGCATCCCTCACACCTGGTTGTGGTGTGGCTCATGCATAGCTTTGGTGCTGATCAGGCGTGGCTCACAGTTGTTTGTGGCATGGTTGGCACGTTCTTCAGGCATGGCCGGCAGGGGGCTCCAGCGTGGCTGACATGTGCTTCAAGTGAGGCTGGCCTGTGGTTAAATTGGGAATGGCACATGGTTCAGTCATAGCTTGCATGTGACTTTGGCGTGGCTGAGATGAGACACAGGCGTGGCTCACACGTTTTGCAGGCATGCCTGACACATGACTCAGGTGATGCAGCCATGTGACACAGGCGCGCCTGTCACATCACACAGCTGTGGCTCACACCTGCTTCATGAGCGGCCTTCACATGGCTCTGGGGTGGCGGGTGCATGGTCCACGCATGGGTACCAGGTGTTTCAGGTGTGGCTGACACATGATGCAGGCATGGCTGACACGCAACTCAGGCATTCATCGCCCATTATCCGTGCCCGGCAGACATGTGTTTCATGCATGGGTTACATGTCATTCACGTGTAGCACACATGTGACTCACTCGCTGCTGACAAATGTCTTCCGCCTACTCAGACGTGGCTGGCACGTGGCTCACCCATGGCCCAGCCATGTTTCAGGAGTGGCTCCCCTGTGGTTCATGTGTGGTTCAAACCTTGAACATGTGTGCTTCACACATGTTTCGCATGTGGTACAAGTTTGCCTCACGTGGTTCAGTCATGGTTCAGCTGTGGCTCCCAAATGGTTCAGGTGTAACTCAGGTGTGGCTCATCCACGGCTCATGTGCATGTTACATACGGTTGAGGAGTGTTTGAGCTGTGATTCAGGAGTGGCTCACACGTGGTGCAAGTGTGGCTCAGATATGGCTCACATGGAGTTCAGGTGAGCCTCAGACCAGGGCCAGGTGTGGCTGACACGTGATTCAGGAGTTTGTCACACATGGCTAACACATGTCTCAGGGGAGGCTCACACATGGCTGAGGCGTGGCTCTGGCATGGTTGGCATGTGGCCCAGGCATGTCTGACACCAGATTCATGTGTGGCTGGCATGTGTTTCAGGCATGGGATTAAGGCGTGTCTCACACAGGTTCCAGTGGTATGTCATGCTTCGTTCAGGCCGTCTTGACACGTGATTGCTGTTTGGCTGACCCTTGGTGTGTCACCGTTGACACACGGCTCAGGCGTGGCTGTCATGTGGTTCAGATATGGGTGACAGGTGGTTCAGGTGTGGCTGGCAATTTTCTCTTGCGGGGCTGATGCATGATGCAGGCATGGCCCACACGTGACTCAGGCATTCATCGCACATTATCCATGAGTGGCAGGCATGTGGTCACACATGGGACATGTCATACAGGTGTGGCTCCCACGTTGCTGAATCGTGGACCCCACATAATCACTCATGTCTGGCACGGGGCTCATGCATGCCTCAGCTGTGTTTTATGTGTGGCTCACCTGACGTTCATGTGTGGTTCAAGCATTGAACATGGGTGTTTCCCATGTGCTTCAAATGTGGTTCAAGGGGTCCTAACATGTGGTTCAGGCATGGTTCTGTTGTGGCTCACACACTGTTCAGATGTAATTCAGGCACGGCTCCCACATGACTTGTGTGGATCACAAATGCTGCAGGAGACTTTCACACATGATTTAGGCATGGCAAACACGTGGTTCAGGTGCAGCTCAGCCAAGGCTCACACATGATGCAGGCACGCCACAGAACTGGGTCACATGTGGCTGACGCAAATTCAGGCTTTTGTCACGCATGGCTAACACATGTCTCAGGTGAGGCTAATGCCATGCTGGGGCATGGCTCTGGCATGGTTGCCACGTGGCTCAGGGATGTCTGACATGAGATTCAGGCATTGCTGGCATGTGTTTCAGGCATGGGATTAAGGCATGTTGCACACGGGTTCCAGTGGTATGTCATGCTTCGTTCAGGCCACAGTGGCAAGTGATTGCTGTGTGGCTGACACTTGGTGTCTCGCTGTTGACACATGGCTCAGGCGTGCCTGACATGTGGTTCAGATGTGGGTGACAGGTGATTCAGGTGTGGCCGGCTATTTTCTGATGCAGGGCTGACTCATGACACAGGCATGGCCCACACGTGACTCAGGTATTCATCGCACATTATACATGCGTGGCAGCCATGTGTTTCATGAATGGGTTACGTGTCGTTCATGTGTGGGACATACGTGAATCGCTTTTGGCTGACCCATGGCTCCCACCTACTCAGACGTGCCTGGCACATGGCTGGCACATGTCCCAATCATGTTTCATGTGTGGCTCCCATGTGGCCCAGGTGTGGTTCAGGCATTGAAGATGGGTGCTTCACTCGTGGTTCCCATGTGGTGCAAGTGTGACACAGTGATTCAGTCATGGTTCAGGTGTGGCACCCTAATGGTTCAGGTGTAACCCAGGTGTGGCTCACACCTGGCTCATGAGCGTGTCACATATGGTTGGGGAGTGTTTCACCCGTGATTCAGGCGTGGCTCACACGTGGTGCAGGCAGGGCTCAGCCATGGCTCACATGGAGTTCAGGCGAGCCTCAGAGCAGGGCCAGGTGTGGCTGACACGTGATTCAGGAGTTTGGCACACATGGCTAACACACGTCTCTGGGGAGGTTAACGCAAGGCTTGGGCGTGGCTCTGGCATGGTAGGCACGTGGCTCAGGCATGTCTGACACGAGACTCAGGCGTTGCTCACATGTGTTTCAGGCATGGGATTCAGGTGTGTCGGCCACGGGTTCAAGTGCTGTGTGGTCTTCGTTGAGGCCGCAGTGACACATGATTGATGTGGGGCTGACACTCGTTCTGTTGTGGTTGATACATGGCTCAGGCCTGGCTGACATGTGGTTCGGATGTGGGTGACAAGTGATTCAGCTGTGGCTGGCACTTCACTGATGCAGGGCTGACACATGACACAGGCGTGGCTCACACACGACTCAGGCATTCATCGCACATTATCCATGCGTGGCAGGCATGTTTTCACACCTGGGACATGTCGTACAGCTGTGGCTCCCTCATTGCTGACATGTGGGCCCCACATACTCAGTCACATCTGGCACGTGGCTCAGGCATGCCTCAGCTGTGTTTCATGGGTGGCTCACCTGAGGTTCATGTGTGGTTCAAGCATTCAACATGGCTGCTTCCCGTGTGGTCCAAGTGTGGTTCAAGGGTGCCTTACATGTGCTTCCAGCACGGTTCTCTTGTGGCTCACACACGGTTCCGATGTAATACATGCATGGCTCACACATGACTTGTGGGGGTCACAAATGCTACAGGAGACTTTCACACATGATTTAGGCCTGGCTCACACATGGTTCAGGTGCGGCTCAGCCAAGGCTCACACGTGATGCAGGCATGCCACAGACCTGGGTCACATGTGGAAGAAGCATGATTCCAGCGTTTGTCACGCATCCCTCACACCTGGTTGTGGTGTGGCTCATGCATAGCTTTGGTGCTGATCAGGCGTGGCTCACAGTTGTTTGTGGCATGGTTGGCACGTTCTTCAGGCATGGCCGGCAGGGGGCTCCAGCGTGGCTGACATGTGCTTCAAGTGAGGCTGGCCTGTGGTTAAATTGGGAATGGCACATGGTTCAGTCATAGCTTGCATGTGACTTTGGCGTGGCTGAGATGAGACACAGGCGTGGCTCACACGTTTTGCAGGCATGCCTGACACATGATTCAGGTGATGCAGCCATGTGACACAGGCGCGCCTGTCACATCACACAGCTGTGGCTCACACCTGCTTCATGAGCGGCCTTCACATGGCTCTGGGGTGGCGGGTGCATGGTCCACGCATGGGTACCAGGTGTTTCAGGTGTGGCTGACACATGATGCAGGCATGGCTGACACGCAACTCAGGCATTCATCGCCCATTATCCGTGCCCGGCAGACATGTGTTTCATGCATGGGTTACATGTCATTCACGTGTAGCACACATGTGACTCACTCGCTGCTGACAAATGTCTTCCGCCTACTCAGACGTGGCTGGCACGTGGCTCACCCATGGCCCAGCCATGTTTCAGGAGTGGCTCCCCTGTGGTTCATGTGTGGTTCAAACCTTGAACATGTGTGCTTCACACATGTTTCGCATGTGGTACAAGTTTGCCTCACGTGGTTCAGTCATGGTTCAGCTGTGGCTCCCAAATGGTTCAGGTGTAACTCAGGTGTGGCTCATCCACGGCTCATGTGCATGTTACATACGGTTGAGGAGTGTTTGAGCTGTGATTCAGGAGTGGCTCACACGTGGTGCAAGTGTGGCTCAGATATGGCTCACATGGAGTTCAGGTGAGCCTCAGACCAGGGCCAGGTGTGGCTGACACGTGATTCAGGAGTTTGTCACACATGGCTAACACATGTCTCAGGGGAGGCTCACACATGGCTGAGGCGTGGCTCTGGCATGGTTGGCATGTGGCCCAGGCATGTCTGACACCAGATTCATGTGTGGCTGGCATGTGTTTCAGGCATGGGATTAAGGCGTGTCTCACACAGGTTCCAGTGGTATGTCATGCTTCGTTCAGGCCGTCTTGACACGTGATTGCTGTTTGGCTGACCCTTGGTGTGTCACCGTTGACACACGGCTCAGGCGTGGCTGTCATGTGGTTCAGATATGGGTGACAGGTGGTTCAGGTGTGGCTGGCAATTTTCTCTTGCGGGGCTGATGCATGATGCAGGCATGGCCCACACGTGACTCAGGCATTCATCGCACATTATCCATGAGTGGCAGGCATGTGGTCACACATGGGACATGTCATACAGGTGTGGCTCCCACGTTGCTGAATCGTGGACCCCACATAATCACTCATGTCTGGCACGGGGCTCATGCATGCCTCAGCTGTGTTTTATGTGTGGCTCACCTGACGTTCATGTGTGGTTCAAGCATTGAACATGGGTGTTTCCCATGTGCTTCAAATGTGGTTCAAGGGGTCCTAACATGTGGTTCAGGCATGGTTCTGTTGTGGCTCACACACTGTTCAGATGTAATTCAGGCACGGCTCCCACATGACTTGTGTGGATCACAAATGCTGCAGGAGACTTTCACACATGATTTAGGCATGGCAAACACGTGGTTCAGGTGCAGCTCAGCCAAGGCTCACACATGATGCAGGCACGCCACAGAACTGGGTCACATGTGGCTGACGCAAATTCAGGCTTTTGTCACGCATGGCTAACACATGTCTCAGGTGAGGCTAATGCCATGCTGGGGCATGGCTCTGGCATGGTTGCCACGTGGCTCAGGGATGTCTGACATGAGATTCAGGCATTGCTGGCATGTGTTTCAGGCATGGGATTAAGGCATGTTGCACACGGGTTCCAGTGGTATGTCATGCTTCGTTCAGGCCACAGTGGCAAGTGATTGCTGTGTGGCTGACACTTGGTGTCTCGCTGTTGACACATGGCTCAGGCGTGCCTGACATGTGGTTCAGATGTGGGTGACAGGTGATTCAGGTGTGGCCGGCTATTTTCTGATGCAGGGCTGACTCATGACACAGGCATGGCCCACACGTGACTCAGGTATTCATCGCACATTATACATGCGTGGCAGCCATGTGTTTCATGAATGGGTTACGTGTCGTTCATGTGTGGGACATACGTGAATCGCTTTTGGCTGACCCATGGCTCCCACCTACTCAGACGTGCCTGGCACATGGCTGGCACATGTCCCAATCATGTTTCATGTGTGGCTCCCATGTGGCCCAGGTGTGGTTCAGGCATTGAAGATGGGTGCTTCACTCGTGGTTCCCATGTGGTGCAAGTGTGACACAGTGATTCAGTCATGGTTCAGGTGTGGCACCCTAATGGTTCAGGTGTAACCCAGGTGTGGCTCACACCTGGCTCATGAGCGTGTCACATATGGTTGGGGAGTGTTTCACCCGTGATTCAGGCGTGGCTCACACGTGGTGCAGGCAGGGCTCAGCCATGGCTCACATGGAGTTCAGGCGAGCCTCAGAGCAGGGCCAGGTGTGGCTGACACGTGATTCAGGAGTTTGTCACACATGGCTAACACACGTCTCTGGGGAGGTTAACGCAAGGCTTGGGCGTGGCTCTGGCATGGTAGGCACGTGGCTCAGGCATGTCTGACACGAGACTCAGGCGTTGCTCACATGTGTTTCAGGCATGGGATTCAGGTGTGTCGGCCACGGGTTCAAGTGCTGTGTGGTCTTCGTTGAGGCCGCAGTGACACATGATTGATGTGGGGCTGACACTCGTTCTGTTGTGGTTGATACATGGCTCAGGCCTGGCTGACATGTGGTTCGGATGTGGGTGACAAGTGATTCAGCTGTGGCTGGCACTTCACTGATGCAGGGCTGACACATGACACAGGCGTGGCTCACACACGACTCAGGCATTCATCGCACATTATCCATGCGTGGCAGGCATGTTTTCACACCTGGGACATGTCGTACAGCTGTGGCTCCCTCATTGCTGACATGTGGGCCCCACATACTCAGTCACATCTGGCACGTGGCTCAGGCATGCCTCAGCTGTGTTTCATGGGTGGCTCACCTGAGGTTCATGTGTGGTTCAAGCATTCAACATGGCTGCTTCCCGTGTGGTCCAAGTGTGGTTCAAGGGTGCCTTACATGTGCTTCCAGCACGGTTCTCTTGTGGCTCACACACGGTTCCGATGTAATACATGCATGGCTCACACATGACTTGTGGGGGTCACAAATGCTACAGGAGACTTTCACACATGATTTAGGCCTGGCTCACACATGGTTCAGGTGCGGCTCAGCCAAGGCTCACACGTGATGCAGGCATGCCACAGACCTGGGTCACATGTGGAAGAAGCATGATTCCAGCGTTTGTCACGCATCCCTCACACCTGGTTGTGGTGTGGCTCATGCATAGCTTTGGTGCTGATCAGGCGTGGCTCACAGTTGTTTGTGGCATGGTTGGCACGTTCTTCAGGCATGGCCGGCAGGGGGCTCCAGCGTGGCTGACATGTGCTTCAAGTGAGGCTGGCCTGTGGTTAAATTGGGAATGGCACATGGTTCAGTCATAGCTTGCATGTGACTTTGGCGTGGCTGAGATGAGACACAGGCGTGGCTCACACGTTTTGCAGGCATGCCTGACACATGACTCAGGTGATGCAGCCATGTGACACAGGCGCGCCTGTCACATCACACAGCTGTGGCTCACACCTGCTTCATGAGCGGCCTTCACATGGCTCTGGGGTGGCGGGTGCATGGTCCACGCATGGGTACCAGGTGTTTCAGGTGTGGCTGACACATGATGCAGGCATGGCTGACACGCAACTCAGGCATTCATCGCCCATTATCCGTGCCCGGCAGACATGTGTTTCATGCATGGGTTACATGTCATTCACGTGTAGCACACATGTGACTCACTCGCTGCTGACAAATGTCTTCCGCCTACTCAGACGTGGCTGGCACGTGGCTCACCCATGGCCCAGCCATGTTTCAGGAGTGGCTCCCCTGTGGTTCATGTGTGGTTCAAACCTTGAACATGTGTGCTTCACACATGTTTCGCATGTGGTACAAGTTTGCCTCACGTGGTTCAGTCATGGTTCAGCTGTGGCTCCCAAATGGTTCAGGTGTAACTCAGGTGTGGCTCATCCACGGCTCATGTGCATGTTACATACGGTTGAGGAGTGTTTGAGCTGTGATTCAGGAGTGGCTCACACGTGGTGCAAGTGTGGCTCAGATATGGCTCACATGGAGTTCAGGTGAGCCTCAGACCAGGGCCAGGTGTGGCTGACACGTGATTCAGGAGTTTGTCACACATGGCTAACACATGTCTCAGGGGAGGCTCACACATGGCTGAGGCGTGGCTCTGGCATGGTTGGCATGTGGCCCAGGCATGTCTGACACCAGATTCATGTGTGGCTGGCATGTGTTTCAGGCATGGGATTAAGGCGTGTCTCACACAGGTTCCAGTGGTATGTCATGCTTCGTTCAGGCCGTCTTGACACGTGATTGCTGTTTGGCTGACCCTTGGTGTGTCACCGTTGACACACGGCTCAGGCGTGGCTGTCATGTGGTTCAGATATGGGTGACAGGTGGTTCAGGTGTGGCTGGCAATTTTCTCTTGCGGGGCTGATGCATGATGCAGGCATGGCCCACACGTGACTCAGGCATTCATCGCACATTATCCATGAGTGGCAGGCATGTGGTCACACATGGGACATGTCATACAGGTGTGGCTCCCACGTTGCTGAATCGTGGACCCCACATAATCACTCATGTCTGGCACGGGGCTCATGCATGCCTCAGCTGTGTTTTATGTGTGGCTCACCTGACGTTCATGTGTGGTTCAAGCATTGAACATGGGTGTTTCCCATGTGCTTCAAATGTGGTTCAAGGGGTCCTAACATGTGGTTCAGGCATGGTTCTGTTGTGGCTCACACACTGTTCAGATGTAATTCAGGCACGGCTCCCACATGACTTGTGTGGATCACAAATGCTGCAGGAGACTTTCACACATGATTTAGGCATGGCAAACACGTGGTTCAGGTGCAGCTCAGCCAAGGCTCACACATGATGCAGGCACGCCACAGAACTGGGTCACATGTGGCTGACGCAAATTCAGGCTTTTGTCACGCATGGCTAACACATGTCTCAGGTGAGGCTAATGCCATGCTGGGGCATGGCTCTGGCATGGTTGCCACGTGGCTCAGGGATGTCTGACATGAGATTCAGGCATTGCTGGCATGTGTTTCAGGCATGGGATTAAGGCATGTTGCACACGGGTTCCAGTGGTATGTCATGCTTCGTTCAGGCCACAGTGGCAAGTGATTGCTGTGTGGCTGACACTTGGTGTCTCGCTGTTGACACATGGCTCAGGCGTGCCTGACATGTGGTTCAGATGTGGGTGACAGGTGATTCAGGTGTGGCCGGCTATTTTCTGATGCAGGGCTGACTCATGACACAGGCATGGCCCACACGTGACTCAGGTATTCATCGCACATTATACATGCGTGGCAGCCATGTGTTTCATGAATGGGTTACGTGTCGTTCATGTGTGGGACATACGTGAATCGCTTTTGGCTGACCCATGGCTCCCACCTACTCAGACGTGCCTGGCACATGGCTGGCACATGTCCCAATCATGTTTCATGTGTGGCTCCCATGTGGCCCAGGTGTGGTTCAGGCATTGAAGATGGGTGCTTCACTCGTGGTTCCCATGTGGTGCAAGTGTGACACAGTGATTCAGTCATGGTTCAGGTGTGGCACCCTAATGGTTCAGGTGTAACCCAGGTGTGGCTCACACCTGGCTCATGAGCGTGTCACATATGGTTGGGGAGTGTTTCACCCGTGATTCAGGCGTGGCTCACACGTGGTGCAGGCAGGGCTCAGCCATGGCTCACATGGAGTTCAGGCGAGCCTCAGAGCAGGGCCAGGTGTGGCTGACACGTGATTCAGGAGTTTGTCACACATGGCTAACACACGTCTCTGGGGAGGTTAACGCAAGGCTTGGGCGTGGCTCTGGCATGGTAGGCACGTGGCTCAGGCATGTCTGACACGAGACTCAGGCGTTGCTCACATGTGTTTCAGGCATGGGATTCAGGTGTGTCGGCCACGGGTTCAAGTGCTGTGTGGTCTTCGTTGAGGCCGCAGTGACACATGATTGATGTGGGGCTGACACTCGTTCTGTTGTGGTTGATACATGGCTCAGGCCTGGCTGACATGTGGTTCGGATGTGGGTGACAAGTGATTCAGCTGTGGCTGGCACTTCACTGATGCAGGGCTGACACATGACACAGGCGTGGCTCACACACGACTCAGGCATTCATCGCACATTATCCATGCGTGGCAGGCATGTTTTCACACCTGGGACATGTCGTACAGCTGTGGCTCCCTCATTGCTGACATGTGGGCCCCACATACTCAGTCACATCTGGCACGTGGCTCAGGCATGCCTCAGCTGTGTTTCATGGGTGGCTCACCTGAGGTTCATGTGTGGTTCAAGCATTCAACATGGCTGCTTCCCGTGTGGTCCAAGTGTGGTTCAAGGGTGCCTTACATGTGCTTCCAGCACGGTTCTCTTGTGGCTCACACACGGTTCCGATGTAATACATGCATGGCTCACACATGACTTGTGGGGGTCACAAATGCTACAGGAGACTTTCACACATGATTTAGGCCTGGCTCACACATGGTTCAGGTGCGGCTCAGCCAAGGCTCACACGTGATGCAGGCATGCCACAGACCTGGGTCACATGTGGAAGAAGCATGATTCCAGCGTTTGTCACGCATCCCTCACACCTGGTTGTGGTGTGGCTCATGCATAGCTTTGGTGCTGATCAGGCGTGGCTCACAGTTGTTTGTGGCATGGTTGGCACATTCTTCAGGCATGGCCGGCAGGTGGCTCCAGCGTGGCTGACATGTGCTTCAAGTGAGGCTGGCCTGTGGTTAAATTGGGAATGGCACATGGTTCGGTCATAGCTTGCAGGTGACTTTGGCGTGGCTGAGATGAGACACAGGCGTGGCTCACACGTTTTGCAGGCATGCCTGACACATGACTCAGGTGATGCAGCCATGTGACACAGGCGCGCCTGTCACATCACACAGCTGTGGCTCACACCTGCTTCATGAGCGGCCTTCACATGGCTCTGGGGTGGCGGGTGCATGGTCCACGCATGGGTACCAGGTGTTTCAGGTGTGGCTGACACATGATGCAGGCATGGCTGACACGCAACTCAGGCATTCATCGCCCATTATCCGTGCCCGGCAGACATGTGTTTCATGCATGGGTTACATGTCATTCACGTGTAGCACACATGTGACTCACTCGCTGCTGACAAATGTCTTCCGCCTACTCAGACGTGGCTGGCACGTGGCTCACCCATGGCCCAGCCATGTTTCAGGAGTGGCTCCCCTGTGGTTCATGTGTGGTTCAAACCTTGAACATGTGTGCTTCACACATGTTTCGCATGTGGTACAAGTTTGCCTCACGTGGTTCAGTCATGGTTCAGCTGTGGCTCCCAAATGGTTCAGGTGTAACTCAGGTGTGGCTCATCCACGGCTCATGTGCATGTTACATACGGTTGAGGAGTGTTTGAGCTGTGATTCAGGAGTGGCTCACACGTGGTGCAAGTGTGGCTCAGATATGGCTCACATGGAGTTCAGGTGAGCCTCAGACCAGGGCCAGGTGTGGCTGACACGTGATTCAGGAGTTTGTCACACATGGCTAACACATGTCTCAGGGGAGGCTCACACATGGCTGAGGCGTGGCTCTGGCATGGTTGGCATGTGGCCCAGGCATGTCTGACACCAGATTCATGTGTGGCTGGCATGTGTTTCAGGCATGGGATTAAGGCGTGTCTCACACAGGTTCCAGTGGCATGTCATGCTTCGTTCAGGCCGTCTTGACACGTGATTGCTGTTTGGCTGACCCTTGGTGTGTCACCGTTGACACACGGCTCAGGCGTGGCTGTCATGTGGTTCAGATATGGGTGACAGGTGGTTCAGGTGTGGCTGGCAATTTTCTCTTGCGGGGCTGATGCATGATGCAGGCATGGCCCACACGTGACTCAGGCATTCATCGCACATTATCCATGAGTGGCAGGCATGTGGTCACACATGGGACATGTCATACAGGTGTGGCTCCCACGTTGCTGAATCGTGGACCCCACATAATCACTCATGTCTGGCACGGGGCTCATGCATGCCTCAGCTGTGTTTTATGTGTGGCTCACCTGACGTTCATGTGTGGTTCAAGCATTGAACATGGGTGTTTCCCATGTGCTTCAAATGTGGTTCAAGGGGTCCTAACATGTGGTTCAGGCATGGTTCTGTTGTGGCTCACACACTGTTCAGATGTAATTCAGGCACGGCTCCCACATGACTTGTGTGGATCACAAATGCTGCAGGAGACTTTCACACATGATTTAGGCATGGCAAACACGTGGTTCAGGTGCAGCTCAGCCAAGGCTCACACATGATGCAGGCACGCCACAGAACTGGGTCACATGTGGCTGACGCAAATTCAGGCTTTTGTCACGCATGGCTAACACATGTCTCAGGTGAGGCTAATGCCATGCTGGGGCATGGCTCTGGCATGGTTGCCACGTGGCTCAGGGATGTCTGACATGAGATTCAGGCATTGCTGGCATGTGTTTCAGGCATGGGATTAAGGCATGTTGCACACGGGTTCCAGTGGTATGTCATGCTTCGTTCAGGCCACAGTGGCAAGTGATTGCTGTGTGGCTGACACTTGGTGTCTCGCTGTTGACACATGGCTCAGGCGTGCCTGACATGTGGTTCAGATGTGGGTGACAGGTGATTCAGGTGTGGCCGGCTATTTTCTGATGCAGGGCTGACTCATGACACAGGCATGGCCCACACGTGACTCAGGTATTCATCGCACATTATACATGCGTGGCAGCCATGTGTTTCATGAATGGGTTACGTGTCGTTCATGTGTGGGACATACGTGAATCGCTTTTGGCTGACCCATGGCTCCCACCTACTCAGACGTGCCTGGCACATGGCTGGCACATGTCCCAATCATGTTTCATGTGTGGCTCCCATGTGGCCCAGGTGTGGTTCAGGCATTGAAGATGGGTGCTTCACTCGTGGTTCCCATGTGGTGCAAGTGTGACACAGTGATTCAGTCATGGTTCAGGTGTGGCACCCTAATGGTTCAGGTGTAACCCAGGTGTGGCTCACACCTGGCTCATGAGCGTGTCACATATGGTTGGGGAGTGTTTCACCCGTGATTCAGGCGTGGCTCACACGTGGTGCAGGCAGGGCTCAGCCATGGCTCACATGGAGTTCAGGCGAGCCTCAGAGCAGGGCCAGGTGTGGCTGACACGTGATTCAGGAGTTTGTCACACATGGCTAACACACGTCTCTGGGGAGGTTAACGCAAGGCTTGGGCGTGGCTCTGGCATGGTAGGCACGTGGCTCAGGCATGTCTGACACGAGACTCAGGCGTTGCTCACATGTGTTTCAGGCATGGGATTCAGGTGTGTCGGCCACGGGTTCAAGTGCTGTGTGGTCTTCGTTGAGGCCGCAGTGACACATGATTGATGTGGGGCTGACACTCGTTCTGTTGTGGTTGATACATGGCTCAGGCCTGGCTGACATGTGGTTCGGATGTGGGTGACAAGTGATTCAGCTGTGGCTGGCACTTCACTGATGCAGGGCTGACACATGACACAGGCGTGGCTCACACACGACTCAGGCATTCATCGCACATTATCCATGCGTGGCAGGCATGTTTTCACACCTGGGACATGTCGTACAGCTGTGGCTCCCTCATTGCTGACATGTGGGCCCCACATACTCAGTCACATCTGGCACGTGGCTCAGGCATGCCTCAGCTGTGTTTCATGGGTGGCTCACCTGAGGTTCATGTGTGGTTCAAGCATTCAACATGGCTGCTTCCCGTGTGGTCCAAGTGTGGTTCAAGGGTGCCTTACATGTGCTTCCAGCACGGTTCTCTTGTGGCTCACACACGGTTCCGATGTAATACATGCATGGCTCACACATGACTTGTGGGGGTCACAAATGCTACAGGAGACTTTCACACATGATTTAGGCCTGGCTCACACATGGTTCAGGTGCGGCTCAGCCAAGGCTCACACGTGATGCAGGCATGCCACAGACCTGGGTCACATGTGGAAGAAGCATGATTCCAGCGTTTGTCACGCATCCCTCACACCTGGTTGTGGTGTGGCTCATGCATAGCTTTGGTGCTGATCAGGCGTGGCTCACAGTTGTTTGTGGCATGGTTGGCACGTTCTTCAGGCATGGCCGGCAGGTGGCTCCAGCGTGGCTGACATGTGCTTCAAGTGAGGCTGGCCTGTGGTTAAATTGGGAATGGCACATGGTTCGGTCATAGCTTGCAGGTGACTTTGGCGTGGCTGAGATGAGACACAGGCGTGGCTCACACGTTTTGCAGGCATGCCTGACACATGACTCAGGTGATGCAGCCATGTGACACAGGCGCGCCTGTCACATCACACAGCTGTGGCTCACACCTGCTTCATGAGCGGCCTTCACATGGCTCTGGGGTGGCGGGTGCATGGTCCACGCATGGGTACCAGGTGTTTCAGGTGTGGCTGACACATGATGCAGGCATGGCTGACACGCAACTCAGGCATTCATCGCCCATTATCCGTGCCCGGCAGACATGTGTTTCATGCATGGGTTACATGTCATTCACGTGTAGCACACATGTGACTCACTCGCTGCTGACAAATGTCTTCCGCCTACTCAGACGTGGCTGGCACGTGGCTCACCCATGGCCCAGCCATGTTTCAGGAGTGGCTCCCCTGTGGTTCATGTGTGGTTCAAACCTTGAACATGTGTGCTTCACACATGTTTCGCATGTGGTACAAGTTTGCCTCACGTGGTTCAGTCATGGTTCAGCTGTGGCTCCCAAATGGTTCAGGTGTAACTCAGGTGTGGCTCATCCACGGCTCATGTGCATGTTACATACGGTTGAGGAGTGTTTGAGCTGTGATTCAGGAGTGGCTCACACGTGGTGCAAGTGTGGCTCAGATATGGCTCACATGGAGTTCAGGTGAGCCTCAGACCAGGGCCAGGTGTGGCTGACACGTGATTCAGGAGTTTGTCACACATGGCTAACACATGTCTCAGGGGAGGCTCACACATGGCTGAGGCGTGGCTCTGGCATGGTTGGCATGTGGCCCAGGCATGTCTGACACCAGATTCATGTGTGGCTGGCATGTGTTTCAGGCATGGGATTAAGGCGTGTCTCACACAGGTTCCAGTGGCATGTCATGCTTCGTTCAGGCCGTCTTGACACGTGATTGCTGTTTGGCTGACCCTTGGTGTGTCACCGTTGACACACGGCTCAGGCGTGGCTGTCATGTGGTTCAGATATGGGTGACAGGTGGTTCAGGTGTGGCTGGCAATTTTCTCTTGCGGGGCTGATGCATGATGCAGGCATGGCCCACACGTGACTCAGGCATTCATCGCACATTATCCATGAGTGGCAGGCATGTGGTCACACATGGGACATGTCATACAGGTGTGGCTCCCACGTTGCTGAATCGTGGACCCCACATAATCACTCATGTCTGGCACGGGGCTCATGCATGCCTCAGCTGTGTTTTATGTGTGGCTCACCTGACGTTCATGTGTGGTTCAAGCATTGAACATGGGTGTTTCCCATGTGCTTCAAATGTGGTTCAAGGGGTCCTAACATGTGGTTCAGGCATGGTTCTGTTGTGGCTCACACACTGTTCAGATGTAATTCAGGCACGGCTCCCACATGACTTGTGTGGATCACAAATGCTGCAGGAGACTTTCACACATGATTTAGGCATGGCAAACACGTGGTTCAGGTGCAGCTCAGCCAAGGCTCACACATGATGCAGGCACGCCACAGAACTGGGTCACATGTGGCTGACGCAAATTCAGGCTTTTGTCACGCATGGCTAACACATGTCTCAGGTGAGGCTAATGCCATGCTGGGGCATGGCTCTGGCATGGTTGCCACGTGGCTCAGGGATGTCTGACATGAGATTCAGGCATTGCTGGCATGTGTTTCAGGCATGGGATTAAGGCATGTTGCACACGGGTTCCAGTGGTATGTCATGCTTCGTTCAGGCCACAGTGGCAAGTGATTGCTGTGTGGCTGACACTTGGTGTCTCGCTGTTGACACATGGCTCAGGCGTGCCTGACATGTGGTTCAGATGTGGGTGACAGGTGATTCAGGTGTGGCCGGCTATTTTCTGATGCAGGGCTGACTCATGACACAGGCATGGCCCACACGTGACTCAGGTATTCATCGCACATTATACATGCGTGGCAGCCATGTGTTTCATGAATGGGTTACGTGTCGTTCATGTGTGGGACATACGTGAATCGCTTTTGGCTGACCCATGGCTCCCACCTACTCAGACGTGCCTGGCACATGGCTGGCACATGTCCCAATCATGTTTCATGTGTGGCTCCCATGTGGCCCAGGTGTGGTTCAGGCATTGAAGATGGGTGCTTCACTCGTGGTTCCCATGTGGTGCAAGTGTGACACAGTGATTCAGTCATGGTTCAGGTGTGGCACCCTAATGGTTCAGGTGTAACCCAGGTGTGGCTCACACCTGGCTCATGAGCGTGTCACATATGGTTGGGGAGTGTTTCACCCGTGATTCAGGCGTGGCTCACACGTGGTGCAGGCAGGGCTCAGCCATGGCTCACATGGAGTTCAGGCGAGCCTCAGAGCAGGGCCAGGTGTGGCTGACACGTGATTCAGGAGTTTGTCACACATGGCTAACACACGTCTCTGGGGAGGTTAACGCAAGGCTTGGGCGTGGCTCTGGCATGGTAGGCACGTGGCTCAGGCATGTCTGACACGAGACTCAGGCGTTGCTCACATGTGTTTCAGGCATGGGATTCAGGTGTGTCGGCCACGGGTTCAAGTGCTGTGTGGTCTTCGTTGAGGCCGCAGTGACACATGATTGATGTGGGGCTGACACTCGTTCTGTTGTGGTTGATACATGGCTCAGGCCTGGCTGACATGTGGTTCGGATGTGGGTGACAAGTGATTCAGCTGTGGCTGGCACTTCACTGATGCAGGGCTGACACATGACACAGGCGTGGCTCACACACGACTCAGGCATTCATCGCACATTATCCATGCGTGGCAGGCATGTTTTCACACCTGGGACATGTCGTACAGCTGTGGCTCCCTCATTGCTGACATGTGGGCCCCACATACTCAGTCACATCTGGCACGTGGCTCAGGCATGCCTCAGCTGTGTTTCATGGGTGGCTCACCTGAGGTTCATGTGTGGTTCAAGCATTCAACATGGCTGCTTCCCGTGTGGTCCAAGTGCGGTTCAAGGGTGCCTTACATGTGCTTCCAGCACGGTTCTCTTGTGGCTCACACACGGTTCCGATGTAATACATGCATGGCTCACACATGACTTGTGGGGGTCACAAATGCTACAGGAGACTTTCACACATGATTTAGGCCTGGCTCACACATGGTTCAGGTGCGGCTCAGCCAAGGCTCACACGTGATGCAGGCATGCCACAGACCTGGGTCACATGTGGAAGAAGCATGATTCCAGCGTTTGTCACGCATCCCTCACACCTGGTTGTGGTGTGGCTCATGCATAGCTTTGGTGCTGATCAGGCGTGGCTCACAGTTGTTTGTGGCATGGTTGGCACGTTCTTCAGGCATGGCCGGCAGGTGGCTCCAGCGTGGCTGACATGTGCTTCAAGTGAGGCTGGCCTGTGGTTAAATTGGGAATGGCACATGGTTCGGTCATAGCTTGCATGTGACTTTGGCGTGGCTGAGATGAGACACAGGCGTGGCTCACACGTTTTGCAGGCATGCCTGACACATGACTCAGGTGATGCAGCCATGTGACACAGGCGCGCCTGTCACATCACACAGCTGTGGCTCACACCTGCTTCATGAGCGGCCTTCACATGGCTCTGGGGTGGCGGGTGCATGGTCCACGCATGGGTACCAGGTGTTTCAGGTGTGGCTGACACATGATGCAGGCATGGCTGACACGCAACTCAGGCATTCATCGCCCATTATCCGTGCCCGGCAGACATGTGTTTCATGCATGGGTTACATGTCATTCACGTGTAGCACACATGTGACTCACTCGCTGCTGACAAATGTCTTCCGCCTACTCAGACGTGGCTGGCACGTGGCTCACCCATGGCCCAGCCATGTTTCAGGAGTGGCTCCCCTGTGGTTCATGTGTGGTTCAAACCTTGAACATGTGTGCTTCACACATGTTTCGCATGTGGTACAAGTTTGCCTCACGTGGTTCAGTCATGGTTCAGCTGTGGCTCCCAAATGGTTCAGGTGTAACTCAGGTGTGGCTCATCCACGGCTCATGTGCATGTTACATACGGTTGAGGAGTGTTTGAGCTGTGATTCAGGAGTGGCTCACACGTGGTGCAAGTGTGGCTCAGATATGGCTCACATGGAGTTCAGGTGAGCCTCAGACCAGGGCCAGGTGTGGCTGACACGTGATTCAGGAGTTTGTCACACATGGCTAACACATGTCTCAGGGGAGGCTCACACATGGCTGAGGCGTGGCTCTGGCATGGTTGGCATGTGGCCCAGGCATGTCTGACACCAGATTCATGTGTGGCTGGCATGTGTTTCAGGCATGGGATTAAGGCGTGTCTCACACAGGTTCCAGTGGCATGTCATGCTTCGTTCAGGCCGTCTTGACACGTGATTGCTGTTTGGCTGACCCTTGGTGTGTCACCGTTGACACACGGCTCAGGCGTGGCTGTCATGTGGTTCAGATATGGGTGACAGGTGGTTCAGGTGTGGCTGGCAATTTTCTCTTGCGGGGCTGATGCATGATGCAGGCATGGCCCACACGTGACTCAGGCATTCATCGCACATTATCCATGAGTGGCAGGCATGTGGTCACACATGGGACATGTCATACAGGTGTGGCTCCCACGTTGCTGAATCGTGGACCCCACATAATCACTCATGTCTGGCACGGGGCTCATGCATGCCTCAGCTGTGTTTTATGTGTGGCTCACCTGACGTTCATGTGTGGTTCAAGCATTGAACATGGGTGTTTCCCATGTGCTTCAAATGTGGTTCAAGGGGTCCTAACATGTGGTTCAGGCATGGTTCTGTTGTGGCTCACACACTGTTCAGATGTAATTCAGGCACGGCTCCCACATGACTTGTGTGGATCACAAATGCTGCAGGAGACTTTCACACATGATTTAGGCATGGCAAACACGTGGTTCAGGTGCAGCTCAGCCAAGGCTCACACATGATGCAGGCACGCCACAGAACTGGGTCACATGTGGCTGACGCAAATTCAGGCTTTTGTCACGCATGGCTAACACATGTCTCAGGTGAGGCTAATGCCATGCTGGGGCATGGCTCTGGCATGGTTGCCACGTGGCTCAGGGATGTCTGACATGAGATTCAGGCATTGCTGGCATGTGTTTCAGGCATGGGATTAAGGCATGTTGCACACGGGTTCCAGTGGTATGTCATGCTTCGTTCAGGCCACAGTGGCAAGTGATTGCTGTGTGGCTGACACTTGGTGTCTCGCTGTTGACACATGGCTCAGGCGTGCCTGACATGTGGTTCAGATGTGGGTGACAGGTGATTCAGGTGTGGCCGGCTATTTTCTGATGCAGGGCTGACTCATGACACAGGCATGGCCCACACGTGACTCAGGTATTCATCGCACATTATACATGCGTGGCAGCCATGTGTTTCATGAATGGGTTACGTGTCGTTCATGTGTGGGACATACGTGAATCGCTTTTGGCTGACCCATGGCTCCCACCTACTCAGACGTGCCTGGCACATGGCTGGCACATGTCCCAATCATGTTTCATGTGTGGCTCCCATGTGGCCCAGGTGTGGTTCAGGCATTGAAGATGGGTGCTTCACTCGTGGTTCCCATGTGGTGCAAGTGTGACACAGTGATTCAGTCATGGTTCAGGTGTGGCACCCTAATGGTTCAGGTGTAACCCAGGTGTGGCTCACACCTGGCTCATGAGCGTGTCACATATGGTTGGGGAGTGTTTCACCCGTGATTCAGGCGTGGCTCACACGTGGTGCAGGCAGGGCTCAGCCATGGCTCACATGGAGTTCAGGCGAGCCTCAGAGCAGGGCCAGGTGTGGCTGACACGTGATTCAGGAGTTTGTCACACATGGCTAACACACGTCTCTGGGGAGGTTAACGCAAGGCTTGGGCGTGGCTCTGGCATGGTAGGCACGTGGCTCAGGCATGTCTGACACGAGACTCAGGCGTTGCTCACATGTGTTTCAGGCATGGGATTCAGGTGTGTCGGCCACGGGTTCAAGTGCTGTGTGGTCTTCGTTGAGGCCGCAGTGACACATGATTGATGTGGGGCTGACACTCGTTCTGTTGTGGTTGATACATGGCTCAGGCCTGGCTGACATGTGGTTCGGATGTGGGTGACAAGTGATTCAGCTGTGGCTGGCACTTCACTGATGCAGGGCTGACACATGACACAGGCGTGGCTCACACACGACTCAGGCATTCATCGCACATTATCCATGCGTGGCAGGCATGTTTTCACACCTGGGACATGTCGTACAGCTGTGGCTCCCTCATTGCTGACATGTGGGCCCCACATACTCAGTCACATCTGGCACGTGGCTCAGGCATGCCTCAGCTGTGTTTCATGGGTGGCTCACCTGAGGTTCATGTGTGGTTCAAGCATTCAACATGGCTGCTTCCCGTGTGGTCCAAGTGTGGTTCAAGGGTGCCTTACATGTGCTTCCAGCACGGTTCTCTTGTGGCTCACACACGGTTCCGATGTAATACATGCATGGCTCACACATGACTTGTGGGGGTCACAAATGCTACAGGAGACTTTCACACATGATTTAGGCCTGGCTCACACATGGTTCAGGTGCGGCTCAGCCAAGGCTCACACGTGATGCAGGCATGCCACAGACCTGGGTCACATGTGGAAGAAGCATGATTCCAGCGTTTGTCACGCATCCCTCACACCTGGTTGTGGTGTGGCTCATGCATAGCTTTGGTGCTGATCAGGCGTGGCTCACAGTTGTTTGTGGCATGGTTGGCACGTTCTTCAGGCATGGCCGGCAGGTGGCTCCAGCGTGGCTGACATGTGCTTCAAGTGAGGCTGGCCTGTGGTTAAATTGGGAATGGCACATGGTTCGGTCATAGCTTGCAGGTGACTTTGGCGTGGCTGAGATGAGACACAGGCGTGGCTCACACGTTTTGCAGGCATGCCTGACACATGACTCAGGTGATGCAGCCATGTGACACAGGCGCGCCTGTCACATCACACAGCTGTGGCTCACACCTGCTTCATGAGCGGCCTTCACATGGCTCTGGGGTGGCGGGTGCATGGTCCACGCATGGGTACCAGGTGTTTCAGGTGTGGCTGACACATGATGCAGGCATGGCTGACACGCAACTCAGGCATTCATCGCCCATTATCCGTGCCCGGCAGACATGTGTTTCATGCATGGGTTACATGTCATTCACGTGTAGCACACATGTGACTCACTCGCTGCTGACAAATGTCTTCCGCCTACTCAGACGTGGCTGGCACGTGGCTCACCCATGGCCCAGCCATGTTTCAGGAGTGGCTCCCCTGTGGTTCATGTGTGGTTCAAACCTTGAACATGTGTGCTTCACACATGTTTCGCATGTGGTACAAGTTTGCCTCACGTGGTTCAGTCATGGTTCAGCTGTGGCTCCCAAATGGTTCAGGTGTAACTCAGGTGTGGCTCATCCACGGCTCATGTGCATGTTACATACGGTTGAGGAGTGTTTGAGCTGTGATTCAGGAGTGGCTCACACGTGGTGCAAGTGTGGCTCAGATATGGCTCACATGGAGTTCAGGTGAGCCTCAGACCAGGGCCAGGTGTGGCTGACACGTGATTCAGGAGTTTGTCACACATGGCTAACACATGTCTCAGGGGAGGCTCACACATGGCTGAGGCGTGGCTCTGGCATGGTTGGCATGTGGCCCAGGCATGTCTGACACCAGATTCATGTGTGGCTGGCATGTGTTTCAGGCATGGGATTAAGGCGTGTCTCACACAGGTTCCAGTGGCATGTCATGCTTCGTTCAGGCCGTCTTGACACGTGATTGCTGTTTGGCTGACCCTTGGTGTGTCACCGTTGACACACGGCTCAGGCGTGGCTGTCATGTGGTTCAGATATGGGTGACAGGTGGTTCAGGTGTGGCTGGCAATTTTCTCTTGCGGGGCTGATGCATGATGCAGGCATGGCCCACACGTGACTCAGGCATTCATCGCACATTATCCATGAGTGGCAGGCATGTGGTCACACATGGGACATGTCATACAGGTGTGGCTCCCACGTTGCTGAATCGTGGACCCCACATAATCACTCATGTCTGGCACGGGGCTCATGCATGCCTCAGCTGTGTTTTATGTGTGGCTCACCTGACGTTCATGTGTGGTTCAAGCATTGAACATGGGTGTTTCCCATGTGCTTCAAATGTGGTTCAAGGGGTCCTAACATGTGGTTCAGGCATGGTTCTGTTGTGGCTCACACACTGTTCAGATGTAATTCAGGCACGGCTCCCACATGACTTGTGTGGATCACAAATGCTGCAGGAGACTTTCACACATGATTTAGGCATGGCAAACACGTGGTTCAGGTGCAGCTCAGCCAAGGCTCACACATGATGCAGGCACGCCACAGAACTGGGTCACATGTGGCTGACGCAAATTCAGGCTTTTGTCACGCATGGCTAACACATGTCTCAGGTGAGGCTAATGCCATGCTGGGGCATGGCTCTGGCATGGTTGCCACGTGGCTCAGGGATGTCTGACATGAGATTCAGGCATTGCTGGCATGTGTTTCAGGCATGGGATTAAGGCATGTTGCACACGGGTTCCAGTGGTATGTCATGCTTCGTTCAGGCCACAGTGGCAAGTGATTGCTGTGTGGCTGACACTTGGTGTCTCGCTGTTGACACATGGCTCAGGCGTGCCTGACATGTGGTTCAGATGTGGGTGACAGGTGATTCAGGTGTGGCCGGCTATTTTCTGATGCAGGGCTGACTCATGACACAGGCATGGCCCACACGTGACTCAGGTATTCATCGCACATTATACATGCGTGGCAGCCATGTGTTTCATGAATGGGTTACGTGTCGTTCATGTGTGGGACATACGTGAATCGCTTTTGGCTGACCCATGGCTCCCACCTACTCAGACGTGCCTGGCACATGGCTGGCACATGTCCCAATCATGTTTCATGTGTGGCTCCCATGTGGCCCAGGTGTGGTTCAGGCATTGAAGATGGGTGCTTCACTCGTGGTTCCCATGTGGTGCAAGTGTGACACAGTGATTCAGTCATGGTTCAGGTGTGGCACCCTAATGGTTCAGGTGTAACCCAGGTGTGGCTCACACCTGGCTCATGAGCGTGTCACATATGGTTGGGGAGTGTTTCACCCGTGATTCAGGCGTGGCTCACACGTGGTGCAGGCAGGGCTCAGCCATGGCTCACATGGAGTTCAGGCGAGCCTCAGAGCAGGGCCAGGTGTGGCTGACACGTGATTCAGGAGTTTGTCACACATGGCTAACACACGTCTCTGGGGAGGTTAACGCAAGGCTTGGGCGTGGCTCTGGCATGGTAGGCACGTGGCTCAGGCATGTCTGACACGAGACTCAGGCGTTGCTCACATGTGTTTCAGGCATGGGATTCAGGTGTGTCGGCCACGGGTTCAAGTGCTGTGTGGTCTTCGTTGAGGCCGCAGTGACACATGATTGATGTGGGGCTGACACTCGTTCTGTTGTGGTTGATACATGGCTCAGGCCTGGCTGACATGTGGTTCGGATGTGGGTGACAAGTGATTCAGCTGTGGCTGGCACTTCACTGATGCAGGGCTGACACATGACACAGGCGTGGCTCACACACGACTCAGGCATTCATCGCACATTATCCATGCGTGGCAGGCATGTTTTCACACCTGGGACATGTCGTACAGCTGTGGCTCCCTCATTGCTGACATGTGGGCCCCACATACTCAGTCACATCTGGCACGTGGCTCAGGCATGCCTCAGCTGTGTTTCATGGGTGGCTCACCTGAGGTTCATGTGTGGTTCAAGCATTCAACATGGCTGCTTCCCGTGTGGTCCAAGTGTGGTTCAAGGGTGCCTTACATGTGCTTCCAGCACGGTTCTCTTGTGGCTCACACACGGTTCCGATGTAATACATGCATGGCTCACACATGACTTGTGGGGGTCACAAATGCTACAGGAGACTTTCACACATGATTTAGGCCTGGCTCACACATGGTTCAGGTGCGGCTCAGCCAAGGCTCACACGTGATGCAGGCATGCCACAGACCTGGGTCACATGTGGAAGAAGCATGATTCCAGCGTTTGTCACGCATCCCTCACACCTGGTTGTGGTGTGGCTCATGCATAGCTTTGGTGCTGATCAGGCGTGGCTCACAGTTGTTTGTGGCATGGTTGGCACGTTCTTCAGGCATGGCCGGCAGGTGGCTCCAGCGTGGCTGACATGTGCTTCAAGTGAGGCTGGCCTGTGGTTAAATTGGGAATGGCACATGGTTCGGTCATAGCTTGCAGGTGACTTTGGCGTGGCTGAGATGAGACACAGGCGTGGCTCACACGTTTTGCAGGCATGCCTGACACATGACTCAGGTGATGCAGCCATGTGACACAGGCGCGCCTGTCACATCACACAGCTGTGGCTCACACCTGCTTCATGAGCGGCCTTCACATGGCTCTGGGGTGGCGGGTGCATGGTCCACGCATGGGTACCAGGTGTTTCAGGTGTGGCTGACACATGATGCAGGCATGGCTGACACGCAACTCAGGCATTCATCGCCCATTATCCGTGCCCGGCAGACATGTGTTTCATGCATGGGTTACATGTCATTCACGTGTAGCACACATGTGACTCACTCGCTGCTGACAAATGTCTTCCGCCTACTCAGACGTGGCTGGCACGTGGCTCACCCATGGCCCAGCCATGTTTCAGGAGTGGCTCCCCTGTGGTTCATGTGTGGTTCAAACCTTGAACATGTGTGCTTCACACATGTTTCGCATGTGGTACAAGTTTGCCTCACGTGGTTCAGTCATGGTTCAGCTGTGGCTCCCAAATGGTTCAGGTGTAACTCAGGTGTGGCTCATCCACGGCTCATGTGCATGTTACATACGGTTGAGGAGTGTTTGAGCTGTGATTCAGGAGTGGCTCACACGTGGTGCAAGTGTGGCTCAGATATGGCTCACATGGAGTTCAGGTGAGCCTCAGACCAGGGCCAGGTGTGGCTGACACGTGATTCAGGAGTTTGTCACACATGGCTAACACATGTCTCAGGGGAGGCTCACACATGGCTGAGGCGTGGCTCTGGCATGGTTGGCATGTGGCCCAGGCATGTCTGACACCAGATTCATGTGTGGCTGGCATGTGTTTCAGGCATGGGATTAAGGCGTGTCTCACACAGGTTCCAGTGGCATGTCATGCTTCGTTCAGGCCGTCTTGACACGTGATTGCTGTTTGGCTGACCCTTGGTGTGTCACCGTTGACACACGGCTCAGGCGTGGCTGTCATGTGGTTCAGATATGGGTGACAGGTGGTTCAGGTGTGGCTGGCAATTTTCTCTTGCGGGGCTGATGCATGATGCAGGCATGGCCCACACGTGACTCAGGCATTCATCGCACATTATCCATGAGTGGCAGGCATGTGGTCACACATGGGACATGTCATACAGGTGTGGCTCCCACGTTGCTGAATCGTGGACCCCACATAATCACTCATGTCTGGCACAGGGCTCATGCATGCCTCAGCTGTGTTTTATGTGTGGCTCACCTGACGTTCATGTGTGGTTCAAGCATTGAACATGGGTGTTTCCCATGTGCTTCAAATGTGGTTCAAGGGGTCCTAACATGTGGTTCAGGCATGGTTCTGTTGTGGCTCACACACTGTTCAGATGTAATTCAGGCACGGCTCCCACATGACTTGTGTGGATCACAAATGCTGCAGGAGACTTTCACACATGATTTAGGCATGGCAAACACGTGGTTCAGGTGCAGCTCAGCCAAGGCTCACACATGATGCAGGCACGCCACAGAACTGGGTCACATGTGGCTGACGCAAATTCAGGCTTTTGTCACGCATGGCTAACACATGTCTCAGGTGAGGCTAATGCCATGCTGGGGCATGGCTCTGGCATGGTTGCCACGTGGCTCAGGGATGTCTGACATGAGATTCAGGCATTGCTGGCATGTGTTTCAGGCATGGGATTAAGGCATGTTGCACACGGGTTCCAGTGGTATGTCATGCTTCGTTCAGGCCACAGTGGCAAGTGATTGCTGTGTGGCTGACACTTGGTGTCTCGCTGTTGACACATGGCTCAGGCGTGCCTGACATGTGGTTCAGATGTGGGTGACAGGTGATTCAGGTGTGGCTGGCTATTTTCTGATGCAGGGCTGACTCATGACACAGGCATGGCCCACACGTGACTCAGGTATTCATCGCACATTATACATGCGTGGCAGCCATGTGTTTCATGAATGGGTTACGTGTCGTTCATGTGTGGGACATACGTGAATCGCTTTTGGCTGACCCATGGCTCCCACCTACTCAGACGTGCCTGGCACATGGCTGGCACATGTCCCAATCATGTTTCATGTGTGGCTCCCATGTGGCCCAGGTGTGGTTCAGGCATTGAAGATGGGTGCTTCACTCGTGGTTCCCATGTGGTGCAAGTGTGACACAGTGATTCAGTCATGGTTCAGGTGTGGCACCCTAATGGTTCAGGTGTAACCCAGGTGTGGCTCACACCTGGCTCATGAGCGTGTCACATATGGTTGGGGAGTGTTTCACCCGTGATTCAGGCGTGGCTCACACGTGGTGCAGGCAGGGCTCAGCCATGGCTCACATGGAGTTCAGGCGAGCCTCAGAGCAGGGCCAGGTGTGGCTGACACGTGATTCAGGAGTTTGTCACACATGGCTAACACACATCTCTGGGGAGGTTAACGCAAGGCTTGGGCGTGGCTCTGGCATGGTAGGCACGTGGCTCAGGCATGTCTGACACGAGACTCAGGCGTTGCTCACATGTGTTTCAGGCATGGGATTCAGGTGTGTCGGCCACGGGTTCAAGTGCTGTGTGGTCTTCGTTGAGGCCGCAGTGACACATGATTGATGTGGGGCTGACACTCGTTCTGTTGTGGTTGATACATGGCTCAGGCCTGGCTGACATGTGGTTCGGATGTGGGTGACAAGTGATTCAGCTGTGGCTGGCACTTCACTGATGCAGGGCTGACACATGACACAGGCGTGGCTCACACACGACTCAGGCATTCATCGCACATTATCCATGCGTGGCAGGCATGTTTTCACACCTGGGACATGTCGTACAGCTGTGGCTCCCTCATTGCTGACATGTGGGCCCCACATACTCAGTCACATCTGGCACGTGGCTCAGGCATGCCTCAGCTGTGTTTCATGGGTGGCTCACCTGAGGTTCATGTGTGGTTCAAGCATTCAACATGGCTGCTTCCCGTGTGGTCCAAGTGTGGTTCAAGGGTGCCTTACATGTGCTTCCAGCACGGTTCTCTTGTGGCTCACACACGGTTCCGATGTAATACATGCATGGCTCACACATGACATGTGGGGGTCACAAATGCTACAGGAGACTTTCACACATGATTTAGGCCTGGCTCACACATGGTTCAGGTGCGGCTCAGCCAAGGCTCACACGTGATGCAGGCATGCCACAGACCTGGGTCACATGTGGAAGAAGCATGATTCCAGCGTTTGTCACGCATCCCTCACACCTGGTTGTGGTGTGGCTCATGCATAGCTTTGGTGCTGATCAGGCGTGGCTCACAGTTGTTTGTGGCATGGTTGGCACGTTCTTCAGGCATGGCCGGCAGGTGGCTCCAGCGTGGCTGACATGTGCTTCAAGTGAGGCTGGCCTGTGGTTAAATTGGGAATGGCACATGGTTCGGTCATAGCTTGCAGGTGACTTTGGCGTGGCTGAGATGAGACACAGGCGTGGCTCACACGTTTTGCAGGCATGCCTGACACATGACTCAGGTGATGCAGCCATGTGACACAGGCGCGCCTGTCACATCACACAGCTGTGGCTCACACCTGCTTCATGAGCGGCCTTCACATGGCTCTGGGGTGGCGGGTGCATGGTCCACGCATGGGTACCAGGTGTTTCAGGTGTGGCTGACACATGATGCAGGCATGGCTGACACGCAACTCAGGCATTCATCGCCCATTATCCGTGCCCGGCAGACATGTGTTTCATGCATGGGTTACATGTCATTCACGTGTAGCACACATGTGACTCACTCGCTGCTGACAAATGTCTTCCGCCTACTCAGACGTGGCTGGCACGTGGCTCACCCATGGCCCAGCCATGTTTCAGGAGTGGCTCCCCTGTGGTTCATGTGTGGTTCAAACCTTGAACATGTGTGCTTCACACATGTTTCGCATGTGGTACAAGTTTGCCTCACGTGGTTCAGTCATGGTTCAGCTGTGGCTCCCAAATGGTTCAGGTGTAACTCAGGTGTGGCTCATCCACGGCTCATGTGCATGTTACATACGGTTGAGGAGTGTTTGAGCTGTGATTCAGGAGTGGCTCACACGTGGTGCAAGTGTGGCTCAGATATGGCTCACATGGAGTTCAGGTGAGCCTCAGACCAGGGCCAGGTGTGGCTGACACGTGATTCAGGAGTTTGTCACACATGGCTAACACATGTCTCAGGGGAGGCTCACACATGGCTGAGGCGTGGCTCTGGCATGGTTGGCATGTGGCCCAGGCATGTCTGACACCAGATTCATGTGTGGCTGGCATGTGTTTCAGGCATGGGATTAAGGCGTGTCTCACACAGGTTCCAGTGGCATGTCATGCTTCGTTCAGGCCGTCTTGACACGTGATTGCTGTTTGGCTGACCCTTGGTGTGTCACCGTTGACACACGGCTCAGGCGTGGCTGTCATGTGGTTCAGATATGGGTGACAGGTGGTTCAGGTGTGGCTGGCAATTTTCTCTTGCGGGGCTGATGCATGATGCAGGCATGGCCCACACGTGACTCAGGCATTCATCGCACATTATCCATGAGTGGCAGGCATGTGGTCACACATGGGACATGTCATACAGGTGTGGCTCCCACGTTGCTGAATCGTGGACCCCACATAATCACTCATGTCTGGCACAGGGCTCATGCATGCCTCAGCTGTGTTTTATGTGTGGCTCACCTGACGTTCATGTGTGGTTCAAGCATTGAACATGGGTGTTTCCCATGTGCTTCAAATGTGGTTCAAGGGGTCCTAACATGTGGTTCAGGCATGGTTCTGTTGTGGCTCACACACTGTTCAGATGTAATTCAGGCACGGCTCCCACATGACTTGTGTGGATCACAAATGCTGCAGGAGACTTTCACACATGATTTAGGCATGGCAAACACGTGGTTCAGGTGCAGCTCAGCCAAGGCTCACACATGATGCAGGCACGCCACAGAACTGGGTCACATGTGGCTGACGCAAATTCAGGCTTTTGTCACGCATGGCTAACACATGTCTCAGGTGAGGCTAATGCCATGCTGGGGCATGGCTCTGGCATGGTTGCCACGTGGCTCAGGGATGTCTGACATGAGATTCAGGCATTGCTGGCATGTGTTTCAGGCATGGGATTAAGGCATGTTGCACACGGGTTCCAGTGGTATGTCATGCTTCGTTCAGGCCACAGTGGCAAGTGATTGCTGTGTGGCTGACACTTGGTGTCTCGCTGTTGACACATGGCTCAGGCGTGCCTGACATGTGGTTCAGATGTGGGTGACAGGTGATTCAGGTGTGGCTGGCTATTTTCTGATGCAGGGCTGACTCATGACACAGGCATGGCCCACACGTGACTCAGGTATTCATCGCACATTATACATGCGTGGCAGCCATGTGTTTCATGAATGGGTTACGTGTCGTTCATGTGTGGGACATACGTGAATCGCTTTTGGCTGACCCATGGCTCCCACCTACTCAGACGTGCCTGGCACATGGCTGGCACATGTCCCAATCATGTTTCATGTGTGGCTCCCATGTGGCCCAGGTGTGGTTCAGGCATTGAAGATGGGTGCTTCACTCGTGGTTCCCATGTGGTGCAAGTGTGACACAGTGATTCAGTCATGGTTCAGGTGTGGCACCCTAATGGTTCAGGTGTAACCCAGGTGTGGCTCACACCTGGCTCATGAGCGTGTCACATATGGTTGGGGAGTGTTTCACCCGTGATTCAGGCGTGGCTCACACGTGGTGCAGGCAGGGCTCAGCCATGGCTCACATGGAGTTCAGGCGAGCCTCAGAGCAGGGCCAGGTGTGGCTGACACGTGATTCAGGAGTTTGTCACACATGGCTAACACACGTCTCTGGGGAGGTTAACGCAAGGCTTGGGCGTGGCTCTGGCATGGTAGGCACGTGGCTCAGGCATGTCTGACACGAGACTCAGGCGTTGCTCACATGTGTTTCAGGCATGGGATTCAGGTGTGTCGGCCACGGGTTCAAGTGCTGTGTGGTCTTCGTTGAGGCCGCAGTGACACATGATTGATGTGGGGCTGACACTCGTTCTGTTGTGGTTGATACATGGCTCAGGCCTGGCTGACATGTGGTTCGGATGTGGGTGACAAGTGATTCAGCTGTGGCTGGCACTTCACTGATGCAGGGCTGACACATGACACAGGCGTGGCTCACACACGACTCAGGCATTCATCGCACATTATCCATGCGTGGCAGGCATGTTTTCACACCTGGGACATGTCGTACAGCTGTGGCTCCCTCATTGCTGACATGTGGGCCCCACATACTCAGTCACATCTGGCACGTGGCTCAGGCATGCCTCAGCTGTGTTTCATGGGTGGCTCACCTGAGGTTCATGTGTGGTTCAAGCATTCAACATGGCTGCTTCCCGTGTGGTCCAAGTGCGGTTCAAGGGTGCCTTACATGTGCTTCCAGCACGGTTCTCTTGTGGCTCACACACGGTTCCGATGTAATACATGCATGGCTCACACATGACTTGTGGGGGTCACAAATGCTACAGGAGACTTTCACACATGATTTAGGCCTGGCTCACACATGGTTCAGGTGCGGCTCAGCCAAGGCTCACACGTGATGCAGGCATGCCACAGACCTGGGTCACATGTGGAAGAAGCATGATTCCAGCGTTTGTCACGCATCCCTCACACCTGGTTGTGGTGTGGCTCATGCATAGCTTTGGTGCTGATCAGGCGTGGCTCACAGTTGTTTGTGGCATGGTTGGCACGTTCTTCAGGCATGGCCGGCAGGTGGCTCCAGCGTGGCTGACATGTGCTTCAAGTGAGGCTGGCCTGTGGTTAAATTGGGAATGGCACATGGTTCGGTCATAGCTTGCAGGTGACTTTGGCGTGGCTGAGATGAGACACAGGCGTGGCTCACACGTTTTGCAGGCATGCCTGACACATGACTCAGGTGATGCAGCCATGTGACACAGGCGCGCCTGTCACATCACACAGCTGTGGCTCACACCTGCTTCATGAGCGGCCTTCACATGGCTCTGGGGTGGCGGGTGCATGGTCCACGCATGGGTACCAGGTGTTTCAGGTGTGGCTGACACATGATGCAGGCATGGCTGACACGCAACTCAGGCATTCATCGCCCATTATCCGTGCCCGGCAGACATGTGTTTCATGCATGGGTTACATGTCATTCACGTGTAGCACACATGTGACTCACTCGCTGCTGACAAATGTCTTCCGCCTACTCAGACGTGGCTGGCACGTGGCTCACCCATGGCCCAGCCATGTTTCAGGAGTGGCTCCCCTGTGGTTCATGTGTGGTTCAAACCTTGAACATGTGTGCTTCACACATGTTTCGCATGTGGTACAAGTTTGCCTCACGTGGTTCAGTCATGGTTCAGCTGTGGCTCCCAAATGGTTCAGGTGTAACTCAGGTGTGGCTCATCCACGGCTCATGTGCATGTTACATACGGTTGAGGAGTGTTTGAGCTGTGATTCAGGAGTGGCTCACACGTGGTGCAAGTGTGGCTCAGATATGGCTCACATGGAGTTCAGGTGAGCCTCAGACCAGGGCCAGGTGTGGCTGACACGTGATTCAGGAGTTTGTCACACATGGCTAACACATGTCTCAGGGGAGGCTCACACATGGCTGAGGCGTGGCTCTGGCATGGTTGGCATGTGGCCCAGGCATGTCTGACACCAGATTCATGTGTGGCTGGCATGTGTTTCAGGCATGGGATTAAGGCGTGTCTCACACAGGTTCCAGTGGCATGTCATGCTTCGTTCAGGCCGTCTTGACACGTGATTGCTGTTTGGCTGACCCTTGGTGTGTCACCGTTGACACACGGCTCAGGCGTGGCTGTCATGTGGTTCAGATATGGGTGACAGGTGGTTCAGGTGTGGCTGGCAATTTTCTCTTGCGGGGCTGATGCATGATGCAGGCATGGCCCACACGTGACTCAGGCATTCATCGCACATTATCCATGAGTGGCAGGCATGTGGTCACACATGGGACATGTCATACAGGTGTGGCTCCCACGTTGCTGAATCGTGGACCCCACATAATCACTCATGTCTGGCACGGGGCTCATGCATGCCTCAGCTGTGTTTTATGTGTGGCTCACCTGACGTTCATGTGTGGTTCAAGCATTGAACATGGGTGTTTCCCATGTGCTTCAAATGTGGTTCAAGGGGTCCTAACATGTGGTTCAGGCATGGTTCTGTTGTGGCTCACACACTGTTCAGATGTAATTCAGGCACGGCTCCCACATGACTTGTGTGGATCACAAATGCTGCAGGAGACTTTCACACATGATTTAGGCATGGCAAACACGTGGTTCAGGTGCAGCTCAGCCAAGGCTCACACATGATGCAGGCACGCCACAGAACTGGGTCACATGTGGCTGACGCAAATTCAGGCTTTTGTCACGCATGGCTAACACATGTCTCAGGTGAGGCTAATGCCATGCTGGGGCATGGCTCTGGCATGGTTGCCACGTGGCTCAGGGATGTCTGACATGAGATTCAGGCATTGCTGGCATGTGTTTCAGGCATGGGATTAAGGCATGTTGCACACGGGTTCCAGTGGTATGTCATGCTTCGTTCAGGCCACAGTGGCAAGTGATTGCTGTGTGGCTGACACTTGGTGTCTCGCTGTTGACACATGGCTCAGGCGTGCCTGACATGTGGTTCAGATGTGGGTGACAGGTGATTCAGGTGTGGCCGGCTATTTTCTGATGCAGGGCTGACTCATGACACAGGCATGGCCCACACGTGACTCAGGTATTCATCGCACATTATACATGCGTGGCAGCCATGTGTTTCATGAATGGGTTATGTGTCGTTCATGTGTGGGACATACGTGAATCGCTTTTGGCTGACCCATGGCTCCCACCTACTCAGACGTGCCTGGCACATGGCTGGCACATGTCCCAATCATGTTTCATGTGTGGCTCCCATGTGGCCCAGGTGTGGTTCAGGCATTGAAGATGGGTGCTTCACTCGTGGTTCCCATGTGGTGCAAGTGTGACACAGTGATTCAGTCATGGTTCAGGTGTGGCACCCTAATGGTTCAGGTGTAACCCAGGTGTGGCTCACACCTGGCTCATGAGCGTGTCACATATGGTTGGGGAGTGTTTCACCCGTGATTCAGGCGTGGCTCACACGTGGTGCAGGCAGGGCTCAGCCATGGCTCACATGGAGTTCAGGCGAGCCTCAGAGCAGGGCCAGGTGTGGCTGACACGTGATTCAGGAGTTTGTCACACATGGCTAACACACGTCTCTGGGGAGGTTAACGCAAGGCTTGGGCGTGGCTCTGGCATGGTAGGCACGTGGCTCAGGCATGTCTGACACGAGACTCAGGCGTTGCTCACATGTGTTTCAGGCATGGGATTCAGGTGTGTCGGCCACGGGTTCAAGTGCTGTGTGGTCTTCGTTGAGGCCGCAGTGACACATGATTGATGTGGGGCTGACACTCGTTCTGTTGTGGTTGATACATGGCTCAGGCCTGGCTGACATGTGGTTCGGATGTGGGTGACAAGTGATTCAGCTGTGGCTGGCACTTCACTGATGCAGGGCTGACACATGACACAGGCGTGGCTCACACACGACTCAGGCATTCATCGCACATTATCCATGCGTGGCAGGCATGTTTTCACACCTGGGACATGTCGTACAGCTGTGGCTCCCTCATTGCTGACATGTGGGCCCCACATACTCAGTCACATCTGGCACGTGGCTCAGGCATGCCTCAGCTGTGTTTCATGGGTGGCTCACCTGAGGTTCATGTGTGGTTCAAGCATTCAACATGGCTGCTTCCCGTGTGGTCCAAGTGTGGTTCAAGGGTGCCTTACATGTGCTTCCAGCACGGTTCTCTTGTGGCTCACACACGGTTCCGATGTAATACATGCATGGCTCACACATGACTTGTGGGGGTCACAAATGCTACAGGAGACTTTCACACATGATTTAGGCCTGGCTCACACATGGTTCAGGTGCGGCTCAGCCAAGGCTCACACGTGATGCAGGCATGCCACAGACCTGGGTCACATGTGGAAGAAGCATGATTCCAGCGTTTGTCACGCATCCCTCACACCTGGTTGTGGTGTGGCTCATGCATAGCTTTGGTGCTGATCAGGCGTGGCTCACAGTTGTTTGTGGCATGGTTGGCACGTTCTTCAGGCATGGCCGGCAGGTGGCTCCAGCGTGGCTGACATGTGCTTCAAGTGAGGCTGGCCTGTGGTTAAATTGGGAATGGCACATGGTTCGGTCATAGCTTGCAGGTGACTTTGGCGTGGCTGAGATGAGACACAGGCGTGGCTCACACGTTTTGCAGGCATGCCTGACACATGACTCAGGTGATGCAGCCATGTGACACAGGCGCGCCTGTCACATCACACAGCTGTGGCTCACACCTGCTTCATGAGCGGCCTTCACATGGCTCTGGGGTGGCGGGTGCATGGTCCACGCATGGGTACCAGGTGTTTCAGGTGTGGCTGACACATGATGCAGGCATGGCTGACACGCAACTCAGGCATTCATCGCCCATTATCCGTGCCCGGCAGACATGTGTTTCATGCATGGGTTACATGTCATTCACGTGTAGCACACATGTGACTCACTCGCTGCTGACAAATGTCTTCCGCCTACTCAGACGTGGCTGGCACGTGGCTCACCCATGGCCCAGCCATGTTTCAGGAGTGGCTCCCCTGTGGTTCATGTGTGGTTCAAACCTTGAACATGTGTGCTTCACACATGTTTCGCATGTGGTACAAGTTTGCCTCACGTGGTTCAGTCATGGTTCAGCTGTGGCTCCCAAATGGTTCAGGTGTAACTCAGGTGTGGCTCATCCACGGCTCATGTGCATGTTACATACGGTTGAGGAGTGTTTGAGCTGTGATTCAGGAGTGGCTCACACGTGGTGCAAGTGTGGCTCAGATATGGCTCACATGGAGTTCAGGTGAGCCTCAGACCAGGGCCAGGTGTGGCTGACACGTGATTCAGGAGTTTGTCACACATGGCTAACACATGTCTCAGGGGAGGCTCACACATGGCTGAGGCGTGGCTCTGGCATGGTTGGCATGTGGCCCAGGCATGTCTGACACCAGATTCATGTGTGGCTGGCATGTGTTTCAGGCATGGGATTAAGGCGTGTCTCACACAGGTTCCAGTGGCATGTCATGCTTCGTTCAGGCCGTCTTGACACGTGATTGCTGTTTGGCTGACCCTTGGTGTGTCACCGTTGACACACGGCTCAGGCGTGGCTGTCATGTGGTTCAGATATGGGTGACAGGTGGTTCAGGTGTGGCTGGCAATTTTCTCTTGCGGGGCTGATGCATGATGCAGGCATGGCCCACACGTGACTCAGGCATTCATCGCACATTATCCATGAGTGGCAGGCATGTGGTCACACATGGGACATGTCATACAGGTGTGGCTCCCACGTTGCTGAATCGTGGACCCCACATAATCACTCATGTCTGGCACGGGGCTCATGCATGCCTCAGCTGTGTTTTATGTGTGGCTCACCTGACGTTCATGTGTGGTTCAAGCATTGAACATGGGTGTTTCCCATGTGCTTCAAATGTGGTTCAAGGGGTCCTAACATGTGGTTCAGGCATGGTTCTGTTGTGGCTCACACACTGTTCAGATGTAATTCAGGCACGGCTCCCACATGACTTGTGTGGATCACAAATGCTGCAGGAGACTTTCACACATGATTTAGGCATGGCAAACACGTGGTTCAGGTGCAGCTCAGCCAAGGCTCACACATGATGCAGGCACGCCACAGAACTGGGTCACATGTGGCTGACGCAAATTCAGGCTTTTGTCACGCATGGCTAACACATGTCTCAGGTGAGGCTAATGCCATGCTGGGGCATGGCTCTGGCATGGTTGCCACGTGGCTCAGGGATGTCTGACATGAGATTCAGGCATTGCTGGCATGTGTTTCAGGCATGGGATTAAGGCATGTTGCACACGGGTTCCAGTGGTATGTCATGCTTCGTTCAGGCCACAGTGGCAAGTGATTGCTGTGTGGCTGACACTTGGTGTCTCGCTGTTGACACATGGCTCAGGCGTGCCTGACATGTGGTTCAGATGTGGGTGACAGGTGATTCAGGTGTGGCTGGCTATTTTCTGATGCAGGGCTGACTCATGACACAGGCATGGCCCACACGTGACTCAGGTATTCATCGCACATTATACATGCGTGGCAGCCATGTGTTTCATGAATGGGTTACGTGTCGTTCATGTGTGGGACATACGTGAATCGCTTTTGGCTGACCCATGGCTCCCACCTACTCAGACGTGCCTGGCACATGGCTGGCACATGTCCCAATCATGTTTCATGTGTGGCTCCCATGTGGCCCAGGTGTGGTTCAGGCATTGAAGATGGGTGCTTCACTCGTGGTTCCCATGTGGTGCAAGTGTGACACAGTGATTCAGTCATGGTTCAGGTGTGGCACCCTAATGGTTCAGGTGTAACCCAGGTGTGGCTCACACCTGGCTCATGAGCGTGTCACATATGGTTGGGGAGTGTTTCACCCGTGATTCAGGCGTGGCTCACACGTGGTGCAGGCAGGGCTCAGCCATGGCTCACATGGAGTTCAGGCGAGCCTCAGAGCAGGGCCAGGTGTGGCTGACACGTGATTCAGGAGTTTGTCACACATGGCTAACACACGTCTCTGGGGAGGCTAACGCAAGGCTTGGGCGTGGCTCTGGCATGGTAGGCACGTGGCTCCGGCATGTCTGACACGAGACTCAGGCGTTGCTCACATGTGTTTCAGGCATGGGATTCAGGTGTGTCGGCCACGGGTTCAAGTGCTGTGTGGTCTTCGTTGAGGCCGCAGTGACACATGATTGATGTGGGGCTGACACTCGTTCTGTTGTGGTTGATACATGGCTCAGGCCTGGCTGACATGTGGTTCGGATGTGGGTGACAAGTGATTCAGCTGTGGCTGGCACTTCACTGATGCAGGGCTGACACATGACACAGGCGTGGCTCACACACGACTCAGGCATTCATCGCACATTATCCACGCGTGGCAGGCATGTTTTCACACCTGGGACATGTCGTACAGCTGTGGCTCCCTCGTTGCTGACATGTGGGCCCCACATACTCAGTCACATCTGGCACGTGGCTCAGGCATGCCTCAGCTGTGTTTCATGGGTGGCTCACCTGAGGTTCATGTGTGGTTCAAGCATTCAACATGGCTGCTTCCCGTGTGGTCCAAGTGCGGTTCAAGGGTGCCTTACATGTGCTTCCAGCACGGTTCTCTTGTGGCTCACACACGGTTCCGATGTAATACATGCATGGCTCACACATGACTTGTGGGGGTCACAAATGCTACAGGAGACTTTCACACATGATTTAGGCCTGGCTCACACATGGTTCAGGTGCGGCTCAGCCAAGGCTCACACGTGATGCAGGCATGCCACAGACCTGGGTCACATGTGGAAGAAGCATGATTCCAGCGTTTGTCACGCATCCCTCACACCTGGTTGTGGTGTGGCTCATGCATAGCTTTGGTGCTGATCAGGCGTGGCTCACAGTTGTTTGTGGCATGGTTGGCACGTTCTTCAGGCATGGCCGGCAGGTGGCTCCAGCGTGGCTGACATGTGCTTCAAGTGAGGCTGGCCTGTGGTTAAATTGGGAATGGCACATGGTTCGGTCATAGCTTGCAGGTGACTTTGGCGTGGCTGAGATGAGACACAGGCGTGGCTCACACGTTTTGCAGGCATGCCTGACACATGACTCAGGTGATGCAGCCATGTGACACAGGCGCGCCTGTCACATCACACAGCTGTGGCTCACACCTGCTTCATGAGCGGCCTTCACATGGCTCTGGGGTGGCGGGTGCATGGTCCACGCATGGGTACCAGGTGTTTCAGGTGTGGCTGACACATGATGCAGGCATGGCTGACACGCAACTCAGGCATTCATCGCCCATTATCCGTGCCCGGCAGACATGTGTTTCATGCATGGGTTACATGTCATTCACGTGTAGCACACATGTGACTCACTCGCTGCTGACAAATGTCTTCCGCCTACTCAGACGTGGCTGGCACGTGGCTCACCCATGGCCCAGCCATGTTTCAGGAGTGGCTCCCCTGTGGTTCATGTGTGGTTCAAACCTTGAACATGTGTGCTTCACACATGTTTCGCATGTGGTACAAGTTTGCCTCACGTGGTTCAGTCATGGTTCAGCTGTGGCTCCCAAATGGTTCAGGTGTAACTCAGGTGTGGCTCATCCACGGCTCATGTGCATGTTACATACGGTTGAGGAGTGTTTGAGCTGTGATTCAGGAGTGGCTCACACGTGGTGCAAGTGTGGCTCAGATATGGCTCACATGGAGTTCAGGTGAGCCTCAGACCAGGGCCAGGTGTGGCTGACACGTGATTCAGGAGTTTGTCACACATGGCTAACACATGTCTCAGGGGAGGCTCACACATGGCTGAGGCGTGGCTCTGGCATGGTTGGCATGTGGCCCAGGCATGTCTGACACCAGATTCATGTGTGGCTGGCATGTGTTTCAGGCATGGGATTAAGGCGTGTCTCACACAGGTTCCAGTGGCATGTCATGCTTCGTTCAGGCCGTCTTGACACGTGATTGCTGTTTGGCTGACCCTTGGTGTGTCACCGTTGACACACGGCTCAGGCGTGGCTGTCATGTGGTTCAGATATGGGTGACAGGTGGTTCAGGTGTGGCTGGCAATTTTCTCTTGCGGGGCTGATGCATGATGCAGGCATGGCCCACACGTGACTCAGGCATTCATCGCACATTATCCATGAGTGGCAGGCATGTGGTCACACATGGGACATGTCATACAGGTGTGGCTCCCACGTTGCTGAATCGTGGACCCCACATAATCACTCATGTCTGGCACAGGGCTCATGCATGCCTCAGCTGTGTTTTATGTGTGGCTCACCTGACGTTCATGTGTGGTTCAAGCATTGAACATGGGTGTTTCCCATGTGCTTCAAATGTGGTTCAACGGGTCCTAACATGTGGTTCAGGCATGGTTCTGTTGTGGCTCACACACTGTTCAGATGTAATTCAGGCACGGCTCCCACATGACTTGTGTGGATCACAAATGCTGCAGGAGACTTTCACACATGATTTAGGCATGGCAAACACGTGGTTCAGGTGCAGCTCAGCCAAGGCTCACACATGATGCAGGCACGCCACAGAACTGGGTCACATGTGGCTGACGCAAATTCAGGCTTTTGTCACGCATGGCTAACACATGTCTCAGGTGAGGCTAATGCCATGCTGGGGCATGGCTCTGGCATGGTTGCCACGTGGCTCAGGGATGTCTGACATGAGATTCAGGCATTGCTGGCATGTGTTTCAGGCATGGGATTAAGGCATGTTGCACACGGGTTCCAGTGGTATGTCATGCTTCGTTCAGGCCACAGTGGCAAGTGATTGCTGTGTGGCTGACACTTGGTGTCTCGCTGTTGACACATGGCTCAGGCGTGCCTGACATGTGGTTCAGATGTGGGTGACAGGTGATTCAGGTGTGGCTGGCTATTTTCTGATGCAGGGCTGACTCATGACACAGGCATGGCCCACACGTGACTCAGGTATTCATCGCACATTATACATGCGTGGCAGCCATGTGTTTCATGAATGGGTTACGTGTCGTTCATGTGTGGGACATACGTGAATCGCTTTTGGCTGACCCATGGCTCCCACCTACTCAGACGTGCCTGGCACATGGCTGGCACATGTCCCAATCATGTTTCATGTGTGGCTCCCATGTGGCCCAGGTGTGGTTCAGGCATTGAAGATGGGTGCTTCACTCGTGGTTCCCATGTGGTGCAAGTGTGACACAGTGATTCAGTCATGGTTCAGGTGTGGCACCCTAATGGTTCAGGTGTAACCCAGGTGTGGCTCACACCTGGCTCATGAGCGTGTCACATATGGTTGGGGAGTGTTTCACCCGTGATTCAGGCGTGGCTCACACGTGGTGCAGGCAGGGCTCAGCCATGGCTCACATGGAGTTCAGGCGAGCCTCAGAGCAGGGCCAGGTGTGGCTGACACGTGATTCAGGAGTTTGTCACACATGGCTAACACACGTCTCTGGGGAGGCTAACGCAAGGCTTGGGCGTGGCTCTGGCATGGTAGGCACGTGGCTCCGGCATGTCTGACACGAGACTCAGGCGTTGCTCACATGTGTTTCAGGCATGGGATTCAGGTGTGTCGGCCACGGGTTCAAGTGCTGTGTGGTCTTCGTTGAGGCCGCAGTGACACATGATTGATGTGGGGCTGACACTCGTTCTGTTGTGGTTGATACATGGCTCAGGCCTGGCTGACATGTGGTTCGGATGTGGGTGACAAGTGATTCAGCTGTGGCTGGCACTTCACTGATGCAGGGCTGACACATGACACAGGCGTGGCTCACACACGACTCAGGCATTCATCGCACATTATCCACGCGTGGCAGGCATGTTTTCACACCTGGGACATGTCGTACAGCTGTGGCTCCCTCGTTGCTGACATGTGGGCCCCACATACTCAGTCACATCTGGCACGTGGCTCAGGCATGCCTCAGCTGTGTTTCATGGGTGGCTCACCTGAGGTTCATGTGTGGTTCAAGCATTCAACATGGCTGCTTCCCGTGTGGTCCAAGTGCGGTTCAAGGGTGCCTTACATGTGCTTCCAGCACGGTTCTCTTGTGGCTCACACACGGTTCCGATGTAATACATGCATGGCTCACACATGACTTGTGGGGGTCACAAATGCTACAGGAGACTTTCACACATGATTTAGGCCTGGCTCACACATGGTTCAGGTGCGGCTCAGCCAAGGCTCACACGTGATGCAGGCATGCCACAGACCTGGGTCACATGTGGAAGAAGCATGATTCCAGCGTTTGTCACGCATCCCTCACACCTGGTTGTGGTGTGGCTCATGCATAGCTTTGGTGCTGATCAGGCGTGGCTCACAGTTGTTTGTGGCATGGTTGGCACGTTCTTCAGGCATGGCCGGCAGGTGGCTCCAGCGTGGCTGACATGTGCTTCAAGTGAGGCTGGCCTGTGGTTAAATTGGGAATGGCACATGGTTCGGTCATAGCTTGCAGGTGACTTTGGCGTGGCTGAGATGAGACACAGGCGTGGCTCACACGTTTTGCAGGCATGCCTGACACATGACTCAGGTGATGCAGCCATGTGACACAGGCGCGCCTGTCACATCACACAGCTGTGGCTCACACCTGCTTCATGAGCGGCCTTCACATGGCTCTGGGGTGGCGGGTGCATGGTCCACGCATGGGTACCAGGTGTTTCAGGTGTGGCTGACACATGATGCAGGCATGGCTGACACGCAACTCAGGCATTCATCGCCCATTATCCGTGCCCGGCAGACATGTGTTTCATGCATGGGTTACATGTCATTCACGTGTAGCACACATGTGACTCACTCGCTGCTGACAAATGTCTTCCGCCTACTCAGACGTGGCTGGCACGTGGCTCACCCATGGCCCAGCCATGTTTCAGGAGTGGCTCCCCTGTGGTTCATGTGTGGTTCAAACCTTGAACATGTGTGCTTCACACATGTTTCGCATGTGGTACAAGTTTGCCTCACGTGGTTCAGTCATGGTTCAGCTGTGGCTCCCAAATGGTTCAGGTGTAACTCAGGTGTGGCTCATCCACGGCTCATGTGCATGTTACATACGGTTGAGGAGTGTTTGAGCTGTGATTCAGGAGTGGCTCACACGTGGTGCAAGTGTGGCTCAGATATGGCTCACATGGAGTTCAGGTGAGCCTCAGACCAGGGCCAGGTGTGGCTGACACGTGATTCAGGAGTTTGTCACACATGGCTAACACATGTCTCAGGGGAGGCTCACACATGGCTGAGGCGTGGCTCTGGCATGGTTGGCATGTGGCCCAGGCATGTCTGACACCAGATTCATGTGTGGCTGGCATGTGTTTCAGGCATGGGATTAAGGCGTGTCTCACACAGGTTCCAGTGGCATGTCATGCTTCGTTCAGGCCGTCTTGACACGTGATTGCTGTTTGGCTGACCCTTGGTGTGTCACCGTTGACACACGGCTCAGGCGTGGCTGTCATGTGGTTCAGATATGGGTGACAGGTGGTTCAGGTGTGGCTGGCAATTTTCTCTTGCGGGGCTGATGCATGATGCAGGCATGGCCCACACGTGACTCAGGCATTCATCGCACATTATCCATGAGTGGCAGGCATGTGGTCACACATGGGACATGTCATACAGGTGTGGCTCCCACGTTGCTGAATCGTGGACCCCACATAATCACTCATGTCTGGCACAGGGCTCATGCATGCCTCAGCTGTGTTTTATGTGTGGCTCACCTGACGTTCATGTGTGGTTCAAGCATTGAACATGGGTGTTTCCCATGTGCTTCAAATGTGGTTCAACGGGTCCTAACATGTGGTTCAGGCATGGTTCTGTTGTGGCTCACACACTGTTCAGATGTAATTCAGGCACGGCTCCCACATGACTTGTGTGGATCACAAATGCTGCAGGAGACTTTCACACATGATTTAGGCATGGCAAACACGTGGTTCAGGTGCAGCTCAGCCAAGGCTCACACATGATGCAGGCACGCCACAGAACTGGGTCACATGTGGCTGACGCAAATTCAGGCTTTTGTCACGCATGGCTAACACATGTCTCAGGTGAGGCTAATGCCATGCTGGGGCATGGCTCTGGCATGGTTGCCACGTGGCTCAGGGATGTCTGACATGAGATTCAGGCATTGCTGGCATGTGTTTCAGGCATGGGATTAAGGCATGTTGCACACGGGTTCCAGTGGTATGTCATGCTTCGTTCAGGCCACAGTGGCAAGTGATTGCTGTGTGGCTGACACTTGGTGTCTCGCTGTTGACACATGGCTCAGGCGTGCCTGACATGTGGTTCAGATGTGGGTGACAGGTGATTCAGGTGTGGCTGGCTATTTTCTGATGCAGGGCTGACTCATGACACAGGCATGGCCCACACGTGACTCAGGTATTCATCGCACATTATACATGCGTGGCAGCCATGTGTTTCATGAATGGGTTACGTGTCGTTCATGTGTGGGACATACGTGAATCGCTTTTGGCTGACCCATGGCTCCCACCTACTCAGATGTGCCTGGCACATGGCTGGCACATGTCCCAATCATGTTTCATGTGTGGCTCCCATGTGGCCCAGGTGTGGTTCAGGCATTGAAGATGGGTGCTTCACTCGTGGTTCCCATGTGGTGCAAGTGTGACACAGTGATTCAGTCATGGTTCAGGTGTGGCACCCTAATGGTTCAGGTGTAACCCAGGTGTGGCTCACACCTGGCTCATGAGCGTGTCACATATGGTTGGGGAGTGTTTCACCCGTGATTCAGGCGTGGCTCACACGTGGTGCAGGCAGGGCTCAGCCATGGCTCACATGGAGTTCAGGCGAGCCTCAGAGCAGGGCCAGGTGTGGCTGACACGTGATTCAGGAGTTTGTCACACATGGCTAACACACGTCTCTGGGGAGGCTAACGCAAGGCTTGGGCGTGGCTCTGGCATGGTAGGTACGTGGCTCCGGCATGTCTGACACGAGACTCAGGCGTTGCTCACATGTGTTTCAGGCATGGGATTCAGGTGTGTCGGCCACGGGTTCAAGTGCTGTGTGGTCTTCGTTGAGGCCGCAGTGACACATGATTGATGTGGGGCTGACACTCGTTCTGTTGTGGTTGATACATGGCTCAGGCCTGGCTGACATGTGGTTCGGATGTGGGTGACAAGTGATTCAGCTGTGGCTGGCACTTCACTGATGCAGGGCTGACACATGACACAGGCGTGGCTCACACACGACTCAGGCATTCATCGCACATTATCCACGCGTGGCAGGCATGTTTTCACACCTGGGACATGTCGTACAGCTGTGGCTCCCTCGTTGCTGACATGTGGGCCCCACATACTCAGTCACATCTGGCACGTGGCTCAGGCATGCCTCAGCTGTGTTTCATGGGTGGCTCACCTGAGGTTCATGTGTGGTTCAAGCATTCAACATGGCTGCTTCCCGTGTGGTCCAAGTGCGGTTCAAGGGTGCCTTACATGTGCTTCCAGCACGGTTCTCTTGTGGCTCACACACGGTTCCGATGTAATACATGCATGGCTCACACATGACTTGTGGGGGTCACAAATGCTACAGGAGACTTTCACACATGATTTAGGCCTGGCTCACACATGGTTCAGGTGCGGCTCAGCCAAGGCTCACACGTGATGCAGGCATGCCACAGACCTGGGTCACATGTGGAAGAAGCATGATTCCAGCGTTTGTCACGCATCCCTCACACCTGGTTGTGGTGTGGCTCATGCATAGCTTTGGTGCTGATCAGGCGTGGCTCACAGTTGTTTGTGGCATGGTTGGCACGTTCTTCAGGCATGGCCGGCAGGTGGCTCCAGCGTGGCTGACATGTGCTTCAAGTGAGGCTGGCCTGTGGTTAAATTGGGAATGGCACATGGTTCGGTCATAGCTTGCAGGTGACTTTGGCGTGGCTGAGATGAGACACAGGCGTGGCTCACACGTTTTGCAGGCATGCCTGACACATGACTCAGGTGATGCAGCCATGTGACACAGGCGCGCCTGTCACATCACACAGCTGTGGCTCACACCTGCTTCATGAGCGGCCTTCACATGGCTCTGGGGTGGCGGGTGCATGGTCCACGCATGGGTACCAGGTGTTTCAGGTGTGGCTGACACATGATGCAGGCATGGCTGACACGCAACTCAGGCATTCATCGCCCATTATCCGTGCCCGGCAGACATGTGTTTCATGCATGGGTTACATGTCATTCACGTGTAGCACACATGTGACTCACTCGCTGCTGACAAATGTCTTCCGCCTACTCAGACGTGGCTGGCACGTGGCTCACCCATGGCCCAGCCATGTTTCAGGAGTGGCTCCCCTGTGGTTCATGTGTGGTTCAAACCTTGAACATGTGTGCTTCACACATGTTTCGCATGTGGTACAAGTTTGCCTCACGTGGTTCAGTCATGGTTCAGCTGTGGCTCCCAAATGGTTCAGGTGTAACTCAGGTGTGGCTCATCCACGGCTCATGTGCATGTTACATACGGTTGAGGAGTGTTTGAGCTGTGATTCAGGAGTGGCTCACACGTGGTGCAAGTGTGGCTCAGATATGGCTCACATGGAGTTCAGGTGAGCCTCAGACCAGGGCCAGGTGTGGCTGACACGTGATTCAGGAGTTTGTCACACATGGCTAACACATGTCTCAGGGGAGGCTCACACATGGCTGAGGCGTGGCTCTGGCATGGTTGGCATGTGGCCCAGGCATGTCTGACACCAGATTCATGTGTGGCTGGCATGTGTTTCAGGCATGGGATTAAGGCGTGTCTCACACAGGTTCCAGTGGCATGTCATGCTTCGTTCAGGCCGTCTTGACACGTGATTGCTGTTTGGCTGACCCTTGGTGTGTCACCGTTGACACACGGCTCAGGCGTGGCTGTCATGTGGTTCAGATATGGGTGACAGGTGGTTCAGGTGTGGCTGGCAATTTTCTCTTGCGGGGCTGATGCATGATGCAGGCATGGCCCACACGTGACTCAGGCATTCATCGCACATTATCCATGAGTGGCAGGCATGTGGTCACACATGGGACATGTCATACAGGTGTGGCTCCCACGTTGCTGAATCGTGGACCCCACATAATCACTCATGTCTGGCACGGGGCTCATGCATGCCTCAGCTGTGTTTTATGTGTGGCTCACCTGACGTTCATGTGTGGTTCAAGCATTGAACATGGGTGTTTCCCATGTGCTTCAAATGTGGTTCAAGGGGTCCTAACATGTGGTTCAGGCACGGTTCTGTTGTGGCTCACACACTGTTCAGATGTAATTCAGGCACGGCTCCCACATGACTTGTGTGGATCACAAATGCTGCAGGAGACTTTCACACATGATTTAGGCATGGCAAACACGTGGTTCAGGTGCAGCTCAGCCAAGGCTCACACATGATGCAGGCACGCCACAGAACTGGGTCACATGTGGCTGACGCAAATTCAGGCTTTTGTCACCCATGGCTAACACATGTCTCAGGTGAGGCTAATGCCATGCTGGGGCATGGCTCTGGCATGGTTGCCACGTGGCTCAGGGATGTCTGACATGAGATTCAGGCATTGCTGGCATGTGTTTCAGGCATGGGATTAAGGCATGTTGCACACGGGTTCCAGTGGTATGTCATGCTTCGTTCAGGCCACAGTGGCAAGTGATTGCTGTGTGGCTGACACTTGGTGTCTCGCTGTTGACACGTGGCTCAGGCGTGCCTGACATGTGGTTCAGATGTGGGTGACAGGTGATTCAGGTGTGGCTGGCTATTTTCTGATGCAGGGCTGACTCATGACACAGGCATGGCCCACACGTGACTCAGGTATTCATCGCACATTATACATGCGTGGCAGCCATGTGTTTCATGAATGGGTTACGTGTCGTTCATGTGTGGGACATACGTGAATCGCTTTTGGCTGACCCATGGCTCCCACCTACTCAGACGTGCCTGGCACATGGCTGGCACATGTCCCAATCATGTTTCATGTGTGGCTCCCATGTGGCCCAGGTGTGGTTCAGGCATTGAAGATGGGTGCTTCACTCGTGGTTCCCATGTGGTGCAAGTGTGACACAGTGATTCAGTCATGGTTCAGGTGTGGCACCCTAATGGTTCAGGTGTAACCCAGGTGTGGCTCACACATGGCTCATGAGCGTGTCACATATGGTTGGGGAGTGTTTCACCCGTGATTCAGGCGTGGCTCACACGTGGTGCAGGCAGGGCTCAGCCATGGCTCACATGGAGTTCAGGCGAGCCTCAGAGCAGGGCCAGGTGTGGCTGACACGTGATTCAGGAGTTTGGCACACATGGCTAACACACGTCTCTGGGGAGGCTCACGCATGCCTGGGGTGTGGCTCTGGCATGGTAGGTACGTGGCTCCAGCATGTCTGACACGAGACTCAGGCGTTGCTCACATGTGTTTCAGGCATGGGATTCAGGTGTGTCGGCCACGGGTTCAAGTGCTGTGTGGTCTTCGTTGAGGCCGCAGTGACACATGATTGATGTGGGGCTGACACTCGTTCTGTTGTGGTTGATACATGGCTCAGGCCTGGCTGACATGTGGTTCGGATGTGGGTGACAAGTGATTCAGCTGTGGCTGGCACTTCACTGATGCAGGGCTGACACATGACACAGGCGTGGCTCACACACGACTCAGGCATTCATCGCACATTATCCACGCGTGGCAGGCATGTTTTCACACCTGGGACATGTCGTACAGCTGTGGCTCCCTCGTTGCTGACATGTGGGCCCCACATACTCAGTCACATCTGGCACGTGGCTCAGGCATGCCTCAGCTGTGTTTCATGGGTGGCTCACCTGAGGTTCATGTGTGGTTCAAGCATTCAACATGGCTGCTTCCCGTGTGGTCCAAGTGCGGTTCAAGGGTGCCTTACATGTGCTTCCAGCACGGTTCTCTTGTGGCTCACACACGGTTCCGATGTAATACATGCATGGCTCACACATGACTTGTGGGGGTCACAAATGCTACAGGAGACTTTCACACATGATTTAGGCCTGGCTCACACATGGTTCAGGTGCGGCTCAGCCAAGGCTCACACGTGATGCAGGCATGCCACAGACCTGGGTCACATGTGGAAGAAGCATGATTCCAGCGTTTGTCACGCATCCCTCACACCTGGTTGTGGTGTGGCTCATGCATAGCTTTGGTGCTGATCAGGCGTGGCTCACAGTTGTTTGTGGCATGGTTGGCACGTTCTTCAGGCATGGCCGGCAGGGGGCTCCAGCGTGGCTGACATGTGCTTCAAGTGAGGCTGGCCTGTGGTTAAATTGGGAATGGCACATGGTTCAGTCATAGCTTGCATGTGACTTTGGCGTGGCTGAGATGAGACACAGGCGTGGCTCACACGTTTTGCAGGCATGCCTGACACATGACTCAGGTGATGCAGCCATGTGACACAGGCGCGCCTGTCACATCACACAGCTGTGGCTCACACCTGCTTCATGAGCGGCCTTCACATGGCTCTGGGGTGGCGGGTGCATGGTTCACGCATGGGTACCAGGTGTTTCAGGTGTGGCTGACACATGATGCAGGCATGGCTGACACGCAACTCAGGCATTCATCGCCCATTATCCGTGCCCGGCAGACATGTGTTTCATGCATGGGTTACATGTCATTCACGTGTAGCACACATGTGACTCACTCGCTGCTGACAAATGTCTTCCGCCTACTCAGACGTGGCTGGCACGTGGCTCACCCATGGCCCAGCCATGTTTCAGGAGTGGCTCCCCTGTGGTTCATGTGTGGTTCAAACCTTGAACATGTGTGCTTCACACATGTTTCGCATGTGGTACAAGTTTGCCTCACGTGGTTCAGTCATGGTTCAGCTGTGGCTCCCAAATGGTTCAGGTGTAACTCAGGTGTGGCTCATCCACGGCTCATGTGCATGTTACATACGGTTGAGGAGTGTTTGAGCTGTGATTCAGGAGTGGCTCACACGTGGTGCAAGTGTGGCTCAGATATGGCTCACATGGAGTTCAGGTGAGCCTCAGACCAGGGCCAGGTGTGGCTGACACGTGATTCAGGAGTTTGTCACACATGGCTAACACATGTCTCAGGGGAGGCTCACACATGGCTGAGGCGTGGCTCTGGCATGGTTGGCATGTGGCCCAGGCATGTCTGACACCAGATTCATGTGTGGCTGGCATGTGTTTCAGGCATGGGATTAAGGCGTGTCTCACACAGGTTCCAGTGGCATGTCATGCTTCGTTCAGGCCGTCTTGACACGTGATTGCTGTTTGGCTGACCCTTGGTGTGTCACCGTTGACACACGGCTCAGGCGTGGCTGTCATGTGGTTCAGATATGGGTGACAGGTGGTTCAGGTGTGGCTGGCAATTTTCTCTTGCGGGGCTGATGCATGATGCAGGCATGGCCCACACGTGACTCAGGCATTCATCGCACATTATCCATGAGTGGCAGGCATGTGGTCACACATGGGACATGTCATACAGGTGTGGCTCCCACGTTGCTGAATCGTGGACCCCACATAATCACTCATGTCTGGCACGGGGCTCATGCATGCCTCAGCTGTGTTTTATGTGTGGCTCACCTGACGTTCATGTGTGGTTCAAGCATTGAACATGGGTGTTTCCCATGTGCTTCAAATGTGGTTCAAGGGGTCCTAACATGTGGTTCAGGCACGGTTCTGTTGTGGCTCACACACTGTTCAGATGTAATTCAGGCACGGCTCCCACATGACTTGTGTGGATCACAAATGCTGCAGGAGACTTTCACACATGATTTAGGCATGGCAAACACGTGGTTCAGGTGCAGCTCAGCCAAGGCTCACACATGATGCAGGCACGCCACAGAACTGGGTCACATGTGGCTGACGCAAATTCAGGCTTTTGTCACGCATGGCTAACACATGTCTCAGGTGAGGCTAATGCCATGCTGGGGCATGGCTCTGGCATGGTTGCCACGTGGCTCAGGGATGTCTGACATGAGATTCAGGCATTGCTGGCATGTGTTTCAGGCATGGGATTAAGGCATGTTGCACACGGGTTCCAGTGGTATGTCATGCTTCGTTCAGGCCACAGTGGCAAGTGACTGCTGTGTGGCTGACACTTGGTGTCTCGCTGTTGACACATGGCTCAGGCGTGCCTGACATGTGGTTCAGATGTGGGTGACAGGTGATTCAGGTGTGGCTGGCTATTTTCTGATGCAGGGCTGACTCATGACACAGGCATGGCCCACACGTGACTCAGGTATTCATCGCACATTATACATGCGTGGCAGCCATGTGTTTCATGAATGGGTTACGTGTCGTTCATGTGTGGGACATACGTGAATCGCTTTTGGCTGACCCATGGCTCCCACCTACTCAGACGTGCCTGGCACATGGCTGGCACATGTCCCAATCATGTTTCATGTGTGGCTCCCATGTGGCCCAGGTGTGGTTCAGGCATTGAAGATGGGTGCTTCACTCGTGGTTCCCATGTGGTGCAAGTGTGACACAGTGATTCAGTCATGGTTCAGGTGTGGCACCCTAATGGTTCAGGTGTAACCCAGGTGTGGCTCACACATGGCTCATGAGCGTGTCACATATGGTTGGGGAGTGTTTCACCCGTGATTCAGGCGTGGCTCACACGTGGTGCAGGCAGGGCTCAGCCATGGCTCACATGGAGTTCAGGCGAGCCTCAGAGCAGGGCCAGGTGTGGCTGACACGTGATTCAGGAGTTTGGCACACATGGCTAACACACGTCTCTGGGGAGGCTCACGCATGCCTGGGGTGTGGCTCTGGCATGGTAGGTACGTGGCTCCAGCATGTCTGACACGAGACTCAGGCGTTGCTCACATGTGTTTCAGGCATGGGATTCAGGTGTGTCGGCCACGGGTTCAAGTGCTGTGTGGTCTTCGTTGAGGCCGCAGTGACACATGATTGATGTGGGGCTGACACTCGTTCTGTTGTGGTTGATACATGGCTCAGGCCTGGCTGACATGTGGTTCGGATGTGGGTGACAAGTGATTCAGCTGTGGCTGGCACTTCACTGATGCAGGGCTGACACATGACACAGGCGTGGCTCACACACGACTCAGGCATTCATCGCACATTATCCACGCGTGGCAGGCATGTTTTCACACCTGGGACATGTCGTACAGCTGTGGCTCCCTCGTTGCTGACATGTGGGCCCCACATACTCAGTCACATCTGGCACGTGGCTCAGGCATGCCTCAGCTGTGTTTCATGGGTGGCTCACCTGAGGTTCATGTGTGGTTCAAGCATTCAACATGGCTGCTTCCCGTGTGGTCCAAGTGCGGTTCAAGGGTGCCTTACATGTGCTTCCAGCACGGTTCTCTTGTGGCTCACACACGGTTCCGATGTAATACATGCATGGCTCACACATGACTTGTGGGGGTCACAAATGCTACAGGAGACTTTCACACATGATTTAGGCCTGGCTCACACATGGTTCAGGTGCGGCTCAGCCAAGGCTCACACGTGATGCAGGCATGCCACAGACCTGGGTCACATGTGGAAGAAGCATGATTCCAGCGTTTGTCACGCATCCCTCACACCTGGTTGTGGTGTGGCTCATGCATAGCTTTGGTGCTGATCAGGCGTGGCTCACAGTTGTTTGTGGCATGGTTGGCACGTTCTTCAGGCATGGCCGGCAGGGGGCTCCAGCGTGGCTGACATGTGCTTCAAGTGAGGCTGGCCTGTGGTTAAATTGGGAATGGCACATGGTTCAGTCATAGCTTGCATGTGACTTTGGCGTGGCTGAGATGAGACACAGGCGTGGCTCACACGTTTTGCAGGCATGCCTGACACATGACTCAGGTGATGCAGCCATGTGACACAGGCGCGCCTGTCACATCACACAGCTGTGGCTCACACCTGCTTCATGAGCGGCCTTCACATGGCTCTGGGGTGGCGGGTGCATGGTTCACGCATGGGTACCAGGTGTTTCAGGTGTGGCTGACACATGATGCAGGCATGGCTGACACGCAACTCAGGCATTCATCGCCCATTATCCGTGCCCGGCAGACATGTGTTTCATGCATGGGTTACATGTCATTCACGTGTAGCACACATGTGACTCACTCGCTGCTGACAAATGTCTTCCGCCTACTCAGACGTGGCTGGCACGTGGCTCACCCATGGCCCAGCCATGTTTCAGGAGTGGCTCCCCTGTGGTTCATGTGTGGTTCAAACCTTGAACATGTGTGCTTCACACATGTTTCGCATGTGGTACAAGTTTGCCTCACGTGGTTCAGTCATGGTTCAGCTGTGGCTCCCAAATGGTTCAGGTGTAACTCAGGTGTGGCTCATCCACGGCTCATGTGCATGTTACATACGGTTGAGGAGTGTTTGAGCTGTGATTCAGGAGTGGCTCACACGTGGTGCAAGTGTGGCTCAGATATGGCTCACATGGAGTTCAGGTGAGCCTCAGACCAGGGCCAGGTGTGGCTGACACGTGATTCAGGAGTTTGTCACACATGGCTAACACATGTCTCAGGGGAGGCTCACACATGGCTGAGGCGTGGCTCTGGCATGGTTGGCATGTGGCCCAGGCATGTCTGACACCAGATTCATGTGTGGCTGGCATGTGTTTCAGGCATGGGATTAAGGCGTGTCTCACACAGGTTCCAGTGGCATGTCATGCTTCGTTCAGGCCGTCTTGACACGTGATTGCTGTTTGGCTGACCCTTGGTGTGTCACCGTTGACACACGGCTCAGGCGTGGCTGTCATGTGGTTCAGATATGGGTGACAGGTGGTTCAGGTGTGGCTGGCAATTTTCTCTTGCGGGGCTGATGCATGATGCAGGCATGGCCCACACGTGACTCAGGCATTCATCGCACATTATCCATGAGTGGCAGGCATGTGGTCACACATGGGACATGTCATACAGGTGTGGCTCCCACGTTGCTGAATCGTGGACCCCACATAATCACTCATGTCTGGCACGGGGCTCATGCATGCCTCAGCTGTGTTTTATGTGTGGCTCACCTGACGTTCATGTGTGGTTCAAGCATTGAACATGGGTGTTTCCCATGTGCTTCAAATGTGGTTCAAGGGGTCCTAACATGTGGTTCAGGCACGGTTCTGTTGTGGCTCACACACTGTTCAGATGTAATTCAGGCACGGCTCCCACATGACTTGTGTGGATCACAAATGCTGCAGGAGACTTTCACACATGATTTAGGCATGGCAAACACGTGGTTCAGGTGCAGCTCAGCCAAGGCTCACACATGATGCAGGCACGCCACAGAACTGGGTCACATGTGGCTGACGCAAATTCAGGCTTTTGTCACGCATGGCTAACACATGTCTCAGGTGAGGCTAATGCCATGCTGGGGCATGGCTCTGGCATGGTTGCCACGTGGCTCAGGGATGTCTGACATGAGATTCAGGCATTGCTGGCATGTGTTTCAGGCATGGGATTAAGGCATGTTGCACACGGGTTCCAGTGGTATGTCATGCTTCGTTCAGGCCACAGTGGCAAGTGACTGCTGTGTGGCTGACACTTGGTGTCTCGCTGTTGACACATGGCTCAGGCGTGCCTGACATGTGGTTCAGATGTGGGTGACAGGTGATTCAGGTGTGGCTGGCTATTTTCTGATGCAGGGCTGACTCATGACACAGGCATGGCCCACACGTGACTCAGGTATTCATCGCACATTATACATGCGTGGCAGCCATGTGTTTCATGAATGGGTTACGTGTCGTTCATGTGTGGGACATACGTGAATCGCTTTTGGCTGACCCATGGCTCCCACCTACTCAGACGTGCCTGGCACATGGCTGGCACATGTCCCAATCATGTTTCATGTGTGGCTCCCATGTGGCCCAGGTGTGGTTCAGGCATTGAAGATGGGTGCTTCACTCGTGGTTCCCATGTGGTGCAAGTGTGACACAGTGATTCAGTCATGGTTCAGGTGTGGCACCCTAATGGTTCAGGTGTAACCCAGGTGTGGCTCACACATGGCTCATGAGCGTGTCACATATGGTTGGGGAGTGTTTCACCCGTGATTCAGGCGTGGCTCACACGTGGTGCAGGCAGGGCTCAGCCATGGCTCACATGGAGTTCAGGCGAGCCTCAGAGCAGGGCCAGGTGTGGCTGACACGTGATTCAGGAGTTTGGCACACATGGCTAACACACGTCTCTGGGGAGGCTCACGCATGCCTGGGGTGTGGCTCTGGCATGGTAGGTACGTGGCTCCAGCATGTCTGACACGAGACTCAGGCGTTGCTCACATGTGTTTCAGGCATGGGATTCAGGTGTGTCGGCCACGGGTTCAAGTGCTGTGTGGTCTTCGTTGAGGCCGCAGTGACACATGATTGATGTGGGGCTGACACTCGTTCTGTTGTGGTTGATACATGGCTCAGGCCTGGCTGACATGTGGTTCGGATGTGGGTGACAAGTGATTCAGCTGTGGCTGGCACTTCACTGATGCAGGGCTGACACATGACACAGGCGTGGCTCACACACGACTCAGGCATTCATCGCACATTATCCATGCGTGGCAGGCATGTTTTCACACCTGGGACATGTCGTACAGCTGTGGCTCCCTCGTTGCTGACATGTGGGCCCCACATACTCAGTCACATCTGGCACGTGGCTCAGGCATGCCTCAGCTGTGTTTCATGGGTGGCTCACCTGAGGTTCATGTGTGGTTCAAGCATTCAACATGGCTGCTTCCCGTGTGGTCCAAGTGCGGTTCAAGGGTGCCTTACATGTGCTTCCAGCACGGTTCTCTTGTGGCTCACACACGGTTCCGATGTAATACATGCATGGCTCACACATGACTTGTGGGGGTCACAAATGCTACAGGAGACTTTCACACATGATTTAGGCCTGGCTCACACATGGTTCAGGTGCGGCTCAGCCAAGGCTCACACGTGATGCAGGCATGCCACAGACCTGGGTCACATGTGGAAGAAGCATGATTCCAGCGTTTGTCACGCATCCCTCACACCTGGTTGTGGTGTGGCTCATGCATAGCTTTGGTGCTGATCAGGCGTGGCTCACAGTTGTTTGTGGCATGGTTGGCACGTTCTTCAGGCATGGCCGGCAGGGGGCTCCAGCGTGGCTGACATGTGCTTCAAGTGAGGCTGGCCTGTGGTTAAATTGGGAATGGCACATGGTTCAGTCATAGCTTGCATGTGACTTTGGCGTGGCTGAGATGAGACACAGGCGTGGCTCACACGTTTTGCAGGCATGCCTGACACATGACTCAGGTGATGCAGCCATGTGACACAGGCGCGCCTGTCACATCACACAGCTGTGGCTCACACCTGCTTCATGAGCGGCCTTCACATGGCTCTGGGGTGGCGGGTGCATGGTCCACGCATGGGTACCAGGTGTTTCAGGTGTGGCTGACACATGATGCAGGCATGGCTGACACGCAACTCAGGCATTCATCGCCCATTATCCGTGCCCGGCAGACATGTGTTTCATGCATGGGTTACATGTCATTCACGTGTAGCACACATGTGACTCACTCGCTGCTGACAAATGTCTTCCGCCTACTCAGACGTGGCTGGCACGTGGCTCACCCATGGCCCAGCCATGTTTCAGGAGTGGCTCCCCTGTGGTTCATGTGTGGTTCAAACCTTGAACATGTGTGCTTCACACATGTTTCGCATGTGGTACAAGTTTGCCTCACGTGGTTCAGTCATGGTTCAGCTGTGGCTCCCAAATGGTTCAGGTGTAACTCAGGTGTGGCTCATCCACGGCTCATGTGCATGTTACATACGGTTGAGGAGTGTTTGAGCTGTGATTCAGGAGTGGCTCACACGTGGTGCAAGTGTGGCTCAGATATGGCTCACATGGAGTTCAGGTGAGCCTCAGACCAGGGCCAGGTGTGGCTGACACGTGATTCAGGAGTTTGTCACACATGGCTAACACATGTCTCAGGGGAGGCTCACACATGGCTGAGGCGTGGCTCTGGCATGGTTGGCATGTGGCCCAGGCATGTCTGACACCAGATTCATGTGTGGCTGGCATGTGTTTCAGGCATGGGATTAAGGCGTGTCTCACACAGGTTCCAGTGGCATGTCATGCTTCGTTCAGGCCGTCTTGACACGTGATTGCTGTTTGGCTGACCCTTGGTGTGTCACCGTTGACACACGGCTCAGGCGTGGCTGTCATGTGGTTCAGATATGGGTGACAGGTGGTTCAGGTGTGGCTGGCAATTTTCTCTTGCGGGGCTGATGCATGATGCAGGCATGGCCCACACGTGACTCAGGCATTCATCGCACATTATCCATGAGTGGCAGGCATGTGGTCACACATGGGACATGTCATACAGGTGTGGCTCCCACGTTGCTGAATCGTGGACCCCACATAATCACTCATGTCTGGCACGGGGCTCATGCATGCCTCAGCTGTGTTTTATGTGTGGCTCACCTGACGTTCATGTGTGGTTCAAGCATTGAACATGGGTGTTTCCCATGTGCTTCAAATGTGGTTCAAGGGGTCCTAACATGTGGTTCAGGCACGGTTCTGTTGTGGCTCACACACTGTTCAGATGTAATTCAGGCACGGCTCCCACATGACTTGTGTGGATCACAAATGCTGCAGGAGACTTTCACACATGATTTAGGCATGGCAAACACGTGGTTCAGGTGCAGCTCAGCCAAGGCTCACACATGATGCAGGCACGCCACAGAACTGGGTCACATGTGGCTGACGCAAATTCAGGCTTTTGTCACGCATGGCTAACACATGTCTCAGGTGAGGCTAATGCCATGCTGGGGCATGGCTCTGGCATGGTTGCCACGTGGCTCAGGGATGTCTGACATGAGATTCAGGCATTGCTGGCATGTGTTTCAGGCATGGGATTAAGGCATGTTGCACACGGGTTCCACTGGTATGTCATGCTTCGTTCAGGCCACAGTGGCAAGTGACTGCTGTGTGGCTGACACTTGGTGTCTCGCTGTTGACACATGGCTCAGGCGTGCCTGACATGTGGTTCAGATGTGGGTGACAGGTGATTCAGGTGTGGCTGGCTATTTTCTGATGCAGGGCTGACTCATGACACAGGCATGGCCCACACGTGACTCAGGTATTCATCGCACATTATACATGCGTGGCAGCCATGTGTTTCATGAATGGGTTACGTGTCGTTCATGTGTGGGACATACGTGAATCGCTTTTGGCTGACCCATGGCTCCCACCTACTCAGACGTGCCTGGCACATGGCTGGCACATGTCCCAATCATGTTTCATGTGTGGCTCCCATGTGGCCCAGGTGTGGTTCAGGCATTGAAGATGGGTGCTTCACTCGTGGTTCCCATGTGGTGCAAGTGTGACACAGTGATTCAGTCATGGTTCAGGTGTGGCACCCTAATGGTTCAGGTGTAACCCAGGTGTGGCTCACACATGGCTCATGAGCGTGTCACATATGGTTGGGGAGTGTTTCACCCGTGATTCAGGCGTGGCTCACACGTGGTGCAGGCAGGGCTCAGCCATGGCTCACATGGAGTTCAGGCGAGCCTCAGAGCAGGGCCAGGTGTGGCTGACACGTGATTCAGGAGTTTGGCACACATGGCTAACACACGTCTCTGGGGAGGCTCACGCATGCCTGGGGTGTGGCTCTGGCATGGTAGGTACGTGGCTCCAGCATGTCTGACACGAGACTCAGGCGTTGCTCACATGTGTTTCAGGCATGGGATTCAGGTGTGTCGGCCACGGGTTCAAGTGCTGTGTGGTCTTCGTTGAGGCCGCAGTGACACATGATTGATGTGGGGCTGACACTCGTTCTGTTGTGGTTGATACATGGCTCAGGCCTGGCTGACATGTGGTTCGGATGTGGGTGACAAGTGATTCAGCTGTGGCTGGCACTTCACTGATGCAGGGCTGACACATGACACAGGCATGGCTCACACACGACTCAGGCATTCATCGCACATTATCCACGCGTGGCAGGCATGTTTTCACACCTGGGACATGTCGTACAGCTGTGGCTCCCTCGTTGCTGACATGTGGGCCCCACATACTCAGTCACATCTGGCACGTGGCTCAGGCATGCCTCAGCTGTGTTTCATGGGTGGCTCACCTGAGGTTCATGTGTGGTTCAAGCATTCAACATGGCTGCTTCCCGTGTGGTCCAAGTGCGGTTCAAGGGTGCCTTACATGTGCTTCCAGCACGGTTCTCTTGTGGCTCACACACGGTTCCGATGTAATACATGCATGGCTCACACATGACTTGTGGGGGTCACAAATGCTACAGGAGACTTTCACACATGATTTAGGCCTGGCTCACACATGGTTCAGGTGCGGCTCAGCCAAGGCTCACACGTGATGCAGGCATGCCACAGACCTGGGTCACATGTGGAAGAAGCATGATTCCAGCGTTTGTCACGCATCCCTCACACCTGGTTGTGGTGTGGCTCATGCATAGCTTTGGTGCTGATCAGGCGTGGCTCACAGTTGTTTGTGGCATGGTTGGCACGTTCTTCAGGCATGGCCGGCAGGGGGCTCCAGCGTGGCTGACATGTGCTTCAAGTGAGGCTGGCCTGTGGTTAAATTGGGAATGGCACATGGTTCAGTCATAGCTTGCATGTGACTTTGGCGTGGCTGAGATGAGACACAGGCGTGGCTCACACGTTTTGCAGGCATGCCTGACACATGACTCAGGTGATGCAGCCATGTGACACAGGCGCGCCTGTCACATCACACAGCTGTGGCTCACACCTGCTTCATGAGCGGCCTTCACATGGCTCTGGGGTGGCGGGTGCATGGTTCACGCATGGGTACCAGGTGTTTCAGGTGTGGCTGACACATGATGCAGGCATGGCTGACACGCAACTCAGGCATTCATCGCCCATTATCCGTGCCCGGCAGACATGTGTTTCATGCATGGGTTACATGTCATTCACGTGTAGCACACATGTGACTCACTCGCTGCTGACAAATGTCTTCCGCCTACTCAGACGTGGCTGGCACGTGGCTCACCCATGGCCCAGCCATGTTTCAGGAGTGGCTCCCCTGTGGTTCATGTGTGGTTCAAACCTTGAACATGTGTGCTTCACACATGTTTCGCATGTGGTACAAGTTTGCCTCACGTGGTTCAGTCATGGTTCAGCTGTGGCTCCCAAATGGTTCAGGTGTAACTCAGGTGTGGCTCATCCACGGCTCATGTGCATGTTACATACGGTTGAGGAGTGTTTGAGCTGTGATTCAGGAGTGGCTCACACGTGGTGCAAGTGTGGCTCAGATATGGCTCACATGGAGTTCAGGTGAGCCTCAGACCAGGGCCAGGTGTGGCTGACACGTGATTCAGGAGTTTGTCACACATGGCTAACACATGTCTCAGGGGAGGCTCACACATGGCTGAGGCGTGGCTCTGGCATGGTTGGCATGTGGCCCAGGCATGTCTGACACCAGATTCATGTGTGGCTGGCATGTGTTTCAGGCATGGGATTAAGGCGTGTCTCACACAGGTTCCAGTGGCATGTCATGCTTCGTTCAGGCCGTCTTGACACGTGATTGCTGTTTGGCTGACCCTTGGTGTGTCACCGTTGACACACGGCTCAGGCGTGGCTGTCATGTGGTTCAGATATGGGTGACAGGTGGTTCAGGTGTGGCTGGCAATTTTCTCTTGCGGGGCTGATGCATGATGCAGGCATGGCCCACACGTGACTCAGGCATTCATCGCACATTATCCATGAGTGGCAGGCATGTGGTCACACATGGGACATGTCATACAGGTGTGGCTCCCACGTTGCTGAATCGTGGACCCCACATAATCACTCATGTCTGGCACGGGGCTCATGCATGCCTCAGCTGTGTTTTATGTGTGGCTCACCTGACGTTCATGTGTGGTTCAAGCATTGAACATGGGTGTTTCCCATGTGCTTCAAATGTGGTTCAAGGGGTCCTAACATGTGGTTCAGGCACGGTTCTGTTGTGGCTCACACACTGTTCAGATGTAATTCAGGCACGGCTCCCACATGACTTGTGTGGATCACAAATGCTGCAGGAGACTTTCACACATGATTTAGGCATGGCAAACACGTGGTTCAGGTGCAGCTCAGCCAAGGCTCACACATGATGCAGGCACGCCACAGAACTGGGTCACATGTGGCTGACGCAAATTCAGGCTTTTGTCACGCATGGCTAACACATGTCTCAGGTGAGGCTAATGCCATGCTGGGGCATGGCTCTGGCATGGTTGCCACGTGGCTCAGGGATGTCTGACATGAGATTCAGGCATTGCTGGCATGTGTTTCAGGCATGGGATTAAGGCATGTTGCACACGGGTTCCAGTGGTATGTCATGCTTCGTTCAGGCCACAGTGGCAAGTGACTGCTGTGTGGCTGACACTTGGTGTCTCGCTGTTGACACATGGCTCAGGCGTGCCTGACATGTGGTTCAGATGTGGGTGACAGGTGATTCAGGTGTGGCTGGCTATTTTCTGATGCAGGGCTGACTCATGACACAGGCATGGCCCACACGTGACTCAGGTATTCATCGCACATTATACATGCGTGGCAGCCATGTGTTTCATGAATGGGTTACGTGTCGTTCATGTGTGGGACATACGTGAATCGCTTTTGGCTGACCCATGGCTCCCACCTACTCAGACGTGCCTGGCACATGGCTGGCACATGTCCCAATCATGTTTCATGTGTGGCTCCCATGTGGCCCAGGTGTGGTTCAGGCATTGAAGATGGGTGCTTCACTCGTGGTTCCCATGTGGTGCAAGTGTGACACAGTGATTCAGTCATGGTTCAGGTGTGGCACCCTAATGGTTCAGGTGTAACCCAGGTGTGGCTCACACATGGCTCATGAGCGTGTCACATATGGTTGGGGAGTGTTTCACCCGTGATTCAGGCGTGGCTCACACGTGGTGCAGGCAGGGCTCAGCCATGGCTCACATGGAGTTCAGGCGAGCCTCAGAGCAGGGCCAGGTGTGGCTGACACGTGATTCAGGAGTTTGGCACACATGGCTAACACACGTCTCTGGGGAGGCTCACGCATGCCTGGGGTGTGGCTCTGGCATGGTAGGTACGTGGCTCCAGCATGTCTGACACGAGACTCAGGCGTTGCTCACATGTGTTTCAGGCATGGGATTCAGGTGTGTCGGCCACGGGTTCAAGTGCTGTGTGGTCTTCGTTGAGGCCGCAGTGACACATGATTGATGTGGGGCTGACACTCGTTCTGTTGTGGTTGATACATGGCTCAGGCCTGGCTGACATGTGGTTCGGATGTGGGTGACAAGTGATTCAGCTGTGGCTGGCACTTCACTGATGCAGGGCTGACACATGACACAGGCATGGCTCACACACGACTCAGGCATTCATCGCACATTATCCACGCGTGGCAGGCATGTTTTCACACCTGGGACATGTCGTACAGCTGTGGCTCCCTCGTTGCTGACATGTGGGCCCCACATACTCAGTCACATCTGGCACGTGGCTCAGGCATGCCTCAGCTGTGTTTCATGGGTGGCTCACCTGAGGTTCATGTGTGGTTCAAGCATTCAACATGGCTGCTTCCCGTGTGGTCCAAGTGCGGTTCAAGGGTGCCTTACATGTGCTTCCAGCACGGTTCTCTTGTGGCTCACACACGGTTCCGATGTAATACATGCATGGCTCACACATGACTTGTGGGGGTCACAAATGCTACAGGAGACTTTCACACATGATTTAGGCCTGGCTCACACATGGTTCAGGTGCGGCTCAGCCAAGGCTCACACGTGATGCAGGCATGCCACAGACCTGGGTCACATGTGGAAGAAGCATGATTCCAGCGTTTGTCACGCATCCCTCACACCTGGTTGTGGTGTGGCTCATGCATAGCTTTGGTGCTGATCAGGCGTGGCTCACAGTTGTTTGTGGCATGGTTGGCACGTTCTTCAGGCATGGCCGGCAGGGGGCTCCAGCGTGGCTGACATGTGCTTCAAGTGAGGCTGGCCTGTGGTTAAATTGGGAATGGCACATGGTTCAGTCATAGCTTGCATGTGACTTTGGCGTGGCTGAGATGAGACACAGGCGTGGCTCACACGTTTTGCAGGCATGCCTGACACATGACTCAGGTGATGCAGCCATGTGACACAGGCGCGCCTGTCACATCACACAGCTGTGGCTCACACCTGCTTCATGAGCGGCCTTCACATGGCTCTGGGGTGGCGGGTGCATGGTTCACGCATGGGTACCAGGTGTTTCAGGTGTGGCTGACACATGATGCAGGCATGGCTGACACGCAACTCAGGCATTCATCGCCCATTATCCGTGCCCGGCAGACATGTGTTTCATGCATGGGTTACATGTCATTCACGTGTAGCACACATGTGACTCACTCGCTGCTGACAAATGTCTTCCGCCTACTCAGACGTGGCTCACCCATGGCCCAGCCATGTTTCAGGAGTGGCTCCCCTGTGGTTCATGTGTGGTTCAAACCTTGAACATGTGTGCTTCACACATGTTTCGCATGTGGTACAAGTTTGCCTCACGTGGTTCAGTCATGGTTCAGCTGTGGCTCCCAAATGGTTCAGGTGTAACTCAGGTGTGGCTCATCCACGGCTCATGTGCATGTTACATACGGTTGAGGAGTGTTTGAGCTGTGATTCAGGAGTGGCTCACACGTGGTGCAAGTGTGGCTCAGATATGGCTCACATGGAGTTCAGGTGAGCCTCAGACCAGGGCCAGGTGTGGCTGACACGTGATTCAGGAGTTTGTCACACATGGCTAACACATGTCTCAGGGGAGGCTCACACATGGCTGAGGCGTGGCTCTGGCATGGTTGGCATGTGGCCCAGGCATGTCTGACACCAGATTCATGTGTGGCTGGCATGTGTTTCAGGCATGGGATTAAGGCGTGTCTCACACAGGTTCCAGTGGCATGTCATGCTTCGTTCAGGCCGTCTTGACACGTGATTGCTGTTTGGCTGACCCTTGGTGTGTCACCGTTGACACACGGCTCAGGCGTGGCTGTCATGTGGTTCAGATATGGGTGACAGGTGGTTCAGGTGTGGCTGGCAATTTTCTCTTGCGGGGCTGATGCATGATGCAGGCATGGCCCACACGTGACTCAGGCATTCATCGCACATTATCCATGAGTGGCAGGCATGTGGTCACACATGGGACATGTCATACAGGTGTGGCTCCCACGTTGCTGAATCGTGGACCCCACATAATCACTCATGTCTGGCACGGGGCTCATGCATGCCTCAGCTGTGTTTTATGTGTGGCTCACCTGACGTTCATGTGTGGTTCAAGCATTGAACATGGGTGTTTCCCATGTGCTTCAAATGTGGTTCAAGGGGTCCTAACATGTGGTTCAGGCACGGTTCTGTTGTGGCTCACACACTGTTCAGATGTAATTCAGGCACGGCTCCCACATGACTTGTGTGGATCACAAATGCTGCAGGAGACTTTCACACATGATTTAGGCATGGCAAACACGTGGTTCAGGTGCAGCTCAGCCAAGGCTCACACATGATGCAGGCACGCCACAGAACTGGGTCACATGTGGCTGACGCAAATTCAGGCTTTTGTCACGCATGGCTAACACATGTCTCAGGTGAGGCTAATGCCATGCTGGGGCATGGCTCTGGCATGGTTGCCACGTGGCTCAGGGATGTCTGACATGAGATTCAGGCATTGCTGGCATGTGTTTCAGGCATGGGATTAAGGCATGTTGCACACGGGTTCCAGTGGTATGTCATGCTTCGTTCAGGCCACAGTGGCAAGTGACTGCTGTGTGGCTGACACTTGGTGTCTCGCTGTTGACACATGGCTCAGGCGTGCCTGACATGTGGTTCAGATGTGGGTGACAGGTGATTCAGGTGTGGCTGGCTATTTTCTGATGCAGGGCTGACTCATGACACAGGCATGGCCCACACGTGACTCAGGTATTCATCGCACATTATACATGCGTGGCAGCCATGTGTTTCATGAATGGGTTACGTGTCGTTCATGTGTGGGACATACGTGAATCGCTTTTGGCTGACCCATGGCTCCCACCTACTCAGACGTGCCTGGCACATGGCTGGCACATGTCCCAATCATGTTTCATGTGTGGCTCCCATGTGGCCCAGGTGTGGTTCAGGCATTGAAGATGGGTGCTTCACTCGTGGTTCCCATGTGGTGCAAGTGTGACACAGTGATTCAGTCATGGTTCAGGTGTGGCACCCTAATGGTTCAGGTGTAACCCAGGTGTGGCTCACACATGGCTCATGAGCGTGTCACATATGGTTGGGGAGTGTTTCACCCGTGATTCAGGCGTGGCTCACACGTGGTGCAGGCAGGGCTCAGCCATGGCTCACATGGAGTTCAGGCGAGCCTCAGAGCAGGGCCAGGTGTGGCTGACACGTGATTCAGGAGTTTGGCACACATGGCTAACACACGTCTCTGGGGAGGCTCACGCATGCCTGGGGTGTGGCTCTGGCATGGTAGGTACGTGGCTCCAGCATGTCTGACACGAGACTCAGGCGTTGCTCACATGTGTTTCAGGCATGGGATTCAGGTGTGTCGGCCACGGGTTCAAGTGCTGTGTGGTCTTCGTTGAGGCCGCAGTGACACATGATTGATGTGGGGCTGACACTCGTTCTGTTGTGGTTGATACATGGCTCAGGCCTGGCTGACATGTGGTTCGGATGTGGGTGACAAGTGATTCAGCTGTGGCTGGCACTTCACTGATGCAGGGCTGACACATGACACAGGCATGGCTCACACACGACTCAGGCATTCATCGCACATTATCCACGCGTGGCAGGCATGTTTTCACACCTGGGACATGTCGTACAGGTGTGGCTCCCTCGTTGCTGACATGTGGGCCCCACATACTCAGTCACATCTGGCACGTGGCTCAGGCATGCCTCAGCTGTGTTTCATGGGTGGCTCACCTGAGGTTCATGTGTGGTTCAAGCATTCAACATGGCTGCTTCCCGTGTGGTCCAAGTGCGGTTCAAGGGTGCCTTACATGTGCTTCCAGCACGGTTCTCTTGTGGCTCACACACGGTTCCGATGTAATACATGCATGGCTCACACATGACTTGTGGGGGTCACAAATGCTACAGGAGACTTTCACACATGATTTAGGCCTGGCTCACACATGGTTCAGGTGCGGCTCAGCCAAGGCTCACACGTGATGCAGGCATGCCACAGACCTGGGTCACATGTGGAAGAAGCATGATTCCAGCGTTTGTCACGCATCCCTCACACCTGGTTGTGGTGTGGCTCATGCATAGCTTTGGTGCTGATCAGGCGTGGCTCACAGTTGTTTGTGGCATGGTTGGCACGTTCTTCAGGCATGGCCGGCAGGTGGCTCCAGCGTGGCTGACATGTGCTTCAAGTGAGGCTGGCCTGTGGTTAAATTGGGAATGGCACATGGTTCAGTCATAGCTTGCATGTGACTTTGGCGTGGCTGAGATGAGACACAGGCGTGGCTCACACGTTTTGCAGGCATGCCTGACACATGACTCAGGTGATGCAGCCATGTGACACAGGCGCGCCTGTCACATCACACAGCTGTGGCTCACACCTGCTTCATGAGCGGCCTTCACATGGCTCTGGGGTGGCGGGTGCATGGTCCACGCATGGGTACCAGGTGTTTCAGGTGTGGCTGACACATGATGCAGGCATGGCTGACACGCAACTCAGGCATTCATCGCCCATTATCCGTGCCCGGCAGACATGTGTTTCATGCATGGGTTACATGTCATTCACGTGTAGCACACATGTGACTCACTCGCTGCTGACAAATGTCTTCCGCCTACTCAGACGTGGCTGGCACGTGGCTCACCCATGGCCCAGCCATGTTTCAGGAGTGGCTCCCCTGTGGTTCATGTGTGGTTCAAACCTTGAACATGTGTGCTTCACACATGTTTCGCATGTGGTACAAGTTTGCCTCACGTGGTTCAGTCATGGTTCAGCTGTGGCTCCCAAATGGTTCAGGTGTAACTCAGGTGTGGCTCATCCACGGCTCATGTGCATGTTACATACGGTTGAGGAGTGTTTGAGCTGTGATTCAGGAGTGGCTCACACGTGGTGCAAGTGTGGCTCAGATATGGCTCACATGGAGTTCAGGTGAGCCTCAGACCAGGGCCAGGTGTGGCTGACACGTGATTCAGGAGTTTGTCACACATGGCTAACACATGTCTCAGGGGAGGCTCACACATGGCTGAGGCGTGGCTCTGGCATGGTTGGCATGTGGCCCAGGCATGTCTGACACCAGATTCATGTGTGGCTGGCATGTGTTTCAGGCATGGGATTAAGGCGTGTCTCACACAGGTTCCAGTGGCATGTCATGCTTCGTTCAGGCCGTCTTGACACGTGATTGCTGTTTGGCTGACCCTTGGTGTGTCACCGTTGACACACGGCTCAGGCGTGGCTGTCATGTGGTTCAGATATGGGTGACAGGTGGTTCAGGTGTGGCTGGCAATTTTCTCTTGCGGGGCTGATGCATGATGCAGGCATGGCCCACACGTGACTCAGGCATTCATCGCACATTATCCATGAGTGGCAGGCATGTGGTCACACATGGGACATGTCATACAGGTGTGGCTCCCACGTTGCTGAATCGTGGACCCCACATAATCACTCATGTCTGGCACGGGGCTCATGCATGCCTCAGCTGTGTTTTATGTGTGGCTCACCTGACGTTCATGTGTGGTTCAAGCATTGAACATGGGTGTTTCCCATGTGCTTCAAATGTGGTTCAAGGGGTCCTAACATGTGGTTCAGGCACGGTTCTGTTGTGGCTCACACACTGTTCAGATGTAATTCAGGCACGGCTCCCACATGACTTGTGTGGATCACAAATGCTGCAGGAGACTTTCACACATGATTTAGGCATGGCAAACACGTGGTTCAGGTGCAGCTCAGCCAAGGCTCACACATGATGCAGGCACGCCACAGAACTGGGTCACATGTGGCTGACGCAAATTCAGGCTTTTGTCACGCATGGCTAACACATGTCTCAGGTGAGGCTAATGCCATGCTGGGGCATGGCTCTGGCATGGTTGCCACGTGGCTCAGGGATGTCTGACATGAGATTCAGGCATTGCTGGCATGTGTTTCAGGCATGGGATTAAGGCATGTTGCACACGGGTTCCAGTGGTATGTCATGCTTCGTTCAGGCCACAGTGGCAAGTGATTGCTGTGTGGCTGACACTTGGTGTCTCGCTGTTGACACATGGCTCAGGCGTGCCTGACATGTGGTTCAGATGTGGGTGACAGGTGATTCAGGTGTGGCTGGCTATTTTCTGATGCAGGGCTGACTCATGACACAGGCATGGCCCACACGTGACTCAGGTATTCATCGCACATTATACATGCGTGGCAGCCATGTGTTTCATGAATGGGTTACGTGTCGTTCATGTGTGGGACATACGTGAATCGCTTTTGGCTGACCCATGGCTCCCACCTACTCAGACGTGCCTGGCACATGGCTGGCACATGTCCCAATCATGTTTCATGTGTGGCTCCCATGTGGCCCAGGTGTGGTTCAGGCATTGAAGATGGGTGCTTCACTCGTGGTTCCCATGTGGTGCAAGTGTGACACAGTGATTCAGTCATGGTTCAGGTGTGGCACCCTAATGGTTCAGGTGTAACCCAGGTGTGGCTCACACATGGCTCATGAGCGTGTCACATATGGTTGGGGAGTGTTTCACCCGTGATTCAGGCGTGGCTCACACGTGGTGCAGGCAGGGCTCAGCCATGGCTCACATGGAGTTCAGGCGAGCCTCAGAGCAGGGCCAGGTGTGGCTGACACGTGATTCAGGAGTTTGGCACACATGGCTAACACACGTCTCTGGGGAGGCTCACGCATGCCTGGGGTGTGGCTCTGGCATGGTAGGTACGTGGCTCCAGCATGTCTGACACGAGACTCAGGCGTTGCTCACATGTGTTTCAGGCATGGGATTCAGGTGTGTCGGCCACGGGTTCAAGTGCTGTGTGGTCTTCGTTGAGGCCGCAGTGACACATGATTGATGTGGGGCTGACACTCGTTCTGTTGTGGTTGATACATGGCTCAGGCCTGGCTGACATGTGGTTCGGATGTGGGTGACAAGTGATTCAGCTGTGGCTGGCACTTCACTGATGCAGGGCTGACACATGACACAGGCATGGCTCACACACGACTCAGGCATTCATCGCACATTATCCACGCGTGGCAGGCATGTTTTCACACCTGGGACATGTCGTACAGCTGTGGCTCCCTCGTTGCTGACATGTGGGCCCCACATACTCAGTCACATCTGGCACGTGGCTCAGGCATGCCTCAGCTGTGTTTCATGGGTGGCTCACCTGAGGTTCATGTGTGGTTCAAGCATTCAACATGGCTGCTTCCCGTGTGGTCCAAGTGCGGTTCAAGGGTGCCTTACATGTGCTTCCAGCACGGTTCTCTTGTGGCTCACACACGGTTCCGATGTAATACATGCATGGCTCACACATGACTTGTGGGGGTCACAAATGCTACAGGAGACTTTCACACATGATTTAGGCCTGGCTCACACATGGTTCAGGTGCGGCTCAGCCAAGGCTCACACGTGATGCAGGCATGCCACAGACCTGGGTCACATGTGGAAGAAGCATGATTCCAGCGTTTGTCACGCATCCCTCACACCTGGTTGTGGTGTGGCTCATGCATAGCTTTGGTGCTGATCAGGCGTGGCTCACAGTTGTTTGTGGCATGGTTGGCACGTTCTTCAGGCATGGCCGGCAGGGGGCTCCAGCGTGGCTGACATGTGCTTCAAGTGAGGCTGGCCTGTGGTTAAATTGGGAATGGCACATGGTTCAGTCATAGCTTGCATGTGACTTTGGCGTGGCTGAGATGAGACACAGGCGTGGCTCACACGTTTTGCAGGCATGCCTGACACATGACTCAGGTGATGCAGCCATGTGACACAGGCGCGCCTGTCACATCACACAGCTGTGGCTCACACCTGCTTCATGAGCGGCCTTCACATGGCTCTGGGGTGGCGGGTGCATGGTTCACGCATGGGTACCAGGTGTTTCAGGTGTGGCTGACACATGATGCAGGCATGGCTGACACGCAACTCAGGCATTCATCGCCCATTATCCGTGCCCGGCAGACATGTGTTTCATGCATGGGTTACATGTCATTCACGTGTAGCACACATGTGACTCACTCGCTGCTGACAAATGTCTTCCGCCTACTCAGACGTGGCTGGCACGTGGCTCACCCATGGCCCAGCCATGTTTCAGGAGTGGCTCCCCTGTGGTTCATGTGTGGTTCAAACCTTGAACATGTGTGCTTCACACATGTTTCGCATGTGGTACAAGTTTGCCTCACGTGGTTCAGTCATGGTTCAGCTGTGGCTCCCAAATGGTTCAGGTGTAACTCAGGTGTGGCTCATCCACGGCTCATGTGCATGTTACATACGGTTGAGGAGTGTTTGAGCTGTGATTCAGGAGTGGCTCACACGTGGTGCAAGTGTGGCTCAGATATGGCTCACATGGAGTTCAGGTGAGCCTCAGACCAGGGCCAGGTGTGGCTGACACGTGATTCAGGAGTTTGTCACACATGGCTAACACATGTCTCAGGGGAGGCTCACACATGGCTGAGGCGTGGCTCTGGCATGGTTGGCATGTGGCCCAGGCATGTCTGACACCAGATTCATGTGTGGCTGGCATGTGTTTCAGGCATGGGATTAAGGCGTGTCTCACACAGGTTCCAGTGGCATGTCATGCTTCGTTCAGGCCGTCTTGACACGTGATTGCTGTTTGGCTGACCCTTGGTGTGTCACCGTTGACACACGGCTCAGGCGTGGCTGTCATGTGGTTCAGATATGGGTGACAGGTGGTTCAGGTGTGGCTGGCAATTTTCTCTTGCGGGGCTGATGCATGATGCAGGCATGGCCCACACGTGACTCAGGCATTCATCGCACATTATCCATGAGTGGCAGGCATGTGGTCACACATGGGACATGTCATACAGGTGTGGCTCCCACGTTGCTGAATCGTGGACCCCACATAATCACTCATGTCTGGCACGGGGCTCATGCATGCCTCAGCTGTGTTTTATGTGTGGCTCACCTGACGTTCATGTGTGGTTCAAGCATTGAACATGGGTGTTTCCCATGTGCTTCAAATGTGGTTCAAGGGGTCCTAACATGTGGTTCAGGCACGGTTCTGTTGTGGCTCACACACTGTTCAGATGTAATTCAGGCACGGCTCCCACATGACTTGTGTGGATCACAAATGCTGCAGGAGACTTTCACACATGATTTAGGCATGGCAAACACGTGGTTCAGGTGCAGCTCAGCCAAGGCTCACACATGATGCAGGCACGCCACAGAACTGGGTCACATGTGGCTGACGCAAATTCAGGCTTTTGTCACGCATGGCTAACACATGTCTCAGGTGAGGCTAATGCCATGCTGGGGCATGGCTCTGGCATGGTTGCCACGTGGCTCAGGGATGTCTGACATGAGATTCAGGCATTGCTGGCATGTGTTTCAGGCATGGGATTAAGGCATGTTGCACACGGGTTCCAGTGGTATGTCATGCTTCGTTCAGGCCACAGTGGCAAGTGATTGCTGTGTGGCTGACACTTGGTGTCTCGCTGTTGACACATGGCTCAGGCGTGCCTGACATGTGGTTCAGATGTGGGTGACAGGTGATTCAGGTGTGGCTGGCTATTTTCTGATGCAGGGCTGACTCATGACACAGGCATGGCCCACACGTGACTCAGGTATTCATCGCACATTATACATGCGTGGCAGCCATGTGTTTCATGAATGGGTTACGTGTCGTTCATGTGTGGGACATACGTGAATCGCTTTTGGCTGACCCATGGCTCCCACCTACTCAGACGTGCCTGGCACATGGCTGGCACATGTCCCAATCATGTTTCATGTGTGGCTCCCATGTGGCCCAGGTGTGGTTCAGGCATTGAAGATGGGTGCTTCACTCGTGGTTCCCATGTGGTGCAAGTGTGACACAGTGATTCAGTCATGGTTCAGGTGTGGCACCCTAATGGTTCAGGTGTAACCCAGGTGTGGCTCACACATGGCTCATGAGCGTGTCACATATGGTTGGGGAGTGTTTCACCCGTGATTCAGGCGTGGCTCACACGTGGTGCAGGCAGGGCTCAGCCATGGCTCACATGGAGTTCAGGCGAGCCTCAGAGCAGGGCCAGGTGTGGCTGACACGTGATTCAGGAGTTTGGCACACATGGCTAACACACGTCTCTGGGGAGGCTCACGCATGCCTGGGGTGTGGCTCTGGCATGGTAGGTACGTGGCTCCAGCATGTCTGACACGAGACTCAGGCGTTGCTCACATGTGTTTCAGGCATGGGATTCAGGTGTGTCGGCCACGGGTTCAAGTGCTGTGTGGTCTTCGTTGAGGCCGCAGTGACACATGATTGATGTGGGGCTGACACTCGTTCTGTTGTGGTTGATACATGGCTCAGGCCTGGCTGACATGTGGTTCGGATGTGGGTGACAAGTGATTCAGCTGTGGCTGGCACTTCACTGATGCAGGGCTGACACATGACACAGGCATGGCTCACACACGACTCAGGCATTCATCGCACATTATCCACGCGTGGCAGGCATGTTTTCACACCTGGGACATGTCGTACAGGTGTGGCTCCCTCGTTGCTGACATGTGGGCCCCACATACTCAGTCACATCTGGCACGTGGCTCAGGCATGCCTCAGCTGTGTTTCATGGGTGGCTCACCTGAGGTTCATGTGTGGTTCAAGCATTCAACATGGCTGCTTCCCGTGTGGTCCAAGTGCGGTTCAAGGGTGCCTTACATGTGCTTCCAGCACGGTTCTCTTGTGGCTCACACACGGTTCCGATGTAATACATGCATGGCTCACACATGACTTGTGGGGGTCACAAATGCTACAGGAGACTTTCACACATGATTTAGGCCTGGCTCACACATGGTTCAGGTGCGGCTCAGCCAAGGCTCACACGTGATGCAGGCATGCCACAGACCTGGGTCACATGTGGAAGAAGCATGATTCCAGCGTTTGTCACGCATCCCTCACACCTGGTTGTGGTGTGGCTCATGCATAGCTTTGGTGCTGATCAGGCGTGGCTCACAGTTGTTTGTGGCATGGTTGGCACGTTCTTCAGGCATGGCCGGCAGGTGGCTCCAGCGTGGCTGACATGTGCTTCAAGTGAGGCTGGCCTGTGGTTAAATTGGGAATGGCACATGGTTCAGTCATAGCTTGCATGTGACTTTGGCGTGGCTGAGATGAGACACAGGCGTGGCTCACACGTTTTGCAGGCATGCCTGACACATGACTCAGGTGATGCAGCCATGTGACACAGGCGCGCCTGTCACATCACACAGCTGTGGCTCACACCTGCTTCATGAGCGGCCTTCACATGGCTCTGGGGTGGCGGGTGCATGGTTCACGCATGGGTACCAGGTGTTTCAGGTGTGGCTGACACATGATGCAGGCATGGCTGACACGCAACTCAGGCATTCATCGCCCATTATCCGTGCCCGGCAGACATGTGTTTCATGCATGGGTTACATGTCATTCACGTGTAGCACACATGTGACTCACTCGCTGCTGACAAATGTCTTCCGCCTACTCAGACGTGGCTGGCACGTGGCTCACCCATGGCCCAGCCATGTTTCAGGAGTGGCTCCCCTGTGGTTCATGTGTGGTTCAAACCTTGAACATGTGTGCTTCACACATGTTTCGCATGTGGTACAAGTTTGCCTCACGTGGTTCAGTCATGGTTCAGCTGTGGCTCCCAAATGGTTCAGGTGTAACTCAGGTGTGGCTCATCCACGGCTCATGTGCATGTTACATACGGTTGAGGAGTGTTTGAGCTGTGATTCAGGAGTGGCTCACACGTGGTGCAAGTGTGGCTCAGATATGGCTCACATGGAGTTCAGGTGAGCCTCAGACCAGGGCCAGGTGTGGCTGACACGTGATTCAGGAGTTTGTCACACATGGCTAACACATGTCTCAGGGGAGGCTCACACATGGCTGAGGCGTGGCTCTGGCATGGTTGGCATGTGGCCCAGGCATGTCTGACACCAGATTCATGTGTGGCTGGCATGTGTTTCAGGCATGGGATTAAGGCGTGTCTCACACAGGTTCCAGTGGCATGTCATGCTTCGTTCAGGCCGTCTTGACACGTGATTGCTGTTTGGCTGACCCTTGGTGTGTCACCGTTGACACACGGCTCAGGCGTGGCTGTCATGTGGTTCAGATATGGGTGACAGGTGGTTCAGGTGTGGCTGGCAATTTTCTCTTGCGGGGCTGATGCATGATGCAGGCATGGCCCACACGTGACTCAGGCATTCATCGCACATTATCCATGAGTGGCAGGCATGTGGTCACACATGGGACATGTCATACAGGTGTGGCTCCCACGTTGCTGAATCGTGGACCCCACATAATCACTCATGTCTGGCACGGGGCTCATGCATGCCTCAGCTGTGTTTTATGTGTGGCTCACCTGACGTTCATGTGTGGTTCAAGCATTGAACATGGGTGTTTCCCATGTGCTTCAAATGTGGTTCAAGGGGTCCTAACATGTGGTTCAGGCACGGTTCTGTTGTGGCTCACACACTGTTCAGATGTAATTCAGGCACGGCTCCCACATGACTTGTGTGGATCACAAATGCTGCAGGAGACTTTCACACATGATTTAGGCATGGCAAACACGTGGTTCAGGTGCAGCTCAGCCAAGGCTCACACATGATGCAGGCACGCCACAGAACTGGGTCACATGTGGCTGACGCAAATTCAGGCTTTTGTCACGCATGGCTAACACATGTCTCAGGTGAGGCTAATGCCATGCTGGGGCATGGCTCTGGCATGGTTGCCACGTGGCTCAGGGATGTCTGACATGAGATTCAGGCATTGCTGGCATGTGTTTCAGGCATGGGATTAAGGCATGTTGCACACGGGTTCCACTGGTATGTCATGCTTCGTTCAGGCCACAGTGGCAAGTGACTGCTGTGTGGCTGACACTTGGTGTCTCGCTGTTGACACATGGCTCAGGCGTGCCTGACATGTGGTTCAGATGTGGGTGACAGGTGATTCAGGTGTGGCTGGCTATTTTCTGATGCAGGGCTGACTCATGACACAGGCATGGCCCACACGTGACTCAGGTATTCATCGCACATTATACATGCGTGGCAGCCATGTGTTTCATGAATGGGTTACGTGTCGTTCATGTGTGGGACATACGTGAATCGCTTTTGGCTGACCCATGGCTCCCACCTACTCAGACGTGCCTGGCACATGGCTGGCACATGTCCCAATCATGTTTCATGTGTGGCTCCCATGTGGCCCAGGTGTGGTTCAGGCATTGAAGATGGGTGCTTCACTCGTGGTTCCCATGTGGTGCAAGTGTGACACAGTGATTCAGTCATGGTTCAGGTGTGGCACCCTAATGGTTCAGGTGTAACCCAGGTGTGGCTCACACATGGCTCATGAGCGTGTCACATATGGTTGGGGAGTGTTTCACCCGTGATTCAGGCGTGGCTCACACGTGGTGCAGGCAGGGCTCAGCCATGGCTCACATGGAGTTCAGGCGAGCCTCAGAGCAGGGCCAGGTGTGGCTGACACGTGATTCAGGAGTTTGGCACACATGGCTAACACACGTCTCTGGGGAGGCTCACGCATGCCTGGGGTGTGGCTCTGGCATGGTAGGTACGTGGCTCCAGCATGTCTGACACGAGACTCAGGCGTTGCTCACATGTGTTTCAGGCATGGGATTCAGGTGTGTCGGCCACGGGTTCAAGTGCTGTGTGGTCTTCGTTGAGGCCGCAGTGACACATGATTGATGTGGGGCTGACACTCGTTCTGTTGTGGTTGATACATGGCTCAGGCCTGGCTGACATGTGGTTCGGATGTGGGTGACAAGTGATTCAGCTGTGGCTGGCACTTCACTGATGCAGGGCTGACACATGACACAGGCATGGCTCACACACGACTCAGGCATTCATCGCACATTATCCATGCGTGGCAGGCATGTTTTCACACCTGGGACATGTCGTACAGCTGTGGCTCCCTCATTGCTGACATGTGGGCCCCACATACTCAGTCACATCTGGCACGTGGCTCAGGCATGCCTCAGCTGTGTTTCATGGGTGGCTCACCTGAGGTTCATGTGTGGTTCAAGCATTCAACATGGCTGCTTCCCGTGTGGTCCAAGTGCGGTTCAAGGGTGCCTTACATGTGCTTCCAGCACGGTTCTCTTGTGGCTCACACACGGTTCCGATGTAATACATGCATGGCTCACACATGACTTGTGGGGGTCACAAATGCTACAGGAGACTTTCACACATGATTTAGGCCTGGCTCACACATGGTTCAGGTGCGGCTCAGCCAAGGCTCACACGTGATGCAGGCATGCCACAGACCTGGGTCACATGTGGAAGAAGCATGATTCCAGCGTTTGTCACGCATCCCTCACACCTGGTTGTGGTGTGGCTCATGCATAGCTTTGGTGCTGATCAGGCGTGGCTCACAGTTGTTTGTGGCATGGTTGGCACGTTCTTCAGGCATGGCCGGCAGGGGGCTCCAGCGTGGCTGACATGTGCTTCAAGTGAGGCTGGCCTGTGGTTAAATTGGGAATGGCACATGGTTCAGTCATAGCTTGCATGTGACTTTGGCGTGGCTGAGATGAGACACAGGCGTGGCTCACACGTTTTGCAGGCATGCCTGACACATGACTCAGGTGATGCAGCCATGTGACACAGGCGCGCCTGTCACATCACACAGCTGTGGCTCACACCTGCTTCATGAGCGGCCTTCACATGGCTCTGGGGTGGCGGGTGCATGGTTCACGCATGGGTACCAGGTGTTTCAGGTGTGGCTGACACATGATGCAGGCATGGCTGACACGCAACTCAGGCATTCATCGCCCATTATCCGTGCCCGGCAGACATGTGTTTCATGCATGGGTTACATGTCATTCACGTGTAGCACACATGTGACTCACTCGCTGCTGACAAATGTCTTCCGCCTACTCAGACGTGGCTCACCCATGGCCCAGCCATGTTTCAGTAGTGGCTCCCCTGTGGTTCATGTGTGGTTCAAACCTTGAACATGTGTGCTTCACACATGTTTCGCATGTGGTACAAGTTTGCCTCACGTGGTTCAGTCATGGTTCAGCTGTGGCTCCCAAATGGTTCAGGTGTAACTCAGGTGTGGCTCATCCACGGCTCATGTGCATGTTACATACGGTTGAGGAGTGTTTGAGCTGTGATTCAGGAGTGGCTCACACGTGGTGCAAGTGTGGCTCAGATATGGCTCACATGGAGTTCAGGTGAGCCTCAGACCAGGGCCAGGTGTGGCTGACACGTGATTCAGGAGTTTGTCACACATGGCTAACACATGTCTCAGGGGAGGCTCACACATGGCTGAGGCGTGGCTCTGGCATGGTTGGCATGTGGCCCAGGCATGTCTGACACCAGATTCATGTGTGGCTGGCATGTGTTTCAGGCATGGGATTAAGGCGTGTCTCACACAGGTTCCAGTGGCATGTCATGCTTCGTTCAGGCCGTCTTGACACGTGATTGCTGTTTGGCTGACCCTTGGTGTGTCACCGTTGACACACGGCTCAGGCGTGGCTGTCATGTGGTTCAGATATGGGTGACAGGTGGTTCAGGTGTGGCTGGCAATTTTCTCTTGCGGGGCTGATGCATGATGCAGGCATGGCCCACACGTGACTCAGGCATTCATCGCACATTATCCATGAGTGGCAGGCATGTGGTCACACATGGGACATGTCATACAGGTGTGGCTCCCACGTTGCTGAATCGTGGACCCCACATAATCACTCATGTCTGGCACGGGGCTCATGCATGCCTCAGCTGTGTTTTATGTGTGGCTCACCTGACGTTCATGTGTGGTTCAAGCATTGAACATGGGTGTTTCCCATGTGCTTCAAATGTGGTTCAAGAGGTCCTAACATGTGGTTCAGGCATGGTTCTGTTGTGGCTCACACACTGTTCAGATGTAATTCAGGCACGGCTCCCACATGACTTGTGTGGATCACAAATGCTGCAGGAGACTTTCACACATGATTTAGGCATGGCAAACACGTGGTTCAGGTGCAGCTCAGCCAAGGCTCACACATGATGCAGGCACGCCACAGAACTGGGTCACATGTGGCTGACGCAAATTCAGGCTTTTGTCACGCATGGCTAACACATGTCTCAGGTGAGGCTAATGCCATGCTGGGGCATGGCTCTGGCATGGTTGCCACGTGGCTCAGGGATGTCTGACATGAGATTCAGGCATTTCTGGCATGTGTTTCAGGCATGGGATTAAGGCATGTTGCACACGGGTTCCAGTGGTATGTCATGCTTCGTTCAGGCCACAGTGGCAAGTGATTGCTGTGTGGCTGACACTTGGTGTCTCGCTGTTGACACATGGCTCAGGCGTGCCTGACATGTGGTTCAGATGTGGGTGACAGGTGATTCAGGTGTGGCTGGCTATTTTCTGATGCAGGGCTGACTCATGACACAGGCATGGCCCACACGTGACTCAGGTATTCATCGCACATTATACATGCGTGGCAGCCATGTGTTTCATGAATGGGTTACGTGTCGTTCATGTGTGGGACATACGTGAATCGCTTTTGGCTGACCCATGGCTCCCACCTACTCAGACGTGCCTGGCACATGGCTGGCACATGTCCCAATCATGTTTCATGTGTGGCTCCCATGTGGCCCAGGTGTGGTTCAGGCATTGAAGATGGGTGCTTCACTCGTGGTTCCCATGTGGTGCAAGTGTGACACAGTGATTCAGTCATGGTTCAGGTGTGGCACCCTAATGGTTCAGGTGTAACCCAGGTGTGGCTCACACATGGCTCATGAGCGTGTCACATATGGTTGGGGAGTGTTTCACCCGTGATTCAGGCGTGGCTCACACGTGGTGCAGGCAGGGCTCAGCCATGGCTCACATGGAGTTCAGGCGAGCCTCAGAGCAGGGCCAGGTGTGGCTGACACGTGATTCAGGAGTTTGGCACACATGGCTAACACACGTCTCTGGGGAGGCTCACGCATGCCTGGGGTGTGGCTCTGGCATGGTAGGTACGTGGCTCCAGCATGTCTGACACGAGACTCAGGCGTTGCTCACATGTGTTTCAGGCATGGGATTCAGGTGTGTCGGCCACGGGTTCAAGTGCTGTGTGGTCTTCGTTGAGGCCGCAGTGACACATGATTGATGTGGGGCTGACACTCGTTCTGTTGTGGTTGATACATGGCTCAGGCCTGGCTGACATGTGGTTCGGATGTGGGTGACAAGTGATTCAGCTGTGGCTGGCACTTCACTGATGCAGGGCTGACACATGACACAGGCATGGCTCACACACGACTCAGGCATTCATCGCACATTATCCACGCGTGGCAGGCATGTTTTCACACCTGGGACATGTCGTACAGGTGTGGCTCCCTCGTTGCTGACATGTGGGCCCCACATACTCAGTCACATCTGGCACGTGGCTCAGGCATGCCTCAGCTGTGTTTCATGGGTGGCTCACCTGAGGTTCATGTGTGGTTCAAGCATTCAACATGGCTGCTTCCCGTGTGGTCCAAGTGCGGTTCAAGGGTGCCTTACATGTGCTTCCAGCACGGTTCTCTTGTGGCTCACACACGGTTCCGATGTAATACATGCATGGCTCACACATGACTTGTGGGGGTCACAAATGCTACAGGAGACTTTCACACATGATTTAGGCCTGGCTCACACATGGTTCAGGTGCGGCTCAGCCAAGGCTCACACGTGATGCAGGCATGCCACAGACCTGGGTCACATGTGGAAGAAGCATGATTCCAGCGTTTGTCACGCATCCCTCACACCTGGTTGTGGTGTGGCTCATGCATAGCTTTGGTGCTGATCAGGCGTGGCTCACAGTTGTTTGTGGCATGGTTGGCACGTTCTTCAGGCATGGCCGGCAGGTGGCTCCAGCGTGGCTGACATGTGCTTCAAGTGAGGCTGGCCTGTGGTTAAATTGGGAATGGCACATGGTTCAGTCATAGCTTGCATGTGACTTTGGCGTGGCTGAGATGAGACACAGGCGTGGCTCACACGTTTTGCAGGCATGCCTGACACATGACTCAGGTGATGCAGCCATGTGACACAGGCGCGCCTGTCACATCACACAGCTGTGGCTCACACCTGCTTCATGAGCGGCCTTCACATGGCTCTGGGGTGGCGGGTGCATGGTTCACGCATGGGTACCAGGTGTTTCAGGTGTGGCTGACACATGATGCAGGCATGGCTGACACACAACTCAGGCATTCATCGCCCATTATCCGTGCCCGGCAGACATGTGTTTCATGCATGGGTTACATGTCATTCACGTGTAGCACACATGTGACTCACTCGCTGCTGACAAATGTCTTCCGCCTACTCAGACGTGGCTGGCACGTGGCTCACCCATGGCCCAGCCATGTTTCAGGAGTGGCTCCCCTGTGGTTCATGTGTGGTTCAAACCTTGAACATGTGTGCTTCACACATGTTTCGCATGTGGTACAAGTTTGCCTCACGTGGTTCAGTCATGGTTCAGCTGTGGCTCCCAAATGGTTCAGGTGTAACTCAGGTGTGGCTCATCCACGGCTCATGTGCATGTTACATACGGTTGAGGAGTGTTTGAGCTGTGATTCAGGAGTGGCTCACACGTGGTGCAAGTGTGGCTCAGATATGGCTCACATGGAGTTCAGGTGAGCCTCAGACCAGGGCCAGGTGTGGCTGACACGTGATTCAGGAGTTTGTCACACATGGCTAACACATGTCTCAGGGGAGGCTCACACATGGCTGAGGCGTGGCTCTGGCATGGTTGGCATGTGGCCCAGGCATGTCTGACACCAGATTCATGTGTGGCTGGCATGTGTTTCAGGCATGGGATTAAGGCGTGTCTCACACAGGTTCCAGTGGCATGTCATGCTTCGTTCAGGCCGTCTTGACACGTGATTGCTGTTTGGCTGACCCTTGGTGTGTCACCGTTGACACACGGCTCAGGCGTGGCTGTCATGTGGTTCAGATATGGGTGACAGGTGGTTCAGGTGTGGCTGGCAATTTTCTCTTGCGGGGCTGATGCATGATGCAGGCATGGCCCACACGTGACTCAGGCATTCATCGCACATTATCCATGAGTGGCAGGCATGTGGTCACACATGGGACATGTCATACAGGTGTGGCTCCCACGTTGCTGAATCGTGGACCCCACATAATCACTCATGTCTGGCACGGGGCTCATGCATGCCTCAGCTGTGTTTTATGTGTGGCTCACCTGACGTTCATGTGTGGTTCAAGCATTGAACATGGGTGTTTCCCATGTGCTTCAAATGTGGTTCAAGGGGTCCTAACATGTGGTTCAGGCACGGTTCTGTTGTGGCTCACACACTGTTCAGATGTAATTCAGGCACGGCTCCCACATGACTTGTGTGGATCACAAATGCTGCAGGAGACTTTCACACATGATTTAGGCATGGCAAACACGTGGTTCAGGTGCAGCTCAGCCAAGGCTCACACATGATGCAGGCACGCCACAGAACTGGGTCACATGTGGCTGACGCAAATTCAGGCTTTTGTCACGCATGGCTAACACATGTCTCAGGTGAGGCTAATGCCATGCTGGGGCATGGCTCTGGCATGGTTGCCACGTGGCTCAGGGATGTCTGACATGAGATTCAGGCATTGCTGGCATGTGTTTCAGGCATGGGATTAAGGCATGTTGCACACGGGTTCCAGTGGTATGTCATGCTTCGTTCAGGCCACAGTGGCAAGTGATTGCTGTGTGGCTGACACTTGGTGTCTCGCTGTTGACACATGGCTCAGGCGTGCCTGACATGTGGTTCAGATGTGGGTGACAGGTGATTCAGGTGTGGCTGGCTATTTTCTGATGCAGGGCTGACTCATGACACAGGCATGGCCCACACGTGACTCAGGTATTCATCGCACATTATACATGCGTGGCAGCCATGTGTTTCATGAATGGGTTACGTGTCGTTCATGTGTGGGACATACGTGAATCGCTTTTGGCTGACCCATGGCTCCCACCTACTCAGACGTGCCTGGCACATGGCTGGCACATGTCCCAATCATGTTTCATGTGTGGCTCCCATGTGGCCCAGGTGTGGTTCAGGCATTGAAGATGGGTGCTTCACTCGTGGTTCCCATGTGGTGCAAGTGTGACACAGTGATTCAGTCATGGTTCAGGTGTGGCACCCTAATGGTTCAGGTGTAACCCAGGTGTGGCTCACACATGGCTCATGAGCGTGTCACATATGGTTGGGGAGTGTTTCACCCGTGATTCAGGCGTGGCTCACACGTGGTGCAGGCAGGGCTCAGCCATGGCTCACATGGAGTTCAGGCGAGCCTCAGAGCAGGGCCAGGTGTGGCTGACACGTGATTCAGGAGTTTGGCACACATGGCTAACACACGTCTCTGGGGAGGCTCACGCATGCCTGGGGTGTGGCTCTGGCATGGTAGGTACGTGGCTCCAGCATGTCTGACACGAGACTCAGGCGTTGCTCACATGTGTTTCAGGCATGGGATTCAGGTGTGTCGGCCACGGGTTCAAGTGCTGTGTGGTCTTCGTTGAGGCCGCAGTGACACATGATTGATGTGGGGCTGACACTCGTTCTGTTGTGGTTGATACATGGCTCAGGCCTGGCTGACATGTGGTTCGGATGTGGGTGACAAGTGATTCAGCTGTGGCTGGCACTTCACTGATGCAGGGCTGACACATGACACAGGCATGGCTCACACACGACTCAGGCATTCATCGCACATTATCCATGCGTGGCAGGCATGTTTTCACACCTGGGACATGTCGTACTGGTGTGGCTCCCACGTTACTGAAACGTGGCCCCTACATACTCAGACATGGCTGGCACATGGCTCCTGGATGCCTCAGCAGTGTTTCATGTGTGGCTCACCTGATGTTCATGTGTGGGTCAAGCATTGAACATGTGTGCTTACCATGTGCTTCAGATGTGGTTCAAGGGTGCCTCAGACGTGGATCCGGCTCGGTTCAGTTGTGGCTCACACACTGTTCAGATGCAATTCTGGACTGGCTCACACATGACTTGTGAGCATCACAAATGCTACACGAGACTTTCACACATGATTGAGGCATGGCTCACACATGGTTCAAGTGCAGCTCAGCCAAGGCTCACACGTGATGCAGGCATGAAACAGAACTGGGTCACATGTGGCTGACGCATGCTTCAGGCGTTTGTCACGCATGGCTCCCACACGGCTGAGGTGTGGCTCATGCATGGCTGTGGTGCTGCTCAGGCCTGGCACACACTTGTTTGTGGCATGGGTGGCACGTGGTTAAGGCATGGCCGGCAGGTGGCTCCAGCGTGGCTGACACGTGCTTCAAGTGAGGATGGCATGTGGCTAAATTAGGACTGGCACATGGTACAGACGTGGCTGGCATGTGACTTCTGCATGTCTGAGATGAGACTCAGGCGTGGCTCACACGTTTTTCAGGCATGGCTGACACATGACCCACATGAGGCAGCCATGTGAAACAGGCGTGCCTGTCAAAACACGCAGGTGTGTCTCGCACCTGCTACATGCACGGCGTTCACGTGGCTCAGGGGTGGGTGGTGTTTGGTTCCCGCATGGGTGCCAGCTGTTTCAGGTGTGGCTGACACATGAGCTGGCATGGCTGACACATGACTCAGGCATTCATCGCACATTATCCATGCATGGTAGACATGTGTTTCATGCATGGGTTACGTGTCGATCGTGTGTGGGACACATGTGACTCGCTTTTTTCTGACCCATGGCTCCCACCTACTCAGACGTGCCTGGCACGTGGCTGACACATGGCCAAGCCATGTTTCACATGTGGCTCCGATGTGGTTCACGTGTGGTTCAGCCATTGAAGATGGGTGCTTCCCTCGTGGTTCCCATGTGGTTCAAGTGTGACACATGTGGTTCGGTCATGGTTCAGGTGTGGCTCCCAAATGGTTCAGGTGTAACCCAGGTGTGGCTCAATCATAACTGAAGTACTTGTCACCAATTGTTGAGGAGTGTTTCACCCATGATGCAGGCGTGGCTCACACGTGGTGCAGGCATGGCTCAGCCATGGCTCACATGGAGTTCAGGCGAGCCTCAGACCGGGGCCAGGTGTGGCTGACACATGATTCAGGAGTTTGTCACACATGGCTAACACATATCTCAGGGGAGGCTCACGCAAGGCTTGGGCGTGGCTCTGGCATGATAGGCACGTGGCTCAGGCATGTCTGACACGAGACTCAGGCGTTGCTAACATGTGTTTCAGGCATGGCTTTCAGGTGTGTCGGACACGGTTTCCAGTGCTGTGTGGTGCTTCGTTGAGGCCGCAGTGACACATGATTGCTGTGGGGCTGACACTCAGTGTGTCACGGTTGACACATGGCTCAGGCGTGGCTGACATGTGGTTCAGATGTGGGTGACAGGTCATTCAGCTGTGGCTGGTAACTTTCTGATGTGGGGCAAATGCATGACCCAGGCATGGCCCAGATGCAACTCAGGCATTCATCGCACATTGTCCAGGCGTGGCAGACACGTGGTCACATTTGGGACACGTCCTACAGGTGTGGCTCCCATGTTGCTGACACGAGGGCCCCACATACTCAGTCACATCTGGCACGTGGCTCATGCATGCCTCAGCTGTCTTTCATGTGTGGCTCACCTGAGGTTCATGTGTGGTTCAAGCATTGAACATGGGTGCTTCCCATGTGGTTCACATGTGCTTCAAGGGTGCCTCACATGTGGTTCAGGCATGGTTCTGTTGTGGCTCACACACGGTTCAGATATAATTCAGGCATGGCTCACACATGACTTGTTTGGGTCACAAATGTTCAGGAGACTTTCACACATGATTTAGGCATGGCCCATACATGGCTCAGGTGCAGCTCAGCCAAGGCTCACATGTGATGCAGGCACGCCACAGAAGTGGGTCACCTGTGGCTGATGCAAGATTCAGGCGTTTGTCACGCATGGCTCCCACACGGCTGAGGTGTGGCTCATGCATGGTTGTTGTGCTGCTCCGGCGTGGCTCACACTTGATTGTGGCATGGTTGTCACGTGGTTCAGGAATGGCAGGCAGGTGGCTCCAGCGTGGCTGACACATGCTTCAAGTGAGGCAGGCGTGTGGTTAAAGTGGGACTGGCAAAGGGTTCAGTCGTGGCTGGCATGTGACTTCGGCATGGCTGAGATGAGACTCAGGCGTGGCTCACACGTTTTTCAGGCATGGCTGACACATGACTCAGGTGAGGAAGTCACCTGACAGAGGCGTGCCTGTGACATCACGCAGGTGTGGCTCACACCTGGTTCATGCACGGCGTTCACGTGGCTCAGGGATGGCTGGTGCGTGGTTCACCAGGGGTGCCAGGAGTTTCAGGTGTGGCTGAAACATGACCCAGGCATGGCTCACACGTGACTCAGGCATTCATCTCACATTATCCATGCCTGGCAGACATGTGTTTCATGCATGGATTACCATGTGTGTTTCAAGCTTTGAACATGGGTGCTTCCCATGTGGTTCAGATGTGGTTCAAGGGTGCCTCACTTGTGGTTCAGCCATGGTTCAGTTGTGGCTCACACACTCTTCAGATGTAATTGAGGCATGGCTCACACGTGACTTGTTTGGGTCACAAATGCTGCAGGAGAATTTCACACATGATTTAGGCATGGCCCACACATGGTTCAGGTGCAGCTCAGCCAAGGCTCACACGTGATGCAGGCACACCACAGAAGTGGGTCACATGTGGCTGACACAAGATTCAGGCGTTTGTCATGCATGGCCACCACACGGCTGTGATGTGGCTCATGCATGGCTGTGGTGCTGCTCAGGCATGGCTCACATTTGGTTGTGGCATGGTTGGCACGTGGTTTGGGCATGGCAGGCAAGTGGCTCCAGCATGGCTGACACGTGCTTCAAGTGAGGCAGGCGTGTGGTTAAAGTGGGACTGGCACATGGCTCAGTCGTGGCTGGCATGTGACTTCGGCATGGCTGAGATGAGACTCAGGCGGGGCTCACACGTTTTTCAGGCATACCTGACACATGACTCAGGTGAGGCAGCCACATGACACAGGCGTGCCTGTCACATCACGCAGCTGTGGCTCACACCTGCTTCATGCACTGCCTTCACGTGGCCCAGGGGTGTCTGGTGCGTGGTTCATGCATGGGTGCCAGGTGTGTCAGGTGTGGCTGACACATGATGCAGGCATGGCTGACCCGTGACTCAGGCATTCATCGCACATTATCCGTGCCTGGCAGACATGTGTTTCATGCATGGCTTACATGTTGTTCCTCTGTGGCACACACGTGACTCACTCGCTGCTGACAAATGGCTCCCACCTACTCGAATGTGGCTGTCATGTGGCTCACGCATGGCCCAGCCATGTTTCAAGAGTGGCTCCCTTGTGGTTCACGTGTGGTTCAAACCTTGGACGTGTGTCCTTCACACGTGCTTCACAGGTGGTTCAAGTGTGCCTCATGTGGTTCAGTCATGGTTCAGGTGTGGCTCCCAAATGGCTCAGGTGTAACTCAGGTGTGGCTCACATATGGCTCATGTGCATGTCCCATATTGTTGAGGAGTGTTTGAGTCGTGATTCAGGTGTGGCTCACACGTGGTGCAGGCGTGGCTCAGCCATGGCTCACATGGAGTTCAGGCGAGCCTCAGACTGGGGCCAGGTGTGTCTGACACATGATTCAGGAGTTTGTCACACATGGCTAACACATATCTCAGGGGAGGCTCACGCAAGGCTGGGGCACGGCTCTGGCATGGTTGGCACGTGGCTCAGGCATGTCTGACACGACACTCAGGTGTTGCTCACATGTGATTCAGGCATTGGATTCAGGTGTGTTGGCCACGGGTTCCAGTGGAATGTGATGCTTCGTTCAGGCCGCAGTGACACATGCTTGCTGTGTGGCTGACACTTGGGGTGTCGCAGTTGACACATGGCTCAGGCATGCCTGACATGTGGTTTGGATATGGGTGACAGGTGATTCAGGTGTGGCTGGCAATTTTCTGATGCGGGGCTGACACATGACACAGCCATGGTTCACACACGACTCAGGCATTCATCGCACATTATCCATGCGTGGCAGGCATGTGGTCCCACGTGGGACATGTCATACAGGTGTGGCTCCCACATTGCTGACACGTGGCCCCCACATACTCAGTCATGGCTGGCACGTGGCTCATGCATGCCTCAGCTGTGTTTCATGTGTGGCTCACCTGAGGTTCATGTGTGGTTCAAGCATTGAACACAGGTGCTTCCCATGTGGTCCAGATGTGGTTCAAGGGTGCCTCACATGTGCTTCAGGCACGGTTCAGTTGTGGCTCACACACGGTTCTGGCAGAATTCAGGCATGGCTCACACATGACTTGTGTGGGTCACAAATGCTGCAGGAGACTTTCACACATGATTTAGGCATGGCTCACACATGGTTCAGGTGCAGCTCAGCCAAGGCTCACACGTGATGCAGGAACGCCACAGAACTGGGTGACATGTGGCAGACGCATGATTCCAGCGTTTGTCATGCATGGCTCCCACACGGCTCAGGTGTGGCTCATGCATGGCTGTGGTGCTGCACAGGAGTGGCTCACACTTGTTTTGGGCATGCTTGGCACGTGGTTCGGGCATGGCAGCAAGTGGCTCCAGTGTGGCTTACACGTGCTTCAAGTGAGGCTGGCGTGTGTCGAAATTGGGACTGGCACAAGGTTCATTCGTGGCTGGCATGTGACTTCGGCATGGCTGAGATGAGACTCAGGCGTGGCTCACACGTTTTTCAGGCACGGCTGACACATGACTCATGTGAGGCAGCCACGTGACACAGGCGTGCCTGTCACATCACGCAGCTGTGGCTCGCACCTGCTTCATGCACGGCCTTCACGTGGCTCAGGGGTGGCTGGTGCGTGGTTCACGCATGGGTGCCAGGTGTGTCAGGTGTGGCTGACACATGACACAGGCATTGCTGACATGTGACTCAGGCATTCATCGCACATTATCCACGCATGTCAGACGTGTGTTTCATGCATGGGTTACATAACATTCATGTGTGGCTCACACGTGGCTCACTTGTTGCTGACACTTGGCTCCCACCTACTCAGATGTGGCTGGCATGTTGCTCACGCATGGCCCAGCCATGATGCACGTGTCTCTCCCATGTGCTTCACGTGTGGTTCAAGCATTGATCATGTGTGCTTCACACCTGGCTCTCATATTGTTCAAGTGTGTCACATGTGGTTCAGGCATGGTTCAGGTGTGTCTCACCAATTGTTCAGGTGTAGCCCAGGTGTGTCTCACTCATTACTCATGTGGGTGTCACGTATGATTCAGGAGTGTTTCACCCGTGATTCAGGCGTGGCTCACACGTGGTGCAGGCAAAGCTCAGCCATGGCTCCCCTGTAGTTCAGGCGAGCCTCAGACCGGGGTCCAGTGTGGCTGACACATGATTCAGTAGTTTGTTACACATGGCTAACACATGTCTCATCTGAGTCCCACTCATGGCTGGCGTTTGCCTCTGGCATGGTTGGCACGTTTCTCAGGCATGGCAGACACCAGCCTCAGCTGTTTCTGACATGTGTTTCAGGCATGTGATTCAGGTGTGTCTGACACAGGTTCCAGTGGTGTGTGATGCTTTGTTCAGGCCGCAGTGATACATGATTGCTGTGTGGCTGACACTTCGTGTGTCACAGTTGACACATGGCTCAGGCGTGGCTGACGTGGTTCAGATGTGGGTGACAGGTGATTCAACTGTGGCTGGCTCTTTACTCATGTGGGGCTGACATGATGCCGGCATGGCTCACACGTGACTCAACCATTCATCTCATATTATCCCAGACACACCTGAATCATCTGCAGGACATGCCTGAACTACCTGCCGAACACTCCAGAACCACCTGCTTGAGTTGCCGGAGCTATCTGACAGACATGCCTTAATCACCTGCCGCATATGCTGGAACCACTTGACGGACACTTCAGAATCACATGCTGTGCATGCCAGAACCACCTCTCAGATGTGCCATAACCACGTGCCGGACATGCTGGAACCACCTCCCGGACAGACCTGAACCACCTGCTGGAAACACCTGAACCACCTGCAGAACACGCTGGATCCACCTGCTTGACTCACCAGAGCCAACTCCCGGACATGCCAACGTCACCTGCCGGATACGCCAGAACCACTTGACGGACACTCTGGAATCACTTGCTGGGCATGCCGGAACCACCTCTCAGACGTGCCAGTACCACATGCCAGACACACCATAATAACATGCCAGGCATGCCGGAACCTCCTCTCCGATGTGCCGGAACCACGTGCCAGACATGCCAGAACCACCTCCTGGACAGACCTGAACCACATGTCGGACCCGCCTGAACGACATGCCGTTCACGTCAAAACCACCTGCTTGACTTGCCAGAGCCACCTGCCGGACACAACAAAATCACCTGCAGGATACACCAGAACCACTTGACGGACACTCCAGAATCACATGCCGGGCATGCCGGAACCACCTCTCAGACTTGCCAGAACCACATGCCGGACACGCCGGAACCACCTCCCCGACACACCTGAACCACCTGCCAAAACTGCCAGAACCACCTGCTTGACTCGCCGGAGCCACCTGCTGGACACAACAAAATCACCTGCCGTGTATGCCACAACCACTTGGCACACATTCCAGAATCACATCTTGCCCATGCCGGAACCACCTCTCAGACGTGGCAGAAGCACGTGCCGGACACGCTGGAACCACCTGCTTGACTCGCCGCAACCACCTGCTGGACACACCAAAATCACCTGCCGGATACACCAGAACTACTTGACGAACTCTCCAGAATTACGTGCCGGGCATGCCAGAACCACCTCTCAGATGTGCCAGAACCACGTGCCAGGCACGCCAGAACCACTTCCTGGACAGACCTGAACCACCTGCTGGACACGCCTGAGCCACCTGCCAAACACACCAGAACAACCGGCTTGACTCGCCTAACCACCTGCCAGACACTCCAAAATCACCTGCCGGATATGCCAGAACCACTTGATGGATACTCCAGAATCACTTGCCAGGCAGGCCGTAAAGACCTCTCATATGTGCCACAACCACGTGCCTACACGCCGGAATGTCCTCCCCAACACACATGAACTACCTGCTGGACACGCCTGAACCACCTGCCGAACATGCCGGACCCACCTGCTTTACTCGCTGGAACCACCTGCCGGACACGCCAAAATCACCTGCCAGCTACGCCAGAACCACTTGACGGACACGACAGAATCACATGCTGGGCATGCTGCAACCACCTCTCAGATGTGCCAGAACCACATGCCAGACACACAGGAACTTCCTGCCAGATACGCTGGAAGCACCTGTTGGATATGCTGGAAGAAGGTGCCACATCCACTGAAACCACCTGCCAAATACACCAGAACCAGGTCATGGACATGGCAGAACCAGCTGCCCAACATGTGCAAATCACCTGTCAGATTGGCCAAAACCATGTGCCGGACACACAGGAAGCAGGTGCTGGACACGCCAGAGCCATCTGCTAGATATGCCAGAAACAGGTCCTGCTAGGCTGGAACCAGGTGCCAGACAAGCCTGCAGCAGCTGCCAGACTAGCCTGAACCAACTGCTGGACCAGCCTGAACCATGTGCTGGAACAGCGTGAACCACTTTATGGACATTCTGGAACCACATGCCGGGCACGTTGGAACCAGGAGCCCGAAATGCCACAACCACCTGCTGAACACGCCTAAACCACCTGGCAGCCTTGCGTGAACCACCTAGTGGACACTCCGGAACCACCTGGCAGATTCTGCAGATCCAGGTGTTGGACACCATGAAACCAGCTGTTGGATATGCCAGAACCAGGTGCCGGCCATGACAGAACCACCCGCCGGGCAAGCCGGAACCACCTGCCTGACACGCTGGAACAACCTGCTGGACACGCCGAAATGACCTGCCACATACGCCAGAACCAGGTGCTGGAAAAACCTGCCAGACACGCCAGAACCACCACCCGGACATGCCGAAACCACCAACCTGATTCTGGTGGTTCCCGCAGGTGGTTCCAGCATGTCCGGCAGGTGCTTCCAGCATGCCAGGACCTGATTCCGCCATCTCTGGTGGGTGGTTCCAGAGTGTCCTTGTGGTCGTTCTGACGTGTCCGGCTGTTGGTTCCAGTGTGTCAGGCAAGAGGGTCAGGCGTTTCTGGGAGGTGCTTTGGGAGTGTCTGGCAGGTGGTCCGGGTGTGTCCAGCAAGTGGTTCCAGCATGTCCGGTGTGTCCTTCCTGTATATCTGGCCTGCGGTTCTGGCAGGTCCAGCAGGCGATTCCAGCGTGTCTGGTACCTGGCTCTGGCTTGTTTGGCAGGTGGTTCCAGCATGTCCACCAGATGGTTCTGGCGCATCCTGAAGGTGGTTACAGAATATCCAGCAGGTGGTTCAATCATGTCCAGCAGGTGGTTCAGTCTTGTTCGGCAGGTGGTGCAGTCGTGTCCAGCACCTGCTTCCAGCATGTGCAGCACCTGTTTCTGGCGTATCAGGCAGGTGGCTCTTGTGTGTCTGGCAGGTGGTTCAGTCATGTCCGGCACCTTGTTTCTGTGTGTGCGACACCTGTTTCTGGCGTATCTGACAGGTGGTTCCAGCGTGTCCAGCAGGTGTTTCACTCAAGCCTGACTGGTGGTTCAGGCGTGTCCAGCAGGTGGTTCTGGTGTGTCGGGCACCTGGTTCCAGTGTGCCCAGCATGTGGTTCTGGAATGTCCGTAAAGTGGTCCTCACTGGTCCAGCAGGTGGTCCAAGCTAGTACGGCAGCTGCTTCAGGCTTGTCTGGCACCAGGTTCAGGCCTGCCCTGGACCTGTTTCTGGCCCATCTGGCAGATGGTTCCGGTGTGTCCCGGAGGTGGCTCCGGTGTGTCCAGCAGATGGTTTTGGTGTGTTCAGCAGGTGATTTGGACGTGGCCGGCAGGTGTTTCCACCATGTCTGGCAACTGGTTCTGGCATATTCGGCAGGTGGATTCAGGGTATCCGATACCTGGTTCTGCGGTATGTGAGAGGCAGTTCCGGTATGTCTGGCAGGTGGTTCCAGGGTGTCGGGCTGGTGATTCCGCCATGTTTCGTGGGTGGATCAGTGCTGTCCAGCAGGTGGATCAGTCGTGTCTGGCGGTGGGTTGCAGCATATCCAGGGGTGGTTGTGGCATGTCCAGAAGTTGGTTCTGTCGTGTCTGGCAGGTGGTTCTGGCGAGTCAAGCAGGTGGTTCCAGTGTGTCTGGCAGGTGGTTCAGGCGTGTCTGTCAGCTGGTCCGGGTGCATCCAGCACATGGTCCAGGCGTGGCCATCCCATTGCCCAGGCATTTCTGAAACATGGTTCTGATGTGTCCAAATGATGGTTTGGGCTTGTCTGGCATCTGATTCAGTTCTCCCTGGGAGGTGCTTTGGGGGTGTCCAGCAGGTGGTCTGGGTGTTTCCAAGAAGTGCTTCAGCATGTCCAGTGTGTCCTTCGAGTATGTCTGGCCTGGGGTTCCAGCATGTCCAGCAGGTGGTTCCAGTGTGTCCAGCACCTGTCTCCAGCCTGTTCGGCAGGTGGTTCTGGCATGTCCACCAGATGGTTTCAGCGTGCCCTAAAGGTGGTTACAACAACAGGTGGTTCAGGCTTGTCCGTCACTTGGTTCAGTCGTGTCCAGCACCTGGTTCCGGCTTGTGCAACAACTGTTTCTGGCATATCGAGCAGGTGGCTCCAGGGTGTCCAGCAGGTGGTTCAGTCATGTCCGGTACCTGGTTTTGGCGTGTGTGACACCTTTTTCTAGCGTGTCGGGCAGGTGATTCCGGCGTGTCTGGCAGGTGGTACATGCAAGTCTGGCAGGTGTTTCAAGCGTGTCCAGCAGGTGGTTCTGGCCTTAGGGCACCAGGTTCTGCCCTGTCTGGCAACTGGTTCTGGCATATCCAACAGGTGGTTCCAGTGTGTCTGTCAGGTGGTTCAGGTGTGTCTGACAAGTGGTTCTGTTACATTCAGAAGGTGGTTCCAGCATTTCCAGTGGGTGCTTCCAGCACGTCCAGCTGTTGGTTCCAGCATGTCTGTGTGGTGGTTCCAACGTGTCTGGTGGGTGCTTCCTGGGTGTCCGGCTGTTGTTTCCCACACGTCTGGCAGGTGATTCCGTCGTCTCCAGCAGGTGGCTATGGTGTGTCTGGGACCTGATTCCGTCATGTCGGGTGGTGGTTTAGGCATGTCTGGGTGGTGGTTCCGGCATGTCTGGCTGTTGATTTCGACATGTACGGCAGGTTTTTCCAGCCTGTGCAGAAGCTGGTTCTGGCATATTCAGCACCTGGTTCTTGAGTATCCAACTGGTGACTTCGGGGTGTCTGGCAGCTTGTTCCAGCGATTCTGACAGGGAGTTCCGGCATGTCCGGCAGGTGGTTCTGGCATGTTCAGCACCTTCTTCTGGCGTATCCAGCAGGTGGTTTTGTGGTTTCTGGCACCTGTTTCCACAGTATCCAACAGGTGGTTCTAGTGTGTCAGGCCAGTGTTTCCAGGGTGTCCAGCAGGTGGTTCTGGTGTGTCTGGCTGGTGGTTCAGCCGTGTTTGACAGGTGGATCAGTGCTGTCAAGCAGGTGGATCAGTCGTGTCCAGTGGTTAGTTGCAGCATATCCAGGGATGGTTCCAGCGTGTCCAGCAGGTGGTTCCAGCATGTTCAGGATGTGGTTCTGTCATGTTTGGTGGGTTATTCTGCCAGTTCCACAGGTGGTTCCAGCATGTCCGGCAGGTGCTTCCGGTGTGTCCGGGACCTCATTCTGGTGTCTCCAGTGTGTGGTTCCAGAGTGTCTGGTTGGTGTTTCCGACGTGGCTGGCAGTTGGTTCCAGCATGTCAGGCAGGTGGTTCAGCCGTTTCTGGTAGATGGTTCAGGTATGTCTGGTGAGTAGTTCCATTGTGTCACACAGTTTGCCAGGTATGTCTGTCAGCTGGTCCAGTTGCACTCGTCACATGGTTCTGGCATGTCCGTCCTGTGTTCCATGCATTTCTGAAACGTGGTTCTGATGTTCTTGAAAGGTGGTTTGAACATGTCTGGCATCTGATTCAGGCCTATCTGGGAGGTGCTTTGGGTGTGTCTGGCAGGTGGTCTGGGTGTGTCTGGCATGTTGTTCCAGCATGTCCAGCATGCCCTTCCAGAATGTCTGGACTTTGGTTCCAGGATGTCCAGCTGGCGGTTCCGGTGTGTCCAGCACGTGGCTCCAGCGTGCTCGGTAGTTGGTTCTGGCTTGTCCAGCACATGGTTCCAGTGTGTCCTGAAGGTGGTTCCGGCATGTCCGGTAGGTAATTCAGTCATTTCCAGCACCTGGTTCTGGCATGTGCAACACCTGTTTCTGGCGTATCTGGACAGGTGGTTCAGGTGTGTCCAGCCTGTGGTTCTGGTGTGTCGGGCACCTGGTTCCGGTGTTTCCGACATGTGGTTCCAGAATGTCTGTAAAGTGATTCAGGCTGGTCCAGAAGGTGGTGCAGGCTAGTCCTGCAGCAGTTGCAGGCTTGTCTGGCTTCTTTTTCCGGCCTTTGCTGGACCTACTTCTGTTGTATCTGGCAGATGATTCTGGCCTGTCTGGCACGTGGCTTTGGCATATCCGACAGGTGATTTGGACATATACAGATGGTATTTCTGCCATGCCCCGCACCTGGTTCTGGCATATTTGGCAGGTGGTTTCAGTGTATTTGGCACCTGGTTCTGGCATACCCAACAGGTGGTTCTGGTGTGTCTGGCAGGTGGTTCAGGTGTGTCTGGCATGTGATACTGGTACGTTCGGTAGGTGGTTCTGGTGTGTCTAGTTGGTCCTTCTGGCGTGTCCAGAAGTTGGTTCCAGCATGTCTTGCCGGTGGTTCTGGAGTATCTGAGTTGTGGTTCCAGTGTGTCTGGCGGGTGGTTCTGGCATGTCTGTTGGTTTGTTCTGGCATATAAGGGGCCTGGTTCCAGCATATCCAGCAGGTGACATTGGTGTGTCCAGCAGGTGGTTCTGGTGTGTCAAGCAGGTGTTTGCGGCATGTCGGTCAGCTCCTTCAGGTGTGTCCAGCAGGTGGTTCGCATATGACTGTAAGGTGGATTCGGTGTGTCCAGCACCTGGTTCTGGCATATCTGACATGTGGTTACAGAGTGCCTGGCATGTGGCTCCAGATTGTCCGTCAACTAGTTCAGGAGTATCCAGCAGGTGGTTGACTCTTATCTGGCAGGTGGTTCTACTTTGTGTGCCAGGTGGTTAGGGCATGTCCTGGCAGTGGTACCTGCATGTCATTCAGGTGGTTCCAGCATGTCAGGCAGGGAGATCCTGTGTGTCTGGCATGAGTTTCCAGGATGTCTTGAAGGTGGTTCCAATGTGTCAGGTGGGTGCTTCTGGGATGTCCGACATTTGGTTCCCACATGTCCAGAGGTTAATTCTGGCGTGTCTGGGACCTGATTCTGTCGTGTCAGGCTGGTGGTTTCTGCATGTCTGGATGGTGGTTCTGGCATGTCCGGGAGGTTTTTGTGGCCTGTCTGGAAGTTGGTTCTGGCATATCCGAGACCTGGTTCCAGCGTATTTAGCAGGGGATATCATCGTGTCCAGCAGGTTGTTCCCGTGTGTCTGACAGGTGGTTCTGGCTTGTTGGTAAGGTGGTTCCTGCGTGTCTGGCACCTGGTTCCGGCATATCTGGCAGGTGGTTTCATGGCATCTGGCACCTGGTTCTGCCATATCTGACAGGTGGTTCCAGCGTGTCTGGCAGGTGGTTCTGGGGTGACAGGCAGGTGGTTCGGTGTGTCTGGCCAGTGGTTCAGCCATGTTTGTCCGATGGATCAGTGCTTTCCAGCAGGTGGATTGGTCATGTGCAGCGGTTGGTTGCAGCATATCCAGGGGTGGTCCTGGCATGTCCAGAATGTTGTTCCAGCATTCCTGTTGGGTGGTTCTGTTGTGTCAGTCACTTGGTTCTGACGTGTCTGGCAGGTGCTTCTGGCATGTCCGTGTCGTGATTTTGGCATCTCCAGTAGGTGGTTTCAGAGTGTCCAGGTGGAGGTTCCAACATGTCTGGCAGTTGGTTCCTGCATGTCCGGAGGGTGATTTTGGCGTGTCCAGAACCTGATTCCGTCATGTTGGGTTGGTGGTTTCTGCGTGTCTGGGTGGTGGTTCCGGCGTCTCCCGCAGGTTTTTCTGGAATGTCTGGAAGTTGGTTCTGGCGTTTCCAGGCCCTGGTGCTGGTGTATCTGGGAGGTGATTTCGGTGTGTCCTGCAGGTTGTTCCGGCGTGTCTGGGAGGTGGTTCCGGCTTGTCTGGCAGGTAGTTCTGGCGTGTCTGGCACCTGGTTCTGGCATTTCTGGCAGGTGGTTTCATGGTGTCTGGCACCTGGTTCCACTGTATCCGAGAGGTGTTTCTGGTGTGTCTGGCAGGTGATTCCAGCGTGTCCAGAAGGTGGTTCCATCGTGCCCAACAGGTGGTTCCTGAGTGTTAGTCCAGTGGTTCCGGCATGTCTGGAACATGGTTCTGGGGTGTCAGGCATGTGGTTCCGGTGTGTCAGGCCAGTGGTTCAGCCATGTTTGGCAGGTGGATCAATTCTGTCCAGCAGGTGAACCAGTTGTGTCCGGTGTTTGGTTGCAGCATGTCCAAGGGTGTTTCCAGAGTGTCCAAAATGTGGTTCCATCGTGCCAAGCAGGTGGTTCCAGCGTGTCAGTCAGGTGGTTCCGGCATGTCTAGAAGGTGGTTCCATCATGTCCAGTGGGTGATTCTGGCTGTTCCTGCGGGTGGTCCCAGCATGTCCAGCAGGTGCTTCTGGCGTGTTTGGGACCGGATTCTGGCATATCCGATGGTGGTTCCAGAGTTTCCAGGTGGGGGCTCCCACATATCCGGCAGTTGGTTCCAGCATGTTAGCCAGGTGGTTCAGGCGTTTCAGGTGGATGGTTCCGGTATGGCTGGCAGGTAGTTCCGGCATGTCTGGAACAATGTTCAGGCGTGTCTGTCAGCTTGTCCAGGTGCATCCTGCTCATGGTCCTGGCATGGCAGTCCTGTTGTCCAGGCATTTCTGAAACGCGGTTCTGACATGTCTGAAAGATGGTTTGGGCATGTCCGGCATCTGATCCACTCCTCTCTGGGAGGCACTTTGGGCGTGTCCAGCAGGTGGTCCGGGTGTTTCTGGCAAGTGGTTCGGCATATCCAGTGTATCATTCGAGTATTTCTGGCCTAGGGTTCTGACGTGTCCAGCAGGTGGTTCCGGCGTGTCCAGTACCTGGCTCCAGCATGTTCGGCTAGTGATTCCGGCATGTTCAACAGATGGTTGTGACACGTCTTGAAGGTGTTTACGGCATGTCCAGCAGGTGGTTCAGCCTTGTCCATAACTTGGTTCAGTCATGTCCAGCACCTGGTTCTGGCATGTGTGATACTTGCTTATGATGTATCCAGCAGGTGGCTCACACATGTCCGACAGGTGGTTCAGTCATGTCCAGCACCTGGTTTTGGTGTGTGTGACAACTTTTACTAGCGTATCCGGCAGCTGATTCCTGCATTTCCAGCAGGTGGTTCATGCAAGTCTGGCAGGTGGTTTAGGCATGTCCAGGAGTTGGTTCATGCAAGTCTGGCAAGTGGTTCAGGAGTGTCCAGCCAGTGGTTCTGGTGTGTCGGGCACCTGGTTCTGGCATGCCTGGAATGTGGTTCCTGAATGTTCATAAAGTGGTTCAGACTGGTCCAGCAGATGGTTCAGATTAGTCCAGCAGCAGCTGCAGGCTTGTCCGGAACCTGGTTCCAGCCTGTACTGGACTGTTTCAGGCATATCCGGCAGATGATTCTTGCATGTCCAGCACATGGTTTCTGTATATCCGACAGGTGATTTGGACATTTCTGGCAGGCATTTCTGCCATGTCCGGAACCTGGTTCTGGCGTATTCAGCAGGTGGTTTCAGTGTATTTGGCACCGGGTTCCAGCATGTCCAAGAGGTGGTTCCAGTGTGTTTGGCAGGTTGGTCAGTTGTGCCTGGCACGTGATTCTGGGACATTTGGGAGGTGGCTCTGGCATGTCCAGTGGGTGCTTCCGATGTATCCAGCAGTTGCTTCCAGTATGTCTGGTGGGTGGTTCTAGCATGTCTGAGTGGTGGTTCCAGTGTGTCCGCTGGGTGGTTCCAGCATGTCTGTCAGGTTGTTCCAGCATATGAGGGGCCTGGTTTCGGCGTATCCAGCAGGTGAGTTCAGCATGTCCAGCAGGTGGTTCCAGTGAGTCAAGCAGGTGGCTGCGGCGAGTCCAGGACGTGGTTCAGGCCTGTCCAGAAGGTGGTTTTGGCACGTCCGGCACCTGGTTATGGCATATCTGACATGTGGTTCTGGTGTGCTCGGCATGTGGTTCGATTGTTCCTCAAGTGGTTCAGGCGTATCTGGCAGGTGGTTTAGTCTTGTCTGGCAGGTGCTTCAGCTTTGTCTGGCAGGTCATTCCAGCATGTCCTGCCAGTAGTACTGGCATGTCATTCAGGTTGTTCCAGCCTGTCAGGCAAGGGGTTCATGTTTGTCTGGCATGAGTTTCCACTATGTCCAGAAGGTGGTACCGCTGGGTGCTTCCAGGGTGTCCGGCAGTTTGTTCCTGTATGTCCTGATGGTGATTCCGGTGTGTCCAGGACCTGAATCCATCGTGTCTTGTAGGTCATTTCTGTGCAACTGCATGGTGGTTCCGGTGTGGCCAGCAGGTTTTTCTGGCCTGCACGGGAGTTGGTTCTGGTGTATCCCAGACCTTGTCCCAGTGTGTCTGGCAGGTGTTTCTAGGGTGTCAGGCAGGTGGTTTCATTGTCTCCAGCCAGTGGTTCAGCTGTGTTTGGCCGGTGGATCACTACTGTGCAGCAGATGGATCAGTCGTGTCCGGTGGTTGGTTTCAGCATATCCGGTGGTGGTTCCTGCATGTCCAGAATGTGGTTACATCATGTCCGGCAGGTGATTCTGGCATGTCAGTCAGGTGATTCCAGCATGTCCAGAAGGTGGTTCTGTCGTGTCTGGCACCTGGTTATAGGATATTCGGCAGGTGGTTTCAGTGTAACTGGCACCTGGTTCCAGCATATCCAACAGATGGCCTTGGTGTGTGTGGCAGCTGGTTCCTGTGTGTCTGGCGTGTGGATTGTTATGTTTGGAAGGCTGTTCTGGCATGTCCAGTGGGTGCTTCTGCTTCTGACGTGTCCAGCAGTTGGTTCCAGCATGCGTGGCTGGTGGTTCCGGTGTGTCTGTGTGGTGGTTCCCTCGTGTCCAGTGGGTGCTTCTGATGTGTCTGGCAGTTGGTTCCCACATGTCCATCAGTTGCTTCTGGCATGTCCAGGACTTGATTCTGGCATCTCTGGCCAGTGGTTCCAGAGTGTCCGGGTGGTGGTAGCGACATGTCCGGCTTTTGGTTCCAGCATATCAGGCAGGTGATTCAGGCGTTCCTGGTGGATGGTTCCCGTATATCCGGTGGGTAGTTCCGGTGTGTATGGCAAGTTTTTCAGATGTGTCTATCAGCTGGTCCAGGTGCATCTGGCACATGATCCAAGCATGGCTGTCCCATGGTCCAGGCATTTTTGAAGCATAGTTCTGACATGTCCAAAAGGTGGTTTGGGTGTGTCCAGCTGGTAGTCCAACATTCCAGATCCACATTCTGGGCATGCTGGAACCAGGTGCCCGACACACCAGTAGCAACTGCTGGACACGCCTGAGACTCCTGCCAAACGTGTGAACCACCTGCCAGACATGCTGGAGCCACATGTTGGATATGCCAGAAACAGTTGTTGCACATGATGAAACCAGGTGCTGGACACGACTGAAGACCTGCTGGACATGATGGAACCACCTGCCTGATACAGCAGAAACAGGTGTCACACATGCTGGAACCAAGTGGTGGAAACAACTTAGACACCTGCTGGACAAGCCTGAACCATCTGCTGGACATGACCTAACCACCTGCTGGACATGCTGTAACCACCTTTTACACACGCTGGAACCCACTGGTGAACATGCCAGCATGACTTACCAAACATGCTGGAGCCAGGTGTTGGACACGGCATAGCCACCTGCCACACATGCTGGGGTCACCCGATGGAAATGTGGGAACCAACTGCCAGACACACCAGAAAACCCAGATGACGTGCCAGAACCGACGTCCAGACATACCAGAAACTCATGCGAGAAACACAGGAATCCCCTGCCTGACATTCCAAACCACCTGATAGACATGCCAGAACCAACTGTTGGATATGGCGATACCAGGTGCAGGACACCATGAAACCTCCAGCCAGATATGCCAGAACCAGGCACCAGACACAACAGAACCACATGCCAGACAAGCTGGAAACACCTACTAGATACGCTGGAACAACCTGTCACACATGCCGAAATCACCGGACAGTCCGGAAAAACTTGCCAGACTCATCTGAACCATGGTCCAGACACTTCAAAACCATGAACCCTACACGACGGAATCAGGTCCCGGACACGCCATACCCAACGGCTGGACATGCCAGAATCACCTGCTGGCCATGCGGGAACCAACTGCCGGACACCCAGGAAGCACACAACGGACACGTCAGAACCACCTTGTGGACATACTGGAAACTCATGCCAGACACACAGGAACCCCCTGCTTGACATGCTGAAACCACCTGAATGACATGCCGGTACCTCTGGCTGGACATCCTGGAACCACCTGCCACACAAAACTGAACCACCTGCCAGACATGACTGAACCACCTGCTGGATACACCTGAGCAACTTGATGGACACTCTGGTACCACATGATGGGCATGCCGGAATCACCTGTCAGATATGCCAGAACCAGGTGCCGGACACACCAGAACCACATTCTGGACAGGCCTGAACCACCTTCTGGACAGACCTGAACCACCTGCCGCACACGCCGCAATGGCCTGTTTGAATCGCTGGAACCACCTGCCAGACACGCTGAACTCACCTGCCGGATACACTGGAACCAGGCTACTTATATGCCTGAACAACCCACCAGACATGCAAGAACCACCTGCTGGAAACACTGGAACCACCATTCAGACACAACGGACCCACCAGCAAGACAAGCCAGAACCAAATCCCGGACACACCAGAAGCACCCAGCGAGCATGCCAGAACCACCTTCTGAACGTACCAGAACCACATGCCAGACACACAGGAACCACCTGTCAGACACGGCAGAACCAACTCTTGGGTATGCTGGAACCAGGTGCCGGATACACTGAAAATACCTGCTGAGTATGCCAAACCCAGGTGCCAGACACGGTGGAAACACCTGCTGGAAACGTTCAAAGCAGGTGTCGTATAAGCCAAAACCATGTCTTGGACACACTGCTACCACTTTCTGGACACACCAGAACCATCTGCCAGATATGCCAGTAACACATCCAGCACAGGCTGGAACCAGGTGCAGGTCATACCTGAAGCAGTTGCCTGAACCACCTGCTGGACCAACCTGAACCACTTTATGAACATTCTGGAACCACGTGCCAGGCACGCTGGAGCCACGTGCCCCACATGCCACAACCACCTGCTGAACATGCCTGAACCCCTGGCAGGCTTGTGTGAACCACCTACCAGAAACGCCGGAACCACCTGTCAGATTCTGCAGACCCAGGTGTCAGAAACCATGAAACCACCTGTTGGATATGCCAGAACCAGGTGCCGGACATGACAGAACCACCTGCTGGACAAGCCGGAACCACCTGCCTGACACGCTGGAACAACCTGCCGGACATGCTGAAATGACCTGCCGCATATGCCAGAACCAGGTCCTGGAAAAACCTGCCAGACACGCCGGAACCACCACCTGGACATGCCGAAACCACCACCTGATTCTGGCGGTTCCCGTAGGTAGTTCCAGCATGTCCAGCAGGTGCTTCTGGCGTGCAGGGACCTGATTCTGCTGTCTCCGGTGGGTGGTTCCAGAGTGTCCTTGTGGTGGTTCTGACGTGTCCAGCAGTTGGTTCCAGTGTGTCAGGCAGATGGGTCAGGCGTTTCTGGGAGGTGCTTTGGGGGTGTCTGGCGGGTGGTCCGGGTGTGTCCAGCAAGTGGTTCCAGCATGTCTGGTATGTCCTTCCCGTATGTCTGGCCTGTGCTTCTGGCATGTCCAGGAGGCGGTTCCAGCATGTCCAGTGCCTGGATCCAGTGTGCACAGCAGGTGTATCTGGCCTGTCTAGCAGATGGTTCAGGCGCATCCTGAAGTTGGTTATGGTGTGCACAGCAGGTGTATCTGGCCTGTCTAGCAGATGGTTCAGGCGCATCCTGAAGTTGGTTATGGTGTGTACAGCAGGTTGTTCAGGCTTATCCATCACTTGGTTGAGTTGTGTCCAGCACCAGGTTCTGGCGTGTGTGACACCTGTTTCTGGCGCATCCAGCAGGTGGCTCCAGTGTGTCAGGCAGGTGGTTCAGTTGTATGTGGGTCCTAGTTTCGGTGTGTGCAACACCTTTTTCTAGAATATCTGGCTGGGGATTCTGGTGTGTCCGGCAGGTGGTACACCCAAGTCTGGCAGGTGGTTCAAGCATGTCCAGCAGGTGGTTCTGGCCTTAGGGCTCCAGGATCCGCCATCTCTGGCACCCGGTTCTGGACTATTTGGCAGGTGTTTTCAGTGTGTCCGACATATCCAACAGGTAGTTCCAGCGTGTCTGGCATGTGGTTCTGTTACATTCGAAAGGTGGTTCTGGAGTGACCGGTGGGTGTTTCCGGCGTGTCTGGCAGTTCGTTCTGGAGTGTGTGGCTGGTAGTTCTGGTGTGTCTGTGTGGTGGTTCTGACATGTCCAGTGGGTGCTTCTGGGTTGTCGGCACTTGGTGCCTGAATGTCCAGCAGGTGATTCTGGCGTGTCCGGCATGTGGCTATGGCATGTCTAGGACCTGAATCCGTCATGTCGGGTGGTGGCTTTGGCATGACTGGGTGGTGGTTTCGGCGTGTCCAGCTGGTGTTTTCGGCATGTACGGCAGGCTTTTCTGGCCTGAGCAGAAGTTGGTTCTGGCGTATTCATGATATGGCATGTATTCAGGCTACGGCATGTATTCAGGCTACAGCATGTCCAGGACCTGAATCCGTCATGTCAGGTAGTGGCTTCAGCATGTCTGGGTGGTGCTTCTGGCATGTCCATCAGGTGTTTTCAGCATGTATGGCGGGTTGTTCTGGCCTGAGAAGTTGGTTCCGGCGTATTCAGGATATGGCATGTATTCAGGCTACGGCGTGTATTCAGGCTGCAGCATGTCCAGGACCTGAATCTGTCATGTTGGGTGGTGGTTTCATCATGTCTGGGTGGTGGTTCCAGTGTGTGCAGCAGGTGTTTTCGGCATATATGGCGGGTTTTTCCGGCCTGAGCGGAAGTTGGTTCCGGTGTATTCAGGATCTGGTTCCAGCGTATCCGGCAGGTGATTTTGGCATGTCTGGCAGATTGTTCCAGCATGTCTGGCAGGTGGTTCTGGCTTGCACGCACGTGTTTCTGGTGATTCTGGCATATCTGGCAGGTGGTTTCACAGTGTCCAGTACCTGGTTCCATCGTATCCAACAAGTGGTTCGGCGTGTCTGGCAGCTGTTTCTGGGGTGTCAGGCTGGTGGTTGCATCATGTCCAGCAGGTGATTGCACCAGTTCCCACAGGTGGTTCCAGTGTGATCGGCAGGTGCTTCCAGCATGTCCGGAATCTGTTTCAGGTGTCTCCATCCATGGTTCCTGAGTGTTCAGGTGGTGGTTACAACGTGTCTGGCAGATGGTTCCATCATGTCAGTCAAGTGGTTCAGGCGTTTCTGGTGGATGGTTCTGGTATGCCTGGTGTGTTGTTCCAGTGTTTCTGGCAGGTACTTCAGGCATGTCTGTCAGCTGGTCCAGTTGCATCTGGCACATGGTCCTGGCATGGCAGTCCTGTGACCCAGGCATTTCTCAAACATGGTTCTGACATGTCTGAAAGGTGGTTTCAGTGTGTCAGGCACCTAATTCAGGCCTCACTGGGAGATGTTTTGGGTGTTTCTGGCAGGTGATCTGGGTGTATCCAGCGAGTGGTTCTAGCATGTCCAGCGTGTCCTTCTAGAAGGCCTGGACTTTTGTTCCAGGATGTCCAGCATGTGGTTCTGGTGTGTCCAGCACCTGGTTCTGGTGTGCCTGGCATGTGATTCTGGGACATTCGGATGGTGGCTCCGGCGTTTCCAGCAGTTGCTTCCAGTGTGTCTGGCAGGTGGTTCTGGCATGTCTGAGTGGTGGTTCCAGTGTGTCCGGTGGGTGGTTCCGGCATGTCTTTTTGGTTGTTCCAGCATATAAGGGGCCTGGTTTCAGTGTATCTGGCAGGTGATTTCAGCGTGTGCAGCAGGTGGTTCCAGCCAGTCAAGCAGGTAGCTGTGGCATGTCCAGCAGGTGGTTCAGGCACGTCAAGGACATGATTCAGGCCTGTCCACAATGTGGTTTCAGCACGTCCAGCACCTGGTTCTGGCATATCTGACATGTGGTTCTGGCAGGCCCAGCATGTGGTTTGATTGTCCATCAAGTGGTTCAGGCATATCTAGCAGGTGGTTCAGTCCTGTCTGGAAGGTGCTTCAGCTTTGTCTGGCAGGTCATTCCGGCATGTCCTGCCAGTACTACCAGCATGTCATTCAGGTTGTTCCTGCCTGTCAGGCAGGGGGTTCATGTGTGTCTAGCATGAGTTTCCGGTATGTCCGGAAGGTGGTACCGACGTGTCTGCTAGGTGCTTCCAGGGTGTCCGGAAGTTGGTTCCTGCATGTCCCAATGGTGATTCCGGTGTGTCTGGGACCTGATTCCATTGTGTCTGGTAGGTGATTTCTGTGTGTCTGTGTGGTTGTTCTGGTGTGTCCGGCAGGTTTTTCTGCCCTTCACGGGAGTTGGTTCTGGCATATCCTGGACCTGGTCCCTGCATGCCTGGCAGGTTGTTTCAGCCTGTCTGGCAGGTGGTTCTGGCTTATCTGGCAAGTGGTTCTGACATGTCCAGCACCTGGTTCTGGCGTATCTGGCAGGTGGTTTCATGGTGTCCAGCACCTGGTTCCATTGTATCCAACAAGTGGTACCGGTATGCCTGGCAGTTGTTTCTGAGGTGTCAGGCAGGTGGTTCTGGTGTGTCTGGCCCATGGCTCAGCTGTGTTTGGTAGGTGGATCAATGCTGTCCAGCATGTGGATCAGTCATGTCTGCTGGTTGGTTGCAGCATATCCAGGGGTGCTTCCAGCGTGGGCAGAAGGTGGTTCTGTTGTGTCCGTCAGGTGATTCTTACATGTCAGTCAGGTGGTTCTGTCATTTCCAGATGGTGGTTCCGTCGTGTTGGGCGGGTGATTCCGCTGGTTTGGGCAGGTGGTTCCAATGTGCCCGGCTGGAGCTTCCATCGTGTCTGGGACCTGATTCTGGCATCTCCAGTGCGTGGCTCCAGAGTGTCTGGGTGTTGGTTCAGACATGTCTGGCAGTTGGTGCCAGCCTGTCAGGCACATAGTTCAGGCGTTTCCAGTGAAGGGTTTTGGTATGTCTGGTGGGTACTTCCGGTGTGTCCAGCAGGTGGTTCAGGTTTTTCCAGTGGATGGTTCCAGTATGTCTGGTGGGTAATTCTGGCATGTCTGGCAGGTTGTTCAGGCATGTCTGTCAGCTGGTCCTGGTGCATCTGGCACATGGTCCAGGCATGGCCATCCCATGGTCCAGGCATTTCTGAAACGTGGTTCTGACGTGTCTGAAAGATGGTTTGGGCGTGTCCAGCATATGATTCAGTCCTGATTGGGAGGTGCTTTGGGGATGTCTGGCAGGTGGTCTGGGTGTTTCCAGCAAGTGGTTCAGCATGTATGGTGTGTCCTTCGAGTATGCCTGGCCTGGGTGTCCGGCATGTACAGCAGACAGTTCCAGCGTGTCCATCACCTGGCTCCAGCATGTTCAGCTGGTGGTCCTGGCATGTCCACCAGATGGTTCCAGTGCATACTGAAGGTGTTTACAGGATGTCCAGCAGGTGGTTCAGACTTGTCCGTCACTTGGTTCAGTCGAGTCCAGCACCTGGTTCCAGCATGTGTGACACCTGTTTCTGGCGTATCTGGCAGGTGGCTAGAGCATGTCTGGCGGGTGGTTCAGTCATGTCCGTACCTGGTTACGGCCTGAGTGGCACCTTTTTCTAGCATATCTGGCACATGATTCCAGTGTGTTGGGCAGGTGGTTCATGCAAGTCTGGCCGGTGGTTCAGGGGTGCCCAGCAGGTGGTTCTTGCCTTAGGGCACAATGTTCCGCCATGTCCAGCACCTGGTTCTGGCCTATTCGGCAGGTGGTTTCAGTGTATGTGGTACCTGGTTCTGGCATATCCAACAGGTGGTTCCGGTGTGTCAGGCAGCTGGTTCAGGTGTGTCTCGCGTGTGATTCTGGTACATTCGGAAAGTGGCTCTGGAGTGTCCAGTGGGGACATTCAGAGTGTCCAGCAGTTGGTTCCAGTGTGTCTGGTTCTGTCGTTTCTGAGGGGTGGTTCCAGTGTGTCCAGTGGGTGGTTCCGGCATGTCTCTCAGGTTGTTCCGGTGTATAAGGGGCCTGGTTCCAGAATATCTGGCAGGTGATTTTGGTGTATCTAGCAGGTTGTTCTGGCAAGTCAAGCAGATGGTGGCGGCGGGTCTGGCAGGTGGTTCAGGCCTGTCCGGAAGGTGGTTTTGGCACATCCAGCACCTGGTTCTGGTATATGTGACATATGGCTTCAGCGTGCCCAGCATGTGGTTCCAGATTATCTATCAAGCGATTCAGTCATATCCAGCGGGTGATTCTGGCATGTCCTGCCAGTGGTACTGGTGTGTGATTCAGGTGGTTCCAGTGTGTCAGGCAGGGCATTCCTGAGTGTCTGGCATGAGTTTCTGGTATCTCTGGAAAGTGGTTCCGACGTGTCAGGTGGGTGCTTCTGGGGTTTCCGGCAGTTGTTGCCTGTATGTCTGGAGGGTAATTCTGGCGTGTCTGGCAGTTGGCTACAGCATGTCCAGGACCTGATTCCATCATGTCGGATGGTGGTTTTGGCATGTTTGGGTGGAGGTTCCGGCATATCCGACAGGTGATTTCGGCATGTACGGCATGTTGTTCTGGAGAGTCTGGCAGGTGGTTCTGGTGTGTCCCGCACCTGGTTCTGGCATATCTTCAGGTGCTTTCATGGTGTCTGTCACCTGGTTCTTCTGTATCCGACAGGTGGTTCTGGCATGTCTGGAAGGTGGTTCTGGGTTGTCAGGCAGGTGGTTCTGGTGTGTCCGGCCAGTGGTTCAGCCATGTTTGGCGGGTGGATCAGTTCTGTCCAGCAGGTGGACCAGTCATGTCTGGTGGTTGGTTGCAGCATGTCCAAGGGTGTTTCAGTTGTGTCCAAAATGTGGTTCCATCGTGCCAGGCAGGTGGTTCCAGCATGTCAGTCAGGTGGTTCCAGCGTGTCCAGAAGGTGGTTCCATTGTGTCCGGTGGGTGATTCTGGCGGTTTGTGCAGGTGGTCCCAGCACATCTGGCAGGTGCTTCCAACAGGTTTTGTAACCGAAAGTTCGGTCTCTGAACCCAATGCCAATCCAAATAACGAGAACAGAGTCTTGAGTGGAAGAGGAAAGGTTTTTACTATGCCAGGCACAGGGAGCAAAGCAAGGGCTCATGCCTCAAAAATTGCTAGCTCCCCGATGAGGAATGGGTAGGGATTTTTATTTGGGGTTTTGGGGAGGGGAGGGGGGAACATGTAGCTTGTGCAGCTCGGTGCTTTCCCACCAGCCTAAATTTGGCCTTGAAAGGCTGCTTGCAGCAAGGTGGTGGGGGAGGGTGAGATAGGAGGTTGGCAGGTGGGCGTCCTTCACCATTGTCTCCTCTTCTTGTTTGAGGCAGGTTCAAGCGCCAGGAGTTGAGGAGTTGAGGTCTGGGAAGCCTCCGCCCCTTGATACTCTTAAGACAGCAGCTTTCCTGGAAAACTCAAGGAGACATGATTAGCTAAACTTTAGTGTGCCTCCAACTCCAGGCCACCTGGGCTTTTAACAATTTGTAACTCCCATTTAGTTGTAAAGCTCAAAGAGTCCAAGTTTAAAGAAACACGTATTTACATATGAGTGGAGCTAGAGAAACAGGAAAGGGAGTGGTGGGTTTTAGTTTTAACCCCATATACGCTGGGTTCAATGTGGGGAACTGATATCAAGGCTGATGTTAAGAGCCTGTAACAGTTTGGGACCCAACTCTGGTGTCTCTGGGGGTGGTTCCAGAGTTTCCGGGTGGTGGTTCCCACGTGTCCGGCAGTTGGTTCCAGCGTGTCAGGCAGGTGGTTCAGGTGTTTCTGGTGGATGGTTCCAGTATGGCCGGCAGGTAGTTCTGGCATGTCTGGCAGGCTGTTCAGGTGTGTCTATCAGCTGGTCCAGGTGCATCTGTAACAGGTCCAGGCATTTCTAAAACGTGGTTCTGATGTGTCTGAAAGATGGTTTGGGCATGTCTGGTATATGATTCAGTCCTCACCAAGAGATGCTTTGGGGGTGTCCACTAGCTGGTCCAGGTGTTTCCAGCAAGTGGTTCGGCATGTCCAGCATGTCCTTTGAGTATGTCTGACCTGGGGTTCTGGCGTGTCCACAGATGGTTCCAGCGTATCTGGCACCTGGCTCTGGCATGTTCAGCAAGTGGTTTTGGCATGTCCACCAGATGGTTTTGGCGCATGTTGCATGTCATTATGGCATGTCCAACAGGTCGCCCAGGCTTGTCTGTCACCTGGTTCAGTCATGTCCAGCACCTGGGTGCAGCGTGTGCAACACCTGTTTCTGGCATATCTGGCAGGTGGCTCCAGTGTGTCCAGCAGGTGGTTCAGTTGTGTCACCTGGTTTTGGGGTGTGTGACACCTTTTTCTAGCATGTCCAGCAGGTCATTCATGCAAATTGGCAGGCATCTCTTACGTGTCCAGCAGGTGATCTGGCCTTAGGGCACCAGGTTCTGCCATGTTCAGCACCTGGTTATGGGATACTCGGCAGGTGGTTTCAGTGTATCCGGCACCTGGTTCCAGCATATACAACAGGTGGTTCTAGAGTGTGTGGCAGCTGGTTTCTGTGTTTGGCATGTGGTTGTTATGTTTGGAAGGCGCTTCTGGCATGTCCAGTGGGTGCTTCTGGCATGTACATCAGTTGGTTCTAGAGTGTGTGGCTGGTGGTTCCAGCTTGTCTGTGTGGTGGTTCCCTCGTGTCCAGTGGGTGCTTCCATGGTGTCCGGCAGTTGGTTCCTGCATGTCCAGCAGTTGGTTCCAGCGTGTCAGGCCGGTGGTTCAGGTGTTTCCAGTGGATGGTTCTGGTATGTCTGGAGGGGAGTTCCAGCATGTCCAGCAGGTTGTTCAGGCATGCCTGTCAGCTAATCCAATTGCATCTGGCACGTGGTCCTGGCATGGCAGTCCCATGATCCAGGCATTTCTGAAACGTGGTTCTGACATGTCTGAAAGGTGGTGCCAGCATGTCAGGCACCTGATTCAGGCCTCACAGGGAGATGCTTTAGGGTTGTCTGGCAGGTGGTCTGAGTGTATCTGGCAATAGGCTCCAGCATGTCCAGCGTGTCCTGCCAGTATGTCTGATCTGTGGTTCCAGTGTGTCCAGCAGGTGGCTCTGGCATGTCTGACACCTGGCTCTGGTGTGTTCGGTAGGTCATGCTGGCATGTCCACCAGCGGGTTCTGGCATGTATAAAAGGTGGTTACAGCATGTCTGGCAGGTGGTTAGGTCATGTCGAGCAGGTGCTTCAGTCGTGTCTTCTGGACAGGCCTGAAACACCTGCTGGACACACCTGAACCACTTGTCTGACACGCCAGAACCACATGCTTGACTCGCTGGAACCACCTGCTGGACACTCCACAATCACCTGCCAGATACACCGGAAACAGGCTCCTTATTAGCTGGAGCCACCCACCAGACATGCTGGAACCACCTGATGGACACACTGGAAGCATCTTCTGGACATGCCAGACCACCCCTGGATATGCTGCAACAAACTGCTGGACTCGACTGATCGCTGGAACCAAGCTACTTATATGCCAGAACCACCCACAACACATGCTGGAACCACCTGCAGGACACACTGGAACCACCACTAAGACACACCAGAACCACCCGCCACACACACTGGAATCAGGTAGGGGACATGGTGTGACCTCCTGCCAGATGGTCTGGAACCACCTGCCAGACATGCCAGAACCAGTTGCCTGTCACACCGGAACCATCTGCTGGACATGCCTGAACCACCTGCCAGGCGCACCAGCACCACCTGTTGGATACTCCAGAAACAGGTGTTGCACATGCCAAAACCAGGTGCTGGACACGACTGAACCACCTGCAAGACATGCCAGAACCAGGTGCCTGACACACTGGAACCACCTGCCAGACACACCAGAACCACATGCCGGACACTCCAGAACCAACTGTCAGATACACCAGAACCAGGTGCCAGACATGCTGAAACCACCTGCTGGACACGCCGAAATCACCTGCCGGATACGCTGGAACCAGATCCTGGATATGCCAGGATGAACTTCCGGACAGCCTGGAAAAACCTGCTGGATACACCAGAACCACCATCCGGACATGCCAAAACTACCAACCTGACACGATGGAATCAGATCCCGGATACGCCGGACCCAATGACTGGAAACGCTGGAATCACCTGCCAGACATGCAGGAACCAACTGCTGGACACCCCAGAAGCCCACAACGGACACATAGGAACCACTTTGCAGACATACCAGAAACTCATGCCAGACACAAAGGAACCCCCTGCCTGACATGCGGGAACCACCTGAATGACACGCTGGTACCTCTGGCCAGACATCCTGGAACCACCTGACAGACATGACTGAACCACCTGCTGGATACACCTGAACAACTCACGGACACTCTGGTACCACATGATGGGCATGCCAGAACCACCTGTCAGAAATGCCAGAACCAGGTGCCGGACATGCCAGTACCACATTCCAGACAGGCATGAACCACCTTCCAGACAGACCTGAACCACCTGCAACACACGCCACAACGACCTGTTTGAGTCACCGGAACCACCTGCCGGACATGCCAAAATCACCTGCCAGAAACACTGGAACCAGGCCACTTATATGCCTGAACAACCTGCCAGACTTGCTGGAACCACCCTCCTGACACACTGTAACCACCACTAACACATGCCGGACTTACCAGCAAGACAAGCTGGAACCAACTCCTGGACACACCAGAAGCACCTAGCGAACATGCTAGAACCACCTTCTGAACATACCAGAACCACATGCCAGACAGACAGGAACCATCTGTCAGACACGCAGGAACCACCTGTTGTATATGCTGGAACCAGGTGCTGGATACACTGAAAATACCTGCCGAATATGCCAGACCAGAACCAGGTTCCGGACACGGCAGAAACACCTGCTGGACACCTCCAAAGCACCTGTTGTATACGCCAAAACCATGTGCTGGACACGCCAGAACCACCTCCTGGACATGCCAGAACCATCTGCTGGATATGACAGTAACAAATCCAGCACAGGCTGGAACCAGGTGCAGGTCAAACCTGAAGCAGCTGCCAGACTATCCTGACCCACCTGCTGGACCTGCCTGAACCACTTTACGGACAATCCAGAACCACATGCTGGGCACACTGGAACCAGGTGCCCGACATGCCAGAACCAGATGCCAGACATGCCAGAACTGACTCGCGGACACACCAAAAACAACCAACAGACACACCGGAACCATATTCTGAATGTACCAGAACCATATGCCAGACACACAGGATCTACCTGTCAGACACTATGGAACCAAGTGTTGGATATGCTGGAAGCAGGTGCTGGACATGCCTGGACAACCTGCAGGACATGTCGAAATCACCTGCATGATACCCCATACCCATGTCCCAGACATAACGGAACCACCTGCTGGACACACTGGAGCCACCTGCCGGATACACCAGAAACAGGTGCAGCACATGCCGGAAACTGGTGCCCCACAAGACTGACCCACCTGCTTCACTCGCCAGAACCACCTGCCACACATGCCAAAATCACCTGCCCGATACACTGGAACCAGCCCCTTATATGCTGGAAAAACCTGACAGACATGCCAGACCCACCAGCCGGACATAGTGGAACCACCACACAGACACGCCAGAACCACCCACCAGACACACCAGAAGCACCCACTGGACACTCTGGAACCACATGGAACCACCCGACAGACACACTTGACCCATGACTCTGACACGCCAGAACCGCCTGCCAGACATGCCGGAACCAACTCCTGGACACACAGGAAGCACTCAATGGACATGCCGGAACCATCTTCCGAATGTACCAGAACCACATGCCAGACACATAGGAACCACCTGCCAGACACCTCGAACCACCTGTTGGATATGCCAGAACCAGGTGCCTGATACACTGAAACCACCTGCCAAACATGCCAGAACAAGGTGCCGGACAAGCCAGAAACACCTGCCAGACAAGCTGGAACCACCAGGCTAACATGGTGGAACAACCTGCCAGACACGCCGAAAAATCTTGCTGGATATGCTGGAAACAGGTCCTGGATATGCCAGAACCAATTTCTGTGAAAGGCCAGAACAACCTGCCGGACACACCAGAATCACCCACCAGACATGCGTGAACCAACTGCTGGACATGCTGGAACCAAGACCTGGACGTGATGCAATCAGGTCCCGGACATGCCGTAGCCACTTGCTGGACATGCCAGAACCACCCACTGGACATGTGGGAACCAACACCAGGACACACCAGAAGCACCCACCATACACGTCACCAACACCTTCCTGACCTACTGGAAACTTTTGCCAGACACACAGGAGCCCCATGCCTGTCATGCCGGAACCACCTGAATGACATGCTGGTACCATCAGCCAGACATGCTGTAACCACCTGCCAGAGAAAACTGAACCACCTGCCAGACAAGACTGAACCACCTGCCGGACACGGCTCAGCCACTTGACGGACACTCCAGAACCACATGCCAGGCATGCCACAACCACCTGTCAGACATGCCAGAACCAGGTGCTGGACACGCCATACCACCTGAATGACATGCTGGTACCACTGACTGACCATGCCGGAACCACCCCCCAGAGAAAACTAAACCTCCTGCCAGACAAGACTGAACAACCTGCCAGATACTCCTGTACCACTTGACGGAAACTCCGGAACTACATTCCAGGCATGCTGGAATCACCTGTCAGATACGCTAGAACCAGATGCTGGACATGCTGGTACCACCTTCCTGACAGGCCTGAACCACCTGCTGGATGTGCCTGAACCACCTACTGGTCACACCGGAACCACCTGCTTGACTCACAGCAAGCACCTGCCTGACCCGCAGAAATCACCTGATGGATATGCCAGAACCAAGCCCCTTATACGACAGAACAACCCAAGAGAAATGCCGGAACTACCCCGTGGACACACTGGAACCACCACTCAGACACTCTGGAACCACCCACCAGACACGCTGGAACCAACTGCTGGACACACTGGAAGCATCCACAGGACATGCTGGACCCACCTTCTGAACGTACCAAAAGCACATGCCAGACACACAGGAACCTCCTGCCAGACACGCTGGAACCACCTGTTGGATATACTGGAACCAGGTGCCGCATACACTGAAACTACCTGTCAAATACCCCAGAACCAGGTGCCAGGCATGGCAGAACCAACTGCTGGACACGTACAAATCACCTGTCGGATATGCCAAAACCATGTGCCGGACACACCAAAAGCACCTCCCGGACACGCTGGAACTATCTGCCAGATATGCCAGAAACAGGTCCTGCTAGGCCAGAACCAGGTGCCGGACAAGCCTGCAGCAGCTGCCAGACTAGCCTGAACCACCTGCTGCACCAGCCTGAACCACCTGCTGGACCAGCCTGAACCACTTTACAGACATTCTGGAACCACATACCGGGCACGCTGGAACCACGTGCCCCACACGAAACAACCACCTGCTGAACACGACTGAACCCCCGGCAGCCTTGCGTGAACCACCTACCAGACACGCTGGAACCACCTGTCAGATTCTGCAGACCCAGGTGTTGGACACCACAAAACCACCTGTTGGATACGCCAGAACCAGGTGCCGGACGCGGCAGAACCACCTGCTGGAGAAGCTGGAGCCACCTGCCTGACACGCTGGAACAACCTACTGGACACGCCAGAATGACCTGCCGCATATGCCAGAACCAGGTCCTGGAAAAACCTGCCAGACATGCCAGAACCACCACCCGGACATGCGGAAACCACCAACTCGATTCTGGTGGTTCCCCCAGGTGGTTCTAGTATGTCCGGCAGGTGCTTCCAGTGTGCTGGGACCTGATTCCGCCGTCTCTGGTGGGTGGTTCCAGAGTGTGCTTGTGGTGGTTCTGACGTGTCCAGCAGTTGGTTCCAGTGTGTCAGGCAGGTGGGTCAGGCGTTTCTGGGAGGTGCTTTGGGGGTGTCTGGCGGGTGGTCCGGGTGTGTCCAGAAAGTGGTTCCAGTGTGTCACCTTATTATGAGGAATCTTGATTGATTAGCCATTTTGCCATTCTAGTAACGGATCTCCGGTTAGTGGGCTCCAACTTTGCTAATAGTAAATTCTGCTCTATAGAATTGTCAATCATCAATCCATTATTCATGCTCAATAACTAATATTAAAACAGTGATCCAGTGTAGTTTCACTATAAAAGAAAACAATCACCAGCATCCAGCCAGGATACTGAGGGAAAGGGAATCAAACACTGTTGCAGAAATTGAATTAATATACCCTTCATTAAAATGTGAAATACCCTAGGCCAAGAGCTCTGTCTTCATCTTTGAATTCTCAACCACTGGCCCAATTTCTGGCATAGGACACTCTTTAGTAAATATTTACTGACAATAAAATAAATGAATAATAATCTAATGACTCTAACAATAAGCTAATGAATCTAATGTATTTATTAGATTTTATTAATATCATGAAGAAAATATTAGGTGGGGAATCTCAAGCTGTTGGGGTTCTTAAAACAAACCAATCAAACGCTTCTGTGACAAGATTAGTATGAACTCAGAAATCAATTACAGGAATAAACCTGGAAAATTCACAAATATGTGGAGATTAAACAATATGCTCCTGAACAAACAAGAAGTCAAAGAAGAAATCAAAAGAGAAATCAAAATTATTTTGAGGCAAGTGAAAATGGAAACACAACATACTGAAACTTATCGGATGCGGCAAAAGCAGTCCTAAGAGGGATGTCTGTAGCAGTAAACGCTTACATTAAGAAAAAGAGGAAGATCTCAACAGAATGACCTAACTTTACACATTAAGAAACTAGAAAAAGAAGAACAAAAATGGCCCCAAACTAATACAAGAAAGGAAAACAAAGATTGGGTCAGAAATGAATGGAACACAGACTAAAAAGACAATAGAAAAGATCCATGTAAGAGTTTTCTGAGGAGACAAACAACAGAGACAAACCTTTAGCTAGACTAACCAAGAAAAAGAGGAAACAAATAAAACTATAAATGACAGAGGAGACATTACAACTGATATCAGAGAAGTACAAAGAATTATAAGAGACTATTATGCAGAATTATACACCAACAAATTGGACAACCTAGAAGAAATGGATAAATTCCAAAATCATATGACAAGACTGAATCATGAAGACATAAAAAATACAAACACACAAGTTACTAGTAAGGAGATTGAATCACTAATCAAAAACATCCCAATAACAAAAAGTCCAGGATCAGATAGCTTCACTGGTGAAACCTACCAAACATTTAAGAAGAATTAATGCCAATCCTTCTCAAACTCTTCCGGAAAAAAGAGAAGAGAAGGGAACACGTCCAAACTCATTTTATGAAGCCAACATTACCGTGACACCAAAGTCAGACAAGGACACTACAAAAAAGGAAAATTGTAGGCCAATATCTCTGATAAACGTGGATCAAAAAAACCTCAAAAAATACTAGCAAACTAAAACTGAATTCAAGAGTACATTAAAAGGATCATACACCATGATCAAGTGGGATTTATTCCAGAGATGCAAGGATGGTTTGATGTTTACAAATCAATGTGATAAATCTCATTGAGAGAATGAAGGAAAAATAATCATGATCATCTCAGTAGATGCAGTGAAAGTAGCTGACAAAAGTCAACATACTTTCCTGATAAAACTCTCAAAAGACTGAGTATAGACGAATGTACTTCAACATAATAAAGCCATGTATAACAAGCCCACAAATAACATCATACTTAACAGTGAAAAGCTTAAAGTCTTTCCTCTAAGATCAAGAACAAGGCAAGGATATCCACTCTCACCACATTTATTCAACATACTGGAAGTCCTGGCCAATACAATTAAGCAAACAAAAAAAAGAAAAGAAAGGAAGGAAATAAGGATCAAAAGAAAGAAAGAATGAAAGAAGGAAAGTAAAAAAGAAAGAAGGAAGGACAGAAGGAAAGAAAGAAAGAGAGAAGGAGAAAAAGAGAGAAAGAAAGAGAGAGAGAGAGACAGAGAGAGAGAGAAAATCCATCCAAATCAGAAAAGGAGTAAAACTGTCCCTATTTGTAGATGGCATGATATTATACATAGAAACTCTAAAGACTCCAGCAAAGCACTATTAAAACTAATAAACAAATTCAGTAAAGTTGTAGGATAAAAAACCAATATACAAAAATTACTTGCATTTCAAAAAATCAACCAAAAACTATCAGAAAGAGAAATTAAGAATACAATCTCACTTACAATAAGATCAAAAGAATTTTAAAATACATAGGAATAGTTTTACCCAAGGAGGTGAAATATCGGTATACTGGAAACTATAGGACGTCAATGAAAGAAATGGAAGAAGACATGAATAAATGGAAAGATAACTCCTATTCATGGATTGGAAGAAATAATATTGTTAAAATGTCCTTATTACCCAAAGGGATCTACTTTGAGTCAATGAAATCCCTATCAAAATTCCAATGCCATTTTTCACAGAAACAGAACAAACAGTCCTAAAATTTTAATGGATTCACAAAAGGCCCCAAATAGCCAGAGCAATCTTAAGATGGAAGAACGAAGCTGGAGCCATCACACTTCCTGATTCCAACTATATTGTAAAGCTATAGAAATGGGAAGAGTATTGTATTGGCATAAAAACAGATGCATGGGTGAATGTAGCAGAATAGATAGCCCAGAAACATACCTGTGAGTATATGGTCAATTAATTTTTGACAAATGAGTCAAAAATATGCAGCAGGAAAAGGCTAGTCTACTCAATATGTGGTGTTGGGAAAACTGAACAACCACACGCAAAAGAATGAAACTGGACTCCTATCTTACACTATACACAAAAATCAACTTCAAATGGATCGAAGATCTGAACATAAGGCTTGAAACCATAACACTCTTAGAAGTAAACATAAGGTGTAAGCTCCTTGACATTGGTCTTAGCAATGATTTTTTTGGATTTGACACCAAAAGCAAAGACAACAAAAGGAAGGATAAACAAGTGTGACTACATCAATCTAAAATTCTTCTGCACAGCAAAGAAAACTATCAACAAAATGAACAAAATGAAGAGGTAACACTCTTGGTTAGGATGTAAACTGGTACAACGACTATGGAAAGCAGTATGGAATTTCCTCTAAAAATTAAAAACAGAGCTGCCATATGATCCAGCAATCTCACTTCTGTGTATATATGCAAAGGAAATAAAACCATTATCCCAAAGACATATCTGTACTCCCATGTTCACCGCAGCATTGCTCACAACAGTCAAGGTATGGAAAAAAACCTAAGTGTCCATCAACAGATGAAAAGATAAAGGAAATGTGGGATATATACACAATGGAATATTTTCAGCCTTAAAAAGTAAGGACATTTTGTCATTTACCCATGACAACATGGATAAACCTGGAGGACATTATGCTAAGGGATACAAGCCAGACAGAGAAAGACAAATACCACATGGTATCACTTCTAAGTGGAATCTCAAAAGAAAAAGAACAGTTGAACTCATAGAAACAGAGAGTACAATCATGGTTGCCAGGGGCTGGGGGGTGGGGGAAATAGGGAGAGGTTGGTAAAAGGGTACAAACTTTCAGTTATAAGATGATAAGGTCCGAGGATCTAGTGTATAATATAACTATAGTTGATAACACTGTATTGTATAACTGAGATTTCTTGAGAGCAGAACTTAAATGTTTTCACCCCGCCCAAAGAAAATATGTGAGGTGATGGAGGTGTCATTTAACTGGATGGGCGGGGGGAAGGGGGGAATCCTTTCACAATGTATACGTATATCAAGTCATCATGTTGTACACTTTAAATATCTTACAATTTTATTTGTGTATTATACCACAATGAAGCTGAAAAAAAAAAAAAATGACCAGTGTCTTGCAAGGACAGACGAGTATCTGTCAATCCCAATTCCCAAGTTTTGGAGAAGAAATGTGGTTGGCCCAGCTTGGGTCAGTAGTCTTCCTTTAAACTAATCAGCTCAGGCGTTGGGCGTGATTACATAATACAAACATGGCAGGCAGGGCCCACCATTGTGGGGTGACTTCTTAGATAAGGACATTATAGGCAAGATGCACATTCCAAAAAGAATTTACCACAATTATCTAATTCAATCTTGCCTTTTTGAGGGGGTTTACAGAAAGAACAAACTAGGTACCGTTTAGAGCACTTTTTCTCGTAGACCCAGACTTAGTAGACTGTCGTCTCTTAGAAAGCTCATGACTCCTATGAACTTTGGAATCGAAAAGATAAATCAGCCTTTTGCCTGTTTACCAAAACTTGCAAACTGCCTTATGGGGATGTTTTTGAAGCATCCTATACTAAACACAGCATTTAGTACAGGTCCCTGACCTATACTAATCTCTCATTACATTCACTATCAGTCTTCACATTAACCGTCTTAACTCACCAGTTTCCTCAAAGTTAAAAACTACATTAGTATTTCCTTTCTCACTCCTTGTTAAAAGTTCCTTTTAACTTAGAAATCCTTGTCTCTTTCCTGTCTTGAAAGCTTCAGACTTAATCAAGAATAATAAATTCTTCATTACATGAAAGATATTTTTAAAAGATAAAAGCTGAATCTTTTGAAATTCAGTGCTAAATTCTCAAGTTCACTGAAAGATGTATAATATGGACTGTCATTAATTTGATGATAGTTATTTCCCTTGAACTGATACGTACATTCATTCAAAAGAAGTAAGAAAAGGTGCAGTGACCTGCAAAATACAATTAAAATAAGTACTATTTTAGTGGTAGTTTTTCAAGGAATATTCCACAATAACTATTCAATACCTTGTTAAGTTTTGAATTTCAGAGCTCATAATGAAATGTCAGGAACATAGTGTTAAAAATAGACACAAAACCCTTCAGAGATTTAGGGTTTTCTTTTCACAAAGATGAGAGTGGAATAAAGCAATTGTTCTTATAATCCTTTATAAGCACTAACACTATCTGACCTATGGTGTCTACAAGATTATTTTGAGATATGGGGAAAAAAGTGGGAGGAAAGTCAACTTTTGTAGGCAAGATGTTGGGTGGTAGGTTTATAGGTAAAATGTAGCAGAATACACAGTAAGATAATAATTGCCTGTTCATGGCTAAAACAGGATGGATAAAATAAGATAGGGAACTACAAAATAAACATATAATAATATACCATATATAATAATAATAACAATAGTAATACCTAGTAGCAGACCAGGCCAATTTATTTGGAGAAAATTATGAAAACATGCAGGCCATCAGTAACGTTGATGACTTATTGCATGGACAAAAAAGAAATTACATCTTTCCATTCTGGAGACTGTATTTGCTAGTCTAATTGTAGACTAGATGGTAATATAGACTAGACTAGATATAAACTCAATGTGCTTATTCTGTTTAGTTTCTTCATTTCCTTAAATTCTGGAATAATTTTTGGGAGAAAGAAAGTGACTAGTGCTTGTTTCCTTTTCCTGAAACTGAAATTTACATTATTGAAAAATTAAATAACAGATCACCATATAAATGTCCCTGAGTTTTCAGAGAACAGACACATTCAGCGAACAGAGCCAGGACTCTTCTGGATGTAAATGGCAAAGACACAATTCAGTCTTGGTTTTAGCTCATCTAACAGAATGCTCAAGAACAGGCTTCAGTTACAGCTGTACCCAGGGCACAGGGATCCCTAGGATTGGGTCCTACCCTTTCCATTCCTATCTTCCTCTGGCTTGGTTCATTTGGTTTGTTTCCTCCATCAAATCTTGTATCTTGTAATAAAGACAAGGAAGCCTGGTGGACTTTGACTTCTACAGGAATACTCACAGGGCCCTCTGTGTCACTCGGAATCTCCTCTGGGTATGGGTTTGCCCCCTAGGACTTGGGAACCATATCTCTCTCCCCAAAGCTTTTTTGGTTTCTGAACATTATCAAGGATGGTCCATTTTTTTCTGATCCAAGTTGTTGCTCAAGGAAGAGATATAGATACTTCAGGCATCTGGTAGTACAGCTCAAAGAAGAGTAATTTTCTAGGGTGTCCATATTTTCCAAGCAACTGCAGAGGCATCAATCAGGGCCACAATGCTCCTCCATTCACCCGCCAACAGAGTGGGGACAGCCTAGTTAATTTTTGAAAGACTGTGCTGGCTCACTCCTCCCCCACATAATAATCAGAGCTTTTCAGTGCTGTGCAACGGATGAGCATCATAGCAATGTCATCAGTGCCCACACATATTCAATGAAAACAGAGACTTTGAAAAAATATCATATATAAAATAACTGCATTGAGTTCCAACAGATAAATTAGAGTCAATTAAACTTTCTTTGAAAGTTAACACCATGAATTTTTTTGTTTTTTCAAAGTAAAAACGAAGACAAATAGATTCTAATAATACCTGTAAAGACCAGAGACTTTTTCATTTCAGACAGCAGAAGAATATTAACATGACAGAATATTCACAAGCAATTTTGACGTGTATCTCTTCTCAGTATTCAAAGATCTCAATTGTATAATAAGCTATTAGTTTGAAAAAAGAAAAGAAAAGGAAAAACACCTCTACTAAGTATATTTTAGAATAGAGCTTAATATCTTTTGAGTAGCTGAGTAAAAGAGATAAAGTATATGAAAAACTCAAATGCTCTTTAGTGACAAAGAGGTAATTGATTTTTCTGTAACTACAACAGTAAGAGCTGAGCATGTGTACTCCTGTGATTTTAAATAGAAAGGCATGCTCCTCTTAATACACTTTTTACATACTATTTCTCACTCTCTCTGCATATATGTATTTGAAAATTAAATTTTATTGAAATGAAAACATTAAACATTATCAAAAGAGAATAATAGATAGTATAATTAGAATTCCTGCTTTGCCATTTTTTTTTCAAGTATTTGGTCATATTAATCACTTGCTCTAAAATTTCAACATGGACACATGGAAAGTGCACAGTTCCACATATCTCAGTTGGAGAGTTCCAATTTGGTTAATATGGAGTAAACACACTCCACCTTATCTGTCTTAATGATTACAACAAAAAATTCTGGATAAAATACACAGGGTAACTATCAGAGGACTGTGAAAGTTGGATAAGAGCAGGTCGACTCAAAAAGGATTATCCAGTGTTGAGTTCTCTGAGTTGGTTCCCTCCTTCCTTTCTCCTTTCATCCTCCCTCCCTTTCTCCTCCTCCTCCTCCTCTCAACCTCCTCCTCCTCCTCCTCCATCTTCTTCCTTTTATATATCTGGGCTTGACCTCTGGAACAGCCTGAACCAGAATTGCAAACAGGCACAGACAGGGGAGGCACCAATAGAAACCCTATCTCTGTTCAGAGTACCAGGAGTGGGGGTTCTATACAGTATGGAAATTTTTTGACTTTCAAAGGATAGCAAACCTTTTGATACCCTAGCAAGAGGCAAGGAATGGAAGCTCCACCCCTGACACCTGCTGCCCAAACATCATGGTGGACACAGCTTTCATGGGGCAGTCCTTTGGCCTCTCAAGTTTCAGGAACAAGATGGAGCCTCCAAATCTCTCTACTGTCACAGCAGAGATAGCCCCTGTGGGATGAAACCTTTTAGACTCTTAAGTGGCAGCAAGGAGGTCTCTGTGAAGAAAAGCTCTCCTTGACTTTCCTCAGCCTACACCAAAAAGAGGTAGTGGGAGCTGTGAAGCCATCTGTGGTGGCCCCACAGACTTTTATCTCAGTGCATATCTCCAAGGTAAGCCTATTTGAAAAAGGTCTGTAACACAGAGCCCTCTACCCATAAAACCAGGAAAGGGTACCCCTGTGAACAAGAGTGTGTGTGGAGGAACACAGGGACTGTGTTTGTGAAGAGCTTGTGTTTATGAAGTTCTAAGCTTTGCATGCATGAAAACAACGGGAATGAGTATAGCAAAGGATTCCAGAACTGAACTATGGTGTAGATACTGCCTAGGCCCCAGACTAGCATCTGGGAGGTACACAGGTGGGGCAAACTAGAATATCATTGTGAAGGCTTTGAAACTGAACCAATAGCAGAACAAAAGCCTGCAGAAGCCTGGTAAGGACCTGTGGTCTAAATCTTGCCAGGGTGACTGACTTCTGAAACAAAAATTTACAGAAGATTGAAATAGGACCTAGAGTTTCATAACATAGTATTCAAAATGTCCAGGATACAATCCAAAAATTATTAGGCACAAAAGGAAGCAGAAAAACCCAAGTAATTATCATGGGATAAGGCAATCAACAGAAGGCAACCATAAGATGACCCAAATACTGGAATAATACGACAAAATTTTTTTCTTTTGGAGATTTTATATTTCCTTTTTCTCCCCAAAGCCCCCTGGTACACAGTTATATTATATATATATGTATGTATGTATATATATACACATACAGTTTTTTTCTTTTTTTTCAGTTGTGGGTCCTCCCAGTTGTGGCATGTGGGACACCGCCTCAGCATGGCTTGATGAGTGGTGCCATGTCCCTGCCCAGGATCCGATCTGAACCGGCAAAGCCCCAGGCCGCTGAAGGAGGGTGGGCGAACTTAACCACTTGGCCATGGGGCTGGCCCCAAAACAAAAATTTTAAGACGGTTATTATAAACATGCTCCAAGATGTGTAAGAGCAAACACTCTTGAAATAAATGGAATGATAGATGTTCTTAGAAATTAAATATAAGCTATTTATTCGTTTCTAGATGAAAATTCTAGAACTAAAAAATACTATAACACAAATAAAATATTCACTGGACGGGCTTAATACTAGAATGAAATGATAGAGAAAATGCTTGATGAACTTGACAGATTATTACAAATTATCTATTCTGAAAACAAAGAAAGAATATTGAAAAAAAATGAACAGAGCCTGAAGAATCCATGGGACAATATCAAAAGATCTAAAAACTATGTCATCAGTCTCAGAATGATTGGTGCAGAAAAAGTTTTTGAAGAAGTAATGGCTGGAAACTTCCCAAATTTTGAGAGAAATATAAATTTACAGTTCCAAGTATCTCAGAAAATTATGAACAGGCTGCAGTTAAAGAAAACCACATCCAAACACATAATCAAATTGCTGACAAGTAGAGATAAAGAAAATACCTTGAGAGCAGCCAGAGAAAAAGGACATATTGCATATAGGGCTACAAAGATTAAAATCAATGCAGATTTCTCACCAGAAACTATGGAGACCAAAAGACAACGGAAATGCATTTTTAAAGTGTTGAAAGGAAGGAACTGTCAAATCAGAATCCTGTGAGAGTATCCTGGAAAGAAAGTGAAATAAAGGCATTCTCATACAAAAGAGAACCAAGAGAATACGTTGCCAGGACCCTGCTGTAAAAGAAATGCCATCATTGCCAAGGCTGTTGCTAATGGCATCGTGACCAAGTGTGTTATTGCTAACACAGTTGTTGTTAAGGGCCCTTTAAAATGGATGTTTTTCTTAAAGGCGTTAATGTTAAGGGGGCTGTTGCAAAGTTTTGCTAAGGATACTGTTGTCAATGGCACTGTTGCTATGACCACTGTTGTAAGGTAACTGTTGCTAAGCACATTGTGGCTGAGTGTTCTTGCTAGGGGCAATGTTATTAAGAGAATTTTGGGACTGGAATTTGTTAAGAGTATTCTTAGTAAAAAAGATTTTAGTAAGGGCCTTATTTGTTAAGGGTGTTGATGCTGAAGAGTTTTAACTAAGTGTGCTATGCTGAGGGCATGACATTGTTGGTGAGGGTATTGTTGCTAAGAGGGTTGTTGTTAAGAATCCTGTTGCTAATGAGTGCTGTCTCTAGGACCATTTTTGTTAACGACCTTGCTGCTAAGAGCACTGTTGCTAAGGCCTTTTTTTTTAGCAAGGTGTTCGTGTAAAGCTATTTGTTGTTAAGGTCATTGTTGTTAAGGTTGTTGCTGCTAAGGGCCATGGTTACTAAGGGAGTTGTAACAGATGGCATTTCTACTAAGGGTAATCTTGCTAGAGGTTAAGGATGTTATTGGTAAAGGCATTATTTTTAAGTACATTTTTGCTAAGGGCCATGTTCTAGGCATTGTTACTAAGGGTATTGCTGCTAAATGAGTTGATGCTAATGTGCCCCACATATTGAAGTGCTTCTCACTGCCCTCTGTCTCCTCCACTCCACACAACCTCTTCCCATCGTACTGGGCACCTTCTGATATGCCTAGTATAGGGTCTTTGAACAGATGAGGCTGATGGAGCAAAGTGGCACCTATCCGGCAGCAAAGGTGGCCAGACCAAAGTACCAACCCATTCCTACCTTGAGAAGGTCGACAGGCATCATGAGGGCCTCAGGTTTGAGTGGAACTTTTAAGCTCTGGGAGTTTAAAATCAGCTCTGGTCCAAAGCTAATGTTGTATCTCATGCATTATTTATCAATGAGACTTTTTAAAAAACATGTTGAACTTCATCTACTTTTTTCCCTTAATGTGTTTCAATTTTTAGGAGACTCCAGTGAGAAGAGATGAAGTCTTTTTTTTGTTCTCCTCAAACCCTAAAGTTGTCCTTCAAACCTGTCAATGTACAAAACTAAATGGACATCGGGCCCATGCTAATGAGTAAGATGATTCCATATATGAAGCATCTCACATGTCCATTTGATCTATATATTCAATGCCATTCCACTTAAAATATCCACCAGGTTGAGGGAGGACACTGACAACTAGATTTTCATATTTATTTGAAAGAAAGTGAGTACAAGAAAAGTAACAAAATATCTGAAGAGGAAAAAAATACATTGGGAGGATGTGCCTTACTACCAATAAAGGCTTAGAAAGCTAGAATCATCAAGACAGCATGGTGTAGGTGCAGTCCGAGACAAAACAGCCCATAAGAAAAGAACAGAGGCTACAGAAACACACTTAGCACTTATAGCCACATGTTTTCAGCTTGTTTGTTTTTACAGAGAGAACATACATGTCAATGAGGTGAGAAAATATAATTTAAGTCATAGTATTAGGGTACTTGGTAATTAAGTAATTGGTAAAATAAAGTACTGTTTAATTTAAAATATATAAAATGTCCAACAGCAATGTGAAATACTGTGAACTTGGGGTCAAACTGACCAAAGATTGTAAATAAATATAGCCCTCCCTTCTATTATAACTTACCCTGGGAAATGGATACCGTGGTCTCACCATTTTAAAGGTGAATTTATTCATAAGAGAGAAAAGGAAAAGCAAATAAATGGAGATTTATACTACAAGGATCAATAGGAAGAGACAAAAATCATAAAAAATGTCAATTCTACACAAATTATCAGTGTGATGCCAGCCAAACCCTCATTGGGGATTTCCCGAGGACCCTCGTAAGCTGACATAAAACTCATATCAAAGAACAAATGCCCGCCACAAAACAAGAGATACTCTTGTGCAGTAATTACATGAAGAAACTTATGTAGTGTATATTAAGATTTATAATAAGAATAAATTGAGGCAGTTTTGTTTGGCAAGGTAGAGACAAACAACCTAACGCAGCTAAAGAGAGAAAAATGGAAACAGATATCCATGAGAGAAGTGGCACTGCAGAACGGTTGAGAAATATGGATATTTAAAAAGTAGCTAGACCAATCAGATATCCATGTGGAAAGACTATGGCTTCGTACCTTACACCTTACGATAAATTCATGCCAGAGGGGTTCGAGACTTAGATGTGAAACACAAATATTTCAGTCATTTAGTAAAAAGTATAAGAGTATAAATATCCTCGTGAATATTTTCTGAAACCAAACCCTAACACGAGGGGATAATTTAACTCTTCCATGTTGAAAGGAAAAATATCTTCCTTAAAGAAAACAAAGAGTAACGAGTTTCAGACTGGCGGGAAGTATTGCAATATTCCAGATGCCACAAAGAATACTCAGACAATATAAAGAATGTCTAATATCAGTGAGAAAGACACACGAACAAATAGGACACTAAGTGGAAGATAGAAGTTGGTAATGTACCAAAAAGGCAAATAAATGTATAAAATAAACTTCACTGCATTTCTATTTTAAAAAATTAAAATAAGATGGTATTGCCCATCCAACAGTGCAAAGTCTGACAATACTAAATTTTGAGAAGCTGTTGAACAAGGCCAAGCTTTATACATTGCTGGAAGCTGCTACAACTCCTTGTGGCACACAGACTCTAAGGTGGCCCTCATGACCCCTGCCTCCTGTTGTTCACAGCCTTTCTGGTTCCCTCCCAGTGAGTGGAGGTGGAACCTGCCTCTTGCTTTTAACCAAGAGAAAACAGCAAGTGTGATGACATACCACTTCCATGACCATTGCGTAGACTTGTGACCTCCATCTTGTGAGGAGACTTTGATGAATCCAGCAACCATGTTAAGGGGCCCACACTGGCAAGTAGCTGTGGGCAGCCTCTGACCAACAGCCATGAAGAAATCAAATCCCTTAGTCCAACAGCCACAAGGAAGTGAGCTCGGACGCAACCACCTGGTGAGCTTGGAATTGAATCCTTCGCAGGTTTTAGTCTTCAGACAAGAAATCTGTCCTGGCCAGCACCTTGATTGCAGTCTTGGAGATGACCCAGCCAAACTGTGTGGAAACTGTGTTGTTTTAAGCCCCTAAGTAAATGGTGGTAGTATTACACAGCCATAGATAAGGAATACCCTCTTTTACTCAGTTCGTCCTCAAATAAACACGCCAGAGAAACTTTCCGGGATGTGTCCACGAACACATGTACAGGGCAGGCATGACGTCTGTCTGCTGTCATAGTTAGCATTCTCCTGTAGGCTCCCTCCAGTGCCTTCACACACTTTCCCCAGCCCCTCCACACTCTCAAATTCTATGCTCAACTGCAACAAAGTAAAATAATTGACAATGGACACATTTGCTGTGGAAGGGACTTTTTGGGTCATTTTGTACAAGAAAGCTTATAGCATCCCTCTTTATACGATCAAAATAAACACGTAAATAACCTGGCGGCTGATAATCTCTGTACGTGTCTACATCAGCATACCATACAGCAGAGAAAATAAAGAACACAGAATAGATTCTCACATATGGAATTTGGAGAGAAAAAAAGAGCAAGTTGCAGAAGAATGCATATTCAAGCACCTTTCACAAAGAGCTTTAATACTTGCCAGAATACTGAATTACTTACGGATATGTACCTTTTTAGTACAAGACAGAAGAAAATTTGAGAGAAGGAAGCAACATTGTCAGAAGTCTTTTCCCCATTGCAAGATGCCCAGGGAGGTATATGGAAAAGATGGCTCTTCTGGGCAATTTAGATGATAAAAAAATGCAGCCATGGGGAGCATGACTCTTGAGTCCCAGGTGGTGCCTGTTCCCTTCAGCAATCTGGTTTACAGTCGGCAGGAATGTCCAGGAACAATGTGGACCTCATGTCAGCCTAGCAGGGGTAAAGGGAACTCAGGGGCCTTTCACTTCTGTTATTCCCCTTTGGCCTCCACCAAACACACAGCCCTACTAAACTGGATGCTGCATTTCTCAGGCCACCCTTCCCACACTCTAAGGGCCATTGGGAAAAAATTCAGTCTCTGGGGTCAGAGCTCTGAGTTTGCACAGCTGAACCTCCAAAAACTGATTGTTGTTCTGCAAGCTATTTCGTGTGTCATCACTTCTAAAATGTGAATAATATTTCTCATATCATAAGTGTCTCCTGGGTACTAATGACACAACTGATACAATTAATTAGTGATTGATTCACACAATAGATATAAAGTGCACTGATGGCGGCTGACACATAGTTAAATCCCCTATAAATGCTCCCTGTTGTCATTAACCAAGGGACCAGAAGAAAATTCACCCTCACGGCACACCATCTCCTTTACTTGGTAGCCCCACCAGTCTCAGAGTGCCTCTGACAGCTCCAGAGAGCCCACGTCCCTGAATACCTAGGACTCTCTCCTCTGGAGCCTTATGTAGGTTGCAGGTGTGCATGGAATACCTGAGAAATACTGTGGGGGTAATTAATGGAATGTCTGCTGTAACATGACACTCATCTAAAGCCTGTCTTCCACATGCCATTTAATTAGAAGCTAAAGTTTTGATCTTCACCTTTCCTCCCTTGATCTGTCTTAAACTCCTCAAGTACTTCAGTGAGAAAGACAGATGATAATTTATTGATTCCCTTGACCCATCAATATGAGCAAGAAACATGGCAATTGGTAGAGCTAAATGAAAATTTATTCTATGTTCATGAATGCTATAATTCATTACTGTAAGCATTTCAGTTCTCAAATTAATCTATATATTCAACGCATTTCTCCTCAACATTTCTACCAGGTTTTCTGAGTACATTGATGGCTAATTATTACCTTTGCACAAAAAGCAAAGGTCCAAGAATAGTAAAAAAAAAAAAAAAAAGAGAAAAAAACCTGTAGAATTTTAAAAAAAGATGGGAGGAATTGCCATACTATGAATCAGGGTTCAAAAAACTGGTCATCAAGACAGCATGATATAGATGTCATGATAGACAGAATATCCTACTGGCAAAGAATAAAAGCTCAGTAACTGATCCATCATTGGGTCCACTGACACTAGATTTATGACAGAGGGAGTGCTGCACATCAGTGGGAAGAGATGAATACATAGAACTGGGGTACTTGCTCTTCCAAATTCTTCATGGAGTCCTTCTTAAGGGAGCCCTGCAGGAAGTGGAGGCAGAGGTGACAGGTGAGGGCATTCACTGTCAAGTACACTTCTCTTTCCCTATCTTCAGCTAGCCCTTAATAAATTATTTTCTTAGATAAGCTAAGAATATCAAAATGCCATGGTTCATCTTGTTTTTTGTATCTCCCAAATGTCAATGTTACTGTTTCAGTAAACCATGTAACAGATAAGTTAGGTGTTATATGTAGCATGAGGTGGATTTTGAATCGAGTTAAGCAACAACCAAGGTGGCAACCCCAGGAAGCCTAATCAGCACGTTTCTGATGAAGTTTCCAGAGCTATTGTTTCATGTTATCAGCAGATTTCTTTTCACAGAGTTCTTCTTTAAACATTTAATTTTGAAATAATTGTAGGCTCATATGAAGTTGCAACAACGTACATGGAAGTCCCTTGTCCCCTTCACTAAATACAGGATCATTTTCGAGAGTATCACAGAGAGGCTAAGCTTGCTTTAACACATGGCGTGATAGACACCACTGTGGTCCTAGTGATTCAATTAGTAAAGTTCATATATCTTCAAAAATATAATATATGATATATATGACCTATGACACACACATGCGTGTATGCACGTGTGTGTGTGTGAATTAGTTCTACATATTAACCTAAACTATTTGGAACAAACAATTCTGTTTACTCTATGTTATGTTTAGATAGACACTGTCCTTGACAGCCAAGAAGGTTTTAGGCCTTCTTTGAAGCTGATTGGTTATCTGCTCAGCCAATGAGTTCCTTCCTCCCATGTACCTGATTATATACTTTTATTGTTAGGAGATTAAAATGAACAGGGATGAAGAGAAATAGTAAGGGATAATAAATTGTGAATACAGAAAAAGTCTCTTAAAGGTACAAAGTCAATACCAGGTTCAAAAGTCAAACCACCGAAAACATAGTGCCCACAAGCAAGAAAATTGGTGGTGCAAAACACCGGGTAGGAATCTGCACAGCTAGAATAAGTAGCTTCTAGCTTAACTATCACAGCTTAGGGGAGAATGTGGTTGACTATTTCTTTTAGGAAATACAGAACCACGAGAACGGGAAGGTAGGAAATCAGGATGCAAATGAAGACAACACAAATGGCCTATATTTTGTTGTTCTAAATGGGATACAGAGGATTCCAGAGAAACAACCCTCATCTAGACAGTGGATGCCCAGATTGTTGGCATGTTTCAAGGATATGTGAGGCAGTTGGGGAGGGAGGTTGCTTTCTCACCTGGAAAGAAACTAAGCCAACTCATGCAGAGAATCATTCAATGTTAGTTCATAGATCTCAGTAATCTGATCACCTATCCTTACAATTTTCTCCTGCCTGATGAACAAAGGACCAATAGTCATTTCTCATATGCCTCAAACATCCCCAGGATCTTTCTATGTAAGAGCCATTCTCAACCAATTCTTGGTTTATATTGAAGAGAAGTTTGAGTACAGTCTAGCAGGGGCAATGTTTTCCAGCCAGGTCCTAAGGCCAAAGCCTTCTACACTTGGCATCTGAAATGTAATTTGCAGAAGGCTGGAATCTTCAGCAATACAACCAAGTTGCTCAATTAGAATTTGGGGAAGTGCTATGGTCTGAATGTTTGTGCCCCCCCTTCTCCCAAACTCACATGTTGAAATCCTAACCCCCAATGTGATGGTATTAGGAGGTGGGGCCTTTGGGAGAGAATTAGGTCATACAGGTGGAGCCCTCATGAATGGCGTTAATGTTCTTAGAAGAAGAGAGATAAGAGAGCTTGCTTTCTCTCTCTCTCTGTCTCTGCCAGGATACAATGAGAAGATGGCCATATACAGACGAGGAAGCAGGTTCTCACCAGACACCAGATCTGCCAGCACCTTGATCTTGGACTTGCTAGCCTTCGGAACTGTGAGAAATAATTTTTTGTTTTTAAACCACCCAGTCTACGGTGTTCTGTTGTAGCAGTCCACACTAAGACAAAACTGGACTGAGAAGTGGGATGCTCCTGTAACAAATACCTAAAAATGTGGATGTGGCTTTGGAACTGGCTAATGGGCAGAGGTTGGAAGAGTTTTGAGGCCCATGCTAGAAAATGCTGATATTGTCATGAAAGTAGTTTTACAGGCAATTCTGGTGAGAGCTCAGAAAGAAAAGACAAGAGCTGTAGTGAAAACTTTCATCCTTTTAGAGAACACATAAATAATTGTATACAGGATGTTGGCAGAAATATGGACGGTAAAAGCCATCCTGATGAGGTCTCTGATGGAAATGAGGAAGATGTTACTGGACGATGAAGAAAGGCAATCCTTGTTATAAAGTGGCAAGAAACATGGTTGAATTGTGCTAATGTCCTATTGTTTTGTGGAAGGTAGAACTTGCAAGTGGTAAAACTGGATATTTAGCTGAGGAACTTTCTAAGCAGTATGGAAGGAGTGGCTTCGTTCCTCCTGACTACTCATAATAAAATGTGAGAGGAGAGACAAGAATTGAAGAATTGAAGACGGAACTTTTTAAAATTAAGATTATGATAGTTAACAACCTTGTGAAATTACAGTTGTACATCATTATTAGTAACGTTGTAGGTACACCACTTCACCCCTAGTGCCCTCCCCCCACCCCCCCTTTCCCCTGGTAACCACTGATCAGTTCTCTTTGTCCATATGTTAACTACCACCTATGAGTGGAGTCATACAGAGTTCATCTTTCTCTGGCTTATTTCTCTCAACATAATACTCTCAAGGTCTATCCATGTTGTTGTGAATGGGATGACTTTGTCCTTTTTATGGCTGAATAGTATTCCATTGTATATATATATACCATATCTTCTTTATCCAATCATCAGTTGCTGGGCACTTAGGTTGGTTCCATGACTTGGCTATTGTGAATAATGCTGCGATGAACACAGGGGTGCATGGGACTTTTGGAATTGCTGATTTCAGGTTCTTAGGATAGATACCCAGTAGTGGGATGGCTGGGTCATAAGGTATTTCTATTTTTAACTTTTTGAGGAATCTCCATACTGTTTTCCATAGTGGCTGCACCAGTTTGCATTCCCACCAACAGTGTACGAGGGTTCCTTTTCCTCCACAGCCTCTCCAACATTTGTCACTCTTGGTTTTGGATATTTTTGCCATTCTAACAGGTGTAAGGTGATATCTTAGTGTAGTTTTGATTTGCATTTCCCCGATGATTAGTGATGATGAGCATCTTTTCATGTGTCTATTGGCCATCCATATATCTTCTTTGGAGAAATTGAAGACAGAACTTTTAAGCAAAAAGGAACCAGAACTGAAAAATGTGGAAAATTCCCAGCCTTTCCAGCTTATCAAAAATGAAAAGTGTGGTCTGAAGAGAACAGTAAGGGTGTGGTGGACTGACCACTTGCTCAGGAGAGTAGTTGGGTGTGAACTGTGGACGTAATCAGCCATCTCAGCAGAATTCTAGAATGAATGCAAATGGGATTAAATCAGCAGAAACACTTCCAGCTGGGACCAAAGGAAACAGAGAATATGGGATGGAATGAAGGAAGGCTGTGATTGTGTGCTGTCCTTCAAGAAAAGTGAGGAAAGACCTTGAAGGTGATTCAGATGTCATCAGGACCACTGCCTAGCTTTCAACAGGGCAGATGGCCTCCAATCAAAGGCACACGAATGGGGCCTTCTGAGCCCTGTGGGAACTACCTCCACTTAGCTGAGCTGAGGCACGGGAAGGCCCCAGCACAGGGCAATGGCCTAGGTGGGACCACTGCAGGGAGCCAGGGCATGGGAGGCACTCAGTCGGCTGTGAGATTATCCTTGCCACCAGTGGATCCAGGGGGCAGAGAATCGAGACAGAGAGGATTATTCTACAGCCTTAAGATCTCACGGAGTTTGCCTTACTAGATTCTAGATGCACTTGGGACTTGTCACCCCTTCCTTCTTTCCTATTTCTGCCTTTTGGAATGGGAATATCTATCCAATGCCCATCTCACCATGGTATGTTGGAAGCATATAACTTGCTTGGTTTCACAGGTTCACAGATGGAAATGAATTTTGCCTCAGGAAGAACTGTACCTCACCCATACCAGTCTCATGCATATCTGAATAAAATAGGGAGAGTTCTGAGGATTTTCACCACTGGCTCCTTAGTTACTTGCACAGTTTATGGCCATTAGTAATCGGGCAACAAAAAGTGGCTCTTAAGTCTAGTCACCAGATTAGAAGTGTTAAGGAAGCCAAATTCTGGAAGAAACATTCACCAGACACAGTTGAACAAATAATTCAATAGCTGTGTGTGAGACTGTCTGCGCATTTTAGGAAATTCTTCAGTACTTAAGAAACAATTTCACTTATTCTTCAGGCCCTTACCAGCTTTAAGAGGAATGTTCAATTTCCCCGTGCCTGCAATGAATCTGTGTGGTAGCAGAGGTAACGCCTAGGAGGAAGCAGCAGCTGGGAAAGTTGTAAGACCTGGGAGATAAGCTCCATAATTTGTTCAGACCCTACAGGACACTGTCCTGCCACGCCAATCAAGGTTAATCTTCAAAGTCTGCCTGTAGGGTAATTTCTGAGATCAAAAGGCAAAAGAGAGGGAGAAGGCAAGTCAATAAGTGTTTACGAAAGAAATTAAAAAGAGAAATTACTCACAAGCAAAGTGACTCTTCATGCCTTCATTTCAACGAGTCCAAACAGATCTTTGGGCCAACTTAGCCATCAGAGTTGTGATCGACACCCCCTCCCCCAACTCTCGCACCCCATCTCTGTCTGAGGCATTCAAAAAAAGAAACTAACAGTGAGTTCAATGAGTATTGTCAATCTGTCTCCCGTTCCTAAAGAGAACTGAGGTATGACTGACGTACCCTAAACTGTACAGTGAAAGTGTACAATGTGATGAGACCTGCCATATCTATAAACACATGAAACCGTCACCAACAATCAAGACTGTAAAAATATCCATCACCCCCAAAATCTTCCCAGTGACCTGTGGCAATCCTTCTCTTCTACTACTCCCTGCCAAAACAGGCAATCACTGAACTGTTTTCTATCACCATAGACGAGTTTGCATTTTCTGGCATGCTGCATAAATGAAATCATCCTTATGTACTCTGGCTTCTCTGGCTTCTTCCACTCACCATAATTATTTTGAGATTCATCTTGTTGCAGTCTGCATCATTAGTTCATCCATATTATGGAGATTACACATTCACCAGTTGATGGACACTTGGGTTGGTTCCAGTTTTTTCCTATTACAAATGAAGTGGCTATGAACATTCATGTGTAAGTCTCTGTATAGATATACGCTTTCTTTTCTCTTGGGTAAAATACTCACGAGTGAAATGTCTGGAATGAATTGTGGGCATATGTTTGTCTTCTTAGGAAATTGACAAAATAATTTTTTCAAAATGCCTGTACTATTCCACTTTAAAATTTACCAATTTAAAAGGCTACCAGTTGAAACATTATCATCAGCGATGTATGAGAATTGCAGCTCCTGTGCAACTTTGTCAACATAGCATGGTCATTCTTTTTAATCCTTGACATTCAAATAGATGTGTGGTGATATGTCATCGAGGTTTTGGTTTGCATTTCCCTAATGATTAATGATGTTCACATGCATCTTTTCACATGCTTATTTTCTATCTGCATATCTTCTTGTGTGCCTATTTCAAGAAGTTGGGTGTTTTTTTTTTTTGAGGAAGATTAGCCCTGAGCTAACATCTGTGTCCATCTTCCTCTACTGTACATGTGGGACGGCTGCCAAATCATGGATTGACAAGCAGTGCATAGGTCCACGCTCCAGATCCAAACCAGTGAACCCCAGGCCGCCAAAGCGGATCATGCAAACTTAAGCACTGTGCCACTGGGCCAACCCCAGGTTGTTTTCTTATTGCTACCAGAATAGAAATCCTTTACCAGACATAAATCTTGAAAATATTTTCATCAGGCTGTGGCTTTTCATTCAGGTAATTGTGTCTCTTGAAGAGTAGTTTTATAGTTTTGATGACGTCCAACTTACCAATTATTTTTCTTCTCTTATGTATCTTTAGGTGTTGTATCTAAGAAACATCTGCCTTACCCAAGGTAGAACATTTCCCCTATGTTTTCTGCTACAAACTTCTTAGTTTTAGTTTTTACGGTTAGATCTATGTTCCATTTAATTTTTTAATATAGTGCATGGTAGGGATCAAAGCTTAAAAAGACAGCTGTCCACATGTGTGCAGGTTTATTTCTGGACTCTATTGTCCCATTGTTCTACCAGTCTAACTTTACACCAGTACCACACTGTCTTGATTATTGTAGCTTGACATGCAGCCTCCATATCAGATCAGGTTAATTCTCTTAACTTTATATTTCATTTCATTTTACATTTCAAAGTCGTTTTGACCATTCTAGGTCCTTTGCATTGCTGTACCAATTGTAGTATCAACTTGTCAATTTTCATAAAAGGACCACTTGGGCTTTTGAATGGATGGGGTTGAAAGCATATGATAATTCATTGGATGGGACTGAATGTATATAACACATATAATAATGTGTAATTGGGAGATTTGAGATCTTGAGTCTTCTGACCAATGAACATGGTATATCTCAGTTTATTTAGGTCTTCTTTAACTACTCACAGCACTGTTCTATAGTTTTCAGTAGAAAGACCTTACATATTCCCTAAATATTTGATAGTTTTTGGTACTATTGTGAATTGTAATTTTTAAATTCAATTTCCAAGTGTTTGTTGCTAGTATATAGGAAGACACTCGATATATTCATCTTGTATCCTTCAACCTTGATTAATTTACTTATTAGTACTAGTAGCTTTATTTGCTTATTAAGAATAAATTGTAGCTTATTAGTTTTTAATAGCTTTTTTGTAGATTCTATCAGATTTTCTATCTCACGTCATCCGAAAAAAAATTTACTTCTTTTCCAATTTACATGCATTCCAATTTACATACAACTCATCCCTACTTGACAACAATTTCCGTTCTAATGCCAGATCTGGAAGTAGGGCTAAAATTAAGGTCCAAGACTCCGGAAACATTCCAAAACCAGAGACTATGTCTATTACTTTGACTAATGGCAAGAATCCCAAAAGGATTGAGAGGATGGATAATCTTCTTGCTGTCTTTCACCAAGTTGGGCCTGACTATGCAAATGTTCAGTTGCCTAGTGGATGGGAGAGCCATTTACCTCCAGAGCGCCATTGTTATTATAACTCTTTGAAATCTGTATGTGCATTTTGATTGTATATTTGATTACACGCTGCTGAAAGGCAAATGACTACTGTCAAACTAAGAGTGATGATTTTTTTTGGCAAAGGCTTTGATTAAAAATTAGGGGGTGGAATTTGCTGTGAGAGTTAAGCCCACAGACCTGAGCTGAAGTATCTGCACATCATTCACCGTTGATCAAGGAATGAAACATATTATTAGTGTTGCTTTGTAGCCATGGGCGCAAGATGTTTTGGGACAGGTTTTCACAGCTTATCAGCAGTGTTTATTGTTAACAATGCAATTGATGATTTACACCTGTTCTCATTGAGACCTTCAGAGTGCTTTGCTGTTGGGGCTGGTTACATAGCAAGAACATGCCTACACACCCAGCAGGGTATAAGAAACCCCAGCCGTGAATCCATTTTGTGCCTCTGAAGTGTTCTGTGCACCTTAGTTCTTCTCTGACAGTGAAATTGTGTCCATAAATGGAGGAAATTGGGAGCTCACGCCTGGCTCTCATCCAAACCCATGGCTGTGAGGCAGCCTTTTGCTGTGATGCAAGTCCTTACTTCACAGTATTGCTATATTGTGCCCTTTCCCTTGATAAACTGCAGATTTATAAGCATTGTCATTTTGGGTCCTATGAGTCGTCTTTAGCAATTCAACTGTTTAACTACCACTGTTTATTGCAACACATGTTTGGTAATGTGGCAGCCTGTAGCTCAGGCCTTGTGGCTATTTCGCAGTGCATAACCTTGTTCTCTTTCTTGTGAGTAATCTGTCCTTAAGGCACGTATAACCTAGTTCTTTTTTCATGTTCAGTTCATTCAGTGGTCTCTTTTATCCCTCCCCTTATTTTCTGTGCTAATCAACTTGCTCAGTGCTTGCTGATTTCTGATCTGTTTCTCTTGGATGCACCTGCACTCTGGCCACCAATAATCTCTGGCTTCCTGAGCAGTCTAACAATAGAGTCTTACTTCTGTTACCTCAGTAGAGATATGATTACATTCTACCTGTGCTGCTGGGTTATCATCTTCTACCAGAGAATGTTGCTCATCCAACAGAAGGGTTCTCTGTTCTCAGTATGTTTCTCTCCCGGAAGTATTGAGTTCCCACCAGATTTTCATCCAGTCTGATGACAATATGCGCTGTACGTGTGCAGTAACATATGCCCATGTGTTTTCGCTTCATTAGTAACTCTTGCTTTTCTATAACCTTTTCATAGTTTAGCTATTAAGCTACTACCTGGGAGTGACCATGTGCTCCCACATCTTTTACACATCCACATCATTATGTCATCTGCCTACAGCCTATATGGCTAAACTTAACTTTCTAAGGATAACATGCCCAATCCTTTTAAATCTTCTTACTAGTACCACACAATTTATCAGTGCTTTTAAAAAAACCCGATACAGGCATTAGGCATTTGATAACCCATGTTGCGCTCAAGTCTGCCTTATTTCTCTTATCATCATACATTGCTTAGTTATCGTGGCAGGTCATTCTTCCTACCTGCTGTTATCTAATTTAATAGAATAACCTCTGGGTTGACTGACTCATGAAGTGCAAACTTTCCTTCAGTCCTTTCATATCTCAGAGTCCAAACACCAGGGATTAAGAGGTATAGAAGAGTTGGGCATCACTCTCATGATGAAAGTAGACAAGATCCTGAATTTAGATCCCGGGGAGCAAAGAAAAGGGCATTGATTCATTCTTATTCCAACAATCACTAAAAACCAAAAATGTGGACTGTGAACTGCATCAGCTTCAGGCTCTTTTTAAATTCTGGGTGCTACGATTTTCAACTTATCTGCACTTCCATTGTTTCCAACATTAAAATAAAAAACATATAAAAAGGATTCTGATCTTATTTTATGTACAATTTGATAGGTTAGTAATTTATAAAAGAAATAGTTACCAAGTAGCCAGCATGGTACTTGCTACACATGCTTTTAAGTTGAGGGACACCACCTCGACCAGGTGATCAAGGTTGGCATTGTCAGTGATCACTCATGTTGACAGCATGCACTATCTGCATGATGAAAACGGCATTTTATCTCTGCGGTTTTCCTACAAAAAAACCTCTAACACCAGCAAAACCATAAAAAAAAGATATCAGAAACCCAAACTGAGGGATATTCCACAAAATACTTGACAAGGACTCCTCAAAACTGTCAAGGTAATCAACGACACGGAATGTCTGAGAAATTGTCACAGACCAGTGGAAGCTAAGGGGACATGCCAATTGAGTGTGATGTGGTATCCTAGATGGCATCTTGGAATACGAAATCATTAGTGAAACACTAATGAAATGTAAAGAATGCTGTGTTTAGTTAGTAACGTATCTAGGTTACTGAGTTAAGACAAATGAACCAGAGCAATGTAAGATGTTAATATGGGAAACTGACTGACTGAGAAGTATATAGGAACTACGGTGCTGACTTTTTTTTAAATCTAAAACTATTCTAAACTGAAGTTAATTTTTTTTTAAAGTACTCCAGATTAGATACTTTTCCTTTCATCTCTACTTTTCTGAAAAACCAAGCATGTAGAAAGAGATCTCTTTTGACTTTCATTTCTCTTTTGGCACTGTGCAATAAGCTCAAGTTGCATCAGGGTGTTAGAGACTGAGCAGGGGCAAACGATATTCTCTCCACTGCTGGAACTTAGGTGCCACGAGGAGCGTTGATCCATCTCCATGGTGTGACCATTAGGCCTCATCCAAGGGTGGGCTCTTACTCCTGGCTGTTTTCTTTGGCAGTGATACCACTAAGTGACAATAACCCATTGTTGAAGAAATACCTGTTCTCCAATTAATGCTAAAAATACACCACCATTTTCCCTCACATAGTATCAGCCGAGGATAGGGAATAGAAAACTCACCCAGAGAAGCACCTGACTTGTTCTCAGGCTCAGACTACCAGATTATACTTGCAGACAGCAACATGCCCAGGATCCAGAGAAATCTTTAGTGGTCCAGGTTTTAAAAATGAGGGTTTCATTTATTTCCTTCTCTGTGCTGACCAAACCATGTAGCCTGAAATGATGGCAGATGGACCAAATATGTCCTCTAAGACTATGCTATGTGTATCACATAGTTTCCCCTCCCCAAAAGCGAGTGTGCTTTTCAATACCAATGCAGTGCTTCTGATATGAAAGTAGCCCTGATTTTTCTTTCCTATTCCAAAGCCCGCTGCCCAAGAAGGGCAGAAATAACGCTGATTTTCAACACTGCACAGTGTGGGCAAGCATCTTGGGTTCTTGGAAAAAGATTCTAGACAGGATGCTCAGGCTACATGCATGCAAGAGGGCTGAGGAGAGGATTTGCTTTGTAATGACTCAGTACAAAACGAACCACTAAAGTGGCATAAAATGAAGACCAAAAAAAATGTAGAAATCAACATCCACCAAACACACGTACACAACACACACAAGGATACATACACACAAGAATGCTTGAAAAATCCCACGGATTTCGAAGGACCTAGAAAAACTGGACCAGACTAATATTCAGACATTAGCAGGCAGGGCAAAGTCACAGCATCGAGCTGAGGGAAGCCGAAAGGATACAGGCTGTCACACAAAAAGGGGAAGTGGACAGGTTCGAGCAGACTTGGCTACTGCCCTCTACTAGAACTCACCAGTAATAACAAATTCTCTGCTACAGAGACTCATACAGATGTACTATATAGCACAGACGCTAGTCAGATTTATTGGTATTGTCCACAGAATTCGTTACTCCTCCATCTTTAAAACTTCCCATTCCACACTGAGTTTGTGTATAGGTAAATATTTTCTTTTTTATATTCTACAAACCTTGGTATTGTATGTAAAACACAAGTTTTGGTACATCAGTTCTAGGTGAAGATTTGACCTTCAATTCTGAAACTGATACATTTCCTCAGAAAACAATTCTCTGAAGCAAACTCAGTACTGACACCTGCCACATAACAAGGTTTCAGTCAGTGACAGATCACATACACGATGGTGGTCTCGTAAGATTAGTACCACATAGCCCAGAGGTGTAGTAGGCTATACGACCTAGAGTCTGTGTACACTCCATAACATTCACATGATGACAAAATCACCTAACAACGCATTCCTTAGAACGTATACCATTGTTGGGCAAGACACGAATTTGTTAAAAAATGTCATTTATCAAAAATACAAAATTTTCATCTCAATTATTTCATGTTTAAAGAAGTTCACTTTGCAGCAAAGGCTTGTGTTTTCCCTGAGATTTCTCTTGATTTTTGATGAAGGCTGACTATTCGAGATATTGACAGAAGTTTTCTTCCTCATGTGAAGTCTCTCATGTACATAGACAGGCTGAATTCTTATCGGTCCTCTCACATTTATTATATTCACAGGCTTTCATCCCACTCTAACAGTGTTGGCTAAGCTATTGCATTCAATCAACAGACCAAAACCTGTAAGAACTCAACAGAGCACAAGTTGATATCTTGCCTAAAAAAAAAATTTAAAAAAAAAGCCAACTGGTGAAGATCTGTTAGTGGAGAATTCTGTTTCACCCAGTTATTCAGACTCTAAATTCTTTCACCTTGTGCTCTACCATGTTCAAAATACAGCACCCAAGTCTGTGTGGAAGGCTCTCCATTCTGGTATAACACAGGACAGGAAGAATGTAGGTGACTTTCAAGTCCAGACTTAGCTTAAATGTAGTAGCATCAAATTCCATGACCAGCCCCACCTGGATGAAGGAGTGGGAAATTTAAACAAGCTATGGGCCCAGAGGAAAAGGAAATAGTTAAGGGAAATATGCCAGTCTATGTGACATGAGCTTCTTCGTTGTGTTACCTATCTAATAATGTATGAGTTCCTTTAGGACTTCTCAAATTCATTACACATAAGGGCTTTCCCTCTGGTGTGTGTTCTTGTATGATGTACTCTAAGAGCTGCCTTACGGACAAAAGTTTTCCCACAGGCATCACATTCATAGGGTTTTTCCCCCGTGTGAATTCTTTGGTGTACTCTGAGGGCTGAATTTTGGGCAAAAGCTTTCCCACATTCATTACATTCATAGGGTTTCTCCCCTGTGAATTCTTTGATGTGCACTAAGGTGCAACTTCTGGGAGAAAGTTTTCCCATTCATTACATTCACAGAGTGTCTCCCATCTGAATTCTCTGATGTGCTCCAAGGGCTGAATTATTGGCAAAAGTTTCCCCAAAGTAATTACATTCATAGAGTTCTTCCCCTGTGTATTCTTTGGTATTGAGGACTGAATTTTCGGTAAAAGCTTTCCCACATTCATAGGGTTTCTCGCTCGTGTGAATCTTGTGATGTACAGTTAACACGACTTCTGAAGAAAGTTTTCCCACGCTCGTTACGTTCGTACAGTTTCTCCCGTGTGAGTTCTCTGATGTGCAGTGAGATGTGTTCCTTGGGAGAAAGTTTTCCCACATTCACTACATTCATAAGGTTTCTCCCCTGTGTGAGTTCTTTGATGTGCACTGAGGTGTGCCTTTTGGGAGAAAGTTTTCCTACATTCATTACATTCATAGGGTCTCTCTCCTGTGTGAATTCTTTGATGGACTATGAGAGCTGCCTTATAGACAAAAGTTTTCCCACATTCATTACATTTATAAGGTTTTTCCCCTTTGTGAATTCTCTCATGACCACTGAGGTATGATTTCTGGGAGAAGGTTTTCCCACAATCAGTACATTCATAGCGTTTCCTGCCTGTGTGAATTCTCTGATGTGTACTGAGGTGTGTCTTCTGGGAAAAAGCTTTTCCACATTCATTACACTCATAGGGTTTCTCACCAGTGTGAATTCTCTGATGTACTCTGAGGGCTGAATTATGGGCAAAAGTTTTCTCACAGTCGTTACATTCATAGGGTTTCTCACCTGTGTGAATTCTCCGATGTGCTCTGAGGGTTGAATTGTCAGCAAAAGACCTCCCACATTCATTACACTCATAGGGTTTTTCCCCTGTGTGAGTTCTCTGATGTGCTCTGAGGGTTGAAGTATTGGCAAAAGCTTTCCCACACTCGTGACATTCATAAGGTTTCTCCCCGGTATGAATTCTGTGATGTGCGCTGAGATGAGTCTTATGAGAGAAAGTTTTCCCACATTCAATACAGTCATAGGGTTTTTCGCCTGGGTGAATTCTCTGATGTGCTCTGAGATGGGATGTCTTGAAGAAAGTTTTCCCACATTCTTTACATTCACAGAGACTGACCCCCATATGGGTTCCAGGACAATGAACAGAGTGTGAATTTGGAGAAAAGGATCTTCCACATTCCTCACATTCATAAGCTTTCTCCCCCGAGCAGATCCTCTGATGCTGAATGAGGTGTGCTTTCTGGTAAAAGAATTTCCTGCATCCATTACATTCAAATGATTTCTGTCCTGTACCACTTTGCTGAAGTAGATCCAGGGCTGAGTTTTGATGGAAGGATTTCCCATATTTACCACACTGGTAGAATTTCTCTTCTGTGTGAGTTCTCTGATGTGTCGGAAGGTCTAATTTCTTGTAGAAGGCATTTGTATGTTCATTAAAAACACAGAATTTATCTCCAGTTTGTGTCTTCTGATGGGCTGAGCTCTGGCTCAAGTTTTCTTCACATTTACTGCTTTCCAAGGCACCCTGTCCTGTAATAGTTCTCTGAGGTTGAACAAGGGGTGAATTCCTGATGAAGTTACTCCCACTTTCATGACATTCACAGTGTGTCATAGCCACGTGAATTTTTTTGTACTCCAATAAAGTATTCCTATCATCACAGGATTTCCCAACTTCATCAAGATCAAAGCATTCTTCCCTTGTGCCATTTCTCACGTGGTTAAATACAGTTGCTTTATCACAGTTTTTCTTAAATTCAAAGTCCTTACAGGAATCTTCTCCTGTTAGAGAACTTGTCGCTGTAACGCAGACGGTTTTATCATGTAAGACTTTCCCAAACTCATTATACTCAAAAGATTGTGCCAGAGTTTGAAATTTCTGATGATCTTTCTTGTAACTGAGACCGTTCACATTTTTATTACATTCATAAGACTTCTCTCCAGTAGGAGTTTTCTGACGCTTAATCTCAAGCTGCAACTTTTCACATACATTCGTGTAATCAGCCTTCTTTCTTGAATACTTTCTATCATTAATAATTAATTCAGAAACAACTGGCAAATTCACTCTATGTGAGTCACATTTACAGGGCATTGATCCTGAAAAATCTGGAGTTGAATCCAGATTAAATGGTTTTTCTAAAACTTTCTGTACTTCCTTACTCAATCTTTTGTTATCCATGAATATTACTTGCCACAGAGGTTTCTCTTCTTTTTCCCGGTTCCCCTCAAGGTGCACATCAACTTTGTAATAGCCTAAAATGAGAAAAATTGAAAATATCTTATGAATCTTACTTTGTTATGGAGGGGGGCTAAGAGTCATGGTTTTGTTATGTATTGGAATTCTATTGTTTCTAGTCATATTTCCAAAGATTAATAATTAATGCACACAGACAGAAAGACAGACACTCTCTCTCCTCATCCATGTTGTTTAAAAAAAAAAAAAAACAGGTATTATTTTTAGTGCTGGCCAAGATGAAGCAGCTCCTTCTTCCCAAGTACTTCCTCTTACCATTAAAAAATCTCTGGACAAAAACAGACAAACAAGAGTTAACAAAGGAAGATGCTAAAAAAATGGAAAGTTGGACTTTGGGACTTAAGAAATGACATGGCAGAGAATTCCAAGGCTTTTCTTTCTGCTCCCACATATCTTATATGGGGTGCTGGAGAAGCCTGAAATCCAAATACAGTAAGAGGGAGACACAGAAGAGCACCAAGGAAAGCCTGTTCTTTTAACCAAAGGTCTGAGAAAAAGGTTGTCTAACAGAACAGAAAACCTTTCTGACAACAGCCACCCTACTGAAGCCAGAAAAACCTGGAACACTCTTCCCTGTGACATAAAGGATTTTTCTTCCCACAGAAACAAAGGATTTGCACACTCCTGCAAAATTTTCATCCATGAGCCAAACTCAAGAGCTTACAGGAAAAATCATGAAAAGTCCTGAGAAAATTCCATTCATAGGACATTTTGGGAGATGGTAACAGCAGCCACGGACAAAATTTTACCTGGAACCACACTCCTATCTACTCTAACAAATTGTTGCTTTGGGGCACTGGTGGCAACTCATAGAGGGTAAGGGAAGCAAAGAAGGAAGAAAAGGCAGCACAGAAACAAGAAAACAGCAGGAATACATGGTAGCCCAATGCTAACACAGCCAGAAGACAGGAAGTACTGCTGGTGAAAACCACACCCTCACAACCCAAGGATGCAATACTTTTAAAAAGAGCTGAAATCACATTATTCTCAAATGCACATGAAGTGTTCACCAAGACAGACCACATTCAGGGCTGTAAGCCACATCTTTACAAATATAAGAGAACACAAATCACATAAAGTGTGATCTCAAGCCATAGAGAAATTATACTAAAAATCAGTAACGCAGACTTATCTGGAGATGTACAGAGTACTTACAAATTAATACACTTCTTATTAACCCATGGGTCAAGGAGGAAGTCTCACAGAAAGTTAACATACTATGAAGTGAACAAAAACAAAAACTGTGTAAAACATATAGAAATTTGTGGGATGAGGCTTAAGCAGCACTCAGAGACAAATTTATACCTTAAAACTATCATATGAGAAAAGAAACACCTCGAAACAGTTACCTAAGCTTCCACTTTAAGAAAGTGGACAAAGAGAAGTTAAATCTAAAGAAAGAAAAAGGAAGGAAATAATAAAGATTAGAGAAGACAATGAAATTGAAAACTGCCGGGGTCCAGCCTCGGCAGAGTCCAGGTTCCGGTGGGAGAGGCGGCATCGGCGAAAAACTGAGGGAGGGGGAAATAAAGAGGACGTGAGACTTGGGTTGGTGTTAGCAAGTCCGACTTTACTGCGCACAAGTGTCATTTATATATTTTTCAGGATTAGTACAGAAATGGATCTACAAATATTCTCAGAGAGATAAGGAAGTAAAAAAAATCGAGCACAAGAATATTTATTAGCATTCCATTCTATATAGCATAAAAATGAGCGCCTTATCCGCAACTAACTAGTGTTTGTTGTCTCTAAGCTAAAAGAGATAGTTACCTAGACATCTGTTGTAATTCATGGTAAAGTTAAATCAAAGAGAGAAGGTCCAGGCCTCTGGACAGGACAGCTGTTTACATCCTGGGGGAGCCATCCCTGCCTCCCTCAATCATTTATGCCATTAGTGTAGATGGTTAATGGGAACAAAAGGCGACTCCAGGGTATCTTATCTCCAGGGCTATCTGCATTCTCAGCGGGTAGTTAAACATCTTTACATTTTCGCGCCCTTTAGGGGGTGAAAGCATTCCTTTGTCTTTTAGATTGTGGAGCTAACAGTCCCTTAAACACACTGCCGGTGAAAGTATCATTTTGTTAGTAAAGGGCTGAAAAGCTAAGCTAAACTATATATCTTCAAGAATAAAAAAACAGAAATAAGCATAGACATAACCTTGATAGAAAGCATGCATATAATTCAGAAAATATCAGGCATGTCAGCCGGCCATTCTTCACGGAGGGGTATCCCTGCACCCCTCAGCCCTTCTACTCATCAATTGTTTATTATTTATTGCTTTTAGGAGAAAACCTCTATAACATTTTAACAGAAAGCAGAAGGTCAAGAATAATATATAGATACTTCTTGATCATCCAATTAACCAGCAAACTTAGAAGGACGATGCATATATATTTAGACAAAGAACTGGAGGGAGAAGGAAACATTAACCAGACAGAGGCCATAAACCTAATTTGACATCTTATCTGGGCAGGATTCCTTTCTGATTGTCTCAAATGGGACTGTGTGCTCCTCCAATAATTAACTGAAAAACATCTTGAAAGTTACCTGCAGGTGGTCACATTCTCTTACTATATCTAATTTTCCCAGGAGGTAGCCCCTCCCAAGCAGCCACCCAAAGGAGTGAAAACTGGAGGTTAAGAAAGGAAAAGGAATGAAGGGCAATTAGAAGCAGCACAGGTTTCAGAACTATGTGAGGGGCTGGCCGGTTATTCTTCACCAAGGGGGGACCCTCCACCCCTCGGCGTTAATCGGCTGGACCCTGTCAAACAGCCAATCAAATGATGTAGCCACAGCTCCCAGCGGAAAACAACAGAGAAAAATCAATCAACTCAAAGCTTAGTGCTTTGAAAAGATTTTCCTTTAATGATAAAAAAAACAGAGGACAAAAGAGAAGACACATTATCAACATGAGAAAGATAAGCAAGAGAGGATATAACTAGCGACACAACAGACCAAAGAGATAATCACAGAATATTAAGAGAAACCTTATGCCCATAAATTTGACAGTTTACATAAAATGGACAAATTTCTTGAAATAAAAACCACCTACCAAACTCATTCAAGAAGAAAGAGATAACCCCAAAGAGATTAGTATCTATTTAAGAAACTGACAGGGCCAGCCCTGTGGTGCAGCGGTTAAGTTCGCGCGATCGGCTTCGGTGGCCCAGGGTTGACCAGTTTGGATCCTGGGTATGGACATATGCCAGCTCAGCAAGTCATGCTGTGGCAAGCGTCCCACATATAAAATAGAGCAAGATAGGCACAGATGTTAGCTCAGGGCCAACCTTCCTCAGCGAAAAGAGGATGATTGGCGGCAGATGTTACCTCAGGGCTCATCTTCCTCAAAAAAAAAAAAAAATTTAACTAACTGTGGTAAAAAAAAAAAAACGTAGTTTCAAAAAATAGTTCCAGGACCAAATGGTTTTAACAAATGAATTCTACCAAACATTTAAAGAAGAAATAATACCAACTTTATATAATCTCTTCTAGCAAATACAAGATGAGGAAATATTTCCTAGATCATTCTATGAGGCCTATATTATCTTCATAGCAAAATCGAACAAAGATAGTTCAAGAAAAGAAACCTACAGACCAATATACCTCATGATAAAAATGCAAAAATCCTGAACGAAAAGTAGCCAAAGAACACAGCAACATATAAAAAGAAATAATAAATGAGGATCAAGTGGGATTCATCCCAAGAATGCAAATTGTTGCAATATCCAAAAATCAATGTAATGCACCACATTAATCATCTAAAGAATTAAAATCACACAGTCACATCAATTAAGGCAAAAAAGTATTCCAAAACATTCAAAATCCATTCAATAACCTAATAAGGGGAATCCATAAAAAGCTTACAGTTAACATCATACTTAAAAGTGAGAGTTGGAATGCTTCAAACCTAAGATTGGGAATCAGACAAAGGTGTTTACTCTCAGCACTTCTACCCAAGATTGTAAAGGAAGTTCCAACCAATGCAGTAAGAATAATGCAAGAATAAACATGAAAGATACAGACTAAGTCTACACAGAAAATCACAGAAAGATCCTCCCCAAACTCCTCAAACTAGTTAAGTGTTCTCAGCAAGGGCAAAATACAAAGCCAAACATACACAAACAACGATCAACTGGAATTCGAAATCAGATAATATAATTTTCCATCACACCAAAAAATACAGAGCCAAGAAAACTGGGTATCTGTATGCTGAAAACTACCGACGAAAGAAATCCTAAATAAATGGAGACGAATATGTCGTTCATGGACAGAAAGACTCTCTATTATTAAGATGCCAGTTCTCTTTAATTTGATCTACACAGTCAACGCAATCCCAGTTGAAATGTCTGCATGCCTTTCTGTAAATATCAAGAAGCTCATTTTAAAATTCATACAGAAGAAAGTTGGCGGACTCACATTACTTGATTTCAAGACCTAATTAATAAGCTACAGTAATAAAAGTTAATGTGGTACTGGCATAAGGATAACTACGTAGATGAATAAAGAATACAGATGCCACAGCAATATAGTCATAGAAGCACAGAATACATGTACAAATGTATACACAGACACACGCACACACATACATAAATATGCGTTCATCTGTTGTCCAAGAACAGTGCCAATGCTATTCAATGGAGAAATTACAATCTTTTCAACAAATGGTACTTGGAGTAACTGGACGCCTCTTTTCAAAAATTTAAACCAGACACACACCTCACACTTTCTATGAAAATTAACACCAAATGGATCACAAAGTGTAATGTGCGAAATTTAAAAACTTCTAGAAGAAAACATAGGGAGAAATCTGTTACTTTGAGTTTCAATGTTTCCAGACAGGACAACAAAAGCATGGTCCTTAAGAGAAAACTAATGAATTGGCCGTTACCGAAACTAATGTTAAGTTTTAGCCGGCCTCCTCTGAGACCCCACCAACAGAAGTGGGGTGCATCTTCACTTACTGCCAAGTGGGGAGAGAAGTCTAGGTTCCCCATTAGCTCCCCGTTGACACCCTGGGGATTCGGAGGAGAGGGTGCCACATTAATGCTGGGCAGGGCTGAGAGATCAGGCTCCCCACCAGCCTTCTGCTGACACTAACCACTCTGTATTTCATCAGGTGCCAAGGTCCCTAGCTCATCTTCATTCCTCTCTCCGTCTTTCAGAATCTTACGTTCGTCTTATATGTACGCACTACACAGAAGTACATATTTAACTGTACCTGTGGGCAGAGTAGGAAGGAACACATTTACTCCACCTTTCTGGTTACTGCTTTTTCTATCTTACTAATTCCTTCCCTAAGCAGTCGTGAACATATTCTCCTTATCACCACATACAATGTTTCTAGTTTTGCTTTGATAATCAGGTCTGTAAGCAACCTGACTCCGACTTTTTGTTTTAATCCAAAAGGTTACCTCAGGATTCTTTCCCCACTGTTCTGTGGGGACAGTGCTGCCTGTCAAAGACCGACTGTCTATAAAGCATGTATTTTCTTGAGCTTTCTTTTCTCTTTCACTCATTTGTTAAACCATCCCAGCCCCAGCTCCATGCTACTGAACTACTGGGAGCTTCACCTAAAGCCCTGCTATCTAGTAGAGCAGGTCCTCCCACATGGCTCTCAGGAACGGACTTACTCGGCTATGGCATTAGGTCTTTACAAACACATCCCCACTTGAATTTATTATATAAGCACTTCTTTTCTTTTGTCTTTGTTAGGGTTAAAGTTTCATCCACTTTATTGTTTTTTATTCAAAGAAACATTCTACAAGTTCTCAGTTTTTTTAGTTTATTAACTTTTAATTGCACTTTCAAGTTCTTCTGCTTTCATTAGTACATTCCTTAGTGCTCTTGCGTAATTTATTAATATAAATATAAGACTACACATTTACCTCTGTTCACTCATTTTGCTATAGCCTATGGTTTCTAATATGCACCTTCTTTTTTTATCTTGTAAATCTCATACAATTTTAGTTTCGGTTTCCTATCTCAGACATTGTTTAAAGGAGGTAATTTTTAAAATTTCCATGTTGAAAGAGTGTTTTTGTTTACCCATTTTATCATTAATTTCTAGATTTACCAAATTGTGTTGAGGGAATGTTATTTGTGGTGACTCTAATTTGTTGGATTTATTGGTGCTCTCTTTTTAGATTAACACTATTATTTTCACAATTTTAAGATTCTTCCATGGGACCATGGAAGGCTTACTCTTTGATTTCAGCATATACACGCACAAATACATGATTCACTTTAGTACAAATATCACGTATATCCTAGACAGGCATAATACTTCTTTAATGTCCACAGTACCTATTATTTAATAAGATGCAGTGTTTTATGACCTCCTGATCCTAGTGAATCATTAAGTTCCTAGAACTTCCTTATTTTGTGTGCTAAGATCCTTGATATCATATTGTTTGGTGCAGTCATTCAAATGCTTAAAGGTTTACTTCAGCTGTGCTCTTGAGCTAGAGGATCTTTATTAATGTATTTACTGCCAAAATTCAAACCTGAATAATAACGGAACACGAAACCCTGAATTATTCTATTTTTACTGACTTAATAACTTTACTATTCTTTTATTACAAACTTCCTAAGATCCTTATTTCGGGATATCTTCTTTAGCCAATCAATATGATCCAATCATTTGCACTTAGCAATTGGGAGATACACCCGACCTAAATTACGTCAACCTGTTACATTATGCTATCTGTTTACATGGCTTCACAACAAAACTTTCAGTAAACACAATGACTTCAGACGATTTTACTTTTTTGCTCTAGGAATTATATTGAACCTATAACTTCTCAAATTCCTGGAATTATTAGTTTAGACAAAGGCTAATAAGTAATAAGCACATGAAAAGATGCCCGACATCATTCGTGATCAGGGAAATTGTTACAGACTGAATCGTGTCTCCCCCCAGATCCATATGGTGAAGCCCTAGCCCCCAGTGTACCTGTACTTGGAGATAAGATCTTTAGGGAGGTAATTAAGATTAAATGAAGTCACGAGGGTGGGGCCCTAATTCTATAGGACTGGTGTCCTTATAAGAAGAGGAAGAGAGATGAGAGCTGTCTCTCCCCACACATGCACAGAGGAAAGGCCAGTGAGGACACAGTGAGAAGGCAGCCAGGAAGAGAGGCCTCACCAGAAATCAACCCTGCTGGTACCTTCATCTTGGACTTCCAGCCTCCAGAACCGTGAGAAATAAATTTCTGTTGTTTAAGTCACCCAGGCTACGGTATTTTGTTATGCCAGTCCAGCTAACTAAAACCGAAATGCAAATCAAAACCTCAGTGATAAGCCACTTCACATCCTCTAGGACGGCAAGAATCAAAAAGTCATACAATCACAAGTGTTGGTGAAGACGTGGAGAAATCAGAACCCTCCTACGCCGTCATCAGGAATGTAAAATGGTGCAGTCACTTTGGAAAATGGTCTGGCAGTTCCTCAAACAGAGTATCCATATAACTCAGCAATTCCACTCCTAGATAGAAACTCAAGAGCAATAAAAGCACACGTCCATGCAAAAATTTGTAAATGAATGTGTATATCAGCATTACTCAATGACAGCCCAAAGGTGGAATCCCAAATGTCCACTGACTGATGAATGGACACACAAATGTGATACATCCACACAAGGAAATATTATTTTGCCATAAAAAGGATGAAGTACTGATACATGCCACAACAGGAACCTTAATCCTAAGTGAAAGAAACCAATCACAAAAGACCCTACATAATGTTGTGATTCCACTGATATGAAATGTCCAGATTAGGCAAATCTATAGAGACAGAAAGTGACTAGTGGTTGCCAGGGCTGGAGGGGACTGGGGGATAGGGAGGTGATAGGTAAAGGGTATGGGGTTTCTTTTTGCGGTGATGAAAATTGACTGTGGTGATGTTTACACCTAGCTGTGAATAATATTAAAAGCCACTGAATTGTGTACTTTAGATGGGTGACATGTATGGCATGCAAATTCTATCTCAATAAAGCTGTGTAAAAGGGGGAAAAAAAAAAAACTTTCGAAAGTGTTCCCCTCTAAGGTCTAACTACCCCAGGTGTTTCTGTCAGGGCTCACTCACCTGGGTACCTCTGGTTTAGGAATTCTTCCTCTAAGGACCAGGGCTCTTCTCCTTGCTCCAACTTGAAAATCACCCGGGGTTTAGTACTGCAGTATCCTGTGAACATAACAATTGAGGGTATATCCAGACCAGATCCATGGGCCTTTGGGTTTCCAAAGGTGGAGAAAGAGACGGTGGCAAGAGCAGCGAAATGAAGGTGCTCATTTGAAGTTTTCAACGCGGAAGTAATGACACAAACATTGTTTCTGTTTCTCTAAAGGTTTCAGTTTCCTTCAACCTCTTAATAAGAAGCCTGAACAACACTAATCTCTAGTGAGGGTTCACGCGTGGTGATTTCAAAAAAAGGAAATGTAATCCAGAGGGAGTCACATGGTAAGGGCTGCTCACCCATGGAGACCAGGTGGCCGTAGTTCTCCAGCATCACATCTTTGTACAGGGCCCTCTGTGTGGAGTCCATCTGCCGCCACTCCTCCTGGGTGAACTCCACAGTCACGTCTTCGAACGACACCAATCCCTATAACAGCACATTTTGTGCAAAGGTTCAGAATTACGTGACAAAGAAAAGACCTTTGAGAACCACTACCATTCCTATTTACTCTTAAGGCTCTAAAACAAATGGCTACAAAAGATGCCAATTTTTGACCTAATTTTGTCGCCAACTTCAAATTGCTCAACTAGTTAAAAAGGTTTTTAACTAACCATAATTCATTTACACATATTTATGAATTATAGGGGTTTGTTACAGAAAAAAATTCAATGTAAAGCGACTTCCTACAACTCTTCCACATCCCAAGGAATTGCCCTGGGTATTCTAGAGACTTCTAGGATAGTCAGTCTCTCCTTGGACATTATCACTGCAAATAATGGGGGCCAAGGAAGAGATCTATGTAAGTTGTGGAGACATTATACATGACCAAACTTATGTATAAGTAAATGTATAAAGATAAATAAATCTAGAGCTCATGAAGAACGAAGAACAACTTACCAAGGAGTTGAAATCAAAGAGACCAGTAGAAGAGAACACTATCTACACTGACGGGACAGGAATGGATATAAGGATAGGGGTATAATCACAGAGCAGAAGCAACAACCAGTTTGATGACTACTTTCTTGTGGAGCTACCCAGTCTAACTGCACGAGCAGCTCCTTGAATGCTGGTGCCAAACACCGATATTTGGGAAACAAAAGGAAAAAAATGTGTTAGAAGTCATCGTGAGACGGATCTGCTGAGGTTGCTACTGAAAGGTCTATGGAACATAATATTGGAAATGCCCCTTAAACTAGTATACATATGGTTTTAGAACACAGAAGGAAGGTCTAGGATGAAGACAAGCATTTAGGAATTACTAGCAATTTAGGTGGGAACTCAAGTTATCAGAGGCAATCAGACAGCAACTTGAGCACATGGGGACCGAGGAAAGAAAAGCACCAAAAACAGAATTTGAGGAGCCACGAATATTAAAGAGGCTGGCAGAAAAAGTACAGGCCATAAAGCCAGAGAGGATGTTTTCTGAAAAGTAACAACAGGATCGGGAGAGGGAGGAGTCCTTGAAACTGAGCAAAGGGAAAGTTTCCACAACCAAAGGCTTCAAAGGGGCTGGGAGGAGGAGGAAATGGGGAGTCGCTGTCCAACAGGTACCCACCTTCAGTTTTGGCTATGCAAGGTCATTAAGTTCCAGAGATCTGCTGCACAAATGATGCCTACAGTTAACCATACTATCATGCACACATAAAATTCTGAACAATTTGCAAGAGGGCAGATCTCATGTTAAGTGTTCTTTTCACAATTAAAAATAAAAAGAAAGCAAGTAGACCAAGAGAAAAGAGGACAGAAACAAGCTTTTTTCCCTGGTGCTGTGTACCCAATTGTCTGTTCATTCACGTCTTCAGTGCTACTGAGCGAGTACCTCCTCTGCGTGAAGCTCAGCGCTCGTAGCTGGTAACCAAAACAAATGAACAAAAGAACAGGAGTACCTCTCACTAAATTTATCTTAATCTGAAAAACGTAAAGAAAAGTTAACTATATTTTCAAAAACTAAAAAATTAGTGGGAAAAGTGGCATTGTTTTCATTCGTGCCAATGTCTTTCACATCTGGCTTAATAAAAATCAGCTGGATTAAAAAATATTAAGCTAACAAGTGACCTAAGTGAAAATGGTGAGGTAAGGATCCAAGAAAATTCTCTCTTTCATAAAAGCGATAAACAAACTGGCAAAAATTGTAGAAGTTAACAAAAGCAACCTACGGGACATGTATTCAAGGAAAACAGCTGAATCAGAGTAAAAACAGTGATAGAGGATCCTTTTCACTGACCCTATTCCCATCCCTTGCTCTCCAACTCTGTGGTGGTTTGAGAACCAACAATCTGCCATCACAGTTAAAACCAGCAGCCTGGCAACTACTGGAGGGAGAAGAGCTGGGGTGAGGTTCCCTCAAAGCCCCACTCCCAGAAAACTCATTATTTGGCCTGTTTGGTGATTCCTTGAAAGACCCCACTTGCAAAGGTGTCTTTACTTGAGCTCACTCAGAGCTCACAGAGAATGAAAAGCCATATGCTCAGAGGCATTTGTCAAAAACATCTGAAGGCACTTGTTTAACTTAGTGGCTATCTGAGGAGGTAGATAACAGTTGGGGCAAACAATACCCTAATCAAAAAGCTTAAAAGGAAAAGCTGGGGAATGAGATGTCCACACAGATTTTTAAAAGCTCCAATATATTCCTGAGAATCTAGAAGGCCACATTCATGTGGAGAGCTGTGCATATGCCCAGGGCTGTGAGCATGCTCAGGAAAGATGTGAGAAGGCACTACGCTGTCACCTCTAACTGACCTTGAGGTTTGGGCTAAGAAGGGAGTGAAGGCCAGCACAGAGTCGTAAACTGCCTGCCTGACTGCTGCAGGAATGCCCTCACACGCACAGAGCCCCTTAGCAAAGACCTGGAGACTTACCGGTTCCTGGCATTTAAGGACAGGGACTCCAACTGCCACAGATCACAAGAAACACAGGCTCTAGGGCATTAGCTCAAAAACAGTCAGTGAACAAATAAATTTCAACAGTGACCCCCACGGAGGGGAGAAATTCTGATTTCTAGACTTGCTGCATTGTTGCACTTAAAATGTCCAATCATCAACAAAAGATTGCTAAACAAAGAAAGAAACAAGAAAGTAAGACCCTTATGTAGGAAAAAGTGTAATCAACAGAAATCGATTCCTGCATCTGAGGAAGCAGATGTTGGACTTACTGGGCAATGACTTTAAATCAGCTATTTTAAATATCATCAAAGACCTAGAGAAAACAATGTCTAAGGACTCAAAGAAAGTATGAGAACAATATTTCACTAAATAAAGAGTATCAATAAAGAGATAGAAATTATAAAAAGGAACCAAATAGAAACTTAAAGAGTTGAAAAGTACAACTGAAACAAAACTTTCATTAGAGGGATTCAAGAGCAGATTTCAGCAGGTGGAAGAGAATGAATGGACATATGTCCACTGAAATTACAGAGTGAGAAACAGAAAGAAAAAATAACTGCAAAAAATGAACTAGGAGACGGTCCCAAGTCTACAAACGTACGTGTAATGAGAGTCCCAGACAGAGAGGAAAGAAAAGGTCTGAAAGAATATTTGAAGAAATAATCAACAAGAAGTCTCCAAGTTTGATGGAAAACATTAATCTACACATCCAAGAAACTCAACAATCTTCAAGTAGGATAAACTTGGAGTAAGAGATCCACACATGGACACAGGATTAATCAAACTACCAGACGAGAAAAAGGCACAATCTTGAAAGCAGCAAGAAAGAAGTGACTCATCCTGTACAATAGTATGATTGTACAAGCTGACTACTAACCAGAAACCATGGAGGACAGAAGGCAGTGGGACGACAACACAGTCAAAATGCTAAAAGAAAAAGGTTGTCAATCAAGAATTCTACACCCAGCAAAAGCGGAAAAATTAAAACCTTCCCGGATAAACAGAATTTGTCACAGGCAAAACTGCCCTATGAGGAGTAATACAGGAACTGGTTCAGCAAATCTACAGAGACAGAAAGTCGAGGGGCCTGGGGGTGAATGGAATGATGGGAGAAGATAAAGTGTACAGACTTGCTTTTTAAGTTGATGAAAATGTTCTAAAATCCACTGTGGTGCCGTTTGTACATATCTACGGGTACACTAAAAAAATCATTGAATTCTACATTTTAAATGGGTGAATGGCATGGTATGTGAGCGGAATCTCAATAAAGCTGTTTAAAGAAAAAAATGAGAGAAAATGAAATCATTCCAAGACAACAGACGAGATTAAAGGGCCAAAGAGGGAAACTGGGGATGAGCCATGTGCAAGGACAAGGGAAAGACGACGACTCCATGAAGATATCAGCAGGAGAAGGACAGAGCCAGTGGAAGGTGTCACAGACACTCACAGAGACACTTTCCAGAAGGACAGAGTGAGAAGTAGAGGCAAGTGCTACAGAAAAGTCAAGTAAGCAAAGGATCAGGCAAGACCCAATGGATTTGATCATAATCGAGTCTCTGGTCACTGGAGATCACAGGTAAGTGGGGAGAGAGACCAAGGCCTCATGAAAAGGTTTAGAGCGTGACTGAAAGTGTTGAAACACTTGAAGGAGAACAGAATTTTAAACTGTCTGCTGGGCTGACCGTTTTAAACTGTCCTGAAAATCACGGGTACTCGAAATATTTATGGAGAGTAATCTTAAGGATAGTCAGTTGGTCCATCAGAAAAATGTCTCCTGCAATCCCTGTGTTGGAGTTTGTGAAAAACAGTACTGACTGAGCTCACTTCAGCGTTACCTCTTCTACCTTTACTGAAGCACAAGTGGAGGCAACGTCCTATGTTATCTTAGGGTTACTACTGGAAGCTGTTAACTAAATCACGTAGTTGAAAACAACAAAGATATTCTTCACCTTCAATTGTCTTTATAGTCTATGAGGAATCAGTTTGCTTTACCTTCTCACCAACGTTAACCTTGAAAGAAATATCACGCCTGATACCCTGCCACGGCTATCACAAACCTCAGAAATAAACCTGGAACTCCAACGTAGTACATCTGCAATGTCAGAGGACCTGCATGTACCCACCTGCCACCTTTGCTCTGCTCTTCAACTGTATTTCTGTGTCTTCTCTGAATGCATCTGATCCATTTCTATTTCTACTCTTCCATGTTGACGGAGAGACACGTAAGCCCTTATAAAATCCCTTGTAACACAAGCAAGCTATTAAAAACTGAACTCACCTGAGCTATGTTCATTTTCTGCTACTCCTGGAAGAAGGTAAAGAACTGTGAAGGTTCAGCTGGGGAGGAGGAAAGAGAAATGGGGTCATGAGAAACCTGGTCAGCCCTACAACTCCTACACTCACCTGCCTAAAACTCCCCTTATACCAGCTGGAGACAAGCCTTCCCTATGGGAAAACAGCCCTTGCACACGCTGGAGAAGGGAGAGGAAGGGACACAGAGGGAGCACCACCTGAACGTGCGCACCTCGGATATGACTCTCTGGGCTTAACCTTGCATTTTCACTGAGTAAGGTACACTGCTTTTTCTTGATGAGTTAACGTCTATCCTCTTCTGACTAATTAGCAGTAGCAGCAGCAGCAGCAGCAGCAGCAGCATGAAACAGAGGAATAAACAAATTCAGCAACACCGGGGGGGGGGGGGGAACCCTCTACCTTCATTAAAACTAACGTTGTCCAAAACAACTACTCAGGCTGGATTATTAACCAAGTTCTTGTCTTTACACCTTGAGTTAGAGCTTCACAGAAAACTCCGAGATAAAAACGGATGCTTCATACAAGAAATAAATTTCTTGCAACTTTCTGTTCTCAATTGGTTGCAGTTCCTAAAAAAGATCTTCGGATCAGATGCTTACAGTACTCACCCGTGTAAGTCAACAGCTGTGCGCTTAGTTCCTGGGTCTGCCCTGGGTGACTCGACAAACCCCGTTCATTACAGGCCTGCTGTCTTTGGGCTTCCGAAAGCGTCCAGCACAGAAAACCCCTCTCCTCCCATTTCGTTTTTCTCTATGCTCAGGAAAGAGGCAGCATCGGCATCACTCATAGATGCCACACGTGGTGAGGAACAGGCGCGACAGCAGCTCAGAATCCGCAGGGGGCGCGGGGAGAACGGAGGAGACAGGGGACTGCTTGGGGTCCCGCCCGCGCTCGCGGGTTAGCCTTCCCCGGACGCCACGTCCCCACCAGCCGTCAGCGACCCGCCCGCTCCTGCGCAGCCTCACAGTCCCCCATCCCCGCCACCCCAGGCCGCCGCCTTCCGCAGGCGGGTCCACAGCGTCCACCGCACACAGGCCGGGCCGGCTTCCGGGCGCGGGGACCTCCTCGAGCCCGCCTCACGCCACACAGGGACCCACAACTGCTTCTGACCGGGCGCCTCGGGCCCGCGCGTGCCTGGAACCTTCCGCCTCCGCTCCGAAGCCCCGCAGGGCTCCGTCAGCAAGGCCGCTCTGCCCAGAGGCAGCTGTCCCCGCGGCCCCCTCGCCCCTGCCGTGAGAGAGCTCCTTTGCTCCCGAGGGGCTGGGACCCGGGGCGCGGAGCCAGTGCCCTTTATCCCAAGCGTCACCCAGCGCTCCACGCCCGGCTCCTCCGGAACTCGCCAGAAACGTCCTGGGCGGCCACGCGGCCGTCAGCCGCCCGCGACCACCGGCCCTGCCGCCGGCTAGGGCCACAGGGCGAGGCGCCTCCGGAGGCCCCGAAGCGAGGCAGCGGCAACGCCGATTCGCCGCCTTCCACCGCCCGCGGCTCCGGACAGACGCCGAGCTCCCTTCCGGCTGCCTCAGCCCCGCCCCGGCCCGAGCCCCGCGCCGCGAGCCCCGTCCGCGCCCACCGCGCGGGCCCCGCAGGCCGCCGCCGCCGCAGGTGTGCGCGCGGAGGACGCGAGCTCTCGAGAGCGACGCCCACGGCGGCGAAGCGGCCCGAGGCGCCGCCCCCAGCCCGCGCCCCGGGGCCGCCGGGGACGCGGGGCTAGGGGAGGGCAGGGCCCGGTGGCGCCTCCGGGGCACCCCGCTCCCGTCCCCGGACGCGAGCCTAGCCGGCCCGGCAGGCCCCCAGCCGCGCGGAGGCCCGTCCCCAGCGATCTCACCCCGAGCGGCAGCCTCCGCTCCCGCCTACACCTACAGACGTCCGGACGCTGGCCCTCTCGCGCCCGGGGAGGCGGGGGAGGGCGGGGCGGCGCTGGGTGTGCGCGTGCGCAGAGTGAGCGCCGAGGACCCTTCCCAGACTGCTGCGCGGAGGGCCCGCACCATCCAAGACTACATTTCCCATAAGACCCTGACACAGCAGCAAGTGGTTTGGGAAGCGTTACTGCTGCTTTCGCGAGTTGGAAGACGTGACGATTGGACCTTGCTGCTGGAGATTTTTCCTGAATCCTAGAGGTTGTGGGTTAGACTTTTGCTTTACGACATTTATGACAAAGCGTGGTTCTCGATCGGATCCTGGTTGTAAAAAACAACAGCTGCAAGGAGGCAGTTGGAGAGATATGAACATGGACTAGCTATGGAAATATTAAGGGTTATTATATATACGCAAGCAATATTATACATATATGGTTAATGGTTAATATATATAATCAGCATTACTTTGATTAGTGATAATATTTGGACGAGGTACGAAATTGTTATGTTTTACACATGCATACTGAAACATTTACGATTATGAAATCATATATTTGGAATTTACTTTTTAAAACTTCAGCAAACGAATTAGAGATAGCAAATATGGCCAAGGGTTAAGAATCATTAAATCTCTGTAATACGTGTGTATAATGCTCATTTTACTCTTTCTGCTATTCTGAGGTTTTGAAGACGTGGAGGTGGGTGCGGGGAGGAGACGGGGGGTACGTTAGGGAGTTTCCCGTCCCTCCAGAAGTGCACCTTTTAAAGTCGAGCTGCCAGGAGAAGCAAGGGTACACCCAAGTGTCCCTTAGGGTTACGGCTGTGAGGTAGAACAAATAGTAGAAAATGGATGGAGCCAACATTAATGAAAAAGAGTAACACCTGTGACCCGCAGGGTTTATGGGGGCGGGGAGTTGAGGGGGAAGAGAGAATACGCCAGCTGTTCAAAATTGCACAAGTAATACGTGAAAACACATACACCCCAAAATAAGAAAATTATTATATCACTTTTGCATTTCCATGAGTAAACCGTTTTTGAAAATTAATGTGTGCACACTTCAGACTTTTCACAAATTAGAGACATAGGGGCGCAATAACAATTTTTTTCTAGTAGGCTTTTTTAGAGCAGTTTTAGGCCTACAGAATGAGCAGAAAGCACAAAAAGAGTTCCCATAGACCCCCTCTCACCACCCCACACGCAGTTTCTCCTATTAACATCTTACATTAGTGTGGTACATTTTGTACACTTAACAAATGATCCATTGTTCCTAGCTAAAGTCCGTAGTTTACATTACCGGTCGCTCTTTGCGTTGTATAGTTTTATGGGTTTTGCCACATGGATCATGTCATCTGGTGTAATATCCGTCATTATAGTGGTGTAAAATGCACCATTGCATTATTGTACAGAATAGTTTTACTACCCTAAAAATCTCCTGTGCTCTGTCTATTCCACCTCTCCCTTCTTGTTTTCTCCTCCTGGACTCCTGGCAGCCACTCATCTTTTTACTGTCTCAATAGCTTTACCTTTTCCAGAATGTGGTATAGTAAGTAGCTTTTTTAGACTGGCTTCTTTCACTTAGAATACGCGTTTAAGCTTTCTCCATGTCCTTTTGTGGCTTGATAGCTCACTTCTTTTTATCACTGAATAATATTCCATTGTATGGATGTACACAGTTTGTTTATCCACTCATCTATTGAAAGACATCTTGCTTGATTCTGAGTGTTTGCAATTATGGATAAAACTACTATAAACATTTTTTTGTGTGCAGACTTTTGTATTGACGTGTCTTCTTCTTCTTTTTTAAAAAAGATTGGCCCTGAGCTACCGTCTGTTGTGAATGTTTTTTTTTTTTTTTATCTTCTTCTCTGCAAAGTCCCCCAGTACGTAGTTGTATATTCTAGTCGTGGGTCCTTCTAGTTCTGCTATGAGCAGTTCTAGGTCTGCGTCCAGGATCCGAACCGGCGAAACCCCGGGCTGCCGAAGCGGAGTGCGCAAACTTAGCCACTCACACTTAACCACTCACAGCCGGGCTGGCCCCGACAGAAGTTTTCAAATCAACTGAGTAAATACCAAGGAGTGCAATTGCTGGATTGTATAGTGGAGACTGTGGTTAGCTTTATAAGAAACTGCCAAACTGTCTTCCAGAAGTGGATGTATCATTTTGCATTTTCACCAGCGATGAATGACAGTTCTCATTGCTCCATGTCCTCACCAGCATTAGGTGTTGTCAGTATTTTGGATTTTGGCCATTCTAATAGGTGTGTAGTGGTATCTCATAATTTGCGATTCTGTAATGATATCTGATGCTGGACTTCTTTTCATATGCCTAACTGCCATAAGTATATCTTCTTTTGTGAGGTGTCTAACTCTTTCACCCATTTTTTATTGGGTTGTTAATTTTCTTATTGTTGAGTTTTAAGAGTTACTTATATATTTTGGATAAAATTCCTCTACCAGATGTCTTTTACAAATATTTTCTCTCAGTCTGTGGCTTGTCTTTTCATTTTCTTGATATTCATTCAGAAAGCAGTTTTTACTTTTAATGAATTCAAACTGATCAATTTGTTCATTCTTGGATTGTGCTTCTGGTGTTACCTAAAAACTCATTGCCAAACTCAAGGTCACCTAGATTTCCTTCTGTGTTATCTCCTAGAAGTTTTATACTTTTGCTTCATATTTTTCAGTTTATGATCCACTTTGAGTTGATATTTGTGAGAAGTAGAAGGTCTGTGTCTACCTTTATTTTTTTCCATGTGGCTGTTCAGTTTTTCTAGCACCATTGTTAAAAAGACTATCTTTTCTTCATTGCGTTGTCTTTGCTCCTTTGTCAAAGATCATTTGACAATATTTGTGGGCTCTCTATTCTGTTCCATTAATGTTTTTGTTGATTCTTTCTGCAGTACCACACTGGTTTGACCACTTCAGCTTTATAGTAATTTTTGAAGTCAGGTAGTGTCAGTCCTCTGACTTGGTTATTTTTTAATACAGGCATCACTCGGAGATATTGTGGGCTCAGTTCCAGACCACGGTAAGAAAGCAAATATTGCAATAAGGTGAGTCACATGAATTTTTTGTTTTCCCAGTGCATATAAAAGTTATGTTGAGAGAGTGATGACAGCACCATGGTGGAGTGAACTTGCCCAGGACTGTCTCCCCCCCCAACATACAACAAAAAGTGACATCCGTACTCCAACAGAAGACATCATAACAACACGAAAACCTCGGAGAGACATGCAGCCACACGACAGAGTGCAGAGAGGCTGGAGTTCCCCTTGGAGGAGCTGGAACAGTGTAAGAGAGAACTTCACTCCCTCCCCCAAAGACTGGGATTGCTGCTGCGGGCGGATCCATGAGGGAAGGAGCGGGCGAGGGGTCGCTCATTTGGAGGATCACCCAGGACTCCCACGGGCCCTTGCTGCCTAGAGGGAAGCCTTCTAACGGGGTGAAAGCCTTCACACGGGGTGACCTCATCAAGCCAAGACACCAGGAGACCAGATAGCGACAGCTGATCGAGAAATCCCAGAGTGCATGCGGGAGACAGCACCCCTCCCCCGACCCGCTCAGCGTGGCTCCAGCCCCTGGGATCTCAGCTGAAGGTGGAGGGCTCAGAATACGAGGCTCTCAACCCCCACCCAATGGCAATAGGTGGTAACTGCAACCGAATACTATCAGAATGAGAAAGCCCTGACCTTCCAACATCAGACACTACATCAAATCTCCAGACCGGAGACAAAACGGCAAGCCCCCAGAACTCAGCCCTAAGGACACAGAAATATATAAGCTAAACGACAATGAATTCAAAATAGCTATCCTCAAAAAACTCAATGAGGTAAAAGAGAATGTGGAGAAACAATTCAATGAGTTTAGAGGCTACTTCACAAAAGTGACTGCAACTGTAAAGAAGAATCAATCAGAAATATTAGAGATGGGGGCCGGCCCAGTGGCGGAGCGGGTAAGTGTGCACATTACACTGCGGCAGCCCAGGGTTTGCCGGTTTGGATCCCAGCTGCGGACATGGCACCGCTTGGCAAGTCGTGCTGTGGTAGGCATCCCACATATAAAGCAGAGGAAGATAGGCATGGATGTTAGCTCAGGGCCAGTCTTCCTCAGTAGAAAAATAAAAGAAATATTAGAGATGAAAGACACAATGGAAGAGATAAAACAAAATACGGATTCCCTCAATGCTCGTGTGGACATCATAGAGGAGCATATCACCATAATCGAAAATAGATATGTTGAAATGCTCCAGACAGAGGAGGAGAGAGAACTAAGACTAAAAATGAATAAAGAAAGTGTCTGAGAAATATCCGACTCAATGAGGAAAGGCAACATAAGAATTATAGGTCTTCAAGACGGTGAAGAGAATGAGAATGGAGCAGAAAGCGTGTTCAAAGAAATGATAGCAGAGAACTTCCAAAATCCAGGGAAAGAGAGGGAAATCTGTGTGGAAGAAGTTTCCAGATCTCTTAGATTTGTCAATGTAAAAAGACCGACTGCAAGGCGTATAGTAGTACAACTGGCAAAAATGAATGACAAAGAAAGAATACTCTGGGCAGCAAGGCAGAAGGAAATAACCTACAAAGGAACCCCTATCAGGCTTTCAGTGGATTTCTCTGCAGAAACCTTACAAGCTAGGAGAGAATGGAATGACATATTCAAAACTTTAAAAGACAGGAATCTTCAGCCAAGAGTACTCTATCCAGCAAAAATATCCTTCCGATATGATGGAGAAAATAAATGTTTCTCAGACAAACAAAAGCTAAGGGATTTTGTAGCCATGAAACCCGCCCTTACAAGAAATCCTCAAGAAGGCCCTCATACCCGAAAAAGGAAAAAAAGAGAGAAAGTGGTCACAAAATACAGAGTAAGGAGATACATGGGTAGACAGAATCAGAATAGGATGGCAAATATTCAACTATAGCTTTCGGCTAAAGGGAAGGAAAACACCAAAAACAAAGACAATTTTGTCACTTTAACCACAAACTCACAACACAAGATGGAATAAGATATGAGAAAAACAGCTTAGGAGGGGAAGAGGAAATGGACTGAATCGGTTTAGACTAAGGAAGTAAGAAGCCATCAGAAAATGGGCTATCTTATACACGAGATTCTGAATACAAACCTCAGCGTAACCACTAAACAAAAAAGCAGAACAGAGACACAAAAATAAATAAGGAAAAAACAAAGAAACACATCATAAAAATCTACCTAATTCAATGGGTAGACAAAAACACACAGGACGAAAAACAAAGGAAATGCAGGAAAACCGGAAAACAAGTGATATAATGACAGCATTAAGCCATCAAACATCAATAATCACTCTAAACGTAAACGGATTGAATTCACCAATAAAAAGACACACAGAGTGGCGAGATGGATTAAAGAAGAAGACCCAACAATTTGCTGCCTCCAGGAAACACACCTCAGCTCCAACGACAAACACAGGCTCAGAGTGAAGGGATGGAAGACGACACCCCAGCTAATGGCAAACAAAAGAAAGCAGATGTCATAATACTTATATCAGACAAAGTAGACTTCAAGATAAGACAGGTAAAGAGAGACAAAGAGGGGCAGTATATAATGATCCAATGGACACTCCATCAAGAAGAAATAACGCTTAAAAATATTAACGCACCCAACACAGGAGCACCAAAGTTCATAAGCAACTATTAAAAAACCTACAAGAAGATATTAAAAATAACATACTAGTAGTCGGGGACCTCAACACTCCACTCACATCAATGGATAGATCATCCAGACAGAAAATCAACAAGGAAACGGTGGAATGAAATGAAAAGCTAAACCAGTTGGACTTAATAGACATATATAGAATACTCCATCCAAAACAAGCAGAATACACATTCTTCTCAAGTGCGCATGGAACATTCTCAAGGATAGGCCATATGTTGGGAAGCAAGGCAAGCCTCTATAAATGTAGAAAAAAATGAAACAATAACAAGCATCTTTTCCGATCATAATGCTATAAAGCTAGAAAGTAATTACAAGAAAAAAGCCGAGAGAGGGACAAAGATGTGGAGACTAAACAACATGCTATTGAACAAGCAATGGATCATTGAAGAAATTAAAGGGGAAATCAAGAGATATCTGGAGATATATGAAAACGATAACATAGAATACCAACTCATGTGGGACGCAGCAAAAGCTGTATTAAGTGGGAAATTCATCGCAATACAGGGACACCTTAATGAACAAGAAAAATCCCAAATAAGCAATCTCAAATTACACCTATCTGAATTAGAAAAACAAGAACAAGCAAAGCCCAAAGTCAGCAGAAGGAGCGAAATAATAAAAATCAGAGCAGAAATAAATGCTTTGGAAACAAAAAAGGCAGTAGAAAGGATCAATGAAACAAAGAGCTGGTTCTTTGAGAAGAGAAATAAAATCGACAAACACCTAGTCAGACATAATGCAAAGAAAAAAAGAGAGAAAGCTCAGATAATCAAAATCGGAAATGAAAGAGGAGAAGTAACAGACTGTGCAGAAATACAATGGATTATAAAAGAATACTATGAGAAACTATATGCCAAAAAAATGGATAACCTAGAGAAAATGGATAAATTCTTAGACTCTCACCACCTCCAAAAGCTGAGTTGAGAAGAAACAGACAATCTGAATAGACCAATCACAAGGAAAGAGATTGAAACAGCAATCAAAAGCACCCTAAAGAATAAAACCCCAGGACCAGATGGCTTCCCTGGTGAATTCTACCAAACTTTCAGAGAGGATTTAATACCTGTCCTTCTCAAACTATTCCAGAAATTTAGGGAGGATGGAACACTCCCTAATACATTCTCCAGGGCCAACACCACTCAGATACCAAAACCTGACAAGGACAGCACAGAAAAGGAGAACTACAGGCCAATATCGCTGATGAACATAGATGCAAAAATCTTCAAGGAAATTTTGGCAACCCAAATTTGGCAATACATCAAAAGGATCATCCATCATGATCCAGTGGGATTCATACCAGAGACACATGGATGGTTCAACATCCACAAATCAATCAACGTGATACACCACACCAACAAATTGAGGGATAAAAACCACATGGTCATCTCAATAGATGCAGAGCAAGCATTGACAAGATCCCACAGCCACTTATGATGAATTCTCTTAACAAAATGGGGACAGAAGGAAATTACCTCAACATAATAAAGGCCATGTATGACAAACTCACAGCCAACATCATACTCAATGGGCAAAAACTGAGCACCATCAGCCTGAGAACAGGAACAAGGCAAGGATGCCCGCTATCGCCACTCTTATTCAACATAGTACTGGAGGTTTTGTCCAGAGCAATTAGGCAAGAGAAAGGAATAAAAGGAATCCAGATAGGGAGTGAAGAACTGAAATTCTTGCTGTTTGCAGATGACATGATCTTATATATAGAAAACCCCCAAAAATCCATCAGATAGCTAATAGAAATAACTAACAACTACAGTAAAGTTGCAGGGCACAGAATCAACTTACAAAAATCAGTTACTTTTCTGTACTCCAATAACAAATGTACAGAAAGAGAACTCAAGAATATAATTCCACTTACAATCGCAACTAAAAGAATAAAGTACCTAGCAATATATTTAACCAAGGAGGTGAAGGACCTATACAATGAAAACTATAAGACAGTACCAAAAGAAATTTATAATGACATAAAGAGATGGAAAGAGATTCCTTGCTCATGGATTGGAAGACTAGACGTAGTTAAAATGTCCATACTACCCAAAGCAATCTACAGATTCAATGCAATCCAATCAGAATCCCAATGACATTCTTCACAGAAATAGAGAAAAGAACCCTAAAATTCATATGGGGCAACCAAATACCCAGAATTCCTAAGGCAATCCCGAGAAAAAAGAAGAAAGTTGGAGGTATCACAATCTCTGACTTCAACATGTACTACAAAGCCATAGTGATCAAAACAACATGGTACTGGTACAAAAACAGGCGCACAGATCACTGGAATGGAACTGAAAGCCCAGAAATAAAACCACACACCTACGGACAGCTAATCTTTGACAAAGGTGCCAGGAACATACAAGGGAGAAAAGATAGTCTCTTCAATAAGTGGTGTTGGGAAAACTGGACAGCCACATGCAAAAGAATGAAGGTAGACCATTATCTCACACCATACACAAACATAAAATCCAAAGGCCTCAAAGACTTGGAGATACGTCCTGAAACTATAAAGCTCCTGAAAGATAATATCGGTAGTACACTCTTTGACGTTCAACTAAAAAGGATCTTTTCAAATACCATGTCCTCTCAGACAAGGGAAACAGAAGAAAAAATAAACAACTGGAAATTCGTCAGACTAAAGAGCTTCTGCAAGGCAAAAGAAACTAGAATCAAAACAAAGAGACAACCCACCAATTGGGAGAAAATATTTGCAAATCATATATCTGACAAAGGGTTAATCTCCATAATATATAAGGAACTCACACAACTGAACAATGAAAACACACCCTGATCAAGAAACGGACAGAGGAGATGAACAGACATTTTTCCAAAGAAGATATACAGATGGCTAATAAGCACATGAAAACATGTTCAGCAGCACTAAGCATCAGGGAAAGGCAAATCAAAACTACACTAAGATACCACCTTATGCCTGTTAAAATGGCTCTAACCACTAAGACTAAAAATAACAAATGTTGGAGAGGGTGTGGGGAAAAGGGAACCCTCATACACTGCTGGTGGGATTGCAAACCGGTGCAGCCACTATGGGAAACAGTATGGAGGTTCCTCAAAAACTAAAAATAGAACTACCTTATAACCCAGCTATCTCACTACTGGGTATCTACCCAAACAATTTGAAATCAACAATCCAAAATAACATATGCACCCCTACGTCCATTGCAGCACTATTCACAATAGCCAAGACATGGAAGCAACCCAAATGCCCATCGGCTGATGATTGGATAAAGAAGATGTGGTATACATACACACACACACACACACACACACACACACACACACACACACACACACAATGGAATACTACTCAGGCAGAAAAAAAAGACAAATTCATCCCATTTGCAATAACATAGAAGGACCTAGAGGGAATTATGCTAAGCAAAATAAGCCAGAGTGAGAAAGACAAACACCATATGATTTCACTCATATGTGGAATATAAACAAACACATGGACAAAGAAAACAGTTCAGTGGTTACCAGGGGAAGGGGGCTGGGGGTGGGCACAGGGGGTGAAGGGGAGCACTTATGTGGTGACAGTCAATAAATAATGTACAACTGAAATTTCACGATGATGTAAACTATTATGAGCTCAATAAAATAATCAAAAAGAAACATGTTGACACTATACTGTAGTCTTTTAAGTGTGCAATAGCATTATTCTAAAAAAAAGCAATATACATAGCTTAACTGAAAAATACCTGATTGCTAAAAATTGCAAACCATTCTCTGAGGCATCAGCGAGTTGCAGTCTTTTTGCTGGTGGAGGGACTTGTGAAATCGCAGTATCTGAGAAACAGAATAAAACGAGGTGTGCCTATATTGAGTTGGCTATTCTGAATCTTTTGCATTTCCATATAAACTTTAGAATCAATTTATCGGCGTCTAACAAATGACCTGCTGTGACTTTGATTGAGATTGAGTTGAATTTATTGATCAAGATAGTTGGAACTGACATCTTCACAATATTGAAACTTACTATCCATTAACATGGAATCTCTCTCCATTTATTTAGTTCTTTGATTTACTTCATCTGAGTTTTGTAGTTTTCCTTATATAGGTCTTGTACATATTTTGTTAGATTTGTTTCATTGTTTCGGTGCCAATGCAAATAGTATTGTGTTTTTCATCTCAGATTTCAATTGTTCATTGCTATTTACAGGAAGGCAATTGACTTCTGTATAATAATTTTGTATCCTGCAGCCTTGCTGTAATTGCTCTCTAGTTCCAGGCATTTTTTGTTTTTGGTCAGTTATTTGACACAGACAATAATGTCATCTATGAACACGGATAGTTTCTTTCTTTCTTCCCAATCTGTATGCCTTTTATCTCACTTTCTTGTTTTGCTAAGTTAGCTAGGACTTCCAGGACCACGTTGACTAGGAATGATGATGGGACATCCTTCCCTTGTCCTCTATCTTGGGGAAAATAATTTAATTTCTCAGCATTAAGTATGATGCTGGCTGTCAGTTTTATGTAGATGTTCTTTATCAAGTTGAGCAAGTTCCCTCTTTACATTACTTCCTGAGGGATTTCCTCATGAGTGGGTGTTGGATTTTGTCAAATGCATTTCATACATCTATTGATATGATTATATGTTCTTCTTTAGCAGGTTGATATCAATTTGTTACATTAATTGATTTTTAATGTTGAAAAAGCCTTGCATACCTGGGATCAATTCCACTTGGTTATGGTATATGATTGCTTTTATACCTTTCTGGGGTCGATTTGCTAATATTTCGTTGAGGGATTATGCATCTATATTCATGTATTCTGTGCTTTTCCTGTCTTGTAATGTGTTTGTCTGGTTTTAGTATTAAGGTAATGCTGGCCTTAGAGCAGAGGAAACAATTCCTAACCCATTCTATATTTTATGGTAGGGATTGTAGAGAGTTAGTATCATTTCTACCTTAAATGTTTGGTAAAATCCACCAGTGAACCTATCTGGGCCTGGAGCATTTTTTAGAAAGGTTATTTATTATTGATTCAATTTTGTTAATAGATATAGGCCTATTCAGATTACCTATTTCTCCTTGTGTGTGTTTTGGTAGATTTTGTCTTTTAAGGCATTGTTTCATTTCATCGAGGTTACTAAATTTGTGGGCATACAGTTGTTCATTGCATACCGAATTCCAGGTTAGTGGGTTTTTTTCCTTCAATGCTAAATATTTCACTCCGCTTTCTTCTTGCTTGAATGGTTTCTGAAGAGAAGTTGAAAGTAATTCTCACCTATTTCTCTGTCTCTAAGGTTCCCCATCTACCACGACTACCCCTGGCTTCCTTCAAGATATCCTCTTTGTCTTTGATTTTCCAGGGTTTGAATATGATATGCCTAGGTGTAGAGTCTCTGGCATTTTTCCTAGTTGCTGTTCCCCGAGCTTCCCAGATCTGTCGTTTGGTGTCTGTTATTAACTTTGGAAAATTCTCAGCCATGATTACTTCACATATTTCTTATGTTCTCTCTTCTTTCTCCTTCTAGTATTCCCAGTGTGCTTATGTTACACTTTTTGCAATTATCTCACAGTTCGTGGCTATTGCATTCCATCTTTTTGATTCTTTTATCTTTTGGCATTTAATCTTTGGAAGTATCCGTTGACATATCATCCAGCTCACTGACCTTTTTCCCTGGCCATGTTCAGTCTATTGATGAGCTCATCAAAGCATTCTTCATTTCTGTTATGGTGTTTTTGATTGCTAACATTTTCTCTTGATTCTTTCTTAGAGTTTCCATCTCTCTGCTTACATTACCCAGCTGTTCTTGCATGTTATTTCCTTTTTCCATTACAGCCATTAGCATATTAATCATAGTCACTTTAATTTCGAGTCTGATAATTCCAAAATCTCTGCCAAGTCTGAGTCTAGTTCTGAGGCTTGCTTTCTTTCTTCGGACTGTGTTTTTGCCTATTGTCATGCATTGCAATTTTATCTTGAAGGATGAACATGATATATCAGGTAAAAGGAGCTTTCATGTTTATTTGCCTGAGAGGCCGTGTTTACTGTTTGCTGTGCTGTACGTGTCAGAGGCTAAAACTTCCTCTGGTGTCCTTGTTTTGGTCTCCTCTGTTGCCTTTGCCCATAAATAGGGTCTGAGGCTTTCAATTCTTTCAGCTATAATCTCCTGCTGTTATGCAGGAGCCCTATTGATGTGGCGGTAATGTGTAGGAGGGCGAGCCTTCTATAGGCCTATGATTAGGTCTCAGTCTGTTAGTCAGCCTGAGTTACGTATTTGAGCTGGAGTTGGGTGTCTTCCTTCCCCGGGTTGGATAGGCTTTGGTAAGACCACATTAGGTTAGGCTCTAGTAAAATTGTTTCCCTTGACAAAGGCAGGCCTTGTTTAAGGAGGAGAGACCTCTGGGCATATTTCAACAATGATTGCCTTTCCCCTCCCCCTGTGGGAGGTCCTGGAGGGTTTTTCTCTGATCTCAAGAGCAAGAAACTGGTAGGGTTCTTTCAAGAAAAACTGTGGGAAGTGTTGGGGCCTGCCTAAGACTGGGCTCCTTCAGAGTCTTTTGACTCCACGTCTAGTCTACACTGAGCCTCCAGCAATTTATCAGTTACAGTTTAAATATACTGGCAAGCTGTGATTCTCTGTAATTGCCAGCCTGTTTGTTCCACTTTCAGGACAACAGTTTTGCCTTATGATCTCAATTCTCAGATGAATCTAAGAAGAGTTGTTGGATTTCATTGTGTTCAGCTTTATTCTTGTTGTGAGGATGGGAGTGATGGCTTCCAAGCTCTTTACATGTCAGACGGAAACCAGAAGCTTATTTTTGTTTATTTATTTTGAATTTCATTGCTTTTAAGCTGTATGAACAGATCTTTTGAAGCTTAGTCAGACTTCACAGATGCTGCTCTGTGCTTACCTTGCGAGTGTTGATGTAATTCTCAGGGTTTCTTTTAACTTTCCATTTTTTTTTAAAGTAGTGTGAAATGTTTTATCACTTCCATAGATTCCAATGTAACTTCAATCTTTTGATACTGTGGCCATTTCATTAAGTGTTACTTCAAACTACTGATGTAGAATTATTTGGCCAAATGAATTGGTCTGTGATGCCTTTTAAATAGTAGCATAAGGCTTTCCAAATGTGATGAATAAAAATGCTCACGAGTTGGCTTTTTAAAATAGGCATTTTTTTTTTATATTAACGTTATTTTTGTTTAGTGTGTAAGGTAGTGAAATGCAAGGAAAAAATAATGGTTTGTGTGAAACGTATTCTCTGACCAGGGAAATTTTAATGCGGCAAATTGTTTGTAAGTATGTACACTTATAGTTATCTCAGGCTGGTTGTTTGCTTTAGGATCCGTTTGATGCCATGTGATGTGTTTTTATCCTTTTCACAGAAAAAGCCTAACTGGCTGTCCTATTTTCAGTGTAGGTAGCATAGCAGTTGCCAAGAGGAAAGAAATTATTAAATATTTTATTATTCTTTTATGCTAATGATCATGCTTTAGAATTAGAATGATACCCTAGAACTAGCAAACAGAAAAATATCCTTGCAGCAAAATGGCAGAAGCAAAAACAAAAGGATTTCTCTTCAAACGTAAGCTAAATGTGAATTGAAGCAGAATAACTGGTTACTACTTCTCCTTTAAGTAAATTTTTAAAAGTTTTTAAAAAGGTAACTGCAAGAGCTTAAAGGACCACAAAATGGCCCCGACTTGTCTCAATATCATCTTATGTACTCTTTCTATAGGGCCAATTTGCAATCAGAATGCTTCCTTTTTGTACCTTTTCATTTAGACTTTTATTTTAATGGTGTTTGCATATAAGCACACACACACACACACACACACACACACACACACACACACACACGATAATAAAGGCTCTGGGTCCAATTTGCATTATCAATGCAAGTGTTAAATGTAAAGGAAAATCAGTTTGGAAACTATGAAATTCCTGACTCATAAATACAGATATTTCTACTATAGTCTATATTAGATAATCAACTTTTATTGAAATTTTTAAATTAAAGTGCATGCTTTTAAAACTGTAGCAAATTAAGTTGAATTCTAAAACTTGTACTTGGCTAGTCAATGGTGGGGGATTAATTACGCACCTCAAATAGCATTTCTTTTTGTTCTGGAGTGGGTCGACCTCCCTGCTCAGGAGGTAGAACTGAGCAGTTATTTATTTATTTATTCCTGGTCTTTTTAGAGCTAAAATTTTTTGTGAATCCTTGCTGGTCTGAATTATATAGTTCTGATTAAAATCACATGACCATGAGGAAATTATCTTTTCTTTTTTTCCCCACTTTAAAGTTGTAACATTATTGTTTCTATGCATCCCAAATAGTTCTGTTTTGTCAAAGTATAGACTTAACGTAGCACGTTCCCTATACATTCATAAATACTTCACATACATTCATACTTCCTTAGTACAGTTGTAAATCTTGATTCCTCACTTATTGGTATTTTTCCAGAAATATGATAGCTCTAGATAGGATGGGAAATGTCGCCACTAGAAATATCTGAGCTAAATGCTTTCCTCGTCTAGGTAAGATGTGGAAATAATCCCTGAATTTAAAGTCAGTTCAACATGTGTTTCAATGCCTATATACTATGTAAAAGACTTTTGGGACAGATTGATAAAACAATCATAAAGCCATCTATATGGTCAAGAGTCAAATTTTTGTTTCACTACTGCCACAAATTTGTGTCTATATACATAAATGTTTCACAGTAGGCCCATGTGACCCATTCCACAGCTTGGGAATGATTAGCAGCCTATTTATTTTCCATTTCTTAAGCTACAAATTTTTCCCTGAGGAAAGAGAGTCTGGGATATCTCTTCTTAAAGCCATCTCCTTCTGCCTGTGCAAGAGCGCTCACACCTTACTCAGTTCAAAGGAGCCAGTCTAGTTTTGAACTGGGAGTGACTGTTCCACTGAGGGAAGCTGTTGCTTCATTCTGCACAAGCTCTGGGGATCGACGCCTGGCCCTAAGACTTTACTAGTCATTGGTCTAGAGCCAACCATCTTGGTCCCCTTTCTCTTACCAAGCATTTGCTGACATATAAAAATGTGACTTGATTGGAGCTCATGAACTATGAACAGCAGACTGAGAGAGTTCTTGTAAATCCCTTCCTCATGGACAATGTTTCGGTCACCTACAGAGACAGATGGACACCACACAAATGTGGTTTGGGTGTTGAGAATGGCGATGCCACGCACCCACCAAGAGCATACGAAAGTCGTATTACTTACTTGGTGGAGGTCTCTGGGGAGAAGAGGACAGGCCCCTCAAGCAGGTCTGAAATGGCTTGAGAGAGCAAGGAAAGGAGACTGGCCCGGGTTTTTATTGTGGCTAGGGAGTGGTTCGGGTGAGAGTTCCCAAGCCTGGGCAGGGGATTTCGAGGTTCGAATCTCCTGCCAGTGCTAAAGGAAGAATCGTTCAGGTTTTCGTATCAGTTTGCCCAGATGTGTGTACAAGAAGAAGAGAGAGGGGTGAGGCTTAAAAGCTCTCAGCAGTCAAACATCAAAAAATGGTGTCCTGCTCTCTTCATTACAGATAAATACTCAAAAGGAATAAACAGACCTTTGCTACCTTTGGTCCTTGTTTATGAGACTAGACTGCAGCCTCTTATAACCACAGAAAGAGCGCATAGAGTTTAAGCCAACATGCTGAGTAGGTGACAGAGTCTTGATGTCATTAGTTTATTGAATGACCACATCCTGAGTGACTTACTTCCAGGCTTCCAGTTATTTCAGGAAATAAATTGACATAGAAGTTAAGCTAATTGGGTTGGTGACCATCCATAGTAGCATTACACTCGTCTGTGGCTCTTATCTTTTTTTTCCCCTCGAAGTTCTTTCACTACATAAAGTTTCCTAAGTGTGTCCGTTTCAACGGAAAGTCAGCTTCCTGAGGACAGGGTCCTCGTATGTGTTTCACTGATCATATACGTGCTCAAACACTTCTTGAGTAAGACAGAAAGTACCTACAGCTGCCCGATACTACTAGGAAGTGGATTTCTGGTGCTCACAAGACTCCTGGAGCTTAGAGTCCAGAGGTAGAGATAAGGACTATCGTGGGAACGGAAGGCAAGGACGGGGATTCTCCAGGCAGTCAGAGAAAGCTTCTCTGAAGAGGTGACACTTAAACTGAGGCTTGAAGGATGGCAAGGAGGAAACCATGTGAACAATGGAGGAATAAACCCCCAGGCAGGAAAACCAAGAGCCCTCATGTGAGAAAGATTTTATTGCATTTAAAGAAAATATAAATGCCAAGCTCAGACACTTGAAGCCTTTAATAATGTCCCTTTGATTGCCTCAGAGAAATACCTAGAACGAGTCAGGCTATGGAGCCACCTGCTCTTTTGTCTCAGCTAGATTGTCAAGCAAACCTCAGTGATGAAGAATCCAAAGCAGAGTGCACTTCTTTCCTTTATGAAGTCGCTATTTCTTATTCAAAAGAGAAGTTCAATATATGAAAATGTTCAACTCTCCTAGGTCCACTGGACCCAGACAACGATAATCAAAGCAAGAGCCAGAACTCGTGAGAAAGAATATCAATATCCCATTACACATCCACCAGAATGGCTGATATTTACAAGTCTGGAGGAATGTAAGTTGGCATTAGTTCTTTGGAAAACCATTGTGAGTTATTTAGTATTTACGTAATGAAAGAGATAGGCACTCGATACCCTGTCTTCCAACGCGGAAGGATCTAGGTAAAGAAAAATAGCTGTGAGCATCGGGTCTCTGGATCATTTGAAAGGGTGCGCATGCGCGCGCGCATGTTGGAGGAATCAGGGTGGCTGCAGGGAAATTGGAGAGAATGGGACCAAGAGGGTTAAGGAGAAAAGTGGGACCGGGAAGGGCCAAGGGCTACAAGCCCAGCAGAGCAGAGCCGGTGCTCTGGCTCTCCTCGCTTAGTCCAGGTCCTCAGGACTGGTCCTCAGAAGCAGAGGCCAGGTGGGGAGAGTTTGGATGCCACTCTCTTAATTCCAGGCGTGGGGACCATGGCCTCCGTGGAAGGTGAGTGCAAGAATGAGGAGTTATTGTTTAATGGGTATAGAGTTTCAGTTGGGGGAGAGCAGCCCTGGCAACCACCATTCTATTTTCTGATTCTATGAATTTGACTACTCTAGGTACGTCATGTAAGTGAAATTATAGAATATTTGTCCTTTTGTGATTGGCCATTTCATTTAGCATGACGTCTTCAAGGTTCACCCATGTTGTAGCAAGCATCAGAATTTCTGAATATACTCCACCGTATGTATGTACCATATTTTGTTTATCCATTCCTCAGTTAATGGATACTTGGGTTGCTTCCACATTTGGCTATTGTGAATAACGCCGCTGTGACCATGGGTGTACAAATATTTGTTCGAGTCTGCCTTCAGTTCTTTTAGGTATATACACAGAACTAGAATTTCTGGATCACGTGGTAATTCTCTGTTTAAGTTTTTGAGGAACCACTGTGCTGTTTCCCACAGCAGCTGCACCATTCCAGCAATGCACAAATGTTCCAGTTTCTCCACATCCTCACCAACACTTGTTATTTTCTGTTTGTGTGTGTTTAAATGATAGCCATACTAATGAGTGTGAAGTGGTGTCTTATTGTGGTTTTGATTTGCGTTTCCCTAATGACTAGTGATATTGACCATCTTTTGGTGTGCTTTTCGCCATTTGTTTGTCTTCACTGGAGAAATGTCTATTCAAGTCCTTTGCCCATTTTTGAATCAGACTGTTTTGTTTTCTTGTTGCTGAGTTGTAAGAATTCTTTCGTATATTCTGAATATTAATCCCTTATCAAATTATGATTTGTAAATATATTCTCCCACCCCGTGGGTTGCCTTTACACTTTCAATACTATTTGATGCACAAGACTTTTTAGTTTTAACGAGTTCCAGTTTACCCATCTTTTCTTTTGCTGCCTGTGCTTTTGGTATCATATTAAAAAAAGCATTGCCAAATCCAGTGTCATGAAGATTTTCTCTGTTTTGTTCTAAGAGGTGTATAGTTTTAGAGCTTACATTTAGGTCATTGATCCATTTTGAGTTAATCTTTGTATATGGTGCAAGATAGAGGTCCCACTTCAAGTTTTTGGTTTTTTGCACGTGAATATTCAGTTTCACAGCACGATTTGCTGAAAAGACTGTCCTTGCCCCGTTGAATGGTCTTGGCATCCTTTTCAAAAATCATTTTACCATGTGTGCAAGGGTTTATTTCTGAGATCTCTATGTCATTCCATTGGTCTGTATGTGTGACTTTGTAACAGAACCACACTATTTTGATTACCATTAGCTTTGTAGTAAATTTAGAAATCAGCAAGTGTGAGATCTCCAACTTACTCTTTTTCAAGATTGTTTTGGCTATTCGGAGTCCATGTGAATTTTAAAAGATGAATTTCTTTTCAGGGAGATTCAGTATCAATTTTAGGGTGGATTTTTCTATTTCTGCAAAAAAAGTCATTGGGCTTTTGTTACGGTTGGTATTGAATCTGTAGATGGCTTTGGGTAGTGTGTCATCTTAGCAGTCGTAAGTCTTCCAGTCCACGAACACAGGATGTCTTTCCATTTGTGTCTTCTTTAACAGATTTCAGCAACGTTTTTGTAGTTTCCAGTGTGTAAGTTTTCACCTGCTTGGTTAAGTTTATTCCTAAGCATTTTATTCTTGTTGATGCTATTGTAAGTGGAATTGTTTTAATTTCCTTTTCAATTGTTCTTTGTTAGTGTGTAGAAACACAACTGATTTTTGCATGTCAATTTTGTATCCTGCAACTTTGCTGAATTTATTAGTTCTAACAGGTTCAATGTGAAAGTTTTAGGATTTTCTACGTATAAGATCATGTTTCCTGAGAACAGAGATCATTTAACTCCTCCCTCTCCGTTTTGGATGCTTTTTATTTCTTTTTCTTACCTACTTGCTCCGGCTATGACTCATAGTGCTATGTTTAATAGAAGTAATTGACACTTTAATAGGGGTAGCAAGGGCATCCTTGTCTTGTTCCTGATCTTATAGGAAAAGGTTTTATTTCTTCACCGTTGAGTATGATGTCGGCTGTGGGTTTTCATATGTGGCTTTTATTTTGTTGATGTAGTTTCCTTCTATTACTACTTTGTTGACTGTTTATATCGTGAAAAGATGTTGAATGTTATCGAATGCTTTTTCTCCATCAATTGAGACGATCATGTGATCTTTTATTCTTCCTTCTCTTAATGTGGTGTATTGCATTGATTGATGGATTTTCATGTCTTGAATCATCCTTGCCTTTCAGGACTAAATCCCACGTAGTCATGGTGTATGATACTTTAAATAGATTGTTCAATTCAGTTTGATAGTATTTTCTTGAGGATTTTTGCATCAATTTGCATAAGGGATATTGGTCTGTAGTTCTCCTTTCTTGTGCTGTCTTTGTCTGGCTTTGATATGAGGGCAATGCTGGCCTCTTAGAATGAGTTAGAAAGTGTTCCCTCCTCTTCAATTTCTTGGAAGAGCTTGAGAAAGATTGCTGTTAATTTTCCTTTAAGTGTTTGGTAAGGTTCACCAGTGTAGCCTTCTGGTCCTGGGCTCTTACTTGGAGTTTTTTGATTTGATTACTAATCCAATTTGATTTGATTTCATTTTGATCTGATTATTAATTAAATCTCCTTACTAGTTATAGGTCTGTTAAGATTTTCTGTTTTCTTCATTATTCAGTCTTGGTAGATGTGTGTTTCTAGGAGTTTGTCCATTTCATCTAGGTTTTCCAATTTATTAGCATACAGTTCCTTATAGTACTCTCTTATGATTCTTTTCATTTCTCTAAAATCTGTAGTGTCTGATTTTTGTTATTTGAAAGTAGCTTTTTTCTTTTTATTTTAGTCAATATAGCTGAAAGCTTGCTGGTTTTGTTGAACTTTTAGAAGAACCAACTCTTGGTTTTGCTGATTTTTTTTTTCTCATCCCTATTTTGTTTATCTTGGCTGTAATCTTTATTATTATCTTCCTTCTGCCAGCTTTGGCTTTAATCTTTGCTTCTTTTTATGGTTCCTTTGGGTGTGAAGCTTGGTTGTTGATTTGAGACATTCCTTTTTTTTTTTTTTCTTTTAATGTAAGGCCTTCCAGCTATAAATTTTCCTTTTAGCATTGCTTTTGCTGCATTCCGTGTGTTTGTATGTTGTTTTTATTTTCATTTGTCTCAAGAGATTTTTGAATTCCCGTTGTGATTTCGTCTTTGATCAATTGTTTGCTTAAGAGTGTGTTTAATTTGCACATATTTGAGAATGTTCCATTTTTCCTTTTACTATTGATTTCTCGTTTCTTTGTATTGTGATCAGAAAAGATACTTTGTATGATTTAAATCTTTTAAAATTTATTAAGACTTGTTTTGCGGCCTAACAAATGTTAGAAAATGGAAGCTGTTCCATGTACGCTTGCAAAAATGTGTATTGTGTTGTTGTTGGGTGGTGTGTTCTGTGTGTATCTGTTGTGTCCAATTGGTCTATAATGTTGTTCAAATCCTCTATTCCTTTGTTCATCTTCTGTCCAGTTGTTCAATCCATTATTTAAATATCCTAATAATAGTGTACAGCTGTCACTTTTCCCCTCAATTCTGTCAATGTTTGCTTCATGTATTATGGAGCTCTAATGTTTGATGTGTGTATGTTTGTAATTGTTATATATTCTTGGTGTATTGACTCTTTCATCACTATATAATGTCCTTTGTTTCCTGTAACAATTTTTGACCTAAGGTCTATTTTTTCTAGTATCTGTATAGCCACACTTGATCTCTTTTGATTAGTATTTGCATGGAGTATTTTTTCTATCCTTTCACTTCGAACCTATGCATGTCCATAGCTGTAGAATGAGTATCTACAAGAGTATAGAAAGCACATAGTTGAGTCTCGTTTTCTTTATCTAGTCTGACAACCTTTCTTTTGGCTAGAGATTTTAATCCATTTATGTTTAAAGTAATTACTGATAAGCAAAGACTTCTGCCATTTTGCTATTTGTTTTCTTTTTTGTTCTTAATTTGCTTCTTTATCCCTTCTTTTGTGCTTAGCTGATTTTCTGTAGTGTATCATTTTGATTCTCTTCTCATTTCCTTTTTCTGTATATTTGATAGTTATATTCTTAGTGGCTACTCTGGGGGTTACAGTTAACATCTTAAACTTTGACAATCTACTTTGAATTAATACCAATTTGGTTTCAAAAGTATACAAGTTAGTTTCAGTAGTATTCAGTTGAGCACTGGTACAGCTCAATCCCTTCCCCTTTATGTTGTTGTTATCACGACATATGTCTTTAAACATTGTGTGCCCACTGACGTAGATTTTTAATTATTGTTTTATGCATTTGTCTTTTAAATCATATAAGAAAAAAGATAAGTTATAACCCAAAATACAACAATACTGACTTTTATATTTACTCATTTCTTTATGTTTATAAGTATTTATTTCTTCATATGGCTTTGAGTTACTCTCTAGTTTCTTTCATTTCAGTCTGAAGGGCTCCCTTTAGCACTTTTTAGGGCAGTTATAGAGGTAACGAACTCTTTTTTTCTTTTGCTTATCTGGGAATATCTTAATTTCTTCCTCTTTTTGAAAGACAATTTTGCTGGATATAGAATTCTTGATCGATGGTTTATTTCTTTCAGCACTTTCCATATGTCTTCCCTCTGCTCTTTGGCCTCCATGGTTTCTGATGAGAAATTGCTTGTTAGTCTTATTGAGGATCCCTTGTACTTGACAAGATACTTCTCTCTTGCTGCATTCTAGATGCTCTCTTTGGCTCTGGCTTTTGACAATTTGAGTTTAATGTGTCTTGGTGTGTATCTCTTTGTGTTTATCCTACCTGAGATTTGTTTAGCTTCCTCAGTGTGTACATTTATGTGTTTAATCAAATTTGGAAAGTTTCAGCCATTACCTCTTCAAATGTTCTTTGTCCGCTTTTCGCTCTCTCCTCTCCTTCTGGCTCTCCCGTTACACATATATTGGTATGTTTGATGGTGCTTCACAGGTTTCTTAGGTCCTGTTCACTTTTGTTCATTCTTCTTTTTTCTGTTACTCAGACTGGATAATTTCAAATGACCTATCTTCAAGTTTGCTTATTCTTCCTTCTGCCTGCTCACATCTGTTGTTTGAAAGCCTCTAGTTACTTTTTCATTTTGCTTATTGTACTTTTCATCTCCAGAATTTCTATTTGGTTCCTTTTATAGTTTCTGTTTCCTTATTGATAGTCTCTATTTGTTCATACATTCTGTTCTCAGTTTCATTCAGTCCTTTGTCCATGGCTTCCTTTAGCTCTTTGAACATACTAAGACATTTGATTTACAGTCTTTATCTAGTAGGCCCAATGTCTGTTCTTCCTCAGAGATGGTCTTAGTTAATTTCCCTTTTACCGTAAATGGGCCATCTTTTCTTGTTTCTTTGCATGCCTCTTAATTTTATTTTTGTTGAAAACAGGACTCTTTTAAATATTATAATGTACCCACTCTGGAAATCAAATTCTTTCCCCTCCTCAGGGCTTGTTGTTGTTGCTTGTTGGGGTTGTAGTTGCTTTTCTGCTTAATGATATTTATAAATGAATTTTTCAAGACTATATTTTTGTCTTGCATGGCCTCTGAAATCTCTCTTCCTTTTTTAGCTTGTGGTCATCTAGTGGTTTGACAGAGATTACTTAAAAAACATGTTTAAGTTGTCTCTTTTTTGGCTTATCATTTGCTCGGTTACTTTGTTGAATATTTTCCATAGTTCTGGCAAATTTGATTCTGAGGTTTTGTTATTTATTTACGTATTCAACATTTTTAGTGTTTCTGTGGAGAGATAGGCCCTTGAGGCTCTCTCCTCCACCATTATTACTGACATCACTCAGCAGCTCCAAAGACTATAACTGTTTGATTATCCATAGAGGATATCTTTGCAGAATTGGTTATCTGATCTCTAATATTGAAGAACGTTTTCTGTTTTTTGAATATTGGTGGTGCAGTGTCATATTTATGGGGCATTTTTTTTTAGGAAGATTAGCCCTGAGCTAACATCTGCTGCCAATCCTCCTCTTTTTTTCTGAGGAAGACTGGCCCTGAGCTAACATCCATGCTCATCCTCCTCTACTTTATATGTGGGATGCCTACCACAGCATGGCTTGATAAGTGGTGCGGAGGCCTGCACCTGGGATCCGAACTGGCAAACCCTGGGCCGCCAAAGTGGAATGTGCAAACTTAACCCCTGTGCCACTGGGCCACCCTATGGGGCATTTTTTTTGAAGAAAATATATCCATGCTCAGATTTCATGGTCTTCTAGAAACTTTCTCTTGCTCTGTAGAAAGTCTTTTTGGTGGTGAATAAAACTTGCCACAAATATTTTCTTCATTCTTTGCTCTTTTTAAAGAGATTATCAAGTTGATTGCCTTCTAAAAATTAGAAAAAATTAAAAATTTCTTAGAAAACCTAACATGTTTTTTATGGATTGGGGCTTATATACCTGTGCCCTATGCCCTCTTGTTAATTAGACACTTTTGTTCCTGGACTAGTATCCAAAGAATAAAGTAATTCCAAGTGTATATTGCTTATGCTCTCTTTGTTTGGAAAAATCCGTTGTTTGGAAAAATTCTCTTTATTTGGAAAGTGGAGAGGAAACTAGCATGGAATAATCCTAGGTATTTAGCATTTTGAAAATAATGATTTTCAAAGCCTAGTAGTGAAAAAAAATAAAGGAAATGAAAAGTGAGTAGAGAATAACGTTTTCTGAGATTGGTTAACTGTGGGGACTGGAAAATCAGATAAAGGATGAATTAAACAAGGATTACAAACAGTAAATAGAATTAAAAGGAAAATCAGTGCATGACAGGTTTCAGGAATATTTCAGAAACAGCGTACAGATTGGGTAGGAATAGCAGGGTCTAGATTCTCCAATTGTCAAGTAGAAATTACAGGGATAGGATACTCATTAAAATCTATGCCTCCAGGTGCATTTCTCTCTTTTCCATTCTACACATCATCAAAGTAAACTTCAAGTGGCAAAAACTACCCATGTTTAAAGGAACAGACTTATAGCCCAGTCTATAATTTTCCTGGCTTTTATTCACAGATATACACATGCACAGGAGAAAGTATAAACCTGGTGGGAGTTAAAGTCATTTTGCCACCTGGATTGGATTGAATAATCCTACTCACCTTCAAATTTTAATTCTCCTCTTTTCAATTTGTTCACTCATTTTTGCCAATTCAGTCATTCTACTGACCAGTCTTCAACTCTGCTTTCCATCTGCTTTTCAAGATACCTAATTTGTTTTTCCCAGATTTCAAAACTTTGTTTTGAAATTGATGTTTCAGGTTACATGTGAGGAAAGTCTTTTAGTAGATATGCCCATCTACCTAGTTATTCCTGTCTCGCTGTGGAAAATGGTTTACTGCTACACAGACCTTCTCATGTCACAAATTCTTGGCTCTGTGCATTGAACCCACAGGAATTCTAATCCTTCCTATAAATCACTTTCTTGGTGACTTGAGGTAAGTCATTGAATGTTTTCATATCATATGGAAAAAATATAAATTTCCAGTTTGACAAGTAATGAATCTGCCCCTTACTAGTCAGGTAACTTAGAAGTATTGAATGTCTCTGAGCTTCAGTATCTTCACCATCCCTGTGAAGTGGGGAGAGGATACATATCCTACACATTTGTCAGGTGGTATGAGATGTAAGTTCAAGAGCCTGACACAAGATAGGTATTTAGTAATTGGAATCTTCTATAAGATAACACACATGTAACATATCATACACACACGGACTATTCTTTTTTCAGGGGATATATCTTCAGCTCTGTGCTCTTTTTTTGCATCTTTATTGAGGCATGATTGACAAATAAAAAAGTGTATATATTTAGAAGTGCTGGATATGCTCATTAATTTGATGTGGTAATCATTTCATAATGTGTATGTATATCAAATCATATTGTAGATCTTAAAAATAACGTTGTACAATCAAGATGCCTAATTTTTATCGACTCTGAGGACATTAGACATATTCTTTATATTTATTTATTATACAAGTCTTTGCGTACACTTGATTGTTATTATCCTGCTGCTCCCCACATTCCATGGAACAACATCAGGGATATGCTGAAAACCTAATATGGCCCTGAGCCCACTGCTTTAGGTACCAACAGATAAAAGAATTAAGAGGCAGCATTCTGGAAAAAAGTTTTACACCAACTACGTGCATATTAGCTGTTCATGCCACCACTCCAAAGTCCACAGTGTTATCTGTTTGAATCTGGACAGGCTATTTGTCCCTCTTAAAGGTTTCATTTCCAAAAATAACCTTGCACCCAAAATCTCTCAGAAAGTTACCCTTCATTCCATCCATATCACAAAAAGTTACTGGTACTCGGGATATTTTTTATTGATGTGAGCAATGAAGTCCTTTGTCTTTGACCCATTTGACCCAGGAGTCTTTTATCTTCTGCCAGCATTCATTAAACTAGCTTGCATGTTGGGTAAAATTTCACACCTTTTATGGTTCTCGGAAGTTTTAAACTAGAATCTTACGTACTTTCAATAATTATCGATTTGTGTAGACTTATTTTATCTGATGGGGTAGCCACCTGCCACTTGTAACTATTTACACTTAAATTATTATTAAATATAATAGAAATTCAGTTCTTCACTCATGCTAGCCACGTTTAAAATACTCAGTAGCTACTGGTAGCTGCCGGGAGCCATCAGCCTACAAGTTAAGCCTCTGCCTTGTGACAAGGTCCGGGAGACAGATGAGGGGACACACGGAGACCCTCAAGGGAATCTACCAGGCTGCCCCTGCAACAAGTCTCCCTGGTACTTCTGACTTCCCTGCTTCTGCTCACTCTGTTCTGCACCTGGGGTTATTTCAGGGGCAGTCAGCCCGGCCCTGGAAATGGGAATGATACAATGCGGTATTCTAGGGAAGGTTCTGGGGAACAACATCTTCTAGGGAAAGAATGTTCTGACCCGCCCCTGGAAAGAAGAGAAAAAGGGAACCTGACAAGTCACCTAGGAAGTGGGTTGTTAGCGGTTGCCCTGTTGGGGACTCGTGGCCCCCACGGATCTCTCTGGGAGGGCGGTGGTTGCCACGGCCCACTAAGTCAGGAGGCCGCTGGGGGTGGCCTCCTCGAAGTAAAGGATTGCAGAAGCTTGACTCTCCCAGGCCTACACACAATCCAGATACAATTGACTATTGTTCACCTTGCAAAAACCCACTTACGCCAGCCAAAAAAATGTACTGAGACTGTTCCGTGAAATCATCCATGCATATCCTGAGCCCTATGTAAATCATACGTACACAAAATAAAGTCAGACTTGGACACCAAACTCCTTGTCTCACTGCCTCCTCCTTCGCCGACACTGTCCATCCCTCAGGAGACCCTGTTCCGGCTGGGGCTGGACCCCGGCAGGTAGCCATTAACTACTATGTTGGACAGTGCAGATGTAGAATACTCCCATCACTGGGGCACATTTATTGCACAGTGTTTATTTAAATTCATCCAGTAATCCCTATTGTATAACCAATTAAAAAAATCAGTATGTGTCCTCTCTTTTCCTACCCATCCTTTAACCCCCAAGTTTAGTTGCCTTCATATTGTTTCTTTGGTTTTATCTAGTGTTATTTATAGTCATATTAATTAATTTGCCAGCTTTAAGTAATATTCTTTGTGCCCAGCTTGGAAAGTGAGAAAATCAAAAATTTTACATTTCGTACCCTATCTCCTAACTTCCCCTTTCACATTAGATATATTCTTTCCTAAGCTCAGAAGTAAAGGTCTCTATGAGGGGAGTCTTTAAAAATGTTCTTAAGTGTCCACTTCTGACTATCTAGGACTTAATTCCCCCTGGATGCTGTACTATAAGTGCCCGACATTAAGCTTTTGATTGCCAAGGCAGCTATTTCAAAAGACATCCATCTTAAATAAGCCTATTGTCTGCTGTATGTCAAAGCTACTAACAAAATAAACAGATGAGGAATTAGGCTGCCCCCACTCATGAAGGTCTTGCTCTCAGAAAGCCCTGGGTAACCTAGATAACTGACCACTTGAGTGAACCCTCTTCTCCTTTGCCGTGCCCTAATTCCTGCTCGTATGTTTTAAATTAGCCAATAAAGAGTGAACCTGCAAAACCCTAGACCCCTCCACCCTTCGACCCTAATAAGGGCAGACCATCCAGTCTGCTCTCTGTCTCTCTCTCTACCCGTGATCTCGCTGTTTGGTCCTCAGGCGTGCCATGTACCCTCCAGGACCTATGAGTAATAAATCTTACTCCTCAAAGTTCCCTGGTGGTTTGTGCTGAAGTATGTCCTGTGATCATAATAAGAACCACAGGGGCAGGTCCAGCCACAACATTGGCCCTGGTAGGGGAAGTGTCTGCGGGGGCTTGCTTTGAGTAATACTGGCCTGGGCAAGTGCCTCAGGGATTCCTAGATGAGAGCATCGTTATCAGTAGACTGGGACCAACACACAGATACATTCTGCCAGTGTTCAAGAACTCACCTGCAGCCCTTCTGTTCAGAAATTCTTCCCTTAGTGACAATGGAGATTCCCCTTGATCCAACTTGAAAATCACTTCAGGTTCTGTAAAGCAGTATAGTTTTGTTTTATTTTATTTTATTTATTTTTCTTGTGAGAACACTTAACATGAGATCGCCCCTCAACACATTTGTAACTGCACAAAACAGTATTCTTAACCATAGGCACAATGCTATACAGTGGATCTCTAGAACATATTCATCTTGTATAACTGAAACTTTGTACATGTTGAACAGCAGCTCCTTATTTCTCCCTCCCCAAGGCCTTGGCAACTACTCTCTGTTTCTATGAGTTTATTTCAGAGTCCTCGTATAAGTGAAATCACGCAGTATTTGTCCTTTTGCGACTGGCCTATTTCATTTACCATAATATCCCCCAGGTTCATCCATGTTGTCACAAAGATTCCCTTCCTATTTTTTTGTTTTAATTTTGAGGCCATAATAGTTTATAACATTGTGAAATTTCAGTTGTACAGTATTATTTGTCAGTCACCATATATATGTGCCCCTTTACCTCTTATGCCCACCCCAACCTCCTTCCCCTCTGGTAACCACTAATCTATTCTTGTTGTCCATGTGTTTGTTTATCTTCCACATACGAGTGAAATCATATTGTGTTTGTCATTCTCTGTCTGGCTTATTTTGCTTAACATAATACCTTCAGGGTCGATCCATGTTGTTGCAAGTGGGACGATTTTGTCTTTTTTATGGGTGAGTAGTATTCCATTGTGTACCACATCTTCTTTATCCATTCATCAGTTGTTGGGCGCTTGGGTTGCTTCCACATCTTGGCTATTGTGAGTGATGCTGCAGTGAACATAGGGGTGCATAAGTCTCTTTGAATTGTTGATTTCAAGTTCTTTGGCTAAATACCTAGTAGTAGGGTAGCTGGGTCGTGTGGTATTTCTATTTTTAATTCTTTCAGAAATCTCCAGACTGTTTTCCATAGTGGCTGCACCAGTGGGCATTCCCACCAGCAGTGTATGAGGGTTCCCTTTTCTCCGCATCCTCTCCAACTCTTGTCATTTTTTGTCTTGGTAGTTATAGCCATTCTGACAGGTGTAAGGTGATAGCTCATTGTAGTTTTGATTTGCATTTCCCTAATGATTCGTGATGTTGAGCATCTTTCCATGTGCCTGTTGGCCATCCGTATACCTTCTTTGGAAAAATGTCTGTTCATATCCTCTGCCCATTTTTTGATCAGGTCATTTGTTTTTTTGTTGTTGAGTTCTACGAATTCTTTTCATATTTTGGAGATGAACGCCTTCTTAGATATATGATTTGCAAATATTTTCTCCCAGTTGGTGGGTTGTCTTTTCATTTGGTTCCTGGCTTCCTTTGCCTTGCAGATGCTCTTTAGTCCGGCATAGTCCCATTTGTTTCTTTTTTCTTTTGTTCCCCTTGCCTGAGTAGACATGGTATTTGAAAAGATCCTTCTAAGAGCGACGTCAAAGAGTGTACTGCCTATATTTTCTTCTAGGAGATTTATGGTTTCATGTCTTACATTCGATCTTTAATCAATTTTGAGTTATTTTTCTGTGTATGGTGCAAGATAATGGTCTACTTCCATCCTTTTACATGTGGTTGTCCAGTTTTCCCAGTACCATTTATTGAAGAGACTTTCCTTTCTCCATGGTATGTTCTTAGCTCCTTTGTTGAAGATTAGCTGTCTGTAGGTGTGTGGTTTTATTTCTGGGCTTTCAGTTCTGTCCCATTCATCTGTGTGTCTGTTTTTGTACCACTCCCATGCTATTCTGATTACCACAGCTTTGTAGTATATTTTGAAGTCAGGGATTGTGATGCCTCCAGCTTTGTTCTTTTTTCTCAGGATTGCTTTAGGTATTTGGAGTGTTTCGCTGCCCCATAGGAATTTTAGCATTCTTTATTCTGTTTCTGTGAAGAATGTTGTTGGGGTTCTGATTGGGATTGCATCGAAACTGTAGATTGCTTTAGGGAGTATGGACATTTTAACTGTGTTTATTCTTCCAATCCATGTGCATGGATTATCTTTCCATTTCTTTATGTCATCATCGATTTCTTTCAAGAATGTCTTATAGTTTTCATTCGATAGGTCTTTCACCTCGTTGGTCAAATTTATTCCTAGATATTTTATTCTTTTTCTTGCAACTGTAAGTGGGACTGTATTCTTGAGTTCTCTTTCTGTTAGTTTGTTATTAGAGTATAGAAATGCAACTGATTTTTGTAAGTTTCTTTTGTACCCTGCAACTTTGCTGTACTTGTTGAATATTGCTAGTAGTTTTCTGATGGATTCTTTAGGACTTTCTTTTTCTTTATTTTCTTCTTTTTTTAAAAATTTTCTTTGGAGAACGATTAGCCCTGAGCTAACTGCTGCCAATCCCCCTCTTTTTGCTGAGGAAGACTGGCCCTGAGCTAACATCCGTGCCCATCTTCCTCTACTTTATATGTGGGGAGCGTACCATAGCATGGCTTGCCAAGCGGTGCCATGTTCACACCCAGGATCCGAACCGGCGAACGCCGGGCCACCAAAGCAGAACGTGTGCACTTAACCGCTGCACCACCGGGCCGGCCCAAGGACTTTCTATATATAAAATCATGTCGTCTGCAAACAGCGAGAGTTTCGTTTCTTCCTAATCAATTTGGATCCCTTTTATTTCTTTTTCTTGCCCTATTGCTGTGATGAAAACCTCCAGTACTGTGTTGAATAAGAGTGGTGAGAGTGGGCCCCCTTGTCTTGTTCCTGTTCCCAGAGGGATGGCTCTCAGTTTTTCCCTGTTGAGACTGATGTTGGCTGTGGGTTTGTCATATATGGCCTTTATTATGTTGAGGTACTTTCCTTCTAAACCCATTTTATTGAGAGTTTTTAATCATAAATGTATGTTGAATATTGCCAAATGATTTCTCTGCATCTATTGACATGATTATGTGGTTTTTCCTCCTCATTTTGTTAATGTGGTGTATCACATTGATTGATTTGCGGATGTTGAACCCTCCGTGTCCCTGGTATAAATCCTATTGATCGTGGCGTATGATCCTTTTAATGTATTGCTGTATTCGATTTCCCCATATTTTGTTGAGGATTTTTGCATCTATGTTCATCAGTGATTATCGGCCTGTAATTCTCCTTCTTTGTGTTATCCTTGTCTGGCTTTGGGATCAGGGTGATGTTGTCCTTGTGGCATGTGTTAGGAGGTGTTCTGTCTTCTTCAATTTTTTGGAATAGTTTGAGAAGGACAGGTATTAAATCTCCTTTGAATGTTTGATAGAATTCTCCAGAGAAGCCATCTGGTCCTGGACTTTTATTTTTGGGGAGATCTTTGACTACTGTTGCAATCTCTTTCCTTGGGATTGGTCTATTGAGATTCTCTATTTCTTCTTGATTCAGTTAAGCGAGGTTGTATGATTCTAAGAATTTATCCATTTCCTCTAGATTGTCCAATTTCCTGACATACAACTTTTCACAGTATTCTCTTATAATCCTTTGCATTTCTGTGGTATCCACTGTAATTTCTCCTCTTTCATTTCTAATTTTATTTAGTTGAGTCTTCTCTCTCTTTTTCTTAGTGAGTCTGGCTAAGGGTTTTTCAATTTTATTTATCTCAATTTTATTTAGCTCTTAGTTTCATTGACCCTTTCTACTTCTTTTTGGTTTCAATTTGATTTATTTCTGCTCTAATTGTTACTATTTCCCCCCTGCTGACTTGTGGCTTTGTGTTTGCTCTTCTTTTTCTAGTTCTGTTTGGTGTATTTTTAAGATTGCTTATTGAGATTTTTCTTGTCTGTTGAGATGAGCCTGTATTCCTATGAATTTCCCCCTTAAGACCAATTTTGCTGCACCCCATGTCAGTTGGTATGGTGTATTTTCATTTTCATTGGTCTGCAGATATTTTTTGATTTCTCCTTTAATTTCTTTATTGATCCATTGGTTGTTCAGTAGCATGGTGTTTAGTCTCCGCACATTTGTCAGTTTCCCAGCTTTTTTCTTGTAGTTGATTTCTAGTTTCCTAGCACTATGATCAGAAAAGATGCTGGATATGATTTCAGTCTTCTTAAGTGTGTTGAGGCTTGCCTTGTTTCCCAACATATGGTCTATCTGTGAGAGTGTTCCATGTGCACTTGATAGGAATGTGTATTCTGCTGTTTTTGGATGGAGAGTTCTATATGTATCTATTAAGTCCATCTGGTGTAGTTTTTCATTTAATTCCACTATTTCCTTGTTGACTTTCTGTCTGGATGATCTATCCATTGATGTAAGTGGAAGGTTGAGGTCCCCTACTATTTTTGTGTTGCTCTTAATCTCTCCTTCTAGGTCTGTTAATAATTGCTTTGTGTATTTTGGTGCTCCTGTGTTGGGTGCATATACATTTACGTGTTATGTTCTCTTGGTGGAGTGTCCCCTTTTATCACTATATACCGCCCCTCATTTTCTCTCATTGCCTTTTTTATCTTGAAATCTACTTTATCTGATATAAGTATGGCAATACCTGCTTTCTTTGGTTTGCCGTTAGCCTGGAGTATCATCTTCCACCCCTTCACTCTAAACCTGTATTTGTCTTTGGAGCTGTGATGTGTTTCCTGGAGGCAGCAAATTGTTGGTTCTTGTGTTTTAATCCATCCAACCACTCTATGTCTTTTTTTCTTTTGAGGAAGATTAGCCCTGACCTAACATCCGCCGCCAATCCTCCTCTTTTTTGCTGAAGAAGATTGGCCCTGAGCTCACATCCGTGCCTATCTTCCTCTACTTTATATGTGGCACGCCTACCACAGAATGACTTGACAAACTGTGCATAGGTCTGCACCCAGGATCTGAACCAGCGAACCCTGGGCCACTGAAGCGGAACATGCGAACTTTGCTGCGCCACCAGGCAGGCCCCCACTCTGTGTCTTTTGATTGGAGGATTCAATCCTTTTATATTTAGAGTGATTATGGGTATATGACGGCTTAATACTGCCGTTTTATCACTCGTTTTCCAGTTGTTCTGCATTTCCTTTGTACTCTCGTCTTGTCACTATTTCTGACGGCCAATTCAGTTTGGTGCTTCTCTATGATGGGTTTCTCTTTACTTATCGTTGGTGTCTCTGTCCTGATTCTTTGTTTAGTGGTTACTGTGAGGTTCGTATAAAAGATCTCGTAGATGAGATAGTCCGTTTTCTGATAGCTTCTCATTTCCTGAGTCTTAAGCAGGTTCCACCCCTTTCCTCTTCCCTGACTCAGTGATTGTTGTCACAGCTTATTCCATTTGGTGTTGTGTTGTGAGTTTGTGATTAAAATGAAGTGATTATAGTTATTTTTGATGTTTTCCTTCCCTTTATCTTTAATGTTGTAATTAAGTGTTTGCTAACCTGTTCTGATAGAGAGCTGCAATTTTCTGACCTTGTCTATTTATCTCCTTGCTCAAGGCTTTGTAAATTCTTTCTTCTTTTTTCAGGTATGAGGGCCTTCTTGATCATTTCCTGGGGACGGGGTTGTTGTGGCAATGAACTCCCTCAGTTTTTGTTTATCTGGGACAGTTTTTATTTCTCCATCACCTCTGAAGGATATTTTCACTGGATAGAGTATTCTTTGCTGAAAGTTTTTGTCTCTCAGAATTTTGAATATGGCATTCCACTCTCTTCTAGCCTATAAGGTTTCTGCTGAGAAATCCACTGAAAACCTGATATGGGTTCCTTTGTAGGTTATTTTCTTCTGCCTTGCTGACCTTAATATTTTTTGTTGTCACTTACTTTTACCATTTTTACTAATATACGCCTTGGAGAAGGTCTTTTTACGTTGATGTAGTTAGGAATTCTATTAGCTTCATTTACATGTAATTCCAGCTCCTTCCCCAGGTTTGGGACTGTTTCTTTGAATAAGCTCTCTGCTCTTTTTTTCCCTCTGGAATACCTGTAATCTTTATGTTGCATTTCCTACTTGAGTCAGGTACTTCTCAGAGAATTTCTGCATCTCTTTTTAGTCTTACTTCTCTCTCCTCCTCCACCTGAAGCATTTCTCTATTTCTGTCCTCCAAATTACCAATTCTGTCCTTCATAAAATCAGCTCTGTTATTTAAGGACTCCAGATTTTTCTTTATCTCATTCATCGTTTTTCATCTCCAACATTTCTGATTTTTTTTATAGTTTCAATCTCTTTTGTGAAGAATTCCCCTGTCATTAATTTTATTCCTGAGCCTATTGAACTTTCTGAGTTTCCTTGTAACTCACTGAGTTTCTTTATGATAACTATTTTGAAATCCCTGTCATTTAGATTGTAAACTTCTGGGTACTCATCAGTTTCCTTCTGGTCTGGAGAGTTAACATATCTCTTCATGTTATTTGGTGGGGTGGACTTGTGCCATCGTGTAGTGGTAGTAGTGGTTGCAGATTCCATCTGCCGCCACTGGGCAGGGGGGCAGGAGCTGTGTATTCTGAGTCTGCCATGATCCCTGGCAGCTGTGCCTGTCCTTTGGCCCATCTGCATTTGCCTGCTGGCCACCACTGCTTTACACACCTAGGTGGGCAGGCTCTCTAGTGGGGGTCCCCTGCTCTGGCTGAGCAGCCACGCTGGTGCACCAGGTGGGAGGGGGCATGGGATACTTTCTTTCACACATGATCCTGGGTGCTCCTGCTCTGCACTTGCTGTCTGCCCTCCTGGGCTGCCCAGTTTGGTGAAGACACCCCCACAACTGCTTAGCTTCCTCAGTGTGGAGCATTCCCACGGGCTGGGAGGCATCTCTGAGAATGAAGGGGTTTCCACAGAGAGGTGCCCTTTCCCCCTCTCTCCTCTCAGAGTTGCATGCCAGCCACCACATGAGGTCCTGTACCCTAGATTGCTGCCATTTGGGAGGGAGAGGAGGTCCCCTTACATATTTCCACTGCCTCTTGGGGGGTCCAGCACCTCCACCTTCAGACGTATGGTTGTGTGGATCTCTCAGACGTCTATTGTGTTCTGTGAAGGTCCTCTGTTGGTTTGTGAATTGTATCTTAGTGGGGAGAGACTAAGGGAAGAGCTCATTCTGCCATGACCCTGACATCACTCCCCCTTCCTTTTTAAGGCTGAGTAATGTTCCATTGCATGTATACACACCACATTTTCTTTATCCATTCATCCATCCGTGGACATTTAGATTATGTCCAAATCTTGGCTATTGTGAATAATGCTACAAATGAACATGGAAGTGCAGGTATCTCTTTGAGAGAGAAGAGCAGGCTTAATAAATATGTGAAGTAGTAATAACTGAAAATTTTCCAAACAAGGTGGAAACTATAAAGCCACAGATACAAAAGGTAAATGAGCCCCAAGTAGTTAAGCATCAAAGATAGTCAGACTGGACAAAAAGCAAGACCAAACTTTATACTGTCTACAAGGAGCTCACTTTAAATATTTAGATATAGATAGGTTAGAAGTAAAAGGATGCAAAAAACTATAACATGGAAATACTAAACAAAATAAAGTTGTAAAGTTCAGAAAAGTTAATATTACCAGGCATAAAGAAAACATTGTGCAATGATTCAGGGGACAATTCAGGAGGAGTACAGAACAAATCTAAATATTTGTGCACCAAGTTACAGAGCTTTAAAATATGGTAAACAAATCTATAGTGCAGAAAGAAGAAATAGACAAATCTACAATTAAAGAGTAGAGATGCCAACATTTCCTGGTCAATAATTGATAGGGAAAATAGTAAGAAATGTGCAGGGGAACAGCTGCATTGTGGCACCCTCTGTACGAGTATCTGTATGTGACAAGCAACAAAGGTTTGACCCACAGCTACTCATGAGTCTTGGCATAACATCTGGTGGTTCTCCCAGAACATCAGATGGGCAGCTTGCAGGGAGCTACCTTAAGGCCACCATTCATTTGCCTCCCTAACTCCCCTGGGAGGCTGTTATGAGATACTTTCTCATTTCCTGTTGGTATGAGGTATGCAGCTTTCTGTCTACTTGCCCCCTCTCATTTTATACCACTTAGCCGCCATCTAGAATTGGTCCCTCGGGAATGGGGTATCCCTCAAATTGTATTGCAGTCATCTGGCCCCTTTCATTTTAGTGGCATACTTTTTGGTGTGGGAGAAAAGGGCTGGGGCTCTGGCACCTTTGACTGCTCTTCCTTTCATTGTCTTCATAAGTAATAAATTGTCTGAATCTGAAAGTGGTTTATTGTACCTTTACAAACTTGAATATGCCCACTCCTGGCCTTGCCTGCTGTGTGTGCTTGGCAAATGCGACCCCAGTCAACATGAATCATAAAATCTCACTACCCTTTTAGAAGACAAGGTCCAAGTGGGCTAGGGTAGGGGATAAGATTGATTCCCTGGGATCTGGTAGTGCATGATGTCACCTACATGGTGGGTGAGAGAGAAGAGGGAGAATGAAAGTTCTCCAAATAAGGGATTTGGTGGGTCAACTTAGGAGACAGAAGACTCCCCAGGATCTGGACTTGTATGAGATTGACATGCATGTTAGGTTAGGGGAAGGACATAAAAGTTCCTGAGATATGGTAGTGCATGCTTTCTGTATTGGACAAGCAGAGAGGGGAAATGTTCCGTCCTCTTTTATACCTGTTTGGGGCCTGCATGGGTCAAGTTAGGGGATATGAGAGGACTCCCTCAGGTCTGATAGCCTATTGTTACCTGTTGACATACGTTTGGAGTCAAGCAGCTAGAGGTTGGATCAAAACCAGCCACTAATTGATGCTTTAAGTTATTAAGTGCATTTGTTCCTCCCAACCGAGAAAAGCCTTGGAGTTACAGGGCTTCACTTGTGAATTCTAGCAAACATTTTAAAGAAGAATTAACACCAGTCCTCGTCAAACTCTTCTAAAAAAGGAGGAGGAGGGAACACCTCCTAGCTCATTCATCGAGGCCAGCATTGCCCTGATACCAAAGCCAGCTTTGTATCTTTGTCACCTGATATGATGATAGTATAAGAAAAGAAAACTACAGACCATTATCCCTTATGAATATTTATGCAAAAATCATCAAGAAAATATTAGCAAACTGAATTCAGCTACCTTTAAAAGTATTATACACTATGACCAAGTAGGATCTACGCCTAGAATGCAAGGATAGCTCAAGTTATGAAATTCAATCCGTATAATACATCACATTCCTGGAAGAGAAAAAAGGACACATTCAATTGATGCATAAAAAGTATTTGACAAAACTGAACAGCATCTCCTGATTGAAAATCTTAATAAAGGAGGAATAGAAGGAAATTTCCGCAGCATCATGAAGAGTGTATATGAAAAATCCACAGCTAACATCATACTTGTTAGTGACAGATTGAAAGCTTTTCCCTTAAGATCAGAAAAAAGACAAGGATGCCTGCTTTTGCCACTTCTATTCAACAGAGTATTGGATGTTCTGGCTAGAGCAAATGGGAAAGAAAAAGACAAAAAAGGAGTCCAAATTGGAAAGGGAAAAGAAGAATAATCTCTGTCCACGGAAAACATGATCTTTATGTATAAAACTCTAAAGATTCCACATAGAAAAAGGCTGTCGGAGCTAGTAAAGAAATTCAAGAGTTGCAGGATGCAAAATCAATACACAAAATCAGTTGCATTTCAGTATGCTAACAATGAGCAATCTGAAAAGGAGATAAGAAGAACAATTCCATTTACAATAGCATCAAAAAGACTAAAATACTGAGGAATAAATGTAGCAAGGAGGCGAAAGGCTTGTACACTAAAAACTGCAAACTGCTGCTGAAAGCAATTAATGAAGACGTAAATAAATGGAAAGACATCCTGTATCCCTGGGTCAGAAGGCTTAATATCAGTAAGATTGCAATATTCCCAAAGCTAGCTACAGATTCAATGCAATCTCTATCAAACTCCCGGTGACATTCCTGTGGAAATAGAAAAATAATCCTAAAATTCACATGGAATTTCAAGGGGCACTGAATAGTCAAAGCAATGTTGAAAAAGAACAAAGTTGGAGGCCTCACGCTTGCTGATTTCAAAACTGACTACAAAGCTACAGAAGTCAAAACCGTGTGGTGCCAGCATTAGGAGAGACATGTAGATCAGTGGACTAGAATACAGAGCTCAGAAATAAATCCTCGCTTATACAGTTAATTTATTTTCAATAAGGATGCCAAGACTATTCAATGGGGCAAGGCCAGTCTTTTCAGCAAGTGATGCTGGAAAAACTGGACAGACACATGCAAATGAATGAATTGGTTTCTTATCTTACATCACATACAGAAATGAACTCAAAATGAATCAAAGACCTAAATGTGAGGCCAAAAACGATCCATCTCTTAGAAGAAAACACAGGGGGAAATCTTCATGACGTTGGATTTGGTGATGTTCTGGGATTTGGCACCAGAAGCACAGGCAACAGAAGAAAAGAATAGATACCTTTGACTTCATCAATATTTTAAAAGTTTGTGTATCAAAGGATACTATCAAGAGAGTGAAAAGACAACTCAGCATGGGAGGAAATGTTGGCAAATCATATAGCTGATAGGAGTTTAATATCTGGAATATACAAAGAACTCCTACAATCAACAACAAAACAAATAACCCAATTAAGAAATGAGCAAACAACCTGAATAGACATTTTTCCAAAGAAGATATATGAATGGCCTATACACGCATGAAAAGATGCTCAACATGATGAGTCATTAGCAAATCCATGCAACAATTAGAAACCAATTCACACCCATTTAGGATGGCTATTACTGAGAAAACGTGAAACAAGTGTTGGTGAGGAGTAATTGGAAGCCTTGTGCATTGCTGATGGAAAGGTAAAGTGGCGCAACCTCTGTGGACGACAGTTTGGTGGTTCCTCAAAACTTTAAACATAAAAGCATATGATTCAGCAATTCCACTTCTAGATATATGCTCGAAAGAATTTAAAGCAGAGGTTCAAACAAACACTTGTACACCAATATCCGTAGCAGCATTGTTCACAACAGACAAAAGTTGGAAGCCACACAAGTGTCCATTGATGGGTGAATGGATAACTAAAATGTGATATATACATACCATGGAATATCATTCAGCTTTAAAAAAGACTGGAATTCTGATACGTGTTAGAACATGGATGAACCTTGAAACATTATGATAAGTGAAATAAGCCAGATAGAAGATGACAGATATTGTATGGCTCCACTAATATGAAGTTCCTAGAATAGGTAAATTCATAGAAACAGAAAGTAGACCACAGATTACTGCTACACATGGATCTGTACACCACCCATCACCACAGGTCTCGACTTTTTTCATCTGGCTGATGAAAATACTAAGAGTGGGACTGTAAAGAGTCTTTCATCTTGCCTCTGAAGCCCTCTAAAAGGGCCCTCTTGAATTATATTAATATGAGAAATCTGACTTCAAGGCTAGAAATAGGAGTGGGGAATCATTGTTTTATGAGTACAGAGTTTCTGTTTGAGATGATGAACAATTTCTGGAAATGGATAGTAGTGATGGTTGCATAACATTGTGAATATACTTAATGTCACTGAATTGTGCACTTGAAAATGGTTAAAATGGTAAATTTTATGTTACATATAGTTTAATACAGTAAAAAAAAAAAAGTGAAATAAGTAGATACGTTTGGAAAGAGACAAAACTTGGCATGTGTCCTAGAGGTGGCATGTCTTTCTTTTCATAGGGCCTTGGCAGACATACCAGATTTTTCATGCTGTCTTCTCCCCATTTTTTAAATTATTTTCCTCCCAAGGGACTTCAGGATAAAATTCATTTCAGTTTCTGGAGGCTTCTTTAACAGATGAGAAAATTTCCCTTTATGCGAGGATTGATCTTCAGAGCTCTCGTGGTTAAAAGAATATATATATCAAAACAAAAATAAGATGAAAATTACCGGTTATTTGTTCACCCTTAGCAGCAGGAAAAGGGCATCAGATGTTAGAGACTTAGCAGTAAAGTTTTTTGCATTAATCTGAATATATGCATGTATGTGTCTGTGTGTGTCTCTCAACTTACCTTTTTAAAAATTTCAAAACCTCCCTTTCCCGTGAAATCAATGTTATGCTTGGGTTTTAATAAAGGCCTTAGGGTCTAATGAAATGTTATACTTGGGTTTTCATAAAAGCCTTAAGGTCTAAATCAAATACCGCACATTTGTAATTCAAAATATTGTCATAAAATAGTGCATTTATTGAGGCCTAGCAAATACCTACTTAAAACTAAAAGTAAATGCAAAGCCGTGCTTACTGGTGGGAGCTGCTCCCTCTGCCCGCCCCCACCCCCATTCCATGAGCTGCTAGCTGTGCAGGTGTTCTCCAGGCAACCACCAAGTAATTCCTGGAGTGCCTGTGTAAACTCATTGGTCTATGTTTCTGTTAAAAAATGCTTGCCAGAGTTTGAGAAAAATTTGTAGTGAAGAGAAAAAAATAGGTTAAATTATATTGTGAGTGAGGCTCTGAGCAGATTAATTGTATGTATTGTTCCAAAAATGTGTAATTGGAATTCATATGTTACATGTTTGAGCTGTAAGTGCTTAAAAAGTGTTAAAGAAATCCCTCTAATGTCCAAAGTTTTCACTGTGTGAGTGATATCTTGTTGGTTGGCAATTTAAAAATCTTTTTCAGTGGGCTTGGCTGCCCATCAGCAGGAGTAACTGATAAGCTCCAACAAACGTCAAGGTACTTGCAAAATTTCTTGAAACAATGTAGGTGGACTCATAACACTGGATGCTTCTGACAAAGAAAAGAAAAATGCTATCTTTTACAAGGTAAAGAATTCTCCAAACACAGAAGTTGTAACTTCTGTGAAAGCTGGTCCATTTTGGTTTCAGGGCTTTGGCCCCACCTACTCCTGATAGATTGACTAGATCAAACTTTTAACCCCCTTGTCCCAGAGGCTGATAAGATCACAGTGCCTTTTTGGAAAAAAGACTGGCAGGATACTGCAGGCCGGCTAGCTAGGTATGGAATGGGAGTCTGGCAAGTGGTATTGCATCTGGTTGCTGAAGTGTTCAGTGACAAGGGGACAAGTGGTTTTTGACTGTCATGCCTGAGACACCTGATGAGTTGTATCAATGGTGAGAGTTAGAGAACGAGTGGGGAGGGTCCCACTAAGTTTATAAAACAAAACACAACATGTATCTTGCTCTGCCAGGGAAGAGAATCCACTTCCCTCTGCACCACAGTGGTAACTGCAGATAAAATACTCCCTAAGTGATTGAGGTAAGTTCAGTTACTCAGAGCTGAAGGGAAGCGTACTCTTAAAATGAGTGGAAAAGGGGAAATTAGAGAGAGATTTGGACAAAACTCCAATGAGACTATGAAAAGTTTGGCTTATCTGGCTAGCAGATAAAGGAGCCATGCAAGTTTTGCTGGATGAAAAAGAATGGAAATCACCCAGTTGCCAAGTGAGAAACACCATGCTCCAAGCCACCATGCCCACCACCACCTTGGCTGGTGACATGAGCAGGAAGAAGAACACGTAAAGACTGATCAGGGCTTTTTGAAGTGGGTCTTTGCATCCATAATGAAACAGTAGGGTACCTGGCGTGATTCTCTCATTTGATAAGCACCATGGATGACTGTCGAGGAAGCTGAAACTTCCCTTAGGGTCACTGTAACCGAGATCTGGACTTATAATGGGAAACGTGAGCATCCAGATAACGGGATGGTCACCCAGGGTCAGAGTGATCGGCTTGTTCAATTGATGCTACCAGACTATCTGGGAAAATTTTCTTTTGTGCCCAGAGATAGCCTCCCCAAAACTATTTAACTACTTGGCAACAAGGTCCCCAGAATGGAAGCTTGGACATAGACCACGGTAAGCGTCGTTCAGGCTAAGGCTAAGGGAGGAGAAAAAGAAACCAAATAGAGGCAAGGACCACGTATGCCTGGATAGTAAGCCAAGGGGTTCGAAAGGAGGAGACCCATAGTGTGTCTTTAGAAACCAATACCAGAAAGAACTTGGGAAACTCTCAAATATTTGGAAAATAAACAGCATATTTCTATGTGATCAATGCATTAAATGAGAAGCCAGAAGGAAAAAATGAATATCTTTTTGGATTTTGAAAACAGCATGCCAAAATTTGTGATTCAGCTAAAGGAGTGCCTGGAGGAAAATTTATAGGTTCAGTTATGTATATTAACAAAGAAGAAAGACGTAAATAACTGACCTAGCCTCCACCTTAAAAAGCTAGAAAGAATAAATTAAACTCAAATTAATAGAAGATACGAAGTGATAAAGATAAGCACTAAAAGCTATGAAGTAAAAAGAAAAATGAGAGAAATCAATAAAACTAAAACCTGGTTCTTTGAAAAGAGCAATACGCTTGATAAGCTTCTGGCTAGACCAGAAAAAAATGAAGGAAGACACAAATAACTCAGAATAGGAAGGATAGAGGGTATCGCTGTAGATCCTACAGACAATCAGTGGATAATAGGTGTATCATAAATAACTATATACTAATAATTCAATTGCATAGATGAAATGGACAAGTTATTTCAACAGCATAACAATGCAACTTCGCTGAAGAAGAAATAGACAACACGAATAGCACTATTATCTATTAAAGGAATTTAATTCATAATGGAAATCACGTACCAAGACCACCCTTTCATTCTTTCCACAAAGAGAAGTCCAGACCAAGATGGCTTTAAAGATTTTTTATTTTTTCCTTTTTCTCCCCAAAGCCCCCCGGTACATAGTTGTTCATTCTTCGTTGTGGGTTCCTCTAGTTGTGGCATGTGGGACGCTGCCCCAGCGTGGTCTGACGAGCAGTGCCATGTCCGCGCCCAGGATTCGAACCGTCGAAACACTGGGCCGCCTGCAGCGGAGCGCGCGAACTTAACCACTCGGCCACGGGGCCAGCCCCCAGACCAAGATGGCTTTAATGATGAATTCTACCAAACTTTAAATAAAGAAATAATGCCAATTCCACACAACCACTTAGACATAAATGCCACACTCTTTTGATTTATGTAGATTTGTATTATGACACAGCCTCCAAAACAAATCTAAGGTATACTCTGGAGAAGGTGTGGGAGGGCAGAGCTTAGAAAGGCAAAAACTATAGACCACAGGAATTGTTTTGAAAGCCCTGTGATTCGTTGGTTGCTCTATAGATGCTGGTGTTCTAAAATCAGCTATATGAGGCTTCTGGCCATCCATCAGGAAGGGATGCTCAGTTTCAGGTACAAGTTGTGGGTTCTCTGAGAACAGAGTACCTGACCCCACCTCAATCCTGGCATGGCCGCTTCATTTTAGGTCCTGGTCAGCCACACAGAGTCCATTTTTGGGGTCCTCTATCTTTTGTTTTAATTCCACATTTCTCTCCTTTGATTGAAACCTGTCACAGGCAGTGTTGATGATCAATTTGGTGTTTGTCTCACTTCGGTGCCTAAGTAACCTCTGCCCGCCTTGGGTCCATCTAGTCCCACAGAGGGACTCGTGGGCTTAGTGGGACTCAGTTATCCAATCAAGTAACTCGGGCCATGCAGGGCAGGGATCCAGCCAGGTACCTGTTATAGGTCAGCTAAGGTCTCAGAGTGGAAGTTTGTGGAGGTACTGGCATTAGTTGCATCAAGGGTCTGAAGGTCTTGAGTCATCACGATTTGGGTAGGAGTTTCCCAGAGGCATTTGTGGAAGCCAGCCATAGTTATTTTAAAGAACAGCCAGATGCTTAGTCCTAAAACCAACAATAATGTGAGGGCCTGGAGACCCAATCTTAAAAGTGAACCCAGCCCTGAGGGTAAGCAACTAAAAGGATCTGGAAAACACAAAAGGGGGAAGTAGGAATGCCTAAGAAATTGTTTCAAAGCTTTCCGCTCTGTGCCCTGGAGGGGAGAAATCCACCAAGGTAATCTAGATGAACTAGAGAGGGGGAATTGCCCACATATCCAACAGTTACTCTGACTTTTATGTGTAGTGAAGGAGTGAGCCCATTGTAAAAAGACACTGCTATCAGAGGCCCATTCAGATGTGGATTGGAAAAATGAACACAGTATCAGAAGAGTCTTAAATGACATTTGAACAATATGACAATGGTGATACTAAATAGTCATGGAAGTGCATATACAGGTCTGGTCTGGGGTCTTGGGGCAGCTGTCTGTAAGAGATGTTGGCTACTTCTCTTCCTGGAAGTTGTTACTGCGAGTCAGCTTTATCATGGTGTCCAAGAGCAGAGCGGATTATCAGTCATCTGAAGGAGTTGGTAAGGCCCTTTCCAATAGGGTTCAAGGGCTGTTTTCCTCTGATGATGTTTACACAGGCTCTAGACTGTGATCAATGGGATCCTTTAAATTAGAACCTGGGAGAGCTTCTTCATCCTGTTGACGATAGGCTCGAGTATAAGATATTAGAGACTTACAGTAACTGGTCAGACTAGCCTAAGACAACAAGGGATCAACAGAAGGTTGTACACCAACAGACGTTGATCTGCCAGTGACTATCCCATGTGAGGTCAGTTCATGTTTTCCAAAGAGGGCATTGCAAACAGTTGGCAAGACCAAAGGCAATACCTTAGGTCAGGGGAGCCCAGTCTATAAGTATTTAACAAAACGTCAAAGACAATTAACAGGACTAGAATCCAATATCTACAAAGGTGTAACGTAATTTCTTTCTCCGCAATTACCCTCTTTTTTTCTTTTCACCAAAGATAATGACGGCAAAACTAATTCGCTTATATTAAAAATTTGGTCTGATTATTTAGATAAGTGAAAGTAAGAATATTCACTGAGAGTTTCTGAATTCTGGAGGGATCAGGTAGGGATAAAAAGTAAATGCTTTATCCTTGTTCACAAAGGTGTATCTTACCAAATTGTTGATAGCTTAAGAGAAAAGATTTCTTTAAATTTGGAAAAACAGAACATTAGAGCGTTCTCCCTGGTTCATGTAGTCCTATCTAATTAATATTCGTTCTTGATCTTTTGTTAGTAGTGTTGTTTTTTTTTTAAAAAAAAAAAAAGCCAGGAATTTCTGTTAGAATTCTGTAATTTCTTAACCAGTTCAGTCTTATGATCTGAAAGTTTATCAGAAACCTGGATTCTAGAGTAAAAGTGTCAGACTCCTTTCCATGAATCTCTCTGAAGATAAAATATTTGCAAAAGCCTCAGAGTAAAACCATAACTCTCTATGGATGACAAAAGATTTAATGTTATAATTCAATCGAAAAGGAAATTTGGTTATTTCTGTGACTTGTAACATTTTATGATACCTAGAATTAGAAATGATAACATTATATCAGGATGTATTAGATTTTTAAAGTTTAATATAACTTTTAAGACATTTATATTAGTAAGATAGTTTATACAAAGACACCTATAAAGGAGGCTTAGCATCACTTATTTGACAATGCTTCCCATGCAGTTTAACGTACCAAATAAACTTAATTAGTTTGATGTTTCCCTTTTTGTAAGAAGAGAGAACAAATTCTTTGAGGAGTCCCAGGGATCCACTGGAAATTCTCAAAGTTGCTTTCAAGTCAAAAGAAAGACTTTATTTTGACTTGGAATTTTGGGAAATTTGACAAAAACATCAAAAGGTTTTAGAACATTTGGTCAAATAGGATCATAGGTTACTGTGAAACAATGCCTACCTATCCAATTAACTATGGTGGCAATTAAAGATTTTCAGACAAATACAGAAAATTAAAGAAGAAAAACCTTAGCTCTTGTGATTAAAAACCTAATAAAAACAATACAGTAAATTTATTTTGATAAAACATAAGATACTTGCCTTTTTGGTAAGCTACTCAAGGGTAAACAAAACAACACAAAACAAAACAAAACAAAACAAAAATCCTTTTATAATGTCTTTATCAAGAGCAGGCTAAAAGTTCAAGAAAATTATCCTTTTAAGAGAAAGAAAACCAAATCCTAATTTTGCACAGGTTACTTTTGATAGTTAAACTTATTTACCTAATTCATTTTAATCTTAGCCAACTTGACCATACGTAAAACTGTTTGCTCAGGTTTTCCTCCCATAAGCTTTCTATAACTTTTTCTTTCACATTCAGAATTCCTCATATGCCTTCTCTCTTTCCCAGTGTTTTAGGACAAATTTACTTTCTTAACAAAACAAAAAAAATCTTCATTCCTTATACCTTCTTTACTGAAAGCATACATCTTACTTTCCTGGTACACAGAGATGTTTCCCTTATTAAATTTTAGTACCTTTAATCACATATAACAATTAGAATTTTTAACCCCTAGAAACCTTAATTTTTAGTGAAAACTAAGAATAAGCTATTATGAACTGTCTTTTACATTAGCAGTCCATGGATTGGCAGACTTATAAAATACTTTATAGAAACATATACTGTCTCATAGAAAATTCCTCAGCGTGACACAAAAGATGTTTATTAATAAACCCAAATACTTTAACATTTTCTATAATAAGAAGCCAAAAGTAGATAAATCTATGTTTAGTGATTAATGTCTAATGTTTTATCTTATTTGGAAATGATCTAAATACTCAATAAATTTTTATCATTTAATTTAATTTAGCAAAACTCTAAGGTTTCAAGTCACCAAAAGTTTTTGAAGTTATTTTTAAGTACATATACCACAACACATAATTATTGTTAAAAAGTTTACCTTAAAACTCTTTAATCTGAATTCATTTAGTTTCTTCCCAATAATTATACCTTTTAGATTACCCACAAAAATTTTATGAGACGTCAGACAAAGTCAGCCATCAACTTTTGCTGCCAAATTTTGTAACCGAGATAACATGGATTTGGCTTTTGGTGAACTTAGATAGAACAAAAGTTTTATACTTAAGGCTTATAACTCTAAAGTTAACAAACTTAAATTAGCTTTAATATGGAACGTTTCCCTAGATCACATGATCCTGAAGTTCTTCTGGGTTAATTTTTATTATATTTATAAATAACGTATATAGGCACTTACTTTAACACAATTAAATAGAGCTCTTTTAGAAATTATGTCATCTGGAGGTAGAAAAATATATATGTGACATATAGAAAGAGAGACACGCACACACATAGAGAGACCCCATAGCTATTGTTTGAAAATTCCTGTCATGAATCATGTAGAGTAATGCAAAGATCACTAGTTATGAAATAGTAGTTGAATCTAAATTTTGTTTCTGTCAGATGGGATGCAGCAGTTTACCAGAAAATCTCTGAGTCTCATTAAGTCTGGAAGGAGCCCACGTGGGGGCCCTTCTTTGAAGGTAGATATGGGAATGTCTGTAAAGCCATTAACTTAACAGACTTTTGTGTAGTCTTTTAGGTACCTCTTATATCTTAATTTTTTATTAGCTTTTTGCAATGAAACTTTCAATAAGGGTATTTTGGAATTTTGAAGTCTTTGCTTTTAAGTATACTTCTTAAATGATCTTATCTAATTGGAACATTCCTTCTAATGGCCGATGTAATTTTAAATTATCCCTGGTGGTCTTAGTCCAGAGAACAAGATATTTACAGGACCCAGAGCCACAATTCTTAAATATAAACCCTGCTGGGGTACCAGAGGGTAGCTGATCGGCAGAGGCTGTCCTTGAACATGGATTTCCCATGTTGAGCTTGAGTGAACTTTATCTTTCCAAATGCGAACTTGCTGTTGAAAAGCCTTATCTTGCCACAACAAGAAATAGGAATGAGTGGTGGGTGTCTCGACAACTGGACCAGGCTCCCTTCTCTCCCCTTCTTGAAGCTTTAGTGAGGGCATCTGGACAACCAGACTGGACTCCTTAAACCTTTAGTGAGGGACCCCTCAGGCAAAAAGCTTTCCGAGACCTCTGCCTCAAAGTGTGGGGGCTCTTGGATTCTAGAGGACTTTCCTGAACATCTCTCAACACCATCAAGGAGCAATTGAACTCAAGGGGCTCTTGGAGGTGCCGACGCCTTGGTCCTGGATGGTGCAGGGAAAGGTCCAGGAGTGGCTTCAGGTCCCACTTCTGACACCAAAGAATGTCAATAAAAATATCTGAGATACAAGAATTTACTTAGGAAAGCTCATACAGTTAGGAATTCAGTTAGGAATTGCGCATACAGTTTGCAAATGGGGAAATGCAGCCTCAAAAACAAATCAAAAGTACACTCCAGGGAGGGTGTGGGAGGGCAGAGCTTATAGAAGCAAAAATCATAGACCATAGGGATTATTTAGAAAGCCCTCCAATTTGTTGGTTCCCCTATAGATACTGGTGTTTTAAAATCAGCTATATCAGGCTTCTGGCCATCCATCAGGAAGGGATGCTCCGTTTCAGGTACAAGCTGCGGTTTCTCTGAGAACAGAGTACCTCATTGCACCTCAGTGCTGGCATGGTCGATTGACTGTTATGTTTTAGGTCCCGGTTAGCCACACGGAGTCCACTTGTCTTTCTCTTTTAGGGATCCTCTGTCTTTTGTTTCAACTTGACAGGAGGAAATCTCTCTTTTTTTAGGAGCAAATCTTAGTGATCTTGAGTAAGGCAAAGGTTTCTTAAATAGAATACCAAAAGTATGAAGTATGAAAGAAAACAAGGATTATAAATGAGGCTATTTCAAAATTAAAAACTTCTGCTCTTCAAAAACACTGTTAAAGAAACAAGAAGGGAAGCCACAGCCTGGGAAGCGGGGGATGGTTAGAGGTATGGGGAAATATTTGCTGTTCATTTGTCTTGATGAAAGATGTACATATAGAATATATAAAAACTCTTTAACTCAAAACCAAAAATAGGCTCATATTTCAACCAGTACTTCACAAGAGAAGATACATTAATGACAAAAGGGCATGTGGAAAAATGCTCAACATCAGTGTCTGTCAGGAACATGAAAATTAAAATCCAGTAAGAACACAATATTTCTTTAAAATAATAAGATTGACAATATCATTTATTCTGAGGAGTGTGCAGCCACTAAAACTCTCATACCTTGCTGATGGAAATGCAGCATGGCTTAGCCACGTTGGAAATACATGGCAGTTTCACATAAATGTAAATCTACCCTTAACACAAGACACAGAAAACCAACTCCTCTGTATTTACACAGGAGAAATGAAAACATGTCCACACAAAGACTTGTAATCAAATGTTTACAATGGCTTTATCCATAAAAGCGAAAACCTTGAGACGATCCAAGTGTCTAGTAACTGCTGAATAAATAAGCAAGTGTGGTATAGCCTCGAAACAGAATATTGCTAAGATTAAAATAAAGAAACCTACTGGTATATGCAACAGAATGGATGACGCTCGAAAGCACTACACAGTGAGAGAAGGCAGACGCAAAAGAGTAAACACTTTGTGATTCCATTTTATAAACTTCTAGAAAGGCAAAACTATTGTGATAGAAAGCAGGGTAATGGTCACCAGGGCAAAACATATAATGGTGCGAGGGATACAATGCAACATTTTAGGGTGAAGAAAATATTCTATATCGTGATTGTGGTGATAAACAGCTGATATACTTGTCAAGGCTCATTGAATTGTACACTCAACAGTACGGAATTTTATTTTGTATAAATTGTACCTCAATCAAGATGATAACATTTTTTAAGTAAAGTATATTGAATTATGCGGGGAATTGCATGGGTTAGTTATGCTTATATACTTACCCACTGACATGAGGTGGCTGTAGTTCTCCAGCATTATGTTACCGAAAGCTTGGCCTCTGATCCCAATGCCAATCCAAATAATGAGAACAGGGTCTTGGGAGAAAAAAGAAAGCCTTTATTTTGCCAGGCAGAGGGAGCAAAGCAAGGGCCAGCGCCCCAAAAGTTGCTTGCTCCCCGTTAAGAGATGGGTAGGGCTTTTTATTTGGGGTTTTGGGTAGGGGAGGAGGGCCGTGGACTTCTTGGTCAGCATTTTCCCATTGGCCTGTGTCTGGGGCTGCTTCCAGCAGAGGAGACAAAGGGTTTGTCAGATGAGTTTCCTTGGCTGTTTATCTCCATGGTGGAAGGTAGACTCTGACGTCAGGAAGCTGAGAAGCTGGGCCCGGGAAGCTTCGGTTTCTTGATATTCCTTGGACATTAGTTTCTCTGTAAAAGAACTTCAAGGTCCTGGGATCAGCTACAGCTTTAGTGGGAGCCCAGGGTGAGGCCATCTGGGCCTGAACAATTTGTAACTTCTATTTGGTTGTAAAGCTTAGGGAGTCAGAGGTTAAAGGAACAAACATTTGCATACGAGTGTAACTAAAGACCAGCGGCACTGGGAATGCAGGCTTTTAGTTTTAACCCCATCCATGCCAGATTCAGTGTAGGGGAACCAATATCAGGGCTGATATTAACTAAGAGCTGGTAACATATTCCCCACTGTCATTTCCCGCTTTCCATTTCTATGGAAAAAGGGGGTGTCATGGTCATCTGGCTGCTTCCTGCTGAACTGGGGCTATGCTAGGGATTTTTGTGGTGGAAAGCTTGAACATATTCTTGCCAGGTTCCCCTGTGGGTGGTGATAGCCTCAGTTGCAATTTTACAAATACTGGAAAAACAGCAGAGGACGAATTTAGCTATAATATGTATATATATATCTCCACCATTAGGAGCATAGATCAACCGAGCTAAAATGCCAAACAATGTGGATTGGAGTCCTTTTGGTAACCAGGAACATAATCTTGAAAGCCAGTCATCAATATCGTTTTTGTACCATCTAGGATGGAAGTATGATGATCTGACGTTTTGTTGTAACCAGGTACTTAATAAGAAGTATTTCTAGAGAGACAAAAGGAAAACCAGGTTAATTGTTGGAGAAATTATAGACCAGATGGCAAGCAGTTAAAAGACTTTTAGATGTTACAGTTGAGAATATTTTGCAGTTTGAAGTATCTCTGATGGCGTCACCTGGCACTCAGGTACCATTTTGAGGGGCTTATATAATAGCAGACATGAATCTCTCTCACGTTTGTATCAAGTCCTCCAGTTTCAGTTTGCAAGGCTTTAGGAAAAAGGGCAGGTTCAGTTCTCTATGATTCTGAATGAAAATAATGGGGGGAAAAAACCCCTGAAAATGTTAGTTTTGAGATTTGTAGCCAGACATTATAGGAAACTAGAAGAATTCAGGATCCAGTTCAGTTAACAGATATAATAAGAACCTCAAAGACCATGATCAAAACTAGGACCTAATATTCACAAATGTGTATTATAGTTTCTACTTAAACATAATTTGTCTCTCTAAAATCACCCTCATTTTTACTAAATATAGCCAAATTGAGATGAACTGGTTTTCAAGATAAGTCTAGTTTTAATAAATTTTGCCGATTATTTACATAAGTGCACCAAGAATGGCAATTGATCATATAAATTCTTTTAAATCTGCTTTGCTGAACTTTGTATAAGGAATCTCAGATTGGACTTTAAATGCCTCCCACCGCCAGGAAAGTCAAGCCAAGGACTTGTCAGCAGATTCTGCCTGCAATACCTACAGATTTGCATGACTTCCTCTCTTTGAGAGGTTTCCCCAAATATCCTGGGGTCCTTTTCACCTGCTAGAGGGAGTGACATTCTTTACTCAACCTTACCAGGTTACTGGGAACCCATAAGCAAGGTACCAGGCCAATATTTCCAAGTGGTTTTATTCCAGAAAGTCAACCTTCATTCCTCAAAAGCTATCTTGGTGACAGCAGCATCGTGGAAGAGTGAACCTGCCAGGGACTCTCTCCCCTCCAACCTATAATGAAAAGGGGCAGCTGTACTCCAACATAGGACATCCTAAGACAACGCAAAAACACCAGAGAGACATGTAGCCGTGCAACGGAGGGCAGAGAAGCTGGAGCCCCCTCGGTGGAGCTGGTAAGGGGTAAGAGAGAACTTCGCTCCCTCCCCTAAAGACTGTGATCTTTGACCACAGGAGGCTCCATGAGGGAAGGAACGGGGAGGGGACATTCATTCATGGGAACATCAAGGACTCCCTAGGGCCCTTGCAGCCTTGAGGGAAGCCCTCTACCAGGGCAAAAACTTTCATCAGGGTGACCTCATCAAGCCAACACCCCAGGAGAGCAGATAGCAAGAGCAGAGTGAGAAAGCCTGGAGAGCATGCAGGAGAAAGTGCCCCTCCCCCCACCCACCTGGTACCCACTCCACTGCCTGGGATCTCGGCTGAAGGTGGAGGGCTCAGATTATGCAGCTCTTGAACCCCCACCCAATGGCAATAGGCAGTAACTGCAACCAAATAATATTAGGGTGCATAAGATCTGACCCACTTCTAGCAACATAAAACATTATATCAAATCTCCAGACCAGAGAGAAAATGACAAGTACGCAGAATTCAGTCCTGAGAACAGAGAAATATTTAATCTAAATGAAAATGAATTCAAAATAGCTGTCATCAAAAGACTCAATGAGGTAAATAGAATGTAGAGAAACAATTCAACGAGCTCAGGAGGTACTTCACAAAAGAGATGGAAACTATAAAGAAGAATCAATCAGAAATATTAGAGAGGAAAGACACAATGGAAGAGATAAAACAAAATATGGATTCCCTGAATGCTTGAGTGGACATCATAGAGGAGTGTATCAGCATAATCAAAGATAGACGTGTTGAAATGCTCCAGACAGAGGAGGAGAGAGAACTAAGACTAAAAAGAAATGAAGAAAGTCTTTGAGAAATATCCAACTCAATTAGAAAAGGTAACATAAGAATTATAGGTATTCCAAAAGGAGAAGAGAAGGAGAATGGAGCAGAAAGCGCATTCAAAGTAATGATACCAGAGAACTTCCCAAACCTAGGGAAAGAGAGGGACATCTGTGTGGAAGAGGCTTCTAGATCTCCTAGATATGTCAATGTAAAAAGACCTACTGCAAGGCATATAGTAGTAAAACTGGCGAAAAGGAATGACAAAGAAAGAATACTAAGGGCAGTAATGCAGAAGAAAATAACCTACAAAGAAACTCCTTTCAGGCTTTCAGCGGATTTCTCTGCAGAAACCTTACAAGCTACGAGGGAATGGAATGACATATTCAAATCTTTAAATGACAAAAATTTTCAGCCAAGAATACTTTATCCAGCAAAAATATCCTTCAGATATGTGGGAGTAATAATAAAACCTTTCCCAGACAAACAAAAGCTAAGGGACTTCATAGCCACGAGATGCCCCCCGTACAAGAAATCCTCAAGAAGGGCCTCATGCCTGAAAAAAAAAAAAAAAATGGGGGAGAAAAGGGTCAGAAAACGCAGAGTAAGGAGATAAATAGGTAGACCAAATCAGAATAGGATAGCAAATCCTCAAGTATAGCATTAAGCTAAAGGGAAGGAAAACACCAAAAGCAAAGATAATCCTGAGTTTAAACCGCAAACTCACAACACAAGATGGAATAAGATTTGAGAAAAACAACTTAAGAGGGAAGGAGGAGAGGGACTGAATCAGTTTAGACTATGGAAGTTAGAGGCCATCAGCAAATGGACTTCCGAATACAAACCTCAGGGTAACCACTAAACAAAGAAGCAGAACAGAGAGACAAAGAAGAAATAAGGAGAAAACAAAGAAACACATCATAAAAAACTACTTAATTCAATGGGTAGACCAAAATACGCAGGACGAGAAACAAAGGAAATGCAGGAAAATGAGTGATAAAATTCCAGCATTGAGCCATCCTGCATCAATAATCACCATAAACGTAAATGGATTGAATTCTCCAATAAAAAGACACAGAGTGGCGAGATGGATTAAAGAAGAAGACCCAACAATATGCTGCCTCCAGGAAACATATCTCAGCTCCAATGACAAACACAGGCTCAGAGTGAAGGGATGGAAGACAATACTCCAAACTAATGGCAAACAAAAGAAAGCAGGTGCCGCCATACTTTTTCAGACAAAGTAGACTTCAACATAAGACAGGTAAAGAGAGACAAAGGGGGGCAGTATAGAACGATCAAAGGGACACTCCATTAAAAGAAATAACACTTGTAAATATCTATGCCCCCCAACACAGGAACACCAAAGTTCGTAAAGCTACTACTGACAAACCTAAAAGAAGATATTAATAATAACACAATAATAGTAGAGGACCTCAACACTCCACTCACATCAATGGATAGATCATCCAGACAGAAAATCAACAAGGAAACAGTGGAATTAAATGAAAGCTAAACCAGTTGGACTTAATAGACACTCCATCCAAAAAGAGCAGAACAGACATTCTTCTCAAGTGCGCATGAAACATTCACAAGGATAGACCATATTTTGGGAAACAAGGTAAGCCTCAATAAATTTAAGAAAACTGAAATAGTTACAAGCATCCTTTCCGCTCACAATGCTGTAAAGCTGGAAATTAATTACAAGGAAAAGGCTGAGAAAAGGACAAAGATGTGGACACTAAACAACACGCTATTGAACCAGCAATGGGTCATTGAAGAAATTAAAGGAGAGATCCAAAAATATCTGGAGACAAGTGAAAATAACGTACCATACCAACTCATGTGGGATGCAGCAAAAGCCATATTAAGAGGGAAATTCATCGCAATACAGGCACACTGTAACAAACAAGCAAAATCCCAAATAAGCAATCTCAAATTACACCTATCTGAATTAGAAAAGAAGAACAAACAAAGCCCAAAGTCAGCAGAAGGAGGGAAATAATAAAAATCAGAGCAGAAATAAATGCTATGGAAACAAAAAGGTCAGTAGAAAGGATCAGTGAAACACAGAGCTGGTTCTTTGAGAAGAGAAATAAAATTGACAAACCCCTAGCCAGACGTACACAGAGAAAGAGAGAGAAAGCTCAGATAAAGAAAATTAGAAATGAAAGAGGAGAAATAACAACAGACACCACAGAAATACAATGGATTATAAGAGAATACTATGAAAAACTATATGCCAAAAAAATGGATAATCTAGAGGAAATGGATAAATTCTCAAACTCTTACAATGCCCCAAAGCTGAAGCAAGGAGAAACAGACAATCTGAATAGACCAACCACAAGGAAAGAGATTGAAACAGCAATCAAAAGCATCCCAAAGAATAAAACCCCAGGACCACAAGGCTTCCCTGGGGAATTCTACCAAACTTTCAGAGAGGATTTAATACCTATCCTTCTCAAACTATTCCCGAAATTTAGGGAAGATGCAACACTTCCTAATACATTCTACAGGGCCAACATCACTCTGACACCAAAGCCTGACAAGGACAACACACAAAGGAAAACTACAGGCCAATGTTGCTGATGAACATAGATGCAAAACTCCTCAACAAAATTTTGGCAACCCGAATTCGGCAATACATCAGAAGGATCATCCATCATGATCAAGTGGGATTTATACCACGGACACAGGGATGGTCCAACATCCGCAAATCAATCGACTTAATGCACCACATCAAGAAATTGAGGAATAAAAACCACATGATCATCTCGATAGATTCAGAGAAATCATTTGACAAGATCCACCAGCGATTTATGATAAAAAAAAAACTCTTTAAAAAATGGGGATAGAAGGAAGTTACCTCAACATAATAAAGGCCATGTATGACAAACCCACAGCCAACATCATACTCAGTGGGCAAAAACTGTAAGCCATCCCCCTGAGAATGGGAACAACACAAGGATGCCCTCTATCACCACTCTTATCCAACATAGTACTGGAGGTTTTGTCCAGAGCAATTAGGCAAGAGAAAGGAATAAAAGGAATCCAGATAGGGAGTGGAGAATTGAAACTCTCACTGCTTGCAGACGATATGATTGTATATATAGAAACACCCCATCCCAAAAATCCATCGGGAAACTAATAGACATAATTAACAACTACAGTAAAGTTGCAGGGTACAGAATCAACTTACAAAAAATCAGTTGCTTTTCTATACTCTAATAACGAACTTACAGAAGGAGAACTCAAGAATACGATTCCATTTGCAATTGCAACTAAAAGAGTAGATTATCTAGGAATATATTTAACCAAAGAGGTGAAGCACTTATACAATGAAAACTATGAGACATTACTGAAAGAAATTTATAATGACATAAAGAGATGGAATGAGATTCCATGCAGATGGATTGGAAGACTAAACATAGTGAAAATGTCCATACTATCCAACACAACTTACATATTCAGTGCAATCCCAATAAGAATCCAATGACATTCTTCATGGAAATAGAACAAAGAATCCTAAAATTCATATGGGGCAAACAAAGACCCCAAATTGCTAAGGCAGTGCTGGGAAAAAAGAACAAAGCTGGAGGTATTACAATCCCTGACTTCAAAATGTACTACAAAGACATGGTGATCAAAACAGCACGGTACTGGTACATAAATGGGCACATAGATCAGTGGAACAGAACTGAAAGCCCAGAAATAAAACCGCACATCTACAGACAGCTCATCTTCCACAAAGGTGCCAAGAACATACAATGGAGAAAAGATAGTCTCTTCAATAAATGGTGTTGGGAAAACTGGACAGCCACATGCAAAAGAATAAAGGTAGACCATTATCTCACACCGTACACAAACATAAAATCAAAATGGATCAAAAACTTGAAGATAAGTCCTCAAGCCATAAAATTCCTGGAAGATAGTAGAGGTATTACACTCTTTGACATCGAACTAAAAAGGATCTTTTCGAATACCATCTCCTGTCAGACAAGGGAAACAAAAGAAAAAATAAACAAGTGGGAGTTCATCAGACTGAAGAGCTGCTGCAAGGCAAAAGAAACTAGAATTCAAACAAAGACACAACCTACCAATTGGGAGAAAATATTTGCAGATCATATATCTGACAAGGGGTTAATCTCCATAATATATAAGGAACTCACACAACTGAACAATAAAATAACAAACAGCCCGATCAAAAAACGGGCAGAGCATACGAACAGACATTTTTCCAAAGAAGATATACAGATGGCCAATAAACACATGAAAAGATGTTCAACAGCACTAAGCATCAGGGAAATGCAAATCAAAACTACACTAAGATACCACCTTAAACCTGTTAAAATGGCTCAAATCACTAAGACTAAAAATAGCAAATGTTGGAAAGGGTGTGGAGAAAAGGGAACCCTCATACACTGCTGGTGGGAATGCAAACTGGTGCAGCCACGATGGAAAACAGTAGGGAGACTTCTCAAAAAACTAAAAATAGAACTACCATATGACCCAGCTATCCCACTACTGGGTATCTACCCCAAAAATTAGAAATCAACAATCCAAAGTCACATATGCACCCATTCGTCCCTTGATGGGCACCTAGGTTGCTTCCGAGTCTTGGCTATTGTGAATAATGCTGCAATGAACATAGGGGTGCATGCATCGTTACGCATTAGTGTTTTCAAGTTCTCATTGTAGTTTTGATTTGCATTTCCCTGATAGCTAATGATGTTGAACCCTTCTTCATATGCCTGTTGTCCATCCGTATATCTTCTTCGGAGAAATCTCTGTACAGATCTTTTGCCCATTTTTTAATTGGGTTGTTGGATGTTTTGTTATTGAGATGTATGAGCTCTTTGTATCTTTTGGATATTGACCCCTTATCTGATATATGGGTTGCAAATATCTCCTCCCAGTTGTTAGGTTGTCTTTTCGTTTTGTTGATGGTTTCCTTTGCTGTGCAGAAGCTTTGTGGTTTGATGTAGTCCCATTTGTTCATTTTTTCTTTTGTTTCCCTTACCCAGTCAGACATGGTACTTGAAAATATGCTGGTAAGACTGATGTCAAAGAGAGTGCTGCCTATATTTTCTTCTAGAAGTTTCATGGTTTTGGGTCTTACATTCAAGTCTTTAATCCATTTTGAGTTGATTTTTGTGCATGGTGTAAGAGAATGGTCTACTTTCATTCTTTTGTATGTGGCTGTCCAGTTTTCCCAACACTGTTTACTGAAGAGACTCTCCTTTCTCCATCGTAAGCTCTTGGCTCCCTTGTCGAATATTAGCTGTCCATAAATGTGTGGGTTTATTTCTGGGCTCTCAATTCTGTTCCATTGATCTGTGTGTCTGTTTTTGTGCCAGTACCATCCTGTTTTAGTTACTGTGGCTTGGTAGTATAGTTTGAAGTCAGAGAGTGTGATACATCCAGCTTTGTTCTTTTTTCTCAGGAATCCTTTGGCTATTCGGGGTCTTTTGTTGTTCCATATAAATTTTAGGATTCTTTCTTCTATTTCTGTGAAAAATGTTGTTGGAACTTTGATAGGGATTGCATTGAATCTGTAGATCGCTTTAGGAAGTATGGACATTTTAACTACGTTTATTCTTCCAATCCAAGAGCAAGGAATATCTTTCCATTTCCTTGTGTCTTCTTCGATTTCTTTCAACAGATCTTTCACCTCTTTGGTTAAGTTTATCCCTAGGTATTTTATTCTTTTTGTTGCAATTGTAAATGGGATGGCATTCTTAATTTCTCTTTCTGCTGCTTTGTTGTTAGTGTATAGAAACAAAACTGATTTTTGTATGTTGATTTTGTATCCTGCGACTTGACTGTATTCATTTATTATTTCCAAAAGTTTTTTTAGTGGATTCTTTAGGGTTTTCTATATATAAAATCATGTGGTCTGCAAAGAATGACAGTTTCACTTCTTTGCCATTTTGGATCCATTTTATTTCTTTTTCTTGCCTGATTGCTCTGGCTAGGACTTTGAATACTATGTTAAATAAGAGTGGTGAAGGTGGGCATCCTTGACTGGGTCCTGTTCTTTAAGGGATAGCTTTCAGTTTTTCTCCATTGAGAATGATATTAGCTGTGGGTTTGTCATATATGGCCTTTAATATGTTGAGATATTTTTCCTTCTATACCCATTTTATTAAGAGTTTATATCATAAATGGATGCTGTGTCTTGTCAAATGCTTTCTCTGCATCTATTGAGATGATCATGTGATTTTTATTCCTCATTTTGTTAATTGGTGTATCACGTTGATAGATTTGTGGATGTTGAACCATCCCTGCATCCCTGGAATGAAACCCACTTGATCATGATGTATAATCTTTTTAATGTATTGTTGTATTCAATTTGCTAGTATTTTGTTGAGGATTTTTGCATCGATGTTCATCAGGGATATCGGCCTGTAATTTTCTTTTTCTGTGTTGTCCTGGTCTGGTTTTGGTATCGGGATACTGTTGGCTTCATAGGATGAGTTAGGGAAGCCTCCCCTCCTCTTCAATTTTTTGGAAGAGTCTGAGAAGAATAGGTGTTAAGTCTGCTTTGAATGTTTCGTAGAATTCACCAGGGAAGGCATCTGGTCCTGGACTTTTATTTTTGGGGAGGTTTTCGATCGCTGTTTCGATCTCCTTAATGGTGATTGGTCTATTCAACTTCTCTGCTTCTTCTTGGTCCAGTTTTGGAAGGTTGTATATTTCTAAGAATTTATCCATTTCTTCTAGTTTATCCAATTTGTTGGCATATAGCTTTTCATAGTATTCTCTGATTATCTTTTGTATTTCTGAGGTGTCCATTGTAATTTCTCCTCTTTCGTTTCTGATTTTACTTATTTGAGCCTTCTCTCTTTTTTTCTTGGTGAGTCTAGCTGAGGGCTTGTCAATTTTATTTATCTTTTCAAAGAACCAGCTCTTGGTTTCATTAATTTTGTCTATTGATTTTTTAGTCTCTGTTTCGTTTATTTCTGCTCTGATTTTTATTACTTCCTTCCTTCTGCTGATTTTGGGCTTTGTTCTTCTTTTTCCAGTTCCTTTAGATGCACTGTTAGATTGTTTATTTGGGATTTTTCTTCTTTGTTGAGGTAGGCCTGAATTGCTATAAACTTCCCTCTTCGAACCACTTTTGCCATATCCCATAGATTTTGGCATGTCCTATTTTCACTTTCATTTGTCTCCAGGAAGTTTTTGATTTCTTCATTGACCCAATCGTTGTTCAGTAGCATTTTGTTTAATCTCCACATTTTTGTGGGTTTTCTGATTTTCTTCCTGTAGTTGATTTCTAGTTTCATACCTCTGTGGTCAGAAAAGTTGCGTGGTATTGTTTCGATCTTCTTAAATTTATTGAGATTTGCTTTGTGGCCTCATATGTGATCAATCCTGGAGAACGTTCCACGTGCATTTGAAAAGAATCGGTATTCTGTGGTTTTTGGATGGAATGTTCTATATATATCTACTAAGTCCATCTGGTCAAATGTGTCATTTAAGGTCAGTGTTTCCTTATTGATCTGCTGTTTGGATGATCTATCCATTGGCGTAAGTGGAGTGTTAAAGTCCCCTAATATTGTGTTACTGTCTATTTCTCCTTTTATGTCTGTTAATAATTGTTTTATGTATTTAGGTGCTCCTATGTTGGGTGCGTAGATATTTACAAGTATTATATCTTCTTGCTGGATTGTTCCCTTTATCATTATCTAGTGCCCTTGTCTCTTGTTACAGTTTTTGTTTTATAGTCTATTTTGTCTGATATAAGTATTGCTACCCCCGCTTTCTTTTCTTTGCCATTTGCCTGGAGTGTCGTTTTCCATCCTTTCACTTTCAGTTTGTGAGTGTCTTTAGGTCTGAAGTGTGTCTCTTGTATGCAGCATATGTATGGGTCTTGTTTTTGTTTATCCGGTTGGCCACCCTATGCGTTTTGATTGGAGCATTTAGTCCATTGACATTTAAAGCAGCTATTGATAAATACGTATTTTTTTGCCATTTTGTTATTTATTTCTGGATGTTTTACTAGTTCTTCTCTGTTCCTTTCTTTTTCTCTTGCTCTCATCCCCTGTGGTTTGGTGACTTTCTTTAGTAATATGTTTGATTTCTTTTGTCTTACTTACTTTCTTACTTATTATAGGTTTCTCTTTTGTGATTACCATGAGGAGCCTATGTAACATGCTATGTATATAGCAGTCTATGTTGAGTTGATAGACTCTTTAGCTTGACCTCTTTCTAAAAACTATACTTTTTCACTGCCCTCCTCCCACACTTTATGTTTTTGAAATCGTATCTAATCTCTTGTTTTGTGTGCGTCTATCCATTACCCTCTTATCATTGCAATGGGTAATTTTAGTACCTTTGTCTTTTAACCTTCATATTATCTTCACAGGTGGTTGATCTGCTACCTTTACTATATTTTTACCTTTACCAGTGATTTTATTGCCTGTTTTTTGGGGGGCTTTCTTTTTGACAATTTTTTTTATCCCTATTTGTGGTCATCGTTTTCCCACTTAAATAAGTCCCTTCAGCATTTCTTTTAGAATTGGTTTCTTGGTGATAAACTCCTTTAATTTTTGCTTGTCTAGGAAGCTCTTTATCTCTCCTTCCATTTTAAATGACAACCTTGATGGATAGAGTATTCTTGGCCGTAGGTTTTTTCCTTTTAGCATTTTAAATATGTCATGCCATTCTCTTCTCGCCTGTAGGGTTTCAGCTGGGAAGTCTGCTGATAGCCTTATGGGCTTTCCTTTGTATGTCACTTGTTGCCTTTCTCATGCCACTTTTAGGATTCTCTCTTTCTCTTTCATTTTGGACATTTTAATTATAATGTGTCTTGCTGTGGGCCTCTTTGGGCTTATCTTGTTTGGAGCTCTCTGTGTTTCCTGTACTTGGGTGTCTGTTTCCTTCCTTAGGTTAGGAAAATTTTCAGCTAATATTTCTTCAAATAGATTTTCTGCCCCTTTGTCTCTCTCTTCTCCTTCTGGGACGCCTATAATATGAATGCCAGTGCGCTTGATACTGTCCCAGAGTTCCCTTAGGCTGTTCTCATTCTGTCTAATTCTTTTTTTCCATTCAGCTTGGGTGATTTCCTCTAGTCTTTCATCTAGCTTGCTGATCCGTTCTTCTGTATCCTCTACTCTGCTATTGAGTCCCTCTAGTGAATTTTTCATTTCCAGTATTGTATTCTTCATTTCTGATTGGTTCTTTCTTATATTTTCCAGTTCTTTGTTTATGAGCTCACTGTGTTCATCCAGTCTTCTCCCAATATCTCTGAGCATCATTATGAGTTTTTGTTTCAACTCTTTGTTGGGTAGGTTGTTTATTTCTGTGTTTTTTTCTGGGGTTTTGTCCTGTTCCCTTGTTTGGAATGTATTCCTTTGTCTCCTCATTATGCTTGTTTCTCTGTGCTTATATCTATGTATTAGGGTCGGCTATGTCTCCTGATCTTGGAGAAGTGGCCTTATGTAAGAGATGCCTTTAGAGGCCCAGCAGTGTGCTTCCATCTCATTACCAGTCTGAAAGATTCAGGAGTGACCCCTTTGTGGGCTATTTGTGTCCTTCTGCTGTGGCAGGGTTGCTCTTAATGCAGGTACCCGGGGAGTCTAGCCTTTCCTTCCCTGGCCAGCTGATTGTAAATCTGGTTTGGCGAGCCTCAGCACCATTGGCTACAAGGTCTAACAGCACTCTCCTGTAACACTTTTCCTGTTAACTGGGTAGGTACCCAGTGTAGCTGGTTGCTAGGCTCAGGGGCTTACAGTCGCTATAGGCCTCAGGCCTACAAGGCTGTTGTCAGTTCTCTCAGGGGTGCAGCTGAGTGGGGCTGACCCTAGGCACAGGAGCACTCAACTGTTTCAGGCTCTGGAAGGTGAGGCTGATCCTTTTGATGGCTATTTGTGAAGCACAGGCCTTCTGCCACTGATAAGCCTCAACGCCCCACCCCCCAGGACCACACACACCATCAACACAGTCCTGGTCTGTGCACACGTCCCAATGCCCTGGAGTGTACCCCGATGCCCCACTGCAGAGGCCCCCACCACTCCACTAATGCCCCCCACAGTTCACCTGGTCCTCACATGGGCCCTGCCCCACAGAGGCAGACACACTCGCCTGCCTGTAGAGGATCAAGGCACCCAGTCAATGCAGGCCATCAAGTAGCCTGAGGGCTTACTTTTGGGCAGATCCTGTCCCTAGGGTGGGCTGCCTGCCCTGGCTGAACTAGATTAAATCTACATTCTAGTGGGTGTGGCAGACCCCTGGGCTAACAGGCCAGGGAAAGAACCTCAATGGCATCTGCTTGTCTGTGTCAGCACACCTGGACTAGGTGGCAACAATGACCACCACCAATGTCTCAATCTCCTGAGAGGTCTCCCCTGTCACCAAGATGCACCCAGAGCCCACCAGGTGAGTCTCTTTTCACCAAAGGACTGTCAGCCTTCTCTCTGGTGATTTTAGGTTGCTGAGACGGGTGGGTTTGTGCATGTGCCCTTTAGGACCCAGGTCGTTTTGGCTTTCATCCGATAGCTTTTCTGGGGTATTCCCCACTGCAGTTAACAGCCAGCAAAGCCAGTTAGTAAGACCCCCGTCTCAGTTGTGCTGAGTCTGAAGGATTCTTATAGCACTATCAGGCCCCTGCTCAGGACCTCACTTCTCCAGGGAGGGCTGTGTACCTTAGGGTGGCTCCCGCCTGGCTGGCTGAGGAACTCCACTGCTCCTGAAGGTGGCTTTTTTTCTCTCCAGAAGGAATTTATGCCTCTTCTGCCTTAGTCAGGACTGTCCCTTGTTGTGGGGGTTCTTTTTATCCAGCTTTCAGTTTTCTATCCAGGGTAATTTTTCCAAAAATAGTCGTAACCTGGTTGTGTTCATGGGAGGAGATGAGTTCAGTCTGCCTATGCTCCCATCTTGACAAGATCGCCATTAGTACTTATTTGACAATGCTTTCCATGTAATTTAACGTACCAAATAAGCCTAATTAGTTTAGTATTTTTTCTCATAGGAAGAGAGCAAATTTCTTTGAGAAGTCTCAGGGGCCCTCTGAGGATTCCCAGACAAACTCTCCCTCCTCTTCCAGGTCAAAAGAAAGCCTTTATTTAGGACTTGAATATTTTTGTGGGTGAGGGCAACTTGTCAGAAATATTAAAAGGTTTAAAACATGTGTTCAGATAGGAAACAACACTCACTGCAAAACTATGCTCAGGCATCTGTTCAAAGTAACAACAGGAACAGTCAAGGGCAAACAGAGTTAAAATAGTCAAAAAAAATTTTTATTTATTTTTTTATCAAGAGCAGATAAAAAGCCTAAGAAAACTACCCTTTTAGGAGAGGAGAAAAGAAAATGACTTTTAACTTTGCACCACAGCTTATTTTTGATATTGAAACTTATTTACTTAATAAATTTATTTCAGTTTCAGCCAACATGACCATACTCAAAACTCCTCAGGGTTTTACTTTCACAAATGTTCTGTCACTTACTTTTCACGTTCAGAATTTGTCCCATGTCTTCTTTCCTCTCTTTTTTTTTCCCCTGGTTTTTTTTGGTGGGGGGGGTGGGACAAATTTATCTTTTTAAACAAAACTAACAGAAGTATCTCTATTCTTTTTACCTTATTTACTGAAAACATACATTTTACTTTCCTTGTATACAGACCCCTTAGAAATGTGTGTCTTCTCATAGAAAATTCCTTAGCCTACATAAAACATGCTTATCAATAAGCCTAAGCAATTTTTAGTTTCTTTGAGGTAAGAAACCAAAGGCAGACAAATCTATGCTTAGTAATCATCTTTTAACATTTTATCTTATGTGGAAATGACCTAGATACCCAGTAAACTTTTATTGTTTAATTTAACTTAGTACATCTCTAAAGTTTAAGTTTTCAAAAATATTTTGGAAGCTGTTTAAGTATGCAGACTATGAAACATACTTATTGTACTTAAAAACTCTTACCCAGTTTCAACAATTATGTTTAAATTACTCTTAATAACTTCATGCAACATTAAAGCAGTTAACCATCATCTTAAGTTGTTTTAAGTACATACACCATAATACATATAATTAATCTTAAAAAGCTTTTCCAAAAACTTTTATCCTTTTACATTTACTTAGTTTACCTGTCTTTAACGATTATATTTAGATCATCTACAAAAATCTCATGGGGCATATAACAGATCAGCTATTATACCATGTTATTTATTTTTTGCTGATGAATTTTGTAACAGAGAGAACGTGAGCTCATTTGACCAGTAAACCCAGGCTGTACATCTGCATTTTATCCAAGGCTGATAACTCTGAGGACATGCCCATTTTAAATTAAACCAGTAAACTCAAACGGGCTTTTATTTACCAAAGATCATTTTGTATCATGTTGAGCAACTTGAAACGTCTTTGGGCTAGTTCTTACTACATTTAGAATTTATATATATATATACATGTATTTACTTTGTGCCAATTAAATGGAGCTCTTAATTTTGGCCATACCATCTGGAGGTAAAATATCGTACACAGAATTCCCACAGCTATTGTTGTAAAAGTTAGTGCCATGAATCAGGTACAGTAATACAAAGCTCCCTAGTTATGAGTCCAAATTTTGTTTTCCAAATTGCATTCCAGTGGTTGCAGCCTGGGTCTCTGTTGAATTTTGCCAGTGACTCCAACAATGGCAAGTGAGGAATTACTTAATGACGTCACTTTTCAGTTTAACACTGAATAGTGGCACCAGTATCCACTAGAAGTCAGCCTGTTGTGTCCCCACTGTCACTTGTACCCAGGGCTCATGGGGGATTATTGGAATGGGAGCCACCAGCATGGCAGAGACCCCTTGGCCCTGTCAATTGTCTTCTTCCTCTGAGTTTCAGACTCAAGAGGTCATGAGCTTCTTTGGCGGACCCTACTTTTTCTCTTTTGTGCCTTCTTCTCATTTTTAGTTTAGGACACTCATTTTTCCAGTGCTCCTTCCTCTCTGGGCCTGGATCCCCTTTTCTGTCTCTTTCAACTGGGGGAGCTGTGTAAAACTCCTTGACTGGCTTGGCTTTATGCTCGTCTTGAGCATTATAGACTTTGAAAGCAATTTCCACCAATTGGCCAGAACTCATGGCTACGGCCCCTTCAACCTTATTGAGCTTCCTTCTAATATCTGGGGCACTCTGTCCAATAAAGATCATGTTGACCACTTGGAGGTTTGGGGGGGCTTCCAGGTCTGAGTCAGTATATTTTCTATATGTCTGATATGTTTGGGAACTCCTTTTTTAAGTCCAGCCAAGATACACCTCCGGTAATGATTTAGTAATGCATTTCCTGCCTCTGTGTTTGGGTCCCAAATAGACTCTCCCTGGGGTATGGCCACATCAGGAGTGGGAGTTTGATTGGGATGCTCACCATGTAAATGTTGAGCTTCTTCTTTGTTTTTTATCATTACAAGGCACTGCTCATCGCCCGTAAGCATTATACTGAGTAAAGACTGAATGTCTGCCCAAGTAGGGTGGTGAGTAAAAAAAAAAATAGTTGTAAACAAATCCGTCATCTTTTGTGGATCTTCTCGGTAGGACAGGTTTTGGTTTCTCCAATTTAGCAAATCAGAAGTTGAAAATGGGGTATAAGTCCAATAGCAGGTGGCCAGTTGCCCAGGCTGTTTGTTCCTAAGGGCAGCTGGTGCAGATGGAATTGCCCTGCCCGCATTCCAGAAGACCCCTGGCCAAAAGGAGTATCCTGGTGCGTTCTTGAACGGAAGACCATTCCTGCTCCTGACTCATACCCAGGGGGTTTCCCTGGGCGTCCGGCCCCTCCCACCACCTTCTTGTCCAGTAAGGGTGGATGCACAGGGGGCGCCATGGGGGTTCCCTTCCGCTTCCCATCACCTGGGATTGCAGCGGGGCATTGGGGGGCACCTGCCATCTGTTGTTGTGCCACATTTAAATTAGGATTAAAGGGATTCAGCACACTTAGGACAACCATGTCCTCATCAAGTTTTTCTTCCAGTGTCTGAGCATCTTTGACTACCAAAGGCTTGGTTTTTCTTTGGGCCATCAGCTTGGTCCCTGGCTGGTCACCTTCCTGATTATGCAATCTCATAAAAGCCTGCGTCTGTGGTATCCTTTCCCATTTTCCAGACCTCTCACAAAACAACTCCAACTGCAGGATGGTGTAATAACTCAAAATTCCATTCAATGGCCAACTTTCCTCACTTTCCAAGACATACATCATCCAGGCGGTGTTACGATAAAATACCATTTGTTTTTTTTTTTTTTTTCCTCCCACCGGCTTATAACTATAGCTTGACCAATCAGCCAAAATCTTTCCCACGGGACTCTTAGGTGGAATAGATGTGGCGCCTCCCATATCAACACAGAAGAGGACAAACAGACAGACGAAGAACAACCAAAGAAACCAAACCAAGCCAAACCAAACAAGCACGCTTTTCCAAAGAGCCCTCAGCCACCAACGGAAGCCTATACAAAGAAACAAAAGCCAAAACCCAAAGTGCTTCCAGTCCCAGCTTAGCCTGTGTCCTACCCTCAGGGGGGTGCCCAAGAAATGAAGACCTGGCCTTCAGATCTTCCCAAATGAGCAAGTACGAGGGACCTCGGTTGTACACACTGGGAGACTTACCTTGTTGGGCCAGGCATCACGATTCCAAGTGCACTTTTCTTTTTTCCCAAGGTAGTTTCCTTGGCAACCAGAGGTCCAAATGGCTGCCCCAGGGGAGGAAGCAGGAGGGAAGGCTGCCGAAGCAAAACGGGCTTTGGCAGCTGCTGGAGCAGCCCCGCCAGCAGTTCTGGACGCTCTGCAGAGTCTGACCAAGGAAGCAGAATTGGATTCGACAAGTACAGCCAACTGAGCACACCACTCCCCCGCAATCTGGTCCCTCCCCTGAGTCCCTCTCCAACCCTCTGCCTCCCCAATTGGGGCGAGGAGGGGTGTATGACTGAGGAGGCTCCGATCCAAGCTGAGGGGTCAGTGAGGACCACCCACAGGTCCCACCTGGGTCAGCAAGTTGGTACAGAAAGTTTGATCTCTGATCCTGAGGCCAGTCCAAATAATGAGAACAGAGTCTTGGGAGAAAAAGGAAAGCCTTTACTTTGCCAGGCAGAGGGAGCAAAGCAAGGGCCAGTGCCCCAAAAGTTGCTTGCCCCCCGTTAAGAAATGGGTAGGGGGTTTTATTTGGGGTTTTAGGTAAGGGAGGGGGGCCGTGGACTTCTTGGTCAGCATTTTCCCGTCGGCCTGTGTCTGGGGCTGCTTCCAGTGGAGGAGAGAAAGGGTTTGTCAGATGAGCGTCCCGTCCTTGGCTGTTTATCTCCATGGTGGAAGGTAGACTCTGACGTCAGGAAGCCGAGAAGCTGGGCCCAGGAAGCTTCGGTTTCTTGATATTCCCTGGACATTAGTTTCTCTGTAAAAGGACTTCAAGGTCCTGGGATCAGCTACAACTTTAGTGGGAGCCCGGGGTGAGGCCATCTTGGCTTGAACAATTTGTAGCTTCTGTTTGGTTATAAAGCTCAGGGGGTCAGAGGGTAAAGAAACAAACATTTGCATACGAGTGTAACTAAAGAGCCAGGGAACTGGGAATGCAGGCTTTTAGTTTTAACCCCATACATACCAGGTTCACTATAGGGGAACCAATATCAGGGCTGATATTAACTAGGAGCCAGTAAGAATTACATCACTGTACCGGATCCTCTGAGCAGGGTCCATTTGCTGCCACTTCGCCTAGGTGAACTCCATAATCATGTCCTTAAATGACACTGATGCCTGTAATAAATGTGCTGTTGGGAACTAATGCTTGCTATGCTTACTCTTTGAAAGTTTAAAACAAATGTTACAAAGCATATCTATCACGATCCTAATTTGGTCTTATGCCTTGGGGTTTCTCACATAATTAGCACAATATTATTCACATGCCGTAATTTATTTGCCTATATTTATGATATATATTAACTTTTATTAAAATTTATTTTTTACATCTTATGATAGGATCACATGATTTCTTTCCTTTATTCTGTTAGTGTGGTGAACTGTACTGATTTTGATTGCTAATTCAAACTGCATTCTTGAAATAAATGTAAACCAGTCATTTTGCATTCTCTTTTCAATATATCTATTAATTCAGCTTGGTTATCTTGATTCGGAAATTAATATGGAAAACTAAACAAGCATATATAGCCAGAAAATGTTTAAGCAGTTATGATGGAGCTACTCTGCCAGGTATTCAATCCCCTTTTGTAAAGCCTCAATAATTTAAACAGTGGTCTCGGTGCATGATGGGCCATAGTGACCCAAGCAACAGAAGAGAAAATCAGAAATAGGTGCAAATATTTACAATTTCTTAAGTATAATAGAGGCAGTATCTTGAAAGCACGTGGAAAAGCTGGCCTTTTCAGTAAATGTCATAGGGATAATTAGGTAGCCATCTGGGAAAAGACAGTTAGATCTTCATGGTATACAGCAGGATAAGCTTCAAATGGATTAGTGTCTAAATGTAAATTAAATAAAATAAAATGAATCAAGTATTAGAAGATAAGGTGGAAGGATTCTTTAACAACTTGTGTAGAAACTGGCTAGCTATACAAGAAAGACTGTTGAATGTTTCCTTATGAAAATCAAAGTCTTCTTTACGACAAAGAAAACGATCATAAGCAAGGCTAAAATATAAATTATAAATTGGGGGGGAGAGTTGCAATTCATCACACATAAAGGGCTAATCTGCATAACATATTAAGGGTTACTAGGCATTCACAAGTAAATGATCAACAAAATAGTAGGAAAATGTGTTAGACAAATATAGTACACCAAAAAAGAAATACAAACGGGCCACACGTATAAAATTACATTTTATGTCACTCGTGATAAAAGAGTTCTGAGAAAAACTACATTGAGACACCGTTTTTAAATAGTTACATTGGCAAACATCCAAAGCGTTTGACAGCACACTCTATCTGCAAGGATGTGGTGAAACAGGTACCCTCACACTGCTGGTTCTACCTTCAGAATACATCCAGAGTCTGACGTCTTCAAAGTATCATCACTGCTAACACTTTAATACCATCATTTCATGCTAGGATTACCGGAATAGCCTCCTCAACTGTCCCTGCTTCCACCACCGCCCCACTAGAGTCTACATCATACGGTAGGTCAGGTCCTTTTCTCAGCCCTCTATATCACCTAAATGAATGGGGAGACATATTGTGTTCCTGTACCAGAAGACTGACTATGGTCAAGATGTCTGTTCTCCTCAGATTAGCTAAAGATTAAATGCAATCCCAGTCATCTCCCAGAAGACATTTTTGTAGATACTGACAAGCTGATTCTGAAACTGCTACAAAGGGCATTATTGGGTCAGTTGAGCAACTTTGAATTTGCGTATATTGTAGATAACATTATGTCCACTATACTTTTTGTTGGTGTGATAGTTTTATTATGGCTATGCAGGCAAATGTCTCCTATTTCTTAGGAGATACTTGCTGAAGTACTTGGGGGTGAAGTGTCATAATGTCTGTAAACTACACACGTTTTGGCCAAAAAATTACAAAGAGGTGGGAAATGAGCCAAGGAGGTGGGATAAGAGTGGGGACTTGACAAAGTAGCAAAGTGTTAACTGTTGGATCAAAAAAAAGGGTATATGAGTTTTTATAATACTATATTCAGTAATTTTCTGTAGGTTTAAAGTTTTCAAAATAAAAAATGTTGAGGAAAAGGCTTTGCCTTGTTTTCTAAGAAAGTAGGCATTTGGAAAAATATAGAGCATTTAAAAAAATAGAGCATAGGTTCTGATTTGGAAAATGGTCAGTAGAGTATAGCATACTAATTTGGTGAACTTCCTGTTAGAGTAAGTCTATTGAAATTTTTAATTTTAATTCAAAACTTTGCTTTGTTTTTACCAGAGTTCAGAGCACCCATGGCTCTGTCTAAGAAACATATTTCAAAAGAGATGTACAGTTGTTTAACTACAGTATAGTTATAGTATCTTTGCATTTATTTTATGGTATACTATAGTAAAATAGTCCATGGGATTATATTGATTCTATAGCTTATTAGAGTAAATGTATATTTAATATTTTTATGCTTCACAAAAATGTGTTATAGACAATTGGCATTGCCATTATGAATGAGTCTCATTTGTTTTTAAAGCTGGTTTAAAATATGTTTAAAAACTAGTTATAAAAATATGAATAGAGTTCCCTATCAAGTGCCTAGAATATACTGAACATCATTAAATCCCTTGGTTTTGAGAACTTTTCAGTGCCTCAGGCCATTCTTTTGAGCATGGTTTAAATATTACTTTGAATATTACAAAATATTACTTTGAATATAGAAGAAGAGTTTAAAAAGTATGGTGACTCCTTTAGATTAATAATTAATGCGTTGTCTTTTCCTTTTATGAAATAGCATGTTAAAATTCCAAGTATTTTGACTAATTAGATTTTAATGATTGTACTTTTATATGATTTTGATGGGTAATTTTATATTTTAACCACAAATGTACAGTTAAAACAGATTTATTTTTATTTGGGATACAAGTCTACCTATATTCCAAGTTAGGAAGAAAGTCTTCTATGTGATCTTCTGGAATCATTGTTATTGCCTTCACCTTTAGATTTCCAGGACATTAGGACTGATGTTTGTATATGGTATGAGGTAGGGACAAAATTCTCCCCCCCACCCCCAACAGATATCCAATTTACTTAGACCATTTATTGAAAAGTCCATACTTTCCCACTACTCTGCAGGATCACCCTTATCACAAATCATCTAAACACGTAATCATTCTATTTCTGTACCCCCTACGACTTTTCCTTAGTCTATTTTTCTAGTCTTGAGCCGCTAATACACTCTATACATTATTGTAGCTGTACATTCAGTTTGGTTATCCTACTTTGTTCTTCAAAACAATCTTGGCTTAACATAGGCCTTTGCAGTCCCAAAAACTTCGAATCAGTTTATCAGTTATCCCAAACAAACTTCTTGTATCTCTCTAGGGATTGCATTGAATATATGAATCCATCTGGGAACAACTGACATCTTTGAATCTTGACATGTCCAATCCATGAATATTCTACGTTTTATACTTTTAACTTTTCACAATAATTTTTGATGGTTTTATAGAGAGAGATCTTGCACAGCTTTTGCAGGATTTCTTCCTAGGCATTTGATAATTTTTATACTGTCATAATGTGAGTTTTTCTATTTATCTTTTGCTGACAGGTAGAAAGATAAGTAGCATTTGTATATTGACATGTCCAGAAGCCTTACTCATTCAAATTATTTATCTGTAGATCTTTAGGATTTCCTGCATATAAGATAATGGTGTTTCTTAATAATATAGCTTTATTTTTTCACCTCCAATCTTTACATCTTTTAAAAATAGATTGTTACATAAGCTAAATCTGCAGTATAATAACCTCCATATTATCAGGAGTTAATATGATTGGGAAATATTTTCTCCCATTTGATAGGTTGCCTTTTCATTTTGTTGATGGTTTCCTTTGCTGTGCAGAAGCCTTTTAGTTTGATGTAGTCCCAGTAGTGTACTCTTGCTTTTGTTACCTTTGCTTTTGAATGTTAAATCCGAAACTTCATTGCCAAAACTGATGTAAAGAAGCTTACCGCCCTATGTTTTCTTCCAGGAGTTTTATGGCTTCAGGTCTTACGTTCAAGTCTTTAGTCCATTTTGATTTAGTTTTTGTGTATGGTGTAAGACAGAGGTCCAGTTTCATTCTTTTCTATGTGGTTGTCCAGTTTTCCCGATGCCACTTATTGAAGAGATGATCCTTTCCCCATTATGGATTCTTGGCTCTTCTGTTGTAAATTAATTGACCATATGTACACGGGTTTATTTCTGGCCGCTCTATTCTGTTCCATTGATCCATGTGTCTATTTTTATGCCAGTACCATACTGTTTTGATTGCTGTAGCTTTGTAATATAGTTTGAAATCAGGAAGCGTGATTCCTCCAGCTTTGTTCTTATTTTTCAAGATGCTTTGGCTCTTCTGCATTATTTGTGATTCCACACAAATTTTAAGATTGTATGTTCTCTTTCTGTGAAAAATGCCATTGAAATTTTGCTAGGGATTGCATTACATCTGTAGGTTGCTTTGGTAGTATGGACATTTTAACATTTTAATTCTTTCAATCCATGAGCATGGAATATCTTTGCATTTATTTGGGGGGATTTTTAAAAATTTTTTCATCAATGTTATAGTTTGGTTAAATCTATTCCTAGGTATTTTATTCTTTTTGATTCAGTTGTAAATGGGATTGTTTTCTTAATTTCTCTTTCTGATTGTTCGTTAACGGTGCATAGGAATGCAATACATTTTTGTGTATTGATTTTGTACCCTGCAACTTTACTGAATTTTTCCATTAGTTTTAACAGTTTTTTGGTGAAGTCTTTGGGTTTTCTATATTTAATATCATGACATTTTCAAATAGTGACAGTTTTACTTCTTCCTTTCTGATTTGGATGGCTTTTAATTCTTTTTCTTGCCTAATTGCTCTGGCTAGGAATTCCAGTACTGTGTTGAATAAAAGTGGTGAGAGTGGGCATCCTTGTCTTGTTCCTGATCTCAGAGGAAAGACTTTCACTTTTCCACCATTGAGTGTCATGTTAGCAGTGGACATGTCATACATCGCCTTTATTATGTTGAGGTGTGTTCCCTCTATACCCATTTTTTGAGAGTTTTTACCATAAACGGATGTTGAATTTCGTCAAATGCTTTTTCTGCACCTATTGAGAGAATCATGTGATTTTTGTTCTTCACTTTGTCAATGTGGTGTATCACATTGATTCATTTGCAGGTGTTGAAGCATCCTTACATCCCTGGAATTAATCCCACTTGATCATGGTGTATGATCCTTTTAATGTATTGTTGAATTTGGTATGCTAATTTTTTGTTGAGAACTTTTGCATCTATGTTCATCAGGGACATTGGCCTGTTATTTTATTTTTCTTGTGGCATCCCCTTCTGGTTTTGGTATCAGGGCAATTCTGGCCTCCTAAAATGAGTTTGGACGTGTTCCTTTGTCTCCTACTTTTTGGAAGAGTTTGAGGAGAAGAACTGGTATTCTTCTTTGAATGCTTGGTAGAATTCACCAGTGAAGCCATCTGGTCCTGGGCTTTTCTTCACTGGGACGTTCATGATTACAGATTTGTCTCCTTTCCATTAGGCGGTCTTGTAAAAAGGGGAACTAAACATAAAAACCAGGGCACCAGACATGCATGTCAGCTGCCTTCTCGGAGAAGTCTATTGTGATATTTTATATTCCTGTTGTTCTAGTTATAACATCCTCTTTTATTTAGACTTTATTTATTTGAATCCTCTGTCTTCTCCCTTGGTGAAACTAGCTAAATGTTTGTTCACTTTCCTTATCTTTCAGCTACCTCTTGATTCCATTGATCTTTTCTATTTTCTGTGTATTTTCTAATTTATTTATTTCCCCTCTTATCTTTTTTATGTACTTACTTCTACTAATTTTAGGCTTTGGTCATTTTTTTCTTTTCTTCTACTTTGAGATGTAAAGTTAGAGATTTTTCTTCTTTCTTCATATAGACATTTGTTGCTGTAAACTTCCCTCTTAGAACTGCTGTTGCCTAATCCCATAAGTTTGGAATTTTGTATTCCCATTTTCATTTCTCTCAAGGTTTTTGGTTTTTCTTTTCAGTTTTGTATTAAAATGTAGGATTTTTTATTTAATTTCAGACCGATGTGAGGTCTAGTGATAGTTAGTCCCTGTTCAAATTTGTTTAAATTCATATAAAACAGACTAAATTTTCCTTTTTAAAAAATTAAGATATAATTGACACATAACACTATATTAGTTTCCACTGTACAATAAAATGATTCAAATTTGTATGTATTGCAAAATTATCATCAGAATAATTCTAGGTAACAGTCAGCACCACATATAGTTCAAATGTTTTCTTGTGATGAGAATTTTTACAATCTACTCTGTTGGCAGATTTCAAATACACAATACAGAATTATTAGCTATAGTCACCATGCTGTAAATTATATCCTCATGACTTATTCTATAACTGGATGTTTGTAACTTTTGACCACCTTCACCCATTTCACCCACCCCTTCATCCCTCATCTCTGGCAACCATCAATCTCTTCTTTCTATATGAGTTTGCGGTTTTGTTTGTTTTTATGTGTTAGATTCCACATATAAATGAGATCATATGGTATTTATCTTTCTTGGTCTGAATTATTACACTTGGTGTAATGCCCTCAAGGTCCATCCATGTCATGGCAAATGGTGATATTTCCTTCCTTTTTATGACTGAATAATATTCCATCATGTGTGTATGAGTGTGTGTATCACATTTTCTTTATCCATTCATCCATCAATGGAGACGTAGGTTGCTTCCATGTCTTAGCTATTGTAAATAATGTTGCAATGAACATGGAGGTTCATATATCTTTTTGAATTGGTGTTTTCATTTTCTTCAGAAAATATATCCAGAAATGGAGTGGCTGGTTCATATGGTAGTTTATTTTCAATTTTTTTTAAACTCTCATACTGTTTTCCATAGCGACTGCACCAATTTACTTTACCATAAAGCTTCCCTTTTCTCCACATCCTCACCAACACTTATTATTTCTTGTCTTTTTGATATTAGCCATACTAACAGGTGTGAAGTGATATCTCATTTTCTTTCTGACTTGCATTTTCCTATGATTAGGGATATTGAGCAGATTTTCATGTACCTGTTGGCCATCTGTATGTCTTCTTTGGAAAAATGTCTATTCAGATTTTTTGCCCATTTTTAAATTAAGTTGTTTGTTAAAACAATCTATTTTAAGTTGATAAAAGTTTGTTTGAGCATGTTCCAAATCTCCACGTTTTATCCCTTTCCATGTTTTATGTTTTTATGGCACATTTTAACTCTTTTCATCTTATGTATTCATTAACTAATTATTGTATTTACAGTTATATTTAATACTGTTGTCTTTTAACCTTCATACTAGCTCTATAAGTGATTAACCCACCACCTTTACAACATTATATTACTCTGAATTTTACTATACATTTACCTTTACCAGTGACATTTATGCTTTTATATATGTTTTCCCATTTCTAATTAACACCCTTTGTTTCAGCTTAAAGAAGTCCCTTTATCATTTCTTCTAAGCCTGGTCTAGTGGTAATGAACTCCTTTAGCTTTTGTTTGTCTGGAAAACGCTATCTCTTCTTCAGGTCTGAGTGACAGCTTTGAGAGATTTGCCTTCCTGGTTGGCAGTAGTTTCTTTCAGCACTTTCAATATATCATACCTCTCCTTCTGGCCTGCAAACCCTTTGCTGAAAATATCTGATAAACTTATGGAGGGCCACTTGTATGTAACAAGTTGTTTTTCTCTTGCTGCTTTTAAGATTCTCTCCTTATCTTTAACTTTTGACATTTTAATTATAATGTGTCTTGGAGTGAGTCTCTCTGGCTTCATGTTATCTGGGCTTCCTAGATCTGGTTGTCTGTTTCCTTCCCTATGTTAGGGAAGTTTTCATCCATTATTTCTTCAAATAAGTTTTATGCCCCTTACTTTCTCTCTTCTCCTTCTGGGACCCTTATAATGTGAATGTTGGTCTGCTTAATGTTGTTACATAAGTTCCTGAAGTGAAAGACTCCTTTTCACTTTTTTCCTTTTTGCTGCTTGAATTGGATAGTTCCACTGCCCTATGTTTGAGTACACTGATTCTTTCTTCTGCTTCATCTGGTCTACTGTTGAAAGCCTCTCTTGTATTTTTCAGTTCAATTATTGTATTCTTCATCTCTGTGACTTATATTTGGTACTTTCTTACATTTTCTGTCTTTTTTAAAATTCTCACTTTGGTCATCCATTCTTCTCCTGAGCTTGGTCAGCACCTTTATGACTATTATTTTGAACTCTTTATCAAGTAAGTCACTTACCTCCATTTCATTAAGTCTTTCCATGAGGTGTAATTTGTTTTGTTTGGAACATATTCTACTTTTTCATTTTTCTTGATTCTCTGTGTTGGTTCTATGCATTGATAGAACAGCCATATTTTCAAGATTTGAAGGCCTCATGTAGGAGATGAACCTTACCATTAAACCCTGTCCTAACTTTTGGTTTTCTCTCAAACTGTTGTGATTTTTCCAAGTAGCCTACTTTACTTTTAATGGCTCCCAGTCTTGAGGATGTGCCTGGACCTGTCAGTGTCTCAAAGGGGAGAATCTCAGTCAGCACCTAGATTCAGGCTAATTGGAAACCAGAACCTCGAGCAACAGCTTCTGAAGCAGGCAAATATACCTCTTTTGGGGGAAGACTGGGAGATGGACATTTCTTTCTGTTTCCTGTGCACTGAGATTTGTAGCGATAGCTAATTAAGAACTGCTTTTTCTTTGCTACTGTCCTGTTGAAATCATGAATACAAGCCTTGGTGGCCACCAGAGTTGGGTGATCAATGGCTTTGCCCTGGGCAGTAGCCACAAAAACTTGGGTACCAGACATAAAAACTTAGGAACAGACATGTGCACAAGTGCCCTTCCAGAGATACCAGCACTGTGGAGCATGGCAGAGGGAAAGCGTGAAAATAGTGTGCACCATCTGAGGTCTCAGGAGAAGACTATAGTCAGCCCTTAGATATATGTGTTGAATTAGAAGCCTGACCCTCAGGCTACGGCCATGAAGATAAACTAATAGGCCTCTTTCACAGAAAGACTGAGCTCCTACATCTGTTGCCTCTCTTCCTCTACCTCTGCCCCTGTAGGGCAGTAGCCAGTTAAGGACTTTCTCTCTGTTTTTTACAGTGTTGTGACATCCAAGAGTGTAAGACCCACAGGCCACCAGGCCCAGGCAATCTAGACGAGTCCCCTGGGAAGAAGTCACAAAAATTGGGGTGCCAGGTGAGGGTACAAGCTTCTTTTGGGAAGATAACAGTGACCCGGAGCAAGCAAATGCTATATCTTTAACCATGATAAGATTATAATGATATTCTATATTTTCACATATCAGCTTTATAAAAATATTCTTTTTAAGATTTTGTTTAATCTAAATTTTCACATTTATTGGTATAATAATGTGACCTGATTATTCTTTTACTGTCTAGGATTTTCAGTGACATTGTCTTTTCATTCCTAATATTGGCTTCTTCTGAAGCTCTCTTTCATTAGTCATCCATCTTTCCAGATGTTAATCAATATATTTATACTTTTCAAAGAACTATTTTTTAGCTTTACAGTCCTTTCAATTGTATGTTTGTTTTTGATGTGAATAATTTATGCTGTCATATAGATATTTTAACTTCTTAAGGTTCATATTAGATTATTTGCAGCCATGCTTCTTTTTCTAATGTGTGTGTATTTATGGCTATGAGTTCCTTCTGTCTATACTTTAGTTATGTAGTGTTTATAGTCTCAGTCAGTCAAACTAGTATCTAATTTTGATTGCACTAGTTAAAAAATTATTTTTCCCCAACAATATTAAGATCTTCTACATATTTTGTGAATGATTTCGAGGTATATAACATTGTAATAGAGAATATACTGTTTATAAGTTTATTTCTTTGAAATTTGTTGAGACTGGTTCATATGGTCAATTTAAGAGGCTGTCTACTGATGAGCTTTCAAGGGGTGGAGGCTGGTGGGCACCATCTTTGCACTCTCCCTCTGCCTCACTCGGGGTCACTAGTATCTTCTTGGAGGGGAGCTTGTATATACTCAACTGGTATCCAATTTTTTGCAGCTTCAACCCCAGAGATGCCTCTATATTGCCTGGTTCTGGTAGCCAGTGGGTCTTACACTTGCAGTTGCCACAGAACTGTAACAATGGGAAAAAAGTGCTTATGGGATAACTCCCCCAGGGCACAGCACAGAGACAGCAAACGTAAATGTACTACCAGTCTTTCTGTGAAAGAGAAATATTAGCCTACCTTCATAGCTGTGTCCCGAGGGGCAGCCATCTAATTAAACACACATCTAAGGGTCGACTGAAGCCTTCTCCAGACATACCAAGGATGGGTGCTATCTTTCCACTCTTCCTCTGCTGAACACCACAGTGCCAGTATCTCCGAGAAGGCAGCTGACATGCATGTCTGGTGCCCTGGTTTTTATGTTTAGTTCCCCTTTTTACAAGACCGCCTAATGGAAAGGAGACAAATCTGTAATCATGAACGTCCCAGTGAAGAAAAGCCCAGGACCAGATGGCTTCACTGGTGAATTCTACCAAGCATTCAAAGAAGAATACCAGTTCTTCTCCTCAAACTCTTCCAAAAAGTAGGAGACAAAGGAACACGTCCAAACTCATTTTAGGAGGCCAGAATTGCCCTGATACCAAAACCAGAAGGGGATGCCACAAGAAAAATAAAATAACAGGCCAATGTCCCTGATGAACATAGATGCAAAAGTTCTCAACAAAAAATTAGCATACCAAATTCAACAATACATTAAAAGGATCATACACCATGATCAAGTGGGATTAATTCCAGGGATGTAAGGATGCTTCAACACCTGCAAATGAATCAATGTGATACACCACATTGACAAAGTGAAGAACAAAAATCACATGATTCTCTCAATAGGTGCAGAAAAAGCATTTGACGAAATTCAACATCCGTTTATGGTAAAAACTCTCAAAAAATGGGTATAGAGGGAACACACCTCAACATAATAAAGGCGATGTATGACATGTCCACTGCTAACATGACACTCAATGGTGGAAAAGTGAAAGTCTTTCCTCTGAGATCAGGAACAAGACAAGGATGCCCACTCTCACCACTTTTATTCAACACAGTACTGGAATTCCTAGCCAGAGCAATTAGGCAAGAAAAAGAATTAAAAGCCATCCAAATCAGAAAGGAAGAAGTAAAACTGTCACTATTTGAAAATGTCATGATATTAAATATAGAAAACCCAAAGACTTCACCAAAAAACTGTTAAAACTAATGGAAAAATTCAGTAAAGTTGCAGGGTACAAAATCAATACACAAAAATGTATTGCATTCCTATGCACCGTTAACGAACAATCAGAAAGAGAAATTAAGAAAACAATCCCATTTACAACTGAATCAAAAAGAATAAAATACCTAGGAATAGATTTAACCAAACTATAACATTGATGAAAAAATTTTTAAAAATCCCCCCAAATAAATGCAAAGATATTCCATGCTCATGGATTGAAAGAATTAAAATGTTAAAATGTCCATACTACCAAAGCAACCTACAGATGTAATGCAATCCCTAGCAAAATTTCAATGGCATTTTTCACAGAAAGAGAACATACAATCTTAAAATTTGTGTGGAATCACAAATAATGCAGAAGAGCCAAAGCATCTTGAAAAATAAGAACAAAGCTGGAGGAATCACGCTTCCTGATTTCAAACTATATTACAAAGCTACAGCAATCAAAACAGTATGGTACTGGCATAAAAATAGACACATGGATCAATGGAACAGAATAGAGCGGCCAGAAATAAACCCGTGTACATATGGTCAATTAATTTACAACAGAAGAGCCAAGAATCCATAATGGGGAAAGGATCATCTCTTCAATAAGTGGCATCGGGAAAACTGGACAACCACATAGAAAAGAATGAAACTGGACCTCTGTCTTACACCATACACAAAAACTAAATCAAAATGGACTAAAGACTTGAACGTAAGACCTGAAGCCATAAAACTCCTGGAAGAAAACATAGGGCGGTAAGCTTCTTTACATCAGTTTTGGCAATGAAGTTTCGGATTTAACATTCAAAAGCAAAGGTAACAAAAGCAAGAGTACACTACTGGGACTACATCAAACTAAAAGGCTTCTGCACAGCAAAGGAAACCATCAACAAAATGAAAAGGCAACCTATCAAATGGGAGAAAATATTTCCCAATCATATTAACTCCTGATAATATGGAGGTTATTATACTGCAGATTTAGCTTATGTAACAATCTATTTTTAAAAGATGTAAAGATTGGAGGTGAAAAAATAAAGCTATATTATTAAGAAACACCATTATCTTATATGCAGGAAATCCTAAAGATCTACAGATAAATAATTTGAATGAGTAAGGCTTCTGGACATGTCAATATACAAATGCTACTTATCTTTCTACCTGTCAGCAAAAGATAAATAGAAAAACTCACATTATGACAGTATAAAAATTATCAAATGCCTAGGAAGAAATCCTGCAAAAGCTGTGCAAGATCTCTCTCTATAAAACCATCAAAAATTATTGTGAAAAGTTAAAAGTATAAAACGTAGAATATTCATGGATTGGACATGTCAAGATTCAAAGATGTCAGTTGTTCCCAGATGGATTCATATATTCAATGCAATCCCTAGAGAGATACAAGAAGTTTGTTTGGGATAACTGATAAACTGATTCGAAGTTTTTGGGACTGCAAAGGCCTATGTTAAGCCAAGATTGTTTTGAAGAACAAAGTAGGATAACCAAACTGAATGTACAGCTACAATAATGTATAGAGTGTATTAGCGGCTCAAGACTAGAAAAATAGACTAAGGAAAAGTCGTAGGGGGTACAGAAATAGAATGATTACGTGTTTAGATGATTTGTGATAAGGGTGATCCTGCAGAGTAGTGGGAAAGTATGGACTTTTCAATAAATGGTCTAAGTAAATTGGATATCTGTTGGGGGTGGGGGGGAGAATTTTGTCCCTACCTCATACCATATACAAACATCAGTCCTAATGTCCTGGAAATCTAAAGGTGAAGGCAATAACAATGATTCCAGAAGATCACATAGAAGACTTTCTTCCTAACTTGGAATATAGGTAGACTTGTATCCCAAATAAAAATAAATCTGTTTTAACTGTACATTTGTGGTTAAAATATAAAATTACCCATCAAAATCATATAAAAGTACAATCATTAAAATCTAATTAGTCAAAATACTTGGAATTTTAACATGCTATTTCATAAAAGGAAAAGACAACGCATTAATTATTAATCTAAAGGAGTCACCATACTTTTTAAACTCTTCTTCTATATTCAAAGTAATATTTTGTAATATTCAAAGTAATATTTAAACCATGCTCAAAAGAATGGCCTGAGGCACTGAAAAGTTCTCAAAACCAAGGGATTTAATGATGTTCAGTATATTCTAGGCACTTGATAGGGAACTCTATTCATATTTTTATAACTAGTTTTTAAACATATTTTAAACCAGCTTTAAAAACAAATGAGACTCATTCATAATGGCAATGCCAATTGTCTATAACACATTTTTGTGAAGCATAAAAATATTAAATATACATTTACTCTAATAAGCTATAGAATCAATATAATCCCATGGACTATTTTACTATAGTATACCATAAAATAAATGCAAAGATACTATAACTATACTGTAGTTAAACAACTGTACATCTCTTTTGAAATATGTTTCTTAGACAGAGCCATGGGTGCTCTGAACTCTGGTAAAAACAAAGCAAAGTTTTGAATTAAAATTAAAAATTTCAATAGACTTACTCTAACAGGAAGTTCACCAAATTAGTATGCTATACTCTACTGACCATTTTCCAAATCAGAACCTATGCTCTATTTTTTTAAATGCTCTATATTTTTCCAAATGCCTACTTTCTTAGAAAACAAGGCAAAGCCTTTTCCTCAACATTTTTTATTTTGAAAACTTTAAACCTACAGAAAATTACTGAATATAGTATTATAAAAACTCATATACCCTTTTTTTTGATCCAACAGTTAACACTTTGCTACTTTGTCAAGTCCCCACTCTTATCCCACCTCCTTGGCTCATTTCCCACCTCTTTGTAATTTTTTGGCCAAAACGTGTGTAGTTTACAGACATTATGACACTTCACCCCCAAGTACTTCAGCAAGTATCTCCTAAGAAATAGGAGACATTTGCCTGCATAGCCATAATAAAACTATCACACCAACAAAAAGTATAGTGGACATAATGTTATCTACAATATACGCAAATTCAAAGTTGCTCAACTGACCCAATAATGCCCTTTGTAGCAGTTTCAGAATCAGCTTGTCAGTATCTACAAAAATGTCTTCTGGGAGATGACTGGGATTGCATTTAATCTTTAGCTAATCTGAGGAGAACAGACATCTTGACCATAGTCAGTCTTCTGGTACAGGAACACAATATGTCTCCCCATTCATTTAGGTGATATAGAGGGCTGAGAAAAGGACCTGACCTACCGTATGATGTAGACTCTAGTGGGGCGGTGGTGGAAGCAGGGACAGTTGAGGAGGCTATTCCGGTAATCCTAGCATGAAATGATGGTATTAAAGTGTTAGCAGTGATGATACTTTGAAGACGTCAGACTCTGGATGTATTCTGAAGGTAGAACCAGCAGTGTGAGGGTACCTGTTTCACCACATCCTTGCAGATAGAGTGTGCTGTCAAACGCTTTGGATGTTTGCCAATGTAACTATTTAAAAACGGTGTCTCAATGTAGTTTTTCTCAGAACTCTTTTATCACGAGTGACATAAAATGTAATTTTATACGTGTGGCCCGTTTGTATTTCTTTTTTGGTGTACTATATTTGTCTAACACATTTTCCTACTATTTTGTTGATCATTTACTTGTGAATGCCTAGTAACCCTTAATATGTTATGCAGATTAGCCCTTTATGTGTGATGAATTGCAACTCTCCCCCCCAATTTATAATTTATATTTTAGCCTTGCTTATGATCGTTTTCTTTGTCGTAAAGAAGACTTTGATTTTCATAAGGAAACATTCAACAGTCTTTCTTGTATAGCTAGCCAGTTTCTACACAAGTTGTTAAAGAATCCTTCCACCTTATCTTCTAATACTTGATTCATTTTATTTTATTTAATTTACATTTAGACACTAATCCATTTGAAGCTTATCCTGCTGTATACCATGAAGATCTAACTGTCTTTTCCCAGATGGCTACCTAATTATCCCTATGACATTTACTGAAAAGGCCAGCTTTTCCACGTGCTTTCAAGATACTGCCTCTATTATACTTAAGAAATTGTAAATATTTGCACCTATTTCTGATTTTCTCTTCTGTTGCTTGGGTCACTATGGCCCATCATGCACCGAGACCACTGTTTAAATTATTGAGGCTTTACAAAAGGGGATTGAATACCTGGCAGAGTAGCTCCATCATAACTGCTTAAACATTTTCTGGCTATATATGCTTGTTTAGTTTTCCATATTAATTTCCGAATCAAGATAACCAAGCTGAATTAATAGATATATTGAAAAGAGAATGCAAAATGACTGGTTTACATTTATTTCAAGAATGCAGTTTGAATTAGCAATCAAAATCAGTACAGTTCACCACACTAACAGAATAAAGGAAAGAAATCATGTGATCCTATCATAAGATGTAAAAAATAAATTTTAATAAAAGTTAATATATATCATAAATATAGGCAAATAAATTACGGCATGTGAATAATATTGTGCTAATTATGTGAGAAACCCCAAGGCATAAGACCAAATTAGGATCGTGATAGATATGCTTTGTAACATTTGTTTTAAACTTTCAAAGAGTAAGCATAGCAAGCATTAGTTCCCAACAGCACATTTATTACAGGCATCAGTGTCATTTAAGGACATGATTATGGAGTTCACCTAGGCGAAGTGGCAGCAAATGGACCCTGCTCAGAGGATCCGGTACAGTGATGTAATTCTTACTGGCTCCTAGTTAATATCAGCCCTGATATTGGTTCCCCTATAGTGAACCTGGTATGTATGGGGTTAAAACTAAAAGCCTGCATTCCCAGTTCCCTGGCTCTTTAGTTACACTCGTATGCAAATGTTTGTTTCTTTACCCTCTGACCCCCTGAGCTTTATAACCAAACAGAAGCTACAAATTGTTCAAGCCAAGATGGCCTCACCCCGGGCTCCCACTAAAGTTGTAGCTGATCCCAGGACCTTGAAGTCCTTTTACAGAGAAACTAATGTCCAGGGAATATCAAGAAACCGAAGCTTCCTGGGCCCAGCTTCTCGGCTTCCTGACGTCAGAGTCTACCTTCCACCATGGAGATAAACAGCCAAGGACGGGACGCTCATCTGACAAACCCTTTCTCTCCTCCACTGGAAGCAGCCCCAGACACAGGCCGACGGGAAAATGCTGACCAAGAAGTCCACGGCCCCCCTCCCTTACCTAAAACCCCAAATAAAACCCCCTACCCATTTCTTAACGGGGGGCAAGCAACTTTTGGGGCACTGGCCCTTGCTTTGCTCCCTCTGCCTGGCAAAGTAAAGGCTTTCCTTTTTCTCCCAAGACTCTGTTCTCATTATTTGGACTGGCCTCAGGATCAGAGATCAAACTTTCTGTACCAACTTGCTGACCCAGGTGGGACCTGTGGGTGGTCCTCACTGACCCCTCAGCTTGGATCGGAGCCTCCTCAGTCATACACCCCTCCTCGCCCCAATTGGGGAGGCAGAGGGTTGGAGAGGGACTCAGGGGAGGGACCAGATTGCGGGGGAGTGGTGTGCTCAGTTGGCTGTACTTGTCGAATCCAATTCTGCTTCCTTGGTCAGACTCTGCAGAGCGTCCAGAACTGCTGGCGGGGCTGCTCCAGCAGCTGCCAAAGCCCGTTTTGCTTCGGCAGCCTTCCCTCCTGCTTCCTCCCCTGGGGCAGCCATTTGGACCTCTGGTTGCCAAGGAAACTACCTTGGGAAAAAAGAAAAGTGCACTTGGAATCGTGATGCCTGGCCCAACAAGGTAAGTCTCCCAGTGTGTACAACCGAGGTCCCTCGTACTTGCTCATTTGGGAAGATCTGAAGGCCAGGTCTTCATTTCTTGGGCACCCCCCTGAGGGTAGGACACAGGCTAAGCTGGGACTGGAAGCACTTTGGGTTTTGGCTTTTGTTTCTTTGTATAGGCTTCCGTTGGTGGCTGAGGGCTCTTTGGAAAAGCGTGCTTGTTTGGTTTGGCTTGGTTTGGTTTCTTTGGTTGTTCTTCGTCTGTCTGTTTGTCCTCTTCTGTGTTGATATGGGAGGCGCCACATCTATTCCACCTAAGAGTCCCGTGGGAAAGATTTTGGCTGATTGGTCAAGCTATAGTTATAAGCCGGTGGGAGGAAAAAAAAAAAAAAAACAAATGGTATTTTATCGTAACACCGCCTGGATGATGTATGTCTTGGAAAGTGAGGAAAGTTGGCCATTGAATGGAATTTTGAGTTATTACACCATCCTGCAGTTGGAGTTGTTTTGTGAGAGGTCTGGAAAATGGGAAAGGATACCACAGACGCAGGCTTTTATGAGATTGCATAATCAGGAAGGTGACCAGCCAGGGACCAAGCTGATGGCCCAAAGAAAAACCAAGCCTTTGGTAGTCAAAGATGCTCAGACACTGGAAGAAAAACTTGATGAGGACATGGTTGTCCTAAGTGTGCTGAATCCCTTTAATCCTAATTTAAATGTGGCACAACAACAGATGGCAGGTGCCCCCCAATGCCCCGCTGCAATCCCAGGTGATGGGAAGCGGAAGGGAACCCCCATGGCGCCCCCTGTGCATCCACCCTTACTGGACAAGAAGGTGGTGGGAGGGGCCGGACGCCCAGGGAAACCCCCTGGGTATGAGTCAGGAGCAGGAATGGTCTTCCGTTCAAGAACGCACCAGGATACTCCTTTTGGCCAGGGGTCTTCTGGAATGCGGGCAGGGCAATTCCATCTGCACCAGCTGCCCTTAGGAACAAACAGCCTGGGCAACTGGCCACCTGCTATTGGACTTATACCCCATTTTCAACTTCTGATTTGCTAAATTGGAGAAACCAAAACCTGTCCTACCGAGAAGATCCACAAAAGATGACGGATTTGTTTACAACTATTTTTTTTTTTACTCACCACCCTACTTGGGCAGACATTCAGTCTTTACTCAGTATAATGCTTACGGGCGATGAGCAGTGCCTTGTAATGATAAAAAACAAAGAAGAAGCTCAACATTTACATGGTGAGCATCCCAATCAAACTCCCACTCCTGATGTGGCCATACCCCAGGGAGAGTCTATTTGGGACCCAAACACAGAGGCAGGAAATGCATTACTAAATCATTACCGGAGGTGTATCTTGGCTGGACTTAAAAAAGGAGTTCCCAAACATATCAGACATATAGAAAATATACTGACTCAGACCTGGAAGCCCCCCCAAACCTCCAAGTGGTCAACATGATCTTTATTGGACAGAGTGCCCCAGATATTAGAAGGAAGCTCAATAAGGTTGAAGGGGCCGTAGCCATGAGTTCTGGCCAATTGGTGGAAATTGCTTTCAAAGTCTATAATGCTCAAGACGAGCATAAAGCCAAGCCAGTCAAGGAGTTTTACACAGCTCCCCCAGTTGAAAGAGACAGAAAAGGGGATCCAGGCCCAGAGAGGAAGGAGCACTGGAAAAATGAGTGTCCTAAACTAAAAATGAGAAGAAGGCACAAAAGAGAAAAAGTAGGGTCCGCCAAAGAAGCTCATGACCTCTTGAGTCTGAAACTCAGAGGAAGAAGACAATTGACAGGGCCAAGGGGTCTCTGCCATGCTGGTGGCTCCCATTCCAATAATCCCCCATGAGCCCTGGGTACAAGTGACAGTGGGGACACAACAGGCTGACTTCTAGTGGATACTGGTGCCACTATTCAGTGTTAAACTGAAAAGTGACGTCATTAAGTAATTCCTCACTTGCCATTGTTGGAGTCACTGGCAAAATTCAACAGAGACCCAGGCTGCAACCACTGGAATGCAATTTGGAAAACAAAATTTGGACTCATAACTAGGGAGCTTTGTATTACTGTACCTGATTCATGGCACTAACTTTTACAACAATAGCTGTGGGAATTCTGTGTACGATATTTTACCTCCAGATGGTATGGCCAAAATTAAGAGCTCCATTTAATTGGCACAAAGTAAATACATGTATATATATATATAAATTCTAAATGTAGTAAGAACTAGCCCAAAGACGTTTCAAGTTGCTCAACATGATACAAAATGATCTTTGGTAAATAAAAGCCCGTTTGAGTTTACTGGTTTAATTTAAAATGGGCATGTCCTCAGAGTTATCAGCCTTGGATAAAATGCAGATGTACAGCCTGGGTTTACTGGTCAAATGAGCTCACGTTCTCTCTGTTACAAAATTCATCAGCAAAAAATAAATAACATGGTATAATAGCTGATCTGTTATATGCCCCATGAGATTTTTGTAGATGATCTAAATATAATCGTTAAAGACAGGTAAACTAAGTAAATGTAAAAGGATAAAAGTTTTTGGAAAAGCTTTTTAAGATTAATTATATGTATTATGGTGTATGTACTTAAAACAACTTAAGATGATGGTTAACTGCTTTAATGTTGCATGAAGTTATTAAGAGTAATTTAAACATAATTGTTGAAACTGGGTAAGAGTTTTTAAGTACAATAAGTATGTTTCATAGTCTGCATACTTAAACAGCTTCCAAAATATTTTTGAAAACTTAAACTTTAGAGATGTACTAAGTTAAATTAAACAATAAAAGTTTACTGGGTATCTAGGTCATTTCCACATAAGATAAAATGTTAAAAGATGATTACTAAGCATAGATTTGTCTGCCTTTGGTTTCTTACCTCAAAGAAACTAAAAATTGCTTAGGCTTATTGATAAGCATGTTTTATGTAGGCTAAGGAATTTTCTATGAGAAGACACACATTTCTAAGGGGTCTGTATACAAGGAAAGTAAAATGTATGTTTTCAGTAAATAAGGTAAAAAGAATAGAGATACTTCTGTTAGTTTTGTTTAAAAAGATAAATTTGTCCCACCCCCCCCACCAAAAAAAACCAGGGGAAAAAAAAAGAGAGGAAAGAAGACATGGGACAAATTCTGAACGTGAAAAGTAAGTGACAGAACATTTGTGAAAGTAAAACCCTGAGGAGTTTTGAGTATGGTCATGTTGGCTGAAACTGAAATAAATTTATTAAGTAAATAAGTTTCAATATCAAAAATAAGCTGTGGTGCAAAGTTAAAAGTCATTTTCTTTTCTCCTCTCCTAAAAGGGTAGTTTTCTTAGGCTTTTTATCTGCTCTTGATAAAAAAATAAATAAAAATTTTTTTTGACTATTTTAACTCTGTTTGCCCTTGACTGTTCCTGTTGTTACTTTGAACAGATGCCTGAGCATAGTTTTGCAGTGAGTGTTGTTTCCTATCTGAACACATGTTTTAAACCTTTTAATATTTCTGACAAGTTGCCCTCACCCACAAAAATATTCAAGTCCTAAATAAAGGCTTTCTTTTGACCTGGAAGAGGAGGGAGAGTTTGTCTGGGAATCCTCAGAGGGCCCCTGAGACTTCTCAAAGAAATTTGCTCTCTTCCTATGAGAAAAAATACTAAACTAATTAGGCTTATTTGGTACGTTAAATTACATGGAAAGCATTGTCAAATAAGTACTAATGGCGATCTTGTCAAGATGGGAGCATAGGCAGACTGAACTCATCTCCTCCCATGAACACAACCAGGTTACGACTATTTTTGGAAAAATTACCCTGGATAGAAAACTGAAAGCTGGATAAAAAGAACCCCCACAACAAGGGACAGTCCTGACTAAGGCAGAAGAGGCATAAATTCCTTCTGGAGAGAAAAAAAGCCACCTTCAGGAGCAGTGGAGTTCCTCAGCCAGCCAGGCGGGAGCCACCCTAAGGTACACAGCCCTCCCTGGAGAAGTGAGGTCCTGAGCAGGGGCCTGATAGTGCTATAAGAATCCTTCAGACTCAGCACAACTGAGACGGGGGTCTTACTAACTGGCTTTGCTGGCTGTTAACTGCAGTGGGGAATACCCCAGAAAAGCTATCGGATGAAAGCCAAAACGACCTGGGTCCTAAAGGGCACATGCACAAACCCACCCGTCTCAGCAACCTAAAATCACCAGAGAGAAGGCTGACAGTCCTTTGGTGAAAAGAGACTCACCTGGTGGGCTCTGGGTGCATCTTGGTGACAGGGGAGACCTCTCAGGAGATTGAGACATTGGTGGTGGTCATTGTTGCCACCTAGTCCAGGTGTGCTGACACAGACAAGCAGATGCCATTGAGGTTCTTTCCCTGGCCTGTTAGCCCAGGGGCCTGCCACACCCACTAGAATGTAGATTTAATCTAGTTCAGCCAGGGCAGGCAGCCCGCCCTAGGGACAGGATCTGCCCAAAAGTAAGCCCTCAGGCTACTTGATGGCCTGCATTGACTGGGTGCCTTGATCCTCTACAGGCAGGCGAGTGTGTCTGCCTCTGTGGGGCAGGGCCCATGTGAGGACCAGGTGAACTGTGGGGGGCATTAGTGGAGTGGTGGGAGCCTCTGCAGTGGGGCATCGGGGTACACTCCAGGGCATTGGGACGTGTGCACAGACCAGGACTGTGTTGATGGTGTGTGTGGTCCTGGGGGGTGGGGCGTTGAGGCTTATCAGTGGCAGAAGGCCTGTGCTTCACAAATAGCCATCAAAAGGATCAGCCTCACCTTCCAGAGCCTGAAACAGTTGAGTGCTCCTGTGCCTAGGGTCAGCCCCACTCAGCTGCACCCCTGAGAGAACTGACAACAGCCTTGTAGGCCTGAGGCCTATAGCGACTGTAAGCCCCTGAGCCTAGCAACCAGCTACACTGGGTACCTACCCAGTTAACAGGAAAAGTGTTACAGGAGAGTGCTGTTAGACCTTGTAGCCAATGGTGCTGAGGCTCGCCAAACCAGATTTACAATCAGCTGGCCAGGGAAGGAAAGGCTAGACTCCCCGGGTACCTGCATTAAGAGCAACCCTGCCACAGCAGAAGGACACAAATAGCCCACAAAGGGGTCACTCCTGAATCTTTCAGACTGGTAATGAGATGGAAGCACACTGCTGGGCCTCTAAAGGCATCTCTTACATAAGGCCACTTCTCCAAGATCAGGAGACATAGCCGACCCTAATACATAGATATAAGCACAGAGAAACAAGCATAATGAGGAGACAAAGGAATACATTCCAAACAAGGGAACAGGACAAAACCCCAGAAAAAAACACAGAAATAAACAACCTACCCAACAAAGAGTTGAAACAAAAACTCATAATGATGCTCAGAGATATTGGGAGAAGACTGGATGAACACAGTGAGCTCATAAACAAAGAACTGGAAAATATAAGAAAGAACCAATCAGAAATGAAGAATACAATACTGGAAATGAAAAATTCACTAGAGGGACTCAATAGCAGAGTAGAGGATACAGAAGAACGGATCAGCAAGCTAGATGAAAGACTAGAGGAAATCACCCAAGCTGAATGGAAAAAAAGAATTAGACAGAATGAGAACAGCCTAAGGGAACTCTGGGACAGTATCAAGCGCACTGGCATTCATATTATAGGCGTCCCAGAAGGAGAAGAGAGAGACAAAGGGGCAGAAAATCTATTTGAAGAAATATTAGCTGAAAATTTTCCTAACCTAAGGAAGGAAACAGACACCCAAGTACAGGAAACACAGAGAGCTCCAAACAAGATAAGCCCAAAGAGGCCCACAGCAAGACACATTATAATTAAAATGTCCAAAATGAAAGAGAAAGAGAGAATCCTAAAAGTGGCATGAGAAAGGCAACAAGTGACATACAAAGGAAAGCCCATAAGGCTATCAGCAGACTTCCCAGCTGAAACCCTACAGGCGAGAAGAGAATGGCATGACATATTTAAAATGCTAAAAGGAAAAAACCTACGGCCAAGAATACTCTATCCATCAAGGTTGTCATTTAAAATGGAAGGAGAGATAAAGAGCTTCCTAGACAAGCAAAAATTAAAGGAGTTTATCACCAAGAAACCAATTCTAAAAGAAATGCTGAAGGGACTTATTTAAGTGGGAAAACGATGACCACAAATAGGGATAAAAAAAATTGTCAAAAAGAAAGCCCCCCAAAAAACAGGCAATAAAATCACTGGTAAAGGTAAAAATATAGTAAAGGTAGCAGATCAACCACCTGTGAAGATAATATGAAGGTTAAAAGACAAAGGTACTAAAATTACCCATTGCAATGATAAGAGGGTAATGGATAGACGCACACAAAACAAGAGATTAGATACGATTTCAAAAACATAAAGTGTGGGAGGAGGGCAGTGAAAAAGTATAGTTTTTAGAAAGAGGTCAAGCTAAAGAGTCTATCAACTCAACATAGACTGCTATATACATAGCATGTTACATAGGCTCCTCATGGTAATCACAAAAGAGAAACCTATAATAAGTAAGAAAGTAAGTAAGACAAAAGAAATCAAACATATTACTAAAGAAAGTCACCAAACCACAGGGGATGAGAGCAAGAGAAAAAGAAAGGAACAGAGAAGAACTAGTAAAACATCCAGAAATAAATAACAAAATGGCAAAAAAATACGTATTTATCAATAGCTGCTTTAAATGTCAATGGACTAAATGCTCCAATCAAAACGCATAGGGTGGCCAACCGGATAAACAAAAACAAGACCCATACATATGCTGCATACAAGAGACACACTTCAGACCTAAAGACACTCACAAACTGAAAGTGAAAGGATGGAAAACGACACTCCAGGCAAATGGCAAAGAAAAGAAAGCGGGGGTAGCAATACTTATATCAGACAAAATAGACTATAAAACAAAAACTGTAACAAGAGACAAGGGCACTAGATAATGATAAAGGGAACAATCCAGCAAGAAGATATAATACTTGTAAATATCTACGCACCCAACATAGGAGCACCTAAATACATAAAACAATTATTAACAGACATAAAAGGAGAAATAGACAGTAACACAATATTAGGGGACTTTAACACTCCACTTACGCCAATGGATAGATCATCCAAACAGCAGATCAATAAGGAAACACTGACCTTAAATGACACATTTGACCAGATGGACTTAGTAGATATATATAGAACATTCCATCCAAAAACCACAGAATACCGATTCTTTTCAAATGCACGTGGAACGTTCTCCAGGATTGATCACATATGAGGCCACAAAGCAAATCTCAATAAATTTAAGAAGATCGAAACAATACCACGCAACTTTTCTGACCACAGAGGTATGAAACTAGAAATCAACTACAGGAAGAAAATCAGAAAACCCACAAAAATGTGGAGATTAAACAAAATGCTACTGAACAACGATTGGGTCAATGAAGAAATCAAAAACTTCCTGGAGACAAATGAAAGTGAAAATAGGACATGCCAAAATCTATGGGATATGGCAAAAGTGGTTCGAAGAGGGAAGTTTATAGCAATTCAGGCCTACCTCAACAAAGAAGAAAAATCCCAAATAAACAATCTAACAGTGCATCTAAAGGAACTGGAAAAAGAAGAACAAAGCCCAAAATCAGCAGAAGGAAGGAAGTAATAAAAATCAGAGCAGAAATAAACGAAACAGAGACTAAAAAATCAATAGACAAAATTAATGAAACCAAGAGCTGGTTCTTTGAAAAGATAAATAAAATTGACAAGCCCTCAGCTAGACTCACCAAGAAAAAAAGAGAGAAGGCTCAAATAAGTAAAATCAGAAACGAAAGAGGAGAAATTACAATGGACACCTCAGAAATACAAAAGATAATCAGAGAATACTATGAAAAGCTATATGCCAACAAATTGGATAAACTAGAAGAAATGGATAAATTCTTAGAAATATACAACCTTCCAAAACTGGACCAAGAAGAAGCAGAGAAGTTGAATAGACCAATCACCATTAAGGAGATCGAAACAGCAATCGAAAACCTCCCCAAAAATAAAAGTCCAGGACCAGATGCCTTCCCTGGTGAATTCTACAAAACATTCAAAGCAGACTTAACACCTATTCTTCTCAGACTCTTCCAAAAAATTGAAGAGGAGGGGAGGCTTCCCTAACTCATCCTATGAAGCCAACAGTATCCCGATACCAAAACCAGACCAGGACAACACAGAAAAAGAAAATTACAGGCCGATATCCCTGATGAACATCGATGCAAAAATCCTCAACAAAATACTAGCAAATTGAATACAACAATACATTAAAAAGATTATACATCATGATCAAGTGGGTTTCATTCCAGGGATGCAGGGATGGTTCAACATCCACAAATCTATCAACGTGATACACCAATTAACAAAATGAGGAATAAAAATCACATGATCATCTCAATAGATGCAGAGAAAGCATTTGACAAGACACAGCATCCATTTATGATATAAACTCTTAATAAAATGGGTATAGAAGGAAAAATATCTCAACATATTAAAGGCCATATATGACAAACCCACAGCTAATATCATTCTCAATGGAGAAAAACTGAAAGCTATCCCTTAAAGAACAGGACCCAGTCAAGGATGCCCACCTTCACCACTCTTATTTAACATAGTATTCAAAGTCCTAGCCAGAGCAATCAGGCAAGAAAAAGAAATAAAATGGATCCAAAATGGCAAAGAAGTGAAACTGTCACTCTTTGCAGACCACATGATTTTATATATAGAAAACCCTAAAGAATCCACTAAAAAAACTTTTGGAAATAATAAATGAATACAGTCAAGTCGCAGGATACAAAATCAACATACAAAAATCAGTTTTGTTTCTATACACTAACAACAAAGCAGCAGAAAGAGAAATTAAGAATGCCATCCCATTTACAATTGCAACAAAAAGAATAAAATACCTAGGGATAAACTTAACCAAAGAGGTGAAAGATCTGTTGAAAGAAATCGAAGAAGACACAAGGAAATGGAAAGATATTCCTTGCTCTTGGATTGGAAGAATAAACGTAGTTAAAATGTCCATACTTCCTAAAGCGATCTACAGATTCAATGCAATCCCTATCAAAGTTCCAACAACATTTTTCACAGAAATAGAAGAAAGAATCCTAAAATTTATATGGAACAACAAAAGACCCCGAATAGCCAAAGGATTCCTGAGAAAAAAGAACGAAGCTGGATGTATCACACTCTCTGACTTCAAACTATACTACCAAGCCACAGTAACTAAAACAGGATGGTACTGGCACAAAAACAGACACACAGATCAATGGAACAGAATTGAGAGCCCAGAAATAAACCCACACATTTATGGACAGCTAATATTCGACAAGGGAGCCAAGAGCTTACGATGGAGAAAGGAGAGTCTCTTCAGTAAACAGTGTTGGGAAAACTGGACAGCCACATACAAAAGAATGAAAGTAGACCATTCTCTTACACCATGCACAAAAATCAACTCAAAATGGATTAAAGACTTGAATGTAAGACCCAAAACCATGAAACTTCTAGAAGAAAATATAGGCAGCACTCTCTTTGACATCAGTCTTACCAGCATATTTTCAAGTACCATGTCTGACTGGGTAAGGGAAACAAAAGAAAAAATGAACAAATGGGACTACATCAAACCACAAAGCTTCTGCACAGCAAAGGAAACCATCAACAAAACGAAAAGACAACCTAACAACTGGGAGGAGATATTTGCAACCCATATATCAGATAAGGGGTCAATATCCAAAAGATACAAAGAGCTCATACATCTCAATAACAAAACATCCAACAACCCAATTAAAAAATGGGCAAAAGATCTGTACAGAGATTTCTCCGAAGAAGATATACGGATGGACAACAGGCATATGAAGAAGGGTTCAACATCATTAGCTATCAGGGAAATGCAAATCAAAACTACAATGAGAACTTGAAAACACTAATGCGTAAAGATGCATGCACCCCTATGTTCATTGCAGCATTATTCACAATAGCCAAGACTCGGAAGCAACCTAGGTGCCCATCAAGGGACGAATGGGTGCATATGTGACTTTGGATTGTTGATTTCTAATTTTTGGGGTAGATACCCAGTAGTGGGATAGCTGGGTCATATGGTAGTTCTATTTTTAGTTTTTTGAGAAGTCTCCCTACTGTTTTCCATCGTGGCTGCACCAGTTTGCATTCCCACCAGCAGTGTATGAGGGTTCCCTTTTCTCCACACCCTTTCCAACATTTGCTATTTTTAGTCTTAGTGATTTGAGCCATTTTAACAGGTTTAAGGTGGTATCTTAGTGTAGTTTTGATTTGCATTTCCCTGATGCTTAGTGCTGTTGAACATCTTTTCATGTGTTTATTGGCCATCTGTATATCTTCTTTGGAAAAATGTCTGTTCGTATGCTCTGCCCGTTTTTTGATCGGGCTGTTTGTTATTTTATTGTTCAGTTGTGTGAGTTCCTTATATATTATGGAGATTAACCCCTTGTCAGATATATGATCTGCAAATATTTTCTCCCAATTGGTAGGTTGTGTCTTTGTTTGAATTCTAGTTTCTTTTGCCTTGCAGCAGCTCTTCAGTCTGATGAACTCCCACTTGTTTATTTTTTCTTTTGTTTCCCTTGTCTGACAGGAGATGGTATTCGAAAAGATCCTTTTTAGTTCGATGTCAAAGAGTGTAATACCTCTACTATCTTCCAGGAATTTTATGGCTTGAGGACTTATCTTCAAGTTTTTGATCCATTTTGATTTTATGTTTGTGTACGGTGTGAGATAATGGTCTACCTTTATTCTTTTGCATGTGGCTGTCCAGTTTTCCCAACACCATTTATTGAAGAGACTATCTTTTCTCCATTGTATGTTCTTGGCACCTTTGTGGAAGATGAGCTGTCTGTAGATGTGCGGTTTTATTTCTGGGCTTTCAGTTCTGTTCCACTGATCTATGTGCCCATTTATGTACCAGTACCGTGCTGTTTTGATCACCATGTCTTTGTAGTACATTTTGAAGTCAGGGATTGTAATACCTCCAGCTTTGTTCTTTTTTCCCAGCACTGCCTTAGCAATTTGGGGTCTTTGTTTGCCCCATATGAATTTTAGGATTCTTTGTTCTATTTCCATGAAGAATGTCATTGGATTCTTATTGGGATTGCACTGAATATGTAAGTTGTGTTGGATAGTATGGACATTTTCACTATGTTTAGTCTTCCAATCCATCTGCATGGAATCTCATTCCATCTCTTTATGTCATTATAAATTTCTTTCAGTAATGTCTCATAGTTTTCATTGTATAAGTGCTTCACCTCTTTGGTTAAATATATTCCTAGATAATCTACTCTTTTAGTTGCAATTGCAAATGGAATCGTATTCTTGAGTTCTCCTTCTGTAAGTTCGTTATTAGAGTATAGAAAAGCAACTGATTTTTTGTAAGTTGATTCTGTACCCTGCAACTTTACTGTAGTTGTTAATTATGTCTATTAGTTTCCCGATGGATTTTTGGGATGGGGTGTTTCTATATATACAATCATATCGTCTGCAAGCAGTGAGAGTTTCAATTCTCCACTCCCTATCTGGATTCCTTTTATTCCTTTCTCTTGCCTAATTGCTCTGGACAAAACCTCCAGTACTATGTTGGATAAGAGTGGTGATAGAGGGCATCCTTGTGTTGTTCCCATTCTCAGGGGGATGGCTTACAGTTTTTGCCCACTGAGTATGATGTTGGCTGTGGGTTTGTCATACATGGCCTTTATTATGTTGAGGTAACTTCCTTCTATCCCCATTTTTTAAAGAGTTTTTTTTTTATCATAAATCGCTGGTGGATCTTGTCAAATGATTTCTCTGAATCTATCGAGATGATCATGTGGTTTTTATTCCTCAATTTCTTGATGTGGTGCATTAAGTCGATTGATTTGCGGATGTTGGACCATCCCTGTGTCCGTGGTATAAATCCCACTTGATCATGATGGATGATCCTTCTGATGTATTGCCGAATTCGGGTTGCCAAAATTTTGTTGAGGAGTTTTGCATCTATGTTCATCAGCAACATTGGCCTGTAGTTTTCCTTTGTGTGTTGTCCTTGTCAGGCTTTGGTGTCAGAGTGATGTTGGCCCTGTAGAATGTATTAGGAAGTGTTGCATCTTCCCTAAATTTCGGGAATAGTTTGAGAAGGATAGGTATTAAATCCTCTCTGAAAGTTTGGTAGAATTCCCCAGGGAAGCCTTGTGGTCCTGGGGTTTTATTCTTTGGGATGCTTTTGATTGCTGTTTCAATCTCTTTCCTTGTGGTTGGTCTATTCAGATTGTCTGTTTCTCCTTGCTTCAGCTTTGGGGCATTGTAAGAGTTTGAGAATTTATCCATTTCCTCTAGATTATCCATTTTTTTGGCATATAGTTTTTCATAGTATTCTCTTATAATCCATTGTATTTCTGTGGTGTCTGTTGTTATTTCTCCTCTTTCATTTCTAATTTTCTTTATCTGAGCTTTCTCTCTCTTTCTCTGTGTACGTCTGGCTAGGGGTTTGTCAATTTTATTTCTCTTCTCAAAGAACCAGCTCTGTGTTTCACTGATCCTTTCTACTGACCTTTTTGTTTCCATAGCATTTATTTCTGCTCTGATTTTTATTATTTCCCTCCTTCTGCTGACTTTGGGCTTTGTTTGTTCTTCTTTTCTAATTCAGATAGGTGTAATTTGAGATTGCTTATTTGGGATTTTGCTTGTTTGTTACAGTGTGCCTGTATTGCGATGAATTTCCCTCTTAATATGGCTTTTGCTGCATCCCACATGAGTTGGTATGGTACGTTATTTTCACTTGTCTCCAGATATTTTTGGATCTCTCCTTTAATTTCTTCAATGACCCATTGCTGGTTCAATAGCGTGTTGTTTAGTGTCCACATCTTTGTCCTTTTCTCAGCCTTTTCCTTGTAATTAATTTCCAGCTTTACAGCATTGTGAGCGGAAAGGATGCTTGTAACTATTTCAGTTTTCTTAAATTTATTGAGGCTTACCTTGTTTCCCAAAATATGGTCTATCCTTGTGAATGTTTCATGCGCACTTGAGAAGAATGTCTGTTCTGCTCTTTTTGGATGGAGTGTCTATTAAGTCCAACTGGTTTAGCTTTCATTTAATTCCACTGTTTCCTTGTTGATTTTCTGTCTGGATGATCTATCCATTGATGTGAGTGGAGTGTTGAGGTCCTCTACTATTATTGTGTTATTATTAATATCTTCTTTTAGGTTTGTCAGTAGTAGCTTTACGAACTTTGGTGTTCCTGTGTTGGGGGGCATAGATATTTACAAGTGTTATTTCTTTTAATGGAGTGTCCCTTTGATCGTTCTATACTGCCCCCCTTTGTCTCTCTTTACCTGTCTTATGTTGAAGTCTACTTTGTCTGAAAAAGTATGGCGGCACCTGCTTTCTTTTGTTTGCCATTAGTTTGGAGTATTGTCTTCCATCCCTTCACTCTGAGCCTGTGTTTGTCATTGGAGCTGAGATATGTTTCCTGGAGGCAGCATATTGTTGGGTCTTCTTCTTTAATCCATCTCGCCACTCTGTGTCTTTTTATTGGAGAATTCAATCCATTTACGTTTATGGTGATTATTGATGCAGGATGGCTCAATGCTGGAATTTTATCACTCATTTTCCTGCATTTCCTTTGTTTCTCGTCCTGCGTATTTTGGTCTACCCATTGAATTAAGTAGTTTTTTATGATGTGTTTCTTTGTTTTCTCCTTATTTCTTCTTTGTCTCTCTGTTCTGCTTCTTTGTTTAGTGGTTACCCTGAGGTTTGTATTCGGAAGTCCATTTGCTGATGGCCTCTAACTTCCATAGTCTAAACTGATTCAGTCCCTCTCCTCCTTCCCTCTTAAGTTGTTTTTCTCAAATCTTATTCCATCTTGTGTTGTGAGTTTGCGGTTTAAACTCAGGATTATCTTTGCTTTTGGTGTTTTCCTTCCCTTTAGCTTAATGCTATACTTGAGGATTTGCTATCCTATTCTGATTTGGTCTACCTATTTATCTCCTTACTCTGCGTTTTCTGACCCTTTTCTCCCCCATTTTTTTTTTTTTTTTCAGGCATGAGGCCCTTCTTGAGGATTTCTTGTACGGGGGGCATCTCGTGGCTATGAAGTCCCTTAGCTTTTGTTTGTCTGGGAAAGGTTTTATTATTACTCCCACATATCTGAAGGATATTTTTGCTGGATAAAGTATTCTTGGCTGAAAATTTTTGTCATTTAAAGATTTGAATATGTCATTCCATTCCCTCGTAGCTTGTAAGGTTTCTGCAGAGAAATCCGCTGAAAGCCTGAAAGGAGTTTCTTTGTAGGTTATTTTCTTCTGCATTACTGCCCTTAGTATTCTTTCTTTGTCATTCCTTTTCGCCAGTTTTACTACTATATGCCTTGCAGTAGGTCTTTTTACATTGACATATCTAGGAGATCTAGAAGCCTCTTCCACACAGATGTCCCTCTCTTTCCCTAGGTTTGGGAAGTTCTCTGGTATCATTACTTTGAATGCGCTTTCTGCTCCATTCTCCTTCTCTTCTCCTTTTGGAATACCTATAATTCTTATGTTACCTTTTCTAATTGAGTTGGATATTTCTCAAAGACTTTCTTCATTTCTTTTTAGTCTTAGTTCTCTCTCCTCCTCTGTCTGGAGCATTTCAACACGTCTATCTTTGATTATGCTGATACACTCCTCTATGATGTCCACTCAAGCATTCAGGGAATCCATATTTTGTTTTATCTCTTCCATTGTGTCTTTCCTCTCTAATATTTCTGATTGATTCTTCTTTATAGTTTCCATCTCTTTTGTGAAGTACCTCCTGAGCTCGTTGAATTGTTTCTCTACATTCTATTTACCTCATTGAGTCTTTTGATGACAGCTATTTTGAATTCATTTTCATTTAGATTAAATATTTCTCTGTTCTCAGGACTGAATTCTGCGTACTTGTCATTTTCTCTCTGGTCTGGAGATTTGATATAATGTTTTATGTTGCTAGAAGTGGGTCAGATCTTATGCACCCTAATATTATTTGGTTGCAGTTACTGCCTATTGCCATTGGGTGGGGGTTCAAGAGCTGCATAATCTGAGCCCTCCACCTTCAGCCGAGATCCCAGGCAGTGGAGTGGGTACCAGGTGGGTGGGGGGAGGGGCACTTTCTCCTGCATGCTCTCCAGGCTTTCTCACTCTGCTCTTGCTATCTGCTCTCCTGGGGTGTTGGCTTGATGAGGTCACCCTGATGAAAGTTTTTGCCCTGGTAGAGGGCTTCCCTCAAGGCTGCAAGGGCCCTAGGGAGTCCTTGATGTTCCCATGAATGAATGTCCCCTCCCCGTTCCTTCCCTCATGGAGCCTCCTGTGGTCAAAGATCACAGTCTTTAGGGGAGGGAGCGAAGTTCTCTCTTACCCCTTACCAGCTCCACCGAGGGGGCTCCAGCTTCTCTGCCCTCCGTTGCACGGCTACATGTCTCTCTGGTGTTTTTGCGTTGTCTTAGGATGTCCTATGTTGGAGTACAGCTGCCCCTTTTCATTATAGGTTGGAGGGGAGAGAGTCCCTGGCAGGTTCACTCTTCCACGATGCTGCTGTCACCAAGATAGCTTTTGAGGAATGAAGGTTGACTTTCTGGAATAAAACCACTTGGAAATATTGGCCTGGTACCTTGCTTATGGGTTCCCAGTAACCTGGTAAGGTTGAGTAAAGAATGTCACTCCCTCTAGCAGGTGAAAAGGACCCCAGGATATTTGGGGAAACCTCTCAAAGAGAGGAAGTCATGCAAATCTGTAGGTATTGCAGGCAGAATCTGCTGACAAGTCCTTGGCTTGACTTTCCTGGCGGTGGGAGGCATTTAAAGTCCAATCTGAGATTCCTTATACAAAGTTCAGCAAAGCAGATTTAAAAGAATTTATATGATCAATTGCCATTCTTGGTGCACTTATGTAAATAATCGGCAAAATTTATTAAAACTAGACTTATCTTGAAAACCAGTTCATCTCAATTTGGCTATATTTAGTAAAAATGAGGGTGATTTTAGAGAGACAAATTATGTTTAAGTAGAAACTATAATACACATTTGTGAATATTAGGTCCTAGTTTTGATCATGGTCTTTGAGGTTCTTATTATATCTGTTAACTGAACTGGATCCTGAATTCTTCTAGTTTCCTATAATGTCTGGCTACAAATCTCAAAACTAACATTTTCAGGGGTTTTTTCCCCCCATTATTTTCATTCAGAATCATAGAGAACTGAACCTGCCCTTTTTCCTAAAGCCTTGCAAACTGAAACTGGAGGACTTGATACAAACGTGAGAGAGATTCATGTCTGCTATTATATAAGCCCCTCAAAATGGTACCTGAGTGCCAGGTGACGCCATCAGAGATACTTCAAACTGCAAAATATTCTCAACTGTAACATCTAAAAGTCTTTTAACTGCTTGCCATCTGGTCTATAATTTCTCCAACAATTAACCTGGTTTTCCTTTTGTCTCTCTAGAAATACTTCTTATTAAGTACCTGGTTACAACAAAACGTCAGATCATCATACTTCCATCCTAGATGGTACAAAAACGATATTGATGACTGGCTTTCAAGATTATGTTCCTGGTTACCAAAAGGACTCCAATCCACATTGTTTGGCATTTTAGCTCGGTTGATCTATGCTCCTAATGGTGGAGATATATATATACATATTATAGCTAAATTCGTCCTCTGCTGTTTTTCCAGTATTTGTAAAATTGCAACTGAGGCTATCACCACCCACAGGGGAACCTGGCAAGAATATGTTCAAGCTTTCCACCACAAAAATCCCTAGCATAGCCCCAGTTCAGCAGGAAGCAGCCAGATGACCATGACACCCCCTTTTTCCATAGAAATGGAAAGCGGGAAATGACAGTGGGGAATATGTTACCAGCTCTTAGTTAATATCAGCCCTGATATTGGTTCCCCTACACTGAATCTGGCATGGATGGGGTTAAAACTAAAAGCCTGCATTCCCAGTGCCGCTGGTCTTTAGTTACACTCGTATGCAAATGTTTGTTCCTTTAACCTCTGACTCCCTAAGCTTTACAACCAAATAGAAGTTACAAATTGTTCAGGCCCAGATGGCCTCACCCTGGGCTCCCACTAAAGCTGTAGCTGATCCCAGGACCTTGAAGTTCTTTTACAGAGAAACTAATGTCCAAGGAATATCAAGAAACCGAAGCTTCCCGGGCCCAGCTTCTCAGCTTCCTGACGTCAGAGTCTACCTTCCACCATGGAGATAAACAGCCAAGGAAACTCATCTGACAAACCCTTTGTCTCCTCTGCTGGAAGCAGCCCCAGACACAGGCCAATGGGAAAATGCTGACCAAGAAGTCCACGGCCCTCCTCCCCTACCCAAAACCCCAAATAAAAAGCCCTACCCATCTCTTAACGGGGAGCAAGCAACTTTTGGGGCGCTGGCCCTTGCTTTGCTCCCTCTGCCTGGCAAAATAAAGGCTTTCTTTTTTCTCCCAAGACCCTGTTCTCATTATTTGGATTGGCATTGGGATCAGAGGCCAAGCTTTCGGTAACATAATGCTGGAGAACTACAGCCACCTCATGTCAGTGGGTAAGTATATAAGCATAACTAACCCATGCAATTCCCCGCATAATTCAATATACTTTACTTAAAAAATGTTATCATCTTGATTGAGGTACAATTTATACAAAATAAAATTCCGTACTGTTGAGTGTACAATTCAATGAGCCTTGACAAGTATATCAGCTGTTTATCACCACAATCACGATATAGAATATTTTCTTCACCCTAAAATGTTGCATTGTATCCCTCGCACCATTATATGTTTTGCCCTGGTGACCATTACCCTGCTTTCTATCACAATAGTTTTGCCTTTCTAGAAGTTTATAAAATGGAATCACAAAGTGTTTACTCTTTTGCGTCTGCCTTCTCTCACTGTGTAGTGCTTTCGAGCGTCATCCATTCTGTTGCATATACCAGTAGGTTTCTTTATTTTAATCTTAGCAATATTCTGTTTCGAGGCTATACCACACTTGCTTATTTATTCAGCAGTTACTAGACACTTGGATCGTCTCAAGGTTTTCGCTTTTATGGATAAAGCCATTGTAAACATTTGATTACAAGTCTTTGTGTGGACATGTTTTCATTTCTCCTGTGTAAATACAGAGGAGTTGGTTTTCTGTGTCTTGTGTTAAGGGTAGATTTGCATTTATGTGAAACTGCCATGTATTTCCAACGTGGCTAAGCCATGCTGCATTTCCATCAGCAAGGTATGAGAGTTTTAGTGGCTGCACACTCCTCAGAATAAATGATATTGTCAATCTTATTATTTTAAAGAAATATTGTGTTCTTACTGGATTTTAATTTTCATGTTCCTGACAGACACTGATGTTGAGCATTTTTCCACATGCCCTTTTGTCATTAATGTATCTTCTCTTGTGAAGTACTGGTTGAAATATGAGCCTATTTTTGGTTTTGAGTTAAAGAGTTTTTATATATTCTATATGTACATCTTTCATCAAGACAAATGAACAGCAAATATTTCCCCATACCTCTAACCATCCCCCGCTTCCCAGGCTGTGGCTTCCCTTCTTGTTTCTTTAACAGTGTTTTTGAAGAGCAGAAGTTTTTAATTTTGAAATAGCCTCATTTATAATCCTTGTTTTCTTTCATACTTCATACTTTTGGTATTCTATTTAAGAAACCTTTGCCTTACTCAAGATCACTAAGATTTGCTCCTAAAAAAAGAGAGATTTCCTCCTGTCAAGTTGAAACAAAAGACAGAGGATCCCTAAAAGAGAAAGACAAGTGGACTCCGTGTGGCTAACCGGGACCTAAAACATAACAGTCAATCGACCATGCCAGCACTGAGGTGCAATGAGGTACTCTGTTCTCAGAGAAACCGCAGCTTGTACCTGAAACGGAGCATCCCTTCCTGATGGATGGCCAGAAGCCTGATATAGCTGATTTTAAAACACCAGTATCTATAGGGGAACCAACAAATTGGAGGGCTTTCTAAATAATCCCTATGGTCTATGATTTTTGCTTCTATAAGCTCTGCCCTCCCACACCCTCCCTGGAGTGTACTTTTGATTTGTTTTTGAGGCTGCATTTCCCCATTTGCAAACTGTATGCGCAATTCCTAACTGAATTCCTAACTGTATGAGCTTTCCTAAGTAAATTCTTGTATCTCAGATATTTTTATTGACATTCTTTGGTGTCAGAAGTGGGACCTGAAGCCACTCCTGGACCTTTCCCTGCACCATCCAGGACCAAGGCGTCGGCACCTCCAAGAGCCCCTTGAGTTCAATTGCTCCTTGATGGTGTTGAGAGATGTTCAGGAAAGTCCTCTAGAATCCAAGAGCCCCCACACTTTGAGGCAGAGGTCTCGGAAAGCTTTTTGCCTGAGGGGTCCCTCACTAAAGGTTTAAGGAGTCCAGTCTGGTTGTCCAGATGCCCTCACTAAAGCTTCAAGAAGGGGAGAGAAGGGAGCCTGGTCCAGTTGTCGAGACACCCACCACTCATTCCTATTTCTTGTTGTGGCAAGATAAGGCTTTTCAACAGCAAGTTCGCATTTGGAAAGATAAAGTTCACTCAAGCTCAACATGGGAAATCCATGTTCAAGGACAGCCTCTGCCGATCAGCTACCCTCTGGTACCCCAGCAGGGTTTATATTTAAGAATTGTGGCTCTGGGTCCTGTAAATATCTTGTTCTCTGGACTAAGACCACCAGGGATAATTTAAAATTACATCGGCCATTAGAAGGAATGTTCCAATTAGATAAGATCATTTAAGAAGTATACTTAAAAGCAAAGACTTCAAAATTCCAAAATACCCTTATTGAAAGTTTCATTGCAAAAAGCTAATAAAAAATTAAGATATAAGAGGTACCTAAAAGACTACACAAAAGTCTGTTAAGTTAATGGCTTTACAGACATTCCCATATCTACCTTCAAAGAAGGGCCCCCACGTGGGCTCCTTCCAGACTTAATGAGACTCAGAGATTTTCTGGTAAACTGCTGCATCCCATCTGACAGAAACAAAATTTAGATTCAACTACTATTTCATAACTAGTGATCTTTGCATTACTCTACATGATTCATGACAGGAATTTTCAAACAATAGCTATGGGGTCTCTCTATGTGTGTGCGTGTCTCTCTTTCTATATGTCACATATATATTTTTCTACCTCCAGATGACATAATTTCTAAAAGAGCTCTATTTAATTGTGTTAAAGTAAGTGCCTATATACGTTATTTATAAATATAATAAAAATTAACCCAGAAGAACTTCAGGATCATGTGATCTAGGGAAACGTTCCATATTAAAGCTAATTTAAGTTTGTTAACTTTAGAGTTATAAGCCTTAAGTATAAAACTTTTGTTCTATCTAAGTTCACCAAAAGCCAAATCCATGTTATCTCGGTTACAAAATTTGGCAGCAAAAGTTGATGGCTGACTTTGTCTGACGTCTCATAAAATTTTTGTGGGTAATCTAAAAGGTATAATTATTGGGAAGAAACTAAATGAATTCAGATTAAAGAGTTTTAAGGTAAACTTTTTAACAATAATTATGTGTTGTGGTATATGTACTTAAAAATAACTTCAAAAACTTTTGGTGACTTGAAACCTTAGAGTTTTGCTAAATTAAATTAAATGATAAAAATTTATTGAGTATTTAGATCATTTCCAAATAAGATAAAACATTAGACATTAATCACTAAACATAGATTTATCTACTTTTGGCTTCTTATTATAGAAAATGTTAAAGTATTTGGGTTTATTAATAAACATCTTTTGTGTCACGCTGAGGAATTTTCTATGAGACAGTATATGTTTCTATAAAGTATTTTATAAGTCTGCCAATCCATGGACTGCTAATGTAAAAGACAGTTCATAATAGCTTATTCTTAGTTTTCACTAAAAATTAAGGTTTCTAGGGGTTAAAAATTCTAATTGTTATATGTGATTAAAGGTACTAAAATTTAATAAGGGAAACATCTCTGTGTACCAGGAAAGTAAGATGTATGCTTTCAGTAAAGAAGGTATAAGGAATGAAGATTTTTTTTGTTTTGTTAAGAAAGTAAATTTGTCCTAAAACACTGGGAAAGAGAGAAGGCATATGAGGAATTCTGAATGTGAAAGAAAAAGTTATAGAAAGCTTATGGGAGGAAAACCTGAGCAAACAGTTTTACGTATGGTCAAGTTGGCTAAGATTAAAATGAATTAGGTAAATAAGTTTAACTATCAAAAGTAACCTGTGCAAAATTAGGATTTGGTTTTCTTTCTCTTAAAAGGATAATTTTCTTGAACTTTTAGCCTGCTCTTGATAAAGACATTATAAAAGGATTTTTGTTTTGTTTTGTTTTGTTTTGTGTTGTTTTGTTTACCCTTGAGTAGCTTACCAAAAAGGCAAGTATCTTATGTTTTATCAAAATAAATTTACTGTATTGTTTTTATTAGGTTTTTAATCACAAGAGCTAAGGTTTTTCTTCTTTAATTTTCTGTATTTGTCTGAAAATCTTTAATTGCCACCATAGTTAATTGGATAGGTAGGCATTGTTTCACAGTAACCTATGATCCTATTTGACCAAATGTTCTAAAACCTTTTGATGTTTTTGTCAAATTTCCCAAAATTCCAAGTCAAAATAAAGTCTTTCTTTTGACTTGAAAGCAACTTTGAGAATTTCCAGTGGATCCCTGGGACTCCTCAAAGAATTTGTTCTCTCTTCTTACAAAAAGGGAAACATCAAACTAATTAAGTTTATTTGGTACGTTAAACTGCATGGGAAGCATTGTCAAATAAGTGATGCTAAGCCTCCTTTATAGGTGTCTTTGTATAAACTATCTTACTAATATAAATGTCTTAAAAGTTATATTAAACTTTAAAAATCTAATACATCCTGATATAATGTTATCATTTCTAATTCTAGGTATCATAAAATGTTACAAGTCACAGAAATAACCAAATTTCCTTTTCGATTGAATTATAACATTAAATCTTTTGTCATCCATAGAGAGTTATGGTTTTACTCTGAGGCTTTTGCAAATATTTTATCTTCAGAGAGATTCATGGAAAGGAGTCTGACACTTTTACTCTAGAATCCAGGTTTCTGATAAACTTTCAGATCATAAGACTGAACTGGTTAAGAAATTACAGAATTCTAACAGAAATTCCTGGCTTTTTTTTTTTTAAAAAAAAAAACAACACTACTAACAAAAGATCAAGAACGAATATTAATTAGATAGGACTACATGAACCAGGGAGAACGCTCTAATGTTCTGTTTTTCCAAATTTAAAGAAATCTTTTCTCTTAAGCTATCAACAATTTGGTAAGATACACCTTTGTGAACAAGGATAAAGCATTTACTTTTTATCCCTACCTGATCCCTCCAGAATTCAGAAACTCTCAGTGAATATTCTTACTTTCACTTATCTAAATAATCAGACCAAATTTTTAATATAAGCGAATTAGTTTTGCCGTCATTATCTTTGGTGAAAAGAAAAAAAGAGGGTAATTGCGGAGAAAGAAATTACGTTACACCTTTGTAGATATTGGATTCTAGTCCTGTTAATTGTCTTTGACGTTTTGTTAAATACTTATAGACTGGGCTCCCCTGACCTAAGGTATTGCCTTTGGTCTTGCCAACTGTTTGCAATGCCCTCTTTGGAAAACATGAACTGACCTCACATGGGATAGTCACTGGCAGATCAACGTCTGTTGGTGTACAACCTTCTGTTGATCCCTTGTTGTCTTAGGCTAGTCTGACCAGTTACTGTAAGTCTCTAATATCTTATACTCGAGCCTATCGTCAACAGGATGAAGAAGCTCTCCCAGGTTCTAATTTAAAGGATCCCATTGATCACAGTCTAGAGCCTGTGTAAACATCATCAGAGGAAAACAGCCCTTGAACCCTATTGGAAAGGGCCTTACCAACTCCTTCAGATGACTGATAATCCGCTCTGCTCTTGGACACCATGATAAAGCTGACTCGCAGTAACAACTTCCAGGAAGAGAAGTAGCCAACATCTCTTACAGACAGCTGCCCCAAGACCCCAGACCAGACCTGTATATGCACTTCCATGACTATTTAGTATCACCATTGTCATATTGTTCAAATGTCATTTAAGACTCTTCTGATACTGTGTTCATTTTTCCAATCCACATCTGAATGGGCCTCTGATAGCAGTGTCTTTTTACAATGGGCTCACTCCTTCACTACACATAAAAGTCAGAGTAACTGTTGGATATGTGGGCAATTCCCCCTCTCTAGTTCATCTAGATTACCTTGGTGGATTTCTCCCCTCCAGGGCACAGAGCGGAAAGCTTTGAAACAATTTCTTAGGCATTCCTACTTCCCCCTTTTGTGTTTTCCAGATCCTTTTAGTTGCTTACCCTCAGGGCTGGGTTCACTTTTAAGATTGGGTCTCCAGGCCCTCACATTATTGTTGGTTTTAGGACTAAGCATCTGGCTGTTCTTTAAAATAACTATGGCTGGCTTCCACAAATGCCTCTGGGAAACTCCTACCCAAATCGTGATGACTCAAGACCTTCAGACCCTTGATGCAACTAATGCCAGTACCTCCACAAACTTCCACTCTGAGACCTTAGCTGACCTATAACAGGTACCTGGCTGGATCCCTGCCCTGCATGGCCCGAGTTACTTGATTGGATAACTGAGTCCCACTAAGCCCACGAGTCCCTCTGTGGGACTAGATGGACCCAAGGCGGGCAGAGGTTACTTAGGCACCGAAGTGAGACAAACACCAAATTGATCATCAACACTGCCTGTGACAGGTTTCAATCAAAGGAGAGAAATGTGGAATTAAAACAAAAGATAGAGGACCCCAAAAATGGACTCTGTGTGGCTGACCAGGACCTAAAATGAAGCGGCCATGCCAGGATTGAGGTGGGGTCAGGTACTCTGTTCTCAGAGAACCCACAACTTGTACCTGAAACTGAGCATCCCTTCCTGATGGATGGCCAGAAGCCTCATATAGCTGATTTTAGAACACCAGCATCTATAGAGCAACCAACGAATCACAGGGCTTTCAAAACAATTCCTGTGGTCTATAGTTTTTGCCTTTCTAAGCTCTGCCCTCCCACACCTTCTCCAGAGTATACCTTAGATTTGTTTTGGAGGCTGTGTCATAATACAAATCTACATAAATCAAAAGAGTGTGGCATTTATGTCTAAGTGGTTGTGTGGAATTGGCATTATTTCTTTATTTAAAGTTTGGTAGAATTCATCATTAAAGCCATCTTGGTCTGGGGGCTGGCCCCGTGGCCGAGTGGTTAAGTTCGCGCGCTCCGCTGCAGGCGGCCCAGTGTTTCGACGGTTCGAATCCTGGGCGCGGACATGGCACTGCTCGTCAGACCACGCTGGGGCAGCGTCCCACATGCCACAACTAGAGGAACCCACAACGAAGAATGAACAACTATGTACCGGGGGGCTTTGGGGAGAAAAAGGAAAAAATAAAAAATCTTTAAAGCCATCTTGGTCTGGACTTCTCTTTGTGGAAAGAATGAAAGGGTGGTCTTGGTACGTGATTTCCATTATGAATTAAATTCCTTTAATAGATAATAGTGCTATTCGTGTTGTCTATTTCTTCTTCAGCGAAGTTGCATTGTTATGCTGTTGAAATAACTTGTCCATTTCATCTATGCAATTGAATTATTAGTATATAGTTATTTATGATACACCTATTATCCACTGATTGTCTGTAGGATCTACAGCGATACCCTCTATCCTTCCTATTCTGAGTTATTTGTGTCTTCCTTCATTTTTTTCTGGTCTAGCCAGAAGCTTATCAAGCGTATTGCTCTTTTCAAAGAACCAGGTTTTAGTTTTATTGATTTCTCTCATTTTTCTTTTTACTTCATAGCTTTTAGTGCTTATCTTTATCACTTCGTATCTTCTATTAATTTGAGTTTAATTTATTCTTTCTAGCTTTTTAAGGTGGAGGCTAGGTCAGTTATTTACGTCTTTCTTCTTTGTTAATATACATAACTGAACCTATAAATTTTCCTCCAGGCACTCCTTTAGCTGAATCACAAATTTTGGCATGCTGTTTTCAAAATCCAAAAAGATATTCATTTTTTCCTTCTGGCTTCTCATTTAATGCATTGATCACATAGAAATATGCTGTTTATTTTCCAAATATTTGAGAGTTTCCCAAGTTCTTTCTGGTATTGGTTTCTAAAGACACACTATGGGTCTCCTCCTTTCGAACCCCTTGGCTTACTATCCAGGCATACGTGGTCCTTGCCTCTATTTGGTTTCTTTTTCTCCTCCCTTAGCCTTAGCCTGAACGACGCTTACCGTGGTCTATGTCCAAGCTTCCATTCTGGGGACCTTGTTGCCAAGTAGTTAAATAGTTTTGGGGAGGCTATCTCTGGGCACAAAAGAAAATTTTCCCAGATAGTCTGGTAGCATCAATTGAACAAGCCGATCACTCTGACCCTGGGTGACCATCCCGTTATCTGGATGCTCACGTTTCCCATTATAAGTCCAGATCTCGGTTACAGTGACCCTAAGGGAAGTTTCAGCTTCCTCGACAGTCATCCATGGTGCTTATCAAATGAGAGAATCACGCCAGGTACCCTACTGTTTCATTATGGATGCAAAGACCCACTTCAAAAAGCCCTGATCAGTCTTTACGTGTTCTTCTTCCTGCTCATGTCACCAGCCAAGGTGGTGGTGGGCATGGTGGCTTGGAGCATGGTGTTTCTCACTTGGCAACTGGGTGATTTCCATTCTTTTTCATCCAGCAAAACTTGCATGGCTCCTTTATCTGCTAGCCAGATAAGCCAAACTTTTCATAGTCTCATTGGAGTTTTGTCCAAATCTCTCTCTAATTTCCCCTTTTCCACTCATTTTAAGAGTACGCTTCCCTTCAGCTCTGAGTAACTGAACTTACCTCAATCACTTAGGGAGTATTTTATCTGCAGTTACCACTGTGGTGCAGAGGGAAGTGGATTCTCTTCCCTGGCAGAGCAAGATACATGTTGTGTTTTGTTTTATAAACTTAGTGGGACCCTCCCCACTCGTTCTCTAACTCTCACCATTGATACAACTCATCAGGTGTCTCAGGCATGACAGTCAAAAACCACTTGTCCCCTTGTCACTGAACACTTCAGCAACCAGATGCAATACCACTTGCCAGACTCCCATTCCATACCTAGCTAGCCGGCCTGCAGTATCCTGCCAGTCTTTTTTCCAAAAAGGCACTGTGATCTTAGCCTCTGGGACAAGGGGGTTAAAAGTTTGATCTAGTCAATCTATCAGGAGTAGGTGGGGCCAAAGCCCTGAAACCAAAATGGACCAGCTTTCACAGAAGTTACAACTTCTGTGTTTGGAGAATTCTTTACCTTGTAAAAGATAGCATTTTTCTTTTCTTTGTCAGAAGCATCCAGTGTTATGAGTCCACCTACATTGTTTCAAGAAATTTTGCAAGTACCTTGACGTTTGTTGGAGCTTATCAGTTACTCCTGCTGATGGGCAGCCAAGCCCACTGAAAAAGATTTTTAAATTGCCAACCAACAAGATATCACTCACACAGTGAAAACTTTGGACATTAGAGGGATTTCTTTAACACTTTTTAAGCACTTACAGCTCAAACATGTAACATATGAATTCCAATTACACATTTTTGGAACAATACATACAATTAATCTGCTCAGAGCCTCACTCACAATATAATTTAACCTATTTTTTTCTCTTCACTACAAATTTTTCTCAAACTCTGGCAAGCATTTTTTAACAGAAACATAGACCAATGAGTTTACACAGGCACTCCAGGAATTACTTGGTGGTTGCCTGGAGAACACCTGCACAGCTAGCAGCTCATGGAATGGGGGTGGGGGCGGGCAGAGGGAGCAGCTCCCACCAGTAAGCACGGCTTTGCATTTACTTTTAGTTTTAAGTAGGTATTTGCTAGGCCTCAATAAATGCACTATTTTATGACAATATTTTGAATTACAAATGTGCGGTATTTGATTTAGACCTTAAGGCTTTTATGAAAACCCAAGTATAACATTTCATTAGACCCTAAGGCCTTTATTAAAACCCAAGCATAACATTGATTTCACGGGAAAGGGAGGTTTTGAAATTTTTAAAAAGGTAAGTTGAGAGACACACACAGACACATACATGCATATATTCAGATTAATGCAAAAAACTTTACTGCTAAGTCTCTAACATCTGATGCCCTTTTCCTGCTGCTAAGGGTGAACAAATAACCGGTAATTTTCATCTTATTTTTGTTTTGATATATATATTCTTTTAACCACGAGAGCTCTGAAGATCAATCCTCGCATAAAGGGAAATTTTCTCATCTGTTAAAGAAGCCTCCAGAAACTGAAATGAATTTTATCCTGAAGTCCCTTGGGAGGAAAATAATTTAAAAAATGGGGAGAAGACAGCATGAAAAATCTGGTATGTCTGCCAAGGCCCTATGAAAAGAAAGACATGCCACCTCTAGGACACATGCCAAGTTTTGTCTCTTTCCAAACGTATCTACTTATTTCACTTTTTTTTTTTTTACTGTATTAAACTATATGTAACATAAAATTTACCATTTTAACCATTTTCAAGTGCACAATTCAGTGACATTAAGTATATTCACAATGTTATGCAACCATCACTACTATCCATTTCCAGAAATTGTTCATCATCTCAAACAGAAACTCTGTACTCATAAAACAATGATTCCCCACTCCTATTTCTAGCCTTGAAGTCAGATTTCTCATATTAATATAATTCAAGAGGGCCCTTTTAGAGGGCTTCAGAGGCAAGATGAAAGACTCTTTACAGTCCCACTCTTAGTATTTTCATCAGCCAGATGAAAAAGGTCGAGACCTGTGGTGATGGGTGGTGTACAGATCCATGTGTAGCAGTAATCTGTGGTCTACTTTCTGTTTCTATGAATTTACCTATTCTAGGAACTTCATATTAGTGGAGCCATACAATATCTGTCATCTTCTATCTGGCTTATTTCACTTATCATAATGTTTCAAGGTTCATCCATGTTCTAACACGTATCAGAATTCCAGTCTTTTTTAAAGCTGAATGATATTCCATGGTATGTATATATCACATTTTAGTTATCCATTCACCCATCAATGGACACTTGTGTGGCTTCCAACTTTTGTCTGTTGTGAACAATGCTGCTACGGATATTGGTGTACAAGTGTTTGTTTGAACCTCTGCTTTAAATTCTTTCGAGCATATATCTAGAAGTGGAATTGCTGAATCATATGCTTTTATGTTTAAAGTTTTGAGGAACCACCAAACTGTCGTCCACAGAGGTTGCGCCACTTTACCTTTCCATCAGCAATGCACAAGGCTTCCAATTACTCCTCACCAACACTTGTTTCACGTTTTCTCAGTAATAGCCATCCTAAATGGGTGTGAATTGGTTTCTAATTGTTGCATGGATTTGCTAATGACTCATCATGTTGAGCATCTTTTCATGCGTGTATAGGCCATTCATATATCTTCTTTGGAAAAATGTCTATTCAGGTTGTTTGCTCATTTCTTAATTGGGTTATTTGTTTTGTTGTTGATTGTAGGAGTTCTTTGTATATTCCAGATATTAAACTCCTATCAGCTATATGATTTGCCAACATTTCCTCCCATGCTGAGTTGTCTTTTCACTCTCTTGATAGTATCCTTTGATACACAAACTTTTAAAATATTGATGAAGTCAAAGGTATCTATTCTTTTCTTCTGTTGCCTGTGCTTCTGGTGCCAAATCCCAGAACATCACCAAATCCAACGTCATGAAGATTTCCCCCTGTGTTTTCTTCTAAGAGATGGATCGTTTTTGGCCTCACATTTAGGTCTTTGATTCATTTTGAGTTCATTTCTGTATGTGATGTAAGATAAGAAACCAATTCATTCATTTGCATGTGTCTGTCCAGTTTTTCCAGCATCACTTGCTGAAAAGACTGGCCTTGCCCCATTGAATAGTCTTGGCATCCTTATTGAAAATAAATTAACTGTATAAGCGAGGATTTATTTCTGAGCTCTGTATTCTAGTCCACTGATCTACATGTCTCTCCTAATGCTGGCACCACACGGTTTTGACTTCTGTAGCTTTGTAGTCAGTTTTGAAATCAGCAAGCGTGAGGCCTCCAACTTTGTTCTTTTTCAACATTGCTTTGACTATTCAGTGCCCCTTGAAATTCCATGTGAATTTTAGGATTATTTTTCTATTTCCACAGGAATGTCACCGGGAGTTTGATAGAGATTGCATTGAATCTGTAGCTAGCTTTGGGAATATTGCAATCTTACTGATATTAAGCCTTCTGACCCAGGGATACAGGATGTCTTTCCATTTATTTACGTCTTCATTAATTGCTTTCAGCAGCAGTTTGCAGTTTTTAGTGTACAAGCCTTTCGCCTCCTTGCTACATTTATTCCTCAGTATTTTAGTCTTTTTGATGCTATTGTAAATGGAATTGTTCTTCTTATCTCCTTTTCAGATTGCTCATTGTTAGCATACTGAAATGCAACTGATTTTGTGTATTGATTTTGCATCCTGCAACTCTTGAATTTCTTTACTAGCTCCGACAGCCTTTTTCTATGTGGAATCTTTAGAGTTTTATACATAAAGATCATGTTTTCCGTGGACAGAGATTATTCTTCTTTTCCCTTTCCAATTTGGACTCCTTTTTTGTCTTTTTCTTTCCCATTTGCTCTAGCCAGAACATCCAATACTCTGTTGAATAGAAGTGGCAAAAGCAGGCATCCTTGTCTTTTTTCTGATCTTAAGGGAAAAGCTTTCAATCTGTCACTAACAAGTATGATGTTAGCTGTGGATTTTTCATATACACTCTTCATGATGCTGCGGAAATTTCCTTCTATTCCTCCTTTATTAAGATTTTCAATCAGGAGATGCTGTTCAGTTTTGTCAAATACTTTTTATGCATCAATTGAATGTGTCCTTTTTTCTCTTCCAGGAATGTGATGTATTATACGGATTGAATTTCATAACTTGAGCTATCCTTGCATTCTAGGCGTAGATCCTACTTGGTCATAGTGTATAATACTTTTAAAGGTAGCTGAATTCAGTTTGCTAATATTTTCTTGATGATTTTTGCATAAATATTCATAAGGGATAATGGTCTGTAGTTTTCTTTTCTTATACTATCATCATATCAGGTGACAAAGATACAAAGCTGGCTTTGGTATCAGGGCAATGCTGGCCTCGATGAATGAGCTAGGAGGTGTTCCCTCCTCCTCCTTTTTTAGAAGAGTTTGACGAGGACTGGTGTTAATTCTTCTTTAAAATGTTTGCTAGAATTCACAAGTGAAGCCCTGTAACTCCAAGGCTTTTCTCGGTTGGGAGGAACAAATGCACTTAATAACTTAAAGCATCAATTAGTGGCTGGTTTTGATCCAACCTCTAGCTGCTTGACTCCAAACGTATGTCAACAGGTAACAATAGGCTATCAGACCTGAGGGAGTCCTCTCATATCCCCTAACTTGACCCATGCAGGCCCCAAACAGGTATAAAAGAGGACGGAACATTTCCCCTCTCTGCTTGTCCAATACAGAAAGCATGCACTACCATATCTCAGGAACTTTTATGTCCTTCCCCTAACCTAACATGCATGTCAATCTCATACAAGTCCAGATCCTGGGGAGTCTTCTGTCTCCTAAGTTGACCCACCAAATCCCTTATTTGGAGAACTTTCATTCTCCCTCTTCTCTCTCACCCACCATGTAGGTGACATCATGCACTACCAGATCCCAGGGAATCAATCTTATCCCCTACCCTAGCCCACTTGGACCTTGTCTTCTAAAAGGGTAGTGAGATTTTATGATTCATGTTGACTGGGGTCGCATTTGCCAAGCACACACAGCAGGCAAGGCCAGGAGTGGGCATATTCAAGTTTGTAAAGGTACAATAAACCACTTTCAGATTCAGACAATTTATTACTTATGAAGACAATGAAAGGAAGAGCAGTCAAAGGTGCCAGAGCCCCAGCCCTTTTCTCCCACACCAAAAAGTATGCCACTAAAATGAAAGGGGCCAGATGACTGCAATACAATTTGAGGGATACCCCATTCCCGAGGGACCAATTCTAGATGGCGGCTAAGTGGTATAAAATGAGAGGGGGCAAGTAGACAGAAAGCTGCATACCTCATACCAACAGGAAATGAGAAAGTATCTCATAACAGCCTCCCAGGGGAGTTAGGGAGGCAAATGAATGGTGGCCTTAAGGTAGCTCCCTGCAAGCTGCCCATCTGATGTTCTGGGAGAACCACCAGATGTTATGCCAAGACTCATGAGTAGCTGTGGGTCAAACCTTTGTTGCTTGTCACATACAGATACTCGTACAGAGGGTGCCACAATGCAGCTGTTCCCCTGCACATTTCTTACTATTTTCCCTATCAATTATTGACCAGGAAATGTTGGCATCTCTACTCTTTAATTGTAGATTTGTCTATTTCTTCTTTCTGCACTATAGATTTGTTTACCATATTTTAAAGCTCTGTAACTTGGTGCACAAATATTTAGATTTGTTCTGTACTCCTCCTGAATTGTCCCCTGAATCATTGCACAATGTTTTCTTTATGCCTGGTAATATTAACTTTTCTGAACTTTACAACTTTATTTTGTTTAGTATTTCCATGTTATAGTTTTTTGCATCCTTTTACTTCTAACCTATCTATATCTAAATATTTAAAGTGAGCTCCTTGTAGACAGTATAAAGTTTGGTCTTGCTTTTTGTCCAGTCTGACTATCTTTGATGCTTAACTACTTGGGGCTCATTTACCTTTTGTATCTGTGGCTTTATAGTTTCCACCTTGTTTGGAAAATTTTCAGTTATTACTACTTCACATATTTATTAAGCCTGCTCTTCTCTCTCAAAGAGATACCTGCACTTCCATGTTCATTTGTAGCATTATTCACAATAGCCAAGATTTGGACATAATCTAAATGTCCACGGATGGATGAATGGATAAAGAAAATGTGGTGTGTATACATGCAATGGAACATTACTCAGCCTTAAAAAGGAAGGGGGAGTGATGTCAGGGTCATGGCAGAATGAGCTCTTCCCTTAGTCTCTCCCCACTAAGATACAATTCACAAACCAACAGAGGACCTTCACAGAACACAATAGACGTCTGAGAGATCCACACAACCATACGTCTGAAGGTGGAGGTGCTGGACCCCCCAAGAGGCAGTGGAAATATGTAAGGGGACCTCCTCTCCCTCCCAAATGGCAGCAATCTAGGGTACAGGACCTCATGTGGTGGCTGGCATGCAACTCTGAGAGGAGAGAGGGGGAAAGGGCACCTCTCTGTGGAAACCCCTTCATTCTCAGAGATGCCTCCCAGCCCGTGGGAATGCTCCACACTGAGGAAGCTAAGCAGTTGTGGGGGTGTCTTCACCAAACTGGGCAGCCCAGGAGGGCAGACAGCAAGTGCAGAGCAGGAGCACCCAGGATCATGTGTGAAAGAAAGTATCCCATGCCCCCTCCCACCTGGTGCACCAGCGTGGCTGCTCAGCCAGAGCAGGGGACCCCCACTAGAGAGCCTGCCCACCTAGGTGTGTAAAGCAGTGGTGGCCAGCAGGCAAATGCAGATGGGCCAAAGGACAGGCACAGCTGCCAGGGATCATGGCAGACTCAGAATACACAGCTCCTGCCCCCCTGCCCAGTGGCGGCAGATGGAATCTGCAACCACTACTACCACTACACGATGGCACAAGTCCACCCCACCAAATAACATGAAGAGATATGTTAACTCTCCAGACCAGAAGGAAACTGATGAGTACCCAGAAGTTTACAATCTAAATGACAGGGATTTCAAAATAGTTATCATAAAGAAACTCAGTGAGTTACAAGGAAACTCAGAAAGTTCAATAGGCTCAGGAATAAAATTAATGACAGGGGAATTCTTCACAAAAGAGATTGAAACTATAAAAAAAATCAGAAATGTTGGAGATGAAAAACGATGAATGAGATAAAGAAAAATCTGGAGTCCTTAAATAACAGAGCTGATTTTATGAAGGACAGAATTGGTAATTTGGAGGACAGAAATAGAGAAATGCTTCAGGTGGAGGAGGAGAGAGAAGTAAGACTAAAAAGAGATGCAGAAATTCTCTGAGAAGTACCTGACTCAAGTAGGAAATGCAACATAAAGATTACAGGTATTCCAGAGGGAAAAAAAGAGCAGAGAGCTTATTCAAAGAAACAGTCCCAAACCTGGGGAAGGAGCTGGAATTACATGTAAATGAAGCTAATAGAATTCCTAACTACATCAACGTAAAAAGACCTTCTCCAAGGCGTATATTAGTAAAAATGGTAAAAGTAAGTGACAACAAAAAATATTAAGGTCAGCAAGGCAGAAGAAAATAACCTACAAAGGAACCCATATCAGGTTTTCAGTGGATTTCTCAGCAGAAACCTTATAGGCTAGAAGAGAGTGGAATGCCATATTCAAAATTCTGAGAGACAAAAACTTTCAGCAAAGAATACTCTATCCAGTGAAAATATCCTTCAGAGGTGATGGAGAAATAAAAACTGTCCCAGATAAACAAAAACTGAGGGAGTTCATTGCCACAACAACCCCGTCCCCAGGAAATGATCAAGAAGGCCCTCATACCTGAAAAAAGAAGAAAGAATTTACAAAGCCTTGAGCAAGGAGATAAATAGACAAGGTCAGAAAATTGCAGCTCTCTATCAGAACAGGTTAGCAAACACTTAATTACAACATTAAAGATAAAGGGAAGGAAAACATCAAAAATAACTATAATCACTTCATTTTAATCACAAACTCACAACACAACACCAAATGGAATAAGCTGTGACAACAATCACTGAGTCAGGGAAGAGGAAAGGGGTGGAACCTGCTTAAGACTCAGGAAATGAGAAGCTATCAGAAAACGGACTATCTCATCTACGAGATCTTTTATACGAACCTCACAGTAACCACTAAACAAAGAATCAGGACAGAGACACCAACGATAAGTAAAGAGAAACCCATCATAGAGAAGCACCAAACTGAATTGGCCGTCAGAAATAGTGACAAGACGAGAGTACAAAGGAAATGCAGAACAACTGGAAAACGAGTGATAAAACGGCAGTATTAAGCCGTCATATACCCATAATCACTCTAAATATAAAAGGATTGAATCCTCCAATCAAAAGACACAGAGTGGGGGCCTGCCTGGTGGCGCAGCAAAGTTCGCATGTTCCGCTTCAGTGGCCCAGGGTTCGCTGGTTCAGATCCTGGGTGCAGACCTATGCACAGTTTGTCAAGTCATTCTGTGGTAGGCGTGCCACATATAAAGTAGAGGAAGATAGGCACGGATGTGAGCTCAGGGCCAATCTTCTTCAGCAAAAAAGAGGAGGATTGGCGGCGGATGTTAGGTCAGGGCTAATCTTCCTCAAAAGAAAAAAAGACATAGAGTGGTTGGATGGATTAAAACACAAGAACCAACAATTTGCTGCCTCCAGGAAACACATCACAGCTCCAAAGACAAATACAGGTTTAGAGTGAAGGGGTGGAAGATGATACTCCAGGCTAACGGCAAACCAAAGAAAGCAGGTATTGCCATACTTATATCAGATAAAGTAGATTTCAAGATAAAAAAGGCAATGAGAGAAAATGAGGGGCGGTATATAGTGATAAAAGGGGACACTCCACCAAGAGAACATAACACGTAAATGTATATGCACCCAACACAGGAGCACCAAAATACACAAAGCAATTATTAACAGACCTAGAAGGAGAGATTAAGAGCAACACAAAAATAGTAGGGGACCTCAACCTTCCACTTACATCAATGGATAGATCATCCAGACAGAAAGTCAACAAGGAAATAGTGGAATTAAATGAAAAACTACACCAGATGGACTTAATAGATACATATAGAACTCTCCATCCAAAAACAGCAGAATACACATTCCTATCAAGTGCACATGGAACACTCTCACAGATAGACCATATGTTGGGAAACAAGGCAAGCCTCAACACACTTAAGAAGACTGAAATCATATCCAGCATCTTTTCTGATCATAGTGCTAGGAAACTAGAAATCAACTACAAGAAAAAAGCTGGGAAACTGACAAATGTGCGGAGACTAAACACCATGCTACTGAACAACCAATGGATCAATAAAGAAATTAAAGGAGAAATCAAAAAATATCTGCAGACCAATGAAAATGAAAATACACCATACCAACTGACATGGGGTGCAGCAAAATTGGTCTTAAGGGGGAAATTCATAGGAATACAGGCTCATCTCAACAGACAAGAAAAATCTCAATAAGCAATCTTAAAAATACACCAAACAGAACTAGAAAAAGAAGAGCAAACACAAAGCCACAAGTCAGCAGGGGGGAAATAGTAACAATTAGAGCAGAAATAAATCAAATTGAAACCAAAAAGAAGTAGAAAGGGTCAATGAAACTAAGAGCTAAATAAAATTGAGATAAATAAAATTGAAAAACCCTTAGCCAGACTCACTAAGAAAAAGAGAGAGAAGACTCAACTAAATAAAATTAGAAATGAAAGAGGAGAAATTACAGTGGATACCACAGAAATGCAAAGGATTATAAGAGAATACTGTGAAAAGTTGTATGTCAGGAAATTGGACAATCTAGAGGAAATGGATAAATTCTTAGAATCATACAACCTCGCTTAACTGAATCAAGAAGAAATAGAGAATCTCAATAGACCAATCCCAAGGAAAGAGATTGCAACAGTAGTCAAAGATCTCCCCAAAAATAAAAGTCCAGGACCAGATGGCTTCTCTGGAGAATTCTATCAAACATTCAAAGGAGATTTAATACCTGTCCTTCTCAAACTATTCCAAAAAATTGAAGAAGACAGAACACCTCCTAACACATGCCACAAGGACAACATCACCCTGATCCCAAAGCCAGACAAGGATAACACAAAGAAGGAGAATTACAGGCCGATAATCACTGATGAACATAGATGCAAAAATCCTCAACAAAATATGGGGAAATCGAATACAGCAATACATTAAAAGGATCATACGCCACGATCAATAGGATTTATACCAGGGACACGGAGGGTTCAACATCCGCAAATCAATCAATGTGATACACCACATTAACAAAATGAGGAGGAAAAACCACATAATCATGTCAATAGATGCAGAGAAATCATTTGGCAATATTCAACATACATTTATGATTAAAAACTCTCAATAAAATGGGTTTAGAAGGAAAGTACCTCAACATAATAAAGGCCATATATGACAAACCCACAGCCAACATCAGTCTCAACAGGGAAAAACTGAGAGCCATCCCTCTGGGAACAGGAACAAGACAAGGGGGCCCACTCTCACCACTCTTATTCAACACAGTACTGGAGGTTTTCATCACAGCAATAGGGCAAGAAAAAGAAATAAAAGGGATCCAAATTGATTAGGAAGAAACGAAACTCTCGCTGTTTGCAGACGACATGATTTTATATATAGAAAGTCCTTGGGCCGGCCCGGTGGTGCAGCGGTTAAGTGCACACGTTCTGCTTTGGTGGCCCGGCGTTCGCCGGTTCGGATCCTGGGTGTGAACATGGCACCGCTTGGCAAGCCATGCTATGGTACGCTCCCCACATATAAAGTAGAGGAAGATGGGCACGGATGTTAGCTCAGGGCCAGTCTTCCTCAGCAAAAAGAGGGGGATTGGCAGCAGTTAGCTCAGGGCTAATCGTTCTCCAAAGAAAATTTTTAAAAAAAGAAGAAAATAAAGAAAAAGAAAGTCCTAAAGAATCCATCAGAAAACTACTAGCAATATTCAACAAGTACAGCAAAGTTGCAGGGTACAAAAGAAACTTACAAAAATCAGTTGCATTTCTATACTCTAATAACAAACTAACAGAAAGAGAACTCAAGAATACAGTCCCACTTACAGTTGCAAGAAAAAGAATAAAATATCTAGGAATAAATTTGACCAACGAGGTGAAAGACCTATCGAATGAAAACTATAAGACATTCTTGAAAGAAATCGATGATGACATAAAGAAATGGAAAGATAATCCATGCACATGGATTGGAAGAATAAACACAGTTAAAATGTCCATACTCCCTAAAGCAATCTACAGTTTCGATGCAATCCCAATCAGAACCCCAACGACATTCTTCACAGAAACAGAATAAAGAATGCTAAAATTCCTATGGGGCAGCGAAACACTCCAAATACCTAAAGCAATCCTGAGAAAAAAGAACAAAGCTGGAGGCATCACAATCCCTGACTTCAAAATATACTACAAAGCTGTGGTAATCAGAATAGCATGGGAGTGGTACAAAAACAGACACACAGATGAATGGGACAGAACTGAAAGCCCAGAAATAAAACCACACACCTACAGACAGCTAATCTTCAACAAAGGAGCTAAGAACATACCATGGAGAAAGGAAAGTCTCTTCAATAAATGGTACTGGGAAAACTGGACAACCACATGTAAAAGGATGGAAGTAGACCATTATCTTGCACCATACACAGAAAAATAACTCAAAATTGATTAAAGATCGAATGTAAGACATGAAACCATAAATCTCCTAGAAGAAAATATAGGCAGTACACTCTTTGACGTCGCTCTTAGAAGGATCTTTTCAAATACCATGTCTACTCAGGCAAGGGGAACAAAAGAAAAAAGAAACAAATGGGACTATGCCGGACTAAAGAGCATCTGCAAGGCAAAGGAAGCCAGGAACCAAATGAAAAGACAACCCACCAACTGGGAGAAAATATTTGCAAATCATATATCTAAGAAGGCGTTCATCTCCAAAATATGAAAAGAATTCGTAGAACTCAACAACAAAAAAACAAATGACCTGATCAAAAAATGGGCAGAGGATATGAACAGACATTTTTCCAAAGAAGGTATACGGATGGCCAACAGGCACATGGAAAGATGCTCAACATCACGAATCATTAGGGAAATGCAAATCAAAACTACAATGAGCTATCACCTTACACCTGTCAGAATGGCTATAACTACCAAGACAAAAAATGACAAGAGTTGGAGAGGATGCGGAGAAAAGGGAACCCTCATACACTGCTGGTGGGAATGCCCACTGGTGCAGCCACTATGGAAAACAGTCTGGAGATTTCTGAAAGAATTAAAAATAGAAATACCACACGACCCAGCTACCCTACTACTAGGTATTTAGCCAAAGAACTTGAAATCAACAATTCAAAGAGACTTATGCACCCCTATGTTCACTGCAGCATCACTCACAATAGCCAAGATGTGGAAGCAACCCAAGCGCCCAACAACTGATGAATGGATAAAGAAGATGTGGTACACAATGGAATACTACTCACCCATAAAAAAGACAAAATCGTCCCACTTGCAACAACATGGATCGACCCTGAAGGTATTATGTTAAGCAAAATAAGCCAGACAGAGAATGACAAACACAATATGATTTCACTCGTATGTGGAAGATAAACAAACACATGGACAACAAGAATAGATTAGTGGTTACCAGAGGGGAAGGAGGTTGGGGTGGGCATAAGAGGTAAAGGGGCACATATATATGGTGACTGACAAATAATACTGTACAACTGAAATTTCACAATGTTATAAACTATTATGGCCTCAAAATTAAAACAAAAAAATAGGAAGGGAATCTTTGTGACAACATGGATGAACCTGGGGGATATTATGGTAAATGAAATAGGCCAGTCGCAAAAGGACAAATACTGCGTGATTTCACTTATACGAGGACTCTGAAATAAACTCATAGAAACAGAGAGTAGTTGCCAAGGCCTTGGGGAGGGAGAAATAAGGAGCTGCTGTTCAACATGTACAAAGTTTCAGTTATACAAGATGAATATGTTCTAGAGATCCACTGTATAGCATTGTGCCTATGGTTAAGAATACTGTTTTGTGCAGTTACAAATGTGTTGAGGGGCGATCTCATGTTAAGTGTTCTCACAAGAAAAATAAATAAAATAAAATAAAACAAAACTATACTGCTTTACAGAACCTGAAGTGATTTTCAAGTTGGATCAAGGGGAATCTCCATTGTCACTAAGGGAAGAATTTCTGAACAGAAGGGCTGCAGGTGAGTTCTTGAACACTGGCAGAATGTATCTGTGTGTTGGTCCCAGTCTACTGATAACGATGCTCTCATCTAGGAATCCCTGAGGCACTTGCCCAGGCCAGTATTACTCAAAGCAAGCCCCCGCAGACACTTCCCCTACCAGGGCCAATGTTGTGGCTGGACCTGCCCCTGTGGTTCTTATTATGATCACAGGACATACTTCAGCACAAACCACCAGGGAACTTTGAGGAGTAAGATTTATTACTCATAGGTCCTGGAGGGTACATGGCACGCCTGAGGACCAAACAGCGAGATCACGGGTAGAGAGAGAGACAGAGAGCAGACTGGATGGTCTGCCCTTATTAGGGTCGAAGGGTGGAGGGGTCTAGGGTTTTGCAGGTTCACTCTTTATTGGCTAATTTAAAACATACGAGCAGGAATTAGGGCACGGCAAAGGAGAAGAGGGTTCACTCAAGTGGTCAGTTATCTAGGTTACCCAGGGCTTTCTGAGAGCAAGACCTTCATGAGTGGGGGCAGCCTAATTCCTCATCTGTTTATTTTGTTAGTAGCTTTGACATACAGCAGACAATAGGCTTATTTAAGATGGATGTCTTTTGAAATAGCTGCCTTGGCAATCAAAAGCTTAATGTCGGGCACTTATAGTACAGCATCCAGGGGGAATTAAGTCCTAGATAGTCAGAAGTGGACACTTAAGAACATTTTTAAAGACTCCCCTCATAGAGACCTTTACTTCTGAGCTTAGGAAAGAATATATCTAATGTGAAAGGGGAAGTTAGGAGATAGGGTACGAAATGTAAAATTTTTGATTTTCTCACTTTCCAAGCTGGGCACAAAGAATATTACTTAAAGCTGGCAAATTAATTAATATGACTATAAATAACACTAGATAAAACCAAAGAAACAATATGAAGGCAACTAAACTTGGGGGTTAAAGGATGGGTAGGAAAAGAGAGGACACATACTGATTTTTTTAATTGGTTATACAATAGGGATTACTGGATGAATTTAAATAAACACTGTGCAATAAATGTGCCCCAGTGATGGGAGTATTCTACATCTGCACTGTCCAACATAGTAGTTAATGGCTACCTGCCGGGGTCCAGCCCCAGCCGGAACAGGGTCTCCTGAGGGATGGACAGTGTCGGCGAAGGAGGAGGCAGTGAGACAAGGAGTTTGGTGTCCAAGTCTGACTTTATTTTGTGTACGTATGATTTACATAGGGCTCAGGATATGCATGGATGATTTCACGGAACAGTCTCAGTACATTTTTTTGGCTGGCGTAAGTGGGTTTTTGCAAGGTGAACAATAGTCAATTGTATCTGGATTGTGTGTAGGCCTGGGAGAGTCAAGCTTCTGCAATCCTTTACTTCGAGGAGGCCACCCCCAGCGGCCTCCTGACTTAGTGGGCCGTGGCAACCACCGCCCTCCCAGAGAGATCCGTGGGGGCCACGAGTCCCCAACAGGGCAACCGCTAACAACCCACTTCCTAGGTGACTTGTCAGGTTCCCTTTTTCTCTTCTTTCCAGGGGCGGGTCAGAACATTCTTTCCCTAGAAGATGTTGTTCCCCAGAACCTTCCCTAGAATACCGCATTGTATCATTCCCATTTCCAGGGCCGGGCTGACTGCCCCTGAAATAACCCCAGGTGCAGAACAGAGTGAGCAGAAGCAGGGAAGTCAGAAGTACCAGGGAGACTTGTTGCAGGGGCAGCCTGGTAGATTCCCTTGAGGGTCTCCGTGTGTCCCCTCATCTGTCTCCCGGACCTTGTCACAAGGCAGAGGCTTAACTTGTAGGCTGATGGCTCCCGGCAGCTACCAGTAGCTACTGAGTATTTTAAACGTGGCTAGCATGAGTGAAGAACTGAATTTCTATTATATTTAATAATAATTTAAGTGTAAATAGTTACAAGTGGCAGGTGGCTACCCCATCAGATAAAATAAGTCTACACAAATCGATAATTATTGAAAGTACGTAAGATTCTAGTTTAAAACTTCCGAGAACCATAAAAGGTGTGAAATTTTACCCAACATGCAAGCTAGTTTAATGAATGCTGGCAGAAGATAAAAGACTCCTGGGTCAAATGGGTCAAAGACAAAGGACTTCATTGCTCACATCAATAAAAAATATCCCGAGTACCAGTAACTTTTTGTGATATGGATGGAATGAAGGGTAACTTTCTGAGAGATTTTGGGTGCAAGGTTATTTTTGGAAATGAAACCTTTAAGAGGGACAAATAGCCTGTCCAGATTCAAACAGATAACACTGTGGACTTTGGAGTGGTGGCATGAACAGCTAATATGCACGTAGTTGGTGTAAAACTTTTTTCCAGAATGCTGCCTCTTAATTCTTTTATCTGTTGGTACCTAAAGCAGTGGGCTCAGGGCCATATTAGGTTTTCAGCATATCCCTGATGTTGTTCCATGGAATGTGGGGAGCAGCAGGATAATAACAATCAAGTGTACGCAAAGACTTGTATAATAAATAAATATAAAGAATATGTCTAATGTCCTCAGAGTCGATAAAAATTAGGCATCTTGATTGTACAACGTTATTTTTAAGATCTACAATATGATTTGATATACATACACATTATGAAATGATTACCACATCAAATTAATGAGCATATCCAGCACTTCTAAATATATACACTTTTTTATTTGTCAATCATGCCTCAATAAAGATGCAAAAAAAGAGCACAGAGCTGAAGATATATCCCCTGAAAAAAGAATAGTCCGTGTGTGTATGATATGTTACATGTGTGTTATCTTATAGAAGATTCCAATTACTAAATACCTATCTTGTGTCAGGCTCTTGAACTTACATCTCATACCACCTGACAAATGTGTAGGATATGTATCCTCTCCCCACTTCACAGGGATGGTGAAGATACTGAAGCTCAGAGACATTCAATACTTCTAAGTTACCTGACTAGTAAGGGGCAGATTCATTACTTGTCAAACTGGAAATTTATATTTTTTCCATATGATATGAAAACATTCAATGACTTACCTCAAGTCACCAAGAAAGTGATTTATAGGAAGGATTAGAATTCCTGTGGGTTCAATGCACAGAGCCAAGAATTTGTGACATGAGAAGGTCTGTGTAGCAGTAAACCATTTTCCACAGCGAGACAGGAATAACTAGGTAGATGGGCATATCTACTAAAAGACTTTCCTCACATGTAACCTGAAACATCAATTTCAAAACAAAGTTTTGAAATCTGGGAAAAACAAATTAGGTATCTTGAAAAGCAGATGGAAAGCAGAGTTGAAGACTGGTCAGTAGAATGACTGAATTGGCAAAAATGAGTGAACAAATTGAAAAGAGGAGAATTAAAATTTGAAGGTGAGTAGGATTATTCAATCCAATCCAGGTGGCAAAATGACTTTAACTCCCACCAGGTTTATACTTTCTCCTGTGCATGTGTATATCTGTGAATAAAAGCCAGGAAAATTATAGACTGGGCTATAAGTCTGTTCCTTTAAACATGGGTAGTTTTTGCCACTTGAAGTTTACTTTGATGATGTGTAGAATGGAAAAGAGAGAAATGCACCTGGAGGCATAGATTTTAATGAGTATCCTATCCCTGTAATTTCTACTTGACAATTGGAGAATCTAGACCCTGCTATTCCTACCCAATCTGTACGCTGTTTCTGAAATATTCCTGAAACCTGTCATGCACTGATTTTCCTTTTAATTCTATTTACTGTTTGTAATCCTTGTTTAATTCATCCTTTATCTGATTTTCCAGTCCCCACAGTTAACCAATCTCAGAAAACGTTATTCTCTACTCACTTTTCATTTCCTTTATTTTTTTTCACTACTAGGCTTTGAAAATCATTATTTTCAAAATGCTAAATACCTAGGATTATTCCATGCTAGTTTCCTCTCCACTTTCCAAATAAAGAGAATTTTTCCAAACAACGGATTTTTCCAAACAAAGAGAGCATAAGCAATATACACTTGGAATTACTTTATTCTTTGGATACTAGTCCAGGAACAAAAGTGTCTAATTAACAAGAGGGCATAGGGCACAGGTATATAAGCCCCAATCCATAAAAAACATGTTAGGTTTTCTAAGAAATTTTTAATTTTTTCTAATTTTTAGAAGGCAATCAACTTGATAATCTCTTTAAAAAGAGCAAAGAATGAAGAAAATATTTGTGGCAAGTTTTATTCACCACCAAAAAGACTTTCTACAGAGCAAGAGAAAGTTTCTAGAAGACCATGAAATCTGAGCATGGATATATTTTCTTCAAAAAAAATGCCCCATAGGGTGGCCCAGTGGCACAGGGGTTAAGTTTGCACATTCCACTTTGGCGGCCCAGGGTTTGCCAGTTCGGATCCCAGGTGCAGGCCTCCGCACCACTTATCAAGCCATGCTGTGGTAGGCATCCCACATATAAAGTAGAGGAGGATGAGCATGGATGTTAGCTCAGGGCCAGTCTTCCTCAGAAAAAAAGAGGAGGATTGGCAGCAGATGTTAGCTCAGGGCTAATCTTCCTAAAAAAAAATGCCCCATAAATATGACACTGCACCACCAATATTCAAAAAACAGAAAACGTTCTTCAATATTAGAGATCAGATAACCAATTCTGCAAAGATATCCTCTATGGATAATCAAACAGTTATAGTCTTTGGAGCTGCTGAGTGATGTCAGTAATAATGGTGGAGGAGAGAGCCTCAAGGGCCTATCTCTCCACAGAAACACTAAAAATGTTGAATACGTAAATAAATAACAAAACCTCAGAATCAAATTTGCCAGAACTATGGAAAATATTCAACAAAGTAACCGAGCAAATGATAAGCCAAAAAAGAGACAACTTAAACATGTTTTTTAAGTAATCTCTGTCAAACCACTAGATGACCACAAGCTAAAAAAGGAAGAGAGATTTCAGAGGCCATGCAAGACAAAAATATAGTCTTGAAAAATTCATTTATAAATATCATTAAGCAGAAAAGCAACTACAACCCCAACAAGCAACAACAACAAGCCCTGAGGAGGGGAAAGAATTTGATTTCCAGAGTGGGTACATTATAATATTTAAAAGAGTCCTGTTTTCAACAAAAATAAAATTAAGAGGCATGCAAAGAAACAAGAAAAGATGGCCCATTTACGGTAAAAGGGAAATTAACTAAGACCATCTCTGAGGAAGAACAGACATTGGGCCTACTAGATAAAGACTGTAAATCAAATGTCTTAGTATGTTCAAAGAGCTAAAGGAAGCCATGGACAAAGGACTGAATGAAACTGAGAACAGAATGTATGAACAAATAGAGACTATCAATAAGGAAACAGAAACTATAAAAGGAACCAAATAGAAATTCTGGAGATGAAAAGTACAATAAGCAAAATGAAAAAGTAACTAGAGGCTTTCAAACAACAGATGTGAGCAGGCAGAAGGAAGAATAAGCAAACTTGAAGATAGGTCATTTGAAATTATCCAGTCTGAGTAACAGAAAAAAGAAGAATGAACAAAAGTGAACAGGACCTAAGAAACCTGTGAAGCACCATCAAACATACCAATATATGTGTAACGGGAGAGCCAGAAGGAGAGGAGAGAGCGAAAAGCGGACAAAGAACATTTGAAGAGGTAATGGCTGAAACTTTCCAAATTTGATTAAACACATAAATGTACACACTGAGGAAGCTAAACAAATCTCAGGTAGGATAAACACAAAGAGATACACACCAAGACACATTAAACTCAAATTGTCAAAAGCCAGAGCCAAAGAGAGCATCTAGAATGCAGCAAGAGAGAAGTATCTTGTCAAGTACAAGGGATCCTCAATAAGACTAACAAGCAATTTCTCATCAGAAACCATGGAGGCCAAAGAGCAGAGGGAAGACATATGGAAAGTGCTGAAAGAAATAAACCATCGATCAAGAATTCTATATCCAGCAAAATTGTCTTTCAAAAAGAGGAAGAAATTAAGATATTCCCAGATAAGCAAAAGAAAAAAAGAGTTCGTTACCTCTATAACTGCCCTAAAAAGTGCTAAAGGGAGCCCTTCAGACTGAAATGAAAGAAACTAGAGAGTAACTCAAAGCCATATGAAGAAATAAATACTTATAAACATAAAGAAATGAGTAAATATAAAAGTCAGTATTGTTGTATTTTGGGTTATAACTTATCTTTTTTCTTATATGATTTAAAAGACAAATGCATAAAACAATAATTAAAAATCTACGTCAGTGGGCACACAATGTTTAAAGACATATGTCGTGATAACAACAACATAAAGGGGAAGGGATTGAGCTGTACCAGTGCTCAACTGAATACTACTGAAACTAACTTGTATACTTTTGAAACCAAATTGGTATTAATTCAAAGTAGATTGTCAAAGTTTAAGATGTTAACTGTAACCCCCAGAGTAGCCACTAAGAATATAACTATCAAATATACAGAAAAAGGAAATGAGAAGAGAATCAAAATGATACACTACAGAAAATCAGCTAAGCACAAAAGAAGGGATAAAGAAGCAAATTAAGAACAAAAAAGAAAACAAATAGCAAAATGGCAGAAGTCTTTGCTTATCAGTAATTACTTTAAACATAAATGGATTAAAATCTCTAGCCAAAAGAAAGGTTGTCAGACTAGATAAAGAAAACGAGACTCAACTATGTGCTTTCTATACTCTTGTAGATACTCATTCTACAGCTATGGACATGCATAGGTTCGAAGTGAAAGGATAGAAAAAATACTCCATGCAAATACTAATCAAAAGAGATCAAGTGTGGCTATACAGATACTAGAAAAAATAGACCTTAGGTCAAAAATTGTTACAGGAAACAAAGGACATTATATAGTGATGAAAGAGTCAATACACCAAGAATATATAACAATTACAAACATACACACATCAAACATTAGAGCTCCATAATACATGAAGCAAACATTGACAGAATTGAGGGGAAAAGTGACAGCTGTACACTATTATTAGGATATTTAAATAATGGATTGAACAACTGGACAGAAGATGAACAAAGGAATAGAGGATTTGAACAACATTATAGACCAATTGGACACAACAGATACACACAGAACACACCACCCAACAACAACACAATACACATTTTTGCAAGCGTACATGGAACAGCTTCCATTTTCTAACATTTGTTAGGCCGCAAAACAAGTCTTAATAAATTTTAAAAGATTTAAATCATACAAAGTATCTTTTCTGATCACAATACAAAGAAACGAGAAATCAATAGTAAAAGGAAAAATGGAACATTCTCAAATATGTGCAAATTAAACACACTCTTAAGCAAACAATTGATCAAAGACGAAATCACAACGGGAATTCAAAAATCTCTTGAGACAAATGAAAATAAAAACAACATACAAACACACGGAATGCAGCAAAAGCAATGCTAAAAGGAAAATTTATAGCTGGAAGGCCTTACATTAAAAGAAAAAAAAAAAAAAGGAATGTCTCAAATCAACAACCAAGCTTCACACCCAAAGGAACCATAAAAAGAAGCAAAGATTAAAGCCAAAGCTGGCAGAAGGAAGATAATAATAAAGATTACAGCCAAGATAAACAAAATAGGGATGAGAAAAAAAAAATCAGCAAAACCAAGAGTTGGTTCTTCTAAAAGTTCAACAAAACCAGCAAGCTTTCAGCTATATTGACTAAAATAAAAAGAAAAAAGCTACTTTCAAATAACAAAAATCAGACACTACAGATTTTAGAGAAATGAAAAGAATCATAAGAGAGTACTATAAGGAACTGTATGCTAATAAATTGGAAAACCTAGATGAAATGGACAAACTCCTAGAAACACACATCTACCAAGACTGAATAATGAAGAAAACAGAAAATCTTAACAGACCTATAACTAGTAAGGAGATTTAATTAATAATCAGATCAAAATGAAATCAAATCAAATTGGATTAGTAATCAAATCAAAAAACTCCAAGTAAGAGCCCAGGACCAGAAGGCTACACTGGTGAACCTTACCAAACACTTAAAGGAAAATTAACAGCAATCTTTCTCAAGCTCTTCCAAGAAATTGAAGAGGAGGGAACACTTTCTAACTCATTCTAAGAGGCCAGCATTGCCCTCATATCAAAGCCAGACAAAGACAGCACAAGAAAGGAGAACTACAGACCAATATCCCTTATGCAAATTGATGCAAAAATCCTCAAGAAAATACTATCAAACTGAATTGAACAATCTATTTAAAGTATCATACACCATGACTACGTGGGATTTAGTCCTGAAAGGCAAGGATGATTCAAGACATGAAAATCCATCAATCAATGCAATACACCACATTAAGAGAAGGAAGAATAAAAGATCACATGATCGTCTCAATTGATGGAGAAAAAGCATTCGATAACATTCAACATCTTTTCACGATATAAACAGTCAACAAAGTAGTAATAGAAGGAAACTACATCAACAAAATAAAAGCCACATATGAAAACCCACAGCCGACATCATACTCAACGGTGAAGAAATAAAACCTTTTCCTATAAGATCAGGAACAAGACAAGGATGCCCTTGCTACCCCTATTAAAGTGTCAATTACTTCTATTAAACATAGCACTATGAGTCATAGCCGGAGCAAGTAGGTAAGAAAAAGAAATAAAAAGCATCCAAAACGGAGAGGGAGGAGTTAAATGATCTCTGTTCTCAGGAAACATGATCTTATACGTAGAAAATCCTAAAACTTTCACATTGAACCTGTTAGAACTAATAAATTCAGCAAAGTTGCAGGATACAAAATTGACATGCAAAAATCAGTTGTGTTTCTACACACTAACAAAGAACAATTGAAAAGGAAATTAAAACAATTCCACTTACAATAGCATCAACAAGAATAAAATGCTTAGGAATAAACTTAACCAAGCAGGTGAAAACTTACACACTGGAAACTACAAAAACGTTGCTGAAATCTGTTAAAGAAGACACAAATGGAAAGACATCCTGTGTTCGTGGACTGGAAGACTTACGACTGCTAAGATGACACACTACCCAAAGCCATCTACAGATTCAATACCAACCGTAACAAAAGCCCAATGACTTTTTTTGCAGAAATAGAAAAATCCACCCTAAAATTGATACTGAATCTCCCTGAAAAGAAATTCATCTTTTAAAATTCACATGGACTCCGAATAGCCAAAACAATCTTGAAAAAGAGTAAGTTGGAGATCTCACACTTGCTGATTTCTAAATTTACTACAAAGCTAATGGTAATCAAAATAGTGTGGTTCTGTTACAAAGTCACACATACAGACCAATGGAATGACATAGAGATCTCAGAAATAAACCCTTGCACACATGGTAAAATGATTTTTGAAAAGGATGCCAAGACCATTCAACGGGGCAAGGACAGTCTTTTCAGCAAATCGTGCTGTGAAACTGAATATTCACGTGCAAAAAACCAAAAACTTGAAGTGGGACCTCTATCTTGCACCATATACAAAGATTAACTCAAAATGGATCAATGACCTAAATGTAAGCTCTAAAACTATACACCTCTTAGAACAAAACAGAGAAAATCTTCATGACACTGGATTTGGCAATGCTTTTTTTAATATGATACCAAAAGCACAGGCAGCAAAAGAAAAGATGGGTAAACTGGAACTCGTTAAAACTAAAAAGTCTTGTGCATCAAATAGTATTGAAAGTGTAAAGGCAACCCACGGGGTGGGAGAATATATTTACAAATCATAATTTGATAAGGGATTAATATTCAGAATATACGAAAGAATTCTTACAACTCAGCAACAAGAAAACAAAACAGTCTGATTCAAAAATGGGCAAAGGACTTGAATAGACATTTCTCCAGTGAAGACAAACAAATGGCGAAAAGCACACCAAAAGATGGTCAATATCACTAGTCATTAGGGAAACGCAAATCAAAACCACAATAAGACACCACTTCACACTCATTAGTATGGCTATCATTTAAACACACACAAACAGAAAATAACAAGTGTTGGTGAGGATGTGGAGAAACTGGAACATTTGTGCATTGCTGGAATGGTGCAGCTGCTGTGGGAAACAGCACAGTGGTTCCTCAAAAACTTAAACAGAGAATTACCACGTGATCCAGAAATTCTAGTTCTGTGTATATACCTAAAAGAACTGAAGGCAGACTCGAACAAATATTTGTACACCCATGGTCACAGCGGCGTTATTCACAATAGCCAAATGTGGAAGCAACCCAAGTATCCATTAACTGAGGAATGGATAAACAAAATATGGTACATACATACGGTGGAGTATATTCAGAAATTCTGATGCTTGCTACAACATGGGTGAACCTTGAAGACGTCATGCTAAATGAAATGGCCAATCACAAAAGGACAAATATTCTATAATTTCACTTACATGACGTACCTAGAGTAGTCAAATTCATAGAATCAGAAAATAGAATGGTGGTTGCCAGGGCTGCTCTCCCCCAACTGAAACTCTATACCCATTAAACAATAACTCCTCATTCTTGCACTCACCTTCCACGGAGGCCATGGTCCCCACGCCTGGAATTAAGAGAGTGGCATCCAAACTCTCCCCACCTGGCCTCTGCTTCTGAGGACCAGTCCTGAGGACCTGGACTAAGCGAGGAGAGCCAGAGCACCGGCTCTGCTCTGCTGGGCTTGTAGCCCTTGGCCCTTCCCGGTCCCACTTTTCTCCTTAACCCTCTTGGTCCCATTCTCTCCAATTTCCCTGCAGCCACCCTGATTCCTCCAACATGCGCGCGCGCATGCGCACCCTTTCAAATGATCCAGAGACCCGATGCTCACAGCTATTTTTCTTTACCTAGATCCTTCCGCGTTGGAAGACAGGGTATCGAGTGCCTATCTCTTTCATTACGTAAATACTAAATAACTCACAATGGTTTTCCAAAGAACTAATGCCAACTTACATTCCTCCAGACTTGTAAATATCAGCCATTCTGGTGGATGTGTAATGGGATATTGATATTCTTTCTCACGAGTTCTGGCTCTTGCTTTGATTATCGTTGTCTGGGTCCAGTGGACCTAGGAGAGTTGAACATTTTCATATATTGAACTTCTCTTTTGAATAAGAAATAGCGACTTCATAAAGGAAAGAAGTGCACTCTGCTTTGGATTCTTCATCACTGAGGTTTGCTTGACAATCTAGCTGAGACAAAAGAGCAGGTGGCTCCATAGCCTGACTCGTTCTAGGTATTTCTCTGAGGCAATCAAAGGGACATTATTAAAGGCTTCAAGTGTCTGAGCTTGGCATTTATATTTTCTTTAAATGCAATAAAATCTTTCTCACATGAGGGCTCTTGGTTTTCCTGCCTGGGGGTTTATTCCTCCATTGTTCACATGGTTTCCTCCTTGCCATCCTTCAAGCCTCAGTTTAAGTGTCACCTCTTCAGAGAAGCTTTCTCTGACTGCCTGGAGAATCCCCGTCCTTGCCTTCCGTTCCCACGATAGTCCTTATCTCTACCTCTGGACTCTAAGCTCCAGGAGTCTTGTGAGCACCAGAAATCCACTTCCTAGTAGTATCGGGCAGCTGTAGGTACTTTCTGTCTTACTCAAGAAGTGTTTGAGCACGTATATGATCAGTGAAACACATACGAGGACCCTGTCCTCAGGAAGCTGACTTTCCGTTGAAACGGACACACTTAGGAAACTTTATGTAGTGAAAGAACTTCGAGGGGAAAAAAAAGATAAGAGCCACAGACGAGTGTAATGCTACTATGGATGGTCACCAACCCAATTAGCTTAACTTCTATGTCAATTTATTTCCTGAAATAACTGGAAGCCTGGAAGTAAGTCACTCAGGATGTGGTCATTCAATAAACTAATGACATCAAGACTCTGTCACCTACTCAGCATGTTGGCTTAAACTCTATGCGCTCTTTCTGTGGTTATAAGAGGCTGCAGTCTAGTCTCATAAACAAGGACCAAAGGTAGCAAAGGTCTGTTTATTCCTTTTGAGTATTTATCTGTAATGAAGAGAGCAGGACACCATTTTTTGATGTTTGACTGCTGAGAGCTTTTAAGCCTCACCCCTCTCTCTTCTTCTTGTACACACATCTGGGCAAACTGATACGAAAACCTGAACGATTCTTCCTTTAGCACTGGCAGGAGATTCGAACCTCGAAATCCCCTGCCCAGGCTTGGGAACTCTCACCCGAACCACTCCCTAGCCACAATAAAAACCCGGGCCAGTCTCCTTTCCTTGCTCTCTCAAGCCATTTCAGACCTGCTTGAGGGGCCTGTCCTCTTCTCCCCAGAGACCTCCACCAAGTAAGTAATACGACTTTCGTATGCTCTTGGTGGGTGCGTGGCATCGCCATTCTCAACACCCAAACCACATTTGTGTGGTGTCCATCTGTCTCTGTAGGTGACCGAAACATTGTCCATGAGGAAGGGATTTACAAGAACTCTCTCAGTCTGCTGTTCATAGTTCATGAGCTCCAATCAAGTCACATTTTTATATGTCAGCAAATGCTTGGTAAGAGAAAGGGGACCAAGATGGTTGGCTCTAGACCAATGACTAGTAAAGTCTTAGGGCCAGGCGTCGATCCCCAGAGCTTGTGCAGAATGAAGCAACAGCTTCCCTCAGTGGAACAGTCACTCCCAGTTCAAAACTAGACTGGCTCCTTTGAACTGAGTAAGGTGTGAGCGCTCTTGCACAGGCAGAAGGAGATGGCTTTAAGAAGAGATATCCCAGACTCTCTTTCCTCAGGGAAAAATTTGTAGCTTAAGAAATGGAAAATAAATAGGCTGCTAATCATTCCCAAGCTGTGGAATGGGTCACATGGGCCTACTGTGAAACATTTATGTATATAGACACAAATTTGTGGCAGTAGTGAAACAAAAATTTGACTCTTGACCATATAGATGGCTTTATGATTGTTTTATCAATCTGTCCCAAAAGTCTTTTACATAGTATATAGGCATTGAAACACATGTTGAACTGACTTTAAATTCAGGGATTATTTCCACATCTTACCTAGACGAGGAAAGCATTTAGCTCAGATATTTCTAGTGGCGACATTTCCCATCCTATCTAGAGCTATCATATTTCTGGAAAAATACCAATAAGTGAGGAATCAAGATTTACAACTGTACTAAGGAAGTATGAATGTATGTGAAGTATTTATGAATGTATAGGGAACGTGCTACGTTAAGTCTATACTTTGACAAAACAGAACTATTTGGGATGCATAGAAACAATAATGTTACAACTTTAAAGTGGGGAAAAAAAGAAAAGATAATTTCCTCATGGTCATGTGATTTTAATCAGAACTATATAATTCAGACCAGCAAGGATTCACAAAAAATTTTAGCTCTAAAAAGACCAGGAATAAATAAATAAATAACTGCTCAGTTCTACCTCCTGAGCAGGGAGGTCGACCCACTCCAGAACAAAAAGAAATGCTATTTGAGGTGCGTAATTAATCCCCCACCATTGACTAGCCAAGTACAAGTTTTAGAATTCAACTTAATTTGCTACAGTTTTAAAAGCATGCACTTTAATTTAAAAATTTCAATAAAAGTTGATTATCTAATATAGACTATAGTAGAAATATCTGTATTTATGAGTCAGGAATTTCATAGTTTCCAAACTGATTTTCCTTTACATTTAACACTTGCATTGATAATGCAAATTGGACCCAGAGCCTTTTTTATCGTGTGTGTGTGTGTGTGTGTGTGTGTGTGTGTGTGTGTGTGTGTGCTTATATGCAAACACCATTAAAATAAAAGTCTAAATGAAAAGGTACAAAAAGGAAGCATTCTGATTGCAAATTGGCCCTATAGAAAGAGTACATAAGATGATATTGAGACAAGTCGGGGCCATTTTGTGGTCCTTTAAGCTCTTGCAGTTACCTTTTTAAAAACTTTTAAAAATTTACTTAAAGGAGAAGTAGTAACCAGTTATTCTGCTTCAATTCACATTTAGCTTACGTTTGAAGAGAAATCCTTTTGTTTTTGCTTCTGCCATTTTGCTGCAAGGATATTTTTCTGTTTGCTAGTTCTAGGGTATCATTCTAATTCTAAAGCATGATCATTAGCATAAAAGAATAATAAAATATTTAATAATTTCTTTCCTCTTGGCAACTGCTATGCTACCTACACTGAAAATAGGACAGCCAGTTAGGCTTTTTCTGTGAAAAGGATAAAAACACATCACATGGCATCAAACGGATCCTAAAGCAAACAACCAGCCTGAGATAACTATAAGTGTACATACTTACAAACAATTTGCCGCATTAAAATTTCCCTGGTCAGAGAATACGTTTCACACAAACCATTATTTTTTCCTTGCATTTCACTACCTTACACACTAAACAAAAATAACGTTAATATAAAAAAAAAATGCCTATTTTAAAAAGCCAACTCGTGAGCATTTTTATTCATCACATTTGGAAAGCCTTATGCTACTATTTAAAAGGCATCACAGACCAATTCATTTGGCCAAATAATTCTACATCAGTAGTTTGAAGTAACACTTAATGAAATGGCCACAGTATCAAAAGATTGAAGTTACATTGGAATCTATGGAAGTGATAAAACATTTCACACTACTTTAAAAAAAAATGGAAAGTTAAAAGAAACCCTGAGAATTACATCAACACTCGCAAGGTAAGCACAGAGCAGCATCTGTGAAGTCTGACTAAGCTTCAAAAGATCTGTTCATACAGCTTAAAAGCAATGAAATTCAAAATAAATAAACAAAAATAAGCTTCTGGTTTCCGTCTGACATGTAAAGAGCTTGGAAGCCATCACTCCCATCCTCACAACAAGAATAAAGCTGAACACAATGAAATCCAACAACTCTTCTTAGATTCATCTGAGAATTGAGATCATAAGGCAAAACTGTTGTCCTGAAAGTGGAACAAACAGGCTGGCAATTACAGAGAATCACAGCTTGCCAGTATATTTAAACTGTAACTGATAAATTGCTGGAGGCTCAGTGTAGACTAGACGTGGAGTCAAAAGACTCTGAAGGAGCCCAGTCTTAGGCAGGCCCCAACACTTCCCACAGTTTTTCTTGAAAGAACCCTACCAGTTTCTTGCTCTTGAGATCAGAGAAAAACCCTCCAGGACCTCCCACAGGGGGAGGGGAAAGGCAATCATTGTTGAAATATGCCCAGAGGTCTCTCCTCCTTAAACAAGGCCTGCCTTTGTCAAGGGAAACAATTTTACTAGAGCCTAACCTAATGTGGTCTTACCAAAGCCTATCCAACCCGGGGAAGGAAGACACCCAACTCCAGCTCAAATACGTAACTCAGGCTGACTAACAGACTGAGACCTAATCATAGGCCTATAGAAGGCTCGCCCTCCTACACATTACCGCCACATCAATAGGGCTCCTGCATAACAGCAGGAGATTATAGCTGAAAGAATTGAAAGCCTCAGACCCTATTTATGGGCAAAGGCAACAGAGGAGACCAAAACAAGGACACCAGAGGAAGTTTTAGCCTCTGACACGTACAGCACAGCAAACAGTAAACACGGCCTCTCAGGCAAATAAACATGAAAGCTCCTTTTACCTGATATATCATGTTCATCCTTCAAGATAAAATTGCAATGCATGACAATAGGCAAAAACACAGTCCGAAGAAAGAAAGCAAGCCTCAGAACTAGACTCAGACTTGGCAGAGATTTTGGAATTATCAGACTCGAAATTAAAGTGACTATGATTAATATGCTAATGGCTGTAATGGAAAAAGGAAATAACATGCAAGAACAGCTGGGTAATGTAAGCAGAGAGATGGAAACTCTAAGAAAGAATCAAGAGAAAATGTTAGCAATCAAAAACACCATAACAGAAATGAAGAATGCTTTGATGAGCTCATCAATAGACTGAACATGGCCAGGGAAAAAGGTCAGTGAGCTGGATGATATGTCAACGGATACTTCCAAAGATTAAATGCCAAAAGATAAAAGAATCAAAAAGATGGAATGCAATAGCCACGAACTGTGAGATAATTGCAAAAAGTGTAACATAAGCACACTGGGAATACTAGAAGGAGAAAGAAGAGAGAACATAAGAAATATGTGAAGTAATCATGGCTGAGAATTTTCCAAAGTTAATAACAGACACCAAACGACAGATCTGGGAAGCTCGGGGAACAGCAACTAGGAAAAATGCCAGAGACTCTACACCTAGGCATATCATATTCAAACCCTGGAAAATCAAAGACAAAGAGGATATCTTGAAGGAAGCCAGGGGTAGTCGTGGTAGATGGGGAACCTTAGAGACAGAGAAATAGGTGAGAATTACTTTCAACTTCTCTTCAGAAACCATTCAAGCAAGAAGAAAGCGGAGTGAAATATTTAGCATTGAAGGAAAAAAACCCACTAACCTGGAATTCGGTATGCAATGAACAACTGTATGCCCACAAATTTAGTAACCTCGATGAAATGAAACAATGCCTTAAAAGACAAAATCTACCAAAACACACACAAGGAGAAATAGGTAATCTGAATAGGCCTATATCTATTAACAAAATTGAATCAATAATAAATAACCTTTCTAAAAAATGCTCCAGGCCCAGATAGGTTCACTGGTGGATTTTACCAAACATTTAAGGTAGAAATGATACTAACTCTCTACAATCCCTACCATAAAATATAGAATGGGTTAGGAATTGTTTCCTCTGCTCTAAGGCCAGCATTACCTTAATACTAAAACCAGACAAACACATTACAAGACAGGAAAAGCACAGAATACATGAATATAGATGCATAATCCCTCAACGAAATATTAGCAAATCGACCCCAGAAAGGTATAAAAGCAATCATATACCATAACCAAGTGGAATTGATCCCAGGTATGCAAGGCTTTTTCAACATTAAAAATCAATTAATGTAACAAATTGATATCAACCTGCTAAAGAAGAACATATAATCATATCAATAGATGTATGAAATGCATTTGACAAAATCCAACACCCACTCATGAGGAAATCCCTCAGGAAGTAATGTAAAGAGGGAACTTGCTCAACTTGATAAAGAACATCTACATAAAACTGACAGCCAGCATCATACTTAATGCTGAGAAATTAAATTATTTTCCCCAAGATAGAGGACAAGGGAAGGATGTCCCATCATCATTCCTAGTCAACGTGGTCCTGGAAGTCCTAGCTAACTTAGCAAAACAAGAAAGTGAGATAAAAGGCATACAGATTGGGAAGAAAGAAAGAAACTATCCGTGTTCATAGATGACATTATTGTCTGTGTCAAATAACTGACCAAAAACAAAAAATGCCTGGAACTAGAGAGCAATTACAGCAAGGCTGCAGGATACAAAATTATTATACAGAAGTCAATTGCCTTCCTGTAAATAGCAATGAACAATTGAAATCTGAGATGAAAAACACAATACTATTTGCATTGGCACCGAAACAATGAAACAAATCTAACAAAATATGTACAAGACCTATATAAGGAAAACTACAAAACTCAGATGAAGTAAATCAAAGAACTAAATAAATGGAGAGAGATTCCATGTTAATGGATAGTAAGTTTCAATATTGTGAAGATGTCAGTTCCAACTATCTTGATCAATAAATTCAACTCAATCTCAATCAAAGTCACAGCAGGTCATTTGTTAGACGCCGATAAATTGATTCTAAAGTTTATATGGAAATGCAAAAGATTCAGAATAGCCAACTCAATATAGGCACACCTCGTTTTATTCTGTTTCTCAGATACTGCGATTTCACAAGTCCCTCCACCAGCAAAAAGACTGCAACTCGCTGATGCCTCAGAGAATGGTTTGCAATTTTTAGCAATCAGGTATTTTTCAGTTAAGCTATGTATATTGCTTTTTTTTAGAATAATGCTATTGCACACTTAAAAGACTACAGTATAGTGTCAACATGTTTCTTTTTGATTATTTTATTGAGCTCATAATAGTTTACATCATCGTGAAATTTCAGTTGTACATTATTTATTGACTGTCACCACATAAGTGCTCCCCTTCACCCCCTGTGCCCACCCCCAGCCCCCTTCCCCTGGTAACCACTGAACTGTTTTCTTTGTCCATGTGTTTGTTTATATTCCACATATGAGTGAAATCATATGGTGTTTGTCTTTCTCACTCTGGCTTATTTTGCTTAGCATAATTCCCTCTAGGTCCTTCTATGTTATTGCAAATGGGATGAATTTGTCTTTTTTTTCTGCCTGAGTAGTATTCCATTGTGTGTGTGTGTGTGTGTGTGTGTGTGTGTGTGTGTGTGTGTGTATGTATACCACATCTTCTTTATCCAATCATCAGCCGATGGGCATTTGGGTTGCTTCCATGTCTTGGCTATTGTGAATAGTGCTGCAATGGACGTAGGGGTGCATATGTTATTTTGGATTGTTGATTTCAAATTGTTTGGGTAGATACCCAGTAGTGAGATAGCTGGGTTATAAGGTAGTTCTATTTTTAGTTTTTGAGGAACCTCCATACTGTTTCCCATAGTGGCTGCACCGGTTTGCAATCCCACCAGCAGTGTATGAGGGTTCCCTTTTCCCCACACCCTCTCCAACATTTGTTATTTTTAGTCTTAGTGGTTAGAGCCATTTTAACAGGCATAAGGTGGTATCTTAGTGTAGTTTTGATTTGCCTTTCCCTGATGCTTAGTGCTGCTGAACATGTTTTCATGTGCTTATTAGCCATCTGTATATCTTCTTTGGAAAAATGTCTGTTCATCTCCTCTGTCCGTTTCTTGATCAGGGTGTGTTTTCATTGTTCAGTTGTGTGAGTTCCTTATATATTATGGAGATTAACCCTTTGTCAGATATATGATTTGCAAATATTTTCTCCCAATTGGTGGGTTGTCTCTTTGTTTTGATTCTAGTTTCTTTTGCCTTGCAGAAGCTCTTTAGTCTGACGAATTTCCAGTTGTTTATTTTTTCTTCTGTTTCCCTTGTCTGAGAGGACATGGTATTTGAAAAGATCCTTTTTAGTTGAACGTCAAAGAGTGTACTACCGATATTATCTTTCAGGAGCTTTATAGTTTCAGGACGTATCTCCAAGTCTTTGAGGCCTTTGGATTTTATGTTTGTGTATGGTGTGAGATAATGGTCTACCTTCATTCTTTTGCATGTGGCTGTCCAGTTTTCCCAACACCACTTATTGAAGAGACTATCTTTTCTCCCTTGTATGTTCCTGGCACCTTTGTCAAAGATTAGCTGTCCGTAGGTGTGTGGTTTTATTTCTGGGCTTTCAGTTCCATTCCAGTGATCTGTGAGCCTGTTTTTGTACCAGTACCATGTTGTTTTGATCACTATGGCTTTGTAGTACATGTTGAAGTCAGAGATTGTGATACCTCCAACTTTCTTCTTTTTTCTCGGGATTGCCTTAGGAATTCTGGGTATTTGGTTGCCCCATATGAATTTTAGGGTTCTTTTCTCTATTTCTGTGAAGAATGTCATTGGGATTCTGATTGGGATTGCATTGAATCTGTAGATTGCTTTGGGTAGTATGGACATTTTAACTACGTCTAGTCTTCCAATCCATGAGCAAGGAATCTCTTTCCATCTCTTTATGTCATTATAAATTTCTTTTGGTACTGTCTTATAGTTTTCATTGTATAGGTCCTTCACCTCCTTGGTTAAATATATTGCTAGGTACTTTATTCTTTTAGTTGCGATTGTAAGTGGAATTATATTCTTGAGTTCTCTTTCTGTACATTTGTTATTGGAGTACAGAAAAGTAACTGATTTTTGTAAGTTGATTCTGTGCCCTGCAACTTTACTGTAGTTGTTAGTTATTTCTATTAGCTATCTGATGGATTTTTGGGGGTTTTCTATATATAAGATCATGTCATCTGCAAACAGCAAGAATTTCAGTTCTTCACTCCCTATCTGGATTCCTTTTATTCCTTTCTCTTGCCTAATTGCTCTGGACAAAACCTCCAGTACTATGTTGAATAAGAGTGGCGATAGCGGGCATCCTTGCCTTGTTCCTGTTCTCAGGCTGATGGTGCTCAGTTTTTGCCCATTGAGTATGATGTTGGCTGTGAGTTTGTCATACATGGCCTTTATTATGTTGAGGTAATTTCCTTCTGTCCCCATTTTGTTAAGAGAATTCATCATAAGTGGCTGTGGGATCTTGTCAATGCTTGCTCTGCATCTATTGAGATGACCATGTGGTTTTTATCCCTCAATTTGTTGGTGTGGTGTATCACGTTGATTGATTTGTGGATGTTGAACCATCCATGTGTCTCTGGTATGAATCCCACTGGATCATGATGGATGATCCTTTTGATGTATTGCCAAATTTGGGTTGCCAAAATTTCCTTGAAGATTTTTGCATCTATGTTCATCAGCGATATTGGCCTGTAGTTCTCCTTTTCTGTGCTGTCCTTGTCAGGTTTTGGTATCTGAGTGGTGTTGGCCCTGGAGAATGTATTAGGGAGTGTTCCATCCTCCCTAAATTTCTGGAATAGTTTGAGAAGGACAGGTATTAAATCCTCTCTGAAAGTTTGGTAGAATTCACCAGGGAAGCCATCTGGTCCTGGGGTTTTATTCTTTAGGGTGCTTTTGATTGCTGTTTCAATCTCTTTCCTTGTGATTGGTCTATTCAGATTGTCTGTTTCTTCTCAACTCAGCTTTTGGAGGTGGTGAGAGTCTAAGAATTTATCCATTTTCTCTAGGTTATCCATTTTTTTGGCATATAGTTTCTCATAGTATTCTTTTATAATCCATTGTATTTCTGCACAGTCTGTTACTTCTCCTCTTTCATTTCCGATTTTGATTATCTGAGCTTTCTCTCTTTTTTTCTTTGCATTATGTCTGACTAGGTGTTTGTCGATTTTATTTCTCTTCTCAAAGAACCAGCTCTTTGTTTCATTGATCCTTTCTACTGCCTTTTTTGTTTCCAAAGCATTTATTTCTGCTCTGATTTTTATTATTTCGCTCCTTCTGCTGACTTTGGGCTTTGCTTGTTCTTGTTTTTCTAATTCAGATAGGTGTAATTTGAGATTGCTTATTTGGGATTTTTCTTGTTCATTAAGGTGTCCCTGTATTGCGATGAATTTCCCACTTAATACAGCTTTTGCTGCGTCCCACATGAGTTGGTATTCTATGTTATCGTTTTCATATGTCTCCAGATATCTCTTGATTTCCCCTTTAATTTCTTCAATGATCCATTGCTTGTTCAATAGCATGTTGTTTAGTCTCCACATCTTTGTCCCTCTCTCGGCTTTTTTCTTGTAATTACTTTCTAGCTTTATAGCATTATGATCGGAAAAGATGCTTGTTATTGTTTCATTTTTTTCTACATTTATAGAGGCTTGCCTTGCTTCCCAACATATGGCCTATCCTTGAGAATGTTCCATGCGCACTTGAGAAGAATGTGTATTCTGCTTGTTTTGGATGGAGTATTCTATATATGTCTATTAAGTCCAACTGGTTTAGCTTTTCATTTCATTCCACCGTTTCCTTGTTGATTTTCTGTCTGGATGATCTATCCATTGATGTGAGTGGAGTGTTGAGGTCCCCGACTACTAGTATGTTATTTTTAATATCTTCTTGTAGGTTTTTTAATAGTTGCTTATGAACTTTGGTGCTCCTGTGTTGGGTGCGTTAATATTTTTAAGCGTTATTTCTTCTTGATGGAGTGTCCATTGGATCATTATATACTGCCCCTCTTTGTCTCTCTTTACCTGTCTTATCTTGAAGTCTACTTTGTCTGATATAAGTATTATGACATCTGCTTTCTTTTGTTTGCCATTAGCTGGGGTGTCGTCTTCCATCCCTTCACTCTGAGCCTGTGTTTGTCGTTGGAGCTGAGGTGTGTTTCCTGGAGGCAGCAAATTGTTGGGTCTTCTTCTTTAATCCATCTCGCCACTCTGTGTGTCTTTTTATTGGTGAATTCAATCCGTTTACGTTTAGAGTGATTATTGATGTTTGATGGCTTAATGCTGTCATTATATCACTTGTTTTCCGGTTTTCCTGCATTTCCTTTGTTTTTCGTCCTGTGTGTTTTTGTCTACCCATTGAATTAGGTAGATTTTTATGATGTGTTTCTTTGTTTTTTCCTTATTTATTTTTGTGTCTCTGTTCTGCTTTTTTGTTTAGTGGTTACGCTGAGGTTTGTATTCAGAATCTCGTGTATAAGATAGCCCATTTTCTGATGGCTTCTTACTTCCTTAGTCTAAACCGATTCAGTCCATTTCCTCTTCCCCTCCTAAGCTGTTTTTCTCATATCTTATTCCATCTTGTGTTGTGAGTTTGTGGTTAAAGTGACAAAATTGTCTTTGTTTTTGGTGTTTTCCTTCCCTTTAGCCGAAAGCTATAGTTGAATATTTGCCATCCTATTCTGATTCTGTCTACCCATGTATCTCCTTACTCTGTATTTTGTGACCACTTTCTCTCTTTTTTTCCTTTTTCGGGTATGAGGGCCTTCTTGAGGATTTCTTGTAAGGGCGGGTTTCATGGCTACAAAATCCCTTAGCTTTTGTTTGTCTGAGAAACATTTATTTTCTCCATCATATCGGAAGGATATTTTTGCTGGATAGAGTACTCTTGGCTGAAGATTCCTGTCTTTTAAAGTTTTGAATATGTCATTCCATTCTCTCCTAGCTTGTAAGGTTTCTGCAGAGAAATCCACTGAAAGCCTGATAGGGGTTCCTTTGTAGGTTATTTCCTTCTGCCTTGCTGCCCAGAGTATTCTTTCTTTGTCATTCATTTTTGCCAGTTGTACTACTATACGCCTTGCAGTCGGTCTTTTTACATTGACAAATCTAAGAGATCTGGAAACTTCTTCCACACAGATTTCCCTCTCTTTCCCTGGATTTTGGAAGTTCTCTGCTATCATTTCTTTGAACACGCTTTCTGCTCCATTCTCATTCTCTTCACCGTCTTGAAGACCTATAATTCTTATGTTGCCTTTCCTCATTGAGTCGGATATTTCTCAGACACTTTCTTTATTCATTTTTAGTCTTAGTTCTCTCTCCTCCTCTGTCTGGAGCATTTCAACATATCTATTTTCGATTATGGTGATATGCTCCTCTATGATGTCCACACGAGCATTGAGGGAATCCGTATTTTGTTTTATCTCTTCCATTGTGTCTTTCATCTCTAATATTTCTTTTATTTTTCTACTGAGGAAGACTGGCCCTGAGCTAACATCCATGCCTATCTTCCTCTGCTTTATATGTGGGATGCCTACCACAGCACGACTTGCCAAGCGGTGCCATGTCCGCAGCTGGGATCCAAACCGGCAAACCCTGGGCTGCCGCAGTGTAATGTGCACACTTACCCGCTCCGCCACTGGGCCGGCCCCCATCTCTAATATTTCTGATTGATTCTTCTTTACAGTTGCAGTCACTTTTGTGAAGTAGCCTCTAAACTCATTGAATTGTTTCTCCACATTCTCTTTTACCTCATTGAGTTTTTTGAGGATAGCTATTTTGAATTCATTGTCGTTTAGCTTATATATTTCTGTGTCCTTAGGGCTGAGTTCTGGGGGCTTGCCGTTTTGTCTCCGGTCTGGAGATTTGATGTAGTGTCTGATGTTGGAAGGTCAGGGCTTTCTCATTCTGATAGTATTCGGTTGCAGTTACCACCTATTGCCATTGGGTGGGGGTTGAGAGCCTCGTATTCTGAGCCCTCCACCTTCAGCTGAGATCCCAGGGGCTGGAGCCACGCTGAGCGGGTCGGGGGAGGGGTGCTATCTCCCGCATGCACTCTGGGATTTCTCGATCAGCTGTCGCTATCTGGTCTCCTGGTGTCTTGGCTTGATGAGGTCACCCCGTGTGAAGGCTTTCACCCCGTTAGAAGGCTTCCCTCTAGGCAGCAAGGGCCCGTGGGAGTCCTGGGTGATCCTCCAAATGAGCGACCCCTCGCCCGCTCCTTCCCTCATGGATCCGCCCGCAGCAGCAATCCCAGTCTTTGGGGGAGGGAGTGAAGTTCTCTCTTACACTGTTCCAGCTCCTCCAAGGGGAACTCCAGCCTCTCTGCACTCTGTCGTGTGGCTGCATGTCTCTCCGAGGTTTTCGTGTTGTTATGATGTCTTCTGTTGGAGTACGGATGTCACTTTTTGTTGTATGTTGGGGGGGGAGACAGTCCTGGGCAAGTTCACTCCACCATGGTGCTGTCATCACTCTCTCAACATAACTTTTATATGCACTGGGAAAACAAAAAATTCATGTGACTCACCTTATTGCAATATTTGCTTTCTTACCGTGGTCTGGAACTGAGCCCACAATATCTCCGAGTGATGCCTGTATTAAAAAATAACCAAGTCAGAGGACTGACACTACCTGACTTCAAAAATTACTATAAAGCTGAAGTGGTCAAACCAGTGTGGTACTGCAGAAAGAATCAACAAAAACATTAATGGAACAGAATAGAGAGCCCACAAATATTGTCAAATGATCTTTGACAAAGGAGCAAAGACAACGCAATGAAGAAAAGATAGTCTTTTTAACAATGGTGCTAGAAAAACTGAACAGCCACATGGAAAAAAATAAAGGTAGACACAGACCTTCTACTTCTCACAAATATCAACTCAAAGTGGATCATAAACTGAAAAATATGAAGCAAAAGTATAAAACTTCTAGGAGATAACACAGAAGGAAATCTAGGTGACCTTGAGTTTGGCAATGAGTTTTTAGGTAACACCAGAAGCACAATCCAAGAATGAACAAATTGATCAGTTTGAATTCATTAAAAGTAAAAACTGCTTTCTGAATGAATATCAAGAAAATGAAAAGACAAGCCACAGACTGAGAGAAAATATTTGTAAAAGACATCTGGTAGAGGAATTTTATCCAAAATATATAAGTAACTCTTAAAACTCAACAATAAGAAAATTAACAACCCAATAAAAAATGGGTGAAAGAGTTAGACACCTCACAAAAGAAGATATACTTATGGCAGTTAGGCATATGAAAAGAAGTCCAGCATCAGATATCATTACAGAATCGCAAATTATGAGATACCACTACACACCTATTAGAATGGCCAAAATCCAAAATACTGACAACACCTAATGCTGGTGAGGACATGGAGCAATGAGAACTGTCATTCATCGCTGGTGAAAATGCAAAATGATACATCCACTTCTGGAAGACAGTTTGGCAGTTTCTTATAAAGCTAACCACAGTCTCCACTATACAATCCAGCAATTGCACTCCTTGGTATTTACTCAGTTGATTTGAAAACTTCTGTCGGGGCCAGCCCGGCTGTGAGTGGTTAAGTGTGAGTGGCTAAGTTTGCGCACTCCGCTTCGGCAGCCCGGGGTTTCGCCGGTTCGGATCCTGGACGCAGACCTAGAACTGCTCATAGCAGAACTAGAAGGACCCACGACTAGAATATACAACTACGTACTGGGGGACTTTGCAGAGAAGAAGATAAAAAAAAAAAAAAACATTCACAACAGACGGTAGCTCAGGGCCAATCTTTTTTAAAAAAGAAGAAGAAGACACGTCAATACAAAAGTCTGCACACAAAAAAATGTTTATAGTAGTTTTATCCATAATTGCAAACACTCAGAATCAAGCAAGATGTCTTTCAATAGATGAGTGGATAAACAAACTGTGTACATCCATACAATGGAATATTATTCAGTGATAAAAAGAAGTGAGCTATCAAGCCACAAAAGGACATGGAGAAAGCTTAAACGCGTATTCTAAGTGAAAGAAGCCAGTCTAAAAAAGCTACTTACTATACCACATTCTGGAAAAGGTAAAGCTATTGAGACAGTAAAAAGATGAGTGGCTGCCAGGAGTCCAGGAGGAGAAAACAAGAAGGGAGAGGTGGAATAGACAGAGCACAGGAGATTTTTAGGGTAGTAAAACTATTCTGTACAATAATGCAATGGTGCATTTTACACCACTATAATGACGGATATTACACCAGATGACATGATCCATGTGGCAAAACCCATAAAACTATACAACGCAAAGAGCGACCGGTAATGTAAACTACGGACTTTAGCTAGGAACAATGGATCATTTGTTAAGTGTACAAAATGTACCACACTAATGTAAGATGTTAATAGGAGAAACTGCGTGTGGGGTGGTGAGAGGGGGTCTATGGGAACTCTTTTTGTGCTTTCTGCTCATTCTGTAGGCCTAAAACTGCTCTAAAAAAGCCTACTAGAAAAAAATTGTTATTGCGCCCCTATGTCTCTAATTTGTGAAAAGTCTGAAGTGTGCACACATTAATTTTCAAAAACGGTTTACTCATGGAAATGCAAAAGTGATATAATAATTTTCTTATTTTGGGGTGTATGTGTTTTCACGTATTACTTGTGCAATTTTGAACAGCTGGCGTATTCTCTCTTCCCCCTCAACTCCCCGCCCCCATAAACCCTGCGGGTCACAGGTGTTACTCTTTTTCATTAATGTTGGCTCCATCCATTTTCTACTATTTGTTCTACCTCACAGCCGTAACCCTAAGGGACACTTGGGTGTACCCTTGCTTCTCCTGGCAGCTCGACTTTAAAAGGTGCACTTCTGGAGGGACGGGAAACTCCCTAACGTACCCCCCGTCTCCTCCCCGCACCCACCTCCACGTCTTCAAAACCTCAGAATAGCAGAAAGAGTAAAATGAGCATTATACACACGTATTACAGAGATTTAATGATTCTTAACCCTTGGCCATATTTGCTATCTCTAATTCGTTTGCTGAAGTTTTAAAAAGTAAATTCCAAATATATGATTTCATAATCGTAAATGTTTCAGTATGCATGTGTAAAACATAACAATTTCGTACCTCGTCCAAATATTATCACTAATCAAAGTAATGCTGATTATATATATTAACCATTAACCATATATGTATAATATTGCTTGCGTATATATAATAACCCTTAATATTTCCATAGCTAGTCCATGTTCATATCTCTCCAACTGCCTCCTTGCAGCTGTTGTTTTTTACAACCAGGATCCGATCGAGAACCACGCTTTGTCATAAATGTCGTAAAGCAAAAGTCTAACCCACAACCTCTAGGATTCAGGAAAAATCTCCAGCAGCAAGGTCCAATCGTCACGTCTTCCAACTCGCGAAAGCAGCAGTAACGCTTCCCAAACCACTTGCTGCTGTGTCAGGGTCTTATGGGAAATGTAGTCTTGGATGGTGCGGGCCCTCCGCGCAGCAGTCTGGGAAGGGTCCTCGGCGCTCACTCTGCGCACGCGCACACCCAGCGCCGCCCCGCCCTCCCCCGCCTCCCCGGGCGCGAGAGGGCCAGCGTCCGGACGTCTGTAGGTGTAGGCGGGAGCGGAGGCTGCCGCTCGGGGTGAGATCGCTGGGGACGGGCCTCCGCGCGGCTGGGGGCCTGCCGGGCCGGCTAGGCTCGCGTCCGGGGACGGGAGCGGGGTGCCCCGGAGGCGCCACCGGGCCCTGCCCTCCCCTAGCCCCGCGTCCCCGGCGGCCCCGGGGCGCGGGCTGGGGGCGGCGCCTCGGGCCGCTTCGCCGCCGTGGGCGTCGCTCTCGAGAGCTCGCGTCCTCCGCGCGCACACCTGCGGCGGCGGCGGCCTGCGGGGCCCGCGCGGTGGGCGCGGACGGGGCTCGCGGCGCGGGGCTCGGGCCGGGGCGGGGCTGAGGCAGCCGGAAGGGAGCTCGGCGTCTGTCCGGAGCCGCGGGCGGTGGAAGGCGGCGAATCGGCGTTGCCGCTGCCTCGCTTCGGGGCCTCCGGAGGCGCCTCGCCCTGTGGCCCTAGCCGGCGGCAGGGCCGGTGGTCGCGGGCGGCTGACGGCCGCGTGGCCGCCCAGGACGTTTCTGGCGAGTTCCGGAGGAGCCGGGCGTGGAGCGCTGGGTGACGCTTGGGATAAAGGGCACTGGCTCCGCGCCCCGGGTCCCAGCCCCTCGGGAGCAAAGGAGCTCTCTCACGGCAGGGGCGAGGGGGCCGCGGGGACAGCTGCCTCTGGGCAGAGCGGCCTTGCTGACGGAGCCCTGCGGGGCTTCGGAGCGGAGGCGGAAGGTTCCAGGCACGCGCGGGCCCGAGGCGCCCGGTCAGAAGCAGTTGTGGGTCCCTGTGTGGCGTGAGGCGGGCTCGAGGAGGTCCCCGCGCCCGGAAGCCGGCCCGGCCTGTGTGCGGTGGACGCTGTGGACCCGCCTGCGGAAGGCGGCGGCCTGGGGTGGCGGGGATGGGGGACTGTGAGGCTGCGCAGGAGCGGGCGGGTCGCTGACGGCTGGTGGGGACGTGGCGTCCGGGGAAGGCTAACCCGCGAGCGCGGGCGGGACCCCAAGCAGTCCCCTGTCTCCTCCGTTCTCCCCGCGCCCCCTGCGGATTCTGAGCTGCTGTCGCGCCTGTTCCTCACCACGTGTGGCATCTATGAGTGATGCCGATGCTGCCTCTTTCCTGAGCATAGAGAAAAACGAAATGGGAGGAGAGGGGTTTTCTGTGCTGGACGCTTTCGGAAGCCCAAAGACAGCAGGCCTGTAATGAACGGGGTTTGTCGAGTCACCCAGGGCAGACCCAGGAACTAAGCGCACAGCTGTTGACTTACACGGGTGAGTACTGTAAGCATCTGATCCGAAGATCTTTTTTAGGAACTGCAACCAATTGAGAACAGAAAGTTGCAAGAAATTTATTTCTTGTATGAAGCATCCGTTTTTATCTCGGAGTTTTCTGTGAAGCTCTAACTCAAGGTGTAAAGACAAGAACTTGGTTAATAATCCAGCCTGAGTAGTTGTTTTGGACAACGTTAGTTTTAATGAAGGTAGAGGGTTCCCCCCCCCCCCCCGGTGTTGCTGAATTTGTTTATTCCTCTGTTTCATGCTGCTGCTGCTGCTGCTGCTGCTGCTACTGCTAATTAGTCAGAAGAGGATAGACGTTAACTCATCAAGAAAAAGCAGTGTACCTTACTCAGTGAAAATGCAAGGTTAAGCCCAGAGAGTCATATCCGAGGTGCGCACGTTCAGGTGGTGCTCCCTCTGTGTCCCTTCCTCTCCCTTCTCCAGCGTGTGCAAGGGCTGTTTTCCCATAGGGAAGGCTTGTCTCCAGCTGGTATAAGGGGAGTTTTAGGCAGGTGAGTGTAGGAGTTGTAGGGCTGACCAGGTTTCTCATGACCCCATTTCTCTTTCCTCCTCCCCAGCTGAACCTTCACAGTTCTTTACCTTCTTCCAGGAGTAGCAGAAAATGAACATAGCTCAGGTGAGTTCAGTTTTTAATAGCTTGCTTGTGTTACAAGGGATTTTATAAGGGCTTACGTGTCTCTCCGTCAACATGGAAGAGTAGAAATAGAAATGGATCAGATGCATTCAGAGAAGACACAGAAATACAGTTGAAGAGCAGAGCAAAGGTGGCAGGTGGGTACATGCAGGTCCTCTGACATTGCAGATGTACTACGTTGGAGTTCCAGGTTTATTTCTGAGGTTTGTGATAGCCGTGGCAGGGTATCAGGCGTGATATTTCTTTCAAGGTTAACGTTGGTGAGAAGGTAAAGCAAACTGATTCCTCATAGACTATAAAGACAATTGAAGGTGAAGAATATCTTTGTTGTTTTCAACTACGTGATTTAGTTAACAGCTTCCAGTAGTAACCCTAAGATAACATAGGACGTTGCCTCCACTTGTGCTTCAGTAAAGGTAGAAGAGGTAACGCTGAAGTGAGCTCAGTCAGTACTGTTTTTCACAAACTCCAACACAGGGATTGCAGGAGACATTTTTCTGATGGACCAACTGACTATCCTTAAGATTACTCTCCATAAATATTTCGAGTACCCGTGATTTTCAGGACAGTTTAAAACGGTCAGCCCAGCAGACAGTTTAAAATTCTGTTCTCCTTCAAGTGTTTCAACACTTTCAGTCACGCTCTAAACCTTTTCATGAGGCCTTGGTCTCTCTCCCCACTTACCTGTGATCTCCAGTGACCAGAGACTCGATTATGATCAAATCCATTGGGTCTTGCCTGATCCTTTGCTTACTTGACTTTTCTGTAGCACTTGCCTCTACTTCTCACTCTGTCCTTCTGGAAAGTGTCTCTGTGAGTGTCTGTGACACCTTCCACTGGCTCTGTCCTTCTCCTGCTGATATCTTCATGGAGTCGTCGTCTTTCCCTTGTCCTTGCACATGGCTCATCCCCAGTTTCCCTCTTTGGCCCTTTAATCTCGTCTGTTGTCTTGGAATGATTTCATTTTCTCTCATTTTTTTCTTTAAACAGCTTTATTGAGATTCCGCTCACATACCATGCCATTCACCCATTTAAAATGTAGAATTCAATGATTTTTTTAGTGTACCCGTAGATATGTACAAACGGCACCACAGTGGATTTTAGAACATTTTCATCAACTTAAAAAGCAAGTCTGTACACTTTATCTTCTCCCATCATTCCATTCACCCCCAGGCCCCTCGACTTTCTGTCTCTGTAGATTTGCTGAACCAGTTCCTGTATTACTCCTCATAGGGCAGTTTTGCCTGTGACAAATTCTGTTTATCCGGGAAGGTTTTAATTTTTCCGCTTTTGCTGGGTGTAGAATTCTTGATTGACAACCTTTTTCTTTTAGCATTTTGACTGTGTTGTCGTCCCACTGCCTTCTGTCCTCCATGGTTTCTGGTTAGTAGTCAGCTTGTACAATCATACTATTGTACAGGATGAGTCACTTCTTTCTTGCTGCTTTCAAGATTGTGCCTTTTTCTCGTCTGGTAGTTTGATTAATCCTGTGTCCATGTGTGGATCTCTTACTCCAAGTTTATCCTACTTGAAGATTGTTGAGTTTCTTGGATGTGTAGATTAATGTTTTCCATCAAACTTGGAGACTTCTTGTTGATTATTTCTTCAAATATTCTTTCAGACCTTTTCTTTCCTCTCTGTCTGGGACTCTCATTACACGTACGTTTGTAGACTTGGGACCGTCTCCTAGTTCATTTTTTGCAGTTATTTTTTCTTTCTGTTTCTCACTCTGTAATTTCAGTGGACATATGTCCATTCATTCTCTTCCACCTGCTGAAATCTGCTCTTGAATCCCTCTAATGAAAGTTTTGTTTCAGTTGTACTTTTCAACTCTTTAAGTTTCTATTTGGTTCCTTTTTATAATTTCTATCTCTTTATTGATACTCTTTATTTAGTGAAATATTGTTCTCATACTTTCTTTGAGTCCTTAGACATTGTTTTCTCTAGGTCTTTGATGATATTTAAAATAGCTGATTTAAAGTCATTGCCCAGTAAGTCCAACATCTGCTTCCTCAGATGCAGGAATCGATTTCTGTTGATTACACTTTTTCCTACATAAGGGTCTTACTTTCTTGTTTCTTTCTTTGTTTAGCAATCTTTTGTTGATGATTGGACATTTTAAGTGCAACAATGCAGCAAGTCTAGAAATCAGAATTTCTCCCCTCCGTGGGGGTCACTGTTGAAATTTATTTGTTCACTGACTGTTTTTGAGCTAATGCCCTAGAGCCTGTGTTTCTTGTGATCTGTGGCAGTTGGAGTCCCTGTCCTTAAATGCCAGGAACCGGTAAGTCTCCAGGTCTTTGCTAAGGGGCTCTGTGCGTGTGAGGGCATTCCTGCAGCAGTCAGGCAGGCAGTTTACGACTCTGTGCTGGCCTTCACTCCCTTCTTAGCCCAAACCTCAAGGTCAGTTAGAGGTGACAGCGTAGTGCCTTCTCACATCTTTCCTGAGCATGCTCACAGCCCTGGGCATATGCACAGCTCTCCACATGAATGTGGCCTTCTAGATTCTCAGGAATATATTGGAGCTTTTAAAAATCTGTGTGGACATCTCATTCCCCAGCTTTTCCTTTTAAGCTTTTTGATTAGGGTATTGTTTGCCCCAACTGTTATCTACCTCCTCAGATAGCCACTAAGTTAAACAAGTGCCTTCAGATGTTTTTGACAAATGCCTCTGAGCATATGGCTTTTCATTCTCTGTGAGCTCTGAGTGAGCTCAAGTAAAGACACCTTTGCAAGTGGGGTCTTTCAAGGAATCACCAAACAGGCCAAATAATGAGTTTTCTGGGAGTGGGGCTTTGAGGGAACCTCACCCCAGCTCTTCTCCCTCCAGTAGTTGCCAGGCTGCTGGTTTTAACTGTGATGGCAGATTGTTGGTTCTCAAACCACCACAGAGTTGGAGAGCAAGGGATGGGAATAGGGTCAGTGAAAAGGATCCTCTATCACTGTTTTTACTCTGATTCAGCTGTTTTCCTTGAATACATGTCCCGTAGGTTGCTTTTGTTAACTTCTACAATTTTTGCCAGTTTGTTTATCGCTTTTATGAAAGAGAGAATTTTCTTGGATCCTTACCTCACCATTTTCACTTAGGTCACTTGTTAGCTTAATATTTTTTAATCCAGCTGATTTTTATTAAGCCAGATGTGAAAGACATTGGCACGAATGAAAACAATGCCACTTTTCCCACTAATTTTTTAGTTTTTGAAAATATAGTTAACTTTTCTTTACGTTTTTCAGATTAAGATAAATTTAGTGAGAGGTACTCCTGTTCTTTTGTTCATTTGTTTTGGTTACCAGCTACGAGCGCTGAGCTTCACGCAGAGGAGGTACTCGCTCAGTAGCACTGAAGACGTGAATGAACAGACAATTGGGTACACAGCACCAGGGAAAAAAGCTTGTTTCTGTCCTCTTTTCTCTTGGTCTACTTGCTTTCTTTTTATTTTTAATTGTGAAAAGAACACTTAACATGAGATCTGCCCTCTTGCAAATTGTTCAGAATTTTATGTGTGCATGATAGTATGGTTAACTGTAGGCATCATTTGTGCAGCAGATCTCTGGAACTTAATGACCTTGCATAGCCAAAACTGAAGGTGGGTACCTGTTGGACAGCGACTCCCCATTTCCTCCTCCTCCCAGCCCCTTTGAAGCCTTTGGTTGTGGAAACTTTCCCTTTGCTCAGTTTCAAGGACTCCTCCCTCTCCCGATCCTGTTGTTACTTTTCAGAAAACATCCTCTCTGGCTTTATGGCCTGTACTTTTTCTGCCAGCCTCTTTAATATTCGTGGCTCCTCAAATTCTGTTTTTGGTGCTTTTCTTTCCTCGGTCCCCATGTGCTCAAGTTGCTGTCTGATTGCCTCTGATAACTTGAGTTCCCACCTAAATTGCTAGTAATTCCTAAATGCTTGTCTTCATCCTAGACCTTCCTTCTGTGTTCTAAAACCATATGTATACTAGTTTAAGGGGCATTTCCAATATTATGTTCCATAGACCTTTCAGTAGCAACCTCAGCAGATCCGTCTCACGATGACTTCTAACACATTTTTTTCCTTTTGTTTCCCAAATATCGGTGTTTGGCACCAGCATTCAAGGAGCTGCTCGTGCAGTTAGACTGGGTAGCTCCACAAGAAAGTAGTCATCAAACTGGTTGTTGCTTCTGCTCTGTGATTATACCCCTATCCTTATATCCATTCCTGTCCCGTCAGTGTAGATAGTGTTCTCTTCTACTGGTCTCTTTGATTTCAACTCCTTGGTAAGTTGTTCTTCGTTCTTCATGAGCTCTAGATTTATTTATCTTTATACATTTACTTATACATAAGTTTGGTCATGTATAATGTCTCCACAACTTACATAGATCTCTTCCTTGGCCCCCATTATTTGCAGTGATAATGTCCAAGGAGAGACTGACTATCCTAGAAGTCTCTAGAATACCCAGGGCAATTCCTTGGGATGTGGAAGAGTTGTAGGAAGTCGCTTTACATTGAATTTTTTTCTGTAACAAACCCCTATAATTCATAAATATGTGTAAATGAATTATGGTTAGTTAAAAACCTTTTTAACTAGTTGAGCAATTTGAAGTTGGCGACAAAATTAGGTCAAAAATTGGCATCTTTTGTAGCCATTTGTTTTAGAGCCTTAAGAGTAAATAGGAATGGTAGTGGTTCTCAAAGGTCTTTTCTTTGTCACGTAATTCTGAACCTTTGCACAAAATGTGCTGTTATAGGGATTGGTGTCGTTCGAAGACGTGACTGTGGAGTTCACCCAGGAGGAGTGGCGGCAGATGGACTCCACACAGAGGGCCCTGTACAAAGATGTGATGCTGGAGAACTACGGCCACCTGGTCTCCATGGGTGAGCAGCCCTTACCATGTGACTCCCTCTGGATTACATTTCCTTTTTTTGAAATCACCACGCGTGAACCCTCACTAGAGATTAGTGTTGTTCAGGCTTCTTATTAAGAGGTTGAAGGAAACTGAAACCTTTAGAGAAACAGAAACAATGTTTGTGTCATTACTTCCGCGTTGAAAACTTCAAATGAGCACCTTCATTTCGCTGCTCTTGCCACCGTCTCTTTCTCCACCTTTGGAAACCCAAAGGCCCATGGATCTGGTCTGGATATACCCTCAATTGTTATGTTCACAGGATACTGCAGTACTAAACCCCGGGTGATTTTCAAGTTGGAGCAAGGAGAAGAGCCCTGGTCCTTAGAGGAAGAATTCCTAAACCAGAGGTACCCAGGTGAGTGAGCCCTGACAGAAACACCTGGGGTAGTTAGACCTTAGAGGGGAACACTTTCGAAAGTTTTTTTTTTTTCCCCCTTTTACACAGCTTTATTGAGATAGAATTTGCATGCCATACATGTCACCCATCTAAAGTACACAATTCAGTGGCTTTTAATATTATTCACAGCTAGGTGTAAACATCACCACAGTCAATTTTCATCACCGCAAAAAGAAACCCCATACCCTTTACCTATCACCTCCCTATCCCCCAGTCCCCTCCAGCCCTGGCAACCACTAGTCACTTTCTGTCTCTATAGATTTGCCTAATCTGGACATTTCATATCAGTGGAATCACAACATTATGTAGGGTCTTTTGTGATTGGTTTCTTTCACTTAGGATTAAGGTTCCTGTTGTGGCATGTATCAGTACTTCATCCTTTTTATGGCAAAATAATATTTCCTTGTGTGGATGTATCACATTTGTGTGTCCATTCATCAGTCAGTGGACATTTGGGATTCCACCTTTGGGCTGTCATTGAGTAATGCTGATATACACATTCATTTACAAATTTTTGCATGGACGTGTGCTTTTATTGCTCTTGAGTTTCTATCTAGGAGTGGAATTGCTGAGTTATATGGATACTCTGTTTGAGGAACTGCCAGACCATTTTCCAAAGTGACTGCACCATTTTACATTCCTGATGACGGCGTAGGAGGGTTCTGATTTCTCCACGTCTTCACCAACACTTGTGATTGTATGACTTTTTGATTCTTGCCGTCCTAGAGGATGTGAAGTGGCTTATCACTGAGGTTTTGATTTGCATTTCGGTTTTAGTTAGCTGGACTGGCATAACAAAATACCGTAGCCTGGGTGACTTAAACAACAGAAATTTATTTCTCACGGTTCTGGAGGCTGGAAGTCCAAGATGAAGGTACCAGCAGGGTTGATTTCTGGTGAGGCCTCTCTTCCTGGCTGCCTTCTCACTGTGTCCTCACTGGCCTTTCCTCTGTGCATGTGTGGGGAGAGACAGCTCTCATCTCTCTTCCTCTTCTTATAAGGACACCAGTCCTATAGAATTAGGGCCCCACCCTCGTGACTTCATTTAATCTTAATTACCTCCCTAAAGATCTTATCTCCAAGTACAGGTACACTGGGGGCTAGGGCTTCACCATATGGATCTGGGGGGAGACACGATTCAGTCTGTAACAATTTCCCTGATCACGAATGATGTCGGGCATCTTTTCATGTGCTTATTACTTATTAGCCTTTGTCTAAACTAATAATTCCAGGAATTTGAGAAGTTATAGGTTCAATATAATTCCTAGAGCAAAAAAGTAAAATCGTCTGAAGTCATTGTGTTTACTGAAAGTTTTGTTGTGAAGCCATGTAAACAGATAGCATAATGTAACAGGTTGACGTAATTTAGGTCGGGTGTATCTCCCAATTGCTAAGTGCAAATGATTGGATCATATTGATTGGCTAAAGAAGATATCCCGAAATAAGGATCTTAGGAAGTTTGTAATAAAAGAATAGTAAAGTTATTAAGTCAGTAAAAATAGAATAATTCAGGGTTTCGTGTTCCGTTATTATTCAGGTTTGAATTTTGGCAGTAAATACATTAATAAAGATCCTCTAGCTCAAGAGCACAGCTGAAGTAAACCTTTAAGCATTTGAATGACTGCACCAAACAATATGATATCAAGGATCTTAGCACACAAAATAAGGAAGTTCTAGGAACTTAATGATTCACTAGGATCAGGAGGTCATAAAACACTGCATCTTATTAAATAATAGGTACTGTGGACATTAAAGAAGTATTATGCCTGTCTAGGATATACGTGATATTTGTACTAAAGTGAATCATGTATTTGTGCGTGTATATGCTGAAATCAAAGAGTAAGCCTTCCATGGTCCCATGGAAGAATCTTAAAATTGTGAAAATAATAGTGTTAATCTAAAAAGAGAGCACCAATAAATCCAACAAATTAGAGTCACCACAAATAACATTCCCTCAACACAATTTGGTAAATCTAGAAATTAATGATAAAATGGGTAAACAAAAACACTCTTTCAACATGGAAATTTTAAAAATTACCTCCTTTAAACAATGTCTGAGATAGGAAACCGAAACTAAAATTGTATGAGATTTACAAGATAAAAAAAGAAGGTGCATATTAGAAACCATAGGCTATAGCAAAATGAGTGAACAGAGGTAAATGTGTAGTCTTATATTTATATTAATAAATTACGCAAGAGCACTAAGGAATGTACTAATGAAAGCAGAAGAACTTGAAAGTGCAATTAAAAGTTAATAAACTAAAAAAACTGAGAACTTGTAGAATGTTTCTTTGAATAAAAAACAATAAAGTGGATGAAACTTTAACCCTAACAAAGACAAAAGAAAAGAAGTGCTTATATAATAAATTCAAGTGGGGATGTGTTTGTAAAGACCTAATGCCATAGCCGAGTAAGTCCGTTCCTGAGAGCCATGTGGGAGGACCTGCTCTACTAGATAGCAGGGCTTTAGGTGAAGCTCCCAGTAGTTCAGTAGCATGGAGCTGGGGCTGGGATGGTTTAACAAATGAGTGAAAGAGAAAAGAAAGCTCAAGAAAATACATGCTTTATAGACAGTCGGTCTTTGACAGGCAGCACTGTCCCCACAGAACAGTGGGGAAAGAATCCTGAGGTAACCTTTTGGATTAAAACAAAAAGTCGGAGTCAGGTTGCTTACAGACCTGATTATCAAAGCAAAACTAGAAACATTGTATGTGGTGATAAGGAGAATATGTTCACGACTCCTAGTAAGATAGAAAAAGCATTAACCAGGTGAAAGGTGGAGTAAATGTGTTCCTTCCTACTCTGCCCACAGGTACAGTTAAATATGTACTTCTGTGTAGTGCGTACATATAAGATGAACGTAAGATTCTGAAAGATGGAGAGAGGAATGAAGATGAGCTAGGGACCTTGGCACCTGATGAAATACAGGGTGGTTAGTGTCAGCAGAAGGCTGGTGGGGAGCCTTATTTCTCAGCCCTGCCCAGTGTTAATGTGGCAGCCTCTCCTCCGAATCCCCAGGGTGTCAACGGGGAGCTAATGGGGAACCTAGACTTCTCTCCCCACTTGGCAGTAAGTGAAGCTGCACCCCACTTCTTCTGTTGTTGGGGTCTCAGAGGAGGCCGGCTAAAACTTAACATTAGTTTCGGTAACGGCCAATTCATTAGTTTTCTCTTAAGGACCATGCTTTTGTTGTCCTGTCTGGAAACATTGAAACTCAAAGTAGCAGAGATTTCCTCCTATGTTTTCTTGTAGACGTTTTTAAATTTCGCACATTACACTTTGTGATCCATTTGGTGTTAATTTTCATAGAAGGTGTGAGGTGTGTGTCTGGTTTAAATTTTTGAAAAGAGGCGTCCAGTTACTCCAAGTACCATCTGTTGAAAAGATTGTGATTTCTCCATTGAATAGCATTGGCACTGTTCTTGGACAACAGATGAATGCATATTTATGTATGTGTGTGCGTGTGTGTGTGTATACATTTGTACATGTATTCTGTGCTTCTATGACTATATTTCTGTGGCATCTGTATTCTTTATTCATCTACGTAGTTATGCTTATGCCGGTACCACATTAACTTTTATTTCTGTAGCTTATTAATTAGGTCTTGAAATCAGGTAATGTGAGTCTGCCAACTTTCTTCTGTATGAATTTTGAAATGAGCTTCTTGATATTTACAGAAAGGCATGCAGACATTTCAACTGGGATTGCGTTGACTGTGTAGATCAAATTAAAGAGAACTGGCATCTTAATAATAGTCTTTCTGTCCATGAACGACATACTCGTCTCCGTTTATTTAGGATTTCTTTCGTCAGTAGTTTTCAGCATACAGATACCCAGTTTTCTTGGCTCTGTATTTTTTGGTGTGATGGAAAATTATATTATCTGATTTCGAATTCCAGTTGATCGTTGTTTGTGTATGTTTGTATATTTTGCCCTTGCTGAGAACACTTAACTAGTTTGAGGAGTTTGGGGAAGATCTTTCTGTGATTTTCTGTGTAGACTTAGTCTGTATCTTTCCTGTTTATTCTTGCATTATTCTTACTGCATTGGTTGGAACTTCCTTTACAATCTTGGGTAGAAGTGCTGAGAGTAAACACCTTTGTCTGATTCCCAATCAGGTTTGAAGCATTCCAACTCTCACTTTTAAGTATGATGTTAACTGTAAGCTTTTTATGGATTCCCCTTATTAGGTTATTGAATGGATTTTGAATGGCTTGGAATACTTTTTTGCGTTAATTGATGTGACTGTGATTTTAATTCTTTAGATGATTAATGTGATGCATTATGTTGATTTTTGGATATTGCAACAGTTTGCATTCTTGGGATGAATCCCACTTGATCCTCATTTATTATTTCTTTTTATATATTGCTGTGTTCTTTGGCTACTTTTCATTCAGGATTTTTGCATTTTTATCATGAGGGATATTGGTCTGTAGGTTTCTTTTCTTGAACTATCTTTGTTCGATTTTACTATGAGGTTAATATAGGCCTCATAGAATGATTTAGGAAATATTTCCTCATCTTGTATTTACTAGAAGAGATTATATAAAGTTGGTATTATTTCTTCTTTAAATGTTTGGTAGAATTCGCTTGTTAAAACCATTTGGTCCTGGAACTGTTTTTTGAAACTACATTTTTTTTTTTACCACATAGTTAATTTTTTTTTTTTCTTTGAGGAAGATGAGCCCTGAGGTAACATCTGCCACCAATCCTCCTCTTTTCACTGAGGAAGGTTGGCCCTGAGCTAACATCTGTGCCTATCTTCCTCTATTTTATATGTGGGACGCTTCCCACAGCATGGCTTGAAGAGCTGGCGTATGTCCATACCCAGGATCCAAACTGGTCAACCCTGGGCTACCAAAGCGGATCGCGCGAACTTAACCACTGCGCCACAGGGCTGGCCCTGTCAGTTTCTTAAATAGATACTCATCTCTTTGGGGTTATCTTTTTCTTCTTGAATGAGTTTGGTAGGTGGTTTTTATTTCAAGAAATTTGTCCATTTTATGTAAACTGTCAAATTTATGGGCATAAGGTTTCTCTTAATATTCTTTGATTATGTCTTTGGTCTGTTGTGTCGCTAGTTATATCCTCTCTTGCTTATCTTTCTGATATTGATAATGTGTCTTCTCTTTTGTCCTCTGTTTTTTTATTATTAAAGGAAAATCTTTTCAAAGCACTAAGCTTTGATTTGATTGATTTTTCTCTGTTGTTTTCAATTCCATTGTCTTCTCTAATCTTTATTATTTCCTTCCTTTTTCTTTAGATTTAACTTCTCTTTGTCCACTTTCTTAAAGTGGAAGCTGAGGTAACTATTTGGAGGTGTTTCTTTTCTCATATGATAGTTTTAAGGTATAAATTTATCTCTGAGCGCTGCTTTAGCCTCATCCCACAAATTTCTATATGTTTTAAACAGTTTTTGTTTTTGTTCACTTCATAGTATGTTAACTTTCTGTGAGACTTCCTCCTTGACCCATGGGTTATTGAGAAGTGTATTAATTTGTAAGTACTCTGTACTTCTCCAGATAAGTCTGCATTACTGACTTCTAGTATAATTTCTCTGTGGCTTGAGATCACACTTTATGTGATTTGTGTTCTCTTATATTTGTAAAGATGTGGCTTACAGCCCAGAATGTGGTCTGTCTTGGTGAACATTTCATGTGCATTTGAGAATAATGTGAATTCAGCTCTTTTTTAAAGTATTGCATCCTTGGGTTGTGAGGGTGTGGTTTTCACCAGCGGTACTTCCTGTCTTCTGGCTGTGTTAACATTGGGCTACCATGTATTCCTGCTTGTTTTCTTGTTTCTGTGCTGCCTTTTCTTCCTTCTTTGCTTCCCTTACCCACTATGAGTTGCCACCAGTGCCCCAAAGCAACAATTTGTTAGAGTAGATAGGAATGTGGTTCCAGGTAAAATTTTGCCCATGGCTGCTGTTACCATCTCCCAAAATGTCCTATGAATGGAACTTTCTCAGGACTTTTCATGATTTTTCCTGTGAGCTCTTGAGTTTGGCTCATGGATGAAAATTTTGCAGGAGTGTGCAAATCCTTTGTTTCTGTGGGAAGAAAAATCCTTTATGTCACAGGGAAGAGTGTTCCAGGTTTTTCTGGCTTCAGTAGGGTGGCTGTTGTCAGAAAGGTTTTCTGTTCTGTTAGACAACCTTTTTCTCAGACCTTTGGTTAAAAGAACAGGCTTTCCTTGGTGCTCTTCTGTGTCTCCCTCTTACTGTATTTGGATTTCAGGCTTCTCCAGCACCCCATATAAAATATGTGGGAGCAGAAAGAAAAGCCTTGGAATTCTCTGCCATGTCATTTCTTAAGTCCCAAAGTCCAACTTTCCATTTTTTTAGCATCTTCCTTTGTTAACTCTTGTTTGTCTGTTTTTGTCCAGAGATTTTTTAATGGTAAGAGGAAGTACTTGGGAAGAAGGAGCTGCTTCATCTTGGCCAGCACTAAAAATAATACCTGTTTCTTTTTTTTTTAAACAACATGGATGAGGAGAGAGAGTGTCTTTCTGTCTGTGTGCATTAATTAGTAATCTTTGGAAATATGACTAGAAACAGTAGAATTCCAATACATAACAAAACCATGACTCTTAGCCCCCCTCTGTAAGAAAGTAAGATTCATAAGATGTTTTCAATTTTTCTCATTTTAGGCTATTACAAAGTTGATGTCCACCTTGAGGGGAACTGGGAAAAAGAAGAGAAACCTCTGTGGCAAGTAATATTCATGGATAACAAAAGATTGAGTAAGGAAGTACAGAAAGTTTTAGAAAAACCATTTAATCTGGATTCAACTCCAGATTTTTCAGGATCAATGCCCTGTAAATGTGACTCACATAGAGTGAATTTGCCAGTTGTTTCTGAATTAATTATTAATGATAGAAAGTATTCAAGAAAGAAGGCCAATTACATGAATGTAGGTGAAAAGTTGCAGCTTGGGATTAAGCGTCAGAAAACTCCTACTGGAGAGAAGTCTAATGAATGTAATAAAAATGTGAAAGGTCTCAGTTACAAGAAAGATCATCAGAAATTTCAAACTCTGGCACAATCCTTTGAGTATAATGAGTTCGGGAAAGTTTTACGTGATAAAACCGTCTGTGTTACAGTGACAAGTTCTCTAACAGGAGAAGAATCCTATAAGGACTTTGAATTTAGGAAAAACTGTGATAAACCAACTGTATTTAACCTCGTCAGAAATGGCACAAGGGAAGAATGCTTTGATCTTGATGAAGTTGGGAAATCCTGTGACGATAGGAATACTTTATTGGAGTACAATAAAATTAACGTGGCTATGACACACTGTGAACGTCATGAAAGTGGGAGTAACTTCATCAGGAATTCACCCCTCATTCAACCTCAGAGAACTATTACAGGACAGGGTGCTTCTCAAAGCAGTAAATGTGAAGAAAATTTGAGCCAGAGCTCAACCCATCAGAAGACGCAAACTGGAGATAAATTCTGTGTTTTTAATGAATGTACAAATGCCTTCTATGAGAAATTAGACCTTATGATACATCAGAGAACTCACACAGAAGAGAATTTCTACGAGTGTGGTAAATATGGGAAATCCTTCCATCAAAACTCAGCCCTGGATCTATTTCAGCAAAGTGGCACAGGACAGAAGTCATTTGAATGTAATGAATGCAGGAAATTCTTTTACCAGAAAGCACACCTCATTCAGCATCAGAGGATCTGCTCGGGGGACAAAACTTATGAATGTGAGGAATGTGGAAGATCCTTTTCTCCAAATTCACACTCTGTTCATTGTCCTGGAACCCATATGGGGGTCAGTCTCTGTGAATGTAATGAATATGCGAAAACTTTCTGTCAGAAGTCAAACCTCAGTGAACATGTGACAGTTCATACAAAGGAGAAACCTTATGATCACAATCGATGTGGGAAATCTTACAAGAAGTCTGCCATCATAGAACACCAGAGAACACACACACGGATGAAACCCTTTCAGAGTAATGAATATGGGAAAACATTCTCCAAGATGGCACATCTCAAAGAATGTCAGAGAATTTACACAGGGGAGAAACCCTATGAATGTATTGAATGTGGGAAAACTTTCTCCAAGACGTCCCATCTCAGAGCACATCAGAGAATTCACACAGGTGAAAAACCCTATGAATGTATTGAATGTGGGAAGACTTTCTCTCACAAGACTCATCTCAGTGCACATCAGAGAACTCACACAGGGGAGAAACCTTATGAGTGTAATGAATGTGGGAAAACTTTTGCTGATAATTCAACCCTCAGAGCACATCAGAGAACTCACACAGGGGAGAAACCTTATGATTGTAATGAATGTGGGAGGTCTTTTGCCCATATATCCGTTCTCAGAGCACATTTGAGAATTCACACAGGGGAGAAACCTTATGAATGTAATGACTGTGGGAGATCTTTTGCCCATAATTCAGCCCTCAGAGCGCATCAGAGAATTCACACAGGTGAGAAACCCTATGAATGTAATGAATGTGAGAAAACTTTTGCCCATAATTCAGCTCTCAGAGTACATCACAGAGTTCACACAGGGGAGAAACCATATGAATGTAATGAATGTGAGAAAACTTTTGCCCATAATTCAGCCCTCAGAGCACATCAGAAAATTCACACTGGGGAGAAACTGTATGAATGTAATGAATGTGGGAAAATCTTTTCCCAGAAGACACACCTCAGTACACATCGGAGGATTCACACAGGGGAAAAACCGTATGAATGTACTGCATGTGGGAAAACCTTTTCCCAGAAATCATACCTCAGTGGTCATGAGAGAATTCACAAAGGGGAAAAACCTTATGAATGTAATGAATGTGGGAAAACTTTTGTCTATAAGGCAGCCCTGATAGTCCATCAAAGAATTCACACAGGAGAGAGACCCTATGAATGTAATGAATGTGGGAAAACTTTCTCCCAAAGGACACACCTCAGTGCACATCAAAGAACTCACACAGGGGAGAAACCTTATGAATGTAGTGAATGTGGGAAAACTTTTGCTGATAATTCAGCCCTCAGGGCACATCAGAGAATTCACACAGGGGAGAAACCCTATGAATGTAATGAATGTGGGAAAACTTTCTCCAAGACATCACACCTCAGAGCACATCTGAGGACTCGTGCAGGGGAGAAACCCTATGAATGTAGTGAATGTGGGAAAACTTTCTCCCAGAAGTCGTATGTTACTGCACATCAGCGAATTCACACAGGGGAGAAACCCTATCAGTGTAATGTATGTGGGAAACCCTTTGCCCATAATTCAACCCTCAGAGTACATCAGAGAATTCACACAGGTGTAAAATCCTATGAATGTAATGAATGTGGGAAAACTTTCTCCCAGAAGTCACACCTTAGTGCACATCAAAGAATTCACACAGGGGAGAAACCCTATGAATGTAATGAATGTGGGAAAGCTTTTGCCCAAAATTCAACCCTCAGAGTACACCAAAGAATTCACACGGGGGAAAAACCCTATGAATGTGATGCCTGTGGGAAAACTTTTGTCCGTAAGGCAGCTCTTAGAGTACATCATACAAGAATGCACACCAGAGGGAAAGCCCTTGTGTGTAATGAATTTGGGAAGTCCTAAAGGAACTCATACATTATTAGATAGGTAACACAATGAAGGAGCTCATGTCACATAGACTGGCCTATTTCCCTTAACTATTTTCTTTTTCTCTGGGCCCATAGCTTGTTTAAATTTCCCACTCCTTCATCCAGGTGGGGCTGGTCATGGAATATGATGCTACTACATTTAAGCTAAGACTGGACTTGAAAGTCACCTGTGTTCTTCCTGTCCTGTGTTATACCAGAATGGAGAGCCTTCCACACAGACTTGGGTGCTGTATTTTGAACATGGTAGAGCACAAGGTGAGAGACTCTAGAGTGAATAACTGGGTGAAACAATTCTCCACTAACAGATCTTCACCAGTTGGCCTTTTTTTTTTTTTAGGCAAGATATCAACTTGTGCTCTGTTGAGTTCTTACAGGTTTTGATCTGTTGATTGAATGCAATAGCTTAGCCAACTCTGTTAGAGTGGGATGAAAGCCTGTTAATATAATAAATGTGAGAAGACCAATAAGAATTCAGCCTGTCTATGTACATGAGAGACTTCACATGAGGGAGAAAACTTCTGTCAATATCTTGAATGATCAGCCTTCATCAAAAATCAAGAGAAATCTCAGGGAAAAACACAAGCCTTTTCTGCAAAGTGAACTTCTTTAAACGTGAAATAATTAAGATGAGATGAAACTTTTGTATTTTTTATAATGACATTTTTTAACAAATTCGTGTGTTGCCCAACAATGGTATACGTTCTAAGGAATGCGTTGTTAGGTGATTTTGTCATCATGTGAATGTTATAGAGTGTACACAGACTCTAGGTTGTATAGCCTACTACGTGTCTGGGCTATATGGTACTAATCTTATGAGACCACCATCATGTATGTGATCTGTCACTGACTGAAACCTTGTTATGTGGCAGGTGTCTGTACTGAGTTTGCTTCAGAGAATTGTTTTCTGAGGAAATGTCTCAGTTTCAGAATTGAAGGTCAAATCTTCACCTAGAACTGATGTACCAAAACTTGTGTTTTACATGCAATACTAAGGTTTGTAGAATATAAAAAAGAAAATATTTACCTGTACACAAACTCAGTGTGGAATGGGAAGTTTTAAAGATGGAGAAGTAACGAATTCTGTGGACAATACCAATAAATGTGACTAGCGTCTGTGCTATATAGTACATCTGTATGAGTCTCTGTAGCAGAGAATTTGTTATTACTGGTGAGTTCTAGTAGAAGGCAGTAGCCAAGTCTGCTCGAACCTGTCCACTTCCCCTTTTTGTGTGACAGTCTGTATCCTTTCGGCTTCCCTCAGCTCGATGTTGTGACTTTGCCCTGCCTGCTAATGTCTGAATATTAGTCTGGTCCAGTTTTTCTAGGTCCTTGGAAATCCGTGGGATTTTTCAAGCATTCTTGTGTGTATGTATCCTTGTGTGTGTTGTGTATGTGTTTGGTGGATGTTGATTTCTACATGTTTTTTTGGTCTTCATTTTATGCCACTTCAGTTGTTCGTTTTGTACTGAGTCATTACAAAGCAAATCCTCTCCTCAGCCCTCTTGCATGCATGTAGCCTGAGCATCCTGTCTAGAATCTTTTTCCAAGAACCCAGGATGCTTGCCCACACTGTGCAGCATTGAAAATCAGCGTTATTTCTGCCCTGCTTGGGCAGCGGGCTTTGAAATTGGAAAGAAACATCAGGGCTACTTTCATATCAGAAGCACTGCTTTGGTATTGAAAAGCACACTCGCTTTTGGGGAGGGGAATCTATGTGATACACATAGCATAGTCTTAGAGGACATATTTGGTCCATCTGCCATCATTTCAGGCTACATGGTTTGGTCAGCACAGAGAAGGAAATAAATGAAACCCTCATTTTTAAAACCTGGACCACTAAAGATTTCTCTGGATCCTGGGCATGTTGCTGTCTGCAAGTATAATCTGGTAGTCTGAGCCTGAGAACAAGTCAGGTGATTCTCTGGGTGAGTTTTCTACTCCCTATCCTCGGTGGATACTATGTGAGGGAAAATGGTGGTGTATTTTTAGCATTAATTGGAGAACAGGTATTTCTTCAACAATGGGTTATTGTCACTTAGTGGCATCACTGCCAAAGAAAACAGCCAGGAGTAAGAGCCCGCCCTTAGATGAGGGCTAATCGTCGTACCATGGAGATGGATCAACACTCCTCGTGGCACCTAAGTTCCAGCAGTGGAGAGATTATAATTTGCCCCCGCTCAGTCTCTGACACCCTGATGCAACTTGAGCTTACTGCACAGTGCCAAAAGAGAAATGAAAGTCAAAAGAGATCTCTTTCTACATGCTTGGTTTTTCAGAAAACTAGAGTTGAAAAGTATCTAATGTGGAGTACTTTTCAAAAAAAAATTTAACTTCAGTTTAGAATAGTTTTAGATTTAAAGAAAAGTCACCACCGTACTTCCTATATACTCAGTCAGTTTCCCATATTAACATCTTACATTGCTCTGGTTCATTTGTCTTAACTCAGTAACATAGATATGTTACTAACTAAACACACCATTCTTTAGATTTCACTAGTGTTTCACTAATGATTTTGTGTTCCAAAATGCCATCTAGGATACCACGTTACACTCAATTGGCATGTCCCCTTAGCTTCCACTGGTCTGTGACAATTTCTCAGACCTTCCATGTTTTTGATTACCTTGACAGTTTTGAGGAGTCCTTGTCAAGTATTTTGTAGAATATTCCTCAGTTTGGGTTTCTGATACCTTTTTTTTATGGTTACACTGGTGTTAGAGGTTTTTTGTAGGAAAACTGCAGAGATAAAATGTTATCATACGGATAGTGTATGCTGTCAACATGAGTGATCACTGACAGTGCCAACCTTGATCACCTGGTCGAGGTGGTGTCCCTCAACTTAAAAGCATGTGTAGCAAGTACCATGCTGGCTACTTGGTAACTATTTCTTCTATAAATCACTAACCTATCAAATTGTACATAAAATAAGATCAGAATCCTTTTTATGTGTTTTTTATTTTAATGTTGGAAACAATAGAAGTGCAGATAGGTTGAAAATCGTAGCACCCAAAAGAAGAGCCTGAAGCTGATGCAGTTCACAGTCCACATTTTTGGTTTTTGGTGATTGTTGGAATAAGACTGAATCAATGCCCTTTTCTTTGCTCCCTGGGATCTGCATTCAGGATTTTGTCGTCTTTCATCCTGAGAGTGGTGCCCAACTCTTCTGTACCTCTTAATCCCTGGTGTTTGGACCCTGAGATATGAAAGGACTGAAGGAAAGTTTGCACTTCATGAGTCAGTCAACCCAGAAGTTAGTCTATTAAATCAGCTAACAGAAGGTAGGAAGAATGACCTGCCACGATAACTAAGCAATGTATGATGATAAGAGAAATAAGGCAGACTTGAGCGCAGCATGGGTTATCAAATGCCTAATGCCTGTATCGGGTTTTTTAAAAGCACTGATAAATTGTGTGGTACTAGTAAGAAGATTTAAAAGGATTGGGCATGTTATTCTTTGAAAGTTAAGTTTAGCCATATAGGCTATAGGCAGATGACAATGATGTGGATGTGTAAAAGATGTGGGAGCACATGGTCACTCCCAGGTAGTAGCTTAATAGCTAAACTATGGAAAGGTTATAGAGAAGCAAGAGTTACTAATGAAGCAAAAACACGGGGGCATATGTTACTGCACACATACAGCACATATTGTCATCAGACTGGATGAAAATCTAGTAGGAACTCGTAATACCTCTGGGAGAGAAACATACTGAGAACAGAGAACACTTCTGTTGGATGAGCAACATGCTCTGGTAGAATATGATAAGCCAGCAGCACAGGTAGAATGTAATCATATCTCTACTGAGGTAACAGAAGTAAGACTCTATTGTTAGACTGCTCAGGAAGCCAGAGATTATTGGTGGCCAGAGTGCAGGTGCATCCAAGAGAAACAGATCAGAAATCAGCAAGCACTGAGCAAGTTGATTAGCACAGAAAATAAGGGGAGGGATAAAAGAGACCACTGAGTGAACTGAACATGGAAAAAGAACTAGGTTATATATGCCTTATGGACAGATTACTCACAAGAAAGAGAACAAGATTATGCACTGTGAAATAGCCACAAGGCCTGAGCTACAGACTGCCACATTACCAAAAAATGTGATGCAATAAACAGTGACAGTTAAACAGTCGAATTGCTAAAGATGACTCATAGGACCCAAAATGACAATGCTTATAAATCTACAATGTATTAAGGGAAAGGGTGCAATATAGCAACAGCATAAAGTAAGGACTTGCATCACAGCAAAAGGCTGCCTCACAGCCATGGGTTTGGATGAGAGCCAGGAGTGAGCTCCCATTTTCCTCCATTTATGGACACAATTTCACTGTCAGAGAAGAACTAACGTGCACAGAACACTTCAGAGGCACAAAATGGATTCACGACTGGGGTTTCTTATACCCTGCTGGGTGTGTAGGCATGTTCTTGCTATGTAACCAGCCTCAACAGCAAAGCACTCTGAAGGTCTCAATGAGAACAGGTGTAAATCGTCAATTGCACTGTTACCAATAAACACTGCTGATAAGCTGTGAAAAACCTGTCCCAAAACATCTTGCACCCATGGCTACAAAGCAACACTAATAATGTTTCACTCCTTGATCAACGGTGAAGGATGTGCAGATACTTCAGCTCAGGTCTGTTCCAGGTCTGTGCACTTAACTCTCACAGCAAGGTCCACCCCCTGATTTTTGGTCAAAACCTTTGCCAAAAAAAAATCATCACTCATAGTTTGACAGTAGTCATTTGCCTTTCAGCAGCGTGTAATCAAATAGACAACCAAAATGCACATACAGATTTCAAAGAGTATAATAACAATGGCTCTCTGGAGGTAAATGGCTCTCCCATCCACTAGGCAACTGAACATTTGCATAGTCAGGCCCACCTTGGTGAAAGACAGCAAGAAGAGTATCCATCCTCTCAATCCTTTTGGAATTCTTGCTATTAGTCAAAGTCATAGACATAGTCTCTGGTTTTGGAATGTTTCCGGAGTCTTGGACCTTAATTTTAGCCCTACTTCCAGATCTGGCATTAGAAAGGAAATTGTTGTCAAGTAGAGATGAGTTGTATGTAAATTGGAATGCATGTAAATTGGAAAAGAAGTAAATTTTTTTTTCAGATGACGTGAGATAGAAAATCTGATAGAATCTACAAAAAAAGCTATTAAAAACTAATAAGCTACTATTTCTTCTTAATAAGCAAATAAAGCTACTAGTACTAATAAGTAAATTAATCAAGATTGAAGGATACAAGATGAATATATCGAGTGTCTTCCTATATACTAGCAACAAACACTTGGAAATTGAATTTAAAAATTACAATTCACAATAGTGCCAAAAACTATCAAATATTTAGGGAATATGTAAGGTCTTTCTACTGAAAACTATAGAACAGTGCTGTGAGTAGTTAAAGAAGACCTAAATAAACTGAGATATACCATGTTCATTGGTCAGAAGACTCAAGATCTCAAATCTCCCAATTACACATTATTATATGTGTTATATACATTCAGTCCCATCCAATGAATTATCATATGCTTTCAACCCCATCCATTCAAAAGCCCAAGTGGTCCTTTTATGAAAATTGACAAGTTGATACTACAATTGGTACAGCAATGCAAAGGACCTAGAATGGTCAAAACGACTTTGAAATGTAAAATGAAATGAAATATAAAGTTAAGAGAATTAACCTGATCTGATATGGAGGCTGCATGTCAAGCTACAATAATCAAGACAGTGTGGTACTGGTGTAAAGTTAGACTGGTAGAACAATGGGACAATAGAGTCCAGAAATAAACCTGCACACATGTGGACAGCTGTCTTTTTAAGCTTTGATCCCTACCATGCACTATATTAAAAAATTAAATGGAACATAGATCTAACCGTAAAAACTAAAACTAAGAAGTTTGTAGCAGAAAACATAGGGGAAATGTTCTACCTTGGGTAAGGCAGATGTTTCTTAGATACAACACCTAAAGATACATAAAAGAAGAAAAATAATTGGTAAGTTGGACGTCATCAAAACTATAAAACTACTCTTCAAGAGACACAATTACCTGAATGAAAAGCCACAGCCTGATGAAAATATTTTCAAGATTTATGTCTGGTAAAGGATTTCTATTCTGGTAGCAATAAGAAAACAACCTGGGGTTGGCCCAGTGGCACAGTGCTTAAGTTTGCATGATCCGCTTTGGCGGCCTGGGGTTCACTGGTTTGGATCTGGAGCGTGGACCTATGCACTGCTTGTCAATCCATGATTTGGCAGCCGTCCCACATGTACAGTAGAGGAAGATGGACACAGATGTTAGCTCAGGGCTAATCTTCCTCAAAAAAAAAAAAAACACCCAACTTCTTGAAATAGGCACACAAGAAGATATACAGATAGAAAATAAGCATGTGAAAAGATGCATGTGAACGTCATTAATCATTAGGGAAATGCAAACCAAAACCTCGATGACATATCACCACACATCTATTTGAATGTCAAGGATTAAAAAGAATGACCATGCTATGTTGACAAAGTTGCACAGGAGCTGCAATTCTCATACATCGCTGATGATAATGTTTCAACTGGTAGCCTTTTAAATTGGTAAATTTTAAAGTGGAATAGTACAGGCATTTTGAAAAAATTATTTTGTCAATTTCCTAAGAAGACAAACATATGCCCACAATTCATTCCAGACATTTCACTCGTGAGTATTTTACCCAAGAGAAAAGAAAGCGTATATCTATACAGAGACTTACACGTGAATGTTCATAGCCACTTCATTTGTAATAGGAAAAAACTGGAACCAACCCAAGTGTCCATCAACTGGTGAATGTGTAATCTCCATAATATGGACGAACTAATGATGCAGACTGCAACAAGATGAATCTCAAAATAATTATGGTGAGTGGAAGAAGCCAGACAAGCCAGAGTACATAAGGATGATTTCATTTATGCAGCATGCCAGAAAATGCAAACTCGTCTATGGTGATAGAAAACAGTTCAGTGATTGCCTGTTTTGGCAGGGAGTAGTAGAAGAGAAGGATTGCCACAGGTCACTGGGAAGATTTTGGGGGTGATGGATATTTTTACAGTCTTGATTGTTGGTGACGGTTTCATGTGTTTATAGATATGGCAGGTCTCATCACATTGTACACTTTCACTGTACAGTTTAGGGTACGTCAGTCATACCTCAGTTCTCTTTAGGAACGGGAGACAGATTGACAATACTCATTGAACTCACTGTTAGTTTCTTTTTTTAAATGCCTCAGACAGAGATGGGGTGCGAGAGTTGGGGGAGGGGGTGTCGATCACAACTCTGATGGCTAAGTTGGCCCAAAGATCTGTTTGGACTCGTTGAAATGAAGGCATGAAGAGTCACTTTGCTTGTGAGTAATTTCTCTTTTTAATTTCTTTCGTAAACACTTATTGACTTGCCTTCTCCCTCTCTTTTGCCTTTTGATCTCAGAAATTACCCTACAGGCAGACTTTGAAGACTAACCTTGATTGGCGTGGCAGGACAGTGTCCTGTAGGGTCTGAACAAATTATGGAGCTTATCTCCCAGGTCTTACAACTTTCCCAGCTGCTGCTTCCTCCTAGGCGTTACCTCTGCTACCACACAGATTCATTGCAGGCACGGGGAAATTGAACATTCCTCTTAAAGCTGGTAAGGGCCTGAAGAATAAGTGAAATTGTTTCTTAAGTACTGAAGAATTTCCTAAAATGCGCAGACAGTCTCACACACAGCTATTGAATTATTTGTTCAACTGTGTCTGGTGAATGTTTCTTCCAGAATTTGGCTTCCTTAACACTTCTAATCTGGTGACTAGACTTAAGAGCCACTTTTTGTTGCCCGATTACTAATGGCCATAAACTGTGCAAGTAACTAAGGAGCCAGTGGTGAAAATCCTCAGAACTCTCCCTATTTTATTCAGATATGCATGAGACTGGTATGGGTGAGGTACAGTTCTTCCTGAGGCAAAATTCCTTTCCATCTGTGAACCTGTGAAACCAAGCAAGTTATATGCTTCCAACATACCATGGTGAGATGGGCATTGGATAGATATTCCCATTCCAAAAGGCAGAAATAGGAAAGAAGGAAGGGGTGACAAGTCCCAAGTGCATCTAGAATCTAGTAAGGCAAACTCCGTGAGATCTTAAGGCTGTAGAATAATCCTCTCTGTCTCGATTCTCTGCCCCCTGGATCCACTGGTGGCAAGGATAATCTCACAGCCGACTGAGTGCCTCCCATGCCCTGGCTCCCTGCAGTGGTCCCACCTAGGCCATTGCCCTGTGCTGGGGCCTTCCCGTGCCTCAGCTCAGCTAAGTGGAGGTAGTTCCCACAGGGCTCAGAAGGCCCCATTCGTGTGCCTTTGATTGGAGGCCATCTGCCCTGTTGAAAGCTAGGCAGTGGTCCTGATGACATCTGAATCACCTTCAAGGTCTTTCCTCACTTTTCTTGAAGGATAGCACACAATCACAGCCTTCCTTCATTCCATCCCATATTCTCTGTTTCCTTTGGTCCCAGCTGGAAGTGTTTCTGCTGATTTAATCCCATTTGCATTCATTCCAGAATTCTGCTGAGATGGCTGATTACGTCCACAGTTCACACCCAACTATTCTCCTGAGCAAGTGGTCAGTCCACCACATCCTTACTGTTCTCTTCAGACCACACTTTTCATTTTTGATAAGCTGGAAAGGCTGGGAATTTTCCACATTTTTCAGTTCTGGTTCCTTTTTGCTTAAAAGTTCTGTCTTCAATTTCTCCAAAGAAGATATATGGATGGCCAATAGACACATGAAAAGATGCTCATCATCACTAATCATCGGGGAAATGCAAATCAAAACTACACTAAGATATCACCTTACACCTGTTAGAATGGCAAAAATATCCAAAACCAAGAGTGACAAATGTTGGAGAGGCTGTGGAGAAAAAGGAACCCTCATACACTGTTGGTGGGAATGCAAACTGGTGCAGCCACTATGGAAAACAGTATGGAGATTCCTCAAAAAGTTAAAAATAGAAATACCTTATGACCCAGCCATCCCACTACTGGGTATCAATCCTAAGAACCTGAAATCAGCAATTCCAAAAGTCCCATGCACCCCTATGTTCATCGCAGCATTATTCACAATAGCCAAGTCATGGAACCAACCTAAGTGCCCAGCAACTGATGATTGGATAAAGAAGATATGGTATATATATATACAATGGAATACTATTCAGCCATAAAAAGGACAAAGTCATCCCATTCACAACAACATGGATAGACCTTGAGAGTATTATGTTGAGAGAAATAAGCCGGACAGAGAAAGATGAACTCTGTATGACTCCACTCATAGGTGGTAGTTAACATATGGACAAAGAGAACTGATCGGTGGTTACCAGGGGAAAGGGGGGGTGGGGGGAGGGCACTAGGGGTGAAGTGGTGTACCTACAACGTTACTAATAATGATGTACAACTGTAATTTCACAAGGTTGTTAACTATCATAATCTTAATTTTAAAAAGTTCCGTCTTCAATTCTTCAATTCTTGTCTCTCCTCTCACATTTTATTATGAGTAGTCAGGAGGAACGAAGCCACTCCTTCCATACTGCTTAGAAAGTTCCTCAGCTAAATATCCAGTTTTACCACTTGCAAGTTCTACCTTCCACAAAACAATAGGACATTAGCACAATTCAACCATGTTTCTTGCCACTTTATAACAAGGATTGCCTTTCTTCATCGTCCAGTAACATCTTCCTCATTTCCATCAGAGACCTCATCAGGATGGCTTTTACCGTCCATATTTCTGCCAACATCCTGTATACAATTATTTATGTGTTCTCTAAAAGGATGAAAGTTTTCACTACAGCTCTTGTCTTTTCTTTCTGAGCTCTCACCAGAATTGCCTGTAAAACTACTTTCATGACAATATCAGCATTTTCTAGCATGGGCCTCAAAACTCTTCCAACCTCTGCCCATTAGCCAGTTCCAAAGCCACATCCACATTTTTAGGTATTTGTTACAGGAGCATCCCACTTCTCAGTCCAGTTTTGTCTTAGTGTGGACTGCTACAACAGAACACCGTAGACTGGGTGGTTTAAAAACAAAAAATTATTTCTCACAGTTCCGAAGGCTAGCAAGTCCAAGATCAAGGTGCTGGCAGATCTGGTGTCTGGTGAGAACCTGCTTCCTCGTCTGTATATGGCCATCTTCTCATTGTATCCTGGCAGAGACAGAGAGAGAGAGAAAGCAAGCTCTCTTATCTCTCTTCTTCTAAGAACACTAACGCCATTCATGAGGGCTCCACCTGTATGACCTAATTCTCTCCCAAAGGCCCCACCTCCTAATACCATCACATTGGGGGTTAGGATTTCAACATGTGAGTTTGGGAGAAGGGGGGGCACAAACATTCAGACCATAGCACTTCCCCAAATTCTAATTGAGCAACTTGGTTGTATTGCTGAAGATTCCAGCCTTCTGCAAATTACATTTCAGATGCCAAGTGTAGAAGGCTTTGGCCTTAGGACCTGGCTGGAAAACATTGCCCCTGCTAGACTGTACTCAAACTTCTCTTCAATATAAACCAAGAATTGGTTGAGAATGGCTCTTACATAGAAAGATCCTGGGGATGTTTGAGGCATATGAGAAATGACTATTGGTCCTTTGTTCATCAGGCAGGAGAAAATTGTAAGGATAGGTGATCAGATTACTGAGATCTATGAACTAACATTGAATGATTCTCTGCATGAGTTGGCTTAGTTTCTTTCCAGGTGAGAAAGCAACCTCCCTCCCCAACTGCCTCACATATCCTTGAAACATGCCAACAATCTGGGCATCCACTGTCTAGATGAGGGTTGTTTCTCTGGAATCCTCTGTATCCCATTTAGAACAACAAAATATAGGCCATTTGTGTTGTCTTCATTTGCATCCTGATTTCCTACCTTCCCGTTCTCGTGGTTCTGTATTTCCTAAAAGAAATAGTCAACCACATTCTCCCCTAAGCTGTGATAGTTAAGCTAGAAGCTACTTATTCTAGCTGTGCGGATTCCTACCCGGTGTTTTGCACCACCAATTTTCTTGCTTGTGGGCACTATGTTTTCGGTGGTTTGACTTTTGAACCTGGTATTGACTTTGTACCTTTAAGAGACTTTTTCTGTATTCACAATTTATTATCCCTTACTATTTCTCTTCATCCCTGTTCATTTTAATCTCCTAACAATAAAAGTATATAATCAGGTACATGGGAGGAAGGAACTCATTGGCTGAGCAGATAACCAATCAGCTTCAAAGAAGGCCTAAAACCTTCTTGGCTGTCAAGGACAGTGTCTATCTAAACATAACATAGAGTAAACAGAATTGTTTGTTCCAAATAGTTTAGGTTAATATGTAGAACTAATTCACACACACACACATGCATACACGCATGTGTGTGTCATAGGTCATATATATCATATATTATATTTTTGAAGATATATGAACTTTACTAATTGAATCACTAGGACCACAGTGGTGTCTATCACGCCATGTGTTAAAGCAAGCTTAGCCTCTCTGTGATACTCTCGAAAATGATCCTGTATTTAGTGAAGGGGACAAGGGACTTCCATGTACGTTGTTGCAACTTCATATGAGCCTACAATTATTTCAAAATAAAATGTTAAAGAAGAACTCTGTGAAAAGAAATCTGCTGATAACATGAAACAATAGCTCTGGAAACTTCATCAGAAACGTGCTGATTAGGCTTCCTGGGGTTGCCACCTTGGTTGTTGCTTAACTCGATTCAAAATCCACCTCATGCTACATATAACACCTAACTTATCTGTTACATGGTTTACTGAAACAGTAGCATTGACATTTGGGAGATACAAAAAACAAGATGAACCATGGCATTTTGATATTCTTAGCTTATCTAAGAAAATAATTTATTAAGGGCTAGCTGAAGATAGGGAAAGAGAAGTGTACTTGACAGTGAATGCCCTCACCTGTCACCTCTGCCTCCACTTCCTGCAGGGCTCCCTTAAGAAGGACTCCATGAAGAATTTGGAAGAGCAAGTACCCCAGTTCTATGTATTCATCTCTTCCCACTGATGTGCAGCACTCCCTCTGTCATAAATCTAGTGTCAGTGGACCCAATGATGGATCAGTTACTGAGCTTTTATTCTTTGCCAGTAGGATATTCTGTCTATCATGACATCTATATCATGCTGTCTTGATGACCAGTTTTTTGAACCCTGATTCATAGTATGGCAATTCCTCCCATCTTTTTTTAAAATTCTACAGGTTTTTTTTCTCTTTTTTTTTTTTTTTTTTACTATTCTTGGACCTTTGCTTTTTGTGCAAAGGTAATAATTAGCCATCAATGTACTCAGAAAACCTGGTAGAAATGTTGAGGAGAAATGCGTTGAATATATATAGATTAATTTGAGAACTGAAATGCTTACAGTAATGAATTATAGCATTCACGAACATAGAATAAATTTTCATTTAGCTCTACCAATTGCCATGTTTCTTGCTCATATTGATGGGTCAAGGGAATCAATAAATTATCATCTGTCTTTCTCACTGAAGTACTTGAGGAGTTTAAGACAGATCAAGGGAGGAAAGGTGAAGATCAAAACTTTAGCTTCTAATTAAATGGCATGTGGAAGACAGGCTTTAGATGAGTGTCATGTTACAGCAGACATTCCATTAATTACCCCCACAGTATTTCTCAGGTATTCCATGCACACCTGCAACCTACATAAGGCTCCAGAGGAGAGAGTCCTAGGTATTCAGGGACGTGGGCTCTCTGGAGCTGTCAGAGGCACTCTGAGACTGGTGGGGCTACCAAGTAAAGGAGATGGTGTGCCGTGAGGGTGAATTTTCTTCTGGTCCCTTGGTTAATGACAACAGGGAGCATTTATAGGGGATTTAACTATGTGTCAGCCGCCATCAGTGCACTTTATATCTATTGTGTGAATCAATCACTAATTAATTGTATCAGTTGTGTCATTAGTACCCAGGACACACTTATGATATGAGAAATGTTATTATTCACATTTTAGAAATGATGACTCACGAAATAACTTGCAGAACAACAATCAGTTTTTGGAGGTTCAGCTATGCAAACTCAGAGCTCTGACCCCAGAGACTGAATTTTTTCCCAATGGCCCTTAGAGTGTGGGAAGGGTGGCCTGAGAAATGCAGCATCCAGTTTAGTAGGGCTGTGTGTTTGGTGGAGGCCAAAGGGGAATAACAGAAGTGAAAGGCCCCTGAGTTCCCTTTACCCCTGCTAGGCTGACATGAGGTCCACATTGTTCCTGGACATTCCTGCCGACTGTAAACCAGATTGCTGAAGGGAATAGGCACCACCTGGGACTCAAGAGTCATGCTCCCCATGGCTGCATTTTTTTATCATCTAAATTGCCCAGAAGAGCCATCTTTTCCATATACCTCCCTGGGCATCTTGCAATGGGGAAAAGACTTCTGACAATGTTGCTTCCTTCTCTCAAATTTTCTTCTCTCTTGTACTAAAAAGGTACATATCCGGAAGTAATTCAGTATTCTGGCAAGTATTAAAGCTCTTTGTGAAAGGTGCTTGAATATGCATTCTTCTGCAACTTGCTCTTTTTTTCTCTCCAAATTCCATATGTGAGAATCTATTCTGTGTTCTTTATTTTCTCTGCTGTATGGTATGCTGATGTAGACACGTACAGAGATTATCAGCCGCCAGGTTATTTACGTGTTTATTTTGATCGTATAAAGAGGGATGCTATAAGCTTTCTTGTACAAAATGACCCAAAAAGTCCCTTCCACAGCAAATGTGTCCATTGTCAATTATTTTACTTTGTTGCAGTTGAGCATAGAATTTGAGAGTGTGGAGGGGCTGGGGAAAGTGTGTGAAGGCACTGGAGGGAGCCTACAGGAGAATGCTAACTATGACAGCAGACAGACGTCATGCCTGCCCTGTACATGTGTTCGTGGACACATCCCGGAAAGTTTCTCTGGCGTGTTTATTTGAGGACGAACTGAGTAAAAGAGGGTATTCCTTATCTATGGCTGTGTAATACTACCACCATTTACTTAGGGGCTTAAAACAACACAGTTTCCACACAGTTTGGCTGGGTCATCTCCAAGACTGCAATCAAGGTGCTGGCCAGGACAGATTTCTTGTCTGAAGACTAAAACCTGCGAAGGATTCAATTCCAAGCTCACCAGGTGGTTGTGTCCGAGCTCACTTCCTTGTGGCTGTTGGACTAAGGGATTTGATTTCTTCATGGCTGTTGGTCAGAGGCTGCCCACAGCTACTTGCCAGTGTGGGCCCCTTAACATGGTTGCTGGATTCATCAAAGTCTCCTCACAAGATGGAGTCACAAGTCTACACAATGGTCATGGAAGTGGTATGTCATCACACTTGCTGTTTTCTCTTGGTTAAAAGCAAGAGGCAGGTTCCACCTCCACTCACTGGGAGGGAACCAGAAAGGCTGTGAACAACAGGAAGCAGGGGCCATGAGGGCCACCTTAGAGTCTGTGTGCCACAAGGAGTTGTAGCAGCTTCCAGCAATGTATAAAGCTTGGCCTTGTTCAACAGCTTCTCAAAATTTAGTATTGTCAGACTTTGCACTGTTGGATGGGCAATACCATCTTATTTTAATTTTTTAAAATAGAAATGCAGTGAAGTTTATTTTATACATTTATTTGCCTTTTTGGTACATTACCAACTTCTATCTTCCACTTAGTGTCCTATTTGTTCGTGTGTCTTTCTCATTGATATTAGACATTCTTTATATTGTCTGAGTATTCTTTGTGGCATCTGGAATATTGCAATACTTCCCGCCAGTCTGAAACTCGTTACTCTTTGTTTTCTTTAAGGAAGATATTTTTCCTTTCAACATGGAAGAGTTAAATTATCCCCTCGTGTTAGGGTTTGGTTTCAGAAAATATTCACGAGGATATTTATACTCTTATACTTTTTACTAAATGACTGAAATATTTGTGTTTCACATCTAAGTCTCGAACCCCTCTGGCATGAATTTATCGTAAGGTGTAAGGTACGAAGCCATAGTCTTTCCACATGGATATCTGATTGGTCTAGCTACTTTTTAAATATCCATATTTCTCAACCGTTCTGCAGTGCCACTTCTCTCATGGATATCTGTTTCCATTTTTCTCTCTTTAGCTGCGTTAGGTTGTTTGTCTCTACCTTGCCAAACAAAACTGCCTCAATTTATTCTTATTATAAATCTTAATATACACTACATATGTTTCTTCATGTAATTACTGCACAAGAGTATCTCTTGTTTTGTGGCGGGCATTTGTTCTTTGATATGAGTTTTATGTCAGCTTACGAGGGTCCTCGGGAAATCCCCAATGAGGTTTTGGCTGGCATCACACTGATAATTTGTGTAGAATTGACATTTTTTATGATTTTTGTCTCTTCCTATTGATCCTTGTAGTATAAATCTCCATTTATTTACTTTTCCTTTTCTCTCTTATGAATAAATTCACCTTTAAAATGGTGAGACCACGGTATCCATTTCCCAGGGTAAGTTATAATAGAAGGGAGGGCTATATTTATTTACAATCTTTGGTCAGTTTGACCCCAAGTTCACAGTATTTCACATTGCTGTTGAACATTTTATATATTTTAAATTAAACAGTACTTTATTTTACCAATTACTTAATTACCAAGTACCCTAATACTATGGCTTAAATTATATTTTCTCACCTCATTGACATGTATGTTCTCTCTGTAAAAACAAACAAGCTGAAAACATGTGGCTATAAGTGCTAAGTGTGTTTCTGTAGCCTCTGTTCTTTTCTTATGGGCTGTTTTGTCTCGGACTGCACCTACACCATGCTGTCTTGATGATTCTAGCTTTCTAAGCCTTTATTGGTAGTAAGGCATATCCTCCCAATGTATTTTTTTCCTCTTCAGATATTTTGTTACTTTTCTTGTACTCACTTTCTTTCAAATAAATATGAAAATCTAGTTGTCAGTGTCCTCCCTCAACCTGGTGGATATTTTAAGTGGAATGGCATTGAATATATAGATCAAATGGACATGTGAGATGCTTCATATATGGAATCATCTTACTCATTAGCATGGGCCCGATGTCCATTTAGTTTTGTACATTGACAGGTTTGAAGGACAACTTTAGGGTTTGAGGAGAACAAAAAAAAGACTTCATCTCTTCTCACTGGAGTCTCCTAAAAATTGAAACACATTAAGGGAAAAAAGTAGATGAAGTTCAACATGTTTTTTAAAAAGTCTCATTGATAAATAATGCATGAGATACAACATTAGCTTTGGACCAGAGCTGATTTTAAACTCCCAGAGCTTAAAAGTTCCACTCAAACCTGAGGCCCTCATGATGCCTGTCGACCTTCTCAAGGTAGGAATGGGTTGGTACTTTGGTCTGGCCACCTTTGCTGCCGGATAGGTGCCACTTTGCTCCATCAGCCTCATCTGTTCAAAGACCCTATACTAGGCATATCAGAAGGTGCCCAGTACGATGGGAAGAGGTTGTGTGGAGTGGAGGAGACAGAGGGCAGTGAGAAGCACTTCAATATGTGGGGCACATTAGCATCAACTCATTTAGCAGCAATACCCTTAGTAACAATGCCTAGAACATGGCCCTTAGCAAAAATGTACTTAAAAATAATGCCTTTACCAATAACATCCTTAACCTCTAGCAAGATTACCCTTAGTAGAAATGCCATCTGTTACAACTCCCTTAGTAACCATGGCCCTTAGCAGCAACAACCTTAACAACAATGACCTTAACAACAAATAGCTTTACACGAACACCTTGCTAAAAAAAAAGGCCTTAGCAACAGTGCTCTTAGCAGCAAGGTCGTTAACAAAAATGGTCCTAGAGACAGCACTCATTAGCAACAGGATTCTTAACAACAACCCTCTTAGCAACAATACCCTCACCAACAATGTCATGCCCTCAGCATAGCACACTTAGTTAAAACTCTTCAGCATCAACACCCTTAACAAATAAGGCCCTTACTAAAATCTTTTTTACTAAGAATACTCTTAACAAATTCCAGTCCCAAAATTCTCTTAATAACATTGCCCCTAGCAAGAACACTCAGCCACAATGTGCTTAGCAACAGTTACCTTACAACAGTGGTCATAGCAACAGTGCCATTGACAACAGTATCCTTAGCAAAACTTTGCAACAGCCCCCTTAACATTAACGCCTTTAAGAACAACATCCATTTTAAAGGGCCCTTAACAACAACTGTGTTAGCAATAACACACTTGGTCACAATGCCATTAGCAACAGCCTTAGCAATGATGGCATTTCTTTTACAGCAGGGTCCTGGCAACATATTCTCTTGGTTCTCTTTTGTATGAGAATGCCTTTATTTCACTTTCTTTCCAGGATACTCTCACAGGATTCTGATTTGACAGTTCCTTCCTTTCAACACTTTAAAAATGCATTTCCGTTGTCTTTTGGTCTCCATAGTTTCTGGTGAGAAATCTGCATTGATTTTAATCTTTGTAGCCCTATATGCAATATGTCCTTTTTCTCTGGCTGCTCTCAAGGTATTTTCTTTATCTCTACTTGTCAGCAATTTGATTATGTGTTTGGATGTGGTTTTCTTCAACTGCAGCCTGTTCATAATTTTCTGAGATACTTGGAACTGTAAATTTATATTTCTCTCAAAATTTGGGAAGTTTCCAGCCATAACTTCTTCAAAAATTTTTTCTGCACCAATCATTCTGAGACTGATGACATAGTTTTTAGATCTTTTGATATTGTCCCATGGATTCTTCAGGCTCTGTTCATTTTTTTTCAATATTCTTTCTTTGTTTTCAGAATAGATAATTTGTAATAATCTGTCAAGTTCATCAAGCATTTTCTCTATCATTTCATTCTAGTATTAAGCCCGTCCAGTGAGTGTTTTATTTGTGTTATAGTATTTTTTAGTTCTAGAATTTTCATCTAGAAATGAATAAATAGCTTATATTTAATTTCTAAGAACATCTATCATTCCATTTATTTCAAGAGTGTTTGCTCTTACACATCTTGGAGCATGTTTATAATAACCGTCTTAAAATTTTTGTCTTGGGGCCAGCCCCATGGCCAAGTGGTTAAGTTCGCCCACCCTCCTTCAGCGGCCTGGGGCTTTGCCGGTTCAGATCGGATCCTGGGCAGGGACATGGCACCACTCATCAAGCCATGCTGAGGCGGTGTCCCACATGCCACAACTGGGAGGACCCACAACTGAAAAAAAAGAAAAAAACTGTATGTGTATATATATACATACATACATATATATATAATATAACTGTGTACCAGGGGGCTTTGGGGAGAAAAAGGAAATATAAAATCTCCAAAAGAAAAAAATTTTGTCGTATTATTCCAGTATTTGGGTCATCTTATGGTTGCCTTCTGTTGATTGCCTTATCCCATGATAATTACTTGGGTTTTTCTGCTTCCTTTTGTGCCTAATAATTTTTGGATTGTATCCTGGACATTTTGAATACTATGTTATGAAACTCTAGGTCCTATTTCAATCTTCTGTAAATTTTTGTTTCAGAAGTCAGTCACCCTGGCAAGATTTAGACCACAGGTCCTTACCAGGCTTCTGCAGGCTTTTGTTCTGCTATTGGTTCAGTTTCAAAGCCTTCACAATGATATTCTAGTTTGCCCCACCTGTGTACCTCCCAGATGCTAGTCTGGGGCCTAGGCAGTATCTACACCATAGTTCAGTTCTGGAATCCTTTGCTATACTCATTCCCGTTGTTTTCATGCATGCAAAGCTTAGAACTTCATAAACACAAGCTCTTCACAAACACAGTCCCTGTGTTCCTCCACACACACTCTTGTTCACAGGGGTACCCTTTCCTGGTTTTATGGGTAGAGGGCTCTGTGTTACAGACCTTTTTCAAATAGGCTTACCTTGGAGATATGCACTGAGATAAAAGTCTGTGGGGCCACCACAGATGGCTTCACAGCTCCCACTACCTCTTTTTGGTGTAGGCTGAGCAAAGTCAAGGAGAGCTTTTCTTCACAGAGACCTCCTTGCTGCCACTTAAGAGTCTAAAAGGTTTCATCCCACAGGGGCTATCTCTGCTGTGACAGTAGAGAGATTTGGAGGCTCCATCTTGTTCCTGAAACTTGAGAGGCCAAAGGACTGCCCCATGAAAGCTGTGTCCACCATGATGTTTGGGCAGCAGGTGTCAGGGGTGGAGCTTCCATTCCTTGCCTCTTGCTAGGGTATCAAAAGGTTTGCTATCCTTTGAAAGTCAAAAAATTTCCATACTGTATAGAACCCCCACTCCTGGTACTCTGAACAGAGATAGGGTTTCTATTGGTGCCTCCCCTGTCTGTGCCTGTTTGCAATTCTGGTTCAGGCTGTTCCAGAGGTCAAGCCCAGATATATAAAAGGAAGAAGATGGAGGAGGAGGAGGAGGAGGTTGAGAGGAGGAGGAGGAGGAGAAAGGGAGGGAGGATGAAAGGAGAAAGGAAGGAGGGAACCAACTCAGAGAACTCAACACTGGATAATCCTTTTTGAGTCGACCTGCTCTTATCCAACTTTCACAGTCCTCTGATAGTTACCCTGTGTATTTTATCCAGAATTTTTTGTTGTAATCATTAAGACAGATAAGGTGGAGTGTGTTTACTCCATATTAACCAAATTGGAACTCTCCAACTGAGATATGTGGAACTGTGCACTTTCCATGTGTCCATGTTGAAATTTTAGAGCAAGTGATTAATATGACCAAATACTTGAAAAAAAAATGGCAAAGCAGGAATTCTAATTATACTATCTATTATTCTCTTTTGATAATGTTTAATGTTTTCATTTCAATAAAATTTAATTTTCAAATACATATATGCAGAGAGAGTGAGAAATAGTATGTAAAAAGTGTATTAAGAGGAGCATGCCTTTCTATTTAAAATCACAGGAGTACACATGCTCAGCTCTTACTGTTGTAGTTACAGAAAAATCAATTACCTCTTTGTCACTAAAGAGCATTTGAGTTTTTCATATACTTTATCTCTTTTACTCAGCTACTCAAAAGATATTAAGCTCTATTCTAAAATATACTTAGTAGAGGTGTTTTTCCTTTTCTTTTCTTTTTTCAAACTAATAGCTTATTATACAATTGAGATCTTTGAATACTGAGAAGAGATACACGTCAAAATTGCTTGTGAATATTCTGTCATGTTAATATTCTTCTGCTGTCTGAAATGAAAAAGTCTCTGGTCTTTACAGGTATTATTAGAATCTATTTGTCTTCGTTTTTACTTTGAAAAAACAAACAAAAAAATTCATGGTGTTAACTTTCAAAGAAAGTTTAATTGACTCTAATTTATCTGTTGGAACTCAATGCAGTTATTTTATATATGATATTTTTTCAAAGTCTCTGTTTTCATTGAATATGTGTGGGCACTGATGACATTGCTATGATGCTCATCCGTTGCACAGCACTGAAAAGCTCTGATTATTATGTGGGGGAGGAGTGAGCCAGCACAGTCTTTCAAAAATTAACTAGGCTGTCCCCACTCTGTTGGCGGGTGAATGGAGGAGCATTGTGGCCCTGATTGATGCCTCTGCAGTTGCTTGGAAAATATGGACACCCTAGAAAATTACTCTTCTTTGAGCTGTACTACCAGATGCCTGAAGTATCTATATCTCTTCCTTGAGCAACAACTTGGATCAGAAAAAAATGGACCATCCTTGATAATGTTCAGAAACCAAAAAAGCTTTGGGGAGAGAGATATGGTTCCCAAGTCCTAGGGGGCAAACCCATACCCAGAGGAGATTCCGAGTGACACAGAGGGCCCTGTGAGTATTCCTGTAGAAGTCAAAGTCCACCAGGCTTCCTTGTCTTTATTACAAGATACAAGATTTGATGGAGGAAACAAACCAAATGAACCAAGCCAGAGGAAGATAGGAATGGAAAGGGTAGGACCCAATCCTAGGGATCCCTGTGCCCTGGGTACAGCTGTAACTGAAGCCTGTTCTTGAGCATTCTGTTAGATGAGCTAAAACCAAGACTGAATTGTGTCTTTGCCATTTACATCCAGAAGAGTCCTGGCTCTGTTCGCTGAATGTGTCTGTTCTCTGAAAACTCAGGGACATTTATATGGTGATCTGTTATTTAATTTTTCAATAATGTAAATTTCAGTTTCAGGAAAAGGAAACAAGCACTAGTCACTTTCTTTCTCCCAAAAATTATTCCAGAATTTAAGGAAATGAAGAAACTAAACAGAATAAGCACATTGAGTTTATATCTAGTCTAGTCTATATTACCATCTAGTCTACAATTAGACTAGCAAATACAGTCTCCAGAATGGAAAGATGTAATTTCTTTTTTGTCCATGCAATAAGTCATCAACGTTACTGATGGCCTGCATGTTTTCATAATTTTCTCCAAATAAATTGGCCTGGTCTGCTACTAGGTATTACTATTGTTATTATTATTATATATGGTATATTATTATATGTTTATTTTGTAGTTCCCTATCTTATTTTATCCATCCTGTTTTAGCCATGAACAGGCAATTATTATCTTACTGTGTATTCTGCTACATTTTACCTATAAACCTACCACCCAACATCTTGCCTACAAAAGTTGACTTTCCTCCCACTTTTTTCCCCATATCTCAAAATAATCTTGTAGACACCATAGGTCAGATAGTGTTAGTGCTTATAAAGGATTATAAGAACAATTGCTTTATTCCACTCTCATCTTTGTGAAAAGAAAACCCTAAATCTCTGAAGGGTTTTGTGTCTATTTTTAACACTATGTTCCTGACATTTCATTATGAGCTCTGAAATTCAAAACTTAACAAGGTATTGAATAGTTATTGTGGAATATTCCTTGAAAAACTACCACTAAAATAGTACTTATTTTAATTGTATTTTGCAGGTCACTGCACCTTTTCTTACTTCTTTTGAATGAATGTACGTATCAGTTCAAGGGAAATAACTATCATCAAATTAATGACAGTCCATATTATACATCTTTCAGTGAACTTGAGAATTTAGCACTGAATTTCAAAAGATTCAGCTTTTATCTTTTAAAAATATCTTTCATGTAATGAAGAATTTATTATTCTTGATTAAGTCTGAAGCTTTCAAGACAGGAAAGAGACAAGGATTTCTAAGTTAAAAGGAACTTTTAACAAGGAGTGAGAAAGGAAATACTAATGTAGTTTTTAACTTTGAGGAAACTGGTGAGTTAAGACGGTTAATGTGAAGACTGATAGTGAATGTAATGAGAGATTAGTATAGGTCAGGGACCTGTACTAAATGCTGTGTTTAGTATAGGATGCTTCAAAAACATCCCCATAAGGCAGTTTGCAAGTTTTGGTAAACAGGCAAAAGGCTGATTTATCTTTTCGATTCCAAAGTTCATAGGAGTCATGAGCTTTCTAAGAGACGACAGTCTACTAAGTCTGGGTCTACGAGAAAAAGTGCTCTAAACGGTACCTAGTTTGTTCTTTCTGTAAACCCCCTCAAAAAGGCAAGATTGAATTAGATAATTGTGGTAAATTCTTTTTGGAATGTGCATCTTGCCTATAATGTCCTTATCTAAGAAGTCACCCCACAATGGTGGGCCCTGCCTGCCATGTTTGTATTATGTAATCACGCCCAACGCCTGAGCTGATTAGTTTAAAGGAAGACTACTGACCCAAGCTGGGCCAACCACATTTCTTCTCCAAAACTTGGGAATTGGGATTGACAGATACTCGTCTGTCCTTGCAAGACACTGGTCATTTTTTTTTTTTCAGCTTCATTGTGGTATAATACACAAATAAAATTGTAAGATATTTAAAGTGTACAACATGATGACTTGATATACGTATACATTGTGAAAGGATTCCCCCCTTCCCCCCGCCCATCCAGTTAAATGACACCTCCATCACCTCACATATTTTCTTTGGGCGGGGTGAAAACATTTAAGTTCTGCTCTCAAGAAATCTCAGTTATACAATACAGTGTTATCAACTATAGTTATATTATACACTAGATCCTCGGACCTTATCATCTTATAACTGAAAGTTTGTACCCTTTTACCAACCTCTCCCTATTTCCCCCACCCCCCAGCCCCTGGCAACCATGATTGTACTCTCTGTTTCTATGAGTTCAACTGTTCTTTTTCTTTTGAGATTCCACTTAGAAGTGATACCATGTGGTATTTGTCTTTCTCTGTCTGGCTTGTATCCCTTAGCATAATGTCCTCCAGGTTTATCCATGTTGTCATGGGTAAATGACAAAATGTCCTTACTTTTTAAGGCTGAAAATATTCCATTGTGTATATATCCCACATTTCCTTTATCTTTTCATCTGTTGATGGACACTTAGGTTTTTTTTCCATACCTTGACTGTTGTGAGCAATGCTGCGGTGAACATGGGAGTACAGATATGTCTTTGGGATAATGGTTTTATTTCCTTTGCATATATACACAGAAGTGAGATTGCTGGATCATATGGCAGCTCTGTTTTTAATTTTTAGAGGAAATTCCATACTGCTTTCCATAGTCGTTGTACCAGTTTACATCCTAACCAAGAGTGTTACCTCTTCATTTTGTTCATTTTGTTGATAGTTTTCTTTGCTGTGCAGAAGAATTTTAGATTGATGTAGTCACACTTGTTTATCCTTCCTTTTGTTGTCTTTGCTTTTGGTGTCAAATCCAAAAAAATCATTGCTAAGACCAATGTCAAGGAGCTTACACCTTATGTTTACTTCTAAGAGTGTTATGGTTTCAAGCCTTATGTTCAGATCTTCGATCCATTTGAAGTTGATTTTTGTGTATAGTGTAAGATAGGAGTCCAGTTTCATTCTTTTGCGTGTGGTTGTTCAGTTTTCCCAACACCACATATTGAGTAGACTAGCCTTTTCCTGCTGCATATTTTTGACTCATTTGTCAAAAATTAATTGACCATATACTCACAGGTATGTTTCTGGGCTATCTATTCTGCTACATTCACCCATGCATCTGTTTTTATGCCAATACAATACTCTTCCCATTTCTATAGCTTTACAATATAGTTGGAATCAGGAAGTGTGATGGCTCCAGCTTCGTTCTTCCATCTTAAGATTGCTCTGGCTATTTGGGGCCTTTTGTGAATCCATTAAAATTTTAGGACTGTTTGTTCTGTTTCTGTGAAAAATGGCATTGGAATTTTGATAGGGATTTCATTGACTCAAAGTAGATCCCTTTGGGTAATAAGGACATTTTAACAATATTATTTCTTCCAATCCATGAATAGGAGTTATCTTTCCATTTATTCATGTCTTCTTCCATTTCTTTCATTGACGTCCTATAGTTTCCAGTATACCGATATTTCACCTCCTTGGGTAAAACTATTCCTATGTATTTTAAAATTCTTTTGATCTTATTGTAAGTGAGATTGTATTCTTAATTTCTCTTTCTGATAGTTTTTGGTTGATTTTTTGAAATGCAAGTAATTTTTGTATATTGGTTTTTTATCCTACAACTTTACTGAATTTGTTTATTAGTTTTAATAGTGCTTTGCTGGAGTCTTTAGAGTTTCTATGTATAATATCATGCCATCTACAAATAGGGACAGTTTTACTCCTTTTCTGATTTGGATGGATTTTCTCTCTCTCTCTGTCTCTCTCTCTCTCTTTCTTTCTCTCTTTTTCTCCTTCTCTCTTTCTTTCTTTCCTTCTGTCCTTCCTTCTTTCTTTTTTACTTTCCTTCTTTCATTCTTTCTTTCTTTTGATCCTTATTTCCTTCCTTTCTTTTCTTTTTTTTGTTTGCTTAATTGTATTGGCCAGGACTTCCAGTATGTTGAATAAATGTGGTGAGAGTGGATATCCTTGCCTTGTTCTTGATCTTAGAGGAAAGACTTTAAGCTTTTCACCGTTAAGTATGATGTTAGTTGTGGGCTTGTTATACATGGCTTTATTATGTTGAAGTACATTCGTCTATACTCAGTCTTTGGAGAGTTTTATCATGAAAGGATGTTGACTTTTGTCAGATACTTTCACTACATCTACTGAGATGATCATATGATTTTTTTCCTTCATTCTCTCAATGAGATTTATCACATTGATTTGTAAACATCAAACCATCCTTGCATCTCTGGAATAAATCCCACTTGATTATGGTGTATGATCCTTTTAATGTACTCTTGAATTCAGTTTTAGTTTGCTAGTATTTTTTGAGGTTTTTTCAATCCACGTTTATCAGAGATATTGGCCTACAATTTTACTTTCTTGTAATGTCCTTGTCTGACTTTGGTGTCACGGTAATGTTGGCTTCATAAAATGAGTTTGGAAGTGTTCCCTTCTCTTCCCTTTTTTCCGGAAGAGTTTGAGAAGGATTGGCATTAATTCTTCTTAAATGTTTGGTAGGTTTTACCAGTGAAGCTATCTGATCCTGGACTTTTTGTTATTGGGAAGTTTTTGATTAGTGATTCAATCTTACTAGTAACTGATGTGTTCATATTTTTTATGTCTTCATGATTCAGTCTTGTCATATGATTTTGGAATTTATCCATTTCTTCTAGGTTGTCCAATTTGTTGAACATATAGTCTCTTATAATTCTTTGCACTTCTCTGATATCAGTTGTAATGTCTCCTCTGTCATTTATAGTTTTATTTATTTGTTTCCTCTTTTTCTTGGTTAGTCTAGCTAATGGTTTGTCTCTGTTGTTTGTCTCCTCAGAAAACTCTTACATGGATCTTCTCTATTGTCTTTTTAGTCTGTGTTCCATTTATTTCTGACCCAATCTTTGTTTTCCTTTCTTTTACTAATTTGGGGCCATTTTTGTTCTCCTTTTTCTACTTTCTTAATGTGTAAAGTTAGGTCATTCTGTTGAGATCTTCCTCTTTTTCTTAATGTAATCGTTTATTGCTACAGACATCCCTCTTAGGACTGCTTTTGCCACATCCCATAAGTTTTAGTATGTTGTGTTTCCATTTTCACTTGCCTCAAGATAAATTTTGATTTCTCTTTTGATTTCTTCTTTGACTTCTTGTTTGTTCAGGAGCATATTGTTTAATCTCTACATATTTGTGAGTTTTCCAGGTTTATTCCTGTAATTGATTTCTGAGTTCATACCAATCTTGTCACAGAAGCCTTTGGTTGGTTCTTTTTAAGAACCCCAACAGCTTGAGATTCCCCACCTAATATTTTCTTCATGATATTAACAAAATCTAATAAATACATTAGATTCATTAGCTTATTGTTAGAGTCATTAGACTATCATTCATTTATTTTATTGTCAGTAAATATTCACTAAAGAGTGTCCTATGCCAGAAATTGGGCCAGTGGTTGAGAATTCAAAGATGAAGACAGAGCTCTTGGCCTAGGGTATTTCACATTTTAATGAAGGGTATATTAACTCAATTTCTGCAACAGTGTTTGATTCCCTTTCCCTCAGTATCCTGGCTGGATGCTGGTGATTGTTTTCTTTTATAGTGAAACTACACGGGATCCCTGTTATAATATTAGTTATTGAGCATGAATAATGGATTGATGATTGACAATTCTATAAAGCAGAATTTACTATTAGCAAAATTGGAGCCCACTAAATGGAGATCCGTTACTAGAAAGGCAAAAGGGCTAATCAATCAAGATTCCTCATAATAAGGTGATACAATGGCATATGTAATGGAAACTATGTTATGATGAGTCTATAATATGACTTTTTATTGTCCTAACACTACTTAAAAACATAGTACAACAAAGTGTAATGGTTTTGGCACTTTTACTTTTCTAGCTTCTCATTGCAGTTTCTTGATTGGCTCCAACTACCCTTCTGACCCCTTTAAACTGTGGATAATCTACTTAGCTTCTCTCTCCCCTCTCTGTCCTTCTTGATTACACATCTACTGCAATCTATATACCTCACCTGCTGAGTTACTGGCTATTTTATCTCCCTATTTTACTTTTCATAGCAATTACTCTTATCTGAAATATCTCGTTTGTGCATTTAACTTATTTTCTGTCTCCCACACTAGAAAGTAAGCTTCATTAGAGCGGGGTCCTTGTCTGTCTTGTTCACTGCTGTATCTCCAGCACATAATAGGTGCTCAAAAACTATTGTTTGTGCGAGTGAATGGAGGAATGAATGAGTCAAGAAAGATTCGCTCTGAGGGATACAGACAGAAAACAGATCTTGATTTCAGGATACTCACTATCCAAGTGAGGAGACAAGGGGTCTACATTTGAAAGTGTGGACAGGGTGTGATGTGCAGAACAACTGATAGGTGACTACAGTGGATGATCAGGGGAGAGAGAGATTGCTGGGGGTGGGCCCAATCAGGACAGCTTCATAGAGTACATACATCTCGCCTTTCAAAGGAGACTTCTCCGACGAAGCTTCCTGAAATGAGTGATTATCTCTGCTTGAGAGACCAGGTAGGACTATACAGAAGAAATGTCCTCCAAGACCCTGTGCACCCAGCCTCTCTAAGTGCACTCCAGTTCCTCATAAGTCACTCTTTCCCAGGGACTTTTGCATTTGCTGCCTCATTGATCTGGAGTGGTCTTCCTCTAGAAAAGAGTTGACTCCTTATGTTCCAAATCTCACCCTGAATCACATTCTCTGAGAATATATATCATCTGAAAATTTCCGTCTGTGCTTTTAAAATCTTTGTAACTAGAATGGAAGCTCCATGGTGCACAGATCTTCTGTGTCTTGTGCTTCGAATTATTCCCAACACCTAGCACAGTACTGGTAACTGTGTTAAGTTTTTAATAAATTAATGAATAAATGACTTTGAAGAATGGACTTTGGGGAAAATGGTGCAGGCAAGCGGAGATTAATGGAAGCAAGATGAGGACATACGAGGAGATGAGGGAGCAGAAGTCAAAGCTTAGAGATAAGAAACAGCTTGTTTAGCCTAGAATACGAGAAGCAAGAATGGGAAGGGTGGAGGATAAAGTTGATTACCTGGGAAGGATTGTTCTTACATGAATCTCACTATCCTATGGTCTCTTTGGGGGCCTGGTCCTCACCCATGTCCAGATGTGTGTGGCCTGTTTATGGAGCCAGCTCCACATTGGGACTGGGAGTTTCTCCCTATGTGCAAGCCATAAAGTTAAACCTGGCAAACTTCATTTGAATCCTATTTCAGCTTTATTTCTGCCTAGTGACAAAGATGCAGAAGGGATGTTAACAAGGCTCCAATACCCCATACTCTGTGGTAATCAGTGGGTCCAGTTTATGTAATTAGGCATAAGTAGTTGTTAATTGGTTCCTTTTCTCTAGTATTTGTTTTACACTTATCCTAATGTCATTTCTTTCCTAATGACATTTTGGATTGTTAAAAATATTTGGTACTCTTAAATTGTATTGCAACTATGAAGATGGTGCAATGGCATCCCCTTTTGTCTGCAGTTGGCAGATCTCACTAATAGTGATTGCTCTGTCTGCAGGGCTGAACAGTCATGAACTGAACAGGAATGTTCGGAGGAGAGTTGTGATGCTGTGTAAAGGGCAGTGCAGTGCTTGAGGTTCCACTTCCACTCATTATTCAACATGGTCAGGTTCAATCGGGATGAGTGGATTTTTTGGGTGATTTCCATGGGCCCTTCTGACAGATCAGCCATGCCATTGTTTGACAGTAACTTTAGCACGTGTCAGGGCATTATTGCTGTTCATTATGACATCCTGCAGCTATGTGCATGGGACTGCTTTGCAGTCTTCCTGCATCATTTCTTGCAATGTAGTGTCTAATTCTTCATGACCAAGGACTATTTCTTTTGTTATTATTGTTTTGTGTTTTTTTAATGACTCCAAACACCTCCCTGAAGAGATATTCTTGAATGAGCACCAAGGAAGGTAAGTTTCATTATCCTCATTTTACAGATGGAGATATCGGAGCTCTGCAGAGATGAATTTGCTCATCCAGGGTTTCCAAGCTGGCTGTTAATAGCAGTATATTGTCTTCATAGGGCCATACACTATCCACTGGAAGGCACTGCATTTGTCAGTGGATCTAACTCTCTTCCAGTATGAATTCCTTTTTCATATCCTTTAGTTCTTTCTTAAATATATTACTTCTAATATGATGTCAACATTAGCATGTATTAAGGAGGAAACAAAGAAAAGCAAAAAAAATTGATAACAGAAAATTGTTTTGTTCTTCAGGTGGGTTGAAACACTAAGTTCTTACTGTAAGTTGTTTATATACATAAACTCTATGAATCGCCCAAACCAAGCCCTTCTCTATAGATCCAAAAATGACAAGTATAGTTCCAATGGAAAAATGCAGTGAGAATCCCAATAATGTGCATTAACAAAAGTTTCCTGAAATTTACTTTAAGGAATTTTGATCTAATTTTAGATAGACTTTACTTTTCAGACTATTTGAGCTATATGAGTGAGGCTCTTCATTTAAATAATAGTGATCTACTTTTTCTGATTATAGAGTGAATAATCCATGCATATTATAGACAATGTAGAAATTCTCGATAAACAGAAAGAACTTTGTATACATCTACGTGTTTTGTACACTCAATAAAGGTGGTTGTTTTATTGATCATTAAACATACTTTGAGATATTTTTAATGGCATCATGGCATTTCATTGTATTGGTGTATGGACTTGTAGGCTGTTTACACTTTTCTCACTATTATAAGCATAAATATATAAACAGTTCATGCTTTTTGTGACTTCAAGATTCTTCCTCAGTGATAAATCACCAAGTGGAAATTCTTAATGAAATATGTGCACATTTTAAAGATTTTGATATATTGTCAAATTGACTTCCTGGAAATTGCCACATTGCCTCTAAAAGGGTAAAGTGGACACTATCTCAAGCTATCTCTAACACTAGGTATTATGTTTTGTTTACTTTTACTTTTTAGTGTTTTTGTGAGGAAGACTGGCCCTGAGCTAACATCTGTTGCCAATCCTCTTCTTTTTGCTTGAGGAACATTGTTGCTGAGCTAACATCCATGCCAATCTTCCTCTACTTTATGTGGGATGCTGCCACAGTGTGCCTTAACCAGCAGTGCTATGTCCAGCCCTGGGGTCCGAACCTGAGAACCCCAGGCCACTGAAGTGGAGCGTGCAAACTTAACCACTACACCACCAGCCTGGCCCCAACTTTTGTATATATTTTTACATATTAATTCATTTTATGGAAAATAGTGTCCTTGTTTCATTTTACTTTACATTTTTTGGATTATTAATTTGGGTGAAATTTTTATGTTTTATGTGCTATCTGTATGTCTTCTTTCGATGATAAGTTTTGGTACAAAATTACATTCATTTCTATCATTTTATGGCAACTTATCCCTAGCAATAAAAAGGGCCGTTGCTGCATACTTGCATCATAGCAGGTGTGCTTTTGATTTCATCCCAGCCTTGGAGAGTTGACAAAATAACAATCAGAAAGGCTTTGCAAAACCTGGTGTGATGTTTCAGCACTGTCTGTGGTGTAATCACAGAGCAAGGTCACAGGCCTCACGATACCAAATTTAGCAAATGAACAGGTATCTTTTTGCGTGTTGGTGAATAAGTATCAATAGTGGATCAATAATAGGGGAATCTGTCAGAGGACCATCAGACGCAATTACAAGGTATTTATTGTACAGCTTTAAGGAAATTTTCCGGCAAGCTAGAGTACATTCTATATGCCTATTTAAGAACATAATATAAGTGTATATGTAACTCATTTCCGTAGACAACTGAACAGTGGGAGCTATAAAACATCAAATGGAAGATAAAGTTAGTCTCTTAAGGGGGCCGGCCCCATGGCCAAGTGGTTAAACTCGTGCACTCTGCTTTGGGGGCCCAGGGTTCACCGGTTTGTATCCTGGGCACAGACCACAGCACCGCTCATCAAGCCATGCTGTGACAGCCTCCCACATAGAAGAACTAGAATGACCTCAACTAGGATATACAACTATGTACTGGGGCTTTGGGGGGGAAAAAAGAGGAAGATTGGCAACAAGATGTTAGCTCAGGACCAATCTTCCTCACCAAAAAAAGGGAGCCCAACTTAAAAAAGTAAAAGTTAGTCTCTTGCTCTTGCCATTAATATGAGTACTTTGCATTCTGCCACAATATATTTGCTTGCAAAGTTCGTGAAATAACCAATGAGAATTTAAATATATTCTAGAATCCCTTGGACTGTATTGCTTAACATACAGGCCAATGTTAATTTCATCCATATTAATTAAAGCAATCAATTTTTTATTACATGTTACAAAATTGTTACAAAATGTGAGAAAGTAATGTTAAAAATTACAAATCAGGAATCAAAATCACATGTATTCTAAATGGAATTGCAGATTAATTCTTAAATTACCTAAGGTTAAACCTGTAAAATGTGGTTTTGTCTAGTGAATGCAAATTTTACCAATTATTTCCAATAGCAAATAAAAATATTAAAATGCACTTAATATCAATTTTCAACTCTTAGAAATGGGAAAAAATTATGATCCAGGAAAAATTGAGACAGTATTAGCTTATGCTTTCTTTTAAATAAATACAAAATATTTTTCCCATTCATGTGATTATTAATTAGGCTACTTTTAAAGCTATATTTGACTTGATGAAAATGGATTTGGAGCACCTTATATGTTATGTAATAAAGCAGTGAAATATCAACGCTCATCTCAAGAGATAATTTCTGATGACTGTTTTTTAATCTGCTGTGGTCACAAAGGCCCTGTTAACACAGCTGGGCTGTGACAGAATTAGAGGAGCCTCTTGGACTCTTGCTCAGCTCCTGCTTCGCCCTGCAGGGGTCACAGCCTCTGCGCAGTACAGTCTCCCACTGAACAGTCCGCCATGGGATGTTATTCCGGAAGTTCTGGCCCTGGCAGAGATGTATCAGAGAGGGAAGCTCAACTCAGATTTCCCTTTGCCTGCCTTCTCCCCCATCCACCGCAGCCCGCCTACTCACCCTCCCCAAGGTGGGGCAGGTCCAGCCTGCTCACTGCTCAGCCACACGGTCCACGAAAGTGCTCATGACGAATTAAAACTGGTCACGTCTTTCAGATAAAAGCCTTGCCAATCAGCAGTGATTTTAAAGAATTTGAAATGGCCAAAATATAAAATATGGTCTTGCTAGGAAAGCTCAACTTGGTTGAGTATTTTCCCCTCCTGTTATCAAATTTTAGAGACAATTGAAGCGTAAAATATGTCCCTCTGCTAGTTATAATGCGAATACGTGAAAGTGCAAAGGAATTAAAGTCAGTAAATAAATTCTCTTGCTTTCTTGTATTAAACTTAAAAAGAAATTCGGTACAAAATTTACCCTGCCCTCTTATTTGAAGGGTAATGGCAGTCCCTGACTCCTGGATGGCAGTAGGTGCACTTTTGACAGGGGCAGCCTGGGCTGTGTCTCCCTAGAATGATTTGGGACATTTTAGCCTTGGAAGTTGGGTTAATTCAAAGCTATGTCTCTCAAGAGCCTCCTTTTTAAGGAGCCCAAAGTTAATAGGACAAATGAAATCATAACTGCTCTGGCTCCACACCCGTTAAAATGCAGAAACAACTCAATTGCCTGCACCTGGAAGAACTAAACCAGGGAGCATTTTGTTTCCCGAACCCGTTATGAAGTGTTGCTAAAGATGATTTCATGGGCGTCGACGGATCTTAGAGAAGGAGGGAGATGGAGAGAATCTTCCTGGTTTTAGTGTTGGCAGGATTCCTGTCTGTATTGTATGTCAGCCTCAACCTCAGACAAATCTCTCAGCAAGAGGTTCATTTTGACACTGTAAATTCACTCCATTAGGATACAACTCTCTTTCAGAGAGTGGCATTTAAGCTGTCACTGACTGTCTTCTTGCACAGTTTGAAATCAGACTATGGTGGCAGCTCTACCTTCTTTCCCATTCAAACCACTCAACCTCCCTTTCCCCCTTTTTGCTCCATCTTTCTGGCACATTAGTATTGAACTAGATACCAGCTCTAAGTAAAGGCAAGTTTAGTACTCGCAATCCCTGAGGGCAGGCATGTGCAACCTTGTGCCTTGGCGCTCTTCAAATGGCAGTTTTTGTTTTTCTTTTTTAAAGATTGGCACCTGAGCTAACAACTGTTGCCAGTCTTCTTTTTTATTTTTTTCTGCTTCTTCTCACCAAATCCCCCCAGTACATAGTTGTATATTTTAGTTGCGGGTCCTTCTAGTTATGGCATGTGGGACGCCCGCTGCCTCAGCATGGCCTGATGAGCGGTGCCATGTCCACGCCCAGGATCCAAACCAGAGAAACTCTGGGCTGCTGAAGCGGAGTGCAAACTTCACCACTCAGCCATTGGGTGGCCCCTGAATGGTGTTTTATGGTGAAGTTGCTTAAACCATTTCACTCCTAATCCTGAGTCAACTATGTGTTGTGTTCTAAATCCTGAGTCATGTGATGGAATATGACTGGATCCTTTGCTCAAACTTACAGGACTGCACAACCAGAGAGCACATTTGGCTGTATGGAAAAGACAAGGAGTTAAATTAAATAGCAGACTCACAGACTTGTATTTCTTTTGCTGAAGAGCTAGATTGGGTTGGAGACCCAAGGTCTGTCTGTGCTGGCTCAGACACTCCCCAACCATGTGAGGATTAGATAGAGTCGCCAGTTCCATCTGATAAATTGTCCTTCCATATAATAGTGGTAAATCCAGTTGATGAAATCTTTCTCTCAAACTTGCTGGGTTAAGCTTTTACACTGACAGGATTTTTAAAACTCTAAATATCCGTTGTTTAAAATAACACTATCTACAGATTGCCATTAGTTTATTTATGGAAAAATAAGAAGTTTATCAAATAAAAACCATCTTCAGTTTTGCTTTATTTTTTTGAATCTCTAGATGTAATTTTCTCTTAGTTTTATTCTTTTTCTTATTTTCATATTTCAAATTTAAGTAGTGTTACTGGGCCCATTTTTCAGAGATGAAAGCTTCTTTGATATTTACAATAATTATGTTTAATTTAGGTTTATTAACTATTAAAATACTGAGAAAATGGTTTTTCCTCTGTTGATAATAAAAATGAGAGCCTTTAACACTGACTATTTTTATTACTCCAATTCATTAGTTTTCTTGGATAATCAGATCAATATCCAACATTTAAGATGACTATGTTTCATAGTCATGATCTATCTGTCTTTCTAACATCGTCTTGAGGCTCTCCAGGCTGCACACCAAACTAGTTAACAGCATTAAAATCATTCTTTCTGATGCAAAGTTTTGGACATCAAGCATACAAACATGTGCAACCTTAAATTTTATTTTGATAGGGGCAAAAAAAGCTCATGTTATCAGGTAGATAGATTGCAGTTTTCCTGGCACAACACAGTGTGAAATAGATGCTATCCTATAATGTATACTAGAGCCATAAAAGCCCAAGTGGCACTTCAGTAAAATTAAGTAAATCTTGGCATAGAGAATAATTTAAAAGAGTAATACCTGTGAAAAACATTATTTAAATGTGTTTCTTACGATTTAAAAAATTCTTTTAATAATAGATTAACATGTATCTTCACTATTTGTGAAACAAGGACATGCCTTCAGTTTGTCCTTCAGCATTCACAGACAAATCCTATGGAATCATTATGTGCCCCTGATGGCAGAGGAGAGTGTCAGATGCTGACAGGGCAGATGCAGATTATAGAGGAAATTCACCTAATCCAAGGGCATGCAGACCTGGCCAACACAGCTCTTGGGGCTGCAGATTAGTAAATTCGTTCAGTCCTGATGGGATCCTTGAGCAGTCACGGTGTGTAGGAGATTGAGACTGGTCTACATGCAGCATCAATATGCGCAGGACATAGCACTTATTAAAGAAAGTAATAGAAATGCGAGGATGTGAAAAATTAGATTTATAATTTGAAGTAAATCTTTGAGGCAGTAAGCCTAGAGGCATTTTTGTGACCTTTCTTCTTATGTATGTTCATACAGAAAAAAATATTTCAAGCAGAAAAAAATTACATATAGAATTATTTGCCATGACATTATTCCATATATTGGTAACATTTTATCATATCCAATTAAAGAAAAAAATGAATTGTTATTCCTTATGTTATCTGAGTAAAAGCTAGAAGGAAAGGCAAGGGGGAAAATGGCAGGAGTGAGGCCAGGGGAGATGTGGGAGGAGGAGGGACCTTGAGAACTCGGGGTTTATGATAAGTAGCTCGAATGCCACTGGATGACTCCGAGCTGGGGGTGGCACAATCAGGCTCCACTTTAAGGGACTACTTTGGCAGCTCTGTGAATGGCCTGGGGAACAAGAGTGAACACAAGGTTGACTGGGAGGTTACACAGAGTGACTGGTGAGTGGAAGTTCTGAATGATGTCTTTCCCCTACTTTTGTTCCTGACATTCCAAACTGCGTAGTTTCAGAGGTGGGTGACTGAGCGGTTTCCTTGATTTCTCAACAGAATATGACTCACTTAAGGCCTGTCCCTGGAACACACTTCCCGAGGGCTGAGAGGGGTAGACTACAGTGCTCACTCAGCTTCACTCAGGGGTTATAGTTGAGTATTCGGCTTGTTTGTGTGGCTTTTTGACTAGTGTCTACTTTCTCCATCTTGAACTATACCTTTCATGAGAATGGAGAAATTATTTCTGTTTTAACTCACCGTTGTTATCTTTGGTTCTAGCACAGTGCCTGCTGAGTTGCATTTCCTCAGTGTGTTTTCATATGGGAGTGAGTGTGTGTGAGGGAGGGAGAGGAGGGGAAGAGACAGACCCTGGGGGTTGGGGGAATAGGCACACGTTGCAGAGAAACTGGACTATGTTTCCTGTGAGTAGAATGCATCTCAGCATTGTGAGCTGTGTTCTTTTCTACTTTGTCAAGTTACAGTTATCACTTCATAAATTTTCTTTATCTTGTCCAAAATGTTCTACGTGTTTTTTCCTTATAACAATGAAGAGTAAGACTTGTTTCTTGGGAAAAATTTAAATGTCTCACAACAATTCGAGTATTATATTTAGTACGTTTCTTTTCTATTATTTATTGAAAATGTACCAGCATTACTGCCTTATACAAAGGAGGCACCAAATAAAAACTTGTCCTTTGAAGCACTGGGACTATAACTCATAAGGGAGAGAAGCCACATTTTCGTCGTTCTGTTTCTTGAGCATCAGCCCAATGGCATTGTGGTGATGGGATAACAGTGACATGGGGACACATCACTGCTGACGCAGGGACTCACTTTCTCTCTAAGCCATATGACTTAATCCCCAGAAGGTGAGAATTTCTCTACAGGAGTTTATATATGTTTTACATGGGAATGTAGTCCTGAGAAGATACCAAATTCTTACTCCTATATTAAAAATACATATAGATGACTTTTTTTGAGTTTCCATGAATAAAGATCACATGTATCTTGTTACTAAGGAGCAAGAAACATGATTTTGAGCCACCAAAAATCACCAGATCTCCTTTAATAATGTTGACTAAAAATAGTGACTATATTTAGTGTTCATTGTTGTCTATATTTAGTGTGTATAACTTTGGTATTTGTCATCTTGCTTAATAAACCTCCGAATCGCTCTTAAAAGAGTGTCTCCCAAAGTTTTTAGAATTTCTCCACAAAGCAAAACATAACAAAACAAAGTATTGGAACTCAAATAGGTTTAGGGAATGTTATGACACATGTCTATGTTGCATATCATGAATAAAGCCTGTGTCGATTTCCAGCTTAAAAAAAATGAATAGAACACTAACTTTTTGCTTTGCTTAACCCACAGTTTTCCAAAGTTCTTTGACCACAGAATCTTCAGACAAAATGATATTCTTTATTGCCCATTTTGATATTGCTCTACAAAATCATGGCACAGCCTCACTGAAGTACTGTGACCTATTAACAGGAAGAAGGTCAGAAAATGTAAGTTTCACAGCAGTGTAAAGAGAATGAACAAAAATATTAAAATGTTTACTTTTTGGATTATAGACAGTTTTCAGATTATGTTAGTTTTAAATAAGCAAGTTTACCTGCTTTTATGTAATAATTCTACTTTTAAGCCATTTCTGATAAGACATTTATTTTCATGAGAAAATGTTTAAGTTTGTTACACTGGAGGTTAAGGCATTAGAGTTTCCTCTCAAGGCTCCCTCAGATTGGAGGAGATTTTAAATTCCATGATTCCATGAAATGAGTCAAATCTCTGAGCCTTCCCAAACCTCAGGGGCTTTGAACCATTAGCTACCAGCTGTCATTCGGCTTAGTTCTTAGGTTGCTGTGACCTCTAGTTAAGTCTCTTCAACAGACTCAGTTCACTACAAAACTAAGGTAGACCACTTTATGACTGAATTGTGTCCTTTCAAATTTCATATGTTGAAGTCCTAACCCCTAGTACCTTATAATGTATTTGGAAAAAGGGCCTCGAAAGAGGTAATTAAGGTAAAATGAAGTCATACGGGTAGGCCCTAATCCAATATGACTGGTATCCTTATAGGAGGAGGAGATCAGGACACAGACATGCACAGACTGAGGGGCAACCATGTGAGGACACAGTGAGGAGGTGGCCATCTGCAAGCCAAGGAGAGAGGCCTCAAAGGAGCTAAACCTGCTGACACCTTCATCTTGAACTTCTCCCCTCCAGAATTATGAGTAATGTGCTTCTGTTGTTTAAGCTGCCAAGTCTGTGGTGATTTGTCATGGCAGCTCAGAAAATTACTATAACCACCCTTAGGGGAAAAAAGTCTATGTGCTTTGTTATTCAAGTAGGATGATTTCAACACTGATTACTTCTACCTTGAGATTATAAAAGGCAGTGAAGAACATTATGACTGAGGGTATGAATGGTGTCCTACGAAACAGAGGTGGTTAATAAATGCCTCTCAGCTATAGGTGATGCTCTGTGTCCATCTGGACAGCAGGGGGAAAGGAGTGGACAGGAGAGCCTGCCTTCAGACAAGCAGCTTCCTGGGTTGTCATGAGCCTGACAAAGAGGGCCACAGCTTGGACACCAGGAAGGCAGCAGCCAGACAAGGCCTTGGGAGCCCATGACAAATCGTGAAGGAAGAATATTACTAGCCAGGCCCAGAGGCATCATTTCCTCCTATCACTGCTCTTTTGTGAAAACTTCTTCCAAATACATATATTTGTCCCAAAAAGTAGTGTTGCATGTCTTCCCTACTAGAAACTTAGTGGAAAATGTTTGTTTTTAATCAAATTTTGGTTCATCTCTGTTGGGTGAACTTTCATGATTGGAAAGTCACTTAGGAAAGAGTTCATTCTCCCAACACCTCCCCTACATCTGTGACCCCCCAAATTTTGTCTGACCCACAGTTTTGAGGAACACACCACCCAGTTGAACAGGTGCTTGAATCTGACCTGATGCTCTCTGAATCTTCTCTATGATCTCCCTGTGAAATGTGTCACCTTGCAGTGTTAAAGCATCTCCATGAGAAGCCCTGCAAGGGGTTGGCTATTCTCACTTCTGGGGTACTTTCTCCTGCTGGTTTCTCTGAAGTGCCGAGCTGCCTTCTCCACGCAAAAACTGTTCCCACGAGATTCATTTCAATGATTTGGCTTTAATTCTCAATTTGTTTCTGTTCCTAAGCTTCTAAGGCTTTTTACCAACCTGTAAAAAAACTTTAAAAAAAGGTAACCCTCAGATATAGCATGCTAATCTTTGACCTAGTAAGTCCCTAAGGCTGATGTTTTCCAAGGAACAAACTTTCTTCTTTGCTGTTCAATAATAAAGGTTTGATATAAAAATAAGTACACACCAACATCACCCTGATCCCCAGACCAGACAAGCACAGCACAAAGAAGGAAAACTACAGGCGAATGTCACTGATGAACATAGATGCAAAAGTCCTCAACAAAATATTGGAAAGCCAAATACAGCAATATATTAAAAAGATCACACACCATGATCAAATGGGATTTATACCATGGACACAGGGATGGTTCAACATCCGTAAGTCAATCAATATGATACACTACATTAACACATTGAGGAACAAAAACCACATGATCATCTCAATAGATGCAGAAAAGCATTCAACAAGATCTAACATCCATTTATGATTTAAAAAAATCTCAAAAAAAATGGGTATAGGAGGAAAGTACCTCAACATAATGAAGGCCATATATGACAAACCCACAGCCAATATCATACTCAATGGGGAAAAACTGAAAGCCACCCTCTGAGAATAGGAAGAAGACAAGGGTGCCCACTCTCACCACTCTTGTTCAACACAGTACTGCAGGTTTGGGCCAGAGCAGTTAGGGAGGAAAAAGAAATAAAAGGAATCCAAATAGGCAATGAAGAAGTGAAACTCTTGCTGTTTGCAGATGACATGATCTTATATATAGAAACCCCTAAAAAGTCCATTGGAAAGCTACTAGAAGTAATCAACAATTATAGCAAAGTTGCAGGGTACAAAATCGACTTACATAAATCAGTAGCATTTCTATACTCTAATAATGAACTAACAAAAAGAGAACTCAAGAACACAATCCCATTCACAACTGCAACAAAAAGAATAAAATATCTCAAAATAAATTTAACCAAGGAAGTGAAAGACCTATACATGAAAACTACAAGACTTTCCTGAAAGAAATTAATGATGACATAAAGAGATGGAAAGACATTCTATGCACATGGATTGGAAGAATAAGCATAGATAAAATGTCCATACTACCTAAAGCAATCTACCGATTCAATGCAATCCCAATCAGAATCCCAATGACATTCTTCACAGAAATAGAACAAAGAATCCTAAAATGTATATGGGGCAACCAAAGACCCCGAATTGCTAAAGCAATCCTGAGAAAAAAGAACAAAGCTGGAGGCATCACAATCTCTGACTTCAAAATATACTACAAAGTTATAGTAATCAAAACAGCATGGTACTGGTACAAAAACAGGCACACAGATCAATGGAACAGAATTGAAAGCCCAGAAATAAAACCACACACCTAAGGACAGCTAATATTTGACAAAGGAGCTGAGAACATACAATGGAGAAAAGAAAGTCTCTTCAACAAATGGTGTTGGGAAAACTGGACAGCCACATGTAAAAGAATGAAAGTAGACCATTCTTTTATGCCATTAACAAAAATAAGCTCAAAATGGATCAAAGACTTAAAGGTAACACCTGAGACCATAAGACTTCTAGAATAATATAGGCAGTACACTCTTTGATATCAGTCTTAAAAGGATCTTTTCAGACACCATATCTTCTCAGACAAGGGAAACAATAGAAAGAACAAACAATTGAGACTTTATCAGACTAAAGAGCTTCTACAAGGCAAGGGAAAACAGGATTAAAACAAAAGCACAGCCCACCAACTGGGAGAAAATATTTTCAAATCATATATCTGACAAAGGGTTAATCTCCATAATATATAAAGAACTCACACAACTCAACAACAAAACATCAAACAACTTGTCAAAAAATGGACAGGGGATATGAACAGACATTTCTCCAAAGAAGACATATGGATGGCCAATCGGCACATGAAAAGATGCTCATCATCACTGATCATCAGGGAAATGCAAATCAAAACTACATTAAGATATCACCTTACACTCGTTAGAATGGCTAAAATAACCAAAACAAAAAATAAAACATGTTGGAGAGGTGGTGGAGAAAAAGGAACCTTCATCCACTGCTGGTGGGAATGCAAAATGGTGCAGCCACTATAGAAAACAGTATGGAAATTTCTCAAAAAATTAAAAATAGAAATACCATATGACCCAGCCAATCCCACTACTGGGTGTCTATCCACAGAACTTGAAATCAGCAATTCAAAGAGGCCCATGCACCCCCACGTTCATTGCAGCATTATTCACAATAGCCAAGATGTGGAAGCAACCCAAGTACCCATTGAATGATGATTGAATAAAGAAGATATGGTGTATATATATATATATACAATGGAATACCACTCAGCCATAAAAAAGGATAAAATCATCCCATTCACAACAACATGGATGGACTTGAAGGTATGATGTCAAGCAAGATAAGCCAGATAGAGGAAGACAAACTCTGTATGACTTCACTCATATGTGGAAGATAAGCCAACACATGGGCAAAGAGAATAGATTAGTGGTTACCAGGGGGAAGAGGGCTGAGGGGTAGACACAAAGGGGGAAGTGGTGCACCTACAATATGACTGACAATAATGTACAGCTGAAGTTTCACCAGATTTTATATTATCATAACCTCAATTAAAAAAAGTAATAAATTGGGGCAGGCCCAGTGGTGCAGTGGTTAAGTTCGCAAGTTCTGCTTCAGCGGCCCAGGGTTCCCCAGTTCAGATTCCGGGTGCAGACATGGCACCGCTTGGCAAGCCATGCTATGGCAGACATCCCAAATATAAAGTAAAGGACGATGGGCATGGATGTTAGCTCAGGGCCAGTCTTCCTCAGCAAAAAGAGGAGGATTGGCCGCAGATGTTAGCTCAGGGCTAATCTTCCTCAAAAAAAAATTTAATAAATTAGCTAAAAAAAAAAATAAGTACACAATGTGAAAAAAAACAACAAAAATATTGGTATCTTCAGAGCTAAATTCTTAACATATTTTCTGATATATACAAAAAATTGGCAAATATTTAAATAAGTACAAATATTTTCAAAAATACTAAGCCTAAATCCCTAGATTTACCAATTTTATGAAATAAGAAAATAACGTTTTATAAAATAAAATTTTATGAAGTAAGTGCAATTTTATAAAATTGGTAAATCTTGGCAACAAATGACTTGCCCAAGTTACCGACCTATAGGTGGAAACCAGGGGCCACATTCTACAAAGTCAATTTCTTGACACTGTAGATAGGTATGTAAAGTTACTGGTATAAAATTGTGGTGGAGATAAAAAGGGCGGTGATCTTCCTCCTGAAGTTCAAGAGCGACACCTGTGCTGAGACGGCCGTGCTGAAGTGGGCATGGGAAAGAAATGGGGGAGACTGTGAAATCACGGAGAGCAGATGGAGCTGCTGTCAGCTGAACATTAGGACTGTGTCATATCTTGGAAACATATGTAATATCATTTGAGGGCATTACTATATTTTAAGGAATAAAATAATATTAAGAAGTACAATTTTGCCAGATGATATAATAGGAAATATTGCCAGGAATTTGACTTATTTGTGAAAAATCCTCACATGATTGTTACCATGTTAAACAAAATAAAACAAACCCCACAAACCTGATGCAAGCTGTTACATGCAAAATAACATGCTGGTTACACAACCCTCTGGGAGGTGAGTGTGAATCCAGGTGTCTCTCTCCTCGTTTACTTCGTTACATCATTCCTCGAGCCCACTTGTTGCAGGTCTTTAGCATGTTTCCCAAGTACACACAAGTCAACCATCTCAAGTTCAGGTCTTGTCCCCAGTAAAATGGAAAACATGACAGTGATACCATTTAGCTGGACGATGACTAAAACTGGACAAATATTTTCTCTCATTGGAGATTTGACAGTATTTTAGTTGTATTTAAAATTTGTGATTCTCAAGCTAATGAAAACCTGTGGAACAATTAATTTTGTAAATCTACACATGGAATCTGTAATTCTTTTGTTCAGAGGCAATTACATTACAAAAGAACAAAAATTACAAGCATTTCCCCAAGCAGAGCAGCCCATTTAGGGTAACGCTGACAGCATCTGAGTCTCTGGAGGGTCTCCAGGCACACAGCTGATGAGCACTCTTGTGCTGCTGTTTGCTAAGTGGCTTCATATTCACTAGGAAGGACTTGTCAGTGGGTGGCTACTCAGGATCCCGAAGGATGGGCGTGAGGTCTCTGTGAGGTTTCTGTGGGGTATCTGTGTAAGGTCTCAGTATGTAGTCTCTGTGGGCAGTGAGAGGTCTCTGGGAACCGTCTCTAGATGAAGTTTCTCTGAGAGGTCTCTGTGAGACCACATGAGGTCTCTCTGTGTTGTCTCTGGGTGAGGTCTCCGCATGGGAGGTATCTTGGGGGAGAGATTTGCTATCAGTTTCTGTGGGAAATCTCTGTGAAATCTGTGCTAGGTTTCTGTCTGAGGGTCTGTGAGACCACATGAGGTCCCTGTGTGAGGTCTCAGTATGAGGTCTCTGTGGAAGATGTCTGTGTGAGAGGTCTCTGTTGAGCGGTGTCTCTGTGTGTTGTCTCTGTACACATGTTCTCTGTGTGGGTCTCTCCATTTCAGCTTGCTGCACTTTGTGGAAGATTGAGCAGCAGGAGAAGGGCAATGGGACTTGCTTCTTTCTGTGTTTTTGCTGTTCCATCAGCGTCACCCATCTGTGGCATGTGTCTTGGCAGGAGCCATGGGGCCCATGTCCAGCTCCCCCGTACTCCCAGAACTCACCCCTTGTGCCACTGAAAGGACCCAACAGCAGCCAGGGTCAGGGTCCCAGCCCTGTGCTACACTCTCCTGCACTCTCCAGGGGCCAGGGACTTCTCTGTGACCTGGATATTAGCCCTGCCTCCTGGTCCTGGCTTTGATCTCACTGCTGGGCCCACTCTGGTGGCTGCCTCAGGAATGGGGCCTGAAGCAGGACCTGGCACCAGGGAGAAACCAGTGGCATGAGCAGGCCTATGCCTACTCCTCCTTCCACCCCAGGTCCCAGTACCACATGTTGGGGGTCCTGATGGCCATGAGGGACAAGGCCCATTCCTATTGTCATCTGGATCAGGGGCAGGACTCTCCACCACAGGAATGACGTTCCCTGGAGCTGTGCCCACTGTGCTCCCTCAGTGTGGCACAAGCACAGAATCCCTCTGGAGAAATCGCTCATCTCCCTGCTTTCACATGTGAACAGCGGCCGGGGAGGTGGGAAGCTAGGCTAGGAGCAGAAAAAGCAGGTGGCCGCTCCTGGACTGTGCTCCCTCATTTTGGACAGGTCACTTCTGTCCCACCCTGTGATGAATCCTGTCTGATTGCCTCTTCTCCTGCCGGGCTGTGGAGTAAGCAAGGACTGGGAGCCAGGCAAGACTTCCTACATGGCGGCAGGCCAGTCTCTCAACCTTTTAAGTTCCTACCTCTCCCCTGGGAGCAGTCCTTGGGCCACGTGTTTTGCAAAGGTCACTAGACTGGGAGCCACATCCCGAGTTCCCTGGTCCTGGCTTTCCCGCCTGTTGTTGTCATCCTTTCTAGAGTTCAGCAGGTGATGGTGAGCAAGCCTGTTAAATATATTGTTAAGAAATTAAACTTTTCTGATTTGCTTTACTTCTTCAAGTTTGGCCTTCTGTTTTGGACCTAAAGGTGGCTTCTCAAGGTCTGTGATCTCAGAGCTGGAGCACAGTGGAGACCCTGGGGTGGGGCCACTGGGCTCTTAACTTTTCCTCCCCTCTAGGCCTGTAGATAGCTGTACATCGTCAGGGGGCTCCTCATTCACTGAACCCTTATGGGCACCCCATGACACTTTGCCTCCTTTCTTGGATCCATCTTTTTCAATTCTTCTTCACCCACATCCTGCCCTAGGTTTACGGTGTCTGATCGTCAGATAGTTACTGTTCCATTCATTCAGAACTCCTTCTCTGGGGTTAACATAGAGGGAAGGTAGGTGACCCCTGAACATGGCCATTCATTCATTTGGGGAAAGAGTAAACACAGCCTTCATCAGCCTCCCTGATGCACACACACACCCACACACACAGAGCTAGAAGTGCCATCCTCGGTGCTGCTCTAAAGTGTGGGAAAGCTGGTGGAGGGAAGGGTGGCACTGTACATTTCATTAAGGCTAAGCTAAGAGGGGTTCACAAGGCCCATCTCAATCCCTGCCTTTATCAAGGAGAGCAGTGACTCTTAGGGGCAGGTGTCATCTATTCCCCTTCAAGAGATCAAGGAGCAAGATTTTTCCTGCTTCTTAACTCAGAGCCCAGAACACCTCCCACCCCCAAACTTCCATCCACTCAGCTGACACTTCCTGGAGCTTGCGTGGAAAAGTCTAGCCCTATTGCCTCTGTAAACCTATACCCTACAGCTGCATATGGTTCAAAATACAGTGGAGGCAGGAGAAAGGAGTGTTGAACCAGATCCTGGAGTGGGGTCTTTGCAGGATTTTCTCATCTTGTTTTTAAGAGGAGTTTTTGTTGTTTGTGTAATGACAGTATTATGAAAACATAAGGTGCAATTAAGAGACTAGGGATAACGAATGAGTTTGCAATGCCACTGTCAACCTCCCTCCATGCCCCTCCCTTCCAGAAGCTAAAGTGCATACTGGGCACAGCACAGACAGAAGACACTGTACTACCTTGTTACAAGAAAAAAATGTATATATTCGGGAATATTAAATATCTTGGGTGTGCTAAGAGAAAAACATTTTCTCTACATTGATTCAAGTTTTTCTTGGAGACATGTTCTCCTACCAGCAAAGGCTAGAGAAGCATTTGACGGTTGCCCAGGAAAGACACCTACCCGAAGAAGACAGTGTCTTGGGCAGTGCTGGTGGCAGCCTGGGGCACCTGGCATCCTTGGCCCATGCTTGCAGGGACTGACTGGAGAAAAAGTCTTCTTGGGGGGCAAGGATGGGAGGCACCTCAGGTTCAGCTGCTCTTCGTTGAATCTAACACTTTTTAAGGACTGTCTGTGTCTGACTTGCTTTTCCCTGACAGAACAACTCTGGCCCTTGGAGGTTGCTTGGCGATTGCAGGCTATATAACTCATCATTCTCCCTTGCTCTGCATAGAGGGGAAGCCTGTGGCAACAAGAACACCCACATACAGGGGCTTGGGGTTCCCGTTTATGCTCAGTTAACTTCGTGGCAAGAAGTCCATGGTGAGTCACCATTTTCTCCTCTAGAATCTGTCCAACAGCTGTCATGAGTGCCTGAGCCTCAGCAGTCTCACTATCCATAATCGATCTGCTTTTGACTGAGCCTTGGTTCTGGGCAATGGCTGATATGGGTTTGCATTTTTGCAGAACAGCCTGACCTTTAGCTTTTGTAGGGGGGAAAATCCACTGAAAAAAGAGCCTCATCCTTTTTCTGAAGGGGCTTTCTAGAGGACCCTGCTTCTTCTCCTGCTTCAACTGGAGGCGTTTGCTCCCAATAGGGTTTACCATTCCCCTGACTTGCATAGGGTGGCTCACATTTGTGGCTTGGGAGTTCCACAATTCAAACTTTTCTTCGTGCTCTCGTATGTTGGGCCTCCTACAGCCCTCTCTCTTGTAAGTAGGGGCAATCATCTTGCTCTGGCTCTTCCAGGAGTCTTGAAGTTTTGAGATCTTGGGGTCCTGCTGCCCTCGGCTGCTCCTTTGGGCTGCCATGAGGCCACATAGCTTCTGGGAAGGTGGCCTGTCTCCAGTGGGCACTTTCTGGTGATTGCACTGGGGCACCTGAGAAGCCAAGCTGTCTGCAGCAGGGAGCATGTGTGTGGGACAGTCTTGAGACTGATTCTCTGACTGCACCTTCAATTTGGACTTAAGCTCACTGACAACAATTGTATTAAGGCATGGCTTTCCTGAATCTTGGAAAACAGACATTCTAGGGAGTAAGACACTTTTACTGGTGCCTGGAGCCTCTAAATTCCTCATATGCACATTTATGGTTTGAGATTTTGTCAGCACATTGGTTCCCAAGATGACTCTAGACTGTGGTTGAAGGTCAGGGGACTCTTTGGCCTCTGCTGCCTCACTGGTGTCTTTGGCCCTCAAAGATTGGGATCCTAAGTTCATCTCTAGCATTGTTACCCTACTGCAGGGGTCTTGTGAGGCCCAACCCCCACTCTCTTCCCTTGGCTCATTCCTGGCCATTGCTAAACTTGGACTTGGCTCTAGGCTGCCCCTCTCAGCCTCCACGACAGTCCCTCTCTGCCAAGTTCTCCCCACAAGGCTGAGTGTGAGGGACTGAGGAGGTGGGCTGCCCTGCTGTCCAGTCAGAGAGGTCTTCAAGGGACCACAGTTGTCACCAGATGGGGTCCCTCTTGGGGCCCTCTGGACTTCCTCACACACAAGTGAGGGGGCAAGGAGAGGCCTCAACAGGGTGGAAACTGACTCTTCTGTTACCATCTTCTCTCCGGGATGGACCTGGGGAGGTTTTCCCCGGAACTCAGCAAACTTGATCATCGAGTGGGCCCCAGAGACACAGGTGGCTGAGGAAGGAAAGGCAGACTGTGGAACGGGTGAGAGTTGAGCCTTTTTTAACTTCAATACATTTACGGACTTGAGGACCTTAAGGGGTAGGCCCCACCTGTGCCTCACCCAAAACCTTGTAATATGTGCTTCCAGCACCTCTCGAGTGTCTGCACGGAGGAAGGAAATCCTGGGGGAAGTGTTCATGCTGGGTCCCAAACCCTTCAAGATTCCTGGACTTCTGGTTTCCATTTGAGTGTCAGACTTGGGAGAAGCATTGACAGCAAGCCAGGATCGACGCACACTCACGGGGATCAAACCCTCACTGATTTGCCCCAACTTCCTGCTCAAATGGGCTTTCAGGAAGCTTTCTAGATTCTTATCTAAGTTCCTTAGTAAATCTCTTCCTGAGTTACTCCTTGAGAGCTTCAAACCTCTTTCTGACTCCTCAGAGTTCACCTCCCAAAACTTCACTAGGGAGCTTTCTGAACCTCTGGAGAGATCTTTTGGGACCTTCCCCAGGATATGCCCCAGGCCCTTGCCCAGGTCTTGGTTTAGCTGGAACCCCACCTTCTGTGCATCCTTGCTGCTTTCACCTGTAAATGAAGAGGGCTGTGAGGGTCCATGCCTGCCCTTTACCTGACATGAACCTGGTAATTTGTCCTGAAACTGCCTCAGTTCCAGAGACTCTTGGAGACTGCAGGGCAGCTCCCACTGATGTTGCATGAGCCACTTTTTGAGGTGTTGCTCCAGTTGTTCCTGGAGCTCAGGACTGATTGGAAAATTCTCTGGAAGGATGGAGACGACCCAGCAGTCCTGAGGAAGACTGGAAGTGAAGACACCAGAAACTTCTCGAGATCTTTTGACTACAGAGTCTAAAGCCCCCCCACTTTCTAGTTGCTTCTGCAACAAAGACCATTCTGGATGTTGAATCTCAGCTGGGATGATAGACTGTGTCTTATTCTGGGGTGCAGGGCAAGATATTCCACAGGCCCTAATCTGGGGTGGAGAAGAAAGTGGTAGGATTGGGGGAGAGGATTGGAGATGGGCATGGGTCTGGACATGAGCCAGAGGAGGAGGCTGGTATTGAGGTACACTTGGAATCAAGGGTTGAGATTGGACCTCCAGATGGGACAGAGGCTGGGACTGGGAAAGCACTGGAGATATTTTAGCCTGCATTTGAACTGGGCAGGCATTCGAGATTCCATTGAATAAGAAAGAGGGAGATCTTAGTACTGAAGAGCTCTCTGAGATCCAGGCAGTAGCCACCAGGGATTCACTGTGCAGAGAGGGGAGACCCCAGAAAAGCTGGTTATATTTCTTCCATAGATGGTTCCCCAAGACGTTGGGATATGAGAGCTGCTGAGGCCCAGGCAGCTGCTCTGGTTTGCCTTTTGTGCTCCAGAAGGGTTGGGGGGTTGTGGTGTCCTGCTCAGCACCCAGTGATTTCAACATATTTCCCAAATAATTCATGTGGTATTCTGGGCTCATTTGTTTGGTATATGATCCATTTGTTTCTTTTTCCTTCCAAATCTTGTTCTCAACTCTCTTTGTGACTTGTATCTCCAGGGGCTTCTGGTCATCACAGCTGAGCAAAGAGGGATTACTAGCTTCTACCTGTCTGTTTGTGGGATCTTCCCAGAATAAGGCTCCTGGTGGGTGGTGAGAAAGGTGCTCTTGCTGGAAATTGCACTGTGATGAGGACATGAAGCACAAGGCTTTGGCAGCCCCCTGCCACCAGGACAGGGCTGAAATGGGACACCTTGAGCAGCCAAGGTCTGAGATGGCTGGGACAGGAGAGGCTGACAAAGACGAGCTCTGTGGGACGGTGCCCAGTGGGAGTGCCCTTGAGTCACACTGAGCAAGAGTCAGAATGGAGTCTGGTGGTCGGGGGGCAGAGGAAGCTGTCGGAGGTGGAGGGCAGGCCTCTGAATCAGGGGGGCATGGCAGGGGAGGGGAAAGAGTGAGTGGCCAGGGTGAAAGGCTGTCCAGGGGAAGGAAAGGCTCTGGTAGCCAAGAGGCACTCAAGGATGAGTGGGAACAAACAGAAACTGATGAGGTCACTGGGTCCAGCCTAAGGGTGGAGGCCAGAGGTAGAGTGTGCTTGCTCAGAGGAGCCGGGGAAGCCAAGAGGGACACGGTGGGAGCAACCTCTTCTACACGCTCCTGGCATGGCCACTTGACTCCAGCAGGCGCTGTTTTACACACCTTGCCAGGGGGTTCTTCACATGAGAGCTGATGAAAGCCACCCTTGTCAGGGAGCTTCCCCAGGTGGCTGCAGAAGACAGGAGGCACAAGCTGCAGTCAGGAGCAGACAAGACCAGGAGGGCCAGGCAGGGGTGGGCACCTGCAGCCCAGGGTCCCTCCACTGCCCCTGTGCTGACTTCACAGTGCTCCTGCTGTTCCTCGCCCCAGGGCTTTAGACTCATCCTGTCCCCATGGCTCCCCCTCCCAGGCTGCCTGCAGCCCTGAGGTCACATCATAGGCTCTGGGAAGGAGGACCAGGAGAGAAGGGAAAGATTCTTTACCTTTGCAGAAGTGAAACCAGGCCCCGAGCCTCCTCCAGTTCTTTCAGGCAGTCTCTACAAGCTAGAAATCAGGAGACTGGGTCACGGTGGTGAAGCGGGGGCCTAGGGGTCAGGAGGCTAAATGCAGTGTCCCTTTAGGGGAGACCTTTGAGGGATTAAACTCTGGAGCCCAAGATCAGTGTCCAAGGTCACATGATGTCAAAGCTCATGATGGGTAGCACTTTGTCATTTACAAAGTACTCCCACATCTATCACCACTATGTCGCTCACCATCACCTTGTAGGGGAGAAAAGACAGCGTCACCTTACAGAGGAATCTGAGCCAAGTTAACTCGTACACAGCTGGACCTGGAGGTCCCACCTCCCAATCTAGGCACTTCTGGCCCACTGCAGCCCACACGCCCTTGCAGGGCAGCACCCCTTTGGAGACCCCACAGCTTCACCTGAGCACTCTGTTTCCTGAGGGATAGACTCTGCCACTGGCATCCTCGGAGACTAGAGACAAAGAGCTTGGCCCTCAGAGGCAGGAGAGACAGGAGCTAGCTCTCAGGTGCAGGGCTGAATGGCAGATGCTTACCTCTCAAAGCTCCACTTTTCTTCCTAGTCCTGCTGCTCCTCCCCCTTGGCTCTGTATGACGCTGAGAAGGGAAAAAATGATAAAAGGAGGGGCTGGGGTGCAGTTCTCCGTCTCCTCTCTCTAGACAAGCTGCAGACACTCAGTGCTCATGAGCAATATGACTCTCTACATTTAACTAATGGAGCTCTGTCATTTCTCCTCTTTTACTTATTTTTAAAGTGGATAAAAGTATTTGTGGTTTCTCTTCTTTGAAGAACGCAAAGGAGGATTTTCTGTGTGAGACCCACCATGGATTTCTTCCATCCCTGTTCTTCCACTCAAGAAACATACATTCTCAGACCTACAGGCCCATCTGAGGTTCTTCAGCTGGTCTCTGCTTCCAGAGACCAGACCCTGCTCCAGCCACTGCTCAGAATCTCTCAGAGGCTCAGCACTGCCCTCAGATCAGCCCAACAGAGACACCTGCCCCAGGAAGGCAGCTTGTGAACCAGTGCTCAGGGCCTGCCCTCCTGCAGAGATGGAACTCTTAGTATCCAGTCCTTGGCCACTGATCACTGTATTTGGGGCTTTGCCATGGAGTCCGCTACCACACCTGGACCCCTGGTCTGAGATCTTGGGATAGAAATCCTCATGCCTATTCTACCCCTTGCCTGGCCTGGCTTGTCCTAGAAGGATGACCTATCCTTCCCAGAGTTCATATCTCTGGAGTCTCTCTAGTTGATTTAGAAAAGTGGAGATAAGAATAAGAGAAAAAGACATAATCTCTGTTCGAATTGAGTCAAAAGTTCCTTACCTTCCTGATGTTTCTGTGCTTCCTGGGTGGTGGTGAGGACAGATTACTCGAGAAGCAGGGGAGTAACAAGAAGAAGAGTCCCAGTCCACACAGAAAGCTGAGGATGATCTCAATCACCCAGGAAGTGGGTCTGGTGCTCAGCCAGGTAGCACTAATGCTTCTCAGAGAAAAGACATTCTCCTCCATCTTCTGAATCACTCTACTCAATCTACTGGACTGGCTGGTGGGGGAGGGGTGGTGGTTCAGCCTCCTTCTCTTATTGCCTCCTCCCCAGCCCTCAGGCAACTGAGCACTGGGAGTTTGCTAGGGGACAGAGCCCCAGGCTTGCATCACAGAGCTGTGGCCTGTCACAAAGGGTTCCGAGGGTGGGGGAGTAAGGGGAGGAGGCTGAACCACCACGCCTCCCCCATCATCCTGCCCTGTAGATCCCTCCACGCTCCTAGCCTTCTAGAGAGCCTCCTTCCAATGTTACTCTCATCCTGTCAGGGTCCTTAGACAATTTTCTACTCATTCCATCTGGGACCCAGATATTACCTGTGTTACCACGCCAGGTTCATTTTTGCCCACCACGTGGAAAGCCAAACACTGAGATGATGAGATTGCAGCAGAAAGAGAGTTTAATCACAAGGCAGCCATGTGAGGAAGCAAGAGCACGAGTCTCAAATCTGTGTCCCCGAAAATGGAGACTCAGGGATATTTATGGGATAGGGGGCAAGGTGGTCTGAAATGTGGAGATAGGTGATTGGAGGTGAGGAGTGGTGAGGTAATTGATGATCTGCACAAGTGTAGTCAGACTTTGTGCCTCTTCATAGGACCCATGTTCACAAAATGGCATTAGAACAATCTGAAGGTGGAGTTTATCCTCTTTACATCACAAGGTCACCTATCAGACATCTGCATAGGCCCAGCTGATGAGTTGGTGGTCTCAACTGGCCTGGAGTGGACAAAGGGGTTCTAATTCCGGAGAGCAACTCAAACACCCATTACCATGGTGACCCAGGCTTCAGGGAGATGTTATCCATAGGAGCCTAGTGGGAGTCAGACAGCATATTACCTAAACAGCACAGTTAACAATGGGTGAGTTAAACAGCTACAACCTATAACCAGTAATTGCAAAAAGGACAAAAATTTTAGTTCCTCGCTTCTTAATCATCAATGGCTAACTCTTTATGGGTTTCACCTGGTTCCCTTTGTCCCTTAGAGATCTTGACCTAAGGCTCATCAATTTCATTACTTTTAAAAATCTGAAGTTGAACCTGGAATTTTAGCTATTTCCCAGAGATTTTTACTCTCATCTTTTTACTTCTTTCTGTCCTCAACTCCAGCTTCCAACATAAGGTTTTCATCTTGTATAAACCCAAGCACAGTACTTAAATTTCTTTTACATTCATTGAGTTTTGTGAATTTTGAATAGTGTTTGTTTTGTCTCATTTTCTATCAGAAGGACCTACACACAAAAAATAAAAATAACTTTTGTTCAAAATTCATAAATCTAAATTTGAAAGAATTATAAATATTAAATCTTCCAGTGACATTTTTATAAGTTTGAGGCATTTATAATTCTGGAGTTAGTAAAGCTTTAAACTGCACTAAGACTTCTGGGACATGTTGTACACACAGACACACACACATACATACACATAGACACAAGCTCATCCTTTCACAAGCCAATCCAGTATTTTCAAATCCAAGAATCCATAATTTTGTACTTAAAAAAATTTTTTCACATGTTGTCTTCACCCAATTTCTTCTTATTTTGCCAAAATAAAAACAACACCCACTCTCCACATAAATTTTAAAACGTATTTTCTTAGTCCATTAGGACGCTGTAACAAAATACCATAGCCTGGGTAGATTAAAAACAACAGAAATTTATTTCTCACAGTCCTGGAGGCTGGGAGTCCAAAGTCAAGGTGCCAGCATGAATCACCTTCTAGTGAAGGCCCTCTTCCAGAGTCTTCATGCTGTGTCCTCACACGGTGGAAGGGGGCTAGGGATCTCTCTGGAGGCTTATTATTAGGCACTAATCTCATTCATGAGGGCTCATAAGCACCTCCCAGTGGCCCCACCTCCTATCATCTTTAAGAGTTAGGATTTCAACATCTGAATTTTGGGACCTTCAGACCTGTGCACATGTGCTATACTCAGCAGCCAGGAGTGAGTTAGAGGGAGCTAAGGTATTGACCCTTAAAGTCTGCAGGTTGGAGGGGGAGACTAGGAGTCAAAGCCTTGGGACCGAGTCAGGTCTTGAACAGCCTATTCAGATTCCCCAGCGTATTCTGTACATATTCCCTTTTTCTGAATGTGCCTCACCTCCTCCTCCCATGCCCTCCAGACTCCTGGAGCCTCAATTCCAGCCTGAACCATATAGAAAAGGAGCTTTGAGTCCTATACAAAATTCTCTTTTGAAACCATTCTACATCCCCTCACTGGCAGTAACTCAGGTTTCACTGAGGGATTCACATGGTAAATTTGTCTTAATGCTCCATCTGGGCTTAAAAATATTGTGTATCCTCTGATTGTTGGTCACAATGTTTTTAACACAACTTAGTAGGAATGAGGGCATTTGAGTTTGCCTATATTTGTCATGAAGGTGCATGTTCACAAGCACATCTTCTGCATCTACTATTGCTTCTAAGGACCACAGCCCTCTCCTCCTTTATGATATTCTCACCTCAAATTCAACTTTTATCAAAATTTGGGCTTAGATCTTTGTATTTGTATTTACCCTCTCTATTTTCTCCATCACTTTATTTTCAATATGTTTTGTTTGATGGGTTTTCTTTTTTGACATTAAAAATTTTATCTGACAATCTTTACTTTGATTTAATTATTGTTCTATTGATTTATTTCTGTCATCTACTCTATGGCCATACAACCCTGAATGCACCCGATCTCATCTATTTCTGTCATCGTATTTTATGCTTTGTTTCCTATACTTTATTATTTCTTTTTTCCCATCCTTTTGCCTCTTCCACTTTCTGGATCAAATGTTCTTCTGTTTGTTTGAAATTTGGAAATTTTTAGTACTGTAATGATTTTATATCATTAATTATATTAATTTCTTTCTTAGTTTCTTAACATGTGCCAATATTAAAATCATCTCAGCAAGCCAAGCAAATAGTCTCACCTGCTCTGATTTGGCTTTTTTCCATCATGACAGCCTTTATTTCAGGAAGTATTTTCTGGAGCTTTACTTCTTGGTTATTTAGAATATATTGCATTATCATGGATTTTTTAGGATATAATAACCATCACTAACATCAACCCTAGTTTCTACAAACTAATAGCATGTTCCCAGATTTATTTTTCTTCCTACTGGAGTATTTCCTCTAGGAATATTTTCTAACTGATTTACATAAAACTTTTGAGGCCTTATTTTCTAATAACAGCTTTTTCTGTGCCCTCATATTTGAAAGACCTTGGCTGCATATAATTCAAGGCTTAAAATTTATTTCCTTTCAATTCTTTAAACATATTGCCTCATTGTATTCTTGTCTCCACCAGTGCTGTTGAAAAGTCTGATGTCAGTCGAAATCAATTTTTCTTTAATGAATGATCTGACTTTTCATCATTTCGACAGGATATTACCAAAAAAAAGAACAGTGTAAATCACTTTGCAGCTATAAACTTAACTAAAATTTTAATGCAATATGAGAGGAATCAAAATTTTGAGACATTCAAGTGTACAGAAAAATTAACTATCATGCACTCATTCAGGGAAAAAAAATGAAAAAGAAACTTGATGAAAGGGGCAGTCATTAGATCCAAGTACCATTGGACGAACTTGAAATGAACATCCAGGAATTAATGCTGACAGTTGGCAGAGTGCTAGCGAACTGTCTCTCCAAAATTAATCATTTATCAAAGAGAATAATAAGACTTAAGTTATGTTGGTGATGGTGAAAAGATGTTACGTTTCTTTTTGATCATTCAAAATAAAGGTAAGTGAAACTTGTGGAAAAAAGAAATAATGTACCATAAATGTACAAAATTTGAGGAAAACTACCATATTTTTATGAATTTAAGATGACATCTATTATAGGTTGCATGCCTTTTCAGAAATATATTTTAAATTTTATGGCATATAATTTAAAAATAACATCATTTCAAACAATTAATGGAAGGAAAGAAGATAACTAACTTATCTTCTTGACTATTGGAACATAGCTTTTTTTTTTTTTGGAGGCTGAGGTATATGCACATATGATTTCGGTGCCTTCCTACAAATCAAATCATGCCACCTGCACCTGTAGTTTAAAAAAACACATAACCATGATGCTGTCAATTCATTTGAGATTCCATGATCAAAATCAACCTATGGACAAAGCATGGAAGACTTTACTATAATTACAAAAGGCAGTGTAAATTACTTAAGACTTTTCATATAAACATCTTTCATAAAAGTTGAAAGGCATGATGGGGAAAGTTGCATGGGAGGGAAGGTGGTCACTAATATTCACATTCTACTGAGCCAATCAATGTTGCTCAAAATGGACAGACTATATATTATTTCAGCATAATATTAAGCACAGTAAGTATATATTTAGAGAAAGAAAAAAATTAAAAAACCTTAAAATTATATGTTAAAGTACTTCTAGGAGAAAAATGTGAGATAAATGAACTATATTCCCTATCACTCATAAGAAGTCAATAGATTTTATTTAAAATTGATAAAACAAATTAGATGATTACATAGTATTTAGTATTCAAGGGAATACTTCACAGTAAAAAGAGAAAATGATAAAAATTCCTTACTTCTGAAGAGCAGGACCAGGGGTCTGTGGAAGGAAAAAAGCATGTTTTTTGTTTTCATGTATGATTTTCCATGCACATGTATTGCTTCCATTTTAAAAATGTGTTACTTGTAGATCTCCTTGGAATAGTCCAAAAATGACATATATGTGTAAAATTAGGTTTCCTTTAGCCAAAAGTATGTGAAAAGAAATTGACTCATCTAACATCTTATGATCCTTGAAGTTAGACATTTATAAATTATAATTTAAATTATAAGTTTTGGAAGAACATAAACATACATAAAACAGCCATAACATGACAACTGGCTCTGTTTTCTGCTTATCTAAGAAGTAAAACTCATAATAAAAAATAATAATAGGGCTGGCTCGGTGGGGCAGTGGTTAAGTGTGCACATTCCGCTTCGGCGGTCCTGGGCTCGCTGGTTCAGATCCCAGGTGCAGACATGGCACCGCTTGGCATGCCATGCTGTGGTAGGCGTCCCACATAGAAAGTAGAGGAAGATGGGCACGGATGTTAGCTCAGGGCCAGTGTTCCTCAGCAAGAAGAGGAGGATTGACTGCAGTTAGCTCAGGGCTAATCTTCCTCAAAAAAAATAAAATAAAAATTAATAATGATGAGTTTAACATTTTCTAAGGCACATTTTTAAGAAAAATGCTAGTTCTTCACTTGTATAAAGCTCCTTATAATCAATAGTAGAATAACGTCTATCAAGATCAACATTTATATTTTCAAAATTTTCAAATTTATATTGACAAATATTTCTATCAAAATGTTCGAGCACAGAATGTTGTACAGTAGCTGCCTGTTTTTCAATACTTTCTCATTTCTTTTTGTGATTTGCATCACAAATAATGGTCACAGCATCTTACCAAAGAACTACACTTGTAATTTTTGAATGTACATCAGAGGAGAAATTTTATTCATGCGTTGACCTTATTATTCATGTATAACTGGATGGTGGTGACACTGCCAATAAAACCATTAGATTCAAAGGGCACCATTGTCTCTTTTAATATAGAGAAATACCATAGATGAGCAAGAAAGATTTAAAAGCTGCAATTCTTCAATTTTTAATCACATGTTTGAGTGATATGTAAGAGGTTTTGACAAAAATAAACATTTGAAAACCATAGCCAATTCTGCTGTTTCATTATTTAACATATTTGCATTAAAGGCTTAGGCAATACAGATTAATTTTGAAATGTGTAGTAAAGAACTGAGTAATTATCATTGAAGTACATGTTTACATAACTGCTTAGTCACAAAACACTGAAAAATACAATGTTCTGGCAGGAGGGGGCACTCCAAAATTTGTCTCAGGAATGTCCAATCTCAAACGAAAATTAATTTTGATGGCTTACCTAAATTTTAAGAGATAGATTTCTGTCATTTAAGTCCAATATATGTTCTAAAATGACTTTCAAATCCTTTCCTCAGAGAATATTTACCTAAGTGTTAGGATATCAGAGAAACTAGGAAAACAAACACTTCTAGCTAGAGAGGGAAACTTTTAAGTGAGACACACATTCTGACTATATTAATTTGTTTTTGGCATGGCACCTGTATTTTGAGAACACTAAGAAAATGAACTCTAAGGTATAAACAGGTACCATTGCCTCAGTGTGGCCCCTATTATGGGGCAACTGTGCCTACCCATCTCATGGCATCCATGCAAGGTCACAGCTATCATGAAGTGTGTTCCAAGAGGCAAGGACAGGGTCTCTTGAGAAGATGAGCAAATAATGTTAAAATAAAACATTGGAGCAAATGAGTCCTTCTTTAAATAGAAACGGTGGAGTCCTTGAGAATGAATCCTTAAAGAGCTTGGATTTCTAAAATAAATTAAATACATGGTCTGGGCCATATAGAACAAAATGAAATAACACTAACAAATAGGGTAGTGAAATTCTGCAGTACCTGGCTTAAATGGTAGGAGTTGGTTAATGCTTAGGATGGTGCCAAAGAAGAAGCAAAGGAAAGATGAAAGGTGGAAGACCAAATATTCAGAGAAACCCTTTCCTAAAAATGCGTGATAAAATATGCAAAAGCATCTGTTTTCATGCATGGCTGAGTTAAAATAAGGAAACCCTTCAGAGACTTGGAAGAACAAGCAAGTATAAATCCAGGGGTTAAGTGTGTGCCTTGCCCTGGAGTGTCTCCCAGCAACTAGCAGCCCAGAGTTGAGTGTTAAAGGGCTATGAGCCTGTAATTCGGGAGACAGAGACAGATGCTCAAACAAGGAGGAATACAGACTACCACACCTCTCACTCTCACATAAATCCAGGGTCATTAAGGGCAGCACTGTAAGCACCTGGACTAGGAAAGTCCCACCCTCATAAGGAGACAGTGAAAACATATGCCTGCCTTTTTCTGGGCCCCAATAGAGTACGGAAAAAACAAAAACAAAAGAAAGTTTTCTGTGATAATTCTTAAATACAAGACAATAACCACATGGGTTTGAGGTTTGAATTCATACTATGCGGCCTGAAAAACATCAGGGTGGAAAATCAGCTTCCTGTAGTTCTGGGAACTAATTGATTTGAGAAGTGGGGACATGAGGACACCCACACATGTTTGGAAACTTGGTTTATGACATGTTTTCATTGCAGATAAGTGGAAAAATAGTGTACTTTTCAAAAAACAGTACTAGGATCATTGATCTCCATATTAAAAAAAAAATTGACCTTTGTCCCATATAGCAAACACAAAAACTATTTTAACTGATTAATGTATGAAGGCATTATAAAGGCAGCTATGAAAGATTTTTAGAAGAAAAATGAGAATATCTTTGATCTTGGTGTATGCAAAAAGAACAAACCACAAGCAAAAAATTAACTTGACCATATAAAAATTTAAAACTTCTGCTCATTAAAAGATACTGTAGTGTGAAAAAACAACCCCAAAACTTGGCAGAGATATTTGCAGCACATGTTACCTGGGTTTGGTATCCAGAATGTGTAAAGGCCTCCTATAAATCCATGAGTGAAAGACAGCAACCCTACTAAAGAAAGTGAAGGAAAAACTCACTTCTCCTCCTGTGCGTCTCCTTCATTCTCATGTGACTACACACTCACAAGACTTCCGGCCCAAGAACTGTGGGTTTTTTTCCCCACACCAAGCAGTTCTCTGGGATACCAGCCAGGTGTCCTACAGTTCAATCTAACTCTGACACTAGCCAGAGATAGTGTCAAATGCCACAAGTTAAAGGCTCAGTTCCACGAGACGACCAGGCCCTCCATGCCAATCACAAATCCAGCTGTTACCTATGCTTCTGAATGACCAGTAATAAATCAGAGGTTCCCACCACTCCCTCCTTGGGTTCGATTAATTTGCTAGAGCAGCTCACAGAACTCAAGACAGCAGTGTACTTACTAGATTGCCAGTTTAATATAAAAGGATATAACTCAAGAACAGTCAGATGGAAGAAGGAAGCTATTTGGGAAGGGGCAAGGAGCTCGCATGGTGAGGCTAGGAGCACATGACTCTCCCAGCAGCTCCATGTGTTCACCAACTCAGAAGCTCTCTGAACCCCATACCATTGGGATTTTTATGGAGGCTTCCCACATAGGCATGATTAATCATTAACTCCATTTCCAGCTCCTCTCCCCTCTCTGGAGAATGGGGATAGGGATGAAAATTCCAAGCTTATAATCATGGCTGGGTCTTTCTGGTGATCAACCCCCACCCAGGAGCCACCCACAAGTCATCTCATCAGAACAAAAGACACGCCTGTCACCCAGGAAATTCCAAGGGATTTAATAATATCCTATGTCAGAAACTGGGGTCAAAGACCAAACATTAGAATAAAAGATATTTCTAGCACTCTTATCACTTAGGAGATTACAAGGGTTTTAGGGGCTCTGTGCCAGGAATTAAGGGCAGAGACCACTATATGTATTTTTTCTATTATTTCATAGTAAATAACATTCGGAGAATGAAGGTAAAAAGTATAAACATGGAAATTCGTTTTACTGCAATATTTCTTTAAGTCTGAAATTATTTGAAAATAATGTTAAATAAAATTTTAAATGCTCAAGTCATTTATATAGCTACCACCTCAATCTCATTCCTCTTTATTCCACTCTTTCTTAGCCACACTGTGCAAAGAAAAAGTTTTCTATTCTCACTTTTTCCCGTGTCTTCACCTCTAATGAATACTCACTTCGATCAATCGTCACCCACTGTAATAGCTTTTCCTATGGCCATAAGTGCATATTTGTTGCTCTACAAAGGACATTAATTACTAGCTGTTCAAAAATGCTCACATATTTTAACTCTAGACAAAACCTTTACCATGAAAGTCTTGCTCATATATCCAACTGCTTACTTGGTATGAGATACAACAAAGCAATTTTGTGAGTTTTACTCCTCTGTCCCAAATCTGTTTTTCTCTAGTGTTCCCAATCAGTAACTATCCAGTTAAAGATAGTGATCACTCCCTGTGCAAAGAATGAGAAGCATTGAAGAAGGGCAACAGGAGTTTCTAAGATACTAGAAATATTCTATTTCATAGTTTCAATAGTGGGTACATATACTCATTTTATTTTTCTTCTTAAGCTGTACATATATGACACATTTATATTTTCATATTTCTGATCCATCTCAGATTATAAATAATTTTGTACAGATGCATTTGTAAATAAGTGAGATGAACAAGTTCTCAGAAAAATGTAACTTATCAAAATTGCCTCAAAGGATTAGAAAACCTCAATGCAACCCAAACCATTAAATTAATTGAGTTGATAATCAATAATTCTACCAAAAAAGCATGAGCCCAAGAGAAAGGCAAAATGTTGTATGATTTATCTTTGGAGAAAGACAAATACTGCCTGATTCCATTCATATGCAGAAAATTAAAAAACACATAGATATAGAGAACAGATTGGTGGTTAGGAGAGGGGAAAAGGGATGTGGGTGGAGGGTGAAAGGAGTAAAGGGGCACATAAGCACAGTAGACTCTTGGTGGGGGACACGATATCGTCTACACAGAAGGCAAAATAGAATGATGTACACCTGAAATTTATACAATGTTATAAATCAATCTTACCTCAATTAAAAGTAAGAAAGAAAAGGGCTAAAGATAATCCCATAAAGGATAGAGTGTGCTTGTAGGGGTGGGAGGTGGGGCTTACCCTATCTGACATCAAGACTACTGTGAAGCTGTAGTAACTAAGCGTGGATTGCTGTTGAAAAGATCTATGCCTATGTGAAAACCAGAGGTAATATTACAGAACGGTGGGGGAATGGTCTATAAAATAGATGGTATAAGCAAATGGATCCAAATGGAAAAAATCAGAATGAATCCCTGTCCCAGAATTCACGCAAAGGTCAGCTCTTCATGACAAAAGACTTAAATGTGAAATGAAAAATCTTAAAATCTTTTAGAAAACAATATAGGAGAATAACTTACCATATCCTACATATACTAGGTAAACTGTGTACTGTGTGCTATGTGTTTGTTATATATAAGTACAGTATGTACATATACAATCTTATTTACAGTATATAAATGCTCGCTACTTTACATATATTCATGCTTCTAGAAAGTCAAAACAGACTCTTCTCAACTACCCACATATTCTTTACCTTCAGATATCACCACCCATCATATCACCTCCCTCCAGGGTCCTGGCTATCCTGCCTGAGTTGCTGAGTTGTGGATAGAGGGTATTTTGGATGCTTTCAAAGTGCTCTGTAATCTCGATCTCTCTCTCTCTCTCTCTCTCCCCCTTGTGTTCAGCTGCAGTTGCTAGAGCTATTAAAGCACTATTATGAAAGTAGGCGCATTCTGCACATACAAACTCATATTCTACTTTTCTTCAAGCATCTTCTGGTCTGAGATGAGGTGACTCACTAGGAAGAGAGCATGAGAGGAAACCTCAGGTCATTTGTCCTTCCAGTTCCCAGATTGCTGCCCCTGCAGACCTCTGGGTTCCAGCACACAGTCCTCTGTTCCTCCACCCAGATCCTCTATTCTAGGCACAGTCATTCAGCAGCTTGAGGCTGCCCCACTCCCAGAGGAACCTTCTTCCCCCATGGGTCTCTTATGTACCCTTCATTGCCATATATTTTGAAAAACATTTTCTCTGCCTGTGTCTCTTCATCTACAACTCACTACAAAGAGCACCAAAGCCCTGTCCTCTCCTCCCCTTTATCAATCTTGCTGCTACAAGTTCCACTAGTGTCTTCCTGGATGATAAATTCCAAGGGCCACTTGGCATTGCTCCCTCATATCTAGTGCAAAATGTTTATTTCATGAAATATTTGATGTACATAATTTTACAATTATTAAACTATGGACGTATTACATATTAGTTTTTTAAATTTTTTATAAAAGACCAGTCTCAGTTATACCATGTACAATGGACTGAATGTTTGTGTCCCTTCCAAATTCATATGTTGACATCCTGACCACCAATATGATGACATTAGGAGGTGAGGCCTTTGGGAGGTGATTAGGTCATAAAGGTGAGCCTTCATGAATGGGATTAGTGCCCATATAAAAAAGACCCCAAAGAGCTCTCTTGTTCTGTTTCCATCATGTAAGGAAGCAATAGAAGTCTCCAGCCTGCCACCCAGAAGAGGGCCTTCACTTGAATCTGACCGTGCTATCACCCCGATTTGGGACTTCCAGCCTCCAGAACTTTGTAGAATAAATTTCTGGTTTTTATAGGCCACCCAGTCTATGGTACTTGGTTACAGCAAACCAAAGCGACTAAGACACCATATAAGACTAGCACACATGGCTTTGTAGTCCAGAGAACCAGTATCTGAATGTGGAATCTGTTTCTAACATTCAGACATACTTTTTTTTTTTGAGGAAGATTAGCCCTGAGCTATTATCTGCCGCCAATCCTCCTCTTTTTGTCAAGGACGACTGGCCCTGAGCAGATATCCATGCCCATCTTCCTCTACTTTATATGTGGGACGCCTACCACAGCATGGCTTGCCAAGTGGTGCCATGCCCGCACCCAGGATCCGAACCAGAGAACCCCGGGCTGCCAAAGCAGAACATGTGAACTTAACTGCTATGCCACTGGGCCAGCCCCAGAACTGTATACTTTTTAACGGAGGAATTTTACTCTATGTAAATTATGCTGCAATACAAATACTAAAAATTTTAAAGAATTGTGATGTTTACCCATGGTCCTAGGATTTTTCTTTTTTTGAGCTGTTGACTGTTCTCCATGGGCTGCCATCTGTGCGTTAACTGTATCTTGGTGTTTTTCCCGGCAGGCGAGGGCGATGCTCCCCTGACGTCTGCCTTCCCCAGACACCTCTCAGCAGCTCCTCGGAGCTGCCCAGCAGCCACAGCTCCGGGTTTGCAAGGCTTAGCTGAAGAGATGGTGAGTCTCCTTTCTCCTTCTAATTGATCCTTGGTGAATCTCATTGGATTTTTATTTAATAAAATAATTATAATTGATGATGCTTTTCAGAAGGAAATAAAATTGCAAATAAGCAAATTTGCTCACATTTGAAAGTCCAAGGATGTATCTAACATGAATAAATCAATCACTTTGGCACTTTGGTCCTGCCGGGCCTGTCTGGTACCTTCCTCATGGGCACTGGAAAAAGTCACACTTGACTCTAAGAGTGTTTGAATTCTCTGTACAATCATTCCAACTCCTAAGTATTTACTGAAGGCCCTAGAAAATGCCACATCCTCTTGTTTACCTTGAACTTTTTGTCTACCACTAGTATTCATTTCTTGGATCCATTATTTCAGATTATTTAATTATCTCTATTTGGACAAGAAAATTGGAAAAATAAAGAAGTATCTAAAAAAGATTCTTATTATGTTTTAACTATCGCTTTTAGTTTGTTTCTCATTATGGCTGGCAATTATCTCCACTGAGGAGGCATAGGCATATAATGATCCATTATGAATATTGCATTTATAATTGTAAATATATCCTATGAGGAGTGTGTTTCTTTTACATGTGCATAAACAGAAGTGTAGAAAACTGGGTGTTAACCTTGTAAATAGGAGGAACATCAGAGCACTGTTTACTTAGTGACAAGGCATCCTGGCATTTTTCATGCAAAAACTAAGGTAAAATTTCTTTGCATAAATTCTTAGGAAATTAAATTTACAGTATTAAGAAAAAAATACTTGTAGGCATATATGAAAAAGACACCAAAATATACACTATTAATGTTAGGTTTTCCTTTTCTTAATTGCCTTCTTCCTTGTTATTTGTGCTTTCCTTTTCTTTTTTTACTGACTGTTACTTTCCTTGGCGTTTTCAGTATTCGAGCACATTTAGTGCATTTCACATTGGACTAAGTAAATATATTATGGCCTTTGTTATAGGTAATATGGTATCAAATATACATCTCATTCAAAGCACTTATTCTAATATAGCTACTTAAAATACAATATTTTATCATGTTTATAGGTATCCATTTTTATTTTAAAACAATTTTTCTATTTTAGTGAGATAAAACTTATGTGAATGTGTGTCAGTGAAGCAATTGCTAAAGAGGAAGAAATAATGAAATGATTTTAGATGGGGATTATTTATGTGCTTGTATACAATAGTAGAGTATTTGTCTTTTAATAACTTTTAGTTAATATTATCAATCATAGCAAGGATCCTCCAACTAGTCAATTAATTGTTTCCAAGTGGCCAGTAGGATTTCCTAATTGACCACAGGCCAGTGACCACCACCATACCTCCCAAGGAGCGGAGCTGCCAGCCAGATGTGTACAAGCCATCTTCTCAGAGCCCTGGTCCTGGCCTGTGTTTCCTGTTCGCCCCCAGCAGTCCATACTGCTCTCTGATATCTCACAGAAGTTGCTGTAACTGGGATATTTTTCCAGACTTTCACCCCCCTCTCCTTCACCACTGGCTCATGCCGCCAAGGTGCTACATGCATTGGGTCTGAGCTACCAGATTAAAGCAACTACAACAAAATGAACAATGCAACTTTTCCTTTTGCTCAAAATACATTTATGTCAGGTTATTTTATTCATTGTTAAAACTTAGGTTTTGTTAGGTTACTTTAGATAATGTTCCTATAGAGCCTAAGAAGATGGTCATTATCACTGCAAGAGTGATGGAGATGGGGAATGGGGAATGGGGAATCCCCAGCCGTCGCTCGTCTTGATGGCAGATCATATTTCATATTAAAGTACATGACCATGAGGATTCTCTGTCATTGAGATCATTTTTATTCTTAGTTTACATTCCTGAAACTTATAGTGAAAAGCATGATATCAATCTTAATAAAATTTATTTTTGTTAATGAAATTAGAAAAACGTTACTACTTTTATTAATTTAATACTTTAGTTAGCTATCAACTGAGTTGATTACAAATTCACTTTTTTATTTGTTTTGACTTTTCCCTCCCTATAGTAGCTTGCATTATTCAACAAAGGAATTCCAAATTAGGTGTGATTTATTGAAGGCTATAGATTATCTCCAGTGTTTTAATATCCATTATTAGATTTAGCAGGGTCTATGCAAGAGTAACTAAACAAGCATTCTGATCATAAATAATTAAACCAAGAAATAAATAACTCAGTGTTACAGACATTAAAGCCTTTCACCAGCAGAGTGTAAGGATCTCAATTAAAATTGACAGGAATAAAACAAGTAATTTTTCCAGTTATACCACATAGTCCTTTGCACCCATGTGACAGGAAGATGCTTTGAACACAGCTGTGGTGGCTCCTACAGGCCTTGCATGTGAGAGAGAGCAAGAAGGTAGCTATGGAGTAAAGGATTCTCGTCTGGCTCGTGTTGAGGGAGCAGGGTTGACTTCTGGAGGTGTCCTCATTCACACCATTTGCATGCCAGTGACAAGCTAGTTCTTCCATTTCAATAAATGATTCTCCACAGGCCAGACAAGTTAATGCACTCACAAAAGCAAGTTATTTATTCCTTTTTATGGGGAAGACTCACTTTTTCCATGGAAGATTTCATAAATTAGGAAGCATAATCCAAAATTACTTTCAACTTGTAAAAATACATTACCATGAATACTGGACAGATTAGAATGTAATTAATTTAATATATTTTAACTTTCTACATTTTCATAGTTAGAGCTTCTGTATAGCCTCAATTTTAATTTGTTAGTTAATAATAAAATGCACATTCTTTAAACCAAAGTCAGCACTGTTATTAATGCAGGCTCCAGTGTAGCTTTCACAGGTTAAGGTGGGATCTCAGAGCAGGAAATAGTGATTGCACTTGTCTATGAGCTACCAGACCCTTGAAGTGACAGCAAAATGTGCCTTAATAAAATGCTTTTTCCCACGCACTTGAGAAATCCTGAAAATGTGCTAATGCAATTGTAATTGTGCATTTGCGCCAAAGAAAAATTGAAGAAGTAGAATTATAGTTCAAAATATAGTAATATATAATTGCTTCCAGAGGCAACAAATGCTTTTTTAAAAATCTCTCCCATCTGCTTGGTAGAGTCAAGACAGAATATTAAAAAGTGGAATATTGTGACTTCCTATTTTTGCCTGTTGTTTTTTACTTATCACTGCTGAGCCCTTGTATTGCCTGCAATCTCTTAAAATAGTTGTCCCCATGCTAGTACATGTCAATGATAAGATCAAACTCTGGTACGAAAGAAGCAACAAGCAAAAAACATTATGTTAGGTCTATTATTGACAAAGATTACCCCAATTTTTAGATAAACTGCAGAAAGAATGATTTTAAAATTCTGGTGGGGAATTTTGGGGTGTCTTATTATCCTAAGTAATCCACTTGTCTTCTTATGACTTTAGTGCATAATAATCATTTCTAACACACTGCTGATGCACAGGGCTCATGGGGCAGGTCCCTGAGAAAGGAGAAAGAATGGATTATTTTTAGATGGATGTTTTCTGCTGCTTAACCTAGTATGTAAAAATATTCAAAAATTTATCTTTAGCTATTTAGTTATCAGATAATTTTCCATTACTGAAGAATGTCTTTAAACATTTAGGAAAACATATTCATAATTTGACAATTATGTCAAAGTTGACGTCAACTAATTACAAAGAAAGGGGGAGAAAAAGGTTCCATGTGCTGCAGGAGAGATTTCAAAGTCTGGCACTAAGTACTATCCGGGTTTCACTGACATCTCATGACCAGTTGGATAGAGCCCAAGAAAGAGAGGTTATTGGTGTGCTGGGAGTTCGTGCCCACGAGGAAGGTCCCATATCCTGTGACTATGTGTTGTGGGTCTATGGTTTCAGGAAGAGACCATCCCACAGGGAAACTGGGAACAATTCAGGAAGTTCAGGGAGGTCCAGGGAGATGCTGTGTGCCACAGATGGGGTGGCAGGGAGACTGGGGCCTCTGGTAACCCACAGACCATACAGATGCCTGCAGCCCAGCCTAGACAGACAAAAGCATAACAAGTTGCAATCAATGTAAAGGTTTGCATTTATTTCAGAGACGGCACAGATTTTAGCAATCTGGCTTGTTCAGCAGTACATATAAAAATGATTATAGAATTTTAGTGGGTCCCAAATAGCATGCTCAACAAAATCAGCAAGTGAAATCAAAATCTCATCTCTCAAAGCGGCAACTCCCAAACTAGAGATTCCTTACAGCAGGCGTCCCAAACCAAAGTTCCAAGTGTGAGCTCAGAGAAACCCTGAATCCTTGTACTGTAGGCCAGAGGGCTGAATCTCTGTGCATAGGTGAGGACGAAGAGCCAATTTACATCATCACATTTGGAAACTATAATCATTCTTCTACTACTTCCGGAATCAAGGAGGTAGGAAAACATGAATCCTTAGTTTCATCTCTTTATGTATTTACTTTACACTATAACACCTGGCATTATGGATCAAATGTGTTATTTCTAGACATTTTAACTGCCTATTTCTAGGTGTTTCCTGCCTCATCTTCTTCCATGTGACTGTCTTTACCTAATAAAACACAGCCAGCCCCATCCTCCTGCAGTGTGTCACCACACAGCATTCCTCCCAAAGAATTATCACGTGGTTCCGAGTCTCCTCTCCAGTCTCCTGATCAGCTGAACAGGTACCCCTGCAGGGCCAAAGGCTGCTTGTAGACAGGGTTTGATCACCCAAGACATAGGTAGGGAGGTTCCAAAGGAGTTTGATTGATAGTTTAGGGCAACCAGTTAATCTTCAGAAACTTTAATTTATCTCACTTTTTCCTCCAAATATTCTGTTGTGAAAAGCCCTGGTTAGTTCACTTCTGTATGACTTGGTTGCAGCTGAAGCATGATAGGAAAGATGAAAGAAAAAAGCTTAAGGGAAAAATAATCCAACAGTAGAAAATATAAAACACCTGTAGTTTTGTATTACTTTGAGGGTAAATTCATTACGTTAAACATAAGATATAAATTGCAAGCAGTATCATGATAGATTTCAGGGATAGCAAGCTCAGTGTTTGAGCCGTCTTTGTAGGGGTAGTTCATGTGGATATTTGACAGCCCTGAGCCTCTAAACACGCCGTTCGTTAATTTGAGGAGAGAATTACCTCGTTGTAAATTTTAAGATGCTGAGGATCAGTTTGTGTTTCTATGCCTTTCACATTGCATGACTCAAAGCTAAGAAGAATTCTGTGGTATATTTCATGTAAAAATGTTACTGAAATGAACTGACAAAGCCTAAAGGTGAGAACAAGATTATGAGCAGGATTATAGAACAAATTTTGATAATGACGCCAAAGAAATTCAGAGAAGTCATTGAAACCAAACATTTAATTATGTTAACATATTTATTATCCCTTTTTTCTGTACCTGTTTTTGTGACACTAAATAAAAATAACTGAAAATTTACATATAAAGTGTTTAAAACATGGCAATAAAAATGATATTGTGCCTAGCACAAAATAAATTCTTAATATTTTGGAATGAATGACAATTACTATACGAGGAAAATATAGTCTTTATATGATAGATACACACAACTGTAGCACCTGATTTTCTCCCTGGCCAATAATTGACTTTCATTTTTTCTTCCAGCTTTATTGAGAGATAATTGAGATAAAACCATGATGTAGGTTTAAGATATAGGACGTGATTTGATATACATATGTATTGCAAAATGATTACCACATAATGGTAGTTAATACATGTATCACCTCACATAGTTACCATTTTTGTGTGTGGGGAGAACTTTCAGAATGTACTCTCTTAGCAGCATTCCAGTGTATGATAGTGTTGTTAACTATAGTCACCATGCTGCATGTTAAATCCCTAGAACTTGTGTCTTCTAGCTGAAACTTTGTTACCCTTTAACCACCTTCACCCATTCCCCCACCCCATGGCAACCACCCATTCACTCTCTGTTTCTATGACTTCAGGTTTTTTTAATTCTCCATATAGGTGAGATCATAAAGTATTTGTCTTTCTCTGTGACTTATTCCACGTAGCATAATGCCTTCAAGTTTCATCTATGTTGTCACAAATGCTGCCTTTTTTATGGCTAAATAATATCCCATTATATATATAAACCACATTTTCTGTATCCATTTATCTGTTGACAGGCACTTAGCTTGTGTCCATATCTTGGCTATTGTAAATAATGCTGCAGTGGACATGGAGATGAGGATATCTCTTCTAGACAGTGATTTCATTTCCTTTGGATATATAGCTAGAAGTGGATTAGCTGGATGATATGGTAGTTCTATTTTTAATTTTTTGGGGAAACACTATACTGTATTTCATAGTAGCTGCACCAATTTACATTCCCACCAACAATGCACCGGGGTTCCCTTTTCTCCACATCATCAGCAACACTTGTTATCTTTGTCTGTTTGATAATAGCGATTCTAACAGGTGTGAGGTGATATCCCACTGTGGTTTTGATTAGCATTTCCTTGATAAGTGCCATTGAGCATCTTCTCATATACTGTTGGCCGTTTGTATATCTTCTTTGGGAAAATGTCCATTTAGGTCCTTTGCCCATTTTTTAAATCAGATTATTTGTTTTTGCTATTGAGTTGTATTAGTGTCATATATTTAGGATATTAATCCTTTATCACAGAGTTGGTTTACAAATATCTACTCCCATTCCATAGGTTGCCTTTTCAGTTTGTTAATTGTTTCTTTTGCTGTGCAGAAACCCTTTAGTTTAATGTAGTCCCAATTGTTTATTTTTGTTTTTGGTGCTTGAGCTTTTGGTGTCAAATCCAAAATGTCATTGCCAAGACCAATGTCAAGGACTGTACGCCCCATGTTTTCTTCTATGAATTTTACAGTTTCAGGTCTTACTCAAGTCTTTAACCCATTTCAAGTTAATTTTTGTAAGTGGTGTAAGATACAAGTCTAATTTCATTATTTTGCATATGAGTATCTGCTTTTCCCAGCAACGTTTATTAAAGAGACTTTCCTTTCCTTATTGAGTCTTCTAGGCTACTTTGTCAATGATTAGTTGACCATATATGCATGGGTTTATTTTGGGGCTCTCTATTCTGTTCTGTTGGGGTCTATGTCTCTTTTTCTTCCAGTATCATACTGTTTTGATTTCTATGGCTTCATGGTATAGCTTGAAATCAGCAAGTGTGATGCTTTCAGATTTGTTTTTCATGCTCAGGATTGCTTTAGCTATTCAGGGTCTTTTGTGGTTCCATATGAATTTAAAGATTGTTTTTCTGTTTCTGAGGAAAATGCCATTGGAATTTTCATAGAGATTGCATTGAATCTATAGATGGCTTTGGGTAGTATGGAAATTTTGACAATATTCATTCTTCCTATCTATGAACACAGGATATCTTTCCACTTACTTGTGTCTTCTTCAAATTCATTCATGAACGTTTTATAGTTTTCAGTGTACAGATCTCCCACCTCCTTGCTTAAATTTATTCCTAGGTATTTTATTCTTTTTGATGCTCTTGTAAATGAGATTTCTTTCTTTAGTTCTATGTCAGGTAGTTTGTTGTTAGTGTATAGAAACACAATTGATTTTTGTATGTTGATTTTGTATATACAATTTTACTGAATTTGTTCTAACAATTTTTGTTGGAGTCTTTAGGGTTTTCTGTATCTAAGATCATGTCATCTGAAAACAGAGAAAGTTTTACTTCCTCCTTTCCAATTTGGATGCCATTTATTTCTTTTTCTTGCCTGATTGCTCTGTTTAGGACTTTCACTACTGTGTTGAATAGGAGTGATGAGAGTGTGCACTCTTGTCTTATTCCTAATATTAGAGGAAAATCTTTCAACCTTTCACCACTGATGTTAGCTGTGGGTCTGTCATGTATGGTGTTTATTATGTTGAGGTACATTCCTTCTATACTTAACTTGCTGAGAGTTTTTAATCATGAGAGGATGTCGAATTTTCTCAAATGCTCTTTCTTGCATCTATTGAGATGATTATATGATTTGTATCTTCCATTCTATTAGCTGGGTGTGTGACATTTATTGATTTGTGTATGTTAAATTATCTTTGCATCCTAGGGGTAAATCCCACTTGATCACCGTGTGTGATTCTTTTTTTGTGAACTTGAATTTCAGTTTGCTTGTATTTTGTTGAGAGTTTTTGCATCTATGTTCATCAGGGATGCTGGCCTATAGTTTTCTTTTCTTGTAGTGTCCTTGTCTGACTTTGGAATCAGAGTAATACTGGTCTCATATAATGAGTTTGGGAGTGTTGCTTTCTCTTCAGTTTTTTGGAAGAGGTGGAGAAGGATTCACATTAATTTTTCTTTAAATGTTTGATAGAATTCATCAGTGAAACCAACTGGTCCTCAGCTTTTCTTTATTGGGAAGTGTTGATTACTGATTCAATCTCCTTACTCTTTATTGATCTGTTCAGATTTTCTATTTCTTCATGATTCAGTCTTGGTAGGTTGTATGTTTCCAGGAATTTACCCATTTCTTATACGTCGTCCAATTTGTTGGCATATAATTGTTCATAGTAGTCTCTTATGATCTTTTGTATTTCTGTGATATCAGTTGTACTTATCTTTTATTCATAATTTTATTTATTTTAGCCCTTTTTTTCTTGATTAGTCTAGCTAAAACTTTGTCAATTTTGTTTATCTTTTCAAAAAATCAACTCTTACTTTCGTTAATCTTTTCTATTTTTCCTGTTATCTATTTCATTTATTTCTGCTCTAATCCTTATTATTTCCTTCCTTCTGCTAACTTTGGGATTACTTTATTCTTTCTTTTCTAGTTCCTTGAGGTATAAAGTCAGGTTGTTTATTTGAGATCTTTTTTCTTTCATGTATGTTTATGGCTATAAACTGTCCTTTTAGAAATGTTTTTGCTGCATCCCATAAGTTTTGATATGTTGTGTTTCCTTTTTTATTTGTCTCAAGATACTTTTTTAATTTCCCTTTGGATTTCTCCTTTGATACATTGTTTGTTTTTAAGAATATTTTGTTTAATTTACACATATTTGTGAATTTTCCAGCTTTACTCCTGTTATTGATTTCTAGTTTCATACCACTGTGGTCAGAAAAGACACTTGATGTAATTTCTATCTTCTTGTACTTGTTGAGACTTGTTTTGTGGGTATGATCCATCCTCAAGAATGTTTTTTGTGTATTTGAGAAGAAAGTACATTCTGCTGCTGTCGGATGGAATGTTCTGTGTATGTGTGTTAGGTTCATTTGGTGTACAGTTCAAATCCACTGTTTCCTTATTGACTCTGTGTCTGGATGATGTGTCCATTATTGAGAGTGAAATATCAAAGCCCACAACTATTGCTGTACTGCTGTTTATTTTTCCTTTTAGTTCTGTTAGTATTTGCTTTATATATTTAGGCGATCTGATGTTAGGCACATAAATATTTACAATTGTTCTATCTTCTTGATTAATTGACTCTTTTATCATTATATAATAACCTTCTTTGACCCACGTGCCCATTTTTACCTTAAAATCTATTTTTGTTTGATAAAACATAGCTACCCTTGCTTTCTTTCATTTACCATTTGCTAGGAATGTCTTTCTCCATCCCTTCACTCTCAGCCTATGTGTGTCTTTAATGCTAAAGGGAGTCCCTTGTAGGTGGCCTATTGTTGGATCTTATTTTTTTATCCATTTGGCCATTCTATGTCATTTGATTGGAAAAATTAATCCTTTTATGTTTAAAATAGTTATTGATATGTAAAGACTTATTATTAACATTTTATTAATGTTTTCCAAATGTTTTATAGTTCTTCTGTTGCTTTCATCCTCTCTTGCTGTCTTAATTTCAGATTCGATGACTTTTTGTGTCAGTATACTTTTTCCAGCTTTACTCCTATTGTTAATTTCAATATAATATTCCTTTATCATAATCTTTTGTTTACCTATTTCTGTATTTTCCTTTGTGTACTATGAGGGTTACATAAAATATCTTATGGTTAAAACATCCTATTTTAAGCTGATAACAACTTAACTTCAATAGCATACAGAAATTCTATACCTTTACTTCTCATTCCCTCACATGTTAGGTTATTGATGTTACCTTTTATATTGTATATCTTATAGCAAATTTAGCTAATTATTTTAGTTATAGTTATTATTTTTTGTGTATTTGAGGACGATTAGCTCTGAGCTAACATCTGTACCAATCTTCCTCTGCTTTTTATGTAGGATGCAGTCACAACATGGCTGATGGGTAGAGTAGGTCCACACCCAGGATCTGAACCTGTAAAGTCCAGGCCACCGAAGCGGAACATGCAGAACTTTAACCACTCGGCCATGGGGCCGGCCCTTAGTTTTAGTGTTTTGGGGATTTTTTTTATTTTTTGAGGAAGATTAGCCCTGAGATAACTGCTGCCAATCCTCCTCTTTTTGCTGAGGAAGACTGGCCCTGAGCTAGCATCCGTGCCCATCCTCCTCTACTTTATATGTGGGACGCCTACCACAGCATGGCGTGCCAAGCAGTGCCATGTCTGCACCCAGGATCCGAACCAGCGAACCCCAGGCCGCTGAAGTGGAATGTGTGCACTTAACTGCTGCGCCACTGGGCTGGCCCCATTTAGTTATTTTTAATACATTTGTTTTATAACTTTAAACTGGGGTTGAAAATGATTTACTTATTACCATTACAACATTAGAGAATTTGGTTTTGAATATATATTTACCTTTACTGGTGATTTTACATATTCGTATATTTTTACAATATTTATTAGCATCCTTTCATTTCAGTGTGAAGAATGCCCTTTAGTACTTCCTGTAAGGTAGGTCAAGTGGTGGTGAATTCCCCCAGCTTTTGTTTGTTTGGGAAAGTCCTTGTCTTTCCTTCATTTCTGATTGACAGCTTTACTGGTAGTGTTCTGGGCTGACAGTTTTTTCCTTCAAAATTTTGAATATATCATCCTACTCTCTCCCGGCTTGCAAAGTTTCTGCTAACAAATCCACTTATAGTCTTATGCAGGCTGCCTTTTACATTGTGAGTTGCTTTTTTCTTGCTGCTTTCTAAATTCTCTCTTTGCTTTTGACTTTTGATAATTTAATGATAATGTGTCTCTTTGTAACCCTTTTTGGGATCAACCTATTTGAGGAATTTTGTGCCTCGTGATCTGGATGTCCATTTCCCTCCATGTTTGGGAAGTTTTCCAGTATTGTTTTACATAGACTTTCTGTCCCTTTCTCTTTCTCGTTTCCTTATAAGATTCCCATAACGCATAGATTGTTCATTTTGAAGATGTCCCATATGTCCTGGTGGTTTTCTTCATTTTTTTCATTCTTTTTTTCTCTTGGCACCTCTGACTGGATAATTTAAATGACTATTCTTTGAGTTCACTGATTCTTTCTTCTGCTTCGTCAAGTCTGTGTTGAAGCTCTCTGTTGAGTTCTTCAGCTCAGTCTTTATATGCTTCAGCTCTGGGACTTCTGCTTTGATATTCTTGATGGCTTCTATTTCTTTTTTGAATTTCTCATTTTGTTTATGTATTGTTTTCCTAATTTGTTTAGTTGTCTATCTTTTGTTCTTGTATATCACTGAACTTCTTTAAGAGGCTTATTCTGAATTCAGCTCAGCTCATAGATCTTCATTTCTTTAGGGTCTGTTATTGGAGCTTTATTAGTTTCCTTTGATGGTGTCATGTTTTCTTGATTCTTCATGCTTTTGTATCCTCGCATTGATTTCTGTGCATTTAAGTAAGTGGTCCCCTGTTCTAGACATTACAGGTTTGCTTCAGCAGGAAAAGACCTTCACTAGTCAGCTCAGCTTTGGGTTCTGGATGGGTCAGCTAGTAATGCCTATGGGCAGTGAGCTTCCTGTTAGAGTCTCTGTTTGGGAACAGCCACTGCCTGAGCTCTGAGTCTCGGGGTGGGGAGTTGCTGCTAGCTGGGCTCTGTGTTTGGCTGGGCCTGCTGGCTGGGCTCCCTGTTTAAGTGGGGCCACTGGATGGGCTCCCTGGTTGGGAAGGGCTGCTGGCTGCACTCTTCGGTCAGGCAAGGCCACCAGTTGTGCTCTGCAATCACCTCTTGTTGGGCAGGATTGCAGGCTGTGTTTGCTGGTTGGGCAGTGCTGCTGTTTGGGCTCTGCAATTGGCCAGTGCTGCAGGCTGGGATCCACAATGACTTTGTTTGAATGAGGCCTAAGGCTGTGCCACGTGACTGGATGGTGATGCTGGTTGAACTGAGTGTTCAGACAGAGCCACGGGCAAGGTTTTGCCATCCAACAAGGTCTCAGACTATGCTCTGTAATCAGGTAGGTCTGCAGGCCATACTTTGAAGTTGATTGGGGTCACAGGCTGGGACCTGTCATTAGGCAGGCCACTGACTTTGCTCCATTGTTGGGTAAGGTTTCTGGTTGGGCTCACTGGTTGGGCAGAGTCTCCAGCTATATGCTTTAGTTGAGTGGGGCTAGAGACTGTGCTTTGTGGTCAGGTGGAGTTACTGTCTAGGCTCACTGGTCAGATGGTGCCACAGGCTACAATCCATGATTGGGTGAGGCCACTGGCTAGGCTACCTGACTGAGGAAGGCCACAGGCTGTGCTCAGAAATTGGGCAGGGCCGTAAGCTGGGTTCTGCTTCAGGGCAGGGCCGCAGGCTGGGGTCCTAGCCTGGGCAATACTGTAGGCTGGGCTCTGAGGTTGCCCAGGGTACGTCTTCAGGCCCCTTGGCCAAATGAGGCCTGAGGCTATGTTCAGGAGTTGAGCAGGGCTGCTGGCTTGGCTTTCTGCTTGAGCAGGGCTGAAGGATCAGTGCCCAGCTTCTCTGGCTAGGCTTCCTGGTCAAGCAGGACTGGAGGCTATGCTCAGCAGTTGGGCGGGGCTGCTGCATTTTTCCCTGCCCAGGCAGGCCTTAAGATGTGCTCTGTGACCGCCAGATACCTGTGGACAGGCTTCCTGTTGGATCAGGACTGGAGGCTGTGACCCATAGTTGGGTGGGGCTGCGAATTTGCTTCCCTGCCCAGGCAGACTATCCAATGTGCTCTACAGCTGTTGTACATCTGTGGCCAGGTCTCCCAGTGTGTCAGGACAAGATTATGTTTGCCATTAGGTGAGGCTGTGAATTTACTTACCTGCCAGATCAGAGCCATAGAATGAGATGTGTTGCTGGTTCAGCCCATTGACTGGGAACCCACAGCAGGCAGAACTGCTGACTGAGCTCTCTGGCCAAAGGGACCTCTAGCACAGCTCTGCAGGTGGGCAGACCCAATGACTGGGGTCTCTGCTTAAGCACTGCTGCCTGCCAAAATGAGGGTCATCAAGATCTGAGCAATGGTTGCTGTTAGCCCTGCCCCCCTTCTCCATCTCTGTCTGATCCGCAGTGGTCCTGCCTCACAGAATGGAGAGATTACTGTAGTGATCTCCTTAGGGTGAAACCCAAGCAGGCCTCCCAAGTATTGTCCTGCAACGCTGGCACAGCTGGGTGTTTGCCTTGGGCTTTTTCCCACTGGAGAAACTGTAGGTCAGGGGAGGCTTCTCAGTGGCACTTTATCCCTCACAGAGTAACATGATGAGTGTGAGATAAACACTCTTTGGTCTAAAAAGAGAAAACACAATACTCCACAGCTGTAAATGTGTCCAGTGACCCAAGGTGTAATGCTTTAATACATGTGGCACTTGGTTATTTTTAGGATTTCCTTCCCCGGTTATAAGTTCTCCACCTCAGGTTAAACAAATACTAAGTATTAAAGAGAATTAGGGGGAGAGAGAGGAGACAAAGTGTTTGAAAATGCAAAGCCTTGAAAATGAAGAGATGATTCATTGGAATCAGGGAGGAATTATCTGTGTACTAATAATGCCACCATTATAATGCCTCAGACGTATTTAGCACATTCTCTAGAATTGTGTCCAATGTCCACAAGTGAAGAAGACTGCTTATCCTTAGTAGTCAATGTGTCACTATATCCCTGGCCACACTGGTTTCCCCAGCCTTAGAGGCCACCCATGGCCACATCTCTTAGAGAACAGAATAAATAACAAGCTATAACAGTGTTTGAAAAACATGAAAAATATTTTATGTGCTTTTTGGCTTATCCACATGCTCCATGATAAATTATTTGATAGATCTTATTGTTTACAGGTGTGTAAAGAAAGACTTCTGTAGAAGTCATAGTGCAATTATGCGTTTTGTTCAGTTCCTTAAAAGTAGCTACTAAAAAATCTTTGCTCTCATGATAGGTATAATTCAAGATATTGCAGCAACAAATTTATGACTTAGTAAAAGTTTTCATCAAAGTTCAGAGACCTAAGTATGCAATCTTAGTGTACAGTGGGAGGCAGCTGGCCCCCAAAAGATGTCAGCACAACATCCTGATGATGATATGGCACATTAAGACAGTGACAGGATAAGAAACCCAGCACAGCTCCAGCGGGCAAGTGAGGACAGCCCCAATCATCTAATGACAGGTACAAAAGGCACATGAGCAAGGCCAGGTCCTGCATGAGGTCAAGCAGTGAGAAGAGAAAAGGAGCATCAAAAGTTGTGGGGAGGACTGTCCGATCTGGAGATGGCAGGCCTCAGCTCCATCTGTAGCAGGTCAGCAGCCCAGAGAACTGACTGGGAGCTGACTGACTATCAGGGCCCTACACAGCTAAATACACTCTCCTTCCAGCCCTGTCAAAGCAACTGCAAAACCCAGCTGAGCTCAGAGTTAACTCTGGGAAGAAGGGGAGGGAACAGAACACACGAAGGAATTTTGAACTGAATGTAACTGAAATATAGACATGCATGGACAGGCTAATCCCTGAACTGGACTGGTATGACCAGGTTTCAGTTTCTGCATCAGCCAGAAGTTCCCATTATAAAATTCTTTGAGTTATGGCAAAATAAAGTTATATTTTCTCTCCTGTGTTTGTGATTGAAAAATTTATATCAACAGTATGATTCCAACTGATTTGTTTCAGGGCTTATATCAGGGTTATGTCCAATATCTTTAATAGCTTGAATTTATCACTTCTAGGGGGAAATGTCATGTTGTTGAGGCTGATTTAAAGTTTTCTTGAAAAAGTCTGAATGTGATGCAAAATTCTTGCACTGAAAGAGTTTCACATTCTCCCCGCATTTGTACTTACTAGAGCCAAGTACATCAAAGATGTGGATCAAAGCCCCAGAGTCACTTTCTCCCGAGTTCAAGAGGACAGACTCCCAGATTTTGTTTTTGACATGCTGGTCAACTCAACGTTTGACTGTCTGCTGACAGTAAGAAAGCTTTCTCTGATTTCTATGTCTATCCTTGGTTCGAATATCCAGAAGTATCTGATAAAGCCGCCACTGCCATTCCCACTTGACCTGTAACTGTAAGTTAAGATTTTTCTATTTAAGAGATACAAAGGGTAAGGAAATGAATTAACTGCCATCCATCATTGAGCTGGGTATAGATAGTTTGGTAAAGCTTTGTGAATACTAATTTCTCTCTCACCTCCATGAGTTAATCATTAATATCACTCGTAAATTTATGAAACATTGTTTCATTTCTAAGATTAAAGTTGCGGTGAATATTGTCTCTTCCTAAATACCTAAGATGGTTGATCCACATATATGCCAAACACTCATAAGGTTGAAAGTTTGAGCATTCATTCTCCTTGCCTTTGTGTGTAGACCCTTCATAATCAGCTCCACCCCACCATTCCTGCTCGAGAACCACTGTTCCTTTCCTATCTTCCAGGTTCTCATTAGCCTGACTTGCTTCCTTCTGCTCTCATGCATTAGCATTTATTAGAATCCTCCAGTGAGACCAGCTCCCAATGCAGCATTTTTTTTATTGAGTTCATAATAGTTTACATCAATGCGAGATTTCAGTTGCACATTAGTTCTTGACTGTCACCACATAAGTGCTCCCCTTCACTTCCTGTGCCCCCAGCCCCCTTCCCCTGGTAACCACTGAACTGTTTTCTTTGTCCATGTGTTTGTTTATATTCCACATATGAGTGAAATCATCTGGTGTTTGTCTTTCTCACTCTGGCTTATTTCACTTAGCATAATTCCCTCTAGGTCCTTCCATGTTGTCACAAATGGGAAGAATTTGTCTTCTTTTCTGTCTGAGTAGTATTCCTTTGTGTGTGTGTGTGTGTATATATACATATATATATATATGTATATATATACCACATCTTCTTTATCCAACCATTGGTCGATGGGCACGTGGGTTGCTTCCATGTCTTGGCTATTGTGAATAATGCTGCTATGAACACAGGGGTGCATATGGTTTTGTGGATTGTTGATTTCAAATTGTTTGGGTAGACACCCAGTAGTGGGATAGCTGGGTCATATGGTATTTCTATTTTCAGTTTTTTAAGGAATGTCTATACTGTTTTCCATAGTGGCTGCACCAGTTTGCATTCCCACCAGCAGTGTATGAGAGTTCCTTTCTCTCCACACCCTCTCCAACATTTGTTATTTTTAGTCTTAGTAATTAGAGCCATTTTAACAGGCGTAAGGTGGTATCTTAGTGTAGTTGTGATTTGCATTTCCCTGATGATTAGTGATGTTGAACATGTTTTCATGTGTTTATTGGCCATTTATATATCTTCTTTGGAAAAATGTCTGTTCATCTCCTCTGCCCACTTTTTGATCAAATTGTTTGCTTACTTATTGTTCAGCTGTGTGAGCTCCTTATATATTAAGCAGATTAACCCCTTGTCAGATATATGATTTGCAAATATTTTCTCCCAATTGGTGAGTTGTCTCTTTGTTTTGATTCTAGTTTCTTTTGTGTTGCAGAAACTCTTTAGTTTGATGAATTCCCACTTGTTTATTTTTTCTTTTGTTTACCTTGTCAGAGAGGACATGGTATTTCAAAAGATCCTTTTTAGTTCAATGTCAAAGAGTGTACTACCAATATTATCTTCCAGGAGTTTTATAGTTTCAGGATGTATCTTCAAGTCTTTGATCCATTTTGAGTTTCTTTTTGTGTATGGCATGAGATAATGGTCTACTTTCATTCTTTTGCATGTGGCTGTGCAGTTTTCCCAACACCATTTATTGAAGAGAATGTCTTTTCTCCATTGTATGTTCTTGGTACCTTTGTCGAAGACTAGCTATGTGTAGATGTGTGGTTTTATTTCTGGGCTTTCAGTTCTATTCCATTGATCTATGTGCCTGTTTTTTGTACCAATACCATGCCATTTTGGTAACTATGGCTGTGTAGTATATTTTGAAATCAGGGATTGTGATACCTCCAGCTTTGTTCTTTTATCTCAGGATTGCCTTTGCAATTTGGGGTCTTTGATTTCCCCATGTGAATTTTAGTATTCTTTGGTCTATTTCCATGAAGAATGTCATTGGGATAAGTCCTTCACCTCCTTGGTTAAATTTATTCCTAGGTACTTTATTTTTTTAGTTGCAATTGCAAATGGAATTATATTCTTGAGTTGTCTTTCTGTAAGTTCGCTATTGGAGTATAGAAAAGCAACTGATTTTTGTAAGTTGATTCTGTACCCTGCAACTTTGCTCTAGTTGTTGATTATTTCTAATAGTTTTCTGATTGATTTTGGGGGGTTTTCTATATATAAGATCATGTCATCTGCAAAGAGAGAGAGTTTCACTTCTTCACTCCCTATCTGGATTCCTTTTATTCCTTTCTCCTGCCTAATTGCTCTGGCCAAAACCTCCAGTACTAGGTTCAATAAGAGTGGCGATAGTGGGCATCCTTCTCTTATTCCTGTTCTCAGGGGGATGGCGCTCAGTCTTTGCCCATTGAGTATGATGTTGGCTGTGGGTTTGTCATATATGGCCTTTATTATGTTAAGGTAATTTCCTTCTATCCACATTTTGTTCAGAGTTTTTATCATAAATGCTGTTGGATATTGTCAAATGCTTTCTCTGCATCTATTGAGATGATCATGTGGTTTTTATTCCTCAATTTGTTGATGTGGTGTATCAAGTGGATTGATTTGCAGATGTTGAACCATCCCTGTGTCCCTGGTATGAATCCCACTTGATCATGATGTATGATCCTTTTGATGTATTGCTGAATTCGGGTTGCCCAAATTTTGTTGAGAATATTTTCATCTATGTTCGTCAGCGATATTGGCCTGTAGTTCTCCCTTTTTGTGCTGTCCTTGTCAGGCTTTGGTGCCAGAGTGATGTTGGCCTCATAGAATGTGTCAGGAAGTGTTCCATCCTCCCTAATTTTTTGGAATAGCTTAAAAGGATAGGTATTAATCTCTGAAAGTCTGGTAGAATTCCCCAGGAAAGCAGTCTGGTCCTGGGGTTTTATTCTTTGGGATGATTTTGATTGCTGTTTCAATCTCTTTCCTTGTGATTGGTCTATTCAGATTGATCGTTTCTTCTTGACTCGACTTTGGGAGGTTGTAAGAGTCTAACAATTTATCCATTTCCTCTAGGTTATCCGTTTTGTTGGCATATAGTTTTTTGTAATATTCTCTTATAATCCGTTGTATTTCTGCGGAGTCTGTTGTTATTTCTCCTGTTTCATTTCTGATTTTGTTTATTTGAGTTTCTCTCTTTTTTTCTTTCTAAGTCTGGCTAGGAGTTTGTCATTTTTATTTATCTTCTAAAGAACCAGCTCTTTGTTTCATTTGATACTTTCTACTGCCTTTTTTGTTTCCATAGCATTTGTTTCTGCTCTGATTTTTGTTATTTCTCCCTTATGCTGTCTTTGGGCTTTGTTCTTCTTTTTCTAATTCAGTTAGGTGTAATTTGAGATTGCTTATTTGGGATTTTCCTTGTTTGTTAAAGTGTGCCTGCATTGTGATGAATTTCCCTCTTAATACAGATTTTGCTGCATCCCATATGAGTTGGTATGGCATGTTATCATTTTCATTTGTCTCCAGATATTTTTTGATTTCCCCTTTAATTTCTTCAATCATCCATTGCTTGTTCAATAGCATATTGTTTAGTCTCCACATCTTTGTCCCTTTCTCAGCTTTTTCCTGTAATTAATTTCTAGCTTTACAGCATTATGATTGGAGAAGATGCTTGTTATTATTCCAATTTTTTCTAAATTTATAGAGGCTTGTCTTGTTTCCCAACATATGGTCTATCCTTGAGAATGCTCCATGCACACTTGAGAAGAATGTGCATTCTGCTATTTTTGGATGGAGTGTTCTATATATGTCTATTAAATCCAACTGGTTTAGATTTTCATTCAATTCCACTATTTCCTTGTTGATTTTCTGTCTGGATGATCTGTCCAATGATATGAGTGGGCTGTTGAGGTCCCGTAATATTATTGTATTATTCTTAATATTTTCTTTTAGGTTTTTTAATAGTTGCTTTATGAATCTTGGTGCTCCTGTGTTGGGTGCATAGATATTTATAAGCGTTATTTCTTCCTGATGGAGTGTCCCTTTGATATTATATGTTGCCCCTCTTTGTCTCTCTTTACCTTACTTATCTTGAAGTCTACTTTGTCTGATAGAAGTATTGCAACACCTTCTTTCTTTTGTTTGAAATTAGCTTGTAGTATCGTCTTCCATCCCTTCACTCTGAGCCTGTGTTTGTCATTGGAGCTGAGATGTGTTTCCTGGAGGCTGCATATTGTTGGGTCTTGTTCTTTAATCCATCTTGCCACTCTGTGTCTTTTTATTGGAGAATTCAATCCCTTTACGTTTAGAGTGATTATTGATGTTTGATGGCTTAATGCTGTCATTACATCACTCTTTTTCCGGTTTTCCTGCATTTCCTTTGTGTGTTTTTGTCTACCCATTGAATTATGTAGATTTTTATGAAGTGTTTCTTTGTTTTACCCTTACTTATTTTTTGTGTCTCTGTTCTGCTTTTTAGTTTACTGGCTACCCTTAAGTTTGTATTCAGAATCTCGTGTATAACATAGTCAATTCAATGATAGCCTCTTATTTCCTCAGTCTAAACTGATTCAGTCCCTTTCCTACTTCCCTCCTAAGTTATTTTTCTCACATCTTATTCCAACTTGTGTTGTGAGTTTGTGGTTAAAGTGACAAGATTGTCTTTGTTTTTGGTGTTTTCCTTCCCTTTAGCCTAATACTGTAGTTGAATATTTGCTATCCTATTCTGATTCTATTTATTTATCTCCTTACTCTGTGTTTTGTGGCTTGTTTCTCCCTTTTTTTCTTTTTTCAGGTATGAGGGCCTTCTTGAGGATTTCTTGTATTGGGAGTCTCATGGCTATGAAGTCCCTTAGCTTTTGTTTGTCTGGGAAAGATTTAACTTCTCCCTCATATCTGAAGGATATTTTTGCTGGATAGAGTATTCTTGGCTGAAGATTCTTGTCTTTTAAAGTTTTGAATATGTCATTCCATCCTCTCCCAGCTTCAGGTTTCTGCAGAGAAATCTGCTGAAAGCCTGATAGGGGTTCCTTTGTAGGTTATTTTCTTCTGCCTTGCTGCCCTGAGTATTCTTTCTTTGTCATTCATTTTTGCCAGTTTTACTACTATATGCCTTGCAGTAGGTCTTTTTACATTGACAAATCTAAGAGGTCTGGAAGCTTCCTCCACACATATTTCCCTCTCTTTCCCTAGATTTGGGAAGTTCTTTGCTATTATTTCTTTGAACACACTTTCTGCTCCATTCTCCTTCTCTTCACCTTCTTGAATACCTATAATTCTTATATTGCATTTCCTCATTGAGTCAGATGTTTCTCAGAGACTGTCTTCGTTTCCTTTTGCTCTTAGTTCTCTCTCCTCCTCTATGTGGAGCATTTCAACATGTCTATCTTCAGTTATGTTGATTCACTCCTCTATGGTGTCCACACAAGCAAACAGGAAGTCTGTATTTTGTTTTATGTCTTTCATTGTGTCTTTTGCCTCTAATATTTCTGATTGATTCTTCTTTATAGTTTCAATCTCTTTTGTGAAGTAGCTCCTGAACTTGTTGAATTGTTTCTCTACATTCTCTTTTGCATCATTAAGTTTTTTGGTGATAGCTATTTTTAATTCATTGTCATTTAGCTTACATATTTCTGTGTCCTCAGGACTGAGTTCTGGGTGCTTGTTGTTTTCTCTCTGGTCTGGAGATTTGATGTAGTGCCTGATGTTAGAAGGTCGGGTCTTTCTCATTCTGATATTGTTCGGTTGCAGTTACAGCCTGTTGCTCCTGGGTGGGGGTTGAGAGCCAGGTATTCAGAGTCCTCCGCCTTCAGCCGAGATGGCACTGCCTGGGTTGGGGGAGGTGCAATCCCAGGTTTCCCAATCAGCTCTTGCTCTCTGGTCTTTTGGGTCTTGGTTTGATGAGGTCACCCTGCGCGAAAGCTTTCACCCTATTAGAGGGCTTCACTCTAGGCTGCAAGGGCCCATGGGCGTCCTGGGTGATCCCACGGACGTGTGACCCCTCCCTCACTCCTTCCCTCACAGATCCTTCTGCAGCAGCCACCTCAGTCTTTAGGGGAGGGAGCATAGTTCTCTCTCACCCAGTTCCAGCTCCTCCGAGGGGGCTCCAGCCTCTCTGCCCTCCGTCATGTGTCTGTGTGTCTCCCTGAGGATTTTTGTGCTGTTAGGCTATTTTCTGTTGGTATATGGTTGCTCCTTTTTGTTGTATGTTGGAGGGGAGAGAGTGCCTGGAAAGTTCACTCTGCCATGATGCTCCCAATGCAGCTTTTTAAAATGCTACATTATGACCTGTATGAAATGCTTCCTACTTCCTAATTACTTCAGCCAGCAAGGATCTCACCATGTTTTGAGAGAGGAGTCAGCCAACTTTTTCTGTAAAGGGACAGATTGTGAATGCTTTCAGCTTTGTAAATCACATAAAGTCTCTGTTATATATTCTTCTTCTCCTTTCCTTCTTCCTTTTTTTTAACACTTTAAAAATATAAAAACAATTCTTAGTTCTCTGGCTGCACAAAAACAGATCATGATCCAGATTTTGGCTGCAGGCCATAGTTTGCTGACCCCTGAAAACTAAATGTGTTCAGCACTTTTCACCAGAAAACTCTGATGTTTATCACATGCCACTGTGCTTCCTAGATGTTTATATAGTTTTTTTGCTTTTTTGTAAATTCTAAATTCCTTGAGAGAAGTGCACCACCTTATCTTTAGTGATTAAGAATAAGCACGGGATCAGAGGGCTCTGGGTTTTTATTCTGGCTCTTTACCAGTTACTAGCTGTGTAACTTTGGACAAATTCATTTATCTTCCCTAGTCTTTATTTCCTCAAATACAAAATAAGATTGAAAATAGTACCTATTATAAGGTAGTTAGTTTGTGTGATGCAGCTCTTAGGCTCTGTGAGAATAAAATGAGTTAATACATATAAAACAGTATATGGTACACCAATGTTCATAGCAGCATTATTCACAATAGCCAAAAGATGGAAACAACCCAAATGTTCACTGATGGATGAATGGATAAACATCCATCACTTTATTTATATTTATATTTTTAATATATCACATATATTACAACATGGATGAACCTTGAAGACATTATGCTAAGTGAAATAATTATTTTGAATTATTATAATTCAATAATTAAATTATGTCTCATTATTGAAATATATTATTCCACTTATGTGAGGTACTTAGTGTTATCAAATTCACAAAAATAAAAAGTGGAATGGTAGTTTCCCAGGACAGAGGGCTAGGGAGGAAAGAATGGAAAGTTACTGAGTTTCACTTTGGGAAGACAAAAAAGTTCTACATATAGATTACGGTGATGTGATGAGTGCACAACAATGTGAATTGCTTAATGCCACTGATTTGTACCATTAAAAACAGTTAAAATGGTAAATTTTATGTTATGTATTTTTTTACCTCATAAAAAAATTAACGTATGATCTGACCCCAAATAGCTAATATTTATTGAGTGCTTCTAAAGCAAAAATAATAATTAGCAGTAGTAATAGTGGGAGTAAAACTGGTAGCTGAGCATGTTATGTTTTACAGCATCCAGCCCAGAGCTGTGCACAAAAGTAAATGCTAAATAATGTGTACTGATGGAGTTAAACACAAACCTCTGTAACAGGTACACTCAGAATAACACGTAAAACACCAGACAACGTTCTGTTGCCAAAGAAGTGTCAAACCCTGAAAGAGCTTGTTCAGTTAGGTTACAGTAGCCCAGGGGGCACATGTGATGTATAATTACTTTACATGGCCTGAATCCCCTACGGTTTCATTTAAATTGGCTACTGCTCTGCCAGTAGTGTGACGTTGGAAACTTAGACCAAATTTGACAGAAAAATCCTCAGAATAAGAGTAATGCATTCCTAACTCTCTGTCATTGACAATTATAATTTATTTTTTAAAAATGGAAATATGACAGTCATATTATGAAGTGGTTATACCAGTTTTAAATTCCATATTAGTAATGAAATATGTTCTTTGTGCATTTTAACTAATTTTTGTAAGGTGTCCCAATCAACTGATGAATAGTTTTAGGACTGCTGCTATAATTTTCAACCTGGAGAGCTCTTCACTATTTTAATTGATACTTTACTGAAAATTAAAAGGCCAGTGTTATCTATCATTCTATAGTATGCTTTGTAAAACATCACCATTTGGGATTACTCCTTCCAGTGGAATATGTATATATATTTTCTGTTTACAGCTAGGACCATTCTTATAAATCCCTTTGATTTTTATGAATCTCAGTGGATGTAGCAATCTTCCTTTGTTTCAGAGTGTAGAATGTGAAAATGGGGATGACGATGCTGCTGATGATAACGGTTGTGCTAATAATTCCTTGTATACCAGAGTTTTATTTTAGCTTTTAAAAAATTTGCCTGTCATCTGGCACAGAAACTACTTAAGTCAGATCTTTTACATCATAAAGCTAAAAGAGAAAAAAGCTATGTTCTATTTAAAAAGTATAGCATCATGAGATTTTAAAGATCATGGCTTTTCTTAACCTTATTGTTTTATTATAATCCCCAAAGTTACTGAGTTTCCAAGTTTGTTATTAAGAATTAGAAATATCCTGGGCGTCATAGCTTCCATGAGGTTTTCATGTGTACTGTCTCAACACTGTCTCTTATCTGTTACAGAAGAGCTGTTGAAGATATTCTATAATTAGTTTAGATTGCTTGCAAAAATAGTTTTTATTTGTAATTTTCCCCAAACAAGAGTAAGGTATTTTATGTTTCAAGGTATTAATATATTTAATTGAGTTCATGCTATGGTTCAGGTACTTAAGAAATTAAGATAAATTAATGTAAAATATATTTTAGAAAAGAGATTGCAACAAGAAAAGGGAAAAGGTCTGTGAAGTGCCCTGAGAAGGATGGCTTAGTGAAGTGGAGGATGAGGGGGAGATCACTTGGTGACCTGGAGCCAAAGAAGAAGGCCCAAGTAACAGATTATTGATGTAACTTCTGACCTTCCACCCACATATCTTCTCCATCTTCTTATCAGAGTGCTCAGTGAAATAGATGGGTATTGTAAAGAGATATTTTGTTGTTTTGTAAACAACAAAATCCAAAAGTTGTGGTTCTTGAAAGCAGCATTAGTCAAAAATATGTTTTTTTTCACTTTTTATTGAGACTTTTTTTAGAGGAGTTTTAGGTTCACAGCAAAATTGAAGGAAAATTACAGAGATTTCTCATATACTCCACGCTCCTACACATGCATAGCCTCTCCCATTATCAACATCCCCCACCAGAGAAGTACATTTGTTACAAGTGATGAATCTACATTAACACATCATAATCACTCAAAATCCAGAGTTTACATTACGGTTCACTCTTCATTTGTACTTTCTATAGGTTTGAACAACTGTATCCATCATTATGGTATAATGCATAAAAAACAGGGGCTGGCTTTGTGGCCGAGTGATTAAGTTTGCACACTCTGCTGCGGTGGCCCAGGGTTCAGATCCTGGGCGGGGACATGGCACCACTCATCAGGCCACATCAAGGCGGCATCCCACATCCCACAACTAGAAGGACCTGCAACTAAGATATACAACTGTGTATGGCAGGGGGAGGGGAGGCGGGGGGGGGGGGGTTGGGGAGATAAAGCAGAAAAAAAAAGTAAAAAAAAAACCCACATTATTTTAACATTCCTAATTTATAGGAGTAAAAATGGAAATCTCTGCACATTTCCTCTAGAAATTCTTGATTTGACATCTCAGTATGTGTGTATTCCATTCTGCCTTAAATTCCTCACAGCTCTCTCAACTCTTTATATAAAGAAACATAAAGGGATAAAAAAAATCACAATTGTATGATTGATTTTATATGTTTGATTTCAAAAAGTTGATAGATGTTAATAGGTACAATAAATATACATAAGTAACATTGTGTGTGGAGATGTATCTATATGTATGTATCCAGTATGTATCTATATGCCAGATGCAGAAAAATTGGTGCCATTACATAAAATGCAGAGTTCTTGAAATTTGAATGTGACTCTTAAGCTTGACTTTGTTGTCATTAAGATTACATTGATTTTCCTAAAATTTCAAATTGCTAAATCTTTCTACAAATCTAGGATCCCTAAAATACAATGGTGCATTCCAAACAATAAAAGGAAAAAGAAAAAAAAGTTGGACTCCATTTTCCATTCTTCTCAACTATCTCCTTAAGAAAACTATGTAGCACAAAGTTATTTAGACAAAAGCTTAAAAATAGAGTAATAAAATGGCCTTGCATTACTTATAGGCAGAATAAACTTGAAAGACAGTGAATTTTTCATCAGAAACCATGGATGCCAGAACTAACTGGCACACTCGTTTTTCAAGTGCTGAAAGAAAAAAAAACCATCAACCCAGAATTTTATATCCAACAAAATTATCCTTCAGGAATTAAGTGAAATCATCATTCTCAGATGAAGGAAAACTAGCAGAATTTTTCTCCAGAAAACCTGTGATAAAAGAATGGCTAATGGAAGTTCTCTACAGAAAGGAAATAATAAAGTAAGGAATCTTAAAATATCAGGATGGAATAAAGAATAGAAAGAACAAAAATATCTGTGAATATACTAGACTTTCTCCTCTTGATTTTTCTAAGATGTGTTTGATAAAGTAAAAGTTATAATACTTTTGAATTTTGCCCTCAATGTATGTAGGGGAATAAGATAATTGTATTATAAAATAGGAATTGAAAAGGATGTAAAGAGAGGTAAAGTTTCTGTATTTCACTTGAACTGGTAAACTGTCAATACCAGAAGACTATGATAATTTATGTTTACATAATGTAATACCAGAACAATTACTAAATAAGCTATATGAAGAGTTATATTAAAAAAGGTATAGAAGTATGTAATAATCCATATTTAAAAAATGAAATTGTAAAAATCAAAGTGGAATTCTAAAAAATGTTCAAGTAACCTACAGCAAGGCAGGAAAAAGAAAACAGAAATGTAAAACAGAAAGAAACAAACAAAAAAAGATAAAATGGCAGAATCAAACCATAACATATCCATAATTACACTAAATGCAAATGGTCTAAATACACCAAATAAAGGACAGAGATTGGCAGAGTAGATAACAAAATATGATCCAATAATATGCTATCTAGAAGAAACTCACTTCAAAAATAATGATATATGGGGGGCTGGCCCCGTGGCCGAGTGGTTGGGTTCGCGTGCTCCACTGCAGGCAGCCCAATGTTTCGTTGGTTCAAGTCCTGGGCGCGGACATGGCACTGCTCATCAAACCGCACTGAGGTAGTGTCCCGCATGCCACAACTAGAAGGCCCCACAACGAAGAATATACAACTATGTACTGGGGGGCTTTGGGGAGAAAAAGGAAAAAAATAAAATCTTAAAAAATATATATATAATGATATAGGTAAGTTGAAAGTAAAAGGATGGAAAAAGACATATGATGTAAACGTTAAAAAGAAAAGATAAGGTGGCCATATTAATATCAGATAAAGGAGACTGAAGTGCAAAGAATATCACCAGGGACAGAGAGGGACACTGCATAATGATAAAAAGGATCAATCTACCAAGAAGATAAAGCAATCCTAAATGTCTATGCACCAAACAGAGCTACAAAATTCGTGAAGCAAAACTGATAAGTTTGAAAGGAGACACGGACAAATCCACAAATATGGTTGGAGACTTCAACATCCCTCTCTCAGCAAGTTCTTGAAAAATTCGATAACAAATAAGAAAAGATAAAGAAGAATTCAACAATATCATTAGCCAACAGGATCTAATCAATATTTATATAATATTCCACCCAATAACAGTAGAATCATCCTTGACATGCCTACAGAACATACACCAAAATAGACCATATCCTGAGATATTAAACGAACCTCAAAAAATTTAAAAGAATTGAAATTATATGGAATGCATTCTCTAACCACAGTGGAATCAAACTAGAGGTCAATAACAGAAAGATAATAGGACAATGGCCAAATGTTTAGAAATTAAGCACACACTTCTAAATAATCCATGGATCAAAAAGAAATCTAAAAGGAAATAAAAATATATTGAACTAAATGAAAATAAAGACATATAAATTTAAATTTCTGATATAAAGCTAAAATAGTACTGAGAGAGGAAGTTATATCACTACATTAGAAAGGAGAAAAGGTCTCAAATCAATAAACTAAGCTTTCTTCAAGAAACTAGAAAAAAAAAGAGTAAAATAAATCCAAAGTAAGAAGGAAAGAAATAATAAGAGCAGATAACAGTGAATTTAAAATGAGAAAAATTAATGAAACAGAAAGCTTGTTCTTCAAAAAGAATCAATAAAATTGACAAGCCTCCAGCAAGACTGACAGAGAAAGAATAATGGGACACAAATTACTAACAGTAGAAATGAAACAGGGATATTAAAACAGATGCTGAAGTCACCAAAAGTATAAGAGAATATTAGGAAGATCTCTACACACTTAAATTCAAAAACTTATATGAAATGGACCAATTCCTCAAAAAAGCACAAACAACAACTCATGCAACATGAAACTGATCATTTGAATAGCCTGTGACTAGTAGGAAATAGAATCTGTAATTTAAGAACTCCCAAAGAGAAACTCTCAGGGCCACACGATTTCACTGGAGAATTCTACCAAATATCTAAAGAAAAATTAACACTAACTCTACAGAATCTCTTAGAGAAAACAAAAGAAGAGGAAACACTTCCAAAATCATTTTATAAAGCCAGTATTACCCTTATATCAAAACTATTACAAAAAAATGGGCTGTCCCAGTGGTGTAGTGGATAAGTTCACATGTTCCACTTCAGCGGCCCAGGGTTGGCTGGTTTGGATCCTGGGTGCAGACAAAGCACCACTTGGCACGCCATGCTGTGGCAGGCGTCCCACATATAAAGTAGAGGAAGATGGGCACAGATGTTAGCTCAGGGCAAACCTTCCTCAGCAGAAAAAAAAAAAAGGAGGATTGGCCACAGATGTTAGCTCAGAGCTAATCTTCTTTAAAAAAAAAAAAGTACAAAAAAGAAAACTCCAGACCAATACCCTTCATGAATATAGATGCTAAATTCTTAGTAAAATATTAGAAAATAGAACTTAGCAATATATAAAAAGAATTATACACCACAAACAAGTGAGTTTATTCCAAGGATATAAGGACCAATTCAGTATTCAAAACATCAATCAATGTAATATGCCAACAGAGTGAGGAAGAAAAGTCATAGGATTATACCATATGATGCAGGAAAACCAGTTGATAAAATTTATGTAAAACTCTCAGAAAACTAGGAACTCTGTATATGAAAAAAATTATCAGAAAACTAGGAATAGATGGGAACTTCCTCCAACTTGATAAAAAAACATCTACAAAAACCTATATCAAAATCTCATCATGATTAATGTTGAAAAACTGAATATTGTCTCCCTCCGATTGGGAACAAGACAAAGACATCTGTTCTCACCACTACTATTCCTTCATAACGGAAGTTCTAGCCAATGCAAGAAGGAAAGATTGAAAAAAAGAAATTATACTCTATTTGAAGGTGACATGATGATCTATTGAGAATGTCCCAAGGAATTTATAGAAATACTCATTGAACTAGTAAGTAAGTTAAGCCAGGTCACAGGATACAACAACAACATACACACATCAACTGTGATTCTGTAGACCTCCAAAGAACACACAATAATGAAATTAAAATCATAATACCATTTACAATCACACAAAAATGAAATAGGTGCAAATCTAAGAAAACATGTGCACAACTTACCTACTTAGAATTACAAAGTGCTAGTAACAGTGATCCAAGAAGACGTGGCATGTCTTGTATGGAGAGACATACAGTTTTCTTGGGTTGGAAGATTCCACTAACATACTAAAGATGTTAGCTCTCCCCAGATAAATGTCCAAGTTGAACACAATTCCTATCAAAATACCAGCAAGGTTGTTTTGAGGATATAAGCAAGATTATTCTAACATTTATATGGACAGGCAAAGGAACTAGAATAGCCAAACTATTTTGAAAATAAAAAATAAAACAAAAAGTCACTCTACCCAATTTCAACACTTAATGGATAGCTACAGTAATTAAGACTGTAATGTGTGATATTGATGGTGGGATAGATCAATGGAACAAAATTAATAGACCAATGGAACAATTGATCAATGGAACAAATGGAGAACCCAGAAATAGTCCCACAGAAATACGGCCAACTGTTTTTTATTTATTTATTTATTTTTTGCTGAGGAAGATTCACCCTGAACTAACATCTGCTGCCAAGCTTCATTTTTTCGTATGTGAGCCACTGCCACAACATGGCCACTGACAGACAAGTGGTGTAGGTCTGTGCCCGGGAGCCAAACCCAGGTTGCTGAGGCAGAGCACACTGAACTTAACCACTAATGGGCTGGCCCATCAACTGATTTTTTACAAACATGCAAAAGCACATTAGTAAAAGATGGATCTTTTCAACACCAGGGGCTGGAATATTTGGATATTCATAGGCAAAAAAAAAAAATTAACCTTCATCTAAACCTTACTCCTTACACAAAAAACCCCATCAAAATGGCTCGAGGATTTAAATGTAAAACTAAAAACATTTTAGAAAAAAGAGTAGGAGGAAATCTTCAGGACTTAGGCCTTGGTAAAAAAGTTGTTGGACAGGACACCAAATGCATGGTCCATCTATGAAAAAAGTTGATACATTGGACTTCATCAAAATTTTAAAAATTTTCTCTGTGAAAGACTGTTAAGATGATGAAAAGACAAGCTACAGAGTGGGAGAAAATATTTGCAAGTTATCTGTCTGACAAAGGACTCAATTGAGATACATGAAGAACTTTCAAAATTCGGCAGTAAAATACCAAACACTCCAATTTAAAAATGAGCAAAACGTAGAGACATTTTACTTACTGGTGTATATAAATGCAAAATAAACCTGTGAAAAGATGTTCGATATCACTATGCATTAGAGAAATGCAAATTAAGACCATGATGAGACATTATTACACATCTATTAGTATAATTAAAATAAAAATTAATGGCAATACCAAGTGCTGGTGATGAAGTGTGGTAACTGGGTCTCTTTTACATTGCTGGTGGGAATGTAAAATGGTACAGCCACTCGGGAAAATAGTTTGGCAATTTCTTTTAAAAAGTAAACATCATTTATCCTGCAATAACAATTGTACTCCTGGGCATTCATCCCAGAGAAATGAAAACTTAAGTCCATACAAAAACCTATACATAATTGTTCACAGCAGTTTTATTTGTAATAGCAAAAAACCTGGAAACACAAAACCAGAAAACCCTCAATAGGTAAATGATTAAACTGTGGTGCATCCACACCATAGAATAACACTCAGCAATAAAAATGCTATAAAAAATGAAACAATAAATGATGATAGATCATCAAATAAATGATGATCAACAATAATGAAGCAATAAAAAATGAAACAACTTCGATGGATTTCAAGGGCATAATGCTGAGCATAAAAATTCTCTCCAAAGGTCACATACAGTATGGTTCATTTTATGTAACATAGTTGCAATCACACAGTTATAGAGATGTAGTAATTATAGAGATGGAAAATAGATTACTGGTTGCTATGTGTATCTATAGAGAGTAGCTTGAGGAAGATCTTAGTGGTGATGAAATAGCGCTCTTTCTTGATTGTGGTGGTGGTTACAGGAATCTAAACATGTGACAAAATTACATAGAGCTATACAAGTATGATGCTAATTTCCTGGCTTTGAAATTGTACTATAATGATGTGAGACATAACCACTGGGAGAAACTAGGTGAAGAGTAACATTACCACATCGTGTTGAATTTCTGAGTGCCACAGTTAAATTTGTGTCTCAAAACTTATCCAAAGGACCATAACCAATGACAGAAGCTGATAAAATACAACACTGGATCTCACAACCAACTCCCTACCTTAGTTATTAAAGTCACTGTTAAGGGAGATGTTCCTGAAATTCCGCAGCACAGGGTAGAGATTGCCATCTTTTCTTGCACTGTGATCTTTGGCAACTGGATTCTTTTGAGGTTATCGTGATTCCTCCAGTGAATTCAGTGAGACACACCTCAGTGGGATTCCAGTGCCACACTTTTCCTTAATGTGTGCTCACCTCTGAAAATATTTCTTTGTCAATAACACTCTTAAGAGCACATTCTTTTTGCATTCATACTGTGGTACTATCATGTACTACAGGTAATAATAAACACATGCATGCCTCTTTTCATACAAGGCTTTCACAGCAATTTTGCAAACTATAATTAATTTAACTATATAAAATAGGGAAAATGTAATTATCACCATTTCTCTCCCTCTCTCTCTGTTGTTTTTTTTTGTTGTCCTCAGGTCGTTTGGGTGACTGAGCATTCACAGACAGATGGATAATTTAGTATTCATTGAATTTTATTTCTCAGCACTTCACCCTTGCATTTCCTCATGATACTAAGTGGCATAATAAGAAATAATATGAGATAAGAAAGAAGAAAAATATAAGTGTTTCATCACTCTTAAGAAAATAAGTAGCATGTCTGTGGGAAGTGGAATGAAACGTGTAGAGTGCAGTGTAGGCATCCGGCTCAGTTCCAGTCCCCTCCTCAGGGGCCCACTTTGTACATCACACATCATTTTTGACTAATTGTTTCTATCCATCATGTAAAGATAATGCCTTTCTGGTCTACTCAAGTGATATTTTTGAGATTATATATATATTATGAAATAATTTATTGAGTGTATGAAAAATGCACAATGGTACTTTTATTGAATTAGGCAGCTACAGAGATGAATGGAACTACACCTACCCAAAACCCAAGATATAGTGGCGATAAGAGAGAAGAACTCAGGCTGAGATGCTTAATCTTCAGGACTCTTCCTGACATTTTCTGTGAGTGCCCAGTGGGGCACTCGGTGGAGTTCCTGTGAGTTTCTATAGGTGTTCAGTGGAGAAAGAGCCTGCAAGAGGTTACCCTCTCCTAATGTTTGGAGTGCTTAAGGATTTCTCCCTCCACCAGTTTGCACTAGGTAGGTTTCACCGATTTGTTAACTATTATTGATGAACTTTTCTTACTGGTATATGGTTGCATCTCTCTTAGTGAGCTTGTGCTCACAGCTCCTCTCTCCCTGCAGGGTTCGCCTCTATTTGGATTTTGGGTCAGTTGGCTGTTCTGTGAGCTCAGCTCCAATGGATTTGGGAAAGGTCGTGAACTTGAAGTTTGTTATAACTTCAAGGTGAGAGTGAGGCCCTTTGCAGCTCTCTACTTCCTGCAGCAGAAGCCAGAAGTCCCATCCCATTGATTTCGGCAGGCTATATTTTCAGTTTCATTCATTTTGAAATACTTTCTAGTTTCCTTTTTATCTTTCTTTGATCCATTGATTACTTAGTATGTGTTATTGAGTTTCCTGATATTTTAGGATTTTCCAGAGGTCTTTCTATTATTGATTTTTAATTTAATTCCATTTTATGTCCCACAGAATATACTTTGTTTGACTTAAATCATTTTAACTTTATTGAGAATTCTTTAATGGCCCAGAATATGATCTCTTGTGGTAAAAGTTCCAAGTGAACTCAAAAAGAACACGTATTCTGCTATTGTTGAGTGGAGTGTTCTGTTAATGTCAATGAGGTCACATTGGTTGATAGTGGTGTTTGGGACTTCTGTATCCTTACATATTTTCTGTCTTCTCCGGTCAGTTATTGAGAGAAGAGTATTGAAATATCCTACTATAATTTTGTCTATTTCTTTTTAGTTTTGTCTATTTCTTTCAGATTTATGAGATTTTGCTTCATATATTTTGAAGCCCTGTTATTAAGTGCATACACATATATAGTATTACTATGTTCCATTGATAAACAGACGTCTTTAACATTATGAAATGGCTTTCTTCATACTTCGTAATAATTTATTCTCTGAAATCTGCTTTATCTAATATAGCCAATTCAGCTTTTGTTTGATCTTATCTTCATGACATATCTTCTTCCATCTTAACTTATTTGAGCCTTTGTGTTTGAAATGTGTTTCTTTTTTTTTTTTTTTTGGAGGAAGATTAGCCCTGAGCTAACTACTGCCAATCCTCCTCTTTTTTTTTTAATTTTTTTTAAAGATTTTATTTTTTCCTTTTTCTCCCCAAAGCCCCCCGGTACATAGTTGTGTATTCTTCATTGTGGGTTCCTCTAGTTGTGGCATGTGGGACGCTGCCTCAGCGTGGTCTGACGAGCAGTGCCATGTCTGTGCCCAGGATTCGAACCGACGAAACACTGGGCCGCCTGCAGCGGAGCACGCGAACTTAACCACTCGGCCACGGGGCCAGCCCCAACCAATCCTCCTCTTTTTGCTGAGGAAGACTGGCCCTGAGCTAACATCCGTGCCCATCTTCCTCTACTTTATACGTGGGATGCCTACCACAGCATGGCTTTTGCCAAGCAGTGCCATGTCCACACCCGGGATCCAAATTGGCGAACCCCAGGCCGCTGAGAAGCAGAACATGCAAACTTAACTGCTGCGCCACCAGGCTGGCCTCGGAAATGTGTTTCTTGTAGGTTGCATATAGTTTTGGATCTTCCTTTATTATCTAATCTGGCAGTCAGTCCCATGTAATTGAGTGTTTATACCATTTACATTTAATGTGATTATTTATATGGTTAATTTTAAATCTACCATCTGCTATTTTTTAAACTTGTTACATCTATTCTCTGTCCATTTTCAAAGCTATTAGAGAGTGTAGGTGCATTTGCAAGGGAATTCATTCCACAAATTGTTGAAGATTTACCACATAGGTGCAGTTCTTCCTTATGAACGCAATTTTGGGAGGCTGAAGATTCTCCCTACCTCAGCCTGCTAAGATCGAAGGAAACAAATAGCATGCTTTAATAAAACTATGGTACCTAAAATTCCATATGTGTGTAGTTAGAATTTTTTCCCTAACTAAAATCAGAACTAAAGCAAATGCTTAAATTCCATTCAGCCAAAAGGCAAACATTGATAAAAAGCTTGGAAGCTTAAAGCTTGTAATCTCAAGAAATGGACACTGAAAACTATAAGACACTGATGAAATAAATTGAAGAAGACACAAATAAGTGGAAAGATATTCCATGCTCATGTATTGAAGAATTAATATTGTTAAAATGTCCATACTACCCAAAGAAATCTACAGATGTACTGCAATCCCAATCAAAATTACAATGGCATTTTCCACAGAAATAGAACAAACAATCCTAACATTATCATGGCACCACAAAAGATCCTGATTGGCCAAAGCAGTCAAGCTATATTACAAAGCTATAGTAATCAAAACAGGATGGTATTGACATAAAAACAGACACATGGATCAATGGAACAGAATGGAGAGCCCAGAAATAAACCAATGCATATATGTTCAATTAATTTACTACAAAGGAGCCAAGAATATACAATGGAGAAAGGACAGTCTCTTCAATAAATGCTGTTGAAAAAACTGGACAGCAACATGCAAAAGAATCAAACTAGGGACCAACCCCATGGCCAAGTGGTTAAGGTTCCACACACTCCACTTCAGTGGCCCAGAGTTTGTGGGTTCAGATCCCAGGTGTGGACCTATTCCACTCATCAGCCATGCTGTGAAGGCATCCCACATCCAAGGTAGAGGAAGATTGGCACAGATGTTAGCTCAGGGCTAATCTTCCTCAAGACAAAAAAGAGGAGGATTGGCAGCAGATGTTAGCTCATGGTGAATCTTCTTCACACACACACAAAAAAGAATGAAATTAGACCACTATCTTAACATCATACTCAAAAATTAACTCAAAATGGATTAAAGACTTGAATGTAAGACCTCAAACCATAAAACTCCTAGGAGAAAACAGAGGCAGTAAGCTCCTTGACATGGGTCTTGGCAAGAATTTTTTTGGTCTTTGTTGCAAAGGGAACAAAAGCAAAAATCAGTGAGTGGAACTACATCAAACTAAAAAGTTCTGCACAACAAAAGAAACCATCAACAAAATGAAAAGGCAACCTACCAAATGGGAGAGAATATTTGCAAATCATATATCTGGTAAGGGGTTAATATCCAAAATATATAAAGAACTCATACAATTCAATAGCAAAAAAAAAAAAAACCCAAACAATACAATTAAAAAATAGGCAGAGGATCTAGATAAATATTTTTCCAAAGAAGACATACAGATGGCCAATAGGTGTATAAAAGGGTGCTCAACATCACTATCCACCAGGGAAATGCAAATTAAAACCACAATGAGATATCATCTAATATCTGTTAGAATGAGTATTATCAAAAAGACAAGACGTAACAAGTGTTGGCAAGGATGTAAAGAAAAGAGAACCTTTGTGCACCGTTGGTGGGAATGTAAATTGGTGCAGCCACTATGGTAAATAGTATGCAGGTTCTTCAAAAACTTAAAAATAGAACCCCCATATGCTCCAGCACTTCCACTTCTGGGAATTTATTTGAAGCAAATGAAAATGCTAATTTGAGAATATATATGTACCCCATGTTCATTACAATAGAATTTAGAATAACCAAGATATGAAACAACCTAGGTGTCCATCAATGGGCGAATGAATAAAATATGAAACAGACAGACACACACACACAGGAATGTTATTTGGCCTTAAAAAAGATGGAAATCCTGCCATATATGAAAGATGGATGAACCTGGAGGACATTCTGCTAAGTGAAATAGCTTCAACAGATCAACACAAATACTGTATGATCTCACCTATATGTGGCATCTAAATAAACAAAGAAACACTCAAGCTCACAGATACAGAGAACAGATTGTTGGTTGCCAGATGTGGACGGTGGGGTGGAATAGGTGAAGAGGGTGAAAAAATACAAACTTCTAGTTATAAAACAAATATAAGTCATGGGGATGTAACATTCGGTGTGGTAACTATAGTTAATAATACTGTATCGTATATTGAAAGTTTCTAAGAGAGTAGATCTTAAAATTTCTGATCACAAGAAAAACAAAATTTTGTAACTACGTGTGGTGATGGGTGTTAACTAAACTTATTAGGTGATCTTTTTGCAATTTATACAAATATCACATCATGACATTGTATACTTGAAACTAATATAATGTTATATGGCAATTATACCTCAATAATTAGAAAAAAAAGAAATGGGATGAAAGAGTTCATTTAAAGTCACACTCAGCCCTCCTCTCTAGAAATATTTCGAGTTTCACTGAGGTGTAAGGACAGTGATGGTCCCTCTCACATTTCTTACTTCTTGCTCACTCCCCAACTCCTGCTCACCCCAGGCCATTTCCCAAATCTTTAGTGACTCCACTATGAATTACAATGCAATTAGATGACAGTAGGAACAACCATATCTGGATGAAATCACATTTGAAACAATGTACTTCTCTTAGAGAGAAATGTCCTTGTACAACAAGTTTAATATACGTATTTATTTGCTTCATATATAAAAACCCTAATGGTCGTTGGCTCTCCGCATTTACTTCATTTACTTATATTTTGTGCCCTTGGGTGTCTCCCTGCCCTAATATTCATTAAATGTTGAGGAAAGTATAGGGTTATTATTATTATTGTTGTTATTGTTACTATTTTACTGCTGTGTAATTTCACCTCTGAACGAGTTAACACATACCCTCTGACAGTCCTACCAATTATGACCAGGCACGTGGTCATGAGACTTTTATTGTTGTTCATCAAAAGCAATTAAGGCTCCAGCTGAGGGATCTTCGTGCCCTTTTTTCTTTCACTCCCCCAGGTATAAAATGTGACTGTCTAGCTTGAAGCAAATACAGAATTATAAAATATAGACAGAAAATTTATAACATATAGACATAACTCAGCCAGGTTATTTATAAACAAATCGTACTGAGTGATGGATAAAACATATGAACATGTTATTAGACAGGTATAAAAAATGAAAGAGGAGATAATTTTTAGAGTAGTATCTTAAGAGAGGTTGGAAGATGGCAGATAGGAGGATCCTAAACTCACCTCCTCCTGTGAACACGACGAACCTACAACTCCCTGTGAACAGTTTCCTCTGAGAGAGATCAGGAAAGTGGATGGAAAGGACCTCCACGATGTGGAAGAACACAGAGCCGAGTGGGAGAGGCAGAGATCAGTCCTGCGGAGGAAAAGCCCCTCTACCCACAGTGCTTCAGAGTCGGAGCAATCTCAAAGGTCCAGAGCTTCACCTGGAGGAGCGGGATATGTGAGCTCCACATTACCCCAGCCCCTAGATCCAGCACAAGAGAGATGAGAGCCTCAAACACCTGTCTTTGAAAACAAATGGGGAATACACAACTAAAGAACTTCAGGGAAAGGAAAACCTGCTCTTAAAGGGTCTATGCACAGACTCACTTGAACCAAAAACCAGCACAAAACACCATATAGAAAAGTGCAGAGTCTTCTGGTTAAAGAGACTCACTCACTAAGTGCACAGCACGTCCTGAAGAGGCAGGAGGCGGCTGCCCACCCTCCACCACCACCAGGGACTGAGACACTTTTTGTGACCTGGTTCAGCCATGCTGAGACACACTCACAGGCACCATTTGGAATCCACCCTGTAGCCTGTTAGTACAGGGGTCTGCCTCACCCACAAGAGCACCCAAGGAAATCACGCACCAGAGACCTGACCCACCCAGCAGGGAGCCTGCAGCAGACATGCACCACAAGGCCTCTCAGTCAGCCACACAGGGGATCTGCCCTCTCCCCGACATGACTGGAAAGGTCATGCACTGCTGCACTGGAGCCTGCCCTGCCCACCAGCACACCTCAGGAAGTTGCATGCCTCTGGGCCACACAGCCAGCCCATGCCAGGGGCCTGTCCTGCCTGTTAGTGCACCCGAAGCACTTGTGCACTGCCTGACCTCATAGCCAGCCCACACCTGAGGCCTGCTGTGCCCAAGAGTGACGTAGCAATAGCTGTGCTGCTGGGTCACAAACCCAGCTGCACCAGGAGCCCGCCCCACCCAACAGTGAGCTAGCAAAAGCTGGGTGCCATGCAGCCAGTCTCACAGGGAGCCTGCTCCTTGACCAGCACAGTCGAGGCTGCCAGGCCAGTGGTCTATGCAACCAGCCTCACTGGGGGACTGCAGTAGATATGTGCCCCCAGGCCTAGCAACCAGCCACACCAGGTGCCTAAGCTGCTCATCAGTGAACCCATAGTCACTGTGTGGAACCAGGGCTCACAGCCAGCCATGCCAGAGGCTTGCCCCAGCCCAATAACACCTCAGTAGCAGCCACATTTGGCCAGGCCTCACAACCAGCTGGTCTGGGGGCAACCCCAGTCTACCCATGTTCCTGGAGCAAGGGCAGCCCTGCCACAATACAAGGGCACACAGCCCACACAGGAGAGACCCCTGGAGCATTTGGCATGGATGATGAGAGGAGAGCAAACTGCTGGGCTCCATAAGACATCTCCCACATAAGACCGCATTTCCAAGATTGGGAATGTAGCTGATCTACCTGATACAAAGATATGAGCACAGAGAAGTAGGTGAAATGAGGAGACAAAAGAATATGTTCCAAAAAAAAGAACAGGAAAAATCCTCAGAAAAAGAACTAAACAAAACAGATAATCTACCTGATAAAGAGTACAAACTAACAGTCATAAGGATGTTCACTGAACTTGAGAGAAGAATAGATGAACACAGTGAGAACTACAACAAAGAACTGGAAAATATAAAAAAGAATCAGAACTGAAAAATACAATAATGGAAATGAAAAGTTCACTAGAGGGAATCAACAGCACAATATATGACACGGAAGAATGGATCAGCAGTCTGGAAGACAGAGTAGAGGAAATCACCCAAGCTGAGCAGAAGAAAGAAAAGAATTAAAAAGAACAAGGACAAGGGCTTGCCCAGTGGCATGGCAGTTAAAGTTCGTGCACTCTGCTTTGGTGGCCAAGGGTTTGCCGGTTTGGATCCTGGGTGTAGACCTACACACTGCTTGTCAAGCCATGCTGTGGCAGGCATCCTGCATATAAAGTAGAGAAAGATAGGCATGGTTGTTAGCTCAGGGTCAATCTTCCTCAAAAAAAAAAAAACAGAACAAGGACAGTCTCAGGGACCTCTGAGACAACAGTAGCATGTTAACATTTGCATTACTGGTGTCCCAGGAGGAGAAGAGAGAGACAAAGGGGTCAGAGAACTTATTTGAAGAAATAATAGCTGAAAACTTTCCTAACCTAAGGAATGAAACACACATCCAGGGACAAGAAGCACAGAAAGCACCAAACAAGATAAACCCAAAGAGGCCCACACCGAGACAATTATAATTAAAATGTCAAGAATTATAAAGAGAGGGGCTGGCCCCGTGGCCGAGTGGTTAAGTTCGCGCGCTCCGCTGCAGGCGGCCCAGTGTTTTGTTAGTTCGAATCCTGGGCGCGGACATGGCACTGCTCGTCAGACCACGCTGAGGCAGCGTCCCACATGCCACAACTAGAAGAACCCACAACGAAGAATACACAACTATGTACCAGGGGGCTTTGGGGAGAAAAAGGAAAAAATAAAATCTAAAAAAAAAAAAAAAAAAAGAATTATAAAGAGAGAATCCTAAAAGCCATAAGAGAAAGGCAACAAGTGACATACAAAGGAAACCCATAAGGCTATCAGCTGACTTCTCTGTAAGAAACCTTACAGGCTAGAAGGGAGTGGCATGATATATTTAAAGTGCTGAAAGGAAAAAACCTAACACCAAGAATACTCTACCCAGCAAGGTTATCATTCAGAAAGGAAGGAGAGATAAAGTGTTTTCCAGACAGGCAAAAACTAAAGAAGTTCATCACCTCTAAACTGGCCTTACAAGAAATGTTAAAGGGACTTCTTTAAGTGGAAAAGAAAAGGCCACAAATAGAAATAAGAAAATTACCAAAGAAAAAGTATCACTGGTAAAGGCAAATGTATAATAAATGTAGTGGATTAACCACCTAAAAAGCTAGTATGAAGGTCAAAAGACAAAAGTACTAAAATCATCTGTATCTACAATAAAAGAGTAAGGGACACACAAAATTAAAAGAGGTAAAATATGAATTCTAAAACATAAATCATAGGGGGGAGTAAAAGTGTAGAGCTTTTAGTATGAGGTCAAACTTAAGGGACCATCAACTTAATATAGATTGCTATATACATAGGTTATTATTTATAAACCTCATGGGAACCACAAACCAGAAACCTATAATAAATACACAAAAAATAAAGAGAAACAAACCCAAAGATAAACTAAAGAAAGTCATTAAATCACAAGGGAAGAGAGCAAGAGAAGAAGAAAGGAATGGACAAAACTACAAAAACATCCAGAAAAAAAGTAACAAAATGGCAATAAGTACATACTTATCACTTGTTACTTTAGATGTAAGTGGACTAAATGCTCCAATCAAAAGACATAGGGTGGGGGTCGGCCTGGTGGCATAGGGGTAAGTTTGCATGCTCTGCTTTGGTGGCCCAGGGTTCACAGGTTTGGATCCTGGGCGCAGACCTAGCACCATTCGTCAAGCCATGCTGAGGTGACATCCCACATAAAGTGGAGGAAGATTGGTACAGATGTTAGCTCAGTGACAGTCTTCCTCAAGCTAAAAGAGGAGGATTGGCAACAGATGTTAGTTTAGTATTTCCTTAGAGGTTTCAATTGATATGTATAAAATTCCAAATGTGAAACATCTAGGTTAAGATGGATGATGGGTTGGCTGGTAGCATCTCTTTTACTTTCTCTCAACTCTTCTTTGAAACAATCATAAAAACAAAATAAAAAAATAGAAAAGGGTATGCAGTTTCAGTAGTGTTGTACCTAAGCCTATTGGTTGCCACTTTGTCAAACCCCAGGAGGTCTTCTCACTTACTAAACTTTAGATAGGCTTGGGAGAGAACAGTGGATCTGGCAGCTCTTGACAGGAAGAGGCTAGGAGACACTCCCTGACTCAATGGTTACCTATATTTCAGAAACCTGGGCTTTGCCTAACCAGGAGTATGGAAGGCTGCCTAAACTGTGTGGGCTACTTCCTAAGGCTGTCAGATCTACTCACTCCCACACTTCCATCACATCCTTTGTACATTTATTTGAAGACCACCATGCCTATCAATGTCATCAAAGTAATATAATAATAATAATAATGTGTCAGAGTCAATAGCACAGATTCTGGATTCAAATCTTTGTTGGCCACTTCCTAGCAGCATGAACCTAGGCAAGCTGCTCATCATCCATACAAAAAGGTAGTAATAGAGCCTGTCTCATAAGGCCACTTTAGGAATTAAAAGACAAACCCATATAGTGACATCTATGCCTGACACAAAGTTCTCAATTGCTCGGTGAAATTGTTATTAAATTAAGTAAAAATGAAGTGGGTAGATAGTATTCTATTATATCCTGAAAAATGAAGTTGGTGGGAGGCATGTATAGAGGCAAGAAATTATGTAGCAGTTTCCACTGTGGGTTGAAGAAATCCATGCACTTTCTCTAGCAGAGACTAATGTAAATATTGCCATAGATCATCCAAGAACAAATCTTCCTCCATGTAGAAAACCATGCTGCATCTGTCCGTGAGGGATTCCTGTGGTGTACAGCAGAACACTCAAATCTGAGCAACAGCTTTGCCCACCTCCCAGGCGTCTAGCGTAAGAAAGAAGCAGATTTAAATGTCAATCAGATGGATTGGTGTTGGTGACAAAAAATTCTCCATCCCGTCTCCTGCTTTAAATGCCAGGCTCTTCAATTAGAAATATAAAACAATAAAAAGCAACTGTGTGTGTGTGTGTGTGTATATGTGTGTGCGTGTATGTATATATAAGTGTGTGTGTGTATATGTGTGTGCGCACGTGAGTATATCTGTGTGTATATGTGTATGTGTGTGCATGTGTGTATGTGCATGTGTGTGCGTGTGTGTGCACGTGTGTATATGTGTGTGCATGTGTATGTGTGTGCATGTGTTGCGAGTGTATCTATGTGTGTATGTGTGTGTATATATGTGCATGTGTAGATACGTCTGTATATATGTGTGCATGTGTGTGTGCATGTGTGTATATGTGCTTGTGTATATGTGTGCGTGTGTATATATGTGTGTGCATGTGTATATATGTGTATGTATATGTGTGCGTGCATGTGTATATATGTGTGTGCATGTGTGTGTACGTATATCTGTGTGTGTGTGTGCATGTGTGTATATGTGCTTGTGTATATGTGTGTGCGTGTGTATATATGTGTATGTATATGTGTGCGTGCATGTGTGTGTATATTGTGTGTGCATGTGTATATATGTGTGTGTGCATGTGTGTGTGCACGTATATCTGTGTGTGTGTGTGCATGTGTGTATATATAATTTCATACTTAAGATATGTATAACCTCATGCTTAAGAGTCTGGATCAAAAAAGAGAGTATCGTGTTATGGTTCATCCAGAGGAAAATATATTTTTGAATAAAAACTCACTACAAAAAAAGAGAACTCTTAGGGGCCGGCCTGGTGCAGCGGTTAAGTGCACACTTTCCGCTTCTTGGCAGCCTGGAGTTCGCTGGTTCGCATCCCGGGTGTGGACATGGCACCGCTTGGCAAGCCATGCTGTGGCAGGCATCCCACATATTAAGTAGAGGAAGATGGACCTGGGTGTTAGCTCAGGGCCAGTTTTCCTCAGCAAAAAGAAGAGGACTGGTGGCAGATGTTAGCTCAGGGCTAATCTTCCTCAAAACAAAAGAAATCTTAGAAAGAATCTGAATTCTAAAGAATCTGTGAACTTGAAAATCCTAAGGAAACAGTTAAGTGTGGCCATCAATTCAAGAGATGCTTAATAAATATGTCAATGAAAAATAATAAACTCCCTAGAATTTCAGACCTCTCTATCAGAACCTTCAGGTGAGTGGCAGAACTGTGGGGAAAAGTAAAAGTGTGCTGATTTCCTCATCTTAGGGATTGCTTTAGAGAATTGTATTTTTTTTTGTAGACATTGATTATTAAGAAATAGCGGTTCAGGAGTTTTTTTTAAAGAAATCCCTCAATTTTATTTATTAGACTGGAAAAATAACAAACATCAATAAACCATCACCAATCATCTTATGTTCCTGTTTTAGATGTGGCATTGGCCAAAATAAAAAGAACACCATTTCTGCTCTACACTGTCCTTCTTGAATACCTGACAGACGACTCACCATCCAGGACGGACAGAGCGCACTGTGAGACCCTCCGCAGCCTCCCTGAAGTGCTGCCAGACAGCAGAGTGCTCCGCGCCCCGCCTGTGCCTCACCTGGACCACTTGCTGCTCCAGATCTTAACCATCTTTGTTTCCTCAGTGCTTAATACTGTACTTCCTATCATAGGAGTTCATTCTGTTGTTTGGCAAAGGACAAATCCTCTACAAGGGTTGTTAAGTACACTAGTTCCAAAAGTGACAGGAACTCTGTTTAAGTGGCCACCTATGTTACATCAGACACCTTCTCCACTCAGTGGGACACCTGTACTGTCAGAGGGCCACTTAGCTAAATGTGAAAGCAGTTTAGAGTTTATCCATTTACGCATAATTCCTCTGTTTCTTTCTTTTTCTATTGTGAATCTATGATTTTATTAAATTTAATATATACTTATAACCTGATAGATTTTCTACTCCATAGTAACTATGTTAAATAATTTTCTCTTCTTTACCATTTTTCTTTTTTTGTTTCCAAAGAGGAACTGGTGGCTGGACCCTACTTGTGTCAAATAAATACCACAGGGTGCAGACTGACCTTGAAGAGAGAATGGCAGTCACTGCTGTGGCCCCCAGGGAGCACACGGGAGCTCTGACTGGGCACCAGCTGCATCCTGGTGTTCAGTGACAGTGGGAGGAGCTGGAAGCAGTAGCAAGGAGAAGAAAGTATCTGGGTACATTTTCTAATATAATAATTGTACATGTTGATTCCAACCTATTAGAGAAACAGAATCTGAAGAATTACTTAGGAAAAGTTTTCTAAGTGAAAGTAAGGTACATGCTTCATTGAAAATACTGAAAAGGATTTCTCTGCTTTTAAATACTGTGGAAGTCTAAGAATAACGCAAGTCATGTACCATTTTTCTCTTGTTTTGTTTAATAAATGACTTGGCATTACCTCTGCATTATGTTACATTGGTAGAATGAGTTAATTCTTTTCTTTTTCTCCCATTTTCAATCTCATTTTTCTGAAAAAAACTGAAATTTTAAAATATAATAAATGAGCAATTTATCTGCATCTGACAGGCTCTAGAACGTAGGCTTTGAACTGAAAGTGTCTTGTGCCCTTTATTATGTGGCCACATTTTGTAACCATAGGCTGTAGATCTCTAGGATTCCCTGGAATTTCTCTACTTTGAATTTTCTTACAGCAGTGATATCATTTCTATTTTTGATTATGTGTCATGCCCTTTTGTGGAAATCACTGTTTGTTTAACTTTTGTGAATATTGTAAAAGCATTTAATTTCTTAAAATATCTATTTATTATATAATATTTGGAAGTAGCCCATATCTATTTAAAAATCTGTCTCTAAACTGATTAATAATGCTTAAAATGTAGTGGACAGATTGTCTATAAAAGAGATGCGGAGGTGACATCATCATCATGGCAGCATCAGAGGAGCCTTTTGTCTCTCCCCTTCAACTTACAGCAACTAAAACATCCATAACCCAAAAAAGGATACATTGGCCAACACGCCGGGGTACTGAGAGATGCAGACATTGGTACATGTGAAGGTGGGAGGATTGGAGCACGTAGAGGAGGATACACAGGGGAACAGTGAAGGCAGCACTCAGGATCCTGGATCCTCGGCCATGGCGGCTGAGCCAGCTGCCCCAAGCACTAGAGAGCTCGGTGAGCAGCACTGGAGGCATGTGTGCAGTGCCAGCCAGCCAGCCATGGCACCACCTGCAGCCATGGGAAGTGGAGCAGCAGTGAACGTGGAGCCCCGTGATCCCAGGCCTGTGGCTGCAGCTCGGAGCCTGGTAGCAGTGGCAAGGGGGATACAAGACTCCTATGTCTCAACCACAGAAGTGCACATAGCTGCAGGGTAACAGGCAGCAGCTGAGACATTGTGCTGTGAACCCAGCTTCCTCCTCACAGTCCCCTCCCCACACCACAGTGTCAAAGCTTCCAAACCAGGTGATCCTAGACATGGCTGAGGCATCAACCCTCCCTGGAAGTGAAGGCAGTGACTGCAGCAACACCAACAGCAGCAAGGCATCAGTGACCCACAGAGGTGCGGGCAAGCAACAATGAAGGTATGGGCAGCACCCCAAATAGAGGCGGTGGACGGTGGAACATGCAGATCCTCAAATATAGCCACAGATAGCGCAGGTAAAAGGAACCAAAAACTAGTGCTATAGTGCCACCTACTGAAAAACAAAAGAAAGGCTTCTAATCTCCAAGGGGTTGAAAAGTTTGAATCAAAACAAGCAAAGCAATACTTGAATAAGAAGCATATTTGTTACAACAAATGTGCCAGCAGAGGAATAACTCAGCAATCACTACAAAAAGCCATGGTAACACGGCATCACAAAAAGAAAACGATTCTCCAGAAAGCAAATGTAAAGTCATAGAAGAGTGTGATCTAACTGATAAATTACTCAAAAGAGCTGTCATGAAGATATTCGATCAGCTACAAGAAAACTCAGAAAGGTAGTTCAATGAGCTCAGGAATAAAAAGGAACAGAAGGAATACTTTACCAAAGAGATTGAAACTCTAAAAAGAACCAAAGAGAAATTCTGCAGCTGAAGAACTCAATAAATGTGATGAAGAATGCATTACAAAGCACTGGAAATAGAGCCAATTACACAGAAGAGGGAATTAATGAGCTCAAAGATAGAAACCTAGAAATGATGCATGTAGAAGAGGAGAGAGAATTAAGACTTAAAAAAAATGCAGAAATTCTACAAGAATTATCAGACTCCACTAGACAGGCAACGTAAGGACAATGGTATCCCAGAGGGAGAAGAGAAAGAGAACAGAGCAGAGAGCTCATTTAAAGAAATGATAGCTGAGAACTTCTGAACCCAGGGAAGACACTGGATATACAAATCCATAAAGCTAATAGAACACTCAATTATCTCAATGCAAAAAGACCTTCTCCAAGATACATAATAATAAACTGTCGAAAATCAATGACAAAGAAGTAATATTAAATGCAGTCATGGAAAAAAAGACTGTAAACTACAAGGGAACCCCTCCTTAGGCTATCAGCAGATTTCTGAGCAAAACTCTACAGGCCAGAAGAAAGTGGAAAGCTATTTCAAAATATAGAAAGACAAAAACTGTCTGCCAAGAATACTCTCTCCATCAAACTTATCTTTTGGATAGGAAGGAGAAATAAAGGCTTTCCAGACAAACAAAAGCTTAGGGAGTTCATTGCCACTAGACCTTCCTTACAAGAAATGTTGAAAGGAGCTCTCACACCTGAAAGGAAAAGGGTAAGGTATGAAAAGCTTTGAACAAGGTGATAGACAGAATCAGAAAATTACAACTCTGTGTCAGAATAGGACAGTAAACACTTAATTATAATGATTGAAGGGAAAGGAAGCATTAAAAATAGCTATAACCTCTTCAATTTGGTAACAGACACAAAATACAAAAAGGGATACTTTATGACAACAAAAACAGAGAAGGGAAGAGGAAAAGAATGGAACCCACTTAGGCCAATGGAGATAAGATGCTATCAGCAGAAAAAGGACTATCTTATCTATGAGACCTTGAATGCAAACTTCATGGTGACCATAAAGCAAAAATTCAGAGCAGAGTCAGAAAACAGAAAAAAAAAAAGAGGAAACTGAGAAACATGTCACAGAAAATAACCTAGCTGAAATGGCAGACAGAAATACAAGGAAAAAGAAACAATGGAAATATAGAACAACCAGAAAAGAAGGGATAAAATGGCAGTATTAAGTTCTCATATATCAATAATCACCTTAAATATAAATGGATTCAATTCACCAATTAAAAGACAGAGTGTGGGGCAGGCTCCATGGCCTAGGGGTGAAGTTTGGTGTGCTCCACTTCAGCAGCCTATGATCAGTCCCTAGGCGCAGACCTACATCACTCACCAGTGATGTGGCAGCAACCCACACACAAAATAGAGAAGGAATGGCACAGATTTTAGCTCAGGACAAATCTTCCTCAGCAAAAAGAAAAAAGAAAAAAAAAGAGTGGCTGGAAGGATTAAAAAACAAGACCCAGAAATATGCTGCCTCCAGGAGACCCATCGCAACTTTAAAGACAAACATAGCATGTGGAAGTTTTGCCATCCTTTCTAAATAAAAACTGTTAGTTGTTTCTTTGGTTTTGATGGATCTCCTATTTGAATCTTCAATTTGCTGCAATATTTGATCTTCATCTTCAGACAGCTAAAAGAAATTTAGTAATTTTGCTGTAAATGATGCTTTAATTTTAAAAAATCATTCAATGACTTCAAAGCAGACATTCTTAAATTCACATCATGGAAAATTTCAAAATACAGAAGAGACTTTGGCAGGTGGCAAGTCAACCTGGACTTTTGATTTTTAAAAATCATGGAGGTTATGGATTTTTAAATAACAAGAACAATCATGATAATGACAATCCTTGTATTAAAAATTCAAAAGAAAGGGTCGGCCCTGTAGTGTAGTGGTTAAGTCAGGCGGGCTCCACCTCAGCAGCCCAGGTTCATGGGTTCAGATCCCATGGACCTACACTACTGCCAAGCCATACTGTCTTGGCAACCCATATACAAAATAGAGGAAGACCGGCACAGATGTTAGCTCAGGGCTAATCTTCCTCAGCAAAAAAAAAAAAAAAAAAAAAAAGAGGAAGATTAACAACCGATGTTAGCTCAGAGAGAATCTTCCTCACCAAAAAAAAAAAGAAAGAAAGCAAAAGAGCTAAAAAAGAGAAGGGGAATTTTGTCTCTTATCAGTCTCTATAATCATAGGCTACATCATCCCCCTACCCTTTCACACAGAGGAAACGATATACACCACACTCTTCAACCACTTAAACAGAATGGAGTAGAAGTAATAACTTCGAAAGAAACAGTTGACACATATAACTTGTTCAACTATTCACTCATTGACTTTAGTCAAAAAATATCTATATTGTATCTTTTATGGGCCCAGTCTCATAAAAGAAACAACTTAAGGAGAGTATCGCCTAACAGAAAATCAAATAGACAAAAGGAAAATTAAACAGCAATAAATATCACAACTGTTACATAAAAAGCCAAATTTTAAGTACTTTTAATAGGTTTATATTTCAATTTACTAGCTTGAATTTTTCAACTTCACAAAACATTTATCTCTTAATTACTGCACTAACCAAAATATTCTTTTAGTGAAAATCTTATATAAAAGTACTGATTAGCCAAGCTAAAAAAAAAAAAAAGGCAGAGTTAACATTAAAAACCAAAATGAGGTATACGTCTCAGTTGTTTGGCACTGAAATAGGAAAAGTAAGCCCAAGAAACAGCATTAAGACTGGCTGCACACAAATTAGAGAAAACAAGCTCAATACATTTGTTTATTCAAGAAACAAGTATTTTTTAGCATCTGCAATGCAAGTGAAGCAGACACAGTTGCTGCCCTCTTAAAGCACACGTTCTCATTGGTGGAAATGGCATTAACCAAATAATCACACGTGTGCATATGTAATGACAGAATGAGAAAAGCACTATGAAAAACAAGTATGAAGGACCTTGAGAGGATAATTGAGGGGCCTAATTTAGATTGAGGAACCAAAGAGGGGCTTTCAGAAGCAGCGACATATTTACGCTAAGACCTAAAGGATGAGTAACAGTAAGGCAGAGGAAACAGGATATATAAATAAATGCCCTGAAGCAGAAAAGAGACTGATAAACTAAGGAAAGTGAAATGTCATACGTGTGGAGTGTGGTGAGAGAGGGAGAACACCAGAAGTTGAAGATATAGCCAGACTCTAAAGTAAAACAGAAATCCACTCATTGGAATAACATGATTCAATTTAAGTTTTCAAAAGATCACGATGACTGCTAACTGGAGAAAAAGTGGAACAAGAGTGGAAAATAGATCTCTTAGGAAACAACCACAATAGTTCAAGAACAAGATGATGGTACCTTAACTAGGGTATTGACACCAGAAGTTGAGGAAGTAGATAAATATGCCAAGTATTTTGGAAGTACAATTGACTGAATGAAGTGATGGAATGAATGTGGTTAAGGAAGGCAGATGAGGCAGAAAGAAATGACAGTTAATTACTAAGTTTCTAGAGTGAGCAATTGAGTGGACAAAAAGGTATCACTAATATAGGAAATATCAATAAAACTGACTTGGGGAGAAGATCAGGGGAATTCAGTTTGAGGAATAAAAAGAAGGAGATTTTTGTGAAACATCCAAGAAGAGGTATCCGCTAGGAAACTGGACATCTAAATAAGGATCTGGGCTAAAGTCATAAAGTTGAGAACTGTCCTCAACTAGACAGTATATAAGTCATTGGAGCACATAACATCATCTAGAGTTTGGAATGTAGGTTAAGAGAAGAAAAGGATCCTGCAGCAAACCGTAAACACTATGACATTTATATAGGAGGAAGGGTGGAAGAGAAGTAGACAAAGGCATAAAGTAGCACTCAAAGAGGTATGAAAAAACCAAAAGAGTGTGTTATCATAAAAGCAAAGAGAAGAAAATGTTTCAAAAAAAAAAGAACATAATTTCTATTAATATTACTAAAAGTTCTTGTAAAATAAAAACTTCAGTGTCCAACGAATTTGACAAAATAGAAATCACTGGGGTCCTTCCTTAGCAAGAGCAGTTCAGATGGAAAGTGAGAGACAAAAGGTGGACGAAATGAATACGGAAGAATTGATGGAGGAGAATTCCATTAAATGTGATTTATGAGAAATGCAGCATTCCCACTCAGAACATAGCATGTCATTCCAATTATTCAGACGACAGTCTTCAGTAACACTTTAGTGTTTTCTTCATATAAGCCTTAAGGTTTTCTTTTTGTATGTATTTTTGGTTGTTTTAGGTTTTCAATTCTTATGAGTGGGTTCTTTTAAAAACTCTTTTAAAAGAAACACAACTTTATCATATACACACACACATATCCTGCTAAGATTGGCTTTTGTCAATAATAATGAACACATTCATTTATACTTTAATTTTATATTTCTGTTTATGTTCTTACATTTTTAATATTTTTCATTTTTTGTTTACATTTATATTTCCACTAGTTATTGTCTCAACCATTTCAGAATGTAAACGTACACTATGAGTATACAAAGAATTCTAAAATAGTATAGCATATACTAATAAGCAAAAAAACCGAAAAGCATAACTTACCATCTCTGAACTAGAACTGAAACAACTATCTGTGGGCCTTGGAGAGTAACTGGTAGACCAACTACTCTGTGAAGACTCAAGATCTGAAAACGAAGATTTAACTCATGAAGAATGGTATTTATTAATACTCTACTAAATATATACACAGGCAGCAGATATCAGCTGGTAAAATAAGTTTAGCTAACATACTGCAGAGCATTTTAAAAGTGTGCCAAAACTAGTTAAAACTTGAGAAACTCCGCATCTTGGATTTCTGACAGAGTATTACGGGTTTATTCTACACTTAAAAGTTTTTCATCTACAAGTAAAATAAGGGTACATAAGGCAAGAAAGGAGAACAGAGAAAATTCAATTGATTTTTTCTAATATATGAACAATGTTTTATGAACAAATAATTTAAATAATAATTTAAAGTGTCAACCTACAGGAAGGAGGGATAAGGCAAGTTTATTAAGTTCAAAAGCACCAGATATTTGCTAATCTAATAAACGAAGCTTCCTTGTACAATAAAAGCTGTATTTAAAAAATCAACTCAAAGCATCCAGTCCGATATTCTTTCATTATGTGCTTAATGTGTTCTCTTATGAGAGCAAGTAAAGTTTAAAAATAGGCCTGAGAAGTAGGTCATGACTCCTCACAATGCATAAATACTGTAGACCAAGAGGGACGTGCATTCACACTAAAGTAGCAACAAAAACAACAAAAAGTACCTACCACCAAATCTAACAAGAGACATGCAGAATCTACTTGAGGAAAACCTTAAAGTGCTTCAAGGTGTTCTAAACAACTATTAAAGATACAAAATTAGGCTGAATTAACAAAAAGACATCCCTTGTTCTTAGATAGGTCTACTCAACATCATTAGTATGATAATCCACACTAAATCAATATATACACTTAGCATTTTCCTGATAAAACTAAAATATTTCTTTGGAGCTACACAAGTTGATTTTAAAGTTTATATAAAAAATAATCAATATTAGCCAGAAAAATTCTTTAAAAAGTACAAAGGGAGGTGTAACTGTTTTAGAAATTAAGCATACTATAAAGCACTTACCATAAAAATAGTACAGTATTAGCACACAAAGATTAGGAAAGACCAGTAGAACAGTAAAGAAAGCCCAGCACATATGAAAAGTTAGTACATAAAAAAGGTGGTATCACAAATGCCTAGGGAAAAGATGCATTTTAAAAACCTGAATCAATACACATCTCACACCTTAAATCACAATAAACTCTAAATGGATTAAAGATTTAAGTGTAAAAATATAAAATCATACTAACACTAGAAGAAAACATTAAGTGAATTCATTTAACCTGGGAGTGTAGAGTCTTTCTAATTAAATCCAGAAGTATAAAAGAAAAGATGAATAAAATCAACCACATAAAAAAATACATTAATCCTTTGGCAAAGCAGGAGATATCATAAGCAAAGTCAAAACAAATCAAAAACCAATAATAAACTAGGAGGAAATATTTGTGACATATCACAAAGACCTAAATCTCTTTAATATATAAAGAGTTCTTAAATATCAAGAAAAAAAATACCAAAAATTCAATTGGTCAAAAGACACGAATGGAGACTTTAAAGAAAAAGAAATGAAAACAGACATTAAATATTTTTAAAAGACACTCAACTTCACTTATAGAAAAAGAAAAGCAAACTTAAACTGCCATCTATCCGTCTGTCTACCTATCTATTTTTATAAAACTCACAAAAATTCCCAAGTTTGAACACAATCCCTATTGGTGAGGCTGTGGAATAAAAAGGCACATTTCTGGTGAGATTGCCAAATGATGCAACAGGGAATTTGGTAATATCTATCAAAATTGAATTTTGGCAATAATAACTACACAAAAAAACAATGTATCTCCCCTTTGACACAGCAATCCTACTCCTAGAAATTATCCTGAAAATGTACCTCCACAATTAAGAAACATAGACACAAAGTTGTTCACCAAGCATTGTTTATAAGAACACAATACTGGAAACAAGCCAAATGTCCACCAACAGGGCATGACTGAATAAACTATAGCCCATCCACATAATAGATTACCAAATTGTCATAAATAAGGGATGAAGAAATGTCTAGTACTAAGATGGAGAAATCTATAATAAACTTACTAAATAAATGAATCCATTTAATTCATCTATAAAATATCCTATATTATACAAAATATCCTATACTACATTTAAGTGAGAAAAGTGGAGAACTAAGACTCATGTGAATATGTGTGTTTATATATTCTTAGGCTTTATTTTGAAGAAAAACAGAACACAACAAAACATAGTAAAATGATAAACCATAAACCAATAAAAAAGTTACTCATATGAGGCAAAAGGAAATAGGGCAGACAAGATAGGATAGAAACCAGACTACTGGTTTACACTTCAAAAATATAAATTAAATCCAAAAGAAAAAAGTTGATAAAGATTTCTAGGTATCCTAGCAAAGTAGATATTCGAAAGAATCATTCTATCACAGAATATCTAAAAAGTATCACAAACTATTTTTCATAAAAAGACAGTATAGACTAAAATGACCACTCAAATATGAAGTATTTGCTACACACAGCCTACAAGCAATGAGAATCTAGTACATATATATGAAAGATATATAGGATATATACATATATATCTACATATAGAAAAGATATATCCTATAAGGAAAGCCAAACTTTCTAAAAGAAATATGACCAATAGACATGAAAGGTATTTCACAGATAAACAGGGGTGGCAAATCAACCTAATTAATAATGGGAAATATAAATTAAAATTACAATGAAATACCAGATTCCAACAATGATAAAAAGCTGATCCAGTGTTAGTGAGAATATGTAACAACTAAGAGTCTTAGCTCCTGCAAGTGGGAGTTTAAACTGGCACAACTACTTTATAAAACAATTTTGTATTACCTAGAATAGATGAAGATGCGCATAAGATTTGAACTAGCCAATTCTACTCCTTGACTCATATTCAAGAGAAATTTTTCATACATGTGTGCCAGGAGAAATGTCAAGAATTGTCCAAGTAGCATTGTTTATTATAGCAAAATATTCAAAACAATCTAAATAACCAATGCCAGAAAATGTATAAATTGAGGTACATTCACACAACAGAAGGTTGCATAGCAGTAAATAAATAATGAAGTATACTAGAGTCACAAATATCAGAGTGGGTGAACAAAGAAAAGCAAGTTGCAGCAAAATATATAGCATTTGCCTCAATCTGTGAACAGTTCAAAACCAAGCAATGTAAAAGTCTATGTGTGATACCATAAAAACAAATTCAGGATAATAGTTACCTCTAGGGGGCAGGATAGGAAATGCAATTGAGAAGATCTTCAAATGTACTGATTACGTATTATTTCTTAAGCTACAAAGTGAGTACAAGGGTATCTATTTTACTATTATTCGCTAAAATGTACATATATGTTACATATATTCATCATGTATAACACATTTTATAAAAGATAAAAGTAGTTTTGAAGACAATTGCATTACTAGTATATTCTAAGATCTCTAGGAAACATATTTGCTGTCAAAAACCTTAAAAAAAGCACTTAAAACAATTTCCACTTAAATGTTAGTTTTTTTAAAAGAAAAAAATTCACTTATACTGACAGACTTTGGTAGTAGAGGTTGGCCTGCCTTTTAAAGAACACGTTCCTCCTTTTTCCATCAGAATCTAAAAGAAAAATAAAATTTAAGAACTCCTAAGTATACACAATAATATCCACTTATAGCTCCCTTTTCACCCCACCAAATCATTTTACAGTACTCTTCCTTCATATTACTTTAATTCCACAAAGATAATTTTAAACTCACAAAGAAAAATTTGCCTATGACAAACAATAAAACAAAACGAAATTGAAATTCATTTAGAAACAGCAAGCAACAGAAGAGACACTTGATAAGAAATGAATTGACAAAAAAGAAAGGATTCAGGTAATCATAACAAATGCAGCTGAAAAAAGGAAAAGATACTAAAGCAATTTGGAGATTTATTCTGTTTTTCTTTTTCTAATTTGTTAAGTTGGATATCAGTTCATTTATTTTCAGGATTTTTAAATAGTAAAAGCTCTTAGAGGTATCAATTTTCTACAGAACACACCATTGGTTTGGGTTTTCATCAATTTCTATGTAATTTGTAATTTATTTTCATTTCCTTTTCTTTTTTTCTTTTTCAAAACCAGAGTGTTTCTTAATTTTCAAGAAGATCAGGGAGGTTAAGCAACTTCTTTTCCTCTTCTTTAGTTCTAATTTAATGAATTTTTTATTAGAGAATATGGCTATGAATCTCTCCTTAGATAAATCTCTTAGACTTTCTTTGTGGCTTACTACATGAATTATGTTTGCAAATATAGTAGGGACTTATAGAAAACATATATTCTCTGTTGGTGGGATATACAGTTTTTGATAGACAGATAGGTAGCATAAAGGAGAAACCATCTAGTTGTTCACCAAACATGTTTCCCTTTCCTTTTAAGCATACAGCTAAAACACGTTTCCTACCCTCCCTTGGAGTTGGTTTGGACACGTGATTTAAGTTCTGGTCATGGGCAAAGTGGTGTACACCACTGCCAGTGCTGGCCCATAAAAATTTTCTCCACAATCCTCCACTTCCTTTTCCCTTCCGCTATACCCAGTATCAACAAGTTGGAAACCTACCAGTTGAAGATACCAGAGTCCCTATCAGCTTGGAGCCCTGAATAACTTTGTTGAGCAAAGCCTCTTTTCTAACCTCACTGTTTAATCATTTAAAAAGCCTTGTACATTCAACTCTTAGAATATTCAAGCCCCAAACCTGCACCAGTAAGACACAAGCTGAGAAAGCTATATAGACCCCCAAGACAGGCAAACACTCCAATATCCACTTCAGATCTGTTGATAGAGGATAACAGACAAATAAAATGGTCCCAAAGAGAAGAAACTGAATTATTTAAGGAATTTCCCCATCCTCTAGGATAGCAAGATTTTCACACAATGTCTGCCCAGCAGGATTTCATGATCGGTATGGATCAGTAACTCTGTATCACCTCTTCTTCTCCTTTCTGAATGGGCTTTTCATTGAATTTTTACTCTCCTTGTTCAATAATATATATTTTACTTATATATATCTTGCCATCTTTGTATTTTTAACCTCTATTATTATGTTCTACATGTTTCTTGAAAAACTATAAAGATTATTTTTTTCTTCTCAATTTGATATTCTTTGAATCTTGTTAAGAAAAATCAACCTCTTTATATTTCATATATTAATTGCTAAGCAGGTTTCATTCCTTATATTTTACCTTTCCCATTTATCTAAAAGTTATTTCATTCTTTGCCATCTTGATCAGGTTTCCTAGTGTGACATCCCCACTCCCTTGAATTCTGAATATCTTCTACGTGTCTTTATTTCTCTAGTGATTACCTTCCCATTGGTAACAACCATAATTTAAATCTTATTCCTCTACTACTTTAAAATTAAATAAGTTCCAGTTCAAGATGGCAATGCAGGAGGATCCTGAACTCACCTCCTCCCACAGACACACCAAATCTACAGCTACATACAGAACAATTTCCTCTGAAAGAAACCGCAAAACAAGCTCAGAGACTCCTATACATCAGGGGAATGAGAAAAAACCCACAGTCAAATGGGTAGGAGAGGCCGAGACACAATCTTACCATAAACCCCACCCTGGGCATGGTGATCCACAACCAGGAGGGAACCCACAACTCTGAGCTTCTCCCCAAGGAGTGAATGGCTTGACCCTCAAATCTGGTACTTGAACTTTTAAGACCTTCACCAAAGAGATAAGCCCCCAAAACATCAAGTTTTGAAAGCCAACAGGGCTTGTGTCCATGAGACCCACAAGGCTACACGGAACTGAAAAACAGTTCCTAAAGGGCTCGCACAGGCTCACCATGCTGCACCCCAGGGCCTAGAGCAGAGGCAGCTCACTGACTATCCAGTCTTTCTGTGAAACAAGCCTATTAGCTTATCCTCATAGCTGCAAACTAAGAGTCAGGTTTCTAATTAAACTCACATCTAAGGGCTGACTGTAATCCTCTCCAGTGAACTCGGAGGCTGGGTACCATCTTTCCACTCTCCCGCTGCCTCGCTCATGGTCACCAGTACCTTGCAGAATGGAGCTTACATTTGAGGGTCCCACAGGACTGTAACAAATGGAGAAAGAGTTCCTAACTGGCTACCCTCCAGGGCAAAGCAAAGAGACAGTCGATTGAATCGCACCCCAATCCTTCTGTGAGAGAAGCCTATTTGCTTATCTTAAATCTTTGGCCTAAGGAGCAGCCTTCTAATTTAACACACATCTACAGGCCTACTGAAATATTCTCCAAAGACCATAGAGCCCAGCGGGCACCATCTTCACAGTCCAACTCTGCCTTGCTCCAAGTCACCAGTATCTCCCAGAAAAGAGCTTGTGCACATTGTCTGGAGGCCCAGTTTTCGCAGCTGCCACCCATGGGATGCCCCTTGATCAGCTGGCTCTGGTAGCCAACAAGGCTTTGAAGAGGATCAGAATTGGCCATCTGAGCCAGCCCTGATGGCCTAGTGGTTGGAGTTCGGTGTGTTCCACTTTGGTGGCCTGGGTTTGGTTCCCGGGCATGGAACCACATGACTCGTCTGTCAGCAGCCATGCAGTGGCGGCAGACCACATAGAAGAACTAAGACTTACAACTAGAATATACAACCATGCACTGAGGCTTTGGGGAGGGGAAAAAAAATGAAAGAGAGAGGAAGATTGGCAATAGATGTTAGCTCAGGGCAAATCTTTCCCAGAAAAAAAAAAAAAAAAAAGAATTTGCCACCCCAAAATGTGTCTCTTTGCCTTGATTATTTTAAGGACAAAAGAGTCTGACTCTTTGAAGGAAATTCTGACCTTCCCCCTAACTGTCTAAAAGAATTTAAGATAGAAGGGCCTGTCCCACGAAGGAGATATCACCATAGATAATTCTAGGTGTGGTAGACAGAAAGACATCTAGCAAGGGCCATTTTATCAAAAGATCTCTTTCCGTTCCCATTGTCTACAGATGGCCCAGCAAACACTTGTTTATCAAACATTTGCATTTCCATCGTCATGTAAATTGCCTTCCTCTCCTTTGAAGTCCCAAACCACTACACCCAATATCCTCCTTTATCTTTAGCTGAAGATGGTATTAAGGTGGCAATTTCAGCCACTCCAGCAAGATTTTCCTGGATTTCTCCCATGTACATATGTTATCAAACTTTGATTTTCTCCTGTTATTCTGTCTCATGTCAATTTAATTCTTAGACCAGCCAGAAGGACCCACAGGGTAGAGGAATCGTTTTCCTCCCCTACAGTTTACGTTCACAGGTCCCACAGGACTATAATGAACAAAGAAAGAGTTCCTAACCAGCTACCGGTCCAGGGCACAGCAGTGAGGCAGCAGACTGAAATGCCTGTCTTTCTGTGAAAGAAGCCTATTAGCTTATCTTCATACCTGTGGCCTGAGGGACAAGCTTCTAACTAAGCACAGACCTAGGGGCTAACTGCAATCCTCTCCAGAGACCAGGAAGCCCAATGGTTACCATCTTCACACTCTCCATCTGTCCCACCCTAGGTTGCTAATGTCTCCAAGAAAGGAGATTGTGCACATATCTAGCACCAGGGTTTCTGTGTCAGCTGCCCAAAAGACACATCCCTTGATAGCCTGGCTCTGGTGGCCAGCAGGGCTTGTGTTCATAGATTCAACAGGATGTCAGCAAACAAACAGTTCTTATATGGCTATCACACCAGGGCTCAGTGCAGACGAGCACACAGAAATGCTCATGTCAAAGTCTTCCCATGAATGAGGTATATTTACATACTTCAAAAGCTGCTGCATGAGGGTCCAGTTTCCAATTAGACTGAATCTAGATGTTGACTGAGATCTTCCCTATTGGCACACCGGCAGGTTTTTGCACACCCTCAAATACTGGGAGCCACTAAAAATAAAGTAGACTGCTTGAACAACCACAAAGGTTTGAGAGACAACCAAGAGCTACAGCAGGGTTGAAACATAAGGTTCATCTCCTGCACAAGGCCACTTCTTCAAGACTAGAGAGATGGCTGTTTTACAGAATGCATGGAAACCAACACAGAGAATCAAGGAAAATAAAGAAACAGAAGAAGACATTCCATATCAAAGAACAAGATAAAGCCTCAGAAAAAGACCTTAATGAAATAAGTGATTTACCTGATAAAGAGTTCAAATTAGCCATCATAAAGATGCTCACCAAGGTCAGGAGAAAAATACATGAACAAAGCGAGAATTTCAACAAAGAGAACATAGCGTAGAAAGTATAAGAAAAATACCAAAAATAAATCACAGAGCTGAAAAATACAATAGAAAGGTACAAAAGAAGACTAGATGAAGCCAAAGAAAGGATCAGCAAACAAAAAGACAGGGCAGTGGAATTTACCCAATCAGAGGAGCAAAAAGAAAAAGGAATGAAAAAGAATGAAGATAGCACAAGGAACTTATTGACAACATCAAGTGGACCAATATTTGTAGTACAGGGGTCCCAAAAGAAGAAAGGGGCAGAAAATTTATCTAGAGAAATTGTGACTGAAACTTCCCTAACGTGGGGAAAGAAACAGACATCCAGATCCAGGAAGCCCAGAGAGTTCCAAATGAGATGAACTCAAAGAGACCTCACCAAGACACATTATAATTAAGTTATCAAAAGTTAAAGACAAGGAAAGAATCTTAAAAACAGCAAGATGAAAACAACTTGTTACATCCAAGGAAACCCTCATAAGACTATTAGCAGATCTTAAGCAGAAACTTTGCAGGCCAGAAGGGAGTGGCACAACATATTCAAAGTGCTGGAAGAAAAAAACTGCTAGTCAAGAATACCCTACCCAGCAAAGCTGTCCTTCAGAATAGAAGGATAGATAAAAAGTTTTCCAGACAACCAAAAGCTAAAAGAGTTTATCATCACTAGACTGGCCTTACAAGAAATGTTAAAGGGACTTTAAGCTAAACCGAGAGGGCTCTAAATCAGTAACAGGAAAACATATAAAATTATAAATCTTACTGGTAAGGGTAACTATAGAGTAAAATTCAGAATAATCTAATGTTGTAGGTGATGGGTTAATCACTTATAAAGCTAGTATGAAGGTTAAAAGACAAAAGTACTAAAAATAACAACTACAATGATTTGTTAATAAATACACAAGATAAAAAGATATAAGTTGTGACATCAAAAACATAAAACTTGGGAGGGCAGTAAAAATTTAGATCTTTAGAATGCATTCAAACTTAAGTTTTTAAGAACTTAGAATGTTATAAGTTGTTTTACATAAGCCTCATGGTAACACAAAGCAAAAACCTACAGTAGATACACAAAAGATAAAGAAAAAGGAATCTTAAGCACACCATTACATAAAATCATCAAATCACAAAGAAAGAAAAAAAGAAAAAACAAAGGAATTATAAAACAGTCAGAAAAAGTTGAACAAAATGGCAATAAGTCCACACCTATTAATAATTACTTTAAATGTAAATGGACTAAATTCTCCACTCAAAAAATATGGAGTGGCTAAATACACTGAAAAAACAAGATCCATCTATATGCTGCCTATAAGAAACTCACTTCAGAGATAAGGACACACACAGTCTGAAAGTAAAGGGACAGAAAAAGATATTCCATGCAAATGAAAACCAAAAAAAACCTGGCATAGCTATACATATATCACACAAAATAGACTTTAATACAAAGAGACTTGGAGACAAAGAGAGTAATAAGAGACAAAGAAGGTCATTATATAGTCATGCACCACATAAAAACGTTTCATTCAACAACAGACTGTGTATACAACAGTGATCCTTTAAGAAAAGTAACATATAGTCTAGGTGTGTAGCAGGCTATACCATTGACGTTTGTGTAAGTACTGTAAGAAAGGAAGAAATTTTCCTCTACTCTTCTAGGTTTTTCTGGCTGATCTAAAAATTAAATTGACACGAGACAAATTAACAGGAGAAAAACAAAAGTTTAATAACATGTACACATGTGAGAAACACAATAAAACCAAGTAACTAGCCAAAGCCTTCACCTTAAATATCATCTTCAGGTAAAGACAAAATAAGATGTTGGAGATGAAGAGAGTCAGGGACTTGAAAGGGAAAGAAGGCAATTCACAGGTAAGTGAAAAGGAGCAAATGCTTAGAAAACAAGTGTTTGGCCACAGAAACAGAAAAACACAGAAGGGAGTCCAAAAATCAGGCTTTTCTAGGTGCCTTCCTGTCTATCACCTAGTTCATGCTATGCTAAGGTGATAGCTTGCTTCCTGAGACAGCTTTTTTTAATCTGAATTCTTTTAGGCAGTTAAGGGGTAGGTTACAAGACAAACTTTCTAAGTCTTTTTTTCTCAAAAGCAGTCAGCCTAAAACAATCCTCACGTTAAAGAGACACATTTTGGGATGGCAAATTTTGTTCCCCTTTAGTATGCTCTATGAGGTTCTCACAATGATGAAATTGCCTACTGACGTATTTCTCAGAATGTATCCCATCGTTAAGCAATGCATGACTGCATAATAAAAAAGGGGTGAATCCAACAAAGGATATGACATTTGTAAATATTTATGCACTCAACACAGGAACACCAAAATAAATAAAACAAATATTAACAGACCTAAAGAGAGAAAATAGACAACAATACAACAGTAGGGGACTTTAATACCCCACTTTCATCAAAGGATAGATCATCCAGTCAGAAAATCAATAAAAACATATTGGCCTTACATGGCACTTTAGACCAGATAGACCAAACATACATACACAGAACATTCCATCCACAAGCAACAGAATACACATTCTTCTCAAGCACACAAGGAACATTCTCCAGGATAGACCATATGTTAGGCCACAAAACAAATCTTAATAAATTTAAGAAGACTGAAATCACATTAAACATGTTTTCTAACTGCAATGACGTGAAACTCAAAATCAATTACAAGAAGAAAACTGGAAAATTCACAAATATGTGGATATTAAATAACATGCTCCTGAACAACTAATGGGTCAAAGAAGAATCAAAAAAGAAATTAAAAAATATCTTGAGACAAATGAAAATGGAAATACAACATACCAAAACTTATGGGATGCAACAAGAGCAGTTCTAAGATGGAAGTTCCTGGTGATAAATGCCCACATTAAGAAACAAGAAAGATCTCAAATAAACAACACAGCCTTACACCTCAAGGAACAAGAAAATGAACAAACTGAACCTAGTTAGTAAAAGACGGAAATAACAAAGATCAGAGTGAAAATAAATGAAATAGACACTAAAAGACACTAGAAAAGATCAATGAAACTAAGAGCTGGTTTTTTGAAAAGATAAACAAAATTGACAAACCATTAGCTAGACTTAACAAGAAAAAAGAGAAAGGACTCAAATAAATAAAACCAGAAATGAAAGAAAAGCCGTTACAACTGATATCACAGAAATAAAAAGCATCATAAGACACCATTATGATTAATTATACAACAACAAACTGGACAATCTAGAAGAAAAAGATAAATTTCTAGAAACATACGACCTACCAAGACTAATTCATGAAGCAATAGAAAATATGAATAGACTTATTACTAGTAAAGATATCAAACCAGTAATCAAAAACTTTCCAATGTCAAAAGTCCAGGACCAATGGCTTCCACTGGTGAATGCTGCCAAACATTCAAAGAAGAATTAATACCTATCCTTCTCAAACTATTTCAAAAAAGAGAAGAGGAGACAACTCTTCCAAACTCCTTTTATGAGGCCAGCATTACCCCGATATCCAAACTAGTCAAGGACACCACAAGAAAAGAAAATCACAGGACAATATCCCTGATGAACATACATACAAAAATCCTCAATAAAACATTAACACTTCAATCTAGGTGAATGGCACTATCCCATCAACTACCCATTTACCCAAATAATAAATCCAGGTCTCCTTCAATGTTTTCCTTCTCCCTTAACTAATCAACAACAACTATCAAATCAAGATCTTCTAAATCTTTGTGATAGCTCTTCCCTCATTTCCATCCTTACTTACACTGCTCAACTTCAAGCCCTCATTATTTTTTGCCCTGCCTCGAGTCATGCCACTTCTCAAATCTCTCATTGTTGCTAGAGTCAACTTTTTAATACTCAGATGTCATCAAACTCCTCTACTAAAATTTTTTCAGTGGCTCTGTTTGGTGACAGAAAATAAAACTTGTATATGTCATGTAAAGTCTTTTATGATCTAGCCCTTTATATTGTCTAGAATTATCTTTTGCCATTCCGCCATCGCTTGTAATTTACACTATAGTAGTAGCAATAACAACAACTGGAATGAAGTTACTTTGCAGCTTCTAAAATAAGCTATACTCTCTCACTTGTTAGTTTCTATCTATGTTGCTTCTTCTTCATAGTATGAAGGCAGTTTGTCCATTTGGTAAACTTATTAATTGATATCCAGATCAAAAGTTTTCTCCTCTATTACATCTTCCTCCTGACTAGCCATGAAACTTAGAATTATTTTTTACTTGTCTCCCACTGCCCTTTGTACAAACCCCAATTGGAGCAATTTATCTAAATGTATTATATTTTTTTCTGTTTCTGTCTGGCTACTAGACCATAGCTTCCTAAAAACAGGTCCCATGTCCCTTCATCTCTGTACCTTGCAGAGTCTAGTGCATAACACAATATAAGCTTCATAAGAACAAAAACTGTTTCTTCACCACTGAATCTTCAGTGTCTAGCATACAGGAGAACGACAATAAATTCTATTAAATGAATTCATGATATGTACTCAATGTACATACTGAAGACAAAAAGACAAAACAATTAATATAGTTGAAAATATACAGTCAGATAAGACAAAAGTTTGAATCCTGGCTCAAATGCGTAACTTTGAACAAGTTATTTAATCTTTCTGAACTTGAGTCTCTTTTGCTGTGAAGAGCTTATAGGATCCGGCTCTTGTAGATTAGAACTAAGTGAAACAGAAACTAGTGACCTACTCAACAAAGAATTCAAACAAAATATCATGAGGATGCTCACAGATATGCGGAGAAGAATGGATGAACACAGTGAGCACATCAGCAAAGAACTGGAAGATATAAAAAAAAAAAAACAATCAGAAATGAAGAATACAATACTCAAAATGAGAAATTCACTCGAGGGACTCAATAACAGAGTAGAGGAAGGAGAAGAACGGATCAGCGAACTAGATGAAAGACTAGAGGAAATCACCCAAGCAGAACAGAAAAGAGAAAAAAGAATTAGACAGAATGAGAAGAGAGTAAGGGAACTCTGGGACAATATCAAGCGTGCTAACATTTGGATTATAGGGGTCCAAGAAGGAGAAGAGAGAGACAAAGGGATAGAAAGTTTATTTGTAGAAATAACAGAGGAAAATTTTCCTAACCTGAGGAAGGAAACAGACATCCAACTTCAGGAAGCACAGAGAGCTCCAAACAAGAGAAGCCCAAAGAGGCCCACACCAAGACATATTATAATCAAAATGTCTAAAATTAAAGACAAAGAGAGAATCCTAACAGCAGCGAGAGAAAGGCCACAAGCGACATATAAAGGGAAGCCCATCAGACTATCGGTGGACTTCTCAGTCAAGACCCTACAGGCAAGAAGAGAATAGCACGACATATTTAAAGGCTAAAAGGAAAAAACCTACAACCAAGAATACTCTATCCATCAAGGTTGTCATTCAGAATGGAAGGAGAGATAAACAGCTTGCCAGACAAGCAAAAATTAAAGGAGTTTATCACCAAGAAACCAGTTCTGCAAGAAATGCTGAAGGGACCTATTTAAGTGGGAAAGCAATAACCACAAATAGAGATAAAAAAAATTATCAAAAAAACCCAAAACAACAACAACAAAAGACAGGCAATAAAATCACTAGTAAGGTAAAAGGACAGTAAAGGCAGCAGATCAACTACCTGTGAAGATAATATGAAGGTTAAAAGACAAATGTACTAAAATCACCTATTTCAATGATAAGAGGGTAATAGACAGACACACACTAAACATAAGACTATATATGATGTGAAAAACATAATGTGGGAGGAGGGGAGTGAAAAAGTAGAGCTTTTAGAAAGAGGTCAAGCTAAAGAGTCTATCTACTCAATATAGACTGTTACATGCACAGTATATTAAATAGGATCCTCATGGTAACCACAAACCAGAAACCTACAACAAGCAGGACAAAAAAGTAAGACAAAAGAAATCAAACATATTACTAAAGATAACCATCAAACCACAAGGGAAGAGAGCAAGAGAAAAAGAAAGGAACTGAGAAGAACTGCTAATACACCCAAAAAAAGAAAAAGTGACAAAATGGCAATAAACACATATTTATCAATAACTACTTTAAATGTCAAAGGACTAAATGCTCCAATCAAATGCCATAGGGTGGCCAACTGGATAAAAAAACAAGATCCATGTATATGCTGCATACAAGAGACACACTTCAGACCTACAGACACTCACAAACTGAAAGTGAAAGGATGGAAAAAGATATTCCATGCAAATGGCAAAGAAAAGAAAGCAGGGGTAGCAATACTTATATCAGACAAAATAGACTTTAAATCAAAAACTGTAATAAGAGACAAAGACGGGCACTACATAAAGATAAAGGGAACAATCCAACAAGAAAATATAACACTTGTAAATATCTACGCACCCAACATAGGAGCACCTAAATATATAAAGCAATTATTAACAGACATAAGAGGAGAAATAGACAGCAACACAATAATAGTAGGGGACTTTAACACTCCACTTACACCAATGGATAGATCACCCAAACAGAAGATCAATAAGGAAACACTCGCCTTAAAGGACACATTAGACCAGATGGACTTAGTAGATATATACAGAACATTCCATCCCAAAACCACAGAATACACATTCTTTTCAAATGCCCATGGAACATTCTCCTGGATTGATCACAGATTAGGCCACAAAACAAGACTCAATAAATTTAAGAAGATCGAAATAATACCGTGCATCTTTTCTGACCACAAAGGTATGAAACTGGAAATCAACTACAGAAAGAAAACCAGAAAAGCCACAAAAATGTGGAGATTGAACAAAATGCTACTGAACAATGATTGGGTCAATGAAGAAATCAAAGAAGATATCAAAAAATTCCTGGAGACAAATGAAAATGAAAACATGACACGCCAAAATCTGTGGGATACAGCAAAAGCGGTTCTACAAGGGAAGTTTATAGCAATTCAGGCCTACCTCAACAAAGAAGAAAAATCCCAAATAGACAATCTAAAAGCGTACCTAAAGATACTGGAAAAAGAACAACAAACAAAGCCCAAAATCAGAAGGAAGGAAATAATAAAAATCAGAGCAGAAATAAATGAAATAGAGACTAAGAAAACAATAGAAAAAATTAATGAAACCAAGAGCTGGTTCTTCGAAAAGATAAGCAAAATTGACAAACCCTTAGCTAGACTCACCAAGAAAAAAAGAGAGAAGGCTCAAATAAATAAAATCAGAAATGAAAGAGCAGAGATTACAACGGGCACCTCAGAAATACAAAAGATAATAAGAGAATACTATGAAAAGCTATACGCCAACAAATTGGATAATCTAGAAGAAATGCATAAATTCTTAGAAACATACAACCTTCCAAAACTGGACCAAGAAGATGTAGAAAATTTGAATAGACCGATCACCAGTAAGGAGATCGAAACAGCAATCAAAAACCTCCCAAAAAATAAAAGTCCAGGACCAGATGGCCTCCCTGGTGAATTCTACCAAACACTCAAAGAAGAGTTAATACCTATCCTTCTCAAACTCTTCCAAAAAATTGAAGGGGAGGGGAGGCTTCCTAACTCCTTCTACGAAACAAACATTATCCTGATACCAAAACCAGACAAGGACAACACAAAAAAAGAAAATTACAGGCCAATATCACTGATGACCATCGACGCAAAAATCCTCAACAAAATACTAGCAAATCGAATACAACGATACATTAAAAAGATCATACATCATGATTAAGTGGGTTTCATTCCGGGGATGCAGGGATGGTTTAACATCCGCAAATCTAACAACGTGATACACCACATTAACAAAATGAAGAATAAAAATCACATGATCATCTCAACAGATGCAGAGAAAGCATTTGACAAGATACAGCATCCATTTATAATAAAAACTCTACGTAAAATGGGTATAGAATACCTCAACATAATAAAGGCCATATATGACAAACCCACAGCAAATATCATTTTCAAAGGAGAAAAACTGAAAGCTATCCCTCTAAGAACAGGAACCAGACAAGGATGCCCACTGTCACCACTCTTATTTAACATAGTATTGGAAGTCCTAGCCAGAGCAATCAGGCAAGAAAAAGAAATACAAGGGATCCACATTGGAAAAGAAGAAGTGAAACTGTCACTCTTTGCAGACGACATGATTTTATATCTAGAAAACCCTAAAGAGTCCACTAAAAAACTTTCAGAAATAATAAAGGAATATAGTCAAGTTGCGGGATACAAAATCAATGTACAAAACTCAGTTGCGTTTCTATACACTAACAACGAAGTAGCAAAAAGAGAAATTAAGAATACAATCCCATTTACAATTGCAACAAAAAGAATAAAATACCTATGAATAAACTTAACCAAAGAGGTGAAAGATCTCTACACCGAAAACTATAAAACATTGTTGAAAGAAATCGAAGAAGACACAAAGAAATGGAAAGATATTCCGTGCTCTTGGATTGGAAGAATTAACATCGTTAAAATGTCCATACTTCCTAAAGCAATCTATAGATTCAACACAATCCCTATCAAAGTTCCAACAACATTTTTTACAAAAATAGAACAAAGAATCCTACAAGTTATATGGAACAACAAAAGACCCCGAATAGCCAAAGGATTCCTGAGAAAAAAGAACAAAGCTGGAGGTATCACACTCCCTGATTTCAAATTGTACTACAAAGCCATAGTAACCAAAACAGCATGGTACTGGCACAAAAACAGACACACAGATCAATGGAACAAAATTGAGAGCCCAGAAGTAAACCCACACGTTTATGGACAGCTAATATTCGACAAGGGAGCCAAGAGCATACGATGGAGAAAGGAGAGTCTCTTCAATAAATGGTGTTGGGAAAACTGGACAGCCACATGCAAAAGAATGGAAGTACACCATTCCCTTAACCATGCACAAAAATCAACTCAAAATGGATTAAAGACTTGAATGTAAGACCCGAAACCATGAGACTTCTAGAAGAAAACATAGGCAGTATGCTCTATGACATTGGTCTGAGCAGCATATTTTCAAGTCCCATGTCTGACCGGGCAAGGGAAACAAAAGAAAAAATGAACAAATGGGAGTACATCAAACTAAAAAGCTTCTGCACAGCAAAGGAAACCATCAACAAAATGAAAAGAGAACCTAACAATTGGGAGAAGCTATGTGCAAACCACATATCAGATAAGGGGTTAATATCCAAAATATACAAAGAACTTATATAGATCAACAACAAAAAAACCAACAATCCAATTAGAAAATGGGCAAAAGATCTGAACAGAGATTTCTCCAAAGATATCCAGATGGCCAACAGGCATATGAAAAGATGCTCAACATCATTAGCTATCAGGGAAATGCAAATCAAAACTACAATGAGGTATCACCTCACTCCGGTCAGAATGGCTATAAATAACAAGACAGGAAACAACGAATGTTGGAAAGGGTGTGGAGAGAAGGGAACCCTTGTTCACTGCTGGTGGCAGTGCAAGCTGGTGCAGCCACTATGGAAAGCAGGATGGAGTATCCTCAGAAAATTAAGGATCGATCTACCATACGATCCAGCTATTCCACTGCTGGGTATTTATCCAAAGAACTTGAAAACACAAAGGCATAAAGATCCTTGCACCCCTATGTTCATTGCGGCATTATACACAATAGCCAAGACTTGGAAGCCACCTAGGTGCCCATCAAGGGACGAATGGATAAAGAAGATGTGGTATTTATACACCATGGACTACTACTCAGCCATAAGAAATGACGAAATCCGGCCATTTGTGACAACATGGATGGACCTTGAGGGTATTATGCTGAGTGAAATAAGTCAGAGGCAGAAAGTCAAATACCATGTGATCTCACTCATAAGTAGAAGATTAAAAACGACAAAAAGAAAAAAAAAACACATAGCATTGGAGATTGGACTGGTGGTTACCACTGGGGGAGGCAGGAGGGCAAAACGGATGATTAGGCTCACATGTGAGGGGATGCACTATAATTAGTGTTCGGGTGGTGAACATGATGTAATGTACACAGAATTCGAAATATGATGTACATCCGAAAAAAATAAAAATTTAAAGAAATAAATAAATAAATGCATCTAGATTGGTTTTTCTCAAATAAACACATTATAGTTTCTGAAAAGGCAATAATTTTATTTCTAGACCTAAACTATAATTTCCCCAGAGTAAGAAAAGTAGCCTAAAAAGAAATTTTTCAATAAAAGCTAACCTTAAATGAAAGTACACTGCAAATACTAAAATATGACATGAATTATCAACTGACTTAATTGGAAAGATAATGTAAAATGTACTTTACCTCACCAAGTCCAAAGTTCCACGACTGCTTAGAAGGCAATTCTTTCAAAGGGATATTACCCCTAGGGTCACAAATAAGACAGTATTAAAGTTTGATTTATTCTCTCTGAAAATTATTGTTCTAAATTATGGTTCCCAAAGTTGGCTGCAGATCAGAATTATAAGGGAAGCTTTTTAAAAAATAAATAAGCTCCATCCTAAGGGTGTGGGTCAAACTTGGTATTTTGTATTTTAAAATCACCCCCTTGAGTGATTCAGTTCTGCACCCAGCTTTGAGAACCACGTTCTAAAATCACTTTCATAAAGTACATTTTAAAATTCAAGGTCTAACATGCTAGTTTTCATTCATAAGGTTCTGAATACCTGGAAGTTTGACAGCAAAGAACCTAATTTTTTTATTTTATTAAATAAGTTGTGAATGTTTTATTTGTTGTGCCAATCCCATAAAAATGGCATATAGGTATTCTTTTTACAAATAGATATTTTAAATATTTCCATAAGAAAGTACTTCTAAAATAAAAACCTATTCTAATTCATGATTGTTAATTACCAAGATTTGACTAAACCACAATTATTACCAAGAAAGTTAGGACTATTCCGAAACTACAAGTTTTCTTTAATTAAGTATAACTGCAGTCCCATAAACTCTTGATATGTTTGCTTATGCCATTAGCATCTGAATTCTATTACTCCCTTGTTCTGATTCTATACTAACCAAGCCACCTTCCCATGGAGAGCTGCCAAAAATTAGAAAACATGCTTATCATGCCAGTAAACATTCCTATATAAGTAACCCTTCTATTTCTTACTGTAAATTAATAAACTGACATTCTGGTGAGTGTGTAAGTTTCTTGAACACATAAGTCAGTTTTCTCAAATCTAATTAACACTAAGATTCAGATAAGATGACGGCTTTGTGCCGGCAAATACGAGCACCATACTCTCAACTAGGGTGATATTACTAAGATTCTGACAACTGGAAAGCCTTTGTAGAGGCCAGTCTGCCCACTCTGAGACAGCAACACCCCTACCTCACATTGCATCAATTCAACCCTTCAATATGCATTATACTAGATGCTGAATTGCATTCCCCAGATTTACCTAAAAACTTACAAACAGTTCACTGGATATATCTGGATTGTCTTCTGTGGTGCCTTCTCTTGGTAATCACTTTCAAATTTTCCTTTAAAAATAAAAGTATGCATTGAACTAAAACTCTAGCACAGACTAGTTCTTTTTTTTAAATTGGAAGCTTATTAGCATGACCCATATGGAACGAAATCACTGGTCCACACAATGTCACATAATAGAATGTCACTCTATTTTCAATTTTATACTCCTCCAAATACACACACACACACACACACACACACACATATCTATATTATATATAAATACGCACTAAAAACAAAAAGATCAATAGATTATTACCCTTCTCGTGTATAACACCAACCTTTTTTTTCAGAGCTGGCTGGGAAACTATCCTTCTCAAAAGATGTACTAAGATTATTTCTTTCATGATCGTTATACTCTTTCTGATAGTTCTTGTTTGGCTGACACTTTTCTGGGTAACTTGTTTTATTAAAAGTAGAATTACTAAAAGTCAACTCTGGATTTGTAAAAATACTTCTAATGCATCTCTCAGTGGAATGGTTTTTATCAGAACTAGTGACTGCACAAATATCTCCCATACTGTCAAAACCACACTTGTCAAAGGTTTTCTTTATACTCCACTGATCTATGTTTAATAAATTGATCACATTTTCACTAATAAAAGAGTCACAATTCTCTGACAGAAGGCTGGGTGTTGGCTGGTTCGCATCTTCAAGAAAATTTGAAACCTCTTTCCTATTTTCTTCCAAAATATGTTGTACTGACTGTTTTTCAATGATGAAGTCTGACTGTCTTCTCTCATCCATGGTTCCACAATCTTCACCTGTAACTATATCAGGTCTTTCAGTAAGGAAATTCCGATTTCCTGGACTTTGAGATAAATAAAAACATATTTAACAAGAAAAGCATAGAAAATTTTCATTTAGAAACTTAAATTCTTAGAGAACATACTGAGTAGCTACTAACATTTACCTGGACTATGTTTTCAGTTTTTCATTTGAATAAATAATATTGTTTTGGGTGGAAATTTGTCTAATGTGCCTCAGTGAGTATGAAAATAATCTACACTTAGTTTTGTATTTCAACACAAAAAAATGTGTTGAAATGAAGTATGATGTGGTTCAATTCACTGTCATATTAACAAAATATGACCAACCTATATCATGTCTTCTGTAATAAGGTCTAGTGAATACCCTAGACAACCACTGCATGTAACTGCTGCTCTGTTTAATCAGAGAAAGATATTTTGAACACACTGCAGGGAAAAATCATCCCCAGTGTTAAAACATCAAATCAGAGTTATCAGAACACTATAACAGATATCTCTCAACCTAACAAGGATATAAAAACAACTCTGAAGTTCCCAAGGGAGAGCAATACAGATACAAATGCATATATATGTAATAAAGCCAAGAGATAAGATGAATTAGATGAAAAGGTTAGCCTAGATAACTCATAAGTTCCCTTCTAATGTATAAATCATAATTCTAAGTTATGTCCAACTTGTATAAAAGAATCAAAGCCATTATATGAAATAATTAAAAATCAAGATATTCTGGGGCTGGCCCTGTGGCAGAGAGGTTAAGTTCACACGTTCCACTTCGGAAGCCCAGGGTTTCACCAGTTCAGATCCTGGGTGCGGACCTAGCACACTGCTCATTAAGCCATGCTGACATGGCGTCCCATATAGCAGAAGCAGAAGGACCTAAAACCAGAATATACAACTATGTACTGGGGGGTTTTGGGGGTAAGAAGAAAAACAGAAATAAAGAAAGATTGGCAACAGATGTTAGCTCAGGTGCCAATCTAACAACAACAACAAAAAAATCAAGATACTCTGGATTTTGTTGCCATTGACTATCCACAAATTTACTTAGGGGTGGGCTGTTCCAGAGATTGGAGGTACCAAAGAAATTTAGAAAAGAAACATAGACTGCTAAAACTGATTGATTTCCAATTTTATTTTTTAAGTTATTCATTAAACATCTAATGAGCAGGTCCACCTGCCGTGTTCCAGGCACTATGCCACGTATTGGGGACAGAGAGAGAAAAGAATTCAGTTTGGCATTAAAGAGAGAGAGAGATTTTGTCCAGGAATGTTCATAGACCGTGATCCTACACTGTTTCTCAATACGGGTCTTAGTGGTGTTTTGAGCAGAATAATGTTATTCTGTGATATCAAAGGCATAACCTATAGCACGCAATAATATACACCATTCACACCAGAGAAATTGTATTACTTTAAATGAGAAAATAAATGTAAAAGCACTTCATAAATTAGAAAGCACACTACAAATGTAAATAATCATTTTTAAACAGCATTTTAAGCATTCTGACTCAGAAGAATCACTCACTGAGAGATCTGGAGAACAGAGAAATGTATAATGCACAGTTATTGCTCACAAGAAATAGTCTGGAAGGGGAAAGAAAAACTAGAAAGTGATAAGTGCTATTCTACAGTGTTACGACAGTAAATAAAAGAAATGCTTTTACTTGAGAAAAATCAAGTAGGTGGCATTTGAGTTGGGGACTGAATGTTGGGAAGGATTGCTACTTGTAAAGATGACAGAGAGAAATGATGCTAAAAATATAAAAGCCTTATTAAGATAAATCGATCCAACTTCTTTAACAATTTTTCCTATAGATAAAAGTTCATTCATTTACGGACTACAATATGGATAAATTCATTATCTAAATAAGCCTTTTATGTGCATTAAACAGATATTTAATGTATGCCTGCCATGTGGTAGGGAGATAATACAGCTTATATTCTAGTGAAGGAAGATAATAACAAATAAATAAGATAACTAACCATTAGTAAGTACAATGGATAAAAGAAATAAACAAATAAAAAAGATAATTACAGCAGCTTTATAGGTGCTACAAGATCAGACGATGGAACAACCTGTGTTGGAGGTCCTTTTCAGATAGCTGGTCAGGAAAGCTCCTAGCAAAGAAGTGATAAATAAGCTAAAGATACAGAATGATTAGACATATAAGAGAGGAGTATGCATACTGCAGGGGGATGGAATAAACACAAATACAAGATTTGCAGCACATGTGAGAAACAAAAAGAAGAGGAGTAAAGCTAGAATAGAATCAGTGAAAGAGAACTTACGGCCTAAGGCTTAAAAGGTACAAAAGGGCCCAGATCATATAGAGCTTTATTTTTGAAAAGAGCAATAAGAAATACTGAAAATTGCTAAGTACAAAAGTAAAAGTCTCTTGCTTTTTGCCTTAAAAAATATCAGTCTGACTGCTGGGTGAATGTGAATATCCTGATTTCCATCTGGCCAAAATGAAGTTAGAGAAACGAGATTTAGCCTCATTGACTGACAGAATTATAAAACTGGACAAACTGTATGAGACAATGGCTTTCAGACGTGGGCCATTGGATAGAATAGGATAACGATCCCTGACAGAGAGAAAACAAGTAAGGTGAATTCTATGACTGCTCCTAGCTTATTGCTTGGAGAGAGTATCCAAGCCACAGAACAGAGAGGGGAAATCCAGTTGGAGCCCACAGATTCCCTTTGTTGAGGAAACAGCACTGGAAGGTCAGGAAGACTGCAGAGAACAGAGTATGCAGGGCAGAGTACCATGAAGGAGAGTGCTTCAAAGAGAGAGGGCTCCAGAGATCTACAGAAAGTTCTCAAATCTTCAGCTAAGTACTGATCAGCACATGCGTATGAAGTAATTACCCAAGGCTGGGAAAAGCAACACCCAAGATGAGAAGATTGAACAATTCCAGGAACTCAAACAGAAATGGGAAAATTTTGTGTTTCCACCAGTTAGAGTGGAAAACCTCTTAATTCAAAGGAAATCTAAGAATACAAGAAGGATATTGCCTTAGCAGGGGGCAAAATTAGCCACAGAGTGAAGGTGTATCTGGTCCTGTTTAACAAAGTTTAAAGCAAGTCTTAATAAGATCATACTATTTCCAAGCAACTAAAATCCCAGAAAAACCTTAGGAAAATTTATAGGAATACAAAAATTTCCAGACCAAAAAGATGAAATTCATAATGTATACAATCTAAAAAAAAAATTATCAGGAATGCAAAAAAGTAGAAAGTTACAACCCATAATGAAGAGAAAAATCAATTATTAGAAATAGACCAAGAAATGACACAAATGATAGAATTCGTAGACAAGGACATTAAAAGACTTATCAGAACTATATTCCCTACGTCCAAAAAGATAGACGAAAGACTGAGGATGTTGAATAGAAACATGGAAGATATAAAGAAGAGTTAAAACAAACTTCTAGAGATAAAAAATATACTGAATAGATTTACATAGAGATTAGACACCAAAGAAGATACAACTAGAGAATCTGAAGAAAAAGCAATATAATCTATATAAAATGAAACAATGAGAGAAAAAAAGATGAAAAGAAATAAACAGAGCATCAATAAACTGTGACACAACTTCAAATGGACTAACTTACATGTTATTAAGGTCCCCAAAGAAGAGAGGGGAGGAATAAAAAATATCCAAAAAATCAATGGCTGAATTTTCCACATTCGATAAAAACTAAGTTCACAGATCCAAGATGCTCAATGCAGCTCAAAGACAAGAAATAAAAAGAAAAGGAACATCCTAATCAATGGATAGAAATCTATGATAGAAAATCCACCATGGAGAATCTATGATAGAAAAATCTTAGAAACAGAGAAAAATTATATATTAGATATATAGATATTAAGATAAGAATGACAGCAACTGCTAGTAGGAAACAATGCAAAAGATATCTTTCAAAAAGAAAAGAATAAAAACTTACAAATACACAGAAGCTGAAAGAATTAACTACTAGCAGCCCCACACTATAAGAAATGTTAACAAAAGTCTTTCAAACATAAGGAAAATATCACCACACGGAAATCTACATCTACAGAAAATAACAAAGACCACCAAAAATGATAAATTTGTGCTTAAGTATAAAAAACATATTTTCTTAATTTTTAACTCTCTTTAAAGCAAAAAGAACAATAATATATTATTGGATTTATAAAATTTATATAAGTGAATGTATGAATACAACACCACAAAGGCCAGAGGGGAGAAATGGAAGCATACCATTACAGGGTTCTTACACAATACTTCCAGTAGTATAACATAACTAGAATATAGTCTGTGATAAATTAAAATATATACAATAAATTCGAAAGATACCACTGAAAAACAAAACAGAGTTATAGATAACAAGCCAACAAAAGGATAAATTAAGTCATAAAAAAGACTAAAATCAAATAAAGGCAGAAAAGAGGGAAAGGGAACAAAGATTTTATGGGAGAAATAAAAAATAAATAGCAAGAGAACAGACAAATCCAATCATATATCAATTGTTGCACTAAATGTAAACTATATTCATAACCATAATACAAGTCTCAATAAATTTGAAAGGATTCAAATCACACAAAGGATGTTCCCTGTCCACAATGGAATTAATTTAGAAAGATAACAGAAAAGTCTTGGGAATTTTAGGAACCAAATAACAAATTTCTAAATATCTCATGGAGTGAAGAAGAAATCAAAAGGAAAATTAGAAAGTTTTTTAACTGAATGAAAATAAAACAAAACATATCAAAATTTGTAGGATGCAGCAAAGCAGCAATTAGTGGAAAATTTACAGCACTAAACATGTGCATTAGAAAAGAAAAACAGTCTCAAGTCAATGACCTCAGCTTTCACCTTAAGAAATCAGGAAAAAAGGAGTAAATTAAATCCAAAGTAAACAGACAAAAGGAAATAAAGATAAGAGCAGAATTCAATGAAATAAAAACAAAAATAAGAAATACGTGAAACTGAAAGATGATTCTGTGAGAAAATAAATAAAATTGGCAAGTCTCTAATCAGAATAATCACTGAGAAAAAGGGGAGAAGAAACAACTTACCCATATTAGTAATGGGAGAAAAGACATCACTACAGAAGTTAAAGATTTCATACGCATAATAAGGAGATATTATGAATAACTTTAAGTCAATAAATTTTACAACATAGATAAAATGGATACATTTTTTGTATGACACCAACTACCAAAGCTCACTAAAAAAATAAGAATCCAACTAGCCTTCTATCTAGTAAAAAATGGAAATTATAGTAAAAAAAAAAAACCTTCCCACAAAAAGAACTTCATACCAACTGACTTCACTGATGAACTCTACCAGACATTTAAGGAAGAAATGTACCAATCCTACACAAACTCTTTCAGAAAATTACACAGAGGGAATACTTCTCAACTCATTCTATGACACCAACATTAGGCTGATATCAAAACCAGACTAAGATATTACAAGATATTACTAGAAAGTAATCTCCCTCATGAAGACCAATGTAAAAATCCCTAACAAAATTTTGGCAAATCAAATCCAATGAATGCATAACAAGGTTAGCACATTGTGACCAAGCAGGGTTTATCTCAGGAATACAAGGTTGGTTTAACATTCAAAATTAATCAATTGTGGGGCCAGACTTCTGGAATGAGAGACTGAGAAACCTGGCAAATCTTGTCCCCTAAAAGCAGTAACAGAACCAGATAACACTCACAAGAAAAATCATCTCAAATATGGGGAGTGACCAATGGCATCCAATAAACTGTGAAGCAGTACTTCAAGAAAAACTACTCAACCTTAGTAGAACCACTGGGAGCCTGTGGAGTTTTAGCCTGAGGCTGCCACCATCCCTCCACCCCCAACTCCATGGCTGGTAGCCTACCAAGGCTGAGCTTGTCTGGAGAGGGTCGGGAAGGTGGGAGACTCATGCCCAGGGAATTTGTCAAAAATAATCATTGTCTTGGTGGCAAACTATCAAAGAAGCCCAAAATTGCAGCTGCCTGAGGCTCAGATATTTGGAGCAAGCAAAAACCATCCAGAAATTTCATAGAGAGATCCAGAAAACAAAAAGGTACAAGAGGCTTTGATAAACTCCCAGACCCTCCTGGTGGTCTGGAAGGTTGCATACATGCGTAAGGCTGAGTGCAGACTCAGGAGAGACCAGAAAGAGCTACAGGTATCTACTCATCCCTGGCTGAGTGTAAAGTCTTGTGCAAGGGAGGAAGCCTTATTAGCTGAAGGTACTTAAACACAACCTCCAACTAATCATTGGTTGGCCTCTAAGCACTGCTTAGAGGGAAATTTATACCTTTTAATGCCTGTATTAGGAGAGAAGAAATATATCAAATCAGTAAGTTAAGCTTGCACTTTAAGAAACTAAAAAAAGACAGGCAAACTAAGCCAAAAGCAAGCAGAAAAAGGAAATCATAAACATTAGGGCAGAAATCAATGGAATGAAAAACACAAAAACAGAGAAAATTGATAAAACCCTAAACTTAGTTCTTTAAAAAGACCAATAAAATTAGCAAATCTTCAGCTACACTGACCAAGAAAAAAAGGAGAAAAGACACAGATGTAGAACTCAAAAAGGGACATCAACACCAACCTGACAGAAACTGAAAGGATTTCAAGGGAATACTATAAATCACCTTATGCTAACAAATCATACAACTTAGATGAAGCGGATTAATTCCTAGAAAAACACATATTACTACAACTGATTCAAGAAGAAATTAGAAAATCTGAATAGATCTTTACACAAGTAAAAAAAATTAGTAAAAAGCCTTCCCACTAAGAATAGCCCTGATGCAAAAACATCTAAAGAATCCACAAATTCTTCTATTAAACAGAGCAAACACTTTACACTTTATTATATGAGGCCAGTATTATTCTGATATGAAAGCCAGACAAAAAACATAAGAAGAAAAGAAAAATTCAGACCAATTTTCCTAATGAATATGGATGCAAAAATCATAAACAAAATATTAGCAAACCAAATCCAGCATTACATGAAGAGGTTTATATATAATGACCAAGCAGCTTTTAACCCAGGAGTGCAAGGTAGTTTAATACTTCAATATATTACATTACATGTTAATAGAATAAAGGAAACAACTAGATGATAATCTCAAGGGACACAGAAAGAGCATTTGACAAAATCCATGATAAAAACGTTCAATGAACTAGGAATAGAAGGGACTTTCCTCAACCTGATAAAGGGCACCTACAAAAAAACCTACAGCTAATATCATACTTAATAGTGAAGGCTAAATGCTTTTTCCCTGAGAGTGGGAAAAATGCAAGCATGTCCACTCTTGTCACTGCTATTCCACACTGTACTAGAGGTTGTAGTCACTCAGGCAAGAAAAACAAGTAAAAGGCAACCAGATTGAAAAAGGAGAGATAAAAACACCTTTATTTATAGACAACATAATCCAGTATGGTGAAACTCCTAAAGAATCCACAAAAATACTACTAGAACTAATAATGATCTCAGCAAAGTTGAAGGATACAAGATCAATATACAAAAATTAACTGTATTTCTATACACTAGCAATGAACAATCCAAAAATGAAATTAAGAAAATAACTCCATTCACAACAGCATAAAAAGAATAAGATACTTAGAAATAAATTTAACAAAAGCAGCACACTGCTTATATATTGAAAACTACAATACATTACTGAGGGGCCAGCCCAGTGGCCAAGTGGTTAAGTTCACACGCTCCACTTCAGCGGCCCAAGGTTTTGCCGGTTCGGATCCTGGACGCGGACATGGCACCACTCATCAGGCCACATTGAGGCAGTACCCCACATGCTACAAGTAGAAGGACCCACAACTAGAATATATAGCTGTGTACTGGGGGGATTTGCAGAGAAAAAGCAGGACAAAAAAAAAAGGATTGGCAACAGTTGTTAGCTCAGGTACCAATCTTTAAAATAAAAAATATATTACTCAGAGAAATCAAAGAAGATCAAACACAATGTAATATGGTTCAGCCATAAAAAAGGAAATCTTGACATTTGTGACAACATAGATGAAGAGGGAGAACATTATGCTAAGTGAAATAAGTCAGACACAGAAAGACAAATACTATATGATTTCACCCATACATGGAATCTAAAATGTCACACTCGAAGCAGAGAATAGAATGGTGGCTGCCAGATGCTGGGGAGTAGGGGAAATGAGATATTAGTCAAAGGGTACAAACTTCCAGTTATATGATGAGTAAGTTCTGGGGATCTAATGTACAAGATGACGACTATAGTTAATAATACTATATTGTATACTTGTAAATTGTATATTTGTTAATAGAGCAGATCTTAAGCGGTCTGATCACATACCCAAAAATGGTAACTATTTGAGGTGATGAATGTGTTAATTAGCTTGACTGTGGTAATCATTTCACAATGTATATGTATAGCAAATCATCATCTTGAACATCTTAAATATATACAATTTTTATTTGTCAATTATATCTCAATAAATCTGGAAAAATAAAACTCTTCAAACACACTGGAAGGTTCTCTCATGCCCCTCCAAGTCCACACCTCCCAACAGTAACCACCATTCTGAGTGCTATCACCATTCATTAATTCAGCCAGGTTCTGAACTCCACATAAATGGAATTACACAATGGTCCTCTTTTTGTGTTGAGATTCTTCCATGGAGATGCTTGTTACTGCATGTATCAGCAGTTTATTTTTTTTCATTTCTGTGTATTATTTCACTGCATGAATATTATATAATATTCTATTCTTTTGTGTGTGTGTGAGGGAGACTGGCCCTGAGCTAACATCTGTTGCCTATCTTCCTCTTTTTGCTTGAGGAAGATTGTCACTGAGCTAACCTCTATGTCAATCTTCCTCTATTTTATGTGGGATGCCACCACAGTGCGGCTTGACAAGTGGTGCTAGGTCTGCACCTGGGATCCAAACTTGCAAACCCTAGGCCACCGAAGTGGAGCATGCAAACTTAACCACTATGCCACCAGGCCAGCCCCATAATATTCTATTCTTAATGGACATCTAGGTTAGTTCAAATTTGGGACTACTATGAATAAAACTGTTACGACATTCAAAAAAGAATGAATAGGAGAAACATTTCATGTTCATGGATTGGAAAAATCACTATTGTTAAGATGGCAATTTTCCCCAAATTGATCTACAGATTCAATACAATCCCTATCAAAATCCAAGTAGGCTTTTTTGATTTCCAGAAACTGACAAGTTGATGCTAAAATTTATATGGAAATGCAAAGGACTAAGAAAAGCCAAAACATTTTCAAAAAAGAACAACAAACTGGAAGACTAATACAGTTCTCAATTTCAAAACATACAGTAAAGCTATAGTAATCAGGACAGTGTGGCACTGACATAAAGATAGACATAATTAACCGATGGAACAGAACTGAGATTCCTGGGGGAAAAGAAAAACAACTTACATTTTTGGTCAATCGATTTTCAACAAAGGCGCCAAAGCAATTCAGTGGGGAAAAGATATTCTTTCCTTTCCACAAATGCAAATGGTGAATTTAGACCCTTACCTCACACAATACATAAAAGTTAACTCAAAACAGATCATAGACCTAAATGTAAGATCTAAAACTACAAGACAGAAAAAAACATAGGAAAAAATCTTCATGGCCCTGGCTTAGTCAAAGACTTGTTAGCTATGACAACACACAAACAATTTCTAAATGAAAAATTAATAAACTGTATTTCATCAAAATTAAAACCTTTTTTACTTCAAAAAGACACCACTAAGGAAAGGAAAAAGGTAAGCATTTCACCAAAGATACACAAATGGCTGATAAGCACATGAAAAGATGCCAACATCATTAGTCATTAGGGAAATGCAAAATTAAAACCAAAGTAAGATACTATTACATATTGACTAGAATGGCATATATTTTAAAAGACTGACTTTACCAAGTGTTGTCAAAGGTATGCTGCAACTGGAACTCTCATACACTGCTGTGCGATGTAAAATGGTACAAATCACTTTAGAAAACAGTTTGTCAGTTTCTTAAAAATTTAATCATATACCTACCATATGACCCAGCCATTCCACTCATAGATATTTCCCCAAGAGAAATGAAAGCATATGTCTAAACAAAGACTTCTATATGAACTTTCATAGCAGCTTTATTTGGAATAGCCAAAACTTGGAGAAAAAAGCCAAATGGTCATCAACAGATGAATAAACTGTGCTATGGCCATACAATGGAATACTACTCAGCAATAAAAAGGAATGAACCATTGATATACACAACCAACGACAGATGAATCTTAAATTATGCTAGGTCAAAGAAGCTAGACCAAAACAAGGAGAACATACTGTATTAATGCAATTTATATAAAATTCTAGAAAATACAAACTAATCAACAGTGATAGAAAGCAGATCAGCAGTTGCCTTGGGATGGGAGTAAGGGATGTAAAGTAGCCAGAGCAAGGGATTACAAAGGTGCCCAAAGAAACTACTGGGGATGATGAATGGTCATTATTTTTGACATATGTCACAACTTACCAAAGTGCACATTTTAGATAAGTTCAGTTTATGGTATGTTGATTATACATTAATAAAGTGTGAAAAAAAATAGACCTAAGGACAAAGAGGAAACAAAAAGAACTGTTATATGGCTATTACAATTCTAGGCAAGAGGCAGTGGTGGCTTAGATGAAATGGAACCTGTAGAGATGGAGACATGAGTAGATAACTTTAAAGTTTATTAGAATACAGAATTGACAATACTTTGTGAAACAGATATTGGGAGTTGAAGGAAAGGAAGGAATCAGGTACAACTTGTTTTTGGCTTAAGCAACTGAGTGAATAGTGGTGCCATTTACTAAAATGAGGAAGACTGAGACAGAATTACAGAGTCAAAGTTTCTCACTATGATTACCAAGAGTGATTCAAACTGGTTTTACAAGTTTAATGTCTTTTAAAACAATGAACCAGAGTTTAAATACAGACACCTAGAAAATAAAAATGGGGCACTGATCAACTACCATAAATATGAAAAAAAAATTATTATGTTTATGATAAAGAAAAAGAAAGTAGTAATTCATAAAACAGGGATTATAAAACAGATGCAAAACACCTTGGCCCAAAATATTTTTTAAAATAAATAAATGAAAGGTAGATACGTACATCAGAAAATCGTTACTTATAACTACTTTAATTAAATGCTACATTTTACTTACAGTGTTTTTTTTTCCTTGGAAGTTTTACTTAGGTCTGTTTACGTTTCTAACAAAATACTTCTGTCCAGTAAAATCAAATTAATAACTCAAAGAAAGCATGCTACAGGTTCTTTATTTCCTTCAACATCTTTGCTTACCTGTTTAATCTTTCAAATAATGTTCCAAATTGTGCTGTTTTATATGATGGACTGAAAGCATCTTGATTTTTGTTTAATTTGGAAATCACGGAATTAGAATAATTAACATTACTGAGCTAAAAAAAAAAAGGAAGAACCTGCCAAAAGGGTAAATGTACATATATACAATTTAAATAATTTACCATAAAACCTCATTTAAGTAGACATCTATAGTTTAAAAATGTATTTTTTAGTCTAAAAGAAAGAGTGTCCTTATTGAAAACAAAATAAATACTGTTCTAATAATGAAAGCAGTGTCAGTATTTGAATGACTGCTAAAATAACAGGGTTGATCTATGGTGAGCTAACCATTTTCTCAGAGGTAAAAAAAGATTAAAAAAAAAAAGACCCGGAACACCAAGATCTTGAGTAAATAAAAGTTAAATATCGCTGACAGAAAATAATGATTTCTCCCAAGGAAACAACTGTACTTATCTCAGTTCCTCCATTTACTAAGTAATTTTAGACTGCTACTTTAATCTTTTTTTTAAGAAAAGATTTTATCTTTCTTCTTTCTCCCCAAAACCTCCCGGTACATAGTTGTGTATTTTTAGTTGTGGGTCCTTCTAGTTGTGGCATGTGGGACACCGACTTAGAATAGCCTGACGAGCTGTGCCATGTCCACGTCCAGGATTCGAACCGGCAAAACCCTGGGCCACCGTAGTGGAGAGCGTGAACTTAACCACTCGGCCACAGGGCCAGCCTCTGCTACTTTAATCTTTCTGAATATCGCTACCACTGAGTGCAAAACGGGGAAAGAATGGAAAGACTCTTGTGAAAAGCAGATGTGATAACCCATTTGTTAATGAGGAAGGTACCATATAAAGATATTATAATGGCCCAACACTAATCTATCCAGCAATAATAATTCATATCTGTAGTATATTTTATGTATAAGCCATGAAACACAGAAACGAGACGTCCAAAGACAAGCAATGACAGAAAGAGTCAGAAAAAAAAAGACATGCAGGCAAAAAGAGATACTAAAAGTCTTTTTTTAAAAAAAGGTCTAAAATCAAGAAAAGCTGAAAATAAAGTCTGATAACACATCTCATCTCAGCCTCAGAGAGACAGTGTCAATGGTGCAGGGAGAATGTCATCCCTTGAAGCGAGAAACACACAAACAAATCAAAACAGAAGAGAATATTATATATTGGCTCAATACTACTTCTCCAGGGACTAGTAAGCCCCAGACCACTTTTTATTCTAACCTGTTTTTCAACTCATTTTCTTATGTAATTTATAGTCTCATTTTAATTTTCCTGAAATCTCTCCAAATATATCTCCAAATAAATAAATTCCCTAATACTTCACAATGTGACACCACACCTTACCAGGAACGTTAGCTTCTCTTTTCTCTCTTCTGCCATATGAAGTACAACATTATTTACCCCTTTGGAGATAATCACTAACCTGCAGTCTCTAAGTAGAAGATTATTCAAGTATAGATTACACAGGGTCTCATTCTCTATCCTATAAACTATTTCACAAAGCAAGGATGAGTTAAAGCTGATGTAGGATGCAAGTTTTAGTCTTATAAAATACAAATGGAACGGGTAACTGAATGTTTTTCATTGCATCACTCGAAAATTATTGGGGGGCCAGCCCAGTGGCATAGTGGTTAAGTTCCCACACTATGCTTCGGCGGCCCAGGGTTCACTGGTTCAGATCCTGGGCACAGACCTACATACCACTCAACAAACCATGCTGTGGCAGCAACCCATATACAAAATGGAGGAAGAGGGCCGCAGGTGTTAGCTCAGCAACAATATTCCTCAAACAGAAAGAGGAAGACTGGCAACAGACGTTGGTTCAGGGCCAATCTTCCTCACCAAAGCAACAACAAAAAATTATTGGGTCCTTAAATTAATAAGCCTAGCACAATACTTCATTTTCCCTTCTCTGAAAAGCAGAAAACATACTTCAATAAAATTGAATATCATTACATATTGTATATAACTATAATACTGTAATATATAACTATAATTTATAAATTATTATAAATTTGCTAATTATAAATTAATTTAGAAATAATACACAAATATGACATAAAACCACCTCATGCTAAAAATGGGAGAGATTCAAAACTAAATATTCTTGTTAACCTTGTTAACAAGATAGAGTGTTTACATAACCATTTTACTCACTACCATTATATATTAGTATAGTAACCTTTAATAATTTTATATTTTTTAACTCTATGTAAACTTAGTAAAAGATCATTTCTTGGTATGTTCTATGGCATATATATTTCAAACTTCAAAAATTTGGATCTTTTTATAATTTTAACTTTAGAGACTACAACGATTGAACGTTTTAGCACTAAATATCTCTATCTCTATACACATATGTGCATAGTCTTGGATGGAAGTGCATATAACCAGCTATCTTTCAAGTCATAGAAAGAATCAAGCCATCACAACTTATACTTTAACAGATTACTATGACATCACTGAGATTATGTACTGCTATTCACAGGATCCTTTCCATATCATGTATACTGGGCCATCATGACATCACCAACTACTCCTTTACTGTGATTACAATCAAGTATTACATAACACATTGAACTATGGTCAATTTTACTATCAATAATTTTATAAAAAGATGATGATTTCAAAGAGTGTTAAAGAACATTCCAGTTTTGGGATTCATAATCTTCTACAGCCCAGAGAATTAAGTTTTTGACCTCAGAAGAATTATTATACTTAATTTCTCTCCTAATTTGGCTATATCTATAGCAACCCACAACTAATATTTTTTCAATCCATAAAAAGAAAAAAAGAGCATATCACAAAAATATAAAATGCTAAGAACTAGTGATTGAAAGGGACCTGTTCACAAACAACCAACCCACTAACTGGGAAAAAATATTTGCAAGTCATATATCTGACAAAGGCTTAATATCCATAATATATAAAGAACTCACAAAAAAAACCAAACAACAAAAAAAATCAAACAACCCGATCAAAAAATGGGCAGGAGACATGAACAGACATTTCTCCAAAGAAGATATACGGATGGCCAAATAGGCACATGAAAAGAAGTTCATCATCGCTGATCATCAGGGAAATGCAAATCAAATCTACACTAAGCTATCACCTTACACCCATTAGAATGACGCAAATAACTAAAACAAATAGTAACAAATGTTGGAGAGGTTGTGGAGAAAAAGGAACCCTCATACACTGCTGGTGGGAATGCAAACTGGTGCAGCCACTATGGAAAACAGTACGGATATTCCTCAAAAAATTAAAAATAGAAACACCTTATGACTCAGCCATCCCACTACTGCGTATCTATCCAAAGAGCTTGAAGTCAGCAATTCCAAAAGTCCCATGCACCCCAATGTCCATTGCAGCATTATTCACAATAGCCAAGACATGGAAGCAACCTAAGTGCCCATCAACAGATGACTGGATAAAGAAGATGTGGTATATATATACAATGGAATACTACTCAGCCATAGAAAAGAACAAAATCGTCCCATTTGCAACAACATGGATGGACCTTGAGGGAATTATGTTAAGTGAAATAAGCCAGATAGAGGAGGACAATTTCTGTATGACTCCACTCATATGAGGAATTTAAAAATGTAGACAAAGAGAACAGATTAGTGGCTACCAGGGGAAAGATGGGGTGGGGGTTGGGCACAAAGGGTGAAGGGGTGCACCTACAACACAACTGACAAACAATAATGTACAAATGAAATTTCATGAGATTGTAACCTATCTAACTCAATAAAGACTTTTATTTAAAAAAAGAAAGGTACCTGTTCATTCTGCTTTTTTTCAACTTTCTGAGGACTAGGCACTATTCTGGGAATAAAATTTTGTCTTGTAATATCTCTGTTAGAAGCTAATTCTGCTGACAAAGATGGTGGTGTGAAGCTGCAGTTTTCCATTCTGCTCAATTGAGGTTCGAACATTGTATATGAGTCCATGACTTGTGAGGACTATAGGAAAGAAGATACAATCATTTGATTTGCCAAAATATATAAACTAGAGACAAGGAAAGTTAAAATAAAAGTGAAAAAGGTCACGAGTTAGAGAAAAAGTCCCAAGTAAAGGCAAGTCATCAGTAACTGACAGTCCTTACTAAGACAAGAGAGGTTATCAACTAAGATTGTACTTAAGAGCTCCTTTCCATCTGCCTTTCTCACTGATGGTCCCCTCTACCCTCAAACTCCATTCCTGCTTGTCATCTCCTAATGACAGGAAATCTAAGTTTCATTTATCTACAATTCAGGTGAAAGATTTCCAAGAGATTTTAGTATCACTGCCATTATCTTTCTGATGTGGCTTAACTTTGGCTATTCAAAGGAAAGAATAATTAATAATATGGCATTGGACTTTCACATTTCAAGCTTTAATCACAATCTATGTGTTTTCTAATTGATTAAAGTCTTATTTGCTAAAAAATAATTATTTGAAATATACTTTGAAAAGAAAAATAATCTTGGGATCAACATGAATATTGAAAATCACAATTTGATATAAAATAAAATAGTCTGGTCACCACGTTTGAAAACATGAATCGCTCAATGATCACATGAACCCAAAGTAGAACTCCCCAAATGAATTATCCTTTGCAGCTCTTCAGTGACAGGCAGAATCAAATGCTTTGCACACAAAGGCCTAGTCTACATTACCAGAACTCCAAAGGGTTTCTCATAAGCAATCGTTAAAATATTCTTAAGGTATAGGTTTCTTACATTAAAAACTTCTAAAAGAACAATTTTAAAGACTAAAAATTTTTTTAAAGGATAACTAATTTTCTCTGATTCTCAAAAAATTTATATCACTTGATGGTGAAACTGGCAGAAAGTGAGCCATTGATGATTAAGTAGCTAGGAACTAAAGTTTTTTTCCCTTTTGCAATTACTGATTATAGCTTTTAGCTGTTTAACCCACTCATTGTTAATTGTGCTGTTTAGGCAATATGCTGACTCCCGCTAGGCTCCTATAGGTAACATCTTCCTGGTGCCTGCATCACCATGGTAATGCGTGTGTGAGCTGTTTTTCAGGAATTAGAACTCCTTGTCCACTTCAGGCCAGTTGAGACCACCAACTCATCAACTGGGCCCACGGAGATGTCCGACAGGTGACCTTTTAACTTGAAGAGGCTAAAAACTCTCCCCTCAGATCATGCTGATGTCGCCATTTTGTGAACATGGGTCCTATGAAGAGGCATGAAGTCTGACTACGCTTGAGCACATCATCATTACCTCACCTCTCCTCACCTCCAATCACCTCTCTCCACATTTCAGACCACGTTGACCCCGGCCCATATGTATCCCTGAGTCTCTGTTTTCGGGGAAGCAAATTTCAGGCTCATGAGCTCGCTTCCTCACATGGCTACCTTGTGAGTAAACCCTCTCTCTGCTGCTATCTCGTCATCTCAGTGTTTGGCTTTCTGGGCGGCGGGCAAAAATGAACCTGGTTGGGTAACAGTGGCATGTCACAATTGTTAAAATAACTTAAAAAAATTTTTGTTTAACTCTCACCTTAACTGGGCCAAGTTCTTCCTTGCTGCCTTGTCTTTGGTAGTGTAAACTAATGAAAAGAAAATGTAACAGTTAAACACATAGGTGGCAATAAAATTGATTATCTTTTATAAATATTTAAAATTCATACTGTTCTATACAAATATGAAAACATATGGAACTCTTAAGTAAATCATTCCAGGGTTATAATATTACTGTGTTTTATAAAAATTATATTATTACTAGAGAGAGATTTTTATGATAAGGAAAGTCAAACTATGCATCCAAAAAACACTTAGCATGGATATTAGTTCATTGACAAAGGTCTTAATAGTTTAATAATACTGCTAACAGTCAAACAAACAAAAACTGGAGCTAGGATAATCCCTTTATACATTTTCCAGTGAATAAAACAGAGTTGATAATGACTCTTTCAAATACCTAATAATATACAACCTAGCTAAAACCTACTTGTTTTCCATATCATCAATGCAGAGGTTAGACGGGACAAGATGAGGCGACATTGGAAGTTCTAAATCATGTTTTCTCAGGGGCATTTTTATGTCTCTATTCATATTCACATGGATCGGTTTTCTCACAGTTTCCATAATGAAAAAGTTGCAAGTAAAAATTAAGAATGAATAATAAAATCTTTTAAAAGCATTGGTTGATATACCATGGTCATTAAGTAAATGTACATCTTAGATATTTACTAAAACCACCTATATTCTATACATGATAGAAGACATTACAGTACTAGCAACTATTACAGATAATTCAAATCATCTTTTTCTTCATCATCTTACATTCTCCTCATGAAAGGGGCCCTACAAATTTTGCTTTATTTTTTGATTCCTTCAAAACTCCCCTAACCCCTAGACTGTACCAGTTGCTATATTACACACTCCCATAGCACTACATATGTTCCCTATTATAGCACTTACCATAGTTTACTGTACTTGATTAACTCTATCTCCCTCACTAGATTTTTAAACTTTAGATGCAGCAGCCTTGTCTCTCCTTATAGACGATATAACTATTTTGACCGCTTAGTACTTTTAATTATGCTCCTTTTCCAGGAAATGCTTTTTACACATGCACAAACTACAGAGTTGTAGTGGAGAGCTTCTATCTTCTTAGATAACCCTGCTTCCCTGGAAAAAATAATTGGTTTAGTGGCAACCACCTGCCACTCAATAATGGTATTACACCCCTCTGGTTATAAGTAATTGTTCCAGCGCTAAGACCTGACACCAGCAGAGCAAGGCAACATCCTTCCAGCGGAATTAAAAAATTCAGAATCAGAGAAGCAGCTCTCAGTATTTCCCTGGTGGTGAAATTGGAGAGATGAGCAATGTTAGTTCATAGTGGGTTTTTTTTGGATTTTATTTTTCCTTTTTCTCCCCAAAGCCCCCTGGTACATAGCTTCTAGTTGTCAATGTTAGTTTTTTAATGTCACATTTTAAGCTTCATTGATGAAGACAGTCTGAGAGAATAAAACTAGTATCTGAAGTGAAAAAGAATCTTGGTAGTATTCAATTTCCTGACTCAAGCAGTCTCTGAGGCCCAGATGCACCACTACCCTTCCTTTTAGTTAAGTGTCTTAGTCCGTTCAGGCTGCTATAACGGACTACCATAGACTGGGTGAACTATACAAAATAGAAATTTATTTCTCAGTTTGGAGGCTGGGCAGTCCAAGATCAAAGTGCTGGCAGATTCGCTGTCTGGTGAGGGCTTGCTTCCTGGTTCACAGACAGCTGTCTTTTCCCTGTGTCCTCACACAGTGGTAGTGGTGAGAGAACTCTCTGGGGTCTCTTTTACAAGGGCACTAATTCCATTCATCAGGGTCCACTCTCATGACCCAATCACCTCCTAAAGGCCCAACCTCCTAATATCACATCAACATATGAATTTTGGGGGCACACAAACATTCAGTCCACAACATTAAGTAAGTAAATATATATTTTTTAAGTTTCTGTAATTTGCAGTCATGAGTCCTAACTAATAAACTCTTGCTTTGGTAGAGGAGGAAAAATCTTTTCTCTCTATCCTTCTAAATTATCAGCTGGGGGCCTGTAACAAAAGACAGATTAACAAGAGAAAAAGCATACAAATTTATTTAATATAAGTTTTATGTGGAAAACTTTGTAAGGAAATGAAGACCCAAAGTGGTTAAACCTGAGCATTTTTAAGCTAGGTTTGATGAAGAGCGGAAAGTCCTGGGGAAATGTGACAGGACAAAAAGGGGTATCAGCTAAGTGTAGTAAACTGAGGGAAACAGCAAGGTCTGTTCATTAGATTCCTCTCGGTGTTCCCTCTGTGTTGGAGATAACAACGTTCCTTTTCTCGGGGTATAGCGAGGGCACCTCTCAGATGAAAATCCTTCCTGCACATGCTGCTTCCTCAAATTCCTCAGCTCAAAATATTCAGTATGCCAAGGTGCCTTATTTTTTGGTAGTGTGGGGGATCAGAATTGGCCACCCCAAAATGTGTCTCTTTGGCATGAGGATTATTTGGGGCTGATTACTTTTAAGAAACTGCAGCCAGGCGAGAAGCTCTGAAAAGTAGAAGCTACCCTCTGTAAAACACATTTACATTTGTAAGGGAAATCTCCATTTGTAAAGGTAACTCCCTCTCTGTACCAGGAAGAGGGGGGATGTCCTTATGTCCAGAAACTCCTATCAAGGCAGAAGGCAAGGACTTGAATCCGCATAATAACCTTTCTCTTGTTTACTGTCCTTTTCTGGTAATCTCCCATAACTGACTCCCTCCCACCCCCAACATGCTCCTTTGTCTTTAGCCAAAGACGGTATTTAAGATGACAACCTTAGCCAGTCTGGGAGTTAACCAGTTTCCCTGGATTCTTCCCATGTATACATGTTACAAAGCTTTGTTTGATTTTCTCCTTTTATTCTGTCTCATGTCAATTTAATTCCTAGCCCAGCCAGAAGAACCTACAAGAGATAGAGGAATTCTCTTCCTCCCGTACAGCAGCATGTCCTGCCCCTGTTATTTTCTGCTCTACTTCCAGAATCCAATCCAATACTTAGGGCAAGTACTCAAAAAACATACGTTCAACGTATGAATGAAAACAGAGTGAGGGAGAAAGGAAATATATAAAGTTAAATACATCACTGGACAGCCACATGTAAAAGAATTGAACTGGAACCCTACCTTACACCATACACAAAAGTCAACTCAAAATGGATTAAAGACTTAAATACAAGACCTGAAACCATAAAACTCCTAGAAGAAAACATAAGGAATAAGCTCCGTGACATCAGTCTTCATGATGATTTTCTGGATTTGACACCAAAAGTAAAAGGAATAAAAGCAAAAATAAACAACTGGTCCTACATCAAACCAAAAAGCTTCTGTATAGCAAAGGAAACCACCAACAAAATGAAAATGCAATCTAAAGAATGGGAGAAAATACTTGCAAATCATATTGTCTGATAAGGGATTAATATTCAAAATACATAAAGAGCTCATACAACTCAATATCAAAAAACAACAATCGATTAAAAAATGAGCAGAGGACCCTCTGAACAGACATTTTTCCAAAGACGACATACAACTGAGCAACAGGTACATGAAAAGGTGTTCAACATCACTAATCCTCAGGGGAATGCATTCAAAACCACAATGAGATATCACCTCACACCTGTTAGAATGACTATCATCGAAAAGACAAGAGAGGGGGCTGACCACGTGGCCGAATAGTTGTTTGTGTGCTCCAGTTCAGTGGCCCAGGGTCCGCCAGTCCAGACCCTGTGCACAGAGCTATATACTGCTCATCTAGCCATGCTGTGGCAGCATCCAACATAGAAAAACTAGAATGACCTGCAACTAGGATATACAACTATGTACTGGGGCTTTGGGGAGAGAAAGAAAGAAAAAGAAGATTGGCAACAGATATTAGCTGAGGGCCAATCTTCCTCACAAAAAGTAAAAAAAAAAAAAAAGACAAGAGGTAAGAAGTGTTTACAAGGATGTGGACAAAAGGGAACCCTTGTGCATGGTTGGTGGGAATGTAAATTGGGGCAAGCCCTATGGAGAACAATATAGAGGTTCCTCAAAAAATTAAAAATAGAACTATCATATGATTCAGCAATCCCACTTCTGGGTATATATCCAAATAAAATGAAAACAAGATCTCAAAGAGATATCTGCACTCCCATGTTCACAGCAGCATAATTCACAGAGCCAAAATATGGAAACAACCTCAGCGTCCATCAATGGATGAATGGATAAAGATGGTGTGGTGTGTATATGTGTGTGTGTGTATATATACAATGGAATATTCCTGAGCCATGAGAAAGAATGAAATCCTGCCATGTGTGACAACATGGACGGAGCTAGAAGGCATTATGCTAAGCGAAATAAGCCAGACTGAGAAAGACAAATACTGCATGGTATCACTTACATGTGGAATCTAAAAAAAAAAAAAAGTCAAACTCATAGAAACAGAGAATAGAAAAGTGGTTGCCAGGATCTGGCGACTGGGGGATAGGGAAAGGTTGGGAAAAGGGTACTAACTTTCAGAAAAATGATGAATAAGATCCGAGGATCTAATGTAAGACATGGTGACAATAGCTGATAACACTATTACACAAATGAAGAAAAAGATCTAAATATAGCAAATATATTTACAACAGAAACTTTTATTCCTAAAGTTTATTAATAATGTATTTACTTCTACTAAAGTGTGACTATATTTACTTGTGACAACTGTCATCTGTGGAGAAACAAAAATAGCACAGAAAGGAAAAGAGGAGACACTAACAATACTGTGATCAATTTCAATCCCTTTTTAATGAACTCAGTTCTTAAGCTCTCATTTTAGCACTTGTTTTAAAAATTAAATATCAGATACAAGTTTCCTTGAGAGAGGAAAAAAATACTCTGATTAAATTTTTTATTTACTTGAAGAATCAAAGTGCAGGCCAAAATGAACTTTATTTTGAAGTATTAGACTACTATAGTTAACATCCCAAGAATGTCTAAGAAATTCAAGTTATGAGATAGGAAACTAATCATTGAGGCAAAAACTTGTTCAGCTCTTCCTTTCAAACAAATTCTCCAAATAGGATAAGACAGTAAAGATATTTATTCCCTGCTCTTTAGCCAAACTTTGGTAACTATCTGCCTAGACAAAATAACATAATAATTGAAACAACAGCACTATAAGTTTAACCGTACCTTATAAAATTAATTTTATATAACACACCACCTAAAAAAAAATAAATGGATTAAACAATAAAACATTTTAAGCAGAGACTAACAAAGCTTCTAAGAGGGCAATCAAGTTTTAAAATTACTTTCCACATCCTTTGAGTTCTAAAATTACAAAATTATTGGAAAACTAAACATCATGATCACATCAGACTCAAAACAAAATGTTACTGGAGAGGCTTACTTACCAGGTTTTTTCTTCTGGCAAGATATCTGATTTACCATACACAGGTTAAGGAGGTCTAAACTGACAGCAGAATTTTTGACAGGGGATAAAACTCCCCGTAATTTCATTTTTGATTTTAACCTTTTATTTTCAAAATATTCCTAAAAAAATTAAAAATAAAAAGTTATTCTATGGGGCTGGCCCCGTGGCCGAGTGGTTAAGTTCGTGCGCTCCGCTGCAGGCGGCCCAGTGTTTCGTTGGTTCGAATCCTGGGCACGGACATGGCACTGCTCATCAAGCCACGCTGAGGCAGCGTCCCACATACCACAACTAGAAGAATCCACAACGAAGAATATACAACTATGTACCGGGGGGTGTTGGGGAGAAAAAGGAAATAATAAAATCTTTAAAAAAAAAGTTATTCTAGCAACCATATAGTTTCAGGCAGAATCATCAATAACAAAAAGCAATAATGCTATTAAATAATTGACTTGATATTTTTTATATTTCTGTGACACATCCTTTACATGTTTACATATAAATTAAAATGAATCATGATAACTTGTAGTTTGCCCAAAGACTCTAAATTACAGCTTCTTCTAATCTTTCTTTTGTTAAGCGTAATGCCTTTAAAACAGAACTGTATAAAGCCATTCCCAGGTATCAAAAGATTAAAAAAAATTATCTGAATGTGGAACGTTTTCAAAAACCTGATAAAACAAATCTGATAGGCTAAAAACTTGTTTTTCTGCAAAGTATGCTATACCACAGATATAAAAAGCCTAAAGATACGCATAGCTGTGTGCCAATAAAAGTCAACTGAAATGAGAAGAGAAAAACAAAAAGAAGCTATGTGAGAACTTATCTGCAGCCAAAGCTAACTTAATTCTGTTATCTCCCCATGACTCCTAGATTTTCTTTTAAACCAGACTTGTAAATAATTATCATTTTTCATTCAGTATTTATTTCTGATTGAGCAGAATTATTCTTATTTTCATTCTTTTTCTCTCAGATTACATCCTTAATTTAAGAAGTTCAAAGGCATTTGTTCAAAATTTGTTTATTGAGCAACTATTATGTATTAGACACTATAACAAATTGTGAAAACATCTTCTTCTTCACTATATAACTCATAACACAATGGCATAAACGTGATTATAAATGTGAGATATGAAAAGTGAAAAAAGTCCAAGATGGTAAAAAATTTAATGCAAGAGGAAGTATCATTTTTCCAAGAAGTTAAGGTTTTACCACATTAATATTTCAGAATATTAATTATAATAGACTTTTAAGATTCTAAAAAACATAAGAACTGTAAGAGACTTGCCAGCTATCAAGCAAAAAATTAAATGCTGCATTTTTATGCAAACTTAACCACAGATAAAAAAGTGTTTCGTTTGAGTGATGTGCAACTCCACATTGGGGCTTCTTTAAAAAGATCACACTATGGTCAGCAATGAAATGACAGAACCTTCAGGATGTAAATATTTTTCCCCTTTGAAAAACATGACTCTGGATCTTATAATTGACAGCGTCTTGGAATTAAGATATTATTTCCTAAGGCACTGTACTCTGTGAAGGATAAGACCATAATGAGAAAGAGAATGACACAAACAATTACAACTGAGCATCAGGAGTATGTAAACTACTGGTAGATGTGGGGAGAGTTGGCAGAGGGAGGGCAGGAGGAGAGGGAAGCTTTCTTAGAAAACGACTTCTAAGATAGATGGATGAGTCAGAGTTAGCCAGAGTGTGGGAAGATAATGTTCCAGGAATGAAGAAGAACAGTACAAACACTGTGTATGAAGGGAGCAAGCCTTTACTCCAGGGGACACGGCTGAAGAGGTTGAACCCTCATAATCTATCCATCATGATAACCTCTAATCTTTCTTTTCCTAGAGAGAACAAAGGTATGTAACTAATTTACCTGACAAGGTTAGGCTCAACTTTTTTTTGGGGGGGTAACTTTTGCAGACAATTTCACTATTTTATTATTTAATATCAAATAAACAATAAATTCAAAACACATTTCCAATCTTTTTAGCACATTAACAAAGTTGTTAGGACAGTTAGACCTCCACATACAATTCCTATGGGGATATCTAAGACAAGCAAATCTTTATTTAGTAAAAAAATGTACTAAAGCATGAGTATAAAAGACAGATTGTTAAAATATTTAAAATATGTTATATGTATAGTTATGACTTCCAATGGCTTTTGGTGACATATTTCATATTATAGGATATCAACTTTAATTCTAAATATTTTTTGTGTGGTATTTTAACTTTTTATTAAGATTATGATAGTTTACAACCTTGTGAAATTTCAGTTGCACATTATTGTTAGTCATGTTGTAGGTGCACCACTTCACCCTTTGTGCACTCCCCTCACCCCCCCTTTCCCCTGGTAACCACCAATCAGTTCTCTTTGTCTATATGTTTAACTTCCACCTATCAGTGGAGTCATACAGAGTTCGTCTTTCTCTATCTGGCTTATTTCACTTCACATAATACCCTCAAGGTCCATCCATGTTGTTGTGAATGGGAGGATTTTATCCGTCTTTATGGCTGAGTAGTATTGCATAGGGTGCGCGCGCGCGCGTGTGTGTGTGTGTGTGTGTGTATACATATATATACCATATCTTCTTTATCCAACCATCAGCTGATGGGCACTTAGGTTGCTTCCACATCTTGGCTATTGTAAATAATGCTGTGATGAACATAGGGGTGCATGGGATTTTTGGAATTGCTGACTTCAAGCTCTTTGGATAGATACCCAGTAGTGGGATGGCTGGGTCATAAGGTATTTCTATTTTTAATTTTTTGAAGAATCTCCGTACTGTTTTCCATAGTGGCTGCACCAGTTTGCATTCCCTCCAACAGGGTATGAGGGTTCCTTTTTCTCCACAACCTCTCCAACATTTGTCACTTTTTGTTTTGGTTCTTTTTGCCATTCTAACAGGTGTAAGGTGATATCTTAGTGTAGTTTTGATTTGCATTTCCCTGATGATGAGTGATGATGAGCATCTTTTCATGTCTATTGGCCATCAGTATACCTTCTTTGGAGAAATGTCTGTTCATGTCCTCGGCCCATTTTTTGACTGGGTTGTTTGATTTTTTGTTGTTAGGCTCAACTTTTTTTAACAAGTCTCATTTGGTAGAGACAAGTAAAAAATAATTAGAAGATAAATAGAAAACTTCCAGAAGACAATCAAATTTTAAATTGAAAATAGACATTTAAAAGGAGCAGCCAGGGAGACAAATAAAATCTTAAGAACGTGTCAAAGGAAGCAAGGGAAGAGCTTGTTTCAAGATGAAGGGAACGGGCAGCAGTTCTCTGAAAGAAGACTGTTCACTTCATGAAGTGTTAAATAAAGTTTGTATCACCAAAACAAAAAAGATGAAGGTTATGGAAAAGCAGATGATGACACATTAAAGTATATGAAAAATATCTTTGGAATTGAATAACATAAAGTTCAAATTTTTTTAGTGAATTTTAGTTAACATAGAACATTATATTAGTTTCAGGTGTACACATAGTGATTTGACATTTACACACGTTACAAAATAATCACTACAATGATTCTACCAACAATCTGTCACCAAAGTCATTATAATATTATTGACTATATTCCCTACATTGTATATTACACCCCCATGGTTTATTTACTTTATAACTGAAAGTTTGTACTTCTTAGTCCCCTTCACCTATTTTGCCCAACCTACCACCAGCTTCACCACTGGCAATGACCAGCCTGTTCTCTGTGTCTATGAGTCTGTTTCTCTTTTGTTTGTTCATTTGTTTTGTTTTTTAGATTCCACATATAAGTGAAATCAGATGATATTTATCTTTCTCTGTCTGACATATTTCACTTGGAATAACACCCTCTATATCCATCCATGTTGCTACAAATGACAAGATTTCATTCTTTTTTACGGCTAATATTCCACTGAATAAATATATGCCACATCTTCCTTACCAATATATCCACCGATGGACACTTAGGCTGCTTCCACATCTCGGCTATTGCAAATAATGCTGCAATGAACATAAGGGTGCATATTTCTTTTCAAATTAGTGTTTTTGTTTTCTTCAGGTAATACCCAGAAGTGAAACTGCTGGGTCATATTGTTAGTTTTTAACGTTTTTAGAAGCTTCCATACTGTTCTCCATAGTAGCTGCAACAGCATACATTCCCACCAAAAGTGCACGAGGGCTCCCTTTTCTCCACATCCTCACTAACACTTGACATTTATTGTCTTTTGATGGTTTTGATTTGCATTTCCCTTAGGATTAGTGATGTTGAGCATCTTTTTACATGTCTGCTGGGCATCTGTAAATGTCTTTGGAAAAATGTCTATTCAGTTCCTCTCATTTTTTTATTGAATTATTTTTTTGATATTGAGTTGTATGAGCTCTTTATACATTTTGGACATTAACCCTTTATCAGATATATCATTTGCAAGTATATTCTCCCATTTGGTAGATTGCCTTTTCATTTTGCTGATGGTTTCCTTTGCTGTGTAAAAGCTTTTTAGTGTGACGTAGTCTCATTTGTTTATCTTTGCTTTTGTTGCCCTTGCCTGAGGAGACAGATCCAAAAAATTATTAAGACTGATGTCAAAGAGTTTACTGCCTAAGTCTTCTTCTAGGAGTTTTATGGTTTCAGGTCTTACGTTTAAGTCTTTAATCCATTTTGAGTTTATTTTTACACATACCGAAAGAAAGTAGTCCAGTTTCATTCTTTTGCCTAGAGCTGTCCAGTCTTCCGAATACCATTTATTGAAACAGCTGTCTTTTCTCCACTGAATATTCTTGCCTCCTTTGTTGTAGATTAATTGACGATATATTTGTGGGTTTATTTCTGGGCTTTCTATTCTGTTACATTATCTCTGCATTTGTTTTTGTGCCAGTATCATAATGTTTTGATTATTATAGCTTTGTAGTACAGTTTGACATCTGGAAATGTGATACCTCCAGCTTTCTTCTCTCTCAAGATTGCTTGGCTATTTTGGGTCTTTTGTGGTTCTATACAAATTTTAGGATTATTTGCTCTAGTTTTGTGAAAAATACCAATGGTATTTTCATAGGGGTTGCATTGAATCTGTAGATTGCTTTGGGTAGTACGGACATTTTAACAGTATTAATTCGTGAGCACAATACATCTTTCCATTTATTTGTCTTCGGTTTCTTTCATCCATGTCTTATAGCTTTCAGAGTATAGGTCTTTCATCTCCTTGGTTAAATTTATTCCTATGTATTTTATTGTTTTTGATGCAATTGTCATGGGAGGGTTTTCTTAATTTCTCTTTCTGATAGATCGTTATTAGTGTATCGAAACCCAACAGATTTCTGTATATTAATTTTGTATCCTGAAACTTCACTGAATTCATTTATCCTAATAATTTTTGGTGGAGTTTTTAGTGTGTATGTGTATATATATATAAACAATATATATAAAATAAAAAGTATATATATATATTTAGTATAAAGTATCATGTCATCAGTAAACAGTGACAGTTTTACTTATTCCTTTCCAATCAGGCTGGCTTTTATTTTTCCTACTAATTGCTGTGTTAGGACTTCCAATATAATAAAAGTAGTGAGAGTGGGCATCCTTGTCTTGTTCCTGATCTTAGAAGAAATGCTTTCAGCTTTACACCATCGAATATGATATTAGCTGTGGGTTTGTCACATACAGCCTTTACTATGTTGAGGTAGGTTCTCTCTATACCCACGTTGTTGAGAATTTTTATCATAAATGGATGTTGAATTTTGTCAAAAGCTATTTCTGCATCTATTGAGATAATCATACAATTTTTATTCTTTGCTTTGTTTATGTGGCATATCACAATGACTAATGTGTGCATACTGACCATCCTTGCATGCCTAGGAAAAATCCCACTTAATCATGGTGTATGATCCTTTTAATGTATTGTTGATTTTAGTCTGCTAATATTTTGCTGAGGATTTTTGCATCTACATTCATCAGGGATATTGGCCTATAATTTTCTCTTTTTGTAGTGTCTTTGTCTGGTTTTGGTATCAGGGTAATGTCAGCCTTATAGAATGAGTTTGGAAGCATTCCTCCCTCTTCAATTTTTTGAAATAGTTTGAGAAGGACAGGTATTAATTCTTTAAATGTTTGGCAGAATTCACCTGTGAAACCATCTGGTCCTAGACTTCTGTTTCTTGGGAGTTTTTTGACTACTGAGTCAATTTCTTATTAGTAATCAGTCTGTTCAGATGTTCTATTTCTTCCTGATTCAGTCTTAGATGACTGTATGTTTCTAGGAATTTATCTATTTCTTTTAGGTTGTATAATTTGCTGGCATCTAATTGTTCATAGTAATATCATGATATTTGCATTTCTGAGGTGTCAGACATAACTTCTCTTTCATTTCTGATTTTACTTATTTGGGGCCTCTCTTTTTTTCTAGGTGAGTCTGGCTAAAGGTTTATCAATTACCTTTTCAAAGAACCAGCTTTTAGTTTCATTGATCTTTTCTATGGTATTTTTTCAGTTTCTATTTATTTCTGCTCTGATCTTTACGATTTCCCTCCTTCTACTAACTTTGGGTTTTGTTCGTTCTTCCTTTTCTAGTTCCTTTAGTTGTAAGATTAGACTGTTTATCTGAGATTTTTCTTACTTCCTTAGGTAGACATGTATCATTTACTTGCTCTTTGATTTCTTCAATGACACACTGGTTGTTGAGCAGCATGTTGTTTAGACTCCATGTTTTGTTTTTTCCAATTTTCTTCTTGTAATTGACTTCTAGTCTCATACCATGGTGGTCAGAAAAGATGTTTGATATGATTTCAATCTTCTTCAATTTACTGAGACTTGTTTTGTGGCCTAACATATGCTCTATCCTGGAAAATGTTCCGACCGACTTGAAAAGATGTGTATTCTGCTGTTTTGGGATAGAATGCTCTGCATATATCTAGTAAGTCCATCTGGTCTAATGTGTCATTTAAGACCAATATTTCCTTATTGATTTTCTGTCTGTATGATTTATAAAGTTCAATTTTGACACTAGTAAGAGCTGTACAGTGAAGTGGACTAAGGAACAAATGGGAGATGAGAGTGAAAGGGCGTAGCAGGAAAGAGAAAGGACCCAGAGACACCTTTACTTGTCTAATAGGAGAAAATTCAGTATGTGTAACTATCAATGGAAAGCGGAAGTAAATGGAATCCAGATCACAGACAGAGAGACCTTCCTTTGATCAGAGGGAATTACTTCTGTAGTTAGAGGAGGGAAAGAGAAGATGGATGAAGAAGGAAAGTGGTTTATAGAACTGGTGGTAGAAATTTGAGATAATTCTCATCTGATAGCTTCTATTTCCTCTGAACTATGATACAGGGTCATTTAAAGAGCATGAAGAGATAAAGAATAGTGTTGGGAAAGAGAGGTTTGGGGAGGTAAAGGAAGGTATGAAATTTTCAAAGAAGAGAAAAGTGACACGATTAGAGATCAACACCTTGGGAAGAGCCATGTGTCTTTCCCTTTCTGATAAATATTCAAAAGAATGATCCAGATAGAGTTAGATTACTTTTTAAAAATAGTCTTGGGACAGCCTTCATTCATAGTTTATTTATTATTGAGTGTCTATGTTATTGCTAGAGACAGTTCAATGCACAGGAGATAGAAAATGAACAAACGTGGTAAAATCCTTCTTCTCACGAAGATATATTAATGGGGGGACAGAATAAACAAATTTCTAAGAAAATATAGGATTATGAAAGAGTGACAAATTAAAGAGGGTAAAGGAGAGACAGCATTTGGAGGGCAGGGAGCTATTTAGATGTAGTGATCAGAGAAGGCCAATCTAAGAGGACATACTTTAGCTGAGACTCAAATGTTGACAAGCCAGACGTGCAAATATCTCGAGGGAGACTATTCCAGACAAAGAACAGTGGCAGAAAGAAGGTCAGTGTGGCTGAAATAAAATGAATAGGACAAGTAGTAAGAAACAAGGTCAGAGAGGCAGGCAGGGTGCAGATCCTTCTGGTTCTTTTAGACTTTGGTAAAATCAGATTTCATTCTAAGAGCAATGAAAAGCAATTGAGGCTTTTAAGCTGGGGAATGATAAATTCTGATTTGTGCCTTTAAAAGATCATACTAACCACTGTGTCACAGACTACAAAGGAGTAAAAGATAAAGCAGAAAAAAAGTGATAAATTCAATTACATTAAAATTAAGAACTTTTCTTCAAAGACAGGATTGAAAAACTAAAATTAAAAGCCAAAGGACAAATATACCTGACAAATAATTCCTAAATACATAGACACAATAAGAAAAAGACAAACAACTCAAATAAAAGATGAAAAAACTACTTGGAAAAGTACCTGACAAAAGAGGAAACCTGAATGACAAGATAGTCAGTCTCATTAGTAATCAAGGAAAAACAAGTTAAATTTACAATGAAGCATCAATTCACTGAGTTAACAACTATCCTGCTTTCATAATAATCACTCCCTTGCTTTTCTTTAAATTTTACTACCTTCGAACATATTTTTTCTGTTTTGGAACTTTTCGTAAATGGAATCTTACTGCTTGTATTCTTTTGTGAGTTGCTTTCTTTATCCAACTTTATGTTTTTGAGATTCATCCACACTAATTACACATAGTTGAAACATTTTCACTGCTCCATCATTACTTGGGTATGCCACTATTTGCTTAACCATTTTACTGCTAATGGACATTTGGGTGGGCCCCTTTCCTTCCTCCTCCCCTGTCCTTCTTTCTCTCTTTCTCCTCCTTCTCTCTTTTTTTTGTTTGCTACTTAACAACAACAATATCCAAACAAGCTTGTACATGTCTCAAAGTTCACAAGTGGAAGAGTTTCACTCAGATATATACTGCTGAGCTGTAATGTACATACATGCTCAACTTTACTGTGTAATGATCAATGTAATTATAAAACAAAAAAAGGTGGTAGGTTATAAGGCCATTATACTACTCTAGGCAATAAATGATGATGATTTGAATCAGGGTGCTAACAGTATAGGTAGTGAGAAGTTATCAGACTTGGGATACATCTTGGAACTAGAATGACAACAAGAATCAACAAGGTCCTTAAGTCTCTGCCTAAGCAAAATGGTTGGTTATCAAGCTATCTACAAGGTTGAGAAGACTAAAGGAAGAGAGTCTTCCAATTTCACTTAGTTATTACCCTTGGAAAAATGCTTCAGAAGATCACTTTTTTCATAAAGCTAACACAAATAAACATATTCTCTTTACCTTTTGCTTTCTCCTTTCCTGCTTGATCAGAACCCTGGTCCTGAAAAAGGAAACAGGATAAAAAATACAATGATTAAAGAAATGGTCTCTAAAATGATTGTTGAGCCAGCCTGGTGGCAAACTGGTTAAGTTCACATTCTCCACCTTGGTGGCCCAGGGTTCCTGGGTTCAGATCCCAGGCACGGCCCTAAATACTGCTCATCATGCCATGCTGTGGCAGCATCCCACATACAAAATAGAGGAAGATTGGCACAGATGTTAGCTCAGGGACAATGTTCCTCAAGCAAAAAGAGGAAGATGGGAACTAGACATTAGCTCAGGGCCAATCTTCCTCACCAAAATAAATACATAAATAAAATAAAATGATGTCATTTTAGTTGAATTAAAGATTTGGAATTAAAATCTGAAAGCATAGTGATAATTATGCTATTTTATGAAAAGAAACTATGAAAATGTTCTCAAATGTTATAGTATATACTGTTTCACAAAATTTTCTTAGATAGAAAATCCAAGAACTAATAAGAAAGACTCTACACCTATCATTAATAATGAAGCATAAAATACATCTGAATTATAAAATCAAGATAAGCAAAGAGAAATCAATGCATTGGCAAGGAGGTACCACTGAAACATTCTCATATGATAGCAATATTCTTGGTCAATGCTGCCATTTTAATTTTCCTTGTATTTCAATATTCTACTTCTATCAACAGGAAGTAGAGAAAGGACCAAAATCTATATAGGATTGAAAGAAATGTTAAGTTTATTATTAGAGCAATTCAGTTACATTACTATATCAGCTATGCATACTTGAAATCTCATAACTTCTTTAAAACACAGCTAGCTTTTATGGATGTGCTTCACACCTATGATCTCTGTGCCAAACACTGCAACGAATCCCATGACAGTGCAATATTTAATGGTTATAAATTATTTGCTCTATTAATAATAGTAGAATGCCATAAAAAATTCATGACAAGATAAGTAGATATGCACAATAAATCTTTTGGATATACATGAAACTATGATCTCAAATTCAAGATTTGTACAAGAATTATAAGTAAAATGACAACATGTATTTTAGCTACATGAGATTATATAATAACATGAAAATAATAATTGCTAATGATGAGTACCATATGTCTTGCACCTTTCTAGACACTTCAGATACTTTACATGTACAAACTCATTTGATCTTCACAGGAACTCTGTAAGGTAGGTTCTATTTTTATCCCCATTTTACTGATGAAGAAACTAAGATGCAGAGAGGTTAAGTAACTTGCCCAAGGTCACACTGCTAATAAATGGTAGAGCCAGACTGAAACCTAAGCATTCTGGTTTTGAAGTTTTCAACCAGGTATTATACTGTCTTCCAAGAATGTCAACTGTGAATATACAAAGCTGTTCATTTTCCAAATGATTTTCATAAACTACACGAATGACAGTTACTGAATACCCACAGACTTTGGTACTTACTGAACTTGTACTTTAACATACTTCCCAATAGCTATGTCTTAATTGACCATTTTGAGTTCACTGAGCAAAGAATTCTATCTGTCCAGATCCATGCAGCATAAGTGCACTGCTGGCATTCAAACTTTAGAAAAGAAAAAGGAAATAAATCACATTTCATTGACCCATCAAATGCTAAGGCTAGAGAGGACATTAGAGATTAGTTTATTCTCCATCATTTTAAAACTTAAGGCAAAGAAAGCAAAGTGGGGGCTGGACCGGTGGTGCAGCAGTTAAGTGTGCATATTCCGCTTTGGCGGCCTGGGTTTCGCCGGTTCAGATCCCAGGGGTGGACATGCAACCGCCTGGCAAGCCATGCCGTGGTAGGCGTCCCACGTATAAAGTAGAGGAAGATGTGCACAGATGTTAGCTCAGGGCCAGTCTTTCTCAGCAAAAAGAGGAGGATTGGCAGCAGTTAGCTCAGAGCTAATCTTCCTCAAAAAAAGAGAAAGCAAAGTGACTTTTCAAAGTTCCAAAATATAAGAAGTATGACAGAGCCAGCAGTATTAAACAATCCAGATTACAGAGACAGTAGGAAGAAAAATCAATTCTATAAGAAGTTCCCACATTATAAAGATCAATAGAATTAGGGACTAGCCAAAGCCTAAATACAGTCTTCATATATGTATAAATCAAGTGATTTTACTCCAGGCTGATTTTCCACTATCCAGGACACTCTTATGGCTCTCACCAAATTCTATGTACTCCATAATCCCTATTCCTATGTGCCTAAGAAAAAATTAATTAGGATTTCAAGACCAATTGCTAGATTAGCCTACTAATACTAGACCACAGTGAAAGTGAAAAAAGATCCTAACGTATAAGTCAAAGGCAATTTCATAAACAGAACATTTTAAATTATTATTAAGGCAACCAATGCTACTAAATAGTACTATATGTCTAAATGTTTTACCAAATATAGTCACTCTCAATTACCTGCACTAGAAAAGAAAACTGCATCAGTTAGGATTCTTAAGTTACAAGAAATTGAAAGCTCCTTTGGTTAATTTAAACGGAAAATAAATTTATTAAAAGAAAATCAGGTAACCAACAAACATGTCAACAAGGCTGAGGAAGCACGTTTGGCACCTGGGAAGAACAAGGAAGTCTAGGGAGCTGTGGCATCATAGTCAAAATCAAGCCATAATTAGTCTCCTAAGGACACCACTGCCAGCACTGGTGAACACTAAACACCACTGACTGCACCAGTTCCACTCCTGGACAGTGAACACCACCCCCTGGCATCACTGGCATTAAAATTCAATCCTGCTGCAGCTCTTGCAACTGCTTCCAACTACAATAGAAGCTCTGTAGTCCCTACTTCTTTGTGCTACTAGCTTCTAATTCAAAGTACAGGACAAATGCATCTCAGTCTCAGCTTAGGTCACATGCCTATTTGCTAGCTGCAAAGCATAGTGAAACAAATGTCTGGGTTTTTTTCCCAAGATTCCACATAGGGAGGTGGTCTGTGCCTATCACCAAAACTCATAAGGTAGGAAATACCCCCACACATAGATAAGGGGCTCAGATGCTTGGCTGCCAGTGAGTACAAATGTCCACTAAAGAGATGTAGATTAAAATTAAACTAGTTGACAATCCAAGTGACTTTTTACTTGGCTATGTCAGTGGAAAAAAAAAATTATATATATATATATATTCCTAATAGTTGCTTCTAACAGTTTTGCTTAGGCTAACTTAAAATAAAACTGTAAAGTTGTTTTTTTTCTCCCCCAAGTGTTGACCAAGATGATGATATAGGAGGATCTTGAGCTCCCCTCTTCCCACAGACACACCAAATGTACAGCTACACATGAAATGAAAGAGATCCAGAAACTAGACTAGCAACTCGTACACACGGGACAAATGCAAAATACCCAGGTTGAAACAGGTAGGAAAGGCTGAGACACACTCTCATCATGAACCCCACCCCTGCCACAATGCCATACAGTCAGAAGGGAATCCCCAACTCCACCTTCTCCCTGAGGAGCAAAGGGTTTGACCTCCACATCTAGTGCTCCAAATTTTAAGACTCTCACCAAACGGACAGACTCCCAAAACACCTAGCTCTGAAAGCCAATGGGCTTGTGTCCACAAGACCCACAAGACTATGGCAAATAAATAAGCATTCTTAACAGGAATGCAGCACTCACCAGAGCTATCCCCTCAGGGTTCAACATGGAGTGAGCAGGCAAGTATGTTTTAAGTAAGCCTCATGGTAACCACAAAGTAAAAGGCTAGAGGAGATATACAAGATAAAGAGAAAGTTATCAAAGTATACCATAGAGAAAATCGTCAAATCACACAGGAAGAGAACAAGAGAGGAAGAAAGGAATAGAAGAATTACAAAACAACCAGAAAACAACAAAACGGCCATGGTAAGCCCATCCATGTAGATAATTACTTTAAATGTAAATGTTTTCTGGCTGAATGGATTAAAAAACATGACCCAAATATATGTTGCCTACAAGAGACTCATCTCAGCATTACGGACACAAACAGACTGAAAGTGAAGGGATGGAAAAAGATATTACATGCAAAGTGAAACCAAAAGGTAGGGTAGCATAATTCTCAGACAAAATAGACTTGAAGACAAAGACTGTAACAAGAGACAGCAAAGGCCATTACAAAATGATAAAGGAGTCAATTCATCAAAAGGATACAAGAACTGTAAATACTTATGCACCCAACATTGGAGCACCTAAATATATAAAGCAAATATAAACAGAACTAAAAGGAGAAATAGGCAGCAATAAATAATAGCAGGGGACTTGAAAACCCCACTTTGAACAACAGATTGATCATTGTGATATTGTAATTTACAATAAGAAATACATATTTGGATGCAACCAACATAGGAGCACCAAAGTACATAAAGTAACTATTAACAAACCTAAAAGGAGAAGTGAACTACTACATAATAATAGTGGGGGACCTAAAACCCCACTTAGATCAATGGATAGATCATCTAGACAGAAAGTCAACAAGGAAATAATGGAATTAAATGAAAAACTAGACCAGATGGACTTAATAGAACATGTATAAAAACAGCAGAATACACATTCTCCTCAAGTGCACATGGAACATTCTCAAAGATAGACCATATGTTGGGAAAGAAGGCAAACCTTCATAAATTTAAGAAGACTGAAATCATATCAAGCATCTTTTGTGACCATAATGCTATGAAACTAGAAACCAACTACAAGAAAAAAGCTACGAAAGTGACAGATATGTGGAGGCTAAACAACATAGTACTGCACAACCAATGGGTCATTGAAGAAATTACAGGAGAAATCAAAAGATATCTGGAGACAAATGAAAATGAAAATACATTATACCACACCAACTCATGGGATGCAGCAAAAGTGGTCCTAGGAGGGAAAATCATAGCAACACAGGCTCACCTTAAAAAACAAGAAAAATCTCAAGTAAGCACTTTTAAACTGCACGTAACAGAAATAGAAAAAGAAGAACAAACAAAACCCAAAGTTAGCAGAAGGAGGGAAATAATAAAAACTAGAGCAAAAATAAATGAAATTGAAGCCACAAAAATGGTAGAAAGGATCAACGACCAAGTGCTGGTTCCTTGAGAAGATAAAATTGACAAACCCTTAGCCAGACTCCCTAAGGAAAAAAGAGAGGAGGCTCAAAGAAAATTAGAAATGAAAGAGGAGAAATTAACCGATACCACAGAAATACAAAGGATCATAAGAGAATACTATGAAAACTATATGCCAACAAATTGCAAAATCCAGAAGAAATGGATAAATTCTTAGACTCATACAATCTGCCAAAGCTGAATCAAGAAGAAATAGAGAATTAAAAAGACCAATCACAAGTAAAGAGATTGAAACAGTAATCAAAAACCTCCCAAAAAATAAAAGTCTAGGACCAGACGGCTTCTCTTAAGAATTCAACCAGACATTCAAAGATTTAATACCTATCCTTCTCAAACTATTTCAAAAAATTGAAAAAGACTGCATACTTCGTAAGTCATTCTACAAGGCCAACATCAAGCTGATACCAAAGCCAGACAAGGATAACACAAAAAAAGAAAATTACGGGCCAATTTTGCTGAAGAACAGAGATACAAAACTCCTCAACAAAATACTAGCAAACCGAATACAGCAAAATCTTAAAAGGACCATACACCATGATCAAGTGGGATTTATACCAGGGAAACAGGGATGGTTCAACATCCACAAATCAATCAATGTGATACACCAAATTAACAAAATGAGGAATAAAAAACGTGATCATCTCAGATGCGGAGAAAGCATTTCACGAGATCTAACATCCATTTATGATGAAAACTCTCAATAAAATGGGTATAGAAGGAAAGTATCTCAACATAATACAGGCCATATATGACAAACCCAAGCCAACATCATACTCAACGGGGAAAAACTAAAAGCCATCCCTCTGAGAACAGAAACACGACAAGGGTGCGCACCCTCACCACTCTTATTCAAAATAGTACTGGAGGTATAGCCAGAGCAATTAGGCAAGAAAAAGAAGTAAAGGGTATCCAAATAGGCAATGAAGAAGTGAAATGCTCACTGTTTGCAAACGACATGATTTTATATATAGAAAACCCTAAAGAATCCATTGGAAAGCTATTAGAAATAATCAACAATAACAGAAAAATGGCAGGGTACAAAATGAACTTGCAAAAATCATTTGCATTTCTATACTCTAATTACAAACTAAGAGAAAGAGAACTCAAGAATACAATACTATTTGCAATCACAACAAAAAGAATAAAATATCTAGGAATAAATTTAACCAAGAAGGTGAAAGACCTATACAACGAAAACTATTAAGGCTTTATTGAAAGAAATTGATAAAGACATAAAGAAATGGAAAGATATTCCGTGCACATGGATTGGAAGAATAAATACAGTGAAAATGTCCATACTCCCTAAAGCAATCTGCAGATTCAATACAATCCCAATCAGAATCCCAATGACATTCTTCACAGAAATAGAACAAAGAATCCTAAAATTCATATGGGGCAACAAAAGACTCCAAACAGCTAAAGCAATCCTGAGAAAAAAGAATAAAGCTGGCGGCATCACAATCCCTGATTTCAAAATATACTACAAAGCTATAGTAATCAAAACAGGATGGTACTGGTAAAAAAACAGACCTACAGATCAATGGAACAGAATTGAAAGCCCAGAAATCAAATGACATATCAGATTCAATGCAATCCCTATCAAAATTCTAGTGGCATTTTTCACAAAAATAAAACAGACAACCCTATTATTTGTATGGAACCACAAAAGATCCCAAATAGCCAAGGCATAATTGAGAAAGAAGAAACCTGGAGGCGTCATACTTCCTGATTTCAAACTATATTACAAAGTGACAGTAATCAAACAGTATGGTATTGGCATAGAAACAGCCAGACAGACCAATGGAATAGAATATCCAGAAATAAGCCAGAAATATATGGTCATTCAATTTATCACAAAGGAACCAAGAATACACAGTGGGGAAAGGACAGTTTCTTCAATAAATAGTCTTGGGAAAACGAGACAGTCACATGCAAAAGAATGAAACTGTAACCGTTATCTTACACTGTACACAAAAATCAACTCTAAATGGACTAAAGACTTGAATATAAGACCTGAAACCATAAAATTCCTAGAAGCAAACACAGGGGGTAAGCTCCTTGAAATTGGTTTCGGCAATGATTTTTTGGATTTGACACCAAAAGCAAAAATTAAAAAGTGGGACTACATCAAACTACAAAGCTTCTGCACAGCAAAGGAAACCATCAACAAAATGAAAAGGGAACCTATGGAATTGGAGAAAATATTTGCAAATCTTATATCTGATAAGAGTTTAATATCCACAATATGAGGAACTCATACTACTCAACAGCAAAAAACAAATAACCTAGTTAAAAAATGGGCAAAGGACGTAAACAGGCATTTTTCAAAAGAGACATGCAAATGATCAACAGGTACAGGAAAAGGTGCTCAATATCACTAATGCTCAGGGAAATGCAAATCAAAACCACAATGATTTATCACCTCATGTCCTTTAGGATGACTTGCATCAAAAAGAAAAGAGAGAACAAATATTAGGATGTGGAGAAAAGGGAACCCTTGTGCACTATTGGTGGGAATATAAATTGGTGCAGCCATTATGGAAAACAGCATGGAGGTTCTTCAAGAAATTAAAAGAACTACCATTTGATCGAGCAGTACCACTTCTGGGTATATATCCAAAGAGAAATCAACATCTCAAACAGATATCTGTACTCCCATGTTCATAGGAGCCTTATTCACAACAACCAAGGTATGAAGCAGATTAAGAGTACATCAATGGATGAATGGATCAAGAAAATTTGGTATATATATACACCATGGAATATCATTCACCCTTTTAAAAGAAAGAAATCCTGGGCCAGCCCAGCAGCATAGTGGTCAAGTTCGCATGCTGTACTGTAGCAGCCCGGGGTTCGCAGGTTCAGATCCCAGGCACAGACCTAGCACCACGTGTCAAGCCACGCTGTGGCTGCATCCCCCATAAAGTAGAAGAAGATTGTCACAGATATTAACTCAGCAACAATCTTCTCAAGCAAAAAGAGAGAGATTGGCAACAGATGTTAGCTCTGGGCCAATCTTCCTCACACAAAAAAGAAAGAAATCCTGTCATTTGTGATAACATGGATGAACCTGGAAGGCATTAGATAATTAAGTCAGACAGAGAAAAATAGGACATGGTACCACTTATATGTGGAATCTAAAAAAAAGTTAAAATCACAGAAACAGAGAACAGACAAGTGGTTGCTGGGGGGTCAGGTAAATAGGGAGAGGTTGGTAAAAGCATAAAAACTTTAAGTTATAAGATGAATAATTTCTGAGGATAACATGGTAACCATACCATTTGTTAATACAAAATAACATTGTATTGTATAATTGAAATCTGTTAAGAGAGTAGAACTTAAATGTTCTCACCAAAAAAGAGAAATATCTGAGGTGATGGATGTGTTAATTAACTTTCACAATGTATGCATATATCAAACCATCACATGGTATACTTTAAATATCTTACAATTTTATTTGTCAATTATACCTCAATAAAGGTAGAAAAAAATAAGATAGAAAAGACGGGAGAACAAATGAATATATCCCCAAATAATGGGGTAAACTAGATGGAATTTTATATCTGAGAAAAAGAAAAACGTGCAGATAATTAAAATAGCTTGCTATATATAAAATGTGAATCCTCAGAAGTCATTTGCTACTTTGACTACTGCAATATTAAGTATGTAGCTAGCTACCATAATTATACTTGATTTTATGCAAATGTTCTCCTATATTTCTTACTACATTGGTAATAGCAATAAAACACAGCTCTGATTATCACTTAGGGACGTGACTTCCATTGCCTGCCCCAACTTAGATTTCAACTTTGTTTTCCATTCCTGCGTTTCATGTATTCCAACACCCGACCAAATGAAAATATAGTTTTTCTTCTCCAAATATGGAGACTCCTCCCACCATATTTTGTACTCAAAAGTTTCAATACCTTCAAGACCCCATTCAAACATCAGTTTCTTCATGAAATTTATATGCACTTTATAAAAAACAATTTTAAGAGTTTCTCTAATTTTTGTCCTGAAATTTAAATTACCAGAGATTTAGGGGTGGGGAGGTGGGAATGAAGCTCATCTCTTTAACAGTAATTACTATGTTATTCTAGAAAATGGATTTTTAAAGAAATATATTGCAACCATCTCTTTCAGTAAAAGTTTAAGTGAACAATATTAGTTGCCATTATAGCTACATACTGAAAATAAAATCAAAAGGCCATAACTTCTTCATAGAACACTCCACAAGTTATCAATTGTGGGAAGCAGGGATATAGATTACACTACCTTATTCTTCGTTAAGATAGAAAGAATAAAGTAAAATAGAGAAGTGTAAAGAGGTTAAGAAAGGGAAAGAAGAGAAGAGAAGGGAGGGAGGGGGAGAAGGAAAGAAGAGAGAGAGAAAGGAAGAAATAAAACCATACTGACTACAAAAATATAACAGGGCATTCTGCCCCTTGCCATTCTTTCTAGTAAGCAAAGATTTAAAGGAAAACGCTAAAGAAATACTTTCTTTAAAAAAAAAAGACAGGCAGTAATGTGGTCAAAGAAACATCAAGAACAACACGAACGTACATTTTACATGGAGTACGCAGGAGATGTTGAAACTGCATGAGGGATTAAATACTATGGGTGTCACATATCTTAACTGTCAGCTACTCTTGAATTTTCTTTTTTGTTTATTTTGTTTTGCTTTTTATTTTGCTGCTTAGTTTATCTTTTTAGTGGCGAGGTGCCATGCAAAAGAAACCGTTTCCAGATTGTTACAATCTTGTAATAACATCTTAAGTGTGATTCAAAGTGAAAAATGTAAATAAAATTAATAAAGCAATAACTAACAATTGAAAAAATTATTTTATGGCTTGTGTCACAGTGAAATTAATATTAACCTAAGACATCATAATGTTAACATTGTTAGCTAGCAGACTTATTAAGATTCAGGACAGTAACTAGCCTAGAAAAAGTACTTAGGTTGGCTTTCCACAAAACTAAAGCAGGTCCACCTGATGTGTCAGGAATAGTAATGACATACATTAGAATGCTATGGCTTTCATATAAATTCTTCTCTTGCAATACAAGAAAAAGTTTTTAGAGTAATATGAATTACAAAAGGTATGGTATTGAGAAAAAAAGTGTCAATCGATAAGGCAGAAATCCACCTAATATTCAGAATACAGAGCCTAATTAAAATAAGTTCTTAGAGATTGAATTCTTATAGTACTTTCACATGGAAAATATTGTTTCATAGTTACAGGCTGTAATGATAAACATGAACAGCCATCTCCTGGGTCATACAATGGAAGAGATCTTAGATTGTGAATGATAGCCCAACACAGATGTGTATTACAGGTTATTCACAATTAATCTTAAAAACTTTATTTCAACAATTATAATTCACTAAAAGCTTCTAAAGTTGAAGTTTTTCACTCCATTTATGGGATATTTTGAATAAATATTTTCAACTGTTTTTGAATAAAATGTCATCAAAATTTAGAGGACTTGCTTGCAAAAATGTTCAATAACAATGCAGGATACATAGATTGATTTATCAAGTAACTCTTCAAAGAGTCAAATGTTTATGAAATCCAATTAATAAAAGGCAACAAAGAAAGCAAGCTTATAACAACACGCCAAAGTATTCTTTTTTGGATTCAACATCAGTATTGTCTCAAAAACAGTGTAATTCAGTTACATTAACTGTGCATATAAAAAATTGAAAATTTTGACAACTGTAGCTTTGTTCAGTAAAATATCAAGCCTCTTTGACTACAACTGTGAAATATACATGAACTACAACCAATTCCAAGTGTATCTTGGCTACACAGGTTACATAATTTAGTAAGAGTCCTGTTTTACCCAAGATGCTATGATCCATCAAATTTCTATTTATATTATCATTGCAGAAATAATTTTATCTTGAATGTTCTGCAGTTACATGTGTCAAACTATTGTCTGCAGCTATAATCTCCTTAAAATAACTACCAAATCTGAAAGTAACTCCTGATGCTTTTTCAGCAGATTTGTGCATTCAGACTGTCATTGTGACCATGAGAGATGCTAAATGCTGGCAAACATTTTGCGTACTAGTTATAGATTCATCAACTCAAATGAAAAACAAAACATCAGTATTTATCATGAAGCATTAATTTTCCTTTATTTGAGCTCCCTGCTGCCAAAAGGTTACAAAAGCATTACTAAACACTATGAAAAAGGAAACGGTTGTTGACAAAACCACTGTAGCAACAACATTCCTACTACTCTTTGTAGGCACTCTGACAGGACTGATTAGCCTCTATTCCTGGCAAATATTTCACTTACACCTAATCTAAAATTTTCCATGTTTCCTATTGACCCCACTCCCAGGCATGGCGGCTATACAAATCTCTCAGACCTTAGAATGCAATGTTACAACTAGCTGGTACAAGTGGCTAGCAGAGACAGCAGCATTAAATACTTCTCCCATCCCATCCAGCAAGTTAGTTGTACCCAGCCACTCATGTCTCAGCACACTTTATCAGCAAGTGCCCTTCATGCTATCTTTAAAAGAAGCTGTTAGTTACTTTCTATCTGGAAAGTGTCAGGCCTGGGTTATCACTGGATGTCTTCAGATTTAACCACATGTTAAAGTGAGAACGTTCTTCACCGCACACGTTGCTCATGCACTAATACAGACCATGGCAGAGGTTAAAAGAAAAAAAAGGATGTTCACTGAATCTATCTGGGTTCATTTTAACGGAACCATTAACGGTAGCTTATATTTAATTAAAAAACAAAAACTCCGAAAACAAATGCTAAACTGGGCGTGCCACTGGGATCACAGGCATAAACCATGACTGTCCTAGGCAAACTGGGATGACGTTCACCGTACATTTAAGTGTTATCCCCATTTAACAGATGAAGAAAGAGATGCAGGGACAGAGGCTAATTCACAGTAAAGAGAATTTATTGTAAAGCTAATTAAACTTAAGTTCAGAGCCCTTCATCTGCATATTCCCCTTCCAAGCCCTATACCTAATTTTGTAGTCACAATTTTGTATTCTTTTTTCCATTATGAAGGTCCCTCACAACCTGATCTGCTCCTATACAGAGAGGTTTAATAATTAACCCAAATTCACATAGGACTGGTTTTTTTTGCTTGCTTTGTTGGGGGTTGTTTTGTTTTTAAAGATTTTATTTTTCCTTTTTCTCCCAAAGACCCCCAGTACATCGCTGTGTATTTTTAGTTGTGGGTCCTTCCAGCTGTGGCATGTGGGACACCACCTCAGCGTAGTCTGATGAGCAGTGCTATGTCCGCGCCCAGGATTCGAACTGGTGAAACCCCGGGCCGCCGAAGCAGAGCGCACGAACTTAACCACTCGGCCACCGCGCCAGCCCTAGGACTGGTTTTGATTTGATCTGGAAAATATATAGTCATACAAGAAAATGGAAAAATAGTATTGATTATTTTTCCCCAGAAGAATCCTAACTGGTATCACTGTCTTGGAGTCTTTCACCACTGTATTCCAAACTACACACCACTACCACCACAAACAAACAGTCATAGAATACCACTTTCACTGTGGTACTTCTGAATTTGAATGACTCCTCAATATCCAACAGATCAAATTTCAACTTCTCAGTCTGGTTTTCAACCTCACCATCACGCAGACACATATACACGTTTTTAAGTATTTAAATAAGTAATCTTATCTCCAACTATTTACATAACATTTATTTTATTCTTTTTCTCCATCAAACTTTCCTTTAGCCTTGTTTCTGATTTGCCAAACTCTCAGCTAAAACTTTCCTATGTTCTACTATTGTTCACACTGTTTTTTTTAAATCATATATTTTGGCCCCTGATCTTTCAACATTTTCAAACTTTATGGAATGTCATATTCCCCACTCCCCAATAAGCTATAAATCTCTCAGAAAGAGACTAAATTTCAGTTACCTTATACTCTGACCTGGCACAGTGCCTGGTACATAGCACTCACTAAATACTTTGCACAGGTGAATATTCTAGGCCTACATTTACAAATGCAAACCTCTCCTTCACCTAAATTCAAACAGGATTTTATCTGTGTCTTTCTTATGACACGGGTTGCATTCTTCAATCTAAGTTATAAAAATAAACCTCCTCTAATTAAAACAAAAAGTCTTCTTACACTGCATGTATAGCGCTGTATTTCAGATCTATAGTTGATCCCATTCTGAATAGCATATCGAGGCCCAAAGACTGGTCACATCTTTATCTTCTCCTTTCTCTCTTCTCTTCCTACCACCTTCACGTCTGAGGTGGCTATGAATTTGGTGAAACAAGTCATCAATCACGAAATACTGAAAATAAAAGAGAATCTTTTCCAAATTAAAAAGATCAGTGCTTATACCTGTCCTCTTTCAAATTTACACCTCAATGTGACTAGGAAAACACAGGGTCTCAGTGCTGACGTAAAAGTACAAAACAAAGATTAGAGTTCTAGGTCAATGATTCCCAGACAGCTAAAAAAAAAAAAAAATTATTTAATTGGTAAGACCGACAAATGATTCATATTTTTAATTTTGTCAAGAAAGGACTTGGGACCAGCCCCGTGGCCGAGTGGTTAAGCTCGCGCCCTCTGCTTAGGTGGCCCAGCATTTCACTGGTTCAGATCCCGGGTGTGGACACGGCACCGCTCATCAGGTCACACTGAGGTGGCGTCCCACATGCCACAGCTAAAATATGTACTGGGGGGATTTGGGAAGAAAAAGCAGGGGGAGAAAAAAAGAAAGGACTTAAAATGGGAGGGGCATTTTAAGTCAAAAAAAGAATATAATTTTAGGAAAAAAAGAAAGAACCCATTAAATTGAAAAATCTGACATTATGGCTGATTAGCAAGTTTCAGGGACAGTAGACTGGGAACTGCTGTCATAGATATGTCAATTAGTTTCAGCTTAGACCAAATCTCTTTACCCTAAATGAGACTTTGTTTGAAATGAAATGTTATATCTTCAAAGACGTCCACAAACCATAACACTAAAGCCAAACCAAGTAATTTAAAAAGCAAAATAAGGAAAGCTTATTTCTTCCCTAGCCACCAGTCCCTTCCCTCACAAAAAAAAATCTTACATATGACTGGTAGACTCGCCAAACAGAAGAGCAGCAAAAAGTTAAATGTCAAGTTTCTTTTATGCCAAGAAAACTTGCAAAGACCTTTGCAATTGTAAAGACGCTCCTATCAAATGATTCTGCAATTAAACTGTATATCAGGTCCCTATAATACACAACAAGAATACCCTGGTTTGATTTAGTGTATACAATCAGGTTGCTACAACCAAAATATAAACTTGCTATAGCCTGCTTCATTCATTTCCTTGGAAAAAAGGTATAAAGCCTCTTTGCAAGTGTTTTCCTGTCTTAATGCAGACCTATCTACTGTCTGCCAAATAATCCTTTCAGGTTCTTTAATACTGCCCTCCCAACCCATCTCTTCTAAGAAGCCTTGGTAAAAACTAGGTCTCCAATTTGATAATTATCTATCTCACTTCCTTTTCAGCTTTTAAGAACCTGTGTTTCATTGTTTCTCTGTAGCGCTTGTTCTGTGCAACACTGTTATCCTTCAAGGTTTAAGGTAATTTCTCTGTTCTCTAAATATCCGTAGCCCTTTACGTGTGCCACTTTCACACTACTCGTATTTCTACATTGCATAGCATAGCATAGCCATTAAGCATATGGTTCTCAAATAACTGTCATTGATTAGCTGGGTGACCTTGGGCAAGCCACTTAACATTAACAGTGCCTCAGTTTCCCTATCAGTAAAATGAGGATAACATTTGTACATACCTCATAGGGTTCTTCTTAAGAGTAAATGAGCTAATATACAAAAAGTTCTTAGAACAGCACTTGTTATATATTAAGTACCATTTAACTATCTAGTCTTAAAATCATTCACCTAATTCAAATCTCACCATTCTACCATAAATTCTTTTTGTGGTCCAAAGTTTTATCTTTTTCTTTTTTGAATCCCACTATACAGCTTGACAATGCCCTAAACAGGGAGGCAAGTAAAAACGTATTTGTTGAATTAATTAATGCCGAATTCTCTGATGGAGCAGCTCTGAGAGAGCTTTGTAAATGTTCTCTAGTTACTCGTCTATATTTTAAGTTGCTAACAGTTCTCAAAATTTTCAAACAAAAACTAATCCTACAACAGAGGGAAATCAACAAGTACTCAAGGATGGTCTGAGACAAGGATTAAAACTTGTACTCTATAGCAGCTCCAATCAACTGCTAGTGATTACTAAGCACTGTCTCAGATTCTGAGGCCCTTACGGCCTCATGGTCAGAGTGCCATGATCAACTAATCTTGTCTACCTTTGTTTGCTGGGATAGTACAAAGTGGAGACACTCATTTTTTCATTACCAATCTGGAATTTGACCCTAACGAGCCCAACCTCCCCAAGAAAATTTATTTAAACTTCCATATTTTCTCTTACAACTTCACACAAGTTTTGCCTTTTACTCTATAACATATCCATGTTTACTTAAATTAAAAAATATATTTTCCTCCGATCTGTGAATAAAACTGATGCTCCAGGGAGATGTGTCACGTTTCTTCTGTGGTTTCTTAACCCCCGGTACCTAATATCTCCAGGTGCAGCACTACCTCATTTTGAGAAACACAATCCTAGACTACACGTTTCCTGCAGTACATTGCTTTTGCATCCTCCCACTATCAACCAAAATACTACTCCCTGAATAACCAGAAGATATATGACAGAATAATAATAGCACCTATATTTTAATACTGCTTAAGCATTTGTAAGATGATTTTGTATCTCATTTAATATTCACATTTTAAAGAATTCAAAAACATCAAATTATAGTCATGTATCAACTAAATTGTGTGACGTTTGTAAGTGAGTTTTCACTTTTCTCCAAAGTGGAAGCATGATGCAAGAACATTAGCTAGGAATAAATCAGACAAACTTCTAAAATACGATGCTAACATATCTTCAACAGGATAAATGCTATTGCTAAAATTATCAGACATCATTACAATACTTGAACACAAAAGCTGTCTTTCCTCTTATAAAATTCCTAAGAATTTAAAGGTGTTATATTCTAACCATATCATCACTGTCCTGGGTCTACTTGTGACAAAAATTGTATTTAATGGCTTAATGTTTCAATCAAAACAATTCTTTCCGTCAGGGAATTTGATCAAACGAAATTACAGGCCCACATGATTTCCATCCTAGTGGACTTGAAGGTCAACAGCAATGAACAGGTTACATAAAGCTAAACTGTCAACTCATCCTCCTTTATGTGATTAATTCTAAATACAAAACAAATTGTAAATTCTCTTGTAAGTTAAAGCAAAAAACGCTTCACTTTCCCTCCCTTGCAAAAACAAACTAAATTGGATTTATGGTGGATACGAGCCCCCACCAATGGATTTAAGGGCAGCAGGGAATGGCCTCTTCCATAACGCCTTACAAATTTGTGCAAAGATGATATATTGACGCAAAGAAATCCCTTCGAAAAGGGAGAAGCAGGGGCGAGAAGAGGGCTCAGCTGCTCAGAGGTCTCATTAGAGGAGGAGGACCCGGGAGGCGGGGGAGGGAGAGCAGAGAACCTCACCCACGGCGGGCCCCACATGTGAAGCTTTTGGAAAGACAGTGGGGGAAAAGCTGAGCTGCTTTCGGTTTAAGAGCAGAGACATGGTGCTAGGGTCCCCCGGCTTGGGGAAGATTAAAAGACCTCTCCTAGCAAGTTGCCCCCAGGCAAGGCTGTGCCCTCCCCTCCGAGGCCTAGGAAAGAGGCGCCATGATGGGAATGCACGTCCAGGGACGCAAGGCTACAGTCTCAAGCTCCAGCAGCACGACTCACCGGGAGCCCCCGACCCAGTTCATCTCCCCAAAACTTCTGAGAAGACACTGGGGTTCTGACAGCTGCACTTCAGACGGCTCCGTTCAGTGCTAAGCCACAGCTTCCTCGGTTTCAGCCCGCTCCTCTCCGGCCCACGGGCCTACAGCCCAGCCTCCCTACAGCCTTTGCGGCCTGGTTAGGCTCCTTCCGGGTCTCCCGGCAGCCTCTGCGGTTTCTGCGGAGACGCTGTCCTGAGAGGGCCGCAGAGGACGCCATGGGAAAGCAGCGCGTCCGAAGGAGGAAGAACACAGCAGTTTCAACCGGTCGGGCGAAGGAACCCTCGAGAAATGAAGTGTCGGGCTGTGGCCGCAGGGTTAGTGTTTCAAACCACCCCCACCATAGTTTTATTTACTTTGCTGTAGGTCTCAGCCTTTTTTTTTTTAGGTCAAAGAACTGACTGAGGGGAGAAAAAGAAGGCAAGAACAAAGATATGGATCCGTAATCCTCAAGATGATGTTTCCATTCCGACATCACTCCATATCCAAATCCTTTAAATATCTTTCACGTGCAGTTTCAATATTCAGTACACAGTTGTTTATTAGAAATATTGCGCTGTAGTAACTTACCATTTTGTGGGTTTCTTGGAGAGCTTGATCAAAACTGGGTTTAGCTGTAAAGACCCAAAGACTTTAAACACCTTACCGAAAAAGATCTGAAAACGAAAGTTGGATTTTACTGATCGTTTCTGTTATGTTTATATATCCTCACAAAATGTTTATCTTACACACTGTTCTATGATATTTTGGTTAGAAACTAGAAATCTCCTGTACCAAACAAATGCACACAATGGTTTTTTTTCCCCAATTGTCATGATTGTTTTCCAGATTTTTAACCTGGGCAATCTCTCATTTTCAAATATGATACATTTTCTGTTAACTCATTGGGAAATAGTGCCTAAAATATAGTTGCCTAAAATAGGATTATGTGCCCTGGTAGACATCGTTTAATCATATAAATACTGATTTTTGTCACAAAAATTCACCAAAGTATATCTATCATTGGTTTGAATTAAACCAAGTGAGTATAGCATTTCAGAACAAATTAGTCTTCGTCATGGAGTAGCTCATCGTTTTTCAGTAACTAAACCATACAGTCCAGTCAGAAGCAATGGCCCAGTGCGTTAGCCTTTCCTACTTTCAACATTTTGAAACAGGTACAAATTAACTAAATTAACTAGAAGGGGAAAATAATTTTATAGAGGATTGACTGACCTTTTAAAATATATTCTATAGGTAGAGACATAAAGGACAGGTTGACCAATCTGTTGAGAAGAGTCAAGAAGTGGGAGCTGGATAGAACCGTGTCTTCTCTCTGACTAGAGTCACTGCTTTCCTTCCAGTCACAGAGAGGCAGTGGAAGTGGTAAATTAGGCTAAGGAAAGATTAATCTATGAGATACATCCTCAGACAAGATATTTGCTGGGTTTTCCTTCACAGCAAAAGACATTTCATTATGAACCAGTTATGAGGTGGTTATTTGTAACAGATGAAATATTGACCTAAGATCTCATCTTCATTGTGTTTGTGGCTCACATGAATAAGGCTAGCATGACTGGTAGATAATGAGTCAAATGCTGTGCTATTTTAGGGCCAGTAGGGCAATTAGGTAATCTCTTGGGTCAGGAAACAGTTCCAAGAAAGGAATACAGCACAGATAAAATACTACTTAGCATTTGCTGAGAAGGAAATGCATCCCAAATCTTAAACCTTAATTTATCTTTATTGCTAAAAATTATTTACTCTCTGGTGATTTACTATCTAAACACATACATATTTTCTACATTATACATTTTTATTCATATACTTATATATGTAGGTCTCTTTATTATAAAAATTTATTTCTGATGTTTTACTGTTTATAAAGCATGTAGTTTTCCTAATATATGTGTGTATATATATAGTCTCTAATATATATATAAAGTCTATTTAATCCTGCTCTTCCATGGTTGTTGGTAATGTCCACTGTGGCACTGACATTGAGAGTATCACACTTGAGAACAGAGTAATTTGATAATTATTGCTTATTTTTTAACTTTCATTCATTTTCAAGATCTTTTTTTAAGATTATTTCTCCTCTCTTAAGAAAAATTTTAATGCTTTCCCATATACACACATGTAAAGTTGAGAAGATTGAGTGGAAATTAGGCTGAATTATGTTTACTATAGTACAAGTGACTTTTTTTCACTCTTTTTTCCTCACCTAGTTTGAAATTCAAACTAAATTAGCATTCTTTCTGCTTTAATTGCATGGCAATATAAAAAATGAAAGAAGTACCTTGACATTCTTAGTTTCTTACTTAAATGGCATATATTTCCAACTGGAATTATGTATCTGTTTTCCTATCATCTTGAATTCTTCCTCTGCCTTCCCTGAAGTCTTGAGCTTGGTCTCAGATGCTAGGACCAACCCTGACTCTTGGGGGTAGGGTAGAGTGAAGGGTGGGAGTGGAATTAAAATGGTGATAGTTACATCTGTACTTAAGCGGCTCATCGTTAGGTCAAATCTCACATTAACCTTTTCCCCAGTTCTAGTAACTGGCCTCCAACCTTCCCTGCACCACACTTCCGGTAACCAAATTTCTGTCTTTCTATCTTGATTATTTTCCTCATTCTAACAAGTCTTTCACTGAAGCCAATAAAAGCTTGTTCCTATACCCTAGCTTCATTATCAGTTGATAAACTGACCTACCTACAACTAAGTGCAGGCCTGATTCGATCTCTAACCTTCTTTGCTTCTAGATTTCCCACTGCCCTGCTCCTCCCCTGATGTGGCTGTCCTATGCCAGTGATGCAGGCCACTTGCCTCGACTGCCAGCTGCTTGCTGACCGGTGCAACCCTCTGTGTACGTGTTCTGCCTGGCTGAACATCCTCCTATCACCCCCAGCTAAGTTTACCCTGGCCCTCCACCTGTCTTATCACAGTCAGGAGATGTGACATAAAGAATTAAAGTTTATAAGGGTAAGAGATCCTTACTTTGACACATGAAAAACGTGAGATTAGGAATAAAAGATTTTGAAAATAACTACTATAACACTATGATCTCTACATACAGACTTAGAAAGTCTCAATGGAATGAATGATAGATTGTGCTGCTAATATGGCCAGCTATAAAAGAAATTTGCATGAATTTGCCATTCATGTATTAGTCAGTCTGCTGAATTGAATGCAAACAAATGAAAAGAGACCTGTGATGATTCTTGGAATTCATATAGGTACATGGGAAAGGAGTTTTAAAAGTTTAAGGCTATTGTTACTTATGAAAAGGAGAATAGTTCTTTATTCACAGTAAACTGAATAATGAAGATCATTCAACACTGAGACAGGTTTTATATTCTAGCACAAGGGTTGGCAAACTTCTTCTGAAGAGGGCCAGATAGTGAATATTTTAGGCTCTGTTTCATCTATCCAGCTCTGGCTCTGTGGCTTGAAAGCCATAGAAAATAAGTAAATAAATAAATGGCTGTGGCTGTGTTCCAATAAAACTTTATTTATGGACACTGAAATAAAAATTTCATGTAATTTTCATGCACCACAAAATATTATTATTCTTGTGATGTGTTTTCAACCATTTTAAAATGTAAAAACTGTTCTTATCTCAAGGGCCATAAAAAAATAGGTGGCAGGCCAAATTTGGCCCACTGGTTGGGTTATAATTTGCCAACCTCTGTTCTAATTTAATGCATATCTTCCCAGGCTTCCAGTTGACTAGAAATGTGTATGTATGTTGTGGGGGGTGGTGGGTGTGGGGAAGCAAAAATGTTTTTGCATATTCGAAAACACACTCATCCTTACCTAAACATTTTACATATTTAAAAGTATGCAGAATTTTGCTTGACTGTTTAGCAGTTTAAGTCCTCCATTAGGGATGTAGGGAAAATTTTTTTAACACTCTTTGTTTGAATCAAATAACCAAAGTGGGAAGTAGCCAATAGATTATCTCTAAGCCTAAACAAAACAAGCAAAACAAAAGTTTGCAAAAGACAAAGAACTCTCAAAAAATGAAGTAAGGTCCCAGAGAAGCTATTGCCACCATCTAACTCCAGTTGGATTCCCAAATGGTTAACTTTAGGTTATAAAGTCACACACCTCCAAGTAACAACTATCTAAAGGACACAAGAGGGTGGTAGAAGTGAAACACTGCTCTTTTTTATTCAATAGTCACCTTGTAAATAAATACCAGTGCATCAGATCTCCATTGCTAAAAATAGCAGTTGTGGGGCTGGAAGATTTTTATTGTAAGGACAAGTAAACATAGAGATGGAGATATAGCAAAGAACTATTTTCTATAATGCAGAAGACTTCTCTCCTATTTATTTACAAAATATGCCCTCAATTACGACTTGTCTGATAGATTCTGGGACTTCGTGAGAAACAGAGACAGAAAAAATAAAATAAAATGGGACTGAAAAACAGATCTAAGTATTTGATAGTTTGCTTTCTCCAGTGTCCCTCCCGCTTGTCCCTTTCCTCTCTCTCCCTTTCAGATTCAGTCCATACCCTTTCACATTCATTCCATATCCTTTCACATTCATTTCATGTTGGTCCTCTGGCCCCTCCTCCCTCGTCTCCCTAGCTCCTTCTGCCTCATCTCGTTTTATAGCGCTTGGAAATTTCCTTTTCTTTCTGCTCTTCCCCTTGTGGAATCTACTAAAACCTTAGAGGAGTGATGTATATTCTGAAACTTCTGTGCGTTTCTAAGTGACGCTGAGCATGCTCAGTAGCTGGGGCAGGTTTTGTCGCCCGCGGCTGCCCTGATTCGACCTTTCCCAAAATAGACATTTAACTCTTTGGACTCCTGCCTAAGGATGTAATTCGCTTTGCTTTCTCCTCATTTTCAAGGTTCAAAGGGAAGCGGCGAGGATTCCAAGGTCCCACCATCCTCACAGCCAATGAGGGGCCTGTGAGGGAGGAGCTTGGGGCGGCTTAGTGCAGCTTGAGCTTCTGAGGGAATCATCCCCAGTAGGTGCGGTGGAGTCTGAGCTCCGCTGCACCTGTCACAGCAGAACAAAATTGAAAAAAACAAAAGCAAAATTTAAAAAAAGAAGAGAAGAAATGCTGCGGACTATGGAACGCTGTAGGACTTTCCGAAACATTTGCTGGGGATTCCGGTGGATCATGATCTTTTAAAACCAATTCTTTCTGAAGCCGGTTTGGGTAATTGGGAAAATGACACGTATGCTAAATGCAGCAGCTGATCGAGTGAAATGGACCAGATCGAGCGCTGCTAAAAGGGCTGCCTGCCTGGTGGCTGCGGCATATGCTCTGAAAACCCTCTATCCCATCATTAGCAAGCGTTTAAAGCAATCTGGCCACAGGAAGAGAAAAGAAGCAGCTTACCCGACTGCAGAGAACAGAGAAATACTGCATTGCACCGAGACCACTTGTAAAAATTCTTCGCCTGGAGTGAATGCAGATTTTTTTCAAACAGCTGCTAGAACTTTGGAAAATTCTCTTTCCAAAACTTGTGACCACTGAAACAGGATGGCTCTGCCTCCACTCGGTGGCTCTGATCTCGAGAACATTTCTGTCTGTCTATGTGGCTGGTCTGGATGGACAAATCGTGAAAAGCATTGTGGAAAAGAAGCCTCGGGCTTTCATCATCAAATTACTCAAGTGGCTTATGATTGCCATCCCTGCTACCTCTGTGAACAGTGCAATAAGGTACCTGGAGTGCAAACTGGCTTTCATCATCAAATTAATCAAGTGGCTTATGATTGCCATCCCTGCTGCCTCTGTGAACAGTGCGATAAGGTACCTGGAGTGCAAACTGGCTTTCATCATCAAATTACTCAAGTGGCTTATGATTGCCATCCCTGCTGCCTCTGTGAACAGTGTGATAAGGTACCTGGAGTGCAAACTGGCTTTGGCCTTCAGAACTCGCCTAATAGACCATGCCTGTGAAACCTATTTTACAAATCAGACTTATTATAAGGTGATCAATATGGATGGGAGGCTGGCAAACCCTGACCAGTCTCTTACTGAGGATATTATGATGTTCTCCCAATCTGTGGCTCACTTGTATTCTAATCTGACCAAACCTATTTTAGATGTAATCCTGACCTCCTATACACTCATCCAGACTGCTCCATCCAGAGGAGCTAGCCCAATTGGGCCCACCCTATTAGCAGGGCTTGTGGTATATGCCACTGCTAAAGTGTTGAAAGCCTGCTCTCCCAAATTTGGTAAATTGGTGGCTGAAGAAGCTCATAGAAAAGGCTATTTGCGGTATGTGCACTCCAGAATTATAGCCAATGTTGAAGAAATTGCCTTTTACAGAGGACATAAGGTAAGATAGAAATTAAGATGATGGGTGAAATGTGAGACTGTTCGAGCTGCCACTGCAGTGTTAGATACCATCTGTTGTACTGTTGATGGGCCCACTTCTTTAGCGTTTTAGACTCCGATGACATCTAAACCTGTACTAGAATGTATGCTTCCTTACCCTTTTTACTCACAAGTTGTTAAAGAATTATAGAGTGCAAACTTTTCTAAAGTTTCATGAGAATAAAAGTTTCAGCACTCAGTCTACTTGGCCTCAGTTACCCAAACATGCTCAAAATTATCTCTGAAGCATTTTCTTAAAACTTAAATCCTAATTGGTTGTAGAGCATTAGAAGAAAATGTGTTTGGAAACTGAGTAAACACATGTCCATTGAGATGGAAAATTTAGGATGGTATTCTCTTGTTGTTATTATTGAGGGCCCTTTGTTTTTAAGAGGAAAAAAACCCTGTCCTTTTACATGAAAGACAAGTTTAACAATTTTGCATGTCTGGTCAGCAGTGGAGGGTCCTCAGTCCTAAGAAGTGCAGGAGAATGTGTCTCACAAATGGCATTTCCAACTCTTAGTTAATGTTCAGCACCATGTTTGACACAAATAAAAAGAGGCAGTGAAATGAAATTTTGTCTGGCTTTGAGAGAAAAGCTAAGATTAGAGAAGAAATGAGGAGAAAAGGAATTTCAGAACGTTATTTCTAAATACTAAAGATTTTCTACATTAAGCAGATCCCTAAAATAGTTAGCCTAATTACATAAACTTCCAGAGCATTGAAGTAACCTCAGAATATTAAATACGACCAAATTTTTTAAGGTGATGCATCTGAAATCTTAATACAAATGACTTAGTACAAATGAAATATTCAGGTATTCTTAAGTTGAAATGGTATTTTAATTCCCAAGCAGAATTATTTACTTTTTGAAGCATCATTAGTTATCAAGACAAATGTTTACAATAGTAGGAATCTGAAGAAGAAAATTTAAAGCAAATTTAGGACTTCTACTCCCCCTTGAAAATTGGCCTTATATGTTGTATTAGTCATATTGACTTGTGATTCTTCTTGAATCATTGAACTCAGTGATTTAAATTATAGCATGCTGTAGGCTTCTGGCATTTAAGACAAAATCCACCAAATTGAGTTAGTTCGAAAATGGACTCTAATTACACATATGTGTGTCATGTGTTTATGTTCAAATATTTTTGGTGTGATCAAGAAGGATAAAGTTCTAACATTGTTTACTCATGTCTTATAGAATATCGTTTAATTTTAACCTCATGCATGTAATTTTGAAATAAAAATTATAAATCACTGACATGTACTTTATATTTACTGAGCATCATGGGTTTTTTTGAATAATATAGGTGTGACCAAATTAAATAATAATGACTCATTCTTATATTAATCTGTATTTTTTAGTTGTTAGAATCATAGATCATACTATACTAAGTAAAACAAAATAATGTGTACCTATCTTTAAAGAAAGCCTTCAGACATACAATATTTACTTTTATAACTCATGCTGGGTTCTTGCCTCTTTTTCCCTCTATAGGTGGAAATGAAGCAACTCCAGAAAAGTTACAAAGCTTTAGCCGATCAGATGAACCTCATTTTATCCAAACGTTTGTGGTACATCATGATAGAGCAGTTCTTGATGAAGTATGTTTGGAGCAGCAGTGGACTGATGATGGTGGCTGTACCTATTATCACTGCAACTGGCTTTGCAGATGGTGGTAATGACATTTATGCTTAATCTTCAATATATGTTTAGGATTATTTCTCTTGAAGGTGTCACTGCTGGTTTTGTGTGAGTGAAACTGTATATGTAGCCATTTTTCTGTGGTCATTAATGGTCAGAAACAAAGGCAGACTTTGCAACATCCAATAATAATACCTGCAATGTGAAAGGAGATAAGTGGCTCAAAAGTCCTTTCCAGTTGTGAGATATTTCAAATTAATATCTTGAAAAGCAGTGTAAGTTCTCTCCATGTGTTTTAAACTTCAGTTCTGCACATCCCATGTGTTTAGTCTATAAATATTCTATCACTGGATCTGCCCTGTTTTGTGATTTGAAGAGTTGGTTGACTACATTAGGCAACTAGGAATATTGTTTTAGGAAGTGCTTCACACCATGGAACAAGATCTCCTCTACTTGTAGGTAACATAGATAAACCTCCTATGTAGCATGATTTGGTGGCATTGTGGGGGTAGGGGTTGTCAAGCTGCCCCTGTCTAATTCTAGCTATCACCACCCCAGTGGTTTTTACCAACATTTTTCATCTTTGGGATAACTAAGAAAGATAAGGACAACAAGAACAATATTAAAACATTCTGTAATACTTGAGATGGGAGTTTGGGTCTTAATGGGCAGAGACAAAGGGGAGTTAATTAAAGTAGCAGCATTTTCTGCTCTTCCTCCAAAATAAAACGTTCCCCCTTCTCTTTAAAAACCACTTGGTCAAAATTGGCCTTAGTGTTGAAGTAACTAAATAAAAGCATGGGCTTTGTAGTAAGACAGAGCTTTGCTCAACTCTTGGCTTTCCCTCTTCCTGCCTGTATCCTCTTAGTCATGTTAATTAAACTCTGAACCTCTTTTCCTCATCTGTAAAAGGAGAATTGGAAAGGCTACTTCAGAGGACTCTTGGGAGGATTTAACAGAATAATGTTTATAAAGTACAGAGCATGCTCTTGATGTTCTTGATACAGAGTGACAATTATTACCTAGGAAACAAAAGGCAACACTGAGAATAAGGTAACAGAATTCACACTATTTTACGGCTATTTTTGGTGTGGAATCAAGAATTAAGTTATTTGTTTGAAGTCATCTAATAAAAACAAGTAAAAAAATTACCCTATACTTTAATATTTTGAAACAGGGCTTCAGTGCTTTAACCAATTATTACAAAAAAACTTGTCAAATTTGAGTCATTCTTAACCTAAAATTGTTCATTTTAGTAAATTGGAATTTGTCAATCCCATGTGATAAGACTATAGATATACCAAATATACTCCACAACTCAACTGTCTAATACTGTGTTTAGACCACTGGGAAACTGAATTTTATCTATTTTTATGTTTTCAAAGTTTTATTTTTTAAAAAATCATTTAAAAAGTTTATATTGAATAAGGCGTTGTTAGTAATAGTATTTTTAGACATAATCCTTTCATTATAAGATAAAATAAATTGCTTTTTCAAAAAAGTATTGGAGAAAAAAATGACACAAAAATTTATGGTCTTGAGATTAGTTTTAGTAAGACACAACAAAATTATCAGATATTTGTAGTGAATCTAAGTATATGGATGTTTTAAAAGTTTCATATATAACGTATAGAGACAACACCAATGACAAGATTATGGTGTAGTTCTCTTAGTCCTTGGAAGCACTGGTCTTATTACAAAACCCAAGAGTATTCAACATAGAGCAGAGAAAATGCAGCTATTAATGGTGACAAATTAACCCCACAGAGACCAGTAAGAAGTAAACTGTGTATGCAAAGAATCTAACAATCTTATTTCTATGTGTGACGTAATAAGATATTTAAAAATAAATCCTGAAAATATCATATTAAATTAAAGAAACAACATTAAAATTTCAGATTGAAATTATGATAATCACAGTGATGCAAGTAAAATAAAGTAATTCTTAAAGCTTCTTTTCAAAAGAGGATTTTATACAAAGAGAAGCAGTATAAGAATTTCATAGAAGAAAAAAATAAATTCATATGACAGCATTATTATGAGAAGGTGCTTCAATATCTTCTGTAATTTCTAATGTTACTATATATATGCTTATAATGTTTGTACGTATTTACTAAAGACATTTGACCTACAATGATTTAACACATGAAAATATTGTTAGCGTTTTACTCATACAAAATTATTTTTTCTAAATAATGATATATCTTTGAGGCTTTAGGTGTTGGAATTACATATCATATATTCTAATCTAATCTTCAGTCTTAATTTACACTTATGCCCTGAGTTGTCCCTTATGTTAGAGATGAATTAAATACAGGATACTGTATATTTTAAAGCAAAAATAGGTGGAAAAAGTGGGTGAATGAGAGAAGAATGGCAAAGAGAAAAGGGAGAAAAAGTAGGATAGAGGAAAAAAGACAATACAATAAAGAAGGAGGCCACTGTTCAGATCTTGACTCAGCTATTTAGTAGTTATCCATCCTTGAGAAATTTGCATAAACTTTATATGCCTCAGTTTTCCTCTCTTAACCATAGGTATAGTAATATCTATCTTACAGAATTATGAAATTGTATATAATGTATTTAATGTGCTTTGAAACAGTTCTCAGCAAGTAGTAAGAATTTAGGTGGGTCATTGTTACTATTTATTCTATTCTTACCATGTGGGCTCTGGCATCAGATTGCCTGGGTTCAAATGCTTACTCTTTTGCTTACTAGGCTATGACTATGGGCAAGTCATTTAACCTTCTTGTGCTTCAATTTCCTCATTTCTGAAATGGGAGAAATTATAGCAGGGTTGTTAGGAGGATTAAAGAAGAGTACATGTGTAAAACTTAGAACAATGCCTGCTTCATCGAAAATGCTCAATAGACATTTGCTGGCACGATTATTGTTGTTAAGAGAGCAAGATATTTAAAAGTGATTAGGAAGTCAGAGGTAAAAGTGCAGATAGGAGGAAGAGCCTGCATAGTTTTTTTGGAGGAGAAAAGAAAAATAGTTTTGTAGTAGATTTGTTATACCACCCACCTACAACTTCAAGTGAAATCTTATGGTTAGGACAGGATTATGTTTATATTCAAGTTCACATTACAAAATTGCATGTGGAATCATGCCACTTTCACTCATATGAGGAGCTTAGAGGTCATCCAGTCTGGAGCCCCAGCTTTGCCTAAGGGCACACAGATGGTTAGTGGAAGCACTAAGGATAGAAGACATTATGTGATTCCTAGTGTGTTACTTTTCTTACCTTCATCACGCTACCTCCATTTAGCTATATTGGAACTTAGTCTATAAGGGACTTAACTTAGTTTGAGACCAAGCAATCGTGGGAGCTAATGGTTGAAATAGAGGCATTGAAATAGTTAATTATATATAGTTTCTATTATATTTTCTTAGAGGACATTACCCCTTTCTTTGCTTTGTATTAAGAGAAAGACTGAAATTATGTAAAGAAAATGGTTACCTGGGAGCTGTATCTCAATTTTTTAATGTTATAGGCCACTTTTCTTCTCTTCATATCAAAAGCAGTTCTGGGCAAGGCCAGGGAAAGCTACTTATAGGTCCCTTCTGCCGGACCTTATCGCAGACACCTGACAGGCAGTGAAGAGAGCACCTAAGCCACTAGCACTGCCAGTAGCGTCCACATGTTGGTGATCTGCTAACGTGAGGTGGCACATCCGAAGTAGCAACTGAAAGCACTCTTAGGAATGGAACTGAACTCTACCATAACCCTCATAACATGGGTGATATTTTATTCCTAAAATGTACTTCCAACAAGATGATCTCCATAGCTCCTGCTGCAGGAGTATGTCTCATATTCAAATGCCAAATTGTTGAAATATAATTTTGTATTTGGGTCAGTTTACATATGACTACTCTCTTGTTGACCAATTATTGTCACAGTAATTATCAGTACATATCAAAGACATACTTTTTAGCAGTAATTAGCTATTCGTGTCAGTAGCTATAATTTTTAAAGTATAACATACATGCCCACAACGGCACAATCATTAGTGTACCACTCAGTGAACTGTCACAAAGTCAACCCATACACGTAAGCACCACTGAGAAGAAACAGAACCTTACCTTCATCCTAGAAGCTCCCATCCCAGAAACCCCTTCCCAGTCTTATCCTCATCTTCAGCCTCCTACCCCCATCCCCACTTCCTCCTGCCCCTGCCCCCATGCCACAGCAAAGGCAGGCATTTTACCGATCATTCATTAGTATTTGCTGGGTTTTGAGCCTCATATAAATAGTATCATGCAGTACGTATGAGAGTTTTAGTTGCTCCACATCTTTGTCAATGTTTGATGTGAGTCTTTTTCCTTTTAGGCATTCTTATGAGTGTATAAGCGTGCTTCATTGTAGTCTTAATTTGCATTTCTCTGATGACTGAGGAGGTTAAGCACTTTTCATTTGTTTATTGGCTACTTGGATAGCCTTTTTTATGAAGTACCGATAAGTTTTTTGTTCATTTTTAAACTGGCTTATCTGGTTTTTGCTTGTTCATTTGTAAAGCTCTTGTGTATTCTGTAATGAGTAGTTTGTCAGATACACACACACACACACACACACTCAAATCTCTTTTCCCTCTCTATTCTTGCCTTTTCAGTCTCTTAAGTGTCTAAGAGAAGTTCATAATTTTAATATAGTTCAATTTATCAATCATTTTCTTTGTTGTTAGTGCTTTTATTGTCCTGTTTAAGAAATATTTGCCTAACCCAAGGTCATAGAGTTATTCTCCTATTTTTTTTTTTTTTTGAGGAAGATTAGCCCTGAGCTAACTACTGCCAATCCTCCTCTTTTTTTTTTCTGAGGAAGACTAGCCCTGAGCTAACATCCATGCCCATCTTCCTCTACTTTATACATGGGACACCTACCACAGCATGGCGTTTGCCAAGCGGTGCCATGTCTGCACCCGGGATCCGAACCAGTGAACCCCAGGCCATCGAGAAGCAGAACGTGCCAACTTAACCGCTGCACCACTGGGCCGGCCCTCTCCTATTTTATCTTCTAGAAATTTATTGGTTTTTCATTTCACATTAAGATCATCAGTTAGAATTGATGTTTATATATGGTATGAGGTAGGGTAAGATTGAGATTTGTCAAGGTGGCAAAGATAAAACATAAATGACAAGAAATAAACTCAGATTGTAAGTCCAAAGAAAAAAGTACAGAAGGGTAGCCTGCTTTTTTAATTTTTAAAAAATTAACAGACAATTTTCTTTAGAATAGTTTTAGGTTTACAGAAAAATTGAGCAGAAAGTGTTCAGTTCCCAAATTTCCCCTCCTCCCATAATTTCCCTTGTGATTTACATCTTGTATTAATGTGATACCTTTGTTATAACTGATGAACCAATATTTATACATTAGTAACTGAAGTCCATAGTTTACATTAGGATTCACTCTTTGTATTATACAGTTCTATGGGTTTTGACAAATGTATTACATAACCTTAGTTTTAAATCCTTTCTCACCTTTTCAGTGAAATAGCAACAGATGTGACCGTGTTTCAATATATCCTTTTATTAGCAGAGCTGAAAATAGCAGTAAAATGAGAAGATATAATGTTAAATATTAAATCCTTAAGTGAGGCACTTTTGACAACGTATTCACAATATTTGGTGAGGAAGATAAAATGTGTTGATCTGGGATACAAAATAGGTGAGTGCTTTAGGTCATGAATTTATATCTCTGACACTGAGGAATCTACCCTTCTCACAGAGGTTATGCAGTTGGCTGTTGTGTGCATGGCAAAATACTACTGGCACTGCTCTCACAGTACTTTCCAAAGAACAATCCGTAGAATAAAAGTCAAATGAAATCTGTCCAGAGCTATTTGTAATTTTGTTGCTAAAAGCACGAAGAAAATCCAATAGGCATTAATCTGCCAATAGGCATTAATCTGCTAAAGCGACGTGGAAAGTGCCATGCCATGTCACACACCAGTTCATCTGTGCTAGTGTTTTTACTTCTTAACAGAGACTGTCAGTAAAAGCTACTATTTAAACCGCTTTTAACCCAAATTCATAAAATCCCATGATTATTTTAGATCACCAGCCAGATTCTCTATGAGCCAAAACTATTCTTAGTGCTTTAACTGATTCAGCAATTCACTATTTGGTAGCTTGCTGAGAATCTTTTGGTAATTTTTTTGTGTCTATCTAAATTTTGTCACACATTTAAATGTAAGAATATCTACATTCTGTTTCCAGTCTATTTATTCAATCACATTTTTCACTCCTCACTTATACCAGCACTCAAAGCCTTTCTTTTTTCATTCCTCAGGGAAACTCACTCACTTCAAGGGGGCTAACAGGAGTCCTCTAGAGCAGTGACAACAGTAGGGCTAGGAGGAACCACATTGGACTATTTGTCCTCTTCTTTTTTTTTTAAAGATTGGCACCTGAGCTAACAACTGTGGCCAATCTTCTTTTTTTCCTTCTTCTTCTTCTCCTCCACAAAACCCCCCAGTACATAGTTGTATATTCTAGTTGTGAGTGACTCTGGCTGTGCTATGTGGGACACCACCTCAGCGTGGCCTGCTGAGCAGTGCCGTTTCCGCGCCCAGGATCCCAACCAGCGAAACCCTGGGCTGCCAAAGTGGAGCTCAGGAACTTAACCACTCGGCCACCGGGTGGCCCCTAGACTATTGTAAAAGGGCCCCATGAACTCATGGTGATTCTCATACTCGGGTGAAATCAGTGCCTGACACCAACCCATGCTGTAACTTGATCAGGCTGTTTATCATTCAGTTGGCATTGCTTGAAATTTCCCTTCTCTGTCCTGTTGCTTATACTATACTTATGATCTATTGAAATTATGTGTGGTCTTCAAGACCTCACTCACAGTCTACTCCTCCATGAAGCATTTCCTGTCTCTTGCAGCAAGAAATGATCTTTGCCTCCTCTAAACACCTCCCATTAACTCTCTTCATAGGCTGCCCTGCACAGTTATTTGGGAACTTGTCTTCTCTCTCCTACCAAACTGTAGGCTCCCTAAGGAAAGAGTCTGAAAATCACATTTATCCTTGCATGTCCTATAGCACCTTGCCTAATTTCTTGCATATCTAGGTGTTCAGTAAATATCTGCTGAGTGCATTTTACCTTATATTATGCGTGGATCTCTTTCAAACCCAGCTGAGCTGTCTGTGAGCAAGTAAATATGAAATTATCTGGTAGTCATAATAGGGCACAAGTTAAATATTTGCACTGATATGGAGAAAAAAAACTTTTGCACTGAGATAAATCAGAGAACAATAAATATCAAAGTTAGACTATATCTATATCACTCTAATTTCTTCATTAATTTTCAGCATTTAATTTAGAACTTTGGAAATAATCTACAGACGGGCCAGATAGAGACTCAAATTGTTGGAAAGATTAAAGTAATGACTTGGAGAGAATAATTTTGAAGAATGAGACTAAATTAAATAGATATGCGATAATAACTAGAGAAAATAATAACAGCTAACATTTAGAGAACTTATTATAGGCCATAGATTAGACTAACACTTCATTTGTATTTCACCTTAAAACAAGTCTTTGAGATAGAATTGTTTGAGATAGTATTATTGTCTCCCTCATTTACAAATGAGAAAATAGGCATGGAGAGGATAAGTGGCAAGTTCTACTTACCTTACTACCTGCCAATAAGTAGTAAAGCCTGGATTCAAACCTAGTCTGACTCCTCTTAACCATAATTCTGCATTGACAGTAATTTAGGATGTTCATTCATCTATCCATCCCATCCATGCATCCATGCATCCATTCAATACACATTAAGGAGTACTATGTGCTGGAGACTCTGCTGAGTACTAGGAATAAAGAATAAAACACACATTCTTGACCCTTAAGAAACTTAAAGTCCATTGGAAAGGCCAGCAAAAGTTTCCAGGGAAACCTTTACTAAAGAGTTAACTCTTGAAGAAAGAGCTAGACAAAGAAGGAAGAGAAGTATATTGAAGTCAGAAGAAATCATGTATGCAAATAGCAGAGGATAAATAGAGTATTGCATGTTTGGGCTGCCGCTAGAGTGTAGATTGAGGGTTGGTTGAAACAGGTAGACAGAGGCTGGATTATGAGGGTCAGCTAACTTGCATTTCTATTAAAGGAACTACACTAGAAATATTTGCTTGTATTCCTATTAGTAGTATTTTATTGACCAAATCCATAGTATTTGATTGCCTAGCTGTAATAAGGGCAGGGAGTTGAATTTGGAAAAAGTTAAAAGAATGCTAAATGAAAATAGTCATAATTCCTATAGACTTACTTTTGTTCCAAGTCTCCTTCTAAAAAAATAATGAAACAAAAGAAAGCTTTAAATAAAATCTCGTACAAATATTGTATTTTCAATAATTCATTAAATTTCTAGGAAATTGCTGGTACTAATGAAAAATTTACATGTGGTTGTTTTGGCCACAATTTCATCTGTATAAAATAAAGCATTTAGTTACTTGAAAAAACTCAATAGTTTTGTAATTTGCTTTTAGATCTAGAGGATGGCCACAAACAAGCTATGGTTAGTGAACGGACGGAAGCCTTTACTACTGCTCGAAATTTATTGGCCTCTGGAGCTGATGCTATTGAAAGGATTATGTCTTCATACAAAGAGGTACTTGCATTTCTCGTCATCAATTTGATTAAAATAAGATATATGAAAATCAAGCAAAATGAAAATTACAAGATATACTTAGTATTTTGGAAACATTTTTCTCTACCAAACATTGCTAAGAGTATAATCAAGATAAAAGGCAGCCCTCCCAAGTATATTGCTGCTAATACCCTTTAATTTTTACACTTTCAATTATAACTCCTCTTTTTCTGTCTATAGTATGACGTATTTGTTTTTAATTAAAAAAAAAACCACACCCCTAGGTGTGGATTCTGGAGCCAGAGTGCCTAAATTTAAATTCTTGCTCCAGTATTTACAAATTATATGAACTTACTCAAATTCCTTAACCTGTCTGTGTCTGTTTCATCATCTGTGAAATAAGGATAATGATAGCATTGACTTTGTAGGGTTGTTGTGAGTTAATACATGTAGAATGTTTAAAACAATACATATTAAGCAGTCGCTAAATGTTAGCCAATAATATTACTTATATACCTTGCAAACTTTTACTCATCCTTCATGACAAGTCAAGCCTCACCAACCACCTCTAAAACCCTCTTGTGATTCCACCTTCTTCCCGCCTTCGTTGCAGAGTCTGGCTCTACCTTCTCTGTGTTCACAGTACACCTGGTGCTTTACCACATTGTAATTAACTATCCCCTGCACCAGGCCCTGAGTGGAAAGCAGGAACTGTCTTACTCAGCTTTACATTCTTAATATCCATTTTAATGCTTGGAATGTTGTACGTGGTCGATAAATACTTGCTGAAAGAATGGTAATAAGACCTGCAGATATCACAGTGTTAAGACTGGAAATCATTTTATTCAGTTCAGATGTTACATAATATTCCCATGGACAGACATTCTCACTATTAATTACTCTTGTGGCTTTTGTATCAATATAAATTGCCAGAGCATCTTTATAAATTTAGCTGCCTATTAAATCAGCCTTGAATAAGCCATATAAAAGAGTTACAAAGTTTGTGATTTACCCACAAAACTTTTCAGTCTCATTCAACAACTGATTTCTTGAATTGGGTTAAAAAAATAAAAGTAAAACCAGTTGTTTAGGGCCACGTACCAAACCAACTCAATTTTAAAAAATTTTTCAAATAGTAATTTTGATAATCTGAAGACACAGTTTTGAGGATGTGTTTTTTGATTAATAAATTACTTATTAAAATTAAATGACAAATCAAAATTTTAGCCATCTCACATTAAAATACTTTGGTATCTAAGTCACAGAAAGAACATCAATTAGTTTTTCTAGATTGTCTCCGACACAAAAACTGATTGCATTTTGCTTTATTTTGGCTGAGTGTGCTTTGAATCACAGAATGTTCACTTCTAAAGAATCTTATTGCTGCTATGACAGCACATGAAAGCATCATGCATTCTCTGCTAGCTCCAGAGGGAGCAAGGGTCCTTTTTAGAGTTAGAGTTCAAGGGCAAACCCCCTGTCTTATATCCCAAAGTAATTTGTCCACAGTCACATTCTCAGGTTTTTTCAGACACTCTTTGCCCACTCCACCCTGCATCCTGGTCTACTAACTCCTTGCCTCCTGCTTTTCTTTAACTGACCTCTACATTTGGTTTTGGACTTTTTATTTTTTTATGCAAATATATTTAGCCAGGTTTCTTTCGAATCCATATTTTGTTAATCCTTAGCTCTGTTTTCCTCTGCTTGAGAACTCAGGAGATTTTTGTGGATAACATTTTAGAAATTACCCTTTAAATAGCTATAACATTAACATATAGAAATGCGATACTAATCCAGCTACAGACCTCTCACACAGTAGAAACACGGTAGAAAGCTTTTGACAGTAATATGCACTCTTTTACTGCTTGTTTTGCACACACAAAAATCTTACACAAATGTCAGCATTGTTGTATTATTCCACAATTTATTGTTTAAGAGACATTTACTAGTGACCTGCCTCGCTTATTGGTACCAGTTTCCTAGTAAACATTTCTGTAAGGGAATGGTTTTTGTGCTTTCCTTTTCACTGAGAAAGATGGTCTTGACAGGAGATGAGTCACCTTTCACAGTACCCTGACAACAAGGTGTTCTTTTAATAGAAAAACAGCAGGAGATTCAGCCTAAATTGGATCACTGGCAGGATAGGAGCAAGGTACCACTCTATTGAGCCTTATGGACTAAAGCAGAGATTTATCTCATCTTATCTTTAATCTCACCTAGAAAAAAGTCATATTTAATGTTTTTCTTTGGGCATATAAATCATGTTTGGCTTGAAAAGAAGCTGAATTGTGGAATTTGGACTGAAAAGGAGTTGAAGCTTTTCACTGAGCTCACTCCCAATTTTGGTATCCTCTAGCAGGGATATTTTCTCCGCCAAGCTTAGGAATTTTGACAATCAATTTGACTCAGAAACATTCATTTCTAATAAGAAAAAAAATGTATTTTTTTTCTATTTAAAACCTATTTTAAATTGAAAAATGATATCAAAATAAAGGATCATAATTTCATTGAATGAACTTAAGCTTTTCACAAAATTTCTAATTTTCTGGAAATGAAATCTGTCATTTAAACGAGTCAAATCAGAAATTTGACTAAAGATTTATTTATTTATGAATATTTTATTGTTTCCTTTTTCTGCCCAAAGCCCCCCGTACATAGTTGTGTATTTTCAGTTGTGGGTCCTTCTAGTTGTGCTATGTGGAACGCTGCCTCAGCATGGCTTCATGAACAGTGCCGTGTCTGTGCCCAGGATTCCAACTGGTGAACCCTAGGCCGCTGAAGCAGAGCACACAAACTTAACCACTCGGCCCTGGGGCTGGCCCCAAAAGATTTTTTTTTTTTAAGATCGGTACCTGAGCCAACATCTGCTGCCAATCTTTTTTTTCCCTTCTCTCCAAAGCCCCCCAGTACATAGTGTATATTCTAGTTGTAGGTCCTTCTGGTTCTGCTATGTGCGATGCTACCTCAGCATGGCTTGCTGAGCGGTGCTAGGTCTGCACCCAGGATCCAAACCGGCAAAACCCTGGGCCGCTGAAGTGGAGCGTGAAAACTTAACCACTTGGCCGTGGGGCCAGTCCCTTGACCAAAGATTTTTAAGTCTCACTAATATTCTGAAATCTTTACATTTCGTTTTTAACCCTGACTTGAATGAATAATTTTTTATGTGTTTTATAATCCCAATCAAACTTACATTGACATGTTGCTATGTTGCTCTCTTGATAAGCTTTTTACCGTTACTTGTTTTAGTTATTAGATATGTTATTTATTTTTCATGTATAATAACATAGGATCTTTAACATTAAATCAAACAGCTTATATGATTGCATATTTTTTTTAAGTCTGTCTTGAGTATATTAACTCTATTTTATTTCTCTGTGTTGGTTTTAGATCACTGAATTAGCAGGCTATACTGCTCGAGTGTACAATATGTTTTGGGTCTTTGATGAAGTGAAAAGAGGCATTTATAAGAGAACTGCTGTCATGCAAGAGTCTGAAAACCACAGCAAGAATGGAGCTAACATAGAATTATCCCTCAGTGATACGTTGGAAATCAAAGGTATTAGACTCAAATGTTTTTATATTTTTCCTGTATTTAAGTGTTTATCAACAGAACTAAAGTTTTTTAGAAGCTAGTCTTTAACAGATAAAAGAAACCAACATTTATTTATTTAAATAGTTATTCCTAAACTTAGTATTGCAGTTTGAGGAGTGGTGACTAACATTACCATTAAAAAAAAATTGTTACCTTTATTTAGAACAAATTTTCTAGAATTATTTTTGGAAACTGCACATATGGCAGAATGAATTGTTTGCTTTTAAAAATCAAATAACAGAATTAGAACTAATGTCATATTGTTCTTCATCCTATGTTTTTAAACTTATTTGGTTATCATATTTTTAAAAATTATATATAAATGTCTTAATTCCCTTTTTGGGGCACCGTGTTTTTTCTGTAAGAAAGGTTAATTTAGAGAAGCAAGTAGTTGTAAAGAGTATGGCTGGCTTATATCAGATAGAGTTTAGCTTTGCTCTCATTATGATGTTGACATTAGATTATTGGTAAGTAATGTTTCTGAGAAAGATTTTCCAAGTAGACGTGTCAAAATGTCCAAATTTACGTTAAACTTTTCTTTAGATATAGATATCTATATTTCACTTGGTTTTCTGATTTGTTACTGTGAATTATCTTTATAACGAATTTATCTATGTTGCATTATACTTTAAGTTATTTACGTAATTAACAATAAAGTGTGATAGCTTTTGTAACTTAAGTAGTTCCTTAACTTATAGGAAAAGTTATTGATGTGGATCATGGAATTATTTGTGAAAATGTTCCCATAATTACACCAAGGGGAGAAGTGGTGGCTTCCAGGCTAAACTTCAAAGTAAGATGATATTCAAGAATCTTCTGATTGTTGCCATCACACTAATACAAAACAACACAGAATTTAGGTACATTTGTTAAATACTTGGAGGAGCATATGGAAAGGAGGGGAAATCAAGAAAGGTATGCACAGTGGCTCAAATACAGAAGCAATTACTTCCTCAGAAAGCAGAAAGAAAGAGATATTTGATGTCTACTGCTTTATTGCCAGGTTGAAAATTAAAATTACAGTTCACTGAGAGCCTATACAAGGTTCCTCAACGGTTTTTCACACTGGGTTTTCCCTCATCTGAAAAAACAGGCCAAGAGATGGTGAGGATCCATAATTAGTGTTTTAATACATTTGGCAGGACTCAGTGTTTTTCAGGTTCTGTGATACTGGGATCTGCGTCTTCACTGTCATGTGTTAAACCTTTAAATCTTGTCCAAAAGTCATGTCACTACCTAGAGAATCCTTCTGTGAATTCCAGGCAGATTGCCATCTTTCTGCTTCCGCCTCCTCACCTTTAAAATGGGGAGAATAACGGTAACCTGCCTTTTGGATGTGAGGATTAAAGGAGACAGTTGGTGCAAAGCAGTTGGCACAGGATCTGGCACAAAGTGAAGCCTTCAATAAATTATGATTACAGTAGTTTTGATTTCCCTGCAGTCGGAACAGAGTTTAGTTGAAGTTAGTGGCTATGTCACAGCTGTGTCTCAGGCTGGTGTCTGCCTCCCTGAGCTAAGCCATGCAAATCCCTAGAATAACTTTTCAAAAGCCTGTTAGCCTCTTGAGGCTCCTACACTTCTTTATTTTATTTTATTTTATTTTATTTTATTTTATTGCAGTAACAGTGGATTCTAACCTTATGTAGCTTTCAGATTTACGTTGTAATATATTTCGAATTGTGTGTTGATTACGTCGTGTTCACCACCCAAAAACTAATGATAGTCCGTCACCTCACATGTGAGCCTCATCGCCCCTTTGGCTCTCTATCCTCCCCCCTCCCCCTATGGTAACCACCAATCCAATCTCCGTTGCTCTGTGTGTGTTTGTCATTGTTTTTATCTTGTACTTATGAGTGAGATCACACGGTGTTTGACTTTCTCCCTCTGGTTTATTTCACTTCACATAATACCCTCAAGGTCCATCCAGGTTGTCACAAATGGCCGGATCTCATCGTTTCTTAGGGCTGGGTAGCATTCCATTGTGTATACATACCACGTCTTCTTTACCCATTCTTCCCTTGATGGGCACCTAGGTTGCTTCCAAGTTTTGGCTGTTGTGAATAATGCTGCAGTGAACCTAGGGGTGCATGTGTCTTTCTGCATTGGTGTTTTCAAGTTCTTTGGATAAATACCCAGCAGTGGGCTAGCTGGATCGTATATATGGTAGATGTATTCTTAGTTTTCCGAGGATACTCCCTACTGCTTTCCATAGTGGCTGCACCAGTCTGCACTCCCACCAGCAGTGTGGGAGAGTTCCCTTCTCTCCACATCCTCTCCGACACTTGTCTCTTGTCTCCTTAATTAGAGCCATCCTGAGCAGAGTAAGGTGACCTCTCCTTGTAGTTTTGGTTTGCATTTCTCTGGTGGCTAATGATGTCGAGCACCTTTCCATAGGCCTGTTGGCCACCCGTAAGTCTTCTTTGGAGAAATCACTGCTCAGATCTTTTGCCCGTCTTTTTAATTGGGTTGTTGATTTTTGTTGTTGTTGAGCTGTATGAGTTCTTTGTGTATTTTGGCTATAAACCCCTTATCCGATATATGGTTTGCAAGTATCTTCTCCCAGTTGTTAGGTTGTGTTTTGGTTTTGTGGAGGGTTTCCTTTGCCGTGCGGAAGATTTTTTTTACTTTGATGTGGTCCCATTTGTTCCTTTGGTGTTTTGTTTGCATTGCCCAGTCAGACGTGGTACTTGAAAATAGGCTGCTAAGACTGCTGTCAAAGAGCATACTGCCTGTGTTTTCTTGTAGGCGTTGCATGGTTTCGGGTGTGACATTCAAGTCCAACCCTAGGAGGCTGCAGTTCCCCGAGAGCGAGCTTCGCAGGGCCCCTGCGTCCCTGTCAGCGCACCTTGCCTCTCGCGGAGGTCCGAAGCAGCGTGTGGGCGGGGCCCCAGGAGTTCTCCCAGGAGGGTGTCCCTGTGGCCACTGTCCCCAGTCCAGCACCGGAGGGGGGGCGGGGCAGCGGCCGGGGAGCGTGTGGGCGGCGGCGCGCGCGGGGAGCGCGCGCGGCTGCTGGGCCGCCTTCCGGGGAGGCGTTTGAGAGCCGCGCCTGCCTGGCCAGAGCCAAGCCCGGGCGGAGTCCGGCCCCGCTCTGCTGCTCTCTCCCGGGCCGGGCTCCTCCATTCCCCTGGCGTCCTTGTCCCCGCTGGGCACAGCAGCCCGGGCCCTCCACAGCCACGGCCGCCAGCCTGAGGAGGCCCTCCTTGAGCTCCCGCTCTTCCTGCTCGCCGGACACGGACGACCGGGGCGCCTGCGAAGATGATTCCATCTGGGAGAGGTACCTGGGGGCGTGGGCCTGGGGGCTGGTGGGAGGCGAGCGTGTCCCTGAGGAATAGGCTTGTGCGCCGAGAGGTGCCCGTCAGGTGGCGGGACAGCTGTGCGGCGCGGGGAGCGAGGGGGTCTCTTCGGGCGCTTCACGCGTTCGTGGAACGGGCGGTGTGTGCCGGGCACCTGCCCAGGGGCCAGCCTGGGGATGCGGTGCCCGGGAGTCGGGCGCTGAAGCGGCCCCCGTGGTCTTGGCTTCTTGGAAGGCCAGACGCGAAGTCGGTAAGGACACTGGTCTCGATGCGTTCTGAGGAGTGCAGGTCTCCCTCTTTGAGAGGCTACGTTCCGTTGGGGTTTTCATGAAGCCTGCTGTGCCCCTGAAGCTCAGGCCGGTTCAGGGGAAGTGGCCTGTCGAGGGCCACGTAACGTTTTTGTGCAGAGCCAGTGCTTTCCAAAGGCCTTGACTGTGCAGAAGTCTACCTGTTAGGGGTGCAGTGGGGGCTGTCCGGGGAGCATTGTGAGCACAGGTATGTGTCCCACACCTGAAAGTCTGGCAAAGAAAGCGTGAGGCTCGAGGGTGCTCCGTTCGTTCCCTCCTTCCACAGAAAGTCTGGAGAGTTGACTTTGGGATAAGTCCTTCCTTTCCTCTGGTCGGTGCGTGTTCAGTGGTCTGGACACTGGGTGAGCAAGACTGACAGGGTGTTTGACGTACTGGGCCTCACAGCCTAGTTGGAAAGGACAGATAGGCAGCAACTCATTACCTAGGAGATACGTAAAAACTATTTCGTGTTGGGTGCTGAGAAATACAGCATTTACTGATAGACTTTGTGACTTAGGCAGTGATGTTTAAGCTGAGAGCAGATGCCTAAAAGAAAAGGAGGACTTGTGCGGGAGAGTGTTCGGACAGGGCAAGGAAGGATTATGGCCTGTCAGAGGAGCTGAAAGTGTGCCCTGGAGACTGGGGCCGCGTAGGGACTGTAGGGTGGGGAAAACAAAACTTTTCGATTAAGGCTGGCGCTGTCTCTAGGTTTTTGGAGACTAAGCGTGGTGATTGGGAACGTGGACTCTGGAGCCAGACTCTGTCAGATGGGTCCTAGCTCTGCCACCTACGGGCTGTGTGAACTTGGGCAAGTTACTGTACCATTCTGTGTGTCAGTTTCCTGATCTGTAAAACGGGGATGATTATACTACGCAGTCCATAGGTGAGTGTAAAGGTGAAAGGATATTTCATATCCGTAAAGTACTTAGAGCAGTGTCTGGCCTTTAGTAGGCGTTAGTAGTGGTTGATTAAATAAATGGATAAATGCATACATAAGTATTAAAGGCTTGGAGGCTGTCCCTGGTGAAGCGTGTGAACTGGAATGGTTTACACCCAACTCTATTTCCTTTCCAGCTTGCAGTTGCTACTGACCGCATCTGTAGTACTGTGGAATTAGAAATAATCTCCCTTGACTTGGCTGCTCTTGGTAAAAGAATCTAAGGCTGTCAAAATTGTCCCAGAGAAATAAAACCCTTTTCAGTAGCATTTTAGGGTTAGGCTTTTTTAATATGTCTTGTTTATATTGGTTTGTTTAGTATTTGTTGGTGACATGTTTTTGGCAAAGCTGCTCGGTTAAAGAAAGTAGATTAGCTGTAAAATAGTTCAGACACAGAGAAAAGTTGAGAGTCGTGTCAGCAGAGCACGCCTTTCCTTGACTCTCTGTCGAGAGCTTGTGTGATTCCAGCTGCTCTCTGCCTCAGACACGGTGCCCTCTGTGTGTCCAGTCATCCAAACAGTGCAGGGTCTGGAACCATGGAGAATCTAAGGCAGTACAGTCATGCTTTGCTTAACAGTGGGGATAAGTTCTGAGGAGTGTGTCATGGTCAGGCAATCTGGTGATCGTGCAAGCACCACGGAGTTCATAAACCTAGATGGCAGAGCCTCCTACACACCTAGGCTCTACGGGACTAATCTTATGGGGCCCCCGTTGTTGACTGAAACGTCCCGGTGTAGGGCATGACTGTACTTCCCAACTCCCAGGGCACGTAAGTGTAGCCTGTGGGGCTTTTGAAAAGAACGGAGACGCTCAAGGCCTGCTCTGGACCCACTGACTCAGAATCTACTGGGATAGTTCCCAGCTTTAAAGACCAGACGTATTCCTCATCTGGAGACATCTCATCAGCGGTTTTTCACACTGGGTTTTCCCTCATCTGAAGAAACACCCAAAGAGACTGTGAGGATCCATAATTAGCGTTTTAATACATTTTGCAGGACTCAGTGTTTTTCACATTCTGTGATACTGGGATCTGCATCTTCACTGTAATGTGTTAAACCTTTAAATCTTGTCAAAAAGTCACGTCCTTAAATAGAGAATCCTTATGGGAATTCCAGGCAGATTGCCATCATTCTGCTTCCGTCTCCTCACCTTTAAAATGGGGAGAGTAGCGGTAACCTAGCTTTTGGATGTGAGGATTAAATGAGATAGTTGGTGCAAAGCAGTTAGCACAGGATCTGGCACAAAGTGAGGCCTTCAGTAAATTATTATTATTATAGCAGTTTTGATTTTCCTCCGGTCAGCATATAATTTAGTTGAAGTTAGTGACTGTGTCACGGCTGTGTCTCAGGCTGGTGTCTGCCGCCCTGAGCTAAGCCATAAAAACCCCTAGAATAACTTTTCAAAAGCCTGTCAGCCTCTTGCGGCTCCTACACTTCTTTATTTTATTTTATTTTATTTTATTTTATTTTATTTTATTGCAGTAACAGTGGATTCTAACATTATGTAGCTTTCAGAGGTACGTTGTAATATATTTCGAATTCTGTGTAGATCACATCGTGTTCACCACCCAAAAACTAATTATAGTCCGTCTCCTCACATGTGAGTCTCATCACCCCTTTTGCTCTCTGCCCTCCCCCCTCCCACTATGGTAACCACCAATCCAATCTCCGTTGCTCTGTGTGTGTTTGTGATTGTTTTTATCTTCTGCTCATGAGTGAGATCACACGGTGTTTGACTTTCTCCCTCTGATTTATTTCACTTCACATAATACCCTCAGGGTCCATCCAGGTTGTCACAAATGGCCGGGTCTCATCATTTCTTAGGGCCGAGTAGTATTCCATTGTGTGTACATACCATGTCTTCTTTATCCATTCCTCCCTTGATGGGCACCTGGGTTGCTTCCAAGTTTTGGCTGTTGTGAATAATGCTGCAGTGAACCTAGGGGTGCACGTGTCTTTCTGCATTTCTGTCTTCGAGTTCTTTGGATGAATAGCCAGCAGTGGGATAGCTGGATCATAACGGTAGATCTATTCTTAGTTTTCCGAGGATACTCCCTACTGCTTTCCATAGTGGCTGCACCAGTCTGCACTCCCACCAGCAGTGCAGGAGAGTTCCCTTCTCTCGACATCCTCTCTCCCACACTTGTCTCTTGTCTTGTTGATTAGAGCCATTCTGACCAGAGTAAGGTGACATCTCATTGTACTTTTTCTTTGCATTTCTCTGATCGCTAATGATGTTGAGCACCTCTCCATATGCCTGTTGGCCATCCGTATATCTTCTTTTGAGATGTCACTGCTCAGATCTTTTGCCCGTTTTTTTAATTGGGTTGTTGACTTTTTTTGTTGTTGAGGTGTATGAGTTCTTTCTGTATTTTGGGTATTAACCCCTTATCCGATATACGGTTTGCAAGTATCTTCTCCCAGGGGTTAGGTTGCGTTTTGGTTTCGTGGATGGTTTCCTTTGCCACGCAGAAGATTTTTTTACTTTGATGTAGTCCCATTTGTTCATTTTGTATTTTGTTTCCATTGCCCAGTCAGACGTGGTACTTGAACATAGGCTGCCAAGACTGATGTCAAAGGGCTGACTGCCTATGTTTTCTTCCATACGTTGCATGGTTTCGGGTCTGACGTTCAAGTAAAACCCGAGGGAGGAGGCTGCAGTTCCCCGAGAGCGAGCCTGGCGGGGACCCTGCGTCCCTGTCAGTGCACCTTCCCGCTCCGCGAAGGTCTGAAATGAAATATGTGGTCCTTCTGGGAAACATGAAGCAGCCTAGAGTGAGATGAGGGGGACAAAACAGAAAAAAAAACATTAATGGAAAAAAAATCAAGCTTGTAACTTCTGTCTCCAGGCTTCACAAGATGCACTTGTACTTCCAACCCTAAGAGACAGAGTGATGTTCAGCATGACTCCATAATCCTGTGGCCTTGAGAACCTCAGCAGACATCAGTTAAGTCATTTACGGATAACTGCAAATTAAATTAGTTCATCCTAATTACGCAAAAATGATAAATTCAAATAAGCAAGGTAATTCAATTCTGAATTAAAAATTTTTTCAATCACTTGACATCTCAAATCAAAGCAAATGGGTAATGTTACCAATTATATCAATTCAACTCTATATTTCAATACATAAACATATGATGAACAATTAAAATTCTTATGTGATATGCATTTAACTTGTCAACATTTATGCTACAGTAGGGAACCACACTCGAGAAACAGGGTTATGTCCTTGAAAACCAAAGAAGGTTATCACAAAAGAGTCTTTGTAAGAATCCAGCAACAGGATGAGTCCCCAAAATCTATTAAGTAAACTATCCCACAGGAAAAGTGAGGCAGATCACACTAGTAAAGGCAACACTATGGAAGCTTATGAAATAGTTTTCAAGGGAAACATTTGATACATAATAAAAATATTTAGTTTTAGGAAGCAGTATGATAGGCTCTGATATGGTTGCACTTATGAGTACAGGACTTTCATAGGAAGGAAAGAAATGGAAATTCACTGAATGTCTGTGTTTTGTCATGCATCACTAAATACCTTCGTTTACATTATAGCATTGGAAACTAGGAAGCAGAAACGTTAAATAACTTGTTGTAGGCCACACAGTAATAAATGGCAGAACTAGGACTTAAACTCCATCTTCTAATTACACATCCATTATTCTTGTCACATCAATACCACTTTATCCTGAACTAGTACTCAAAATATGATAGTGCTTAAAATATTTGCTTAAGCATTTCTTAGGATTTCTGATCAAGGTCAATTCAAATTCCAATTTCAAGGCTAATGAATAAGAAAGTGACCTTTAAAAGGAAAAAAATACGTAAAAAATATACATGCATTCCGGGTGGCATTATGAATCTTCAAACTTTCGATATTCTTTGTGTCTCGTGTAAGGATGAAAAAAGGTATCTATTGCTGTATAACAAACCACAACAAAGTGGAGTAGCTTGAAACAGTAAGTTATTCTTGTCTCTTATTGTTCTGTGGATTGGCTGGGATTCGCTGGGCAGTTCTTGCTTGGGGTCTCCTAGGAAGTACAGTCAGATGTCAGCTTGGGCTGAAATCCTCTTTGCCTCTATTGTGCTGCATGTCAAGATGGTTCATTTCTGTGTTTGCTGAGGATGCTGGCTGTTATCTTATTTGGGGCTGCCAACTGGAGGGCTTGCATGTGGCCTCTTCATGTGACTTGGGCATCTCTCAAAGTGGTGGCTGGGTTCCAAAAGAAAGCATCCCAAGAGGAAATATTCCAAAAGACCAGGCTTCTTACAGCCTAGCCTCAGAAGTCCCAGAAAGTCACCTCCACAGCATCCTATTGGTTGAGCCAGTCACTGAGACCTAGGGGGAGGGATGTAGACTCCATCTTTTGATATGAGAAGCAGCAGGCAATAAGGGAGGGAGGGAGACTGCCCATCTCACCTTAGTCTTTAGCCTCCCATCTGGCATCTCTACTTTACCCAACTGAGTTAGAAGGGGAAATAGATGATACAACTACAATAACACAAATTATTGTGTGGTGTTTTCTCTATCTCTTTGGCACTCTCTCTTTCTCTGGAAACACAGCACTTCTTGAATGAATGGATAAATGAGTCTCTCCCTTTTCCTCTCTACTCCTTTTTTGCCTCCTCACCTTTCTTTTCTTCTTCTTAACTGCAGATGAAAGGTTAAAAAAAATGTTTTAAGCAGCAACATACTCTAATTAGTAAATCTTATAGTTAGTTTCTACTCAGATCTCCCATTTGATGTCTACCTCCCTGATTCAGTCATCGTCCTATCAGAGAAGGTGATAAGAATGCAAGCAAAGGAGAGAAGAGAGGGAAAAATGGGAAAGCAAAAGTAGATTATTAAGGGAAGAAGGAAAATATAAATGGAAAGGGAAATAAATCAGGAGCACTGAACACTGTTAAGCCCAAATGGCTGAAAAGACAAAGGGAAAGAAGCAAATTTTTCCCTTATGATGCTGCATCCATCCTTCCTTCCTTTCCAATCCCTGGCCGCCATCGCCAGCCTAGTCTAACCTTATTTCTTAATGCCTGAATTTTTGCTATATCATCTTACCTAATCTCCCTGCCTAGTTTTTACCCCTTAGAAATCATCAAAAATGGGGCCAGCCAGGTGGTGTAGTGGTTAAGATTGTGTGCTCCTCTTTGGCGGCCTGGGGTTTGTAGGTTCCCATTCTGGCACAGACCTATACACTGCTTATCAGGCAATGCTGTGGCACGCGAACCACGGATGAAATGGAGGAAGATGGGCACGGATGTTAGCTCAGGGCCAATCTTCCTCCAAGAAAAGAGAAAGAAATAAAATAAAATAGATCATCAAAAACACTCCTTTCCTCATGGTGCTCTCAATTACAAAAAAAAGAAAAGAGAACACTAAATGACTTCTGAAGGATTAAGTCCAATATAAACATTTTAAGAATTTTCATAATCTGACCTAACTTTCCTTGCCACTCTTGTTTCTCAAGTCTCCCATATGTGAAACTCTTTACTCAGCCAGAGCACTCTACTCAATGTATCCAAATACACAGAAAAATGAGACTAGATCTCACTATTACATCATGAAAAATACAAAACCTGAATCAAGGAAAATAACAGACAACAAAAATATTACATTACAGAAAGCAGTGTGGTGACATTATAAGCTTATAATTATAGCGGTTATGGTCCAAATCACTTCTCACGAATACAGCCTTCTCCTTTTGTCTTCTGTCCTTTGCTCTAAGGATCCTATCACCAGGAGCATTACCCGCCGCTCTCTGCCTTCCTAAATCCTGTCTCATCAGGACCCACAACATTAACTGACTAATTTGGAAGAAGTGTGATTAATAGAATTATTCGGACCTGAAGTCCCTTGTTAACACTACAGCATCAGATTTGATTCTCGATGGACACCAAGTCACTCAAATTCCATCTCAGTTTTTACTCTGTAGATTTGTTCAGTATACGGTTGATTAAAGGACCGTTCACCCCAGTTTGGTAGATAATTCAACCAGCCTCCAAACCAAAGTTTGTACAACTTTGATTTGTAGTCATTACAAACAGTAATTACAGAAACAGTTAAAACATTCATTGCTAATATTGTAACTCTTTGGGAACCTGATATAAATGCAGTTAAAAAAAAACAGGATATTTGAAGATAGTAACATACACTGTGATTAACAAGATTTTGTGGTGAGAGTAGTTTATTGTCAGGTATAATTAAAGCTGTAGATGCTATTCTGAAAGTACAGACTTTAGGGGGCAAGGGAAGAGAGTTTTTGAAGCAAAGTACAAATTAGGAATAATTACAATGATGGTTATGGAATGTCAACATCCATTTCATCATGATGAGCTCAGTCTCCTTCAAAATTCACTTGAGTCCGGGAAATCATTAGTGTAAGACAAAAGGCAGCTTTGGGAAAAATACCTTTGAAGTATTAAGGAGTAGAGTGATTGGCAGTCAGCAAACATAAAAATGGACTAAAGAGTAAATGTCTTGATCACCTACGGAAAGTGTACACTTCAAGTATCTTATTAAAAAACCAGTTTTCTTTTTCATGTCCAATGTTGAATGCACCTGCAATTGTTTTTTAATCTATTTTGATCCCCAAACTGGATATAACTAAATGTTTTATGGGAGTTTATAAAGGTGATGAAATTATAAAGAAAAGTAAGTGAAAGATTATCAGACAGGAGAGTGGAGGCTTCTGGGGTGATATCAACATTGTATGATTTGACATGAGTGGTGGGTCTGTGGGTGCTCACTTCATTCTCTTTGTTTATGGTTTATGCGTGTTGCTGTTTACAAAGCAGTTATGTAGAAAATCCACTGACACTAATACCTTCGACAGTTCATTAGCCCAAGGGTGTCTGTTATGCTTTAACCAGGGCTTTGCTCACGTTCCCTTTTGCCCACATGAAGCCAGTTGTGCATTAAGAGATGACACAAACATCTCTTGAAACAAGAGATTTCTTCTTGTTTTCTAGAAGAAATAGCGAAGCTGGTCTAGCGCTTGGTGATATTTCCAAACAGTCCTTTTGTGAATGGCCGTGAGAAGATGTCCTTCTTCAGCCAAGGATGAAGTCTTATACTTGGTATTATTTAAAGTACCTGATGCCATGCTACACAACTAGTGTGTGTGCATCCATTCATCTGACAGATATTTATTGACTCACCTACCAGCTGACTCCCTGGGAAGCCAGGGCAGTTTGCCAACTAATATGGTTAATTGGGATTTGATAAGTGCTATAAAGACACCAGAGATTCAGCAGTTTCTCCCAGCTATCGAACTTATTTTGGCTAATGGATATCACTCCCACTCCCATTTCAGTCTTACAAAGGGATGCTAGAAGAGGATTGACCAGTCAGAAGGCAGAAACTTAATAAAAATTGAAAGTCAGAGACAGGAGGGAATGAAAGCAGCAGAGGAAGAAGGAGGCAGAGACCGGACGGCCAGCAAGGCCTCAGTGCCCTGCACAGTTTAAGCTGAGCCAGGTATTCTTCCTGTTTCCTTGCTTGATCTTTGCTTGATCCTCCCTCTTGCCGACGCCCTCACCTGGAGGAGTCAAGCCCAGCACAGATGCCACTGAGACAGGTCAAAGCCAGGGAAAGGTCCTGGGATCAAAACTTGGCTAAGTATGATCCAAACTTCCAAGCAGTCAGAAGTAGAAAGAGCCAGAAGATAAACCTAACCCATTTTTGAAGGGGTGCCAAAGGTGAAAAGCAGGAAAACCAAAATTACTCATCAAGTCTAAAGGGGGAGCACAGAGCCAGAAGCTGAGAGGAGAAGAGGAGTCAAGCAAGTCAGTGCCAGGTAAAAACAGAAATAGAGAGTTGAAAAAAAAAAACAAAGCAAAGCGAAATGAAGGGTCCAAGACAATAATTGGGAGCATTCCTTGGGGTTTGATAATGGATTTTATGGGTTAGCTTAAGTTAAAAGCAAAAGATGTGAGCGGGTACCTTCCTTCCTTCTGACATTATCTCCCACCTTATCAACAGTCCATTGTTACCAAGGCATTAACAACACTTACCAAACAAAGTCTAGAAGCCCTTTGGGCAGTCTTGCTAAAACCATGTTAGTCTAGACTGATTTGGCCTTGAGGATGACCACATCTCCTCAGAACAGTTCTCCCTGGATTCCTCCATTGGCTATTTTGGGAAATGACGCACTTGGACAAATGGTCTGCCTAAATGAATGATTCAGGTCTGAGCAGCATGAGACATTGGCAGATAGGAATGCCTCCCTTAGCAGCAGGAAATTCAGCGCTTACCACGTCCCATGCGGCATGCTCTCCCAGAATACTTTTAATATGATATCCCAGTGTATTTAACATTTTCAAATTACTCCATTTGGTTAAAATCAATTAGGTTTTTTTGAGGATCTTGGTCTTTCTCCAGCCCAGTTTAAACCATAATTTCCTGAAGACTAGGATTATCTCGCCATGTTCTTTTTCACGTCCCCGTCGTTTCTAGTCAAGCCTCAAAACGTGAAGTCTGCACTGTGGGTTCATAGCACCTCAGAGATCATCTCGATTCTCCCCATCCCACAGTGGGAAATTGACCTCAGTCAACGTGGAGTAGAGTGTTTAGTATCAGCCTTAAAATAAGTGTTTTCTTTTTTATTGTCTTTTCTTCCTGTCTGCTTTTCAGAGTAGAAGCAACAGTAATTTAAACTTTTCTACTATGTGACCTACACTCCACAGGTACCTTATAATAGCTGAGCCAGGGCTTAACAAAGGAGTTGGGTGTGTGTGGTATTTGTGTGAGCATGTGCTTGTGTGTATGTGTGTGTGTGTGTCACAATCTGATTGCCGATGTGGGATGGGAGATGGGAAGGAATGTTTAGGCACTTGTGTATTTATATCAAAGAGATGGTAGGACCCACAAAAAAGAATTCATTTTTTGTGATGTTAATGTTATATTTTGGGGGGAGGTTTTCGGGGAGGAAGATTTGCTTCTAAGGGGTGGACTCATATCTCTGTGTGGGGAGGCTCAGTTATAACGACAACTGAAGTCTCTCCTGGTGTTAGGATATTTCATTCTCGTAGGGAGAAATGCAATGCTCATCCCTCCTCCCTCACATCCCCCCACCACTTCCTTGGTGCCCTTCCAAGGTAGGGCCCTTGGTGCTGGCTGCTCAGTCCTCCCCCAGGGGTGGCTTTCCAAGGCCAAGAGGGCCGGAGAGGGCTGCTGCCAGAGATGCTTCTGTTCTGGCTCCTTCTCACTCCCCTTGCTGTCTGCTGGGGCTTTTGGTGGCAGCACCTAGTCCTGAGGGGGTTAGAGTACCACCCTGGAGCGGATGGTGTGTGCACCAGCAAGCATCCAGTCAATTCATGAGTTATCCTCTGCGTGAGCTGGGCTGTGATGTGCCGTTATCTTCCTGCTCCCATTTTACACTTCACACACCAGCTTTCTCTCCAGACAGTTGTTTGATCACTAACTACTTCGAATATCATGACCATAGGCTCATTTATTTTTTTTCTGTTTTAAAGGATGGTGCTGGTGTGCACAGGGAGCAGCCACGTCAATTTACACATTTGCCAAGGTATCCGATTGTGAGCTGCCTATCAAGGTGCTGACTTTAATAAAAGCTTATTACCATGAGCATTATTTAGCATTTATGTGGCTCCTCACAATTGTTTACCCATTATTTCTCAGCGCTCCCCTGTCCAGGTGATCAGTGTTAGCAACCCGCATTGTAGAGGCAATAAATCCGGGGTCCTGGAGAGGTTTTAGTAATATCCCCAAAAGGACACAAAGTGAATAACCACAGAACAGTGACTTTCCTGGAACCCCTTGAAACTGGCCTGGACCCCTCTCCCTCTAGCATACTTGGCGAGTTTACTCATTCCATCATCTGGTTTGCAGACCTGCACAGGGTGGGCTCTTCTCACAGATTGCAGCTCGGATACCCTGAGGCCTTCCCTGGCAACCTTATCTACAACAGCATCCCTTCCCCAAGGCTCTATCACATTCCTGTGTTTATGGACTCCACAGAGCCTAGTGCCACCTGAAGTTATCTCGTTTATGTGAAGTTGTGTGTCTTTGTGTTTGTTGTCTGTCTGCACCATTCAGGAAGGTCATCACTATGAAAATAGCAGTCTTGCCTGGGTTGTTCATGCTGTGTCCATCCTCTTTGTTGAAAGCACCTGTCATTACAGTAGGCACTCAATAATGCTTGTTGAGAGAATGACAAAGACAGACCCTGTAAATACTGTTACTCACACGTCATTTTCTTTGCCTTTTCATCTCTTTCTGGATTTTCTGGCCATAGTCACACATACAGTCAGTTATTCTCAATTACACTGGAGCTAATGATCCAGGCTGTGGATGGCCCAGGTCCTTGGCTTCCTTCCCTCTCTGGCTTCCTCTCCTCTGGAGATTCCTCCAGATCTTTCGGTCTTTTCTGGCCTTAGTTGAGAGGGGTCGAGAGGAGAGTAGGGCAATGAAAGTCCTATTAGACAATTTTGCAAGTTCTAATAGCTTTTGACAGGTACAAAGTTGAAATTATTGATCTGAAGATTTATTTTTTACCTTATTTGTGGATTTAAAAAAATGCATCTGTTTTATATGCAGTACAGTGAAAAGTGCTTTGAAGAAGTTAAAAGCACTGGATAAATGTAAGAGAGAATTATGTATGCATGTAGTCCCATTAACCTTGGTAATTGAGACTTGGTTGTAGATTTAAAATATAATTAGTTTTGAGAGAACAGTAGCTCACACTTTTCTAATGGGTAGAGCCAGACAAGGCTTAGAAAACGTACCTTTGGTAGATTTTATTTTTGAGCCATCAAATCAAGACAAAGCTTACAATCCCTTCAGAGGCTAAAAGGGTGGCAGTAGTGGTGATTTCTCATCAACAAGTCAGAATAGGCAAATGGTCTTAAATGATTGAATTTTCTTGCTTCAAATTTCTGGACAATGAGAATACAGTTTCCTCCGAAAAAATCTTAGGCTGACCTTGGAAGAAAGACCCCCTGGATCATCTAAAAATAAAGTTTTCTATTTAAAGGTTGGTTTTAATGTTCATTATAGCCCTATGTGCTACCAGAAAATGGTTTGCCTTTTTGTTTTAAACATAAGGAATCAATGTAATGCCTTATACCTGATAGCCTGTGCTGTTGTATTTGGTCCTCCCTACGACTCTGTCCATAGATATTATTGTTGCCACTTTATAGATGAAAAAACGGAAGCAAAACCATTAAGTGCCTTCCCCAAGGTCTTAAAAGAAGTCACCAAGAAGGTGGTGTGGCTCAAGTCTCCTGACTCCAGTTTACTATTCCCCACAATAACGTTGGAAAACCACATTGGAACGGGAAGACTCATTCCAAGTACTGCTGTCACACCAGCAAGCTTCAAAGGTCAGGCAGATATTTTACTTTACGGTTAAATTGGCCACGTTTGCTCAGTGTGTACTATATCCCAGGCCCTGTGCTTTGCCCTGGGAGGATTCAGAGAAAGTAAAAGACGGATTAGACTTTCCTGGCTCTTACAAGCTGGTGGGAATGGGAGACACATACATACAAACGTGGAAGGGCAAGGGGGACAGTGCACTAAGAGAGATACACGGCTCTGTGGGAGCAGGGGAGGAGCAGTCTCTGAACACGTTCCAGGAAAGGGGTCACCTTCCATGCCAAGATTAACTTTGCATGAATAAAGATTTAAGTGAGGACAGATTGAGAAGAGTGAAGAGGGGAATGGGGTGTCGACCAAATTTCATCCACCTGCAATTTTACCTACTCAAATTTTATCTACCACGGCAAGAAGTTAGTGTCTAATATTTTAAAATTACTTTTAATTACAAGTATTTGCGTATTAGTTATATAAATAGAGGTAAACACCAGAACAACTATGATAGAAACGGCTCAAGTGGTTTCCATGGGGAATGGAACTGGGGGGATAGGAAGGATTGGGGTTGTGAGGTGGGGGAGGGCCTGCCGTGGTTCTTTATAAAGCCTTCAGTACTGTTTGGTTTTAAAGGCACAGGTATGGATTCCTTAGATAAATATTAATTTTTCAGTGAGCCTTAAAGAATGAGTAAGGTTTCTACAAGGAGAGGGAGGAGGTGGGTATTTCTAGCAGAAGACCCAACATTAACACAGAGAGAGGCGGCAGGAGAGCAGAGGGAAGAGCAGGTAACCCATTAGGATGACTGTGGAACACACCTCCCTGTGTGGGGACACATGAGCTGGTGCTTGATTGCAGAAGGCCTTGGATAGAAGGGCGCGCACAGCCCCACACACACACACACACACTCTCATGTGGTTGTTGGCAGGAAAGCAATAAAGGGTATTGGGCAAAGGGGTGATATGCTCAGAACTGAGCTTTACGTACAGCAGTGGTTCTCACCTTGGAGATTACCTTGCTTGTTAAAATTGCTGGGCCCCACATCAAAGTTTCTTCTTGAGTAGGTCCAGAGTGAGGCCTGAGAATCTGCGTTTCTAATAAGTTCCCTGGCAATGCTAATGCTGCTGGTCTGGGAACCACAATTTGAGGAGCAATAATAGAGTAATCTAGCAACGAGGAGAAGTCGAGACTAGAGTAGTGGGAGAATGAAGGTCAAGGGACTGTTCCACTAGGACAGAGCAGAAGGAATGGGGCCCTGATGGGGAGTGATGGTGAGAAAGTCCAGAACAGCAATCAAGAGAACAGACTGACTGCTTCAAAGGATAGAGGACCATTGGGCCATGTTCTGGGTCACACCAAATCACAAATCACTGTTAAATCTCCAGTGCTTGGGCCAAATATGCCAAGAAGCACCTGAAATTCATTTTTAAAGCAGCAATCCTGTCTAGAAATTAAGCTGTGAGTTTTACCTTACTTTCCCTTTCTTCCCCATCTCTAACCTCATTCTAGTGCAATTTAGGTTACAAAAGCATCTTCCAGGGAGAGCATTCATATCTGCATGTGGTCAGAAAGTGTACCTGTCTGTATATATAAAATCGTATTAAAGCTGGTTTCCTTATTATTTCATTTTAGAACATCCCTATAGCTAAATGGTGTTCAAAGTAAACATGGAGAACAGAAAGCATCCATCTCTACCTAGTGGGGCAAAAGATGACTGAATTCCCATACCATATAAATACCCCATGAAAACACAGAGGAATCCTTGATCCACCCAGCATTCACTGAGTATCTGCCTCGTGGCAAGCACTGCGGATGTGCTTGGATACAAAGATAAATAAAACGTGGGCTCCACTCCCAGCAGTTCAACATCTAGCAGTCTTTGTCCCATGCTCTTAAATCTTGCTAAGGATTGGGTTTTGTTTGTAATAGAAATTCTAAAGCAGGGACAGAAGAAGTTATCTTTTCTAAATTGCCCACCTCTGTTGTCTAACTATTCCACTGAGGAAAACACTTGGTCCTGGGTTACTTCGCTGAGCTCAGATATGTTTTGCTGACACACAGAGTCTGGGCAGCATCCAGCCCCCCGTTTACTCCCTGGTCTTTAAGTCTAGTAAGTATTTTATCATTTACACCTTTCGATGTCCAAAGAGAGTGCCGCTCGGGGTTTAAAACATGTAATTTCCTTTACTACCTCCCCAAATAACGGGGTCATTTCAGGACCAGGACAGTTTGGCACTGGGACGTGTTTCCCAGAAGTACTAATAGTTCGAGAGAGGAGCAAGTGTCTTCACAGCTGCAGGTCTGGGTGCCAAACTTTCTACTGTCGGTGAGAATCATGTCCCAGTGAAAATGTAGAAGTGAACCAACCCTCAAAGGGATAAGGTGACAGGGAGTGGTGTTTACTTGAGTCAGAGAGTAACTGAAAATGACTTCTGCAGCTGGAATAAAACAAAGGGTTGAAGGTCAACTTCCTCTTTGATTTTGGCTAGTCAGCAGTTCAAGCAGCCTTTTTAAATGTTTCGTGTCTGCTGACTTGTCCAACTCTATAAAAGACCCCACGTCTTGCACCAACCTGTACCTCTTGGGCACTGGAGCGAAACAAAAGGAAAAATGTTCCGTCTTATTAGAATTAATGAAGTCATGCCACTCACATCCGTCCACATTACTCCACTTTGGCCACCACCATTGTGGTCCATGCTGACATCATTTCTCTCATAGATTACTGCAGTGGCCTTCTCACTGGTCTCTCACATCCTGTTTACCCCATCCAAAGCATTCTTCACATTAAATCACTGTAATTCATTAATTCACAGTATTAATTCACAGTAATCTTTTGGAAACTCAAATAATACAACTAAAATCTGAATACCCTACACATATAAATAAATCCTAACTTAAAAATTTCCCCTGGCTCCCCATTGCTCCAAAGACTTAACTAGTTGATTTGGCCCAGAGAACTCTGCTTAATCTGTGCCTCCCACGCTTTTCCCTCTTCTTCTTGCATCACATTCCTCCCTCCTCACTCTCTGCTCTCATCACCCAGATTCCTCTGCCTGGAACACTTCTCCCTCCCTGCTTTGCCAAGTTGTCTCCTACTCACCTTTTACCTCTTAAGCCTTATCAGCTCCTGAGGGATGGGTGAGGAAGACCCTCTTCTCCTTGGTTAGGCCTAATCCCCATGTTTTAAACTCCCTTGGCACCGACAACCAGCTCATGAACCCTTCATAGAATGTAACATGGGACATTTACACAATCTGGTATGATTAATTTCTGCCTGATCTCCCCTCTAGACTGTAAGATCCATGAAGGCAGAGACTCTACCTTTTTGCTTACCATTGTATTCCAGAGCCTGGCATAGTGTCTGGCACATGTTAGGTACTAAATAAATTCATTCTGAAGGAAGGAAGAATGCATGAGTGGTAAATTGATATGTCTAAAATAATAAAGAGGAGGCCTAGCATTTTAAATGAGTGATAATAATGGGTAGCACATATTAAACTTCTAGTGTTAGGTAAACACTGTTCAAAACTCTTTACTCATTCATTCCAGTTCCGAGGACCAACCCTATCAGTACACGTCAGTATCTGCACATAATAGATGAGATCTGAGACTCAGGCTACTTGTGCAAGGCCAGGCAGCCAGTGTAAGGTGAAGCCTTAACAGTTGTCCATATTGTTACTCTATTTATTACTATTCTCACCTTGGTGGAGTTCCTAAGAGTGCCATCGTCAAAGGGGGTGGTGTTGGGCAGGCACAGCCCTGCCCCCAGGCCTCTGAGCGCCTTCTAAGGCTGGGCCTGGAGTGAGAGTTTGGGGGCCCAGGGGCTGTGAGGGCCTGCCCACCATAATGGAAATGGCAGATGGAGGAAAGGATCCTTCAGGCTGGGCAGTGGGGAAGGTCACTCAGGCATCCAGAAACCTTCCTCAGAACCTGTCTTTGAATTAAATCTCAACTCATATCTTCCATAAGCCTGAGGTGAGATGTCTGGCCATGTTGCTGGTGCCGTCGCCCTCAAGAAGCTAAACAGGCTCTCAGAGTCTCTCAGGCCCTGCCCCCGGACTTGGCCCCGCCCCAGAGCATGCTGGGCAGGACCTCCCCATAGGTCCCTCCCATTGCCAATGTATTCCTCCAGAGGATTCTGAGCTCTGCTTGGTGTTTCCAGCTGTGATGAGGTAAATGTAGTCTTGGCCCTCTGGAAAAGTAGAAAATTAAGGCAGATAGTCCACACATGTGAAAGTGTTGTGACTTGGAAAGGGCGGGCAGATCCCAGGTTGGGAGGATTAAGGAAAGCATTGAGGGAAACCTTTCAGTATGGTGGGAAGGAAGGAGGAAAGAAGAGATGGAGGATCTCATTTTGGTTTTGGTTTTGTTTTGTTTTGAAGTTTTTATGAAGAAAAGTTCCCATCTGATGACTTCTCTGTTTCCCTCTGGTGGTCCAGCACATATGATCAATGAGCGAGGAGTGTGGACAAGGTGTAGGAAAGTGGAATTGTTTTGAGAACTTAGGCAAGCGAGTTGACTGAGAAAACAATCGCAGAAGCTCCCCCAAGACAGGGCCTCTGTTTGTTGCCCCCACTGGGTGTCCCAAGTGCTTGGAAGAGCATCTGGCACATGGTAACACAGGAGGAATGACTGGATTCTGAGGCAGTGGTGGAGCTGAGCAACAGATGTAGAACAGAAGTTTATGGGGCACAAACACACTTGTGTGATTTTATCCAAGAGGAAGCAGGCCCTTATTTGAAGACAGTTCTAAAAGAGGCAGAGTTGGATTTTGCTAGACAGGACGAATGAAAGAAGGGGGTAGGCTGTTTAGAGCAGAGCAGTATATTTAGGTTTAGGATTAAGTGATGCCCCATGAAGTTTTCCTTGGAGAAGGAGGAAATGAAGACAAATGTTGTCAGGTGAGCAGGGGAAAGTATAGAGTGGCTTGTAGTTCCTGAATAGGTTGAGGAATTAGCATGCTGAGGGCATAAGCTGAGTGGATAAAGGGCAGAATGTCAGACTGTATTTTTTCAGAACACACAAGTGTTGCTGGTGATAAGTTCTAGGATATGGCCATAACTGAACTGGAATGAAGGTAAAGGACTCTAAGATGAGAAGGAGCAGACAGTGAGAGATCAGATCATTGGATGGTCTATCCACATGGATGTTGGGGCCTCTGATTGATTCCTTCCACTTTGAGTTCCTTTCCTGTCCTCCACAGAATTGGCATTTCCTCTAACTCTAACCTTCAGTCCATGGCATGACTCTGGACAAGAAGGCAGAAATGGGGTGGTGAGAGAGAGGGCTGAAGCAGACATCCGTTTTGTTTTTGTTTTTATTTTGACACTCAGCATTCACTCACCTTCTAAAAATAGTCCTTCTTTTGCCCTCTGGGGATCTAACCCCGTTGTCAGTTTCAGTCCATGTCAAGTGGAGTTGTTTATCACTAACGCTCTTACTTTAAAGGAGGGCATTGAAGTCAGGCTTGGCCAAAAGGATTGGTCCATGCTTTTGGCAACAGTGATTGGTCAGGGATGGGCATGTGACCCAACTGGAGACAATAAGGCACAGTGGGACTTTTGAAGGGACTAGTGGGAGAAACAACCCATTTTTAGCTGCGCTTTTAGTTTGGAAGATGTAGCTACGAACTTGCCAGACAGACTTACAAGGTAGCCAGTCCAGAATCTAGAGCAGAGAAATGGATAGAAACTGAAACTTGATGACATCAGCTGAGCCCCAATATGAATCCTCCTGCCTGAGGGCAGCCTTACTCCCAGACCTTTTTCAGGTGCCTGAGTCAACAGATCCTGTTTTTAAAGTCAATTGAATTGTACTTGCCATCATTTACATCCAAAGAATCCCTCACAGCGTAAGGGGGCTCTCCATCCCTGGCTCCCTCTTCTGTGCTAGCACTCTGAATATATATTACCTTCTCTGTCCTTCAGGTCGTGCCCTTCTATAAAAGAGGGTAAAGAAACCTACTTCAAAGCATTGTAAAGTTTAAATGGGTAATATACATAAAAAGCATAAGTTTGTTTCATAACATTGAAGTACAATAAGCAGTACTTAATTTTTCTAAATTAAATTAAATCTGGCTCAAACACCGCATGTTAAAGGGTAGGAAGATATACAATAGTAGTCATTAATGGGAGCTTTTTGCCTATTTAGTTAAGTATTCACCATCAAATATGTAGGTAAGAGCCTGTGATCTTGCGTCCGTCTTGGTTGCCCCTGGGATTTTCATTGCCCAAGCCCTTCAGGCCCATTGAAAGGCCAGTGGCTGCACAGCCTCTGTGCTAAGTGTGAGCAATGCCGTGTCTTGCGACAGCTCTCAAGATGATGGGGCTTGATGATTAGTCATCTCAGCATCATCACTTCATCCCTTAAAACATTGTGCTGTCTCCTAGAGGACTTCCACACAGAACCCGGCCACCTAAGGGACTCGTCTCTACATCCTGATTCTCAGGGTCTTGTAGCCACTGCTACCTTTAGGCAACTCTCCTTCTCTCACCCCAGCACTTGTGTCAACCCCTATGTCCTCTCTCCTTGGAGCAGCCAGCTCAAGTCTCCTCCCACATGAGGGTCTGGACAGGACTGTACAACAGGTATCTCACAACTTCTGCTTGGGTTCAGGAAACATGAAAGCCATTAATGACTCTTGAACCCAGAAGCCCAGAACTTCCTGTAAGACAAATGAGGAAAGGTAACTTTTATTCCTTCTGGAGTCCCCTCAGGTGGAGGGTAGAAACAGCATTATCCTGTTTCAAATGAAGGTTGCCTCAAGCTGGGCAAGAATCCCTGCAAAGGAAAATTACCTACTCTTGTCAGCCCAACCCTCTCCCACAGTGAAGCATTGCTAAACTTGCATAATACTCAGTTCCTTCTCTACTTCCTGGCCCCCATAGAAGGAAGGAACAGACCCCGAGTCTCCTGGGAGGGATAGGGAGGCAGCCTCCACAAATCTCTGAGCTTCCACTTGGCCTCCCTAAGGAAGACCAAATGTGTCCTTGTGACCCCAGGAAAATAGCCTAATTTAGGCTCTGATCCAGGGCCAATGGAAGTTCCAAAGGAAAGGCCTCAAGAGGAGCCCCAGGGCCAGCCCCGTGGCCAAGTGGTTAAGTTCGCAAGCTCCGCATTGGCGACCCAGGGTTTCACTGGTTCGGATCCTGGGTGTGGACATGGCAACGCTCATCAGGCCACGTTGAGGCGGTGTCCCACATGCCACAACTAGAGGGACCCACAACTGAAATATACAACTATGTACTGAGGGGATTTGGGGAGAAAAAAGAGAAAAAAAGAAGAAGAAGATTGGCAACAGTTGTTAGCTCAGGTGCCAATCTTTAAAAAAAAAAAGAGAGAGAGAGAAGAGCCCCTTCTCATAGCCTGGGCCCCTTCCTTGTGGCTGCAGATTAGGGCACAGTTCTGAGTGTTAATCCATGTGAAGGCTGCCTCAAGAAAGCTGATTCCCTTAGGCAGCACCTGGTACCAGAGAAATTCACAGTGCCTGAAGCTGGGATCTGGGGTTCCCATACCCAAGCCACATCAAGGTATCAGTCAATTCATGCATTTTATTTGCCCTGACATTAGGTTTGGAGTGTGGGCTTGAGGGTATAAAAATTCAGGTAACCCATTCCCATCACATTCTATGTCACTGAAAATTCTTCAGGCGCCACAGAATATCGTGTAAATGAGACCCCCCCACACCCCCCAAGCTGCACAGCACTGATCTCTGGGTATAAGCAGCAAGCCCATGAAATCTGTTTCTAGAGAAATTCATCCTCATCTCTCCAGTCACTGTTCAGCTAATACGTTTTCCTTCTTTTGGTAAGAGTCCTGCTTTCCCATAGGAACTGGAATTTGGGAAAAAGGAAAACAGTGCTAGAAGCAGAACAAGAGTGTGGGATCACTCCTGGGTGGTACTGTCACCTCATTTGGACAGTTCACTGCCTAGATGTGCTGAGTGTGCAAATCCTGTCTCGTTGCCTCATCCAGTGTTTCTCTGAATAGAAGCAAATATCTGGGCACCAGGTATGACTTGTTTTGTGACCCCAGCCAGTAAGTCAGCCCTTTTGAGCCACCACCTCTCCCTTGGTTAGAAGCTCTTTGGCAATGGGTTCATGGAAAACATCCCAGAATGGGAGCTACATGCTGAATTCCCTAGTACTGGCTTTGCCATTGATTGTGTGATTCATTCTCTCTGATGTTCAAGCTGTGAGAAGCAAATTTGAAATGATGGATGTGCTATATTAAATATATCAATAAGAGCAGAAGTTAAACCTTGCAAGCTGTAGGGTTTGCTTCCTCTATAAGCCTGGCTATCTCTATGGGAACTGAAGGTTGCTTCTTTAGGCCTATAGTCAGGGAGCTAGAGCAGAGTGGAGATACGGTGGCGGAGCGAGGATGAGCCATCTTGCTCCTAGTTTTTCCTCCCCTCTAAGTCTGAATACTGGCAGTGGTGAGGCAGGTGGTTCTAAGGGCTCCTTTCACTTTACCATTCATGATGACCCCACACCGCCTTTACCTCCATGCCACCTTTCCCTGCTTCTTTGGATGGTCCAATCTCTTTGATGTTTTTCTTACCAGACGTTACTCCGCTTCGCCATTAAACAGCTTTAACTTTGATGACGTGGATATGGATGAGCACAAGGATCCACTTGGTCCCTTTGGTCACTTTTGCTTCAGTGAACTCAGTGGGATGTCCGAGAAGAAACCCTTGTGTTAGGAAGAGTTCTAAGAAGGTTCCAAAGATCCCTTCTTTTGCTAGTCACACCCTTGTATAAACTGCTCCCCTTGAGTGTAAGCTGGACCTCGTGATTTGCTTCTGACTAATAGAATAAGGGAAAGGTGATGGGATATCATTTCCCTCATTAGTTTACAAGATTGTGACTTCTGTCTTGCTAGCAGACTCTCTCCTGGCTTTGATGAAGCAAGCTGCCATGTTGGAGAGGCCTACATGACAAGGAACTGAAGGTTGCCTCCGGCCAACTCCAGCCAACAGCCATCCAGGAATTGAGGCTCTCAGTCCAACAGGCCTTGAGGAACTGCATCCAGCCAGCAACTATAGAAGTGAGCAAAGAAGTGTGTATTTCCCCAGTCAAGCCTTCAGCTGAGACCCCAGCCCCAGCTGACACCTTAATTGCAGCCTTGTGAGAGACCTTGGAGCAGAGAACCCAGGTAGGCCTTGCCTAGATTCCTCACCAACAGAAACTATGAATTAATAAATACTCAGTTTTTTAAGCCACTAACTTTTGGGGTATTTGTTATATAGTAACTAACCCACCCCTAAATTACTGTAACCTTGGTGTAAGATGTAGCCTGGCTGGGAAGGCAGGCACCAAATGAGAGGACAACCTCCTTGACAACATTCCTGGAGATACTGTCTTCAATCTCGAAGACTATCCCAAGTTCTCTTAGCTGCAGTGGTATCATTGTGCTCCCCCCAGCCCTGATTAGTCTCCAGGAGGTGAGGCCTAGGTAAGGTAGTGCTGGGTGGAGTGGATGGCCAGGATGTGGGGTGTTAATCTGTCTGGAAGGGACATTGTGAGCTCGAAGTGACCCTCAGGGATCATGAGGAGTGATGATAAGGTCATTCTTCCCCTCCTCATTTTTTCCTTCCTTTTCCACTCACTCCACCATTCCTTTTTCCCTACTTGTTTTCTCCTTTTGCCCCAAATTCTGGGTGGCTGCCCGACAACCATTCCTACAAATGATAGCCAGGTGATCTCTTGGTCTTGCAATAATTCTACCAAACTGGGCATCCTGAGGAAGTTTCCCTCGGGAGCGGCTCTTCCCATTCCTTGAGGTGTCCTCACATGCAGGGAGACCTCATTGTTGAGCTCAGAATGTGCCTTCCAGACAGATTAACACCCCACATATAACAGATTTTTCGGCGGGACCCACCCAGTTCCTGGACCCTGCCCTGGCCACTCCAGTGTCCACAATCGCAAAACCCATCCATACACACACCTGCACTGACTGCTCACCTGTGAGATACTCAGGAATCAGCAACTTTTTCTAAATGAAGGTAAGTTACCATTTTCAGGAAAATATTCATATTTCTGGTCCTTTTCAGAGCTGCGAGTTCTCTCCTCCCTTCTGCTCCAGGAAGGGTAGAGGAAGGGGAAGGGTGAACTGCTCCCCATTTTTGTTAGGGTCAGCTGAGGCGTGGGGACGCGGCCCACCACCCAGACCTCCTGAGGGAGAGAAAGGCTCTTAGGAGCAGGTGACATTCATTCCTCACCAAGAGATCCAAGAGCAACATTTCCCCCTGCCACTCACCTCAGGGCCTAAACGCCCCCACACTTCCAATTCCAAAACTTTCTGAGGCAACGAGGGGAAATTCTGGCTGTATCCTTCTAGAGGAACGCATCCCACCCTGCAGCTGTGTATAGTTCAGGATAGTGAGGGAGCAGATGGAAAGACAAGTTGAGCCAAGTTCTGGACTTGAAGGGTTTTTCTCATTTTGAAAAGGCCCGGAAGTTTTTAGAGTAAACTTTTTGTACTTTTTATGAAAAAGTAAAGTGTTTTAAGTACAGGACATCTCAGTAAGGTCAAATACAGGACCCAAGATAAAACTGAGAAAGCCACTGTCAGGCCCCCTACAAGGGACTGGTCATCTGGCAGAAACCAAAAGAGGAAATCAGTCAGAGCTGACTTCCCTCCTTCCTTTCCCTGAGCATAAGCGCTGGGAACCCCAAACCCACTCCCCCAAAGCACCACACAGAGAACACTACTCTGTCTTAGCAGAAACATTTATTGAGGACGATCAGTATCCTTGGTTGTGCTAACCATGGTTCTCATCAGAGGATGTGTTCTCGTGAAAACTGCAATGCTTTCTCAACAAGGACTGAATGATTTCTTTGGGGACATTGTTCCTCCCTGGAAGTGTTGGAGAAGCATTTTCTGTTTGAATAGAAGAGTCAGATCTCTGAACACAGTGCTTTCATTAGAGGTGAGGGTGGCCGGAGGGACGTGGCATACATCATGCATGCAGGTGGGTCTTGGATGGGGCACAGACTCCCTGTAGGGTGGGGAAGGGGGTTGATTCTGGCATAAATGCTGGTCCTTGAAGTCCACAACTTTTCAGGGCTGTCTGGTCCTGTCTCTTTTCTGTCTAACCCTTGTACGAAAACTCTTGTCAGGAGGGACAGCAGCTTGGCTACAGGATGTGGTCCTTGCCCATTCCCCTGGCTGTGGGTCAGAGAGAGCCCCGTAGTTGGAGGGATGCCCCTCGTCAGGCTCTACCTGGGCCTGCAGTTCCCCCTTCTGCTGACTTAACTCTGCAGCCTCAGGTTCGTATCTCCATGCCAGTTTCTCCTCTAGGAGCTTCCCGATGGCTGCCATGAGCTCATGAGCTTCAGGAGGCCCACAGCTCACGAGAGCTGCACTTTGAGCTGGCTCTCGGAGCGCTGCAAAGGTTGACGTGAACTTGGCTTTTTGCTGGGGACTTTCCTGCCCTGTGATTTTTTTCTTGGAATTAATCCACTGAAAAAACTGCCTCATTTTTTTTCTGAAGTAACTTTCAGGAGGAAACTGTTCATTCTGTGACAGATACGGGGAAGTGCCCTCTAATTCTCTGTCCTCAATAGAGTGGCTCTTCTTTCTGGCTTTAGACGTCCCAACTCCTGAATCCTCGCTTCCTCATTCTCCTGCTCTGGAGTCCAGAGGTCTCACTGTCTTTGCAGCTGGTGGGAAATTCCTATCCTGGCATTTCCATGAGACATGCTTAGATGCCCAGGGTTCCCGCCAATCCCCATTGTCCTCCAGGTGGACTTGCAGCACCTGGGAAGCTCCCATGTCCCCACTGGAGACGCTCTGGGACTGAGTCAGTGAGGAGTCGAAGGCAAGCTATCTGAAGTAAGGGATATGTCAGCGGGAGAGCCTTTAGGCTGGCTATGTTCCTTGCTCTTCAATTGAAACTTCAACTCGGTAAGGAGCTGTTTTTTAATGTCTGATGGTTTGGAAGCTTGGGGAACTGGTATTTTTGGTGAGGGACGTTCACTGGTCAGGGTAGTTTCTATTTTGCTCACATTGATATTTACCATTTGGGAGCTTCCCAACTTGTTGGTTGTCAAGATGTCACGAGATTGTGATGTAAGAACGCACGGCTCCTCAGCCTTGAATATCTCCCTGAAGTTCATGGTGGACGTGGAAAAATGTTTTCAATTCTTCTCCACCATCTTTTGGCCCTGAATCATGTCCTCTCTATCACTGGAACTCACATTCTCATCGCTTGGCACATGTCCAGCCCCAGCTTGCCTTGTGGGCACCTCTCGGCTGCATCTGTTATTGTCTAGTGCAGTGTTACTCTGACTCACTTTGTCTATAAAGCTGTGTGTGAGGATCTCTGAAGCCTGTCTGCCATGCTCGATTGCCTGGATGTCCTTGGCAAGCTCCTGGTCGATATCAGAGTGGGATGGTTTTAGGGCCCCCTGTCCTTCGTTGCCCACAGATGAGGTAGCAGGGAGTGGAAGATCCAGGATGGGGACTGAATTCGTTGTTTTCGCCTTATTTCCCTGAAAACTTTTAGAGCTTCCCTCAAGGGGCTTGGAAACCTCAGCTTTTGGAATCCACCCCAGAAACATAGGTGGCTGAGGAGAGAAAGTCAAATTGGGGAAGAGGCCATGTTTTGGCTTCTCTCAACTTATAGGATTTTATGGATTCAAGAACTTTGAGGGGTAGGCCCCACCTCTGACTCACGCAAAACCTTATAATATGGGCTTCTAGCACCTGTCGGGTGTTGGGATCCAGAAAAGAAAGCTCTGGAGTGATCATCTGGGTGTGGATCCCACCTACTGTTATGTTTTTCAAATTTCTGTTTTCCATATTGTTCTGGGAACTCCCAGAAGGAGGGGATGGGTTGTCCTCAGCCAGCCATGAATGACACACCCCGAGGGGGATCCTCTCCGCAGTGATCTGCCAAAACTTCTGGCTTAGATGTAATCTAAGAATGGTTTTCATTTCATTCTGGTCTGTGTCCTTCCTTGAGACATTTAAGAGTTCATTCCCTGAGTAATTCCTTGAGTGACACACACAGCTACTTTTTGTCTCTGAGGCAGCCCTCAGACTCTTTAGTAGTTAGCATTCTGAGACCCTTGTAGGACTATCTTCTGGGCTCTTCTCTAGGATATATCCAAGATTCCTCTTCATGTCCTGCCTTAGTTGAAACTTTGTTGAGATCGTCTCATGGAAGCTTCCTGGGAAACTCAATTCAGTCTCTGCTAGATCCTTGCTACTCTGGCCCTGAAGCTGACGGAGCTGTGAGTGAGCATGTCTGCCTTTTTGCTGAGATGTTTCTGTGCATTTACACAGAGACTCTAGATTCCTACTGGCATGGAGGCAGCAGTGTGAGAATAGCCTCCTTGGAATGTGGAGCTCCATTTTATCCTGGGGTTCACTGGTGATATGAAAATGGCCAGGAAGGACAGAGACTGGTACATAGGCATGGGAGGACTGGCTGACCAAAGGAGGGGTGAGAGCTTGAGGACAAGTGGCTTCTTGAGATTTTTGGAATGCAGGGACTAAACCCCACAGACTTTCTTGTTGCTTCTGCAACATGTGCCATTTCAGGTGTTGATTTTCAGTTGAGATATGAGAGTCTGACTCAATCTGGGATCTATGGAAAGACACTCCATGGTCCCTAATCTGGGATGGAGAAGAAGATGGTAGGATTGAGAGTGGGGATTGAAGGTGGGCATGGGGCTGGACCTGAGTGAAAGGTGGGGGCTGAGATTGGGGGTTGGTCTGAGAGAAGGGTTGCGGATGTACATCCGGGAGGGGAGGAGGGTGAGAATGGGGAAGTGGTGGAGATTCTTGATCCCACATCTTGACTGCAGAAGCATTACAGATTCCATTGAATAAGACAAAATGAGACCCTAGTGGGGCACTACTACTAGAAACCAGGAGAGTGGCCACCAGGGACTCACTGTGCAGAGAGGGAAGACCCCAAAAGAGCTGGGTATATTTCTGCTGCAAGTTTTCTCCCAAAGTCTTGACATACAGTAGCTGTCGACAAATGCTCAGCTGCTCTGGTTTGCCTGTGATGTCCCAGCCAGTTTTGGGGGCTGTGGTGTCTTGTACGTCAAGTGGCTGCAATGAATTCCCTGAAGACATCCGTTGGTTTTCTGAGCACATTTGTTTTGAAAATAGTCCTTCCTCCTTTTCTTTCTTCTCTAAAATCTGGAAATCCATTCTCTTTTTTATTTGTCTTGCCAAGAATGCCTGGCGGTTAAGGCCAAGGAAAGAATGGCTGCTGGCCTCCATGTGATTGGTAGCAGAGTCTCCCCAGAGACAGGTCTCTGGTAGACGGAGGGAAACTTGCTCTCGTTGAAAATCAGAGTGTGATAATGTGGGGAGGAACATGTTCTTGGCAGGAGCCTGACAACAAGAGAATTCTGAAATTGACAGACTTGAATGTTCAGTGCCTCTGACTGTTGGGACATAAGTGGACAACCCACCAGGGCTATCTGGAGATGAGTTCTCTGGAACAGACTTCAATAAGATGGAAACCGATTTAGATTGAGTCACAGTTAGAGGGTGGTCTGTCGGTGGTGAGACAGACAGGCTTGGTGGTGCGTGATGACAAGCTAGTGAATCAAGCTAGTGGATTCATTATCTGGGACAAATTTGGTAAGGCGTTAATATCTTGGGAAAGGGTGCGGTCAAGAGAGAAGATCGTATTCAGAGACAGAGTGGCCTGTGGTTGGAGAATAGGACCCGTTGCCTGGGTGTCATGTGGTGGGAGAGGGGGAAGGGCAAGGGGTTGGGGTGGGGAATGGTCTGCTGGGAAGTTGGACTCCAAGGGAGGAAAAGGCTCTGGTGGCATAGAGTGACCCGGTGGTGAGGGTGAAAGTAAGTCAGCTAAGGGTGTCATTGGGTTAGGTGAGAGAACGGAGGGGGGCGGTGGGGAAGGGTCAGGTGGAGGGGATGGTGTTAGGTCTCCTGGAGGGACTTCTGAGAAGGCAGAGGACAGAGTGAATGATGACTCAGTCCCAGAAGCTGTGGAAGCCATAGAGGACACAGAGGCAGTATCATCTTCCAGGTCCTCCAGGAACAGCAGCCGATTGATCTCTGCAGTTGTGCTATTACACACCTCACAGGAGGGGTCTGGACCTAGCAGTTGACGAAAGCAGATGGTATCGCGATGCTGGCCCCGGGGACTGAAGGAGACAGGATATACATAGCTGCAGCCAGGACCAGAACAAATATATGGGGCCCTGGTAGGTCTGACAGAGGTAGGGGCACCCATTGCATACTGTCCTTTCACATCCCCCCACTTCCTTGAGCTCACAATCTCTGTTGTTTCCTTCTCCCCAAGACTTTCACAATCTGGATTGCAAAATCTGAGGATTTTCCCTCCCTTATCAATCTCACGTTTCACTGAGGCCCTAGAAATTCTTAGACCCTGCTAAGAAGCGGGATTCAGGAAAGAAGGATTGTGTTTAGTCACCTTTGCAGCAGAGAAAGCACCTTCCTTGCCTCCTCTGCTTCGCTCTGGCAAGCTCTCCAACCTGGGAAACCAGGAAAGTGATGAAGACAGAAGTAAAGAGATGTTTTAGGAGGCAGAGTAGAATGTCCTTTATGGTACCCTTGGTAGATTGGACTTGGAGAGCTCCAAGAATTAGGATTCAAGATCGCACGGTTAATGATAATAATAAAGCTCACGTATGTATGTTGCTTTAGCATTCACAAAGGGCTTTCCTTCATATATGTATGTCATCCCATGTGAGGCTCAAAAACACCATGTGAGGAACATAGGTCAGTGGTTACTTCAAGGAAGAATCTGATCATCCAGGAAGTCAAAGTACTTTCACAAGGTCAGGAGACAGAAGTTCTGACTCTTGACATCTCATATGGCCACTTATTGGGCAACGCCCATTGCCCAGGTCCATCACTGCTTCATGCCCAGATGTGGGCAGAGCAGGAATCTGAGAAATGTTTCAGGTTCTGACTGCTTTCCCATGAGCCTCTCCTCTGAGGGCTCTGTTTTCTGAGAGGGACTGTATCTAGTGACTGACATCCTCAGAGACCATGGACCTGGGACCTCATGGAAAGGACAGGAAGGGTCACCCTTGGGGAGCTCAGGTGGGATAGGTAGAACCTTACCACTTGGTGTTTCACCTTTTCTTCTCCTCTTGGCTCTGCCCTGACACTGAGAACAAAAAGAAAAGAATGAGGGGCTGGGACTCATTGGTCTCACTTCTCTGTTTAGGAAAGTCAGATATTTGTTATCCAAGAATAATATGACTATTTTAATTCCTATAATTTTGCGTTCCTTCCTTTTATTAATTTTTAAAGGTGATAAAATACTTTCAGTTTTTCCTTCTTTGAAAACCTCGAAGGAGGATTTTTGGCTATGAGGTCCACACTTGATCTTCTCAGTCAGAAGTCCTCTGCTCAAGGAGGGCATAGACTCTGAGGCCCACAGTCACGTCTGTCCTTCCTCAGATAGGCCCCTGTATCCTGGGACAGAGCTCTTGCTCCAGCATCTGCTCGGAGACTCAGCTCTGTTCTCCTGATCTGCCCAACACGAAGGAAGGCTTGGCAAGTGGCACCTGACATGGCAAGATGACTCATGATCAAGTGCTGGGAACGGTGTTCTCCTACACAGATCTGAAACGCTAAATAACTGAATCAAGGACTACAGAATCACTGTTTGGGATTTTATTTGGGAACCTACCAGCACACCCAGATAGTCTGTGAGCTTTAAATGGAATCCTTAGTCCTCCCTGAAGCCCTAGTTCTGCCTGTTCTCTTCCCCTAAGAGAGCAATGGTCTGTCCTCTCCTCAGACTTCCCATTTTAGGTGTCTCTCTGGCCCAGCCAAACTCATTTAAAAGTGTGAGAAAGGGAACAGGAAAATAAAGAATTATTCTTTGAGGAGTGACTTTTGGTTCCAGCTCCAACACTTAAAGAGCTTGGGAGTCTTTACTATGGTCCTTAGGAGAAGCAGAAGCTGAGCAAACTGAAAATCAATGGCTTTTCTTGAAGTCACCAGAGAATTGAGGTTGCAGGGCAAACTGCTACCCAAAATCTTCAGAGAGGGTGAATGCAGAGAATCACAGTTAAGATCAGCTTACCTGGAGCAGAAGCCACTAGAGCCATAAACTGGTAGAAACACGTAAAAGACACTGACAAACTGCTGAGGATGCATGTGGGCTAGCATGAAAGTGAGAAACTCCTGGAGGACCATTTAAGGGGAGGCCCCACTGAGTTTTACTTCCAGGAACCCTACTAAGTTCTCACAGTGAAGAACCATGAAGAAACTCTGATGTTTCTGGCACAGGAGGGTGGGGGAGAAAGGTTACCATTTTGAAAGGATTTTGAAATATCCCCTGAGTGTGCTCCGTAATAGAAGCCTCCTCAGCAGGGGAAAAGACTACCAAGACTTATCCCACGTGGGTGAAGGGCAATTACCCAACTGCAGCCCCCTGTAGCCTTCCTGTCTCATCTAAGGAGTTCAAAGAAAAGAAGAAAAAAGCTTAGAAACACTTGTGAACGTCACAACCCAGGGACACAGGCCCACTAAAAGATTTAATTATATCCCCTCCCTTAACACCTTCCCACCGTGTCCCCAGGGCTGCAGTATAGTGATGGGATCATAGCTGAAAGAGTTGCAAGGCATAGGCTCTGTTTAAGGAGGAGATTTAGGGGAACCTAAAGACACAATAAACACAAAAACAAGGACACTAGAGGAAATTGAATCCTCTGACATGCACAGCTACGGTAAATATTAAACACAGCCCAACACCTAGCCAGATGAGCATAAAACTTCACACTAAAGGTTTATTTATTTCAGTTCCTATTTCCTAATACAGCATGTCTGGCTTTCAACCAAAAATTACAAGGCATGCTAAAAGGCAAGAAAAAACAGTCTAAACAGACAAAGCAAGCATCAGATCCACATTCACATTGACACTGGTTTTGGAATTATCACACATAGAATCCAAAATAACCATGATTAGTATGTTAAGGGCTCTGATGGAAAAAAGATGGCGCACAAGAACAGATGAGGAATGTCAACAGACGGAGGGAAATTCTAAGAAAGAAGCAAAAGGGAATGTTAGAAACCAAAAACACTACAAGAAATGGAGAAGGCCTGTGATTGGCTCATCTGTAGACTGCATATGGCCAAGGAAGGAATATGTGAGTTTGAATATATGTCAATAGAAACTTTGCAAACTGAAATGCACAGAGAAAAAGAAAAGAAATTTTAAAGCCCAGAATATCCAAGAACTGTGAGACAGTTTCAAAATATGTAGCTTGTGTAATTGGTATACCAGAAGGAGAAAAGAGAAAGAACAGAGTAGAAAAATATTTGAAGTAATAATGGCCAAGGATTTTCCAAAATTAATGACATGTTAACCCTAGATTGTAGAAGCTCAGAAAAGACCCCAACAAGATAAATACTAAAAAAGTCTATACTTGGACATATCATCTTCAAACTGTAGGAAACCAAAAGGTAAATCTTGAAAGAATCCAGAGGAAAATAAACATCCTACATCTAGAGGAACAAGGATGAGAATTGTGGGATTCTCATCATAAACCATGCAAGCAAGAAGAGAGTGGAGTGAAATATTTAAAGTGTTGAAAGAAGAAAAAACACCACCCACCTAGAATTTTATATCTAGTGAGATTATCATTCAAAAGTGAAGGAGAAATAAAACCTTTCTCAGACAAACAAAAACTGAGGGAATTCATCAGCAGCAGACCTGCTCTGCAATAAATATATATATATATATTTTTATTTATATATATATTTTTATTAATGTTATGATAGATTACAAGCTTGTGAGATTTCAGTTGTACATTTTTGTTAGTCATGTTGTGGGTACACCACTTCCCCCTTCGTACCCTCCTCCCACCCCCCCTTTTCCCTGGTAACCACCAATCAGATCTCCTTCTCAATATACTAATTTCCACCTATGAGTGGAGTCATATAGAGATCGTCTTTCTCTGACTGACTTATTTCGCTTAACATAATGCCCTCGAGGTCCATCCACGTTGTTGTGAATGGGCCAATTTCGTCTTTCTTTATGGCTGAGTAGTATTCCATTGTGTATATATACCACATCTTCTTTATCCAGTCATCAGTTTCTGGGCATGTAGGCTGGTTCCACCTCTTGGCTATTGTAAATAATGCTGCGATGAACATAGGGGTGCAACAGACTCTTGAGATATCTGTTATCAGGTTCTTAGGATAGATACCCAGTTCTGGGATGGCTGGATCATAGGGTATTTCTATTTTTAACTTTTTGAGAAATCTCCATACTGTTTTCCATAGTGGCTGTACCAGTTTGCATTCCCACCAACAGTGTATGAGGGTTCCTCTTTCTCCACAACCTCTCCAACATTTGTCGTTCTTGGTTTTGGATGTTTTTGCCAATCTAACGGGGGTAAGGTGATATCTTAGTGTAGTTTTGATTTGCATTTCCCTGATGATTAGCGATGATGAACATCTTTTCATGTGTCTATTGGCCATATTCATATCTTCTTTTGAGAAATGTCTGTTCATGTCCTCTGCCCATTTTTTGATCGGGTTGTTTGTTTTTTTGTTGTTAAGCAGTGTGAGTTCTTTGTATATTATGGAGATTAACCCTTTGTCGGATAAGTGGCTTGTAAATATTTTTTCCCAATTAGTGAGCTGTTTTTTTGTTTCAATTCTGTTTTCCCTTGCCTTGAAGAAGCTCTTTAGTCTGATGAAGTCCCATTTGTTTTTTCTTTCTATTGTTTCCCTCAACTGAGGAGTTACAGTGTCCGAAAAGATTCTTTTGAAACTGATGTCAAAGAGTGTACTGCCTATATTCTCTTCCAAAAGACTTATTGTCTCAGGCCTAATCTTTAGGTCTTTGATCCATTTTGAGTTTATTTTGGTGTGTGGTGAAAAAGAATGGTCAATTTTCAGTCTTTTGCATGTGGCTGTCCAGTTTTCCCAGCACCATTTGTTGAAGAGACTTTCTTTTCTCCATTGTAGGCCCTCTGCTCCTTTGTCGAAGATTAGCTGTCCATAGATGTGTGGTTTTATCTCTGGGCTTTCAATTCTGTTCCATTGATCTGTGGACCTGTTTTTGTACCAGTACCATGCTGTTTTGATCACTGTAGCTTTGTAGTATGTTTTGAAATCGGGGATTGTGATTCCGCCGGCTTTGTTTTTCTTGCTCAGGATTGCTTTAGCAATTCGCAGTCTTTTGTTCCCCCATATGAATTTTAGGATTGTTTGTTCAATTTCTGTGAAGAATGTTCTTGGGATTCTGATTGGGATAGCATTGAATCTGTATATTGCTTTAGGTAGTATGGACATTTTAACTATGTTTATTCTTCCAATCCATGTACAAGGAATGTTTTTCCATCTCTTTATGTCATCGCCTATTTCTTTCAAGAAAGTCTTGTAGTTTTCATTGTATAGATCCTTCACTTCCTTGGTTAAGTTTATCCCAAGGTATTTTATTCTTCTCGTTGCGATTGTGAATGGGATAGAGTTCTTGAGTTCTTTTTCTGTTAGTTTATTGTTAGTCTATAGAAATGCTACTGATTTATGCACGTTAATTTTATACCCTGCTACTTTGCTGTAGTTGTTGATTATTTCTAATAGTTTTTCTGTGGATTCTTTGGGGTTTTCTATGTATAAGATCATGTCGTCTGCAAACAACGAGAGTTTTACTTCTTCGTTACCTATTTGGATTCCTTTTATTTCTTTTTCCTGCCGAATTGCTCTGGCCAGCACCTCCAGTACTATGTTGAATAGGAGTGGTGAAAGTGGGCACCCTTGTCTTGTTCCTGTCCTCAGAGGGATGGCTTTCAGCTTTTGTCCATTGAGTATGATGTTGGCTGTGGGTCTATCATATATGGCCTTTATTATGTTGAGGTACTTTCCTTCTATACCCATTTTACTGAGGGTTTTTATCATAAATGGGTGTTGGATCTTGTCGAATGCTTTCTCTGCATCTATTGAGATGATCATGTGGTTTTTGTTTTTCATTTTGTTGATGTAGTGTATCACGTTGATTGACTTGCGGATGTTGAACCATCCCTGTGTCCCTGGTATAAATCCCACTTGATCATGGTGTATAATCTTTTTGATGTATTGCTGTAATCGGTTTGCCAAAATTTTGTTGAGGATTTTTGCGTCTATTTTCATCAGTGATATCGGCCTGTAGTTCTCCTTTGTGTTGTCCTTGTCAGGTTTGGGGATCAGAGTGATGTTGGCTTCATAGAATGTGTTAGGGAGTTCTCCATCTTTCTCAATTTTCTGGAACAGTTTGAGGAGAATAGGTATTAAGTCTTCTTTGAATGTTTGGTAGAATTCTCCAGAGAAGCCGTCTGGTCCTGGACTCTTGTTTTTGGGGAGGTTTTTGATTACCGTTTCTATTTCCTTACTTGTGATTGGTCTATTCAGATTCTCCATTTCTTCCTGATTCAGTTTGGGCAGATTGTAGGAGTCTAGGAATTTGTCCATTTCTTCCAGGTTGTTCAATTTGTTGGCATATAGTTTTTCATAGTATTCTCTTATGATCTCTTGTATTTCATTGGTATCTGTTGTGATTTCTCCTCTGTCATTCCTGATTTTATTAATTTGCAATTTCTCTCTTCTTTTCTTGGTGAGTCTGGCTAGGGGTTTGTCAATTTTGTTAATTCTTTCGAAGAACCAACTCTTTGTTTCATTGATCCTTTCTATTGTCTTTTTTGTTTCAATATCGTTTATCTCTGCTCTTATTTTTATTATTTCCCTCCTTCTACTGACTCTGGGCTTTGTTTGTTCTTCTTTTTCTAGTTCTGTTAGGTGTCGTTTGAGGTTGCTTACGTGAGCTTTTTCTTGTTTAGTGAGGTGAGCCTGTATTGCGATGAATTTCCCTCTTAGGACTGCTTTTGCTGCATCCCAAATGATTTGGTATGTCGTGTTCTCATTTTCATTTGTCTCCAGATAATATTTGATTTCTTCTTTAATTTCTTCAATGATCCATTGTTTGTTGAGAAGCGTGTTGTTTAGTCTCCACATTTTTGCACCTTTCTCTGCTTTTTTCTTGTAGTTGATTTCTAGTTTAATAGCGTTATGATCAGAAAAGATGCTTGATATTATTTCAACTCTCTTGTATTTATTGATGTTTGCTTTGGTTCCCAAAATATGGTCAATCCTTGAGAATGTTCCATGTGCACTTGAGAAGAATGTGTAACCTGCTGTTTTTGGATGAAGTGTTCTATATATATCTATTAAGTCCATCTGGTCTAATTTTTCATTTAATTCTATTATTTCCTTGTTGATTTTCTGTCTGGATGTTCTGTCCATTGGTGTTAATGGTGTGTTGAGGTCCCCTACTATTATTGTATTGTTGTTGATGTCTTCTTTTAGTTCTATTAAGAGTTGCTTTACAAATTTTGGTGCTCCTGTGTTGGGTGCGTATATATTTATAAGTGTTATGTCTTCTTGGTGGAGAGTCCCTTTTATCATTATATACTGTCCCTCTTTATGTTTCTTTATCTGTTTTGTTTTGAAATCTACCTTGTCTGATATTAGTATAGCGACACCTGCTGTCTTTTGTTCATTATTAGCTTGGAGTATTGTTCTCCATCCCTTCACTCTGAGTCTGTGTTTGTCTTTGGGGCCGAGGTGTGTTTCCTGGAGGCAGCATATTGTTGGATCTTGTTCTTTGATCCATCCTGCCACTTTGTGTCTTTTGATTGGGGAGTTCAATCCATTTACATTTAGAGTGATTATTGAGACGTGGGGGCCTACCACTACCATTTTGTGTCTTGTTTTCCGGTTTTCTTCAATTTCCTTTGTTTCTCGTCCCATGGTTTAATCTGTTCTGATGTAGAGCTGCTACTCTCTGTTGTTGTCCTTCTACTTATCTCCTCTGCTCTTGGTTTTGTAGCCCCTTTCCTTTTTTGGATTTTTCAGGAAGGAGGGTTTTCCTGAGGATTTCCTGAAGAGGAGGTTTTGTGGCAATGAACTCCCTTAATTTTTGTTTATCTGGGAAAGTTTTTATTTCTCCATCGTATTTGAAGGATATTTTCGCGGGGTAGAGAATTCTCGGCTGTAGATTTTTGTCCTTCAGATTTTTGAATATATCATTCCACTCTCTTCTAGCCTGTAAAGTTTCTGCTGAGAAATCTGCTGATAGCCTGATGGGGGTTCCTTTGTAGGTTAGTTTCTTTTGCCTGGCTGTGCTTAATATTTTCTCCTTGTCGTTGACTTTTGCTAGCTTCACTACTATATGCCGTGGAGTTGGTCTTCTTGCATTGATAAAGTTTGGAGATCTATTGGCTTCTGTCACCTGAAGATCCATCTCCCTCACCAGATTTGGGAAGTTCTCAGCCATTATTTCTTTGAATAGGTTTTCTGCCCCTTTCTCCTTCTCTTCTCCCTCTGGTATACCTATAATCCTTACGTTGCATCTCCTAATTGTGTCTGATAATTCTCGGAGAGTTTCTTCATTTCTTTTAAGTCTTGCTTCTCTCTCCTCCTCTGCCTGCAACAATTCTATATTGCCATCTTCCCAATTGCTAATTCTTTCCTCCATATTATCAGCCCTACTGTTCAGAGCATCTAGATTTTTCTTAATCTCCTCTATTGTGTTCTTCATTTCCAATATTTCTGTTTGGTTCTTCTTTATCGTATCAAACTCTTTTGTGACATAGCTCCTGAACTCGTTGAGTTGTCGGTCAGAATTCTCTCTTAACTCATTGAGAATCCTAATGATGGCTGTTTTGCAGTCATCATCATTTAGGTTATATATCTCATTTTCTTTGGGATTGTTTTCTGTGTATTTGTTACTTTCTTTCTGTTCTGGAGATTTAATGTATTTTTTCATATTGCTTGATGATGTTGATTTGTGCCTCCGCATGGAGATAGAGTTTAGTTGCTCCTTTCACTTGTTTCAGCTGCTGCGGTGGGGGGAGCAGCTGTTTATACTTCACCAACCAGGAACCCTGTCCGTAGTTGCTAACTGGGCCTGGGCCCCTCTTCGTAGCCACAGTGGCCCTTTGGATTCCCTCCTCTGCCGTGGGGGCCGTCACAGGGGGGCTTCAGGCTGCAGGTGCCTACTGTTGTTGCCCACCTAGATGCGCTCTCTCCTTGGGGTCTGCAATGGTGTTATGGGCTTTTCCAGCGGCCAGGGGTGGGATCACTTACATTTGTCGCTCCGTTGCTGTCGGCACCCACCAAATCTCACTTGTCCTCTATGGGTCCCAGGAGAGCTATTGGCATCTTCTACAGTCTGTGGTTAGTACACCTATCTATGCTGCTTTTGCCCTGGGGTCTTCCAGCCTTGTGGCTGGCGGCTGGGTGCCTTCTACTGGTGCTGTGCAGAGGCTTTCCCTAAGGCTGCTGTGAGCCTGTAGGGTTTCCCCCTAGGCTACTAAGCTGGGTCTCTGGAACTCTCTCCAGCCCCAGTCCTCTCCGAGATCTCCGGCAATCCCTAGCCTCACGGGGTGGGCAACGGCAGCTGGGGGTCGCCCCGCCCTCTGGGATTCTCTCCGGGCCTCTCCCGGAGCCGTGAATGCTCAGCGTGGCCCCTCTGCTAACGGCACACAGAGAGTTTTGTCTGCTGCCCGGGCGGAGCTCCGGCGCTTCCCCTCCGGGTCGCAGAACCGGCCTTTGAGAGTTCCCCCAGCCCCGGTCCTCTCCTCTCCAAGATCTCCGGCAATCCCTAGTCCCACGGGGCGGGCAACGGCAGCTGGGGGTCGCCCCGCCCTCTGGGTTTCTCTCCGGGCTTCTCCCGGGAGCCCTGAATGCTGGGCGTGGCCCCTCTGCTAATGGCAGACAGAGAGTTTTGTCTGCTGCCTGGCGGAACTCTGGCGCTTCCCCTCCGTGTCGCAGGACCGGCCTTTGAAAGTTCCCCCGCCCCGGTCCTCTCCGAGATCTCTGGCAATCCCTAGCCCCACGGGGCCGGCAACGGCAGCTGGGGGTCACCCCGCCCTCTGGGATTCTCTCCGGGCCTCTCCCGGTGCCGTGAGTGCTCAGCGTGGCCCCTCTGCTAACGGCAGACAGAGAGTTTTGTCTGCTGCCCGGGCGGAGCTCCGGCGCTTCCCCTCCGGGTCGCCGAACCGGCCTTTGAAAGTTCCCCCAGCCCCGGTCCTCTCCGAGATCTCCGGCAATCCCTAGTCCCACGGGGCGGGCAACGGCAGCTGGGAGACCTCCGTGCCCTCCGTGTCTCTCTCTGGGACCCTCTGGGCGCCCCGAGCACCAGGCTGGGTCTCCCCGCCAATGGCGGGGAGAGACTCTCCCTGCGGGCTCAGGTGTGTAACTCCAAAGTTTCCCTCTGCGTTTAGGAGTAATTGCGGGGGGTTTAGGTAGGGTTCTGGTCACCTCTTTCCACCGTCGCTCCTCTGTTGTGTTCTCGCTCCTGCCCTAGATGTGTGTGGATCCTCTGGGGGCGTCCGTTGGAAGAAAGCTGCTTGTGGGTACTAGGCTGCCCGTCGGGGTCGGAGAGTTTTCACCTATTTCCACATCCTCCTGGAGGAAAGTCCATCCGCCTTCCGATGTATAGTCGCGTGGGTGTCTCAGACGTCCTGAGATGCTGTCTGGATATCCTTTGTCAAGCGATAAGTGTCCAAATAATTGTAGACTGGAAGGGCGAGAGACAAAGAGGACTACTCACGGTGCCATCTTGGCTCTCCCTCCCTCTTTATGTCTGTCTTAAAACAAGTTTTCATAAATAAGGATGCCCTGGCTTCCCGCGGGTTGCTAGAGAAAGAATGTGAATGGATCTTAGTTTAAAACTGCAGAGAGTTAAGCCGCTTTCTCAAAGTCACATTTCACAAAGGTCAGTGCCCTCCATGCTCAAGGCAGCAAGGTGACGCGAACCTGCAATAAATATTTTTTAAAAGTTCCTCAGGGAGAAGGAAAATGATAACTTGGATCTTCATTAAAAAGAGGAAGAGAAGGAATAAATTAAGGTAAAATGAAACTTTTATTTTTCTTATTCTCAACTGAGTTAATAATAATAGTGACAATGTATTGGGTGATTATATGGATAAGTGAAAGGAATGAAAACAATGTTACAGAGGACTTACATTGGTTATAAATGTATATTACAAACTCTACAGCAAGCACTGAAATTTTTTTTAAAGAACAATTGATATAGTAAGAGATGAGAGAAAATGGAATCATATAAAATGCTTGTCTAAAACCAGAAAACGCAGAAAAAGAAAAGAAAAAAGAATAGATATAATGAATAGTAAGCAGTTATAGACATTGTAGATATGAGTCCTACCGTATTTTTTAAAAATCACTAAATATAAATGGTGTAAATTCACCAATTAAAAAACAGAGACTGCCAGTGGATAAAAAAACAAGACCCAATTAAATATTGTATACAAAATGCCCACTTTAAAAATAAAGATACAGGTAGATTACAAATAAAGACAGAGAAAAATGTACCATGCTAACACTAACCAAAAGAAAACAGGAGTAACTATATTAATTTCAGACAAAGGAGACTTCAGAACAAGGAAAATTATCAGGGATAAAGAGAGGTATTACATAACCATAAAGGGTCCATGCTCCAACAAGACACACAGTCCTCAACATGTATACATCTAACAACATAGTGTCAAAATATGAGGCAAAAACTGGTAGAACTGCAAAGAGAAATAGTTGAATCCATTGTTATGTTTGGAGATTTCACCCTCTCTCTCAGAAATGGACAGATTCAGCAGGCAGAAAATCAGTATAGATGCAGTTGACCTGAACAGCACCATCAGTCAACGTGATCTAATTGACATTTTGTAGAGTACTTCATCCGATAATACACATTCTTCTCAAACTCTCATGGAACATTCACCAAGATAGACCACGTTCTTGGCCACAAAACACACTTTAACAAAAATAAATAGAGATCGTACAAAGTATGTTTTCAGACCATAATGGAATTAAACTAGGAATTAATTACAGAAGGATAGCTGGAAATCCTAAAATGTTTGGAGATTAAACAACACGCTACTAAACACATTGGTTAAGGAAGAAGTCTCAAAGTATTTTAAACTAAATGAAAATTAAAATAGAACTTATTAAAATTTATAAGGTATAGCAAAAGCAGTGCTTAGGGGGAAATTGATAGCATTGAATGCATCTATTTGAAAAGAAAGATTTGATATTTCTGAGGGACCTGATTTACTTACCTGATTGATGTCTCTCTCTTTCCGAAATATTGGGAAACATGGACTCCTCTTTAGGTAGCACAGTGACAGAAGAAGGAGCCCCACCCCACACAGGAAGGAAAGGATGGGAATACCTAGGAACTCAAGCTGGAGCTCAGCCATGGTGCATTAACATTCCTCAGACAAAGAGGGTGATCTGCATCACCAGAAGTGCATTGCCACCTCAGGCAGCTGGGCGTTAAGAGTGCACATTCTAGACTAGAGTTCCAGGCCCACGTCACAGAGCTTTAGCATAGACACCAAAGGTTCTTGAAGGTCGGGGAGGGGAAAACACAGAAGTGATGAACCCACAACCCTTCCCCCACCATCCAGGCCAGCAAATCAGTCCACCCCTCTGAGGCCCTTTAGATACTTCCAACTTACCTTCCAACTCCACATATTCACCATAGCATATATTTCACCTTGGTGAAATTTTCTATTTATTCTGTTACCCAGCTATTACCTAAGAGCCTTTTATTGCTTGGTGATCTCCTTTTGGACCCCCACGTCATCTTTGAAAGTCGGTCCTGTGCCCAGGGATTTACATCCCCAAGATCTACTCGGCCTTCAACTAAAACTTCCCCTCATACATAATGTGTTTTTACCTGTATGAAACCAGAAATACACTCAGCAGCAGCCCCACCTCCCGTTATCTCCTCAAAAGAATCCACTATCACCAAAAAGCATGAGAGAACAGAGTAGCCTGTATCAACCAACAGAAAGCCTGAGAAAGAGGGCCACAAGGGCGTGGCACATCCGTGGACCCAGGGCAAACAACTTGAAAATGTTTGGTAGTTCTTCTTTTCCCCGAATCCCTCTTAGGCTAGTCAGCCTCTAAAGGTTCTCAAATCTGGCCTCCTCCACCCATACGGTGTCTCACCCTGCTGCTCCCTCTTTTTCTCTGCCAAATCCCCTCCTCCCAGCAAAATTTTAAACTTTTCCATTATTTTACAGAGCAATTGTGCTGGACCATGACCTGCAGGGTCAAACTCATCTTGATTTAGGTACTAGGCTTCTCTTTAGCATAACTTCTAGTGAGCACAGTTGTAATCATATTTGACAGTACCTTTAGATTTTTTTTGAATCACACCTTTGGTTACTTCTTCCATGAAAGGTTTTATGATTTTTTTCCCCATCTACTTTCTATCTTTTCCCCAAAATTCCCATTGACATCTCTGTACCTTTTTAAACAATAATGTCATTTTTGTTGATGGTGTATATATATTTATTTCATCTCCCCCCCACGCTAGCTAGTCATTTAATAGTTATAACTTTTACAGCTTCATTGTTTAGTGCTAAACTGCTGGAATGAAGCCCTGTGTCATGTCCTCCCTTTGCCTGCCCGCATTCCCTTGCTGAGTCTGATGAATCTATGTTGGCCGCAGACACCCAATCCTTTCCCTCCCATGTGAGAGGGTTTACCAGTAATGACAGCTCCTTTCTTTCCCTGTCTTCTCCCTCATCCACAGCTTCACTATCGTCTCTACCCAAAAGGAAGGTACACTTCAAGCCCACCCCTCTCATGTACCCTCCCTCGACTGCAGGAGGTCTCTGTTCAGACAAATCCCTCTATGTATCTTTGCTTCTCTGGCGTTGTTTTTTTTATAGCAAGTCTGGTCCTGACTGCCCCTAAGGTCCCCAGGACTCATGATTGTAAAATCATCCTTTAAAGTCTGAGCAAGATAAGCTCCACCAACAATAGTTTCAGGTGGGGCCGGCCCCATGTTCGAGTGGTTAAGTTTGCACACTCCGCTTTGGTGGCCCAGCGTTTCGCCGGTTTGGATCCTGGGCACGGACATGGCACATTCATGGACATTCGTGTGTGTGTGTGTGTGTGTGTGTGTGTGTGTGTGTGTGTGTGTGTGCTGATATAGAGAGAAAGGGGAGGGAGGGAGCGGAGACAGAGACAAAGTGGAAAGATAATCGAAAATGGGTCAAAATACTAATGGGTACACCTGGATAAAAGGGTATGTGGTTGTTTACCATCCATGCAACTTTTCCACAAGTTTATCTTTAAATAAATACATTTTAAAAATGGACCGTTGGCTGTTGTCCCAAATTTTGCCTAACCTTTGAGATTTCTGGCTTTGATTCCCGCAGCTGCCATCGCTAGCGTACCCAGACCCCAGAAGTGTGCAATGGTGACTTTAAAACAGTTGTTGCAGGTTCTGTCCCAGGCAAGAAACCCTGGATCCTCTTTGCACATTTAAAGTGTGCTAACATTCTAACAGGGTTTCACAAAATACTGGAAAAGAGCATCCCCCCCAAAATTTTTTTTAAAAAATTATACATAATATAAAACAAAAACCAAAGGAAAGAACAAAATATTCAACATGTGTACAGCATGAAACCCTTAATTTCTTCCTTATCTTGTGCCACTGGGTCGTCTGTCTTCTGGGGTTTTGTGGTGTGAGTTGATTTGCTGCCACTTCCTCTGCTCTGCTAGTCAGTTACCACTCCTGCACCGGATTTCCATCTTCAAAAAATGTGTTGACATCTTTTGTCATATCTTCTCCCCTTCTTGTCATCCTCAATGGCCTTATTCTTTTTAAATCCTTTACTTGTTTTAGCAGCTTTATTGAAATATAGTTCACATACTATACAACTTACCCATTTAAAGTGTATAATTCCATGATTTTTAGTATATTCACAGATGGGTAACCATCACCACAGTCAATTTGAAAGCATTTTCATGACTTCAAAAAGAAACTTCATAACCTTTAGCTGTCATGCCCCTGTCCTCTCATCCCCCCAGCCCTAAGCAACCACTAGTCTACTTCCTCTCTCTCTAGATTTCCCTGTTCTGGACATTTCGTATGAATGGAATCATACGAGGTTATTTGTGACTGGCCTCTTTCACTTCTGCGTAATGTTGTCAGGGTTTGTGCATATTGTAGCATGTATCAGTACTTTTTATTGCCAAAAAATATTACATTGTGTGGATATACCGTAATTTACCCATTCGTCAGTTGATGGACGTTTAGGTTGTTTCTGTCTTTTGACCATTATGAATAATACTGCTATGGACATTTGTGTACAAGTTTTTGTGTGGACATATGTTTTCATTTCTCTTGAGTGTCTAGCTACAAGTGGAATTTCTAGGTAATATGGTAATTCTGTGTTTAACTTTTGAGGAACTGCCAGACGGTTTTCCAAAACAGCTGCACCATTTTCCTACCCACCAGCAGCATAGAAGGGTTTCAGTTTCTCGGCCTTCTAACACTTGCTATTATCTAACTTTTTGATTCTAGCCATCCTGTGTGTGCAGTGCTATCTCACAGTGGTTTTGATTTGCATTTCCCTGGTGACTAATGATGTGGAGCATCTTTTCATGTAATATTTTACTTTTGGGGAAGGAGAGGAGATAAAAAAGTGTTTGATCTCCTGTGTTTAACTCATCATACAGTAGCTCGTTTTAAATGTATTACAGGAAAAAAACTTTCTTCTAAATCTTGAAAACACTTGCATGGTGATGTGAAGTCCTTATCACATGTACAGTTTTCTCCTTCTGTGCTCTCTACTTGCTGCAGTCACTGTGTGACTGAGGGACCGCAACACCGTGCACTGCATTTGCTTGGGAAGATTCCTTTCTGCGTGGGGTGGAGGGAGGAGTTAACTCAGTGACTTCTCAGGCTTGACTACAGGGCTGAGCAGAACTGATGGCCAGAGCACCTAAAGCTCAGTGCGTTTCCTCCCCATGGCTCTGTCCACCTGTTTTGGGTCAGTGAGCTCCACAGGTAGTAAATGTCAAAGAAACATGAGAGCTGTGACATGGGCACAAAGCATACATCTGAGAGACGGATGGCAGGATGTTCCCATGGGCTTTTGCCCCTTAACCGTAGTGTAGGAGACGGGCCGTATCACACGTGCCAGATGATAACTGTGAAAGTGGGTAAGGGGCACGTGGGAAGTTCCACGGCTCTTGTGCATGTTTAAACATTTCTGTAATAGAAAGCTTAAAATAATGAAAGAAGCTGGGTGCCTCCTAAAGAGAGGGAGGGGACGAAAGGAGACCTGGCAAGGGGGCTCAGTCCGTCAAGACAAGGGTTTAGCTCTCTCAATAGGGACATTTCAGGAAGTGTAATCATTGAGGTTAGGAAGGAAACCTCTTTTCATATAACAGGAAAGAAGGAAAGGAGGAACGGGAAAAGGTTTTTGTGAAGGTTTATTGACGGAAAGTTCCTGTCTCATGACTTCTAGTTCCTCTGTGATCAGTGGTCCAGCACATCTACTGAGCAAATGGAGACAGCCTAAATTTGAGGAAAGTGGAGGAGATTTGAAATAAATTTGAGTGTCCCTGGAGAGAGAATGGAGTAAGGAAACAGCGACCTAAGCTCCGTTTGTTTTGTTCTCATGTTAGTAAGCATGGGATAGTTCTTTTTGGAATGAGTGAGTGATTTCCAGCTAGTGCTGGGGCTGAATTTACTGTGGCATCGGTAGACTCCATTGTGAGATTTAATCCATTGGGGTGATCAATTAGTTATAGGAAGGCATTTCTGGGAAAGGCAGAGAGATGGGATTTTGCCAGACAGGAAGGATTAAAAGGGATTGGATGGGGCCCATTAGTAGCAGAGCTTTTTAAATGTTGGTTACCTGACAGACCATCAAGTCTACCCCGGAGAGGGAGGAAATGTAAACAAGAGCTTGACGGACAGACAAGGAGTAAGTGGAAGAATGAATGGCCTGGAGTTGAAAAGTTAACAAGGGGCATATGACTCAGAAGAATGAGAGACGAGGCCAAAGGGTGGAATGTCCGACTGTAATAATCTGGATGGCTGAAGTGTTCCTGGTGATAAGCTCTGGAGTGTGGCAGTAACTACACTGGAATGGAAGGAAAGGACCCTAAGATGAGATGATGCAGAAACTGAGAGGCTGGTCTTTGGCTGGTCTATCCACATCGATGGTAGAGCCCTCCATGGCCTCCTCACCTCTTCGAGTCTCCTGCCCTGGGCCCCATCCCCCTCCCAGGACCTCCACAGAATCTGCATTCTTTCTTTGACCTCAAGTTTCAGACATTGTGGGGTCAATGGCATAACTCTGGACAAGAAGATCCAAGTGTGGAGTGAGAGAGGCTGTAGTGGACACCGGTTTTGGTTTTGGTTTTTGTTTTAACACCTAGCATTCACAAGTCTTTCTGGGAAAACCACCTCCAGTGCCCTCTGGGATACTCACCCCATTTGTGTAGAGTGTGTGTGTTTGTGTGTATGTGTGCGTGTGCGGTTTTGTTACAATAGTTACCATTATACTTGTATCTTTTCTAATGTCCTCAAATTCCTTTCCCTTACTTGGAGTCTTATTTCGTTTGTCACCTATATCTTGACCCCCTCTTATTACTTACAGAACAATCATTTTATTCTATTTTTCCCTTTTTCTCCTCCCTTCCATTTTTAAAATCATGTGGTTTTTAGAAAACAAAATTGGTATTTTATTTTTCCACCATTGTAACCATCTGTATTTTACTTAGACATCTACAACTTAATGTATTTAATGCTCACCATCATAAAGCTTTTTGAATTTTGCCCCAGTTGACACTCAGCCAATTTTTGAGTCCCAGTCTGTCTAAGTGGAGTTGCCTTTCCTCCAAACCCCTATTGTAAGGGTGGGTATGTGTGCAGTCCATGGTGAGACCCCCATATATCTGTAACCTGGTGCATAGTCTGGGACTCACCTCTGGTTCATGAGCTGCAGGTGTTCTGGGGGAGACCAACCATGGCTCCACCAAGGCCGTGAATATCAGAGGCGGCACTTCCATCCTGATAGGTGAACTGTACACACTAAGGGCAAGATCTTGTATATTCCTATTAAGCATAGATGGAAGGAAGGAAGCAAGATCACCTTCCCCAAAGAGGGGTTGCCATGCCTGATGACCTCCCTGCAGATATTGTTTAGTATTCAAAGAACAGCCCAGTGCCTTTTTGGAATAAGGCATCAGTGTGCTGTGCAGTGCCTGGATCAGCCTCAAGGTGGTGATGCCTGGATCAGATTGAGGAGGGGGCGGGGGGAACAGGACAGGGTCACCATATGGATGATGAGGCATAAAGCTTTGTTCTACCAGCAAGGTCCTTCTTTCCCCTCTTCATTTTTTCTTCCCTCCTCACTTACTCCAAGTCATCTTTTCCTTACTCTCAGCTTTATTTTATCCTGGGAGGTAGGTGGCTACCCGGTCAACATTGTTACTACTGGCAGCTGAGTGATGCTTTTGCTCTGCAACAAAATATCATTTGGCAGTCTGAAGAAATACCTACAGAGGGGAACCACTTCCCCCAGGTGCCTTTCCAGTAGGGAAACCTCAATGTAAAGTTTAAAGTATTCTTCCCTAACACATTAATATGACTCACATGACAGATTCTTAAGGCGTGTCTGTGCTGTTCCTAGCCCCTCCCCCACCAGCCCAGGATCCACTGCAGCAATACCCTCCCCCACCCCCCAAATCCCATTCAGGGTTCACCCACCTGTGGGGTCCTCTGGTCACTGACCTCTAAATCATGATGAAGCCACTGTTTTTTCTTCATTGTTGTTTTATGAATTGCATACCTATTCTTGACCCTCTTCGGATAGAGAACACCTGTCTTCCCTACTCTCTGAAGGATGTAAAACATTCAGTGAGCGGAAGGTGTGGGCTGCTCTACACTTTCGTTAAGGCTAAGCGAAGAGGCAGGAGGCAGAGCCCACCTCCTCAAACTTCATCAGGGAGGAAATGGGCTTTTGGGGGCACGTGATATCGCTTTGTCAACAAGAGCTCCAGAGCACTGGTGACCTTTCAGAAGCCAGAGGAAGCAATCAGTAAGAGCTGAACTCACTCCTCCTTTTCCCTAAGCACAAGCCCTGAGTTACCTGAAACCCATGCCCCCAACACAGGACACAAAAAAGACATCACTATTATTAGAGAATCATTTATTGGGGAGAATTAGTATTCTCCACAAGAAGGAATTACTTTGCTGTGGGAAATTTTCCGCTCTCGAAACGCTGGAAAAGCGTTTTCTGTTGACATAGAGATGGATCCCTAAACATAGTGCCTTTAGCAGTGGTGAGAACAGCTGGAGGCCCCTGGGCCGGCTTGACACCTGCAGGTGGAACTTGGATGGGGCACATGCTCCCTGCGGGACACAGATAAGGGACGCTTCTGATCCAATAGCTGATCTTTAAACGCCACGACTTTCTGAGGATGTCTGTTCTGGTCTCTGATCCGTCTAGAACATGTAAGATAATTCTGGCCAGCAAAGACAACTTCTTGGTGGCAGGACTTGGTGTTTGGCACTTTACAGGAGGGAGCCGTGTAGTTGGAAGGATGCCCCTGGATGGGCTCTGCCTGGGCCTGCTCTTCTGCCTTCTGCTCAGTTTTCACAAACTTCCTCAGGGAAGGAAGGGGCTCTTGAGGGCGGGTGACCTGTGCTGCACACCGCTGCCCCAGTTTCTCCACTGGGAACTTCCCAGGGACCATCCTGGTCTTCTGAGCCGTGGTGGTCCCAGTAATGGCAGCTCTCCCTTTAACCAGGCCTCTGCTCTGTGCAGATGATATGGGGCTGCCCTTTTCCTGGGGATGTTCTTGCTTTTTGCCTTTTGTCCCAGGACGAAGCCATTGAAAAATGTGGTTCATCTTTTTTCTGAACAGACTTTCAGGAGGAGGCTGTGCCTTCTGTGATGAGGTCTGGGAAGACTTGCTCCCAAGCGTCTCCTCTGATGCTGTGATCTGAGTAGGGAAACTCTTTCTTGTAGATTGGGATGTCCCCAACCCTGCATCCCCTCCACCAAGCTCTTCTTTGTTGGGGCCCGGAGGGCTCACTCTCATTGTAGCTGGTGGGAATTTCTTATCGTCGGACCTCTTTAGGTCTTTCTTAGGGACCCAAGGCTCCTGCCGCTGCTGCCTGCTGATCCCACTGTCCTCCAGATGGACACGCAGCACCTGGGAAGCTCCCATGTCCCCACTAGAGACACCGTGGGCATGAGTCGGTGAGGCCTTGTAAATCAAGCTCTCTGAGGCAGGGGACCTGTCAGTGTGTTGGCCTTGGACCTGGCTCTGATTCCTCTTCTCTAGTTTTGACTTTAATTCCCCAAACAGATGTTCCTTAAGATCCGATGACTTTGGGTCTTGGGGAACTTGTCTTTTTGGTGCAGGGCTTTCAATGGTCCCAGTAATTTCTATTTTACTGTGATTCTCACGTATCATTTGGGAGCTTCCTGGCTTGCTGGTTGTCAACACATTACGAGTTTTTGACTGCAGAGCGTTGAGCTCCTTGACCCTGAATATGTCCCTGGCCGTGTTGTGCACGGAAAAGGGTTCCGACTTCATCTTTTTGTCCTGTCGCCCTTCTCTTCTATCACTGGAACTCACTCTCTCATCTTTTGTCTCATGTTTGGCACCAGCTTGCCTTGCAGGCAGCTCTGGGGGGCATCTGGTGCCTAGCTGAGTAAATTTCTGACTCGCTTTGCCTGTGATGCCACATGTGACAGGCAGATGAGTCTGCCTGGCACCCTTACTCCTCTGAACAACCTCTGCAATCTCTTGGTTGATACCAGAGGGTGAGTGTCTCGGCACCCCTTGTCCTTCCCTGCCCATAGGTGAAGTAGCAGGGCAAAGACGATCCAGGACCAGGGCTGAATTTGTTGTTTCCGCTTTTTCTTGAAGAACAGATTTAGAGCTTCCTCTATGGGGCTCGAAGCCCTCGGATTTGGAGTCCACTTCCCAAGTTGGGTTATTTGAGGGGGGACAGTAGAAATAGGGCAAGGACTGGGATGCAGCATCTTCCAATTTAAACGCCTGTATGGATTCAAGGACCCTGCAGGGAAGGCCCCACTCCATCGTCATACGAAAGCTTTTAATATGGGTTTCCATCATCTGTTGTGCACTGGAATCAATGAAGCAAAGCTCCTGGAAGGTATTCAGGGAGGAGTCCCCACCCACTGAAGGTGGCAAACTCCTCTGTGTTATTTGGGTGCGGGATTTGTCAGAAAGCAGCAATGTCTGCTTGCTAGCATGCCATGAACTGCGCACAGTCCCAGGGAGCCGAGCCTCACTGATTTCCTCAAACTTCTTGCTCAAATGTGCTTTCAGGACATTTTCAAGTTGTTTCTGATCTAGACTTTCCTCCAAGGCCCTTGAATTTTTCCCTGACAGACTTGCCATGTGACTATTTAGGTCTTTCTCAGAGTCATATGCCGGATCCTTATCTGAAGAGCTCTCTGGGTCACTCAACAGATGAGCTTTTGGGCCGTTCTCTGGGCTATGCCCCTGATCCTTCCCCATCTCCTTCTCTACCTCAAGCAGTTCTGAACCCCTCTCATGGAAGCTTTTGGATTGGCTCAATCCAACATTTAGATCTTTGTTCACCGAGATCCATGAGAGTCCACGATTGCTCTCTGACTTAGCTATCTCTGAGAAATCTCTTGGAGGCATCATCAGTGACAGACACTCGCAGATCCTGCGGGGCAGGCCCCACCTGTGTTGGATGAGCCTCTTTCGAAGGTGATGTTCCAGTTTCTTCCTCAGCTCATCACTGAGAGGAAACTCTACGGGAAGGGTGGAGATGGAGGCATGGGCCTGGGAGGCCTGATGGTAAGGGAAGTTGGGAGCTGAAGAACAAAATTCTTCCTGAGATCTTTGGACTACAGAGGGGGAACCCCACAAACTTTCCTGTTGCTTCTGCAACACTTTCCATTCCAGTTGTTGAATTTCAGATGAGGTGAGAGACTCTGATTCATCCTGGGGTCTATGGTAACACACTCCACAGATCCTTATCTGGGGTAGAGGACCAGATGGTAGGATTGGGAGTGGGGATTTAAGGTGGACCTGGGACTTGACCTGAGTGAGAGGTAGGGGCTGGGATTGGGGCAGGGTTTGAGGCAAGGGCTGGGGCTGGATCTCAGGCAAGGATGGAGGTGGGCGATGGAGAGGTACTGGGGATTCTTGGCCCGTGGAGGCATTTGAGATGGTATTGAAAGGGAAGATTGTGGTGCAGTCACTTGAGTCACGGATAGCAGAGGGCAAGGACTCGCTGTGCAGAGATGGGAGACCCCAGAAGAGCTGCATACATTTTTCCTGTAAATGGTCCTCCAAGATTTTAGGATATGGGGGCTGCTCATGCATGTGCAGCTCCTTTGGTTTGCCTGCACTGCTCCAAAAAGGAAGGGAGAATGCTGAGTCACACTCATCAGCATTTGACTCTAACATTTTCCCCGAAGGATTTAGTTGGTAGCCTGGCCTAAGCTTTTTTGGAAAAGAACCCTTCTCCTTCTCCTTTTCCTTCCACATCAGGAAATCACTCCTCTTTCGGACTTGTCTCTCCAGGAGTGCCAGGACATGAGGGCTGAGAAATGAGAGGTTACCAGGCTCTATAAGGTTAGCTGTAGAGTGTCTGTCCAGAGAGGACTCTGAAGAATGGAGGGCAAGAAACTCTCGATTAAAATCACGTGGTGCCAAGGTGGAAGCTGCTAAGAACAAGTCTTTGGCACAAGCTTGCCACCAGGATAATTTTGAAATTGACAGGCTTGAATGGTCAGTGCCTCTGACTGTTGGGACATAAGTGGACAACCCACCAGGGCTATCTGGAGGTGAGTTCTCTGGAGCAGATTTCAATAAGATGGAAACCGATTTAGATTGAGTCACAGTTAGAGGGTGGTCTGTCGGTGGTGAGACAGACAGGCTTGGTGGTGCGTGATGACAAGCTAGTGAATCATTGGGATTCATTATCTGGGAAAAATTTGGTAAGGCGTTAATATCCTGGGAAAGGGTGCGGTCAAGAGAGAAGATCGTATTCAGAGACAGAGTGGCCTGTGGTTGGAGAATAGGACCCGTTGCCTGGGTGTCATGTGGTGGGAGAGGGGGAAGGGCAAGGGGTTGGGGTGGGGAATGGTCTGCTGGGAAGTTGGACTCCAAGGGAGGAAAAGGCTCTGGTGGCATAGAGTGACCCGGTGGTGAGGGTGAAAGTAAGTCAGCTAAGGGTGTCATTGGATTAGGTGAGAGAACGGAGGGGGGCGGTGGGGAAGGGTCAGGTGGAGGGGATGGTGTTAGGTCTCCTGGAGGGACTTCTGAGAAGGCAGAGGACAGAGTGAATGATGACTCAGTCCCAGAAGCTGTGGAAGCCATAGAGGACACAGAGGCAGTATCATCTTCCAGGTCCTCCAGGAACAGCAGCCGATTGATCTTTGCAGTTGTGCTATTACACACCTCACAGGAGGGGTCTGGGCATAATAGTTGACGAATGCGGGTGGTATCGCGAGGCCAGCCTAGGGGCCTGCGGAAGACAGGAAGTAGAAAACTGTAGCCAGGACCAGAACAAGGAAAGGAGGACCTGCTGGCCTGTCAGGGGAGGGGCCACCTGAAGCCTGCTGCCCCTTCACAATGCCCCACATCTATGACTTCACCATACACTCAGCAGCCCTCCCCCCAAGGCCTTCATTCACATACCCGTTCCTATGGCAAACCCCTCCCATGAATACTGCAGGCTGTACTGAATCCCTGGAATTGCAGAGAACATGTCAAAGAGGGATCAGGAAAGAAAAGACTAGTCACCTTTTCAGAATAGAAATTAGCCTCCTTTTCTCCTCTGTTTCCCTCTGGTAGTTTCTCCAACCTGGGAAACCAGAAGAGTGAATTACATGTAATAAAGGTAGAAGCATAGGTGTTACACGGGAGTCCCTTTAGGGGAGACCCTTGGGATATTAACGGGATATTAACTCTGAAAGCCCCAAGAATCAGTAGATGTGGTCAAACGGTCAATGATAATATTAATAAGGTTCACATGTGTTTGTTGCTTCATTTATAAAGTACTGTCACATACATTATCCCATGGGATGTTCAAAACCACCATGTGAGGAACATAGGTCAATGGTTACCTCAAAGAGGAGTCTGATCATCCAGGAAGTCAACGTGGTTTCACAACGTCGGGAGACAGAAGTTGTGACTCTTGACGTCTCCCACGGCAACCCACTGGGCAACACCCATTGTCCAGGCCCATCACTGCTTCATGCCCAGAGCTGGACAGAGCAGGAATCTGAGAAATGTCTCAGGTTCTGACTACCTTCCCATGAGCCTTTCCCCTGAGGCCTCTATTTTCTGAGAGGGACTCTATCTGGCGACTGACATCCTCAGAGACCATGGACCCGGGACCTCATGGAGAGGACAGGATGGGTCACCCTTGGAGAGCTCAGGTGGGATAGGTGGAACCTTACCACTTGATGTTCCACCTTTTCTTCTCCTCTTGGCTCTGCCCTGACGCTGAGAACAAAAAGAAAAGAATGAGGAGCGAGGACTTAGTTGGCTTGCTCCTCTCTCTAGGAAACTCAGATATTCATCCAAGATTCATGTCACTCTCTATTTTTATTGCTAGCACTTTGTGTTCTTTCCCTTTCTGAATTTCTAAAGGTGATAAGATACTTTGAATTTTTGCTTCTTTGAAAAACTCGAAGGAGGATTTTTGGCTAGAGTCCACGCTTGATATTCTCAGTCAGAAGTCCTCTGCTCAAGGAGGGCATAGACTCTGAGGCCCACAGTCACATCTGTGCTTCCTCAGATAGGACCCTGTATCCTGGGACAGAGCTCACACTCCAGTGTCTGCTCAGAGGCTCAGCCCTGCTCTCCTGATCTGCCCAATACAAAGGACGGTTTGGTCGAATGATGCCCGACATGGGAATGTGACTCATGATCCAGTGTTGGGAACAGTGTTCTCCTACACAGATCCCAGACTCTCTAAATAACCTAATGCAGGGCCGTGAAATCACTGATGGGATTTTATCCAGGAATCCTCCACCACACCCAGATGGTCTGTGAGTTTTAAATGGGAAACAGTCCCAGCTGAAGCCCTAGACCTGCCTGGCCTATTCCCCTAGAAGGATGATGTTCTATCCTCTATTCAGACTTGCCACCTTAGGAGTCTCTCTGGACCAACTCATTTAAAAATGTGGGACTAGAAATGGAAACAACAATAAAAAATCCCTGTTGGTGGCTTGCCCAGGGATCCTTACCTTTTGGTAGATTTTGGTTTTCCAGAAGGTTGGTAAAGATGGAATCCCCACCAGGAAGCACAGGAACAGAAGAAGCAACCACAACCCACACACGATGGTGAGGTTATAGTCACTATCTAAGAATGTTGAGCAGATGCTCAAAAACAACTCAATATGGCTATTCAGAAATGAGAGAACATTCCATTGACTGAACTCCATTTTCTGAATCACAAGGCTGCCTGAGGCAACTGAGCTCTGAGAGTGTCCACACTTGCCTATAATCCCAGGCCTGCATCACAGAGCACTGAAGAGTCACAAAGGGTTTCAGAGGGTGGGGGAGGGGACATGAAGAGGGTGTGCCCATGGCCCCTTCCCCTGACCAGCCCAGCTGATCTCTCCATCCATCCTGGGCCCTCCAGGTCCCTCTGCCCTACCCTGCCATCCTATTTTCCAACTCTGTCCATTCATCATATCATACAATTACATTAATGGAATTTTCTGCCTGTTCCACCTGTACTCCAGATTTTACCTGGGCCCCCTTTACTGTTTGGAGAGCTTGACTTTGGTTTCACCAATTCCACTGCCTCGAAAGTCTGAAATGCTCCCTGGAATTTTTGCTTGTACCCAGACATTTACACTCAGAATCATGTATGTCCTCAAATCCATCTTTCCTTTAGAATGTTTTTGCCTTACATGAACCCTGATATAGAACTTAAAGTTCTTCTTTACTCATTTGGTTTTGTGAATGTTGAATAACAAATTTTAGTTTTTTGCTTCAGTCAGCCTTTACCATCTTCAGCCAGTGGGGCTGACTCAAATTATTGAAATGAATAATTCATTATTCAACATTCACAAGACTAAAATCAGTACAGGCACACCTCACTTAATGAAAGGGATATGTTTTGAGAAATGCATCATTAGGCACTTTCACTGTTGTGTGAACATCACACAGTGTACTTACACAAACCTAAGTGGTAGAGCCTACTACACACCTAGGCTATGTGGTGCTACCCGTATGGGACCACTGTCATATATGTGGTCCATTAGTGACCGAAACATCGTTAACATTGTTACATGGTGCGTGACTGTGGTGGACGACAATGACAAAATGGAGTACCGTTTTCAAGGCTTCTAAAATGGAGCTGGGAGGCCATTAAGGAAGTGGGGCTTATGCTTGTACACCACATCCACCACCAGATGTTAACTGAACTTTTGAGCTTTACCTGACAGCAGAGGTCACATCTTGAAGTGTTTCCTCATTCCAAGAAGGGGCAGTCTGCATAGGACCAACTATGTTCTGGCAAGTCAGCTCACCCCATGCCAGAACCAGTCATTAACTGTTCACTGTAGACCTCTGTAAGCCTGTGTCCTTTCCTTTTATCTACCCCTGCCTCCTTTGTCTTCCTAGGAGCACATTTGAGCTTCTACTCGAATCTACATCTCCTGAATTGCAATTCTTGAGACCCCAAATAAACTTTTCGGTTCTTTTGCACTTTATGCCTCTTATTTGCTGACTTTACATGGTGACAGAAGCGGGATCCCTAGCTACTGACCTTCAATTCTGGTGCCATTTCACAGACACAAGCAAGGTGCCTGCAAAGAATCTTTTGTGCTCTGTCGTCTCCTCCTGGTGGCTCTGGTTCCTGGTGGTAAGTCCTCCTGGGCCTGGACCTCCCATTTTTGGTAGAGGTCCAGACTCTTTATGTAGGCGTCCTTTGATACTGGTTCTGGCCATCCTTCCATTGTCAGCTTTGTTAGAAACTTCTGTTTCTTTCACTCCTTTTTTGGGCCTTTGATCCTTTGGTAAGTTCATACAAATGAGAAATCCATTTTCTAAGAGGACCACCAAAGAACAGCCCCACTCTGGGACTCCTGCTGGTTTTGTCTTTAAAGAATACAGACCTTCTACATGTAGATTTTTGTCCCACTGGGCTCAGATTACTCAGGGTGATTTAAGGCTTCACTGGCCTAAATGGGGCTCCTTTGAAATTCCTAAATTGGTTTATCTGTGCACTCAATTGGAAAAAGCCTTTCAAACCAAAGAAATAAAATGGGAAACTTTTTAAAATTGGTATCTTGAGGTCTCTAAATGAAACACTGAAAAGGACACTTCCTTGCAAGCCATAACAATGTCATAACTAAGAATTTCAAATGATTAAATGTAAATGCCATCGATAAAAGAATATTAACTCCTCCTGTATTCATCAGGGTTCTCTGGAGAACCAAGGAGAGTATATATATATATATATATATATATATATATATATATATATATATATATATAATATATTAATATTGATATATAATAGAATATATAATCCATTGTATCTATATTTAAATTCATTTATTTAGTTCTATAAATTACATATATACACATAAAATTTACATATAAAAGAAACTTTGGCCTCGCCCCTAACTGCCTAAAAGAATTTAAGACAGAAGGCCTGTTCCAGGAAGGAGCTGTCAACGTAGGGAACTCTAGATGTGGTAGAGAAGAAGGTACCTAGCCGGGCCCATTTTACACAAGTTCTCTCTCATTTGTTTAGAGATGGCCCAGCAAACATTTGGTTTTCTGTCTCCTTGTGAATTGGCTTCCTCCTCTTTGAAGTCCCAAACCACGACCCCCAACCCCGCGCCTTTGTAAAATATCTAAACCCTAACCATAGGCCTGGCAGACACGCTGTAGACTGAGCAGCAGCATGAAGACCAGGGTCAACCTGATGACATTGTGGGTGGGACTACTGGCTGTTTGTCCACATCCTTGTCCTGGGTGCCCAGGAAGGCAGTCACCCAGCAACTTGCAGTGAGGTGTGGCGTGTGACTATGTTTCAGCCAATGCAATGGGAGTGGAAGTGGTGTGTGCCATTTCCAGGTTGGAACTTTTGAAAGCAGGTGTGTCTTCTCCGTGTTCCTTCTTTCTCCTTGTGCAGATTGGTTGCAGACAACGATACAGGCGTCAGGAATGGCGGAGCCAAGAGACAGGAATTCATGGGTGACTGACACACCCTGTGGAAGAGAACCACCTGCCCAACACGAAACCCACCTTGGCCTGTAAGGTAATCACACATAAATTTCTACTCTCTGGTTATTCTTTTTCGGGATCTGCTTGTTATTTTCTTAACTATTATGGAAATATTTCAAATATGCAGAAGAGTACATAGTATGACCTCTATCTCCGGCCCCAATACCCAGAAAGAACAGACGTTAAATTCTGCCCTATTTGCTTCCGATGTTGCATTCATTTGCTGGGGCTGCCATGACAAAATACCACACGTAGGGTGGCTTAAACAATAGAAATTTATTTTCTCACGGTTCTGGAGGCCGAAGTTCAAGATCAAGGTGTTGGCCGGTTTAGTCTCTTCTGAGGCCTCTCTCCCGGGCGGCTTCTCCCTGTGTCCTCACACGGTCTTCCCTCTGTGTATGTCTGAGTTCTAATCTTCTCTTCTTACGTGACTATCAGTCACATTGGATTGGAGCCTACCCATGTGACCTCACTTTACCTTAATTACCTCTTTAGAGGCCCTCTCTCCAAATACAGCCCTATTTTGAGGTCCTGGAGTTAGGACTTCAACATATGAATTTTCAGGGACATGATTCAGCCCACAACGATATCTCTGTTTTTAAGAAGCAAAATGTTGCCGTCACACCTAAAATTCACATTTCCATCCCGTTCTCCTCCCTCCCTCATCATAGGTATCAATATCCTAAAATTAATTGCATTCTTTATGATTCCAAGAATATCCATGTGCATGGCTCCATTAACAAAAGATTACATTTTTATGCATAGTCAAGACATACATGTGTATGTCTCCGTTAACAAATTCTTACATTGTTATGCACTTAAAAAATGTACAGGAACAGCATCACACTGCACATGTCCTTCTTTGATTGGCTTTGGGCTATAAATGGGGTAGGAAAAACAGCAGCTGAGGGTAAGAGAATAAATAAATGGCTTATGCATAAAAACCCAAAAGGACAGATTTCCAAGAGCATCCAGGTTGGTGACCATGTGCAGGTTCTGGGAGAGTGGTTACCTGGAGAGGACGTGGAAGCTCAGTGCCCTTTCCCCATGTCTTGCCCTATGCGTGTGTTCAATCGAGCTATTCCCGAGTCATATCCTTTTCTAATAAACAGGTAATCTAGTAAGTAAGAGGTTTCTCTGAGTTCTGTGAGCCGCCCTAGCAAATTCGTTGAACCGGAGTAGAGAGTCTTGGGAACCTCCTACTGACAGCCAGTTGCTCAGAAGCATAGGCGACAACCTGGACTTGCTCTTGGCACCTGCAGTGGGGGCAGTCTTGTGGGACTGAACCCTTAACCTGTGGGATGTGATGCTGTCTCTGGGTACATAGTGTCAGAATCAAGTCGAGTTGTAGGACACCCAGCTGGTGTCCCAAGAATTGCTTGTTGCTGTGGGGGACTCCCCCGACCCCCAACCCCACACACATTGGAATTGGTACCAGAACCTAGGAACAAACTGTGAAAGATAAGCGTCTTAGCTTGGGTTCCCATAACAAAATGCCATAGCGTGGGTGACTTAAACAACAGAAATTTATTTTCTCACCATTCTGGGGGCTGGAAGCCTGAGAGCAGGATGCCAGCATGGTCACGTTCTGGCGAGGGCTCTCTCCTCAGCTTGCATAAGGTCCCCTTCTCACTGAGTCCTCAGATGGTGGGGTGTGTGTATGCGTGTGAAGAAACAGAAAGAGAGATCTCTTCCACTTCTGATGAGGCCACAGTCCTATCTGATTTAGGTTCCACCATTATGACTTCATTTTCACCATAATTACTTCCTAAAGACCTTGTGTCTGGACATGGTCACAAGGGGGGTCAGGGCTTCCATATATGAATGGTGGGGAGAAAGAATTCAGTCCATAGCAATAAATAAAGAGCAAATAAATAGAAACAAAGGTTTGGCATTTCTCTTTATCATTTCCTTTCTTCCTCACTTTACTGTCTTGCTCTTTGTCTAGCTCTTGAACAACTAGCTTATTGGTTTCTAATTTTTCTTTTTAGATAAGTATATTGAAGATATCTTTCTTCTAAGTATTGTTTAATTCCATCCACCAGATTTTGTCATGTAGTGCTTTCAGCTATAATATTCCCTAAGTTCCATATGAGATCCCTTTCAATGCAAGGTTCTGTAAGTTCCCGGCCATTATTATTATTTTCTCATCCGTTGCTCCTTTTACAAGTATGTAATGTTCCTCATTGTCACCATGTTGGTTTTGTCTGGAGCTTTACCTCCAGATTTCTATAGATATACTTTTTTATTGACAGGTAAAGGACAAAATGAGGAAATATCTTTGCTATATATAAGATATGGTATCTGTCTACACTACTGGGACAGTGTAGACTTCTGTTCTGTCACTTATCCACCTTTGTGAAAAGGAATTCTAATATTGGCTCACTGAAGTCATTTAGGTCAACAGCAGAGGAAATTGATAATATGTATGTTTTCATCAGTCAGATAGTCCATGTTGTGCTGTATTCACAACAAACTCCCAAGTCTCAGCTAAAAATAACCAAGGTTTATTTCTCGAACATGCTCCGTGTCATCAGGGGCTGGCTCTGTATTATCGTTCCTCAGTCTGGAGGATTGAGTAGATGGCAGCTAAAAGAGGCTCGATCCAACTTCTTGCACAACTGCCAGGCAGGAAAAACACACTCCCACTGTTTGCGAAAGGTTCTGTCTGGAAGAGACAACCTCACTTTTGCTCAAGTTTCATTCGCCAAAGGGTCACAGAGTCAGATCTGACTTTAAGGGGCCAAGAAGATACATCCCTTCTGTGTGCCAGAGAAGAGCCGACAATATCTGGTGAACGGCAGTAATAATAACTATACACTATGCTGTATTGTGCCTTCCAAAGCTTATTTTTGCTTTTTGTTTGTTGATTTCTCAAAAATTCCCTTCAGTTATGTGAGTTACCATAAATCCTTCTAGTCAATTTCTTTAATAAGAAAACTGAAGTTAGGCAGAGTTAGCTTCTTTTGCTTATAAAAAAAAACGATCTAAGGCATTAGACTTGGTGTTATAAATGTCACTGAGTGGCTTAGGAAAGTGAACTTCAGTTTACACCTTGGGCTGGTTTTGAAGAAAGGGTACACGCCTATTTTTTAAGGATAAGGTTTTAATAGGAAAAGAAGCAGGGCATGTCATGAGCCAATATTTAGGTCCGAATAATTATTGGTGGCTGCAGCATGTCAGGCAGGGAGCCAGGTGTTTTTGCATATGCTAAGTCAATTTAATTCTTTATAAAAACAATATGAGGTGAGTCTTACTATTCATCACTTACATATGCAGAAACTGAGGGTCAGAGAGGTGAAATGACCTGTCTGAAAGTCACTTAACTAGCAAATGATGGCTTTGTTTCAACTCCATCATCTGATCAGGCAGAGGTGAAAGAGAAGAATGCAATGTGTGTTTTTGGGTAGTGAGTACTGTTCGGTTTGTCAGGACTGTGGGCTACATGAAAGGCGGAGGGGCCCTTGAGTGCTAAGGCAGAGAGTTGGAGTCTATCAGGTAGGCAGTGAGAGGAAGGTTTCTGCATCAGAGAGGGCACTGGTGGAGCCATGCCTCAGAAACATTGATCTGCTATTGTCCTCTACGATGAAGAGAAATGAGGCATGCTGGAGGCCTGGAGACCAGTTGGAGGAGCATTATAAAAACTCACATAGGCCTGAATGGGCATGGGTGTTGGCAATGGAAAAAGAAAAATGTATTCTATCCAGTCTCCAGACCCCCAGGGAATTGCTGAACGAAGTCTGAGTTCTCCCTATGTAGATAGCTCCTACTTTTCATTATAGGTTTCTCAAGAACTTGCTCCCAGAAAAAACCTGGATGGAGAACAAAACAAGTGCCCCAGTGAGAAATCTACAAAGCTCCTCTCCCCCAAAATCATCTCTTCCCCATCAGTTGTGGGGCCTAACATTTCACCAATGGGGTTCCGTTCTTTCAAGAGTCTCTTATTTAAGTAGGACTATCTGTGGACAAGAGGGAGAAGGGACACTGGGAAGTGTCCTCATTAGCAGCATCCAGGCAAGTAACATAAACGTATGAGGGCACTCTGGGGGGGGGGCACCGTGAAGAACAGGGCACATGCTCCATGTCAGGGGGGCCTCTCGGTTCTCGCTGAGATCCAGTATTTCAGCAGAAAACTCATAGCCAAATTTTTTTGGAAAGTCCTCAATTTTACAACATGGCAACCGGTTTAAACTTCTTAATATCGCTGCGCTGGCCACATTCAGCTCTTAATTTGTTACCAGTTTGCCACCTCTAAGTTAAATGTTAGTACCATTTTATCAAAACCTTTCCAAATTTGAAAGCACATCTTTAGTAAAACTAGCTACAGAGCAGGTTCATTTGGATTGCCGAGAGCGGGCACAGAGGAGTCTGGGAGCCAGGCAGGGACTGTAGGGAGGCCCCTGGACCACGTGCTGGGCATCCTGGCGCCTGAGCTTTGAAAGGGAGATGGACCACGGCAGTGACAATATTTGCTGCAACCGGGCCCTCCTGGGCGACCACCCAGAGCTGGGCTTGGAGCCGAAGGAGGGATGGGCAAGCTGTGCTGCTCCCAGCTCCAGTTGGCCCCTTCCCATTAACATTACAGGAGTGCAGTCGCGTGGTGTTTGAAAAAGCATCCCTAGTTCCACGAAATGATTTACAGGACACCAGACTCTGCATTTCAGAGGTCTCCGGTGTACCATAAAAAATATATTCTAAAGGAATAATCTTTATCTGAGCTGAAGCTGCAGAGAATGAAGCTCACGTCCAGCTGAGAGCAGCCGTGAGCTTCTGTTCACTCAGGGAAAAGTCTGTGTTCATGTTATTGGAGTAACATTTTTTTCTCTCTTTGGCACTAGGTATCTAGTTAATATTTAGACATTATATACATTTTCTTTCAACCGTTGTTCCTGTTATGTGATCAAACAAAACCGGAGATGCCAACCACATCAGCCCTGTAGGCGAAAGCAGACCCTCCAGGCACCCAGCTGTGGCTAGCAGGGTAAACAGGACTCACTGGAGCCAGCCTCTGGGAAAGACTGGCGCCAGGTGCTTGCAGGGCCAGCCCCTGCCCCCAGGAAGCAGAGTCCACTGGAGTGCCTCAGTTGACCGCTCTGCCTCTTCCTGCCATTCCAGTCTCGCGTTTCCTCCACCTCCCTGAGCAAAAGGAAACAGGAAGCAAAGTCTAGTTTTGAATGTTCCAAAGCCTGATGTTTACCATTCCCCCCAGGAGAGGGAGGTGAGGGACGGAAATCTCTCTGCAAAGAAGATACTTTTTAATTCAATGAAGCGATGCACAGACACAGCAACACAGCTTCTCTCTGCTTATAAGGTGTTCAGAGCGATGATAGTCTCAGTCTATTTTGGTCCAGGGAAATCTGAACTCCTTTAGCGGCAATGGCCCCCAAGGGGCGCATGTGCATCTGTGGTTCAGGGTGTCCAGGAGGAGATAGCCTCTCCTCTTGGAGCAGAAAGCACAGTCAACCGGTGGCGGGACAGAGGCAAAAGCTCTAGGGCAAGGAAATTTGGGGGTTTGTGTCGAAGCTCCACCAATCAGGAGCTTCAAGCTAAGATGGGGAGGCTGGAAAGATGTAAGTTGGGATGGGAAACCTGGTACAGACAAGAAATTCCTCCTGGGTCAAAGGCAGGAGGATGTCCAGGGAGGGAGAAGGGCGGGTCACGGATGGACCGAGTTTGCCTGGAGTCCCATGAGAAAAGGGGAAGCGAGAGCTCACCAACTTGTGGCCCCCAGCCACCTGTTGGGCGGCACTGGCGGCAGGCGTCGGGCTCTAAGTCTCTGAAAGTATCAGGAGAGGGAAGGAGAAACTGGCGTCCCAGGCTCCCGGGGACGGGAACCTCTCCAGCATGAATGTGGTGCGGGTGGGGGTGGTGGGGGGGGGTGGGGGGGAGGGGGCACGATCTCCGCTTTGCCGGGTGCCCCAGGCCTAGCGCCCGCCTCTGTTCCGCGTCCCCCTCTGCAGGCGCACGCGAGTTCCCCCTTCCCTCAGCGGCACGGACCGCGCGCCCTGGCCCCTCCGCCTCCCCTCCGCGCCTCTCTCTCCCCGCAGAAAGTTAGCAGCGGGGAAGGAACTCAGGGCTGCGACAGGGCGCGGCGGCGGCGGCAGAGACTGAAGCAGGAGCCGCGTCAGGGCCGGGGAAGCGTGGGCGCTGCAGACGGAGCAGGTGCAGCCAGCGGGTCCGCGCGCCTCCCTTGGTCCCCTTGCCGGAAGCTGAGGTGGGTGGTGGGGGGCCACCCGGACTCCGCGGGAAGAGTGGGGAGGGGGATCATGCAGCCGGGCTCTTCCCCGGCGCAGCGCGACAGCGGCCAGGGCCAGGGGTGCAGTGGCATCGCTTCATGCAGTCTGGGCGGCTGGGGGGGCGGGCGGCGGGCGGGGGCACTGGCGGTGGCTGAAACCATGTCCCGGCAGCGCCGGGGGCTGCCGCCGCCGCTGCCTCAGCAAGCCCGGAGCCGCGCTGACCCCGTGGCCCCCACCTCCTCAGCCTCCGCCTCCACCTCTCGCCGCGCCGCCGCCGCCTGGCGCGCGAGCTGCTTTCTCTGCACCTTGTCCCTGTCTGTCACCTACCTGTGCTACAGCCTCCTGGGCGGCTCGGGCACCCTGCAGTTCCCCGTGGTGCTACAGGAGCCGCCCGCACTGCCGACGAGCCCGCCCCCACCCTCTCTACTGCTGCCCCCCATGCGCCTCGGCACCCCCTCGCAGCCGTCCGCGCTGCCGCCGGACAACGCGAGCCGCGGGGAGCCCCCGGAGCCCTCCAAGCAGCCCCCTGCCCCCGGGCCGACGGCTGGGGTCTGGCGAGCGGCAGCGGGGGTGCTTGGGACACCTGGCTCCAACCCCTGTGGCCCCTGGCGAGATGATCATGGCACAGAGCGCGCTGCTGGAGAGGGAAGCGCAGGAGTCCAGCACCACCCACAAGGAGCTCGCAGGCCGGAGAGCGGTCAATGGGAGCAGCGAGAGGGGCGGCGCCCTCAGCACCCCCAACTATGGGGAGAAGAAGCTGCCACAGGCGGTCATCATCGGGGTCAAGAAAGGAGGCACCCGCGAGCTGCTGGAGGCGATCGGAGTCCACCCGGGCATGCGGGCCGTGGGCGTAGAGCCACGCTTCTTCGACAGGAACTACGAAAAGGGGCTGGAGTGGTACAGGTAGGACCCGGGCTCGGCGCAGGCGATAGATGGGTGGGGAAGACCCAGAGGGAAAGCTGCGGCTTCCCTCGCCCTTCGACATCCAGGCACCTTCCCGAGAGCCCTTCGCCCCATGAGGGCTCTGCGGACCCTGGCGGGGCTGCTCGGGGGAGCGCGGAGAGGGCTGGAGGCTGGCCAGGGATCACTATATTTCAGGGCTAGGGGAGCTGGTGTCACACTGCCCTGCCTGCCTCAGGCTCTTCACCCAGGGAGGTGCATTCTGAAGCTGCCTAGCTCCACGCCTGGGAATCCCCAGCCCAGGTGCCCGCGGGGTGTTTCCCAGGCCAGTCTCTTGTGGGGCTCAGCGCTGCTGCGTTGGGGACGCTAAGGCATGAAGCAGGATAGCGAGATTGACTGAAGGGCTTTGAGATCTCCTGGAATCTCTCAAAATCGCCCTCAAACGTATTTGCGTGTCTGGAATCCGACTTTACTGTTTTCAGCTTAGAGCAAAATGAACAGGGAACAGTTAAAAAGATGATGCTGGCGAGTTTTGGCTTGCTAGAAAAGACTGAGGATGTTCCCCATCTCCAGCAACCCTGGGTTGCTTTGGCATCAGGAGCATCAAGGTCTGCACGACAGTCGGTGCCCTAAGAATTTTTACATCCTGCACCCCTGCCCTTTCTAACGGGCGCCTCCTTGGCAACAGATTAGAGCTTCTGTCTTGTGAGGTATTCATCTCTCTTCTCTTCCATCGTCTCCCAGCAGTGAGGGAAAGGAGAGGAGAGTAGAAATTTAAGTGCAGGTAAAATAAATTAGTAATCCGGCTTTCTTGCCCGCCATAACACTTAAAAAACACTGGAGTAGATGCCCAAAAGGCAAACCTCCTTTGCTCCCCCCCCCTTTTTATCTCTTTCTGAAAAACATCTGGATGGCTGGTCCCATCTCTGTTGCGTCTCAGTAATTAGTTGGAATTGTCAGACAAACACAGGCTTTGTCAGCTAAAGTGGTATTATCATCTTCACAAGGCCAATAGGTAAAATAAGGATTGTTTCCTGACAAGTTGCCTTGCCGTTGAAGAGAGGTGCTTTCTAAGTTTAAATTACAGCCTGTGAAAGTTTTAGAAATAACCTCACTTCAGAAACATATAGTAAATGTGTATTATATAATAATATATATTATTATAGGTATGTATTATATAATATCTATTATATATGAATATATAATATGTATTGATTGATTTCTTCTGCTTTAGAAAATACCCCTTATGCTTTCAAAGCTTGAGAAAAGTACCCTTAGGCATAAACATTCCAGCAGGTTAAATGGAAACAGCAAATGTGTCTGTTAATGTCTTGTCTGTTTCAACCGAGAGAACTAATTGCAACATTTTAGGAGGCTTCAAACAGCCGCTTCCTGTCAAAACAGAAACCAGTCAATGCCTGCTTGAACTGGAAAATCAGTATTTATAACATTGCAAGTCATGGCTTCGAGTTTGCGATTATAATTAAAAAGGTGTCAGGATGATTAATGCAACGACAGCCAACCAGAGAAGGAAGGAGATGTTTGGGAAGGTTTCGGTTGTTTAATTGTTGGTTGTAGGAATGTTCTGATTTCTGCTGTGGGGTAGCTTCAGCCCTATGAGGGTCTCTGTGGTCTTTTCCAGCTCTAATTTTAAAGCTGTGTATCTTGTGAGAAGTGTCAGATGCCCTTTGGGGGAGAGGAAGGCCTGAAGATCAGACCTTTCCAACATGTGTTGTGTTGCTTTGTGGCAGCTGCAAATAGAGATGGGGTGTTTTATTCAGGTGACTTAAAATAACGTTGATGTCGTGTGCGTGGTGGAGTGCGTGTCAGGAGGTCCCATCGTAGGGTCTGGAGAATATTCTGAATGAAAGGACAGAAGATGGCAGATTTTCTCATGTTGTTTTACACTGCGGCTGGGAAAGGAAGGCATGAACCGGCCTCGCTGTCATGACGTGGCTACTCAAGATGTCATTCCAGCTCTGTGGTACTCTCAGCCATGACTTGTGGTTTTTGGGCCTTGTGGTATTGGGTGTCAGTATTTGGTAGCCACCTGTTGAACTGTTCCACTGGAGAGGTGTGGACAGAACTGGATCCTCTTGATCCTCACTTGAGAGGACCATGCAGTGTCTCTGTGTCCTCGATCTGCTACCCCAGTGACTTGCCTGTGGGAGACCCTTATGCTCAGTGGTGCCGATTGGAAGTGCGGGAGGAGAATCTGTCTAACATAGAGGGAATCATTAGCCACCCAAACCTGGCTGTTGAGAAGACTCCCAGAAACCCCTTGGACCTGCAGGAGCCGAGTGGGCTGGCACTGACCTTGGATGGCTCTCCAGCCTTATGAGGGACAGCATTGCTTTGAGGACATTTGTGGGATTTTTACTTGCTGCACCTCTTCAGGCTCCTCTCTCTCCCATGTAGGAAGAGGGGATGACAGTCTCACTCTATTGTAGAAAAGGAAACAGTGGCATTGATTCAAACCAGTAACAGAAACCCTTCCTCTTGGTTCCCTGGTGCAACTGCATCTTTTCAGTGGTGGCATCTCTACTTAAATGGTTATACCGCATATTCTGCCTGAAATCTTACTCTACTGTTTAACTGGTTAGAGGTCCACAGGTTAATTAAAGGCTTTGATTTCCCCCCATATATTTATTTTGTTTTTGTTTTTCTTTTCAGCGTGTTTCCCAATAGCCTACTAATTCTGCTAGCGTTTCTGTTCTGGCTGTGTTTTCAGCAAGAGGGAGAGCGAGAAGAAATTGGGGCTGCTCTTGGCACAGCTGGCTTGGGGTTTCCTCATATCCAACTAGGCAGCCCTAGCAGTTTTATTTCTGGTGTCCCTCAGGCTGTATCTGAATCTGGGTTTTGCTTTCTCTTGTGCTGTTGATCTAACGTGAGTCAAAGACACATCTGAGATGAGAACATGTGCATTGGATTTTCAGGGCAGGATAGACTGATGGATTAGGATGTGTGTGTTAAAGCTATGGAGAAGCAAGCCTCACTTGGTGGATGGACAGAGGCCAGTGACTAATAATTGGGAGTAGATTAAACTCTCCGCTCCTTCCTCTGTCCACCCCCCAAATAAAAGGGTAAAGCCCGAACATACCTTTCAGCATGAGCCGATACACTCTGGCTGGGCAGAGACCTTGAACTCTTCTAAGGGATGGGACCTTGTGGCAGGCCAACTGGCTACCACAGCAGAACTCATCAAAGTGACAGAGACGACTTGAGCTGTGGGCTCCCTCGTGGTTTACAGACTGAGCAGTAACCGTGACCACTTTGCTCTGGGAGCCACTCAGCTCCAGGGTGATGAGAAGTGACCCTCCAGGGTTTCCAGTTGTCTGCAGTGGTAGCAGTTAGTACGCAGGTCCCATTGGCTGGGGGAAAATAACTCAGGAAAACAGCTTCAGTCATGCTCATGCCACACAGAGGAAAGTGGTCAGCAGCGTTATTCGCATGTGGTATTTGGAGAGAATGAAAGAGGACAATGGAAAAGCGCTGGCATTGATTGAATGCCTGTGATTGTGGTGGTTGGTGCTTCACAGACATGTGCCCAGTACTGTTTTAGGTACTGGGGATAAAGTGGAGAACAAGACAGAAGGAGGACCTGTTCTTGTGGAAATGGCATCTTTTAGTAGGGCGGTAGGGGAGACAGCAAACAAACGAGTCTTTCTTTTAACCTTTTATCACATCGGGGTGTCATGATGAGGCTGTGACTTAAATAGCAACATTTCTGGTTTACACTCCAGGTGGCTCCCGGAGGGTGAACCACTTGCTGAAGGTTGCTCAGCTGGTCAGTGGTTGAGTTGACCACATCTGTCCAATTTCAGAGTGCTGGTTTCTTTCCCTGTACCACGCTGCCGCACAGAAAGTACTAGAATGTCTTTTCCTTCTTTCATTCAACAAACACTTAATAACGTTTACCATGTGCCCAGTACTGTTTTAGGTACTGGGGATAAAGTGGAGAACAAGACAGAAGGAGGACCTGTTCTTGTGGAAATGGCATCTTTTAGTAGGGCGGTAGGGGAGACAGCAAACAAACGAGTCTTTCTTTTAACCTTTTTAATGTTTCTGTAGAAAACTTAAAATGACATTTGTGACTCCCATTGCATTTCCACTGGGCAGGGCTCCTGTAGAGCAGTGCTTTTTAAACTTGAAATGCACATGGATCACTTGGGGTGTTGTTAACATGCAGATTCTGATTCAGCAGGTCTGGGGAGGGGCCTCAGACTCTGCATTTCTAACTTCCCAGTTGATGCTGATGCTGCTGATCCCTGAACCTCACTTTGAGAAGCAGGAGTCTAGAGAGTAATTGGGGGGTGTGTGTGTGTGTGCATGCACAGATATTATTTTAAGTCAAATGGTTAGGGGAAACCTCTCTGGGGAGGGGATGTAAATGAAGTGAAAGAGTAAGATCCTTCCATATGGAGATCTAGGTGGAGAGGTTTCCAGTAGAGGGAACAGCAGGTACAAAGGCCCTGAGGTGGAAACAGGCCTTATGGCCTTACAGAGTGTTCTTTCATTACTTCAAAAGCAAGGTGTTTGTAGCTGGACAAAATTGGGTTTTGCAACTTACTAGTTAGATGATCTTGGTTGGATAACTGATTTAACATCACTCATTTTCAGTTTGTTTATCTGAGAATAATTCCTTCCTTGCAGGATTGTTGAGAGGAATAAATGAAATAATAAAAGTGAATGTATTTTCTAAGCAAAAAGTGAGTATCCTAGACCAAAAATCCAAATGGACTCAACTACTGGGTTTTTCCATTTCTCAAATCCTTTTGGTCTCATATGCCTTACATTCTGTCACAGCTGTCTTAATACTGAGAGAAGAGTCTCTTATTGGGGGTGTTTTTAGGAAAAGTCTAATAATGATTGGCTTTGCAGTCTACATCTGCTTAACCTCTTAAACCAAGGGTCACCAACTCACATGCCTTCTGGGCCCACAGCGATTGTGTAAATGAGTGAAACAGACCAGGTGGGGAGAAACTGGGACGCACAAGCTCTGTCTAAAGGGGCAGCTGCTCTTTTCCACGTGCAAATGTGGCATCAGGGTTATCAGATCTTCCACTTGGTGAGAGAAACTGGAAATCCAGTTTTTGATGTGAAATTATCTGGTGTTTAATGCTGGCAACAGATGGAAATTTCTTCCGAGCGCAGTGTGGGCCAGCACTGCAGACAAACAAAACCCACCTGTGGGCTGGGTACAGCCAGCCGGCTACCAGTCTGTGACTCTGGCTTAAACTCATTTCGGAAAGTAACTGGCACACCCGTACCCTTTGTGGTTGTCAGAATTGTGGCTTCTGTGTGCTATTTTAGGTTAGAGTTTTCCTCCTTTGCAGATTTTGCAAGAGCGTGGGGCAAATACCTCCCAGATACATTGCAACAACAGCAAAAGGAGCTGGGTAGAAAGAGGAACATTGAGGCAGAAAAGGACAATTCCCCCCAAAATTTCCCATTTGTTCCCAATGAACATTTTCCAGAAGTTGAGAAAATTTTCAGCTTTTCACTCATTAATGAGGCAGTCCCCTATTTGATCCATATTGATAAACTATACTTATATAATAGGTTCTGGTCAGGTGGATTGAGTGAGACCTGAGAGTTAGAAAAATTGGGTTCTGGCTTTGCCTTGCCCCATCCTAGTTCTGTGGGGCGTCGGGTTACTTATGTTAAATTGTTTCTTTCTCTCCTTTTCTTTTCTTTTCTTTTTTTCTTTTTTTTTAAAATCCCTGTTTCTTTTCTGATGAGGTTATATTGTCTCCGTAGGGCCCATTCGCCCACTAGAATGCTTTGGTTCTGGAGCAGACGTCTGTGTTAGACCCTTCAGAGGAAGCACGAGAGCACTGTAGGAGCAACATTATTTGGAGCCTGTTTTTGTATCTCTGAGTCAGAATCCACTGCATCCTCCTTGTGTGACCTTAGACAAGTTACTTAATATCACCAAGCCGCCAGTTTTTTGTCTGCAGAATGGGCTCAGTGTTACTTACTTGCAAGTGATTATGTGAGGGTGAAATGAAGTGGCCCTTAGAAAGTGCCCCCACGCAGAGTGTGTGACATGATAAATTTCTTCTTTCTTCTTCTCCTTCTCTCCTCTCTGTCTCTCCTAATTTTCCTTTTCCTTTGCTTTTCTCCTTCATTTTCCTTCAATTCCTTCCTTTTATCCTGCCTATCAGTATGGAAGGCCCTACAGAGAAAGCTGTAATGCATTTTTCATTAGCAAATCGTCTTTCATTTCAAGATTATGTCTGAATGAGGGATTTCAAACCCTGAAGCGGCTCTTAAGTAGCTCTCCAGAGAATAATCCAAACCGATTCCAGAATTTGGTCTACTGTGACATGAGCTGAAGGAGGAGGAGAAGAGTCTGATTTCCTGGGGTACCTGCTGCCAGCCTTCTCCAGTAAGGGGACGGGGTATGGAAGGGGGCAGGCTCTCGGGGCTTTCCTCCTCACATTTTCTTGAGCCCACAGTAGGAATGGACGCCGCTTGCTCTGGAGAGGGACTGAGGCATTTAGAATGCCGAGGGCATGCTTTGCCTTCCATTTTTCTGCAGAGCTGAAGGCACGGGAGAAGGCAGGACTGTTCGAGAAGACCCCGCCAAACTCCCTACGTTGCGATTTGGCCACTTTCCCTGGAGTTCTCTGGCCATCAGAACATGATTTAATTATTTTAACTTTTGTAAATCATACCATGCATTTTTAGTTTTAAATTGAGTCAGGAGAGGGGCCTTGAGACTTTAGGTGAATGAGAGATTGCCAGGGTTGTGCGTTAGAAAGTTTTAAAGGTTTTGGGTTTGCATAATGGATGCTATTTCTGAAACTGATTGAACCACCGATCTTTCAAGTCATCTCTTGATTCCATTGGTTTCTGCGGCTTGACAAGCTCCTCTGCAACTGTTTTGGGAATTTCAGTCTGAAGGTATAATTCACTAAGGGAGCTTTTCAGCCCATCTTGCCATTAATTAAAAGCAAGCGGTTGATTTTTTTTTTCTTAACACTCACTAGTTAGGGTTGCCTGCCTTTACTTTTTTTTTTTTCAATCTTTATTTAAGAATGCGTAAAGCATATTTACAGGGAAACAAAGCAACACATCAATTAGGCAATACTTTTTTGGTTGTGAATGATAGAAATTGAGCTTAAATTATTATAAACAAAAAAAGATGCTTTATTGGTTTATGTAATTAGGAAGTCTGTGTGGTAAGTGGCTTCAGGAAAAGCTGAATCCAGGGGCTTGAATGATTTGACAAGGTTTCTGTCTCTTTCCATTCTTTGCCGGGTTTGTCTCTACCTTGCCTCATTCTCAGATAGGTTATCTCACTACATTTTAGGCAAGATGGTAAGCAGCAACCCGAGACAAACATTATATGTTTAATTCTTTTGGAAATAATATATTTTTTTTAAATTGAGAGGTTTTTACTTTCCCCAAATTACAGAATTGTTAAACCCCCTTACAGAAGTCTCTAGTGTATTGTTTTCTTCTGCATTGTGTTGAATTGTAAATGCTATTGAAAATTCCAGAAATATAAAATTTTCTAAATTTTATAGTCTCTTTTCTTGGTCTCTTGAAAATTTTCAGCTAGCTCTATTCACGTAAAAATACTCTTAACCAAAAGCAGTAGTAAACCATAGAGAAGGAAATAACTTCTCCATTGAAACACAGATGGCTCCACCACAAAGGCCCATATGAAATGACCACACATTCAAGCAAAGCTGAGTTCCCGAAGGGCAAGAAGATTCCGTGATGGATTGCCTCCACATGGGAAGCGTAGACCCATATTTTCATGAGTACAGTTGTGCTGATCTAAAGATGTATGGGCACACTGAACAAAGTACTTTACTTATAAATGTAAGTTCACATTTGTGATGTCTGATCCCTGGGATAATTAATGATGAGGCTACATGAAACTTAGGGTAGGTAGTGATTTGGAAAAAATTTTTCTTAAGAGCTTCTGCAAGAAATTCCTGGAGATGCCTTCAGTCCAGGTTGGGTCATGTGCTCATTCCTAAAGCTGTCGTTGTGTAGTACCCTGATCGGGTCTGGCTGATGTAGCCACCCCTTTGGCCTGGAGTAGTGGGGGGAGTAAGCAACCAGGGCTAGTCCCATTGAGACCATAGGGAATAGTTTCCCCATGAAGATGAGCTGTTCGAGGGTTCTGTTGCTAGAAGAAGTGGGGACCAGTCTAGCCACATGTTTATTAAACCTATAAAGATCTACTTGGGACAGGTGTATGATCTCTCTGAGTATTTTAACCCAGAAAGAGGGACAAAGGGTTAATTTTGGGAGGTTCCATGCACTTGTTATTTTAGTTATTGATTCATTTATTTATTCATTAAACATGTATTGACTTTCAACTTTGTGCTGGGGCAGACATGAATCAGTCATGGCCAGTGATCTGAAAGAGCCTGCAGAGTGGAGAAACGGACAAGTGAATGGTTACATCACAAGTCCTGACACAGTGGGATTTATTCCAGGAATGGAAGGATGGTTCAATCTTAGGAAATCTAATAATTTGACTTATTCTTAATACGGGTAAATGAGAAAAATTCTGTGATTTATTTGATGGATGCTAAAAGGCATGTGATTAAATTAGCATCTATTTCTAATTTTTAGAACACCTCCTAATAAAATGGGATCTTACCCAAAGCCAGCATCATCTTTAATGGTGTAGTACTAAAAACATTCCCATTAAACCCAGAACAAGACTAGAATGCCCATTATCGTCACTATTATTTACCACTGCTCAGTAATTAATAGATGATGCAGTTAGATACAAAAAAGAATAAGAAAGGGGGAGGTAGAATTATCAGCATTTGCCAGTAATTTCATCTCTTTTGGAAAATCTAAGATAACCAATCCCCCCATGAATCTATTAGAAACAATAATAGGGTTCATTAAGGGCACTGATGAGGAAATTACTATGCAAAATCTGTAGTTTTCCTATATGCCTACCCAAACTGTTTTGAAAATATAATGAGAGAAAATATTCTATTTATAGAACCAGCCAACCAAACAGAATAACTTGAAATATATTTAGCAAAAGTTACAAGGGACTTGTAAGAACCAAATTTTAATACTTTATGGAGGGGCGTCAAAGAAAGAGGAGTAAATGGAAAGTGACCTCTTTCTCTTGGCTAGCATGTCTTTTTTTCCACCCCTCCCCCCTCCCTCCCCCCTCCCTCCCTCTCATCTTGTCCCTGGCTCTTCCCTTCTCCCTCCCCCCTCCCTCCCTCCCTCCCTCTCATCCTGTCCCTGGCTCTTCCCTTCCCCCTCCCTCCCTCCCTCTCTCCCTCTCATCCTGTCCCTGGCTCTTCCCTTCTCCCTCCCCCCTCCCTCCCTCCTTCTCTCCCTCCCTCTCATCCTGTCCCTGGCTCCTCCCTCCTCCCTCCCTCCTTCCCTCCCTCTCATCTTGTCCCTGGCTCTTCCCTTCTCCCTCCCCCTCTCCCTCCTCCTTTGATTAGAGTTCTTTGCTGCTAAGTTGAGGGTGTGTTTGAGAGTGGTCTGAAAGTATCGGTTATATGAACGTGGCGAAAATGTTGTACTTCATGTATAGAATTCCCTTCCTTTCCACATTACGGAGAGGACGGTAAGACAGCTGTTACTGTTTAGATTCATAAACAGTGGGGTGGGTGCTGATTGTTTTCTATCCCAAATTCAGGGGTGGTAGGACTGTGCCAAAGTGTGGATTAATAGTTGAATTGGTATAAATTAGTAAATTTAGATGCACTCCTGTTGTTGCAAAGCAAAAGCCCAGTGAGGGACAAGTGATGGTTATTCTCAATGGGACAGGGAGATGACGGTGTGGATGGGAAAGAATAATGGTGGCGGTGGTAGTGACAGCAGTGGTGATAGACACATATTGTATTCCTGTGCGTGCGCCAGGCTGGGCTCTAAGCAGTGGAGTCATTCAGTCTTCAGAGGACCTGGCGACATAGGGACTGTGATTTTACAGGCCAGGGAGCTGAGGCACAGAGAGGTCAAGTAACTTGCTCGAAATGTGGAGTTGGGATTCAGACCCAGGTGTTTGGCCACAAACATGCTTCATTTTCTTTTATTTGTCTCAAATCTCTTTCCCACTGGCGGTGGTGTCTTCCAGCATCATGGGAGTGAATAATAACTGCTGGCTTTCTGTGCTAGGATCTTGTGATTTTCCGTGTGCAGATGGACTGCTTGCCTACAGAACAGGCTAATTGAGGCGGTCTCGACCCAACAGCAAACTGTGGCAGTGGCTTCCATTCTAGGACCAGGCTCATTCCCACTGTTCCCTTCTCCTGAAATACTCGGCCCCAGATCCTTAAACTACCCTCAGCTCCTTATCTGTCCTTCATGTGTTGGCTCAAATTTCAGCTCCTGGAAAACACCTCTCCCAGTTACCTAATTTAATGACCCTTTTCCTCGTCTGAGCTTGTGACGCTGTTTTATTTTCTTCAGACCATTTACTACTTTCCAAAATCATGCTACTTACTTACTTCTTCCTCACCAGAAGGCAGATTACATGAGAGTGGGGCTCTTGTCCATCTCGTTCCTTGCCGGTGCCCAGAACAGTGCTTAGCACCCAGCAGGCACTCAGTCATCGTAGTTTATTAATCGCTACTTCTGAATCAATGAATTAATGAATGGAAGGAGGGCCTGCTGTGTGCTAACTTTTCTTGCAAAACTCCAGGCTTCTGAAAAGAAATGACACTCAACGTTTCTTGGGAACTCTGGCTAAGAATTGTTGTCAGCTCTTTCACGTCCTATTTTTGCAAGACTATTTTGGGTACAAGAAAGAGAAACCCACTCAAACAAACCATGTGGGCTCAACAGTCTCCCACAAGCTGCCTACCGCACAGGACATCACCTCCTTTATTCCTCACTGCAGCCTCGTGAAGTCGAGACTTTCTTATCCCAGTGTTACACAGAAAGTGAATGTGACCTGGAAGGGAGGGCAGGAGTCCCAGGGTCACACAGCAGGCTGGCACAAGCCAGGTGTCTTCACTGTAACACGTGGCTTTTGGTTCCTGGCCTTTGTTGCTGATGCTGCCGAAGTTTTAGAAGAGTTCAATTACTGCCGATAGACCATTATGCTCTAAGAGTGGATTATGTTTCTCTAAATGTGTTATCGAAATTACGTAGTTGGCATTTAACAATCAAAACATTACGCTGAGGCCCGTGTTTGATATGTCACTCACTGTAGGTACAGGGACACCCTTCCCGGTGCCTCCTGGCTGAGCCTTCTGCAGGGGGCTGGAGGGTTGGGTGTCGCTGGAGCTGAGGAAGTATTTGAGCCTAACTGCCTGAGCGCCTCTGTCACAGGGCAGTTGGACTGTTTGGAGCCATGTTGTGTTTTGAAAGAAAAAGCTGAACCTGAAATCAGAATTAAGGCTTTGAGTCTGAGTTCTGTGTCTACCTTGCCTTGTTCACGTAGATAAGTATTCAGCCTTTGAGCTTTTGTTTTCTTATCTCTCAAATGGGAGTGCCGACCTCTAATAATTCCGTGGTGCTTTTGCAACGACAGAATGATGCTGCTGTGCTGGGATCTGCTTTGTCTACGTCTGTTAGTTGTTATTAATCTTTGTACGTTTTCGTGAATTCCCCCAGGTAACTGGTTTCTGGAATATTGCCCTCCAGGGAGTACCTGAAATACAGGACAAGCATTCTTAGCATAAAGTTAGATTAAGAAGTTTAATTTACAGAAACTATTATACACCATGGATATCAAACATCGTGAGGGCAGACTGCATAAAGATCCTGGAATTCTGGAGAACCTCTGTCTGCATAACTCTTTCACCCAGCTCAGGACCACTGATGCGTCATTCTTTTGTACTGAAAACATACACAGCGGTGGGGTTTCTCATGTATACCTCCAAAAAGAAATTCTTATTTTAAAGAGTGCACGATGTATTTTAGATCCTGTCTATGTTTCCATTGTCTGTGGCCATGGGTCCTCTGATTCTCTCAGAAGGAGGACAGATGCAGGAACCGTGCATTGCACAATTTTCAGGACAGATTTCATTTCCAATGCTCACGTTCGCCGTAGGCCCACTTAGATTTCTTATTGGTACCTTTACTTTTGAGTTGGAGGGTACCATCTATGTAAGAACACGTACATCCCACGGTTAGAGCAATCCTACCTTCCCTTCAGTTTGCAGAAATCTCAGCTGTCTAGCAAAAAGGCATATGCAAATTGTGTTTTATTTTCAATGGCTAAAGATTGGAAACCGCCTCAGTGTATATCAGTATGAGACTGGTTAAATAAATTATGGCATGTCCACAGAAGGGCTGCAATGCACTGTTCCAAAGAATGGGACAGCACTGTGCTGATAGACATGAAGCGATCTCCGGGGTCTATTGTGGATGACAAAACCAGGGCGCAGAGCAGAGAGTGGTGTAAATCCTTTACACCATGAACTTCTCTTGTTAAAAAATCACATGAGTGTATTACTTCAATTGAAAATAGGTAATGGAGGGGCCGGCTCCGTGGCCAACTGGTTAAATTCCTGTGCTCTGCTTCAGCAGCCCGGGTTTTCGCCAGTGCAGATCCCGGGCACGGACACGGCACCGTTGATCAAGCCATACTGAGACGGTGTCAGACGTATCAGGACTAGAGGGACCTACAGCTAGAGTGTACAACTATGTACTGGGGGTCTTTGGGGAGAGGAAGAAGAGAAAAAACAATATTGGCAACAGATGTTAGCTCAGGTGCCAATCTTTAGAAAAAAAAGTAAAAAAATAAAAATAGGTAATGGAAAAGAGTGAAGATTCGTAAGCGTCTAAGATATTTTAGAAAAAATGTCCACCAGAAAATCTCAATTGTCTAATGTTGCTACTGTAGTGGTTTTGCTTGAGAATTGCGTGCTGAGCTCTCCCAGGGTGGAGGGAATCCTTGGGGATCAAATAGGCACTTGGAAAGAGTTCACCTCTGAGAATGTCCACTTCCACCCTGTCTACACCTAGGGAGGACCTGCGTCATTCAGTCATACTTAATCCATTTAGAGGCAGCCTCTTCAAAGCTGAGTTATGCCAGTCGGTACATCTCATGACTAGAATTATGATCGGCTTCTAGGGTTGCTAATCATTCAAGTGTTTTACGGAACACTGAAACTGGGGAAAAACACATGCACGCACTCACACACCCGTGCACACACTTTAAAACGATAAAGTCAGTATTTATGACTTCAACATTATGGACCTTGTGGAAGAGCGGGGGTGGGCTTAAAGAGAGGGGTTTGGCTCAGCGTGGAGACCCTGGAAATGTGTATTAGATACTTCACACCACTTGTCACCTGTGTTTAATCCTACTCTTCTATTCTGATTGGATTTTCAGTAGGTTTATGTTCAGGTTTTAGCGTCATTCTGACCCAGGCTCAAATCTCAGATCTGCTAAATCCTAACTCTGTGACCTTGGGCTAATTGCTTGGCTTCTTTGAACTTTATTTTTTGATCTTGCAAAGTGGAAAGTGTAATACCTTCGCTATAAGGCTGTTGATTGGGTTAAGGGAGATAAATTATACAAAGTGCCTAGCCTGATGGCAGCCCCTTGGTAGATACTGATTAATTGATAACTGTGTCTCGTTACGATGATGTTCTGGGAAGAGAGGCCTTCTATTAGGAAGGTGTTAGTGGGAATTAAAGAAGATCTCTGCAAGGCTGGGAGGGCCAGAGCAACAACACTTTCAGGAACAAAGAATCAGAGAGCCAGTGGGGGAAGCAGCTGTACAAACCAAGATTCCAGAAGAATTTCTCACATCTGTTTCTCAGTAATGATAATTAAATGTAAAATCCTTAAAATGTCCTATGGAGTTTGGGAGGGCATCAAGGAAGAATCTGGAGAGATGGGGCCCCACTGAGGAGCCAGGCTGGGAACAGCAAATCAGGGAATTCAGCGGGGACAATAGGAGTTCCTTTCTGGGATCTCCCTGAAAAAGTATCGGGACACAGTGCTTGGAAAATGACCCCAGACATCTAATGGTGTGAAAATCCTGTGGTTTCTTTTATTGGCCACAACTTCTGTACGTATGCATATCAGCCCTCCCAAATCCCAGGCTTCCTATACACTTCACAGCACACCTGCCTCATTCTGATCCAGGAGATGCAGAAGGGATGGAACACATTCAGCTTCCCTCATGGTGCCAGGAGTCCCATCCCATCCTCGTTTGATGAGGTGCAGTTCGGTTTAACAATACCACCGGGCAGACAGGGAGGCAATAGAAAGGAAGTTCCTTTCTGGGATTTCAAACCCAAAGACAGATTTCCAAGTTCAAATTAGGGATGCCTTGTATTGTAAGAGACTTGAGGCCTCAGATTCTCACTCATTTCCTTTCCCTTCTTGTTGTCATGTGAACTTCTTTTCCCTGAGTGATTACGTCTTGCACTTCAGCAGAAATTGTATTGCTTCGGGACCATCGAGTCTCACGTGGGATATTTTTCACTGCTCGTGGTGTAATACACAGAGGTGATTTCTTTCAAATGATTTTTGCTTGAAGTGGTTTTCAATGAATTGAGAAGGGTAAGAGTATGAATGGAGGACCGAGTTTCCAGCCTCGGGTCCAGGCATGGAGCATCTCCCCTCAGCCTTGCTAGAGTGTTAATTGTGGGCTGTTCAGTTGCACTGATGGCACATAAATAGACAGCTATCCATTTTATTCTCCTGTTTGACCATGAAAGAAAACATTATGTAATGCTATAATCTGTTTAAGTCTCTTCCAGATCACTTTTGAAAGTTTTATTTTATTTCTGAAATGGAATGTTGGGATGTTTTCATCAGAAGGGAATAGCTATTATTTCTCAAAGGTGGAGGTTAGTTGTTGCACTGGGGAAACGGTTAGACAAAGCAATCTCGAGGACAGCGTGGTGGAGTCTAAAATTACACCCTGGGTGTTGCACAGGCAGCCTCTGTTAGTTATCTATTTTCAGTGTCTTTCAAGGCTCTTGCATACATGGTGTTTTCTTTCCTCTTGTTACTTTGAGCTCAAACAGTGAGAAATTTGACACTAGAACACTTTCTTGGGTTCTTTGCTTCTTGTTTCATTTTATTCCTATTCTTTCCTTTCCCTCTCTTCCTCTTTCCTTCTTCCTGTCCCCCCTTCATCCCTCCCTCCCTCCCTTTCCCCTCCTCCATTCCTCTCAGGATGGGGCCTCCAAAACCAGCTTCAGGTTCAATAATTCAGTAGGAGGACTCACAGAACTCAGAAAGGCTGTTATAGTTACGGTTTATTACAGTGAAAGGATACACACTAAATTCAGCAAAGGAAAAGTACACGCTGGGCAGAGGCCAGGAGAAACCAGACCCGAGCTTCCAGTTGTGCCATCCCAGTGGAGTGGCACGGACAGTGCTAATTCTCCCAGCAGTGGTGTGTGACAAATGTGCTGAGTGTTGCCGATCAGGGAAGCTCTCTGAGGCTTGGTGTCCAGGAATTGTATTGAAGGTCACTTGTGTAGGCCTGGAGTGCCCACATGACTGACCTTAGCCACTCAGTCTCCAGGTCCTCCACCCTCCAGAGGTCAAGCTGATATGGGCTGGCCCAGGGTCCCAGGAAAACAGAAACAGCTGCTCATTGTTGATCACATTGTTCACATCAACTATTTGGCGCAGTTCAGTGTCTCAGTATACAGAGACACTCTCATCAGGCAGCATATTCCAAGGGCTCAGAGGTTATCTTCCAGCACATGGTCAAGGCCCAGTCCTTTCTTTGGAACGTGTACGGTTTGGGCACCCCACGCCTGCTGAGCAGACCGTTTAACGTGTGCTGCCATCCCAACACGATTCGAGGTCAGGCAAGTCCAAGCTGCTGGGAAAGTAAAGATGCTTCCTTCTATTATACGCAAATCTGAGAACTTCCTTGGGACTAATAGAAGATTTACTCTTCTCTCTTGGCCGACCCACAGTGAGTAAACAATGTTTTTAGGATCTACTTTGGAGGGAGAAACCTTTTCATAATGTTTCAAAGGAGCAGGGAGTGTAATCATTTTGCTGCACTTCCAATTGGCCTCTCCTGATCCAAGATTGGGATAGAGGAAGGTCACAGAATCCTTAAGGGATGTGACTAGAGATGGCCTGCCTTCTCTCGGAATCCAGGGAACATTTCAGTCACAGCAAGTGGATCAGGCTTTCTGTTTTTCAAACTTATGTCTTTCAAACAAATGTTGTAGTTTCCCCCCTCCTTTCCTCTTCCTCTCTCTCCTTTCCCTGCCCTCCCAAACTCTGGGGACCAGGTGAGCATCAGGAAAAATTGCCAAGTGGGCGGCGCTTTACTTCGGCTACCTTTTTTGTATGAGTCCTTTCGACACATGTCTGCTCAAATCAATTGATATTCTCATCCTGACCGACTCATTTGATGAGCCACTTTGACATGCCATCTCTTAGGCTGACCCTTGTAACTCTGCCACCAAACCGTAGGAAATGCATGATTATTTTTATGCTAACAAGCCCCGGAGAGCAACGGTGTTTCCTTTTCTAGCTTTTCACAGTGACACCCATTGACCTTCAGCTGACATTCTGGGTGTCACAAAGGATGGTCAGAACCTGGGTGATCCCATGGAGCTCTTGACACCCTGAAGAAGCCTCAAGAAATGGCTTTGCCAATAGTCTTGTGCAGTCTTGACTGATTTAACAATAACAATAACAAAACCTCAAAGGCACCCCACTGCTTGAGTGGGATCAGTTAGATTTCTGGAGGGAGGCAGTGTAGCTGGGTTATCAGAAGCCATGTGTTTTAATTGTTGGTCTTGCTCCAGCTCCTTTCTAGCTGTGAGACCTTGGGCCTGTCATCTACCCTCTCAGGCTTTCCGTTTTCTCATCAGTGACACGAGGGTAGCAATAGTACCTACTTCCTGGCATAGTGATGCTGATTAGGAGGATAGAGCACTAAGGCTTTTAGCAAGGTGGTTAGCACATGGTAAACAGCCATACAATGGCAGCGTTATTGTTGGCAACATTCATAGTAATAATAAAAGTAATACATTTTGATGCAGCTGTGGATCACCACACCTACCTTATAAATTTATGGGTGAAAGGTGCCTTCCCAATAGATGGTCTCTGAGATCCAGCCCATGTAGGGAATTTCTAGAACCTTCTACCTAGGCTTCCTCTTCCTCTAGGATATGGGGAAATGGAGACAGTGGGTGACATGTTTTAGAGTTTATCAAGATGGAAGCACTGCATCTTATTATTTAAAAAAAGTGGTGCTGTGAGATACACTTTTGTTATCTTTGGTTATTCTTCTTATTTTTGAGGAAGATTAGCCCTGAGCAAACATCTGTGTCCACCTTCCTCTACTTTATACGTGGGATGCCTGCCACAGCAGGGCCTGGCAAACGGTGTGTAGGTCTGTGCCTGGGATCCGAGCTGGTGAGCCCCAGGCTGCCGAAGCAGAATGTGCGAACTTAACCGCTGCGCCACTGGGCTGGCCCCTCTTTGGTTATTATTTAACTGAGTAATCTTGACTCTCTCCATCCTGAACCTGGGTTCAGATAACTGGACTTGTTGGATAGTCTCCTCATCAAGCATCTTGGTGCAGGGTGACAGGGGAGTCACCTGTCTGCCAGTGGACACTTTGTACGAGCTGAAGCTGGACATCCCTCTGTATTTGGGGCTGTTTACCCGTGTCCCCGAGTATCACGCCTGGTCACGGGCATCACATGTTACAAAGCAGTGAGTGAAACTCTCTCAAGTGGCTCAATTCTCTTGGTGCAGAAAGAAGCTATATGAGATTTTGACTTCAGTCTAGGGTCCAGGGTTAAACATCATGGTGTTGAAAAAAGAGCAGTGGGCTGGAAGTCAGCTGGCTTGGATTCTGGTTCCTGTCTCTTCTCAAGTTTTTTTATGAATTTGGGGAAAAAAATCACTTCCCACCTCTGGGTGTCAGCATCCCCCTCTGAGAAATGGTGGGGAAGCGGGGGAGACCAGATCAGTGAACAGGTGAGTGCAGCAGTCTGCGTGTGAGTTAGGCTGGGTTCTTTGAGCTCAGAAGCACTGGGCAGTGGTGTGTAATGGGTTCTTGCAGGTTGCCTAAGTTCTAATGCTAGCTTGGCTGCTTACCAGCTGTGTGACCTTGGACAAATTACTTAACCTTTCTGTGCCTCAGTTTCCTCTTTTTTGAAATCTAGATACTCATAGTACCTATCTCATAGGGTTACTCTGAAGATTGAATGGGTTAAACAAATGTACTCTGCTTAGAATGGTAGCTGGCATGTATAATAAATGCTACATGGATGATAGATTGTATTATTAAGTGTGTGAAGATTAAGTTCACTCCTACAAAGAAATGTGCTCTCTCTCAAAATTTTTTAAACCGTGGCTCTCTTGGTATGTCTTTATAGATGTTTATTTACTAAAAGAAAAGACATAGGGCCATGTAATCATAAATGGCAGCTGACATATGGTGCTGCTGCAGGACTACGATGGGACTGTGGCTGCTGGGAGATTTGGGGCCTCACCCAAAGACACAGCCCTGATTCCTTTCTAGCCCGTTGCTGCCCTTTGCACTGTGGGCTCAGTGTTGTCAGAGCTTATGTTTTGCAAGAAAAACAAGAGATATGAATTTTTCTATGAAATCTCCCTGGTCTCTCTCTCTTTTTGTTTTTTCTGGTGAGGAAGATTAGCCTTGAGCTACCAGCTGTGCCAGTCCTCCTCTATTTTGTATGTGATTCGCTGCCTCAGCATGGCTGATGATTGGTGTTGGTCTGTGCCCAGGATCCAAACCTGGGCCACTGAAGTGGACTGTGTGGAACTTTAATCACTGTGCCACGGAACTGGTCCCCTCCTCATTTTTTAGATTGTTACAAATGTATAAAATCAGAGGATAGGCCAAACAAACCCATCTGTGTGGGATTCCCAGCCAGGTCTCAGAGGCCTACCTTCTTGTTTGTTGGAATGAGGACCCAGGCCCTCAGAGGAGCATAGCATGACCGTGAATGTGTTGGCTTGGGGGAGAGTGAGGACTGGAAACCAGGCCCCTAACTCCCAACCCCAGGGCTGCTTGCCATACAACCATTTGCTCAACACATGTGGATTGTGTGCTTCTGTTCCCGGCACTGTATGAGGTACCAGGGTACAGCGGGGCCCAGGAAAGACACAACTCTGCCCTCTGAAGGAATTTACAGTATGGTGGAGCACTCAGCCACAAGCAAGTGAACCATCCCAGGCCTTTCTGGTTTCCCTAGGAGGCCGCAGCGAGTGTCATGAGCAGACCTGCGTGATCAGGACAGGTGAGGTAGTGAGTTCAGGTGGCCTTTCCTGTGTGACACAGATGTATACCAACAGAAGTCTTAGAGAGAGAGAGAGAGAGAGTGCTAGAAGCTGAAGGAGTCACCTGATGGTGGGGATTTCAGGCTTTGTTATGGGCGGGTGAGGGGTCCAATGGCTACTTTGGCCCAGTGGAATTTTCTTGTGCGTTTTACATCATTGCTCCTGGGACACCCACGCCAGGCTATGGAGGGCTGACCCTACCAAGAGCCTGTCTACAATGCAGTGTGCTTTGCGGATTCTGAACGAGCCGTTGGTTTAGAAAACCCTTAGCAGAGTATTGTAATGAGTGCACTCCCGACGTGCGTGCACTGAAGAACTTGGCCACCAGCCCCTTGAGGTCTTGCAGAAGAAGTCTCATTCCAAGCCTAGGTAAGAAGCCAGCACGCTCCACCTGCCCCAACATTTAGGCCATCAGCACTACAGGACATAGTAGTCTGTGGTGTTTAGATTAAGTCAGGACTCTGTCTGTTGCAAGTGACATCCCCTTTACCCACAAAGGAATTTATTTCCTCAACTAAGTGAAAAACCAACATTGTCCAGAGGTTTCAGGCCAAGCTGCACCCAGAGCCTCAAAACCATCAGTGTTCCGTCTCTCTCCAGTTCTTTGCTGTGCTCTCTGTTGGCTTCATTCTCAGGCAGGTGTCCCTTACGTGTGGCTGCCAATAGTTCCAGGCTTACTTCGAAATGGCCTGCTCACAGCAGAGGAAAGGGAATGCTTCTTTCTCAGTAGATTCAGTGGACGTTCCAAGACTGATTCTCATCGGCCCCAGTTGGGCTGCATCCCATAGACCTGGGTCGCCTGCCGCCCCTGGAGCTAGGGGGAAGGCGGCCTGCCCCAAACAACACAGACTAAGAAGAGGGAGGGATGTTCCCCAAAGGAAAACTGGGGTACTAATTACTCCAAGATGGAAGAATAAAAGTTAGGCAGAGAGGCTCTCATGGGTCAATGTCTCTGCCTAAGATCTTGGACCAGTTTAATTTCCTTAGTCACTAAGTTCAACTTCGCAGTGCTTCTCACAAAGGCCCCTCCATCTCTCCTAGTCTAGGCTTTCATCCCTTCATGCCTCAGAGTTGTCTCCAGATAGGCCTCTTCATGGTGTCTGAGCAGAAGTCAAAAGATATTTTCCAAGGCTGTCATGGTCACGGTTCTCCAGAGAAACAGAAACAATAGGAGACAGAGAGAGAAAGCTAATGACTGATTATAAAGAGTTGGCTCATGTGATTATGGAGGCCAGGAAGTCCCACAGGCTGCCATCTGCAAGCTGGAGAACCAGGAAAGCTGATGGTGTAGTTCATTCTGAGCTTGAAGGCCCAAGAACCGGGAGTGCTGCGGTCCGAGGGCAGGAGAAGATGGATGTCTCAGCTGAAGCAGAGAGAGTAAATTTGCCCTTCCTCCATCTTTTTGTTCTATTCAAGCCTTCAACGGATTGGATGACGCCCACCCACACTGGTGAGGGCAGATCTTCTTTATTCACTCTACTGATTCAAATGCTCATCTCTTCTGGAAACACCATCAGAGACACACCCAGCACTGTTGTACCAGCTATCTGGGCATCCCTTAGCCCAGTCGAGTTGACCCCTAAAATTAACCATCACAAAGGCATAGTAAGGGAGCTAACTGGAGCGGTGGTCCAGAACAGTGTTAGAAGAGCATGTCGTTGAGGATGTGACCACTCTTGGTCATAATGTCCTTACAGAATGACCTTGGCTCTTTAAATGTTGCATATGATTCATTTGAAGGGAGAAAAGAAACTGTGCTATATGAAGTCGCTTATTAACATGTATGAGGTAGAATTCATCATAGGAATTTTGAGGATGTTGCTGTGAGATTACTTGCTGTACTGCACATATGAGATTCCTAGCACTCACTGGATACTCAGTAAGTGTTCTCAGATTGCCTCGAATCTAGACAGTGCACTCTTGTTTGTGTGATCCCTAGGAATAAAGCATTGCCAATTAAACCATAACAATCCTTTTGCATTTAGAATTTTCACATTTTGCATTTATTGAAAGAGCATTCCTATGCTTGGACATTATCTTCTATCACTCTTGTGATTCATGTATTGGAAAAAGTAACTGCAATTAGTTGGTTCATGTATTCCTCAAGTTTCCTTTTCGGCGTTCGAATCTCTAAGTCACCCCCAGGTTGCAGTGTCCTTCCCTGGCATGCTCTTCATAGTACTGTTCATAGTTCCATCAAGGCCATTGCTCTTGCAGCATTTTTTGCAGAGTGCTCATTATGGTCCCCGGGATTTTCTTCCAGGCTGTTACTGGTTTTGGTGCACAGGCCCAGGCAGTAATAATATGTCATGATGACCATGAGACATATTTTTATTTCAGACAGGTTGAAATGTGAATAAAAATATCCATTTGAGATTGATGAAATATGGTATCTTGCTCACTTTTCTCTGCTCTCCCATCTTTACTAATAGCAGCACCAGGGCAGCAAACCTTATATTGCTCACTGAATTGTATGCCCTTTCCTGATATGTGCAGAAAGTGTGTGGGTAACTGTGCCTTCTGTCCTCTGCTCATTGTGTCTCCTCCAGAAAATCTTCCCGGCTGGCAGCATGCAAAGTCAGTGTACAACAGCTAAGCCTTTATGACTGTAAACTCAGCTCTCCCTCTTTCCCCATCACTCATTGTGTGCCAGACACACTGGCTGTCTCTCTCTGTTAATTGAAAAGCCCACGCTCCGTTCTAACTCAGGGTCACTGTCTTTGTTCTCTCCTTCATCAGTGGTTCTCAGCAGGGGCAGTTATGGCCCTTCCTCTTGGGAAGTGAGTGGGAGCATTTTCAGCTGCCCCAGTGACTAGAGAGGGGACCTTCCATAGAGATATTAGGTGGGTGGGGTCAAGAGATACCGAATGTCCTGCAACGCTCAGCACAGACCCACATAAGAAAAAAACCCCACTCCATACGCCAATAGCACCCCCTTCAAGAAAAGCTGCACCTCCTTGGCTCTTGCCCTTAGCTTTGCCTGGCTCTCTCCCCCTTGTCACTCACTCACAGCATGAATGGTCTCCTCTGGAAGTGTTCAGAGCACAGCCTGCATCCACAGGCTGCACCCCTGCTTCCTCCAGCCCTGGTCACTTTCTGTCATGCCACTTTGTTTATCACTGTTGTACACTTGCCACTGCCTGAAGTCACCTTGTTTATCTGCTTACTTCATTATTGTTTGCTTGTGTCCTTCCACTAGTGCATATACTACCGGAGAGCAAGGATCTTGCCTGTTTTGTCTACTGCTGTATCCTCAGCATCCAGGAAAGAACCTTGCACTTGATAAATATTTATTGAATAAATGAATGAACAAATGAAGACTTAGAATTGTCTGCTAGTAATCTGAAGCCTCCAATTAGACAGCAGCTATTTGCATCTGCCCACTTTCCCTGTCTCCTCTTTAGTGAGTGACATGCTTAAAAAAACACGGAACAAGCAACTCAAAAGACTCACCAATAGTTGGCTGTCATAGTGACTGCGATTCCTGCTCCTGTTTTCTAAGGAACTGTGACATTGCTCATCCTTGTCAAAGTGAATTGGCTGGGTGATGTCTTAAGCTGAATGTTTCCTGAAAAGAAGCAAGACTCCCTGGACATGTCTGTCTATTTGGGATGGCAATACATGGGGGAGATTATGATGTTGGTTATTGAGAGATGTCCTTTCCACTTAAGCTTTCTTTGAGAATCCCAGTGCAGGTTCACAGACCTTTAGATTACAGGGGAACAATGTATTCCCGCTTTGGCATCTTTCTGTAGTTGAAGTGATTAAAGTAATGGTATCTCTTCAAGGCTTCCTCCGGAAAGATAGAGATGAGACTCAGGAGAGGCTGTTTAGCCAGTGCTCAGGGCTCCCTCTAAGCAAAGGACACGTTTCTGTCTGTTCCCTTAATATAAATATTTGCCTGCTCTGAACAGGTCCAGTCTCTTAGATGGAATGAGCCTCAAAGATGGAATGAGCCTTAGGTTCCAGGTGACTCCTTTGACGGATGGTGAATGAACTTGGTCAAGGTGGGACAAGTAGTTAGAAGCAGAGCCACGATTAGCAACCAGGTATTCTGGTTGTGGCTCCTTTCATGTAGAAGAGTCTTATTGATTTTGTGGTGGCTGATTCAAACCATGCAAAATGAAAGGATGGTTAAAACAATGATCACTCCTTTGTGGTAAGCACTTTCCATGCCGTTTTCTCTGTCCATCCCAGCAACCTATGAGGACACTACTATGTTACCCCTTATGTAGATGAGGAAACTGAGGCTCAGAGAGGTGGAATGACTTGCCCAAGGTCACACAGTGGCAGAGGCAGGGACTCTCATATTCCCTGCCCTTCCAAACCTACATTCTTAATTGCTATAGTGGATGGGGTTTCCCCCTCCCACCATTATTTACTTTTTAATCTCTCTGTTTACCAAGATCCATGGAAAGAAAGAATGTATGAGTAAATATAGTTGAAAGATATGGTGAGAATTTCTTATTACTAGATTTTTAGTTTCTGTCTCGAATCTGTCACTATTGCATTTTTGATTATACTATATGGTTTGTGTGTGTGCGCAATTTGCTTTTGCAAAAAGTGTTTGAATTGAAGAGATTTCTATTTTTGAATCATTGTCTTCTTTCCTTCCCATGCAGGACTTTAGCAAATGTTGCAAAATTCATTATACACAGACATTTTTCCGTTCCATTTTGCATTTGAACATCAGAGATGGATCATAAATTGTTTTTTTTTTCATTACTTTAAATGATGTACTCCTCACTCTTTTTTGTTTTGTTTTGTTTTGTTTTACTTCTATGTTAAGGAAAGCGTTTACCTTGCCAAGATTTGATTTTAAGTACCAGCACTGCATTTCCTTAAAGGAGGCATTTGAGAAAGAAGAGGAAAAAAAAGCAATGGGTCCAGATTGGTAGGACTCTATGTAGCCAAATAAAGTCCTCAGTCATAAAGAGCTCTTCTCAATGAACTTGAGTGAACTTCAGACTCAATCAAGTTTTAAAAACAAAAGAGGCTATTATATCATCTTTGTGTGAAATCACAGTAAAATATGCTCTGCAGCTTCTAACGTCCTCTTGCCTGTATTATTGCCTTTCGTTGATTCAGCTTCATTCAGTGAGGTTCGTTTCTACTGTGAATGTGTCTGGCCCTTTAATAGGTACTGCCATGTGGGGGAAGCACGTTTCTTGCTCTCAAGGAATTTATGTTGTTCTAGAGAGGCGTGGATACATAAAGAAGTGCGTGTTCTGATAGAGGTGTCTCTGAAGCATGGTGGTGATATATTGGCCATCACTCTCAGTGGCAAGTGACAGAAACTAAAAGGAGAATTTATTTGCCTACATAACTGGAAAATCAGGAGGTTTGTGTAAACATTCAAATAGCTGGGTCTGAGTGTTCAGATGCTCCCCCTGCCCCCCAGTCAGTCCCTTGGCTCTTCTTTCCTTCATGTTGCTTCATTTGTGGACAAGTTCTCTCATAGTGGCAAAGATGTTTCCAGCAGCTCTATGCATTCATCTTACTGGCTTAGGGACCCTGGGTGGTAAAGAGGAAGCATCTTTCCTAATAATTCTACAAAAAGTTTCAGTGTTGATTTGGATTGGACCCAGTTGGGTCTTATGTTCACCCTAAGCCAACCGTGGTGATCAGGAGAATAGGCTATGCTTATTGGCCAGGTCTGAAACGTGGGTAACCTTGGGTTCTGGGGAATAGGGTCGACCACACCAGGAAAACATGACAGAGAGGGGTGGCTCCCAGAGGAAAGTAGGGTGCTGTTACAAGAATGAGGGGGAATGGAACCTGGGCAAGTAAAAGGAACAGAGGTCTGGCATGCTTCTCAGTCATTCAGCCTTTTGAAAGGCTCATGTACTATCTTCTGTAGCATTAGGCTGTTTCCATGTTTATCAGCCACTGGGTTCTCTTTCTGCTCTCTGTGTACAGTGTGTGGTTCATGGTTTGAGCCTTAGCATCTGCCTTCCTTTGTCTCTGCTTTCCACCTTCTCAAATGGGAATGCTTCATGGCTTCAGTTGTCACATATGCAAAGGGTGGTTTCGAATTCTTTATCTCTAGGATTGACCTTCCTGACAAAGATGTGCCTCTGAAATCTAACGCTTCTCTTGAACCACCTTCCAGTTGTGTTACAGTCACATCAAAGTTTACATGTCACAAACCCAGGATATCAACTGTTCCACAAAACCGGAATCCCAGTGAGCTTCCCCAAAGCCCCAGGTCATTGAAGGTACCAGAGAGGTCCACAGTTCCCAGTTGCCACCTCAACATTCCAGACAGTTAACTCTTAAGATCTGCTCCAGTGACGGGGCAATCATGGGAAGCTTGCATGTTTCAGCGTGAAAGAGACAGTGTAGCTTTCTGGTGGTGAATGCATGGGCTCCGAGGGCCAGAACTCTTGTCTTTGAATCTTGGCTTTGCACTCATCCTCTCATCTGTGTGACCTCGGGCAAGTTATTTAAACTTTCTGTCTTAATTAGCTCATCCATAAAAATAGGGGTAATATTAGTAACTACTTAAGAGTGTTGTGTGAATCAAATGAATTATACATCTAAAGCACTCAGAATAGTGTTATCACATAATCACTTTAAAAATGTTAGATATTTATTTTGGGAGCAAGATGAGGTGTAAATCGATTAATCAATCAGTGTATCAGGGAAGTTGATATTCTGTAAGACAGCTCATTCTTTGGTTTGACGGGTCTTCTTGTACTACTGACTCCCTCTGACTCTCACATCCTGCTCCACTTTCTTCTGTAGCTATGCAGAATGTCTTATTGTTCTAGAACATGATGGCTTTGCGAATATTTCCCGTCATCTGTATCATCCCATCTCAGTGTTCCCTTCTTCAGGTTAGGTAGTCTAAATTCTTTGGTTGACGTTTTCTAGGCACTTGCCCACTCTCTCTGTTCCATCCTGGATCCCTTCAATTTTGCCAGCATTCTTCTTCAAATGAAGTGTGCAGAAATGAATTCAATATTCTATCTATTGTCTGCAAAGCCTATTAGAAGGCTCATCTTCTCTGTTGTTTATACTCTACCTCCATTAATGTAATCTGACTTTGAATTGCCTTTCTTAAGTCAGCTACATCACACAGTTGACCGATATTGAGTTTTGTGGTCAGTTAAGACCCCTAGGAGACATACTTTTTCATTTGTTGATATTTTGACCAAATGTCTTTTATGGTTGCATTTTTCAGTGGGTCTAGACATTTGCCTGAAGTTTGGTTCTGCCACCCAGCACACTGGATAAGCAACCAGCTTGATGTGAAGTGCACGATTGATAAGCTGCAGATATGAGTTAGGATTAAGTTCAACTGCTGTATATATAGCAGAAACGTTCCAAATAACAGTGACTTAAAATAGGACAGAAGTTTATTTTTCTTTTCAATAAAAGAAATCCAGAGTTAGGCTTGGTCTAACGTAGTCCGTAATTTCTCCATGCCATTAGGGACTCAGGCTCCTTTTAGCAGGTGTTTTTCCATCTTTAATATGTTGCCTCAGGGTTCAAGATGGCTTCTGGTATTCCAGCCATTGCATCCATATTCTAATTGAAGGAATAGAGGAGAGCCAAAGAAAGGCACATTCCTTCCTTTTAAAGGAGTTTTCCTTGAAATCTTGAAAAATGCTTCTCATTGACCAGGATTTAATCACCTGGCCATGTCTAGTTGCAAAAGAGACTGGGAAATACAGTCTTTTGGCTGAGGAACTATGTACCCAGATAAAAACAAGGGTTCTGTTACTAAAGACGAAGGTGAGTTGGGCATTGTCAGTCTTGGCCACACATGTGTTGGTGATAACATTTTGAACAGGATCAGGCATTGGCTCATGCATTGCACAGCTACAGGTCTTCCTGAGTATGGCTCTGAGTAGATGATCAGTCCATCAGCATTTCTGAAATGTTTGTTCTCAGACCATCTGTATCCGATTTGCTAGAGATGCTTCTTGAGGATGCAGAACCCTGGGCCATGTCCTATATTTTTATACACATTAAATATTTGATTACTCCCTTTAAAATGGAGTTTATTGAAGCATAATTTACATTCAATAAAATGCACAAAATTTAAGTGTGACATTGATGAGTTTAGATGAATGTATAGTCAAGTGCGCCATCCAGATATCCAGCACATGTCCATCATCCAAGAAGCTTCTTTTGTGCCCCTTACAGTCCCCTCCGCCACTGTGGCCCCCAGAAATACACTTTATGTCAGTTTATTTTTGCCTTGTGTAGAATTTTATATAAAAAGAGTCATATAATATGTAGTATTTTGTATACCATTAGAACTTGAGATTCACTAATCTGCATTTTTTTTGAGGACTATTAGCCCTGAGCTAACATCCACCACCAACGCTCCTCTTTTTGCTGAGAAACGTTGGCCCTGAGCTAACATCTGTGCCCATCTTCCTCTCTTTTATGTGGGACCCCTGCCACACCATGGCTTGATAAGCAGTGCGTAGGTCCACGCCTGGGATCTGAACCAGCAAACCCTGGGTCACCGGAAGCAGAGCACATGAACTTAACTGCTATGCCACCAGACCAGCCCTTAATCTACATGTTTTTGATAAAAATAAGCTCCGACTTGTCTTAACCATTGTTTCATTTGGTTTTAATTTCTTCATCTGGTTTCTGTAATATCATGGGACAATTTGTCAGATGTTGTGTTTGGCAAATATTGAAACATAAATTATCCACTGCATACAGCCTTTCCCCTGCATTTTCCTCTGATTAAGTCACTTCTTCATTCCTCTTATCATGCATGAGTTGCTTATTACATAGGCTACATTGTTCAATGGACCTACCTTTTGATTCTAAGCTTACTGTGTGTCTATTCCATTAGTCTGTGTGCTTCTTAAGGCCACTGCCTATTCTTTGCTCATTATCGAATCCCCAGTGCCTCTGACAATATCTGGTTTGGTCAGAGAAAAAGTATTTTCAAGTGACTTGAACACAGAATGTTGTTACAATTGTTATAATATGATGTAAAAGTGCTATAGGGCAGCAAAGGAATGCGGCGGAGGAAATTCAGAGAATGACTTGTGAAGGTTGTCTTCTGGACCTTGAAGGAAATTTGCTAGGCAAAGAATGGGATTAGAGCATCTTGAATAAAGCAATCATTGTGCACAAAAACATGGAGATATGAGTGCATAGAAGTTACCTGAGGATGAAGGAAGAGTTGCCAGTGATCAGAGCATGTGTCGTGTAGCAAGCAAGGAGGGGATCAAGCTGTCAGTCAAAAGTTCATGTTAACCATCACAGTTAATCAGAACACAGTGATAGAAATTGATGGCTGGTGTGGAAAAATACTCTCTGCATTATGCCTTGATACTAGCATTACTCCTCTTTCCATAGATTTCTGGCCAGTAGAGGCCGCGGACATGACGGTCATGTAGCCGAGAGTGCTATTTCCGAAGGCAGAGACATGGTTCATTTTCAGCACCATGGGTTGTGGGCAGCACCTGTTGCATCCCTGAGCTGTTGCTGCCTTCTACAGCCCAAGACTTTTGGTTTGTCTCGATGCGGGACAGGCCTCTCAACCTGTGGTGGCAGAGCACCAATGCTTCAGAACCAAAAAATAACAAGTACTCTTACTGGCACAAGGGTAGGCATGGCCTTTGCGTTTCCTCATCTAATGCTCACAGCTCTTCTCTGGCAGATGTCATTTTGGCTTTTCTTTTAGAGGAGGGAAATGAGGTATAGAGAGATGAGATGAGTGGCAGATTCAGGACTCAAGCCTGGGTCTTCCTGACACCGATATCTGCACTCTTAGCCGCTACACTTGTCTTCCAGCGGGCACTAACAGACTTCCACAGCCTTCAGCCTCCTTCAGATACTCAAGCACGGATATGTCCTCTGCGGAGAACCAGCATTACAGGTAATTTATAGTTGGAATCTGGCTAGGGCCAGCTGAGTAATACTGGGAATGATGGGAAGAGAGAGGCTTTTCCTAGCTCACTCCCTCTTGAGTTTGAAAGGGCACTCTCAGATAACATGTCAGCTGGCAAGCAGGTGTGTGCATCTGAAACGTTCTAGCAGTTGCACCTGTGAAAGGGAAGTTAGTAGCATCCAGGAATTGTCTCTCTCTCTCTCACACCAATAAAAGTCTTTGAAGCGCCGGTAGAAAAAAACCCTCAGCTACTTTCTCACTAATTTCATTTATAATTATACTTCCCTAATGGTTTTCTGGGAGTTGGTCGGTGGGAGCTCCATCTCCAAGTCTGTGGGAGAGATGTGTTGAGCTCTCCCCAGAGTCGCTGGTTCCTGGCTGTGCTTGGATGAGCATGCTCACATATGGCATAAGCATTTCTTAATGGTTGCATGCCACTCCTCCTCACTTTAAAATGAGCCCACACTGTGCCCCATTAGCTGAAATTGACATGATGGTTATTTTCAATGCCATTTCTTTAAAGAACTCAGTCTCACTGTGCATTGCTAGCTTTCCCCCCTTGCTAAGCAGAATGAAGAACCCCTGGGAAAGTGTGGTGGCAGCTGTTTGGAAGCTGCGGAGCCCAGCTCCTGCCTTCCCACCTTCACATCTACAGCTCAGAGAGCATCACACGTTATACAGACATTAAAGCTTCCTCCCTCAATGCAGAATCTTCTGGAAATCTCAGAATCAAAAAGCTCCATGATAAAAATGCATGAAGCAATGTCCTTATTGGTAAACTTACATATCCAGCTGAGATACTGCACATGATAATGCAATTTTCTGTGCAAAAAGGGTTTATCTCCATCCAAATATTCTTCCAAATCATTATTCATTCTGGAGAAGTGATTGCTGTCCTAGGTTAACTGATTGAACTTTTGGAACCAAAGCTTGTCTTACTGGCTATTGCCTGACTTCTCGTAAATTGCCATTAGATTGGTAGGAATGAATATATGTACACTCCATTAGGAAATATTAAAGTTTTTTTTATACTGGTTTAGAATAAAAACAGGATTAAAAGGGGGCATTTGTGAGATTCAGTACAGCATGAAATTGAAATCTTTTTGGCATATGAAATATACAATATGAATATTCTTCCCATTTTCTGATAGCTGAGGGGGTTAGGAAGAGCGGAAAAACCACTCCCAAGTTCACCTGTAGATGCTGAAACCGGAGAAGTGGGAAAAACCCATTTTGGTATTCCCAAAGTCTACGTCTATTAATCGTCAGATTCTGAAACAACAACCACAATAATAACAATGAAACATTCTTAAGCTTAAGTGTGTGTCAGGCACTGTCTCATATGCTTGTCTGTTTATAGGCAGATTTTTAGAGTTGTTAAAAAGCTGGAGCAAGGGGCTGGCCCCGTGGCCGAGTGGTTAAGTTCGCGCGCTCCGCTGCAGGCGGCCCAGTGTTTCGTCGGTTCGAATCCTGGGCGCGGACATGGCACTGCTCATCAGACCACGCTGAGGCAGCGTCCCACATGCCACAACTAGAGGAACCCACAACGAAGAATACACAACTATCTACCTGGGGCCTTTGGGGAGAAAAAGGAAAAAATAAAATTAAAAAAAAAAAAAAAAAAAAGCTGGAGTAAGACTGCCTTGGTTTCAAATTCATATTCTGCCTCTCACATGAGTTTTGGCAAGCTCCTGTTTTCTCTTTGCCTCAGTTTCTCACTTTTAAAAGGGATAATAACAACTGTATTACCTCATGAGCCTGTTAACAGAATTAAATTATGTCAGAGATGCAAAATGGATCCTGAAACATAAGAAGCTCTAGATAGATGTTGGTTGTTGTTATTATATTATTATTATCGTCATTATATTTTGATGGCTTTTCAAAGACATCTGTGAGGTAGATATTATTAATCTTAGTCCCATTATCCAGATGCTGAAATTAAGGTTAGTAATGTAGAAATTGATCATTTCCTGAAGAAGCAGGAAAAACACATACTTTTCTGGTTTGCCTTTGTGGTGTAACAAACTGAAAAAATTTTGTACCATAGAGCAACCACTGTTTTCTTCAGCTCGTGTATTCTGTGGAGAAGGAATAGGACGGGCACAGCAACGTTGGCTTGTCTCTGCTCCACAGCTTCTGGGGCCTCAGGTGGGAGAACCCAAATGGCTGGGTGCTGGAATCCTCTGGCGGCTTCTTATTCATGTTTCTCAGCCTGGCCGGTATGATGTGAAGGCCAGGTTCAGCTGGGATGGTTGATTAGAATGCCCCATGTGGCCCCTCTGTATGGCTTGGGCTTCCTCACAGCATGGTGACCCCGGGGTAGTCACACTGCGCCTCAGGGCTCCAAGGGTGAGTGTTCTAGTGACAAGGGTAGAAGGCACATGGTCTTTAATGGCCTAGCCTTGGGAGTCACATAGCATCACTTCCTAAACTAGGGGTCAAACATGGTGAGCCTGCCTAGGTTCAAGGTAAGGGGACACAGACTTCCATTTTCCATGGGAGAAGCGTCAGAGACTTGGAGCTGTATTTCATGGCCACCACGCTACTGTTGAGACTGGATGCTACCTTTGTGTCTCGGGATGGACCGCCATTACTCACTCCATGCAATACGTTGTAGCTCTTGAAAAGCTCAGAGTGTGAACTGCTTGAGGAACTTTCTCAGTATTGATGAGCTCAGCCCTTGGTGGTACTGCCGTCTTGAAAGCTGTTTGCATTCACACTTACACAATTCCTCTCCTGTGTATATTCAGGTTCCCACTCACTCACCCTGCCCCCATGTGGGAGTGTGCGCGCGCGTGCACACAAGTACAGTATCAGCCTCTCCTGTTTTCGTTATTCCATCATGTTACTTCACCCTCCTTTTCCCTTCTACTTCTTTCCAGTGGATTCAATTACTTCTCTTTGCTGCCTTAGCAATAAAACAGTTCCCTCCACAGCATTAGAATGAGTCTCTCTCATTATTTCATTTAGATTGTTGTGATGTTTGAAAACTTGAGGACAGGGCAGGCAGGAGGAAAGGAATGTTAATTTGCAGGGAGTCCCTGTTGTGTGGTGGGAGTGCTGCCAAGAGGAGCCAAGAAGCCGCCACTTGATGTACTCATGGATACGTAAAGAATTGATGAGGGATGCTGAAAACCGCACAACCGCAGTGTCTGCTCATGCTGGGACTCATGACCTTACAGGAGGGGGCGCTGTGTAGGTCCTGGCCAAGCCCAGTTTGAAATGGCCTATTGGCACAACTCCTCTTGTCCATTTCAGAAGAGATATTTCCCCTGAAAATTTGTGTGCAGATGCGAGTGCATGTCTGTGTGCTCACCCGTATATGTGTGTGGCCTCATTCAGTTTTCCTCCATACTCTCCAATTATGGAAATGCTCTATCATTGTGGTCATCACTGGGAAAATGCAGTAGGTGGCAGAGATTGAGCTGAGGATCCTTATAATTTGACTCACAGAATGTCAGAGAATGTTACACAAACCAAGGAATTAAGCTCTGTGAGTGCCAGAGTGACACTGATTATGTAGGAATGACATACGAATAATTACAAAGCACTCAGGGTTTTTGTTAGTAATCTGTGTTTAGAGTCCCCTTTCAGGAGTTTGAAATGTCATCAGGTAACTGAATAATGCTAACAGACCTGCATTACATTCCTGCTTCACACTGTGCTAAACAGGAATCATGTTTGTTACTAGACTGAAGAGCATCTCGGTGGAAAAAAAAAAGGACTGGTGGGGAGTAAGCAGGGCTAGATTTAAATCTAATTGTCTTTCCTGTTTTCCTCTGCTGTTTGGCTCACACACAGTGGTAGTATTGGTGGGCAATGAGGATTAGACCGTTTGCTGGAAGGCAGAGTGAGAAAGGGCTGGTTCTGCTGCCATTGGCAGTGATCTCAGCTGAAGATGGATGGAAGGAAGTCCCAAAGTCATTATGCATTAGATGGTTAAAAAAAATGGCTTTCCCACTGTGTTTCTGTGACTCGAAGTTTTAAATCTACTCCACGGCTTCCATTTTCTTTTCTTTTTTCATCCTAAGATTAAATGTGGGACTGTTTGAAAGCTTCCAAACCAGAGAATGATTCAGACCAGATTTGGGAAGACAGGTAGAGATTGGATAGGATGAGTCTTCCCAGTTCCATTTACTCTCTGAATAAATATGTCGCAAAAAGAGGAATTTCATGGAAGACTTTTGGGGTCGCAGTCACTAATTCTGCCAAATACTTATCAAATCAAGGTGTCGGGCCCTTCTCCAGCATTGCCCAGCTGACTGTAGATAATCAAGTTCACAACTGCCAATGCTGGCTGACTGGGCCAATGGAAAGCTATCGTTAATAACCTGGAGACATAAAATGGAGGTGCTTTCGGGGGTGCAGATATGCATGCTCGGATAAGAAAGACTATCCTGCACATGAAAAATGAGATCTTAGATTTGTGCAAGAATGAGAGGAAAGTTTAGTCGTTAATCACATAGGTCATAATGAGGAGAGGAAATCACTGTGCTGAAAGGGTTTGTCTGAATGGATTATAGGCAAATTCAAAAGAAGGAGGAAAAAAAGCAACAAAGGGCACTGCTGGTTTGGGAATTGGGCTCTTTAAAAATCCTCAATCATTCTCACAATCAATTTTGCATTTCCTCAATAGCCACGTGAAACAGGGCTGTCTCTTCATTGTCTTAGATTAACCACTAACTGCAAACCATACATTAAATGAAGTATCGAGTATTTGTCTTCCAGAAATACACTTGAATGTTGTTTATTTCCCCAATAGGTCTGCTGTGATGCATTTAGGTGCCATATCACTAAATACTTACTGTGCTTTAATATCTGCGCCAGCTCGTCTCCAACTGCCTGACTTAGGAAGCAGCTGTGCGGGGGCCCCACAGCTACAGATAGAGTTTTTCTCATTAACTGTTTAATTGTTTGCTTCTGAAAACAATTCGACTGACAGTATTATAGAGTGAGTGTTGTATTGCAGCTGGCAATCCCCTTTATGAGTTTTCTTAGCAAAATACCATGTTGACGTATGCTGCGCCCACACAGAAGATTCAGTTATATGGCGGCCTGATCTCCAAGGGAAATGTGCTCAGCAGAAGTTCCCGGGGGAAAATGACACTGCTGAGGGGAAATCGGTCTGTAAATCTGTGCTCTCCTGGCATGGGTTGCCTGTGATCAGACTGGCACTGGGTGTGGACCAGTGGTTCCTCCCCACTCTGTTGCTGGGGGAAAACCCTGACTCCTTCTTCAGAGCTGAGTGAAAGTGCAGTGTGTGATGCTTCCCTCATGACGCTTCACTCATGACATCTGTCCAGCCCCGCAGGCTTTCACAGGGCTGCTGGTCTGCAAAGCCTGGATAGGTAAAGTGCTTTGGGAAGGAGGCAGGTGTGCTGATATCTTTGTTTCACAGACCAGGGCTTCTAACATAAGTGGCCAATGGGCGGAATGGCCTCCCAGCTCCCCAGTGAGGGTGCATTTCCTTTGGGTGTTTAGTTTGTGGCAGACTTTATGTTTTGTGCTTTTCATGCACGATGATCTTATTTAATCCTCACAATCACTTTATGAGTTTACATTCTTCTTATTATTTCTCTTTGACAGATGAGGACACTGTGGCTTAGCAAGTTAAGTGTTTTATCAAAGATCACTTAGCGATGATGCATGGCAAGTCCTAGTCTCAAGCCCAGGTCTGTCTGGCTCTAAACCCCAGGCTTCTAGAGGAAATCTTAATAAGGACAAGAGATTTCTTATGCCCAGTGTTTTTTTGTTGTTGTTGTTGATGCCACAAAGGCCAATAAAAGCACCAAAGAAGTGAGTTCCACTCGTTCATTTAATTGATTTTTCCTCCTGCAGTAATCAATGTATTAAATTTTTCCATATTTATTCAGCATCTGCAATATGCCAGGCACAGTGGTAGGCATGGGTGTATAGCAATGCCTTCATGAAGCTTTCAGGTGGAGGTGAGTGGGATGCATAAAATCGACAGGAAAACAGAAATCTAGACAAAGCAATTTCAGACAGTGAGAATTACTAACAAGCACAGTAATGTAATAATTACTGATTTGATTGCCACTCTTATGATTGAGATGGTTGAGAAAGGCTTTTCTAAGGATATATCACCTGAGTTGAAGCCTGAATCCCGAGAAGGAGCTAGCCTTAGAAAGAGCTGGGGAAAGAACAAGTTCAAAATCCCTGGTAAAGGAATGAGCTTGTTGTGTGTAGGAACTTAAGTAAAGCCAGGGTGTCTGGACCAATCCTTGGCAACTATACCTAAGGCCTTGGTGAGGAACCTCCAGTCACACAGTCCATCCATCCCTGCTTCTGTCCATCCATATATCCAGTGTCCATAATCCATCCATCATACATCCATTTATGCATGGCAAAAGCATCCATCAAACCATCCACCTAGCATTCATATATTCATGCATTCCTATATCCATATAGAAACTGTCCATCCATCCATCCATCCATCCAACAAATATTCATGCAAGGCTGCTCCACAAGTCTCATTGCTTGACATTGGAGCCCCAGAGATGAATAAGACATGATTCTTGCCTTTAAGAATTTCAAATACTATTAAGAGAGACAGAAATTAATACACATAATGTAAAACGTGGGTTCAAATGTAAAGTTGAGAGTACTAAAGTTGCCGAGAGAGGCAGTGATGAGCTCTGTCGGGAGTCAGGGAAGGCTTCACTGAGGAGGTGACATTCGAGGCATGTTTTGGAGAAGGAGCTTTTCCAGGTAGAAAAGGAGGAAGAGGAAACGGCATGGCCAAAGGCCCAGAGGAGGGTAACCCGAAGCATGCATGCAGGGCATCTAAGGGGGAATGGAGTGAGACCGGGCAGTGCTGGGAGGGGAGGATGACCTCTGTGTTCTAGGCCAGAGGTCAGGAAATGGAAGCCACAGGTTACATTGGGCTTGCAACTCTGTGTTGTTCAGCCTGGACTGAACAAAGGTTTTAAAAAGTAAATCCGTTTCTCAGTTTTTAATTTGGAGAGCTCACACACAAAATTCCAGATTTCCAGCTTGTCTTGGAAAAATTTGGCAACACTGGGCCCACCTTCCTACAGGGTAAGAGTGGGCTGGCCATGCAGTCAAGGCTGCCCTCTTCTGTTGGGGCATCTGTTCCCTGGGGGCCTAGGCCTGCCCTCCCCGTTTCTCCCCTTGACACTGCAGCTGAGTATCAGTTTTCCTTTGTCATCCCACTTGCGTGTTTGTTTGTCTTAGAGTAAAGAGGAAAGTAAAATACTTCTTTTCCTTCCATCTCTATTAAAAGAAGGCAAACAAAAGGTAGATTGAGAGGTCTGTCTGTTTCAAGAAAGTGAGAGAGAAAACATATTTCTTTGTAGAAGTGAAGACTATTCCTTCATCTTTAATATGCAAACAAAGTATGTCAGTGTGGGAAGGATGCAACCCTAGGTGGCATTATAGAAACACACACACGCACATGCACACGCACGCGTCTGCCTCTTTCCTTCATGTGGCCTGTTTGGCCCTGAAACACATTGGAACCTATAAGACTTACTGCCGGCCTCAGGGAATCTGGAAGGATTTTAAGCAGAGGCGTGACATAGGTGGTGTTTGATCAGCGATTGAGTAAGACCACTCTGGTGACAGTGGGAACGCAGATGATGACGATGGTTTTGAAGTGGGAGGTGAGGGGACTGGGCAAACCCACAAATAGAAAAGCTGTGACCGTTATGCAGTTGAGGAAGGGTGTCAGTCTGCATGAAAATAGGACAGTGGCAGGAGGAGTCGAGAGCAAGGGCAAGAGTGGAGGTTTAGACAGGACGTGAAAGTGATAACTCGTACAACAGCAGTTTGTACCCCTTCCTTGGCTCTCATCTCACCCCAAAGACGAAGACAGGTCTTCAGATTCGATATTGACCATAAACCTTCCCGCGGAAGAAGAGCGTATGCAGCCGCTGGAAACCTGCAGCATATCCTCATGGTGAAACGGCTCTGTTGGTAAAAATGCTCCCGGTGTGAAACAGATGTCACTGGTGCTGGTGCAGAAAGATGAGGAAAGATAACGAATTACAATGGAGTTGAAAACACTGTTAAAAAAAAAAAAAAACCAAAGAAACCTAACAGCATAGCACGGCAAAGGAGCAAAACTGTTTTGAAGCTGCAAATCTTTCCTGCACCTGATGGTGAAAGCCTGTGAAACTTTCTACTTCATTGAAAGCATCCAAGCAAAATGTGTTACAGTAGCTCCCTTCAGCTCTCATCCTATGAGTATGTCTTATATATTTAGTAAGATCAAGAACACGCTGAGGGCAGGGATCTAGCCATATGTTTCCTGTATTATTTTAATTACCTGTTACTTGTGTTTTTAGTTTAATAAAATCAGTTTCCCATAGATTCAAGACTGTCATGTAAGATTGAGCAGGTTGTGCACTGCACAAGTCTAGCAGGACACTATTCCCATAGATCTTAATATGGATGGTGCTCTCTAGATTTATGCACTGTTCAACCTGTGCAGCTGTACTTACTGGCCCTATTAGACTGAATTAACTCCAGTTATCACACTATTTTGATTACTGTAGCTTTGCAGTACATCTGAAATCGGGGAGTGTGAGTCCTCCAGCTTATTCTAGTATGACTTTTTAAAACTTGGGTTCAGATCTCAGCTCTAACACTTATAGGCTATGTGACCTCGGGCCAGTTATTCAACTCCCTCGAGCCTTATGTTCCTTACCTTTTTTTTTAGGATTGGCGCCTGGGCTAACAACTGTTGCCAATGTTTCTTGTTTCTTTTGTTTTTTTTTTTGTTTTTCTCTGCTTTATCTCCCCAAACCCCCCCTGTACACAGTTGTATATGTTAGTTGCAGGTCCTTCTAGTTGTGGGGTGTGGGATGCCGCCTCAACGTAGCCTGATGAGTGGTGCCATGTCCGCGCCCAAGATCCGAACCTTAGGCCGCCGCAGCGCAGCATAAGAACTTAACGACTTGGCCACGGAGCCGGCCCCTGTTCCTTAGCTTTAAGCCAGGTCCAGTTACATCCTAGGCTCTGGAGCCAGACCACCAAGGCTTGAGCATCTCTTTCTGCCACCTCCTGGCTGGGTGACTTTCAGAAAATTCACTTAAACTGTCTCTGCCTTCCTTTATAATCCATAAAATGGGGATAATAATAGCACACACCCCATGGAATTGTTGTGAGGATTAAATGAGTTAACATGTGTGAAGTGCTTAGAACAGAACACTGCACACAGTAGGTGTTCGATAAATGCCGACTCCTACTATGATGTGCACTTGGTGCAGTGTCTGGTGTACAATAATTGCTCAGTAAAGATTATTATTTTAAATCTGCAGGGACCAGGAACAGTCCCAGGGCCTGAGCACACAGTAGGTCGTCTGTTAGTTGAATGACTGCCACATGAGCCTTGCTGGTTTGGTTTTGAACAGACTAGAATGAGAGAACACCAGATCAAGCAATTGAAGAGGAGAGTGGAAGGTTTTTCTTTGTTAGGTGGGTCCTACTCTATAAAAATAAGTTTATTTTTGTACTTTTAAATTTTGTTTTAATTCGTATTTATTCTATCACCTTTTTACACTTTATAGTTTATTACCATTTTTATGCCTCCCTTTTTAACAGACTATTTTTTTAGAGCCAGATTAGTTTCACAGCAAAATTGAGCAGAAGGTATAGAGATTTCCTGTATACCCTCTGCCCCGACGCATGCACAGCCTCCCCCATTTTCAACCTCCCCCGCCAGAGCGGTGCCTTTGTTACAATCGATGAATCTACATCGACACGTCATTATCACCCAGAGTCCCTGGTTTATGTTAGGGTTCACTCTTGGACCATCCGTTCTGTGGTTTTGGACAATTTATAATGAGTTGTATCCACCGTTATGGTACCACGCAGAGTAATTTCACTGCTCTAAAAACCCTCTGTTCTCTCCCCCTTCATCCTCGCCCGACTCCCCATCCCTGGAAACCGCAGATCTGTTTACTGTTGGCATAGTCTTGTCTCTTCAAGAATGTGACGTAGTTGGAATTGCATAGCATGTAGCCTTTTCAGAATGCCTCCTCTCACTCAGATAATGTGTGTTTAAAGTTCCCCCACGTCTTCTCATGGCTGGGTAGCTCATTTCTTTTCAGCCCTGAATGGCGTTCCATCATCTGAAATAAACACAGTTCATTTATCCCTCACCTACTGAACGACATCTTGGTTGCTTCCAAGTTGTGGCAATTGTGAATAAAGCTGCCGTAAACATCCGCCTGCAGGCTCTCATGTGGACGTGAGTTTCAACTCCTTTGGGTAGATGCCAAGAAGCATGGTTGCTGGATCAGATAAGAGTATATTTAGTTTTGTAAGAAACTGCCAAACTGCCTTCCAGAGTAGCTGTAGCATTTTGCATTCCCGCCAGCAATGAATGAGAGCTCCTGTTGCTCCACACCATGGCCAACATTTGGTGTTGTCGGTGTTCCAGATTTTGGCCGTTCTAGAAGTTGCATAGTGCTATCTTACTGCTGTTTTACTTTGCATTTTTCTCATGACACATTATGTGGAACATCTTTATAATTTATTTTTCTACTCTATAAAAATAAAAAATGTGTCCACCCATTACATCCTGGTCACATGTTGTGGAATTCCTGTGTCCCTTCCTTTTCTTCTCCTCAGGCGCCAAATGTAAGGGACTCTCAGACTCCTCAGCCTTTCTTCCTGGACACTATGGTAGAGCCTGTCTGGTGCAGGCGTCTGCTCAGCTGGGATCTGCTAGAGAAGCAAATCCTCTGGAGGTCAAGGACTGAGCCTGTCTTGTTGACTGTTGAGTTCCCAGCCCCTCTGGTGTCTGGAATGTTGAAGGATCCCAATAAATGTTTAACATATATGCCCCCGGGTTGGGTCATTGAATGGAAGATAACTTTTGTCCTGTAGGGCAATGTTATCTTCCAAGGGGCATGGAGTTCCTGCATACTTTCTCTCCCCTGCCTCTGACCTGAGCCCCTAGAGTAATTGAAGGCTTTCCAGTATGTTAGAAAAAGATTCTTCTGGTACCCAAGGTGGGATAGTGGAGACGCCTTCCTCCTTGGGTACCCCCTTTCCCCATTTCCTCCAGTTCTCCCCAACCTAAATGTGAGGGAGGAAGAGGGAGTTCTGAATAGAGCAGGTACTTCCTGCTTCTTTCTTACTTATTTGAACAATGTCTTTGCTCTAATCACTGTATCATTCCAATCCGATACCAGTATTGATTATATCATTGATCCTCTTTTCAGTTATTTCTAATTGGTTACAGACATTAATCACGGTCTCTGCATAACAGATTGTATCTGCCGTCAATACCTGTGCTCAGATAGCTGTTGCCTTGTAGATTTAACTCATTGTCAGGATTCTTTGAGGGCACCCAAACTCGTTGTCTCTTATGTTACCATTGGGCCAAGCCTGCTTCTCTTTGAGTCCTTCTTTCCATGTGGCTGTCACTGCCAGCGTCCTCAGGAGGCTCGAGACCATCCAGGGGCCTGGGCTTTCTCACTTCTCCGAACTTCAGAATGGATAATCTGTTTGCTGATCCCCCGTCCCCTCCAAGGGCATAACAACCACCTCAGCTCTGAGCACTCAGCCACCTGGGCAGCTCCTTCTTTGCCCTGTGAAGACAGGTGGAAGAATGGCGATTGGGCGCTCACAGTTGCCTGCAGTCTCCAGATGGTCGTAGCCAGAGAGGAAGAGGGCACTTTGGTGTAAAGAAAGGTACCGAGAAGGGTCACCGTGGCTCAGAGACAGCCTGCTTGGGAACAGGAAGTGAGAGGCTAACCACAGTCACTCAGGTGCCCAGTACATGATCAGAGCACCATTGATTAAGGCGCTTCACTAAAGACCCCAACAGCTGGTGTTCGGCAAGAGCTCCTTCTGCCCCGGGCAGTGTGTTCGTGCTTTTAGGGACTGTCTGATGGAATCTTCCCTGCAGCCCTTTCCTTTCTTCACTTTGCAGCTTCTGTTGTGTTGTAGGCACAGTGCTGGGTGCTGAGGATGCTGAGATGAACAAGAGAGAGCACAGCCCTGCCCTGTGGAGCTCACAGTCCCGTGGTGCAAACCGGTAGCAGTGAAATAACCACATGCAGTGACAGGTGTTGGGAAGAGAGGCTGTGGGGCCGCCTGTGCGGGTAGAGGGGCCGCATGCTTGTGACAGACCCTTTCTGGAGGCTGGGCAGGCTGGACAGGTGGAGATCCGAGGGATGGCGGGCTTCGGTGGCCGGAGAGCAGAGGGAAGGACCTCCTAGTGGAGGAGCCAGCCATGGAGCAAGAGCGGGACTGGCGAGTATGCGTGTCCGAAGCCCTAGGAGATAGGAAGTAGGTGTTTCCGTCGTTTGTAAATAGGAAAACTGAGGCTAATCCAGATTCAGAAATCTGCCTGAGGCGACACAGTAGATGGCAGACTGTATAAGTTTGCTCCAGCTGCCGTGACAAAGTACCACAGACTAGGGGCGGAAACAGCGGGAACTCCTTGTCTCACTTCTCTGGAGGCCGGAAGCCTGACACCAAGGTGCTGGCAGGGCTGCTTTCTCCCTTGGCTTGCGGCCGGCCATCTTCTTGCTGTGTCCTCACTGTGGCCTTTCCTCTGTGCTTATGCGTCTCTGGGGTGTCTCTCTCTGTGTCCTAATCTCCTCTTATAAGGACACCAGTCGTATTGGATTAGAACCCACCCTAAGGACCCCATAAGCCTAATTACTTCTTTAAAAGCTCTGTGTCCAAAGACAGTCACATTCTGATTACAGGGTGCTAGGGCTCCAGCATATGAATTTAGGGGACGCATTCAGCCCCCGGCAGTGACCTTCCCAAAAAAGGGCTTGGTAGAGTCTGAGGAGGCAGGTGGGTGCAGCCCGGGGGTGCTGAGTCGGAGACGAGGGGGAAGAATTGCAGCGCCGCCCTGAGGCGGGGCTCGGAGCAGGAGTGCGCGAAGCACAGAGGCTGAGCCAGGTCGGGGAGGGTGGCCACGCCTTGCCAGTGGAGTGAATGCATGCACGCTGGTCTCCACGTCACACGCCAGAGTCGGAGAGAGCCAGGTCAGAGCTGGGGCCAGCCTGGGGCGAGGCACAGATCCTGGGGAAACCAGAGTCTGGTCAGAACCTGCTTGGGTGGATTTCCTGCAGCCACATCTTGCTCTTAATTACAAGCAGGTAATCATTGTGCGTCATTCTGTAGCTACCATCAACTCAGATGCCCCGCGCCCGCCACTCAATACAACTGTCTGCAATGATGCAGATGTTCTCTGTGTCCCCCAAAGTGGTGGCCGCTAGTCACAGGCGACTGTTGAGCGCTTGAAATGTGTCTAGTGCATGCGGCTGAGAGCTTTTACTTTTATTTAATTTTAATAAGTTTATTTTTAAATTTAAAAAGTCACACGTGGCCACCACATTGGATAGCCTCGTCCTAGACAGTGCAGCTGCAATCATACTGATTGCTAGATCAGCCAGGAGGGGTTTGGGATCTCCAGGAACAGGGTGCGGGGGTGGGGAGCCCCTCTGAGAGGTGCACGTGTCAGCTAGAGCAGTTTGTCCATGTCTGCTGGATGCGGAGACCCAGCTAGGGGCGGGAGGGAGCCAGCTCTTGTGAGCTGCCCTCCCATTTCTCATTCTAAAGAGAAGGCAGGGCTCACTCGTTCAGCAAATGTTTCTGAAGCGCCTCCTCTGTGCCTCTGACCTCACGTCACTGCGGGGCTCCACTGGGGTAGTAGTCAGTCCCCAAGTATACTGTTTAGTGCGTGGTTGCTGTGTGCCAGCCACACACACTTTCTGTTATTAATTTAATCCTCAGAGCCATCCTCTGCGGTAGATACTATCTTTCCCACTTCACAACAGAGGAAAGTGGGATTCAGAGATTTTGAGTGACCGCTTCAGTAATTGGAAGAGGCCGGATTTGAAGCCAGGTCTCTCTGACTCCAGAGTGCACACTGGCAGTGTCTGTTCTCTTTTGGAAGATCTCATTGGAGGGGGGTGCAGGTGAGGGGAGTGGGCCGGGGAGCACATCTTGTTGAATTTTGGAGACGCTGTCACTTGCAAGGCTAGCTTGTGTGAGGAGGACGCTGAGGGCGAGGCATCCACAGGCATCTCCTGAGAGACTTAACTCAAGCAAAAGCCAGGGAGGAAGCTGACTGTGAAAAATGGTGAACCAAAGGGGCTGGCCGTCCGGACACAGGGAAGGGCTAGTCTGTTGGGTTGTGAAATGCATATTGGGACAGGGACAGGCAGCAGGGTGCCCAGGAGGGAGCATGGGAGCGGAAGGGCTTATCTCCTCCACCTGCTGTGCCCACTTCCTGCACGCTGCCCCTCTGGCTACTGCATCACATGCATCTGAGAGCAGCAGCATGCTCGGGGTAGCAGCTGCCTGATAAGAAGGCTGCTCTGACCTCGACCTCTGGCAAGGTCGTCTGAGACCTGGGAGTTATGAGAGGAAACAGCAGGTTTAGAGGAAAAACTGGCCTTTGGGGAAGTTGCAACAACTTGTGATTTCTACGGCTGTTTTGCTTTCTGCTCGGCTGCTTCTCCAGGATGGAAGACAGCCCAGGCAATAGGAAATGCCACCTGATGGCCAGCTCCCCAGACTCCTCCCAGCACGCTTCAAGCGGGTTGTGAGGATGGTGTTGGCAAGTTTAAACCCAACCAAGGCCCTCGGGGTCCAGAGCAGACATTTTCCTGCCACCTCTGGTCAGCAGAGTGCCGAGTTATTCATGCATTTACCAAATATTTCTTGAGCGCTGGGCACTGTGGTGGGTGCTGAGGTACGGGCATGGACAGGACAGCACTGTCGGAGGCAATTACCAGAAGGACGCGGAGAAGTTAGCCAGATGAGGGCATGTGGCTGGGGGAGAGACATGGAGTGTGCAGGCAGAGAGAAGGAATGTGGGCTCTGAAGGGTGCATTCAGGAGACAGAAAGACATTCATTGTGCCTGGATCTTAAAAGCAAGGAGGAGGAGTAAGAAGTGAGGCTGCAGGGGGATGAGGAAGATCAGACGATGAAGCGTTTCCTAAGCCACAGTAGGTAAGCAAATCGTCTCTTAGGTTGACGGCAGGAGTGAGCCGCTGAAGATTCTAAGCAGGGGCGCGACTTGCTCAGATTGGAATGTTTAGAAAAATTACTCTAGCTGTGTGGGGCTGGAGAATGGATTAGTTGGGGTCAAGAAAAGATTCAGGAAGAACAGTTTGAAAACTAGCACAGGTGATGGGCTGGATTGAATTAGAGACGCAGAAGCCGGGATGGAAAGAAGTGGAGGGGTCAAGAAATGAGGATGATTCTAAGCACTCGGTGAAGGAGAGTGCAGCTTCCAGGCTGACTTCTGGCTCAGGCGACTGGGTAGAAGGAGGTCCCAGTTAGTGATGCAGGAGACACAGAAGGAGGAGCAGGTCTGTGGGGGAAGATGGTGAATTTTGATGAGGACATGTTGGGACATGAAAGGGAGGTGCCCACTGGCAGCTGGACTCGGTGGCCCGGAGCTCAGCAGTCGACCTGGGCTGGAGGTGATTTGCAGAGCTGCAAGGCAGCGAGGGTGTGAAAGGGCTTATCAGTGCCTGCTGCAGAACGGGAGTGCCTCCACGGACGAGGAGTCAGAGGCGCAGAGAGGCTGAGGATCATTCAGGGCTTCGTACCCAAGCTGAGATTTGAACCACACCCTTTGTGTGTTTGTGTGTGTTTGCGTGTGTGCACACGTGCACATGTGTGTGTTTTCCCCAGTAGGCAGTCCTGTCATCACTCATGCCTGTGCCAGCCAGTGTTTGAAAATATCACAATTGCCTTCGCCAACTTGGCGCGTATCGTTGGCTTACTTCTATGGGACATCTAGCGTTGACTGCCCCTAGAATAGGGACTGCACATTGATACTGGAGCTGGGGATTCAAATTGGCGTTAGCTTGATGGACAGGCAAATGGAGGGAACATAATGTAACCATGCGTGGTGAATGCTAGATTCAGAGGGTTCCTTTTTTGCACCCTGCCATATGGGCAGCTTCCGTGGCCATGAGCGTAGATCTTGGTGAAATCGCTTCTCTGCTGAAGAACGAGAGATCAGAAGATAGTTCCGCTCAGTGCTGCGTGTGCATGAACTCACTGTGGTATTATTTGAGGTAAGAGTAACCTTGTGAGAGGCCACCTTCTGATCCTGACAGCTGTCTCCTTTACCTGGAAAAAAGCTTAGCCACAAAAGAAGAGAAATAGCTTAAGGGGAAGGATGGAAAAGAGGGGAAGAAATAAATAGCCAAGATGGGCAGCACAGCCATACTTGTGAATACTCTGGGCTGTTGGAGCGTGGCAGAGTAGAGTCCGCGTGAAACATTTTGTGAAATAGCAGAGAGCAAGGCCACAGCCCCTGAGCTTCAGAGGCCGTAACCTTATTAAAAGTTATGTTTTGACCCGTGGAAGCAGACCCCTTTTGTGTGTGCGTGTGAAAAGGAAACAAATCCTGGCATGAGATTCCGTTCCACTGAATTCATTCGGAAAGATGTTCCTGTTCGGTGGGCCAAGACGTTATGAAAAACCATAGATGCTGCTGAGAAGCTGTTCTAAGGGGCTCGGCTTGTCAAGACCCAGTTCTGAGCAGCTGATTGCTGCTTGCCATTTTTCGACCTGGACTGGGGCTGAAAATGCTGATTCCCTGAATGTCCCTAAAATAGGGGCCAGCTCAGACCGGGCTTAGAGCTGGGGTGAGAGCACATGGGCCAGATTCTAAATCAGATCGAAGCAAAAGGGGCTGTCAGTGCTTTGACCAGAGAGATTCCCTGGGTGTTAATTCCACCCTCTATGAGTAGGACTCGGGACTGGAACACATCCTCATCTCAAGGTTGTGACCATCTTCTTGTCCCTTTTAGCCCTGCGTGGTCCCTTGTCTTCTCTGTGTCTCTCAGTGAATTTACTTGGACTAGTGCAGAGAGAGCATCCTGTTGGCTTAACCAAGTACCATCACCCCCTAGTGGGCAGAGCCCTCTGTACGAAGCCTCATGGTAATCGTTGGCCAACCTATGGAGGTATCTTCTTTGAGTCAGATGCTCTGTTCCAGTCCAGTCAGTGGCCAACTCAGACAAAGCCATGTTACTTTGCCAAGTGGGCAGTGCTGGGAGGGGGAGTTTGAAACGGCTGGACCGTGGCCGACTTGCACACTCCCAGTATCTATTGTCAGGGGCAAGGGCTTGGCTCAAAGCTAAGTTACCAGACTGGTTAACGGCTGGTGTGTTAATCGGCCGCTGTGTTAGAGAGTGGGCACAGGAAGAGCAGGTGTGTTGAGCAGCAAGTCCAGAATCCCAGAATGATGCAAAGACCTTCCCAGGCTCGTCTAGTCTATTCTGTCAGGGATGTGGGAATCTCTCTGGATTTGGGTCAGAGGGCGAGGTTGAAAACCAGACACCACCACTTAAGAACTGCATGGTCTTCGGAAGCTTGATTAACCAATCAGAGCCTCACCTCTCGTGCTGTGAGGTGGACCAACAACAATGCCCCCTCCCAGGGTTGTGAGGATGAGGTGAGGAAGGTACCTCTCCTAGCATCTGGTACCCGGGAGGCACGTAATGCCTTCGTCTCCTTCAGTGAAATACCAGGGACCTTTCAGCATAGAGTCACTTGTGGAAGGAGTGTGTCCACCCAGGGGCAAGTGAGTGGGATATAAGTTACATAAAGATTTTAGTTACTGCAGCCAAAAGAGTTTGGCAGACGGTGGCCAAACTTTCTAGGTCAGTGTCCAGAGAGGAGAGATATAGAGAGTGTTAGTGGTGATAATTTTGTCTGTCTGTCTTTCCTGCTCACTCACTCACTCATCTGTCACTTCTCTCTCTCTCTCATCTACTTTTTGTTCCATCTATCAGTCATCTATGTACACACACCTCATTTTTTAATTAAGAATTATTTCTTGAATGCCTAATATCTGCCAGGCACGGGGGGTACAGCGATGAAGAAAACAAACCCACGACTTCAGAGAGCCTGCGTTTGAGGCGTGGGTGCAAAAGATGATCCATGAAAGCTAACTCACGGCAGACGGTGACAGTCTAATGTGCTTCCGTGTGCACTGCCTCATCTTATCCTCGCGGTACCTCTGTGACGGAAGAGGGTCTCATCATCCCATTTTAAAGACAAAAAAAGTCAGACTCGGGGGGCGGGGGTGCCTCGATTTCACCAGGTGGACACAGCCTGCCTGGGGCAGAGCTGCCTGACTCGGCATCCTGCATTCTTTTGACTTCCCCATAATGTAACTTCCTGGGAAAAGGGAGAAATATGAACTGATGGGAAAAAAGAGAAGGTTTTCAAAATAAGAGTTTGTAAATCAACCTTAAGAAGCTCCATGAGTTGCAAGGGGTAAAAAATAGCTCACTTGGTTACCTTTATTTTCCTTTCTGGTTTTAAATTCCCATAGCACACTTTCTGTGAGCGGTGCAGGGGACTTTAGCTTCTCGCATTGCCAGGCAAATATGTATCCTTATGGATAAAGCAATGCCATAGTCGTCTTCACGGCCTTATTCTAAAACGTCTTCCCTCCCTCTGGAATTTTACACTAGGCCAGCATTCTTGTTTTTGTTTGTTTTTTGGTGAGGAAGATTGCCCCTGAGCTAACATCTGTTGCCAATCTTCCTCTACTTTAGGTGGGACGCCACCACAGTGTGACTTGATGAGCGGTGCTACGTCTGTGCCTGGGATCTGAACCTGCGAACCCCGGGCTGCGGAAGTGGAGCACGCGCACTTAACCACTTGGCCACTGGGCCAGCCCCCTAGGCTAGCATTCTTGACAGTTCCTCTCCTCTCTTTGAGGATTTGTCAGGGGCTGCAAGGCAGATGCCCAGTGGGGCCGGGCAGGTGTGACAGTGCGTGAAGGGGGCCGACCTCGAGAGTGAGCGTGTGTCCTCTGGGGGCGGCCGTGACTCAACGCCATTCAGTCCCCACGGGTGTTGAGGGTGCGCCATGTTGTCAGCACTCGTCATTTGAGAGAAACACAAGTCAAGATTTCATGCACAATATCTTCAATTTAAATTTTAGTTCAGTTTCAACAAAACAAAATAAAACCCATAGTGTGGGCCAAACCAAGCACGCCCGCGGGCCAGGGTATTTTGGGTCATAGGGTGGGTTACAACCTGCTGTCACGGGGCACTTCTCAGTGGAGGGAAGGGATGTGTTTACATCAGAGTTCAGATTTGATTTGTTTGGCCCAGAGAGTTTTAAGACCCATTTTGAGTTAATGGCTAATATTTTAAAAGTGGGATATTTCACCCAAAGATCTAGGTTTCTGGCTTCTTTAGAAAACAAAAATCAAAAGATGGAACAACACTGAGTCCAGTGTTACCCAGTCACAGACTCCTGGCACTGAGTGTGGCACTTCCTTTAGACAGGGGCTGCCTAGTTTGCCACAGTCCCCTTCGCTCCCTCTTGTTGACTTCTGGCCCACTGCACTTACTAATGTGATCTCCCTGACGCCTGTAGGCATTTGAGTTTGTGCTCACAGGTTCAAATCTGTGTTTGGCCAGAACGTGAAAGGGGCATTCCAGCTCACCTGACATCAGTGTGGATTGACGGTGAAAATCAGCGTGCTAGTTCTCCCCAAGCAGAAGATCACTCCCAGGAGCAAAATCAGTCCTGCTGGATCTTCCTAGACCCTTTTACTTTTTATCTGTGCCTAGTGGAAGATCTGTGTGTGTGTGTGTGTGCCTGTGCGTGTGCGCACGCCTGCATCTATCCTCTGTGTGCACGTGTGCGTGCATGGCATGGGGGTTTGATCTTTCTCCCGTTTCCCTCCATCTTCCCCTTTACCAAGCAGTTATCTCTGCTGTCTTTGGCTCTGGCTCTCAGGTTTTGGAAGCAATCTCTTGCTCATTGGTGCCGGGAGGACCAGGCATCCTCACTCTTGTGGTGGGGCCCTCTGAGTGGCTGGCGATCTTGGTGTTTTACGTGTTGTTCGCCTCTCACAATCCGTTTCTACCTGTGATGCTCTGAAATCCGTGGCAGTTTCCTTGAGATACGCGTGTTCAGCAGCTGGGACCGCTCAAAGCTTTATCCCTCTATTCTGCCACCATTGCTCCTTCATGGAAAGGATTTGAAAAGGAAACCTTGACTTTTAAATAAGCACCTATTTAGCTGTTGGTGCTTGAAAAGCAGCCTGGATTATATTCTTCCAACAAGCAAACAGTATTCTAATTGATGCCTCTCCTAGCTGATGAAAGGGGCCTCCGCGGGTAATTCCCCCCAGCCTGGGGACAGACCTGATATTCACAGGTTGTTGACAACAGCGGGGAGTGGGGAGAGGTCAGCGAACGCGGGCGCAGGCGAGTGCTTTCTCCTCTCCTCGGTCCTTCCCCCGTGGACTCTTGTCCTGCCGCTTCCTCTCCCTTGTAGTTGATTGCCGTGGTTTTGGTGGTCATGCCAAGGTTTTTTTGCTGCATTTCTGAGAAAAAAATGTGGACTAGGAGGCACTGTTGCATTGCTAACCCAGTGGTTTCCAGGAAAGATGATGGACAGAGTGTTTAAAATTGGATTGGAACTTAGAAGTTTCCAGATTCGTAGATGCCTCCCACCCGGTGAATAGTTTTCTCTGCTTTTACTAGAGATGTCTAGAATCTAAAGTGCTTTTGCCAAGAGATGAATAAAAGCCTTTGCTCCTCCATCGGGCCTTCCTAGAGTGTAAGAAAGAAAACATATTCTCCTTTCACTCCAGTCATGATGGCCTTGAGGAGAAGTGAATAGCCAGCCTTTATTGACCACTCCTTAGACACCAGGCGTTGGGCTGGGTGTGTCACATGATCATCTTGTCCTCACAACCAGCTTAGGAGGCTGCTCTTGTTGTCATCTCCAGTTTACAGATCAGGAGACAAAGGTGCAGAGAGGTTAGGTAACCTCTCTCAGGCCACACAGCGGGGGAGGGGTGGTACCTGGGTTTGAGCTCAGCCCATTCTTTTAAGTGGAACACACTCTGCGCTGCAGCCTATGTTGATACGTTTCATCCGGCTGCGTGTTTCCTGATACTTTTCTCTCTGCCATTTACAGCGTCCGTGGAGGCCGAATGTTGCAGTTCGTGAAGAGCGGTTAGTGTGCAGGACATTACTCATCATAAAAGTGAATAGTCAGTGTTTATGACATGGCAGGGACTGTGCTAAGTGCTTTAAATGCATTTTCACTTGGGGCTCTCACACTGACTCTGAAACGTGGTTATGGAAGTCACCGACCACAATCCTACCTCCAGGATTTGAACCAGGATTGATACAGTTAGAAGTGAACCCACCCTTTAATTTACCATGTTGCAATTTCATCCTCTGCTGTTCTCTCTTCAGTGTCTCGTTTGCTCCAGCCACAGGATGGCTCAGTGCTGTTGGTTTAACATGCTAAATGATTTCCTACCTCAGGACCTTTGCACAACCTCAGCTCTCTGCTTGGCACACCTTTTCTCCTCTTCTCCCCTCAGCAAACCATGCTTTAGCACCCCGTTCAGGTGTCACCCTGGGAAACTTTCGTCATCTTCCATGGAAAGAGCTAGTTGCTTCTCTCTGCCTCCTCCCCTGGAACCCTGCTGTCTTTAGACTCTTTTACTGCCCTCCTTACACTGTGTTGTCATAATTTGTATACCCCATGGAGTTGTAAATCCTTTGAAGTGGAGATTATGAAGGATGCATCTCACCCGACTGTGTGGTTTGTCACTCTCCCAGAACCTACTCCAGTGGCAGGTCGTAATAGGTGCCCAGGCGCCAATGATGAGTCCCTGTCTCGCTGGTGCCTAGCCTGGAGCACAGGAGCAGACATACTGAGCGCATATGGCAGTGCTTGTATTAGTCAGGGCTCTCCAGAGAAACAGAGCCAAGAGGATATATAGAGACATATTTAAGGGGACATTTGTCATGGGAATTGGCTCACGTGGTCATGGAGGCTGAGAAGTCCCGTGCTCTGCCACCTGCGAGCTGGAGACCAGAAACCAGGTGGTGGAATTCAGTCTGAGTCTGAAGGCCCAAGAACCAGGAGCTCGGATGTCCGAGGGCAGGGGACGATGGACGTGCCAGCTCTGAGAGACAGAGGGAACTCAGCCTCCCTCCCCTTTTTCCCGTTTGGGCCCTTGAGCGAGTGGAGTTGCCCAGCCGCTGTGCTGCCAGCGGATCTTCTTTACTCCGTCGGCTGCTTTAGTCCCTTCCAGAAACACCTCGCGGACACCCCCAAAATAGTGTTCTCCAGGTATCTGGGCATCCCTTCCCCAGCCCTGTCCAGTGGACGAGATTACCCATCACCGTTCTCAGTATGGTTTTATTGATGGTTTTGTATCATTCTGACCCCCTCCCCACCTCTTTGTTACCTTCTGGCTTCCAACAGCGTTTAGTAGACGATGGAATAATGTTTCTTGCCCAGAGGTTGGCTGACCTCTTCCTGTAAAGGGACAGATAGCAAGTATTTTAGGTTTTGCAAGCTGCGTGGGCTCTGTCAACTACTCACCTCTGCCACTGTAGTGTGAAATAAAACTTTGTTTGCAAACATGGCAGCCAGCAGATGTGGCACACCAGCTGTCACTTGCTGACCTGTGTTCTAGGAGATTCTTGTCGTGACAAATACTGGAAGATGATAATTGGGCTGCTCTTATCACAGTCAAGATTAGCTTAGTTGCCCAAGCCACAGTCTTAAACTGGGCCTTGAAGAAGGGATTGTCTGTTCAGTGTCATGCATAGCATCACTCCGAGTGCCTCACTGTTGGCCCATTTAGGTATCATTAAAGGGGTCTCGTAGGTTGTCGTGGAAAGGACCTATGCTTTGGAGTCAACTATTCTGGTTTCAATTCTGCATTTAAGCTGTGTGATCCTGGGTAAGTTACTGAGCCCCTCTGATCCTCACTTTTCCCATCTGTGATACTTAGATCACCATCCTTACCTTGCAGCATTTTAATGGGCTGCAAATATTTAGCCTGTTTCAGGTACATAATAGGGATTGAGCAAATATTAGTTACTTTGTCTTCTTGCAGGCTTTTACCCCAAATCCAAACCTTTCAGCTGCAACATGGAAATGTAAACTGTAAAAGCCAGTAGAGCCCAGGGAGGCCCAGTGTATTTGAAATTCTAGAAAGAGTCTTTGAAAAGTGAGAGACATTTAAGTCTGAGGAATTCGTCCTTTCTAACTGTCTCACCATTCTCTTTGAGACGGAGTGAGAAGCATTTGACATTTCATTTTCACACCTGTAATGTTACAAATTTAATGCAAGCTTGGGAATCAGAGGTGGCTGTGACGTCAGGGGACGGGGAACGGAGGTTACAGACCAAAGGCAGAGATGGCCTGTTCTAGTGCTCATTGTGTCAGTTAAATGACACAACCAGCCATCCAGTTGTTCGATCCAAACTTTAAAAGTCATCCCTGAGCTGCTTGCTTCTTTATGCCACGTGGTCAGTCTGTCACCAGGTCCTGTCAGTTTTACCCCTGAAGTCTCTCTCTGACCTCTCAGCTTCTCTCTATATCCACCAACACCACTCTAGTTAAACATACCATCCTCTCTCATTTTGAGGATGGCAGCAGCCTTTTGTCTGCCTCCTGTACCCTCGGAGGCTCTTGACCCATCCATTGTCCACCCCACGTCCAGGGGACCTTTCCAAATCTAGAAGTGATGTTACTTCTGCTAAAAATCCTTCAAGTGTCCACCGTTCCCCTCGGGATGAGAGTCACTATCATTTACTAATAGTAACTAGTAGTTGTTTTGTATAAGGTACTGTTCTGTGTTTTACATATTTCAACCCATTTTCCTGTACTAACCCGTTTAAGCAAAACCAAAATTGTTGCGGTGGCTGTAAAGTTGTACAAATAGGACCCCTAGCTGCCTCTCCTGGCTTGTCTTTGGATTTGGGATTTCCGTCTACAAGCGTTTCCCCTTTCATGAAATGCAGTCCTTCTCAGGTTGGACTCGAAGGGAATGTGCTTCTGGGAACAGTCAGGTGAATTCTGTGTGGGTGCCCGTACTGATGAGCAGCTAACCTCTGCCATCTTGGGCAGTGAACATCAAGACCCCTGGTCTGGCAGGACAGAAGGGTTCTCGTGTTAATTTTGCATTGTGATTTCGGCAAGCCACTCTCTGACTCAGTTAGGACACTGTGATTGCAAGTGAAAGCAATCCATTTGCAACTTGTTTTAGAAAAATATAAGAATTTACTGGAAGCATACTGAGCATCTAATAAATCCCAAGGGTATAGTAAAGTGAACCGTCCTCACAGAAAACTGCACTCAGAAACCAGACAGCGGTCAAGATGGAGTGGGGAGCTCAGTTCCATCGCTTTCTCCCGACCAGGTGTCAATGCTTCAGGATACACACAGCTCCCAGTCCTACATGGGTGCGAGTCCACTGACCAGCCCAGAAGAATGAACATTCTTCAGCTCAGTTCTACACTCTTCAGAGAGGTCATCTGAACAGTCCAGCTGGGCCCAGGGATCCAATCGTTGTAGGTCAGGAGGATGGGGTCAGAGAATATAATCCTGTCTGCTAAGTGGCAGTGTGCCAGCTAGAAGGGAAACTGAGGCCTGGCCAGAAACTCTGAAAGGTGCTGCTCTTGGCCTCAGCTTTCTCGTCTTTAAGACCTTTACGGGCACCTTGATTTCTCCCAGCTCGCTCCCTGCTCAGAGAGCTTGAAGCTCACTGTCACAGATTACACCATGGCACTCTTGAAACGTAAACCGAATGCAGCTCAAACTCTAAAGATCTGGGGATTAAGCAGAGAAACCTCTTGTGCGGTTTCCACAAAGAAGCTACAAATCCCCTAAGTACCAGCAAAGGAGAAGCTTCGACTGGGGAAACATCAGAGAAGTCAAACACTTTGCTCTGCTCTCATATCCTGTGAGGGGATTTTTGCTTTCAGTGAGCTCAGATGGGGTATTTTTGCAAAGCCAAAGCTCACCATTAGCGCAGGAGATGGAATGGGAACAGCAGAGGCCAGGCTGTGCTGAGGGCGGGTTAGTCCAGCTGTGTCTCTGTCCGAGGGAAGCCCCACGCCCTAAGTTTCATGCTGGACAGGACGCCTCAACCAGCCTCTCCAGCCATCTCTCCTGCCACCTGCCACGTGGCTGCTTCCTGAGTAGGTAAGTTCTGCTGGCTCTCTGCCTTCACTCCTATGCAAGTGCCCTCTGTCTTTCGGGGGCACCGAATCCTTCTTCCACGTACGAATCCTGCCCATCCTGCAGGCTTAGCGTAAATGTGAGCTGACCTCCTCTGTGAACATTTTGTAGTTTTTAACCCTTTATTGAAATGTGATTTACACACGCAAACAAGTAAAATTCACTCGTCGTCAGTGTACAACTCAGTGGTTTTTAGCAAATTTACATAGTAGTGCAACGATCACCACAGTCCAGTTTAAAACAGTTCCTTCTCCCCCAAAAGATCTTTCAAGCCCTTTTGTATTCACCTCAGTTGCCACCCTCAACCCCAGGCGACCACTGGTCTCTCTGCGTCTCTAGATTTGCCTCTGTGTGACCTCTGGACTCCCCCTGGCTGAGTCCTTCTGTCCTCCAGACTCCTCACATGCTGTGCATGTACTCTGATGATGATCTGGTCATTGTCGTTTATGCGTATGTATCTCCAAGTAGAGTTTAAGCACCAAGACCACTCTCTTACCTGGGGCTTAGCAGAACGCCTGCATATGGCAGCCGGACTAGAACAGTCCATATGCATGACTGCAATCAGGCGTGAATTCAGTTTATTTCCCGATCTGGGGCAAGCTTTAAGAATAGCATGGCTAGCATTTACTGAGCACCTGCTGTGTGCTGGATGCTCTGCTAAGTGTTTATATTAATATTGAAACCCCATAATCCCTATTTAACCTTCACTTCAATGGACAAAGTACTTCTCTTGTTGTTGGCATTTGCAGATAGGCAGGCTGAGGCTAAGAGAGGCTAAGGACTTTCAGATAGTAAGTGACAGAGCCAGGCCTCAGACCTGGTTCTGTGTAGCTGAGAAATCCATTCTCTTAAGCACAGAACTTCAATGCCTCCCAGCCGCTGACAGTGTGTTCACAAGAACCGTGACTCCTGGGTTGCCTGGAATCTCAATAGGTCTGCACCTTTTAGACTTTAGTTTGTGATTTTGTCAGTGAGTGTCCCCCAATGCTTTTACTTTGGGGACCCTCTGAAAGGAATGGGACCATTCAGAATACTTTAAGATCTTTGATTAATTTAGTGTGAAGTCATTTAATTTTCCTGATCAGCTCAGTCAGCTGCGTGCTTTCCTTCCCACTTGATTCCTGACAGCCAATGGCCCAGTGGAATATGAGGTAGTGATAACAAACTTAGCCTTGTAAAGCATTTTGGGGCCAGGGGGGCGGGGGGGAACTGCCTGAGAGGTTACTAGAAAAACTGAACTGGATTCTTCTGAATTTTGAAGGTTTCATGTTCCACATTTTTGAACTGTTGGAAGCAGAGGAAGAGCGAGATGTGGGATGGGTTTGTGATGTTTTGTCCTCCTATGGCCCAGAGACACCAGGATAAGTGAGGACTCAGTTCTCTCAGAAGGAATTTTACTGGGGCTAGTAATACGAGTGATAACCCGGGCTCTCTGGCTGCACCCTCTTCAGGAACTACGGTAGACAACCTGGAAAATTCTCACAGCAGCTTAGGTCAGCAGACATAAATGCTTACATACTGGCAGGTGATGTGCAGAAATGAAGTGGGCCCAGTATGAGGCAATAGGGAGTGATGAGGACTGTGGTAAGATGAAGAGAGTAGCTTCTATCTTCAGGGAACAGCTGCTGCTTAGCCCCAGCTCACTGTTTTCTTAATTCTTCTGTTTCCCTCATTTTTCTGGTTGTTTGAAAAGAAGCTAGAAATCTGGATGTTTATTTTAAAATCACATAATTCTATTTTCTATTCGTGCATCAATTCAGTAAGTGTTTACTGAGCACTTACTATGTGGCAGATCCTGCTCTAGATGCTGAGCCTATAGCTGAGCAGAAAAGACAAAGCCTTTGTCCTGCTTCGTCAGTTAGAAACGTGTGGAACAAACAGATCATATCTGCTGGTCAGATTTGGCCCACGGAACACGAGTTTGCAACCTCTGGCTTAGGCCTTTGAGTCCAGTGGGATCACTGGAGCACTAAGTGGCCTTTTCCCTGCCATGGCCCTGAATGCCATGGATGCTTTCATGCTGTTTCCTGCCCTCCACATGGGGTGTCAATGCCGATCTACAGCTTCCCCTGCACCCTAAGGCATCTGCTGCATAGTGGCTGCAGCTACGCACTTTGCGAGGGTAGGTGGGCTCTTTCCCCATCAGTATCCAGAGCTTCACCTGGCTCGATAGCACCCTGTCTCTTGAAAAACTTTGGAGCAGCCCTATTTCCCACCCCATACCGTGCTGCCCACTGAGCACAAACCACCAATAATGCATGGGTTCACCTTGCAAAACGTGCCTGTGGCAAACTTCAGCCTCCTCTGTGGAAAAAATTTACCAGCTTAGTAAAGGAATTCTGTTCTAATGCCTGAGAAAGGAACATGCACACTTAATTTTGCAATTTTGTGAACAGGCATCAAAGGACTGAGTTTTCAAGTGAAAAGGATTGGTCATACTAGGCCTGGCACAAAACAAACCCCCAAATTACAAACAAAATAACAACAAGCAAAAGCTCCTATGATAATGTAGATGCAGAATTCTAAATAGGAGACTTTCAAATATAACAACCCTGCAAAGGATTCATGTGGCCTCCTGTACTTTGCCCCAAGATGGAGCCCTGTCACTTTAATAAACCTCGGTATTTTCCCTCAGGCTGGTTTCTCTGGCATACAGAAAGAGCCAGGACTATCCCCCCAAGCTTCCTGCCTTCTAGTCTCAGACCCCAGCCCACCACTGTGGTAGCCCGCCTGCCTGGACCCCTTGCCCCAGTGAGGATCAAAGACTCTCGAGAAGACGTGCCCACAAGGTCTGTCTCTGGGGCCACGAGTCTCAGGTGACTTGGGCTTCATTCCAAGGAAGCACTGGGAAGCTCAGTGTTCAGCACTACAATCTCAAAGGCTGGGCCAGGGTGACCACCTAGAAGGTTGGCGCCAGGGAGGAAGAGGAAAGAAACAGCTGAGTTCAGCTTGTCTGACAAGGAGAAGGCAAGAATATGGCCCTGTTTGACGACATTTGCCCCGGGGCAGTGGTCTTCCCTACAGATGTCAGTGTTTCTGGATGAGGCCTGGGTGGACCCGGCACTTCCCATAGACGTCTCTGGGTCAGCCCTGTCAAAACTCCAGCCGCTCCTATCCTGATCCTTTTGCTACGGAAACATTGAAGTGAAATTCGGTTCCCAACCCTGCTATGAGATTTGCTAAGTCCTGGTCTAGGAAATGCTGTGCTCTCCTCACACAACTTTCTACTTTCTCTTTCTTTGCCTAGTATAGTAGAATTCTTTCATTTGAAAGTGACAGAAACCCATTCAAACTGGCTTAAGCAAGAAAGTGGTCAATTAACTAAAAATATCCAAGGTATACCTAATGTCTTCAAGTATGGCTAGATCCAGTATAATTCAGTATAACTTTGGCTAAGAGGACGTCAAGAGAAATCTTTCTTTCTCCATCTCTTGCCTCTCTTTTCCTATCTGCTAGTTTCATCCTCAGCCTGGTCCTCCCTAAATGTTGATAAAATACATTGATCACTCCAGGCTTATATCCTACCAATGTAGGAATCCCAGCAAAATGAGATCATCTCTTTTTCAGTAGTTCCAGCGAACGTCCAGGTGCTGACCCTCAATGGACAACGTGGATCATATTTCTACTCCTGAACCAGTGACTGTAACCAAACTCTTATTGTCCAAGCCTTGATTATAAACCCATCCTTGGAGTCATAGAGTGGAGTCAGCCATGCCAAAGCCGTATAGACTGGGCATAGGCAGTAAATAGGGGAGAAGGATGCTGGCACAAATAATAGATTCTACCCTCCATGTGAGAATGGATAATGCCTGGCCTTTCTACCACTGGATTTCCAATGTTGAGCAAAATATCAGACACGGAATAGGTGCTCGAGAAATATTTGCTGATAAAGCAATATGCTCCCGTCACCCCCTATATATACATCCTTTATTGTAAGTGCCGATCAGAGCATTTTAGAGTTGCTCTCCCAGGGGTCTGCCTCCCTTGCTACACTGTGAATCTTTGAGGGCTGTGTCTGAATTGCCATTTATATTCCGACCACCTAGCACCACGCCTGGCATATTCAAGCACTCAGTAAATATTTAATGAAGACGGCAGAAAAAGGAATGAAAGTTTTTAGAGATCTGGAAGTAATGATAACAGTGGTAAGACAAATAGTTATAGTTTGTGAGGTGGAATGAGCAATGGAGGATAAAGTTTTGGGGAAACTTGGCCCAAGGCCAGAAGCCATCTGCCCATTCTCCCCCAAGGGGACTTACTGCAAGGGTCCCCCTCCTGCGCTTGTTGAGGTTTAGGGCCAGGCTTGCTGGCATCTCAGCAGTACAGGCTGCTGGGCACAGCGGGAGAGCTAGCAGTAACTGTGCCCAAAGAAAGCTGGCCCACTTTAGGAGTACTAAAGCATTGCTGGATGGGTGAAGGAGAGTCCTGGTGAGCATACATTGCGTGCTTAATGTGTGCCATGAACTGTGCTAGCACTTGTACATGTGTCACAATAACCCCATGAGATAGGCGCTGTTCCTATTGGCATCCCCTTTAACAGATGAGGAAATGAAGGTTGAGAAAGGGTAGACGCTTGCTCAAAGTCACCTTTGAATCCAGGCAGGCCAACTCCACAGCCTCTGCCACTGATCACTAGACTGTCTGGTTTCCTGTGAGGTGGGGAACAGGAAGTGAAAGGAGAAGAAGCTGAGAGGGGCTCTGATGCTAAAGGAGATGTCACGAGGCTACTCGCTGGAACTGTACCTTCAGACAAGTGACTTTTCCAAAACTTAATTTCCCGTTCTACCAAATAGGGGTAAAAAATGGAGGAACTCCTAATGGAAGAAGGAGAGCCAAAGAAAAGTTGTGAACTTCGATCTGGGTGCCTGAGCCAGTTCTGGCTTTGCTTAGTGGAGCAAAAAGCCCAGCGGTGGAGTTGAGGGTCGGGGTGGAGGCGGTGAGCTTACCCCACAATAGCGCACAGTGCCCAGATCCCAGTGGCGTGAGACAGCAGAGTGTTCTTTCTCGCTTTTGCTCTGTGTCCATCATGGCTCGGCCAGAACTCCGCTTCATATCTCCTCACTCCAGGACCCAGCTGATGGGGCAGTTGGCTTTGTCACAGCTGAGAGAAAGTCATGAATTGCACTCTGGCTCTCGAAGCTTCTCCTGGAGCTGACACCCTTCTCTTTTACTCACACTCCATGGTCCAAAATGAGTCACAGATCACACCTAACTCCAAGAGGGCAGGAGAGTGTGACTTTGCCCTGTGTCTAGAAGGAGAGAGAACTGAAAGCATGGTTTCCATCTGAGATCCAGAATCCTCAGGTGACCTGGAAAAAGCCCCTTTCCATTGCTGGTCCTCAGGTTTCCCTTGTGTAAAATGAGGCTAATCACTTGAAACTCTTGGTGGATCGAATGTCACCCATTGGAAAAAAAGGCTTGTAAGATGCAAAGGTGGTGTTAGAGTCAGTGATTTTCCTTCTTTTTGTTGCCTGCCTCCCACCCATCCGTGCTGCGTTTTTTCTACCAGCCCTGAAGACCTTGCTCCTTCTGCTGCCCCTGCTCAACAGAAAACAGCTCACGGATGTGCCCCCTCCCTCAGGCCCGTGGCTCTTACGCACTCAGGTAATACATTTTTATTTCCTTGCAGGAACAAGGTCTGAAAATAGATAAAGTGCAGGCCACAAACGATAACCATTCGATGTATTGACCCAGTCACAAGTTTATCTTGGTGAAATTCAGATTTGTTCTTTATTCCTGAACGCCAAAGCACCTTCGATGGGCAGTTCCAGAGGCATTACCAGGGCCATTTGGCAATAAAATGTGACTGACTCTATTATGTAGGATGGAGACAAGAAGTGGCTGGTCTTAAATCACGGGGCAGCTGACCAGGGTGCCTTTGGCACAGGCATATGCAGATGGATTCTGCTTGGTGGAGACAATGCTGCAGAAATGGAGGCTGTTATTAAAGTGCAGAATTATTTTGAGTTCGTTTGTTTAGCTCCGTGCCAAAAGGTAATTTATCTGGGATGTGGAGCAAGCCATATGGTTCTGTCTGGGGGCCGCCAGCACCCCTGGGTGCTGCCGCTCCTCCTTCAAGGCTTTCCGTCTCTGGGAGGTATCATGGCAGAAGGCCACCTCACGGCTTCCAACGGGTGGATGTGGGGAAAAAATTCTGTTGGAAGGGATTTGATGTCCAAAGGCTATTCCCTATAGGGGAGGTTTTTGAAAGGAAAGGAGCGAAACCTGTATCGAAAGTTCATTCCCCCGATTTTCCTTGCTCCACGCACCCCCCACAAATTGCAGTGTATGCACTCTGTAAAGAAGTTTCCCACCTCATAATTCTTTGCTGATGTCCCATCTGCAGAGAAAGACTAGGAGCTGTCATTTTTTTGTGGCTGCTTCCTGCTGGGCTTACTTAAGACCTTCATATTCTGCATTTCATGTCGACCTAACAGCATCCTCGTGTGAGATGTTATTACTCTCTTTGCCTGGATGAGGAACCTGAGAGTCTGAGGGATGACAACAGATGATGACCAGACCCCATACATTAAATGCCCGCCGGGAGCCAGACACTGTGCTTGACGCTTTAAACGCACGATCCCACTTACCTCTCGCAAAATCCTTCAGAGGTATGTACTGTTACGGTCCCATTTTACAGAAGAGGCAGTTGAGGGCTAAGAAGGTGAAGGGACTTGTTCAAGATAGAACAGCTTCTCAGTGGCAGGACTGGCCTTTAAACTCAGCGCAGGCTCATTTCTAAACCTGGGCGCTTTCCACCACTCCGTAAAGGGAGGGTGAGAATTAGAAGCTGAGTTCTCTCCGAAGCTGGGAACAAGGAGATCTCAGACAACGTGGATCTTTTCTATTTCTCCTTCCCTCGGCTGTCAACTGTGGCAGGCAGTCCTAGCCTTTCTGTTTATTCAGGGGCCTGTTCGCAGAGTTCCTCATTCCATGTTTTGCAGGAGAGGTTCTGAATGACTCAGACCTGGTGGCTCTCCTCACTCGACGCTGCTGTCTGCTCTCCTGCACTCAGACACCCAGCTCTCAGGCAGTCTCATTAAACTGGCTTTAATTACTTCTGTGAAGGCGAAGAGAGACTTCTCAGGTGCCCCTCCACCACAGCCCTTATTGATTGGCTGCCGAGAGGTTTCTGAGACAGCAGATTAGAAAAGGTTAGTTTCCCTAATTCTCTAACACTCTTCCTGGTGATAATTGGTTCCCAGGTGGAGCTTCAGCTCAAGCGGAGGCATCTTGCGTTGGTTTTCCGCCTTCAGTTGCGTTTCAAGTGAGGTTTAGCACCGTTGAAAGATCTGTATTTCTCCTGTGTCTCAGGGCAGAAAACAAATCTTAGATGCTGTGCCAAAGGGTGACCCTGCCTTGTGAACTCTCTGGCTGTTGTCACAAGGTCATGCGTTGTCAGCGTCTATCTGCTGTTTCTTCTGCCCACCTCAAGGGTGGTAACTCACACCGGTTTTCCCAGTGCCCTGAGATCTTTGCATTTGTCCTAGAAAGAGCCAGGTGATTCCTGAGGGTCCTTCCAACCTTGAGACTCCTTGATAATTCCTGGCAGGAGGTTCTTGCCTCTCGGGTGGATATCTTTTTGACTTGTTTTTGAGTGTCTGCCCCTGCTCAGCTCTCGATGCCATTCTGCCCTCTGAATACTGCCAGACGTTCATGAGTTCAGAGTAGGTGAGCAGCTGATAGGTAGGGTCTAGAAACCATTACCCATTAAAATGATTGAAGGGACTGAGGTTATTTTCATGGGAAAAGGAAAGACTCACTCTCACCCGGAGGGAGCTAGGAGGCAAAGCCCTCAAAACATAGATGCGCTGGCCTGTGGAAGAAGTGGCCATGGTTTACAGCATGGCTCCAAGGGACAGGATCCCATCTAATGGAGAAAGGACGGGGCAGGATTATCTCTTCATGAGAAAGAACCTTAATGATCGGCTCTGTTAGAAAAGTCAGAGTCGGCTCTGCGGCACCGTGGGCTCCTCGATGCTGGGACTGTTCGGGCTGTTTGCTCTCGTACCTGCGCCTTGGTTGAGGTATATGTATGGGAATCTGGACATGGCCATCTCCCAAGCCCCATCTCCCAAGTCAATTTAGTGAGTTAGAGAGATGCCCAAGAGCAGGGTTTGTGAATTCCAGTGCTGATATGGGCCAGACAGTTAAATGCAGAGGCTGGATGCAGACTGTGGCAAACTGGAGGATGTTTTCCCTCAAAACTGAGCGTCAGCCCACTGCTGCCCTTTCACAGCCGGGGCCTCCTGTTGCCAGGTATTTGGGATTTTTTTTTTTTTAAGATTGGGACCTAAGCTAACATCTGTTGCCAATCTTTTCTTCTTCTTCTTCTTCTCCCCGAAACCCCCGGTATATAGTGGTATATTCTAGTTGTGGTCCTTCTAGTTGTGCTATGTGAGACGCCACCCCAGCATGGCCTGATGAGCGGTGCCATGTCCACGCCCAGGATCCCAACCGGTGAAACCCTGGGCTGCAGAAGAGGAGCACATGAACTTAACCACTGTGCCATGGGGCTGGCCCCTTGGGCTTTCTTAAAAGCCAGAAATTGAGATCTTTATGTGAAATCTCCCACATAGAAAAATGTCAACTCGTTAAAAAATTTTTTTTATGGGACCCACAAAGCACATTGGTACAACAGGATCTCTTGACTTCTGCTGAATAACACAGGGAGCTTCTTCATGATGCCCCTGTTGATAAGATGGTGATGTTTTCAGTTGACGATCATTACGTGGATTTCCAGCTGGTCACACCCTGTGATGTGACGCATAGTTCTTTTTGCACGAGAGAGAACTTCCCCTCGTGATCCGTAGGTCCACTAATGATCTTCTGTGTTCAGTTCTGTCCTACCAAACATTTTAATTCTGGTAGGTGATCTGATGAGGACCTAGCAGGCCTACGACTCAGAAATGCAGATCATACAAAGCTGAGGATAACAGTTGCTGAGGCATGATGAAATCAGGACTCAAAACCATCTGCTCAAGTTGGAAAGCTTGAGAGAGACCAGTAAGCTGACATTTAGTAGGGGATAGGCAAAGTCTTGTGTTCAGGTCTAAAATATGAATTGCTTATTCACCCAGTGAGAAGAAAAACCAACTTGGAATGTATACATGTAAAAGGGGAAAAAAAATAAGATCTGAGAGAATTTGACCACAAGATGAATATTGTCAGCAGTTTGATAAAGGTAATAAAAAAACTGAGGTCAAAAATATATCGATAGTCATTCATTTATCAACTCTTACTAAGCATTTCTCTGTGCCGGGAAACATGCTACATGCGGGGAATAAAGAGATGAATAGGGCTAGGTGTCTGCTCTTGAGGCCCTCCCAGCAACAGACTCGGTTACACTACAGTCCAATGGGATAAATTCTACAGAAGGCATTTCTATAGATCACTATGGGAGTCCAGAATATACAGTAGCTGCTTTTCTAGCCTTATATAATTTCACATAGGAGGCAAAATGAGTTTTTTAAAAAATTGAGGTAGAATTGACATATAACGTTATGTTAGTTTCAGGTTTACAACATAGTGATTTGATATTTGTATACATTCCAAAATGATGGCTACGGTACGTCTAGTTACTATTCATCACATGCATAGTTACAAACATTATTTTTCTTTTTTTCTTGTGATAAGCACTTTTAACAAAATGAGTTTTTGAAGGAGGAATAGGAGTTTTCCATGAGACAAACGGAGAGTATGGTTGCCAGAGTAGCAGTAGCAGATAGCTGTGCTTTTTGCTGCCGGTATTTGGCATTTGGCATTATGAGACCCTGGGCATCCCTTAGGCCTTGTGCTTTGCATGAAGTTGACTCATCTCCTGAACCTCAGGGTGGGATGCATGACTGATGCAGGTAGTCAGGGTATCTGTCTTCTGGCCACCCAAGTCAGACCAAGTAGGGAGAAGGCAATACCTTTATGGGACTGTGTTTGCGTTAACAGGAAATTTGAACATCTGCCTACCTGATTGCCGACAAGAGAGAAAGGAGGTGTAGGAACTGCTGCAACTGGGTGGTGAGTTTCTAGGGAGTTAGAATGGAATCCAGATCAAGGAAATGGAGACAAGAAATAAAGAAAGAGAGATTCTGCCCAGCAATAGCTTTTGAACCCTGGGTCAAGTTGTGCTTGAAATGTTACCCATGGATTGTTTAGTTACACAAACATGTCCATTCACTTTTACTTTTCTTTTCTTATTTCACTTTGAGTTGAACTATTTCTCAGTTTCAAATAGTGGGATCCTATGTGATTTTATTTACCCATGTGGTCATTAAAACGAGGACATTCTAGGCAGAGAAGCAACATGCATGAAACACACGGGCATAGGGAAGCACGGTGTGCTCATGAAATCCGAGTGGTGTTTGTCACTGGGTGTGCAGAGGACACTGGTGGGAGGTGCACCTGGAGAGAGGGTAGAGGCTAGATTGTGATGGGTGTTGAGGACCCCAACCTACATTGTCCCACGTTGGCTGGTCGACACTGAGATGCTAGATGCAGCTTTTAACTGGGCAGAGCTCTGATCTGTTGTGGGAGGCTCCTATGGATGTTGTGCAGAATCCACAGAATGCTTCTACATTCATTTTCTTCTTCTATCCTGTCAGTGGCACAGTAAAATTGGTCAGTGTACTTGTTTCATAAATACAGAAATAGGACCAGAGAGATTTAGCAATTAAATTAATTCAAGATTACCCAATGAAGAATCACAGCTCCGCAGCATCAAGGGGTCCATTGGGGGGAGAAAGCGAGCAGTTTTCTTGGAACAAGGACACAGGAGGGGACTAGAAATGATGCAGGGACCACATCACTATGGGCTTCCTGAGGCAGCCAGCATTTGGGAGGAGCACTGGATGCAGCTCCCCGAGAGCATAGCGGGGACCCTGCGTCCCTGTCGGCGCACCTTGCCGCTCCGCGGAGGTCCGAAGCAGCGTGTGGGCGGGGCCCCAGGAGTTCTCCCAGGAGGGTGTCCCTGTCGCCGCTGTCCGCAGTCCAGCGCCGGAGGGGGGGCGGGGCAGCGGCCGGGGAGCGTGTGGGCGGCGGCGCGCGCGGGGAGCGCGCGCGGCTGCTGGGCCGCCGTCCGGGGAGGCGTCGGCGAGCCGCGCCTGCCTGGCCAGAGCCGAGCCCGGCGGAGTCCGGCCGCGCTCTGCTGCTCTCTCCCGGGCCGGGCTCGTCCGTCCCCCCGGCGTCCGCGTCCCCGCTGGGCACAGCAGCCCGGGCCCTCCACAGCCATGGCCGCCAGCCTGAGGAGGCCCTCCTTCAGCTCCCGCTCTGCCTGCTCGCCGGACACGGACGACCGGGGCGCCTGCGAAGAGGATTCCATCTGGGAGAGGTACCTGGGGGGCGTGGGCCTGGGGGCTGGTGGGAGGCGAGCGTGTCCCTGAGGAATAGGCTTGTGCGCCGAGAGGTGCCCGTCAGGTGGCGGGACAGCTGTGCGGCGCGGGGAGCGAGGGGGTCTCTTCGTGCCCTTCACGCGTTCGTGGAACGGGCGGTGTGTGCCGGGCACCTGCCCAGGGGCCAGCCTGGGGATGCGGTGCCCGGGAGTCGGGCGCTGAAGCGGCCCCCGTGGTCTTGTCTTCTTGGAAGGCCAGACGCGAAGTCGGTAGCGACACTGGTCTCGATGCGTTCTGAGGAGTGCAGGTCTCCCTCTTTGAGAGGCTACGTTCCGTTGGGGTTTTCATGAAGCCTGTTGTGCCCCTGAAGCTCAGGCCGGTTCAGGGAAAGTGGCCTGTCGAGGGCCGCATAACATTCGTGTGCAGAGCCAGTGCTTTCCAAAGCCCTTGACTGTGCAGAAGTCTACCTGCTAGGGGTGCAGTGGGGGCTGTCCGGGGAGCATTGTGAGCACAGGTATGTGTCCCCCACTTGAAAGTCTGGCAAAGAAAGCGTGAGGCTCGAGGGTGCTCCGTTCGTTCCCTCCTTCCACAGAAAGTCTGGAGAGTTGACTTTGGGGCAAGTCCTTCCTTTCCTCTGGTCGGTGCGTGTTCAGTGGTCTGGACGCTTGGTGAGCAAGACTGACAGGGTGTTTGACGTACTGGACCTCACAGCCTAGTTGGAAAGGACAGATAGGCAGCAGCTAATTACCTAGGAGATATGTAAAAGCAATTTTGTGTTGAGTGCTGAGAAATACAGCATTTACTGTTAGACTTTGTGACTTCGGCAGTGATGTTTAAGCTGAGAGCAGATGCCTAAAAGAAAAGGAGGACTTGTGCGGGAGAGTGTTGGGACAGGGCAAGGGAGGAGTATGGCCTGTCAGAGAAGCGGAAAGAATGCCCTGGAGGCTGGGGCCACCTAGGGACTGTAGGGTGGGGAAAACAAAACTTTTCGATTAAGGCTGGCGCTGTCTCTAGGTTTTTGGAGACTAAGCGTGGTGATTCAGAACATGGACTCTGGAGCCAGACTCTGTCAAATGGGTCCTAGCTCTGCCACCTACGGGCTGTGTGAACTTGGGCAAGTTACTGTACCATTCCGTGTGTCAGTTGCCCGATCTGTAAAATGGGGATGATTATAATACACACTCCATAGGTGAGTGTAAAGGTTAGAGGATATTTCCTATCCGTAAAGTACTTAGAGCAGTGTCTGGCCTTTGGTAGGCGTTAGTAGTGGTTGATTAAATAAATGGATAAATGCATACATAAGCATTCAAGGCTTGGAGGCTGTCCCTGGTGAAACGTGTGAACTGGAATGGATTACACCCAACTTTGTTTCCTTTCCAGCTTGCAGTTGCTGCTGAGCGCATCTGTAGCACTGTGGAATTAGAAATAATCTCCCTGGACTTGGCTGCTCTTGGTAAAAGAATCTAATGCTGTCAAAATTATCCCAGGGAAATAAACGCCTTTTCAGTAGCCTAGTAGGGTTAGGCTTATTTTAATATGTATTGTTGATACTGGTTTGTTTAGTATTTGTTGGGAACATTCTTTTGGCAAAAAAATACATTCTCATGATTGTAAAATCATCCTTTAAAGTCTGAGCAAGATAAGCTCCACCAACAATAGTTTCAGGTGAGGCCGGCCCCATGGTTCAGTGGTTAAGTTTGCACACTCCGCTTTGGTGGCCCAGCGTTTCGCCGGTTTGGATCCTGGGCACGGACATGGCACATTCATGGACATTCGTGTGTGTGTGTGTGTGTGTGTGTGTGTGCGTGTGTGTGCTGATATAGAGAGAAAGGGGAGGGAGAGAGCGGAGACAGAGACAAAGTGGAGAGATATCAAAAATGGGTCAAAATACTAATGGGTACACCTGGATAAAGGGTATATGGTTGTTTACCATCCATGCAACTTTTCCACAAGTTTATCTTTAAATAAATACATTTAAAAATTGGACCGTTGGCTGTTGTCCCAAATTTTGCCTAACCTTTGAGATTTCTGGCTTTGATTCCCGCAGCTGCCATCGCTAGCGTACCCAGACCCCAGAAGTGTGCAATGGTGACTTTAAAACAGTTGTCACAGGTTCTGTCCCAGGCAAGGAACCCTGGATCCTCTTTGCACATTTAAAGCGTGCTAACACTTCAACAGGGTTTCACAAAATACTGGAAAAGAGCATCCCCCAAAAATTTTTTTAAAAAAATTATACATAATATAAAACAAGAACCAAAGGAAAGAACAAAATATTCAACATGTGTACAGCATGAAACCCTTAATTTCTTCCTTATCTGGTGCCACTGGGTCGTCCGTCTTCTGGGGTTTTGTGTTGTGAGTTGGTTTGCCGCCACTTCCTCTGCTCTGCTAGTCAGTTACCACTCCTGCACCGGATTTCCATCTTCAAAAATTGTGTTGACATCTTTTGTCGTATCTTCTCCCCTTCTTGTCATCCTCAAGGGCCTTATTCTTTTTAAATCCTTTACTTGTTTTAGCAGCTTTATTGAAATATAGTTCACATGCTATACAACTTACCCATTTAAAGTGTATAATTCCATTATTTTTAGTATATTCGCAGATGGGTAACCATCACCACAGTCAATTTTGAAACATTTTCATGGCTTCAAAAAGAAACTTCATAACCTTTAGCTGTCATGCCCCTGTCCTCTCATGCCCCCAGCCCTAAGCAACCACTAGTCTACTTCCTCTCGCTCTAGATTTCCCTGTTCTGGACATTTTGTATGAATGGAATCATATGAGGTTATTTGTGACTGGCCTCTTTCACTTCTGCATAATGTTGTCAGGGTTTGTGCATATTGTAGCATGTATCAGTACTTTTTTTTGCCAAAAAATATTACATTGTGTGGATATACCGTAATTTATTTACCCATTCGTCAGTTGATGGACGTTTAGGTTGTTTCTGTCTTTTGACCGTTATGAATAATACTGCTATGGACATTTGTGTACAAGTTTTTGTGTGGACATATGTTTTCATTTCTCTTGAGTGTCTAGCTACAAGTGGAATTTCTAGGTAATATGGTAATTCTGTGTTTAACTTTTGAGGAACTGCCAGACGGTTTTCCAAAATAGCTGCACCATTTTCCTACCCACCAGCAGCATAGAAGGGTTTCAGTTTCTCGGCCTTCTAACACTTGCTATTATCTAACTTTTTGATTCTAGCCATCCTGTGTGTGAAGTGCTATCTCACAGTGGTTTTGATTTGCATTTCCCTGGTGACTAATGATGTGGAGCATCTTTTCATGTAATATTTTACTTTTGGGGAAGGAGAGGAGATAAAAAAGTGTTTGATCTCCTGTGTTTAACTCATCATACAGTAGCTCGTTTTAAATGTATTACAGGAAAAAAACTTTCTTCTAAATCTTTGAAAACACTTGCATGGTGATGTGAAGTCCTTATCACATGTACAGTTTTCTCCTTCTGTGCTCTCTACTTGCTGCAGTCACTGTGTGACTGAGGGACCGCAACACCGTGCACTGCATTTGCTTGGGAAGATTCCTTTCTGCGTGGGTGGAGGGAGGAGTTAACTCAGTGACTTCTCAGGCTTGACTACAGGGCTGAGCAGAACTGATGGCCAGAGCACCTAAAGCTCAGTGCGTTTCCTCCCCATGGCTCTGTCCACCTATTTTGGGTCAGTGAGCTCCACAGGTAGTAAATGTCAAAGAAACGTGAGAGCTGTGACATGGGCACAAAGCATACATCTGAGAGACGGATGGCAGGATGTTCCCATGGGCTTTTGCGCCTTAACCGTAGTGTAGGAGACGGGCCGTATCACACGTGCCAGATGATGACTGTGAAAGTGGGGTGAGGGGTACATGGGAAGTTCCACGGCTCTTGTGCATGTTTAAACATTTCTGTAATAGAAAGCTTAAAATAATGAAAGAAGCTGGGTGCCTCCTAAAGAGAGGGAGGGGACGAGAGGAGACCTGGCAAGGGGGCTCAGTCCGTCAAGACGAGGGTTTAGCTCTCTCAATAAGGACATTTCAGGAAGTGTAACCATTGAGGTTAGGAAGGAAACCTCTTTTCATATAACAGGAAAGAAGGAAAGGAGGAATGGGAAAAGGTTTTTGTGAAGGTTTATTGACGGAAAGTTCCTGTCTCATGACTTCTAGTTCCTCTGTGATCAGTGGTCCAGCACATCTACTGAGCAAATGGAGACAGCCTAAATTTGAGGAAAGTGAAGGAGATTTGAAATACATTTGAGTGTCCCTGGAGAGAGAATGGAGTAAGGAAACAGCGATCTAAGCTCCTTTTGTTTTGTTCTCATGTTAGTAAGCATGGGATAATTCTTTGTGGAATGAGTGAGTGATTTCCAGCTAGTGCTGGGGCTGAATTTACTGTGGCATTGGTAGACTCCATTGTGAGATTTAATCCAATAGTGATCAATTAGTTATAGGAAGGCATTTCTGGGAAAGGCAGAGAGATGGGATTTTGCCAGACAGGAAGGATTAAAAGGGATTGGATGGGGCCCATTAGTAGCGGAGCTTTTTAAATGTTGGTTACCTGACAGACCATCAAGTCTACCCCGGAGAGGGAGGAAATGTAAACAAGAGCTTGACGGACAGACAAGGAGTAAGTGGAAGAATGAATGGCCTGGAGTTGAAAAGTTAACATGGGGCATATGAATCAGAAGAATGAGAGACGAGGCCAAAGGGTGGAATGTCCGACTGTAATAATCTGCATGGCTGAAGTGTTCCTGGTGATAAGCTCTGGAGTGTGGCAGTAACTACACTGGAATGGAAGGAAAGGACCCTAAGATGAGATGATGCAGAAACTGAGAGGCTGGTCTTTGGCTGGTCTATCCACATCGATGGTAGAGCCCTCCATGGCCTCCTCACCTCTTCGAGTCTCCTGCCCTGGGCCCCATCCCCCTCCCAGGACCTCCACAGAATCTGCATTCTTTCTTTGACCTCAAGTTTCAGACATTGTGGGGTCAATGGCATAACTCTGGACAAGAAGATCCAAGTGTGGAGTGAGAGAGGCTGTAGTGGACACCGGTTTTGGTTTTGGTTTTTGTTTTAACACCTAGCATTCACAAGTCTTTCTGGGAAAACCACCTCCAGTGCCCTCTGGGATACTCACCCCATTTGTGTAGAGTGTGTGTGTTTGTGTGTATGTATGCGTGTGCGGTTTTGTTACAATAGTTACCATTATACTTGTATCTTTTCTAATGTCCTCAAATTCCTTTCCCTTACTTGGAGTCTTATTTCGTTTGTCACCTATATCTTGACCCCCTCTTATTACTTACAGAACAATCATTTTATTCTATTTTTCCCTTTTTCTCCTCCCTTCCATTTTTAAAATCATGTGGTTTTTAGAAAACAAAATTGGTATTTTATTTTTCCACCATTGTAACCATCTTTATTTTACTTAGACATCTACAACTTAATGTATTTAATGCTCACCATCATAATGCTTTTTGAATTTTGCCCCAGTTGACACTCAGCCAATTTTTGAGTCCCAGTCTGTCTAAGTGGAGTTGCCTTTCCTCCAAACCCCTATTGTAAGGGTGGGTATGTGTGCAACCCATGGTGAGACCCCCATATATCTGTAACCTGGTGAATAGTCTGGGACTCACCTCTGGTTCATGAGCTGCAGGTGTTCTGGGGGAGACCAACCATGGCTCCACCAAGGCCGTGAATATCAGAGGCTTCACTTCCATCCTGATAGGTGAACTGTACACACTAAGGGCAAGATCTTGTATATTCCTATTAAGCATAGATGGACGGAAGGCAGCAAGATCACCTTCCCCAAAGAGGGGGATGCCATGCCTGATGACCTCCCTGCAGATATTGTTTAGTATTCAAAGAACAGCCCAGTGCCTTTTTGGAATAAGGCATCAGTGTGCTGTACAGTGCCTGGATCAGCCTCAAGGTGGTGATGCCTGGATCAGATTGAGGAGGGGGCGGGGGGAACAGGACAGGGTCACCATATGGATGATGAGGCATAAAGCTTTGTTCTACCAGCAAGGTCCTTCTTTCCCCTCTTCATTTTTTCTTCCCTCCTCGCTTACTCCAAGTCATCTTTTCCTTACTCTCAGCTTTATTTTATCCTGGGAGGTAGGTGGCTACCCGGTCAACATTGTTACTACTGGCAGCTGAGTGATGCTTTTGCTCTGCAACAAAATATCATTTGGCAGTCTGAAGAAATACCTACAGAGGGGAACCACTTCCCCCAGGTGCCTTTCCAGTAGGGAAACCTCAATGTAAAGTTTAAAGTATTCTTCCCTAACACATTAATATGACTCACATGACAGATTCCTAAGGAGTGTCTGTGCTGTTCCTAGCCCCTCCCCCACCAGCCCAGGATCCACTGCAGCAATACCCTCCCCCACCCCCCAAATCCCATTTAGGGTTCACCCCCTGTGGGGTCCTCTGGTCACTGACCTCTAAATCATGATGAAGCCACTGTTTTTTCTTCATTGTTGTTTTATGAATTGCATACCTATTCTTGACCCTCTTCGGATAGAGAACACCTGTCTTCCCTACTCTCTGAAGGATGTAAAACATTCAGTGAGCGGAAGGTGTGGGCTGCTCTACACTTCCGTTAAGGCTAAGCGAAGAGGCAGGAGGCAGAGCCCACCTCCTCAAACTTCATCAGGGAGGAAATGGGCTTTTGGGGGCACGTGATATCGCTTTGTCAACAAGAGCTCCAGAGCACTGGTGACCTTTCAGAAGCCAGAGGAAGCAATCAGTAAGAGCTGAACTCACTCCTCCTTTTCCCTAAGCACAAGCCCTGAGTTACCTGAAACCCATGCCCCCAACACAGGACAAAGAAAAGACATCACTATTATTAGAGAATCATTTATTGGGGAGAATTAGTATTCTCCACAAGAAGGAATTACTTTGCTGTGGGAAATTTTCCGCTCTCGAAACGCTGGAAAAGCGTTTTCTGTTGACATAGAGACGGATCCCTAAACATAGTGCCTTTAGCAGTGGTGAGAACAGCTGGAGGCCCCTGGGCTGGCTTGATGCCTGCAGGTGGAACTTGGATGGGGCACATGATCCCTGCGGGGTACAGATAAGGGACTCTTCTGATCCAATAGCTGATCTTTAAATGCCACGACTTTCTGAGGGTGTCTGTTCTGGTCTCTGATCCGTCTAGAACATGTAGGATAATTCTGGCCAGCAAAGACAACTTCTTGGTGGCAGGGCTTGGTGTTTGGCACTTTACAGGAGGGAGCCGTGTAGTTGGAAGGATGCCCCTGGACGGGCTCTGCCTGGGCCTGCTCTTCTGCCTTCTGCTCAGTTTTCACAAACTTCCTCAGGGAAGGAAGGGGCTTTTGAGGGCGGGTGACCTCTGTTGCACACCGCTGCCCCAGTTTCTCCACTGGGAACTTCCCAGGGACCATCCTGGTCTTCTGAGCCGTGGTGGTCCCAGTAACGGCAGCTCTCCCTTTAACCAGGCCTCTGCTCTGTGCAGATGATATGGGGCTGCCCTTTTCCTGGGGATGTTCTTGCTTTTTGCCTTTTGTCCCAGGACGAAGCCATTGAAAAATGTGGTTCATCTTTTTTCTGAACAGACTTTCAGGAGGAGGCTGTGCCTTCTGTGATGAGGTCTGGGAAGACTTGCTCCCAGGCGTCTCCTCTGATGCTGTGATCTGAGTAGGGAAACTCTTTCTTGTAGGTTGGGATGTCCCCAACCCTGCATCCCCTCCACCAAGCTCTTCTTTGTTGGGGCCCGGAGGGCTCACTCTCATTGTAGCTGGTGGGAATTTCTTATCGTCGGACCTCTTTAGGTCTTTCTTAGGGACCCAAGGCTCCTGCCGCTGCTGCCTGCTGATCCCACTGTCCTCCAGATGGACACGCAGCACCTGGGAAGCTCCCATGTCCCCACTGGAGACACCGTGGGCATGAGTCAGTGAGGCCTTGTAAGTCAAGCTCTCTGAGGCAGGGGACCTGTCAGTGTGTTGGCCTTGGACCTGGCTCTGATTCCTCTTCTCTAGTTTTGACTTTAATTCCCCAAACAGATGTTCCTTAAGATCCGATGACTTTAGGTCTTGGGGAACTTGTCTTTTTGGTGCAGGGCTTTCAATGGTCCCAGTAATTTCTATTTTACTGTGATTCTCACGTATCATTTGGGAGCTTCCTGGCTTGCTGGTTGTCAACACATTACGAGTTTTTGACTGCAGAGCGTTGAGCTCCTTGGCCCTGAATATGTCCCTGGCCATGTTGTGCACGGAAAAGGGTTCTGACTTCATCTTTTTGTCCTGTCGCCCTTCTCTTCTATCACTGGAACTCACTCTCTCATCTTTTGTCTCATGTTTGGCACCAGCTTGCCTTGCAGGCAGCTCTGGGGGGCATCTGGTGCCTAGCTGAGTAAATTTCTGACTCGCTTTGCCTGTGATGCCACATGTGACAGGCAGATGAGTCTGCCTGGCACCCTTACTCCTCTGAACAACCTCTGCAATCTCTTGGTTGATACCAGAGGGTGATTGTCTCGGCACCCCTTGTCCTTCCCTGCCCATAGGTGAAGTAGCAGGGCAAAGACGATCCAGGACCAGGGCTGAATTTGTTGTTTCCGCTTTTTCTTGAAGAACAGATTTAGAGCTTCCTCTATGGGGCTTGAAGCCCTCGGATTTGGAGTCCACTTCCCAAGTTGGGTTATTTGAGGGGGGACAGTAGAAATAGGGCAAGGACTGGGATGCAGCATCTTCCAATTTAAACGCCTGTATGGATTCAAGGACCCTGCAGGGAAGGCCCCACTCCATCGTCATACGAAAGCTTTTAATATGGGTTTCCATCATCTGTTGTGCACTGGAATCAATGAAGCAAAGCTCCTGGAAGGTATTCAGGGAGGAGTCCCCACCCACTGAAGGTGGCAAACTCCTCTGTGTTATTTGGGTGCGGGATTTGTCAGAAAGCAGCAATGTCTGCTTGCTAGCATGCCATGAACTGCGCACCGTCCCAGGGAGCCGAGCCTCACTGATTTCCTCAAACTTCTTGCTCAAATGTGCTTTCAGGACATTTTCAAGTTGTTTCTGATCTAGACTTTCCTCCAAGGCCCTTGAATTTTTCCCTGACAGACTTGCCATGTGACTATTTAGGTCTTTCTCAGAGTCATATGCCAGATCCTTATCTGAAGAGCTCTCTGGGTCACTCAACAGATGAGCTTTTGGGCCGTTCTCTGGGCTATGCCCCTGATCCTTCCCCATCTCCTTCTCTACCTGAAGCAGTTCTGAACCCCTCTCATGGAAGCTTTTGGATTGGCTCAATCCAACATTTAGATCTTTGTTCACCGAGATCCGTGAGAGTCCACGATTGCTCTCTGACTTAGCTATCTCTGAGAAATCTCTTGGAGGCATCATCAGTGACAGACACTCGCAGATCCTGCGGGGCAGGCCCCACCGGTGTTGGATGAGTCTCTTTCGAAGGTGGTGTTCCAGTTTCTTCCTCAGATCATCACTGAGAGGAAACTCTACGGGAAGGGTGGAGATGGAGGCATGGGCCTGGGAGGCCTGATGGTAAGGGAAGTTGGGAGCTGAAGAACAAAATTCTTCCTGAGATCTTTGGACTACAGAGGGGGAACCCCACAAACTTTCCTGTTGCTTCTGCAACACTTTCCATTCCAGTTGTTGAATTTCAGATGAGGTGAGAGACTCTGATTCATCCTGGGGTCTATGGTAACACACTCCACAGATCCTTATCTGGGGTAGAGGACCAGATGGTAGGATTGGGAGTGGGGATTTAAGGTGGGCCTGGGACTTGACCTGAGTGAGAGGTAGGGGCTGGGATTGGGGCAGGGTTTGAGGCAAGGGTTGGGGCTGGATCTCAGGCAAGGATGGAGGTGGGCGATGGAGAGGTACTGGGGATTCTTGGCCCGTGGAGGCATTTGAGATGGTATTGAAAAGGAAGATTGTGGTGCAGTCACTTGAGTCACGGATAGCAGAGGGCAAGGACTCGCTGTGCAGAGATGGGAGACCCCAGAAGAGCTGCATACATTTTTCCTGTAAATGGTCCTCCAAGATTTTAGGACATGGGGGCTGCTCATGCATGTGCAGCTCCTTTGGTTTGCCTGCACTGCTCCAAAAAGGAAGGGAGAATGCTGAGTCACACTTATCAGCATTTGACTCTAACATTTTCCCCGAAGGATTTAGTTGGTAGCCTGGCCTAAGCTTTTTTGGAAAAGAACCCTTCTCCTTCTCCTTTTCCTTCCACATCAGGAAATCACTCCTCTTTCGGACTTGTCTCTCCAGGAGTGCCAGGACATGAGGGCTGAGAAATGAGAGGTTACCAGGCTCTATAAGGTTAGCTGTAGGGTGTCTCTCCAGAGAGGACTCTGAAGAATGGAGAGCAAGAAACTCTCGATTAAAATCACGTGGTGCCAAGGTGGAAGGTGCTAAGAACAAGTCTTTGGCACTAGCTTGCCACCAGGATAATTCTGAAATTGATAGGCTTGAATGGTCAGTGCCTCTGACTGTTGGGACATAAGTGGACAACCCACCAGGGCTATCTGGAGATGAGTTCTCTGGAACAGACTTCAATAAGATGGAAACCGATTTAGATTGAGTCACAGTTAAAGGGTGGTCTGTCGGTGGTGAGACAGACAGGCTTGGTGGTGCGTGATGACAAGCCAGTGAGTCATTGGGATTCATTATCTGGGACAAATTTGGTAAGGCGTTAATATCCTGGGAAAGGGTGCGGTCAAGAGAGAAGATCGTATTCAGAGACAGAGTGGCCTCTGGTTGGAGAATAGGACCCGTTGCCTGGGTGTCATGTGGTGGGAGAGGGGGAAGGGCAAGGGGTTGGGGTGGGGAATGGTCTGCTGGGAAGTTGGACTCCAAGGGAGGAAAAGGCTCTGGTGGCATAGAGTGACCCGGTGGTGAGGGTGAGAGAAAGTCTGCTAAGGGTGTCATTGGGTTAGGTGAGAGAACGGAGGGGGTCTGTGGGGAAGGTTCAGGTGGAGGGGATGGTGTTAGGTCTCCTGGAGGGACTTCTGAGAAGGCAGAGGACAGAGTGAATGATGACTCAGTCCCAGAAGCTGTGGAAGCCATAGAGGACACAGAGGCAGTATCATCTTCCAGGTCCTCCAGGAACAGCAGCCGATTGATCTCTGCAGTTGTGCTATTACACACCTCACAGGAGGGGTCTGGGCATAATAGTTGACGAATGCGGGTGGTATCGCGCGGCCAGCCTATGGGCCTGCGGGAGACAGGAAGTAGAAAACTGTAGCCAGAACCAGAACAAGGAAAGGAGGACCTGCTGGCCTGTCAGGGGAGGGGCCACCTGAAGCCTGCTGCCCCTTCACAATGCCCCACATCTATGACTTCACCATACACTCAGCAGCCCTCACCCCAAGGCCTTCATTCACATACCCGTTCCTATGGCAAACCCCTCCCATGACTACTGCAGGCTGTACTGAATCCCTGGAATTGCAGAGAACATGTCAAAGAGGGATCAGGAAAGAAAAGACTAGTCACCTTTTCAGAATAGAAATTAGCCTCCTTTTCTCCTCTGTTTCCCTCTGGTAATTTCTCCAACCTGGGAAACCAGAAGAGTGAATTACATGTAATAAAGGTAGAAGCATAGGTGTTACACAGGAGTCCCTTTAGGGGAGACCCTTGGGATATTAACGGGATATTAACTCTGAAAGCCCCAAGAATCAGTAGATGTGGTCAAACGGTCAATGATAATATTAATAAGGTTCACATGTGTTTGTTGCTTCATTTATAAAGTACTGTCACATACATTATCCCATGGGATGTTCAAAACCACCATGTGAGGAACATAGGTCAATGGTTACCTCAAAGAGGAGTCTGATCATCCAGGAAGTCAACGTGGTTTCACAAGGTCAGGAGACAGAAGTTCTGACTCTTGACGTCTCCCACGGCCACCCACTGGGCAACACCCATTGTCCAGGCCCATCACTGCTTCATGCCCAGAGCTGGGCAGAGCAGGAATCTGAGAAATGTCTCGGGTTCTGACTACCTTCCCATGAGCCTTTCCTCTGAGGCCTCTATTTTCTGAGAGGGACTCTATCTGGCGACTGACATCCTCAGAGACCATGGACCTGGGACCTCATGGAGAGGACAGGAAGGGTCACCCTTGGAGAGCTCAGGTGGGATAGGTGGAACCTTACCACTTGATGTTCCACCTTTTCTTCTCCTCTTGGCTCTGCCCTGACGCTGAGAACAAAAAGAAAAGAATGAGGAGCGAGGACTTAGTTGGCTTGCTCCTCTCTCTAGGAAACTCAGATATTCATCCAAGATTAATGTCACTCTCTATTTTTATTACTAGCACTTTGTGTTCTTTCCCTTTCTGAATTTCTAAAGGTGATAAGATACTTTCAATTCTTCCTTCTTTGAAAAACTCGGAGGATTTTTGGCTAGAGTCCACACTTGATATTCTCAGTCAGAAGTCCTCTGCTCAAGGAGGGCATAGACTCTGGGGCCCACAGTCACATCTGTGCTTCCTCAGATAGGACCCTGTATCCTGGGACAGAGCTCACACTCCAGTGTCTGCTCAGAGGCTCAGCCCTGCTCTCCTGATGTGCCCAACACAAAGGACGGTTTGGTCGAACGACGCCCGACATGGGAACGTGACTCATGATCCAGTGTTGGGAACAGTGTTCTCCTACACAGATCCCAAACTCTCTAAATAACCTAATGCAGGGCCGTGAAATCACTGATGGGATTTTATCCAGGAATCCTCCACCACACCCAGATGGTCTGTGAGTTTTAAATGGGAAACAGTCCCAGCTGAACCCCTAGTCCTGCCTGGTCTATTCCCCTAGAAGGATGATGTTCTATCCTCTATTCAGACTTGCCATCTTAGGAGTCTCTCTGGACCAACTCATTTAAAAATGTGGGACTAGAAATGGAAACAACAATAAAAAATCCCTGTTGGTGGCTTGCCCAGGGATCCTTACCTTTTGGTAGATTTTGGTTTTCCAGAATGTTGGTAAAGATGGAATCCCCACCAGGAAGCACAGGAACAGAAGAAGCAACCACAACCCACACACGATGGTGAGGTTATAGTCACTATCTAAGAATGTTGAGCAGATGCTCAAAAACAACTCAATATGGCTATTCAGAAATGAGAGAACATTCCATTGACTGAACTCCATTTTCTGAATCGCAAGGCTGCCTGAGGCAACTGAGCTCTGAGAGTGTCCGCACTTGCCTATAATCCCAGGCCTGCATCACAGAGCACTGAAGAGTCACAAAGGGTTTCAGAGGGTGGGGGAGGGGACATGAAGAGGGTGTGCCCATGGCCCCTTCCCCCCACCAGCCCAGCTGATCTCTCCATCCATCCTGGGCCCTCCAGGTCCCTCTGCCCTACCCTGCCATCCTATTTTCCAACTCTGTCGGTTCATCATATCATTCAATTACATTAATGAAATTTTCTGCCTGTTCCATCTCTACTCCAGATTTTACCTGGGCCCCCTTTACTGTTTGGAGAGCTTGACTTTGGTTTCACCAATTCCACTGCCTCGAAAGTCTGAAATGCTCCCTGGAATTTTTGCTTGTACCCAGACATTTACACTCAGAATCATATATGTCCTCAAATCCATCTTTCCTTTAGAATGTTTTTGCCTTACATGAACCCTGATATAGAACTTAAAGTTCCTCTTTACTCATTTGGTTTTGTGAATGTTGAATAACAAATTTTAGTTTTTTGCTTCAGTCAGCCTTTACCATCTTCAGCCAGTGGGGCTGACTCAAATAATTGAAATGAATAATTCATTATTCAACATTCACAAGACTAAAATCAGTACAGGCACACCTCACTTAATGAAAGGGATATGTTTTGAGAAATGCATCATTAGGCACTTTCACTGTTGTGTGAACATCACACAGTGTACTTACACAAACCTAAGTGGTAGAGCCTACTACACACCTAGGCTATGTGGTTCTACCCGTATGGGACCACTGTCATATATGTGGTCCATTAGTGACCGAAACATCGTTAATATTGTTACATGGTGCGTGACTGTGGTGGATGACAGTGACAAAATGGAGTACCATTTTCAAGGCTTCTAAAATGGAGCTGGGAGGCCATTAAGGAAGTGGGGCTTATGCTTGTACACCACATCCACCACCAGATGTTAACGGAACTTTTGAGCTTTACCTGACAGCAGAGGTCACATCTTGAAGTGTTTCCTCATTCCAAGAAGGGACAGTCTGCCTAGGACCAACTATGTTCTGGCAAGTCAGCTCACCCCATGCCAGAACCAGTCATTAACTGTTCACTGTAGACCTTTGTAAGCCTGTGCCCTTTCCTTTTATATACCCCTGCCTCCTTTGTCTTCCTAGGAGCACATTTGAGCTTCTACTCGAATCTACATCTCCTGAATTGCAATTCTTGAGACCCCCAAATAAACTTTTCGGTTCTTTTGCAGTTTATGCCTCTTATTTGCTGACTTTACATGGTGACAGAAGTGGAATCCCTAGCTACTGACCTTCAATTCTGGTGCCACTTCACAGACACAAGCAAGGTGCCTGCAAAGAATCTTTTGTGCTCTGTCGTCTCCTCCTGGTGGCTCTGGTTCCTGGTGGTAAGTCCTCCTGGGCCTGGACCTCCCATTTTTGGTAGAGGTCCAGACTCTTTATGTAGGCGTCCTTTGATACTGGTTCTGGCCATCCTTCCGTTGTCAGCTTTGTTAGAAACTTCTGTTTCTTTCACTCCTTTTTTGGGCCTTTGATCCTTTGGTAAGTTCATACAAATGAGAAATCCATTTTCTAAGAGGACCACCAAAGAACAGCCGCACTCTGGGACTCCTGCTGGTTTTGTCTTTAAAGAATACAGACCTTCTACATGTAGATATTTGTCCCACTGGGCTCAGATTACTCAGGGTGATTTAAGGCTTCACTGGCCTAAATGGGGCTCCTTTGAAATTCCTAAATTGGTTTATCTGTGCAGTCAATTGGAAAAAGCCTATCAAACCAAACAAATAAAATGGGAAACTTTTTAAAATTGGTATCTTGAGGCCTCTAAATGAAACACTGAAAAGGACACTTCCTTGCAAGCCATAACAATGTCCTAACTAAGAATTTCAAATGATTAAATGTAAATGCCATCGATAAAAGAATATTAACTCCTCTTGTATTCGTCAGGGTTCTCTGGAGAACCAAGAAGATTATATATATATATATAAAATATATATTAATATTGATATATAATAGAATATATAATCCATTGTATCTATATTTAAATTCATTTATTTAGTTCTACAAATTACATATATACACATAAAATTTACATATAAAAGAAACTTTGGCCTCGCCCCTAACTGCCTAAAAGAATTTAAGACAGAAGGCCTGTTCCAGGAAGGAGCTGTCAACGTAGGGAACTCTAGATGTGGTAGAGAAGAAGGTACCTAGCCGGGCCCATTTTACACAAGTTCTCTCTCATTTGTTTAGAGATGGCCCAGCAAACATTTGGTTTTCTGTCTCCTTGTGAATTGGCTTCCTCCTCTTTGAAGTCCCAAACCACGACCCCCAACCCCGCGCCTTTGTAAAATATCTAAACCCTAACCATAGGCCTGGCAGACACGCTGTAGACTGAGCAGCAGCATGAAGACCAGGGTCAACCTGATGACATTGTGGGTGGGACTACTGGCTGTTTGTCCACATCCTTGTCCTGGGTGCCCAGGAAGGCAGTCACCCAGCAACTTGCAGTGAGGTGTGGCGTGTGACTATGTTTCAGCCAATGCAATGGGAGTGGAAGTGGTGTGTGCCGTTTCCACGTTGGAACTTTTGAAAGCAGGTGTGTCTTCTCCGTGTTCCTTCTTTCTCCTTGTGCAGATTGGTTGCAGACAACGATACAGGCGTCAGGAATGGCGGAGCCAAGAGACGGGAATTCATGGGTGACTGACACACTCTGTGGAAGAGAACCACCTGCCCAACACGAAACCCACCTTGGCCTGCAAGGTAATCACACATAAATTTCTACTCTCTGGTTATTCTTTTTCGGGATCTGCTTGTTATTTTCTTAACTATTATGGAAATATTTCAAATATGCAGAAGAGTACATAGTATGACCTCTATCTCCGGCCCCAATACCCAGAAAGAACAGACGTTAAATTCTGCCCTATTTGCTTCCGATGTTGCATTCATTTGCTGGGGCTGCCATGACAAAATACCACACGTAGGGTGGCTTAAACAATAGAAATTTATTTTCTCACGGTTCTGGAGGCCGAAGTTCAAGATCAAGGCGTTGGCCGGTTTAGTCTCTTCTGAGGCCTCTCTCCCGGGCGGCTTCTCCCTGTGTCCTCACACGGTCTTCCCTCTGTGTATGTCTGAGTTCTAATCTTCTCTTCTTACGTGACTATCAGTCACATTGGATTGGAGCCTACCCATGTGACCTCACTTTACCTTAATTACCTCTTTAGCGGCCCTCTCTCCAAATACAGCCCTATTTTGAGGTCCTGGAGTTAGGACTTCAACATATGAATTTTCAGGGACATGATTCAGCCCATAACGATATCTCTGTTTTTAAGAAGCAAAATGTTGCCGTCACACCTAAAATTCACATTTCCATCCCGTTCTCCTCCCTCCCTCATCATAGGTATCGATATCCTAAAATTAATTGCATTCTTTATGATTCCAAGAATATCCATGTGCATGGCTCCATTAACAAAAGATTACATTTTTATGCATAGTCAAGACATACATGTGTATGTCTCCGTTAACAAATTCTTACATTGTTATGCACTTAAAAAATGTACAGGAACAGCATCACACTGCACATGTCCTTCTTTGATTGGCTTTGGGCTATAAATGGGGAAGGAAAAACAGCAGCTGAGGGTAAGAGAATAAATAAACGGCTTATGCATAAAAACCCAAAAGGACAGATTTCCAAGAGCATCCAGGTTGGTGACCATGTGCAGGTTCTGGGAGAGTGGTTACCTGGAGAGGGCGTGGAAGCTCAGTGCCCTTTCCCCATGTCTTGCCCTATGCGTCTGTTCCATCGAGCTATTCCCGAGTCATATCCTTTTCTAATAAACAGGTAATCTAGTAAGTAAGAGGTTTCTCTGAGTTCTGTGAGCTGCCCTAGCAAATTCGTCGAACCGGAGTAGAGAGTCTTGGGAACCTCCTACTGACAGCCAGTTGCTCAGAAGCATAGGCGACAGCCTAGACTTGCTGTTGGCACCTGCAGTGGGGGCAGTCTTGTGGGACTGAACCCTTAACCTGTGGGGTGCGATGCTGTCTCTGGGTACATAGTGTCAGAATTGAGTTGAATTGTAGGACACCCAGCTGGTGTCCCAAGAGTTGCTTGTTGGTGTGGGGGACTCCCCTGACCCCCAACCCCACACACATTGAAATTGGTACCAGAACCTAGGAACAAACTGTGAAAGATAAGCGTCTTAGCTTGGGTTCCCATAACAAAATGCCATAGCGTGGGTGACTTAAACAGCAGAAATTTATTTTCTCACCATTCTGGGGGCTGGAAGCCTGAGACCAGGATGCCAGCATGGTCAGGTTCTGGCGAGGGCTCTCTCCTCAGCTTGCATAAGGTCCCCTTCTCACTGAGTCCTCAGATGGTGGGGTGTGTGTATGCGTGTGAAGAAACAGAAAGAGAGATCTCTTCCACTTCTGATGAGGCCACAGTCCTATCTGATTTAGGTTCCACCATTATGACTTCATTTTCACCATAATTACTTCCTAAAGACCTTGTGTCTGGACATGGTCACAAGGGGGGTCAGGGCTTCCATATATGAATGGTGGGGAGAAAGAATTCAGTCCATAGCAATAAATAAAGAGCAAATAAATAGAAACAAAGGTTTGGCATTTCTCTTTATCATTTCCTTTCTTCCTCACTTTACTGTCTTGCTCTTTGTCTAGCTCTTGAACAACTAGCTTATTGGTTTCTAATTTTTCTTTTTAGATAATTATATTGAAGATATCTTTCTTCTAAGTATTGTTTAATTCCATCCACCAGATTTTGTCATGTAGTGCTTTCAGCTATAATATTCCCTAAGTTCCATATGAGATCCCTTTCAATGCAAGGTTCTGTAAGTTCCCAGCCATTATTATTATTTTCTCATCCGTTGCTCCTTTTACAAGTATGTAATGTTCCTCATTGTCACCATGTTGGTTTTGTCTGGAGCTTTACCTCCAGATTTCTATAGATATACTTTTTTATTGTAAAGGACAAAATGAGGAAATACCTTTGCTATATATAAGATATGGTATCTGTCTACACTACTGGGACAGTGTAGACTTCTGTTCTGTCACTTATCCACCTTTGTGAAAAGGAATTCTAATATTGGCTCACTGAAGTCATTTAGGTCATCAGCAGAGGAAATTGATAATATGTATGTTTTCATCAGTCAGATAGTCCATGTTGTGCTGTATTCACAACAAACTCCCAAGTCTCAGCTAAAAATAACCAAGGTTTATTTCTCGAACATGCTCCATGTCATCAGGGGCTGGCTCTGTATTATCGTTCCTCAGTCTGGAGGATTGAGTAGATGGCAGCTAAAAGAGGCTCGATCCAACTTCTTGCACAACTGCCAGGCAGGAAAAACACACTCCCACTGTTTGCGAAAGGTTCTGTCTGGAAGAGACAACCTCACTTTTGCTCAAGTTTCATTCGCCAAAGGGTCACAGAGTCAGATCTGACTTTAAGGGGCCAAGAAGATACATCCCTTCTGTGTGCCAGAGAAGAGCCGACAATATCTGGTGAACGGCAGTAATAATAACTATACACTATGCTGTATTGTGACTTCCAAAGCTTATTTTTGCTTTTTGTTTGTTGATTTCTCAAAAATTCCCTTCAGTTATGTGATTTACCATAAATCCTTTGTCAATTTCTTTAATAAGAAAACTGAAGTTAGGCAGAGTTAGCTTCTTTTGCTTATAAAAAAAAACGATCTAAGGCATTAGACTTGGTGTTATAAATGTCACTGAGCAGCTTAGGAAAGTGAACTTCAGTTTACACCTTGGGCTGGTTTTGAAGAAAGGGTACATGCCTATTTTTTAAGGATAAGGTTTTAATAGGAAAAGAAGCAGGGCATGTCATGAGCCAATATTTAGGTCCGAATAATTATTGGTGGCTGCAGCATGTCAGGCAGGGAGGCAGGTGTTTTTGCATATGCTAAGTCAATTTAATTCTTTATAAAAACAATATGAGGTGAGTCTTACTATTCATCACTTACATATGCAGAAACTGAGGGTCAGAGAGGTGAAATGACCTGTCTGAAAGTCACTTAACTAGCAAATGATGGCTTTGTTTCAACTCCATCATCTGATCAGGCAGAGGTGAAAGAGAAGAATGCAATGTGTGTTTTTGGGTAGTGGGTACTGTTCCGTTTGGCAGGACTGTGGGATACATGAAAGGCGGAGGGGCCCTTGAGTGCTAAGGCAGAGAGTTGAAGTCTATCAGGTAGGCAGTGAGAGGAAGGTTTCTGCATCAGAGAGGGCACTGGTGGAGCCATGCCTCAGAAACATTGATCTGCTATTGTCCTCTATGATGAAGAGAAATGAGGCACGCTGGAGGCCTGGAGACCAGTTGGAGGAGCATTGTAAAAACTCACATAGGCCTGAATGGGCATGGGTGTTGGCAATGGAAAAAGAAAAATGTATTCTATCCAGTCTCCAGACCCCCAGGGAATTGCTGAACGAAGTCTGAGTTCTCCCTATGTAGATAGCTCCTACTTTTCATTATAGGTTTCTCAAGAACTTGCTCCCAGAAAAAACCTGGATGGAGAACAAAACAGGTAAGTGCCCAAGTGAGAAATCTACAAAGCTCCTCTCCCCCAAAATCATCTCTTCCCCATCAGTTGTGGGGCCTAACATTTCACCAATGGGGTTCCGTTCTTTCAAGAGTCTCTTATTTAAGTAGGACTATCTGTGGACAAGAGGGAGAAGGGACACTGGGAAGTGTCCTCATTAGCAGCATCCACGCAAGTAACAGAAATGTATGAGGGCACTCTGGGGGGGGGCACCATGAAGAACAGGGCACATGCTCCATGTCAGGGGGGCCTCTCGGTTCTCGCTGAGATCCAGTATTTCAGCAGAAAACTCATAGCCAAATTTTTTGGAAAGTCCTCAATTTTACAACATGGCAACCGGTTTAAACTTCTTAATATCGCTGCGCTGGCCACATTCAGCTCTTAATTTGTTACCAGTTTGCCACCTCTAAGTTAAATGTTAGTACCATTTTATCAAAACCTTTCCAAATTTGAAAGCACATCTTTAGTAAAACTAGCTACAGAGCAGGTTCATTTGGATTGCCGAGAGCGGGCACAGAGGAGTCTGGGAGCCAGGCAGGGACTGTAGGGAGGCCCCTGGACCACGTGCTGGGCATCCTGGTGCCTGAGCTTTGAAAGGGAGATGGACCACGGCAGTAACAATATTTGCTGCAACCGGGCCCTCCTGGGCGACCACCCAGAGCTGGGCTTGGAGCCGAAGGAGGGATGGGCAAGCTGTGCTGCTCCCAGCTCCAGTTGGCCCCTTCCCATTAACATTACAGGAGTGCAGTCGCGTGGTGTTTGAAAAAGCATCCCTAGTTCCACGAAATGATTTACAGGACACCAGACTCTGCATTTCAGAGGTCTCCGGTGTACCATAAAAAATATATTCTAAAGGAATAATCTTTATCTGAGCTGAAGCTGCAGAGAATGAAGCTCACGTCCAGCTGAGAGCAGCCGTGAGCTTCTGTTCACTCAGGGAAAAGTCTGTGTTCATGTTATTGGAGTAACATTTTTTTCTCTCTTTGGCACTAGGTATCTAGTTAATATTTAGACATTATATACATTTTCTTTCAACCGTTGTCCCTGTTATGTCATCAAACACAACCGGAGATGCCAACCACATCAGCCCTGTAGGCGAAAGCAGACCCTCCAGGCACCCAGCTGTGGCTAGCAGGGTAAACAGGACTCACTGGAGCCAGCCTCTGGGAAAGACTGGCGCCAGGTGCTTGCAGGGCCAGCCCCTGCCCCCAGGAAGCAGAGTCCGCTGGAGTGCCTCAGTTGACCGCTCTGCCTCTTCCTGCCATTCCAGCCTCGCGTTTCCTCCACCTCCCTGAGCAAAAGGAAACAGGAAGCAAAGTCTAGTTTTGAATGTTCCAAAGCCTGATGTTTACCATTCCCCCCAGGAGAGGGAGGTGAGGGACGGAAATCTCTCTGCAAAGAAGATACTTTTTAATTCAATGAAGCGATGCACAGACACAGCAACACAGCTTCTCTCTGCTTATAAGGTGTTCAGAGCGATGATAGTCTCAGTCTATTTTGGTCCAGGGAAATCTGAACTCCTTTAGCGGCAATGGCCCCCAAGGGGCGCATGTGCATCTGTGGTTCAGGGTGTCCAGGAGGAGATAGCCTCTCCTCTTGGAGCAGAAAGCACAGTCAACCGGTGGCGGGACAGAGGCAAAAGCTCTAGGGCAAGGAAATTTGGGGGTTTGTGTCGAAGCTCCGCCAATCAGGAGCTCCAAGCTAAGATGGGGAGGCTGGAAAGATGTAAGTTGGGATGGGAAACCTGGTACAGACAAGAAATTCCTCCTGGGTCAAAGGCAGGAGGATGTCCAGGGAGGGAGAAGGGCGGGTCACGGATGGACCGAGTTTGCCTGGAGTCCCATGAGAAAAGGGGAAGCGAGAGCTCACCAACTTGTGGCCCCCAGCCACCTGTTGGGCGGCACTGGCGGCAGGCGTCGGGCTCTAAGTCTCTGAAAGTATCAGGAGAGGGAAGGAGAAACTGGCGTCCCAGGCTCCCGGGGACGGGAACCTCTCCAGCATGAATGTGGTGCGGGTGGGGGGGGTGGGGGAGGGGGCACGATCTCCGCTTTGCCGGGTGCCCCAGGCCTAGCGCCCGCCTCTGTTCCGCGTCCCGATCTGCAGGCGCGCGCGAGTTCCCTCTTCCCTCAGCGGCACGGACCGCGCGCCCTGGCCCCTCCGCCTCCCCTCCGCGCCTCTCTCTCCCCGCAGAAAGTTAGCAGCGGGGAAGGAACTCAGGGCTGCGACAGGGCGCGGCGGCGGCGGCAGAGACTGAAGCAGGAGCCGCGTCAGAGCCGGGGGAAGCGTGGGCGCTGCAGACGGAGCAGGTGCAGCCGGCGGGTCCGCGCGCCTCCCTTGGGCCCCTTGCCAGAGGCTGAGGTGGGTGGTGGGGGCCCACCCGGACTCTGCGGGAAGAGTGGGGAGGGGGATCATGCAGCCGGGCTCTTCCCCGGCGCAGCGCGACAGCGGCCAGGGCCGGGGGTGCAGTGGCGTCGCTTCATGCAGTCTGGGCGGCTGGGGGGGCGGGGGGCGGGCGGCGGGCGGGGGCTCTGGCGGCGGCTGAAACCATGTCCCGGCAGAGCCGGGGGCTGCCGCCGCCGCCGCTGCCGCAGCGAGCCCGGAGCCGTGCTGACCCCATGGCCCCCACCTCCTCAGCCTCCGCCTCCACCTCTCGCCGCGCCGCCGCCGCCTGGCGCGCAAGCTGCTTTTTCTCTGCACCTTGTCCCTGTCTGTCACCTACCTGTGCTACAGCCTCCTGGGCGGCTCGGGCACCCTGCAGTTCCCCGTGGTGCTGCAGGAGCCGCCCGCACTGCCGCCGAGCCCCCGCCGAGCCCGCCGCCACCCTCTCTACTGCCGCCCCCCATGCGCCTCGGCACCCCCTCGCAGCCGTCCGCGCTGCCGCCGGACAACGCGAGCCGCGGGGAGCCCCCGGAGCCCTCCAAGCAGCCCCCTGCCCCCGGGCCGACGGCTGGGGTCTGGCGATCGGCGGCGGGGGTGCTCGGGACACCTGGCTCTGACCCCTGTGGCCCCTGGCGAGATGATCACGGCGCAGAGCGCGCTGCTGGAGAGGGAAGCGCAGGAGTCCAGCACCACCCACAAGGAGCTCGCAGGCCGGAGAGCGGTCAATGGGAGCAGCGAGAGGGGCGGCGCCCTCAGCACCCCCAACTATGGGGAGAAGAAGCTGCCACAGGCGGTCATCATCGGGGTCAAGAAAGGAGGCACCCGCGAGCTGCTGGAGGCGATCGGAGTCCACCCGGGCATGCGGGCCGTGGGCGTAGAGCCACGCTTCTTCGACAGGAACTACGAAAAGGGGCTGGAGTGGTACAGGTAGGACCCTGGGCTCGGCGCAGGCGATAGATGGGTGGGGAAGACCCAGAGGGAAAGCTGCGGCTTCCCACGCCCTTCGACACCCAGGCACCTCCCCGAGAGCCCTTCGCCCCATGAGGGCTCTGCGGACCCTGGCGGGGCTGCTCGGGGGAGCGCGGAGAGGGCTGGAGGCTGGCCAGGGATCACTATATTTCAGGGCTAGGGCAGCTGGTGTCACACTGCCCTGCCTGCCTCAGGCTCTTCACCCAGGGAGGTGCATTCTGAAGCTGCCTAGCTCCACCCCTGGAAATCCCCAGCCCAGGTGCCCGCGGGGTGTTTCCCAGGCCAGTCTCTTGTGGGGCTCAGCGCTGCTGCGTTGGGGACGCTAAGGCATGAAGCAGGATAGCGAGATTGTCTGAAGGGCTTTGAGATCTCCTGGAATCTCTCAAAATCGCCCTCAAACGTATTTGCGTGTCTGGAATCCGACTTTACTGTTTTCAGCTTAGAGCAAAATGAACAGGGAACAGTTAAAAAGATGATGCTGGCGAGTTTTGGCTTGCTAGAAAAGACTGAGGATGTTCCCCATCTCCAGCAACCCTGGGTTGCTTTGGCATCAGGAGCATCAAGGTCTGCACGACAGTCGGTGCCCTAAGAGTTTTTACATCCTGCACCCCTGCCCTTTCTAACGGGCGCCTCCTTGGCAACAGATTGGAGCTTCTGTCTTGTGAGGTATTCATCTCTCTTCTCTTCCACCGTCTCCCAGCAGTGAGGGAAAGGAGAGGAGAGTAGAAAGTTAAGTGCAGGTAAAATAAATTAGTAATCCGGCTTTCTTGCCCGCCATAACACTTAAAAAACACTGGAGCAGATGCCCAAAAGGCAAACCTCCTTTGCTCCCCCCGCCTTTTTATCTCTTTCTGAAAAACATCTGGATGGCTGGTCCCATCTCTGTTGCGTCTCAGTAATTAATTGGAATTGTCAGACAAACACAGGCTTTGTCAGCTAAAGTGGTATTATCATCTTCACAAGGCCAATAGATAAAATAAGGATTGTTTGCTGACAAGTTGCCTTGCTGTTGAAGAGATGTGCTTTCTAAGTTTAAATTACAGCCTGTGAAAGTTTTAGAAATAACCTCACTTCAGAAACATATAGTAAATGTGTATTATATAATAATATATATTATTATAGGTATGTATTATATAATATCTATTATATATGAATATATAATATGTATTGATTGATTTCTTCTGCTTTAGAAAATACCCCTTATGCTTTCAAAGCTTGAGAAAAGTACCCTTAGGCATAAACATTCCAGCAGGTTAAATGGAAACAGCAAATGTGTCTGTTAATGTCTTGTCTGTTTCAACCGAGAGAACTAATTGCAACATTTTAGGAGGCTTCAAACAGCCGCTTCCTATCAAAACAGAAACCAGTCAATGCCTGCTTGAACTGGAAAATCAGTATTTATAACATTGCAAGTCATGGCTTCGAGTTTGCGATTATAATTAAAAAGGTGTCAGGATGATTAATGCAACGACAGCCAACCAGAGAAGGAAGGAGATGTTTGGGAAGATTTCGGTTGTTTAATTGTTGGTTGTAGGAATGTTCTGATTTCTGCTGTGGGGTAGCTTCAGCCCTATGAGGGTCTCTGTGGTCTTTTCCAGCTCTAATTTTAAAGCTGTGTATCTTGTGAGAAGTGTCAGATGCCCTTTGGGGGAGAGGAAGGCCTGAAGATCAGACCTTTCCAACATGTGTTGTGTTGCTTTGTGGCAGCTGCAAATAGAGATGGGGTGTTTTATTCAGGTGACTTAAAATAACGTTGATGTCGTGTGCGTGGTGGAGTGCGTGTCAGGAGGTCCCATCGTAGGGTCTGGAGAATATTCTGAATGAAAGGACAGAAGATGGCAGATTTTCTCATGTTGTTTTACACTGCGGCTGGGAAAGGAAGGTATGAACCGGCCTCGCTGTCATGACGTGGCTACTCAAGATGTCATTCCAGCTCTGTGGTACTCTCAGCCATGACTTGTGGTTTTTGGGCCTTGTGGTATTGGGTGTCAGTATTTGGTAGCCACCTGTTGAACTGTTCCACTGGAGAGGTGTGGACAGAACTGGATCCTCTTGATCCTCACTTGAGAGGACCATGCGGTGTCTCTGTGTCCTCGATCTGCTACCCCAGTGACTTGCCTGTGGGAGACCCTTATGCTCAGTGGTGCCGATTGGAAGTGCGGGAGGAGAATCTGTCTAACATAGAGGGAATCATTAGCCACCCAAACCTGGCTGTTGAGAAGACTCCCAGAAACCCCTTGGACCTGCAGGAGCCGAGTGGGCTGGCACTGACCTTGGATGGCTCTCCAGCCTTATGAGGGACAGCATTGCTTTGAGGACATTTGTGGGATTTTTACTTGCTGCACCTCTTCAGGGTCCTCTCTCTCCCATGTAGGAAGAGGGGATGACAGTCTCACTCTATTGTAGAAAAGGAAACAGTGGCATTGATTCAAACCAGTAACAGAAACCCTTCCTCTTGGTTCCCTGGTGCAACTGCGTCTTTTCAGTGGTGGCATCTCTACTTAAATGGTTATACCGCATATTCTGCCTGAAATCTTACTCTACTGTTTAACTGGTTAGAGGTCCACAGGTTAATTAAAGGCTTTGATTTCCCCCCATATATTTATTTTGTTTTTGTTTTTCTTTTCAGCGTGTTTCCCAATAGCCTACTAATTCTGCTAGCGTTTCTGTTCTGGCTGTGTTTTCAGCAAGAGGGAGAGCGAGAAGAAATTGGGGCTGCTCTTGGCACAGCTGGCTTGGGGTTTCCTCATATCCAACTAGGCAGCCCTAGCAGTTTTATTTCTGGTGTCCCTCAGGCTGTATCTAAATCTGGGTTTTGCTTTCTCCTGTGCTGTTGATCTAACGTGAGTCAAAGACACATCTGAGATGAGAACATGTGCATTGGATTTTCAGGGCAGGATAGACTGATGGATTAGGATGTGTGTGTTAAAGCTATGGAGAAGCAAGCCTCACTTGGTGGATGGACAAAGGCCAGTGACTAATAAATGGGAGTAGATTAAACCCTCCACTCCTTCCTCTGTCCACCCCCCAAATAAAAGGGTAAAGCCAGAACGCACCTTTCAGTATGAGCTGATACACTCTGGCTGGGCAGAGACCTTGAACTCTTCTAAGGGATGGGACCTTGTGGCAGGCCAACTGGCTACCACAGCAGAACTCATCAAAGTGACAGAGACGACTCGAGCTGTGGGCTCCCTCGTGGTTTACAGACTGAGCAGTAACCGTGACCACTTTGCTTTGGGAGCCACTCAGCTCCAGGGTGATGAGAAGTGACCCTCCAGGGTTTCCAGTTGTCTGCAGTGGTAGCAGTTATTACACAGGTCCCATTGGCTGGGGGAAAATAACTCAGGAAAACAGCTTCAGTCATGCTCATGCCACACAGAGGAAAGTGGTCAGCAGCGTTATTCGCATGTGGTATTTGGAGAGAATGAAAGAGGACAATGGAAAAGCGCTGGCATTGATTGAATGCCTGTGATTGTGGTGGTTGGTGCTTCACAGACATGTTATCACATCGGGGTGTCATGATGAGGCTGTGACTTAAATAGCAACATTTCTGGTTTACACTCCAGGTGGCTCCCGGAGGGTGAACCACTTGCTGAAGGTTGCTCAGCTGGTCAGTGGTTGAGTTGACCACATCTGTCCAATTTCAGAGTGCTGGTTTCTTTCCCTGTACCACGGTGCCGCACAGAAAGTACTAGAATGTCTTTTCCTTCTTTCATTCAACAAACACTTAATAACGCTTACCATGTGCCCAGTACTGTTTTAGGTACTGGGGATAAAGTGGAGAACAAGACAGAAGGAGGACCTGTTCTTGTGGAAATGGCATCTTTTAGTAGGGCGGTAGGGGAGACAGCAAACAAACGAGTCTTTCTTTTAACCTTTTTAATGTTTCTGTAGAAAACTTAAAATGACATTTGTGACTCCCATTGCATTTCCACTGGGCAGGGCTCCTGTAGAGCAGTGCTTTTTAAACTTGAAATGCACATGGATCACTTGGGGTGTTGTTAACATGCAGATTCTGATTCAGCAGGTCTGGGGAGGGGCCTCAGACTCTGCATTTCTAACTTCCCAGTTGATGCTGATGCTGCTGATCCCTGAACCTCACTTTGAGAAGAAGGAGTCTAGAGAGTAATTGGGGTGTGTGTGTGTGTGTGTGTGCATGCACAGATATTAATTTAAGTCAAATGGTTAGGGGAAACCTCTCTGGGGAGGGGATGTAAATGAAGTGAAAGAGTAAGATCCTTCCATATGGAGATCTACGTGGAGAGGTTTCCAGTAGAGGGAACAGCAGGTACAAAGGCCCTGAGGTGGAAACAGGCCTTATGGCCTTACAGAGTGTTCTTTCATTACTTCAAAAGCAAGGTGTTTGTAGCTGGACAAAATTGGGTTTTGCAACTTACTAGTTAGATGATCTTGGTTGGATAACTGATTTAACATCACTCATTTTCAGTTTGTTTATCTGAGAATAATTCCTTCCTTGCAGGATTGTTGAGAGGAATAAATGAAATAATAAAAGTGAATGTATTTTCTAAGCAAAAAGTGAGTATCCTAGACCAAAAATCCAAATGGACTCAACTACTGGGTTTTTCCATTTCTCAAATCCTTTTGGTCTCATATGCCTTACCTTCTGTCACAGCTGTCTTAATACTGAGAGAAGAGTCTGTTATTGGGGGTGTTTTTAGGAAAAGTCTAATAATGATTGGCTTTGCAGTCTACTTATCTGCTTAACCTCTTGAACCAAGGGTCACCAACTCACATGCCTTCTGGGCCCACAGCGATTGTATAAATGAGTGAAACAGACCAGGTGGGGAGAAACTGGGACGCACAAGCTCTGTCTAAAGGGGCAGCTGCTCTTTTCCACGTGCAAATGTGGCATCAGGGTTATCAGATCTTCCACTTGGTGAGAGAAACTGGAAATCCAGTTTTTGATGTGAAATTATCTGGTGTTTAATGCTGGCAACAGATGGAAATTTCTTCCGAGCGCAGTGTGGGCCAGCACTGCAGACAAACAAAACCCACCTGTGGGCTGGGTACAGCCAGCCGGCTACCAGTCTGTGACTCTGGCTTAAACTCATTTCGGAAAGTAACTGGCACACCCGTACCCTTTGTGGTTGTCAGAATTGTGGCTTCTGTGTGCTATTTTAGGTTAGAGTTTTCCTCCTTTGCAGATTTTGCAAGAGCGTGGGGCAAATACCTCCCAGATACATTGCAACAACAGCAAAAGGAGCTGGGTAGAAAGAGGAACATTGAGGCAGAAAAGGACAATTCCCCCCAAAATTTCCCATTTGTTCCCAATGAACATTTTCCAGAAGTTGAGAAAATTTTCAGCTTTTCACTCATTAATGAGGCAGTCCCCTATTTGATCCATATTGATAAACTATACTTATATAATAGGTTCTGGTCAGGTGGATTGAGTGAGACCTGAGAGTTAGAAAAATTGGGTTCTGGCTTTGCCTTGCCCCATCCTAGTTCTGTGGGGCGTCGGGTTACTTATGTTAAATTGTTTCTTTCTCTCCTTTTCTTTTCTTTTCTTTTTTTCTTTTTTTTTAAAATCCCTGTTTCTTTTCTGATGAGGTTATATTGTCTCCGTAGGGCCCATTCGCCCACTAAAATGCTTTGGTTCTGGAGCAGACGTCTGTGTTAGACCCTTCAGAGGAAGCACGAGAGCACTGTAGGAGCAACATTATTTGGAGCCTGTTTTTGTATCTCTGAGTCAGAATCCACTGCATCCTCCTTGCGTGACCTTAGACAAGTTACTTAATATCACCAAGCCGCCAGTTTTTTGTCTGCAGAATGGGCTCAATGTTACTTACTTGCAAGTGATTATGTGAGGGTGAAATGAAGTGGCCCTTAGAAAGTGCCCCCACGCAGAGTGTGTGACATGATAAATTTCTTCTTCTCCTTCTCTCCTCTCTGTCTCTCCTAATTTTCCTTTTCCTTTGCTTTTCTCCTTCATTCCTTCAATTCCTTCCTTTTATCCTGCCTATCAGTATGGAAGGCCCTACAGAGAAAGCTGTAATGCATTTTTCATTAGCAAATCGTCTTTCATTTCAAGATTATGTCTGAATGAGGGATTTCAAACCCTGAAGCGGCTCTTAAGTAGCTCTCCAGAGAATAATCCAAACCGATTCCAGAATTTGGTCTACTGTGACATGAGCTGAAGGAGGAGGAGAAGAGTCTGATTTCCTGGGGTACCTGCCGCCAGCCTTCTCCAGTAAGGGGACGGGGTATGGAAGGGGGCAGGCTCTCGGGGCTTTCCTGCTCACATTTTCTTGAGCCCACAGTAGGAATGGACGCCGCTTGCCCTGGAGAGGGACTGAGGCATTTAGAATGCCGAGGGCATGCTTTGCCTTCCATTTTTCTGTAGAGCTGAAGGCACGGGAGAAGGCAGGACTGTTCGAGAAGACCCCGCCAAACTCCCTACGTTGCGATTTGGCCACTTTCCCTGGAGTTCTGTGGCCATCAGAACATGATTTAATTATTTTAACTTTTGTAAATCATACCATGCATTTTTAGTTTTAAATTGAGTCAGGAGAGGGGCCTTGAGACTTTAGGTGAATGAGAGATTGCTAGGGTTGTGCGTTAGAAAGTTTTAAAGGTTTTGGGTTTGCATAATGGATGCTATTTCTGAGACTGATTGAACCACCGATCTTTCAAGTAATCTCTTGATTCCATTGGTTTCTGCGGCTTGACAAGCTCCTCTGTAACTGTTTTGGGAATTTCAGTCTGAAATTATAATTCACTAAGGGAGCTTTTCAGCCCATCTTGCCATTAATTAAAAGCAAGCGGTTGATTTTTTTTTCCTTAACACTCACTAGTTAGGGTTGCCTGCCTTTACTTTTTTTTTTTTTCAATCTTTATTTAAGAATGTGTAAAGCATATTTACAGGGAAACAAAGCAACACATCAATTAGGCAATACTTTTTTGGTTGTGAATGATAGAAAATGAGCTTAAATTATTATAAACGAAAAAAGATGCTTTATTGGCTTATGTAATTAGGAAGTCTGTGGGGTAAGTGGCTTCAGGAAAAGCTGAATCCAGGGGCTTGAATGATTTGACAAGGTCTCTGTCTCTTTCCATTCTTTGCCGGGTTTGTCTCTACCTTGCCTCATTCTCAGATAGGTTATCTCACTACATTTTAGGCAAGATGGTAAGCAGCAACCCGATACAAACATTATATGTTTATTTAATTCTTTTGGAAGTAATATATATTTTTTAAATTGAGAGGTTTATACTTTCCCCCAAATTACAGAATTGTTAAACCTCATTATGGAAGTCTCTAGTGTATTGTTTTCTTCTGCATTGTGTTGAATTGTAAATGCTATTGAAAATTCCAGAAATAGAAAATTTTCTAAATTTTATAGTCTCTTTTCTTGGTCTCTTGAAAATTTTCAGCTAGCTCTATTCACGTAAAAATACCCTCAACCAAAAGCAGTAGTAAACCATAGAGAAGGAAATAACTTCTCCATTAAAACGCAGATGGCTCCACCACAAAGGCCCATATGAAATGACCACACATTCAAGCAAAGCTGAGTTCCCGAAGGGCAAGAAGATTCCGTGATGGATTGCCTCTAAAGGAGAAGCGCAGACCCATATTTTCATGAGTACAGTTTTGCTGATCTAAAGATGTCTGGGCACACTGAACAAGGTACTTTACTTATAAATGTAAGTTCACATTTGTGATGTCTGATCACTGAGATAATTAATAATGAGGCTACATGAAACTTAGGGTAGATAAGTGATTTGGAAAAAATTTTTCTTAAGAGCTTCTGCAAGAAATTCCTGGAGATGCCTGTGGTCCAGGTTGGGTCATGTGCTCATTCCTAAAGCTGTCGTTGTGTATTACCCTGATCGGGCCTGGCTGACGCAGCCACCCCTTTGGCCTGGAGTGGTGGGGGGAGTAAGCAACCAGGGCTAGTCCCATTGAGACCATAGGGAATAGTTTCCCCATGAAGATGAGGTGTTCGAGGGTTCTGTTGCTAGAAGAAGTGGGGACCAGTCTAGCCACATGTTTATTAAACCTATAAAGATCTACTTGGGACAGGTGTATGATCTCTCTGAGTATTTTAACCCAGAAAGAGGGACAAAGGGTTAATTTTGGGAGGTTCCATGCACTTGTTATTTTAGTTATTCATTCATTTATTTATTCATTAAACATGTATTGACTTTCAACTTTGTGCTGGGGCAGACATGAATCAGTCATAGCCAGTGATCTGAAAGAGCCTGCAGAGTGGAGAAATGGGCAAGTGAATGGTTAGCTCACAAAGTAATAAAAGTCCTGACACAGTGGGGTTTATTCCAGGAATGGAAGGATGGTTCAATCTTAGGAAATCTAATAATTTGACTTATAATTTGACTTATTCTTAATACGGGTAAGTGAGAAAAATTCTGTGATTTATTTGATGGATGCTAAAAGGCATGTGATTAAATTAGCATCTATTTCTAATTTTTAGAACACCTCCTAATAAAATGGGATCTTACCCAAAGCCAGCATCATCTTTTTTTTTTATTAATGTTATGATAGATTACAACCTTGTGAGATTTCACTTGTACATTATTGTTAGTCATGTTGTGGGTACACCTCTTCCCCCTTTGTGCCCTCCCCCCACCCCCCTTTTCCCTGGTAACCACCGATCAGATCTCCTTGTCAATGTGTTAACTTCCACCTATGAGTGGAGTCATACAGAGTTCATCTAAGCCAGCATCATCTTTAATGGTGTAATACTAGAAACATTCCCATTAAATCCAGAGCAAGACTAGAATGCCCATTATCATCACTATTATTTACCATTGCTCAGTAATTAATAGATGATGCAGTTAGATACAAAAAAGAATAAGAAAGGGGGAGGTAGAATTATCACCATTTGCCAGTAATTTCATTTCTTTTGGAAAATCTAAGATAACCAATCCCCCCATGAATCTATTAGAAACAATAATAGGGTTCATTAAGGACACTGATGAGGAAATTACTATGCAAAATCTGTAGTTTTCCTATATGCCTACCCAAACCGTTTTGAAACTATAATGAGAGAAAATATTCTATTTATAGAACCAGCCAACCAAACAGAATAACTTGAAATATATTTAGCAAAAGTTGCAAGGGACTTGTAAGAACAAAATTTTTGTACTTTATGGAGGGGCATCAAAGAAAGAGGAGTAAATGGAAAGTGACCTCTTTCTCTTGGCTAGCATGTCTTTTTTTCCACCCCTCCCTCTCTCCCTCTCTCCCTCTCATCCTGTCCCTGGCTCTTCCCTTCTCCCTCCACCCTCCCTCCCTCCCTCCCTCCCTCCCTCTCATCCTGTCCCTGGCTCTTCCCTTCTCCCTCCCCCCTCCCCCCCTCTCATCCTGTCCCTGGCTCTTCCCTTCTCCCTCCCTCCCTCCTTCTTCCCTCTCATCCTGTCCCTGGCTCTTCCCTTCTCCCTCCCCCCTCCCTCCCTCCTTCTTCCCTCTCATCTTGTCCCTGGCTCTTCCCTTCTCCCTCCCCCCTCCCTCTTCCTTTGATTAGAGTTCTTTGCTGCTAAGTTGAGGGTGTGTTTGAGAGTGATCTGAAAGTATCGGTTATATGAACGTGGTGAAAATGTTGTACTTCATGTATAAAATTTCCTTCCTTTCCACATTACGGAGAAGATGGTAAGACAGCTGTTACTGTTTAGATTCATAAGCAGTGGGGTGGGTGCTGATTGTTTTCTATCCCAAATTCAGGGGTGGTAGGACTGTGCCAAGATGTGGATTAATAGTTGAATTGGTGTAAATCAGTAAATTTACACGCACTCCTGTTGTTGCAAAGCAAAAGTCCAGTCAGGGACAAGTGATGGTTATTCTCAATGGGACAGGGAGATGACGGTGTGGATGGGAAAGAATAATGGTGGCGGTGGTAGTGACAGCAGTGGTGATAGACACATATTGTATTCCTGTGCGCACGCCAGGCTCTGCTCCAAGCAGTGGAGTCATTCAGTCTTCAGAGGACCTGGCGAGATAGGCGCTGTGATTTTACAGGCGAGGGAGCTGAGGCACAGAGAGGTCAAGTAACTTGCTCGAAATGTGGAGTTGGGATTCAGACCCAGGTGTTTGGCCACAAACATGCAGCATTTTCTTTTATTTGTTTCAAGTCTTTTTCCCACTGGAGGTGGTGTCTTCCAGCATCACGGGAGTGAATAATCACTGCTGGCGTTCCCTTCTAGGAGCTTGTGATTTTCCGCGTGCAGATGGACTGCTTGCCTACCAGATGGGCTAATTGAGGTGGTCTCGGCCCAGCAGCAAACTGTGGGAGTGGCTTCCATTCTGGGACCAGGCTCATTCCCACTGTTCCCTTCTCCTGAAATACTCGGCCCCAGATCCTTAAACTGCCCTTGGCTCCTTATCTGTCCTTCAGGTGTCGGCTCAAATTTCAGCTCCTGGAAAATACCTCTCCCAGTTACCTAATTTAAAGACCTTTTTCCACGTCTGAGCTTGTGATGCTGTTTTATTTTCTTCAGACCATTTACTACTTTCCAAAATCATGCTACTTACTTACTTCTTCCTCACCAGAAGGCAGATTACATGAGAGTGGGCCTCTTGTCCATCTTGTTCCTTGCCGGTGCCCAGAACAGTGCTTAGCACCCAGCAGGCACTCAGTCATGGTAGTTTATTAATCACTAATTCTGAATCAATGAATTAATGAATGGAAGGAGGGCCTGCTGTGTGCTAACTTTTCTTGCAAAACTCCAGGCTTCTGAAAAGAAATGACACTCATGTTTCTTGGGAACTCTGGCTAAGAATTGTTGTCAGCTCTTTCACGTCCTATTTTTGCAAGACTGTTTTGGGTACAAGAAAGAGAAACCCACTCAGACAAACCATGTGGGCTCAACAGTCTCCCACAAGCTGCCTACCGCACAGGACATCACCTCCTGTATTCCTCACTGCAGCCTCGTGAAGTCGAGACTTTCTCATCCCAGTGTTACACAGAAAGTGAATGTGACCTGGAAGGGAGGGCAGGAGTCCCAGGGTCACACAGCAGGCTGGCACAAGCCAGGTGTCTTCACTGTAACGTGGCTTTTGGTTCCTGGCCTTTGTTGCTGATGCTGCCGAAGTTTTAGAAGAGTTCAATTACTCCCGATAGACCATTATGCTCTAAGAGTGGATTATGTTTCTCTAAATGTGTTATCGAAATTACGTAGTTGGCATTTAACAATCAAAACATTACGCTGAAGTCTGTGTTTGATATGTCACTCACTGTAGGTACAGGGGCACCCTTCCCGGTGCCTCCTGGCTGAGCCTTCTGCAGGGGGCTGGAGGGTTGGGTGTCGCTGGAGCTGAGGAAGTATTTGAGCCTAACTGCCTGAGCGCCTCTGTCACAGGGCAGTTGGACTGTTTGGAGCCATGTTGTGTTTTGAAAGAAAAAGCTGAACCTGAAGTCAGAATTAAGGCTTTGAGTCTGAGTTCTGTGTCTTCCTTGCCTTGTGCACATAGATAAGTGTTCAGCCTTTGAGCTTTTGTTTTCTTATCTCTCAAACGGGAGTACCAGTCTCTAATAATTCCGTGGTGCTTTTGCAAGGATAGAATGATGCTGCTGTGCTGGGATCTGCTTTGTCTGCGTCTGTTAGTTGTTATTAATCCATGCACGTTTTCATGAATTCCCCCAGGTAACTGGTTTTCTGGAATATTGCCCTCCAGGGAGTACCTGAAATACAGGACGAGGATTCTTATCATAAAGTTAGATTAAGAAGTTTAATTTACAGAAACTATTACACACCATGGATATCAAACATCGTGAGGGCAGACTGCATAAAGATCCCGGAATTCTGGAGAACCTCTGTCTGCATCACTCTTTCACCCAGCTCAGGACCACTGATGCGTCATTCTTTTGTACTGAAAACGCACAGAGCGGTGGGGTACACTTGCTTCTTAGGATTGCGCTGCGGCTCCCGAACTTTGGGAGTGACCAGGAGATTCTTTCATTTTACTCTCAAATGACCTATCATTTCTTTTTCCTCTGCACCCTGTCTCTTTTCCAGGTTGGCATATTAACTTCTTACCTTCTGGCTGCCTGACTAACCTACTTTCTCACCTATAGAAGGCAGAATAATGCCTCCGCCCCCCCATAACCATGTCCTCATTCCCGGAAACTGTGAATATGCTAGATTATGTGGCAAAGGGGAATTAAAGTTGCACATGGAATTATGATTGGTAAACAGCTAACCTTGAGATGGGAGATAATCCTGGATTATCTGGATGGGCCCAGTGTGATCCCAGGGGTCCTTTTAAGTGGAAGAGGGAGGCACGGAGCGAGAGTCAGAGGGATGGCAGCATGAGAGGGGCTCAACCTGCTGTTGCTGGCTTTGAAGATAGAGGAAGGGGTCATGAGCCAAGGAATTCAGGAAGCTTCTAGAAGCTAGGGAACAGGGAAGGAAATCCATCCTTGCTTAGAGCCTCCAGAGGAACGCAGCCTGTGGACACTTTGATTTTAGCCCGTGGAGACCCGTGTTAGAGTTCTGGCGTCCAGAACAGTTAAGCCATCGGTGAACGGTCATTTGTTACAGCAGCAGTACGCTCTCCTCAGATAGCTCGAGCGGTCTCCATCTCATTCCATGTCTTCCCTTTGCTTTGTCTCCCTTTCTGGAAAATACTCCCTCGGGGGCTCTTTAGTTCTCTTGCCAAACAGCAAAAAAGATGTACCCATCCATTATTTGCAGATGGTAACTGTACGAGTTAGAGTGAAAACAGAGACCCCAACACAGTGGCTTCCGTAAGACAGACAATGATTTTTCTACTACGCAACGAAAGTTGATATTCACAGTTTGTAGCAGTCAGGGCTGCATGGTGACCAGCCTCTCTGAGAGACCCAAGCTGACCACAGTGAGTCCAGGCGTGTGTGTTTGAACAGCAGCCGTGCATGAGCACTCCAGCCAGTCTTGCGGGGGCAGCTGTGCTCCAGGAGACCGTTCAGAGACCCAAGTTCTGTTCTTCCCATCTGGTTGCTCTGCCGTCCCCCAGGAAGCTTGTTAGAAAAGCAGAATCTCAGATCCCATCCCAAACTTTCTGAAGCAGAATTTACGTTTTAAGACGATACTGGGGTAATTATTATGCACGATGTTTGAGAAACATGGCCTAACGGCAAGGTGGTTCAGCTTCGGCATCATTGACACTTGGGGCCAGGGAAGTCTTTGTTGCGGGGGGCTGTCCTGTGCATTGTAAGATGTTTAGCAGCCTCTCTGGCCTCTACCCCCCAGATGCTAGTAGTTAGGCCCTCCCCCAGTTTTAGTAACCAAAAATGTCTCCAGACATTACCAAATGTCCCCTGGGGTCCAAAACTCCCTCTGATCGAGAACCCCTGCCTTAGAGGATTTTCTCTGCTGCGTGATGGGAGCTGGGACTGCACCCTGTCTGCATTGCAGCCACCGTGAAGCAGCGAGGGCAGAAAGCCGGGAGCAGGTTCCTCTTCAGCAGGTGAGGCAGTAATGACGCTCATAACTTCCGCTCTCCTTCTGCTGGGGAGACTTCGTTGCATGGCCACCTACAGCTGCAGAGGACTCTGGGGAACTTACTGAGGGTCTGTGTGCCCAGGAAGGAGGAGAGAACGAGTCTGGGGACAGTCAGCTGTCTGCTACAGTAACTCACGCAAGGATGTGGTCGTACTGTATTTCTTTATTCTCTTCTATCCAAAGTCAATCCAATTGGCAGGGTGAAATAAATTGACGAGGTATTTTTTAAATTATTTTTTGCAGTTGGAACACAGAACTATTTTAGGAGGTCACAGGATATTTTAGGAGCACACATAAAATTTACCCAAAGCTCTGATAGAGTGTGTATTTTGATATCAAGAGTTTGGTATCTTCTAAACTTCAGTCGTGAGTATTATTCCTGCAAGTTTCTTTATTTTTTCTTTTTCCATATAGATGTATTTGCCTATATTGATTTTTTTATGTGAAAAATAATTTTCTTCAATCGTTGTAGAGACTGTATCATACTATAAGTGTGTTGTTGTGGTGGAGATAGATGTGCATGTCCGTACATGTCTATGTATGTGTGTGTGTCGGTAGCTATCAGTAGATATCTCTTTCTCTGTGTATCTATTTATTTGGCACCACCTGCCTTGGTACCCCCTCACCCCTTGCCCAGGCTGCTGCAGCCGACTTCTGTTCTTGTTCCCGCTGACTTTCTTGCCCTCTGTAATCTGCTCTCCACACAGTGGCTGGGGGAAGTGATCCTTTTAGAACATAAAGCAGGCCACATCACTCTCCTAATTTAAATTTTCCAATGGCTTGTTGTCAACCTAGAGAAAACTTCTAAGTCCTGGCCATGATCTACAAGGCCCTACAGGATCTGACCCTGCCAGCCTCTTCAGCCACATTCACTTGTCATCTTCTCTTTGCTCCTCTCCTTGAGCCGCATTAGCTTCCTTGCTGTATCTGAGAAGCCAAACATGGCCCTGCCTCAGGACCTTTGCACTTGTTGCCCCCTCTGCCTTTGATGCTTTTTCCTTAGATAATTTCTTGGCTTGCATCCCTCCTTCATTCAAGCCTCTGCTGGGCTGTCCCTCCCTCCTCAATATGGCTTTTTCTTGTACTGCCTGGACTCCCCTTGTATATTCTTAGTGCTAAGAAAGAGCTCCACTCATTGGAAAATGCTGGTAAACACAATATTGCCATTAATATTTGCTTACGTTCCCCAGTTACACTACCCCAACCCAACTTTCTGGTGTCTTAATTTCTTGGTTCTTAATCCCCCCATTCTTGACGGAAGATCTTGCTTTGATCTGGTGGCACAAAATGACCTCGATGTTGCTGTGGTCAATTGAAAAGATGCTTAGGTAGCTCTTAGCTGTTCCTGTTATTTAAGTAGACTGCCGCTAGGGAGTGGTGATGCGATACAGGCTGAGTCCAGAGTGAGGCGTTTTCCTGAGATGTGGGATGTGCGTGGCTCCTTGCTCCTTCCCAAGCTGGGTTAACCCTCCACATTTGCCCCTGAAAATAAGACGCTTTAGGAAAGGCTCACTTTCAGTAAATAATAAACAAACACCAAAGCCAATGTTTAGAGCATGTGTAAAGCAAACTCACCTGTAGTTGAGTATCTTTTTTTCTCTACCCACTAGTTTTTCATTTGTGTTCAGATACAGAGAGAATGTTCCCGTTACTGTCTGAATATGGACAATGAACATAGCATGTTACCATAAATATATGTTAAGACATTTGATATTGGAAATTATTATAACATATATGCACAATATTAAATAGGTAAACTACCCACTTAGATTCTGAGAATCGCATGGCAGTTTCAACCAACAAACCGCATGACCTCACCCAGAACCACTGATTTCCTTATTTAGAGTGAAACAGAGAGTTTGTTCTGTGCGTACGTACTCGTTCTCATTCACTTATGAATTGCTGGGTTGAAAGTCTAGTCTTTTGGTTTACCTTCAACTCTTGGCCTTGATGCTCCTAGATTTTCTTGGCTTTGTGTCTCTTCTCAGTCCCTTTACCTCTCATCCTCCAGGAGGAAGAAATTGCCCCAAACCATGATATGTTAGAGCACTTTTAAAGAAAATGTTTCCCAGTGTTTTGAAACTTAGCTTTAGCTGCAGAAATCTTTTGGCTAAGATTCTTCTGGTTATAACACGGAAATTCCAGGTGAAATCTGAAATAAGCATGACTCAAAAAAGAATTTAGGGGTCGGCCTGGTGGTGTGGTGGTTAAGCTGGCGGGCTCCCTCCACTTCTGTGGCCTGGAGTTTGTAGGTCCAGATCCTAGGTGTGGACCTACACACCGCTCATCAAGCCATGCTGTGGCCACATCTGCATACAAAAAGTAGGGGAAGGTTGGCGAAGATGTTGGCTCAGGGACAGTCTTCCTCCAGTAAAAAGAGGGAGATTGGCAATAGATGTTAGCTCAGGCCCAATCTTCCTCACCAAAAAAAAAAAGAAAAAGAATTTAACGGCTTATGTATCTGAGAAGTCCTGGGAAGGGGTGGCCTCATTAGGGCTTAAACAGTGTCACTGGATCTCCCATTTCTGGATTCTGCTGCCTCTGAGGTGGTTGGCTGCTTTCTTAAAACCTGTCCCCTTGTGGTCATAGGTGGGTGCCAGCCCAATTTTCTTGCCCCAAATGGAATAGGAAAAGTGTACCATCTTTGTCCCAGAAGTCTCTGCTAACACCTCATGGTAGCTCATTGCTTTCTTAGGGGTCACGTGCACATCCAGCAAGCAGTCCTTGGTGCCACAGTGGGTGTGGGGTTTGAGGTACTGCCTCCCTGGAGCAGAGGTGGGAGGCAGTTCCCCTGGGGACACAGAGGATGAAATGCGGGCATTTTCCCGAAGCAAAGCCAGCAGACGGTTATCAAAGAAGGGAAATGCATGCTGGTGCCAAAACAACAGATGTCTGTTTCGAGACTCTACTGTTCAAACGTCATCTTTCACCGAAGTACCAATGAATAAAACAGACATCCCGAGAGTTCTGCTGGCTCGTGTGGAGATGGGGGACCCGGATCCTCTTCTGTGGCTCTCCTGAGGTGGGCACAAGTAGAATGGCTCCAGATCTCCCTCTGCCAGCTCACTGCTTGGAAACTCTGCATCTCTTCTTTAACACAGAAAGAAAGGAAGGAAGGGAAAGAGAGAGAGAGAGAGAGAGAGAGGGAAAGTGAGAATGGAAACTTGTCTAGTCTCTGTGCCTAAGAGCTGTTCAATTCTGAGAAAAATCTCTAAAGAACCTGCCCCTCAGAAATCACTAATTATTTACTTAGAATATTTTCTATTTCCGTCACTTCCTTAGCAACCCCTAGCAGCTGCCTGGGAAAATGTAAAGGGATTGTACATTTTACAAGAGAATTCCTCAAATAGCAAGTGAAATGGTTTCGTACGTTCATCTTCCTGCCCAGATTCACTTCAAGTGGAGAGGGAGAAATGATTTGGTGTTTGATCAGTCTTAATACAACAACTAGATTGCCCGGAATTTCTAGAACATCCTGCTTCTGTGTCATTTTCCTCTTTTCATTTGTGGTCAGGCCTACGATATAGATTTAAGTGTGATTCAATCTTTTATGCTTTTGTAAGAGTTTTTATGGAAATCCAGTTTGGGGAAAAAAATTCCTTTATTAAATCTAGTGTCTTGATGTTTTGTTTAAAAATAGGTTGTGTTTAAAAATACTTCGTGTACTTTTTGGGTTTCTCATTAGCACACAATGACGTTGTCTTCCTCTCTGTGTGTGTTTGTGTGTGTGCGTGTGTATTGTGTTAAAGGTGTCTCTTGAAGGTGCTCTCTCTAGGGAAGCCTTGGGAACTCGTGGACCTTGGGCTTGTGAAGCCCCAGGGTCAGTTGTCAGGTCCAGGCCACTTTCCGGTATGGTTCTTGAACTTTCTATGGCTCCAGCCTCCAGCCTTCCCTGACAGGATCCCCCTGGTCCCGCCCCTGTCCTGGCTGTGGAGGAGGAGTCTGGCTCTTTCCTCATTCCCCTGAGAAGACCACAGACCTTTCCCTTTAAGGGTTTGCCGGGTGGAGGTGAAGGAGATGGAGGAATGAGGAGGAGTAACACAATACCACTTATTGCTGGTCCTCCAGTCTCTGTTGGGCCCATGTATTTGAATGCTGGTTTTCAGAAAGAGAGTGCTCATCCATATTTCTTGTTACTTATTTGATGAGTCTGAAGACTTCCTCAAAATTCTGTTGTATTTCAGGAAAAGGCAAAATTTAAAAACCAGTAGATTATGCAGGAAGTTAGTTTTTGTGATTTTTACTTTCCAGTAATTGTGCTTTTGCATGTTAGGCATTCTTAGGAACAGTAGCTGACTTCCTTTGAATGCTTATGTGACTAAAAGAAAACCCCAGTGCGTCCCTGCCCCTCCTTTGTCTGAGCTAATCCTCACGGCAAGCCCTATTGAGTAAGAGGTGCTGTATGTTATGTGGAAACTGAGGCACAGAGTGGGGAAGAATGATACCCAAAGGTTCACAGGTCATTAGTGACGGGCCCTAGATTCGAAGATAAGCATTTAGGGTGTTCTGTTAGCCACAGTGCTGTGCTCTTCTCTGAGAGAGGAGATGCTCAGGTGTAGGTCCATCCACAGTCACCCAGAGTCCAGCTGTCTCTTGTGCCTGTCTGCAGACAGAGCTGGGATTCTCTGGAAAGCACTTCTGCAGCCGAATTCCAGATGTCTGCATCTTAGAGGATAGCTCCCGTTGCTGCCTTTCGAGGCTGTTTGGGAAGGAAACCCACATCTTCGAAGACTGTGAAAGACTGTTGCTAATGTCTGCCTACTGCCGTTTGGGGTAAAGGTCTCAGCACTTCGGATCACTTCAGAGACAGATGCTGATTTTCCAAGCCCTGCTGTGAGCCCGCAGCTTCCGAGACCCAGTGACTCAGCCTCCCCTCTCCGCATGGGGCAGCCGAGGCATGAGAATTGCCGTGGGCTGTGTATTTTTTAAAAATAAGGGGATAAGAAAAATCCCTTCAACCTAGCCTATTTGAAGGCAGTGTGAGGGATGGAAGGCAACCCTTCTCCATCATCTTGCTTAGGGATGCTTCCGACCCTCTGCCTCGGTTGTGCCGTGTCTGTGCAGAGAGGGGCTGCTCGCAGACACAGTGGTTTATTCAGTGACATCACGGCCACCCTTTTGTTCCTAGCGAAGAATGTTTTTTTTGCCCCCTGAGGTTAACAACTACCTTTGGAAAAGTGTTTTCGTGAACAGAACTTTGGCTAAAATTGTAGCAATGACATTACTGCCTCCTTGCAAAGGTCTGACAGCAGCACTCCTGGTGCAGAGTTACCTGGCACGGAGTAGAGGAGCATAACAAGCATGCTCATCATGCCCGCCAGGAACTTTTATATGCGTTATCTCCCCAAAAACAGTCCTCGTGACCACCCCGTGAGAGAGAGGATGCTTTTTTAAAGTAGTTTAATTTGTTTCTCTTTTATTGTGTTAAAAAAAAAACCAATGTTATAAAATGCACCGTCTTAAGCATTTTGAAGTTCAGTAAAGTATATTCACATTGTTGTGAAATAGATCTCCAGAACTTTTTCATCTTCTAGATGTGAAACTCTACACCCATTAAATTCTATTTTACTCAATAAATCATAAACATCTTTTCATAATAACAAGAGCGAGACTGTTCTTATCCCCATTTTACACAGGAGGAAACTGAGGTAGGGAAAGTTAAGTCACTTGCCCCGGGTCACCCTGATCCTAACACGAGTTGGTCTGGATGCCAGTCTCACTATCAAGTCCTGCATTTTGCTCCTGGTCGGGTCCTAGTCTTCCTAACTGCCCTGCGCTTGGTAGGGCACCTGGGACACAGTAGGATTTCACTTAAATTGTTATTATTTAAGCAATACATACTCAGTGAAGGCAATGAGAAAATGCTGACAGCACAAAAAAGTCCTCTCACCCAAAGATAACTCTTACTAATAGTTTAGCGTATGTTCTTCCCTAAATTTTTCAGTACAGTTGTGTGCCGCATAACATCGTTTCGGTCAATGATCCACCGTGTATCTGATGCTGGTGCCGTATAGCTGAGGTGTGCGGTGGGCTATTCCATCTAGGTTTGTGTAAGTGCACTCTGTGATGTTTGCACAACGACAAAATCGCCTTACGACACATTTCTCAGAATGTATCCCCGTCATTACGCGATGCATGACCATACTTACAAAGTATATATAAATCACTTTCTTACAAAAATGTGTACTTTTAAAGATACTACTTTGGTTTTTTCTACCTCCTCAAATTGGAAACAACCCAATGTTCATCAGCAGTGGCATGGATAAATAAAATGGGTTATATGTTTTAAAATGGAATTGTATACAGAAATAAAAATCAACCACAGCCACATTCAAGAAAATTTATGAATCTTACAAGCATAATGAAAGAAGTCAGACATAGAAGAAGAAACTCTGCATGATTTTGTTTAAACACAGTTCCAAGACAAGGAAAGCAAATTCATAAGTTAGAATATTGGTTCCCCTTGGGTGAGTGAGGGCAGTGACCTGGGATCGGTGTATCAGGGGGCCACTGGAGGCTTAGTCACCTTCTGTTTCTTGTGAGTATGGTTGCCGGGTGTGTTCCCTTGGATAATTCATGGAGCTATGCAAGTACAATTTCCATACTTTCTGGTATGGATGCTATGCTCCAAATTGCAAATCCAATCACATGATTATAGACTTTTTTACTGATGAGTTCCAAGGCATAGTTATTAGTGCAAGACTCCATAATTAGGGGTGTGGGTTCATATCCTGGATTTAACCTCTTTTTATGTCAGAGAGACCCTGGCCAGTTGATTAACTGTGTGGGCTTTGGTTTATTCATCTGTAAAATGAGTTAATTTTGGTTCCTCTTACTTAGTGAGATAATTATCTCCTTGCTGGCACAGGGCAAGAACTCCTTGAATGACGGCTTTTATAGTTGTTCTTGCTGTTCTTATCTCTTTAGGTGAGGGAGCTGGTGGATGGTGTCCTGTGGCAGAGGGAGGAGCAGGAGCGGGATCCAGTCAAGACACAGTCTCCAGGTGAGCCTGAGGGGACAGAGCAGAGCTGATGCTGAGGTGCGGGAGGAAGTGTCCAAGGCCTGGGGCCCCTCTATCCTTCCCTGTCTCAGTTCCTGCCCGTCTGTAAACACAGGAAGGGAACTAAACTAGGTCATCTCTAATTGGTTAGTCCTTTCAGCTAGGACATTGAAGAGTCAGGAGGGCAATAGAAATGCCACGAAAATTTAAAAACAAATTTCCCGGTTTGATCCCCATTCAAACACAAAGGACCAGGTCTGGGCGTGAAGGGAGCTGGATATCGGTGGTGGGATTATAGGTCGTTTCCATATTCTTCATTGTGCGTTTTTCCATTTTGGACAGAAGTAGCCTGAGCCAAGGAGCTGCTTGCGTGGCTGAGGACCCTGAGGTGGTTCATTTATCTGAAGACTCCACATGAAAGGCAGCCCCCTGTGTCCTGGAGAGCAGAGAATCACACCCTGTGGATGGGATAGGATGGAGCCCCCTGGGCTCAGGCGTGCTCTGTCCACTCTGCCACAGCCCGTCCTTAAGGGACATCCCCACATTCGATGGCTTGCTGGGGGGGGCATCAAGAGAAGGGGGCTCAGACTGCCAGTGCCCAGACTCCAAGGGCCTCCACTCTCCTCCCTCTCACCCTGAATCAGCCCCTAGCCCTTCCTGAGTGGAACCCTGTCTTCCCAGCCTGGACCATTAGAGCACAAATTCCCCTTCCCAAGACGTGCATCCTGGAGAAGGGAGAGTCCCCTGGTGTGGACTTTGTCTCCCTTAGGATGTCAGTCTCTCCAAGCCTCCTGGGCTTGGCCTCTACTTGGGGGAATCTGGGTCTCAGAAGCTGTACCTCAGGCCCCTCCTAGCTGGCAATGTGTATGTCACACCCACATCCTGCCTCACCAAGCTGTGTATACATATAGTGCACACAATCCAGGCACTGAGCCTTGTTTGGGGTGAAGGTTTGTCCTGCACAGGGAGGCAGGGTGTATGGTGAGGAGAGAAGGAATGCGTGAAATGTATGTAGAAGAGGGAGAAATGAGGTCCTCTGGGGACACTGGGAGAGGTGTGGGCATCACTGAGGGCCCTTGTAGTCTGTGGTTGTGATGTGAAGGTGGGACCAGCCCTCACTGCACAAGCCTCTGCCCCTTTCCTGGCTGGGGGCAGATGCAGAGGAGGCAGAGAGTTGGGTTCCCAGGGTGGATTTCGCCTGGCCAGGACCATGGAAGGAATCGGTCAGAGCTACAGGACAGGAGCGTGGGGCTGTCCCGGAGCTCAGTGTCTGCAGAGGAAGAAAGGACGTGATGTAGGGGAAAGAAAGTGAACATGGAGCAAAGTTTGCAGATGGGGAGACCCAGTGGGCTGAGGATGAGTGAGGAGAGGGAACCCACAGTGACTGGGCTGGAAAGACACCACTGGGTGCCGACTGGAAGGGGTTGGCCTGCAATGGGTTATCAGTCATGCTGGAGAGGTTTATATGTGTAGAGTGAGGCCAGGGTAGTGGGTGGCAGGGGTTGAGTGAAGGAAGGAGGACAGGGCCCTGAGGGTCCAGGATGTTAGAAGGATCATCTGGGTGGATGGCAGAGTGACCAAGAAGGGTCGAGTCGCAGTGATGGTGAAGAGACAGACAGTGAAGACTTATACAGACACCCGAATGCACACACACATGAACACACACACACACATGGACCCTGATCAGCGCATAGGGTGCAGTTTGGCCCAATGGCTGAGCACAGCTGCCAGAGGTGCCAGCCCTTGTGGGCAGCCCCTTCTCTGTGGCCATGCCACTGTCCCTAAGGTGCCTCCTGCTCTGTGGAGAGCCCCACTCAAGAGCTTCATCTTCATGCCCTGATTATTCATCTTGTCCCTGAAGCACTCGATACCATGGTCTCTCTCTAGGATGAACCAGACATTGACGGTGGGTTGCCACCCTGGAGGTGACATGGGTTAGAGCCATGTTGGACTCCTTGTGGCCTGTGGGGTTGGGGAAGGTCCTAATGCCTGAAGGAGGAAGAGCAGATGTGGGGGAAACCCCAATGCAGGGAGTTGTGTGGCTAGGAGGGATGCAGGCCCAGATCCCCAGTAGTGCAGAGTGGAGATGGCTGGTGGCCGGCAGGGAGGCTGTCCAACCTGCGTCTCTTTGCTGGCCTCAGGATCGCTGTCATCAGCCAAGGCTGCCAGAGGCTTGTTTTCACGAGTTCTCTCAAATGCTGCAGGAGCTTAGGAGCAGGTGACCTGAACTTGAGACTCCCTGACCTGGTCTCTGAATGAAATAAGAGGAGATGACAGGCTCTGTACCAGCAACTTTTGTGTCCCCTGAGGGTGGGGATCCTGTGAGGCCGGGGAAGCACAATTGTCCTGTCCCTGGGCACAAGGCCAGCTGCAGCGAGACAGGTTCACAGGTGGAGGGGTGATCACGGAAGGGCGTGCCCGGGCTTTGGAAAACTGGAGAAAGTTGGTCCTTGGATGGGGTGTGGAAAGAACATGAGCTATAGGTGGGGAGGAGCCAGGAAGATTGACAGCTCTGGGCAGTGGAGGAAAAACTGTCTCCCCAAGTAGAGATTGGAGGTTTCCACAGTACAGTAGGAGCTGAGTCTGTCACATGGTGGTTCACCCAGATTCACAGACTGGGTGGTCACCTGGCACATTCCAGCAAAAGTGCTCCCCCCCTGGAAGCCAAGGCCATCCATGCAGCTGAGCCAGTGGCCACTACCAGATTTTGAATTTTGAGGCAATGATTCCACAAAGGGCATTAAACAGTTTGCATCCACTTGCCTTCCTAGAAAACAGGAGCTGCCTTTGAGACCTGTTCTGGCATTGGAAGCATCCCAAGGTTTCCAGGGGGTGAATACTGACTTGTCAACCAAAGGGCACGCTCCTCATTCTCTCAGTGCCGATCCTGCCTCTTCCAACCCAGGGATGTGCCACCGTTTTATCCATTAAGCCCAGCCCCTGCCTTGTCAGTCCCACCCCAATAGACCAAGGACACTGAACTGGGGTTCTGCAGCATCTTTGCTGAAAAAAAAGAAAGGATAGTTTCAATCCCATAGCCCCTGTCATCACCTCTCATCACACTCTACTGCCATGATCTTCTGAAGCATGTGAACCTCCGTGACCTCCCTCACTAATGTCCCCAGGCATTGCTGATGTGACCGCATAGCATGGATGGTCAGGAGACTGTCCAGTGAATCTTGCAAACTCCTCCTCCCCTAACCTCAGCCAGGAGATCACTCCTGGGTGAAGCCCTTACATCTCAAGCACAGTGAGGCTGTGGGTTGCAGGCTTCAGGACTGGCATTCCTCTTGGGTAAAGCTTGCCCATCTGCCACTCAAGAAGACTTTGAAAGTTTGAGTGGGGACCTCATCTTATTTACCTTGTCTCCAGTGCCCAGGATGGTGTAAACAACACCCAGCACATGTGGTAGGCTGAATGGAATGAGCTAATGGAACAGTCAATGCCCTGACTAGCCCCACTTCCCCCTGAGGAACAGAGCATTTTGCCTCTCACTAAGTGACTTTCACAATTGCCCCATAAGGCCTAGTCTGAGGACACATAATTCTTGTCTTGCTGACAGTTCCCAACAGGATCCTAGAGAGGCTGTTGGTGTGCTATGGAGAATACCCCAAACCTCTTCCTTGCCCATCTGGCTTACAGAGTTGAGCTGCCAGGTGAGTCCACCAGGGGCCCCACTGGGTACAAGAGGGTGACAATGGCTGCCTCTGGCCCATTTGCCCACCTGTCTTGTAGACAAGATGCCTCTGTTCTTTGTCTCAGCAGAAGCCAGTCCAGAGCTCGCACTCTGGGCTCAGAGATCCCCAGTGCCTATCCGTCTATTCACCTTCCAGCTCATGTGAGAACTGTGAAGCCTCCACTTCCTCAAATACCCACAGCACTGGGCTTTTGCAGGTTGTGAATGAGAGAAGGCAAGTAAAGCATTATCCAGGGAACCACACTGTAATTAGTTCTTAGTACATGGTGGTGACTCTCCCTTATTTTCATTAACACCACCACCATCTTTATCGTGTAAAGTGTCCTAGAAACACCAGCACATTAATAATTAGAAGACATAGGACCTATATGGCAGGCCACTGCCTGGCTCCAATGTGCAGGTAGGAGATGAGGCCTGTTTCCAGTACCCCAGGATTGGTATTGGGGAGCTCAGGGGTGGGACGAGAGGGAGGGACACCCCCATGTTGTGCGTTCTGAATTCCAAAAACCTTGAAGTTCATTCTGAAGCCGAAGGGTGGCAGGGATGGCATGACTTTACTCTGGTGATATCAATGGTTCCTGCTCAGCACTTTCTATACTATTTTCCTGAAAGCTTGGGAAAAAAGATGTTGGTAATAAGGGCTTTATGGAGAAAAATGTAACAAGATTGAAGGGACTGAGCCCAGATGTCTTTAAAATGACTAATATCAGAGCAGATGTCCATAGCTCAGGAAAATGGGCTGTGAAGTCAGGTGAAACAAGGAAAGAGATCATATGGTTGATGGAGATACGAGAGGCAAACAGCAAGTTGTCCCTCCACTTGGGTCTGCCGTCCCATCGTGTCAGCTGAGGAAGCTGACACCGGTGGGAAATGTCCGATGAGATTTCCACAGAAGCTGCCAAGGCCCTAATATCCTGAAGGGGAGGGGCTGTTGATGAGCTCATTGAGAGGAGAACTGTGAAAGGGCCACAACCTTGTCAGAATTGGACATCTCCCCAGTCCAGAGTAAGGAAGGGACGAGAAAGGAAGAGCAGTAGATGGAGCAGATGTGCATAGAGCTCACAGTGATGCTCAATTGGATTAGACTCACTTACCTTAGAAGTGTCCAAGTGTGCCTTGGCAATCGTTGCCTCATAGGTATTCATTCATCCATCCATCTAGCCATCCATCCATCCATCCATCCATCCACCATCCATCGTGCACACATTCACAAGCCATCCATCCACCATTTATTCATCCATTCATCTCTCCCTCATCTATTCATTCACCATCCATCCATTATCCATCCATCCATCATCCTTCCATCCATCTAGCCATTCATCCATTCATCCATCCATCCATCCACCCACCTATCTATCCACCATGCATCCCTCATCTATCCATCCATCCAGTCATCTACTCATCTATACACTATCCAGCCAGGCAGCCATCATCCATCCCTCCTCCCACTATCCGTTCAAAATCCTGTCATTTATCCCCCATCCATGCAACATCTGTCCATCCTTCCATACATTGATCTATCTATCCATCTACTCATCTATCCACTATCCATCCATCACCCACCTAACCACCATCCATCCATCCACCCACCATCCATCCACCATCCTTCCATCCTTTCACCATACATTCACTACCTACTATCAATCCATCCACCTACTATCCACCCACCATCCTTCAGTCCTTCCATCAACCATCCACTATCCATTCATCCACCCACCCACCCACTATCCATTTATTCACCATCTATCTATCCATTTACTAGGTAATTTGGGAACATAGGATAAAAATTATTATGACTGTGTTGCCGGACCTTCCTCTGCCCTGACACTGTTGAGGGCCCCAGATCCTCTAAACCATTACCATTGTCAAGCTCTGTCCCCTGAAATCAAGTGCAGTTTTGTTCCGATGATGAGCACACATATTCATGCTATTCCCAAGATCTTGGACATGGCCACCCACCAGGATCTGCTTTCCCAGCACCAGCTCCTACCTCATCCCTGTGTCTTCTGCGGCTCACGTTCCTTGAGAGGCTGAGGTTAAATCTCAGGACTGAATGAAACAATCCTTTCATGGGTGAGGGAGAGGGAAGATCCAGACATGGGCATATACCAGAGAAAAGGCAAAGAGAGGGGACCACTTGTCTCCTCAGGCCCAGGTGGACAAGAGTTAGGCTGGAAAGCTGACAATCACTCAGAGAGGAAAGGTGGACATGGGGAGACAAATGGGCAGAGAGGGGGAAGAAATGCTGGACTCTTTAGTGGGAGGTCAGGTGTTAGGGAGGCCTGGAGCCCAGGGCCGAGTGTCAGGGCAGTCCAGGTCACAAAAATACCAAGAAGAGGCGCAGAGGGGAGGTGAGGCTGTGATGGTCTCCATGTAGGGACTGGGAACTTGGTGTCATCTAGATATTTGCAGACCTCAAATATTGTTTCAACAGCACTATGGATTTTGGAAATTTATAACATGTTTGATAATAATGTGTTTGACTTTTAATATTGACCACAGTGTAGTACCTTGCAAAATATAAACACATAATAGGGACAACATTCTTCACATTAATAGGTAGACTTAGAATATGCAAAGTTCCTTCCAAACCATGACTTTGCTGAAGAAACTCCATCTTAGAAAGGCTACCTGACTTGCCCATAATTTCACCAGAAGTAAGGGGTTGGCAGGGACCTATGGTGGATGAAAATCTGTCCAAGGCCTCACTGAACTCCCCACTCACGCAGTGGTCAGGAAGATGCTCTGCTCTCCCTGGGAGACATCACCAAAGACACGAGAGGAAACTCTGGCCCAAGCTCACCTGATGCTCAGAATAACAGAATTGAGACTCTAAGCCAGTGAAAGTGGCTGACCTGGGACCTGTACAGGCCAACTGCTCATCCCTACTGATATTCTCACCTCACCTTTTCAGTGTGGGTGGGAATAAACTGGGTCCCCTCTTCTCATAGCCAGAGAGCAGACTTAGCCATGCTTTCAGGAGGGAGGGCTGCATGGCCCAGTGGGAGGCCCTCTATCTGTTCCCTGCTCACCTGGCCTGCCAGCTGCCCTTTTATCCTCTGGCTTAGGCTGACCTGCAGACAGGATCCTGCCGCTCCCTCACCTTCATAAAGGCCCTTCAAGTTTGCCATGTAGGTGGTGATTATATTGTTTGGATCCTGTGAATGGATGTTCTTAAACTTTTGTAATTAGCCATCATTACTCTTGGGTTTGATTCCTTTTGAAAAAACATATCTGGAAGGGAGAATGTCATCAGAATGGGAAGTAGTAAACATCTGCATTGAGAGTTAGCAAGATAAAACAATGGCTTCCTTGTGTGTATCCTCCACCTCCCCTTGGCCTTTATTGTATGAGCCCCAGGGATCCTCAACAAGCCCCGTCCCTCGAGCATCCCTGGGAGAGTTGGTCCAGTCCAGGCTACAGATCCCACCTTGGAGCTGACGTCCCCTCACCTTTCCTTTCCCGCCAGACCTCCTGAACTCCAAGCAAAGCATCCAGCCCGCTCTAAACATCCCCACAAGGATGCCCACGGCTCCCATTGCAGTTGCCTTTCTCCCTGCAGGCGGAATTGATCTCCTTCCTCTCAAATGTACCCTGGCTCCTGTGTTCTGTATTTTCACCACTGCTCCCAGTGAGGCCCTGGGAGACCTCGCTGACCCTCTGTACCCTTCACTTCTGTTCCTCACACCACCTGGGGGCTTGCTCAGATGCATGCCCGCAGTCCACCTCCTCCCTCTGCTGCTGCTGCCCCTTTCCTACCTCGAGACTTGGAAGCATTGGGATGAGATCTCTGACTGAAATATCCTGAGTGGCCTCTGCTTTCCCTGTCCCTCATTCCTCCTCCATTTTGCTCCCAGAACTTTCCACCAAATGCAAATGGCATCACTTTGCCCCTGTGCATGTGCATGTGTGAAGTGTGTTTGTGTGCATGTATGTGTATCTGCATATGTGTCTATCTATGTGTGCATTCGTGTATGCATTTGTACACAAATTTACATGTTCATTCGTGCACATGAATATCCATATGTAGGCATGTACACATGTGTGCACATGCACATGTGTGTATATGTCTCTCTGTGTGCATAATACTCTCTATGTGTAACTGAGTGTGTGCATGTGCACAATTGCGTATGTGTCTCTCTGTGTTTATATTGTGCTGCAAGTGTGTCTGTATGTGAGTGTGTGTGTGTGTGCCTGGGTATGGTAAGGGGAGGCTCCACAACATTCCCACTGCTACCCGGTCCAGTTCTTGCTGAAAAGGGTGGAGGGACCTATGGTGAATGGAAACCTGTCCAAGGCCTCACTGAGGTCCCCACTCCACTAGAGGGCAGGAAGATGCTCTGCTGTGCCTGGGAGATGTCACCAAGGACACGAGAAAACTCTGGCCCAGGTCCATGTGGGGCTCAGAATAACAGGACTGAGACCCTAACCAAGTGCAGGTAGGTACCCAGTTCTTGCTCCAAAGGATTCATGATTCCACCTTTACCAGGCCCCAGAACCCTCCAGCCCTGGCCATGCTGCTCCTCTGCTGGACGTTCATCACCGCTGCTGGTGGTCCCGACAAAGGTCAGGTTTGACTATTCACAATAGTCAAAGGGTGGAAACAACCCTGATGTCCACCAGCTGAAGAATGGATGACCAAATGCGATCTATCCAAGCAATGGGATATCATTCACTCATAAAGCAAATGAAGTTCTGACACAGCTGCAACATGGATGGACCTTGGAAACGTGATACTGGGTGGAAGAAGGCAGACACCAAAGGCCACACATTGCAGGACTCCATTTATGAGAATGTTCAGAATTGGCAAATCCAGGGAGCGAGGAAGTAGATTAGTGATTGCCAGGGGTCACAGAAGGGGGAGGAATGAGAAGTGACTGCCAAAGCCTGAGGAATCTTTATGGGGTGATGAAAATATTCTGGAATTAGTGACGGGGGTGAGGGTGAGGTTGTGCCTCTCAGAAGGAGATGAGAGGAGTTGTGTGGAGTTTCTGAACTTGACGTGGAGCGAAAGTGCAGTGGTCAGTGATGGTAGCTGGCCAAGTGGCCTAGGCAATCCCCACCTGTGGCCTGGGTCCCCTCAAGGCTGACCCTAGAAGGGGTGAGTTGAGGTCAGTGAGCCCCCACAGAGGCAGCTCCTCGGCAGTGGGGAGTCATTTCCTTCTGCTGAGTTGCACAGCAGGGCCTTTTAAGTGCAGGGCTGACCTGAACTGGGTCCCTCAGGAGGAGACCAGCCTGATTCCTGCTCTAGATGGTTCTTCCCAACCCCTTCTTAACTAGAGGTCAGGGGTCGAGTGCTCATCTGTGCAGACGTGGTGCTCCCATGTGTGGTGAGCGTGAGTAGACATACACTGCCCTCTGACCAGCAAGTAAACAGGAACATCTGGGTCATCCATCTGGGCCCCACTGAGATGGAGGGGGTCTCAGGGTGTGTGGCATAGAGAAGAAACTACCGAAGGGTGGGTGTGTGGGTCAGTCTGGCCCTAGGACCAGCTACAGAGGGTCAGGGGCTGTGGTTTGACCGCTGTCGTCTCCCTTCTGAGTGTCCTCTTGAAAGGAGGATTCCCAGGACCTGGAGGAGCTGCTCCCTAAAGGCGAGCAGAGGTGTTTACATGTGCTCAGGACATGACAGGTGGGCTATAGTGTCCACGCAGGGTGACGCTCTGAGCCGCTTCAGGAGCGAGCCTGCCAATGAGCTGCAAGGATGACAGTTGGCTAAAGACACCAGTGGCAGCACCCCAGGACCGAGCCCATTGGGAGTTTGGGGAGGAGAGTGCTGAGCTGGCCTTTCCACCATGCAGGCTCCTCCATGGGCAGCCATTTCTCCCAACTCCCCGCTGGGCCAGCTAGGCTCCTTAGAGGGTCTCCTGCTTCATTTGGCTTCCTCCCTCCTGATCTTTCTCAGGTAGCAACCCAGAGGCCCCTCTTGCTCTCTTACTCAGCTCAGTGGCCGCTTCTCAGAGGAACAGACTGTGCAAGAAACCAGGTAAACAAACCAGGAGGAGAAAGGGAGAAATAGAAGTGTCATGTCTGCAGGAAAGATCAACTCTATGTGGGGTCCACTTCTTATTCTTTCCGTCTGTCCACCCATTGCTCTGAGGCCACGACAGCTAGGACCTCAGACTTGGGCCTGTTTGGGGTGGTTTCATTTCAGGGACGCTCCTTGGGCTCCACCCAGAATGAAGTCCAGGTGCGGAGTAAAGCATGGTGGTTTGACCACAGGGACTTGAGTCCCCAGCATGCCAACTGCCTCTCTGAGAAAGTCTGCAGTCTTCCTGGGGCCCGTATAGGGTCCTGTCCCATGGGAAGTGTGGTTTGCAGGATTCTGTTAAGATTCCACTTGTTCTGCCCCATCTTGTCCATGAAGGTCCTCCCCAGACACAAGGCCCTGCAGGGTCCAGGAATCTACCGAAGACAACTGCCCAGCACAGACCGGGCACCTGGACAGCCTTCAGGCAGGGCCAAGGCTGTTGTGGGGCAGACAGTGTTGGGGCAGGTACTGGACTTGGATTCCCAGACCAAAGAAAAGACTCCATGTAGGAACTCTGCTGCCCTCCAACTAGGAAGACAGACCCTGAAAATAGGCTCTGTATGAGCCCGGGAGCCGGTCACAGGGATTCCTCAGTTCTGCCCACTTGTTCTCCAGCTGGAGAGACATGTCCTGGGGCAGATCTGCTGAGGATTGTCACCTGTCAGATCTTAGCATCCCTACCCCAAGTCTTAACCTCTCGACCCTTGAGGACCCTGCACCGTGACCCTGGCCAGCCCACAGCCCCTCCTCTGCACAACCCCCTGGGACAGCCACATCAGAGGCACACCACTGCTTAGGGGCAGGTCAGCACCAAGTAGACACATGACACTGGGCCCTGGAATCCCAGGACAGGGGCGTGCGGGCACAGAGGCTTCCACTGGCTACCTCCTCCCAGGCTCCTGCCTTGATGGCCTTGTGCCATTGCAGGGACAGTGGTATAAGGACTGTCATCCTTATGGAAGCTGAAAACACAAAGCCAAGGCAGTTGTAACCTGTGATTGCTGGACCCCTGGGCACCGCCTCAACCTGTGGGGGGCTTGCACTATGCAGGGACTCCAGACTTTGTATTTCATTGTCAAGGAAGGAACATACACATGCCAGGGTCCCAGAAGTCTGCATCTGGGGCCTGCTGTGTCCAGGAGAGGCTCAGGGATACTGGCCATCCCACCGGGGACCTTGGGCCTGGGACTTTGGAAGGTACACTGACCCTGCAAGAAGGGAGCTCCTGGCACCCCCCTGTCTCTAGGGAAGCTGGGCTGCGTTCACCTCTCCCACCACAAGCAAGGAGACCCTGACCTCAGTTGGCTGGCTGTCACTGCAAAGCCCCGGGGGCATTTGGGAAACCATAGTGATGACATTACAATTGTGAACAAGGTTCCTCTTGAAGTGGCTCCCTCCCCAGGGGCAGTGCATGTGTCCAGCCAGGCCTAGGGGGAAGGGGCAGGAGCAGAGTGCCACCCAGGCTGGGATTCCAGGGTCCTGCTGTCCCCATCCTGATGGCCTGTGGAAGCCTGGTCTCCTGCCTGCACCCTCAAAGGCAGCCTCCTAGCACTCCTGTCACCACATCTAGGCATTTGGGAATCAGGGGCCAGGTGATCCCCACCTGCATACATGTCATCACCTCTGGGCTGTATCCGACCGTGTTATCTTCACATCCCTTCTCCCCAACCACGTGACCACCCAGAACCTGAGCTGCTTGGGTGTCAGACCTGTCCCCCATTAGACCCTTGGTCAGAGCTGTAGCACCCATCCCTCGGCCTGGACCCTAATGCCCATTGGATTGGTCTAACTCTCAAGGAGAATGCAGACATAGATGGGTCCTCCTGTCCTGCCTTCTCTAGCTTGCCCACTTCCTCCCAGTTCCCAGCCCACGCGAGGGACCCCACAGACAGGCAGAGTCACCAGGAACTGCTGAAGCTCTTTATGTGGAACTAGGAGAGGGGATGCATGGCTGGGGGAGGAAGGGGAGTCAAGGTAACTGGAGGGGCAGAGCAGGTCAGGCTCTAGAGGCAGGGGCTCCTTCCATGTACTGCAGTACAGAGGGTCCTGGTGGTGTCGCCCTGGGGCTGCTGTGGGGTCCTGGTGCCCCCTGCCCTAGGAAGAAGGGAGAGGGTCAGTGAGTCCAGGACAGGGGCGGGGAGGGGGGGCAGGCGTGGGGTTCTCAGGGGTGGCAGTGTTGGGGGGCACATGTAATGCTCTCAGGGCTGCTGCATGGAGGGCAGGTTCCCACTTCCACCAGGTGCATGGGTGTGGTGGAGGACAGACCCTGGCCCATTGGTCCCAAGTTACAGAGACAGAGAAAAAGGAGTCTCTAAATGTCCCAGGAATGATGTTCGGGGACAGACATCCCAAGTAAGGATCAAATCCCAGAGGGATCTCAGAGCAGACAAGGCTCTGCCTGGCTCACATGGAGTCCCTCTTGTCTCCACCTTAGGGGTGCCTTGGTGACTCCTGACATCCCTTTGAACCCAGGACTCTTGTTTGCTTCAAGGGTCACTTACCCTAGTCACTTTCAGGAATGCAGCTTTCTGTAGAAACCAAGGAAAATTCAGCAATGAGAAGAGACCCTGGCCAAGGGCCCAGACCCCATCAAGCCGCAGCTCTGACACCAATAACAAAGACCTGGAGTGGGGCCCTTGTGCCCCTGTGACACATCGCAGCGCTGATGTCTCCCCCATGGGGGGGAAGGGGAGAGGAAGGTCATGGGGGACACAGAGGGACTTGAAGGGCACAGTGGAACACAAGGAACCTGTTGGGGACACAGGGAGCGACATGGGGGACAGAGGGGGATGCAGAGTGGACACGGAACCTGGGCAGAGTTGTACTCTTACTCGTCTGGACGGGCATGATGATGTTGTCCTGTGGCAAACCCGTGTGCTCTGTGAATTTCTTAAATTCTTCCAGGGCTTCCAGGCTCATGTCGGGATTTCCACTTGTAGGCGAGGTGACCAGGTGAGCCCCAGGTTCAGGAAGCAGACCCCAAGAGGAGACAGCACCTCCCAGCACTTGGGGGGCTTTGTCCTGTAATGGCTGAGGCTGAGATGGAGGGTTCCGCCTGAAAGTGGATACAGATTAGGCCCAGAGGAGACAGGCCACCACCCAGGTGACAGGTTCCTGTAAAGGAGGATAGCCAGGGAGACACTCCGAGAAACCGAGGTCCCCTTGGGTCCCAGGCCCACTCTCAAAGCCAAGCTGCAGGGTCACACTCCGGACCTGGAAGAAGCTGATGGCCTGGAGGAAGCTGATGGCCTGGAGGAATTGTGATGCTCTCTGGCCAGAGAATTCTTGGGCTTCATCCCACTCTGGAGGGTCGTTGCTCCAAGAAGACCTCTGTCAGCAACAGTGCACTCCCCAATGCTGACCTGGTCTCACGCCCCAGACCCCAGGAGATGGGACTTTGCAGCTGTGTCCATATCCCGTTTGTGAGAAGTCAGGTCACTGTGGGAATTCAGACTGACAACCCCAGGGCAGCAAATTGTGCCAGGCCCCCAAAGACAGAAGCAGGGTGTTCATATTCCCCAGAATCAGGACTGAAGCCAGTTCCACTGGCTTCTAGCAGCAGAGCCTGTGGGGTTGGGTCAAGAGAGGCGGATCTCTGAGGACCTGTGACAGCAGCCTCTTACCCACGAGTTTTCCCTTGCGGATTGCTTTCCCTCTGAGCTGGCTCTCACAGTAAAAGATGTGGTGGTCCTTCACTGGCAAGTCCAGGATGTACATGTGTGTCTTGCCCCCATCTGCAGACAGAGAGAAAATTGGTCTTTAGAGTCTTCATTCCTGCAGAAAATATTTGAGGCATTAGGGAACATTCTGGAACGTTTCACCTTCTCGGCCACCCTAACTATACTGACTGCCCTGCAATCCAGGTGCGCAAGCTGGTCCTATGCCCAGGACACACTGCTGCTCAGAACCATGGACCCCACACTGGAGAGGGAGACTACTCATGAGGAAGGTTCCAACCCAAGCAGTGGAGTCACTAGAGGCCAGAAGACATCAGAGGCTGGGCTCTGTCCTTTGTTCTCCCAGCACCTGCCCCGCCCTGCATCCTCATCCTCAACCTTTGGTTTCTCTGCAAGCTTCACTGCTAGGGACCATCCGGAGGGAGGGTTTGGTACTGTCACCCCTGCTGTGGAGAAACCTGTCCAATGTCAGGACAGGGAGGCTCCTGGGAAGGGAGTGGTTAGCTGCTCCTGGGAGGGGACAGGGCAGGGACTGCCGGGCAGCAAGGCGGCCTCAGGGGAAGGGGAGGCCTGGGCTCTGGCGCGGAATGTGACACAGCCTGGTCTGGACTCACGGGCGCTGTATCTGCCAGGCTCCTCAGTTTGGTGCATCACAACTCTCTTCTCGTGGCACTGGTCCCCTTTCCTGGAAAACGGGAGGCAGAGGGAGAGGCTGTCGGGAAACACACTCGAGCCAACCTGAGCTCACCTGGCACATGGGCCTCTGCCCTGGTGTCCCCACAAGTTCCATTGTCATCCCCCACAGTCTGGACTCTTTGCCTTCAAGGTCAGGGGGACATTCATTTTACCCACATCCCAAAGTGGGATGGGAAGAGGCACGAAGAGGGGCTGCTCTGGGCCACCTCACAGCCTGGGGAGAGAGAGGAGGAGGGGAGAGCAGGACCCTTGGGAGGCAACACTCACATGAAGGTGACCGTGGCCTCCAAGTCTCCACCATCCAGGGCAGTGACTGTCAAGGGGGACATCTTCTTGGGCCGCTTCTCCTTAGGCAGGTCCTTGCCAGCCACCATGGCATTCACATACCACATCCCTATGAACTGAGCAGGGTGGGGGCTGAGAGTCCAGCACAGACACGGCCCAGAATCTCCTCCTCACCCCACTACCCCGATCCCCGGTGCATGGGCTGCAGCCATCACCAGACATCCCCAGCACCCCAGCTGCTGTCCTCCAAAGGCTGGCTGGGTCCCACACATCCACACCCTGGGCTCTGTTAGAACAAGCCCAGCACTCAGGGCTCCCTGCCCTAAACAGAGGCAGGGGGTCTTCGACCCATGAATCTCTTCTCTGCTGGGACTGTGCCCTGGCCCTGGATGAGTCTCTACTCCACAGGGTCCTCAGTGCCTCTGGGTTCCCAAGGTGTCAGATCAACAGTCCCTATGCTGAACCCACTCCCCTGCTTCAGCCTCTGGGCCCAATGAGGAGGCCTGTCTGAAGACACAAGAACAGAGCCTCCTGCTCCTCTGACCACGCTCTGCAGGGAGCACAGGGTCAGACCTACGACCTTGAATGATACCTCCTAATACAAGGCCCCTGGTCACTGCTGGCCAAGAGGTAGTCACCACATTTCCCCTATACCTCTCTCCCTGCCCTTCCCTGGGCTCACATTCTCTTTCTCCAAGGGGAAGAGCAGAGGGTCCTGGGCCTGCAGGGCTGTGATCAGGCCGAGAATGATGGTCAGGAACAGTACCTTCATCTCCAGGGATCAGCTGCCGGCAGGTTACTGGGGTCTGGAGGAGGCTGTGCGAGGTCCTCACAGCGCTGCCCTTTATGCCTAGCTCGGCTCCTGCCCATGAACACTTGGCACTGTCCACACCCCTCCCACCTAGCATCCCAGCCAATTCTGCATCAGGGGAGGTGGACTGTCATTATTGTTGGAATATAATGAGTGACAATTAAATGCCACAACAGAATAAAAGACATATAATACCATCCCTTTTTTGTGCCTCCCAGGGTGCTTACTCCAGGTGAGCCATCTGGATGAGGACATTATCAGAAGGGGCAGGGGTGCGTATCTGCACTCCCAGTCATGGAGGGAAGGCCAAGGGCTTCCTTACCCTCCCACCCATCCCCCTCCCCCAGGATCCCAGGGCTGGATCTTCAGCCAGTTCTCTGGTAAGTGGCCCCTCACTGCTGAGGGGAGAGGGACTGAGCTTTAGAACTGCCGAGACAGGGTGTGCAATCAGCTGAGTCCCACAGGGTCCCCACAGTCTAAGCTCTCACCTGCCCTGGGGCCCCTGCATTTGCTCATCCTGGGCCTGGGACCCTCACGCCACATCTTCCTGGCACTGGGGGCACTATTTTATGTCTCAGGATCAGTTTAAATATCACCTCCTCAGAGGGGCCTCCCCAGGCCACAGGAGGGAGAGATATGGCCATGCCGCCCCTTTCATTCTGGACCCCGAGGCCAGGCTGTGTTTCCCAGAGAGCACTCATTACTCTCTGGATCGTCTGCTCATTTCTCCCCATGAGTGTTCAGTGCCCATCTTCTCTGTTAGAATTAAGTTCCTCAAAGGGAAAGGCTTGATTCCCGGGTCTCACGAGTTCCATGGCCTGTGGGGAGGAGCTCCATCCACGTGCTAGGTGCTCTTGGTCGTTAGTTCACTCAAGGATAAACGAGATACTGAATCTCTTTGAGACTCAGAGGATTCCTCCCCCACAGGGGCACCCACAACTTTGACCACTTTGGATCTTTGTAAGGCTCTGCTGAGTGGGCCTGCAAAGACCCGGCTCCCCTGACGTGTACAAAACTCAGTGAATGAGGGCTCTTCCCTCCTTCTGCCTGGAGTGGGACCAGGGACCAGGATCCATCAGAGCCTGTCCAAACCCACAATACTGCAAGTTGCTTGCATTCATTCTTCTAGAACCCCGACTTTCCAAATGCTTTCACCTCCCTCCTCAGCTTTGACTGCCTCATGTACCATAAGACAGGCCTCACATCTCATTCCCTTTGGATAAATGGGCTGAGTGAGGCACAAACAGGCCACAAGGAGCCTGTGCTCTGAGTTCATGGTTAAGCACACTTGGGCACCTGGCTCTCTTGGCCTCAGTCCTGGCTGCCTTCTGAGCAAGAATTTGGCCTTCTCCCTCCCTGACCCTGTACATCCTGGGCTTGACTCATCTCGCCTGAGACCCACAGCTGACGTAGGCCCTGTACACAGGTGCTGCAGCCACACAAGGGCAGCTTTGTGCCTCTCTGGCAGAACATTGGACACCACTGTCGATTGCACACCCCCAAGTACTCACTAAATAACAATAATTAGCCCTCTTTAATAAACCCCTGGGGGATTGTACTGAGGGTGCTGGCACGATCCAGTAATCAACTGCCAGCTTGGAAGGTGCTGCTGAGCAGAAAGCCTTCCCTCCTGGGAGAAGGAAAGGGTGAGGCCAGTGCACTTTAGGACCAGAGATTAGTAAACATGCTGGAGCCTCTATGTCAATGGGAGAGCTTTTCCTGTGTCCTGTTCTTGTTGACTTTACCCCAGAGACCTTGATTTCCCTCATTATATGGAGTCACTCATCTAAGCATATTATGACATTGACAAATTTAATTCCATCCTTGAAAAAGATGATGGAACACCATGTAGGGGTCGTTGGGAGTACAGGGCTGTCCCCATGAACCCTATGCTTACTGCAGTTGGAGGTTTCCAGGGGCTGCCTGACGTCCACCATCTTGTGCTGTGCCCCAGCAGATGAACTCTGCAGAGTTTTCCAATTGTGTGGGGGATTTTTTGGACACTGGATGTGTTCAACTGGTGGTAGACACCACTGGGAGAACAGCGGCAGGAGGGGAGACCTATCTCCGCCCCCCAGTACCCAATGGCCTGAGGCATTTCTTTGGATGGCTGCATCCCTTTATGATGGGAGACCCTCATACCACCCACACCATGATGACTGCCTCTACTCCACAGCTGTAGCTCTCATCACTTCTGTTGACACCTCTCGCAACCTCTCCTTTGAATCTCAGAGTGGTCAAAGCTCCTCACAGCTGCTACTTCCCAGATGTCTCACTAACGGGGACAATGTCTGGGCCTTCCTTGGCATATGGGAACAAGAAGGTTTTCATGGCACTACCAAACAATCACCAAGACCAGAGGGCTTGCTGGCTGGGATAGGTGGACATGGAGAAGTGGCAGGAGAGGAGGCAGGATGGATGCCAGTTAAGGCCCCAAGACCACCCGGAAAGCTGGGACTGTACCTTGTTTCTACTAACCATCTCCCTTCACTATTTTAGAGATTGTGGCTGGTTGCCAACCTAAAGCCTCAGTTCCAGAATTTGCCAGAACAGATTTGGTTTGGAGCATGAGTGCATCAGTGCAGTGCAAGGGGTGGACTATGGTTGACAGTGCTGATGGCCCAGCCCCTCAGCCCACTGCAGCTGCAGTTCCTGCACACTGAGAGGGTCACAGCTTCCCATCTCAATGCCTGCATCCTCTGTTCCCCTGTGCTTCCCATGACACACATGGTGACCAGAAGTGCGGGTGAATTCACCTACCGAGTCAGTAGAGATGGTAACTGATGGGCTAATAGTCCTAAGCTCCTTGTTCCCCATGGGGCAGTCTTGAGATGGTTCCACCGTATTTCTCAGACGATCTTCAGGAAGACTGAGTCCCAGTTGCCCACAATAGTGACCATCTCATTAGCATACCCTTTATTGGATTTTCTACCTTCCCCATCTCACGTGATCTCAGACTTCTCCTTCTGGAACTGTGAGAGAATGAATGTTTATTTTTTAGCCACCTGGCTTATAGCACTATTTACAGCAGCCTTAGGAAACAAATACAAGCCTTTACATATTAATGATTATAGCAAATGTACATAGACTAACCATGCAAACTAAAAGACAGGGATTGGCAGAGTAGATTAAAAACCATGATATAACCATATGCTGTCTTCAAAAAACTCACTACAAATATAACAATAGAGGTAAGTTGGAAATAAAAGCATGGAAAACATAAAATAAAATAAGTCAGTGAATTATGATACCAGTTATCAATGGATTGCCCCTTAATACAAGATCAATGTGTTGCCCTCCATTGTTTGCTCTGCAATAATGAAGGTGGACCCAGTAGGCATTTCTCTCTTGCACCTGGCAGGGGTTAAGCTTTGTTAGCAGAAGGCTTAGGGCAAAGGGGCTTCCTTCCTGGTTCCAGGGTGCTTCCAGGTTTTTTCATTTTCTTTCTCCTGGTGTACAACCAGCAGTGGCACAATTTGGGGATGTCCACAGGCACTCACCCACAGTGGGTGATCAACAGTGAAATCAGTGGATCCCCTTGGATAGCTTCCTAGGGGTATTGAGTGGCACCCCCACGAGTAGAATCCCAGTGAGTACTGTAGGTGTCCTATCCTCAGCCCGCCTGGACCTGGGAGGGGACAGAACTTTGCCACTTGCCACTGTCGGCCTACATTTCCCTACCCGCTGAATGCTGCTCTGACCACGGACCAGCTCTGGCCCTTGGCAACCAGCAAACTCCTCCACCATCCCTGAACTGCAGCCACACCTTCTCCGACAAAGTCTGGACGCAGCCTTGCAGAAGTGGACCTCTCCCACATTTGTTTCTTTCTTAGCTACTCTACTGTAATTCTGGGCTATTCTCTATAGTTCTCTTTACACTTTTATTTTTTCATTGTATAAACTATTCGTGCTCAATCTTTTGCACAGTTTCTGTGTCCTGATTGAACACTGATTCACATAATTACATATTATTTTAAAAGATGATAAGTGCTATGGGAAGAAATCTAAGTGGAACAAGTTGTTTAAGGAGTGTCAGGACTAGGGGATAGTTTTACTTTAAATGGCATGGTCGTGACAAGCCTCACCAAGGTGACATTTGAACACAGAATTAAAGATAATGAAAGAAATGAACTGTGAAATCATCAGGTGGAAGAGAATTCCAGGTGGAAGGAGCATAGAGTTCAAGTCTTTGGGTAGAAGAGTGCCTGGCATGCACCAGGAACATAATGGAGGGCAGAGGGACTGGAGAGATTAATACAGGGGAAGAGTGGCCAGAGATGAGGTCAGAGAGAGGGTGGGACTGATTCAGTTGGGCTTGTAGGCCATGATAAGGACCTTAACTTTTACTCTGAGAGTAATAGGAAGCCTCTGATGAGATTTTCCAACGAATTTGACTTCTGCTTTTAAAACATCACTCCAGTTGCTGCATTGAGGATAAATTTGTGGGGCAAAAATAGAGGCAGTGAAACTACTTTTAAAGGTACTTCAATAATCCAGTCCAGAGCGATGGTGCAATGAGGCCTACCAGCCATCAGGGAGTAACGGGGTGTGGAATTACATACCCACAGCAAACAAAGAGAAAACTAGTCAGAATAAATGAAATGATTTCTTCACTAATGGCCAGTCTACATATGTATTGTTGGAAAGTCCACAAGGCCAGAAAAAAAAAATCCTTTGTATAAAGAATGATTCCAAGCAACTGTAAGTCAAACCACACCCAACACACACAGATTCTAGAATTAGTTGACATGCCAAGAAAATCACAAAGGAATAGTCTTTCAACAAGCAGTGTTGGGATAACTGGATATCCACATGTGAAATATTAAGTTGAGCCCCTACCTCACACCATATGCAAAACTTAAGTCAAAATGGATCAGGAATGTAAATGTAGGCTCTAAAACTACAAAACCCCTAGAAGAAAATGTACAACTAAACTTCATGGCCTCAGATTAGGCAATGGTTTCTTACATATGACACCCAAAGTACAAGCGACCAAAAGGAAAATAGGCCAATTGAACTTCATCAAAAGTAAAACTTTTGTGCACCAAAGGACATGGTCAAGGAAGTGGAAAGACAACCCACAGAAGGGGAGAACATATTTGCACATCTTTACATATCTGATAAAGGTCTACTGTTGAGTATATATAATATACTCTTGCAACTCAACAATAAAAATACAAATAGCTCAATTATAAATGGGCAATGCATTTGCATAAGCATTTCTCCAGATTAATATACAAATGGCCAATGAGTACAGGTAAAGATGCTCCCCATTATCAGTTGTTAGGGAAATGCAAATCAAAACCACAATGAGATATCACGTTACACACACCAGGATGACTATAATAAAAAAGCCAAATAATACCAAGTGTTGGTGAGGCTGTGGAGAAGTTGGAACCCTCACTCATTCACTGCTTGCCAGTGGGAATGCAAAAAGGTAGAGTTGCTCAGGAAAATAGTTTGGCAGTTTACACTGATGAATAGATCAACAAAAGTGATACATAAATACAATGGAATACTATTCAGCTGTAAAAAGGAATGAAGTATTGATACCTGGTACAACATGGATGAACCTTGAAAACATTATGCAAAATGAAAGAAGCCAGACCCCAAATACCACATGTTGTGTGATTGCGTTTATCGGAAATGTCCATAATAGGCAAATCCAGAGAGACAGAAAGTAGATTAATGAATGCCGGTGGCTGGGGGGAAGGAAGTATGGCGTATGACTGCTAATGGGCATGAGGAACCTTTTTATGGTAATGAACATATTCTGCCATTAGCATCGATGATTGCACAACCTTGTGAATATATTAAAGACCACTGAATTATACGCTTTTTAAAAATTAAGATTATTTTTTAGAGCAGTCTTAGGTTCACAGGAAAATTGAGGGGAAAGCACAGAAATTATTCATATGCCCCCTGCCTCCACACATGCATGGCTTCCCCCATTTTCAACATCTCCCACCAGAGTGATAAATGTGTTATGATTGATAAGACTACATTAGCACATCATAATGACCCCAAGTCCATAGTTTACCTTAGGGTTCACTCTTGGTCTTGTTCATTCTATAACTCTGGACAAGAGAATAAGATGTGTCCATCTTTAGGGTACCATACAGAGTATTTTCAATGCCTGAAAAATCCTCTGTGCTCTGCAGAGTCATCCCTCTTCCTGCCCCCATCAATCTTCAGCAACCACTTAGGCGTTTGTTCAGATCTTTCACTCATTGATTAATGAGGTTGTTTGTTTCCTTATTATTGAGTTCCAAGTGTTCTCTATGCATTTCCTGTATCACTCCTTTATGAGATGTGTTTTTGCAAATATTTTACTGTAGTCTGTTACTTGTCTTCTCAATCTCTTATCATCTTTCACAGAGCAGAAACTTTTTACTTTTAATGAAGTCCAATTTATCCATTTCTCATGGATTGTGCCTTGAGTTGTATCTAAAAAATCATCAACATACCCAAGGTCATCTTGGTTTTCACCTACGTTATCTTCTAAGAGTTTTGGAGTTTTGCGTTTTACATTTAGATGCATGATCTATATAGAGTTAATTTTTGAGAAGGGTGTAAGATCTGTGTCTAGATTCATATTTTTGCAGCTGGATGTCCATTGTTCCAGCAGCATTGATTGAAGAGCCAATGTTGGCTCCAGTGTATTGCCTTTGCTCCTTTGTCAAATCTCAGTTGACTATATTCCTGTGGGTTTATTTCTAGGCTCTCTATTCTGTTCTATTGATTGATTTGTCATTTCTTTCACCAATATCACACTGTCTTGATTACTGTAGCTTTCTAGTAAGTCTTGAAGTCAAGTAGTTTCCAACTTTGTTCTCCTCATTCAACATTGTGTTCTCTATTCAGAGTGAATTATACACTTTAAAATGTTGGGTTTTTTGGTATGGAAATTAATATCTAAATAAAAAATATTTAAATCACCTCCTCAGAGAAACCTCCCCAGGCCACACTATGGAAGATGCTACCCCACGGCACTCCCTGCACTTCTGTCTCTGTCAATCCCCTGGCAGTGTCTATTGAAGACACATCTCTCCCTAGGGTTACCCTGCTCCTTAGCTGCAACCCTGGTGATGATCAATTTTCCCATGGAGTAGGCTTGGTAATGGCTGTCACCAAAGATGTCCACATCCTAGTCCTCAGAGCCTGTATATGTGTTACCTTCATGGTAAAAGTCGCTATGCCAGTGGGATTAAGGGTAGGATCTTCAAATGGAAAGTTACCAACCTCTGTGGGCATCTAGACCTTCCACGACCCCACACACCCGAGTGTAGACAGGGGCTAGAGGAGTGAGGCCACAGTGTCTCCTGTATAAATTAGGATGCTTGAAGTCAGTGATCCACATGACTGCAAAGTGTCTGTTGGCCTTGGTTCTCCATCAACCCACTATGCTCCAAGACCCTGGGATAATGCTTCCCAGACCTTGCAGGCCTGTGGATTAGGGAGAGGTTCAGGGGCTTTGGTGGATGATCATCGGGCTAGAGAAGGACATGCCAGAGCACGGTGCAGCAATGCCAAAGTAGAAGGAAAGATGGTTTTTGTTGGGGTGCTCTTTTGGAAGTCGAGGGGAGTCGTTGTCCTAGCTGAGGCAAGGATGCCTCGTGAGTGAAGATGACGCCCATGAATGAACACATGGGCAGGGGGAAGGAAGCTTCCAAAGCCCCTCATACTGTCCTTGGTGTCGTAGGTCCCACTGGGAACCTAGAGAGCCACCGTCTTGAGAACCCCCAATAGAGATGAATGTGTGGTTTTGTGCTGTCCCTGGCGTGGCTGCAGTCAACTACTGGCCACTGGGGGGAACCTCCAGTGTCAGGGGGGCCCACTGAGCCGTGCTGGAGCAACTGGACAAAGGAGGAGTCATGTGGAAGTCACGCTGGCCATCCCCTCGCCTCAGAACCTGCTTGCACCTCCTATTACTAGCGTTCGTCTCCACCATTGCAGCAGGTCAAAAGCAGGAAGGAGGGACCGAAGATCCCCCTGTTTCCTCATTCAGCAGCTGTGTGCCAAGCCTTCACCCTGGGCCAGGAGCCCTGGTCAGCCCTGGGGTGGTGCTAAAAAGTGCCCAGTGGTCCCTGCCCCACAGGAGCTCAGTCTGGAGGGAGACGGGCAAAAGCACCACATCCAAGATGTGTGAAAGAGAAGAGCATGAACTGGAATGAGAAGAAAGAGTGTCCTGCAGGGAGGGCTGGGGTCTCACAGGGTAGGAGGGTCTGAAAGGCCTCCCTGGGGTGACATTGGCTGAGAGCATAGTGACAGGAGGAGCCAGCTGTGCACATAGCGGGAGCAGTGTGCCAGGGAGAGGGCACTGCTGGTGCAGAGACACTCAGGCCAAAGCGAGTTTGCCAGAGGAGGTTTGAAAGGCTGGCACTATGGCTGCAGAGAGCCTGGAGGAGAGCGGAGGGAGGAGGGCAGGCCAGACCCGGGGCCTGGGAGGCAGCGAGAGGGATCTGCTCCTCCTGGACTCCATTGCTCCCAACCCTGCACCTCTCAAATACAAATACTGATGATCTCGCCATCTCTGTGGGCAGGAACGCTGGCACTGCTGAACTGGAGCCTCTGCCTCCTGGCGTCTTGCAGGTTAGGGCTGTGGCCTCAACTGAGGCTGTGCTAGAGTGAGATTTGCTATGGAGGTCACTCCCGTGTGCGTGGTCATGATCAGCTTGACTGAGAGCTGAGCTCCTTTCTCCCTGTTTTCCAGGGCTTGCCCCTGGTTCTTCCCTATGTGACCTCTACATAGGGGAGCTCAGGACATCCGTGCATGGTCCCTAGGTCCAGGGGCAAGAGAGACTGAGAGAGAGAGAGAGAGAAACAAAGGGAGCGAGAGAAGGAGGGAACACAAGAGCGGGAGGAAGTGGGAAGGACAGCCTGGGGAATGAGATCTGGAGGGCTGGCCTATCACTTGTGCTGTGCTCTGTCGGTCAGAGGCCAGTCCCTGCCCACTGAGCCGCTCCACAGGGGTGTGTCGGACAGGCAGTGACATTCATGCCTGCCAGGGCCACACTGACCGTGAGTGGAGTGTCCTGCGGTGAAAGGCTCGCTTCCTCCCTGGGCTCATCCTGGGCTGAGCTCCGATCCTCCTCCCTGGGAGTGTTACTCATCGGGACCAGCTCTGCTCTCCAGGTTTTCCTGGACTCCATCTCCTCAGAGGGAGGTGTACACGGAGGGGGACTGAGGGCCGAGAAAGCAGGGTCCCCCTCCCCACTCCCAGCTCCTTCTCTTCCTGTCCCAGGAGGGCTGAGGCCTCAGGAGCCTCTCCTCCCTGCTCCCCACCTTCTCTACCTTCAGAGCCCCTTGGCTCACCCTCTGAAGAAGACCAAGGAGAAGTTTCCAGGTGGGAAGGCCTTTCTGCATGTGAGCCCCAGAGAGGACAGGGAGCCCACAGGGCTGGGCTTTGCCCCTCAGTCATCTGGGACCCTCTGGGAGGCAGCAAGGCCTGGGGCCAAGGCCTGGGCTGGTGGCAGGTCTCTAACCCTCCCCACAATGCGCACCTGCCTAGTCTCTCCTGAGTGTGTACAGGCCTGCATGTGTGCACAACCGTCCAGACCCCCAGGGATGCGTGGAGCCCATCAAGTCCTTGTGTCTGTCTCACTGCCTGGTTCTCCCTCTCCACTTTCTGGCTAGTTTGTGGCTCTGTTCTGGATCCAACCTCAGGCAGCTACAAAGTTGGCCTTCCATGGCAGCTTGCCGCTGAGATGGCTACAGTTTCCAGAAATGCTCAGGGGCTGGGGATTCCCCACCTGTGCAGAAACCAAGTAGGCAACTTCTGACAGGGAAGCAGCCGCCTTCAGGCTTGCCATTGTCGCAGGGTCCTGACACTGAGGGTGTGGGGGCCGGGAGCTGCCCTGGGTGAAAACACCACAGACTCTCATTGGTCTCCCTCGGCCTCAGATGCTCCTCGGTGGGTTGTGTGCCTTCGGTCTCTTGGCAGAGTGCTGACCTGGTGGTTTTCTGCCGGCTTCTCCAGTGTGGTCATTGCTGTGCGGGAGGCGGATTTGCTGAATTCCTCGCTCCACCATTCCGTGTGTCCTGCCAGCCCACCCTGAGGACGTTTGGAAGGCACATCCTTCCAGCAATCTGAGCACCCAAGATGGAGACTCCGGGGCCTGGAGGATTTTGAGAAGAGCTGGTGGGAAGGCAGTACTGCAAAGCTTTTTGCTTCCGGAAAGCTCTCTGGGGTCCTCAGCATTTTCCTGTTTTGCATCAAAATCCTGAGATCTTGAAAATGCCAGCAAGGTTACAACGTGGGCCCCAAAAACCACTGTCTCTGGGCATCCAACACCAATCAAATATTCAGAATTGCTTGTCACTTGAGATGAGTGGAAAGGAATCGGGCAGGTGGGGTGGAGGGGTGGTCTTGGACCCCACTTTGTGTTGGAAGGACAAATGCCATGCAGATGAGTCTTTCTCTGGGCAGAAGGGCGGGACCTTTGTGGAGAGCCCAGCCGCAGACACTGCTGTGGTCGCACTCCTGTTCCCTCAGCCCACCTGAGTGCCCCTGCAGCTGGGAGCCAGTGCCCAGGAGACTGATAGCGGCCCCCTGCAGTGCCTGCATCCCTCCTCCCTGCCTGAGGGCTCTCCTGCCCCATGGGCCCTCCCTCTCCTGCAAGGCTGTGCGGCCTTGTGCAGGAATGCCCTGGGGTGTTCCCTCCACCTGAGGGGACCGAGCCAGTCCAGGCAGGACCTGGTCTCCTGCTGGGACAGAGTGATGCTCACCACAGTGGTGCTGGTTCTTCAGGCCCCGCTAAGGCTTTAATCCTCCAGGCTCACTCCCCGCATCCTCCCTCAGGCTTCCTGGGAAGACCTGCAAACAATTTCCCCTCCATCCTCCTCTGCATGGGTACCAAACTCTGCTGAGACGCCACACTGGCTGTGTCTTTGGACAGGCTGTACAGCCTTCTGGACTTGAGCTTCCTCGCCTGGAAGATGCTGACAAATGGCCTCCCTCAGGGAGTCATCAGGGGGGACCCAGTGTGTGACGATGGAAACCACTGCAAAGAACGACGCCAAGTGATCCTAAGTGAAAGTGCCAGCCTTGCAAAAGAAGCAGGAGCTCATGAGGCCCAGGGGGGAATGCGGGAAGCCTGTCCCAATGGCGCGGACAGTCCCGGATGGATGAGGGTGGCCTCGCAGGGCAGGCCCCCGAGCAGCAGAAGAGCCATTGGATGAGGAGGGACCAGGACAGAGGCTTCCAAGGAGGAAGATTGAAGTGCTAGGAGGTGAAAGAGGCCTTAGGAAAAGTGTGAGCCCTAGAAGATGTTTCCTCAAATGCCATTGTTGGTCAGAAAAATGGTGTCACCAAGCCCCAATCCATTAGATTTCTTCTTTGTTGGTTTTAGGAATCAGTGCACACTTGTAATCAGAGCCCATGTTTTGTTCAACATAGGGCATATTTCTTTGTCCTAACTTTTCCTTCTTTTCTTGTTCTAGCAGAGGAGCCGTGCACGTCTTCTCTCCATTCTTTCCTGTGCATGACTGGCCTCTCTGTTCAGAAGCGGATTGCTGGTGCTCATCACTCCCCCTCACCCGAGAGATGGCCGTCTTCCATGTCACACAGCAGATGTGAACCGCGGGGACAAGGGTCACGCCAGGTCACACTCACTGGTGAGGTCACATTGCTGGGTGCACAGCAGGGACCAGAGGATTTGGGCTGAATGAGTGAAAAGTATGAGTGAGAGTAGAAATGAATGAATGACTGAGTGAGTGAGTGAGTGAAGGAAGGAAGGAGGGAATGAAAGCCTCAGTGAATGAGTGAGGGAGCGCCTAAAGTCACAGCAGCTGGGATCCACCGAGGAGGAGACTTGATTTCTGGTGGGCTCCGAGGCTGTCACAGGGCAGGCCCTGCACAGCGGCATGGAATGTGTCCAGCTGTCCTTCCGGCTCTGAGCCCCTGTCACCTGCAACACAGAGTCGCCTGGATCTTCTTCAACTCCGCCTCAAGGAATGCTGGCTATTCCTGGGGACAGGGCAGCAGGAGGGAAGCCGAGGAGGGACTCCCCAGACCCCGCACCCAGGAGGACCACTGTGACAGCCTGGCAGGTGGTTCCCAATGCACTCCGGGCAGCAGGCAAGAGATCCACAAGTCCTTCCTCAGCGGAGTCTCCCAAGAGCCCGTCACGAGGCCCAGTCATTTCCTCATTGTGCAGAAGGGGAAGCTGAGGCTCAGGGTCTCCCCTGCAGTCGCCAGCTAGAGAGAGGCTGAGCATCGCCTAGGACCCCTGTCTCTCCGGCCCGGGGTCATTCTGCCCAGTGTCCCACATTGCAACCTCCTGGAGCTCAGGACTCCTGTCTTTCCTGGAGCCAGCCCCATTCCGGCGTCCAGCCATCACTGAACTTGAGGCCCAGGGCCATCCCGTTTGCTTGGGGCTGGGGTGGTGACCAGGTTGGCCAGCCACAGACACTGTGGGCTCTCCGAGGACCAGGACCAGCCTATCCCCCCACAGGATGAGGTCTCTCTGGGCACCAGCACCAAAGATTGTCAGGACTTTAGGGAAAAGAGGTCCTTCCTGGTCAGGGGGGCCCATGGGGTCTAACAGGCACTGGCTTCCAGTCCTGGCTCTGCTCCTCTGTTGGGCACAGAGGGACCCAGTCTCTTTAAGCCTCGGTTTCCTTATCAGTGAATTGAAGGCCAGAATCCCTCATGCCCCACTAGGCTGCCAGGAGGATTGGGAGAGACAGCTCATGTGGCAAATAGAGGCCTGGTCCGAGCTCGTGCCCAGGAGCCGATCCTGCTGACATCACCCCCAGGAGTCCCTGGGGCCCTTGGCCTCTGCCCACTCTGTTCTCCCGCCAGGCATGCCCGACTCGCTCTGACTCCTTTGTTCCTCTGGAATATCTTTCTCCACCCCATCCGGTGCCATGACAGTCTGCCAGCCCGGGTGGGATCCAGGCCCCCGGCCCAGCTCTCCTCCTGGGATTCCTCATCATGGGAGCTAGTAGCTGTGGGGCTCTTCGAAGGAGCAGCCACTCCAAGTGCAGCCTCTGTGAACTTGTCTCACACTACCATGGAAGGTCGGCTACCAGCCCAGTGCTCAGGGGAGGAAAGCGAGGCTCGAATGGCAGTCCCTTGTCAAGGTCCCCAGGGCTCTCTCCCTCGTCCCCACTAAGCACAGCCCCTCCCTCCCAGAAGCAGAGTCTGCTGGCTGTGTGGACCAGGGGCTGGCACAGAGCCTGAGGCAAGGGTCACTGCTAGAGGACCCTAGCTCTGCTTTGGGCTCAATGACCTTCTCTAAAGCCCCCCAGCCCCAGGCTTAGAGCTCTGGCACCTTCCACGAGGCCTCCGCCATACCTTGTCAAAGTCCCTTCTGCTCACACGAGGTCCAGCGGGTCCTGCGCATGCAGCTGAGAACGACCCCTGGATGGAGCACGTTCGAGGTGGTCCCTGTGACTCTGTGCACTGCCCTAGATATTCTTTCCTGCCTCGAGGATGGGGTTTGGAGGGAGAGAGAGCAGGCAGGAGTGTGTGGGCCCTCCTCATCCTTTGTCCTGGTCAGCAGGTCAGGCTACTCAGCTCAGGAGAGTTAGAGGCTGGGAGGGGCATTGGGAGGCCAAAGTGGGCTAGGGAGGTGGAGGGTGGGACCAGGGATGAGGGCAGCAGCAGGACCAGGAGGGCAGGAGGGGGGCCCTCCAGCTGGGTAGGTCACCCCTGGTGCCTTCCTCACCTGCATCCTAGCAGCCAGTCCTTGTCCATCCCTCCCTGAGTTCTCTGCCCCAGGCTCTCTGCATCCCCACGTTCCCAAACCAGGCTCACAGCAGAGAAGGAGACCTTGAAGGTCAGAGAGTGACCGACAGCGGAACACCGTGTTGACGTCATGCGCCAGAATCTCCCCCTCTGGGGATATGTCCTCCAGGATCAGAGATTGAGGGAGGCTGATGTTCCCATCAGCGTGAGGAGGGGAGAGGAAAGTCAGAAACGGGGCACGTTCCACATCGGGGCCATTTGGAAATTCGGATGCCAGGATACCCAAGAGGAAGAGTGTTGTCTGACCAGGGTCCGCCCGTGAAGAAATCAGATCCAGAGGAGCACACGCCCTGCAGGCCTCCGCACTCAGCACCCACAGGATGCACGCACTCTGACGCACACACCGGCATATCCATGTGCACACACGCAGCACAGGTGTGAACATGCATCACCCCACACACATGCACCCCCGCGCACGGGCACACGGGCACACACACACACACACGCCCGCGCGCACACACATGTGGACACCAAGGGAAAGGACTGGAAAGGTGAAGACCACCCGTGAAGGGCACTCCTGAGTTGCCACTTCCTTAATTCTTCAGTCTCTTAAAATTCATTATCTTACTACAATAAACGTTCACTGTCTTGGAATAGAAATCTTCAAAAATAGAAACTAAAGAATGTACTTTATTCCAAAGGTGGATCATCAATGGATTTCATTTAAGCTGTGATATTCACCTTTTTAGAATTAGGAAAGGAATACACGCACATTCTAAGAACTTTCAACATCCTGCCAGGAGCAGATGAGAGACTGGAAAGTCGCGAGCCCCATAAACAGTTTGGTGCATATCTCCCTGGTGTGGTTGCTCTCATTCTGTCTCCTTCTGTCTGTCTCTCTCTCACACGCACATTCATTTTCATAGATGTCTGTCTCCCTGTTGATGTCACATATCCGTGTTCTGACGGATGGGCCGCACGGGTCCCATTGCCTCTCCATGAACCTGAGTTGTGTTCCCAACTCCCAGCCATTGCAACCAGTGCTGTCATGACTATTGTTGAAAAGATATCTTGCAAACCTTGGGCAAGACCTCCTGTGGGCCACACTCCTGGCATTCGCACTGCCAGCAAAGGTGGGGTCCTGGGGAACTTGGAAGGGTCCTGCAGGCTATTCTCACAGAGAGCAGTGTCCTTTCCCCCTGCTCTCCAGGGATCTGCGGGGGCCTCTGATTCCCCAAATTCTCACCAGGGTTGGTCGCAACCAGACCAGAAACCTGCCAGTCTGGTGGTGACCAATGCCATCTCCACGGTGTTTACGTTTGCACGTGTCCTCACGGGGGAGGTCGAGCATCTCTGACATATGCTGTCCCTATGTATCGCCTCTCGGGGGAATTGCGTGTGTTTACTCTCTGTCCCTTGAAAACAAGGACTTTCGGGATTCTTTGGTCCAGAGGGAGGTTGCACCTTTCTCTCACCTTAGTTTAGGAGGAAGGCTTTCGAGTTTGTGGTTTGTCTTTCCAGCTGTCTCCCTTTTTATTGCTTGTGTTTTGGCCACAGGAAGAACCAGGCACTTCCTGTGTGGCTTGGGGATCTGGGGTCCCCCTTAGAAGAGTGGTCTGTAGCCTGACATAATGCACATGTTTACTAAAAGGGCTTCATCTGAAGCATCTAAGCCATAATCCATTGGGACTTTCCTGTCAGCTGGCAAAAATGCTATTCAAGTAGAAAGAGAAATGAAAAATCGACCAGTCCTGAAAATATGGAAGCAGACTAGGATGGCCACCTATGGCATGACACTGCTTATCGGATACATCCAGAAAAGATTGACCACAACCTGCCGGAACCCAGATTAGGGGTTGTCAGGCAGCGAGGGAGGAACGGCGGATGAGCACTTTGGGAACAGGCTTCCCTTGTGGTGAAGGGAATGTTCAGCAACTGGACAGCGGCGATGGAGGCCAAGCGTTGGGACTGGACTTAATGCTCAGGAATCGTACCATTGAAAAGGAGAAAACGCAGAGTTCTTCAAACAGAAATCAATTAATTTTAAAATTTATAGAAACACCAAACAAAGAGACAAACACGGAAAGAAAAAAAGGCTCAACAGACATACAGGGGAAGCAGGGAGAGGAAGGGAGGTCGTGGTGAGGGAGAAGGTGGAAGGGATGGGTCAGGAGCTGGGGATGACGGGGGTTGGAGAGTGAGCTCTCCCGGGGACAATGCTGGGGCCTGAGCGGGCTCCAGGGCTCCAGGAGGATCTGGAGCAGGGGATGGCTCTCCCTGCTCCCTGGCGACAACTTCAGCCTGCCCCAGGGCACTGGCAGGAGCCGGAGCAGGGGATGGCTCTCCCTGCTCAGCTGGTTCCATGAGAGCCGGCTGCAAGGCTCCTGCAGGAGTCTAAGTAGGGGCTGCCTCTCCCTCCTCCTGTCCTGGGGCGCCGCTTGTCTCCTGCCCTTCTGCAGGAGCTGCTGGATGTGATTGTGCTCCCCGCACACAGGCTGGGTGCTGTGCAGGCTCTGATCCTTGTCCAACAGTCCCTGAGGACGGCAGCCTTTTCCCCACGCCTGCCGCTACGCTGTTCCTGCCCAGCTTCTCTTCCCTCGGGGAGCTGGACTCCGTGTCCCGAGTGGACCTCTGCAAAGACAGTGACCAACAGTCAGCCCAGAAGCATCAGAGCCCTGCTCAGCTGCCTCTGCTCTTTCTTCTGCCCTCTGCGCCTAATGCTCCCACATCAGGCACCACCCTGTGTCTGCGCAGAATTCTCCCCAGGATGAAACAGATAGACCTCAGGGGCTCGGGAGAAACCTCGGGCAGACGGTGCTGCCCGGCACTCCACGTCCCACCTGATCAGCCATGAGCTGGGGTGGGAATGGGACCGGCCCACCAGGCTTCTAACCCCTCATCAGCCTGCTCCTCCTCGTGGTGGTCCACTCACACAAACCACCCTTCCACCCCCCCCCCACACACACAGGGAGGGGGCGTAGGGCTGTCCAAGTGAGACCACATTGGTGGCCTGGCCTTGATTTCCCACCCTGGCCGTCCCCGTGTTACCTTTGTGTCCCTCCACACAAACGTCCTGAGATGTCTCGAGCGGGACAGGAGCCCGCATCTGCATCCTGGGCACTCCTTGCGGGCTCTGCTGAGGCTGCGGCCCTGGCACATGGGAAGACAACAGGAAATCATGGTGCTCCTTCTAGACGACTGCTAGATGAGTGAGCTGTTGGGGGCTGTCTCTAGGAGCTGGGAACTTAATGCTCAGGAATTGTACAATTTAAAAGGAGAAAACACAGATGTCTTAAAATATAAATCCATAAATCTATTTCAAGGTGACACAAACACCACAACAAGACAAGAAAATGAAAATTAGAAACGGCTACACAGATATACAGGTTAAGGTGGGAGACGAAGGGAGGTTGTGGTGAGGAAGAAGGTGAAAGGGATGGGTCAGGAGCTGGGGATGATGGGCGTTGGAGAGTGAGCTCTCCCGAGGACAGGGCTGGGGCATGAGCAGGCTCCAGGATTCCAGGAGGATGTGGAGCAGGGGATGGCTGTCCGTGGTCTCCAGCTGTGGCTTCAGCTGGCTCGCTAGCCCCAGCAGGAGGCAGATCAGTGGATGGCTCTTTCTGGACCGTGGCTGGGGCTTCAGCAGTCTCCCAGGCACAGGCAGAATCTGGAGCAGGGGATGGCTCTCCCTCTTCCCTGGCTGCGACTTCAGCTTGCTCCTGGGCCCTGGCAGGAGCTGGAGCAGGGCATGGCTCTCCCTGCTCCATGGCTGAGTCTTCAGCCAGGCCAGAGTCCCAGCAGGAGCCGGAGCAGGGGATGGCTCTCCCAGCTCCTGGGCCCTGTCTTCAGCTGGCTCCACAGCCCAGCAGGAGCTGAAAAGTCAAAGCCCGTGTCTTTCCAGTGCTGGCAGTCCCCCTCTCCCTCTCCCAAGCTCCGCTCACAAAGCCAACCTGTGGCTGTGACAGCAGTGCCCGGCTGTCCCCTGCCCTGGATTACAATGGGCACAGATATATTGGGGGGTTTCCTGCCAACCTCTGCCCAGTGTCCACTCACAGAGTGGCATCAAAACTTCCTCAGTCCCAGGACTGGCGTGCTCTGCTCTCATCTGCGAGCTCCCCAAGGTCCCCTCTCTTAGCTGGGGCTGGGGAGGACCCTACATGTCCCCACATCCAGACCCAGTGGCTCAGAAAGGTGGCCCAAGATGGCCATGGGGTCCTAAAGGTCAGCCTGGGAGATGCTGCCAGGAGGGTCCTGTGGTAGGTGGGCAAGTTTCTCTTGGTGCCATCAGCTTGGGGTGGGGGCCACGACTTTCCTGTCTCTCCAGAGCCTTCTCTGCTGACCTCCATGGCTTCCTCTGTCACCTCACAGGGGATGAGCCCCACCAGACCCTGCATTTCCTTGTGGACACCACACTGGTCACCGAGGCCATGCTGCCCGGTGGGGAGGCCACAGTGGGCATCTCTGAGTTCCCCGGCTCCCTCTCTTCCACCAGAGGCCTGTGGCCTGCAGAGGGTGGGAGGGGAGCCTGCTGGTGCTTGGGGGGCTCTGGAACCCCTGAATCTTGAGAGTTGAGGTGTGCACACCTCTCCAGCTTGGATGAGTGCCTGGGCAGAGGGCAGTGGCATGGGCAGCACCTCTTGGGGGACTTGGGAGACCCCCGTGGAGGATGGAGATGCAGAGCCAGCCCCGCCCAACTCTCTGTGGGTGAGGACTGGGGCTGAGGGAGAAGGAGGTTTGTAGGGAACCAGGGGAGCCCATGCCGAGGGTGGAGCCAGAGCAGACATTTCTAATTGGAGTGAGGGAAGCGGTGCCCAGGGCTCCCCCTGTCCCTGCCTCTCCCCTCCTTGGCTTTCACCACTCTGGACTGTACAGGGATGGGGTGGGCGAGGGGCGAGGGGTGGGGGTAGTGTAGACGGTTTGAGCTTTTCTCACCAGGGAGAGGCACAGAGGCAAAGACACAAGCTCAGAGCCAAGGTGGTGGCTCCCAGCGGCCACTCACCCCGCCTCTCGGCAGCCTGGCCCAGGAACCCCGTTTCCCTCCCTGTGCCGCCTGCCTCCCCACCCTGAGCCCAGAGACCCTCAGCCCCCATGGGGCATCTTCCTCAGGCCTCCCTGAGCCAGGCTGCCCTCAGGGTCTGCCTTTGCCTGGAGGAAACGTGGTAATGGGCTCTTGGGCCTGAACATGGGATCAAGGGTCACCCAAGATGGCAGCGCCCAGCATGGGATTTCTCTGACATTTTCTTCATGTCACACAAGGGACCTGAGCTCCACGTGGGCAGGAAACATATTGGGTTTTGCTCCCTGGTGAAGTTACAGTGCTGGGCACACAAGCAGGGAATAGAGGCCACTGGCTGAATGATTAAAAGAATGAATTCCTACCTGAACGAATGAACGGATGAGGAACAAGTGAAGGCCTGAATGAATGAATGACTGGATGAATGAGTGAGTGAGTGAGGCCATGAGTGAATGAGTGGATGAATAAGCCAGTGAACGGAAACACAGACGCCGCGATGCAAACGGGAGGAGGCTCTATTTCTTGTCCTGGGGCCTCTGCCCAGCTCAAGGGCCCAGCCAGTCCCTGGCGCTCCTGGCCTCCGTTTCCCCACTGTCCCCTGAGGGGCGGGTGGTGGGGCTGCAGCAGCCCAGCTTGGCATGGCCATGGCCGGGATCTCCCCGCGGGCTGTGGCGGGGACGCGCTCGGGGCCGCACGGCCTCCCTCCAGCGGCGGACATGGGCGGACCCCAAGGTCGGCCGGGCTCGCTTCCTGGCCCTGTGCACACGGCCAAAGAAAGCGCGTGCCCGTGACCGCCCGCCACGCGCATGTGAACCGCCAATGGCGCCAAAGGGCCGCTCCCAAGGGTCTTGTCCCGCCTTCTGCTCCATGGCCAGGTTGGGTGGGGCGTGCGGAGAGGTCCTGGGTCCCAGGGGCCAGGCTGTGGGCGCGGCAAGGGGAGCAGAGAGAGGTGGCCTGTTCCCCCAGAAGCCTCGGCCCCGCGTCCCGGGCCAGCCGGCGCCCAGGGGCCGGCAGAAGAAGCTCCGGGGCTGGAGAGAAGGCCTCTGAGCCCGGACACCCGCCTGTGGTTCACCCTGTGGGCCGGACGCAGGGGACAGGGGCCCTTTGCTCCGTGTCCCGGTCCTTTATCACCGAGGGCTGTTCGTCGGCGTCTGCAGGGACAGCAGGAGACCTCCGTCACCTCGGTGAAGGACACGGCCCTGGCCTGGTGAGCCCACAGGTGAGAGAGCTGCTACCCGCCACCAAAGGCGGCACCATGCTGCCACCCCTGTGTCCGGCCCTGTCTGGACCCCTGAGGGAGGGACAGGGACCTGGTGGCAGGAGCACACCTGTCGCGAATGTGGATGCTACCTGGCCGAGGAGACCAATGTGTCTCTGCTCATTTGTGATGAGTTGATGCGTTTACTGTGGGGGACTATAGGGACGAAGGGGTCAGGACTCAAGTCGTTTGGTTCAAATGTCCGTGGGGATAAACTGAAAATGGCAACTCGCCTTAGAGTTTTCTCCTGTCCAGTAGACTGTCTCCTTTCTGCGTTGGGGAAAGAACAAAAATGATGGTATATTTTACCCTTTGCAAAAATAAAGCACCAACCTTTGTTTCTTTAAAATGATGTGAAAAGTTACTGGTATCCTTCAAGTTTTGTTTGGGGGTCACGATGGTAAACAGGCAGCTTTCTTCGAAAATGTCTTGTTCTAATGATCAGGCCACTCCTGGCACAGGGAGCAGAGATTTTCATGTCTCGCCAGGTTGAAAGGCCCTGGGCTAGCTGTCAGAGACACTACCAGCGTGTCCTTGGAGCCTCCCTGTGTCTCAGTTTCCTCATCTGTAACATCGGGCTCGGCTGGAGGGCCTAAGTGGTTTCCAGAAGTTCCTGCAGCTCTGACAGCTGATGCCTTAAGTTAGCAAATGTTCCTGAAGACATGAAACAGGAGACAAAAATAGTTTTTTCCCCTTGAGGGTCTAAACTGGTAAACAGACAGACGAGAGAGGCCGAGCTCTCAGATGAGTGGTTCCAGTGAAACTCGCTCACAGCCTGTGTGTCATGGAAAGTTCCCATTTCCATGCTCACTGCACAGGTCCTGCTCCTTCTGTCTCACCAGAGTTCATGGATGCCCTTGGGCACTTTCATTCATCTTTTAGCAGGATCTGTGTTCACCCTCGTGGGTCCCTGACTATCACACCAATGAGTCAATAATGTTCACTTGTTCCAAGTCCTGTTGTTTAAATCCCATCTCCAGCTCTGTTCTGGGCAAGTTTCTAAGGAAACCTCCGTGTCTTGGAGTGATTGAATTAGAGAGAATGTTACAGCATATGCACTCTCGTTTTCTCCCTTTCGGTGTGTTTCCCACATGGAATAGCTGCTTTGAAAATCAAAAGATAAAATTTCCACTCTGTCCTCTGCCAGCTACCCTCTTTCCTAGAGAGACACCATAAGCTGCACCTGCTTTCCCTTGGGAAGATCGAGGCATAAATTCAAGGCAAAATTTCTTTAGTGTGAAGGCTAGGGTTAGGGCTGCTCCCGCCCATGCTGCTGGCTGGAGCAAGTCTGCACCCCCTTCCTGACACCAGCATCCCCCATCCTTTCCTTCTGAGGATGTCTTTGCCCATTTCCCTGGGGGTGGGCTTTGTAGGGCTGTGACCCACATCCTTTGGATTGGTTGGGACTCAGCTGTAGCCAGTGCCTCGCGCTACTTATCGTGGGACAAAGACACATCGCATAGTTAAAAGAAAATTGCTCTTCTTTTTCTTTTTTGAAACAGCTTTGTTGACATATAACTGCCATGCCGTGTAATCCACCCATTTTCAGTGTACGATTCAGTGGTTTGTGGGATATTCACAGAGCTGTGCAACCATCCCCACAATAGTAGAACATGTTCATCCCCTCGAAATGAGACCCTGTACCCGTGAGCAGTCACTCTCCATTCCCCCATCCCCATGGCCCTAGGCAACCCCTCAACTACTCTTGTCTCTCTCTGTCTATTTTGGACATTTCATATACACGGAATAATACAATACAGGTCCTTTGATGGCTCCTTTAATGTAGGATGTTTCAAAGTTCATCCGCATTTATAATACATGTCAGTAATTGATTCTCTTTTATGCCAAATAATATTCTGTTGTCTGGATATACCATGTTTTGTTTATCCACTAACCAGTGGAGGGGTATTTGGGTTGTTTCCAACTTTTGGCTCTTGTGAATCCTGACGCTATGAACATTCGTGTTCAAACTTTTCATATGTTTCCATTTCTCTTGGGTACAAACCTGGGAGTGGAAGTGTGGCGTCGTATGGAAACTGCGTCTAGATTTTGAAGAGCTGCCGGGCTGTTTTCCAAAGGGCTGCACCATGTTTTATTTCAAGCCAGCAACGTATGAGGATTCTAATTTCTGCCCATCCTTGTCGACACTTCTTACTGTCTACCTTTTAAATTACCACCGTCCTAGTGGATGGGCAGTGATATCTTGATTGTGGCTTTGATTTGCTTTTCCCTTCTGAATAAGGATCTTGAGCATTTTGCCTGTGCCTTTTGGCCTCTTGTGTATCTTCTTTGGAGAAATGTCTGTTTAGCTCCTTTACCCATTTTTAAGTTGAGTTATTAGTTTCTTTATTATTTATTTATTTATTTATTTTTAATTCTTTATTTTTTTATTTATATTTATTGAGTTAATGATAGGTTACAATCTTGTGAAATTTCAGTTGTACATTATTGTTTATCATTCGTGTTGTAGGTGCACCACTTCACCCTTTGTGCCCACCCCCCACCCCACCTTTCCCGTGGTAGCCACTAATCTGTTCTCTTTGTCCATCTTTTTAAATTCCTCATATGAGTGGAGTCATACAGAGATTATCCTCCTCTAACTGGCTTATTTCACCTAACATAATTCCCTCAAGGTCCATCCATGTTATTGCAAATGGAATGATTTTGTTCTGCTTTGCAGCTGAGTAGTATTCCATTGTATATATATACCACATCTTCTTTATCCAATCATCTGTTGATGGGCACTTAGGTTGCTTCCATGTCTTGGCTATTGTAAATAATGCTGCAATGAACATTGGGGTGCATAGGACTTTGGAATTGCTGACTTCAAGCTCTTTGGATAGATACCCAGTAGTGGGATGGCTGGATCGTATGGTAGTTCTATTTTTAATTTTTTGAGGAATCTCCATACTGTTTTCCATAGTGGCTGCACCAGTTTGCATTCCCACCAGCAGTGGATGAGGGTTCCTTTTTCTCCACAACCTCTCCAACATTCGTTACTATTAGATTTAGATATTTTTGTCATTCTAATGGGTGTAAGGTGATATCTTAGTGTAGTTTTGATTTGTAATTCCCTGATGATCAGCGATGATGAACCTCTTTTCATGTGCCTGTTGGCCATCCATATATCTTCTTTGGAGAAATGTCTGTTCATGTCTCCAGCCCACTTTTGGATCGGGTTGTTTGATTTTTTGTTGTTGAGCTGTGAGTGTTCTTTATATTATGGATATTAAGCCTTTGTCAGATATATGACTTGCAAATACTTTTTCCCAGTTGGTTGGTTGTTTTTCTGATTCAATCCTGTTTTCATTTGCCTTGAAGAAGCTCTTTAGTCTGATGAAGTCCCACTTCTTTATTTTTTCTGTTGTTTCCCTTCTCTGAGAAGACATGGTGTCCGAAAAGATCCTTTTACTACTGATGTCAAAGAATGTACTGCCTACGTTTTCTTCTAGAAGCCTTATGGTTTCAGGTCTCACCTTTAGGTCTTTGATCCATTTTGAGTTTATTTTGGTGAATGGTGAAAAAGAATGGTCCATTTTCATTCATTTACATATGGCTTTCCAGTTTTCCCAGCGCCATTTATTGAAAAGACGTTCTTTTCTCCATTGTATGCTCTTTCCTTGACTCTCTGTCGAGAGCTTTTGTGATTCCAGCAGCTCTCTGCCTCAGACATGGTGCCCTCTGCGTGTGCAGTCATCTAAACAGTGCAGGGTCTGGAACCGTGGAGAATCTAAGGCAGTACGGTCATGCTTTGCTTAACAGTGGGGCTAAGTTGTGAGGAGTGTGTCATGGTCAGGCAATCTCGTGATCGTGCAAGCACCACGGAGTTCATAAACCTAGATGGCAGAGCCTCCTACACACCTAGGCTCCATGGGACCAATCTTATGGGACCCCCGTTGTTGACCGAAACGTCCTGATGTAGGGCATGACTGTACTTGCCAACTCCAAGGGCACGGAAGTGTAGTCTGTGGGGCTCTTTCAAAGAACGGAGACGCTCGAGGCCTACTCTGGACCCACTGACTCAGAATCTACTGGGATAGTTCCCGGCTTTAAAGACCAGACATAGTCCTCATCTGCAGACATCTCCTCAATGGTTTTTCACGCTGGGTTTTCCCTCATCTGAAAAAATCAGGCCAAGAGATTGTGAGGATCCATAATTAGTGTTTTAATACATTTGGCAGGACTCAGTGTTTTGCACGTTCTGTGATACTGGGATCTGCGTCTTCACTGTAACGTGTTAAACCTTTAAATCTTGTGCAAAAGTCATGTCATTACCTAGAGAATCCTTCTGTGAATGGCAGGCAGATTGCCATCTTTCTGTTTCCGCCTCCTCACCTTTAAAATGGGGAGAATAACGGTTACCTGCCTTTTGGATGTGAGGATTAAAGGAGACAGTTGGTGCAAAGCAGTTGGCACAGGATCTGGCACAAAGTGAAGCCTTCAATAAATTATGATTACAGTAGTTTTGATTTCCCTCCAGTCGGAATAGAGTTTAGTTGAAGTTAGTGGCTATGTCACAGCTGTGTCTCAGGCTGGTGTCTGCCGCCCTGAGCTAAGCCATACAAATCCCTAGAATAACTTTTCAAAAGCCTGTTAGCCTCTTGAGGCTCCTACACTTCTTTATTTTATTTTATTTTATTGCAGTAACAGTGGATTCTAACATTATGTAGCTTTCAGATGTACGTTGTAATATATTTCGAATTCTGTGTAGATTACATCGTGTTCACCACCCAAAAACTAATTATAGTCCGTCACCTCACATGTGAGCCTCATCACCCCTTTGGCTCTCTCCCCTCCCCCCTCCCCCTATGGTAACCACCAATCCAATCTCCGTTGCTCTGTGTGTGTTTGTCCTTGTTTTTATCTTCTGCTTATGAGTGAGATCACACGGTGTTTGACTTTCTCCCTCTGGTTTATGTCACTTCACATAATACCCTCCGGGTCCATCCACGTTGTCACAAATGGCCGGATCTCATCATTTCTTAGGGCTGGGTAGCATTCCATTGTGTATACATACCACGTCTTCTTTATCCGTTCTTCCCTTGATGGGCACCTAGGTTGCTTCCAAGTTCTGGCTGTTGTGAATAATGCTGCAGTGAACCTAGGGGTGCATGTGTCTTTCTGCATTGGTGTTTGCAAGTTCTTTGGATAAATACCCAGCAGTGGGCTAGCTGGATCGTATATACGGTAGATGTATTCTTAGTTTTCCGAGGATACTCCATACTGCTTTCCATAGTGGCTGCACCAGTCTGCACTCCCACCAGCGGTGTAGGAGAGTTCCCTTGTCTCCACATCCTCTCCGACACTTGTCTCTTGTCTCGTTAATTAGAGCCATTCTGAGCAGAGTAAGGTGACCTCTCCTTGTAGTTTTGATTTGCATTTCTCTGGTGGCTAATGATGTCGAGCACCTTTCCATGGGCCTGTTGGCCATCCGTTAAGTCTTCTTTGAAGAAATCACTGCTCAGATCTTTTGCCCGTCTTTTTAATTGGGTTGTTGATTTTTGTTGTTGTTGAGCTGTATGAGTTCTTTCTGTATTTTGGCTATAAACCCCTTATCCGATATATGGTTTGCAAGTATCTTCTCCCAGTGGTTAGGTTGTGTTTTGGTTTTGTGGAGGGTTTCCTTTGCCGTGCAGAAGATTTTTTTTACTTTGATGTGGTCCCATTTGTTCCTTTTGTGTTTGGTTTGCATTGCCCAGTCAGACGTGGTACTTGAAAATAGGCTGCTAAGACTGCTGTCAAAGAGCATACTGCCTATGTTTTCTTGTAGGCGTTGCATGGTTTCGGGTGTGACATTGAAGTCAAACCCGAGGAGGCTGCAGTTCCCCGAGAGCGAGCGTAGCGGGGACCCTGCGTCCCTGTCAGCGCACCTTGCCGCTCCGCGGAGGTCCGAAGCAGCTTGTGGGCAGGGCCCAGGAGTTCTCCCAGGAGGGTGTCCCTGTCGCTGTCCGCAGTCCAGCGCCGGAGGGGGGACGGGGCAGCGGCCGGGGAGCGTGTGGGCGGCGGCGCGCGCGGGGAGCGCGCGCGCGGCTGCTGGGCCACCGTCCGGGGAGGTGTCGGCGAGCCGCGCCAGCCTGGCCAGAGCCGAGCCCGGCGGAGTCCGGCCGCGCTCTGCTGCTCTCCCCCGGGCCGGGCTCGTCCGTTCCCCCGGCGTCCGTGTCCCCGCTGGGCACAGCAGCCCGGGCCCTGCACAGCCATGGCCGCTAGCCTGAGGAGGCCCTCCTTGAGCTCCCGCTCTTCCTGCTCGCCGGACACGGACGACCAGGGCGCCTGCGAAGATGATTGCATCTGGGAGAGGTACCTGGGGGCGTGGGCCTGGGGGCTGGTGGGAGGCGAGCGTGTGGAATGAGGAAAGTCACTCAATAGGGACAGGTGAAAGTGCCCTGCCAGCAGTGAGGATCCAGCTGCAGTTCAATACTGTGAATGTGTACTTTTATCAGTGTGCCTGGTTGTGTTAATTCTCCACCAGTACAGAGCAACCTAGATGAAGGAAGAAAGACGAAAGATGGTTGGAAAGAGTCAAACATAAAATTTTTAGGATGACTATGTAGAAGGACCTAAGTAGAAAGACTTTGAGCGTCTGGTGAGAGTACTTAAAGGGATTGACCATGAAAGTTTGGCAGAAATGGATGCAAAGCCATGAAAGATCAGGAAGAAAGAAGTGTGGAAGGTTAAGGTAGAAGAGCAGTTGTCCTTTTCAGGAGTAAGGAACTGAGGGGTCTTGAAGGAAAGGAGTGAAGAATCTGCTTATGGGATCTGTGTATGTGTTCTAGATCGGGTATCAGCAAAATCCCTGTAAATGGCCAGATAGTAAATATCTGTGGCTTTGCAGGCCTTGTGGATTCTGTTAGTACTTCTCATCTCTGCCCTTGAAACTTGAAGGCAGTCATAGACAATAAGTAAACGAGTGGGCCTGGCTGTGTTCCAGTAAAACTTTATTTTCAAAAACAGGTGGTAGTCTGGATTTGTCTAGTTTGGTGACCCCTGTTCTAGATGATAACAATTTCCAGGATGTGGACATAGTTAAGTGGAAGTGAAGACTGTTAGAAACCAAGGGGTTAAGATTCTTTAAGATTAGTGTATTGACTATAAACTGTCTATATCTATCATATCTAGAGGACACTCCACCACCAACAGAATATACATTCTTCTTAAGTGCTCAAGGAATATTCTCCAGGAAAGATCATATGCCAGGCCATAAAATGAGCCTCAATAAATTTAAGAAGGGCTGAAATCATACAAAGTATGTTCTCTGATCACAATGAAGTGAAAATAGACATCACTAACAGAAAGAAATTTGAGAAATTCACAAATATGTGAAAATTAAGTAACACTTCTCAATCCAATGATCGAAGAAGAAATCACAAGGGAAATTAGAAAGTAGTTTGAGATGAATGAAAATGAAAACACACCATACCAAATATGGGATGCAACTAAAGCAGTGGTAAGAGGGAAATTTATAGCTATAAATGCCTACATTAAAAAAGAAGAAAGTTTAAAAAAAGAAGAAAGATATCAAATCAAAAACCTAAACATCTACCTTAAGACAGTGGACGTGTAAGAGAAAGAAGTGGCGGTAATCACAAGGGTCTGAAATGGCCTAAGGAGATGGAATGGAATGAAAGCCCAGATAGAAAAGTTGGAAAAAAGTTGGAAAAGTTAGGTAAGAAGAACAGTTTGTCTTTGTAACTGGACCATAGGAAAGTAGGATGGTTTATATGTTTTTGCTATAGAATTATTAAGTTCCCATCTGTACCACTTTCATCTATTTTCTCTGTCAAGCTGAAGTCAATGTCATTTGCAGAGCTTAAAGAGAAATGCAGCATTGGAGGTTTGAAGAATAGTCCTTGTGTAGGGTGGCTGAAATACTCCTTGTATGGAGTCGACTAGAGAAAACCATTAAGAATTTCAGGCTGTTGAGGATCCTTTTGAGGCTGGTAGTAGTGTATTACAGGGGACTACTGATCTGCTCTGTTGTGTGATTCCTTCAGCTGCATTTGTGTATGTGGGTGAAGGCACAGGAAAGGCAAATGTTTGCATAAATATATGGCTAGGATTTTTGCTAGATGGGTGAGATGGAAAGATAAATGGGCAGGGAAATTTAGGATGTTGAAATGATGGGCCATGGTCAATAAGCTAGATAAGGATGGAAGTAAAGAAAGGAAAAGCTACTGAAGGGGGAGCAAATAGAGGGATCAACTAACCGGAGGTCACCAGGAGGTTTAATATACAAATCAGCTCCACAAGGGCAGGGAATCTGTTTTGTTCACTAATGTGTCCCAGCCCCTGGAATAGTGCCTGGCACACAGTAAGTGTGAAATATTTGCATTTGTTGAATGAATGATCATGGCAGAGTAGGGGTCATCTAATATGAAGCCGGGAGAATGGGGAGCTGTAGTCAGAGTTGCATGTTTGCATGAGTGATGGCGGAGGCGAAGCGTTATAGATCACACCTCGTGTGTCTGACACGCACATATAGCATGTTCTCAGTACCTTTTAGCTTTTGTCATTATGTTTTTTGGCCTTTTATAGGAATTACTTATTTTTAAAGAAATAAAGTAGAGTCATATCTCTGCAAATGGGTGAGTTGACCTTTCCAAAATAAGTATCATTTAAAGCCATTGGAGCATTCAAGGTTGATAGATTCCACCTTGTACCGGCAGACTAAACAAACAAAATACTACTAGGACTTATCTTCCTTTCCAAATTAGCCTCATCTACTTCTCAAAGCCAGAAGCTCAGAGTACTTCTAGCACTTTCTATTGTTTTGTTTATTTTGCTTATCACAGTGCGTGTGGTCAGCTTTATATTTACGGTGCTGTATCACCTCTCTTAAGTACGTTGACCTTTCACGAGGCTTTGAAAGGCCTCTTTTTTGCTTTTAGTGTAGGGCTGAAGTCTCCTTTAAAAATAGGGATGGCTGTTTGCAAAAGAAAAGTTCACAGAAGAAGGCTGAAATGATAATAGTCTAATTTTTAAACAATACCAGTGTTTTTCCATTTAGCTAAAGGAATCAGAGAAGTATGTTGATTTTGAGGAATCATGTCTTTTTTGGGTAACTTTCAGCGGTTCTTACCCTGTTTCTCCATAGTATAGTTACTTGTACACAGTGGATATTTAAGAAGTCTGTACTGGCTGATCCTTAACTGTAAAATAAGCAGTTCTCTGAAATGCCCTTGCCTCTGCCTCTTTGCCTGGTGAATTTCTTTCATGATCCAGTTCAAATATCACCACTGAAATTACCCCCACTCTTACAGGAAACGAACAGGCCTCTGTCCCTAGAGTAGTTGGTAAGTATTTTCTAGTGCGCTGACATCGTTTCCTTGTGTCTCTCTTTCTCATCCTCACCTTTTCTCTACCAAGGAGCAGGGACTTTGGTTTATTCATCTTAGTGTCTCCAGTGCCTTGCATGTGCCTGCCATGTATGTGCGGTGCTCCAGAATTGTCTAGCAAATGAGGTGGCAGCAAGAAAACTCATTCTACAAGCATGCTGTAGGCTTAGATAGGAAAACTCTGCCCTCTAAAGGATTTTGCCTCTTTAGAATTTTTCTGCAGTCAAGATACTGCTGCTAGGTGAATGATTAATCTATTAATCAATGATTAATTGATTATGGCCCCATGATCTAACCTGTAGATGTAATTAACTTAGAGAAAAGTTAGCCTTTTTTCCTACACCAGCTTCTTTTAAATTAAGCATAACACATAGGTGATACTCAATAGATATTTGTTAAGGTACAGATGTCCACCAAGATGTCAACCATGAGCGTTATTTGGGGGGTGGTATTTTTGTTTTTTAACTTTCTTCTTTAGATAGAATTTTTTCATTATTTGAATTTTCCAGTTCAGGATACATATATATTGTCCATTTTTAAAAGATATGGTACATGACAGAGACAATTAAGAGAAATAAATGCTTTTGTATAATTTGGAACCAGTCAGCTGGGCATGGTGGGCCAGTTCATTCTTTGGTAACAAATCTCAGTGGCATAGGAAAGCAAGTATTTATTTGCTACAGGTGGATGGGGGTTCTTCTGCATCCAGTGTCTCAGATCCAAGCCTTTTCCATCTCCAAGTGGCTTCTGAAGTTACTGCAGCCAGAGGAGGGAGAGACGGAAGAGACCTGCCAGCTCTCACCTGCCTTGGCACATGTCACTTTGCCATCGCCAAAACTAGTCCCGTGCGTGGCCTCAAGCTGATTGCAAAGTAGAATGGAAAATGCAGAGGAGCACCAATAGTCTCTGCTAACATGACTGTGACTCTCATTTTCCAGTTACTGTGATGAATGTATGTTGGATCCAGACTGCGGTTTCTGCTACAAAATGAACAAATCAACCGTCATTGACTCTTCATGTGTTCCAGTTAATAAGGCATCTACAAATGCGGCAGCCTGGGGCAGGTATGCCACTCATTACACACCATAAGAATATACAATCAAATTTCAGCATGACACAATTTTAAACTTACAGAGTGACTGCACTTGAAGTCCATGACGACACTTCTTTTAAGCTGGTCTTCAGAACGACATTATTTTGCAGCATGTACTGATGAAAGTAGGTACAAAACATTGCAGCTGTATGTTTCATAAACTAAGAGTAGAAAGCACTCAAGCCTAGACTTCAGGAAATCCAGATTCCAGACCCACCTCTGCCCTAAGCTATAGGAATTTGGATCTTGAGGCTGGTGTTCCTAAATATTGCCAAGGCAATTTCTCCTGCTGTGTATTGTTTAACTACACCAGTAATTTTCAAAGTCCCAAACTTAAGTGAAAGACCGAAAATTGTCAAGTCAGAATCAATTAATCTCATTTTAAATTCTTTGATGGAACTATTGTTTTGTTAAAATACTTTCCTGGAGTTTAATGAAATTAAGCAAAATAAGGATAAAAGTTGGTAATCACTGGCATGTCATTAATCTGGGAAACTGTAAACCTTTCTCTTTTTGAGAGAACACTTTGGTTAGTAGTAGGCTCATAAATGAAATAGTTGTATAGAACAAATAATTCCCCACATTTATGAACTAATATTCGTATCCATGGACATAGAAAACATGCAAATATTAGTTGACATTATTTAAACCTCTTTTGTGTTTTAAATTCCCATAAAAGGAATAATGTGCTCTCATCCTGTCTGCCTCATAGTACTGATGAAGGCAATGAAATCTGTAATAAAGCACTTGTATCTCCTAGGAGCTATAAGGATAATATATCATCATTAATCATTATGCTGTTGTCATTAATTATTTTATTAGAGAATTACTCCAAAGAAGTAGAATAAATCATATGGTAGTTGAGTGAAAACCCAGACCACATTTTAAATACACAAATTACAAAGAAATATGTAAAAGAAATGCAATTATTACTTAAAATGAAAAGTTGAAAGAGCTTCTTCTAAAAACACCCAGTGTGTAATTTTCATCGGTGAAGCTTCAAGACGGAGTAATTGATTAAATATTTCTGGATGTAATAGTTTGCAGTTTTAACCCTTATGATTCTTTTTTCAATAGAAAAAACTGAAAGTTACTAGTCTAGAATCATGAATATGTTATGAAATCTGTGTATGTAGTTTCCTTTATTTCACAGAATGACCTTATAAACTTATTAAAAATATCTACTAATGGTAAGGGGACACTAAAATTGGACATTTCTCTCACCCTCAGTAGGACGTCTAGAGGTCAGAGGCCTCAAAATAGGAGTTTTGTTCTTTTTGAAAATAACAAATTATACAACTTTTTAATACAAATGTATATTACTTCTTTTATTTCAACTTAAATCGTATATTTTATTTATATTTTTATACCATTATTCCTTGACTGCACACACTGCTACAGAAAAGTGAGGCACAGATAATACCTAAGTAGAAAAAATACAAAGAACTAAACAAAATAGACAAAGAACTTTTATATTTGTAGAATATCCTTAGATAATCTCAAACTCTTTACCCAAAAAAAACAGGCTTCCTCACTCTTCTCTGTGCAGAGCAGCAGCCCTCACCCCAGCTTGGCCACTGCAGTTGGGTGCCTCAATCTGTGATAGAAAGAAAGCAAAAAAGACAGGCTATGTTCACCATGAAAAAGTCCTACAACAGATTTTCCATTTGTAGGGAAAATAGCATTCACTGTATTTTTGTTTGTTGGTTGATTGATAGGTTTTATACGATTACCTGGAATGGAATTCTCAGGGCAAAATCTACCATTACTTGGATTCACATCTGAGATATACTATTTATAGATATTTCAGGGGCGAGTACTGAGGCAGTTCATAGCCATATATCCTGATCTCTAACTGTAGCTATTTCCCGAAGGGACACGGGGTGAAATGGTAATACCATTCATGATGGACATCATATGATGATTTTGATGAACTCTGAATTGTCTCAACTAAGGAAAACCGTTTGTATAATCAACCATAATTTACTGGAAACAAAACTTTGAGTCAATCAGCATGCTTTTCTATATGTTGGTAAATTTCAATAAAAAATATTTTTAAAAAATCATTTAGTTCTCCAAAGAAGATCTATCTACAAATGGCCAGTAAGCACATGAAAAACTGCTCTATGTCACTAATCACTAGGGAAACGCAAATCAAAACTACAATGAGATACCACTTCATACCCATTAGGATGGCTACTATCAAAAAAACAATTGTTGTGGAGGATGTGGATAAAGTGGAAACAATGCGCACTGTTGATAGGAATGTAAAGTGATGCAGCCACTATGGAAAACAGTACAGTGGTTTCAGAGAATTTTAAAAAAGAATACATATCATCTAACAATTACATTTTTGGTATATCCAAAAGAATTGAAAACAACATCTTGAAGAGGCATTTGAAACCCATGTTCGTAGCAACATTATTCACAATAGCCAAAAGATGGAAGCGAGCCAAGTATCAATTGACAAATGGGTGGATAAACAAAATATGGTATATACATACAATGATGGATTATTCAGACTTAAAGGAAAGAAATTCTGGTACATACTACAGCATGGATAAACCTTGAAGACGTAATGTTAAGTGAAATGAGCCAGTCACAAAAAGACAAATGTCGTATGACTCCACTAATATGAGATACCTAGAGCAGTCATATTATAGAGACAGAAAGAAGAGTGTTGGTTGCCACGAGTCGGGGGAAAGAGGGAAAAGGGAGTTGTTGTTTAACGGATATGGAGTTTCAGTTTTGCAAAATGAAACTAGTTTTGAAGATTGTTTGCACAACAGTGTGAATATATTTAACACTGCTGAACTGTACAATTAAAAATGGTTAATATTTAAAGTGGTTAAGATGGTAAATTTTATGTTATGTGTATTTTACCACAATTAAAAATAAAAAAGGAAAACCCATTTAAAAATCATTTAGCATACTTCTAGAAAATACAGTGCACCGAGCTGAGGGAAAACCTTCTCCTCCTGCCCATCACCCCCTGCCCCTCCCACACGCATCCCACACACGTGCGAACACTGGTTTAATGCACAGCTGAACTGGAGAGAAATCCCCAGCTGCCACAAATGAGAGGGAGAGCAGCAAGCCCATATGGAGACCCAACAGCCCATGGGAATATCAGAAGCGAAGCAGGGCTTCAGGGTGAGAGGTTAGTGTTTTAGTTGCTGAGAGAGATAAAGCTCCCAGCCTTGCCTCTAGAACTGTGAAGTGCTATTTAGGCTCTGAAATAGGGGCAAGAAAAACTGGACTGGGCTGGGCTGGGCTGGGCTGGGCAAGCTGCGAAGTTCTGCTGCCCACTTGGGGCCCTGAATAGAAGCAGTGTCACACGTGAGAAAGCAGAACCAGGAGCCTTCACTATGGGGAAGTACGGGTTCTAATTTCACACTGCCTTTGTGAAGCGTGAACGTGTTGAAAAACATGAACGCTGAAAAAAAGTGGGTCCCAAACTGGAGATAGCCACAGAGCCACTTCAAACATAAACATGCCGTTGTCAGAACCCAGGACACATGAGACTTGCTTGGAAAGCAACTCAGTAAATATGAGATGACAGTCAAAAATTACAGACTACATCAATTAATGAAGGAAAGAAAGCCACCAAGTGTGACAAATGGAAAAATGAATACCTAAAGAACCTTGTATTACAAATAAAATTTTGAAAGAGATTTTTAAATAATATGTGTAAAAGAAATAAAGAAGGTAGTATAATTGTTTCAATTATACTGAAAGCTGTACACTTATGAGTTGTGCATTGTATGTGTATATGTGTATGTAAGTATCTGTACATGTATATACCTAAGTATATACTTAAGTAAATTTAAAAAAAACCTTGGAAAACTAAAATAACATAAAATAAAAGATAAATAACATAGAAGGTGGTATGGGAACTTCTAGAAAAAAGCCCTCTATATTCCTTTGTTTTTTTTCAGAAACAAATGGAGACTATAATTAGTTTTGAAACTTGCTAAATATACATGTTAAAAATATGAGTGTCATTTCTTAAAAATATTTGCTAATAGAGGGGGGAAAAACCAAGAGAATCAATCAAACGAATAAAACAGGAAAAGAGGGAATTTACAGGGGAAAAAAAACATGGTTAGGAGGAATCACCAAAAAACCCAGCAAAATTAAGTATAAATATACGCTTGTTATTATAGTAAAGATAAACCAATTAAACATACCTATTAAAGACAAAGATCCTCAAACTGGATTTTTTTAAATGTAGTTGTATGCTATTTACGAGAGACAATCATAGAAAGGTTGGAAATAAAGGAGTGAAAAAAATTAGATAAGTGCTAAATCAAGAAGACAAAAAAAATAGATTAGAGAATTGGGAAAACTTAATAACAAGCTTGATGTAAGAGTTAAATAATCAACCTAACACATAAAGAATTTCATTCTTTTCAGGCAAACATAGAGCACTTATGACAATTTACCATATTCAAGAACAATAAATTCAAGAAATTTTTTTTTAAGATTTTATTTTTTTCCTTTTTTCTCCCCAAAGCCCCCTGGTACATAGTTGTATATTCTTTGTTGTGGGTCCTTCTAGTTGTGGCACGTGGGACACTGCCTCAGCGTGGTTTGATGAGCAGTGCCATGTCCGCGCCCAGGATTCGAACCAACGAAACACTGGGCTGCCTGCAGCGGAGCGCGCGAACTTGACCACTCAGCCACGGGGCCAGCCCCAAATTCAATAAATTTTTATAAATGTATATATATTTCAGTAAATTTTAAGTAAATCTAGATAACCAATATTACGCAAAACATATTTTCTAACCAAAATGCAATAACACTGCAAGCAATAGCAAGATATTTATCACCGCTTCTACTTTAGTTTGGGAGGTTAAAAAAATACTTCAAATTAATTAAAGGGGGAAGAAGAAATCTTCATGGAAAATAGGACATTAAAATTAACAACTGAAAAGATCCACAGGAAGTTAGAACTAGAACACAGAGTTAGCCTGTAGAGTGAGCAGACGATGGAAATTAAAAGATAAGAGAAAAAAATAAGGCAAAGCAAAGAAATACTAAAGGATCAAAAAACAAAAGTAAGTTGTTTCTTAGAGATCAATGTAATGAAGAAACCTCTGGTAATACTGGTTAAGAAGAGAAAGAAGGCACAGATAAACAGTATTTAGAATGACAAAAGGGCACATAACAGATAGTAAAGATTTTAAACCTCATAAGAGAACACTACGAATAAAATTGTCCAATGCATTTGAAAACAGGTAAAAGAGACAGTTTTCTAGAAAAAACATAATTTTGCAAAACCAATTGGACACCTCTGTGAAGTGAGATTTTTATTCCCATTAGACAGAAGAACAGTGATGCTTAGAGGGTCTGAATGACTTTCTCGAAGTTAAAAAGCCAGTAAGTCCACCATTTTTAGGGGAACAACATTTGGGTAGTGGAAAGATGCACATTTTAGAGTCAGACAGTTTCAAATTTGAGCTTTTATCATTTACCTCATAAGTGGCCCTTGGACAGGCTGGGCCTCTCTGAGTAAAATGGGAGTCATATAATTGCTGTTTAACAGTCTGGTTTTTATGAAGATTAAATAAGGGTCTATCTGAAGACACTTGTAAAAATAGAATGCCCTGTGCAAATGTAAGTAGTAATATCGTTTACTAATTTTTATTTTTTTTTTTAGATTTGTCAGTAACACATTTTCTAGATTAGAATAAGCACTTCCTAACAGATAAGTGCATTAGGATACTTTCTATTTATTTATCTGTCTGTGCATCTACCTCCATATCTCCTGGCTCTCTCTACATACAAAACCATGAATAATCTATTCTGGAACTTTAAACACCCTGACTCGTGAAAAGTATTGCTAATGAGGGATACTTTCTTAATGTGCTGATTCAGTATTTGTTTCCTATAATACATCATTTTCGCCCTGTAATTATACACACTAAAATAGCTAGATAAAGTCCCTATTTGGCAATTCATTGTTCTAACTCGCACTGAATGCCTGGTTTATTGTGTTCATTCAGCAGAGAAGTTTTTCTGAAAGCTGCACTCTGATACAACAACCAGCCTTTTTTCCCCGCATCCCAGCCCTCTCCCACACGGAATTCTAGTCAATCTAAACCCCTTATGAGAAATATCCCATATCCATTATGATTTCCTGCCTGGATGCCTCTCCACAGGCTGTCCTTTCTGCCTAGAATTTACCCTCCTTCTCCCTCTTTGTGATCTCTGCCTGACTTTTAACCATTATCTTTTGCCCAGATCAGGTGTCACTTTTTCCTTACAGTCTCTGGTTGGCCCCAGAACACAATGCTGATTATATCCCCTGCTGTCCTCTAGCACTTCCTTATATAATTTATATGATAATTATACAGTCTTACATGATAGTAGTTTGGGTTTGGATGTATCTTCTCTTCTGGATTATAGATACCAGTGTCTGTATCCTGCACTATTTTTAATCCCTTGATGCCTTGTACATATCAAGCATTCAATCAATAATTGTTTAATGAGAAATGGAAAAGGCTGCCATCAGTGGAAAATTTATATATAAGAGTTTGAAAGTACACAGTTCCAAATGAGAGGATGTGGTGTTCCTATCATTTCATTTTAGTTGTATCTCCTGCATTCATACTTATTTCCAGGAAAGGAAACCTCTAAAAGAAAAATGAGAGTGATAACGATTTTAATTAACAATGTTAAATGTTTACTTGGTACTGATTAAAACACTGAAAAAGTTTAAAGAATAAAACTTAACCATGTACTTTAAGAATGCATACTACATATTGCTTGTAGTCATACTACATGACAAATACTTTTTAAAAATTATTGAAAGGAATATTCAGCACATTTCCTCAAAACATTCACTGGTATATCAGGGAAGCAATATATCTGTAGTGACAGTGTGAGGTGTAATATGAAATTAGGCCAAATAGCAAAAACAGGAATTTTCCTTCATCACCTCTCTTTTTTTAATTTAATTTTTAAAGATATGCATCAGTTGGCGTTTAGAAAAGGAAATTTATCAATAACAAACTATATCAGTGTCTTAATGTATTCATATACAGGATTGCTGTTGTTATCAGTTATTTATATTGGGGATTTAAAATAAAGTATAGTTTAAAATTAATTTTGCCAGCATACATTTTATAGAGAGAGAGCAGTAGAGAGAGAATCTAATATAAAATATTTTAATCCATTTTGCTTTTTGAACAGTTCCTTTGTGTTTTTTCCGGAATAGAAGTCATTATGCTAGATTACCCCCTTTAAGATCTGTAGCTGTGTGCTTTGCATTTGTAAGTTTCATCTATACATAAATAATTTCAGAGACCACATCCCGCTGTGGTCTTCTTTTTTCACGTGCAGAAACTTAGACTTTCTTGGATTTAGAGATTGTCTCTTGTGAAATCTGATGCTATTTATGATGCAAAGTATACAAATAAGAAAAGCAAAATATTTATGAATAATTTATCTGCCTCCTCCATGTTCATTGTCCAGTTTCTTAGCTGACATTTAATTATAATAATAAACACATTTTAACAGTTTTATCCAAGTAGTAACACTCGTAATATATTTGACTACCCTTCATTTTAGGCCAAAACCTTACATTTTTAGTTAGTCCCTTTTACATTTTTTAAATTATTCTTCAGTTCATACTTCATCTGAAAAGTAGTCTGTGAGTTATTTCTCACTAAAGAACAGTGTAAGACTTTTAGTATAATGATAAAGGCTGAGACTAGAATTGCATGTGTTTGATGAATATCAAATAATAATGGCGAGTCTTGGTTCATCAAATATTGCTGCAACTTAGCAACGAGGATCTGGTACTGCAGAGCTGAAGTCTGGGGAGCTTGGGATTTGTCAAAGAGGGGACATAGGGAGCAATAGGAACAAGAGGAAGGAAAATGCAAGGCTGGAGTTGATCCTGGAAATGTGAGTTTGGATCAGTGTCAGAGAGCCTTATTTAGGAATTTAATTTGATTTTTATAGGTACACTTTCATAGGTGTGGAAATCATACTGGCAAAGATTTTAGGTGAATGACTTTATGTGATACCCAGATGTGGATATGACATAGTGAGATATAGTTCTCTTCCAGATATACTAAATATATTAAGAAGAAAATTGGTTGGCACTATCAGGATTTTAACACTTGGCAGGAAACATTATCTAACTAGAAATTGATAATGTGTTTTCATTCCATTTTTATTATAACTATCTTCTATTCTTGGCAACTGTGGTTGGTTGTATTATTGTTCAAATTATCTGCTGCACTCGCTGGGGAAAGATTAGATTTCCCTCGCCCATTCAGTCCTATTCACATGACTTGCTCTGGCCAAGGAAATGAGTGTGGAACCAAGCTGTGTCACTTCCGAGCTGAAACTTTAAGAGCAAGGATTTGCCGTGTCCTCTTTTCCCTTTGGAGTAAAGTTGGCAATGTCCCAGAATAGATGTTCCTTTAGCTATGGTCACAGAGTACAGAAATGTGGAGCAGACCCAGCAGTGACCTCAGAGGGACCTGTAATGTGAGCAAGAAACTAACTCAGTTTATGGACTGGGATTTGGGGCTCTGTTGTTACCTCGGCATAACGTATTCTCTTCTGACTGGTAAAGCAAGATGAACTGTATTCCACTGTGGAAATGGCAGAAAATTTTTTAATTTAAGTTATAAAAGGAAGCTCATTTTTTTCAAACTATTAAACAAATAATAGTACAAGGAGAAGAAAAATATGGTAAATAATCACAAAAGGAGTTACCAAGTGCCTTAAGTTTGGGGAACACTGCTCTAGGTGGTAGGGAGCTGTTAAGGCTTTTAAGTCGGGGCTAAGGTGAATGGATTTGGGTTTAGAAGTTAAAATTCTGATAGAAAAAGGAAGAATTTTTAAAAGAACAGGTAGATGGTAAGGCAGGGCATTTGAAATTTATTAATATAAGGGATGTGGAGGGGTACCATCTGCATTTTAAAATATATTTGTATGTATTTAAATTTATATTTAAAAATTAATATTTAAAAAATGATAAACTATTATGTTATATAAATACATTAATTAAAATTATAAAATATATATATTTTAATACAGACACATAAAAGGAAGATTATCATGTTGCTGTGATACAGAAAGAAGAACAGCATTGGAAATCCAAATACTCTCAGAAAGTTTCTTGCTAGGGGCCAGCCCGGTGGCACAGGGGTTAAGTTTGCATGTGCCGCTTCTGCTGCCTAGGGTTCGCCGGTTTGGATCCTGGGTGCGGACATGGCACCGCTTGGCAAAAGCCATGCTGTGGCATGCGTCCCACATATAAAGGAGAGGAAGATGGGCATGGATGTTAGCTCAGGGCTAGTCTTCCTCAGCAAAAAGAGGAGGATTGGCAGCAGATGTTAGCTCAGGGCTAATCTTCCTCCAAAAAAAAAAAACGTTTCTTGCTAGACTGCATGTGTGAACTAGACCCAGTTTTTCAGATTAAAGAGCTGCTGCCTCAATACACATCATTTAGTATTCAAGTCCTTCCTACTCTCATGGTTTCAGTGCCAGCTTTAAAAAAATAAACAAAATAGTTTTTCCATTATGTATGATCTTGGTTTACAGGTTCTTACTGTTTGTACAACAATGACTGCGTGTTTTATCACTTGGAATTTGCATAGACATTCATGACCTGGTATCAGTCAGAACCCCTATGGCTTCAAAATGATGCCAGAATGGCAAGTGGAAACTATCAGAACACATTACATTGTCCCCATGATTTCTAGGAAGAGCTCATTATAACGCCCTTCACTGTATCATGACTGGTCTTTTATTGTGACAAGTGCTGTTTTTTCCGTCTAAGAATTTTATTTATAAAATAAATATTTCCAAGTATTTGCCAACTTCATTTTCATTCCAGAGACACATGTGCCCTGGAACCCTCTAAAAAATAAAATAGATGAAAATTTATTTTTCCTTATTGTTGTTGTTTATTTGATATATGAGTTACAGGGAAAAGATTGGATATAGACCTATTCTGTATGGACAAACCCATAAATGTTAATATTCTTATGTTTAATTATTGATAGGTTGGATTTTATAACAGAATTTAAATCTTATTCACATTGGTAAGGTATTTGTAGCTGGAAGTATGAAGAGTTTTTTCTAAAGTCATTTTGTAACATTGAAATTTGATATTGTGCTACATGCTATTAAAAATGTATTAAAAAGACACAGACATTACCTCAAGATTGATAGTCTAGGACAGATAGATAGCAACCTTTATACAAGCCTACTTAAAAATTATTGTAAAGAAATGAATGTTCCTTTTACAAATACATAAAGAAAGAAAAGTATTTACCATGTACACTGCTTAGGGTCAAGGACATTGTGAGAGAACGTGTGAAAATATGTTGTAGAATGTGCAAATATGGAATGAGTTTTATAAGTCAACCCTGGCTTTTAGGAATTTCAAATAATGGAAGGCTTGAGGAATAAAAGTTTATGGCAAACTATGGGACAGAGTATTTCAGATACAAAACATGGAGTGTAAATGTTTACAAAATTGGGTGTTCCAACCCTAAAAAATATTTTTAAATAATGGGAATTCTCCCATCACAATGCCTTACGTGAACTTCTTATGACATAACTGAGGGAAAAAATTTCCAAACTATAAAACCATTTATAAATCATTAATTTCTTCTCAGCTTTTAAGGTTCATGAAAATATATCGTATATTATTCTTTATTCTCTTTTCCAGCTTCATTGAGGTATGATTGACAAAAATTGTATATATTTAGGTTGTACCACATGATTTTTGAAGGTGTACAACATGGTAATTTAGTACACTGTGTATACATTGTGAAATGCTTGCCACAATCAAGTTAACACGTCCAGCACCTCACACAGTTACCTTTTGTGTGTATGTTTGTGTTGAGAGCTTTTAAGATGTACTCTCGGCAAATTTCAAGTACATAATACAATCCTATTAACTATACTCACCATGCTGGACATTAAATCCCTAGATCTTATCCATCTTCTAAGTGAAAGTCTGTCCCTTTGACCAATATTGCCACTGGCAACTGCCGTCCCACTTTCTCATTCTATGAGCTTGCCTTTTTTAGGTTCCACATATAAGTGAGATCATACAGCATTTGTGTTTCTGCATCTGACTTATTTCACTTAGCATTATGCTCTCCTGGTTCATCCATGTCCTCCCGAATGGGAAGATTTCCTTTTTATGGTTGAATAATATTCCATTGCATATGTATACCACGTTTTCTTTATCCATTCGTCTGTGGATGGGCACAGGTTGTTTCCATATCTTGGCTCTTGTGAATAATGCTGCAGTAACGTTTTTTATTCTTAATGAAAATTTCATTGAAAGCTTAAAAATGAGATTGATGTGTAATACGTGGAAACGCGTTTATTAAGGCATTCGAGCCCTCAAACTTCTGAAGCTTCAGGGATGGGAAACTATTGTTCATAGAACTATACTGTTTTGTTTTCTGTGAGTGCAGGCTAGTTGACTGAAAACCGATTGACAATGGGAAATCATCTCATTTGTTTTAACATTGAGCTTTTAGGAAGTACTTGATTGTACAGACCTATTGTTACTTTTTAATTATTTGGCTTAGGAAACAGGCATTCAGAATTCTGCTCCGGAGAATCAAGGGACGAAGGAAAGGGGCAGAGCAGTGTTGAGTCAACGTTTTCTATTTCAGTAATGTCTGAAACTTTTCTACATCTGTGCATTCAAACTCTAGTTTTCATCTGGAGGAAAGTGTGTATGAAACGTCTTATCTGCATTTATTATGCCTATTTAATTATTCAACAAACTGTGACTAATAACTTTGCTTATAACCCAAAATAGAATTGCAGAGCTTGGTATTGGTAAAAATTTGGAGGAGATCAACTAGGACAGTGAGACACACTTGAAAAAGAATTTCAAAGGTATCATAAAGCGGAGAAATGTCCTTGCCCTGGGCGCTGTCACAGAAGCTACTTTTAGGAACATCAGAGTTAAACAAAGGATGTTTGGCCAGAACATCCTCTTCCCTGTTAACGGAACTATCATTGTAAGTTCTTCAGGGATTCATAAGATACCTGATGTCTTGGGAGCAGTGAACATTTTAGCAAATAATTTTTTATCTATTATAACAACTTTGCTCCTTTAAATAGAAATTAAGAAGGTACACAGAAATATTTCATGTCTTTTACAATTAAACCAGGAAACGTGTTTAGTACTGCTGCCCAGTTAAGTCTGAGGATTTTTATGGCATTATTTCTGTCTGCCCTAAGCCAGGAGGGAGGTAAGTTCTGGGAAACCACGTTAGTGTAGGGGAGGAAATTTTCCCCCTACCCATCTTAGGTTCTGGACTGTGCTCTGTAACAAAAGAAAAATTAACAAGAAAAAACAAACAGAAGTTTATTAGCATGTATATCTCATATATACGGGAGAGAAACTCAGAGAGGAGTAACCCAAAGAGGTGGCCTAGAATTCAGGCTTATATAGCATCTTAAACAAAGACAATACCTTTTTAGAGAAATGACAAGACAAAGGAAAAGGACCTTGAGTCTCCAGAGGTGGCATATTGTAGGAAGGCACATATATGGGAAAGGAGTGGGAGATAAAGGCTGGTTAGTAAAGTTCGTTATGTAGATTCCTCTGTGCCATCTACAGGCTGGTAGGGTCTAAAGTTGCTCTGTGATTAACTTTTGTCCTTCCTGTTAGAGAGGGAAGAAGGGACACCTTTGTAAATTTATATCCTGCTTTTAGGCAAATAGGGAGAGGGCAGAGAGCTTTTCCTGCATTTGCTACTGCTTAATTGCCTTCAGCTCAAAATGTCAAAAAGGCTTATTTTGGCATAACGTCTTCTGGTTCCCTTCATTTGGCATAACTAGGAAGGGGGATCACACACCTAGGGACATCACTTGGGTCAGAGGAGTGACCCAAGGAAGCTCAAAAGAAGAATTCGGCGTAGGAATGCACGAAATAGATTAGGAAGCATGGGTAGAGGACAAAGAGCTGGAAAATGCTATCATAAAGCTATCCAAATTGGAAGGACAAGGAAGAGAAGAAACTGGAGAAATAGAATGAAGATAAAGCAAGGCAAGCCTATACAAGTTCAAGGAATGTATATCTTGGAGCTGGCTCAGGAAGCACTCTGAGAACATAGTCAGCCTTGTCTGGAGGAGCTTTCTCATTTGTAGATCTTTCTTGGCTGGGCAAGGAGCTGCCTTTGAAGTAAGCAGAACTCCCCCAGATATATTATTGACAGAGTGCTGAGAAGACTCACTGCTTTGAGTTTTTCTTAGAGATTTAGTATTGAAATACAGTGGATATATTTTTAAATATCTGTATACAGTGGATTTTGATATTTTTAAAACATGTATTTCAAATATATTAATTGATGAGGACAGAATAGTATGTGTAGCCTTAAATTTTATGATCTACTGTGTACAAATAACTATTTTATGAATGCAGATGAAGGGCACTCTATCTTTGTTTCATTAAACCCCTCAGCAGCCATCAGTTGCTTTTCTCGACTGGCTTCTATAAATGTTTCATGTCCTGTAGTGCAACAGTTTCGTTTCAGACAAGGCACTGTTTTCTGCATTATGTGAGTGGCTGAGAGAATATAAATTATCCGAAGCCTAAATCTGTGGCAGGTCATCCACAAGTAGAAGCTGACAGAGCCTATCCTAATTGACACGGGAGTGGAGTTGATCATCCTGTGGATTTACCTGTGACTCGTAGCAGCAGTGTAACTTTGACTGGTGACCTCCTGCACCCCACCCCAGCACACACATACACCACCCCCAAAATGAGCAACACACAACCATCTGGTTGTGATTTAGTCTGATTCTTTAAAAAGAGACTTTGTAGCCCTTGTGAGTTTGTGCTGAGCACTCCTTAGTGAGATGTTCAGAGAACTTAATGTTCTCCCAATACCCTTCATTCCTCTTTCATCTTCCAGGTCAAAGATGGAATGAGATGTTTCTGTGTGTGCTGCCGTTTTCAGAAGAGAAGGATAAAGTCACTCACTACCTACATTTGTGGCTCAAGGCATTCTGAAATTGGAAATGGGCCAAACCACAATGGAATAATAATATACTAGCCCAAGATAAAATAAACAATCAAGCATGCCTAGTGTATTAGATATAAAACAAATTTAAAGCATCTGATCCTCTAAGCATTTTTTATTAAGCTCTTTCAAACTCTTAAAAATAGTAATGTTCAGAATTCTTGTGAATTCAGTAGAGCATTACTTTTCACCAACTTCTCTAAGTAAAATAAAGGTAAATGGATAGAGATTCTGGCAGCAGAGCCCAAAGAGACCCATGAAAGGGCAGGTTTATTTGTCTTTTAATCTAGTATTTTATTTTTTTAATGCATATGAATTTTCTTTTATATTCTAAAATATAGCCATATTCAGTTTAGGATTACAATTTTTATTACTTATCCATCGATTTTTCTTCAGTGAGAAAAGGAAAACTTTTATTCCTAGAAAATGTGCTATTTTATCCTGTGGCACATCAGAACATATGTAATTTGAGAAGCATGACAATAAAGCATGGACCCAACCAAGAAACAAACCCATAGTTCACACAAATTAAAAAGAACTAGGCAAATTCTTGTGAAACTGTTTCACACCAGTTCAGTATCAGTCTAAGACGCATTGTAGGCCTCATGTTACAGTTAGGATTTTTCGAACACTGTAGAGTCTACAGTATAGATAATTAAATAAGACTTGAATATCTAATTGAATTTCTGGAATTAAAAAAATGCTCACAAAAGAAGGGAAAGTATTTCAGAAATCTATGGCTCCATAATATCACTAATGGACTCTGAAACATGAACATTAACAGGTTATTCTACTTCTGCAGCTTTTTTGGCCATATTTATTTGACATTTGGCTCTCTTTTATAGAATGGTGGACGTGATATAATTTAACTAAAATAACAGTTAACTATTTTTCCCAGACTGGAAATGTAAGAAGTGACTTTCATTGTGGCTAGCATGTACTGAGATACTTTTCAAAGCTAATAATCCTCATGCACTTAAGTACAAATGCATTCATTCTTAAGTTTGTAAAAATGTTCATCAACTCATTTTCATTAAATCTTATACAATTATGACAATGCTTAGTATTATCAGAATCTTAATTACATTTCTTTAGAGAGTCAGTATGTTATTTGACATAATAAAATCAGCTCTCAAGCCCTCTTGTGTTTTTCCTAAAGTAATAGAGTTTTTCAATTTACCTTTGATTTGTAAAAAGTTTAGGCTAATAAAAAAAAGGTCCAATGAGGAAATTATGAATAATTTATTAAATGTCTTTGATTAGCTTAGTCCTCATAACCTATCAATTGCTGTCTCTACATCTCTAGCTCATTTCCTTGGGAGGTAAAGCAATGCCATTAAAACTCCAGAAATAGAATCTACGTCAGAATGGTTGATTAATTTTTTGAAGTCCCTAGTCTTCACATGTTTAAGTCACTTTAACTCTTAATTGTCATAAATAAAACAGTGCAGGCAAAATTTAAGAGAATATTCCTGATCAGTTTTCCTCCTCTTGGAAGATGTTATTATGGCCTTACAGAATTTGGCAATATAATATTGATGAAGTAATAGGAAATCACTCATATTGGAAATGGTCCAAAATTGAAGCTTTCAAAAGATGGAGTGTTACCTAAGATGTGGCATTGTAGGCTTCAGAGAATTCCCAAGAATGATATTCTTCAATGTAAAATGGAAACTCCAATTTAAAATGTGTGTAGTATAGGAGCTCTGTTTAATTAATATTACAAATTAAATCTTTTTAATTATTATTTAAAATTTTAACTCAAACAGCAGGCCTACTTGGATTCAGGGATGGTAGTGGCAGCAGCAGTGTTTTTAAATCTTACTGAATCTTTTTCACCCCCCCCAGTTAAAAAAAAACATTTGCAAGGAATGACCTTATTTAAATCTTGATTCAAACAAATTGTGAAAAAAATCTTTTAAAAAGACAATCAGGGAAATCTGAACAGTGACAGGCTCCTTAATGCTATCAAGAAATTATTGTTAATTTTTTCAATGGAAAAATTATATTGTTTTCATATTTTTAAAAAGTCCTTGCAGAGATACATACAGAAATAGTTACAGATGAAATAATATGTTATCTGTCATTTGCCTCAGAATAATCTAGAAGAGGTGAGAGTTAGTGCGGGTTTAGATGAAAAGAACTGGCAATGTATTTATAGTTGTTGAAAGTTCATTATGGATATATCAGTATAAAATGTGTATATGAATTATACTGGTAGTCTTTTGAATATATTTGAATGTATAATAAAGGAACAGGTTATATCAAAATAAATGCTGGCCTGGATCAATGACTAAAAATTAAAACAAAAAATGGTAGTTAAGAAGCAAACAGGAGAAATAACATAAAATGGATTGTGAAAATATATGCAATTAAGGCAACAGAAATCTTAAAGAAGAGAAAGAGTAACAAAGGACAGATGGGATAAATATAAAAGAAACAGATAGTAGATTTAAACCAACTATATTGATAAATTACGTTAAATGTAAATGGTCTAGAAACTCCAAATAAAAAGCAGAAATTGCCCAAGTGGATTAAAAAAAGCAAGACTTAACTATTTGCTGTCTGGGGGAGGGGACAGTAATTTAAATATAAAGACATATATGGGTTAGAAGTAAAGGGATAGAAACAGACATACCATGCAAACACTACTGATATGAAAACTGGAGTGGTTTTGTTAATATTACACAAAGAAGGCTGCAAACTGGCCAGTTCATCAAGAAGACATAAGAATCTTAAATGTATATTTCTGTAATAGTAGGGCTTCAAAAAATGCATAAAGCAAAAACTGAATCCACAATTAATTGGAGAGTTTTTCACTACTCTCTCTCAGTAATTGATAGAACAAATAGATAAAAATAGTAAAGACACAGAAGACTTGAACAATACTGTCAACCAACTGGACATTTACAGGACATTCCACCCAACAACAGCAGAATCCACAGTTTTTTCAAATGAATATGGAACATTACTAAGATCTACAGTATTCTGGGCTATAAGACAAGTCTGAAAAATATCCTGTAATTGAATTCATGCAAAGTACATTCTCTGACCACAATAAAATTAACTTAGAAATCAGTAAAAAAAAAAAAAAAAAAAAAAAGGCTTTTGCAAAAATTCTCAAATATTTGGAAATTAAACAAGCACACTTACAAGTAATCCATGGTATAAAGAAGAAATCAAAAGATAAATTAGGAAATATTTTGAACCCAGTGAAAATATATAAAAAATGTTGTGTTGCAGCATAAAGCAATGCTCAAGACAAATGCATAGTTTAAAATAATTATATTAGAAAATAAAAGTCTAAAATCATCAATGATCTAAACTTCCAATTATGAAGCTAGAAAATGAATAACTAATAAAACCCAAAGTAGAAGAAAAGAAATAATACAGAGCAGAAATCAATAAAATAGAAAATGGGAACTGAGTAAATAAAGTAAGTGAAATCGAAAGCTATTTTTTAAGAGGTCAGTAAAGTTGACTAAGTTATGCCTAGACTCATCAAGGGGGGAAAAAGAGACAGAAGACGTCATAACTCACCACTATTAGAATTAAGAGAGAGGACTTAGATGAAATGAACAAAATTTTTTTTTGAGGAAGATTAGCCCTGAGCTAACATCTGCTGCCAATCCTCTTTTTGCTGAGGAAGACTAACCCTGAGCTAACATCCGGGCCCATCTTCCTCTACTTTATATGTGGGGACGCCTGCCACAGCATGGCCTGACAAGCGGTGTATAGGTCCACACCTGGGATCCAAACCAGAGAACCCTGGGCCACTGAAGCAGACGTGTGAACCTAATGACTGCGCCACCAGGCTAGCCCCCAGCAAAATTTTTGAAGACACAAATTTCCAAAACTGACGCATAAAAAATAGAAAACCTAAGTCTTCTTATATCTATTTTTAAAATCAAGTTTATAATTAATAACCTCCCCAAAAAAGAGAACCCCAGACCCAGATGGCTTTATTGGTGAATAACAGATATTTAAGGAAGAAATAATACTAATCCTACATAAACTCTTTTAGAAAATAGCTGGGGGAGGTGGGAGGAACAACTTCCCAACTCATAAGGCTGATATCATCTTGGTACCAAAACCATACAAAAACTACAAGAAGGGAAAAATTACAGACCAACATCCCAATATTCCTTATATGTATAAACATAGAAATTCTCAAATTGAATCTAGCAATATAAAGGAATGCAAGGGTGATTTAACATTGGAAACCAATTGATATAATTCATCATATGTAAAGAATAAAGGATACCATCTCAATAAATGCAGAAAAAAGAATTTGACGAAGTTCGACATCCATTTATGATAAAAACTCTCAGAAGGCTAGGATTGGAGGGAAATGTCCTCAACCTTTTAAAGGACATTTGTGAAAAACCTACTACCAGCTTCATACTTAATGGTGAAAAACTGAATATTTCCCTCTAAGATTAGTAACAATGTAAACATGTCCAGTTTACCACTTCTGTGCAACATTTTACTGGAGGTCCTAGCCAGTGTAATAAGGCGAGACAAGGCATACAGGTTGGAAAGGAAGATGTACTCTATTTTCAGTTGACGTTATTTTTACATAAAAGCTACCAGAACAGGGGCCAGCCCCAGGGCCTGGTGGTTAAGTTTGGCACAACCTGCTTCAGTGGCCCAGGTCCAGTTCCTGGGTGCAGACCTACACTGCTCGTTGGCAGCCATGCTGTGGCAGTGACCCACACACAGAATAGAGGAAGATTGGCATGGATGTTAGCTCAGGGCAAATCTTCCTCAAGCAAAAAGAGGAAGATTGGCAACAAATGTTAGCTCATGGGGAATCCTCCTCAGCAAAAAAAAAAAAAAAAAAAACTACTAGAACAAATAAGTGAAGTTATCAAGTAATGTCAATGTACAAAAATAGATTTTATTTATTAACAACTGGCAAATGAAATGGTTTTAAAGCAAGGCTAATTATACTAGCATCAAAACATATAAATTCTTAAAGATAAATTTAACAAGAAATATCAAGATCACTACACTGAACATTACAAAATATTGCTGAATGAAATTGAAGAAGAACTAACTAGAGAAATATACCAGGCTCTTGAATTAGAAGACTCAATGTTGTTGAGATATCAGTCTTCTCCAAATTGATTTATACATTCAAATAATCCCAATTAAAATCCTAACAGGCTATTCTGTAAAAAATGGCAAGTTCATTCTAAGATTTATTTGGAGATGCAAAAGAACTGGAGTGGCCAAAGCATTTTTGAAAAAGGACAACAAGAGGATTTGGCTTAAATGATTTCAAAACTTACTATAGAGTTACAGTAATCAAGATAACATAGAATTGGTAGAACAGATGTATACATGAATGAAACAGAATAGAGTCCAGAAATAGATCCATACATGTATGGCCAATGGATTTTCCACAAAGATAGAAAGTTAATTCAGTGAGGAAAGGATAGTCTTTTCAACAAATAGTGCTAGAACAGTTGTCTGTCAGTATCAGGGGGAAATGGACCTCAATCCTTACCTCACACCATAAACAAAAAATAATTTAAAATGGATCATAGACCTAAATTTAAAAGCTAAAATCATAAAACTTGTATAAGAAGACATAGGAGGAAATCTTTGTGACTTCAGAGGAGGCAGATAATTTTTAGATAGGATTCAAAAAGCACAAACAAGAAAAGAAAAGAAAAAGATGATATATTGGAGTTCATCAAAATTAAAACAGTGTGATAAGACAGCACACCCACCAGAATAGCTAAAAGGAAAAGATGGACAATACTAAGTGTTGGTGAGGTTGTGAAGCATGCTGCTGGTGGGAGTGTAAATTGGTACAAACACTTTGGAAATCATTTTGGAAGTTTCTTATAAAATTTATCGTAATTGTCTGTGCAATCCAGTAATTTAACTACTACATATTCACTCAAGTGAAATAAAACATGCCCAACAAAGGTTTATATGCTCTTGTTCATATCAGCCTTATTTGTAATTGACAAAACTGAAAACTACCCCAAATGTTACTTCAATAAGTGAATGGATAAACAGATTATGATACATCTGTACAGTTAAATACCACCCAGATATAATCAAAATGAATGACTGCTATGTCCAGTAACCTGGTAGAATTTCAAAACATTATGCTAGACAGAAGAATCTAGACACAAAACAATATGTACTATATAGTTGTCTTTATATGAAATTCTCGAAAAGCAAAACTAGTCTCTAGTGACCAAAGGCAGATAAGTTATTCACTAGGACTGGACATGAGGGAACTTTGTGGAGCTATGGAAATGCTCAGTATCTGCTTTGTGGTGATGGTGCTTACACGGGTCTATACATTCTCAAAACTCATTGATTTACACACTTAAAATGAGTTTATGTTATGTATGTTATACATCAATAGGCGATTGAATTCCTGGATTACTTGGCTTCTAAGAGTTGCCCTAACATACAAAACTGTATTTCTCTAGCTATTTTCAAAGGGCAGAATAATTCTACATTTAGTAAGCAGCATTTGGTGACACCATTAGCCACTGCAAGATTCTCCTGATACTGTTATTAAAAGCCAAATTCTGAAAAGCTTTATCAGTTTACCTTTGACAGTGAATCAGTAGTCAAACTGATATGTTTATCAAGTCTTCCAGCCACTCTTTACTTTTTTCAAATTAAACTTTTTACTTTTAAATAATTCTAGATTTACATATAGTTTTAAGAAATAATAGAAAGAGATCCCATGTACTCTTTGCCCAGTTTCCCTCAATGATAACATCTTGCATGTGACTATACCACAGTAGCACAACTTGGATACTGACATTGTTGCAGTCCACCGATCTTATTTAGCGACTTCCCCAGTTTGTGTTCTATCACACGTGTGTGTGCTGTCACATGTGTAGTTTGTATCCACCAGCACAGTCAAGATACAATGCCATCACCACAAGGATCCCTGATATTGCTCTGTTATAACCACACCCACTTTCCTCCTGCTCCCCTCCCCCCAAACCTCTCCACCCCGTCCTCAACCGCTGACAGCCACTAATATCTTTTCCATTTCAATAATTTCATCATTTCAAGAATGCTTAATAAATGGATTGTACAGTGTGTAACCTTTGGGGATTGGCTTTTTTCTCAGCATAATTCCCTGGAGATTCATGGTGACATAACAATAGTTTGTTCCTTTTTACTGCTGACTAGTATTGCGTGGTACTGGATATACCATTGTTTGTTTAACTGTTCACCCATTGAAGGCCATCTGGGTTGTTCGCAGTTTTAACTTCTAGAAAGTTATTTTCAAATAGCTTGATTTCATCATTACATGACAAAACTTCTAACAACTAAATTATGTTTCCCCCCAAAATTTAAGCACTTTAGAGAATTCTCAAATTTTGCAATATTACCTCTTTGTATACTGTCTGAAGTACTTTCAGATCTTTTTCCTGAGTCTGTTTAACCATAAGGACGTTTGCTTGAGGAAGTTCTATCTTTTCAAGTACAGTGGAGTTTCACTTATGTAGCACCGAGGTCTATCTTGGGTTAGATTTGCTCACAACTGAGAACCTGACTTTTGATGGACATTTTATAGTTTGCAGGTAACGATAAATGCAGTCAGCATCCTGCGTAGCTTCTAATTAGAGTCCAGGGGAAAATGCATCCAGTAGCATTTAGGAGAAAGGGACAGAACACCATTTTATCGTGGAAAAGGGCTATTCCTCGGGCACCGCCCGTCAGTTACATATTCACCTTAAGAGCGCCTTACAATTTGTTGGGCAAAGGTTTGGTTCTTCATTCCCTTTGCAAGCAGACTGAGAGCTTTTGGTCTAATTTTTCAGCTTCAGAGGTTCCAGGCAAGATCAGACGAGTCAATTCTGAAATGTAAATTTGTCAGCAGTCTTTTTCTTAATTTTTAGTTCGTGAAATCTCATTCTCAGGAGCCCTTGTGAAACTGTATTATACATTCATCTACTGATTGGTTTTGTGATTTTTAAATCCTCTCTTCTGCCGTAGCTAAGATTTTGTCACTGTAAGCTTTCTCATACAGCAGTCAGCATCAGAAAGAAGGCTGTAAAAATTGCAGGAAAGCTGCTATTACTGAGGCAAGTGTTTAATGAATACACTAGATTTTAATTGTCTCTTGCTGGTTTGTCCAGTTACCTGTGGAACTAGGCAGATTCTGTGCACAGCTTTCTGCTCTCTGCCTGTGTCTCCAAAACAACCATTCAGCTATCTTTCCTTTTTCCGTTCAGCAAACAGTGGAGAAAGGGCCAGGAAACTCCTCTTTCTCTGCCATTTGTCTAAGACCTTGCCTCTGACTTGCCCACTCAGATCCAGTTTCCTCGGTGCCTGAGTTACTGAGGAGGTGCCACCCCCCAACGCCCTTCACTCCCTTTGCCTTTTAATGAGCCGGTTATTTATGCGGAATGGATTTTCAAAGAGAGCTCTCAGCGGTATTTACAACTTCTTCAAAGCTTTTTTTTTAAAAGCATCTTGCAGTTGATCAGTTTTTAAATACAGTTGTTTCAGACCCAATAGCCTATGGGAGTGGAGAGGCTGAAAAGAAAAACAAATCCGAGGCATTAAGAACCTGAGAGAGTATAACATGGGTGGCTGCTGCTGCCTGGAAAGACTCATCCTTTGTCCATCTTCACGATAGACCCAGAATCCCTCTCCTCCTGTCCCTTCTCCTGCTTGCGCCCTGGTCTCGGCCACTGTTGTCTTGCCCCTGGATTACTCCAGAAGCCTCCTGCCCGGCTCCCTGCTTCAGCCCTGGCCCCCGCACCCTCCCCACCACCGTGTTCTCCACAGAACAGCCACAGTGACCCTTTACAACTGGAAGCCAGACCACACTGCTCTTCCATTCACTCTGCAATGGCTTCCCACGTCACTGAGAATAAAAACCGCACCCTAGAAAGTGCTGCACCCTCTGAGCACCCTGACACACACCTCTCTGAGCTGCCCTCCCAACGCTGTCTCCCTCGCTCCCTCCACTGCAGCCTCAGTTCTGGCTGTTCTTGCAGAGGCGGAGCCGGCTTCCTTCTTTGGCTTTCCTACCTGCCTGGACAGCTGTCCCTTCAGAGACCTGCAGGGAGCACCCTCTTGCTTCTCTGCTCCCTCATCACCTGAGCATCGGGTGCTTAGTTGAGAGCCCTGTAAGGTAACAAACTATGCACCCAACTCCTGCACTACTCACTCTGCTTTAATTTTCTTTTTAGTATTTATATTACTATGTTGACATTTAATGTCTAAATATACACATTTAACGTTTTATATGGTTATCTGTTAGTTTTCTGTGTGCCCATCTAGAATGTAAGCTGCAGGAGAGCAGTGACCTTTTCTGTTAGTGCTGTGACACCATAGACTAGAACAGTGCCTGGAGCCTCGAGGTCCTGTAGTAAATATTTCTTGGGTAAATTAGTTAATTACCCAATCTGTATCACCTTTATTTTATCTTGCATTACCACAAGTGGCAGAATAAGCTAAGAGCAGAGGAATCAGGGAATACTAAAGCTATTTAATAAGCATTACATTAGTTTGGTAAATAAATTGGTTTTGACAGATTATTATTATTATTAATCTAACAGTTTCTGAGAATGAATGTTAAACTCTATCATTATGATTATGAAGTTGTCAGTTTTTCTTTGACATCCTGCAGTGTTGCCTTCCATAGCTTGAAGTATATTCAATCAGGCATTTACAAGATTAGAACTATTATATTTTTGTGATGAAATGAACCCTTTATTATTAAGTACCCTTAATCCTTAATAACTATCTGTGCCTTAAAATCCATTATGTCTATTATTGTGTAGTTTCACCAGTTTTCTTTTTGTTAATATTTGTTTGTTATATCTTTTTTCTTCATAAATATTGCAACTGTCTGCATCCATATGTTTATGTGTCTTCTCAAGAGCATATATGGTGTTTTTTCCCACCATTCTAACCAGCTGTCTCTTCAAGTCACAGCTTGTTTACATTTATGCACATTCACACTAGTTTTTTGTTCATAATTTCTTGTTTCATCTTTTTCTATTTTCTGAGCTCATGTTCATAGATATACGAATATGTAAGAAGAAATATACATATTCTGTATCCTTAGAAGCTTTTCTGCAAGAGTATTCGTAGTAGAGTCTCCCAAGCTTTATCTGAAAATTTACTTTATTTTTCTGTCACTCTTAAATCATGGTAACCTAGACAGAGAAATCTAGACTGACGCTTCTTTTGTCCCCGTACTTTCGAAGTATTATTCCAGGGTCTTCTGAACGGTCTGCCACCAGGGGTGTTCTTTCCTTTTGAAGTGGTCTTTGCCGTCTTTGGATGCTTTAAGCTCTGGTCCTTTTCTTTAGGATTCTGTAGTTTCACAGTGACATCCCTAGATGCAAATTTAATTTTATTTATCCTGCTAAGGAATAAATGTTCTTTCTAAATATGGAGAGTGTTGTTTTTCATCAGTTATGAAAAACTCCCAGACACTGTGTCTTCTAATATTGTCCCTCCTCAAGCTCTCCGGCTTCTGTCTTTCTGGCATTCCAGTGACGTGCCTGTTGACCTCTGCCCTCTCTGTCTCTTCCGTCATCTTTCTTAGTGTCATGTTCTGGGGAATTTTCTCAGATCCTTCCTCCAGTTCTCTAAGTTTCTTCACGAGGTCTAATCTGCTGATTAGCACATCTATGAAGGGTTTTTTTCTATGACTATATATATTTTTTTGATGTTATATTTGATTCTTTTTCAAATCTGAATATTTTTATAGTGTTTTATTTTTGCGTATTTTAGATATCTCATTTAAATCATTGAATCATGCTTAATTTTTTGCTTCTAGGTGATAGTTTGACAGTCTAAAGTTTTTGCAACTCTGATTCTATTTGTTGTTGTCTGCTGTTATCATCTACTGGCAATTGATCACAGTAGACTGTTTCCTTATGTGTTCTGTGTAATTGTAACGTAAGTTCATTTTCAGCACAGTTTTATCTGTGGCAGCCCTGTATAGCCTGAGTTAAGAGCTTGTCGTTCCAGAGATGTTTTTGCATTTGCTTCTGTTAGATACTGCAGGACTGTCACCAGCCTGCAGGCTGGTCCCGTAAAAGGGCACCTAGAGTGGTTGCCCTGTGCCCTGTACTTTAGTTGGGGGTCCGTGGGGTGGCTGTACATTCCTCCTCTTTTCCAAACGTTATTACAAATAAATTTAGAAATTTCTGTCTTCCTAGTATCCCAGGGGGCCCATGGAAGATAACGACAGTGAGGCCTCTTTTCATATGTAATGATCTTGGTTAACTCCACACTGGTTGAGTTGCCCTTCTACTAGGTTAACTGTCCTAGGACATATTTTTGTGTTAACGCCCCTAATTGGACATTCCTAGATTATTCATCGTACACTAAGAAACCTCAATCGGATATGATATTTGGCCTATGGATATAAATGCTCAAGATAGTTAAATATATATAGTTATATATATATGTGTGTATATATATTCACAAGACATACATACACACAAGCACATAACATATAGTGTTTCAACCTCAGTTTACACCAAAACAGACACGTTTTCTCATGTCTCTCTGCCAGTGGGTGGATTTTTCTTTTCATACACCTTATCGTCAGGTACACTATCCTTGTGAGTACATAAAAATCCAGTCTCCTACAAGACTATATGAACTGGCCCTTAAGTACTTCTCTGGCCTCATTTGCTACCACTGCATTTCTCTTACTTCCATGCATCAATCGACTTAGTCTTCTTTCTGTTTCTCAAATACGTCAAGATTGAGAAACCCTGCTGTTTTGCAGCAACAGAATATCGCTGTTCCCTCTCAAAGAATGTCCTTCCACTGTTGTCGCATAGATCTAGCCCCTTTTTGTCATTCAGACCTTACTTCTCGGCTGCCGGAGCCAAGATAGAGGAGTATGCACGGGAGCCATGCCCCTGGCAAATTGTGGATGACTGTGGGGGGGGGGCGCTTTACGATAGGTACTATAGGTGGTGGTATCTTTCAAGCAATCAAAGGCTTTCGCAATTCTCCAGTGGGAGTAAACCACAGACTGCACACGAGTTTGACAGCTGCTAAAACCAGGGCTCCGCAGCTGGGAGGGAGCTTTGCAGTTTGGGGAGCTTTCCATGATTGACTCCAGTATGGTTCAGGTCAGAGGGAAGGAAGACCCCCTGGAACTCCATCACAAGTGGTGCCTTAACAGGAGCCATCCTGGCCAGGAGAAATGGACCAGTGGCCATGGTCGGGTCAGCCGCGATGGGTGGCATTCTCCTAGCTTTAACTGAAGGAGCTGGTATCTTGTTGACAAGATTTGCCTCTGCACAATTTCCCAGTGGTCCTCAGTTTGCTGAAAACCCCTCCCAGTTGCCTTCAGCCCAATTACCGTCCTCACCTTTTGGAGACTACCAACAATATCAATAGGACTTCTTTCCCAGGACTTCTTCAACAGAATGAGCTGCAGTTCAAGAAAGGATTTCAGAAGATAGAGTTACAGTCTGTTTTTAAAACCATAGGTGGGACAGCTGTCGCCCAACAGGATATGAAGGGACATTTAGCACATTTTTCTATTTAAAGGAACATGGAAGGGGGGTGTTAAGAGATAATACATTTATTTATTCACACTTGGATTGCATTTGTAAGCAAAGTAAGTGTCTTATATCTTTAAAGGAAATATAATAAGTGCTTAGGAGATACAGGACCACAGGGCAGACAACAGGGAAAGATGCATGTCATTCCTTGAGGACCTCACTGCCTGAATTTGCATGTTCTGTTAGTCAGACAACAAAAACTCCTGGAACTTGCGCTTTCTTTTAAGATAAGTTGCAGAGTTCTACTTTTCATCCTCACACACTTTAAATAATGCTTTGAAATAATAATAATAATGCTTTAAATGAGTGCTTTGAAAATGGCACGTTTTGTAGTTAGACTCCCCCCTCACTCAAGGGAGATCGTGTATGAGAAGAACTGTGCCGAGTCCACATGGATCCTCCCTTAGTGCATACTTTCTGGATTGACAGCTAGGGCGGAACACGCACTCTTCACTTTGGAAGTAAAATACCCTGTGTCTTGGTTTTAAGGATGTCAGATACAAGACTCTCTGTACCTTTGAGGCCACTGTGTCTTCGTTCTTCACCATCGGAGCCGTCAGCAGACACAACTTCCTTCCGGTAGACCCATGTCTACATGAGAAGAATTCACAGAGGGTGGGGGAGCACTGGAGGTTTGATGTTTACTGGGTGCTTGAATAAAATGTTTAAAAAAAAAAACACAATCGTACTTCTCTGCAAGACCTGGCTACATAGGGCTCAGTGTAAAAGGAACGTGCAAGGCCTCTTATTAAAAGTTTCAGGAAGTGACAGCAGAGCATTAAACCATGTGTCAGCTCTTCTAAGTGTGGGGTTCTGTGCAGTCATACGTGTCACATCCTCATGAAGCCGGCTCTCCTTTCCCTGACTAGCTAGTCAAATGCCTGATTCCACTTAATTTTTCTCTGTCTTATCACTCTGGAATTTTTTTCTTCATGTCAACTACCACTACCTGAAATTATTTATTTGCTTCCTTATTTACTAGCTATCTTCAACTGCTAGAATATAAACTGCAGACAGAAACTTCTGTATTGTTCACTGCTCTAGCACCTAGAATGGTACCTGGCTCAAAAAATATTTTGTTTCAATGGGTAAATAATTTAGTCCATTATTTCCAGTGTTACAAATAGCAACCTATTTTAAGGCCAAAGATATGTCAGAATAACTTAACACTATCCCTAGAGCCAGAAAATCTCAAACAACATATGTATTTAATAGATTTAAAAGTAAACCCCAAATCAGAGTTTTAAAAGATTAGCTTGGAAGTAAGAAAAATATTCTTCCCATTCAGATGCTTAAAGATGGATTCTGGGACCAAAAGAAAAAAAAGACCTTAAATGTTTATAGTTTTGTTCATTCTATTACAAAATGATATTTGGTGATGTTTATTAGAAAAAATATATTAGCGTAATCTAGGTTTCCAAGAATTTATGAAGACAGATTTTGCTTATTTTTTTGAATACCAATTTTATTTTATTCTCAGTGTTCAAGTAAAGCTCAAACTATCATATGGACTTAAGCAGGTTTTATTACCTTGAAAAAGTCAGTGATATTGATATTTATCATTAACATATTCTCTTGCCACTGGGTTTCACATACCCTTGATCCAAGGACAGGCCATCCACTATGGTCAGATAACTTAGTGCTAAGTCTCATAAAGAAATGCATTTGAATTCATTTCAGTGTGGTTTCCCTATACTTCTATTTTTTACAACTTCATCAAAAAGTACTTTAAAGTATTTTTTATGAATGTGTAAATTCTCTGGCCTAAAATTACTTTAAATCATTTCTGATTTGTTGTTTGATTAATCTAAATTTTTAACTAAGCTTTTGCTAACTGATAGCACTTGAGAAATAGATTAATAACAGCGGCAATGCTACTGATTAAAAATGTGGCAGTCCATTGCCCGCTCTATTTCTTATTGCATTTTCTTTTCAAATTTACGATGTAAAGCTTACATCAGTTTTAAAATGCTGCTCTAGCTGTTTAGAATTTTACAATGATGTAACAGGCCAAGTATAGGGGCTTTAATGAAGTACTTGCTATTATACCTATGACAGCTCTTATACCTGTGACAGTTAATATTGCCTCAGGCCTGTGAAATGCAAAGCCATCTTCTGATCATGATCTTGGAGTTTTATCTGTGTATCTGTGTAACCTAGTACTTACCATTTTTTTAAATTGTTTATTTTTTTTTAATTGAACATCCATTGCTTTGATACAGTCATTGTTACCTCTTTGAATTAACAGGCTTTAACAATAAAGAATTTTCTTTCTGTTTGTTACTCAGCTCTTTATATTTCCTAAAGGTGTAGTTTTGTTGGAATAACCTATCAATGGGTCTTCTGGCTAGTTGTGTTCAATGAATAAATGATAGAATGTTCTAGTTGTAAGTGCCCTTAAAGATGATTGGGTCTAATGGCTGTGCACCTCTCCAGCCATTCTTCCACCACACCTTGTCCTGGCAGACATTACTAATTGATTACCGTCTCCTTTCCTAATGGGTTTCCAAGCAGCCTGAGAATCTTCCTCAACACAATATTGATTTTGTACAAACTAGTAAGTCCTAGATTCTTGTCCTGTCCTCTCATTATACAGATGAGGAAACCAAATCCCAGACATTTTAAATGATTTGCTAAAGCTTACAAGACCAATTAATTAATGGCTGAGCTGGGACAAGAAAATAAGTCAGCTGACTCCCAATTAAATCCTCTTGCTCCCAGCTCTGGTAACTTTGGTGAATTTTTCTGCTCTAGTAATCTTTTTATTCAGCTGCCTTTTAAATAATCTTAAAATGGACTATTACCAATTTTGAATCTTATCTTTGTGCCAGGGGAAATTAGGCTAGGCCACAAAGTTGGCCCTCTCAAGTAGATTGTCATCATCTCTGGGGGAGCTTCTCTGTTTGTTTCTGACTCTGCTACCCACGGCAGCCCCACTTCTTCCAAGCCTGCCCCCCTTGGAAATAGCCCTGCGAAATCTTACTCAGCATACTTTGCATTCCAATTTATACCATTCCCAGAAGAGATTTTAGCCACGAATATTTCTTCTGTTTACAAATTTCATTCAAAGCATGTCAGTACCAACTACCTTTCTGCAAAAATGCCAAGGATTTGAAGATGGATGCCTGGGTAGGGAAGCTCAATGGCAGTTTTAGAGTTGCCCTGATTTTTGTCATGTCCTAAGAAGATTGGAATAGGTCCAACTAAATATTACAATAAATACTGTGTATAAGTTTTCTCAGCAAGGATCTGTTTTTCATGGAACCACAGAAAAAGCTGGGCATCAATCTTCATTATGTATTTTGTATGTATCAGCTGCTCCACTGCAGATTGGGAACAAATTCATACTCTAAGGATTCTGACAGTTTACAAATTATGCTGTTATAAATTTGATTCTCTCTGGACCAATGAGCTGAAAGTTCTACCAAGTTTCTTTCTGAGTCATGTGAACTCATGATTCAACCAACCCGCCTCAGTTGTCAGACTTGAGTGCTGTGAAGATATTATCTGTCTTGGTCTCTGAGCATGTTTTTGTATAATAGGCCTTACTTTAAAATCTCTCAGTTGCTGCATTTCACTGAGATGCATTTTCCACCTTTTGAATTGCTATTAGTTGTACAGACCAATTTGTAGCCTTGATTTTTCCAATCTTTTTGACCCAGCTGCTAGCTAAACTTCAGATTTTTTTTGAGCTGTCATACTTGTTTCCTTTCTTTGGTTTACTCTGCCAGCGGCAGTGGAAGTGAAGCTTATTTTTACTGTAATTTTAGAGATGACTCTGGATCAGTCCCTATAAAAGTGTACCGTGGGGGTGCTAATGTTCAAAATTAAAGAACATTAATTTTCTTGAATTTTGAAATTAAAGTTAATTTTGAAATTTAAAAACATCATTGCAATTCTCCAGGTGGTTGTGCCTTTCCTGAGGTGGGAATGGGGAGTAGGGATGTTGCGATTGCATATAATTTGAAGACAGGCAGTACCTTTGTTTCATTACCCTGATTTATTTTGGGGACCATTTATAAAGTATTTTAAGCTTCATTTAGTGCTAAAGGAGTATGAGAGGTTTTTATGGTTATACAGAGGTGTTATGGGAAATGTACTGAGAGCTCAGGAAAGCCCAGAATGGAGCTGATGTATCTCGTGAGTCTCTCCTCTGCCTTCGCGCTAGCCTGGGGTGGGGGGTCCTGGGAGGTGTATGTATGTGCCTTGCAAGGAGGCTGAACACAGAAGGCTGGAGGGTCTACGCAGGAGAGAAGCACCAGCTTTACAGTTAGAAGTTAAAGGACTCTTCTTATATATGATAGGGATGTTATAAATTTTTGATGAATCAAAAGTTGCTTGGGAATATAGATTTTAATTTACTATTAAGGTGTCACCTTTTGTTTTCAGTTTCTTCTTCAGGTTATGTAACAAAGAACCCTAAACCTTTGCAGCTTCAAACAATAAACACTTATTGTGCCATACAGTTTCTATGGATCAGGAATCCAGAAACAACTTAGCTGAGACGTTCTGGTTCAGTGTCACTCAGAGATTGCTGTCATTTGAAGGCTTGACTGCAGCTGGCCAGTCAATGCTGGTTGTCAGTCAGGCTGTATTTTCTCTTCCTGTGGAGCTCCCTATTAAGCTGCTTGAGTGTCCTCATGACATGGCAGCTGGTTTCCAGAGTGAGTGATGTGGGAGAGGCAGGCAGAAGTCATAATAGGTTTTATTAACTAGCTTCAGAAGTCATGCTCCATCATTCCACAATAATAGTTACATAGGTTATTCAGTGGGAGCTACACAAGGGCATGAGTAGCATGAGGTGGGATCATTGAGGGACATCCTGCAGGCTGCCTCCCACAGCTCTGAATAAAAATCATGTTTGAGGTAGATTTTAATGAAAACGATAGCTTTTATATTCATATGGATGGGATGTGTAGGTTGACTCATGACTGGTTTTCAGTGTTTGTGTATATCTGTGTTTACTGTAACTGGCCTATAACATGTATTTATTAACTTCTATTTTAAAGCACACTTGTATCTTGGACCATGATTAGATTATCTGATGGTATTTATCATTCTTACAGAATAAAAACTACCAACATGAGACAACAAAAATTAGGGTTGCTGTTGTCTTCATCATCTTTGTGAAACCCACTGAAATATTTAGCTACTTTAGAAGAGATGGGTTATTGGATTAGCTCCTCGTTTTGTGTCGAATCACCACTTACAATATTTTTCACAATTGCTGTTGCTTATGAAAAGAGAAAACCATTTTCTGCTACAGAACCACAATATAAATGAGAAAATATTGAGCTGAAATGGGAAAATAACATTATAAATATAGCTCAGGAAATGCAAGTCAGAAATCCAAAATAAGTTCAGCGTATGCTGAAAATGTTAGCATTTTCAATGTATTTAAAGATAATTATATTGCAAACATAATACAATTTTTACCATTGTTTCCCAGTTGAAAGGCTTAGGGATGCTTACTTTAAGTCACTAGAAGAGATGTGTGTTGTTGTTTTGTTAGCATCAGAACTTATACAAATAATAAAATGAATAGTTTTCACTATTCATTACTTACTATTATTTACCCTAGGCAGGTTACCAAATAGCACTTTTTAGGTTATTATCTTTTAAGTTTTTTTAAGTGAGCAAACAAAGCACTCTTCTGCACTGATGTTGAGAGTAAAACAAGACATCTTTCTAAATGGAAATTTGTAGACATGTGTCAAGAGGCTTAATAATGTCCACACATTATAGGTAACGAGCAACCCTACTTCTAGAATTGTGTTATAAGGAGATAATTGGAGAGGAAGTTGAAGATATATATGTTCATGGCAGCAATAGTATTATTAAAAATATTGGAATAATAATCAGTAGGCAAATGACAAAATAAATGACACTGTGTTCTCATTATGTTAGCACACAGGCTAAACTGTTATAACTGAAAGACCAACCTCAACAGAGAAGTTTATTTCAATAAATTTCAGTATTTCAGAGGTACTAACCCTGTGGCTGTGCACCAGAAGATGATCAGGGAGCTAGGTCTCCACTCTCTTTCTCTGTTAATTTGAAGACTATACTCTTTACGTAGTTTCAGCCAACTCACCATCACCAAGACCTTGTGCCAGACTATGGAAATGGGGAAAAAGGAAAAAGAAGGCAAGCAGCTTTCCTTTAAGAAAATGACCTAGAAGTGAAATACCTTCTGCTCACATTCTAATGGCCAAAACTTAATCACAAGGTCACACTCAGGTAAAGTTAGGACGTCAAGGGCTATACCCTGAATTGTGAGAGTGAATGAAATATGAAAGTGGCCATATATAACCTTTAAATATTATCTTAAGTGAAAGAAGCCACTTTTAAAAGGCCACATACAATATGATTCCATTTGTATAAAGTGTCCATAATAAGCAAATCCATAGACACAGAAAGTGGATTAGTGGTTGTCAGGGGCTAGGGGAAGGAAGGACTGGGAAGTGACTGCTAACGGGGATGGAGTTTCTTTTTGGAGTGATGAAAATGTTCTAAAATTAGATAGTGGTAGTGGTTGCACAACTCTGTGAATGTACTAAAAATCACTGAATTATATACTTTAAAATGATGAATTTTATGGCATGAGAATTATATTTCAGTAAAACTGTTATTAAAGAGAAAAATGTTCCAGTGCAAAAAAGGACAACAAGGAAACTTTCCTTTCACAACCCTTGCAAGGACAGAGGGGAAATGCCCTACCCCAGGAATTTAAAACCAGAAGTCAGCCCTTACATGGGCTTCAGCCTGAATTCATGCCACCTGTGTCTGTAAAAATCTCCAGCTGAAGACTTTTTCTAAAGTGGTTCCAGTTCTACAGCAGCCCCCGGGTGTCTAAAATTCCAGGAAAACGAGCAGTTCACAGTCCAAATCACAAAAAATACAAAGGTATAGGGCACCATGAACAAAAATCAAGTCAATAAAACACAAGATAGCAGTAATGGCCCTGCAGAGATTTCAGGTGTGGGGTTTGTTAGACAAATATAGAATAACCGTGGTTGATATATTTTAAAAATAAAAGAGGATTTTGAAAATGCAAGCAAGGAGTAGCAGATTTTTTAAATAATTATCAAATTCTAGAAAAGAAATATATGATAAATTAAGTTTAAAATTTGGTTCTATAGATTTATCAGCAGATTTGACTTACAGTTAATGTACTGGAGGACAGATATGAGCATGTTATCCTGAACAAAGTCTAAAGAAACACAAAGACAAAGAATATGAGAGATCAGGATATAAGAGAGGTTAGGATAAGAAGTTTGATATACTTCAAATCAGAGCTCTATAAGGAGAAAATAGAGGGAATGGGGAAGAGGCAGTATTTGAAGATCTGATAACTGAAAATATTCTAGAATATTTGAATCCACAGCTTTAAGAAGCCCTAAGCGTCCCAAGCAGTATAAGTAAGACGATATCCACCCTAAACACATTGGTGTGAAACTGTGTAACAACAAAGAGAGGGAGAAAATCATAGAAGCAGTTTAAAAGGGTGGAAGAAGAAATCATCTTCAAGGCAAGAGCAATTAGACCTACAGCTTATTTCTCAACAGAATCCAGAAGAGAATTGAATTATATCCTCAATATGCTGAGAGAAAATACACATCAATTTATAATTCTATACCCAGTGAAAATATCTTTCAAGAATGAGAGTAAAATTCTGTCAGTTGCTCCAAAGTTCTCTGAATCTCACAATGCAACAGAAAAGGTACTTTGTTCAAGTAGTTGCAACAGAGAGCATACTCAAAGGAAGTCTCTCTCTGAAAATGAAGAGAGGATTTTACAGAGGAAAAGAGACAAAAGTGGCCAAGCGCCAGCTGCAGGGTTGGTGGGTGTTGGTCAGACAGGTGTTGCAATCTTGCAGAAGTGAGTTTTTCCCTTGCAGTTTGGCTGTTGCAGGCCATCACCTCCTTTTCTAGGAGTTGTTGGCTCGAAGGAGGAATTTAGAGGGAGTGGGTTAGTTTCTCAGTACCAGAGAACAAGGGAGTAGGTGTAAGTTCAGAGCAGAAAGTGTTTACGGTTCTCCACAGTCCCTCCTCTTGAACAAAGCACACAAGAGTCCCATACCTGCCAACCTGAATGGGCCCATTGAGACAAAAGGAAAGTTATTAGAATGGGGGTCGATTTTAGGGTTAAAGTTTCTCTTTGCTTCTGTTCTGAGATCATTTGTTTTGAAAGTATGTTGCTGCTTAGCTGAATGACCCTAAGAAATTACAGTAGTCCCCCCCTCATCCATGGTTTCAGTTACCTGTGATCAACTGTGGTCCAAAATGGTTTCAGTTACCTGCAATCAACTGTGATCCAAAAATGTTAAATGGAAAATTCTAGAAACAATTCATAAGTTTTAAAGCGTGTGCTGTTCTGAGTAACGTGATAAAATCTCACACCACCCTGCTCCATCCTGTCCAGGACATGAATCATCCCTTTGTCTAGCCTGTCCATTCTGTGTACACTACCTGCCTGATAGTCACTTAGTAGTTGTCTTGGTTATCAGAACAACTGTTGTGGTATCACAGTGCTTGTGTTCAAGTAACCCTTATTTTACTTCATAATGGTCCCAAAACGCAAGAGTGGTGATGCCGGCAATTCGGATATGCCAAAGAGAAGCCATAAAGTGCTTCCTCTAAGTGAAAAGGTGAAAGTTCTCAACTTAATAAGGAAAGAAAAAAAAATCATATGCTGAGGTTGCTAAGATCTACAGTAACTTCTATTACCAGTATATTGTTATAATTGTTCTATTTTATTATTAGTTATTGTTGTTAACCTCTTTCTGTGCCTAATTTATAAATTAAACTTTATCATAGGTATGCATGTACAGGAAGAAACAGTATATATAGGGTTCGGTACTATCCACGGTTTCAGGCATCCACTGGGGGTCTTGGAAGGGATCACCTGTGGCTAAGGGGGATACATTTAATGAGAGGGATTCCTACCAAGAGGCAGAGCAGGTGAATGAACAACCTTTGGAGGATTGTTCAGAGCCAAGACTGGGTTTCTGTCAGGAATATCCAGAAGCAGCAGCCCCAGCCCCCTCCACCCACGGCAGAGTCCATCCCAGAAGTCAGGACCAGCTAGTCCACGCAGAAGATAGTTTGGTTGGCTTCACATCAGAAAGGTTCTGAGGGGATGTACATGCAGCAGTCATCTCTAAGGACTGTACAGGAACCCCCAATGGGACGCTAAGACGGAGGCAAAGTTGTCTTGGCTATTTAGGTCCTTACAATTCCCTATGAATTTTAGAATTAGCTTGTCAATTACAAAAAGCCTACTGGGATTTTAATTGGGTTTGTGTTGACTCTACAGATCAATTTGGGAAAAACTGATATCTTTAGCAATAAACCCATCAACACGGTATATCTCTGCATTATTTAGTCTAATATTTCTCTGCAATGTTTTGTAGTTTTTAGTGTACAGATCTTGCACATCTTCTGTCAAATTTATTCCTAAATATTTTATATTTTTGTTGCTATTTGTTAATGGAATTTTTCTTAATTTCCCGCGGTTTGTTTTAGTATGTAGAAATACAATATATTTTCATATACTGATCTCAAAAAAGGCAACCTTGCTAAATTCACTTATTTTAGTAACTTTTTTTGTTGTTGATTCCTTTGGATTTTCTACATACATAACCGTGTTATTTGCCAACTGCAAAACTTTTAATAGACAATATAGTTGTATATCTTTATGACCCAAGGAAAGTGAAGGTTTTTTTTTAAACCAGTTAAAGAAAATGCAGACCATAAAGGAAATTATAAATATATATGACAAGTTAAATTTCATAATTTTGATTCATGAAAAGATAAAGAAGTTAAAAAAGAAGCCCCACACTGATAGAAGATATTTACAGTAAATCTACCTGGCAAAGGCTTAGTATCTAAATTGCGCTGCCAAGTAGGATAGCCACAAGCCACTGTGGCTTTGAGCACTTGAAATGTGGCTTGTCTCAATTGAGATGTACTGTAAATGTAAAATACACACCATATTTCAAAGACTTAGTACCAAAAAAAAAGAACGTACAATATCTTCTTAAGAATTTTTATATTGAAAACATGTTGAAATCAAAATATTTTCAGTTACATTGAAATACATGACTAAAATTGATTTCATTTGTTTCCTTTCACTTTTTTAATGTGGCTGCTAGAAAATTTTTAATTATATATGTCTCACATAAAAGCAGATACTCAAATGGCCAATAAATATATGAAAAAGGGGCTCACACTCTTAATCAAGAAAGTGCCAATTTAAACTATAATAGAGTACCATCTTTATCTACCAGATTAGCAGATATTTAAAAAAAAACAAACTGGCTAGGCTGCAGTGCACAGTCCTCTCCCGCCCACTGGTGCTGAGAATCTAAACTGGTACCGCTACTTAGGACACAGTTTGTGTTGTCTGTAAAGCTGACTGCACATACCTACCATCCAACACTTCCACTTCCCTATATTTAATAGAGGAACTCTTCTATACATGCACCAGGAGACATGTTAAAAATTTGTTCATAGCAGCATTATATGTAATTTTTAGAAGCTGGAAACGAATGGCTAAACTGGTATATTCATACAAGTATATACAAAGTATATACCTTTTTCAGCTGAAAATGAACTACAGCTAAGGCATCACTGTGAATGAATCCCAAAAGCACATTAAAGAATGAAGCAAGTCAGAAAAGAATATTCCATTATATTAAATTCAAAATCAGGCACAATCAAGCTACTGATTTTTTAGGAGTACGTGTATAAATAGTATCATAATAGAGAAAGACAAGGGCATAATTAACACAAAATTAACGATGGTGATTATCTGTGGGGCCAAGGGAGGGGATACAATCAGGAAGTGGCCCGCAGACAGCTTCTAAAGTCTGATAATGATGTCATTCTTAACCTGGTTGGTGAGTAAATCGGTGATTATCTTATTGTTCTTTAAAGTGTACATAAATATTTTCTAAAACTCTTTGTATGATAAATTTTAACAAATTAACACAGGCTGTAAGACAACTATAATATGAACCTAATTTTATTTGCACACACACAAAAACTAGATTGTTAAATATGTATGGGAAAATAACTCTAAGTACACCAAAATCTTTATTTCATGATGATGGGATCCATGTGGATAAGTGGTTGGAGTTTGGAAATTGAGGGTGCAGGGCAGCTTTGAGCGTTGAGCTACTTTCTAATAGAGTCAGCATTCTGCTAATTGTGCTTATCAAAGATATAAGCAGGATTATATCACTAGAGACCTAAACAGGCAAGTTCGAGTATTTTTAGGGAAGTTTTAGATGGTTCCTAATTCTTTTGCACATGTAGAGAGTCATGATTAGTCATTTCAATGTGCATAAATCTCCTAGAAGTGGAATACTTTTTGTATATATACAGCAGCAAGTATGTTTAATAGAGTATTATTTGGGGTCAGCCCCGTGGCCAAGTGGTTAAGTTCACGCGCTCCACTTCCCGCGGCCCAGGGTTTCACTGGTTCAGATTCTGGGCGCAGACATGGCACCACTCGTCAGGCCACGTTGAGGCGGCGTCCCACATGCCACACCTAGAAGGACCTACAACTAGAAATACACAACTATGTGCTGGGGGGATTTGGGGAGAAAAAAGCAGGAAAAAAAAATGAAGCTCGGCAGCACTTGTTAGCTCAGGTGCCAATCTTTACCAAAAAAAACAGAGTATTATTTTTATTACTATGTAATTGTTCTTAGGATACATTCTCATACTTGGGTCACATTTCTATGATGGAATTAACGGCATCACATGTATTATCTTAGTACCAGTAAAACTTGAACTGTGCATTTAGTAAATGATAATACCCCTCCTCCCTGGAAGGGTTCATGTCTAACAAATAGCAGTTTATCATCAATAAACGTGGTGTATTTGCCCTTTGGATTTTTAGATTATGAGGAATCATAAGCTGAGGCTCCTGAGTGTTTCCATTAACTTTGCATCATCATTTATTTATTTATTCACAGGCCACCTTCTCTTGTCTCTTGCTATTTATTCATTTTCACCCTAAAATGTATCATGTTTTGGGTTTTTTAAAAAAGATTTTACTTTTCCTTTTTCTCCCCAAAGCCTCCCAGTACATAGTTGTATATTTTTAGTTGTGGGTCCTTCTAGTTGTGGCATGTGGGATGCCCCCTCAGCATGGCTTGATGAGTGGTGCCATGACCGCGCCCAGGATCCAAACCAGCGAAACCCTGGGCTGCTGAAGCAGAGCACATGAACTTAACCACTCGGCCATGGGGCCAGCCCCTATCATAATGTTTTAAAAGACAGTGTTTACATTACTGAATAAAAATAAGTTTATTCATGATTGCATGAAGAGAAAACTTGTTTCAATAAGGACTAAAGAGAAAGCCAAGGAAGTATACCAAAATGTTACAAAAAGATTAACAAAAAGATTGTGACTGGGATAAATAAATAAAATGAGCTGAAGGAAAAAATAATGTCCTAGGAACCCAGACGATGTTATTTCCTTCTCCTTTAGGAAACAGATCATATCTACAAGGGAATGTTGTAATGTATAGAACTTTATAGAAGGAAAAATATTCCTTTTTGTCTTTGGGGCCCAGGCCTTCACAATACATGCATTTTTATTAATAGCAACAATAACTGCTGTTGTTTTTGTAATAATAATTTCATGCTAAGCATTCTTTTTTAATTTTTCAGCAAGACTAGCCCTGAGCTAACATCTGCCAATCCTCCTCTTTTTGCTGAGGAAGACTGGCCCTGAGCTAACATCCATGCCCATCTTCCTCTATTTTATATGTGGGACGCCTGCCACAGCATGGCTTGCCAACTGGTGCCATGTCCACACCCAGAATTCAAACCGGTGAACCCCAGGCCGCCAAAGTGGAACGTGCACACTTAACTGCTGCACCACTGGGCCGGCCCCCATGCTAAGCATTTTTAAATGAAGATAGTGAACCTCAGGTAGGTTAAATAACTAGCTTAAGGTCATTAGTGGAAGCTAGTAAGCAGTTAAGCCAGAATTCAAACCAAAGTCTGTTCCACTACAAAGCTTGTGCTGTTAACCTCTGTACAAACTGGCCATATACCCAACTCCATCTCCACTTCCTCTGTCGCTTTCAACCAGTTGAGTCACTTCTGATATATGGATCAGAGGCTTACCTTAACATCTAGGTTGATTACATTGTTTTACTACATTACAGGGCTCCAATTTTAATTTTTTTAAGGAAAAAAACATTTACAGAAAACTTAATTGTGACTATGATTTGATTCATATAAAAATGTTGAAGCTCTTATAGGCACTACACCAAGAACAAAGGCAAATGGGACAAAAAAAGAGCTCAAAGTAGGCCATTTGCTGAAATCTTAAATTTGATCAGCATTTTCTTCCAGGGAAAATAGTCTTTGTACCTGTTACAGGAGAGAGGATTTAGATAAAGTATTTAACCCCTTGAGCTATCTCCCACGCTCCACACAGGGTACAGAAACACAAAGAATGATTCACTCACCAAGGTTGAGCCCAGATTTAATATTCTGTGTCTGAAGTTTCCCCAACTCCTAAAATTTTCTGACTCTGAGTTTTCTCTCTTGTGGTTAGGGCAGCCAGACTGATCTAACAGTCCCTGAAGACCCATCTCTGAATTTTGTGTTCTGTATATGCTAGTGTCTGCTTAGAATGTGCATTTCAGACGCTTGGGGACCCCCCTTTTCCTTATGGGATAGAACTTTGAGACATACTATCAGCCCCAGGGACCCTTTTGGGAAAACTTCTACCCAAGATAAACACAAAATATTCTCAATAGGAGACTGCTCTTTACTTCATAATAAAAGTATAGCAAGCCTTTCTTAAGTTGTAGAATATGTGCTTTTCCTCTAAGACTCTCTATCTCCTAATACGTTGGCCTTATTTCTAGGCATAGTTTCATGATGGTGGTTACCGTAAACCCACAGTGTACAAGTCCATTTAGGATCCAAGAGAGAGCCCAGACCTTGAGTAGTTCCCAGTTCATATATTCACGAGACATCCATAATCTAAGATTGCCCATTGCTTATTCACTTGCTCAGAATATTCCTCATTACCAGGCTTTAGAGCTGCTCTCCTAGACAGCTCTACCAATACAGGCAAATGTGTCAAGTCCCCTCCTTCAGGCTATGTCAGGGTCCTACACAAGCCACCCATCCACTTTTGTCCATTGCTACAAGACCCTTTTCTCTCTTTCTAAAGAAAAAAAAAAACAGGTTTCCACTAATATCTCTTCTATAGTGCTTGTGTGTGTGTGTGTGTGTGTGTGTTGGGAAATATAAAAACTCCCATCTCACCTGCCAATAGATTTTGGCTGTGTATCTAACAATTTGAAGTGACACTTAGCTTGTAGTAAGTGATTGTTGAATGATAGGATAAATGAATATTTAAATTCATCTTCTCTAATGCTTATTCTTGTGCCTAGAATACAAGACATTTATTTGTTGAAATAATTAATCAAAGCAGTAATTACTTGGAGTTAAAATATATGTAAGTTTACCTACTGTAAACTTTCAAAATATATAAAAATTCATACAAAGAATAAAGGACTCATTACATTACTAATTCATTCTCTCCTTACATAAAATTGTTTTGGAAATAAACAAATTTCAAAATTGTGAGGCAATGTTTTATTGTTACATTGTCAAATGGTAAAAATGATTCATTTAACAAATATTTATTGGGCCCCAGCTGTGTGCCTGCCACTGCGCTGGCCTCTGAGACACAGGGTGATGGTAGTGAGTGAGGTGGAGGAGGTACTAGGTAAGGCTGGAGGAGGAGGCAGACCATGCAGGGGCCTCTCCTCCCCAGCTCCCCACCCATGTGAAGCCAGGGCTGTTTCTAGGAAGAGGAGTGCCATGGTAGGTGTGACATAATTTGCTTTGCTCAGTACCAGGAATAGAGTAGAAGGAAGGTTGGAGTAGATTTTAATGGACCTGTAAAGCTATACATTCACCCAAAGAGAAACCATCTTTGATTTGGAAGGACTGAGACACATCTTGTCTGTTTCATAGTTTTGTTTCATTGCTGATAACCAGTAAGGTGTTTCAGAAGTTTCTGTATAAATCAGGAGGTGAGAAAAAAGGCAGTTTGTAGTGAAAATGCTTAATTTGTGAAGCTATTACATTTTCACTTTAGCAGAAATTTGAGATAATGTGAAACTGCCTTACAGTTTATACTTTTATGATAATGACTTTCTATCTCCTCATTTATAAAATTCTAACATCAATAACTAATGGCACAATTTCTTTTTTAAGTAATCAGTAAGACATTCCATATGTATTTTCATCTTCTAAGCAACTTCAGAGGAAACATTTTTTCATGTTTAATTCCTTACTGAGGTGACTGTATCAAACTCATGATGTAGCTCTGTGTGTTAGAATATGTATTATTTAAAGACTGCTTAACACTGCCATCTTATTGCATCACAATGACTATTCTCTTTGTCATCCATTCATACTTTTGGCACCACTGCGCTCAAATGAATTATCTAGTTATCGAGATTGTTACATGATATTTTAACTTCCAGCTCATATAAGTATCCTTTCTTTTCTAATTATTGTTTTGTGCTTTGGGGCAAAATGGATACTGAATCAAAAGAGAATATAAAGACACAGAGGCCAAGATGCTGCTTGTTTTAATTCCTAATGCTCTTTGGGAAGCGTTTTATTCTACTCATTTTGGTTAGAATTTTACTGACTGACTTTACTACTGACTTTAAAGAACAACACTGACTTAGGGGAGATTTCAAGCAGAGTTTTCATCTCAGTGCTTTTTCCATTTAAATTCCATAAAAAGTAAGAAACCTCAAGAAAAGGAAGTTTTCATATACATATGAACTGCTAGGATGATTAGGTTGAAGGAGAAGGAAACAGAGAAGTCTGGGTTTCAATGTTACCGCTGCTACATAATCTTAGGAAAGTCGCTGTAATTTAAAAAGACTTGTCTCGTATGCAGAATGGGAATAACGATGCTATTGCTTTGGATTATTATGAGAATTAAATGTGTCAATGTGTATTAAGGTGTTTTGTGTATGGTAAAACTTTATACAAATATTAGTCAATTTCATCACATGAAGATTTACAGCTACTCAAGGACATTTCTGTTGGGAGCACAGCTTTCCTAAAGAAGCTGTAGAACTCACACTTGATGGAAGGCAGCTGTAGAATGGATTGAAAAGAATCCAAGAAACAAATTATACCATTGTTTGCATCAAGATAGCCTACAGCAATAAATCAGCCACATTCATTCCCATGCAGCTGCAAATAAACATGAGTGACGGATACTGTGCAGGCACTCTTGCGGTGGAAAGAAAATTAAATCAGAGTTCTGGTGTGGCTTGAAATTCTTAAAGCTTGAGATGATACAGATGGATTTCACAATGCGTCTGGTAAGGAAATGTGTCTTTCCCATACTGCCACAGGCAGTAAGTTTTTAAATTAAGTAGAGATCAATTTCTTAGAATTTAAAAACTTTTGACAACAAATACACGTCTTCTCTAATGCTTACAATATATAGTGGAGAAATTTGTGTCAGATCTTAATGGGAATTTTACAAGTATTTTTATTGTTTTATTTTAAAAACATTTATTGAGCATTGGTTATCTGTAAGATGTGTTAAGAACTGGCCTCTGAAGCCTGGGGAGGGAAGAGGGAAGATAGAGGTGTTGTGTCCTCACTGGAGAAAGGTCCCCAAGTATTGCAGGGGAATAAAAGAAGTCAGGCAGCAGAGGGAACCTGTAAGTGTGGAAAAAGCTCAGGTATCTGATTTGGAACTTGAGAGGGATGGTATAACTTACCATCACGAGATCCCTGTCACAGCACAGTCACATGAGGGCCAATCATAACCCTGTTCCAAAGAAATAACTTTGGTCCCATTATAAATTATATTATTAACTTCATTTACTGTAGTGTTATTTTTATTTGAAAAAATTGTTTTTAATGATTAAAGTTATTAAATTAGTAAATTAGTAGTAACCAGCAAAATAGACTCTATTGAAGCCATTAAGCCTTTCCTTCATTCATTTATTTACTCAGTGATTTCACAAATGTATACATTGTGCCAGATATGGGGCATCATTTAGGATATCACAGCAAGTGGCTATCAACTGAAATACCAATGATGGAGCAGTGTGGCTGCAACACAACCCCCTTCAGCAACATCCATCTTATTTCTTATGGCGCTAGAGCCATAACACACAAATGAACTTATTATCCTGTGTTTGCTGCTATTATTTCAATTATACTGTTTCCCCACCTCTACTCCATTTGGTTCAGTCACTCATTTCACCCAGTACTTAACACAGCTCCTCATATGATTGGCTCATGATGGCAAGAAACAAAAGGAAAAGGGAAGGAGAGGAAGAGAGCCCAAAGTAGAAAGTGAAGAAATAAGGTTGGTTTTCTTGAGTGACAAAGCAGCGATTTTGAATATGATTCAAAAAGGAATTCCAGAAGATATGACCACTGTAGTACAGCATAGTTGGGATCAGGGTAGCCCCTCCCACAGTGACTACACGGGGAAAGTTACTTTAATTTTTTATACTGTATTTTCAGTGTTTGAAAAAATCTTGGTGCAGGAATGGAGCTGTATGGTGATTGTGATACACTTTTTTGAGAACCTGTGGGATTTTATAGTTTCAGAATCAGGATCGGTGCTCTAAGAACTTAGCTATTATTTTGTTAGAACTTTTCACATTGAGAGGAACAGAGACACCCTTGATTTTCTCTGTTAACAGAAGTTTCATGGTAAAGTTACACAGGAAAGTAAGGGGAAGAAAATAGGAAAGAAAGCAAAGTCTCAGCTTCCGCTCAGCGCTGCCTCATGGAGGTCAGGAATACTGTCCATCGGACTGGCAGCAGGCTGCTCTTGGCCTCCCTCTTCCGCACTTCCTCTGTCACTGTCAGTTACCTGACCCTTCTTACGACCTCTGCTTACTCTCTTCTCTCTCTCAGTCTTTCCACTTCTGTATGGCTCTATCCTCTTCAGATATTTCCTATTCTGACTTCTGAGAGAGAGAATATAAACTGTCAAGTCATTCTCTGGTATAAAGCATCCACTCTCTCTATACCATGGGTGTTGACGGCCTTGGTGTGAAACATAGTTGCAGCCAGGCAGGCAGTTTGTGGGGCAAAGCATTGCCACTTGCTCGTGGGGAATCCTGGAGCTGTGGGCAAAGGCAGGCCCTGTAGGACGGGAAGCAGTATAGTGACTATGGAGTATAAACATGGAAACCAGTGCTTTGAGGACTTTGGGGCAATATTAAGAAACAGCATGATGGAGAAGGTAATGCACTTCAAAGGCAAGATTTCCCTTCCTTTCAGTGCCAGTGGAAGCATGCGAATGGCTAATAAATTTAATGCCTACTTTACAAGGGGAAAAATTTTAGGGCGAAACAAAAAGAAATGGAAGAAGAGGCCCAAGATTAGTTGTTTGTGAGCCACTAAAGTTTCTCCCATCTTGTCAAAGTGATGTTATCACAACTATAAATTCAAAAGTAAAAATAATCATCTCAATAGATTTCCTTTTCCCTCCTATTTTCCATGTTTCCATTTTTCTCTTATCCGTACAACCTTATATCCTAGAGAATGTTTTATAGTTTGGTGTCTCCTGCACTGCCAACTTCCAGGCCTTTTCCATGTTTCCAGGCAATCTTCACGAAGTAGACCATGACCAAGCTTGCTGTAGGTGTGATGACAATGTAGGAAAAAGAATGATGAGGTGTTTTCTTATAAAGTAATACAGTGGAAAATTTTTCTTATTCGGAAATGGGGTGGAAGCTCCACTGCTAATGTGGACTCTCGCCAAGGCAGAGTTCAGGGCTCCTCTGACCTGGCAGATTCTTCACTCTACATTGACCACAGAACTTCAGGCACAAGTGTGGGAGGAACCGGAGAGGGAACCGAGGACCAAGTCCACTTACGTGTTGTTGATTGTGCATACATCTGTTGTACTATTTGCCAGTTTGGTACCAAAATGAAAGTAACCTAAGTTGAGTCTAAGACATTTTGACCGGTCTTCAAACCCAGACCAACCTTTGTGGTTTGGCCCAGCTTACTTTATAATTATTATTTTAGTGGCTGCTTTATTCTATTCATTTGTTGTACCTTAATTGACTTAACTACCCTGCATTGTAGTATATCTTTATTGTTTCTAATTATTTATCTATGTTAAGCTTGTGATAAATAAAACTAGAGTGGAAGTATTTCCCATTTAAATTATTTCTTAAGGATAAATTTTAGAAACAAGACTTTGGGTCATGAATGTTTAGGTATGACTATTCTTATGTAAAAATTGCCAGATTTCATTCCAAGAAGAAATTATACCAATTTAAATTCTTACCAGAATTAAAGACTATGCCAATATTACTGTATCTCCTATGGCTTTAAGTATTATTATTTTCATTTGCTTGCCCACTCATATTCTGTCCATCTATTTCCCACACTTAGGGTATATAACAAGCTAGCCAACATATTGGTAAGCGGTTTAGGTACAGCGATTTATATATAAATAAAACTTTATTAATTCATTTAAAAAAATAGTCTTTAGCTCCAAATTTCTAATGCTTTTGAAATTTACCCATATCTATGATTTAATTGTTTCAATAATTCTAAAGGTTTTCTTTTTACCAGAAAATAATGGTAATTAACAAAAGATAATAGATGACTTTTTTCCACCTTGTCTTCATGTGACAGTCCTCTGCAGGAAAACTGTAAAACATAAAAACAGGGGGAAAAAGGCTAGACAATAGAAAATCATCCAAGGCCAAGGTCTTCAGCATGGTCTGCACACTGCAAGCTAGGGAGCCATACTTTGCCAAAATTATTTAACAACAGACATGTTAGAGTTTAAATGCTATGTTGCCACCCTTGACATAAATTTAGTTCATGTTAGTTCATATAGGAATTATGCTAGTGAACAGAACTTAACGTGTGTGAGTAGTAAGGGGTCAAGTTTGTAACAGTAACTTTTCCTGGTTGCTTTGGATGGGATGCCCAAAAGTTGGAATTTCTCATGGCTTGAGTTGCTTGTACATTTCCATCATCCTAGTTCTGACTGCTTGGCAGTGTGTTCATTTCTCCTCAGAGAAGAATGAAGGTGTCCTTGCCTGGAGGGACACTCTATCCTTTTCTAGGTACCTCTCCACCACCACCCTCAGACTATAACTGTGTAATCAGATCGTAAATTTCTATAGATAGAGAATGATTCAAGTTAACCCTTAGGGGTATCCATTTTGTTTTGAGGTGATAGCTTAATGATCTTGTTCAAAGAAATGACAGTCCCACATCAGGAACTGAGATGAAGTGCCGCTTCACTCACACTTCTCAGTCCTGAACTGGCAAGGAAAGCACAGGCAGTAAACCCGGTAGAAGATCAGCAGATGTGTCACACAAACCGTAGTAAACCTCCCTTCCCTTGTCCAGAATCCTAGATCTTTTATCAACTCTTTTGGGAAGAGGGCAAATTCTATAGGTTTGTCAATGATTAGGATTGAATAGATAAAATTTGAAGTTTTGTGTATTTTCTTGGTTGTATTTTCTCCCATCTCCCATCTATGAACATGAAGCAGTTAAATAATTTCCTCAAAGTGAATAAAGGAGCAATACAAAAAGCATGTGCTGTGTAGGAAGCAAGGAATAAATTCCTTGTGGTTAATTGTGGCAAGAGCAGTTGCATCACTTAGTTCCTGTGGTTATTTCTTGGTTTAAAACTCTTTAGCTATCTGATGGAGAAGTAACACAAAAAACAGGCAGAAATAGCTCTACATATGAACTGGTTTTAGGTGGGTGTTGAGTAGGCAAGGGAGAATTGTTTCACCTTCAAAGAGAGCTGTACATTTCTAGATATGTTATTAAAGGAAGCACTGTGGGTTCCGTGGCTGGAACAGGGAACCGATCATTTATCTGCTTTACCATCAGGTTGTCAGTCTAGTCATGCTGCTGATAAAGATTAGATCTCTCACTCTGCCAAAATGAAACATATTTTGCCTGCCTGCATACGATTCTGTTGCTTTGTCCACTGCAGCATCCTCCGTGCAGCTCCCATTATTGTAGTCATTTTCTGTTTTTGCTCTAGGATGTGGGGAGAAGGTGCCCCATCAGAGAGCATGACTTTTTCTAATCCCAACCCACACACTGATGTCAAAGTATTTTCGTTCTTTCTCCCGAGCATTGTGTTCTTCTACCAGCAGTCACTAAGCCAGGAAAACAGGAGGGTATTTTGCAATAACATTTGGAATATACATTTTTATTTTTTTAGTTGGGATTTCTGGTGTTTATATTTTGAAGGTCAGGTGTGATGTCACTTTCTTAGTCCTGAAGCTGTCTACGTATTGCTGAGTGAGTAACTCTGCCAAGTCAGTGCCTGCAGTGCTGTCCTTAAAATCAGCACGAGGATGACAAGAAGTTACTTGGGCTTTTACGTATATAAATGTGCCTGGCCAGATGCTGAAAAGGTACATCAGAGCAAGCACAGAGCCTACCGGAAAATATGCTACTTTCCATGGTTTCAGCAAGAGATCATGCAAGGAACTTTGATAATAATGAATGAAAATAGTAAATAGAATTTTTCAGTGAATTTTAGTGATTTATTTGTAAACATTCCCCTCTCCAGGTTTTTTTCCTTTCCTCCCCCTCCCTCTCCCTACCCCCTTTCTTATTTTCCCATTTTAAGATCTTCATGACTCAAAAGGCTATTTGATTGGTGGGAAATGAAGGTGGAAAGTTATTGATCAGGAGATTTCTAATGCTGTTTCCTACTCACAGTTAAACAAATGCAAATGGCAAGCCTTCATTCATCATTTAATGACTATTTGTCTCTATAGAGAGTACTATTATGGGCTAGAGGTTGAGATTTTAAAAAGGGGGAGGATACAAAAATGACTGTTTCTTTTGGCAAACACAATAAATTGCTTTCTTTCTGCCAAGTAATTATCACTGTATTTAATCTTTGTAGGAAGTCTATTAGGGACTCTTATTTTACAGATTAGAAAACCAAGGTACAGGGGCCGGCCTGGTGGCACAGCAGTTAAGTGCGCACGTTCTGCTTCGGCGGCCCAGGGTTCACCGGTTCAGATCCCAGGTGTGGACATGGCACCGCTTGGCAAGCCACGCTGTGGTAGGCGTCCCATATATAAAGTGGAGGAAGATGGGCACGGATGTTAGCTCAGGGCCAGTCTTCCTCAGCAAAAAGAGGAGGATTGGCAACAGATGTTAGCTCAGGGCTAATCTTCCTCAAAAAAAAAAACAAAAAACACCAAGGTACAAAGAGGTTAAGTAACTTGCCCAAAGTTATGCAGCTGGTTAGTAGCAGAACCAACATACAAAATCCTGCAGTGCACTCTAGACACTATGCCCTTAACCCTTGTGCTCTGCTGCCTGGGATGAGTGCCCAGAGCAGTAGAAGAGGGAGTATATTCAAACAGGATAACACAGAGCACTATGTGATGATGATATAAATGAGGACAATGGAAAGCATTGAGAGGAGAGTGAGAATACTGCAGAAAGGCGAGTGGGTGGCATCTGTACTAGCCTTAAGGGCTCAGGTAGATTTTGATGGTGGAGATGAGGACTGAGAGTTTGCCTTCACTTGTAGGAAATGGCATGAATAGAAGATGCTGCGTCTGGAAAGCAGGTTCAGAAAAGAAGTAGTCTAGTCTATTTGGAGAAAAGGATTTTGTATAGGAGTATAAGATAAGGTAGGCTGCACCCAAAGTTTGCAAGCCCCATTTCATAGTTGGGACAAGTGGGATGAAGGTTTTTCAGCCGTGAGGTGGCAAGAGCAATGCTCTAGAGCTCAACCTGGTGGGGTAGTAGTTTGAAGAAAGGAATGCTAAAAGAAGGAAAAATAATTATTACTCATTTTCTATTGCTGCATAACTTTTGCACCAAGGACTTCAGTTTCTTGCTAGCTGTCAACCAAAGGCTACCCTCAGCTCCTAAAGACTTCTCTCACTTCCTTCAATGAGCATCCCTACATTGGCATCACACAACAGGGCAGTTTGCTTTTTCAAAGCCAGCAAGGGAGTGAGAGACTTCAGCTGGAGAGCACTGTAATCTTACTTAATCACATGTCCTGTCACTTTTGCCACATTTTGTTGGTTAGAAGCAAGTCACAGGTCACTTCCACACTCAAAGGGAGAGGGTTAAACAAGAGCAGGAACATCAGGAAACACAGATTATAGAGGGGTGACACTATCGAGTCTGCCACAGAGACAGATGCAGTTGATGACACAAACACTCAAGAGTCTGAATTAGGATGCTATTAATGCAACTAAGAAGAGTCAGGTTCAAGAAAATATCTCCAGGAAATATGGTTTCTTACCCATACCTTGTGAAGTTCTTTGCATACATTATCTCATGTAAACCTCAAAATAGCTCTTTGAGATAGATGGCACAAAAATCCTTTTTGCATAAACAAGTGGGACTTCGTCAGACTAAAGAGCTTCTGCAAGGCAAAGGAAACAAGGAACAAAGTGAAAAGACCATCCACCAACTGGGAGAAAATATTTACAAATCATATATCCGACAAGGGGTTAATCTCCAAAATATATAAAGAACTCACACAACTCAACAACAAAAAATCAATCAACCTGATCAATAAATGAGCAGAGGAGCTAAACGGACATTTTTCCACAGAAAATATACAGATGGCCAGTAGACACATGAAAAGATGTTCAGCATCACTAATCATCAGGGAAATGTAAATTAAAACTACACTGAGATATCATCTTACACCCATTAGAATAGCTATAAACACCAAGACAAAAAAATAACAAATGTTGGAGAGGATGTGGAGAAAAGGGAACCATCATCCACTGCTGGTGGGAATGCAAACTGGTGCAGCCACTATGGAAAACAGTATGGAGATTTCTCTAAATATTAAAAATAGAACTACCATATGACCCAGCTATCCCACTACTGGTTATTTATCCAAAGAATTTGAGATCAACAATTCAAAGGGAGTTACACTGCAGCATTATTCACAATAGCCAAGAAGTGGAAGCAACCCACGTGCCCATCGACCGATGACTGGATAAAGAAGGTGTGGTATATATATACAATGGAATACTACTCAGCCAGAAAAAAGACAAAATCGTCCCATTCACAACAACATGGATAGACCTGGAGGGTATTATGTTAAGCAAAATAAGCTAGACAGAGAAAGACAAATACCGTATGATTTCACTCATATGTTGGAGAAACTCACGGACAAAGACAACAGTTTAGTGGTTATCACAGGGGAAGGGGGTTGGGAAATGGGTACAAGGGGTGAAGGGGCACATTTATATGGTGACTGACAAATAATAATGTACAACTGAAATTTCACAGTGTTATAAACTATTATGACCTCAATAAAAAAAAAAAATCCTTATTTCACACAGGTTTTGAAAAGTTAAGTGACTAGCTTCAAACCTGGGTGTCCCAACCTAGATTTGAACATGGGATGTCAGTTCCAGAGCTTATAGTCTTAGTCACTCTTCTTTACTTAGACTTAAAAGTATGGAGCATTGAAAGTGAGGTAGAGAGTTTGGAAGATGGCAGTGTAGGAGGACTCTGAACTCATTTCTTCCCATGGACACAACAAATCTACAACTACTTGTGGAACAGTTTCCTCTGAGAGAGATCTGGAAACTGGATAAAAATAACCCCCACAAGGGACAACACTGACAGGTGGAAGAGGCAGAAATACAACTCTGCTGAGGAAAAAACCACATCCTAGCCATGGTGCTTCATGGCCAGGAGCAATCTCAAAGGTACAGAGCTTTTCCCAGAGGAGCCAGGGATTTTATGCCACAATAGGCATCCCAGCCCTTGGATTCAGCACAACCAAGATGAGATCCCATAATACCTGGCTTTGCTGGCTTTGAAAACCAATAGGGAATACGCCCAGAAAAACCACAGAATTTCAGAGAAAGGAAAACCTGATCTTAAAGGGCCCACACACAGATTCAGCCGATCTGGAAACCAACACAAAAACACCAGAAAGAAAAGTGCATAGTTCACTAGTAAAACTGACTCACTTACTAAGGTTGGAGCACATCTCAGAGAGGCAGAAGGCAGCTGAGCCCACCCCCCCACCCCACCCCCGGGACTGAGACACTGGTAGCAACCATTACTGTGACCTAGTTCAGTTGCGTTGACACAGACATTGGCAGCTGCCATTGGATTTCCTCCTTTAGCCTGTTAGTGCAGGAATCTGTCCTACCCAATAGAGCACCCGTGGCAATCAAGCACAGCCAGGCAGCAGGCAGCCTGCCCCAGGGACTGGCCCTGCCCACAGCAAGCCCGCAGCAAACTTGTGGGTCCACGTTGACAAGGTGTGTGTGCAGGCCTGTGTTGGTGGGGCACATGGGCCCACGGCAGACTTGTGCTGCTGGCCATTGCAAACAGCCACATAGAGGATCTGCCCCACATTCCAACACCTGAAATGATTGTACACTGCCACACCTGGAGCCAGCTCTACCCATCTACACTCCTGAGAGAGCTGACAATGGCCGTGCACTACAGGGAGCCACACTGAAAGCCTATAGCAATTGTGAACCCCTGAGCCTAGCAACCAGCCACAGTGGGGGCCTGACTCACTTAACAGCAAAATAGCAGTGGTTGTATGCTATTCGACTTTACAGCCAGCCATGCCAGGGCTTGCCCCATGCAGTAAAGTCACTGCAGCAGCCACACCCAGCTGAGCCTTACAACCAGCCAGCTTGGGGGCCAGCCTAACCTACCCATGCGCCTGTAGCAGTAGCAACTCCACCACAACAGAAGGGCACACATAGCCCACACAAGGAAACATCTGGCACAGGTGATGAGAGAGGAGCACATTGCCAGGCCCCATAAAGCATCTCTTACATAAGGCCACATTTCCAAGATCAGGAGATGCAGCTGAGCTACTTAATACATACATATAACTACAGAGAAGTAGGCAAAATGAGGAGACAAAGAAATATGTTCCAAATAAGGGAATAGGACAAACCCTCAGAAAAAGAATTAAAGAAAACAGAAATAAACAATCTACCTCACAAAGAGTACAAACTAGTAGTCATAAGGATACTCCCTGATCTTGGGAGAAGAAGAGATGAACACAGAACTTTGACAAAGAATTGGAAAATATAAAAAAGAACCATTGAGAACAGAAGAATACAATAATGGAAATGAGAAATTCAGTAGAGAGAATCAATAGCAGAGTAGATGACACAGAAGAAGGATCCGTGATCTGGATGAAAGAGTAGAGAAAATCACCCAAGCTGAACAGACAAAAGAATTTAAAAGAATGAGGACAGTCTAAGGGACCTCTGGGACAACATCAAGCATACTAACATCCATATTATAGGTTTCACAGAAGGAGAAGAGAGACACAAGGGGCAGAGAACCCAGTTGAAGAAATAATAGTTGAAAACTTCCCTAACATAAGGAAGGAAATAGACATCCAGGTACAGGAAGTGCAAAGAGCACCACACAAGGTGAAGCCAAAGAGGTCCGCGCCAAGACGCATTATAATTAAAATGTCAGGAATTAAAGAGAGAATCCTAAAAGCTGCAAGAGAAAGGCAACAAGTTACGTACAAAGGAAACCCCATAAGGCTATCAGCTGACTTCTCAGCAGAAACCTTACAGGCTAGAAGGGAGTGGCATGATATAGTCAAAGTGCTGAAAGGAAAAAACCTACAGCCAAGAATACTTTACCTGTCAAGGTTATCATTCATATCATGGAAGGAGAAAGAAAGAGTTTTCCAGACAAGAAAAAACTACAGGAGTTTATCACCACTAAACTGGCCTTACAAGAAATGTCAAAGGGACTTATTTAAATGGAATAGAAAAGACCACAAATAGGAATAAGAAAGTTATCAAAGAAAAAAACTCACTGGTAAAGGCAAATATACAGTAAAGGTAGTGGATCAACCACCTATAAAGCTAGTATGAAGGTCAAAAGACAGAAGTACTAAAATTATCTAATTCCATGATAAGAAGATAGGGGATACACAAAAATAAAATAAGTTAAATATGATATAAAAAACATGAAATGTCAGGGGAGGATAAAAGTGTAGGGCTTTTAGTAAGAAGTCAAACTAAGAGACCATAAACAATATAGATTATTATTTACATAGATTATTTTATACGAACTTGGTGATAATCACAAACCAAAAACCTATAATAATACATACAAAATAAAGAGAAAGGAACCCAAACATAACACTAAAGAAGGCCATCAAATCATGAGAGAACAAGAGAAGAAGAAAGGAACAGAGAAGAACTACAAAAACATCCAGAAAAAAGTAACAAAATGGCAATAAGTACATACTTATCAATAGCTACTTTAAATGTCAATGGACTAAGTGCTCCAATAACAAGACTAAGGGTGGCTAAATCGATAAAAATAAGAAGACCCCTATACATGCTGCACTCAAGACACACACTTTGGATCTAAAGACACTCACAAACTGAAAGTAAAGGGAGGGAAAATGATACTCCAAGCAAATGGAAACAAAAAGAAAGCTGGAGTGGCAATACTTATATCAGACATATTAGATTTTAAAACGAGAACAAGAGACAAAGGGCATAACATAATGATAAAGGAAGCAATTCCAACAAGAGGACATAAAACTTGTAAATATCTATTTGCCCAACATAGGAGCACCTATATACATAAAGCAATCATTAACAGACATAAAAGGAGAAAATGACAGTAACAAAATAATAGTAGGCAACTTTAACATGCCACTTACATCAATGAATAGATCATCCAAACAGAAGATCAATAGGGAAACATTGGCCTTAAGTGACACATTAGACCAGATGGACTTAGTAGATATATACAGAACATTCCATCCAAGAACTGCAGAATACACATTCTTTTTTTGGTGAGGAAGATTGGCGCTGAGCTAACATCTGTTGCCAATCTTCCTCTTCTTTTTTTTCTCCCCAAAGTCCCAGTACGTAGCTGTATATCCTAGTTGTAAGTCCTTCTAGTGCTTCTATGTGGGATACCGCCACAGCATGACTTGATGGGCAGTGTGTAGGTCTGCACTGAGCATCTGAACTGGCAAACCCTGGGCCACTGAAGCAGAGCACACGAACTTAACCACTATGCCACTGGGCCAGCCTCCAGAATACACATTCTTTTCAGATGCACATGGGACATTCTCCAGAGTAGATCACATCTTAGGCCACAAAACAAGTCTCAAAAAATTTAAGAAGATTCAAATAATACCAAACAACTTTTCTGACCATAATGGTATGAAACTAGAAAACAACTACAAGAAGAAAACTGGAAAAGCCAGAGATATGTGGAGATTAAACACAATGCTAATGAACAACTATTGATCAATGAAGAAATTCAAGGAGAAATCAAAAAATACCTGGAGACAAATGAAAATGAAAATATGACATACCAAAATTTATGGGATATGGTAAAAGCAGTACTAAGAAGGAAGTTTACAGCAATACAGGCCTACCTCAAAAAACAAGATTTTTCTCAATCTATCAGTGCGCTTCAAGGAACTAGAAAAAGGAGAACAAATGAAGCCCAAAATCAGTAGGAGGAAGGAAATAATAAAAATTAAAGCAGAAATAAATACAATAGAGACTAAAAAAATAGTGGAAAAAATCAATTAAACTAAGAGCTGGTTCTCTGAAAAGATAAACAAAATTGACAAACCTTTAGCTAGACTCACCAAGAAAAAAAGAGAGAAGGCTCAAATAAATAAAATCAGAAATGAAAGAGGACAGATTACAATGGACACCGCCGAAATACAAAGGACTATAAGAGAATACTAAGAAAAGCTATACACCAACAAATTGGATAATCTAGAAGAAATAGATAAATTCCTAGAATCATACAACCTTCCAAAACTGAATCAAGAAGAAATAGATAATCTGATTAGACCAATCACTAGTAAGGAGATCAAAACAGTAATGAAAAATCGCCTAAAAAACAAAAGCCCAGGACCAGATGGCTTCCCCAGTGAATTCTACCAAACATTCAAAGAAGACTCAATACCTATCCTTCTCAAACTCTTCCAGAAAATTGAAGAGGAGGGGACGCTTCCTAACTCATTCTATGAGGCCAACATTACACTGACACCAAAACCAGACAGGGACAACACACAAAAAAAGAAAATTATAAGCCAATATCACTGGTGAACATAGATGCAAAAATCCTCAACAAAATACTAGCAAATCAAATACAATACATTAAAAGGATCATACACCATGATCAATTGGGATTTATTCCAGGGGTGCATGGGTGGTGCAACATCTGCAAATCAATCAGTGTGATACACCACATTAACAAAATGAAGAATAAAAATCACATGATCATCTCAGATTCAGAGAAAGCATTCAACAAGACAGAGCATCCATTTATAATTTTTAAAAACTGAATAAAATGGGCATAGAAGGAAAGTATCTCAATATAATAAACGCCATATATGGCAAACCCACAGCTAACATCATACTCAATGGTGAAAAACTGAAATCTTTCCCTCTAAGAACAGGAACAAGACAAGGATGCCCATTTTCACCACTCTTATTTAACACAGTATTGAAAGTCCTTGCCAGAGGAGTCAGGAAAGAAAAAGAAATAAAGAGATTCAAATTGAAAAGGAAGAAGTAAAACTGTCACTATTTGCAGATGGATTTTATGTATGGAAAACTCTAAAGAATCCAACAAAAAAACTATTATAAATAATAAACGAATACAGTAAAGATGCAGGATACAAAATCTACATACAAGAATCACTTGCCTTTCTGTAACACAATGAAATAGGAGAAGGAGAAATTAAGAATACAATCCCATTTACAATGGCAAAAATATAAAATAAAATACCTAGGAATAAACTTAACCAAAAAGGTGAAAGACCTATACACTGAAAACTATAAAACATTGTTCAAAGAAGACACACAAATAAATGGAAAGATATTCCATGTTCATGGATGGGAAGAATTAACATAGTTAAAATGTACCTAAAGCAATCTACAGATTCAGTTCAATCCCTATCAAAATTTCCCAATGACATTTTTCACAGAAATAGAACAAGGAATCCCCAAATTATATGATATAGAACAACAAAAGACCCTGAATAGCCAAAGCAATCCTGAGAAAAAAGAACAAAGCTGGAAGTATTACACTCCCTGATTTCAAAATATACTACAAAGCTATTGTAATCAAAACAGCATGGCACTGGCACAAAAACAGACACACAGCTCAATGGAATAGAATCAAGAGCCCAGAAATAAACCCACACATCTATGGACAGCTAATTTTCAACAAAGGAGCCAAGAACTTACAATGGAGAAGGTAAAGTCTGTTCAATAAATGATGTTGGGAAAACTAGACAGTCACATGCAAAAGAAAAAAATCATTATCTTACACTGTACACAAAAATTAACTCAAAATAGATTAAAGACTTGAATGTAAATTCTGAAACCATAAAACTCCTAGAAGAAAACATAGGCAATAAAGTCTTCAACATTGGTCTTAGCAGTATCTTTTTGAATACAATGACTCCCCCGAGGCAAGGGAAATGGATGTAAAAATAAACAAGTAGGACTACACCAAACTAAAAAGCTTCACCACAGCAAAGGAAACCACCAACAAAATGAAAAACCAGGGGCTGGCCCATTGGTGCAGTGGTTAAGTTCACACGTTCCGCTTCAGCAGCCGGGGGTTCGCCGGTTTGGATCCTGCATGCAGACAAGGCACCACTTAGCAAGCCATGCTAGGTAGAGGAAGATGGGCACGGATGTTAGCCTAGGGCCAGTCTTCCTCAGCAAAAAGAGGAGGATTAGCAGCAGAAGTTAGCTCAGGGCTAATCTTCCTCAAAAAAAAAAAGAAAGAAAGAAAAAGAAAAAACAACCTAACAATTGGGAGAAGATACTTGGAAATCATATATCTGTTAAGGGGTTAATATCCAAAATACATAAAGAACTCATACAACTCAACAACAACAACAAAAATAACCCAATTAGAAAATGGACAAAGGATCTGAACATTTTTCCAAAGATATACACATGGCCAACAGGCACATGAAAATGCAAATCAAAACTACAATGAGCTATTATCACCTGACGCCGTTCAGAATGGCTATAATCATTAAGACAGGAAATAAGTGTTGGAGAGGATGCGGAGAAAAGAGAACCCTCAGACACTGCTGGTGGGAGTGTAAACTTGTGCAGCACTATGGAAAACAGTATAGAGATTCCTCAAAAAATTAATAATATAACTACCATATGATCCAACTATCCCACTTCCGGGTATTTATCCAAAGAACATGAAAACACTAAGTCAAAAAGATTGCAGCATTATTCACAATAGCCAAGACATGGAAACAACCCAAGTTTCCATCAATGGATAAATGGATAAAGACGATGAGGGGGATATATACACACAATGGAATACTACTCAGCCATAGAAAATGATGAAACCTTGGCATTTGCGACAACATGGATGGACCTTGAGGGTATTATGCTAAGCTAAATAAGTCAGAGGGAGAAATACAAATACCATATGATTTCACTCATAAGTGGAAGGTAAAAACAACAAGAAGAAACATAGACATAGATACAGAGATTAGATTGGTAGTTACTAGAGGGCAAAGGGGAGGGGGAAGGGCAAAGGAGTAAAAGGGCACATGTGTACAGTGATGGATGGTAATTAGACTTTGGGTGGTGAACATGATGTAGTCTAAACAGAATTTAAAATATAATGATGCACACCTGAAATGTACATAATGTTATAAACCAATCTTAGCTCAATAAAGAAAATAAACTTTAAAAAAAGAGATGGATAAGAAAAGATTGAAGATAACTCCAAGATTTTAATCAATTTCAAGTCAAGGAATGGAGGTGTTAACTCAAATAGAAATGTCATGAGAGGCACTAGTAAAGTAATACTTACTGTGCATATACTCACTACATGCCAGGCAGTGTGCTAAGCACTCAGTATGCATTTTCACATTTAATTTCCCAACAGCCTGTGATAATGGTCTTTTGCCCTACGTTACAGATCAGGAAACAGGACTGCACCTGTGCCCCTAAACTCTAGTTTGCACAAATGCAGACGGTGGTTATTTTGTTCAGGGCTATATCACTAATGTCTGACACATAAAAAGCACTCATTATCTAAATTTTTGAATGAATGAGCACAGCTAATAAGGGATAGAGTCATGATTTGAACCCAGAACAGCCCAACTCCCACCTCCTGGAGAAGACATGGCATTCCCTTGCAGCCATACTGTGCTCAGGCCACAGCAGGATATCTAGCTGTGGATGCACAGCAGATACCTAAGTTCCAGCAATGGAGCTTGAGAAAAAGGTCGAGGCTAGAATAACCTTTCAGCATCCACGTGGAGATTGAAAAGCCCTAAAATTAGATGAGATGATTGAGAGAGAGGGCATAAACCCCGGAATAGAGCCTTAGAGAACAGCTATATTTAGAGTTGAGGGGAGGAAGAGGCATTTTGAAAAGGCAATGAAGACATATATGTCAGTGAGATAAGGTGAAGCTATAGATCTAAAAGTAAAGGGGAAGGAGAAGGAGGGTTGTCAGCAAGATCAACCACCACAGAGTCATCAGAGCCTCAAAATTAAGGCAAGATAAATGAATTTGGGGATCAGGAGGTCATTGAGGACTTGTGGGTGAGCAGATTCGGAAAACAGCCTGAGTAAGAGTCAGCTGGCATCTGGGTGGATAGGGGAGCAGGGCTGTGAAGGAAAGAGTGGGTAGTGAGGATGTAGAGCTCACTAGGATAAATTTGTCTATAATTTCAAACAAGCTAGTAGTAGTAATATGAGAGGGGCTGAACATTCGAGTAGAAGTGATCTTTTGTGTTGTAAAAAGAAGGGTCTAGTAGGAAGAAACTAAAGATGGCAGAAAGAGAACAGACTACTGATAGAACATGACCCCAGAGGAGACAGCAGGAGAATGAGATGCAGGAGAATGAGATGCAGGAATGGCAGTCCTTAGAAAGGGCAAGAGACATGTTACCATTGGAGGTAGGAGAAAAGCTGAAAGAAAATATAGAAAAGTAAAGGTTCAGTAGAGAAAAAGTGAGGGCATTCAAATTGAAAGGAGCCAAGGTCTTAGTACCTAGAAAGCAGAGGGAAAGATTCAAGGCTAGAGGACAGTAAGAAATATTTTAATTAATTGAGGCAAAATTTATTGAATGCCTACTCTGCTATAAGCCAAGAATTCAGTAGAGAAGACCATAAGGGATAAAAATAAAGAAGCATAATTAGGGACCCAACTGAGAAGAAATAGCATGAACTTTTCATAGAACCCAGCAGCATGGTTTCACAGTTTTGCCCAGCTTCTGAAAAGTGGTTATTGAAGGAAGTTAATGGTGCTGCACAGGGTTAGGAACTGAAATGGTGAGAATGGCAGACAAGGATGGAGGAAAGAAAGATGGATTCTAGAGGCGAGAGAAGACAGTATTGGCATGGACTAAGCTGAGCGATGAGGTGAATGAATACTGAGAGGAGTTTAGAATCTAAACACTGTGATTTGGGTGTGGAGCAAGTTATCAGAAATGAGGGAATAAAGTGCTTGTAATCAGAAAAGGAATACTCTGTGTTTGAGAACTTAAAGTAAAATAGTTTCAGATCAAGCAAATTATGAAGTGCCCTGTCTGCATTTTCAGAGGTTAAATGAGGAAGTATCAAGCCACGGTATTAGATGGGCTAGAAGTAAAAATCAATGAATGTGGCAAAGGATGAGAGCGGGTGGAGAAGATGACTGACCAGGCACCCAAATCATCAAGACAGGTAGGGTGTTATGATGGAGGTCATAGACACAGCAATAAGGATAGGGCTTGGATGTCAAGGTTCAAAAACAGAGGTTGATGGAGGCAGAACAACAGTCTAAAATAACAAGAAGGGATAAGAATGTTTTTGAGGCTGAGTGTATCTTGAGGTGCAATTCAGATTTCAATTAAGGTAAAGAATTGGAAGTTCAACCTGACAATCCATCTAAGACCATAGAAGACTTTGCTCCACCGTCGAACTAGGAGGCAAACAGCAAGGAGTGACTGATAGAGAAGTAAGCAAGGATGCACAGCAGAAAAGGAAAGGGTTGGCTGGAATAAGATATAAGCATTGTTCTCTGCCCTCATCTACCCTATCACCTCTTTACAGGACCCTTCTAATCCTTAACATTACTTGTAAGGCATTATCCCTATTTTACAGATAAGAAAAAGCTGGTTCTGAAATTTGAGTCTTGTCCTGACTGCAAAATCTAGTCTTTCTACAACATACTGACTCTCAGTGGTCTAAAAGTGTTACTGCAGCTTTCAAGGACTAACTGGAAATCGTGTCGGACTTGTATGAAAAATGCTATGAAACACAATATATTTTTTTTTGAGGTAGAATTGGCATATAACATGATATTAGTTTCAGGTGTACAACATGATTTAATATTTGGATATATTGTGAAATAATCACCACAATAAGTCTAGCTAACATCTGTCACCATATATACAGATGTTTTTTTCTTACAATGGGAACTTTTAAGATTTACTCTCTTAGCAACTTTCAAATATGCAATACAATAGTATTAACTATAGTCACCATGCTGTATATTAAATCCTCAGGACTTATTTCTTCTATAACTGGAAGTTTGGCCTTCTGACCCATTTCACCCCACCACCACCCCCCCCCCCGCAACCCCCTTCCCATAATGAACAACCTGTTCTCTGTGTCTGTAAGCTTGTTTTGTTATTTTAAACAAGATCACACATTCAAGTGAGATCATACCGTATTTATCTTTCTTGGCCAGACTTATTTCGCTTAGCATAACGCCCTCAAGGTCTGTCTCTGTTGTCTCAAATGGCAAGATTTCCTTTTTTAAGGCTGAATAATATTCCATTGTGTATATATACATTTTTCTTTATCCATTCATCCACTGATGGACAGTTAGGTTGATTCCGTGTCTTCACTATTGTAAATAATGCCACAATGAACATGAGAGTAGATATCTTTTTAAGTTAGTGTTCTTGTTTTCTTTGGGTAAATATAAGTAAAATTGCTGGATCAGATGGTAGTTCTATTTTTAATTTTTTGAGGAACCTCCATTCTGTTTTCCACAGAGGCTGAACCAATTTACATTTCCACCAACAGTACACAAGGGTTCCCTTTTCTCCACATCCTTCTCAACACTTATCTCTTCTCTTTTTGATGCTAGCCAGTCTAACATATGTGAAGTGATTTCTCATTGTGGTTTTGATTTGCATTTCCCTGATGATTAGTGATGTGGAGCACTTTTTCATGTGCCTATTGGCAATCTGTGTGTCTTCTTTTGAAAAATGTCTATTCAACAACTAGAATATAGAGCTATGTACTGGGAGGGCTTCAGGGAGAAGAAGAAGAAGAAAAAAAAGAAGATTGGCAACAAATGTTAACTCAGGTGCCAATCTTTAAAAAAAAAAAATCTATTCAGAGCCTCTGCCCATTTTTTAATCAGGTTTTTTTCTATTGAGTTGTATGTACAATGTATTTCTTTGTGTTGCTCTTGAATTATATTCAGCTCTAAAAAGTTCTATGTGAGCTTGCATATTTAATACTGTATATTTAAATCTTAACTTTCTTTTTCAAGAAAAACATCTTGGACCCTTTTCCTTAATGATATTAAGGAACTTCCAAATACATCCTAAATGATCACATTGAATTTCTGCAACTATACCCTAAAACACCAAGTTAATATTTATATTGCATTATTTTTCAGGTGTGAAAATGAAACCAAATTCAAAACAGAAGAAGTATTCTGGGCTTACAATTTCTGCCCTACTCCGTACTCCTGGACTGCACTTCTGGGCCTTCTTTTATATCTTGTTTTCTTCGCACCTGGTAAACCAAAGGCTATTGTTGTGTTAATTAAATTGTCTCTTTTTAGAGGAGACAAGCTACTCTTTTTAAAATTCCTTACATACTACTTTACTGAAATTTTTAATTTTGTATTTCTCAGGAATGGGACCAATGCCTTGGACTGTGAATTCTGAAATATATCCCCTTTGGGCAAGAAGTCCAGGAAACGCATGTTCATCTGGAATAAACTGGATTTTCAATGTTCTGGTTTCATTGACATTTTTACACACAGCAGAGTATCTCACATACTATGGTAAGAGAGTATTTTTTCCAGCTATAGTTTCATTTTTATTTTTCCTACTGTTTTTAGATACGCTATCATTTGTGATTGAAAAGACTAGATGGTTATATTTTTGCTGTTATAAATATCTCTGTGTGGCTTTCTTGTTCCCCAAAGTCCTTGGAAATGGACCTGGAAAAAAAGAAGAGGAATTCTCCCTTCCTGAGCAGCATTGCTTCTTGTCCCTCAGTGCTTCATAGCCTTCACCCACCCACCCACTCTCCCAACCCAAACATTTCCCAGCTATCTCCCAAGTTGGAAATCTTAACAGCAGAGCTGTTAGTTTAATGAAGAAACACAAACAACAGAGAATGGTAGAAAGAGGTAGGCAGGAAGTCTAGGGCTAATGCTTGAAGATGTCCCACGGCAGGGATGGAGTCGTGTCCAAGAGCAGAATCAGGGTAGGGCTGAAAGTAGCTCCCCCAAATGTCGTGCTGGGAGTTATGCCTTCCACTGTATCATCTACGCCATTCAGGCCACGGCATGTGCATTTCAGTGTCCACTGAGAATGGCACTTACCACTGCCAAAACTGTAAACATAACAGAAGGGTTCAAGTGAAAACGTGTGGAGGCCATAACTCAAAGAAAACAATATTGGGAAGTGGCTGAGTTAGGAAAAAACTTTGGGAAGGTACTTCAAGTCCATTTTTACCAAAATGAAATGTCTTTCTTTTTTTAGCAAGATGATTTCTTCATTGTCTGTATAAGTTTATAGATTGTGACTGGATTCTAAATTGATGAAATATGAGGTTTTCACTCTAACCCCCTAAGCCTCTGTGCTGTATATGGAATGCCTGCTGCTTAGGCCATCCTCTGATCCCCTCCCCTATCACTCACCTCCCTTCATCTCACCCCACCCCATGATCTAAGCACTCATTATTCCTTTTTGCAATAACAGGTTCGTTTGTCAGCCCCTCTCCCCTTACTGCTGGACCATAAGTCCCATGAGCTCAGGCAAGTACTGCACCTTGTTCACCATTAAATTCCCAGTGCCTTCCAGGTTGTGCCATTCACTTGATAAGCACTCAGAAGTGTTTGTCAAATGAATACACATGCAGATGAATTTTGTAGATGAGTGATGAATAAAGGAAACATTATAAAAATTTATTCCTCCTCTCTTCTGAACATGCTGAATTGGTATTTACTTTTATTTAATACTATTTATCTACTGAGTATTATCTTTATAAACTCTTCTCTCTCCCAACCACCATTTAGAACATTTAGAAATACTTATTTTCTTGGAAAGGAAATGCACTGGCATTTTAAACTGGATATATATTCAGTATGTTCAGCTTTATCCCACTTGGCAATTAAAATTTTTACATAAATTCATAAAGTTATCTTCCTGACACCATGAGTATGAGCACAATAAATATTTACCCATATTTGCTGATTCCTGAGAACACATTTAAGACCTAAATATAGACTAACATCCTGAGGAAGCATTTTTTATAGAAATTCATAGACCAAATAATAGTCTACTTGGTAAGACTTCTGATAGCAAAGCTCCTCTTTCTTGAATTTAGACTGCCAGAAAAACATGAGGCAACAGAAGTAAAATTTAAATAGGGCCTAGCCAGACTTCTTTCAAAAATATCCCATTAGAAGAAGCTTTTTGCTTTGTTACTAAGCCAAGCTTCTATCATGTCAGCACACCGGTCAGTCCATTAGGTCTACTGCTTTCTAGTACTGGAACAATATTTCAGTTCAGGTTCATTTTTTCCCTGTTTTTTTTGATGTACGTTTTAATCTACATGTTACTGATTTATGTAAGGTATATGTTTCTATTCCTAATTTATGAATATACACCATAATGATGTATTTCTCTGGAAATATCCATGTCTTTCTATTTCCTTCTTTTTTTGTTTTGTAAGACCTCAGATTTTGATTCCTTCATAAACTATACTGCTTAGACAGGTCTGCCTTGGACCCCATCCAGTAATGTTTTGTAATATTACTAAAAATTATCATTAAACTGTCACCAGTATACCATTTTATGTATAGCATGTGTGACTAAAGTGATCCCTTGGAGAGCATTAGATCAAAGTTCCTGGGTTGAGGTATTGAAATTCAATCAAACATGGTCTTTGATTCCTCATTTTGCATAATTCAATTAAATACCTATCTTAATCTGAAACTTAATGTAGGACTCTAATAAGATTTCTTTCCTTCCGAATAAAGCTGAGGAGTATCTGCACTGTTTAACAATCCTGACAGACATTTTTTTCATTTTCATTCCGAGGGGGGAATAATTAAGAAAGTGAGTTACATAATTGACCTGCCCGTTACATACAGCAGGTCACAGCCTCCGGGCCTGCCCACACCTCCGTGGCTTAACCATAGGTCTCATCAGAGAAGCCCACTTAGCTTTGGCGTTTGCTTGCTTTAGATTCCTCAGCTTTAATAAAAGGGTCTTGTATTTTAATAGAATTTCCCTGATGTTATTTGGCTTGGGAATCTGGGTCACAAGCAAGAAGCTGCACGGTATTCAAGAATCTTCCTAACCCATCTAGCTGGTTTTAACTGTACGAGTTTAGCACTAACAGATTTGATTTGTTACTTCTGATCATGCCTCTCTTCCTAAATTGTGAATTGTGATGAATATTTCCTCAATACTACATTTTATAAAGCCAAACTAGGTTTGCTCTGTTAGAGATTTTGGAGTTTAGCAGCCTGGTTTAGTCTAAAATGTTATACCAGTTGCACTTTTTTTTTTTTTGTTTCTCATCATCATGATTATGATCCTTTCTTTGTTCCTCTCTGCTAAAGATTCCAATTCTGTTCTTACCTCCGTAACTTTGCTTATCTGTAAACAGATCACAGGACTTCATCTCCTTTCATTTTTTTCTCAAAACTCCCACATTCTCCAAAAGCTAGCTTGTCAGTATCACCTTTTTGATGAAAATATTCCCAATTTATTGGTCATATCAACCTTGTTCCACTCTATCTCTGAAAGCATCTGTTGTGTTCCCTACTCATTTAGTAGAATTTGATTATGCTGTCTATCACTTTTTTGAGCAGCTAACATCCAAATTCGAATAGGCATGTAACATACATTATTTTATTCTTGCAGTTTGGCAAGGCAGGAATTATTTTCTCCATTAAATCAGGAAACTAAGGTCAAGAGAATTTAAGAAACTGCCCAAGGATTCAGCCTGGGTTGCTTTGTGATTGTCAGACTCTACAGAGCCATGGTGCCTTCCTTTCACTGTAACACTCAGCCACGCATCCCAGATTACCTAGTATTATTTTTTGGTTATTTACCAAGTATAAGACATAAAAAAATGTATGTTTGTAGTAAGTATTCAATGTGAACCAAACAAATGAAATAAATGAGCCCTATATTTGTAAATAGAGTTGTGTTTTTATTAAAGAGAATTTGATTTATACAAGTCCAGCTCCTTAAGATTGTATGGCTTCTGATGACTTAATCTAACAAACTATGTCTTGATTTAGTCAACTCTTTAATATTTTTTCTAATTTCTCATAATTTATCCCTATTTCCCTTCTGTTTTCTCACGGCTCCTCATTCCAGAGAGCAGATTCTTTTGGGTGGCCAATTGAGCAGCATTTTTCCTCTGTAGTTTTCCTTGAGCCTTCCCAAGAAATGTTTCTGTGTATATTCCTGAAATGGTTATTTGTATGTATGTCTTTAAGAATGTAGTCTTAATAATGTCTTTCCTATTCTGTGATGATTCAGCAGAACTGAGAAATGTTAATTCAGTTCTTTAATTGCTATGCTATTCATCTTAAAGACATATTTGAAAGTCAAGCTTTATGTTGTCTAGTTTAGCCCTTTATTTCAGATCTGTTACTCAATATATTCCATCTGGCAGTCAACAAGAGCACATTCATTCTCTAGACGTTCCAGTGTGTCAGGCTCTGTACTAGGGAACCCACAGACAAACAAGCCATAGACTCTGCCCTTAAGACCACTTTTGCTACTGAAACAGAAGAGGATGTCTCTCTCTCAAGCATCTCATAACCATCTCTCCAAAACCTGGTCCTGATTTGGGTTGTAAAATTTATAGAATTATAAACTTAAATTATAGCTGAGAAACCATCTTATTTTGCTGAATCAGGAAACTGAGGGCCAGAGAAGAGGTTAAATGATTATTTAGAAGTCACATAGCAAGATTGAAATCCAGATTTTCCAACTCCCAATCTGATATCCTTTCTCCAGCCTTTGTCCCATTAGTTTGTCATCTTCCTTCCCCCATCTCATATACAGGATGGTCTGGACCAAAGGCCTAAAATTAGGCAAGGACTCCATTACAGTTAGTTGTTTCCAACCATCGAAAGTGAAAGCATAGGTTCTTATATTTAAATTGGGAATTGGACTATAAAAGGAAAGGCCATCTTGGAAATATGTAAGAACATGCTCAAGTCACATACTCATATATCTCATCCATCTTGGCTTGCTGAATTGACACTTGGAAAACACAACCAGGTAGTAATTATGTCTTTGTGGTTGTGCTGCATTGACATGCATAGTCTTACAGCAAAACAAAATTCTCTGACCTCATGGAGCTTACATTCTAGAGGAGGAAAATAAAACAAATTAGTAAGCTTTATAGTATGTCAGATGGTGATAAGTGCTCTGCACCAAAAGAAAAGGAGGACGACTATAAGGATCTAAGAGAAGGAACAAGGAGACTAGTTAGGAGACCACTGCAGCAGTGCAGATGCGGGAGGATGGCTGTCAGATCACAGACATCAGCGGAATGAGGAGAAGTGGTCATCTTCAGATTATATTTGAAGGCAGATCCAACAGGACTAACCGGCAGATTGGATACTGGGCAGGAGAGTGAGAGAAAAGTCAAGGTTGACTATCAGACTTTTGGAATGAGAGACCAGAAGGATAGAGTTGCCATGTACTCCAGTGAGTCATGAGTTCAGCAGTGTCATCATTGTATGTGGGTTCTGGAAATACTAGATAAATGAGAAAGAAATTTCTCCCTCAAAGTGCCTCCAGTCTAGTAGACAAGACAAATAATACATGCACATAATTATAATATTTCTTGGTTATTATGATAGGAGGCCTCAGCAAAGTGCTGTGAAAGCACATAGAGAAAAGTTATCTCTATCCAGCCACATGAGAAAAGACTGCAAAGCAGAAGTTACATCTGAACCTGGTCTATCATTCTTCTTGAGTTTGGCCTTACAAGTTTAGAAAGGCAAGTTACATTATATTCACAGGATTAGAACAATTAGAGTAAACCAGGCTGGCAGTAATTTTTGGTTCCATTTCATACCACAGTTATGCATGACTGACCAGAAAGGAAAGTCAAAATCAAGGACTGTTTCTAACCTAGGCCCCTCTCTCTCTATATATAGACCATATTTATATAGACCAAGTATATCTATGTGTATTTATACATACATATTATTTTCCATTGCAGGAGCCTTCTTCCTTTATGCTGGATTCGCTGCCGTGGGACTCCTTTTCATCTATGGCTGTCTTCCTGAGACCAAAGGGAAAAAATTAGAGGAAATTGAATCACTCTTTGATAACAGGCCAGGTACATGTGGCGCTTCAGATTCTGATGAAGGGAGATATATTGAATATATTCGGGTGAAGGGAAGTAACTATCACCTTTCTGACAACGATGCTTCTGATGTGAAATAAATTTCAGCTGCTGATATATTTAGTCATGTAAACAAACTTGGGGGAGAAGAGCAGCAATGGATGACCTCACTGCCCTGCTTCTAATCTGGTTCTTTCCACAGTCTAGTTTGGAATGACTTCATATTCTAGAATATTTGATTAGGAGGAAGATACAACCATGATGACATTGTTTTTTTCACAAGCAGAAATGTAAAAAAATATTTACGGAGATTTTAAACTAATAATTATCGAGCAAATATGTGCAATTCCTTCCTGAGGTAGTCTAAAATGAATACTGTATCCAGTGACTTCAGTGGTATCCTTTTTTCCTAAGACCATATATAATTATTAGTGGCAGCTGAGTCAGTGCTGATCTAGCCAAATCATAATATGTATGATATACTTATAAAGAAGGATTCTGGGATATGATCCAAGGGTGTTTTCTCTCAAAACATGGCCTATTGGCCCTAAATTTTCCTAAGGACAAGTAGCTTATCTGTGATCAGCTATTAGAAAGTAAATTCCCTTTAAGCTTTCATCAACAGATTCGAAAGTGCCTCCTACAAGGGCACAGCTGTCCTTATCTCCTTTGGATTCCATATTTGGTTTCTCTCTCCAATTCAGCTCTTGAGAGTTCTTCAGAAACTGACTATGTACAGGCTATTTTGAACATTATGAAAAGCAGGTCTTTTAGGGTTTATTTTCATACATATTTTTTTGCAGCAGTGATAAGTATACATTTGCACAGATAAGCTAACAAGTTTTGATAAGTATATTTTATTACTAGAAAGTAAGAAAGAGAAGATTTTTCTGGACCCCTGATCGAGTTAGTCACTTAGGTATGCAACTTAAACACAAAACAGAGCTAGATCTTCAACTGTACTTCAGGGTCAGTTTTTGTTCATGCCAGAATCACCTGATGTTCACCACACCTGCGATCGTCAACTCTGGAGTCCTATTTGTGCCTTCATTTGTGTTAAATAGCTGCTAGCAGACTATTTTTCCCCCCTCTTTTAATCAAATTTCTCAAACAAAAAAGGAAGAAAATCAGTGACAGAAATAATCCTGCTGTTATTGATGTTTGTTTAATTAAAGAGTGGGACTTATTTTTTTCTTAACTTATTAACTCTTCCTAATGGAATTGTCACATTTTATTACCTAACAGTACTTTGTCTTTTTTTACTCTAAGAACATAAACTAGTTTTTATTTTTGCACACCCTGTCTTGTTTTCCCTGACAATTTACCAAAAAAAAAAAAAGATACATAGATTTGTCTGAGAGTGTTTCCTTTTTTCTCATGATTGGCTTGGATTTTTTCCTTCTTGTCTAAAAATTGGGATTATCTATTGGAACAGATAGCTGGTTCTCATACAGCACATAACTTTAAGAAATGTTGACTTACCACATGCCTACAATGTCTTTTCAAAGTGTTCATTGGTTTTTATGCTCATTCATCAAGGAACTCTAATTTTTGCTCTTATATTAAGAATTATATAGTATGTACAAAATTATTCATAAATTACTTATTAGTTCCAGTGAAAATATGAATGACTCACCTGTGGCCAGTTAGGAACACATAAGTTTGGTGCATGTTAACATGGCTCTAAACATTAAATAAGGTACTTTTTGGAATGAAAAGGTGGCTGTCTCTAAATTCAATGTGTTTCTGCCAGTCTCCAAGATGTTTTGTTCTTCTCTTAAAGTCTGGCTTGTTCCTATCACAGTTATCAAAGCTGAGAATGTAGCCAAGAAGGTTCATTCTCTCAGCAACCAGGGGTATGATACGTGTTTAAACGGTCACTTTACTGGCCTAAAAATCCTTCAGCCAAAAAAGTTTTCTCCCTTTGGTCATGTCATGTAATAAAAAATATTATTTTTTCCTTCAATTAGGTGCTTTGACAATTGATTTCTAAGGGGATAGTAATATTAATTTTCCCCAGAAAAGCAGATGAGATTTAATGGAGAAAATTATTATTCTATTGATATTTCTTACCCCGTAAGAAATTTCTTATCTGTGTAATATTTCTCACAGATCAAGTGAAGTGGAAAACAAGCTACTGTGTGGTAAAATCAGAATATGATGGGGAGAAAAAATATTTAGACCAATAAAGTGCCCTCTTTAAAAATTTATGTTTCTGATTTATCCAAGTAATTGCCTCAATTCTTCTCTTTATTGTATATATAGCCTTAACTATATGCTTATATACTCAGCTGGGCTGGATGCACAGTAACTTTATTAAAGGAGCAACTCGACTCTTATTATTTCCTAAAGCAGAACATGGCCTGTTCTCCCCGACATAAGCAGATGGTGTTTGCAACTTTCCATCCATAAATGCACATAACAGGGAAATCAGCCCCAGTTCCCCTCCCCATTCTCCTCAGCTTCTTTAAAGGACTATTTGTTATTTACATAATGATAAAGATAGATAACATTCCATATCTTTGAAGTACAAGACAGAGAGGCGTAGTTATAAGAATTATTTATAATTTTTTAAAAACAAATAACTACTTGAAAAGGCACCTTATAAAATTAGGGTATTATTTTTAGATTCAGTGAACATTTATAGTATATTAAAAATTGAATGTTTGAATTTTGCAGGCTTTTGTATATTACGCACCTTTTAAGTTCTCAGAGTCTTTGGCTACCACTATCAACTTGAAAACATTCCGTTTTCATTCCGAAACATCATCAGATACATATTTTATAGGACGATTTGTTTATATGTGTTATATTTGACTTACCATATTAAAGCACATTAAGCATCATGCTTTTAACTGAAATTATAGGTTTCCTTCTAAACATGCTGCAGATTCAACAGAGGTATATTATGTTTTAGGGAAATTTAGTGCAGGAGGTCATCACCCCTATTGAGGCTTAGCCTGGATGGCCGATGAGATCTGCACTAGACTTAAGAGAATATAACATTTCATCTGCCTCTGAACACATAAGGCTGAATGTGATGTCAGATAGGTTTTACACATTTGGTATTAATATTTTTCTTCAATATAAACATTCCTAATAATTTTGATTGTTGCACCTTAGTCAATAATTATCCAAGACATGATGCTTAATATGTATCTGAAGATCTAAATTAAAACTAGACTTAAAATGTAGTATTTCCATTTGAATTTTGTTCCCAGTCACATGCGGTAGTTAGTTCCCTGATGGAAAATGCTATGAGAGTAATGCTATCAAGTGCTTTTTCATAATTTTATTTTACCACTGAACCAGATTTTAGTATATGTCTAAACATTATTTTTTAAGTTATTCACTCTAAAATGGTAAATCCATTAAAGCAAAGAATTTATAAATTGTTTACTATAATTTCAAAATCAGTTATCCAGAGGAAGAATGAAGAGGAAAAATGTAAGTTGACAACTTACCCTTTTGCTTTTACACAGAAAGTAAAATTGAAATGTATTCTAATAATCCACAGATCCTGGGGGAGGACAGTCTAGAAAATACTATCCATATGTTATCTAAGAGAGTCTCAATTTATAAACTTTATCAGTGTCATTAAATACTGTAATACAGTGAGGGGAGTGGGAGGATTCTTTTGATTTTATTTCATTGGCATAGTAATTAAGAACAATAAAATTAATGAGATGTTTTGTTATAATCAGATTTTTTTTTTTTACCATTCTCCTAGTTATAAAATCTTAAATTATACTAAGCACATAACAACTCAGATTTATACAGTTATTGGGACAAGTTTTAAATTACCAATTTCAGACCTTTGCACTAACTATGAATAAAAGAATGACATAACAGGTCAGGAGCAGAGAATTCATAATTTGTGCTTTATAGCAAAACATATTAAATTGTGGATAAAATTTACAGCTCATGTGTAGCTGCTGCCTATAAAAGACTCAGAGGTGTTCTCTGGATTAACATTAATATCCTATTTTCTGTCCTTTTCTATCAGTTGTCTTAGCCTCATGTACAGTAATGTTAAGCTAATTTGATGAAGTGATTTAGGTTGTAGCAGCGTATCAATTATCAGTACATTCAGTTCTTCTGGGTGAGCAGTATTGCTACTATTTTCTAGAAAGGGTAATCATTTTAAAATGCCAAACAGCTAACTGCTACCAACTCTCTTATATATTGTCTCCTAGAGAAGGAAATTTTTGTCTGCCTATATACATCAGAAAGATAGTTCCTAAGAGTATTAATGACGTTCAGAAGTACATGAATTTTATCCTCATAATTTGCTTGTGAGTGTAAAACAATGTAATTCCTATAAAACTTTACTTTGTATGTATAAAACAGTCTGTTGCACTTGAGTGATTTGGTCTTTGGAATGTTAAATACTTACTTTCATTCAGCAGTAATATTCAGATTTTTATTTTAGACAGTTAAGTTCATGTGTTTGATTTTGTCACATCAGTATAAATGAGAAAAAGAAATACAGCTTACAAGTACTCAAAAATAAAAACCAGTATTTTGTAAAGTTTTAAAATGTTAGCAAATTTAACATCATTCCATCTTATTTGAAGGTTAAAAAAGATGAGATTTAACTCTAGCCAAAGTAGAAATTTATGTTCTACATGTCCAAACTGGTTCCTAGCGGCTTTTGGACTATATCTCACTTGATGTTATAGTATCTCTTATTTGTAATAAATGTTCAAATTTCTATTTAGAAGCGCTAATGTACATCTAGATTAAATCAAAACACAGTTTTATGCTTTTAAAATGTTTTCAAAATATATATTTTAATTTCTAGGTGCATGTTACATAGTGTTTAACACTTCACATGTCTTGGCAAATTCAATATAAATATTTATTCCTACACGTGACATATGGGATATCTCTTAAAAATTATGAATATTTATCATTTCCTTCAAAGTCATTCTAGCCTATAGCTGTATCAAAAGTATTGTATATTTTATGGAGATTTAGTGATGTATATGTAAATGTTTTTTAAGTTACTTTATTGAAGTTCAATCTTTACATAAAATGAAAATCTTTTTTTAAAAAAAGTGTCAGTGCCAGAACTGTAAATGAAAATAATCAAATAAAAGTTAAGACAATTCATTACTCATATATCTCCCTTGCACTTTTTATTTTCTCTACATCTCTTCCTTAGATTTTAGGATCTAGGTTACACAGTAAAAGCATCTACAAAGATTACCTACCTCTATATATTTATGCAGGCCTACTCATTTTAATGATATTTTCCCTCTTTTGAGCATAGGTAAACACAACTATCTTTGAAAAATATAGGGACCAGCCTGGTCACATAATGGTTAAGTTCTCACACTGCATTTCAGCGGCCCAGGGTTCATGGGTTCAGATCCCAGGCATGACCTACACACTGCTCATCAAGCCATGCTGTGGAAGCATCCCACATACAAAAAAAAAGAAGAAAACTGGCACAGAGGTTGGTTCAAAGACATATTCCTCAAGCAGAAAGAGGAAGATTGACAACAGATTTATCTCAGGGCCAATATTCCTCATCAAAAAAAAAATTATAATACCTAAAAATTGTTCCAAGGAATTACTCTAAACATAAAACTTTGAAATGAAATGCTTAGGAATTCTTGAAATATTATTTCTGGTCGTTCTCAGAAGCAGACATTGACATGAACCATTATATTAGGTTGACAAAAATTATTTTTGGTTATTGCTTTGTAAATGAAAATGAAACACCTGCTGGATGAACAGTTGACATTCCTCCTGGAACTCTGTTGCTCTCCATTGTCACTCTGCTCCAACAGCAGCTTTTACTACAAGCATCACATTACTGTTTGATCTGGGCAGCCACTAGACTTTCTCCATAGTTAGGGTGTGCCATCCCAAGCCCAACCATACAAATAGCCCAAGGAGATCCTCTGAAGACACTAGATCCACGGTCATTCAAAGTCTTTCAGTGAAGTTGCATCTTAACCAAAGATTCTCATCAGCAGGTAAGGCAAAAATCCTATAAATTATCATAAAGTGTCCACCCACCTGGACACCTGACTAGTATATACGTCTGTATCAGTGGCCAGAAAAGTCCTCATTCAGTTGCCTAATCCTGTGGGGTAAACGTTGTCATCCTTTTATGGATACTAAAACTTAAGTTCAGAACATTTGGGTGATGGGCCCAGGATCACACACTAGGAAGTGGTAAAAAACTTTTCTCTGCAGTGAATACTCCAACAGTCTTCCTCTCTGGGTCCTCATTTGGAATGTTGTCCTGTCAGACCCAGGCAGAAAGATTAAAAAATAGACATTGTGGGCCCAGCCAGTGGCGCAGTGGTTAAGTTCACACACTCCGCTTTGGCGGCCCAGGGTTCACAGGTTCAGATCCTGGGCACAGACCTACACACCGTCATGAAGCCATGCTATGGAGGCATCCCACATACAAAATAGAGGAAGACTGGCATGGATGTTAGCTCAGCGACAGTCTTCCTCAAGCAAAAAGAGGAAGCTTGGCAACAGATGTTAGCTCATGATCAATCTTCCTCGCCAAAAAAACAAAAAGAAGACATTGTGGAATTCCTGTGTAATAACTTCAATGGTGTGCAGAAAAAGAATCAGATACCTCATTTTAACCTGAGGTATAGACACAAATCCTGAAAACCTTTGATTTCAGGATTCTTCTCCAAATATGAAGCAGTATACAGTAAAATGTTTTAACACATCAGACTGAACACAAATTGTCTAGGTTTTAATCTCAGCTTTTCTGCTTAGTGCCTGGTAACCTAAATTACTCATTTTCTTGTCTATAAAATGGAGATGTTGTCACTATCTACCCCATAGATGTGTTCTGGGGGTTACATCAGTTAATCACATAAAACATTTAGAGCAATGGAATGTCGAAAGTGCTGGGTAACTCTTGGCTGTTCTTAGTATCACCATCCATATACCATCCCTGATGCTGCTAAGGTCATGATGCCCAAGGAACAAACAATATTCTTATAAATTCCCTTCCTGGGAACAACTGCTAGGGACAGGAGCACATGGGCTTCTTTGACATATGTCATACAGTCTGTGTGACTGCAGCAGCCAGGCTCCCTGCTGACCAGAATGCTTTGAGCTCTACCTTTCTCCATCTCTTTTCCATGCGTATCCTCCTAAATCGCACAGTTGATGGGAAGCACGACCTTCTCATATTCTCCAGATTATCAGGATTTAATGTACACATTTCTATTTATGTGATCTCTCAGTCAAGAAACAAAAATAATTTTATAAAATCTTTAAGTACTCTATCATTTAAATTCCTTTCAGCATTTAAAAAATAATCCTTGAAATCCTCTCCAAATGAAACTATTAACTCTTCACTAATGGTTATATTGAAATTAAACTCATACAATTATAGATGCTATGAATTCAACATGAAATATTTATGGTCTTTTTTTATCTTTCACATTTCATGCACTTTTCCACTACAGTTACAAAAATTAATTTCAGATGATGAGCATGCCAAGTAAGTTCATTTTTTACATGAAAGAAAATATTGGCATGCTTTACTTTTAGCAAATGGATACTAAACTCACAAAATAGATTTGTTAAAGCAGTAGTTCTCAAAGTATGGTCTTCAGATTAGCAGCACTGGCATCACCAGTGAGTTTGCTACAAATGCAAATCTGTGGGCCTCACCCGACCTACTGAATCAGAATCTCTAGGGATGTAACCCAGGAAACTGGGGGTTTTTTCTTTGAAATATAATTGATATATAACATATAAGTTTAAGGTATACAACATGTTGATAAATTGCAATATGACTACCACCATAGTGTTAGCTAACACCTCTATCAGTTCACATAATTATCATTTCTTCTTTGTGGTGGGAACAATTAAGATCTAGTCTCTTAGCAACTTGGAAGTTTATAATACAGTATTGTCTATAATCACTATGCTGTTCATTAGCTCTCCAGGACTTACTTGTCTACTGGCTCCAAGTTTGTACCCTTAAACAACATATCTCCAATTCTCCCAACCCCCAGCCTCTGGTAACCACCATTCTACTCTCTGTTTTTACAAGTTCAGCTTTTTTACATCATGATCTACATTTTAGCAAACTCTTCAGGTTATTCTTACACACATGATAGTGTTAGAACTACTGCATTAGAATTTTGAAATCATTTTAAAAGGGAATCAGCAGGGGCTGGCCCCATGGCCGAGTGGTTAAGTTCACATGCTCCGCTTTGGCAGCCCAGGGTTTCACCGGTTTGGATCCTGGGCGTGGACATGGCACCACTTGTCAGGCTGTGCTGAGGCAGCATCCCACATGCTACAACTAGAAGGACTCACAACTGAAATATGCAGCTATGAACTGGGGGGATTTGGGGAGAAAAAGCAGAAAAAAATATATATTGGCAACAGCTGTTAGCTCAGGCACCAATCTTTAAAAAAAAAAGGAATCAGCAGCATTTTCTTTCAAATGGTGAGCTCATCTAGCAAATAATAAACTGAGTGGATTTATATGCAAGTTACTTAGGAATTCATAAAGCTAAGTCATTTCCACCTCAGGGGCTTTGCACGTGGTGTTACCTCTGCCTGGTATCCTTGTCACTCTATGCTTTATGTATCTAGCTCCCTCTTGTCATTCAGATATCAGCTCAAAATCATCTCCTCTGAGCCTGCCTTGCCTATACAATTTAATCACCTCCTTCCTCCCCAATATATTATCATGTCACCTTGTTTTATTTTCCTCCTAGTATTTATCACTATTTGAAAATTATCTTTCTCATTTCTTGTCTGTTTCTTCAACTAGAATATACACTGCATGACAGCAGGGAACTTGTATTATAGACTACTGACTCTCCAGCACCTCATACAGTGCCTAGCACATAGTATGTTCTCAATAAATATTTAAAGACTGAATGGATGCATGCATTGCAGGTGCTCCTGTGGCCCACAAAGGAGCAGTGGAAGTTTTTCACAGACTGGAAAAAAATGATTAAAATTCCACATGGCACCAGGCCATTATCAAAGAGCATCCTTTGGAAATGAACCTCTGTATAGCAAAGATGTTTTAATCCAATAGCAAATTCCATTTGGTATATGAATATGTGTATATTCGTATAAACTCATTTGGATGATAAATTTGTTTTCTTATGATTCTTGTTAAAAGAGGGGAAATCTAATGACAAAAATCATTAAATATTAGGATAGCAACGTTAGGATGGAATTTACATTTTTTTTTTGTTTTTTTTAAGATTTTATTTTTTCCTTTTTCTCCCCAAAGCCCCCCAGTACATAGTTGTATATTCTTGGTTGTGTGTCCTTCCAGTTGTGGCATATGGGACACTGCCTCACTGCTTGAGGAGCAGTGCCATATCCACGCCCAGGATTCAAACCAACAAAACACTGGGCCACCTGCAGCAGAGCACGCAAACTTAACCACTCGGCCATGGGGCCAGCTCCAAATTTACATGTTTTTTAATAAATCCTTCTATTTCTACATTTTCTTTATAAACCAACAACTCACGCTTATTATATGGCAGATACTTTATACATATCATTTCATTCTATCCTCACAAAAACTATTGAGGAATGACATCAGCATGATGGCAGAGTAAGCTCTTCCCTTAGTCTCTTCCCCTAAGATGTAATGAAAAGGACATTCATAAACCAATAGGGGACACTCACACAACACAACAGACATCTGAGAGATCCACATAGCCATATGTCTAAAGGTGGGGGTGCTGGAACCCCAGGAGGCAATGGAAGAAGGTAAGTGGATCTCCTCTCCCTCCCCAGTGGCAGTGATCTAGGACATGGGCCCTCGTGTGACAGCTGGTGCTGACTCTGAGAGGAGAAGGGGGAAAAGGCAGCCCTCTGCAGGAATGCTCCACACCAAGGTGGGTAAGCAACCACAGGACTGCCCTCACCAAGCTGAGCAGCCAAGGCAGGCAGCCAGTGAGTGCAGAGCAAGGAGCACAGGTGGGAAAGAAAGTGCCCCTTGGCCCCCATATCACCTGGTTCATCAGCTTAGCCAGTTGGCCAGAGCGGAGGACCCCAACCAGAGTGCCTGTACCTACCTGGGTAAAGCAGTGGCAGCAAAATGCAGAAAGCCCTTTTGGCACAGCTTCCAATGGATGGGCACAACAGACGGGTTGTGGCAGGCTCAGAAAACACAGCTCACGACCCCCGCCCCAGTGGTGGCAGGTGGAATCTACAACCAGATACTACCACTACGCGACAGCAAAAGTCCACCCCATCAAACAACATGAAAAACTTATTAATATGCCAGACCAGAAGGAAAATGACAAGTACCCAGAAACCAATCCTGAGCCAAAGAAATTTACACTCTAAATGACAGATAATTCACTCAAAATAGTTATCATAAAGAAACTCAACAAGTTACAAGAAAATTCAGACAGACAGTTCAATGAACTTAGGAATAAAATTAATGAGCAGAGGGAATTCCTTACGAAAGAGATTGAAACTAAAAAAAAAAATCAGAAATGTTGGAGATGAAGAATACAATGAATGGGACGAAAAAAATATGGAATCCTTAAAACACAGCGCTGATATTATGGAGGAAATAATTAGTAATTTAGAGGGCAGAAATACAGAAATCCTTCAGGCAGAGGTGGAGAGAGACTAAAAGAAATGAAGAAATTCTCTGAGAAATTTCTGACTCAATTAGGAAATGCAACATAAGGATTATAGGTATTCCAGAGGAAGAAGAGAGGTAGAATGGAGCAGAGAGCTTGTTCAAAGAAATAATAGCCAAGAACTTCCCAAACCTGGGGAAGCAGCTGGAATTACAAGTAAAAGAAGCTAAGAGAACTCCTAATTACATTAATATAAAAAGAACTTCTCCAAGGTATATATTAGTAAAACTGGCAAAAGTCAATGACAAAGAAAAAATATTAAGGGCAGCAAGGCAGAAGAAAATAACCTACAAAGGAACCCCTATCAGGGTTTCAGCGGATTTTTAGTGGAAACCTACGAGCTAGGAGAGAGTAGAATGATAAATTCAAAATACTGAAGACAAAAACTTTCAGCCAAGATTATTCTATCCAGCGAAAATGTCCTTTGGATACGATCGAGAAATGAAAACTTCCCCAGATAAACAAAAGCTGAGAGAGTGTATCATGGCAAGACCCCCCACCCCCATTACAAGAAATGAACAAGAAGGTCCTCATACCTGGGGAAAAAAGAAAGGGTGTACAAAGCCTTGAGCAAGAAGACAAAGAGACAGATAAAATCAGAAAATTACAGCTATCAGAACAGGTTAGCAAACACTTAATCATAACATTAAAGATAAAGGGAAGGAAAGCATCAAAAATAATTATAAGCACTTCATTTAAATCACAAACACAACACAAAATGGAGTAATTTGCGACAACAATAACTTAGACAGGGAAGAGGAAAGAGATGGAACCAGATTAGGCTAATGGTGATAAGAGGCTACCAGAAAATGGAGTATCTCATCTACGAGATCATTAATACAAACCTCATGGTAACCACTAAATAAAAAGTCAGGACAGGACCCACGACTAAAATATACAACTATATACTTGGGGGGTTGAGGGAGAAAAAGCAGGAAGAAAAAAGTCAGGACAGAGACACAAATAATAAATACTGAGAAATACACAGGACAAGAAACAAGAGAAATACAGAACAACCAGAAAACAAGTGAAAAAAAGGCAGTATTAAGCCCTCATATATCAATAATCACTCTAAATATAAATGGACTGACTTCTCCAACAAAAGACACAGAGTGGCTGGATGGATTAAAAAACAAGACCTAACAATATGCTGCCTGCAGGAAACACATCTCAGCTCCAAAGACAAAAACGGGCTCAGAGGGAAGGGAGAGAAGACGATACTCCAAGCTAATGGCAAACAAAAGAAAGCAAGTATTGCCATACTTATATCAGACAAAGTAGATTTCAAGATAAAAAAGGCAATGAGAGACAAGGAGGGGCAGTCTAATGATAAAAAGGACACTTCACAAAGAGGACATAACAGTTGTAAATATATATGCACCTGCCACAGGAGCACCAAAGTATATAAAGCCACTATCAACGGACCTAAAGAAAGAAATTGACAGCAACACAATAATAGTAGGGGACCTCAACACCCCACTTAGATCAATGCATAGACCATCCAGACAAAAAGTCAAGAAGGAAATAGTGGAATTAAATGTAAAACTAGACCAAGTGGACTTAACAGATATATACAGAACACACCATCCAAAAACAACAGAATACACATTCTTCTCAAGTGCACATGGTACATTCTCAAATATAGACCATATGTTTGGAAATAAGGCAAGTCTCAATAAATTTAAGAAGACTGAAATCAGATCAAACATCTTTTCCAAACATACTGCTATGAAACTAGAAATCTACTACAAGAAAAAAGCTGGGTAAGTGATAAATATGTGGAGACTAAACAAGATGCTATTGAACCACCAATGGATCAATGAAGAAAATAAAGGAGAAATGAAAAAATATCTGAAGACAAATGAAAATGAAAATACACCATAAAAGTTCAAATGGGATGCAGCAAAAGTGGTCTTAAAAGGGGGGCTGGCCCCGTGGCCGAGTGGTTAACTTCCCGTGCTCCGCTGCAGGCGGCCCACTGTTTCGTCAGTTCGAATCCTGGGCGCGGACATGGCACTGCTCATCAAACCACACTGAGGCGGCGTCCCACATACCACAACTGGAAGGACCCACAACGAAGAATATACAACTATGTACCAGGGGGCTTTGGGGAGAAAAATTTAAAAATCAAAAAAAAAAAAAAAAGTGGTCCTAAAAGGGAAATTCATAGCAACATAAACCTACCTTAACAAAAAAGAAAAAGCTCAAAAAGTAATCTTAACCTACACCTAACAGAACTAGAAAAAGAAGAACAAATGAAGCCAAAAGGCAGCAGGAGGGAAATAAAAATTAGAGCAGAAATAAAAGAAACAGAAACCAGAAAGACAGTAGAAAGGATCAATGAAACTAAGAGCTGGTTCTTTGAGCAGATAAAAAAACTGACAAACCCTTAGCCAGACTTACTAAGAAAAAAAGAGAGAAAACTCAAGTAAGTAAAATTAGAACTGAAAGAGGAGAAATTAAAATGGACACCACAGAAATACAAAGTATTACAAGACAATAAAAAACTATATACCAAAAAATCAGACAATCTAGAAGAAATGGATAAATTCTTAGTCTCATACAACCTGCCAAGACCGAATCAAGAAAAAATAGAGATGAATAGACCAATCATAAGTAAAGAGATGGAAATAGTAATCCAAATCTCCCAAAAATAAAAGTCCAAGACCAGATGGCTTCTCTTGAGAATTCTATCAAACATTCCAAGAAGATTTAACACCTATCTTTCTCAAACTATTCGAAAAAATTGAAGACACAACATTTCCTAACTCATTCTCCCAGGCCAACATCACCCTGATACCAAAGCCAGACAAGGACAACACAAAGAAAGAAAATTACAAGCCATATCACTGATGAACAGAGATGCAAAAATCCTCAACAAACTATTGGCAAACCGAATACAGCACTACATTAAAAGGATCGTACAAGATGATCTACTGGGATTTAACCAGGGACACAGGGATGGTTCAACTGTCACAAATCAATCAATGTAATACACCACATTAACAAAATAAGGAATAAAAACCACATGATCATCTCAATAGATGCAGAGACAGCATTTGACAAGATCCAACATCCATTTATGATAAAAACTCTCAATAAAATGGGTATAGAAGGAAAGTACCTCAACACAATAAAGGCCCTATATGACAAACCCACAGCCAATATCATACTCAATGGGCAAAAGCTAAAGCCATCCCTCTGAGAATAGGAACAAGCCAGAAGTGCCCACTCTTGGCACTCTTATTCAGCTTGGTACTGGAGGTTTTGGCAAGAGCAATTAGGCAAGAAAAGGAAATAAATGTATCCAAATTGGCACAGAGGAACTGAAACTCTCACTGTTGGCAGACAACATGATCTATATATAGAAAACCCTAAAGAATCCATCAGAACCATTGGGAGCAATCAAGAACCAGGGCGAAGTTGCAGGGCACAAAATCAACTTACAAAAATCAGTTCCATTTCTATCCTCTAATAATGAACTAACAGAAAGAGAACTCAAGAATACAATCCCATTTACAATCACAACAAAAAGAATAAAATACCTAGGAATAAATTTAACCAAGGAGGTGAAAGCCCTATACAATGAAAACTAAATGATATTATAGAAAGAAATCGATGATGACATAAAGAAATGCAAAGATATTTCATGCACATGGATTGAAAGAATAAAAATAGTTAAAATGTGCATATTACTTACAGCAATCTATGGATTCATGGCACTCCCAATCAGAATCCCAATGACATTCTTCACGGAAATAGAATAAAGATATGGGGCAACAAAAGACCCCAAATAGGGGTCAGCCCCATGGTCGAGCGGTTAAGTTTGCGTGTTCCACTTCAGCGGCCCAGGGTTGCACTGGTTCAGATCCTGGGCGCAGACATGGCACCGCTCATCAAGCTATGCTGAGGCGGCATCCCACATACCACAACTAGAAGGACCCACAACTAAAAATATACAACTATGTACCAGGGACTTTGGGGAGAAAAAGGAAAAATAAAGTCTTTAAAAAAAAAGACCCCAAATAGCTAAAGCAATCCTGAGAAAAAAGAACAAAGCTGAAGGCATCACAATCCCCGACTTCAAAATATCCTACAAAGCTACAGTAATCAAATCAGCATGGTACTGGTACAAAAACAGACACACAGATCAATGGAATAGAACTGAAAGCCCAGAAATAAAGCCGCACATCTACGGACAGCTAATCTTTGACAAAGGAGCCAAGAACATACAATAGAGAAAGGAAAGTCTTTTCAACAAATGGTGCTGGGAAAACTGGACAGCCACATGCAAAAGAATGAAAGTTAGACTATTATCTTCTGCCATATTCAAAAATTAACTCAAAATGGGCTAAAGACTTCAAAGTAAGACATGAAACCATAAAACTCCTAGAAGAAAATATAGGCAGTACACTCTTTGACATGAGTTTAGAAGCATCTTTTCAAATACCATGTCTACTCAGGCAAGGGAAACAAAATAAAAAATAAACAGATGAGACTACATCAGACTAAAGAGCTTCTGCAAGGCAAAGGAAACCAGGAACGAAACAAAAAGACAACCCACCAACTGGGAGAAAGTATTTGCAAATCATGTATCTGACAAGGGGTTAATCTCCAAAATACATAAAGAACTCACACAACTCAACAACAGAAAAACAAACAACCTGATCAAAAAATGGGCAGAGACATTTTTCCAAAGAAGAGCTACAGATAGCCAAGAGGCACATGAAAAGATGTTCAACATCACTAATCATCAGGGGAAACGCAAATCAAAACTACAATGAGATGTCACTTTAGACCTATTAGAATGGCTGTGATTACCAAGACAAAACATAAGAAATGTTAGGATGTGGAGAAAAGGGAACCCTCACGCACTGCTAGTGGGAATGCACACTGGTCCAGCCAGTATAGAAAACAGTACGGAGAGAGCTCAAAAATTAAAAATAGAAATATTATATGACCCAGCTATCCCACTACTTGGTATTTATCCAAAGAACTTGAAATCAACAATTCAAAGAAACTTATGCACCCCTGTGTTCACTGCAGCATTCTTCCCAACAGCCAAAACATGGAAGCAACGCAAGTGCCAACCACCTGATGAATGGATAAAGAAGATGTGGTGTATATATACAATGGAATACTACTCAGCCATAAAAAACACAAAATCATCCCATTTGCAACAACATGGATGGTCCTTGATAGTATAATGTTACACGACATAAGCCAGACAGAAAGATGAACACCAAATGATTTCACTCATATGTGGAAGATAAACAAACACATGGACAAAGAGAACAGTTTAGTGGTTACCAGGGGGAAGGGGGTTGAAGGGTGGGCCTAAGGGGTAAAGGGGCACATATATACGGTGACTTACACATAGTAATGAACACGTGCAATTTCACAATGTTATCAACTATAATGACCTCAGTGAAAATTTTTTTAAACTATCATCACCCCTATTTTATGGATGAGGAAATAACTGAGTCACAGGAAGTAAAGTTACTTATATCAAGTACCACAGCCTATAAGTCTGAACTTAGACCCAGGTCAGTGTATGTCAAAGCATTTTTAACCACTATTCTTCATTATTTCTTTTTTACAATGAGCTTTATATCATGGAACATTTTATAACTGCCTCTACCTGAAAATTTTTGTAGTATTTTCCTCCCGCAGAGTCAGTGTTTATGGATTTAGGAACTAAAACATAACTACTGGATAAAACTGAAATGTGAAAGGATTGGTATTCAGTTAAAGTCTAAAATGATCAGTAATTTCTAAAAACATGCCAAAATTTACATTTATGAATTATCCAATAGAATCCTAACAAGCTTCCTTGCTCTGAAGTCTGCTCTGTCTGAAATTAATATAGCTACTCCAGCTTTCTTTTGATTAGTGTTAGCATGGTAAAATCTTTCTCCATCCCTTTACTTTTAAATCAATATGTGTCTTCATATTTAAAGTGGATTTCTTAAAGACAACATATAGTTGGGTCTTGTTTTTTGTCCACTGCAACAATCTGTTTTTCAATTTATGCTTAGAATATAGAAAATATATTTAGACCACTGACATTTAAAGTGATGTAATAGCTACCATATTTGTTACTATTTTCCACTTGTTGCCTTTGTTCTTTGTTCTTATTTTTGATTCCTACTTTTTCTGTCTTTTGTGATTTTAATTGAGCATATTGTATGATTCTATTCCTCTCTTTTCTTAGCATATCAATTATACTTCTTTTTACATTTTTTTTAGGGGTTGCCCTAGAGTTTGCAACGTACAAGCATAACTAATACAAGTCCACTTTCAAATAACACTGTATCCCTTTCACAGGTAGTGTAAGTACCTTCTAACAACAACATATCCCTAATTCTTCCTTCCTGTCCCCTGTATCATGGCTATTCATTTCACTTGTACATAAGCTATAAAATGAATACATTGTTGCTATTATTATTTTGAACAAACTGTTTCCTGTTCAATCAATTAAGAATAAGAAAAATAAAAGTTTTTAACTTACCTTCACTCGTTCCTTCTCTAATGCTCTTTTCTTGATGCAGATCCAAGTTTCTGACCTATATCATTTTGTCTCTGAAGAATTTGTTCTTTTTTAAGATTGGCACCTGAGCTAACATGGGTTGCCAATCTTTCTTCTTCTTCTTCTTCTTCTTCTTCTTCTTCTTCTTCTCCCCAAAGCCCCCCAGTACATAGTTGTATATTCTAGTTATGAATGCTTCTGGCTGTACTATGTGGGATGCCACCCCAGCATGGCTTGATGAGTGGTGTTACATCCACGCCCAGGATCCAAACTGGTGAAACCCTGGACCACCGAAGCAGAGCATGCAAACCCAACTACTCAGCCACAGGGCCTACCCCTGAAGAATTTCTTTTAACATTTCTTGCAAGGCAGGTCTACTAAGCAACAAATTCCCTCAATTTTCATCTGAGAAAGTCTTTATTGCTCTTTCACTTTTGAAGGAAAATTTCACAGGATCCAGAATTCAAGGTTGGTGAGGTTTTTTTCTCTCAATACTAAATATTTCACTCTACTCTCTTCTTGCTCACCTGATCTCTGAAAAGAAGTCAGATGTATTTCTTATCTTTGTTCCTCTATAACGTGTTTTTTACCTCTGGCTTCCTTCAATATTTTTTCCATCTTTCATCCTACAGTTTGAATGACATGCCTAAATGTAGGTTTTTTGGCACTTATTTGAGCTTCCTAGATCTTTGGTTGTTATCTGGCTTTAATTTGGGGAAATTCTTAGTCATTATTGCTTCAAATATTTCATCTGTTCCCTTCTCTCTTTCTTCTCCTTCTGTTATTCCCATCCCATTACATGTATGCTACATCATTTGTAATTGTCCCACAGTTCTTTGATATTCTGTTCAATTTTTTTAAGTCTTTTTTTTCTTTGCTTTTCAGTTTTGAAAGCTTCTATTGACATATCCCCAAGGTCATGGATTCTTTCCTGAGCCATGTCCAGTCTACTAATGAACCCAAAGGCATTCTTCATTTCTGTTACAATGTTTTTGATGTAGCATTTCATCTTGATTCTTTCTTCAAATTTTCATCTCTCTGCTTACATTACCCATCTGTTCTTGCATGGTGTCTCCTTTTTCCATGAGAGCCCTTAGCATATTAATCATAGCTGTTTTAAGTTCATAGTCTGATAATTTCAACATCCTTGCCACACCTGAATGTGGTTCTGATGCTTACTGTGTCTCTTCAAACTGTGCTTTTTGCATTTTAGTATGCCTAGTAATTTTTTGTTGAAATCTAGACATGATATACTGGGTAAAAGGAACTCCAGTAAATAGACCTTTAGTGATATAGTTGTAAGGCGTGGGAGGAAGGGAAGAGCTCTATATTCCTAGGATTAGGTCTCAGGTTTTTAGTGAGCCTGTGCCCCTTCACACGTGCTTCTCAGTTTTTTCTTCCCCTTAGGCAGGACAGGATGGCTAGAGAGAGCTGGAGTTGGACATTTCCCTTCTCCAGGTTTCATCAGGCTTGGAAAAGCCCTAGCAGGTCAGGCTCTAGTAACAGTTTCTCTTGAGGCCTTGTTAAGAAGAACAGAATGGTCTGGACTATTTCAAAATGATTCCTTTACTTCCTCCTGCCAGAAGCCTGAGAGGATTTTTCTCCAGTATTGGCTGTTAGAACCTGGCAGAGCTCTTGGAAATAAAACTCAAAAAAATGTATTGGAGCCTCACTACGAATGAACCCTCCTGGAATTTTTAACTCTCAAACTTGTCCACACTGAGCCCCCAGCAATCCACCAATTACAGTTTAGGTTTCTCACCTTGGCACTGGTCCCTGTGGAGGTTTCTGCTCTAGACTTTCTGCTTAGGTAAGTTGTGATTTTCTGTGTCCTCTTGTCTTTAATTTCAGGGGCAGCAATTTGCCCTGCGACCTCACTTCTCATATGGAAGTTGCTGATTTTCAGTTTGTTCAGCTTTTTACTTGTTGTTAGGATGAACTCCAACTTCCAACATCCTTACATGCTGGACTGGAAACCTAATAAGCTTCCTCAACTCTGTAAAATACAATTTGAAAAACTCCAGCTGAGGTAGACAACTTTTTATATGCTTGAAGAGCCACTTTTTCTACTAAGAGGAACTACTGGACAAGGGATCAGAAGACACTGAAGCCTTTTTAGAGGTGTTTACAATCAGGGAAATCCCTGAGCTCCAAGATAGCTGTACCTTTAGGAACCAAAGTAAATAAATTACCTTTATATTTGAGGTTTAATCAGAAATCTCAGGTAACCTGAAAGTGCCAATAGAGAAGCCCTCTATTGCTAGATGTTAGAGGTCATTTATCAACACACTTGATAAACATAACATAGGTATAACTGGCAATTACATGACCTCTTCCTCCCTCAAACAACAAAAGGATGTTTATGGGGGATGAAGATGGCAGCATAAGAAGAGCCTGATCTTACCTCCTCCCACTTTCACAACAAATGTACAGCTACATATGGATTAATTCCCCCTGAAAAGAAACTAGAAGCTAGTGGAACACCTGCTCCACAACAAAGGAGAAAAAGGACCACATCAAGATGGGTAGGAGAGGCAGAGAAATAGCCCCAAATACCCCCAGCCCCAGCATGGTGGCACACAATAGAGAGGAATGTCACCAGATGGGCACTTCTCCCAGAGAGTGAGGGGTGGGCTCCCCACATCAGGCAGTCCAGCCCCTGGGGTCTGCACCAGAGAGACAAGTTCCCAAAATATGCGGCTTAGAAAACCAACGGGGCTGACAACCAAGGGTTCCAAAGTGCTAAAGGAAACAGATCCCCTCTTAAAGAGCAAACACGCAGTCTCACTCACCTAGAGACCCAGCAAAATAACAGCAGTCTGAAAAGTGCTAAAACTATATGTGAAAGAGAGTCATTTGTGAATCTAAAAACAGCAGCTAGAGGGGTGGGGGATGGTGAAAACACTCACTGGGCACTGAGGCACTGGCAGAGGCCACTGCTGCGCTCCCCACCTAACCTGCCCACACAGGTGGCTACAGCATTCCCTGTTCTCTGGCAGGTCACGCAGGTGTGAGCAGACACAGCATTCTCATGCACCCTAGCTAAAGTCTGAGAGCCCATGCCACTGTGACTGAAGAATGAGTGACAGAGGCATTATCCCACTCCCAGCCTAAAGCCGAAATGAATTCCCCTGCCCCTGGGCTGGGGCTCACAAGAGCGAGCAGTCACGACAACCTCTCACTCCCAGCAACATCCCCCGAGCCTACCATCACACAAGAGCAAAGACAGGGCACATTCCAGCTGCAATGTGAAAGCCCATGAGCATGCTCATTCAAGTCAACCCGCCCCCTGCTTGTGAAGCCAGAAAGCAAGTCCTGCCCCCTACACTCTCAAACTTCCTGGCTAAAGCCAGGAGGCTAATGGAATCAACACAGGGGACACTCCCTGACTGCCTGGCCCTGGTAGCTGTTGTTCCTGAAGTCCATGGAACTGTAACAATCAGAAAGACAGTTCTTAACAGGCTACCACCACCCCAGGGCACTGCACCAACAGCAGGCTGAAACGCAAACCTAGTCTTCCTATAAAAAAAGGCATATTTACCTAGCCTGGAGCTTCACCCTGAGGGAGAGGCTTCAGGTTTCCCACACCTCTAGAGGCTAATGAGGCACTCTCAGGGAATGCAAGAAAGGAGATACTATCCTTGCACACCCCCTTGGCCTCACTACAGCTCAACAAGACTCCCCAGAAGGGAGCTTACACACTCATCAGGAACCCCAATATCTGCAACTATTGCCCTGGGGACACCACCACATCTCCTAGGCTGGAGGCCAGTAGGGATTACAACTGTAGCCCCAGAGGGCTTCCAATCAACCTGAAACTAGGTGCTCAATGAGATCTGTCCTCTTGGAACACTGACAAGTCTTGGCACACCCTCAACAACAGAGGCACATCAAGAATAAATCAGACAGTCTAGACAAACACAAAAGTTTAGAGAGACAACTAGAGTAGGGTTGCACGAGAAGGACCATCATCTACACAAGACCACACTTTCAAGATTGAGAGAGGTAGGAGTTTTCCCTAATACATAGAAACAAACACAGAGAGCCAAGCAAATGAAAAAACAAAGAAATATGCTCTAAACAAAGGAACAAGATAAAACGTCAAAAAAAGACCTTAATGATACAAAGATAAATAATCTACCTGATAAAGAATTCAAAGTAATGATCATAAGGATGCTCACAGAACTTGGGAGAAGAATGGATAAACAGAGTGAGAAATTCAACAAAGAGTCAGAAAATATAAGAAGAACCAGTGAGAGCTGAAGAGCGCAATAACTGAAATGAAAAATACACTAGATGGAATCAATAGCTGATTAGATGACAGAGAAGTGTGGATCAGTGAGCTGGAAGACAGGGTAGTGGAAATCACCCAATTAGAACAGAAAAAGAAAAAAGAATTTAAAAAATGAGGAAAATTTAAGGGACCTCTGGTGCAAGGTCAAGGATACTAACATTTGCATTATAGGGGTCCCAGAGGAGAAAAAAGAGAGAAAGGGGCAGAAAACCTATTTGAAGAAATAATGGTTGAAAACTTCCCTAACTTGGCTAAGGAAACAGAGATTCGGGTCCAGGAAGCACAGAGAGTCCCAAACAAGATGAACCCAAAGAGATCTACACCAAGACATATCATAAGTGAAATGGCAAAAGTTAAAGATAAAGAGAGAAAAACCACTAGTCACACACAAGGGACTATCAAATGATTTTTCAGGAGAAACCTTACAGGCCAGAAGGGAATGACGGGATATATTCAAAGTGCTGAAAGGAAAAAACTTACAACCAAGAATACTCTACCTGGCAAGGTTATCCTTCAGAATTGAAGAAGAGTTTCCCAGACAGGGACACTACCACTAAACAGTTCAGCACCACTAAACTAGCCTTATAAGAAATGTTAAAGGGACTTCTTTAAGCAGAAAAAAAAAGGGCCATAACTAGAAATAAGAAAATATACGTAAGAAAAAACCTCACAGGTAAAGGCAACTATATAGTAAAGGTAGTGGATCAACAACTTATAAAACTAGTACGAAAATTAAAGGAAAAAAGCAGTAAAATCAACTGTAGTTACAGTAAGTAGTTAAGGGATACATGATAAAAACTTGTAAAATATGACATCAAAAACATAAACTGGGGGATTTAAAAATATAGAGCTTTTAGAATGCATTCAAACTTAATGAACTTTCAACTTAAATAGACCTTTCTACACAGAGATTGTTATATATGAACCTCATGGTATCCACAAACCAAAAACCTATAATAGATATACAAAAAATAAACAGAAAGGAACTCACATGTAACAATAAAGAAAGTCAACAAACCACAAGGCAAGAAAGGAACAGAGACGAACTACAGAAACAACCAGAAAACAATTAGTAAAACTGCAATAAGTACATATCCATCAATAATTACTTTAAATGTAAATGTACTAAATTTTCAAATCAAAAGACAAAGGGTGGCTGAATGGATCAAAAAACAAGACACATCTATATGCTATGTCTAAGAGACTCACTTCAGATCTAAAGACACACAGAATGAAAATGAAGGGATGGAAGAAGATATGCCATACAAATGGAAAAAAAAGAAAGCTGGGGTAGCAATATTACTATCAGGCAAAATAGACTTTAAAACAAAGAATGTAACAAAAGACAAAGAATGGCAATATCTAATGACAAAGGGATCGATCCAACAAGAGGATATAACATTTGTAAATATTTATGCACCCAACATAGGAGCACCTAAATATATAAAGCAAATATGTAAAGAGAGAAACTGAAGTAATACAATAATAGTAGAGACTTTAATACCTCACTTACATCAAACGATAGATCATCCAGACAGAAAATCAACACGAAAACATTGGCCTTAAATAACACACTAGAACAGAAGGACTTAATAGATACATAAAGAACATTCCATCCAAAAACTGCAGAACATACATTCATTTCAAGTGCGCATGGAACATTCTCCAGGGTAGATCACATGTTAGGCCACAAAAAAGTCTCCAGAAATTTAAGAAGACTGAAATCATATCAGGCATCTTTGCTGACTACAATAATGTAAAACTAGAAGTCAACTATAAGAAGAAAACTGGAAAGAACACAAATACATGTAGACTAAACAATATGATACTATACAACCAACGGGTCAACAAAGAAATAAAGAGGAAATCAAAAAATACCTTGAGACAAATGAAAATGGAAAAACAACATTCTAAACTCTATGGGATGCAGCAAAAACAGTTATAAGATGCAAGTTTATAGCAATACAGGCCTATTAAGAAAGAAGAAAAATCTTGAATAAACAATCTAACTTTACACCTAAAGGAACTAGAAGAGGAAGAACAAACAATGATCAAAGTTAGTAGAAGGGGAAAAAAAATAAAGTTCAGAGCAGAAATAAATGAAAGAGACGAAGAAAACAATAAAGATGATCAGTGAAACTAAGAGTTGGTTCTTTGAAAAGATAAACAAGACTGATAAACCTCTAGCCAGACTCATCAAGAGAGGACCCAAATCAATAAAATTAGAAAGGAAAGAGGAGAAGTTACAACCAACAGAAATACAAAAGACCATAAGAGATTACTATGAACAATTATACACCAACAAATTGGATAACCTAGAAGAAATGGACAAATTCCTACAAACACACATCTTTCAAGATTGAATCATGAATGAATAGACCAATTACTAGTAACAAAATTCAATCAGTAATTTAAAAACTTTCAGAAAAACAAGTCCAGTACCAGACAGTTTCACAGGCGAATTCTACCAAAGACTTAAAGAACAGTTAATACCTATCCTTCTCAATTTATTCCAAAAAATAGAGGAAGAGGAAGAAATGCTTCCAAACTCATTTCTTTTAAAGATTTTATTTTTCCTTTTTATCCCCAAAGCCCCCCAGTACATAATTGTGTATTTTTAATTGTGGGTCCTTCTAGTTGTGGCATGTGGGATGCCACCTCAGCATGGCTTATTGAGCAGTGCCATGTCCGTGCCCAGGATTTGAACCAGTGAAACCCCAGGCCAGTGAAGCAGAGCGCACGAACTTAACCACCCAGCCAAAGGGCTGGCCCATCCAAACTCATTTTATGAGGCCAACATTACCCTGATACCAAAACTAAACAAAGACAAAATTTGACAAAAAGAAAATTACAGGCCAATATCTGTGATGAACACAGATGCAAAACATTATGTTAGCAAAACCAAACTCAACAATACATTAAATGGATTATACACCAAGATCAAGTGGGATTTATGCCAAGAATGCAAGGCTGGTTCAATATCCAGTAATCAAAGTGATAGGATAAAACTCATACGATCATATCAACAGATGCAGAAAAGCATTTAACAAAATTTAACATCTACTTACGATAAAAACTCTCAATCAAGTGGGTATAGAGAGAATCTACCTCAACATAATAAAGGCCATATATGACAAATCCACAGCTAACATCATATTCAACAGTGAAAAACTGAAAGATTTTCCTCTAAGATCAGGAAGAAGACAAGGATGTCCACTTTTGCCACTTTTATTCAACATAGTAAGACAGTCCTAGCGAGAGCAATTAGGTAAGGAAAAGAAATAGAAGGCATCCAAACAGAAAAGAAGTTAAACTGCCTCTGTTTGCAGATAACATGATATTACATATAGAAAACCCTGAAGACACCATCAAAAACTGTTAGAGCTAATAAATACATTCAGTAAAGTTGCACAATACAAAATCAACATGCAAAAATTGGTTGTACTTTTATACACTAGCAATGAATTATCAGAAAGAAAAATGAAGAAAATAATCCCATTTACATTTGCATCAGAAAGAATATAGTAACTAAGGATAATTTAACCAAGGAGGTGAAAGACCTGTATACTCTGAAAACTATAAAACACTGATGAAAGAAATTGAAGATGACACAAATAAATGGAAAGACATATCGTGCTCATGGTTTGGAAGGATTAATATTGTTAAAATGTCCATACTATGCAATGCAATCTACAGATTTAATGCAATCCTATCAAAATTCCAATGGCATTTTTCACAGAACTAGAACAAACAATCCTAAAATTTGTATGGAACCACAAAAGAGCCCGAATAGCCAAAGCAACCTTGAGAAAGAAGAACACAGCTGGAAGTATCAAGCTCCTTGATTTCAAAGTATACTACAAAGCTATAGTAGTCAAAATAGTATGATACTGGCACAAAAACAGGTACCTAGGTCAACAGAACAGAGAACCCAGAAATAAACCCATGAGTATATGGTCATTTAATCTATGTCAAAGAAGGCAAGAATATATAATGAAGAATAGACAGCCTTTTCAATAAATGGTGCTGGGAAAACTGGACAGCTACATGCAAAACAAAAAGAAAATGGACCACTATCTTACACCATATACAAAAATATATTTGAAATGGATTAAAAGTTTGAATGTAAGACCTGAAACCATTAAACTCCTAGAAGAAAACATAGGCAGTATGCTCTTTGACATCGGTCTTAGTAATATTAGTAACAGTTTTTTAGACCTGTCTCCTCAGGCAAGGGCAACCAAAGAAAACATAAACAAATAGGACTAAATCCAACTAAAAAGCTTTCAAACAGTGAAGGAAACCATCAACAAAATGAAAAGGCAAGCTACTGAATGGGAGAAGATATTTGCAAATCATATATCTGATGGGTTAATATCCAAAATACATAAAGAAGTTATACAACTTAATATCAAAAAAACAAACAACTTAACAAAAAATGGGCAGAGGGCCTGAAAAAACATTTTTCCAAAGAAGACACACAGACAGCTAACAGGCACATGAAAAGATGCTTAACATTACTAATCCTCAGAGAAATGCAAATCAAAACCACAATGAGATATCACATCTTTTACAATGGCTATCATCAAAAAGACAAAAAATAACAAGTGTTGGCAAGGACGTGGAGAAAGAAAACCCTCATGCACTGTTAATGGAAATGTAAATTGGTGCAGCCACTGTGGAAAACAATATGGAGGTTCCTCAAAAAATTAAAAATAGAACTACTATATGATTCAGCAGTTCCACTGCTGGGTATCTATTAGAAAACAAAAACATTAATCTGATAAGATATATGCACCCCTATGTTCACTGCAGCATTATTTACAATAGCCAAGATACGAAAGCAACCTAAATGTCCATTGATAGATGAATGGATAAAGATGATGTGGTATATATACAAAGAAATATTATGCAGCCATAAAAGTGAATGAAATCTTACCATTTGTGATACCATGGATGGACTCAGAAGGTATTATGCTAAGTGAAATAAGTCAGACAAAGATAATTCCTTTACAACTTCACTTATAGCGGAATCTAAAAAACAAAACAAACAAACCAGCAAAACAAAAGAGGAACAGACTTATAAACAAACTGGTGGTTGCCAGAAGGGAGGAGGGTTGGGGGTAGGTGAAATAAGTGAATGAGATTAAGAGGTGTAAACTTTCACTTATAAAATAAAGTCATGGGCATATAATGTATAGGGAATATAGTCAATTATATTGTAATAACTTTGTATGGTCACAGATATTTCAGTTAAATATATGTTGGAGCTCCTTACTCTATTCTCCTTATTAACTCTCTCTCATATTTTCGACTACTTTTTCTCTCCTGCATTCTGGATAATTTATTCTGATGCATATTTCATTTCACTAATTCTTTCTTCATTTATGTCTAATATGCTGTTAGACCCACTTATTGAGTCTTCAGCAGGTGGCAGAAATGGAAAACTGGGACTAGAGACTTGTAAAACTGAAAAAATTAGCAATGTTAACATCTGAGTTATACCTATAAAAACAATTCATTCATCCATTTGTCATGGTTCCTAACCTGTCAACATGGATTACACCAGGAGCAAACCCTAAGTCAAGTATTCAAGTGCAGGTAGTTTATTTGGGGTGAAACACTGGCCTGGAATTAGAGAAGTTAAACAGGAAAGGAAGGAAGTTAATAAAGGGTTTATTATCAAGAAAGTTAACACTGTAAGCAAGTGAAGCTTAATCCTTGTGAAGAACTCTGGAAGAATGGTGTTTCTCCAACTTCAAAGTGCACAACATCACCTATTTAAGCAGAGATTCCTGGACCTCACTCCCAGAGATCCTGATTCAGTAGTTTTGGGGTGGGTTTTGTGAAAATAAATACAGGAAACCTCATTGAAAATGGAGCTGGGGAGCCCTGAAGGGGAGCTTTCATGCACTATCACTTGCCATACCTTACAGACCCCAAACAGGAAAAAGCATACCTCACAATCCCCAACAGGAAGAGGCTTACTTGACACACCCCAGCAGGAGGAAGGAAGAATTTCTCTTTGCCCAGCAACAGCGTGGCCAATGAGAAACCATCACACTCAGTCAATGAGAAGTCATTACCACCATGAACTCAGTCTCCTCCAAAAGACTTTTTTTCAAAACAGCCCCTCCCAGCTTTCATCTTTCCTCTGTAAAAGCAAGCCCCTCTCCTCTCTTCTCTGGACTTGCCTATGGTTAGCCATAGTTTGCATGTCCCAAATTACAAGTCCTCCGCTCTTCCCAAATACAGTCATTTTGCTGGTAAAATAACAGGCTCTTTTGTTTTTTAAGGTCAACAGTTCTAAGAATTTGTATTTCTAACCAACTCCCAGGCAGTAGTGATGTTAATGCTACAGGTCAGTGGATCACACTTTGAGTAAGCAGTAGTATAGAACACACTTCTGAGGGAGTTATCTTGCCCAAGAGGCAAGGAAACTGGGGTATTTATCCAACAACTCCCAACAGTCATTGTTTTAAAAGGCTGCTCTCAAACAGCATTAATTCCCTGGTACTTCCTGCCTGACTGCACATTGGCAGAGCAGGTGTCTGCAGCCAAGAGAAACCCCTCAGGAAATGAGTCACATGTGCTGGAAGCTGAAATCAGTTTGGCATGTATTGACATGGAAAATGCCAAGGAAATGTGAGCAGATCATTGACACCATTTGCTACACTGCTATGTATAGTGTCATGGGGAAAATACACATTAAGCAAGAAATTACACAAATAAATTACAATGATAAGTGGTATAAAAGTAAATTACATGAGGCTCCCACTAAAGATAGCCTCATATTATTTCAGATGGCAACCTCCTAGAGTAGTTGATGCTGACCAAAACAATGCACTCTTACAACTCTGTTAAACACCAACTCCAGATCGGTATCGTATACATCTGCCATTACTGAATGCACAGTATCTTATTTGAAGTCACTGTGATTGGCAGTTTACATTACAAATGTGTGCGTAATTATTATTAAGTTTTCCATTTGTTTCATTTGGATAAACCTTAGCTAAGATTTACTTTGTTTTATAAACCTTAAATTGCAAATATGAAAAGCAAGCTATGTTTATTTACTTCAATTATTTTTTTTTATTAAATGGTTTCACCAAGAGAAAACCTAAACCAGTATTGCATTTTGAGAAGTATGTTATAATTTATTCTATGTCTTTTTTATTTTGTAAATCTATACTCACTTTCCTTCCTAAATATATTTATCTCCTTAAAGCATCTAAAGAGTTAGCAACTGCAAAGTTAGGGAACAGTCCACAAAACTATCCTTACTTCAGTGGTTTCAAGCTCACACTCAGATTTGATAACTTGCTGGAAGCACTCACTGAAAGCTGTTGTACTCATAGTTACAGTTTATGACTGGGAACGGATATAGATTAAAATCAGCCTAGGTTAGAAACACATAGGACAGAGCCTAGGAAAGGAATAAGTGTGGCGCTTCCAGTTGGCCTCTTCTATGGACAGTGTTATTTTCATGGTATCAATGTGTGACAACACCCACAGAGTACTGCCAAACAAGGAAGCTCATCTGAGCCTTGGTGTCCAAAGCGTTTATTGAGGCTCCGTAACAGTCCCATGGCTGATTGCCCACATGGCTGATCTCATTTTCTAGCTCCTTAAGAAGTCAAGCTGATGCCGCTTGACTCTAAGTACCATCCTAAATCACACTGTTACTATCTGGCTTGGCCCACGGTCCCGCCACAAACAAAAACATTTCTGTCAGGCATGATATCCCAGGGCTTAGCAATTACCTCCCAAAAGCCAAGAGCTCAGGCCAGATTTCTTTTTGGGCAAGTTTAAATTCTCTACTACACTGTGCCTTACTCTGTTCTCATTGTGTGTGGTCACTGCACTAAAAAGCCCTGACATTCTTCTTCATCTTTTTGAGCTTAACTGCCACATTATGATATTGATAAAAATATAACTAGTTGTGGACTTTTGTAATATACATGCTTCAACACTGCTAGACTCTCATTAGTATTTGGGAAAAAGTCAGTTTATTTGCTATTTGAAACCCACCCAAGACTCACGGCTCAATCTTATTCTAGTATCATCAGTGAGAATTTTCTTTTTCCATATATAGGCATACCTTGTTTTATTGTGCTTCACTTTCTTGTACTTTGTAGATACCGCATTTTTGCGAGACCCTCCACCAGCAAAAAGATTACGACTTGCTAAAGGCTCAAACGATGGTTAGCATTTTTTAGCGATGAAGTATTTTTTAATTAAGGCATGTACATTTTTTGTTGCTGTTTTTAAAGATTTTATTTGGGGCAGGCCCGGTGGCGCAGCAAATAGTGCACACGTTCTGCATCTTGGCGGCCTGAGGTTCACCGGTTTGTATCCCGGGTGGGGACATGGCACCACTTGGCAAACCCCATGCTGTGGTAGGCGTCCCACATATAAAGTAGAGGAAGATGGACATGGATGTTAGCTCAGGGCCAGTCTTCCTCAGCAAAAAGAGGAGGATTGGCAGTAGTTAGCTCAGGGCTAATCTTCCTCGAAAAAAATAAAAGATTTTATTTTTCCTTTTCCTCCCCAAAGCACCCCAGTACATAGTTGTGTATATATATATATTTTTTAGTTGTGGGTCCTTCTAGTTGTGGCATGTGGGATGCCGCCTCAGCATGGCCTGATGAGTGGTGCTATGTCCGCACCCAGGATCCAAAACAACAAAACACTGGGCCGCCCCAGTGAAGCGTGTGAACTTAACCACTCGGCCACAGGGAGAGCCCTCTGTCTTTTTAGACATAATGCTATTACACACTTAATAGGCTACAATACAGTGTAAACATAACTTTTATATGCACTGGGAAACCAAAAAATTCCTGTGAATCGCTTTACTGCAGTATTTACTTTACTGCAGTACTCACTTTACTGCAGTGGTCTGGAATTGAACCCACAATCTCTCTGAGGTATGCCTGTATTGGTCTTCATTGCTATATATGTCATATTTTGCAAAATAATAATGAGGATAATCAATCTATGATGTAATACCTTTTCTTTAATATCAGGATGAAAATCTGGCTTTTTGAAAAGCTATCAATTGTACATCAGATAGTTAAATTTTCCTTTCATGAGATGATTACTATACTTGAAAACAATTACTTAGGAGCGCATTGTTCTCTCTCTGAGGCAGCAAAGATAGCTTCCTAAAACTAGCTAAAAACCTGAAGATTGCTACTGTTTAAACACGAACTTTTAGTATTTATAAATTGTTACGCTTCAAATCCCCTCTGCAATACAAACTATTGAGTGATATCCATGCATGTAAAAATGCAGTATCTCATCACTCTTTTCCTTAAAGGCACAGAAACTCCCTAACAATTTTATTTTTGGTTCCGTTAGATAGGAGAATGCCCCCTGTTGCGCACTTTGTAATACAGTCATACAAATGTCTGAGTATGAACATTTAAAATCTTACTGCAAAAAATGTTATGTTGGAAACAAAACTTGTATTTTATAAATGAGAAATCTTGATGTAATATTTATGAAACAAATCTTAGCAATATTAAAATTAGTGAACATAAATCATTTTTTCCAATGTTGAACAATTCTTTTATAAAAGTATGAAAACATTTTTTTAATCTTGAAGAAAATAACACTTTCCTTTGAATTAATATAAGTTGGTACTTGTATTACAAAAAACGTTATCCAGGGCCCACCCAGTGATATAGTGGTTAAGTTTGCAAGCTCTGCTTCAGCAGCCCAGGATTCACTGGTTCAAATCCTGGGCAAGGACCTAGACACCTCTCATCACACCATGCTATGGCAGCATTCCACATACAAAATAGAGGAAGAGTGGCAACACATGTTAGCTCAGGGCCAATCTTCCTCATCAAAAAAAAAAAAAATGTTATCCAAACAAAATAGAAAATATGTTGTATCTAAAACTTAATGCCAGAAATTTTTACTGAGGGTATAATAATTAATGTAAATAGCTGAGAAAATCTTATAATGCGGTTAGAAAACATATTTGATATTTAGTATTATTTTGTGTCTTAAAATCTTGGAAGAGAACATTTTGACTAAAAACATGCAAATGCACCAAATCTAACAATAAATGTGACAAGAAAGCAAGTAAACATATTTTTAATCCACAAACAGCAGCATATCATAATATAATGAATAATCACCATAAGAATGATAGTAAATTTACATATATATTATTTTCTAAAAACTTGAAGATACTGAAGAAATACCTATGCAAAGCAAATGCATAAATTAAGAATATTAAAATGTTTAAAAATAAACCATAAATATATCCTGTGACTACTTCCACCTTGTGCTTAGCTGCATTTTCTCATTCCTTATTATGTTAATGAAATTCTGAACATTAAGTGAAATGCTAAATCTCAGGCTGAGATCTCAGCATATTAGTTGTTCTTAAGGATTTCCTGCCCTCCAGTGGTATCTGCCTTAATATTTTCACTGCACCTTTCAACATCACAAAGAGAAGACACATCACTTATACATTTACATTTTGAAATTATATCACACTGTATGGCAGCATCTAACTTTTCTTTCATTACAGGTTCACTCTCAGTTTGTACCCATGCATCACATCTTGCAACTTGTACAGTGCAATTACTGCTTTTGTCTTGCACAATGTGTGCTGAATCACACTGAGACTGTGGAAACTGATCTGTCTTATCTTTAAGTGAGAACTGGTGAAAATTCTCATATTGTTTATGAATTTTGGCATTGTTTTTAGCAATCCTATCATGTGGAAGTTTTGCCATCCTTTCTAAATAAAAACTGTTAGTTGTTTCTTTGGTTTTGATGGATCTCCTATTTGAATCTTCAATTTGCTGCAATATTTGATCTTCATCTTCAGACAGCTAAAAGAAATTTAGTAATTTTGCTGTAAATGATGCTTTAATTTTAAAAAATCATTCAATGACTTCAAAGCAGACATTCTTAAATTCACATCATGGAAAATTTCAAAATACAGAAGAGACTTTTGGCAGGTGGCAAGTCAACCTGCACTTTTGATTTTTAAAAATCATGGAGGTTATGGATTTTTTAAACAACAAGAACAATAATGATAATGACAATCCTTGTATTAAAAATTCGAAAGAAAGGGTCGGCCCTGTAGTATAGTGGTTAAGTCAGGCAGGCTCCACTTCAGCAGCCCAGGTTCATGGGTTCAGATCCCATGGACCTACACTACTGCCAAGCCATACTGTCTTGGCAACCCATATACAAAATAGAGGAAGACCGGCACAGATGTTAGCTCAGGGCTAATCTTCCTCAGCAAAGAAATAAAAAAAAAAAAGAGGAAGATTAACAACCGATGTTAGCTCAGAGAGAATCTTCCTCACCAAAAAAAAAAAAAGAAAGAAAGCAAAAGAGCTAAAAAAGAGAAGGGGAATTTTGTCTCTTATCAGTCTCTATAATCACAGGCTACATCATCCCCCTACCCTTTCACACAGAGGAAACGATATACACCACACTCTTCAACCACTTAAAAAGAATGGAGTAGAAGTAATAACTTCGAAAGAAACAGTTGACACATATAACTTGTTCAACTATTCACTCATTGACTTTAGTCAAAAAATATCTATATTGTATCTTTTATGGGCCCAGTCTCATAAAAGAAACAACTTAAGGAGAGTATCGCCTAACAGAAAATCAAATAGACAAAAGGAAAATTAAACAGCAATAAATATCACAACTGTTACATAAAAAGTCAAATTTTAAGTACTTTTAATAGGTTTATATTTCAATTTACTAGCTTGAATTTTTCAACTTCACAAAACATTTATCTCTTAATTACTGCACTAACCAAAATATTCTTTTAGTGAAAATCTTATATAAAAGTACTGATTAGCCAAGCTAAAAAAAAAAAAAAAAGGCAGAGTTAACATTAAAAACCAAAATGAGGTATACGTCTCAGTTGTTTGGCACTGAAATAGGAAAAGTAAGCCCAAGAAACAGCATTAAGACTGGCTGCACACAAATTAGAGAAAACAAGCTCAATACATTTGTTTATTCAAGAAACAAGTATTTTTTAGCATCTGCAATGCAAGTGAAGCAGACACAGTTGCTGCCCTCTTAAAGCACACGTTCTCATTGGTGGAAATGGCATTAACCAAATAATCACACGCGTGCATATGTAATGACAGAATGAGAAAAGCACTATGAAAAACAAGTATGAAGGACCTTGAGAGGATAATTGAGGGGCCTAATTTAGATTGAGGAACCAAAGAGGGGCTTTCAGAAGCAGCGACATATTTACGCTAAGACCTAAAGGATGAGTAACAGTAAGGCAGAGGAAACAGGATATATAAATAAATGCCCTGAAGCAGAAAAGAGACTGATAAACTAAGGAAAGTGAAATGTCATACGTGTGGAGTGTGGTGAGAGAGGGAGAACACCAGAAGTTGAAGATGTAGCCAGACTCTAAAGTAAAACAGAAATCCACTCATAGGAATAACATGATTCAATTTAAGTTTTCAAAAGATCACGATGACTGCTAACTGGAGAAAAAGTGGAACAAGAGTGGAAAATAGATCTCTTAGGAAACAACCACAATAGTTCAAGAACAAGATGATGGTACCTTAACTAGGGTATTGACACCAGAAGTTGAGGAAGTAGATAAATATGCCAAGTATTTTGGAAGTACAATTGACTGAATGAAGTGATGGAATGAATGTGGTTAAGGAAGGCAGATGAGGCAGAAAGAAATGACAGTTAATTACTAAGTTTCTAGAGTGAGCAATTGAGTGGACAAAAAGGTATCACTAATATAGGAAATATCAATAAAACTGACTTGGGGAGAAGATCAGGGGAATTCAGTTTGAGGAATAAAAAGAAGGAGATTTTTGTGAAACATCCAAGAAGAGGTATCCGCTAGGAAACTGGACATCTAAATAAGGATCTGGGCTAAAGTCATAAAGTTGAGAACTGTCCTCAACTAGACAGTATATAAGTCATTGGAGCACATAACATCATCTAGAGTTTGGAATGTAGGTTAAGAGAAGAAAAGGATCCTGCAGCAAACCGTAAACACTATGACATTTATATAGGAGGAAGGGTGGAAGAGAAGTAGACAAAGGCATAAAGTAGCACTCAAAGAGGTATGAAAAAACCAAAAGAGTGTGTTATCATAAAAGCAAAGAGAAGAAAATGTTTCAAAAAAAAAGAACATAATTTCTATTAATATTACTAAAAGTTCTTGTAAAATAAAAACTTCAGTGTCCAACGAATTTGACAAAATAGAAATCACTGGGGTCCTTCCTTAGCAAGAGCAGTTCAGATGGAAAGTGAGAGACAAAAGGTGGACGAAATGAATACGGAAGAATTGATGGAGGAGAATTCCATTAAATGTGATTTCTGAGAAATGCAGCATTCCCACTCAGAACATAGCATGTCATTCCAATTATTCAGACGACAGTCTTCAGTAACACTTTAGTGTTTTCTTCATATAAGCCTTAAGGTTTTCTTTTTGTATGTATTTTTGGTTGTTTTAGGTTTTCAATTCTTATGAGTGGGTTCTTTTAAAAACTCTTTTAAAAGAAACACAACTTTATCATATACACACACACATATCCTGATAAGATTGGCTTTTGTCAATAATAATGAACACATTCATTTATACTTTAATTTTATATTTCTGTTTACGTTCTTACATTTTTAATATTTTTCATTTTTTGTTTACATTTATATTTCCACTAGTTATTGTCTCAACTATTTGTTTCAGAATGCAAACGTACACTATGAGATATACAAAGAATTCTAAACTAGTATAGCATATATTAATAAGCAAAAAAAAAGAAAAGCATAACTTACCATCTCTGAACTAGAACTGAAACAACTATCTGTGGGCCTTGGAGAGTAACTGGTAGACCAACTACTCTGTGAAGACTCAAGATCTGAAAACGAACATTTAACTCATGAAGAATGGTATTTATTAATACTCTACTAAATATATACACAGGCAGCAGATATCAGCTGGTAACATAAGTTTAGCTAACATACTGCAGAGCATTTTAAAAGTGTGCCAAAACTAGTTAAAACTTGAGAAACTCCGCATCTTGGATTTCTGACAGAGTATTACGGGTTTATTCTACACTTAAAAGTTTTTCATCTACAAGTAAAATAAGGGTACATAAGGCAAGAAAGGAGAACAGAGAAAATTCAATTGATTTTTTATAATATATGAACAATGTTTTATGAACAAATAATTTAAATAATAATTTAAAGTGTCAACCTACAGGAAGGAGGAATAAGGCAAGTTTATTAAGTTCAAAAGCACCAGATATTTGCTAATCTAATAAACAAAGCTTCCTTGTACAATAAAAGCTGTACTTAAAAAATCAACTCAAAGCATCCAGTCCGACATTCTTTCATTATGTGCTTAATGTGTTCTCTTATGAGAGCAAGTAAAGTTTAAAAATAGGCCTGAGAAGTAGGTCATGACTCCTCACAATGCATAAATACTGTAGACCAAGAGGGACGTGCATTCACACTAAAGTAGCAACAAAAACAACAAAAAGTACCTACCACCAAATCTAACAAGAGACATGCAGAATCTACTTGAGGAAAACTTTAAAGTGCTTAAAGGTGTTCTAAACAACTATTAAAGATACAAAATTAGGCTGAATTAACAAAAAGACATCCCTTGTTCTTAGATAGGTCTACTCAACATCATTAGTATGATAATCCACACTAAATCAATATATACACTTAGCATTTTCCTGATAAAACTAAAATATTTCTTTGGAGCTACACAAGTTGATTTTAAAGTTTATATAAAAAATAATCAATATTAGCCAGAAAAATTCTTTAAAAAGTACAAAGGGAGGTGTAACTGTTTTAGAAATTAAGCATACTATAAAGCACTTACCATAAAAATAGTACAGTATTAGCACACAAAGATTAGGAAAGACCAGTAGAACAGTAAAGAAAGCCCAGCACATATGAAAAGTTAGTACATAAAAAAGGTGGTCTCACAAATGCCTAGGGAAAAGATGCATTTTAAAAACCTGAATCAATACACATCTCACACCTTAAATCACAATAAACTCTAAATGGATTAAAGATTTAAGTGTAAAAATATAAAATCATACTAACACTAGAAGAAAACATTAAGTGAATTCATTTAACCTGGGAGTGTAAAGTCTTTCTAATTAAATCCAGAAGTATAAAAGAAAAGATGAATAAAATCAACCACATAAAAAAATACATTAATCCTTTGGCAAAGCAGGAAATATCATAAGCAAAGTCAAAACAAATCAAAAACCAATAATAAACTAGGAGGAAATATTTGTGACATATCACAAAGACCTAAATCTCTTTAATATATAAAGAGTTCTTAAATATCAAGAAAAAAAATACCAAAAATTCAATTGGTCAAAAGACACGAATGGAGACTTTAAAGAAAAAGAAATGAAAACAGACATTAAATATTTTTAAAAGACACTCAACTTCACTTATAGAAAAAGAAAAGCAAACTTAAACTGCCATCTATCCGTCTGTCTACCTATCTATTTTTATAAAACTCACAAAAATTCCCAAGTTTGAACACAATCCCTATTGGTGAGGCTGTGGAATAAAAAGGCACATTTCTGGTGAGATTGCCAAATGATGCAACAGGGAATTTGGTAATATCTATCAAAATTGAATTTTGGCAATAATAACTACACAAAAAAACAATGTATCTCCCCTCTGACACAGCAATCCTACTCCTAGAAATTATCCTGAAAATGTACCTCCACAATTAAGAAACATATACACAAAGTTGTTCACCAAGCATTGTTTATAAGAACACAATACTGGAAACAAGCCAAATGTCCACCAACAGGTCATGACTGAATAAACTATAGCCCATCCACATAATAGATTACCAAATTGTCATAAATAAGGGATGAAGAAATGTCTAGTATTAAGATGGAGAAATCTATAAGAAACTTACTAAATAAATGAATCCATTTAATTCATCTATAAAATATCCTATATTATACAAAATATCCTATACTACATTTAAGTGAGAAAAGTGGAGAACTAAGACTCATGTGAATATGTGTTTATATATTCTTAGGCTTTATTTTGAAGAAAAACAGAACACAACAAAACATAGTAAAATGATAAACCATAAACCAATAAAAAAGTTACTCATATGAGGCAAAAGGAAATAGGGCAGACAAGATAGGATAGAAACCAGACTACTGATTTACACTTCAAAAATTTAAATTAAATCCAAAAGAAAAAAGTTGATAAAGATTTCTAGGTATCCTAGCAAAGTAGATATTCGAAAGAATCATTCTATCACAGAATATCTAAAAAGTACCACAAATTATTTTTCATAAAAAGACAGTATAGACTAAAATGACCACTCAAATATGAAGTATTTGCTACACACAGCCTACAAGCAATGAGAATCTAGTACATATATATGAAAGATATATAGGATATATACATATATATCTACATATAGAAAAGATATATCCTATAAGGAAAGCCAAACTTTCTAAAAGAAATATGACCAATAGACATGAAAGCTATTTCACAGATAAACAGGGGTGGCAAATCAACCTAATTAATAATGGGAAATATAAATTAAAATTACAATGAAATACCAGATTCCAACAATGATAAAAAGCTGATCCAGTGTTAGTGAGAATATGTAACAACTAAGAGTCTTAGCTCCTGCAAGTGGGAGTTTAAACTGGCACAACTACTTTATAAAACAATTTTGTATTACCTAGAATAGATGAAGAGGCGCATAACATTTGAACTAGCCAATTCTACTCCTTGACTCATATTCAAGAGAAATTTTTCATACATGTGTGCCAGGAGAAATGTCAAGAATTGTCCAAGTAGCATTGTTTATTATAGCAAAATATTCAAAACAATCTAAATAACCAATGCCAGAAAATGTATAAATTGAGGTACATTCACACAACAGAAGTTTGCATAGCAGTAAATAAATAATAAAGTATACTAGAGTCACAAATATCAGAGTGGGTGAACAAAGAAAAGCAAGTTGCAGCAAAATATATAGCATTTGCCTCAATCTGTGAACAGTTCAAAACCAAGCAATGTAAAAGTCTATGTGTGATACCATAAAAATAAATTCAGGATAATAGTTACCTCTAGGGGGCAGGATAGGAAATGCAATTGAGAAGATCTTCAAATGTACTGATTACGTAGTATTTCTTAAGCTACAAAGTGAGTACAAGGGTATCTATTTTACTATTATTCGCTAAAATGTACATATATGTTACATATATTCATCATGTATAACACATTTTATAAAAGATAAAAGTAGTTTTGAAGACAATTGCATTACTAGTATATTCTAAGACATCTAGGAAACATATTTGCTGGCAAAAACCTAAAAAAAAAGCACTTAAAACAATTTCCACTTAAATGTTAGTTTTTCTAAAAGAAAAAAATTCACTTATACTGACAGACTTTCGTAGTAGAGGTTGGCCTGCCTTTTAAAGAACACGTTCCTCATTTTTCCATCAGAATCTAAAAGAAAAATAAAATTTAAGAACTCCTAAGTATACACAATAATATCCACTTATAGCTCCCTTTTCACCCCACCAAATCATTTTACAGTACTCTTCCTTCATATTACTTTAATTCCACAAAGATAATTTTAAACTCACAAAGAAAAATTTGCCTATGACAAACAATAAAACAAAACGAAATTGAAATTCATTTAGAAACAGCAAGCAACAGAAGAGACACTTGATAAGAAATGAATTGACAAAAAAGAAAGGATTCAGGTAATCATAACAAATGCAGCTGAAAAAAGGAAAAGATACTAAAGCAATTTGGAGATTTATTCTGTTTTTCTTTTTCTAATTTGTTAAGTTGGATATCAGTTCATTTATTTTCAGGTTTTTTAAATAGTAAAAGCTCTTAGAGGTATCAATTTTCTACAGAACACACCATTGGTTTTGGTTTTCATCAATTTCTATGTAATTTGTAATTTATTTTCATTTTTTCTTTTTCAAAACCAGAGTGTTTCTTAATTTTCAAGAAGATCAGGGAGGTTAAGCAACTTCTTTTCCTCTTCTTTAGTTCTAATTTAATGAATTTTTTATTAGAGAATATGGCTATCAATCTCTCCTTAGATAAATCTCTTAGACTTTCTTTGTGGCTTACTACATGAATTATGTTTGCAAATATAGTAGGGACTTATAGAAAACATATATTCTCTGTTGGTGGGATATACAGTTTTTGATAGACAGATAGGTAGCATAAAGGAGAAACCATCTAGTTGTTCACCAAACATGTTTCCCTTTCCTTTTAAGCATACAGCTAAAACACATTTCCTACCCTCCCTTGGAGTTGGTGTGGACACGTGATTTAAGTTCTGGTCATGGGCAAAGTGGTGTACACCACTGCCAGTGCTGGCCCATAAAAATTTTCTCCACAATCCTCCACTTCCTTTTCCCTTCTGCTATACCCAGTATCAACAAGTTGGAAACCTACCAGTTGAAGATACCAGAGTCCCTACCAGCTTGGAGCCCTGAATAACTTTGTCAAGCAAAGCCTCTTTTCTAACCTCACTATTTAATCATTTAAAAAGCCTTGTACATTCAACTCTTAGAATATTCAAGCCCCAAACCTGCACCAGTAAGACACAAGCTGAGAAAGCTATACAGACCCCCAAGACAGGCAAACACTCCAATATCCACTTCAGATCTGTTGATAGAGGATAACAGACAAATAAAATGGTCCCAAAGAGAAGAAACTAAATTATTTAAGGAATTTCCCCATCTTCTAGGATAGCAAGCTTTCACACAATGTCTGCCCAGCAGGATTTCATGATCGGTATGGATCAGTAACTCTGTATCACCTCTTCTTCTCCTTTCTGAATGGGCTTTTCATTGAATTTTTACTCTCCTTGTTTCAATAATATATATTTTATTTATATATATCTTGCCATCTTTGTATTTTTAACCTCTGTTATTATGTTCTACATGTTTCTTGAAAAACTATAAAGATTATTTTTTTCTTCTCAATTTGATATTCTTTGAATCTTGTTAAGAAAAATCAACCTCTTGATATTTCATATATTAATTGCTAAGCAGGTTTCATTCCTTACATTTTACCTTTCCCATTTATCTAAAAGTTATTTCATTCTTTCCCATCTTGATCAGGCTTCCTACTGTGACATCCCCACTCCCTTGAATTCTGAATATCTTCTACATGTCTTGATTTCTCTAGTGATTACCTTCCCATTGGTAACAACCATAATTTAAATCTTATTCCTCTACTACTTTAAAATTAAATAAGTTCCAGTTCAAGATGGCAATGTAGGAGGATCCTGAACTCACCTCCTCCCACAGACACACCAAATCTACAGCTACATACAGAACAATTTCCTCTGAAAGAAACCCCAAAACAAGCTCAGAGACTCCTATACATCAGGGGAATGAGAAAAAACCCACAGTCAAATGGGTAGGAGAGGCCGAGACACAATCTTACATAAACCCCACCTGGGCATGGTGATCCACAACCAGGAGGGAACCCACAACTCTGAGCTTCTCCCCAAGGAGTGAATGGCTTGACCCTCATATCTGGTACTTGAACTTTTAAGACCTTCACCAAAGAGATAAGCCCCCAAAACGTCAAGTTTTGAAAGCCAACAGGGCTTGTGTCCATGAGACCCACAAGGCTACACGGAACTGAAAAACAGTTCCTAAAGGGCTCGCACAGGCTCACCATGCTGCACCCCAGGGCCTAGAGCAGAGGCAGCTCACTGACTATCCAGTCTTTCTGTGAAACAAGCCTATTAGCTTATCCTCATAGCTGCAAACTAAGAGTCAGGCTTCTAATTAAACTCACATCTAAGGGCTGACTGTAATCCTCTCCAGTGAACTAGGAGGCTGGGTACCATCTTTCCACTCTCCCGCTGCCTCACTCATGGTCACCAGTACCTTGCAGAATGGAGCTTACATTTGAGGGTCCCACAGGACTGTAACAAATGGAGAAAGAGTTCCTAACTGGCTACCCTCCAGGGCAAAGCAAAGAGACAGTAGATTGAATCGCACCCCAATCCTTCTGTGAGAGAAGCCTATTTGCTTATCTTAAATCTTTGGCCTAAGGAGCAGGCTTCTAATTTAACACACATCTACAGGCCTACTGAAACATTCTCCAAAGACCATAGAGCCCAGCGGGCACCATCTTCACAGTCCAACTCTGCCTTGCTCCAAGTCACCAGTATCTCCCAGAAAAGAGCTTGTGCACATTGTCTGGAGGCCCAGTTTTCGCAGCTGCCACCCATGGGATGCCCCTTGATCAGCTGGCTCTGGTAGCCAACAAGGCTTTGAAGAGGATCAGAATTGGCCATCTGAGCCAGCCCTGATGGTCTAGTGGTTGAAGTTCGGTGTGTTCCACTTTGGTGGCCTGGGTTTGGTTCCCGGGCATGGAACCACATGACTCGTCTGTCAGCAGCCATGCTGTGGCGGCAGACCACATAGAAGAACTAAGACTTACAACTAGAATATACAACCATGCACTGAGGCTTTGGGGAGGGGAAAAAAAATGAAAGAGAGAGGAAGACTGGCAATAGATGTTAGCTCAGGGCAAATCTTTCCCAGAAAAAAAAAAAAAAGAATTTGCCACCCCAAAATGTGTTTCTTTGCCTTGATTATTTTAAGGACAAAAGAGTCTTTGACTCTTTGAAAGAAATTCTGACCTTCCCCCTAACTGCCTAAAAGAATTTAAGATAGAAGGGCCTGTGCCAGGAAGGAGATATCACCATAGATAATTCTAGGTGTGGTAGACAGAAAGACATCTAGCAAGGGCCATTTTATCAAAAGATCTCTTTCCGTTCCCATTGTCTACAGATGGCCCAGCAAACACTTGTTTATCAAACATTTGCATTTCCATCGTCATGTAAATTGTCTTCCTCTCCTTTGAAGTTCCAAACCACTACCCCCAATATCCTCCTTTATCTTTAGCTGAAGATGGTATTAAGGTGGCAATTTCAGCCACTCCAGCAAGATTTTCCTGGGTTTCTCCCATGTACATATCTTATCAAACTTTGATTTTCTCCTGTTATTCTGTCTCATGTCAATTTAATTCTTAGACCAGCCAGAAGGACCCACAGGGTAGAGGAATTGTTTTCCTCCCCTACAGTTTACGTTCACAGGTCCCACAGGACTATAATGAACAAAGAAAGAGTTCCTAACCAGCTACCGGTCCAGGGCACAGCAGTGAGGCAGCAGACTGAAATGCCTGTCTTTCTGTGACAGAAGCCTATTAGCTTATCTTCATACCTGTGGCCTGAGGGACAAGCTTCTAACTAAGCACAGACCTAGGGGCTAACTGCAATCCTCTCCAGAGACCAGGAAGCCCAATGGTTACCATCTTCACACTCTCCATCTGTCCCACCCTAGGTTGCTAATGTCTCCAAGAAAGGAGATTGTGCACATATCTAGCACCAGGGTTTCTGTGTCAGCTGCCCAAAAGACACATCTCTTGATAGCCTGGCTCTGGTGGCCAGCAGGGCTTGTGTTCATAGATTCAACAGGATGTCAGCAAACAAACAGTTCTTATATGGCTATCACACCAGGGCTCAGTGCAGACGAGCACACAGAAATGCTCATGTCAAAGTCTTCCCGTGAATGAGGTATATTTACATACTTCAAAAGCTGCTGCATCAGGGTCCAGTTTCCAATTAGACTGAATCTAGATGTTGACTGAGATCTTCCCTATTGGGACACCGGCAGGTTTTTGCACACCCTCAAATACTGGGAGCCACTAAAAATAAAGTAGACTGCTTGAACAACCACAAAGGTTTGAGAGACAACCAAGAGCTACAGCAGGGTTGAAACATAAGGTTCATCTCCTGCACGAGGCCACTTCTTCAAGACTAGAGAGGTGGCTGTTTTACAGAATGCATGGAAACCAACACAGAGAATCACGGAAAATAAAGAAACAGAAGAAGACATTCCATATCAAAGAACAAGATAAAGCCTCAGAAAAAGACCTTAATGAAATAAGTGATTTACCTGATAAAGAGTTCAAATTAGCCATCATAAAGATGCTCACCAAGGTCAGGAGAAAAATACATGAACAAAGCGAGAATTTCAACAAAGAGAACATAGCGTAGAAAGTATAAGAAAAATACCAAAAATAAATCACAGAGCTGAAAAATACAATAGAAAGGTACAAAAGAAGACTAGATGAAGCCAAAGAAAGGATCAGCAAACAAAAAGACAGGGCAGTGGAATTTACCCAATCAGAGGAGCAAAAAGAAAAAGGAATGAAAAAGAATGAAGATAGCACAAGGAACTTATTGACAACATCAAGTGGACCAATATTTGTAGTACAGGGGTCCCAAAAGAAGAAAGGGGCAGAAAATTTATCTAGAGAAATTATGACTGAAACTTCCCTAACGTGGGGAAAGAAACAGACATCCAGATCCAGGAAGCCCAGAGAGTTCCAAATGAGATGAACTCAAAGAGACCTCACCAAGACACATTATAATTAAGTTATCAAAAGTTAAAGACAAGGAAAGAATCTTAAAAACAGCAAGATGAAAACAACTTGTTACATCCAAGGAAACCCTCATAAGACTATTAGCAGATCTTAAGCAGAAACTTTGCAGGCCAGAAGGGAGTGGCACAACATATTCAAAGTGCTGGAAGAAAAAAACTGCTAGTCAAGAATACCCTACCCAGCAAAGCTGTCCTTCAGAATAGAAGGATAGATAAAAAGTTTTCCAGACAACCAAAAGCTAAAAGAGTTTATCATCACTAGACTGGCCTTACAAGAAATGTTAAAGGGACTTTAAGCTAAACCGAGAGGGCCCTAAATCAGTAACAGGAAAACATATAAAATTATAAATCTTACTGGTAAAGGTAACTATAGAGTAAAATTCAGAATAATCTAATATTGTAGGTGATGGGTTAATCACTTATAAAGCTAGTATGAAGGTTAAAAGACAAAAGTACTAAAAATAACAACTACAATGATTTGTTAATAAATACACAAGATAAAAAGATATAAGTTCTGACATCAAAAACATAAAACTTGGGAGGGCAGTAAAAATTTAGATCTTTAGAATGCATTCAAACTTAAGTTTTTAAGAACTTAGAATGTTATAAGTTGTTTTACATAAGCCTCATGGTAACACAAAGCAAAAACCTACAGTAGATACACAAAAGATAAAGAAAAAGGAATCCTAAGCACACCATTACGGAAAATCATCAAATCACAAAGAAAGAAAAAAAGGAAAAACAAAGGAATTATAAAACAGTCAGAAAAAGTTGTACAAAATGGCAATAAGTCCACACCTATTAATAATTACTTTAAATGTAAATGGACTAAATTCTCCACTCAAAAAATATGGAGTGGCTAAATACACTGAAAAAACAAGATCCATCTATATGCTGCCTATAAGAAACTCACTTCAGAGGTAAGGACACACACAGTCTGAAAGTAAAGGGACAGAAAAAGATATTCCATGCAAATGAAAACCAAAAAAAACCTGGCATCGCTATACATATATCACACAAAATAGACTTTAATACAAAGAGACTTGGAGACAAAGAGAGTAATAAGAGACAAAGAAGGTCATTATATAGTCATGCACCACATAAAAACGTTTCATTCAACAACAGACTGTGTATACAACAGTGATCCTTTAAGAAAAGTAACATATAGTCTAGGTGTGTAGCAGGCTATACCATTGAGGTTTGTGTAAGTACTGTAAGAGAGGAAGAAATTTTCCTCTACTCTTCTAGGTTTTTCTGGCTGATCTAAAAATTAAATTGACACGAGACAAATTAACAGGAGAAAAACAAAAGTTTAATAACATGTACACATGTGAGAAACACAATAAAACCAAGTAACTAGCCAAAGCCTTCACCTTAAATATCATCTTCAGGTAAAGACAAAATAAGATGTTGGAGATGAAGAGAGTCAGGGACTTGAAAGGGAAAGAAGGCAATTCACAGGTAAGTGAAAAGGAGCAAATGCTTAGAAAACAAGTGTTTGGCCACAGAAACAGAAAAACACAGAAGGGAGTCCAAAAATCAGGCTTTTCTAGGTGCCTTCCTGTCTATCACCTAGTTCATGTTATGCTAAGGTGATAGCTTGCTTCCTGAGACAGCTTTTTTTAATCTGAATTCTTTTAGGCAGTTAAGGGGTAGGTTACAAGACAAACTTTCTAAGTCTTTTTTTCTCAAAAGCAGTCAGCCTAAAACAATCCTCACGTTAAAGAGACACATTTTGGGATGGCAAATTTTGTTCCCCTTTAGTATGCTCTATGAGGTTCTCACAATGATGAAATTGCCTACTGACGTATTTCTCAGAATGTATCCCATCGTTAAGCAATGCATGACTGCATAATAAAAAAGGGGTGAATCCAACAAAGGATATGACATTTGTAAATATTTATGCACTCAACACAGGAACACCAAAATAAATAAAACAAATATTAACAGACCTAAAGAGAGAAAATAGACAACAATACAACAGTAGGGGACTTTAATACCCCACTTTCATCAAAGGATAGATCATCCAGTCAGAAAATCAATAAAAACATATTGGCCTTACATGGCACTTTAGACCAGATAGACCAAACATACATACACAGAACATTCCATCCACAAGCAACAGAATACACATTCTTCTCAAGCACACAAGGAACATTCTCCAGGATAGACCATATGTTAGGCCACAAAACAAATCTTAATAAATTTAAGAAGACTGAAATCACATTAAACATGTTTTCTAACTGCAATGACGTGAAACTCAAAATCAATTACAAGAAGAAAACTGGAAAATTCACAAATATGTGGATATTAAATAACATGCTCCTGAACAACTAATGGGTCAAAGAAGAATCAAAAAAGAAATTAAAAAATATCTTGAGACAAATGAAAATGGAAATACAACATACCAAAACTTATGGGATGCAACAAGAGCAGTTCTAAGATGGAAGTTCCTGGTGATAAATGCCCACATTAAGAAACAAGAAAGATCTCAAATAAACAACACAGCCTTACACCTCAAGGAACAAGAAAATGAACAAACTGAACCTAGTTAGTAAAAGACGGAAATAACAAAGATCAGAGTGAAAATAAATGAAATAGACACTAAAAGACACTAGAAAAGATCAATGAAACTAAGAGCTGGTTTTTTGAAAAGATAAACAAAATTGACAAACCATTAGCTAGACTTAACAAGAAAAAAGAGAAAGGACTCAAATAAATAAAACCAGAAATGAAAGAAAAGCCATTACAACTGATATCACAGAAATAAAAAGCATCATAAGACACCATTATGATTAATTATACAACAACAAACTGCACAATCTAGAAGAAAAAGATAAATTTCTAGAAACATACGACCTACCAAGACTAATTCATGAAGCAATAGAAAATATGAATAGACTTATTACTAGTAAAGATATCAAACCAGTAATCAAAAACTTCCCAATGTCAAAAGTCCAGGACCAATGGCTTCCACTGGTGAATGCTGCCAAACATTCAAAGAAGAATTAATACCTATCCTTCTCAAACTATTTCAAAAAAGAGAAGAGGAGACAACTCTTCCAAACTCCTTTTATGAGGCCAGCATTACCCCGATATCCAAACTAGTCAAGGACACCACAAGAAAAGAAAATCACAGGACAATATCCCTGATGAACATACATACAAAAATCCTCAATAAAACATTAACACTTCAATCTAGGTGAATGGCACTATCCCATCAACTACCCATTTACCCAAATAATAAATCCAGGTCTCCTTCAATGTTTTCCTTCTCCCTTAACTAATCAACAACAACTATCAAATCAAGATCTTCTAAATCTTTGTGATAGCTCTTCCCTCATTTCCATCCTTACTTACACTGCTCAACTTCAAGCCCTCATTATTTTTTGCCCTGCCTCGAGTCATGCCACTTCTCAAATCTCTCATTGTTGCTAGAGTCAACTTTTTAATACTCAGATGTCATCAAACTCCTCTACTAAAATTTTTTCAGTGGCTCTGTTTGGTGACAGAAAATAAAACTGGTACATGTCATGTAAAGTCTTTTATGATCTAGCCCTTTATATTGTCTAGAATTATCTTTTGCCATTCCGCCATCGCTTGTAATTTACACTATAGTAGTAGCAATAACAACAACTGGAATGAAGTTACTTTGCAGCTTCTAAAATAAGCTATACTCTCTCACTTGTTAGTTTCTATCTATGTTGCTTCTTCTTCATAGTATGAAGGCAGTTTGTCCATTTGGTAAACTTATTAATTGATATCCAGATCAAAAGTTTTCTCCTCTATTACATCTTCCTCCTGACTAGCCATGAAACTTAGAATTATTTTTTACTTGTCTCCCACTGCCCTTTGTACAAACCCCAATTGGAGCAATTTATCTAAATGTATTATATTTTTTTCTGTTTCTGTCTAGCTACTAGACCATAGCTTCCTAAAAACAGGTCCCATGTCCCTTCATCTCTGTACCTTGCAGAGTCTAGTGCATAACACAATATAAGCTTCATAAGAACAAAAACTGTTTCTTCACCACTGAATCTTCAGTGTCTAGCATACAGGAGAACGACAATAAATTCTATTAAATGAATTCATGATATGTACTCAATGTACATACTGAAGACAAAAAGACAAAACAATTAATATAGTTGAAAATATACAGTCAGATAAGACAAAAGTTTGAATCCTGGCTCAAATGTGTAACTTTGAACAAGTTATTTAATCTTTCTGAACTTGAGTCTCTTTTGCTGTGAAGAGCTTATAGGATCTGGCTCTTGTAGATTAGAACTAAGTGAAACAGAAACTAGTGACCTACTCAACAAAGAATTCAAACAAAATATCATGAGGATGCTCACAGATATGCGGAGAAGAATGGATGAACACAGTGAGCACATCAGCAAAGAACTGGAAGATATAAAAAAAAACAATCAGAAATGAAGAATACAATACTCAAAATGAGAAATTCACTCGAGGGACTCAATAACAGAGTAGAGGAAGGAGAAGAACGGATCAGCGAACTAGATGAAAGACTAGAGGAAATCACCCAAGCAGAACAGAAAAGAGAAAAAAGAATTAGACAGAATGAGAAGAGAGTAAGGGAACTCTGGGACAATATCAAGCGTGCTAACATTCGGATTATAGGGGTCCCAGAAGGAGAAGAGAGAGACAAAGGGACAGAAAGTTTATTTGTAGAAATAACAGAGGAAAATTTTCCTAACCTGAGGAAGGAAACAGACATCCAACTTCAGGAAGCACAGAGAGCTCCAAACAAGAGAAGCCCAAAGAGGCCCACACCAAGACATATTATAATCAAAATGTCTAAAATTAAAGACAAAGAGAGAATCCTAACAGCAGCAAGAGAAAGGCCACAAGTGACATATAAAGGGAAGCCCATCAGACTATCGGCGGACTTCTCAGTCGAGACCCTACAGGCAAGAAGAGAATAGCACGACATATTTAAAGGCTAAAAGGAAAAAACCTACAACCAAGAATACTCTATCCATCAAGGTTGTCATTCAGAATGGAAGGAGAGATAAACAGCTTGCCAGACAAGCAAAAATTAAAGGAGTTTATCACCAAGAAACCAGTTCTGCAAGAAATGCTGAAGGGACCTATTTAAGTGGGAAAGCAATAACCACAAATAGAGATAAAAAAATTATCAAAAAAACCCAAAACAACAACAACAAAAGACAGGCAATAAAATCACTAGTAAGGTAAAAGGACAGTAAAGGCAGCAGATCAACTACCTGTGAAGATAATATGAAGGTTAAAAGACAAATGTACTAAAATCACCTATTTCAATGATAAGAGGGTAATAGACAGACACACACTAAACATAAGACTATATATGATGTGAAAAACATAATGTGGGAGGAGGGGAGTGAAAAAGTAGAGCTTTTAGAAAGAGGTCAAGCTAAAGAGTCTATCTACTCAATATAGACTGTTACATGCACAGTATATTAAATAGGATCCTCATGGTACCCACAAACCAGAAACCTATAACAAGCAGGACAAAAAAGTAAGACAAAAGAAATCAAACATATTACTAAAGATAACCATCAAACCACAAGGGAAGAGAGCAAGAGAAAAAGAAAGGAACTGAGAAGAACTACTAAAACACCCAAAAAAAGAAAAAGTGACAAAATGGCAATAAACACATATTTATCAATAACTACTTTAAATGTCAATGGACTAAATGCTCCAATCAAATGCCATAGGGTGGCCAACTGGATAAAAAAACAAGATCCATGTATATGCTGCATACAAGAGACACACTTCAGACCTACAGACACTCACAAACTGAAAGTGAAAGGATGGAAAAAGATATTCCATGCAAATGGCAAAGAAAAGAAAGCAGGGGTAGCAATACTTATATCAGACAAAATAGACTTTAAATCAAAAACTGTAATAAGAGACAAAGACGGGCACTACATAAAGATAACGGGAACAATCCAACAAGAAAATATAACACTTGTAAATATCTACGCACCCAACATAGGAGCACCTAAATATATAAAGCAATTATTAACAGACATAAGAGGAGAAATAGACAGTAACACAATAATAGTAGGGGACTTTAACACTCCACTTACACCAATGGATAGATCATCCAAACAGAAGATCAATAAGGAAACACTCGCCTTAAAGGACACATTAGACCAGATGGACTTAGTAGATATATACAGAACATTCCATCCCAAAACCACAGAATACACATTCTTTTCAAATGCCCATGGAACATTCTCCAGGATTGATCACAGATTAGGCCACAAAACAAGACTCAATAAATTTAAGAAGATCGAAATAATACCGTGCATCTTTTCTGACCACAAAGGTATGAAACTGGAAATCAACTACAGAAAGAAAACCAGAAAAGCCACAAAAATGTGGAGATTGAACAAAATGCTACTGAACAATGATTGGGTCAATGAAGAAATCAAAGAAGATATCAAAAAATTCCTGGAGACAAATGAAAATGAAAACATGACACGCCAAAATCTGTGGGATACAGCAAAAGCGGTTCTACAAGGGAAGTTTATAGCAATTCAGGCCTACCTCAACAAAGAAGAAAAATCCCAAATAGACAATCTAAAAGCGTACCTAAAGATACTGGAAAAAGAACAACAAACAAAGCCCAAAATCAGAAGGAAGGAAATAACAAAAATCAGAGCAGAAATAAATGAAATAGAGACTAAGAAAACAATAGAAAAAATTAATGAAACCAAGAGCTGGTTCTTCGAAAAGATAAACAAAATTGACAAACCCTTAGCTAGACTCACCAAGAAAAAAAGAGAGAAGGCTCAAATAAATAAAATCAGAAATGAAAGAGCAGAGATTACAACGGGCACCTCAGAAATACAAAAGATAATAAGAGAATACTATGAAAAGCTATACGCCAACAAATTGGATAATCTAGAAGAAATGCATAAATTCTTAGAAACATACAACCTTCCAAAACTGGACCAAGAAGATGTAGAAAATTTGAATAGACCGATCACCAGTAAGGAGATCGAAACAGCAATCAAAAACCTCCCAAAAAATAAAAGTCCAGGACCAGATGGCCTCCCTGGTGAATTCTACCAAACACTCAAAGAAGAGTTAATACCTATCCTTCTCAAACTCTTCCAAAAAATTGAAGGGGAGGGGAGGCTTCCTAACTCCTTCTACGAAGCAAACATTATCCTGATAACAAAACCAGACAAGGACAACACAAAAAAAGAAAATTACAGGCCAATATCACTGATGACCATCGACGCAAAAATCCTCAACAAAATACTAGCAAATCGAATACAACGATACATTAAAAAGATCATACATCATGATTAAGTGGGTTTCATTCCGGGGATGCAGGGATGGTTTAACATCCGCAAATCTAACAACGTGATACACCACATTAACAAAATGAAGAATAAAAATCACATGATCATCTCAACAGATGCAGAGAAAGCATTTGACAAGATACAGCATCCATTTATAATAAAAACTCTACGTAAAATGGGTATAGAATACCTCAACATAATAAAGGCCATATATGACAAACCCACAGCAAATATCATTTTCAATGGAGAAAAACTGAAAGCTATCCCTCTAAGAACAGGAACCAGACAAGGATGCCCGCTGTCACCACTCTTATTTAACATAGTATTGGAAGTCCTAGCCAGAGCAATCAGGCAAGAAAAAGAAATACAAGGGATCCACATTGGAAAAGAAGAAGTGAAACTGTCACTCTTTGCAGACGACATGATTTTATATCTAGAAAACCCTAAAGAGTCCACTAAAAAACTTTCAGAAATAATAAAGGAATATAGTCAAGTTGCGGGATACAAAATCAATGTACAAAACTCAGTTGCGTTTCTATACACTAACAACGAAGTAGCAAAAAGAGAAATTAAGAATACAATCCCATTTACAATTGCAACAAAAAGAATAAAATACCTATGAATAAACTTAACCAAAGAGGTGAAAGATCTCTACACCGAAAACTATAAAACATTGTTGAAAGAAATCGAAGAAGACACAAAGAAATGGAAAGATATTCCGTGCTCTTGGATTGGAAGAATTAACATCGTTAAAATGTCCATACTTCCTAAAGCAATCTATAGATTCAACACAATCCCTATCAAAGTTCCAACAACATTTTTTACAAAAATAGAACAAAGAATCCTACAAGTTATATGGAACAACAAAAGACCCCGAAAAGCCAAAGGATTCCTGAGAAAAAAGAACAAAGCTGGAGGTATCACACTCCCTGATTTCAAATTGTACTACAAAGCCATAGTAACCAAAACAGCATGGTCCTGGCACAAAAACAGACACACAGATCAATGGAACAAAATTGAGAGCCCAGAAGTAAACCCACACGTTTATGGACAGCTAATATTCGACAAGGGAGCCAAGAGCATACGATGGAGAAAGGACAGTCTCTTCAATAAATGGTGTTGGGAAAACTGGACAGCCACACGCAAAAGAATGAAAGTACACCATTCCCTTACACCATGCACAAAAATCAACTCAAAATGGATTAAAGACTTGAATGTAAGACCCGAAACCATGAGACTTCTAGAAGAAAACATAGGCAGTATGCTCTATGACATTGGTCTGAGCAGCATATTTTCAAGTCCCATGTCTGACCGGCCAAGGGAAACAAAAGAAAAAATGAACAAATGGGAGTACATCAAACTAAAAAGCTTCTGCACAGCAAAGGAAACCATCAACAAAATGAAAAGAGAACCTAACAATTGGGAGAAGCTATTTGCAAACCACATATCAGATAAGGGGTTAATATCCAAAATATACAAAGAACTTATATAGATCAACAACAAAAAAACCAACAATCCAATTAGAAAATGGGCAAAAGATCTGAACAGAGATTTCTCCAAAGATATCCAGATGGCCAACAGGCATATGAAAAGATGTTCAACATCATTAGCTATCAGGGAAATGCAAATCAAAACTACAATGAGGTATCACCTCACTCCGGTCAGAATGGCTATAAATAACAAGACAGGAAACAACAAATGTTGGAAAGGGTGTGGAGAGAAGGGAACCCTTGTTCACTGCTGGTGGCAGTGCAAGCTGGTGCAGCCACTATGGAAAGCAGGATGGAGTATCCTCAGAAAATTAAGGATCGATCTACCATACGATCCAGCTATTCCACTGCTGGGTATTTATCCAAAGAACTTGAAAACACAAAGGCATAAAGATCCTTGCACCCCTATGTTCATTGTGGCATTATACACAATAGCCAAGACTTGGAAGCCACCTAGGTGCCCATCAAGGGAGGAATGGATAAAGAAGATGTGGTATTTATACACCATGGACTACTACTCAGCCATAAGAAATGACGAAATCCGGCCATTTGTGACAACATGGATGGACCTTGAGGGTATTATGCTGAGTGAAATAAGTCAGAGGCAGAAAGTCAAATACCATGTGATCTCACTCATAAGTAGAAGATTAAAAACGACAAAAAGAAAAAAAAAACACATAGCATTGGAGATTGGACTGGTGGTTACCACTAGGGGAGGCAGGAGGGCAAGAGGGGTGATTAGGCTCACATGCGAGGGGATGCACTATAATTAGTGTTCGGGTGGTGAACATGATGTAATGTACACAGAATTTGAAATACGATGTACATCCGAAAAAAATAAAAATTTAAAGAAATAAAGAAATAAATGCATCTAGATTGGTTTTTCTCAAATAAACACATTATAGTTTCTGAAAAGGCAATAATTTTATTTCTAGACCTAAACTATAATTTCCCCAGAGTAAGAAAAGTAGCCTAAAAAGAAATTTTTCAATAAAAGCTAACCTTAAATGAAAGTACTGCAAATACTAAAATATGACATGAATTATCAACTGACTTAATTGGAAAGATAATGTAAAATGTACTTTACCTCACCAAGTCCAAAGTTCCACGACTGCTTAGAAGGCAATTCTTTCAAAGGGATATTACCCCTAGGGTCACAAATAAGACAGTATTAAAGTTTGATTTATTCTCTCTGAAAATTATTGTTCTAAATTATGGTTCCCAAAGTTGGCTGCAGATCAGAATTATAAGGGAAGCTTTTTAAAAAATAAATAAGCTCCATCCTAAGGGTGTGGGTCAAACTTGGTATTTTGTATTTTAAAATCACCCCCTTGAGTGATTCAGTTCTGCACCCAGCTTTGAGAACCATGTTCTAAAATCACTTTCATAAAGTACATTTTAAAATTCAAGGTCTAACATGCTAGTTTTCATTCATAAGTTTCTGAATACCTGGAAGTTTGACAGCAAAGAACCTAATTTTTTTATTTTATTAAATAAGTTGTGAATGTTTTATTTGTTGTGCCAATCCCATAAAAATGGCATATAGGTATTCTTTTTACAAATAGATATTTTAAATATTTCCATAAGAAAGTACTTCTAAAATAAAAACCTATTCTAATTCATGATTGTTAATTACCAAGATTTGACTAAACCACAATTATTACCAAGAAAGTTAGGACTATTCCGAAACTACAAGTTTTCTTTAATTAAGTATAACTGCAGTCCCATAAACTCTTGATATGTTTGCTTATGCCATTAGCATCTGAATTCTATTACTCCCTTGTTCTGATTCTATACTAACCAAGCCACCTTCCCATGGAGAGCTGCCAAAAATTAGAAAACATGCTTATCATGCCAGTAAACATTCCTATATAAGTAACCCTTCTATTTCTTACTGTAAATTAATAAACTGACATTCTGGTGAGTGTGTAAGTTTCTTGAACACATAAGTCAGTTTTCTCAAATCTAATTAACACTAAGATTCAGATAAGATGACGGCTTTGTGCCGGCAAATACGAGCACCATACTCTCAACTAGGGTGATATTACTAAGATTCTGACAACTGGAAAGCCTTTGTAGAGGCCAGTCTGCCCACTCTGAGACAGCAACACCCCTACCTCACATTGCATCAATTCAACCCTTCAATATGCATTATACTAGATGCTGAATTGCATTCCCCAGATTTACCTAAAAACTTACAAACAGTTCACTGGATATATCTGGATTGTCTTCTGTGGTGCCTTCTCTTGGTAATCACTTTCAAATTTTCCTTTAAAAATAAAAGTATGCATTGAACTAAAACTCTAGCACAGACTAGTTCTTTTTTTTAAATTGGAAGCTTATTAGCATGACCCATATGGAACGAAATCACTGGTCCACACAATGTCACATAATAGAATGTCACTCTATTTTCAATTTTATACTCCTCCAAATACACACACACACACATATCTATATTATATATAAATACGCACTAAAAACAAAAAGATCAATAGATTATTACCCTTCTCGTGTATAACACCAACCTTTTTTTTCAGAGCTGGTTGGGAAACTATCCTTCTCAAAAGATGTACTAAGATTATTTCTTTCATGATCGTTATACTCTTTCTGATAGTTCTTGTTTGGCTGACACTTTTCTGGGTAACTTGTTTTATTAAAAGTAGAATTACTAAAAGTCAACTCTGGATTTGTAAAAATACTTCTAATGCATCTCTCAGTGGAATGGTTTTTATCAGAACTAGTGACTGCACAAATATCTCCCATACTGTCAAAACCACACTTGTCAAAGGTTTTCTTTATACTCCACTGATCTATGTTTAATAAATTGATCACATTTTCACTAATAAAAGAGTCACAATTCTCTGACAGAAGGCTGGGTGTTGGCTGGTTCGCATCTTCAAGAAAATTTGAAACCTCTTTCCTATTTTCTTCCAAAATATGTTGTACTGACTGTTTTTCAATGATGAAGTCTGACTGTCTTCTCTCATCCATGGTTCCACAATCTTCACCTGTAACTATATCAGGTCTTTCAGTAAGGAAATTCCGATTTCCTGGACTTTGAGATAAATAAAAACATATTTAACAAGAAAAGCATAGAAAATTTTCATTTAGAAACTTAAATTCTTAGAGAACATACTGAGTAGCTACTAACATTTACCTGGACTATGTTTTCAGTTTTTTATTTGAATAAATAATATTGTTTTGGGTGGAAATTTGTCTAATGTGCCTCAGTGAGTATGAAAATAATCTACACTTAGTTTTGTATTTCAACACAAAAAAATGTGTTGAAATGAAGTATGATGTGGTTCAATTCACTGTCATATTAACAAAATATGACCAACCTATATCATGTCTTCTGTAATAAGGTCTAGTGAATACCCTAGACAACCACTGCATGTAACTGCTGCTCTGTTTAATCAGAGAAAGATATTTTGAACACACTGCAGGGAAAAATCATCCCCAGTGTTAAAACATCAAATCAGAGTTATCAGAACACTATAACAGATATCTCTCAACCTAACAAGGATATAAAAACAACTCTGAAGTTCCCAAGGGAGAGCAATACAGATACAAATGCATATATATGTAATAAAGCCAAGAGATAAGATGAATTAGATGAAAAGGTTAGCCTAGATAACTCATAAGTTCCCTTCTAATGTATAAATCATAATTCTAAGTTATGTCCAACTTGTATAAAAGAATCAAAGCCATTATATGAAATAATTAAAAATCAAGATATTCTGGGGCTGGCCCTGTGGCAGAGAGGTTAAGTTCACACGTTCCACTTCGGAAGCCCAGGGTTTCACCAGTTCAGATCCTGGGTGCGGACCTAGCACACTGCTCATTAAGCCATGCTGACATGGCGTCCCATATAGCAGAAGCAGAAGGACCTAAAACCAGAATATACAACTATGTACTGGGGGGTTTTGGGGGTAAGAAGAAAAACAGAAATAAAGAAAGATTGGCAACAGATGTTAGCTCAGGTGCCAATCTAACAACAACAACAAAAAAATCAAGATACTCTGGATTTTGTTGCCATTGACTATCCACAAATTTACTTAGGGGTGGGCTGTTCCAGAGATTGGAGGTACCAAAGAAATTTAGAAAAGAAACATAGACTGCTAAAACTGATTGATTTCCAATTTTATTTTTTAAGTTATTCATTAAACATCTAATGAGCAGGTCCACCTGCCGTGTTCCAGGCACTATGCCACGTATTGGGGACAGAGAGAGAAAAGAATTCAGTTTGGCATTAAAGAGAGAGAGAGATTTTGTCCAGGAATGTTCATAGACCGTGATCCTACACTGTTTCTCAATACGGGTCTTAGTGGTGTTTTGAGCAGAATAATGTTATTCTGTGATATCAAAGGCATAACCTATAGCACGCAATAATATACACCATTCACACCAGAGAAATTGTATTACTTTAAATGAGAAAATAAATGTAAAAGCACTTCATAAATTAGAAAGCACACTACAAATGTAAATAATCATTTTTAAACAGCATTTTAAGCATTCTGACTCAGAAGAATCACTCACTGAGAGATCTGGAGAACAGAGAAATGTATAATGCACAGTTATTGCTCACAAGAAATAGTCTGGAAGGGGAAAGAAAAACTAGAAAGTGATAAGTGCTATTCTACAGTGTTACGACAGTAAATAAAAGAAATGCTTTTACTTGAGAAAAATCAAGTAGGTGGCATTTGAGTTGGGGACTGAATGTTGGGAAGGATTGCTACTTGTAAAGATGACAGAGAGAAATGATGCTAAAAATATAAAAGCCTTATTAAGATAAATCGATCCAACTTCTTTAACAATTTTTCCTATAGATAAAAGTTCATTCATTTACGGACTACAATATGGATAAATTCATTATCTAAATAAGCCTTTTATGTGCATTAAACAGATATTTAATGTATGCCTGCCATGTGGTAGGGAGATAATACAGCTTATATTCTAGTGAAGGAAGATAATAACAAATAAATAAGATAACTAACCATTAGTAAGTACAATGGATAAAAGAAATAAACAAATAAAAAAGATAATTACAGCAGCTTTATAGGTGCTACAAGATCAGACGATGGAACAACCTGTGTTGGAGGTCCTTTTCAGATAGCTGGTCAGGAAAGCTCCTAGCAAAGAAGTGATAAATAAGCTAAAGATACAGAATGATTAGACATATAAGAGAGGAGTATGCATACTGCAGGGGGATGGAATAAACACAAATACAAGATTTGCAGCACATGTGAGAAACAAAAAGAAGAGGAGGAAAGCTAGAATAGAATCAGTGAAAGAGAACTTACGGCCTAAGGCTTAAAAGGTACAAAAGGGCCCAGATCATGTAGAGCTTTATTTTTGAAAAGAGCAATAAGAAATATTGAAAATTGCTAAGTACAAAAGTAAAACTCTCTTGCTTTTTGCCTTAAAAAATATCAGTCTGACTGCTGGGTGAATGTGAATATCCTGATTTCCATCTGGCCAAAATGAAGTTAGAGAAACGAGATTTAGCCTCATTGACTGACAGAATTATAAAACTGGACAAACTGTATGAGACAATGGCTTTCAGACTTGGGCCATTGGATAGAATAGGATAACGATCCCTGACAGAGAGAAAACAAGTAAGGTGAATTCTATGACTGCTCCTAGCTTATTGCTTGGAGAGAGTATCCAAGCCACAGAACAGAGAGGGGAAATCCAGTTGGAGCCCACAGATTCCCTTTGTTGAGGAAACAGCACTGGAAGGTCAGGAAGACTGCAGAGAACAGAGTATGCAGGGCAGAGTACCATGAAGGAGAGTGCTTCAAAGAGAGAGGGCTCCAGAGATCTACAGAAAGTTCTCAAATCTTCAGCTAAGTACTGATCAGCACATGCGTATGAAGTAATTACCCAAGGCTGGGAAAAGCAACACCCAAGATGAGAAGATTGAACAATTCCAGGAACTCAAACAGAAATGGGAAAATTTTGTGTTTCCACCAGTTAGAGTGGAAAACCTCTTAATTCAAAGGAAATCTAAGAATACAAGAAGGATATTGCCTTAGCAGGGGGCAAAATTAGCCACAGAGTGAAGGTGTATCTGGTCCTGTTTAACAAAGTTTAAAGCAAGTCTTAATAAGATCATACTATTTCCAAGCAACTAAAATCCCAGAAAAACCTTAGGAAAATTTATAGGAATACAAAAATTTCCAGACCAAAAAGATGAAATTCATAATGTATACAATCTAAAAAAAAAATTATCAGGAATGCAAAAAAGTAGAAAGTTACAACCCATAATGAAGAGAAAAATCAATTATTAGAAATAGACCAAGAAATGACACAAATGATAGAATTCGTAGACAAGGACATTAAAAGACTTATCAGAACTATATTCCCTACGTCCAAAAAGATAGACGAAAGACTGAGGATGTTGAATAGAAACATGGAAGATATAAAGAAGAGTTAAAACAAACTTCTAGAGATAAAAAATATACTGAATAGATTTACATAGAGATTAGACACCAAAGAAGATACAACTAGAGAATCTGAAGAAAAAGCAATATAATCTATATAAAATGAAACAATGAGAGAAAAAAAGATGAAAAGAAATAAACACAGCATCAATAAACTGTGACACAACTTCAAATGGACTAACTTACATGTTATTAAGGTCCCCAAAGAAGAGAGGGGAGGAATAAAAAATATCCAAAAAATCAACGGCTGAATTTTCCACATTCGATAAAAACTAAGTTCACAGATCCAAGATGCTCAATGCAGCTCAAAGACAAGAAATAAAAAGAAAAGGAACATCCTAATCAATGGATAGAAATCTATGATAGAAAATCCACCATGGAGAATCTATGATAGAAAAATCTTAGAAACAGAGAAAAATTATATATTAGATATATAGATATTAAGATAAGAATGACAGCAACTGCTAGTAGGAAACAATGCAAAAGATATCTTTCAAAAAGAAAAGAATAAAAACTTACAAATACACAGAAGCTGAAAGAATTAACTACTAGCAGCCCCACACTATAAGAAATGTTAACAAAAGTCTTTCAAACATAAGGAAAATATCACCACACGGAAATCTACATCTACAGAAAATAACAAAGACCACCAAAAATGATAAATTTGTGCTTAAGTATAAAAAACATATTTTCTTAATTTTTAACTCTCTTTAAAGCAAAAAGAACAATAATATATTATTGGATTTATAAAATTTATATAAGTGAATGTATGAATACAACACCACAAAGGCCAGAGGGGAGAAATGGAAGCATACCATTACAGGGTTCTTACACAATACTTCCAGTAGTATAACATAACTAGAATATAGTCTGTGATAAATTAAAATATATACAATAAATTCGAAAGATACCACTGAAAAACAAAACAGAGTTATAGATAACAAGCCAACAAAAGGATAAATTAAGTCATAAAAAAGACTAAAATCAAATAAAGGCAGAAAAGAGGGAAAGGGAACAAAGATTTTATGGGGGAAATAAAAAATAAATAGCAGGAGAACAGACAAATCCAATCATATATCAATTGTTGCCATAAATGTAAACTATATTCATAACCATAATACAAGTCTCAATAAATTTGAAAGGATTCAAATCACACAAAGGATGTTCCCTGTCCACAATGGAATTAATTTAGAAAGATAACAGAAAAGTCTTGGGAATTTTAGGAACCAAATAACAAATTTCTAAATATCTCATGGAGTGAAGAAGAAATCAAAAGGAAAATTAGAAAGTTTTTTAACTGAATGAAAATAAAACAAAACATATCAAAATTTGTAGGATGCAGCAAAGCAGCAATTAGTGGAAAATTTACAGCACTAAACATGTGCATTAGAAAAGAAAAACAGTCTCAAGTCAATGACCTCAGCTTTCACCTTAAGAAATCAGGAAAAAAGGAGTAAATTAAATCCAAAGTAAACAGACAAAAGGAAATAAAGATAAGAGCAGAATTCAATGAAATAAAAACAAAAATAAGAAATACGTGAAACTGAAAGATGATTCTGTGAGAAAATAAATAAAATTGGCAAGTCTCTAATCAGAATAATCACTGAGAAAAAGGGGAGAAGAAACAACTTACCCATATTAGTAATGGGAGAAAAGACATCACTACAGAAGTTAAAGATTTCATACGCATAATAAGGAGATATTATGAATAACTTTAAGTCAATAAATTTTACAACATAGATAAAATGGATACATTTTTTGTATGACACCAACTACCAAAGCTCACTAAAAAAATAAGAATCCAACTAGCCTTCTATCTAGTAAAAAATGGAAATTATAGTAAAAAAAAAAACCTTCCCACAAAAAGAACTTCATACCAACTGACTTCACTGATGAACTCTACCAGACATTTAAGGAAGAAATGTACCAATCCTACACAAACTCTTTCAGAAAATTACACAGAGGGAATACTTCTCAACTCATTCTATGACACCAACATTAGGCTGATATCAAAACCAGACTAAGATATTACAAGATATTACTAGAAAGTAATCTCCCTCATGAAGACCAATGTAAAAATCCCTAACAAAATTTTGGCAAATCAAATCCAATGAATGCATAACAAGGTTAGCACATTGTGACCAAGCAGGGTTTATCTCAGGAATACAAGGTTGGTTTAACATTCAAAATTAATCAATTGTGGGGCCAGACTTCTGGAATGAGAGACTGAGAAACCTGGCAAATCTTGTCCCCTAAAAGCAGTAACAGAACCAGATAACACTCACCAAAAACATCATCTCAAATATGGGGAGTGACCAATGGCATCCAATAAACTGTGAAGCAGTACTTCAAGAAAAACTACTCAACCTTAGTAGAACCACTGGGAGCCTGTGGAGTTTTAGCCTGAGGCTGCCACCATCCCTCCACCCCCAACTCCATGGCTGGTAGCCTACCAAGGCTGAGCTTGTCTGGAGAGGGTCGGGAAGGTGGAAGACTCATGCCCAGGGAATTTGTCAAAAATAATCATTGTCTTGGTGGCAAACTATCAAAGAAGCCCAAAATTGCAGCTGCCTGAGGCTCAGATATTTGGAGCAAGCAAAAACCATCCAGAAATTTCATAGAGAGATCCAGAAAACAAAAAGGTACAAGAGGCTTTGATAAACTCCCAGACCCTCCTGGTGGTCTGGAAGGTTGCATACATGTGTAAGGCTGAGTGCAGACTCAGGAGAGACCAGAAAGAGCTACAGGTATCTACTCATCCCTGGCTGAGTGTAAGGTCTTGTGCAAGGGAGGAAGCCTTGTTAGCTGAAGGTACTTAAACACAACCTCCAACTAATCATTGGTTGGCCTCTAAGCACTGCTTAGAGGGAAATTTATACCTTTTAATGCCTGTATTAGGAGAGAAGAAATATATCAAATCAGTAAGTTAAGCTTGCACTTTAAGAAACTAAAAAAAGACAGGCAAACTAAGCCAAAAGCAAGCAGAAAAAGGAAATCATAAACATTAGGGCAGAAATCAATGGAATGAAAAACACAAAAACAGAGAAAATTGATAAAACCCTAAACTTAGTTCTTTAAAAAGACCAATAAAATTAGCAAATCTTCAGCTACACTGACCAAGAAAAAAAGGAGAAAAGACACAGATGTAGAACTCAAAAAGGGACATCAACACCAACCTGACAGAAACTGAAAGGATTTCAAGGGAATACTATAAATCACCTTATGCTAACAAATCATACAACTTAGATGAAGCGGATTAATTCCTAGAAAAACACATATTACTACAACTGATTCAAGAAGAAATTAGAAAATCTGAATAGATCTTTACACAAGTAAAAAAAATTAGTAAAAAGCCTTCCCACTAAGAATAGCCCTGATGCAAAAACATCTAAAGAATCCACAAATTCTTCTATTAAACAGAGCAAACACTTTACACTTTATTATATGAGGCCAGTATTATTCTGATATGAAAGCCAGACAAAAAACATAAGAAGAAAAGAAAAATTCAGACCAATTTTCCTAATGAATATGGATGCAAAAATCATAAACAAAATATTAGCAAACCGAATCCAGCATTACATGAAGAGGTTTATATATAATGACCAAGCAGCTTTTATCCCAGGAGTGCAAGGTAGTTTAATACTTCAAAATACGGTAATATATTACATGTTAATAGAATAAAGGAAAAAACTAGATGATAATCTCAAGGGACACAGAAAGAGCATTTGACAAAATCCATGATAAAAACGTTCAATGAACTAGAAATAGAAGGGACTTTCCTCAACCTGATAAAGGGCACCTACAAAAAAACCTACAGCTAATATCATACTTAATAGTGAAGGCTAAATGCTTTTTCCCTAAGAGTGGGAAAAATGCAAGCATGGCCACTCTTGTCACTGCTATTCCACACTGTACTAGAGGTTGTAGTCACTCAGGCAAGAAAAACAAGTAAAAGGCAACCAGATTGAAAAAGGAGAGATAAAAACACCTTTATTTATAGACAACATAATCCAGTATGGTGAAACTCCTAAAGAATCCACAAAAATACTACTAGAACTAATAATGATCTCAGCAAAGTTGAAGGATACAAGATCAATATACAAAAATTAACTGTATTTCTATACACTAGCAATGAACAATCCAAAAATGAAATTAAGAAAATAACTCCATTCACAACAGCATAAAAAGAATAAGATACTTAGAAATAAATTTAACAAAAGCAGCACACTGCTTATATATTGAAAACTACAATACATTACTGAGGGGCCAGCCCAGTGGCCAAGTGGTTAAGTTCACACGCTCCACTTCAGCGGCCCAAGGTTTTGCCGGTTCGGATCCTGGACGCGGACATGGCACCACTCATCAGGCCACATTGAGGCAGTACCCCACATGTTACAAGTAGAAGGACCCACAACTAGAATATATAGCTGTGTACTGGGGGGATTTGCAGAGAAAAAGCAGGACAAAAAAAAAAAGGATTGGCAACAGTTGTTAGCTCAGGTACCAATCTTTAAAAAAAAATATATTACTCAGAGAAATTAAAGAAGATCAAACACAATGTAATATGGTTCAGCCATAAAAAAGGAAATCTTGACATTTGTGACAACATAGATGAAGAGGGAGAACATTATGCTAAGTGAAATAAGTCAGACACAGAAAGACAAATACTATATGATTTCACCCATACATGGAATCTAAAATGTCACACTCGAAGCAGAGAATAGAATGGTGGCTGTCAGATGCTGGGGAGTAGGGGAAATGAGATATTAGTCAAAGGGTACAAACTTCCAGTTATATGATGAGTAAGTTCTGGGGATCTAATGTACAAGATGACGACTATAGTTAATAATACTATATTGTATACTTGTAAATTGTATATTTGTTAATAGAGCAGATCTTAAGTGGTCTGATCACATACCCAAAAATGGTAACTATTTGAGGTGATGAATGTGTTAATTAGCTTGACTGTGGTAATCATTTCACAATGTATATGTATAGCAAATCATCATCTTGAACATCTTAAATATATACAATTTTTATTTGTCAATTATATCTCAATAAATCTGGAAAAATAAAACTCTTCAAACACACTGGAAGGTTCTCTCATGCCCCTCCAAGTCCACACCTCCCAACAGTAACCACCATTCTGAGTGCTATCACCATTCATTAATTCAGCCAGGTTCTGAACTCCACATAAATGGAATTACACAATGGTCCTCTTTTTGTGTTGAGATTCTTCCATGGAGATGCTTGTTACTGCATGTATCAGCAGTTTATTTTTTTTCATTTCTGTGTATTATTTCACTGCATGAATATTATATAATATTCTATTCTTTTGTGTGTGTGTGAGGGAGACTGGCCCTGAGCTAACATCTGTTGCCTATCTTCCTCTTTTTGCTTGAGGAAGATTGTCACTGAGCTAACCTCTATGTCAATCTTCCTCTATTTTATGTGGGATGCCACCACAGTGCGGCTTGACAAGTGGTGCTAGGTCTGCACCTGGGATCCAAACTTGCAAACCCTAGGCCACCGAAGTGGAGCATGCAAACTTAACCACTATGCCACCAGGCCAGCCCCATAATATTCTATTCTTAATGGACATCTAGGTTAGTTCAAATTTGGGACTACTATGAATAAAGCTGTTACGACATTCAAAAAAGAATGAATAGGAGAAACATTTCATGTTCATGGATTGGAAAAATCATTATTGTTAAGATGGCAATTTTCCCCAAATTGATCTACAGATTCAATACAATCCCTATCAAAATCCAAGTAGGCTTTTTTGATTTCCAGAAACTGACAGGTTGATGCTAAAATTTATATGGAAATGCAAAGGACTAAGAAAAGCCAAAACATTTTCAAAAAAGAACAACAAACTGGAAGACTAATACAGTTCTCAATTTCAAAACATACAGTAAAGCTATAGTAATCAGGACAGTGTGGCACTGACATAAAGATAGACATAATTAACCGATGGAACAGAACTGAGATTCCTGGGGGAAAAGAAAAACAACTTACATTTTTGGTCAATCGATTTTCAACAAAGGCGCCAAAGCAATTCAGTGGGGAAAAGATATTCTTTCCTTTCCACAAATGCAAATGGTGAATTTAGACCCTTACCTCACACAATACATAAAAGTTAACTCAAAACAGATCATAGACCTAAATGTAAGATCTAAAACTACAAGACAGAAAAAAACATAGGAAAAAATCTTCATGGCCCTGGCTTAGTCAAAGACTTGTTAGCTATGACAACACACAAACAATTTCTAAATGAAAAATTAATAAACTGTATTTCATCAAAATTAAAACCTTTTTTACTTCAAAAAGACACCACTAAGGAAAGGAAAAAGGTAAGCATTTCACCAAAGATACACAAATGGCTGATAAGCACATGAAAAGATGCCAACATCATTAGTCATTAGGGAAATGCAAAATTAAAACCAAAGTAAGATACTATTACATATTGACTAGAATGGCATATATTTTAAAAGACTGACTTTACCAAGTGTTGTCAAAGGTATGCTGCAACTGGAACTCTCATACACTGCTGTGCGATGTAAAATGGTACAAATCACTTTAGAAAACAGTTTGTCAGTTTCTTAAAAATTTAATCATATACCTACCATATGACCCAGCCATTCCACTCATAGATATTTCCCCAAGAGAAATGAAAGCATATGTCTAAACAAAGACTTCTATATGAACTTTCATAGCATCTTTATTTGGAATAGCCAAAACTTGGAGAAAAAAGCCAAATGGTCATCAACAGATGAATAAACTGTGCTATGGCCATACAATGGAATACTACTCAGCAATAAAAAGGAATGAACCATTGATATACACAACCAACGACAGATGAATCTTAAATTATGCTAGGTCAAAGAAGCTAGACCAAAACAAGGAGAACATACTGTATTAATGCAATTTATATAAAATTCTAGAAAATACAAACTAATCAACAGTGATAGAAAGCAGATCAGCAGTTGCCTTGGGATGGGAGTAAGGGATGTAAAGTAGCCAGAGCAAGGGATTACAAAGGTGCCCAAAGAAACTACTGGGGATGATGAATGGTCATTATTTTTGACATATGTCACAACTTACCAAAGTGCACATTTTAGATAAGTTCAGTTTATGGTATGTTGATTATACATTAATAAAGTGTGAAAAAAAATAGACCTAAGGACAAAGAGGAAACAAAAAGAACTGTTATATGGCTATTACAATTCTAGGCAAGAGGCAGTGGTGGCTTAGATGAAATGGAACCTGTAGAGATGGAGACATGAGTAGATAACTTTAAAGTTTATTAGAATACAGAATTGACAATACTTTGTGAAACAGATATTGGGAGTTGAAGGAAAGGAAGGAATCAGGTACAACTTGTTTTTGGCTTAAGCAACTGAGTGAATAGTGGTGCCATTTACTAAAATGAGGAAGACTGAGACAGAATTACAGAGTCAAAGTTTCTCACTATGATTACCAAGAGTGATTCAAACTGGTTTTACAAGTTTAATGTCTTTTAAAACAACGAACCAGAGTTTAAATACAGACACCTAGAAAATAAAAATGGGGCACTGATCAACTACCATAAATATGAAAAAAAAATTATTATGTTTATGATAAAGAAAAAGAAAGTAGTAATTCATAAAACAGGGATTATAAAACAGATGCAAAACACCTTGGCCCAAAATATTTTTTAAAATAAATAAATGAAAGGTAGATACGTACATCAGAAAATCGTTACTTATAACTACTTTAATTAAATGCTACATTTTACTTACAGTGTTTTTTTTTCCTTGGAAGTTTTACTTAGGTCTGTTTACGTTTCTAACAAAATACTTCTGTCCAGTAAAATCAAATTAATAACTCAAAGAAAGCATGCTACAGGTTCTTTATTTCCTTCAACATCTTTGCTTACCTGTTTAATCTTTCAAATAATGTTCCAAATTGTGCTGTTTTATATGATGGACTGAAAGCATCTTGATTTTTGTTTAATTTGGAAATCACGGAATTAGAATAATTAACATTACTGAGCTAAAAAAAAAAAGGAAGAACCTGCCAAAAGGGTAAATGTACATATATACAATTTAAATAATTTACCATAAAACCTCATTTAAGTAGACATCTATAGTTTAAAAATGTATTTTTTAGTCTAAAAGAAAGAGTGTCCTTATTGAAAACAAAATAAATACTGTTCTAATAATGAAAGCAGTGTCAGTATTTGAATGACTGCTAAAATAACAGGGTTGATCTATGGTGAGCTAACCATTTTCTCAGAGGTAAAAAAAGATTAAAAAAAAAAAGACCCGGAACACCAAGATCTTGAGTAAATAAAAGTTAAATATCGCTGACAGAAAATAATGATTTCTCCCAAGGAAACAACTGTACTTATCTCAGTTCCTCCATTTACTAAGTAATTTTAGACTGCTACTTTAATCTTTTTTTTAAGAAAAGATTTTATCTTTCTTCTTTCTCCCCAAAACCTCCCGGTACATAGTTGTGTATTTTTAGTTGTGGGTCCTTCTAGTTGTGGCATGTGGGACACCGACTTAGAATAGCCTGACGAGCTGTGCCATGTCCACGTCCAGGATTCGAACCGGCAAAACCCTGGGCCACCGTAGTGGAGAGCGTGAACTTAACCACTCGGCCACAGGGCCAGCCTCTGCTACTTTAATCTTTCTGAATATCGCTACCACTGAGTGCAAAACGGGGAAAGAATGGAAAGACTCTTGTGAAAAGCAGATGTGATAACCCATTTGTTAATGAGGAAGGTACCATATAAAGATATTATAATGGCCCAACACTAATCTATCCAGCAATAATAATTCATATCTGTAGTATATTTTATGTATAAGCCATGAAACACAGAAACGAGACGTCCAAAGACAAGCAATGACAGAAAGAGTCAGAAAAAAAAAGACATGCAGGCAAAAAGAGATACTAAAAGTCTTTTTTTAAAAAAAGGTCTAAAATCAAGAAAAGCTGAAAATAAAGTCTGATAACACATCTCATCTCAGCCTCAGAGAGACAGTGTCAATGGTGCAGGGAGAATGTCATCCCTTGAAGCGAGAAACACACAAACAAATCAAAACAGAAGAGAATATTATATATTGGCTCAATACTACTTCTCCAGGGACTAGTAAGCCCCAGACCACTTTTTATTCTAACCTGTTTTTCAACTCATTTTCTTATGTAATTTATAGTCTCATTTTAATTTTCCTGAAATCTCTCCAAATATATCTCCAAATAAATAAATTCCCTAATACTTCACAATGTGACACCACACCTTACCAGGAACGTTAGCTTCTCTTTTCTCTCTTCTGCCATATGAAGTACAACATTATTTACCCCTTTGGAGATAATCACTAACCTGCAGTCTCTAAGTAGAAGATTATTCAAGTATAGATTACACAGGGTCTCATTCTCTATCCTATAAACTATTTCACAAAGCAAGGATGAGTTAAAGCTGATGTAGGATGCAAGTTTTAGTCTTATAAAATACAAATGGAACGGGTAACTGAATGTTTTTCATTGCATCACTCGAAAATTATTGGGGGGCCAGCCCAGTGGCATAGTGGTTAAGTTCCCACACTATGCTTCGGCGGCCCAGGGTTCACTGGTTCAGATCCTGGGCACAGACCTACATACCACTCAACAAACCATGCTGTGGCAGCAACCCATATACAAAATGGAGGAAGAGGGCCGCAGGTGTTAGCTCAGCAACAATATTCCTCAAACAGAAAGAGGAAGACTGGCAACAGACGTTGGTTCAGGGCCAATCTTCCTCACCAAAGCAACAACAAAAAATTATTGGGTCCTTAAATTAATAAGCCTAGCACAATACTTCATTTTCCCTTCTCTGAAAAGCAGAAAACATACTTCAATAAAATTGAATATCATTACATATTGTATATAACTATAATACTGTAATATATAACTATAATTTATAAATTATTATAAATTTGCTAATTATAAATTAATTTAGAAATAATACACAAATATGACATAAAACCACCTCATGCTAAAAATGGGAGAGATTCAAAACTAAATATTCTTGTTAACCTTGTTAACAAGATAGAGTGTTTACATAACCATTTTACTCACTACCATTATATATTAGTATAGTAACCTTTAATAATTTTATATTTTTTAACTCTATGTAAACTTAGTAAAAGATCATTTCTTGGTATGTTCTATGGCATATATATTTCAAACTTCAAAAATTTGGATCTTTTTATAATTTTAACTTTAGAGACTACAACGATTGAACGTTTTAGCACTAAATATCTCTATCTCTATACACATATGTGCATAGTCTTGGATGGAAGTGCATATAACCAGCTATCTTTCAAGTCATAGAAAGAATCAAGCCATCACAACTTATACTTTAACAGATTACTATGACATCACTGAGATTATGTACTGCTATTCACAGGATCCTTTCCATATCATGTATACTGGGCCATCATGACATCACCAACTACTCCTTTACTGTGATTACAATCAAGTATTACATAACACATTGAACTATGGTCAATTTTACTATCAATAATTTTATAAAAAGATGATGATTTCAAAGACTGTTAAAGAACATTCCAGTTTTGGGATTCATAATCTTCTACAGCCCAGAGAATTAAGTTTTTGACCTCAGAAGAATTATTATACTTAATTTCTCTCCTAATTTGGCTATATCTATAGCAACCCACAACTAATATTTTTTCAATCCATAAAAAGAAAAAAAGAGCATATCACAAAAATATAAAATGCTAAGAACTAGTGATTGAAAGGGACCTGTTCACAAACAACCAACCCACTAACTGGGAAAAAATATTTGCAAGTCATATATCTGACAAAGGCTTAATATCCATAATATATAAAGAACTCACAAAAAAAACCAAACAACAAAAAAAATCAAACAACCCGATCAAAAAATGGGCAGGAGACATGAACAGACATTTCTCCAAAGAAGATATACGGATGGCCAAATAGGCACATGAAAAGAAGTTCATCATCGCTGATCATCAGGGAAATGCAAATCAAATCTACACTAAGCTATCACCTTACACCCATTAGAATGACGCAAATAACTAAAACAAATAGTAACAAATGTTGGAGAGGTTGTGGAGAAAAAGGAACCCTCATACACTGCTGGTGGGAATGCAAACTGGTGCAGCCACTATGGAAAACAGTACGGATATTCCTCAAAAAATTAAAAATAGAAACACCTTATGACTCAGCCATCCCACTACTGCGTATCTATCCAAAGAGCTTGAAGTCAGCAATTCCAAAAGTCCCATGCACCCCAATGTCCATTGCAGCATTATTTACAATAGCCAAGACATGGAAGCAACATAAGTGCCCATCAACAGATGACTGGATAAAGAAGATGTGGTATATATATACAATGGAATACTACTCAGCCATAGAAAAGAACAAAATCGTCCCATTTGCAACAACATGGATGGACCTTGAGGGAATTATGTTAAGTGAAATAAGCCAGATAGAGGAGGACAATTTCTGTATGACTCCACTCATATGAGGAATTTAAAAATGTAGACAAAGAGAACAGATTAGCGGCTACCAGGGGAAAGATGGGGTGGGGGTTGGGCACAAAGGGTGAAGGGGTGCACCTACAACACAACTGACAAACAATAATGTACAAATGAAATTTCACGAGATTGTGACCTATCTAACTCAATAAAGACTTTTATTTAAAAAAAGAAAGGTACCTGTTCATTCTGCTTCTTTTCAACTTTCTGAGGACTAGGCACTATTCTGGGAATAAAATTTTGTCTTGTAATATCTCTGTTAGAAGCTAATTCTGCTGACAAAGATGGTGGTGTGAAGCTGCAGTTTTCCATTCTGCTCAATTGAGGTTCGAACATTGTATATGAGTCCATGACTTGTGAGGACTATAGGAAAGAAGATACAATCATTTGATTTGCCAAAATATATAAACTAGAGACAAGGAAAGTTAAAATAAAAGTGAAGAAGGTCACGAGTTAGAGAAAAAGTCCCAAGTAAAGGCAAGTCATCAGTAACTGACAGTCCTTACTAAGACAAGAGAGGTTATCAACTAAGATTGTACTTAAGAGCTCCTTTCCATCTGCCTTTCTCACCGATGGTCCCCTCTACCCTCAAACTCCATTCCTGCTTGTCATCTCCTAATGACAGGAAATCTAAGTTTCATTTATCTACAATTCAGGTGAAAGATTTCCAAGAGATTTTAGTATCACTGCCATTATCTTTCTGATGTAGCTTAACTTTGGCTATTCAAAGGAAAGAATAATTAATAATATGGCATTGGACTTTCACATTTCAAGCTTTAATCACAATCTATGTGTTTTCTAATTGATTAAAGTCTTATTTGCTAAAAAATAATTATTTGAAATATACTTTGAAAAGAAAAATAATCTTGGGATCAACATGAATATTGAAAATCACAATTTGATATAAAATAAAATAGTCTGGTCACCACGTTTGAAAACATGAATCGCTCAATGATCACATGAACCCAAAGTAGAACTCCCCAAATGAATTATCCTTTGCAGCTCTTCAGTGACAGGCAGAATCAAATGCTTTGCACACAAAGGCCTAGTCTACATTACCAGAACTCCAAAGGGTTTCTCATAAGCAATCGTTAAAATATTCTTAAGGTATAGGTTTCTTACATTAAAAACTTCTAAAAGAACAATTTTAAAGACTAAAAATTTTTTTAAAGGATAACTAATTTTCTCTGATTCTCAAAAAATTTATATCACTTGATGGTGAAACTGGCAGAAAGTGAGCCATTGATGATTAAGTAGCTAGGAACTAAAGTTTTTTTCCCTTTTGCAATTACTGATTATAGCTTTTAGCTGTTTAACCCACTCATTGTTAATTGTGCTGTTTAGGCAATATGCTGACTCCCGCTAGGCTCCTATAGGTAACATCTTCCTGGTGCCTGCATCACCATGGTAATGCGTGTGTGAGCTGTTTTTCAGGAATTAGAACTCCTTGTCCACTTCAGGCCAGTTGAGACCACCAACTCATCAACTGGGCCCACGGAGATGTCCGACAGGTGACTTGAAGAGGCTAAAAACTCTCCCCTCAGATCATGCTGATGTCGCCATTTTGTGAACATGGGTCCTATGAAGAGGCATGAAGTCTGACTACGCTTGAGCACATCATCATTACCTCACCTCTCCTCACCTCCAATCACCTCTCTCCACATTTCAGACCACGTTGACCCCGTCCCATATATATCCCTGAGTCTCTGTTTTCGGGGAAGCAAATTTCAGGCTCATGAACTCGCTTCCTCACATGGCTACCTTGTGAGTAAACCCTCTCTCTGCTGCTACCTCGTCATCTCAGTGTTTGGCTTTCTGGGCGGTGGGCAAAAATGAACCTGGTTGGGTAACAGTGGCATGTCACAATTGTTAAAATAACTTAAAAAAATTTTTGTTTAACTCTCACCTTAACTGGGCCAAGTTCTTCCTTGCTGCCTTGTCTTTGATAGTGTAAACTAATGAAAAGAAAATGTAACAGTTAAACACATAGGTGACAATAAAATTGATTATCTTTTATAAATATTTAAAATTCATACTGTTCTATACAAGTATGAAAACATATGGAACTCTTAAGTAAATCATTCCAGGGTTATAATATTACTGTGTTTTATAAAAATTATATTATTACTAGAGAGAGATTTTTATGATAAGGAAAGTCAAACTATGCATCCAAAAAACTCCTGGCATGGATACTAGTTCATTGACAAAGGTCTTAATAGTTTAATAATACTGCTAACAGTCAAACAAACAAAAACTGGAGCTAGGATAATCCCTTTATACATTTTCCAATGAATAAAACAGAGTTGATAATGACTCTTTCAAATACCTAATAATATACAACCTAGCTAAAACCTACTTGTTTTCCATATCATCAATGCAGAGGTTAGACGGGACAAGATGAGGTGACATTGGAAGTTCTAAATCATGTTTTCTCAGGGGCATTTTTATGTCTCTATTCATATTCACATGGATCAGTTTTCTCACAGTTTCTATAATGAAAAAGTTGCAATTAAAAATTAAGAATGAATAATAAAATCTTTTAAAAGCATTGGTTGATATACTATGGTCATTAAGTAAATGTACATCTTAGATATTTACTAAAACCACCTATATTCTATACATGATAGAAGACATTACAGTACTAGCAACTATCACAGATAATTCAAATCATCTTTTTCTTCATCATCTTACATTCTCCTCATGAAAGGGGCCCTACAAATTTTGCTTTATTTTTTGATTCCTTCAAAACTCCCCTAACCCCTAGACTGTATCAGTTGCTATATTACACATTCCCACAGCACTACATATGTTCTCTATTATAGCACTTACCATAGTTTACTGTACTTGGTTAACTCTATCTCCCTCACCAGATTTTTAAACTTTAGATGCAGCAGCCTTGTCTCTCCTTATAGACGGTATAACTATTTTGACCGCTTAGTACTTTTAATTATGCTCCTTTTCCAGGAAATGCTTTTTACACATGCACAAACTACAGAGTTGTAGTGGAGAGCTTCTATCTTCTTAGATAACCCTGCTTCCCTGGAAAAAATAATTGGTTTAGTGGCAACCACCTGCCACTCAATAATGGTATTACACCCCTCTGGTTATAAGTAATTGTTCCAGCGCTGAGACCTGACACCAGCAGAGCAAGGCAACATCCTTCCAGCAGAATTAAAAAATTCAGAATCAGAGAAGCAGCTCTCAGTATTTCCCTGGTGGTGAAATTGGAGAGATGAGCAATGTTAGTTCATAGTGGGTTTTTTTTTGGATTTTATTTTTCCTTTTTCTCCCCAAAGCCCCCTGGTACATAGCTTCTAGTTGTCAATGTTAGTTTTTTAATGTCACATTTTAAGCTTCATTGATGAAGACAGTCTGAGAGAATAAAACTAGTATCTGAAGTGAAAAAGAATCTTGGTAGTATTCAATTTCCTGACTCAAGCAGTCTCTGAGGGCCAGATGCACCACTACCCTTCCTTTTAGTTAAGTGTCTTAGTCCGTTAAGGCCGCTATAACGGACTACCATAGACTGGGTGAACTATACAAAATAGAAATTTATTTCTCAGTTTGGAGGCTGGGCAGTCCAAGATCAAAGTGCTGGCAGATTCGCTGTCTGGTGAGGGCTCGCTTCCTGGTTCACAGACAGCTGTCTTCTCCCTGTGTCCTCACACAGTGGTAGTGGTGAGAGAACTCTCTGGGGTCTCTTTTACAAGGGCACTAATTCCATTCATCAGGGTCCACTCTCATGACCCAATCACCTCCTAAAGGCCCAACCTCCTAATATCACATTAACATATGAATTTTGGGGGCACACAAACATTCAGTCCACAACATTAAGTGAGTAAATATATATTTTTTAAGTTTCTGTAATTTGCAGTCATGAGTCCTAACTAATAAACTCTTGCTTTGGTAGAGGAGGAAAAATCTTTTCTCTCTACCCTTCTAAATTATCAGCTGGGGGCCTGTAAGAAAAGACAGATTAACAAGAGAAAAAGCATACAAATTTATTTAATATAAGTTTTATGTGGAAAACTTTGTAAGGAAATGAAGACCCAAAGTGGTTAAACCTGAGCATTTTTAAGCTAGGTTTGATGAAGAGCGGAAAGTCCTGGGGAAATGTGACAGGACAAAAAGGGGTATCAGCTAAGTGTAGTAAACTGAGGGAAACAGCAAGGTCTGTTCATTAGATTCCTCTCGGTGGTCCCTCTGTGTTGGAGATAACAATGTTCCTTTTCTCGGGGTATAGCGAGGGCATCTCTCACATGAAAATCCTTCCTGCACATGCTGCTTCCTCAAATTCCACAGCTCAAAATATTCAATATGCCAAGGTGCCTTATTTTTTGGTAGTGTGGGGGATCAGAATTGGCCACCCCAAAATGTGTCTCTTTGGCATGAGGATTATTTGGGGCTGATTACTTTTAAGAAACTGCAGCCAGGCGAGAAGCTCTGAAAAGTAGAAGCTACCCTCTGTAAAACACATTTACATTTGTAAGGGAAATCTCCATTTGTAAAGGTAACTCCCTCTCTGTACCAGGAAGAGGGGGGATGTCCTTATGTCCAGAAACTCCTATCAAGGCAGAAGGCAAGGACTTGAATCCGCATAATAACCTTTCTCTTGTTTACTGTCCTTTTCTGGTAATCTCCCATAACTGACTCCCTCCCACCCCCAACATGCTCCTTTGTCTTTAGCCAAAGACGGTATTTAAGATGACAACCTTAACCAGTCTGGGAGTTAACCAGTTTTCCTGGAATTTTCCCATGTACACATGTTACAAAGCTTTGTTTGATTTTCTCCTTTTATTCTGTCTCATGTCAATTTAATTCATAGCCCAGCCAGAAGAACCTACAAGAGATAGAGGAATTCTCTTCCTCCCGTACAGCAGCACGTCCTGCCCCTGTTATTTTCTGTTCTACTTCCAGAATCCAATCCAATACTTAGGGTAAGTACTCAAAAACATACGTTCAATGTATGAATGAAAACAGAGTGAGGGAGAAAGGAAATATATAAAGTTAAATACATCACTGGACAGCCACATGTAAAAGAATTAAACTGGAACCCTATCTTACACCATACACAAAAGTCAACTCAAAATGGATTAAAGACTTAAATACAAGACCTGAAACCATAAAACTCCTAGAAGAAAACATAAGGAATAAGCTGCGTGACATCAGTCTTCACGATGATTTTCTGGATTTGACACCAAAAGTAAAAGGAATAAAAGCAAAAATAAACAACTGGTCCTACATCAAACCAAAAAGCTTCTGTATAGCAAAGGAAACCACCAACAAAATGAAAATGCAATCTAAAGAATGGGAGAAAATACTTGCAAATCATATTGTCTGATAAGGGATTAATATTCAAAATACATAAAGAGCTCATACAACTCAATATCAAAAAACAACAATCGATTAAAAAATGAGCAGAGGACCCTCTGAACAGACATTTTTCCAAAGACGACATACAACTGAGCAACAGGTACATGAAAAGGTGTTCAACATCACTAATCCTCAAGGGAATGCATTCAAAACCACAATGAGATATCACCTCACACCTGTTAGAATGACTATCATCGAAAAGACAAGAGAGGGGGCTGACCACGTGGCCGAATAGTTGTTTGTGTGCTCCAGTTCAGTGGCCCAGGGTCCGCCAGTCCAGACCCTGTGCACAGAGCTATATACTGCTCATCTAGCCATGCTGTGGCAGCATCCAACATAGAAAAACTAGAATGACCTGCAACTAGGATATACACCTATGTACTGGGGCTTTGGGGAGAGAAAGAAAGAAAAAGAAGAAGATTGGCAACAGATATTAGCTGAGGGCCAATCTTCCTCACAAAAAGTAAAAAAAAAAAAAAAAAGACAAGAGGTAAGAAGTGTTTGCAAGGATGTGGACAAAAGGGAACCCTTGTGCATGGTTGGTGGGAATGTAAATTGGGGCAAGCCCTATGGAGAACAATATAGAGGTTCCTCAAAAAATTAAAAATAGAACTATCATATGATTCAGCAATCCCACTTCTGGGTATATATCCAAATAAAATGAAAACAAGATCTCAAAGAGATATCTGCACTCCCATGTTCACAAGCAGCATAATTCACAGAGCCAAAATATGGAAACAACCTCAGCGTCCATCAATGGATGAATGGATAAAGATGGTGTGGTGTGTATATGTGTGTGTGTGTATATATACAATGGAATATTCCTGAGCCATGAGAAAGAATGAAATCCTGCCATGTGTGACAACATGGACGGAGCTAGAAGGCATTATGCTAAGTGAAATAAGCCAGACTGAGAAAGACAAGTACTGCATGGTATCACTTACATGTGGAATCTGAAAAAAAAAAAGTCAAACTCATAGAAACAGAGAATAGAAAAGTGGTTGCCAGGATCTGGCGACTGGGGGATAGGGAAAGGTTGGGAAAAGGGTACTAACTTTCAGCAAAATGATGAATAAGATCCGAGGATCTAATGTAAGACATGGTGATAATAGCTGATAACACTATTACACAAATGAAGAAAAAGAACTAAATATAGCAAATATATTTACAACAGAAACTTTTATTCCTAAAGTTTATTAATAATGTATTTACTTCTACTAAAGTGTGACTACATTTACTTGTGACAACTGTCATCTGTGAAGAAACAAAAATAGCACAGAAAGGAAAAGAGGAGACACTAACAATACTGTGATCAATTTCAATCCCTTTTTTATGAACTCAGTTCTTAAGCTCTCATTTTAGCACTTGTTTTAAAAATTAAATATCAGACACAAGTTTCCTTGAGAGAGAAAAAAATACTCTGATTAAACTTTTTATTTACTTGAAGAATCAAAGTGCAGGCCAAAATGAACTTTATTTTGAAGTATTAGACTACTATAGTTAACATCCCAAGAATGTCTAAGAAATTCAAGTTATGAGATAGGAAACTAATCATTGAGGCAAAAACTTGTTCAGCTCTTCCTTTCAAACAAATTCTCCAAATAGGATAAGACAGTAAAGATATTTATTCCCTGCTCTTTAGCCAAACTTTGGTAACTATCTGCCTAGACAAAATAACATAATAATTGAAACAACAGCGCTATAAGTTTAACCATACGTTATAAAATTAATTTTATATAACACACCACCTAAAAAAAAAATAAATGGATTAAACAATAAAACATTTTAAGCAGAGACTAACAAAGCTTCTAATTTAAGAGGGCAATCAAGTTTTAAAATTACTTTCCACATCCTTTGAGTTCTAAAATTACAAAATTATTGGAAAACTAAACATTATGATCACATCAGACTCAAAACAAAATGTTACTGGAGAGGCTTACTTACCAGGTCTTTTCTTCTGGCAAGATATCTGATTTACCATACACAGGTTAAGGAGGTCTAAACTGACAGCAGAATTTTTGACAGGGGATAAAACTCCCCGTAATTTCATTTTTGATTTTAACCTTTTCTTTTCAAAATATTCCTAAAAAAATTAAAAATAAAAAGTTATTCTAGCAACCATATAGTTTCAGGCAGAATCATCAATAACAAAAAGCAATAATGCTATTAAATAATTGACTTGATATTTTTATATTTCTGTGACACCTCCTTTACATGTTTACATATAAATTAAAATGAATCATCATAACTTGTAGTTTGCCCAAAGACTCTAAATTACAGCTTCTTCTAATCTTTCTTTTGTTAAGCGTAATGCCTTTAAAACAGAACTGTATAAAGCCATTCCCAGGTATCAAAAGATTAAAAAAAATTATCTGAATGTGGAACGTTTTCAAAAACCTGATAAAACAAATCTGATAGGCTAAAAACTTGTTTTTCTGCAAAGTATGCTATACCACAGATATAAAAAGCCTAAAGATACGCATAGCTGTGTGCCAATAAAAGTCAACTGAAATGAGAAGAGAAAAACAAAAAGAAGCTATGTGAGAACTTATCTGCAGCCAAAGCTAACTTAATTCTGTTATCTCCACATGACTCCTAGATTTTCTTTTAAACCAGACTTGTAAATAATTATCATTTTTCATTCAGTATTTATTTCTGATTGAGCAGAATTATTCTTATTTTCATTCTTTTTCTCTCAGATTACATCCTTAATTTAAGAAGTTCAAAGGCATTTGTTCAAAATTTGTTTATTGAGCAACTATTATGTATTAGACACTATAACAAATTGTGAAAACATCTTCTTCTTCACTATATAACTCATAACACAATGGCATAAACGTGATTATAAATGTGAGATATGAAAAGCGAAAAAAGTCCAAGATGGTAAAAAATTTAATGCAAGAGGAAGTATCATTTTTCCAAGAAGTTAAGGTTTTATCACATTAATATTTCAGAATATTAATTATAATAGACTTTTAAGATTCTAAAAAACATAAGAACTGTAAGAGACTTGCCAGCTATCAAGCAAAAAAGTAAATGCTGCATTTTTATGCAAACTTAACCACAGATAAAAAAGTGTTTCATTTGAGTGATGTGCAACTCCACATTGGGGCGTCTTTAAAAAGATCACACTATGGTCAGCAATGAAATGACAGAACCTTCAGGATATAAATATTTTTCCCCTTTGAAGAACATGACTCTCGATCTTATAATTGACAGCGTCTTGGAATTAAGATATTATTTCCTAAGGCACTGTACTCTGTGAAGGATAAGACCATAATGAGAAAGAGAATGACACAAACAATTACAACTGAGCATCAGGAGTATGTAAACTACTGGTAGATGTGGGGAGAGTTGGCAGAGGGAGGGCAGGAGGAGAGGGAAGCTTTCTTAGAAAACGACTTCTAAGATAGATGGATGAGTCAGAGTTAGCCAGAGTGTGGGAAGATAATGTTCCAGGAATGAAGAAGAACAGTACAAACACTGTGTATGAAGGGAGCAAGCCTTTACTCCAGGGGACACGGCTGAAGAGGTTGAACCCTCATAATCTATCCATCATGATAACCTCTAATCTTTCTTTTCCTAGAGAGAACAAAGGTATGTAACTAATTTACCTGACAAGGTTAGGCTCAACTTTTTTTGGGGGGGTCACTTTTGCAGACAATTTCACTATTTTATTATTTAATATCAAATAAACAATAAATTCAAAACACATTTCCAATCTTTTTAGCACATTAACAAAGTTGTTAGGACAGTTAGACCTCCACATACAATTCCTATGGGGATATCTAAGACAAGCAAATCTTTATTTAGTAAAAAAATGTACTAAAGCATGAGTATAAAAGACAGATTGTTAAAATATTTAAAATATGTTATATGTATAGTTATGACTTCCAATGGCTTTTGGTGACATATTTCATATTATAGGATATCAACTTTAATTCTAAATATTTTTTGTGTGGTATTTTAACTTTTTATTAAGATTATGATAGTTTACAACCTTGTGAAATTTCAGTTGCACATTATTGTTAGTCATGTTGTAGGTGCACCACTTCACCCTTTGTGCACTCCCCTCACCCCCCCTTTCCCCTGGTAACCACCAATCAGTTCTCTTTGTCTATATGTTTAACTTCCACCTATCAGTGGAGTCATACAGAGTTCGTCTTTCTCTATCTGGCTTATTTCACTTCACATAATACCCTCAAGGTCCATCCATGTTGTTGTGAATGGGACGATTTTATCCGTCTTTATGGCTGAGTAGTATTCCATAGGGCGCGCACGTGCGTGTGTGTGTATACATATATATACCATATCTTCTTTATCCAACCATCAGTTGATGGGCACTTAGGTTGCTTCCACATCTTGGCTATTGTAAATAAGGCTGTGATGAACATAGGGGTGCATGGGACTTTTGGAATTGCTGACTTCAAGCTCTTTGGATAGATACCCAGTAGTGGGATGGCTGGGTCATAAGGTATTTCTATTTTTAATTTTTTGAAGAATCTCCGTACTGTTTTCCATAGTGGCTGCACCAGTTTGCATTCCCTCCAACAGTGTATGAGGGTTCCTTTTTCTCCACAACCTCTCCAACATTTGTCACTTTTTGTTTTGGTTCTTTTTGCCATTCTAACAGGTGTAAGGTGATATCTTAGTGTAGTTTTGATTTGCATTTCCCTGATGATGAGTGATGATGAGCATCTTTTCATGTCTATTGGCCATCCGTATACCTTCTTTGGAGAAATGTCTGTTCATGTCCTCGGCCCATTTTTTGACTGGGTTGTTTGATTTTTTGTTGTTAGGCTCAACTTTTTTTAACAAGTCTCATTTGGTAGAGACAAGTAAAAAATAATTAGAAGATAAATAGAAAACTTCCAGAAGACAATCAAATTTTAAATTGAAAATAGACATTTAAAAGGAGCAGCCAGGGAGACAAATAAAATCTTAAGAACGTGTCAAAGGAAGCAAGGGAAGAGCTTGTTTCAAGATGAAGGGAACGGGCAGCAGTTCTCTGAAAGAAGACTGTTCACTTCATGAAGTGCTAAATAAAGTTTGTATCACCAAAACAAAAAAGATGAAGGTATGGAAAAGCAGATGATGACACATTAAAGTATATGAAAAATATCTTTGGAATTGAATAACATAAAGTTCAAATTTTTTTAGTGAATTTTAGTTAACATAGAACATTATGTTAGTTTCAGGTGTACACATAGTGATTTGACATTTACACACGTTACAAAATAATCACTACAATGATTCTACCAACAATCTGTCACCAAAGTCATTATAATATTATTGACTATATTCCCTACATTGTATATTACACCCCCATGGTTTATTTACTTTATAACTGAAAGTTTGTACTTCTTAGTCCCCTTCACCTATTTTGCCCAACCTACCACCAGCTTCACCACTGGCAATGACCAGCCTGTTCTCTGTGTCTATGAGTCTGTTTCTCTTATGTTTGTTCATTTGTTTTGTTTTTTAGATTCCACATATAAGTGAAATCAGATGATATTTATCTTTCTCTGTCTGACATATTTCACTTGGAATAACACCCTCTATATCCATCCATGTTGCTACAAATGACAAGATTTCATTCTTTTTTACGGCTAATATTCCACTGAATAAATATATGCCACATCTTCTTTACCCATATATCCACCGATGGACTCTTAGGCTGCTTCCACATCTCGGCTATTGCAAATAATGCTGCAATGAACATAAGGGTGCATATTTCTTTTCAAATTAGTGTTTTTGTTTTCTTCAGGTAATACCCAGAAGTGAAACTGCTGGGTCATATGTTAGTTTTTAACGTTTTTAGAAGCTTCCATACCGTTCTCCATAGTAGCTGCAACAGTATACATTCCCACCAAAAGTGCACGAGGGCTCCCTTTTCTCCACATCCTCACTAACACTTGACATTTATTGTCTTTTGATGGTTTTGATTTGCATTTCCCTTAGGATTAGTGATGTTGAGCATCCTTTTACATGTCTGTTGGGCATCTGTAAATGTCTTTGGAAAAATGTCTATTCAGCTCCTCTCATTTTTTTATTGAATTATTTTTTTGATATTGAGTTGTATGAGCTCTTTATACATTTTGGACATTAACCCTTTATCAGATATATCATTTGCAAGTATATTCTCCCATTTGGTAGATTGCCTTTTCATTTTGCTGATGGTTTCCTTTGCTGTGTAAAAGCTTTTTAGTGTGACGTAGTCTCATTTGTTTATTTTTGCTTTTGTTGCCCTTGCCTGAGGAGACAGATCCAAAAAATTATTAAAACTGATGTCAAAGCGTTTACTGCCTAAGTTTTCTTCTAGGAGTTTTATGGTTTCAGGTCTTACGTTTAAGTCTTTAATCCATTTTGAGTTTATTTTTACACATACCGAAAGAAAGTAGTCCAGTTTCATTCTTTTGCCTAGAGCTGTCCAGTCTTCCGAATACCATTTATTGAAACAGCTGTCTTTTCCCCACTGAATATTCTTGCCTCCTTTGTTGTAGATTAATTGACGATATATTTGTGGGTTTATTTCTGGGCTTTCTATTCTGTTACCTTATCTCTGCATTTGTTTTTGTGCCAGTATCATAATGTTTTGATTATTATAGCTTTGTAGTACAGTTTGACATCTGGAAATGTGATACCTCCAGCTTTCTTCTCTCTCAAGATTGCTTGGCTATTTTGGGTCTTTTGTGGTTCTATACAAATTTTAGGATTATTTGTTCTAGTTTTGTGAAAAATACCAATGGTATTTTCATAGGGGTTGCATTGAATCTGTAGATTGCTTTGGGTAGTACGGACATTTTAACAGTATTAATTCGTGAGCACAATACATCTTTCCATTTATTTGTCTTCGGTTTCTTTCATCCATGTCTTATAGCTTTCAGAGTATAGGTCTTTCATCTCCTTGGTTAAATTTATTCCTATGTATTTTATTGTTTTTGATGCAATTGTCATGGGAGGGTTTTCTTAATTTCTCTTTCTGATAGATCGTTATTAGTGTATCGAAACCCAACAGATTTCTGTATATTAATTTTGTATCCTGAAACTTCACTGAATTCATTTATCCTAATAATTTTTGGTGGAGTTTTTAGTGTGTATGTGTATATATATATAAACAATATATATAAAATAAAAAGTATATATATATATATTTAGTATAAAGTATCATGTCATCAGTAAACAGTGACAGTTTTACTTATTCCTTTCCAATCAGGCTGGCTTTTATTTTTCCTACTAATTGCTATGTTAGGACTTCCAATATAATAAAAGTAGTGAGAGTGGGCATCCTTGTCTTGTTCCTGATCTTAGAAGAAATGCTTTCAGCTTTACACCATCGAATATGATATTAGCTGTGGGTTTGTCACATACAGACTTTACTATGTTGAGGTAGGTACTCTCTATACCCACGTTGTTGAGAATTTTTATCATAAATGGATGTTGAATTTTGTCAAAAGCTATTTCTGCATCTATTGAGATAATCATACAATTTTTATTCTTTGCTTTGTTTATGTGGCATATCACAATGACTAATGTGTGCATACTGACCATCCTTGCATGCCTAGGAAAAATCCCACTTAATCATGGTGTATGATCCTTTTAATGTATTGTTGATTTTAGTCTGCTAATATTTTGCTGAGGATTTTTGTATCTACATTCATCAGGGATATTGGCCTATAATTTTCTCTTTTTGTAGTGTCTTTGTCTGGTTTTGGTATCAGGGTAATGTCGGCCTCATAGAATGAGTTTGGAAGCATTCCTCCCTCTTCAATTTTTTGAAATAGTTTGAGAAGGACAGGTATTAATTCTTTAAATGTTTGGCAGAATTCACCTGTGGAACCATCTGGTCCTAGACTTCTGTTTCTTGGGAGTTTTTTGACTACTGAGTCAATTTCTTATTAGTAATCAGTCTGTTCAGATGTTCTATTTCTTCCTGATTCAGTCTTAGAAGACTGTATGTTTCTAGGAATTTATCTATTTCTTTTAGGTTGTATAATTTGCTGGCATCTAATTGTTCATAGTAATATCATGATATTTGCATTTCTGAGGTGTCAGACATAACTTCTCTTTCATTTCTGATTTTACTTATTTGGGGCCTCTCTTTTTTTCTAGATGAGTCTGGCTAAAGGTTTATCAATTACCTTTTCAAAGAACCAGCTCTTAGTTTCATTGATCTTTTCTATGGTATTTTTTCAGTTTCTATTTATTTCTGCTCTGATCTTTACGATTTCCTTCCTTCTACTAACTTTGGGTTTTGTTCGTTCTTCCTTTTCTAGTTCCTTTAGTTGTAAGATTAGACTGTTTATCTGAGATTTTTCTTACTTCCTTAGGTAGACATGTATCATTTACTTGCTCTTTGATTTCTTCAATGACACACTGGTTGTTGAGCAGCATGTTGTTTAGACTCCATGTTTTGTTTTTTCCAATTTTCTTCTTGTAATTGACTTCTAGTCTCATACCATGGTGGTCAGAAAAGATGTTTGATATGATTTCAATCTTCTTCAATTTACTGAGACTTGTTTTGTGGCCTAACATATGCTCTATCCTGGAAAATGTTCCGACCGACTTGAAAAGATGTGTATTCTGCTGTTTTGGGATAGAATGCTCTGCATATATCTAGTAAGTCCATCTGGTCTAATGTGTCATTTAAGACCAATATTTCCTTATTGATTTTCTGTCTGTATGATTTATAAAGTTCAATTTTGACACTAGTAAGAGCTGTACAGTGAAGTGGACTAAGGAACAAATGGGAGATGAGAGTGAAAGGGCGTAGCAGGAAAGAGAAAGGACCCAGAGACACCTTTACTTGTCTAATAGGAGAAAATTCAGTATGTGTAACTATCAATGGAAAGCGGAAGTAAATGGAATCCAGATCACAGACAGAGAGACCTTCCTTTGATCAGAGGGAATTACTTCTGTAGTTAGAGGAGGGAAAGAGAAGATGGATGAAGAAGGAAAGTGGTTTATAGAACTGGTGGTAGAAATTTGAGATAATTCTCATCTGATAGCTTCTATTTCCTCTGAACTATGATACAGGGTCATTTAAAGAGCATGAAGAGATAAAGAATAGTGTTGGGAAAGAGAGGTTTGGGGAGGTAAAGGAAGGTATGAAATTTTCAAAGAAGAGAAAAGTGACACGATTAGAGATCAACACCTTGGGAAGAGCCATGTGTCTTTCCCTTTCTGATAAATATTCAAAAGAATGATCCAGATAGAGTTAGATTACTTTTTAAAAATAGTCTTGGGACAGCCTTCATTCATAGTTTATTTATTATTGAGTGTCTATGTTATTGCTAGAGACAGTTCAATGCACAGGAGATAGAAAATGAACAAACGTGGTAAAATCCTTCTTCTCACGAAGATATATTAATGGGGGGACAGAATAAACAAATTTCTAAGAAAATATAGGATTATGAAAGAGTGACAAATTAAAGAGGGTAAAGGAGAGACAGCATTTGGAGGGCAGGGAGCTATTTAGATGTAGTGATCAGAGAAGGCCAATCTAAGAGGACATACTTTAGCTGAGACTCAAATGTTGACAAGCCAGACGTGCAAATATCTCGAGGGAGACTATTCCAGACAAAGAACAGTGGCAGAAAGAAGGTCAGTGTGGCTGAAATAAAATGAATAGGACAAGTAGTAAGAAACAAGGTCAGAGAGGCAGGCAGGGTGCAGATCCTTCTGGTTCTTTTAGACTTTGGTAAAATCAGATTTCATTCTAAGAGCAATGAAAAGCAATTGAGGCTTTTAAGCTGGGGAATGATAAATTCTGATTTGTGCCTTTAAAAGATCATACTAACCACTGTGTCACAGACTACAAAGGAGTAAAAGATAAAGCAGAAAAAAAGTGATAAATTCAATTACATTAAAATTAAGAACTTTTCTTCAAAGACAGGATTGAAAAACTAAAATTAAAAGCCAAAGGACAAATATACCTGACAAATAATTCCTAAATACATAGACACAATAAGAAAAAGACAAACAACTCAAATAAAAGATGAAAAAACTACTTGGAAAAGTACCTGACAAAAGAGGAAACCTGAATGACAAGATAGTCAGTCTCATTAGTAATCAAGGAAAAACAAGTTAAATTTACAATGAAGCATCAATTCACTGAGTTAACAACTATCCTGCTTTCATAATAATCACTCCCTTGCTTTTCTTTAAATTTTACTACCTTCGAACATATTTTTTCTGTTTTGGAACTTTTCGTAAATGGAATCTTACTGCTTGTATTCTTTTGTGAGTTGCTTTCTTTATCCAACTTTATGTTTTTGAGATTCATCCACACTAATTACACATAGTTGAAACATTTTCACTGCTCCATCATTACTTGGGTATGCCACTATTTGCTTAACCATTTTACTGCTAATGGACATTTGGGTGGGCCCCTTTCCTTCCTCCTCCCCTGTCCTTCTTTCTCTCTTTCTCCTCCTTCTCTCTTTTTTTTGTTTGCTACTTAACAACAACAATATCCAAACAAGCTTGTACATGTCTCAAAGTTCACAAGTGGAAGAGTTTCACTCAGATATATACTGCTGAGCTGTAATGTACATACATGCTCAACTTTACTGTGTAATGATCAATGTAATTATAAAACAAAAAAAGGTGGTAGGTTATAAGGCCATTATACTACTCTAGGCAATAAATGATGATGATTTGAATCAGGGTGCTAACAGTATAGGTAGTGAGAAGTTATCAGACTTGGGATACATCTTGGAACTAGAATGACAACAAGAATCAACAAGGTCCTTAAGTCTCTGCCTAAGCAAAATGGTTGGTTATCAAGCTATCTACAAGGTTGAGAAGACTAAAGGAAGAGAGTCTTCCAATTTCACTTAGTTATTACCCTTGGAAAAATGCTTCAGAAGATCACTTTTTTCATAAAGCTAACACAAATAAACATATTCTCTTTACCTTTTGCTTTCTCCTTTCCTGCTTGATCAGAACCCTGGTCCTGAAAAAGGAAACAGGATAAAAAATACAATGATTAAAGAAATGGTCTCTAAAATGATTGTTGAGCCAGCCTGGTGGCAAACTGGTTAAGTTCACATTCTCCACCTTGGTGGCCCAGGGTTCCTGGGTTCAGATCCCAGGCACGGCCCTAAATACTGCTCATCATGCCATGCTGTGGCAGCATCCCACATACAAAATAGAGGAAGATTGGCACAGATGTTAGCTCAGGGACAATGTTCCTCAAGCAAAAAGAGGAAGATGGGAACTAGACATTAGCTCAGGGCCAATCTTCCTCACCAAAATAAATACATAAATAAAATAAAATGATGTCATTTTAGTTGAATTAAAGATTTGGAATTAAAATCTGAAAGCATAGTGATAATTATGCTATTTTATGAAAAGAAACTATGAAAATGTTCTCAAATGTTATAGTATATACTGTTTCACAAAATTTTCTTAGATAGAAAATCCAAGAACTAATAAGAAAGACTCTACACCTATCATTAATAATGAAGCATAAAATACATCTGAATTATAAAATCAAGATAAGCAAAGAGAAATCAATGCATTGGCAAGGAGGTACCACTGAAACATTCTCATATGATAGCAATATTCTTGGTCAATGCTGCCATTTTAATTTTCCTTGTATTTCAATATTCTACTTCTATCAACAGGAAGTAGAGAAAGGACCAAAATCTATATAGGATTGAAAGAAATGTTAAGTTTATTATTAGAGCAATTCAGTTACATTACTATATCAGCTATGCATACTTGAAATCTCATAACTTCTTTAAAACACAGCTAGCTTTTATGGATGTGCTTCACACCTATGATCTCTGTGCCAAACACTGCAACGAATCCCATGACAGTGCAATATTTAATGGTTATAAATTATTTGCTCTATTAATAATAGTAGAATGCCATAAAAAATTCATGACAAGATAAGTAGATATGCACAATAAATCTTTTGGATATACATGAAACTATGATCTCAAATTCAAGATTTGTACAAGAATTATAAGTAAAATGACAACATGTATTTTAGCTACATGAGATTATATAATAACATGAAAATAATAATTGCTAATGATGAGTACCATATGTCTTGCACCTTTCTAGACACTTCAGATACTTTACATGTACAAACTCATTTGATCTTCACAGGAACTCTGTAAGGTAGGTTCTATTTTTATCCCCATTTTACTGATGAAGAAACTAAGATGCAGAGAGGTTAAGTAACTTGCCCAAGGTCACACTGCTAATAAATGGTAGAGCCAGACTGAAACCTAAGCATTCTGGTTTTGAAGTTTTCAACCAGATATTATACTGTCTTCCAAGAATGTCAACTGTGAATATACAAAGCTGTTCATTTTCCAAATGATTTTCATAAACTACACGAATGACAGTTACTGAATACCCACAGACTTTGGTACTTACTGAACTTGTACTTTAACATACTTCCCAATAGCTATGTCTTAATTGACCATTTTGAGTTCACTGAGCAAAGAATTCTATCTGTCCAGATCCATGCAGCATAAGTGCACTGCTGGCATTCAAACTTTAGAAAAGAAAAAGGAAATAAATCACATTTCATTGACCCATCAAATGCTAAGGCTAGAGAGGACATTAGAGATTAGTTTATTCTCCATCATTTTAAAACTTAAGGCAAAGAAAGCAAAGTGGGGGCTGGACCGGTGGTGCAGCAGTTAAGTGTGCATATTCCGCTTTGGCGGCCTGGGTTTCGCCGGTTCAGATCCCAGGGGTGGACATGCAACCGCCTGGCAAGCCATGCCGTGGTAGGCGTCCCACGTATAAAGTAGAGGAAGATGTGCACAGATGTTAGCTCAGGGCCAGTCTTTCTCAGCAAAAAGAGGAGGATTGGCAGCAGTTAGCTCAGAGCTAATCTTCCTCAAAAAAAGAGAAAGCAAAGTGACTTTTCAAAGTTCCAAAATATAAGAAGTATGACAGAGCCAGCAGTATTAAACAATCCAGATTACAGAGACAGTAGGAAGAAAAATCAATTCTATAAGAAGTTCCCACATTATAAAGATCAATAGAATTAGGGACTAGCCAAAGCCTAAATACAGTCTTCATATATGTATAAATCAAGTGATTTTACTCCAGGCTGATTTTCCACTATCCAGGACACTCTTATGGCTCTCACCAAATTCTATGTACTCCATAATCCCTATTCCTATGTGCCTAAGAAAAAATTAATTAGGATTTCAAGACCAATTGCTAGATTAGCCTACTAATACTAGACCACAGTGAAAGTGAAAAAAGATCCTAACGTATAAGTCAAAGGCAATTTCATAAACAGAACATTTTAAATTATTATTAAGGCAACCAATGCTACTAAATAGTACTATATGTCTAAATGTTTTACCAAATATAGTCACTCTCAATTACCTGCACTAGAAAAGAAAACTGCATCAGTTAGGATTCTTAAGTTACAAGAAATTGAAAGCTCCTTTGGTTAATTTAAACGGAAAATAAATTTATTAAAAGAAAATCAGGTAACCAACAAACATGTCAACAAGGCTGAGGAAGCACGTTTGGCACCTGGGAAGAACAAGGAAGTCTAGGGAGCTGTGGCATCATAGTCAAAATCAAGCCATAATTAGTCTCCTAAGGACACCACTGCCAGCACTGGTGAACACTAAACACCACTGACTGCACCAGTTCCACTCCTGGACAGTGAACACCACCCCCTGGCATCACTGGCATTAAAATTCAATCCTGCTGCAGCTCTTGCAACTGCTTCCAACTACAATAGAAGCTCTGTAGTCCCTACTTCTTTGTGCTACTAGCTTCTAATTCAAAGTACAGGACAAATGCATCTCAGTCTCAGCTTAGGTCACATGCCTATTTGCTAGCTGCAAAGCATAGTGAAACAAATGTCTGGGTTTTTTTCCCAAGATTCCACATAGGGAGGTGGTCTGTGCCTATCACCAAAACTCATAAGGTAGGAAATACCCCCACACATAGATAAGGGGCTCAGATGCTTGGCTGCCAGTGAGTACAAATGTCCACTAAAGAGATGTAGATTAAAATTAAACTAGTTGACAATCCAAGTGACTTTTTACTTGGCTATGTCAGTGGAAAAAAAAAATTATATATATATATATATTCCTAATAGTTGCTTCTAACAGTTTTGCTTAGGCTAACTTAAAATAAAACTGTAAAGTTGTTTTTTTTCTCCCCCAAGTGTTGACCAAGATGATGATATAGGAGGATCTTGAGCTCCCCTCTTCCCACAGACACACCAAATGTACAGCTACACATGAAATGAAAGAGATCCAGAAACTAGACTAGCAACTCGTACACACGGGACAAATGCAAAATACCCAGGTTGAAACAGGTAGGAAAGGCTGAGACACACTCTCATCATGAACCCCACCCCTGCCACAATGCCATACAGTCAGAAGGGAATCCCCAACTCCACCTTCTCCCTGAGGAGCAAAGGGTTTGACCTCCACATCTAGTGCTCCAAATTTTAAGACTCTCACCAAACGGACAGACTCCCAAAACACCTAGCTCTGAAAGCCAATGGGCTTGTGTCCACAAGACCCACAAGACTATGGCAAATAAATAAGCATTCTTAACAGGAATGCAGCACTCACCAGAGCTATCCCCTCAGGGTTCAACATGGAGTGAGCAGGCAAGTATGTTTTAAGTAAGCCTCATGGTAACCACAAAGTAAAAGGCTAGAGGAGATATACAAGATAAAGAGAAAGTTATCAAAGTATACCATAGAGAAAATCGTCAAATCACACAGGAAGAGAACAAGAGAGGAAGAAAGGAATAGAAGAATTACAAAACAACCAGAAAACAACAAAACGGCCATGGTAAGCCCATCCATGTAGATAATTACTTTAAATGTAAATGTTTTCTGGCTGAATGGATTAAAAAACATGACCCAAATATATGTTGCCTACAAGAGACTCATCTCAGCATTACGGACACAAACAGACTGAAAGTGAAGGGATGGAAAAAGATATTACATGCAAAGTGAAACCAAAAGGTAGGGTAGCATAATTCTCAGACAAAATAGACTTGAAGACAAAGACTGTAACAAGAGACAGCAAAGGCCATTACAAAATGATAAAGGAGTCAATTCATCAAAAGGATACAAGAACTGTAAATACTTATGCACCCAACATTGGAGCACCTAAATATATAAAGCAAATATAAACAGAACTAAAAGGAGAAATAGGCAGCAATAAATAATAGCAGGGGACTTGAAAACCCCACTTTGAACAACAGATTGATCATTGTGATATTGTAATTTACAATAAGAAATACATATTTGGATGCAACCAACATAGGAGCACCAAAGTACATAAAGTAACTATTAACAAACCTAAAAGGAGAAGTGAACTACTACATAATAATAGTGGGGGACCTAAAACCCCACTTAGATCAATGGATAGATCATCTAGACAGAAAGTCAACAAGGAAATAATGGAATTAAATGAAAAACTAGACCAGATGGACTTAATAGAACATGTATAAAAACAGCAGAATACACATTCTCCTCAAGTGCACATGGAACATTCTCAAAGATAGACCATATGTTGGGAAAGAAGGCAAACCTTCATAAATTTAAGAAGACTGAAATCATATCAAGCATCTTTTGTGACCATAATGCTATGAAACTAGAAACCAACTACAAGAAAAAAGCTACGAAAGTGACAGATATGTGGAGGCTAAACAACATAGTACTGCACAACCAATGGGTCATTGAAGAAATTACAGGAGAAATCAAAAGATATCTGGAGACAAATGAAAATGAAAATACATTATACCACACCAACTCATGGGATGCAGCAAAAGTGGTCCTAGGAGGGAAAATCATAGCAACACAGGCTCACCTTAAAAAACAAGAAAAATCTCAAGTAAGCACTTTTAAACTGCACGTAACAGAAATAGAAAAAGAAGAACAAACAAAACCCAAAGTTAGCAGAAGGAGGGAAATAATAAAAACTAGAGCAAAAATAAATGAAATTGAAGCCACAAAAATGGTAGAAAGGATCAACGACCAAGTGCTGGTTCCTTGAGAAGATAAAATTGACAAACCCTTAGCCAGACTCCCTAAGGAAAAAAGAGAGGAGGCTCAAAGAAAATTAGAAATGAAAGAGGAGAAATTAACCGATACCACAGAAATACAAAGGATCATAAGAGAATACTATGAAAACTATATGCCAACAAATTGCAAAATCCAGAAGAAATGGATAAATTCTTAGACTCATACAATCTGCCAAAGCTGAATCAAGAAGAAATAGAGAATTAAAAAGACCAATCACAAGTAAAGAGATTGAAACAGTAATCAAAAACCTCCCAAAAAATAAAAGTCTAGGACCAGACGGCTTCTCTTAAGAATTCAACCAGACATTCAAAGATTTAATACCTATCCTTCTCAAACTATTTCAAAAAATTGAAAAAGACTGCATACTTCGTAAGTCATTCTACAAGGCCAACATCAAGCTGATACCAAAGCCAGACAAGGATAACACAAAAAAAGAAAATTACGGGCCAATTTTGCTGAAGAACAGAGATACAAAACTCCTCAACAAAATACTAGCAAACCGAATACAGCAAAATCTTAAAAGGACCATACACCATGATCAAGTGGGATTTATACCAGGGACACAGGGATGGTTCAACATCCACAAATCAATCAATGTGATACACCAAATTAACAAAATGAGGAATAAAAAACGTGATCATCTCAGATGCGGAGAAAGCATTTCACGAGATCTAACATCCATTTATGATGAAAACTCTCAATAAAATGGGTATAGAAGGAAAGTATCTCAACATAATACAGGCCATATATGACAAACCCAAGCCAACATCATACTCAACGGGGAAAAACTAAAAGCCATCCCTCTGAGAACAGAAACACGACAAGGGTGCGCACCCTCACCACTCTTATTCAAAATAGTACTGGAGGTATAGCCAGAGCAATTAGGCAAGAAAAAGAAGTAAAGGGTATCCAAATAGGCAATGAAGAAGTGAAATGCTCACTGTTTGCAAACGACATGATTTTATATACAGAAAACCCTAAAGAATCCATTGGAAAGCTATTAGAAATAATCAACAATAACAGAAAAACGGCAGGATACAAAATGAACTTCCAAAAATCATTTGCATTTCTATACTCTAATTACAAACTAAGAGAAAGAGAACTCAAGAATACAATACTATTTGCAATCACAACAAAAAGAATAAAATATCTAGGAATAAATTTAACCAAGAAGGTGAAAGACCTATACAACGAAAACTATTAAGGCTTTATTGAAAGAAATTGATAAAGACATAAAGAAATGGAAAGATATTCCGTGCACATGGATTGGAAGAATAAATACAGTGAAAATGTCCATACTCCCTAAAGCAATCTGCAGATTCAATACAATCCCAATCAGAATCCCAATGACATTCTTCACAGAAATAGAACAAAGAATCCTAAAATTCATATGAGGCAACAAAAGACCCCAAACAGCTAAAGCAATCCTGAGAAAAAAGAATAAAGCTGGAGGCATCACAATCCCTGATTTCAAAATATACTACAAAGCTATAGTAATCAAAACAGGATGGTACTGGTAAAAAAACAGACCTACAGATCAATGGAACAGAATTGAAAGCCCAGAAATCAAATGACATATCAGATTCAATGCAATCCCTATCAAAATTCTAGTGGCATTTTTCACAAAAATAAAACAGACAACCCTATTATTTGTATGGAACCACAAAAGATCCCAAATAGCCAAGGCATAATTGAGAAAGAAGAAACCTGGAGGCGTCATACTTCCTGATTTCAAACTATATTACAAAGTGACAGTAATCAAACAGTATGGTATTGGCATAGAAACAGCCAGACAGACCAATGGAATAGAATATCCAGAAATAAGCCAGAAATATACGGTCATTCAATTTATCACAAAGGAACCAAGAATACACAGTGGGGAAAGGACAGTTTCTTCAATAAATAGTGTTGGGAAAACGAGACAGTCACATGCAAAAGAATGAAACTGTAACCGTTACCTTACACTGTACACAAAAATCAACTCTAAATGGTTTAAAGACTTGAATATAAGACCTGAAACCGTAAAATTCCTAGAAGCAAACACAGGGGGTAAGCTCCTTGAAATTGGTTTCGGCAATGATTTTTTGGATTTGACACCAAAAGCAAAAATTAAAAAGTGGGACTACATCAAACTACAAAGCTTCTGCACAGCAAAGGAAACCATCAACAAAATGAAAAGGGAACCTATGGAATTGGAGAAAATATTTGCAAATCTTATATCTGATAAGAGTTTAATATCCACAATATGAGGAACTCATACTACTCAACAGCAAAAAACAAATAACCTAGTTAAAAAATGGGCAAAGGACGTAAACAGGCATTTTTCAAAAGAGACATGCAAATGATCAACAGGTACAGGAAAAGGTGCTCAATATCACTAATGCTCAGGGAAATGCAAATCAAAACACAATGATTTATCACCTCATGTCCTTTAGGATGACTTGCATCAAAAAGAAAAGAGAGAACAAATATCAGGATGTGGAGAAAAGGGAACCCTTGTGCACTATTGGTGGGAATATAAATTGGTGCAGCCATTATGGAAAACAGCATGGAGGTTCTTCAAGAAATTAAAAGAACTACCATTTGATCGAGCAGTACCACTTCTGGGTATATATCCAAAGAGAAATCAACATCTCAAACAGATATCTGTACTCCCATGTTCATAGGAGCCTTATTCACAACAACCAAGGTATGAAGCAGATTAAGAGTACATCAATGGATGAATGGATCAAGAAAATTTGGTATATATATACACCATGGAATATCATTCACCCTTTTAAAAGAAAGAAATCCTGGGCCAGCCCAGCAGCATAGTGGTCAAGTTCGCATGCTGTACTGCGGCAGCCCGGGGTTCGCAGGTTCAGATCCCAGGCACAGACCTAGCACCACATGTCAAGCCATGCTGTGGCTGCATCCCACATAAAGCAGAAGAAGATTGGCACAGATATTAACTCAGCAACAATCTTCTCAAGCAAAAAGAGAGAGATTGGCAACAGATGTTAGCTCTGGGCCAATCTTCCTCACAAAAAAAAGAAAGAAATCCTGTCATTTGTGATAACATGGATGAACCTGGAAGGCATTAGATAATTAAGTCAGACAGAGACAAATAGGACATGGTACCACTTATATGTGGAATCTAAAAAAAAGTTAAAATCGTAGAAACAGAGAACAGACAAGTGGTTGCTGGGGGGTCAGGTAAATAGGGAGAGGTTGGTAAAAGCATACAAACTTTAAGTTATAAGATGAATAAGTTCTGAGGATAACATGGTAACCATACCATTTGTTAATACAAAATAACATTGTATTGTATAACTGAAATCTGTTAAGAGAGTAGAACTTAAATGTTCTCACCAAAAAAGAGAAATATCTGAGGTGATGGATGTGTTAATTAACTTTCACAATGTATGCATATATCAAACCATCACATGGTATACTTTAAATATCTTACAATTTTATTTGTCAATTATACCTCCATAAAGGTAGAAAAAAATAAGATAGAAACGACGGGAGAACAAATGAATATATCCCCAAATAATGGGGTAAACTAGATGGAATTTTATATCTGAGAAAAAGAAAAACGTGCAGATAATTAAAATAGCTTGCTATATATAAAATGTGAATCCTCAGAAGTCATTTGCTACTTTGACTACTGCAATATTAAGTATGTAGCTGGCTACCATAATTATACTTTAAAGAGTCTCCTTGATTTTATGCAAATGTTCTCCTATATTTCTTACTACATTGGTAATAGCAATAAAACACAGCTCTGATTATCACTTAGGGACGTGACTTCCATTGCCTGCCCCAACTTAGATTTCAACTTTGTTTTCCATTCCTGCGTTTCATGCATTCCAACACCCAACCAAATGAAAATATAGTTTTTCTTCTCCATATATGGAGACTCCTCCCACCATATTTTGTACTCAAAACTTTCAATACCTTCAACACCCCATTCAAACATCAGTTTCTTCATGAAATTTATATGCACTTTATAGAAAACAATTTTAAGAGTTTCTCTAATTTTTGTCCTGAAATTTAAATTACCAGAGATTTAGGGGTGGGGAGGTGGGAATGAAGCTCATCTCTTTAACAGTAATTACTATGTTATTCTAGAAAATGGATTTTTAAAGAAATATATTGCAACCATCTCTTTCAGTAAAAGTTTAAGTGAACAATATTAGTTGCCATTATAGCTACATACTGAAAATAAAATCAAAAGGCCATAACTTCTTCATAGAACACTCCACAAGTTATCAATTGTGGGAAGCAGGGATATAGATTACACTACCTTATTCTTCGTTAAGATAGAAAGAATAAAGTAAAATAGAGAAGTGTAAAGAGGTTAAGAAAGGGAAAGAAGAGAAGAGAAGGGAGGGAGGGGGAGAAGGAAAGAAGAGAGAGAGAAAGGAAGAAATAAAACCATACTGACTACAAAAATATAACAGGGCATTCTGCCCCTTGCCATTCTTTCTAGTAAGCAAAGATTTAAAGGAAAACGCTAAAGAAATACTTTCTTTAAAAAAAAAAGACAGGCAGTAATGTGGTCAAAGAAACATCAAGAACAACACGAACGCACATTTTGCATGGAGTACGCAGGAGATGTTGAAACTACATTAGGGATTAAATACTACGGGTGTCACATATCTTAACTGTCAGCTAGTCTTGAATTTTCTTTTTTGTTTATTTTGTTTTGCTTTTTATTTTGCTGCTTAGTTTATCTTTTTAGTGGCGAGGTGCCGCGCAAAAGAAACCGTTTCCAGATTGTTACAATCTTGTAACAACATCTTAAGTGTGATTCAAAGTGAAAGATGTAAATAAAATTAATAAAGCAATAACTAACAATTGAAAAAATTATTTTATGGCTTGTGTCACAGTGAAATTAATATTAACCTAAGACATCATAATGTTAACATTGTTAGCTAGCCGACTTATTAAGATTCAGGACAGTAACTAGCCTAGAAAAAGTACTTAGGTTGGTTTTCCACAAAACTAAAGCAGGTCCACCTGATGTGTCAGGAATAGTAATGATATACATTAGAATGCTATGCCTTTCATACAAATTCTTCTCTTGCAATACAAGAAAAAGTTTTTAGAGTAATATGAATTACAAAAGGTATGGTATTGAGAAAAAAAGTGTCAATCGATAAGGCAGAAATCCACCTAATATTCAGAATACAGAGCCTAATTAAAATAAGTTCTTAGAGATTGAATTCTTATAGTACTTTCACATGGAAAATATTGTTTCATAGTTACAGGCTGTAATGATAAACATGAACAGCCATCTCCTGGGTCATACAATGGAAGAGATCTTAGATTGTGAATGATAGCCCAACACAGATGTGTATTTCAGGTTATTCACAATTAAATCTTAAAAACTTTATTTCAACAATTATAATTCACTAAAAGCTTCTAAAGTTGAAGTTTTTCACTCCATTTATGGGATATTTTGAATAAATATTTTCAACTGTTTTTGAATAAAATGTCATCAAAATTTAGAGGACTTGCTTGCAAAAATGTTCAATAACAATGCAGGATACATAGATTGATTTATCAAGTAACTCTTCAAAGAGTCAAATGTTTATGAAATCCAATTAATAAAAGGCAACAAAGAAAGCAAGCTTATAACAACACGCCAAAGTATTCTTTTTTGGATTCAACATCAGTATTGTCTCAAAAACAGTGTAATTCAGTTACATTAACTGTGCATATAAAAAATTGAAAATTTTGACAACTGTAGCTTTGTTCAGTAAAATATCAAGCCTCTTTGACTACAACTGTGAAATATACATGAACTACAACCAATTCCAAGTGTATCTTGGCTACACAGGTTACATAATTTAGTAAGAGTCCTGTTTTACCCAAGATGCTATGATCCATCAAATTTCTATTTATATTATCATTGCAGAAATAATTTTATCTTGAATGTTCTGCAGTTACATGTGTCAAACTATTGTCTGCAGCTATAATCTCCTTAAAATAACTACCAAATCTGAAAGTAACTCCTGATGCTTTTTCAGCAGATTTGTGCATTCAGATTGTCATGTGACCATGAGAGATGCTAAATGCTGGCAAACATTTTGTGTACTAGTTATAGATTCATCAACTCAAATGGAAAACAAAACATCAGTATTTATCATGAAGCATTAATTTTCCTTTATTTGAGCTCCCTGCTGCCAAAAGGTTACAAAAGCATTACTAAACACTATGAAAAAGGAAACGGTTGTTGACAAAACCACTGTAGCAACAACATTCCTACTACTCTTTGTAGGCACTCTGACAGGACTGATCAGCCTCTATTCCTGGCAAATATTTCACTTACACCTAATCTAAAATTTTCCATGTTTCCTATTGACCCCACTCCCAGGCATTGCGGCTATACAAATCTCTCAGACCTTAGAATGCAACGTTACAACTAGCTGGTACAAGTGGCTAGCAGAGACAGCAGCATTAAATACTTCTCCCATCCCATCCAGCAAGTTAGTTGTACCCAGCCACTCATGTCTCAGCACACTTTATCAGCAAGTGCCCTTCATGCTATCTTTAAAAGAAGCTGTTAGTTACTTTCTATCTGGAAAGTGTCAGGCCTGGGTTATCATTGGATGTCTTCAGATTTAACCACATGTTAAAGTGAGAACGTTCTTCACCGCACACGTTGCTCATGCACTAATACAGACCATGGCAGAGGTTAAAAAAAAAAAAAAGGATGTTCACTGAATCTATCTGGGTTCATTTTAACGGAACCATTAATGGTAGCTTATATTTAATTAAAAAACAAAAACTCCGAAAACAAATGCTAAACTGGGCGTGCCACTAGGATCACAGGCATAAACCATGACTGTCCTAGGCAAACTGGGATGATGTTCACCGTACATTTAAGTGTTATCCCCATTTAACAGATGAAGAAAGAGATGCAGGGACAGAGGCTAATTCACAGTAAAGAGAATTTATTGTAAAGCTAATTAAACTTAAGTTCAGAGCCCTTCATCTGCATATTCCCCTTCCAAGCCCTATACCTAACTTTGTAGTCACAATTTTGTATTCTTTTTTCCATTATGAAGGTCCCTCACAACCTGATCTGCTCCTATACAGAGAGGTTTAATAATTAACCCAAATTCACATAGGACTGGTTTTTTTGCTTGCTTTTTTGGGGGTTGTTTTGTTTTTAAAGATTTTATTTTTCCTTTTTCTCCCAAAGACCCCCAGTACATCGTTGTGTATTTTTAGTTGTGGGTCCTTCCAGCTGTGGCATGTGGGACACGGCCTCAGCGTAGTCTGATGAGCAGTGCTATGTCCGCGCCCAGGATTCGAACTGGCGAAACCCCGGGCCACTGAAGCAGAGCGCACGAACTTAACCACTCGGCCACCGCGCCAGCCCTAGGACTGGTTTTGATTTGATCTGGAAAATATATAGTCATACAAGAAAATGGAAAAATAGTATTGATTATTTTTCCCCAGAAGAATCCTAACTGGTATCACTGTCTTGGAGTCTTTCACCACTATATTCCAAACTACACACCACTACCACCACAAACAAACAGTCATAGAATACCACTTTCACTGTGGTACTTCTGAATTTGAATGACTCCTCAATATCCAACAGATCAAATTTCAACTTCTCAGTCTGGTTTTCAACCTCACCATCACGCAGACACATATACACATTTTTTTGTGTGTGAAAATTTTATATACTTTATAAAGATAAAAGTCCAACAGTTTTTTAAAAATAAATTTAATTAGCTAACAGGCAAATAACAGAAAAAATTTTACTTCTGGCTGGTAACAGTAAAGCTGGAAAATTCATTTCAGGTTTTTTGAGGCTTTTGACACAGTTATTAGTTTGCAAATCCAATAAATGTTCAATGATATGGAGCAGTGCCTATATTTGGAGAGCAGCAATACCATTTTTTCATTTATGGTAGAGGTTTTTGATGGTACTAACAGAGCAAAGTGGTTGCAGGAGGTTTGGGAACGGCTAGTTTAAATGGTCTCAGGAGACTTCAGTTTTTTGTTTATGTGATTGAATGCATAAATGCTTTGTGCTTTTGACTATCACTACCTAAAGAAAGTACATCAGTGAAGAGATGCAGCCCCTGTGGACTTTAAACTGACTGGCAAAAAGCAAGCTTCAGCTTGTCTTACAAGAGGCTTAGTTTGCCAATACACTTCAGACCAGATGGTCTATGCTTTGAGCAGACCACAAAAGAAGTGCTTTGTGAAGACCAAGGGGGCAGTCAGATGGTGTGGCAGTGTCTAAAGGCAATAAGAGGCTACATCTTCATGTGCCAGGCACTGTCATGAGCCTCACTAATCTATTTTGAAGATTTTTAAAACAATGGTAAGAGAAATGAAAGGCCGTCTTAAAATATCACATAAAATGCAGCAGGATTCTATATTCTGTGCAACCAGTTATTTGAAAATAAGTCAAAAGGTAGGCAGTACAAGAAAATAATTTTTGAAATATAATTTGAATGACTATGACAGAACATTTGACCTTGGATACTGAACTCATCTGCCCATTCCTTAGCTTGATGACAAAGCCCGGGACGTACAGTTATGTGGGTGTGGGTGGTCTCCACGGCCATGCTGCTCTCAAAATTGTTTGTGTTTCTTTTGTTCATTAAGTGATCACAGTCTCATAGTACACTGATCTAAAGGGCATATAGAATAACCCTTTAAAAAAAATCATTTTGCCTCATTCGTATTTCAAGATGAATTTCTACATGGACTAATTTTTCTGAAGATCACCATCTCAATTAGATATTCTGAAAATGACTTGAAATGTTTTCCTAAATGTTTTCCGAAAACCAGTTTATTTTGTAGTTGTAGCCAAAAAGTGCCCTTTTTGTCACTGAATTCATCTAACATTCATAATTTTTTTTCATACAATGAATTGCTAAAAAAAAAAAATCATGGACTGGCTTTCTGGTTGGACAGGTGAGATGCACTTAAGGCCAGAACTCTTTCTTAGTATTTGATTTTTCCAATATTTGTGTTTTGTGGTTTTTTATACAGATAGGTGCTACATTTATATCTCCTGGTTTCAACTGTCATATTTGACTTCTAGCCTTTTAGTATGGCAAATCATGTTTTCCTTCCAATTAAGCATTGGTTATGGAGTATCTGGTAATAGCTAGGAAATAATTCTGTAATTGAGTTTTGTACTCACCGCATATGGATCATTCCTCATCTGTAATGTGCCCCAAATGCAGCTTCATTTTCCAGATACCTTGATGCAGAATAAAGGTTTTCATCATTAGGTGCAGCGTGATGTGTAGTATGTCTTATTTCTGGTTTTTCAAATAAATGTGAGTGTTCTGAATTTAGTCAAACTGTAAACTTGAACAGATTTTTAGTAATACTATGTCAGTCTCAAGGTAAGCACCAATATCTACTAGTAAATTATCTTCTCCATTCCATGGTACTTACTGTGAACCTTGGTGACACTGTTGCATATGAACTAAGAACTAGAGGTTTTAAGTAATAGAGGACCAGTGGGGTGGTTATATATTTTGCTTTATTTTATAAAAAATTTTTGGCTATTCCATTCTACAGAATAAGATTTAAACAAAATTAAACTCTGAGCAGAGAGCCTGAGTTAAGCACAGGGGTCAGTGCTAACTCCGAGGATCCCTGAATCCTGCTGGGATCTCAGGAATAAAGTTTAGCTTGAATGTACTGATCCTTGGTGTGAGAATTAGCTCATTTACCTACAAATTCCACATGTCAGCATGAGTGCCCACACATTAAGACTTGTTTTGACAACAATCTAATGAACGAGGCAGGGTTTAGAAGCTATATTTTTAAGAAGCGACTCAATCCAAATCTGAAATGACTAAAGCAGTTCATATCATTTTATTCACATTTGACCTCCACTGGAGTCAGGGATGAAGTGTCATCTTCTATTCCAAGAATGAAGTCTTCAGGTAATGTCTCAGGTGCTATCTGAGCTAACTGGTCATCGTAAGAACGTAGGGTCCATAATTTCTCTAATTCATAGGTTTCTCTGGTTTCTGGAAGCATCAAATGAATCACCATGCTGCCAAAGCCCACACAGAGCCAGTCATCAGTGTCCTTCCCTTCGATCTTAACATGAGGCTCACTTTTACATTTCAGGTATTTGTACATTTTCACAATGTAGTAGGCCATGGCATGTAAGCGTCGCGTGGAAGTTCCACTACCAATCACAAATTAATCTGTGTATTTCATTTCTGGAGGAACCTTGATCACACAAATGTCTCTTGCATTTTCTTGCCTCAGAAGTGAAACCAGCATATAGATGTCAAACTTGGGACCAGTATGATCTGCTGTGCCTGACTCGGGGCGACCCTCGCCGGCTGCCCGCTCCCCGAGCTCCTCCAGGCCGGGCCCCCCGTGCAGGCCGCGAGCACGGTCGGAGATCAGGCAGACCCGGCCGAGCGCCGGGCCCGCCAGCAGTCGCCCCACGGCCAGCGGCCGAAGTCGAGGCCCCACGCTTGCCGCGGGCCCTGCTCCCGGAGAAAGGGCCCTACGCCACAGCAGCGGCCCGAGCCGCCGCGCCATACAGCAGCCCGGCCCCATCGCCGTCGCCGCGCGTCCCACATATACACATTTTTAAGTATTTAAATAAGTAATCTTATCTCCAACTATTTACATAACATTTATTTTATTCTTTTTCTCCATCAAACTTTCCTTTAGCCTTGTTTCTGATTTGCCAAACTCTCAGCTAAAACTTTCCTATGTTCTACTATTGTTCACACTGTTTTTTTTAAATCATATATTTTGGCCCCTGATCTTTCAACATTTTCAAACTTTATGGAATGTCATATTCCCCACTCCCCAATAAGCTATAAATCTCTCAGAAAGAGACTAGATTTCAGTTACTTTATACTCTGACCTGGCACAGTGCCTGGTACATAGCACTCACTAAATACTTTGCACAGGTGAATATTCTAGGCCTACATTTACAAATGCAAACCTCTCCTTCACCTAAATTCAAACAGGATTTTATCTGTGTCTTTCTTATGACACGGGTTGCATTCTTCAATCTAAGTTATAAAAATAAACCTCCTCTAATTAAAACAAAAAGTCTTCTTACACTGCATGTATAGCGCTGTATTTCAGATCTATAGTTGATCCCATTCTGAATAGCATATCGAGGCCCAAAGACTGGTCACATCTTTATCTTCTCCTTTCTCTCTTCTCTTCCTACCACCTTCATGTCTGAGGTGGCTATGAATTTGGTGAAACAAGTCATCAATCACGAAATACTGAAAATAAAAGAGAATCTTTTCCAAATTAAAAAGATCAGTGCTTATACCTGTCCTCTTTCAAATTTACACCTCAATGTGACTAGGAAAACACAGGGTCTCAGTGCTGACGTAAAAGTACAAAACAAAGATTAGAGTTCTAGGTCAATGATTCCCAGACAGCTAAAAAAAAAAAAAAAAAAATTATTTAATTGGTAAGACTGACAAATGATTCATATTTTTAATTTTGTCAAGAAAGGACTTGGGACCAGCCCCGTGGCCGAGTGGTTAAGCTCGCGCCCTCTGCTTAGGTGGCCCAGCATTTCACTGGTTCAGATCCCGGGTGTGGACACGGCACCGCTCATCAGGTCACACTGAGGTGGCGTCCCACATGCCACAGCTAAAATATGTACTGGGGGGATTTGGGAAGAAAAAGCAGAGGGAGAAAAAAAGAAAGGACTTAAAATGGGAGGGGCATTTTAAGTCAAAAAAAGAATATAATTTTAGGAAAAAAAGAAAGAACCCATTAAGTTGAAAAATCAGACATTATGGCTGATTAGCAAGTTTCAGGGACAGTAGACTGGGAACTGCTGTCATAGATATGTCAATTAGTTTCAGCTTAGACCAAATCTCTTTACCCTAAATGAGACTTTGTTTGAAATGAAATGTTATATCTTCAAAGACGTCCACAAACCATAACACTAAAGCCAAACCAAGTAATTTAAAAAGCAAAATAAGGAAAGCTTATTTCTTCCCTAGCCACCAGTCCCTTCCCTCACAAAAAAAAATCTTACATATGACTGGTAGACTCCCCAAACAGAAGAGCAGCAAAAAGTTAAATGCCAAGTTTCTTTTATGCCAAGAAAACTTGCAAAGACCTTTGCAATTGTAAAGACGCTCCTATCAAATGATTCTGCAATTAAACTGTATATCAGGTCCCTATAATACACAACAAGAATACCCTGGTTTGATTTAGTGTATACAATCAGGTTGCTACAACCAAAATATAAACTTGCTATAGCCTGCTTCATTCATTTCCTTGGAAAAAAGGTATAAAGCCTCTTTGCAAGTGTTTTCCTGTCTTAATGCAGACCTATCTACTGTCTGCCAAATAATCCTTTCAGGTTCTTTAATACTGCCCTCCCAACCCATCTCTTCTAAGAAGCCTTGGTAAAAACTAGGTCTCCAATTTGATAATTATTTATCTCACTTCCTTTTCAGCTTTTAAGAACCTGTGTTTCATTGTTTCTCTGTAGCGCTTGTTCTGTGCAACACTGTTATCCTTCAAGGTTTAAGGTAATTTCTCTGTTCTCTAAATATCCGTAGCCCTTTACGTGTGCCACTTTCACACTACTCGTATTTCTACATTGCATAGCATAGCATAGCCATTAAGCATATGGTTCTCAAATAACTGTCATTGATTAGCTGGGTGACCTTGGGCAAGCCACTTAACATTAACAGTGCCTCAGTTTCCCTATCAGTAAAATGAGGATAACATTTGTACATACCTCATAGGGTTCTTCTTAAGAGTAAATGAGCTAATATACAAAAAGTTCTTAGAACAGCACTTGTTATATATTAAGTACCATTTAACTATCTAGTCTTAAAATCATTCACCTAATTCAAATCTCACCATTCTACCATAAATTCTTTTTGTGGTCCAAAGTTTTATCTTTTTCTTTTTTGAATCCCACTATACAGCTTGACAATGCCCTAAACAGGGAGGCAAGTAAAAACGTATTTGTTGAATTAATTAATGCCGAATTCTCTGATGGAGCAGCTCTGAGAGAGCTTTGTAAATGTTCTCTAGTTACTCGTCTATATTTTAAGTTGCTAACAGTTCTCAAAATTTTCAAACAAAAACTAATCCTACAACAGAGGGAAATCAACAAGTACTCAAGGATGGTCTGAGACAAGAATTAAAACTTCTACTCTATAGCAGCTCCAATCAACTGCTAGTGATTACTAAGCACTGTCTCAGATTCTGAGGCCCTTACGGCCTCATGGTCAGAGCGCCATGATCAACTAATCTTGTCTACCTTTGTTTGCTGGGATAGTACAAAGTGGAGACACTCATTTTTTCATTACCAATCTGGAATTTGACCCTAACGAGCCCAACCTCCCCAAGAAAATTTATTTAAACTTCCATATTTTCTCTTACAACTTCACACAAGTTTTGCCTTTTACTCTATAACATATCCATGTTTACTTAAATTAAAAAATATATTTTCCTCCGATCTGTGAATAAAACTGATGCTCCAGGGAGATGTGTCACGTTTCTTCTGTGGTTTCTTAACCCCCGGTACCTAATATCTCCAGGTGCAGCACTACCTCATTTTGAGAAACACAATCCTAGACTACACGTTTCCTGCAGTACATTGCTTTTGCATCCTCCCACTATCAACCAAAATACTACTCCCTGAATAACCAGAAGATATATGACAGAATAATAATAGCACCTATATTTTAATACTGCTTAAGCATTTGTAAGATGATTTTGTATCTCATTTAATATTCACATTTTAAAGAATTCAAAAACATCAAATTATAGTCATGTATCAACTAAATTGTGTGACGTTTGTAAGTGAGTTTTCACTTTTCTCCAAAGTGGAAGCATGATGCAAGAACATTAGCTAGGAATAAATCAGACAAACTTCTAAACTACGATGCTAACATATCTTCAACAGGATAAATGCTATGGCTAAAATTATCAGACATCATTACAATACTTGAACACAAAAGCTGTCTTTCCTCTTATAAAATTCCTAAGAATTTAAATGTGTTATATTCTAACCATATCATCACTGTCCTGGGTCTACTTGTGACAAAAATTGTATTTAATGGCTTAATGTTTCAATCAAAACAATTCTTTCCGTCAGGGAATTTGATCAAACGAAATTACAGGCCCACATGATTTCCATCCTAGTGGACTTGAAGGTCAACAGCAATGAACAGGTTACATAAAGCTAAACTGTCAACTCATCCTCCTTTATGTGATTAATTCTAAATACAAAACAAATTGTAAATTCTCTTGTAAGTTAAAGCAAAAAACGCTTCACTTTCCCTCCCTTGCAAAAACAAACTAAATTGGATTTATGGTGGATACGAGCCCCCACCAATGGATTTAAGGGCAGCAGGGAATGGCCTCTTCCATAACGCCTTACAAGTTTGTGCAAAGATGATATATTGACGCAAAGAAATCCCTTCGAAAAGGGAGAAGCAGGGGCGAGAAGAGGGCTCAGCTGCTCAGAGGTCTCATTAGAGGAGGAGGACCCGGGAGGCGGGGGAGGGAGAGCAGAGAACCTCACCCACGGCGGGCCCCACATGTGAAGCTTTTGGAAAGACAGTGGGGGAAAAGCTGAGCTGCTTTCGGTTTAAGAGCAGAGACATGGTGCTAGGGTCCCCCGGCTTGGGGAAGATTAAAAGACCTCTCCTAGCAAGTTGCCCCCAGGCAAGGCTGTGCCCTCCCCTCCGAGGCCTAGGAAAGAGGCGCCATGATGGGAATGCACGTCCAGGGACGCAAGGCTACAGTCTCAAGCTCCAGCAGCACGACTCACCGGGAGCCCCCGACCCAGTTCATCTCCCCAAAACTTCTGAGAAGACACTGGGGTTCTGACAGCTGCACTTCAGACGGCTCCGTTCAGTGCTAAGCCACAGCTTCCTCGGTTTCAGCCCGCTCCTCTCCGGCCCACGGGCCTACAGCCCAGCCTCCCTACAGCCTTTGCGGCCTGGTTAGGCTCCTTCCGGGTCTCCCGGCAGCCTCTGCGGTTTCTGCGGAGACGCTGTCCTGAGAGGGCCGCAGGGGACGCCGTGGGAAAGCAGCGCGTCCGAAGGAGGAAGAACACAGCGGTTTCAACCGGTCAGGCGAAGGAACCCTCAAGAAATGAAGTGTCGGGCTGTGGCCGCAGGGTTAGTGTTTCAAACCACCCCCACCATAGTTTTATTTACTTTGCTGTAGGTCTCAGCCTTTTTTTTTTTTAGGTCAAAGAACTGACTGAGGGGAGAAAAAGAAGGCAAGAACAAAGATATGGATCCGTAATCCTCAAGATGATGTTTCCATTCCGACATCACTCCATATCCAAATCCTTTAAATATCTTTCACGTGCAGTTTCAATATTCAGTACACAGTTGTTTATTAGAAATATTGCGCTGTAGTAACTTACCATTTTGTGGGTTTCTTAGAGAGCTTGATCAAAACTGGGTTTAGCTGTAAAGACCCAAAGACTTTAAACACCTTACCGAAAAAAAATCTGAAAACGAAAGTTGGATTTTACTGATCGTTTCTGTGTTATGTTTGTATATCCTCACAAAATGTTTATCTTACACACTGTTCTATGATATTTTGGTTAGAAACTAGAAATCTCCTGTACCAAACAAATGCACACAATGGTTTTTTTTCCCCAATTGTCATGATTGTTTTCCAGATTTTTAACCTGGGCAATCTCTCATTTTCAAATATGATACATTTTCTGTTAACTCATTGGGAAATAGTGCCTAAAATATAGTTGCCTAAAATAGGATTATGTGCCCTGGTAGACATCGTTTAATCATATAAATACTGATTTTTGTCACAAAAATTCACCAAAGTATATCTATCATTGGTTTGAATTAAACCAAGTGAGTATAGCATTTCAGAACAAATTAGTCTTCGTCATGGAGTAGCTCATCGTTTTTCAGTAACTAAACCATACAGTCGAGTCAGAAGCAATGGCCCAGTGCGTTAGCCTTTCCTACTTTCAGCATTTTGAAACAGGTACAAATTAACTAAATTAACTAGAAGGGGAAAATAATTTTATAGAGGATTGACTGACCTTTTAAAATATATTCTATAGGTAGAGACATAAAGGACAGGTTGACCAATCTGTTGAGAAGAGTCAAGAAGTGGGAGCTGGATAGAACCGTGTCTTCTCTCTGACTAGAGTCACTGCTTTCCTTCCAGTCACAGAGAGGCAGTGGAAGTGGTAAATTAGGCTAAGGAAAGATTAATCTATGAGATACATCCTCAGACAAGATATTTGCTGGGTTTTCCTTCACAGCAAAAGACATTTCATTATGAACCAGTTATGAGGTGGTTATTTGTAACAGATGAAATATTGACCTAAGATCTCCTCTTCATTGTGTTTGTGGCTCACATGAATAAGGCTAGCATGACTGGTAGATAATGAGTCAAATGCTGTGCTATTTTAGGGCCAGTAGGGCAATTAGGTAATCTCTTGGGTCAGGAAACAGTTCCAAGAAAGGAATACAGCACAGATAAAATACTACTTAGCATTTGCTGAGAAGGAAATGCATCCCAAATCTTAAACCTTAATTTATCTTTATTGCTAAAAATTATTTACTCTCTGGTGATTTACTATCTAAACACATAACACATATTTTCTACATTATACATTTTTATTCATATACTTACATATGTAGGTCTCTTTATTATAAAAATTTATTTCTGATGTTTTACTGTTTATAAAGCATGTAGTTTTCCTAATATATGTGTGTATATATATAGTCTCTAATATATATATAAAGCCTATTTAATCCTGCTCTTCCATGGTTGTTGGTAATGTCCACTGTGGCACTGACATTGAGAGTATCACACTTGAGAACAGAGTAATTTGATAATTATTGCTTATTTTTTAACTTTCATTCATTTTCAAGATCTTTTTTTAAGATTATTTCTCCTCTCTTAAGAAAAATTTTAATGCTTTCCCATATACACACATGTAAAGTTGAGAAGATTGAGTGGAAATTAGGCTGAATTATGTTTACTATAGTACAAGTGACTTTTTTTCACTCTTTTTTTCTCACCTAGTTTGAAATTCAAACTAAATTAGCATTCTTTCTGCTTTAATTGCATGGCAATATAAAAAATGAAAGAAGTACCTTGACATTCTTAGTTTCTTACTTAAATGGCATATATTTCCAACTGGAATTATGTATCTGTTTTCCTATCATCTTGAATTCTTCCTCTGCCTTCCCTGAAGTCTTGAGCTTGGTCTCAGATGCTAGGATCAACCCTGACTCTTGGGGGTAGGGTAGAGTGAAGGGTGGGAGTGGAATTAAAATGGTGATAGTTACATCTGTACTTAAGCGGCTCATCGTTAGGTCAAATCTCACATTAACCTTTTCCCCAGTTCTAGTAACTGGCCTCCAACCTTCCCTGCACCACACTTCCGGTAACCAAATTTCTGTCTTTCTATCTTGATTATTTTCCTCATTCTAACAAGTCTTTCACTGAAGCCAATAAAAGCTTGTTCCTATACCCTAGCTTCATTATCAGTTGATAAACTGACCTACCTACAACTAAGTGCAGGCCTGATCCGATCTCTAACCTTCTTTGCTTCTAGATTTCCCACTGCCCTGCTCCTCCCCTGATGTGGCTGTCCTATGCCAGTGATGCAGGCCACTTGCCTCGACTGCCAGCTGCTTGCTGACCGGTGCAACCCTCTGTGTACGTGTTCTGCCTGGCTGAACATCCTCCTATCACCCCCAGCTAAGTTTACCCTGGCCCTCCACCTGTCTTATCACAGTCAGGAGATGTGACATAAAGAATTAAAGTTTATAAGGGTAAGAGATCCTTACTTTGACACATGAAAAACGTGAGATTAGGAATAAAAGATTTTGAAAATAACTACTATAACACTATGATCTCTACATACAGACTTAGAAAGTCTCAATGGAATGAATGATAGATTGTGCTGCTAATATGGCCAGCTATAAAAGAAATTTGCATGAATTTGCCACTCATGTATTAGTCAGTCTGCTGAATTGAATGCAAACAAATGAAAAGAGACCTGTGATGATTCTTGGAATTCATATAGGTACATGGGAAAGGAGTTTTAAAAGTTTAAGGCTATTGTTACTTATGAAAAGGAGAATAGTTCTTTATTCACAGTAAACTGAATAATGAAGATCATTCAACACTGAGACAGGTTTTATATTCTAGCACAAGGGTTGGCAAACTTCTTCTGAAGAGGGCCAGATAGTGAATATTTTAGGCTCTGTTTCATCTATCCAGCTCTGGCTCTGTGGCTTGAAAGCCATAGAAAATAAGTAAATAAATAAATGGCTGTGGCTGTGTTCCAATAAAACTTTATTTATGGACCCTGAAATAAAAATTTCATGTAATTTTCATGCACCACAAAATATTATTATTCTTGTGATGTGTTTTCAACCATTTTAAAATGTAAAAACTGTTCTTATCTCAAGGGCCATAAAAAAATAGGTGGCAGGCCAAATTTGGCCCACTGGTTGGGTTATAATTTGCCAACCTCTGTTCTAATTTAATGCATATCTTCCCAGGCTTCCAGTTGACTAGAAGTGTGTATGTATGATGTGGGGGGTGGTGGGTGTGGGGAAGCAAAAATGTTTTTGCATATTCGAAAACACACTCATCCTTACCTAAACATTTTACATATTTAAAAGTATGCAGAATTTTGCTTGACTGTTTAGCAGTTTAAGTCCTCCATTAGGGATGTAGGGAAAATTTTTTTAACGCTCTTTGTTTGAATCAAATAACCAAAGTGGGAAGTAGCCAATAGATTATCTCTAAGCCTAAACAAAACAAGCAAAACAAAAGTTTGCAAAAGACAAAGAACTCTCAAAAAATGAAGTAAGGTCCCAGAGAAGCTATTTCCACCATCTAACTCCACTTGGATTCCCAAATGGTTAACTTTAGGTTATAAAGTCACACACCTCCAAGTAACAACTATCTAAAGGACACAAGAGGGTGGTAGAAGTGAAACACTGCTCTTTTTTATTCAATAGTCACCTTGTAAATAAATACCAGTGCATCAGATCTCCATTGCTAAAAATAGCAGTTGTGGGGCTGGAAGATTTTTATTGTAAGGACAAGTAAACATAGAGATGGAGATATAGCAAAGAACTATTTTCTATAATGCAGAAGACTTCTCTCCTATTTATTTACAAAATATGCCCTCAATTACGACTTGTCTGATAGATTCTGGGACTTCGTGAGAAACAGAGACAGAAAAAATAAAATAAAATGGGACTGAAAAACAGATCTATTTGATAGTTTGTTTTCTCCAGTGTCCCTCCCGCTTGTCCCTTTCCTCTCTCTCCCTTTCAGATTCAGTCCATACCCTTTCAGATTCAGTCCATACCCTTTCACATTCATTCCATATCCTTTTCACGTTCATTTCATGTTGGTCCTCTGGCCCCTCCTCCCTCGTCTCCCTAGCTCCTTCTGCCTCATCTCGTTTTATAGCGCTTGGAAATTTCCTTTTCTTTCTGCTCTTCCCCTTGTGGAATCTACTAAAACTTTAGAGGAGTGATGTATATTCTGAAACTTCTGTGCGTTTCTAAGTGACGCTGAGCATGCTCAGTAGCTGGGGCAGGTTTTGTCGCCCGCGGCTGCCCTGATTCGACCTTTCCCAAAATAGACATTTAACTCTTTGGACTCCTGCCTAAGGATGTAATTCGCTTTGCTTTCTCCTCATTTTCAAGGTTCAAAGGGAAGCGGCGAGGATTCCAAGGTCCCACCATCCTCACAGCCAATGAGGGGCCTGTGAGGGAGGAGCTTGGGGCGGCTTAGTGCAGCTTGAGCTTCTGAGGGAATCATCCCCAGTAGGTGCGGTGGAGTCTGAGCTCCGCTGCATCTGTCACAGCAGAACAAAATTGAAAAAGACAAAAGCAAAATTTAAAAAAAGAAGAGAAGAAATGCTGCGGACTATGGAACGCTGTAGGACTTTCCGAAACATTTGCTGGGGATTCCGGTGGATCATGATCTTTTAAAACCAGTTCTTTCTGAAGCCGGTTTGGGTAATTGGGAAAATGACACGTATGCTAAATGCAGCAGCTGATCGAGTGAAATGGACCAGATCGAGCGCTGCTAAAAGGGCTGCCTGCCTGGTGGCTGCCGCATATGCTCTGAAAACCCTCTATCCCATCATTAGCAAGCGTTTAAAGCAATCTGGCCACAGGAAGAGAAAAGAAGCAGCTTACCCGACTGCAGAGAACAGAGAAATACTGCATTGCACCGAGACCACTTGTAAAAATTCTTCGCCTGGAGTGAATGCAGATTTTTTCAAACAGCTGCTAGAACTTTGGAAAATTCTCTTTCCAAAACTTGTGACCACTGAAACAGGATGGCTCTGCCTCCACTCGGTGGCTCTGATCTCGAGAACATTTCTGTCTATCTATGTGGCTGGTCTGGATGGACAAATCGTGAAAAGCATTGTGGAAAAGAAGCCTCGGGCTTTCATCATCAAATTACTCAAGTGGCTTATGATTGCCATCCCTGCTACCTCTGTGAACAGTGCAATAAGGTACCTGGAGTGCAAACTGGCTTTCATCATCAAATTAATCAAGTGGCTTATGATTGCCATCCCTGCTGCCTCTGTGAACAGTGCGATAAGGTACCTGGAGTGCAAACTGGCTTTCATCATCAAATTACTCAAGTGGCTTATGATTGCCATCCCTGCTGCCTCTGTGAACAGTGTGATAAGGTACCTGGAGTGCAAACTGGCTTTGGCCTTCAGAACTCGCCTAATAGACCATGCCTGTGAAACCTATTTTACAAATCAGACTTATTATAAGGTGATCAATATGGATGGGAGGCTGGCAAACCCTGACCAGTCTCTTACTGAGGATATTATGATGTTCTCCCAATCTGTGGCTCACTTGTATTCTAATCTGACCAAACCTATTTTAGATGTAATCCTGACCTCCTATACGCTCATCCAGACTGCTCCATCCAGAGGAGCTAGCCCAATTGGGCCCACCCTATTAGCAGGGCTTGTGGTATATGCCACTGCTAAAGTGTTGAAAGCCTGCTCTCCCAAATTTGGTAAATTGGTGGCTGAAGAAGCTCATAGAAAAGGCTATTTGCGGTATGTGCACTCCAGAATTATAGCCAATGTTGAAGAAATTGCCTTTTACAGAGGACATAAGGTAAGATAGAAATTAAGATGATGGGTGAAATGTGAGACTGTTCGAGCTGCCACTGCAGTGCTAGATACCATCTGTTGTACTGTTGATGGGCCCACTTCTTTAGCGTTTTAGACTCCGATGACATCTAAACCTGTACTAGAATGTATGCTTCCTTACCCTTTTTACTCACAAGTTGTTAAAGAATTATAGAGTGCAAACTTTTCTAAAGTTTCATGAGAATAAAATTTTCAGCACTCAGTCTACTTGGCCTCAGTTACCCAAACATGCTCAAAATTATCTCTGAAGCATTTTCTTAAAACTTAAATCCTAATTGGTTGTAGAGCATTAGAAGAAAATGTGTTTGGAAACTGAGTAAACACATGTCCATTGAGATGGAAAATTTAGGATGGTATTCTCTTGTTGTTACTATTGAGGGCCCTTTGTTTTTAAGAGGAAAAAAACCCTGTCCTTTTACATGAAAGACAAGTTTAACAATTTTGCATGTCTGGTCAGCAGTGGAGGGTCCTCAGTCCTAAGAAGTGCAGGAGAATGTGTCTCACAAATGGCATTTCCAACTCTTAGTTAATGTTCAGCACCATGTTTGACACAAATAAAAAGAGGCAGTGAAATGAAATTTTGTCTGGCTTTGAGAGAAAAGCTAAGATTAGAGAAGAAATGAGGAGAAAAGGAATTTCAGAACGTTATTTCTAAATACTAAAGATTTTCGACATTAAGCAGATCCCTAAAATAGTTAGCCTAATTACATAATCTTCCAGAGCATTGAAGTAACCTCAGAATATTAAATACGACCAAATTTTTTAAGGTGATGCATCTGAAATCTTAATACAAATGACTTAGTACAAATGAAATATTCAGGTATTCTTAAGTTGAAATGGTATTTTAATTCCCAAGCAGAATTGTTTACTTTTTGAAGCATCATTAGTTATCAAGACAAATGTTTACAGTAGTAGGAATCTGAAGAAGAAAATTTAAAGCAAATTTAGGACTTCTACTCCCCCTTGAAAATTGGCCTTATATGTTGTATTAGTCATATTGACTTGTGATTCTTCTTGAATCATTGAACTCAGTGATTTAAATTATAGCATGCTGTAGGCTTCCGGCATTTAAGACAAAATCCAGCAAATTGAGTTAGTTCGAAAATGGACTCTAATTACACATATGTGTGTCATGTGTTTATTTTCAAATATTTTTGGTGTGATCAAGAAGGATAAAGTTCTAACATTGTTTACTCATGTCTTATAGAATATCGTTTAATTTTAACCTCATGCAAGTAATTTTGAAATAAAAATTATAAATCACTGACATGTACTTTATATTTACTGAGCATCATGGGTTTTTTTGAATAATATAGGTGTGACCAAATTAAATAATAATGACTCATTCTTATATTAATCTGTATTTTTTAGTTGTTAGAATCATAGATCATACTATACTAAGTAAAACAAAATAATGTGTACCTATCTTTAAAGAAAGCCTTCAGACATACAATATTTACTTTTATAACTCATGCTGGATTCTTGCCTCTTTTTCCCTCTATAGGTGGAAATGAAGCAACTCCAGAAAAGTTACAAAGCTTTAGCCGATCAGATGAACCTCATTTTATCCAAACGTTTGTGGTACATCATGATAGAGCAGTTCTTGATGAAGTATGTTTGGAGCAGCAGTGGACTGATGATGGTGGCTGTACCTATTATCACTGCAACTGGCTTTGCAGATGGTGGTAATGACATTTATGCTTAATCTTCAATATATGTTTAGGATTATTTCTCTTGAAGGTGTCACTGCTGGTTTTGTGTGAGTGAAACTGTATATGTAGCCATTTTTCTGTGGTCATTAATGGTCAGAAACAAAGGCAGACTTTGCAACATCCAATAATAATACCTGCAATGTGAAAGGAGATAAGTGGCTCAAAAGTCCTTTCCAGTTGTGAGATATTTCAAATTAATATCTTGAAAAGCAGTGTAAGTTCTCTCCATGTGTTTTAAACTTCAGTTCTGCACATCCCATGTGTTTAGTCTGTAAATATTCTATAACTGGATCTGCCCTGTTTTGTGATTTGCAGAGTTGGTTGACTACATTAGGCAACTAGGAATATTGTTTTAGGAAGTGCTTCACACCATGGAACAAGATCTCCTCTACTTGTAGGTAACATAGATAAACCTCCTATGTAGCATGATTTGGTGGCATTGTGGGGGTAGGGGTTGTCAAGCTGCCCCTGTCTAATTCTAGCTATCACCACCCCAGTGGTTTTTACCAACATTGTTCATCTTTGGGATAACTAAGAAACATAAGGACAACAGAAACAATATTAAAACGTTCTGTAATACTTGAGATGGGAGCTTGGGTCTTAACGGGCAGAGACAAAGGGGAGTTAATTAAAGTAGCAGCATTTTCTGCTCTTCCTCCAAAATAAAACGTTCCCCCTTCTCTTTAAAAACCACTTGGTCAAAATTGGCCTTAGTGTTGAAGTAACTAAATAAAAGCATGGGCTTTGTAGTAAGACAGAGCTTTGCTCATCTCTTGGCTTTCCCTCTTCCTGCCTGTATCCTCTTAGTCATGTTAATTAAACTCTGAACCTCCATTTCCTCATCTGTAAAACGAGAATTGGAAAGGCTGCTTCAGAGGACTGTTGAGAGGATTTAACAGAATAATGTTTATAAAGTACAGAGCATGCTCTTGACGTTCTTGATACAGAGTGTCAATTATTACCTAGGAAACAAAAGGCAACACTGAGAATAAGGTAACAGAATTCACACTATTTTACGGCTATTTTTGGTGTAGAATTAAGAATTAAGTTATTTGTTTGAAGTCATCTAATAAAAACAAGTAAAAAAATTACCCTATACTTTAATATTTTGAAACAGTGCTTCAATGCTTTAACCAATTATTACAAAAAAACTTGTCAAATTTGAGTCATTCTTAACCTAAAATTGTTCATTTTAGTAAATTGGGATTTGTCAATCCCATGTGATAAGACTATAGATATACCAAATATACTCCACAACTCAACTGTCTAATACTGTGTTTAGACCACTGGGAAACTGAATTTTATCTATTTTTATGTTTTCAAAGTTTTATTTTTTTAAAAAATCATTTAAAAAGTTTATATTGAATAAGGCGTTGTTACTAATAGTATTTTTAGACATAATCCTTTCATTATAAGATAAAAATAAATTGCTTTTTCAAAAAAGTATTGGAGAAAAAAATGACACAAAAATTTATGGTCTTGAGATTAGTTTTAGTAAGACACAACAAAATTGTCAGATATTCATAGTGAATCTAAGTCTATGGATGTTTTAAAAGTTTCATATATAACGTATAGAGACAACACCAATGACAAGATTATGGTGTAGTTCTCTTAGTCCTTGGAAGCACTGGTCTTATTACAAAACCCCAGAGTATTCAACATAGAGCAGAGAAAATGCAGCTATTAATGGTGACAAATTAACCCCACAGAGACCAGTAAGAAGTAAACAGTGTATGCAAAGAATCTAACAATCTTATTTCTATGGGTGATGTAATAAGATATTTAAAAATAAATCCTGAAAATATCATATTAAATTAAAGTAACAACATTAAAATTTCAGATTGAAATTATGATAATCACAGTGATGCAAGTAAAATAAAGTAATTCTTAAAGCTTCTTTTCAAAAGAGGATTTTATACAAAGAGAAGCAGTATAAGAATTTCATAGAAGAAAAAAATAAATTCATATGACAGCATTATTATGAGAAGGTGCTTCAATATCTTCTGTAATTTCTAATGTTACTATATATATGCTTATAATGTTTGTACGTATTTACTAAAGACATTTGACCTACAATGATTTAACACATGAAAATATTGTTAGCGTTTTACTCATACAAAATTATTTTTTCTAAATAATGATATATCTTTGAGGCTTTAGGTCTTGGAATTACATATCATATATTCTAATCTAATCTTCAGTCTTAATTTACACTTATGCCCTGAGTTGTCCCTTATGTTAGAGATGAATTAAATACATGATACTGTATATTTTAAAGCAAAAATAGGTGGAAAAAGTGGGTGAATGAGAGAAAAATGGCAGAGAGAAAAGGGAGAAAAAGTAGGATAGAGGGAAAAAAAACAATACAATGAAGAAGCAGGCCACTGTTCAGATCTTGACTCAGCTATTTAGTAGTTATCCATCCTTGAGAAATTTGCATAAACTTTATATGCCTCAGTTTTCCTCTCTTAACCATAGGTATAGTAATATATATCTTACAGAATTATGAAATTGTATATAATGTATTTAATGTGCTTTGAAACAGTTCTCAGCAAGTAGTAAGAATTTAGGTGGATCATTGTTAATATTTATTCTATTCTTACCATGTGGGCTCTGGCATCAGATTGCCTGGGTTCAAATGCTTACTCTTTTGCTTACTAGGCTATGACTATGGGCAAGTCATTTAACCTTCTTGTGCTTCAATTTCCTCATTTCTGAAATGGGAGAAATTATAGCAGGGTTGTTAGGAGGATTAAAGAAGAGTACATGTGTAAAACTTAAAACAATGCCTGCTTCATCAAAAATGCTCAATAGACATTTGCTGGCACGATTATTGTTGTTAAGAGAGCAAGATATTTAAAAGTGATTAGGAAGTCAGAGGTAAAAGTGCAGATAGGAGGAAGAGCCTGCATAGTTTTTTTGGAGGAGAAAAGAAAAATAGTTTTGTAGTAGATTTGTTATACCACCCACCTACAACTTCAAGTGAAATCTTATGGTTAGGACAGGATTATGTTTATATTCAAGTTCACATTACAAAATTGCATGTGGAATCATGCCACTTTCACTCATATGAGGAGCTTAGAGGTCATCCAGTCTGGAGCCCCAGCTTTGCCTAAGGGCACACAGATGGTTAGTGGAAGCACTAAGGATAGAAGACATTATGTGATTCCTAGTGTGTTACTTTTCTTACCTTCATCACGCTACCTCCATTTAGCTATATTGGAACTTAGTCTATAAGGGACTTAACTTAGTTTGAGACCAAGCAATCGTGGGAGCTAATGGTTGAAATAGAGGCATTGAAATAGTTAATTATATATAGTTTCTATTATATTTTCTTAGAGGACATTACCCCTTTCTTTGCTTTGTATTAAGAGAAAGACTGAAATTATGTAAAGAAAATAGTTACCTGGGAGCTGTATCTCAATTTTTTAATGTTATGGGCCACTTTTCTTCTCTTCATATCAAAAGCAGTTCTGGGCAAGGCCAGGGAAAGCTACTTATAGGTCCCTTCTGCCGGACCTTATCGCAGACACCTGACAGGCAGTGAAGAGAGCACCTAAGCCACTAGCACTGCCAGTAGCGTCCACATGTTGGTGATCTGCTAACGTGAGGTGGCACATCCGAAGTAGCAACTGAAAGCACTCTTAGGAATGGAACTGAACTCTACCATAACCCTCATAACATGGGTGATATTTTATTCCTAAAATGTACTTCCAACAAGATGATCTCCATAGCTCCTGCTGCAGGAGTATGTCTCATATTCAAATGCCAAATTGTTGAAATATAATTTTGTATTTGGGTCAGTTTACATATGACTACTCTCTTGTTGACCAATTATTGTCACAGTAATTATCAGTACATATCAAAGACATACTTTTTAGCAGTAATTAGCTATTCGTGTCAGTAGCTATAATTTTTAAAGTATAACATACATGCCCACAACGGCACAATCATTAGTGTACCACTCAGTGAACTGTCACAAAGTCAACCCATACACGTAAGCACCACTGAGAAGAAACAGAACCTTACCTTCATCCTAGAAGCTCCCATCCCAGAAACCCCTTCCCAGTCTTATCCTCATCTTCAGCCTCCTACCCCCATCCCCACTTCCTCCTGCCCCTGCCCCCATGCCACAGCAAAGGCAGGCATTTTACCGATCATTCATTAGTATTTGCTGGGTTTTGAGCCTCATATAAATAGTATCATGCAGTACGTATGAGAGTTTTAGTTGCTCCACATCTTTGTCAATGTTTGATGTGAGTCTTTTTCCTTTTAGGCATTCTTATGAGTGTATAAGCGTGCTTCATTGTAGTCTTAATTTGCATTTCTCTGATGACTGAGGAGGTTAAGCACTTTTCATTTGTTTATTGGCTACTTGGATAGCCTTTTTTATGAAGTACCGATAAGTTTTTTGTTCATTTTTAAACTGGCTTATCTGGTTTTTGCTTGTTCATTTGTAAAGCTCTTGTGTATTCTGTAATGAGTAGTTTGTCAGATACACACACACACACACACACACACACACACACACTCAAATCTCTTTTCCCTCTCTATTCTTGCCTTTTCAGTCTCTTAAGTGTCTAAGAGAAGTTCATAATTTTAATATAGTTCAATTTATCAATCATTTTCTTTGTTGTTAGTGCTTTTTTTGTCCTGTTTAAGAAATATTTGCGTCACTCAAGGTCATAGAGTTATTCTCCTATTTTTTTTTTTTTTTTTGAGGAAGATTAGCCCTGAGCTAACTACTGCCAATCCTCCTCTTTTTTTTTTCTGAGGAAGACTAGCCCTGAGCTAACGTCCATGCCCATCTTCCTCTACTTTATACATGGGACACCTACCACAGCATGGCGTTTGCCAAGCGATGCCATGTCTGCACCCGGGATCCGAACCAGTGAACCCCAGGCCATCGAGAAGCAGAACGTGCCAACTTAACCGCTGCACCACTGGGCCGGCCCTCTCCTATTTTATCTTCTAGAAATTTATTGGTTTTTCATTTCACATTAAGATCATCAGTTAGAATTGATGTTTATATATGGTATGAGGTAGGGTAAGATTGAGATTTGTCAAGGTGGCAAAGATAAAACATAAATGACAAGAAATAAACTCAGATTGTAAGTCCAAAGAAAAAAGTACAGAAGGGTAGCCTGCTTTTTTAATTTTTAAAAAATTAACAGACAATTTTCTTTAGAATAGTTTTAGGTTTACAGAAAAATTGAGCAGAAAGTGTTCAGTTCCCAAATTTCCCCTCCTCCCATAATTTCCCTTGTGATTTACATCTTGTATTAATGTGATATCTTTGTTATAACTGATGAACCAATATTTATACATTAGTAACTGAAGTCCATAGTTTACATTAGGATTCACTCTTTGTATTATACAGTTCTATGGGTTTTGACAAATGTATTACATAACCTTAGTTTTAAATCCTTTCTCACCTTTTCAGTGAAATAGCAACAGATGTGACCGTGTTTCAATATATCCTTTTATTACCAGAGCTGAAAATAGCAGTAAAATGAGAAGATATAATGTTAAATATTAAATCCTTAAGTGAGGCACTTTTGACAACGTATTCACAATATTTGGTGAGGAAGATAAAATGTGTTGATCTGGGATACAAAATAGGTGAGTGCTTTAGGTCATGAATTTATATCTCTGACACTGAGGAATCTACCCTTCTCACAGAGGTTATGCAGTTGGCTGTTGTGTGCGTGGCAAAATACTACTGGCACTGCTCTCACAGTACTTTCCAAAGAACAATCCGTAGAATAAAAGTCAAATGAAATCTGTCCAGAGCTATTTGTAATTTTGTTGCTAAAAGCACGAAGAAAACCCAATAGGCATTAATCTGCCAATAGGCATTAATCTGCTAAAGCGACGTGGAAAGTGCCATGCCATGTCAAACACCAGTTCATCTGTGCTAGTGTTTTTACTTCTTAACAGAGACTGTCAGTAAAAGCTACTATTTAAACCGCTTTTAACCCAAATTCATAAAATCCCATGATTATTTTAGATCACCAGCCAGATTCTCTATGAGCCAAAACTATTCTTAGTGCTTTCACTGATTCAGCAATTCACTATTTTGGTAGCTTGCTGAGAATCTTTCGGTAATTTTTTTGTGTCTATCTAAATTTTGTCACACATTTAAATGTAAGAATATCTACATTCTATTTCCAGTCTATTTATTCAATCACATTTTTCACTCCTCACTTATACCAGCACTCAAAGCCTTTCTTTTTTCATTCCTCAGGGAAACTCACTCACTTCAAGGGGGCTAACAGGAGTCCTCTAGAGCAGTGACAACAGTAGGGCTAGGAGGAACCACATTGGACTATTTGTCCTCTTTTTTTTTTTTTAAAGATTGGCACCTGAGCTAACAACTGTGGCCAATCTTCTTTTTTTCCTTCTTCTTCTTCTCCTCCGCAAAACCCCCCAGTACATAGTTGTATATTCTAGTTGTGAGTGACTCTGGCTGTGCTATGTGGGACACCACCTCAGCGTGGCCTGCTGAGCAGTGCCGTTTCCGCGCCCAGGATCCCAACCAGCGAAACCCTGGGCTGCCAAAGTGGAGCTCAGGAACTTAACCACTCGGCCACTGGGTGGCCCCTAGACTATTGTAAAAGGGCCCCATGAACTCATGGTGATTCTCATACTCGGGTGAAATCAGTGCCTGACACCAACCCATGCTGTAACTTGATCAGGCTGTTTATCATTCACTTGGCATTGCTTGAAATTTCCCTTCTCTGTCCTGTTGCTTATACTATACTTATGATCTATTGAAATTATGTGTGGTCTTCAAGGCCTCACTCACAGTCTACTCCTCCAGGAAGCATTTCCTGTCTCTTGCAGCAAGAAATGATCTTTGCCTCCTCTAAACACCTCCCATTAACTCTCTTCATAGGCTGCCCTGCACAGTTATTTGGGAACTTGTCCTCTCTCTCCTACCAAACTGTAGGCTCCCTAAGGAAAGAGTCTGAAAATCACATTTATCCTTGCATGTCCTATAGCACCTTGCCTAATTTCTTGCATATCTAGGTGTTCAGTAAATATCTGCTGAGTGCATTTTACCTTATATTATGCGTGGATCTCTTTCAAACCCAGCTGAGCTGTCTGTGAGCAAGTAAATATGAAATTATCTGGTAGTCATAATAGGGCACAAATTAAATATTTGCACTGATATGGAGGAAAAAAACCTTTGCACTGAGATAAATCAGAGAACAATAAATATCAAAGTTAGACTATGACTATCTATATCACTCTAATTTCTTCATTAATTTTCAGCATTTAATTTAGAACTTTGGAAATAATCTATAGATGGGCCAGATAGAGACTCAAATTGTTGGAAAGATTAAAGTAATGACTTGGAGAGAATAATTTTGAAGAATGAGACTAAATTAAATAGATATGCGATAATAACTAGAGAAAATAATAACAGCTAACATTTAGAGAACTTATTATAGGCCATAGATTAGACTAACACTTCATTTGTATTTCACCTTAAAACAACTCTTTGAGATAGAATTGTTTGAGATAGTATTATTGTCTCCCTCATTTACAAATGAGAAAATAGGCATGGAGAGGATAAGTGGCAAGTTCTACTTACCTTACTACCTGCCAATAAGTAGTAAAGCCTGGATTCAAACCTAGTCCAACTCCTCTTAACCGTAATTCTGCATTGACAGTAATTTAGGATGTTCATTCATCTATCCATCCCATCCATGCATCCATGCATCCATTCAATACACATTAAGGAGTACTATGTGCTGGAGACTCTGCTGAGTACTAGGAATAAAGAATAAAACACACATTCTTGACCCTTAAGAAACTTAAAGTCCATTGGAAAGGCCAGCAAAAGTTTCCAGGGAAACCTTTACTAAAGAGTTAACTCTTGAAGAAAGAGCTAGACAAAGAAGGAAGAGAAGTATATTGAAGTCAGAAGAAATCATGTATGCAAATAGCAGAGGATAAATAGAGTATTGCATGTTTGGGCTGCCGCTAGACTGTAGATTGAGGGTTGGTTGAAACAGGTAGACAGAGGCTTGATTATGAGGGTCAGCTAACTTGCATTTCTATTAAAGGAACTACACTACAAATATTTGCTTGTATTCCTATTAGTAGTATTTTATTGACCAAATCCATAGTATTTGATTGCCTAGCTGTAATAAGGGCAGGGAGTTGAATTTGGAAAAAGTTAAAAGAATGCTAAATGAAAATAGTCATAATTCCTATAGACTTACTTTTGTTCCAAGTCTCATTCTAAAGAATAATGAAACAAAAGAAAGCTTTAAATAAAATCTCATACAAATATTGTATTTTCAATAATTCATTAAATTTCTAGGAAATTGCTGGTACTAATGAAAAATTTACATGTGATTGTTTTGGCCACAATTTCATCTGTATAAAATAAAACATTTAGTTACTTGAAAAAACTCAATAGTTTTGTAATTTGCTTTTAGATCTAGAGGATGGCCCCAAACAAGCTATGGTTAGTGAACGGACAGAAGCCTTTACTACTGCTCGAAATTTATTGGCCTCTGGAGCTGATGCTATTGAAAGGATTATGTCTTCATACAAAGAGGTACTTGCATTTCTCGTCATCAATTTGATTAAATTAAGATATATGAAAATCAAGCAAAATGTAAATTACAAGATATACTTAGTATTTTGGAAAGATTTTTCTCTACCAAACATTGCTAAGAGTATAATCAAGATAAAAGACAGCCCTCCCAAGTATATTGCTGCTAATACCCTTTAATTTTTACACTTTCAATTATAACTCCTCTTTTTCTGTCTATAGTATGACGTATTTGTTTTTAATTAAAAAAAAAAAAACCACACCCCTAGGTGTGGATTCTGGAGCCAGAGTGCCTAAATTTAAATTCTTGCTCCAGTATTTACAAATTATATGAACTTACTCAAATTCCTTAACCTGTCTGTGTCTGTTTCATCATCTGTGAAATAAGGATAATGATAGCATTGACTTTGTAGGGTTGTTGTGAGTTAATACATGTAGAATGTTTAAAACCATACATATTAAGCAGTCACTAAATGTTAGCCTATAATATTACTTATATACCTTGCAAACTTTTATTCATCCTTCAATGACAAGTCAAGCCTCACCAACCACCTCTAAAACCCTCTTGTGATTCCACCTTCTTCCCACCTTCGTTGCAGAGTCTGGCTCTACCTTCTCTGTGTTCACAGTACACCTCGTGCTTTACCACATTGTAATTGACTATCCCCTGCACCAGGCCCTGAGTGGAAAGCAGGAACTGTCTTACTCAGCTTTACATTCTTAATATCCATTTTAATGCTTGGAATGTTGTACGTGGTCGATAAATACTTGCTGAAAGAATGGTAATAAGACCTGCAGATATCACAGTGTTAAGACTGGAAATCATTTTATTCAGTTCAGATGTTACATAATATTCCCATGGACAGACATTCTCACTATTAATTACTCTTGTGGCTTTTGTATCAATATAAATTGCCAGAGCATCTTTATAAATTTAGCTGCCTATTAAATCAGCCTTGAATAAGCCATATAAAAGAGTTACAAAGTTTGTGATTTACCCACAAAACTTTTCAGTCTCACTCAACAACTGATTTCTTGAATTGGGTTAAAAAAATAAAAGTAAAACCAGTTGTTTAGGGCCACGTACCAAACCAACTCAATTTTAAAAAATTTTTCAAATAGTAATTTTGATAATCTGAAGACACAGTTTTGAGGATAGGTTTTTTGATTAATAAATTACTTATTAAAATTAAATGACAAATCAAAATTTTAGCCATCTCACATTAAAATACTTTGGTATCTAAGTCACAGAAAGAACATCAATTAGTTTTTCTAGATTGTCTCCGACACAAAAACTGATTACATTTTGCTTTATTTTGGCTGACTGTGCTTTGAATCACAGAATGTTCACTTCTAAAGAATCTTATTGCTGCTATGACAGCACATGAAAGCATCATGCATTCTCTGCTAGCTCCAGAGGGAGCAAGGGTCCTTTTTAGAGTTAGAGTTCAAGGGCAAACCCCCTGTCTTATATCCCAAAGTAATTTGTCCACAGTCACATTCTCAGGTTTTTTCAGACACTCTTTGCCCACTCCACCCTGCATCCTGGTCTACTAACTCCTTGCCTCCTGCTTTTCTTTAACTGACCTCTACATTTGGTTTTGGACTTTTTATTTTTTTATGCAAATATATTTAGCCAGGTTTCTTTTGAATCCATATTTTGTTAATCCTTAGCTCTGTTTTCCTCTGCTTGAGAACTCAGGAGATTTTTGTGGATAACATTTTAGAAATTACCCTTTAAATAGCTATAACATTAACATATAGAAATGCGATACTAATCCAGCTACAGACCTCTCACACAGTAGAAACACGGTAGAAGGCTTTTGACAGTAATATGCACTCTTTTACTGCTTGTTTTGCACACACAAAAATCTTACACAAATGTCAGCATTGTTGTATTATTCCTCAATTTATTGTTTAAGAGACATTTACTAGTGACCTGCCTCGCTTATTGGTACCAGTTTCCTAGTAAACATTTCTGTAAGGGAATGGTTTTTGTGCTTTCCTTTTCACTGAGAAAGATGGTCTTGACAGGAGATGAGTCACCTTTCACAGTACCCTGACAACAAGGTGTTCTTTTAATAGAAAAACAGCAGGAGATTCAGCCTAAATTGGATCACTGGCAGGATAGGAGCAAGGTACCACTCTATTGAGCCTTATGGACTAAAGCAGAGATTTATCTCATCTTATCTTTAATCTCACCTAGAAAAAAGTCATATTTAATGTTTTTCTTTGGGCATATAAATCATGTTTGGCTTGAAAAGAAGCTGAATTGTGGAATTTGGACTGAAAAGGAGTTGAAGCTTTTCACTGAGCTCACTCCCAATTTTGGTATCCTCTAGCAGGGATATTTTCTCCGCCAAGCTTAGGAATTTTGGCAATCAATTTGACTCAGAAACATTCATTTCTAATAAGAAAAAAAATGTATTTTTCTTCTATTTAAAACCTATTTTAAATTGAAAAAAGATATCAAAATAAAGGATCATAATTTCATTGAATGAACTTAAGCTTTTCACAAAATTTCTAATTTTCTGGAAATGAAATCTGTCATTTAAACGAGTCAAATCAGAAATTTGACTAAAGATTTATTTATTTATGAATATTTTATTTTTTCCTTTTTCTGCCCAAAGCCCCCCGTACATAGTTGTGTATTTTCAGTTGTGGGTCCTTCTAGTTGTGCTATGTGGAACGCTGCCTCAGCATGGCTTCATGAGCAGTGCCGTGTCTGTGCCCAGGATTCCAACTGGTGAACCCTAGGCCGCTGAAGCAGAGCGCACAAACTTAACCACTCGGCCCCGGGGCTGGCCCCAAAAGATTTGTTTTTTTTAAGATCGGTACCTGAGCCAGCATCTGCTGCCAATCTTTTTTTTCCCTTCTCTCCAAAGCCCCCCAGTACATAGTGTATATTCTAGTTGTAGGTCCTTCTGGTTCTGCTATGTGCGATGCTACCTCAGCACTGCTTGATGAGCGGTGCTAGGTCTGCACCCAGGATCCAAACCGGCAAAACCCTGGGCCGCTGAAGTGGAGCGTGAAAACTTAACCACTTGGCCGTGGGGCCAGCCCCTTGACCAAAGATTTTTAAGTCTCACTAATATTCTGAAATCTTTACATTTCGTTTTTAACCCTGACTTGAATGAATAATTTTTTATGTGTTTTATAATCCCAATCAAACTTACATTGACACGTTGCTATGTTGCTCTCTTGATAAGCTTTTTACCATTACTTGTTTTAGTTATCAGATATGTTATTTATTTTTCATGTATAATAAAATAGGGTCTTTAACATTAAATCAAAAAGCTTATATGATTGCATATTTTTTTAAGTCTGTCTTGAGTATACTAACTCTATTTTATTTCTCTGTGTTGGTTTTAGATCACTGAATTAGCAGGCTATACTGCTCGAGGGTACAATATGTTTTGGGTCTTTGATGAAGCGAAAAGAGGCATTTATAAGAGAACTGCTGTCATGCAAGAGTCTGAAAACCACAGCAAGAATGGAGCTAACATAGAATTATCCCTCAGTGATACGATGGAAATCAAAGGTATTAGACTCAAATGTTTTTATATTTTTCCTGTATTTAAGTGTTTATCAACAGAACTAAAGTTTTTTAGAAGCTAGTCTTTAACAGATAAAAGAAACCAACATTTATTTATTTAAATAGTTATTCCTAAACTTAGTATTGCAGTTTGAGGAGTGGTGAGTAACATTAGCATTAAAAAAAAATTGTTACCTTTATTTAGAACAAAATTTCTAGAATTATTTTTGGAAACTGCACATATGGCAGAATGAATTGTTTGCTTTTAAAAATCAAATAACAGAATTAGAACTAATGTCATATTGTTCTTCATCATCCTATGTTTTTAAACTTATTTGGTTATCATATTTTTAAAAATTAAATATAAATGTCTTAATTCCCTTTTTGGGGCACCGTGTTTTTTCTGTAAGAAAGGTTAATTTAGAGAAACAAGTAGTTGTAAAGAGTATGGCTGGGTTATATCAGATAGAGTTTAGCTTTGCTCTCAGTATGATGTTGACATTAGATTATTGGTAAGTAATGTTTCTGAGAAAGATTTTCCAAGTAGATGTGTCAAAATGTCCAAATTTACGTTAAACTTTTCTTTAGATATAGATATCTATATTTCACTTGGTTTTCTGATTTGTTACTGTGAGTTATCTTTATAACGAATTTATCTATGTTGCATTATACTTTAAGTTATTTACATAATTAACAATAACATGTGATAGCTTTTGTAACTTAAGTCGTTCCTTAACTTATATGAAAAGTTATTGATGTGGATCATGGAATTATTTGTGAAAATGTTCCCATAATTACACCAACGGGAGAAGTGGTGGCTTCCAGGCTAAACTTCAAAGTAAGATGATATTCAAGAATCTTCTGATTGTTGCCATCACACTAATATAAAACAACACAGAATTCATGTACATTTCTTAAATACTTGGAGGAGCATATGGAAAGGAGGGGAAATCAAGAAAGGCATGCACAGTGGCTCAATTACAGAAGAAGTTACTTCCTCAGAAAGCAGAAAGAAAGAGAAATTTGATGTCTACTGCTTTATTGCCAGGTTGAAAATTAAAATTACAGTTCACTGAGAGCCTATACAAGGTTCCCCAACGGTTTTTCACACTGGGTTCTCCCTCATCTGAAAAAACAGGCCAAGAGATTGTGAGGATCCATAATTAGTGTTTTAATACATTTGGCAGGACTCAGTGTTTTTCACGTTGTGTGCTACTGGGATCTGCGTCTTCACTGTCATGTGTTAAACCTTTAAATCTTGTCCAAAAGTCATGTCGTTACCTAGAGAATCCTTCTGTGAGTTCCAGGCAGATTGCCATCTTTCTGCTTCCGCCTCCTCACCTTTAAAATGGGGAGAATAACGGTAACCTGCCTTTTGGATGTGAGGATTAAAGGAGACAGTTGGTGCAAAGCAGTTGGCACAGGATCTGGCACAAAGTGAAGCCTTCAATAAATTATGATTACAGTAGTTTTGATTTCCCTGCAGTCGGAACAGAGTTTAGTTGAAGTGAGTGGCTATGTCACAGCGGTGTCTCAGGCTGGTGTCTGCCGCCCTGAGCTAAGCCATACAAATCCCTAGAATAACTTTTCAAAAGCCTGTTAGCCTCTTGAGGCTCCTACACTTCATGTTATTTTATTTTATTTTATTTTATTTTATTTTATTTTATTTTATTTTATTTTATTTTATTGCAGTAACAGTGGATCCTAACATTATGTAGCTTTCAGATGTACGTTGTAATATATTTCGAATTCTGTGTAGATTACATCGTGTTCACCACCCAAAAACTAATGATAGTCCGTCACCTCACATGTGAGCCTCATCACCCCTTTGGCTCTCTCCCCTCCCCCCTCCTCCTATGGTAACCACCAATCCAATCTCCGTTGCTCTGTGCGTGTTTGTCATTGTTTTTATCTTCTGCTTATGAGTGAGATCACACAGTGTTTGACTTTCTCCCTCTGATTTATTTCACTTCACATAATACCCTCAAGGTCCATCCATGTTGTCACAAATGGCCGGATCTCATCATTTCTTAGGGCTGAGTAGCATTCCATTGTGTATACATACCGCGTCTTCTTTATCCATTCTTCCCTTGATGGGCACCTAGGTTGCTTCCAAGTTTTGGCTGTTGTGAATAATGCTGCAGTGAACCTAGGGGTGCATGTGTCTTTCTGCATTGGTGTTTGCAAGTTCTTTGGATAAATACCCAGCAGTGGGCTAGCTGGATCGTATATATGGTAGATGTATTCTTAGTTTTCCGAGGATACTCCATACTGCTTTCCATAGTGGCTGCACCAGTCTGCACTCCCACCAGCGGTGTAGGAGAATTCCCTTCTCTCCACATCCTCTCCGACACTTGTCTCTTGTCTCGTTAATTAGAGCCATCCTGAGCAGAGTAAGGTGACCTCTCCTTGTAGTTTTGATTTGCATTTCTCTGGTGGCTAATGATGTCGAGCACCTTTCCATGGGCCTGTTGGCCATCCGTAAGTCTTCTTTGGAGAAATCACTGCTCAGATCTTTTGCCCGTCTTTTTAATTGGGTTGTTGATTTTTGTTGTTGTTGAGCTGTATGAGTTCTTTGTGTATTTTGGATATAAACCCCTTATCCGATATATGGTTTGCAAGTATCTTCTCCCAGTTGTTAGGTTGCGTTTTGGTTTTGTGGAGGGTTTCCTTTGCCGTGCAGAAGATTTTTTTTGCTTTGATGTGGTCCCATTTGTTCCTTTTGTGTTTGGTTTGCATTGCCCAGTCAGACGTGGTACTTGAAAATAGGCTGCTAAGACTGCTGTCAAAGAGCATACTGCCTATGTTTTCTTGTAGGCGTTGCATGGTTTCGGGTGTGACATTCAAGTGAAACCCGAGGAGGCTGCAGTTCCCTAGAGCGAGCGTAGCGGGGACCCTGCGTCCCTGTCAGCGCACCTTGCCTCTCCGCGGAGGTCCGAAGCAGCGTGTGGGCGGGGCCACAGGAGTTCTCCCAGGAGGGTGTCCCTGTCGCTGCTGTCCGCAGTCGAGCACCGGAGGGGGGGCGGGGCGGGGCAGCGGCCGGGGAGCGTGTGGGCGGCGGCGCGCGCGGGGAGCGCGCGCGGCTGCTGGGCCGCCGTCCGGGGAGGCGTCGGCGAGCCGCGCCTGCCTGGCCAGAGCCGAGCCCGAGCCCGGCGGAGTCCGGCCGCGCTCTGCTGCTCTCTCCCGGGCCGGGCTCCTCCGTCCGCCCGGCGTCCTTGTCCCCGCTGGGCACAGCAGCCCGGGCCCTCCACAGCCACGGCCGCTAGCCTGAGGAGGCCCTCCTTCAGCTCCCGCTCTCCCTGCTCGCCGGACACGGACGACCAGGGCGCCTGCGAAGATGATTCCATCTGGGAGAGGTACCTGGGGGCGTGGGCCTGGGGGCTGGTGGGAGGCGAGCGTGTCCCTCAGGAATAGGCTTGTGCGCCGACAGGTGCCCGTCAGGTGGCGGGACAGCTGTGCCGCGCGGGGAGCGAGGGGGTCTCTTCGGGCGCTTCACGCGTTCGCGGAACGGGCGGTGTGTGCCGGGCACCTGCCCAGGGGCCAGCCTGGGGATGCGGTGCCCGGGAGTCGGGCGCTGAAGCGGCCCCCGTGGTTTTGGCTTCTTGGAAGGACAGACGCGAAGTTGGTAAGGACACTGGTCTCGATGCGTTCTGAGGAGTGCAGGTCTCCCTCTTGTAGAGGCTACGTTCCTTTGGGGTTTTCGTGAAGCCTGTTGTGCCCCTGAAGCTCAGGCCGGTTCAGGGGAAGTGGCCTGTCGAGGGCCACATAATATTTGTGTGCAGAGCCAGTGCTTTCCAAAGCCCTTGACTGTGCAGAAGTCTACCTGCTAGGGGTGCAGTGGGGGCTGTCCGGGGAGCATTGTGAGCACAGGTATGTGTCCCCTGGTTTGAACTTTACCAGAATGTCCTATTTCTTTCTTTTACCGAATATGCTGTTCCTGAAATTCAGCCCCTGATGCTTATAACCGGTAGCTCTAGTCCATTTTCACCGCTCCCTAGTTTTCCGCACATTCCTTGCTTCACAACAAAGGCGAGCAGGTGTGCGAAGCCCACAGCACAGTTCCCGCCGTGAGTCAGCGCTCAGTCAACATTTGTTGAATGGAACTGAGCCCAGACTGAGTGTTAACAGCGACGCTTGGTTCCCCAGGCTGCATTCTCTGTCCTTTGCGCCGGGACCAAGGATCCTGTTTAATTCATTTTCAGTTGATTTTTGTGCATGGTGTAAGTTAATGGCCTACTTTCATTCTTTTCATGTGGCTCTCCGGTTTTCCCAACACCACTTATTGAAGAGACTCTCCTTGCTCTATTGTATGCTCTTGGCTCCTTTGTCGAATATTAGCTGTCCATACATGTGTGGGTTTATTTCTGCGCTCTCAGTTCCGTTCCATTGATCTGTGTGTCTGTTTTTCTGCCAGTACCATGCTGTTTTGGTTACTAGAGCTTCTTAGTATATGTTGAAATCAGGGAGTGTGATACCTCCAGCTTTGTTCTTTTTTCTCAGGAATCCTTTGGCTTTTCGGGGTCTTTTGTTGTTCCATATAAATTGTAGGATTCTTTGTTCTATTTCTGTAAAAAATGCTGTAACTTTGATAGGGATTGTGTTGAATCTGTAGATTGCTTTAGGAAGTATGGACATTTTAACTATGTTAATTCTTCCAACCCAAGAGCACAGAATATCTTTCCATTTCTTTGCATCTTCTTTGATTTCTTCCAACAATGTTTTACAGTTTTCGGTGTACAGATCTTTCACCTCTTTGGTTAAGTTTATTCCTAAGTATTTTATTATTTTTGTTGCAATTGTAAATGGGATTGTATTCTTAATTTCTCTTTCTGCTACTTCGTGTTAGCATATAGAAACACAACCGATTTTTTGCCTGTAGGGGATCAAGACACTCAGCCAATGCAGGCTGACAAGTAGCCTGAGGGCTTGCTGTTGGGTGGGGCAGGTCCCTAGGGCCGCCTGCCTGCCCTGGCTGAACTGGATTAAATCTGTGCTCTAGTGGGTATGGCAGCCCCCTGGGCTAACAGGCCAGGGGAAGAACCTCAGTGGTGTCTGCTGGGGTCTGAGTTAGCACGCCTGGACCATGTCAGAACAATAGCCCCCACCAATGTCTCAGTCTCAGGAGAGGTCTCTCCTTTCACCAAGATGCCCCCAGAGCCCACCAGGTGAGTCTCTTTTCACCAAAGGACTGTCAGCCTTCTCTCTGGTGATTTTAGTTTGCTGAGACGGGTGAGTTTGTGCATGGGCCCTTTAAGACCCAACTCTTTTCAGTTTTCATCTGATAGCTTTTCTGGGGGTATTCCCTGCTGCAGTTAATAGCCAGCGAAGCCAGATACTAAGACCCTCGTCTCAGTTGTGCTGAGTCTAAAGGATGCTTTTAGTAGTATTGGCCCCTGCTTTGGACCTCACCCCTCCCGGGAGGGCTGCATACCCTAGGGTGGCTCCCTCCTGGCCAGCTGAGAAACTCCACTGCTCCCAAAGGTGACTTTTTTCTCACCAGCTGGAATTTCTGGCCCTTCTGCCTTTGTCAGAACTGTCCCTTGTTGTGGGGGTTCTTTTTATCCAGTTTTCAGTTTTCTATACAGGGTAATTTTTCCAAAAATAATTGTAACCTGGTTGCATTCATGGGAGGAGATGAGTTCAGAGTCTCCTTACACCGCCATCTTGACAAGATCCGCCACTTCTACACTTCTGTTACTTCTGTTTTCATTTTCTCCCTCCTTTGGTACAGAGCCCATCTGGGGACCCTATTGAGGTCATCTGTCTCATGGGGGTTGTGAGGATTAAATGTGGAGTGCTTCCAACAGTACTTGGCACACAGTAGGTGTTCAAGTTTGGTAGTTATTGTCATGACCACCACCCCATCATCCTCAAACCATCACCATCGCCATCACCATCACCGTCATCATCATCATGACCTCGTGCTGTCACTCCTACAGTCTGGTAGTTAGGACTCTTCAGATTGGATACACTAGATTTATGCCTAATAATTCCACTTGTTTCAGCAGATATCTGTTGAGTGCTTACCATGATAGCTAAATTCTCCCCACTCCCCATTCTCTCGTCTCCTTATCTTCCCATCATGCTGCGACCCTAAGTCAGTTCTCCACTCTAATTTTTTTAACACTGACCCCCCAAAGCCTCACAGTGTCCTTGAAATTACCACTCCATAATCGTCAGCCTCCTCTATTTCCTCAGCCTCTTCTTAGCCCTTCCCTCCCTCTCTTTGCCTTGGCCCTGGCCCTGCCTACGGAATATCCTTTTCTTGAAGCCCCGTCAAGTGGTGCCTGCAGATCTCAGGATTAGGGGGTACGAGATTTATGTCCTCTCTGCTCTTTGTCCTCCCACACCATTTCTTTGAGATCCATAGTCCCCAGCTGGATCATCCTCTCCTCCTCATTACTCTTTTCTGCCTAATTAGTCCCCTATTTCATTGAAGACTTGATCGCCTGGCCCACAGCTTTCCTCTCTGCCTCAATTCTTGCTGTCATCCTAGTTGACTTCAGTGTGCATGCGGAGGACTGAGCCTGCACACGGGGTACTCATTTTCTTCAATACCTCATCTGTACTGCTGACCTCTTCTCATCCACCTGTCCCCATTCCCACCATAATACCCTGGATTTGCATCCTGATGCTGCACCACCTCACAAATGAGCAGTGCAGCACCCTCCAGCCCTGATCTCTTCTTTCCAGCTTGCTTGGTCGCTTAATTCAGCTAGGCCCTCAGCATATTTTTCCTCAGGCCCTCCATGGTGTACTCTATCCTTTAGATGCTTCCTCTATGCTGTTACCTCTCAGTTGAGCTTGGACTTCATAGTCCATCCATGATTAATTCTCTTGGCAATGCCTTCCTCTCCCTTGCCCTTCAGTCCCAGTAAACCCAAAAGCAAACTACCCATTTTTGTCTTGAGTACTGGAGCTAGGACTCAGAGCAGGGCAGCTGGGTACTACTTTGAGTTCATGTCACCCCACCTCACCTGTGCCCTCACAGAGCCTGACCATTCTAGTAGGATTCTCTTGTCAAGTCACTCTCCCATGCTCCAGAATATATAATTCAGACGTTTTCCACAAACTTCTGATTTACTCCCCCCAACCCTTCATTCTCAAAATAATATGGGTGATGTTTTGAGTATGCCTAACATAGAAAATAGAAGCCTTCAGATTGGAACTCCATTCACTTCCTCCAAGAAACTTAACCAACCTATCCTACTGTTAGAGTTGCAATGTCCTCCAGCAAAGACCACCAGAAACACATCAGTAGGTAAACCAGTTGGGTTTAATTACTCTTTGTAATGAGGGAGGCCTCACATCATAGGGAACTCTGGAGCCTATCAGGATGAGGGCGTTAGAAAGAACTTACAGGATTTGGGCTTTGGTTGGATAGTTTGGGGAGGGTTCAAGGAAGCAGGGATTTGCTCTGGACTGGGTGCTGAGAGGAGGCAGGGACAATTCTGTGATCGTGTAGCTCAATCAATCCTTTCTAGAAGGAGTTGTGACTAGAGTGAGACAAACGCCGTAATTCATAAAAAAGCCACAGTTGCTCGCTTCAGGCAGGAGAGAGGGATGTTTGGTATTTTCTGGATGGCACGACGGCCTTGTGTTTGTCTGTTTAGGCAAAATGATGAAGTGGTCTTGTTTTGTCTCACGTCATCCCTGTTGCAGCGTGACCTTGTGCTGGTGTCTGTGAGAAGTTTACGTCCAACAGGTGAACAGCATGGCTTGTGTGAGCACGAGGCCAGCTTCTAACAACAGGAAAGCCTGGCTCATGGTACCGGACCAGCTCCTGGATGTCAGCACTGCTTTTCTTCTTTTCGCAGAGGAGGAAGTGAGTTTTAAAAAGATAAATAGGTGTTTGCCAGGCAGGAGAAAACAGCATGAGCTAAACAGGATGCAGATTGAAGCAGAATAGTGTGTCAGGAGACGTTGACATCGGGTGGGGGAATGGGTGGCAAGAGAGAAGTCCATTGAGGTTGTGGGAGAATGAGATGTAGAAGGTGTCAAGGCTAATGGAAGGTCGTGAGGGGTTTTAAGTGGAAGAACTGACATGATCTGGGGTGTGTTGTAGAAAACTCCCAGCAGCTGTGGGGGAGATGGGGCGGTGACAGAGGGAAGGTCTGTGCTCTTTTCCGTCCCCACTGCTGCAGCCCTTGCTCAGGTCTGTTCTCTCACCTGCTCTATTGCACCACGTCCTTGGTGTTGGACCTGCTTCTGGTCTAACCCCCTCCCCCACCCCAGTGATCATGCCGTGGCCAGGGTGATTTAGCAGAATCACAAATCTTATCCTGTCACTTTGTCAGTTACAACCTTTGATGCCCCATCAGCCATGAGGTAAAAACCTACAGGACATTGCATGACACACCACACCTTTCATCATCTGATCATGCCACCTGGATACCCACTGCCAGTTGGGAAGATCCTTTAGGATGTCTCAGAATGATCTCAAATTCATGATTTCCAAAACTGTGCTCTCGCATCATCTTCGCGTGTTCTCCTCCTTGTTACCCCACCCCAAAACCCAGTGAATGGGGCCGTTGTTCATTCAGTTCCCAAGTACCAAATGTAGGAGTCAGCTTGGAACTGCCCTTTGGTGTACCACCTTATGTGATCAATCACCCAGACCTGTTGATGTTATTTGTTCGATATTTCTGGAATCTACCTCCTTTTCTCCACCTCTGCTTCTGCCATCTCAGTTCAAGCTAAGATCACCTGTGGTCTGAGCTATGGCACTAGTCTGGTGACTGGACCCCAGTCACTGTTCCCTCCTCCAAACCCATATCTCATAGTGAATCCAGAGGTTTGTAAAGGGCATATTTTATCCTGTCACTCCCTAGTTTACTAGCTTCTTGTGGCTGTTGTAAAAAGACCAAAGTTCCTTATGTGGTCTCCACAGCCCTGCCTGCTCTGTCCTACTTCTCCAGCCTCCCTTCATACCACTCCCCCCTTCCCTAAGGGATCCTTTCTATTCTTCAAATGTGCCCTGTTCCTGCCTCCCTTGGTGCCTGTCAGCACACTGTTCCCTCTGCCCGCAATGCTTTCTCCCACCCTCCCTGCCACAGTGGTTCCACGTCATCTCTCAGATGAAGGCAGCCACTCAACACACTTTATTGAGTGCCTACTCAGTTTCTGGAGACAGTGTTTTAGCATGGATACAGAAGTGAACAAAACAGACAAAACTGGAGCTCTTAGGCAGCATTTATTCCAGGAGGGAGACAGTCGGAACGACAATAAGGAAAATATTTGGCATGTCAGGTGGTGATAGATGCAGTAGGAGTGTTGGAAGGAGTTGTGACTGGAGATGGGATGGCCAGGGAAGGCCCCAATGAAGTTAATGCTGGGGAAAGACTTGTGGAGGGTGAGGGAGTGAGCCCTGTGGATATATGGGGTAACGGTGTCCAGGCAGAGAGAACAGAGAGCAGAAAGGCCCTGAGGCAGGAGCTGGCCTTCCCTGTTCCAGGAGCCACAAGGCCAGCCTGAGTGAGATGGAGAAGAGTAGCAGATGGAATCTGGGTGGCCGTGGGTACAGATGCTGCAGGCTCTTGTAAGGCCCTAACTTTTCCTCTGAGGTAGGCACCATTGGAGGATTTTGAACTGGAGAAGGAGGTGACGTGATTTGAGTTTTCACAGGATCACGTCAGCTTCTCTGTGGAGAATAGACTATAGGAGACAAGGCTAGAAAAGGGAGATGAGTGAGTGGTACTGGAATATTCCAAGTCAGACATGCTGTGGCTTGGATCAGGATGGTAGCAGAGCAAGTTCTGAGAGTCCGTCAGATTCTGGGTCCGTTTTGAAGAGCAAATGAGCTGATATTATGTGCTGACAGACTGGATGTGGGGGAGACTGAGGAGTCAAAGATGACTCCAGGGTTTTTTGGTTTCTCTCAGATATGGATCCCTCAAGGAGGCCTTTCTGACACCTGCAGTCAAGATCTTGCCCCTGTTATATGTCCTCATGACACCCTCTGCATTGCCTTGGTGGTCATCAGCTCAGTTGTAATTCAGACATACTGTTTCATGCTTTTCTGTCTAAAAGTTCTTGGTCAGCTGTAAGAATCTCCGCGGCCTCTGGAGGAACCCGAGGCTGCAGTTCCCTGAGAGCAAGCGTAGCGGGGACCCTGCGTCCGTCCCTGTCAGCGCACCTTCCCGCTCCGCGAAGGTCAGAAACGTGTGGACGGGGCCCCAGGAGTTCTGACATCAGGGTGTCCCTGTCCACAGTCCACCGCCAGAGGGGGCGGGGCAACGGCCTGGGAGCATCTGGGCCGGGGCGCCAAGGAGCACGCCGCTGCTGGGCCGCCGTCTTGGGAGCCGTCCGTGACCCGCGCCTGCGAGCCGAGCCCGGCGGAGTCCGGCCGCGCTCTGCTACTCTCTCCGGGGCTGGGCTCGTCCGTTCCCCCGGCGTCCTTTGACGCCGCTCCGTGTCCCCGGTGGGCACAGCAGCCCGGGCCCTCCACAGCCATGGCCACTAGCCTGAGGAGGCCGTCCTTCAGCTCCCGCTCTTCCTGCTCGCCAGACACGGACGACCAGGGCGCCTGCGAAGATGATTCCATCTGGGAGAGGTGCCTGGGGGCGTGGGGCGTGGGCCTAGGGGCTGGTGGGAGGCGAGGCGAGCCGAGCCTGTATCTGAGGAATAGGCTTGTGCACCAAGAGGTGCCCGTCAGGTCGCGCGACAGCTGTGGGGCGCGCGGAGCGAGGGGTCTCTTGGTGCGCTCACGTTCATGGAACGTGTGGTGTGTGCCGGGCATGGGGCCAGCCCGGGGATGCGGTGCCCGGGAGTCGGGCGCTGAAGCGGCACACGTGGTCTTGGCTCCTTGGAACCAAGTCTTGCTGGAAGCACAGATGTGAAGAAGAGAGTAACGTTGGTCTCGATGGGTTCTGAGGAGTGCAGCTCTCCTTCTTGTACGGGATTGTTAAGGCACCTTCTAGTTTTAGTTTATTTGTTGTTGTCTTTTAAAAGAAATTGATCGGATCTCACGGTATTTCTGTGCTGTGTCCGTTTCTGCCTTAATATGTGGCTTTCTAATTCTAGATGTTTGTTTTTCTTTTTTTAACATCTTCCAATGCGTGTTTGAAATAATTAAATGTGGAGTGTTGTGCTGTATTTTTTCTCCTTCATGTTTTTGGAGGAGCAGAGGAGAAATTTTGAACGACTGAAATGTTACGATTCAGTTTGTTTTCTTCTTACAGTAACTTTGTATGGAATTCTTTTTTCCTGTTCCTGGATGCTGTATGGACAGGGTTCCTAGTGTGAGAGAGCCCACTTCTGTCAGGATGGTGAAGCGCAGTTTCTTTAAACATAACGCAATTGGGAATTAAGGGGTATATTTTGTTTCTCTTTCCTTTGTGCAAAATCCTTCCTATTCCTTTTTTCTTTCCTTCCATCCTCTTTCCTTATGGCCCCATCTCGGAGGAGCACCGCCTCTTTTGCCAATTTCTGGTTCTCCCTTGGAAGCAGTGCTTCTCCAAGGCTGACACCTCCAGAGCCTTTCCCCTTGCAGCAGCGTGCTCGTGGCCAGTGCCCAGGGCTACCGAGTCCTTCGCCTGTGTTGCGTATTTCAGCAGGTAGTGTTGGACTTCCTCTTTTGAGGGTGGTTTGATGTGTTTTATCTGATTCCTCCATGACCTTGTCCTTTCCATGGAGTCTTAAACCTTGTAATCCTCCACTCTGCCAAAGGCTTTCAGTAGTGGTCGGAGCTGGGCTGAAAGTTGGCATTTCTTTCTGAACTTGCAGGTCATTTGAAGGTTATGGTCGTCTTGGTCATCTTGTGACACTACAGGCTTGCTTCTATGTGTCTTTGTTGGTTCTCCTTGTTGACTGTATGATTTGGAGGAGGTCGATTGTATGACTGCGGAGAGTTTTGGATTCAGGTAGCTGTCTTGATCTTCCAGACCCTGAAGGCTCTCCCAGAGTTCTTCCCGGTATCGATTTTCACAGGCCTATCCCACACGTGATGTTCTTCCTTTTGTTTTCTTGATCGGATGGTATTTCGATGCCAGTTTCATTTTTAATTGATGGATTGTGTCCTTGCTGCCTATTGGTCATCTGTATTTATTTCTCAGTCAATTATTTATTCCTACCCCTTAGCAATTTCTTAGTTGGGTTTTGGGAGCTCCTTCTTCACTGTGGATATTAACCATTTGTCTATTTTATGTGTTGCTCATATTTTTTCTGAGTCTGACTCATCTTTTAACTGTGTTTCTAGTATTGTTGCTAGATGGAATAGTGTATCTTGGGAGTCTTTGCACATTAGTGTAAATCTTTTTGTTTTTGTCTTCGCTCGTGGGTGAGAGATTGGGTATCGAATGCTTATCTCACACAGTTTTGTCCCTCGTCTTTGTCCACACACATTGCTCCACTGTATCCTAGAATTGCAGATGAGCAATCTAATTCCAATGTGACCTTTTTTTCTCTTTCTTCCTAAATCCCTAGAGAATTTTATTTATTCTTGAAGTTCCAAAACTTTCTCAATATGTGTTATGGTCATATTTTTTTCTCATCAATTTGGCCTCATATCTGATGTGTTCGTTTTGATGATCGGGGCCCTCCTTGAGTTGCAGAAAGTTTTCTCTGAGATGTGTTTAAAGATTATTTTTCTCATCTGCTCTGCTCTTTCCCTCAGACATGCCAATCATTCTTCTATTGAAAATCTTTTTCCATCTCTGAAATCTTCTTCTTATTTTCTCTCTTTTCCTTTATCTCCTTCTTTCTGAGAGAGTTTCTCAAGAATGGCTTCAACATCATTGATTGAATTCCCAGTGATGTAAAAACTGATCTTGATTGTTTCTAAGCTGCATGTAATCTCAAGGGAAATTTTATTCTTTCCCAAATACTTTCTCTTTATCTTTTTGTCTATTTCTCCCTTGCCACCCTCTCCCTTTACAGCTCAGTCCCTCAACTTATACAGGTTTTCATTTCTTGCTTCATAGAGCAAACAGTTTCCTGAATTTTCCTGAGAACACAAACACAGCAGAAGCTTTCTAAAATATAGTTCTGTTTCCTCAAATAGAAGTCTTTCAAGGACTCTTCTCCTGACTTTTCAGCTGAACGTTTCTATGTTCATGCTGTACAGTCTTGAAGAAAAATAAGACAAAGACATATGGCTGAGATATATGTTCTGATTTCCACGTCGGCATATTCATGAAGGAGCGAGAAATGGACAGCCTTTTCCTATTAGTTAGACATAATTTCTACTTAGTTCCTATCAGGTTGCTATGTGATCTTTTCCTTGTTCCTGCTCTGAAGTTGGAGAACTCGGTGATGTGCACAGCCTTGAGCCACATTTCTAGTTTATTTTTTTTATTTTTATTTCTTTGTGCTGATGAAGATTCGTCCAGAGCTAACATCTACCGCCAATCTTCCTCTTTTTTTCTAATTGAGGTCAAAAGAGTTTATAACATTGTGAAATGTCAGTGGTCCATTATAATTTGTTCGTCACCGTATCAATGTGCCCCTTTACCCCTATGCCCAGCTCCCTCCCCTCTTCCCCTTTGGTAACCAGTAAACCGTTCTCTTTGTTCGTGTGTTTACCTTCCACGTATGAGTGAAATCACATGGTGTTTGCCTTTCTCTGTCTGGCTTATTTCACTTAACATAACACCCTCAAGTTCCATCCATGTTGTTGTGAATGGGACAAGTTTGTCTTTTTTTATGGCTGAGTAGTATTGCATTGTGTGTGTGTGTGTAAATATATATATATATATATATGTGTGTGTATGTACGTATATGACATCTTCATCCAGTTGTCAGTTGATGGGCACTTGGTTTGCTTCCGTATCTTGGCTATTGTGAATAATGCTGCAAGGAACATAGGGGTACATAAGTCTCTCTGAATCATTGATTTCCAGTTCTTTGCTTAAGTACCTAGTCATGAGATAGTAGTGAAGAGACTGTCTTTTCTCCATTGTATGTTCTTGGCACCTTTGTCAAAGATTAGCTGACCATAGATGTGTGGTTTTATTTCTGGGCTTTCAGTTCTGTTCCGTTGATCTGTGTGCCAGTTTTTGTACCAGTACCATGCCATTTTGGTCACTATGGCTTTGTAGTATATTTTGAAGTCAGGGATTGTGATACCTCCAGCTTTGTTCTTTTTTCTCAGGATTGCCTTAGCAATTTGAGATCTTTGCCCCATATGAATTTTAGTATTCCTTGCTCTGTTTCCGTCAAGAATGTCAGTGGGATGCTGATAGGGATTGCATTGAATCTGTAGATTGCTTTGTGTAGTATGGACGTTTTACCTATGTTTATTCTTCCAATCCATAAGCAAGGAGTCTCTTAACATCTCTTTAAGTCACTATCAATTTCTCTCACTCATGTCTTATAGTTTTCTTTGTATAAGTCCTTCACTTCCCTTGGTTAAATTTATTCCTAGGTACTTAATTTTTTTAGGTACGCTGGCAAATGGAATTATATTTTTGAGTTCCCTTTCTGTAAGTTTGTTGTTGGAGTATAGAAAAGCAACTGAATTTTGTAAGTTGACTCTGTACCCTGCAAATTTACTGTAGTTGTTAATTATTTGTATTAGTTTTCCAGTGGATTTTGGGGGGTTTTCTATATACAAGCTCATGTTGTGTGCAAACAGCGAGAGTTTCACTTCTTCACTCCCTATTTGGATTCCATTTATTCTTTTCTCTTGCCTAATTGCTCTGGCCAAAACCTCCAGTACTATGTTGAATAAGAGTGATGATAGTAGGCATCCTTGTCTCGTTCCTGTTCTCAGGGGGATGGCGCTCAGTTTTTGCCCATTGAGTATGATATTGGCTGTGGATTTGTCATATATGGCCTTTATTATGTTGAGGTAATTTCCTTGTATCCCTATTTTTTTTCATAGTTTTTATCATAAATGGCTGTTGGATCTTGTCAAGTGCTTTCTCTGCATCTATTGAGATGATCATGTGGGTTTTATTCTTCAATTTGTTGATGTGGTGTATCACATTGATAGATTTGCAGATGTTGAACCATCCCTATGTCCCTGGTATGAATCCCACTTGATCATGATGTATGATCCTATTGACGTATTGCTGAATTCAGGTTGCCAAAATTTTGTTGAGAATTTTTGCATCTATGTTCATCAGCGATATTAGCCTGTAGTTCTCCTTTTTTGTGCTGTCCCTCTCAGGCTTTGGTATCAGTGATGCTGGCCTCGTAGAATGTGTTAGGAAGTGTTCCATCCTCCCTTGTGTTATTTTTAATATCTTCTTTTAGGTTTGTTAACAGTTGCTTTACGAACTTTGCTGCTCCTGTGTTGGGTGCATAGATATTTATAAGTGTTATTATTCTTCTTGATGGAGTGTCCCTTGATCATTGTATACTGCCCCTCTTTGTATTTCTTCACCTGCCTTGTCTTGAAGTCTACTTTGTCTGATGTAAGTATTGCGACATCTGCTTTCTTTTGTTTGCTGTTAGCTTGGAGTCTCGTCTTCCACCTCTTCACTCTGAGCCTGTACTTGTCATTGGAGCTGAGATGAGTTTTGTGGAGATGACAAATTATTGGATCTTGTTCTTTAATCCATCTTGCCACTCTGTGTCTTTTTATTGGAGAGTTCAGTCCATTTCCATTGAAGGTGATTATTGATGTATGACGGCTTAATGGTGTCATTATATCACTGATTATCCAGTTTCCCTGCATTTCCTTTGTTTCTCATCCTGTGTGTTTTGGTCTACCCATTGAATTATGCCGTTTTTTATGCTGTGTGTCTTTGTTTTTTCCTTATTTCTTTTTTGTGTCTCTGTTCTGCTTTTTAGTTTAGTGGCTGCCCTGAAGTTTGTATTCAGAATCTCGTGCATAACATAGTCCCTTTTCAGATGACCTCTTACTTCCTTGGTCTAAACTGATTCAGTCCCTTTCCACCTCGCCTCCTAAGTTATTATTCTCATATCTTATTCCAACTTGTGTCATGAGTTTGTGGTTAAAGTGACAAGATTGTCTTTGTTTTTGGTGTATTCCTTCCCTTTAGCCTAATGCTGTAGTTGAATATTTGCTATCCTGTTCTGATCCTGTCTATCTGTTGGTCTCCTTACTCTGTGTTTTGTGACCCCTCTCTCCCCTTTGTCATTTTTTCAGGTATGAGGGCCTTCTTGAGGATTTCTTGGTGTGGGAGGATGGGTCTCATGGCTACGAAGTCCCTTAGCATTGTTTGTCTGGGAAAGTTTTAATTTCTCCCTCATAGCTGAAGGGTGTTTTTGCTGGGTAGAGTATACTTGGCTGAAGATTTTTATCGTTTAAAATTTTGGATATGTCCTTCCATTCTCTTCTAGCTTGTAAGGTTTCTGCAGAGAAGTCTGCTTATCTGATAGGGGTTCCTTTGTAGGGTATTTTCTTCTGCCTTGCTGCCCTGAGTATTCTTTCTTTGTCATTCATTTTTGCCAGTTTTACTACTATATGCCTTGCAGTAGGTCTTTTTACTTGGACACATCTAGGAGATCTGAAGGCTTCCTCCAGACACGTTTCCCTCTCATTGTCTAGATTTGGGAAGTTGTCTGCTGTTATTTCTGTGAGCACGCTTTCTGCTCTACTCTCCTTATCTTCACCTTCTTCAATACCTATAATTCTTATGTTGTATTTTCTCATTGAGTTGGCTATTTCTCGGAGACTTTCTTCATTTCTTTTTAGTCTCAGTTCTCTCTCCTTCTCTGTCTGGAGCATTTCAACATGTCGCTCCTCTGTGGTGTCCACACGAGCATTCAGGGAATCTGTATTTTGTTTTATAGCTTCCATTGTGTCTTTCATCTCTAATATTTCTGATTGATTCTTCTTTATAGTTTCAATCTGTTTTGTGGACTAGCTCCTGAACTCGTTGAATTGTTTCTCTATATTCTCTTTTACCTCATTGAGTTTTTTGACAATAGCTCTTTTGAATTCATTGTTGCTTAGTTTACTTATTTCTGCATCCTCAGGACTGAATTCTGGGTGCTTATTTTCTCTCTGGTCTGGAGATTTGATGAATTGCCTGATGCTGGAAGGATGAGTCTTTTTCCCGTTGTGATAGTATTCTGTTGCAGCTACAGCATGTTGCCAATGGATGGGGGTCGAGAGCCGTGTGTTCTGAGCCCTCCACCTTCAGCGGAGATGGCCCAGTGCAGTGCGGGTCAGGGGCGGGGCACTTTTTCCTACGTGCAGTCCCGGGTTTCCCGATCAGCTCTCGCTATCTGGTCTCCTGTGGTCTTGGCTTGATGAGGTCACCCCTGAGTGAAAGCTTTTGCCCTGTTAAAGGGCTTCCCTTTAGGCCGCAAGGGCCCTAGGGAGTCCTGGGTGATTCCACAGACGCGCAACCCCTCCCCCACTCCTTCTGTCACGGAGCCTCCCTGGCAGTGACCACAGGCTTTAGGGGAGGGAGCAGAGTTCTCTCTTACCCTGTGCCAGCTCCTCTGAGGCAGGGCTCCAGCCTCTCCACCCTCTGTCGTGTGGCTGCCGTGACTCTCCAAGGATTTTTGTGCTTTTAGGGTATTTTCTTTTGGAATAGGGTTGCTCCTTTTTGTTGTATCTTGGAGGGGAGAGAGTCCCGGGCAAGCTCACTCCACCATGATGCTGATGTCACTCCATTGCTTGTTTAATCTTGAAGTCAGTTTTGTCTAAGGACAGCAACACCTGCTTCTATTGTTTGCCATTAGCTTGGAGTCTCATCTTCCATCAGTTCACTCTGAGCCTTTGTTTGTCTTTAGAGCTGAGATCTGTTTCCTGGAGGCAGCATAATGTTGAGTCTTATTTTTTAATCCATCCCACCACTCTCTCTCTCTCTGTTTTTTGTTTTTTTTTTTTGAGGAAGATTAGCCCTGAGCTAACATCTGCTGCCAATCCTCCTCTTTTTGCTGGGGAAGACTGGCCCTGAGCCAACATCCATGCCCATCTTCCTCTACTTTATATGTGGGACACCTACCACAGCATGGCTTGCCAAGCTGTGCCATGTCCACATCTGGGATCCTAACTGGCGCACCCCGGACTGCCAAAGCAGAACATGTGCACTTAACTGCTGAGCCACTGGCCCGGGTCTACACTCTCTCTTTTTTGATGGGAGAATTCAATCCATTTACATTTAGAGTGATGATTGATCTATGAGGGCTTACTGCTGCCATTTTATCACTTGTTTTCTGGTCGTTCTGTATTTCCCTTGTTTCTTGTCCTTTGTATTTCGGACTGCCAGTTTAGTTTGGTAGTTCTCTATAATGATTTTCTCCGTATGTATCCTTTGTGTCTCTGTTCTGATTGTTTGTTTAGTGGTCGCCATGAGGTTTATCTAAAAAATCTCATAGATGAGATAGTCCATTTCCTGATGCCCTCTTCTTTCCTTAGTCTAAAGCAGGTTCCATTCCTTTCTTCATCCCCTTCTAAGTTACTTTTGTCGTAACTTCTGCTTTCTGATGTGAGTTTGTGGTTAAAATGATGAGATTACGGTTATTTTTGATGTGTTCCTTTCCTTTATCTTCAATATTATAATTGGTTGCTATCCTGTCCTGATAGAGAACTGCAGTTTTCTGATTTTGTCTGCCTATTTATCTCTTTGCTCAAGGCTTTTTAAACCCTTTCTTTTTCTTTCTGATATGAGGGCCGCCTTGATCATTTCTTGTATGAGGGAGTCTTGTGGCAATGAACTCCCTCCACTTTTGTTTATCTGGGAAATTTTTTATTTCTCCATCATATCTGAAGGATAATTTCGATGGATAGAGTCTTCTTGGCTGAAAGTTTCTGTTTTTCAGAATTTTGAGGATATTGTTCTGTTCTCTCCTAGCCTGTAAGGTTTCTGCTGGGAAATTCGGTGAAAGCCTGCTAGGGGTTCCTTTGTAGGTTATTTTCTCCTGCCTTGCTACCCTTAATATTTTTCTTTGTCATTTACTTTTGCCAGTTTCACTAACATATGCCTTAGAGAAGGTGTTTTTACATTGATACAATTAGGAGTTCGGTTAGCTGCTTTTTTTTTTTTTTAAAGATTTTATTTTTTTCCTTTTTCTCCCCACAGCCCCCTGGTACATAGTTGTATATTCTTAGTTGTGGGTCCTTCTACTTGTGGCATGTGGGACGCCGCCTCATCGTGGTTTTGATGAGCAGTGCCATGTCCGTGCCCAGGATTCGAACCAACAAAACACTGGGCCGCCTGCAGCGAAGCGCGTGAAATTAACCACTCGGCCATGGGGCCAGCCCCTCGGTTAGCTTCTTTTACTTGTAAATCCAGTTTCTTCCCCAGGTTTGAGAAGTTCTCAGCTATTATTTCTTTGAACAAGCTTTCTGTTCCTTTCTCTCCCTTCTTCCTCTGGCATATCTATAATCCTTCTGTTGCATTTCCTAATTGAGTCAGATGATTCTGGGAGAATTTTTTCATTTCTTTTTTATCATAGTTCCGCCTCCTTCTTCTGAAGCATTTCTATATTTCTGTCCTCCAAGCTGCTGCTTCTGTGTTCCATAAATCAGCCCTGTTATTCAAGGACTCCAGATTTTTCTCATTCATTGTGTCTTTCATCTCCAACATTTCTGATGGGTTTTTATTTATAGTTTCAGTCTCTTTTGTGAAGAATTCTGTCTGTTCATTAAATTTTGTTCCTGATTTCATTGAACTGCTTTCCCAAGTTTTCTTGTAACTCATTGAGTTTTTTAATGATAGCTATTTTGAATTGTCTTTCATTTAGATTGTAAATTTTTGTGCCTTCAGGACAAGATTGATTTCTGGGTGCTTGTCATTTTCCTTCTGGTCTGGAGTATTAAGGTGTCTTTTTTTTTTTTTTTTAAAGATTTTATTTTTTCCTTTTTCTCCCCAAAGCCCCCCGGTACATAGTTGTGTATTCTCCGTTGTGGGTTCCTCTAGTTGTGGCATGTGGGACGCTGCCTCAGCATGGTCTGACGAGCAGTGCCATGTCCACGCCCAGGATTCGAACCGACGAAACACTGGGCCGCCTGCAGCGGAGCGCACGAACTTAACCACTCGGCCACGGGGCCAGCCCCTTAAAGTGTTTTTTTGTACTATTTCAGGGGGTGGATTTGTGCTTCCCCTTAGTGGAAGTATCTGATCGCAGCTTCTACCTGCTACCAGTGGGAGGGGCAGGAGCTGTGTATTCTGAGCCCACCGCGATCCCTGGCATCTGTGCCTGTCCTTATCTGTGCTGACTGGGCACATCTGCCGTTGCCCGCTCACCGCTGCTGCTTTAGAAATGTGTGTGCACGCGCTCTGGTAGGAGTCCCTTCCTCTGGCTGAGCTGGTGTCTCAGGTGGAGGGAGAGGCGCTTTGTTTTGCATGCAGAATCCTGGGGGCATTCTGCTCTGCGCTTGCTGTCTCCCCACCTGGGGTGCTTGCTTGATAAAGATGCCCCTGCAATTCCTTGGCCTCCTCTGTGTGGGGCTTTCACACAGCTGTAGGCAGCTCCAAGAGTAAAGGCGTTCCTGCGGAGAGCTGCCCCTCCCCGCTCTCCTCACAGAGCCACATGCAGTCTTGTGTCCTAGATCACCGTCAAGGAGGAAGAGGAGATCCCCTTACCTCCTTCCACTTCCTCCCGGGGGTACAGCACCTCCACCTTCAAATGTATGGCTGCCTGGGTCTCTCAGACGTCTGTTGTGTTGTGTGAATGTTCTCTGTTGGTTTATGAATGTCCTTTGCATTGTGTCTTGGGGAGAGAGTCTAAGGGAAGAGCTCACTCCACCATGATGGCGGATGTCACTGGTTTTTTGTGGGTGTGTATGTGAGCCGCCATTAGCATGGCAGATGGGTGGTGTAGGTCCGTACCTGGGAACCGAACCTGGGCCACCGAAGCAAAGTGTGCCAAACTTTAAGCACTAGGCCACTGGGGCTGGCCACCAGATATCTAGTTTAAAATAGCCAAGTGTCATGAAACTTTCTAGTTTAAAAAGTCACTCATTCTTTAAAATAATAACCTGATGTCTAAGAAGAGGTATTGAGATACCACTACCTTATTGTCTTTGTACAGTATTTAAAACTCATTCCTGGATGGGCTGTTTCTGCATTCGTGGCTAAAAGCTACAACTTCACTATGGCCGCCCCACAGCTCCTTTCCTTCCACATGCACGTTTCAGCTCATGACTGATGCTGGATGAGGGTGTTAAAGACTCTGAATCCTCTACTAAATAGTTTCCATACTGAGGGAGATTTGAATTCCTTTGCTCTGATGAAAGAAAGTCTATGCTTGTGAGATTTCTTGAAATATTTTACCATGAATGGTTCCACCAGTCTACCTGTAAGCTTTAAAGGTTTAACTCATGGAAGTTCTTCCGGTTTTCTAGCAGGTAATGGTGAAATATTTCTGGTTCCTAGTGCTATTGAAATTCTCTGTCTACTCTTGAGTTTTTACATCTAGGTGAGTCTGGGGAATGGCTCATCAGAAAGTACCCACTTGCTATTCATGATTCTGAGCTAAGTAGATTGTGAATATGTCGCTCTGCTGCATAAAATTCTCCAAGGGTTCCCAACTATGTATAGTGTCAGGTAGAAAAGCCTCTCAGAATAGCATTTGAGCTCTTTACAATCTGGCACAATCCTATCATTTCAGATTCATGTGTATTCACTTCCTGCCATAGATCTCAGACTCTCGCCACACTAAACTATTGATCTCTTTCTCCAAACCTGTCAGGAAATTTCAGACCTTTCTACTTCTGCTCATATGCTCTTCTTTCTGCCTGTAATGCCTTGCCTCTCAGTGGGAATTGATATTTGTCCTTCACAGTGGAACAGAAATAGCACCTCCTTTTTCTAGTATTTCCGATGCCCAAAGCAAAATTCATGACACCATTTTCTTTGGCCCCGTTGCTGTGGCCTAAATGTTGTGTCTCCCCAAAATTCCTTTGTTAAATCCTAAGGCCCAATGGGATGGTATTAGGAGGTGGGGCCTTTGGGAGGTGATTAGGTCATGAGGGCAGAGCCCTGAGGAATGGGATTAGTGCCCGTATAAAAGGGGCTTCTGGGCCGACCTGGTGGCACAGTGGTTAAGGGCACATGTTCCACTTCGGTGGCCTGGGGTGCACCCGTTTGGATCCTGCGTGCGGACATGGCACCAATGGCAAGCCATGCTGTGGTAGGCGTCACACATATAAAGTAGAGGAAGATGGGCATGGATGTTAGCTGAAGGCCAGCCTTCCTCAGCAAAAAGAGGAGGATTGGCAGCAGATGTTAGCTCTGGGCTAATCTTCCTTAAAAAAAAGGAGGGGGCCTTCAGAAACCCCTGTAGCCTTTGTCTCACGGAAATTATCTTCTACTGATTTTTTCCTCCCTTTTATTACCTCTGTTCTCTGCCTCCAGAACCCCGATAAAAGAAAGGGCAGACATGTATCCTGCTTCACATTTCTCTCCTACGTGCCATCATTCTGCCTTTGGCTCTGGTCTGCAAGATTCCACTGACTTTATCACCAGATCACTGACATGTTGTTAACCATCCCCATTCTCTCAGTCAGTCTGTCCACTGAATTGTTTTAGTGTCAAACATATTTTTAATTCCCAGGCACTCATTTTCCTCCTCTGATTACTCCTTTTTTGCAGCAGCAGTCTGTTCTTACTTTTGTCTGTGCCATCTTTCCTATCTCACTAGAGTCATTTCTTACTCTTTTAACATTGTTTTGTTTCCTGAATGATCTTTATTTCCTAAAAACACAATTATTTTACTTGTTAATCTTAATGTGAGTCACGTATGTGATTTTTTTCTCTTCACATTTGTTGACCCTTGGCTGTTAGTTCTTGTTTGTGAATAAAGATCTAGGCTGTTAAGTGGTGGGAGTTCCATTTGGATTTGTGTAGATCTCTCTGCCAAGAAACTGCTCCCTGGATGAGGCTGTACTGGTGGGTCTGGTGCCATAACTGGAAAATGACAGTTCAGAGTTGTGGGGGTCAGCCGGCTGTGGAGAGCAAGTCAAAAAAGGGAGGACTTGACTTGAGCAGTGAATTATCTTGATGTGTTCCTTCTTGAGAAAAGCTGTGTTGCCTCTCCTTTTTCATTAAGGTGCCTGCTGGATGTTCCAGAGTTTCCTCAAACTCTGCTTTGCTTCCCATTCATGGTCCTACACTCAAATGAGGAGGCATCTGCATGTAAGCAGGTCACTTTCTTTAGCCTGCACAGCTTGGATTTTTATGTGGGGGCCAAAAGCCTCTGCTGTCTGCTGTATATATTTGGGAGGAGGGCAGGGAAGAGAGATGTGGTCCAACTAGCCCAGCCTTCCCAGATGCAGTCTTTTAAATCCAAAATATTCATCATATGTATATGTATCTATATCTATAGATATATATATATATCTATAGATATAGATATATATACACACACACACATATATATATATATACACACACATATATTGAGCAGTATGATAAGAGTGCCAAAATGGCTGAAAATTCTGTCTATCCTGTGTCCATGCCCCTCTGCAATGTGACTTTGGAGCCCCTCCTAGCAAGAGGTGGCATTTGTTTCTCCATCTCCTTGAATCTGGCTTGGCCCTGTGGCTTAGTTTGATCATTGGGATTCTAGAACAGTGACCTGAAGGAGAGACTTGAAAACCGCTTGCACACTGGACTTGCTGTCTCTTGCTGCCCTTATAAAGAAGATAGGTAAGGGGCCAGTTTGGCGGCATAGCTGTTAAGTTCATGCACTCCACATCAGTGGCCTGGGTTTGCCAGTTTGGATCCTGGGGGTGGACCTACGCACTGCTTATCAAGCCATGCTATGGCAGGCATCCCATATATAAAGTAGAGGAAGATGGGCATGTATGTTAGCTCAGGGCCAGTCTTCCTCAGCAAAAAAAGGATTGGTGGCTGATGTTAGCATAGGGCTAATCTTGCTCAAAAGAAACCCAAAATAAGTAAAAGACAGGAAAGTTAAAAATACATTTTTTTCCATATGAATTTTGAGCTATCAGAAGTAACAGTCCTGGGGGCCAGCCCAGTGGCTCAGCAGTTAAGTGTGTACGTTCCACTTTGGTGGCCCAGGGCTCGCCGATTTGGATCCCGGGTGCGGACATGGCACTGCTTGGCAAGCCATGCTGTGGTAGTCATCCCACATATAAAGTAGAGGAAGCTGGGCACGGATGTTAGCTCAGGGCCAGTCTTCCTCGGCAAAAAGAGGAGGATTGGCAGCAGTTAGGGCTAATCTTCCTCAAAAAAAAAAAAGTAACACTCCTGTGAAGAAGCCCAAGAGGATGACAAGAGGCATGTGGCCCATTTGCTTCTGTTGCTCTGACCAACAGCCTGCCAGACACATAGCATGTGACAAAGACTTCCCTAGATTATCCAACCAGCAGCCAATCTACAGCTGACCATGGATGCCTGGGATACAGAGCCTGGGAGAGATGTGCTGAGTTCACGCAGATAAGAAGAACTGCCTAGCTGATCCAAATCATGAACTAAATAAGCAGTTGTTGTTTGAGACCCCTAAGTTTTGGGGTAGTTTATCACCCAGCAAGAGCTAACTGATACAAACACTGCATTGTATTGATGTTCCAGCTACTGTAGATACTCTGATAAACAAATTAGATAAGGCCTCTGTCCTCAGGTGACGAGAAACAAAGAAATGAGTCAGACAACTTCAGACATTCACACATGCTCTGAAGGAAAGCAAGCAGGGTGATGTGACTGGCTGGGGTTGGGATCTCATTTAGATACTGTGATCAGAGAAGAATGCTTTGAGCAGCTAAAGTTTGAGCCAAGACCTGAATGACAAGGAAGAGCCAACCGTGTGAAAGTCTGGAGGTAGATTGTTCCAGACAGGAAACAGCAAGTGCACAGGCAGTGAGCTGGGGAGATACTTCACGTGTTAAAAGGACATAAAGAAGGTCAATGAAGCTGGAGTTGGTGAGCAAAGGAAAGACAGAGGGGAAAGATGTAAAGTCAGGAAACAGACCTTGGGGGAGGACTTGGCCTGTGATTAATTTGCCAGTTACCTTCATGCTTGTACCCTGTCTCATCTCTGTCCTTGATGTTTGTGGACTAGGAGCTTGGAGCTCTCAAAGGACCCCTGTGGGAAGGGTCCCTCTTTTCTCCAGCATTTTGGTCTACATCTTTCTGTGATCTGTTTTCATCAGTCAGATCTATCTGCTTTCTGTCTTCTCGGATTTCTTCAAGATGTCCTCCAGCTGACTGCCATTCTAGTTTACTAGCATTACCACGGATTCATTCTTTTTAAAATACAAGATGGTTTTTGGGGGCATTTTTAAGGACCTTCGTATATATTAGTCCCCAAATCACCATCTTTAGTTGAAATTCTCATATCTCATGTTTAAATTTGGAGCTCTAAGCCCATAAATCTCCTATCCCCCTTTGTTATCCTATCTTTTTCTCTGTTTCTTCTCTTTTCAGCTTGTCTTTACAGTGGCTGCTGAGAGGCCAGCCCTCAATGGGCTCTTTATTCACTATCCAAGAAATATGTCCTGAGAAGCTTTTATCTGCAAACAAAATGGAGGCCCTTCTCACCTACCAGTTGCCCCTTTGCAGCCACTTGCCTTGCTCGGTTCCTGCTGAGTTGAATACGCTCATCCAAACACCCCCTGCTGGGACACTGAGGGGACACAGGGTCAGTTCTTCCCAGTGCCTTCCACTTCACTAGACACTTCAGGTGTTTCATTTCCTAGGGAGGTTTTGATGTCTCAGAATTCATATGCCAGAAAACTGTATTTGAACACCTTGGTCTTCCATCTATCTGTCTGTCTATGTTCTATCTTCATTGAGTTTTGGGTGCCACAAATCATTAGATGGCACATAGGATGTCATACCTGGGAGGGATGGTCCATGTTACCCTTTTGAGAACAGGAGACGCTACACCCTTGCAGACCAAGAGCTTGGCCTTCCTGGATGTTTGTAAAGTTTCCAGGCAAGGAATCTTCACTTATCTCCCTAAAACAGATAAACATACTTTTGTACAGAGATGAGAGCACGTGAAAGGTGAGACTAGCAATCTTCAGGGCCCAGAGCTTACTCATGATGTTTTCTTCCACAAATCTGTTGGGTCCTTTGCAGAAGCCCAAAGTACAAAACTCTTTGCCTGCCCTGCATTTGCCTTACAGGAATACCACTACACACTTCCCTCCAACCCAGAATCAGAGGCCAGAGCACCTTGAATGAAGAGGAAGGGAGGTCCATATTCTCTTTTCTACCCCAGGGCCATTGCGAGTGCTGTTCCCTTCACCATTCTCCGTGCTTTTCCTCCAAGTCTCTTACTTATCCTGGCTCTTACTTATCCTTTTGGACTCAGCTTATATGCTGCTTGCTCGGAGAGGCCGTCTCTGCTTTTCTGATCTTCCCTTCCTTCCCCAAGTGTAGTGGATGCTGCTGGTGCCCTGCCCGGGTCCCCTTCACTGGTGGCACACTCTTTCCTCAGTTGCTGTGAGTATTCATTGCTCAAATGGAGCTGCCTTGCTTGGGAGGTTACTCCTGGCCGCAGGGGACAGTCAGTGGCCAATGATTGACTGGGGCACAAAAAGCCGGAAGCCTGGCCTCAAGGTGGACCAGAGCCTTCTGGGATACGAGGGAGAAGTTAGTCTCCAGCTGAGACAGCCCCTTTGCTTAGTTTTCTTCTCCTGTCTGCTGCTTCCCTCACACTGCACCCCCTCCAGAGAGCCCTCCTCCAATAAATCCTTTTCACCAGAATCACTGTCTCAGGCTCTGCTTCTGGGAAGCCTGACCTAAGACACTGAGAAAGCTTTCTTTAAGAGGTTTGTCTGTGTATTTACACAGTGAGGACAAGTTTTCTCTCTGACCCCTGCGCCTCTAACAGTGATGGAGAGTCACGTGAATGGACTCGGATGTGAATAGTCCCCCTGGAACTGGCCACACAGCAGCTCCCCGTCTGAGGCTCCTGAAGAGCTTCTCTAGGAGGTGGAAGGGGAAGAAGAAAAAGAGACACTGCACACAAGCAATTCACCGGCAGGCTGTGCTGTCATTTCTGAAGCAGAGCTCTTTGATCTGCTAAAAAGGGGTATTTTTTAGAGGCTTTAGTAAAATCATTTAATCTAAAATTCAATATCAATGCTGCTCGTTAATTTTTAAGAACCCCATATCTGTTCTTTCCCTGAAGTGAAACAAATTTGGTTAAGGATGGGTGTTTCTGAGTTTATTTCCTACACAGTTGAAAGCTCAATGCCATGGTTAAGTCTCTTGTCCCAAAGGTAACACCTTGGGAGCCACAGCAATAGCACAAACTAATGAAACAGGAGGAATTCATGTTTGAAGAGCCAGAGCCTCTGGAGACATTGACTCAATGGCCTGAGCCCCACAGGATGGTTTCGAATTGAGTTCCTATGCAAATGTTTTTAAACACCAGTCCTGTGTCACTTACACATTCAATACTTAAAATTTAGATTATCTGGAGGTGACTCTTGAGATTTAACAATTGTGACATTTTCTTGAGGCATGAACTCAACTCACACATCCTACAAAGTTGGCAGATGGTGAGTGAACGAGGTGACCACTGAGCATCTACTTGGCATGTGTGCAGTAACTCACATGAAGGAATTTAAATCTTTCCAACTGTGAATGTTGCTAACAGAAGGGCAGAGGTGGGGGAAAGAAATGGCAGGTGTTTGAGGGTCTGCAAGACCAAAGCTCTCACAGCTGTCGCGTGATTACTATAGGCCCTCCATGTCAGCCACCACAATGGCTGCTTTAGAATCTGATTTTCCAGATGCACAATTAAGGATACAGAGGCACTGATGTGCTGTCTTAGGAAGAAGATGGAGCTTGGGTGTCTGTTAAATTGGAATTTGAAGGTGATCAGGGTTGTGATCCCCTCTCTGATTTTCCCAGCTTCTCGCACCCGCAGTTGAAGAAGCCGTGTCCTGATAGTCTCAGGCAGACTAGTTCCACCGATTCCTTATTCCCAGTGCAGGTTTGCTTTTCTCTCTGCATCTTTCTTTTCTGTTTATGACACCATCTTAGTTGCTGAAGTTTCCAACCTTGACCATAGGCCCCTGTACGTTTGTCCTTCTTATGTCTTCTCCTGTCATTAACCTCAGGGACACCTCCACCCCTTATCTTCTGGCTATGATTCCTTGGGCTCCTCACGGGATGTGACCATCACTTCCATCCACTTGAATCCTTCATGGGCCTGACCTCGCCTTGGTCCTTTGGGTGATTCTGAGTCTCTCCTCCTCCAAGAGCATCATTATGGGGACCCATTGGGAAAATCCTCTACTTTGGCTCTGCTCCCAAGGTCTCCTCCTACAGCAGCGTGTGCTGCCTTTTCCCTATCACGGGAAGCGTGTGAGATTAACTGTTTTGACTCCTTTCTCTTGTTTTAAAGAAAGCAACACCAAGATGTGTGTTTCCTCCCAGAAAGGCTAGAGATAGGCAATAAGGAAGGGGAAAATGTGTCTGTAAATCTGTAGCTTAAAGCTTCGTGTGTTTAAAATCATTCTTGTTTGTCTTTTATATTCCTATAAAATGCATAGAGAGTTTTATCCATCAGTATTCCAGACAAGATCAAAGAAGGCTATGTTCTGATAGCACCATTAAAGAGGAGGGGCCCCTCTCTCCCTGCTGCCCCTGAACAAAGGCTCCCGTGAAAGCTAGGACAGTCGCTCTGACACCTGCCCCATCACCAGATGAACCTCAAGAGCTCTGGGCCCAGGGGTGTCCTGACTGGAGCCAGAACACAGGAACAAGGGAGGTTATAAGACCTGAATAGTACTTGGCATTGGATTTGATAGACACTGCAGGGACTGAAAAACTCTTTAGCCAGTTTTCTTCTTTTACTATCTCATAGTTTGTATTTCATTTCCATCAAATGGCATGAAAGCATGTCATTGGCCAGCGAGAGGATGAAACCCTGATGTGGACCTACCCTAAACCTAGTGTGAATTCTGAAATCCTCACAACTGATCACAGTGACTTCTCCTTCCACCTCTTTAGCTCTGTTTTCCCCTGGAACCTGTTGTCTGTCTAGCTCAGGATCTCCGTGCTCACACCTCTCTGGCCTTGCTTGTTTCAGCCCAAGGTTAGCCACTTTGCTGGTTCTCGTGAGCATCCCTGATGCCCTTGCCTCTGTGAACTTCCATGACCCCTGCCTTCCCATCCTCAGCCATGCCACTCATGACCCCCTTCAATATCTAGAATGTCAGGCCACACCGAATAAAATCACAAGAGTTATTTGCTCTTTATCTAGTTGGCCCTTTGATGGTTCTAACGTCCTCAATCCTTCACTGGTTGACCACAACATATTCTTAAAGTACTCCAAACCTGTTCCACTCTGATCAAGGTCCGTATTCCATCCCCACTGCCAAACTCGGCAAAATCATGTTTTGTGGGGACCAAGTCCATCAGTGTGAGTTTTCTCAAAATCTCTCTTGTCTACATCAAATTCATTTTTGTATTTGCCCCTCTCTTGTTTTTCTTCTTTCCTCCAATAAAGAAATTTCCCTTGGTATTATCTAATCAAGTTGAAAATGTACATGGTCCCTGACTCAGTATTTTTTTCTGTCTCTTCATCTCCTTGCTTATTTTCCTGTTGACTTATTCTATGTATTTTTTTTAGAAGGTCTGTTTAGTTCTTAGGAGGATGAAGCTGTAGAGAGAGCCATGCTAATTATGTGTGTCCCTTTCCTCCAGAATCTCAGCCTCCTCCAAAATAGACACAGAGGTCGGACACTGTCATCCTGGAGCTCAGAGCTCAGTGGGAAAGATGGAGTATGAATAAAGTGTTACAACACAATGTAAGTACTATAACGGATGTCCACTCCAGGTACGGGTGTGGCACAGAGCAGTGGATGAACTCAGTGGGGGTGGAGGCAGGAAAGCGTTACAGTCAAGGAACAGCTGAGCTGGATCTTAAAGAATTATTAGTTCAGTAGACAAGGTGGGGAGGTAGCCATTAAATATTTGTTAGATTAGTAAAAGAAGGGCATATCCCACAGAGAAAACAATGGGTGCCAAAAGAGTGGCGAAGTGACACAGCTCTGTCTCTTGAGGAAAAGTGCAGGCTCAGTCTAGCTAAAGCAGGTGGGAGGAAGAGAGAGCTAGCAAATGGGCCTGAGAGCTCAAAAACTAAAATAAAGAATATACCTAAGAAAATTAGATGAAGGAAATAATACTGATAAAAGCAGAAAATATTCGTTCAAGAAATCATAAAAACAGTAGCATTAACACTTAATTCCAAGAGTTGTTTCTTGAAAAGAAAGAAAGAGCAAGAAAGGAGAGACAGCAAGAGACCAGAAAGGCAAGAAGAAGGGATGGAGGGAGGATAGAAAGAGGTCTTGTAAGTTTAATCAGGGGAAAAGGAAAACACGTACAAAGTAAATGTATTGAAAGTGTATTTATAGAGGGCTCGATACTTCCCAGGTCCTGGGCAAGGTGTTGGGGACAAACAGCTATATAGACAGACACGTTGTCTGCCTTTGAGGAGCTGAATTTTAACGAAGAAAGTGCTTCTTTAAACACGTAACTACACAGACAAAATATAACCCACTAATTGAGAGATGTGAAGGCAAAGTAAAGAATACAGCAAGAGGCTGGAGCAAGGTCAGAAATTAACTTGGGGTTGGGTGCTGGATCGTGAAAGGCTATCTGAAGATGTGGCATTTCAGCCAGCATCTGGGAGAGGAGGATGAGTTAACGAGACAAAGAGTGACTGCAGAAGCAATCCAGGGAGAAAACCAGCCCGTGTGAAGGTCTTGAGGTAAGAAAGTCCAAGTCACTGGAAGAAGGTGAGTGGGGCTGCAGTGAACAGAGGAAGCAGAGAGTTTCCAAGACTTACAGGGAGGGTGCCAACAGTGTCAGTTTGGCCAGGACCAGGGGAGGGTCCTGGCGTGTAAGACTTTCAGATTTAACACTGGGACAGTCCCAGGCAAACCTGGATGAATTGGTCGCCCTATTTACAGGCCTCATTCAAGATTTTGGACCTTAGCAGCAGAACAGTGTGGCAGCCATAATCAAGGCAGCCATAGTGAGGATGGAGAGAAATGGACAGATTCAAGAAATATTTAGATGTAAACTGGCAGAACTTGAGGACAAAATGATAGCCAGGGAAGGGGTTAGGGCAGGGGGAATAATCTAGAATGAACCGCAGATTTTTCTGGCTTTGGAAACCAGAGGGATGTGCATTAAAAAGGAATGAATCCAGAAAGAGACGACGCTAAAGTTGTTCTTTGACATTAACTGTCAAGTGAGAGCTCGAGGTTTGATCACATTTGAGCACACAGGAATAAATTTTGGTACCCTCCATCTCTCCCACCCCTCGGATTGAAATAGAAAGTGGGCCTGGTAGAAACCCAAATGTGCTCCAGACAGAATTTGGAATTCAGTTTGAACCTGTAAAGAAGTGGAGTGTTCCTCACCCTGATAAGGGGACAAGACAACATAATAAGTAAAAGGAAAACCGGAAGGCTTTGTTACAGACCGCATTCAGCCTGCATTCAGATGGCATGTCAAGAACTGTATTACTCTTGTCCCCTCGTCCAACTCTTAGACTCCCATAATTAACCCAGAGGAAGTTGTAAGTGAAATAATTATGCAGTCCTTTCAAAACTAGACACTTAACACATGTGTTATAGAAACCTTATAAAAAGGAAACTGGATTCTTATAAATTTTAAGATTATATTAATTCAGACAGAAAGACACTCCTATGAATTTTCACAAAAATACTCAAATCACAGTTTGTTCTGCCTGCCATTGAGATGTGGGGGATTTTGCTGTGTGCACTAAATTTTCTTCTTCTTCTTTTATTTATTTACTTATTTATTTCCTTCTTCTCCCCAAAGCCCCCTAGTACGTAATTGTATGTTTTAGTTGTGAGTCCTTGTTGTGGCATGTGGGACGCCACCTCAGCATGGCTTGATGAGCAGGGCTATGTTCGCACCCAGGATCTGAACCGGTGAAGCCCTGGGCTGCCAAAGCAGAGCACATGAACTTAACCACTCGGCCACAGGGCAACCCCTAAATTCTCTTCTTTAACTGCCCATGTCACGAGAGCACAAGACTAGAATGAAGACAAGCACGGGAGACCAAGGATGAGAGTTTATTGAACATGAAGGTCTCATCCACATTTGAAAGCACAATCCCGGTGAGACCTCAGTCATGTCTCTAGATGGGTGAGAACTTGCTTCCAGTGTCCCTGAATCCCAAATGGAAGGATGCTTTTCCTGTATGTGGGAGCCAAACGCCAGGGCTGGGAAGGGCTGCCAAAATCATTCAGCCTAGTCTTACATCCGCAGTCTGTTTTTCAACACTCCTTCACTCGTTTATTAATTTAACAAATATTATTGGCACCTGCTGTATACACGGCACTCTTCTAGGGACTTGGGATCTGGTGGTGAACAAAACAGACACCAGTTCCTCCTGTCGTTGACATTATGTTCTAAAGAAAGGATTCAAGTAGTAAACAATAAGAATAAGCAGTAAACGTAGTGAATAAGTGAGTTACATAGTACCATAGGTTGGAAGGTGAAAACAGTGCAACAAAGAAATAGGAGGGCAGGGAAAGAGATCCGAGCGATGGTGAGGGGGCAGGGTGCAGCCTAAATAAGGTGGTTGAGTAGCTCCTTGTGAAGATGATGTTTGAAAGCAGATTTGAAAGAGGTGAGGCAGTTAGCCACGGGGATCTCTGGGAGGAAAGCCTGGTTGGTGGTTTTATTTCCCTCCAAGACAGTCCCGAGTGCTCTAAAGTGGGATGTTTAGCAAAGTGCTCCACTGGGTTCAGAAGCTGGGTTTTGCTTAGGTCCCAACCATGAGTCATGTGTCCTAATCAGTTTGTTCTAGAGTACTCTAAATAGCCCACCACCCTCACAAGTCCCCTGCTCCCAGAGCCCCTGCGTCGGCTCTCCCTGTTGTAGGATAATGGATGTCATGGAATTGTCTGTTTAGGTGTCCAGCTTCTGCAGGAGGAAGTACAGAAGCTCCGAGATTAGACCACACAGGGTCGAAACCTGCTTCTGCTGCTGACTGGCTGTCTGTCCTTCATCAGGTCACTTAATCTCTGTGAGTCTCAGTTTCCTTATCTGTAAAGACAAGATGATCATGTCTGTTCAATGGGGGTGTCATTAGTATTCCCAGAGAAATTGTGTGTATAGCGCTTGGCATGGTGCTTGGCACACAGTAAGCATGTAACTAAAACTAAGACTCTGGTGGTGCCCACTCCAGTGCCATCTCCTTGAGGGCAAGGCCCCTCTTGTCTTCCATTCTAGTTGACCAGTGCCTGGCATAGAGCCTGGCCCGTGTAAGGATGGTCGTGAGCAATGGAGTGCAGTTTGTCCAGGAACACCCAGGAGAACACACCCGAAGCCTCACTGGAGGACTCAGCCTCCTCGTCTGGTTGGTAAATAGCCACCCATCCATCCGTTCACCAGGATGACGAGTTTATACACCCACACCAGAATCAGATTTTTCCTTTTCTTTTCTTTCTTTCTTTTTTTTTTTGTGAGGACGACTAGCTCTGAGCTAACATCTGTTGCCAGTCTTCCTCTTTTTTGCTTGAGGAAGACTGTCACTGAGCTAACATCTGTGGCAGTCTTCCTCCATTTTTTTGTATGTGGGACACTGCCACAGTATGGCTTGGTGAGCAATGTGGAGGTCCATTCCTGGGATCTGAACCTCTGAACCCCAGGCTGCTGAAGGAGAATGCACAAACTTAACCACTATGCCACTAGGCTGGCCCCCAGAGTTAGATTTTATTCCTCTTTTTTCCCTGAATTGACTGTCTTGGGAAGAGAAGAGTAGCCAGGTAAGGGGACGTGTGTGGGGAAGGTTTCTTCCCTACAAGAAAGACTCTAATAAATGAGACTGTTTCTTATCCAAGTTATAGTATTTCTTGGCACTTTTTTCTTTCAAAATGTGTTTTTTGTCTAAAATTGAAGCGTAATAATAATAAAATTCTCTAGAGTGTCAGGCTCCAAGTTAAAGGTAGGCTGTGATTCTGTATATAGAAGAGCTTCATAAAGAGAATCAGAACTCTGATCCCAAATGCCTCGCAGTGTGGGTAAAAAGGTACCAAATTAAAAAGACTGTTGCCAAGTTTCCTTTCTTACTGCGTTTTGAGTTTCAGCACTATAACGGCATGGCGCTCAGACTCTGTCAGTATGCATTGGACTCTGGTGGCTAATGTGCAAAGTCCATAATTACCCGGCCCTTCTGGATGTCCCAGCAGGAACCAAGTGGTGAGGACCTGCAGGCATCTCTGAACCTCCTGAGGTTGAGGGCCGGTGGGTGGAAACCCCATTCTGGGCCAAGGGAAGTGGCAAGATAGTCATTCTTGCTGTGAGCTGGTTTGAATACAGATGTGAAGTGAAGAGGTGATAGTGCTGTGACGCTGTCTGCTGTCCAGGCTTGTGGCCCCAGTCGAGCCTGTAGCCTGTCGTTGTGAATACATCCGATGGGCGGCTGTGGCAGTGACTCCTCCTTCCACAGCGGTCTCCTGGCCTGTCGAGGGTGTGTCCACAGCTGAACAGAAATCCCACCAGTTTTCCACTTTGCCTTGGAACAAAGGTTGACCCAGAGCCTCTGAGCTAATTCTGGTCACTGCTTGTTCTGTCAGTAAAGTTTGACTGGAGCACACCCGTGCTCACCCGTTTATGGCCTGTCTGTGAGGGCTTTTGAGCTAGGATGGCGGAATTGAGTGGTTGTAGCAGGGGCCTGCAAAGCCTAAAATGTTTATCATCTGACCCTTTACAGAAATGTTGCCAACGCCATTCTACGTGAATGAAGGTGTGTGGAGTGCTTGCACCCAGAGAAGGTTGTGAGATCGTTGTCATCACCCAGACGTGGTAGCAGACACCTGCACTCGCACTCAGATGAATCTGGGGCTGGCCTGGGACCTCGATGCAGACATCTGGTTGCAGCCGAAAGACATCGTCCCTCACCTTAAATTAAGGACGTTAACGTGAAATTGACTGGTCTTGTAGTTTTGTTTGTACTTGATTTTTAAGTTTGTTTTGGTTTTAGAGTTGTGTAAGAGCTAAAAGAATAAGGAAGTTTTATCAGGATGTCTGTTTGTAAATATTTAATTTATGTTTGAATAAAAGTAATTCAAGTGACACTAGAGCTCCTGGAGCAGTTTTGGAGGGGGATTTGTACATGACTCAGGTTGGAGAAACATGGCTGAAGCTTCTCCCTCTGCCCTTCACTCTGGCTTCCCTGCCTTCTCTTCTCTCTCTGCTCTAAGCTATATCCTTTAACCCGAGGCTGGCAGACATCTTCTGTGCAGGGTAGATGGTAAATGCTTTTAATGATCTCTGCTGTTTAGCACAAAGTGGCCATAGACAAGGTGTAAACAAATGAGCATGGCCGTGTTCCACTAAAACTTTATGGATGACACTGAAATTTAAATTGCATTTAATTTTCCTGTGCCATAATACATTCTTTTGATTGGTTTTCAACCGTATGAAAATGCAAAAATCATCCTTAGCTCATGAGCCGGAAAATAAAATGACAAAGAACTGGACTAGGCACATAGGCCATAGTTTGCTGACCCCCGTCCTTTGATATCAATGAATGTGTCTTTCCAAACAGTAGATTTTATTGTATTCTTGCTTAAAAATCTGCACTTGGACCCATGTTTCTTACTGGGTTAAGTCCATTCACCAGGCATAGCACTTCCTCCTTTAGGATATTTTTCCAATCCCATTTTCTTCTCTAGCCCTTGATGAAATCTGTGCTCTGAACACATTGAACTCATTATTGTTCCTCTGTTTTCCTGCCTTCTTTTTTTCATGTCATCTTGCCTTTTGCATGAAGTCTTAGCCCAGTACACCCTTCCCCTCATTCTCACCTGGCAGCGCCCTAAATGTTCCTCCTGACCCGTCCCTCCTGCACAGTGTCCCGTCTGCACAAGCAGCGCAGGCTGCTCCCTCCTGCACTCCCACCTGGTACTCAGTGTCCTATTAGAGAGAGCACTTGTGAGGGTGAATTCTAATTGTTTATCTGAGGGGTTTCTTGCCCTGATCACAGGAGCCTTTTGAGACAGAGATTCTGGCAATTTATCAACATCTAGCAAGGTATCCTAACACCAAGTAGATGGTCAAGAAACATTGGCTTAGCGAACGGTCCAGCAGTTATTAGTAATAGAAATAACAGCTACTATTTATGAGTCCTTTGTATCCTTCAGACACTGTACTGAGCACTTTGTATGATCTAGTTAGTATATCAGGTTCAATGAATTTTCCCTCCCTCTCATTGTTTTTCTTAGGTCACAACTCCTTAATGTCATAAGGTACTTAATGTATATTCCACAGTGGAATTTTAGGCATGGAAGATAGGCTGATGGGGGTGATATTTAGGTCCCTTAAATCCCATTGGCTCTGCTGCATGGTTAAGCCAATTCCACCTTCTTGCCCTATAGCAGCCCCATGCCCTGGAACAAAGAAAAGCCTACCAAGTTCTTATTAGAGAAAAGATAAAAATAAACTGTTGGCACTTCAGCAGACTTCTGCTTCAGCTTTGTCACTGGGTGAGATTAGGGGTACGCCTGCTTTAGTGGAGTCTCTAGGACATCAGTGATGCTCGGGTTCGAGTCAGAGAGGGCCCCAGGGCCCTGACTGTGCCTCTCCTCCTGGCTGAGGCAAGAAGAGGCCCTTTGTTGGGCAGTGGCTGCTTTCCAAATGGAGAGTCCTTAATGACTCTTCGACTGCTTTACACCCTGAGGATAATGAGTAATGTTGCTGCTCGGTGGTTCAGCACCAATGTTTCAAAGAAGATACACAGAACATGCAACAAATCCAGAATCTGAACCCGTCCCATGGACGAAAAGGCGTCTCCTTCAAGGTTCAATAGAAGAAGTCCATCCTTCTGGGAAATGTATTTAGAGGGGAAAATTTAAATAAATATATAAGAGGCCCTTGTGAGTTTTTGTGCAATTACAACTCATTTTTGTCTTGTTCTTCCACGGTTGAGGATACACGGTAGGAAGGTCTTTACAAGGAAACATAAAGTGCAAGGCAGTGGAGATAACAGAATTTTTCTGAAAACTTGGGATAGTGCCACCTTTTCTAGCTACTTGTCCCAAAGCTCCTTTCCAGAAATGTTCACTGGTTCATTCCTAGCCTGTGGCATGAACTGTGGCAGACGCTGGGGCAGTGACAGAGCCGACTCAAGGGTAGAGTCTGCCTTTGCCCCGTCTAGGCAGGAAGACTCTTCCCTAAACTGAGTGAAGAGGGGAGAGTCAACTGTTTGGGGCTGCTGCTGAGCAAGGATGAGAGAGACGAGTACAGAGAAATGCTCAGTGAGTTTGACAATGCTGGAGCAAGAGTGAGGTTGCTTGAGGAGTGAATGGAAAGAGAAGGAGTGGAAAAGATGGGTGTAGACAAACTGGATAAAATTTGCTATGAAAGTCAGAGTCACAGTGGCAGTAGCGTGCAGGGGAGGGTAAGATCCAAAAGAGCCTTTTGTGAGCATTTTTTTTAGTGGAAGAGGCTTATCTACCTAATTTCAAAAGAATTCCTGATGGCAATTGCTGATCTTTTTTCTGTCCTTATAATGTCACCTTTTCCAAAATGTCATGTAAATGGAATCATACAGTAAATCCCTTTCCGAGTCTGTCTTCTTTCCCTTGGCAAAATGCATTTCAGATTCCTCCACATTGTTGTGTGTCTCAACGATTCATTCCTTTTTATTGCTGAGCAGTATCCCCCCTGTATGGACGTACCACTTTCTTTATGCATTCACCAAAGGGCATTTGTATCATTTCCAGTTTTTGATGATTGTGAAGAGAGAGCTGCAATAAACATTCACACACAGATTTTTTTGTGTACGTGTTCCCCTTTGTCTTGGGTAAAGACCCAGGAGTGGGATTGCTGAATTATATGATAATTGTATGTTTATTTTTACAACTCCCGAGTTGTTGTCTAAAGTGGCTTTGCCATTTTGCTGAGTGTAATTTGTTCAAAAATTAGTGACTAAAGTTAAAACTTATGAAACCTCAAAGGCAAGGACCTGGTAAACAGAGGGCAAAGATACAGAATCGAGTGGGGAAAGGTGAATCTTCAAATTCCCAGAAAGAAGCAAATGGGATGCAGTAAAGGGGAGCAGGTGATGGCCTCACACAGAGGAACACCACCTTTCTGAGAGAGGAAACAGGATGGGTGGGGGTGGGTGCAGTTATTGGCTTGTTAGCAGAAAGTTGAGAAGAAGTTTCTATCTTTGAGGCGGAAACTAGCAAAAGAAAAAAGGGGAGGTGGAAGTTTGAGAAGAGTGGAGATTTAAAGCAGTCTGCAGAGTGTGGGGAAATGAGCTGCCTGGAGAAATGTGGTAAGATGTCGGGCAGTGTTGGGCTGGTGATCTGTGATAGCAGTCTGCTCTCTGGAAGCTAATGAGTTTATGATAACAGCCAGAGAGTAAACTGAAGTGCTGGATGGTTAATCCAGGCCGGACAGACAAGCAAGTGAAGGCAGGCCAGGATGATGGATGGAAAGAAAGTCAAAGAGTTGGTTCATTATTAAGTTCTTGTCCCAGCTTCAAACTCACCTGGAGCTGGGACTGGTAATCTGAAAATGACATTTCTGCATGGCCAGCTGGTTTCTTATTAGACTGTCCCAAGAGAGAGGGAGAGAGAGAGACAGAGAACACTAGAGGATGATTGCAAGGCTGAAGGTGGGAGAAGGGACTTGCTCATTCCCGTGTGCCCGTTGTTGCTGCGACCATCCCCCTTGCAATGCTTCACCGTGTTGTCAGTGACGCTTCCTTCTGGAAGCTGCAGTTGAGTCCAGTTTGCAGCTCTTCCAGCCTCTCAGAACCAGCTTCATGGCACCCTCTCCAAGGCAGCCGCAGCAGCCAGCAGTGCCCCTCCTCTGAGATCTGGGCCCTGGGCCCATGGGCCCTCCTCCAAGCTTCCATGATTCAACACGCCCAACTTCTTCCCTTTGTTTTCCCCTTTCTAGTGGTACTAGCTGCTTCCTGCAGTTGCTCCCTCCCTTAAGGTTAGAATTTTGCCTGTTCCTTTCTCAATACCAGTTAACACTTTTTAGTATTAAATTGTTTCTGTTCAAATAAGTTGTGTGATTTCTTTCTCTTGAATGGGCCCTGAGGGCTCCAGGAAACACTGAACTGGTGGTACCTAAGAAGTGAAAGAGCATAGTAATAAAAATATTTGAGGCAGTGAGTTGGAAGCTTAGGAAGTTTGTGTGCTTGAATTAGTAACTTAGAGTGGAAGAGTGTGAGCGTGATGACCAGCTGGAGGCTGCTCTGGTCAGTGGATGGCTGAGCTGGAGTGGAGGGTCTGGTTACTGGAGATGAGGGAGTCCCAGGCCTGAGATGCATGGCATGGCCAATGAAACCAGCCCAGATGACGATGGGGCTGGGACGGAGAGGAGAAATGTGTGCCAAGAATTAAATAAATAACCAGGCAAAGTCTAGAATGTCATCCGATGAAAGGGATATGCAAAGAATGGGCGGTCAGAGTTGAATGACCTGAACTTCAGAAGAATAGTTTTTTCTTTGTTTTTTAATGAGATGAGGTTATAAAATTTTCCTGACAGGTGTGCAAAAACTTGAATAAGTAAAAAATAGATATCCAAATCCTGGATGGAAAGTCTTCATCCTCTCCGATCTTAATCCCAATAGGACTTTCTGGACCTGGATGACAAGTTCCTAATTGTCATCTGTGCAAATGTTATGCCAGAAACAGGAGAATTTTGAGGGGAAAATGAGGGGGAAGGAGCTTTGAATAGATACTGCTGTGTATTCTACAACAGCAAACCGGTGACATAGGAATACACAGATCAATGGAACAGACTGGAGAGTCTAGAATTAGATCAAAGATAATGATACGGAAGTTTAGAATCGGATAAAAGTGGCATTTCACGTTTGTGGGGAGAATAATTTGCAGAAAATTGCTTAATCATTTGGTAAAAAAATGTTAGACTTATGTAGTTGAATACATAAAGGAAGCAAACATTCTTATTAAGTTACAAAAGGAATGGGGCCGGCCCCATGGCCGAGAGGTTAAGTTCGCACACTCTGCTTTGGTGGCCCAGGGTTTCGCCAGTTTGAATCCTGGGCGCGGACATGGCACCGCTCATCAGGCTATGCTGAGCCGGCATCCCACATGCCACAACTAGAAGGACCCACAACTAAAAATACACGACTGTGTACCGGGGGGCTTTGGGGAGAAAAAAGGAAAAATAAAATCTTTAAAAAGTAACAGACTATTATGCTGTTATTTAAAATGACGCTTCAAAGAAGTTTCCACGCATTGTTCCTATGGCTGTTCCAGGCACAGGCTGTTATCTCTGTGGACTCCACATCTTGGATGTAACAGGCAAGTGCATCCCCTCCTTCCCCAGCCTGTAACAGTGTAACATTGAAAATGATAGCCTAGATTCTAGAAGGTGCATGAAATGGAAATAACTGATGGGAAGGTTCAAGTCATTCTGAACATTTTCAAATGCAGCTTCTCCCCAGTTGAAGGGTGTCCTGAAGACCCCATGTCCGTAAGACGGGCCTGTGGTCATCTGTGTTGATTCGCCTATTGGATCTCCATTTAAAAACCATCTCTTCCAAGTCATGTAGCTTGGAGTGGGATGGGGGGTCAGGAATTCCCTCAACATCTATCTGGCTCCAAGAGTGGGCACATGACAGGGGCCTGACCTGGCCAATCAGGGCTTTCAACCATCAGAGCTGGGGCAGATCATAAAGAGTTGATGTGTTTGTCGTGATTGACATCTTCAAGCTCCTGGATCCAGCTGCACCTGAAATCTACCCCACTACTGTCTAGATGTGCAAGCTACAAGCCCTTAGAAATTATTTTATTGAATTAAGCCAGTCTTAATTGAATTGGATTCTTTCCCTTGAAACTCCAAAGAGTTCTGACTCACAGGGTAGAGAGGCACAGTCACAATGGCAAATATCAGTCTCCTTTGCCCTCTCGCTCTATGTCAAGCATCTACCTGAACTTTTTGTACTCGAAATTTCTCCTGATAGATAGCTATACTAACAGCTTTCAGCCTGCCTTAAAATTTCATACCTTTTGGAATACATTTTTATAAGTATTTTAATTAGAAGGTGGGAGAGAGCAAATTTATACAAATCCTTGAAAAGTCGTTTAGCAATATATAGTAAGAACCTTAAAAAAATAACCCTTTATACTTTGTCTCAAGAATTTCCCTTTTTAGCATCCAGCCTAAAGACATACTTAGTAATAGGGGTTTATGCTAAGGATACCTGGGAAATTAGGAAAGACAAGAACCTCAATTGCCAAGCTGCCAGTTCTCACAGAGACTAGAATGTTGTTTAAGCTCAGCTCATCCAGGATTCCATCCTCCTACAGACAGTAGGCTATGCTGCCCCCCTCTGAAACACATTGCTCCCCACCATAATGGTGACTGACTTACTCTCTACATTTTATTGATCCTATTGTTACTAAATGCTCTCTGCTCAGCTTCTTGGTACCCTGTAGCTTTTGCTTATGGCATCAGCCACCTCAAAGTCTGGTGCTGCCTTCTTCCTGTGTGTCCTCTACCTCACCACCAACTGCTGACTCTCCCTGGCTGATGTATGGTTCCTGCTGACAGTAGTTCTACGGACCCATGGCTCCTGATGAACAAAAGCTCCTGCTGAAACCTGTCTCCTTTTGACCTGTGGCCTCTGCTGACTCATGGCTCGTGCTGACTCATGGTTTCTAGAGATCCACGGTTCTTTCTGAACCTTTGCTCCTGCTCATCCATGCGTCCTGCTGACTTACATCTTCTGCTGACACATGTCCTTTGCTGAAACATAGCTCCTGCTAAGCCATGCCTTCTGGTCACCATGGCTTCTGGAGGGAAGAGGAAAAGGAGCCAGCCCTTCAGAAGATGCAGGGCTCCAGGAAGCGAGACCTCAGTTCGGGGTAGGCTTGGAACGTCAACAAAGATCTGCGGCACTGATTGTGGACGCTGTCTAGGAGGGCAGTATCCCCAAACACACACTTGCTGCACCCTTTTCCCTACTGAACCGGCTCCATTGCCCATTGTCAACCCCACGGTATCCGAGAGGGACGGTGAAAATCTTCCCGTCCTCGGCTACTGGAAATAGACTCACTTTTTGCAGAAAATCCCTCACTCTACTTCTTCAAGCATGTTTTCTCTGTGGAGCTCCCAAAAAGCCAGTTTTTGCAGTGTGTGTGACGATTTTTGAGCACTCTAGAAAAGTTTGTCTTCTGTTTTAAAAGAAATAAGTTCCTGTAGGGGAAATAATACCTGAATATGAAATATTAAAAAAGAAAGATGGCAGGAAACACAGATTTATAGATTCTCAGGGATAGAAAATGCCCTTGAACTTTGAACTCCCCATCTTTTGTGTGAGTGTCTTGCACAGCATGCTGCCTGAGAACAATCCAGCCTCTCCTTGACTGCCTCCAGTGAGCACGAGCTTATTCATCCTGGAGCGAGACCATTCTGTTGTTGCCTAGTTGTCATTATGGCAGAGACTCCTCACACGGATCCCAGTATCTTTCTCCCTGTAATTAATTCAGCTGTAGGCACCGACAAGGGGGACAAAAGGTGAATTCTCATATCACAGTTCTTCAAATATTTAAGTACAAACTATTGGATCACTCACTTATTCATTCTTTCGTTTCCAGGAACAAATAATTATCTAGCCCCAAATGTCATTAGTGCTAAGATTGGAAATGCCACCCTAGCCCAATCTAACATAAAGTGAAATATTATTGTTCCCAAAGAAGGGATTTACCGGACATGAAGGATTATTTTTCCTCAAAGTAATCTTGAGGATTGAGGGGAGAAAACGGCAGGCCTGAAAGCATTTTTTTCTCTCCCTTCACCCAAGAGTATGAAAATGAAGTTCTCGCCAGCCTTCAACTTCATAGTCTTCTAAAAGAGGTTTTCAGGACATTGTTCTTCTCCTCCTTGTTCTTATTTGAAAGAATGGTGAGGTGCTCAGTGCCTTGCGGCTGTTCTTTAAACAAAGACAGCTCCTTGCTCAGTGCTCATAATGAGCCTCAAAGGTCCTCTCTGTGTCTCCGAGCTGCCTCCTGTCCTGGCTGATTCCTACCCTGGAGTCACACGTGTGGAAGCACAGCCCGGCAAGTCTGCGGTCTGTACCAGAGAGATGGGGGTTGCAGCTAAGCCTCTGCTTGTGATTCCCAGCCACCTGGCAAATTCTACTCATAGAAGAAACTTTTGTTGTTCCTACTCCTCTTGCTGCTGAATGTGTTGAATGCTAATGATCTGAGTATGCTTTGCAGTGAATAAGGTGACAAGTTAATAGAGATGAGTTTATTTTTATTTTAAAGGTGAATAAAAACCTGGGATTAATATTTGCCAGAAAAACAAGTCCTTAATATATAAAGAACTCTGACAAATCAATAAGAAACCCCAAAGCCTCATTACTTAATAAAAATCAAACTAGAACTGTAATAGTTTAGCCCACAAAATTATCTAATTTAAAAAAATTGTTGATTTGGGGTTAGGTATATCTGACCTACTGATGGGACTCTAAATGAGCACAAATTTCTAAAAAATCCAATCTGCAATAATGTATAAAGAACTTTTAAAACACAATACCCTTTGGAACAATAATTCTCCTTTTATGAATTTAAATTGGGGAAATAATTGGAGATTCATAGTCTTTTGTACGAGAATGTTATCAAAGCATTTATGATAAGAAAAATAGAAAGTATCTAAATTGTTAAAAAATTCTTATATCCAATGATGAAAAAATATGTGATCATTAAAACGGTGATTTTCTTAAAATTTTATAACATAAGAAAATGCCCCCAATCTTATGTGATAAGTAACAATTATATGAAACGTTTCATTTAGTATGTCATCATGTGGGAGAATGAGCATGGATCAAGATAGAGAAAAAGCATCAGATTAGTAGCAAAGGTTATTTTTGGGGTGGTGGATCATGAGTGATTTCTTGTCATTAACTTTATGATCACTCCAATTCCTGTACAAAAGGCATGTACAATTTGATAATTCAAAAACTGTGAAAGATTTTAAAAATCTGGAGACAACAGGTCTGGAGGGAAAATCACTGAACTTAGGCTCAGACAGCCCCGAGTCTGACTCCAAGCTCAGCTACTCTCTTAGGGTGGACCTTGACAATCCTGCCTTATCCTCTGGGGACCACAGGCTCGAAATGGGAAAACGGGAACTACCTCCTGCAGCCATCCTGATAGTTAAATGAAATGATAGACCATGAGAGTTGTGTCAAGGCTGCCCGATAATTGTGAAATAACTGAAGAACTGAACTTGGGACATGAGGAGCCAGAATGATGAAACTCCTCTGGGCATGAAAGTGTTCACCCAGCCATGATAGTGTAGGAAATCTTGAGTTGGAATACTGAGTTGGAAACCACTTTTTGCTCTGGGATCTCATGCGAGTTACCTCATCTCTCTGAGACGCAGTTCCTTTACCTGTAAAACAAGGAATAGTAAAAGTACCTACTTCACAGTACCATGGGGTCAATAGATAATGAGGAGTTAGCAAATACAGCTCGTGTGCCAAATCTGTTTTTATAAATAAAGTTTTATTGGAACACAGGCACGTACATCTGTTTACTTATTATCTGTGGCTGCTTTTGTGTCTCGAGGGCAGACTTGAGTCGTTACAACTTAGACCATGTAGCCCACAAAACCTAAAATATTTACTCTCTGGCCCTTTATGGCAGAAGTTTGCTGAGCCCTGAGAATGTATAGAAACAACCTAGAAGAGTGTCTGTCACTCAAAAGATGATCCTGCTATTATTATTATCATTATTGCCTGACTCCTCTGCTTAGAAGTAATTCTGAAAAATTACATAGTCCAACCCTGTTTTCATCAGTATTAAACCTAATGAATCCCAGAAGGCAGAGTCATTCTTGCTGACTCACTCTTTAAAAACTGCCAGAGCAACAGTTCCTGAGGAATCCTTCTGCAATCCAGCCCAACACGGATCTATCGTCACCTTTAGGAAACCATTTTCTCTCCCAGCCTCGCTTTCACTGCTGTTTCTATGCTTGTTCTCCTCCCGACCAAGAAAAAGAAGATCTTGGTGTGAACTTTCTGTGCAGCCACGTCTCTTACCATAAGAATAGTGTGCGGTCACATCACAGTTTCCCTTCCAAAGGCCATATGTCCCCAGTTCTCTGCTATTACTTGGGCAGGCTCTGGTCATAGGCATCTTGGGACACCAGGAATTCAGCCAGTGTAGACAGGGAGAGAGGCAGGGGTCAAGGAAACTGACCTCACTCTAGAGCTGGCCCAGTCCCAAATGTACAGTGTCTCAACGGGGGCGGCAGTTTCAGGCTCGGCTGAGGAAATAGCGTGACCTGAGGAGCCCAATCCAATGGAGAGGGTGAGATCAGGGGAGCCCAGGCAGCAGGCAGTACCCAAAGTCAGCACAGGCAGATGGCAATGGCATTGGCTGTGGATCTGTCCATTCAGATCTCAAATGCCTGCTAGGGAAACTGAGGCAGAAGACGCTTTATGTGGATTGGGCTGATGTGGTGAAAGTAGCAGCAGTCTGTCTTATGAGGCTGTGAATGCCCAGGCTCAGGCTGGGTTATCCAGACACCAAGTCTCAGCCCAGCTCGTTGGCTCAGGATGGGCACACAGGTGAGCCCGCAGCTGGGAGGTGTCGGGCTGCCAGAGGAAGCAAGCTGTGGAGGCTCCATCCCACACACACTAGCCTTTTCCCTTGGTCTCTCTCACCTGCAAAACATCAGTCACCCATGGATCTTGGTTGAACTTTCTCCACATAATTATGGAGCTCATGATGGGATTTTGATCCTGGTGAAATCCACGCAGAATTCCACTCTCTCCTGAAATGCCTGGCAATTCATCAAGCGTCTGGGTCTAGAGTGGGGCCTGAAAGTTTGTATTTCTAACAAGTTCCCCACTGATGTTAGTGCTGCTGCTCCAGAGATCTTGCTTGGGGAAACTCTGGGTATAGGAACAACTCGTGTGTAAAACAGAGATATGGACCTTAAAGCGTGACCTCCATCTCCATTTCATCCAGATCAGAACCCTGAACAGGTGCTATCGATCCATTTTACAGATGAATAGAGGGAAGTACAAAGAGATAAAGTAGGTGAGCTCAAGAAAAAATGCTTGGGAGCAGTCATCTGGCTGGGGAGGGACCGGGGAGGGGAGGGCATGAACCAGGAGCTGCAGATGTCAGGGCCAGCAGAGGCCCTGCAGACACCCTTAGTGAACGAAGTCATTCTGCAGCGGCTTGGAGCACGTCCATTCTGTCTCCAGTTGTCACCACGTGAGAACGGACGCCCAGTATTGCTAGATCTTCCAGTCTTTCAAGAGAAGTCAGAAATCCCAATTTTAAAGTGTAAATTAATTCCAAATTTTAAAAAATACTGTGCAAGCCAGGTGGTATACATCTGCCAGCTAACTTTGGCCCAGGGGCTGCACGTCTGCACCCTACGTGTTAATGCTTTTCGATCCTTGCTGTGCAACTAGATTTCCTAGAGCCCTTTTTAAAACATGGATGCTGATGTAACAGGTCTGAGACAACTCAAGATTTTTAATTTCTAATGAGTTCCTGGGTGATGCCCGGGCTCCTGCTCGATGGACTGCGCACTGAGTAGCAAAGCTCTGGAACAGAGCTGCTCAGTGTGTGGTCCATGGACAGGCAGCAGCAGCATCACCTGGGGCTCATTAACAATGCCTCCTCTCAGGCCCAGCCCTAGAAACACTGACTCCACATTCTGGGGCTGGGGCTTCAGAAGCTGTGTTGTAATGCATCCCGTGGAGGATTCTTATGCACAAGCGACTGGGAGAGGCGCAGCCTGGGTCAGCGGGGCTCCATCTTGGTGGGCACTGGAATCACTTGAGGAGCCGTCCAGACACTGAGGCCTGGAGTCTCTTTTCATTGGCCTAAATGGGGCTGAGCTCCGGAATTTTTCAGTCTTCTCGGCCGGTTCTAATATGCAGTGAAGGTTGAAGCCCGTTGCTCTAGAAGTTCACATCAGGTTCTTCTGTGTATTTTGTCCAAACTGGAGAAATAGGAATGTGCTTTTTGAAAACAAAGAGGTGCTTGCAGCTAATGCCTGGGAGTGGGGGTTGCATATGCCTGAAGCCACCGTGCCTGCACAGCAGCCCACGTGCCCAGGAGGAAGTGCCGAGAGGCGATGGGGGCAGGAGCCCTAACTCTTTCCCGGGTCCCAGGAAGCCACGACCATTGGTTTCCCTGGCACTTCACAATTCTTCCCACAGCCAAGACCCTGTCGGGAAATGAAGCCAATGCCACACTTGCCCACTTGGAGGATGATAACCGGCCAATGCCTGCAGCGGCCAATGGCCAAAGTAACCCATCCACAAAAAGCCCATCTGGCCAGGCAAAGAGGCCTGGCTTTAGTGCTCTGCCTGGATGCACACTTATAAAGCAGGCCAGTCTGTTTTCTGGTTTTATAAGTTAATTGACGACCAGTTAAATGTCCAAAATAGCAATAGGAATCACAGCAGATGATGACCATCTGACTTCCCCTCCTGTGAGTGATGTTTGAACTCTCTGGTCTGGACTGTGGTCTCTAAAGACCAGTCGAGCAAGAAAACGGGACTAGTCCAGGGCTTCAGAACACAGAGAAAAGAACTGATATCAGAGTCCCAGAGGATGGCGGACTTGTTTCCAGTGGCAGAGTGCAGAGCGAAGGAACAGAGCAATAGAATCGTCAGGTCCACCAAGCATACAAGGAGAAGGAAGGGGAACTAAAGTAGATAATCAGCAACATAGAGAAAGCCAAACAAAGCTGGTGTGTCCTGGAGGCAGAATTTGGAGAGCATCCCAGAGGACCATAGGATGCAGATGTTTATGGGATGCTTGCGGCTGAGGAGGTGGACTGGAAAGGAGATCCAAGGGCAATAAGCCTGTCTGGACAACATCTCCCATTACTTCCTTCCACACTGGCCAGTTGATCAACAAATATTCATTGAGCCCTGGCTATAGGCCAGCAATGGGTTGAGTTGGACTGAGCTGCTCCAGTTTCATCGATGATTAGTTTTAACGTGAGCAAGCGTGTTCTGAAGGTTCATTCAGACATTTTGCAAATATTTGTTGAGTACTTTTGTATTCCGAGTACTGTGTGTAACACTAGGGATACCACAGCAGAGGAAGCATCCTGGACAGCTGCTTCCCTCTTGGAGATGACAGGCTAGCGGTGGAGGCAGATCATAAACAGGCAAGAGAACGACACCGATAAAGGTACTTCACTGCTGTGGAGACAAGCGATAGGTACTAACAAGGAAACTTTTCTTAAAGAAAACTTTTCCTCTAGGTGTGTGGAGACATTTCCCAGAAGAAGTGACATCTGAGTTGCTATCTGAAGGGCGAAGAGGAGTTAGGTTAGCCAAAGCCGTTCTGAGCCCCTGGCAGAGGGCACAGAGTGTGCAAAGGCCTGGAGGCAGGAAGGGTCCTGACGTTTTCAAGAAATGGAAAGGAGGCTGGTACGGCTGGAACCTAGTGAACAAGGAGAAGGAACCAGCTCTTGCCAAGCCTAGTGTGTGATGCAAGGGACTTCAGCTTTGATCCGAGAGGAAGGAGATGTCATTTAAAGCTTTAAGGAATCAGGACAGCCTGATGAGTGAGGCTGGACACATTCTTCAGATTGTCAGTCTGCGATGATGCCCCAGTCTCCCCTGATAAATGGAGTTTTGCCTGAAATCTAATTCCCACCAGATCAGGAGTTCTCAAGATGTCCAGGTGATGGAAGCTGTCATTTCCCAGCAGTGGCCCTAGCTGGAAACTAAATTCAGATTTCTTAGATATGATCCCAAATGTTTGTAGGGCCCGTGTACCTTCTGATCTTCATGCCCAAGAGATACAGCTCAGGTGACACTGCTGGGCTCACCTGAGCTCTTGGTTTGACTGCGGCATAGTCAGCTACTGTGTGCAGACGGCATCGGAGGCTCCAGAGCAAATGCATGGTGGTGTGCTCTCTGTATTTGTACGTTACAGTGGTTGAAGTGACCCGGGATCTCCTTAGTGTGCTCTCTTTAGTGGTCATATAGGATCCATCTTCTCACTACAATCTCACTATATACTGTCATGCGTCGCTTAATGACAGGCACACATTCTTAGAAATGTGTCTTTAGGTTATTTCATCGTTATGTGAACATCATAGAGTGCACTTACACAAACCTAGATGGTATAGCCTACTACACACCTAGGCTATATGGTACTAATCTTAGGGGAACACCGCAGTATATGTGGTCCATCGCTTTTCTGCGTTTTGGGGGAAGGCTCTCATATTGACCTCAAGTGTGTGTTTTGGAGGCTAGAGGACAACACACACAGAGACGTGGGACGTACACGTCCATAAACAGCATATCTCTAGAGACCAGTTCCCAGCATAGGGACTGTAGCTAAGCATCTCTGATAATGAGTAGGCTTCTTGAGATCCCAAACACGTAAATGGATTTTCTTTGACCCTGGGGTTCTTGTCCGTGGGCTTGAGGATGTCTAGGAAGTCCATGAAATGATACGCCAATTTCTGAGTGTAGATGATTGTTTCTGGGGAGAGGGTTGTCAGAGCTCCATCTAAATCAGCGGGAAACAAGGTTCCTATTCCTAAAGACGGCTCTAAGATTCAAAGACTCCAAAGAAGTCCACTGCCGTGTGACCTGCTGACCACCTCTTTAGAAGTTATCTGAACATATTGCCACATATGCACCATTTAAACTCCTCTCACCATTTCTCAACTTTCTCTTCCAATTCCTTTCTCATCTGAGTCCACTGCACTATTTTCTCCATAGAGTTGGATGACTAGAAATTCAGTATTCTGCCTTTAAGATCACCTGCCAATCTTATGACTGACACAGGATGAGGTTCAAATGTCAGACATACTAAAAGGGATGTGGCCCAAAAGAGAGGAAAAATGCCTGTAGATTTGCATAGGGAACCATTCAGATGAGACATTTGCATTTCAGCAGGACTTACACATTCCTCATCACTTTTCTGGAATGCCCAATAGGGGGGCAATCACATGCCCTTTATACTATATTGCTACAAACAAATATATGCTACACATTTGTTTAGAGAGTCTAACCAATAAAGAAGGAATGAAAAAGAAGGCACTGAAATAAATAATAGGAAAAGAAGAAATAAAAATGTAGCACAGATAATATACATGGAAATTCAAAAAAGTAACAAAATTATCAATATGAGTTAAATACGTTGTAAAGTAAATAAATATATACAAACGTTAATATCACCCATGTTCACCAGCTAACCTAATTAGGCACTATTCTCAACAATAACAACAAAACTTACGAACCACATAAAAGCTTTGTGTCTATAAAGAGATGCGTCATGTTGTCAAGATGTCCATTCTCCCCAAGGCTTAGTTCTCAGATTTACTAAACCATAAATGCCTGAGTTTTAGTTATTTTTGTATCCTCAGGACCTAGCCCCTAGCACAAACCCAATAAATATTTGGATGAATGAGCTCCAAACCAACCAAAATTATGAATGAATTTTTCTAAGAACTAGAAAAGAAGTGATACCTAAATTCATTTTGATGTGAAAATAGGAGAGAATAACTGAAAAAGAAAAGCTGAAGGACAGCAGCTCTCCCAGATTTAAACCACTTTACAGATCCGCAGATACTCACACAGGGTGGTCTTGAAACTCACACACACACACACACACACACACACACACACGCAATGTCATGTCATTGGAAGAGGAAGCCAGCAAAAAGGTAGATATAGGAACTATAAGTTTAAAAACAGAAGCATTTTAAAACAATGGAAGAATGAAGAACCACTGTTACCTTTTCAATAAATAACATCCAACCATAACCCGAATCTCCTCGACTCGTCTCTTTCTTTCTTCTTTGTCCCCAACACTACGTATGGTGTTAAATACTTTTTCCAATGAGTCTCCAATGCCATTGTCTTTGCTCTGGCTGTCGTCCTCTCTCTTACCCTGTTGCACTAGCTTCCTCACTGGTCTCCTTTCACCTTCTCCTTTTTCCCTTCCTCCACAATCCTCACTCCACCTTCCCCCAGACTTGTCTTCCTAAAGCAACAGTTTTCTCAGGTTTCTGCCTGGAAGGGCTCCCCAAATTCTACTGCAGTGGTCCTCCAGCTGTGATCCCCCCAAACTGGCACAGAAGCTTTCTAATGATGGTCTTGCCCATATGAGAACAAAGCCAATCAATGCTGCCTGTCTCCAACAGGTGGTCTTCACAGTCATGGGTGGTCATATATTTGTGTCCTGCCATCTTGTGGTGGTTTGGGGAGTATTATGCATCCTAGCATGTCCAAAAATGCAAAAGCAGTCAGAGTTTTGAAAAGATTGTAAGAGGAGATGAACAAGTATAATGAAAATTAAAGAACTTACAAGTAACGGTGTGGGAAATGATGCCTCAAGAGATTTTCAACGTCCTACAACAAAACTGTCCATTTTGGGGAAAGATGGCCATGAGTTTACGCTAAGCAAAACAAGTTGAGTGTGCTGCTTTTAAAGTTTTTTAAAGCTTTGAAGAACCAACCTACTCCTTCTATTGGATGGAAATGCATCCAGGGGCTTCTGAGTTAAACACCACAGTCACTCTGGACTTGAGAACATGTGGATCTATACACAGCCATTCACTACCTAACTTAAAAATAAAAGTTGGGTAGAGTTTGTCTGCTGCTAAGAATCAGATATTGTCTTTTTCCAATCCATAGACAAAAAATGTTAAGTTAAAGGATAAAACTGCCAGTGTGTTAGGTCTGCCCTAAGAATTTTTCTTCCCTCTTGGAATTCTCTATTGCCCCGCATCTCTACCTGCCTGTTAGCAAGATTGCCCAAGTGTCACATGTCAGAGAAGCCTTCCCTGAGCCCCAAGCACATCTCAGAGACCCCCTGCCTGTGCCCGGCTCCCTCTATGCTAGCCCTCACCAGATCTAGCAGAGTAGAACACTTTGAAGAATTTCCTCAAGGAACAGCTGGGCAGGGGTTCAAGCGGCCACTCCAGCCCGTGCATCTGCGAGTATCCAATGACCACGTGAAATCCAAGCTGGCTGATTTACAAATGTTCACACTGACAGTAGACAGGTATCTGGTAGGTGCTTAGAAGAATTTCTGTGCAGTTCTGAACATTTATTTGCCCGACAGGTGACCCAGGAGGTGTCGTGACATTCAGTGCACTAGTGGGCACTGGGGCACACAATGCACTAGGGTAAGTGTCAGCAACTCTTTCTGTAAAGGGCCAGACAGTACATAGCATAGGCTCTGCGGGCCACACGGTCCCCGTGACAACTACTCAACTGTGCGGCTTAGTGCTGGACAGGGCACCAATAAACCTTTTTCAGAGAACAGGCAACAGGCCAAAGGTGGCCGACATATAGACTAGAGAATACCGGGAAAGGAGGCCCATTTCAGGATGAAGTTCAGGAGTTCAATGATAGCAGGACATTTAAGGGAGACGTCCAAGGCAGAGATCAATGTAAGGATGAAGAAGTGCCAGGGCTGGAGGCAGAAAACTGGGAGCCATCAGCCACGAGGTGCTGTTATGGGGCTGACATCACCTAGGGGTGTGGTCTGACAAGAGAGGAGACCAAGGACACTTCCCTGTCCCAATATAAGGGTGGATACGCAATATCACTGCCCATCACGAGGGCCCTGGAAAGGCAGGGACTTTATAGTCTAAACTCCCTCAACTCAAACTTTGTACAAAGAGGCTCCTTTTTAACTTGGGGCTTTTATTCCCTTTTCCAAGATAAGTAACTTGAAAGTTTCAGATTCACAGGTGAAAAAGAAAACTTCCCACTGGCTGGAAAATAAGGCAATTCTAAAGCAAAGTGTCTATCGACTTTTTCATGTTTTCTTTTTACTGTGAAGTCTTTTACACTCAAAAACTTCTAACCTATATGCAAAGTACGATGAATCATAATAAAACACACGTCCCATCCCCATCTCAAGAAGCAGCTCATTACCTAAACACGACCGTCCAGCCTTTCACCTCGGGAGAATTAGTCTCCAGAGCAGAGGTCAAAGCAGGCAGCCCAAGGACAGAGAAAGCTTGCAGATATGTTTTCTTTGGCCTCCACAGGGGATTTTTCTTTTTAGTTGACAGCATTTAAATGTCAAGAAACTTTACGTGGAAATCAGCATTCTGGGGGATCACTGATCATGGGAAGATGTGGCTACACTGTGTGAACATTCCCCACGGCAACAAGTGGCTAGAGCTGAGAGCAGCCAGCTCCTGCAGATGGACACGGACCCACTAGCTCATCACAGTCCTCACTCACTACTGTCTTGTAACCAACCGCCCACTTCACTTCTTAATTTTACCTGCCCTGGCACTTGAGTCTGTGACCCCTGCTTACAGAGTGTAATTGTGGCTTCCAAGTTCCTGGAGTATGGGAAACAGCACTAAAAGTCTAAAAAGTTCACAGGCTCTGTCTATTGGAACATTACTGAAAGTAAGACGGGTCCATCTCCCTTATCCAGCATTTTGAAATCTAAAGGACAAGTTCTTTTTATACCTCACTAGGCAGCGAAACTGGACCTGAAGTGACATGAAGCTATTTATCATCTCTATGTATTCCATTCGGTGTGAGATACATTTATATATTTTGCTACAGAAATGCTAACATGTTTGGCTAAGGGCTGCTGCCCCAGACCCAGCTGGAGACATTATATAAAAACGACATGTACACATTATTACTTTTCCAAAATCTGAAAAATTCTGAATTCTGAAACTCATCTGACCCCAACGACGTTAGATAAGGGACTGTGGGCCTGTTGTCCTTTTACTATCTGTGCTGGAGAAAATGCACACACACAAACACACAAGGCAGACAGAGTGCAATAATATTTTTAAATGAATTTTCAGTGGATTAATTCCTGTGGCATCTACCAATATGTGAGAAACATAAATAGAATGATGTATTCAAATCATCTGTAGTCTGACAGGAATGTGAGGTGCACATATTGATCCTAGGACCCTGTGCCCGAATGTCCAGTCCCTGAAGGGTCTGCCATGCCCACAGTGGGAACGGCAGCCACAAAGGGAATTCCAGGTTAGAGACACATGCTGCCTTCACATATAAGAATGATGCTGTATGACCACATCCTTTTAGGATTCATTTATTTCTCAGTAAAAGTGGGTTTTCCCTTGCCTATACATACCCTGTTTGATATTCTAGGACTTCACAATATGTCAAGTACATAAAAGGCCCGGGAAGATCGGATCAGAAGGAGCTGCAAAGATCCCAGATTTCTTTCCACTCCAGAACACGCTGCTAACCCATATTAAGCGTCAGCTGAATGAAATCCAGCTGCAAGTGCTCAAACGGTCCAGGGGGAGGAGATGTGAGGCCTCTAGGGATAGAGTTTTGCTTAAGCACTATGGTGGGAAAAGGAATGCAAAAACCCAAAAAGTGGGGTTTGCCAGGGAGCCAGAACCAAGCAGCTGTTTGGGGTTTCCCATAGCCCTGACTGTTTGTTTATGTACAGCCACTATTTACACACTTTAATTCCTCTGATTCAGGACCAGACAGTTGCCATGTTACAAGAACACGTCAGGATAATAAAAGTCAGGCAATGAGGGGCTATTCTTTGCAGAGACAGAGTGGACTTCATCCACACATGCCAGTCTCTACAGATTCTGATGTTGCTGCCTTTGCACGAAAGTCAGCTAAGGCATTTTCCTGATGCTCAGATTCAGTCCTCGCAGGGTGGCCTCAATTTTGATGACAGAGACCCAGTTAAGTCTGATGAGTTTCCTTTCTATGAACCATTGTCAGAGTAACTATAACTGAGAAAGGACTTAAAAAGGGTTCATTATACAGCAGTTGAGAAAGGAATTTGGTCATTTCTGTGACATACAACATTTTAAGATAATAATTAGAGTTATGACTGATAACATTATATCAGGACATATCAGATTTGTAGGAATTTCACATAATTTCTAGACTATTTATATACCTATGAAAATACAACATAAAGAAGTCTAAATGTTATTTCTTATTTGAAAATGCCTCCCATGTAATTTAACTTATTGAATGAGCCTAATTAGTATCATATCCCTCTTTTCATAAGGAGAGAGAACGAGTCCTTAAGATGTTTCAGGGATCCTCTGAAAAATCCCAAAGTTAACTAGAGGTCGAAAAAGACTTCATTTAGAATTTGATTTTCAGAAGTTCATCAAAAAAATCTCAAATCAGTTTTAAAACCCTTGGTCAAATAGGATCATAGGTCACTGTGAGCTAATACTCAGTTATGCCTTCGACCATGGTGACAAAGACTTTCAGACAAATAGAGAAAGTTAAATGGCCGTAAGAAAGCCCTTAGCTCTCGCAATCAAAGACCTGATAAAAGCAACACGGGAAATGATTTTGAAAACATAAAATCCCTTTTTTGCCTTTTAGGCAGACTATCAAATGTAAAGAGAAGCCTTTCATAATCTCTTCATCAAGAGCAGACTAGAAGCTCAAGAAAACCTCATCCTTATAACAGTGAGAAAGCCAAGTTTCTAATTTTGCACCAGCTTACTTTTGGTCTTAGAAATGCTGACTTAATTAAATTCCTTCAATCTTTGCCAGCTTGACTAGGCGGAAAACTTCTTTTCTCCGGGTTCCTTTTCCACAAACCTTCACTGACTTTCTTACTCATATTCAGAGTTTGTTCTTTCCTCTTTCCCATAACCACTTTGACTTTAGGACCAATTTACTTTCTTAAAACATCTCCATTCCTTACACCTTCGTTTACTGAAAACATACATTTCCTTATAGCATACATTTTTCAGTGTGGAAGAAGACATGTTTACTAATAGACCCAAACATCTTTTAGGTTTTTTGTTTTTAATCAGAAGCTGAAAGTAGATAAACCTATGTTTAGTAATTAATGTTTTACTATTTTATCTTATCTGGAAATGATCAAGATACTCAATACATTTCTAGCAGTTAACTTAATTTAGTAAAACTCTAAGGTTTCAAGTTACCAAGAGGTTTTGAAGTTATTTTTAAGTACTTATACCATAACACATGATTATTATTAAAAAGTTCAGCTAAAAACTTTTATCTTACTTACATCATTTACTTTACTTGTTCCTAATAATTTTGCTTACATTACCTACAAAAACTTCATGAGACATTAGACAAAGGCAGCCGTCACTTTTCTGCTGACAAATTTTGTAGCAGAGATAATGTAAACTTGTTTGATTTTTAGTAAAGCTAGGTAGAACAAGTTTTCTATTTTATGCTGGGAACTCTCAGGACATGCCTATTTTAATTAACCCAACAAACTTAGACAAGCTTTTATTTACCAAAGATTATTTTATATCACGTTAACTTGACAAACATTTAGATTAGTTTCTATTGTCGACGAAAAATAATCCATAACCAATCTATAAATGCAAATTTGGGTGAGTTTATTCTGAGCTTAAATCTGAGGATTATAATCCGGGGCCTTTCTTCTCGAAGGAAGAAAGGGCACCAAAGAAGTGGGGTGCACAGACTGGTTATATACCCCCAGAGAGGATGTTTCACATAGGATTGAAATGTCCCTTTCACAATAGTCGCGAGACTGCTCTGTCGGCACAGCGATTGATGGAAACAGCAGGTAGGTCTTCTGTCTCAGTGAACACAGCAGGGTGGCAGTGTGTTGTCTCCAGCTGAGTGGTCACAGGTGAGCTGGGTGGTCAAAGGTGAGTGCAGCAATCAGTTCCTAGCCTAAGGAAAAATGCTTATCCCTAAGGAAATGCTAATGTGGAGGCGAAGTTCCACCTTTTTCTCAAGGGCCTTTGTTCTGGCCACAGGAAATGTCTAAGCAGATATACAACGCGTGCTCAACAGCCACAGTCAGGCCCTTTTGGAAAAAACAAAGTCAGGCCGAATTAGGTTTATACCAAATGGCTTCCTCATATACTCCAATATACCCTATTGCTTGCCATTTTTATTTGTCATTTCCCCCTTTTGATCTCTAATCTTTCGATAGAAAGCATTTATGATCAAAATATTATCCCTCGGCCCCAGGGTGGTTGCTGCCTGCCCTGGGTCCATCATGTCCCTCAGTGCTAGGCTTTGAGCTCATTTATTTGCCTAGCCGACCACGTTGGGGGGAAATAGTGGACAAGCATAGAGTTATATATATATTAAGAGGAAGTATTTCATGTCATGTAATTTCCAATTAATTTTAGATTGTTGCACAAACATTGTATATGTGCTTCTATGACAGTTCACATTTACATTGTATATGATTATAGAACAAGTACAGTAACGACAATAACTCAACATATTTGAAAGGATTAGTCTGAAATGAATTCTTAGTCATAGTCCCTATCAGAAAAGGAAATTTCTCCAGGGTTATAAGACAGATCGACCATCTCAAGCCGTTGAGCAATCATTACTTGAGTTTGTATGCTACTCTTACAACACTGAGTAAAGAAAACAACAATTAGTTTGAATATTATGACCAGTACAAGGATTCCAATAAATAATAGAAATAGGAATTTCAATCCGGATCGAAAAAGGGAACTGATACTGAAAAGGGAGCCAACGAAACAAATCAAACTAGGTGCAGGATCGCATAAGGCATCCACCTGCTTCTTCATGTGCTTTAGCAGAGATGACACATTGGAAGATTCATGACGTATAAAAGCACAGCATTCAGTCTGAATGATTGTCTATGTACCACCTTGGGATGCAGTAAGAATATCTAAAGGCATTCTGTTTGGAAGGACAGCCCTTCTCATTAAAGATATTTCAGTATTTGAATAAGGTTATTCCTGCTTGACTATCATTAAGGGCTTCTTGAGTAAATTTAGTCAGAGCTTCCAAATGTAATAATGACATCTTTTAACTGCAAAGAAGAAGCAAATATAGCTGCAAATATAGCCATACCAGTGTAACACTGAACAAGCCCATCTGGCCTTAAGAAAGGGAGATTGCCATCAGGTTTTAACTCAGCCTGACTCCTTCCCTGCTTTTAAAGGAAGCTCAGGGTGCAGTGTCTTAGCCATCCAGGCAGTAGCCAAGGCCAAAGATTTATTCCACATAACCATTGAGTTCCATTAGGAGTCACTCGATAAATTCCTGGCCTTCAAGATCAGTCTGTTCCAAATTAATCACTTTAAGCATGATAGCATTCCAAACAAATTATAAAATAGGTATACAGTTTAAGCATAACAAATGTTTAAATGAGGAGATATAAGGTTGGGAACACAGGCCTGGTCCGGAGTCTTGGGACAGCTGTCTACAACAGATGTCGTCTTCCTCTCCTCCTCGTACGGTCCTTTCCAATAGGGCTGCAAAGAGTCTTATTTGATGTCTCTTTCAATAAATAAATTCTTCCACTTACAGTCCATGATCCTTAAGTTCTGGGACTTCTCTGTGAAAGAATCAGCTACAAATCTTTCATTTCTTTTAAGCACCACAATAAGACCATGAAAACAATGTAATACATCCCTTAAGCAAAGCTGGTTCATATATTTCTTCATCCAATTGCATAGGCTGTTTTATTATTATTTCAAAATGAGACAGCCGATGTTTACAAAAAGTATAGATCTAAGATTAAAGAGCACTAGCACAAGAGCTTTTGGCCGTGAGAGAGTAAATGTTTCTGAAAGCTTGCTGATTAAGTTTTGGTTGTGCCGTTAGTTCCTTTTACCAATCCTGAGGATTGAGGATGGTAAGCACAGTGGAAATGCTGCAATATTGGCCAAACATTACAAACAGATTTGAGTTCCCCAGTCACTATGTAACTCAGTAGGAATTCCCCAAACAGGAATTATTCTCTCTAATAGTAATTTACCTACTGTTAAAGCCGTTGCTCTTCTGCAAGGAAAGGCCTCAATGCAATGTGAAAACATGCAAATCATTACCAAGATGTATTTATATCCTTGAGATGGTGGCCTTTGGACAAAGTCCAATTGCCATACCTCAAAGGGTCCCTTAGGAAGGGGAAAGTGGCCTTGTGACCCATGGAGTGGGTTTCTTATTGGGCCCGAACCACATCTGCGAGGGGGTGTCAATAATTCCCCCTTTTGACTGCCATATCTTTTTCTCTTGTTCCATGGCAATTTCTTGAGCCTGTAGAAGGAAATCTTTTACTGGGTTAGCAGAGTTAACAGAAAGTAGCAGGCATTCTTGAGGCTAGACAGTGTAACATCTTCACTTACCATTTAAGTAAGACTCATTTGTAAACCAAATTAAACAATAGAATGCAGTCGTGGTCTTCTCTCCCTTGTGATGTTGGAAGCAAGGTAACAAGGTTAATGGTTGGAGCAAATTATAAATTAGTTCCTGCGTCCAGGGGGCAGACAGTCAAGAAGACTTCTAGCTGTCAGAGTCAAAGCATCTTTTTGTAGCTTGAAAGGTCTCTGATGACGTCATCGGGCATTCAGGTATCTTTGTGAGTGGCTTACAGCTGACACAGCAACAGACAGGAATCTCTCTTAAGTTTCTATCAAGTCATTCAGCTTCAGTTTGCAAGGTTTCAGGAAAAAGAGCATGTTCAATTCTCAATGATTCCAGATGAAAATGAGGTAAAAATTGAAAACATTAGTTTGGAGGTTTGTAACCAGATATTTCAGTAGAAGAATTCAGGATCCAGTCCAGCTTACAGGTAGAAAAAGCCTCAAAGACAATTAACAGAACTAGGATCTAATATCCACAAATGTGCATTATAGTTTTTTCACTGAAACATAATTCTTCTCTGTAAAACCACTCTCATTTTTACCAAAGATAGTCAAATTAAGACTAATTGGTTTGCAATATAAGTTTAGTTTCAAGAAATTTGGCCCAATTATTTACTTAAGTGCAGCAAGAATAGCAATTGATCAGATAGGCTCTTAAATTTGCTTTGCTGGAATTTTTATGAGGAATCTCAGATTGAACTGTAAAGACCTCTTGAGGCCAGGAAGGCCAAGCCAAGGATTTGTGCCATCAGGCCTTGCCTGCAATACCTTAGATTTGGGTGAATTCCTCTCTTCTTGAGGTCCCCCAAAATATTCCGAGGTTCCTTGCACCTGCCAGGTAAGCAAGCTTCCTTACTTACCGGGTAAGATTGCTGGAATCTCTCTGTAAAGCAAGGTACCAGGCCCATTTTTCCAAGTGGCTTTATTTCCAGAAAGTCAACCTTATTCCTCAAACGCAGTATTGCCATATCCGAGTCTGTATGTTTCTCTCAAATATGACATTCCAGTCAAAGCTTGGCAAGATAACCAATGTCCTGTTATAAGGAGAACAGATTCTTATTGAACTTATGCAAATAACTATATTGCCATGAAACAACCATACTCACAAAGAGTTTCCAAACTCTCGAGGGATCAGGTAGGGAGAAAAAGATAAATGTCTCAGTTTTGCTCACAAAGGTATAACTTCACTCAATTTCACTAAATTGCTATAAGTCATAGCTAGCATAAGAGAAAAGAGAAAAATATTTTCTTGAACCTGAGAAAACAAAGCAAAACATCAAAAAATCAACAATATTTCAAATAAAAGTCACAAAAATTATCACCCTCAGTTCATTCAGTCCTATATAATCTGTTCTTGATCTTAATCTTCTGTTAGCAGTTTTATGAGGTAATCAGTTTCTCCTTTAGATTTCTGTAATTTCTTACCCAGTTCAGTTTTACAATCTGAAAGTTTATCAGAAAACTGTAATCCAGAGTAAGTGTCAGAGTCTTTTCCATGAATGTCTCTGAAGATAAGACATATTTGCAAAAGCAAAAAGCATCAGAGTAAAACAGCAACTATCTGTAAGTGGACAAAAGATTCAAAAGGGCAATTGACAAAGAAACTTGGCTACTTCTGTGACGTGCAACACTTCACGATAATAACTGGAGTTATGACCGATAACCAGGACAGATCAGAATTTTAAGAATGCTATATAATTTTAAGACATCTATATCAATAGCATTTACCCACATAATACCACTTAAGAAAGATTATCATCACTTATCTGATAATGCTTCCAATGTAAATTAACATACTAAATAAGCCTAATTAGTTTAGTATTTTCCACCTTATAGGAAGAGAGAGCAAATTTCTTTGAGAAGTCTCAGGGGCCCTCTGAAAATCCTCAGAGAAATTCTCTTCCTTCATTCAGCTCAAAGGGAAACCTTTATTTAGGACTTGAATAATTTTTTTTTTTGAGAGAGAAGCTTGTCAAAAATATCAAAAGGTTTTAAAAACACTTATTTAAACAATGCTCACTGTGAAACAATGCTTAGGTATCAACAGCAAAAAAAAAAAAAAAAAGCCATAATAGAGAGACCTCTGTCTTTTGCACCTAGGAAACATAAACACAGATACAACAAAACATAGATCTTTTGTAAACTTACTCAGAAGGAAAAACCTTTTATAATCTCATTATCAAGAGCAGACTAAGAGTTTAAGAAAATTATCCTTTTAAGAGAGAGCCAAATTCTAATTTTTGTACCAGTTTACCTTTTTTCATATTAAAACCCATTTACTTAATTAGATTCATTTCAATCTTAACCAACTTGACCAGGTACAAAACTCTTTCAGAATTTCTTTCACAAACCTTCTATAACTTTCTTTTTGCCTCCAGAATTTGTCCCATGCTTTCTTTCTTCCCTTCTAGTACATTAGGACAAATTTATCTTTCTTAACCAACCAAACAAAAATATTTCCATTCATTATACCTTCTTTACTGAAAACTTACTTTCCTTGAATGCAGAGCTGTTTTCCTTATTAATTTCCAATAGCTTTAATTATATATGTTAACTAGAACTTTTAACCATTAACAGACCCTAGTAAACACTAAAAAGGTAAGCAATTATGAATTGTCTTTTATGTCAGCATTCTAAACACTTCATAATTTCTAGGAACACATCACTTTACAGTAAAAGGCCCAAAGACTTTTAGCATCTCTGCAATAAAAACCAAAAGCAGATAAACTTAGATGTTTAGCAACGTTTGTTCTATCCAATCCAAAAATTACCCAGATACTCAGATTTTTATCACTTAACTTAGCAGAACTCAAGATTGCTACCAAAAAGAATTTGGAAGCTGTTCCCCCCCCTTTTGTTTTTCTTCTGTCTTAGGAATTAATGATTGGCTAGGTAGTAGTTCCTGGAGAGGGGAGATGATAATCCTTTTCGAGATAAAGGAACTGGGTGGAATCTGAACTGCCTCTAGAGCAGTATTTCCAGTCTTGCAAGGATTTTCTAAGGACAGTTGCTCTTGATTTCCCAGAAACTGGGTTGTAACTCAAATTACATTCCAGGTTGATCTACCTGTCCAACTGCATCACAAAGGCACAGAGAAACCCAAGTTTTCGATTTTACAGAAGGTCCAGGTTCTGGTCAGGTCCAGCCTGAACTTAACCTCGACTTGGTGACAACAGAAGAGATGAGGAGCAAAACAAAGAAAAGAAGAGATCAGACATCGCCCTCATGGCCTCTTCCAGAGGGTTATCAAGATAAGAGTCACACAACAGTTCCTATGCTGGGCACACAACCCCAGCAGGACAGTTCACAGAATAAATCACAGGTCTTCTACCCTTATAACTGACTCATGTTGATGAACATAATCCATAACCAATCTATAAATAAAAATTTGGGTGAGTTTATTCTGAGCTTAAATTTTAGGATTATAACCCGGGAGAGTCTTTCCACAAAGGAACAGAGCACTCCAAAGAAGTGGGGGTACACAGGGCGGTTATATACACTCAAAGAGGGTGTTTCACATATGATTGAAATGTCCCTCCCACAATAGTCACAAGATTGCCCTGTCAGCACTTGATGGACACAGCAGGTAGTGGGTCTGCTATGTTGGTGGGCATAGCAGGAGGCAAGTCTATCGTCTCAAGCTGGGCGGTCACAGGTGAGCACAGCAATCAGTTTCTAGCCTAAGGAAAGATACTTAATCCTTAAGGAGATGCCAACATTGGGAGGGGGAGGGAAGTTGCACCTTTATCTCAAGGGCCTTTGCTTTTGCCATAGGGAATCTCTAAAGCAGATATACAATGCATGCTCAATGGCCTAGGTCAGGCCCTTTTGGAAAGACAAGGTCAGGCCGAATTAGGTTTACACCAAATGGCTTCCTCATATATTCCAATATGTCCTATTACTTGCCATTTTTATTTGTCACTAGCCTCACCAACATTTTCTCCTGCTAATCTAAATTTAGAAGAGCAAAAAACTCACCACTCTTGCTTCCATTGGACTCTGTAGGCAGAGATCCTGGAGACTGATGTGGTAAGAACTCTTAACTCTTGCCGGCTCTTGTCAGGGGTCCGGGATCTCTCAGCTGCAGCAGTCCAGGAGCAAGCAGTGTCCAGCCAGTGAAATTTTATCCTGCTGACTACGCCAAAACTGTAGGGGAGGAAGACATTTCCTCTTCCCAAATGTGGGTTCGTCTGGCTGGAGAACGAATTAAATTCATGTGAGACAGAAAAGCAAGAGAAAATTAAACAAAGCTTTATGAGGAACCATGGCCCGGGGCCTTTCTTCCCGAAGGAAGAAAGGGCACCGAAGAAGTGGGGTGCACATAGTGGTTATATACCCCCAAACAAGGTGTTTCACATATGATTGAAATGTCCCTCCCACAATAGTCACAAGATTGCCCTGTCAGCACTTGATGGACACAGCAGGTAGTGGGTCTGCTATCTCGGTGGGCATAGCAGGAGGCAAGTCTATTGTCTGGAGCTGGGCGGTCACAGGTGAGTGCAGCAATGAGTTCCTAGCCTAAGGAAAGATGCTTAATCCTTAAAGAAATGCCAACATTGGGAGGGGGAGGGAAGTCAGTTACAGGAGGTTACCAGACTAGCACAATAAAATGCAGATTTAAGTCCTTGCCTTTGGTATTGACTAAGAGTTTCTAGAGAGAAGGGCAGCTCCTTTCTTCTTCCTGGTACAGAGAGGGAGGCACATTTTACAGATGGAGATTTACCTTACAAATGTAAACGTGTCCTAACAAAGGGCAAGTTCCATTCCTCAGAGCCTGCTTCCCTGTCCCAGTTTATCAAAAGCAATCAGCTTCAAATAATCCTGATACCAAAGAGACATATCTTGGGGTGGCCAATTTCAGGTCCCTACACAACCAAACTTTCAATAAAGCTATTGTGGAATTTTGAAGGCTTTGCTTTTAACTGCATGCACTTTTAAATGATAGTATCAAATCAGGATGTTCCTTCTACTGCCAGTTGTAATTTCAAATCATCCTTAGTAATCTTGGTTCACTGGGATTAAAATTTACAAGAGAAGGGACCATATGTTTTCAACAGAAAACCAGCTGGAGATCCTGAGGGAGGAACTTCTCAAGGAACTTCAGGAAATAAAAGTCCCATGTTAAAGAAAAGGGGGCAAACAAAACAGTAAGAATGACAATAGGGGAACCCATCAATTATGTCAGAGTGCTCACCAAGCAGGGGGGAGAAAACTCTGCAAGGGAAGTCCTTCCTGGGGCAATGACCTTGAGCCAAAAAAGCCACACTGGCACTGAGACAATTGTCTCATAGGCAGTCAACCATCCCCAAAAAGACACTGAACTCAACCAAGTGGAAGGAGGTCAGAACGTGGGAGGGCTCCCAATTGCAGGAGCCACAGGTCCCTGGAAACCGTCAGCACAAGGGGCTCGTGTAGGTACCATATCCGGTTCCTGAGGATGCCGGTCCACAAAGGGGAGATTGCTTCAGGTCCTGCTCCTGGCACGTGTATGTTAACGTCAAAGCAAAGAGCCAAACTGAGAGGCAGAAAGGCGCTCATTCTGGGTTCAAAGAATTACAATTAGGGGTACATAGATTTGAGTAGCAACTGGAAATAGCATCCCACTGGGACTAAGAAACCAGGGCTTTTAAAGGCAAAAGAGGTAGATTTGCATTACAAAGAACGTTAATTGGAGTCGGTGACAGAAACTTAATTTTGACTAAACATAATTAATTGCTAAGGCTGACTACAAAGAGGCAAAAGTCTGTCACTGTGACAAGTTGCAGGTTTATTGCAGGATTCTCAGAATATTTGAGTCTTGACTGAGTTCAAAAGATCATATTCTGCCCAATGAGGACGTGCATAAGACCCATTTCCATAATGGGTTTCTGGCTCCATTTTAAAGCCCTTAGACATAAGTGACCTGTTTTGTTTCCTATTTCACACTGGAAATGTTCAGTGTCTTCACTAGGGTGGTGCTTATCCACAGGTATAGATATTTGTCAAAGCGTACTGAGTTGCACTCTTAAGGTGGATGTGCATCACTATGTATAATTTAATGCAAATTGAAAAAAAAACTGTGGCATGAAGATCAGCAGCTGAAGGACAATGTGGACGGTATGGAACACATAGTAAAAAGCTCGGAGGCAATGGGTACTTTCTATTAGCACACCTGCTCACACATGTACAGGTGGAGGTAGGTTGGAGATGACAGCCTTTAGAGCAGCTATCATGGCAGCTGACAGTGAAGTGGCAGAGTGGCACCTGGCACTGGGAAAGTCACTGAAGCAGAGGGAGAAGAGCCCCAACCACGGTGGTTGGAAGAAGTCTTCTGGAAGAACAGAGGCACCTGGAGGGATGGGTGACTGTAGATGAGGCATTAGTAAGGTCCCAGGTAAGGCCTCAGAGTTTACAGCCACACCCTCCCTGTTGGAGGTCCCTCCCACAAGCTGGCATTGGCTGAGAATGCCTCATAGTGCTTTGACTCAGCCACATGCAGTCACCAGTGACCTGACACCTGGTGGGACTGTCCGACTGGGCTGGACACTCTTTGCAGAGTGCACCAGGTCAGTGCTGTGAACCACAGCGATGGCCTTCTGGTTTGGTGGCCTCACTTCCAGCTTAGGCCATTCCCTTTGGCAAGTGGGCAGCAGTGTGGCTTCCCTCACCAGACACATCACTAACTTCACCAAAGATGTGCTGAGAAAGGGGACGCAAAAGGTGGAAGAATTCCCTGACTCGGGGAGAAAGGAGACGGAAGCCATTCAGGCAACTGTACCACCCGAGAAGGAGAGACTGGAAACTCCAGCTTTGAGAGACACCAAAACTTTATAGGAAACCCTAGAGGAAGAAGAAACAAGGCTTGCCTCCCTGAAAGAAGAAAACAATCACCAGAAAGAAGAACTGGAGCGACTGAGAGAACAGGCTCCAGCCGCACCTGTGGTTGATCCTAAAATGCTAGACGCTGTTACACCACTACCATCTGAGGGCTCTGAGTCGAATGTGATAAAAGGTCATATGGAGGAGCAAACAAAACATGGTCAAAAGATAACCGAAGAGCAAAAGCAGAGGAAGACACAACGACTTCCGTCTTTCCTAGAGCAGAAACAGGAAAAGGATGATCTGACATACCAGCACAAGCAAATGCATAGGAAACACACACAAGTCTATTGAGCCAAACATGAGGAAATGGACAACTTGCAAAACACCGCAGAACAAATCAAAACACAGTTGCCTGAAAAACCGCAGCACATTCAAACAGAACATTCTGAGATTTTTTTAAAAACAAAAGTTCAGGGTCTTACATAACAAGTGGAAGTGAAAAGTATAGTTTCTGTAAAGCTGAAAGTAAAAGATTAGAAACAGAAAGAAAAGAGCAAGAATGGGAGACGAAACTTCAAACTCAAAAGACAATCCCTTTAACTGAGGAAGAAGATTGGGAGAACCCTTTTTCCTTTCACTGGCTCCCGGCGCCTGCATCCTGCTCCCGATTCCAAATTTCACGGGGTCAACAACTGGCACCGCTACTTTCTCCTCGCCCTGGGCTGGAGGCAGCACTGCCTCCCGCTTCCCTGAAGGCCCAAGGGAAACGCACGCACCGAGGGGATCCCACCGGCTGGAAGCCCCTTTACTGATTTCCTCTGTCTGCACTTGGACCTCAAGGGTCTATGCAGCGCGCCCTGCCCCCACGACCACCACACGCCACTCCTTCCTCGCCCCACCCCCTCGCCCGGCTGGAGCCCAAGGCTGAGGAATCCGGTCCCAGCACCCGCCACCACGCCGCGCCGCCCCCCACCGCCCACGAGCGCCGCCATCACCGGTGCAGCGGCACGCGCCCCAGGGATGGGAGTCGTGGCCCCAGGCACCCAGCATGGGCGCCAGGGTCGCCGGCAGGACCGAAGAAGGCGCAGGTCCCTGCTCCCGGGGGCGGGGCCCGGGCGGTGGAGACCCCGACCGGTGCAGGGAGGGAGGCGGCCGCCGGAGGCCCTCACCTGCCCAGGCTCTGGTGGGCCCGCGGCCTCCCGCAGTGCAACGGCCACTTTCTGGAGGCGGCGGCGGCGGCTCCCCTGGCCTGCGGGGCTCGGGGCAGGCTGACCGGAACTTTCTGGCTGCTGCGGCGGCGGGTCCCCAGGCCTGCGGGGCCAGCCGCGTCGCCCCCGCGCCCCGCGCCAGGGCAGGAGCGCACGGCAGGTCCAGGGCGCGGCGCGCAGCCGGGCCTCGGCCGCCAGCCCCGAGTCGGGCCTGAGGACGACGTTCCACCGGGCTCAGCGGGGCTGGGGGCCGCGCGCTCCACGAGCACCTCTGGGTCCTTTCCCCGCTCCACCGCCCGCTCGACGCATGGGGAAGACTCCCTTCCCCGACCAGAGCCCGCCCCGCGCTGACAGAAGCCGGCGCACAGCGTGCACGCGGTGTGCCACACCCCGCCTGTGGCGCCCGAGAGCCCCCAGACTCCTCCCGGGGACCGCTTCTCCAGGCAGGGCCGCACGAAGAGGGGGGCGAAAGCGGCGGAGCAACGACCCCGGCGACTGTGTGGGGGATGGCAATGGTCAGGGTGCTCAGGAGGGTCGTGCTTCCGCGCAGGGGGCCGACGTGTGTCCAAACACACTCGTCGGAACTCTGCAGGTGGAGGCGGGTCCCCACGTACCTTGGCCCTCCGAGTGTTCTCCAAGCCGGCTGGGAAAATCCCCGACAGCAGGACAGGAGGGAGCGTGGGAGGCGCTTGGCGGCAGTCAGAGCTCTGGGGTCCTTTCTGCCCACACGCGCTGCCACGCGCACAGGTGGCGGTGGTGTGGGGATGGCGGCCTTCAGCGCGGCGGTCGTGGCGGGCGGCCCCAGGGGGCAGGAGGGCCGCCTGGCCCCCGGGGGCGGCACTGAAGCAGAGGGAGAAGGGGGCCCACCGCCGCGGTGGGAAGCCCTGGGGCTGAGCGGAGGCCCACGGGGCTGGCGGTGGGGGGTGGCGGGGGACGAGCGGGGCACGCGGGTCAGGAGGTGGCCATGGGTGAGGGCCAGGCGGCAGGCCTCGCGGTTGCGGGCAGCCCCTCCCCTCCCCTCCCGGAGCCCGAGCCCGACGGTTGGAGCCCGCGCCCCGCCCCGGCCCCGCCCAGGCCCCGCCCCCAGGCCGCCAGGCCGCCGTTGCCTAGCAACGCCTGGCTGTGATTTGACTCTTAGCCTCGCGCAGCCACCGGGGCCCTGACACTTGGCGGGACTGTCCGACTGGGCTGGACGCTCTTCGCGGAGCGCACCAGGTCAGTGCTGTGACCCGCAGCGATGGCCTCCTGGTTTGGCGGCCTCGGCCTCGGCCTCGGCTCCGGCTTAGGCCATTCCCTGGGGCGAGTGGGCGGCAGCGTGGCTTCCCTCCCCGCACACCTCTCTGACTTCACCAGAGGTGTGCTGAGGAAGGGGACGCAAAAGCTGCCAGACTTCCCCGACTCGGGGAGAACGGAGACGGAAGCCATTCAGGCGACCGGACCACCCGAGAAGGAGAGACCGGCAGCTCCAGCTCGGAGAGACACCGCAACTCTGCAGGAAACCCTCGAGGAAGGAGACACGGAGCTCGCCTCCCTGCAAGAAGAAGGCAGTCACCCGAGGGAAGAACTGGAGCCACGGAGACAACGGGCTCGAGCCGCTCCTGTGGTTGACCCGAACACCCTCGACGCCGGGACACAACTAGAATCTGAGGGGTCTCAACTGAAAGGGATCGAAGGTCACCTGGAGGAGGAAATCCAGCATCCTCCAAGGACCACTGAAGAGCAAAAGCAGAGGAAGGCACAACGCCTTCCATCTTGCCAAGAGCAGAAACGGCAAGTGGGCGATCTTAAGGAGGCGTCCGAGCCCATGCCTAGAAAACGCGCGCAGCTCTCTTCAGCCGAGGAGGAGGAAAGCGAGACCGCGCAGAACACCACAGAACACATCCAAACCCCGTCGCCCGAGAAGACCCAGCCCGTGCAGACAAAACCTGCTGAGATTTGTCAAGGAGCGAGAGCGGCGGGTCTTCGTCGGCCAAACGGAAGTGAAAAGCATGATGGGGCCAAAGCTGAAACCGAACCTTTAGGAAAAGGGAGAGAAGCGGCAGAAAGGGAGATGAAACTTGGGACCGAAAAGACGATCCCTCTGACCGAGCGGCTTGATGAGCCGGACGAAGATGACACCGGGCCACGAACTCAGACGATCCAGGCGCAAGACTGGGAGAGCCAGGGCCTTCCCACTGGCCTAGCTTCGGCTGCCTCCGTCCAGGATGCGGGGGGCCTCCAGCAGCAACTGCAAGCCTATGCTTTGGAAGGGGAACGAGTGTTGGCTGTTTTCGACGAGAAGGTGAGGGAAAACAGCCACCTGAAAAGGGCGTATCACACAATGATGGACCTGCTGGTGGCCAAAGAAGCAGAGCTCGGGAAGCTGCGAGGCGAAAATCAGACACGGCGCCCTCGATCTGACGGCGGCGGTGAGGACATGTTTCGAGAAGCGATCCGGCACTTATCACGCCTCGTCCGAGCCAAAGACATTGAAATCGGTGCCTTGAGCCAGAAATGTCAGACTTTACTGACCATCCGGCAAACGTCCGACGCTGGCCCTGAGGTTCGGGGCGTGGACGCGAATCAGTTGGAGGAGCTTCTCCGGGAACGGGACACGTTGAAGCGGCAGGTCAACGTGCTGGAGGCGTGGCAGCGGCTGGTGCTCACCGAGGTGCACCATCTGCAGCGGGAGTCATCCCAACTTCAGAAAGAACTCCCACCACTCGAGGCACGGGCCTTAGTGGACAGCGAGGAGAAGTCTCGGCGACAGATGCACTCTGCCGCCCCGTTCCCCCGTTCTCAAGGGGATGCGACCCAACTCCGGCTCCTGGGGAAGAGACTGGCACAGATGCAGCTCGGCCTAGAGCAGCTCTGCAATGCCAAGGAGGTTCTTTTGGGTCCAGCCGACCTCACGTCACCACAGCCGCCCGCCGCATCGTCGCGGACTTGCGAGGCAGCCGGCTCTCAGGAGGCAATTAAGTCCGAGGCGCCGGGCGAGTCTTCGAAAGGGCCGCCAGCAGAGATGGAAGCCTTAAGGGGAGCCACGGAGGAAAAAGACGCAGCCATCAGAAGCCTCCAGGAGGAGACTCAGAGACTGTCCGAGGCGATGGCCGCCACCTCGGAACTGGAGAGAGAACGACACGCACAGACGGATTCCGAAATTCAGCGGCTCAAGGAGAAACAACAGGCTTTACAGAACGCGCTGGAGGACAAAGAGCTCTTAATCAAGGCGCAGAGGGAGGAATTCCTTTCTCTGAGGGAAAACCTCACTACCCAAGCGAGCGAAAACGAACTTTTGAGGCAGGCGGTGACAAACCTGAAGGAGAGGATAGTCCATCTGGAAGCGGATGTGTGCCAAGTCAAACAGGAAAATGCAAAACTGCTGGAAAGGTCCAGGGAGAAGGACACTGAAAACCAAGCCTTACAAGAGACGAACATGTGCCTCTCTATGATGCTGAGGGAGAAGGAATTCGAATGCGTCTCCGTGAAGAAGAAGGCTCTGGCTTTTGAGTGCCTCCTGAGAGAAAAAGAACAGGGCCGGGCTGGGGAATTAAGCCAGCTTTTCAATGCAGTGACCTCCATGCAGGAAAAGAGCATTCTCTTTCAACAGGAGAGAGATGAGGCGGCGCTGGCGCTGAGACAGGAACGAGTGGAAAACTGCGCCCTGCGGGAGGAGGTTCACCTTTTGCGGGACAAGGAAGCGCGCTTAGGCCAGGAGCTGGGGCGGTCTCGGACGCAGGCTTCAGAATGCGAAGACTCGCATCTCCGGGCAGCGCGGCTGGCAGAAGACAGAGCGGCTCAACTCAGGAGGAAAGTCACGGCGCTAGAGGAGAGGCTCCTGTCATCTTCCCACGCCATGCAGAAGGAGAGCCAGCGGGCCGCTGCCCGGGTCGCGTCCCTGCAGGAACAACTGACTGCCGTCACCGAGCAGAAAGAGGAGACTGCCCTCCAGCTGTCCGCCTCCCGGGAAGCAGAGAAGCAGCACGCCGGAGCCCTGGCCAACCTGAAGGTGGTCCTGGCCGAATGGATGCAAAAGGCAGACGGTCTGGAAGGGAAGCTGAGGTCGCTGCAGGGACGGCTGGAGAGAGCGCAAGCCGCCTCGTGCCTGCAGGAGGAGCAGATCGGAGAACTGCAGCGACAAAACGAGGCCCGACAGGAAGTGCTGGAGGACTTCCAAAAGAAGTGGACCGACTTAGTGAGCACCCTGGAAGGAAAAGCAGACAAGGCCCTCCTGAGAAAGCTCTTCACGGACGCCCTGCAAAGCGCCAGACACCAACGCCGGGAAGCGTTCCGACGGATGGGAAGCACCCTGGGTGTGGAAAGGGAGGAAATGGAGCAGTTGCTGCAGGAAGAGCAGGGCGGCCTTACCGGATGGGTGACCGGGCGGCTCGGATCCCGCAATGCCCCCGACACGGCTCGGAGACCCAACCAGCAATCCGAGCTCAAGAGTTCCTTCTCGGAGCTTTTTGTGAATTTTCTAGAAGCTGAGTCTCAGGGAGCTTCTCCACCACGACAGCTCCCCGCTCAGCCCAGGAAGCGTCCCGAAGCACCCGCCAGGAAGAGACTGGCTAAGAACGTGCCAGCTCTTCTGAGAACCGCCCTCGCAGCCACCCCCAGAAGATCGGACGGGAATCCCTGCTCCCCAGCCGTGTCTCTCATCGACCCACCCGGCCCCGGAACCGGAGGGTCTGGGCACCTTCTCTTAGACGCCGTGACCGACGTCGTGCCCACGGGCACACCTTGGCTGCTGCCACCCGCCAAGAGTGCTGCCGGGCTGCTCCAAGGCCTGTCCAAGCCCTAGAGGCTCCCCAAGCCGCAGAGGAGACGACGGCGCCTTCAGGAAAGCCGGTCCCTCGCTTCGGGTTCCTTAGCACAAAGTGGCCTTGTGCTAAAGGTCACAGGTTTCTCTGCAGCTTTACTCGAGCTTTCAAAGAAATAGCTATGGTTCACGCTTTCAAAAGGGTGTCGTTGCAGGTAGTCACCCAACTTAAAGCGGACGTCACTTCTCGGGAGAGCAGGCGCGGCACGGGTGGGATCGCAGGCTGTGGGCCAAGGAAGCTTCCGATTCGGTTTGTCACGCTGTCACCGTCTCCGAGGAGCTGGGGGTCGTGGGGTGGGGGGTGGGGGTTGGGTCTGGGAGGTGGGGGGGTTGCGGGCGGGTGGGGGGTGGGGGGTGGGAAGAGTGGGGAGGTGGGAAGGGTGGGGGTGGGGGGAGGGGGGCGTTTATTGAGCTTTCCCTCCGGGAGCGGGAACCTAACTTGCCTTAGTGCTGCAGAATCAGAAAGCGCGCGAGGGCGCCCACTCCCGGGACAGTAGGAAGAAAGGGGAAGGGCACCAACCTGCAACGGGCATCCAAACTTCACGAGGAAAGCTTGGTTTCCCCCGGCTTGGTCCTCCTCCTCTTTCCACTGCCTGGGAAACCGCCCTCGGGTGCTCTCCGGCCTCTGGGACAGACAGGAAAACTCCTCAGCACGGGAGGATCTTATTCCCTGACTCGCTTTTGGTTGAAAAGCCAGTCACCAGACCTCAGAGATCTTTGCAAGGGTTTACAAACTGCATCTTGTTGTTTTCCAAAGCAGGGGTCTGTGGTCTGTGGTCTGGATGGACACCGACTGACTGAACCGGCACCTCGCGATGGGCATGGAAGACGCTTCCGCCCCCAAGCCCATCAGAGGGCCGTGGTCAACCCCCCCCCCCGCCCCGTTTACTCAACAGCCCCTCCAAATCTCCATCGCCTGCCTCAAGCGGGATCGTCCTCATACCGTTCAGTACCCGAAGAGATCAGAGGCCAGCTAGTCAAGAACTCTCCGTTTCCCACACACCCCCCACCCCCGTTTGAACGTCCCTCTATTTCTCTCCATCCACCCCTCCCCTTTCCCTTTGGTTTTCCAGGAAGAGGGATTCAGCTTGGCAGTTCCAGGGTCCTGGCTCCACGTGGGGTGCCCTGGGAACCATCTGCTCAGCCTCCCCCAAAGATCTCGTTCCCTCAGTTTGCCAGCTGCTTTCTCTTCGGCCCGTCTCTTTCCTTAAGCCGCTGAGCACACCCAAGTCTCTCCCAGCATCCACACCTCTCCTTTCTGCTCCTCCACCACCGCCTTCTCTCTCTACCTTTCACGGCTAAGCTGCTGCCAAAAGACCTCGACTCCTCGTCAGCCATCCAGTCATCGCCTTGTCTCTCACCGGCTCCTCGAAAGACTCCCCAAATCTCGTCGCCGTCACGTCCTAGCAAGAGGCCAGGGCACGCCCTTCGGTTCCTTCATCTTCCTAAACTCTCTGTGGTGTCTGAGGAATGCTGCCCACGTCTTCAGTCTCTGCAAGTTCTCTCCACCCTCTTTCTCTGGGGGATGGCCCCCTCCCCAGGTGCCCTTCCTAACCTCAGACCCTTCTGTCTCACTTTCCTCTGAGGCTTCTCCTCCCGACCACTTCTCAAAGGGTTCTGTTCTCGAAGGCACGGTCTTCAGGGAACAGGAACCCCTCGGGTCTCAGAGCAAGCTCATGCGCTCCTACGATTCGACTCGCCCCCAGATGCCCAGGGCTTCTGAGTGCGTACGACTGACGTCACCCTGCCCCTGACTCCACGCTGCTTTCTCTAACTGTCTGCTGGACGCACCTCTCAGGATGTCCAAAGGCTTCTCAAAACCGACACGTCCAAAAGGGAGCCCGGTATCCTCCAACAAAACCCTCCCCCTCCTCTTACCTTCCTTTCATCACCTCAGAAAACCTCTGCCCATCTCATCCCCCCGAGAGCGAGAGGCCTCAGGGCCACGCTTGAGCTCTCTGTCTCACCCACTTCGCAGCCTACCGACTCCCAAAGGGAGCCGAGCGCCTTCCCTTCTTTGCCGTCCCCGCTGCTCTGCCACATGCCTTCCTGTCTCTTGCATGCAACCAGCCCAGTAGACTCCTTACTGATCTTGCCAGCTGGCCTCCTGGCACACCGCCCCGCCCCACTTGAATCCATTCTCCGCACTGTTGGGAGGGTGACCCAAGAGGAAAACCCTGCCATTACTGACACCACGGTGCCCGGCCCCCACAGGGGTGGACGTGGGCAAGAAAGTAACCAAAGTTTCTGAGGTTGTTTTGCAGAACAACAGGAAGACGGCAGAGCAGAGAGCAGCTTGATGGCAGCCCCCTGGCCCCCGCCTGACTGGACATCGTGCAGAGGCTTGGACCAGCTGAAATGATGGATCGCCAACTTTCTGCGTCACAGGCAGAGATCCTCAGCATGCACCACGTCGAACCCCACTGAGTTCGCACTTGTGACCCATGAAGAAATGGGATCGACCGTTGCACCTGAGCAGAGGACTCTTCAAGCTTCACCTGCAGCGCTCTCCTGATCCTACCCCTTCCCTCTGGAGGCAATATAGTCCTTGTCTACAAATATTACTTAAGGCCATCTATGCTGTGACCTACAAATTAGCCCAGCTTCAGCGGGGACCCCCTCCAGCAAAAGACTCTAGAAGCTGTCCTAATTAAAATCAACAAGCCATCCCACTAGAGCCCTCAGAGACTCCTCTGGTGAAGAGGCTTCGGCAACCTCCTCTCATGCTTCCTGGAAAACCCAGAACGTGGGTAAGTTTCTGTCGGTTCCTGAGCAAGAAGCCCGCCTCATTGGTCCTGCATTCTGCAGTATTAGAGCAGCAATCACTGGCCTGTTCTGGAAATAGAGTCTTTCCTGGATGCTGAGGCCTCCATTCCCAGCTGCCTATTATCACTTTAGTCCTGGAAGCAGCACGCAACAAGTGCGCGAAGGTTACCAAAGCCTCCTTGCAACAGGATGGATCAAAAAATGGTCCCTGTGGCATGTCCTACCTGTCAGATTCGGTGCCTCCCCTGTCCTCCATCCATTGCCGAAAAGCGTGGAGCTGCAGATGTCACCTCTCCCAGAGAACCCTTGGCTACCTTACTGATCTTATTGTCTGCCCTCTTGGCCCCCCTTGGATCCATCCTCCACACTGCTGGGAGGGTGAACTAAGAGGAAAACTCTGCTGTTACTGACACGGTGCCCGGCCCCCATAGGGGTGGAAGTGGCAAAGAACGTAACCAAAGTTTCTGAGGTTGTTTTGCAGAACAACAGGAAGATGGCAGATCAGAGAGCAGCTTGATGGCAACCCCCGGCCCCCACACGACTGGACATCGTGCAGACGCTTGGACCAGCTGAAATGACAGATTGCCAACTTTCTGTGTCACAAAGATCCACGGCATGCAACACGTCGAACCCCACTGACTTCGCACTTGTGACCCACGAAGAAACACAAACGACAGTCGCACCTGAGCAGAGGACTCTTCAAGCTTCACCTGCAGCGCTCTCCTGGTCCCCACCCCTACCCGAAACCGAAACCTCAGCTATAAACCTCAGCATTTTTCCTTTGAGTTTTGCGTAGCTACTCTCACCTCCTTGTCTGGCTGCCTCTTGTTCATAAACCTCTTTCCTTGCTATAATCCTAACGTTTCACTGATTGGCTTTGCTGCAAAATCGGGTAAACAAACCTGAGCTTGTGTTTGGTTTCATCGCTTCCTTGCTTGAAATAATTCAGGGTTCCCCATTTCCTGGAAGCTGAACTTTAGCTGAATCTCCAAGACCTCGCCTCTGCAGCTTTCCTCCCTGCTCCTCACCCACATACAGGCCACCCTCCTGCCACGTGCGATTTTCTGCAAACCCCAAACAGGTTCTGACTCAAATGACTTCAGGACCATCTTCCTTATCACAACAGAGCCCTTGCTTCAAGAAACTACACACCAGAAGTGTTTAATTTTCCTTCTCTTCACTTAGATGCTGCAACTCTCACCCCCTCTCGGGTGATGGCATGTCTGAATGCTTAACAGATGAGCTCAACAACAGTTTATTTGTCAAGTAATCTCCCATCCCAGGGGAATACACTGCACTCCATGCAGAGCCACACAGGGAGAGCTCTTTGGAAGAGAGTAAATATGTATGGCTATGGGAGCACACTTTTCAGTAACAAGAGGGTGGTTGTGAGCCTTGGTTCCTGCAGGAAGGTATGATTGCCTTCTTTGAGTAATTACACAGGCTGATAGTAAACTGGAGCCTACTACTTGTGGAGCAACTGTGCCTGGTCCCTGTGATAAAGGGGTCTTTTTGGTGAGGGGACCTTAACTGTGGGAGCAGAGAGGGTAGGGAACTTGCAAGTAGGCCATTTGAGGCCCTCTGATTTGACCGGAAGTCAAGGCCACACTTAATACTGAATCTTCATTTCAGGCCTCATACCAGAATTGATTCTTTGATGCTTTGACATCAATTACACCTTGGTGATGACTGAGACTTTTAGGGAGGAAGACAAATGCTTCCCTGGAAGCACAATTGGCCAGAAAGGAGAAGTGGTCATCAGCAAACTCAAGTATATGAACTCTCATTGACGTTCACTCGGTTGATCATAAGGGAATCCCCAGGTACTAAGCGACCTGGGGAAGGGGTAACATCCTCCAGCATCATGGCATCTGGCAATGGAGTGGGGACAGGGGAGAGCACCCTTGCCAGCAGGTAGGACATGCCATGTGGCCCAGGTTTGGCTCCATCCTGTAGCAAAGAGGCCTTGCTAACTCCTGAACTTGTAGGGTACTGCTTCCATGACCCAAGGAATAGTGGGCAGCTGGGTATGGAGGCTCAAGGTCTGGGAGAATCCCAAAGATCCCAGTGCATGACCAGTGATTGCTGCTCTACTATAGTATAATGCAGGGCCAAGGAGGGCGGTTTCTTGCATCAGAAGCCCAGAGACAGTGTATGCACATCGTGGGTGGTCCAGAGGCTCCAGGAAGCATAAGAGGAGGTCGCTGAAGCCTCTTCACTGAAGGAGTCTCTGAGGCTCTGACAGGAGTGCCTGGTGATTTTAATTTGGACAGTTTGCAGAGCCTTTTGTTGGAGCGGACCCCCGCTGAAGGTGGGCTAATTTATTTGTAACAGCATAAATAGGCTTAAATAAAATTTGCACACAAGGGTTATGTTGCCTACAGAACCAAAAAACTACTAAAAGATTGTGGACTTGTATGTCCATTACAAGTGTGTCAAACAAATGTCCTCAAAGGAGGAGGTCATAAAAGTTGCATCATACCTGTACTCCTGGGGAAAGGGGGATTCAGTGAGGATCCTGTCTGCAAAGACTGTCTGTGAGAGCAGAATGGCTTAGGCACTTGTGGGTAACAAGGTAAAAACATGTCCTCTCAGAGGTGATGGCAAACTGTGGCTGAGAGGATGTTCAAACAGGCTCTGAACAGAATGTATTAACCAAATATAAAATAGCAAAATATTCAGCCTTGTGTAAATGAAGTGGGATCCCAGGTGTTTTAAGGGTACCCAAGATTTGTTTCCACTAGGTACAGTCTAACACAAAGATACAGAAATAGCTGGCATGAAGAAAGAAGTTTTCTGTCCTCACAGATCTTGATCAACAGGAGGCAGGGCACACCGTGGAGGGCCACACAGGGCAGCACCAGGGTCAGTCAGGAGGCAGAAGGAGCGAGGGGAAAACGTGGGCAAGAGCCTTTCTTGTGGATTCCACAGGAAGCTAGGAGCGAGGTGGTGAAAACAGGTGTTAGATTGGCTAGTTTGAATCATTTCAGTGGGCTCAGGGCTCAGTGGTGTCCCTGGTTGTCTGGTCCCTGTCCCTGGGGTGATGAGGGCAGAAGAGTGGCCCAGAGTGGAAGAGCCTCATAGAGGAGGGGGTTGGGGTGTTGACTCTAGATGATTACCTATGAAAGGAGCGCACTGAGGAGTCATCTGCTATCTCTAGCAACTAGTTAGCCCTGGCAGAGACAGTCCCTCCAAGGTGACCAAGGCCTCAGATGTCAAAGCATTTAGTACAGAAAGTGGAAAACATGGTTACTACACTAAGTATAACTGTAATTTGAGCCCTGGTGTAAAGCCTTGAAGGTTTGCCAACTGGTGCATTTTAGCAGATGTTAAAGTTAGTTCAGAACCAGTGTTGTAGAGGCAAAAGGCCAGTCAGTGCCATTTATCTTTTCACCATATAAATTATTTTAGTAAATTTTCAATTTCTAATTGGGCCAAATTGTGAGCCTTTCTGGAATTCGTTCTTTTGTGTGATTGCTTCCTCCACATGTATCCAGCTTTCTCTCCTTCATTTATCTTTTGATTGGTCTGATGGTCACAGGATGCACTTGAGGCTGGGGAGTGTCTTTCTGCCCTGCTCTTGTTTATCAGTTTTCCCTCCAGAGAGGCTCAGGTCGGGAGCATCAGGGTTAGGGCCACTCTCACAGCAATGGTTGTATTTAAGTCAGGTTTGAATTAACACCTTCACTGTGCCACAGGGGTGCTGTGCGTTATTTTCCTCATAACCCTGAGGATCAGGGTTTTGTGCCACCCAGGCTTAGGCAGCAGGCTGCATGGAGGAGCACAGGCCCCCCCACCATCCAGACGTTAAGGGGTGGAAGCCATCTTCTGCTGCAGCTCTACCTTCTCCCCCCTGGGGACTGATTCCCTCCCCCTCCCCTTCTCTCTGTGCATATTCTCTCAGGACGTTTTTGCCTGGAGAGTCACAGTGTTTGTGTTTCTCCATCCAATGACATGTGGGCAGACCTTCTGAGTGGTTATGGAGAAAGAGAACCAGGTGTTGGACCTCATAGATGAGTATCCTTTTCCTCCAGGGAATGCCAGTCAATCTCCCCAGTACTGAAGTCCACATCCGGGAGGTCATTTTGTCTATGGCCAAGGTGGAGACCTCAAGCCTCTTGATGACAAGATTAGTCCTTTGGCATGCTGGTCAGGAACAACACTAAGCAAAGCCCAAGTGTGCTGGTTAGGGGTTTTGCATTGGGAGAGAAGTTGAATATGAAGTGCTCCCCTACACACACTTTTGTCTTTTGTCATCAGTGCCTGGGCCATGAGCTGCCATACATGTGCACCTCGAAACCCTTATGGGTCTGGAGAGCCCCTGACAGCAGCAAGATGAGCAGCAGCACAGGAGATGGGTGAGCTCACTGCCTTTGCCTGAACAGCACTGACTCAGGAGGGAACCAGGAGTCCTTCTGAAATCTTCCTGGGCTTGTGGCCTCCTTCCTTTTCTCGAGCTAAAGAGGGGGTCATCCCCAGGACTGTACGGGGGGTGTACTTTCCCAAACAGTGTCTCTGTGACTTCCCCAAGCAGCCACTGATGGTAATCTGGCTAGACACAGTGACCAAGGAGCACCAGCCCAACATTCAGGAATTGGAACTCAAGCACCCACCAGTTAGGAGGTTGTGTTGTCACTGGCCTCAGGTGTGAGTCTGGGAGACCACCTGCCAGACACAGGCCACACCTGATGGCACCTCAGTCCAGCATACAGTAAATTAAGAATATGTCTTGCCTTGTGGGCAAGAATGAGACATTTGCGTGGGAAGAGATGGCAGCATCCACTTGAGAGAACAGAACACAAGCTAAAGCTCAAGCTGGCCGGCAATCGGCCCTCACACCCGAGATGGTAACTGCTGCCAATGACCCAGTTAGTTAGAAGAGGAATAGTTAGTGAAAGCTGTCTGGGTGTCCTCAGGTGAGGTTGGGTCATCTTGTTTGTGATGCTAACTGTTTTAGTCACCTCCTCTTTACTCCATTGGTGAGAGAGAGATTCCCATCCAAGACTCATGGGGATGTCTGAACACAGAACACAGGACACTCGGCAACAAACAGACAGGATGAGCAGGAGTTTGTTAGTTTATCATGTATACTCACAGCCTGGGGAGGAGGACAACACACACCATGCAGGGCCACATGGGGATCGCACTTGGGGGCTGACTGAACAAGCAGAGGTTTGGGTAGTAACAGGACTCTGTGGTAACAAGAGGGTGAGGTGAGCCCTGGTTCCCACAGGAGGGTGTGATGGGCTTGTTGGAATAATTCCGTGATAGGGAACTGAAGCCTGAGGTCGGGAACAAGCAGGCACTGTGTCTGGTCCCTGTGATGAGAAGGGGTGTTTGGCCAGGGGACCTTACGTGTGGGAGAAGAGGGCGAAGAGGAGTGGGGAATTGCAGTCAGGCCATTTGAGGTCCCCTAGATTTACCGGATATCAAGACAGTTCATAATATTGCATCTCAATATCATGCCTTATACCACAAGTAGTTATTAAAAAAGTAATTCTTCCTAGAAGTAACAATAGAGTTCACCAATGTCATAGGAAAGAGATAAACACACAAAAGTCAGTTGTATTTCTGTGTACGAGCAATGAATATGTGGACAGCAAAGTTAAAAATACACTTAGGATCACTAATAAAAAAAAATACTTAGATGTAAATCTAACAGAACATGTCCAGGACTTGTATGCTGAAAACTACACAACACTGGGAAAAGAAATCAAAGATCTAAATCAGCGGAGAGACGGATCATGTTCATGATTGGAAGACTAAAGGCAGTAAAGATGTCAATTCTCCCCACATTGATATAGAGATCTAACGCAATAAAAAAAAATCAGTAAGATTTTTTTGTAGCTATAGACAAAATAATTCTAAAATTTACATGGAAAGACAAAGGAACTAAAATAGCTAAAACAGTTTTGCAAAAGAAGACTAAGTGGCAGCCATCAGTCTACCTGGTTTCACAACTTATCTACAGCTACAGTAACCAAGACTGTGTAGTATTTGCAGAGGGATAGACACATAGATGAATGAAACAGAACAAAGAACACAGAAATAGTCCCAACAAATATGCCCGACTGATTTTTGACAAAGTTGCAATAGTAACTCAATGGAAGAAAGATAACCTTTCTAACAGACTACAGCTGTTTAAGGCTTGTTGGGGAAATCAGGCCAAAAATGGAACCACAAAGAAGGAAGATAATGATTTGAATGAGGTGCTAGGATGTGATGATGGGAAGGGAGGGATAATCTGTGCCCAGCTCAGGAGTAAAGTTGCAATTGCCAGGTGACAGTTTATTTCATCTTTCTGAATTCTCCTGTTTCTGACAAACCAGCTCCATAGGCTCTGGTAATTTTCCCATCAGTTAACACACTCTAAACTCAGGTCACCCCTAGCTACGCATACAGTGCCTCAGACTCCATTAGCCTTCCCATTAGCATCATTCTCAGGCTATATAAGGTGGCAAGAGGGCTCTCAGTAGGTTCAAATTTACCTCCTCCCAGGTTCAAGTCTGGCAGGAAAGAGAGCACTTCCAGACTTAGTAACTTTTATTCAATTCCTGGGATTCATTCTGATTGGACCAACCTGGTGAAGCTCTGCACACACAAAAGCACATACATACCCTGGAAGTATATCTGGGGTGCTTTGTATGTGCTTGACAGGCCTTGGTAAGGTCTGCCCTCAGTGCCAGGCATGGAGCCTCACCTGATCCAGGTAGACCGAAAGGAGAGTTTAGTTCTTCAGAATAAACTCTAGCTCTTGTAATAGAAGCATGAAATCCTGGACAGGCAATGCAACAAATGTCCTCTCTAGCCTCTCCAGGAGAAGTTCCATGGTTAATACACAGATTTTCTCTCCAAATATTAATGTTCACGTGGATTGTAAACTCCAGTCACTCTTTTTTGACTTTGTCAGAGGATGCAAATTAGGTGGCACTGAACTTTCTCAGGCTGGGACACTGTTCTCGGCTACCCCAGAGCAGACACATATTTGCAGACATCATGCAGCCCAAGACGGCTAAGCTTGCCACTTCCAGATGCCTCTGCTAAGTTGTAAAGTTCCAGCCCCTTGATCAGGAGCTTAAATGGAATGAGCTGGCCCTGTCTGCAGGAAGCCTTTGGGGTGGCCCCTCAGAGAAAAACTGACCAAAGTCTCTGAATTACCGGTTTTTCTGACTCAAAGTCTGGGCAAAGAACACAAGCATTCTTTGCTCATCGATCAATAGAGGTATATCAATGCATCTGCCTCCACTTTCTTCCAGTCACCCTCAGCCTCACCATCCAGAGCTATGGGATCCACACCTTCTACTACGTGTTGTGACACTTACTACCCACTAATACCCATGGACTGTGTACACTGTCAAGCTGGAAGACTGTGATTGTTCAGTGGTTTGCAGTACCCTCTAGGCTGAGAATGAGTCAAGGAGAGTGGTGTATTTCATCTTATCATGACTCCCCCTGGCTAAACTCCCTAACCTCTGCCTTCCCCACTGTCACTTCTACTTTGGGTATCAGTGAGCTCTTGTTTCTCCATTGAATAGCTTTTAATATCTGATCTTGACCCAAGATATGTGCATTGGGTTTTGTTGTTATTGTTTGTTTGTTTTGCTTGTGTGTGTCTGTGTGATCCAAGGTTGTTAAAGTTTGAGTATATCTATACCCTGGTACCCAACAGATAATGAAATGAAATATACAAGCATACATCTTTTTTTATTTACTTATAAAATGCTTCATAATAAACACAGTATAAAATATATGTTGTGAACATCTTGAATATGCATAATAATGAAACAAACATGTGAACACACCCCAACTAGAGAAGTCATTGAGTCGTCTCTGTACTCCTTCCCCATTCCCATCTTTGTCTTCCAGTGTCCTACCATCCTCTCTTACTAAAGGTCACAAATATCCTGATTCCTGTTTTTCCCTTCATTACTTTACCTTCCTGTATAGTATTTTACCACATATGTGCATTTCTCTAAACAATATTAGTTTTGCTTGGTTTGAACTTTACAAAAACGTTATATTTCCTTCTTTCACTGAATAGTATGTTGCTGAAATTCAGCCATTGATGCTTGTAACTGGTAGCTCTGGTTTATTTTCGGCGCTACATAGTTTTCCATTGTATTACTTTTCCACACATTCCTTCCTTCACAAAAAAGACGATTACGCGTGGGAAGCACGTTGCACAGTACCTGGCGCAGATTCGGCGCTCAATAAATATTTGTTACATTATTGAATGAGATTGAGTCCCGACTGACTGTAATGCTGACATTTGCTTCCCCAGGCTGGATTCTCTGCCCTTCGCCCTAGTCCCGAGTATCCTGCCAGCTCTTCCGCCCTGAGTTAATTGCAATTATAAAATTTCGTACCGGCAACAAGAAATCCGGCGGCCTGCCTACGCACCTAAGACTACAATTCCCTGCAAGCACTTCGGTGATCTTGCGTTCATTTAAATTTACGTTCCTTCCGGGTGAACTTCCGGGTTATGTGGGCGGGGCCGAAAGAGTTCTCCAATGAGCTCGCCTGCGGACGGAGCGGGGCGGGGAAATGGTCCGGTGAACGTCTAGGCGGCGGCGGCAGCGCAGACGAGGGGACAGCTGCGGGGCCGTCGTGGTGGGAGGCGTCTCTGAGCCGCGCCAGCCTAGCCGAGCCGGTTGGAGTCCGGCCGTTCACCCCTGCTTTCTCCCGGACTCGTTCGTTCCCCCGGCGTCTGTCGACGCCGCTCCGTGTCCCCGCTGGGCACAGCAGCCCGGGCCCTCCACGTCCACGGCCGCTAGCCTGAGGAGGCCCTCCTTCAGCTCCGGCTCTTCCTCCTCGCCCGACGCAGACGACGAGGGCGTGCGCAGCACCTGCGAAGATGCTTCTATTTGCAAGAGGTGCCTGGGGGCTGGGGCCTGGGGGCGTGGGGCTGGGGGCTGGTGGGAGGCGAGCCTGTATCTGAGGAATAGGCTTGTGCGCCAAGAGGTGCCCGTCAGGTCGCGGGACAGCTGTGCGGCGCGCGGAGCGAGGGGGTCTCTTCGTGCGCTTCACACTGGAACGGGCGGTGTGTGCCGGGCACGGGCCCAGCCCGGGGATGCGGTGCCCGGGAGTCGGGCGCTGAAGCGGCACACGTGGTCTTGGCTTCTTGGAACCAAGTCTTGCTGGAAAGACAGAGGTGAAGTGGATAATAATAACGTTGGTTTTGATGGGTTCTGAGGAGTGCAGGTCTCCCTCTTTTAGAGGATACATTCCACTGGGGCTGTCATCATCCCTATTGTGCACCTGAAGCTCAGGCCAGTTCAGGGGAAAGTGGCCTGTCTAGACCACATAATATTTGTGTGCAGAGCCCAAAGCTTTCCAGAGCCCTTGAGTGTGTGCACAAGAGCCTACCTGTTAGGGGGCTGTGTGGGGAGCATTGTGAGCACAGGTATGTATCCTGCACTTGAAAGCATGAAAAAGAAAGCATGAGGCTCAAGGGTACTCCCTCCATTCCTTCCTTCCACAGAAATTATTGAGAGTTCACTCTGTGCCAGGCCCTTCCTTTCTACTGGTTGGTGGGTGGGTATTCAGTGATCAGGACACATGATGAGCAAGACTGACGTGGTGTTTGACGTAGTGGACCTCACAGCCTGGTTGGAAAGGACAGACAGGGAGCAAATAAGTACATGAAGTAGATAATTACAATTTTGTGTTGAGTGCTGGGAAATACAGCATTTACCATTAGAGTTCGTATTTTAGACGATGATGTTTAAGCTTAGAACTAAAATAAATAAATAATGCAGGAGAGCATTCAGAGAGAGCAAGGAAGGAGAGGAACTGAAAGAATGCCCTGGAAGCTGGGTCGCATAGGGACTATAGGGTGGGGAAAACAAAAGGCTGGCACTTTTTGTACGTTCTTGGAGACTAAGCAAAGTGCTTCAGAACATGACTCTGGAGCCAGACTGTGTCAGACGGACCCTAGCTCTGCCACTTAGGAGCTGTGTGAACTTGGGCGAGTTACTAAACCATTCTGTGTCTCGGTTCCCTGATCTGTAAAATGGGGTGATCATAATCGGTACTTCATAGGTGAGTGTAAAGATTGAATGATATTTCATTATCAATAAAGTACTTAGAGCAGTGTCTGGCATTTAGTAGTTGTTAGTAGTGGTTGATTAAGTGAATGGATAAATACGTACATAGGTGTTAAAGGCTTGGAGACCGTTAGTGGTGAAATGTGTGGACTTAAATGGATTATACCCAACTTTATTTCTTCTCCAGCTTGCAGTTGCTACTGATCACATCTGTAGCACTGTTGAATTGGAAATAATATCTCTCGTATCTACTGCTATTTGCAAAGAAAATCTGAAGTGCCGTCAGAATTATCAGAGGGAAATAAAATAGTTTTCAGTAGCACATTAGGGTTAGGCTTATTTGATATTGATTGGTTTTATTGGTTTATTTAATATCTGTTGGTAACATTTTTGCAAACTTATTTAAAAATAAACTAGCTATAAAATAGTTCAGACACAAAGAAATGTACAGAGAAATAGTTTAACTAGCGTATGTTTTTCCTTGACTCTCTGTTGGATGGTTTTTATAATTTCAGCTCTTCTCTGCCTCAGTTTCCAATGCCCTCTGTGTCTGCAGATGTCTAAACATGTAGGGGAAGTTTGGGTTTGGAACTGCGGGGAATCTAAGGCAGTAGTTCCCAACTCACACTGCACATCACTGTTGTCTGTGGGGCTTTTTAAAAGAGCACAGATGCTCAGGGCCTGCGCTGGACCCACTGACTCAGAATCTTCTGGGATAGGTCCTAACTGAAAAGACCACACACGTTCGTCATCCGGAGGCATTTCATCAAAGGTTTTTTGCATGGGGTTTTCCCTCATCTGAAAAAACATGCAAAGAAATTGTGAGAATCTATAATATAATGTTTTAAGATCTTTTGCAAGACTCAGTGTCTTTCAGGTTCTGTGATACTGTGATCTGCATTTTTACTGTAATGTATTAAAACTTTAAATCTTGTGAAAAAGTCATGTTATTAAATAAGGATTCCTTGTGTGAATCATGGGCAAATTACCCACTTTCTGCCTCAGTCTCCTCACCTTTAAAGTGGGGATGATAGTGGTAACCTACCTTTTGGATGTGAGGGTTAAGTGAGATAATCGATGCAAAGCAGGTAGCGCAGGATCTGGCACAAAGTCAAGGCTTCCATAAGTTATTATTATATTAGTTTTGATTTTCCTCCAGTCTGAATATTATTTGGTTGAAGTTACTGAATATGTTGTAGCTGTGGGTCAGGCTGGTGTCTGCCGCAGTGAGTTAAGCCATAAAAATACCTAAAGTAACTAAAAAAGCCTGTCAGTCTCTCGAGGCTCCTACACTTGCGTTACTTCTGTTTTTGCTTGCTCCCTCCTTTGGAACAGAGCCCGTCTGGGGATCCTAATGAGGTCATCTGTCTCATGGGTTGTTGTGAGGATTAAATGTGGAGTGCTCGGCACACAGTAGGTGTTCAAGTTTGGTAGTTATTGTCATGACGAACCCTCCACCCCCATCGTCATCAGACCATCACCATCATTGTTGTCATGATGGCCTTGTGCTATCACTCCTACAATCTGATAGGACTCTTCAGATTGGATATACTAGGTTTATACCTAATAATTCCATTTGTTTCAGCAGATATCTGTCAAGCACTTACCATGATAGCTAACTCTCCCCACTCCCCATTCTCTCTCCTTATCTTCCCTGTCATGCTGTGCCCCTAGTCAGTTCTCTACTCTTTTGTTTACCCATGATCCCCCCAAACCCTCCCAGTGTCCTCTGAAATTACCGCTCTGTAATCACCAACCTCCTCCATTTCCTCAGCCTCTCCTTAGCCCTTCCCTCCCTCTCTTTGCCTTGACCCTGGCCCTTCCCTAGGAATATCCTTTTCTTGAGGCCCTGTCAAGTGGTGCTTCTGTTTTCTCATACACTGCAGATCTCAGGATTAGCAGGTTGGAGATTTGTGTCTTCTCTGCTCTTTGTCCCCTGCCCCATTTCTTTGAGATCCATGGTCCTCAGCTGGAGCACCCTCTCTTCCTCCTCATTACTCTTTTCTGCCTGATTACTCCCCTATTTCATTGAAGATTTGGGTGCCTGGCCCACAGCCTTCCTCTCTGCCTCAATTCTTGCCATTATCCTAGTTCACATCAGTGTGCATGTGGAGGACCCAGTGTACACCCAGGGCACTCATTTTCTTCAAAGCCTCATCTGCAGTGCTGACCTCTTCTCATCCACCTGTCCCCATTCCCACCATAATACCCTGGATTTCTGTTCTGAGGCCCTCAGCATCTTTTTCCATAGGACCTCCATGGTATTTTCTATCCTTTAGACGCTTCCTCTAGGCTCTTACCTCTCAGTTGAGCTTGGGGTTCATAGTGTATCGTTCCGGAATTCTCTTGGCAATGCCTCCTCTCCCTTGCCCTTCAGTCCCAGTAAACCCAAAACCAAACTACCCATTTTTGTCTTGAGTACTGGTGATAGGACTCACAGAGCAGGGCAGCTGGGTACTATTTCGAATTCATGTCACCCCACCTCACCTGTGCCCTCACAGAGCCTGACCATTCTAGTACGATTCTCTTGTCAAGTCACTCTCCCATGCTCCAGAATATATAATTCAGACATTTTCCACAAACTTCTGATTTACTCCCCCGAACCCTTCATTCTCAAGATAATATGGGTGATGTTTTGAGCATGCTTAACATAGAAAATAGAAGCCTTCAGATTGGAACTCCATTCACTTCCTCCAAGAAACTTAACCAACCTATCCTACTGTTAGAGTTGCAATGTCCTCCAGCGAAGACCACCAGAAACACATCAGTAGGTAAACCAGTTGGGTTTAATTACTCTTTGTAATGAGGGAGGCCTCACATCATAGGGAACTCTGGGGCCTATCAGGATGAGGGTGTTAGAAAGAACTTACAGGATTTGGGCTTTGGTTGGATAGTTTGGGGAGGGTTCAAGGAAGCAGGGATTTGCTCTGGACTGGGTGCTGACAGGAGGCAGGGACGATTCTGTGATCGTGTAGCTCAATCAATCAATTCTAGAAGGAATTGTGACTAGAGTGAGACAAACGCTATAATTCATAAAGAAGACACAGTTGCTCACTTCAGCCAGGAGAGAGGGATGTTTGGTATTTTCTGGATGGCATGACAGCCTTCTATTTGTCTGTTTAGGCAAAATGATGAAGTGGTCTTGTTTTGTCTCACATCATTGCTGTTGCAGCTTGACCTTGTGCTGGTGTTTGTGAGAAGTTTATGTCCAACAGGTAAACAGCATGGTTTGTGTGAGCACGAGGCCAGATTCTAACAACAGGAAAGCCTGGCTCATGGTGAAGCGGGGTCAGCAAGCGGAAGAGTCAAAAGAAAGATTTCTTGGACTCTCAAGGTCTGGCAGTAGTGCTCTTTTATTTAGATAATAGTGTGGAATAACATGGGGACAGGACCCATGGGCAGTCAAGAGCTGCTGCATGGGGACAGGACCCATGGGCAGTCAGAGCTGCTGCTGCTGCTGCACACATGGGTTGAGAGCAGGGCTAAATTTAAGGCATAGGTATGTGACTTATCTCTTTACAAGAGAAAGGAAAGAATATGTAAAAAAAAGTTGTTAAAATGGTATCAGTGTTGGTGGGGTCTGGTTATTGGGTGGTCTTATAACTTTTAGATAAGAATCAAACAGGATTAAGTAAATGGCAGAAGCCACCACCTTAAATATTATCTTCAGCTAAAGACAAAGGAGGATGTTGGTGGTGGTGGGTAACCATGAGGTTACCAGACAAGTGCAATAAACAAGACTTAAGTCCTTGCCTCCCCATTAAAAGTTTCCAGAGATAAGGTCATCTCCCTTCCTCCTGGTGCAGAGAGGGAGACACTCCCCACAGATGGAGACTTCCTTCACAAATACAAATGTCTCTCATCAAAGGGCAAGCAAATTCCACTCCTCAGAGCCTCCTCATCTGCAGTTTTTAAAAGTAACCAGCCTAAAATAATCCTCATCAATGGTACCGGGCTAGCTCCTGGATGTCAGCACTGCTTTTCTTCTTTTCACAGTGGAGGAAGTGAGTCTTAAAAAGATAAATAGGTGTTTATCAGGCAGGAGAAAACAACATGACCTAAACAGCAATGCAGATTGATGCAGAGGATTATTTGCAGAGGATTATATGCAGATTATGCAGAGTATTAGGAGAAGTGGACTTTCAGTAGGGGTGTGGGTGGCCAGAGAACTCCAGAGAGGTTGTCGGAGAATGAAATGTAGAAGTCCCAAGGTGAATAGAAGGTCCTGAGGGGTTTTAAGTGGAAGAACTGACATGATCTGGTGTGTGTTGTAGAAAAATCCCCAGCAGCCGTGCAGGAGATGGGGTGGTGACAAAGAGAAGGTCTGTGCTCTTTTCCTTCCCCGCTCCCGTAGCCCTTGCTCGCGTCTGCTCGTTCACCCGGTCTATTGCACCACGTCCTTGTTGTCGGACCTGCTTTGGTCTAACCCCCTCCTCCAACCCAGTGTTTATGCTGTGGCCAGGGTGATTTTGGGGAATCACAAATCTTGTCCTATCACTTTGTCACTTAAAACCTTTGGATGTCCCATCAACCAGAAGGTAAAAACCTACACGACGTTGCATGACACTACACCCTTCATGATCTGATCATGCCCTGGATACCCACTGCTGACTGGAAAACTCCATTTGGAGGTCTCAGAATGATCTCAAACTCATTATTTCCAAAAGTGTCTTCAAGATCATCTTCATGTGCTCTCCTCCTCGTCACCTCCCCAAACCCAGTGAATGGGCTGTTCATTCAGTTCCCAAGTGCAAAAGGTAGGAGTCAGCTTGGAACTGCCCTTTCACTTACCCCGATGCGATCAGTTCCCCAGACCTGTTGATTATGTGTGCTGAACATTTCTGGAACCAACTCTTTTTCTCCACCTCTGCTGCTTCTATCTCACTGCAAGCTGAGGTCACCTGTGGTCTGAGCTATGGCACTAGTCCGCTAACTGAGGACCCTAAGTCACTCTTCCCTCCCCCAAATCCATATCTCCCACTGAAGCCAGAGGTTTGTAAAGGGCATATGTAATCCCTCATTTAATGACTTCTTGTGGCTGTGGGAAAAAGACCAAGGATTCCTATGTGTTCTCCACAGCCCTGCCTGCTCCGTCGTACTTCTCCAGCCTCACTTCACATCACTCCGTGCTTCCCTTTGGGATCTCTTTTGTTCTTCAGATATGCCCTGTTCCTGCCTTCTGTGGGGCCTTTCAGCACGCTGCTCCCTCTGCCCGCAAGGCTTTCTCCCAGCCTTCCTGTCTCAGTAGTTCTACATCATCTCTCAGATGGAGGCATCCATTCAACACTCTTTATTGAGTGCCTGCTCAGTTTCTGGAGACACTGTTCTAGTGCAGTTACAGTAGTGAACAAAACTGGAGCTCTTATGGTGCATTTTTTTCCAGGAGGCAAACAGGAAGCCAAAATACCTGGCATGTCAGGTGGAGGTAGATGCAGTGGGAGTGTTGGAAGGAGTTGTCACTGGAGATGGGATGGCCAGGGAAGGCCCTGCTGACAAGGTCAATGCTGGGGAAAGACTTGTGGGAGGTGAGGAGTGAGCCCTGTGGATATCTGGGGAAACAGTGTCCAGGTAGACAGAACAGAGAGCAGAGAGGCCCTGAGGCAGGAGCTGGCCTCCCCTGTTCTAGGAGCCACAGGCCAGCGTGAGTGAGAGGGAGAAGAGTAGCAGATGGAATCTGGGAGGCCGTGGGGACAGATGCTGCAGGCTCTTGTGAGGCCCTAACTTGTGCTCTGAGATGGGAGCCACTGAAGGATTTTGAACTGAAGAAGGTGACGTGACTTGAATTTCCACAGGATCGCTTCAGCTTCTCTGTGGAGAACAGACCGTAGAGGACAAGGATAGAACAGGGAGATGAGTTAGTGGTACTGGAATATCCTAAGTCAGAGATGCTCGTGGCTTGGATCAGGATGGTAGTGGAGCAAGTGCTGAGAGTCGGTCAGATTCTGGGTCCACTTTGAAGGTAGATTGAGCTGATGGAATGCGTTGACAGACTGGATGTCGGGGGAGACTCAAGTGTCAATGATGACTGCAAGGTTTTTGGTTTCTCTCACATGAGGAACCCTCAAGGAGGCCTCTCTGATGCCCGCAGTCAAGATCTTGCCCCTGTTATATGTCCTCATGACACTCTCTGCATCGCCTTTGTGGTCATCAGCCCAGTTGTACTTCAGACATAGTGTTTCATGTTTTTCTCTCTGACTAGAGTAAATGTGATACAGAGCAAGGACCATGTCTGCCTTAATGCCGTGTGCATTGTAGACGCATAATAATTTGTCAGATGGCTGAAGTGAAGAGGAACTCAGTGCAGATGGTCAAGATTACCTTTCCTGATGAGGTCTTAAAATTCTGGTTTTCTGTTTTACTGGTTTTCAGTTATCTGTATGTTTTAGAAACCAGTCCAGGGGCTGTAAATCTGAAATTCCATTGTGAATATTATAGAGTTTAACTTGATTTTCCAATGGAATCGAAAAATGCCACTCTTGACATGCAGGCAGGCCACAGTGTCACCTCTCAGGAAAGGCGGCCTTTTCCTGGGGGCCTCGGCCTTTCCAGCACACTAATCATATCTTCACAGCTGTGCCCCAGAGAGCAGGGCTGAAATTTTCATCAGAAATATTTTGACGACAGTGGCTGCTGCTTTCCTCCCTGGAGATGATATGTCACTTTAGAACTAGAACATTCTGTTGAGGATAAATTAACTGCCAAAGTTGCCCATCAAGAAAGTCAAATAAATTGTGGATTTTTTCCCACTTTTTAAAAAGAGGAATTAAATTTTGGAAAATATCTGTGAAAGATAATGATCTTAGATCTAGAATATTAGTATCACATCATTTTTTTGTCTTAAAAACTTTTTTTTAATTAATTACAAAAGTGAACACTTTTTCCCCCTCAGTAGCATAATATGAACCTATTGTATGTAGTTTCACACAGATCCACTTCATTCTTTTTAATGGCTGCACAGTATTCGCAGTGTGGTTGTAATTTACTTGACTGCTCTTCTGTTGGATTTTTGCACGTGGCTTGAGTTTTCCTGAGATGGATTTCAGGGGAGAATTTTCTGTAAAATGGTTCTTGAAAGAGGTTATGTTAGTTTTCATTCCCATCTGTAGTGAATAAGATGCTAATCACCGAATATTCTTAGTTTCTTAAATTGTTTATCAACTGGCAGCTGGAAAATAATACTTCTTTTTAATTTGTATTACTATAATCACTAGTGAGGCAGAATTTTTAATCTGCTCACTATGATTGATATTTTCTATGTAAGCCCTCTCTCCATATCATTTTCCTAGTGGGCTGTTGTCTTTTACTTGTTTGGTTATTTGTGTTTTTATTATTGATTTGTAAGAACTTTTTATGTCAGGGATAGTAATCTGTTGCCTCTGTATTTGTTGCAGTATTTTCTCTCAAACTCATGCTTGTCTTTCAGTTTAGCTTGTATCGTACATTTCATAACACAGAAATTGTGAATCTTTACGGTGCAGAATCTGACAGTTTAACTTTATGGCTTGTGGATTTCAGGTAATGCTTTGAAAGACCATATTCTCAATCATTCTAACATTTTCTTGTAGCACTTTTATGTTTTTGACTTTTATGCTTAGATCATTCATCTATCTTTATTATTTTATATATTATAAAGTAGCAGTCTAACTTAATTTTATCTCAAATTATTAGCCAGTTGTCCCTACACCATCTATTGAATGGTCTCTATTTTCCCGTTGATTTGAAACATCACTTGGATTATATACTAAATTCTTATATATATTTTAACACAGCAATACATTTGTCTTTCTTGAGTTCCAGTTGAAATTGCTTTTTTTTCATTTTGATGCCTGAAAACTTTGACTCACAAAGTTACTTAGCTGTGAATTGATTCAGAGCTCCCATAGCTTGTTTCACAGGGTAAGAATAGGTTTGTACCAGGGAATATCAGAATTTTTTAGTCTGTTTGAGCAGGTGTGCTCCAGGAAGAAAGAAAAGGAAGGGGTACTAACAAAAGACATGTGTCTGAGTCTGTCCCTTTTCATCAGGAAAGCAATAGCTTTACGGGAAACCCTACCCTGCAGGCTTCTATGTACTTCTCCTTAGCCAGAACTAGGACATGTGGCCCCACCCCTGGCTGCAGGAACGCGTGGGGAGGTGAGAATTTCTACTTGGGTAGATTGATACCTCAAACAAAATTGGGGTCCTCTTCATAAGGAGAAAGGGGTGAGTGGATATTGAAAAGGGAACTTGGAGGGTCAACTACATTTCTCATCTTATCTTTTTTCCCCCCAAATTTCCCCAGGTATTCTTAAGAGAAATTGGGGGGTGGGAGGTGGGGGGTGGGGAAGAAGAGGGAGGTGGGAGGGAGCGGGAGAGAGGAAGATAATTTATATAATAAAAAGCTCAAGTTGTCAGTGTTCAGTTTGATGAGTGCTGACAACTGTATATATCTGTTACCACCAGCAAAAACAAGATATAAAATATTTCTGAAACTCCAGAAATTTCCCCTGTATCTCTTTCTGGTTAGTCTTCCAACCTCCACTTAACAGTCCTTTTCTGATTTCGGCCACGATTGATTAGATTCGCCTGTTCTTGAACGTCATGTCAGTGGAATCATGTGGTATGTATTCTTTCTGTGTCTTCTTTCACTCAACGTGTTCTTTGAGATTCATCCATGTTGTGTGCACTGTCAAAGATCAACAAAGCCAGATAGTAGTTAAAGTGGTAAGGACAGATTTTAATCACTGATAACTACTGCAATAAAGAAAAGACTCCAGTGTGAACTAAACCCAACTTTGATTTGTACAGAGGGCATTTTAAAGGGAGAATGAGGGAGTAAGGAGAATAATGAGTAGAGTCAGAGAAGAGAAAAATTACACAAAGTGGGAAAGAGGGATCGGTCCATGTGAAACCATCTGAATTTGCCACCTGGGAGACTGGGGCCCTATCTTTAAGTGTTGGTTGGAACAAACAGTAAATGCTTTTGCCAGCGTTGAGTTTTCTTAGGCGGGCACTTCAAGGGGGACTAGCGTTATCCTAGGGGCGTGGCTTTGAGCTGTTAGAAGCTATCTTAGTGTTTGTTCAAGTCTTTATAGAATAAACCAAGTTTGAGGCCTGTCGAGAAGAGGGCTCAGAGGAGCCTGGCCAGAGTTTGGTCAGGGAGAGAACCTTTGTCAGTGTAAAGTAGTTTGCTCCTTTTTATGTTGTGTGAATATACTCTGATTAGTTCATCCATTCACCTGATTATGGATGAGTTGTATCCAGTTTTTGGCCATTGTGAATAGCCTGCAATGGACATTTTATATGTCTTTCATTTCTCTTGGATAAATGTCTAGGAGTGGAATTGCTTAGTCAGAAGGTGGGTATGTATTTTATTTTATTTTATTATTTTTTTTAAAATTTTTTTTTTTTATTAATGTTATGATAGATTACAACCTTGTGAGATTTCAGTTGTACATTTTTGTTAGTCATGTTGTGGGTACACCACTTCCCCCTCCGTACCCTCCCCCCACCCCCCCTTTTCCCTGGTAACCACCAATCAGATCTCCTTCTCAATATACTAATTTCCACCTATGAGTGGAGTCATATAGAGTTCGTCTTTCTCTGACTGACTTGTTTCGCTTAACATAATGCCCTCGAGGTCCATCCACGTTGTTGTGAATGGGCCAATTTCGTCTTTTTTTATGGCTGAGTAGTATTCCATTGTGTATATATACCACATCTTCTTTATCCAATCATCAGTTTCTGGGCATGTAGGCTGGTTCCACGTCTTGGCTATTGTAAATAATGCTGCGATGAACATAGGGGTGCAACGGACTCTTGAGATATCTGATATCAGGTTCTTAGGATAGATACCCAGTAATGGGATGGCTGGGTCATAGGGTATTTCTATTTTTAACTTTTTGAGAAATCTCCATGCTGTTTTCCATAGTGGCTGTACCAGTTTGCATTCCCACCAACAGTGTATGAGGGTTCCTCTTTCTCCACAACCTCTCCAACATTTGTCGTTCTTGGTTTTGGATGTTTTTGCCAATCTAACGGGGGTAAGGTGATATCTTAGTGTAGTTTTGATTTGCATTTCCCTGATGATTAGCGATGATGAACATCTTTTCATGTGTCTATTGGCCATATTCATATCTTCTTTTGAGAAATGTCTGTTCATGTCCTCTGCCCATTTTTTGATCAGGTTGTTTGTTTTTTTGTTGTTAAGCAGTGTGAGTTCTTTGTATATTATGGAGATTAACCCTTTGTCGGATAAGTGGCTTGTAAATATTTTTTCCCAATTAGTGAGCTGTTTTTTTGTTTCAATCCTGTTTTCCCTTGCCTTGAAGAAGCTCTTTAGTCTGATGAAGTCCCATTTGTTTATTCTTTCTATTGTTTCCCTCAACTGAGGAGTTACAGTGTCCGAAAAGATTCTTTTGAAACTGATGTCAAAGAGTGTACTGCCTATATTCTCTTCCAAAAGACTTATTGTCTCAGGCCTAATCTTTAGGTCTTTGATCCATTTTGAGTTTATTTTGGTGTGTGGTGAAAAAGAATGGTCAATTTTCAATCTTTTGCATGTGGCTGTCCAGTTTTCCCAGCACCATTTGTTGAAGAGACTTTCTTTTCTCCATTGTAGGCCCTCTGCTCCTTTGTCGAAGATTAGCTGTCCATAGATGTGTGGTTTTATCTCTGGGCTTTCAATTCTGTTCCATTGATCTGTGGACCTGTTTTTGTACCAGTACCATGCTGTTTTGATCACTGTAGCTTTGTAGTATGTTTTGAAATCGGGGATTGTGATTCCGCCGGCTTTGTTTTTCTTGCTCAGGATTGCTTTAGCAATTCGCGGTCTTTTGTTGCCCCATATGAATTTTAGGATTGTTTGTTCAATTTCTGTGAAGAATGTTCTCGGGATTCTGATTGGGATAGCATTGAATCTGTATATTGCTTTAGGTAGTATAGACATTTTAACTATGTTTATTCTTCCAACCCATGTGCAAGGAATGTTTTTCCATCTCTTTATGTCATCGCCTATTTCTTTCAAGAAAGTCTTGTAGTTTTCATTGTATAGATCCTTCACTTCCTTGGTTAAGTTTATCCCAAGGTATTTTATTCTTTTCGTTGCGATTGTGAATGGGATAGAGTTCTTGAGTTCTTTTTCTGTTAGTTTATTGTTAGTGTATAGAAATGCTACTGATTTATGCACGTTAATTTTATACCCTGCTACTTTGCTGTAGTTGTTGATTATTTCTAATAGTTTTTCTGTGGATTCTTTGGGGTTTTCTATGTATAAGATCATGTCGTCTGCAAACAACGAGAGTTTTACTTCTTCGTTACCTATTTGGATTCCTTTTATTTCTTTTTCCTGCCGAATTGCTCTGGCCAGCACCTCCAGTACTATGTTGAATAGGAGTGGTGAAAGTGGGCACCCTTGTCTTGTTCCTGTCCTCAGAGGGATGGCTTTCAGCTTTTGTCCATTGAGTATGATGTTGGCTGTGGGTCTATCATATATGGCCTTTATTATGTTGAGGTACTTTCCTTCTATACTCATTTTACTGAGGGTTTTTATCATAAATGGGTGTTGAATCTTGTCGAATGCTTTCTCTGCATCTATTGAGATGATCATGTGGTTTTTGTTTTTCATTTTGTTGATGTAGTGTATCACGTTGATTGACTTGCAGATGTTAAACCATCCCTGTGTCCCTGGTATAAATCCCACTTGATCATGGTGTATAATCTTTTTGATGTATTGCTGTAATCGGTTTGCCAAAATTTTGTTGAGGATTTTTGCATCTATGTTCATCAGTGATATCGGCCTGTAGTTCTCCTTCTTTGTGTTGTCCTTGTCAGGTTTGGGGATCAGAGTGATATTGGCTTCATAGAATGTGTTAGGGAGTTCTCCATCTTTGTCAATTTTCTGGAACAGTTTGAGGAGAATAGGTATTAAGTCTTCTTTGAATGTTTGGTAGAATTCTCCAGAGAAGCCGTCTGGTCCTGGACTCTTGTTTTTGGGGAGGTTTTTGATTACCGTATCTATTTCCTTACTTGTGATTGGTCTATTCAGATTCTCCATTTCTTCCTGATTCAGTTTGGGGAGATTGTAGGAGTCTAGGAATTTGTCCATTTCTTCCAGGTTGTTCAATTTGTTGGCATATAGTTTTTCATAGTATTCTCTTATGATCTCTTGTATTTCATTGGTATCTGTTGTGATTTCTCCTCTGTCATTCCTGATTTTATTAATTTGCAATTTCTCTCTTCTTTTCTTGGTGAGTCTGGCTAGGGGTTTGTCAATTCTGTTAATTCTTTCGAAGAACCAACTCTTTGTTTCATTGATCCTTTCTATTGTCTTTTTTGTTTCAATATCGTTTATTTCTGCTCTTATTTTTATTATTTCCCTCCTTCTACTGACTCTGGGCTTTGTTTGTTCTTCTTTTTCTAGTTCTGTTAGGTGTCATTTGAGGTTGCTTACGTGAGCTTTTTCTTGTTTAGTGAGGTGAGCCTGTATTGCGATGAATTTCCCTCTTAGGACTGCTTTTGCTGCATCCCAAATGATTTGGTATGTCGTGTTCTCATTTTCATTTGTCTCCAGATAATATTTGATTTCTTCTTTAATTTCTTCAATGATCCATTGTTTGTTGAGAAGCGTGTTGTTTAGTCTCCACATTTTTGCACCTTTCTCTGCTTTTTTCTTGTAGTTGATTTCTAGTTTAATAGCGTTATGATCAGAAAAGATGCTTGATATTATTTCAACTCTCTTGTATTTATTGATGTTTGCTTTGGTTCCCAAAATATGGTCAATCCTTGAGAATGTTCCATGTGCACTTGAGAAGAATGTGTAACCTGCTGTTTTTGGATGAAGTGTTCTATATATATCTATTAAGTCCATCTGGTCTAATTTTTCATTTAATTCTATTATTTCCTTGTTGATTTTCTGTCTGGATGTTCTGTCCATTGGTGTTAATGGTGTGTTGAGGTCCCCTACTATTATTGTATTGTTGTTGATGTCTTCTTTTAGTTCTATTAAGAGTTGCTTTACAAATTTTGGTGCTCCTGTGTTGGGTGCGTATATATTTATAAGTGTTATGTCTTCTTGGTGGAGAGTCCCTTTTATCATTATATACTGTCCCTCTTCATCTTTTTTTATCTGTTTTGCTTTGAAATCTACCTTGTCTGATAGTAGTATCGCGACACCTGCTTTCTTTTGTTCATTATTAGCTTGGAGTATTGTTCTCCATCCCTTCACTCTGAGTCTGTGTTTGTCTTTGGGGCTGAGGTGTGTTTCCTGGAGGCAGCATATTGTTGGATCTTGTTCTTTGATCCATCCTGCCACTCTGTGTCTTTTGATTGGGGAGTTCAATCCATTTACATTTAGAGTGATTATTGAGACGTGGGGGCCTACCACTACCATTTTGTGTCTTGTTTTCCGGTTTTCTTCAGTTTCCTTTGTTTCTCGTCCCATGGTTTAATCTGTTCTGATGTAGAGCTGCTACTCTCTGTTGTTGTCCTTCTACTTATCTCCTCTGCTCTTGGTTTTGTAGCCCCTTTCCTTTTTTGGATTTTTCAGGAATGAGGGTTTTCCTGAGGATTTCCTGAAGAGGAGGTTTTGTGGCAATGAACTCCCTTAATTTTTGTTTATCTGGGAAAGTTTTTATTTCTCCATCGTATTTGAAGGATATTTTCGCTGGGTAGAGAATTCTCGGCTGTAGATTTTTGTCCTTCAGATTTTTGAATATATCATTCCACTCTCTTCTAGCCTGTAAAGTTTCTGCTGAGAAATCTGCTGATAGCCTGATGGGGGTTCCTTTGTAGGTTAGTTTCTTTTGCCTGGCTGTGCTTAATATTTTCTCCTTGTCGTTGACTTTTGCTAGCTTCACTACTATATGCCGTGGAGTTGGTCTTCTTGCATTGATAAAGTTTGGAGATCTATTGGCTTCTGTCACCTGAAGATCCATCTCCCTCACCAGATTTGGGAAGTTCTCAGCCATTATTTCTTTGAATAGGTTTTCTGCCCCTTTCTCCTTCTCTTCTCCCTCTGGTATACCTATAATCCTTACGTTGCATCTCCTAATTGTGTCTGATAATTCTCGGAGAGTTTCTTCATTTCTTTTAAGTCTTGCTTCTCTCTCCTCCTCTGCCTGCAACAATTCTATATTGCCATCTTCCAAATTGCTAATTCTTTCCTCCATATTATCGGCCCTACTGTTCAGAGCATCTAGATTTTTCTTAATCTCCTCTATTGTGTTCTTCATTTCCAATATTTCTGTTTGGTTCTACTTTATCGTATCAAAATCTTTTGTGACATAGCTCCTGAACTCGTTGAGTTGATGGTCAGAATTCTCTCTTAACTCATTGAGAATCTTAATGATGGCTGTTTTGCAGTCATCATCATTTAGGTTATATATCTCATTTTCTTTGGGATTGTTTTCTGTGTATTTGTTACTTTCTTTCTGTTCTGGAGATTTAATGTATTTTTTCATATTGCTTGATGTTGTTGATTTGTGCTTCCGCATGGAGATAGAGTTTAGTTGCTCCTTTCACTTGTTTCAGCTGCTGCGGTGGGGGGAGCAGCTGTTTATACTTCACCAACCAGGAACCCTGTCCGTAGTTGCTAACTGGGCCTGGGCCCCTCTTCGTAGCCACAGTGGCCCTTTGGATTCCCTCCTCTGCCGTGGGGGCCGTCACAGGGGGGCTTCAGGCTTCAGTTGCCTACTGTTGCAGCCCACCTAGATGTGCTCTCTCCTTGGGGTCTGCAACGGTGTTATGGGCTTTTCCAGCGGCCAGGGGTGGGACCACTTATATTTGTCGCTCCGTTGCTGTCGGCACCCACCGAATCTCACTTGTCCTCTATGGGTCGCAGTTGAGCTATTGGCATCTTCTACAGTCTGTGGTTAGTACACCTAGCTATGCTGCTTTTGCCCTGGGGTCTTCCAGCCTTGTGGCTGGTGGCTGGGTGCCTTCTACTGGTGCTGTGCAGAGGCTTTCCCTAAGGCTGCTGTGAGCCTGTAGGGTTTCCCCCTAGGCTACTAAGCTGGGTCTCTGGAACTCTCTCCAGCCCCTGTCCTCTCCGAGATCTCTGGCAATCCCTAGTCTCACGGGGCGGGCAACGGCAGCTGGGGGTCGCCCCGCCCTCTGGGCTTCTCTCCGGGCCTCTCTCGGGAGCCCTGAATGCTGGGCGTGGCCCCTCTGCTAATGGCAGACAGAGAGTTTTGTCTGCTGCCTGGCGGAACTCCGGCACTTCCCCTCCGGGTCGCAGAACCGGCCTTTGAAAGTTCCCCCCGCCCCGGTCCTCTCCGAGATCTCTGGCAATCCCTAGCCCCACGGGGCGGGCAACGGCAGCTGGGGGTCGCCCCGCCCTCTGGGATTCTCTCTGGGCCTCTCCCGGAGCCATGAATCCTCAGCGTGGCCCCTCTGCTAACGGCAGACAGAGAGTTTTGTCTGCTGCCCGGGCGGAGCTCCGGCGCTTCCCCTCCGGGTCACCGGCAACGGCAGCTGGGAGACCTCCGTACCCTCCGTGACTCTCTCTGGGACCCAATGGCGGGGAGAGACTCTCCCCGCGGGCTCAGGTGTGCAACTCCAAAGTTTCCCTCTGCGTTTAGGAGTAATTGCGGGGGGTTTAGGTAGGGTTCTGGTCACCTGTTTCCACTGTCGCTCCTCTGTTGTGTTCTCGCTCCTGCCCTAGATGTGTGTGGATCCTCTGGGGGCGTCCGTTGGAAGAAAGCCGCTTGCGGGTACTAGGCTGCCCATCGGGGTCAGAGAGTTTTCACCTATTTCCACATCCTCCCGGAGGAAAGTCCGTCCGCCTTCTGATGTATAGTCACGTGGGTGTCTCAGACGTCCTGAGATGCTGTCTGGATATCCTTTGTCAAGCGATAAGTGTCCAAATAATTGTAGACTCGAAGGGCGAGAGACAAAGAGGACTACTCACGGCGCCATCTTGGATCTTCTCCGGTGGGTATGTATTTTAATTGCCAGACTAATTTCCAAAGTGGTTTATCAGTTTACACCAGCAAGATATCAAAACTGCCATTGCTTCATATCCTTGTTAACATTCGGTATTGTCACTGTGTGTGAAATAGCAGTTCATTATGGTTTTAAATTGCATTTCCCTGGCAACTAACGATGTTAAACATCTTTCTATGTGCTTGTTGGCCATTCCTGTATCTTCTTTTGTGAACTGTCTTTCCAAAACTGCGTATTTTTGATGATGTATACATGCACACGTGTATATACGTGTATGTGTTTTATTGTACATGTGTATGTATATACAAACAGGTACACAAACACACACTCACAAACAGATACACATGACGTAAACAACTGAAGTGTTGGGAGAGGGGTCTAGATCAGGTGGGTCAGTAGGTTTGAAAAGCAACAGAATGAAGTTCTCTGCAAGGTTGCACAGCTTGAGGAAACTACCTTAACATCTGTCTGTAAAGCAGTGCCTTCCTTGTAGGCTTGTTAGGAGGGTTATGTGTTCCTACGTGTTAAGCGTTTAGAATAACACTTGGCGCCTAGTGAGCACTCATGAGTGTTGATTAGAAGTAAAATGAACCAACCCAGCCTTGATCCTCATCAGCCAGCGAGCAGAGAGGGCACCTTCTCGTGCCCTGAACCCTCTGATGAAATGATGCCTATGGGAGGCTTTTTCACACCTTTGCCATGAAATTCCCATTGTGGCAGTTGACACCCACGCAGATGGGACAGAGTCAGTAAATCTTTCTTGGATGAATAGATAGGGGTTGGGCCAGGTCAGTGTTTCCCACGGGAGGAATGTGAGATGGTTTTAGGCGGTACACAGACTGGTATTTTAAATTTAAATAATTAGGTATTTATTACAGAATGCGTTAGGTCTGATATGCTACCAGATATCTTCTTCTGAGTATTAAAAAAAGGTAGTTGATTTCAAGACATATTAAATTGAACATGTGGTATGTGAATGTCATGAAAATTTTTAGAGTAGTAGTGGATTGAATGAAATTGAGAAAATCTTTGAGGTCTGTCTAAATCTGAGATATTTGATTCTTTGCATCTGGGTTTCAAACATGAAATTAGGACATACAAGTAGAAGGGATGTTCTCTGGGTTTTGGGAACAGAGGACTAATGGGAATGGACAGCAAACAAGATGCACAGGATCGTGGTATGGAGATAAGTAGTATTAGATTTTTGGTATCTACTTTGGACAGTCTTTATGTATATGTATATGTTCATTCTAGCAAAATTGGGAGCATCCTGTATATGTAATTTTGTATTCTGCTTTGTTCACCTGATGCGATAATTCCAGGTTCAGTATTCTTGTACAAAAATCTTTGTGTCCATTCTTGTTTCCTTAGGATAAGATCCCAGAAGTGGGGTTGTTCTGTCATTGTGTACACGTTTTTCTGGCTTTCTGTACCTGTTGCCACGGCGCCTTGGACGTGCCTGTGCCAGTTGATCCTTCTGGCGGCGGTGTTGAGTGCCATCCTCCTCAGCCCTCTCCAGCGCCAGGTTCTGTTAAAAAATAGTTCTGTTGCCAATTTGATAGGAGAAGTACTGCTCTCTGCTTTTGCTTTCCTTGTGCTTTTTAAAAAATTATTGATAGAGCTGATATGTGTGTTCATTGATCAGTTGGATTTCTTTTGTGAATTGTTCTCTTTTTTTGTCTTTTGTCCTTTTTTTCCTTCTTGGATATTAGGGTTTTTTTTCTTACTAATTTATTAGTCCTTTATACTGAAAGGATGTTAATACTTTGTGGTGTGTCACAGATATTTTTCCTAGTTTAATATTTGCCTTTTATGTTTGTTACTGTTTTCTTCTTGTGAAGTAATGCTGTCTTTGATTCTGTGACACGTGTTCTTGCCTTTTATCTTTTTTGAAATCAGATGTGATTTATTTTTGATGTGTCCTGCAGTCACTGTCAGGTTGTGTTAGAGTTGTCATTACCTGTGCAAGTGGACATGGTCGTTATTCCTGGTGGCAGGGCTGGACCTCTGCAACCACAGCCCCTGGATGCTTTTGTCCCCATACCATTTAAGGGCCATTTGAAGAAGGAGCACAGATCCTGATTGCTGTTTGAAAACCATCCATTGATACCTTCTGATGGGATCAAGAAAAGGTATCAAAACTTACAGAGTGAGGGGCAGCAGCTTGGAAGAAAATCTCAGAGAAAGATGATGGTCTTTTAAGAAATGCGGCGTCACCAACACCCTCGATGGTATGAAGGTCGATATTGTGTGGAAACTCACAGATATCCTGAAAATGAAAACTTAATCAACTTATTTCCCTCATCTTTTCCTTTTTGTGTGTGTACAAGAGAGAGAGATGATGGTAATCTGTTTAAAGAAGTCTAAAAGAGCTTTTTCAATAACCACAAAATTAAAATTCTAAGCGATAAGAAAAACTAATCGGCAGTGTATTTTCTTTCTTTTAGCAGTCTTACAATTGATTGCATCTTAGATATAATGAGATATGGCATGTGGTTGTTAGTGTACAAATTTTAAAAACATAGATACGTTTAAAAAAACCCAGAAATCTCAGAGATAATAATTAACATTTTGATACCAATTAGTCCTCCACTACTTCTGTATTTACAGACATACACATATGAAACTGGCAACCAGTTGGCCATTGATGATTAAGTAGCTAGGAACTAATATTCTTTTTCCTTTTTGCAATTACTGATTATAGCTTTTAGCAGTTTATCCTACCCATTGTTAACTGTGCTGTTTAGGCAGTATGCTATCTGACTCCCTCTAGGTTCCTATAGATAACATCTCCCTGGAGCCTGGGTCACCATGGTAATGGGTGTTTAAACTGTTTTTCAGGAATTAGAACCCCTTTGTCCACTCCAGGCCAGTTGAGACCACCAACTCATCAGCTGGACCCACGCAGATATCTGATAGGCGACCTTTTGATGTCAGGAGGCTAAAAACTCCATCCTCACATCATGTCCACACTGCCATTTTGTGAGCATGCGTCCTCTAAAGAGGCATGAAGTCTGACTATGCATGCACACATCATCAATTACTTCACCTCTCCTCGCCTCCAGTCACTTATCTCCACATTTCAGACCACTTTTCCCCCCATCCCATAAATATCCTTGAGTTCCTATTTTCGGGGAAGTGGATTTGAGACTCATGCTCTCACTTCCTCACGTGGCTGTCTTGTGATTCAACTCTCTCTCTGCTGCAATCTCGTCATCTCTGTATTTGGCTTTCCAGGTGGCAGGCAAAAGTGAGCCTGGCACGGTAACACACCTATTTGTGGCACATACGCTACATGTATTTTTGGTCTTACCTTTTTCTCTGAAAAGCGTATCTTGACCATCTTGCCATGTCCAGTTCTTTTAGTTTATGTTTTCAAGATTGGTTAGTATTTCATTGCGTGGATGCACTGTGATTTGCTCAGCTAATCGCCACTTGATGGCCTGTAAGTCCTGAAACATGCTCATTCACCTCAGAACTCCCATGAGCAGTGCCCAGCAGCACTCTCTTCCTTACTCTTTCCCACAGTGTGTTGTAAATCTTTTTATCTTGGCCAATCTCATAGGCAAATCAGTGAGGTCCTTTTTCCTCGAGACATGGGAACCACTGTCAGTCATCTTGATTTGAAGATCAGAAAGAAACACGTGTTAGAAACACCAGGAAGAAGGAATTGTGGGAACTAGGATCAGATGTACTTGTGTTACGTCCTGTTGCATCTCCCCACCTTTTGTGCTGCGCATCACTGACCACGTCCAGCGTGCTGTTGAGATCAGTCCCAGGCTCCTGCCAGGCCCTCTGTGACCTCAGCTGGCTTCTCTCTCTAGAGTCCTCCCTGGTTTCTCCTGTTTTCTACTGTTCTCCAGCCCGCATGCCTACTTTCTGATACTAGAACGCTCCCAGTCCATTCCCACCCCGCAGCGTTTCTATCTGCTGTTCCTCCCTTCTGGAATGCCTTTGCACAGCTGACTTTGTCCAATTCCCTAGGACTCAACTCAGCATCCCCTTTTCAGAGAGGCCTTCCCTTTCACCTTCTCTAAAGTAGGTCCCTCTATCCTCCATACTGTTGAATCCTTCATTTGTTATAATCTCTTCTTTATGTTTGTCTCTGTCCCTTCTCTGTCTTGTCACCACTGTATCCCCAATGCCTCGCACTTAGCAGACACTCAATAAATGTTGCTTGACTGAATCAATAGTATTTAATTGACTGATAATACAGAACTGAGAGGAATAGAAACTGCTCCTTGTTATCCAAGAGGCAATAATAAGTCCAGGAAGGAGTGCTTAGAGGGAGGCAAATTGACCAGCTTTTCAGCAGTTGCTTAGCAGTGGAGTGAGTGCCTTCTTTGTGGGGAGTAGTCAAGCAGTGGCTTAATACTGTTGAAAGCATTCTTGCGCTGGATATTGGAGTTGACTAGATCATTTCTAAGTCCGCTTCCTACCCTTAACCTGTTTGGTTTGTGTTCTCATCACTGCTCTACTACTCCTGCCTCAACTGCAGGTATGGCTTTTACCGCCAGATGGCACCAGAGGATTCCTTTGAAATCAGTGTTCATCACATGGCCACCAACAGTGAGAAAACACATTTCATTGCACTTAGACCCCCAACATGTGCTTGAAACAAAAGCTTCACGAAACAGTCTTAACCCTTACTATGTGTAACACATGCTTATATTTTCCGTTTTACTTTTTTTTTTTTAAATGCAGACTTGCATAGTATTAAACTGATTTCATATTAAAACAGCTCACTGTTTGAAAAGCACTATTTTAGATAACTGAGCAGGTTTACTCTGTAAAACTTGTGGGTCTGCTGTTTTCCTTGGACATCTTGGCTTATAGCAAATTGTGTCCCTTAGTGAGTCTTTGTGTGTTTCTGTGCTGAGTTGTTGCATCGAGTAGCTGAACATTTGCTTCCTTAGGAGTGTCTATGGATGTACAAATATGGATGGAGAGACTGGGGGGGACATGTTTGTAGGGAAGTCAGCACCTGTTGCAGTCAAGGCAGCAGCAAGCCTTGTGAGTAGATAGAAAGAAAAGATATAGTATCTGCTTCTGGGGCCTCAGAATCCAGCTGGGTGAGATCCCATACACACACACACACACACACAGACACACACACACACGCACGCGCGCGCCCATATCTTAATTTTCAGCTTACTTATCAAGCAACATGGAGATGAGTGTATTATTTGGGATATCACTTAGGATGCTTCAGCCTGCAAGTAACAGAAGCCGGGCTCAAGTTGGCTCAAATGGTGAAGACGTTTATTATCTCACAAACTATCCGTTGAGAGGTAGAGCAGGCTCCAGGTCCACAGGGGTGTGGCATGGCATTGCCTTAGGGATCCAGGTTCCTTCCATGACTTCTCAGTTGTCCCGATGCTGGTTCCACTCATGGTTGCCAGAAGACTTCCAGTGGTAATCTGGGCTTCAGCTCCTAGGCTTGGAACACTAAAACCTTAATTCCTTGTAGTGTACACTGAGAGAGAGTTTAGGCTACCATAGCATTTTCCAGGTTGTAGCTGTTTTGTTTACTTTCCCCTGGTTTCCCCACTATGACCTCCTTAAGGGACGTGAAATGACTGGCACTTAACACAGAGTTGGGAGAAGTACTTAGGGAGTTAGTAATGATGTTTGCCAGATACTTCTGGGTCTCCCTTCTCTGGACCCAGAACTTTTGGTTGAGTGGAGTTATGTGACTAGATCTGGCCAGGGAGTTTGCTAAGTAAATAAATAGTTGTAAGTGATCTGTGTGAAGTATGAGGTGAGGTTATTTGCTGTTTAGGCTTCTGAGAAAGGAATTAGCGACATGAGGAAAGAGAGAGGTAAGAAATGACCACTATGGGAAACGTGATGGGCATGTATATGAATAAAAAATGGATGGATGAGTATGTTTAAATTTGTAGAGGAGCACTATATGTGCATTGATTGGCCTTTTGAGGGAGATAATTTTCCTCTGGATCCTTGACCTGGCTCCTGGGAACTTGGCCTGAACCCGTTCTCTACTCATCTGCCTCCTTTTTCATCCCTTTCAGGTTTGCAGTAAGCATTGGCTACTGGCATGACCCTTACATCCAGCATTTTGTGAGACTGTCTAAAGAGAGGAAGGCCCCTGAGATTAACAGAGGCAAGTGACCATCCCCCTCCCAGGATCTCCTCATCAGCCGAGAGAGAGGCCTGAGGTTTTAGGGACTCATTCTTAGAGAGTTCCGGTGTGCACTCTCTCCACTAGTATACGGAGTGCTAATTTCCCAACATCCTCACCAACACAGTGTATTATGGAACTGTTTAATCTGTTAATCTGATACTTGAAAAATGCTATAGTAATTTTATTTTATATTCCTCCTATTTACAGGTAAGATTGAAGATCATTTTCATATGTTTAAAAGCCATTCATATATCTTTTACTGTGAATGGTCTATTTTGCTGCCTTATTAAAGTGTTAGTAACAGTATTAGGCTCTGCAAATAATTTCCATCAAAGAAGTCACAGAATTTTAGACAGGAGTGTGGCGTAGCCTCAGCCAGACTGAGAAACTGACCAGGTAATTCCTGTGTGTGCTGGAAATCTTGGCCCTAAGGATGGATCCTGAGGTAGGTTCTTTCAGGAATACAAAGAAATTTTGAAGTGGAGGTTCCTGAGAATAAGGACATGGTATTTCCTTTGAGCTGAGGGTGAATCCAGGCATCCGTAAGATTGGGTGAGGCCTGGCAAAGAGGCCTTAAGCCTCCCTCCTGTGCTCTTGAGGCACATTTCCTTCGGAATGCTGCAGAGGGACGCACCATGGCACCTGGGTTTGCCTCTGTACTGGGGACCTGCAGCCCAATAGGAGAGTGCTTCCCAAACAGTGTGTGGTGAGGATCTCTTTTCCCCAATATCCAATCCATTGTGGATGACATTTCTGTAAAATACAATAAAAATGATTTACTAGCAAAATAAAATGAATAAGACATGCAAAATACAAGCCAAAATTATTTATTAGTAGATTCAACAGGCATAAGATTCCTGTGTCAAATTGCAGTAAAACTTTTTTTTTAAAGATTGGCACCTTGTGCTAACATGTGTTGCCAGTCTTCTTTTTTTTTTCTTCTCCCCAAAGCCCCCCGGTACATAGTTGTATATTCTAGTTGTGCCTCTGGTTGTGCTATGTGGGATGCCACCTGAGCATGGCCTGACGAGTGGTGCCATGTCCGCACCCAGGATCCAAACCAGTGAAACCCTGGGCCGCCAAAGCAGAGCATGCGAACTTAACCACTCAGCCACAGGGCCAGCCCCACAATAAAAGTTTCTAAATGCCACTCTCAAATTTTGTTCTTAAAATAGTCACACTTAGAGCAGCCAGCCTTACAACACAGACAGACTTTATCTTCCTTTGTTCTTCTTTATTTCTCATCTCCTTTGCCCAGCTCCCCACCCCAGAGCTTAACAAGTCAATTTGTTAGACAAGCATTCCTCCCCCAATCTGTGATGCCATGTTACAGACACCGAGGCTCTAACCTATACGGGGTGGAGATGACAGGAACACAATAAGAAGTGTGGCTTTCTTTGCTTCGACACTCATCCATCCAATATCCTGACCTAAAAATATTATTTTCCATGTGATCTTGCAATTTCGAGTTTTACCACAGAACTAAGTAGCCTTTACTATAGCTATGAAAAGGCACACTTCCTAGAGGAACATTTAGATCAGATGTTTTGATGTAAAATACTTGTCTTTCGTAAGTAAAATTATAGTGCATTTTATTTTTCTTAGGATAGTTAATTCTGCCATTAAATAGATTGTACTTACTTTGGTTCAAACGGCTGAAAAAAAAAGAAGAGAATTTAAAATTTGCTATTTCTCCTATAAAGTCACGGATAATCCGCTGACCCCGAGGAAGGGCAGAAGTGCTCTGTTTGGCTCTCCTGCTGCAGAGAGCTTTGCAGGGATTATTTCTCATTGCTGAGTGACAGCTTGTTTCTGTCTTTCTCTGTTAGGATATTTTGCTCGTGTCCATGGCATCAGGCAGCTTATAAAGGCATTTCTACAGAAGATAGAATGTCAGTGCCAAATTATAAACCTGGGGGCTGGGATGGATACCGCCTTCTGGACATTAAAGGTAAGTTAAAATCCCCCCTCTTTTTTCCCCAGTTGTTTAAATTTGATTTTGTGAAGATTTTCACCATATTCAAAACTTTTAAAACTATATTAAAAGGGATGCAGTGACAGCCTGTCTCCCACCATTGTCCCCACCTGCTTGCACACCCCCCACAACCCCCATCAGCCCCGTATCTCACCGGGGCCCTAGTGAAGGATATGTGGGTTGTTTCTCATCTTTTGCTGTTACAAACAGGGTTATAAAAAAAATCTTTGTATATATTTCCCCCTGCATGTGTGGAAATATATCAGGAGAGAAAATTCTGCCAGTGGAATTGCTGAGACAAAGAGCACATGCCTTTGTAATTTTGATAATAACTAAGATTTTATTGTCAGCATAGCAGCGTTTAGGTAAAATTTCTCTGGGCAATGATAATATGATACAAAGCCCTTTTGTAGCCAATCTGTGATTTGATCCCTTACCTGCTCTGTTAGGATTCAAGAGCAGGTGTAATTGCATTCACAGGACAGGAAACTTGGGTCTCATTACTGGCAGAAGCAGGACTAAAGCACTCGGCTTTGACTCCTGGGGTGGAATTTTGCCTTCAAACCTTTGCCCTACGAAGATTCCACTGATCGTATTTTCTTTTTTGTAGGTTTGTACAGATTTTTTTAGGGTCTTCTATCAGGTCAGTCATGTGGCAGTAATGGGTATGTGCATTTCCCCAGATTTCTCCAGATGTACACCAAGATAAATTAGAGTGTGTGGGCATAACCCGACCTGCATATCTGTTTTGTCCCTAATCAGCTCACCTGATAAGATGGTCTTTAGTCATCAGAGCTCCCAGCCTTTCTCTTACTCAAGCGAGAAGTCGGTGGCATCAACATGGTCTTAGTATTAAACGTTTGCCTCTGCATTCTTCATTTAGGATAAGATAACTAACATTTCTGAGGTGTTTTTACATACATGGCCTCACGAATTAACATGAGATCTCTGTGAGAGGGGAGAGTTTTACACAGATGGGGAAAGTGGGGCTGCGAGAGCTTGTGTCTTTCCCCAAATTGGATATCTGGTGGCACTGGAATGTGGAACAAACATTGGAGCCCAGCTCATCGAACTGCAGACTCCTTCCCCTTTCCTCTACACACAGCCCTGTGGGTGTTCCAGCGGTTCTTTTCTGTAGGTTGATTGTGCCTGTGTAACACGGGGACCATGGTGTACCAGAAGGAACTGGAAGAGAATGCAGCGTAAGCGAATGTGCAGTGTCAGTGTTCACAGGGGCCGCTGGAGAAATCCCTCCTTTGGGCCTGACACCTTTTTGACTGGTCCCATGGTTTGGTTTTTTCCCTGTCTTGCAAGTGAGTTAATAATTAATAAATGTGAGATTTTTATTTCTGAGCAAGGTACACAGAGGCTTACGTGCTCCTTCCAAGGAAAAGGCTGTCTGGCAGTAGTGAGGAAGGAGAGTAGCACAGGGTCTGAAAGTCTTTTGTGGAAGTTTTTTGTTTTGTTTGATAATCATATTGGTCTGAAGGGATTTTTTAAAATCTAAAGTTCCTCCTTTTTTGAAAAACAATTATTATGTTTGCTCTTTTGGAGCCGAGGTTGCATGGGCCAAATCCAGCCTGCCACCTATTTTTAGAAATCAAATTTTATGGGATGCAGCCACTCCCATTTATTTCCATATTCTCTGTGGCTGCTTTAGCACTGTGACCGCGGAGTTCAGCAGTTATGACAGACCGTCTGGCCTTCACAGGCTAAAATACTTATTTCTGACTCTTTACAGAAAGTTTGCTAATCCCTGTTTTAGAAATATATGTGCTCCTATAAAAGAGTGAGGAAAATGTTGTCTGTTGGTCTTGTTGTCTCATGCACCTCCCACCTTGGATGGTCCCCTGGCTGCCCCAGCACAGGATTAGCTGTGAGTCAAGGCTTTCTGCTGTCACTACTATATGAGTTTGGTCTGTATGATCTCAGGGGCCCAGGACTGGAGGGTTGAAGACTCCCATCTTCGGGCAGCGGGCAAGAATAGGGCAAGGGAGAGCTGGTATTGTCCCAAACAGAGAATAAGGAGTGAGTGAAACTCTTAAGGGGCCTCAGTTGTTTGGTGTCTCTTGAATTCTGTTTCTACAAACTGAAAGGTCAAGTACATAGGGGAAGGATTGTCAATTTTGCTGGCCTGTGAAATGGTCGGCCATGTTGGATCTGCTTTGAGACTAAGTGGTACCCTTCCTCCTGGCTGCTCCTGGCTGCCCTCTGGTACTTATAGTCAGTCTTGGGTGTCTTCCCTGCCTCCTTGAGACGTGTGAGCTACTTGGGAGTGGAGTGTCAGAAGGGCCTAGAGAATCACAGACTAAAAAGTGGAAGTATCACTTCCCACAGCCATTTTGCCCTTTTCTGAAAGCCGAGAAAGAGGATGTCTGTTTCTTAAAAGCTCCAGGTGTGCCTTTTGGAAGCTTCCCTTCCACAGTGCCCTCTTATTCAGAATCATTGGGAGGATCAAGTGAGCTACTGCAGGGAAAGCTCTTTACAAAGTCAGAAGACCCATTTGAGTTGTAGGACTCTATGCTATCTGTCATTCATTTGCTTTTAATTGCTCTCTTTGTCTTCTGGAATTTTAGACTATCTTTAACTTTCCATACCCTGTGAGTAAAAGTTCTTGAAAGGTCTCGTAGAATTTCCTAGAGAAAGTCAGGAAACCCCTTAATGGGTTTCACTCACTCCTTATTCTTTATGACAATACCGGCTGGCTCTCCCTTGCCCGCTGCCGGAACATGGGAGTCTTCAACGCTCCAGTCCTGGGCCCCTGAGGTCATACAGATCAAGTTCACGTAGCAGTGGCAGCAGAAGGCCTTGACTCGCAGCTAAGCCTCTGCTGGTGCAGCCAGGGGACCACGCCAGGTGGGAGGTGCGATTTCCACACATCCTCTAAACACGTCCTCCACGGATCTTCAAATAGATTACATAGCCCTACTCTGCTGATAGGCGGGAGCTCCTCTGATGTCAGGAAACTGTCTTGTTTATTCCTCCCCCCACCCTCCGCCACTGCCTCCCTCGTACCTTCCTTTCCTTCCTTTCTTCTCTCTCTCTTTCTCTTGCCCCATCCTTCCCTCTCTCCCTCCCTCTCTTCCTTCCTCCTCCCCCACCCCTCCAGATCCCCTAGGACTTTAACTGAGGACTAGTGTCTGCATAGGGTGGGGGAGCTGGATCTCACATTTCTGACACTTGCCCTTAGGGGTCACCTTCCTACTAGGAAATGCTTGCTCATGATTTCCATTCCCATCATGCTGTCCCATCAGGGGGTCTGCTGCCCCTCCATACTGCTCTCCATCTCTTACTACTGTCTACATAAATGGTTCTCTCTCCTGCCCAGTTGCTCAGGGCAGAAACAAGGGTGCCATCCTTACTCCTCCTTTTTCTTTATCCCACCCTCTATTGACACCACCACCAGGTTCTGGATATCAGCAACTTTCTTTTTAAATAAGTAGTTCTGTATTTCTGGAATATAAGCACAGATGGGAGCAGGGATGTTAAAAGAGTACTAGGCCAGAAGGTGGGCAGGTGGGCCAGGTTGTGGAGCACCCAGCATCTTAGCTCAATCTTAGAGGTGGGAAGAGCTGCTGCAGGCAACATGAAGTGTGTCGTTGAAAGAGATCAGAAAGGGATGTTGTTAGAGTCTGTGCAGTTGGGGACAGAGCGGAAGAGGAGAGGATGCCTTCTAGGATAGTCAGCAGGCAGGGCTGAGTGACTGATCAAACAGGGTGGAGACGGAGAGAATTCTAGGATGACCAGTGAGTGACTGTGGGGAGGAGGGGATAGTACCACCCAGCTAGGGAAGCAGAAGGGGGAAGCAGGGCCGTGTGTGTGTGTCTCTATGTGTGAGGTTTTCACAGTTTTTTTTTTTTTACTGCAGCTCACAGTAAAAAATAAATGTATATCCCAATCTAGCACCCACATCTATGTACTGATGTCTAAATAATAAGGGCACACACATGGTGCTTACTAGGTGCAGGCCCTGTTCTCTCACTCCTGTATTTCCTCATTAATCCTCACAACCCCACGAGGTGGTATCATTTTCTCTACTTTTCAAATGAGGAAGCCTTGGCTCAGGGAGTTTAGTGACTTTCCCAAGGCCTCAGAGTGAACAAGTGGTGGAGCTGGGATTTGAACCCTGTCCGCCCGGGCTGCAGAGTCCCTGTCCTTTACCACCCCAGTATACTCCACTGTCAGAGAAAAAAATAAATATATTACAAAATAGTACTTACCCTCACCTCATGTGATGCTTTCTGATATTTGCTATTTTATTTCATTTCATCCAAAAGATTCTTGTCCATACCCACTACACTGATTTCCTGACTCTCTCTAATTGGTCTCAAGCTGCTTCCTGTTACATCCTACGTCCAGAGTGCCTCCTGCTCCTCCCCACTCCATCCCAGTGGACGCTTCCCCAGTTCTGGCTGCCCATTACTTCTTGCCTAGGTGACCACAGTAACCTCCTAATTTTTTGCGCCATCTGTTCCTCATACTGAGACCAAAGTAATTTAGAAAATGCATTTCTGACCATATCATCCCCTGATTTAAAATCCTTAAATACCCCATTGCTCCTCGGGCCTTGGTACTTGGTCTGTGAGGATGATCAGTGAATATATGACTGAATAAATAATTATAAAGATAACTGTGTTTTTTCTCAGGATGAGGGTCTTCTCCCAAGGAAATATTTTGAAGTTGACTTTCCGGTGATAGTCACGAGAAAGCTACACAGCATCAAGTAAGTGTGGCTTTGGCCAGAAGAAAGAGCCTGGTAGAATTCAGAACCGGCCTTCAGTAGACAGCAGGTCTGAGTGCCAGAGACCTCATTTTAGGGCCCTGCTCTCCTCACTTGCTTTCTTGCCCCGAGACCCTCATTCCAGTGTGTCTTGCAGTCTTCAAAATGAAAAATACCCTCCCTTGTGACTCTTCTCTCCATTAATGTAACTTCTCTGAACACTTAAAAAATGACCTATCATAGTTTAGTAATCTGAATTAAAATTCACATAATGTGTATTTTGTTTACTTCTTTATCCCAGGGAACAGAAAGGTACCTGGTCCAGAAAAGATATGTAGTAAATATTTTTTGAATGAATGAATGAATGGGAAACTGAACTTAATCATTTATTATATATGAGATATGTGGGGGCCATTCTGAGTCGAGGTTTCAAGGAGTTTGCAAAGTTGTAGATGATGAGTTTGCTCATCTTTGCCGAGAGCTTTGCGTGTCAAATGCTTCTCTTGGATTGTCTCATTCAATCCTCAGAGCAGACTCATGAATTAGTGCTATTATTAGCCCCTTCTTACAGATGAGGAAACTGAGGCTCAAAGACGTTAATTTGCCTAAAGTCACCTGGCTAGGAAGGGGTGGAGCTGAGCTTTAAACCCTGACTTCAAGCCCAAGGTCAAGGTTTCTCAGTACAGTCGTGTGTCCCCTAACAGTAACAGGGATGCGTTCTGAGAAATGCATTGCTAGGTGATTTCAGTGTCATGTGAACGTCGTGGATTACACTTACACAGTCCCAGATGGTGTAGCCTACTATACATCTGGGCTGTATGGTGCTAATATTGAAGGACCACTAGCACGTATGTGGTCTGTGGTTGACTGAAACGTCATTATGTGGTGTGTGACTTAGTTTTAACCTGTACTCCCTCCTTTTAAAATTATTTAAATAAAATTTTAATTCTTATATTTAAACATTTTAATAAACGCAAAAGTTTCTACCTGTCCTTTAGAGATGTCTAATCCTCACAAACTGGAAATATTTTTCAAGTTTTTTCTTTTCTAGTTTATCCTAGGAAAATAAGTTTTTTACCCTTTCCAAATATAAAATTGCATTTTACATTAAATAGGCTTTTTGGATAATATATGGCAATTCTGATGCTCTGGGAACTGCAAAGTACTACTAAGCTTGTTAAAACTCTGAGTGAAGTAAGAGTAAGTAGGCTCTAAATCAAGGCCAGACACGGTTTCCTGGGGTGAAAAACGCAGTGGCGTTTGTGTATGGTTATTGGTATAATGAATTTGGCTCTCCGATTTCTGATTTTTTACATATTCTTCATTGAGGGAGTGATCACATAAATGTTACTGAACTTTAGGTCTGAGTGAAAGTCAATTTTTGTTATCTGTGAGAAACAATAGCTATCTTAAAAATTTTGTTTGAGAAGAGGCAAGAAACTTGGGATGACCTGAAAAACGCTGGAACATTTGGAAAATGCGTGCTAGCCTATCTGTAGCTATTTCTAAGTATTTTCATGATCAGTTTGCAATTTGACATCAAATTCTGAGTGTAATGCTTAGCTGACCTAACCCGAGAGCTGTATCCGCTGGATTTTTGCTGTACGTGGTCAAATGTAATTAAACAGAAGGCCTTCTGTAGTGGCCCTTGCTTTGAACAGTAGCAGTATACAAGTCCCATCTCTGTAGTGGGCCTCTGCATTTTTAGAGTAAATGAGCTACTTGACTTAGCCTTCTCTCTCCCATCTTCCCATAGATTCAAGTCTCTCCTATCAAAAACCAATTTAGACTTACATTCAGAGGAGACACTTCAAATGGGTAAGTATCCTTGACCTAAGTGATACAGTACGGACTATGTAACTGTTTTGGCTTTCCCCCCTTTCCTTCTTAAAGATGGTCTGTATCTGTGGGCATGTGTGTGCATACGCGATGTCATACAGCATGTGCTTCTGCTGATACATTTAGACTTTTATTGCAGTTACCATGGAGGAATTTAGAACCATTGCTCGTAGGACTCTTTAAATGTCCATAGGTCCCCAATCTTAAATCTTTTTAAAAAAATTTAAATTAGCTGCCAACATTTCAAAAACAGGAGATTTTTCATGGGAATCTTGATTTCCAGCTTTCCTTGGAAAAGTTACATCTGGCAACATTAGACCCGAACTCCTACGTGGCAATAATTGAGCAGCGGCCGCCTCGTTGGGAGGGGTCGTGCGTTCTCCACTTCTGTCCTCACCCCTCTCCGTTGTCTTATACCTTACCTACTTCCCTCACTTCTGTTACCTCCTCAGCCCCTGCAGTCAACTTTTCCCCTCAAGTTTTAATTATGAGTGTTTCCAACAACACTTCCTCATTTCTAAACCTTTCAACTTATGGTAAACCTCTTCCAGAACCTTCCATCATTTTCAGTCTTTGACAGAGAGAAGATCAATGGGGTTATTAATAATTCAGATCAGGGCTGGCCCGGTGGCACAGGGGTTAAGTGTGCATATTCTCGGCGGCCCGGGGTTCGCCGGTTCCGATCCCGGGTGCGGACATGGCACCTCTTGGCAAACCATGCTGTGGTAGGCGTCCCACGTATAAAGTAGAGGAAGATGGACATGGATGTTAGCTCAGGGCCAATCTTCCTCAGCAAAAAGAGGAGCATTGGCAGTAGTTAGCTCAGGGCTAATCTTCCTCAAAAAAAAAAAAAAAAAGAGGTCAGAAAACATGCTTAGAGAGGATGGTCTTCTCGGATGGTCAACACAATAACATCAGGAACATCACAGCTTGATAAGCTGCCTTTTACACACAGCCACAGTGCTTCAGTCCTTCTTTCCTTCTGGTAATCACATTCACAATTAAGTTTGTACAGAAAACATCTCCCCCATCCTTGGTTTCCCTCATACAGTTGGAAGTAGAACCTATTCAGGCTTTGCCGTTTGCTGGCTTCTTTGCTTTTCCACACTTTTGCTATCATTTTCTACATATTTGGTTAATATTTGTGTCAGAATGGTTATCTGTAACAAAAGATCTAATACTTTGAGTTCCTTTTGATGAAATAACATAGAAATATATGAAATAGAAAGTAAAGACCCTCCATAATCTCACCCACCCCCAGAAGATAAGCACTATTCAGTGTGTTCTCCTACAGATGAGCAGTATACCCAGAGACAGGTAAATAGATGCACACTTAAATGCAACCAGGGCCTGGCACATAAGAGGTTCAGTACTCTTGTTTTGAATGAATGTATATACACATCGAATAAACATATGTTGTAGTTCACTGTGTATTTGTTGAATGAATGACTCTAAACTTCTATATACAAATATAGATTACATGTAACTTTAATTAACAGTGAATAATTTATACATACTGTTTTGCAACTTGCTTTTTTTCATACCCAGTAAATCATGGCTGTCTTTTCATGTCGGCCTGTAGGAATCTACTTCATTATTTCTAATGGCTTTATAGTACTCCTTTGCGTGGAAATTCCATTTACTCTCTTTCCTACTAATAGTCATTTAGATTGCTGTCTTTTTTATGTTTTTGTATTAAACAGGATTATAGGAAACATATGTATATGTGCATATCTGCAGGAACTGTTTGCTCAAAGAATTGGCCATTATGAATTTTAGCTACTGCCCAACTGTTCTTCAAGACCTTTTTATGAATTCCTACTTTCACAAAGGTGGGTCAAGATTCTCTTTCCCTACACCCTCACTTACACTGGGTATTATTTTCTAAAATTTCTACCAATCTGATAGGCTGAAATGATGTCCTATTATTTTAAAGCTTTCTATCACTTTGAAGGCTAGTGAGGTGGATGGAGTATCTTTCCTTAGTTTTATTGGCCTGTCTGGCCGCATGCCCAGTTGGATGAGCGGTGTGGGATAGGCTGCAGACAGACCAAAGAAAAGACCTGGAGATGGCAAACAAGACATAGGGGTTTATTAGGAGTTACTTACAGGGAATGTCCAGTGGTGGCCGGCTAGATGGAAGTGTGCACCTGCTACCTCAGGTCGGGAGGGGGTTGCTTCTATAGGAAGGGGCACAAAGGCTATATGCTTGTCAAGAGGAGCTGTCCCTGTTACGGCCAGCATTCCCAGGAACAGTAGTTCATGTGGAGGGGCTCTGTGTTTCTTTAAGACACGATGGTCTTTGAGTGAGAGAAGGTAAGATCCAGGCTGGCCAGGCCCGGGATCCTTACAAATTTCAGCAGCTGGGCGTCCTGTCCAAATGGTTGGCATCCTGCCCAGGATGACACATGGCTCTTAAAGGGCACTCAGGGTAGTGCCCCTACATGGCTGTTGGGATGACTTTGTAAATTTCCTTTTTTATTTCCTTTGCCCTTTTTTTCCCAGTTGCATTGCTTCCTTTTATTTTCAATTTATAGGAACCCTTTATGACATAAAGATATGTTCTTTGATGAAGGTCCCTTGTCAACCTTTCTATTGCAGATGTTTTCGTTAATCTTTTATTGATTTTGTAACTCTGTGTGTGTCTTTTGTAGGCAAATCCGCCGGCCGTACAAACTATTGGGACTTCCTGGCTGATTGTGGTGTGGATGTTATAAGTACCAATTTGCTGTGTGCTTCCCCGCTCCTTCTCCTGTTCCTCTTTATCCCCGCTCCTTGTTCTCTTCCCCTTTATCAATAAACTCTGATTGCTTAAACAACCAAATAGCCTTGGTGGTACCTATCATTCCTCACCCTTTGTGGCTGCGGACAACAGCAACCCTAACTAGAGAGTGTTAAGGAAAAAAAAAAATCAAGCGCCTGCTTTTAATTCATGGCAAATGGGCTGAAAAGCTGATTTAGTGAATTATAATTTTAGATTGAAATTCCCAAGGCAGTTATAGAGGAGCTTGTCAAACCACAGAAACCAATGGAATCAAGAGATGACTTGAACAGGGCAGTGGTTCAATCCGTTTCAGAGATAACATCCATTATGCAAACCCAAAACCTTTAACTTTCTAACGTACAACCCTAGCAATCTCTCATTCACCTAAAGTCTCAAGGCCCCTCTCCTGACTCAATTTAAAATGAAAAATGCCTGGTATGACTTACAAATGTAAAAATAATTAAATCATGTTATGATGTCTGGGGAACACCAGTGAAATTGGCCAAATCTCATCATAGTTTGATTTCAAACATAGTTTGATCTCAAATGGGAGTTTGGCAGGGTCTTCTAGAACAGTCCTGCCTTCTCAAATGCCTTCAGCTCTGCAGAAAAATGGAAGGCAAAGCATGCCCTCAGCATTCTAAATGCCTCAGTCCCTCTCCAGGGCAGGCGGCCTCCATTCCTACTGTGGGCTCAAGAAAACATCAGCAGGAAAGCCCGCAGAGCCTGCCCCCTTCCATACCCCGTCCCCTTAGTGGAGAAGGCTGGCTGCAGGTACCCCAGGAAATCAGACTCTTCTCCTCCTTTGGCTCAAGTTACAGTAGACCAAATTCTGGAATCTGGTTTGCATTATTCTCTGGAGAGCTACTTAAGAGCTGCTTAAGGGCTTGAAATCCCTTATTCAGACATAACCTTGAAATAAAAGATGATATCCTAATGAAAAATGCATTACAGCTTTCTCTGTTGGGCCTTCCATACTGATAGGCAGGATAGAAGGAAGGAACTAAGAAAAATGAAGAAGAAAAGCAAAGGAAAATTAGGAGACAAAGAGGAGAGAAGAGGAGGAAGAAATTTATGTCACATACTCTGCGTGGGGGCACTTTAAATGCCATTTCAGTTCATCCTCACATAATCCCTTGCAAATCAGTCATATTGAGCCCATTCTGCAGATGAAGAAATTGAGGCTTGGTGATATTAAGTAACTTGTCCAGGGTCACACAAAGAGGATGCAGTGGATTCTGACTCAGAGATACAAAAACAGGCACCAAACAATGTTGCCTCTAACTGCTCTCTTCCTTCCTCTGAAGGGTCTAACAGAAGTTTTTTCTAGAACCATAGTATTATAGTGGGTGCATGGACCCTATGGAGACACTGTAACCTCATGAGATAAGAAACAGATTAAAAAAATGAAAGAAACAAACAGATTAATATAAGTAACCTGGCATCAAATAAAACTATCTGGCAAAGCAAAACCAGACCCAATTTTTCTAACTCTCAGGTCATACTCAGTCCACCTGACCAGAATCTGTTTTATAAGTAGTTTATATGGGTCAAATATGGGACTGCTGATTCATGAGTGAACAGCTGAGAATTTTCCTGCCTTCAAGAAAATGTTCATTGGGAAGAAATGAGATAGTTATTTGTGAATTGTCTTTTTCTGCCTCAATGCTTCTGTTTCTATCGGGCTCCTTTTGTTGGGGTTGCAATATATCTGGGAGTATTTCCCCCACGCTGTTGCAAAATCTGTAAGAGGGGGAAAAAACTAAATTAAAATAGCACATGGAAGCCATAATTCTGACAACTACAAAGGGTACGGGTGTGCCAATTACTTTCTGAAATGAGTTTAAGCCAGAGTCACAGACTGGTAGCCAGCTGGCTGTATCCAGCCCACAGGTGGGTTTTGTTTGTCCGCAGTCCTGGCCCACACCACGCTTTGAAGAAATTTCGATCTGTTGCCAACATTAAGAACCAATTTCACGTCTAAACCTGGCTTTGCAGTTTCTCTTACTAAGTGGAAGATTTGATAACCCTGACGCCACATTTGCACGTGGAAAAGAGTAGCTGGAACGGAGCAGTGGCTGCCGGTTTAGACAGAGCATGTGCATCCCAGTTTCTCCCCACCTGGTCTATTTCATTCATTTATATAATCGCTGTGGGCCCAGAAGGCATCTGAGTTGCTGACCCTTTGTTTAAGACATTAAGAAGATGTAGATTGCAAAGCCAATCATTATTAGACTTTTCCCAAAAATATTCCCAATAAGAGACTCTTCAGTCAGTATTATGATAGCAGTGATAGAAGGTAAAGCATATGAGACCAAAATGATTTGAGAAATGGAAAAACCCAGTAGTTGGGTCCATTTGGTTTTCTGCTCTAGTATACTCACTTTTTGTTTAGAAAATACGTTCACTTTTACTTCATTTACTCCTTCCAAAAATCCTGCAAGTAAGAAATTACTCTCAGATCAACAACCTGAAACCGAGTGACCTTAAATAGGTTATCCAGCCAGGATCATCCAACTATTAAGTTGCAAAACCAGGTTATGAACCCAGTTTTAGCCAGCTCCAAACACTGTGCTTTTGTAAACCCATGAGGCTTGTTTCCACCTCAGGGCCTTTGTACCTGCTGTTCCCTCTATTGGAAACCTCTCCACCTAGATCTTCACATGGCAGGATCTTACTCTTTCATTTCATTTACATCACCTCCACAGAGAGGTTTCCCCTAACCATTTGACTTAAAATAATATCTGTGCATGCACACACACACACCCCAATTACTCTCTAGACTCCTGCTTCTCAAAGTGAGGTTCAGGGATCAGCAGCATCAGCATCAACTGGGAAGTTAGAAATGCAAAGTCGGAGGCCCCTCCCCAGTCCTGCTGAATCAGAATCTGCATGTTAACAACACCGCAGGTGATCCATGTGCATTTCACGTTTAAAAAGCACTGCTCTACAGGAGCCCTGCCCAATGGAAATACAATGGGAGTCGCAAGTGTCATTTTAAGTTTTCTATAGCCACATTAAAATGGTTAAAAGAAAGACTCGTTCGTTTGCTGTCTCCTCTACCACCCTACTAAAAGATGCCATTTCCACAAGAACAGGTCCTCCCTCTGTCTTGTTCTCCACTTTATCCTCAGTACCTATCCAAACAGTACTGGGCACCTGGTAAATGTTATCGAATGTTTGAAGAATGAAAGAAGGAAAAGACATTCTAGTACTTTCTGTGTGGCAGCGTGGTACAGGGAAAGAAACCAGCACTCTGAAATTGGACAGATGTGGTCAACTCAACCACTGACCAGCTGAGCAACCTTGAGCAAGTGGTTCACCCTCCAGGAGCCACCTGTAAACCAGGAATGTTGCTGTTTAACTCACAGCCTCATCATGACACCCCAATGTGATAACACATCTATAAAGCAACCACCACCACAATCACAAGGGTTCAAGAAATGCCAGTGCCTCTCCTCTGTCTTCTTTCATTCTTTCCAGATACCATGTGTGAATAACTCTGGGGACCACTTTCCTCTGGGAGGCATGAGCATGACTATTGAAGCTGTTACCAGCGCACTGGGTTCTTGTTGTCCCCCAGGATAGAAATCAAGAGAGACAACAAATGGGAGTAGAAAAGTAAAAGTTTATTAGTTTGTGCATAAGGGAGGCACAAGGGAGCCAGCCACCTGCCCCTTTCCCTTCCACACCGGCCCCCTACTTCTGTAGGGATGTTTGTTATGTTATGTTATCTTGATAACCCTTGGGAAGAGGCCATGAGGGCGAGGCCTGGTCACCTGTTTCCCTTAGTTGTCTATCTCATTCATCCCCTCCTCTCTTGTCACCAAGTCAAGGTTAAATTCCAGCTGGACCTGAGCAGAACCTGAAACTTCTGAAAAATCGAAATCTTGAAAAACTTTCTACCAGGGACTTAACTCTCAACCCTGGCGTTGGGAGCCCCAGCTCCCAGCTTTCTCCAAGCCTTTGGCTCTTGCCTCCATGGCTTGCCTCGTGCTGGTTCAGGGACTAAGTGCCCAGGTTGAATGGGACTTGACTAAATCTTATAAGTATACTGACACCTGCAGTTGGGCTCTGCACCCTTCTCCAGGCCCACTGTCAGTTTGACACTGGCTTTACCATCATGGGGGACAACCCAAGCATCCCCGGAGACTCACCACTTGGGTGAAACACTTTCAATTGGATGAGTTATGCCTCAGAAACTCCATCTTGGAGAATACTTGAGTGGTTTCTGTGTGCCTTTGTGATGTAGTTGGACAGGTAGATCAACCTATGTCATTTGAGGTACAACCCAATTTCTCAGATATCAAGAGCAACTGTCCTTAAAAAAATCCTTGCAAGACTGGGAATGCAGCTCTAGAGACAGTTCAGGTTCCACCCATTTCAGTTACCTCAAAGAGCTTGCCAACCCTCCAGGGAATATCTAGTCCATCATTAATTCCTAGGACTGAGGAAAAAAAGTAAAAAAGGAAGGAAAGAAAAATGGCCATAAGAGCAGCTTAGCCAAAAATCTAGTATCTTGAGTGTCTTCTCCACAAAACATTAGTAAAAGGCCTAAAACAAAACTTGGATTCATAGCCAGGGAGCTTTGTATTACTGTACCTGATTCATAGCTGTAATTTTAAAACAATAGCTGTGGAGTTTTTCTTTGTCTCTATGTGTGCTATATGTGTAATATTTTATCTCCAGATGGTATAATTTCTAAAGAACTATATGCAGTTGGCTTAAAGTAAGCACTTACATAAATTATTTCTAAATGGAATAGAAACCACCCAAATGTCTTTCAAGTTAACATGATATGAAATAATCTTTGGTAAAGAGAAGCTTAGTTAAGTTTGTTGGTTTGATTAAAGTAAGCATGTCCTTAAAGTTATCAACATTGGATATGATGCAGACAGGCAGCCTAGGTTTACTAGTCAAATAAGCCCATGTTATCCTTGTTCCAAATTTGTTAGCAAAGTAATAACTTAAAATGATGGCTAATTTTGTCTAATGTCTCATGAAGTTTTGCAGGCAACCTAACTAATTATTGGGAACAAGTAAACTAAATAGACACGAAAAAGATAAGAGTGTTGGGTGAACTTTTTAACAATTATGTGTTATGGCATGTGTATTTAAAATCACTTCCAAAATATTTCTGTTAACTTGAAACTTTGAAGTTTTGCCAGGTGAAATTAAATGATAAAAAACTCTTTAGATATCTGGGTAATTTTCAAATACAGTAACCTATTGAAACATTGTCACTAAACATGTCTAAGTTTATCTACTTTTGGCTTCCTATTACAGAGAAACTAAAATATGCTTAGATGTTGTATTCTTTTAAAGATTGTACTATGAAATAACATGTTTTTAGAAATTATAAAAAGCGCTTAGAATGCTAATATAAAAGATAGTACCTAATTGCTTACTTTTTAGTTTTCACTAAGGTCTGTAAAGGTTCAAAATTCTACTAAAAATTAATAAGGAAAACATCTTCGTATTCAACAAAAGCCAGGTGTATGCTTCAGTAAAGAAGGTATAAACAATGGAAATATTTTTGTTTTGTTAAGAAAGATAAATTTGGGGCCGGCCTGGTGGCGCAGTGGTTAAGTTCGCACATTCCTCTTTGGCGGCCCAATGAAGACAACTTGAAACCATGGAGGGTGACTTCCCATTGCCCTGGAGCTGAGTGGTTTCCAAAGCAAAGTGGTCGTGGTTACTGTACAGTCTGTAAAGCACGAGGGAGACCACAGCTCGAGTCGTCTCTGTCACTTTGATGAGTTCTGCCATGGCAGCCAGTTGGCCTGCCACAAGGTCCCATCCCTTAGATCAGTTTAAGTTTTCTGCCCAGACACTGTGTATCAGCTCATACTGAAAGATGTGTTGTGGCTTTACCCTTTTAATTGGGGGAGGCGGGTGGAAGGAGGAAGGAGTGGAGGGTTCAGCCTACTCCCACTTATTAATCATTGGCCTGTGTCCATCCACCAAGTGAGGCTTGCTTCTCTGTAGCTTTAACACACACATCCTAATCCATCCGTCTATCTTGCCCTGAAAACCAAATGCACATGGTCTCATCTCAGATGTGTTTTTAAATCACATTAGATTGATGGCATGAGAGAAAGCAAAACCTAGATTTAAACATAACTGGAGTGACAACAGAAATAAATCTGCTAGGGCTGCCTAGTTGGATATGAGGAAACCCAAAGCCAGCTGCGCTGGGAGCAGCCCTAATTTCTTCTTGCTCTCCCTCTTGCTGAAAACACAGCAACCAGAAACACTTGCAGAATTAGTAGGCTATTGGGAAGCACACCAAAAACAAAAAGAAATACAAAAACAAATAAATGGGGGTAAAATTAAAGTCTTTAATTAACCTGTGGATCTCTAACTACTCAAACAGTAGAGTAAGATTTCAGGCAGAATACCTGGTATAACCATTTAAGTATAGATGTCACCATTTAAAAGATGGAGTTGTACCAGGGAACCAAGAGGTGTCTTTTACTGGTTTGAATCAATGCCACTGTTTCTTTTTCTACAACAGAGTGAGGTTGTCATCCCCTCTTCCTACATGGGAGAAAGAGAGGAGAGACAGAGCTAATGAAAATCCCACAAATGTCCTCAAAACACTGCTGTCCCTTGTAAGGCTGGAGAGCTATCCAAGGCCAGTCCCAGCACACTCAGCAACTGTGGGTCCAAGGGGATTCTGGGAGTCTTCTCAACAGACAGGTTTGGGTGGCTAATGATTCCCTCTATGTTGGAGAGATTCTCCTCCAGCACTTCCAATCAGCACCACTGAGCATCATAAGGGTCTCGCATGGGTGAATTTCTGGAGTAGCAGATCGAGGACACAGAGAAACCATGTGGTCCTCTGAAGTGAGGATCAAGGGAATCTAGCTCTATCCATGTCTCTTCAGCGTAACAGTTATACGGCGGCTACCAAATATTGACACCATGCCCCAAATATCACAAGTGATGGCTGAGAGAAACATAAAGCTGGAATGACATCTTCAGTAACCATGTCATGATAGCGAGGCCAGTTCATACCTTCTTTTCCCAACAGCACTATTTAAGAACATGAGAAAATCTGGCATCTTCTATCCTTTCATTCAGAAAATTCTCCAGACCCTACGATGGGACCTCCTGATATGCATTCCACCATGCACCCTACATCAACTTCAAGTCACCTGAATCAAACACCCCATCTCTATTTCCAGCTGCCACAAAGCAACACAACACACATTGGAAAGGTCTGATCTTCAGGCCTTCCTCTCCCCCAAGGGGCATCTGACACTTCTCACAAGATACACAGCTTTGAAATTAGAACTGGAAAAGACCACAGTGACCCTCAGAGGGCTGAAGCAACCCCATAGCAGAAATCAGAACATTCCTACAACCAACAATTAAACAACCAAAACCTTCCCAAACATCTCCTCCTTTCTCTGGTTGGCTGTTGTTGCATTAATCATCCTAACACCTTTTGTAATTCTAATCGCAAACTGGAAGCCATGACTTGCCATGTTATAAATACTGATTTCCCAGTTCAAGTAGGCATTGACTGGTTTCTGTTTTGATAGGAAGGGGCTGTTTGAGGCCTCCTAAAATGTTGCAATTAGTTAGTTCTCGCTGTTGAAATAGATAAGATATTGACAGACACATTTACTGTTTCCATTTAACCGGCTGGAATGTTTATGCCTAAATGTACTTCTCTCAAGCTTTGAAAGCATAAGGCGTATTTTTTAAAGTGGAAGAAATCAATCAATACATATTATATATTCATATATTATATTACATAATACACACATATAGTAATATATATTATTATATAATACACACTTACTATATATTTCTGAAGTTAGGTTATTTCTAAAACTCTTGCAGGCTGTAATTTAAACTTAGAAAACACATCTCTTCAACAGCAAGGCACCTTGTCAGGAAAAAATCCTTATTTTACCTATTGGCCTTGTGAAGATGATAATATCACTTTAGCTGATAAAACCTGTGTTTGGCTGACAACTCCAATTAATTACTGAGATGCAACAGAGATGGGACCAGCCATCCAGATGTTTTCCAGAAAGAGAGAAAAGGTGGGGGGGGGGGAGCAAAGGATGTTTGCCTTTGGGGCATCTGCTCCAGTGTTTTTTAAATGTTATGGCTGGCAAGAAAGCCGGATTACTAATTTATTTTACCTGCACTTAACTTTCTACTCTCCTCTCCTTTCCCTCACCGCTAGGAGACTGTGGAAGAGAAGGGAGATGAACATCTGTTGCGAAGGAGGCGCCGGTTAGAAAGGGCAGGGGTGCAGGATGTAAAGACTCTTAGGGCACCGACTGTCGTGCAGACCTTGATGCTCCTGATGCCAAATGAACCCAGGGTTCCTGCAGCCACCTGGGGATAGAAAGTCCTGGAGATGGGGAACATCCTCAGTCTTTTCTAGCAAGCCAAAACTCACCAGCGTCATCTTTTTAACTGTTCCCTGTTCATTTTGCTCTAACCTGAAAATACTAAAGTCGGATTTCAGACACGCAAATACGTTTGAGGGCGATTTTGAGAGATTCCAGGAGAACTCAAAGCCCTTCAGTCAATCTAGCTATCCTGCTTCATGCCTTAGCGTCCCCAACGCAGCAGAGCAAAGCCCCACAAGAGCCTGGGCTGGGAAACACCCCGCGGGCACCTGGGCTGGGGATTCCCAGGCGTGGAGCTAGGCAGCTTCAGAAAGCACCTCTCTGGGTGAGGAGACTGAGGCAGGCAGGGCAGTGTGACACCAGCTCCCCTAGCCCTGAAATACAGTGATCCCTGGCCAGCCTCCAGCCCTCTCCGCGCTCCCCCGAGCAGCCCCGGCAGGGTCCGCAGAGGCCTCGTGGGGCGAAGGACTCTCAGAGAGGTGCCTGGATGTCGAAGGGCGTGGGAAGCCGCAGCTTTCCCTCTGGGTCTTCCCCACGCATCTATCCCCTGCGCCGAGCCCAGAGTCCTACCTGTACCACTCTAGCCCCTTTTCGTAGTTCCTGTCGAAGAAGCGCGGCTCTATGCCCACCGCCCACACCTCCGGGTGGACTCGGATCGCCTCCAGCCGCGCGGGTGCCTCCTTTCTTGACCCCAATGATGAGCACCTGTGGCAGCTTCTTCTCCCCATAGTTAGGGGTGCTGAGGGCGCCGCCCCTCTCGCTGCTCCCATTGACCGCTCTCTGGCCTGCGAGCTCGTCGTGGGTGGTGCTGGACTCCTGCGCTTCCCTCTCCAGCAGCACGCTCTGCGCCGTGATCATCTCGCCAGGGGCCACCGGGGTCCGGAGCCAGGTGTCCCGAGCGCCCCCGCTGCCGCTCGCCAGCCCCCAGCCGTCGGCCCCGAGGGCAGGGGGCTGCTTGGAGGGCTCCGGGGGCTCCCCGCGGCTCGCGTTGTCCGGCGGTGGCGCGGACGGCTGCGAGGGGGTGCCGAGGCGCACGGGGGGCGGCAGTAGACAGGGTGGCGGCGGGCTCGGCGGCTCCTGCAGCACCACGGGGAACTGCAGGGTGCCCGAGCCGCCCAGGAGGCTGTAACACAGGTAGGTGACAGACAGGGACAAGGCGCAGAAAAAAAGCAGCTTGCGCGCCAGGCGGCGGCGGCGCGGCGAGAGGTGGAGGCGGAGGAGGTGCGGGCCACGGGGTCATCGCGGCTCCGGGCTCGCGGCGGCGGCAGCAGCCCCCGGCGCTGCCCCGACACGGTTTCAGCCGCCGCCAGCGCCCCCGCCCACCCCCCCATCCCCCCATCCCCCCCCCCATCCCCAGCAGCCCCGCCAGCCGCCCAGGCTGCGTGAAGCGACGCCACTGCACCCCCGGCCCTGGCCGCTGTCTCGCTGCGCCGGGGAAGAGCCCGGCTGCATGATCCCCCTCCCCACTCTTCCCGCGCAGTCCGGGTGGCCCCCCACCACCCCCCTTGGCCTCCGGCAAGGGGACCGAGGGGGGCGCGCGGACCCGCCGGCTCCACCTGCTCCGTCTGCAGCGCCCCCGCTTCCCCGGCTCCGACGCGACTCCTGCTGCAGCCTCTGCCGCCGCCGCTGCGCCCTGTTGCAGCCCCGAGTTCCTTCCCCGCTGCTAACTTTCTGCGGAGAGAGAGGCGCGGAGGGGAGGTGGAGGGGCCCGGGCGCGCGGTCCCCGCCGCCGAGGGAAGGGGGAGTGCGCCTCGCGCGCGCCTGCAGGGGGGACGCGGAACAGAGGCGTGCGCTACCCGGCAAAGCGGAGATCGTGCTCCCTCCCCCGCCCGCCCCCCCCCGCCCCACATTCATACTGGAGAGGTTCCCCGCCCAACCCCGCGTGCTTCCCCTCCCCTGGGAGACTGGGACGCCAGTTTCTCCTTCCCTCTCCCGATACTTTCAGAGACTTAGAGCCCGACGCCTGCCGCCAGTGCCGCCCAACAGGAAGCTGGGGGCCACAAGGTGGTGAGCTCTCGCTTCCCCTTTTCTCATGGGACTCCAGGCAAACTCGGTCCATCCGTGACCCGCCCTTCTCCCTCCCTGGACATCCTCCTGCCTTTGACCCAGGAGGAATTTCTTGTCCGTACCAGGTTTCCCATCCCAACTTCCATCTTTCCAGCCTCCCCATCTTAGCTTGAAGCTCCTGATTGGTGGAGCTTCGACACAAACCCCCAAATTTCCTTGCCCTAGAGCTTTTGCCTCTGTCCCGCCACCGGTTGACTGTGCTTTCTGCTCCAAAAGGAGAGGCTGTCTCCTCCTCGACACCCTGAACCACAGATGCACATGCGCCCCTTGGGGGCCATTGCCGCTAAAGGAGTTCAGATTTCCCTGGACCAAAATAGACTGAGACTATCATCGCTCTGAACACCTTAGAAGCAGAAAGAAGTTGTGTTGCTGTGTCTGTGCATCGCTTCATTGAATTAAAAAGTATCTTCTTTGCAGAGAGATTTCCGTCCCTCACCTCCCTCTCCTGGGGGGAATGGTAAACATCAGGCTTTGGAACATTCAAAACTAGACTTTGCTTCCTGTTTCCTTTTGCTCAGGGAGGTAGAGGAAACGCGAGGCTGGAATGGCAGGAAGAGGCAGAGCGGTCAACTGAGGCACTCCAGCGGACTCTGCTTCCTGGGGGCAGGGGCTGGCCCTGCAAGCACCTGGCGCCAGTCTTTCCCAGAGGCTGGCTCCAGTGAGTCCTGTTTACCCTGCTAGCCACCGCTGGGTGCCTGGAGGGTCTGCTTTCGCCTACAGGGCTGATGTGCTTGGCATCTCCGGTTTTGTTTGATCACATAACAGGAACAACGGTTGAAAGAAAATGTATATAATGTCTAAATATTAACTAGATACCTAGTGCCAAAGAGAGAAAAAAATGTTGCTCCAATAACATGAACACAGACTTTTCCCTGAGTGAACAGAAGCTCACGGCTGCTCTCAGCTGGACGTGAGCTTCCTTCACTGCAGCTTCAGCTCAGATAAAGATTATTCCTTTAGAATATATTTTTTATGGTACACCGGAGACCTCTGAAATGCAGAGTCTGGTGTCCTGTAAATCATTTCGTGGAACTAGGGATGCTTTTTCAAACTCCACGCGACTGCACTCCTGTAATGTTAATGGGAAGGGGCCAACTGGAGCTGGGAGCAGCACAGCTTGCCCATCCCTCCTTCGGCTCCAAGCCCAGCTCTGGGTGGTCGCCCAGGAGGGCCCGGTTGCAGCAAATATTGTCACTGCCGTGGTCCATCTCCCTTTCAAAGCTCAGGCACCAGGATGCCCAGCACGTGGTCCAGGGGCCTCCCTACAGTCCCTGCCTGGCTCCCAGACTTCTCTGTGCCCGCTCTCCGCAATCCAAATGAACCTGCTCTGTAGCTAGTTTTACTAAAGATGTGCTTTCAAATTTGGAAAGGTTTTGATGAAATGGTACTAACATTTAACCTAGAGGTGGCAAACTGGTAACAAATTAAGAGCTGAATGTGGCCAGCGCAGTGATATTAAGAAGTTTAAACTGGTTGCCATGTTGCAAAGTTGAGGACTTTCCCAAAAAATTTGGCTATGAGTTTTCTGCTGAAATACTGGATCCAGCAACTTTGGGCCCCTCAGCCAGAACCGAGAGGCCCCCCTGACATGGAGCATGTGCCCTGTTCTTCATGGTGCTCCCCCCAGAGTGCCCTCATACATTTCTGTTACTTGCCTGGATGCTGCTAATGAGGACACTTCCCAGTGTCCCTTCTCCCTCTTGTCCACAGATAGTCCTACTTAAATAAGAGACTCTTGAAAGAACGGAACCCCATTGGTGAAATGTTAGGCCCCACAACTGATGGGGAAGAGATGATTTTGGGGGAGAGGAGCTTTGTAGATTTCTCTCTTGGGCACTTACCTGTTTTGTTCTCCATCCAGGTTTTTTCTGGGAGCAAGTTCTTGAGAAACCTATAATGAAAAGTAGGAGCTATCTACATAGGGAGAACTCAGACTTCGTTCAGCAATTCCCTGGGGGTCTGGAGACTGGATAGAATACTTTTTTCTTTTTCCATTGCCAACACCCATGCCCATTCAGGCCTATGTGAGTTTTTACAATGCTCCTCCAACTGGTCTCCAGGCCTCCAGCGTGCCTCATTTCTCTTCATCGTAGAGGACAATAGCAGATCAATGTTTCTGAGGCATGGCTCCACCAGTGCCCTCTCTGATGCAGAAACCTTCCTCTCACTGCCTACCTGATAGACTCCAACTCTCTGCCTTAGCACTCAAGGGCCTCTCCGCCTTGCATGTATCCCACAGTCCTGCCAAACCGAACAGTACCCACTACCCAAAAACACACATTGCATTCTTCTCTTTCACCTCTGCCTGATCAGATGATGGAGTTGAAACAAAGCCATCATTTGCTAGTTAAGTGACTTTCAGACAGGTCATTTCACCTCTCTGACCCTCAGTTTCTGCATATGTAAGTGATGAATAGTAAGACTCACCTCATATTGTTTTTATAAAGAATTAAATTGACTTAGCATATGCAAAAACACCTGCCTCCCTGCCTGACATGCTGCAGCCACCAATAATTATTCGGACCTAAATATTGGCTCATGACATGCCCTGCTTCTTTTCCTATTAAAACCTTATCCTTGAAAAATAGGCGTGTACCCTTTCTTCAAAACCAGCCCAAGGTGTAAACTGAAGTTCACTTTCCTAAGCCGCTCAGTGACATTTATAACGCCAAGTCTAATGCCTTAGATCGTTTTTTTTATAAGCAAAAGAAGCTAACTCTGCCTAACTTCAGTTTTCTTATTAAAGAAATTGACTAGAAGGATTTATGGTAACTCAGATAACTGAAGGGAATTTTTGAGAAATCAACAAACAAAAAGCAAAAATAAGCTTTGGAAGGCACAATACAGCATAGTGTATAGTTATTATCACTGCCGTTCACCAGATATTGTCAGCTCTTCTCTGGCACACAGAAGGGATGTATCTTCTTGGCCCCTTAAAGTCAGATCTGACTCTGTGACCCTTTGGCGAATGAAACTTGAGCAAAAGTGAGGTTGTCTCTTCCAGACAGAACCTTTCGCAAACAGTGGGAGTGTGTTTTTCCTGCCTGGCAGTTGTGCAAGAAGTTGGATCGAGCCTCTTTTAGCTGCCATCTACTCAATCCTCCAGACTGAGGAACGATAATACAGAGCCAGCCCCTGATGACATGGAGCATGTTCGAGAAATAAACCTTGGTTATTTTTAGCTGAGACTTGGGAGTTTGTTGTGAATACAGCACAACATGGACTATCTGACTGATGAAAACATACATATTATCAATTTCCTCTGCTGTTGACCAAAATGACTTCAGTGAACCAATATTAGAATTCCTTTTCACAAAGGTGGATAAGTGACAGAATAGAAGTCTACACTGTCCCAGTAGTGTAGACAGATACCATATCTTATACATAGCAAAGATATTTCCTCATTTTGTCCTTTACCTGTCAATAAAAAAGTATATCTATAGAAATCTGGAGGTAAAGCTCCAGACAAAACCAACATGGTGACAATGAGGAACATTACATACTTGTAAAAGGAGCAACAGATAAGAAAATAATAATAATGGCTGGGAACTTATAGAACCTTGCATTGAAAGGGATCTCATATGGAACTTAGGAAATATTATAGCTGAAAGCACTACATGACAAAATCTGGTGGATGGAATTAAACAATACTTAGAAGAAAGATATCTTCAATATACTTATCTAAAAAGAAAAATTAGAAACCAATAAGCTAGTTGTTCAAGAAGCTAGACAAAGAGCAAGACAGTAAAGTGAGGAAGAAAGGAAATGATAAAGAGAAATGCCAAACCTTTGTTTCTATTTATTTGCTCTTTATTTCTTGCTTTGGACTGAATTCTGTCTCCCCACCATTCATATATGGAAGCCCTGACCCCCCTTGTGACCATGTCCAGACACAAGGTCTTTACGAAGTAATTATGGTGAAAAGGAAGTCATAATGGTGGAACCTAAATCAGATAGGACTGTGGCCTCATCAGAAGTGGAAGAGATGTCTCTTTCTGTTTCTTCACACGCATACACACACCCCACCATCTGAGGACTCAGTGAGAAGGGGACCTTATGCAAGCTGAGGAGAGAGCCCTCGCCAGAACGTGACCATGCTGGCATCCTGCTCTCAGGCTTCCAGCCCCCAGAATGGTGAGAAAATAAATTTCTGTTGTTTAAGTCACCCACGCTATGGCATTTTGTTATGGGAACCCAAGCTAAGACGCTTATCTTTCACAGTTTGTTCCTAGGTTCTGGTACCAATTCCAATGTGTGTGGGGTTGGGGGTTGGGGGAGTCCCCCACACCAACAAGCAATTCTTGGGACACCAGCTGGGTGTCCTACAACTCAACTCGATTCTGACACTATGTACCCAGAGACAGCATCACATCCCACAGGTTAAGGGTTCAGTCCCACAAGACTGCCCCCACTGCAGGTGCCAAGAGCAAGTCCAGGTTGTCGCCTATGCTTCTGAGCAACTGGCTGTCAGTAGGAGGTTCCCAAGACTCTCTACTCCGGTTCAACGAATTTGCTAGGGCGGCTCACAGAACTCAGAGAAACCTCTTACTTACTAGATTACCTGTTTATTAGAAAAGGATATGACTCAGGAATGGCTCGATGGAACAGACACATAGGGCAAGACATGGGGAAAGGGCACTGAGCTTCCACGCCCTCTCCAGGTAACCACTCTCCCAGAACCTGCACATGGTCACCAACCTGGATGCTCTTGGAAATCTGTCCTTTTGGGTTTTTATGCATAAGCCGTTTATTTATTCTCTTACCCTCAGCTGCTGTTTTTCCTTCCCCATTTATAGCCCAAAGCCAATCAAAGAAGGACATGTGCAGTGTGATGCTGTTCCTGTACATTTTTTAAGTGCATAACAATGTAAGAATTTGTTAACGGAGACATACACATGTATGTCTTTACTATGCATAAAAATGTAATGTTTTGTTAATGGAGCCATGCACATGGATATTCTTGGAATCATAAAGAATGTAATTAATTTTAGGATATTGATACCTATGATGAGGGAGGGAGGAGAACAGGATGGAAATGTGAATTTTAGGTGTGACGGCAACATTTTGCTTCTTAAAAACAGAGATATTGTTGTGGGCTGAATCATGTCCCTGAAAATTCATATGTTGAAGTCCTAACTCCAGGACCTCAAAATAGGGCTGTATTCGGAGAGAGGGCCTCTAAAGAGGTAATTAAGGTAAAGTGAGGTCACATGGGTAGGCTCCAATCCAATGTGACTGATAATCACGTAAGAAGAGAAGATTAGAACTCAGACACACACAGAGGGAAGACCGTGTGAGGACACAGGGAGAAGCGGCCGGGGAGAGAGGCCTCAGAAGAGACTAAACTGGCCAACGCCTTGATCTTGAACTTCGGCCTACAGAACCGTGAGAAAATAAATTTCTATTGTTTAAGCCACCCTACGTGTGGTATTTTGTCACGGCAGCCCCAGCAAATGAATGCAACATCGGAAGCAAATAGGGCAGAATTTAACGTCTGTTCTTTCTGGGTATTGGGGCCGGAGATAGAGGTCATACTATGTACTCTTCTGCATATTTGAAATACTTCCATAATAGTTAAGAAAATAACAAGCAGATCCCGAAAAAGAATAACCAGAGAGTAGAAATTTATGTGTGATTACCTTACAGGCCAAGGTGGGTTTCGTGTTGGGCAGGTGGTTCTCTTCCACGGGGTGTGTCAGTCACCCATGAATTCCCGTCTCTTGGCTCCACCATTACTGATGCCTGTATCATTGTCTGCAACCAATCTGCACAAGGGGAAAGAAGGAACACGGAGAAGACACACCTGCTTTCAAAAGTTCCAACCTGGAAATGGCACACACCACTTCCACTCCCATTGCATTGGCTGAAACATAGTCACACGCCACACCTCACTGCAAGTTGCTGGGTGACTGCCTTCCTGGGCACCCAGGACAAGGATGTGGACAAACAGCCAGTAGTCCCACCCACAATGTCATCAAGTTGACCCTGGTCTTCATGCTGCTGCTCAGTCTACAGCGTGTCTGCCAGGCCTATGGTTAGGGTTTAGATATTTTACAAGGTGCAGGGTTGGGGGTCATGGTTTGGGACTTCAAAGAGGAGGAAGCCAATTCACAAGGAGACAGAAAACCAAATGTTTGCTGGGCCATCTCTAAACAAATGAGAGAGAACTTGTGTAAAATGGGCCCAGCTAGGTACCTTCTTCTCTACCACATCTAGAGTTCCCTACGTTGACAGCTCCTTCCTGGAACAGGCCTTCTGTCTTAAATTCTTTTAGGCAGTTACGGGCAAGGCCAAAGTTTCTTTTATATATAAATTTTATGTGTATATATGTAATTTGTAGAACTAAATAAATGAATTTAAATATAGATACAATGGATTATATATTCTATTATATATCAATATTAATATATATTATATATATATAGATCACCTCCTTGGTTCTCCAGAGAACCCTGACGAATACAGGAGGAGTTAATATTCTTTTATCGATGGCATTTACATTTAATCATTTGAAATTCTTAGGTATGACATTGTTATGGCTTGCAAGGAAGTGTCCTTTTCAGTGTTTCATTTAGAGGCCTCAAGATACCAATTTTAAAAAGTTTCCCATTTTATTTGTTTGGTTTGATAGGCTTTTTCCAATTGAGTGCACAGATAAACCAATTTAGGAATTTCAAAGGAGCCCCATTTAGGCCAGTGAAGCCTTAAATCACCCTGAGTAATTTGAGCCCAGTGGGACAAAAATCTACATGTAGAAGGTCTGTATTCTTTAAAGACAAAACCAGCAGGAGTCCCAGAGTGGGGCTGTTCTTTGGTGGTCCTCTTAGAAAATGGATTTCTCATTTGTATGAACTTACCAAAGGATCAAAGGCCCAAAAAAGGAGTGAAAGAAACAGAAGTTTCTAACAAAGCTGACAATGGAAGGATGGCCAGAACCAGTATCAAAGGACGCCTACATAAAGAGTCTGGACCTCTACCAAAAATGGGAGGTCCAGGCCCAGGAGGACTTACCACCAGGAACCAGAGCCACCAGGAGGAGACGACAGAGCACAAAAGATTCTTTGCAGGCACCTTGCTTGTGTCTGTGAAGTGGCACCAGAATTGAAGGTCAGTAGCTAGGGATCCCGCTTCTGTCACCATGTAAAGTCAGCAAATAAGAGGCATAAACTGCAAAAGAACCGAAAAGTTTATTTGGGGTCTCAAGAATTGCAATTCAGGAGATGTAGATTCGAGTAGAAGCTCAAATGTGCTCCTAGGAAGACAAAGGAGGCAGGGGTAGATAAAAGGAAAGGACACAGGCTTACAAAGGTCTACAGTGAACAGTTAATGACTGGTTCTGGCATGGGGTGAGCTGACTTGCCAGAACATAGTTGGTCCTACGCAGACTTCCCCTTCTTGGAATGAGGAAACACTTCAAGATGTGACCTCTGCTGTCAGGTAAAGCTCAAAAGTTCAGTTAACATCTGGTGGTGGATGTGGTGTACAAGCATAAGCCCCACTTCCTTAATGGCCTCCCAGCTCCATTTTAGAAGCCTTGAAAATGGTACTCCGTTTTGTCATTGTCGTCCACCACAGTCACGCACCATGTAACAATGTTAACGATGTTTCGGTCACTAATGGACCACATAGATGACAGTGGTCCCATACGGGTAGCACCACATAGCCTAGGTGTGTAGTAGGCTCTACCACTTAGGTTTGTGTAAGTACACTGTGTGATGTTCACACAACAGTGAAAGTGCCTAATGATGCATTTCTCAAAACATATCCCTTTCATTAAGTGAGGTGTGCCTGTACTGATTTTAGTCTTGTGAATGTTGAATAATGAATCATTCATTTCAATTATTTCAGTCAGCCCCACTGGCTGAAGATGGTAAAGGCTGACTGAAGCAAAAAACTAAAATTTGTTATTCAACATTCACAAAACCAAATGAGTAAAGAGGAACTTTAAGTTCTATATCAGGGTTCATGTAAGGCAAAAACATTCTAAAGGAAAGATGGATTTGAGGACATACATGATTCTGAGTGTAAATGTCTGGGTACAAGCAAAAATTCCAGGGAGCATTTCAGACTTTCGAGGCAGTGGAATTGGTGAAACCAAAGTCAAGCTCTCCAAACAGTAAAGGGGGCCCAGGTAAAATCTGGAGTACAGGTGGAACAGGCAGAAAATTCCATTAATGTAATTGTATGATATGATGAATGGACAGAGTTGGAAAATAGGATGGCAGGGTAGGGCAGAGGGACCTGGAGGGCCCAGGATGGATGCAGAGATCAGCTGGGCTGGTGGAGGGAAGGGGCCATGGGCACACCCTCTGCATGTCCCCTCCCCCACCCTCTGAAACCCTTTGTGACTCTTCAGTGCTCTGTGATGCAGGCCTGGGATTATAGGCAAGTGCGGACACACTCAGAGCTCAGTTGCCTCAGGCAGCCTTGCGATTCAGAAAATGGAGTTCAGTCAATGGAATGTTCTCTCATTTCTGAATAGCCATATTGAGTTGTTTTTGAGCATCTGCTCAACATTCTTAGATAGTGACTATAACCTCACCATCGTGTGTGGGTTGTGGTTGCTTCTTCTGTTCCTGTGCTTCCTGGTGGGGATTCCATCTTTACCAACCTTCTGGAAAACCAAAATCTACCAAAAGGTAAGGATCCCTGGGCAAGCCACCAACAGGGATTTTTTATTGTTGTTTCCATTTCTAGTCCCACATTTTTAAATGAGCTGTTCCAGAGAGACTCCTAAGATGGCAAGTCTGAATAGAGGATAGAACATCATCCTTCTAGGGGAATAGACCAGGCAGGACTAGGGGTTCAGCTGGGACTGTTTCCTATTTAAAACTCACAGACCATCTGGGTGTGGTGGAGGATTCCTGGATAAAATCCCATCAGTGATTTCACGGCCCTGCATTAGGTTATTTAGAGAATCTGGGATCTGTGTAGGAGAATACTGTTCCCAACACTGGATCATGAGTCACATTCCCATGACAGGCGTCATTCGACCAAACCGTCCTTTGTATTGGGCAGATCAGGAGAGCAGGGCTGAGCCTCTGAGCAGACACTGGAGTGTGAGCTCTGTCCCAGGATACAGGGTCCTATCTGAGGAAGCACAGATGTGACTGTGGGCCTCAGAGTCTATGCCCTCCTTGAGCAGAGGACTTCTGACTGAGAATATCAAGTGTGGACTCTAGCCAAAAATCCTCCTTCGAGTTTTTCAAAGAAGGAAAAATTGAAAGTATCTTATCACCTTTAGAAATTCAGAAAGGGAAAGAACACAAAGTGCTAGTAATAAAAATAGAGAGTGACATTAATCTTAGATCAATATCTGAGTTTCCTAGAGAGAGGAGCAAGCCAACTAAGTCCTCGCTCCTCATTCTTTTCTTTTTGTTCTCAGCGTCACGGCAGAGCCAAGAGGAGAAGAAAAGGTGGAACATCAAGTGGTAAGGTTCCACCTATCCCACCTGAGCTCTCCAAGGGTGACCCATCCTGTCCTCTCCATGAGATCCCAGGTCCATGGTCTCTGAGGATGTCAGTCACCAGATAGAGTCCCTCTCAGAAAATAGAGGCCTCAGAGGAAAGGCTCATGGGAAGGTAGTCAGAACCTGAGAAATTTCTCAGATTCCTGCTCTGTCCAGCTCTGGGCATGAAGCAGTGATGGGCCTGGACAATGGGTGGTGCCCAGTGGGTTGCCGTGGGAGACGTCAAGAGTCAGAACTTCTGTCTCCCGACCTTGTGAAAGTACTTTGACTTCCTGGATGATCAGACTCCTCTTTGAGGTAACCATTGACCTATGTTCCTCACATGGTGGTTTTGAACATCCCATGGGATAATGTATGTGACAGTACTTTATAAATGAAGCAACAAACACATGTGAACCTTATTAATATTATCATTGACCGTTTGACCACATCTACTGATTCTTGGGGCTTTCAGAGTTAATATCCCGTTAATATGCCAAGGGTCTCCCATAAAGGGACTCCTGTGTAACACCTATGCTTCTACCTTTATTACATGTAATTCGCTCTTCTGGTTTCCCAGGTTGGAGAAATTACCAGATGGAAACAGAGGAGAAAAGGAGGCTAATTTCTATTCTGAAAAGGTGACTAGTCTTTTCTTTCCTGATCCCTCTTTGACATGTTCTCTGCAATTCCAGGGATTCAGTACAGCCTGCAGTAGTCATGGGAGGGGTTTGCCATAGGAACGGGTATGTGAATGAAGGCCTTGGGGGGAGGGCTGCTGAGTGTATGGTGAAGTCATAGATGTGGGGCATTGTGAAGGGGCAGCAGGCTTCAGGTGGCCCCTCCCCTGACAGGCCAGCAGGTCCTCCTTTCCTTGTTCTGGTCCTGGCTACAGTTTTCTACTTCCTGTCTTCCGCAGGCCCCTAGGCTGGCCTCGCGATACCACCCGCATTCGTCAACTATTATGCCCAGACCCCTCCTGTGAGGTGTGTAATAGCACAACTGCAAAGATCAATCGGCTGCTGTTCCTGGAGGACCTGGAAGATGATACTGCCTCTGTGTCCTCTATGGCTTCCACAGCTTCTGGGACTGAGTCATCATTCACTCTGTCCTCTGCCTTCTCAGAAGTCCCTCCAGGAGACCTAACACCATCCCCTCCACCTGACCCTTCCCCACCGCCCCCCTCCGTTCTCTCACCTAACCCAATGACACCCTTAGCTGACTTACTTTCACCCTCACCACCGGGTCACTCTATGCCACCAGAGCCTTTTCCTCCCTTGGAGTCCAACTTCCCAGCAGACCATTCCCCACCCCAACCCCTTGCCCTTCCCCCTCTCCCACCACATGACACCCAGGCAACGGGTCCTATTCTCCAACCACAGGCCACTCTGTCTCTGAATACGATCTTCTCTCTTGACCGCACCCTTTCCCAGGATATTAACGCCTTACCAAATTTTTCCCAGATAATGAATCCCAATGATTCACTAGCTTGTCATCACGCACCACCAAGCCTGTCTGTCTCACCACCGACAGACCACCCTCTAACTGTGACTCAATCTAAATCGGTTTCCATCTTATTGAAATCTGTTCCAGAGAACTCACCTCCAGATAGCCCTGGTGGGTTGTCCACTTATGTCCCAACAGTCAGAGGCACTGACCATTCAAGCCTGTCAATTTCAAAATTATCCTGGTGGCAAGCTTGTGCCAAAGACTTGTTCTTAGCAGCTTCCACCTTGGCACCACGTGATTTTAATCGAGAGTTTCTTGCCCTCCATTCTTCAGAGTCCTCTCTGGAGAGACACTCTACAGCTAACCTTATAGAGCCTGGTAACCTCTCATTTCTCAGCCCTCATGTCCTGGCACTCCTGGAGAGACAAGTCCGAAAGAGGAGTGATATCCTGATGTGGAAGGAAAAGGAGAAGGAGAAGGGTTCTTTTCCAAAAAAGCTTAGGCCAGGCTACCAACTAAATCCTTCGGGGAAAATGTTAGAGTCAAATGCTGATGAGTGTGACTCAGCATTCTCCCTTCCTTTTTGGAGCAGTGCAGGCAAACCAAAGGAGCTGCACATGCATGAGCAGCCCCCATATCCTAAAATCTTGGAGGACCATTTACAGGAAAAATGTATGCAGCTCTTCTGGGGTCTCCCATCTCTGCACAGCGAGTCCTTGCCCTCTGCTATCCGTGACTCAAGTGACTGCACCACAATCTTCCTTTTCAATACCATCTCAAATGCCTCCACGGGCCAAGAATCCCCAGTACCTCTCCATCGCCCACCTCCATCCTTGCCTGAGATCCAGCCCCAGCCCTTGCCTCAAACCCTGCCCCAATCCCAGCCCCTACCTCTCACTCAGGTCAAGTCCCAGGTCCACCTTAAATCCCCACTCCCAATCCTACCATCTGGTCCTCTACCCCAGATAAGGATCTGTGGAGTGTGTTACCATAGACCCCAGGATGAATCAGAGTCTCTCACCTCATCTGAAATTCAACAACTGGAATGGAAAGTGTTGCAGAAGCAACAGGAAAGTTTGTGGGGTTCCCCCTCTGTAGTCCAAAGATCTCAGGAAGAATTTTGTTCTTCAGCTCCCAACTTTCCTTACCATCAGGCCTCCCAGGCCCATGCCTCCATCTCCACCCTTCCCGTAGAGTTTCCTCTCAGTGATGAGCTGAGGAAGAAACTGGAACATCACCTTCGAAAGAGGCTCATCCAACACCGGTGGGGCCTGCCCCGCAGGATCTGCGAGTGTCTGTCACTGATGATGCCTCCAAGAGATTTCTCAGAGATAGCTAAGTCAGAGAGCAATCGTGGACTCTCATGGATCTCGGTGAACAAAGATCTAAATGTTGGATTGAGCCAATCCAAAAGCTTCCATGAGAGGGGTTCAGAACTGCTTGAGGTAGAGAAGGAGATGGGGAAGGATCAGGGGCATAGCCCAGAGAACGGCCCAAAAGCTCATCTGTTGAGTGACCCAGAGAGCTCTTCAGATAAGGATCCGGCATATGACTCTGAGAAAGACCTAAATAGTCACATGGCAAGTCTGTCAGGGAAAAATTCAAGGGCCTTGGAGGAAAGTCTAGATCAGAAACAACTTGAAAATGTCCTGAAAGCACATTTGAGCAAGAAGTTTGAGGAAATCAGTGAGGCTCGGCTCCCTGGGACTGTGCGCAGTTCATGGCATGCTAGCAAGCAGACATTGCTGCTTTCTGACAAATCCCGCACCCAAATAACACAGAGGAGTTTGCCACCTTCAGTGGGTGGGGACTCCTCCCTGAATACCTTCCAGGAGCTTTGCTTCATTGATTCCAGTGCACAACAGATGATGGAAACCCATATTAAAAGCTTTCGTATGACGATGGAGTGGGGCCTTCCCTGCAGGGTCCTTGAATCCATACAGGCGTTTAAATTGGAAGATGCTGCATCCCAGTCCTTGCCCTATTTCTACTGTCCCCCCTCAAATAACCCAACTTGGGAAGTGGACTCCAAATCCGAGGGCTTCAAGCCCCATAGAGGAAGCTCTAAATCTGTTCTTCAAGAAAAAGCGGAAACAACAAATTCAGCCCTGGTCCTGGATCGTCTTTGCCCTGCTACTTCACCTATGGGCAGGGAAGGACAAGGGGTGCCGAGACAATCACCCTCTGGTATCAACCAAGAGATTGCAGAGGTTGTTCAGAGGAGTAAGGGTGCCAGGCAGACTCATCTGCCTGTCACATGTGGCATCACAGGCAAAGCGAGTCAGAAATTTACTCAGCTAGGCGACAGATGCCCCCCAGAGCTGCCTGCAAGGCAAGCTGGTGCCAAACATGAGACAAAAGATGAGAGAGTGAGTTCCAGTGATAGAAGAGAAGGGCGACAGGACAAAAAGATGAAATCGGAACCCTTTTCCGTGCACAACACGGCCAGGGACATATTCAGGGTCAAGGAGCTCAACGCTCTGCAGTCAAAAACTCGTAATGTGTTGACAACCAGCAAGCCAGGAAGCTCCCAAATGATACGTGAGAATCACAGTAAAATAGAAATTACTGGGACCATTGAAAGCCCTGCACCAAAAAGACAAGTTCCCCAAGACCCAAAGTCATCGGATCTTAAGGAACATCTGTTTGGGGAATTAAAGTCAAAACTAGAGAAGAGGAATCAGAGCCAGGTCCAAGGCCAACACACTGACAGGTCCCCTGCCTCAGAGAGCTTGATTTACAAGGCCTCACCGACTCATGCCCACGGTGTCTCTAGTGGGGACATGGGAGCTTCCCAGGTGCTGCGTGTCCATCTGGAGGACAGTGGGATCAGCAGGCAGCAGCGGCAGGAGCCTTGGGTCCCTAAGAAAGACCTAAAGAGGTCCGACGATAAGAAATTCCCACCAGCTACAATGAGAGTGAGCCCTCCGGGCCCCAACAAAGAAGAGCTTGGTGGAGGGGATGCAGGGTTGGGGACATCCCAACCTACAAGAAAGAGTTTCCCTACTCAGATCACAGCATCAGAGGAGACGCTTGGGAGCAAGTCTTCCCAGACCTCATCACAGAAGGCACAGCCTCCTCCTGAAAGTCTGTTCAGAAAAAAGATGAACCACATTTTTCAATGGCTTCGTCCTGGGACAAAAGGCAAAAAGCAAGAACATCCCCAGGAAAAGGGCAGCCCCATATCATCTGCACAGAGCAGAGGCCTGGTTAAAGGGAGAGCTGCCGTTACTGGGACCACCACGGCTCAGAAGACCAGGACGGTCCCTGGGAAGTTCCCAGTGGAGAAACTGGGGCAGCGGTGTGCAGCAGAGGTCACCCGCCCTCAAGAGCCCCTTCCTTCCCTGAGGAAGTTTGTGAAAACTGAGCAGAAGGCAGAAGAGCAGGCCCAGGCAGAGCCCATCCAGGGGCATCCTTCCAACTACACGGCTCCCTCCTGTAAAGTGCCAAACACCAAGTCCTGCCACCAAGAAGTTGTCTTTCCTGGCCAGAATTATGCTACATGTTCTAGACGGATCAGAGACCAGAACAGACATCCTCAGAAAGTCGTGGCATTTAAAGATCAGCTATTGGATCAGAAGCGTCCCTTATCTGTGCCCCGCAGGGAGCATGTGCCCCATCCAAGTTCCACCTGCAGGCATCAAGCCGGCCCAGGGGCCTCCAGCTGTTCTCACCACTGCTAAAGGCACTATGTTTAGGGATCCGTCTCTATGTCAACAGAAAACGCTTTTCCAGCGTTTCGAGAGCGGAAAATTTCCCACAGCAAAGTAATTCCTTCTTGTGGAGAATACTAATTCTCCCCAATAAATGATTCTCTAATAATAGTGATGTCTTTTTTGTGTCCTGTGTTGGGGGCATGGGTTTCAGGTAACTCAGGGCTTGTGCTTAGGGAAAAGGAGGAGTGAGTTCAGCTCTTACTGATTGCTTCCTCTGGCTTCTGAAAGGTCACCAGTGCTCTGGAGCTCTTGTTGACAAAGCGATATCATGTGCCCCCAAAAGCCCATTTCCTCCCTGATGAAGTTTGAGGAGGTGGGCTCTGCCTCCTGCCTCTTCGCTTAGCCTTAACGAAAGTGTAGAGCAGCCCACACCTTCCGCTCACTGAATGTTTTACATCCTTCAGAGAGTAGGGAAGACAGGTGTTCTCTATCTGAAGAGGGTCAAAAATAGGTGTGCAATTCATAAAACAACAATGAAGAAAAAACAGTGGCTTCATCATGATTTAGAGGTCAGTGACCAGAGGACCCGACAGGTGGGTGAACCCTGAATGGGATTTGGGGGGTCGGGGAGGGTATTGCTGCAGTGGATCCTGGGCTGGTGGGGGAGGGGCTAGGAACAGCACAGACACGCCTTAAGAATCTGTCATGTGAGTCATATTAATGTGTTAGGGAAGAATACTTTAAACTTTACATTGAGGTTTCCCTACTGGAAAGGTACCTGGGGGAAGTGGTTCCCTTCTGTAGGTATTTCTTCAGACTGCCAAATGATATTTTGTTGCAGAGCAAAAGCATCACTCAGCTGCCAGTAGTAACAATGTTGACCGGGTAGCCACCTACCTCCCAGGATAAAATAAAGCTGAGAGTAAGGAAAAGATGACTTGGAGTAAGCGAGGAGGGAAGAAAAAATGAAGAGGGGAAAGAAGGACCTTGCTGGTAGAACAAAGCTTTATGCCTCATCATCCATATGGTGACCCTGTCCTGTTCCCCCTGCCCCCTCCTCAATCTGATCCAGGCATCACCACCTTGAGGCTGATCCAGGCACTGCACAGCACACTGATGCCTTTTTCCTAAAAGGCACTGGGCTGTTCTTTGAATACTAAACAATATCTGCAGGGAGGTCATCAGGCATGGCATCCCCCTCTTTGGGGAAGGTGATCTTGCTGCCTTCCTTCCATCTATGCTTAATAGGAATATACAAGATCTTGCCCTTAGTGTGTACAGTTCACCTATCAGGATGGAAGTGCCGCCTCTGATATTCACGGCCTTGGTGGAGCCATGGTTGGTCTCCCCCAGAACACCTGCAGCTCATGAACCAGAGGTGAGTCCCAGACTATGCACCAGGTTACAGATATATGGGGGTCTCACCATGGACTGCACACATACCCACCCTTACAATAGGGGTTTGGAGGAAAGGCAACTCCACTTAGACAGACTGGGACTCAAAAATTGGCTGAGTGTCAACTGGGGCAAAATTCAAAAAGCATTATGATGGTGAGCATTAAATACATTAAGTTGTAGATGTCTAACTAAAATAAAGATGGTTACAATGGTGGAAAAATAAAATACCAATTTTGTTTTGTAAAAACCACATGATTTTAAAAATGGAAGGGAGGAGAAAAAGGGAAAAATAGAATAAAATGATTGTTCTGTAAGTAATAAGAGGGGGTCAAGATATAGGTGACAAACGAAATAAGACTCCAAGTAAGGGAAAGGAATTTGAGGACTTTAGAAAAGATACAAGTATAATGGTAACTATTGTAACAAAACCGCACACGCACACATACACACACACACACACACTCTACACAAATGGGGTGAGTATCCCAGAGGGCACTGGAGGTGGTTTTCCCAGAAAGACTTGTGAATACTAGGTGTTAAAACAAAAACCAAAAACAAAACCGGCGTCCACTACAGCCTCTCTCACTCCACACTTGTATCTTCTTGTCCAGAGTTATGCCATTGACCCCACAATGTCTGAAACTTGAGGTCAAAGAAAGAATGCAGATTCTGTGGAGGTCCTGGGAGGGGGATGGGGCCCAGGGCAGGAGACTTGAAGAGGTGAGGAGGCCATGGAGGGCTCTACCATCGATGTGGATAGACCAGCCAAAGACCAGCCTCTCAGTTTCTGCATCATCTCATTTTAGGGTCCTTTCCTTCCATTCCAGTGTAGTTACTGCCACACTCCAGAGCTTATCACCAGGAACACTTCAGCCATGCAGATTATTACAGTCGGACATTCCACCCTTTGGCCTCGTCTCTCATTCTTCTGATTCATATGCCCCTTGTTAACTTTTCAACTCCAGGCCATTCATTCTTCCACTTACTCCTTGTCTGTCCGTCAAGCTCTTGTTTACATTTCCTCCCTCTCCGGGGTAGACTTGATGGTCTGTCAGGTAACCAACATTTAAAAAGCTCCGCTACTAATGGGCCCCATCCAATCCCTTTTAATCCTTCCTGTCTGGCAAAATCCCATCTCTCTGCCTTTCCCAGAAATGCCTTCCTATAACTAATTGATCACCCCAATGGATTAAATCTCACAATGGAGTCTACCGATGCCACAGTAAATTCAGCCCCAGCACTAGCTGGAAATCACTCACTCATTCCAAAAAGAACTATCCCATGCTTACTAACATGAGAACAAAACAAACGGAGCTTAGGTCGCTGTTTCCTTACTCCATTCTCTCTCCAGGGACACTCAAATTTATTTCAAATCTCCTCCACTTTCCTCAAATTTAGGCTGTCTCCATTTGCTCAGTAGATGTGCTGGACCACTGATCACAGAGGAACTAGAAGTCATGAGACAGGAACTTTCCGTCAATAAAGCTTCACAAAAACCTTTTCCCGTTCCTCCTTTCCTTCTTTCCTGTTATATGAAAAGAGGTTTCCTTCCTAACCTCAATGATTACACTTCCTGAAATGTCCCTATTGAGAGAGCTAAACCCTTGTCTTGATGGACTGAGCCCCCTTGCCAGGTCTCCTCTCGTCCCCTCCCTCTCTTTAGGAGGCACCCAGCTTCTTTCATTATTTTAAGCTTTCTATTACAGAAATGTTTAAACATGCACAAGAGCCGTGGAACTTCCCATGTGCCCCTTACCCACTTTCACAGTTATCATCTGGCACGTGTGATACGGCCCGTCTCCTACACTACGGTTAAGGGGCAAAAGCCCATGGGAACATCCTGCCATCCGTCTCTCAGATGTATGCTTTGTGCCCATGTCACAGCTCTCATGTTTCTTTGACATTTACTACCTGTGGAGCTCACTGACCCAAAACAGGTGGACAGAGCCATGGGGAGGAAACGCACTGAGCTTTAGGTGCTCTGGCCATCAGTTCTGCTCAGCCCTGTAGTCAAGCCTGAGAAGTCACTGAGTTAACTCCTCCCTCCACCCCACGCAGAAAGGAATCTTCCTAAGCAAATGCAGTGCACGGTGTTGCGGTCCCTCAGTCACACAGTGACTGCAGCAAGTAGAGAGCACAGAAGGAGAAAACTGTACTTGTGATAAGGACTTCACATCACCATGCAAGTGTTTTCAAGATTTAGAAGAAAGTTTTCTTCCTGTAATACATTTAAAACGAGCTACTGTATGATGAGTTAAACACAGGCGATCAAACACTTTTTTATCTCCTCTCCTTCCCCAAAAGTAAAATATTACATGAAAAGATGCTCCACATCATTAGTCACCAGGGAAATGCAAATCCAAAGCACTGTGAGATAGCACTGCACACACAGGATGGCTAGAATCAAAAAGTTAGATAATAGCAAGTGTTAGAAGGCCGAGAAACTGAAACCCTTCTATGCTGTTGGTGGGTAGGAAAATGGTGCAGCTGTTTTGGAAAACCGTCTGGCAGTTCCTCAAAAGTTAAACACAGAATTACCATATTACCTAGAAATTCCACTTCTAGCTAGACACTCAAGAGAAATGAAAACATATGTCCACACAAAAACTTGTACACAAATGTCCATAGCAGTACTATTCATAACGGTCAAAAGACGGAAACAACCTAAAGGTCCATCAACTGACGAATGGGTAAATAAATTACGGTATATCCACACAAGGTAATATTTTTTGGCAATAAAAAGTACTGATACATGCTACAATATGCACAAACCCTGACAACATTACGCAGAAGTGAAAGAGGCCAGTCACAAATAACCTCGTATGATTCCATTCATACGAAATGTCCAGAACAGGGAAATCTAGAGAGAGAGGAAGTAGACTAGTGGTTGCTTAGGGCTGGGGGGATGAGAGGACAGGGGCATGACAGCTAAAGGTTATGAAGTTTCTTTTTGAAGTCATGAAAATGCTTTAAAATTGACTGTGGTGATGGTTACCCATCTGTGAATATACTAAAAATCATGGAATTATACACTTTAAATGGGTAAGTTGTATAGTATGTGAACTATATTTCAATAAAGCTGCTAAAACAAGTAAAGGATTTAAAAAGAATAAGGCCATTGAGGATGACAAGAAGGGGAGAAGATATGACAAAAGATGTCAACACATTTTTTGAAGATGGAAATCCAGTGCAGGAGTGGTAACTGACTAGCAGAGCAGAGGAAGTGGCAGCAAACCAACTCACACCACAAAACCCCAGAAGACAGACGACCCAGTGGCACCAGATAAGGAAGAAATTAAGGGTTTCATGCTGTACACATGTTGAATATTTTGTTCTTTCCTTTGGTTTTTGTTTTATATTATGTATAATTTTTTTAAAAAAAATTTTGGGGGGATGCTCTTTTCCAGTATTTTGTGAAACCCTGTTAGAATGTTAGCACACTTTAAATGTGCAAAGAGGATCCAGGGTTTCTTGCCTGGGACAGAACCTGCGACAACTGTTTTAAAGTCACCATTGCACACTTCTGGGGTCTGGGTACGCTAGCGATGGCAGCTGCGGGAATCAAAGCCAGAAATCTCAAAGGTTAGGCAAAATTTGGGACAACAGCCAACGGTCCATTTTTAAAATGTATTTATTTAAAGATAAACTTGTGGAACAGTTGCATGAATGGTAAACAACCACATACCCTTTATCCAGGTGTACCCATTAGTATTTTGACCCATTTTCGATTATCTCTCCACTTTGTCTCTGCTCCCTCCCTCCCCTTTCTCTCTATATCAGCACACACACACACACACACACACACACGAATGTCCATGAATGTGCCATGTCCGCGCCCAGGATCCAAACCGGCGAAACGCTGGGCCACCAAAGCGGAGTGTGCAAACTTAACCACTCGACCATGGGGCCGGCCCCACCTGAAACTATTGTTGGTGGAGCTTATCTTGCTCAGACTTTAAAGGATGATTTTACAATCATGAGTCCTGGGGACCTTAGGGGCAGTCAGGACCAGACTTGCTATAAAAAAAACAACGCCAGAGAAGCAAAGATACATAGAGGGATTTGTCTGAACAGAGACCTCCTGCAGTCGAGGGAGGGTACATGAGAGGGGTGGGCTTGAAGTGTACCTTCCTTTTGGGTAGAGACGATGGTGAAGCTGTGGATGAGGGAGAAGACAGGGAAAGAAAGGAGCTGTCATTACTGGTAAACCCTCTCACATGGGAGGGAAAGGATTGGGTGTCTGCGGCCAACATAGATTCATCAGACTCAGCGAGGGAATGCGGGCAGGCAAAGGGAGGACATGACACAGGGCTTCATTCCAGCAGTTTAGCACTAAACAATGAAGCTGTAAAAGTTATAACTATTAAATGACTAGCTAGCGTGGGGGGGAGATGAAATAAATATATATACACCATCAACAAAAATGACATTATTGTGTAAAAAGGTACAGAGATGTCAATGGGAATTTTGGGGAAAAGATAGAAAGCAGATGGGGAAAAAAATCATAAAACCTTTCATGGAAGAAGTAACCATAGGTGTGATTCAAAAAAAATCTAAAGGTACTGTCAAATATGATTACAACTGTGCTCACTAGAAGTTATGCTAAAGAGAAGCCTAGTCCGTAAATCAAGATGAGTTTGACCCTGCAGGTCATGGTCCAGCACAATTGCTCTGTAAAATAATGGAAAAGTTTAAAATTTTGCTGGGAGGAGGGGATTTGGCAGAGAAAAAGAGGGAGCAGCAGGGCGAGACACCGTATGGGTGGAGGGGGCCAGATTTGAGGACCTTTAGAGGCTGACTAGCCTAAGAGGGATTCGGGGAAAAGAAGAACTACCAAACATTTTCAAGTTGTTTGCCCTGGGTCCACGGATGTGCCACGCCCTTGTGGCCCTCTTTCTCATGCTTTCTGTTGGTTGATACAGGCTACTCTGTTCTCTCATGCTTTTTGGTGATAGTGGATTCTTTTGAGGAGATAACGGGAGGTGGGGCTGCTGCTGAGTGTATTTCTGGTTTCATACAGGTAAAAACACATTATGTATGAGGGGAAGTTTTAGTTGAAGGCCGAGTAGATCTTGGGGATGTTAATCCCTGGGCACAGGGCCGACTTTCAAAGATGACGTGGGGGTCCAAAAGGAGATCACCAAGCAATAAAAGGCTCTTAGGTAATAGCTGGGTAACAGAATAAATAGAAAATTTCACCAAGGTGAAATATATGCTATGGTGAATATGTGGAATTGGAAGGTAAGTTGGAAGTTTCTAAAGGGCCTCAGAGGGGTGGACTGATTTGCTGGCCTGGATGGTGGGGGAAGGGTTGTGGGTTCATCACTTCTGTGTTTTCCCCTCCCCGACCATCAAGAACCTCTGGTGTCTATGCTAAAGCTCTGTGATGTGGGCCTGGAACTCTAGTCTAGAATGTGCACTCTTAACGCCCAGCTGCCTGAGGTGGCAGTGCACTTCTGGTGATGCAGATCACCCTCTTTGTCTGAGGAATGTTAATGCACCACGGCTGAGCTCCAGCTTGAGTTCCTAGGTATTCCCATCCCTGCCTTCCTGTGTGGGGTGGGGCTCCTTCTTCTGTCACTGTGCTACCTAAAGAGGAGTCCATGTTTCCCAATATTTCGGAAAGAGAGAGACATCAATCAGGTAAGTAAATCAGGTCCCTCAGAAATATCAAATCTTTCTTTTCAAATAGATGCATTCAATGCTATCAATTTCCCTCTAAGTACTGCTTTTGCTATACCTTATAAATTTTAATAAGTTCTATTTTAATTTTCATTTAGTTTAAAATACTTTGAGACTTCTTCCTTGACCAATGTGTTTAGTAGCGTGTTGTTTAATCTCCAAATATTTTAGGATTTCCAGCTATCCTTCTGTAATTAATTCCTAGTTCAATTCCATTATGGTCTGAAAACATACTTTGTACGATCTCTATTTATTTTTGTTAAAGTGTGTTTTGTGGCCAAGAACGTGGTCTATCTTGGTGAATGTTCCATGAGAGTTTGAGAAGAATGTGTATTATCGGATGAAGTACTCTACAAAATGTCAATTAGATCACGTTGACTGATGGTGCTGTTCAGGTCAACTGCATCTATACTGATTTTCTGCCTGCTGAATCTGTCCATTTCTGAGAGAGAGGGTGAAATCTCCAAACATAACAATGGATTCAACTATTTCTCTTTGCAGTTCTACCAGTTTTTGCCTCATATTTTGACACTATGTTGTTAGATGTATACATGTTAAGGACTGTGTGTCTTGTTGGAGCATGGACCCTTTATGGTTATGTAATACCTCTCTTTATCCCTGATAATTTTCCTTGTTCTGAAGTCTCCTTTGTCTGAAATTAATATAGTTACTCCTGTTTTCTTTTGGTTAGTGTTAGCATGGTACATTTTTCTCTGTCTTTATTTGTAATCTACCTGTATCTTTATTTTTAAAGTGGGCATTTTGTATACAATATTTAATTGGGTCTTGTTTTTTTATCCACTGGCAGTCTCTGTTTTTTAATTGGTGAATTTACATCATTTATATTTAGTGATTTTTTAAAAATACGGTAGGACTCATATCTACAATGTCTATAACTGCTTACTATTCATTATATCTATTCTTTTTTCTTTTCTTTTTCTGCGTTTTCTGGTTTTAGACAAGCATTTTATATGATTCCATTTTCTCTCATCTCTTACTATATCAATTGTTCTTTAAAAAAATTTCAGTGCTTGCTGTAGAGTTTGTAATATACATTTATAACCAATGTAAGTCCTCTGTAACATTGTTTTCATTCCTTTCACTTATCCATATACTATAATCACCCAATACATTGTCACTATTATTAACTCAGTTGAGAATAAGAAAAATAAAAGTTTCATTTTACCTTAATTTATTCCTTCTCTTCCTCTTTTTAATGAAGATCCAAGTTATCATTTTCCTTCTCCCTGAGGAACTTTTAAAAAATATTTATTGCAGAGCAGGTCTGCTGCTGATGAATTCCCTCAGTTTTTGTTTGTCTGAGAAAGGTTTTATTTCTCCTTCACTTTTGAATGATAATCTCACTAGATATAAAATTCTAGGTGGGTGGTGTTTTTTCTTCTTTCAACACTTTAAATATTTCACTCCACTCTCTTCTTGCTTGCATGGTTTATGATGAGAATCCCACAATTCTCATCCTTGTTCCTCTAGATGTAGGATGTTTATTTTCCTCTGGATTCTTTCAAGATTTACCTTTTGGTTTCCTACAGTTTGAAGATGATATGTCCAAGTATAGACTTTTTTAGTATTTATCTTGTTGGGGTCTTTTCTGAGCTTCTACAATCTAGGGTTAACATGTCATTAATTTTGGAAAATCCTTGGCCATTATTACTTCAAATATTTTTCTACTCTGTTCTTTCTCTTTTCTCCTTCTGGTATACAAATTACACATGCTACATATTTTGAAACTGTCTCACAGTTCTTGGATATTCTGGGCTTTAAAATTTCTTTTCTTTTTCTCTGTGCATTTCAGTTTGCAAAGTTTCTATTGACATACATTCAAACTCACATATTCCTTCCTTGGCCATATGCAGTCTACAGATGAGCCAATCACAGGCCTTCTCCATTTCTTGTAGTGTTTTTGGTTTCTAACATTCCCTTTTGCTTCTTTCTTAGAATTTCCCTCCGTCTGTTGACATTCCTCATCTGTTCTTGTGCGCCATCTATTTTTTTCCATCAGAGCCCTTAACATACTAATCATGGTTATTTTGGATTCTATGCGTGATAATTCCAAAACCAGTGTCAATGTGAATGTGGATCTGATGCTTGCTTTGTCTGTTTAGACTGTTTTTTCTTGCCTTTTAGCATGCCTTGTAATTTTTGGTTGAAAGCCAGACATGCTGTATTAGGAAATAGGAACTGAAATAAATAAACCTTCAGTGTGAAGTTTTATGCTCATCTGGCTAGGTGTTGGGCTGTGTTTAATATTTACCGTAGCTGTGCATGTCAGAGGATTCAATTTCCTCTAGTGTCCTTGTTTTTGTGTTTCTTGTGTCTTTAGGTTCCCCTAAATCTCCTCCTTAAACAGAGCCTATGCCTTGCAACTCTTTCAGCTATGATCCCATCACTATACTGCAGCCCTGGGGACACGGTGGGAAGGTGTTAAGGGAGGGGATATAATTAAATCTTTTAGTGGGCCTGTGTCCCTGGGTTGTGACGTTCACAAGTGTTTCTAAGCTTTTTTCTTCTTTTCTTTGAACTCTTTAGATGAGACAGGAAGGCTACAGGGGGCTGCAGTTGGGTAATTGCCCTTCACCCACGTGGGATAAGGCTTGGTAGTCTTTTCCCCTGCTGAGGAGGCTTCTATTACGGAGCACACTCAGGGGATATTTCAAAATCCTTTCAAAATGGTAACCTTTCTCCCCCACCCTCCCGTGCCAGAAACATCAGAGTTTCTTCATGGTTCTTCACTGTGAGAACTTAGTAGGGTTCCTGGAAGTAAAACTCACGAGTAGGTGGGGCCTCCCCTTAAATGGTCCTCCAGGAGTTTCTCACTTTCATGCTAGCCCACATGCATCCTCAGCAGTTTGTCAGTGTCTTTTACGTGTTTCTACCAGTTTATGGCTCTAGTGGCTTCTGCTCCAGGTAAGCTGATCTTAACTGTGATTCTCTGCATTCACCCTCTCTGAAGATTTTGGGTAGCAGTTTGCCCTGCAACCTCAATTCTCTGGTGACTTCAAGAAAAGCCATTGATTTTCAGTTTGCTCAGCTTTTGCTTCTCCTAAGGACCATAGTAAAGACTCCCAAGCTCTTTAAGTGTTGGAGCTGGAACCAAAAGTCACTCCTCAAAGAATAATTCTTTATTTTCCTGTTCCCTTTCTCACACTTTTAAATGAGTTTGGCTGGGCCAGAGAGACACCTAAAATGGGAAGTCTGAGGAGAGGACAGACCATTGCTCTCTTAGGGGAAGAGAACAGGCAGAACTAGGGCTTCAGGGAGGACTAAGGATTCCATTTAAAGCTCACAGACTATCTGGGTGTGCTGGTAGGTTCCCAAATAAAATCCCAAACAGTGATTCTGTAGTCCTTGATTCAGTTATTTAGCGTTTCAGATCTGTGTAGGAGAACACCGTTCCCAGCACTTGATCATGAGTCATCTTGCCATGTCAGGTGCCACTTGCCAAGCCTTCCTTCGTGTTGGGCAGATCAGGAGAACAGAGCTGAGTCTCCGAGCAGATGCTGGAGCAAGAGCTCTGTCCCAGGATACAGGGGCCTATCTGAGGAAGCACAGATGTGACTGTGGGCCTCAGAGTCTATGCCCTCCTTGAGCAGAGGACTTCTGACTGAGAAGATCAAGTGTGGACTCTAGCCAAAAATCCTCCTTCGAGGTTTTCAAAGAAGGAAAAACTGAAAGTATTTTATCACCTTTAAAAATTAATAAAAGGAAGGAACGCAAAATTATAGGAATTAAAATAGTCATATTATTCTTGGATAACAAATATCTGACTTTCCTAAACAGAGAAGTGAGACCAATGAGTCCCAGCCCCTCATTCTTTTCTTTTTGTTCTCAGTGTCAGGGCAGAGCCAAGAGGAGAAGAAAAGGTGGAACACCAAGTGGTAAGGTTCTACCTATCCCACCTGAGCTCCCCAAGGGTGACCCTTCCTGTCCTTTCCATGAGGTCCCAGGTCCATGGTCTCTGAGGATGTCAGTCACTAGATACAGTCCCTCTCAGAAAACAGAGCCCTCAGAGGAGAGGCTCATGGGAAAGCAGTCAGAACCTGAAACATTTCTCAGATTCCTGCTCTGCCCACATCTGGGCATGAAGCAGTGATGGACCTGGGCAATGGGCGTTGCCCAATAAGTGGCCATATGAGATGTCAAGAGTCAGAACTTCTGTCTCCTGACCTTGTGAAAGTACTTTGACTTCCTGGATGATCAGATTCTTCCTTGAAGTAACCACTGACCTATGTTCCTCACATGGTGTTTTTGAGCCTCACATGGGATGACATACATATATGAAGGAAAGCCCTTTGTGAATGCTAAAGCAACATACATACGTGAGCTTTATTATTATCATTAACCGTGCGATCTTGAATCCTAATTCTTGGAGCTCTCCAAGTCCAATCTACCAAGGGTACCATAAAGGACATTCTACTCTGCCTCCTAAAACATCTCTTTACTTCTGTCTTCATCACTTTCCTGGTTTCCCAGGTTGGAGAGCTTGCCAAAGCGAAGCAGAGGAGGCAAGGAAGGTGCTTTCTCTGCTGCAAAGGTGACTAAACACAATCCTTCTTTCCTGAATCCCACTTCTTAGCAGGGTCTAAGAATTTCTAGGGCCTCAGTGAAACGTGAGATTGATAAGGGAGGGAAAATCCTCAGATTTTGCAATCCAGATTGTGAAAGTCTTGGGGAGAAGGAAACAACAGAGATTGTGAGCTCAAGGAAGTGGGGGGATGTGAAAGGACAGTATGCAATGGGTGTCCCTACCTCTGTCAGACCTACCAGGGCCCCATATATTTGTTCTGGTCCTGGCTGCAGCTATGTATATCCTGTCTCCTTCAGTCCCCGGGGCCAGCATCGCGATACCATCTGCTTTCGTCAACTGCTAGGTCCAGACCCCTCCTGTGAGGTGTGTAATAGCACAACCGTGGAGGTCCATCTGCTGCTGTTCCTGGAGGACCTGGAAGATGATACTGCCTCTGTGTCCTCTATGGCTTCCACAGCTTCTGGGACTGAGTCATCATTCACTCTGTCCTCTGCCTTCTCAGAAGTCCCTCCAGGAGACCTAACACCATCCCCTCCACCTGACCCTTCCCCACCGCCCCCCTCCGTTCTCTCACCTAACCCAATGACACCCTTAGCTGACTTACTTTCACCCTCACCACCGGGTCACTCTATGCCACCAGAGCCTTTTCCTCCCTTGGAGTCCAACTTCCCAGCAGACCATTCCCCACCCCAACCCCTTGCCCTTCCCCCTCTCGCACCACATGACACCCAGGCAACGGGTCCTATTCTCCAACCACAGGCCACTCTGTCTCTGAATACGATCTTCTCTCTTGACCGCACCCTTTCCCAAGATATTAACGCCTTACCAAATTTGTCCCAGATAATGAATCCACTAGCTTGATTCACTAGCTTGTCATCACGCACCACCAAGCCTGTCTGTCTCACCACCGACAGACCACCCTCTAACTGTGACTCAATCTAAATCGGTTTCCATCTTATTGAAGTCTGTTCCAGAGAACTCATCTCCAGATAGCCCTGGTGGGTTGTCCACTTATGTCCCAACAGTCAGAGGCACTGAACATTCAAGTCTGTCAATTTCAGAATTCTCTTGTTGTCAGGCTCCTGCCAAGAACATGTTCCTCCCCACATTATCACACTCTGATTTTCAACGAGAGCAAGTTTCCCTCCGTCTACCAGAGACCTGTCTCTGGGGAGACTCTGCTACCAATCACATGGAGGCCAGCAGCCATTCTTTCCTTGGCCTTAACCGCCAGGCATTCTTGGCAAGACAAATAAAAAAGAGAATGGATTTCCAGATTTTAGAGAAGAAAGAAAAGGAGGAAGGACTATTTTCAAAACAAATGTGCTCAGAAAACCAACGGATGTCTTCAGGGAATTCATTGCAGCCACTTGACGTACAAGACACCACAGCCCCCAAAACTGGCTGGGACATCACAGGCAAACCAGAGCAGCTGAGCATTTGTCGACAGCTACTGTATGTCAAGACTTTGGGAGAAAACTTGCAGCAGAAATATACCCAGCTCTTTTGGGGTCTTCCCTCTCTGCACAGTGAGTCCCTGGTGGCCACTCTCCTGGTTTCTAGTAGTAGTGCCCCACTAGGGTCTCATTTTGTCTTATTCAATGGAATCTGTAATGCTTCTGCAGTCAAGATGTGGGATCAAGAATCTCCACCACTTCCCCATTCTCACCCTCCTCCCCTCCCGGATGTACATCCGCAACCCTTCTCTCAGACCAACCCCCAATCTCAGCCCCCACCTTTCACTCAGGTCCAGCCCCATGCCCACCTTCAATCCCCACTCTCAATCCTACCATCTTCTTCTCCATCCCAGATTAGGGACCATGGAGTGTCTTTCCATAGATCCCAGATTGAGTCAGACTCTCATATCTCAACTGAAAATCAACACCTGAAATGGCACATGTTGCAGAAGCAACAAGAAAGTCTGTGGGGTTTAGTCCCTGCATTCCAAAAATCTCAAGAAGCCACTTGTCCTCAAGCTCTCACCCCTCCTTTGGTCAGCCAGTCCTCCCATGCCTATGTACCAGTCTCTGTCCTTCCTGGCCATTTTCATATCACCAGTGAACCCCAGGATAAAATGGAGCTCCACATTCCAAGGAGGCTATTCTCACACTGCTGCCTCCATGCCAGTAGGAATCTAGAGTCTCTGTGTAAATGCACAGAAACATCTCAGCAAAAAGGCAGACATGCTCACTCACAGCTCCGTCAGCTTCAGGGCCAGAGTAGCAAGGATCTAGCAGAGACTGAATTGAGTTTCCCAGGAAGCTTCCATGAGACGATCTCAACAAAGTTTCAACTAAGGCAGGACATGAAGAGGAATCTTGGATATATCCTAGAGAAGAGCCCAGAAGATAGTCCTACAAGGGTCTCAGAATGCTAACTACTAAAGAGTCTGAGAGCTGCCTCAGAGACAAAAAGTAGCTGTGTGTGTCACTCAAGGAATTACTCAGGGAATGAACTCTTAAATGTCTCAAGGAAGAACACAGACCAGAATGAAATGAAAACCATTCTTAGATTACATCTAAGCCAGAAGTTTTGGCAGATCACTGCGGGGAGGATCCCCCTTGGGGTGTGGCATTCACGGCTGGCTGAGGACAACCCATCCCCTCCTTCTGGGAGTTCCCAGAACAATATGGAAAACAGAAATTTGAGAAACATAACAGTAGGTGGGGTCCACCCCCAGATGACCACTCCAGAGCTTTCTTTTCTGGATCCCAACACCCGACAGGTGCTAGAAGCCCATATTATAAGGTTTTGCGTGAGTCAGAGGTGGGGCCTACCCCTCAAAGTTCTTGAATCCATAAAATCCTATAAGTTGAGAGAAGCCAAAACATGGCCTCTTCCCCAATTTGACTTTCTCTCCTCAGCCACCTATGTTTCTGGGGTGGATTCCAAAAGCTGAGATTTCCAAGCCCCTTGAGGGAAGCTCTAAAAGTTTTCAGGGAAATAAGGCGAAAACAACGAATTCAGTCCCCATCCTGGATCTTCCACTCCCTGCTACCTCATCTGTGGGCAACGAAGGACAGGGGGCCCTAAAACCATCCCAATCTGATATCGACCAGGAGCTTGCCAAGGACATCCAGGCAATCGAGCATGGCAGACAGGCTTCAGAGATCCTCACACACAGCTTTATAGACAAAGTGAGTCAGAGTAACACTGCACTAGACAATAACAGATGCAGCCGAGAGGTGCCCACAAGGCAAGCTGGGGCTGGACATGTGCCAAGCGATGAGAATGTGAGTTCCAGTGATAGAGAGGACATGATTCAGGGCCAAAAGATGGTGGAGAAGAATTGAAAACATTTTTCCACGTCCACCATGAACTTCAGGGAGATATTCAAGGCTGAGGAGCCGTGCGTTCTTACATCACAATCTCGTGACATCTTGACAACCAACAAGTTGGGAAGCTCCCAAATGGTAAATATCAATGTGAGCAAAATAGAAACTACCCTGACCAGTGAACGTCCCTCACCAAAAATACCAGTTCCCCAAGCTTCCAAACCATCAGACATTAAAAAACAGCTCCTTACCGAGTTGAAGTTTCAATTGAAGAGCAAGGAACATAGCCAGCCTAAAGGCTCTCCCGCTGACATATCCCTTACTTCAGATAGCTTGCCTTCGACTCCTCACTGACTCAGTCCCAGAGCGTCTCCAGTGGGGACATGGGAGCTTCCCAGGTGCTGCAAGTCCACTTGGAGGACAATGGGGATTGGCGGGAACCCTGGGCCTCTAAGCATGTCTCATGGAAATGCCAGGATAGGAATTTCCCACCAGCTGCAAAGACAGTGAGACCTCTGGACTCCAGAGCAGGAGAATGAGGAAGCGAGGATTCAGGAGTTGGGACGTCTAAAGCCAGAAAGAAGAGCCACTCTATTGAGGACAGAGAATTAGAGGGCACTTCCCCGTATCTGTCACAGAATGAACAGTTTCCTCCTGAAAGTTACTTCAGAAAAAAAATGAGGCAGTTTTTTCAGTGGATTAATTCCAAGAAAAAAATCACAGGGCAGGAAAGTCCCCAGCAAAAAGCCAAGTTCACGTCAACCTTTGCACCGCTCCAAGACCCAGCTCAAAGTGCAGCTCTCGTGAGCTGTGGGCCTCCTGAAGCTCATGAGCTCATGGCAGCCATCGGGAAGATCCTAGAGGAGAAACTGGCATGTAGATACGAACCTGAGGCTGCAGAGTTAAGTCAGCAGAAGGGGGAACTGCAGGCCCAGGTAGAGCCTGACGAGGGGCATCCCTCCAACTACGGGGCTCTCTCTGACCCACAGCCAGGGGAATGGGCAAGGACCACATCCTGTAGCCAAGATGCTGTCCCTCCTGACAAGAGTTTTCGTACAAGGGTTAGACAGAAAAGAGACAGGACCAGACAGCCCTGAAAAGTTGTGGACTTCAAGGACCAGCATTTATGCCAGAATCAACCCCCTTCCCCACCCTACAGGGAGTCTGTGCCCCATCCAAGACCCACCTGCATGCATGATGTATGCCACGTCCCTCCGGCCACCCTCACCTCTAATGAAAGCACTGTGTTCAGAGATCTGACTCTTCTATTCAAACAGGAAATGCTTCTCCAACACTTCCAGGGAGGAACAATGTCCCCAAAGAAATCATTCAGTCCTTGTTGAGAAAGCATTGCAGTTTTCACGAGAACACATCCTCTGATGAGAACCATGGTTAGCACAACCAAGGATACTGATCGTCCTCAATAAATGTTTCTGCTAAGACAGAGTAGTGTTCTCTGTGTGGTGCTTTGGGGGAGTGGGTTTGGGGTTCCCAGCGCTTATGCTCAGGGAAAGGAAGGAGGGAAGTCAGCTCTGACTGATTTCCTCTTTTGGTTTCTGCCAGATGACCAGTCCCTTGTAGGGGGCCTGACAGTGGCTTTCTCAGTTTTATCTTGGGTCCTGTATTTGACCTTACTGAGATGTCCTGTACTTAAAACACTTTACTTTTTCATAAAAAGTACAAAAAGTTTACTCTAAAAACTTCCGGGCCTTTTCAAAATGAGAAAAACCCTTCAAGTCCAGAACTTGGCTCAACTTGTCTTTCCATCTGCTCCCTCACTATCCTGAACTATACACAGCTGCAGGGTGGGATGCGTTCCTCTAGAAGGATACAGCCAGAATTTCCCCTCGTTGCCTCAGAAAGTTTTGGAATTGGAAGTGTGGGGGCGTTTAGGCCCTGAGGTGAGTGGCAGGGGGAAATGTTGCTCTTGGATCTCTTGGTGAGGAATGAATGTCACCTGCTCCTAAGAGCCTTTCTCTCCCTCAGGAGGTCTGGGTGGTGGGCCGCGTCCCCACGCCTCAGCTGACCCTAACAAAAATGGGGAGCAGTTCACCCTTCCCCTTCCTCTACCCTTCCTGGAGCAGAAGGGAGGAGAGAACTCGCAGCTCTGAAAAGGACCAGAGATATGAATATTTTCCTGAAAATGGTAACTTACCTTCATTTAGAAAAAGTTGCTGATTCCTGAGTATCTCACAGGTGAGCAGTCAGTGCAGGTGTGTGTATGGATGGGTTTTGCGATTGTGGACACTGGGTGGCCAGGGCAGGGTCCAGGAACTGGGTGGGTCCCGCCGAAAAATCTTTTATATGTGGGGTGTTAATCTGTCTGGAAGGCACATTCTGAGCTCGACAATGAGGTCTCCCTGCATGTGAGGACACCTCAAGGAATGGGAAGAGCCGCTCCCGAGGGAAACTTCCTCAGGATGCCCAGCTTGGTAGAATTATTGCAAGACCAAGAGATCACCTGGCTATCATTTGTAGGAATGGTCGTCGGGCAGCCACCCAGAATTTGGGGCAAAAGGAGAAAACAAGTAGGGAAAAAGGAATGGTGGAGTGAGTGGAAAAGGAAGGAAAAAATGAGGAGGGGAAGAATGACCTTATCATCACTCCTCATGATCCCTGAGGGTCACTTCGAGCTCACAATGTCCCTTCCAGACAGATTAACACCCCACATCCTGGCCATCCACTCCACCCAGCACTACCTTACCTAGGCCTCACCTCCTGGAGACTAATCAGGGCTGGGGGGAGCACAATGATACCACTGCAGCTAAGAGAACTTGGGATAGTCTTCGAGATTGAAGACAGTATCTCCAGGAATGTTGTCAAGGAGGTTGTCCTCTCATTTGGTGCCTGCCTTCCCAGCCAGGCTACATCTTACACCAAGGTTACAGTAATTTAGGGGTGGGTTAGTTACTATATAACAAATACCCCAAAAGTTAGTGGCTTAAAAAACCGAGTATTTATTAATTCATAGTTTCTGTTGGTGAGGAATCTAGGCAAGGCCTACCTGGGTTCTCTGCTCCAAGGTCTCTCACAAGGCTGCAATTAAGGTGTCAGCTGGGGCTGGGGTCTCAGCTGAAGGCTTGACTGGGGAAATACACGCTTCTTTGCTCACTTCTATAGTTGCTGGCTGGATGCAGTTCCTCAAGGCCTGTTGGACTGAGAGCCTCAATTCCTGGATGGCTGTTGGCTGGAGTTGGCTGGAGGCAACCTTCAGTTCCTTGTCATGTAGGCCTCTCCAACATGGCAGCTTGCTTCATCAAAGCCAGGAGAGAGTCTGCTAGCAAGACAGAAGGCACAATCTTGTAAACTAATGAGGGAAATGATATCCCATCACCTTTCCCTTATTCTATTAGTCAGAAGCAAATCACGAGGTCCAGCTTACACTCAAGGGGAGCAGTTTATACAAGGGTGTGACTAGCAAAAGAAGGGATCTTTGGAACCTTCTTAGAACTCTTCCTAACACAAGGGTTTCTTCTCGGACATCCCACTGAGTTCACTGAAGCAAAAGTGACCAAAGGGACCAAGTGGATCCTTGTGCTCATCCATATCCACGTCATCAAAGTTAAAGCTGTTTAATGGCGAAGCGGAGTAACGTCTGGTAAGAAAAACATCAAAGAGATTGGACCATCCAAAGAAGCAGGGAAAGGTGGCATGGAGGTAAAGGCGGTGTGGGGTCATCATGAATGGTAAAGTGAAAGGAGCCCTTAGAACCACCTGCCTCACCACTGCCAGTATTCAGACTTAGAGGGGAGGAAAAACTAGGAGCAAGATGGCTCATCCTCGCTCCGCCACCGTATCTCCACTCTGCTCTAGCTCCCTGACTATAGGCCTAAAGAAGCAACCTTCAGTTCCCATAGAGATAGCCAGGCTTATAGAGGAAGCAAACCCTACAGCTTGCAAGGTTTAACTTCTGCTCTTATTGATATATTTAATATAGCACATCCATCATTTCAAATTTGCTTCTCACAGCTTGAACATCAGAGAGAATGAATCACACAATCAATGGCAAAGCCAGTACTAGGGAATTCAGCATGTAGCTCCCATTCTGGGATGTTTTCCATGAACCCATTGCCAAAGAGCTTCTAACCAAGGGAGAGGTGGTGGCTCAAAAGGGCTGACTTACTGGCTGGGGTCACAAAACAAGTCATACCTGGTGCCCAGATATTTGCTTCTATTCAGAGAAACACTGGATGAGGCAACGAGACAGGATTTGCACACTCAGCACATCTAGGCAGTGAACTGTCCAAATGAGGTGACAGTACCACCCAGGAGTGATCCCACACTCTTGTTCTGCTTCTAGCACTGTTTTCCTTTTTCCCAAATTCCAGTTCCTATGGGAAAGCAGGACTCTTACCAAAAGAAGGAAAACGTATTAGCTGAACAGTGACTGGAGAGATGAGGATGAATTTCTCTAGAAACAGATTTCATGGGCTTGCTGCTTATACCCAGAGATCAGTGCTGTGCAGCTTGGGGGGTGTGGGGGGGTCTCATTTACACGATATTCTGTGGCGCCTGAAGAATTTTCAGTGACATAGAATGTGATGGGAATGGGTTACCTGAATTTTTATACCCTCAAGCCCACACTCCAAACCTAATGTCAGGGCAAATAAAATGCATGAATTGACTGATACCTTGATGTGGCTTGGGTATGGGAACCCCAGATCCCAGCTTCAGGCACTGTGAATTTCTCTGGTACCAGGTGCTGCCTAAGGGAATCAGCTTTCTTGAGGCAGCCTTCACATGGATTAACACTCAGAACTGTGCCCTAATCTGCAGCCACAAGGAAGGGGCCCAGGCTATGAGAAGGGGCTCTTCTCTCTCTCTTTTTTTTTTTTAAAGATTGGCACCTGAGCTAACAACTGTTGCCAATCTTCTTCTTCTTTTTTTCTCTTTTTTCTCCCCAAATCCCCTCAGTACATAGTTGTATATTTCAGTTGTGGGTCCCTCTAGTTGTGGCATGTGGGACACCGCCTCAACGTGGCCTGATGAGCGTTGCCATGTCCACACCCAGGATCCGAACCAGTGAAACCCTGGGTCGCCAATGCGGAGCTTGCGAACTTAACCACTTGGCCACGGGGCTGGCCCTGGGGCTCCTCTTGAGGCCTTTCCTCTGGAACTTCCATTGGCCCTGGATCAGAGCCTAAATTAGGCTATTTTCCTGGGGTCACAAGGACACATTTGGTCTTCCTTAGGGAGGCCAAGTGGAAGCTCAGAGATTTGTGGAGGCTGCCTCCCTATCCCTCCCAGGAGACTCGGGGTCTGTTCCTTCCTTCTATGGGGGCCAGGAGGTAGAGAAGGAACTGAGTATTATGCAAGTTTAGCAATGCTTCACTGTGGGAGAGGGTTGGGCTGACAAGAGTAGGTAATTTTCCTTTGCAGGGATTCTTGCCCAGCTTGAGGCAACCTTCATTTGAAACAGGATAATGCTGTTTCTACCCTCCACCTGAGGGGACTCCAGAAGGAATAAAAGTTACCTTTCCTCATTTGTCTTACAGGAAGTTCTGGGCTTCTGGGTTCAAGAGTCATTAATGGCTTTCATGTTTCCTGAACCCAAGCAGAAGTTGTGAGATACCTGTTGTACAGTCCTGTCCAGACCCTCATGTGGGAGGAGACTTGAGCTGGCTGCTCCAAGGAGAGAGGACATAGGGGTTGACACAAGTGCTGGGGTGAGAGAAGGAGAGTTGCCTAAAGGTAGCAGTGGCTCCAAGACCCTGAGAATCAGGATGTAGAGACGAGTCCCTTAGGTGGCCGGGTTCTGTGTGGAAGTCCTCTAGGAGACAGCACAATGTTTTAAGGGATGAAGTGATGATGCTGAGATGACTAATCATCAAGCCCCATCATCTTGAGAGCTGTCGCAAGACACGGCATTGCTCACACTTAGCACAGAGGCTGTGCAGCCACTGGCCTTTCAATGGGCCTGAAGGGCTTGGGCAATGAAAATCCCAGGGGCAACCAAGACGGACGCAAGATCACAGGCTCTTACCTACATATTTGATGGTGAATACTTAACTAAATAGGCAAAAAGCTCCCATTAATGACTACTATTGTATATCTTCCTACCCTTTAACATGCGGTGTTTGAGCCAGATTTAATTTAATTTAGAAAAATTAAGTACTGCTTATTGTACTTCAATGTTATGAAACAAACTTATGCTTTTTATGTATATTACCCATTTAAACTTTACAATGCTTTGAAGTAGGTTTCTTTACCCTCTTTTATAGAAGGGCACGACCTGAAGGACAGAGAAGGTAATATATATTCAGAGTGCTAGCACAGAAGAGGGAGCCAGGGATGGAGAGCCCCCTTACGCTGTGAGGGATTCTTTGGATGTAAATGATGGCAAGTACAATTCAATTGACTTTAAAAACAGGATCTGTTGACTCAGGCACCTGAAAAAGGTCTGGGAGTAAGGCTGCCCTCAGGCAGGAGGATTCATATTGGGGCTCAGCTGATGTCATCAATTTTCAGTTTCTATCCATTTCTCTGCTCTAGATTCTGGACTGGCTACCTTGTAAGTCTGTCTGGCAAGTTCGTAGCTACATCTTCCAAACTAAAAGCGCAGCTAAAAATGGGTTGTTTCTCCCACTAGTCCCTTCAAAAGTCCCACTGTGCCTTATTGTCTCCAGTTGGGTCACATGCCCATCCCTGACCAATCACTGTTGCCAAAAGCATGGACCAATCCTTTTGGCCAAGCCTGACTTCAATACCCTCCTTTAAAGTAAGAGCGTTAGTGATAAACAACTCCACTTGACATGGACTGAAACTGACAACGGGGTTAGATCCCCAGAGGGCAAAAGAAGGACTACTTTTAGAAGGTGAGTGAATGCTGAGTGTCAAAATAAAAACAAAAACAAAACGGATGTCTGCTTCAGCCCTCTCTCTCACCACCCCATTTCTGCCTTCTTGTCCAGAGTCATGCCATGGACTGAAGGTTAGAGTTAGAGGAAATGCCAATTCTGTGGAGGACAGGAAAGGAACTCAAAGTGGAAGGAATCAATCAGAGGCCCCAACATCCATGTGGATAGACCATCCAATGATCTGATCTCTCACTGTCTGCTCCTTCTCATCTTAGAGTCCTTTACCTTCATTCCAGTTCAGTTATGGCCATATCCTAGAACTTATCACCAGCAACACTTGTGTGTTCTGAAAAAATACAGTCTGACATTCTGCCCTTTATCCACTCAGCTTATGCCCTCAGCATGCTAATTCCTCAACCTATTCAGGAACTACAAGCCACTCTATACTTTCCCCTGCTCACCTGACAACATTTGTCTTCATTTCCTCCTTCTCCAAGGAAAACTTCATGGGGCATCACTTAATCCTAAACCTAAATATACTGCTCTGCTCTAAACAGCCTACCCCCTTCTTTCATTCGTCCTGTCTAGCAAAATCCAACTCTGCCTCTTTTAGAACTGTCTTCAAATAAGGGCCTGCTTCCTCTTGGATAAAATCACACAAGTGTGTTTGTGCCCCATAAACTTCTGTTCTACATCTGTTGCTCAGCTCCACCACTGCCTCAGAATCCAGTCATTCCTCCTGTGTTACCATGTGCCAGATGCTCTTCCAAGCACTTGGGACACCCAGTGGGGGCAACAAACAGAGGCCCTGTCTTGGGGGAGCTTCTGCGATTGTTTTCTCAGTCAACTCGCTTGCCTAAGTTCTCAAAACAATTCCACTTTCCTACACCTTGTCCACACTCCTCGCTCATTGATCATATGTGCTGGACCACCAGAGGGAAACAGAGAAGTCATCAGATGGGAACTTTTCTTCATAAAAACTTCAAAACAAAACAAAACCAAAACCAAAATGAGATCCTCCATCTCTTCTTTCCTCCTTCCTTCCCACCATACTGAAAGGTTTCCCTCAATGCTTTCCTTAATCCTCCCAACCTGGGATCTGCCCGCCCTTTCCAAGTCACAACACTTTCACATGTGTGGACTATCTGCCTTAATTTTCTACTTTTCCAGAGGGCCAAGACTACATTTACCTCATCACAGCTGGAAACACCAAGCAGAGCTCAGAATCCTCTGGAGGAATACATTGGCAATGGGAGGGACCTATGGGGAGGTCCTGCCCAGCATGCTCTGGGGCGGGGCCAAGTCCGGGGGCAGGGCCTGAGAGACTCTGAGAGCCTGTTTAGCTTCTTGAGGGTGACGGCACCAGCAACATGGCCAGACATCTCACCTCAGGCTTATGGAAGATATGAGTTGAGATTTAATACAAAGACAGGTTCTGAGGAAGGTTTCTGGATGCCTGAGTGACCTTCCCCACTGCCCAGCCTGAAGGATCCTTTCCTCCATCTGCCATTTCCATTATGGTGGGCAGGCCCTCACAGCCCCTGGGCCCCCAAACTCTCACTCCAGGCCCAGCCTTAGAAGGCGCTCAGAGGCCTGGGGGCAGGGCTGTGCCTGCCCAACACCACCCCCTTTGACGATGGCACTCTTAGGAACTCCACCAAGGTGAGAATAGTAATAAATAGAGTAACAATATGGACAACTGTTAAGGCTTCACCTTACACTGGCTGCCTGGCCTTGCACAAGTAGCCTGAGTCTCAGATCTCATCTATTATGTGCAGATACTGACGTGTACTGATAGGGTTGGTCCTCGGAACTGGAATGAATGAGTAAAGAGTTTTGAACAGTGTTTACCTAACACTAGAAGTTTAATATGTGCTACCCATTATTATCACTCATTTAAAATGCTAGGCCTCCTCTTTATTATTTTAGACATATCAATTTACCACTCATGCATTCTTCCTTCCTTCAGAATGAATTTATTTAGTACCTAACATGTGCCAGACACTATGCCAGGCTCTGGAATACAATGGTAAGCAAAAAGGTAGAGTCTCTGCCTTCATGGATCTTACAGTCTAGAGGGGAGATCAGGCAGAAATTAATCATACCAGATTGTGTAAATGTCCCATGTTACATTCTATGATGGATTCATGAGCTGGTTGTCGGTGCCAAGGGAGTTTAAAACATGGGGATTAGGCCTAACCAAGGAGAAGAGGGTCTTCCTCACCCATCCCTCAGGAGCTGATAAGGCTTAAGAGGTAAAAGGTGAGTAGGAGACAACTTGGCAAAGCAGGGAGGGAGAAGTGTTCCAGGCAGAGGAATCTGGGTGATGAGAGCAGAGAGTGAGGAGGGAGGAATGTGATGCAAGAAGAAGAGGGAAAAGCGTGGGAGGCACAGATTAAGCAGAGTTCTCTGGGCCAAATCAACTAGTTAAGTCTTTGGAGCAATGGGGAGCCAGGGGAAATTTTTAAGTTAGGATTTATTTATATGTGTAGGGTATTCAGATTTTAGTTGTATTATTTGAGTTTCCAAAAGATTACTGTGAATTAATACTGTGAATTAATGAATTACAGTGATTTAATGTGAAGAATGCTTTGGATGGGGTAAACAGGATGTGAGAGACCAGTGAGAAGGCCACTGCAGTAATCTATGAGAGAAATGATGTCAGCATGGACCACAATGGTGGTGGCCAAAGTGGAGTAATGTGGACGGATGTGAGTGGCATGACTTCATTAATTCTAATAAGATGGAACATTTTTCCTTTTGTTTCGCTCCAGTGCCCAAGAGGTACAGGTTGGTGCAAGACGTGGGGTCTTTTATAGAGTTGGACAAGTCAGCAGACACGAAACATTTAAAAAGGCTGCTTGAACTGCTGACTAGCCAAAATCAAAGAGGAAGTTGACCTTCAACCCTTTGTTTTATTCCAGCTGCAGAAGTCATTTTCAGTTACTCTCTGACTCAAGTAAACACCACTCCCTGTCACCTTATCCCTTTGAGGGTTGGTTCACTTCTACATTTTCACTGGGACATGATTCTCACCGACAGTAGAAAGTTTGGCACCCAGACCTGCAGCTGTGAAGACACTTGCTCCTCTCTCGAACTATTAGTACTTCTGGGAAACACGTCCCAGTGCCAAACTGTCCTGGTCCTGAAATGACCCCGTTATTTGGGGAGGTAGTAAAGGAAATTACATGTTTTAAACCCCGAGCGGCACTCTCTTTGGACATCGAAAGGTGTAAATGATAAAATACTTACTAGACTTAAAGACCAGGGAGTAAACGGGGGGCTGGATGCTGCCCAGACTCTGTGTGTCAGCAAAACATATCTGAGCTCAGCGAAGTAACCCAGGACCAAGTGTTTTCCTCAGTGGAATAGTTAGACAACAGAGGTGGGCAATTTAGAAAAGATAACTTCTTCTGTCCCTGCTTTAGAATTTCTATTACAAACAAAACCCAATCCTTAGCAAGATTTAAGAGCATGGGACAAAGACTGCTAGATGTTGAACTGCTGGGAGTGGAGCCCACGTTTTATTTATCTTTGTATCCAAGCACATCCGCAGTGCTTGCCACGAGGCAGATACTCAGTGAATGCTGGGTGGATCAAGGATTCCTCTGTGTTTTCATGGGGTATTTATATGGTATGGGAATTCAGTCATCTTTTGCCCCACTAGGTAGAGATGGATGCTTTCTGTTCTCCATGTTTACTTTGAACACCATTTAGCTATAGGGATGTTCTAAAATGAAATAATAAGGAAACCAGCTTTAATACGATTTTATATATACAGACAGATACACTTTCTGACCACATGCAGATATGAATGCTCTCCCTGGAAGATGCTTTTGTAACCTAAATTGCACTAGAATGAGGTTAGAGATGGGGAAGAAAGGGAAAGTAAGGTAAAACTCACAGCTTAATTTCTAGACAGGATTGCTGCTTTAAAAATGAATTTCAGGTGCTTCTTGGCATATTTGGCCCAAGCACTGGAGATTTAACAGTGATTTGTGATTTGGTGTGACCCAGAACATGGCCCAATGGTCCTCTATCCTTTGAAGCAGTCAGTCTGTTCTCTTGATTGCTGTTCTGGACTTTCTCACCATCACTCCCCATCAGGGCCCCATTCCTTCTGCTCTGTCCTAGTGGAACAGTCCCTTGACCTTCATTCTCCCACTACTCTAGTCTCGACTTCTCCTCGTTGCTAGATTACTCTATTATTGCTTCTCAAATTGTGGTTCCCAGACCAGTAGCATTAGCATTGCCAGGGAACTTATTAGAAACGCAGATTCTCAGGCCTCACTCTGGACCTACTCAAGAAGAAACTTTGATGTGGGGCCCAGCAATTTTAACAAGCAAGGTAATCTCCAAGGTGAGAACCACTGCTGTACGTAAAGCTCAGTTCTGAGCATATCACCCCTTTGCCCAATACCCTTTATTGCTTTCCTGCCGACAACCACATGAGTGTGTGTGTGTGTGTGTGTGTGTGTGTGTGTGTGGCTGTGCGGGCCCTTCTATCCAAGGCCTTCTGCAATCAAGCACCAGCTCATGTGTCCCCACGCAGGGAGGTGTGTTCCATAGTCATCCTAATGGGTTACCTGCTCTTCCCTCTGCTCTCCTGCCGCCTCTCTCTGTGTTAATGTTGGGTCTTCTGCTAGAAATACCCACCTCCTCCCTCTCCTTGTAGAAACCTTACTCATTCTTTAAGGCTCACTGAAAAATTAATATTTATCTAAGGAATCCATACCTGTGCCTTTAAAACCAAATAGTACTGAAGGCTTTATAAAGAACCACGGCAGGCCCTCCCCCACCTCACAACCCCAATCCTTCCTATCCCCCCAGTTCCATTCCCCCATGGAAGCCACTTGAGCCGTTTCTATCATAGTTGTTCTGGTGTTTACCTCTATTTATATAACTAATACGCAAATACTTGTAATTAAAAGTAATTTTAAAATATTAGACACTAACTTCTTGCCGTGGTAGATAAAATTTGAGTAGGTAAAATTGCAGGTGGATGAAATTTGGTCGACACCCCATTCCCCTCTTCACTCTTCTCAATCTGTCCTCACTTAAATCTTTATTCATGCAAAGTTAATCTTGGCATGGAAGGTGACCCCTTTCCTGGAACGTGTTCAGAGACTGCTCCTCCCCTGCTCCCACAGAGCTGTGTATCTCTCTTAGTGCACTGTCCCCCTTGCCCTTCCACGTTTGTATGTATGTGTCTCCCATTCCCACCAGCTTGTAAGAGCCAGGAAAGTCTAATCCATCTTTTACTTTCTCTGAATCCTCCCAGGGCAAAGCACAGGGCCTGGGATATAGTACACACTGAGCAAATGTGGCCAATTTAACCGTAAAGTAAAATATCTGCCTGACCTTTGAAGCTTGCTGGTGTGACAGCAGTACTTGGAATGAGTCTTCCCGTTCCAATGTGGTTTTCCAACATTATTGTGGGGAATAGTAAACTGGAGTCAGGAGACTTGAGCCACACCACCTTCTTGGTGACTTCTTTTAAGACCTTGGGGAAGGCACTTAATGGTTTTGCTTCCGTTTTTTCACCTATAAAGTGGCAACAATAATATCTATGGACAGAGTCGTAGGAAGGACCAAATACAACAGCACAGGCTATCAGGTATAAGGCATTACATTGATTCCTTATGTTTAAAACAAAAAGGCAAACCATTTTCTGGTAGCACATAGGGCTATAATGAACATTAAAACCAACCTTTAAATAGAAAACTTTATTTTTAGATGATCCAGGGGGTCTTTCTTCCAAGATCAGCCTAAGATTTTTTCGGAGGAAACTGTATTCTCATTGTCCTGAAATTTGAAGCAAGAAAATTCAATCATTTAAGACCATTTGCCTATTCTGACTTGTTGATGAGAAATCACCACTACTGCCACCCTTTTAGCCTCTGAAGGGATTGTAAGCTTTGTCTTGATTTGATGGCTCAAAAATAAAATCTACCAAAGGTACGTTTTCTAAGCCTTGTCTGGCTCTACCCATTAGAAAAGTGTGAGCTACTGTTCTATCAAAACTAATTATATTTTAAATCTACAACCAAGTCTCAATTACCAAGGTTAATGGGACTACGTGCATACATAATTCTCTCTTACATTTATCCAGTGCTTTTAACTTCTTCAAAGCACTTTTCACTGTACTGCATATAAAACAGATGCATTTTTTTAAATCCACAAATAAGGTAAAAAATAAATCTTCAGATCAATAATTTCAACTTTGTACCTGTCAAAAGCTATTAGAACTTGCAAAATTGTCTAATAGGACTTTCATTGCCCTACTCTCCTCTCGACCCCTCTCAACTAAGGCCAGAAAAGACCGAAAGATCTGGAGGAATCTCCAGAGGAGAGGAAGCCAGAGAGGGAAGGAAGCCAAGGACCTGGGCCATCCACAGCCTGGATCATTAGCTCCAGTGTAATTGAGAATAACTGACTGTATGTGTGACTATGGCCAGAAAATCCAGAAAGAGATGAAAAGGCAAAGAAAATGACGTGTGAGTAACAGTATTTACAGGGTCTGTCTTTGTCATTCTCTCAACAAGCATTATTGAGTGCCTACTGTAATGACAGGTGCTTTCAACAAAGAGGATGGACACAGCATGAACAACCCAGGCAAGACTGCTATTTTCATAGTGATGACCTTCCTGAATGGTGCAGACAGACAACAAACACAAAGACACACAACTTCACATAAACGAGATAACTTCAGGTGGCACTAGGCTCTGTGGAGTCCATAAACACAGGAATGTGATAGAGCCTTGGGGAAGGGATGCTGTTGTAGATAGGGTTGCCAGGGAAGGCCTCAGGGTATCTGAGCTGCAATCTGTGAGAAGAGCCCACCCTGTGCAGGTCTGCAAACCAGATGATGGAATGAGTGAACTCGCCAAGTATGCTAGAGGGAGAGGGGTCCAGGCCAGTTTCAAGGGGTTCCAGGAAAGTCACTGTTCTGTGGTTATTCACTTTGTGTCCTTTTGGGGATATTACTACAACCTCTCCAGGACCCCGGATTTATTGCCTCTACAATGCGGGTTGCTAACACTGATCACCTGGACAGGGGAGCGCTGAGAAATAATGGGTAAACAATTGTGAGGAGCCACATAAATGCTAAATAATGCTCATGGTAATAAGCTTTTATTAAAGTCAGCACCTTGATAGGCAGCTCACAATCGGATACCTTGGCAAATGTGTAAATTGACGTGGCTGCTCCCTGTGCACACCAGCACCATCCTTTAAAACAGAAAAAAATAAATGAGCCTATGGTCATGATATTCGAAGTAGTTAGTGATCAAACAACTGTCTGGAGAGAAAGCTGGTGTGTGAAGTGTAAAATGGGAGCAGGAAGATAACGGCACATCACAGCCCAGCTCACGCAGAGGATAACTCATGAATTGACTGGATGCTTGCTGGTGCACACACCATCCGCTCCAGGGTGGTACTCTAACCCCCTTGGGACTAGGTGCTGCCACCAAAAGCCCCAGCAGACAGCAAGGGGAGTGAGAAGGAGCCAGAACAGAAGCATCTCTGGCAGCAGCCCTCTCCGGCCCTCTTGGCCTTGGAAAGCCACCCCTGGGGGAGGACTGAGCAGCCAGCACCAAGGGCCCTACCTTGGAAGGGCACCAAGGAAGTGGTGGGGGGGATGTGAGGGAGGCGGGATGAGCATTGCATTTCTCCCTACGAGAATGAAATATCCTAACACCAGGAGAGACTTCAGTTGTGGTTATAACTGAGCCTCCCCACACAGAGATATGAGTCCACCCCTTAGAAGCAAATCTTCCTCCCCGAAAACCTCCCCCCAAAATATAACATTAACATCACAAAAAATGAATTCTTTTTTGTGGGTCCTACCATCTCTTTGATATAAATACACAAGTGCCTAAACATTCCTTCCCATCTCCCATCCCACATCGGCAATCAGATTGTGACACACACACACACATACACACAAGCACATGCTCACACAAATACCACACACACCCAACTCCTTTGTTAAGCCCTGGCTCAGCTATTATAAGGTACCTGTGGAGTGTAGGTCACATAGTAGAAAAGTTTAAATTACTGTTGCTTCTACTCTGAAAAGCAGACAGGAAGAAAAGACAATAAAAAAGAAAACATTTATTTTAAGGCTGATACTAAACACTCTACTCCACGTTGACTGAGGTCAATTTCCCACTGTGGGATGGGGAGAATCGAGATGATCTCTGAGGTGCTATGAACCCACAGTGCAGACTTCACGTTTTGAGGCTTGACTAGAAACGACGGGGACGTGAAAAAGAACATGGCGAGATAATCCTAGTCTTCAGGAAATTATGGTTTAAACTGGGCTGGAGAAAGACCAAGATCCTCAAAAAAACCTAATTGATTTTAACCAAATGGAGTAATTTGAAAATGTTAAATACACTGGGATATCATATTAAAAGTATTCTGGGAGAGCATGCCGCATGGGACGTGGTAAGCGCTGAATTTCCTGCTGCTAAGGGAGGCATTCCTATCTGCCAATGTCTCATGCTGCTCAGACCTGAATCATTCATTTAGGTAGACCATTTGTCCAAGTGCGTCATTTCCCAAAATAGCCAATGGAGGAATCCAGGGAGAACTGTCCTGAGGAGATGTGGTCATCCTCAAGGCCAAATCAGTCTAGACTAACATGGTTTTAGCAAGACTGCCCAAAGGGCTTCTAGACTTTGTTTGGTAAGTGTTGTTAATGCCTTGGTAACAATGGACTGTTGATAAGGTGGGAGATAATGTCAGAAGGAAGGAAGGTACCCGCTCACATCTTTTGCTTTTAACTTAAGCTAACCCATAAAATCCATTATCAAACCCCAAGGAATGCCCCCAATTATTGTCTTGGACCCTTCATTTCGCTTTGCTTTGTTTTTTTTTTCCAACTCTCTATTTCTGTTTTTACCTGGCACTGACTTGCTTGACTCCTCTTCTCCTCTCAGCTTCTGGCTCTGTGCTCCCCCTTTAGACTTGATGAGTAATTTTGGTTTTCCTGCTTTTCACCTTTGGCACCCCTTCAAAAATGGGTTAGGTTTATCTTCTGGCTCTTTCTACTTCTGACTGCTTGGAAGTTTGGATCATACTTAGCCAAGTTTTGATCCCAGGACCTTTCCCTGGCTTTGACCTGTCTCAGTGGCATCTGTGCTGGGCTTGACTCCTCCAGGTGAGGGCGTCGGCAAGAGGGAGGATCAAGCAAAGATCAAGCAAGGAAACAGGAAGAATACCTGGCTCAGCTTAAACTGTGCAGGGCACTGAGGCCTTGCTGGCCGTCCAGTCTCTGCCTCCTTCTTCCTCTGCTGCTTTCATTCCCTCCTGTCTCTGACTTTCAATTTTTAAGTTTCTGCCTTCTGACTGGTCAATCCTCTTCTAGCATCCCTTTGTAAGATTGAAATGGGAGTGGGAGTGATATCCATTAGCCAAAATAAGTTCGATAGCTGGGAGAAACTGCTGAATCTCTGGTGTCTTTATAGCACTTATCAAATCCCAATTAACCATATTAGTTGGCAAACTGCCCTGGCTTCCCAGGGAGTCAGCTGGTAGGTGAGTCAATAAATATCTGTCAGATGAATGGATGCACACACACTAGTTGTGTAGCATGGCATCAGGTACTTTAAATAATACCAAGTATAAGACTTCATCCTTGGCTGAAGAAGGACATCTTCTCACGGCCATTCACAAAAGGACTGTTTGGAAATATCACCAAGCGCTAGACCAGCTTCGCTATTTCTTCTAGAAAACAAGAAGAAATCTCTTGTTTCAAGAGATGTTTGTGTCATCGCTTAATGCACAACTGGCTTCATGTGGGCAAAAGGGAACGTGAGCAAAGCCCTGGTTAAAGCATAACAGACACCCTTGGGCTAATGAACTGTCGAAGGTATTAGTTTCAGTGGATTTTCTACATAACTGCTTTGTAAACAGCAACACGCATAAACCATAAACAAGGAGAATGAAGTGAGCACCCACAGACCCACCACTCATGTCAAATCATACAATGTTGATATCACCCCAGAAGCCTCCACTCTCCTGTCTGATAATCTTTCACTTACTTTTCTTTATAATTTCATCACCTTTATAAACTCCCATAAAACATTTAGTTATATCCAGTTTGGGGATCAAAATAGATTAAAAAACAATTGCAGGTGCATTCAACATTGGACATGAAAAAGAAAACTGGTTTTTTAATAAGATACTTGAAGTGTACACTTTCCGTAGGTGATCAAGACATTTACTCTTTAGTCCATTTTTATGTTTGCTGACTGCCAATCACTCTACTCCTTAATACTTCAAAGGTATTTTTCCCAAAGCTGCCTTTTGTCTTACACTAATGATTTCCTGGACTCAAGTGAATTTTGAAGGAGACTGAGCTCACCATGATGAAATGGATGTTGACATTCCATAACCATCATTGTAATTATTCCTAATTTGTACTTTGCTTCAAAAACTCTCTTCCCTTGCCCCCTAAAGTCTGTACTTTCAGAATAGCATCTACAGCTTTAATTATACCTGACAATAAACTACTCTCACCACAAAATCTTGTTAATCACAGTGTATGTTACTATCTTCAAATATCCTGTTTTTTTTAAATTGCATTTATATCAGGTTCCCAAAGAGTTACAATATTAGCAATGAATGTTTTAACTGTTTCTGTAATTACCGTTTGTAATGACTACAAATCAAAGTTGTACAAACTTTGGATTGGAGGCTGGTTGAATTATCTACCAAACTGGGGTGAATGGTCCTTTAATCAACCGTATACTGAACAAATCTACAGAGTAAAAACTGAGATGGAATTTGAGTGACTTGGTGTCCATCGAGAATCAAATCGGATGCTGTAGTGTTAACAAGGGACTTCAGGTCCGAATAATTCTATTAATCACACTTCTTCCAAATTAGTCAGTTAATGTTGTGGGTCCTGATGAGACAGGATTTAGGAAGGCAGAGAGCGGCGGGTAATGCTCCTGGTGATAGGATCCTTAGAGCAAAGGACAGAAGACAAAAGGAGAAGGCTGTATTCGTGAGAAGTGATTTGGACCATAACCGCTATAATTATAAGCTTATAATGTCACCACACTGCTTTCTGTAATGTAATATTTTTGTTGTCTGTTATTTTCCTTGATTCAGGTTTTGTATTTTTCATGATGTAATAGTGAGATCTAGTCTCATTTTTCTGTGTATTTGGATACATTGAGTAGAGTGCTCTGGCTGAGTAAAGAGTTTCACATATGGGAGACTTGAGAAACAAGAGTGGCAAGGAAAGTTAGGTCAGATTATGAAAATTCTTAAAATGTTTATATTGGACTTAATCCTTCAGAAGTCATTTAGTGTTCTCTTTTCTTTTTTTTGTAATTGAGAGCACCATGAGGAAAGGAGTGTTTTTGATGATCTATTTTATTTTATTTCTTTCTCTTTTCTTGGAGGAAGATTGGCCCTGAGCTAACATCCGTGCCCATCTTCCTCCATTTCATCCGTGGTTCGCGTGCCACAGCATTGCCTGATAAGCAGTGTATAGGTCTGTGCCAGAATGGGAACCTACAAACCCCAGGCCGCCAAAGAGGAGCACACAATCTTAACCACTACACCACCTGGCTGGCCCCATTTTTGATGATTTCTAAGGGGTAAAAACTAGGCAGGGAGATTAGGTAAGATGATATAGCAAAAATTCAGGCATTAAGAAATAAGGTTAGACTAGGCTGGCGATGGCGGCCATGGATTGGAAAGGAAGGAAGGATGGATGCAGCATCATAAGGGAAAAATTTGCTTCTTTCCCTTTGTCTTTTCAGCCATTTGGGCTTAACAGTGTTCAGTGCTCCTGATTTATTTCCCTTTCCATTTATATTTTCCTTCTTCCCTTAATAATCTACTTTTGCTTTCCCATTTTTCCCTCTCTTCTCTCCTTTGCTTGCATTCTTATCACCTTCCCTGATAGGACGATGACTGAATCAGGGAGGTAGACATCAAATGGGAGATCTGAGTAGAAACTAACTATAAGATTTACTAATTAGAGTATGTTGCTGCTTAAAACAGTTTTTTTAACCTTTCATCTGCAGTTAAGAAGAAGAAAAGAAAGGTGAGGAGGCAAAAAAGGAGTAGAGAGGAAAAGGGAGAGACTCATTTATCCATTCATTCAAGAAGTGCTGTGTTTCCAGAGAAAGAGAGAGTGCCAAAGAGATAGAGAAAACACCACACAATAATTTGTGTTATTGTAGTTGTATCATCTATTTCCCCTTCTAACTCAGTTGGGTAAAGTAGAGATGCCAGATGGGAGGCTAAAGACTAAGGTGAGATGGGCAGTCTCCCTCCCTCCCTTATTGCCTGCTGCTTCTCATATCAAAAGATGGAGTCTACATCCCTCCCCCTAGGTCTCAGTGACTGGCTCAACCAATAGGATGCTGTGGAGGTGACTTTCTGGGACTTCTGAGGCTAGGCTGTAAGAAGCCTGGTCTTTTGGAATATTTCCTCTTGGGATGCTTTCTTTTGGAACCCAGCCACCACTTTGAGAGATGCCCAAGTCACATGAAGAGGCCACATGCAAGCCCTCCAGTTGGCAGCCCCAAATAAGATAACAGCCAGCATCCTCAGCAAACACAGAAATGAACCATCTTGACATCCAGCACAATAGAGGCAAAGAGGATTTCAGCCCAAGCTGACATCTGACTGTACTTCCTAGGAGACCCCAAGCAAGAACTGCCCAGCGAATCCCAGCCAATCCACAGAACAATAAGAGACAAGAATAACTTACTGTTTCAAGCTACTCCACTTTGTTGTGGTTTGTTATACAGCAATAGATACCTTTTTTCATCCTTACACGAGACACAAAGAATATCGAAAGTTTGAAGATTCATAATGCCACCCGGAATGCATGTATATTTTTTACGTATTTTTTTCCTTTTAAAGGTCACTTTCTTATTCATTAGCCTTGAAATTGGAATTTGAATTGACCTTGATCAGAAATCCTAAGAAATGCTTAAGCAAATATTTTAAGCACTATCATATTTTGAGTACTAGTTCAGGATAAAGTGGTATTGATGTGACAAGAATAATGGATGTGTAATTAGAAGATGGAGTTTAAGTCCTAGTTCTGTCATTTATTACTGTGTGGCCTACAACAAGTTATTTAACATTTCTGCTTCCTAGTTTCCAATGCTATAATGTAATCGAAGGTATTTAGTGATGCATGACAAAACACAGACATTCAGTGAATTTCCATTTCTTTCCTTCCTATGAAAGTCCTGTACTCATAAGTGCAACCATATCAGAGCCTATCATACTGCTTCCTAAAACTAAATATTTTTATTATGTATCAAATGTTTCCCTTGAAAACTATTTCATAAGCTTCCATAGTGTTGCCTTTACTAGTGTGATCTGCCTCACTTTTCCTGTGGGATAGTTTACTTAATAGATTTTGGGGACTCATCCTGTTGCTGGATTCTTACAAAGACTCTTTTGTGATAACCTTCTTTGGTTTTCAAGGACATAACCCTGTTTCTCGAGTGTGGTTCCCTACGGTAGCATAAATGTTGACAAGTTAAATGCATATCACATAAGAATTTTAATTGTTCATCATATGTTTATGTATTGAAATATAGAGTTGAATTGATATAATTGGTAACATTACCCATTTGCTTTGATTTGAGATGTCAAGTGATTGAAAAAATTTTTAATTCAGAATTGAATTACCTTGCTTATTTGAATTTATCATTTTTGCGTAATTAGGATGAACTAATTTAATTTGCAGTTATCCGTAAATGACTTAACTGATGTCTGCTGAGGTTCTCAAGGCCACAGGATTATGGAGTCATGCTGAACATCACTCTGTCTCTTAGGGTTGGAAGTACAAGTGCATCTTGTGAAGCCTGGAGACAGAAGTTACAAGCTTGATTTTTTTTCCATTAATGTTTTTTTTTCTGTTTTGTCCCCCTCATCTCACTCTAGGCTGCTTCATGTTTCCCAGAAGGACCACATATTTCATTTCAGACCTTCGCGGAGCGGGAAGGTGCACTGACAGGGACGCAGGGTCCCCGCCAGGCTCGCTCTCGGGGAACTGCAGCCTCCTCCCTCGGGTTTTACTTGAACGTCAGACCCGAAACCATGCAACGTATGGAAGAAAACATAGGCAGTCAGTCCTTTGACATCAGTCTTGGCAGCCTATGTTCAAGTACCACGTCTGACTGGGCAATGGAAACAAAATACAAAATGAACAAATGGGACTACATCAAAGTAAAAAAATCTTCTGCGTGGCAAAGGAAACCATCCACGAAACCAAAACGCAACCTAACCCCTGGGAGAAGATACTTGCAAACCGTAAATCGGATAAGGGGTTAATACCCAAAATACAGAAAGAACTCATACACCTCAACAACAAAAAAAGTCAACAACCCAATTAAAAAAACGGGCAAAAGATCTGAGCAGTGACTTCTCAAAAGAAGATATACGGATGGCCAACAGGCATATGGAGAGATGCTCAACATCATTAGCGATCAGAGAAATGCAAAGAAAAAGTACAATGAGATGTCACCTTACTCTGGTCAGAATGGCTCTAATCAACAAGACAAGAGACAAGTGTGGGAGAGAGGATGTCGAGAGAAGGGAACTCTCCTGCACTGCTGGTGGGAGTGCAGACTGGTGCAGCCACTATGGAAAGCAGTAGGGAGTATCCTCAGAAAACTAAGAATAGATCTACCGTTATGATCCAGCTATCCCACTGCTGGCTATTCATCCAAAGAACTCGAAGACAGAAATGCAGAAAGACACGTGCACCCCTAGGTTCACTGCAGCATTATTCACAACAGCCAAAACTTGGAAGCAACCCAGGTGCCCATCAAGGGAGGAATGGATAAAGAAGACATGGTATGTACACACAATGGAATACTACTCGGCCCTAAGAAATGACGAGACCCGGCCATTTGTGACAACCTGGATGGACCCTGAGGGTATTATGTGAAGTGAAATAAATCAGAGGGAGAAAGTCAAACACCGTGTGATCTCACTCATGAGCAGAAGATAAAAACAATCACAAACACACACAGAGCAACGGAGATTGGATTGGTGGTTACCATAGGGGGAGTGGGGAGGGCAGAGAGCAAAAGGGGTGATGAGACTCACATGTGAGGAGACGGACTATAATTAGTTTTTGGGTGGTGAACACGATGTGATCTACACAGAATTCGAAATATATTACAACGTACATCTGAAAGCTATATAATGTTAGAATCCACTGTTACTGCAATAAAATAAAATAAAATAAAGAAGTGTAGGAGCCGCAAGAGGCTGACAGGCTTTTGAAAAGTTATTCTAGGGGTTTTTATGGCTTAGCTCAGGGCGGCAGACACCAGCCTGAGACACAGCCGTGACACAGTCACTAACTTCAACTAAATTATATGCTGACCGGAGGAAAATCAAAACTGCTATAATAATAATAATTTACTGAAGGCCTCACTTTGTGCCAGATCCTGTGCTAACTGCTTTGCACCAACTATCTCATTTAATCCTCACATCCAAAAGCTAGGTTACCGCTACTCTCCCCATTTTAAAGGTGAGGAGATGGAAGCAGAATGATGGCAATCTGCCTGGAATTCCCATAAGGATTCTCTATTTAATGACGTCACTTTTTGACAAGATTTAAAGGTTTAACACATTACAGTGAAGATGCAGATCCCAGTATCACAGAACGTGAAAAACACTGAGTCCTGCAAAATGTATTAAAACGCTAATTATGGATCCTCACAGTCTCTTTGGGTGTTTCTTCAGATGAGGGAAAACCCAGTGTGAAAAACCGCTGATGAGATGTCTCCAGATGAGGAATACGTCTGGTCTTTAAAGCCGGGAACTATCCCAGTAGATTCTGAGTCAGTGGGTCCAGAGCAGGCCTTGAGCGTCTCCGTTCTTTTCAAAAGCCCCACAGGCTACACTTACGTGCCCTGGGAGTTGGGAAGTACAGTCATGCCCTACACCGGGACGTTTCAGTCAACAACGGGGGCCCCATAAGATTAGTCCCGTAGAGCCTAGGTGTGTAGGAGGCTCTGCCATCTAGGTTTATGAACTCCGTGGTGCTTGCACGATCACCAGATTGCCTGACCATGACACACTCCTCAGAACTTATCCCCACTGTTAAGCAAAGCATGACTGTACTGCCTTAGATTCTCCATGGTTCCAGACCCTGCACTGTTTGGATGACTGGACACACAGAGGGCACCGTGTCTGAGGCAGAGAGCAGCTGGAATCACACAAGCTCTCGACAGAGAGTCAAGGAAAGGCGTGCTCTGCTGACACGACTCTCAACTTTTCTCTGTGTCTGAACTATTTTACAGCTAATCTACTTTCTTTAACCGAGCAGCTTTGCCAAAAACATGTCACCAACAAATACTAAACAAACCAATATAAACAAGACATATTAAAAAAGCCTAACCCTAAAATGCTACTGAAAAGGGTTTTATTTCTCTGGGATAATTTGGACAGCCTTAGATTCTTTTACCAAGAGCACCCAAGTCAAGGGAGATTATTTCTAATTCCACAGTACTACAGATGCGGTCAGTAGCAACTGCAAGCTGGAAAGGAAACAGAGTTGGGTGTAAACCATTCCAGTTCACACGCTTCACCAGGGACAGCCTCCAAGCCTTTAATACTTATGTATGCATTTATCCATTTATTTAATCAACCACTACTAACGCCTACTAAAGGCCAGACACTGCTCTAAGTACTTTACGGATAGGAAATATCCTTTCACCTTTACACTCACCTATGGACTGCATAGTATAATCATTCCCGTTTTACAGATCAGGAAACTGACACACAGAATGGTACAGTAACTTGCCCAAGTTCACACAGCCCGTAGGTGGCAGAGCTAGGACCCATCTGACAGAGTCTGGCTCCAGAGTCCACGTTCCCAATCACCACGCTTAGTCTCCAAAAACCTAGAGACAGCGCCAGCCTTAATCGAAAAGTTTTGTTTTCCCCACCCTACAGTCCCTACGCGGCCCCAGTCTCCAGGGCACTCTTTCAGCTCCTCTGACAGGCCATAATCCTTCCTTGCCCTGTCCAAACACTCTCCCGCACAAGTCCTCCTTTTCTTTTAGGCATCTGCTCTCAGCTTAAACATCACTGCCTAAGTCACAAAGTCTATCAGTAAATGCTGTATTTCTCAGCACCCAACACGAAATAGTTTTTACGTATCTCCTAGGTAATGAGTTGCTGCCTATCTGTCCTTTCCAACTAGGCTGTGAGGCCCAGTACGTCAAACACCCTGTCAGTCTTGCTCACCCAGTGTCCAGACCACTGAACACGCACCGACCAGAGGAAAGGAAGGACTTGTCCCAAAGTCAACTCTCCAGACTTTCTGTGGAAGGGGGGAACGAACGGAGCACCCTTGAGCCTCACGCTTTCTTTGCCAGACTTTCAGGTGGGGGACACATACCTGTGCTCACAATGCTCCCCGGACAGCCCCCACTGCACCCCTAACAGGTAGACTTCTGCACAGTCACGGGCTTTGGAAAGCACTGGCTCTGCACACGAATATTATGTGGCCCTCGACAGGCCACTTCCCCTGAACCGGCCTGAGCTTCAGGGGCACAGCAGGCTTCATGAAAACCCCAACGGAACGTAGCCTCTAAAAGAGGGAGACCTGCACTCCTCAGAACGCGTCGAGTCCAGTGTCCTTACCGACTTCGCGTCTGGCCTTCCAAGAAGCCAAGACCACGGGTGCCGCTTCAGCGCCCGACTCCCGGGCACCGCATCCCCAGGCTGGCCCCTGGGCAGGTGCCCGGCACACACCGCCCGTTCCACGAACGCGTGAAGCGCCCGAAGAGACCCCCTCGCTCCCCGCGCCGCACAGCTATCCCGCCACCTGACGGGCACCTCTCGGCGCACAAGCCTATTCCTGAGGGACACGCTCGCCTCCCACCAGCCCCCAGGCCCACGCCCCCGGGTACCTCTCCCAGATGGAATCATCTTCGCAGGCGCCCCGGTCGTCCGTGTCCGGCGAGCAGGGAGAGCGGGAGCTGAAGGAGGGCCTCCTCAGGCTGGCGGCCGTGGCTGTGGAGGGCCCGGGCTGCTGTGCCCAGCGGGGACAAGGACGCCAGGGGAATGGAGGAGCCCGGCCCGGGAGAGAGCAGCAGAGCAGGGCCGGACTCCGCCCGGGCTTGGCTCTGGCCAGGCAGGCGCGGCTAGCCGACGCCTCCCCGGAAGGCGGCCCAGCAGCCGCGCGCGCTCCCCGTGTGCGCCGCCGCCCACACGCTCCCCGGCCGCTGCCCCGCCCCCCCTCCGGCACTGGACTGCGGACAGCAGCGACAGGGACACCCTCCTGGGAGAACTCCTGGGGCCCCGCCCACACGCTGCTTCGGACCTCCGCGAGAGGCAAGGTGCGCTGACAGGGACGCAGGGTCCCTGCGACGCTCGGCCTCGGGGAACTGCAGCCTCCTAGGGTTGGACTTGAATGTCACACCCGAAACCATGCAACGCCTACAAGAAAACACAGGCAGTATGCTCTTTGACAGCAGTCTTAGCAGCCTATTTTCAAGTACCACGTCTGACTGGGCAATGCAAACAAAACACCAAAGGAACAAATGGGACCACATCAAAGTAAAAAAAATCTTCCGCACGGCAAAGGAAACCCTCCACAAAACCAAAACGCAACCTAACAACTGGGAGAAGATACTTGCAAACCATATATCGGATAAGGGGTTTATAGCCAAAATACACAAAGAACTCATACAGCTCAACAACAACAAAAATCAACAACCCAATTAAAAAGACGGGCAAAAGATCTGAGCAGTGATTTCTCCAAAGAAGACTTACGGATGGCCAACAGGCCTATGGAAAGGTGCTCGACATCATTAGCCACCAGAGAAATGCAAACCAAAACTACAAGGAGAGGTCACCTTACTCTGCTCAGGATGGCTCTAATTAAGGAGACAAGAGACAAGTGTCGGAGAGGATGTGGAGAGAAGGGAACTCTCCCACACTGCTGGTGGGAGTGCAGACTGGTGCAGCCACTATGGAAAGCAGTAGGGAGTATCCTCGGAAAACTAAGACTACATCTACCATATATACGATCCAGCTAGCCCACTGCTGGGTATTTATCCAAAGAACTTGCAAACACCAATGCAGAAAGACACATGCACCCCTAGGTTCACTGCAGCATTATTCACAACAGCCAAAACTTGGAAGCAACCTAGGTGCCCATCAAGGGAAGAATGGGTAAAGAAGACGTGGTATGTATACACAATGGAATGCTACGCAGCCCTAAGAAACGATGAGATCGGCCATTTGTGACAACGTGGATGGACCTTGAGGGTATTATGTGAAGTGAAATAAACCAGAGGGAGAAAGTCAAACACCGTGTGATCTCACTCATAAGTACAAGATAAAAACAATGACAAACACACACAGAGCAACGTAGATTGGATTGGTGGTTACCATAGGGGGAGGGGGGAGGATAGAGAGCCAAAGGGGCGATGAGGCTCACATGTGAGGTGACGGACTATCATTAGTTTTTGGGTGGTGAACACGACGTAATCAACACAGAATTCGAAATATATTACAACGTAAATCTGAAAGCTACATAAGGTTAGAATCCACTGTTACTGCAATAAAATAAAATAAAATAAAATAAAATAAAGAAGTGTAGGAGCCTCAAGAGGCTAACAGGCTTTTGAAAAGTTATTCTAGGGATTTGCATGGCTTAGCTCAGGGCGGCAGACACCAGCCTGAGACACAGCTGTGACATAGCCACTAACTTCAACTAAACTCTGTTCCGACTGCAGGGAAATCAAAACTACTGTAATCATAATTTATTGAAGGCTTCACTTTGTGCCAGATCCTGTGCCAACTGCTTTGCACCAACTGTCTCCTTTAATCCTCACATCCAAAAGGCAGGTTACCGTTATTCTCCCCATTTTAAAGGTGAGGAGGCGGAAGCAGAAAGATGGCAATCTGCCTGGAATTCACAGAAGGATTCTCTAGGTAGTGACATGACTTTTGGACAAGATTTAAAGGTTTAACACATGACAGTGAAGACGCAGATCCCGGTATCACAGAACGTGAAAAACACTGAGTCCTGCCAAATGTATTAAAACACTAATTATGGATCCTCACCATCTCTTGGCCTGTTTTTTCAGATGAGGGAAAACCCAGTGTGAAAAACCATTGAGGAACCTTGTATAGGCTCTCAGTGAACTGTAATTTTAATTTTCAACCTGGCAATAAAGCAGTAGACATCAAATATCTCTTTCTTTCTGCTTTCTGAGGAAGTAATTGCTTCTGTATTTGAGCCACTGTGCATACCTTTCTTGATTTCCCCTCCTTTCCATATGCTCCTCCAAGTATTTAACAAATGTACCTAAATTCTGTGTTGTTTTGTATTAGTGTGATGGCAACAATCAGAAGATTCTTGAATATCATCTTACTTTGAAGTTTAGCCTGGAAGCCACCACTTCTCCCCTTGGTGTAATTATGGGAACATTTTCACAAATAATTCCATGATCCACATCAATAACTTTTCCTATAAGTTAAGGAACTACTTAAGTTACAAAAGCTATCACACTTTATTGTTAATTACGTAAATAACTTAAAGTATAATGCAACATAGATAAATTCGTTATAAAGATAATTCATAGTAACAAATCAGAAAACCAAGTGAAATATAGATATCTATATCTAAAGAAAAGTTTAACGTAAATTTGGACATTTTGACACGTCTACTTGGAAAATCTTTCTCAGAAACATTACTTACCAATAATCTAATGTCAACATCATAATGAGAGCAAAGCTAAACTCTATCTGATATAAGCCAGCCATACTCTTTACAACTACTTGCTTCTCTAAATTAACCTTTCTTACAGAAAAAACACGGTGCCCCAAAAAGGGAATTAAGACATTTATATATAATTTTTAAAAATATGATAACCAAATAAGTTTAAAAACATAGGATGAAGAACAATATGACATTAGTTCTAATTCTGTTATTTGATTTTTAAAAGCAAACAATTCATTCTGCCATATGTGCAGTTTCCAAAAATAATTCTAGAAAATTTGTTCTAAATAAAGGTAACAATTTTTTTTTAATGGTAATGTTAGTCACCACTCCTCAAACTGCAATACTAAGTTTAGGAATAACTATTTAAATAAATAAATGTTGGTTTCTTTTATCTGTTAAAGACTAGCTTCTAAAAAACTTTAGTTCTGTTGATAAACACTTAAATACAGGAAAAATATAAAAACATTTGAGTCTAATACCTTTGATTTCCAACGTATCACTGAGGGATAATTCTATGTTAGCTCCATTCTTGCTGTGGTTTTCAGACTCTTGCATGACAGCAGTTCTCTTATAAATGCCTCTTTTCACTTCATCAAAGACCCAAAACATATTGTACACTCGAGCAGTATAGCCTGCTAATTCAGTGATCTAAAACCAACACAGAGAAATAAAATAGAGTTAATATACTCAAGACAGACTTAAAAAAAATATGCAATCATATAAGCTGTTTGATTTAATGTTAAAGATCCTATGTTATTATACATGAAAAATAAATAACATATCTAATAACTAAAACAAGTAACGGTAAAAAGCTTATCAAGAGAGCAACATAGCAACATGTCAATGTAAGTTTGATTGGGATTATAAAACACATAAAAAATTATTCATTCAAGTCAGGGTTAAAAACGAAATGTAAAGATTTCAGAATATTAGTGAGACTTAAAAATCTTTGGTCAAGGGACTGGCCCCACGGCCAAGTGGTTAAGTTTTCACGCTCCACTTCAGCGGCCCAGGGTTTTGCCGGTTTGGATCCTGGGTGCAGACCTAGCACCGCTCAGCAAGCCATGCTGAGGTAGCATCGCACATAGCAGAACCAGAAGGACCTACAACTAGAATATACACTATGTACTGGGGGGCTTTGGAGAGAAGGGAAAAAAAAGATTGGCAGCAGATGTTGGCTCAGGTACCGATCTTAAAAAAAAAAAATCTTTTGGGGCCAGCCCCAGGGCCGAGTGGTTAAGTTTGTGTGCTCTGCTTCAGCGGCCTAGGGTTCACCAGTTGGAATCCTGGGCACAGACACGGCACTGCTCATGAAGCCATGCTGAGGCAGCGTTCCACATCGCACAACTAGAAGGACCCACAACTGAAAATACACAACTATGTACGGGGGGCTTTGGGCAGAAAAAGGAAAAAATAAAATATTCATAAATAAATAAATCTTTAGTCAAATTTCTGATTTGACTCGTTTAAATGACAGATTTCATTTCCAGAAAATTAGAAATTTTGTGAAAAGCTTAAGTTCATTCAATGAAATTATGATCCTTTATTTTGATATCATTTTTCAATTTAAAATAGGTTTTAAATAGAAAAAAAATACATTTTTTTTCTTATTAGAAATGAATGTTTCTGAGTCAAATTGATTGTCAAAATTCCTAAGCTTGGCGGAGAAAATATCCCTGCTAGAGGATACCAAAATTGGGAGTGAGCTCAGTGAAAAGCTTCAACTCCTTTTCAGTCCAAATTCCACAATTCAGCTTCTTTTCAAGCCAAACATGATTTATATGCCCAAAGAAAAACATTAAATATGACTTTTTTCTAGGTGAGATTAAAGATAAGATGAGATAAATCTCTGCTTTAGTCCATAAGGCTCAATAGAGTGGTACCTTGCTCCTATCCTGCCAGTGATCCAATTTAGGCTGAATCTCCTGCTGTTTTTCTATTAAAAGAACACCTTGTTGTCAGGGTACTGTGAAAGGTGACTCATCTCCTGTCAAGACCATCTTTCTCAGTGAAAAGGAAAGCACAAAAACCATTCCCTTACAGAAATGTTTACTAGGAAACTGGTACCAATAAGCGAGGCAGGTCACTAGTAAATGTCTCTTAAACAATAAATTGAGGAATAATACAACAATGCTGACATTTGTGTAAGATTTTTGTGTGTGCAAAACAAGCAGTAAAAGAGTGCATATTACTGTCAAAAGCTTTCTACCGTGTTTCTACTGTGTGAGAGGTCTGTAGCTGGATTAGTATCGCATTTCTATATGTTAATGTTATAGCTATTTAAAGGGTAATTTCTAAAATGTTATCCACAAAAATCTCCTGAGTTCTCAAGCAGAGGAAAACAGAGCTAAGGATTAACAAAATATGGATTCAAAAGAAACCTGGCTAAATATATTTGCATAAAAAAATAAAAAGTCCAAAACCAAATGTAGAGGTCAGTTAAAGAAAAGCAGGAGGCAAGGAGTTAGTAGACCAGGATGCAGGGTGGAGTGGGCAAAGAGTGTCTGAAAAAACCTGAGAATGTGACTGTGGACAAATTACTTTGGGATATAAGACAGGGGGTTTGCCCTTGAACTCTAACTCTAAAAAGGACCCTTGCTCCCTCTGGAGCTAGCAGAGAATGCATGATGCTTTCATGTGCTGTCATAGCAGCAATAAGATTCTTTAGAAGTGAACATTCTGTGATTCAAAGCACAGTCAGCCAAAATAAAGCAAAATGCAATCAGTTTTTGTGTCGGAGACAATCTAGAAAAACTAATTGATGTTCTTTCTGTGACTTAGATACCAAAGTATTTTAATGTGAGATGGCTAAAATTTTGATTTGTCATTTAATTTTAATAAGTAATTTATTAATCAAAAAACCTATCCTCAAAACTGTGTCTTCAGATTATCAAAATTACTATTTGAAAAATTTTTTAAAATTGAGTTGGTTTGGTACGTGGCCCTAAACAACTGGTTTTACTTTTATTTTTTTAACCCAATTCAAGAAATCAGTTGTTGAATGAGACTGAAAAGTTTTGTGGGTAAATCACAAACTTTGTAACTCTTTTATATGGCTTATTCAAGGCTGATTTAATAGGCAGCTAAATTTATAAAGATGCTCTGGCAATTTATATTGATACAAAAGCCACAAGAGTAATTAATAGTGAGAATGTCTGTCCATGGGAATATTATGTAACACCTGAACTGAATAAAATGATTTCCAGTCTTAACACTGTGATATCTGCAGGTCTTATTACCATTCTTTCAGCAAGTATTTATCGACCACGTACAACATTCCAAGCATTAAAATGGATATTAAGAATGTAAAGCTGAGTAAGACAGTTCCTGCTTTCCACTCAGGGCCTGGTGCAGGGGATAGTTAATTACAATGTGGTAAAGCACCAGGTGTACTGTGAACACAGAGAAGGTAGAGCCAGACTCTGCAACGAAGGCGGGAAGAAGGTGGAATCACAAGAGGGTTTTAGAGGTGGTTGGTGAGGCTTGACTTGTCATGAAGGATGAGTAAAAGTTTGCAAGGTATATAAGTAATATTATTGGCTAACATTTAGCGACTGCTTAATATGTATTGTTTTAAACATTCTACATGTATTAACTCACAACAACCCTACAAAGTCAATGCTATCATTATCCTTATTTCACAGATGATGAAACAGACACAGACAGGTTAAGGAATTTGAGTAAGTTCATATAATTTGTAAATACTGGAGCAAGAATTTAAATTTAGGCACTCTGGCTCCAGAATCCACACCTAGGGGTGTGGTTTTTTTTTTTAATTAAAAACAAATACGTCATACTATAGACAGAAAAAGAGGAGTTATAATTGAAAGTGTAAAAATTAAAGGGTATTAGCAGCAATATACTTGGGAGGGCTGCCTTTTATCTTGATTATACTCTTAGCAATGTTTGGTAGAGAAAAACGTTTCCAAAATACTAAGTATATCTTGTAATTTTCATTTTGCTTGATTTTCATATATCTTATTTTAATCAAATTGATGACGAGAAATGCAAGTACCTCTTTGTATGAAGACATAATCCTTTCAATAGCATCAGCTCCAGAGGCCAATAAATTTCGAGCAGTAGTAAAGGCTTCCGTCCGTTCACTAACCATAGCTTGTTTGGGGCCATCCTCTAGATCTAAAAGCAAATTACAAAACTATTGAGTTTTTTCAAGTAACTAAATGCTTTATTTTATACAGATGAAATTGTGGCCAAAACAACCACATGTAAATTTTTCATTAGTACCAGCAATTTCCTAGAAATTTAATGAATTATTGAAAATACAATATTTGTACGAGATTTTATTTAAAGCTTTCTTTTGTTTCATTATTTTTTTAGAAGGAGACTTGGAACAAAAGTAAGTCTATAGGAATTATGACTATTTTCATTTAGCATTCTTTTAACTTTTTCCAAATTCAACTCCCTGCCCTTATTACAGCTAGGCAATCAAATACTATGGATTTGGTCAATAAAATACTACTAATAGGAATACAAGCAAATATTTCTAGTGTAGTTCCTTTAATAGAAATGCAAGTTAGCTGACCCTCATAATCCAGCCTCTGTCTACCTGTTTCAACCAACCCTCAATCTACAGTCTAGCGGCAGCCCAAACATGCAATACTCTATTTATCCTCTGCTATTTGCATACATGATTTCTTCTGACTTCAATATACTTCTCTTCCTTCTTTGTCTAGCTCTTTCTTCAAGAGTTAACTCTTTAGTAAAGGTTTCCCTGGAAACTTTTGCTGGCCTTTCCAATGGACTTTAAGTTTCTTAAGGGTCAAGAATGTGTGTTTTATTCTTTATTCCTAGTACTCAGCAGAGTCTCCAGCACATAGTACTCCTTAATGTGTATTGAATGGATGCATGGATGCATGGATGGGATGGATAGATGAATGAACATCCTAAATTACTGTCAATGCAGAATTACGGTTATTATCGCATATCTATTTAATTTAGTCTCATTCTTCAAAATTATTCTCTCCAAGTCATTACTTTAATCTTTCCAACAATTTGAGTCTCTATCTGGCCCGTCTATAGATTATTTCCAAAGTTCTAAATTAAATGCTGAAAATTAATGAAGAAATTAGAGTGATATAGATATAGTCTAACTTTGATATTTATTGTTCTCTGATTTATCTCAGTGCAAAAGTTTTTTTTCTCCATATCAGTGCAAATATTTAACTTGTGCCCTATTATGACTACCAGATAATTTCATATTTACTTGCTCACAGACAGCTCAGCTGGGTTTGAAAGAGATCCACGCATAATATAAGGTAAAATGCACTCAGCAGATATTTACTGAACACCTAGATATGCAAGAAATTAGGCAAGGTGCTATAGGACATGCAAGGATAAATGTGATTTTCAGACTCTTTCCTTAGGGAGCCTACAGTTTGGTAGGAGAGAGAAGACAAGTTCCCAAATAACTGTGCAGGGCAGCCTATGAAGAGAGTTAATGGGAGGTGTTTAGAGGAGGCAAAGATCATTTCTTGCTGCAAGAGACAGGAAATGCTTCCTGGAGGAGTAGACTGTGAGTGAGGCCTTGAAGACCACACATAATTTCAATAGATCATAAGTATAGTATAAGCAACAGGACAGAGAAGGGAAATTTCAAGCAATGCCAAGTGAATGATAAACAGCCTGATCAAGTTACAGCATGGGTTGGTGTCAGGCACTGATTTCACCCGAGTATGAGAATCACCATGAGTTCATGGGGCCCTTTTACAATAGTCTAGGGGCCACCCAGTGGCCGAGTGGTTAAGTTCCTGAGCTCCACTTTGGCAGCCCAGGGTTTCGCTGGTTGGGATCCTGGGCACGGAAACGGCACTGCTCAGCAGGCCACGCTGAGGTGGTGTTCCACACAGCATAGCCAGAGTCACTCACAACTAGAATATACAACTATGTACTGGGGGGTTTTGTGGAGGAGAAGAAGAAGAAGGAAAAAAAGAAGATTGGCAACAGTTGCTAGCTCAGGTGCCAATCTTTAAAAAAAAAAGAAGAGGACAAATAGTCCAATGTGGTTCCTCCTAGCCCTACTGTTGTCACTGCTCTAGAGGACTCCTGTTAGCCCCCTTGAAGTGAGTGAGTTTCCCTGAGGAATGAAAAAAGAAAGGCTTTGAGTGCTGGTATAAGTGAGGAGTGAAAAATGTGATTGAATAAATAGACTGGAAACAGAATGTAGATATTCTTACATTTAAATGTGTGACAAAATTTAGATAGACACAAAAAAATTACCAAAAGATTCTCAGCAAGCTACCAAAATAGTGAATTGCTGAATCAGTGAAAGCACTAAGAATAGTTTTGGCTCATAGAGAATCTGGCTGGTGATCTAAAATAATCATGGGATTTTATGAATTTGGGTTAAAAGCGGTTTAAATAGTAGCTTTTACTGACAGTCTCTGTTAAGAAGTAAAAACTCTAGCACAGATGAACTGGTGTTTGACATGGCATGGCACTTTCCACGTCGCTTTAGCAGATTAATGCCTATTGGCAGATTAATGCCTATTGGGTTTTCTTCGTGCTTTTAGCAACAAAATTACAAATAGCTCTGGACAGATTTCATTTGACTTTTATTCTACGGATTGTTCTTTGGAAAGTACTGTGAGAGCAGTGCCAGTAGTATTTTGCCATGCACACAACAGCCAACTGCATAACCTCTGTGAGAAGGGTAGATTCCTCAGTGTCAGAGATATAAATTCATGACCTAAAGCACTCACCTATTTTGTATCCCAGATCAACACATTTTATCTTCCTCACCAAATATTGTGAATACGTTGTCAAAAGTGCCTCACTTAAGGATTTAATATTTAACATTATATCTTCTCATTTTACTGCTATTTTCAGCTCTGGTAATAAAAGGATATATTGAAACACGGTCACATCTGTTGCTATTTCACTGAAAAGGTGAGAAAGGATTTAAAACTAAGGTTATGTAATACATTTGTCAAAACCCATAGAACTGTATAATACAAAGAGTGAATCCTAATGTAAACTATGGACTTCAGTTACTAATGTATAAATATTGGTTCATCAGTTATAACAAAGATATCACATTAATACAAGATGTAAATCACAAGGGAAATTATGGGAGGAGGGGAAATTTGGGAACTGAACACTTTCTGCTCAATTTTTCTGTAAACCTAAAACTATTCTAAAGAAAATTGTCTGTTAATTTTTTAAAAATTAAAAAAGCAGGCTACCCTTCTGTACTTTTTTCTTTGGACTTACAATCTGAGTTTATTTCTTGTCATTTATGTTTTATCTTTGCCACCTTGACAAATCTCAATCTTACCCTACCTCATACCATATATAAACATCAATTCTAACTGATGATCTTAATGTGAAATGAAAAACCAATAAATTTCTAGAAGATAAAATAGGAGAGGGCCGGCCCAGCGGTGCAGCGGTTAAGTTGGCACGTTCTGCTTCTCGATGGCCTGGGGTTCACTGGTTCGGATCCCGGGTGCAGACATGGCACCGCTTGGCAAACGCCATGCTGTGGTAGGTGTCCCATGTATAAAGTAGAGGAAGATGGGCATGGACGTTAGCTCAGGGCTAGTCTTCCTCAGAAAAAAAAAAAGAGGAGGATTGGCAGTAGTTAGCTCAGGGCTAATCTTCCTCAAAAAAAAAAAAAAAAAATAGGAGAATAACTCTATGACCTTGAGTGACGCAAATATTTCTTAAACAGGACAAAAAAAGCACTAACAACAAAGAAAATGATTGATAAATTGAACTATATTAAAATTATGAACTTCTCTTAGACACTTAAGAGACTGAAAAGGCAAGAATAGAGAGGGAAAAGAGATTTGAGTGTGTGTGTGTGTGTGTGTGTGTGTGTGTGTGTGTATCTGACAAACTACTCATTACAGAATACACAAGAGCTTTACAAATGAACAAGCAAAAACCAGATAAGCCAGTTTAAAAATGAACAAAAAACTTATCGGTACTTCATAAAAAAGGCTATCCAAGTAGCCAATAAACAAATGAAAAGTGCTTAACCTCCTCAGTCATCAGAGAAATGCAAATTAAGACTACAATGAAGCACGCTTATACACTCATAAGAATGCCTAAAAGGAAAAAGACTCACATCAAACATTGACAAAGATGTGGAGCAACTAAAACTCTCATACGTACTGCATGATACTATTTATATGAGGCTCAAAACCCAGCAAATACTAATGAATGATCGGTAAAATGCCTGCCTTTGCTGTGGCATGGGGGCAGGGGCAGGAGGAAGTGGGGATGGGGGTAGGAGGCTGAAGATGAGGATAAGACTGGGAAGGGATTTCTGGGATGGGAGCTTCTAGGATGAAGGTAAGGTTCTGTTTCTTCTCAGTGGTGCTTACGTGTATGGGTTGACTTTGTGACAGTTCACTGAGTGGTACACTAATGATTGTGCCGTTGTGGGCATGTATGTTATACTTTAAAAATTATAGCTACTGACACGAATAGCTAATTACTGCTAAAAAGTATGTCTTTGATATGTACTGATAATTACTGTGACAATAATTGGTCAACAAGAGAGTAGTCATATGTAAACTGACCCAAATACAAAATTATATTTCAACAATTTGGCATTTGAATATGAGACATACTCCTGCAGCAGGAGCTATGGAGATCATCTTGTTGGAAGTACATTTTAGGAATAAAATATCACCCATGTTATGAGGGTTATGGTAGAGTTCAGTTCCATTCCTAAGAGTGCTTTCAGTTGCTACTTCGGATGTGCCACCTCACGTTAGCAGATCACCAACATGTGGACGCTACTGGCAGTGCTAGTGGCTTAGGTGCTCTCTTCACTGCCTGTCAGGTGTCTGCGATAAGGTCCGGCAGAAGGGACCTATAAGTAGCTTTCCCTGGCCTTGCCCAGAACTGCTTTTGATATGAAGAGAAGAAAAGTGGCCCATAACATTAAAAAATTGAGATACAGCTCCCAGGTAACTATTTTCTTTACATAATTTCAGTCTTTCTCTTAATACAAAGCAAAGAAAGGGGTAATGTCCTCTAAGAAAATATAATAGAAACTATATATAATTAACTATTTCAATGCCTCTATTTCAACCATTAGCTCCCACGATTGCTTGGTCTCAAACTAAGTTAAGTCCCTTATAGACTAAGTTCCAATATAGCTAAATGGAGGTAGCGTGATGAAGGTAAGAAAAGTAACACACTAGGAATCACATAATGTCTTCTATCCTTAGTGCTTCCACTAACCATCTGTGTGCCCTTAGGCAAAGCTGGGGCTCCAGACTGGATGACCTCTAAGCTCCTCATATGAGTGAAAGTGGCATGATTCCACATGCAATTTTGTAATGTGAACTTGAATATAAACATAATCCTGTCCTAACCATAAGATTTCACTTGAAGTTGTAGGTGGGTGGTATAACAAATCTACTACAAAACTATTTTTCTTTTCTCCTCCAAAAAAACTATGCAGGCTCTTCCTCCTATCTGCACTTTTACCTCTGACTTCCTAATCACTTTTAAATATCTTGCTCTCTTAACAACAATAATCGTGCCAGCAAATGTCTATTGAGCATTTTTGATGAAGCAGGCATTGTTTTAAGTTTTACACATGTACTCTTCTTTAATCCTCCTAACAACCCTGCTATAATTTCTCCCATTTCAGAAATGAGGAAATTGAAGCACAAGAAGGTTAAATGACTTGCCCATAGTCATAGCCTAGTAAGCAAAAGAGTAAGCATTTGAACCCAGGCAATCTGATGCCAGAGCCCACATGGTAAGAATAGAATAAATAGTAACAATGATCCACCTAAATTCTTACTACTTGCTGAGAACTGTTTCAAAGCACATTAAATACATTATATACAATTTCATAATTCTGTAAGATATATATTACTATACCTATGGTTAAGAGAGGAAAACTGAGGCATATAAAGTTTATGCAAATTTCTCAAGGATGGATAACTACTAAATAGCTGAGTCAAGATCTGAACAGTGGCCTCCTTCTTTACTGTATTGTCTTTTTTTCCTCTATCCTACTTTTTCTCCCTTTTCTCTTTGCCATTCTTCTCTCATTCACCCACTTTTTCCACCTATTTTTGCTTTAAAATATACAGTATCCTGTATTTAATTCATCTCTAACATAAGGGACAACTCAGGGCATAAGTGTAAATTAAGACTGAAGATTAGATTAGAATATATGATATGTAATTCCAACACCTAAAGCCTCAAAGATATATCATTATTTAGAAAAAATAATTTTGTATGAGTAAAACGCTAACAATATTTTCATGTGTTAAATCATTGTAGGTCAAATGTCTTTAGTAAATACGTACAAACATTATAAGCATATATATAGTAACATTAGAAATTACAGAAGATATTGAAGCACCTTCTCATAATAATGCTGTCATATGAATTTATGTTTTTCTTCTATGAAATTCTTATACTGCTTCTCTTTGTATAAAATCCTCTTTTGAAAAGAAGCTTTAAGAATTACTTTATTTTACTTGCATCACTGTGATTATCATAATTTCAATCTGAAATTTTAATGTTGTTTCTTTAATTTAATATGATATTTTCAGGATTTATTTTTAAATATCTTATTACATCACACATAGAAATAAGATTGTTAGATTCTTTGCATACACAGTTTACTTCTTACCGGTCTCTGTGGGGTTAATTTGTCACCATTAATAGCTGCATTTTCTCTGCTCTATGTTGAATACTCTTGGGTTTTGTAATAAGACCAGTGCTTCCAAGGACTAAGAGAACTACACTATAATCTTGTCATTGGTGTTGTCTCTATACATTATATATGAAACTTTTAAAACATCCATATACTTAGATTCACTACAAATATCTGATAATTTTGTTGTGTCTTACTAAAACTAATCTCAAGACCATAAATTTTTGTGTCATTTTTTTCTCCAATACTTTTTTGAAAAAGCAATTTATTTTATCTTATAATGAAAGGATTATGTCTAAAAATACTATTACTAACAACGCCTTATTCAATATAAACTTTTTAAATGATTTTTTTAAAAATAAAACTTTGAAAACATAAAAATAGATAAAATTCAGTTTCCCAGTGGTCTAAACACAGTATTAGACAGTTGAGTTGTGGAGTATATTTGGTATATCTATAGTCTTATCACATGGGATTGACAAATTCCAATTTACTAAAATGAACAATTTTAGGTTAAGAATGACTCAAATTTGACAAGTTTTTTTGTAATAATTGGTTAAAGCACTGAAGCCCTGTTTCAAAATATTAAAGTATAGGGTAATTTTTTCACTTGTTTTTATTAGATGACTTCAAACAAATAACTTAATTCTTGATTCCACACCAAAAATAGCCGTAAAATAGTGTGAATTCTGTTACCTTATTCTCAGTGTTGCCTTTTGTTTCCTAGGTAATAATTGTCACTCTGTATCAAGAACATCAAGAGCATGCTCTGTACTTTATAAACATTATTCTGTTAAATCCTCCCAAGAGTCCTCTGAAGTAGCCTTTCCAATTCTCCTTTTACAGATGAGGAAAAGAGGTTCAGAGTTTAATTAACATGACTAAGAGGATACAGGCAGGAAGAGGGAAAGCCAAGAGTTGAGCAAAGCTCTGTCTTACTACAAAGCCCATGCTTTTATTTAGTTACTTCAACACTAAGGCCAATTTTGACCAAGTGGTTTTTAAAGAGAAGGGGGAACGTTTTATTTTGGAGGAAGAGCAGAAAATGCTGCTACTTTAATTAACTCCCCTTTGTCTCTGCCCATTAAGACCCAAACTCCCATCTCAAGTATTACAGAATGTTTTAATATTGTTCTTGTTGTCCTTATCTTTCTTAGTTATCCCAAAGATGAAAAATGTTGGTAAAAACCACTGGGGTGGTGATAGCTAGAATTAGACAGGGGCAGCTTGACAACCCCTACCCCGACAATGCCACCAAATCATGCTACATAGAAGGTTTATCTATGTTACCTACAAGTAGAGGAGATCTTGTTCCATGGTGTGAAGCACTTCCTAAAACAATATTCCTAGTTGCCTAATGTAGTCAACCAACTCTTCAAATCACAAAACAGGGCAGATCCAGTGATAGAATATTTATAGACTAAACACATGGGATGTGCAGAACTGAAGTTTAAAACACATGGAGAGAACTTACACTGCTTTTCAAGATATTAATTTGAAATATCTCACAAGTGGAAAGGACTTTTGAGCCACTTATCTCCTTTCACATTGCAGGTATTATTATTGGATGTTGCAAAGTCTGCCTTTGTTTCTGACCATTAATGACCACAGAAAAATGGCTACATATACAGTTTCACTCACACAAAACCAGCAGTGACACCTTCAAGAGAAATAATCCTAAACATATATTGAAGATTAAGCATAAATGTCATTACCACCATCTGCAAAGCCAGTTGCAGTGATAATAGGTACAGCCACCATCATCAGTCCACTGCTGCTCCAAACATACTTCATCAAGCACTGCTCTATCATGATGTACCACAAACGTTTGGATAAAATGAGGTTCATCTGATCGGCTAAAGCTTTGTAACTTTTCTGGAGTTGCTTCATTTCCACCTATAGAGGGAAAAAGAGGCAAGAACCCAGCATGAGTTATAAAAGTAAATATTGTATGTCTGAAGGCTTTCTTTAAAGATAGGTACACATTATTTTGTTTTACTTAGTATAGTATGATCTATGATTCTAACAACTAAAAAATACAGATTAATATAAGAATGAGTCATTATTATTTAATTTGGTCACACCTATATTATTCAAAAAAACCCATGATGCTCAGTAAATATAAAGTACATGTCAGTGATTTATAATTTTTATTTCAAAATTACATGCATGAGGTTAAAATTAAACGATATTCTATAAGACATGAGTAAACAATGTTAGAACTTTATCCTTCTTGATCACACCAAAAATATTTGAAAATAAACACGACACACATACGTGCAATTAGAGTCCATTTTCGAACTAACTCAATTTGGTGGATTTTGTCTTAAATGCCGGAAGCCTACAGCATGCTATAATTTAAATCACTGAGTTCAATGATTCAAGAAGAATCACAAGTCAATATGACTAATACAACATATAAGGCCAATTTTCAAGGGGGAGTAGAAGTCCTAAATTTGCTTTAAATTTGCTTCTTCAGATTCCTACTACTGTAAACATTTGTCTTGATAACTAATGATGCTTCAAAAAGTAAATAATTCTGCTTGGGAATTAAAATACCATTTCAACTTAAGAATACCTGAATATTTCATTTGTACTAAGTCATTTGTATTAAGATTTCAGATGCATCACCTTAAAAAATTTGGTCGTATTTAATATTCTGAGGTTACTTCAATGCTCTGGAAGATTATGTAATTAGGCTAACTATTTTAGGGATCTGCTTAATGTCGAAAATCTTTAGTATTTAGAAATAACGTTCTGAAATTCCTTTTCTCCTCATTTCTTCTCTAATCTTAGCTTTTCTCTCAAAGCCAGACAAAATTTCATTTCACTGCTTCTTTTTATTTGTGTCAAACATGGTGCTGAACATTAAGAGTTGGAAATGCCATTTGTGAGACACATTCTCCTGCACTTCTTAGGACTGAGGACCCTCCACTGCTGACCAGACATGCAAAATTGTTAAACTTGTCTTTCATGTAAAAGGACAGGGTTTTTTCCCTCTTAAAAACAAAGGGCCCTCAATAGTAACAACAAGAGAATACCATCCTAAATTTTCCATCTCAATGGACATGTGTTTACTCAGTTTCCAAACACATTTTCTTCTAATGCTCTACAACCAATTAGGATTTAAGTTTTAAGAAAATGCTTCAGAGATAATTTTGAGCATGTTTGGGTAACTGAGGCCAAGTAGACTGAGTGCTGAAAATTTTATTTTCATGAAACTTTAGAAAAGTTTGCACTCTATAATTCTTTAACAACTTGTGAGTAAAAAGGGTAAGGAAGCATACATTCTAGTACAGGTTTAGATGTCATCGGAGTCTAAAACGCTAAAGAAGTGGGCCCATCAACAGTACAACAGATGGTATCTAGCACTGCAGTGGCAGCTCGAACAGTCTCACATTTCACCCATCATCTTAATTTCTATCTTACCTTATGTCCTCTGTAAAAGGCAATTTCTTCAACATTGGCTATAATTCTGGAGTGCACATACCGCAAATAGCCTTTTCTATGAGCTTCTTCAGCCACCAATTTACCAAATTTGGGAGAGCAGGCTTTCAACACTTTAGCAGTGGCATATACCACAAGCCCTGCTAATAGGGTGGGCCCAATTGGGCTAGCTCCTCTGGATGGAGCAGTCTGGATGAGCGTATAGGAGGTCAGGATTACATCTAAAATAGGTTTGGTCAGATTAGAATACAAGTGAGCCACAGATTGGGAGAACATCATAATATCCTCAGTAAGAGACTGGTCAGGGTTTGCCAGCCTCCCATCCATATTGATCACCTTATAATAAGTCTGATTTGTAAAATAGGTTTCACAGGCATGGTCTATTAGGCGAGTTCTGAAGGCCAAAGCCAGTTTGCACTCCAGGTACCTTATCACACTGTTCACAGAGGCAGCAGGGATGGCAATCATAAGCCACTTGAGTAATTTGATGATGAAAGCCAGTTTGCACTCCAGGTACCTTATCGCACTGTTCACAGAGGCAGCAGGGATGGCAATCATAAGCCACTTGATTAATTTGATGATGAAAGCCAGTTTGCACTCCAGGTACCTTATTGCACTGTTCACAGAGGTAGCAGGGATGGCAATCATAAGCCACTTGAGTAATTTGATGATGAAAGCCCGAGGCTTCTTTTCCACAATGCTTTTCACGATTTGTCCATCCAGACCAGCCACATAGATAGACAGAAATGTTCTCGAGATCAGAGCCACCGAGTGGAGGCAGAGCCATCCTGTTTCAGTGGTCACAAGTTTTGGAAAGAGAATTTTCCAAAGTTCTAGCAGCTGTTTGAAAAAATCTGCATTCACTCCAGGCGAAGAATTTTTACAAGTGGTCTCGGTGCAATGCAGTATTTCTCTGTTCTCTGCAGTCGGGTAAGCTGCTTCTTTTCTCTTCCTGTGGCCAGATTGCTTTAAACGCTTGCTAATGATGGGATAGAGGGTTTTCAGAGCATATGCGGCAGCCACCAGGCAGGCAGCCCTTTTAGCAGCGCTCGATCTGGTCCATTTCACTCGATCAGCTGCTGCATTTAGCATACGTGTCATTTTCCCAATTACCCAAACCGGCTTCAGAAAGAACTGGTTTTAAAAGATCATGATCCACCGGAATCCCCAGCAAATGTTTCGGAAAGTCCTACAGCGTTCCATAGTCCGCAGCATTTCTTCTCTTCTTTTTTTAAATTTTGCTTTTGTCTTTTTCAATTTTGTTCTGCTGTGACAGATGCAGCGGAGCTCAGACTCCACCGCACCTACTGGGGATGATTCCCTCAGAAGCTCAAGCTGCACTAAGCCGCCCCAAGCTCCTCCCTCACAGGCCCCTCATTGGCTGTGAGGATGGTGGGACCTTGGAATCCTCGCCGCTTCCCTTTGAACCTTGAAAATGAGGAGAAAGCAAAGCGAATTACATCCTTAGGCAGGAGTCCAAAGAGTTAAATGTCTATTTTGGGAAAGGTCGAGTCAGGGCAGCCGCGGGCGACAAAACCTGCCCCAGCTACTGAGCATGCTCAGCGTCACTTAGAAACGCACAGAAGTTTCAGAATATACATCACTCCTCTAAGGTTTTAGTAGATTCCACAAGGGGAAGAGCAGAAAGAAAAGGAAATTTCCAAGCGCTATAAAACGAGATGAGGCAGAAGGAGCTAGGGAGACGAGGGAGGAGGGGCCAGAGGACCAACATGAAATGAATGTGAAAAGGATATGGAATGAATGTGAAAGGGTATGGACTGAATCTGAAAGGGAGAGAGAGGAAAGGGACAAGCGGGAGGGACACTGGAGAAAGCAAACTATCAAATACTTAGATCTGTTTTTCAGTCCCATTTTATTTTATTTTTTCTGTCTCTGTTTCTCACGAAGTCCCAGAATCTATCAGACAAGTCGTAATTGAGGGCATATTTTGTAAATAAATAGGAGAGAAGTCTTCTGCATTATAGAAAATAGTTCTTTGCTATATCTCCATCTCTATGTTTACTTGTCCTTACAATAAAAATCTTCCAGCCCCACAACTGCTATTTTTAGCAATGGAGATCTGATGCACTGGTATTTATTTACAAGGTGACTATTGAATAAAAAAGAGCAGTGTTTCACTTCTACCACCCTCTTGTGTCCTTTAGATAGTTGTTACTTGGAGGTGTGTGACTTTATAACCTAAAGTTAACCATTTGGGAATCCAAGTGGAGTTAGATGGTGGAAATAGCTTCTCTGGGACCTTACTTCATTTTTTGAGAGTTCTTTGTCTTTTGCAAACTTTTGTTTTGCTTGTTTTGTTTAGGCTTAGAGATAATCTATTGGCTACTTCCCACTTTGGTTATTTGATTCAAACAAAGAGCGTTAAAAAAATTTTCCCTACATCCCTAATGGAGGACTTAAACTGCTAAACAGTCAAGCAAAATTCTGCATACTTTTAAATATGTAAAATGTTTAGGTAAGGATGAGTGTGTTTTCGAATATGCAAAAACATTTTTGCTTCCCCACACCCACCACCCCCCACAACATACATACACACTTCTAGTCAACTGGAAGCCTGGGAAGATATGCATTAAATTAGAACAGAGGTTGGCAAATTATAACCCAACCTGTGGGCCAAATTTGGCCTGCCACCTATTTTTTTATGGCCCTTGAGATAAGAACAGTTTTTACATTTTAAAATGGGTGAAAACACATCACAAGAATAATAATATTTTGTGGTGCATGAAAATTACATGAAATTTTTATTTCAGTGTCCATAAATAAAGTTTTATTGGAACACAGCCACAGCCATTTATTTATTTACTTATTTTCTATGGCTTTCAAGCCACAGAGCCAGAGCTGGATAGATGAAACAGAGCCTAAAATATTCACTATCTGGCCCTCTTCAGAAGAAGTTTGCCAACCCTTGTGCTAGAATATAAAACCTGTCTCAGTGTTGAATGATCTTCATTATTCAGTTTACTGTGAATAAAGAACTATTCTCCTTTTCATAAGTAACAATAGCCTTAAACTTTTAAAACTCCTTTCCCATGTACCTATATGAATTCCAAGAATCATCACAGGTCTCTTTTCATTTGTTTGCATTCAATTCAGCAGACTGACTAATACATGAGTGGCAAATTCATGCAAATTTCTTTTATAGCTGGCCATATTAGCAGCACAATCTATCATTCATTCCATTGAGACTTTCTAAGTCTGTATGTAGAGATCATAGTGTTATAGTAGTTATTTTCAAAATCTTTTATTCCTAATCTCACGTTTTTCATGTGTCAAAGTAAGGATCTCTTACCCTTATAAACTTTAATTCTTTATGTCACATCTCCTGACTGTGATAAGACAGGTGGAGGGCCAGGGTAAACTTAGCTGGGGGTGATAGGAGGATGTTCAGCCAGGCAGAACACGTACACAGAGGGTTGCACCGGTCAGCAAGCAGCTGGCAGTCGAGGCAAGTGGCCTGCATCACTGGCATAGGACAGCCACATCAGGGGAGGAGCAGGGCAGTGGGAAATCTAGAAGCAAAGAAGGTTAGAGATCGGATCAGGCCTGCACTTAGTTGTAGGTAGGTCAGTTTATCAACTGATAATGAAGCTAGGGTATAGGAACAAGCTTTTATTGGCTTCAGTGAAAGACTTGTTAGAATGAGGAAAATAATCAAGATAGAAAGACAGAAATTTGGTTACCGGAAGTGTGTGCAGGGAAGGTTGGAGGCCAGTTACTAGAACTGGGGAAAAGGTTAATGTGAGATTTGACCTAACGATGAGCCGCTTAAGTACAGATGTAACTATCACCATTTTAATTCCACTCCCACCCTTCACTCTACCCTACCCCCAAGAGTCAGGGTTGATCCTAGCATCTGAGACCAAGCTCAAGACTTCAGGGAAGGCAGAGGAAGAATTCAAGATGATAGGAAAACAGATACATAATTCCAGTTGGAAATATATGCCATTTAAGTAAGAAACTAAGAATGTCAAGGTACTTCTTTCATTTTTTATATTGCCATGCAATTAAAGCAGAAAGAATGCTAATTTAGTTTGAATTTCAAACTAGGTGAGAAAAAAAGAGTGAAAAAAAGTCACTTGTACTATAGTAAACATAATTCAGCCTAATTTCCACTCAATCTTCTCAACTTTACATGTGTGTATATGGGAAAGCATTAAAATTTTTCTTAAGAGAGGAGAAATAATCTTAAAAAAAGATCTTGAAAATGAATGAAAGTTAAAAAATAAGCAATAATTATCAAATTACTCTGTTCTCAAGTGTGATACTCTCAATGTCAGTGCCACAGTGGACATTACCAACAACCATGGAAGAGCAGGATTAAATAGGCTTTATATATATATTAGAGACTATATATATACACACATATATTAGGAAAACTACATGCTTTATAAACAGTAAAACATCAGAAATAAATTTTTATAATAAAGAGACCTACATATGTAAGTATATGAATAAAAATGTATAATGTAGAAAATATGTGTTATGTGTTTAGATAGTAAATCACCAGAGAGTAAATAATTTTTAGCAATAAAGATAAATTAAGGTTTAAGATTTGGGATGCATTTCCTTCTCAGCAAATGCTAAGTAGTATTTTATCTGTGCTGTATTCCTTTCTTGGAACTGTTTCCTGACCCAAGAGATTACCTAATTGCCCTACTGGCCCTAAAATAGCACAGCATTTGACTCATTATCTACCAGTCATGCTAGCCTTATTCATGTGAGCCACAAACACAATGAAGAGGAGATCTTAGGTCAATATTTCATCTGTTACAAATAACCACCTCATAACTGGTTCATAATGAAATGTCTTTTGCTGTGAAGGAAAACCCAGCAAATATCTTGTCTGAGGATGTATCTCATAGATTAATCTTTCCTTAGCCTAATTTACCACTTCCACTGCCTCTCTGTGACTGGAAGGAAAGCAGTGACTCTAGTCAGAGAGAAGACACGGTTCTATCCAGCTCCCACTTCTTGACTCTTCTCAACAGATTGGTCAACCTGTCCTTTATGTCTCTACCTATAGAATATATTTTAAAAGGTCAGTCAATCCTCTATAAAATTATTTTCCCCTTCTAGTTAATTTAGTTAATTTGTACCTGTTTCAAAATGCTGAAAGTAGGAAAGGCTAACGCACTGGGCCATTGCTTCTGACTCGACTGTATGGTTTAGTTACTGAAAAACGATGAGCTACTCCATGACGAAGACTAATTTGTTCTGAAATGCTATACTCACTTGGTTTAATTCAAACCAATGATAGATATACTTTGGTGAATTTTTGTGACAAAAATCAGTATTTATATGATTAAACGATGTCTACCAGGGCACATAATCCTATTTTAGGCAACTATATTTTAGGCACTATTTCCCAATGAGTTAACAGAAAATGTATCATATTTGAAAATGAGAGATTGCCCAGGTTAAAAATCTGGAAAACAATCATGACAATTGGGGAAAAAAAACCATTGTGTGCATTTGTTTGGTACAGGAGATTTCTAGTTTCTAACCAAAATATCATAGAACAGTGTGTAAGATAAACATTTTGTGAGGATATACAAACATAACACAGAAACGATCAGTAAAATCCAACTTTCGTTTTCAGATTTTTTTTCGGTAAGGTGTTTAAAGTCTTTGGGTCTTTACAGCTAAACCCAGTTTTGATCAAGCTCTCTAAGAAACCCACAAAATGGTAAGTTACTACAGCGCAATATTTCTAATAAACAACTGTGTACTGAATATTGAAACTGCACGTGAAAGATATTTAAAGGATTTGGATATGGAGTGATGTCGGAATGGAAACATCATCTTGAGGATTACGGATCCATATCTTTGTTCTTGCCTTCTTTTTCTCCCCTCAGTCAGTTCTTTGACCTAAAAAAAAAAAAGGCTGAGACCTACAGCAAAGTAAATAAAACTATGGTGGGGGTGGTTTGAAACACTAACCCTGCGGCCACAGCCCGACACTTCATTTCTTGAGGGTTCCTTCGCCTGACCGGTTGAAACCGCTGTGTTCTTCCTCCTTCGGACGCGCTGCTTTCCCACGGCGTCCCCTGCGGCCCTCTCAGGACAGCGTCTCCGCAGAAACCGCAGAGGCTGCCGGGAGACCCGGAAGGAGCCTAACCAGGCCGCAAAGGCTGTAGGGAGGCTGGGCTGTAGGCCCGTGGGCCGGAGAGGAGCGGGCTGAAACCGAGGAAGCTGTGGCTTAGCACTGAACGGAGCCGTCTGAAGTGCAGCTGTCAGAACCCCAGTGTCTTCTCAGAAGTTTTGGGGAGATGAACTGGGTCGGGGGCTCCCGGTGAGTCGTGCTGCTGGAGCTTGAGACTGTAGCCTTGCGTCCCTGGACGTGCATTCCCATCATGGCGCCTCTTTCCTAGGCCTCGGAGGGGAGGGCACAGCCTTGCCTGGGGGCAACTTGCTAGGAGAGGTCTTTTAATCTTCCCCAAGCCGGGGGACCCTAGCACCATGTCTCTGCTCTTAAACCGAAAGCAGCTCAGCTTTTCCCCCACTGTCTTTCCAAAAGCTTCACATGTGGGGCCCGCCGTGGGTGAGGTTCTCTGCTCTCCCTCCCCCGCCTCCCGGGTCCTCCTCCTCTAATGAGACCTCTGAGCAGCTGAGCCCTCTTCTCGCCCCTGCTTCTCCCTTTTCGAAGGGATTTCTTTGCGTCAATATATCATCTTTGCACAAACTTGTAAGGCGTTATGGAAGAGGCCATTCCCTGCTGCCCTTAAATCCATTGGTGGGGGCTCGTATCCACCATAAATCCAATTTAGTTTGTTTTTGCAAGGGAGGGAAAGTGAAGCGTTTTTTGCTTTAACTTACAAGAGAATTTACAATTTGTTTTGTATTTAGAATTAATCACATAAAGGAGGATGAGTTGACAGTTTAGCTTTATGTAACCTGTTCATTGCTGTTGACCTTCAAGTCCACTAGGATGGAAATCATGTGGGCCTGTAATTTCGTTTGATCAAATTCCCTGACGGAAAGAATTGTTTTGATTGAAACATTAAGCCATTAAATACAATTTTTGTCACAAGTAGACCCAGGACAGTGATGATATGGTTAGAATATAACACATTTAAATTCTTAGGAATTTTATAAGAGGAAAGACAGCTTTTGTGTTCAAGTATTGTAATGATGTCTGATAATTTTAGCCATAGCATTTATCCTGTTGAAGATATGTTAGCATCGTAGTTTAGAAGTTTGTCTGATTTATTCCTAGCTAATGTTCTTGCATCATGCTTCCACTTTGGAGAAAAGTGAAAACTCACTTACAAACGTCACACAATTTAGTTGATACATGACTATAATTTGATGTTTTTGAATTCTTTAAAATGTGAATATTAAATGAGATACAAAATCATCTTACAAATGCTTAAGCAGTATTAAAATATAGGTGCTATTATTATTCTGTCATATATCTTCTGGTTATTCAGGGAGTAGTATTTTGGTTGATAGTGGGAGGATGCAAAAGCAATGTACTGCAGGAAACGTGTAGTCTAGGATTGTGTTTCTCAAAATGAGGTAGTGCTGCACCTGGAGATATTAGGTACCGGGGGTTAAGAAACCACAGAAGAAACGTGACACATCTCCCTGGAGCATCAGTTTTATTCACAGATCGGAGGAAAATATATTTTTTAATTTAAGTAAACATGGATATGTTATAGAGTAAAAGGCAAAACTTGTGTGAAGTTGTAAGAGAAAATATGGAAGTTTAAATAAATTTTCTTGGGGAGGTTGGGCTCGTTAGGGTCAAATTCCAGATTGGTAATGAAAAAATGAGTGTCTCCACTTTGTACTATCCCAGCAAACAAAGGTAGACAAGATTAGTTGATCATGGCGCTCTGACCATGAGGCCGTAAGGGCCTCAGAATCTGAGACAGTGCTTAGTAATCACTAGCAGTTGATTGGAGCTGCTATAGAGTAGAAGTTTTAATTCTTGTCTCAGACCATCCTTGAGTACTTGTTGATTTCCCTCTGTTGTAGGATTAGTTTTTGTTTGAAAATTTTGAGAACTGTTAGCAACTTAAAATATAGACGAGTAACTAGAGAACATTTACAAAGCTCTCTCAGAGCTGCTCCATCAGAGAATTCGGCATTAATTAATTCAACAAATACGTTTTTACTTGCCTCCCTGTTTAGGGCATTGTCAAGCTGTATAGTGGGATTCAAAAAAGAAAAAGATAAAACTTTGGACCACAAAAAGAATTTATGGTAGAATGGTGAGATTTGAATTAGGTGAATGATTTTAAGACTAGATAGTTAAATGGTACTTAATATATAACAAGTGCTGTTCTAAGAACTTTTTGTATATTAGCTCATTTACTCTTAAGAAGAACCCTATGAGGTATGTACAAATGTTATCCTCATTTTACTGATAGGGAAACTGAGGCACTGTTAATGTTAAGTGGCTTGCCCAAGGTCACCCAGCTAATCAATGACAGTTATTTGAGAACCATATGCTTAATGGCTATGCTATGCTATGCAATGTAGAAATACGAGTAGTGTGAAAGTGGCACACGTAAAGGGCTACGGATATTTAGAGAACAGAGAAATTACCTTAAACCTTGAAGGATAACAGTGTTGCACAGAACAAGCGCTACAGAGAAACAATGAAACACAGGTTCTTAAAAGCTGAAAAGGAAGTGAGATAAATAATTATCAAATTGGAGACCTAGTTTTTACCAAGGCTTCTTAGAAGAGATGGGTTGGGAGGGCAGTATTAAAGAACCTGAAAGGATTATTTGGCAGACAGTAGATAGGTCTGCATTAAGACAGGAAAACACTTGCAAAGAGGCTTTATACCTTTTTTCCAAGGAAATGAATGAAGCAGGCTATAGCAAGTTTATATTTTGGTTGTAGCAACCTGATTGTATACACTAAATCAAACCAGGGTATTCTTGTTGTGTATTATAGGGACCTGATATACAGTTTAATTGCAGAATCATTTGATAGGAGCGTCTTTACAATTGCAAAGGTCTTTGCAAGTTTTCTTGGCATAAAAGAAACTTGGCATTTAACTTTTTGCTGCTCTTCTGTTTGGGGAGTCTACCAGTCATATGTAAGATTTTTTTTTGTGAGGGAAGGGACTGGTGGCTAGGGAAGAAATAAGCTTTCCTTATTTTGCTTTTTAAATTACTTGGTTTGGCTTTAGTGTTATGGTTTGTGGACGTCTTTGAAGATATAACATTTCATTTCAAACAAAGTCTCATTTAGGGTAAAGAGATTTGGTCTAAGCTGAAACTAATTGACATATCTATGACAGCAGTTCCCAGTCTACTGTCCCTGAAACTTGCTAATCAGCCATAATGTCTGATTTTTCAACTTAATGGGTTCTTTCTTTTTTTCCTAAAATTATATTCTTTTTTTGACTTAAAATGCCCCTCCCATTTTAAGTCCTTTCTTTTTTTCTCCCTCTGCTTTTTCTTCCCAAATCCCCCCAGTACATATTTTAGCTGTGGCATGTGGGACGCCACCTCAGTGTGACCTGATGAGCGGTGCCGTGTCCACACCCGGGATCTGAACCAGTGAAATGCTGGGCCACCTAAGCAGAGGGCGCGAGCTTAACCACTCGGCCACGGGGCTGGTCCCAAGTCCTTTCTTGACAAAATTAAAAATATGAATCATTTGTCAGTCTTACCAATTAAATAATTTTTTTTTTTTTTTTTTTAGCTGTCTGGGAATCATTGACCTAGAACTCTAATCTTTGTTTTGTACTTTTACGTCAGCACTGAGACCCTGTGTTTTCCTAGTCACATTGAGGTGTAAATTTGAAAGAGGACAGGTATAAGCACTGATCTTTTTAATTTGGAAAAGATTCTCTTTTATTTTCAGTATTTCGTGATTGATGACTTGTTTCACCAAATTCATAGCCACCTCAGACATGAAGGTGGTAGGAAGAGAAGAGAGAAAGGAGAAGATAAAGATGTGACCAGTCTTTGGGCCTCGATATGCTATTCAGAATGGGATCAACTATAGATCTGAAATACAGCGCTATACATGCAGTGTAAGAAGACTTTTTGTTTTAATTAGAGGAGGTTTATTTTTATAACTTAGATTGAAGAATGCAAGCCGTGTCATAAGAAAGACACAGATAAAATCCTGTTTGAATTTAGGTGAAGGAGAGGTTTGCATTTGTAAATGTAGGCCTAGAATATTCACCTGTGCAAAGTATTTAGTGAGTGCTATGTACCAGGCACTGTGCCAGGTCAGAGTATAAAGTAACTGAAATCTAGTCTCTTTCTGAGAGATTTATAGCTTATTGGGGAGTGGGGAATATGACATTCCATAAAGTTTGAAAATGTTGAAAGATCAGGGGCCAAAATATATGATTTAAAAAAAACAGTGTGAACAATAGTAGAACATAGGAAAGTTTTAGCTGAGAGTTTGGCAAATCAGAAACAAGGCTAAAGGAAAGTTTGATGGAGAAAAAGAATAAAATAAATGTTATGTAAATAGTTGGAGATAAGATTACTTATTTAAATACTTAAAAATGTGTATATGTGGGACGCGCGGCGACGGCGATGGGGCCGGGCTGCTGTATGGCGCGGCGGCTCGGGCCGCTGCTGTGGCGTAGGGCCCTTTCTCCGGGAGCAGGGCCCGCGGCAAGCGTGGGGCCTCGACTTCGGCCGCTGGCCGTGGGGCGACTGCTGGCGGGCCCGGCGCTCGGCCGGGTCTGCCTGATCTCCGACCGTGCTCGCGGCCTGCACGGGGGGCCCGGCCTGGAGGAGCTCGGGGAGCGGGCAGCCGGCGAGGGTCGCCCCGAGTCAGGCACAGCAGATCATACTGGTCCCAAGTTTGACATCTATATGCTGGTTTCACTTCTGAGGCAAGAAAATGCAAGAGACATTTGTGTGATCAAGGTTCCTCCAGAAATGAAATACACAGATTAATTTGTGATTGGTAGTGGAACTTCCACGCGACGCTTACATGCCATGGCCTACTACATTGTGAAAATGTACAAATACCTGAAATGTAAAAGTGAGCCTCATGTTAAGATCGAAGGGAAGGACACTGATGACTGGCTCTGTGTGGGCTTTGGCAGCATGGTGATTCATTTGATGCTTCCAGAAACCAGAGAAACCTATGAATTAGAGAAATTATGGACCCTACGTTCTTACGATGACCAGTTAGCTCAGATAGCACCTGAGACATTACCTGAAGACTTCATTCTTGGAATAGAAGATGACACTTCATCCCTGACTCCAGTGGAGGTCAAATGTGAATAAAATGATATGAACTGCTTTAGTCATTTCAGATTTGGATTGAGTCGCTTCTTAAAAATATAGCTTCTAAACCCTGCCTCGTTCATTAGATTGTTGTCAAAACAAGTCTTAATGTGTGGGCACTCATGCTGACATGTGGAATTTGTAGGTAAATGAGCTAATTCTCACACCAAGGATCAGTACATTCAAGCTAAACTTTATTCCTGAGATCCCAGCAGGATTCAGGGATCCTCGGAGTTAGCACTGACCCCTGTGCTTAACTCAGGCTCTCTGCTCAGAGTTTAATTTTGTTTAAATCTTATTCTGTAGAATGGAATAGCCAAAAATTTTTTATAAAATAAAGCAAAATATATAACCACCCCACTGGTCCTCTATTACTTAAAACCTCTAGTTCTTAGTTCATATGCAACAGTGTCACCAAGGTTCACAGTAAGTACCATGGAATGGAGAAGATAATTTACTAGTAGATATTGGTGCTTACCTTGAGACTGACATAGTATTACTAAAAATCTGTTCAAGTTTACAGTTTGACTAAATTCAGAACACTCACATTTATTTGAAAAACCAGAAATAAGACATACTACACATCACGCTGCACCTAATGATGAAAACCTTTATTCTGCATCAAGGTATCTGGAAAATGAAGCTGCATTTGGGGCACATTACAGATGAGGAATGATCCATATGCGGTGAGTACAAAACTCAATTACAGAATTATTTCCTAGCTATTACCAGATACTCCATAACCAATGCTTAATTGGAAGGAAAACATGATTTGCCATACTAAAAGGCTAGAAGTCAAATATGACAGTTGAAACCAGGAGATATAAATGTAGCACCTATCTGTATAAAAAACCACAAAACACAAATATTGGAAAAATCAAATACTAAGAAAGAGTTCTGGCCTTAAGTGCATCTCACCTGTCCAACCAGAAAGCCAGTCCATGATTTTTTTTTTTTAGCAATTCATTGTATGAAAAAAAATTATGAATGTTAGATGAATTCAGTGACAAAAAGGGCACTTTTTGGCTACAACTACAAAATAAACTGGTTTTCGGAAAACATTTAGGAAAACATTTCAAGTCATTTTCAGAATATCTAATTGAGATGGTGATCTTCAGAAAAATTAGTCCATGTAGAAATTCATCTTGAAATACGAATGAGGCAAAATGATTTTTTTTAAAGGGTTATTCTATATGCCCTTTAGATCAGTGTACTATGAGACTGTGATCACTTAATGAACAAAAGAAACACAAACAATTTTGAGAGCAGCATGGCCGTGGAGACCACCCACACCCACATAACTGTACGTCCCGGGCTTTGTCATCAAGCTAAGGAATGGGCAGATGAGTTCAGTATCCAAGGTCAAATGTTCTGTCATAGTCATTCAAATTATATTTCAAAAATTATTTTCTTGTACTGCCTACCTTTTGACTTATTTTCAAATAACTGGTTGCACAGAATATAGAATCCTGCTGCATTTTATGTGATATTTTAAGACGGCCTTTCATTTCTCTTACCATTGTTTTAAAAATCTTCAAAATAGATTAGTGAGGCTCATGACAGTGCCTGGCACATGAAGATGTAGCCTCTTATTGCCTTTAGACACTGCCACACCATCTGACTGCCCCCTTGGTCTTCACAAAGCACTTCTTTTGTGGTCTGCTCAAAGCATAGACCATCTGGTCTGAAGTGTATTGGCAAACTAAGCCTCTTGTAAGACAAGCTGAAGCTTGCTTTTTGCCAGTCAGTTTAAAGTCCACAGGGGCTGCATCTCTTCACTGATGTACTTTCTTTAGGTAGTGATAGTCAAAAGCACAAAGCATTTATGCATTCAATCACATAAACAAAAAACTGAAGTCTCCTGAGACCATTTAAACTAGCCGTTCCCAAACCTCCTGCAACCACTTTGCTCTGTTAGTACCATCAAAAACCTCTACCATAAATGAAAAAATGGTATTGCTGCTCTCCAAATATAGGCACTGCTCCATATCATTGAACATTTATTGGATTTGCAAACTAATAACTGTGTCAAAAGCCTCAAAAAACCTGAAATGAATTTTCCAGCTTTACTGTTACCAGCCAGAAGTAAAATTTTTTCTGTTATTTGCCTGTTAGCTAATTAAATTTATTTTTAAAAAACTGTTGGACTTTTATCTTTATAAAGTATATAAAATTTTCACACACAAAAAAATGTGTATATGTGTCTGCGTGATGGTGAGGTTGAAAACCAGACTGAGAAGTTGAAATTTGATCTGTTGGATATTGAGGAGTCATTCAAATTCAGAAGTACCACAGTGAAAGTGGTATTCTATGACTGTTTGTTTGTGGTGGTAGTGGTGTGTAGTTTGGAATATAGTGGTGAAAGACTCCAAGACAGTGATACCAGTTAGGATTCTTCTGGGGAAAAATAATCAATACTATTTTTCCATTTTCTTGTATGACTATATATTTTCCAGATCAAATCAAAACCAGTCCTAGGGCTGGCGCGGTGGCCGAGTGGTTAAGTTCGTGCGCTCTGCTTCAGTGGCCCGGGGTTTCGCCAGTTCGAATCCTGGGCGCGGACATAGCACTGCTCATCAGACTACGCTGAGGCCGTGTCCCACATGCCACAGCTGGAAGGACCCACAACTAAAAATACACAACGATGTACTGGGGGTCTTTGGGAGAAAAAGGAAAAATAAAATCTTTAAAAACAAAACAACCCCCAAAAAAGCAAGCAAAAAAACCAGTCCTATGTGAATTTGGGTTAATTATTAAACCTCTCTGTATAGGAGCAGATCAGGTTGTGAGGGACCTTCATAATGGAAAAAAGAATACAAAATTGTGACTACAAAGTTAGGTATAGGGCTTGGAAGGGGAATATGCAGATGAAGGGCTCTGAACTTAAGTTTAATTAGCTTTACAATAAATTCTCTTTACTGTGAATTAGCCTCTGTCCCTGCATCTCTTTCTTCATCTGTTAAATGGGGATAACACTTAAATGTACGGTGAACATCATCCCAGTTTGCCTAGGACAGTCATGGTTTATGCCTGTGATCCTAGTGGCACGCCCAGTTTAGCATTTGTTTTCGGAGTTTTTGTTTTTTAATTAAATATAAGCTACCATTAATGGTTCCGTTAAAATGAACCCAGATAGATTCAGTGAACATCCTTTTTTTTTTTTTTAACCTCTGCCATGGTCTGTATTAGTGCATGAGCAACGTGTGCGGTGAAGAACGTTCTCACTTTAACATGTGGTTAAATCTGAAGACATCCAATGATAACCCAGGCCTGACACTTTCCAGATAGAAAGTAACTAACAGCTTCTTTTAAAGATAGCATGAAGGGCACTTGCTGATAAAGTGTGCTGAGACATGAGTGGCTGGGTACAACTAACTTGCTGGATGGGATGGGAGAAGTATTTAATGCTGCTGTCTCTGCTAGCCACTTGTACCAGCTAGTTGTAACGTTGCATTCTAAGGTCTGAGAGATTTGTATAGCCGCAATGCCTGGGAGTGGGGTCAATAGGAAACATGGAAAATTTTAGATTAGGTGTAAGTGAAATATTTGCCAGGAATAGAGGCTGATCAGTCCTGTCAGAGTGCCTACAAAGAGTAGTAGGAATGTTGTTGCTACAGTGGTTTTGTCAACAACCGTTTCCTTTTTCATAGTGTTTAGTAATGCTTTTGTAACCTTTTGGCAGCAGGGAGCTCAAATAAAGGAAAATTAATGCTTCATGATAAATACTGATGTTTTGTTTTCCATTTGAGTTGATGAATCTATAACTAGTACACAAAATGTTTGCCAGCATTTAGCATCTCTCATGGTCACATGACAATCTGAATGCACAAATCTGCTGAAAAAGCATCAGGAGTTACTTTCAGATTTGGTAGTTATTTTAAGGAGATTATAGCTGCAGACAATAGTTTGACACATGTAACTGCAGAACATTCAAGATAAAATTATTTCTGCAATGATAATATAAATAGAAATTTGATGGATCATAGCATCTTGGGTAAAACAGGACTCTTACTAAATTATGTAACCTGTGTAGCCAAGATACACTTGGAATTGGTTGTAGTTCATGTATATTTCACAGTTGTAGTCAAAGAGGCTTGATATTTTACTGAACAAAGCTACAGTTGTCAAAATTTTCAATTTTTTATATGCACAGTTAATGTAACTGAATTACACTGTTTTTGAGACAATACTGATGTTGAATCCAAAAAAGAATACTTTGGCGTGTTGTTATAAGCTTGCTTTCTTTGTTGCCTTTTATTAATTGGATTTCATAAACATTTGACTCTTTGAAGAGTTACTTGATAAATCAATCTATGTATCCTGCATTGTTATTGAACATTTTTGCAAGCAAGTCCTCTAAATTTTGATGACATTTTATTCAAAAACAGTTGAAAATATTTATTCAAAATATCCCATAAATGGAGTGAAAAACTTCAACTTTAGAAGCTTTTAGTGAATTATAATTGTTGAAATAAAGTTTTTAAGATTTAATTGTGAATAACCTGAAATACACATCTGTGTTGGGCTATCATTCACAATCTAAGATCTCTTCCATTGTATGACCCAGGAGATGGCTGTTCATGTTTATCATTACAGCCTGTAACTATGAAACAATATTTTCCATGTGAAAGTACTATAAGAATTCAATCTCTAAGAACTTATTTTAATTAGGCTCTGTATTCTGAATATTAGGTGGATTTCTGCCTTATCGATTGACACTTTTTTTCTCAATACCATACCTTTTGTAATTCATATTACTCTAAAAACTTTTTCTTGTATTGCAAGAGAAGAATTTGTATGAAAGGCATAGCATTCTAATGTATATCATTACTATTCCTGACACATCAGGTGGACCTGCTTTAGTTTTGTGGAAAACCAACCTAAGTACTTTTTCTAGGCTAGTTACTGTCCTGAATCTTAATAAGTCGGCTAGCTAACAATGTTAACATTATGATGTCTTAGGTTAATATTAATTTCACTGTGACACAAGCCATAAAATAATTTTTTCAATTGTTAGTTATTGCTTTATTAATTTTATTTACATCTTTCACTTTGAATCACACTTAAGATGTTGTTACAAGATTGTAACAATCTGGAAACGGTTTCTTTTGCGCGGCACCTCGCCACTAAAAAGATAAACTAAGCAGCAAAATAAAAAGCAAAACAAAATAAACAAAAAAGAAAATTCAAGACTAGCTGACAGTTAAGATATGTGACACCCGTAGTATTTAATCCCTAATGTAGTTTCAACATCTCCTGCGTACTCCATGCAAAATGTGCGTTCGTGTTGTTCTTGATGTTTCTTTGACCACATTACTGCCTGTCTTTTTTTTTTAAAGAAAGTATTTCTTTAGCGTTTTCCTTTAAATCTTTGCTTACTAGAAAGAATGGCAAGGGGCAGAATGCCCTGTTATATTTTTGTAGTCAGTATGGTTTTATTTCTTCCTTTCTCTCTCTCTTCTTTCCTTCTCCCCCTCCCTCCCTTCTCTTCTCTTCTTTCCCTTTCTTAACCTCTTTACACTTCTCTATTTTACTTTATTCTTTCTATCTTAACGAAGAATAAGGTAGTGTAATCTATATCCCTGCTTCCCACAATTGATAACTTGTGGAGTGTTCTATGAAGAAGTTATGGCCTTTTGATTTTATTTTCAGTATGTAGCTATAATGGCAACTAATATTGTTCACTTAAACTTTTACTGAAAGAGATGGTTGCAATATATTTCTTTAAAAATCCATTTTCTAGAATAACATAGTAATTACTGTTAAAGAGATGAGCTTCATTCCCACCTCCCCACCCCTAAATCTCTGGTAATTTAAATTTCAGGACAAAAATTAGAGAAACTCTTAAAATTGTTTTCTATAAAGTGCATATAAATTTCATGAAGAAACTGATGTTTGAATGGGGTGTTGAAGGTATTGAAAGTTTTGAGTACAAAATATGGTGGGAGGAGTCTCCATATATGGAGAAGAAAAACTATATTTTCATTTGGTTGGGTGTTGGAATGCATGAAACGCAGGAATGGAAAACAAAGTTGAAATCTAAGTTGGGGCAGGCAATGGAAGTCACGTCCCTAAGTGATAATCAGAGCTGTGTTTTATTGCTATTACCAATGTAGTAAGAAATATAGGAGAACATTTGCATAAAATCAAGGAGACTCTTTAAAGTATAATTATGGTAGCCAGCTACATACTTAATATTGCAGTAGTCAAAGTAGCAAATGACTTCTGAGGATTCACATTTTATATATAGCAAGCTATTTTAATTATCTGCACGTTTTTCTTTTTCTCAGATATAAAATTCCATCTAGTTTACCCCATTATTTGGGGATATATTCATTTGTTCTCCCGTCGTTTCTATCTTATTTTTTTCTACCTTTATGGAGGTATAATTGACAAATAAAATTGTAAGATATTTAAAGTATACCATGTGATGGTTTGATATATGCATACATTGTGAAAGTTAATTAACACATCCATCACCTCAGATATTTCTCTTTTTTGGTGAGAACATTTAAGTTCTACTCTCTTAACAGATTTCAGTTATACAATACAATGTTATTTTGTATTAACAAATGGTATGGTTACCATGTTATCCTCAGAACTTATTCATCTTATAACTTAAAGTTTGTATGCTTTTACCAACCTCTCCCTATTTACCTGACCCCCCAGCAACCACTTGTCTGTTCTCTGTTTCTACGATTTTAACTTTTTTTTAGATTCCACATATAAGTGGTACCATGTCCTATTTGTCTCTGTCTGACTTAATTATCTAATGCCTTCCAGGTTCATCCATGTTATCACAAATGACAGGATTTCTTTCTTTTTTTTGTGAGGAAGATTGGCCCAGAGCTAACATCTGTTGCCAATCTCTCTCTTTTTGCTTGAGAAGATTGTTGCTGAGTTAATATCTGTGCCAATCTTCTTCTGCTTTATGTGGGATGCAGCCACAGCATGGCTTGACATGTGGTGCTAGGTCTGTGCCTGGGATCTGAACCTGCGAACCCCGGGCTGCCGCAGTACAGCATGCGAACTTGACCACTATGCTGCTGGGCTGGCCCAGGATTTCTTTCTTTTAAAAGGGTGAATGATATTCCATGGTGTATATATATACCAAATTTTCTTGATCCATTCATCCATTGATGTACTCTTAATCTGCTTCATACCTTGGTTGTTGTGAATAAGGCTCCTATGAACATGGGAGTACAGATATCTGTTTGAGATGTTGATTTCTCTTTGGATATATACCCAGAAGTGGTACTGCTCGATCAAATGGTAGTTCTTTTAATTTCTTGAAGAACCTCCATGCTGTTTTCCATAATGGCTGCACCAATTTATATTCCCACCAATAGTGCACAAGGGTTCCCTTTTCTCCACATCCTGATATTTGTTCTCTCTTTTCTTTTTGATGCAAGTCATCCTAAAGGACATGAGGTGATAAATCATTGTGTTTTGATTTGCATTTCCCTGAGCATTAGTGATATTGAGCACCTTTTCCTGTACCTGTTGATCATTTGCATGTCTCTTTTGAAAAATGCCTGTTTACGTCCTTTGCCCATTTTTTAACTAGGTTATTTGTTTTTTGCTGTTGAGTAGTATGAGTTCCTCATATTGTGGATATTAAACTCTTATCAGATATAAGATTTGCAAATATTTTCTCCAATTCCATAGGTTCCCTTTTCATTTTGTTGATGGTTTCCTTTGCTGTGCAGAAGCTTTGTAGTTTGATGTAGTCCCACTTTTTAATTTTTGCTTTTGGTGTCAAATCCAAAAAATCATTGCCGAAACCAATTTCAAGGAGCTTACCCCCTGTGTTTGCTTCTAGGAATTTTACGGTTTCAGGTCTTATATTCAAGTCTTTAAACCATTTAGAGTTGATTTTTGTGTACAGTGTAAGGTAACGGTTACAGTTTCATTCTTTTGCATGTGACTGTCTCGTTTTCCCAACACTATTTATTGAAGAAACTGTCCTTTCCCCACTGTGTATTCTTGGTTCCTTTGTGATAAATTGAATGACCGTATATTTCTGGCTTATTTCTGGATATTCTATTCCATTGGTCTGTCTGGCTGTTTCTATGCCAATACCATACTGTTTGATTACTGTCACTTTGTAATATAGTTTGAAATCAGGAAGTATGACGCCTCCAGGTTTCTTCTTTCTCAATTATGCCTTGGCTATTTGGGATCTTTTGTGGTTCCATACAAATAATAGGGTTGTCTGTTTTATTTTTGTGAAAAATGCCACTAGAATTTTGATAGGGATTGCATTGAATCTGATATGTCATTTGATTTCTGGGCTTTCAATTCTGTTCCATTGATCTGTAGGTCTGTTTTTTTACCAGTACCATCCTGTTTTGATTACTATAGCTTTGTAGTATATTTTGAAATCAGGGATTGTGATGCCTCCAGCTTTATTCTTTTTTCTCAGGATTGCTTTAGCTGTTTGGGGTCTTTTGTTGCCTCATATGAATTTTAGGATTCTTTGTTCTATTTCTGTGAAGAATGTCATTGGGATTCTGATTGGGATTGTATTGAATCTGCAGATTGCTTTAGGGAGTATGGACATTTTCACTGTATTTATTCTTCCAATCCATGTGCACGGAATATCTTTCCATTTCTTTATGTCTTTATCAATTTCTTTCAATAAAGCCTTAATAGTTTTCGTTGTATAGGTCTTTCACCTTCTTGGTTAAATTTATTCCTAGATATTTTATTCTTTTTGTTGTGATTGCAAATAGTATTGTATTCTTGAGTTCTCTTTCTCTTAGTTTGTAATTAGAGTATAGAAATGCAAATGATTTTTGGAAGTTCATTTTGTATCCTGCCGTTTTTCTGTTATTGTTGATTATTTCTAATAGCTTTCCAATGGATTCTTTAGGGTTTTCTGTATATAAAATCATGTCGTTTGCAAACAGTGAGCATTTCACTTCTTCATTGCCTATTTGGATACCCTTTACTTCTTTTTCTTGCCTAATTGCTCTGGCTATACCTCCAGTACTATTTTGAATAAGAGTGGTGAGGGTGCGCACCCTTGTCGTGTTTCTGTTCTCAGAGGGATGGCTTTTAGTTTTTCCCCGTTGAGTATGATGTTGGCTTGGGTTTGTCATATATGGCCTGTATTATGTTGAGATACTTTCCTTCTATACCCATTTTATTGAGAGTTTTCATCATAAATGGATGTTAGATCTCGTGAAATGCTTTCTCCGCATCTGAGATGATCACGTTTTTTATTCCTCATTTTGTTAATTTGGTGTATCACATTGATTGATTTGTGGATGTTGAACCATCCCTGTGTCCCTGGTATAAATCCCACTTGATCATGGTGTATGGTCCTTTTAAGATTTTGCTGTATTCGGTTTGCCAGTATTTTGTTGAGGAGTTTTGTATCTCTGTTCATCAGCAAAATTGGCCCGTAATTTTCTTTTTTTGTGTTATCCTTGTCTGGCTTTGGTATCAGCTTGATGTTGGCCTTGTAGAATGACTTACGAAGTATGCAGTCTTTTTCAATTTTTTTAAATAGTTTGAGAAGGATAGGTATTAAATCTTTGAATGTCTGGTAGAATTCTTAAGAGAAGCCGTCTGGTCCTAGACTTTTATTTTTTGGGAGGTTTTTGATTACTGTTTCAATCTCTTTCCTTGTGATTGGTCTTTTTAATTCTCTATTTCTTCTTGATTCAGCTTTGGCAGATTGTATGAGTCTAAGAATTTATCCATTTCTTCTGGATTTTGCAATTTGTTGGCATATAGTTTTCATAGTATTCTCTTATGATCCTTTGTATTTCTGTGGTATCGGTTAATTTCTCCTCTTTCATTTCTAATTTTATTTGAGCCTCCTCTCTTTTTTCCTTAGTGAGTCTGGCTAAGGGTTTGTCAATTTTATCTTCTCAAGGAACCAGCACTTGGTCGTTGATGCTTTCTACCATTTTTGTGGCTTCAATTTCATTTATTTTTGCTCTAGTTTTTATTATTTCCCTCCTTCTGCTAACTTTGGGTTTTGTTTGTTCTTCTTTTTCTATTTCTGTTACGTGCAGTTTAAAAGTGCTTACTTGAGATTTTTCTTGTTTTTTAAGGTGAGCCTGTGTTGCTATGATTTTCCCTCCTAGGACCACTTTTGCTGCATCCCATGAGTTGGTGTGGTATAATGTATTTTCATTTTCATTTGCCTCCAGATATCTTTTGATTTCTCCTGTAATTTCTTCAATGACCCATTGGTTGTGCAGTACTATGTTGTTTAGCCTCCACATATCTGTCACTTTCGTAGCTTTTTTCTTGTAGTTGGTTTCTAGTTTCATAGCATTATGGTCACAAAAGATGCTTGATATGATTTCAGTCTTCTTAAATTTATGAAGGCTTGCCTTCTTTCCCAACATATGGTCTATCTTTGAGAATGTTCCATGTGCACTTGAGGAGAATGTGTATTCTGCTGTTTTTATACATGTTCTATTAAGTCCATCTGGTCTAGTTTTTCATTTAATTCCATTATTTCCTTGTTGACTTTCTGTCTAGATGATCTATCCATTGATCTAAGTGGGGTTTTAGGTCCCCTACTATTATTATATAGTAGTTCACTTCTCCTTTTAGGTTTGTTAATAGTTACTTTATGTACTTTGGTGCTCCTATGTTGGTTGCATCCAAATATGTTATTTCTTATTGTAAATTACAATATCACAATGATCAATCTGTTGTTCAAAGTGGGGTTTTGAAGTCCCCTGCTATTATTTATTGCTGCCTATTTCTCCTTTTAGTTCTGTTTATATTTGCTTTATATATTTAGGTGCTCCAATGTTGGGTGCATAAGTATTTACAGTTCTTGTATCCTTTTGATGAATTGATTCCTTTATCATTTTGTAATGGCCTTTGCTGTCTCTTGTTACAGTCTTTGTCTTCAAGTCTATTTTGTCTGAGAATTATGCTACCCTAGCTTTTGGTTTCCCTTTGCATGTAATATCTTTTTCCATCCCTTCACTTTCAGTCTGTTTGTGTCCGTAATGCTGAGATGAGTCTCTTGTAGGCAACATATATTTGGGTCATGTTTTTTAATCCATTCAGCCAAAAAACATTTACATTTAAAGTAATTATGTACATGGATGGACTTACCATGGCCGTTTTGTTGTTTTCTGGTTGTTTTGTAATTCTTCTATTCCTTTCTTCCTCTCTTGTTCTCTTCCTGTGTGATTTGATGATTTTCTCTATGGTATACTTTGATAACTTTCTCTTTATCTTGTTTATCTCCTCTAGCCTTTTACTTTGTGGTTACCATGAGGCTTACTTAAAACATACTTGCCTGCTCACTCCATGTTGAACCCTGAGGGGATAGCTCTGGTGAGTGCTGCATTCCTGTTAAGAATGCTTATTTATTTGCCATAGTCTTGTGGGTCTTGTGGACACAAGCCCATTGGCTTTCAGAGCTAGGTGTTTTGGGAGTCTGTCCGTTTGGTGAGAGTCTTAAAATTTGGAGCACTAGATGTGGAGGTCAAACCCTTTGCTCCTCAGGGAGAAGGTGGAGTTGGGGATTCCCTTCTGACTGTATGGCATTGTGGCAGGGGTGGGGTTCATGATGAGAGTGTGTCTCAGCCTTTCCTACCTGTTTCAACCTGGGTATTTTGCATTTGTCCCGTGTGTACGAGTTGCTAGTCTAGTTTCTGGATCTCTTTCATTTCATGTGTAGCTGTACATTTGGTGTGTCTGTGGGAAGAGGGGAGCTCAAGATCCTCCTATATCATCATCTTGGTCAACACTTGGGGGAGAAAAAAAACAACTTTACAGTTTTATTTTAAGTTAGCCTAAGCAAAACTGTTAGAAGCAACTATTAGGAATATATATATATATATAATTTTTTTTTTCCACTGACATAGCCAAGTAAAAAGTCACTTGGATTGTCAACTAGTTTAATTTTAATCTACATCTCTTTAGTGGACATTTGTACTCACTGGCAGCCAAGCATCTGAGCCCCTTATCTATGTGTGGGGGTATTTCCTACCTTATGAGTTTTGGTGATAGGCACAGACCACCTCCCTATGTGGAATCTTGGGAAAAAAACCCAGACATTTGTTTCACTATGCTTTGCAGCTAGCAAATAGGCATGTGACCTAAGCTGAGACTGAGATGCATTTGTCCTGTACTTTGAATTAGAAGCTAGTAACACAAAGAAGTAGGGACTACAGAGCTTCTATTGTAGTTGGAAGCAGTTGCAAGAGCTGCAGCAGGATTGAATTTTAATGCCAGTGATGCCAGGGGGTGGTGTTCACTGTCCAGGAGTGGAACTGGTGGAGTCAGTGGTGTTTAGTGTTCACCAGTGCTGGCAGTGGTGTCCTTAGGAGACTAATTATGGCTTGATTTTGACTATGATGCCACAGCTCCCTAGACTTCCTTGTTCTTCCCAGGTGCCAAACGTGCTTCCTCAGCCTTGTTGACATGTTTGTTGGTTACCTGATTTTCTTTTAATAAATTTATTTTCCGTTTAAATTAACCAAAGGAGCTTTCAATTTCTTGTAACTTAAGAATCCTAACTGATGCAGTTTTCTTTTCTAGTGCAGGTAATTGAGAGTGACTATATTTGGTAAAACATTTAGACATATAGTACTATTTAGTAGCATTGGTTGCCTTAATAATAATTTAAAATGTTCTGTTTATGAAATTGCCTTTGACTTATACGTTAGGATCTTTTTTTCACTTTCACTGTGGTCTAGTATTAGTAGGCTAATCTAGCAATTGGTCTTGAAATCCTAATTAATTTTTTCTTAGGCACATAGGAATAGGGATTATGGAGTACATAGAATTTGGTGAGAGCCATAAGAGTGTCCTGGATAGTGGAAAATCAGCCTGGAGTAAAATCACTTGATTTATACATATATGAAGACTGTATTTAGGCTTTGGCTAGTCCCTAATTCTATTGATCTTTATAATGTGGGAACTTCTTATAGAATTGATTTTTCTTCCTACTGTCTCTGTAATCTGGATTGTTTAATACTGCTGGCTCTGTCATACTTCTTATATTTTGGAACTTTGAAAAGTCACTTTGCTTTCTCTTTTTTTGAGGAAGATTAGCTCTGAGCTAACTGCTGCCAATCCTCCTCTTTTTGCTGAGAAAGACTGGCCCTGAGCTAACATCTGTGCACATCTTCCTCTACTTTATACGTGGGACGCCTACCACAGCATGGCTTGCCAGGCGGTTGCATGTCCACCCCTGGGATCTGAACCAGCGAAACCCAGGCCGCCAAAGCGGAATATGCACACTTAACTGCTGCACCACCGGTCCAGCCCCCACTTTGCTTTCTTTGCCTTAAGTTTTAAAATGATGGAGAATAAACTAATCTCTAATGTCCTCTCTAGCCTTAGCATTTGATGGGTCAATGAAATGTGATTTATTTCCTTTTTCTTTTCTAAAGTTTGAATGCCAGCAGTGCACTTATGCTGCATGGATCTGGACAGATAGAATTCTTTGCTCAGTGAACTCAAAATGGTCAATTAAGACATAGCTATTGGGAAGTATGTTAAAGTACAAGTTCAGTAAGTACCAAAGTCTGGGGGTATTCAGTAACTGTCATTCGTGTAGTTTATGAAAATCATTTGGAAAATGAACAGCTTTGTATATTCACAGTTGACATTCTTGGAAGACAGTATAATATCTGGTTGAAAACTTCAAAACCAGAATGCTTAGGTTTCAGTCTGGCTCTACCATTTATTAGCAGTGTGACCTTGGGCAAGTTACTTAACCTCTCTGCATCTTAGTTTCTTCATCAGTAAAATGGGGATAAAAATAGAACCTACCTTACAGAGTTCCTGTGAAGATTAAATGAGTTTGTACATGTAAAGTATCTGAAGTGTCTAGAAAGGTGCAAGACATATGGTACTCATCATTAGCAATTATTATTTTCATGTTATTATATAATCTCATGTAGCTAAAATACATGTTGTCATTTTACTTATAATTCTTGTACAAATCTTGAATTTGAGATCATAGTTTCATGTATATCCAAAAGATTTATTGTGCATATCTGCTTATCTTGTCATGAATGTTTTATGGCATTCTACTATTATTAATAGAGCAAATAATTTATAACCATTAAATATTGCACTGTCATGGGATTCGTTGCAGTGTTTGGCACAGAGATCATAGGTGTGAAGCACATCCATAAAAGCTAGCTGTGTTTTAAAGAAGTTATGAGATTTCAAGTATGCATAGCTGATATAGTAATGTAACTGAATTGCTCTAATAATAAACTTAACATTTCTTTCAATCCTATATAGATTTTGGTCCTTTCTCTACTTCCTGTTGATAGAAGTAGAATATTGAAATACAAGGAAAATTAAAATGGCAGCATTGACCAAGAATATTGCTATCATATGAGAATGTTTCAGTGGTACCTCCTTGCCAATGCATTGATTTCTCTTTGCTTATCTTGATTTTATAATTCAGATGTATTTTATGCTTCATTATTAATGATAGGTGTAGAGTCTTTCTTATTAGTTCTTGGATTTTCTATCTAAGAAAATTTTGTGAAACAGTATATACTATAACATTTGAGAACATTTTCATAGTTTCTTTTCATAAAATAGCATAATTATCACTATACTTTCAGATTTTAATTCCAAATCTTTAATTCAACTAAAATGACATCATTTTATTTTATTTATGTATTTATTTTGGTGAGGAAGATTGGCCCTGAGCTAATGTCTGGTTCCCATCTTCCTCTTTTTGCTTGAGGAACATTGTCCCTGAGCTAACATCTGTGCCAATCTTCCTCTATTTTGTATGTGGGATGCTGCCACAGCATGGCATGATGAGCAGTATGTAGGGCCGTGCCTGGGATCTGAACCCAGGAACCCTGGGCCACCAAGGTGGAGAATGTGAACTTAACCAGTTTGCCACCAGGCTGGCTCAACAATCATTTTAGAGACCATTTCTTTAATCATTGTATTTTTTATCCTGTTTCCTTTTTCAGGACCAGGGTTCTGATCAAGCAGGAAAGGAGAAAGCAAAAGGTAAAGAGAATATGTTTATTTGTGTTAGCTTTATGAGAAAAGTGATCTTCTGAAGCATTTTTCCAAGGGTAATAACTAAGTGAAATTGGAAGACTCTCTTCCTTTAGTCTTCTCAACCTTGTAGATAGCTTGATAACCAACCATTTTGCTTAGGCAGAGACTTAAGGACCTTGTTGATTCTTGTTGTCATTCTAGTTCCAAGATGTATCCCAAGTCTGATAACTTCTCACTACCTATACTATTAGCACCCTGATTCAAATCATCATCATTTATTGCCTAGAGTAGTATAATGGCCTTATAACCTACCACCTTTTTTTGTTTTTTAATTACATTGATCATTACACAGTAAAGTTGAGCATGTATGTACATTACAGCTCAGCAGTATATATCTGAGTGAAACTCTTCCACTTGTGAACTTTGAGACATGTACAAGCTTGTTTGGATATTGTTGTTGTTAAGTAGCAAACAAAAAAAAGAGAGAAGGAGGAGAAAGAGAGAAAGAAGGACAGGGGAGGAGGAAGGAAAGGGGCCCACCCAAATGTCCATTAGCAGTAAAATGGTTAAGCAAATAGTGGCATACCCAAGTAATGATGGAGCAGTGAAAATGTTTCAACTATGTGTAATTAGTGTGGATGAATCTCAAAAACATAAAGTTGGATAAAGAAAGCAACTCACAAAAGAATACAAGCAGTAAGATTCCATTTACGAAAAGTTCCAAAACAGAAAAAATATGTTCGAAGGTAGTAAAATTTAAAGAAAAGCAAGGGAGTGATTATTATGAAAGCAGGATAGTTGTTAACTCAGTGAATTGATGCTTCATTGTAAATTTAACTTGTATTTCCTTGATTACTAATGAGACTGACTATCTTGTCATTCAGGTTTCCTCTTTTGTCAGGTACTTTTCCAAGTAGTTTTTTCATCTTTTATTTGAGTTGTTTGTCTTTTTCTTATTGTGTCTATGTATTTAGGAATTATTTGTCAGGTATATTTGTCCTTTGGCTTTTAATTTTAGTTTTTCAATCCTGTCTTTGAAGAAAAGTTCTTAATTTTAATGTAATTGAATTTATCACTTTTTTTCTGCTTTATCTTTTACTCCTTTGTAGTCTGTGACACAGTGGTTAGTATGATCTTTTAAAGGCACAAATCAGAATTTATCATTCCCCAGCTTAAAAGCCTCAATTGCTTTTCATTGCTCTTAGAATGAAATCTGATTTTACCAAAGTCTAAAAGAACCAGAAGGATCTGCACCCTGCCTGCCTCTCTGACCTTGTTTCTTACTACTTGTCCTATTCATTTTATTTCAGCCACACTGACCTTCTTTCTGCCACTGTTCTTTGTCTGGAATAGTCTCCCTCGAGATATTTGCACGTCTGGCTTGTCAACATTTGAGTCTCAGCTAAAGTATGTCCTCTTAGATTGGCCTTCTCTGATCACTACATCTAAATAGCTCCCTGTCCTCCAAATGCTGTCTCTCCTTTACCCTCTTTAATTTGTCACTCTTTCATAATCCTATATTTTCTTAGAAATTTGTTTATTCTGTCCCCCATTAATATATCTTCGTGAGAAGAAGGATTTTACCACGTTTGTTCATTTTCTATCTCCTGTGCATTGAACTGTCTCTAGCAATAACATAGACACTCAATAATAAATAAACTATGAATGAAGGCTGTCCCAAGACTATTTTTAAAAAGTAATCTAACTCTATCTGGATCATTCTTTTGAATATTTATCAGAAAGGGAAAGACACATGGCTCTTCCCAAGGTGTTGATCTCTAATCGTGTCACTTTTCTCTTCTTTGAAAATTTCATACCTTCCTTTACCTCCCCAAACCTCTCTTTCCCAACACTATTCTTTATCTCTTCATGCTCTTTAAATGACCCTGTATCATAGTTCAGAGGAAATAGAAGCTATCAGATGAGAATTATCTCAAATTTCTACCACCAGTTCTATAAACCACTTTCCTTCTTCATCCATCTTCTCTTTCCCTCCTCTAACTACAGAAGTAATTCCCTCTGATCAAAGGAAGGTCTCTCTGTCTGTGATCTGGATTCCATTTACTTCCGCTTTCCATTGATAGTTACACATACTGAATTTTCTCCTATTAGACAAGTAAAGGTGTCTCTGGGTCCTTTCTCTTTCCTGCTACGCCCTTTCACTCTCATCTCCCATTTGTTCCTTAGTCCACTTCACTGTACAGCTCTTACTAGTGTCAAAATTGAACTTTATAAATCATACAGACAGAAAATCAATAAGGAAATATTGGTCTTAAATGACACATTAGACCAGATGGACTTACTAGATATATGCAGAGCATTCTATCCCAAAACAGCAGAATACACATCTTTTCAAGTCGGTCGGAACATTTTCCAGGATAGAGCATATGTTAGGCCACAAAACAAGTCTCAGTAAATTGAAGAAGATTGAAATCATATCAAACATCTTTTCTGACCACCATGGTATGAGACTAGAAGTCAATTACAAGAAGAAAATTGGAAAAAACAAAACATGGAGTCTAAACAACATGCTGCTCAACAACCAGTGTGTCATTGAAGAAATCAAAGAGCAAGTAAATGATACATGTCTACCTAAGGAAGTAAGAAAAATCTCAGATAAACAGTCTAATCTTACAACTAAAGGAACTAGAAAAGGAAGAACGAACAAAACCCAAAGTTAGTAGAAGGAAGGAAATCGTAAAGATCAGAGCAGAAATAAATAGAAACTGAAAAAATACCATAGAAAAGATCAATGAAACTAAGAGCTGGTTCTTTGAAAAGGTAATTGATAAACCTTTAGCCAGACTCATCTAGAAAAAAAGAGAGGCCCCAAATAAGTAAAATCAGAAATGAAAGAGAAGTTATGTCTGACACCTCAGAAATGCAAATATCATGATATTACTATGAACAATTAGATGCCAGCAAATTATACAACCTAAAAGAAATAGATAAATTCCTAGAAACATACAGTCTTCTAAGACTGAATCAGGAAGAAATAGAACATCTGAACAGACTGATTACTAATAAGAAATTGACTCAGTAGTCAAAAAACTCCCAAGAAACAGAAGTCTAGGACCAGATGGTTCCACAGGTGAATTCTGCCAAACATTTAAAGAATTAATACCTGTCCTTCTCAAACTATTTCAAAAAATTGAAGAGGGAGGAATGCTTCCAAACTCATTCTATGAGGCCGACATTACCCTGATACCAAAACCAGACAAAGACACTACAAAAAGAGAAAATTATAGGCCAATATCCCTGATGAATGTAGATACAAAAATCCTCAGCAAAATATTAGCAGACTAAAATCAACAATACATTAAAAGGATCATACACCATGATTAAGTGGGATTTTTCCTAGGCATGCAAGGATGGTCAGTATGCACACATTAGTCATTGTGATATGCCACATAAACAAAGCAAAGAATAAAAATTGTATGATTATCTCAATAGATGCAGAAATAGCTTTTGACAAAATTCAACATCCATTTATGATAAAAATTCTCAACAACGTGGGTATAGAGAGTACCTACCTCAACATAGTAAAGTCTGTATGTGACAAACCCACAGCTAATATCATATTCGATGGTGTAAAGCTGAAAGCATTTCTTCTAAGATCAGGAACAAGACAAGGATGCCCACTCTCACTACTTTTATTATATTGGAAGTCCTAACATAGCAATTAGTAGGAAAAATAAAAGCCAGCCTGATTGGAAAGGAATAAGTAAAACTGTCACTGTTTACTGATGACATGATACTTTATACTAAATATATATATATATACTTTTTATTTTATATATATTGTTTATATATATATACACATACACACTAAAAACTCCACCAAAAATTATTAGGATAAATGAATTCAGTGAAGTTTCAGGATACAAAATTAATATACAGAAATCTGTTGGGTTTCGATACACTAATAACGATCTATCAGAAAGAGAAATTAAGAAAACCCTCCCATGACAATTGCATCAAAAACAATAAAATACATAGGAATAAATTTAACCAAGGAGATGAAAGACCTATACTCTGAAAGCTATAAGACATGGATGAAAGAAACCGAAGACAAATAAATGGAAAGATGTATTGTGCTCACGAATTAATACTGTTAAAATGTCCGTACTACCCAAAGCAATCTACAGATTCAATGCAACCCCTATGAAAATACCATTGGTATTTTTCACAAAACTAGAACAAATAATCCTAAAATTTGTATAGAACCACAAAAGACCCAAAATAGCCAAGCAATCTTGAGAGAGAAGAAAGCTGGAGGTATCACATTTCCAGATGTCAAACTGTACTACAAAGCTATAATAATCAAAACATTATGATACTGGCACAAAAACAAATGCAGAGATAAGGTAACAGAATAGAAAGCCCAGAAATAAACCCACAAATATATCGTCAATTAATCTACAACAAAGGAGGCAAGAATATTCAGTGGGGAAAAGACAGCTGTTTCAATAAATGGTATTCGGAAGACTGGACAGCTCTAGGCAAAAGAATGAAACTGGACTACTTTCTTTCGGTATGTGTAAAAATAAACTCAAAATGGATTAAAGACTTAAACGTAAGACCTGAAACCATAAAACTCCTAGAAGAAAACTTAGGCAGTAAACGCTTTGACATCAGTTTTAATAATTTTTTGGATCTGTCTCCTCAGGCAAGGGCAACAAAAGCAAAAATAAACAAATGAGACTACGTCACACTAAAAAGCTTTTACACAGCAAAGGAAACCATCAGCAAAATGAAAAGGCAATCTACCAAATGGGAGAATATACTTGCAAATGATATATCTGATAAAGGGTTAATGTCCAAAATGTATAAAGAGCTCATACAACTCAATATCAAAAAAATAATTCAATAAAAAAATGAGAGGAGCTGAATAGACATTTTTCCAAAGACATTTACAGATGCCCAACAGACATGTAAAAGGATGCTCAACATCACTAATCCTAAGGGAAATGCAAATCAAAACCATCAAAAGACAATAAATGTCAAGTGTTAGTGAGGATGTGGAGAAAAGGGAGCCCTCGTGCACTTTTGGTGGGAATGTATACTGTTGCAGCTACTATGGAGAACGGTATGGAAGCTTCTAAAAACGTTAAAAACTAACATATGACCCAGCAGTTTCACTTCTGGGTATTACCTGAAGAAAACAAAAACACTAATTTGAAAAGAAATATGCACCCTTATGTTCATTGCAGCATTATTTGCAATAGCCGAGATGTGGAAGCAGCCTAAGAGTCCATCGGTGGATATATGGGTAAAGAAGATGTGGCATATATTTATTCAGTGGAATATTAGCCGTAAAAAAGAATGAAATCTTGTCATTTGTAGCAACATGGATGGATATAGAGGGTGTTATTCCAAGTGAAATATGTCAGACAGAGAAAGATAAATATCATCTGATTTCACTTATATGTGGAATCTAAAAAACAAAACAAATGAACAAACATAAGAGAAACAGACTCATAGACACAGAGAACAGGCTGGTCATTGCCAGTGGTGAAGCTGGTGGTAGGTTGGGCAAAATAGGTGAAGGGGATTAAGAAGTACAAACTTTCAGTTATAAAGTAAATAAACCATGGGGGTGTAATATACAATGTAGGGAATATAGTCAATAATATTATAATGACTTTGGTGACAGATTGTTGGTAGAATCATTGTAGTGATTATTTTGTAACGTGTGTAAATGTCAAATCACTATGTGTACACCTGAAACTAACATAATGTTCTATGTTAACTAAAATTCACTAAAAAAATTTGAACTTTATGTTATTCAATTCCAAAGATATTTTTCATATACTTTAATGTGTCATCATCTGCTTTTCCATAACCTTCATCTTTTTTGTTTTGGTGATACAAACTTTATTTAGCACTTCATGAAGTGAACAGTCTTCTTTCAGAGAACTGCTGCCCGTTCCCTTCATCTTGAAACAAGCTCTTCCCTTGCTTCCTTTGACACGTTCTTAAGATTTTATTTGTCTCCCTGGCTGCTCCTTTTAAATGTCTATTTTCAATTTAAAATTTGATTGTCTTCTGGAAGTTTTCTATTTATCTTCTAATTATTTTTTACTTGTCTCTACCAAATAAGACTTGTTAAAAAAAGTTGAGCCTAACAACAAAAAATCAAACAACCCAGTCAAAAAATGGGCCGAGGACATGAACAGACATTTCTCCAAAGAAGATATATGGATGGCCAATAGACATGAAAAGATGCTCATCATCACTCATCATCAGGGAAATGCAAATCAAAACTACACTAAGATATCACCTTACACCTGTTAGAATGGCAAAAAGAACCAAAACAAAAAGTGACAAATGTTGGAGAGGTTGTGGAGAAAAAGGAACCCTCATACACTGTTGGAGGGAATGCAAACTGGTGCAGCCACTATGGAAAACAGTACGGAGATTCTTCAAAAAATTAAAAATAGAAATACCTTATGACCCAGCCATCCCACTACTGGGTATCTATCCAAAGAGCTTGAAGTCAGCAATTCCAAAAGTCCCATGCACCCCTATGTTCATCACAGCCTTATTTACAATAGCCAAGATGTGGAAGCAACCTAAGTGCCCATCAACTGATGGTTGGATAAAGAAGATATGGTATATATATGTATACACACACACACACACACACGCACGTGCGCGCCCTATGGAATACTACTCAGCCATAAAGACGGATAAAATCGTCCCATTCACAACAACATGGATGGACCTTGAGGGTATTATGTGAAGTGAAATAAGCCAGATAGAGAAAGACGAACTCTGTATGACTCCACTGATAGGTGGAAGTTAAACATATAGACAAAGAGAACTGATTGGTGGTTACCAGGGGAAAGGGGGGGTGAGGGGAGTGCACAAAGGGTGAAGTGGTGCACCTACAACATGACTAACAATAATGTGCAACTGAAATTTCACAAGGTTGTAAACTATCATAATCTTAATAAAAAGTTAAAATACCACACAAAAAATATTTAGAAATAAACTTGATATCCTATAATATGAAATATGTCACCAAAAGCCATTGGAAGTCATAACTATACATATAACATATTTTAAATATTTTAACAATCTGTCTTTTATACTCATGCTTTAGTACATTTTTTTACTAAATAAAGATTTGCTTGTCTTAGATATCCCCATATTGTATGTGGAGGTCTAACTGTCCTAACAACTTTGTTAATGTGCTAAAAAGATTGGAAATGTGTTTTGAATTTATTGTTTATTTGATATTAAATAATAAAATAGTGAAATTGTCTGCAAAAGTGACCCCCCCAAAAAAAGTTGAGCCTAACCTTGTCAGGTAAATTAGTTACATACCTTTGTTCTCTCTAGGAAAAGAAAGATTAGAGGTTATCATGATGGATAGATTATGAGGGTTCAACCTCTTCAGCCGTGTCCCCTGGAGTAAAGGCTTGCTCCCTTCATACACAGTGTTTGTACTGTTCTTCTTCATTCCTGGAACATTATCTTCCCACACTCTGGCTAACTCTGACTCATCCATCTATCTTAGAAGTCGTTTTCTAAGAAAGCTTCCCTCTCCTCCTGCCCTCCCTCTGCCAACTCTCCCCACATCTACCAGTAGTTTACATACTCCTGATGCTCAGTTGTAATTGTTTGTGTCATTCTCTTTCTCATTATGGTCTTATCCTTCACAGAGTACAGTGCCTTAGGAAATAATATCTTAATTCCAAGACACTGTCAATCATAAGATCCAGAGTCATGTTTTTCAAAGGGGAAAAATATTTACATCCTGAAGGTTCTGTCATTTCATTGCTGACCATAGTGTGATCTTTTTAAAGAAGCCCCAATGTGGAGTTGCACATCACTCAAACGAAACACTTTTTTATCTGTGGTTAAGTTTGCATAAAAATGCAGCATTTAATTTTTTGCTTGATAGCTGGCAAGTCTCTTACAGTTCTTATGTTTTTTAGAATCTTAAAAGTCTATTATAATTAATATTCTAAAATATTAATGTGATAAAACCTTAACTTCTTGGAAAAATGATACTTCCTCTTGCATTAAATTTTTTACCATCTTGGACATTTTTCACTTTTTATATCTCACATTTATAATCACGTTTATGCCATTGTGTTATGAGTTATATAGTGAAGAAGAAGATGTTTTCACAATTTGTTATAGTGTCTAATACATAATAGTTGCTCAATAAACAAATTTTGAACAAATGCCTTTGAACTTCTTAAATTAAGGATGTAATCTGAGAGAAAAAGAATGAAAATAAGAATAATTCTGCTCAATCAGAAATAAATACTGAATGAAAAATGATAATTATTTACAAGTCTGGTTTAAAAGAAAATCTAGGAGTCATGGGGAGATAACAGAATTAAGTTAGCTTTGGCTGCAGATAAGTTCTCACATAGCTTCTTTTTGTTTTTCTCTTCTCATTTCAGTTGACTTTTATTGGCACACAGCTATGCGAATCTTTAGGCTTTTTATATCTGTGGTGTAGCATACTGTGCAGAAAAACAAGTTTTTAGCCTATCAGATTTGTTTTATCAGGTTTTTGAAAACGTTCCACATTCAGATAATTTTTTTTAATCTTTTGATACCTGGGAATGGCTTTATACAGTTCTGTTTTAAAGGCATTACGCTTAACAAAAGAAAGATTAGAAGAAGCTGTAATTTAGAGTCTTTGGGCAAACTACAAGTTATCATGATTCATTTTAATTTATATGTAAACATGTAAAGGAGGTGTCACAGAAATATAAAAAATATCAAGTCAATTATTTAATAGCATTATTGCTTTTTGCTATTGATGATTCTGTCTGAAACTATATGGTTGCTAGAATAACATTTTTTTTAAAGATTTTATTATTTCCTTTTTCTCCCCAACACCCCCCGGTACATAGTTGTATATTCTTCGTTGTGGATTCTTCTGGTTGTGGTATGTGGGACGCTGCCTCAGCGTGGCTTGATGAGCAGTGCCATGTCCACGCCCAGGATTCGAACCAACGAAACACTGGGCCACCTGCAGCGGAGCGTGTGAACTTAACCACTCGGCCACGGGGCCAGCCCCATAGAATAACTTTTTATTTTTAATTTTTTTAGGAATATTTTGAAAAGAAAAGGTTAAAATCAAAAATGAAATTACGGGGAGTTTTATCCCCTGTCAAAAATTCTGCTGTCAGTTTAGACCTCCTTAACCTGTGTATGGTAAATCAGATATCTTGCCAGAAGAAAAAACCTGGTAAGTAAGCCTCTCCAGTAACATTTTGTTTTGAGTCTGATGTGATCATGATGTTTAGTTTTCCAATAATTTTGTAATTTTAGAACTCAAAGGATGTGGAAAGTAATTTTAAAACTTGATTGCCCTCTTAAATTAGAAGCTTTGTTAGTCTCTGCTTAAAATGTTTTATTGTTTAATCCATTTATTTTTTTTTAGGTGGTGTGTTATATAAAATTAATTTTATAAGGTACGGTTAAACTTATAGTGCTGTTGTTTCAATTATTATGTTATTTTGTCTAGGCAGATAGTTACCAAAGTTTGGCTAAAGAGCAGGGAATAAATATCTTTACTGTCTTATCCTATTTGGAGAATTTGTTTGAAAGGAAGAGCTGAACAAGTTTTTGCCTCAATGATTAGTTTCCTATCTCATAACTTGAATTTCTTAGACATTCTTGGGATGTTAACTATAGTAGTCTAATACTTCAAAATAAAGTTCATTTTGGCCTGCACTTTGATTCTTCAAGTAAATAAAAAATTTAATCAGAGTATTTTTTTCTCTCTCAAGGAAACTTGTATCTGATAATTTTTAAAACAAGTGCTAAAATGAGAGCTTAAGAACTGAGTTCATTAAAAAGGGATTGAAATTGATCACAGTATTGTTAGTGTCTCCTCTTTTCCTTTCTGTGCTATTTTTGTTTCTCCACAGATGACAGTTGTCACAAGTAAATATAGTCACACTTTAGTAGAAGTAAATACATTATTAATAAACTTTAGGAATAAAAGTTTCTGTTGTAAATATATTTGCTATATTTAGATCTTTTTCTTCATTTGTGTAATAGTGTTATCAGCTATTGTCACCATGTCTTACATTAGATCCTCGGATCTTATTCATCATTTTGCTGAAAGTTAGTACCCTTTTCCCAACCTTTCCCTATCCCCCAGTCGCCAGATCCTGGCAACCACTTTTCTATTCTCTGTTTCTATGAGTTTGACTTTTTTTTTTTTTTAGATTCCACATGTAAGTGATACCATGCAGTATTTGTCTTTCTCAGTCTGGCTTATTTCGCTTAGCATAATGCCTTCTAGCTCCGTCCATGTTGTCACACATGGCAGGATTTCATTCTTTCTCATGGCTCAGGAATATTCCATTGTATATATACACACACACACATATACACACCACACCATCTTTATCCATTCATCCATTGATGGACGCTGAGGTTGTTTCCATATTTTGGCTCTGTGAATTATGCTGCTGTGAACATGGGAGTGCAGATATCTCTTTGAGATCTTGTTTTCATTTTATTTGGATATATACCCAGAAGTGGGATTGCTGAATCATATGATAGTTCTGTTTTTAATTTTTTGAGGAACCTCTATATTGTTCTCCATAGGGCTTGCCCCAATTTACATTCCCACCAACCATGCACAAGGGTTCCCTTTTGTCCACATCCTTGTAAACACTTCTTACCTCTTGTCTTTTTTTTTTTTTTTTACTTTTTGTGAGGAAGATTGGCCCTCAGCTAATATCTGTTGCCAATCTTCTTTTTCTTTCTTTCTCTCCCCAAAGCCCCAGTACATAGTTGTATATCCTAGTTGCAGGTCATTCTAGTTTTTCTATGTTGGATGCTGCCACAGCATGGCTAGATGAGCAGTATATAGCTCTGTGCACAGGGTCTGGACTGGCGGACCCTGGGCCACTGAACTGGAGCACACAAACAACTATTCGGCCACGTGGTCAGCCCCCTCTCTTGTCTTTTCGATGATAGTCATTCTAACAGGTGTGAGGTGATATCTCATTGTGGTTTTGAATGCATTCCCCTGAGGATTAGTGATGTTGAACACCTTTTCATGTACCTGTTGCTCAGTTGTATGTCGTCTTTGGAAAAATGTCTGTTCAGAGGGTCCTCTGCTCATTTTTTAATCGATTGTTGTTTTTTGATATTGAGTTGTATGAGCTCTTTATGTATTTTGAATATTAATCCCTTATCAGACAATATGATTTGCAAGTATTTTCTCCCATTCTTTAGATTGCATTTTCATTTTGCTGGTGGTTTCCTTTGCTATACAGAAGCTTTTTGGTTTGATGTAGGACCAGTTGTTTATTTTTGCTTTTATTCCTTTTACTTTTGGTGTCAAATCCAGAAAATCATCATGAAGACTGATGTCACGGAGCTTATTCCTTATGTTTTCTTCTAGGAGTTTTATGGTTTCAGGTCTTGTATTTAAGTCTTTAATCCATTTTGAGTTGACTTTTGTGTATGGTGTAAGGTAGGGTTCCAGTTCAATTCTTTTACATGTGGCTGTCCAGTGATGTATTTAACTTTATATATTTCCTTTCTCCCTCACTCTGTTTTCATTCATACGTTGAACGTATGTTTTTTGAGTACTTACCCTAAGTATTGGATTGGATTCTGGAAGTAGAGCAGAAACTAACAGGGGCAGGACATGCTGCTGTACGGGAGGAAGAGAATTCCTCTATCTCTTGTAGGTTCTTCTGGCTGGGCTATGAATTAAATTGACATGAGACAGAATAAAAGGAGAAAATCAAACAAAGCTTTGTAACATGTATACATGGGAAGAATCCAGGAAAACTGGTTAACTCCCAGACTGGCTGAGGTTGTCATCTTAAATACCGTCTTTGGCTAAAGACAAAGGAGCATGTTGGGGGTGGGAGGGAGTCAGTTATGGGAGATTACCAGAAAAGGACAGTAAACAAGAGAAAGGTTATTACGCGGATTTAAGTCCTTGCCTTCTGCCTTGATAGGAGTTTCTGGACATAAGGACATCCCCCCTCTTCCTGGTACAGAGAGGGAGTTACCTTTACAAATGGAGATTTCCCTTACAAATGTAAATGTGTTTTACAGAGGGTAGCTTCTACTTTTCAGAGCTTCTCACCTGTCTGTGGTTTCTTAAAAGTAATCAGCCCCAAATAATCCTCATGCCAAAGAGACACATTTTGGGGTGGCCAATTCTGATCCCCCACACTACCAAAAAATAAGGCACCTTGGCATACTGAATATTTTGAGCTGAGGAATTTGAGGAAGCAGCATGTGCAGGAAGGATTTTCATCTGAGAGGTGCCCTCGCTATACCCCGAGAAAAGGAACGTTGTTATCTCCAACACAGAGGGAACACCGAGAGGAATCTAATGAACAGACCTTGCTGTTTCCCTCAGTTTAGTACACTTAGCTGATACCCCTTTTTGTCCTGTCACATTTCCCCAGGACTTTCCGCTCTTCATCAAACCTAGCTTAAAAATGCTCAGGTTTAACCACTTTGGGTCTTCATTTCCTTACAAAGTTTTCCACATAAAACTTATATTAAATAAATTTGTATGCTTTTTCTCTTGTTAATCTGTCTTTTGTTACAGGCCCCCAGCTGATAATTTAGAAGGGTAGAGAGAAAAGATTTTTCCTCCTCTACCAAAGCAAGAGTTTATTAGTTAGGACTCATGACTGCAAATTACAGAAACTTAAAAAATATATATTTACTTACTTAATGTTGTGGACTGAATGTTTGTGTGCCCCCAAAATTCATATGTTGATGTGATATTAGGAGGTTGGGCCTTTAGGAGGTGATTGGGTCATGAGAGTGGACCCTGATGAATGGAATTAGTGCCCTTGTAAAAGAGACCCCAGAGAGTTCTCTCACCACTACCACTGTGTGAGGACACAGGGAAAAGACAGCTGTCTGTGAACCAGGAAGCAAGCCCTCACCAGACAGCGAATCTGCCAGCACTTTGATCTTGGACTGCCCAGCCTCCAAACTGAGAAATAAATTTCTATTTTGTATAGTTCACCCAGTCTATGGTAGTCCGTTATAGCAGCCTGAACGGACTAAGACACTTAACTAAAAGGAAGGGTAGTGGTGCATCTGGGCCTCAGAGACTGCTTGAGTCAGGAAATTGAATACTACCAAGATTCTTTTTCACTTCAGATACTAGTTTTATTCTCTCAGACTGTCTTCATCAATGAAGCTTAAAATGTGACATTAAAAAACTAACATTGACAACTAGAAGCTATATACCAGGGGGCTTTGGGGAGAAAAAGGAAAAATAAAACCCCAAAAAAACCCACTATGAACTAACATTGCTCATCTCTCCAATTTCACCACCAGGCAAATACTGAGAGCTGCTTCTCTGATTCTGAATTTTTTAATTCCGCTGGAAGGATGTTGCCTTGCTCTGCTGGTGTCAGGTCTCAGCGCTGGAACAATTACTTATAACCAGAGGGGTGTAATACCATTATTGAGTGGCAGGTGGTTGCCACTAAACCAATTATTTTTTCCAGGGAAGCAGGGTTATATAAGAAGATAGAAGCTCTCCACTACAACTCTGTAGTTTGTGCATGTGCAAAAAGCATTTCCTGGAAAAGGAGCATAATTAAAAGTACTAAGCGGTCAAAATAGTTATATCGTCTATAAGGAGAGACAAGGCTGCTGCATCTAAAGTTTAAAAATCTAGTGAGGGAGATAGAGTTAATCAAGTACAGTAAACTATGGTAAGTGCTATAATAGGGAACATATGTAGTGCTATGGGAGTGTGTAATATAGCAACTGGTACAGTCTAGGGGTTAGGGGAGTTTTGAAGGAATCAAAAAATAAAGCAAAATTTGTAGGGCCCCTTTCATGAGGAGAATGTAAGATGATGAAGAAAAAGATGATTTGAATTATCTGTAATAGTTGCTAGTACTGTAATGTCTTCTATCATGTATAGAATATAGGTGGTTTTAGTAAATATCTAAGATGTACATTTACTTAATGACCATGGTATATCAACCAATGCTTTTAAAAGATTTTATTATTCATTCTTAATTTTTAATTGCAACTTTTTCATTATGGAAACTGTGAGAAAACCGATCCATGTGAATATGAATAGAGACATAAAAATGCCCCTGAGAAAACATGATTTAGAACTTCCAATGTCGCCTCATCTTGTCCCGTCTAACCTCTGCATTGATGATATGGAAAACAAGTAGGTTTTAGCTAGGTTGTATATTATTAGGTATTTGAAAGAGTCGTTATCAACTCTGTTTTATTCACTGGAAAATGTATAAAGGGATTATCCTAGCTCCAGTTTTTGTTTGTTTGACTGTTAGCAGTATTATTAAACTATTAAGACCTTTGTCAATGAACTAATATCCATGCTAAGTGTTTTTTGGATGCATAGTTTGACTTTCCTTATCATAAAAATCTCTCTCTAGTAATAATATAATTTTTATAAAACACAGTAATATTATAACCCTGGAATGATTTACTTAAGAGTTCCATATGTTTTCATATTTGTATAGAACAGTATGAATTTTAAATATTTATAAAAGATAATCAATTTTATTGCCACCTATGTGTTTAACTGTTACATTTTCTTTTCATTAGTTTACACTACCAAAGACAAGGCAGCAAGGAAGAACTTGGCCCAGTTAAGGTGAGAGTTAAACAAAAATTTTTTTAAGTTATTTTAACAATTGTGACATGCCACTGTTACCCAACCAGGTTCATTTTTGCCCACCGCCCAGAAAGCCAAACACTGAGATGACGAGGTAGCAGCAGAGAGAGGGTTTACTCACAAGGTAGCCATGTGAGGAAGCGAGCTCATGAGCCTGAAATTTGCTTCCCCGAAAACAGAGACTCAGGGATACATATGGGCCGGGGTCAACGTGGTCTGAAATGTGGAGAGAGGTGATTGGAGGTGAGGAGAGGTGAGGTAATGATGATGTGCTCAAGCGTAGTCAGACTTCATGCCTCTTCATAGGACCCATGCTCACAAAATGGCGACATCAGCATGATCTGAGGGGAGAGTTTTTAGCCTCTTCAAGTCACCTGTCGAACATCTCCGTGGGCCCAGTTGATGAGTTGGTGGTCTCAACTGGCCTGAAGTGGACAAGGAGTTCTAATTCCTGAAAAACAGCTCACACACGCATTACCATGGTGATGCAGGCACCAGGAAGATGTTACCTATAGGAGCCTAGCGGGAGTCAGCATATTGCCTAAACAGCACAATTAACAATGAGTGGGTTAAACAGCTAAAAGCTATAATCAGTAATTGCAAAAGGGAAAAAAACTTTAGTTCCTAGCTACTTAATCATCAATGGCTCACTTTCTGCCAGTTTCACCATCAAGTGATATAAATTTTTTGAGAATCAGAGAAAATTAGTTATCCTTTAAAAAAATTTTTAGTCTTTAAAATTGTTCTTTTAGAAGTTTTTAATGTAAGAAACCTATACCTTAAGAATATTTTAACGATTGCTTATGAGAAACCCTTTGGAGTTCTGGTAATGTAGACTAGGCCTTTGTGTGCAAAGCATTTGATTCTGCCTGTCACTGAAGAGCTGCAAAGGATAATTCATTTGGGGAGTTCTACTTTGGGTTCATGTGATCATTGAGCGATTCATGTTTTCAAACGTGGTGACCAGACTATTTTATTTTATATCAAATTGTGATTTTCAATATTCATGTTGATCCCAAGATTATTTTTCTTTTCAAAGTATATTTCAAATAATTATTTTTTAGCAAATAAGACTTTAATCAATTAGAAAACACATAGATTGTGATTAAAGCTTGAAATGTGAAAGTCCAATGCCATATTATTAATTATTCTTTCCTTTGAATAGCCAAAGTTAAGCTACATCAGAAAGATAATGGCAGTGATACTAAAATCTCTTGGAAATCTTTCACCTGAATTGTAGATAAATGAAACTTAGATTTCCTGTCATTAGGAGATGACAAGCAGGAATGGAGTTTGAGGGTAGAGGGGACCATCGGTGAGAAAGGCAGATGGAAAGGAGCTCTTAAGTACAATCTTAGTTGATAACCTCTCTTGTCTTAGTAAGGACTGTCAGTTACTGATGACTTGCCTTTACTTGGGACTTTTTCTCTAACTCGTGACCTTTTTCACTTTTATTTTAACTTTCCTTGTCTCTAGTTTATATATTTTGGCAAATCAAATGATTGTATCTTCTTTCCTATAGTCCTCACAAGTCATGGACTCATATACAATGTTCGAACCTCAATTGAGCAGAATGGAAAACTGCAGCTTCACACCACCATCTTTGTCAGCAGAATTAGCTTCTAACAGAGATATTACAAGACAAAATTTTATTCCCAGAATAGTGCCTAGTCCTCAGAAAGTTGAAAAAAAGCAGAATGAACAGGTACCTTTCTTTTTTTAAATAAAAGTCAATAAAGAGTTAGATAGGTTACAATCTCGTGAAATTTCATTTGTACATTATTGTTTGTCAGTTGTGTTGTAGGTGCACCCCTTCACCCTTTGTGCCCAACCCCCACCCCATCTTTCCCCTGGTAGCCACTAATCTGTTCTCTTTGTCTACATTTTTAAATTCCTCATATGAGTGGAGTCATACAGAAATTGTCCTCCTCTATCTGGCTTATTTCACTTAACATAATTCCCTCAAGGTCCATCCATGTTGTTGCAAATGGGACGATTTTGTTCTTTTCTATGGCTGAGTAGTATTCCATTGTATATATATACCACATCTTCTTTATCCAGTCATCTGTTGATGGGCACTTAGGTTGCTTCCATGTCTTGGCTATTGTGAATAATGCTGCAATGGACATTGGGGTGCATGGGACTTTTGGAATTGCTGACTTCAAGCTCTTTGGATAGATACGCAGTAGTGGGATGGCTGAGTCATAAGGTGTTTCTATTTTTAATTTTTTGAGGAATATCCGTACTGTTTTCCATAGTGGCTGCACCAGTTTGCATTCCCACCAGCAGTGTATGAGGGTTCCTTTTTCTCCACAACCTCTCCAACATTTGTTACTATTTGTTTTAGTTATTTGCGTCATTCTAATGGGTGTAAGGTGATAGCTTAGTGTAGATTTGATTTGCATTTCCCTGATGATCAGCGATGATGAACTTCTTTTCATGTGCCTATTTGGCCATCCGTATATCTTCTTTGGAGAAATGTCTGTTCATGTCTCCTGCCCATTTTTTGATCGGGTTGTTTGATTTTTTTTGTTGTTTGGTTTTTTTTGTGAGTTCTTTATATATTATGGATATTAAGCCTTTGTCAGATATATGACTTGCAAATATTTTTTCCCAGTTAGTGGGTTGGTTGTTTGTGAACAGGTCCCTTTCAATCACTAGTTCTTAGCATTTTATATTTTTGTGATATGCTCTTTTTTTCTTTTTATGGATTGAAAAAATATTAGTTGTGGGTTGCTATAGATATAGCCAAATTAGGAGAGAAATTAAGTATAATAATTCTTCTGAGGTCAAAAACTTAATTCTCTGGGCTGTAGAAGATTATGAATCCCAAAACTGGAATGTTCTTTAACAGTCTTTGAAATCATCATCTTTTTATAAAATTATTGATAGTAAAATTGACCATAGTTCAATGTGTTATGTAATACTTGATTGTAATCACAGTAAAGGAGTAGTTGGTGATGTCATGATGGCCCAGTATACATGATATGGAAAGGATCCTGTGAATAGCAGTACATAATCTCAGTGATGTCATAGTAATCTGTTAAAGTATAAGTTGTGATGGCTTGATTCTTTCTATGACTTGAAAGATAGCTGGTTATATGCACTTCCATCCAAGACTATGCACATATGTGTATAGAGATAGAGATATTTAGTGCTAAAACGTTCAATCGTTGTAGTCTCTAAAGTTAAAATTATAAAAACATCCAAATTTTTGAAGTTTGAAATATATATGCCATAGAACATACCAAGAAATGATCTTTTACTAAGTTTACATAGAGTTAAAAAATATAAAATTATTAAAGGTTACTATACTAATATATAATGGTAGTGAGTAAAATGGTTATGTAAACACTCTATGTTGTTAACAAGGTTAACAAGAATATTTAGTTTTGAATCTCTCCCATTTTTAGCATGAGGTGGTTTTATGTCATATTTGTGTATTATTTCTAAATTAATTTATAATTAGCAAATTTATAATAATTTATAAATTATAGTTATATATTACAGTATTATAGTTATATACAATATGTAATGATATTCAATTTTATTGAAGTATGTTTTCTGCTTTTCAGAGAAGGGAAAATGAAGTATTGTGCTAGGCTTATTAATTTAAGGACCCAATAATTTTTTGTTGTTGCTTTGGTGAGGAAGATTGGCCCTGAGCCAACGTCTGTTGCCAGTCTTCCTCTTTCTGTTTGAGGAATATTGTTGCTGAGCTAACACCTGTGGCCCTCTTCCTCCATTTTGTATATGGGTTGCTGCCACAGCATGGTTTGTTGAGTGGTATGTAGGTCTGTGCCCAGGATCTGAACCAGTGAACCCTGGGCCGCCGAAGCATAGTGTGGGAACTTAACCACTATGCCACTGGGCTGGCCCCCCAATAATTTTCGAGTGATGCAATGAAAAACATTCAGTTACCCGTTCCATTTGTGTTTTATAAGACTAAAACTTGCATCCTACATCAGCTTTAACTCATCCTTGCTTTGTTAAATAGTTTATAGGATAGAGAATGAGACTCTGTGTAATCTATACTTGAATAATCTTCTACTTAGAGACTGCAGGTTAGTGATTATCTCCAAAGGGGTAAATAATGTTGTACTTCATATGGCAGAAGAGAGAAAAGAGAAGCTAACGTTCCTGGTAAGGTGTGGTGTCACATTGTGAAGTATTAGGGAATTTATTTATTTGGAGATATATTTGGAGAGATTTCAGGAAAATTAAAATGAGACTATAAATTACATAAGAAAATGAGTTGAAAAACAGGTTAGAATAAAAAGTGGTCTGGGGCTTACTAGTCCCTGGAGAAGTAGTATTGAGCCAATATATAATATTCTCTTCTGTTTTGATTTGTTTGTGTGTTTCTCGCTTCAAGGGATGACATTGTCCCTGCACCATTGACACTGTCTCTCTGAGGCTGAGATGAGATGTGTTATCAGACTTTATTTTCAGCTTTTCTTGATTTTAGACCTTTTTTTAAAAAAAGACTTTTAGTATCTCTTTTTGCCTGCATGTCTTTTTTTTTCTGACTCTTTCTGTCATTGCTTGTCTTTGGACGTCTCGTTTCTGTGTTTCATGGCTTATACATAAAATATACTACAGATATGAATTATTATTGCTGGATAGATTAGTGTTGGGCCATTATAATATCTTTATATGGTACCTTCCTCATTAACAAATGGGTTATCACATCTGCTTTTCACAAGAGTCTTTCCATACTTTCCCCGTTTTGCACTCAGTGGTAGCGATATTCAGAAAGATTAAAGTAGCAGAGGCTGGCCCTGTGGCCGAGTGGTTAAGTTCACGCTCTCCACTACGGTGGCCCAGGGTTTTGCCGGTTCGAATCCTGGACGTGGACATGGCACAGCTCGTCAGGCTATGCTAAGTCGGTGTCCCACATGCCACAACTAGAAGGACCCACAACTAAAAATACACAACTATGTACCGGGAGGTTTTGGGGAGAAAGAAGAAAGATAAAATCTTTTCTTAAAAAAAAGATTAAAGTAGCAGTCTAAAATTACTTAGTAAATGGAGGAACTGAGATAAGTACAGTTGTTTCCTTGGGAGAAATCATTATTTTCTGTCAGCGATATTTAACTTTTATTTACTCAAGATCTTGGTGTTCCGGGTCTTTTTTTTTTTAATCTTTTTTTACCTCTGAGAAAATGGTTAGCTCACCATAGATCAACCCTGTTATTTTAGCAGTCATTCAAATACTGACACTGCTTTCATTATTAGAACAGTATTTATTTTGTTTTCAATAAGGACACTCTTTCTTTTAGACTAAAAAATATATTTTTAAACTATAGATGTCTACTTAAATGAGGTTTTATGGTAAATTATTTAAATTGTATGTATGTACATTTACCCTTTTGGCAGGTCCTTCCTTTTTTTTTTTAGCTCAGTAATGTTAATTATTCTAATTCCGTGATTTCCAAATTAAACAAAAATCAAGATGCTTTCAGTCCATCATATAAAACAGCACAATTTGGAACATTATTTGAAAGATTAAACAGGTAAGCAAAGATGTTGAAGGAAATAAAGAACCTGTAGCATGCTTTCTTTGAGTTATTAATTTGATTTTACTGGACAGAAGTATTTTTAGTTAGAAACGTAAACAGACCTAAGTAAAACTTCCAAGGAAAAAAAAACACTGTAAGTAAAATGTAGCATTTAATTAAAGTAGTTATAAGTAACGATTTTCTGATGTACGTATCTACCTTTCATTTATTTATTTTAAAAAATATTTTGGGCCAAGGTGTTTTGCATCTGTTTTATAATCCCTGTTTTATGAAATACTACTTTCTCTTTCTTTATCATAAACATAATAATTTTTTTTCATATTTATGGTAGTTGATCAGTGCCCCATTTTTATTTTCTAGGTGTCTGTATTTAAACTCTGGTTCGTTGTTTTAAAAGACATTAAACTTGTAAAACCAGTTTGAATCACTCTTGGTAATCATAGTGAGAAACTTTGACTCTGTAATTCTGTCTCAGTCTTCCTCATTTTAGTAAATGGCACCACTATTCACTCAGTTGCTTAAGCCAAAAAAAAGTTGTACCTGATTCCTTCCTTTCCTTCAACTCCCAATATCTGTTTCACAAAGTATTGTCAATTCTGTATTCTAATAAACTTTAAAGTTATCTACTCATGTCTCCATCTCTACAGGTTCCATTTCATCTAAGCCACCACTGCCTCTTGCCTAGAATTGTAATAGCCATATAACAGTTCTTTTTGTTTCCTCTTTGTCCTTAGGTCTATTTTTTTTCACACTTTATTAATGTATAATCAACATACCATAAACTGAACTTATCTAAAATGTGCACTTTGGTAAGTTGTGACATATGTCAAAAATAATGACCATTCATCATCCCCAGTAGTTTCTTTGGGCACCTTTGTAATCCCTTGCTCTGGCTACTTTACATCCCTTACTCCCATCCCAAGGCAACTGCTGATCTGCTTTCTATCACTGTTGATTAGTTTGTATTTTCTAGAATTTTATATAAATTGCATTAATACAGTATGTTCTCCTTGTTTTGGTCTAGCTTCTTTGACCTAGCATAATTTAAGATTCATCTGTCATTGGTTGTGTATATCAATGGTTCATTCCTTTTTATTGCTGAGTAGTATTCCATTGTATGGCCATAGCACAGTTTATTCATCTGTTGATGACCATTTGGCTTTTTTCTCCAAGTTTTGGCTATTCCAAATAAAGCTGCTATGAAAGTTCATATAGAAGTCTTTGTTTAGACATATGCTTTCATTTCTCTTGGGGAAATATCTATGAGTGGAATGGCTGGGTCATATGGTAGGTATATGATTAAATTTTTAAGAAACTGACAAACTGTTTTCTAAAGTGATTTGTACCATTTTACATCGCACAGCAGTGTATGAGAGTTCCAGTTGCAGCATACCTTTGACAACACTTGGTAAAGTCAGTCTTTTAAAATATATGCCATTCTAGTCAATATGTAATAGTATCTTACTTTGGTTTTAATTTTGCATTTCCCTAATGACTAATGATGTTGGCATCTTTTCATGTGCTTATCAGCCATTTGTGTATCTTTGGTGAAATGCTTACCTTTTTCCTTTCCTTAGTGGTGTCTTTTTGAAGTAAAAAAGGTTTTAATTTTGATGAAATACAGTTTATTAATTTTTCATTTAGAAATTGTTTGTGTGTTGTCATAGCTAACAAGTCTTTGACTAAGCCAGGGCCATGAAGATTTTTTCCTATGTTTTTTTCTGTCTTGTAGTTTTAGATCTTACATTTAGGTCTATGATCTGTTTTGAGTTAACTTTTATGTATTGTGTGAGGTAAGGGTCTAAATTCACCATTTGCATTTGTGGAAAGGAAAGAATATCTTTTCCCCACTGAATTGCTTTGGCGCCTTTGTTGAAAATCGATTGACCAAAAATGTAAGTTGTTTTTCTTTTCCCCCAGGAATCTCAGTTCTGTTCCATCGGTTAATTATGTCTATCTTTATGTCAGTGCCACACTGTCCTGATTACTATAGCTTTGCTGTATGTTTTGAAATTGAGAACTGTATTAGTCTTCCAGTTTGTTGTTCTTTTTTGAAAATGTTTTGGCTTTTCTTAGTCCTTTGCATTTCCATATAAATTTTAGCATCAACCTGTCAGTTTCTGGAAATCAAAAAAGCCTACTTGGATTTTGATAGGGATTGTATTGAATCTGTAGATCAATTTGGGGAAAATTGCCATCTTAACAATAGTGATTTTTCCAATCCATGAACATGAAATGTTTCTCCTATTCATTCTTTTTTGAATGTCGTAACAGCTTTATTCATAGTAGTCCCAAATTTGAACTAACCTAGATGTCCATTAAGAATAGAATATTATGGGGCTGGCCTGGTGGCATAGTGGTTAAGTTTGCATGCTCCACTTCGGTGGCCTAGGGTTTGCAAGTTTGGATCCCAGGTGCAGACCTAGCACCACTTGTCAAGCCGCACTGTGGTGGCATCCCACATAAAATAGAGGAAGATTGACATAGAGGTTAGCTCAGTGACAATCTTCCTCAAGCAAAAAGAGGAAGATAGGCAACAGATGTTAGCTCAGGGCCAGTCTCCCTCACACACACACAAAAGAATAGAATATTATATAATATTCATGCAGTGAAATAATACACAGAAATGAAAAAAAATAAACTGCTGATACATGCAGTAACAAGCATCTCCATGGAAGAATCTCAACACAAAAAGAGGACCATTGTGTAATTCCATTTATGTGGAGTTCAGAACCTGGCTGAATTAATGAATGGTGATAGCACTCAGAATGGTGGTTACTGTTGGGAGGTGTGGACTTGGAGGGGCATGAGAGAACCTTCCAGTGTGTTTGAAGAGTTTTATTTTTCCAGATTTATTGAGATATAATTGACAAATAAAAATTGTATTTATTTAAGATGTTCAAGATGATGATTTGCTATACATATACATTGTGAAATGATTACCACAGTCAAGCTAATTAACACATTCATCACCTCAAATAGTTACCATTTTTGGGTATGTGATCAGACCGCTTAAGATCTGCTCTATTAACAAATATGCAATTTACAAGTATACAATATAGTATTATTAACTATAGTCGTCATCTTGTACATTAGATCCCCAGAACTTACTCATCATATAACTGGAAGTTTGTACCCTTTGACTAATATCTCATTTCCCCTACTCCCCAGCATCTGGCAGCCACCATTCTATTCTCTGCTTCGAGTGTGACATTTTAGATTCCATGTATGGGTGAAATCATATAGTATTTGTCTTTCTGTGTCTGACTTATTTCACTTAGCATAATGTTCTCCCTCTTCATCTATGTTGTCACAAATGTCAAGATTTCCTTTTTTATGGCTGAACCATATTACATTGTGTTTGATCTTCTTTGATTTCTCTGAGTAATATATTTTTTATTTTAAAGATTGGTACCTGAGCTAACAACTGTTGCCAATCCTTTTTTTTTTGTCCTGCTTTTTCTCTGCAAATCCCCCCAGTACACAGCTATATATTCTAGTTGTGGGTCCTTCTACTTGTAGCATGTGGGGTACTGCCTCAATGTGGCCTGATGAGTGGTGCCATGTCCGCGTCCAGGATCCGAACCGGCAAAACCTTGGGCCGCTGAAGTGGAGCGTGTGAACTTAACCACTTGGCCACTGGGCTGGCCCCTCAGTAATGTATTGTAGTTTTCAATATATAAGCAGTGTGCTGCTTTTGTTAAATTTATTTCTAAGTATCTTATTCTTTTTATGCTGTTGTGAATGGAGTTATTTTCTTAATTTCATTTTTGGATTGTTCATTGCTAGTGTATAGAAATACAGTTAATTTTTGTATATTGATCTTGTATCCTTCAACTTTGCTGAGATCATTATTAGTTCTAGTAGTATTTTTGTGGATTCTTTAGGAGTTTCACCATACTGGATTATGTTGTCTATAAATAAAGGTGTTTTTATCTCTCCTTTTTCAATCTGGTTGCCTTTTACTTGTTTTTCTTGCCTGAGTGACTACAACCTCTAGTACAGTGTGGAATAGCAGTGACAAGAGTGGACATGCTTGCATTTTTCCCACTCTCAGGGAAAAAGCATTTAGCCTTCACTATTAAGTATGATATTAGCTGTAGGTTTTTTTGTAGGTGCCCTTTATCAGGTTGAGGAAAGTCCCTTCTATTCCTAGTTCATTGAACGTTTTTATCATGGATTTTGTCAAATGCTCTTTCTGTGTCCCTTGAGATTATCATCTAGTTTTTTCCTTTATTCTATTAACATGTAATGTAATATATTGAAGTATTAAACTACCTTGCACTCCTGGGTTAAAAGCTGCTTGGTCATTATATATAAACCTCTTCATGTAATGCTGGATTTGGTTTGCTAATATTTTGTTTATGATTTTTGCATCCATATTCATTAGGAAAATTGGTCTGAATTTTTCTTTTCTTCTTATGTTTTTTGTCTGGCTTTCATATCAGAATAATACTGGCCTCATATAATAAAGTGTAAAGTGTTTGCTCTGTTTAATAGAAGAATTTGTGGATTCTTTAGATGTTTTTGCATCAGGGCTATTCTTAGTGGGAAGGCTTTTTACTAATTTTTTTTACTTGTGTAAAGATCTATTCAGATTTTCTAATTTCTTCTTGAATCAGTTGTAGTAATATGTGTTTTTCTAGGAATTAATCCGCTTCATCTAAGTTGTATGATTTGTTAGCATAAGGTGATTTATAGTATTCCCTTGAAATCCTTTCAGTTTCTGTCAGGTTGGTGTTGATGTCCCTTTTTGAGTTCTACATCTGTGTCTTTTCTCCTTTTTTTCTTGGTCAGTGTAGCTGAAGATTTGCTAATTTTATTGGTCTTTTTAAAGAACTAAGTTTAGGGTTTTATCAATTTTCTCTGTTTTTGTGTTTTTCATTCCATTGATTTCTGCCCTAATGTTTATGATTTCCTTTTTCTGCTTGCTTTTGGCTTAGTTTGCCTGTCTTTTTTTAGTTTCTTAAAGTGCAAGCTTAACTTACTGATTTGATATATTTCTTCTCTCCTAATACAGGCATTAAAAGGTATAAGTTTCCCTCTAAGCAGTGCTTAGAGGCCAACCAATGATTAGTTGGAGGTTGTGTTTAAGTACCTTCAGCTAACAAGGCTTCCTCCCTTGCACAAGACCTTACACTCAGCCAGGGATGAGTAGATACCTGTAGCTCTTTCTGGTCTCTCCTGAGTCTGCACTCAGCCTTACACATGTATGCAACCTTCCAGACCATCAGGAGGGTCTGGGAGTTTATCAAAGCCTCTTGTACCTTTTTGTTTTCTGGATCTCTCTATGAAATTTCTGGATGGTTTTTGCTTGCTCCAAATATCTGAGCCTCAGGCAGCTGCAATTTTGGGCTTCTTTGATAGTTTGCCACCAAGACAATGATTATTTTTGACAAATTCCCTGGGCATGAGTCTCCCACCTTCCCGACCCTCTCCAGACAAGCTCAGCCTTGGTAGGCTACCAGCCATGGAGTTGGGGGTGGAGGGATGGTGGCAGCCTCAGGCTAAAACTCCACAGGCTCCCAGTGGTTCTACTAAGGTTGAGTAGTTTTTCTTGAAGTACTGCTTCACAGTTTATTGGATGCCATTGGTCACTCCCCATATTTGAGATGATTTTTCTTGTGAGTGTTATCTGGTTCTGTTACTGCTTTTAGGGGACAAGATTTGCCAGGTTTCTCAGTCTCTCATTCCAGAAGTCTGGCCCCACAATTGATTAATTTTGAATGTTAAACCAACCTTGTATTCCTGAGATAAACCCTGCTTGGTCACAATGTGCTAACCTTGTTATGCATTCATTGGATTTGATTTGCCAAAATTTTGTTAGGGATTTTTACATTGGTCTTCATGAGGGAGATTACTTTCTAGTAATATCTTGTAATATCTTAGTCTGGTTTTGATATCAGCCTAATGTTGGTGTCATAGAATGAGTTGAGAAGTATTCCCTCTGTGTAATTTTCTGAAAGAGTTTGTGTAGGATTGGTACATTTCTTCCTTAAATGTCTGGTAGAGTTCATCAGTGAAGTCAGTTGGTATGAAGTTCTTTTTGTGGGAAGGTTTTTTTTTTTACTATAATTTCCATTTTTTACTAGATAGAATGCTAGTTGGATTCTTATTTTTTTAGTGAGCTTTGGTAGTTGGTGTCATACAAAAAATGTATCCATTTTATCTATGTTGTAAAATTTATTGACTTAAAGTTATTCATAATATCTCCTTATTATGCGTATGAAATCTTTAACTTCTGTAGTGATGTCTTTTCTCCCATTACTAATATGGGTAAGTTGTTTCTTCTCCCCTTTTTCTCAGTGATTATTCTGATTAGAGACTTGCCAATTTTATTTATTTTCTCACAGAATCATCTTTCAGTTTCACGTATTTCTTATTTTTGTTTTTATTTCATTGAATTCTGCTCTTATCTTTATTTCCTTTTGTCTGTTTACTTTGGATTTAATTTACTCCTTTTTTCCTGATTTCTTAAGGTGAAAGCTGAGGTCATTGACTTGAGACTGTTTTTCTTTTCTAATGCACATGTTTAGTGCTGTAAATTTTCCACTAATTGCTGCTTTGCTGCATCCTACAAATTTTGATATGTTTTGTTTTATTTTCATTCAGTTAAAAAACTTTCTAATTTTCCTTTTGATTTCTTCTTCACTCCATGAGATATTTAGAAATTTGTTATTTGGTTCCTAAAATTCCCAAGACTTTTCTGTTATCTTTCTAAATTAATTCCATTGTGGACAGGGAACATCCTTTGTGTGATTTGAATCCTTTCAAATTTATTGAGACTTGTATTATGGTTATGAATATAGTTTACATTTAGTGCAACAATTGATATATGATTGGATTTGTCTGTTCTCTTGCTATTTATTTTTTATTTCTCCCATAAAATCTTTGTTCCCTTTCCCTCTTTTCTGCCTTTATTTGATTTTAGTCTTTTTTATGACTTAATTTATCCTTTTGTTGGCTTGTTATCTATAACTCTGTTTTGTTTTTCAGTGGTATCTTTCGAATTTATTGTATATATTTTAATTTATCACAGACTATATTCTAGTTATGTTATACTACTTGAAGTATTGTGTAAGAACCCTGTAATGGTATGCTTCCATTTCTCCCCTCTGGCCTTTGTGGTGTTGTATTCATACATTCACTTATATAAATTTTATAAATCCAATAATATATTATTGTTCTTTTTGCTTTAAAGAGAGTTAAAAATTAAGAAAATATGTTTTTTATACTTAAGCACAAATTTATCATTTTTGGTGGTCTTTGTTATTTTCTGTAGATGTAGATTTCCGTGTGGTGATATCTTCCTTATGTTTGAAAGACTTTTGTTAACATTTCTTATAGTGTGGGGCTGCTAGTAGTTAATTCTTTCAGCTTCTGTGTATTTGTAAGTTTTTATTCTTTTCTTTTTGAAAGATATCTTTTGCATTGTTTCCTACTAGCAGTTGCTGTCATTCTTATCTTAATATCTATATATCTAATATATAATTTTTCTCTGTTTCTAAGATTTTTCTATCATAGATTCTCCATGGTGGATTTTCTATCATAGATTTCTATCCATTGATTAGGATGTTCCTTTTCTTTTTATTTCTTGTCTTTGAGCTGCATTGAGCATCTTGGATCTGTGAACTTAGTTTTTATCGAATGTGGAAAATTCAGCCGTTGATTTTTTGGATATTTTTTATTCCTCCCCTCTCTTCTTTGGGGACCTTAATAACATGTAAGTTAGTCCATTTGAAGTTGTGTCACAGTTTATTGATGCTGTGTTTATTTCTTTTCATCTTTTTTTCTCTCATTGTTTCATTTTATATAGATTATATTGCTTTTTCTTCAGATTCTCTAGTTGTATCTTCTTTGGTGTCTAATCTCTATGTAAATCTATTCAGTATATTTTTTATCTCTAGAAGTTTGTTTTAACTCTTCTTTATATCTTCCATGTTTCTATTCAACATCCTCAGTCTTTCGTCTATCTTTTTGGACGTAGGGAATATAGTTCTGATAACTCTTTTAATGTCCTTGTCTACGAATTCTATCATTTGTGTCATTTCTTGGTCTATTTCTAATAATTGATTTTTCTCTTCATTATGGGTTGTAACTTTCTACTTTTTTGCATTCCTGATAATTTTTTTTTTAGATTGTATACATTATGAATTTCATCTTTTTGGTCTGGAAATTTTTGTATTCCTATAAATTTTCCTAAGGTTTTTCTGGGATTTTAGTTGCTTGGAAATAGTATGATCTTATTAAGACTTGCTTTAAACTTTGTTAAACAGGACCAGATACACCTTCACTCTGTGGCTAATTTTGCCCCCTGCTAAGGCAATATCCTTCTTGTATTCTTAGATTTCCTTTGAATTAAGAGGTTTTCCACTCTAACTGGTGGAAACACAAAATTTTCCCATTTCTGTTTGAGTTCCTGGAATTGTTCAATCTTCTCATCTTGGGTGTTGCTTTTCCCAGCCTTGGGTAATTACTTCATACGCATGTGCTGATCAGTACTTAGCTGAAGATTTGAGAACTTTCTGTAGATCTCTGGAGCCCTCTCTCTTTGAAGCACTCTCCTTCATGGTACTCTGCCCTGCATACTCTGTTCTCTGCAGTCTTCCTGACCTTCCAGTGCTGTTTCCTCAACAAAGGGAATCTGTGGGCTCCAACTGGATTTCCCCTCTCTGTTCTGTGGCTTGGATACTCTCTCCAAGCAATAAGCTAGGAGCAGTCATAGAAGTCACCTTACTTGTTTTCTCTCTGTCAGGGATCGTTATCCTATTCTATCCAATGGCCCACGTCTGAAAGCCATTGTCTCATACAGTTTGTCCAGTTTTATAATTCTGTCAGTCAATGAGGCTAAATCTCGTTTCTCTAACTTCATTTTGGCCAGATGGAAATCAGGATATTCGCATTCACCCAGCAGTCAGACTGATATTTTTTAAGGCAAAAAGCAAGAGACTTTTACTTTTGTACTTAGCAATTTTCAATATTTCTTATTGCTCTTTTCAAAAATAAAGCTCTATATGATCTGGGCCCTTTTGTACCTTTTAAGCCTTAGGCCGTAAGTTCTCTTTCACTGATTCTATTCTAGCTTTCCTCCTCTTCTTTTTGTTTCTCACATGTGCTGCAAATCTTGTATTTGTGTTTATTCCATCCCCCTGCAGTATGCATACTCCTCTCTTATATGTCTAATCATTCTGTATCTTTAGCTTATTTATCACTTCTTTGCTAGGAGCTTTCCTGACCAGCTATCTGAAAAGGACCTCCAACACAGGTTGTTCCATCGTCTGATCTTGTAGCACCTATAAAGCTGCTGTAATTATCTTTTTTATTTGTTTATTTCTTTTATCCATTGTACTTACTAATGGTTAGTTATCTTATTTATTTGTTATTATCTTCCTTCACTAGAATATAAGCTGTATTATCTCCCTACCACATGGCAGGCATACATTAAATATCTGTTTAATGCACATAAAAGGCTTATTTAGATAATGAATTTATCCATATTGTAGTCCGTAAATGAATGAACTTTTATCTATAGGAAAAATTGTTAAAGAAGTTGGATCGATTTATCTTAATAAGGCTTTTATATTTTTAGCATCATTTCTCTCTGTCATCTTTACAAGTAGCAATCCTTCCCAACATTCAGTCCCCAACTCAAATGCCACCTACTTGATTTTTCTCAAGTAAAAGCATTTCTTTTATTTACTGTCGTAACACTGTAGAATAGCACTTATCACTTTCTAGTTTTTCTTTCCCCTTCCAGACTATTTCTTGTGAGCAATAACTGTGCATTATACATTTCTCTGTTCTCCAGATCTCTCAGTGAGTGATTCTTCTGAGTCAGAATGCTTAAAATGCTGTTTAAAAATGATTATTTACATTTGTAGTGTGCTTTCTAATTTATGAAGTGCTTTTACATTTATTTTCTCATTTAAAGTAATACAATTTCTCTGGTGTGAATGGTGTATATTATTGCGTGCTATAGGTTATGCCTTTGATATCACAGAATAACATTATTCTGCTCAAAACACCACTAAGACCCGTATTGAGAAACAGTGTAGGATCACGGTCTATGAACATTCCTGGACAAAATCTCTCTCTCTCTTTAATGCCAAACTGAATTCTTTTCTCTCTCTGTCCCCAATACGTGGCATAGTGCCTGGAACACGGCAGGTGGACCTGCTCATTAGATGTTTAATGAATAACTTAAAAAATAAAATTGGAAATCAATCAGTTTTAGCAGTCTATGTTTCTTTTCTAAATTTCTTTGGTACCTCCAATCTCTGGAACAGCCCACCCCTAAGTAAATTTGTGGATAGTCAATGGCAACAAAATCCAGAGTATCTTGATTTTTTTGTTGTTGTTGTTAGATTGGCACCTGAGCTAACATCTGTTGCCAATCTTTCTTTATTTCTGTTTTTCTTCTTACCCCCAAAACCCCCCAGTACATAGTTGTATATTCTGGTTTTAGGTCCTTCTGCTTCTGCTATATGGGACGCCATGTCAGCATGGCTTAATGAGCAGTGTGCTAGGTCCGCACCCAGGATCTGAACTGGTGAAACCCTGGGCTTCCGAAGTGGAACGTGTGAACTTAACCTCTCTGCCACAGGGCCAGCCCCAGAATATCTTGATTTTTAATTATTTCATATAATAGCTTTGATTCTTTTATACAAGTTGGACATAACTTAGAATTATGATTTATACATTAGAAGGGAACTTATAAGTTATCTAGGCTAACCTTTTCATCTAATTCATCTTATCTCTTGGCTTTATTACATATATATGCATTTGTATCTGTATTGCTCTCCCTTGGGAACTTCAGAGTTGTTTTTATATCCTTGTTAGGTTGAGAGATATCTGTTATAGTGTTCTGATAACTCTGATTTGATGTTTTAACACTGGGGATGATTTTTCCCTGCAGTGTGTTCAAAATATCTTTCTCTGATTAAACAGAGCAGCAGTTACATGCAGTGGTTGTCTAGGGTATTCACTAGACCTTATTACAGAAGACATGATATAGGTTGGTCCTATTTTGTTAATATAACAGTGAATTGAACCACATCATACTTCATTTCAACACATTTTTTTGTGTTGAAATACAAAACTAAGTGTAGATTATTTTCATACTCACTGAGGCACATTAGACAAATTTCCACCCAAAACAATATTATTTATTCAAATAAAAAACTGAAAACATAGTCCAGGTAAATGTTAGTAGCTACTCAGTATGTTCTCTAAGAATTTAAGTTTCTAAATGAAAATTTTCTATGCTTTTCTTGTTAAATATGTTTTTATTTATCTCAAAGTTCAGGAAATCGGAATTTCCTTACTGAAAGACCTGATATAGTTACAGGTGAAGATTGTGGAACCATGGATGAGAGAAGACAGTCAGACTTCATTATTGAAAAACAGTCAGTACAACATATTTTGGAAGAAAATAGGAAAGAGGTTTCAAATTTTCTTGAAGATGTGAACCAGCCAACACCCAGCCTTCTGTCAGAGAATTGTGACTCTTTTATTAGTGAAAATGTGATCAATTTATTAAACATAGATCAGTGGAGTATAAAGAAAACCTTTGACAAGTGTGGTTTTGACAGTATGGGAGATATTTGTGCAGTCACTAGTTCTGATAAAAACCATTCCACTGAGAGATGCATTAGAAGTATTTTTACAAATCCAGAGTTGACTTTTAGTAATTCTACTTTTAATAAAACAAGTTACCCAGAAAAGTGTCAGCCAAACAAGAACTATCAGAAAGAGTATAACAATCATGAAAGAAATAATCTTAGTACATCTTTTGAGAAGGATAGTTTCCCAGCCAGCTCTGAAAAAAAAGGTTGGTGTTATACACGAGAAGGGTAATAATCTATTGATCTTTTTGTTTTTAGTGCGTATTTATATATAATATAGATATGTGTGTGTGTGTGTGTATTTGGAGGAGTATAAAATTGAAAATAGAGTGACATTCTATTATGTGACATTGTGTGGACCAGTGATTTCGTTCCATATGGGTCATGCTAATAAGCTTCCAATTTAAAAAAAAGAACTAGTCTGTGCTAGAGTTTTAGTTCAATGCATACTTTTATTTTTAAAGGAAAATTTGAAAGTGATTACCAAGAGAAGGCACCACAGAAGACAATCCAGATATATCCAGTGAACTGTTTGTAAGTTTTTAGGTAAATCTGGGGAATGCAATTCAGCATCTAGTATAATGCATATTGAAGGGTTGAATTGATGCAATGTGAGGTAGGGGTGTTGCTGTCTCAGAGTGGGCAGACTGGCCTCTACAAAGGCTTTCCAGTTGTCAGAATCTTAGTAATATCACCCTAGTTGAGAGTATGGTGCTCGTATTTGCCGGCACAAAGCCGTCATCTTATCTGAATCTTAGTGTTAATTAGATTTGAGAAAACTGACTTATGTGTTCAAGAAACTTACACACTCACCAGAATGTCAGTTTATTAATTTACAGTAAGAAATAGAAGGGTTACTTATATAGGAATGTTTACTGGCATGATAAGCATGTTTTCTAATTTTTGGCAGCTCTCCATGGGAAGGTGGCTTGGTTAGTATAGAATCAGAACAAGGGAGTAATAGAATTCAGATGCTAATGGCATAAGCAAACATATCAAGAGTTTATGGGACTGCAGTTATACTTAATTAAAGAAAACTTGTAGTTTCGGAATAGTCCTAACTTTCTTGGTAATAATTGTGGTTTAGTCAAATCTTGGTAATTAACAATCATGAATTAGAATAGGTTTTTATTTTAGAAGTACTTTCTTATGGAAATATTTAAAATATCTATTTGTAAAAAGAATACCTATATGCCATTTTTATGGGATTGGCACAACAAATAAAACATTCACAACTTATTTAATAAAATAAAAAAATTAGGTTCTTTGCTGTCAAACTTCCAGGTATTCAGAACCTTATGAATGAAAACTAGCATGTTAGACCTTGAATTTTAAAATGTACTTTATGAAAGTGATTTTAGAACATGGTTCTCAAAGCTGGGTGCAGAACTGAATCACTCAAGGGGGTGATTTTAAAATACAAAATACCAAGTTTGACCCACACCCTTAGGATGGAGCTTATTTATTTTTTAAAAAGCTTCCCTTATAATTCTGATCTGCAGCCAACTTTGGGAACCATAATTTAGAACAATAATTTTCAGAGAGAATAAATCAAACTTTAATACTGTCTTATTTGTGACCCTAGGGGTAATATCCCTTTGAAAGAATTGCCTTCTAAGCAGTCGTGGAACTTTGGACTTGGTGAGGTAAAGTACATTTTACATTATCTTTCCAATTAAGTCAGTTGATAATTCATGTCATATTTTAGTATTTGCAGTACTTTCATTTAAGGTTAGCTTTTATTGAAAAATTTCTTTTTAGGCTACTTTTCTTACTCTGGGGAAATTATAGTTTAGGTCTAGAAATAAAATTATTGCCTTTTCAGAAACTATAATGTGTTTATTTGAGAAAAACCAATCTAGATGCATTTATTTCTTTATTTCTTTAAATTTTTATTTTTTTTGGATGTACATCGTATTTCGAATTCTGTGTACATTACATCATGTTCACCACCCGAACACTAATTATAGTGCATCCCCTCGCATGTGAGCCTAATCACCCCTTTTGCCCTCCTGCCTCCCCTAGTGGTAACCACCAGTCCAATCTCCAATGCTATGTGTTTTTTTTTCTTTTTGTCGTTTTTAATCTTCTACTTATGAGTGAGATCACATGGTATTTGACTTTCTGCCTCTGACTTATTTCACTCAGCATAATACCCTCAAGGTCCATCCATGTTGTCACAAATGGCCGGATTTCGTCATTTCTTATGGCTGAGTAGTAGTCCATGGTGTATAAATACCACATCTTCTTTATCCATTCGTCCCTTGATGGGCACCTAGGTGGCTTCCAAGTCTTGGCTATTGTGTATAATGCCACAATGAACATAGAGGTGCAAGGATCTTTATGCCTTTGTGTTTTCAAGTTCTTTGGATAAATACCCAGCAGTGGAATAGCTGGATCGTATGGTAGATCGATCCTTAATTTTCTGAGGATACTCCATCCTGCTTTCCATAGTGGCTGCACCAGCTTGCACTGCCACCAGCAGTGAACAAGGGTTCCCTTCTCTCCACACCCTTTCCAACATTTGTTGTTTCCTGTCTTGTTATTTATAGCCATTCTGACCGGAGTGAGGTGATACCTCATTGTAGTTTTGATTTGCATTTCCCTGATAGCTAATGATGTTGAACATCTTTTCATATGCCTGTTGGCCATCTGGATATCTTTGGAGAAATCTCTGTTCAGATCTTTTGCCCATTTTCTAATTGGATTGTTGGTTTTTTTGTTGTTGATCTATATAAGTTCTTTGTATATTTTGGATATTAACCCCTTATCTGATATGTGGTTTGCAAATAGCTTCTCCCAATTGTTAGGTTCTCTTTTCGTTTTGTTGATGGTTTCCTTTGCTGTGCAGAAGCTTTTTAGTTTGATGTACTCCCATTTGTTCATTTTTTCTTTTGTTTCCCTTGGCCGGTCAGACATGGGACTTGAAAATATGCTGCTCAGACCAATGTCATAGAGCATACTGCCTATGTTTTCTTCTAGAAGTCTCATGGTTTCGGGTCTTACATTCAAGTCTTTAATCCATTTTGAGTTGATTTTTGTGCATGGTGTAAGGGAATGGTGTACTTTCATTCTTTTGCGTGTGGCTGCCCAGTTTTCCCAACACCATTTATTGAAGAGACTGTCCTTTCTCCATCGTATGCTCTTGGCTCCCTTGTCGAATATTAGCTGTCCATAAACGTGTGGGTTTACTTCTGGGCTCTCAATTTTGTTCCATTGATCTGTGTGTCTGTTTTTGTGCCAGGACCATGCTGTTTTGGTTACTATGGCTTTGTAGTACAATTTGAAATCAGGGAGTGTGATACCTCCAGCTTTGTTCTTTTTTCTCAGGAATCCTTTGGCTTTTCGGGGTCTTTTGTTGTTCCATATAACTTGTAGGATTCTTTGTTCTATTTTTGTAAAAAATGTTGTTGGAACTTTGATAGGGATTGTGTTGAATCTATAGATTGCTTTAGGAAGTATGGACATTTTAACGATGTTAATTCTTCCAATCCAAGAGCACGGAATATCTTTCCATTTCTTTGTGTCTTCTTCGATTTCTTTCAACAATGTTTTATAGTTTTCGGTGTAGAGATCTTTCACCTCTTTGATTAAGTTTATTCATAGGTATTTTATTCTTTTTGTTGCAATTGTAAATGGGATTGTATTCTTAATTTCTCTTTTTGCTACTTCGTTGTTAGTGTATAGAAACGCAACTGAGTTTTGTACATTGATTTTGTATCCCGCAACTTGACTATATTCCTTTATTATTTCTGAAAGTTTTTTAGTGGACTCTTTAGGGTTTTCTAGATATAAAATCATGTCGTCTGCAAAGAGTGACAGTTTCACTTCTTCTTTTCCAATGTGGATCCCTTGTATTTCTTTTTCTTGCCTGATTGCTCTGGCTAGGACTTCCAATACTATGTTAAATAAGAGTGGTGACAGCGGGCATCCTTGTCTGGTTCCTGTTCTTAGAGGGATAGCTTTCAGTTTTTCTCCATTGAAAATGATATTTGCTGTGGGTTTGTCATATATGGCCTTTATTATGTTGAGGTATTCTATACCCATTTTACGTAGAGTTTTTATTATAAATGGATGCTGTATCTTGTCAAATGCTTTCTCTGCATCTGTTGAGATGATCATGTGATTTTTATTCTTCATTTTGTTAATGTGGTGTATCACGTTGTTAGATTTGCAGATGTTAAACCATCCCTGCATCCCCGGAATGAAACCCACTTAATCATGATGTATGATCTTTTTAATGTATCGTTGTATTCGATTTGCTAGTATTTTGTTGAGGATTTTTGCGTCGATGGTCATCAGTGATATTGGCCTGTAATTTTCTTTTTTTGTGTTGTCCTTGTCTGGTTTTGGTATCAGGATAATGTTTGCTTCGTAGAAGGAGTTAGGAAGCCTCCCCTCCTCTTCAATTTTTTGGAAGAGTTTGAGAAGGATAGGTATTAACTCTTCTTTGAGTGTTTGGTAGAATTCACCAGGGAGGCCATCTGGTCCTGGACTTTTATTTTTTGGGAGGTTTTTGATTGCTGTTTCGATCTCCTTACTGGTGATCGGTCTATTCAAATTTTCTACATCTTCTTGGTCCAGTTTTGGAAGGTTGTATGCTTCTAAGAATTTATGCATTTCTTCTAGAGTATCCAATTTGTTGGCGTATAGCTTTTCATAGTATTCTCTTATTATCTTTTGTATTTCTGAGGTGCCCGTTGTAATCTCTGCTCTTTCATTTCTGATTTTATTTATTTGAGCCTTCTCTCTTTTTTTCTTGGTGAGTCTAGCTAAGGGTTTGTCAATTTTGTTTATCTTTTCGAAGAACCAGCTCTTGGTTTCATTAATTTTTTCTATTGTTTTCTTAGTCTCTATTTCATTTATTTCTGCTCTGATTTTTATTATTTCCTTCCTTCTGATTTTGGGCTTTGTTTGTTGTTCTTTTTCCAGTATCTTTAGGTACGCTTTTAGATTGTCTATTTGGGATTTTTCTTCTTTGTTGAGGTAGGCCTGAATTGCTATAAACTTCCCTTGTAGAACCGCTTTTGCTGTATCCCACAGATTTTGGCGTGTCATGTTTTCATTTTCATTTGTCTCCAGGAATTTTTTGATATCTTCTTTGATTTCTTCATTGACCCAATCATTGTTCAGTAGCATTTTGTTCAATCTCCACATTTTTGTGGCTTTTCTGGTTTTCTTTCTGTAGTTGATTTCCAGTTTCATACCTTTGTGGTCAGAAAAGATGCACGGTATTATTTCGATCTTCTTAAATTTATTGAGTCTTGTTTTGTGGCCTAATCTGTGATCAATCCAGGAGAATGTTCCATGGGCATTTGAAAAGAATGTGTATTCTGTGGTTTTGGGATGGAATGTTCTGTATATATCTACTAAGTCCATCTGGTCTAATGTGTCCTTTAAGGCGAGTGTTTCCTTATTGATCTTCTGTTTGGGTGATCTATCCATTGGTGTAAGTGGAGTGTTAAAGTCCCCTACTATTATTGTGTTACTGTCTATTTCTCCTCTTATGTCTGTTAATAATTGCTTTATATATTTAGGTGCTCCTATGTTGGGTGCGTAGATATTTACAAGTGTTATATTTTCTTGTTGGATTGTTCCCGTTATCTTTATGTAGTGCCCGTCTTTGTCTCTTATTACAGTTTTTGATTTAAAGTCTATTTTGTCTGATATAAGTATTGCTACCCCTGCTTTCTTTTCTTTGCCATTTGCATGGAATATCTTTTTCCATCCTTTCACTTTCAGTTTGTGAGTGTCTGTAGGTCTGAAGTGTGTCTCTTGTATGCAGCATATACATGGATCTTGTTTTTTTATCCAGTTGGCCACCCTATGGCATTTGATTGGAGCATTTAGTCCATTGACATTTAAAGTAGTTATTGATAAATATGTGTTTATTGCCATTTTGTCACTTTTTCTTTTTTTGGGTGTTTTAGTAGTTCTTCTCAGTTCCTTTCTTTTTCTCTTGCTCTCTTCCCTTGTGGTTTGATGGTTATCTTTAGTAATATGTTTGATTTCTTTTGTCTTACTTTTTTGTCCTGCTTGTTATAGGTTTCTGGTTTGTGGTTACCATGAGGATCCTATTTAATATACTGTGCATGTAACAGTCTATATTGAGTAGATAGACTCTTTAGCTTGACCTCTTTCTAAAAGCTCTACTTTTTCACTCCCCTCCTCCCACATTATGTTTTTCACATCATATATAGTCTTATGTTTAGTGTGTGTCTGTCTATTACCCTCTTATCATTGAAATAGGTGATTTTAGTACATTTGTCTTTTAACCTTCATATTATCTTCACAGGTAGTTGATCTGCTGCCTTTACTGTCCTTTTACCTTACTAGTGATTTTATTGCCTGTCTTTTGTTGTTGTTGTTTTGGGTTTTTTTGATAATTTTTTTTATCTCTATTTGTGGTTATTGCTTTCCCACTTAAATAGGTCCCTTCAGCATTTCTTGCAGAACTAGTTTCTTGGTGATAAACTCCTTTAATTTTTGCTTGTCTGGCAAGCTGTTTATCTCTCCTTCCATTCTGAATGACAACCTTGATGGATAGAGTATTCTTGGTTGTAGGTTTTTTCCTTTTAGCCTTTAAATATGTCGTGCTATTCTCTTCTTGCCTGTAGGGTCTCGACTGAGAAGTCCGCCGATAGTCTGATGGGCTTCCCTTTATATGTCACTTGTGGCCTTTCTCTTGCTGCTGTTAGGATTCTCTCTTTGTCTTTAATTTTAGACATTTTGATTATAATATGTCTTGGTGTGGGCCTCTTTGGGCTTCTCTTGTTTGGAGCTCTCTGTGCTTCCTGAAGTTGGATGTCTGTTTCCTTCCTCAGGTTAGGAAAATTTTCCTCTGTTATTTCTACAAATAAACTTTCTGTCCCTTTGTCTCTCTCTTCTCCTTCTGGGACCCCTATAATCTGAATGTTAGCACGTTTGATATTGTCCCAGAGTTCCCTTACTCTCTTCTCATTCTGTCTAATTCTTTTTTCTCTTTTCTGTTCTGCTTGGGTGATTTCCTCTAGTCTTTCATCTAGTTCGCTGATCCGTTCTTCTCCTTCCTCTACTCTGTTATTGAGTCCCTCGAGTGAATTTCTCATTTTGAGTATTGTATTCTTCATTTCTGATTGTTTTTTTTTTTAATATCTTCCAGTTCTTTGCTGATGTGCTCACTGTGTTCATCCATTCTTCTCCGCATATCTGTGAGCATCCTCATGATATTTTGTTTGAATTCTTTGTTGAGTAGGTCACTAGTTTCTGTTTCACTTAGTTCTAATCTACAAGAGCCGGATCCTATAAGCTCTTCACAGCAAAAGAGACTCAAGTTCAGAAAGATTAAATAACTTGTTCAAAGTTACGCATTTGAGTCAGGATTCAAACTTTTGTCTTATCTGACTGTATATCTTCAACTATATTAATTGTTTTGTCTTTTTGTCTTCAGTATGTACATTGAGTACATATCATGAATTCATTTAATAGAATTTATTGTCGTTCTCCTGTATGCTAGACACTGAAGATTCAGTGGTGAAGAAACAGTTTTTGTTCTTATGAAGCTTATATTGTGTTATGCACTAGACTCTGCAAGGTACAGAGATGAAGGGACATGGGACCTGTTTTTAGGAAGCTATGGTCTAGTAGCCAGACAGAAACAGAAAAAAATATAATGCATTTAGATAAATTGCTCCAATTGGGGTTTGTACAAAGGGCAGTGGGAGACAAGTAAAAAATAATTCTAAGTTTCATGGCTAGTCAGGAGGAAGATGTAATAGAGGAGAAAACTTTTGATCTGGATATCAATTAATAAGTTTACCAAATGGACAAACTGCCTTCATACTATGAAGAAGAAGCAACATAGATAGAAACTAACAAGTGAGAGAGTATAGCTTATTTTAGAAGCTGCAAAGTAACTTCATTCCAGTTGTTGTTATTGCTACTACTATAGTGTAAATTACAAGCGATGGCGGAATGGCAAAAGATAATTCTAGACAATATAAAGGGCTAGATCATAAAAGACTTTACATGACATATACCAGTTTTAATTTCTGTCACCAAACAGAGCCACTGAAAAAATTTTAGTAGAGGAGTTTGATGACATCTGAGTATTAAAAAGTTGACTCTAGCAACAATGAGAGATTTGAGAAGTGGCATGACTCGAGGCAGGGCAAAAAATAATGAGGGCTTGAAGTTGAGCAGTGTAAGTAAGGATGGAAATGAGGGAAGAGCTATCACAAAGATTTAGAAGATCTTGATTTGATAGTTGTTGTTGATTAGTTAAGGGAGAAGGAAAACATTGAAGGAGACCTGGATTTATTATTTGGGTAAATGGGTAGTTGATGGGATAGTGCCATTCACCTAGATTGAAGTGTTAATGTTTTATTGAGGATTTTTGTATGTATGTTCATCAGGGATATTGTCCTGTGATTTTCTTTTCTTGTGGTGTCCTTGACTAGTTTGGATATCGGGGTAATGCTGGCCTCATAAAAGGAGTTTGGAAGAGTTGTCTCCTCTTCTCTTTTTTGAAATAGTTTGAGAAGGATAGGTATTAATTCTTCTTTGAATGTTTGGCAGCATTCACCAGTGGAAGCCATTGGTCCTGGACTTTTGACATTGGGAAGTTTTTGATTACTGGTTTGATATCTTTACTAGTAATAAGTCTATTCATATTTTCTATTGCTTCATGAATTAGTCTTGGTAGGTCGTATGTTTCTAGAAATTTATCTTTTTCTTCTAGATTGTCCAGTTTGTTGTTGTATAATTAATCATAATGGTGTCTTATGATGCTTTTTATTTCTGTGATATCAGTTGTAACGGCTTTTCTTTCATTTCTGGTTTTATTTATTTGAGTCCTTTCTCTTTTTTCTTGTTAAGTCTAGCTAATGGTTTGTCAATTTTGTTTATCTTTTCAAAAAACCAGCTCTTAGTTTCATTGATCTTTTCTAGTGTCTTTTAATGTCTATTTCATTTATTTTCACTCTGATCTTTGTTATTTCCGTCTTTTACTAACTAGGTTCAGTTTGTTCATTTTCTTGTTCCTTGAGGTGTAAGGCTGTGTTGTTTATTTGAGATCTTTCTTGTTTCTTAATGTGGGCATTTATCACCAGGAACTTCCATCTTAGAACTGCTCTTGTTGCATCCCATAAGTTTTGGTATGTTGTATTTCCATTTTCATTTGTCTCAAGATATTTTTTAATTTCTTTTTTGATTCTTCTTTGACCCATTAGTTGTTCAGGAGCATGTTATTTAATATCCACATATTTGTGAATTTTCCAGTTTTCTTCTTGTAATTGATTTTGAGTTTCACGTCATTGCAGTTAGAAAACATGTTTAATGTGATTTCAGTCTTCTTAAATTTATTAAGATTTGTTTTGTGGCCTAACATATGGTCTATCCTGGAGAATGTTCCTTGTGTGCTTGAGAAGAATGTGTATTCTGTTGCTTGTGGATGGAATGTTCTGTGTATGTATGTTTGGTCTATCTGGTCTAAAGTGCCATGTAAGGCCAATATGTTTTTATTGATTTTCTGACTGGATGATCTATCCTTTGATGAAAGTGGGGTATTAAAGTCCCCTACTGTTGTATTGTTGTCTATTTTCTCTCTTTAGGTCTGTTAATATTTGTTTTATTTATTTTGGTGTTCCTGTGTTGAGTGCATAAATATTTACAAATGTCATATCCTTTGTTGGATTCACCCCTTTTTTATTATGCAGTCATGCATTGCTTAACGATGGGATACATTCTGAGAAATACGTCAGTAGGCAATTTCATCATTGTGAGAACCTCATAGAGCATACTAAAGGGGAACAAAATTTGCCATCCCAAAATGTGTCTCTTTAACGTGAGGATTGTTTTAGGCTGACTGCTTTTGAGAAAAAAAGACTTAGAAAGTTTGTCTTGTAACCTACCCCTTAACTGCCTAAAAGAATTCAGATTAAAAAAAGCTGTCTCAGGAAGCAAGCTATCACCTTAGCATAGCATGAACTAGGTGATAGACAGGAAGGCACCTAGAAAAGCCTGATTTTTGGACTCCCTTCTGTGTTTTTCTGTTTCTGTGGCCAAACACTTGTTTTCTAAGCATTTGCTCCTTTTCACTTACCTGTGAATTGCCTTCTTTCCCTTTGAAGTCCCTGACTCTCTTCATCTCCAGCATCTTATTTTGTCTTTACCTGAAGATGATATTTAAGGTGAAGGCTTTGGCTAGTTACTTGGTTTTATTGTGTTTCTCACATGTGTACATGTTATTAAACTTTTGTTTTTCTCCTGTTAATTTGTCTCGTGTCAATTTAATTTTTAGATCAGCCAGAAAAACCTAGAAGAGTAGAGGAAAATTTCTTCCTCTCTTACAGTACTTACACAAACCTCAATGGTATAGCCTGCTACACACCTAGACTATATGTTACTTTTCTTAAAGGATCACTGTTGTATACACAGTCTGTTGTTGAATGAAACGTTTTTATGTGGTGCATGACTATATAATGACCTTCTTTGTCTCTTATTACTCTCTTTGTCTCCAAGTCTCTTTGTATTAAAGTCTATTTTGTGTGATATATGTATAGCGATGCCAGGTTTTTTTTGGTTTTCATTTGCATGGAATATCTTTTTCTGTCCCTTTACTTTCAGACTGTGTGTGTCCTTACCTCTGAAGTGAGTTTCTTATAGGCAGCATATAGATGGATCTTGTTTTTTCAGTGTATTTAGCCACTCCATATTTTTTGAGTGGAGAATTTAGTCCATTTACATTTAAAGTAATTATTAATAGGTGTGGACTTATTGCCATTTTGTACAACTTTTTCTGACTGTTTTATAATTCCTTTGTTTTTCCTTTTTTTCTTTCTTTGTGATTTGATGATTTTCCGTAATGGTGTGCTTAGGATTCCTTTTTCTTTATCTTTTGTGTATCTACTGTAGGTTTTTGCTTTGTGTTACCATGAGGCTTATGTAAAACAACTTATAACATTCTAAGTTCTTAAAAACTTAAGTTTGAATGCATTCTAAAGATCTAAATTTTTACTGCCCTCCCAAGTTTTATGTTTTTGATGTCAGAACTTATATCTTTTTATCTTGTGTATTTATTAACAAATCATTGTAGTTGTTATTTTTAGTACTTTTGTCTTTTAACCTTCATACTAGCTTTATAAGTGATTAACCCATCACCTACAATATTAGATTATTCTGAATTTTACTCTATAGTTACCTTTACCAGTAAGATTTATAATTTTATATGTTTTCCTGTTACTGATTTAGGGCCCTCTCGGTTTAGCTTAAAGTCCCTTTAACATTTCTTGTAAGGCCAGTCTAGTGATGATAAACTCTTTTAGCTTTTGGTTGTCTGGAAAACTTTTTATCTATCCTTCTATTCTGAAGGACAGCTTTGCTGGGTAGGGTATTCTTGACTAGCAGTTTTTTTCTTCCAGCACTTTGAATATGTTGTGCCACTCCCTTCTGGCCTGCAAAGTTTCTGCTTAAGATCTGCTAATAGTCTTATGAGGGTTTCCTTGGATGTAACAAGTTGTTTTCATCTTGCTGTTTTTAAGATTCTTTCCTTGTCTTTAACTTTTGATAACTTAATTATAATGTGTCTTGGTGAGGTCTCTTTGAGTTCATCTCATTTGGAACTCTCTGGGCTTCCTGGATCTGGATGTCTGTTTCTTTCCCCACGTTAGGGAAGTTTCAGTCACAATTTCTCTAGATAAATTTTCTGCCCCTTTCTTCTTTTGGGACCCCTGTACTACAAATATTGGTCCACTTGATGTTGTCAATAAGTTCCTTGTGCTATCTTCATTCTTTTTCATTCCTTTTTCTTTTTGCTCCTCTGATTGGGTAAATTCCACTGCCCTGTCTTTTTGTTTGCTGATCCTTTCTTTGGCTTCATCTAGTCTTCTTTTGTACCTTTCTATTGTATTTTTCAGCTCTGTGATTTATTTTTGGTATTTTTCTTATACTTTCTACGCTATGTTCTCTTTGTTGAAATTCTCGCTTTGTTCATATATTTTTCTCCTGACCTTGGTGAGCATCTTTATGATGGCTAATTTGAACTCTTTATCAGGTAAATCACTTATTTCATTAAGGTCTTTTTCTGAGGCTTTATCTTGTTCTTTGATATGGAATGTCTTCTTCTGTTTCTTTATTTTCCGTGATTCTCTGTGTTGGTTTCCATGCATTCTGTAAAACAGCCACCTCTCTAGTCTTGAAGAAGTGGCCTCGTGCAGGAGATGAACCTTATGTTTCAACCCTGCTGTAGCTCTTGGTTGTCTCTCAAACCTTTGTGGTTGTTCAAGCAGTCTACTTTATTTTTAGTGGCTCCCAGTATTTGAGGGTGTGCAAAAACCTGCCGGTGTGCCAATAGGGAAGATCTCAGTCAACATCTAGATTCAGTCTAATTGGAAACTGGACCCTGATGCAGCAGCTTTTGAAGTATGTAAATATACCTCATTCACGGGAAGACTTTGACATGAGCATTTCTGTGTGCTCGTCTGCACTGAGCCCTGGTGTGATAGCCATATAAGAACTGTTTGTTTGCTGACATCCTGTTGAATCTATGAACACAAGCCCTGCTGGCCACCAGAGCCAGGCTATCAAGAGATGTGTCTTTTGGGCAGCTGACACAGAAACCCTGGTGCTAGATATGTGCACAATCTCCTTTCTTGGAGACATGAGCAACCTAGGGTGGGACAGATGGAGAGTGTGAAGATGGTAACCATTGGGCTTCCTGGTCTCTGGAGAGGATTGCAGTTAGCCCCTAGGTCTGTGCTTAGTTAGAAGCTTGTCCCTCAGGCCACAGGTATGAAGATAAGCTAATAGGCTTCTGTCACAGAAAGACAGGCATTTCAGTCTGCTGCCTCACTGCTGTGCCCTGGACCGGTAGCTGGTTAGGAACTCTTTCTTTGTTCATTATAGTCCTGTGGGACCTGTGAACGTAAACTGTAGGGGAGGAAAACAATTCCTCTACCCTGTGGGTCCTTCTGGCTGGTCTAAGAATTAAATTGACATGAGACAGAATAACAGGAGAAAATCAAAGTTTGATAAGATATGTACATGGGAGAAACCCAGGAAAATCTTGCTGGAGTGGCTGAAATTGCCACCTTAATACCATCTTCAGCTAAAGATAAAGGAGGATATTGGGGGTAGTGGTTTGGAACTTCAAAGGAGAGGAAGACAATTTACATGACGATGGAAATGCAAATGTTTGATAAACAAGTGTTTGCTGGGCCATCTGTAGACAATGGGAACGGAAAGAGATCTTTTGATAAAATGGCCCTTGCTAGATGTCTTTCTGTCTACCACACCTAGAATTATCTATGGTGATATCTCCTTCCTGGCACAGGCCCTTCTATCTTAAATTCTTTTAGGCAGTTAGGGGGAAGGTCAGAATTTCTTTCAAAGAGTCAAAGACTCTTTTGTCCTTAAAATAATCAAGGCAAAGAAACACATTTTGGGGTGGCAAATTCTTTTTTTTTTTTTTCTGGGAAAGATTTGCCCTGAGCTAACATCTATTGCCAGTCTTCCTCTCTCTTTCATTTTTTTTCCCCTCCCCAAAGCCTCAGTGCATGGTTGTATATTCTAGTTGTAAGTCTTAGTTCTTCTATGTGGTCTGCCGCCACAGCATGGCTGCTGACAGACGAGTCATGTGGTTCCATGCCCGGGAACCAAACCCAGGCCACCAAAGTGGAACACACCGAACTTCAACCACTAGACCATCAGGGCTGGCTCAGATGGCCAATTCTGATCCTCTTCAAAGCCTTGTTGGCTACCAGAGCCAGCTGATCAAGGGGCATCCCATGGGTGGCAGCTGCGAAAACTGGGCCTCCAGACAATGTGCACAAGCTCTTTTCTGGGAGATACTGGTGACTTGGAGCAAGGCAGAGTTGGACTGTGAAGATGGTGCCCGCTGGGCTCTATGGTCTTTGGAGAATGTTTCAGTAGGCCTGTAGATGTGTGTTAAATTAGAAGCCTGCTCCTTAGGCCAAAGATTTAAGATAAGCAAATAGGCTTCTCTCACAGAAGGATTGGGGTGCGATTCAATCTACTGTCTCTTTGCTTTGCCCTGGAGGGTAGCCAGTTAGGAACTCTTTCTCCATTTGTTACAGTCCTGTGGGACCCTCAAATGTAAGCTCCATTCTGCAAGGTACTGGTGACCATGAGTGAGGCAGCGGGAGAGTGGAAAGATGGTACCCAGCCTCCTAGTTCACTGGAGAGGATTACAGTCAGCCCTTAGATGTGAGTTTAATTAGAAGCCTGACTCTTAGTTTGCAGCTATGAGGATAAGCTAATAGGCTTGTTTCACAGAAAGACTGGATAGTCAGTGAGCTGCCTCTGCTCTAGGCCCTGGGGTGCAGCATGGTGAGCCTGTGCGAGCCCTTTAGGAACTGTTTTTCAGTTCCGTGTAGCCTTGTGGGTCTCATGGACACAAGCCCTGTTGGCTTTCAAAACTTGACGTTTTGGGGGCTTATCTCTTTGGTGAAGGTCTTAAAAGTTCAACTACCAGATTTGAGGGTCAAGCCATTCACTCCTTGGGGAGAAGCTCAGAGTTGTGGGTTCCCTCCTGGTTGTGGATCACCATGCCCAGGGTGGGGTTTATGGTAAGATTGTGTCTCGGCCTCTCCTACCCATTTGACTGTGGGTTTTTTCTCATTCCCCTGATGTATAGGAGTCTCTGAGCTTGTTTTGGGGTTTCTTTCAGAGGAAATTGTTCTGTATGTAGCTGTAGATTTGGTGTGTCTGTGGGAGGAGGTGAGTTCAGGATCCTCCTACATTGCCATCTTGAACTGGAACTTATTTAATTTTAAAGTAGTAGAGGAATAAGATTTAAATTATGGTTGTTACCAATGGGAAGGTAATCACTAGAGAAATCAAGACACGTAGAAGATATTCAGAATTCAAGGGAGTGGGGATGTCACAGTAGGAAGCCTGATCAAGATGGGAAAGAATGAAATAACTTTTAGATAAATGGGAAAGGTAAAATGTAAGGAATGAAACCTGCTTAGCAATTAATATATGAAATATAAAGAGGTTGATTTTTCTTAACAAGATTCAAAGAATATCAAATTGAGAAGAAAAAAATAATCTTTATAGTTTTTTAAGAAACATGTAGAACATAATAATAGAGGTTAAAAATAAAAAGATGGCAAGATATATATAAATAAAATATATATTATTGGAACAAGGAGAGTAAAAATTCAATGAAAAGCCCATTCAGAAAGGAGAAGAAGAGGTGATACAGAGTTACTGATCCATACCGATCATGAAATCCTGCTGGGCAGACATTGTGTGAAAATCTATCCTAGAGGATGGGGAAATTCCTTAAATAATTTAGTTTCTTCTCTTTGGGACCATTTTATTTGTCTGTTATCCTCTATCAACAGATCTGAAGTGGATATTGGAGTGTTTGCCTGTCTTGGGGGTCTATATAGCTTTCTCAGCTTGTGTCTTACTGGTGCAGGTTTGGGGCTTGAATATTCTAAGAGTTGAATGTACAAGGCTTTTTAAATGATTAAACAGTGAGGTTAGAAAAGAGGCTTTGCTCGACAAAGTTATTCAGGGCTCCAAGCTGATAGGGACTCTGGTATCTTCAACTGGTAGGTTTCCAACTTGTTGATACTGGGTATAGCAGAAGGGAAAAGGAAGTGGAGGATTGTGGAGAAAATTTTTATGGGCCAGCACTGGCAGTGGTGTACACCACTTTGCCCATGACCAGAACTTAAATCACGTGTCCAAACCAACCCCAAGGGAGGGTAGGAAATGTGTTTTAGCTGTATGCTTAAAAGGAAAGGGAAACATGTTTGGTGAACAACTAGATGGTTTCTCCTTTATGCTACCTATCAAAAACCGTATATCCCACCAACAGAGAATATATGTTTTCTATAAGTCCCTACTATATTTGCAAACGTAATTCATGTAGTAAGCCACAAAGAAAGTCTAAGAGATTTATCTAAGGAGAGATTCATAGCCATATTCTCTAATAAAAAATTCATTAAATTAGAACTAAAGAAGAGGAAAAGAAGTTGCTTAACCTCCCTGATCTTCTTGAAAATTAAGAAACACTCTGGTTTTGAAAAAGAAAAAAAGAAAAGGAAATGAAAATAAATTACAAATTACATAGAAATTGATGAAAACCAAAACCAATGGTGTGTTCTGTAGAAAATTGATACCTCTAAGAGCTTTTACTATTTAAAAAACCTGAAAATAAATGAACTGTTATCCAACTTAACAAATTAGAAAAAGAAAAACAGAATAAATCTCCAAATTGCTTTAGTATCTTTTCCTTTTTTCAGCTGCATTTGTTATGATTACCTGAATCCTTTCTTTTTTGTCAATTCATTTCTTATCAAGTGTCTCTTCTGTTGCTTGCTGTTTCTAAATGAATTTCAATTTCGTTTTGTTTTATTGTTTGTCATAGGCAAATTTTTCTTTGTGAGTTTAAAATTATCTTTGTGGAATTAAAGTAATATGAAGGAAGAGTACTGTAAAATGATTTGGTGGGGTGAAAAGGGAGCTATAAGTGGATATTATTGTGTATACTTAGGAGTTCTTAAATTTTATTTTTCTTTTAGATTCTGATGGAAAAAGGAGGAACGTGTTCTTTAAAAGGCAGGCCAACCTCTACTACGAAAGTCTGTCAGTATAAGTGAATTTTTTTCTTTTAGAAAAACTAACATTTAAGTGGAAATTGTTTTAAGTGCTTTTTTTTTAGGTTTTTGCCAGCAAATATGTTTCCTAGATGTCTTAGAATATACTAGTAATGCAATTGTCTTCAAAACTACTTTTATCTTTTATAAAATGTGTTATACATGATGAATATATGTAACATATATGTACATTTTAGCGAATAATAGTAAAATAGATACCCTTGTACTCACTTTGTAGCTTAAGAAATAATACGTAATCAGTACATTTGAAGATCTTCTCAATTGCATTTCCTATCCTGCCCCCTAGAGGTAACTATTATCCTGAATTTGTTTTTATGGTATCACACATAGACTTTTACATTGCTTGGTTTTGAACTGTTCACAGATTGAGGCAAATGCTATATATTTTGCTGCAACTTGCTTTTCTTTGTTCACCCACTCTGATATTTGTGACTCTAGTATACTTTATTATTTATTTACTGCTATGCAAACTTCTGTTGTGTGAATGTACCTCAATTTATACATTTTCTGGCATTGGTTAGATTGTTTTGAATATTTTGCTATAATAAACAATGCTACTTGGACAATTCTTGACATTTCTCCTGGCACACATGTATGAAAAATTTCTCTTGAATATGAGTCAAGGAGTAGAATTGGCTAGTTCAAATGTTATGCGCATCTTCATCTATTCTAGGTAATACAAAATTGTTTTATAAAGTAGTTGTGCCAGTTTAAACTCCCACTTGCAGGAGCTAAGACTCTTAGTTGTTACATATTCTCACTAACACTGGATCAGCTTTTTATCATTGTTGGAATCTGGTATTTCATTGTAATTTTAATTTATATTTCCCATTATTAATTAGGTTGATTTGCCACCCCTGTTTATCTGTGAAATACCTTTCATGTCTATTGGTCATATTTCTTTTAGAAAGTTTGGCTTTCCTTATAGGATATATCTTTTCTATATGTAGATATATATGTATATATCCTATATATCTTTCATATATATGTACTAGATTCTCATTGCTTGTAGGCTGTGTGTAGCAAATAGTTCATATTTGAGTGGTCATTTTAGTCTATACTGTCTTTTTATGAAAAATAGTTTGTGATACTTTTTAGATATTCTATGATAGAATGATTCTTTCGAATATCTACTTTGCTAGGATACCTAGAAATCTTTATCAACTTTTTTCTTTTGGATTTAATTTAAATTTTTGAAGTGTAAACCAGTAGTCTGGTTTCTATCCTATCTTGTCTGCCCTATTTCCTTTTGCCTCATATGAGTAACTTTTTTATTGGTTTATGGTTTATCATTTTACTATTTTTGTTGTGTTCTGTTTTTCTTCAAAATAAAGCCTAAGAATATATAAACACACATATTCACATGAGTCTTAGTTCTCCACTTTTCTCACTTAAATGTAGTATAGGATATTTTGTATAATATAGGATATTTTATAGATGAATTAAATGGATTCATTTATTTAGTAAGTTTCTTATAGATTTCTCCATCTTAGTACTAGACATTTCTTCATCCCTTATTTATGACAATTTGGTAATCTATTATGTGGATGGGCTATAGTTTATTCAGTCATGCCCTGTTGGTGGACATTTGGCTTGTTTCCAGTATTGTGTTCTTATAAACAATGCTTGGTGAACAACTTTGTGTCTATGTTTCTTAATTGTGGAGGTACATTTTCAGGATAATTTCTAGGAGTAGGATTGCTGTGTCAAAGGGGAGATACATTGTTTTTTTGTGTAGTTATTATTGCCAAAATTCAATTTTGATAGATATTACCAAATTCCCTGTTGCATCATTTGGCAATCTCACCAGAAATGTGCCTTTTTATTCCACAGCCTCACCAATAGGGATTGTGTTCAAACTTGGGAATTTTTGTGAGTTTTATAAAAATAGATAGGTAGACAGACGGATAGATGGCAGTTTAAGTTTGCTTTTCTTTTTCTATAAGTGAAGTTGAGTGTCTTTAAAAATATTTAATGTCTGTTTTCATTTCTTTTTCTTTAAAGTCTCCATTCGTGTCTTTTGACCAATTGAATTTTTGGCATTTTTTTTCTTGATATTTAAGAACTCTTTATATATTAAAGAGATTTAGGTCTTTGTGATATGTCACAAATATTTCCTCCTAGTTTATTATTGGTTTTTGATTTGTTTTGACTTTGCTTATGATATCTCCTGCTTTGCCAAGGGATTAATGTATTTTTTTATGTGGTTGATTTTATTCATCTTTTCTTTTATACTTCTGGATTTAATTAGAAAGTCTCTACACTCCCAGGTTAAATGAATTCACTTAATGTTTTCTTCTAGTGTTAGTATGATTTTATATTTTTACACTTAAATCTTTAATCCATTTAGAGTTTATTGTGATTTAAGGTGTGAGATGTGTATTGAGTCAGGTTTTTAAAATGCATCTTTTCCCTAGGCATTTGTGATACCACCTTTTTTATGTACTAACTTTTCATATGTGCTGGGCTTTCTTTACTGTTCTACTGGTCTTTCCTAATCTTTGTGTGCTAATACTGTACTATTTTTATGGTAAGTGCTTTATAGTATGCTTAATTTCTAAAACAGTTACACCTCCCTTTGTACTTTTTAAAGAATTTTTCTGGCTAATATTATTTTTTATATAAACTTTAAAATCAACTTGTGTAGCTCCAAAGAAATATTTTAGTTTTATCAGGAAAATGCTAAGTGTATATATTGATTTAGTGCGGATTATCATACTAATGATGTTGAGTAGACCTATCTAAGAACAAGGGATGTCTTTTTGTTAATTCAGCCTAATTTTGTATCTTTAATAGTTGTTTAGAACACCTTTAAGCACTTTAAAGTTTTCCTCAAGTAGATTCTGCATGTCTCTTGTTAGATTTGGTGGTAGGTACTTTTTGTTGTTTTTGTTGCTACTTTAGTGTGAATGCACGTCCCTCTTGGTCTACAGTATTTATGCATTGTGAGGAGTCATGACCTACTTCTCAGGCCTATTTTTAAACTTTACTTGCTCTCATAAGAGAACACATTAAGCACATAATGAAAGAATATCGGACTGGATGCTTTGAGTTGATTTTTTAAATGCAGCTTTTATTGTACAAGGAAGCTTTGTTTATTAGATTAGCAAATATCTGGTGCTTTTGGACTTAATAAACTTGCCTTATTCCTCCTTCCTGTAGGTTGACACTTTAAATTATTATTTAAATTATTTGTTCATAAAACATTGTTCATATATTAGAAAAAATCAATTGAATTTTCTCTGTTCTCCTTTCTTGCCTTATGTACCCTTATTTTACTTGTAGATGAAAAACTTTTAAGTGTAGAATAAACCCGTAATACTCTGTCAGAAATCCAAGATGCGGAGTTTCTCAAGTTTTAACTAGTTTTGGCACACTTTTAAAATGCTCTGCAGTATGTTAGCTAAACTTATGTTACCAGCTGATATCTGCTGCCTGTGTATATATTTAGTAGAGTATTAATAAATACCATTCTTCATGAGTTAAATCTTCGTTTTCAGATCTTGAGTCTTCACAGAGTAGTTGGTCTACCAGTTACTCTCCAAGGCCCACAGATAGTTGTTTCAGTTCTAGTTCAGAGATGGTAAGTTATGCTTTTCGGTTTTTTTGCTTATTAATATATGCTATACTAGTTTAGAATTCTTTGTATACTCATAGCGTACGTTTACATTCTGAAACAAATGGTTGAGACAATAACTAGTGGAAATATAAATGTAAACAAAAAATGAAAAATATTAAAAATGTAAGAACGTAAACAGAAATATAAAATTAAAGTATAAATGAATGTGTTCATTATTATTGACAAAAGGCAATCTTAGCAGGATATGTGTGTGTGTATATGATAAAGTTGTGTTTCTTTTAAAAGAGTTTTTAAAAGAACCCACTCATAAGAATTGAAAACCTAAAACAACCAAAAATACATACAAAAAGAAAACCTTAAGGCTTATATGAAGAAAACACTAAAGTGTTACTGAAGACTGTCGTCTGAATAATTGGAATGACATGCTATGTTCTGAGTGGGAATGCTGCATTTCTCAGAAATCACATTTAATGGAATTCTCCTCCATCAATTCTTCCGTATTCATTTCGTCCACCTTTTGTCTCTCACTTTCCATCTGAACTGCTCTTGCTAAGGAAGGACCCCAGTGATTTCTATTTTGTCAAATTCGTTGGACACTAAAGTTTTTATTTTACAAGAACTTTTAGTAATATTAATAGAAATTATGTTCTTTTTTTTTTTTGAAACATTTTCTTCTCTTTGCTTTTATGATAACACACTCTTTTGGTTTTTTCATACCTCTTTGAGTGCTACTTTATGCCTTTGTCTACTTCTCTTCCACCCTTCCTCCTATATAAATGTCATAGTGTTTACGGTTTGCTGCAGGATCCTTTTCTTCTCTTAACCTACATTCCAAACTCTAGATGATGTTATGTTCTCCAATGACTTATATACTGTCTAGTTGATGACAGTTCTCAACTTTATGACTTTAGCCCAGATCCTTATTTAGATGTCCAGTTTCCTAGCGGATACCTCTTCTTGGATGTTTCACAAAAATCTCCTTCTTTTTATTCCTCAAACTGAATTCCCCTGATCTTCTCCCCAAGTCAGTTTTATTGATATTTCCTATATTAGTGATACCTTTTTGTCCACTCAATTGCTCACTCTAGAAACTTAGTAATTAACTGTCATTTCTTTCTGCCTCATCTGCCTTCCTTAACCACATTCATTCCATCACTTCATTCAGTCAATTGTACTTCCAAAATACTTGGTATATTTATCTACTTCCTCAACTTCTGGTGTCAATACCCTAGTTAAGGTACCATCATCTTGTTCTTGAACTATTGTTGTTGTTTCCTAAGAGATCTATTTTCCACTCTTGTTCCACTTTTTCTCCAGTTAGCAGTCATCGTGATCTTTTGAAAACTTAAATTGAATCATGTTATTCCTATGAGTGGATTTCTATTTTACTTTAGAGTCTGGCTACATCTTCAACTTCTGGTGTTCTCCCTCTCTCACCACACTCCACACGCATGACATTTCACTTTCCTTAGTTTATCAGTCTCTTTTCTGCTTCAGGGCATTTATTTATATATCCTGTTTCCTCTGCCTTACTGTTACTCATCCTTTAGGTCTTAGCGTAAATATGTCGCTGCTTCTGAAAGCCCCTCTTTGGTTCCTCAATCTAAATTAGGCCCCTCAATTATCCTCTCAAGGTCCTTCATACTTGTTTTTCATAGTGCTTTTCTCATTCTGTCATTACATATGCACGCGTGTGACTATTTGGTTAATGCCATTTCCACCAATGAGAACGTGTGCTTTAAGAGGGCAGCAACTGTGTCTGCTTCACTTGCATTGCAGATGCTAAAAAATACTTGTTTCTTGAATAAACAAATGTATTGAGCTTGTTTTCTCTAATTTGTGTGCAGCCAGTCTTAATGCTGTTTCTTGGGCTTACTTTTCCTATTTCAGTGCCAAACAACTGAGACGTATACCTCATTTTGGTTTTTAATGTTAACTCTGCCTTTTTTTTTTTTTTTTTAGCTTGGCTAATCAGTACTTTTATATAAGATTTTCACTAAAAGAATATTTTGGTTAGTGCAGTAATTAAGAGAGAAATTTTTTGTGAAGTTGAAAAATTCAAGCTAGTAAATTGAAATATAAACCTATTAAAAGTACTGAAAATTTGACTTTTTATGTAACAGTTGTGATATTTATTGCTGTTTAATTTTCCTTTTGTCTATTTGATTTTCTGTTAGCCGATACTCTCCTTAAGTTGTTTCTTTTATGAGACTGGGCCCATAAAAGATACAATATAGATATTTTTTGACTAAAGTCAATGAGTGAATAGTTGAACAAGTTATATGTGTCAACTGTTTCTTTCGAAGTTATTACTTCTACTCCATTCTGTTTAAGTGGTTGAAGAGTGTGGTGTATATTGTTTCCTCTGTGTGAAAGGGTAGGGGGATGATGTAGCCTGTGATTATAGAGACTGATAAGAGACAAAATTCCCCTTCTCTTTTTTAGCTCTTTTGCTTTCTTTCTTTTTTTTTTTTTTTGGTGAGGAAGATTCTCTCTGAGCTAACATCGGTTGTTAATCTTCCTCTTTTTTTTTTTTTTTTTTTTTGCTGAGGAAGATTAGCCCTGAGTTAACATCTGTGCCGGTCTTCCTCTATTTTGTATATGGGTTGCCAAGACAGTATGGCTTGGCAGTAGTGTAGGTCCATGGGATCTGAACCCATGAACCTGGGCTGCTGAAGTGGAGCCCGCCTGACTTAACCACTACACTACAGGGCCGACCCTTTCTTTTGAATTTTTAATACAAGGATTGTCATTATCATTATTGTTCTTGTTATTTAAAAAATCCATAACCTCCATGATTTTTAAAAATCAAAAGTCCAGGTTGACTTGCCACCTGCCAAAGTCTCTTCTGTATTTTGAAATTTTCCATGATGTGAATTTAAGAATGTCTGCTTTGAAGTCATTGAATGATTTTTTAAAATTAAAGCATCATTTACAGCAAAATTACTAAATTTCTTTTAGCTGTCTGAAGATGAAGATCAAATATTGCAGCAAATTGAAGATTCAAATGGGAGATCCATCAAAACCAAAGAAACAACTAACAGTTTTTATTTAGAAAGGATGGCAAAACTTCCACATGATAGGATTGCTAAAAACAATGCCAAAATTCATTAACAAAATGAGAATTTTCACCAGTTCTCACTTAAAGATAAGACAGATCAGTTTCCACAGTCTCAGTGTGATTCAGCACACATTGTGCAAGACAAAAGCAGTAATTGCACTGTACAAGTTGCAAGATGTGATGCATGGGTACAAACTGAGAGTGAACCTGTAATGAAAGAAAAGTTAGATGCTGCCATACAGTGTGATATAATTTCAAAATGTAAATGTATAAGTGATGTGTCTTCTCTTTGTAATGTTGAAAGGTGCAGTGAAAATATTAAGGCAGATACCACTGGAGGGCAGGAAATCCTTAAGAACAACTAATATGCTAAGATAGCCTGAGATTTAGCATTTCACTTAATGTTCAGAATTTCATTAACATAATAAGGAATGAGAAAATGCAGCTAAGCACAAGGTGGAAGTAGTCACAAGATATATTTATGGTTTATTTTTAAACATTTTAATATTATTAATTTATGCATTTGCTTTGCATAGATATTTCTTTAGTATCTTCAAGTTTTTAGAAAATAATATATATGTAAATTTACTATCATTCTTATGGTGATTATTCATTGTATTATGATATGCTGCTGTTTGTGGATTAAAAATATGTTTACTTGCTTTCTTGTCACATTTATTGTTAGATTTGGTGCATTTGCATGTTTTAGTCAAAATGTTCTCTTCCAAGATTTTAAGACACAAAATAATACTAAATATCAAATATGTTTTCTAACCTCATTATAAGATTTTCTCAGCTACTTACATTAAATATTATACCCTCAGTAAAAATTTTTGGCATTAAGTTTCAGATACAATATATTTTCTATTTTGTTTGGATAACATTTTTTTTTTTTTGATGAGGAAGATTGGCCCTGAGCTAACATGTGTTGCCACTCTTCCTCTATTTTGTATGTGGGATGCTGCCATAGCATGGTGTGATGAGAGGTGTCTAGGTCCTTGCCCAGGATTTGAACCGGTGAACCCCGGGCTGCTGAAGCACAGCTTGCAAACTTAACCACTATATCACTGGGTGGGCCCTGGATAACGTTTTTTGTAATACAAGTACCAACTTATATTAATTCAAAGGAAAGTGTTATTTTCTTCAAGATTAAAAAAATGTTTTCATACTTTTATAAAAGAATTGTTCAACATTGGAAAAAATGATTTATGTTCACTAATTTTAATATTGCTAAGATTTGTTTCATAAATATTACATCAAGATTTCTCATTTATAAAATACAAGTTTTGTTTCCAACATAACATTTTTTGCAGTAAGATTTTAAATGTTCATACTCAGACATTTGTATGACTGTATTACAAAGTGCACAACAGGGGGCATTCTTCTATCTAACGGAACCAAAAATAAAATTGTTAGGGAGTTTCTGTGCCTTTAAGGAAAAGAATGGTTAGATACTGCATTTTTACATGCATGGATACCACTCAATAGTTTGTATTGCAGAGGGGATTTGAAGCGTAACAATTTATAAATACTAAAAATTAGTGTTTAAACAGTAGCAATCTTCAGGTTTTTAGCTAGTTTTAGGAAGCTATCTTTACTGCCTCAGAGAGAGAACAATGCGTTCCTAAGTAATTGTTTTCAAGTATAGTAATCATCTCATGAAAGGAAAATTTAACTATCTGATGTACAATTGATAGCTTTTCCAAAAGCCAGATTGTCATCCTGATATTAAAGAAAAGGTATTACATCATAGATTGATTATCCTCATTATTATTTTGCAAAATATGACATATATAGCAATGAAGACCAATACAGGCATACCTCAGAGAGATTGTGGGTTCAATTCCAGATGACTGCAGTAAAGCGAGTACTGCAGTAAAGTAAATACTGCAGTAAAGCGATTCACAGGAATTTTTTGGTTTCCCAGTGCATATAAAAGTTATGTTTACACTGTATTGTAGCCTATTAAGTGTGTAATAGCATTATGTCTAAAAAGACAGAGGGCTGGCCCTGTGGCCGAGTGGTTAAGTTCACACGCTTCGCTGGGGCGGCCCAGTGTTTTGTTGTTTTGGATCCTGGGTGCGGACATAGCACCACTCATCAGGCCATGCTGAGGCGGCATCCCACATGCCACAACTAGAAGGACCCACAACTAAAAAATATATATATACACAACTATGTACTGGGGTGCTTTGGGAAGGAAAAGGAAAAATAAAATCTTTTTTTTTTTTTGAGGAAGATTAGCCCTGAGCTAACTACTGCCAATCCTCCTCTTTTTGCTGAGGAAGACTGGCCCTGAGCTAACATCCATGTCCATCTTCCTCTACTTTATATGTGGGACGCCTACCACAGCATGGGGTTTGCCAAGTGGTGCCATGTCCCCACCCGGGATACAAACCGGCGAACCCCGGGCCGCCAAGATGCAGAACGTGTGCACTATTTGCTGCGCCACCGGGCCTGCCCCAAATAAAATCTTTAAAAACAGCAACAAAAAATGTACATGCCTTAATTAAAAAATACTTCATCGCTAAAAAATGCTAACCATCTTTTGAGCCTTTAGCAAGTCGTAATCTTTTTGCTGGTGGAGGGTCTTGCAAAATCGCGGTATCTACAAAGTACAAGAAAGTGAAGCACAATAAAACAAGGTATGCCTATATATGGAAAAAGAAAACTCTCACTGATGATACTAGAATAAGATTGAGCCGTGAGTCTTGGGTGGGTTTCAAATAGCAAATAAACTGACTTTTTCCCAAATACTAATGAGAGTCTAGCAGTGTTGAAGCATGTATATTACAAAAGTCCGCAACTAGTTATATTTTTATCAATATCATAATGTGGCAGTTAAGCTGAAAAAGGTGAAGAAGAATGTCAGGGCTTTTTAGTGCAGTGACCACACACAATGAGAACAGAGTAAGGCACAGTGTAGTAGAGAATTTAAACTTGCCCAAAAAGAAATCTGGCCTGAGCTCTTGGCTTTTGGGAGGTAATTGCTAAGCCCTGGGATATCATGCCTGACAGAAATGTTTTTGTTTGTGGCGGGACCTTGGGCCAAGCCAGATAGTAACAGTGTGATTTAGGATGGTACTTAGAGTCAAGTGGCATCAGCTTGACTTCTTAAGGAGCTAGAAAATGAGATCAGCCATGTGGGCAATCAGCCATGGGACTGTTACGGAGCCTCAATAAACGCTTTGGACACCAAGGCTCAGATGAGCTTCCTTGTTTGGCAGTACTCTGTGGGTGTTGTCACACATTGATACCATGAAAATAACACTGTCCATAGAAGAGGCCAACTGGAAGCGCCACACTTATTCCTTTCCTAGGCTCTGTCCTATGTGTTTCTAACCTAGGCTGATTTTAATCTATATCCGTTCCCCGTCATAAACTGTAACTGAGAGTACAACAGCTTTCAGTGAGTGCTTCCAGCAAATTATCAAATCTGAGTGTGAGCTTGAAACCACTGAAGTGAGGATAGTTTTGTGGACTGTTCCCTAACTTTGCAGTTGCTAACTCTTTAGATGCTTTAAGGAGATAAATATATTTAGGAAGGAAAGTGAGTATAGATTTACAAAATAAAAAAGACATAGAATAAATTATAACACACTTCTCAAAATACAATACTGGTTTAGGTTTTCTCTTGGTGAAACCATTTAATAAAAAAAAAAATAATTGGAGTAAATAAACATAGCTTGCTTTTCATATTTGCAATTTAAGGTTTATAAAACAAAGTAAATCTTAGCTAAGGTTTATCCAAATGAAACAAATGGAAAACTTAATAATAATTACGCACACATTTGTAATGTAAACTGCCAATCACAGTGACTTCAAATAAGATACTGTGCATTCAGTAATGGCAGATGTATACGATACCGATCTGGAGTTGGTGTTTAACAGAGTTGTAAGAGTGCATTGTTTTGGTCAGCATCAACTACTCTAGGAGGTTGCCATCTGAAATAATATGAGGCTATCTTTAGTGGGAGCCTCATGTAATTTACTTTTATACCACTTATCATTGTAATTTATTTGTGTAATTTCTTGCTTAATGTGTATTTTCCCCATGACACTATACATAGCAGTGTAGCAAATGGTGTCAATGATCTGCTCACATTTCCTTGGCATTTTCCATGTCAATACATGCCAAACTGATTTCAGCTGCCAACGCATGTGACTCATTTCCTGAGGGGTTTCTCTTGGCTGCAGACACCTGCTCTGCCAATGTGCAGTCAGGCAGGAAGTACCAGGGAATTAATGCTGTTTGAGAGCAGCCTTTTAAAACAATGACTGTTTGGAGTTGTTGGATAAATACCCCAGTTTCCTTGCCTCTTGGGCAAGATAACTCCCTCAGAAGTGTGTTCTATACTACTGCTTACTCAAAGTGTGATCCACTGACCTGTAGCATTAACATCACTACTGCCTGGGAGTTGGTTAGAAATACGAATTCTTAGAACTGTTGACCTTAAAAAACAAAAGAGCCTGTTATTTTACCAGCAAAATGACTGTATTTGGGAAGAGCGGAGGACTTGTAATTTGGGACATGCAAACTATGGCTAACCATAGGCAAGTCCAGAGAAGAGAGGAGAGGGGCTTGCTTTTACAGAGGAAAGATGAAAGCTGGGAGGGGCTGTTTTGAACAAAAGTCTTTTGGAGGAGACTGAGTTCATGGTGGTAATGACTTCTCATTGACTGAGGGTGATGGTTTCTCATTGGCCACGCTGTTGCTGGGCAAAGAGAAATTCTTCCTTCCTCCTGCTGGGGTGTGTCAAGTAAGCCTCTTCCTGTTGGGGATTGTGAGGTATGCTTTTTCCTGTTTGGGGTCTCTAAGTCATGGCAAGTGATAGTGCATGAAAGCTCCCCTTCAGGGCTCCCCAGCTCCATTTTAAATGAGGTTTCCTGTATTTATTTTCACAAAACCCACCCCAAAACTACTGAATCAGGATCTCTGGGAGTGAGGTCCAGGAATCTCTGCTTAAATAGGTGATGTTGTGCACTTTGAAGTTGGAGAAACACCATTCTTCCAGAGTTCTTCACAAGGATTAAGCTTCACTTGCTTACAGTGTTAACTTTCTTGATAATAAACCCTTTATTAACTTCCTTCCTTTCCTGTTTAACTTCTCTAATTCCAGGCCAGTGTTTCACCCCAAATAAACTACCTGCACTTGAATACTTGACTTAGGGTTTGCTCCTGGTGTAATCCATGTTGACAGGTTAGGAACCATGACAAATGGATGAATGAATTGTTTTTATAGGTATAACTCAGATGTTAACATTGCTAATTTTTTCAGTTTTACAAGTCTCTAGTCCCAGTTTTCCATTTCTGCCACCTGCTGAAGACTCAATAAGTGGGTCTAGCAGCATATTAGACATAAATGAAGAAAGAATTAGTGAAATGAAATATACATCAGAATAAATTATCCAGAATGCAGGAGAGAAAAAGTAGTCGAAAATATGAGAGAGAGTTAATAAGGAGAATAGAGTAAGGAGCTCCAACATATATTTAACTGAAATATCTGTGACCATACAAAGTTATTACAATATAATTGACTATATTCCCTATACATTATATGCCCATGACTTTATTTTATAAGTGAAAGTTTACACCTCTTAATCTCATTCACTTATTTCACCTACCCCCAACCCTCCTCCCTTCTGGCAACCACCAGTTTGTTTATAAGTCTGTTCCTCTTTTGTTTTGCTGGTTTGTTTGTTTTGTTTTTTAGATTCCGCTATAAGTGAAGTTGTAAAGGAATTATCTTTGTCTGACTTATTTCACTTAGCATAATACCTTCTGAGTCCATCCATGGTGTCACAAATGGTAAGATTTCATTCATTTTTATGGCTGCATAATATTTCTTTGTATATATACCACATCATCTTTATCCATTCATCTATCAATGGACATTTAGGTTGCTTTCGTATCTTGGCTATTGTAAATAATTCTGCAGTGAACATAGGGGTGCATATATCTTATCAGATTAATGTTTTTGTTTTCTAATAGATACCCAGCAGTGGAACTGCTGAATCATATAGTAGTTCTATTTTTAATTTTTTGAGGAACCTCCATATTGTTTTCCACAGTGGCTGCACCAATTTACATTTCCATTAACAGTGCATGAGGGTTTTCTTTCTCCACGTCCTTGCCAACACTTGTTATTTTTTGTCTTTTTGATGATAGCCATTGTAAAAGATGTGAGGTGATATCTCATTGTGGTTTTGATTTGCATTTCACTGAGGATTAGTAATGTTAAGCATCTTTTCATGTGCCTGTTAGCTGTCTGTGTGTCTTCTTTGGAAAAATGTTTTTTCAGGCCCTCTGCCCATTTTTTGTTAAGTTGTTTGTTTTTTTGATATTAAGTTGTATAACTTCTTTATGTATTTTGGATATTAACCCATCAGATATATGATTTGCAAATATCTTCTCCCATTCAGTAGCTTGCCTTTTCATTTTGTTGATGGTTTCCTTCACTGTTTGAAAGCTTTTTAGTTGGATTTAGTCCTATTTGTTTATGTTTTCTTTGGTTGCCCTTGCCTGAGGAGACAGGTCTAAAAAACTGTTACTAATATTACTAAGACCGATGTCAAAGAGCATACTGCCTATGTTTTCTTCTAGGAGTTTAATGGTTTCAGGTCTTACATTCAAACTTTTAATCCATTTCAAATATATTTTTGTATATGGTGTAAGATAGTGGTCCATTTTCTTTTTGTTTTGCATGTAGCTGTCCAGTTTTCCCAGCACCATTTATTGAAAAGGCTGTCTATTCTTCATTATATATTCTTGCCTTCTTTGACATAGATTAAATGACCATATACTCATGGGTTTATTTCTGGGTTCTCTGTTCTGTTGACCTAGGTACCTGTTTTTGTGCCAGTATCATACTATTTTGACTACTATAGCTTTGTAGTATACTTTGAAATCAAGGAGCTTGATACTTCCAGCTGTGTTCTTCTTTCTCAAGGTTGCTTTGGCTATTCGGGCTCTTTTGTGGTTCCATACAAATTTTAGGATTGTTTGTTCTAGTTCTGTGAAAAATGCCATTGGAATTTTGATAGGATTGCATTAAATCTGTAGATTGCATTGCATAGTATGGACATTTTAACAATATTAATCCTTCCAAACCATGAGCACGATATGTCTTTCCATTTATTTGTGTCATCTTCAATTTCTTTCATCAGTGTTTTATAGTTTTCAGAGTATACAGGTCTTTCACCTCCTTGGTTAAATTATCCTTAGTTACTATATTCTTTCTGATGCAAATGTAAATGGGATTATTTTCTTCATTTTTCTTTCTGATAATTCATTGCTAGTGTATAAAAGTACAACCAATTTTTGCATGTTGATTTTGTATTGTGCAACTTTACTGAATGTATTTATTAGCTCTAACAGTTTTTGATGGTGTCTTCAGGGTTTTCTATATGTAATATCATGTTATCTGCAAACAGAGGCAGTTTTACTTCTTTTCTGTTTGGATGCCTTCTATTTCTTTTCCTTACCTAATTGCTCTCGCTAGGACTGTCTTACTATGTTGAATAAAAGTGGCAAAAGTGGACATCCTTGTCTTCTTCCTCATCTTAGAGGAAAATCTTTCAGTTTTTCACTGTTGAATATGATGTTAGCTGTGGATTTGTCATATATGGCCTTTATTATGTTGAGGTACAGTCTCTCTATACCCACTTGATTCAGAGTTTTTATCATAAGTAGTTGTTAAATTTTGTTAAATGCTTTTCTGCATCTGTTGATATGATCGTATGAGTTTTATCCTATCACTTTGATTTCTGGATATTGAACCAGCCTTGCATTCTTGGCATAAATCCCACTTGATCTTGGTGTATAATCCATTTAATGTATTGTTGAGTTTGGTTTTGCTAACATAATGTTTTGCATCTGTGTTCATCACAGATATTGGCCTATAATTTTCTTTTTGTCAAATTTTGTCTTTGTTTAGTTTTGGTATCAGGGTAATGTTGGCCTCATAAAATGAGTTTGGATGGGCCAGCCCTTTGGCTGGGTGGTTAAGTTCGTGCGCTCTGCTTCACTGGCCTGGGGTTTCACTGGTTCAAATCCTGGGCACGGACATGGCACTGCTCAATAAGCCATGCTGAGGTGGCATCCCACATGCTACAACTAAAAGGACCCACAATTAAAAATACACAATTATGTACTGGGGGGCTTTGGGGATAAAAAGGAAAAATAAAATCTTTAAAAAAAATGAGTTTGGAAGCATTTCTTCCTCTTCCTCTATTTTTTGGAATAAATTGAGAAGGATAGGTATTAACTGTTCTTTAAGTCTTTGGTAGAATTCGCCTGTGAAACTGTCTGGTACTGGACTTGTTTTTCTGAAAGTTTTTAAATTACTGATTGAATTTTGTTACTAGTAATTGGTCTATTCATTCATGATTCAATCTTGAAAGATGTGTGTTTGTAGGAATTTGTCCATTTCTTCTAGGTTATCCAATTTGTTGGTGTATAATTGTTCATAGTAATCTCTTATGGTCTTTTGTATTTCTGTTGGTTGTAACTTCTCCTCTTTCTTTTCTAATTTTATTGATTTGGGTCCTCTCTTGATGAGTCTGGCTAGAGGTTTATCAGTCTTGTTTATCTTTTCAAAGAACCAACTCTTAGTTTCACTGATCATCTTTATTGTTTTCTTCGTCTCTTTCATTTATTTCTGCTCTGAACTTTATTTTTTTTCCCCTTCTACTAACTTTGATCATTGTTTGTTCTTCCTCTTCTAGTTCCTTTAGGTGTAAAGTTAGATTGTTTATTCAAGATTTTTCTTCTTTCTTAATAGGCCTGTATTGCTATAAACTTGCATCTTATAACTGTTTTTGCTGCATCCCATAGATTTTAGAATGTTGTTTTTCCATTTTCATTTGTCTCAAGGTATTTTTTGATTTCCTCTTTATTTCTTTGTTGACCCGTTGGTTGTATAGTATCATATTGTTTAGTCTACATGTATTTGTGTTCTTTCCAGTTTTCTTCTTATAGTTGACTTCTAGTTTTACATTATTGTAGTCAGCAAAGATGCCTGATATGATTTCAGTCTTCTTAAATTTCTGGAGACTTTTTTGTGGCCTAACATGTGATCTACCCTGGAGAATGTTCCATGCGCACTTGAAATGAATGTATGTTCTGCAGTTTTTGGATGGAATGTTCTTTATGTATCTATTAAGTCCTTCTGTTCTAGTGTGTTATTTAAGGCCAATGTTTTCGTGTTGATTTTCTGTCTGGATGATCTATCGTTTGATGTAAGTGAGGTATTAAAGTCTCTACTATTATTGTATTACTTCAGTTTCTCTCTTTACATATTTGCTTTATATATTTAGGTGCTCCTATGTTGGGTGCATAAATATTTACAAATGTTATATCCTCTTGTTGGATCGATCCCTTTGTCATTAGATATTGCCATTCTTTGTCTTTTGTTACATTCTTTGTTTTAAAGTCTATTTTGCCTGATAGTAATATTGCTACCCCAGCTTTCTTTTTTTTCCATTTGTATGGCATATCTTCTTCCATCCCTTCATTTTCATTCTGTGTGTCTTTAGATCTGAAGTGAGTCTCTTAGACATAGCATATAGATGTGTCTTGTTTTTTGATCCATTCAGCCACCCTTTGTCTTTTGATTTGAAAATTTAGTACATTTACATTTAAAGTAATTATTGATGGATATGTACTTATTGCAGTTTTACTAATTGTTTTCTGGTTGTTTCTGTAGTTCGTCTCTGTTCCTTTCTTGCCTTGTGGTTTGTTGACTTTCTTTATTGTTACATGTGAGTTCCTTTCTGTTTATTTTTTGTATATCTATTATAGGTTTTTGGTTTGTGGATACCATGAGGTTCATATATAACAATCTCTGTGTAGAAAGGTCTATTTAAGTTGAAAGTTCATTAAGTTTGAATGCATTCTAAAAGCTCTATATTTTTAAATCCCCCAGTTTATGTTTTTGATGTCATATTTTACAAGTTTTTATCATGTATCCCTTAACTACTTACTGTAACTACAGTTGATTTTACTGCTTTTTTCCTTTAATTTTCGTACTAGTTTTATAAGTTGTTGATCCACTACCTTTACTATATAGTTGCCTTTACCTGTGAGGTTTTTTCTTACGTATATTTTCTTATTTCTAGTTATGGCCCTTTTTTTTTCTGCTTAAAGAAGTCCCTTTAACATTTCTTATAAGGCTAGTTTAGTGGTGCTGAACTGTTTAGTGGTAGTGTCCCTGTCTGGGAAACTCTTCTTCAATTCTGAAGGATAACCTTGCCAGGTAGAGTATTCTTGGTTGTAAGTTTTTTCCTTTCAGCACTTTGAATATATCCCGTCATTCCCTTCTGGCCTGTAAGGTTTCTCCTGAAAAATCATTTGATAGTCCCTTGTGTGTGACTAGTGGTTTTTCTCTCTTTATCTTTAACTTTTGCCATTTCACTTATGATATGTCTTGGTGTAGATCTCTTTGGGTTCATCTTGTTTGGGACTCTCTGTGCTTCCTGGACCCGAATCTCTGTTTCCTTAGCCAAGTTAGGGAAGTTTTCAACCATTATTTCTTCAAATAGGTTTTCTGCCCCTTTCTCTCTTTTTTCTCCTCTGGGACCCCTATAATGCAAATGTTAGTATCCTTGACCTTGCACCAGAGGTCCCTTAAATTTTCCTCATTTTTTAAATTCTTTTTTCTTTTTCTGTTCTAATTGGGTGATTTCCACTACCCTGTCTTCCAGCTCACTGATCCACACTTCTCTGTCATCTAATCAGCTATTGATTCCATCTAGTGTATTTTTCATTTCAGTTATTGCGCTCTTCAGCTCTCACTGGTTCTTCTTATATTTTCTGACTCTTTGTTGAATTTCTCACTCTGTTTATCCATTCTTCTCCCAAGTTCTGTGAGCATCCTTATGATCATTACTTTGAATTCTTTATCAGGTAGATTATTTATCTTTGTATCATTAAGGTCTTTTTTTGACGTTTTATCTTGTTCCTTTGTTTAGAGCATATTTCTTTGTTTTTTCATTTGCTTGGCTCTCTGTGTTTGTTTCTATGTATTAGGGAAAACTCCTACCTCTCTCAATCTTGAAAGTGTGGTCTTGTGTAGATGATGGTCCTTCTCGTGCAACCCTACTCTAGTTGTCTCTCTAAACTTTTGTGTTTGTCTAGACTGTCTGATTTATTCTTGATGTGCCTCTGTTGTTGAGGGTGTGCCAAGACTTGTCAGTGTTCCAAGAGGACAGATCTCATTGAGCACCTAGTTTCAGGTTGATTGGAAGCCCTCTGGGGCTACAGTTGTAATCCCTACTGGCCTCCAGCCTAGGAGATGTGGTGGTGTCCCCAGGGCAATAGTTGCAGATATTGGGGTTCCTGATGAGTGTGTAAGCTCCCTTCTGGGGAGTCTTGTTGAGCTGTAGTGAGGCCAAGGGGGTGTGCAAGGATAGTATCTCCTTTCTTGCATTCCCTGAGAGTGCCTCATTAGCCTCTAGAGGTGTGGGAAACCTGAAGCCTCTCCCTCAGGGTGAAGCTCCAGGCTAGGTAAATATGCCTTTTTTTATAGGAAGACTAGGTTTGCGTTTCAGCCTGCTGTTGGTGCAGTGCCCTGGGGTGGTGGTAGCCTGTTAAGAACTGTCTTTCTGATTGTTACAGTTCCATGGACTTCAGGAACAACAGCTACCAGGGCCAGGCAGTCAGGGAGTGTCCCCTGTGTTGATTCCATTAGCCTCCTGGCTTTAGCCAGGAAGTTTGAGAGTGTAGGGGGCAGGACTTGCTTTCTGGCTTCACAAGCAGGGGGCGGGTTGACTTGAATGAGCATGCTCATGGGCTTTCACATTGCAGCTGGAATGTGCCCTGTCTTTGCTCTTGTGTGATGGTAGGCTCGGGGGATGTTGCTGGGAGTGAGAGGTTGTCGTGACTGCTCGCTCTTGTGAGCCCCAGCCCAGGGGCAGGGGAATTCATTTCGGCTTTAGGCTGGGAGTGGGATAATGCCTCTGTCACTCATTCTTCAGTCACAGTGGCATGGGCTCTCAGACTTTAGCTAGGGTGCATGAGAATGCTGTGTCTGCTCACACCTGCGTGACCTGCCAGAGAACAGGGAATGCTGTAGCCACCTGTGTGGGCAGGTTAGGTGGGGAGCGCAGCAGTGGCCTCTGCCAGTGCCTCAGTGCCCAGTGAGTGTTTTCACCATCCCCCACCCCTCTAGCTGCTGTTTTTAGATTCACAAATGACTCTCTTTCACATATAGTTTTAGCACTTTTCAGACTGCTGTTATTTTGCTGGGTCTCTAGGTGAGTGAGACTGCGTGTTTGCTCTTTAAGAGGGGATCTGTTTCCTTTAGCACTTTGGAACCCTTGGTTGTCAGCCCCGTTGGTTTTCTAAGCCGCATATTTTGGGAACTTGTCTCTCTGGTGCAGACCCCAGGGGCTGGACTGCCTGATGTGGGGAGCCCACCCCTCACTCTCTGGGAGAAGTGCCCATCTGGTGACATTCCTCTCTATTGTGTGCCACCATGCTGGGGCTGGGGGTATTTGGGGCTATTTCTCTGCCTCTCCTACCCATCTTGATGTGGTCCTTTTTCTCCTTTGTTGTGGAGCAGGTGTTCCACTAGCTTCTAGTTTCTTTTCAGGGGGAATTAATCCATATGTAGCTGTACATTTGTTGTGAAAGTGGGAGGAGGTAAGATCAGGCTCTTCTTATGCTGCCATCTTCATCCCCCATAAACATCCTTTTGTTGTTTGAGGGAGGAAGAGGTCATGTAATTGCCAGTTATACCTATGATATGTTTATCAAGTGTGTTGATAAATGACCTCTAACATCTAGCAATAGAGGGCTTCTCTATTGGCACTTTCAGGTTACCTGAGATTTCTGATTAAACCTCAAATATAAAGGTAATTTATTTACTTTGGTTCCTAAAGGTACAGCTATCTTGGAGCTCAGGGATTTCCCTGATTGTAAACACCTCTAAAAAGGCTTCAGTGTCTTCTGATCCCTTGTCCAGTAGTTCCTCTTAGTAGAAAAAGTGGCTCTTCAAGCATATAAAAAGTTGTCTACCTCAGCTGGAGTTTTTCAAATTGTATTTTACAGAGTTGAGGAAGCTTATTAGGTTTCCAGTCCAGCATGTAAGGATGTTGGAAGTTGGAGTTCATCCTAACAACAAGTAAAAAGCTGAACAAACTGAAAATCAGCAACTTCCATATGAGAAGTGAGGTCGCAGGGCAAATTGCTGCCCCTGAAATTAAAGACAAGAGGACACAGAAAATCACAACTTACCTAAGCAGAAAGTCTAGAGCAGAAACCTCCACAGGAACCAGTGCCAAGGTGAGAAACCTAAGCTGTAATTGGTGGATTGCTGGGGGCTCAGTGTGGACAAGTTTGAGAGTTAAAAATTCCAGGAGGGTGCATTTGTAGTGAGGCTCCAATACATTTTTTTGAGTTTTATTTCCAAGAGCTCTGCCAGGTTCTAACAGCCAATACTGGAGAAAAATCCTCTCAGGCTTCTGGCAGGAGGAAGTAAAGGAATCATTTTGAAATAGTCCAGACCATTCTGTTCTTCTTAACAAGGCCTCAAGAGAAACTGTTACTAGAGCCTGACATGCTAGGGCTTTATCCAAGCCTGATGAAACTTGGAGAAGGGAAATGTCTAACTCCAGCTCTCTCTAGCCATCCTGTCCTGCCCAAGGGGAAGAAAAAACTGAGAAGCACGTGTGAAGGGGCGCAGGCTTACTAAAAACCTGAGACCTAATCCTAGGAATATAGAGCTCTTCCCTTCCTCCCACACCTTACAACTATATCACTAAAGGTCTATTTACTGGAGTTCCTTTCACCCAGTATATCATGTCTAGATTTCAACAAAAAATTACTAGGCATACTAAAATGCAAAAAGCACAGTTTGAAGAGACACAGTAAGCATCAGAACCACATTCAGGTGTGGCAAGGATGTTGAAATTATCAGACTATGCACTTAAAACAGCTATGATTAATATGCTAAGGGCTCTCGTGGAAAAAGGAGACACCATGCAAGAACAGATGGGTAATGTAAGCAGAGAGATGAAAATTTGAAGAAAGAATCAAGATGAAATGCTACATCAAAAACATTGTAACAGAAATGAAGAATGCCTTTGGGTTCATTAGTAGACTGGACATGGCTCAGGAAAGAATCCATGACCTTGGGGATATGTCAATAGAAGCTTTCAAAACTGAAAAGCAAAGAGAAAAAAAGACTTAAAAAAATTGAACAGAATATCAAAGAACTGTGGGACAATTACAAATGATGTAGCATACATGTAATGGGATGGGAATAACAGAAGGAGAAGAAAGAGAGAAGGGAACAGATGAAATATTTGAAGCAATAATGACTAAGAATTTCCCCAAATTAAAGCCAGATAACAACCAAAGATCTAGGAAGCTCAAATAAGTGCCCAAAAACCTACACTTAGGCATGCCATTCAAACTGTAAGATGAAAGATGGAAAAAATATTGAAGGAAGCCAGAGGTAAAAAACACGTTATAGAGGAACAAAGATAAGAAATACATCTGACTTCTTTTCAGAGATCAGGTGAGCAAGAAGAGAGTAGAGTGAAATATTTAGTATTGAGAGAAAAAAACCTCACCAACCTTGAATTGTGGATCCTGTGAAATTTTCCTTCAAAAGTGAAAGAGAAATAAAGACTTTCTCAGATGAAAATTGAGGGAATTTGTTGCTTAGTAGACCTGCCTTGCAAGAAATGTTAAAAGAAATTCTTCAGGGATAGGCCCTGTGGCTGAGTAGTTGGGTTTGCATGCTCTGCTTCAGTGGTCCAGGGTTTCACCAGTTTGGATCCTGGGCGTGGATGTAACACCACTCATCAAGCCATGCTGAGGTGCCATCCCACATAGTACAGCCAGAAGCATTCATAACTAGAATATACAACTATGTACTGGGGGGCTTTGGGGAGAAGAAGAAGAAGAAGAAGAAGAAGGAGGAGGAGGAGGGGGAGGGAGAGGGGAGGGGGCGGGGGAGGGGGAGGGGGAGAAAAAAGATGGGCAACCCATGTTAGCTCAGATGCCAATCTTAAAAAAGAAAAAATTCTTCAGAGACAAAATGATATAGGTCAGAAACTTGGATCTGCATCCAGAAAAGAGCATTAGAGAAGGAATGAGTGAAGGTAAGTTAAAAACTTTTATTTTTCTTATTCTTAATTGATTGAACAGGAAACTGTTCAAAATAATAATAGCAACAATGTATTCATTTTATAGCTTATGTACAAGTGAAATGAATAGCCATGATACAGGGGACAGGAAGGAAGAATTAGGGATATGTTGTTGTTAGAAGGTACTTACACTACCTGTGAAAGGGATACAGTGTTATTTGAAAGTGGACTTGTATTAGTTATGCTTGTATGTTGCAAACTCTAGGGCAACCCCTAAAAAAAATGTAAAAAGAAGTGTAATTGATATGCTAAGAAAAGAGAGGAATAGAATCATACAATATGCTCAATTAAAATCACAAAAGGCAGAAAAAGTAGAAATCAAAAATAGGAACAAAGAACAAAGGCAACAAGTGGAAAATAGTAACAAATATGGTAGCTATTACATCCCTTTAAATGTCAGTGGTCTAAATATATTTTCTATATTCTAAGCATAAATTGAAAAACAGATTGTTGCAGTGGACAAAAAACAAGACCCAACTATATGTTGTCTTTAAGAAATCCACTTTAAATATGAAGACACATATTGATTTAAAAGTAAAGGGATGGAGAAAGATTTTACCATGCTAACACTAATCAAAAGAAAGCTGGAGTAGCTATATTAATTTCAGACAGAGCAGACTTCAGAGCAAGGAAGCTTGTTAGGATTCTATTGGATAATTCATAAATGTAAATTTTGGCATGTTTTTGGAAATTACTGATCATTTTAGACTTTAACTAAATACCAATCCTTTCACATTTCAGTTTTATCCAGTAGTTATGTTTTAGTTCCTAAATCCATAAACACTGACTCTGCGGGAGGAAAATACTACAAAAATTTTCAGGTAGAGGCAGTTATAAAATTTTCCATGATATAAAGCTCATTGTAGAAAAGAAATAATAAAGAATAGTGGTTAAAAATGCTTTGACACACACTGACCTGGGTCTAAGTTCAGATTTATAAGCTGTGGTACTTGATGTAAGTAACTTTACTTCCTGTGACTCAGTTATTTCCTCATCCATAAAATAGGGGTGACAATAGTTTAAAAAATTTTTCACTGAGGTCATTATAGTTGATAACATTGTGAAATTGCACGTGTTCATTACTATGTGTAAGTCACCGTATACATGTGCCCCTTTACCCCTTAGGCCCACCCTTCAACCCCCTTCTCCCTGGTAACCACTAAACTGTTCTCTTTGTCCATGTGTTTGTTTATCTTCCACATATGAGTGAAATCATTTGGTGTTTATCTTTCTGTCTGGCTTATGTCGCGTAACAGTATACTATCAAGGACCATCCATGTTGTTGCAAATGGGATGATTTTGTGTTTTTTTATGGCTGAGTAGTATTCCATTGTATGTATACACCACATTTTCTTTATCCATTCATCAGGTGATGGGCACTTGCGTTGCTTCCATGTTTTGGCTGTTGGGAATAATGCTGCAGTGAACACAGGGGTGCATAAGTTTCTTTGAATTGTTGATTTCAAGTTCTTTGGATAAATACCAAGTAGTGGGATAGCTGGGTCATATAATATTTCTATTTTTAATTTTTGAGCTATCTCCATACTGTTTTCTATACTGGCTGGACCAGTTTGCATTCCCACTAGCAGTGCGTGGGGGTTCTCTTTTCTCCACATCCTAACATTTCTTATGTTTTGTCTTGGTAATCACAGCCATTCTAACAGGTCTAAAGTGACATCTCATTGTAGTTTTGATTTGCGTTTCCCCTGATGATTAGTGATGTTGAACATCTTTTCATGTGCCTCTTGGCTATCTGTAGCTCTTCTTTGGAAAAATGTCTCTGCCCATTTTTTGATCAGGTTGTTTGTTTTTCTGTTGTTGAGTTGTGTGAGTTCTTTATGTATTTTGGAGATTAACCCCTTGTCAGATACATGATTTGCAAATACTTTCTCCCAGTTGGTGGGTTGTCTTTTTGTTTTGTTCCTGGTTTCCTTTGCCTTGCAGAAGCTCTTTAGTCTGATGTAGTCTCATCTGTTTATTTTTTATTTTGTTTCCCTTGCCTGAGTAGACATGGTATTTGAAAAGATGCTTCTAAACTCATGTCAAAGAGTGTACTGCCTATATTTTCTTCTAGGAGTTTTATGGTTTCATGTCTTACTTTGAAGTCTTTAGCCCATTTTGAGTTAATTTTTGAATATGGCAGAAGATAATAGTCTAACTTTCATTCTTTTGCATGTGGCTGTCCAGTTTTCCCAACACCATTTGTTGAAAAGACTTTCCTTTCTCTGTTGTATGTTCTTGGCTCCTTTGTCAAAGATTAGCTGTCCGTAGATGTGCGGCTTTATTTCTGGGCTATCAGTTCCATTCCATTGATCTGTGTGTCTGTTTTTGTACCAGTACCATGCTGATTTGATTACTGTAGCTTTGTAGGATATTTTGAAGTCGGGGATTGTGATGCCTTCAGCTTTGTTCTTTTTTCTCAGGATTGCTTTAGCTATTTGGGGTCTTTTTTTTTTTTTAAAGACTTTATTTTTCCTTTTTCTCCCCAAAGTCCCTGGTACATAGTTGTATATTTTTAGTTGTGGGTCCTTCTGGTTGTGGTATGTGGGATGCCGCCTCAGCATAGCTTGATGAGCGGTGCCATGTCTGCGCCCAGGATCTGAACCAGTGAAACCCTGGGCCGCTGAAGCGGAACACGCAAACTTAACCGCTCGACCATGGGGCTGACCCCTATTTGGGGTCTTTTGTTGCCCCATATCTTTATTCTATTTCCGTGAAGAATGTCATTGGGATTCTGATTGGGATTGCCATGAATCTGTAGATTGCTGTAAGTAATATGCACATTTTAACTATTTTTATTCTTTCAATCCATGTACATGAAATATCTTTGCATTTCTTTATGTCATCATTGATTTCTTTCTATAATATCATTTAGTTTTCATTGTATAGGGCTTTCACCTCCTTGGTTAAATTTATTCCTAGGTATTTTATTCTTTTTGTTGTGATTGTAAATGGGATTGTATTTTTGAGTTCTCTTTCTGTTAGTTCATTATTAGAGGATAGAAATGGAACTGATTTTTGTAAGTTGATTTTGTGCCCTGCAACTTCGCCCTGGTTCTTGATTGCTCCCAATGGTTCTGATGGATTCTTTAGGGTTTTCTATATATAGATCATGTTGTCTGCCAACAGTGAGAGTTTCAGTTCCTCTGTGCCAATTTGGATACATTTATTTCCTTTTCTTGCCTAATTGCTCTTGCCAAAACCTCCAGTACCAAGCTGAATAAGAGTGCCAAGAGTGGGCACTCCTGGCTTGTTCCTATTCTCAGAGGGATGGCTTTAGCTTTTCCCCATTGAATGTGATATTGGCTGTGGGTTTGTCATATAGGGCCTTTATTGTGTTGAGGTACTTTGCTTCTATACCCATTTTATTGAGAGTTTTTATCATAAATGGATGTTGGATCTTGTCAAATGCTGTCTCTGCATCTATTGAGATGATCATGTGGTTTTTATTCCTTATTTTGTTAATGTGGTGTATTACATTGATTGATTTGTGACAGTTGAACCATCCCTGTGTCCCTGGTTAAATCCCAGTAGATCATCTTGTACGATCCTTTTAATGTAGTGCTGTATTCGGTTTGCCAATAGTTTGTTGAGGATTTTTGCATCTCTGTTCATCAGTGATATGGCTTGTAATTTTCTTTCTTTGTGTTGTCCTTGTCTGGCTTTGGTATCAGGGTGATGTCGGCCTGGGAGAATGAGTTAGGAAATGTTGTGTCTTCAATTTTTTCGAATAGTTTGAGAAAGATAGGTGTTAAATCTTCTTGGAATGTTTGATAGAATTCTCAAGAGAAGCCATCTGGTCTTGGACTTTTATTTTTGGGAGATTTGGATTACTCTTTCCATCTCTTTACTTATGATTGGTCTATTCATCTCTATTTTTTCTTGATTCGGTCTTGGCAGGTTGTATGAGACTAAGAATTTATCCATTTCTTCTAGATTGTCTGATTTTTTGGTATATAGTTTTTTATTGTCTTGTAATACTTTGTATTTCTGTGGTGTCCATTTTAATTTCTCCTCTTTCAGTTCTAATTTTACTTACTTGAGTTTTCTCTCTTTTTTTCTTAGTAAGTCTGGCTAAGGGTTTGTCAGTTTTTTTATCTGCTCAAAGAACCAGCTCTTAGTTTCATTGATCCTTTCTACTGTCTTTCTGGTTTCTGTTTCTTTTATTTCTGCTCTAATTTTTATTTCCCTCCTGCTGCCTTTTGGCTTCATTTGTTCTTCTTTTTCTAGTTCTGTTAGGTGTAGGTTAAGATTACTTTTTGAGCTTTTTCTTTTTTGTTAAGGTAGGTTTATGTTGCTATGAATTTCCCTTTTAGGACCACTTTTTTTTTTTTTTTTGATTTTTAAATTTTTCTCCCCAAAGCCCCCCGGTACATAGTTGTATATTCTTCGTTGTGGGTCCTTCCAGTTGTGGTATGTGGGATGCCGCCTCAGTGTGGTTTGATGAGCAGTGCCATGTCCGCGCCCAGGATTCGAACTGACGAAACAGTGGGCCGCCTGCAGCGGAGCACGGGAAGTTAACCACTCGGCCACGGGGACAGCCCCCCTTTTAAGACCACTTTTGCTGCATCCCATTTGAACTTTTATGGTGTATTTTCATTTTCATTTGTCTTCAGATATTTTTTCATTTCTCCTTTATTTTCTTCATTGATCCATTGGTGGTTCAATAGCATCTTGTTTAGTCTCCACATATTTATCACTTACCCAGCTTTTTTCTTGTAGTAGATTTCTAGTTTCATAGCAGTATGTTTGGAAAAGATGTTTGATCTGATTTCAGTCTTCTTAAATTTATTGAGACTTGCCTTATTTCCAAACATATGGTCTATATTTGAGAATGTACCATGTGCACTTGAGAAGAATGTGTATTCTGTTGTTTTTGGATGGTGTGTTCTGTATATATCTGTTAAGTCCACTTGGTCTAGTTTTTCATTTAATTCCACTATTTCCTTCTTGACTTTTTGTCTGGATGGTCTATGCATTGATCTAAGTGGGGTGTTGAGGTCCCCTACTATTATTGTGTTGCTGTCAATTTCTTTCTTTAGGTCCGTTGATAGTGGCTTTATATACTTTGGTGCTCCTGTGGCAGGTGCATATATATTTACAACTGTTATGTCCTCTTTGTGAAGTGTCCTTTTTATCATTAGACTGCCCCTCCTTGTCTCTCATTGCCTTTTTTATCTTGAAATCTACTTTGTCTGATATAAGTATGGCAATACTTGCTTTCTTTTGTTTGCCATTAGCTTGGAGTATCGTCTTCTCTCCCTTCCCTCTGAGCCCGTTTTTGTCTTTGGAGCTGAGATGTGTTTCCTGCAGGCAGCATATTGTTAGGTCTTGTTTTTTAATCCATCCAGCCACTCTGTGTCTTTTGTTGGAGAATTCAGTCCATTTATATTTAGAGTGATTATTGATATATGAGGGCTTAATACTGCCTTTTTTTCACTTGTTTTCTGGTTGTTCTGTATTTCTCTTGTTTCTTGTCCTGTGTATTTCTCAGTATTTATTATTTGTGTCTCTGTCCTGACTTTTCTCTTCCTGCTTTTTCTCCCTCAACCCCCCAAGTACATAGTTGTATATTTTAGTCGTGGGTCCTGTCCTGACTTTTTATTTAGTGGTTACCATGAGGTTTGTATTAATGATCTCGTAGATGAGATACTCCATTTTCTGGTAGCCTCTTATCACCATTAGCCTAATCTAGTTCCATCTGTTTCCTCTTCCCTGTCTAAGTTATTGTTGTCGCAAATTACTCCATTTTGTGTTGTGTTTGTGATTTAAATGAAGTGCTTATAATTATTTTTGATGCTTTCCTTCCCTTTATCTTTAATGTTATGATTAAGTGTTTGCTAACCTGTTCTGATAGCTGTAATTTTCTGATTTTATCTGTCTCTTTGTCTTCTTGCTCAAGGCTTTGTACACCCTTTCTTTTTTTCCCCAGGTATGAGGACCTTCTTGTTCATTTCTTGTAATGGGGGTGGGGGGTCTTGCCATGATACACTCTCTCAGCTTTTGTTTATCTGGGGAAGTTTTCATTTCTCGATCATATCCAAAGGACATTTTCGCTGGATAGAATAATCTTGGCTGAAAGTTTTTGTCTTCAGTATTTTGAATTTATCATTCTACTCTCTCCTAGCTCGTAGGTTTCCACTAAAAATCCACTGAAACCCTGATAGGGGTTCCTTTGTAGGTTATTTTCTTCTGCCTTGCTGCCCTTAATACTTTTTCTTTGTCATTGACTTTTGCCAGTTTTACTAATATATACCTTGGAGAAGTTCTTTTTATATTAATGTAATTAGGAGTTCTCTTAGCTTCTTTTACTTGTAATTCCAGCTGCTTCCCCAGGTTTGGGAAGTTCTTGGCTATTATTTCTTTGAACAAGCTCTCTGCTCCATTCTACCTCTCTTCTTCCTCTGGAATACCTATAATCCTTATGTTGCATTTCCTAATTGAGTCAGAAATTTCTCAGAGAATTTCTTCATTTCTTTTAGTCTCTCTCCACCTCTGCCTGAAGGATTTCTGTATTTCTGCCCTCTAAATTACTAATTATTTCCTCCATAATATCAGCTCTGTGTTTTAAGGATTCCATATTTTTTTCCTCCCATTCATTGTATTCTTCATCTCCAACATTTCTGATTTTTTTTTTTTAGTTTCAATCTCTTTCGTAAGGAATTCCCTCTGCTCATTAATTTTATTCCTAAGTTCATTGAACTGTCTGTCTGAATTTTCTTGTAACTTGTTGAGTTTCTTTATGATAACTATTTTGAGTGAATTATCTGTCATTTAGAGTGTAAATTTCTTTGGCTCAGGATTGGTTTCTGGGTACTTGTCATTTTCCTTCTGGTCTGGCATATTAATAAGTTTTTCATGTTGTTTGATGGGGTGGACTTTTGCTGTCGCGTAGTGGTAGTATCTGGTTGTAGATTCCACCTGCCACCACTGGGGCGGGGGTCAGGAGCTGTGTTTTCTGAGCCTGCCACAACCCGTCTGTTGTGCCCATCCATTGGAAGCTGTGCCAAAAGGGCTTTCTGCATTTTGCTGCCACTGCTTTACCCAGGTAGGTACAGGCACTCTGGTTGGGGTCCTCCGCTCTGGCCAACTGGCTAAGCTGATGAACCAGGTGATATGGGGGCCAAGGGGCACCTTCTTTCCCACCTGTGCTCCTTGCTCTGCACTCACTGGCTGCCTGCCTTGGCTGCTCAGCTTGGTGAGGGCAGTCCTGTGGTTGCTTACCCACCTTGGTGTGGAGCATTCCTGCAGAGGGCTGCCTTTTCCCCCTTCTCCTCTCAGAGTCAGCACCAGCTGTCACACGAGGGCCCATGTCCTAGATCACTGCCACTGGGGAGGGAGAGGAGATCCACTTACCTTCTTCCATTGCCTCCTGGGGTTCCAGCACCCCCACCTTTAGACATATGGCTATGTGGATCTCTCAGATGTCTGTTGTGTTGTGTGAGTGTCCCCTATTGGTTTATGAATGTCCTTTTCATTACATCTTAGGGGAAGAGACTAAGGGAAGAGCTTACTCTGCCATCATGCTGATGTCATTCCTCAATAGTTTTTGTGAGGATAGAATGAAATGATATGTATAAAGTATCTGCCATATAATAAGCGTGAGTTGTTGGTTTATAAAGAAAATGTAGAAATAGAAGGATTTATTAAAAAACATGTAAATTTGGGGCTGGCCCCGTGGCCGAGTGGTTAAGTTTGCGTGCTCTGCTGCAGGTGGCCCAGTGTTTTGTTGGTTTGAATCCTGGGCGTGGATATGGCACTGCTCCTCAAGCAGTGAGGCAGTGTCCCATATGCCACAACTGGAAGGACCCACAACCAAGAATATACAACTATGTACTGGGGGGCTTTGGGGAGAAAAAGGAAAAAATAAAATCTTAAAAAAAACAAAAAAAAAAATGTAAATTCCATCCTAACGTTGCTATCCTAATATTTAATGATTTTTGTCATTAGATTTCCCCTCTTTTAACAAGAATCATAAGAAAACAAATTTATCATCCAAATGAGTTTATACGAATATACACATATTCATATACCAAATGGAATTTGCTATTGGATTAAAACATCTTTGCTATACAGAGGTTCATTTCCAAAGGATGCTCTTTGATAATGGCCTGGTGCCATGTGGAATTTTAATCATTTTTTTCCAGTCTGTGAAAAACTTCCACTGCTCCTTTGTGGGCCACAGGAGCACCTGCAATGCATGCATCCATTCAGTCTTTAAATATTTATTGAGAACATACTATGTGCTAGGCACTGTATGAGGTGCTGGAGAGTCAGTAGTCTATAATACAAGTTCCCTGCTGTCATGCAGTGTATATTCTAGTTGAAGAAACAGACAAGAAATGAGAAAGATAATTTTCAAATAGTGATAAATACTAGGAGGAAAATAAAACAAGGTGACATGATAATATATTGGGGAGGAAGGAGGTGATTAAATTGTATAGGCAAGGCAGGCTCAGAGGAGATGATTTTGAGCTGATATCTGAATGACAAGAGGGAGCTAGATACATAAAGCATAGAGTGACAAGGATACCAGGCAGAGGTAACACCACGTGCAAAGCCCCTGAGGTGGAAATGACTTAGCTTTATGAATTCCTAAGTAACTTGCATATAAATCCACTCAGTTTATTATTTGCTAGATGAGCTCACCATTTGAAAGAAAATGCTGCTGATTCCTTTTTTTTTTAAAGATTGGTGCCTGAGCTAACAGCTGTTGCCAATATATATTTTTTTCTGCTTTTTCTCCCCAAATCCCCCCAGTTCATAGCTGCATATTTCAGTTGTGAGTCCTTCTAGTTGTAGCATGTGGGATGCTGCCTCAGCACAGCCTGACAAGTGGTGCCATGTCCACGCCCAGGATCCAAACTGGTGAAACCCTGGGCTGCCAAAGCGGAGCATGTGAACTTAACCACTCGGCCATGGGGCCAGCCCCTGCTGATTCCCTTTTAAAATGATTTCAAAATTCTAATGCAGTAGTTCTAACACTATCATGTGTGTAAGAATAACCTGAAGAGTTTGCTAAAATGTAGATCATGATGTAAAAAAGCTGAACTTGTAAAAACAGAGAGTAGAATGGTGGTTACCAGAGGCTGGGGGTTGGGAGAATTGGAGATATGTTGTTTAAGGGTACAAACTTGGAGCCAGTAGACAAGTAAGTCCTGGAGAGCTAATGAACAGCATAGTGATTATAGACAATACTGTATTATAAACTTCCAAGTTGCTAAGAGACTAGATCTTAATTGTTCCCACCACAAAGAAGAAATGATAATTATGTGAACTGATAGAGGTGTTAGCTAACACTATGGTGGTAGTCATATTGCAATTTATCAACATGTTGTATACCTTAAACTTATATGTTATATATCAATTATATTTCAAAGAAAAAACCCCCAGTTTCCTGGGTTACATCCCTAGAGATTCTGATTCAGTAGGTCGGGTGAGGCCCACAGATTTGCATTTGTAGCAAACTCACTGGTGATGCCAGTGCTGCTAATCTGAAGACCATACTTTGAGAACTACTGCTTTAACAAATCTATTTTGTGAGTTTAGTATCCATTTGCTAAAAGTAAAGCATGCCAATATTTTCTTTCATGTAAAAAATGAACTTATTTGGCATGCTCATCATCTGAAATTAATTTTTGTAACTGTAGTGGAAAAGTGCATGAAATGTGAAAGATAAAAAAAGACCATAAATATTTCATGTTGAATTCATAGCATCTATAATTGTATGAGTTTAATTTCAATATAACCATTAGTGAAGAGTTAATAGTTTCATTTGGAGAGGATTTCAAGGATTATTTTTTAAATGCTGAAAGGAATTTAAATGATAGAGTACTTAAAGATTTTATAAAATTATTTTTGTTTCTTGACTGAGAGATCACATAAATAGAAATGTGTACATTAAATCCTGATAATCTGGAGAATATGAGAAGGTCGTGCTTCCCATCAACTGTGCGATTTAGGAGGATACGCATGGAAAAGAGATGGAGAAAGGTAGAGCTCAAAGCATTCTGGTCAGCAGGGAGCCTGGCTGCTGCAGTCACACAGACTGTATGACATATGTCAAAGAAGCCCATGTGCTCCTGTCCCTAGCAGTTGTTCCCAGGAAGGGAATTTATAAGAATATTGTTTGTTCCTTGGGCATCATGACCTTAGCAGCATCAGGGATGGTATATGGATGGTGATACTAAGAACAGCCAAGAGTTACCCAGCACTTTCGACATTCCATTGCTCTAAATGTTTTATGTGATTAACTGATGTAACCCCCAGAACACATCTATGGGGTAGATAGTGACAACATCTCCATTTTATAGACAAGAAAATGAGTAATTTAGGTTACCAGGCACTAAGCAGAAAAGCTGAGATTAAAACCTAGACAATTTGTGTTCAGTCTGATGTGTTAAAACATTTTACTGTATACTGCTTCATATTTGGAGAAGAATCCTGAAATCAAAGGTTTTCAGGATTTGTGTCTATACCTCAGGTTAAAATGAGGTATCTGATTCTTTTTCTGCACACCATTGAAGTTATTACACAGGAATTCCACAATGTCTTCTTTTTGTTTTTTTGGCGAGGAAGATTGATCATGAGCTAACATCTGTTGCCAAGCTTCCTCTTTTTGCTTGAGGAAGACTGTCGCTGAGCTAACATCCATGCCAGTCTTCCTCTATTTTGTATGTGGGATGCCTCCATAGCATGGCTTCATGACGGTGTGTAGGTCTGTGCCCAGGATCTGAACCTGTGAACCCTGGGCCGCCAAAGCGGAGTGTGTGAACTTAACCACTGCGCCACTGGCTGGGCCCACAATGTCTATTTTTTAATCTTTCTGCCTGGGTCTGACAGGACAACATTCCAAATGAGGACCCAGAGAGGAAGACTGTTGGAGTATTCACTGCAGAGAAAAGTTTTTTACCACTTCCTAGTGTGTGATCCTGGGCCCATCACCCAAATGTTCTGAACTTAAGTTTTAGTATCCATAAAAGGATGACAACGTTTACCCCACAGGATTAGGCAACTGAATGAGGACTTTTCTGGCCACTGATACAGACGTATATACTAGTCAGGTGTCCAGGTGGGTGGACACTTTATGATAATTTATAGGATTTTTGCCTTACCTGCTGATGAGAATCTTTGGTTAAGATGCAACTTCACTGAAAGACTTTGAATGACCGTGGATCTAGTGTCTTCAGAGGATCTCCTTGGGCTATTTGTATGGTTGGGCTTGGGATGGCACACCCTAACTATGGAGAAAGTCTAGTGGCTGCCCAGATCAAACAGTAATGTGATGCTTGTAGTAAAAGCTGCTGTTGGAGCAGAGTGACAATGGAGAGCAACAGAGTTCCAGGAGGAATGTCAACTGTTCATCCAGCAGGTGTTTCATTTTCATTTACAAAGCAATAACCAAAAATAATTTTTGTCAACCTAATATAATGGTTCATGTCAATGTCTGCTTCTGAGAACGACCAGAAATAATATTTCAAGAATTCCTAAGCATTTCATTTCAAAGTTTTATGTTTAGAGTAATTCCTTGGAACAATTTTTAGGTATTATAATTTTTTTTTTGATGAGGAATATTGGCCCTGAGATAAATCTGTTGTCAATCTTCCTCTTTCTGCTTGAGGAATATGTCTTTGAACCAACCTCTGTGCCAGTTTTCTTCTTTTTTTTTGTATGTGGGATGCTTCCACAGCATGGCTTGATGAGCAGTGTGTAGGTCATGCCTGGGATCTGAACCCATGAACCCTGGGCCGCTGAAATGCAGTGTGAGAACTTAACCATTATGTGACCAGGCTGGTCCCTATATTTTTCAAAGATAGTTGTGTTTACCTATGCTCAAAAGAGGGAAAATATCATTAAAATGAGTAGGCCTGCATAAATATATAGAGGTAGGTAATCTTTGTAGATGCTTTTACTGTGTAACCTAGATCCTAAAATCTAAGGAAGAGATGTAGAGAAAATAAAAAGTGCAAGGGAGATATATGAGTAATGAATTGTCTTAACTTTTATTTGATTATTTTCATTTACAGTTCTGGCACTGACACTTTTTTTAAAAAAAGATTTTCATTTTATGTAAAGATTGAACTTCAATAAAGTAACTTAAAAAACATTTACATATACATCACTAAATCTCCATAAAATATACAATACTTTTGATACAGCTATAGGCTAGAATGACTTTGAAGGAAATGATAAATATTCATAATTTTTAAGAGATATCCCATATGTCACGTGTAGGAATAAATATTTATATTGAATTTGCCAAGACATGTGAAGTGTTAAACACTATGTAACATGCACCTAGAAATTAAAATATATATTTTGAAAACATTTTAAAAGCATAAAACTGTGTTTTGATTTAATCTAGATGTACATTAGCGCTTCTAAATAGAAATTTGAACATTTATTACAAATAAGAGATACTATAACATCAAGTGAGATATAGTCCAAAAGCCGCTAGGAACCAGTTTGGACATGTAGAACATAAATTTCTACTTTGGCTAGAGTTAAATCTCATCTTTTTTAACCTTCAAATAAGATGGAATGATGTTAAATTTGCTAACATTTTAAAACTTTACAAAATACTGGTTTTTATTTTTGAGTACTTGTAAGCTGTATTTCTTTTTCTCATTTATACTGATGTGACAAAATCAAACACATGAACTTAACTGTCTAAAATAAAAATCTGAATATTACTGCTGAATGAAAGTAAGTATTTAACATTCCAAAGACCAAATCACTCAAGTGCAACAGACTGTTTTATACATACAAAGTAAAGTTTTATAGGAATTACATTGTTTTACACTCACAAGCAAATTATGAGGATAAAATTCATGTACTTCTGAACGTCATTAATACTCTTAGGAACTATCTTTCTGATGTATATAGGCAGACAAAAATTTCCTTCTCTAGGAGACAATATATAAGAGAGTTGGTAGCAGTTAGCTGTTTGGCATTTTAAAATGATTACCCTTTCTAGAAAATAGTAGCAATACTGCTCACCCAGAAGAACTGAATGTACTGATAATTGATACGCTGCTACAACCTAAATCACTTCATCAAATTAGCTTAACATTACTGTACATGAGGCTAAGACAACTGATAGAAAAGGACAGAAAATAGGATATTAATGTTAATCCAGAGAACACCTCTGAGTCTTTTATAGGCAGCAGCTACACATGAGCTGTAAATTTTATCCACAATTTAATATGTTTTGCTATAAAGCACAAATTATGAATTCTCTGCTCCTGACCTGTTATGTCATTCTTTTATTCATAGTTAGTGCAAAGGTCTGAAATTGGTAATTTAAAACTTGTCCCAATAACTGTATAAATCTGAGTTGTTATGTGCTTAGTATAATTTAAGATTTTATAACTAGGAGAATGGTAAAAAAAAAAAATCTGATTATAACAAAACATCTCATTAATTTTATTGTTCTTAATTACTATGCCAATGAAATAAAATCAAAAGAATCCTCCCACTCCCCTCACTGTATTACAGTATTTAATGACACTGATAAAGTTTATAAATTGAGACTCTCTTAGATAACATATGGATAGTATTTTCTAGACTGTCCTCCCCCAGGATCTGTGGATTATTAGAATACATTTCAATTTTACTTTCTGTGTAAAAGCAAAAGGGTAAGTTGTCAACTTACATTTTTCCTCTTCATTCTTCCTCTGGATAACTGATTTTGAAATTATAGTAAACAATTTATAAATTCTTTGCTTTAATGGATTTACCATTTTAGAGTGAATAACTTAAAAAATAATGTTTAGACATATACTAAAATCTGGTTCAGTGGTAAAATAAAATTATGAAAAAGCACTTGATAGCATTACTCTCATAGCATTTTCCATCAGGGAACTAACTACCGCATGTGACTGGGAACAAAATTCAAATGGAAATACTACATTTTAAGTCTAGTTTTAATTTAGATCTTCAGATACATATTAAGCATCATGTCTTGGATAATTATTGACTAAGGTGCAACAATCAAAATTATTAGGAATGTTTATATTGAAGAAAAATATTAATACCAAATGTGTAAAACCTATCTGACATCACATTCAGCCTTATGTGTTCAGAGGCAGATGAAATGTTATATTCTCTTAAGTCTAGTGCAGATCTCATCGGCCATCCAGGCTAAGCCTCAATAGGGGTGATGACCTCCTGCACTAAATTTCCCTAAAACATAATATACCTCTGTTGAATCTGCAGCATGTTTAGAAGGAAACCTATAATTTCAGTTAAAAGCATGATGCTTAATGTGCTTTAATATGGTAAGTCAAATATAACACATATAAACAAATCGTCCTATAAAATATGTATCTGATGATGTTTCGGAATGAAAACGGAATGTTTTCAAGTTGATAGTGGTAGCCAAAGACTCTGAGAACTTAAAAGGTGCGTAATATACAAAAGCCTGCAAAATTCAAACATTCAATTTTTAATATACTATAAATGTTCACTGAATCTAAAAATAATACCCTAATTTTATAAGGTGCCTTTTCAAGTAGTTATTTGTTTTTAAAAAATTATAAATAATTCTTATAACTACGCCTCTCTGTCTTGTACTTCAAAGATATGGAATGTTATCTATCTTTATCATTATGTAAATAACAAATAGTCCTTTAAAGAAGCTGAGGAGAATGGGGAGGGGAACTGGGGCTGATTTCCCTGTTATGTGCATTTATGGATGGAAAGTTGCAAACACCATCTGCTTATGTCGGGGAGAACAGGCCATGTTCTGCTTTAGGAAATAATAAGAGTCGAGTTGCTCCTTTAATAAAGTTACTGTGCATCCAGCCCAGCTGAGTATATAAGCATATAGTTAAGGCTATATATACAATAAAGAGAAGAATTGAGGCAATTACTTGGATAAATCAGAAACATAAATTTTTAAAGAGGGCACTTTATTGGTCTAAATATTTTTTCTCCCCATCATATTCTGATTTTACCACACAGTAGCTTGTTTTCCACTTCACTTGATCTGTGAGAAATATTACACAGATAAGAAATTTCTTACGGGGTAAGAAATATCAATAGAATAATAATTTTCTCCATTAAATCTCATCTGCTTTTCTGGGGAAAATTAATATTACTATCCCCTTAGAAATCAATTGTCAAAGCACCTAATTGAAGGAAAAAATAATATTTTTTATTACATGACATGACCAAAGGGAGAAAACTTTTTTGGCTGAAGGATTTTTAGGCCAGTAAAGTGACCGTTTAAACACGTATCATACCCCTGGTTGCTGAGAGAATGAACCTTCTTGGCTACATTCTCAGCTTTGATAACTGTGATAGGAACAAGCCAGACTTTAAGAGAAGAACAAAACATCTTGGAGACTGGCAGAAACACATTGAATTTAGAGACAGCCACCTTTTCATTCCAAAAAGTACCTTATTTAATGTTTAGAGCCATGTTAACATGCACCAAACTTATGTGTTCCTAACTGGCCACAGGTGAGTCATTCATATTTTCACTGGAACTAATAAGTAATTTATGAATAATTTTGTACATACTATATAATTCTTAATATAAGAGCAAAAATTAGAGTTCCTTGATGAATGAGCATAAAAACCAATGAACACTTTGAAAAGACATTGTAGGCATGTGGTAAGTCAACATTTCTTAAAGTTATGTGCTGTATGAGAACCAGCTATCTGTTCCAATAGATAATCCCAATTTTTAGACAAGAAGGAAAAAATCCAAGCCAATCATGAGAAAAAAGGAAACACTCTCAGACAAATCTATGTATCTTTTTTTTTTTTTGGTAAATTGTCAGGGAAAACAAGACAGGGTGTGCAAAAATAAAAACTAGTTTATGTTCTTAGAGTAAAAAAAGACAAAGTACTGTTAGGTAATAAAATGTGACAATTCCATTAGGAAGAGTTAATAAGTTAAGAAAAAAATAAGTCCCACTCTTTAATTAAACAAACATCAATAACAGCAGGATTATTTCTGTCACTGATTTTCTTCCTTTTTTGTTTGAGAAATTTGATTAAAAGAGGGGGGAAAAATAGTCTGCTAGCAGCTATTTAACACAAATGAAGGCACAAATAGGACTCCAGAGTTGACGATCGCAGGTGTGGTGAACATCAGGTGATTCTGGCATGAACAAAAACTGACCCTGAAGTACAGTTGAAGATCTAGCTCTGTTTTGTGTTTAAGTTGCATACCTAAGTGACTAACTCGATCAGGGGTCCAGAAAAATCTTCTCTTTCTTACTTTCTAGTAATAAAATATACTTATCAAAACTTGTTAGCTTATCTGTGCAAATGTATACTTATCACTGCTGCAAAAAAATATGTATGAAAATAAACCCTAAAAGACCTGCTTTTCATAATGTTCAAAATAGCCTGTACATAGTCAGTTTCTGAAGAACTCTCAAGAGCTGAATTGGAGAGAGAAACCAAATATGGAATCCAAAGGAGATAAGGACAGCTGTGCCCTTGTAGGAGGCACTTTCGAATCTGTTGATGAAAGCTTAAAGGGAATTTACTTTCTAATAGCTGATCACAGATAAGCTACTTGTCCTTAGGAAAATTTAGGGCCAATAGGCCATGTTTTGAGAGAAAACACCCTTGGATCATATCCCAGAATCCTTCTTTATAAGTATATCATACATATTATGATTTGGCTAGATCAGCACTGACTCAGCTGCCACTAATAATTATATATGGTCTTAGGAAAAAAGGATACCACTGAAGTCACTGGATACAGTATTCATTTTAGACTACCTCAGGAAGGAATTGCACATATTTGCTCGATAATTATTAGTTTAAAATCTCCGTAAATATTTTTTTACATTTCTGCTTGTGAAAAAAACAATGTCATCATGGTTGTATCTTCCTCCTAATCAAATATTCTAGAATATGAAGTCATTCCAAACTAGACTGTGGAAAGAACCAGATTAGAAGCAGGGCAGTGAGGTCATCCATTGCTGCTCTTCTCCCCCAAGTTTGTTTACATGACTAAATATATCAGCAGCTGAAATTTATTTCACATCAGAAGCATCGTTGTCAGAAAGATGATAGTTACTTCCCTTCACCCGAATATATTCAATATATCTCCCTTCATCAGAATCTGAAGCGCCACATGTACCTGGCCTGTTATCAAAGAGTGATTCAATTTCCTCTAATTTTTTCCCTTTGGTCTCAGGAAGACAGCCATAGATGAAAAGGAGTCCCACGGCAGCGAATCCAGCATAAAGGAAGAAGGCTCCTGCAATGGAAAATAATATGTATGTATAAATACACATAGATATACTTGGTCTATATAAATATGGTCTATATATAGAGAGAGAGGGGCCTAGGTTAGAAACAGTCCTTGATTTTGACTTTCCTTTCTGGTCAGTCATGCATAACTGTGGTATGAAATGGAACCAAAAATTACTGCCAGCCTGGTTTACTCTAATTGTTCTAATCCTGTGAATATAATGTAACTTGCCTTTCTAAACTTGTAAGGCCAAACTCAAGAAGAATGATAGACCAGGTTCAGATGTAACTTCTGCTTTGCAGTCTTTTCTCATGTGGCTGGATAGAGATAACTTTTCTCTATGTGCTTTCACAGCACTTTGCTGAGGCCTCCTATCATAATAACCAAGAAATATTATAATTATGTGCATGTATTATTTGTCTTGTCTACTAGACTGGAGGCACTTTGAGGGAGAAATTTCTTTCTCATTTATCTAGTATTTCCAGAACCCACATACAATGATGACACTGCTGAACTCATGACTCACTGGAGTACATGGCAACTCTATCCTTCTGGTCTCTCATTCCAAAAGTCTGATAGTCAACCTTGACTTTTCTCTCACTCTCCTGCCCAGTATCCAATCTGCCGGTTAGTCCTGTTGGATCTGCCTTCAAATATAATCTGAAGATGACCACTTCTCCTCATTCCGCTGATGTCTGTGATCTGACAGCCATCCTCCCTCATCTGCACTGCTGCAGTGGTCTCCTAACTAGTCTCCTTGTTCCTTCTCTTAGATCCTTATAGTCGTCCTCCTTTTCTTTTGGTGCAGAGCACTTATCACCATCTGACATACTATAAAGCTTACTAATTTGTTTTATTTTCCTCCTCTAGAATGTAAGCTCCATGAGGTCAGAGAATTTTGTTTTGCTGTAAGACTATGCATGTCAATGCAGCACAACCACAAAGACATAATTACTACCTGGTTGTGTTTTCCAAGTGTCAATTCAGCAAGCCAAGATGGATGAGATATATGAGTATGTGACTTGAGCATGTTCTTACATATTTCCAAGATGGCCTTTCCTTTTATAGTCCAATTCCCAATTTAAATATAAGAACCTATGCTTTCACTTTCGATGGTTGGAAACAACTAACTGTAATGGAGTCCTTGCCTAATTTTAGGCCTTTGGTCCAGACCATCCTGTATATGAGATGGGGGAAGGAAGATGACAAACTAATGGGACAAAGGCTGGAGAAAGGATATCAGATTGGGAGTTGGAAAATCTGGATTTCAATCTTGCTATGTGACTTCTAAATAATCATTTAACCTCTTCTCTGGCCCTCAGTTTCCTGATTCAGCAAAATAAGATGGTTTCTCAGCTATAATTTAAGTTTATAATTCTATAAATTTTACAACCCAAATCAGGACCAGGTTTTGGAGAGATGGTTATGAGATGCTTGAGAGAGAGACATCCTCTTCTGTTTCAGTAGCAAAAGTGGTCTTAAGGGCAGAGTCTATGGCTTGTTTGTCTGTGGGTTCCCTAGTACAGAGCCTGACACACTGGAACGTCTAGAGAATGAATGTGCTCTTGTTGACTGCCAGATGGAATATATTGAGTAACAGATCTGAAATAAAGGGCTAAACTAGACAACATAAAGCTTGACTTTCAAATATGTCTTTAAGATGAATAGCATAGCAATTAAAGAACTGAATTAACATTTCTCAGTTCTGCTGAATCATCCCAGAATAGGAAAGACATTATTAAGACTACATTCTTAAAGACATACATACAAATAACCATTTCAGGAATATACACAGAAACATTTCTTGGGAAGGCTCAAGGAAAACTACAGAGGAAAAATGCTGCTCAATTGGCCACCCAAAAGAATCTGCTCTCTGGAATGAGGAGCCGTGAGAAAACAGAAGGGAAATAGGGATAAATTATGAGAAATTAGAAAAAATATTAAAGAGTTGACTAAATCAAGACATAGTTTGTTAGATTAAGTCATCAGAAGCCATACAATCTTAAGGAGCTGGACTTGTATAAATCAAATTCTCTTTAATAAAAACACAACTCTATTTACAAATATAGGGCTCATTTATTTCATTTGTTTGGTTCACATTGAATACTTACTACAAACATACTTTTTTTATGTCTTATACTTGGTAAATAACCAAAAAATAATACTAGGTAATCTGGGATGCGTGGCTGAGTGTTACAGTGAAAGGAAGGCACCATGGCTCTGTAGAGTCTGACAATCACAAAGCAACCCAGGCTGAATCCTTGGGCAGTTTCTTAAATTCTCTTGACCTTAGTTTCCTGATTTAATGGAGAAAATAATTCCTGCCTTGCCAAACTGCAAGAATAAAATAATGTATGTTACATGCCTATTCGAATTTGGATGTTAGCTGCTCAAAAAAGTGATAGACAGCATAATCAAATTCTACTAAATGAGTAGGGAACACAACAGATGCTTTCAGAGATAGAGTGGAACAAGGTTGATATGACCAATAAATTGGGAATATTTTCATCAAAAAGGTGATACTGACAAGCTAGCTTTTGGAGAATGTGGGAGTTTTGAGAAAAAAATGAAAGGAGATGAAGTCCTGTGATCTGTTTACAGATAAGCAAAGTTACGGAGGTAAGAACAGAATTGGAATCTTTAGCAGAGAGGAACAAAGAAAGGATCATAATCATGATGATGAGAAACAAACAAAAAAAAAGTGCAACTGGTATAACATTTTAGACTAAACCAGGCTGCTAAACTCCAAAATCTCTAACAGAGCAAACCTAGTTTGGCTTTATAAAATGTAGTATTGAGGAAATATTCATCACAATTCACAATTTAGGAAGAGAGGCATGATCAGAAGTAACAAATCAAATCTGTTAGTGCTAAACTCGTACAGTTAAAACCAGCTAGATGGGTTAGGAAGATTCTTGAATACCGTGCAGCTTCTTGCTTGTGACCCAGATTCCCAAGCCAAATAACATCAGGGAAATTCTATTAAAATACAAGACCCTTTTATTAAAGCTGAGGAATCTAAAGCAAGCAAACGCCAAAGCTAAGTGGGCTTCTCTGATGAGACCTATGGTTAAGCCACGGAGGTGTGGGCAGGCCCGGAGGCTGTGACCTGCTGTATGTAACGGGCAGGTCAATTATGTAACTCACTTTCTTAATTATTCCCCCCTCGGAATGAAAATGAAAAAAATGTCTGTCAGGATTGTTAAACAGTGCAGATACTCCTCAGCTTTATTCGGAAGGAAAGAAATCTTATTAGAGTCCTACATTAAGTTTCAGATTAAGATAGGTATTTAATTGAATTATGCAAAATGAGGAATCAAAGACCATGTTTGATTGAATTTCAATACCTCAACCCAGGAACTTTGATCTAATGCTCTCCAAGGGATCACTTTAGTCACACATGCTATACATAAAATGGTATACTGGTGACAGTTTAATGATAATTTTTAGTAATATTACAAAACATTACTGGATGGGGTCCAAGGCAGACCTGTCTAAGCAGTATAGTTTATGAAGGAATCAAAATCTGAGGTCTTACAAAACAAAAAAAGAAGGAAATAGAAAGACATGGATATTTCCAGAGAAATACATCATTATGGTGTATATTCATAAATTAGGAATAGAAACATATACCTTACATAAATCAGTAACATGTAGATTAAAACGTACATCAAAAAAAACAGGGAAAAAATGAACCTGAACTGAAATATTGTTCCAGTACTAGAAAGCAGTAGACCTAATGGACTGACCGGTGTGCTGACATGATAGAAGCTTGGCTTAGTAACAAAGCAAAAAGCTTCTTCTAATGGGATATTTTTGAAAGAAGTCTGGCTAGGCCCTATTTAAATTTTACTTCTGTTGCCTCATGTTTTTCTGGCAGTCTAAATTCAAGAAAGAGGAGCTTTGCTATCAGAAGTCTTACCAAGTAGACTATTATTTGGTCTATGAATTTCTATAAAAAATGCTTCCTCAGGATGTTAGTCTATATTTAGGTCTTAAATGTGTTCTCAGGAATCAGCAAATATGGGTAAATATTTATTGTGCTCATACTCATGGTGTCAGGAAGATAACTTTATGAATTTATGTAAAAATTTTAATTGCCAAGTGGGATAAAGCTGAACATACTGAATATATATCCAGTTTAAAATGCCAGTGCATTTCCTTTCCAAGAAAATAAGTATTTCTAAATGTTCTAAATGGTGGTTGGGAGAGAGAAGAGTTTATAAAGATAATACTCAGTAGATAAATAGTATTAAATAAAAGTAAATACCAATTCAGCATGTTCAGAAGAGAGGAGGAATAAATTTTTATAATGTTTCCTTTATTCATCACTCATCTACAAAATTCATCTGCATGTGTATTCATTTGACAAACACTTCTGAGTGCTTATCAAGTGAATGGCACAACCTGGAAGGCACTGGGAATTTAATGGTGAACAAGGTGCAGTACTTGCCTGAGCTCATGGGACTTATGGTCCAGCAGTAAGGGGAGAGGGGCTGACAAACGAACCTGTTATTGCAAAAAGGAATAATGAGTGCTTAGATCATGGGGTGGGGTGAGATGAAGGGAGGTGAGTGATAGGGGAGGGGATCAGAGGATGGCCTAAGCAGCAGGCATTCCATATACAGCACAGAGGCTTAGGGGGTTAGAGTGAAAACCTCATATTTCATCAATTTAGAATCCAGTCACAATCTATAAACTTATACAGACAATGAAGAAATCATCTTGCTAAAAAAAGAAAGACATTTCATTTTGGTAAAAATGGACTTGAAGTACCTTCCCAAAGTTTTTTCCTAACTCAGCCACTTCCCAATATTGTTTTCTTTGAGTTATGGCCTCCACACGTTTTCACTTGAACCCTTCTGTTATGTTTACAGTTTTGGCAGTGGTAAGTGCCATTCTCAGTGGACACTGAAATGCACATGCCGTGGCCTGAATGGCGTAGATGATACAGTGGAAGGCATAACTCCCAGCACGACATTTGGGGGAGCTACTTTCAGCCCTACCCTGATTCTGCTCTTGGACACGACTCCATCCCTGCCGTGGGACATCTTCAAGCATTAGCCCTAGACTTCCTGCCTACCTCTTTCTACCATTCTCTGTTGTTTGTGTTTCTTCATTAAACTAACAGCTCTGCTGTTAAGATTTCCAACTTGGGAGATAGCTGGGAAATGTTTGGGTTGGGAGAGTGGGTGGGTGGGTGAAGGCTATGAAGCACTGAGGGACAAGAAGCAATGCTGCTCAGGAAGGGAGAATTCCTCTTCTTTTTTTCCAGGTCCATTTCCAAGGACTTTGGGGAACAAGAAAGCCACACAGAGATATTTATAACAGCAAAAATATAACCATCTAGTCTTTTCAATCACAAATGATAGCGTATCTAAAAACAGTAGGAAAAATAAAAATGAAACTATAGCTGGAAAAAATACTCTCTTACCATAGTATGTGAGATACTCTGCTGTGTGTAAAAATGTCAATGAAACCAGAACATTGAAAATCCAGTTTATTCCAGATGAACATGCGTTTCCTGGACTTCTTGCCCAAAGGGGATATATTTCAGAATTCACAGTCCAAGGCATTGGTCCCATTCCTGAGAAATACAAAATTAAAAATTTCAGTAAAGTAGTATGTAAGGAATTTTAAAAAGAGTAGCTTGTCTCCTCTAAAAAGAGACAATTTAATTAACACAACAATAGCCTTTGGTTTACCAGGTGCGAAGAAAACAAGATATAAAAGAAGGCCCAGAAGTGCAGTCCAGGAGTACGGAGTAGGGCAGAAATTGTAAGCCCAGAATACTTCTTCTGTTTTGAATTTGGTTTCATTTTCACACCTGAAAAATAATGCAATATAAATATTAACTTGGTGTTTTAGGGTATAGTTGCAGAAATTCAATGTGATCATTTAGGATGTATTTGGAAGTTCCTTAATATCATTAAGGAAAAGGGTCCAAGATGTTTTTCTTGAAAAAGAAAGTTAAGATTTAAATATACAGTATTAAATATGCAAGCTCACATAGAACTTTTTAGAGCTGAATATAATTCAAGAGCAACACAAAGAAATACATTGTACATACAACTCAATAGAAAAAAACCTGATTAAAAAATGGGCAGAGGCTCTGAATAGATTTTTTTTTTTTAAAGATTGGCACCTGAGTTAACATTTGTTGCCAATCTTCTTTTTTTTCTTCTTCTTCTTCTCCCTGAAGCCCTCCCAGTACATAGCTCTATATTCTAGTTGTTGAATAGACATTTTTCAAAAGAAGACACACAGATTGCCAATAGGCACATGAAAAAGTGCTCCACATCACTAATCATCAGGGAAATGCAAATCAAAACCACAATGAGAAATCACTTCACATATGTTAGACTGGCTAGCATCAAAAAGAGAAGAGATAAGTGTTGAGAAGGATGTGGAGAAAAGGGAACCCTTGTGTACTGTTGGTGGAAATGTAAATTGGTTCAGCCTCTGTGGAAAACAGAATGGAGGTTCCTCAAAAAATTAAAAATAGAACTACCATCTGATCCAGCAATTTTACTTATATTTACCCAAAGAAAACAAGAACACTAACTTAAAAAGATATCTACTCTCATGTTCATTGTGGCATTATTTACAATAGTGAAGACACGGAATCAACCTAACTGTCCATCAGTGGATGAATGGATAAAGAAAAATGTATATATACACAATGGAATATTATTCAGCCTTAAAAAAGGAAATCTTGCCATTTGAGACAACAGAGACAGACCTTGAGGGCGTTATGCTAAGCGAAATAAGTCTGGCCAAGAAAGATAAATACGGTATGATCTCACTTGAATGTGTGATCTTGTTTAAAATAACAAAACAAGCTTACAGACACAGAGAACAGGTTGTTCATTATGGGAAGGGGGTTGCGGGGGGGGGGGGGGTGGTGGTGGGGTGAAATGGGTCAGAAGGCCAAACTTCCAGTTATAGAAGAAATAAGTCCTGAGGATTTAATATACAGCATGGTGACTATAGTTAATACTATTGTATTGCATATTTGAAAGTTGCTAAGAGAGTAAATCTTAAAAGTTCCCATTGTAAGAAAAAAACATCTGTATATATGGTGACAGATGTTAGCTAGACTTATTGTGGTGATTATTTCACAATATATCCAAATATTAAATCATGTTGTACACCTGAAACTAATATCATGTTATATGCCAATTCTACCTCAAAAAAAAATATATTGTGTTTCATAGCATTTTTCATACAAGTCCGACACGATTTCCAGTTAGTCCTTGAAAGCTGCAGTAACACTTTTAGACCACTGAGAGTCAGTATGTTGTAGAAAGACTAGATTTTGCAGTCAGGACAAGACTCAAATTTCAGAACCAGCTTTTTCTTATCTGTAAAATAGGGATAATGCCTTACAAGTAATGTTAAGGATTAGAAGGGTCCTGTAAAGAGGTGATAGGGTAGATGAGGGCAGAGAACAATGCTTATATCTTATTCCAGCCAACCCTTTCCTTTTCTGCTGTGCATCCTTGCTTACTTCTCTATCAGTCACTCCTTGCTGTTTGCCTCCTAGTTCGACGGTGGAGCAAAGTCTTCTATGGTCTTAGATGGATTGTCAGGTTGAACTTCCAATTCTTTACCTTAATTGAAATCTGAATTGCACCTCAAGATACACTCAGCCTCAAAAACATTCTTATCCCTTCTTGTTATTTTAGACTGTTGTTCTGCCTCCATCAACCTCTGTTTTTGAACCTTGACATCCAAGCCCTATCCTTATTGCTGTGTCTATGACCTCCATCATAACACCCTACCTGTCTTGATGATTTGGGTGCCTGGTCAGTCATCTTCTCCACCCGCTCTCATCCTTTGCCACATTCATTGATTTTTACTTCTAGCCCATCTAATACCGTGGCTTGATACTTCCTCATTTAACCTCTGAAAATGCAGACAGGGCACTTCATAATTTGCTTGATCTGAAACTATTTTACTTTAAGTTCTCAAACACAGAGTATTCCTTTTCTGATTACAAGCACTTTATTCCCTCATTTCTGATAACTTGCTCCACACCCAAATCACAGTGTTTAGATTCTAAACTCCTCTCAGTATTCATTCACCTCATCGCTCAGCTTAGTCCATGCCAATACTGTCTTCTCTCGCCTCTAGAATCCATCTTTCTTTCCTCCATCCTTGTCTGCCATTCTCACCATTTCAGTTCCTAACCCTGTGCAGCACCATTAACTTCCTTCAATAACCACTTTTCAGAAGCTGGGCAAAACTGTGAAACCATGCTGCTGGGTTCTATGAAAAGTTCATGCTATTTCTTCTCAGTTGGGTCCCTAATTATGCTTCTTTATTTTTATCCCTTATGGTCTTCTCTACTGAATTCTTGGCTTATAGCAGAGTAGGCATTCAATAAATTTTGCCTCAATTAATTAAAATATTTCTTACTGTCCTCTAGCCTTGAATCTTTCCCTCTGCTTTCTAGGTACTAAGACCTTGGCTCCTTTCAATTTGAATGCCCTCACTTTTTCTCTACTGAACCTTTACTTTTCTATATTTTCTTTCAGCTTTTCTCCTACCTCCAATGGTAACATGTCTCTTGCCCTTTCTAAGGACTGCCATTCCTGCATCTCATTCTCCTGCATCTCATTCTCCTGCTGTCTCCTCTGGGGTCATGTTCTATCAGTAGTCTGTTCTCTTTCTGCCATCTTTAGTTTCTTCCTACTAGACCCTTCTTTTTACAACACAAAAGATCACTTCTACTCGAATGTTCAGCCCCTCTCATATTACTACTACTAGCTTGTTTGAAATTATAGACAAATTTATCCTAGTGAGCTCTACATCCTCACTACCCACTCTTTCCTTCACAGCCCTGCTCCCCTATCCACCCAGATGCCAGCTGACTCTTACTCAGGCTGTTTTCCGAATCTGCTCACCCACAAGTCCTCAATGACCTCCTGATCCCCAAATTCATTTATCTTGCCTTAATTTTGAGGCTCTGATGACTCTGTGGTGGTTGATCTTGCTGACAACCCTCCTTCTCCTTCCCCTTTACTTTTAGATCTATAGCTTCACCTTATCTCACTGACATATATGTCTTCATTGCCTTTTCAAAATGCCTCTTCCTCCCCTCAACTCTAAATATAGCTGTTCTCTAAGGCTCTATTCCGGGGTTTATGCCCTCTCTCTCAATCATCTCATCTAATTTTAGGGCTTTTCAATCTCCACGTGGATGCTGAAAGGTTATTCTAGCCTCGACCTTTTTCTCAAGCTCCATTGCTGGAACTTAGGTATCTGCTGTGCATCCACAGCTAGATATCCTGCTGTGGCCTGAGCACAGTATGGCTGCAAGGGAATGCCATGTCTTCTCCAGGAGGTGGGAGTTGGGCTGTTCTGGGTTCAAATCATGACTCTATCCCTTATTAGCTGTGCTCATTCATTCAAAAATTTAGATAATGAGTGCTTTTTATGTGTCAGACATTAGTGATATAGCCCTGAACAAAATAACCACCGTCTGCATTTGTGCAAACTAGAGTTTAGGGGCACAGGTGCAGTCCTGTTTCCTGATCTGTAACGTAGGGCAAAAGACCATTATCACAGGCTGTTGGGAAATTAAATGTGAAAATGCATACTGAGTGCTTAGCACACTGCCTGGCATGTAGTGAGTATATGCACAGTAAGTATTACTTTACTAGTGCCTCTCATGACATTTCTATTTGAGTTAACACCTCCATTCCTTGACTTGAAATTGATTAAAATCTTGGAGTTATCTTCAATCTTTTCTTATCCATCTCTTTTTTTAAAGTTTATTTTCTTTATTGAGCTAAGATTGGTTTATAACATTATGTACATTTCAGGTGTGCATCATTATATTTTAAATTCTGTTTAGACTACATCATGTTCACCACCCAAAGTCTAATTACCATCCATCACTGTACACATGTGCCCTTTTACTCCTTTGCCCTTCCCCCTCCCCTTTGCCCTCTAGTAACTACCAATCTAATCTCTGTATCTATGTCTATGTTTCTTCTTGTTGTTTTTACCTTCCACTTATGAGTGAAATCATATGGTATTTGTATTTCTCCCTCTGACTTATTTAGCTTAGCATAATACCCTCAAGGTCCATCCATGTTGTCGCAAATGCCAAGGTTTCATCATTTTCTATGGCTGAGTAGTATTCCATTGTGTGTATATATCCCCCTCATCTTCTTTATCCATTTATCCATTGATGGAAACTTGGGTTGTTTCCATGTCTTGGCTATTGTGAATAATGCTGCAATCTTTTTGACTTAGTGTTTTCATGTTCTTTGGATAAATACCCGGAAGTGGGATAGTTGGATCATATGGTAGTTATATTATTAATTTTTTGAGGAATCTCTATACTGTTTTCCATAGTGCTGCACAAGTTTACACTCCCACCAGCAGTGTCTGAGGGTTCTCTTTTCTCCGCATCCTCTCCAACACTTATTTCCTGTCTTAATGATTATAGCCATTCTGAACGGCGTCAGGTGATAATAGCTCATTGTAGTTTTGATTTGCATTTTCATGTGCCTGTTGGCCATGTGTATATCTTTGGAAAAATGTTCAGATCCTTTGTCCATTTTCTAATTGGGTTATTTTTGTTGTTGTTGTTGAGTTGTATGAGTTCTTTATGTATTTTGGATATTAACCCCTTAACAGATATATGATTTCCAAGTATCTTCTCCCAATTGTTAGGTTGTTTTTTCTTTTTCTTTCTTTCTTTTTTTTTTTGAGGAAGATTAGCCCTGAGCTAACTTCTGCTGCTAATCCTCCTCTTTTTGCTGAGGAAGACTGGCCCTAGGCTAACATCCGTGCCCATCTTCCTCTACCTAGCATGGCTTGCTAAGTGGTGCCTTGTCTGCATGCAGGATCCAAACCGGCGAACCCCCGGCTGCTGAAGCGGAACGTGTGAACTTAACCACTGCACCAATGGGCCAGCCCCTGGTTTTTCATTTTGTTGGTGGTTTCCTTTGCTGTGGTGAAGCTTTTTAGTTTGGTGTAGTCCTACTTGTTTATTTTTACATCCATTTCCCTTGCCTCGGGGGAGTCATTGTATTCAAAAAGATACTGCTAAGACCAATGTTGAAGACTTTATTGCCTATGTTTTCTTCTAGGAGTTTTATGGTTTCAGAATTTACATTCAAGTCTTTAATCTATTTTGAGTTAATTTTTGTGTACAGTGTAAGATAATGATTTTTTTCTTTTGCATGTGACTGTCTAGTTTTCCCAACATCATTTATTGAACAGACTTTACCTTCTCCATTGTAAGTTCTTGGCTCCTTTGTTGAAAATTAGCTGTCCATAGATGTGTGGGTTTATTTCTGGGCTCTTGATTCTATTCCATTGAGCTGTGTGTCTGTTTTTGTGCCAGTGCCATGCTGTTTTGATTACAATAGCTTTGTAGTATATTTTGAAATCAGGGAGTGTAATACTTCCAGCTTTGTTCTTTTTTCTCAGGATTGCTTTGGCTATTCAGGGTCTTTTGTTGTTCTATATCATATAATTTGGGGATTCCTTGTTCTATTTCTGTGAAAAATGTCATTGGGAAATTTTGATAGGGATTGAACTGAATCTGTAGATTGCTTTAGGTACATTTTAACTATGTTAATTCTTCCCATCCATGAACATGGAATATCTTTCCATTTATTTGTGTGTCTTCTTTGAACAATGTTTTATAGTTTTCAGTGTATAGGTCTTTCACCTTTTTGGTTAAGTTTATTCCTAGGTATTTTATTTTATATTTTTGCCATTGTAAATGGGATTGTATTCTTAATTTCTCCTTCTCCTATTTCATTGTGTTACAGAAAGGCAAGTGATTCTTGTATGTAGATTTTGTATCCTGCATCTTTACTGTATTCGTTTATTATTTATAATAGTTTTTTTGTTGGATTCTTTAGAGTTTTCCATACATAAAATCCATCTGCAAATAGTGACAGTTTTACTTCTTCCTTTTCAATTTGAATCTCTTTATTTCTTTTTCTTTCCTGACTCCTCTGGCAAGGACTTTCAATACTGTGTTAAATAAGAGTGGTGAAAATGGGCATCCTTGTCTTGTTCCTGTTCTTAGAGGGAAAGATTTCAGTTTTTCACCATTGAGTATGATGTTAGCTGTGGGTTTGCCATATATGGCGTTTATTATATTGAGATACTTTCCTTCTATGCCCATTTTATTCAGTTTTTAAAAATTATAAATGGATGCTCTGTCTTGTTGAATGCTTTCTCTGAATCTGAGATGATCATGTGATTTTTATTCTTCATTTTGTTAATGTGGTGTATCACACTGATTGATTTGCAGATGTTGCACCACCCATGCACCCCTGGAATAAATCCCAATTGATCATGGTGTATGATCCTTTTAATGTATTGTATTTGATTTGCTAGTATTTTGTTGAGGATTTTTGCATCTATGTTCACCAGTGATATTGGCTTATAATTTTCTTTTTTTGTGTGTTGTCCCTGTCTGGTTTTGGTGTCAGTGTAATGTTGGCCTCATAGAATGAGTTAGGAAGCGTCCCCTCCTCTTCAATTTTCTGGAAGAGTTTGAGAAGGATAGGTATTGAGTCTTCTTTGAATGTTTGGTAGAATTCACTGGGGAAGCCATCTGGTCCTGGGCTTTTGTTTTTTAGGCGATTTTTCATTACTGTTTTGATCTCCTTACTAGTGATTGGTCTAATCAGATTATCTATTTCTTCTTGATTCAGTTTTGGAAGGTTGTATGATTCTAGGAATTTATCTATTTCTTCTAGATTATCCAATTTGTTGGTGTATAGCTTTTCTTAGTATTCTCTTATAGTCCTTTGTATTTCGGCGGTGTCCATTGTAATCTGTCCTCTTTCATTTCTGATTTTATTTATTTGAGCCTTCTCTCTTTTTTTCTTGGTGAGTCTAGCTAAAGGTTTGTCAATTTTGTTTATCTTTTCAGAGAACCAGCTCTTAGTTTAATTGATTTTTTCCACTATTTTTTTAGTCTCTATTGTATTTATTTCTGCTTTAATTTTTATTATTTCCTTCCTCCTACTGATTTTGGGCTTCATTTGTTCTCCTTTTTCTAGTTCCTTGAAGCGCACTGATAGATTGAGAAAAATCTTGTTTTTTGAGGTAGGCCTGTATTGCTGTAAACTTCCTTCTTAGTACTGCTTTTACCATATCCCATAAATTTTGGTATGTCATATTTTCATTTTCATTTGTCTCCAGGTATTTTTTGATTTCTCCTTGAATTTCTTCATTGATCAATAGTTGTTCATTAGCATTGTGTTTAATCTCCACATATCTCTGGCTTTTCCAGTTTTCTTCTTGTAGTTGTTTTCTAGTTTCATACCATTATGGTCAGAAAAGTTGTTTGGTATTATTTGAATCTTCTTAAATTTTTTGAGACTTGTTTTGTGGCCTAAGATGTGATCTACTCTGGAGAATGTCCCATGTGCATCTGAAAAGAATGTGTATTCTGGAGGCTGGCCCAGTGGCATAGTGGTTAAGTTCGTGTGCTCTGCTTCAGTGGCCCAGGGTTTGCCAGTTCAGATGCTCAGTGCAGACCTACACACTGCCCATCAAGTCATGCTGTGGCGGTATCCCACATAGAAGCACTAGAAGGACTTACAACTAGGATATACAGCTACGTACTGGGACTTTGGGGAGAAAAAAAAGAAGAGGAAGATTGGCAACAGATGTTAGCTCAGCGCCAATCTTCCTCACCAAAAAAAGAATGTGTATTCTGCAGTTCTTGGATGGAATGTTCTGTATATATCTACTAAGTCCATCTGGTCTAATGTGTCACTTAAGGCCAATGTTTCCCTATTGATCTTCTGTTTGGATGATCTATTCATTGATGTAAGTGGCATGTTAAAGTTGCCTACTATTATTTTGTTACTGTCATTTTCTCCTTTTATGTCTGTTAATGATTGCTTTATGTATATAGGTGCTCCTATGTTGGGCAAATAGATATTTACAAGTTTTATGTCCTCTTGTTGGAATTGCTTCCTTTATCATTATGTTATGCCCTTTGTCTCTTGTTCTAGTTTTAAAATCTAATATGTCTGATATAAGTATTGCCACTCCAGCTTTCTTTTTGTTTCCATTTGCTTGGAGTATCATTTTCCCTCCCTTTACTTTCAGTTTGTGAGTGTCTTTAGATCCAAAGTGTGTGTCTTGAGTGCAGCATGTATAGGGGTCTTCTTATTTTTATCGATTTAGCCACCCTTAGTCTTGTTATTGGAGCACTTAGTCCATTGACATTTAAAGTAGCTATTGATAAGTATGTACTTATTGCCATTTTGTTACTTTTTTCTGGATGTTTTTGTAGTTCTTCTCTGTTCCTTTCTTCTTCTCTTGTTCTCTCATGATTTGATGGCCTTCTTTAGTGTTATGTTTGGGTTCCTTTCTCTTTATTTTGTATGTATTATTATAGGTTTTTGGTTTGTGATTATCACCAAGTTCGTATAAAATAATCTATGTAAATAATAATCTATATTGTTTATGGTCTCTTAGTTTGACTTCTTACTAAAAGCCCTACACTTTTATCCTCCCCTGACATTTCATGTTTTTTATATCATATTTAACTTATTTTATTTTTGTGTATCCCCTATCTTCTTATCATGGAATTAGATAATTTTAGTACTTCTGTCTTTTGACCTTCATACTAGCTTTATAGGTGGTTGATCCACTACCTTTACTGTATATTTGCCTTTACCAGTGAGTTTTTTTCTTTGATAACTTTCTTATTCCTATTTGTGGTCTTTTCTATTCCATTTAAATAAGTCCCTTTGACATTTCTTGTAAGGCCAGTTTAGTGGTGATAAACTCCTGTAGTTTTTTCTTGTCTGGAAAACTCTTTCTTTCTCCTTCCATGATATGAATGATAACCTTGACAGGTAAAGTATTCTTGGCTGTAGGTTTTTTCCTTTCAGCACTTTGACTATATCATGCCACTCCCTTCTAGCCTGTAAGGTTTCTGCTGAGAAGTCAGCTGATAGCCTTATGGGGTTTCCTTTGTACGTAACTTGTTGCCTTTCTCTTGCAGCTTTTAGGATTCTCTCTTTAATTCCTGACATTTTAATTATAATGCGTCTTGGCGCGGACCTCTTTGGCTTCACCTTGTGTGGTGCTCTTTGCACTTCCTGTACCTGGATGTCTATTTCCTTCCTTATGTTAGGGAAGTTTTCAACTATTATTTCTTCAACTGGGTTCTCTGCCCCTTGTGTCTCTCTTCTCCTTCTGTGAAACCTATAATATGGATGTTAGTATGCTTGATGTTGTCCCAGAGGTCCCTTAGACTGTCCTCATTCTTTTAAATTCTTTTGTCTGTTCAGCTTGGGTGATTTTCTCTACTCTTTCATCCAGATCACGGATCCTTCTTCTGTGTCATCTACTCTGCTATTGATTCTCTCTACTGAATTTCTCATTTCCATTATTGTATTCTTCTGTTCTCAATGGTTCTTTTTTATATTTTCCAATTCTTTGTCAAAGTTCTGTGTTCATCTCTTCTTCTCCCAAGATCAGGGAGTATCCTTATGACTACTAGTTTGTACTCTTTGTGAGGTAGATTGTTTATTTCTGTTTTCTTTAATTCTTTTTCTGAGGGTTTGTCCTATTCCCTTATTTGGAACATATTTCTTTGTCTCCTCATTTTGCCTACTTCTCTGTAGTTATATGTATGTATTAAGTAGCTCAGCTGCATCTCCTGATCTTGGAAATGTGGCCTTATGTAAGAGATGCTTTATGGGGCCTGGCAATGTGCTCCTCTCTCATCACCTGTGCCAGATGTTTCCTTGTGTGGGCTATGTGTGCCCTTCTGTTGTGGTGGAGTTGCTACTGCTACAGGCGCATGGGTAGGTTAGGCTGGCCCCCAAGCTGGCTGGTTGTAAGGCTCAGCTGGGTGTGGCTGCTGCAGTGACTTTACTGCATGGGGCAAGCCCTGGCATGGCTGGCTGTAAAGTCGAATAGCATACAACCACTGCTATTTTGCTGTTAAGTGAGTCAGGCCCCCACTGTGGCTGGTTGCTAGGCTCAGGGGTTCACAATTGCTATAGGCTTTCAGTGTGGCTCCCTGTAGTGCACGGCCATTGTCAGCTCTCTCAGGAGTGTAGATGGGTAGAGCTGGCTCCAGGTGTGGCAGTGTACAATCATTTCAGGTGTTGGAATGTGGGGCAGATCCTCTATGTGGCTGTTTGCAATGGCCAGCAGCACAAGTCTGCCGTGGGCCCATGTGCCCCACCAACACAGGCCTGCACACACACCTTGTCAACGTGGACCCACAAGTTTGCTGCGGGCTTGCTGTGGGCAGGGCCAGTCCCTGGGGCAGGCTGCCTGCTGCCTGGCTGTGCTTGATTGCCACGGGTGCTCTATTGGGTAGGACAGATTCCTGCACTAACAGGCTAAAGGAGGAAATCCAATGGCAGCTGCCAATGTCTGTGTCAACACAACTGAACTAGGTCACAGTAATGGTTGCTACCAGTGTCTCAGTCCCGGGGGTGGGGTGGGGGGGTGGGCTCAGCTGCCTTCTGCCTCTCTGAGATGTGCTCCAACCTTAGTAAGTGAGTCAGTTTTACTAGTGAACTATGCACTTTTCTTTCTGGTGTTTTTGTGTTGGTTTCCAGATCGGCTGAATCTGTGTGTGGGCCCTTTAAGATCAGGTTTTCCTTTCTCTGAAATTCTGTGGTTTTTCTGGGCGTATTCCCTATTGGTTTTCAAAGCCAGCAAAGCCAGGTATTATGGGATCTCATCTTGGTTGTGCTGAATCCAAGGGCTGGGATGCCTATTGTGGCATAAAATCCCTGGCTCCTCTGGGAAAAGCTCTGTACCTTTGAGATTGCTCCTGGCCATGAAGCACCATGGCTAGGATGTGGTTTTTTCCTCAGCAGAGTTGTATTTCTGCCTCTTCCACCTGTCAGTGTTGTCCCTTGTGGGGGTTATTTTTATCCAGTTTCCAGATCTCTCTCAGAGGAAACTGTTCCACAAGTAGTTGTAGATTTGTTGTGTCCATGGGAAGAAATGAGTTCAGAGTCCTCCTACACTGCCATCTTCCAAACTCTCTACCTCACTTTCAATGCTCCATACTTTTAAGTCTAAGTAAAGAAGAGTGACTAAGACTATAAGCTCTGGAACTGACATCCCATGTTCAAATCTAGGTTGGGACACCCAGGTTTGAAGCTAGTCACTTAACTTTTCAAAACCTGTGTGAAATAAGGATTTTTTTTTTTTATTGAGGTCATAATAGTTTATAACACTGTGAAATTTCAGTTGTACATTATTATTTGTCAGTCACCATATAAATGTGCCCCTTCACCCCTTGTACCCATTTCCCAACCCCCTTCCCCTGTGATAACCACTAAACTGTTGTCTTTGTCCGTGAGTTTCTCCAACATATGAGTGAAATCATACGGTATTTGTCTTTCTCTGTCTAGCTTATTTTGCTTAACATAATACCCTCCAGGTCTATCCATGTTGTTGTGAATGGGACGATTTTGTCTTTTTTCTGGCTGAGTAGTATTCCATTGTATATATATACCACACCTTCTTTATCCAGTCATCGGTCGATGGGCACGTGGGTTGCTTCCACTTCTTGGCTATTGTGAATAATGCTGCAGTGTAACTCCCTTTGAATTGTTGATCTCAAATTCTTTGGATAAATAACCAGTAGTGGGATAGCTGGGTCATATGGTAGTTCTATTTTTAATATTTAGAGAAATCTCCATACTGTTTTCCATAGTGGCTGCACCAGTTTGCATTCCCACCAGCAGTGGATGATGGTTCCCTTTTCTCCACATCCTCTCCAACATTTGTTATTTTTTTGTCTTGGTGTTTATAGCTATTCTAATGGGTGTAAGATGATATCTCAGTGTAGTTTTAATTTACATTTCCCTGATGATTAGTGATGCTGAACATCTTTTCATGTGTCTACTGGCCATCTGTATATTTTCTGTGGAAAAATGTCCGTTTAGCTCCTCTGCTCATTTATTGATCAGGTTGATTGATTTTTTGTTGTTGAGTTGTGTGAGTTCTTTATATATTTTGGAGATTAACCCCTTGTCGGATATATGATTTGTAAATATTTTCTCCCAGTTGGTGGATGGTCTTTTCACTTTGTTCCTTGTTTCCTTTGCCTTGCAGAAGCTCTTTAGTCTGACGAAGTCCCACTTGTTTATGCAAAAAGGATTTTTGTGCCATCTATCTCAAAGAGCTATTTTGAGGTTTACATGAGATAATGTATGCAAAGAACTTCACAAGGTATGGGTAAGAAACCATATTTCCTGGAGATATTTTCTTGAACCTGACTCTTCTTAGTTGCATTAATAGCATCCTAATTCAGACTCTTGAGTGTTTGTGTCATCAACTGCATCTGTCTCTGTGGCAGACTCGATAGTGTCACCCCTCTATAATCTGTGTTTCCTGATGTTCCTGCTCTTGTTTAACCCTCTCCCTTTGAGTGTGGAAGTGACCTGTGACTTGCTTCTAACCAACAAAATGTGGCAAAAGTGACAGGACATGTGATTAAGTAAGATTACAGTGCTCTCCAGCTGAAGTCTCTCACTCCCTTGCTGGCTTTGAAAAAGCAAACTGCCCTGTTGTGTGATGCCAATGTAGGGATGCTCATTGAAGGAAGTGAGAGAAGTCTTTAGGAGCTGAGGGTAGCCTTTGGTTGACAGCTAGCAAGAAACTGAAGTCCTTGGTGCAAAAGTTATGCAGCAATAGAAAATGAGTAATAATTATTTTTCCTTCTTTTAGCATTCCTTTCTTCAAACTACTACCCCACCAAGTTGAGCTCTAGAGCATTGCTCTTGCCACCTCACGGCTGAAAAACCTTCATCCCACTTGTCCCAACTATGAAATGGGGCTTGCAAACTTTGGGTGCAGCCTACCTTATCTTATACTCCTATACAAAATCCTTTTCTCCAAACAGACTAGACTACTTCTTTTCTGAACCTGCTTTCCAGACGCAGCATCTTCTATTCATGCCATTTCCTACAAGTGAAGGCAAACTCTCAGTCCTCATCTCCACCATCAAAATCTACCTGAGCCCTTAAGGCTAGTACAGATGCCACCCACTCGCCTTTCTGCAGTATTCTCACTCTCCTCTCAATGCTTTCCATTGTCCTCATTTATATCATCATCACATAGTGCTCTGTGTTATCCTGTTTGAATATACTCCCTCTTCTACTGCTCTGGGCACTCATCCCAGGCAGCAGAGCACAAGGGTTGAGGGCATAGTGTCTAGAGTGCACTGCAGGATTTTGTATGTTGGTTCTGCTACTAACCAGCTGCATAACTTTGGGCAAGTTACTTAACCTCTTTGTACCTTGGTGTTTTTTGTTTTTTTTTTTGAGGAAGATTAGCCCTGAGCTAACATCTGTTGCCAATCCTCCTCTTTTTGCTGAGGAAGACTGGCCCTGAGCTAACATCCGTGCCCATCTTCCTCCACTTTATATATGGGACGCCTACCACAGCGTGGCTTGCCAAGCGGTGCCATGTCCACACCTGGGATCTGAACCGGTGAACCCTGGGCCGCCGAAGCAGAACGTGCGCACTTAACTGCTGTGCCACCAGGCCGGCCCCTGTACCTTGGTTTTCTAATCTGTAAAATAAGAGTCCCTAATAGACTTCCTACAAAGATTAAATACAGTGATAATTGCTTGGCAGAAAGAAAGCAATTTATTGTGTTTGCCAAAAGAAACAGTCATTTTTGTATCCTCCCCCTTTTTAAAATCTCAACCTCTAGCCCATAATAGTACTCTCTATAGAGACAAATAGTCATTAAATGATGAATGAAGGCTTGCCATTTGCATTTGTTTAACTGTGAGTAGGAAACAGCATTAGAAATCTCCTGATCAATAACTTTCCACCTTCATTTCCCACCAATCAAATAGCCTTTTGAGTCATGAAGATCTTAAAATGGGAAAATAAGAAAGGGGGTAGGGAGAGGGAGGGGGAGGAAAGGAAAAAAACCTGGAGAGGGGAATGTTTACAAATAAATCACTAAAATTCACTGAAAAATTCTATTTACTATTTTCATTCATTATTATCAAAGTTCCTTGCATGATCTCTTGCTGAAACCATGGAAAGTAGCATATTTTCCGGTAGGCTCTGTGCTTGCTCTGATGTACCTTTTCAGCATCTGGCCAGGCACATTTATATACGTAAAAGCCCAAGTAACTTCTTGTCATCCTCGTGCTGATTTTAAGGACAGCACTGCAGGCACTGACTTGGCAGAGTTACTCACTCAGCAATACGTAGACAGCTTCAGGACTAAGAAAGTGACATCACACCTGACCTTCAAAATATAAACACCAGAAATCCCAACTAAAAAAATAAAAATGTATATTCCAAATGTTATTGCAAAATACCCTCCTGTTTTCCTGGCTTAGTGACTGCTGGTAGAAGAACACAATGCTCGGGAGAAAGAACGAAAATACTTTGACATCAGTGTGTGGGTTGGGATTAGAAAAAGTCATGCTCTCTGATGGGGCACCTTCTCCCCACATCCTAGAGCAAAAACAGAAAATGACTACAATAATGGGAGCTGCACGGAGGATGCTGCAGTGGACAAAGCAACAGAATCGTATGCAGGCAGGCAAAATATGTTTCATTTTGGCAGAGTGAGAGATCTAATCTTTACCAGCAGCATGACTAGACTGACAACCTGATGGTAAAGCAGATAAATGATCGGTTCCCTGTTCCAGCCACGGAACCCACAGTGCTTCCTTTAATAACATATCTAGAAATGTACAGCTCTCTTTGAAGGTGAAACAATTCTCCCTTGCCTACTCAACACCCACCTAAAACCAGTTCATATGTAGAGCTATTTCTGCCTGTTTTTTGTGTTACTTCTCCATCAGATAGCTAAAGAGTTTTAAACCAAGAAATAACCACAGGAACTAAGTGATGCAACTGCTCTTGCCACAATTAACCACAAGGAATTTATTCCTTGCTTCCTACACAGCACATGCTTTTTGTATTGCTCCTTTATTCACTTTGAGGAAATTATTTAACTGCTTCATGTTCATAGATGGGAGATGGGAGAAAATACAACCAAGAAAATACACAAAACTTCAAATTTTATCTATTCAATCCTAATCATTGACAAACCTATAGAATTTGCCCTCTTCCCAAAAGAGTTGATAAAAGATCTAGGATTCTGGACAAGGGAAGGGAGGTTTACTACGGTTTGTGTGACACATCTGCTGATCTTCTACCGGGTTTACTGCCTGTGCTTTCCTTGCCAGTTCAGGACTGAGAAGTGTGAGCGAAGCAGCACTTCATCTCAGTTCCTGATGTGGGACTGTCATTTCTTTGAACAAGATCATTAAGCTATCACCTCAAAACAAAATGGATACCCCTAAGGGTTAACTTGAATCATTCTCTATCTATAGAAATTTACGATCTGATTACACAGTTATAGTCTGAGGGTGGTGGTGGAGAGGTACCTAGAAAAGGATAGAGTGTCCCTCCAGGCAAGGACACCTTCATTCTTCTCTGAGGAGAAATGAACACACTGCCAAGCAGTCAGAACTAGGATGATGGAAATGTACAAGCAACTCAAGCCATGAGAAATTCCAACTTTTGGGCATCCCATCCAAAGCAACCAGGAAAAGTTACTGTTACAAACTTGACCCCTTACTACTCACACACGTTAAGTTCTGTTCACTAGCATAATTCCTATATGAACTAACATGAACTAAATTTATGTCAAGGGTGGCAACATAGCATTTAAACTCTAACATGTCTGTTGTTAAATAATTTTGGCAAAGTATGGCTCCCTAGCTTGCAGTGTGCAGACCATGCTGAAGACCTTGGCCTTGGATGATTTTCTATTGTCTAGCCTTTTTCCCCCTGTTTTTATGTTTTACAGTTTTCCTGCAGAGGACTGTCACATGAAGACAAGGTGGAAAAAAGTCATCTATTATCTTTTGTTAATTACCATTATTTTCTGGTAAAAAGAAAACCTTTAGAATTATTGAAACAATTAAATCATAGATATGGGTAAATTTCAAAAGCATTAGAAATTTGGAGCTAAAGACTATTTTTTTAAATGAATTAATAAAGTTTTATTTATATATAAATCGCTGTACCTAAACCGCTTACCAATATGTTGGCTAGCTTGTTATATACCCTAAGTGTGGGAAATAGATGGACAGAATATGAGTGGGCAAGCAAATGAAAATAATAATACTTAAAGCCATAGGAGATACAGTAATATTGGCATAGTCTTTAATTCTGGTAAGAATTTAAATTGGTATAATTTCTTCTTGGAATGAAATCTGGCAATTTTTACATAAGAATAGTCATACCTAAACATTCATGACCCAAAGTCTTGTTTCTAAAATTTATCCTTAAGAAATAATTTAAATGGGAAATACTTCCACTCTAGTTTTATTTATCACAAGCTTAACATAGATAAATAATTAGAAACAATAAAGATATACTACAATGCAGGGTAGTTAAGTCAATTAAGGTACAACAAATGAATAGAATAAAGCAGCCACTAAAATAATAATTATAAAGTAAGCTGGGCCAAACCACAAAGGTTGGTCTGGGTTTGAAGACCGGTCAAAATGTCTTAGACTCAACTTAGGTTACTTTCATTTTGGTACCAAACTGGCAAATAGTACAACAGATGTATGCACAATCAACAACACGTAAGTGGACTTGGTCCTCGGTTCCCTCTCCGGTTCCTCCCACACTTGTGCCTGAAGTTCTGTGGTCAATGTAGAGTGAAGAATCTGCCAGGTCAGAGGAGCCCTGAACTCTGCCTTGGCGAGAGTCCACATTAGCAGTGGAGCTTCCACCCCATTTCCGAATAAGAAAAATTTTCCACTGTATTACTTTATAAGAAAACACCTCATCATTCTTTTTCCTACATTGTCATCACACCTACAGCAAGCTTGGTCATGGTCTACTTCGTGAAGATTACCTGGAAACATGGAAAAGGCCTGGAAGTTGGCAGTGCAGGAGACACCAAACTATAAAACATTCTCTAGGATATAAGGTTGTACGGATAAGAGAAAAATGGAAACATGGAAAATAGGAGGGAAAAGGAAATCTATTGAGATGATTATTTTTACTTTTGAATTTATAGTTGTGATAACATCACTTTGACAAGATGGGAGAAACTTTAGTGGCTCACAAACAACTAATCTTGGGCCTCTTCTTCCATTTCTTTTTGTTTCGCCCTAAAATTTTTCCCCTTGTAAAGTAGGCATTAAATTTATTAGCCATTCGCATGCTTCCACTGGCACTGAAAGGAAGGGAAATCTTGCCTTTGAAGTGCATTACCTTCTCCATCATGCTGTTTCTTAATATTGCCCCAAAGTCCTCAAAGCACTGGTTTCCATGTTTATACTCCATAGTCACTATACTGCTTCCCGTCCTACAGGGCCTGCCTTTGCCCACAGCTCCAGGATTCCCCACGAGCAAGTGGCAATGCTTTGCCCCACAAACTGCCTGCCTGGCTGCAACTATGTTTCACACCAAGGCCGTCAACACCCATGGTATAGAGAGAGTGGATGCTTTATACCAGAGAATGACTTGACAGTTTATATTCTCTCTCTCAGAAGTCAGAATAGGAAATATCTGAAGAGGATAGAGCCATACAGAAGTGGAAAGACTGAGAGAGAGAAGAGAGTAAGCAGAGGTCGTAAGAAGGGTCAGGTAACTGACAGTGACAGAGGAAGTGCGGAAGAGGGAGGCCAAGAGCAGCCTGCTGCCAGTCCGATGGACAGTATTCCTGACCTCCATGAGGCAGCGCTGAGCGGAAGCTGAGACTTTGCTTTCTTTCCTATTTTCTTCCCCTTACTTTCCTGTGTAACTTTACCATGAAACTTCTGTTAACAGAGAAAATCAAGGGTGTCTCTGTTCCTCTCAATGTGAAAAGTTCTAACAAAATAATAGCTAAGTTCTTAGAGCACCGATCCTGATTCTGAAACTATAAAATCCCACAGGTTCTCAAAAAAGTGTATCACAATCACCATACAGCTCCATTCCTGCACCAAGATTTTTTCAAACACTGAAAATACAGTATAAAAAATTAAAGTAACTTTCCCCGTGTAGTCACTGTGGGAGGGGCTACCCTGATCCCAACTATGCTGTACTACAGTGGTCATATCTTCTGGAATTCCTTTTTGAATCATATTCAAAATCGCTGCTTTGTCACTCAAGAAAACCAACCTTATTTCTTCACTTTCTACTTTGGGCTCTCTTCCTCTCCTTCCCTTTTCCTTTTGTTTCTTGCCATCATGAGCCAATCATATGAGGAGCTGTGTTAAGTACTGGGTGAAATGAGTGACTGAACCAAATGGAGTAGAGGTGGGGAAACAGTATAATTGAAATAATAGCAGCAAACACAGGATAATAAGTTCATTTGTGTGTTATGGCTCTAGCGCCATAAGAAATAAGATGGATGTTGCTGAAGGGGGTTGTGTTGCAGCCACACTGCTCCATCATTGGTATTTCAGTTGATAGCCACTTGCTGTGATATCCTAAATGATGCCCCATATCTGGCACAATGTATACATTTGTGAAATCACTGAGTAAATAAATGAATGAAGGAAAGGCTTAATGGCTTCAATAGAGTCTATTTTGCTGGTTACTACTAATTTACTAATTTAATAACTTTAATCATTAAAAACAATTTTTTCAAATAAAAATAACACTACAGTAAATGAAGTTAATAATATAATTTATAATGGGACCAAAGTTATTTCTTTGGAACAGGGTTATGATTGGCCCTCATGTGACTGTGCTGTGACAGGGATCTCGTGATGGTAAGTTATACCATCCCTCTCAAGTTCCAAATCAGATACCTGAGCTTTTTCCACACTTACGGGTTCCCTCTGCTGCCTGACTTCTTTTATTCCCCTGCAATACTTGGGGACCTTTCTCCAGTGAGGACACAACACCTCTATCTTCCCTCTTCCCTCCCCAGGCTTCAGAGGCCAGTTCTTAACACATCTTACAGATAACCAATGCTCAATAAATGTTTTTAAAATAAAACAATGAAAATACTTGTAAAATTCCCATTAAGATCTGACACAAATTTCTCCACTATATATTGTAAGCATTAGAGAAGACGTGTATTTGTTGTCAAAAGTTTTTAAATTCTGAGAAATTTATCTCTACTTAATTTAAAAACTTACTGCCTGTGGCAGTATGGGAAAGACACATTTCCTTACCAGACGCATTGTGAAATCCATCTGTATCATCTCAAGCTTTAAGAATTTCAAGCCACACCAGAACTCTGATTTAATTTTCTTTCCACCGCAAGAGTGCCTGCACAGTATCCGTCACTCATGTTTATTTGCAGGTGCATGGGAATGAATGTGGCTGATTTATTGCTGTAGGCTATCTTGATGCAAACAATGGTATAATTTGTTTCTTGGATTCTTTTCAATCCATTCTACAGCTGCCTTCCATCAAGTGTGAGTTCTACAGCTTCTTTAGGAAAGCTGTGCTCCCAACAGAAATGTCCTTGAGTAGCTGTAAATCTTCATGTGATGAAATTGACTAATATTTGTATAAAGTTTTACCATACACAAAACACCTTAATACACATTGACACATTTAATTCTCATAATAATCCAAAGCAATAGCATCGTTATTCCCATTCTGCATACGAGACAAGTCTTTTTAAATTACAGCGACTTTCCTAAGATTATGTAGCAGCGGTAACATTGAAACCCAGACTTCTCTGTTTCCTTCTCCTTCAACCTAATCATCCTAGCAGTTCATATGTATATGAAAACTTCCTTTTCTTGAGGTTTCTTACTTTTTATGGAATTTAAATGGAAAAAGCACTGAGATGAAAACTCTGCTTGAAATCTCCCCTAAGTCAGTATTGTTCTTTAAAGTCAGTAGTAAAGTCAGTCAGTAAAATTCTAACCAAAATGAGTAGAATAAAACGCTTCCCAAAGAGCATTAGGAATTAAAACAAGCAGCATCTTGGCCTCTGTGTCTTTATATTCTCTTTTGATTCAGTATCCATTTTGCCCCAAAGCACAAAACAATAATTAGAAAAGAAAGGATACTTATATGAGCTGGAAGTTAAAATATCATGTAACAATCTCGATAACTAGATAATTCATTTGAGCGCAGTGGTGCCAAAAGTATGAATGGATGACAAAGAGAATAGTCATTGTGATGCAATAAGATGGCAGTGTTAAGCAGTCTTTAAATAATACATATTCTAACACACAGAGCTACATCATGAGTTTGATACAGTCACCTCAGTAAGGAATTAAACATGAAAAAATGTTTCCTCTGAAGTTGCTTAGAAGATGAAAATACATATGGAATGTCTTACTGATTACTTAAAAAAGAAATTGTGCCATTAGTAATTGATGTTAGAATTTTATAAATGAGGAGATAGAAAGTCATTATCATAAAAGTATAAACTGTAAGGCAGTTTCACATTATCTCAAATTTCTGCTAAAGTGAAAATGTAATAGCTTCACAAATTAAGCATTTTCACTACAAACTGCCTTTTTTCTCACCTCCTGATTTATACAGAAACTTCTGAAACACCTTACTGGTTATCAGCAATGAAACAAAACTATGAAACAGACAAGATGTGTCTCAGTCCTTCCAAATCAAAGATGGTTTCTCTTTGGGTGAATGTATAGCTTTACAGGTCCATTAAAATCTACTCCAACCTTCCTTCTACTCTATTCCTGGTACTGAGCAAAGCAAATTATGTCACACCTACCATGGCACTCCTCTTCCTAGAAACAGCCCTGGCTTCACATGGGTGGGGAGCTGGGGAGGAGAGGCCCCTGCATGGTCTGCCTCCTCCTCCAGCCTTACCTAGTACCTCCTCCACCTCACTCACTACCATCACCCTGTGTCTCAGAGGCCAGCGCAGTGGCAGGCACACAGCTGGGGCCCAATAAATATTTGTTAAATGAATCATTTTTACCATTTGACAATGTAACAATAAAACATTGCCTCACAATTTTGAAATTTGTTTATTTCCAAAACAATTTTATGTAAGGAGAGAATGAATTAGTAATGTAATGAGTCCTTTATTCTTTGTATGAATTTTTATATATTTTGAAAGTTTACAGTAGGTAAACTTACATATATTTTAACTCCAAGTAATTACTGCTTTGATTAATTATTTCAACAAATAAATGTCTTGTATTCTAGGCACAAGAATAAGCATTAGAGAAGATGAATTTAAATATTCATTTATCCTATCATTCAACAATCACTTACTACAAGCTAAGTGTCACTTCAAATTGTTAGATACACAGCCAAAATCTATTGGCAGGTGAGATGGGAGTTTTTATATTTCCCAACACACACACACACACACACACACACAAGCACTATAGAAGAGATATTAGTGGAAACCTGTTTTTTTTTTTCTTTAGAAAGAGAGAAAAGGGTCTTGTAGCAATGGACAAAAGTGGATGGGTGGCTTGTGTAGGACCCTGACATAGCCTGAAGGAGGGGACTTGACACATTTGCCTGTATTGGTAGAGCTGTCTAGGAGAGCAGCTCTAAAGCCTGGTAATGAGGAATATTCTGAGCAAGTGAATAAGCAATGGGCAATCTTAGATTATGGATGTCTCGTGAATATATGAACTGGGAACTACTCAAGGTCTGGGCTCTCTCTTGGATCCTAAATGGACTTGTACACTGTGGGTTTACGGTAACCACCATCATGAAACTATGCCTAGAAATAAGGCCAACGTATTAGGAGATAGAGAGTCTTAGAGGAAAAGCACATATTCTACAACTTAAGAAAGGCTTGCTATACTTTTATTATGAAGTAAAGAGCAGTCTCCTATTGAGAATATTTTGTGTTTATCTTGGGTAGAAGTTTTCCCAAAAGGGTCCCTGGGGCTGATAGTATGTCTCAAAGTTCTATCCCATAAGGAAAAGGGGGGTCCCCAAGCGTCTGAAATGCACATTCTAAGCAGACACTAGCATATACAGAACACAAAATTCAGAGATGGGTCTTCAGGGACTGTTAGATCAGTCTGGCTGCGCTAACCACAAGAGAGAAAACTCAGAGTCAGAAAATTTTAGGAGTTGGGGAAACTTCAGACACAGAATATTAAATCTGGGCTCAACCTTGGTGAGTGAATCATTCTTTGTGTTTCTGTACCCTGTGTGGAGCGTGGGAGATAGCTCAAGGGGTTAAATACTTTATCTAAATCCTCTCTCCTGTAACAGGTACAAAGACTATTTTCCCTGGAAGAAAATGCTGATCAAATTTAAGATTTCAGCAAATGGCCTACTTTGAGCTCTTTTTTTGTCCCATTTGCCTTTGTTCTTGGTGTAGTGCCTATAAGAGCTTCAACATTTTTATATGAATCAAATCATAGTCACAATTAAGTTTTCTGTAAATGTTTTTTTCCTTAAAAAAATTAAAATTGGAGCCCTGTAATGTAGTAAAACAATGTAATCAACCTAGATGTTAAGGTAAGCCTCTGATCCATATATCAGAAGTGACTCAACTGGTTGAAAGCGACAGAGGAAGTGGAGATGGAGTTGGGTATATGGCCAGTTTGTACAGAGGTTAACAGCACAAGCTTTGTAGTGGAACAGACTTTGGTTTGAATTCTGGCTTAACTGCTTACTAGCTTCCACTAATGACCTTAAGCTAGTTATTTAACCTACCTGAGGTTCACTATCTTCATTTAAAAATGCTTAGCATGGGGGCCGGCCCAGTGGTGCAGCAGTTAAGTGTGCACGTTCCACTTTGGCGGCCTGGGGTTCACCGGTTTGAATTCTGGGTGTGGACATGGCACCAGTTGGCAAGCCATGCTGTGGCAGGCGTCCCACATATAAAATAGAGGAAGATGGGCATGGATGTTAGCTCAGGGCCAGTCTTCCTCAGCAAAAAGAGGAGGATTGGCAGATGTTAGCTCAGGGCTAGTCTTGCTGAAAAATTAAAAAAGAATGCTTAGCATGAAATTATTATTACAAAAACAACAGCAGTTATTGTTGCTATTAATAAAAATGCATGTATTGTGAAGGCCTGGGCCCCAAAGACAAAAAGGAATATTTTTCCTTCTATAAAGTTCTATACATTACAACATTCCCTTGTAGATATGATCTGTTTCCTAAAGGAGAAGGAAATAACATCGTCTGGGTTCCTAGGACATTATTTTTTCCTTCAGCTCATTTTATTTATTTATCCCAGTCACAATCTTTTTGTTAATCTTTTTGTAACATTTTGGTATACTTCCTTGGCTTTCTCTTTAGTCCTTATTGAAACAAGTTTTCTCTTCATGCAATCATGAATAAACTTATTTTTATTCAGTAATGTAAACACTGTCTTTTAAAACATTATGATAGGGGCTGGCCCCATGGCCGAGTGGTTAAGTTCATGTGCTCTGCTTCAGCAGCCCAGGGTTTCGCTGGTTTGGATCCTGGGCGCGGTCATGGCACCACTCATCAAGCCATGCTGAGGGGGCATCCCACATGCCACAACTAGAAGGACCCACAACTAAAAATATACAACTATGTACTGGGAGGCTTTGGGGAGAAAAAGGAAAAGTAAAATCTTTTTTAAAAAACCCAAAACATGATACATTTTAGGGTGAAAATGAATAAATAGCAAGAGACAAGAGAAGGTGGCCTGTGAATAAATAAATAAATGATGATGCAAAGTTAATGGAAACACTCAGGAGCCTCAGCTTATGATTCCTCATAATCTAAAAATCCAAAGGGCAAATACACCACGTTTATTGATGATAAACTGCTATTTGTTAGACATGAACCCTTCCAGGGAGGAGGGGTATTATCATTTACTAAATGCACAGTTCAAGTTTTACTGGTACTAAGATAATACATGTGATGCCGTTAATTCCATCATAGAAATGTGACCCAAGTATGAGAATGTATCCTAAGAACAATTACATAGTAATAAAAATAATACTCTGTTTTTTTTGGTAAAGATTGGCACCTGAGCTAACAAGTGCTGCCGAGCTTCATTTTTTTTTCCTGCTTTTTTCTCCCCAAATCCCCCCAGCACATAGTTGTGTATTTCTAGTTGTAGGTCCTTCTAGGTGTGGCATGTGGGACGCCGCCTCAACGTGGCCTGACGAGTGGTGCCATGTCTGCGCCCAGAATCTGAACCAGTGAAACCCTGGGCCGCGGGAAGTGGAGCGCGTGAACTTAACCACTTGGCCACGGGGCTGACCCCAAATAATACTCTATTAAACATACTTGCTGCTGTATATATACAAAAAGTATTCCACTTCTAGGAGATTTATGCACATTGAAATGACTAATCATGACTCTCTACATGTGCAAAAGAATTAGGAACCATCTAAAACTTCCCTAAAAATACTCGAACTTGCCTGTTTAGGTCTCTAGTGATATAATCCTGCTTATATCTTTGATAAGCACAATTAGCAGAATGCTGACTCTATTAGAAAGTAGCTCAACGCTCAAAGCTGCCCTGCACCCTCAATTTCCAAACTCCAACCACTTATCCACATGGATCCCATCATCATGAAATAAAGATTTTGGTGTACTTAGAGTTATTTTCCCATACATATTTAACAATCTAGTTTTTGTGTGTGTGCAAATAAAATTAGGTTCATATTATAGTTGTCTTACAGCCTGTGTTAATTTGTTAAAATTTATCATACAAAGAGTTTTAGAAAATATTTATGTACACTTTAAAGAACAATAAGATAATCACCGATTTACTCACCAACCAGGTTAAGAATGACATCATTATCAGACTTTAGAAGCTGTCTGCGGGCCACTTCCTGATTGTATCCCCTCCCTTGGCCCCACAGATAATCACCATCGTTAATTTTGTGTTAATTATGCCCTTGTCTTTCTCTATTATGATACTATTTATACACGTACTCCTAAAAAATCAGTAGCTTGATTGTGCCTGATTTTGAATTTAATATAATGGAATATTCTTTTCTGACTTGCTTCATTCTTTAATGTGCTTTTGGGATTCATTCACAGTGATGCCTTAGCTGTAGTTCATTTTCAGCTGAAAAAGGTATATACTTTGTATATACTTGTATGAATATACCAGTTTAGCCATTCGTTTCCAGCTTCTAAAAATTACATATAATGCTGCTATGAACAAATTTTTAACATGTCTCCTGGTGCATGTATAGAAGAGTTCCTCTATTAAATATAGGGAAGTGGAAGTGTTGGATGGTAGGTATGTGCAGTCAGCTTTACAGACAACACAAACTGTGTCCTAAGTAGCGGTACCAGTTTAGATTCTCAGCACCAGTGGGCGGGAGAGGACTGTGCACTGCAGCCTAGCCAGTTTGTTTTTTTTTAAATATCTGCTAATCTGGTAGATAAAGATGGTACTCTATTATAGTTTAAATTGGCACTTTCTTGATTAAGAGTGTGAGCCCCTTTTTCATATATTTATTGGCCATTTGAGTATCTGCTTTTATGTGAGACATATATAATTAAAAATTTTCTAGCAGCCACATTAAAAAAGTGAAAGGAAACAAATGAAATCAATTTTAGTCATGTATTTCAATGTAACTGAAAATATTTTGATTTCAACATGTTTTCAATATAAAAATTCTTAAGAAGATATTGTACGTTCTTTTTTTTTGGTACTAAGTCTTTGAAATATGGTGTGTATTTTACATTTACAGTACATCTCAATTGAGACAAGCCACATTTCAAGTGCTCAAAGCCACAGTGGCTTGTGGCTATCCTACTTGGCAGCGCAATTTAGATACTAAGCCTTTGCCAGGTAGATTTACTGTAAATATCTTCTATCAGTGTGGGGCTTCTTTTTTAACTTCTTTATCTTTTCATGAATCAAAATTATGAAATTTAACTTGTCATATATATTTATAATTTCCTTTATGGTCTGCATTTTCTTTAACTGGTTTAAAAAAAAACCTTCACTTTCCTTGGGTCATAAAGATATACAACTATATTGTCTATTAAAAGTTTTGCAGTTGGCAAATAACACGGTTATGTATGTAGAAAATCCAAAGGAATCAACAACAAAAAAAGTTTCTAAAATAAGTGAATTTAGCAAGGTTGCCTTTTTTGAGATCAGTATATGAAAATATATTGTATTTCTACATACTAAAACAAACCGCGGGAAATTAAGAAAAATTCCATTAACAAATAGCAACAAAAATATAAAATATTTAGGAATAAATTTGACAGAAGATGTGCAAGATCTGTACACTAAAAACTACAAAACATTGCAGAGAAATATTAGACTAAATAATGCAGAGATATACCGTGTTGATGGGTTTATTGCTAAAGATATCAGTTTTTCCCAAATTGATCTGTAGAGTCAACACAAACCCAATTAAAATCCCAGTAGGCTTTTTGTAATTGACAAGCTAATTCTAAAATTCATAGGGAATTGTAAGGACCTAAATAGCCAAGACAACTTTGCCTCCGTCTTAGCGTCCCATTGGGGGTTCCTGTACAGTCCTTAGAGATGACTGCTGCATGTACATCCCCTCAGAACCTTTCTGATGTGAAGCCAACCAAACTATCTTCTGCGTGGACTAGCTGGTCCTGACTTCTGGGATGGACTCTGCCGTGGGTGGAGGGGGCTGGGGCTGCTGCTTCTGGATATTCCTGACAGAAACCCAGTCTTGGCTCTGAACAATCCTCCAAAGGTTGTTCATTCACCTGCTCTGCCTCTTGGTAGGAATCCCTCTCATTAAATGTATCCCCCTTAGCCACAGGTGATCCCTTCCAAGACCCCCAGTGGATGCCTGAAACCGTGGATAGTACCGAACCCTATATATACTGTTTCTTCCTGTACATGCATACCTATGATAAAGTTTAATTTATAAATTAGGCACAGAAAGAGGTTAACAACAATAACTAATAATAAAATAGAACAATTATAACAATATACTGGTAATAGAAGTTACTGTAGATCTTAGCAACCTCAGCATATGATTTTTTTTTCTTTCCTTATTAAGTTGAGAACTTTCACCTTTTCACTTAGAGGAAGCACTTTATGGCTTCTCTTTGGCATATCCGAATTGCCGGCATCACCACTCTTGCGTTTTGGGACCATTATGAAGTAAAATAAGGGTTACTTGAACACAAGCACTGTGATACCACAACAGTTGTTCTGATAACCAAGACAACTACTAAGTGACTATCAGGCAGGTAGTGTACACAGAATGGACAGGCTAGACAAAGGGATGATTCATGTCCTGGACAGGATGGAGCAGGGTGGTGTGAGATTTTATCACGTTACTCAGAACAGCACACGCTTTAAAACTTATGAATTGTTTCTAGAATTTTCCATTTAACATTTTTGGATCACAGTTGATTGCAGGTAACTGAAACCATTTTGGACCACAGTTGATCACAGGTAACTGAAACCATGGATGAGGGGGGGACTACTGTAATTTCTTAGGGTCATTCAGCTAAGCAGCAACATACTTTCAAAACAAATGATCTCAGAACAGAAGCAAAGAGAAACTTTAACCCTAAAATCGACCCCCATTCTAATAACTTTCCTTTTGTCTCAATGGGCCCATTCAGGTTGGCAGGTATGGGACTCTTGTGTGCTTTGTTCAAGAGGAGGGACTGTGGAGAACCGTAAACACTTTCTGCTCTGAACTTACACCTACTCCCTTGTTCTCTGGTACTGAGAAACTAACCCACTCCCTCTAAATTCCTCCTTCGAGCCAACAACTCCTAGAAAAGGAGGTGATGGCCTGCAACAGCCAAACTGCAAGGGAAAAACTCACTTCTGCAAGATTGCAACACCTGTCTGACCAACACCCACCAACCCTGCAGCTGGCGCTTGGCCACTTTTGTCTCTTTTCCTCTGTAAAATCCTCTCTTCATTTTCAGAGAGAGACTTCCTTTGAGTATGCTCTCTGTTGCAACTACTTGAACAAAGTACCTTTTCTGTTGCATTGTGAGATTCAGAGAACTTTGGAGCAACTGACAGAATTTTACTCTCATTCTTGAAAGATATTTTCACTGGGTATAGAATTATAAATTGATGTGTATTTTCTCTCAGCATATTGAGGATATAATTCAATTCTCTTCTGGATTCTGTTGAGAAATAAGCTGTAGGTCTAATTGCTCTTGCCTTGAAGATGATTTCTTCTTCCACCCTTTTAAACTGCTTCTATGATTTTCTCCCTCTCTTTGTTGTTACACAGTTTCACACCAATGTGTTTAGGGTGGATATCGTCTTACTTATACTGCTTGGGACGCTTAGGGCTTCTTAAAGCTGTGGATTCAAATATTCTAGAATATTTTCAGTTATCAGATCTTCAAATACTGCCTCTTCCCCATTCCCTCTATTTTCTCCTTATAGAGCTCTGATTTGAAGTATATCAAACTTCTTATCCTAACCTCTCTTATATCCTGATCTCTCATATTCTTTGTCTTTGTGTTTCTTTAGACTTTGTTCAGGATAACATGCTCATATCTGTCCTCCAGTACATTAACTGTAAGTCAAATCTGCTGATAAATCTATAGAACCAAATTTTAAACTTAATTTATCATATATTTCTTTTCTAGAATTTGATAATTATTTAAAAAATCTGCTACTCCTTGCTTGCATTTTCAAAATCCTCTTTTATTTTTAAAATATATCAACCACGGTTATTCTATATTTGTCTAACAAACCCCACACCTGAAATCTCTGCAGGGCCATTACTGCTATCTTGTGTTTTATTGACTTGATTTTTGTTCATGGTGCCCTATACCTTTGTATTTTTTGTGATTTGGACTGTGAACTGCTCGTTTTCCTGGAATTTTAGACACCCGGGGGCTGCTGTAGAACTGGAACCACTTTAGAAAAAGTCTTCAGCTGGAGATTTTTACAGACACAGGTGGCATGAATTCAGGCTGAAGCCCATGTAAGGGCTGACTTCTGGTTTTAAATTCCTGGGGTAGGGCATTTCCCCTCTGTCCTTGCAAGGGTTGTGAAAGGAAAGTTTCCTTGTTGTCCTTTTTTGCACTGGAACATTTTTCTCTTTAATAACAGTTTTACTGAAATATAATTCTCATGCCATAAAATTCATCATTTTAAAGTATATAATTCAGTGATTTTTAGTACATTCACAGAGTTGTGCAACCACTACCACTATCTAATTTTAGAACATTTTCATCACTCCAAAAAGAAACTCCATCCCCGTTAGCAGTCACTTCCCAGTCCTTCCTTCCCCTAGCCCCTGACAACCACTAATCCACTTTCTGTGTCTATGGATTTGCTTATTATGGACACTTTATACAAATGGAATCATATTGTATGTGGCCTTTTAAAAGTGGCTTCTTTCACTTAAGATAATATTTAAAGGTTATATATGGCCACTTTCATATTTCATTCACTCTCACAATTCAGGGTATAGCCCTTGACGTCCTAACTTTACCTGAGTGTGACCTTGTGATTAAGTTTTGGCCATTAGAATGTGAGCAGAAGGTATTTCACTTCTAGGTCATTTTCTTAAAGGAAAGCTGCTTGCCTTCTTTTTCCTTTTTCCCCATTTCCATAGTCTGGCACAAGGTCTTGGTGATGGTGAGTTGGCTGAAACTACGTAAAGAGTATAGTCTTCAAATTAACAGAGAAAGAGAGTGGAGACCTAGCTCCCTGATCATCTTCTGGTGCACAGCCACAGGGTTAGTACCTCTGAAATACTGAAATTTATTGAAATAAACTTCTCTGTTGAGGTTGGTCTTTCAGTTATAACAGTTTAGCCTGTGTGCTAACATAATGAGAACACAGTGTCATTTATTTTGTCATTTGCCTACTGATTATTATTCCAATATTTTTAATAATACTATTGCTGCCATGAACATATATATCTTCAACTTCCTCTCCAATTATCTCCTTATAACACAATTCTAGAAGTAGGGTTGCTCGTTACCTATAATGTGTGGACATTATTAAGCCTCTTGACACATGTCTACAAATTTCCATTTAGAAAGATGTCTTGTTTTACTCTCAACATCAGTGCAGAAGAGTGCTTTGTTTGCTCACTTAAAAAAACTTAAAAGATAATAACCTAAAAAGTGCTATTTGGTAACCTGCCTAGGGTAAATAATAGTAAGTAATGAATAGTGAAAACTATTCATTTTATTATTTGTATAAGTTCTGATGCTAACAAAACAACACACATCTCTTCTAGTGACTTAAAGTAAGCATCCCTAAGCCTTTCAACTGGGAAACAATGGTAAAAATTGTATTATGTTTGCAATATAATTATCTTTAAATACATTGAAAATGCTAACATTTTCAGCATACGCTGAACTTATTTTGGATTTCTGACTTGCATTTCCTGAGCTATATTTATAATGTTATTTTCCCATTTCAGCTCAATATTTTCTCATTTATATTGTGGTTCTGTAGCAGAAAATGGTTTTCTCTTTTCATAAGCAACAGCAATTGTGAAAAATATTGTAAGTGGTGATTCGACACAAAACGAGGAGCTAATCCAATAACCCATCTCTTCTAAAGTAGCTAAATATTTCAGTGGGTTTCACAAAGATGATGAAGACAACAGCAACCCTAATTTTTGTTGTCTCATGTTGGTAGCTTTTATTCTGTAAGAATGATAAATACCATCAGATAATCTAATCATGGTCCAAGATACAAGTGTGCTTTAAAATAGAAGTTAATAAATACATGTTATAGGCCAGTTACAGTAAACACAGATATACACAAACACTGAAAACCAGTCATGAGTCAACCTACACATCCCATCCATATGAATATAAAAGCTATCGTTTTCATTAAAATCTACCTCAAACATGATTTTTATTCAGAGCTGTGGGAGGCAGCCTGCAGGATGTCCCTCAATGATCCCACCTCATGCTACTCATGCCCTTGTGTAGCTCCCACTGAATAACCTATGTAACTATTATTGTGGAATGATGGAGCATGACTTCTGAAGCTAGTTAATAAAACCTATTATGACTTCTGCCTGCCTCTCCCACATCACTCACTCTGGAAACCAGCTGCCATGTCATGAGGACACTCAAGCAGCTTAATAGGGAGCTCCACAGGAAGAGAAAATACAGCCTGACTGACAACCAGCATTGACTGGCCAGCTGCAGTCAAGCCTTCAAATGACAGCAATCTCTGAGTGACACTGAACCAGAACGTCTCAGCTAAGTTGTTTCTGGATTCCTGATCCATAGAAACTGTATGGCACAATAAGTGTTTATTGTTTGAAGCTGCAAAGGTTTAGGGTTCTTTGTTACATAACCTGAAGAAGAAACTGAAAACAAAAGGTGACACCTTAATAGTAAATTAAAATCTATATTCCCAAGCAACTTTTGATTCATCAAAAATTTATAACATCCCTATCATATATAAGAAGAGTCCTTTAACTTCTAACTGTAAAGCTGGTGCTTCTCTCCTGCGTAGACCCTCCAGCCTTCTGTGTTCAGCCTCCTTGCAAGGCACATACATACACCTCCCAGGACCCCCCACCCCAGGCTAGCGCGAAGGCAGAGGAGAGACTCACGAGATACATCAGCTCCATTCTGGGCTTTCCTGAGCTCTCAGTACATTTCCCATAACACCTCTGTATAACCATAAAAACCTCTCATACTCCTTTAGCACTAAATGAAGCTTAAAATACTTTATAAATGGTCCCCAAAATAAATCAGGGTAATGAAACAAAGGTACTGCCTGTCTTCAAATTATATGCAATCGCAACATCCCTACTCCCCATTCCCACCTCAGGAAAGGCACAACCACCTGGAGAATTGCAATGATGTTTTTAAATTTCAAAATTAACTTTAATTTCAAAATTCAAGAAAATTAATGTTCTTTAATTTTGAACATTAGCACCCCCACGGTACACTTTTATAGGGACTGATCCAGAGTCATCTCTAAAATTACAGTAAAAATAAGCTTCACTTCCACTGCCGCTGGCAGAGTAAACCAAAGAAAGGAAACAAGTATGACAGCTCAAAAAAAATCTGAAGTTTAGCTAGCAGCTGGGTCAAAAAGATTGGAAAAATCAAGGCTACAAATTGGTCTGTACAACTAATAGCAATTCAAAAGGTGGAAAATGCATCTCAGTGAAATGCAGCAACTGAGAGATTTTAAAGTAAGGCCTATTATACAAAAACATGCTCAGAGACCAAGACAGATAATATCTTCACAGCACTCAAGTCTGACAACTGAGGCGGGTTGGTTGAATCATGAGTTCACATGACTCAGAAAGAAACTTGGTAGAACTTTCAGCTCATTGGTCCAGAGAGAATCAAATTTATAACAGCATAATTTGTAAACTGTCAGAATCCTTAGAGTATGAATTTGTTCCCAATCTGCAGTGGAGCAGCTGATACATACAAAATACATAATGAAGATTGATGCCCAGCTTTTTCTGTGGTTCCATGAAAAACAGATCCTTGCTGAGAAAACTTATACACAGTATTTATTGTAATATTTAGTTGGACCTATTCCAATCTTCTTAGGACATGACAAAAATCAGGGCAACTCTAAAACTGCCATTGAGCTTCCCTACCCAGGCATCCATCTTCAAATCCTTGGCATTTTTGCAGAAAGGTAGTTGGTACTGACATGCTTTGAATGAAATTTGTAAACAGAAGAAATATTCGTGGCTAAAATCTCTTCTGGGAATGGTATAAATTGGAATGCAAAGTATGCTGAGTAAGATTTCGCAGGGCTATTTCCAAGGGGGGCAGGCTTGGAAGAAGTGGGGCTGCCGTGGGTAGCAGAGTCAGAAACAAACAGAGAAGCTCCCCCAGAGATGATGACAATCTACTTGAGAGGGCCAACTTTGTGGCCTAGCCTAATTTCCCCTGGCACAAAGATAAGATTCAAAATTGGTAATAGTCCATTTTAAGATTATTTAAAAGGCAGCTGAATAAAAAGATTACTAGAGCAGAAAAATTCACCAAAGGTACCAGAGCTGGGAGCAAGAGGATTTAATTGGGAGTCAGCTGACTTATTTTCTTGTCCCAGCTCAGCCATTAATTAATTGGTCTTGTAAGCTTTAGCAAATCATTTAAAATGTCTGGGATTTGGTTTCCTCATCTGTATAATGAGAGGACAGGACAAGAATCTAGGACTTACTAGTTTGTACAAAATCAATATTGTGTTGAGGAAGATTCTCAGGCTGCTTGGAAACCCATTAGGAAAGGAGACGGTAATCAATTAGTAATGTCTGCCAGGACAAGGTGTGGTGGAAGAATGGCTGGAGAGGTGCACAGCCATTAGACCCAATCATCTTTAAGGGCACTTACAACTAGAACATTCTATCATTTATTCATTGAACACAACTAGCCAGAAGACCCATTGATAGGTTATTCCAACAAAACTACACCTTTAGGAAATATAAAGAGCTGAGTAACAAACAGAAAGAAAATTCTTTATTGTTAAAGCCTGTTAATTCAAAGAGGTAACAATGAATGTATCAAAGCAATGGATGTTCAATTAAAAAAAAAATAAACAATTTAAAAAAATGGTAAGTACTAGGTTACACAGATACACAGATAAAACTCCAAGATCATGATCAGAAGATGGCTTTGCATTTCACAGGCCTGAGGCAATATTAACTGTCACAGGTATAAGAGCTGTCATAGGTATAATAGCAAGTACTTCATTAAAGCCCCTATACTTGGCCTGTTACATCATTGTTAAATTCTAAACAGCTAGAGCAGCATTTTAAAACTGATGTAAGCTTTACATCGTAAATTTGAAAAGAAAATGCAATAAGAAATAGAGCGGGCAATGGACTGCCACATTTTTAATCTGTAGCATTGCCGCTGTTATTAATCTATTTCTCAAGTGCTATCAGTTAACAAAAGCTTAGTTAAAAATTTAGATTAATCAAACAACAAATCAGAAATGATTTAAAGTAATTTTAGGCCAGAGAATTTACACATTCATAAAAAATACTTTAAAGTACTTTTTGATGAAGTTGTAAAAAATAGAAGTATAGGGAAACCACACTGAAATGAATTCAAATGCATTTCTTTATGAGACTTAGCACTAAGTTATCTGACCATAGTGGATGGCCTGTCCTTGGATCAAGGGTATGTGAAACCCAGTGGCAAGAGAATATGTTAATGATAAATATCAATATCACTGACTTTTTCAAGGTAATAAAACCTGCTTAAGTCCATATGATAGTTTGAGCTTTACTTGAACACTGAGAATAAAATAAAATTGGTATTCAAAAAAATAAGCAAAATCTGTCTTCATAAATTCTTGGAAACCTAGATTACGCTAATATATTTTTTCTAATAAACATCACCAAATATCATTTTGTAATAGAATGAACAAAACTATAAACATTTAAGGTCTTTTTTTTCTTTTGGTCCCAGAATCCATCTTTAAGCATCTGAATGGGAAGAATATTTTTCTTACTTCCAAGCTAATCTTTTAAAACTCTGATTTGGGGTTTACTTTTAAATCTATTAAATACATATGTTGTTTGAGATTTTCTGGCTCTAGGGATAGTGTTAAGTTATTCTGACATATCTTTGGCCTTAAAATAGGTTGCTATTTGTAACACTGGAAATAATGGACTAAATTATTTACCCATTGAAACAAAATATTTTTTGAGCCAGGTACCATTCTAGGTGCTAGAGCAGTGAACAATACAGAAGTTTCTGTCTGCAGTTTATATTCTAGCAGTTGAAGATAGCTAGTAAATAAGGAAGCAAATAAATAATTTCAGGTAGTGGTAGTTGACATGAAGAAAAAAATTCCAGAGTGATAAGACAGAGAAAAATTAAGTGGAATCAGGCATTTGACTAGCTAGTCAGGGAAAGGAGAGCCGGCTTCATGAGGATGTGACACGTATGACTGCACAGAACCCCACACTTAGAAGAGCTGACACATGGTTTAATGCTCTGCTGTCACTTCCTGAAACTTTTAATAAGAGGCCTTGCACGTTCCTTTTACGCTGAGCCCTATGTAGCCAGGTCTTGCAGAGAAGTACGATTGTGTTTTTTTTTTTTAAACATTTTATTCAAGCACCCAGTAAACATCAAACCTCCAGTGCTCCCCCACCCTCTGTGAATTCTTCTCATGTAGACATGGGTCTACCGGAAGGAAGTTGTGTCTGCTGACGGCTCCGATGGTGAAGAACGAAGACACAGTGGCCTCAAAGGTACAGAGAGTCTTGTATCTGACATCCTTAAAACCAAGACACAGGGTATTTTACTTCCAAAGTGAAGAGTGCGTGTTCCGCCCTAGCTGTCAATCCAGAAAGTATGCACTAAGGGAGGATCCATGTGGACTCGGCACAGTTCTTCTCATACACGATCTCCCTTGAGTGAGGGGGGAGTCTAACTACAAAACGTGCCATTTTCAAAGCACTCATTTAAAGCATTATTATTATTATTTCAAAGCATTATTTAAAGTGTGTGAGGATGAAAAGTAGAACTCTGCAACTTATCTTAAAAGAAAGCGCAAGTTCCAGGAGTTTTTGTTGTCTGACTAACAGAACATGCAAATTCAGGCAGTGAGGTCCTCAAGGAATGACATGCATCTTTCCCTGTTGTCTGCCCTGTGGTCCTGTATCTCCTAAGCACTTATTATATTTCCTTTAAAGATATAAGACACTTACTTTGCTTACAAATGCAATCCAAGTGTGAATAAATAAATGTATTATCTCTTAACACCCCCCTTCCATGTTCCTTTAAATAGAAAAATGTGCTAAATGTCCCTTCATATCCTGTTGGGCGACAGCTGTCCCACCTATGGTTTTAAAAACAGACTGTAACTCTATCTTCTGAAATCCTTTCTTGAACTGCAGCTCATTCTGTTGAAGAAGTCCTGGGAAAGAAGTCCTATTGATATTGTTGGTAGTCTCCAAAAGGTGAGGACGGTAATTGGGCTGAAGGCAACTGGGAGGGGTTTTCAGCAAATTGAGGACCACTGGGAAATTGTGCAGAGGCAAATCTTGTCAACAAGATACCAGCTCCTTCAGTTAAAGCTAGGAGAATGCCACCCATCGCGGCTGACCCGACCATGGCCACTGGTCCATTTCTCCTGGCCAGGATGGCTCCTGTTAAGGCACCACTTGTGATGGAGTTACAGGGGGTCTTCCTTCCCTCTGACCTGAACCATACTGGAGTCAATCATGGAAAGCTCCCCAAACTGCAAAGCTCCCTCCCAGCTGCGGAGCCCTGGTTTTAGCAGCTGTCAAACTCGTGTGCAGTCTGTGGTTTACTCCCACTGGAGAATTGCGAAAGCCTTTGATTGCTTGAAAGATACCACCACCTATAGTACCTATCGTAAAGCCCCCCCCCCCCACAGTCATCCACAATTTGCCAGGGGCATGGCTCCCGTGCATACTCCTCTATCTTGGCTCCGGCAGCCAAGAAGTAAGGTCTGAATGACAAAAAGGGGCTAGATCTATGCGACAACAGTGGAAGGACATTCTTTGAGAGGGAACAGCGATATTCTGTTGCTGCAAAACAGCAGGGTTTCTCAATCTTGACGTATTTGAGAAACAGAAAGAAGACTAAGTCGATTGATGCATGGAAGTAAGAGAAATGCAGTGGTAGCAAATGAGGCCAGAGAAGTACTTAAGGGCCAGTTCATATAGTCTTGTAGGAGACTGGATTTTTATGTACTCACAAGGATAGTGTACCTGACGATAAGGTGTATGCAAAGAAAAATCCACCCACTGGCAGAGAGACATGAGAAAACGTGTCTGTTTTGGTGTAAACTGAGGTTGAAACACTATATGTTATGTGCTTGTGTGTATGTATGTCTTGTGAATATATATACACACATATATATATAACTATATATATTTAACTATCTTGAGCATTTATATCCATAGGCCAAATATCATATCCGATTGAGGTTTCTTAGTGTACGATGAATAATCTAGGAATGTCCAATTAGGGGCGTTAACACAAAAATATGTCCTAGGACAGTTAACCTAGTAGAAGGGCAACTCAACCAGTGTGGAGTTAACCAAGATCATTACATATGAAAAGAGGCCTCACTGTCGTTATCTTCCATGGGCCCCCTGGGATACTAGGAAGACAGAAATTTCTAAATTTATTTGTAATAACGTTTGGAAAAGAGGAGGAATGTACAGCCACCCCACGGACCCCCAACTAAAGTACAGGGCACAGGGCAACCACTCTAGGTGCCCTTTTACGGGGCCAGCCTGCAGGCTGGTGACAGTCCTGCAGTATCTAACAGAAGCAAATGCAAAAACATCTCTGGAACGACAAGCTCTTAACTCAGGCTATACAGGGCTGCCACAGATAAAACTGTGCTGAAAATGAACTTACGTTACAATTACACAGAACACATAAGGAAACAGTCTACTGTGATCAATTGCCAGTAGATGATAACAGCAGACAACAACAAATAGAATCAGAGTTGCAAAAACTTTAGACTGTCAAACTATCACCTAGAAGCAAAAAATTAAGCATGATTCAATGATTTAAATGAGATATCTAAAATACGCAAAAATAAAACACTATAAAAATATTCAGATTTGAAAAAGAATCAAATATAACATCAAAAAAATATATATAGTCATAGAAAAAAACCCTTCATAGATGTGCTAATCAGCAGATTAGACCTCGTGAAGAAACTTAGAGAACTGGAGGAAGGATCTGAGAAAATTCCCCAGAACATGACACTAAGAAAGATGACGGAAGAGACAGAGAGGGCAGAGGTCAACAGGCACGTCACTGGAATGCCAGAAAGACAGAAGCCGGAGAGCTTGAGGAGGGACAATATTAGAAGACACAGTGTCTGGGAGTTTTTCATAACTGATGAAAAACAACACTCTCCATATTTAGAAAGAACATTTATTCCTTAGCAGGATAAATAAAATTAAATTTGCATCTAGGGATGTCACTGTGAAACTACAGAATCCTAAAGAAAAGGACCAGAGCTTAAAGCATCCAAAGACGGCAAAGACCACTTCAAAAGGAAAGAACACCCCTGGTGGCAGACCGTTCAGAAGACCCTGGAATAATACTTCGAAAGTACGGGGACAAAAGAAGCGTCAGTCTAGATTTCTCTGTCTAGGTTACCATGATTTAAGAGTGACAGAAAAATAAAGTAAATTTTCAGATAAAGCTTGGGAGACTCTACTACGAATACTCTTGCAGAAAAGCTTCTAAGGATACAGAATATGTATATTTCTTCTTACATATTCGTATATCTATGAACATGAGCTCAGAAAATAGAAAAAGATGAAACAAGAAATTATGAACAAAAAACTAGTGTGAATGTGCATAAATGTAAACAAGCTGTGACTTGAAGAGACAGCTGGTTAGAATGGTGGGAAAAAACACCATATATGCTCTTGAGAAGACACATAAACATATGGATGCAGACAGTTGCAATATTTATGAAGAAAAAAGATATAACAAACAAATATTAACAAAAAGAAAACTGGTGAAACTACACAATAATAGACATAATGGATTTTAAGGCAAAGATAGTTATTAAGGATTAAGGGTACTTAATAATAAAGGGTTCATTTCATCACAAAAATATAATAGTTCTAATCTTGTAAATGCCTGATTGAATATACTTCAAGCTATGGAAGGCAACACTGCAGGATGTCAAAGAAAAACTGACAACTTCATAATCATAATGATAGAGTTTAACATTCATTCTCAGAAACTGTTAGATTAATAATAATAATAATCTGTCAAAACCAATTTATTTACCAAACTAATGTAATGCTTATTAAATAGCTTTAGTATTCCCTGATTCCTCTGCTCTTAGCTTATTCTGCCACTTGTGGTAATGCAAGATAAAATAAAGGTGATACAGATTGGGTAATTAACTAATTTACCCAAGAAATATTTACTACAGGACCTCGAGGCTCCAGGCACTGTTCTAGTCTATGGTGTCACAGCACTAACAGAAAAGGTCACTGCTCTCCTGCAGCTTACATTCTAGATGGGCACACAGAAAACTAACAGATAACCATATAAAACGTTAAATGTGTATATTTAGACATTAAATGTCAACATAGTAATATAAATACTAAAAAGAAAATTAAAGCAGAGTGAGTAGTGCAGGAGTTGGGTGCATAGTTTGTTACCTTACAGGGCTCTCAACTAAGCACCCGATGCTCAGGTGATGAGGGAGCAGAGAAGCAAGAGGGTGCTCCCTGCAGGTCTCTGAAGGGACAGCTGTCCAGGCAGGTAGGAAAGCCAAAGAAGGAAGCCGGCTCCGCCTCTGCAAGAACAGCCAGAACTGAGGCTGCAGTGGAGGGAGCGAGGGAGACAGCGTTGGGAGGGCAGCTCAGAGAGGTGTGTGTCAGGGTGCTCAGAGGGTGCAGCACTTTCTAGGGTGCGGTTTTTATTCTCAGTGACGTGGGAAGCCATTGCAGAGTGAATGGAAGAGCAGTGTGGTCTGGCTTCCAGTTGTAAAGGGTCACTGTGGCTGTTCTGTGGAGAACACGGTGGTGGGGAGGGTGCGGGGGCCAGGGCTGAAGCAGGGAGCCGGGCAGGAGGCTTCTGGAGTAATCCAGGGGCAAGACAACAGTGGCCGAGACCAGGGCGCAAGCAGGAGAAGGGACAGGAGGAGAGGGATTCTGGGTCTATCGTGAAGATGGACAAAGGATGAGTCTTTCCAGGCAGCAGCAGCCACCCATGTTATACTCTCTCAGGTTCTTAATGCCTCGGATTTGTTTTTCTTTTCAGCCTCTCCACTCCCATAGGCTATTGGGTCTGAAACAACTGTATTTAAAAACTGATCAACTGCAAGATGCTTTTAAAAAAAAAGCTTTGAAGAAGTTGTAAATACCGCTGAGAGCTCTCTTTGAAAATCCATTCCGCATAAATAACCGGCTCATTAAAAGGCAAAGGGAGTGAAGGGCGTTGGGGGGTGGCACCTCCTCAGTAACTCAGGCACCGAGGAAACTGGATCTGAGTGGGCAAGTCAGAGGCAAGGTCTTAGACAAATGGCAGAGAAAGAGGAGTTTCCTGGCCCTTTCTCCACTGTTTGCTGAACGGAAAAAGGAAAGATAGCTGAATGGTTGTTTTGGAGACACAGGCAGAGAGCAGAAAGCTGTGCACAGAATCTGCCTAGTTCCACAGGTAACTGGACAAACCAGCAAGAGACAATTAAAATCTAGTGTATTCATTAAACACTTGCCTCAGTAATAGCAGCTTTCCTGCAATTTTTACAGCCTTCTTTCTGATGCTGACTGCTGTATGAGAAAGCTTACAGTGACAAAATCTTAGCTACGGCAGAAGAGAGGATTTAAAAATCACAAAACCAATCAGTAGATGAATGTATAATACAGTTTCACAAGGGCTCCTGAGAATGAGATTTCACGAACTAAAAATTAAGAAAAAGACTGCTGACAAATTTACATTTCAGAATTGACTCGTCTGATCTTGCCTGGAACCTCTGAAGCTGAAAAATTAGACCAAAAGCTCTCAGTCTGCTTGCAAAGGGAATGAAGAACCAAACCTTTGCCCAACAAATTGTAAGGCGCTCTTAAGGTGAATATGTAACTGACGGGCGGTGCCCGAGGAATAGCCCTTTTCCACGATAAAATGGTGTTCTGTCCCTTTCTCCTAAATGCTACTGGATGCATTTTCCCCTGGACTCTAATTAGAAGCTACGCAGGATGCTGACTGCATTTATCGTTACCTGCAAACTATAAAATGTCCATCAAAAGTCAGGTTCTCAGTTGTGAGCAAATCTAACCCAAGATAGACCTCGGTGCTACATAAGTGAAACTCCACTGTACTTGAAAAGATAGAACTTCCTCAAGCAAACGTCCTTATGGTTAAACAGACTCAGGAAAAAGATCTGAAAGTACTTCAGACAGTATACAAAGAGGTAATATTGCAAAATTTGAGAATTCTCTAAAGTGCTTAAATTTTGGGGGGAAACATAATTTAGTTGTTAGAAGTTTTGTCATGTAATGATGAAATCAAGCTATTTGAAAATAACTTTCTAGAAGTTAAAACTGCGAACAACCCAGATGGCCTTCAATGGGTGAACAGTTAAACAAACAATGGTATATCCAGTACCACGCAATACTAGTCAGCAGTAAAAAGGAACAAACTATTGTTATGTCACCATGAATCTCCAGGGAATTATGCTGAGAAAAAAGCCAATCCCCAAAGGTTACACACTGTACAATCCATTTATTAAGCATTCTTGAAATGATGAAATTATTGAAATGGAAAAGATATTAGTGGCTGTCAGCGGTTGAGGACAGGGGTGGAGAGGTTTGGGGGGAGGGGAGCAGGAGGAAAGTGGGTGTGGTTATAACAGAGCAATATCAGGGATCCTTGTGGTGATGGCATTGTATCTTGACTGTGCTGGTGGATACAAACTACACATGTGACAGCACACACACGTGTGATAGAACACAAACTGGGGAAGTCGCTAAATAAGATCGGTGGACTGCAACAATGTCAGTATCCAAGTTGTGCTACTGTGGTATAGTCACATGCAAGATGTTATCATTGAGGGAAACTGGGCAAAGAGTACATGGGATCTCTTTCTATTATTTCTTAAAACTATATGTAAATCTAGAATTATTTAAAAGTAAAAAGTTTAATTTGAAAAAAGTAAAGAGTGGCTGGAAGACTTGATAAACATATCAGTTTGACTACTGATTCACTGTCAAAGGTAAACTGATAAAGCTTTTCAGAATTTGGCTTTTAATAACAGTATCAGGAGAATCTTGCAGTGGCTAATGGTGTCACCAAATGCTGCTTACTAAATGTAGAATTATTCTGCCCTTTGAAAATAGCTAGAGAAATACAGTTTTGTATGTTAGGGCAACTCTTAGAAGCCAAGTAATCCAGGAATTCAATCGCCTATTGATGTATAACATACATAACATAAACTCATTTTAAGTGTGTAAATCAATGAGTTTTGAGAATGTATAGACCCGTGTAAGCACCATCACCACAAAGCAGATACTGAGCATTTCCATAGCTCCACAAAGTTCCCTCATGTCCAGTCCTAGTGAATAACTTATCTGCCTTTGGTCACTAGAGACTAGTTTTGCTTTTCGAGAATTTCATATAAAGACAACTATATAGTACATATTGTTTTGTGTCTAGATTCTTCTGTCTAGCATAATGTTTTGAAATTCTACCAGGTTACTGGACATAGCAGTCATTCATTTTGATTATATCTGGGTGGTATTTAACTGTACAGATGTATCATAATCTGTTTATCCATTCACTTATTGAAGTAACATTTGGGGTAGTTTTCAGTTTTGTCAATTACGAATAAGGCTGATATGAACAAGAGCATATAAACCTTTGTTGGGCATGTTTTATTTCACTTGAGTGAATATGTAGTAGTTAAATTACTGGATTGCACAGACAATTACGATAAACTTTATAAGAAACTTCCAAAATGATTTCCAAAGTGTTTGTACCAATTTACACTCCCACCAGCAGCATGCTTCACAACCTCACCAACACTTAGTATTGTCCATCTTTTCCTTTTAGCTATTCTGGTGGGTGTGCTGTCTTATCACACTGTTTTAATTTTGATGAACTCCAATATATCATCTTTTTCTTTTCTTTTCTTGTTTGTGCTTTTTGAATCCTATCTAAAAATTATCTGCCTCCTCTGAAGTCACAAAGATTTCCTCCTATGTCTTCTTATACAAGTTTTATGATTTTAGCTTTTAAATTTAGGTCTATGATCCATTTTAAATTATTTTTTGTTTATGGTGTGAGGTAAGGATTGAGGTCCATTTCCCCCTGATACTGACAGACAACTGTTCTAGCACTATTTGTTGAAAAGACTATCCTTTCCTCACTGAATTAACTTTCTATCTTTGTGGAAAATCCATTGGCCATACATGTATGGATCTATTTCTGGACTCTATTCTGTTTCATTCATGTATACATCTGTTCTACCAATTCTATGTTATCTTGATTACTGTAACTCTATAGTAAGTTTTGAAATCATTTAAGCCAAATCCTCTTGTTGTCCTTTTTCAAAAATGCTTTGGCCACTCCAGTTCTTTTGCATCTCCAAATAAATCTTAGAATGAACTTGCCATTTTTTACAGAATAGCCTGTTAGGATTTTAATTGGGATTATTTGAATGTATAAATCAATTTGGAGAAGACTGATATCTCAACAACATTGAGTCTTCTAATTCAAGAGCCTGGTATATTTCTCTAGTTAGTTCTTCTTCAATTTCATTCAGCAATATTTTGTAATGTTCAGTGTAGTGATCTTGATATTTCTTGTTAAATTTATCTTTAAGAATTTACATGTTTTGATGCTAGTATAATTAGCCTTGCTTTAAAACCATTTCATTTGCCAGTTGTTAATAAATAAAATCTATTTTTGTACATTGACATTACTTGATAACTTCACTTATTTGTTCTAGTAGTTTTTTTTGTTTTTTATTTTTTTTTGCTGAGGAGGATTCCCCATGAGCTAACATTTGTTGCCAATCTTCCTCTTTTTGCTTGAGGAAGATTTGCCCTGAGCTAACATCCATGCCAATCTTCCTCTATTCTGTGTGTGGGTCACTGCCACAGCATGGCTGCCAACGAGCAGTGTAGGTCTGCACCCAGGAACTGGACCTGGGCCACTGAAGCAGGGTGTGCCAAACTTAACCACCAGGCCCTGGGGCTGGCCCCTGTTCTGGTAGCTTTTATGTAAAAATAACGTCAACTGAAAATAGAGTACATCTTCCTTTCCAACCTGTATGCCTTGTCTCGCCTTATTACACTGGCTAGGACCTCCAGTAAAATGTTGCACAGAAGTGGTAAACTGGACATGTTTACATTGTTACTAATCTTAGAGGGAAATATTCAGTTTTTCACCATTAAGTATGAAGCTGGTAGTAGGTTTTTCACAAATGTCCTTTAAAAGGTTGAGGACATTTCCCTCCAATCCTAGCCTTCTGAGAGTTTTTATCATAAATGGATGTCGAACTTCGTCAAATTCTTTTTTCTGCATTTATTGAGATGGTATCCTTTATTCTTTACATATGATGAATTATATCAATTGGTTTCCAATGTTAAATCACCCTTGCATTCCTTTATATTGCTAGATTCAATTTGAGAATTTCTATGTTTATACATATAAGGAATATTGGGATGTTGGTCTGTAATTTTTCCCTTCTTGTAGTTTTTGTATGGTTTTGGTACCAAGATGATATCAGCCTTATGAGTTGGGAAGTTGTTCCTCCCACCTCCCCCAGCTATTTTCTAAAAGAGTTTATGTAGGATTAGTATTATTTCTTCCTTAAATATCTGTTATTCACCAATAAAGCCATCTGGGTCTGGGGTTCTCTTTTTTGGGGAGGTTATTAATTATAAACTTGATTTTAAAAATAGATATAAGAAGACTTAGGTTTTCTATTTTTTATGCGTCAGTTTTGGAAATTTGTGTCTTCAAAGATTTTGCTGGGGGCTAGCCTGGTGGCGCAGTCATTAGGTTCACACGTCTGCTTCAGTGGCCCAGGGTTCTCTGGTTTGGATCCCAGGTGTGGACCTATACACCGCTTGTCAGGCCATGCTGTGGCAGGCGTCCCCACATATAAAGTAGAGGAAGATGGGCCCGGATGTTAGCTCAGGGTTAGTCTTCCTCAGCAAAAAGAGGATTGGCAGCAGATGTTAGCTCAGGGCTAATCTTCCTCAAAAAAAAATTTTGTTCATTTCATCTAAGTCCTCTCTCTTAATTCTAATAGTGGTGAGTTATGACGTCTTCTGTCTCTTTTTCCCCCCTTGATGAGTCTAGGCATAACTTAGTCAACTTTACTGACCTCTTAAAAAATAGCTTTCGATTTCACTTACTTTATTTACTCAGTTCCCATTTTCTATTTTCTTGATTTCTGCTCTGTATTATTTCTTTTCTTCTACTTTGGGTTTTATTAGTTATTCATTTTCTAGCTTCATAATTGGAAGTTTAGATCATTGATGATTTTAGACTTTTATTTTCTAATATAATTATTTTAAACTATGCATTTGTCTTGAGCATTGCTTTATGCTGCAACACAACATTTTTTATATATTTTCACTGGGTTCAAAATATTTCCTAATTTATCTTTTGATTTCTTCTTTATACCATGGATTACTTGTAAGTGTGCTTGTTTAATTTCCAAATATTTGAGAATTTTTGCAAAAGCCTTTTTTTTTTTTTTTTTTTTTTTTACTGATTTCTAAGTTAATTTTATTGTGGTCAGAGAATGTACTTTGCATGAATTCAATTACAGGATATTTTTCAGACTTGTCTTATAGCCCAGAATACTGTAGATCTTAGTAATGTTCCATATTCATTTGAAAAAACTGTGGATTCTGCTGTTGTTGGGTGGAATGTCCTGTAAATGTCCAGTTGGTTGACAGTATTGTTCAAGTCTTCTGTGTCTTTACTATTTTTATCTATTTGTTCTATCAATTACTGAGAGAGAGTAGTGAAAAACTCTCCAATTAATTGTGGATTCAGTTTTTGCTTTATGCATTTTTTGAAGCCCTACTATTACAGAAATATACATTTAAGATTCTTATGTCTTCTTGATGAACTGGCCAGTTTGCAGCCTTCTTTGTGTAATATTAACAAAACCACTCCAGTTTTCATATCAGTAGTGTTTGCATGGTATGTCTGTTTCTATCCCTTTACTTCTAACCCATATATGTCTTTATATTTAAATTACTGTCCCCTCCCCCAGACAGCAAATAGTTAAGTCTTGCTTTTTTTAATCCACTTGGGCAATTTCTGCTTTTTATTTGGAGTTTCTAGACCATTTACATTTAACGTAATTTATCAATATAGTTGGTTTAAATCTACTATCTGTTTCTTTTATATTTATCCCATCTGTCCTTTGTTACTCTTTCTCTTCTTTAAGATTTCTGTTGCCTTAATTGCATATGTTTTCACAATCCATTTTATGTTATTTCTCCTGTTTGCTTCTTAACTACCATTTTTTGTTTTAATTTTTAGTCATTGATCCAGGCCAGCATTTATTTTGATATAACCTGTTCCTTTATTATACATTCAAATATATTCAAAAGACTACCAGTATAATTCATATACACATTTTATACTGATATATCCATAATGAACTTTCAACAACTATAAATACATTGCCAGTTCTTTTCATCTAAACCCGCACTAACTCTCACCTCTTCTAGATTATTCTGAGGCAAATGACAGATAACATATTATTTCATCTGTAACTATTTCTGTATGTATCTCTGCAAGGACTTTTTAAAAATATGAAAACAATATAATTTTTCCATTGAAAAAATTAACAATAATTTCTTGATAGCATTAAGGAGCCTGTCACTGTTCAGATTTCCCTGATTGTCTTTTAAAAAGATTTTTTTCACAATTTGTTTGAATCAAGATTTAAATAAGGTCATTCCTTGCAAATGTTTTTTTTTAACTGGGGGGGGGTGAAAAAGATTCAGTAAGATTTAAAAACACTGCTGCTGCCACTACCATCCCTGAATCCAAGTAGGCCTGCTGTTTGAGTTAAAATTTTAAATAATAATTAAAAAGATTTAATTTGTAATATTAATTAAACAGAGCTCCTATACTACACACATTTTAAATTGGAGTTTCCATTTTACATTGAAGAATATCATTCTTGGGAATTCTCTGAAGCCTACAATGCCACATCTTAGGTAACACTCCATCTTTTGAAAGCTTCAATTTTGGACCATTTCCAATATGAGTGATTTCCTATTACTTCATCAATATTATATTGCCAAATTCTGTAAGGCCATAATAACATCTTCCAAGAGGAGGAAAACTGATCAGGAATATTCTCTTAAATTTTGCCTGCACTGTTTTATTTATGACAATTAAGAGTTAAAGTGACTTAAACATGTGAAGACTAGGGACTTCAAAAAATTAATCAACCATTCTGACGTAGATTCTATTTCTGGAGTTTTAATGGCATTGCTTTACCTCCCAAGGAAATGAGCTAGAGATGTAGAGACAGCAATTGATAGGTTATGAGGACTAAGCTAATCAAAGACATTTAATAAATTATTCATAATTTCCTCATTGGACCTTTTTTTTATTAGCCTAAACTTTTTACAAATCAAAGGTAAATTGAAAAACTCTATTACTTTAGGAAAAACACAAGAGGGCTTGAGAGCTGATTTTATTATGTCAAATAACATACTGACTCTCTAAAGAAATGTAATTAAGATTCTGATAATACTAAGCATTGTCATAATTGTATAAGATTTAATGAAAATGAGTTGATGAACATTTTTACAAACTTAAGAATGAATGCATTTGTACTTAAGTGCATGAGGATTATTAGCTTTGAAAAGTATCTCAGTACATGCTAGCCACAATGAAAGTCACTTCTTACATTTCCAGTCTGGGAAAAATAGTTAACTGTTATTTTAGTTAAATTATATCACGTCCACCATTCTATAAAAGAGAGCCAAATGTCAAATAAATATAGCCAAAAAAGCTGCAGAAGTAGAATAACCTGTTAATGTTCATGTTTCAGAGTCCATTAGTGATATTATGGAGCCATAGATTTCTGAAATACTTTCCCTTCTTTTGTGAGCATTTTTTTAATTCCAGAAATTCAATTAGATATTCAAGTCTTATTTAATTATCTATACTGTAGACTCTACAGTGTTCGAAAAATCCTAACTGTAACATGAGGCCTACAATGCGTCTTAGACTGATACTGAACTGGTGTGAAACAGTTTCACAAGAATTTGCCTAGTTCTTTTTAATTTGTGTGAACTATGGGTTTGTTTCTTGGTTGGGTCCATGCTTTATTGTCATGCTTCTCAAATTACATATGTTCTGATGTGCCACAGGATAAAATAGCACATTTTCTAGGAATAAAAGTTTTCCTTTTCTCACTGAAGAAAAATCGATGGATAAGTAATAAAAATTGTAATCCTAAACTGAATATGGCTATATTTTAGAATATAAAAGAAAATTCATATGCATTAAAAAAATAAAATACTAGATTAAAAGACAAATAAACCTGCCCTTTCATGGGTCTCTTTGGGCTCTGCTGCCAGAATCTCTATCCATTTACCTTTATTTTACTTAGAGAAGTTGGTGAAAAGTAATGCTCTACTGAATTCACAAGAATTCTGAACATTACTATTTTTAAGAGTTTGAAAGAGCTTAATAAAAAATGCTTAGAGGATCAGATGCTTTAAATTTGTTTTATATCTAATACACTAGGCATGCTTGATTGTTTATTTTATCTTGGGCTAGTATATTATTATTCCATTGTGGTTTGGCCCATTTCCAATTTCAGAATGCCTTGAGCCACAAATGTAGGTAGTGAGTGACTTTATCCTTCTCTTCTGAAAACGGCAGCACACACAGAAACATCTCATTCCATCTTTGACCTGGAAGATGAAAGAGGAATGAAGGGTATTGGGAGAACATTAAGTTCTCTGAACATCTCACTAAGGAGTGCTCAGCACAAACTCACAAGGGCTACAAAGTCTCTTTTTAAAGAATCAGACTAAATCACAACCAGATGGTTGTGTGTTGCTCATTTTGGGGGTGGTGTATGTGTGTGCTGGGGTGGGATGCAGGAGGTCACCAGTCAGTTACACTGCTGCTACAAGTCACAGGTAAATCCACAGGATGATCAACTCCACTCCCGTTTCAATTTAGGATAGGCTCTGTCAGCTTCTACTTGTGGATGACCTGCCACAGATTTAGGCTTCGGATAATTTATATTCTCTCAGCCACTCACATAACGCAGAAAACAGTGCCTTGTCTGAAACGAAACTGTTGCACTACAGGACATGAAACATTTATAGAAGCCAGTCGAGAAAAGCAACTGATGGCTGCTGAGGGGTTTAATGAAACAAAGATAGAGTGCCCTTCATCTGCATTCATAAAATAGTTATTTGTACACAGTAGATCATAAAATTTAAGGCTACACATACTATTCTGTCCTCATCAATTAATATATTTGAAATACATGTTTTAAAAATATAAAAATCCACTGTATACAGATATTTAAAAATATATCCACTGTATTTCAATACTAAATCTCTAAGAAAAACTCAAAGCAGTGAGTCTTCTCAGCACTCTGTCAATAATATATCTGGGGGAGTTCTGCTTACTTCAAAGGCAGCTCCTTGCCCAGCCAAGAAAGATCTACAAATGAGAAAGCTCCTCCAGACAAGGCTGACTATGTTCTCAGAGTGCTTCCTGAGCCAGCTCCAAGATATACATTCCTTGAACTTGTATAGGCTTGCCTTGCTTTATCTTCATTCTATTTCTCCAGTTTCTTCTCTTCCTTGTCCTTCCAATTTGGATAGCTTTATGATAGCATTTTCCAGCTCTTTGTCCTCTACCCATGCTTCCTAATCTATTTCGTGCATTCCTACGCCGAATTCTTCTTTTGAGCTTCCTTGGGTCACTCCTCTGACCCAAGTGACGTCCCTAGGTGTGTGATCCCCCTTCCTAGTTATGCCAAATGAAGGGAACCAGAAGACGTTATGCCAAAATAAGCCTTTTTGACATTTTGAGCTGAAGGCAATTAAGCAGTAGCAAATGCAGGAAAAGCTCTCTGCCCTCTCCCTATTTGCCTAAAAGCAGGATATAAATTTACAAAGGTGTCCCTTCTTCCCTCTCTAACAGGAAGGACAAAAGTTAATCACAGAGCAACTTTAGACCCTACCAGCCTGTAGATGGCACAGAGGAATCTACATAACGAACTTTACTAACCAGCCTTTATCTCCCACTCCTTTCCCATATATGTGCCTTCCTACAATATGCCACCTCTGGAGACTCAAGGTCCTTTTCCTTTGTCTTGTCATTTCTCTAAAAAGGTATTGTCTTTGTTTAAGATGCTATATAAGCCTGAATTCTAGGCCACCTCTTTGGGTTACTCCTCTCTGAGTTTCTCTCCCGTATATATGAGATATACATGCTAATAAACTTCTGTTTGTTTTTTCTTGTTAATTTTTCTTTTGTTACAGAGCACAGTCCAGAACCTAAGATGGGTAGGGGGAAAATTTCCTCCCCTACACTAACGTGGTTTCCCAGAACTTACCTCCCTCCTGGCTTAGGGCAGACAGAAATAATGCCATAAAAATCCTCAGACTTAACTGGGCAGCAGTACTAAACACGTTTCCTGGTTTAATTGTAAAAGACATGAAATATTTCTGTGTACCTTCTTAATTTCTATTTAAAGGAGCAAAGTTGTTATAATAGATAAAAAATTATTTGCTAAAATGTTCACTGCTCCCAAGACATCAGGTATCTTATGAATCCCTGAAGAACTTACAATGATAGTTCCGTTAACAGGGAAGAGGATGTTCTGGCCAAACATCCTTTGTTTAACTCTGATGTTCCTAAAAGTAGCTTCTGTGACAGCGCCCAGGGCAAGGACATTTCTCCGCTTTATGATACCTTTGAAATTCTTTTTCAAGTGTGTCTCACTGTCCTAGTTGATCTCCTCCAAATTTTTACCAATACCAAGCTCTGCAATTCTATTTTGGGTTATAAGCAAAGTTATTAGTCACAGTTTGTTGAATAATTAAATAGGCATAATAAATGCAGATAAGACGTTTCATACACACTTTCCTCCAGATGAAAACTAGAGTTTGAATGCACAGATGTAGAAAAGTTTCAGACATTACTGAAATAGAAAACGTTGACTCAACACTGCTCTGCCCCTTTCCTTCGTCCCTTGATTCTCCGGAGCAGAATTCTGAATGCCTGTTTCCTAAGCCAAATAATTAAAAAGTAACAATAGGTCTGTACAATCAAGTACTTCCTAAAAGCTCAATGTTAAAACAAATGAGATGATTTCCCATTGTCAATCGGTTTTCAGTCAACTAGCCTGCACTCACAGAAAACAAAACAGTATAGTTCTATGAACAATAGTTTCCCATCCCTGAAGCTTCAGAAGTTTGAGGGCTCGAATGCCTTAATAAACGCGTTTCCACGTATTACACATCAATCTCATTTTTAAGCTTTCAATGAAATTTTCATTAAGAATAAAAAACGTTACTGCAGCATTATTCACAAGAGCCAAGATATGGAAACAACCTGTGCCCATCCACAGACGAATGGATAAAGAAAACGTGGTATACATATGCAATGGAATATTATTCAACCATAAAAAGGAAATCTTCCCATTCGGGAGGACATGGATGAACCAGGAGAGCATAATGCTAAGTGAAATAAGTCAGATGCAGAAACACAAATGCTGTATGATCTCACTTATATGTGGAACCTAAAAAAGGCAAGCTCATAGAATGAGAAAGTGGGACGGCAGTTGCCAGTGGCAATATTGGTCAAAGGGACAGACTTTCACTTAGAAGATGGATAAGATCTAGGGATTTAATGTCCAGCATGGTGAGTATAGTTAATAGGATTGTATTATGTACTTGAAATTTGCCGAGAGTACATCTTAAAAGCTCTCAACACAAACATACACACAAAAGGTAACTGTGTGAGGTGCTGGACGTGTTAACTTGATTGTGGCAAGCATTTCACAATGTATACACAGTGTACTAAATTACCATGTTGTACACCTTCAAAAATCATGTGGTACAACCTAAATATATACAATTTTTGTCAATCATACCTCAATGAAGCTGGAAAAGAGAATAAAGAATAATATACGATATATTTTCATGAACCTTAAAAGCTGAGAAGAAATTAATGATTTATAAATGGTTTTATAGTTTGGAAATTTTTTCCCTCAGTTATGTCATAAGAAGTTCACGTAAGGCATTGTGATGGGAGAATTCCCATTATTTAAAAATATTTTTTAGGGTTGGAACACCCAATTTTGTAAACATTTACACTCCATGTTTTGTATCTGAAATACTCTGTCCCATAGTTTGCCATAAACTTTTATTCCTCAAGCCTTCCATTATTTGAAATTCCTAAAAGCCAGGGTTGACTTATAAAACTCATTCCATATTTGCACATTCTACAACATATTTTCACACGTTCTCTCACAATGTCCTTGACCCTAAGCAGTGTACATGGTAAATACTTTTCTTTCTTTATGTATTTGTAAAAGGAACATTCATTTCTTTACAATAATTTTTAAGTAGGCTTGTATAAAGGTTGCTATCTATCTGTCCTAGACTATCAATCTTGAGGTAATGTCTGTGTCTTTTTAATACATTTTTAATAGCATGTAGCACAATATCAAATTTCAATGTTACAAAATGACTTTAGAAAAAACTCTTCATACTTCCAGCTACAAATACCTTACCAATGTGAATAAGATTTAAATTCTGTTATAAAATCCAACCTATCAATAATTAAACATAAGAATATTAACATTTATGGGTTTGTCCATACACAATAGGTCTATATCCAATCTTTTCCCTGTAACTCATATATCAAATAAACAACAACAATAAGGAAAAATAAATTTTTATCTATTTTATTTTTTAGAGGGTTCCAGGGCACATGTGTCTCTGGAATGAAAATGAAGTTGGCAAATACTTGGAAATATTTATTTTAAAAATAAAATTCTTAGACGGAAAAAACAGCACTTGTCACAATAAAAGACCAGTCATGATACAGTGAAGGGCGTTATAATGAGCTCTTCCTAGAAATCATGGGGACAAAGTAATGTGTTCTGATAGTTTCCACTTGCCATTCTGGCATCATTTTGAAGCCATAGGGGTTCTGACTGATACCAGGTCATGAATGTCTATGCAAATTCCAAGTGATAAAACACGCAGTCATTGTTGTACAAACAGTAAGAACCTGTAAACCAAGATCATACATAATGGAAAAACTATTTTGTTTATTTTTTTAAAGCTGGCACTGAAACCATGAGAGTAGGAAGGACTTGAATACTAAATGATGTGTATTGAGGCAGCAGCTCTTTAATCTGAAAAACTGGGTCTAGTTCACACATGCAGTCTAGCAAGAAACGTTTTTTTTTTTTGGAGGAAGATTAGCCCTGAGCTAACATCTGCTGCCAATCCTCCTCTTTTTGCTGAGGAAGACTAGCCCTGAGCTAACATCCATGCCCATCTTCCTCTCCTTTATATGTGGGACGCATGCCACAGCATGGCTTTTGCCAAGCGGTGCCATGTCCGCACCCAGGATCCAAACCGGCGAACCCTAGGCAGCAGAAGCGGCACGTGCAAACTTAACCCCTGTGCCACCGGGCTGGCCCCTAGCAAGAAACTTTCTGAGAGTATTTGGATTTCCAATGCTGTTCTTCTTTCTGTATCACAGCAACATGATAATCTTCCTTTTATGTGTCTGTATTAAAATATATATATTTTATAATTTTAATTAATGTATTTATATAACATAATAGTTTATCATTTTTTAAATATTAATTTTTAAATATAAATTTAAATACATACAAATATATTTTAAAATGCAGATGGTACCCCTCCACATCCCTTATATTAATAAATTTCAAATGCCCTGCCTTACCATCTACCTGTTCTTTTAAAAATTCTTCCTTTTTCTATCAGAATTTTAACTTCTAAACCCAAATCCATTCACCTTAGCCCCGACTTAAAAGCCTTAACAGCTCCCTACCACCTAGAGCAGTGTTCCCCAAACTTAAGGCACTTGGTAACTCCTTTTGTGATTATTTACCATATTTTTCTTCTCCTTGTACTATTATTTGTTTAATAGTTTGAAAAAAATGAGCTTCCTTTTATAACTTAAATTAAAAAATTTTCTGCCATTTCCACAGTGGAATACAGTTCATCTTGCTTTACCAGTCAGAAGAGAATACGTTATGCCGAGGTAACAACAGAGCCCCAAATCCCAGTCCATAAACTGAGTTAGTTTCTTGCTCACATTACAGGTCCCTCTGAGGTCACTGGTGGGTCTGCTCCACATTTCTGTACTCTGTGACCATAGCTAAAGGAACATCTATTCTGGGACATTGCCAACTTTACTCCAAAGGGAAAAGAGGACACGGCAAATCCTTGCTCTTAAAGTTTCAGCTCGGAAGTGACACAGCTTGGTTCCACACTCATTTCCTTGGCCAGAGCAAGTCATGTGAATAGGACTGAATGGGCAAGGGAAATCTAATCTTTCCCCAGCGAGTGCAGCAGATAATTTGAACAATAATACAACCAACCACAGTTGCCAAGAATAGAAGATAGTTATAATAAAAATGGAATGAAAACACATTATCAATTTCTAGTTAGATAATGTTTCCTGCCAAGTGTTAAAATCCTGATAGTGCCAACCAATTTTCTTCTTAATATATTTAGTATATCTGGAAGAGAACTATATCTCACTATGTCATATCCACATCTGGGTATCACATAAAGTCATTCACCTAAAATCTTTGCCAGTATGATTTCCACACCTATGAAAGTGTACCTATAAAAATCAAATTAAATTCCTAAATAAGGCTCTCTGACACTGATCCAAACTCACATTTCCAGGATCAACTCCAGCCTTGCATTTTCCTTCCTCTTGTTCCTATTGCTCCCTATGTCCCCTCTTTGACAAATCCCAAGCTCCCCAGACTTCAGCTCTGCAGTACCAGATCCTCGTTGCTAAGTTGCAGCAATATTTGATGAACCAAGACTCGCCATTATTATTTGATATTCATCAAACACATGCAATTCTAGTCTCAGCCTTTATCATTATACTAAAAGTCTTACACTGTTCTTTAGTGAGAAATAACTCACAGACTACTTTTCAGATGAAGTATGAACTGAAGAATAATTTAAAAAATGTAAAAGGGACTAACTAAAAATGTAAGGTTTTGGCCTAAAATGAAGGGTAGTCAAATATATTATGAGTGTTACTACTTGGATAAAACTGTTAAAATGTGTTTATTATTATAATTAAATGTCAGCTAAGAAACTGGACAATGAACATGGAGGAGGCAGATAAATTATTCATAAATATTTTGCTTTTCTTATTTGTATACTTTGCATCATAAATAGCATCAGATTTCACAAGAGACAATCTCTAAATCCAAGAAAGTCTAAGTTTCTGCACGTGAAAAAAGAAGACCCCAGCGGGATGTGGTCTCTGAAATTATTTATGTATAGATGAAACTTACAAATGCAAAGCACACAGCTACAAATCTTAAAGGGGGTAATCTAGCATAATGACTTCTATTCCGGAAAAAACACAAAGGAACTGTTCAAAAAGCAAAATGGATTAAAATATTTTATATTAGATTCTCTCTCTACTGCTCTCTCTCTATAAAATGTATGCTGGCAAAATTAATTTTAAACTATACTTTATTTTAAATCCCCAATATAAATAACTGATAACAACAGCAATCCTGTATATGAATACATTAAGACACTGATATAGTTTGTTATTGATAAATTTCCTTTTCTAAACGCCAACTGATGCATATCTTTAAAAATTAAATTAAAAAAAGAGAGGTGATGAAGGAAAATTCCTGTTTTTGCTATTTGGCCTAATTTCATAATACACCTCACACTGTCACTACAGATATATTGCTTCCCTGATATACCAGTGAATGTTTTGAGGAAATGTGCTGAATATTCCTTTCAATAATTTTTAAAAAGTATTTGTCATGTAGTATGACTACAAGCAATATGTAGTATGCATTCTTAAAGTACATGGTTAAGTTTTATTCTTTAAACTTTTTCAGTGTTTTAATCAGTACCAAGTAAACATTTAACATTGTTAATTAAAATCGTTATCACTCTCATTTTTCTTTTAGAGGTTTCCTTTCCTAGAAATAAGTATGAATGCAGGAGATACAACTAAAATGAAATGATAGGAACACCACATCCTCTCATTTGGAACTGTGTACTTTCAAACTCTTATATATAAATTTTCCACTGATGGCAGCCTTTTCCATTTCTCATTAAACAATTATTGATTGAATGCTTGATATGTACAAGGCATCAAGGGATTAAAAATAGTGCAGGATACAGACACTGGTATCTATAATCCAGAAGAGAAGATACATCCAAACCCAAACTACTATCATGTAAGACTGTATAATTATCATATAAATTATATAAGGAAGTGCTAGAGGACAGCAGGGGATATAATCAGCATTGTGTTCTGGGGCCAACCAGAGACTGTAAGGAAAAAGTGACACCTGATCTGGGCAAAAGATAATGGTTAAAAGTCAGGCAGAGATCACAAAGAGGGAGAAGGAGGGTAAATTCTAGGCAGAAAGGACAGCCTGTGGAGAGGCATCCAGGCAGGAAATCATAATGGATATGGGATATTTCTCATAAGGGGTTTAGATTGACTAGAATTCCGCGTGGGAGAGGGCTGGGATGCGGGGAAAAAAGGCTGGTTGTTGTATCAGAGTGCAGCTTTCAGAAAAACTTCTCTGCTGAATGAACACAATAAACCAGGCATTCAGTGCGAGTTAGAACAATGAATTGCCAAATAGGGACTTTATCTAGCTATTTTAGTGTGTATAATTACAGGGCGAAAATGATGTATTATAGGAAACAAATACTGAATCAGCACATTAAGAAAGTATCCCTCATTAGCAATACTTTTCACGAGTCAGGGTGTTTAAAGTTCCAGAATAGATTATTCATGGTTTTGTATGTAGAGAGAGCCAGGAGATATGGAGGTAGATGCACAGACAGATAAATAAATAGAAAGTATCCTAATGCACTTATCTGTTAGGAAGTGCTTATTCTAATCTAGAAAATGTGTTACTGACAAATCTAAAAATAAAAATAAAAATTAGTAAACGATATTACTACTTACATTTGCACAGGGCATTCTATTTTTACAAGTGTCTTCAGATAGACCCTTATTTAATCTTCATAAAAACCAGACTGTTAAACAGCAATTATATGACTCCCATTTTACTCAGAGAGGCCCAGCCTGTCCAAGGGCCACTTATGAGGTAAATGATAAAAGCTCAAATTTGAAACTGTCTGACTCTAAAATGTGCATCTTTCCACTACCCAAATGTTGTTCCCCTAAAAATGGTGGACTTACTGGCTTTTTAACTTCGAGAAAGTCATTCAGACCCTCTAAGCATCACTGTTCTTCTGTCTAATGGGAATAAAAATCTCACTTCACAGAGGTGTCCAATTGGTTTTGCAAAATTATGTTTTTTCTAGAAAACTGTCTCTTTTACCTGTTTTCAAATGCATTGGACAATTTTATTCGTAGTGTTCTCTTATGAGGTTTAAAATCTTTACTATCTGTTATGTGCCCTTTTGTCATTCTAAATACTGTTTATCTGTGCCTTCTTTCTCTTCTTAACCAGTATTACCAGAGGTTTCTTCATTACATTGATCTCTAAGAAACAACTTACTTTTGTTTTTTGATCCTTTAGTATTTCTTTGCTTTGCCTTATTTTTTTCTCTTATCTTTTAATTTCCATCGTCTGCTCACTCTACAGGCTAACTCTGTGTTCTAGTTCTAACTTCCTGTGGATCTTTTCAGTTGTTAATTTTAATGTCCTATTTTCCATGAAGATTTCTTCTTCCCCCTTTAATTAATTTGAAGTATTTTTTTAACCTCCCAAACTAAAGTAGAAGTGGTGATAAATATCTTGCTATTGCTTGCAGTGTTATTGCATTTTGGTTAGAAAATATGTTTTGCGTAATATTGGTTATCTAGATTTACTTAAAATTTACTGAAATATATATACATTTATAAAAATTTATTGAATTTGGGACTGGCCCCGTGGCTGAGTGGTCAAGTTCGCGCGCTCCGCTGCAGGCAGCCCAGTGTTTCGTTGGTTCGAATCCTGGGCGCGGACATGGCACTGCTCATCAAACCACGCTGAGGCAGTGTCCCACGTGCCACAACTAGAAGGACCCACAACAAAGAATATACAACTATGTACCAGGGGGCTTTGGGGAGAAAAAAGGAAAAAAATAAAATCTTAAAAAAAAATTTCTTGAATTTATTGTTCTTGAATATGGTAAATTGTCATAAGTGCTCTATGTTTGCCTGAAAAGAATGAAATTCTTTATGTGTTAGGTTGATTATTTAACTCTTACATCAAGCTTGTTATTAAGTTTTCCCAATTCTCTAATCTATTATTTTTTTTGTCTTCTTGATTTAGCACTTATCTAATTTTTTTCACTCCTTTATTTCCAACCTTTCTATGATTGTCTCTCGTAAATAGCATACAACTACATTAAAAAAAATCCAGTTTGAGGATCTTTGTCTTTAATAGGTATGTTTAATTGGTTTTTTACTATAATAACAAGCGTATATTTATACTTAATTTTGCTGGGTTTTTTGGTGATTCCTCCTAACCATGTTTTTTTTCCCCTGTAAATTCCCTCTTTTCCTGTTTTATTCGTTTGATTGATTCTCTTGGTTTTTCCCCCCTCTATTAGCAAATATTTTTAAGAAATGACACTCATATTTTTAACATGTATATTTAGCAAGTTTCAAAACTAATTATAGTCTCCATTTGTTTCTGAAAAAAAACAAAGGAATATAGAGGGCTTTTTTCTAGAAGTTCCCATACCACCTTCTATGTTATTTATCTTTTATTTTATGTTATTTTAGTTTTCCAAGGTTTTTTTTAAATTTACTTAAGTATATACTTAGGTATATACATGTACAGATACTTACATACACATATACACATACAATGCACAACTCATAAGTGTACAGCTTTCAGTATAATTGAAACAATTATACTACCTTCTTTATTTCTTTTACACATATTATTTAAAAATCTCTTTCAAAATTTTATTTGTAATACAAGGTTCTTTAGGTATTCATTTTTCCATTTGTCACACTTGGTGGCTTTCTTTCCTTCATTAATTGATGTAGTCTGTAATTTTTGACTGTCATCTCATATTTACTGAGTTGCTTTCCAAGCAAGTCTCATGTGTCCTGGGTTCTGACAACGGCATGTTTATGTTTGAAGTGGCTCTGTGGCTATCTCCAGTTTGGGACCCACTTTTTTTCAGCGTTCATGTTTTTCAACACGTTCACGCTTCACAAAGGCAGTGTGAAATTAGAACCCGTACTTCCCCATAGTGAAGGCTCCTGGTTCTGCTTTCTCACGTGTGACACTGCTTCTATTCAGGGCCCCAAGTGGGCAGCAGAACTTCGCAGCTTGCCCAGCCCAGCCCAGCCCAGCCCAGCCCAGTCCAGTTTTTCTTGCCCCTATTTCAGAGCCTAAATAGCACTTCACAGTTCTAGAGGCAAGGCTGGGAGCTTTATCTCTCTCAGCAACTAAAACACTAACCTCTCACCCTGAAGCCCTGCTTCGCTTCTGATATTCCCATGGGCTGTTGGGTCTCCATATGGGCTTGCTGCTCTCCCTCTCATTTGTGGCAGCTGGGGATTTCTCTCCAGTTCAGCTGTGCATTAAACCAGTGTTCGCACGTGTGTGGGATGCGTGTGGGAGGGGCAGGGGGTGATGGGCAGGAGGAGAAGGTTTTCCCTCAGCTCGGTGCACTGTATTTTCTAGAAGTATGCTAAATGATTTTTAAATGGGTTTTCCTTTTTTATTTTTAATTGTGGTAAAATACACATAACATAAAATTTACCATCTTAACCACTTTAAATATTAACCATTTTTCATTGTACAGTTCAGCAGTGTTAAATATATTCACACTGTTGTGCAAACAATCTTCAAAACTAGTTTCATTTTGCAAAACTGAAACTCCATATCCGTTAAACAACAACTCCCTTTTCCCTCTTTCCCCCGACTCGTGGCAACCAACACTCTTCTTTCTGTCTCTATAATATGACTGCTCTAGGTATCTCATATTAGTGGAGTCATACGACATTTGTCTTTTTGTGACTGGCTCATTTCACTTAACATTACGTCTTCAAGGTTTATCCATGCTGTAGTATGTACCAGAATTTCTTTCCTTTAAGTCTGAATAATCCATCATTGTATGTATATACCATATTTTGTTTATCCACCCATTTGTCAATTGATACTTGGCTCGCTTCCATCTTTTGGCTATTGTGAATAATGTTGCTACGAACATGGGTTTCAAATGCCTCTTCAAGATGTTGTTTTCAATTCTTTTGGATATACCAAAAATGTAATTGTTAGATGATATGTATTCTTTTTTAAAATTCTCTGAAACCACTGTACTGTTTTCCATAGTGGCTGCATCACTTTACATTCCTATCAACAGTGCACATTGTTTCCAGTTTCTCCACATCCTCCACAACAATTGTTTTTTTGATAGTAGCCATCCTAATGGGTATGAAGTGGTATCTCATTGTAGTTTTGATTTGCGTTTCCCTAGTGATTAGTGACATAGAGCAGTTTTTCATGTGCTTACTGGCCATTTGTAGATAGATCTTCTTTGGAGAACTAAATGATTTTTTAAAAATATTTTTTATTGAAATTTACCAACATATAGAAAAGCATGCTGATTGACTCAAAGTTTTGTTTCCAGTAAATTATGGTTGATTATACAAACGGTTTTCCTTAGTTGAGACAATTCAGAGTTCATCAAAATCATCATATGATGTCCATCATGAATGGTATTACCATTTCACCCCGTGTCCCTTCGGGAAATAGCTACAGTTAGAGATCAGGATATATGGCTATGAACTGCCTCAGTACTCGCCCCTGAAATATCTATAAATAGTATATCTCAGATGTGAATCCAAGTAATGGTAGATTTTGCCCTGAGAATTCCATTCCAGGTAATCGTATAAAACCTATCAATCAACCAACAAACAAAAATACAGTGAATGCTATTTTCCCTACAAATGGAAAATCTGTTGTAGGACTTTTTCATGGTGAACATAGCCTGTCTTTTTTGCTTTCTTTCTATCACAGATTGAGGCACCCAACTGCAGTGGCCAAGCTGGGGTGAGGGCTGCTGCTCTGCACAGAGAAGAGTGAGGAAGCCTGTTTTTTTTTGGGTAAAGAGTTTGAGATTATCTAAGGATATTCTACAAATATAAAAGTTCTTTGTCTATTTTGTTTAGTTCTTTGTATTTTTTCTACTTAGGTATTATCTGTGCCTCACTTTTCTGTAGCAGTGTGTGCAGTCAAGGAATAATGGTATAAAAATATAAATAAAATATACGATTTAAGTTGAAATAAAAGAAGTAATATACATTTGTATTAAAAAGTTGTATAATTTGTTATTTTCAAAAAGAACAAAACTCCTATTTTGAGGCCTCTGACCTCTAGACGTCCTACTGAGGGTGAGAGAAATGTCCAATTTTAGTGTCCCCTTACCATTAGTAGATATTTTTAATAAGTTTATAAGGTCATTCTGTGAAATAAAGGAAACTACATACACAGATTTCATAACATATTCATGATTCTAGACTAGTAACTTTCAGTTTTTTCTATTGAAAAAAGAATCATAAGGGTTAAAACTGCAAACTATTACATCCAGAAATATTTAATCAATTACTCCGTCTTGAAGCTTCACCGATGAAAATTACACACTGGGTGTTTTTAGAAGAAGCTCTTTCAACTTTTCATTTTAAGTAATAATTGCATTTCTTTTACATATTTCTTTGTAATTTGTGTATTTAAAATGTGGTCTGGGTTTTCACTCAACTACCATATGATTTATTCTACTTCTTTGGAGTAATTCTCTAATAAAATAATTAATGACAACAGCATAATGATTAATGATGATATATTATCCTTATAGCTCCTAGGAGATACAAGTGCTTTATTACAGATTTCATTGCCTTCATCAGTACTATGAGGCAGACAGGATGAGAGCACATTATTCCTTTTATGGGAATTTAAAACACAAAAGAGGTTTAAATAATGTCAACTAATATTTGCATGTTTTCTATGTCCATGGATACGAATATTAGTTCATAAATGTGGGGAATTATTTGTTCTATACAACTATTTCATTTATGAGCCTACTACTAACCAAAGTGTTCTCTCAAAAAGAGAAAGGTTTACAGTTTCCCAGATTAATGACATGCCAGTGATTACCAACTTTTATCCTTATTTTGCTTAATTTCATTAAACTCCAGGAAAGTATTTTAACAAAACAATAGTTCCATCAAAGAATTTAAAATGAGATTAATTGATTCTGACTTGACAATTTTCGGTCTTTCACTTAAGTTTGGGACTTTGAAAATTACTGGTGTAGTTAAACAATACACAGCAGGAGAAATTGCCTTGGCAATATTTAGGAACACCAGCCTCAAGATCCAAATTCCTATAGCTTAGGGCAGAGGTGGGTCTGGAATCTGGATTTCCTGAAGTCTAGGCTTGAGTGCTTTCTACTCTTAGTTTATGAAACATACAGCTGCAATGTTTTGTACCTACTTTCATCAGTACATGCTGCAAAATAATGTCGTTCTGAAGACCAGCTTAAAAGAAGTGTCGTCATGGACTTCAAGTGCAGTCACTCTGTAAGTTTAAAATTGTGTCATGCTGAAATTTGATTGTATATTCTTATGGTGTGTAATGAGTGGCATACCTGCCCCAGGCTGCCGCATTTGTAGATGCCTTATTAACTGGAACACATGAAGAGTCAATGACGGTTGATTTGTTCATTTTGTAGCAGAAACCGCAGTCTGGATCCAACATACATTCATCACAGTAACTGGAAAATGAAAGAGTCACAGTCATGTTAGCAGAGACTATTGGTGCTCCTCTGCATTTTCCATTCTACTTTGCAATCAGCTTGAGGCCACGCACGGGACTAGTTTTGGCGATGGCAAAGTGACATGTGCCAAGGCAGGTGAGAGCTGGCAGGTCTCTTCCGTCTCTCCCTCCTCTGGCTGCAGTAACTTCAGAAGCCACTTGGAGATGGAAAAGGCTTGGATCTGAGACACTGGATGCAGAAGAACCCCCATCCACCTGTAGCAAATAAATACTTGCTTTCCTATGCCACTGAGATTTGTTACCAAAGAATGAACTGGCCCACCATGCCCAGCTGACTGGTTCCAAATTATACAAAAGCATTTATTTCTCTTAATTGTCTCTGTCATGTACCATATCTTTTAAAAATGGACAATATATATGTATCCTGAACTGGAAAATTCAAATAATGAAAAAATTCTATCTAAAGAAGAAAGTTAAAAAACAAAAATACCACCCCCCAAATAACGCTCATGGTTAACATCTTGGTGGACATCTGTACCTTAACAAATATCTATTGAGTATCACCTATGTGTTATGCTTAATTTAAAAGAAGCTGGTGTAGGAAAAAAGGCTAACTTTTCTCTAAGTTAATTACATCTACAGGTTAGATCATGGGGCCATAATCAATTAATCATTGATTAATAGATTAATCATTCACCTAGCAGCAGTATCTTGACTGCAGAAAAATTCTAAAGAGGCAAAATCCTTTAGAGGGCAGAGTTTTCCTATCTAAGCCTACAGCATGCTTGTAGAATGAGTTTTCTTGCTGCCACCTCATTTGCTAGACAATTCTGGAGCACCGCACATACATGGCAGGCACATGCAAGGCACTGGAGACACTAAGATGAATAAACCAAAGTCCCTGCTCCTTGGTAGAGAAAAGGTGAGGATGAGAAAGAGAGACACAAGGAAACGATGTCAGCGCACTAGAAAATACTTACCAACTACTCTAGGGACAGAGGCCTGTTCGTTTCCTGTAAGAGTGGGGGTAATTTCAGTGGTGATATTTGAACTGGATCATGAAAGAAATTCACCAGGCAAAGAGGCAGAGGCAAGGGCATTTCAGAGAACTGCTTATTTTACAGTTAAGGATCAGCCAGTACAGACTTCTTAAATATCCACTGTGTACAAGTAACTATACTATGGAGAAACAGGGTAAGAACCGCTGAAAGTTACCCAAAAAAGACATGATTCCTCAAAATCAACATACTTCTCTGATTCCTTTAGCTAAATGGAAAAACACTGGTATTGTTTAAAAATTAGACTATTATCATTTCAGCCTTCTTCTGTGAACTTTTCTTTTGCAAACAGCCATCCCTATTTTTAAAGGAGACTTCAGCCCTACACTAAAAGCAAAAAAGAGGCCTTTCAAAGCCTCGTGAAAGGTCAACGTACTTAAGAGAGGTGATACAGCACCGTAAATATAAAGCTGACCACACGCACTGTGATAAGCAAAATAAACAAAACAATAGAAAGTGCTAGAAGTACTCTGAGCTTCTGGCTTTGAGAAGTAGATGAGGCTAATTTGGAAAGGAAGATAAGTCCTAGTAGTATTTTGTTTGTTTAGTCTGCCGGTACAAGGTGGAATCTATCAACCTTGAATGCTCCAATGGCTTTAAATGATACTTATTTTGGAAAGGTCAACTCACCCATTTGCAGAGATATGACTCTACTTTATTTCTTTAAAAATAAGTAATTCCTATAAAAGGCCAAAAAACATAATGACAAAAGCTAAAAGGTACTGAGAACATGCTATATGTGCGTGTCAGACACACGAGGTGTGATCTATAACGCTTCGCCTCCGCCATCACTCATGCAAACATGCAACTCTGACTACAGCTCCCCATTCTCCCGGCTTCATATTAGATGACCCCTACTCTGCCATGATCATTCATTCAACAAATGCAAATATTTCACACTTACTGTGTGCCAGGCACTATTCCAGGGGCTGGGACACATTAGTGAACAAAACAGATTCCCTGCCCTTGTGGAGCTGATTTGTATATTAAACCTCCTGGTGACCTCCGGTTAGTTGATCCCTCTATTTGCTCCCCCTTCAGTAGCTTTTCCTTTCTTTACTTCCATCCTTATCTAGCTTATTGACCATGGCCCATCATTTCAACATCCTAAATTTCCCTGCCCATTTATCTTTCCATCTCACCCATCTAGCAAAAATCCTAGCCATATATTTATGCAAACATTTGCCTTTCCTGTGCCTTCACCCACATACACAAATGCAGCTGAAGGAATCACACAACAGAGCAGATCAGTAGTCCCCTGTAATACACTACTACCAGCCTCAAAAGGATCCTCAACAGCCTGAAATTCTTAATGGTTTTCTCTAGTCGACTCCATACAAGGAGTATTTCAGCCACCCTACACAAGGACTATTCTTCAAACCTCCAATGCTGCATTTCTCTTTAAGCTCTGCAAATGACATTGACTTCAGCTTGACAGAGAAAATAGATGAAAGTGGTACAGATGGGAACTTAATAATTCTATAGCAAAAACATATAAACCATCCTACTTTCCTATGGTCCAGTTACAAAGACAAACTGTTCTTCTTACCTAACTTTTCCAACTTTTTTCCAACTTTTCTATCTGGGCTTTCATTCCATTCCATCTCCTTAGGCCATTTCAGACCCTTGTGATTACCGCCACTTCTTTCTCTTACACGTCCACTGTCTTAAGGTAGATGTTTAGGTTTTTGATTTGATATCTTTCTTCTTTTTTTAAACTTTCTTCTTTTTTAATGTAGGCATTTATAGCTATAAATTTCCCTCTTACCACTGCTTTAGTTGCATCCCATATTTGGTATGGTGTGTTTTCATTTTCATTCATCTCAAACTACTTTCTAATTTCCCTTGTGATTTCTTCTTCGATCATTGGATTGAGAAGTGTTACTTAATTTTCACATATTTGTGAATTTCTCAAATTTCTTTCTGTTAGTGATGTCTATTTTCACTTCATTGTGATCAGAGAACATACTTTGTATGATTTCAGCCCTTCTTAAATTTATTGAGGCTCATTTTATGGCCTGGCATATGATCTTTCCTGGAGAATATTCCTTGAGCACTTAAGAAGAATGTATATTCTGTTGGTGGTGGAGTGTCCTCTAGATATGATAGATATAGACAGTTTATAGTCAATACACTAATCTTAAAGAATCTTAACCCCTTGGTTTCTAACAGTCTTCACTTCCACTTAACTATGTCCACATCCTGGAAATTGTTATCATCTAGAACAGGGGTCACCAAACTAGACAAATCCAGACTACCACCTGTTTTTGAAAATAAAGTTTTACTGGAACACAGCCAGGCCCACTCGTTTACTTATTGTCTATGACTGCCTTCAAGTTTCAAGGGCAGAGATGAGAAGTACTAACAGAATCCACAAGGCCTGCAAAGCCACAGATATTTACTATCTGGCCATTTACAGGGATTTTGCTGATACCCGATCTAGAACACATACACAGATCCCATAAGCAGATTCTTCACTCCTTTCCTTCAAGACCCCTCAGTTCCTTACTCCTGAAAAGGACAACTGCTCTTCTACCTTAACCTTCCACACTTCTTTCTTCCTGATCTTTCATGGCTTTGCATCCATTTCTGCCAAACTTTCATGGTCAATCCCTTTAAGTACTCTCACCAGACGCTCAAAGTCTTTCTACTTAGGTCCTTCTACATAGTCATCCTAAAAATTTTATGTTTGACTCTTTCCAACCATCTTTCGTCTTTCTTCCTTCATCTAGGTTGCTCTGTACTGGTGGAGAATTAACACAACCAGGCACACTGATAAAAGTACACATTCACAGTATTGAACTGCAGCTGGATCCTCACTGCTGGCAGGGCACTTTCACCTGTCCCTATTGAGTGACTTTCCTCATTCCACACGCTCGCCTCCCACCAGCCCCCAGGCCCACGCCCCCAGGTACCTCTCCCAGATGCAATCATCTTCGCAGGCGCCCTGGTCGTCCGTGTCCGGCGAGCAGGAAGAGCGGGAGCTCAAGGAGGGCCTCCTCAGGCTAGCGGCCATGGCTGTGCAGGGCCCGGGCTGCTGTGCCCAGCGGGGACACGGACGCCGGGGGAACGGACGAGCCCGGCCCGGGGGAGAGCAGCAGAGCGCGGCCGGACTCCGCCGGGCTCGGCTCTGGCCAGGCTGGCGCGGCTCGCCGACACCTCCCCGGACGGTGGCCCAGCAGCCGCGCGCGCGCTCCCCGCGCGCGCCGCCGCCCACACGCTCCCCGGCCGCTGCCCCGTCCCCCCTCCGGCGCTGGACTGCGGACAGCGACAGGGACACCCTCCTGGGAGAACTCCTGGGCCCTGCCCACAAGCTGCTTCGGACCTCCGCGGAGCGGCAAGGTGCGCTGACAGGGACGCAGGGTCCCCGCTACGCTCGCTCTCGGGGAACTGCAGCCTCCTCGGGTTTGACTTCAATGTCACACCCGAAACCATGCAACGCCTACAAGAAAACATAGGCAGTATGCTCTTTGACAGCAGTCTTAGCAGCCTATTTTCAAGTACCACGTCTGACTGGGCAATGCAAACCAAACACAAAAGGAACAAATGGGACCACATCAAAGTAAAAAAAATCTTCTGCACGGCAAAGGAAACCCTCCACAAAACCAAAACACAACCTAACCACTGGGAGAAGATACTTGCAAACCATATATCGGATAAGGGGTTTATAGCCAAAATACAGAAAGAACTCATACAGCTCAACAACAACAAAAATCAACAACCCAATTAAAAAGACGGGCAAAAGATCTGAGCAGTGATTTCTCCAAAGAAGACTTAACGGATGGCCAACAGGCCCATGGAAAGGTGCTCGACATCATTAGCCACCAGAGAAATGCAAATCAAAACTACAAGGAGAGGTCACCTTACTCTGCTCAGAATGGCTCTAATTAACGAGACAAGAGACAAGTGTCGGAGAGGATGTGGAGACAAGGGAACTCTCCTACACCGCTGGTGGGAGTGCAGACTGGTGCAGCCACTATGGAAAGCAGTATGGAGTATCCTCGGAAAACTAAGAATACATCTACCGTATATACGATCCAGCTAGCCCACTGCTGGGTATTTATCCAAAGAACTTGCAAACACCAATGCAGAAAGACACATGCACCCCTAGGTTCACTGCAGCATTATTCACAACAGCCAGAACTTGGAAGCAACCTAGGTGCCCATCAAGGGAAGAACGGATAAAGAAGACGTGGTATGTATACACAATGGAATGCTACCCAGCCCTAAGAAATGATGAGATCCGGCCATTTGTGACAACGTGGATGGACCCGGAGGGTATTATGTGAAGTGACATAAACCAGAGGGAGAAAGTCAAACACCGTGTGATCTCACTCATAAGCAGAAGATAAAAACAAGGACAAACACACACAGAGCAACGGAGATTGGATTGGTGGTTACCATAGGGGGAGGGGGGAGGGGAGAGAGCCAAAGGGGTGATGAGGCTCACATGTGAGGTGACGGACTATAATTAGTTTTTGGGTGGTGAACACGATGTAATCTACACAGAATTCGAAATATATTACAACGTACATCTGAAAGCTACATAATGTTAGAATCCACTGTTACTGCAATAAAATAAAATAAAATAAAGAAGTGTAGGAGCCTCAAGAGGCTAACAGGCTTTTGAAAAGTTATTCTAGGGATTTGTATGGCTTAGCTCAGGGCGGCAGACACCAGCCTGAGACACAGCTGTGACATAGCCACTAACTTCAACTAAACTCTATTCCGACTGGAGGGAAATCAAAACTACTGTAATCATAATTTATTGAAGGCTTCACTTTGTGCCAGATCCTGTGCCAACTGCTTTGCACCAACTGTCTCCTTTAATCCTCACATCCAAAAGGCAGGTAACCGTTATTCTCCCCATTTTAAAGCTGAGGAGGCGGAAACAGAAAGATGGCAATCTGCCTGCCATTCACAGAAGGATTCTCTAGGTAATGACATGACTTTTGCACAAGATTTAAAGGTTTAACACGTTACAGTGAAGACGCAGATCCCAGTATCACAGAACGTGCAAAACACTGAGTCCTGCCAAATGTATTAAAACACTAATTATGGATCCTCACAATCTCTTGGCCTGATTTTTTCAGATGAGGGAAAACCCAGCGTGAAAAACCATTGAGGAGATGTCTGCAGATGAGGACTATGTCTGGTCTTTAAAGCCGGGAACTATCCCAGTAGATTCTGAGTCAGTGGGTCCAGAGTAGGCCTCGAGCGTCTCCGTTCTTTGAAAGAGCCCCACAGACTACACTTCCGTGCCCTTGGAGTTGGCAAGTACAGTCATGCCCTACATCAGGACGTTTCGGTCAACAACGGGGGTCCCATAAGATTGGTCCCATGGAGCCTAGGTGTGTAGGAGGCTCTGCCATCTAGGTTTATGAACTCCATGGTGCTTGCACGATCACGAGATTGCCTGACCATGACACACTCCTCACAACTTAGCCCCACTGTTAAGCAAAGCATGACCGTACTGCCTTAGATTCTCCACGGTTCCAGACCCTGCACTGTTTAGATGACTGCACACGCAGAGGGCACCATGTCTGAGGCAGAGAGCGGCTGGAATCACAAAAGCTCTCGACAGAGAGTCAAGGAAAGAGCATACAATGGAGAAAAGAACGTCTTTTCAATAAATGGCGCTGGGAAAACTGGAAAGCCATATGTAAATGAATGAAAATGGACCATTCTTTTTCACCATTCACCAAAATAAACTCAAAATGGATCAAAGACCTAAAGGTGAGACCTGAAACCATAAGGCTTCTAGAAGAAAACGTAGGCAGTACATTCTTTGACATCAGTAGTAAAAGGATCTTTTCGGACACCATGTCTTCTCAGAGAAGGGAAACAACAGAAAAAATAAAGAAGTGGGACTTCATCAGACTAAAGAGCTTCTTCAAGGCAAATGAAAACAGGATTGAATCAGAAAAACAACCAACCAACTGGGAAAAAGTATTTGCAAGTCATATATCTGACAAAGGCTTAATATCCATAATATAAAGAACACTCACAGCTCAACAACAAAAAATCAAACAACCCGATCCAAAAGTGGGCTGGAGACATGAACAGACATTTCTCCAAAGAAGATATATGGATGGCCAACAGGCACATGAAAAGAGGTTCATCATCGCTGATCATCAGGGAATTACAAATCAAAACTACACTAAGATATCACCTTACACCCATTAGAATGACAAAAATATCTAAATCTAATAGTAACGAATGTTGGAGAGGTTGTGGAGAAAAAGGAACCCTCATCCACTGCTGGTGGGAATGCAAACTGGTGCAGCCACTATGGAAAACAGTATGGAGATTCCTCAAAAAATTAAAAATAGAACTACCATACGATCCAGCCATCCCACTACTGGGTATCTATCCAAAGAGCTTGAAGTCAGCAATTCCAAAGTCCTATGCACCCCAATGTTCATTGCAGCATTATTTACAATAGCCAAGACATGGAAGCAACCTAAGTGCCCATCAACAGATGATTGGATAAAGAAGATGTGGTATATATATACAATGGAATACTACTCAGCTGCAAAGCAGAACAAAATCATTCCATTTGCAATAACATGGATGGACCTTGAGGGAATTATGTTAGGTGAAATAAGCCAGTTAGAGGAGGATAATCTATGACTCCACTCATATGAGGAATTTAAAAAGATGGACAAAGAGAACAGATTAGTGGCTACCACGGGAAAGGTGGGGTGGGGGGTGGGCACAAAGGGTGAAGTGGTGCACCTACAACACGAATGATAAACAATAATGTACAACTGAAATTTCACAAGATTGTAACCTATCATTAACTCAATAAATATAAATAAAAAAATAAAGAATTAAAAATAAATAAATAATAAAGAAACTAATAACTCAACTTAAAAATGGGTAAAGGAGCTAAACAGACATTTCTCCAAAGAAGATACACAAGAGGCCAAAAGGCACAGGCAAAATGCTCAAGATCCTTATTCAGAAGGGAAAAGCAAATCAAAGCCACAATCAAGATATCACTGCCCATCCACTAGGACGGTGGTAATTTAAAAGGTAGACAGTAAGAAGTGTCGACAAGGATGGGCAGAAATTCGAATCCTCATACGTTGCTGGCTTGAAATAAAACATGGTGCAGCCCTTTGGAAAACAGCCCGGCAGCTCTTCAAAATCTAGACGCAGTTTCCATACGACGCCACACTTCCACTCCCAGGTTTGTACCCAAGAGAAATGGAAACATATGAAAAGTTTGAACACGAATGTTCATAGCGTCAGGATTCACAAGAGCCAAAAGTTGGAAACAACCCAAATACCCCTCCACTGGTTAGTGGATAAACAAAACATGGTATATCCAGACAACAGAATATTATTTGGCATAAAAGAGAATCAATTACTGACATGTATTATAAATGCGGATGAACTTTGAAACATCCTACATTAAAGGAGCCATCAAAGGACCTGTATTGTATTATTCCGTGTATATGAAATGTCCAAAATAGACAGAGAGAGACAAGAGTAGTTGAGGGGTTGCCTAGGGCCATGGGGATGGGGGAATGGAGAGTGACTGCTCACGGGTACAGGGTCTCATTTCGAGGGGATGAACATGTTCTACTATTGTGGGGATGGTTGCACAGCTCTGTGAATATCCCACAAACCACTGAATCGTACACTGAAAATGGGTGGATTACACGGCATGGCAGTTATATGTCAACAAAGCTGTTTCAAAAAAGAAAAAGAAGAGCAATTTTCTTTTAACTATGCGATGTGTCTTTGTCCCACGATAAGTAGCACGAGGCACTGGCTACAGCTGAGTCCCAACCAATCCAAAGGATGTGGGTCACAGCCCTACAAAGCCCACCCCCAGGGAAATGGGCAAAGACATCCTCAGAAGGAAAGGATGGGGGATGCTGGTGTCAGGAAGGGGGTGCAGACTTGCTCCAGCCAGCAGCATGGGCGGGAGCAGCCCTAACCCTAGCCTTCACACTAAAGAAATTTTGCCTTGAATTTATGCCTCGATCTTCCCAAGGGAAAGCAGGTGCAGCTTATGGTGTCTCTCTAGAAAAGAGGGTAGCTGGCAGAGGACAGAGTGGAAATTTTATCTTTTGATTTTCAAAGCAGCTATTCCATGTGGGAAACACACCGAAAGGGAGAAAACGAGAGTGCATATGCTGTAACATTCTCTCTAATTCAATCACTCCAAGACACGGAGGTTTCCTTAGAAACTTGCCCAGAACAGAGCTGGAGATGGGATTTAAACAACAGGACTTGGAACAAGTGAACATTATTGACTCATTGGTGTGATAGTCAGGGACCCACGAGGGTGAACACAGATCCTGCTAAAAGATGAATGAAAGTGCCCAAGGGCATCCATGAACTCTGGTGAGACAGAAGGAGCAGGACCTGTGCAGTGAGCATGGAAATGGGAACTTTCCATGACACACAGGCTGTGAGCGAGTTTCACTGGAACCACTCATCTGAGAGCTCGGCCTCTCTCGTCTGTCTGTTTACCAGTTTAGACCCTCAAGGGGAAAAAACTATTTTTGTCTCCTGTTTCATGTCTTCAGGAACATTTGCTAACTTAAGGCATCAGCTGTCAGAGCTGCAGGAACTTCTGGAAACCACTTAGGCCCTCCAGCCGAGCCCGATGTTACAGATGAGGAAACTGAGACACAGGGAGGCTCCAAGGACACGCTGGTAGTGTCTCTGACAGCTAGCCCAGGGCCTTTCAACCTGGCGAGACATGAAAATCTCTGCTCCCTGTGCCAGGAGTGGCCTGATCATTAGAACAAGACATTTTCGAAGAAAGCTGCCTGTTTACCATCGTGACCCCCAAACAAAACTTGAAGGATACCAGTAACTTTTCACATCATTTTAAAGAAACAAAGGTTGGTGCTTTATTTTTGCAAAGGGTAAAATATACCATCATTTTTGTTCTTTCCCCAACGCAGAAAGGAGACAGTCTACTGGACAGGAGAAAACTCTAGGGCGAGTTGCCATTTTCAGTTTATCCCCACGGACATTTGAACCAAACGACTTGAGTCCTGACCCCTTCGTCCCTATAGTCCCCCACAGTAAACGCATCAACTCATCACAAATGAGCAGAGACACATTGGTCTCCTCGGCCAGGTAGCATCCACATTCGCGACAGGTGTGCTCCTGCCACCAGGTCCCTGTCCCTCCCTCAGGGGTCCAGACAGGGCCGGACACAGGGGTGGCAGCATGGTGCCGCCTTTGGTGGCGGGTAGCAGCTCTCTCACCTGTGGGCTCACCAGGCCAGGGCCGTGTCCTTCACCGAGGTGACGGAGGTCTCCTGCTGTCCCTGCAGACGCCGACGAACAGCCCTCGGTGATAAAGGACCGGGACACGGAGCAAAGGGCCCCTGTCCCCTGCGTCCGGCCCACAGGGTGAACCACAGGCGGGTGTCCGGGCTCAGAGGCCTTCTCTCCAGCCCCGGAGCTTCTTCTGCCGGCCCCTGGGCGCCGGCTGGCCCGGGACGCGGGGCCGAGGCTTCTGAGGGAACAGGCCACCTCTCTCTGCTCCCCTTGCCGCGCCCACAGCCTGGCCCCTGGGACCCAGGACCTCTCCGCACGCCCCACCCAACCTGGCCATGGAGCAGAAGGCGGGACAAGACCCTTGGGAGCGGCCCTTTGGCGCCATTGGCGGTTCACATGCGCGTGGCGGGCGGTCACGGGCACGCGCTTTCTTTGGCCGTGTGCACAGGGCCAGGAAGCGAGCCCGGCCGACCTTGGGGTCCGCCCATGTCCGCCGCTGGAGGGAGGCCGTGCGGCTCCGAGCGCGTCCCCGCCACAGCCCGCGGGGAGATCCCGGCCATGGCCATGCCAAGCTGGGCTGCTGCAGCCCCACCACCCGCCCCTCAGGGGACAGTGGGGAAACGGAGGCCAGGAGCGCCAGGGACTGGCTGGGCCCTTGAGCTGGGCAGAGGCCCCAGGACAAGAAATAGAGCCTCCTCCCGTTTGCATCGCGGCGTCTGTGTTTCCGTTCACTGGCTTATTCATCCACTCATTCACTCATGGCCTCACTCACTCACTCATTCATCCAGTCATTCATTCATTCAGGCCTTCACTTGTTCCTCATCCGTTCATTCGTTCAGGTAGGAATTCATTCTTTTAATCATTCAGCCAGTGGCCTCTATTCCCTGCTTGTGTGCCCAGCACTGTAACTTCACCAGGGAGCAAAACCCAATATGTTTCCTGCCCACGTGGAGCTCAGGTCCCTTGTGTGACATGAAGAAAATGTCAGAGAAATCCCATGCTGGGCGCTGCCATCTTGGGTGACCCTTGATCCCATGTTCAGGCCCAAGAGCCCATTACCACGTTTCCTCCAGGCAAAGGCAGACCCTGAGGGCAGCCTGGCTCAGGGAGGCCTGAGGAAGATGCCCCATGGGGGCTGAGGGTCTCTGGGCTCAGGGTGGGGAGGCAGGCGGCACAGGGAGGGAAACGGGGTTCCTGGGCCAGGCTGCCGAGAGGCGGGGTGAGTGGGCGCTGGGAGCCACCACCTTGGCTCTGAGCTTGTGTCTTTGCCTCTGTGCCTCTCCCTGGTGAGAAAAGCTCAAACCGTCTACACTACCCCCACCCCTCGCCCCTCACCCACCCCATCCCTGTACAGTCCAGAGTGGTGAAAGCCAAGGAGGGGAGAGGCAGGGACAGGGGGAGCCCTGGGCACCGCTTCCCTCACTCCAATTAGAAATGTCTGCTCTGGCTCCACCCTCGGCATGGGCTCCCCTGGTTCCCTACAAACCTCCTTCTCCCTCAGCCCCAGTCCTCACCCACAGAGAGTTGGGCGGGGCTGGCTCTGCATCTCCATCCTCCACGGGGGTCTCCCAAGTCCCCCAAGAGGTGCTGCCCATGCCACTGCCCTCTGCCCAGGCACTCATCCAAGCTGGAGAGGTGTGCACACCTCAACTCTCAAGATTCAGGGGTTCCAGAGCCCCCCAAGCACCAGCAGGCTCCCCTCCCACCCTCTGCAGGCCACAGGCCTCTGGTGGAAGAGAGGGAGCTGGGGAACTCAGAGATGCCCACTGTGGCCTCCCCACCGGGCAGCATGGCCTCGGTGACCAGTGTGGTGTCCACAAGGAAATGCAGGGTCTGGTGGGGCTCATCCCCTGTGAGGTGACAGAGGAAGCCATGGAGGTCAGCAGAGAAGGCTCTGGAGAGACAGGAAAGTCGTGGCCCCCACCCCAAGCTGATGGCACCAAGAGAAACTTGCCCACCTACCACAGGACCCTCCTGGCAGCATCTCCCAGGCTGACCTTTAGGACCCCATGGCCATCTTGGGCCACCTTTCTGAGCCACTGGGTCTGGATGTGGGGACATGTAGGGTCCTCCCCAGCCCCAGCTAAGAGAGGGGACCTTGGGGAGCTCGCAGATGAGAGCAGAGCACGCCAGTCCTGGGACTGAGGAAGTTTTGATGCCACTCTGTGAGTGGACACTGGGCAGAGGTTGGCAGGAAACCCCCCAATATATCTGTGCCCATTGTAATCCAGGGCAGGGGACAGCCGGGCACTGCTGTCACAGCCACAGGTTGGCTTTGTGAGCGGAGCTTGGGAGAGGGAGAGGGGGACTGCCAGCACTGGAAAGACACGGGCTTTGACTTTTCAGCTCCTGCTGGGCTGTGGAGCCAGCTGAAGACAGGGCCCAGGAGCTGGGAGAGCCATCCCCTGCTCCGGCTCCTGCTGGGACTCTGGCCTGGCTGAAGACTCAGCCATGGAGCAGGGAGAGCCATGCCCTGCTCCAGCTCCTGCCAGGGCCCAGGAGCAAGCTGAAGTCGCAGCCAGGGAAGAGGGAGAGCCATCCCCTGCTCCAGATTCTGCCTGTGCCTGGGAGACTGCTGAAGCCCCAGCCACGGTCCAGAAAGAGCCATCCACTGATCTGCCTCCTGCTGGGGCTAGCGAGCCAGCTGAAGCCACAGCTGGAGACCACGGACAGCCATCCCCTGCTCCACATCCTCCTGGAATCCTGGAGCCTGCTCATGCCCCAGCCCTGTCCTCGGGAGAGCTCACTCTCCAACGCCCATCATCCCCAGCTCCTGACCCATCCCTTTCACCTTCTTCCTCACCACAACCTCCCTTCGTCTCCCACCTTAACCTGTATATCTGTGTAGCCGTTTCTAATTTTCATTTTCTTGTCTTGTTGTGGTGTTTGTGTCACCTTGAAATAGATTTATGGATTTATATTTTAAGACATCTGTGTTTTCTCCTTTTAAATTGTACAATTCCTGAGCATTAAGTTCCCAGCTCCTAGAGACAGCCCCCAACAGCTCACTCATCTAGCAGTCGTCTAGAAGGAGCACCATGATTTCCTGTTGTCTTCCCATGTGCCAGGGCCGCAGCCTCAGCAGAGCCCGCAAGGAGTGCCCAGGATGCAGATGCGGGCTCCTGTCCCGCTCGAGACATCTCAGGACGTTTGTGTGGAGGGACACAAAGGTAACACGGGGACGGCCAGGGTGGGAAATCAAGGCCAGGCCACCAATGTGGTCTCACTTGGACAGCCCTACGCCCCCTCCCTGTGTGTGTGGGGGGGGGTGGAAGGGTGGTTTGTGTGAGTGGACCACCACGAGGAGGAGCAGGCTGATGAGGGGTTAGAAGCCTGGTGGGCCGGTCCCATTCCCACCCCAGCTCATGGCTGATCAGGTGGGACGTGGAGTGCCGGGCAGCACCGTCTGCCCGAGGTTTCTCCCGAGCCCCTGAGGTCTATCTGTTTCATCCTGGGGAGAATTCTGCGCAGACACAGGGTGGTGCCTGATGTGGGAGCATTAGGCGCAGAGGGCAGAAGAAAGAGCAGAGGCAGCTGAGCAGGGCTCTGATGCTTCTGGGCTGACTGTTGGTCACTGTCTTTGCAGAGGTCCACTCGGGACACGGAGTCCAGCTCCCCGAGGGAAGAGAAGCTGGGCAGGAACAGCGTAGCGGCAGGCGTGGGGAAAAGGCTGCCGTCCTCAGGGACTGTTGGACAAGGATCAGAGCCTGCACAGCACCCAGCCTGTGTGCGGGGAGCACAATCACATCCAGCAGCTCCTGCAGAAGGGCAGGAGACAAGCGGCGCCCCAGGACAGGAGGAGGGAGAGGCAGCCCCTACTTAGACTCCTGCAGGAGCCTTGCAGCCGGCTCTCATGGAACCAGCTGAGCAGGGAGAGCCATCCCCTGCTCCGGCTCCTGCCAGTGCCCTGGGGCAGGCTGAAGTTGTCGCCAGGGAGCAGGGAGAGCCATCCCCTGCTCCAGATCCTCCTGGAGCCCTGGAGCCCGCTCAGGCCCCAGCATTGTCCCCGGGAGAGCTCACTCTCCAACCCCCGTCATCCCCAGCTCCTGACCCACCCCTTCCACCTTCTCCCTCACCACGACCTCCCTTCCTCTCCCTGCTTCCCCTGTATGTCTGTTGAGCCTTTTTTTCTTTCCGTGTTTGTCTCTTTGTTTGGTGTTTCTATAAATTTTAAAATTAATTGATTTCTGTTTGAAGAACTCTGCGTTTTCTCCTTTTCAATGGTACGATTCCTGAGCATTAAGTCCAGTCCCAACGCTTGGCCTCCATCGCCGCTGTCCAGTTGCTGAACATTCCCTTCACCACAAGGGAAGCCTGTTCCCAAAGTGCTCATCCGCCGTTCCTCCCTCGCTGCCTGACAACCCCTAATCTGGGTTCCGGCAGGTTGTGGTCAATCTTTTCTGGATGTATCCGATAAGCAGTGTCATGCCATAGGTGGCCATCCTAGTCTGCTTCCATATTTTCAGGACTGGTCGATTTTTCATTTCTCTTTCTACTTGAATAGCATTTTTGCCAGCTGACAGGAAAGTCCCAATGGATTATGGCTTAGATGCTTCAGATGAAGCCCTTTTAGTAAACATGTGCATTATGTCAGGCTACAGACCACTCTTCTAAGGGGGACCCCAGATCCCCAAGCCACACAGGAAGTGCCTGGTTCTTCCTGTGGCCAAAACACAAGCAATAAAAAGGGAGACAGCTGGAAAGACAAACCACAAACTCGAAAGCCTTCCTCCTAAACTAAGGTGAGAGAAAGGTGCAACCTCCCTCTGGACCAAAGAATCCCGAAAGTCCTTGTTTTCAAGGGACAGAGAGTAAACACACGCAATTCCCCCGAGAGGCGATACATAGGGACAGCATATGTCAGAGATGCTCGACCTCCCCCGTGAGGACACGTGCAAACGTAAACACCGTGGAGATGGCATTGGTCACCACCAGACTGGCAGGTTTCTGGTCTGGTTGCGACCAACCCTGGTGAGAATTTGGGGAATCAGAGGCCCCCGCAGATCCCTGGAGAGCAGGGGGAAAGGACACTGCTCTCTGTGAGAATAGCCTGCAGGACCCTTCCAAGTTCCCCAGGACCCCACCTTTGCTGGCAGTGCGAATGCCAGGAGTGTGGCCCACAGGAGGTCTTGCCCAAGGTTTGCAAGATATCTTTTCAACAATAGTCATGACAGCACTGGTTGCAATGGCTGGGAGTTGGGAACACAACTCAGGTTCATGGAGAGGCAATGGGACCCGTGCGGCCCATCCGTCAGAACACGGATATGTGACATCAACAGGGAGACAGACATCTATGAAAATGAATGTGCGTGTGAGAGAGAGACAGACAGAAGGAGACAGAATGAGAGCAACCACACCAGGGAGATATGCACCAAACTGTTTATGGGGCTCGCGACTTTCCAGTCTCTCATCTGCTCCTGGCAGGATGTTGAAAGTTCTTAGAATGTGCGTGTATTCCTTTCCTAATTCTAAAAAGGTGAATATCACAGCTTAAATGAAATCCATTGATGATCCACCTTTGGAATAAAGTACATTCTTTAGTTTCTATTTTTGAAGATTTCTATTCCAAGACAGTGAACGTTTATTGTAGTAAGATAATGAATTTTAAGAGACTGAAGAATTAAGGAAGTGGCAACTCAGGAGTGCCCTTCACGGGTGGTCTTCACCTTTCCAGTCCTTTCCCTTGGTGTCCACATGTGTGTGCGCGCGGGCGTGTGTGTGTGTGTGTGCCCGTGTGCCCGTGCGCGGGGGTGCATGTGTGTGGGGTGATGCATGTTCACACCTGTGCTGCGTGTGTGCACATGGATATGCCGGTGTGTGCGTCAGAGTGCGTGCATCCTGTGGGTGCTGAGTGCGGAGGCCTGCAGGGCGTGTGCTCCTCTGGATCTGATTTCTTCACGGGCGGACCCTGGTCAGACAACACTCTTCCTCTTGGATATCCCGGCATCCGAATTTCCAAATGGCCCCGATGTGGAACGTGCCCCGTTTCTGACTTTCCTCTCCCCTCCTCACGCTGATGGGAACATCAGCCTCCCTCAATCTCTGATCCTGGAGGACATATCCCCAGAGGGGGAGATTCTGGCGCATGACGTCAACACGGTGTTCCGCTGTCGGTCACTCTCTGACCTTCAAGGTCTCCTTCTCTGCTGTGAGCCTGGTTTGGGAACGTGGGGATGCAGAGAGCCTGGGGCAGAGAACTCAGGGAGGGATGGACAAGGACTGGCTGCTAGGATGCAGGTGAGGAAGGCACCAGGGGTGACCTACCCAGCTGGAGGGCCCCCCTCCTGCCCTCCTGGTCCTGCTGCTGCCCTCATCCCTGGTCCCACCCTCCACCTCCCTAGCCCACTTTGGCCTCCCAATGCCCCTCCCAGCCTCTAACTCTCCTGAGCTGAGTAGCCTGACCTGCTGACCAGGACAAAGGATGAGGAGGGCCCACACACTCCTGCCTGCTCTCTCTCCCTCCAAACCCCATCCTCGAGGCAGGAAAGAATATCTAGGGCAGTGCACAGAGTCACAGGGACCACCTCGAACGTGCTCCATCCAGGGGTCGTTCTCAGCTGCATGCGCAGGACCCGCTGGACCTCGTGTGAGCAGAAGGGACTTTGACAAGGTATGGCGGAGGCCTCGTGGAAGGTGCCAGAGCTCTAAGCCTGGGGCTGGGGGGCTTTAGAGAAGGTCATTGAGCCCAAAGCAGAGCTAGGGTCCTCTAGCAGTGACCCTTGCCTCAGGCTCTGTGCCAGCCCCTGGTCCACACAGCCAGCAGACTCTGCTTCTGGGAGGGAGGGGCTGTGCTTAGTGGGGACGAGGGAGAGAGCCCTGGGGACCTTGACAAGGGACTGCCATTCGAGCCTCGCTTTCCTCCCCTGAGCACTGGGCTGGCAGCCGACCTTCCATGGTAGTGTGAGACAAGTTCACAGAGGCTGCACTTGGAGTGGCTGCTCCTTCGAAGAGCCCCACAGCTACTAGCTCCCATGATGAGGAATCCCAGGAGGAGAGCTGGGCCGGGGGCCTGGATCCCACCCGGGCTGGCAGACTGTCATGGCACCGGATGGGGTGGAGAAAGATATTCCAGAGGAACAAAGGAGTCAGAGCGAGTCGGGCATGCCTGGCGGGAGAACAGAGTGGGCAGAGGCCAAGGGCCCCAGGGACTCCTGGGGGTGATGTCAGCAGGATCGGCTCCTGGGCACGAGCTCGGACCAGGCCTCTATTTGCCACATGAGCTGTCTCTCCCAATCCTCCTGGCAGCCTAGTGGGGCATGAGGGATTCTGGCCTTCAATTCACTGATAAGGAAACCGAGGCTTAAAGAGACTGGGTCCCTCTGTGCCCAACAGAGGAGCAGAGCCAGGACTGGAAGCCAGTGCCTGTTAGACCCCATGGGCCCCCCTGACCAGGAAGGACCTCTTTTCCCTAAAGTCCTGACAATCTTTGGTGCTGGTGCCCAGAGAGACCTCATCCTGTGGGGGGATAGGCTGGTCCTGGTCCTCGGAGAGCCCACAGTGTCTGTGGCTGGCCAACCTGGTCACCACCCCAGCCCCAAGCAAACGGGATGGCCCTGGGCCTCAAGTTCAGTGATGGCTGGACGCCGGAATGGGGCTGGCTCCAGGAAAGACAGGAGTCCTGAGCTCCAGGAGGTTGCAATGTGGGACACTGGGCAGAATGACCCCGGGCCGGAGAGACAGGGGTCCTAGGCGATGCTCAGCCTCTCTCTAGCTGGCGACTGCAGGGGAGACCCTGAGCCTCAGCTTCCCCTTCTGCGCAATGAGGAAATGACTGGGCCTCCGTATGGGCTCTTGGGAGACTCCGCTGAGGAAGGACTTGTGGATCTCTTGCCTGCTGCCCGGAGTGCATTGGGAACCACCTGCCAGGCTGTCACAGTGGTCCTCCTGGGTGCGGGGTCTGGGGAGTCCCTCCTCGGCTTCCCTCCTGCTGCCCTGTCCCCAGGAATAGCCAGCATTCCTTGAGGCGGAGTTGAAGAAGATCCAGGCGACTCTGTGTTGCAGGTGACAGGGGCTCAGAGCCGGAAGGACAGCTGGACACATTCCATGCCGCTGTGCAGGGCCTGCCCTGTGACAGCCTCGGAGCCCACCAGAAATCAAGTCTCCTCCTCGGTGGATCCCAGCTGCTGTGACTTTAGGCGCTCCCTCACTCATTCACTGAGGCTTTCATTCCCTCCTTCCTTCCTTCACTCACTCACTCACTCAGTCATTCATTCATTTCTACTCTCACTCATACTTTTCACTCATTCAGCCCAAATCCTCTGGTCCCTGCTGTGCACCCAGCAATGTGACCTCACCAGTGAGTGTGACCTGGCGTGACCCTTGTCCCCGCGGTTCACATCTGCTGTGTGACATGGAAGACGGCCATCTCTCGGGTGAGGGGGAGTGATGAGCACCAGCAATCCGCTTCTGAACAGAGAGGCCAGTCATGCACAGGAAAGAATGGAGAGAAGACGTGCACGGCTCCTCTGCTAGAACAAGAAAAGAAGGAAAAGTTAGGACAAAGAAATATGCCCTATGTTGAACAAAACATGGGCTCTGATTACAAGTGTGCACTGATTCCTAAAACCAACAAAGAAGAAATCTAATGGATTGGGGCTTGGTGACACCATTTTTCTGACCAACAATGGCATTTGAGGAAACATCTTCTAGGGCTCACACTTTTCCTAAGGCCTCTTTCACCTCCTAGCACTTCAATCTTCCTCCTTGGAAGCCTCTGTCCTGGTCCCTCCTCATCCAATGGCTCTTCTGCTGCTCGGGGGCCTGCCCTGCGAGGCCACCCTCATCCATCCGGGACTGTCCGCGCCATTGGGACAGGCTTCCCGCATTCCCCCCTGGGCCTCATGAGCTCCTGCTTCTTTTGCAAGGCTGGCACTTTCACTTAGGATCACTTGGCGTCGTTCTTTGCAGTGGTTTCCATCGTCACACACTGGGTCCCCCCTGATGACTCCCTGAGGGAGGCCATTTGTCAGCATCTTCCAGGCGAGGAAGCTCAAGTCCAGAAGGCTGTACAGCCTGTCCAAAGACACAGCCAGTGTGGCGTCTCAGCAGAGTTTGGTACCCATGCAGAGGAGGATGGAGGGGAAATTGTTTGCAGGTCTTCCCAGGAAGCCTGAGGGAGGATGCGGGGAGTGAGCCTGGAGGATTAAAGCCTTAGCGGGGCCTGAAGAACCAGCACCACTGTGGTGAGCATCACTCTGTCCCAGCAGGAGACCAGGTCCTGCCTGGACTGGCTCGGTCCCCTCAGGTGGAGGGAACACCCCAGGGCATTCCTGCACAAGGCCGCACAGCCTTGCAGGAGAGGGAGGGCCCATGGGGCAGGAGAGCCCTCAGGCAGGGAGGAGGGATGCAGGCACTGCAGGGGGCCGCTATCAGTCTCCTGGGCACTGGCTCCCAGCTGCAGGGGCACTCAGGTGGGCTGAGGGAACAGGAGTGCGACCACAGCAGTGTCTGCGGCTGGGCTCTCCACAAAGGTCCCGCCCTTCTGCCCAGAGAAAGACTCATCTGCATGGCATTTGTCCTTCCAACACAAAGTGGGGTCCAAGACCACCCCTCCACCCCACCTGCCCGATTCCTTTCCACTCATCTCAAGTGACAAGCAATTCTGAATATTTGATTGGTGTTGGATGCCCAGAGACAGTGGTTTTTGGGGCCCACGTTGTAACCTTGCTGGCATTTTCAAGATCTCAGGATTTTGATGCAAAACAGGAAAATGCTGAGGACCCCAGAGAGCTTTCCGGAAGCAAAAAGCTTTGCAGTACTGCCTTCCCACCAGCTCTTCTCAAAATCCTCCAGGCCCCGGAGTCTCCATCTTGGGTGCTCAGATTGCTGGAAGGATGTGCCTTCCAAACGTCCTCAGGGTGGGCTGGCAGGACACACGGAATGGTGGAGCGAGGAATTCAGCAAATCCGCCTCCCGCACAGCAATGACCACACTGGAGAAGCCGGCAGAAAACCACCAGGTCAGCACTCTGCCAAGAGACCGAAGGCACACAACCCACCGAGGAGCATCTGAGGCCGAGGGAGACCAATGAGAGTCTGTGGTGTTTTCACCCAGGGCAGCTCCCGGCCCCCACACCCTCAGTGTCAGGACCCTGCGACAATGGCAAGCCTGAAGGCGGCTGCTTCCCTGTCAGAAGTTGCCTACTTGGTTTCTGCACAGGTGGGGAATCCCCAGCCCCTGAGCATTTCTGGAAACTGTAGCCATCTCAGCGGCAAGCTGCCATGGAAGGCCAACTTTGTAGCTGCCTGAGGTTGGATCCAGAACAGAGCCACAAACTAGCCAGAAAGTGGAGAGGGAGAACCAGGCAGTGAGACAGACACAAGGACTTGATGGGCTCCACGCATCCCTGGGGGTCTGGACGGTTGTGCACACATGCAGGCCTGTACACACTCAGGAGAGACTAGGCAGGTGCGCATTGTGGGGAGGGTTAGAGACCTGCCACCAGCCCAGGCCTTGGCCCCAGGCCTTGCTGCCTCCCAGAGGGTCCCAGATGACTGAGGGGCAAAGCCCAGCCCTGTGGGCTCCCTGTCCTCTCTGGGGCTCACATGCAGAAAGGCCTTCCCACCTGGAAACTTCTCCTTGGTCTTCTTCAGAGGATGAGCCAAGGGGCTCTGAAGGTAGAGAAGGTGGGGAGCAGGGAGGAGAGGCTCCTGAGGCCTCAGCCCTCCTGGGACAGGAAGAGAAGGAGCTGGGAGTGGGGAGGGGGACCCTGCTTTCTCGGCCCTCAGTCCCCCTCCGTGTACACCTCCCTCTGAGGAGATGGAGTCCAGGAAAACCTGGAGAGCAGAGCTGGTCCCGATGAGTAACACTCCCAGGGAGGAGGATCGGAGCTCAGCCCAGGATGAGCCCAGGGAGGAAGCGAGCCTTTCACCGCAGGACACTCCACTCACGGTCAGTGTGGCCCTGGCAGGCATGAATGTCACTGCCTGTCCGACACACCCCTGTGGAGCGGCTCAGTGGGCAGGGACTGGCCTCTGACCGACAGAGCACAGCACAAGTGATAGGCCAGCCCTCCAGATCTCATTCCCCAGGCTGTCCTTCCCACTTCCTCCCGCTCTTGTGTTCCCTCCTTCTCTCGCTCCCTTTGTTTCTCTCTCTCTCTCTCTCAGTCTCTCTTGCCCCTGGACCTAGGGACCATGCACGGATGTCCTGAGCTCCCCTATGTAGAGGTCACATAGGGAAGAACCAGGGGCATGCCCTGGAAAACAGGGAGAAAGGAGCTCAGCTCTCAGTCAAGCTGATCATGACCACGCACACGGGAGTGACCTCCATAGCAAATCTCACTCTAGCACAGCCTCAGTTGAGGCCACAGCCCTAACCTGCAAGACGCCAGGAGGCAGAGGCTCCAGTTCAGCAGTGCCAGCGTTCCTGCCCACAGAGATGGCGAGATCATCAGTATTTGTATTTGAGAGGTGCAGGGTTGGGAGCAATGGAGTCCAGGAGGAGCAGATCCCTCTCGCTGCCTCCCAGGCCCCGGGTCTGGCCTGCCCTCCTCCCTCCGCTCTCCTCCAGGCTCTCTGCAGCCATAGTGCCAGCCTTTCAAACCTCCTCTGGCAAACTCGCTTTGGCCTGAGTGTCTCTGCACCAGCAGTGCCCTCTCCCTGGCACACTGCTCCCGCTATGTGCACAGCTGGCTCCTCCTGTCACTATGCTCTCAGCCAATGTCACCCCAGGGAGGCCTTTCAGACCCTCCTACCCTGTGAGACCCCAGCCCTCCCTGCAGGACACTCTTTCTTCTCATTCCAGTTCATGCTCTTCTCTTTCACACATCTTGGATGTGGTGCTTTTGCCCGTCTCCCTCCAGACTGAGCTCCTGTGGGGCAGGGACCACTGGGCACTTTTTAGCACCACCCCAGGGCTGACCAGGGCTCCTGGCCCAGGGTGAAGGCTTGGCACACAGCTGCTGAATGAGGAAACAGGGGGATCTTCGGTCCCTCCTTCCTGCTTTTGACCTGCTGCAATGGTGGAGACGAACGCTAGTAATAGGAGGTGCAAGCAGGTTCTGAGGCGAGGGGATGGCCAGCGTGACTTTCACATGACTCCTCCTTTGTCCAGTTGCTCCAGCACGGCTCAGTGGGCCCCCCTGACACTGGAGGTTCCCCCCAGTGGCCAGTAGTTGACTGCAGCCACGCCAGGGACAGCACAAAACCACACATTCATCTCTATTGGGGGTTCTCAAGACGGTGGCTCTCTAGGTTCCCAGTGGGACCTACGACACCAAGGACAGTATGAGGGGCTTTGGAAGCTTCCTTCCCCCTGCCCATGTGTTCATTCATGGGCGTCATCTTCACTCACGAGGCATCCTTGCCTCAGCTAGGACAACGACTCCCCTCGACTTCCAAAAGAGCACCCCAACAAAAACCATCTTTCCTTCTACTTTGGCATTGCTGCACCGTGCTCTGGCATGTCCTTCTCTAGCCCGATGATCATCCACCAAAGCCCCTGAACCTCTCCCTAATCCACAGGCCTGCAAGGTCTGGGAAGCATTATCCCAGGGTCTTGGAGCATAGTGGGTTGATGGAGAACCAAGGCCAACAGACACTTTGCAGTCATGTGGATCACTGACTTCAAGCATCCTAATTTATACAGGAGACACTGTGGCCTCACTCCTCTAGCCCCTGTCTACACTCGGGTGTGTGGGGTCGTGGAAGGTCTAGATGCCCACAGAGGTTGGTAACTTTCCATTTGAAGATCCTACCCTTAATCCCACTGGCATAGCGACTTTTACCATGAAGGTAACACATATACAGGCTCTGAGGACTAGGATGTGGACATCTTTGGTGACAGCCATTACCAAGACTACTCCATGGGAAAATTGATCATCACCAGGGTTGCAGCTAAGGAGCAGGGTAACCCTAGGGAGAGATGTGTCTTCAATAGACACTGCCAGGGGATTGACAGAGACAGAAGTGCAGGGAGTGCCGTGGGGTAGCATCTTCCATAGTGTGGCCTGGGGAGGTTTCTCTGAGGAGGTGATTTAAATATTTTTTATTTAGATATTAATTTCCATACCAAAAAACCCAACATTTTAAAGTGTATAATTCACTCTGAATAGAGAACACAATGTTGAATGAGGAGAACAAAGTTGGAAACTACTTGACTTCAAGACTTACTAGAAAGCTACAGTAATCAAGACAGTGTGATATTGGTGAAAGAAATGACAAATCAATCAATAGAACAGAATAGAGAGCCTAGAAATAAACCCACAGGAATATAGTCAACTGAGATTTGACAAAGGAGCAAAGGCAATACACTGGAGCCAACATTGGCTCTTCAATCAATGCTGCTGGAACAATGGACATCCAGCTGCAAAAATATGAATCTAGACACAGATCTTACACCCTTCTCAAAAATTAACTCTATATAGATCATGCATCTAAATGTAAAACGCAAAACTCCAAAACTCTTAGAAGATAACGTAGGTGAAAACCAAGATGACCTTGGGTATGTTGATGATTTTTTAGATACAACTCAAGGCACAATCCATGAGAAATGGATAAATTGGACTTCATTAAAAGTAAAAAGTTTCTGCTCTGTGAAAGATGATAAGAGATTGAGAAGACAAGTAACAGACTACAGTAAAATATTTGCAAAAACACATCTCATAAAGGAGTGATACAGGAAATGCATAGAGAACACTTGGAACTCAATAATAAGGAAACAAACAACCTCATTAATCAATGAGTGAAAGATCTGAACAAACGCCTAAGTGGTTGCTGAAGATTGATGGGGGCAGGAAGAGGGATGACTCTGCAGAGCACAGAGGATTTTTCAGGCATTGAAAATACTCTGTATGGTACCCTAAAGATGGACACATCTTATTCTCTTGTCCAGAGTTATAGAATGAACAAGACCAAGAGTGAACCCTAAGGTAAACTATGGACTTGGGGTCATTATGATGTGCTAATGTAGTCTTATCAATCATAACACATTTATCACTCTGGTGGGAGATGTTGAAAATGGGGGAAGCCATGCATGTGTGGAGGCAGGGGGCATATGAATAATTTCTGTGCTTTCCCCTCAATTTTCCTGTGAACCTAAGACTGCTCTAAAAAATAATCTTAATTTTTAAAAAGCGTATAATTCAGTGGTCTTTAATATATTCACAAGGTTGTGCAATCATCGATGCTAATGGCAGAATATGTTCATTACCATAAAAAGGTTCCTCATGCCCATTAGCAGTCATACGCCATACTTCCTTCCCCCCAGCCACCGGCATTCATTAATCTACTTTCTGTCTCTCTGGATTTGCCTATTATGGACATTTCCGATAAACGCAATCACACAACATGTGGTATTTGGGGTCTGGCTTCTTTCATTTTGCATAATGTTTTCAAGGTTCATCCATGTTGTACCAGGTATCAATACTTCATTCCTTTTTACAGCTGAATAGTATTCCATTGTATTTATATATCACTTTTGTTGATCTATTCATCAGTGTAAACTGCCAAACTATTTTCCTGAGCAACTCTACCTTTTTGCATTCCCACTGGCAAGCAGTGAATGAGTGAGGGTTCCAACTTCTCCACAGCCTCACCAACACTTGGTATTATTTGGCTTTTTTATTATAGTCATCCTGGTGTGTGTAACGTGATATCTCATTGTGGTTTTGATTTGCATTTCCCTAACAACTGATAATGGGGAGCATCTTTACCTGTACTCATTGGCCATTTGTATATTAATCTGGAGAAATGCTTATGCAAATGCATTGCCCATTTATAATTGAGCTATTTGTATTTTTATTGTTGAGTTGCAAGAGTATATTATATATACTCAACAGTAGACCTTTATCAGATATGTAAAGATGTGCAAATATGTTCTCCCCTTCTGTGGGTTGTCTTTCCACTTCCTTGACCATGTCCTTTGGTGCACAAAAGTTTTACTTTTGATGAAGTTCAATTGGCCTATTTTCCTTTTGGTCGCTTGTACTTTGGGTGTCATATGTAAGAAACCATTGCCTAATCTGAGGCCATGAAGTTTAGGTGTACATTTTCTTCTAGGGGTTTTGTAGTTTTAGAGCCTACATTTACATTCCTGATCCATTTTGACTTAAGTTTTGCATATGGTGTGAGGTAGGGGGTCAACTTAATATTTCACATGTGGATATCCAGTTATCCCAACACTGCTTGTTGAAAGACTATTCCTTTGTGATTTTCTTGGCATGTCAACTAATTCTAGAATCTGTGTGTGTTGGGTGTGGTTTGACTTACAGTTGCTTGGAATCATTCTTTATACAAAGGATTTTTTTTTTGTGGCCTTGTGGACTTTCCAACAATACATATGTAGACTGGCCATTAGTGAAGAAATCATTTCATTTATTCTGACTAGTTTTCTCTTTGTTTGCTGTGGGTATGTAATTCCACACCCCGTTACTCCCTGATGGCTGGTAGGCCTCATTGCACCATCGTTCTGGACTGGATTATTGAAGTACCTTTAAAAGTAGTTTCACTGCCTCTATTTTTGCCCCACAAATTTATCCTCAATGCAGCAACTGGAGTGATGTTTTAAAAGCAGAAGTCAAATTCGTTGGAAAATCTCATCAGAGGCTTCCTATTACTCTCAGAGTAAAAGTTAAGGTCCTTATCATGGCCTACAAGCCCAACTGAATCAGTCCCACCCTCTCTCTGACCTCATCTCTGGCCACTCTTCCCCTGTATTAATCTCTCCAGTCCCTCTGCCCTCCATTATGTTCCTGGTGCATGCCAGGCACTCTTCTACCCAAAGACTTGAACTCTATGCTCCTTCCACCTGGAATTCTCTTCCACCTGATGATTTCACAGTTCATTTCCTTCATTATCTTTAATTCTGTGTTCAAATGTCACCTTGGTGAGGCTTGTCACGACCATGCCATTTAAAGTAAAACTATCCCCTAGTCCTGACACTCCTTAAACAACTTGTTCCACTTAGATTTCTCCCCATAGCACTTATCATCTTTTAAAATAATATGTAATTATGTGAATCAGTGTTCAATCAGGACACAGAAACTGTGCAAAAGATTGAGCACGAATAGTTTATACAATGAAAAAATAAAAGTGTAAAGAGAACTATAGAGAATAGCCCAGAATTACAGTAGAGTAGCTAAGAAAGAAACAAATGTGGGAGAGGTCCACTTCTGCAAGGCTGCGTCCAGACTTTGTCGGAGAAGGTGTGGCTGCAGTTCAGGGATGGTGGAGGAGTTTGCTGGTTGCCAAGGGCCAGAGCTGGTCCGTGGTCAGAGCAGCATTCAGCGGGTAGGGAAATGTAGGCCGACAGTGGCAAGTGGCAAAGTTCTGTCCCCTCCCAGGTCCAGGCGGGCTGAGGATAGGACACCTACAGTACTCACTGGGATTCTACTCGTGGGGGTGCCACTCAATACCCCTAGGAAGCTATCCAAGGGGATCCACTGATTTCACTGTTGATCACCCACTGTGGGTGAGTGCCTGTGGACATCCCCAAATTGTGCCACTGCTGGTTGTACACCAGGAGAAAGAAAATGAAAAAACCTGGAAGCACCCTGGAACCAGGAAGGAAGCCCCTTTGCCCTAAGCCTTCTGCTAACAAAGCTTAACCCCTGCCAGGTGCAAGAGAGAAATGCCTACTGGGTCCACCTTCATTATTGCAGAGCAAACAATGGAGGGCAACACATTGATCTTGTATTAAGGGGCAATCCATTGATAACTGGTATCATAATTCACTGACTTATTTTATTTTATGTTTTCCATGCTTTTATTTCCAACTTACCTCTATTGTTATATTTGTAGTGAGTTTTTTGAAGACAGCATATGGTTATATCATGGTTTTTAATCTACTCTGCCAATCCCTGTCTTTTAGTTTGCATGGTTAGTCTATGTACATTTGCTATAATCATTAATATGTAAAGGCTTGTATTTGTTTCCTAAGGCTGCTGTAAATAGTGCTATAAGCCAGGTGGCTAAAAAATAAACATTCATTCTCTCACAGTTCCAGAAGGAGAAGTCTGAGATCACGTGAGATGGGGAAGGTAGAAAATCCAATAAAGGGTATGCTAATGAGATGGTCACTATTGTGGGCAACTGGGACTCAGTCTTCCTGAAGATCGTCTGAGAAATAGGGTGGAACCATCTCAAGACTGCCCCATGGGGAACAAGGAGCTTAGGACTATTAGCCCATCAGTTACCATCTCTACTGACTCGGTAGGTGAATTCACCCGCACTTCTGGTCACCATGTGTGTCATGGGAAGCACAGGGGAACAGAGGATGCAGGCATTGAGATGGGAAGCTGTGACCCTCTCAGTGTGCAGGAACTGCAGCTGCAGTGGGCTGAGGGGCTGGGCCATCAGCACTGTCAACCATAGTCCACCCCTTGCACTGCACTGATGCACTCATGCTCCAAACCAAATCTGTTCTGGCAAATTCTGGAACTGAGGCTTTAGGTTGGCAACCAGCCACAATCTCTAAAATAGTGAAGGGAGATGGTTAGTAGAAACAAGGTACAGTCCCAGCTTTCCGGGTGGTCTTGGGGCCTTAACTGGCATCCATCCTGCCTCCTCTCCTGCCACTTCTCCATGTCCACCTATCCCAGCCAGCAAGCCCTCTGGTCTTGGTGATTGTTTGGTAGTGCCATGAAAACCTTCTTGTTCCCATATGCCAAGGAAGGCCCAGACATTGTCCCCGTTAGTGAGACATCTGGGAAGTAGCAGCTGTGAGGAGCTTTGACCACTCTGAGATTCAAAGGAGAGGTTGCGAGAGGTGTCAACAGAAGTGATGAGAGCTACAGCTGTGGAGTAGAGGCAGTCATCATGGTGTGGGTGGTATGAGGGTCTCCCATCATAAAGGGATGCAGCCATCCAAAGAAATGCCTCAGGCCATTGGGTACTGGGGGGCGGAGATAGGTCTCCCCTCCTGCCGCTGTTCTCCCAGTGGTGTCTACCACCAGTTGAACACATCCAGTGTCCAAAAAATCCCCCACACAATTGGAAAACTCTGCAGAGTTCATCTGCTGGGGCACAGCACAAGATGGTGGACGTCAGGCAGCCCCTGGAAACCTCCAACTGCAGTAAGCATAGGGTTCATGGGGACAGCCCTGTACTCCCAACGACCCCTACATGGTGTTCCATCATCTTTTTCAAGGATGGAATTAAATTTGTCAATGTCATAATATGCTTAGATGAGTGACTCCATATAATGAGGGAAATCAAGGTCTCTGGGGTAAAGTCAACAAGAACAGGACACAGGAAAAGCTCTCCCATTGACATAGAGGCTCCAGCATGTTTACTAATCTCTGGTCCTAAAGTGCACTGGCCTCACCCTTTCCTTCTCCCAGGAGGGAAGGCTTTCTGCTCAGCAGCACCTTCCAAGCTGGCAGTTGATTACTGGATCGTGCCAGCACCCTCAGTACAATCCCCCAGGGGTTTATTAAAGAGGGCTAATTATTGTTATTTAGTGAGTACTTGGGGGTGTGCAATCGACAGTGGTGTCCAATGTTCTGCCAGAGAGGCACAAAGCTGCCCTTGTGTGGCTGCAGCACCTGTGTACAGGGCCTACGTCAGCTGTGGGTCTCAGGCGAGATGAGTCAAGCCCAGGATGTACAGGGTCAGGGAGGGAGAAGGCCAAATTCTTGCTCAGAAGGCAGCCAGGACTGAGGCCAAGAGAGCCAGGTGCCCAAGTGTGCTTAACCATGAACTCAGAGCACAGGCTCCTTGTGGCCTGTTTGTGCCTCACTCAGCCCATTTATCCAAAGGGAATGAGATGTGAGGCCTGTCTTATGGTACATGAGGCAGTCAAAGCTGAGGAGGGAGGTGAAAGCATTTTGGAAAGTCGGGGTTCTAGAAGAATGAATGCAAGCAACTTGCAGTATTGTGGGTTTGGACAGGCTCTGATGGATCCTGGTCCCTGGTCCCACTCCAGGCAGAAGGAGGGAAGAGCCCTCATTCACTGAGTTTTGTACACGTCAGGGGAGCCGGGTCTTTGCAGGCCCACTCAGCAGAGCCTTACAAAGATCCAAAGTGGTCAAAGTTGTGGGTGCCCCTGTGGGGGAGGAATCCTCTGAGTCTCAAAGAGATTCAGTATCTCGTTTATCCTTGAGTGAACTAACGACCAAGAGCACCTAGCACGTGGATGGAGCTCCTCCCCACAGGCCATGGAACTCGTGAGACCCGGGAATCAAGCCTTTCCCTTTGAGGAACTTAATTCTAACAGAGAAGATGGGCACTGAACACTCATGGGGAGAAATGAGCAGACGATCCAGAGAGTAATGAGTGCTCTCTGGGAAACACAGCCTGGCCTCGGGGTCCAGAATGAAAGGGGCGGCATGGCCATATCTCTCCCTCCTGTGGCCTGGGGAGGCCCCTCTGAGGAGGTGATATTTAAACTGATCCTGAGACATAAAATAGTGCCCCCAGTGCCAGGAAGATGTGGCGTGAGGGTCCCAGGCCCAGGATGAGCAAATGCAGGGGCCCCAGGGCAGGTGAGAGCTTAGACTGTGGGGACCCTGTGGGACTCAGCTGATTGCACACCCTGTCTCGGCAGTTCTAAAGCTCAGTCCCTCTCCCCTCAGCAGTGAGGGGCCACTTACCAGAGAACTGGCTGAAGATCCAGCCCTGGGATCCTGGGGGAGGGGGATGGGTGGGAGGGTAAGGAAGCCCTTGGCCTTCCCTCCATGACTGGGAGTGCAGATACGCACCCCTGCCCCTTCTGATAATGTCCTCATCCAGATGGCTCACCTGGAGTAAGCACCCTGGGAGGCACAAAAAAGGGATGGTATTATATGTCTTTTATTCTGTTGTGGCATTTAATTGTCACTCATTATATTCCAACAATAATGACAGTCCACCTCCCCTGATGCAGAATTGGCTGGGATGCTAGGTGGGAGGGGTGTGGACAGTGCCAAGTGTTCATGGGCAGGAGCCGAGCTAGGCATAAAGGGCAGCGCTGTGAGGACCTCGCACAGCCTCCTCCAGACCCCAGTAACCTGCCGGCAGCTGATCCCTGGAGATGAAGGTACTGTTCCTGACCATCATTCTCGGCCTGATCACAGCCCTGCAGGCCCAGGACCCTCTGCTCTTCCCCTTGGAGAAAGAGAATGTGAGCCCAGGGAAGGGCAGGGAGAGAGGTATAGGGGAAATGTGGTGACTACCTCTTGGCCAGCAGTGACCAGGGGCCTTGTATTAGGAGGTATCATTCAAGGTCGTAGGTCTGACCCTGTGCTCCCTGCAGAGCGTGGTCAGAGGAGCAGGAGGCTCTGTTCTTGTGTCTTCAGACAGGCCTCCTCATTGGGCCCAGAGGCTGAAGCAGGGGAGTGGGTTCAGCATAGGGACTGTTGATCTGACACCTTGGGAACCCAGAGGCACTGAGGACCCTGTGGAGTAGAGACTCATCCAGGGCCAGGGCACAGTCCCAGCAGAGAAGAGATTCATGGGTCGAAGACCCCCTGCCTCTGTTTAGGGCAGGGAGCCCTGAGTGCTGGGCTTGTTCTAACAGAGCCCAGGGTGTGGATGTGTGGGACCCAGCCAGCCTTTGGAGGACAGCAGCTGGGGTGCTGGGGATGTCTGGTGATGGCTGCAGCCCATGCACCGGGGATCGGGGTAGTGGGGTGAGGAGGAGATTCTGGGCCGTGTCTGTGCTGGACTCACAGCCCCCACCCTGCTCAGTTCATAGGGATGTGGTATGTGAATGCCATGGTGGCTGGCAAGGACCTGCCTAAGGAGAAGCGGCCCAAGAAGATGTCCCCCTTGACAGTCACTGCCCTGGATGGTGGAGACTTGGAGGCCACGGTCACCTTCATGTGAGTGTTGCCTCCCAAGGGTCCTGCTCTCCCCTCCTCCTCTCTCTCCCCAGGCTGTGAGGTGGCCCAGAGCAGCCCCTCTTCGTGCCTCTTCCCATCCCACTTTGGGATGTGGGTAAAATGAATGTCCCCCTGACCTTGAAGGCAAAGAGTCCAGACTGTGGGGGATGACAATGGAACTTGTGGGGACACCAGGGCAGAGGCCCATGTGCCAGGTGAGCTCAGGTTGGCTCGAGTGTGTTTCCCGACAGCCTCTCCCTCTGCCTCCCGTTTTCCAGGAAAGGGGACCAGTGCCACGAGAAGAGAGTTGTGATGCACCAAACTGAGGAGCCTGGCAGATACAGCGCCCGTGAGTCCAGACCAGGCTGTGTCACATTCCGCGCCAGAGCCCAGGCCTCCCCTTCCCCTGAGGCCGCCTTGCTGCCCGGCAGTCCCTGCCCTGTCCCCTCCCAGGAGCAGCTAACCACTCCCTTCCCAGGAGCCTCCCTGTCCTGACATTGGACAGGTTTCTCCACAGCAGGGGTGACAGTACCAAACCCTCCCTCCGGATGGTCCCTAGCAGTGAAGCTTGCAGAGAAACCAAAGGTTGAGGATGAGGATGCAGGGCGGGGCAGGTGCTGGGAGAACAAAGGACAGAGCCCAGCCTCTGATGTCTTCTGGCCTCTAGTGACTCCACTGCTTGGGTTGGAACCTTCCTCATGAGTAGTCTCCCTCTCCAGTGTGGGGTCCATGGTTCTGAGCAGCAGTGTGTCCTGGGCATAGGACCAGCTTGCGCACCTGGATTGCAGGGCAGTCAGTATAGTTAGGGTGGCCGAGAAGGTGAAACGTTCCAGAATGTTCCCTAATGCCTCAAATATTTTCTGCAGGAATGAAGACTCTAAAGACCAATTTTCTCTCTGTCTGCAGATGGGGGCAAGACACACATGTACATCCTGGACTTGCCAGTGAAGGACCACCACATCTTTTACTGTGAGAGCCAGCTCAGAGGGAAAGCAATCCGCAAGGGAAAACTCGTGGGTAAGAGGCTGCTGTCACAGGTCCTCAGAGATCCGCCTCTCTTGACCCAACCCCACAGGCTCTGCTGCTAGAAGCCAGTGGAACTGGCTTCAGTCCTGATTCTGGGGAATATGAACACCCTGCTTCTGTCTTTGGGGGCCTGGCACAATTTGCTGCCCTGGGGTTGTCAGTCTGAATTCCCACAGTGACCTGACTTCTCACAAACGGGATATGGACACAGCTGCAAAGTCCCATCTCCTGGGGTCTGGGGCGTGAGACCAGGTCAGCATTGGGGAGTGCACTGTTGCTGACAGAGGTCTTCTTGGAGCAACGACCCTCCAGAGTGGGATGAAGCCCAAGAATTCTCTGGCCAGAGAGCATCACAATTCCTCCAGGCCATCAGCTTCCTCCAGGCCATCAGCTTCTTCCAGGTCCGGGGTGTGACCCTGCAGCTTGGCTTTGAGAGTGGGCCTGGGACCCAAGGGGACCTCGGTTTCTCGGAGTGTCTCCCTGGCTATCCTCCTTTACAGGAACCTGTCACCTGGGTGGTGGCCTGTCTCCTCTGGGCCTAATCTGTATCCACTTTCAGGCGGAACCCTCCATCTCAGCCTCAGCCATTACAGGACAAAGCCCCCCAAGTGCTGGGAGGTGCTGTCTCCTCTTGGGGTCTGCTTCCTGAACCTGGGGCTCACCTGGTCACCTCGCCTACAAGTGGAAATCCCGACATGAGCCTGGAAGCCCTGGAAGAATTTAAGAAATTCACAGAGCACACGGGTTTGCCACAGGACAACATCATCATGCCCGTCCAGACGAGTAAGAGTACAACTCTGCCCAGGTTCCGTGTCCACTCTGCATCCCCCTCTGTCCCCCATGTCGCTCCCTGTGTCCCCAACAGGTTCCTTGTGTTCCACTGTGCCCTTCAAGTCCCTCTGTGTCCCCCATGACCTTCCTCTCCCCTTCCCCCCCATGGGGGAGACATCAGCGCTGCGATGTGTCACAGGGGCACAAGGGCCCCACTCCAGGTCTTTGTTATTGGTGTCAGAGCTGCGGCTTGATGGGGTCTGGGCCCTTGGCCAGGGTCTCTTCTCATTGCTGAATTTTCCTTGGTTTCTACAGAAAGCTGCATTCCTGAAAGTGACTAGGGTAAGTGACCCTTGAAGCAAACAAGAGTCCTGGGTTCAAAGGGATGTCAGGAGTCACCAAGGCACCCCTAAGGTGGAGACAAGAGGGACTCCATGTGAGCCAGGCAGAGCCTTGTCTGCTCTGAGATCCCTCTGGGATTTGATCCTTACTTGGGATGTCTGTCCCCGAACATCATTCCTGGGACATTTAGAGACTCCTTTTTCTCTGTCTCTGTAACTTGGGACCAATGGGCCAGGGTCTGTCCTCCACCACACCCATGCACCTGGTGGAAGTGGGAACCTGCCCTCCATGCAGCAGCCCTGAGAGCATTACATGTGCCCCCCAACACTGCCACCCCTGAGAACCCCACGCCTGCCCCCCCTCCCCGCCCCTGTCCTGGACTCACTGACCCTCTCCCTTCTTCCTAGGGCAGGGGGCACCAGGACCCCACAGCAGCCCCAGGGCGACACCACCAGGACCCTCTGTACTGCAGTACATGGAAGGAGCCCCTGCCTCTAGAGCCTGACCTGCTCTGCCCCTCCAGTTACCTTGACTCCCCTTCCTCCCCCAGCCATGCATCCCCTCTCCTAGTTCCACATAAAGAGCTTCAGCAGTTCCTGGTGACTCTGCCTGTCTGTGGGGTCCCTCGCGTGGGCTGGGAACTGGGAGGAAGTGGGCAAGCTAGAGAAGGCAGGACAGGAGGACCCATCTATGTCTGCATTCTCCTTGAGAGTTAGACCAATCCAATGGGCATTAGGGTCCAGGCCGAGGGATGGGTGCTACAGCTCTGACCAAGGGTCTAATGGGGGACAGGTCTGACACCCAAGCAGCTCAGGTTCTGGGTGGTCACGTGGTTGGGGAGAAGGGATGTGAAGATAACAGGGTCGGATACAGCCCAGAGGTGATGACATGTATGCAGGTGGGGATCACCTGGCCCCTGATTCCCAAATGCCTAGATGTGGTGACAGGAGTGCTAGGAGGCTGCCTTTGAGGGTGCAGGCAGGAGACCAGGCTTCCACAGGCCATCAGGATGGGGACAGCAGGACCCTGGAATCCCAGCCTGGGTGGCACTCTGCTCCTGCCCCTTCCCCCTAGGCCTGGCTGGACACATGCACTGCCCCTGGGGAGGGAGCCACTTCAAGAGGAACCTTGTTCACAATTGTAATGTCATCACTATGGTTTCCCAAATGCCCCCGGGGCTTTGCAGTGACAGCCAGCCAACTGAGGTCAGGGTCTCCTTGCTTGTGGTGGGAGAGGTGAACGCAGCCCAGCTTCCCTAGAGACAGGGGGGTGCCAGGAGCTCCCTTCTTGCAGGGTCAGTGTACCTTCCAAAGTCCCAGGCCCAAGGTCCCCGGTGGGATGGCCAGTATCCCTGAGCCTCTCCTGGACACAGCAGGCCCCAGATGCAGACTTCTGGGACCCTGGCATGTGTATGTTCCTTCCTTGACAATGAAATACAAAGTCTGGAGTCCCTGCATAGTGCAAGCCCCCCACAGGTTGAGGCGGTGCCCAGGGGTCCAGCAATCACAGGTTACAACTGCCTTGGCTTTGTGTTTTCAGCTTCCATAAGGATGACAGTCCTTATACCACTGTCCCTGCAATGGCACAAGGCCATCAAGGCAGGAGCCTGGGAGGAGGTAGCCAGTGGAAGCCTCTGTGCCCGCACGCCCCTGTCCTGGGATTCCAGGGCCCAGTGTCATGTGTCTACTTGGTGCTGACCTGCCCCTAAGCAGTGGTGTGCCTCTGATGTGGCTGTCCCAGGGGGTTGTGCAGAGGAGGGGCTGTGGGCTGGCCAGGGTCACGGTGCAGGGTCCTCAAGGGTCGAGAGGTTAAGACTTGGGGTAGGGATGCTAAGATCTGACAGGTGACAATCCTCAGCAGATCTGCCCCAGGACATGTCTCTCCAGCTGGAGAACAAGTGGGCAGAACTGAGGAATCCCTGTGACCGGCTCCCGGGCTCATACAGAGCCTATTTTCAGGGTCTGTCTTCCTAGTTGGAGGGCAGCAGAGTTCCTACATGGAGTCTTTTCTTTGGTCTGGGAATCCAAGTCCAGTACCTGCCCCAACACTGTCTGCCCCACAACAGCCTTGGCCCTGCCTGAAGGCTGTCCAGGTGCCCGGTCTGTGCTGGGCAGTTGTCTTCGGTAGATTCCTGGACCCTGCAGGGCCTTGTGTCTGGGGAGGACCTTCATGGACAAGATGGGGCAGAACAAGTGGAATCTTAACAGAATCCTGCAAACCACACTTCCCATGGGACAGGACCCTATACGGGCCCCAGGAAGACTGCAGACTTTCTCAGAGAGGCAGTTGGCATGCTGGGGACTCAAGTCCCTGTGGTCAAACCACCATGCTTTACTCCGCACCTGGACTTCATTCTGGGTGGAGCCCAAGGAGCGTCCCTGAAATGAAACCACCCCAAACAGGCCCAAGTCTGAGGTCCTAGCTGTCGTGGCCTCAGAGCAATGGGTGGACAGACGGAAAGAATAAGAAGTGGACCCCACATAGAGTTGATCTTTCCTGCAGACATGACACTTCTATTTCTCCCTTTCTCCTCCTGGTTTGTTTACCTGGTTTCTTGCACAGTCTGTTCCTCTGAGAAGCGGCCACTGAGCTGAGTAAGAGAGCAAGAGGGGCCTCTGGGTTGCTACCTGAGAAAGATCAGGAGGGAGGAAGCCAAATGAAGCAGGAGACCCTCTAAGGAGCCTAGCTGGCCCAGCGGGGAGTTGGGAGAAATGGCTGCCCATGGAGGAGCCTGCATGGTGGAAAGGCCAGCTCAGCACTCTCCTCCCCAAACTCCCAATGGGCTCGGTCCTGGGGTGCTGCCACTGGTGTCTTTAGCCAACTGTCATCCTTGCAGCTCATTGGCAGGCTCGCTCCTGAAGGGGCTCAGAGCGTCACCCTGCGTGGACACTATAGCCCACCTGTCATGTCCTGAGCGCATGTAAACACCTCTGCTCGCCTTTAGGGAGCAGCTCCTCCAGGTCCTGGGAATCCTCCTTTCAAGAGGACACTCAGAAGGGAGACGACAGCGGTCAAACCACAGCCCCTGACCCTCTGTAGCTGGTCCTAGGGCCAGACTGACCCACACACCCACCCTTCGGTAGTTTCTTCTCTATGCCACACACCCTGAGACCCCCTCCATCTCAGTGGGGCCCAGATGGATGACCCAGATGTTCCTGTTTACTTGCTGGTCAGAGGGCAGTGTATGTCTACTCACGCTCACCACACATGGGAGCACCACGTCTGCACAGATGAGCACTCGACCCCTGACCTCTAGTTAAGAAGGGGTTGAGAAGAACCATCTAGAGCAGGAATCAGGCTGGTCTCCTCCTGAGGGACCCAGTTCAGGTCAGCCCTGCACTTAAAAGGCCCTGCTGTGCAACTCAGCAGAAGGAAATGACTCCCCACTGCCGAGGAGCTGCCTCTGTGGGGGCTCACTGACCTCAACTCACCCCTTCTAGGGTCAGCCTTGAGGGGACCCAGGCCACAGGTGGGGATTGCCTAGGCCACTTGGCCAGCTACCATCACTGACCACTGCACTTTCGCTCCACATCAAGTTCAGAAACTCCACACAACTCCTCTCATCTCCTTCTGAGAGGCACAACCTCACCCTCACCCCCGTCACTAATTCCAGAATATTTTCATCACCCCATAAAGATTCCTCAGGCTTTGGCAGTCACTTCTTATTCCTCCCCCTTCTGTGACCCCTGGCAATCACTAATCTACTTCCTCGCTCCCTGGATTTGCCAATTCTGAACATTCTCATAAATGGAATCCTGCAATATGTGGCCTTTGGTGTCTGCCTTCTTCCACCCAGTATCACGTTTCCAAGGTCCATCCATGTTGCAGCTGTGTCAGAACTTCATTTGCTTTATGAGTGAATGATATCCCATTGCTTGGATAGATCGCATTTGGTCATCCATTCTTCAGCTGGTGGACATCAGGGTTGTTTCCACCCTTTGACTATTGTGAATAGTCAAACCTGACCTTTGTCGGGACCACCAGCAGCGGTGATGAACGTCCAGCAGAGGAGCAGCATGGCCAGGGCTGGAGGGTTCTGGGGCCTGGTAAAGGTGGAATCATGAATCCTTTGGAGCAAGAACTGGGTACCTACCTGCACTTGGTTAGGGTCTCAGTCCTGTTATTCTGAGCCCCACATGGACCTGGGCCAGAGTTTTCTCGTGTCCTTGGTGACATCTCCCAGGCACAGCAGAGCATCTTCCTGCCCTCTAGTGGAGTGGGGACCTCAGTGAGGCCTTGGACAGGTTTCCATTCACCATAGGTCCCTCCACCCTTTTCAGCAAGAACTGGACCGGGTAGCAGTGGGAATGTTGTGGAGCCTCCCCTTACCATACCCAGGCACACACACACACACTCACATACAGACACACTTGCAGCACAATATAAACACAGAGAGACACATACGCAATTGTGCACATGCACACACTCAGTTACACATAGAGAGTATTATGCACACAGAGAGACATATACACACATGTGCATGTGCACACATGTGTACATGCCTACATATGGATATTCATGTGCACGAATGAACATGTAAATTTGTGTACAAATGCATACACGAATGCACACATAGATAGACACATATGCAGATACACATACATGCACACAAACACACTTCACACATGCACATGCACAGGGGCAAAGTGATGCCATTTGCATTTGGTGGAAAGTTCTGGGAGCAAAATGGAGGAGGAATGAGGGACAGGGAAAGCAGAGGCCACTCAGGATATTTCAGTCAGAGATCTCATCCCAATGCTTCCAAGTCTCGAGGTAGGAAAGGGGCAGCAGCAGCAGAGGGAGGAGGTGGACTGCGGGCATGCATCTGAGCAAGCCCCCAGGTGGTGTGAGGAACAGAAGTGAAGGGTACAGAGGGTCAGCGAGGTCTCCCAGGGCCTCACTGGGAGCAGTGGTGAAAATACAGAACACAGGAGCCAGGGTACATTTGAGAGGAATGAGATCAATTCCGCCTGCAGGGAGAAAGGCAACTGCAATGGGAGCCGTGGGCATCCTTGTGGGGATGTTTAGAGCGGGCTGGATGCTTTGCTTGGAGTTCAGGAGGTCTGGCGGGAAAGGAAAGGTGAGGGGACGTCAGCTCCAAGGTGGGATCTGTAGCCTGGACTGGACCAACTCTCCCAGGGATGCTCGAGGGACGGGGCTTGTTGAGGATCCCTGGGGCTCATACAATAAAGGCCAAGGGGAGGTGGAGGATACACACAAGGAAGCCATTGTTTTATCTTGCTAACTCTCAATGCAGATGTTTACTACTTCCCATTCTGATGACATTCTCCCTTCCAGATATGTTTTTTCAAAAGGAATCAAACCCAAGAGTAATGATGGCTAATTACAAAAGTTTAAGAACATCCATTCACAGGATCCAAACAATATAATCACCACCTACATGGCAAACTTGAAGGGCCTTTATGAAGGTGAGGGAGCGGCAGGATCCTGTCTGCAGGTCAGCCTAAGCCAGAGGATAAAAGGGCAGCTGGCAGGCCAGGTGAGCAGGGAACAGATAGAGGGCCTCCCACTGGGCCATGCAGCCCTCCCTCCTGAAAGCATGGCTAAGTCTGCTCTCTGGCTATGAGAAGAGGGGACCCAGTTTATTCCCACCCACACTGAAAAGGTGAGGTGAGAATATCAGTAGGGATGAGCAGTTGGCCTGTACAGGTCCCAGGTCAGCCACTTTCACTGGCTTAGAGTCTCAATTCTGTTATTCTGAGCATCAGGTGAGCTTGGGCCAGAGTTTCCTCTCGTGTCTTTGGTGATGTCTCCCAGGGAGAGCAGAGAATCTTCCTGACCACTGCGTGAGTGGGGAGTTCAGTGAGGCCTTGGACAGATTTTCATCCACCATAGGTCCCTGCCAACCCCTTACTTCTGGTGAAATTATGGGCAAGTCAGGTAGCCTTTCTAAGATGGAGTTTCTTCAGCAAAGTCATGGTTTGGAAGGAACTTTGCATATTCTAAGTCTACCTATTAATGTGAAGAATGTTGTCCCTATTATGTGTTTATATTTTGCAAGGTACTACACTGTGGTCAATATTAAAAGTCAAACACATTATTATCAAACATGTTATAAATTTCCAAAATCCATAGTGCTGTTGAAACAATATTTGAGGTCTGCAAATATCTAGATGACACCAAGTTCCCAGTCCCTACATGGAGACCATCACAGCCTCACCTCCCCTCTGCGCCTCTTCTTGGTATTTTTGTGACCTGGACTGCCCTGACACTCGGCCCTGGGCTCCAGGCCTCCCTAACACCTGACCTCCCACTAAAGAGTCCAGCATTTCTTCCCCCTCTCTGCCCATTTGTCTCCCCATGTCCACCTTTCCTCTCTGAGTGATTGTCAGCTTTCCAGCCTAACTCTTGTCCACCTGGGCCTGAGGAGACAAGTGGTCCCCTCTCTTTGCCTTTTCTCTGGTATATGCCCATGTCTGGATCTTCCCTCTCCCTCACCCATGAAAGGATTGTTTCATTCAGTCCTGAGATTTAACCTCAGCCTCTCAAGGAACGTGAGCCGCAGAAGACACAGGGATGAGGTAGGAGCTGGTGCTGGGAAAGCAGATCCTGGTGGGTGGCCATGTCCAAGATCTTGGGAATAGCATGAATATGTGTGCTCATCATCGGAACAAAACTGCACTTGATTTCAGGGGACAGAGCTTGACAATGGTAATGGTTTAGAGGATCTGGGGCCCTCAACAGTGTCAGGGCAGAGGAAGGTCCGGCAACACAGTCATAATAATTTTTATCCTATGTTCCCAAATTACCTAGTAAATGGATAGATAGATGGTGAATAAATGGATAGTGGGTGGGTGGGTGGATGAATGGATAGTGGATGGTTGATGGAAGGACTGAAGGATGGTGGGTGGATAGTAGGTGGATGGATTGATAGTAGGTAGTGAATGTATGGTGAAAGGATGGAAGGATGGTGGATGGATGGTGGGTGGATGGATGGATGGTGGTTAGGTGGGTGATGGATGGATAGTGGATAGATGAGTAGATGGATAGATAGATCAATGTATGGAAGGATGGACAGATGTTGCATGGATGGGGGATAAATGACAGGATTTTGAACGGATAGTGGGAGGAGGGATGGATGATGGCTGCCTGGCTGGATAGTGTATAGATGAGTAGATGACTGGATGGATGGATAGATGAGGGATGCATGGTGGATAGATAGGTGGGTGGATGGATGGATGGATGAATGGATGAATGGCTAGATGGATGGAAGGATGATGGATGGATGGATAATGGATGGATGGTGAATGAATAGATGAGGGAGAGATGAATGGATGAATAAATGGTGGATGGATGGCTTGTGAATGTGTGCACGATGGATGGTGGATGGATGGATGGATGGATGGATGGCTAGATGGATGGATGAATGAATACCTATGAGGCAACGATTGCCAAGGCACACTTGGACACTTCTAAGGTAAGTGAGTCTAATCCAATTGAGCATCACTGTGAGCTCTATGCACATCTGCTCCATCTACTGCTCTTCCTTTCTCGTCCCTTCCTTACTCTGGACTGGGGAGATGTCCAATTCTGACAAGGTTGTGGCCCTTTCACAGTTCTCCTCTCAATGAGCTCATCAACAGCCCCTCCCCTTCAGGATATTAGGGCCTTGGCAGCTTCTGTGGAAATCTCATCGGACATTTCCCACCGGTGTCAGCTTCCTCAGCTGACACGATGGGACGGCAGACCCAAGTGGAGGGACAACTTGCTGTTTGCCTCTCGTATCTCCATCAACCATATGATCTCTTTCCTTGTTTCACCTGACTTCACAGCCCATTTTCCTGAGCTATGGACATCTGCTCTGATATTAGTCATTTTAAAGACATCTGGGCTCAGTCCCTTCAATCTTGTTACATTTTTCTCCATAAAGCCCTTATTACCAACATCTTTTTTCCCAAGCTTTCAGGAAAATAGTATAGAAAGTGCTGAGCAGGAACCATTGATATCACCAGAGTAAAGTCATGCCATCCCTGCCACCCTTTGGCTTCAGAATGAACTTCAAGGTTTTTGGAATTCAGAACGCACAACATGGGGGTGTCCCTCCCTCTCGTCCCACCCCTGAGCTCCCCAATACCAATCCTGGGGTACTGGAAACAGGCCTCATCTCCTACCTGCACATTGGAGCCAGGCAGTGGCCTGCCATATAGGTCCTATGTCTTCTAATTATTAATGTGCTGGTGTTTCTAGGACACTTTACACGATAAAGATGGTGGTGGTGTTAATGAAAATAAGGGAGAGTCACCACCATGTACTAAGAACTAATTACCGTGTGGTTCCCTGGATAATGCTTTACTTGCCTTCTCTCATTCACAACCTGCAAAAGCCCAGTGCTGTGGGTATTTGAGGAAGTGGAGGCTTCACAGTTCTCACATGAGCTGGAAGGTGAATAGACGGATAGGCACTGGGGATCTCTGAGCCCAGAGTGCGAGCTCTGGACTGGCTTCTGCTGAGACAAAGAACAGAGGCATCTTGTCTACAAGACAGGTGGGCAAATGGGCCAGAGGCAGCCATTGTCACCCTCTTGTACCCAGTGGGGCCCCTGGTGGACTCACCTGGCAGCTCAACTCTGTAAGCCAGATGGGCAAGGAAGAGGTTTGGGGTATTCTCCATAGCATACCAACAGCCTCTCTAGGATCCTGTTGGGAACTGTCAGCAAGACAAGAATTATGTGTCCTTAGACTAGGCCTTATGGGGCAATTGTGAAAGTCACTTAGTGAGAGGCAAAATGCTCTGTTCCTCAGGGGGAAGTGGGGCTAGTCAGGGCATTGACTGTTCCATTAGCTCATTCCATTCAGCCTACCACATGTGCTGGGTGTTGTTTACACCATCCTGGGCACTGGAGACAAGGTAAATAAGATGAGGTCCCCACTCAAACTTTCAAAGTCTTCTTGAGTGGCAGATGGGCAAGCTTTACCCAAGAGGAATGCCAGTCCTGAAGCCTGCAACCCACAGCCTCACTGTGCTTGAGATGTAAGGGCTTCACCCAGGAGTGATCTCCTGGCTGAGGTTAGGGGAGGAGGAGTTTGCAAGATTCACTGGACAGTCTCCTGACCATCCATGCTATGCGGTCACATCAGCAATGCCTGGGGACATTAGTGAGGGAGGTCACGGAGGTTCACATGCTTCAGAAGATCATGGCAGTAGAGTGTGATGAGAGGTGATGACAGGGGCTATGGGATTGAAACTATCCTTTCTTTTTTTTCAGCAAAGATGCTGCAGAACCCCATTTCAGTGTCCTTGGTCTATTGGGGTGGGACTGACAAGGCAGGGGCTGGGCTTAATGGATAAAACGGTGGCACATCCCTGGGTTGGAAGAGGCAGGATCGGCACTGAGAGAATGAGGAGCGTGCCCTTTGGTTGACAAGTCAGTATTCACCCCCTGGAAACCTTGGGATACTTCCAATGCCAGAACAGGTCTCAAAGGCAGCTCCTGTTTTCTAGGAAGGCAAGTGGATGCAAACTGTTTAATGCCCTTTGTGGAATCATTGCCTCAAAATTCAAAATCTGGTAGTGGCCACTGGCTCAGCTGCATGGATGGCCTTGGCTTCCAGGGGGGGAGCACTTTTGCTGGAATGTGCCAGGTGACCACCCAGTCTGTGAATCTGGGTGAACCACCATGTGACAGACTCAGCTCCTACTGTACTGTGGAAACCTCCAATCTCTACTTGGGGAGACAGTTTTTCCTCCACTGCCCAGAGCTGTCAATCTTCCTGGCTCCTCCCCACCTATAGCTCATGTTCTTTCCACACCCCATCCAAGGACCAACTTTCTCCAGTTTTCCAAAGCCCGGGCACGCCCTTCCGTGATCACCCCTCCACCTGTGAACCTGTCTCGCTGCAGCTGGCCTTGTGCCCAGGGACAGGACAATTGTGCTTCCCCGGCCTCACAGGATCCCCACCCTCAGGGGACACAAAAGTTGCTGGTACAGAGCCTGTCATCTCCTCTTATTTCATTCAGAGACCAGGTCAGGGAGTCTCAAGTTCAGGTCACCTGCTCCTAAGCTCCTGCAGCATTTGAGAGAACTCGTGAAAACAAGCCTCTGGCAGCCTTGGCTGATGACAGCGATCCTGAGGCCAGCAAAGAGACGCAGGTTGGACAGCCTCCCTGCCGGCCACCAGCCATCTCCACTCTGCACTACTGGGGATCTGGGCCTGCATCCCTCCTAGCCACACAACTCCCTGCATTGGGGTTTCCCCCACATCTGCTCTTCCTCCTTCAGGCATTAGGACCTTCCCCAACCCCACAGGCCACAAGGAGTCCAACATGGCTCTAACCCATGTCACCTCCAGGGTGGCAACCCACCGTCAATGTCTGGTTCATCCTAGAGAGAGACCATGGTATCGAGTGCTTCAGGGACAAGATGAATAATCAGGGCATGAAGATGAAGCTCTTGAGTGGGGCTCTCCACAGAGCAGGAGGCACCTTAGCGACAGTGGCATGGCCACAGAGAAGGGGCTGCCCACAAGGGCTGGCACCTCTGGCAGCTGTGCTCAGCCATTGGGCCAAACTGCACCCTATGCGCTGATCAGGGTCCATGTGTGTGTGTGTGTTCATGTGTGTGTGCATTCGGGTGTCTGTATAAGTCTTCACTGTCTGTCTCTTCACCATCACTGCGACTCGACCCTTCTTGGTCACTCTGCCATCCACCCAGATGATCCTTCTAACATCCTGGACCCTCAGGGCCCTGTCCTCCTTCCTTCACTCAACCCCTGCCACCCACTACCCTGGCCTCACTCTACACATATAAACCTCTCCAGCATGACTGATAACCCATTTCAGGCCAACCCCTTCCAGTCGGCACCCAGTGGTGTCTTTCCAGCCCAGTCACTGTGGGTTCCCTCTCCTCACTCATCCTCAGCCCACTGGGTCTCCCCATCTGCAAACTTTGCTCCATGTTCACTTTCTTTCCCCTACATCACGTCCTTTCTTCCTCTGCAGACACTGAGCTCCGGGACAGCCCCACGCTCCTGTCCTGTAGCTCTGACCGACTCCTTCCATGGTCCTGGCCAGGTGAAATCCACCCTGGGAGCCCAACTCTCTGCCTCCTCTGCATCTGCCCCCAGCCAGGAAAGGGGCAGAGGCTGGTGCAGTGAGGGCTGGTCCCACCTTCACATCACAACCACAGACTACAAGGGCCCTCAGTGACGCCCACACCTCTCCCAGTGTCCCCAGAGGACCTCATTTCTCCCTCTTCTACATACATTTCACGCATTCCTTCTCTCCTCACCATACACCCTGCCTCCCTGTGCAGGACAAACCTTCACCCCAAACAAGGCTCAGTGCCTGGATTGTGTGCACTATATGTGTACACAGCTTGGTGAGGCAGGATGTGGGTGTGACATACACATTGCCAGCTAGGAGGGGCCTGAGGTACAGCTTCTGAGACCCAGATTCCCCCAAGTAGAGGCCAAGCCCAGGAGGCTGGGAGAGACTGACATCCTAAGGGAGACAAAGTCCACACCAGGGGACTCTCCCTTCTCCAGGATGCACGTCTTGGGAAGGGGAATTTGTGCTCTAATGGTCCAGGCTGGGAAGACAGGGTTCCACTCAGGAAGGGCTAGGGGCTGATTCAGGGTGAGAGGGAGGAGAGTGGAGGCCCTTGGAGTCTGGGCACTGGCAGTCTGAGCCCCCTTCTCTTGATGCCCCCCCAGCAAGCCATCGAATGTGGGGATGTCCCTTAAGGACGGGCTGTGGCAGAGTGGACAGAGCACGCCTGAGCCCAGGGGGCTCCATCCTATCCCATCCACAGGGTGTGATTCTCTGCTCTCCAGGACACAGGGGGCTGCCTTTCATGTGGAGTCTTCAGATAAATGAACCACCTCAGGGTCCTCAGCCACGCAAGCAGCTCCTTGGCTCAGGCTACTTCTGTCCAAAATGGAAAAACGCACAATGAAGAATATGGAAACGACCTAATCCCACCACCGATATCCAGCTCCCTTCACGCCCAGACCTGGTCCTTTGTGTTTGAATGGGGATCAAACTGGGAAATTTGTTTTTAAATTTTCGTGGCATTTCTATTGCCCTCATGACTCTTCAATGTCCGAGCTGAAAGGACTAACCAATTAGAAATGACCTGGTTTAGTTCCCTTCCTGTGTTTACAGATGGGCAGGAACTGAGACAGGGAAGGATGGAGGGGCCCCAGGCCTTGGACCCTTCCTCCCGCACCTCAGCATCAGCTCTGCTCTGTCCCCTCAGGCTCACCTGGAGACTGTGTCTTGACTGGATCCCCCTCCTGCTCCTCCCTCTGCCACAGGACACCATCCACCAGCTCCCTCACCTAAAGAGATAAGAACAGCAAGAACAACTATAAAAGCCGTCATTCAAGGAGTTCTTGCCCTGTGCCAGCAAGGAGATAATTATCTCACTAAGTAAGAGGAACCAAAATTAACTCATTTTACAGATGAAGAAACCAAAGCCCACACAGTTAATCAACTGGCCAGGGTCTCTCTGACATAAAAAGAGGTTAAATCCAGGATATGAACCCACACCCCTAATTCTGGAGTCTTGCACTAATAACTATGCCTTGGAACTCATCAGTAAAAAAGTCTATAATCATGCGATTGGATTTGCAATTTGGAGCATAGCATCCATACCAGAAAGTATGGAAATCGTACTTGCATAGCTCCATGAATTATCCAAGGGAACACACCCGGCAACCATACTCACAAGAAACAGAAGGTGACTAAGCCTCCAGTGGCCCCCTGATACACTGATCCCAGGTCACTGCCCTCACTCACCCAAGGGGAACCAATATTCTAACTTATGAATTTGCTTTCCTTGTCTTGGAACTGTGTTTAAACAAAATCATGCAGAGTTTCTTCTTCTATGTCTGACTTCTTTCATTATGCTTGTAAGATTCATAAATTTTCTTGAATGTGGCTGTGGTTGATTTTTATTTCTGTATACAATTCCATTTTAAAACATATAACCCATTTTATTTATCCATGCCACTGCTGATGAACATTGGGTTGTTTCCAATTTGAGGAGGTGGAAAAAACCAAAGTAGTATCTTTAAAAGTACACATTTTCGTAAGAAAGTGATTTATATATACTTTGTAAGTATGGTCATGCATCGCGTAATGACGGGGATACATTCTGAGAAATGTGTCGTAAGGCGATTTTCTCGTTGTGCAAACATCATAGAGTGCACTTACACAAAGCTAGATGGAATAGCCCACCGCACACCTCAGCTATACGGCACCAGCATCAGATACACGGTGGATCATTGACCGAAACGATGTTATGCGGCACACGACTGTACTGAAAAATTTAGGGAAGAACATACGCTAAACTATTAGTAAGAGTTATCTTTGGGTGAGAGGACTTTTTTGTGCTGTCAGCATTTTCTCATTGCCTTCACTGAGTATGTATTGCTTAAATAATAACAATTTAAGTGAAATCCTACTGTGTCCCAGGTGCCCTACCAAGCGCAGGGCAGTTAGGAAGACTAGGACCCGACCAGGAGCAAAATGCAGGACTTGATAGTGAGACTGGCATCCAGACCAACTCGTGTTAAGATCAGGGTGACCCGGGGCAAGTGACTTAACTTTCCCTACCTCAGTTTCCTCCTGTGTAAAATGGGGATAAGAACAGTCTCGCTCTTGTTATTATGAAAAGATGTTTATGATTTATTGAGTAAAATAGAATTTAATGGGTGTAGAGTTTCACATCTAGAAGATGAAAAAGTTCTGGAGATCTATTTCACAACAATGTGAATATACTTTACTGAACTTCAAAATGCTTAAGACGGTACATTTTATAACATGGGTTTTTTTTTTAACACAATAAAAGAGAAACAAATTAAACTACTTTAAAAAAGCATCCTCTCTCTCACGGGGTGGTCACGAGGACTGTTTTTGGGGAGATAACGCATATAAACGTTCCTGGCGGGCATGATGAGCATGCTTGTTATGCTCCTCTACTCCGTGCCAGGTAACTCTGCACCAGGAGTGCTGCTGTCAGAGCTTTGCAAGGAGGCAGTAATGTCATTGCTACAATTTTAGCCAAAGTTCTGTTCACGAAAACACTTTTCCAAAGGTAGTTGTTAACCTCAGGGGGCAAAAAAAACATTCTTCGCTAGGAACAAAAGGGTGGCCGTGATGTCACTGAATAAACCACTGTGTCTGCGAGCAGCCCCTCTCTGCACAGACACGGCACAACCGAGGCAGAGGGTCTGAAGCATCCCTAAGCAAGATGATGGAGAAGGGTTGCCTTCCATCCCTCACACTGCCTTCAAATAGGCTAGGTTGAAGGGATTTTTCTTATCCCCTTATTTTTAAAAAATACACAGCCCACGGCAATTCTCATGCCTTGGCTGCCCCATGCGGAGAGGGGAGGCTGAGTCACTGGGTCTCGGAAGCTGCGGGCTCACAGCAGGGCTTGGAAAATCAGCATCTGTCTCTGAAGTGATCCGAAGTGCTGAGACCTTTACCCCAAGCGGCAGTAGGCAGACATTAGCAACAGTCTTTCACAGTCTTCGAAGATGTGGGTTTCCTTCCCAAACAGCCTCGAAAGGCAGCAACGGGAGCTATCCTCTAAGATGCAGACATCTGGAATTCGGCTGCAGAAGTGCTTTCCAGAGAATCCCAGCTCTGTCTGCAGACAGGCACAAGAGACAGCTGGACTCTGGGTGACTGTGGATGGACCTACACCTGAGCATCTCCTCTCTCAGAGAAGAGCACAGCACTGTGGCTAACAGAACACCCTAAATGCTTATCTTCGAATCTAGGTCCCGTCACTAATGACCTGTGAACCTTTGGGTATCATTCTTCCCCACTCTGTGCCTCAGTTTCCACATAACATACAGCACCTCTTACTCAATAGGGCTTGCCGTGAGGATTAGCTCAGACAAAGGAGGGGCAGGGACGCACTGGGGTTTTCTTTTAGTCACATAAGCATTCAAAGGGAGTTAGCTACTGTTCCTAAGAATGCCTAACATGCAAAAGCACAATTACTGGAAAGTAAAAATCACAAAAACTAACTTCCTGCATAATCTACTGGTTTTTAAATTTTGCCTTTTCCTGAAATACAACAGAATTTTGAGGAAGTCTTCAGACTCATCAAATAAGTAACAAGAAATATGGATGAGCACTCTCTTTCTGAAAACCAGCATTCAAATACATGGGCCCAACAGAGACTGGAGGACCAGCAATAAGTGGTATTGTGTTACTCCTCCTCATTCCTCCATCTCCTTCACCTCCACCCGGCAAACCCTTAAAGGGAAAGGTCTGTGGTCTTCTCAGGGGAATGAGGAAAGAGCCAGACTCCTCCTCCACAGCCAGGACAGGGGCGGGACCAGGGGGATCCTGTCAGGGAAGGCTGGAGGCTGGAGCCATAGAAAGTTCAAGAACCATACCGGAAAGTGGCCTGGACCTGACAACTGACCCTGGGGCTTCACAAGCCCAAGGTCCACGAGTTCCCAAGGCTTCCCTAGAGAGAGCACCTTCAAGAGACACCTTTAACACAATACACACGCACACACACAAACACACACAGAGAGGAAGACAACGTCATTGTGTGCTAATGAGAAACCCAAAAAGTACACGAAGTATTTTTAAACACAACCTATTTTTAAACAAAACATCAAGACACTAGATTTAATAAAGGAATTTTTTTCCCCAAACTGGATTTCCATAAAAACTCTTACAAAAGCATAAAAGATTGAATCACACTTAAATCTATATCGTAGGCCTGACCACAAATGAAAAGAGGAAAATGACACAGAAGCAGGATGTTCTAGAAATTCCGGGCAATCTAGTTGTTGTATTAAGACTGATCAAACACCAAATCATTTCTCCCTCTCCACTTGAAGTGAATCTGGGCAGGAAGATGAACGTACGAAACCATTTCACTTGCTATTTGAGGAATTCTCTTGTAAAATGTACAATCCCTTTACATTTTCCCAGGCAGCTGCTAGGGGTTGCTAAGGAAGTGATGGAAATAGAAAATATTCTAAGTAAATAACTAGTGATTTCTGAGGGGCAGGTTCTTTAGATATTTTTCTCAGAATTGAACAGCTCTTAGGCACAGAGACTAGACAAGTTTCCATTCTCGCTTTCCCTCTCTCTCTCTTTCCCTTCCTTCCTTTCTTTCTGTGTTAAAGAAGAGATGCAGAGTTTCCAAGCAGTGAGCTGGCAGAGGGAGATCTGGAGCCATTCTACTTGTGCCCACCTCAGGAGAGCCACAGAAGAGGATCCGGGTCCCCCATCTCCACACGAGCCAGCAGAACTCTCGGGATGTCTGTTTTATTCATTGGTACTTCGGTGAAAGATGACGTTTGAACAGTAGAGTCTCGAAACAGACATCTGTTGTTTTGGCACCAGCATGCATTTCCCTTCTTTGATAACCGTCTGCTGGCTTTGCTTCGGGAAAATGCCCGCATTTCATCCTCTGTGTCCCCAGGGGAACTGCCTCCCACCTCTGCTCCAGGGAGGCAGTACCTCAAACCCCACACCCACTGTGGCACCAAGGACTGCTTGCTGGATGTGCACGTGACCCCTAAGAAAGCAATGAGCTACCATGAGGCATTAGCAGAGACTTCTGGGACAAAGATGGTACACTTTTCCTATTCCATTTGGGGCAAGAAAATTGGGCTGGCACCCACCTATGACCACAAGGGGACAGGTTTTAAGAAAGCAGCCAACCACCTCAGAGGCAGCAGAATCCAGAAATGGGAGATCCAGTGACACTGTTTAAGCCCTAATGAGGCCACCCCTTCCCAGGACTTCTCAGATACATAAGCCGTTAAATTCTTTTTCTTTTTTTTTTTTGGTGAGGAAGATTGGCCCTGAGCTAACATCTATTGCCAATCTCCCTCTTTTTACTGGAGGAAGACTGTCCCTGAGCCAACATCTTCGCCAACCTTCCCCTACTTTTTGTATGCAGATGTGGCCACAGCATGGCTTGATGAGCAGTGTGTAGGTCCACACCTAGGATCTGGACCTACAAACTCCAGGCCACAGAAGTGGAGCCCGCCAGCTTAACCACCACGCCACCAGGCCGACCCCTAAATTCTTTTTTGAGTCATGCTTATTTCAGATTTCACCTGGAATTTCCGTGCTATAACCAGAAGAATCTTAGCCAAAAGATTTCTGCAGCTAAAGCTAAGTTTCAAAACACTGGGAAACATTTTCTTTAAAAGTGCTCTAACATATCATGGTTTGCAGCAATTTCTTCCTCCTGGAGGATGAGAGGTAAAGGGACTGAAAAGAGACACAAAGCCAAGAAAATCTAGGAGCATCAAGGCCAAGAGTTAAAGGTAAACCAAAAGACTAGACTTTCAACCCAGCAATTCATAAGTGAATGAGAACGAGTACGTACGCACAGAACAAACTCTCTGTTTCACTCTAAATAAGGAAATCAGTGGTTCTGGGTGAGGTCATGTGGTTTGTTGGTTGAAACTGCCATGCGATTCTCAGAATCTAAGTGGGTAGTTTACCTATTTAATATTGTGCATATATGTTATAATAATTTCCAATATCAAATGTCTTAACATATATTTATGGTAACATGCTATGTTCATTGTCCATATTCAGACAGTAACGGGAACATTCTCTCTGTATCTGAACACAAATGAAAAACTAGTGGGTAGAGAAAAAAAGATACTCAACTACAGTTAAGTTTGCTTTACACATGCTCTAAACATTGGCTTTGGTGTTTGTTTATTATTTACTGAAAGTGAGCCTTTCCTAAAGCGTCTTATTTTCAGGGGCAAATGTGGAGGGTTAACCCAGCTTGGGAAGGAGCAAGGAGCCATGCACATCCCACATCTCAGGAAAACGCCTCACTCTGGACTCAGCCTGTATCGCATCACCACTCCCTAGCGGCAGTCTACTTAAATAACAGGAACAGCTAAGAGCTACCTAAGCATCTTTTCAATTGACCACAGCAACATCGAGGTCATTTTGTGCCACCAGATCAAAGCAAGATCTTCCGTCAAGAATGGGGGGATTAAGAACCAAGAAATTAAGACACCAGAAAGTTGGGTTGGGGTAGTGTAACTGGGGAACGTAAGCAAATATTAATGGCAATATTGTGTTTACCAGCATTTTCCAATGAGTGGAGCTCTTTCTTAGCACTAAGAATGTACAAGGGGAGTCCAGGCAGTACAAGAAAAAGCCATATTGAGGAGGGAGGGACAGCCCAGCAGAGGCTTGAATGAAGGAGGGATGCAAGCCAAGAAATTATCTAAGGAAAAAGCATCAAAGGCAGAGGGGGCAACAAGTGCAAAGGTCCTGAGGCAGGGCCATGTTTGGCTTCTCAGATACAGCAAGGAAGCTAATGCGGCTCAAGGAGAGGAGCAAAGAGAAGATGACAAGTGAATGTGGCTGAAGAGGCTGGCAGGATCAGATCCTGTAGGGCCTTGTAGATCATGGCCAGGACTTAGAAGTTTTCTCTAGGTTGACAACAAGCCATTGGAAAATTTAAATTAGGAGAGTGATGTGGCCTGCTTTATGTTCTAAAAGGATCACTTCCCCCAGCCACTGTGTGGAGAGCAGATTACAGAGGGCAAGAAAGTCAGCGGGAACAAGAACAGAAGTCGGCTGCAGCAGCCTGGGCAAGGGGTGAGGGGGTACCAAGGCAGGTGGTGCCAAATAAATAGATACACAGACAAAGAGATATCTACTGATAGCTACCGACACACACACATACATAGACATGTACGGACACGCACATCTATCTCCACCACAACAACACACTTATAGTATGATACAGTCTTTACAACGATTGAAGAAAATTATTTTTCACATAAAAAATCAATATAGGCAAATACATCTATATGGAAAAAGAAAAAATAAAGAAACTTGCAGGAATAATACTCACGACTGAAGTTTAGAAGATACCAAACTCTTGATATCAAAATACACACTCTATCAGAGCTTTGGGTAAATTTTATGTGTGCTCCTAAAATATCCTGTGACCTCCTAAAATAGTTCTGTGTTCCAACTGCAAAAAATAATTTAAAAAATACCTCGTCAATTTATTTCACCCTGCCAATTGGATTGACTTTGGATAGAAGAGAATAAAGAAATACAGTACGACCACATCCTTGCGTGAGTTACTGTAGCAGACAGCTGACTGTCCCCAGACTCGTTCTCTCCTCCTTCCTGGGCACACAGACCCTCAGTAAGTTCCCCAGAGTCCTCTGCAGCTGGAGGTGGCCATGCAACGAAGTCTCCCCAGCAGAAGGAGAGCGGAAGTTATGAGCATCATTACTGCCTCACCTGCTGAAGAGGAACCCGCTCCCAGCCTTCTGCCCTGGCTGCTTCACGGTGGCTGCAATGCAGACAGGGTGCAGTCCCAGCTCCCATCACGCAGCAGAGAAAACCCTCTAAGGCAGGGGTTCTCGATCAGAGGGAGTTTTGGACCCCAGGGGACATTTGGTAATGTCCGGAGACATTTTTGGTTACTAAAACTGGGGGAGGGCCTAACTACTAGCATCTGGGGGGTAGAGGCCAGAGAGGCTGCTAAACATCTTACAATGCACAGGACAGCCCCCCGCAACAAAGACTTTCCTGGCCCCAAGTGTCAATGATGCCGAAGCTGAACCACCTTGCCGTTAGGCCACGTTTCTCAAACATCGTGCATAATAATTACCCAAGTATCGTCTTAAAACGTAAATTCTGCTTCAGAAAGTTTGGGATGGGATCTGAGATTCTGCTTTTCTAACAAGCTTCCTGGGGGACGGCAGAGCAACCAGATGGGAAGAACAGAACTTGGGTCTCTGAACGGTCTCCTGGAGCACAGCTGCCCCCGCAAGACTGGCTGGAGTGCTCATGCACAGCTGCTGTTCAAACACACACGCCTGGACTCACTGTGGTCAGCTTGGGTCTCTCGGAGAGGCTGGTCACCACGCAGCCCTGACTGCTACAAACTGTGAATATCAACTTTCGTTGCGTAGTAGAAAAATCATTGTCTGTCTTACGGAAGCCACTGTGTTGGGGTCTCTGTTTTCACTCTAACTCGTACAGTTACCATCTGCAAATAATGGATGGGTACATCTTTTTTGCTGTTTGGCAAGAGAACTAAAGAGCCCCAGAGGGAGTATTTTCCAGAAAGGGAGACAAAGCAAAGGAAAGACATGGAATGAGATGGAGACCGCTCAAGCTATCTGAGGAGAGCGTACTGCTGCTGTAACAAATGACCGTTCACCGATGGCTTAACTGTTCTGGACGCCAGAACTCTGACACGGGTCTCCACGGGCTAAAATCAAAGTGTCCACAGGCTGCGTTCCTCTGGAGGCTCTAAGCAAGGATGGATTTCCTTCCCTGTTCCCTAGCTTCTAGAAGCTTCCTGAATTCCTTGGCTCATGACCCCTTCCTCTATCTTCAAAGCCAGCAACAGCAGGTTGAGCCCCTCTCATGCTGCCATCCCTCTGACTCTCGCTCCGTGCCTCCCTCTTCCACTTAAAAGGACCCCTGGGATCACACTGGGCCCATCCAGATAATCCAGGATTATCTCCCATCTCAAGGTTAGCTGTTTACCAATCATAATTCCATGTGCAACCTTAATTCCCCTTTGCCACATAATCTAGCATATTCACAGTTTCCGGGAATGAGGACATGGTTATGGGGGGGCGGAGGCATTATTCTGCCTTCTATAGGTGAGAAAGTAGGTTAGTCAGGCAGCCAGAAGGTAAGAAGTTAATATGCCAACCTGGAAAAGAGACAGGGTGCAGAGGAAAAAGAAATGATAGGTCATTTGAGAGTAAAATGAAAGAATCTCCTGGTCACTCCCAAAGTTCGGGAGCCGCAGCGCAATCCTAAGAAGCAAGTGTACCCCACCGCTCTGTGCGTTTTCAGTACAAAAGAATGACGCATCAGTGGTCCTGAGCTGGGTGAAAGAGTGATGCAGACAGAGGTTCTCCAGAATTCCGGGATCTTTATGCAGTCTGCCCTCACGATGTTTGATATCCATGGTGTGTAATAGTTTCTGTAAATTAAACTTCTTAATCTAACTTTATGATAAGAATCCTCGTCCTGTATATCAGGTACTCCCTGGAGGGCAATATTCCAGAAAACCAGTTACCTGGGGGAATTCACGAAAACGTGCATGGATTAATAACAACTAACAGACGCAGACAAAGCAGATCCCAGCACAGCAGCATCATTCTATCCTTGCAAAAGCACCACGGAATTATTAGAGACTGGTACTCCCGTTTGAGAGATAAGAAAACAAAAGCTCAAAGGCTGAACACTTATCTATGTGCACAAGGCAAGGTAGACACAGAACTCAGACTCAAAGCCTTAATTCTGATTTCAGGTTCAGCTTTTTCTTTCAAAACACAACATGGCTCCAAACAGTCCAACTGCCCTGTGACAGAGGCGCTCAGGCAGTTAGGCTCAAATACTTCCTCAGCTCCAGCGACACCCAACCCTCCAGCCCCCTGCAGAAGGCTCAGCCAGGAGGCACCGGGAAGGGTGCCCCTGTACCTACAGTGAGTGACATATCAAACACAGACTTCAGCGTAATGTTTTGATTGTTAAATGCCAACTACGTAATTTCAATAACACATTTAGAGAAACATAATCCACTCTTAGAGCATAATGGTCTATCGGGAGTAATTGAACTCTTCTAAAACTTCGGCAACATCAGCAACAAAGGCCAGGAACCAAAAGCCACGTTACAGTGAAGACACCTGGCTTGTGCCAGCCTGCTGTGTGACCCTGGGACTCCTGCTCTCCCTTCCAGGTCGCATTCACTTTCTGTGTAACACTGGGATGAGAAAGTCTCGACTTCATGAGGCTGCAGTGAGGAATAAAGGAGGTGATGTCCTGTGCGGTAGGCAGCTTGTGGGAGACTGTTGAGCCCACGTGGTTTGTTTGAGTGGGTTTCTCTTTCTTGTACCCAAAATAGTCTTGCAAAAATAGGACGTGAAAGAGCTGACAACAATTCTTAGCCAGAGTTCCCAAGAAACATGAGTGTCATTTCTTTTCAGAAGCCTGGAGTTTTGCAAGAAAAGTTAGCACACAGCAGGCCCTCCTTCCATTCATTAATTCACCGATTCAGAATTAGTGATTAATAAACTGCCATGACTGAGTGCCTGCTGGGTGCTAAGCACTGTTCTGGGCACCGGCAAGGAACAAGATGGACAAGAGCCCCACTCTCATGTCATCTGCCTTCTGGTGAGGAAGAAGTAAGTAAGTAGCATGATTTTGGAAAGTAGTAAATGGTCTGAAGAAAATAAAACAGCATCACAAGCTCAGACGTGGAAAAGGGTCTTTAAATTAGGTAACTGGGAGAGGTATTTTCCAGGAGCTGAAATTTGAGCCGACACCTGAAGGACAGATAAGGAGCCGAGGGCAGTTTAAGGATCTGGGGCCGAGTATTTCAGGAGAAGGGAACAGTGGGAATGAGCCTGGTCCCAGAATGGAAGCCACTGCCACAGTTTGCTGCTGGGCCGAGACCACCTCAATTAGCCCATCTGGTAGGCAAGCAGTCCATCTGCATGCAGAAAATCACAAGCTCCTAGAAGGGAACGCCAGCAGTGATTATTCACTCCCGTGATGCTGGAAGACACCACCTCCAGTGGGAAAAAGATTTGAAACAAATAAAAGAAAATGCTGCATGTTTGTGGCCAAACACCTGGGTCTGAATCCCAACTCCACATTTCGAGCAAGTTACTTGACCTCTCTGTGCCTCAGCTCCCTCGCCTGTAAAATCACAGCGCCTATCTCGCCAGGTCCTCTGAAGACTGAATGACTCCAATGCTTGGAGCAGAGCCTGGCGCGCGCACAGGAATACAATATGTGTCTATCACCACTGCTGTCACTACCACCGCCACCATTATCCTTTCCCATCCACACCGTCATCTCCCTGTCCCATTGAGAATAACCATCACTTGTCCCTGACTGGACTTTTGCTTTGCAACAACAGGAGTGCGTGTAAATTTACTGATTTACACCAATTCAACTATTAATCCACATCTTGGCACAGTCCTACCACCCCTGAATTTGGGATAGAAAACAATCAGCACCCACCCCACTGCTTATGAATCTAAACAGTAACAGCTGTCTTACCATCTTCTCCGTAATGTGGAAAGGAAGGAAATTTTATACATGAAGTACAACATTTTCACCACGTTCATATAACCGATACTTTCAGACCACTCTCAAACACACCCTCAACTTAGCAGCAAAGAACTCTAATCAAAGGAGGAGGGAGGGGGGAGGGAGAAGGGAAGAGCCAGGGACAAGATGAGAGGGAAGAAGGAGGGAGGGAGGGGGGAGGGAGAAGGGAAGAGCCAGGGACAGGATGAGAGGGAGGGAGGGAGAGAGGGAGGGTGGAGGGAGAAGGGAAGAGCCAGTGACAGGATGAGAGGGAGAGAGGGAGAGAGGGAGGGGTGGAAAAAAAGACATGCTAGCCAAGAGAAAGAGGTCACTTTCCATTTACTCCTCTTTCTTTGATGCCCCTCCATAAAGTACTAAAATTTTGTTCTTACAAGTCCCTTGCAACTTTTGCTAAATATATTTCAAGTTATTCTGTCTGGTTGGCTGGTTCTATAAATAGAATATTTTCTCTCATTATAGTTTCAAAACGGTTTGGGTAGTCATATAGGAAAACTACAGATTTTGCATAGTAATTTCCTCATCAGTGTCCTTAATGAACCCTATTATTGTTTCTAATAGATTCATGGGGGGATTGGTTATCTTAGATTTTCCAAAAGAAATGAAATTACTGGCAAATGGTGATAATTCTACCTCCCCCTTTCTTATTCTTTTTTGTATCTAACTGCATCATCTATTAATTACTGAGCAATGGTAAATAATAGTGATGTTAATGGGCATTCTAGTCTTGCTCTGGATTTAATGGGAATGTTTCTAGTATTACACCATTAAAGATGATGCTGGCTTAGATGAACTCTGTATGACTCCACTCATAGGTGGAAGTTAACACATTGACAAGGAGATCTGATCGGTGGTTACCAGGGAAAAGGGGGGTGGGGGGAGGGCACAAAGGGGGAAGAGGTGTACCCACAACATGACTAACAATAATGTACAAGTGAAATCTCACAAGGTTGTAATCTATCATAACATTAATTAAAAAAAAAAGATGATGCTGTCTTTGGGTAAGATCCCATTTTATTAGGAGGTGTTCTAAAAATTACAAATAGATGCTAATTTAATCACATGCCTTTTAGCATCCATCAAATAAATCACAGAATTTTTCTCATTTACCCGTATTAAGAATAAGTCAAATTATAAGTCAAATTATTAGATTTCCTAAAATTGAACCATCCTTCCATTCCTGGAATAAACCCCACTGTGTCAGGACTTTTATTACTTTGTGAGCTAACCATTCACTTGTCCGTTTCTCCACTCTGCAGTCTCTTTCAGATCACTGGCTATGACTGATTCATGTCTGCCCCAGCACAAAGTTGAAAGTCAATACATGTTTAATGAATAAATAAATGAATGAATAACTAAAATAACAAGTGCATGGAACCTCCCAAAATTAACCCTTTGTCCCTCTTTCTGGGTTAAAATACTCAGAGAGATCATACACCTGTCCCAACTAGATCTTTATAGGTTTAATAAACATGTGGCTAGACTGGTCCCCACTTCTTCTAGCAACAGAACCCTCGAACACCTCATCTTCATGGGGAAACTATTCCCTATGGTCTCAATGGGACTAGCCCTGGTTGCTTACTCCCCCCACCACTCCAGGCCAAAGGGGTGGCTGCGTCAGCCAGGCCCGATCAGGGTACTACACAACGACAGCTTTAGGAATGAGCACATGACCCAACCTGGACCACAGGCATCTCCAGGAATTTCTTGCAGAAGCTCTTAAGAAAAATTTTTTCCAAATCACTTATCTACCCTAAGTTTCATGTAGCCTCATTATTAATTATCTCAGTGATCAGACATCACAAATGTGAACTTACATTTATAAGTAAAGTACTTTGTTCAGTGTGCCCAGACATCTTTATCAGCAAAACTGTACTCATGAAAATATGGGTCTACGCTTCTCCTTTAGAGGCAATCCATCACGGAATCTTCTTGGCCTTCGGGAACTCAGCTTTGCTTGAATGTGTGGTCATTTCATATGGGCCTTTGTGGTGGAGCCATCTGCGGTTTAATGGAGAAGTTATTTCCTTCTCTATGGTTTACTACTGCTTTTGGTTGAGGGTATTTTTACGTGAATAGAGCTAGCTGAAAATTTTCAAGAGACCAAGAAAAGAGACTATAAAATTTAGAAAATTTTATATTTCTGGAATTTTCAATAGCATTTACAATTCAACACAATGCAGAAGAAAACAATACACTAGAGACTTCCATAATGAGGTTTAACAATTCTGTAATTTGGGGGAAAGTATAAACCTCTCAATTTAAAAAATATATATTACTTCCAAAAGAATTAAATAAACATATAATGTTTGTATCGGGTTGCTGCTTACCATCTTGCCTAAAATGTAGTGAGATAACCTATCTGAGAATGAGGCAAGGTAGAGACAAACCCGGCAAAGAATGGAAAGAGACAGAGACCTTGTCAAATCATTCAAGCCCCTGGATTCAGCTTTTCCTGAAGCCACTTACCCCACAGACTTCCTAATTACATAAGCCAATAAAGCATCTTTTTTCGTTTATAATAATTTAAGCTCAATTTCTATCATTTACAACCAAAAAAGTATTGCCTAATTGATGTGTTGCTTTGTTTCCCTGTAAATATGCTTTACACATTCTTAAATAAAGATTGAAAAAAAAAAAAAGTAAAGGCAGGCAACCCTAACTAGTGAGTGTTAAGAAAAAAAAAATCAACCGCTTGCTTTTAATTAATGGCAAGATGGGCTGAAAAGCTCCCTTAGTGAATTATAACTTCAGACTGAAATTCCCAAAACAGTTGCAGAGGAGCTTGTCAAGCCGCAGAAACCAATGGAGTCAAGAGATGACTTGAAAGATCGGTGGTTCAATCAGTTTCAGAAATAGCATCCATTATGCAAACCCAAAACCTTTAAAACTTTCTAACGCACAACCCTGGCAATCTCTCATTCACCTAAAGTCTCAAGGCCCCTCTCCTGACTCAATTTAAAACTAAAAATGCCTGGTATGATTTACAAAAGTTAAAATAATTAAATCATGTTCTGATGGCCAGAGAACTGCAGGGAAAGTGGCCAAATCGCAACGTAGGGAGTTTGGCGGGGTCTTCTCGAACAGTCCTGCCTTCTCCAGTGCCTTCAGCTCTGCAGAAAAATGGAAGGCAAAGCATGCCCTCGGCATTCTAAATGCCTCAGTCCCTCTCCAGGGCAAGCGGCGTCCATTCCTACTGTGGGCTCAAGAAAACGTGAGCAGGAAAGCCCCGAGAGCCTGCCCCCTTCCATACCCCGTCCCCTTACTGGAGAAGGCTGGCGGCAGGTACCCCAGGAAATCAGACTCTTCTCCTCCTTCTTCAGCTCATGTCACAGTAGACCAAATTCTGGAATCGGTTTGGATTATTCTCTGGAGAGCTACTTAAGAGCCGCTTCAGGGTTTGAAATCCCTCATTCAGACATAATCTTGAAATGAAAGACGATTTGCTAATGAAAAATGCATTACAGCTTTCTCTGTAGGGCCTTCCATACTGATAGGCAGGATAAAAGGAAGGAATTGAAGGAAAATGAAGGAGAAAAGCAAAGGAAAAGGAAAATTAGGAGAGACAGAGAGGAGAGAAGGAGAAGAAGAAATTTATCATGTCACACACTCTGCGTGGGGGCACTTTATAAGGGCCACTTCATTTCACCCTCACATAATCACTTGCAAGTAAGTAACATTGAGCCCATTCTGCAGACAAAAAAATGGAGGCTTGCTGATAGTAAGTAACTTGTCTAAGGTCACGCAAGGAGGATGCAGTGGATTCTGACTCAGAGATACAAAAACAGGCTCCAAATAATGTTGCTCCTACAGTGCTCTCGTGCTTCCTCTGAAGGGTCTAACACAGACGTCTGCTCCAGAACCAAAGCATTTTAGTGGGCGAATGGGCCCTACGGAGACAATATAACCTCATCAGAAAAGAAACAGGGATTTTAAAAAAAAAGAAAAAAAGAAAAGAAAAGAAAAGGAGAGAAAGAAACAATTTAACATAAGTAACCCGACGCCCCACAGAACTAGGATGGGGCAAGGCAAAGCCAGAACCCAATTTTTCTAACTCTCAGGTCTCACTCAATCCACCTGACCAGAACCTATTATATAAGTATAGTTTATCAATATGGATCAAATAGGGGACTGCCTCATTAATGAGTGAAAAGCTGAAAATTTTCTCAACTTCTGGAAAATGTTCATTGGGAACAAATGGGAAATTTTGGGGGGAATTGTCTTTTTCTGCCTCGATGTTCCTCTTTCTACCCAGCTCCTTTTGCTGTTGTTGCAATGTATCTGGGAGGTATTTGCCCCACGCTCTTGCAAAATCTGCAAAGGAGGAAAACTCTAACCTAAAATAGCACACAGAAGCCACAATTCTGACAACCACAAAGGGTACGGGTGTGCCAGTTACTTTCCAAAATGAGTTTAAGCCAGAGCCACAGACTGGTAGCCGGCTGGCTGTACCCAGCCCACAGGTGGGTTTTGTTTGTCCGCAGTGCTGGCCCACACTGCGCTCGGAAGAAATTTCCATCTGTTGCCAACATTAAACACCAGATAATTTCACATCAAAAACTGGATTTCCAGTTTCTCTTACCAAGTGGAAGATCTGATAACCCTGATGCCACATTTGCACGTGGAAAAGAGTAGCTGCCCCTTTAGACAGAGCATGTGAGTCCCACTTTCTCCCCACCTGGTCTGTTTCACTCATTTATACAATCGCTGTGGGCCCAGAAGGCATGTGAGTTGGTGACCCTTGGTTTAAGAGGTTAAGCAGACGTAGACTGCAAAGCCAATCATTATTAGACTTTTCCTAAAAACACCCCCAATAACAGACTCTTCTCTCAGTATTAAGACAGCTGTGACAGAAGGTAAGGCATATGAGACCAAAAGGATTTGAGAAATGGAAAAACCCAGTAGTTGAGTCCATTTGGATTTTTGGTCTAGGATACTCTTTGCTTAGAAAATACACTCACTTTTATTATTTCATTTATTCCTCTCAACAATCCTGCAAGGAAGGAATTATTCTCAGATAAACAAACTGAAAACGAGTGATGTTAAATCAGTTATCCAACCAAGATCATCTAACTAGTAAGTTGCAAAACCCAATTTTGTCCAGCTACAAACACCTTGCTTTTGAAGTAATGAAAGAACACTCTGTAAGGCCATAAGGCCTGTTTCCACCTCAGGGCCTTTGTACCTGCTGTTCCCTCTACTGGAAACCTCTCCACCTAGATCTCCATATGGAAGGATCTTACTCTTTCACTTCATTTACATCCCCTCCCCAGAGAGGTTTCCCCTAACCATTTGACTTAAAATAATATCTGTGCATGCACACACACACACACCCCAATTACTCTCTAGACTCCTGCTTCTCAAAGTGAGGTTCAGGGATCAGCAGCATCAGCACCAACTGGGAAGTTAGAAATGCAGAGTCTGAGGCCCCTCCCCAGACCTGCTGAATCAGAATCTGCATGTTAACAACACCCCAAGTGATCCATGTGCATTTCAAGTTTAAAAAGCACTGCTCTACAGGAGCCCTGCCCAGTGGAAATGCAATGGGAGTCACAAATGTCATTTTAAGTTTTCTACAGAAACATTAAAAAGGTTAAAAGAAAGACTCGTTTGTTTGCTGTCTCCCCTACCGCCCTACTAAAAGATGCCATTTCCACAAGAACAGGTCCTCCCTCTGTCTTGTTCTCCACTTTATCCCCAGTACCTAAAACAGTACTGGGCACATGGTAAACGTTATTAAGTGTTTGTTGAATGAAAGAAGGAAAAGACATTCTAGTACTTTCTGTGCGGCAGCGTGGTACAGGGAAAGAAACCAGCACTCTGAAATTGGACAGATGTGGTCAACTCAACCACTGACCAGCTGAGCAACCTTCAGCAAGTGGTTCACCCTCCGGGAGCCACCTGGAGTGTAAACCAGAAATGTTGCTATTTAAGTCACAGCCTCATCATGACACCCCGATGTGATAACATGTCTGTGAAGCACCAACCACCACAATCACAGGCATTCAATCAATGCCAGCGCCTTTCCATTGTCCTCTTTCATTCTCTCCAAATACCACATGCGAATAACGCTGCTGACCACTTTCCTCTGTGTGGCATGAGCATGACTGAAGCTGTTTTCCTGAGTTATTTTCCCCCAGCCAATGGGACCTGTGTAATAACTGCTACCACTGCGGACAACTGGAAACCGTGGAGGGTCACTTCTCATAACCCTGGAGCTGAGTGGTTCCCAAAGCAAAGTGGTCACGGTTACTGCTCAGTCTGTAAACCACGAGGGAGCCCACAGCTCAAGTCGTCTCTGTCACTTTGATGAGTTCTGCTGTGGTAGCCAGTTGGCCTGCCACAAGGTCCCATCCCTTAGAAGAGTTCAAGGTCTCTGCCCAGCCAGAGTGTATCGCCTCATACTGAAAGGTATGTTCTGGCTTTACCCTTTTATTTGGGGGGTGAACAGACGAAGGAGTGGAGGGTTTAATCTACTCCCAATTATTAGTCACTGGCCTCTGTCCATCCACCAAGTGAGGCTTGCTTCTCCATAGCTTTAACACACACATCCTAATCCATCAGTCTATCCTGCTCTGAAAATCCAATGCACATGTTCTCATCTCAGATGTGTCTTTGACTCACGTTAGATCAATAGCACAGGAGAAAGCAAAACCCAGATTCAGATACAGCCTGAGGGACACCAGAAATAAAACTGCTAGGGCTGCCTAGTTGGATATGAGGAAACCCCAAGCCAGCTGTGCCAAGAGCAGCCCCAATTTCTTCTCGCTCTCCCTCTTGCTGAAAACACAGCCAGAACAGAAACACTAGCAGAATTAGTAGGCTATTGGGAAACACGCTGAAAAGAAAAACAAAAACAAAATAAATATATGGGGGGAAATCAAAGCCTTTAATTAACCTGTGGACCTCTAACCAGTTAAACAGTAGAGTAAGATTTCAGGCAGAATATGCGGTATAACCATTTAAGTAGAGATGCCACCACTGAAAAGATGCAGTTGCACCAGGGAACCAAGAGGAAGGGTTTCTGTTACTGGTTTGAATCAATACCACTGTTTCCTTTTCTACAATAGAGTGAGGCTGTCATCCCCTCTTCCTACATGGGAGAGAGAGGAGCCTGAAGAGGTGCAGCAAGTAAAAATCCCACAAATGTCCTCAAAGCAATGCTGTCCCTCATAAGGCTGGAGAGCCATCCAAGGTCAGTGCCAGCCCACTCGGCTCCTGCAGGTCCAAGGGGTTTCTGGGAGTCTTCTCAACAGCCAGGTTTGGGTGGCTAATGATTCCCTCTATGTTAGACAGATTCTCCTCCCGCACTTCCAATCGGCACCACTGAACATAAGGGTCTCCCACAGGCAAGTCACTGGGGGAGCAGATCGAGGACACAGAGACACCGCATGGTCCTCTCAAGTGAGGATCAAAAGGATCCAGTTCTGTCCACACCTCTCCAGTGGAACAGTTCTACAGGTGGCTACCAAATACTGACACCCAATACCACAAGGCCCAAAAACCACAAGTCATGGCTGAGAGTACCACAGAGCTGGAATGACATCTTGAGTAGCCACGTCATGACAGCGAGGCCGGTTCATACCTTCCTTTCCCAGCCGCAGTGTAAAACAACATGAGAAAATCTGCCATCTTCTGTCCTTTCATTCAGAATATTCTCCAGACCCTACGATGGGACCTCCTGACACGCACTCCACCACGCACACGACATCAACGTTATTTTAAGTCACCTGAATAAAACACCCCATCTCTATTTGCAGCTGCCACAAAGCAACACAACACATGTTGGAAAGGTCTGATCTTCAGGCCTTCCTCTCCCCCAAAGGGCGTCTGACACTTCTCACAAGATACACAGCTTTAAAATTAGAGCTGGAAAAGACCACAGTGACCCTCATAGGGCTGAAGCTACCCCACAGCAGAAATCAGAACATTCCTACAACCAACAATTAAACAACCGAAACCTTCCCAAACATCTCCTTCCTTCTCTGGTTGGCTGTCGTTGCATTAATCATCCTGACACCTTTTTAATTATAATCGCAAACTCCAAGCCATGACTTGCAATGTTATAAATACTGATTTTCCAGTTCAAGCAGGCATTGACTGGTTTCTGTTTTGACAGGAAGCGGCTGTTTGAAGCCTCCTAAAATGTTGCAATTAGTTCTCTCCGTTGAAACAGACAAGACATTAACAGACACATTTGCTGCTTCCATTTAACCTGCTGGAATGTTTATGCCTAAGGGTACTTTTCTCAAGCTTTGAAAGCATAAGGGGTATTTCCTAAAGCAGAAGAAATCAATCAATACATATTATATATTCATATATAATAGATATTATATAATACATACCTATAATAATATATATTATTATATAATACACATTTACTATATGTTTCTGAAGTTAGGTTATTTCTAAAACTTTCACAGGCTGTAATTTAAACTTAGAAAACACATCTCTTCAACAGCAAGGCAACTTGTCAGGAAACAATCCTTATTTTACCTATTGGCCTTGTGAAGATGATAATACCACTTTAGCTGACAAAGCCTGTGTTTGTCTGACAATTCCAATTAATTACTGAGACGCAACAGAGATGGGACCAGCCATCCAGATGTTTTTCAGAAAGAGATAAAAAGGGGGGGGGGAGCAAAGGAGGTTTGCCTTTTGGGCATCTGCTCCAGTGTTTTTTAAGTGTTATGGCGGACAAGAAAGCCGGATTACTAATTTATTTTACCTGCACTTAACTTTCTACTCTCCTCTCCTTTCCCTCACTGCTGGGAGACGGTGGAAGAGAAGAGAGATGAATACCTCACAAGACAGAAGCTCTAATCTGTTGCCAAGGAGGCACCCGTTAGAAAGGGCAGGGGTGCAGGATGTAAAAACTCTTAGGGCACCGACTGTCGTGCAGACCTTGATGCTCCTGATGCCAAAGCAACCCAGGGTTGCTGGAGAGGGGGAACATCCTCAGTCTTTTCTAGCAAGCCAAAACTCGCCAGCATCATCTTTTTAACTGTTCCCTGTTCATTTTGCTCTAAGCTGAAAATAGTAAAGTCGGATTCCAGACACGCAAATACGTTTGAGGGCGATTTTGAGAGATTCCAGGAGATCTCAAAGCCCTTCAGTCAATGTCGCTATCCTGCTTCATGCCTTAGCGTCCCCAACGCAGCAGCGCTGAGCCCCACAAGAGACTGGCCTGGGAAACACCCCGCGGGCACCTGGGCTGGGGATTTCCAGGGGTGGAGCTAGGCAGCTTCAGAATGCACCTCCCTGGGTGAAGAGCCTGAGGCAGGCAGGGCAGTGTGACACCAGCTGCCCTAGCCCTGAAATATAGTGATCCCTGGCCAGCCTCCAGCCCTCTCCGCGCTCCCCCGAGCAGCCCCGCCAGGGTCCGCAGAGCCCTCATGGGGCGAAGGGCTCTCGGGGAGGTGCCTGGATGTCGAAGGGCGTGGGAAGCCGCAGCTTTCCCTCTGGGTCTTCCCCACCCATCTATCGCCTGCGCCGAGCCCAGGGTCCTACCTGTACCACTCCAGCCCCTTTTCGTAGTTCCTGTCGAAGAAGCGTGGCTCTACGCCCACGGCCCGCATGCCCGGGTGGACTCCGATCGCCTCCAGCAGCTCGCGGGTGCCTCCTTTCTTGACCCCGATGATGAGCGCCTGTGGCAGCTTCTTCTCCCCATAGTTGGGGGTGCTGAGGGCGCCGCCCCTCTCGCTGCTCCCATTGACCGCTCTCCGGCCTGCGAGCTCCTCGTGGGTGGTGCTGGACTCCTGCGCTTCCCTCTCCAGCAGCGCGCTCTGCGCCCTGATCATCTTGCCAGGGGCCACAGGGGTCGGAGCCAGGTGTCCCGAGCACCCCCGCTGCCGCTCGCCAGACCCCAGCCGTCGGCCCGGGGGCAGGGGGCTGCTTGGAGGGCTCCGGGGGCTCCCCGCGGCTCGCGTTGTCCGGCGGCAGCGCGGACGGCTGCGAGGGGGTGCCGAGGCGCATGGGGGGCGGCAGTAGACAGGGTGGCGGCGGGCTCGGCGAGAGGTGGAGGCGGAGGCTGAGGAGGTGGGGGCCATGGGGTCAGCGCGGCTCCGGGCTCGCTGCGGCAGCGGCGGCGGCAGCCCCCGGCGCTGCCGGGACATGGTTTCAGCAGCCGCCAGCGCCCCTGCCCGCCGCCCGCCCCCCCAGCCGCCCAGACTGCATGAAGCGACGCCACTGCACCCCCGGCCCTGGCCGCTGTCGCGCTGCGCCGGGGAAGAGCCCGGCTGCATGATCCCCCTCCCCACTCTTCCCGCGGAGTCCGGGTGGCCCCCCACCACCCACCTCAGCCTCCGGCAAGGGGACCAAGGGAGGCGCGCGGACCCGCCGGCTGCACCTGCTCCGTCTGCAGCGCCCACGCTTCCCCCGGCTCTGACGCGGCTCCTGCTTCAGTCTCTGCCGCCGCCGCCGCCGCGCCCTGTCGCAGCCCTGAGTTCCTTCCCCGCTGCTAACTTTCTGCGGGGAGAGAGAGGCGCGGAGGGGAGGCGGAGGGGCCCGGGCGCGCGGTCCGTGCCGCTGAGGGAAGGGGGAACTCGCGCGCGCCTGCAGAGGGGGACGCGGAACAGAGGCGGGCGCTAGGCCTGGGGCACCCGGCAAAGCGGAGATCGTGCCCCCTCCCCCACCCCCGCACCACATTCATGCTGGAGAGGTTCCCGTCCCCGGGAGCCTGGGACGCCAGTTTCTCCTTCCCTCTCCTGATACTTTCAGAGACTTAGAGCCCGACGCCTGCCGCCAGTGCCGCCCAACAGGTGGCTGGGGGCCACAAGTTGGTGAGCTCTCGCTTCCCCTTTTCTCATGGGACTCCAGGCAAACTCGGTCCATCCGTGACCCGCCCTTCTCCCTCCCTGGACATCCTCCTGCCTTTGACCCAGGAGGAATTTCTTGTCTGTACCAGGTTTCCCATCCCAGCTTACATCTTTCCAGCCTCCCCATCTTAGCTTGAAGCTCCTGATTGGTGGAGCTTCGACACAAACCCCCAAATTTCCTTGCCCTAGAGCTTTTGCCTCTGTCCCGCCACCGGTTGACTGTGCTTTCTGCTCCAAGAGGAGAGGCTGTCTCCTCCTGGACACCCTGAACCACAGATGCACATGCGCCCCTTGGGGGCCATTGCCGCTAAAGGAGTTCAGATTTCCCTGGACCAAAATAGACTGAGACTATCATCGCTCTGAACACCTTATAAGCAGAGAGAAGCTGCGTTGCTGTGTCTGTGCATCGCTTCATTGAATTAAAAAGTATCTTCTTTGCAGAGAGATTTCCGTCCCTCACCTCCCTCTCCTGGGGGGAATGGTAAACATCAGAAGGCTTTGGAACATTCAAAACTAGACTTTGCTTCCTGTTTCCTTTTGCTCAGGGAGGTGGAGGAAACGCGAGGCTGGAATGGCAGGAAAAGGCAGAGCGGTCAACTGAGGCACTCCAGAGGACTCTGCTTCCTGGAGGCAGGGGCTGGCCCTGCAGGCACCTGGCGCCAGTCTTTCCCAGAGGCTGGCTCCAGTGAGTCCTGTTTACCCTGCTAGCCACAGCTGGGTGCCTGGAGGGTCTGCTTTCACCTACAGGGCTGATGTGCTTGGCATCTCCGGTTTTGTTTGATGACATAACAGGAACAATGGTTGAAAGAAAATGTATATAATGTCTAAATATTAACTAGATACCTAGTGGCAAAGAGAGAAAAAAATGTTGCTCCAATAACATGAACACAGACTTTTCCCTGAGTGAACAGAAGCTCACGGCTGCTCTCAGCTGGACGTGAGCTTCCTTCACTGCAGCTTCAGCTCAGATAAAGATTATTCCTTTAGAATATATTTTTTATGGTACACCGGAGACCTCTGAAATGCAGAGTCTGGTGTCCTGTAAATCATTTCGTGGAACTAGGGATGCTTTTTCAAACTCCACGCGACTGCACTCCTGTAATGTTTATGGGAAGGGGCCAACTGGAGCTGGGAGCAGCATAGCTTGCCCATCCCTCCTTCGGCTCCAAGCCCAGCTCTGGGTGGTCGCCCAGGAGGGCCCGGTTGCAGCAAATATTGTCACTGCCGTGGTCCATCTCCCTTTCAAAGCTCAGGCGCCAGGATGCCCAGCACGTGGTCCAGGGGCCTCCCTACAGTCCCTGCCTGGCTCCCAGACTCCTCTGTGCCCGCTCTCGGCAATCCAAATGAACCTGCTCTGTAGCTAGTTTTACTAAAGATGTGCTTTCAAATTTGGAAAGGTTTTGATAAAGTGGTACTAACATTTAACCTAGAGGTGGCAAACTGGTAACAAATTAAGAGCTGAACGTGGCCAGCGCAGCGATATTAAGAAGTTTAAACCGGTTGCCATGTTGTAAAATTGAGGACTTTCCAAAAAAATTTGGCTATGAGTTTTCTGCTGAAATACTGGATCTCAGCGAGAACCGAGAGGCCCCCCTGACATGGAGCATGTGCCCTGTTCTTCATGGTGCCCCCCCCCCAGAGTGCCCTCATACATTTCTGTTACTTGCCTGGATGCTGCTAATGAGGACACTTCCCAGTGTCCCTTCTCCCTCTTGTCCACAGATAGTCCTACTTAAATAAGAGACTCTTGAAAGAACGGAACCCCATTGGTGAAATGTTAGGCCCCACAACTGATGGGGAAGAGATGATTTTGGGGGAGAGGAGCTTTGTAGATTTCTCACTTGGGCACTTACCTGTTTTGTTCTCCATCCAGGTTTTTTCTGGGAGCAAGTTCTTGAGAAACCTATAATGAAAAGTAGGAGCTATCTACATAGGGAGAACTCAGACTTCGTTCAGCAATTCCCTGGGGGTCTGGAGACTGGATAGAATACTTTTTTCTTTTTCCATTGCCAACACCCATGCCCATTCAGGCCTATGTGAGTTTTTATAATGCTCCTCCAACTGGTCTCCAGGCCTCCAGCGTGCCTCATTTCTCTTCATCGTAGAGGACAATAGCAGATCAATGTTTCTGAGGCATGGCTCCACCAGTGCCCTCTCTGATGCAGAAACCTTCCTCTCACTGCCTACCTGATAGACTCCAACTCTCTGCCTTAGCACTCAAGGGCCCCTCCGCCTTGCATGTATCCCACAGTCCTGCCAAACCGAACAGTACCCACTACCCAAAAACACACATTGCATTCTTCTCTTTCACCTCTGCCTGATCATATGATGGAGTTGAAACAAAGCCATCATTTGTTAGTTAAGTGACTTTCAGACAGGTCTTTTCACCTCTCTGACCCTCAGTTTCTGCATACGTAAGTGATGAATAGTAAGACTCACCTCATATTGTTTTTATAAAGAATTAAATTGACTTAGCGTATGCAAAAACACCTGGCTCCCTGCCTGACATGCTGCAGCCACCAATAATTATTCGGACCTAAATATTGGCTCATGACATGCCCTGCTTCTTTTCCTATTAAAACCTTATCCTTGAAAAATAGGCATGTACCCTTTCTTCAAAACCAGCCCAAGGTGTAAACTGAAGTTCACTTTCCTAAGCCGCTCAGTGACATTTATAATGTCAAGTCTAATGCCTTAGATCTTTTTTTTTATAAGCAAAGGAAGCTAACTCTGCCTAAATTCAGTTTTCTTATTAAAGAAATTGACTAGAAGGATTTATGGTAACTCACATAACTGAAGGGAATTTTTGAGAAATCAACAAACAAAAAGCAAAAATAAGCTTTGGAAGTCACAATACAGCATAGTGTATAGTTATTATTACTGCCGTTCACCAGATATTGTCGGCTCTTCTCTGGCACACAGAAGGGATGTATCTTCTTGGCCCCTTAAAGTCAGATCTGACTCTGTGACCCTTTGGCGAATGAAACTTGAGCAAAAGTGAGGTTGTCTCTTCCAGACAGAACCTTTCGCAAACAGTGGGAGTGTGTTTTTCCTGCCTGGCAGTTGTGCAAGAAGTTGGATCGAGCCTCTTTTAGCTGCCATCTACTCAATCCTCCAGACTGAGGAACAATAATACAGAGCCAGCCCCTGATGACATGGAGCATGTTCGAGAAATAAACCTTGGTTATTTTTAGCTGAGACTTGGGAGTTTGTTGTGAATACAGCACAACATGGACTATCTGACTGATGAAAACATACATATTATCAATTTCCTCTGCTGTTGACCTAAATGACTTCAGTGAGCCAATATTAGAATTCCTTTTCACAAAGGTGGATAAGTGACAGAACAGAAGTCTACACTGTCCCAGTAGTGTAGACAGATACCATATCTTATATATAGCAAAGATATTTCCTCATTTTGTCCTTTACCTGTCAATAAAAAAGTATATCTATAGAAATCTGGAGGTAAAGCTCCAGACAAAACCAACATGGTGACAATGAGGAACATTACATACTTGTAAAAGGAGCAACGGATGAGAAAATAATAATAATGGGTGGGAACTTACAGAACCTTGCATTGAAAGGGATCTCATATGGAACTTAGGGAATATTATAGCTGAAAGCACTACATGACAAAATCTGGTGGATGGAATTAAACAATACTTAGAAGAAAGATATCTTCAATATAATTATCTAAAAAGAAAAATTAGAAACCAATAAGCTAGTTGTTCAAGAGCTAGACAAAGAGCAAGACAGTAAAGTGAGGAAGAAAGGAAATGATAAAGAGAAATGCCAAACCTTTGTTTCTATTTATTTGCTCTTTATTTATTGCTATGGACTGAATTCTCTCTCCCCACCATTCATATATGGAAGCCCTGACCCCCCTTGTGACCATGTCCAGACACAAGGTCTTTAAGAAGTAATTATGGTGAAAATGAAGTCATAATGGTGGAACCTAAATCAGATAGGACTGTGGCCTCATCAGAAGTGGAAGAGATCTCTCTTTCTGTTTCTTCACACGCATACACACACCCCACCATCTGAGGACTCAGTGAGAAGGGGACCTTATGCAAGCTGAGGAGAGAGCCCTCGCCAGAACCTGACCATGCTGGCATCCTGAGCTCAGGCTTCCAGCCCCCAGAATGGTGAGAAAATAAATTTCTGTTGTTTAAGTCACCCACGCTATGGCATTTTGTTATGGGAACCCAAGCTAAGACGCTTATCTTTCACAGTTTGTTCCTAGGTTCTGGTACCAATTTCAATGTGTGTGGGGTTGGGGGTCGGGGGAGTCCCCCACACCAACAAGCAACTCTTGGGACACCAGCTGGGTGTCCTACAATTCAACTCGATTCTGACACTATGTACCCAGAGACAGCATCACACCTCACAGGTTAAGGGTTCAGTCCCACAAGACTGCCCCCACTGCAGGTGCCAACAGCAAGTCTAGGCTGTCGCCTATGCTTCTGAGCAACTGGCTGTCAGTAGGAGGTTCCCAAGACTCTCTACTCCGGTTCGACTAATTTGCTAGGGCAGCTCACAGAACTCAGAGAAACCTCTTACTTACTAGATTACCTGTTTATTAGAAAAGGATATGACTCGGGAATAGCTCGATTGAACACACGCATAGGGCAAGACATGGGGAAAGGGCACTGAGCTTCCACATCCTCTCCAGGTAACCACTCTCCCAGAACCTGCACATGGTCACCAACCTGGATGCTCTTGGAAATCTGTCCTTTTGGGTTTTTATGCATAAGCCGTTTATTTATTCTCTTACCCTCAGCTGCTGTTTTTCCTTCCCCATTTATAGCCCAAAGCCAATCAAAGAAGGACATGTGCAGTGTGATGCTGTTCCTGTACATTTTTTAAGTGCATAACAATGTAAGAATTTGTTAACGGAGACATACACATGTATGTCTTGACTATGCATAAAAATGTAATCTTTTGCTAATGGAGCCATGCACATGGATATTCTTGGAATCATAAAGAATGTAATTAATTTTAGGATATTGATACCTATGATGAGGGAGGGAGGAGAACGGGATGGAAATGTGAATTTTAGGTGTGACGGCAACATTTTGCTTCTTAAAAACAGAGATATCGTTGTGGGCTGAATCATGTCCCTGAAAATTCATATGTTGAAGTCCTAACTCCAGGACCTCAAAAGAGGGCTGTATTTGGAGAGAGGGCCTCTAAAGAGGTAATTAAGGTAAAGTGAGGTCACATGGGTAGGCTCCAATCCAATGTGACTGATAGTCACGTAAGAAGAGAAGATTACAACTCAGACATACACAGAGGGAAGACCGTGTGAGGACACAGGGAGAAGCGGCCCGGGAGAGAGGCCTCAGAAGAGACTAAACCGGCCAACGCCTTGATCTTGAACTTCGGCCTCCAGAACCGTGAGAAAATAAATTTCTATTGTTTAAGCCACCCTACGTGTGGTATTTTGTCATGGCAGCCCCAGCAAATGAATGCAACATCGGAAGCAAATAGGGCAGAATTTAACGTCTGTTCTTTCTGGGTATTGGGGCCGGAGATAGAGGTCATACTATGTACTCTTCTGCATATTTGAAATATTTCCATAATAGTTAAGAAAATAACAAGCATATCCCGAAAAAGAATAACCAGAGAGTAGAAATTTATGTGTGATTACCTTACAGGCCAAGGTGGGTTTCGTGTTGGGCAGGTGGTTCTCTTCCACAGGGTGTGTCAGTCACCCATGAATTCCCGTCTCTTGGCTCCACCATTCCTGATGCCTGTATCATTGTCTGCAACCAATCTGCACAAGGGGAAAGAAGGAACACGGAGAAGACACACCTGCTTTCAAAAGTTCCAACCTGGAAATGGCACACACCACTTCCACTCCCATTGCATTGGCTGAAACATAGTCACACGCCACACCTCACTGCAAGTTGCTGGGTGACTGCCTTCCTGGGCACCCAGGACAAGGATGTGGACAAACAGCCAGTAGTCCCACCCACAATGTCATCAGGTTGACCCTGGTCTTCATGCTGCTGCTCAGTCTACAGCGTGTCTGCCAGGCCTATGGTTAGGGTTTAGATATTTTACAAAGGCGCGGGGTTGGGGGTCATGGTTTGGGACTTCAAAGAGGAGGAAGCCAATTCACAAGGAGACAGAAAGCCAAATGTTTGCTGGGCCATCTCTAAACAAATGAGAGAGAACTTGTGTAAAATGGGCCCAGCTAGGTACCTTCTTCTCTACCACATCTAGAGTTCCCTACGTTGACAGCTCCTTCCTGGAACAGGCCTTCTGTCTTAAATTCTTTTAGGCAGTTAGGGGCGAGGCCAAAGTTTCTTTTAAATATAAATTTTATGTGTATATATGTAATTTGTAGAACTAAATAAATGAATTTAAATATAGATACAATGGATTATATATTCTATTATATATCAATATTAATATATATTTTATATATATATATATAATCTTCTTGGTTCTCCAGAGAACCCTGAGGAATACAGGAGGAGTTAATATTCTTTTATCGATGGCATTTACATTTAATCATTTGAAATTCTTAGTTATGACATTGTTATGGCTTGCAAGGAAGTGTCCTTTTCAGTGTTTCATTTAGAGGCCTCAAGATACCAATTTTAAAAAGTTTCCCATTTTATTTGTTTGGTTTGATAGGCTTTTTCCAATTGAGTGCACAGATAAACCAATTTAGGAATTTCAAAGGAGCCCCATTTAGGCCAGTGAAGCCTTAAATCACCCTGAGTAATCTGAGCCCAGTGGGACAAAAATCTACATGTAGAAGGTCTGTATTCTTTAAAGACAAAACCAGCAGGAGTCCCAGAGTGGGGCTGTTCTTTGGTGGTCCTCTTAGAAAATGGATTTCTCATTTGTATGAACTTACCAAAGGATCAAAGGCCCAAAAAAGGAGTGAAAGAAACAGAAGTTTCTAACAAAGCTGACAACGGAAGGATGGCCAGAACCAGTATCAAAGGACGCCTACATAAAGAGTCTGGACCTCTACCAAAAATGGGAGGTCCAGGCCCAGGAGGACTTACCACCAGGAACCAGAGCCACCAGGAGGAGACGACAGAGCACAAAAGATTCTTTGCAGGCACCTTGCTTGTGTCTGTGAAGTGGCACCAGAATTGAAGGTCAGTAGCTAGGGATCCCGCTTCTGTCACCATGTAAAGTCAGCAAATAAGAGGCATAAACTGCAAAAGAACCAAAAAGTTTATTTGGGGTCTCAAGAATTGCAATTCAGGAGATGTAGATTTGAGTAGAAGCTCAAATGTGCTCCTAGGAAGACAAAGGAGGCAGGGGTAGATAAAAGGAAAGGACACAGGCTTACAAAGGTCCACAGTGAACAGTTAATGACTGGTTCTGGCATGGGGTGAGCTGACTTGCCAGAACATAGTTGGTCCTAGGCAGACTGTCCCTTCTTGGAATGAGGAAACACTTCAAGATGTGACCTCTGCTGTCAGGTAAAGCTCAAAAGTTCAGTTAACATCTGGTGGTGGATGTGGTGTACAAGCATAAGCCCCACTTCCTTAATGGCCTCCCAGCTCCATTTTAGAAGCCTTGAAAATGGTACTCCGTTTTGTCATTGTCATCCACCACAGTCACACACCATGTAACAATATTAACGATGTTTCGGTCACTAATGGACCACATATATGACAGTGGTCCCATACGGGTAGCACCACATAGCCTAGGTATGTAGTAGGCTCTACCACTTAGGTTTGTGTAAGTACGCTGTGTGATGTTCACACAACAGTGAAAGTGCCTAATGATGCATTTCTCAAAAAAAATCCCTTTCAATAAGTGAGGTGTGCCTGTACTGATTTTAGTCTTGTGAATGTTGAATAATGAATTATTCATTTCAATTATTTGAGTCAGCCCCACTGGCTGAAGACGGTAAAGGCTGACTGAAGCAAAAAACTAAAATTTGTTATTCGACATTCACAAAACCAAATGAATAAAGAACTTTAAGTTCTATATCAGGGTTCATGTAAGGCAAAAACATTCTAAAGGAAAGATGGATTTGAGGACATATATGATTCTGAGTGTAAATGTCTGGGTACAAGCAAAAATTCCAGGGAGCATTTCAGACTTTCGAGGCAGTGGAATTGGTGAAACCAAAGTCAAGCTCTCCAAACACTAAAGGGGGCCCAGGTAATATCTGGAGTACAGGTGGAACAGGCAGAAAATTCCATTAATGTAATTGTATGATATGATGAACGGACAGAGTTGGAAAATAGGATGGCAGGGTAGGGCAGAGGGACCTGGAGGGCCCAGGATGGATGGAGAGATCAGCTGGGCTGGTGGGGGGAAGGGGCCATGGGCACACCCTCTTCATGTCCCCTCCCCCACCCTCTGAAACCCTTTGTGACTCTTCAGTGCTCTGTGATGCAGGCCTGGGATTATAGGCAAGTGCGGACACTCTCAGAGCTCAGTTGCCTCAGGCAGCCTTGCGATTCAGAAAATGGAGTTCCGTCAATGGAATGTTCTCTCATTTCTGAATAGCCATATTGAGTTGTTTTTGAGCATCTGCTCAACATTCTTAGATAGTGACTATAACCTCACCATCGTGTGTGGGTTGTGGTTGCTTCTTCTGTTCCTGTGCTTCCTGGTGGGGATTCCATCTTTACCAACCTTCTGGAAAACCAAAATCTACCAAAAGGTAAGGATCCCTGGGCAAGCCACCAACAGGGATTTTTTATTGTTGTTTCCATTTCTAGTCCCACATTTTTAAATGAGTTGGTCCAGAGAGACTCCTAAGATGGCAAGTCTGAATAGAGGATAGAACACCATCCTTCTAGGGGAATAGGCCAGGCAGGACTAGGGGTTCAGCTGGGACTGTTTCCCATTTAAAACTCACAGACCATCTGGGTGTGGTGGAGGATTCCTGGATAAAACCCCATCAGTGATTTCACGGCCCTGCATTAGGTTATTTAGAGAGTCTGGGATCTGTGTAGGAGAACACTGTTCCCAACACTGGATCATGAGTCACATTCCCATGACAGGCGTCATTCGACCAAACCGTCCTTTGTATTGGGCAGATCAGGAGAGCAGGGCTGAGCCTCTGAGCAGACACTGGAGTGTGAGCTCTGTCCCAGGATACAGGGTCCTATCTGAGGAAGCACAGATGTGACTGTGGGCCCCAGAGTCTATGCCCTCCTTGAGCAGAGGACTTCTGACTGAGAATATCAAGTGTGGACTCCAGCCAAAAATCCTCCTTCGAGTTTTTCAAAGAAGGGAAAATTGAAAGTATCTTATCACCTTTAGAAATTCAGAAAGGGAAAGAACACAAAGTGCTAGTAATAAAAATAGAGAGTGACATTAATCTTGGATGAATATCTGAGTTTCCTAGAGAGAGGAGCAAGCCAACTAAGTCCTCGCTCCTCATTCTTTTCTTTTTGTTCTCAGCGTCACGGCAGAGCCAAGAGGAGAAGAAAAGGTGGAACATCAAGTGGTAAGGTTCCACCTATCCCACCTGAGCTCTCCAAGGGTGACCCATCCTGTCCTCTCCATGAGGTCCCAGGTCCATGGTCTCTGAGGATGTCAGTCGCCAGATAGAGTCCCTCTCAGAAAATAGAGGCCTCAGAGGAAAGGCTCATGGGAAGGTAGTCAGAACCCGAGGCATTTCTCAGATTCCTGCTCTGCCCAGCTCTGGGCATGAAGCAGTGATGGGCCTGGACAATGGGTGTTGCCCAGTGGGTTGCCGTGGGAGACGTCAAGAGTCAGAACTTCTGTCTCCCGACCTTGTGAAACCACGTTGACTTCCTGGATGATCAGACTCCTCTTTGAGGTAACCATTGACCTATGTTCCTCACATGGTGGTTTTGAACATCCCATGGGATAATGTATGTGACAGTACTTGATAAATGAAGCAACAAACACATGTGAACCTTATTAATATTATCATTGACCGTTTGACCACATCTACTGATTCTTGGGGCTTTCAGAGTTAATATCCCGTTAATATCCCAAGGGTCTCCCCTAAAGGGACTCCTGTGTAACACCTATGCTTCTACCTTTATTACATGTAATTCACTCTTCTGGTTTCCCAGGTTGGAGAAATTACCAGAGGGAAACAGAGGAGAAAAGGAGGCTAATTTCTATTCTGAAAAGGTGACTAGTCTTTTCTTTCCTGATCCCTCTTTGACATGTTCTCTGCAATTCCAGGGATTCAGTACAGCCTGCAGTAGTCATGGGAGGGGTTTGCCATAGGAACGGGTATGTGAATGAAGGCCTTGGGGTGAGGGCTGCTGAGTGTATGGTGAAGTCATAGATGTGGGGCATTGTGAAGGGGCAGCAGGCTTCAGGTGGCCCCTCCCCTGACAGGCCAGCAGGTCCTCCTTTCCTTGTTCTGGTTCTGGCTACAGTTTTCTACTTCCTGTCTCCCGCAGGCCCCTAGGCTGGCCTCGCGATACCACCCGCATTCGTCAACTATTATGCCCAGACCCCTCCTGTGAGGTGTGTAATAGCACAACTGCTGAGATCAATCGGCTGCTGTTCCTGGAGGACCTGGAAGATGATACTGCCTCTGTGTCCTCTATGGCTTCCACAGCTTCTGGGACTGAGTCATCATTCACTCTGTCCTCTGCCTTCTCAGAAGTCCCTCCAGGAGACCTAACACCACCCCCTCCACCTGACCCTTCCCCACCGCCCCCCTCCGTTCTCTCACCTAACCCAATGACACCCTTAGCTGACTTTCTCTCACCCTCACCACCGGGTCACTCTATGCCACCAGAGCCTTTTCCTCCCTTGGAGTCCAACTTCCCAGCAGACCATTCCCCACCCCAACCCCTTGCCCTTCCCCCTCTCCCACCACATGACACCCAGGCAACGGGTCCTATTCTCCAACCAGAGGCCACTCTGTCTCTGAATACGATCTTCTCTCTTGACCGCACCCTTTCCCAAGATATTAACCCCTTACCAAATTTGTCCCAGATAATGAATCCCAATGACTCACTGGCTTGTCATCACGCACCACCAAGCCTGTCTGTCTCACCACCGACAGACCACCCTTTAACTGTGACTCAATCTAAATCGGTTTCCATCTTATTGAAGTCTGTTCCAGAGAACTCATCTCCAGATAGCCCTGGTGGGTTGTCCACTTATGTCCCAACAGCCAGAGGCACAGACCATTCAAGCCTATCAATTTCAGAATTATCCTGGTGGCAAGCTAGTGCCAAAGACTTGTTCTTAGCACCTTCCACCTTGGCACCACGTGATTTTAATCGAGAGTTTCTTGCTCTCCATTCTTCAGAGTCCTCTCTGGAGAGACACCCTACAGCTAACCTTATAGAGCCTGGTAACCTCTCATTTCTCAGCCCTCATGTCCTGGCACTCCTGGAGAGACAAGTCCGAAAGAGGAGTGATTTCCTGATGTGGAAGGAAAAGGAGAAGGAGAAGGGTTCTTTTCCAAAAAAGCTTAGGCCAGGCTACCAACTAAATCCTTCGGGGAAAATGTTAGAGTCAAATGCTGATAAGTGTGACTCAGCATTCTCCCTTCCTTTTTGGAGCAGTGCAGGCAAACCAAAGGAGCTGCACATGCATGAGCAGCCCCCATATCCTAAAATCTTGGAGGACCATTTACAGGAAAAATGTATGCAGCTCTTCTGGGGTCTCCCATCTCTGCACAGCGAGTCCTTGCCCTCTGCTATCCGTGACTCAAGTGACTGCACCACAATCTTCCTTTTCAATACCATCTCAAATGCCTCCACGGGCCAAGAATCCCCAGTACCTCTCCATCGCCCACCTCCATCCTTGCCTGAGATCCAGCCCCAACCCTTGCCTCAAACCCTGCCCCAATCCCAGCCCCTACCTCTCAGTCAGGTCAAGTCCCAGGCCCACCTTAAATCCCCACTCCCAATCCTACCATCTGGTCCTCCACCCCAGATAAGGATCTGTGGAGTGTGTTACCATAGACCCCAGGATGAATCAGAGTCTCTCACCTCATCTGAAATTCAACAACTGGAATGGAAAGTGTTGCAGAAGCAACAGGAAAGTTTGTGGGGTTCCCCCTCTGTAGTCCAAAGATCTCAGGAAGAATTTTGTTCTTCAGCTCCCAACTTTCCTTACCATCAGGCCTCCCAGGCCCATGCCTCCATCTCCACCCTTCCCGTAGAGTTTCCTCTCAGTGATGAGCTGAGGAAGAAACTGGAACATCACCTTCGAAAGAGGCTCATCCAACACCGGTGGGTCCTGCCCCGCAGGATCTGCGAGTGTCTGTCACTGATGATGCCTCCAAGAGATTTCTCAGATATAGCTAAGTCAGAGAGCAATCGTGGACTCTCATGGATCTCGCTGAACAAAGATCTAAATGTTGGATTGAGCCAATCCAAAAGCTTCCATAAGAGGGGTTCAGAACTGCTTGAGTTAGAGAAGGAGATGGGGAAGGATCAGGGGCATAGCCCAGAGAACGGCCCAAAAGCTCATCTGTTGAGTGACCCAGAGAGCTCTTCAGATAAGGATCCGGCATATGACTCTGAGAAAGACCTAAATAGTCACATGGCAAGTCTGTCAGGGAAAAATTCAAGGGCCTTGGAGGAAAGTCTAGATCAGAAACAACTTGAAAATGTCCTGAAAGCACATTTGAGCAAGAAGTTTGAGGAAATCAGTGAGGCTCGGCTCCCTGGGACTGTGCGCAGTTCATGGCATGCTAGCAAGCAGACATTGCTGCTTTCTGACAAATCCCGCACCCAAATAACACAGAGGAGTTTGCCACCTTCAGTGGGTGGGGACTCCTCCCTGAATACCTTCCAGGAGCTTTGCTTCATTGATTCCAGTGCACAACAAATGATGGAAACCCATATTAAAAGCTTTCGTATGACGATGGAGTGGGGCCTTCCCTGCAGGGTCCTTGAATCCATACAGGCGTTTAAATTGGAAGATGCTGCATCCCAGTCCTTGCCCTATTTCTACTGTCCCCCCTCAAATAACCCAACTTGGGAAGTGGACTCCAAATCCGAGGGCTTCAAGCCCCATAGAGGAAGCTCTAAATCTGTTCTTCAAGAAAAAGCGGAAACAACAAATTCAGCCCTGGTCCTGGATCGTCTTTGCCCTGCTACTTCACCTATGGGCAGGGAAGGACAAGGGGTGCCGAGACAATCACCCTCTGGTATCAACCAAGAGATTGCAGAGGTTGTTCAGAGGAGTAAGGGTGCCAGGCAGACTCATCGGCCTGTCACATGTGGCATCACAAGCAAAGCGAGTCAGAAATTTACTCAGCTAGGCGACAGATGCCCCCCAGAGCTGCCTGCAAGGCAAGCTGGTGCCAAACATGAGACAAAAGATGAGATAGTGAGTTCCAGTGATAGAAGAGAAGGGCGACAGGACAAAAAGATGAAGTCGGAACCCTTTTCCGTGCACAACACGGCCAGGGACATATTCAGGGCCAAGGAGCTCAATGCTCTACAGTCAAAAACTGGTAATGTGTTGACAACCAGCAAGCCAGGAAGCTCCCAAATGATACGTGAGAATCACAGTAAAATAGAAATTACTGGGACCATTGAAAGCCCTGCACCAAAAAGACAAGTTCCCCAAGACCCAAAGTCATCGGATCTTAAGGAACATCTGTTTGGGGAATTAAAGTCGAAACTAGAGAAGAGGAATCAGAGCCAGGTCCAAGGCCAACACACTGACAGGTCCCCTGCCTCAGAGAGCTTGACTTACAAGGCCTCACCGACTCATGCCCACGGTGTCTCTAGTGGGGACATGGGAGCTTCCCAGGTGCTGCGTGTCCATCTGGAGGACAGTGGGATCAGCAGGCAGCAGCGGCAGGAGCCTTGGGTCCCTAAGAAAGACCTAAAGAGGTCCGACGATAAGAAATTCCCACCAGCTACAATGAGAGTGAGCCCTCCGGGCCCCAACAAAGAAGAGCTTGGTGGAGGGGATGCAGGGTTGGGGACATCCCAACCTACAAGAAAGAGTTTCCCTACTCAGATCACAGCATCAGAGGAGACGCTTGGGAGCAAGTCTTCCCAGACCTCATCACAGAAGGCACAGCCTCCTCCTGAAAGTCTGTTCAGAAAAAAGATGAACCACATTTTTCAATGGCTTCGTCCTGGGACAAAAGGCAAAAAGCAAGAACATCCCCAGGAAAAGGGCAGCCCCATATCATCTGCACAGAGCAGAGGCCTGGTTAAAGGGAGAGCTGCCGTTACTGGGACCACCACGGCTCAGAAGACCAGGATGGTCCCTGGGAAGTTCCCAGTGGAGAAACTGGGGCAGCGGTGTGCAACAGAGGTCACCCGCCCTCAAAAGCCCCTTCCTTCCCTGAGGAAGTTTGTGAAAACTGAGCAGAAGGCAGAAGAGCAGGCCCAGGCAGAGCCCATCCAGGGGCATCCTTCCAACTACACGGCTCCCTCCTGTAAAGTGCCAAACACCAAGTCCTGCCACCAAGAAGTTGTCTTTGCTGGCCAGAATTATCCTACATGTTCTAGACGGATCAGAGACCAGAACAGACACCCTCAGAAAGTCGTGGCGTTTAAAGATCAGCTATTGGATCAGAAGAGTCCCTTATCTGTACCCCGCAGGGATCATGTGCCCCATCCAAGTTCCACCTGCAGGCGTCAAGCCGGCCCAGGGGCCTCCAGCTGTTCTCACCACTGCTAAAGGCACTATGTTTAGGGATCCGTCTCTATGTCAACAGAAAACGCTTTTCCAGCGTTTCGAGAGCGGAAAATTTCCCACAGCAAAGTAATTCCTTCTTGTGGAGAATACTAATTCTCCCCAATAAATGATTCTCTAATAATAGTGATGTCTTTTCTTTGTCCTGTGTTGGGGGCATGGGTTTCAGGTAACTCAGGGCTTGTGCTTAGGGAAAAGGAGGAGTGAGTTCAGCTCTTACTGATTGCTTCCTCTGGCTTCTGAAAGGTCACCAGTGCTCTGGAGCTCTTGTTGACAAAGCGATATCATGTGCCCCCAAAAGCCCATTTCCTCCCTGATGAAGTTTGAGGAGGTGGGCTCTGCCTCCTGCCTCTTCGCTTAGCCTTAACGAAAGTGTAGAGCAGCCCACACCTTCCGCTCACTGAATGTTTTACATCCTTCAGAGAGTAGGGAAGACAGGTGTTCTCTATCCGAAGAGGGTGAAAAATAGGTATGCAATTCATAAAACAACAATGAAGAAAAAACAGTGGCTTCATCATGATTTAGAGGTCAGTGACCAGAGGACCCCACAGGTGGGTGAACCCTGAATGGGATTTGGGGGGTGGGGGAGGGTATTGCTGCAGTGGATCCTGGGCTGGTGGGGGAGGGGCTAGGAACAGCACAGACACTCCTTAGGAATCTGTCATGTGAGTCATATTAATGTGTTAGGGAAGAATACTTTAAACTTTACATTGAGGTTTCCCTACTGGAAAGGCACCTGGGGGAAGTGGTTCCCCTCTGTAGGTATTTCTTCAGACTACCAAATGATATTTTGTTGCAGAGCAAAAGCATCACTCAGCTGCCAGTAGTAACAATGTGGACCGGGTAGCCACCTACCTCCCAGGATAAAATAAAGCTGAGAGTAAGGAAAAGATGACTTGGAGTAAGCGAGGAGGGAAGAAAAAATGAAGAGGGGAAAGAAGGACCTTGCTGGTAGAACAAAGCTTTATGTCTCATCATCCATATGGTGACCCTGTCCTGTTCCCCCCGCCCCCTCCTCAATCTGATCCAGGCATCACCACCTTGAGGCTGATCCAGGCACTGCACAGCACACTGATGCCTTATTCCAAAAAGGCACTGGGCTGTTCTTTGAATACTAAACAATGTCTGCAGGGAGGTCATCAGGCATGGCATCCCCCTCTTTGGGGAAGGTGATCTTGCTGCCTTCCTTCCATCTATGCTTAATAGGAATATACAAGATCTTGCCCTTAGTGTGTACAGTTCACCTATCAGGATGGAAGTGCCGCCTCTGATATTCACGGCCTTGGTGGAGCCATGGTTGGTCTCCCCCAGAACACCTGCAGCTCATGAACCAGAGGTGAGTCCCAGACTATGCACCAGGTTACAGATATATGGGGGTCTCACCATGGACTGCACACATACCCACCCTTACAATAGGGGTTTGGAGGAAAGGCAACTCCACTTAGACAGACTGGGACTCAAAAATTGGCTGACTGTCAACTGGGGCAAAATTCAAAAAGCATTATGATGGTGAGCATTAAATACATTAAGTTGTAGATGTCTAAGTAAAATAAAGATGGTTACAAGGGTGGAAAAATAAAATACCAATTTTGTTTTCTAAAAACAACATGATTTTAAAAATGGAAGGGAGGAGAAAAAGGGAAAAATAGAATAAAATGATTGTTCTGTAAGTAATAAGAGGAGGTCAAGATATAGATGACAAATGAAATAAGACTCCAAGTAAGGGAAAGGAATTTGAGGACATTAGAAAAGATAAAAGTATAATGGTAACTATTGTAACAAAACCGAACACGCACGCACACGCACGCACACACACACACACACACACACACACTCTACACAAATGGGGTGAGTATCCCAGAGGGCACTGGAGGTAGTTTTCCCAGAAAGACTTGTGAATGCTAGGTGTTAAAACAAAAACCAAAAACAAAACCGGTGTCCACTACAGCCTCTCTCACTCCACACTTGTATCTTCTTGTCCAGAGTTATGCCATTGACCCCACAATGTCTGAAACTTGAGGTCAAAGAAAGAATGCAGATTCTGTGGAGGTCCTGGGAGGGGGGTGGGGCCCAGGGCAGGAGACTTGAAGAGGTGAGGAGGCCATGGAGGGCTCTACCATCGATGTGGATAGACCAGCCAAAGACCAGCCTCTCAGTTTCTGCATCATCTCATCTTAGGGTCCTTTCCTTCCATTCCAGTGTAGTTACTGCCACACTCCAGAGCTTATCACCAGGAACACTTCAGCCATCCAGATTATTACAGTCGGACATTCCACCCTTTGGCCTCGTCTCTCATTCTTCTGATTCATATGCCCCTTGTTAACTTTTCAACTCCAGGCCATTCATTTTTCCACTTACTCCTTGTCTGTCCGTCAAGCTCTTGTTTACATTTCCTTCCTCTCCGGGGTAGACTTGATGGTCTGTCAGGTAACCAACATTTAAAAAGCTCCGCTACTAATGGGCCCCATCCAATCCCTTTTAATCCTTCCTGTCTGGCAAAATCCCATCTCTCTGCCTTTCCCAGAAATGCCTTCCTATAACTAATTGATCACTATTGGATTAAATCTCACAATGGAGTCTACCGATGCCACAGTAAATTCAGCCCCAGCACTAGCTGGAAATCACTCACTCATTCCACAAAGAATTATCCCATGCTTACTAACATGAGAACAAAACAAATGGAGCTTAGGTCGCTGTTTCCTTACTCCATTCTCTCTCCAGGGACACTCAAATGTATTTCAAATCTCCTTCACTTTCCTCAAATTTAGGCTGTCTCCATTTGCTCAGTAGATGTGCTGGACCACTGATCACAGAGGAACTAGAAGTCATGAGACAGGAACTTTCCGTCAATAAAGCTTCACAAAAACCTTTTCCCATTCCTCCTTTCCTTCTTTCCTGTTATATGAAAAGAGGTTTCCTTCCTAACCTCAATGGTTACACTTCCTGAAATGTCCTTATTGAGAGAGCTAAACCCTCGTCTTGACGGACTGAGCCCCCTTGCCAGGTATCCTCTCGTCCCCTCCCTCTCTTCTTTCATTATTTTAAGCTTCCTGTTACAGAAATGTTTAAACATGCACGAGAGCAGTGGAACTTCCCATGTACCCCTCACCCCACTTTCACAGTCATCATCTGGCACGTGTGATACAGCCCGTCTCCTACACTACGGTTAAGGCGCAAAAGGCCATGGGAACATCCTGCCATCCGTCTCTCAGATGAATGCTTTGTGCCCATGTCACAGCTCTCACGTTTCTTTGACATTTACTACCTGTGGAGCTCACTGACCCAAAACAGGTGGACAGAGCCATGGGGAGGAAACGCACTGAGTTTCAGATGCTCTGGCCATCAGTTCTGCTCAGCCCTGTAGTCAAGCCTGAGAAGTCACTGAGTTAACTCCTCCCTCCACCCCACGCAGAAAGGAATCTTCCCAAGCAAATGCAGTGCACGGTGTTGCAGTCCCTCAGTCACACAGTGACTGCAGCAAGTAGAGAGCACAGAAGGAGAAAACTGTACTTGTGATAAGGACTTCACATCACCATGCAAGTGTTTTCAAAGATTTAGAAGAAAGTTTTTTTCCTGTAATACATTTAAAACGAGCTACTGTATGATGAGTTAAACACAGGAGATCAAACACTTTTTTATCTCCTCTCCTTCCCCAAAAGTAAAATATTACATGAAAAGATGCTCCACATCATTAGTCACCAGGGAAATGCAAATCCAAAGCACTGTGAGATAGCACTTCACACACAGGATGGCTAGAATCAAAAAGTTAGATAATAGCAAGTGTTAGAAGGCCGAGAAACTGAAACCCTTCTATGCTGCTGGTGGGTAGGAAAATGGTGCAGCTGTTTTGGAAAACCGTCTGGCAGTTCCTCAAAAGTTAAACACAGAATTACCATATTACCTAGAAATTCCAATTGTAGCTAGACACTCAAGAGAAATGAAAACATATGTCCACACGAAAACTTGTACACAAATGTCCATAGCAGTATTATTCATGACGGTCAAAAGACAGAAACAACCTAAACGTCCATCAACTGACGAATGGGTAAATAAATTACGGTATATCCACACAATGTAATATTTTTTGGCAAAAAAAAGTACTGATACATGCTACAATATGCACAAACCCTGACAACATTATGCAGAAGTGAAAGAGGCCAGTCACAAATAACCTCATATGATTCCATTCATACAAAATGTCCAGAACAGGGAAATCTAGAGCGAGAGGAAGTAGACTAGTGGTTGCTTAGGGCTGGGGGCATGAGAGGACAGGGGCATGACAGCTAAAGGTTATGAAGTTTCTTTTTGAAGCCATGAAAATGTTTCAAAATTGACTGTGGTGATGGTTACCCATCTGCGAATATACTAAAAATAATGGAATTATACACTTTAAATGGGTAAGTTGTATAGCATGTGAACTATATTTCAATAAAGCTGCTAAAACAAGTAAAGGATTTAAAAAGAATAAGGCCCTTGAGGATGACAAGAAGGGGAGAAGATACGACAAAAGATGTCAACACAATTTTTGAAGATGGAAATCCGGTGCAGGAGTGGTAACTGACTAGCAGAGCAGAGGAAGTGGCGGCAAACCAACTCACAACACAAAACCCCAGAAGACGGACGACCCAGTGGCACCAGATAAGGAAGAAATTAAGGGTTTCATGCTGTACACATGTTGAATATTTTGTTCTTTCCTTTGGTTCTTGTTTTATATTATGTATAATTTTTTTAAAAAAATTTTTGGGGGATGCTCTTTTCCAGTATTTTGTGAAACCCTGTTGAAGTGTCAGCACGCTTTAAATGTGCAAAGAGGATCCAGGGTTCCTTGCCTGGGACAGAACCTGCGACAACTGTTTTAAAGTCACCATTGCACACTTCTGGGGTCTGGGTACGCTAGCGATGGCAGCTGGGGGAATCAAAGCCAGAAATCTCAAAGGTTAGGCAAAATTTGGGACAACAGCCAACGGTCCATTTTTTAAATGTATTTATTTAAAGATAAACTTGTGGAAAAGTTGCATGGATGGTAAACAACCATATACCCTTTATCCAGGTGTACCCATTAGTATTTTGACCCATTTTTGATATCTCTCCACTTTGTCTCTGTCTCCGCTCTCTCCCTCCCCTTTCTCTCTATATCAGCACACACACGCACACACACACACACACACACGAATGTCCATGAATGTGCCATGTCCGCGCCCAGGATCCAAACCGGCGAAACGCTGGGCCACCAAAGCGGAGTGTGCAAACTTAACCACTGAACCATGGGGCCGGCCTCACCTGAAACTATTGTTGGTGGAGCTTATCTTGCTCAGACTTTAAAGGATGATTTTACAATCATGAGAATGTATTTTTTTGCCAAAAGAATGTTCCCAACAAATACTAAACAAACCAGTATCAACAATACATATTAAAATAAGCCTAACCCTACTAGGCTACTGAAAAGGCGTTTATTTCCCTGGGATAATTTTGACAGCATTAGATTCTTTTACCAAGAGCAGCCAAGTCCAGGGAGATTATTTCTAATTCCACAGTGCTACAGATGCGCTCAGCAGCAACTGCAAGCTGGAAAGGAAACAAAGTTGGGTGTAATCCATTCCAGTTCACACGTTTCACCAGGGACAGCCTCCAAGCCTTGAATGCTTATGTATGCATTTATCCATTTATTTAATCAACCACTACTAACGCCTACCAAAGGCCAGACACTGCTCTAAGTACTTTACGGATAGGAAATATCCTCTAACCTTTACACTCACCTATGGAGTGTGTATTATAATCATCCCCATTTTACAGATCGGGCAACTGACACACGGAATGGTACAGTAACTTGCCCAAGTTCACACAGCCCGTAGGTGGCAGAGCTAGGACCCATTTGACAGAGTCTGGCTCCAGAGTCCATGTTCTGAATCACCACGCTTAGTCTCCAAAAACCTAGAGACAGCGCCAGCCTTAATCGAAAAGTTTTGTTTTCCCCACCCTACAGTCCCTAGGTGGCCCCAGCCTCCAGGGCATTCTTTCCGCTTCTCTGACAGGCCATACTCCTCCCTTGCCCTGTCCCAACACTCTCCCGCACAAGTCCTCCTTTTCTTTTAGGCATCTGCTCTCAGCTTAAACATCACTGCCGAAGTCACAAAGTCTAACAGTAAATGCTGTATTTCTCAGCACTCAACACAAAATTGCTTTTACATATCTCCTAGGTAATTAGCTGCTGCCTATCTGTCCTTTCCAACTAGGCTGTGAGGTCCAGTACGTCAAACACCCTGTCAGTCTTGCTCACCAAGCGTCCAGACCACTGAACACGCACCGACCAGAGGAAAGGAAGGACTTGCCCCAAAGTCAACTCTCCAGACTTTCTGTGGAAGGAGGGAACGAACGGAGCACCCTCGAGCCTCACGCTTTCTTTGCCAGACTTTCAAGTGGGGGACACATACCTGTGCTCACAATGCTCCCCGGACAGCCCCCACTGCACCCCTAGCAGGTAGACTTCTGCACAGTCAAGGGCTTTGGAAAGCACTGGCTCTGCACACGAATGTTATGCGGCCCTCGACAGGCCACTTCCCCTGAACCGGCCTGAGCTTCAGGGGCACAACAGGCTTCATGAAAACCCCAACGGAACGTAGCCTCTCAAAGAGGGAGGCCTGCACTCCTCAGAACGCATCGAGACCAGTGTCGCTACCGACTTCGCGTCTGGCCTTCCAAGAAGACAAGACCACGGGGGCCGCTTCAGCGCCCGACTCCCGGGCACCGCATCCCCAGGCTGGCCCCTGGGCAGGTGCCCGGCACACACCGCCCGTTCCACGAACGCGTGAAGGGCACGAAGAGACCCCCTCGCTCCCCGCGCCGCACAGCTGTCCCGCCACCTGACGGGCACCTCTCGGCGCACAAGCCTATTCCTCAGGGACACGCTCGCCTCCCACCAGCCCCCAGGCCCACGCCCCCGGGTACCTCTCCCAGATGGAATCCTCTTCGCAGGCGCCCCGGTCGTCCGTGTCCGGCGAGCAGGCAGAGCGGGAGCTGAAGGAGGGCCTCCTCAGGCTGGCGGCCGTGGCTGTGGAGGGCCCGGGCTGCTGTGCCCAGCGGGGACGCGGACGCCGGGGGGACGGACGAGCCCGGCCCGGGAGAGAGCAGCAGAGCGCGGCCGGACTCCGCCGGGCTCGGCTCTGGCCAGGCAGGCGCGGCTCGCCGACGCCTCCCCGGACGGCGGCCCAGCAGCCGCGCGCGCTCCCCGCGCGCGCCGCCGCCCACACGCTCCCCGGCCGCTGCCCCGCCCCCCCCTCTGGCGCTGGACTGCGGACAGCGACAGGGACACCCTCCTGGGAGAACTCCTGGGGCCCCGCCCACACGCTGCTTCGGACCTCCGCGGAGCGGCAAGGTGCGCCGACAGGGACGCAGGGTCCCCGCTATGCTCTCGGGGAGCTGCATCCAGTGCTCCTCCCAAATGCTGGCTGCCTCAGGAAGCCCATAGTGATGTGGTCCCTGCATCATTTCTAGTCCCCTCCTGTGTCCTTGTTCCAAGAAAACTGCTCGCTTTCTCCCCCCAATGGACCCCTTGATGCTGCGGAGCTGTGATTCTTCATTGGGTAATCTTGAATTAATTTAATTGCTAAATCTCTCTGGTCCTATTTCTGTATTTACGAAACAAGTACACTGACCAATTTTACTGTGCCACTGACAGGATAGAAGAAGAAAATGAATGTAGAAGCATTCTGTGGATTCTGCACAACATCCATAGGAGCCTCCCACAACAGATCAGAGCTCTGCCCAGTTAAAAGCTGCATCTAGCATCTCAGTGTCGACCAGCCAACGTGGGACAATGTAGGTTGGGGTCCTCAACACCCATCACAATCTAGCCTCTACCCTCTCTCCAGGTGCACCTCCCACCAGTGTCCTCTGCACACCCAGTGACAAACACCACTCGGATTTCATGAGCACACCGTGCTTCCCTATGCCCGTGTGTTTCATGCATGTTGCTTCTCTGCCTAGAATGTCCTCGTTTTAATGACCACATGGGTAAATAAAATCACATAGGATCCCACTATTTGAAACTGAGAAATAGTTCAACTCAAAGTGAAATAAGAAAAGAAAAGTAAAAGTGAATGGACATGTTTGTGTAACTAAACAATCCATGGGTAACATTTCAAGCACAACTTGACCCAGGGTTCAAAAGCTATTGCTGGGCAGAATCTCTCTTTCTTTATTTCTTGTCTCCATTTCCTTGATCTGGATTCCATTCTAACTCCCTAGAAACTCACCACCCAGTTGCAGCAGTTCCTACACCTCCTTTCTCTCTTGTCGGCAATCAGGTAGGCAGATGTTCAAATTTCCTGTTAACGCAAACACAGTCCCATAAAGGTATTGCCTTCTCCCTACTTGGTCTGACTTGGGTGGCCAGAAGACAGATACCCTGACTACCTGCATCAGTCATGCATCGCACCCTGAGGTTCAGGAGATGAGTCAACTTCATGCAAAGCACAAGGCCTAAGGGATGCCCAGGGTCTCATAATGCCAAATGCCAAATACCGGCAGCAAAAAGCACAGCTATCTGCTACTGCTACTCTGGCAACCATACTCTCCGTTTGTCTCATGGAAAACTCCTATTCCTCCTTCAAAAACTCATTTTGTTAAAAGTGCTTATCACAAGAAAAAAAGAAAAAAAATGTTTGTAACTATGCATGTGATGAATAGTAACTAGACGTACCGTAGCCATCATTTTGGAATGTATACAAATATCAAATCACTATGTTGTAAACCTGAAACTAACATAACGTTATATGTCAATTCTACCTCAATTTTTTAAAAAACTCATTTTGCCTCCTATGTGAAATTATATAAGGCTAGAAAAGCAGCCACTGTATATTCTGGACTCCCATAGTGATCTATAGAAATGCCTTCTGTAGAATTCATCCCATTGGACTGTAGCGTAACCGAGCCTGTTGCTGGGAGGGCCTCAAGAGCAGACACCTAGCCCTATTCATCTCTTTATTCCCCGCATGTAGCATGTTTCCCGGCACAGAGAAATGCTTAGTAAGAGTTGATAAATGAATGACTATCGATATATTTTTGACCTCAGTTTTTTTATTACCTTTATCAAACTGCTGACAATATTCATCTTGTGGTCAAATTCTCTCAGATCTTATTTTTTTTCCCCTTTTACATGTATACATTCCAAGTTGGTTTTTCTTCTCACTGGGTGAATAAGCAATTCATATTTTAGACCTGAACACAAGACTTTCCCTATCCCCTACTAAATGTCAGCTTACTGGTCTCTCTCAAGCTTTCCAACTTGAGCAGATGGTTTTGAGTCCTGATTTCATCATGCCTCAGCAACTGTTATCCTCAGCTTTGTATGATCTGCATTTCTGAGTCGTAGGCCTGCTAGGTCCTCATCAGATCACCTACCAGAATTAAAATGTTTGGAAGGACAGAACTGAACACAGAAGATCATTAGTGGACCTACGGATCACGAGGGGAAGTTCTCTCTCGTGCAAAAAGAACTATGCATCACATCGCAGGGTGTGACCAGCTGGAAATCCACGTAATGATCGTCAACTGAAAACATCACCATCTTATCAACAGGGGCATCATGAAGAAGCTCCCTGTGTTATTCAGCAGAAGTCAAGAGATCCTGTTGTACCAATGTGCTTTGTGGGTCCCATAAAAAAATTTTTTTAACGAGCTGACATTTTTCTATGTGGGAGATTTCACATAAAGATCTCAATTTCTGGCTTTTAAGAAAGCCCAAGGGGCCAGCCCCGTGGCACAGTGGTTAAGTTCATGTGCTCCTCTTCTGCAGCCCAGGGTTTCACCGGTTGGGATCCTGGGCATGGACATGGCACCGCTCATCAGGCCATGCTGGGGTGGCGTCTCACATAGCACAACTAGAAGGACCACAACTAGAATATACCACTATATACCGGGGGTTTCGGGGAGAAGAAGAAGAAGAAGAAAAGATTGGCAACAGATGTTAGCTTAGGTCCCAATCTTAAAAAAAAAAAAATCCCAAATACCTGGCAACAGGAGGCCCCGGCTATGAAAGGGCAGCAGTGGGCTGATGCTCAGTTTTGAGGGAAAACATCCTCCAGTTTGCCACAGTCTGCATCCAGCCTCTGCATTTAACTGTCTGGCCCATATCAGCACTGGAATTCACAAACCCTGCTCTTGGGCATCTCTCTAACTCACTAAATTGACTTGGGAGATGGGGCTTGGGAGATGGCCATGTCCAGATTCCCATACATATACCTCAACCAAGGCGCAGGTACGAGAGCAAACAGCCCGAACAGTCCCAGCATCGAGGAGCCCACGGTGCCGCAGAGCCGACTCTGACTTTTCTAACAGAGCCGATCATTAAGGTTCTTTCTCATGAAGAGATAATCCTGCCCCGTCCTTTCTCCATTAGATGGGATCCTGTCCCTTGGAGCCATGCTGTAAACCATGGCCACTTCTTCCACAGGCCAGCGCATCTATGTTTTGAGGGCTTTGCCTCCTAGCTCCCTCCAGGTGAGAGTGAGTCTTTCCTTTTCCCATGAAAATAACCTCAGTCCCTTCAATCATTTTAATGGGTAATGGTTTCTAGACCCTACCTATCAGCTGCTCACCTACTCTGAACTCATGAATGTCTGGCAGTATTCAGAGGGCAGAATGGCATCGAGAGCTGAGCAGGGGCAGACACTCAAAAACAAGTCAAAAAGATATCCACCCGAGAGGCAAGAACCTCCTGCCAGGAATTATCAAGGAGTCTCAAGGTTGGAAGGACCCTCAGGAATCACCTGGCTCTTTCTAGGACAAATGCAAAGATCTCAGGGCACTGGGAAAACCGGTGTGAGTTACCACCCTTGAGGTGGGCAGAAGAAACAGCAGATAGACACTGACAACGCATGACCTTGTGACAACAGCCAGAGAGTTCACAAGGCAGGGTCACCCTTCGGCACAGCATCTAAGATTTGTTTTCTGCCCTGAGACACAGGAGAAATACAGATCTTTCAACGGTGCTAAACCTCACTTGAAACGCAACTGAAGGCGGAAAACCAACGCAAGATGCCTCCGCTTGAGCTGAAGCTCCACCTGGGAACCAATTATCACCAGGAAGAGTGTTAGAGAATTAGGGAAACTAACCTTTTCTAATCTGCTGTCTCAGAAACCTTTTTCCAGGTCACCTGAGGATTCTGGATCTCAGATGGAAACCATGCTTTCAGTTCTCTCTCCTTCTAGACACAGGGCAAAGTCACACTCTCCTGCCCTCTTGGAGTTAGGTGTGATCTGTGACTCATTTTGGACCATGGAGTGTGAGCAAAAGAGAAGGGTGTCAGCTCCAGGAGAAGCTTCGAGAGCCAGAGTGCAATTCATGACTTTCTCTCAGCTGTGACAAAGCCAACTGCCCCATCAGCTGGGTCCTGGAGTGAGGAGATATGAAGCGGAGTTCTGGCCGAGCCATGATGGACACAGAGCAAAAGCGAGAAAGAACACTCTGCTGTCTCACGCCACTGGGATCTGGGCACTGTGCGCTATTGTGGGGTAAGCTCACCGCCGCCACCCCGACCCTCAACTCCACCGCTGGGCTTTTTGCTCCACTAAGCAAAGCCAGAACTGGCTCAAGCACCCAGATTGAAGTTCACAACTTTTCTTTGGCTCTCCTTCTTCCATTAGGAGTTCCTCCATTTTTTACCCCTATTTGGTAGAACGGGAAATTAAGTTTTGGAGAAGTCACTTGTCTGAAGGTACAGTTCCAGCGAGTAGCCTCGTGACGTCTCCTTTAGCATCAGAGCCCCTCTCAGCTTCTTCTCCTTTCACTTCCTGTTCCCCACCTCACAGGAAACCAGACAGTCTAGTGATCAGTGGCAGAGGCTGTGGAGTTGGCCTGCCTGGATTCAAAGGTGACTTTGAGCAAGCGTCTACCCTTTCTCAACCTTCATTTCCTCATCTGTTAAAGGGGATGCCAATAGGAACAGTGCCTATCTCATGGGGTTATTGTGACACGTGTACAAGTGCTAGCACAGTTCATGGCACACATTAAGCACGCAATGTATGCTCACCAGGACTCTCCTTCACCCATCCAGCAATGCTTTAGTACTCCTAAAGTGGGCCAGCTTTCTTTGGGCACAGTTACTGCTAGCTCTCCTGCTGTGCCCAGCAGCCTGTACTGCTGAGATGCCAGCAAGCCTGGCCCTAAACCTCAACAAGTGCAGGAGGGGGACCCTTGCAGTAAGTCCCCTTGGGGGAGAATGGGCAGATGGCTTCTGGCCTTGGGCCAAGTTTCCCCAAAACTTTATCCTCCATTGCTCATTCCACCTCACAAACTATAACCATTTGTCTTAACACTGTTATCATTACTTCCAGATCTCTAAAAACTTTCCTTCCTTTTTCTGCCGTCTTCATTAAATATTTACTGAGTGCTTGAATATGCCAGGAGTGGTGCTAGGTGGTCGGAATATAAATGGCAATTCAGACACAGCCCTCAAAGATTCACAGTGTAGCAAGGGAGGCAGACCCCTGGGAGAACAACTCTAAAATGCTCTGATCGGCACTTACAATAAAGGATGTATATATAGGGGGTGACGGGAGCATATTGCTTTATCAGCAAATATTTCTCGAGCACCTATTCCGTGTCTGATATTTTGCTCAACATTGGAAATCCAGTGGTAGAAAGGCCAGGCATTATCCATTCTCACATGGAGGGTAGAATCTGTTATTTGTGCCAGCATCCTTCTCCTCTATTTACTGCCTATGCCCAGTCTATATGGCTTTGGCATGGCTGACTCCACTCTATGACTCCAAGGATGGGTTTATAATCAAGGCTTGGACAATAAGAGTTTGGTTACAGTCACTGGTTCAGGAGTAGAAATATGATCCACGTTGTCCATTGAGGGTCAGCACCTGGACGTTCGCTGGAACTACTGAAAAAGAGATGATCTCATTTTGCTGGGATTCCTACATTGGTAGGATATAAGCCTGGAGTGATCAATGTATTTTATCAACATTTAGGGAGGACCAGGCTGAGGATGAAACTAGCGGATAGGAAAAGAGAGGCAAGAGATGGAGAAAGAAAGATTTCTCTTGACGTCCTCTTAGCCAAAGTTATACTGAATTATACTGGATCTAGCCATACTTGAAGACATTAGTTATACCTTGGATATTTTTAGTTAATTGACCACTTTCTTGCTTAAGCCAGTTTGAATGGGTTTCTGTCACTTTCAAATGAAAGAATTCTACTATACTAGGCAAAGAAAGAGAAAGTAGAAAGTTGTGTGAGGAGAGGACAGCATTTCCTAGACCAGGACTTAGCAAATCTCATAGCAGGGTTGGGAACCGAATTTCACTTCAATGTTTCCGTAGCAAAAGGATCAGGATAGGAGCGGCTGGAGTTTTGACAGGGCTGACCCAGAGACGTCTATGGGAAGTGCCGGGTCCACCCAGGCCTCATCCAGAAACACTGACATCTTTAGGGAAGACCACTGCCCCGGGGCAAATGTCGTCAAACAGGGCCATATTCTTGCCTTCTCCTTGTCAGACAAGCTGAACTCAGCTGTTTCTTTTCTCTTCCTCCCTGGCGCCAACCTTCTAGGTGGTCACCCTGGCCCAGCCTTTGAGATTGTAGTGCTGAACACTGAGCTTCCCAGTGCTTCCTTGGAATGAAGCCCAAGTCACCTGAGACTCGTGGCCCCAGAGACAGACCTTGTGGGCACGTCTTCTCGAGAGTCTTTGATCCTCACTGGGGCAAGGGGTCCAGGCAGGCGGGCTACCACAGTGGTGGGCTGGGGTCTGAGACTAGAAGGCAGGAAGCTTGGGGGGATAGTCCTGGCTCTTTCTGTATGCCAGAGAAACCAGCCTGAGGGAAAATACCGAGGTTTATTAAAGTGACAGGGCTCCATCTTGGGGCAAAGTACAGGAGGCCACATGAATCCTTTGCAGGGTTGTTATATTTGAAAGTCTCCTATTTAGAATTCTGCATCTACATTATCATAGGAGCTTTTGCTTGTTGTTATTTTGTTTGTAATTTGGGGGTTTGTTTTGTGCCAGGCCTAGTATGACCAATCCTTTTCACTTGAAAACTCAGTCCTTTGATGCCTGTTCACAAAATTGCAAAATTAAGTGTGCATGTTCCTTTCTCAGGCATTAGAACAGAATTCCTTTACTAAGCTGGTAAATTTTTTCCACAGAGGAGGCTGAAGTTTGCCACAGGCACGTTTTGCAAGGTGAACCCATGCATTATTGGTGGTTTGTGCTCAGTGGGCAGCACGGTATGGGGTGGGAAATAGGGCTGCTCCAAAGTTTTTCAAGAGACAGGGTGCTATCGAGCCAGGTGAAGCTCTGGATACTGATGGGGAAAGAGCCCACCTACCCTCGCAAAGTGCGTAGCTGCAGCCACTATGCAGCAGATGCCTTAGGGTGCAGGGGAAGCTGTAGATCGGCATTGACACCCCATGTGGAGGGCAGGAAACAGCATGAAAGCATCCATGGCATTCAGGGCCATGGCAGGGAAAAGGCCACTTAGTGCTCCAGTGATCCCACTGGACTCAAAGGCCTAAGCCAGAGGTTGCAAACTCGTGTTCCGTGGGCCAAATCTGACCAGCAGATATGATCTGTTTGTTCCACACGTTTCTAACTGACGAAGCAGGACAAAGGCTTTGTCTTTTCTGCTCAGCTATAGGCTCAGCATCTAGAGCAGGATCTGCCACATAGTAAGTGCTCAGTAAACACTTACTGAATTGATGCACGAATAGAAAATAGAATTATGTGATTTTAAAATAAACATCCAGATTTCTAGCTTCTTTTCAAACAACCAGAAAAATGAGGGAAACAGAAGAATTAAGAAAACAGTGAGCTGGGGCTAAGCAGCAGCTGTTCCCTGAAGATAGAAGCTACTCTCTTCATCTTACCACAGTCCTCATCACTCCCTATTGCCTCATACTGGGCCCACTTCATTTCTGCACATCACCTGCCAGTATGTAAGCATTTATGTCTGCTGACCTAAGCTGCTGTGAGAATTTTCCAGGTTGTCTACCGTAGTTCCTGAAGAGGGTGCAGCCAGAGAGCCCGGGTTATCACTCGTATTACTAGCCCCAGTAAAATTCCTTCTGAGAGAACTGAGTCCTCACTTATCCTGGTGTCTCTGGGCCATAGGAGGACAAAACATCACAAACCCATCCCACATCTCGCTCTTCCTCTGCTTCCAACAGTTCAAAAATGTGGAACATGAAACCTTCAAAATTCAGAAGAATCCAGTTCAGTTTTTCTAGTAACCTCTCAGGCAGTTCCCCCCCGCCCCCCTGGCCCCAAAATGCTTTACAAGGCTAAGTTTGTTATCACTACCTCATATTCCACTGGGCCATTGGCTGTCAGGAATCAAGTGGGAAGGAAAGCACGCAGCTGACTGAGCTGATCAGGAAAATTAAATGACTTCACACTAAATTAATCAAAGATCTTAAAGTATTCTGAATGGTCCCATTCCTTTCAGAGGGTCCCCAAAGTAAAAGCATTGGGGGACACTCACTGACAAAATCACAAACTAAAGTCTAAAAGGTGCAGACCTATTGAGATTCCAGGCAACCCAGGAGTCACGGTTCTTGTGAACACACTGTCAGCGGCTGGGAGGCATTGAAGTTCTGTGCTTAAGAGAATGGATTTCTCAGCTACACAGAACCAGGTCTGAGGCCTGGCTCTGTCACTTACTATCTGAAAGTCCTTAGCCTCTCTTAGCCTCAGCCTGCCTATCTGCAAATGCCAACAACAAGAGAACTACTTTGTCCATTGAAGTGAAGGTTAAATAGGGATTATGGGGTTTCAATATTAATATACACACTTAGCAGAGCATCCAGCACACAGCAGGTGCTCAGTAAATGCTAGCCATGCTATTCTTAAAGCTTGCCCCAGATCGGGAAATAAACTGAATTCACGCCTGATTGCAGTCATGCATATGGACTGTTCTAGTCCGGCTGCCATATGCAGGCGTTCTGCTAAGCCCCAGGTAAGAGAGTGGTCTTGGTGCTTAAACTCTACTTGGAGATACATACGCATAAACGACAATGACCAGATCATCATCAGAGTACATGCACAGCATGTGAGGAGTCTGGAGGACAGAAGGACTCAGCCAGGGGGAGTCCAGAGGTCACACAGAGGCAAATCTAGAGACGCAGAGAGACCAGTGGTCGCCTGGGGTTGAGGGTGGCAACTGAGGTGAATACAAAAGGGCTTGAAAGATCTTTTGGGGGAGAAGGAACTGTTTTAAACTGGACTGTGGTGATCGTTGCACTACTATGTAAATTTGCTAAAAACCACTGAGTTGTACACTGACGACGAGTGAATTTTACTTGTTTGCGTGTGTAAATCACATTTCAATAAAGGGTTAAAAACTACAAAATGTTCACAGAGGAGGTCAGCTCACATTTACGCTAAGCCTGCAGGATGGGCAGGATTCGTACGTGGAAGAAGGATTCGGTGCCCCCGAAAGACAGAGGGCACTTGCATAGGAGTGAAGGCAGAGAGCCAGCAGAACTTACCTACTCAGGAAGCAGCCACGTGGCAGGTGGCAGGAGAGATGGCTGGAGAGGCTGGTTGAGGCGTCCTGTCCAGCATGAAACTTAGGGCGTGGGGCTTCCCTCGGACAGAGACACAGCTGGACTAACCCGCCCTCAGCACAGCCTGGCCTCTGCTGTTCCCATTCCATCTCCTGCGCTAATGGTGAGCTTTGGCTTTGCAAAAATACCCCATCTGAGCTCACTGAAAGCAAAAATCCCCTCACAGGATATGAGAGCAGAGCAAAGTGTTTGACTTCTCTGATGTTTCCCCAGTCGAAGCTTCTCCTTTGCTGGTACTTAGGGGATTTGTAGCTTCTTTGTGGAAACCGCACAAGAGGTTTCTCTGCTTAATCCCCAGATCTTTAGAGTTTGAGCTGCATTCGGTTTACGTTTCAAGAGTGCCATGGTGTAATCTGTGACAGTGAGCTTCAAGCTCTCTGAGCAGGGAGCGAGCTGGGAGAAATCAAGGTGCCCGTAAAGGTCTTAAAGACGAGAAAGCTGAGGCCAAGAGCAGCACCTTTCAGAGTTTCTGGCCAGGCCTCAGTTTCCCTTCTAGCTGGCACACTGCCACTTAGCAGACAGGATTATATTCTCTGACCCCATCCTCCTGACCTACAACGATTGGATCCCTGGGCCCAGCTGGACTGTTCAGATGACCTCTCCGAAGAGTGTAGAACTGAGCTGAAGAATGTTCATTCTTCTGGGCTGGTCAGTGGACTCGCACCCATGTAGGACTGGGAGCTGTGTGTATCCTGAAGCATTGACACCTGGTGGGGAGAAAGCGATGGAACTGAGCTCCCCACTCCATCTTGACCGCTGTCTGGTTTCTGAGTGCAGTTTTCTGTGAGGACGGTTCACTTTACTATACCCTTGGGATTTATTAGATGCTCAGTATGCTTCCAGTAAATTCTTATATTTTTCTAAAACAAGTTGCAAATGGATTGCTTTCACTTGCAATCACAGTGTCCTAACTGAGTCAGAGAGTGGCTTGCCGAAATCACAATGCAAAATTAACACGAGAACCCTTCTGTCCTGCCAGACCAGGGGTCTTGATGTTCACTGCCCAAGATGGCAGAGGTTAGCTGCTCATCAGTATGGGCACCCACACAGAATTCACCTGACTGTTCCCAGAAGCACATTCCCTTCGAGTCCAACCTGAGAAGGACTGCATTTCATGAAAGGGGAAACGCTTGTAGACGGAAATCCCAAATCCAAAGACAAGCCAGGAGAGGCAGCTGGGGGTCCTATTTGTACAACTTTACAGCCACCGCAACAATTTTGGTTTTGCTTAAACGGGTTAGTACAGGAAAATGGGTTGAAATATGTAAAACACAGAACAGTACCTTATACAAAACAACTACTAGTTACTATTAGTAAATGATAGTGACTCTCATCCCGAGGGGAACGGTGGACACTTGAAGGATTTTTAGCAGAAGTAACATCACTTCTAGATTTGGAAAGGTCCCCTGGACGTGGGGTGGACAATGGATGGGTCAAGAGCCTCCGAGGGTACAGGAGGCAGACAAAAGGCTGCTGCCATCCTCAAAATGAGAGAGGATGGTATGTTTAACTAGAGTGGTGTTGGTGGATATAGAGAGAAGCTGAGAGGTCAGAGAGAGACTTCAGGGGTAAAACTGACAGGACCTGGTGACAGACTGACCACGTGGCATAAAGAAGCAAGCAGCTCAGGGATGACTTTTAAAGTTTGGATCGAACAACTGGATGGCTGGTTGTGTCATTTAACTGACACAATGAGCACTAGAACAGGCCATCTCTGCCTTTGGTCTGTAACCTCCGTTCCCCGTCCCCTGACGTCACAGCCACCTCTGATTCCCAAGCTTGCATTAAATTTGTAACATTACAGGTGTGAAAATGAAATGTCAAATGCTTCTCACTCCGTCTCAAAGAGAATGGTGAGACAGTTAGAAAGGACGAATTCCTCAGACTTAAATGTCTCTCACTTTTCAAAGACTCTTTCTAGAATTTCAAATACACTGGGCCTCCCTGGGCTCTACTGGCTTTTACAGTTTACATTTCCATGTTGCAGCTGAAAGGTTTGGATTTGGGGTAAAAGCCTGCAAGAAGACAAAGTAACTAATATTTGCTCAATCCCTATTATGTACCTGAAACAGGCTAAATATTTGCAGCCCATTAAAATGCTGCAAGGTAAGGATGGTGATCTAAGTATCACAGATGGGAAAAGTGAGGATCAGAGGGGCTCAGTAACTTACCCAGGATCACACAGCTTAAATGCAGAATTGAAACCAGAATAGTTGACTCCAAAGCATAGGTCCTTTCCACTCCCCAGGTTTCAGAGATCCATGTAGTGTAATTTACTTCCACATTTTCCTCTCAATCTGAAGTCTGAATGTTTTATCTAAGCTTAGATACAAGGTTATCCAAGCAGTGACCTTGGGGGGAATCTGGCTTCCCAGGGTCTTCTGGAAAAATGGTCATCCAATCTTTTCTTCCCGTCCCCCCTTTATAAGAATACAGAAAAGCAACTACTTACAGAAATAAAGCAATTATTATAAAAAAGAAGAATTTATTAACAATATGGCTTGAAAATGAACTGAACTAAATTTTTCCCTCTTCGTATGAATTGGATTTTTTCCTGTAAACATGTTTAATTAGAAACACACAGTGAGAGCAAGATCATGTTAATAAACTTGGTTGTCGTGCCCTCACTGACGTGTGCCCTGTGTTCACTTCCTCATGCCCGTCTTGGTTAGTTCCGTGATGCTATGGCAGGTGTCAGCTCCAGCTGCCCCTGGACACATTCTGGGGTTTAAAATCACCCTCACGGTAGCCACCTCCTGGGCACAGAGCAGATCACCATTGCACAGCAGGAGGGATTCTGTCAGTCACAGTCAGTAGGACTCTCCTGCCCAAGGGCTCCTCACAGGGGACAGGAGCAGAGTGGGGAGCCCTGGGCAGCCAAGGAACACAGATGGCCAGAGGGACCCAGTGGGTGAGGTGGGAGATCATCTGAGAGGTGCTGGGGTGGGTATCACAGCCCTAATGGATGCCACATGGTGGCATGAACTGCTGCCCCTGGAAAACTGGCAGGGCTCATTGTGGCTGAGACCACATCCCCACAGTTCTGAGGTCCACGGTACAGTCCTCAGGTCCCTGCCATGGGCTCTTGTCCAATTCAGATGCAAAACATGAGCAGTAAACTACAGCTGGGAAAAATCCAAGCAAAATGTGGGAAAAGGGGCTCATAATAAAATAGAATTCTATTAAGGACAGAGAACCATGGGAATAAATATTGGGATACCTAACCATGTCTGCCGGTCAGGGAACGCCTCCTGAGAACCGATAGTTAAGCTGAGACCTACAAAAATCATGAGTCATCCGGGAAAATAGGAAGAGGGGGGCATCCTGGGCAGAGAGGTACCGCATGTGAGGAACTAAAGAGGAGCAGGTGGGCTTCAGGGCAGAGGGAGACTGGGGGTCCACAGGGAGACGGAGAACCGGAAACGTGTCTGTGACACAGAATGAGGAGAGAGCTGTTCTGCAGGGGATGGAGAGGTGGGCAGGGCCTCTGGAGCCCAGGCTAAAGATTCTGGATTGATCCACAGGGATCAGGGAGCCATTGACAGGTTTTATGGAGAGGAATGAACTGATTAGATTTGCATTTTTAATTTTTTTCAGATTTTATAATACACATACACACATGTATATAATTTTACATATGTATAAATATGCTGATATAATCTCAATACCGTTTTTATTAGCCTTTTCTCTCTTATCTTTTCTATCTTGACTTGCTCCCTCCCTTTTCCTCCACTCCCTACCATCAGCAACCCTGGCGCCCTCTAACCCACGCTAATAACCTGGTGTGAGACCCACTGCAGTTTCCTCTGTGTTCACATAACCATGTACAGACACACTCACACACGCAAACTCACACAAACTCACACTCACACACACCCTACATCTTAAGGGCTTTATGTGAATGTGTTTGTGTGGTAACATTTTACAAAATAGGATCATATCATATTTTTCTGCATCTTGCTTTCCTCACTCAACCATACCTCATACAAATGTTTCCAGGTCAATTTAGCCCAACTTCACATTTTTAGTGGGATAATATTATACCACGATGTGGATGTTCCATAATAAAGCAAACGATTCTTTTAGAGATGGACAGTCACACAGTTTCCAGATTCTTGCCATGTAAACATTGCAGCAGTAAATGCTCTTGTCCACAAGTCCTTTATACTAGTGGTTTTGTGCTGGAAAATAGATAGATTCCCAGGAATGGGATATTATAACAAACACTATTACAGTTCCTGCTTTTAAAAGGTTACTAGAGTGCTTTCCAGGAAGGCTGGTGAAATTTCCATTTGAGCCGGCAGTTTCTGAGGGTCCCCTCTGCCCCACATCACTGTCACCAATGAGTGTCATGGCTGTTTTTAATTTTCTTCTGGTCCTAAAGGTGTGGAGTGGCATCATTTTATTTCTTTGACCACTAGAGATTGGGGTTTCTTTTCATTTGTTTGCTTATTAGTTTAATTTCCTCATCTGTGAATTGCTTACTCAGACCTATTGCTCATTTTTCTAAGGTTTGCCTTTCTGTGTCAATATATATAAACTCTCCACACTTTGTGAAACTTTACCCCTGGATTGTTGTTTGCATTAGAAGTCTGGAGGGTAGGGAAGGCTTGCTTACACACCCATTATCAAGTCTGAAATCCCTGAGGCTCTGAAGGAAAAAATAGACATATTAGTCTATATAAAAATGAAAGTTTATATGTGGTGACAGGGACCATAAGCAGAGCGGTTTGGGCAGATTTGTGGGTTTAAATGATCACTTGGCTGCGGCTGGGAAAACGGATTAGAGGGGAGACAGCAGGAGATGGTGGGAGGTGAGTTAGGAGGCTGTTTCCAAGATCTACATAGCAGAGGATGGAGATGGGCGATAGCGCGGATGGGTCTTACAGGTTGACTGAATGTACAGGAGAAAGGCATAGAGATTCTAAAAATATCAATGTGAACTTATTTTAACTAATATTTTATTAACATAGGTTAAGTAAAAGAATATTGAAACTGAGAAAAAAAGTTAAAAAAATCTTCCCTAGAATAAAAACCTTTGAGATGAGCTTTGCTAACTGCAGCTGTGCCTACTCAGCACAATCAACTGCTGCTCAAAACTAACCATCTCTCTGCCCCTCCTCGTACAGGAGTGAGCACTTTCCTGGAAAGTCAAGGTGCAGACATCAAGATTCAGCCTCAGAAGGCCAACGCAGGCTGAAGAGGAAAAACAACCAAAAAAGTCCAGACAGGGAAAAGAAATCCAGTCTTCAAGGCCAAACGCAGGCTGAAGATGAAAACCAATCAGCAAGGCCACAGGCTCCCCCACCACCTAGAACCCCAGATAAAATCCTCCACCTTTTTCCTTTCAAGCAGGTGGATCTGAGTTCTAGCTCCCATCTCCTCATCTGGCTACTTTTCAATAATAAACCTCTTTCCTAGCCACAAGCCTGGCGTTTCCAGCTTTTGGCCCTCCTGTGTAGCTGGTAAACAAACCTGTGTCTCTGTTCAGTAACCGTGTAAGCATAAAGAGACAGCAGAGCTGGTTCCATTACCAGTGGGGAACTCGGATGAGGGCCTGGCCACCTGAGCAGTGGTTTCCTCATCTGCAGTGATGGGCACTCTGTCATCTGTTTCTTCAGGAGGCTGAGACTAAATGACACGCCTGAAAGCTCCTACAGTGGGGCCTGGCCCTCAGTGCCCTCAGCTCTCTGCCTTGTGCCTTCTCTTGCTCTCACTAGGCTGGGCCCACTGGAAATGCATGCCTCATCCTGGGGCCATGGTTACCAGGCCTGCTTGCTGGTTAGAATCACCTGGAAAACTGTTTTAAATGTATGGATCCCTGGGATCCACTCCCTGAGATTCTAATCTGTTGGTCTGGTGTGGGGCTGAGAAACTTTTTATCTTTACCAAGCTGCCCAGGAGATTCTGATGCTTAGCCAGACTCAGGAGCAGCTTCCCCAGAGGGTTCAGGGCCTAGTGGAGAAGACAAATGGTTAAAACTGAGCTGGTCTCCAGGCTGTACAGTAGATCTCCAGAATTTAGTCATCCAGCGCAACTGGAACTTTGTACGTCTCCCCATAGCCCCTACCCCCGAGCTCCTGGCAACCAGTATAGTGAATAACACTGCACTGTATACTTGAAATTTGCTAAGAGAGTAGACTGGAAGTGTTTTCTCAGCACACACACAAAAAGGTAACTATATGAGGTGATGGAGATGCTAATTCGCTTGATTTGGGTAACCATTTCAAAAACTATATGTGTATCAAAACATCACGTTGTACATTTTGAATATATGCAATTTTTATTTGTCAGTTATACTTCAATAAAGAGATGGGGGAACTGAGTCAGCATGGTACGGCCATAAGAAGGGCTTGTTAGGTGCTATGGGGGGGTCCAACTGGGGAGGCATGGAGGTCTCACAGAGGGCATGAGATCAGGCCTTGAAGAAGGTGACAGCGTCCCCTACGGGAATCAGCTGTGCCATCAGCATGGGGAGAGGACAGCAGGGGAGGAGAGGGAGGTTGGAGTTAAATGGGAAGGCCCTTGAAATACTGGCTAAGGAGTTTGGACTTAATCACAAGGGCAATGGAGGCTCATCAAAGGTTTTTAAGCAGGGCAGTAACTTGCTAAGAACTTGTCTTAGTAACTCAGTAAAACAACCCTGGCATCAGTGTGGAGAATGCACTCCCCAGATGTGAGGGATTGTCTTTGTCAGAACTATGACCATCCAAACAGCTTGATTTGGAAAATATACCCCTTAGGTGATCCTCCACTCTGTTCAAGGTGAGTGAAAGTACAAATAACAGTGTGGTCTTGAGTAATGAAATATAGGGAAAAACATGGCAATTTGCTTTATGCCATGAGTCAAGGTAAACACCTTTACTCTTCCAGCTCTTTATTTCAAAATTAATTAGCACTTTTCCTTTAATAGCCTTGTGTTAAAAGTAAACTGAAAAGTGGCAAAATCTTGAAATGCACCAACTTAGGATGAGCTCAGCTACTCAAAAAGGCTGTACTGAATTTAAACCACAGCTTTATTTATGTTTGACATTGAGTAGCAACAAAAGGTCCTTTAGTCCTTTGGACGAATGATTCGGTGTCAGTAGAGAAGAAATTAAAGCAGAAGTGTCTCTTCACAAAGCAGTTTAGTGGTGAAACTGTAAAGTGCTCCCACCTTCCCAGCTGGTTTTGGTGCAGAAAAGCAGAAACAGAGCACCAGCCAGGAGACACAACGGCACTCAGGCTTTGCTGCCGGAGATGTTGTAGATGGGGTCGGGGGAGAGGGATGGACACTGGTGAGAAAAGATTTACTGTCCTAAGCGTTCAGACGAGATGGGCAGCACTCAAAGACCGCTGGGTCAGTCAGAGGACTACTGACGGCACTGGGCCACCTCGCCCCAACCCCAGGAGCTCTGGAGCCCTGCCAAAGTGCAGGCGAGGCACAAAGCAGGCCTCCCGCAGCCGGGACAAGGAGGGAGCAGAACCAGGCTCCAGGCAGCGCCCGCAGCCTCCTCACCAACGTGCTCCTAGAGCGCGGTACAGATTCTGAGGGGAAAGCAGTGGGATTCTCCCACACCAGGAGCCTGACATTAACTTAGAAAATAATAAGAGTTTTCTCTAAAAATAATGAATAATTGCACTTAAAATATACATGTTGGTGGTAAAAATTCAGCAAAGTAAAGAGCTTGTAAAAATTACCCAAAGTCTACCACCCAGCTATAAACCTGCTAAGATTTCAAAACTATCGAGCACTCTATTCACGTAGACTCAAAAAGATAAATAATTCTTCAAAAGTGTAATCTTACCACAAATGACTTTCATAACCAGTTTTTCCATTCAGCAATATGTTCTAGACATCTTAAAAGTGATAATTACAGATCTATATCCTCTTTTTGCTGATTGCATAGTATTTGGATGTGAATAATTTATTTGAACTCCTTTTTGACAGACTTTCTAGTTTTTCACTACGATAACCAACATTTCAATGAACATCATATATATGTATAATTTTTTCGTGTCTGTCCAATTATCTGCTTAGGATAAGCTATAAGAAATGGAATGGCTTTGGGGCCAGCCCGTGGCCGAGTGGTTAAGTTCGCGCGCTCTGCTTCAGCGGCCCAGGGTTTCGCCGGTTCGAATCCCTGGCACGGACATGGCACCGATCATCAGGCGGGACATGGCACCGCTCATCAGGCCATGCTGAGGCGGCATCCCACATGCCACAACTAGAAGGACCCACAACTAAAAATACACAACTATGTACTGGGGGGCTTTGGGAGAAAAAGGAAAAATAAAATCTTAAAAAAAAAATGGAACGGCTTTGTGGGAGGGGATCCATAGAGTAGGTACTCCCAGCTCACAGCAACCCGCTCCTATGGGGCTGTCGTTTGCCTGACCAGCATCCATTCCCCTTTTCCCTTACAGAATGAACTATAATGAGGGCAGGGAGAGACGCCCAGCTCCAACCTATCTTCCATGTTGTAAAGGGACAGCTAACCCCACCCCTAGGCCTATGACAAAAGCCTGGCCAATCAAAGACGTGCCAGAGATCGGCCCAGGGATGGCCCATAACCCAAATGGGTCCGGGGAGGCTAGGGCATGGGCCTGGGAGCTATAGGGTCTGCCAGATGTAACGCTGTTGGAGCCTGGAGCTGCTGTCAGTCACCATGGGCAGAGTGTCGCCCAAGAATGAAGCCAATACACAGGAAGGCAAAGCTGAAAGATGGGAAGACACAGAGAGACTTTATTTTAGTCCCTGGACTCAGACAGATCTGGAACCAGCTGTATCCCCTGGATCCTTTGATTTCTTGAGCTGATATATATAGATACCCATTCTTTTTGTTTTTTCTTAAATCTCTGTAGTCTCTCTGTCTTGTAATTTAAAAAAAAAAAAAAAACCTGAATAAGGAAAAAACATCTTTCTCTGGGCCCCAGTACACAGGCCCCATCCCCAGGGCCCTGACCAGGCGGCCCTAGTGATCCCTGCCAGCTGTCTGGCTGCAGTGGCCGATCCTGGGCAGGAGGGGAGCCTGGCCAGGATGGCAGCGCTCTGAGACAAGCATGTCAGCAGCTGAGCTGGGAGGAGAAGCCCCCTGCACCCCTGCAGCAAGATGGCCACAGGGGCCTGGCTCACTTCCTCCTATGTTCTGGGGAATAATAACCTCATTTAAAAAGGTGGGGGGCCCGAGGGGGCTCGCTGTTAGCTAAGGGTGAGGGACTCTGGACTGAACAACTGTAAACAACTGTCTGTTTAAGTGCTCTCTGCTCAACTGCTGGGGCTGATCTGCACGCTCACGAGCATCAAGACCCAGGCCCCAGCCGCCAGGTGTGGTCCGGCTGCACCCTCGAAACCGGAGACTCAGGCGAGCCACTGAGCCTCTCTGAGCCTCGATTCCCTCATCTTTAAAGTTCCCTCCTCTCAGTGCTGCTGTGAAGATCACATGGGCAAAGTGTTTGACAGCACCTGAAACATCAGAAGTCTGCCTAACTCTTAGCTATTAACAGTTTACACTAAAGTCCACAGTGCACTTTCTCATCCTTGCCTCCTCTGAAGACTCTTGTCTTCTTGACCAGATGCAAGGGCCCCTCCATTCTATTTGTCCCTGTATCTATACCCAACATACAACCCCCATAGGGCAGTGAGCAGATGGGGCTCCACTGCTCCCTGACGTGACAGGAGCCTGCTGAGAGGAGGCGATAGTGGAAGGTGCAGTTTAAGGAATTAGACCAAAGGAATCATCTGGGAGTCAAGGCGACCGTGACTCCAGGCCTGCACGCTGGTTTCTGTGCCCACTGAGGTTCTTCAGATGTGCACTGCGGTCACAGTGCCGAGGGGCTGCTCTTCTCAGCTGAGGTTTGTTCAGGTCTTTGATTCAGGATATTTTTTCTTTTCTCTTTTTATGCCTTTGGAATTCACAGCCCCAGAAATGTTGACATTCAAAATGAAGTTTTTGATGAGAATGGTGCACACTGGAGTAATTGGAGTGAATGGAGATGTGGAGCATTCTAGATCCCACACATCCTGCTCCCTTGGGCTGGGAGAGCAAGAGCCAGTGGAGCAAGAGAGTGGGCTGTCTGTAATTACACTACATCTCAGAAGGACACCTCCCATGGGGGCGATCTTAATCTATCACACACCTCTGTCTGTGAACTTCCACCAAGGGGTCAACATTTTAAGCATCATTTGCTTTCAGCTTGTCCCAAAATACATGACAGTTCCTCCCAGGGAGAAAATTCTCATCTCTTCAGATGCCGCCTTTATGCCCAGGTGGCGCCCCAGTGCAATAAATACTCAAGACGGGCTGCTTCCTTAAGGGGCCATCCAGCCTCAGGGCGGCAGGCTCGCTTCTCAGAAGCCTCAGGGTGGAGTTTCCCCCTTGCTCTGGGCTGATTGATGTCTATGACAGCATTCTAGTCACCCTAGAGCACTAAACAGGAGTTGGGCAGTTGCTCATTTATTTCGGCATATTAAAAATTCAAATAGCATCACACACCCATGGTAAGATGAAAGTTTAAGTGTCAGGAGGAATGTGATGCAGAGGACGACCCCCTCACAGAGCCGCTCCCCAGGGGCCCACAGCACAGGCCGTTGAGGGGGCTGCAAGGGAGGCCTCGTCCTGCAAACTGACCCAACGTCTTCAAAGGATCAGCGTTTTAGATGTTGATTCTCTCCCTCCCTCCGCTCTTTATCTGTTTCTCTGTCCTCACTCTTTCCATCTCTTTGTCTAGTTTAAAAAAGAGGGAGAGGAGGAGCAAGCTGAACTGCTTAAGTCCAAGCAATCAACTTTTTTCAGCAGAGTTCACTTCTCTGCAGGCGCCCGTCGCCAGGAGGGTCCTCTGAGGGAGGCCCAGCAGTGCCGCCTCCACACGTCTGTCCTGGGCAGTCTTCCCTCCCACAGTGGTGGAGCCTTCAGGCAGATCCATCTCTGCTACCAGGTCAACCAAGACGTGCCCCTCTTCCTGCCAGAGGTTAGTTTAACAGAAAAAGTCTTACTCTGGGGATTTGGTCATAAATACAGCAGAGAAGCTAGTCTTGGTGCAAAACCTCAGAATCAATGAGGGTGCCTCAAGGTCAGGTCAAAGCTGAACCTTCTCTCATCAGCCTTGCACTGGAAGTGCGTCCAGGTCACCAGCAGGCGTTGCCCTCCTTTTCCCAGAAGCAGAAGGAAGAACCTTAAGCTTTCTTACTACACCATTTGGTAATAAATAGAATGCAAGGACTCATCCCCTGGATGAGTGCCGAAGACTGAGCAACGCAGCTGGCAGGTGGGGTTGGAATGTTCACTGGATGTAACAAAGAATTCGTAGAGTTTAGAGTTATTCTAATATTAATACTTCTACCCCAGCTTACTTTGCTTGGCATTTGTTGGGTATTCCTTTTCCGTCTCTCTATTTCTCTCTGCCCTGTGTCTGACACATTGAACATAGGCTGCAACACCATGAGTCTGACATCGCTCTTGTCCTTTCTCCCACATGCAGTCAGCCAAGTGCTCCCAAATGCAGTACAGGGCAGGGACCCTGTGAGGCTGCATGGACGTGTGGGGGACCCAGAAGACGTCGCTTGAGTTCTCATGTTTGATCTCTCCCCTATCAAGTCTTATGATTGGGAGGACCATGCCAAGTGATTGAGTTTGGGTGTTAAAACTTGGTTTAAAAAAAGTAAAAGAGGTTAGCTAGAGCTAACTTTTTACTAAGTGTGGCCTGATAATATTTCTCTTCCAATACTTTTCCCAGGATTAAATTCACAGTATTTTTAAGTAAATATTTAATACTTAAGAGTCAACGGTTAATGTGTATCTGTCCTGTGTGGAGCAGTGGATGGGAGAGTGATTAACAAAGGAACAGAAATCCACAAATCTGGTTTTCAAGTGTTGCTCGCCGGGACTGTGACCAAGGCTCAAATACAAAGTTGTTATTAGCAGAGCCTAGGGATTAAGCACATAGCCTCTGGAGTCAGGCAGACCTGGGAGCTAATCTCAGATCTAACACTTACTAGGCACGTCAGCTAACCTCTATAAGCATCGATTTCCTCACCCTCAGGATGGGGGGTAATAATTCTACTTCACAGGAATTTTGGAAGGATCACATGAGAAAATTTACATGGTCTAGTTTAAAATTAGAGCCTCAGCTCATCTGGGTATATCATTTGGGAGAATGAGGAGTCAGGCCTTGGAGTAAAGGGGATGTTTTTTCACATATAACAGAGAAGGCTTGCATTCAGAATGTCCCCAGACGCATAAGAGATGAGCAGATAACCCAGCGGAGTAATGAGGAAAAAAAGTGAATAGGTACTTTTCAGGGAAAGACACTCAGGTGGCCAATGAACATATAAGCGGGTGGGTGCTCAGTCTCAGTGTATCGGGAAATGCAAAGCAAAACCATAGTTGCTGCCATCACATTCACAGGACAGCCAACCTGAGGACAACTGAGGACTACATCAACTGGATGCACAGACCCCAGTTGTTGAAATATGATTTTCGGACCTCCTGAGAAATTTTGAGACTTTTTAACTACTTAAAAAAGAAAAGTTACAAGCTGTTTCAATGGCATCACAATAACCAAAATGCCAACTTATACATTTATGACTCTTTCCCAAGACATATGTGAACCAGAGACAAAAGACATGGAATGAAATGAAGTTAAGAGAAACTAATCTTACCTGGGGGTTATGGCCCAGCAAGAATCCAGAGGACACTAGGGCAGAGCAGGTACCCCCACCCCTGCCATGAGTACAGCCTTTGCATACGGCAATACAACTCAACTCTGATGCAAACACCTAGAGTTAGGATCAGACTCCACGGGTTAAAGGGCATGGTCCCAACGCAACTGTCCCCTCTTGAGATGTCAGCTGCAAGTCTGGGGATCCCCAGGCCACCAGCACTTCTAACCAAATGGCTACAAGTCCAGGAGGTTCCCACAACACGCCGCCCCTTAGTTTCAATAATTCACTAGAATTTCTCACAAAACTGAGGAAAGCACTGTACTTATAAGTGCAATTTTATTATAAAGGATTCAAATCACACCAGACAAATGAAGAGATACATAGGACCAGGTCTGGAAGAGTCAAGAACACAGAGCTTCCACGTCCTGTCCCCATGGAGTGAGGGCACATCGCCCTCCCAGCATATTAGTGTCCTCACCAACTAGGAAGCTCCACAAGCTTCAGAGTCCAGAGTTTTGGGGTTTCATTATGTAGCCATGACTGATGGAACCACTGGCCACGAGACTGAACTCCAACTCCAGCTGCCATCGCCTCCCTGGAGGTCGGGCTGCTCAAAGCTCCGACCCTCTAAGCACGCGGCTGGTCTTCCTGGTGACCAGCCTCCATCTGAGTCATCTTCTTAGGATAAACTCGGACGTGATCCAAGGGGCTCGTAAATAGCAAAGACACTCCTATTACTCAGGAAATTCCTAGGATTTAGTCTCCCAGGACCCAGGGACAAAGGCCAGTCAAATTTGTTATTATACAACAAGCTCATACTCTGGGACACCACGCGGCAGAGAGGACAGACAGGATGGTGACGTTTCAAAGCCTCCGTCTCTAAGAGCCGCACATAAGGGGATGTTTAAACTGGCCCTAACATGGGATGGAACTTCAAATAGACCAAATGCTCAAGTTCAAAATGTTCTGTTTAAGCCAAAATACTGTGAATCAGCAAGTCTAAAGTGTCCTGCCACCCCACAGACTGCGGGCTCACAAGGAAGCTCTAAGCGGCCTAGAGGCTGTGGAACTGACCAGGACCAGCCAGCCTTATCAAGGAGTTTGTATAATCTGAAGAACAATGCAGCAATTCCCAGTAAGGAGTATTTTGATTAGGTGATTCAGAATCATTGCACCAGCTTGTTGGAGCCTTCTTCCACCTGCAGCAGAGCCAACGTGCAGCGCCAAATTCATTAAGGAATGGGGCTTGGTTAATATGGAGTTGCAGCAGTGGCAAAACCTCAGACATCCTTGCTTTTTGACCCTTTTTCCTCCATTCCAGCTGGACTATTACCCTTCTACTTTCATAACAGAATGATTTCCTCAGACTTGCTTTTAATGTTTGTCTGTTTATTTGTAGATTTACTTACATCATCTTGTATTTGCTTGAGGACATGTCAAGGTCCTTTTGGCTGACCTTTGTAGATTAACAAGTTTCCCTCAGGACATCTTTATCATCACACCTGAGGACTTCTCTCTCATGCTCCTATCCACTTTTTTTGTGTGTGAAGAAGATTGGCCCTGAGCCCACATATGTTGCCAATCTTCCTCTTTTTGCTTGAGAAAGATTGTCACTGAGCTAACATCTGTGCCAGTCTTCCTCTATTCTGTGTGGGATGCTGCCACAGCATGGCTCGATGGGCGCTGCTATATCCACGCCCAGGATCCAAAACCACAAACCCCTGGCCCCCAAAGTAGAGCTGGCGAACTTAACCACTATGCCACAGGGCTAGCCCCTCACTTTCAAACTGATTATGACTAGCCACTTCTAGAGCACTAAGTTTCTGACCTTACGCCAGCATTTGTACACTGTGAGACGACTGAGTCCATAAGCAAGGTTACAAGTTTCCATTCAGTCCCACCACTGTTTACTTCTTGAGGCATGTGTGATTAATTTCAGGTGTTTATTACCTGTTTAGTTGCCAAGATGGTATGTCCTAAAGCTAGAGCCTTTTAAAACATTGTTTTCTTGACATTTGATCGTTCAGCTGAAGCTTTTAAACATCTTTTGTCAGTGGGGCATCAGTAAGGAATGAGGTTACTTCAGAATGGGTCTGGGATGATCCTAATTATGGAGAGGCTAGAGGCAGGGAGGAGAGAAGCACAAAAATACAGTGCTACTTCTGCCTCGGGTGGATCCTAAATGTGTATGCTTTTGATTTTGCAAAATCATTAAATGAAAAGACAGCTGTTCAGGGACTGAAGCCCTGTGACTGGAATGACATTTAGCCTCAATCATCCAGTGCCCAGGTTCTGCCCTTTATGCTGACATCTCAGAAGCACTCTGATGACGGCTTGCCCTGAGTCTAAAGGACCAGAATTGGACACACAGATGACATCCTAGCTGTGTGCACCCATTTTATCCACACCCACACCACAGACAGTTTAGTCAAGATTCTGTCACAAAGCCAACGTGGCTTCTTTGGAGCAGCCATTCAGAAAAACAAGAAATTGTTTTTGTCAGCCTCCCAGCTCAGCAGGCCAGCCTGCTGCATGAGGCAGACTGGGCGTTCCATCTGTTTTCTCTCGGGAGTGGTCTTGAGTCCTCACATTTCTGGTGACAGACATGCCTCAGAGAACAGCACTGTGCTGTGAGCCAGGTAGTATCACTAGAGACTGCCAGAAAACATTGTGGGCCTCAGCGAGCCCTGAGCCAACGCCCTGTGAGTAGGATCTGCTGTTCTGGCAACTGCAGACCTCCCCAAGGCCCACAGACTCAAGATGTCCAAAACAAGAATCATAATTCGCCTCTCCAACACCCTTCTCTCTGCTTCCTGTCCCAGTCCCTGGCATCACCATCCCTCGAGAAACAGGGAGGTCTTTCTTGACTAGTTCCCTCCCTCACCCCGAGAGCAAGCTATCAACAAGTTCAGCCATTTTCCCTCCAACGTTTCTCAAATCTATCCACTTCTCTCCACCTCAACCCCAACACCCTAGTGTAAGTGGCACCCATCTCTCGCCTAAAGAGTACTGACACCTTCCCAAATGGTCTGCCATATCCACTGCCCCTCCGTCCGCTCTCTACCCTAGTTCAGGGTGATTTTTTTTAAATATTGGCACCTGAGGTAACAACTGTTGCCAATCTTTTTTTTTTTTTTGCTTTTTCCCCCCAAATCCCTGCCCCTCAGTATATAGTTGTATATTTTAGTTGTGGGTCTTTCTAGTTGTGGCATGTGGGATGCCACCTCAGCATGGCCTGATGAGCGGTGCCGTGTTGGCACCCAGGATCCCAACCGGCGAAACCCTGGGCTGCCACAGCAGAGCGCGCAAACCCAAGCACTCGGCCACAGGGCCGGCCCCCAGAGTGAGTTTTTAAAACACAAATTATGTCACCTGCCTGATGAAAGCCCTCCACAATCTCCCACTATCTCGGGACAGAGATCAGTGTCCAGGTTCTGGCCTGTGGTCTGGCCTCTGCCTACAACTCCAGCCTTGTCTTGGGCTACACACCATCCCCAAATCGTGACACACCAGCCCTGGTGGTTTTCCTCTCATCCACGCTCCTTAGTCCCACAAGACCTTTATACCTGCTGTTCCCTCTCTGTGATAGGACCTTCCCAACACACTCCCCATTTTTTAAGGTGGTAAAATATACATAACACAAAATTTAACATTTTAACCATTTTAATTCTACAATTCAGTGGCATTGAATACATTCACATTATTGTGCAAAAATATGGAACACCACTAATTTGCATGTCATTCTTGCACGAGGGACCATGTTAATCTCTGTATTGTTCCACTTTTAGTCCATGTGCTACTGAAGTCAGTCTGACTCATCCTACAGATCTCAGCTTAAAAGTCACTATTCAGAGAAGTCTTTGAAGACCAGGCCTGTCCCCCGTCACACATGCCCTTGGCTGCACCGCACTCAGCATGAGAGATATGATTGTTTGATTGGTTGTGTCTCCCTCACTAGACTGTGAGTTCCGTGAGGGCAGCTCTTAGGGCCTAGCGGAGTGCGAGGCACATGGTAGGACTCAGTGAATCCTAGTTACATGAATGAGTGAACAAATGAGCACAGAAATGCAATTCTACCCACAGTGAAACCACCTTTGACATTAGTGTAGAAAACCATATAGTTCTGCATTGTCTTGAATTCCATTCTAGGTAGCATCTTGGCTTCACCTTTGAAAACCTAAAACCACGAGGCCAGACCCCTGGCCAAGTGGTTAAGCTTGCGTGCTATGCTTTGGTGGCCCAGGGTTTCACCAGTTCAGATCCTGGGCACAGACCTAGCACCGCTCATCAAGCCATGTTTGGGCAGCGTCCCATATAGCATGACCAAAAGGACCTACAACTAGAATATACAACTATGTCCTGGGGGACTTTGGAGAGAAGAAAAGAAAAAAGAAGATTGGCAACAGATGTTAGCTCAGGTACCAATCTTTAAAAAAAAAAAACAAAAGAGGGGGCCGGCCCTGTGGCCGAGTGGTTAAGTTCGTGTGCTCTGCTTCAGCGGCCCAGGGTTCAGATCCTGGGCGCGGACATGGCACCGCTCGTTAGGCCATGCTGAGGTGGCGTCCCATATGCCACAACTAGAGAAACCCAACAACTAAAAGATATACAACTATGTACTGGGGGAATTTGGGGAGAAAAAAAGAAGCAAGAAAAAAAGAAGATTGGCAACAGTTGTTAGCTCAGGTGTCAATCTTTAAAAAAAAAAAAAGAAAAGAAAACCTAAAACCAATAGTGAGATTTCTTTTCTCCTTTTCTCAAACAGAATAATTATTATTTCAGACTTCCCCTCTCATAAAAGAGGAAAATACCTGGTAGTTTTTAAATAGTATGTTTTCTTTGATTCTATTCATCAAGGTTTCAAACTATTGAATCTAGACTCAGATCTCTGAAGCAGTTTGTAATTTCTGAAACTAATGTCAAGTAGGTCTCATTTTGCATAAGCTGCAAGGCCCTGGACCTGATCCTGCCCCACCATGTCTGCAGAGGAGCCCCCACCACCTATTGGGGCTGATGTGGGTCTGGAAATGGCTTTCCCTGGACCCTGAGGTGTGTCTGCACCCACCAAGTTCCAGAAGAACTTGTCACACCTACTCCAGGAAGCTCTGCTGTGGGCCAGACAGGGTGGGTCTGGGATCTCATGGGACCAAGGACTCCAGCCCTGAGTTACAGCAAGAACAGCTGACACGCGCATGTCCCTGCACTTTGTGTGTTATTCATAACGCCAGGAGCTGTGGAGCAGCATCGTCATCCATAGCAGCATCCCACTTTCACAGAAGAGGGTAAAACTCGCCAAAGTCGAGCAGCCGCGCACGATCCCTCAGCGGGGCCAGGCCAGATTTGGCATCTGATTTTGACACCAAAACCCTCGCTCTTTTCACTCCGCTTTGCTCCATATGACACTAACCACTGCATTTTTAGAGGCAACTTCTATTATAAGAGTACCCTTGAAGTGGCATAAATAAAGATCTCTGGTCACTTTGCACCATAGGCGAAGCCATGGAAAGTAGAAAGAAATGTGGCCTGTGGTTATAATTGTGTGGTTTATTTATGTGGTTTAATGTGGTTGATTGCATATCTGTGGTTATTCAACAAGTGTGTGTTGACTGTCTGATCAAAAGTCTGAGAGTAGGTATCACATGATGACCAAGACTGCCTGGCAGCACACAAAGCCCTCAAAGCCCTGGGCCTGTGAGCTGCCCCAGGCCCTGCCTCCACTACAGAGTGTCCTCGTGCACACCGTCTGGGAGCTCAGTCTTCTCCTGGCTTTCTGCAAAGTTTCACTTTGTCCTAGGGAAAAAGCTACGACGCCCCCTGCCTCCAAGCATAGCCTCTGTAGGCTGGGTCCCCCAGGTTCCTCTAAATCCTGCCTGTCCACACCCTCTTCATGGAGAACATGGTGAAGAACACACTAATCTCTTGGATCAAAGTGAGAACGAAATGAATAACACTCCCAGTAGAGGATCAAATGTACATAAGCCCGGGGGCTCCTGGCTGAGGAGGCGATGAAAGGGAGACAGGCGCCTGTCCTGAGGTCACAGACCAAAACCTTCTGACACCTGTCCCCTCACCACCACCACCACCATGTCCAGCCTTGGCCCCAGTGAGTGAAGCTTCCAGTGACCAAAAATGTCCCTCAGTCTGACATTTCCCATCCCCCCATTAGGTTTTCCTTTTTTCGTATCTAGAAATGTGCCTATCATCACCTCTGCCACATGTTCCCCTCAGCTCCCCATGACCCTCACCTCCTCTTCCCTTGACCACGGCTCATTTTGTTTCACGTTGACTGTCAAAACTCCAGCTGGAGCAGAATGTAGGCAACTTAGCTTTATTCACACAGCAATGCATGCACACATCCCCCAGACTTTCCTTATCTACCTCCACCTTAGGTTTTCCAAAGCTCCTTTGTTTAAAAAAGAAATCTTCTCAGGGGTCCATCATCTTACTTCATTGTTCTCACTTTCCATCTAATTCTGAAAGATCTTCAAGCTTTTCAGGGAAAAAAAGTGTTTTATGTTATTTTCATGATATTTTAGATCATCATCACCATTATCACTATTATTGTTATTACTATTAAACATTGATTTCCACTCTGATCCTTACTTACAAAATTATCTCTTCTGACATAAAGCCCTTCTGCTCCCGTATTCCTTGAAATTAATGGTTTTATTATTGAATCTTAGCTTTGTCAGCTTAAGAACAGTTTCCACTGACGTCTGCATTTTACCTTCGGTACCTGCTCATCTTTCCCCTTGGATTGTTTTTTAGCGACAGGCTTCACACAAGGACACACTGTGTGTGTGAAGGGTGTCAAGAGCATGCCTGTGGTTGGGGACAATAACTTCCCAGAGACACAGGACAGCCTGGTTGTTCTGGTATTTATTCCTGTCCTTTAACTTTTCCTTGCTTCTCAGGGAAAATTGAAGCCCTGAGAAAACCTCTAGTGGTTGTAGAGAAATACTAATCACGTCTTGAGGGGAGATTCTTACATCTGCATTATCAGTGCTTACTTGTTTCCACCACTTATAGTTTAAACCATTTTACTCTTAAAATTGTTCATGACCATGCATTTTGAAGGGGTCATTTACCAAACGTTGAAATTTTGGACCAAATGGAAAGGCTGGGAAAGCAGCCTTGAAGACCAGCACACTGAGTGGGGAGCACCTGTGCAGCTTTCTTTCCACTAATCCTGAAAGGGCTAATCTGAAGGAGAAACCCTCGGACTGCAAAGCAGACTTGTTGTTAGGAATTAAATTTCTCTTAGTGCACTGAGTAATAAGCAACAAGAAAGATTGCTGTGCTTTTCTACATAGGATCATTCAGTGTGTATGTTGTAACAATGACAGCCAAATGTAACTAGTTGTGAAAGCTGAAAGTGCCCGTGAGCACAGGTGGCTAGCTGGGTGGGCAGCCGTGGTGATGAGGACACCATCCTAATCAGACATTCATCATTGAATGAGTACCAACTTGACTTCTTAGTGCTTCAAAGCAAAACAAGAAGATGCTTTATAGGGACTTGAAATCTAGTTTAGAAGAACAAAATTAGTACAATGAGACCAACATGCAACTGGTTAGAGGCTAACAACTGCTCAGAGAGAAAGGGCAGCTTCCTCCTCGTTCTTTCTCACACTGTCACCTTGACAAGAGGGGTCCTCAGTCTTTGTGCTTGGTTTCCTACTATGGAAAAATTCCTCAGAGTAACTTTGTTATGAATCTCTCATTCTTACTCAGTAGTTTGCTCCAATCTCACCCACCATGGCTACAGAGACCCTATTCTGAATATGTAGAGACTTTGTTTTCATTTGGGGTCCAAAAGCAGAAAGGGACAACTAGAAATGTATAACATAGTATTACTTGCATTTTTTATTATCAGGCTCAGATATGTTTTAATTTAAATAAACACAGCACTCAAAAACTGGCTTTCCAGATTAGAACATAAGATATAAAGAACCTCAGGGGCCGGCCCAGTGGTGCAGCAGTTAAGTGCATACATTCCACTTTGGTGGCCCCGGGTTCACCGGTTCAGATCCCGGGTGCAGACATGGCACCACTTGGCAAGCCATGTTGTGGTAGGCATCCACGTATAAAGTGGAGGAAAATGGGCACGGGTGTCAGCTCAGGGCCAGTCTTCCTCAGCAAAAAGAGGAGGATTGGCAGACATTAGCTCAGGGCTAGTCTTCCTCAAAAAGTAAAAATTTAAAAATTAAAAATAAAAAAGAGATATAAAGAAGCTCAAATATTTCAATCATTTATGGTCATGAAGTGCCCTATTCAAACATAACCACTAACCCTGAAGACAGATATTGTCTATTGCTGCATAACAAATTACCCCAAAATTTACTGGCTTAAAACGACAATAAACATTTACTATCTCTTGCAGGTTTTGTGAGGCAAGGATTTAAGAGCAGCTTATCCGAGTGCTTCTGGCTCCAGATTTCTCTCAAGGTCGTAGTCAAAATATAGATCGGGGCTGCAGAATCTGATGGCTTCATGGGTTGGAGACCTACATGGATATTGGCCAACTCACACGCCTGGCAAGTTGGTACTGGTTGTTGATTTGAGGCTTCAGTTCCTCACCATGTATGCTTCTCCACAAGGCTACTTGCATGTCTCGATGACATGGCAGCTGGCTTCCCACAGAGCAAATGTTCTGAGAGAGAGAAGCCCAGGCGGAACCTTTATCCTTTTATGACCTGGTATCAGAAGTCACATCGCATCACTTAAATTCATTAGAAGTGAGTCACAAACTCCAGCACACCTTCCAAGGGAAGGAAATTAAGCTCCACGTGTTAAAGGGAAAAGTGTCAAGTAATTTGCAGACGTGCTGTAAAACCATCAGTGGTTATAGATAAATGAAAATCATTTTTAAATCTTCATAGCTTGTTTTGAGATATAATTCATATAAAGTAAAATTCATTAATCTGAAGTGTACAGCTGAGTGACTTTCTACATGAGCATGTACCTGTATAACCACCACCTAGATCAAAATATAGAGCATTTTCAGCTCCTCAAAAGTTCCATCATGTGAACTCCTTTGAATTTTCTATGTACACAATCACCAGCTACAAACAAAGACAACTCTAATTCTTCCTTTCTAATCTTTTTAACTTTCACTTATTTTCCTTGGCTTTCTGTACTGTCTGGGACCTCCAGAATAATATTGAATAGATGTGGTGTGAGTGGACATCCTTGTCTTGACTCCACTTAGAGGGAACATGTTTGGTATTTTACCATATTGGTCTGAAGGTTGTTTTATAGATAACTTTTATCAAATTGAGGAAGCTAGATTCTACTTCTAATTTGATTAAGTTTTGGCAATAGAAGTATAAATAGAATCACAATTCATGATTTTACCACTTGCTCATAACTTTAAAAATTAGCCAGGGTTGGGGCTGGCCCCGTGGCCGAGTGGTTAAGTTCGCGCGCTCCGCTGCAGGCGGCCCAGTGTTTCGTTGGTTCGAATCCTGGGCGCGGACATGGCACTGCTCATCAGACCACGCTGAGGCGGCGTCCCACGTGCCACAACTAGAAGAACCCGCAACGAAGAATACACAACTATGTACTGGGGGGCTTTGGGGAGAAAAAGGAAAAAATAAAATCTTTAAAAAAAAAAAAATTAGCCAGGGTTTTGCCTTTATCTGCCAATGAAACTTATCTAATTTACAGAAAAATTGTGCCAGGTATACACATGAAAAAGTATTTCCAAGGCAGTCCTCAATTTCCAAATATACTGATCTCCAAACTTGTCTTTGTTTGTCAGGTCTTTAGAAATTGCTAGACTATTTCACACAGAAGCTTAATTATGCCTGGTGGAGGACAGTGTCAAGATGGCAGCATAGGTAGACTCTGAACTCACCTCCTCCCATGGACACAACCAATTTACAATAACACTGGGAATGATTATCACTGAAAGAAAACTAAAGACTGGATAAAAAGAACCCCTGCAACAAGGGACCATCCTGACTGAGGTGAAAGAGGCAGAAATTCCTTTCTGGAGAGAAAAAAGCCACCATCACAAGCCACGGCACTTCACAGCTGGCCAGGAGCAATCCTAAGGTATGCAGCCTTCCCCAGAGAAGTAGGGGAGCTGAGCAGGGGAGCATTACTGCTATAAGCCTGCGTTGGACTCAGCACAACTGAGATGAGTCTCATAATATCTGGCTTTGCTGGCTAATAACAACAATGGGGAATACACTCAGAAATGCTATGGGACATAAGGGGGGAAAAAAGCAAGCTCTTCAAGGGCCCATGCACAAATTCACCTGTTTTGCAAGGCAACCCAAAATCACCAAAAAGAAAGGGGCACAGTCCTTTGGAGAAAGAGACTCACTCTGTGCATCTTGATGAGACGTGAGACCTCTCCAGGGACTGAGATATTGGCGGCAGCCATTATTGTGATCTAGTACAGGCATGCAGACACAGACGTCATTGGAGTTCTTCCACTGGCCTGTTAGCCCAGGGGTCTGCCCCACCCACTAAAACTCCAATTTAATCCAGCTCAACCAGGGCAGGCAGCTGGCGCTAGGGTTTGGCCACACCCATCAACAAGCCCTCAGGCAACTTTCAGTCTACATAGGCTAGGTGCCTGGATCCTCTGCAGCCAGGCCAGTGGGTCCACCCCTACCAGGCAAGGTGTGTGTAAGCAGCAGGTGGAGTGTGTGGGGTGTTGGTGGAGTGGGTGGCACCTCTGCAGTGGGGTGACTGGGTCCACTCCAGGGAATCAGGACAAGTGCATGGGGCAGGACTATGTTGACAGTGTGTGTGGCCCTGTGGGCAGTGGGTCTTGTCAGCTGCAACAGACTTTTACTGCTCAAATACCCACATAAGGGATTGGCTTCACCTTCCAAAGCCTGAAATAATTGGATGCTCCCGTGCCTGGGCCCAGCCCCACTCAGCTGAAATCCTGAGAGAGCTGACAACAGCCTTGCACACCAGAGGCCTACAGCAATTGTAAGCCCCTGAGCATAGCAACCAGCTGTGCTGGGGGCCTACTCACTTAACAGAAAAACTGCAAAGGGAATGTGATATTAGACCTTGCAGCCAACTGTGCTGGGGCTCCCCATGCCTGATAAAGTGACTGAAGTGTCCATTGCAGCCACACGCAGCTGAGAATTACAAACAGTAGAGCAGGGAGACAATCTAGCCTCCCAGGCACCTGCTACAAGAGCAACCCTGCTACAGCAGAAGGACACACATAGCCCACACAGGGTCACTCATGGAACATGTGGAACTGGTGACAAGAGGGAAGCACACTGCTCGGCCAAATAAGGTATCTCTTACATAAGCCCACCTCTCCAAGATCAGGAGGCATAGCTGACCCACCTAATACATAGATATAAGCAGAGAAAGAAGCAAATGAGAAGGCAATGGAATATGTTCCAAGTAAGAGAATAGGACAAAACCCCATAAAAAGACCTAAATGAAACAGAAATAAACAATCTACCTGACAAAGAGTTCAAAGAAAAAGTCATTAGGATGCTCACTGACCTCGGGAGAAGACTGGATGAACTCAGTGAGAACATCAACAAAAAATGGGAAAATATAAAAAAGAACGAGTCATAAATGAAGAATATAATACTGGAAATAAAAATTCACTAGCAGAACTCAATAGCAGACTAGATGATCCAGAAGAATGGATAAGTGAGCTGGATGAGAGGCTAGAGGAAATCACCCAAGCTGAACAGATAAAAGAAAAAAGAACAAGAACAGTCTAAGGAATCTCTGGGACAACAATAAGCACACTAACATTCATATTATAGATGTCCCAGAAGAAGAAGAGAAAGACAAAGGGGTAGAGAATCTACTTGAAGAAATAATAGCTGAATTTCCCTAACCTAAGGAAGGAAAATGACATCCAAGTACAGGAAGCACAGAGAGCACCAAACAAGAGAAATCCCAAAGAAGCCCACACCAAGACACATTATAATTAAACTGTCAAGAATTAGAGAAAAAGAGAGAATCCTAAAAGCTTCAAGAGAAAGGCAACAAATGACATACAAAAGAAATGCCATGAGGCTATCAGCTGACTTCTCAGCAGAAAAATTACAGGCTAGAAGGGAGTGGCATGACATATTTAGAGTGCTGAAAGGCAAAATCCTACAGCCAAGAATACTCTATCCGACAAGGTTATCATTCAGAATGGAAGGTGAAATAAAGAAAAGTTAAAGGAGTTTCTCACCAAGAAACCAGTTTTAAAAGAAATGCTAAAGGGACTTATTTAAGTGGGAAAGAGAAGACCACAAATAGGAATAAGAAAATTATCAAAAAGAAAAAAGGGAATAAAATCACTGGTAGGGGCTGGCCTCATGGCCGAGTGGTTAAGTTCCACGCTCCGCTACGGCAGCCCAGGGTTTCATTGGTTCAGATCCTGGGTGCAGACATGGCACAGCTTGTCAGGCCACGTTGAGGCGGCATCCCACATGCTACAACTAGAAGGCCCTGCAACTAAGATATACAACTATGTACTGGGGGAATTGGGGGAGATAAAGCAGAAAAAAAAAGGATTAGCAACAGTTGTTAGCTCAGGTGCCAATCTTAAAAAAAAAAAATACTATTAACTTTAAAAAAAATCACTGGTAAAGGCAAAAATACAGTAAAGGTAGCAGAACAACCACCCATGAAGATACTATGGAGGTCAAAAGACAAAAGTACTAAAAAGACCTATTTCAATGATAAAGGGTAATGGATACACACACCAAAAAAAAATAAGTTAGATGTGATATCAAAAACATAAAATATGGGAGGAGGGGAGTAAAAGAGTAGAGCTTTTAGAGAGCAGTCAAACTAAAGAGACCATCAACTTAATATAGATTGCTATGTACGTAAGTTATTACATATGAACCTCATGGTAATCACAAACCAGAAACCTATAATAAATGCACAAAGAATTAAGAGAAAAGATAATACTAAATACTAAAGAAAGTCATCAAGCCACAAGGGAAGACAGCAAGAGAAAAGGAAAGGAACAGAGAGGAACCACTAAAACACCCAGAGAAAAGTAACAAAATGGCAATAAGTACACGCTTATCAATAGCTACTTTAATGTCAATGAACTAAATTCTCCAATCAAAAGGCATAAGGTGGCAAATTGGATAGAAAGACAAGGCCTATATATATAGGCTGCATACAAGAGACACACTTCAGACCTAAAGACACTCACAAACTGAAAGTGAAAGGGTAGAAAAAGATACCCCATGCAAATGGCAATGAAAAGAAAGCTGGGGTAGAAATATATATATCAGACAAAAGAGACTTTAAAACAAAAACTCTAACAAGAGACAAAGAAGGGCACTATGTAATGATAAAGGGAACAATCCAACCAACAGGAGGATATAACATTTGTAAGTATCTATGCACCCAATGTAAGGGCACCTAAATATATAAAGCAATTAGTAACAGACATAAAAGCAGAAGTAGACAGTAACACAATAATAGTAGGGGACTCTAACACTCCACCTACAACCAATAGATAGATCATCCAAACAGAAGATCAATAAGGAAGCATTGGCCTTAAATGACACATCAGACTAGATGGATTTAGTAGATACATATAGAACATTCCATCCGAAAACCACAGAATACACATTCTTTTCAAGTGCACATGGAACATTCTCCAGGATTGACCACATATTAGGCCACAAAACAAGTCTCAATAAATTTAAGATGATCAAAATAATACCATGCATCTTTTCTGACCACAAAGGTATGAAACTAGAAGTCAACTACAGGAAGAAAATCAGACGAGCCACAAAAATGTGGAAATTAAACAAAATGCTACTGAATGACAATTGGGTCAATGAAGAAATCAAAGGAGAAATCAAGAAATACTTGGAGACAAATGGAAATCAAAACAAGATATGCCAAAATTTATGAGATACAGCAAAAACAGTTCCAAGAGGAAAGTTTATAGCAATACAGGCCAACCTCAGTAAAAAAGAAAAATTTCAAATAAATAATCTAATAGTGCATCTAAAGGAGCTGGGAAAAGAACAAACAAGGTCAAAAATCAGTAGGAAGAAGGAAATAATAAAAATCACAGCAGAAATAAATGAATAGAGACTAAGAAAACAATAGAAAAAAATCAATGAAACCAAGAGCTGGTTCTTTGAAAAGAGAAAATTGACAAAACTTTAGCTAGACTCACCAAGAAAAAAAGAGAGAGGACTCAAATAAAATTAGAGATGAAAAGGGAGAAATTACAAAGGACACCTCAGAAATACAAAGATGATAACAGAATACCATGAAAAGCTATACGCCAACAAATTGGATAATCTAGAAGAAAAGGATAAATTCTTAGACTCATACAACCTTCCAAAACTGAATCAAGAAGAAATAGAGAATTTGAATAGACGAATCACCAGTAAGGAGATTGAAAAAATAATGAAAAACCTCCCAAAGAATTAGAGTCCAGGGCCAGATGGCTTCCCTGGTGAATTCTACCAAACATTTAAAGAAGACTTAATACCTATCCTTCTCAAACTCTTCTAAAAAATTGAAGAGGAAGGGAAGCTTCCTAACTCATTCTACAAAGCCAACATTATCCTGATACCAAAACAAGACAAGCACAACTCAAAAAATTAAAATTACAGGCCAATATCACTGAAGAACACCGATACAAAAATCTTCAATGAAATACTAGCAAATCAAATACAACAATACATTAAAAAGATCATACACCACGATCAAGTAGGATTTATTCCAGGGATGCAGGGATGGTTCAACATCCGCAGATCCATCAACGTGATACACCACATTAACAAGATGAAGAATAAAAATCACATGATGATCTAAATAGATGCAGAGAAAGCATTTGACAAGATACAGTATCCATTTATAATAAAAACACTGATTAGACTGAGTATAGAAGGAAAGTACCTCAACATCATAAAGGCCATATATGAACCCCACAGCTAATATCATTCTCAACGGAGAAAAACTGAAAGCTATCCTTCTAAGAATAGGAACCAGACAAGGATGTGCACTGTCACCACTCTTATTTAACATAGAATTCGAAGTCCTAGCCAGAGCAATCAGGCAGGGAAAAGAAATAAAAGGGATCCAAATTGGAAAGGAAGAAGTGAAACTATCACTATTTGCAGACAACATGATTTTATATATAAAAAACCCTAAATAATCCACCAAAACACTTTTAGAAATAATAAATGAACACAGTAAAGATGCAGGGTACAAAATCAACATTCAAAAATCAGTTGCATTTCTAGACACTAACAAAGAAGTAGCAGAAAGAGAAATTAAGAATACAATCCCATTCACAATTGCAACAAAAAGAATAAAATATGTAGGAATAAACTTAACCAAAGAGGTGAAAGATCTGTACACTGAAAACTATAAAACATTGTTGAAAGAAATTGAAGAAGACAAAAAAATGGAAAGATATTCTGTGCACTTGGATTGGAAGAATTAACATAGTTAAAATGTCCATACTTCCTAAAGCAATCTACAGAGTCAATGCAATCCCCATCAAAGTTCCAGTAACATTTTTCACAGAAATAGAAGAAAGAATCCTAAAATTTATACAGAACAACAAAAGACCCCAAATAGCCAAAGGAATCCTGAGAAAAAAGAACAGAGCTGGAGGTATCACACTCTCTGACTTCAAAATATACTACAAAACTATAGTACCAAAACAGCATGGTACTGGCACAAAAACAGACACACAGATCAATAGAACAGAATCCGAGAACCCAGAAATAAACCCACACATCTATGGACAGACGATTTTCTACAAGGGAGCCAAGAACATACAATGGAGAAAGGAAAGTCTCTTCAATAAATGGTGTGGGGAACACTGGACAGCCATATGCAAAAGAATGAAAGTAGACAATTATCTTACCCTGTACACAAAAATTAACTCAAAATTTATTAAAGACTTGAATGTAAGACCTGAAATCATGAAGCTTCTAGAAGAAAACATAGGCAATACACGGCTTGACATCACTCTTAACAGCATATTTTCAAGTACCATGCCTGACCGGACAAGGAAAACAATAGAAAAAAGTAAACAAATGGGACTACCTCAAACCACAAAGCTTCTGCACAGCAAAGGAAACCATCAACAAAACGAAAAGACAACCTAACAATTAGAATAAGATATTCACAAACCATATATCTGATAAGGGGTTAATACCCAAAATATATAAAGAACTCATACATCTCAACAACAACAAAACTAACACAACCCAATGGAAAAATGGGCAAAACATCTGAACAGACATTTCTCCAAAGAAGATATACAGATGGCCAACAGGCACATGAAAGGATGTTCAACATCATTAACTGTCAGGGAAATGCAAATCAAAACTACAATGAGATATCACCTCACTCCAGTCAGAATGTCTATAATTAACAGGACAGGAAACAGCAAGTGTTGAAGAAGATGTGGAGAGAAGGGATCCCTCATACACTGCTGGTGGGAGTGCAAACTGGTGCAGCCACTATGGAAAACAGTATGGAGATTCCTCAAAAAATTAAGAATAGAACTACCATACGATCTAGTTATTCCACCACAGGGTATTTACCCAAAGAACATTAAAACACAAATGTGTAAACATACATGCACCCCTATGTTCATTGCAGCATTATTCACAATAGCCAAAACTTGGAAGCAACCTAGGTGCCCAACAGGGGAGAAATGGATAAAAAAGATGTGGTATATATACACAATGGACTACTACTCAGCTGTAAGAAACAATGACATCCATCCATTTGTGATGACATGGATGGACCTTGAGGGCATTATGATAAGTGAAATAAGTCAAAGGGAGAAAGTCAAATACCATATGATCTCACTGAGAAGTAGAAGATAAAAACAACAAACAATCACATAGAGACAGAAATTGGATTGGTGGTTACCAGAGGGGAAGGCAGGAGGGAGGAGGGCAAAAGGGGTGATTAGGCACATGTGTGTGGTGATGGATTGTAATTAGTCTTTGGGTGGTGAAACATGATGTACTCTACACAGGAATTCACATATAATGATGTACATCTGAAATTTATAAAATGTTATAAACTAATGTTACTGCAAAAAGAAAAAGATCACGTAGGACTGAACTATTTTTTTTAACGATTGGCACCTGAGCTAACATCTGTTGCCAATCTTCTTTTTTTTTTTTCTTCTTCTTCTCCCCAAAGCCCCCCAGGACATAGTTGTATATTCTACTTGTAGGTCCTTCTGGTTGTGCTTTGTGGGGACACCGCCTCAGCATGGCTTGATGAACCGTGCTTGTTCACACCTAGGATCTGAACCAGCGAAACCACGGGCCACCAAAGCGGAGCACACAAACTTAATTACTCGGCCAGGGGCTGGCCCCCAGGAATGAACTCTTGATACATGCAGCAATATAAAAACATTGAAGCCAGATACAAAAGAGCACATGTATATAATTACATTTGCAAAAACAGGAAAACTAACCTATGGTGATAGAAGTCGGAACAGTGATAACCTCAGGACATAGGACGAGGAAGTGGTGACTGGAAAGGGGCATGAGGAGTTGTTTTGGGGAGTGATGGAAATGTTCTTCATCTTGAACTGGGTGATGGTTACATAGGTTTATACATGTGTTCAAATTTACTGAGCTGACACTTACGATTCATGCATTTGACTGCTATCAAATCGTACTTGAATAAAGAAATAAAGAGATAAAGATGATAAGCTATTTTCAAATGTGGTGGGCTAGTAGTATCATTAGCTAATTATCTCAAGGCCCTCTGCATATGTAGAGGTTAGCTCATCATTAGCAATATACAAAATAAAGCCAGAATTCAAATAAAACAAAAAAATTATGCTTGGGGCTTAGCTATATAGGTTGACTGCACAAGGGCAGTTTAATCTACCTTGTGCCTGAAGTACGGTCTGTGCTACTGGGGGCAGCAGGGGGTGGGTTTTGAGGAGAAATGGAAGAGAGAGGAAATTGAGCCTGACCAGCAGCAGCAGCAGCAGCACTCTCACAGCCACAGACCCCCGGATTCCCCCAAAGCCAGTGCGGCTGGCATTTGTGAATCAGGGCTCTCTGAACCCTCCCACATGTGGTGAAGAATTTTTTAAGGTTTCAACACCCAGTTCACACAGCTCTAAAAGCAATCAATTTTAAAACAGGAACATTTGAATGGCACTGACAGAGTGTTCTCAAATTCACTGTTACATTTACTCTTCACGGCACAGATGGGGACACAGAGGCTTAGAGACATTCAGTGACTCACTCAAGATCTCGCAGCTTTGGAAGTGAGCACCCAGGACCTGAGCTGGGGCTCAGGGCATGCTGTCTTTGCACCGCACCGTGTTGGCAGCTGATTGCCTGATGACTTTTAATATGTTTTTAGAATTGTTGCAGCAGAATTAATTTAGAATTAATGTAACTTTAGATGTTACTTTGATTCGTGTAAATTGAAGTGACTGTTTTTAGATTCCCAGCTCTTGGTCACCAGGCATCTAGCCATTTGATTGAACAAATAGAGGAATTCTTTCTCCCTCCTCCAGTACATGCACTTTTTCACATTTTAAGAATTCTGCTCCAGGTGCCCAGGTGTGAGAGTGGGACAAAGCTGGTAAAGGAATCATTCTATATTAGGCAAGTGCCCTTAACATTACCCACCATAAGACTAATAATGGGTGAGAATCATTCGGCATCATCGTGATACTGACCCTGATATCAGTTTCCCTACATTAAACCCAGAATATACGGGGTTACATCCAAAGCACTCATTCCCTGCTTAATCCCTGGCTTCCTGGCTCCAGAATCCGCCATCCTCCATGGAGACAGACATGCCAAGGACAAGCACCTGGATTCATTACCTCATCCACGCAAAGAGATATAGCCTGGTGGGAAAGCTGCTGACCAGCAAGGTAATGGGCTCCCTACTCTCTGCAAGTGTCTCAAGGCCAAAGACAGGCTAGTGGGAAAGCTCCGACCAGCAAGGCCATATGCTCCCCCTCCCCTACCTAAAGGCCCAAATAAAAACCCTTCTTTTTAGCTTTTTGGGCAGTTTGGGATTTCAGCATTAGCTGCCCTCTCTCCTCGCTCAGCGCCGTGCAATAATAAAATTCCTACTTTCTTTCACTACACCCGGTGTCAGAGATTGGCTTGCTGTGCAACGGGTGAGCGAACTCACTTCAGGCTCAACATAAATCTCATTCATATCAACACATCTGTTTCCCATCACCATGTGCAAGGCCCTGCCTAGGGTGCCCTTCAAGACAAGACAGTCTAAAGCTTCAGAGAGGAAGTCTCAGTTTGCTAATACTTCCTAACATAGATGCTAGGATCATCCTTGCTGTTCAAATGGAAACACACAAAACACACACAAGAACACTGTCGGACATATACATTTTGGACATCAGATTAATTTTCATATTAGGTGGTGGTCTGAAATGCTGCTCAGGGGCTGCTTCTGATACCAGACAAGCAGGCAGTGGTGAGGAACATCTCAGGTCCCATTTACCACAGGACAGTCACATAAGCCAGAGGAGAATGGCATCAGGGAACCGAGGGGCCTGGTGAGCCTATCACTAAATGAGTCCTGAGGTTCCTGAGGCAACTGCAGATCCATCTGAAGGCTGGACAGAGGGCAGCTAGCTGGGCTGCATGTGTGCTGGGACAGCTGTGACGTCCAGACCCAGCAAGGATGGGGGGGGCTCTTGGGGTTTCCATAATAAATGGTTATTTTGAAGTGCCCCTGCCATGGCTTTTAGAACTGCCTATCTAGGCTTCAGACCTCTGCAGTCCAGAGTAAGTCACTTCCCACACGTAGAAGGTGAGGAGAACCTCCAGACCCCCTGGGGATCAAAGGATGAACCCTGGAGAGGACCTGGTCCTTACTGGAGGCTGCAGTCTCTATAAGATGTCACCAGAAGTGAGTTTTAGACTCTTCCACTAGGCATTTTTTCCAATTGCTTTCCAATGAAATTCAGATTGGGATGTGAAAACTGCTCCCGATCTCATCTATTCACAATTTGCGGCTTTTCTCCAAGCTGTGGTCTGTATTCTTTTCATGTTCCCTTCTTGTCCTTTGAGATAATACTTTCAGAGTTTTGTCATTCTGCTGGGAGGCCTGCATCTTACTCATACTAGAAGGATGAATGCTGAGGCAGAAGGGCCCAATTGTTTAACTTGGAAGGATTCAGTGCACATTCTGAGGGCTGGCTTGAGGCAGGTTTATCAAGTTCCTTCATGTGATTTTTATGGCTTCACTCATCAGTAATCATTTCTCAAATAAACTGACTCGGAACTTTAATACAGAATAATACAGGCATAAGAACTAAATTTATTTTTTTCTAATCTATTAGTTTGTTGTTTTGTTTTCTACTAAATATTAATTTATAGTTAAAGAGCAATTTAAAGAAAAGAGGAGTAGAGGGTCAGGTAATAAAGAAGGTGGTTACACTCCAGCACAGGAAACCTCTCAGTGAACACTTTAAAAGGGCACAGACTACCACTGAACAGCACAGGGGGAAGCTACAGGTTTTGATTATTCTCACTACTTTTCATCTCTTCCCATTATTTACTGTTTGGAGCTCTTTAGTGAAAGGTATTTTGTTCTGTTCCTCTCTAATTCTCACTCATCCATAATTTAATAATAGTTAAGTCAGAAATGTCTGAAATGAGAAAAGCTCATTTCTATACAGATTTCTAATCACACCACAGAATTTGAGTTCCGTATTATCCGAGATTGCTTTAAAAGTCCTCTGGTACCCACTTCTCTGAGCATTCTCTAATCAGTAATAATGGTGCACTAAGTGTCAAACGTTCATCTAGTGGGTTATGTTCTTATTTCACAGATTTCCTTAATTACTTTTTACATAAATCCAAGAAATAGTCATTCAAAGTATTGGCAGATTTAGCAGTGGTTTATAATCTCTTCTGAAAAAACCTGAAGTGCTGGACTAGCAGAGATGAAGTAGTGCGTCCGTCGCAGGCCCCTCTGCCTCGGAGCAGGTCCTATTTCCAAAGGGCGTGGGGCCGGCAGGTGCAGGTGCGGAAGAGGCCGCCTGCTTCCCGGGAGGGGGCGCGCCACGGCGGGAGGAGGTGTATGCTCTCAGCCTTTCCTGTGGGATCACACCCTCTAGTTACAAATGATAACAAGATATCCTTTTCTGCTTTAGTTTTTAAAACCCTAAATGTTCGAGAAATGGGATCTGCCCTGAGTTTCTTCTTGCATTTTTGGCATAAAGCATTGGTAACTGTCAAAACTGCTCCTGCGGACAGAATGGGCAGGAACTTTGAATTGAAAGGTAAGGAGTATGTGATGCTGCTTTGTGAGGATTCTCTTTCTGAAAACATTGTCCTGTCCTGACCTGGTTGTCTGTTCTTTCTTGTAGTACAAGGAATTGTATGGTCATGATAGGAAATGGTTGTCTTTTGTAAACTTACTTTTTCCAGAAACTGAGTAAAAGCTATATTTTAAAACATCCTGGAATGATAGTTCATAATGCAGTTAGGCTAGAAAAAGAATTGGAGAGAAAAAAATTGAGCACCATGCACAGTAACCATAAAGTGGAGATATCCAAATCAGCAGGAGAGCCTTGAATCTCTTCAAAACCTTTCCATTCTCCAAACAATTAGAAATTAACCAAGTGGTCTATGTAGAGAACTCACAGCCTTCTTCCAAGATAAAATCACCAGCCATTGCCTTTGTTCAGCCAGTGCTGGAGAGGAGGCCATGAGGCTGCAGAATGGGCTCCTCCGCGAATGTGGGGAGCTGGGACTGACCATGCCTCCACTGTCAACACTGCCATCCCTCCTGGCTGCCTCTGCATCCCCAGCGAGGATTCTGTCCCTTCATTAAACATATGTGTGGTCAGACAACAGGCTAAGTACTTCCAGTGTCACTCCTCTACCCCAAGAGCTCTCCCTCCCCCCACCCTTCATAAACACCTGCCAGAGCCCCTCCTCAAGACTCTTGCTGCCTGCTCCATGTCTCTGCACAGCCCATTGAGCATCCTATGTGGAGTGAAGTGTGAATTCAGCAGGTCTGGAGTTTTCAAACTCTGCACTTTCCAAAGAAAGGTCTGGCCCTTGAACAGTTCCTGGGAGATAACTTCTAAGTCCTTGGAATATCCTGCCTTGTAAGAGTTCCTTTGTGTATCTGGAGCCTTGGGCCACGTCAGATAGTTCAGGATAACAGTGTGATTTGTGGTGGGGGCTTTGGGCCATGCCTTATCAGTCTGACCTCTGGAGGGACTGGAGACTGAGTAGCTAAGGTCAGTCACACAAGTGGTCCATACCTACATGACCAATCGCCAATAAAAACAGTGGAAAGCAAGTCTCAGTGAAATTCACTGGTTGGCAATACTCTGTATGTGTTGTCACACATTCTTGATGGGGGAATTAATCATATCCATACAACTACACTGGGAGAAGAAACTGGAATCTGTGCCTGGTCTCCCTTGGGCTCTGCACTATGCACCTTTTACCTTTCTTGATTTCAATCTCTACCCTTTAACTGTAATAAACAATAACCATGAGTATAACAGCTTTTCTGAGCTTTTTTAATTGTAGAAATTTTAAATAAAAACAGTGTATTTTTTTTTAGGAAGATTGGCCCTGAGCTAACATCTATTGCTAGTCTTCCTTTTTTTTCTACCCAAAGCCCCAGCTCCTAGTTGTAAGTCACTCTCGTTCTGCCATGTAGGGTAGGTTGGCCTGATGAGTGATGAGTGGTCCACTCCCAGGATGCAAACCAGCAAACCCTGTGCTGCTGAAGCAGAGGGCGCAAACTTAACCACTAGGCCACAGGGCTGGCCCCCAACAGTATACATCAGTATATATTTAAAGTGTACAATGTGATGTTTGACATACACCTACATTGTGAAATATAGTCAAGCTAATTAACATATCCATCACCTCACAAAGTTACTATTTTTGTGTGGTGAGAACACTGAATATCTACTCTCTTATCAAATTTCAAGTATACAATACTATTATTAACTATAGTCATCATGCTATACATTAGATGTCTAGAACTTATTCATCTTGCATAGCTGAAACTTTATATCCCTTAACCAACATCTCCCCTTTTCTTTAACTCACCCCATCCCCTGGTAACCACCATTCTACTCTTTGCTTCTATGAATTTGAATTTTTAGATTCCACACATAAGTGAGATCATGCAGTATTTGTCTTTCTGTCTGGCTTATTTCACTTAATATAATATTCTCCAGGTTCATTCATGTTGTCACAAATGGAAGGATTTCCTTCTTTTTTATGGCTGAATAATCTTCCATTGCATATATATATATATATATATATATATATATATATATATATATATATATCACATTTTCTTTACCCACTCATTCATCAATGGACAATGTATTTTGTTTCTATATCTTGGCTATTGTGAATAATGCTGCAATGAACATGAGAATGCAGATATCTCTTTGATATACAGATTTCATTTCCTTTGGATAGAAACCCAGAGTAAGATTGCTGGATCATATGGTAGTTCCATTTGTAATTTCTTGAGAAACCTCCATACTGTTTTCCACAATGGCTCTACCAATTTACTTTCCCACCAATAGTGCATAAGGGTTCTCTTTTCTCCACATCCTCATCAACATTTGTTATTTCTTGTCTTTTTGATGCCGGCCATTCTAATCATGGTTTTGATTTGCATTTCCCTGCTGATAACTAATGTTGAACACCTTTTCATATACCTGTTGGCTATTTATATATCTTCTATGGAAAAATCTGTATTCAGGTCCTTCACTCACTTTTTAATTGGATTTTTTCTTTTTTTGCTATTGAGTTGCATGAGTTTTTTATATAGTTTGGATATTAACCCCTTATTAAATATATAGCTTACAAATATCTTCTCCCATTCCGTAGATTGCCTTTCCATTTTGTCAGTTATTTCCTTTGCTGTGCATAAACTTTTATTTTGATGCTTATTTTTGCTTTTGTTGCTTGCATTTTTAGTGTTGATTCCAAAAACTCATTTACAAGACCCATGTCAAGGAGCTTTTCTCCTATGTTTTCTTCTAGGAGTTTTACAGTTTCAAGTTTTTCATTTAAATATATAATCCATTTTGAGCCGACTTTGCATATGATGTAAGATAAGGGTACAATTTCATTCTTTTGCATGTGGATATCCAGTTTTCCCAACACTATTTATTGAAAGACTGTCCTTTCTCCATTGTGTATTGCATCTTGTTGCAATTGTAAATGGGATTGTATTCTTAATTTCTCTTTCTGTTACTTCATTGTTAGTGTATAGAAACGCAACCGATTTTTGTACGTTGATTTTGTATCCCACGACTTGACTGTATTCCTTTATTGTTTCTAAAAGTTTTTAGTGGAATCTTTAGGGTTTTCCAGATGTAAAAACATGTCATCTGCAAAGAGTGACAGTTTCACTTCTTCTTTTCCAATGTGGATCCCTTTTATTTCTTTTCTTGCCTGATTGCTCTGGCTAGGACTCCCAATACTATGTTAAATAAGAGTGGTGGAAGTGGGCATCCTTGTCTGGTTCCTGTTCTTAGAGGGATAGCTTTCAGTTTTTCCTCCATTGAGAATGACATTTGCTGTAGGTTTGTCATATATGGCCTTTATGATGTGGTGGTATTTTCCTTCTATACCCATTTTAGAGTTTTTCTCATAAATGGATGCTGTATCTTGTCAAACGCTTTCTCTGCATCTATTGAGATGGTTATGTGATTTTTATTCTTCATTTTGTTAATGTGGTGTATCACGTTGATAGATTTGTGGATGTTGAACAATCCCTGCATCCCTGGAATGAAATCCACTTGATCATGATGTATGATCTTTGTAATGTATTGTTGCATTCAATTTGCTACCATTTTGTTGAGGATTTGTGCCTCAATGTTCATCAGTGATATTGGTCTGTAATTTTCTTTTTTTTGTGTTGTCCTTGTCTGGTTTTGGTATCAGGATAGTGTTGGCTTTGTAGAATGAGTTAGGAAGCCTCCCCTACTCTTCAATTTTTTGGAAGAGTTTGAGAAGGATAGGTATTAAGTCTTCTTTGAATGTTTGGCAGAATTCACCAGGGAAGCCATCTGGTCCTGGACTTTTATTTTTTGGGAGGTTTTTTATTGCTGTTTTGATCTCCTTAATGGTGATCAGTCTATTCAAATTGTCTACTTCTTCTTGGCCCAGTTTTGGAAGGTTGCATATTTCTAAGAATTTATCCACTTCTTCTAGATTATCCAGTTTGTTGGCATATAGCTTTTCATAGTATTCTCTTATTATCTTTTGTGTTTCTGAGGTGTCCGCTGTAATCTCTCCTCTTTCATTTCTGATTTTATTTATTTGAGCCTTCTCTTTTTTTCTTGGTGAGTCTAGCTAAGGTTTTGTCAATTTTGTTTATCTTTTCAAAGAACCAGCTCTTGGTTTCATTAAATTTTTCCATTTTTTTTTTAGTTCCTATTTTGTTTATTTCTGCTCTGATTTTTATTATTTCCTTCCTTCTGCTGATTTTGGGCTTTGTTTGTTGTTCTTTTTCCAGTACCTTTAGGTGCGCTTTTAGATTGTCTATTTGGGATTTTTCTTCTTTGTTCCCTCATAGAACCGCTTTTGCTGTATCCCACAGATTTTGACATGTCGTACCTTCATTTTCATTTGTCTCCATGAATTTCTTGATTCCTTCTTTGATTTTGTCATTGACCCAATTGTCATTCAGTAGCATTTTGTTTAATCTCCATATTTTTGTGGCTTTTCTGGTTTTCTTCCTGTAGTTGATTTCTGGTTTCATACCTTTGTGGTCAGAAAAGATGCATGGTATTACTTCGATCTTAAATTTATTGAGACTTGTTTTGTGGCCTAATATGTGGTCAATCCTGGAGAATGTTCCATGTACATTTGAAAAGAATCTGTATTCTGTGGTTTTTGGATAGAATGTTCTGTATGTATCTACTAAGTCCATCTGGTCTAATGTGTCTTTTAAGGCGAGTGTTTCCTTATCGATCTTCTGTTTGGACGATCTATCTATTGGTGTAAGTGGAGTGTTAAATTCCCCTACTATTATTATTACTATTACTATTACTATTTCTACTTTTATGTCTGTTAATAATTGCTTTATATATTTAGGTTCTCCTATGTTGGGTGCATAGATATTTACAAGTGTTGTATTTTCTTGTTGGATTGTTCCCTTTATCATTACGTAGTGCCCGTCTTTGTCTCTTGTTACAGTTTTCGTTTTAGAGTCTATTTTGTCTGATATAAGTATTGCTACCCCTGCATTCTTTTCTCTGCCATTTGCATGGAATATCTTTTTCCATCCTTTCACTTTCAGATTATGAGTGTCATTAGGTCTGAAGTGTGTCTCTTGTATACATGGGTCTTATTTTTTTATCCAATTGGCAACCCTATGGCATTTGATTGGAACATTCAGTCCATTGACATTTAAAGTAGCTATTGATAAATATGTATTTATTGCCATTTTGTCACTTTTTTTTCTGGGTGTTTTAGTAGTTCTTCTCTGTTCCTTTCTTTTTCTCTTGCTCTCTTCCCTTGTGGTTTGACGGCCATCTTTAGTAATATGCTTGATTTCTTTTGTCTTACTTTTTTTCTTGTTTGTTATAGGTTCCTGATTTGCGATTACCATGAGGATCCTATTTAATATACTATGCATATAACAGTCTATATTGAGTTGATAGACTCTTTAGCTTGACCTCTTTCTAAAAGCTCTACTTTTTCACTCCCCTCCTCCCACATTATATGTTTTTCAAGTCACATATAGTCTCTTCTTTAGTGCGTGTCTATCCATTACCCTCTTATCATTGAAATAGGTGACTTTAGTACATTTGTCTTTTAACCTTCATATTATCTTCACAGGTAGTTGATCTGCTGCCTTTACTGTATTTTTACCTTACAAGTGATTTTATTGCCTGGTTTTTTGTTGTTATTGTTTTGGTTTTTTGATAATTTTTTTTTATCTCTATTTGTGGTCATTGCTTTCCCACTTAAATAAGTCCCTTTAGCATTTCTTGCAGAACTGGTTTCTTGGTGATAAACTCCTTTAATTTTTGCTTGTCTTGGAAGCTCTTTATCTCTCCTTCCATTCTAAATGACAATCTTGATGGATAGAGTATTCTTGGCTGTAGGTTTTGTCCTTTTAGCACTTTGAATACATTGTGCCATTCTCTTCTCACCTGTAGGGTCTTGGCTGAGAAGTCCGCTGATAGCCTGATGGACTACCCTTTATATATCACTTGTGGCCTTTCTCTTGCTGCCTTTAGGATTCTCTCTTTGTCTTCAACTTTGGACATTTTAATCATAATATGTCTTGATGTGGGCCTCTTTGGGCTTATCTTGTTTGGAGCACTCTGTGCTTCCTGAACTTGGATGTTTGTTTCCTTCCTCAGGTTAGGAAAATTCATGTTATTTCTACAAATAAATTTTCTGCCCCTTTGTTTTTCTCTTCTCCTTCTGGGACTCCTATAATCTGAATGTTAGCATGCTTGATGTTGTCCCAGAGTTCCCTTAGACTGTTCTCATTCTGTCTAATTCTTTTTTCTCTTTTCTGTTGTGCCTGGGTGATTTCCTCTAGTCTTTCGTCTAGCTTGCTGATCCATTCTTCTGCTTCCTCTAATCTGCTACTGAGTCCCTCTAGTGAAATTCTCATCTCCAGTATTGTATTCTTCATTTATGACTGTTTTTTTTTTTTAAATATCTTCCAGTTCTCTGCTGCTGTGCTCACTGTGTTCATCCATTCTTCTCCCCATATCTGTGAGCATCCTCATGATATTTTGTTTGAACTCTTTGTCGAGTAGGTTGCTAGGTTCTGTTTCAGTTAGTCCTTTTTCTGGGGTTTTGTACTGTTCCCTTGCTTGGAAAGTATTCCTTTCCCTCATCATTATGCCTCTTTCTCTGTGCTTATTTCTATGTATTAGGTGAGTTGGCTATGTCTCCTGATCTTGGAGAAGTGGCCTTATGTATGAGATGCCTTATGAGGCCCAGCAGTGTGCTTCCCTCTCATCACCAGTCCATAAGCACCAGGAGTGACCCCTTTGTGAGCTACTTGTGTCCTTCTGCCGTGGCAGAGTTGCTCTCACTGCAGGTACCCTGGGAATCTAATCTTTCCTTCCCTGGGCAGCTGTTTGTAAATCTGGTTTGGGCAGCCTCAGCACTGTTGGCTACAAAGTCTATCAGCACACTCCTATTAAAGTTTTCCTCTTAATTGGGTTGGTACCCAGTGTAGCTGGTTGCTAGGCTCAGGGGGTACAGTTGTGATAGGCCTCAGGCCTACAAGGCTGTTGTCAGTTCTCTTAGGGGTGCAGCTGAGTGGGGCTGGCCCTAGGCACTGGGGCACTCAATTGTTTCAGACTTTGGAAGGTGGGGCTGATCCTTTTTATGGCTATTTGTGAAGCATGGGTCTTCTGCCACTGATAAGCCTCACCCCCCCGACCCCCGCCACGGGACCACATACACCATGAGCACAGTCCTGGTCCATGCACAATTCTCAACCCTCTGAAGTGTACCCCGATGCCGCACTGCAGGGGTCCCCACCTCTCCACCAATGCCCCCCGCAGTTCACCTGGTCCTCGCACAGGCCCTGCCCCACAGAGGCAGACACCCTTGCCTGCCTGTAGAGGATCAAGGCACCCAGTCAATGCAGGCTGAAAAGGAGCCTGAGGGCTTTCTGTTAGGTGGGGCCAGTCCCTTGGGCGGGTTGCCTGCCCTGGCTGAACTGGATTAAGTCTGTGCTCTAGTGGACATGGCAGAACCCTGGGCTAACAGGCCAAGGGATGAACCTCAATGGCACCCACAGGGATCTAATCTACATCAGCACGCCTCGATCAGCTCAGAACAACGGGCCCCAACAATGTCTCAGTCTCCGGAGAGGTCCCTCCTCTCACCAAGATGCCCCCAGAGCCCACCAGGTGAGTCTCATTTCACCAAAAGACTGTCAGCCTTCTGTCTGGTGATTTTAGGTTGCTGCAGTGAGTGAGTTTGTGCGTGGGCCCTTTAAGACCCGGATCTTTACGGCTTCGGCCAACAGCTTTTCTGGGGGTATCCTCGCTGCAGTTAATAGCCAGCAAAGCCAGTGAGACACCCATCTCAGGTGGGCCGAGTCTGAAGGATGCTTATAGCAGTATCGCCTCGCTCCAGACCTCACTCCTCCAGGGAGGGCTGCATACCTTAGGGCGGCTCTCGCCTGGCCCGCTGAGAAGCTCCACTGCCCCCAAAGGTGGCTTTTTTCCTCTCCAGCAGGAATTGCTGCCTCTTCTGACTTCATCAGGACTGTCCCTTGTTGTGAGGGTTCTTTTTATCCAGTTTTCAGTTTTCAATCCGTGGTAATTTTTTCAAAAATTGTTGTAATTTGGTTGTGTTCATGGCAGGAGGCAAGTTCAACGTCTGCTCACACTGCCATCTTGACAAGATCTCCCCTATGTAAAAACTAAAAATGGAGATGATGACTCGTGAGTTTGATCATCTTGATACATGATTATTGGCCATTTGTGTTTGCTCTCTTGTGAAATGTATATTCATTTCTTTTGCCCATATTTTTCTATCACATTATTTCTCATTTATTTATGGAATTTATTTCAAGCTCTAGATAATTCTTTGATGGTTAAATCTATTGCACATATTTTCTCCTATTTTACAGCTTGTCTTGTCATTTGTGCTCAGTTTCTATTATATATCCAAGATCTTGATCATTAGGGAATTACATCAGATTTACTTCTCCCTCAAGTACTATAGAACAGATAGGAACTCACGAGTGCAGAAACATAGCAATACACAAGATCAGCAGGAGTTAAACCCATAAGTAATAGTTATCTTTCTTTTTTAAAGTTTTTACTATTTAAAAAAAAACTAGAAGTACTATGACCAGCAACGTCAATCTGATAGATATACGTAGATAGATTCACCCAAAGACATGTACAAAAGTGTTCATGACAGCACTGTTAATAACAGCCCCAAACTAGAAACAACCCAATTGTCTACCAACAGTCGAATAAGTGAATAAATGTGTTGGTTCACACATTGGATTATAATAGAGCAGTTCACATGAACAAACTAGAACAGCACACTGTTTCCACCTGAAGGAAAACTTCAAATGGATTCCCATCCACCATTTATTTGTTTTGGTTCTGGACAGCAGTTCTTTGTATTCTTTTGTGGAACTTGGAAGTGCCTTTTCTCTTTGTTTTATTTTTTGTTGAGGCATGTCATACATAAATTAAAGTGCCCAAAATACAGAAATCTTAAGCAGTTCACTGAGTGAAATTTTATATACCACAACTGAGATGAAGATACAGAATATTTCCAAAGATAACCACTTTTCTGAATATCATCGCCATCAGGTTTTGCCTGTTCTTGGACTTCATATAAATGGAATAATATAGTGTGTACTCTCTTGTATCTGGTTGTTGTTGTTTTCACCCAGCAGAATGTCTGGGAGACTCATCTATGTTGTTGTATATATCGATGATTTGTTGTTTTTTTTAAAATCACTGTGTAGTATTCTACTATATGAGTACATCACAATTTATCACCATTCTAATGTTGATGGGCAATAAGTTGTTTCCAGTTTTTAACCTCAATGAATAAAGTTGGCATGAACATTCCTGTACTTGTCTTTTGGTGGACTCATTTCTCTTGAGTATGTACCTTGCTTCCACAGGGGCACTTAAACAGGATTTGGTTGCTAAGGAAGATTTACAGTACCCAAAATGACCATGCTACAAATACACAATTTATTGCAAGAAAATCATACAATATAGCAACAGTATTAAAACAAGGATTTGTATCACAGCCGAAAGCTGCCTTAGGTGCAACCTCTTATTGACCTTCTATAAGAGCCGTGGCAGGATGCACTTTCTCTAATGAGGAATCACCAATGTGTGCACAGAACACCTCAGCACCTGGGAGCCCAAAATAGAGTCTCTGCTGGGGTTTCTTATATCGTCCTGGCCACCTAGGTGTATACTTGCCATTTAACTAGCTACAATAGCAAAGCTTTCTGGGAGTCTCACCAAAACCAGGTGCCAATCATCTGTTCCCAATAAACAATGCCAATAAGCTGATACAACTCACCTAAAGATCCTCAAACCCATGGCTACAAAGCACCACTGTTAATCAGTGTGTTTCATGCTTTGACCAGGGATCAGCACCCTGCAGGTGCTGTAGCAAAATTGCTCAGGCTGATTCCAGAACTGCTGGGATTAACCCTTACAGCACACACAGATAATTGGAATTTCTGGATCATAGGCTAGGCATATATTTAGCTTTTATCAATAGTTCACTCCACACCTATGGCAGCATATGAGAGTTCCATGAACTTTCTATCTTTCCCAACACTTGGCATTGTCATTCTTCTTAATTTTGTCTATTCTGTTGACTGTACATTGGTTTCTCATGGTGATTTTAATTTTCACTTGTCTGATGAGTAATGATTTTAAACATATTTCCACATGTTTATCACCCATTTTTTATATCCTCTTTTATAAAATTCCTGCTAATTCTTTTGCCTTTAAAAAAATTTCTTTTATTCATTTGTCAGTGTTCTTTACATATTTAGAATATGAGTCCTTTGTTGGATCAATGCCTTGTGACTTTCTTCTCCCAAATTCTGACTTATCTTTTCACCTTATTAATGATGTATTTTAAAGAATAGAATTTCTTAATTTTAATGAAGACCAGCTTATCTTTTTTTCTTCATGGTTAGTGCTTATGGGTCATGTTTAAGAAATCTTTGCCTTCACACAGTCATGAAGATATTCTTACATTTTCTTCTGGAAGCCTTATTGTTTTATCCCTCAACTTAATATGTTGATCCATCTCAAATTAATTTTTGCATATGGGGTGAGCTGATTTTTTCCATACAGGTATGCAATTGATGCAGCATCATTTATTGAAAAGGGCATTCTGCACCCACTAAATTGCAGTGGTGTTTTGTGTAGATCAAGTGACCATTTATATCCAGGCTATTTCTGGATTCACCATCTCTTCCATTGGCCTGTTTGTTCTTGTGTCAATGCCACCGTGGGTGTCCTAAGAAGTTTTAATGTAAGTCTTTCAATCTGGTGTTGAGAGTCCCCCAACTTTGTCTTTATTCTTTAGCATTTGCCTTGGCTATTCAAGGCCTATTGTATTTCTGCATAAATACAAGGCAATGTGTTTCTGAACAGGCCACAACCTCATGAGAAAACACAGCCAGTTATACATGTGCTATCTCTGATGAGGCAGATCTGGGGGGTGCCTAACCGGGTGCAGAACACGCATGTATTATTTTTATAAGTTAAAAATAAATTAATTTTAAAAATCAACATGGAAACATGGAAAAAGTGTTTCTCTAACTGGGTATTCTAGGGCAGTTTCACGAAAGAGGAATACTAGAGTGGAGTATACACATAACATGAGTTAGTCCACACAGCACTCTGGACAGAACTATCAATACTTGCAAGGACATAGGGCCCCATGGCCAGTGTTGGAGGAGAAGAAGAAAATGGCAGAGTTGGGCACCATCTGAAGAACCGCCCCCCATGGCAGAGTCTGCCAGTACCCATGTCCTCCTCTTGTCCCTGGGGAGGGGACAACATTCCTCAGCCTCTGTTGCAGTTAAGTAGGGCCACATGAGTGAGTTCTCACTAAGGGGATGTGAGTGGAAGCAACATGCTATTTACTCACTCTTTCTCCATCTCCTGGCTGAATGAAGAGGACTCCACAGGCTGAGGGGAAAGCAGTGCCACAACGTGGAAGCAGCCTGCATCCCTGAATGGCTATGTGAAACTATGTAGATTTTTCATGGGAAGAAAAGTGAGACAAGAAAAGAGCTGTGAGACAATTGCAGTGGTCCAAGAACGCCAGAGTGAGAATCTGAACCCAGGTGGTGGCCGAGGGGACAGAAGGGAGGCCTCTCTGTTGATTTTATCTAATGTTCCCCTCTTTGGAAGATGTTTCTGACAACAATACTTTGTGCATAAAATTCATTCATAACGCACAAGTTAGTGTAGCTGATGATTGATGGGCAATGGAATTAGAAGCTCCTTCCAGAAATTATGTAAACAAAAGCAGTTATTCTGGTGCACAGTTCCCTGGAGTAACCATCTGAGCAACAGCCAAGCCCCAAAATGGACTCACCTCTCAGGTTAAGTACAAATACCTTCATCATCACTATAACAATAAAATACTGTATTTGTTGTCTTTTGTTTTCCCTAAAACTTAGCCCAGTTTTCCTTTTTCAACCTAGAAGACAGGTCCCAGGTTGTTCACTCTGAGACATGCTAGGGTTGGCACTTCTTTCTCATCTAAATCATTCACAGACATACTGTTCTGCTTCCACCCTATACACAACCACCTCTCATCAGAAAAAAAATCTGATAAAACTTTTTTCAGTGACAATTAATAAAGGGAAATCTTATTTGAAATGGAGTCAGGAGGCAAGAATGGGGAGCTCTCACACACCACCACTCCACATCAATTACAGGAAAGATTGTCAATCACAATCACCTCCACAGAAAGAAGTGTCAACAGGAAGAATCATCAATTACAGACCCCAACAGGAAGAGATGTACATTGCATCTACAACAAGAAATCAACTAACTCAGCAACTCAGCCAATGACAAACTGTCACCATCCTGAACCCTTGTTTTCCACCAATGGACTTATGGACTTCTCGCTTCCCCCTTGTCCCCCAAGAACTCCAGCAGCAAGCTAACTGTGTACCTGACCAGACAACTCAGCCAGAATCTCTGGACAAGCTGATTGGTAAAAGGCTTTCCCTATAAAAGCCAGTCTAAAAAGATTAGAAGAGATGCCCGCTTCCTCAAATGCGCAGACACAAACACAGGGCCATAAAGATCACAAATAATCAAGGAAACATGACACCACCAAAGGAAACTAACACAGCTCCAATGACTGACCCTAAAAAATGAAATGGAGATCTAAGAAGTGTCTGACAAAAAGTTCAGAATAATCCTCTTAAAGAAATTCAGTGAACTACAAGAAAACACAGACAACTAAATGAAATTAGGAACACAACGCATGAACAAAATGAGAGTTTCAACAAAGAAACACAAACCATTAAATAAAATCAAACAAAACTCCAAGAGTTGAAATATTCAATGACTCAACTAAAGAATTCAATAGAGAATTTCAAAGGCACTCAACAAGCAGAAGAGAGAATTAGTGAACTAGAAAACAGTCATCTGAAATTATCCAGAGGAACAAAAAGAAAAAAGAATGAAAAAGAGTGAGGAAAGCCTATGTGAATTATGGGACACCACTAAAAGAAACAATCTGTGTGTAGTTAGAATACCAGAAGGAGAAGAGAGGGAGAAACGGGCAGAAAGCTCATTTAAAGAAATAATATCTGAGAATTTCCCAAATCTAGAGAGAGATTTGGACACATAAATTCATAAAAATATTAGATCATCTCAAAATTTAAATCCAAAATGATCTTCTCCAAGACACATGATAATAAAACTGTCAAAAATCAAAGCCAAAAAATTTTAAAATATCAAGAGAAAAAAATTACATATAAAGGAACACCCATAAGTCTTCACTGGGTTTCTTGGCAGAAACCTCGCAGGACAAGAGAGAGTAGGATGATACATTCAAAGTGCTAAAAGAAAAATTGCCAACCAAGAATACTTTACCCAGAAAAGCAGTCCTTCAAAAGTGGAGTAAAGATAAAGCCTTTCCCAAATGAACAAAAGCTGAAGGAGTTCATTGCCATTAGACTGGCCTCATGAGAAATGCTAAAAGGGGATCTTCAACATAAAATGAAAAGACACTAATTAGTAAAATGAAAACATACGAAAATATAAAACACACTGGTAAAGGTAAGTATACAGTCAGATTTAGAATACTCTAATACTGTAATATGGTGTTTATTAACCAATTAAGTCTAGTATAAAGGTTAAAGAACAAAAGTATTAAAAAAAAAGCTATAGCTAAAATAATTTGTTAATGGATACACAATATACAAAGATGTAAATTGTGACATCAAAAACATAAAATGTGGGAGGGGGAGTAAAAGAGTAGAATTTTTGTATGCAATCAAAGTTAAGCTGTTGCCAGCTTAGAATAGACTGTTATATCAACAAGATGTTTCAAGTAATCCTCAAGGTAACCACAAAACAAAAACCTCTGAAAACACACATAAGATAAAGAGAAAGGAATCAAAGTATAACACTATGGAAAATCATCAATTCACAAAGGAAAACAGCAAGAAGAAAGAAAGGGAAAAGGAACAAAAACAGCCAGAGAACAATTAACAAGATGACAATAGTAAGTCCTTACTTATCAACAATTACTTTCAAATATAAATGGATTAAATTCTCCATCAAAAGGCACAGAATGGCTGAATGGATAAAATACAACAAGACCCAACTATATGTTTCCTGCAAGAGACTCACTTCAGCTTCAAGGACACACATAGGCTCAAAATGAAGAGATGTAAAAAGATGTTCTATGCTAAACAAAAACAAAGAGAGCAGAGGTAGCAGTATTTATATCAGACAAAATAGACATTAAGTCAAAAACTGTAGTAAGAGACAAAGAAGGTCATTTTATAATATTAAGGGGTCAACTCATCAAGAGGATATAATCATAGTAAATATATATACCCAGCATCAGAGCACCTAAATATATTAAGCAAATACTAACGGATCTGAAGGGAATAGTAGACAACAATACAATAAGTAGGGGACTTCAATGCCCCACTTTCAGCAATGGATAGATCATCCAGACAGAATATCAGTAGGGAAACACTGGACTTGAACTGTACTTTACAGCAAATGGGCCTAACAGACTGCACACAGCACATTCCACACAACAGCAGCAGAATACACATTCTTCTCAAGTGCACATGAAACATTCTCCAGGACAACCATATGTTAGGTTAGAAAAACAGTCTTATCAAATTTAGAAAGATGAAAAACATACCAAGTATCTTTTACAACCACAATGATTTGGAACTAGAAATCAATAACTGGAGGAAAACTGTAAAATTCACAAGTACATAGAAATTAAACAACACACTCCCAAACAAGCAATGGGTCAAAGATAGAACCAAAAGAGAAACAAAAATATCTTGAAACAAATGAAAATGGAAACACAACGTACCAAAATTTATGGGATGTAGCAAAAGCAGTTCTAAAAGAGAAGTTTACAGTGATAGATTCCTACATTAAGAAAAAGACGGATCTCGTATAAACAGCCTAACTTTACACCTTAAGAAGCTAGAATGACAAAAACAAACTAAGCCCAAAGCTAACAAAAGGAGAGAGATAAAGATCAGAGCAGAAGTATATCAAACAATAGAAAAGATTAGCAATATAGAAAAAATAGAAAAGATTAATGAAACTAAAAGTTGGTTTTTGAAAAGATAAGTAAAATTTACAAACCTTTAGCCAGACTCACCAAGAAAAAAAGAGAGAAATCAAGTAATTAAAATTATCAGTGAGAAAGAATAAACAAATGGGACTTCATCAGACTAAAGAGCTTCTTCAAGGCAAGGGAAAATAGGATTGAAACAAAAAACAGCCCAGTAATTGGGAAAAAATATTTACAAGCTAATTTCCGACAAAGGATTACTCTCCATAATATATAAAGAACTCACACAGCTCAACAACAAAACATCAACCAACCCAATCAAAAAATGGGCAGGGGACATGAACAGACATTTCTCCAAAGAAGATATATGGATGGCCAACAGACACATGAAAAGATGCTCATCATCACTAATCATCAGGGAAACGCAAATCAAAACTACACTAAGATATCACCTTACACCCGTTAGATTGGCAAAAATATCCAAAACCAAGAGTGACAAATGTTGGAGAGGTTGTGGAGAAAAAGGAACCCTCATACACTGTTGGTGGGAATGCAAACTGGTGCAGCCACTATGGAAAATAGTATGGAGATTTCTCAAAACGTTAAAAATAGAAATACCTTATGACCCAGCCATCCCACTACTGGATATCTATCCTAAGAACCTGAAATCAGCAATTCCAAGAGTCCCATGAACCCTTATGTTCATCGCAGCATTATTTACAATAGCCAAGATGTGGAAACAACCTAAGTGCCCAGCAACTAATGATTGGATAAAGAAGATATGGTATATATAGACAATGGAATACTACTCAGCAATAAAAAAGGACAAAATCGTCCCATTTGCAACAACATGGATGGACCTTGAGGGTATTATGTTAAGCGAAATAAGCCAGACAGAGAAAGACGAACTCTATATGACTCCACTCATAGGTGGAAGTTAACATATAGACAAGGAGAACTGATCGGTGGTTACCAGGGGAAAGGGGAGGGTGGGGGGAGGGCACAAAGGGTGAAGCGGTGTACCCACAACATGATTAAAAATAATGTACGACTGAAATTTCACAAGGCTGTAAACTATCATAATCTTAATAAAAAATAAATAATTTTTTAAAAATTAGTGAGAGATATTACAACTCATACCACAGAAATACAAAAGATCATAAGAAACTACTGTGAACAATATATCCCAACAAACTGGATAACTTAAAAGAAATGAACAAATTCCTGGAAACATACAACCTACAAAAACTGAATCAGGAAGAAATAGAAAATTTGAACAGATTAATAACAAGTAAGGAATTGAATCAGTAATCAAAAACCCCCCAATAAAGAAAAGCCCAGGACCAGATGGCTTCATGGGTGAATTCTACCAAACATTTAAAGAAGAAGCAACTCCAATTCTTCTCAAACTCTTCCAAAAAATTGAAGAAAAGGAAACACTCCCAAACTCATTTCACAAGGCCAGCATTACCCTGATACCAAAGCTATATAAGGATACTGCAAGAAATGAAAACTATAAGCCAACATCCCTGATGCATATAGACACAAAAATTCTGAGCAAAATACTAGCAAATCAAATTTGATAATACATTAAAAGATCATATGTCATGATCAAGTGGATTGATCCCTGGGATGCAAGGATGGGTCAATATATACAAATCAAAAAATGTGATATACCACATTAATAGGATAAAAGACAAAAATCATATGATCATTTCAATAGATGCAGAAAAAGCATTTGACAAAATTTAACATACTTTCATGATAAAACCTCTGAACAAAGTGGGTACAGAAGGAATATACCTCAACATAATAAAGGCCATATTTGACAAGCCCAGAGTTACCATCATAGTCAATGGTGAAAGGTTAGAAGCTTCCTAAGATCAGGAAAAAGACAAGAATGACAGTTATCAGCACTCCTATTCAACATGGCACTGGAAATCCTAGCCAGAGCAACTGGGCCAGAAAAAGAAATAAAAGACATCCAACTCAGACAGGAGAAAGTAAAATTGTCTCCATTTGCTGATGACATGACCTTGTGTACAGAAATTACTAGACTCCACCAAGAAGTGTTATATCTAATAAATAAATTCAGTAAAGTTTCAGGATACAAAATCAACATGCAAAAATCACTCATGTTTCTATGCACCAACAACGTACTATCTGGAAAAAGAAATAAAGAAAACAATCTGATTTACAGTAGCATCAAAAACAATGAGATACTTAGGAATAAGTTTAACTAAGAAAGTGAAAGGTCTACACACAAAAACCATAAGACATTGATGAAAGAAATTGAAAATGACACAAACAAATGGAAAGATACCTTGTCATCATGGATAAGAACAGTTAATGTTGTTAAAATGTCCATACTACCCAAAACCATCTACAGATTCAATGCAATCTCTATCAAAATTCTAATTGCATTTTTCACATAAACAGAAAAAAATTTCCTAAAATTCATATGGAACCACAAAAGACCCCAAATTGCTAAGGCAATCTTAAGAAAGAACAAAACTGACAGCATCACACTTCCTAATTTCAAACTATATTACAAATCTATAGTAATCACAACATTATTATGCTGGCATAAAAACAGACACATAGACCATTTGAATAGCATCAAGAGACCCAAACTAAACCTATGCACATACAGTCAGCTAATAATTGACAATAGTGCCAAGAATACTCAGTGGGGAAAGGATAATGTCTTCAACAAAGGGCATTGGGAAAAGTGGATATTCATATAGAAAAGAATGAAATTAGACCCCTATCTTATGCCAGTCACAAAAATTAACCTGAAATGGATTAAGGACTTAAATTTAAGACCCAAAACCATTAAACTTCTAGAAGAAAACATAGGAGACGGGCTGGCCCGGTGGTGCAGTGGTTAAGTGCACACATTCTGCTTTGGCAACCCGGGGTTCGCTGGTTCAGATCCCGGGTGCGGACATGGCACCACTTGGCAAGCCATGCTGTGGCAGGCGTCCCACGTATAAAATAGAGGAAGATGGGCACAGATGTTAGATCAGGGCCAGTCTTCCTCAGCAAAAAGAGGAGGATTGGCAGCAGATGTTAGCTCAGGGCTAATCTTCCTCAAAAAAAAAAGCTTAGGGGAAAAACTCCTTGACATAGGTATTGGCAATGATTTTTTGATATGACACCAAAAGCACAAGCAACAAAAGCAAAAATCAACAAGTAGAACTAAATCAAACTAAAAACCTTCTGCACAGCAAAAGAAACAATCAACAAAATGAAAAGGTAACCTACCAAATAGGAGAAAATATTTGCAAACCATATATCTGATAAGAGGTTAATATCCAAAATATTGTATTAAAATATCATAATATAAAATAATATGCAAGGAATTCATACAAAACGATAGTGGAAAACAAACAATCCAGTTTTAAAAATGGCAGTCAACTTGAATAGACAGTTCTACAAAGAAGACATACAAATAACCAACAAGTACAAGAAACGGTGCTCAACATCACTAATCATCAGGGAAATGCAAATAAAACCCTCAAAGAGATATCATCCAACACTTGGTAAAATGGCTATTATCAAAATATATATATATATATGGAATATTATTCAGTCATAAAAAAGAAGGAAATCCTGCTGTTTGCAACAACATGGATGAATCTTACAGGCATTACGCTAAGTAGCATAAGTCAGACAGAGAAAGACAAATACCGTATGATCTCACTTATTTGTGGAATCTAAAAACCCAAACTCATAGAAAGAGAGAGTATTATGGTGGTTGTCAGGGTCTGAGAAATGGGACAATGTCAGTCAAAGTTTACAAACTTCCAGTTACAAGGTAAATAAGTACTGGGCTGTAATGTACAGCATTGTGACAATAGTTAACAATACTGTATTATATGCTTGAAAGTTGCTAAGACAGTAAATCTTAAACCTGAAATGTTCTCACTACAAAAAAAAAAGGTAATTATGTGAAGTGGTGGAGGTGTTAACTAACCTTATTGTGATAATCATTCCACAATATATATGTTTAACAAATCATCCTGTTGTATGTCTTAAAGTTACATAATATTATATGTCAGTCATTATCTCAATAAAGCTGGAGAAGAAAAAGGAATCAGAGAATAATGATGTATTTCATACAAGGAAACAATGATTTGAATGTCTGTGGTTTCTCAAAAGAAACCATGGATACTAGAAGGAGAGGCACAAGAATTTAAAGTGCCGAAAGAAACTAACTGTCAACCCAGATTTCAATAACCAGTGAAAATATCCTAGTATTGAGATGAAATTAAGATATTTTCAGATGAATTAATTAATAACAAGCAGACGTGCTAGATGACATTCTTTAAGTAGAAAGGAAAAGATACCAGAGGAAACCTGATTATTAGATGTGAAGGAAGAGACATGTAAATGGTAAATATCTGGGTAAGTATAATATACTACTCTTCTCAAGTTCTTTGACATGTGTATGATGTTTGAAAGGAAAACACTGTAACGTTGCCTACTGGCGTGTTCAACGTATGTCAAAGTAATACATACGACAACTGCAACATGAATGGGGAGGATGAAAGGACTGATATTGGCAAGGCTTCTACATTCCATTTGAAATGGTAAAATACTGACTCTGCGTAGACAGCGAAATGTTAAATATGAATATTGAGAATATCTAGAGCAACCACTATAAAAACTGTACAATAAGCTCTAGTCAAAAACTTAGTAGGTAAATTAAAACGGAATGCTAAAAGAAATTCAAATGATAAAAATGCAGCCAAGAAAAAGGAAAGAATAAAAATAAAGAGAACACATAGAAAACAAATAATAAAATGGTAGACCTAAATGCAATATAGCAGTAACTACCTTGAATGTAAATGGCCCAAACACACCGATTAAAAGACAGAGATTGTCTGAATGATTTTTTTAAATGGACCCAATTATATGCCTTCCACAAGAAACTCACTTCAAATATAACATTATGTTTAAAGCTAAGTAGGTTGAAAGCAAAAGGTTGAAAAAGTGTACCATGCATATACTAATCAAAATAAAGCTGGAATGAATTTACTCATATCAGAAAAAGTAGGCTCCTTAGCAAGGAAAATTTCCAGGGATAAAGAGGGACATTAATTACACTGTGGAAATTAATAAAAGAAACCTTAACTAAATTGGACTCTGAAAGGCCTGTAGTGGGAGCTCTCACACCCTATCACACATGAATTACACAAACAGGAAGAGAGGGACACTTGCTTGAATGTCCAGCAGGGAGTAAAACTACTTTACTACTGAGGGAAGATTTCTCTGCCCACCCAGACACAGCCCAGGCAATGGGAAGCCATTGCCCCTCTGAACTGTTACTCTCCCCCAGTGGACTTTACCTTACAACAGCCCCTCCCTACTCCCTTTTTTCTCTATAAAGGCAGCTCCGCTGCTTCGTTGTCTGGATTTGTCCACAGTTTGCCATAGCATTCACATCCTGAATTGCAATTCTTTTGGCTATTCTCAAATAACCGCATTTTGAGATAAAATAACAGGAAAATTTGCTTTTTAAGTTGACAACATAGTGATAAGATAGATAATTCACCAAGAAGATATAACTGTTCATACACATTGTAACATGTGCATGCTCTAACAAGCTAACCAGAAAATAGATGATGCAAAAGATGATACAATTGAAAGGAAAATCAACAAATTAAAGTTGGAGACCTCAAAACGCTTCTCCCAGTAATTGATAGATCAAGTTGACAGAAAATCAGCAAAAATATAGAAGAACCGAACAAAACCATCAACCAACTGGATCTGACATTTATAGGACACTCCACCCAATAGGAAAAGAATGCACATTCTTCTCAAGTGGATATGGTACACTCAGTAAGAGACACCATGTCCTGGACCATATCATGGGAAGAAATTCCACATTTTTAAAAGAATTAGAATCATACAAAGTGTGTTCTCTGAGCAAAATGAAATAAGTTTAAAATCAAAAACAGAAAGATGCTGGCAAGTAGCTGACCTCAGTCTACCTTTCCTGCCTTTTCTCCCCATGGACACCCTACACTGCAGTCAGACCTTGCCACTCTTTAAATGCCAATGTCTTCCAATTCTGCCACTGTGTCAGAGGTCCCCAGGACAGTCCCCAGGTTCAGTGGCTTGCTAGGAATGCACACAGAACTCAGTATATAATCATACTCATGGCTAAGATTTATTATAAGGAAAGAATACAAAGCAAGATCAGCAAAGGGAAAAGGCACGTGGGGCAAAGCCTGGAGGAAACCAAGCATAAGCTTCCAAGAGTCCTCTTCCAGTGTAGACACAGGATCCACTAATTCCTCCAGCAGTCAGTGTGATGACATGTTTGCCAGGGAAGCTCATAGAGACTCAGTGTCCAAGATTTGCATCAGGTGCTGGTCACATAGGCACCCTCTGCCTAGCATGTAACAAAATTCCAGATTCCCAGAAAGAAAGCAGGTAATCAGCATAAACCGCATTGTTTGCACAAACAACCTAGGCACAGTGAGCCACTCTTATCATTTAGGGAAAATTTCGCATTAATGAAGGGAACTGTTTACCTGTTAATTTCCCAGACACCAGCCAAGCGTCAGCCTTGAAAGCGAGCCTCTATAAGGAGAGCGATCTCAGCCCAGCTTCATTCATTCTTTCTGCACAGTCCCCTTTGTACATGCTGTTTCCACAGCTTGAATTGTCTTTCCAATCTTCAAGATTTATCTCAAACACCACATTTTCCATCAAGCTTTTCGTTTTCTCCCAATGGGAGATGACTCTCTCTCCCTTGAATCCCTATGGCATTTGAATATCACCTGTGGTAACCATCTCACTTTATTTTGTACGATAGTTATTGATTATTCTCATTCCCAGTGGCTTTCCACTATAGTAGGGCACAGAGTGACCTTACAGAGCCCAAACCCCAGCTTCTCAGGGGTGATTTCCCAGGTAAACTCTAGTTATGGGGAGTTGATGGATAGCTTCTCTCTTCTTGAGAGCCTGGGGATTGTCACTGAGGGGAAGGTGCACATGAGGCATGGAAGGGGTGTGCAAAATGCCAGGCCTGGGTTTGAAGTTTGACTTCTTTTAAAGCTGTGTGGTCTTGGTCATGTTTCTTAGTTTCTCTGAGCCCCAGTTATCTCACCTGCAAATTTGTTAGAATTACACAAAATACTGTATGAAAAAAGTTATTTGGCAAATAGTCCCTCAATACATTTCATTTCCCTTCTCACTCCTTTCTACTTTAGAAGATCACTGAGCATGCGGATTGATTTGTCCCTCTAATTTTGAGCTTACCTTGACTGCAATTCTGCCGTGTCAACCACTTCCCCTCTTGTCACCATTTTCCTTCTGCGGCTCTGCAATCAATTGGTCAGTCAACTCAGGTTTCTTGAGTGGAGCACCAGAGGTCGGGCTGCTAGAGAAAGAGTGTATCTATCAACCCAAACTCAAAGCAGTCAAAGCTACATTGTAGCGAAAGGAAATACACTCAGGTTCTACAAAACAGAGTCTACAAACCAGAGGCAAGGAGGTGGGGAGGGTCGGGAGTCAGCACAGGCGCCGAGGCTTCAGGCAGACGATGCAATCTGAACTCCGGCTTAAAAGATGGAGAGATTTGGATAGTGAATTGGATAAACCACGGCTCTAGAAAAGGGAACTTGGGGGAGCAAAGAGCCAGAGGGGTGAATTAACCTCGCATACTGTGGAGACGAGAGAAATCTGTTGGTTAGAGCAGATGGTGTGTGATGAAGGGCTATGAACAAAATTTGAGCACGTAATTTGGGGATACATTCTCAAAGGGAAGAGAAACGTTTCCTTCCACTAAACAAATTAAATATTAAATAATTTTATGCAAGTGTATCTTCCTGCAACAATCAAATTTAAAAAGTAATTGGGCGCCAATGGGCATGAGGGGTCTTTTGGGGGTGATGGAAATGTTCTAAAACTGTATTGTGGTGATGACTTAGTTATACACTTCAAATGGGTGAAGTTTATGGTATGTAAATTATGCCTCAATAAACCTGTTTTTTAAAAAAAGATAATTGGGGGAAAGACAGTGCATTAAGTTTTTATTAGCTCTGATTGCCAATTCATGCTGGGTCTATTATGATTTCTTTTAATCCTGGTTGCTCAAAGTAAACTCAAGCTATACTTATTTAGTGAATAAATAGGGAACTAAAATAAATACTGTGTCAACTAAATATATTTTATGTTCTCCCTCATTCGTTTAATACTTAGGCTATTCACAAAATTTTCCCTTTTAAATTCATGTTAAAATTTGGTGGCAAATGACTTTGTTTAAAAAACAATTACTTTCTGAGAGAAGAGCCTTGAAGGTCCAGTTATGGCATCCACCTGCACCAGCAATGACTCAGGCTGCGATCTGAACTAACGAGAGGAGGAATCTGGGCAAGGAATCGTTGTCAAAAGTCCTTCCAACCGTTTTCTATATGATAGTCTCACCCATGGGAGAAAACAAATAAAAATACTACACTGAAATGACTACAAGAAAACACGACATGAGAAGAAGAAATCACAAAACTCCTATTTAAAAAATAATAGTTTGAGGCCAGCCTGGTGGCACAGCGGTTAAGTGCACACATTCCCCTTCGGTGGCCAGGGTTCGCTGGTTCGGATCCCGGGTGCAGACATGGCACCGCTTGGCAAGCCATGCTGTGGTAGGCATCCCCCATATAAATTAGAGGAAGATGGGCACAGATGTTAGGTCAGGGCCAGTCTTCCTCAGCAAAAGGAGGATTGGCAGCAGATGTTAGCTCAGGGCTAATCTTCCTTAAAAAAAAAATAGCAGTAATAATAATAACAACGTATCCTTCCAGGTGACAGGAGAGTTTGACGGTCAGACCATATACGAGCACAGTGCTCTGTTGACACCTAGTGGCTCAGCTGCAAATGGCAGCCATGAACGCGAGAAACTAAGAATAAATATTTCTTATCAGAATCTGCTCCAGAACTGACTGGTCCTAAATGATTTTGTTTATTTCTTTGTGTGTTTCACATCCTGTCATGGTTGCTGGTTATTTTTCTAGGACTACAAAGCTTGCAGGGCTGACAATGATCAAAATGTCCTAATAAATCAAGTTTATCTTTGTCACAGTCTTGAATCTCCTTTTCTCTCCATAGAGCGATACCCCACTGCTGACCCCTCATTGCAGCGAGCCCTGCCTGCCCTCTTCCACTCCTTGATCCCACACACACTTGCCCCCTTTGGTGCCCACAGGTCAACCTAGCCTTAGGGAAGTGTTCAGAGGAAAGCTTGCTGACCACACCAAAGTGAGAGTGGTTGCTGGCTTCAGATTAACTGTACTAGTTAAACAAATAAATCCCTAATCAGAAGTTGAGGTACAATGACAAGTGAAGAATTTTGGGGGAAATACTCAGGTGCAGCTGTTACCTCTACTGGCTCCATCCGAGCCTGGCACTGCCCCTAGAGCGTGTGAGGGGCAGTAGGAGGGAAGTCAAACCTTCTTTTTCAACTTTGAATGACAGACCCAGGGGAGCAGACACACACTTGACCCTAGGAGGAAGGTCCGTTCTGGACACAACAGCCCCCAGGAGTGAACGCAGTAGGAGCAGTTGTCACTGACACCTGTGAAAGGGGCTGAAGTCTAGGTGAGACCCTGGCTGCCCAGTGAGCTCTCCCAGACTGCCACCCTGTGAGCCCGCAGGCTTTTGGATTACTTTTCTTTGCTCTCTTCTTTCTGGAACAGCCCCCACCACCTCAGTTTTTGTAAATGATAGAAATTATATCCTGAGCCCTGAGGATGAGTTCTGCATATCGTGGCCTGTCGACCTTGTACATACAGTCTTGCTCTGATCCATCTACACCAGGCAAAGCTCAGCATTTTATTTCCGCTTCTTTCTGTTGTTGTTGCAAGTGCACATTGCTAAGACAGAGGAATGAGCAATAGCCCACATGGCCATGAGGCAAGTCTGTGGCTGAAGCAGCCCCAGAGCATCACGTTGACAAAAGGAATGAATTACACAGATAACCCAGGATTTTAAAACTGCAAGAAACTCTAGAAATCACCTAGGTGGGTCTCCCTCAGGGAGGAATTGACCCAGAGAGGTTGACTGACATAGTCACACGTACAGGGTCAGGGGCCAGAGCTTGGGCCACACCACAGGCTGCCTGTTGGCAGACACGTGTGTGTGCTTAGCCAACTCCTACGTGTTTATCATGGGAAAACACTAACCATCTTAGAAGGGAAATTTCTTTTCTAAGTTTGCTACACTACTAATGAAAGCATATTGACACAACCACATCCACACATTTTCTCTCATGGACTAACGTTCTGGGTACTTCATGTGAACTCTTGTGTGCCACACTCACTCTCTGAATAGTCAAGTGTACGTGTAGGTGCATTTTGCATGGAAAAGTGCACAGCAAGGTCAGGCTTCGGGTTTGTTCTCTGCAAAGTTCTACCTTAAGCAGACTGTCTCAGCTAGTCATTTAAAAACAGAAGTGTCTATCAAATGGCCTTAATTTTAATAGCTTTATTTTTCATAGGTGTATTACTTTGAACTGTATTAAATTGCCATTGTTTCTGGTAAAAAAAAAATGATTGAATATTAGCAGTTTTTTATGGTTCAACTGAATGCGTTGGGTAAAGGGTAAAATTTAGAGGATTCTTGTTTTGTGAAAGAATTGTTTACCTTGACTTACTTTTCAGCAGAATGTTTTTGCTTTTATGCACAAAATTTTACTGTTATTCTGATATTCTAGAAGCCTACAGGTGTTATCAGAATATAAGACTTTCATTTCAGCAGAAGAGAAAATACAACATAAATAGTTCCCAATAGTACATGTTCTCTTTTTCCTTTCAAAAGAAACCAATGCTTTAAAGAGATTGGACAGTCATTCTATCATCTCGCTGAGGCAAACACCAACAAATTAAGGAAATGAGAAATGAAATGTGTCTGTTTCATCACTATTCACATGAAACCCTCTCATTGTGTAGTGCTGGTTGAGCTGCTGACCCCGACATGTTGATGTTAGTTTTTGCCTGTTTAGTCTCATAAAAGTCATAGCCCTTCTCTTTTCTCAGCCTTCCTGCAATGTGACTGCAATGTTCATAAAGCCTGATATAAATCTAAGAGAGAAATTTATAAAATCCTTAGAATGAAAAGAAGCAAAAGAATAGTTTCCTTGGGTGGGTCTGACACTTTCTGATGCATATCCTGGGTAAAAATATAGGTGGTTTCTTTTCACATGAGCGTCCATATGCCTGTGTGCATAAACCATATAGAACAATAAAATCAATTAAGTTTATTTTCACCATTCTGTCAAAAAGCATAATTATTTCCTGGGCATTCAGCCATACCAAAGTATGGCCTAAAGGTTCATTAATTTGGGTGTAGTGACACAGAAAGTAGTCTGTGATATGAGTCAAAAATCAAGTTGCAGAAAACATAAGCAGTGTCATCCAATTCTTGTAAAGCAAAAATTGCACATAATCAAAAACATATACTATATATGTCTATATGAAATGTGTGAGAACTCCACTCTGAGTGTGGGACTGGGGAGTGATGACAAAATACCTTTGTATTGTTTGCATGTTTTAAATGAGTGCATATTCTTTTTATGAACATTTAAGTTCATCTGTTTCCACCCTTCAGTTCCATGGCCTTGAATGCTTCTCTGGTCTCTGAACTGATGAAATTCTGTTCATCTCTTAAGGTTCAAATCAAATGTCTCCTTATATCTCATCAGTAAAAAGCAACTGCTTCCTGCACTTACTTGTACTTACCTCTATTCTGGAAGCTGTGGTATCTTCATCTTGAAATTTCTGCATCCCCTGCCCTTAGCACATTACATTGTCCTTAGTAGAGCTTAATAAATATTAAGTGAAGGTTTATGTGAGTGGCAGGTAGCTGGATGAAATTCAAATTCAACTCATTTTGTCTGTCAGGTAATATTGTTGAGCACTGCCTGTGACACCTGCCGTACGCCATGCTCCCTGGGGAGGTAATGATGACAAATGTCACCTCTGCCCCTCAGGAGCTCATGGTTTATCCAGGGGGATGATTACGGCAGACTACTGCCATACCTTTTAAGGACTTATGATGGGGTGAGCACATATTTGGGCAGCTAGGCCAGAAAGATGAGGAAAGAGAAGGATATGAGAAGGAAGAAATGAAATTGAAGCTGCATCATAAAGGATAAGTAGAAGTTCAACAGAGAAAGAAGAGGTGGGAAGGGCACTCGAAGCAGAAAAAGCCTGAGAACACACACCCACTCCATGGGCTCACTGGACCAGGCTGGAGAAATGGTTCCTGCCAGAGTCAGAGAGGCAGGAGGGACCAGATCACGGAGAGTCTCGTTTATCACTCCAAAGAGTTTGGATTTGGTGCTGCAGGCAGTGAAGAGACAGCGATATGCATAATTTAAAAATTATGAAAAGCATATTTGACCCTGAACCATTTCTTACATTTACTGTTGTTGGACAGCACTGCATAAGGAAAAAGAAGCAATCTGTATTAATAAATGTGATTATTCCCTTAAACTTGTGAACATGTTTGCCTCATCACTAATAAGCACTTGTTTATTAGAGGCAAATGTAAGAATATGGCTGCCTGGCCTGTAAAAGTTAAGTACCTGCTGTGGGTTTAAATTGTAAAAACATCTTAAAATTGTAAACATGCTTATGTAAAATATAATCTGTTAACAAGTAACATCTCTTGTATATACCCTGGTTTACCGGACATATGAAGGCACCAGTAAGGATGACGCAAACTTGAAACAGCAAAAAGTAAAGTATGTTAAAAATAACTCGATTCAAAAACTACCTCAGCATAATAAAAGCCACACATGAAAAGCCCACAAGAAACATAATACCCAATGGTGAAAGATGAAGCTTTTCCTCTAAGGTCAGGAACAAAGAAAGAAGGCCCACTTTCACCACTTCTATTCAACATAGTACTGGAAGTTTTAGCCAGAGTACCTAGGCAAGACCAGAGGAACTTGGCAAGAAAAGGAAATAAAAGGCATACAAATTGGAGAAGAAATTATCTCTTTCTGAGGGTGGTATGCTCTTATATGGAGAACGTCCTAAAGAGTATCCCCACCAGGAAACAAACAAACAAGCAAACTGTTAAAGCAGATGAATGAATGCAGCAAAGCAGTGGGAAACAAATTGGAACACAAAAGTCAGTTGCATTTATATACCCTAAAATGAAAAATATTAAAAAGAAATTAAGAAAGCAGTTCCATTTATAATAGCATCAAAAAGATGAAATATTTAGGAACTGACCAAGGATATGAAAGATTTGTACAGTGAAAACTACAACAGATTGTTGAAAGAAATTAAAGAAGATATAAATAAGTGGAAACACATCCCACATTCATGGAGTGGAAGACCTAATATTGTTAAGATGCCAATACAATCAAACAGATCTACAGACTACTACCTTTATAATTAAAAATGGTTAAGATGGCAAATTTTATGTTATGTATATTTTACTAAATTAAAAGAAATGAGGGAAAAAATGTGCAGCAAGACCATGCCCACCACACAGTATGATATTTCACAGCTCTATATATTTTCTTTTGTCTTTACCTGTAACACAAAGTGCCTTTAAAATGACCTTTTGTTTGGTGTGTATCACAAGAACACAAGAGATTTACAATAAACAATATCTCACACATGAAAAATGACTGGGTTCCCAGGTAACATAAAAAGCCTAGAGTAAAATGTCTCAAAGAGATTGCATCATCCAAACTGAAGACATGAGAGTCGTAACAAAGTGGTCTCAGTGGGCCAGGAAGAAGATGACAGGCCTGAAGTGTGGACGAGGGGGAGGGGACGGATTTGAAAAATATTTATGAGGTACAATTTACATAATTTACTGATAACTTTTATGAAATGAGTTGATAACAGTGGCTCCATTTTGTACCCTGGACTCCATCTTGATAAAAATATGAAACTGCTGACCTTGCTGATTTGCCAAAAGCGAGTTAGTTGCTGAGAAAGGACTTTCTGAAGGACTGCAAAAATATACTCTTTCCGGGGTGGCCCGGTGGAGCAGTGGTTAAGTTTGCAAGTTCTGCTTCAGCGGCCCAGGGTTCGCTGGTTCAGATCCCAGGTGTGGACCTATGTACCTCTTGTCAAGCCATGCTGTGGTGGCATCCCACATACAAAGTGGAGGAAGATGGGCACAGATGTTAGCTCAGGGCTAATCTTCCTCAACAAAAAATAAATATATATATATATACTTTTTCTGGTGACAAGACATCCTGAGTGAGTTAATGAACTGTAACATAAATTGATCCTAACAAAATGAGGTGGCTGTCCTGGGCTCTCCTTGTTGCTCATAAGAACTCCTGTCTTTCACCCCTCAGGGGACACTTTTCTAGCTGCAGCCAGAACTGTGTTCCTGAACTGCAGTTCAAAGACCCCAAGTCAACTCTCTCCTTTTGCTTTGCAGTTGCCTCTTTTTTCTATGTTGACACTTGAAAGTTTTAATTTAAAGATAATTTCAATTAGATATTTAAAGTATGCCGATGCTTTCTTCTGCCATCTTAAAGCTGCTGCCGAGCCCTTCCGCTAAGTTTTTCATGTCACTTATGGTACTTTTCATCTTGAATTTTCCTTAGGTACTTTTATATGCCTATTTCTCTATTGAGATTCCTTATTTGTTGTATTTGTGCCATATTATTTTCCTATAATTCTTTAAACATACTTTATTTTTTAAATATTTCTTCATTGAAGTGAAATTCATATAACACAAAATTAACCATTTTAAAGTGAACAATTCAATGGCATTTAGTACATTCACAAAGCTGTGCAAACACCTCTTCTATCTAACTCTGAAACATTTTCATCACCCCAAAAGGAAGCCCTGTACCTACTAAATGATTGCTCCCACCCCCTTCCATCCCCAGTCCCTGGGAACTGCCAATCTGCTTTCTGATCCTATGGATTTACTTATTCTGGATCTTCCAAATCAGTGGTGCCATGGTCGGAATGTTGTAGCCCCCAAAATTCATACGTAGAAGTCCTAACCACCAAAGCTGATGCTATTAGGATGGGGGGACTTTGGGAGATGTTTAGGTAATGAGTGTGGAGCCTTCATGAATAGGATTAATATTCTTATAAAAGAGATCCCACAGAGATCTCTAGCCCCTGCCACCAGGCGAGGACACAGAGAGGCGGAACCCTCTGTGAACCAGGAAGCAGCCTTTATCAGCCGCCACACTGAATCCGCCAGTACTGCAATCCTGGACTTCCCAGCATTCAGAACGGTGACAAATTAATTTCTGTTGTGTATAAGCCACCCAGTCTGTGGCATTTCGTTACATCAGCCTGAATGCCCTAAGACAAGTGGCATCATACAATATGTGAGCTTCATACAATATGTGAGCTTCTTTCTGTCTGGCTTATTTTACTCAGCAGAATGTTTTCAAGGTTCATCCACATTGTAGCATGCATCAGTGCTCCACTTTTCTATGGCTGAATAACATTCCATTATACCAATACACCACAATGTGCTTATCTATTAATCAGTTGATGGACATTTGGGTTGTTTCTACCTTTGGCTATTGCAAATAATGCTGCCATGAACATGTACTGTACAGGTATTTGTTTGAGTACGCGTTTTTAATTCTTTTGAGTATGTACCTAGAAGGGGAATTCTATGTTTAACTTTTTGAAGAACCACTAAATTGTTCTCTACAGCAACTGCGCCATTTTACATTCCCACCAGTAATGCACAAGAATTCCAATTTCTCTACATCCTCACCATCGGTTGCTATTTTCTATTGTTTTATTAGTACAACTCTAGTGGGTGTGAAGGGGGATCTCATTTTAGTTTTGATTTGTATTTCCCTAATAAGTGATAGTGTTGAACATCTTTCCATTGGCTTATTGATCATTTGTATATCTTCTTTGGAGAAATGTCTATTCAAGTCCTTTGCCAATTTTTAAATGGATTGTTGTCTTTTGGTCATTAAGTTATGAGTTCTTTATACATTCTGGATATTGAAGCATTATCAGATAAATGACTTGCAAACATTTTATCCCCTTCTGTGAGTTGCCTTTTTACTCTGTTGATAGTGTCTTTTGATGCACATAAGTTTTTAATTTTGATGAAATCCCATTTATCTATTTGCTCTTTTGTTGCTCATGCTTTTGGTATCATATCTAAGAATCCATTGCCAAATCCGGCATCAGGATGATTTACCTTATGTTTTTTTTAAAAAAGTTTTATGATTTTAGCTCTTATATGAAGTCATTGACTCGTTTTTAGTTAATTTTTGCATATGCTGTGAGGTAAGGCTCCAAATTCATTATTTTCCATGTGGATATGCAGTTTTCCCAGTACCACTTGTTGAAGAGAATATTCTTTTCCCATTGAAAGATCTTGGCACCGTTGTCAAAAGTCAATTGGTCACACATATAGGGGTTTATTTCTGGACTCTCAAGTCTATTTCATCGGTCTATGTCTAGTTTATGCTAGTACTACACTGTTTTGTATATCATAGTTTTTTAGTAGGTTTTCAGATTAGGAAGTGTGAATTCCCCCAGCTTTGCTCTTTTTCAAGATTGTTTTGGCTATGCCCTCACTGCGAACATGGTCTTCACAACTGCCCCTGAGCCAGGGAAGAGGGTGGAACATGGGCAGGTAAAAACGTCGCAAAGCTTTCCTACTATTTTTTAAGTTGTCTTTTCCTTGATCCAGCATTTGTTTGGTTGCTGTAAAACTCTGATTATTCTTCAGAGTTCTGATAAAGTTGATTTTGACAGTTTGTCCTTGGTATTTCAATGTTTCCATGGAAGGACAGGCCCTTGGAGTGATGTACCCTGCCATTTTCACTAATGTTCCTTTAATTCTTTGAACATATTACAATAGTTTTTTTGAAGCCATTTGCTAAATCCAACATCTGGACCTGCTCAGTGCCATTTCTATTGGCTGCTTTTTTCCCCTGAGCTAGGGTCATACTTTCCTATTTCTTTTCATGTCTTATGATTTTTTTGTTGAAAGCTGGACAATATATTGTAGCACTTCTGTATTCTCACTGTCCCCCTAGTTGTTGCTCTTATTTCTCTTTAGCTACTTGCCTGGACTTAAACTATGGGATCTGTGTCCCTGGCAATGTATGGCTGCTGACGCCTCTGCTCATTTTTTAAATTCTTATTTTTACTTTTCAGTCTGCCTTCCTTGAAGTTGCCCAGGTGTCTGCCTCCTTGGTGGTCAGCCAGTGATTTGGGCAGGAACTATAGTTAACACCTTGAGCCCATAAGGCTTGCCCCCTCTGCCTATAGATCTGTGTGTGGTTTAGAGAGTGCACTCAGAGTTCAGCCAGTTCCCAAGACCGCCTTGACTTTCACTTTACGTTCAGCTCTCTTGGTTCTCCCCGGAGCATACATGTAGGCTTACAGGTAGCCAGGGGTGAGGCTTATCCAGCCCTCCTATAACTATCTATTTTCCAGAATCTCTCCATGAAATTTCTGTCTGTTTCACCACTTGCCCCAATGGGGACTGCAACCTCAGGTTAGCAAAGCTGTGGGTTCTCTCCATTTGTTTCCTAAAGTTTGCTACTTTGTCTGACAAACCTGCCAGTGTGGGTTTTTGCCCTCAGCACCAAATCATATATGCTCCCTCTAGCAGCAAGGTTGCTGGTTTTCACGGCCAATGTGTCCATTATCAATTTATTGCCTCTTAGGTCCAAATTCATCCTTCATTGGGTGATTGTAAAAATAGATCTGGGCCATTTAAACAGTCTTCCTTTGCCATTTGGCATGATGTTTAAGCTTTGTCAGTAGTGGAGGCCAGAGACACATTGCAGGAGGAAGGAATTTTCCTTCCAAGTTCCTGTTCAGGTGGCAGGCTCCCAGCTTGCAGCGCCTGCAGCGTGCATGGCTTCTCCAGCAGCCACTCCTGCAGTGCACGCATCTTGTACAGCACCAGACACCTGCAGCATGCACAGCTTCTCCAGCATCCAGTTCACACAGCATACAGTGGCAGCAGCACCCAGCAGCCGGCAGCTTTCCCTGTTAAGCCTTCAGGCAGATTTGTAGTGGATGCCTTTAGTGAGACACCACTCCATGAACGGCTTCCTCCACTCTTTCGACAGCAGGTTTTCAGAAAGCTCCAGAGGGCAGATTTTTTCCAGCAAGCTCCTTTGGTGTGGCACCATTATGACTTCTCTGCCATTCAGAGAGCCATAGCTGTGCTCCCTCCAACAAGGTCTGGTTCTCAGCCAGGGGGATGGGTGGAGGGGTCTTCGCTGGGCACTCTGTCTCAGCCTCAAGGCTAGTGCCTACTTCTTGTATTCCTGCTGTTCTGATATTTTTTAGAGTTCTCTTTACTTTTTATTAGCTAATACTTTGTTACTCCAATCCCTCCTTATAGCTAATAATTTATTATAATAAATTTTCCTGCTCAAATTACTGTGTGGTTTTTCTCTCTGGACCAGATCTTGACTTGTACATTCACCTTAGAAAAACTAAGCTCTCTCTGACTGCCTGGAAGGAGGCAATGGGAGCAGCCCCAAACAAGAAAACCTCAGATTCTCACTGTTCTTACCCGAATTTCCAGCACATTTTCATAATAAATATTTCTCAGCTTGTTGTTTACCTTGGATCAATTTCTAGAGCCCCAATATAGTTGTGTTTGGCAACTTTGTCTACCTTTATACTTGTGTTTGGCAAAAGAATTCACCCATCTCTTCACGTTACCATAGCCAGAAGTCTCTCCAATCTCTGAAGTTAATTTTAAGAATGTATTTTATTGTATTAAAACTGATTTAATATAGCACCAACAAACTTTTATGGGCTTACTTTTGGAATTCATTAAAGAATTTTTAAAATTATAAATGTTATTAAAAAGCAGGCAAACTTGTCATTACAGACATTGAAATCCAAGATAATTCACAAAAAGTAGTTGAAACAATAAAAGAATTCAGCAAGAAAAAATGTTATGTAATGTATGAAAACCAACAGTTTTCCTATAGGCAAATAAGAGCGTGTTCAAAAATATATTAAAAATTTTATTTACAACAAAAAGAAGAATCAAATTGAATAGAACAAACCTAATAAGAAATGTTTATCTATATGTGCATCTGTATGTAGAACCTGGTTGCCTATATTGAGGGGTTTAACGAGACTTGAATAAGTGGAGACACCATATTGTTCTTAGGAAGATGTCACTACTTTTGTAAAGATGTCCTTTCTCACCAATTAATTCATATTAATTTAATAGAATGCTAATCAGAATATAAACACAATTTTTTATAGGTTGGACCCTAAATACTTATTCTAAAATTTATCTTGATAGACAACATGTGAGAACAGCCAGGAAAAATTCCAAAAATAAAGGAATAGTGCAACAATAGACAGATCAACAAAACAAAATAGAGTCCACATGTAGATCCAAGTCCATTTGGACTTTAATATGTAATAAAAACGTTTTCAGATTAATAAAGAAACAATGATGCGTTATTAAATAAATTATGGAACACTGTATCAACATTAATTTGGGAGGCAAAAGCCTACATTACTCTTTCAATTCTAATTCCAAAATCAATTAAATGCATCCAAACAAAAAAAGACTGACTACGTAAAAACTTTACACTTTTACTTGATGAACAATAACTACAATAAAAAATTATAAGTAATGCCCAAAGAAAAATGCCAAGGATAGACTGCAGAATAATTGAAACACATGAGGAAGAGCTCATTTATAAAGCTTTTTACACATCAAAGAGAAAAATGATACACACCCGATAAAAATATGGATATACAACATTACTTATTAGCCTCTCTAATAATACCCAGTTTTGGAATGGGTGTGGGGAAACAACATAAGCTGGCACATCCTTTTTGAAGACTGTTTACAGCTTTCAAATTTTTACAAGTGTACACATTTCAGTGGAAAAATTCTATATTTTTGGCATTTGTGCCAAAGAAATCACACAAATATGCAAAGATATATGGACAAAGATATGCACTGCATATTATGATAATAATTGGAAAGGAATTAAATATTCATCAAAAAAGGATTAAATAAATATGATACATCCCTACCTAGAATAATATGCTGCTAGGCAAAAGAATGAGATAGTTCCACAAAGCATGACCAGACAACTGGACCACAAAACAATGTTAACTGTAAAAATGAGTAAGTAAACATAGAGCTTTTTGAAAAATGTGTGTTTGTTTGTGTCTGTACTGAATAAAGTCTAGTTAACTCTGCTTATGTTTGAGAGGTGAGAGGGAGCTGCCATTATCTCATCAGGCACTGAGGAATTTTGATCAGTTTAGCATTTATTTAGAATTTAAAAATAAATGCTTAAATGTATTTACATAAAATAAGGGAAAACGCTATCAAGTATTTAAGGAATAACAAGGCTTATTTAACAGTCTCGTTCAGCAAGGACTTAAGGGGGATAAAAAAAAGCAAGTTGCAAAGCATACTCTTGATTTTCTAAGAGTACATAAAAATGAAAAGCATCCTGTTTGCATAAAACGAATAAGTGCGGTTGGGTTGTCAGTTTCTTAGACTGCCACTACTGTCACATTTACCTTTCATGTTAAAGGTGCATGTTTTCGGGGTTTTTTGTCTTTCCCAAAGGAAGCCCACATGATACTGAGTACGGTCCATTTTTGCAAAAGCGGAAAATTCAGCGCGATTAGGAGGGCAGATCCAGGACCCTCGGGAATGGACCGACCGCCGTAAACGCTTGGTTCCCAGCCAAAACGGACCGACACGCCCCTCAGCGGGGCCAGGGAGCGGCCGCAGTCACCCCCAGGCCCGGCTCCACCGGGGGCGCTCTCCCCGTCGGCCGAGCGCGGGGCAGGACGCGCCGCACACCCGCCGGCTCCCTCCCGCCCGCGGACGCCGAGCGGGCCGGCCGGGGGTCGCACCCGCTTCTCAGGGCCGCGGTCCGGCTGCGCCACCGCGCACAGGGTCCGTCTCGGAAACTCCACCGCGTCAGGAGGAAACGGTTAACGTCAAGTACTGCTGGCCCAATACACGGACAGAGGAAAAAGGTGTTTCTATAACATTACGCCCATCTCTGGAAGATGCATGATTTGCACAACCATTTCCTTATTTTTGTTGTATTTTGGCGTTTTAGTTCTCTATTTCTGAAAAGCTATCTTGATTTTTTTTCTTTTCTGGGGTAAACGTCTTGGTCACAGACACCATTATTTTAGAGTTGACAAATAGAAATGGCAAGCAATAGGACATATTGGAGAATATGAGGAAGCCATTTGGTGTAAACCTAATTCGGCCTGACTTTGTTTTTTTCAAAAGGGCCTGACTGTGGCGTTGAGCACGCATTGCATATCTGCTTAGACATTTCCTATGGCCAGAACAAATGGCCTTAAGATAAAGGTGCAACTTCCCCCCACACTGGCATTTCCTTAGGGATAAGCATCTTTCCTTAGGCTAGGAACTGACCACCCAGCTCACCTGTGACCACCCAGCTCGAGGCAGCAGACCTGCCACCCTGCTATGATCACGGAGACAGCAGACCTATCTGCTGCGTCCATCAACCGCTGTGGCGACAGAGCAGTCTCACGACTATTGTGAAAGAGACATTTCAATCCTACGTGAAACATCCTCTCTGGGGGTATATAACCACTCTGTGCACCCCACTTCTTCGGTTCGGGAAGAAAGGCCCCAGGCCATGGTCCTCACATTTTAGCTCAGAATAAACTCTCCCAACTTTTCATTTATAGATTGGTTATGGATTATTTTCGTTGACAGAGTAATGCTATGCATTTCCTACCGTTTTATTTACATTTCACAGCTTTAGTCCCAAGAGATATTTACCTGGACTTCTCTTGGCAGTTTCAAGTTTAAAAGGCACACTGCTGGAGGAAAATTCATATTTTTTTAAATTTTATTTAAAAAGAATTGTAGCACAAAATTTTTCAAACAGAAAATTAGAAGACAATGAAATAAGCATCCATATATATTTCCTCGATTTACAAAATCTTCACACTTTGTCCTATTTTATTTGCCTGTTTTAGCTGAGAATTTGTAAAATTAAAGATACATAATTTCAATCCTAAATACTTCAGTAGGCATGAGTTTTAAAACTAAGAAAATTTTCCCACATACTCCTACCATTATTTTCATAATTAACGAGTAAGAGTAATTTTCCTTAACATTTCCAACGTCCCGACCATATTTCAGTTTCACTCACATCTTCCAGTTGCTTTTAAAATGCAGAAAAGCCCTAACAGTCACCTCAGGTCGGGCAGCAAGGTTGACGGAAAACGCAGCCTTGTCTCCAGCTGGCTCGGCGCGGAACTCCCCACACCGTCCTCTTGGCTCCTTCCGCGCATGTGCAGTCCTAGCTCCGCCTCCTTCCGTCCGGGTCTCCCAGCTCTGCTGGGACCAGGGTCGCGGAGTTTCGCTGTCTTTGCGCCTGCGTGGTGTGAGCACTGGGGTGAGAAGACCAAGGGGCTGGGACCTCGCGAGGCTTGGGGAACTCTCCCCACCTCCCCACAGGTGTTCTCCGGGTTTCAGAAGGCCCCAGGAGGCGCCCCTCGGCGCCCGCGACGCGTGTCAGGCCCAGGTGGTGACGCGGCCTTCGGGTTCCGGGGCGTCGTAGGTGCGGTGGAGCCAGTCAGGAGCGGGGGCCATGTGTCCGGCCCGCCTGCAGCCCGACCCGAGAGAAGCCCACGTCGGTGGCGGGAGGCCGGTTAAAACGCGGACGGGGCCCGGGTCTGCGGGGCAGCCGAGCTCCGGAGCCGGAAAGGCCCGGTCAGTCCCGGCTCTGTCACCTGTGAGGATGGGCGACAGAAGGGCCTGGGTCAGCGTGCTCGTCTGGACGTGAGATTAATAGCGCCGTCTCATGGCGTCATTTTGAGCCTTAGGTCCGAGTCATCGTTGTACGGTGTTTAGACGAGGGCCGGGTAGGAAGCCCTGGGTAAGGGACAGCTGCTGCCGTAGTTGGAAGTCAGTTTGTTGGTGTCGCTGGATGGCCTGATGTGCCCTCACGCCCGCTTCCCCAGCACCCAGGCTCAGGTCGGTGGCCCGATGTGCTCGGTCGGGAGGTCGCAGCGCGGGATTTGGGTTCAAGGGCAGGTGGCTTCCCTTCAGCCTCAGGCTTTGTCTGATGTCACACCTGCCCAAGACTGGCACTGCGGCCTTCCCGGCTCTTAGGACCGTGGCCTGTCCCCACATTCCCAGGGATGTAAGGGAAGGGATGTGGATGGAATCGCACCATGTGTCACATGTACCCTGGGGTTTCTTGTGTCTCTTCAGGTCCCTTGGGTCAGACAGAGGGGCCTGGCCCCTTCTGCGCTGACAGTATGTCCTTCAAGTCTGATATTGTAGTGAATTTCAAGAGTCAGGCTTTGGCCCCTAAAGTGAATTTGTTTCCCAGATCCACGTCCCAGTTTCCTTGAACAAAGCACCCCTTGTGAGGCAGGAAGCAGGGGCCTCTGTGCAGGAGTCTTAGGTGGAGGAGAGCACCCCTCTGACCTTAGACCTCTCTCCAGAGCTTCAGAGCAGAGACAGAAGAGCCCAGAAAGAGCAGGTCCTAGATTTGCAAGGTCAGAAGCCCGGATCTCCTTGCCCAGAATGAGCCAGACTTGATGATGATGCCACCTTCAGGAGCCACCACACCGTGTGACAGTGGGGGGTTTGTTCGTCCCTGAGAAGAGCAGGTGAGCTGGGGTGGCCCAGGGGCAGGCTGCTCAGGAAAGGCTGCTTTGTTGGGGAGCTTGTGAGGGCGAGGTCCGGGTGACAGGGACAACCAGGCAAAGGGAGGAGGTTCTGGCTCTGGTCCCCTTAAATGGCCCCCACTCTTTACAGAGGCTGCGCTGCTGTCAGACGTGTCTGTCACCGCATGTGACATTAGTGACATCATCCTGACCTCGCAGGATCCCAGAATAATGATGCTTGAAGGATTTTCCGAAGTCGTCTACTTGCAGCTCTCTTGAAAACTGTAAAGACGTTGGGCCTGAAAGTTTCAGTGACTTGTCCAGGGAAACCGGGTTTGTGACAGAGTCAGAAGGAAAACTGCAGTTCCCTCTCTCACAGATAAGTCACCAAAAGCATCTTATCAAAGGGGCCTTCTGAGAAACTGTTTTAACCCAGTTAAAAGTTTTTTTTTTTTAAACCTTGCCTTAAAGCATCTCATACCAGTTTTAAGGAAAGAGTAAATAGCTTCCCTTCCATTGCCATTTGCATAGATTGGATTTTAGTCATGGGTGTGCATTGCATTATATTGAATACTTTTCTGTATCCACTACAGTAAAGTTTTATCTTGTTTCCTTATCCTGTCGTGTACTTTAATTTTAATAATCCTTTGTTTTCTTCATTTTTATGTTAATCAGTCATAAGAACACATAAATTATTGCTAAATCAATAGAAAAAGAATTTATATTCAACCAGTGAAAAGCTGCAGGTTCAAGATCCCATGATCATTTCACATTTGCTCATGGACAAGTGGTGCCGTCTCTACGTGGCCCTTCCCATGCTTTTTCAAGTCCCAGAGGGCCCTGTTCCCACAGGGAGGCTGCTCCCCAGCTGCAGTGCTGTTATTCTGGGAGGTGAGCATAGGAGCTGTAAGGCAGGCTAGATCTTGTGAGCCCGGGCCTCTTTCTGTCCCCTCAGCTGAACCGTCACAGTTCTCTACACTCTCCCAGGAGACACATCTCAGGTCTCATTCCCCATTTGTGTTATAATGGATTTATGAGGTTTAGAAGAAACCGTATATTAAATGGAAAAGTAGGAATAGAGATCAAGTCAACCCTGAGGGAAAATAGACACAGTTTCCCCATTAACTGTGATGTTTGCTGTTGGCTCTTGGCGGGTAACCTTTGTCAGGGTGGGTAGATTCCCTCCAGTTTTTTTAGATTTCAACCGAGTTGTAAATGTGCATTGACTTATACTGAGTACTTTTTCTGTGTCTGTTGAAAGGAAGGTATAATTTATTTGCTTTATAAATATTGTAAATGGTATAATGGATTTTCTAACGAGCCTATTCTTGAATTCCTGTATAGACCCTACTAGCTATTGAGTGTGGTGAGTTGCTTCTTATAGATGTTGCAGGAGTCTTTTCCCAAATACTATTTTTAGGATTTCTATTTCTGTATCACAAGTTAATTCATCCTGTGATTTTCTAACATGGCTGTCCAATAATGCTGTCATGCTTATAGGCTCATAAAAGGAATTGGGATGCTTCCCTGCTCTTTATTTTCTTTATTTTGTTTTTCCTAATAATTTATGTGAGAAAATTACCCATTACTTGTAGATTTTCTGAAACTCATAATGTGGGCCTTGGAGGGGCTACAAAATCATATGAAAGTCAAGATTTTGATTATTGAACTACTTTATTGAATGATCGTAGGTTTAGCATTCATTTCTACTTTTCTTAATTTAATTTTTGTCATTGTAGTTTCATAAAAACTCATAGTTTTATATCTTTTACTGTATTTTCTTAACCTAGGTCATAGTATTCTCATGATTCTAAAGTTGTCATTCTGTTATGTCAACAATTCCTATTTTTATTATTTTTGAAATTTTATTTTAACACAGAGACTGCTGATCAAAAGAAGAACAAGTTGTGTTCTAGGTGGCCTAATCTGAAATTTAGAATTTCTAGGTTCCTGTGTGGTCTTGGCATTTTCTGCTGACAGCATTCTCTAACTACTGAAAGTAGAAGGGACCAATTTGGTGCTCTGGGGGTCCTCTGCACCCCCAGCTGTCAGTGGTTTTGTTTTGTTTTGCGTAAGTCATCTATCCATAAGGCTGTAAAATCTAAAAAGTTATTGTACTTTGGGAGGCTCACAAGACCGCCCTCAAGTTCAGTCATTCAGTAGAAGGACTCACAGAATTCAGAAAAGTCGTTATACTCAAGGTTATGGTTTCCTACAGCAAAAAGATAGAGAATAGCATCAGCAAAGGAAGAGACGCACATAGGGCAGAGCCCCAGAGAGACCAGGGGAGCTTTCAGTTGTCCTCTCATGGTGGAGTTCTGCAGACGCTGCTTACCTCCCAGCAGCAATATGTGCCATTGCACATGGAGCACTGCCCACCAGAAGCTCCCTCAAGCCTTGCTGTCCAGAGATTTTACTGGCATTCAGTCACATAGCCATGGCTGAACTCCGGCATGGCTGACCTTAGTCTCCAGAGTCAAACTGATAGTGCATAGCCCAAGGCCCCTATCATAAATCACACGGTTAGCATAGGCTGTCTGGCATAGACCAAGGCCCCAAGGGAGAGAGGCTTGTCAGGCAGGGCATGCGAGGGCTTAGAGGTTGACTCCCAGGAGCTGGACCAGAGCCAAACCTTTCTTTGGGCGAGGTGAATCCCCTACTGAAAAGGCATGTGTTAAGAAATCCTACTGCCATCCCTCTCTTCATCTACCCCCAGCATCCTCTGCCTCCTATAGGAAGCCATGTTAATTGTTTCATATATCCTTCCACTGTTTAGTTATGAAAAGGAAAGCAAATATGGATACATTTATCCTAATTCCTAGCCAACAGTTTGTATCCTATATACCCTGTTCTGTTCCTTCTTTTCACATAATTTACTCTAGACACTTCCATATCAGTACTTAGTGAACTTCATTTTCTTTTGGCAGCTGCGTTGTATTCATTATGTGAAAGTACCATTGATTTTTTTCAGTGTACTTAGGAGTTTCTTAGGAAAAACGCTTAAGTTGTTTACAGTGAATGAGTTTAAATAACTTCATACGCATAAAGGTTATACTTATAGGTTAAATGCTAGAAATGGGGTTACCTGGTCAGAGGTTATATGCATTTTTAATTTTGATAAATACTGCACAATTGCCCTCCATAGTGGTTGTAACATTTTGCATTCTTGTGTGCAAAATATTTGTTCATGTGCCATTCATTTAATTGAGCACCTACTATGCACCAGGCACTATTCTAGATACTGGTAAGACAGTAATGAACACAATAGACAAAAAGCTGTCATCATGTAGCATACGTTAAAGTGAGGAAGAAGAAAAAAACTTTTAATAGTAACTTAGTTTGTGTCAGAAGTTGAAAAATTCCTATGGAAAAAATAAAGCTGCATAAGTTGTATGGAGAGGGTTTGGAAGGACAGATTTTAAAATAAAGTAGTCAGGCTTCCATTAGAAGATATTTTAGAGAAACTTTAAAGAAAATGAGGGAGTAAGTTGCTTGGACAGTTAGAGAACATTTTAGTCCAAGGAAGTACCCAGTTGTCTGACCGCATGTCCGGGTGCACGAGCGGTGCAGGATTGGTTGTGGAGAGACCGAAGAAAAGGCCCAGAGACGACGTATGAGACAAAGGGCTTGTTGGGTCTTACTTACAGGGTGTGTCCAGTGGCGGCCGGCGGGAAGGAGTTACTGTTGCCTCGAGCAGAGAGGGGTTTGCTTATGTAAGCAGGGAAACAAAGGATATGGGCTTGCCAGGAGGGACTGTCCTTGCATGGTGGGCGTTCCAGGGATCAGTAGCTCATGTGGAAGGGCTCTGTGTTCCCTCAAGATGTGATGTGCTTTGAGAAAAACAGTTACACTGCCAGATGGTTAGCATACTGGGGACATAGGCTAGTGCCAGGCAAGCGTGACCCTACACCTGTGCAGATGCCCTGAGACAGCGTAGTGCTAAAGGGATTCCAGGACAGCTAGGAGGCCAGTGTGTCTACAGCAGAATAAATACGGGGAGTAACAAAACAGATAAAGAGGGTGGGTCGTGTGGGATCTTGAAGGCCATTGCTGAGTGTCTGGCTTCAGCTGAAGTGACATGTGGAACCATTGTGAAGGGTGATGTGGCATGAGTTCCCCCAGACCCAAAGACCATGACTTGAGTGCATGGCTGTACAGGGAAGAGTGAAACAGGAAAGAGGAAATTAAATATTGGTGTTCTCTCAAATTCTGTATTTGGCCAGTTCTCTCCTAGGTTTATATGTCTTTTCTGAGCCAGGTCTTTCCCTCTGATGACTTCAGTTACCACCTTAATGGCTAACATCTCCTAAATTTTTGTCTTTATCCTAGACTTCTCATGTGTGCTCCAAAATCATACAGACAGTTGTGGTGTGGATAATTCCACCTCTTTGCTCGCAGAGATTTTAAATACAAAATGAGAATCTGGGCTCACTATGACGTTCTGCTTCTGCCCAACCCCATTCTCCTGTTCTTTTAGTCTCAATTTATGGCATCATCCATCACCCACCCAATTTCTCACGCACCTTCTCTCTCTAGCTGCCCAAGAAATTAATGACCGGATTTTGTTTTTTTCTCTTAGAGGTTTAGTGTCCTGTGCTTCACTCCCATTGCTTTGCCTTAACATAGCTGGTCATCTCTTAAGTTGGTTTCTTCTGTTTTAAGATTTTCTCCACGCCTCTTCTAGAGCATTGCTTCTTGAAAGACGAGTCTAGTCATATGTGCCACCTCCAGGGCTTACATGTATCTTTGTTGGTTCCCCATTATCCCAGCAGAGAATTCTGCGTGGGGTGTGCGTACCCTAGAGAGTGCTCAGGACAGTCCATTGGGGTACAGGAAAAGATTAGAGGAGGCCTGCTTATAATAATTTTATCTTAAAAAAATAAAGCACTAAGCTTGATCAGTGTATTAGTTTTCTATTGCTGTCATAACAAATGACTACAAACTTAGAGGCTTAAATCAACACAAGTTCATTATCTGACAAGTCTGAGGATTTGAAGTCTGACAGGTCTCCCTGGACAACAATCAGGATGTTGGCAGGGCTGCATTCCTCTGGAGGCCATACGGGAGAATCCGGTTCCTTGCCTTTTCATTGTTTCTAGAGGCCAGCCCACATTCTTTGCCTCCTGGCTGCCTTCTTCCATCTTCAAAGCCAGCAGCATCATAACCCCGCTCCCCCAAGCCATCTTTTGTTGTCAGTCTCTCTGACTACAACTGGGAAAGGTTCTCTGCTCTTAAGGATTTGTGTGATTAGGGTGGGTCTACCCAGATAATTCAGGCTAATACCCTCATTTCAAAGTGCTTAACCTTAATCACATTTATAAAGTCCCCCTTACCCTGGAAGGTAACGTGTTCACAGGTTAGGTCATGAAGATCTTTAGGGCACCGTTATTCTACCTGCCATTATCAGTATTAGATTAACTGGTAATGTAGGTTTATAATATAAGTACATACAAATTAATTAGGATATGAGAGTAATATTTGTACTAATTGTATGAGAACCCCAAAGTATAAGACAAAGTTAGGGCCATAATAGGCATCCTTTATAGCATTTTGTCTTAAACTCTCCACAGTAAACATGATAAGAATTAATTCCCAAAGATATTTTCCAGGTCTCCTGTTTCTGAACTCTCCATATTGAATAGAAATGTGCTGTTACAGGCAGCAGTGTCATTCAAGGACATGACTGTGGAGTTCACCCAAGAGGAGTGGCGGCACCTGGGCCCTGCTCAGAGGGCCCTGTACAGAGATCTGATGCTGGAGAACTACAGCCACCTGGTCTCCGTGGGTGAGCAGACCTTACCATGTGACTCCCTCTAGAATGTAACCTGTTTTTTGTTTTTTAATGTTAATTATTGTTGTGGAGGTGTATTTAACAAAAAACGAAACTCAACAGTTTTCGTTGTACAATTATTGAGTTTTGAGAAATATATACAGTTGATTTTTGTCACCAAAATCATGATATAGAATATTTCCATCACCCCAAAATGTACCTTGTAGCCCTTTGTAGTCATTCCCGTCCTCCCACTCCCCCAGGGTCCTCGCATCCACTATTCAGCTTCTACCATGTTTTGCCTTTTTTATAATTACGTGTAAGTGGAATCATACAGCATATACTCTCCTTTGCCTGACTTCTTTCACTGAGCATAGTGCTTTTGAGATTCAAACACATTTTGTACATTAGTAGTTTGTTATTTTTATTTCTGAGTTGTGGTCATTTGTACATATATAGTCTGTTATCTACTTACCAATTGATAGACATTTTGGTTGTTTCCAATTTGGAGCCGTTATGAATTAAACTGTTATGAATGTTTGAGTGCAAATCTGTGTGAACATTTGTCATTTCTCATACGTAAATACTGAGGAGTTGATCGCTGGATCTTAGGAAAAGTGTATGTTTAGCTTTATAAAAAACGGCTAAATGTTTCCAAGGGGTTATATTGCTTTCATGCCTATTAACAAGGAATGAGAGTTCTGGTTGCTCCACATCCTAACACTTGGTCTTCTAGTCTTACTATTTTTCACCATTCTGTTGGGTATCTAGTTGTAGCTTAGTAGGTTTCAATTTGTATTTCCCTAATGGCTAATGACGTTGCAGATGCGTTTTTGTGTTCTGTTTCGGAAATCTCTGTCTAATGCAAAGTCACTAAGTGCAGTTTGGGAGGTCTCCAAGACCACTTGCAGGTTCAAGGATTCACTAGAAGGATTCACAGAGCTCAGAAAAGCCATTATACTCTTGTTTGTGGTTTATTACAGCAAAAGGATGTAGACTAAAATCAACAAAGGGAAGAGGCACGTAGAGCACAGTCCAGGAGACACCAGGTACAAAGCTTCCAGCTGTCCTATCCCAGGAGAGTCATGTGGGCAGTCCTCTTTTTTCCCAGCAAGGGTGTATGGTAATGCACACAGAGTATTGCCAACCAGCAAAGCTCACCCGGGCGTTGGTCTCCAGGGTTTTTATTGGGAGTCAGTAATGTAGACATGGCTGATGGCCAGCTTGGCTAACCTCAATCTCCAGCCCCTCCAGACGTCAAACCAAGACCATGTGGCCCAAGGGCCCTACCCACCATAAATCACATAGTTAGCATTGTCTTTAGGTAAACAAAGACACTCTTAGCAGGCAGGACATCCCAGTACCCTGGGCTTACCTCTCCAGGAGCTGGAAAGAAGCCAAAACTTTCTTTGGGCAAGGTGAATCTTCTATTGCACACTTAAGATTTTCTCCTGTTTTCTTCAAGAAGTTTTATACTTTTATGTTTAACACGAAGTTTATGATCCATTGCCAGGTATTTCTCTATATTGTGTAGACTAGAGTTGTGGTTTATTTTTCACATTTTGAAATCCAATTATATCAGCAATAACAGATGCATAAGTTATTCTTTCTGCATTGAACTGCCTTCGCACCTTTGTCAAAAATAATTTGGGAGCCGTCCCGGTGGCACAGCGGTTAAGTTCACACATTCCGCTTCTCGGCGGCCTGGGGTTCGCCGGTTTGGATCCCGGGTGCGGACATGGCACCTCTTGGCATGCCATGCTGTGGTAGGTGTCCTACATGCAAAGTAGAGGAAGATGGGCACCGATGTTAGCTCAGGGTCAGGCTTCCTCAGCAAAAAAAGAGGAGGACTGGCAGTAGTTAGCTCAGGGCTAATCTTCCTTAAAAAAAATAAAATAAAAAATAAAAATAAAAAAATAATAAATTGACCATAAAGTGTGGATCTCTCTGGACTATATTTTCTTTCATTGATCTGTATGTCTATCTTTATGCTAATACCACACTCTTGATTAATGTAACTGTAATAAGTTTTGAAATCAGAAAGGCTAAGTCCTCCAGTGTTGTTCATCTTTTGAAAATTGTTTTGGCACATATGGTTTCTTTGCATTCCCATATAAATTTTAGAATTATTTGTCAGTGTCTTCAGAAGCCCTGCCAGAATTCCAACTGGGATTGTCCCCCATCTGTGCTCAGTTTGGGAATGATTTTACATCTTCATAATATTGAGTCATTCTGTTCCATGAAAATGATGTCTCTCTCCTTTTGTTTGGGATTTTTCTCTTTCTTTGCAATATTTTATGGTTTTCAGTGTACCTGTCTGTAGTAGGACTGCCGTAACAAAATGCCATGGGCTGGGTTGCTTAAACAACAGGAATTTTTTTCTCACAGTTCTGGAGGCTAGAAATGTAAGATCATGGTGTAGGTTTGGTTTGCCCTGAGGCCTCTCTCCTTAGCTTGCAGACAACCACCTCCTCCCTGTGTCCTTACATGGCCTTTCCTCTGTGTGTGCCTCCTGCTGTCTTCTTGTATGTCCACATTTTCTTTTACAAGAACACTGGTCAGATTGGATTAGGGTTCACCCTAATGGCCTCATTTTAAATTAATTACCTGTTTAAAGTCCCTCTCTCCAAATATAGTCACATTCTGAGGTACTGGGTGTTAGGACTTCAACATAAAAATTTGAGGTGGGAAGGGGAGACAAAATTCAGCCCATAACACTGTCTTACAAGTATAATCTGAGAGCTACCCTTTGCAGTTGGAAATTTGTTAACTTTTAATTTTCAGTTGTTTATTGGAAGTGTCTTTAAATACAATTAGTTGACATATATTTTTCTTTCTTTCTTTCTTTCCTTTTTTTTTTTTAGATGAGGAAGATTGGCCCTGAGCTAACATCTCTTGCCAATCTTCCTCTTTTTGCTTGAGGAAGATTGCCGCTGAGCTAACATCTGTGCCAATCTTGCTCTATTTTGTATGCAGGATGCTGCCACAGCATGGCTTTGTGATCAGTGTATAGGTCCTAGCCCAGGATCCAAACCCACGACCCCCAGGCCACCAAAGCAGATCATGTGAACTTAACCACTGTGCCAGAAGGCTGGCCCCTGCATATATTTTTCTTTAGTTAGGTTAGGACTGGTTAGGACTTCCAATAATACTGAATACAAATTGCAAGAGGAGGCGTCCTTGCCACATTCCTCATCTTAGGGGGAAGCATTCATCTTTCAACACAAAATATGATGTTATCTGTAGGTTTTTCAGAGTTGCCATTTATTAGATTGAGGAATTTGTTCTCTTCATAGTTTGCTGAAGTTTTTCTTTTTTAATTTATCAATGGATGTTGAATTTTGTAAAAAGCCTTTTCCTTATCTTCTGAGATGATTGTATGGTTTTTCTTTTTTATTTGATTAATATTATGAATTACATTGATTTATTGTAACAGCTTGATTGAGATATGTTCCATAGCATAAAATTCATCCATTTTTAAGTGTATAATTCAGAACTTTTTTAGTATATTCACAGAGTTGTGCAATCACCTCAATCCATTTTAGAACATTTTCATCACCCAAAGGAAAACCTCGTACCTTTAACTGCCACACACGCCCCCATCGTTCCCATCCCTCTCAGCCCTGGGCAACCACTAATCCGCTTCTGTGCCTATGGGTCTGACTATTCTCAGCATTCCATATAAATGGAATCATACAATATGTGGTCTTTTGTGTCTGATTTCCTTCACGTAACATGTTCTCCAGGTTGATCCATGTTATAGCATCTGTCAGTGCTTCATTTCTTTTTATTGCCAAATAATATTTCATTTTATGGATAGACCAGGTTTTATCCATTCATCAGTTGATGGACATTTAGCTTGCTTCCATTTTTTGAATATGAAGAATAATGCCGCTATGAACATTCATGCACAGGTTTTTGTGTGGACATTAGTTTTCATTTCTCTGAGGTATATACCTAGGAATGAAATTACTAATTCGTATGATAACTGTGTGTTTAACCTTTTGAGCAACTGCTGGACTCTTTCCAAAGGAGCTAGGCCATTTTACGTTCCCACCAGCAATGTGTGAGAATTTCAGTTTCTGCATCCTCATCTCCTATTTCTTTAATCATAGCCGTTTTATGTAGATATGAAATGGTATCTCATTGTGGTTTTGATTTGCATTTCTCTCATGACTGATAATGTTGACTATCTTTTCATGTTCTTATTGGCAATTTTTATATCTTTGGAGACATGTCTATTCAGATCCTTTGCCTGTTTTTTAATTGGGTTACTTGTTTTTTTATTGTTGAGTTATGAGAGTTGTTTATGTATCCTAGATGCAAGTCCCTTATTGAATATTTTTGATATGTAAATATTTTGTCCTATTCAGTAGGTCGTCTTCTCACTTACTTGATGGTATCCTTTGAGGCATAAAAGTTTTAAATTTTGATGGAGTCCAATTTACGTATTTTTTCTTTACTCAATTTATCTATTTTTGCTTGTTTTAGTGTCACATCTAAAAAACCATTGTCCTGCATATAAGATCATTGTTATGATCTAAGAATCCAGGGTCATGAAGACTTTCTCCTATGTTTTTTCTAAGAATTGCATAGATTTAACTCTTACATTTAAGTCTTTGATCCATCCCGCTTTGAGTTATTTTTATATGTGATGTGAGATTATGTTGATTTTTGAATGTTCAAAAATCTTATACTCCTGAGATAGAACCCCAGTTGGTCATGACATGTTAACCTTTTTTATATTTTGCTAACACTTTTTTAAGGATTTTTGCATCTATATTTCTAAAAGGATAATTGTAGATTTATTTTCTTGTTATTGTGTTTTCCTGAGTCTGATGTCATGGTAATTCTTGCTTCATAGAGTGAGTGAAATGTGTTACCATTTTCTAGAAAAGTTTGTATAGAATTCGTATTATTTCTTTTTTAAATGTTTGGTTGAATTCACCACTGAAGCTATCTGAACCTGGAAAGTTCTTAATTATAAATTTAACTTCTTTAATAGGTATACTGCTATTCAGGTAGCTTTTTTCCCTCTGCCTTTTTGAACAGGCTTTGATAGGTAGTGTCTTTCAAAGAATTTGACAATTTTATATAAGATATTGAACTTATTGGTATAATGCTGCTTATAATATTTCCTTATTATCCTTTTAGTATCTGTAGCATCAATATTGATATCCCCTCTTTCATTCTCAATATTAGTTATTTGCATCTTCTTTTTTTTGCTGAGATTCACCCAGAGCTAACATCCACCACCAATCTCCCTCTTTTTTTTTAAAAGATTTTATTTTTTTCCTTTTTCTCCCCAAAGCTCCCCAGTACATAGTTGTATATTCTTTGTTGTGGGTCCTTCTAGTTGTGGCATGTGGGACGCCGCCCGGATGCGCGCGAACTTAACCACTCGGCCACGAGGCCAGCCCCACCAATCTCCCTCTTTTTTTTGCTTGAAGAAGATTAGCCTTGAGCTGACATCTGTGCCAGTCCTCCTCCATTTTGTATGTGGGTCACCGCCACATCATGGCTGACAAGCAGTGCAAGTCTGCACCTAGGATCCAGACCCACGAACACTGGCCACCCAAGTTGAGTGTGTGGAACTTTAACCACTCAGCCACAGGGCCAGCACCTGCATCTTCTTTTTTACATGGCCGGTTTATCAAGTGTATTGATCTTTTCAAATAAGCAGATTTTAGTTTCATTGATTCCTCAATTATTTTCCTCACTTCTGTTTCATTTTTTTGTTGTCTTTCTTCTACTTAATTTTAGTTTAATTTGGCCTTTTTTCTAACATTTTATGGTAGAAGCTTAGATCATAATTTGAAAGTTTTCTTTTTTCTAATAGAAGCATTTAAGGCTATATGTTTTTCTCTCAGCACTGTTTTAGTTGCATCACCCAATTTATATATGCTGTTTTCATTTTCATTTCGTTCGAGATTATATTCTTATTTGTCTTATGATTTATACTTTGACAGATTGGCAGTGCAGAAGTCTGTTGTTTAATTTCTAAGTAGTTGGGCTTTACCTAATTATTTAGCGTTACTAGTTTGTGATTGAATTCCTTTTTGTTCAGAAAACATAGTCTACATGAACTTAATGTTTTTCATTTATTGAAAATTGTTATGGTCCAGCATATGATATATCCTTCTGAATGTTCAATATGTGCTTAAAGATAATGCTTTTTTTGTTTTGGTATCTCGTGTTGTATAGATGAAAATTAGGTCAAACTGATTGTATTATTCAAGTCTTCCACATTCTCTCTGATTTTTTGTCTACTTGTTCTCAGTTACTGAGGAAGTTGTATTGATGTCCAAGTGTAACTGTGGATTTGCCAAGCCTTCCAATTCCATCGGGCTTTTCTGTGCATTTGGCAGTTCTGTTACCGGACGTATCTGCCATCTGTTGTGATTGTTATATCCTTTGGATGAATTATCCTCTTTGTTGTTATGCATCATGTCCTGTTTGTCTCAGACAATATTTCTTTTTCTGAACTTCATGTGGTGCAACTGTAACCCCCTGACTTTCATTTGTTTAGTGTCTGCAAGGTATTGTTTTCCTTTTATTTCTAACCTGTGTTATGTTTAAAATGGGTTTCTTATAGGCAGTGTGTAGTTTGTGTTTGTCTTAACATATTTCCCCACTCTCTGGGATGCAGTTATTTGGACTTAGTTTGGATCCTTTAGGACCTTCTTTTTAGCTTTATTGTGTGGAATTAGAGCGCTCTCTGAGGCAGGGCTCATCTGGTCTCTACTAAGGCACAACCCTTAGGCTGTCCTGCCAGATCTCCCGTGTTTTCCCATGGGTTAGCACCTTCACCTCTGGCTGGGGAAATACACACTTTCCAACCCTGCATGTGCTTTGGCAATTTTCAGTCTATTCCTTTTCACTGATCTTTCCCAACCCTGAGCAGTTTCCTTACCTGCATCCTCAACTGACTACTCAGCCAAAAACTCAGGGACCCTTCTGTATATCTCCACGGCTCTATCTCAGTACAGCTTTCTTCTCCAGCATTTTGCCCCAAGACTCTAGTTGCCAGGCCTTTTCTAGACTTTGAACTTGGGGGCCAGCCCAGTGGCATAGTACTTAAGTTCGCTCACTCTGCTTTGGCAGCCCAGGGTTCGTGGGTTCGGATCCCAGGCACAGACCTACACACTGCTCATTAAACCGTGCTGTGGCGGCATCCCACATACAAAACATACAGGAAGATTGGCACAGATGTTAGCTCAGGGCCAATCTTCGAACTCTTATTCCCTCAACTTACTGAGATCGCCAGGCTCTGTTTTGATATCCTCGTTCTGTGCCTAGAAACTCTCTGCTGTGTCAGTTATAGGATACGTCTCATTTATTTCCCTTTTCTCAATATACAAAAGTGACATTGTACCATTCCTTTCACCAAATGACATCATTTACTGCCTATTGTCCAATGTCTAAAAACCATTGTTTCATATATTTTGTGTGGTTTTCCAGTTGTTTGACATGGGATGGTAAATCGATCTGTTATTCCATTGTTGCAGAAGTGGAAGTCTGTATGTAGTGCCTTTTTTAAAACCAAGTATATGTGGACGTTTATTGGAATTTGATGTTATTTAGGTGTGTGATTCAGGAGTTCAAGGAGATTGGTACTTTTTGAGCATCAGAATATATTTTTGTTGTTACCATCCCCATAAAGGGGTCACATGAGCACCTTCAATGTCCTGTTCTTACAGTTGGACCTTCCTAGACATTCAGAAACACTGAAGCCTATTCAGCTGACCCATATTTTAAATTATTTGCCTTTTACAGGGTATTGTTTTACAAAACCAAAAGTGGTCTTCAACTTGGAGGAAGGAGAAGAGCCGTATTTGTTAGAGGAAGAATTCCTAAACAGGAGCTCCCCAGGTGAGTTACTGAGCAATAGCAGAAGGTGTCCAGGGGAAATTAGATCCAAAGTGGACAGTTAGAGGTGAACACTTCTGACACATTTATCTTTGGAAGCTTTGAAAACTAGATCCCATAAAATGTGGAAGGGGAAAAGTGTCACATGAGGGATGCAATGGAAGCATGTTCATCTTGTCATTCTTATGTCTAGGAGCCCAGGTATCTCATTTACATCTGACAAACCAAGGAATGCAGTTATATTTAATAGTAAAAACTAAGATTATAAAAGCAATTAAAATTAGAAAAATCAATAGAAAATTATTTTAAAACCTATTAATAGAATATGATGTTAGATTTTTATCAAAATACAATACCTATGAAATAACTTGGAAAGTTTGAAATGCAAAATAATAAATTATTAAGTCAATAAAATACAAATAGCTCAGCGTTCGTTTAACTACTGCTTAAGGTTGAATTCAGGTCAAAAACATTAAATAACTAAAGGAGCACTTGAATATTGCTAAAGAACACAGTTTAAAAAGAAAATATAAAGGTATTGATTATATGTGCACCAAATATATTACCATCATGATGCGTAAAACAAAAACTGCAAGACTTAAGGAGAACTAGGAACACATGAGGTATAGTAGAGCTTAATATACCGCTTTGATTTCTTGTCAAATCCAGTGAACAACTGAAACTCTAGAACTGGGGTTAGCAAATTATAGCCAGCTGCTAGTTTTTGTAAATAAAGTTTTATTAAAACTCTACTAAGCCCATATATATATATGTATATGTGTATATATGTGTGTATATATATATGATTGCTTTTGTGGAGTTGTTAACTTGCTTGCTGCTTGCTTTTGATGTCACTGGGTGTTAATCCAGGAAACTTAAAGGTATGTATACCTGTCGTAAACAGGATTTGGGCCCCCATGATCTTTGCCCCCTGGTTTTACATCTAAATATTTTCAATTACTTGGTAGAGGTAGACCTTGAAATAGGGAGATTTTCCTGGATTATCTGAGTGGGCCCGAAGTAATAACATGGGCCTTTAATAGAGGACGAAGAAAGCAGAAGAGTTAGAGAGATGCCAAAGAAGAAACTGGAGAGATCCAAAGGGTGAGGGGGACGCAGTCACCATTGCTGGCTTTAAGGATGGAGGAAGGGAAGGGGCTATGAGCCAAAAACTGCAGGTATCCTCTGTGAGCTGGCTGACAGCCAGCAAGGAAAGAAGGACCACAGTCCTCCAACTGCCAGAAACTGAATTCTGCCAACAACCCAAGTGAGAAGTGAACAGATTGTCTCCCTAAGTACCTCCACAAAAGGATGCTGCTCTGCCAACACCTTGATTTTTAACCTGGTGAGACCTGTGTTGTACTTCCCAGCTATAAAACTGTAAGATAATAAATTTGGAATGTTGAAGCCACTACCTTTGTGGTAGTTTGTTACAGCAACAATAGGAAACCTCAGAGCCAGGCCATTCTGCTCCTCTTAATAGTCCATGGAGTGTCATACAGCAAAAGGAATGGACTGACCTTCAACTACAAACAAAAACGTGGGTGATCTCACAAGTAATGTTGAGCAAAAGAAGAAGACAGAAATGATTATAACAAGCTCTATGATTCAGTTTATATAAAGCAACTGATAAAACCAAGCTGTGTTTTTTTTAGGGATGTATGCATGGGTTGTAAAACTATAAAGAAAAGGAAGTGATTATAAGTTTCATGAGAGAAGTGACCTGTAAGCATGGAAAATTTGTACTCAAGAAAGAATACAAGGGGTGTTCCAAATCTAGTTATTTTCTGTTTCTTGACCTGGATGGTGATTCCATAGGTGTTCATTTTATGCTGCTTGTTAACTTGCACAGAGGAGTTTTTTTGCATATTTGTTAGGTTTGCAAAATCTAACAAATTTGTTTGCAAAAAGGCAAAACGAGATAAACTAAAGAATGGGAGATGACGTTTGTTACGGATACACCCAGCAAAGGATTTGCCTTTATATAAAAGGTAAGTCAGATCTTGTCATGTCACCTTCTCAGTATGGCTTTCTATGTCCACTGTATTTAAATGACATCTCTCATCTCATATAGTCTACTTCTCCACTTCCTCTGTGTTTATTATTCCCTGAAGCACTCATTATCTCTTCTTACCCTGAAATCGTATTTCAGAATTTGTAATTATCTGCCAAAATTGAAAGTTTTCAGTGGTACCACTTCTGTCCCACATACCTTTCTGCTTCATTTGGCGGTGCTGATCATGCTTGCTATAATCCATCAAGTTTTGGATTAGTCATACCCGCCTAAATGCTTATTCTAATCTAGTCTGCTTTGTTTAAGGTTGTATTTCAGTGCCTGGAACAAATGAAATGCATAATAGGGTGTGGTAGGCTGAATAGTGTCCCCAAGAGATACTCAAGTCTCAGTCCCTGGAGACTGTGAATGTTAATCTGGCAAAAGAGACTTTGCAGATGTGATTAGCTTTAGGGTCTTGAGATGAGGAGATTAGTCTGGATTATCCAAGTGAGCTGTAAATGCAAAAACGTGTATACTCCATACCAGTTCCCTTTCTCTACAATTCTTTTTTCCCAAGAAAGAAAATGTAGGTAATATGCACTTGGAATTACTTTATTATTGGAAAACTGGACTGGAAACCAGAGTCAAATAAATATATAATAGGGGATATGTATATAAGCCCCATTCCATAAGAAATGTCGTATGTTTCATATGATGTTCCTAATTTTCTCATTTTTGGAAGACTGCCAACTTGATGACCTCCTAGAAAAGAGCTAGGAAAATGAAGACAAACATTTGTGGCAGATTTTATTCATCAATGACAACACATTGACTGCAGAGCAAGAGAAACACTCAGGAACGCTATATAATTGGGCATTGACATTTTTCATTCAAGAAAAATGCCCTGTAATTATGATACTGCAGGACCTACATACCTGGGTTTCATCCTATTGGCTCAACACTGTAAATCTTCAAGAAAGAAGGATAATGAATTTAATGTATGTGAAAATGGCTCTTCAGTATTAGGGATGCAAGAACTTACATTGAAGAGAAATCTTCTGAATATAATAAAAATGTGAAAGCTCTCAATCATAAGAAGGAAGTTATTAAGCATCAGACAATCCAGACTTTGGGGAAAGCTTTTGAATATAATCAACATAGAAAAGTTTTCTGCGATAAGACTGCCCTTATTATAGCTAGAAGTGCCCACGCAAAAGAGAAACCTAATAAATAAATTTAGAAAAAAATGTATGTCATAAATCAACCCTCATTGTCTCACAGAACATTCAGAAAAGAAGAGTAATAGTGAATTTCATAGATAGGAATATAATGAAAATGGGAATGATTTCAGTAGGATCACTCAACTTCAGAGAACTGACACAGGAGGATAAACTTTCAACCAAAAATTAGACTTTGAAGAACATCAGAGAACTGACACAGGGATGAAACCCTTTGAATATGGAAAAAATTTCATTGATAATCCAGAAATCATAGTAATTCGGAGAACTCACATAATGGAGAAACCCTGTGATTATAACACAGAGGAAAACCTTCATCTCCCAGTCAGCTTTCAGTGTCCATCAGGAAACTAACATAGAGGCAAAAACCTGTAAGTGGAATGACTGTGTGAAATCTTCTAAGTCATACCCCATTTTATGAAAGAGAACTCATACAAATGAGAAAACCTGTGAATGTAGTGAATGTGGGACAACATTCTTCTGGAAATCAGTATTTAAAATACATCAGTGAATACGTGCAAGACAGAAGAAGCCCTGTGAATGTAATGAATGTGCGAATGCTTGCAGCCAGAAGTCATACTTCAGAGGACATGAGAACATACACATAGCAGAAACCCTATAAACGTAATGGATGTGAGGAAGCTTTCAGCCAGAAGTCATGCTTCAGAGAACATCAAAGAGCTCCACAGCTGAGAAACCCTATGAATGTTAACGATTGTGGAAAATTCTTTTGTAAAAAGTCAAGCCTCATTCTGCTTCAGAGAACTCACACAGGAGAAAGCTTATAAATGTGATGAGAGTGGAAAAACTTTCAGCTAGAAATCAGGCCTAGGAAAACATCAGGTAACCAATTCAGGGGATAAACCCTATGAATGCATTGAATGTGGAAACTGTTTCAGCCAGAAGGCGGGTTTAGTAGTACATCAGAGAATTCACACAGGGGAGAAACTCTGTGAATGTAACAAATGTGAGAAAACTTCCACTCATAAATCACACCTCAGAGTCCTTTGGAGAACTCACACAGGTGAGACACCTTATGAATGTAATGAGGGTGAGGAATTTTTCAACCATAAATCAAACCTCACAGATCATCAGAGAACTCATACAGGAGAGAAACTCTATAAATGTGACGAATGTGGAAAAACTTTCAGCCAGATATCAAACCTCAGAAATCATCAGAGAATTCACACAGGGGAGAAATCCTATGAATGTAATGAATCTGGGGAAGCTTTTAGCATGACATCAGGTCTGAGAAGTCATCAGAGAACTCAAAAAAGGAATCCTATGAATGCAATGAATATGGGACACTTTTCAGTCAGAAGTCATACTTTAGAGAACATAATAAGACTCTCAGGGGAGTAAGCATATGACCATGGGAAAACTTAGTCTGAAATCAAACTTCACAGTATATCAGACAGCACATACAGGGAGGAACTCTATGAGTGTGTGAATGTGAGAAAGATTACAGCCAGAAATCTGGGCTAAAAGATTGGAGAACTTGCACATGGAAGCTATCTTGTGAACTTAACATACATAGACAGTTCCTCTGCAAGAAATCACTAAGTATCAGAGAACTTACATTAAAGAGAAAACCTTGAAATGTACTGTATATGGGGCATTTTTCAGCCAGAATACAGTCTTCATTGAATTTCAGAGAATTTTCCCAGGAAAGAAACTCTTGAAGACAATGAATATGGGAAATATTATGTGTGGACTCAACCCTCAACAAACTGATACTGTGGAGAAAGTTATAAAAATCTGCAGACTTTCTGACAGTAATGAAAATTCGTTGAACACCACATAAATCACACAGTGAAGAAAACGTGTAATATAGTAAATACGTTGGCTAAAAGCCAACTTTCTCAGTATGGTATAAAATACATAGATGGGAGAGACTTCATAGTATATCAAAACACAGGACAGAAGACGTATGAAGGTAAAAGACGTCAGAAATCCTCCTATCAGAAGTCCACCCTCTTACATGTAGGTAATTCCTACATGGCATGTACTGAGTACTTTCTCACCATTCCTCTTCTTCCCAGGCTCACACTTAGTCTAATCTCCCAACTACTGTTTTATCCAAGAGGGACCGTATTACCAATCTCTGGCTAGTGGAAAGCGGACGTTGGTGACAAACAAATCTTATTAGAAGACATTCCTCAAAATCTTTCTTGTTTGTATTGTCCCTCATCAGGATGAAATGGAGATCCTCAGGGCAACCTTGGGACTCCTGCACCGAACATGAGAGAGCTCAAGATGGAAGGAGCGAGAGTCCAAGAATGTGTGGAGCAGCTTCCTCCTCCACTTCCAGCGCTTAGACTTTTTGTGAGGAAGAAATAAACTTGTTCCCTGGTAAAATTTTACATGTTTATGTCTAGTTGTTACTGACATATCCTACCCATCTCTCAGCTAATACACTATTGAATATGACTTCTGTGAGACTTCAGCAGTTACTGTACATCAGAAATGTCACATGGGAGACACAAACCCCTGGCAATAGCCTGAATGATCTGCAGCTTTTATTCACAATTCTTCATTATTAATGAAATAAACCAAGAGAGAATGCCAACATTTCAGCATATAGAGAGAAGCCTTTATCAAGAAATTATTTTTCAATGAATGTTAGATAATTAAGAATATAAATGTTTTGGATGTGTGAAAGTTTTCAACAAACCTTCAGACTTTATTATCTATCAATGATTGCTTTGAGGGAAAAAGTACCAATTTGAGAAAAATAAGTAAAAGGCTTTATCTAAAATTGTTATATCAGAACTCTTGCTTTGTGAGTAATATCAAAACATTCAACATTTAACAAAACACTCATAGACATTCACTATAATAGGAAATTTGTAAAGGCCAGAAAAAAATTGCATAATTAGAACAGCATCAAATTTGTACGTAAGTATTCTCTGAGCTCTTTCGTGTTTGTCTATGTGAGGATGTATAAGCATGCCTCTTAGCTGTTTGATGTATATATTGGAACCCAATGTCATTGTAGGAATTTTGTACCTTTTACTTTATTGTAACATTAACTATGACTTTCTACATAAGTGTTAACAACCAATAAACACTTTATGGGAAATACTTGAAAATTGCAACCCTGCCACATCCTGTTGTCTTCTAGCATGTATGTATAGGAAAGGCCGTTTTTACTGAGCCGCCTCTTCAGCAACGAAGACAGACAATGTTTTCTATAGATTTTTGTGTTGTATCAGATTCAGCAATGCAATTAGTATAAACAGTATTTATATAAAGTATTAAAAAGTCACAATTATTTTAAAGAATGAGCCTTATTAATTTTTGGAGCAGCTGTGAACAGTGATGCTCAGTAAGAGAAAATATTCCTATCTTCCATATTCCTGATATGCCTCAGTGAGTTGCCTATATATGGTGGATTGTGTGAACCCTAATTCTCTGTAACCCCTGCAGTGTCTGCATTTGTACTTCTTTATAATGGAGTGTCATATTGTGTCCTCTGTGGTTTTCTTTCTAATGTTGACCTAAAACAGTGGTTGAGGACATGCTGAAATCCTAGATGCCCATGGGACATTGGATAGGTTATGTAAACTTTGTATCTTAGTATCCTCATCTGCAAATTGGGGATAATATCACCTCATCAGATTATTATGAGGATTAAAGAAGTTAATCTAGCTAAAGCAAATGGAAGAACATCTGGCATGTGGCAAGAGTTATGCACATTAAGTATTATTACTGTTACTACCACCACCACCATCATGGCCAGTATTTCCTGAATTTATACGGAAAAAAATGGTAGAAGTTTGAACAGATTCTATTGGATGGCTGTCTAGGAACCACTCCCCACTTTTTCCTCACTTCCAGAGCCACCCCTCCCTCAAAGATGCAGAGATAAACCCTTGGCTTGGACTAAACATGGAAATACACCCTCCATATATCTGTCTTGCATAGTGTTTCTCCAGCTTTTTTCATTATCACTCCCCCCTAGATAGCCCTTTTAGATTCTTTTCTAATTGCCCTATCCCAATAATACTGTCATATCAAAGATGTATTGTATATCTATTTATGTACTGTATGTTTGTGCTTCATACCTAAAAAGATTGTTTTCATCCCCACTCCGCTACCCCCAGGAGCCAATTTTTGACTCCTTGACAATATTATCCCTGCCAGAAATGCTTGGTTTAGAGTGATAGTGACTCCGCTATGTACAGTGAGACCCCTGAACAATGTTTATAGGGGTTTCCTCAATGATTAATAAGTTATTCATAATATCATTGTGTAAAAGAAGTATTTCTGCTTCATAGCTGCTGTTACCAGCATTAATAGGTTCCTTTGGGAACTTAGTGTGGTGTCCAGTTAAGTCCCATGTAAAAGATATGGAACACATTAAATTGAGAAATCCTTTGACCACTATGTGTTGTGGCTTTTTTTGATGGAGTGTGATATTTTCTTTAGGTGAATAGCCAATTGTCCTTATACCATTAGATTATTTCATACCATTCCCACTCATTTGGAATACTTTGTTTCTTATAATGAATTGTCATTTGTAGTGGTATTACAAATGTCTGCTAGGTACTCCACAGGGCAACAGATAACCCACGTGGGCCAATAATTATCTCATCCTCCTACTTCCTCATTTATTCCAGAGAAGAGCATTAATTGAAGATGTGCCGATGAGCATCTGCCCTAGGACTTTTGAAATGAAATAGGAGAAAGTAACATAATATGTAGTGAGAAGCAGATATATCAGGCAGTGTTTTACTCCCTGAGAACTGCAATACCCACGTTCTTTCTGTGGTTTTCTCATATAGCCAATAACATCTGATAACTTGATCTGTATATACCTTGATCTGTTTCTCTCTAATTTATTAAAATTTGTATGTGATTTGTGGAAAAGTTGCAAGAAGAATACAAGTATGACTGTCACTCTGACTCCCCAAAATGTTAACATTTTACTATATTTGCTTTACCCTCGTCCCTCTCTTAGACAGATGGGTGGATGGATTGAGTTTATAAGTTTTCCTGAAGTGTTAGAGCGTAAGTGGCAGACATGAGGCCCCTTAAACACTTCAGTGTGTATATCCTAAAAATAAGTCATTTTCTTGAATAATCTCAGTACATTTATCAAAATCAAGAAATAAACATTAGTAAAATAGTGTGTTATGTAACCTACAGACCTTATTGACATTTTACCAGTTCTCCCAATAATGTCCTTTTTAGCAAACAAAAAAACTATGATTATACATTGCATTCTGTAGTTATGTGTCTAGTCTCTCTTAAACAGTTCCTCAGCCTCTCTGTTTCATGACTTTGGGATATTTGAAGAGTTCAGCATGTGTTCTGTTGAAGACCCTTCAGTTTAGCTTTGTCAGATATTTCTCTGTTCTTCGATTTAGGTTATGCTCCTTTGGCAGCAATACCACAGAAGTGCTGCTGGGTTCTTCTTACTACAGGTGAAGGTGTATGTCATCAATGCCATTACTGGTGATCTTAACTTAGAACATGTCATTAAGGTGGTGTCTTCTAAGTTTCTCCACTATAAAGTTAACATTTTATTCTTTGTATTAATAAACTTGAGGAGAGAATTTTAGGTTAAAAGTATCCTGTTACTCCTCAAGCATTCATCCACTAGTTTTAACATTTATTTACGATCCAATTTTTATGGTTGCCAAAAAGCGATTTTTTTAATTCCATTATTCCTTCTGCATTTATGATGGCAAGAAAGTTTTCCTTTCTTCCCCATTTCTTTATTTACTTATTTACTATGTCACTGTAGACTCGGATTGTTCCTTTATTTAATAAGTTGTAACCTTTGACCTTATTTTTAAGGCTCAAATTATCTCAGATTTGGCCAGTAGAAGGCCCTTCAAGTTGGACCCAGTTTCCTTTTATCATGTATTTCTGATCTTTTTTTATTTTTATTTTTGTTTTTATAGCAGTAACACTGAATTATAATATTATATAACTTTCAGGTGTACATCATAATATATTTTGAATTCTGTGTATATTATATCATGTTGACCACCCAAAGACTAATTATAATCCAACACCACACATGTGCCTAACGACCCCTTTCCTCCTGCTTCCTCCTCCCTTCCCCTCTAATAACTGTCAATCCAATCTCTGTTGCTATGTGTTTGTTTGTCATTGTTTTTGTCTTCTATTTATGAGTGAGATCATATGGTATTTGACTTTCTCCCTCTGATTTATTTCACTTAGCACAATACCCTCAAGGTCCATCCATGTTGTCACAAATGGCTGGATTTCATCCTTTCTTATGGCTGAGTAGTATTCCACTGTGTATATAAACCACATCTTCTTTATCCATTCGTCCCTTGATGGGCACCTAGGTAGCTTCCAGGTCTTGGCTATTGTGTATAATGCTGCGATGAACATAGGGATGCATGTATCTTTATGCATTTGTGTTTTCAAGTTCTTTGTTTTTTTTTCTGCTTTATCTCCCCAAACTCCCCCTGGACACAGTTGTATATCTTAGCTGCAGGTCCTTCTAGTTGTGGGATGTGGGACACCTCCTCAACGTGGCCTGATGAGCGGTGCCATGTCGGCGCCCATGATCCGAACCCTGAGCCACTGCAGCAGAGCCCGCGAACTCAACCACTTGGCCACGGAGCCGGCCCCTCAAGTTCTTTGGATAGATATTCAGCTGTGGAATAGCTGGATCATATAGTAGATCTATTAATTTTCTGAGGAAACTCCATACTGTTTTCCATAGTAGCTGCACCAGTTTGCACTCCCACCAGTAGTGTACAAGGATTCCCTTCTCCCCACATCCTCTTCAACACTTGTTGTTTCCTGACTTGTTAATTATAACCATTCTGACAGGAGTGAGGTGATATCTCATTGTAGTTTTGATTTGCATTTCCCTGATAGTTAATGATGTTGAACGTGTTTTCATGTACCTGGTGGCCATCCATATATCTTCTTTGGAGAAATCTCTGTTCAGATCTTTTGCCCATTTTTTAATTGGGTTGTTGGTTTTTTTGTTGTTGAGATGTATGAGTTCTTTGTATATTTTGGATATTAACCCCTTATCTGATATATGATTTGCAAATATCTTCTCCCAGTTGTTAGGTTGTCTTTTCATTTTGTTGATGGTTTCCTTTGCTATGCAGAAGCTTTTTAGTTTGATGCAGTCCCATTTGTTTATTTTTTTCTTTTGTTTCCCTTGCCTGGTCAGACGTGGTACTTGAAAATATGCTGCCAAGACTGATATCAAAGAGCGTGTTGCCTATGTTTTCTTCTAGAAGTTTCATGGTTTCAGGTCTTACATTCAAGTCTTTAATCCATTTTGAGTTGATTTTTGTGCATGGTCTAAGATGATGGTCTTCTTTCATTCTTTTGTATGTGACTGCCCAGTTTTCCCAACACCATTTATTGAAGAGACTTTCCTTTCCCCATTGTATGCTCTTGGCTCCATTGTCAAAAATTAGCTGTCCATATATATGTGGGTTTATTTCTGGGCTCTTGTCTGATCTTTTTTATTTTACCTATTTGTTTATATTTGTTTTAACGATGATGTTTACTCTGCCTTTGTAATGTTTTGTATTGTAGATAAGTCCTTCATTCTTTTATTCAAAATTGTGTTGTTTTTTTTTCCTTGGAGATAATAGTTAGACATTTCTTTCCACCTTAAAGAGATCCTTTAAAATTGTTATTGAATTTGAATTAAATTTAGTGTCAGGTAACCCACAGGTAGAAGAAGTTCACCCCTATTACCTAGGGTTATTCTTTGGAAATCAGGAGATACAGAACAATGATTTGGCTCAGACTTCCCTGTTTTCTCCCTTGATGGAGACAATTCCAGAGGACACACTCAGCACTACATCATCCATTAGAGAATATTAGCTGGGTCCTAGTCATTAATGCTTCCTTTCCTCTGCCTTGTAGATTTTTCTTATCAGTGTCTTGACTTTTGTTCCAATAAATGGTATGCTCATCTCGAGACCCAGGAGTTAAATTTTCTGCATACTTGCTTACTAATACTTTTCACATTGCTACAGGCAGAAAAGAAGCCTATTTACAGAGGGTTATCACGGTGTTGCATGTAACTACACACATGATAAAACCTCACACTTCAACCCTCATCTTGTGTTCCCTTTTGCCTGCCTGACTAGTTGTTTGAATGACTCATGTTGTATCTCAGCTGCTTACCTAACTCTGGAACTAAAATATTCTACTAAAAAGACTTCACTGCCTGCCTAAGTAATTGACTAGGTAACTTACTTTAACCATTAACCATTTCTGACTTGATAGCTAGGATGACAATCAGCTAGGCTCTGTAACCCACCCAGGTAGAGTAAAGCCAGGGAATGTTGTCAGGATAAAGTTTGCCTGCTTCTTCATGCTTAAACTCTTCTTCATTCTTGATCCATATCCATCTCTGCCCTTGAGCACACTTGCAGACACTGGGAGCACATAATTAGGAAAGAAATATCCTGGATGTCTCCAGCCTATTCCTCACCTGGGAACCCCTGATGAGCTGCAGGGAATCCATTAGCCACCTGAGATGCATACAAGTTTGTAGATTTGTGCATGTTTCTTGGATGAGGGCCCATGGTTTCCATCAGATATTCAAAGTAATTGCTAACTTAAATGACCCAAAATTGTCCAAAACCATGACTCAAAAGAAACTCCACAGGAAGCTCATGAATATCATGGTGGACTCCCGAAACATTGAACAACCACTCCAATGTACTCTACTGCTATCTTAGGGGTCAAGATTAGGAGAAGGAAGTGCAGGGCTCTAGGCTGGTGCCTGAGCCCTACTTGGATTTCTGTTCTCTTGTGTGGACTCTGCTGCTTCTTATTCCCACCTAGTGCCTGTGAGAGTAGGTCTGGGTTGAAAATTTCCAGAGAAAAACAGAAATCTGCTAGCCACTTTCTTCCTGATGGCCTCCCATCCCACGGGGTGACTATGGCTTCTGCTCCCCTTGTGGCAGATGCTCTTCATTCTTAACTCAGGGATAAAGACCCAAATATAACACCGTCCTGCTTGAGACTAAGTGTACCTTTGAGAATAATCATTGAGAGAGTGATTTAAGTAGATTTCAGTGTTTGAAAATATAGTCTCTTTTGTGTGTAGAATTACATTCTGGTGGGGTGTGTGTGTGTGTGCACGCGCACACACTTTGTATAGCACTGTGTACACCCCATGTAGTTGAATAGAAGTATATATGTGTCTCTGAGGACATATAGAGCACAATATGTGGCCACACGTTCATACATTGAGTGGGCTCCTCATGTTCTTTATCAAATGGAAGTTGTTACTTATTTTTTAATGCAGTATTTTTTGTAAGAAACATATGAATATGTGTATCAGAGTTGACCTGTATCACTGGATAGCCGCAACTTAGGATGCTCAAATAGGAACCATAGAAATCATCCATAACCATTTTCCCTAACTCCCCAAAACAATTACTGATTGTTTTCCATTTTGTCTCCTAGATAGCTAACTTATCTCTTTCCTTTTCTTCATGCCTGAGGCCATTGTCAACTGAAATGAGTCTAGGTAAAGGTGAAATGAGAGAGTTTTTTCAAATAATCAAAGTGAGGAACTTGAGTCCCAGGAAACAGTCAACGGAGTGTTCGGGGACCTGCTCTGAGGTCTACAAATCTGAGTGCAGTTTATGTACTTTTTAACAAAGCAATGTTCATGCAGGAAAGGGCTTACAATCTAATAGTCATTTACTTCAAGGATAACAAGGGCTTTTTGTTATACATCAAACAAGGTGTAGAATGTTGGTGTTACCTATGTGTGGAGGGAGGCAAGGACCAGTGTCATTAGTTTATCCCTCAGTCTCTAAGAAATGAGTCTTGAAAATGTGAGAGCAAGGTGCCCTTTATCTCTTCCTGTTGCTGATTCATCCTGCTAGCGTCTTCAGTCTTGAGACAAGGGGCTGCCTGCCCGTTTAGACCCAGGCTTACGAGGCCTGCACAGCTGCTCCACAGTACAGCATGGCTCTTTATTGTACTGACTTCAAACCTATGCAGCTGACTTGCTAGATTCACCTGTTAGACCAGGGAAAGGGGTCCCAGTTTCGTTCACACCATCATCTTATTGCAGCAGTTCAAGGGCTTATTCCAGAAACCTCTTAAATGCCTTTAATCTTAGCTCTTTCAGTCCACTGTCTGCACAACAGCCACAATGATTTTTAAAGGCTTAATACCTATCACTTTCACTCTGGCAATGACAATAACATGCCAGACTAGCAAAACACAAAAAAATAAGTATAAAATTTGGCAAAATATGAGGCAACTGTTTTCAAGCATTGTGCAACAGGCATTTCAGGACAGTGATCCTTGAGGGAAGAGAAATGCATGGTTTTAGTCCCTCAGCCCTCTCTCTCAGAGGGTGGCAGCATCAAAATAGTAACAGGTTGTCCCTGACTTCAGCCCCCCTCACACAAAGACTGACTAGCAACTCTGCATAGACAACACACCATTGTGAACACCTCAGAACATGGGGGTGAGGCTGAAGCAGCACCCTGGACTGCAGAGATCAAGAAGGGCCACATTATAAGAGTAAGAGGAGCAGTTTCACTCTGACCGCATTGCTCTTCCCCCAGGCTGGCATAGCACTGCACCAAAAGGGTCCATCTGAGCCTATGGTTTCTCTAGTTGGGAGAGGCCAAGGTGGACACCCAGCTCTCCCAGCATTGTAGCACGCTTCCCAGAAGGCCCACTCAAGTCTTGCCTCATGGGAATCACTGGGAGTCACTGGGGAAATCGTCAAGGCTCAACAACTGTGGATCAGATAGAGATGGGGAAGGGGGTTGGCACACAGATCTTGGTGAACTGCATTCCTGCTTGCAGCAGCACCCAAGCAGAGATCCCAGCGAGCGGCTCTGCCTGTCTGCACCGTAGAGCCTATTCTACAGCCGTGCCCAGGCAAGGAAGCAAGTTTGAAGCCCCACCCAACTGCTGAGCATAACCTCTAGTTCAGCACCACTGGAAAGCCTGGCCACAAATGCCTGGCAGCCTCAGAGTACCTGCTACAGCCCGCCTCGGTAGGGAAGCAAATTCACCACCCCACCCAACTACCAAGCAAAGTGAGCAGAACTGCCCAACCAGGAAGCCTGGCCAGAGAACTTGGGTAGCCACAGAGCCCATCCTACTGCCCAGCTAAGGCAGGTAGCCAAGCCAGCAGCCCTGCCCAGATGGTGAGCATATCCTCTGGCCCCACACAATGAGGGAGACTGAACAGTGACCCTGGGCAGCCCTAGAGCCCAGCCTATGGTATCACCCAGCTACAGAGCCCAAGCTACAATTCTGCCTAGCAGCAGAGTTCACCCTGTGGCTCTGCTCAATTGCTGAACACAGCCCACAGCCTCACCCAGGCAAGGAGTCCAGCCAGTGGCAACATCTGGTTGGGAAGCACAGCCTGAGGCTCCATTAAACTAGAGCAATTGTGGAGCCCAGCCCTGTAGCCCTCCCAATGGCAGCACCCTACCAGGGAACAAACTGCAACCCTGACCAAACAGAGGTGAGTACAGAGCCCAGCTAGTGGCCCCACCTTACAGCAGAGCACAGCCAGTAGCCCCACCCAACCAGGGATCCCTCTCAGTGGCCCTGCTTGAACATGGAGCCAAGTCAGCAGGCCCAACCACGTCAGATCCCAGCCAGTGGCACCTCTCCAACCTTAGGTCACCATCATTAGCCTCACACAACTAGAAATCCCACTAGCAAGCCATGCCTGCTGGCAGATGCTACCAACTGACCTATCCAGTACCCCAAGCTGAGGTGACTGATGAAGGTCTTTCCCTGCCAAAGTGAATCTATAAGGTTTGGAAGAGGAGACAGCTTACTGGAGGGCTCAGATACCAATGCAAGGATACAAAGATTGCAAAGAATCAGGTAAACATGACACCACCTAAGGAAACTCCGGTAACTGACCCTAAAGAAGGAGAGATCTATGAACTGTCCGACAAAGAATTAAGAATAATCCTCTTAAAGAAGTTTAATGAACTACAAGAACAAAGAACTAAATGAAAAAAGCATATGGCCACAAAAAGTCTTCAAATCACAAAGAGAGGAAGAGAAGAAGCAAGAAACAAAAGATCTTCAGAACAATCAGAAAACAGTTAACAAAAGGTCAATAGTAAGTCCCCACTATCAATACTTACTTTAAATGTAAATGAATTAAATTCTCCAACTGAAAGACATAGAATGGCTGAATGGATGTTTTTTAAAAACAAGATCCAATAATATGCTGCCTACAAGATGCTCACTTTAGCTTTAAGGTCACACATAGGCTGAGATGTAAGAGATGGAAAAAGATATTTCAAGCAAATGGTAACCAAAAGAAAGCAGTGATAGTTATACTTACATCAGATAAAATGAACTTTGAGCTAACAATGGTCATGAGAGAAAAAGAAGGTCATTGTAAAATGATAAGGGATTAATTCACTAAGAAGATATAACAATTGTAAATATTTATACACCCAGCATTGGAGCACCTAATATATAAAGCAAATACTAATTGAACTAGAAGGAGAAATAAGCAGCAATACAATAATAGTTGGAGACCTTAGTGCCCAATTCTCAACAATGGATAAATAACCCAAACATAAAATCAACAAGGAAACAGCAGATTTAATCACTACAGATGAAATAGACCTAACAGACATATAGGGAACATTCCATCCAACAACAGTAGAATACACGTTCTCCTCAAGCATACATGAAACATTTTCTACAATAAATCATGTATTAAGCAGGCCACAAAACAAGTCTCCACAAATTCAAGAAGATAGAAATTATATCAAGCATCTTTTCCAACCACAATGATATGAAATTAAAAATCAATAACAGGAGGAAACCTGGAAAATTCACAAATACATGGAAATTAACATATTCCTGAACAACCAGTGGATCAAAGAAGAAATTAAAAGGGAAATCAAAAAGTGTCTTGAGACAAAAATGGAAACAACATGCCAAAACTTACAAGATACAGCAAAAAGAGTTATAAGAAGAAAGTTTATAAATGCATACATCGACAAAAAACAAAGATCTCAAATAAACAACCTAACATTACACCTCAAGAAACTGGAAAAAGAACAAACTATGCCCAAAGTTAGCAGAAGGAAAGAAAGAATAAAAATTAGAGCAGAAACAAATGAAATAGAGAACAGGAAAACAACAGAAAAGATTAACAAAACTTACAATTGGTTCTTTGAAAAGACAAACAAAATTGACAAAACTTTAGCTAGATTAACCAATAAAAAAGAGAGGACTCAAATAAAATCAGAAAAGAGGATACATTACCACTGATACCACAGAAATACAAAGGATCATATGAGATTACTATGAACAATTACATGCCAACAAATTGTAAAACCTACGAGAAATGGATAAATTCTTACCAAGACTGAATCAAGAAAAGAAAATATGAACAGACCAGTAATGAATAAGGAGATTAAATCAGAAACCAAATGTCTCCCAACAAAGAAAAGCTCAGGACCAGATGATTTAACAGGTGAATTCTTCAAAACATTTAAAGAAGAATTAATAGAAACCATTTTCAAACCCTTCCAGAAAAATTGGAACACTTCCAAGCTCATTTTACAAGGCCAGCATTATTCTGATATCAAAGCCAGATAAAGACACTACAAGAAAAAAAAAAAACTACAGGCAAATATCCCTGATGAATAGAGATATAAAAATTCTTCCATAGAATACTAGCAAACCTCATTCAACAGCATATTAAAAGGATCATATACCATGATCAAATGGGATTCATCCCTTGGATGCACAGATGGCTTGACATGCAAATCAATAAATGTGATATACCAAATTAATAGAATGAAAGATAAAAATCATATGATCATTTCAATAGATGCAGAAAAAGCATTTGACAAAAGTCAACATTCTTTCATGATAAAAACTCTCTGAAAATTGGGTATAGAAGGACTGTACCTCAACATAATAAAGGCCATATATGACAAAACCACAGCTAACATCATACTCAATGGGGAAAGGTTGAAAGCTTTTCCTCTAAGATCAGGAACAAGACAAGGGTACCCATTCTCACCACTTCTGTTCAAGGTAGTACTGGAAATCCTAGCTAGCACAACTAGTCAAGAAGAAGAAATAAAAGGCATTCAAATCAGAAAGGAAGAAGTAAAATTGTCTCTATTTGCAAACGGCATGTTCTTATATATAGAATACCCTAAAGACTCCTCCAAAAAACTGATAGAACTTATAGATGGATTCAATAATGTTGCAGGATAGAAAGCCAACATACAGAAATCAGTTGCATTTCTATACACTAACAACCAATTATCTGAAAAGGAATTTTAAAAGTCCCATTACAGTAGGACAAAAAAAAAATAAAATAAAATACTTAGGAATAAATTTGACAAAGTAGATGAAAGATATGTACACTAAAAACTATTAGATATTGATGAAAAAAATTGAAGAAGGTACAAATAAATGAAAGGTATTCTATGTTCATGGATCTGAAGAGTTAATATTGTTAAAACACCCGTACTACTCAAAGCCGTCTATAGATTCAGTGCAATCTCTATGAAGATTCCAACGGCGTTTCTTACAGAAATAGAAGAAACAATCCTAAAATTCATATGGAACCACAAAAGACCCCAAATACTCAAAGCAATTTTAAGAAAGAAGAACAAAGCTGGAGGCATCACACTTCCTGATTTCAAACTTTATTACCAAGCTGTAGTAATCCAAACAATATGGTACTGGCATAGAAATAAACAGATAGACCAAGGGAACAGAATCCAGAGCCCAGAAATAAACTCACCCATATGCAATCAACTAATGTTTGACAAGGGAGCCAAGAACACTCAATGGGGAAATGATAGTCTCTTCAATAAACAGTGCTGGGAAAACTGGATATTCACATGAAAATGAGTAAGACTAGACCCCTATCTTATACCATTCACAAAAATAAACTTTAGTTGGATTACAAGCTTAAATGTAAGAACTGAAACTGCAAAACTCCTAGAAGAAAACATCGGGGGAAAGCTCCTTGACATTGGTCTTGACAATGACATTTTGGATATCACACCAAAAGCACAAGCAATAAAAGCAAAAATAAACAAATGGCACTATATCAAACTAAAAAGCTTCTGCATAGCAAATGAAACCATCAACAAAATGAAAAGGCACCCTACAGGAATGGGAGAAAATATTTTCCAACCATCTATCTGGTAGAGTTGATATCCAAAATATATAAGGAACTCACACAACTCAGAAAAAAATCATCTGATTAAAAAATGGGCAAAGGACCGGGGCTGGCCCAGTGGCACAGCAGTTAAGTGCACACATTCGCTTTGGCAGCCAGAGTTCACCACTTCGGACCCTGGGTGCAGACATGGCACCACTTGGCAAGCCATGCTGTGGTAGGCGTCCCACATATAAAGTAGAGGAAGATGGGCATGGATGTTAGCTCAGGGCCAGTCTTCCTCAGCAGAAAGAGGAGGATTGGCAGCAGATGTTAGCACAGGGCTAATCTTCCTCAAAAAAAAAAAAAAAATATATATATATATATATAAATGGGCAAAGGACCTAAACAGACATTTTTTCCAAAGAAAATATACAAATGGCCAACAGATACATGAAAAGATGCTCAACATCACTAATCATCAGGAAATGCAAATCAAAATCACAATGAGATATCAACTCACACATTTTAGAATGGCTATTATCAAAAAGATAAGAGATAAGAAGTGCTGGCCAGGATGTGGAGAAAAGTGAACACTTGTGTACTTTTGGTGGGGTTGTAAATTGGTACAGCCACTGTGGAAAACAATACGGAGGTTCCTCAAAAAATAGAAACAGAACCACCTAATGATCCAGCAATTCCATTTCTGGGTATATATCTGAAGGAAATGAAATCACTATCTCAAAGAGATATCTGCACCCTTGTGTTCATTGTAGCATTATTTACAATAGCCAAGATGTGGAAACAATGTAAATGTCCATCAATGGATGAATAGATAAAGGAAATGTGGTATATTTACTGAATGGAATATTGTTTGGCCATAAAAAAGAAGGAAATTCTGCCATTTGTGACAACATGGATGAACCTTGAGGGTATTATGCTATGTGAAGTAAGACAAATAGAGTTGAACAAATATTGTATGATTTCACTTGTATGAGGATTCAAAAAACCAAATTCACAGAAATAGAAAGTAGATTGGTGGTTACCAGAGGTGGGGGTTTGGGGGAAATGGGTGAAAGTGGTCAAAGGGTACAAACTTCCAGTTATAAAATAAAGATGTTATGGGGATCTAATGTAACTATGGTGACTATAGTTAACAATATCGTTTTGTGTGCTTGCAAGTTGCTAGGACAGTAAATCTTAAATGTTCTCACCATAAACAAAAAAATGGTAACTATGTAAAGTAATGGATATGTTAACTAACCTTATTGTGATGATCATTTTGCAATATATGCATATATCAAATCATCACACTATACAGCTTAAACTTACATAGTTGTATATGTCAATTACATTTCAATAAACCTAGAAAAAGAATTCTCTATCTTTTCATTTTGTGTACACTTTTTTCTTTGGGACAATGAGGTTAAGCTCAAATGGACCAATGGTTTTCGTGAACTGCTGAAGTAGCTTTTTATCACACCAACCAATTCTCCAACTCTCCAGACACTGACTAGGTCTCCTACAATTCAACTCAATTCTGACAATAAACTACCCCAAGTTAGTGTCAGACTCCACACGTTTAAGGGCTTAATCCCACAAGACTGCCCTCGCTCCATATGTCAGCCACAAATATCAGGCAGTTCCCCAGGTTACCCACACTTCTGCCCAACTTGGCTATATAACTGGGGAATTCCCACAACCCCCTTTCCTTTGAGGTTCAATAATTTGCTAGAAGAACTCAAAGAACTCAGGGAAACACTTATGTTTACCAGTTTGTGATAAAGATACAACTGAAGAACAGCCAGATGGAAGAGATGCTTGGGGCAAGGTATGAGGGGGGGTGCATGGAGCTTCTATGCCCCCTCCAGGCATGCCACTCTCTCAGCAAGTCGATATGTTCACCAACCTGGAAACTCTAAATCTCATTGTTCAAGAGTTTTTATCACGTTCAATCGGCAGCCCTCCCTCCCCTTCCTGGAAGTTGGTGGGTCGAGCTAAATGTTCCAGCCCTCTAATTACTAGGTCTTTCTGGTGACCAGCACCATCCTGAAGCTATCTAGGGACCCCAGCCTAAGTCACCTCATTAGTATAAATTCAGGTGTGATGGAAAAGGGCTTATTGTAAATAATGAAAGACACTCTTATCACTCGGGAAAGTCCACGAGTTTTAGGAGCTCTGTGCCAGGAACCAGGAACAAAGACCAAATATATTTTTGTGTTATACCACAGAATTCAACATGGAATCTCGGCCAAGAGTGGCGCTAATTATGCAGCCCAAAACTCCATGAGGCCTAGCAGAGGTTGTCTGCTGTGGGGCTGTCATGGTACCAAAGGTCATGCACTACTAAGAGATCTAAGCACTTCTGGCTAGCCAGAGAGGAGACACCTTAATGATACTTTAGCATTTCAGTGAAACATTGAGTAAGGACTGCACCCTAGCAAAGGGACCATGCCCTAGGATTAAGTTCAATGCCATATTAAACACAACTTCTCAAAGTAAAAACAAATCCCAACACAGCAGAAAGGGCCCACCAGTAACTCAACTGCCTGAGTGAACAAAATTCAAAAATTCTTACGAAGAAAACACATCCAGAAACCATAAATCATATGATCCACAATGGCCAGCATCCAAGCATTATTACTAGAAATGTGAAGCTGGCTAATGTAATCCAAAATCAAGGGGGAAAGTACCAATAAAAAATACTTGAGGGGCTGGCCCCATGGCTGAGTGGTTAAAGTTCCACGTGCTCCACTTTGGCGGCTTAGGTTCGTGGGTTTGGATCCCAGGTGTGGACCTACTTTGCTCATCAGCCATGCTGTGGAGGCATCCCACATACAAAAAATAGAGGTAGATTGCCACAGATGTTAGCTCAGGGCTAGTCTTTGTCAAGTGAAAAAAGGAAGATTGGCAACGGATGTTAGCTCAGGGAAATCTTCCTCACCGAAATAAAAAAGATACTTGAGATGAGCCAGACACTGCCAGTTCTCCTTGGACCCACCAGTATCACCCTTCTTTGCTTCTATACCTATACTAGACTCAATTCTTAGCAGGTCCTGAAAGGTGACCAATGAAAAGGTACACTACGCTCCAAAAGAAGTACATGATTTTTCCAATTTACACAGACAGAAATCTGGGGAATATGTATGAGAATGAATATTAAGGATATGAGATAACGGTAGCAGGAACATAAATTTGGATCGGCTAAATTATTGATATGAGCCTACTAAGAGAGATTCTGGATCCACTGTTGCAGTTTGGAAGGATAGAAAAGGCTCTAACAGTTTGATTGGTTGGCTGAAACAAGGGCCAAAAGATGGCCTACACCAGATGAGGTTGAAATATCAGAACTGCCTCAGTATGCTATAGAAGAAGGGATCCAAAGGCTTGGAGTGATTAGAATGTTAGAGTGGATTTATCGTGTTAGACCTGCCCATTCATCTCAGGAGAGTCCAGAGGACACACCTTTCATGACAAGTGCAAGAAATAAATTTGTGAAGGGAGCCCAAATAACCTTGAAGAGCACCATCATCTTTTTCCCTAGAGGTCATAAATTACACTGGAATTGCTGCAACTGAATTGGAAACCTACATGCAATGGGGGATAATTTGATCCTGGGGTGGCAGGGAAGAAATACGGGCACCTAATCACCAAAGGTGACGTGGGCATGGTTATCATAATGGACAGAAGAGTTGAAGCAGCAATCAGAATAGATTGACTTGCAGAGACCTGTGGCATTGGCTGGTTGATCATTGTTACTATGGTCTGAATGTTTATGTCCCCCCAAAATTCATATGTTGAAACCTAACCCCCAAAGTGATGGTATTGGGAGGTGCAGCCTTTGGGAAGCGATTAGGTCATGAGGGGAGAGCACTCGTGAGTGGGATTAGTGCCTTTATAAAAGAGGCCCCGGAAAGTTCCCTTGTCGCGTCCACCACGTGAGGACACAGAGAGAAATTGGCACTCTGCAACTTGGAGGAGGGCCTTCACCAGAAACTGACATGCTGGCACCCTGATCTTGAACTTCTAGCCTTGGAAACTGAGAAATAAATTTCTGTTGTGCATAAGCAGCTGAGTCTGTGGTATTTTGTTATAGCAGCCCTAATGGACTAAGACAATGGTGTTCCTTGAAGGAAAATCAATGGGCAATCTACTAAATTTTCACTTGATCTGTATAAGCGGAAGGGTTCTAGGTCACGTGAACAAAAGTCTAACTTGGCTTAAGAAAACAGTCATGTCCCCTCAATCAATTTCCAGACTTGAGCCAGTTTACAGACTGACTCATAACCCCTTGAGTGAAGGAAAGGCTGAGTCCTCTTGAGGAAGGACCCTGCTACATTGCTGAAACATCATACTGCTAATCTTTCTCCCAGCCTTCCACAAAAGGACCTACAGCCTTTTACCAGTGACAACATCTCTGGGATTGACCAGTCAGAGTAAGAGCTTATGGAGCCCAAATGATTAACAGGATTTCCGCTCAGGTCCATCTCACAGTGGGTCCAGTGAGTCCCTAAACCCATCCTGTGGTTATTTCCCCAGTTCCGGAATGGATCACTGGAATAGCAACTGGCAGAATCCCTACATTGTTACCCTGAACTATGGAGTGAACAGTATTATGGCTGAAAGGACCAAATGGAAGCCACTAAAACTGCCTCTACTCACAAAAAGAGTAAATCAAAAGCAGTGACACATTTCTGGAGAGACTGCAGAGATTAGCACCACCATTAAGGACGTGAAGGATGCAGGGGTTGAGGTTTTCACCACACCCCCATTCAACTCACCTATTTGCCCTGTGAAGAAAACAGGTAGATCTTGGAGAATGAGATTATGTTACGCTTAACCATGTGGTGATTCCATAGCTGCTGTACCAAATGGGGTTTCATTGCTTGAGCAAATTAACACATCCTCTGATACTTGGTATGCAGCTATTGATCTGGCAAATGCTTTTTTTCTCCATACCTGTTATTAAAGACCACCAGAGCAGTTTGCTTTCAGCTGGCAAGGCCAGCAATACATCTTCGCTGTCCTACCTTAGATGTATATCAACTTTCCAGCCATATGTTATAAATTAGTTCACAGGGATCTTGATCACCTTTCCCTTCCACAAGATATCACAGTGGTCCATTACACTGATGACATTATGGTGATTGGACTTATTGAGCAAGAAGTAGCGGCTACTCTAGACTTGTCACTGAAACATTTGCTTGTCAGGGGATGCGAAATAAATCTGATAAAAATTCAGAGGCCTTATACTTCAGTGAAATTTTTAGAGGTCCAGTGATGTTGGGCATGTTGTGATAGCCCTTCCAAAGTGAAAGATAAGTTGTCCACATCTGGCCCTTCCTACAATCAAAAACAAGACACAATGCTTAGTGGGCCTCTTTGGATTTTGGAGGCAATATGTTCCTCATTTGTGTGTCCTTCTTCAGCCCATTTGCTAAGTGACCCAAAAAGCTGTCAGTTTTGAGTGCGACTCAGAAAAGAGAAGACCCTGCAACATATCCAGGCTGCTGTACAAGCTGCACTGCCACCTGGGCCAGATGATCCAGCAGATCCAATGGTGCTTGAAGTGACAGCGGCAGATAGAGATGCTGTTTGGAGCCTTTGGCAAGTCCCCTATTGGTGGAGCATAGCACAGACCCTTAGGATTTTCTAGCAAAGCCCTGCCATCCTCTGTGGATAGCTGCTTTCCTTTTGAGATACAACTCTTTGTTTGCTACTGGGCCTTAGTAAAGAGACCGAACACTTAATCAGGAACCACCAAGTCACCATGAGATCTGAGCTGCCCATTATGAACTGGGTGTTATCTGGTAAGGGACTTGGAAGGAATATGAGTGAGAAATTTTTGACAGGGAGGTCTGGAGAAGAGGCTTGTGGAAAGAGTTCTCTGAATGGGAGAAAAACGTGAAGATATTTGAGTTCCATGTGAATGCTCATCAAAGAGTAACCTTAGCAGAGGAGGATTTTGAGAACCAAGTGGGTTGGATGAGACATTCTGTGGACTCCTGTCATTGCCCAGTGGGCTTATGAACAAAAGGCCTCCAGGGATGGAAGTTATGCACTTGCTCAGCAACAGGGACTTCCACTCACCAAGCGCAGCCTGGCTGCAGCCATTGCTGAATGCCCAATCCGCAGGCAGCAGAAACCAACACTGAGTCCCTAGTATGGTACTATTCCTTGGGGCGATCAACCAACTACCTGCTAGCATGTTGATTACGTTGGACAGCTTCCATCATAGAAGAGACACTTAACTTTGGAATAGATATTTACACCAGATACAGATTTGCCTGCATGCAGCACTTCTTATAGAATTCCATATCCACCATCATGGTATTCCATACAGCATTGCTTCTGATCATAAAACTCACTTCACATCAAGTGAAGTGTGATAATGGTCTCACGATCATAGAATTCACTGTGCTTACTATGTTCCCCGCCATCCTGAATCAGCTGGCTTGACAGAATGGTTGAATAGCCTTTTGAAGGTTCAGTTATAGCACAAGCTAGATAGCAATACCTTGCAGGGCTGGGACAAGGTTCTCCAGGAGGTTGTATATGCTCTGAATCAGTGTATGTCTAGAATACAAGAGATCTCTTAGATTAGTACTACTGTGTTGTGTGAATAAAGCTAATGGAAAACTACAGCAACTCAATTCAGTCAGGACTACTAATAGGCCAGACCATTCAGAATTAAGGTTTGGGTCACCCTACCCAGTAAAGAACCACCACCAGCTGAGGTGCTTGCTGTGGGCAAAGGAAATGCAGATTGGGTAGTGGAATAAGGTAGTTATAAATACCAGCTACGATCCTGTAACCAATTATAGTAGCGAGAACTGTAATTGTTATGTGTATTTTTTCCTTATTTTGTTATAAATGTGTGTGGATGTGGGGGGGGGGGGTGTGCATGTGTATGTGTTTATATAGTTTTCTTTCCTCTCTTATCCCTTATCATATAAGATGCATCAACTTTACATAGTAGCATTTAAGTTACAGGATATCAAAGAGAAGAGTGGACATCACCCAAGGACTTGGCATTCTCTTCTGGGGAAAAGGTTAGTGCATTTTTGGTTGAATGTAGGACAGCTGTATCATATTAAGTGGAAGTATGACCTTGTTATTGTCTTTATTTGGAGATTAAGTATAGTTTAAGGAGATGTATGGGTGCCAAGTTGACAAGAGGTGGACAGTGATGGTTAATTTTATGTATCAATTTGACCAGGCTATTGTGCCCAGTTGCTTGGTCAGACACCAGTCTGGATGTTGCTGTGAAGGCATTCTGTCAGATGTGATTAACATTTAAATCAGTAGACGTTGAGTGAAGATTACTGTCCATGATGTGTGCGGGCCTCATTTAATCCAGACTGCCTTCAGACTCAAGACCGAACATACACTCATGATGGAATTTCCAGCCTGCCCACTAAGCCTACAAATTTCAGGCTTGCCAGCCCCCACAATCACATGCTCCAATTCCTTAAAATAAATGTCTATACCTGCAGGACCTTTTTCTCTTGAAAATTCTGACTAATACAACACTCCTGTCTCAGTAATTAATAGAAAAACTAAATAAGAAATCTACAAGCCTATCAAAGACTTAAAAAACATTTTCGGACAACTTGACTCAGACATTCTTTTCAAATGCATGTAAAACATTTACAAAGACAGTCATATTCTAGGCCATAAGAAGTTTCAAGAGTTTTCTAAAGATTGAAATTTCAGAGATGATTTCCTGATTACAATGAAATTAATCTTAAAATCTATAGTCTTGTGTTATTGGCCTCTAGATTTTGGATGTCCAGATATATTCTTATGTGGTATTTCACAGAACACTCCATAGGCATTTTCTTGATTGAGAGTCAGTAAAATAATGAAATTGTGTTCATTAGTGCTTATCCTATGAAGGCAAAGCTATAAGATTGGCTGTTTCTGAGGTGGCCCAACCACTTCTGCTGTTTAATGGATGTCTCTCCCTGATAACAGCAGTATCCTCCTTTCTCTTGGGAAGTAAGAACGCTAAAAGTATATACAGAAATATATATATTTATATATACATTTAGATATATAAGACAGAAGGTGACAGAGCACAGTGGGACTGATGTGTAAGCTGCTGGTAGGGCACAGGCAGCGAGAACAGAAGGTGGATGGGAGCTAGACTTGAACTTCCTCTCGCGCCATGTGGTGGATATCTAACTGTGTTCCACGAAGGTGAATCCTGATAGGTTGTTGCTTCATGTCTTAGCAGGCTCAATGCAGTCACCTACATTTGTTATACCTAGATCCAAGCCCATTTTTTGGGTAATGAAAATATAATTTTCCAACAATTTTTTCCACCTCACAGCTGTCCCAAGTGTGTGTATATTTGCCTGTGTTTTTCACTCTACTTTTCATTCTTGACTTGAAATGGTTTACTTTTCAAGACAGCCAGTTTTAGGTCACCTACTTGTTCAAGATAATTTGTGAGATGTCTCCTCGTTTTCTTATAGATGAGAGTCAAGTCAGGATGGCCTGAATGGGAGGCATCCCACACTTTACAGTGAGGACCCAGTTCCCACTCACCTTCACAGGCCTTGTGTGCCTTTCCTGAAGCCAACCTGCTCCAACTTTAACCCAGCATCCCAAAAGTCAAAAGATAATAAACAGAACGTGAAGTTGCCTACCATAAGTACAACTTTTAAAGAGTTGAGATACTTCATGGTTATTGCTTAAAAGAGAGGTTGTGCAAATGGGAAGCGCCCAGCCCACACTATAAAATTATATTGCTACCTAAATCACTTAGAACATACGTCATTTCAAAAGAGAATATTATCTCTGGGGTGTTCCTAGAAATTCCACCAGCCAGATTAGAAAAAGTCAAATGAGTGTGGATTCTATCTGTGGGCCTCTAATAGGAATAGATTTAGGAGTTTCTTAGGAGTTGAATTCTGTCCCCTAAAAAAGATATGTTGAAATCCCAAGCCCCAGTACCTCAGAATGTACCATATTTGGAAACAGAGTTTTTATAGAGGGAATCAAGTTAAAATGAGGTCATTAGGGTGCGCTCTAATCTAATCTGACTGGTGTCCTTATCAGGAGGTAAAATTCAGACACAGAAACAGACACACACAGAGGAAAGACAATATAAACCATGCAGGGAGAAGAAGGCCACGTGATTGGAGTGATGCATCTACAAGCCAAGGAACGCCAGGGATTGCCTGCAAATGCCAGAAGCTAAGAGTCAAGGAAGGATTCACTCCCAGAGGCATCAGAGGGAGCACGGCCCTGCGACACCATGATTTCGGGGAGATGAGGATGTTCTCTTCTAGTATTTATGAGATTACTAAAGGGAGATACTATTGAAAGATTTTTAAAATTATCTGTAAACATCACACAATTCCAGATATTTCTCCAAAAAGAACAGGTTTAGAGAACAGCCTCTGTGTCGGAATCTCCAAGATCACCCTCAGGCTCAATGATTCATTAGGACTCACAGGACCCGGAAGTTATTATACTCACAGTTACCGTTTATTACAGAGAAAGGATACAGAGGAAAATCAGCAAAGGAAAAAGGCACATGGGGGGATGTCTGGAGGAATCCTGGTACAAGCTTCCGAGAGTTCTCTCCAAGTGGAGTTGCACAGGACATGCTGAATTCCTCCTGCAGTGACATGTGACGGCATGTACAGAGTGTTGCCAACCAGGGTAGCTCATCAGTGACTCAGTGCCCAAGGTTAGGGGCTGGTCACATAGGCATCCTCTGCCTACCACGTAACAAAATCCCAGACCCCCAGAAGGAAAGCAGGTGTTCAGCGTGCACCACATTGTTTGTACAGTTTAGGCACAGCGAGCCACCCTATCAGGTAGGGTTGATGACAACTGGTGCAAAAAGTCATGTTCACAGATGCCAGCAAACAGTCATCTGTGTGAGCAAGTCTTTCTGAGGATGATGTCTCAGGCCTCCTATGTTAACTCTCTCTAGCACCATCCCTCCCCTTGGCCCTTTGCCAAACTGTCTTTATAGCAAAATAATTATCCATAGGACTCCACGCTGCAGAGTAAGACCAACCGGCATTATGAATCTCGGTTATGCCCCTTAGGGGTTAAAACAAAACCCATTAATTATAAAGCTCTATCGTAGAAAGCCAGTTGGCTTCCTCCTCTAGTTTCTATATGAATCTTTTTTATGTGACCTGAGGCATCAATTCAGGCACAGGATAACCCTGGCCAGTAAACTGAAGCTGACCCTGAGCGGCTTCCAGCTGAGGCAATGTCAGTGGTCAGGGGGCGTCCAAAAGCACAGTCCCTGACAGCACGCTGCCACTGTTAGTGCCCTAAGCAGGACACACAATAAGCCCCACAGGTTAACAGAGGCCCCATTGCACCTCCATGGGACCCCCGTGGGGATCCTGCCCTAGGATTTCCAGTTCAGTTGGAAAAATTTCATTGAGTCCTTGGTTTTAGAGGGACTGCAAGATGGCAGTCAGTTCCAGTTTTGTTTAGCTGCGACACCGGTTCACCCGCCTCACAAGAGAGTGGCAGGAGCTGGGGCCACGCATGCTGTCCCACAGCCAGCCTGTCAAGTGTGATCGAGCTTCCGCAGTTGGTCTGAATCAAAACATTTTCAGTAGCTCAGACAGGCAGCAGGCGTTTTCCTTCTCCAGGAGGGAAAGCCTCCCAGAAATCTTTTGAAAACAAAGATTACTAATGCCCCATCTCCTTCTTGTCTTCCAGATTGCTACTGGGGTTTTGTGTTTTCTCCCATTGTCGCAAAATCAGTGTGTACTTTTCAGCCATCATAACTTCACATTTTTTTAATCATCCCCTACCCTCATCCAAACATTCATCAGGAAGAGTTGTACGCAAGAGGAATAAAAGTATTTTCACAAAGAAAGCATTTTTATACAACTTAATTAGAAAGACATGTCATGTTCAGTAATCAGTCAGGAGGAAATCTTGAATCTTTAAAAATTTCAAAATGGGTTGTCATAACGTCCCAGCTCTTCCATCCTGATGATGTATCTGGTGAGAATCTAGAAAAGATTAATCCCTTTTACAGGATAGCTGCACTTAATGATCAACTTGCTTTACTAAAGTGCATGTTCCAGGAGAAAGAAGCAACAGTTGAGTCAGGTTCTCAGTCTGTCTTTGCAAACTGCAACTAATTGGAAAGCCAGATACAATCAGCAACAACAGGAGCCGCCCCCGAGGGGGTCAGGAGTCCATTCGGCCAGGAGCAGGCAGAGAGTTCACAGTCCCTGCAATGTGACCTCCCCGAACTTGTAGTTTTGGCAGGAATGACCAGTTAGGAATGCAATCAGTCTTCATGTCAGGAATGTAGAGCTGATCAGCAGCCCAACTTCAGACGGTCCCATGGAGAAGGAACGCTTTCCTGTGGAGGTTGTGTGTAACCCAGGCATCCAGCAGCACCCTGGGTGCTGTCAGAGTCTGTGGCCCCACGCAGCCCCGTCCTGAATCTGCAGGGAGACACAGGCTTGGTTACGCCTGCTTTAGTCCACACACAGCAGACAGTGTCAGGTTTCAGCTAAGAGTCAGGTCCAGGCAGCAAGGATCTGCGCTGTAGGATTCCAGAAAAAAACAGGCTTCTGTTCTGTAGCAAAATACAACCCTGCACCGCCAGCAGCCGTGTTCCAAGTCCGAGTGACAAGCACGCTTCCGCAAACCCTGTCAATCTGGTTATTCTGGGTGTCAGAGTTGACAAAAACACGCACAAAGCCCAGGAAACTGTGACCCTGTAACCGTCAGACAGGCGATTTTACAAGAGCTCCTTAACTGCTTTTCAGAATCCCAAAGGGCATCTTCACTTAGAGGTCACCTCTCTTTTCATGTTGTCTGCCTTTTTTCAGAGGCTGCAAAAGGCAAAAGTTATAGCAAAAATCATCGCTTATGGAAATTTATTTTGGTTTTCATACTAAAGATCTTTACATTTAAATCCACTCACGAGCAGCAAAAAATAAGGATGTTATGTAACATCTTGAGTTTGTTTTTTGGTTTTGTTTTGTTTTTTAGTGAGGAAGATTGGCTGTGAGCTAACATCGGTTGCCAATCCTCCTCTTTTTGACTGAAGACGATTGTTTTTGACTGAAGACGATTGTCGCTGAGCTAACATCTGTGCCAGTCTTCCTCCATTGTGCACGTGGGACGTCACCACAGCATAGCTTGATGAGAGGTGTATAGGTCCGTGCCTGAGATCCAGGCCTGCAAACCCTGGGCCCCCAAAGAGGAGAATGCAAACCCAACCACTTCACCACCAGGCTGGCCTCTGTTTTTTGTTTTTTTAGCTTCCTAATCAAGAAATTATTTATGACGTTACAAGCATAGAATATTTTGCATTAGTTTTTATCATGTATCCAGATGCAACAGCTGTAAAATACAAAGCAGTTTTAAATTTCTCCTTTTCGCCCACTGTAAGTTTACTCAAATCTCCAGTGGCAAATTTCCCACTTACAAAATTAACCTTACAGCTGCCAGGTAATGCCTGGAAAGGGGTGAGGGGCTTGAAGCAGCATCTGAAGTAGGTTTTTTCCTTTTTCCTTTTTGTTTTTCTGGTTTATGTAAAGCTTTGCTCCAGCCTAGGAACCTGGTTTAATGTTTTATAGGAGAGAGCAACGCAAACTTTTAACGTTTTGGCCCACTGAGAGCTCACCTTTGGGAATGTTTCAGTCCTTTCTCTTCCCACCTGGAGGAGAGAACAAAAACCAAAGGCAACACCTGGGCTTATTTTTTATTTCGTTTTGTTTTTTTGCTTTTCTTTGTACCGAAAGATTTTACCAGTTTGTCCCCCTGCCAGCAGCATCTGAGAGAACACAGCCTTGCAGCCGGCACTCCTTAGGAGGCTGGAGCCTGCTGTGCACAGCTGAGAATTTGACTCTACTGTTTCGTATTTCTTTTTTTAAAAACTGTCGTAAAATATACGTAACATAAAATTTGCCATTTACACCATGTGTAAGTGTACAATACGGCACATTAGCTACATTCACAATGTTGTGCAACCATCGCCACTATTGCCAAAACATTTTCCTCATCCCAAACAGAAACTCTGCACCCATTAAGCAATCACTCTCCCTTTCTTTCTCTCCCCTCAGCCCCTGGTAACCTCTATTCTGTGTTCTGTCTCTCTGTTGATGGACACTTAAGTTGTTTTGCCTATTGTGAATAATACTGCAATTAACATCCGTGTGGAAGTGTCTGACTCACTGCTTTCAATTCTCTTGGATATATAACTAAGAGTGGGATTTCTGGGCCCCCACGACTGTTCTCAGATGCAATGAGTCACTAGAAGGACTCACAGGACCCAGAAGTTACTATACTCCTGGTTACTGTTTACTACAGAGAAAGGATACAGAGGAAAATCAGCAAAGGAAAAAGGAGCATGGAAGGAAGTCCAGAGGATTCATACCAGGCACAAGCTTGCATGTTCTCTCCCAGTGGAGTTGCACAGGACAGGTTTAATTCCTCCTGCAGTGACGTGTGACAACACTTGCAGAGTGTTGCCAGCCAGGGTTGTTCATGAGCGATTCAGTGCCTGCTAGGGACTGAATGTGTGCCCCCAAAATTTATATGTTGAAACCCTAATCCTCAAAATGATGGTATTTTGAGATAAGGGCTTTCAGAGGTAGTTAGATCATGAGGATGGAGCCCTCGTGATGGCGTTAGTGACCTTAGAAGAAAAGATATGAGAGAGCCTGTTTCCCCCCGCTGCTCTCCACCATGTGAAGATAAATGCGAGGGTGGCCACCTGCAATGCAGGGGTCGGTGGCACACAACGCGCCAGATCCTCTGGCTCTCTGATCTTGGACTTCCCAGCCTCCAGAACTGTGAGAAATAATTGTTTGTTCTTTAAACCACCCGATGTGTGCTAACTTATTATAGCAGTCAGAACTGACTAAGATAGTGCCAAAGATTTTTATTGGGGGCTGGTCACATCGGCACCCTCTGCCATTATAATACATACCAAAATTTCAGACTCCCAGAAGGAAAGCAGGTATTCCACATAAACCATTGCACAGTTTAGGCACAGGAAACCAGCCCTATCAATTAGGGAAATGGTGGCAGCTCTCACAAAATCTGTTTCCAGAAGACAAGCAAAGGTCAATCCTGCAAGCAGGCCTTTCTAAACATGGCCATGTCAGGCTTGTTGTATTAACTCTGTTCTGCACTGGCACCCTCCTAACACTCAGTGGATCACTGTAGTAGACCTAAACAGCCTTTGAAGGAATAGGGACCAGAGAACTTTGATAAGAAAAATACTAGTGTATCACAAAAAAGGTGGGGAAATTAAGCATAAAAATTTTAAACATCCACTCATCTATCATAGAGACTTATGCACATTTAATATTTGGCCATAATTCATTAAAATTTCACCTTCTAATCATCTTTTTTTCCTAGCGTTTCCTATATTTTTTATTTTTTATCGCAATAACTGGATTATAACATTATATAGCTTTCAGATGTACATCGTAATATATTTCGAATTCTGTGTAGATTATATCATGTTCAACACCCAAAAACTAATTATAGTCCATCACCAAAAGTGTGAGCCTAGTCACTCCTTTTGCCCTCCTCCCTGCCCACTCCCCCCTGCCCCTATGGTAACCGCCAATCCAATCTCTTTTGCTATGTGTTTGTTTGTCGTTGTTTTTATCTTCTAGTTATGAGTGAAATCATATGGTATTTGACTTTCTCCCTCTGACTTGTTTCACTTAGCATAATGCCCTCAAGGTCCATCCATGTTGTAACAAATGGCTGGATTTCATCCTTTCTTATGGCTGAGTAGTATTCCATTGTGTATATAGACCACATCTTCTTTATCCATTCATCCCTTGATGGGCACCTAGGTTACTTCCAAATTTTGTCTATTGTGAATAATACCGCAGTGAACATAGGGGTGCATGTATCTTTATGCATTTGTGTTTTCAAGTTCTTTGGGTAAATACCCAGCAGTGGAATAGCTAGATCATATGGTAGATCTATTCTTAATTTTCTGAGGATACTCCACACTGCTTTCCATAGTGGCTGCACCAGTTTGCACTCCCACCAGCAGTGTATGAGAGTTCCCTTCTCTCCACATCCTCTCCAACACTTGCTTCCTGTCTTGTTAATTATAGCCATTCTGACCGGAGTGAGGTGATCTCTCATTGTAGTTTTGATTTGCATTTCCCTGATAGCTAATAATGCTGAGTATCTTTTCATATGCCTGTTGGCCATCCGTATATCTTCTTTGGAGAAATCTCTGTTCAGATCTTTTACCTATTTTTAATTGGGTAGTTGGTTTTTTATTGTTGACATGTATGAGTTCTTTGTATATTTTGGATATTAACCCCTTATCTGATATATGGTTGACAAATATCTTCTCCCAGTTGTTAGGTTGTCTTTTTGTCTTGTTGATGGTTTCCTTTGCTGTGCAGAAGCTTTTTAGTTTGTTGTAGTCCCATTTGTTTATTTTTTCTTTTGTTTCCCTTGCCTGGTCAGATGTGGTACTTGAAAATAAGCTGCTAAGACCGATGTCAAACAGCACACTGCCTAAGATTTCTTCTAGAAATTTCATGGTTTCGGGTCTTGCATTCAAGTCTTTAATCCATTTTGAGTTGATTTTTGTGCATGGTGTAAGGGAATGGTCTATTTTCATTCTTTTGCATGTGGCTGCCCAGTTTTCCCAACACCATTTATTGAAGAGACTGTCCTTTCTCCATCGTATGCTCTTGGCTCCCTTGTCGAATATTAGCTGTCCATAAACGTGTGGGTTTATTTCTAGGCTCTTGATTCTGTTCCATTGATCCATGTGTCTGTTTTTGTGCCAGTACCATGCTGTTTTGCTTACTATGTCTTTGTAGTATATTTTGAAATCAGGGAGTGTGATACCTCCAACTTTGTTCTTTTTTCTCAGGAATCCTTCAGCTATTCTGGGTCTTTTGTTGTTCCTTATAAATTTTAGGATTCTTTGTTCTGTTTCTGTGAAAACTGTTGTTGGAACTTTGATGGGGATTGCGTTGAATCTATAGATTGCTTTAGGAAGTATGGACATTTTAACGATGTTAATTCTTCCAATCCAAGAGTCCAGAATATCTTTCCATTTCTTTGTGTCTTCTTCAATTTCTTTCAACAATGTTTTATAATTTTTGGTGTACAGATCTTTCACCTCTTTGGTTAAGTTTATTCCTAGGTATTTTATTCTTTTTGTTGCAATTGTAAATGGGATTGTATTCTTAATTTCTCTTTCTGCTACTTCATTGTTGGTGTATAGAAAAACAACCAAGTTTTGTATGTTGATTTTGTATCCTGCAACTTGACTGTATTCCTTTATTATTTCTAAAAGATTTTTAGTGGATTCTTTAGGGTTTTCTGTGTGTAAAATCATGTCACCTGCAAATAGTGACATTTTTACTTCTTCGTTTCCAACATGGATCTCTTTTATTTATTTTTCTTGCCTGATTGCTCTGGCTAGGACTCCCAATACTATGTTAAATAAGAGTGGTGGACATGGGCATCCTTGTCTGGTTCCTGTTCTTAGAGGGATAGCTTTCAGTTTTTCTCTGTTGAGAATGATATTTGCTGTGGGTTTGTCATATATAGCCTTTATTATGTGGAGGTATTTTCCTTCTATACCCGTTTTACGTAAAGTTTTTATCATAAATGAATGCTGTATCTTGTCAAATGCTTTCTCTGCATCTATTGAGATGGTCATGTGATTTTTACTCTTCATTTTGTTAATGTGGTGTATCACGTTGATAGATTTGCTGATGTTGAAACATCCCTGCATCCCTGGAATGAAATCCACATGATCATGATGTATGAGCTTTTTAGTGTATTGTTGTATTCGATTTGCTAGCATTTTGTTGAGGATTTTTGCATCGATGTTCATCAGTGATATTGGTCTGTAATTTTCTTTTTTTGTGTTGTCTTTGTCTGCTTTTGGTATTGGGATAATGTTCACTTTGTAGAATGAGTTAGGAAGCCTCCCCTCCTCTTCAATTTTTTGGAAGAGTTTGAGAAGGATAGGTATTAAGTCTTCTTTGAATGTTTGGTAGAATTCACCAGGGAAGCCATCTGGTCCTGGACTTTTATTTTTTGGGAGGTTTTTGATTGCCGTTTCAATCTCCTTACTGGTGATTGGTCTATTCAAATTCTCTACTTCTTCTTGGTCCAGTTTTGGAAGGTTGTATGTTTCTAAGAATTTATCCATTTGTTCTAGACTATTCAATTTGTTGGCATATAGTTTTTCATAGTATTCTCTTATTATCTTTTGTATTTCTGAGGTGTCTGTTGTAATTTCTCCTCTCTCATTTCTGATTTTATTTATTTGAGCCTTCTCTCTTTTTTCCTTGGTGAGTCTAGCTAAGGGTTTGTCCATTTTGTTTATCTTTTCAAAGAACCAACTCTTAGTTTCATTAATTTTGTCTATTGTTTTTTTAGTCTCTATTTCATTTATTTCTGCTCTGATTTTTATTACTTCCTTCCTTCTGCTGACTTGGGGCTCTGTTTGTTCTTCTTTTTCCAGTACCTTTAGATGTGCTATTAGATTGTCTATTTGGGATTTTTCTTGTTTGTTGAGGTAGGGCTGAATTGCTATAAACAGCCCTCTTAGAACTGCTTTTGCTGTATCCCATAGATTTTGGCATGTCGTGTTTTCATTTTCATTTGTCTCCAGGAATTTTTTTATTTCTCCTTTGGTGTCTTCATTGACCCAACTGTTGTTCAGTAGCATTTTGTTTAATCTCCACATTTTTGTGCCTTTTCTGGTTTTCTTCCTGTAATTGATTTCCAGTTTCATACATTTGTAGTCAGAAAAGATGCATGGTATTATTTTGATCTTCTTGAATTTATTGAGACTTGTTTTGTGGCCTAATATGTGATCAATCCTTCAGAATGTTCCATGTGCATTTTAATAGAATGTGTATTCTATGGTTTGGGGATGGAATGTTCTATATGTAATCACTAAGTCCATCTGGTCAAATGTGTCATTTAAGGCCAATGTTTCCTTATTGACCTTCTGTTTGGATGATCTATCCATCGGTGTAAGTGAAGTGTTAAAGTCCCCTACTATTATTATGTTACTGTCTATTTCTCCTTTTGTGTCTGTTAGTAATTGCTTTATATATTTAGGTGCTCCTATATTGGATGCATAGATATTTACAAGTGTTATGACTTCTTGTTGGATTGTTCCCTTTATCATTATGTAGTGCCCTTCTTTGTCTCTTGTTACAGTTTTTGTTTTAAAGTGTAATTTATCTGATATAAGTATTGCTACTCCCACTTTCTTTTCTTTGCCATTTGCATGGAATATCTTTTTCCGTCCTTTCACTTTCAGTTTGTGAGTGTCTTTAGGTCTGAAGTGTGTCTCTTGTATGCAACATATATATGGGTCTTGTTTTTTATCCAATTTGCCACCCTATGGCATTTGATTGGAGCATTTAGCTCATTGACACTTAAAGTAGCTATTGATAAGTATGTATTTACTGCTCTCTTGTTACTTTTTTGGGGGATGTTTTAGTAGTTCTTCTCGGTTCCTTTCTTTTTCTCTTGCTCTCTTCCCTTGTGGTTTGATGGCTTTCTTTAGTAATATGTTTGATTTCTTTTGTCTTATTTATTTGCTTACTTATTATAGGTTTCGGATTTGTGATTACCATCAGGTTCATATATAGTATTCTACGTATATAGCAATCTCTATTGAGTTGATAGTCCTTTTAGCTTGACCTCTTTCTAAAAGCTCTACTTTTTCACTCCCCTCATCCCACATTTTATGTTTTTGAAATCATCTGCAATCTCTTGTTTTGTGTGTGTCTATCCGTTACCCTCTTGTCATTGAAATAGGTAATTTTGCAACTTTTGCCTTTTAACCTTCATATTATCTCCACAGGTGGTTGATCTGCTACCTTTTCTATATTTTTACCTTTACCAGTGATTTTATTTCCTGATTTTTTGGGGGGAGGGTTGATAATTTTTTTATCCCTATTTGTGGTCATTGCTTTCCCACTTAAATAAGTCCCTTCAGCATTTCTTGTAGAACTGGTTTCTTGGTGATAAACTCCTTTAATTTTTGCTTGTCTGGGATGCTCTTTATCTCTCCTTCCATTCTGAATGACAACCTTGATGGATAGAGTATTCTTGGCTGTAGGTTTTTTCCTTTGAGCACATTAAATATGTCATGACATTCTCTTCTCCCCTGTAGGGTTTCGGCTGAGAAGTCTGCTGACAACTTTATGGGCTTTCATTTGTATGTCACTTATTGCCTTTCCCTTGCTGCTGTTAGGGTTGTCTCTTTATCTTTAATTTTGGACATTTTAATTATAGTGTGTCTTGGTGTGGACCTCTTTGGGCTTATCTTGTTTGGAGCTCTCTGTGCTTTCTGTATGTGGATGTCTGTTTCCTTTCTTAGGTTAGGAAAATTTTCTGCTATTATTTCTTCAAATAAATTTTCTGCCCCTTTGTCTCTCTCTTCTCCTTCTGGGACACCTATAATACAAATGTTAGTGTGCTTGATATTGTCCCAGAGTCCCCTTAGACTGTTCTCATTCTGTCTAATTCTTTTTTCTTTTTTCTGTTCAGCTTGGGTGATGTCCTCTAGTTTTTCATCTAGCTCACTGATCCATTCTTCTGTATCCTCTACTCTGCTGTTGACTCCCTCTAGTGAATTTTTCATTTCCAGGATTGTATTCTTCATTTCTGATTGGTTCTTTTTTCCATTTTCCAGTTCTTTGTTGATGAGCTCACTGTGTTCATCCAGTCTTCTCCCAATATCTGTGAGCATCATTATGAGTTTTTGTTTGAACTCTGTCAGATAGGTTGCTTATTTCTGTTTCATTTAGTCCTCTTTCTGGGGTTTTGTCCTGTTCCCTTGCTTGGAATGTATTCCATTGTCTCCTCATTATGACTCTTGTCTGTGCTTATAGCTATGTATTAGGTGAGTCAGCTATGTCTCCTGATCTTGGAGAAGTGGCCTTATGTAAGAGATGCCTTTTGAGTCCCAGCAGTGTGTTTCCCTCTCATCACCAGTCCAAACAATCCAGGAGTGACCCCTTTGTGGGCTACTTGTGTTCTTCTGCTGTGGCAGGGTTGCTCTTAATTCAGGTACCCAGGGAGTCTAGTCTTTCCTTCCCTGGTCAGCTGTTTGTGAATCTGGTTTGGGGAGCCTAAGCACCATTGGCTACAAGGTCTAACAGCACTCTTATATTGCAGTTGTCCTGTTAATTGGGTAGGTAGCCAGTGTAGCTGGTTGTTAGGCTCAGGGGCTTACAGTTGCTATAGGCCTCAGGCCTACAAGGCTGTTGTCAGTTCTCTTAGAAGTGCAGATATGTGTGGCTGGCCCTAGGCATGGGAGCACTCAATTGTTTCAGGCTTTGGAAGGTGGGACTGATCCTTTTTATGGCTATTTGTGAAGCACAGGTCTTCTGCTGCTGATAAGCCTCACCCCCAACAGGACCACACACACTGTCAACACAGTCCTGGTCCCTGCACATTTCCCAACCCCCTGGAGCATACCCCAACACCCCACTGCAGAGGCCTCCACCTCTCCACCAATGCCCCCCACAGTTCACCTGGTCCTCACACAGGCCCTGCCCCACAGAGGCAGACACATTCACCTGCCTGTAGAGGATTGAGGCATACAGTCAATGCAGGCCGACAAGTAGCCTGAGGGCATGCTGTTGGGCAGATCCTGTCCCTAGGGTGCCCTGGATGAACTGGATTAAATCTGCCTCTGTTGGGTGTGGCAGACCCCTGGGCTAGCAGGCCAGGGTAAGAACCTCAGTGGCATCCCCCAGGGTCTGTGTCAGCATGCCTGGAGCAGGTCAGAACAATGGCCACCACCAATTTCTCAGTCTCCAGAGAGGTCTCTCCTCTCACGGAGATGCACCCAGAGCCCGCCAGGTGAGTCTCTTTTCATCAAAGGACTATGAGCCTTCTCTCTGGTGATTTTAGGTTGTTGAGATGGGCAAGTTCGTGCATGGGCCCTTTAAGACACAGGTCTTTTCGGCTTGCACCCGATAGCTTTTCTGGCGTATCCCGGCTGCAGTTAATAGCCAGCAAAGCCAGATGGTAAGATCCTCATCTCAGTTGTGCTGAGTCTGAAGGATGCTTATAGCAGTATCGGTCACTGCTCTGGACCTCGCTCCTCCAGGGAGGGCTGTGTCCCTTAAGGTGGCTCCCGCCTGGCCAGCTGAAAAACTCTGCTGCTCCCAAAGGTGACTTTTTTTTCTCTCCAGAAGGAATTTCTGCCTCTTCTGCCTTAGTCAGGACTGTCCCTTGTTGTGGGGTTCTTTTTATCCAGCTTTCAGTTTTCTATCCAGGGTAATTTTTCCTAAAATAGTTGTAACCTTGTTGTGTTTGCAGGAGGAGGTGAGTTCAGAGTCTGCTTATGCTCCCATCTTGACAAGATCTCCTTCTTGTAATCATCTTTAAATAGAAAAGTATACTATTAAATGAATTTTCAATTGTCAGTATATCAAAAGCATCTCCTATGTAGGCAAAAGCTCTTTTTACACATATTGACTCTATTTTTTAGAGAACTTTTAGGTTGACCACAAAATTGAGCAGAAGTTACAGACTGTTTCCAAATAACCCCTGCCCCCACACATGCAAGCCTTCCCCACTATCAACATCCTGCACCAGAGTGGTACATTTCGTACAATCCACGGACCTACATTGACACATCTCTATCACCCAAAGTCCTTACATACATGGTTCACATTAGGGTCCACTCTTAGTGTTGTACATTCTATAAGTTTTCAAAAATGTATAATGACACGTATCTACCATTCTAGTACCATACAGAATAATTTCGCTTCCCTAACATTCCTCTTTGCTCCACCTATTCACCCATCCCTCCCCCAATCCCTTGGCAACCACTGATTTTTTTTACTGTCTCCCTTGTCTTGTCTTTTCCAGAATGTCGTATAGCTGGAATCATGTGATATAGCCTTTTCAGATTGTCTTCTTTCACTTAGTACTATGCATTAAGTTTCCTGCATGTCTTTTCACGGCTTGATAGCTCAATTATTTTTAGCACTGAACATCTCATATTCTGGATCTACCACAATATATGCATTTGCCCACTGAAGGACATCTTGATTGCTTCCAAGTTTTGGCAGTTACAAATAAAACTGCCATACGTCATGTCCATGTGCAGATTTTTGTGTGGACATAAGTTTTCAACTCATTTGGGTAAATACCTAGGAGCTCAATTGTCAGATCATATATTTTCCACTATTTCCAAAGTGGCTGCACCATTTTTTCTTCCTACCAGCAATGAACGCTCTACATCCTCACCAGAATTTGGTGTTGTTAGTGTACTGAATTTTGACCACTTTAACAGGTATGTGATGATATCTTATTGTTGCTTTAATTTGCATTTCCCTAATGACATATGATGTAGAGCATCTTTTCATGTGCTTATTTGCCATCTGTATATCTTCTTTGGTGAAGTTTCTGTTAAGGTCTTTGATGGGGCAGGCCTGGTGGTGCAGTGATTAAGTTTGCACATTCCGCTTTGGTGGCCTGGTGTTTGCCGGTTCAGATCCTGGGTGTGGACCTATGCACTGCTTGTCAAGCCATGCTGTGGCAGGTGTCCCACATAAGTAAAGGAAGATGGGCACAAATGTTAGCTCACGGCCAGTCTTCCTCAGCAAAAAGAGGAGGATTGGCAGCAGATGTTAGCTCAGGGCTAATCTTCCTCAAAAAAAAAAAAAGATCTTTGGCCCTTTTTTTAATGAGGTTGTTTGTTCTCTCATTGTTAAGTTCTTTGTATATTTTGGAAAACAGCCCTTTATCAGGTGTATCTTTTGCAAATATTTTCTCCCAGTCTGTGGCTTGCCTTTTCATTCTCTTGACAGTATCTTTCACAGAGCAGAAGTTTTTAATTTTAATGAAGACCAGCTTATCAATTTTTTTTCATGGATTGTGCCTTTAGTGTTGTACAAAAGCTCTTCTTAAATATAATTTTAACATCTGGAAAATATTCTGTCATGTTAACCTGAGAAAATTTATTACAGGTTTGCTATCTCTAAACTATTTCCTAATTTTCTTTACTTAGAAATACTGCCTTGAGAACCACTTTTAAGTACTAGGTATTTTTAAATTGAGATATAACTCACATACCATAAAATTCACCTCTTAAGGTGTACAATTCAGTAGTTTTATTATAATCACAAAGTTGTGGGGCCATCACTACTATATAATCCCAGAACATTTTTATCTTCTCAAAAGAAACCCAGCACCTGTTACACCCCATCCCCCTCACCCTAGTCCCTGGCAGCCACTAATCTACTTTCTGTCTAAATAGGATTTGCCTATTCTGGACATTTCCTATAAATTGATTCATACAATATTTTGCACTTTTTCTTTGGGATCTTTCACTTAGAATAATGTTTCTATGATTCATTTTGATGTGATTTTTGTTTAACATGTGAGGCATGTGTCAAGGTTGGGTTTTTAGGGGATGGGGAGGCATATCTATGTCCAGCTGTCCCAGCACCATTTTTTAGAAAGATTATTCTTTCTCCATTGAAATACCTTTGCATCGTTGCCAAAAATCAGTTGACAATATCTGTTTGGGTCTCTCTCTGGGCTCCTTATTGTATTCTATTGCACCATGTGTCTGTCCTTTCACCAACCACATTGATCACTGTAGCTTTACAGAATTCTTGAAATGAACTAGTGTGAGCTCTCCAACTTTGTTTTTCTTTTGCAGAATTGCTTTGGCTGTTCTTTGACATTCTACATAAATTTTAGAGTCTACTTGTCAATATCCATAAAAAAGTTTTCTGGGATTTTGATTAGAATTATACTGGAATCTACATAAATCTCGGAAAAGTTGACATCTTAACAATATTGAGTCTTCCAATCCATGAACATGATATGTTTCTCCATTTATTTAGATATTCTTTGATTTCTTTCATCAATATTTTGTCATTTTCAGCATAGAGATCCTTCATATATTTTGGTAAATTTATGTCTAAGTAACTTTTTTTATGCTATTGTAAATGGTACTTTTTTAAATTTCAAATTCCAATTGTTTGTCACTATTCTATGTGAATATAATAGACTTTTGTACGTGTGCCTTATCTCATCCTAACTTGATAAACAAACTTATTAGTTCTAAGAGCAGTTTCACAGGGATTTGTTTGGATTTTCTCTGTAGACAATCACGTTGTCTGCAAATAAAAGGAGCTTTATTTCTTTCTTTCTAATCTGTATGAGTTTTATTTCTTTTTCTTGCCTTCTTGCACTAGCAAAAGCTTCCAGTACAATGTTGAATAAGGGTTGCTTGCCTTTTTACTAATCGTTTGGGATTATGATATTAGCTGTAGATTTCTACGGGATTAGCTTAAGGAGATTTCCTTCATATCCCTAGTTTGCTGAGAGTTTTTATCATGAATGAATGTTGAATTTTTGTCTAATGCTTTTCCTTCATCTATTCAGACGATCATGTTTTTTATTATTTAGTATGTAAATATGGTAAATTATATTGATTGATTTTCAAATGTTGAATCTTCAGATGAGCTCCATTTGGTCATCACGTATTATCCTTTTAATATATTTCTCAACTCCATTTGCTAATATTTCATTGAGGATTATTTATATATTCAAGAGAGATTTTGATCTTCCGTTCTATTTTCTTATAATATCTTTGCCTGGTTTTGCTGTTAGGATAATGTTGGCCTCCTAAAATGAATACCATATATAACCATACAAAGGAGTAGCACATAGCAATAAAAATGAACTATTAATACATGTAACAGTATTGATAAATCGTGAAAAGGTTATGTTGAGCAAGGGAAGCCAGACACAAAAGAGGACAACTCTATGATTCTGCTTATATGAAATTCTAAAAAAGACATCTAATTTAGAGGGATAGAAAACAGATCAGTGGTTGCCTGGGGGTAGAGGTGGAGATTGACAAGGTAGGGAAGCACGGAACCTTTTAGGATGATAGAAAGGTCTAAATCTAGATTGTGGTGGTGATTACACAGGTGTATAAATTTTCAAAACTCATCAAAGTATATGGAAAATTTTACACTTTATGGCATATAAATTATATTTTGATTGATTTACAAATGATATAGGTGAGTTTCAGGGTCTCATTTTGTGGTGAGACAGAGTCAATTCTGAATTAACCAAATTGCTTGTCCACCTCACTTGGGTATTTATTCCCTCCCCCTTCCAGATGGCTATGTGATCTTGGGCAAGTCTTGTCTCACCTATAGTACCATTTCCTCCATTGTGAAATGACAGATAATGCTTATTATTAGCCACAGTTCTTTTAGAGAATGTTTTGTGAGGTAATCTATATTAGTCACTTAAAACAATGCCTAATATAGAGTAAGTGATCAGAAAGTAATAACTATCACCGTTATCTATTTTATTAGTACTATTAAAACTCAAGGTGATAATCTGTGTTCTTTAAGGAGCTTGAAGCCAGATCATAGCTCATAATAAAACAACAGAGTAAAATTAGGGCTAAAGGAGACATCCTTGATGTGACAACTGTGTGGGAGGTCCTCATGCCAGGAGGGCATCAGTTTTCTGATAGCGCTCTTTATCTGACGATACCCATTCCTGAAATCTTGAAACCTCAGGCCTTATGTGCTTCTGTCAGCTGGCTGACATGACTCACCTCAAAATATTTTCAATATGTCCAGTTCCCAGGAAACTGACTTTTCACAAAGGCAATAGAAGATCCCTCCCTCTAAGGGCATTCCTCCTCTGGAAGCTTTTAGAAGCCAAAGGGAACCTGGTAGGCCATCAGCCCTGGGTCTCTGTGATAGTCCAGGGTGATGGCTACACACCAGATTTTGAAGTGAAAACCCACCTGAGGATAGTGCTTATATCAACCACAAACACACACACCCTAAACGCCCAACTTGTAATGGAGGTGATTTTATTTGTTTCCTGTGATCCCTTTTAACCCAAGAATTGTGTCCCAAGTTCTCTTGGCCAGTGGAATGATATTAGAGTGCCCTTCATGGTGAAGGGAAATTCAGTGAGTGGCAGCTGCTTTGGCTCTGCTTCATTGTCAGAAGTTGTGAGATTTCACAACTGTAGTCGTTATCTACTGCTGCATAAAAAATTACCACAACCTTAGCAGCTCAAAACAACGCACATTTCTTATCCTGCAGTTCCTATGAGTCAGAAGCCTAGACTCGGTGTGGCAAGTCCTCTGCTCCAGGGCTTCTCCTAAGGATGTAATCATGCGTCAGACAGAAGGACCGCATGAAGGGTGGACGAGGGAAGAATCTGCTGTCACAGGGTTGTTGACAGAATTTCAGTTCCACAAGGGCTGAGGGACTGAGGACTGAGGGCCTCAGTTCCTAGCGGCTGTTGGCCCAAGGCTTCTCCCAGCTCCCTGCCATACGGGCCAGTGAGCTCTCTCAGGCCTGTGCAGTGCTTGGGAGATGACATGTGAGTGAACAGCGCTGGGGTGCTTTCTAGCGGTAACCCACGGTAAGGGAGCACTGACTGTCTAAAGGTGAACTGTCTTTCTGCAAAGAGCAAAATCAGTACTGAGAGGGCAAATTCGTTACCTACTGGGACATCCTTCTCTGCCTGAAAAAGCTATTTTGTCTCAACCTTTAGATTATTGTTTAGCCTCCCAACTGTTGGAAGTGGACCAGCCATCTTTGTGAATGAAAATGAATAACCTCTCCTACAATTGTAACTCCCTCCCAGCCAAAGCCCGGTATTTCTCATTTGTTCTAATTTCAAACAAATACGCTGAAAAAGAAATTTATTTAAATACAGCAAAATGCTAATAAGTAACATAAAACGAACATCCTAATCCCCCCATCATTGCTAGAGATAGTTTCCTACATATTCTTATAGACCAGAGTTTCTCAATCTCAATTCTATTGACATTTGGGCAAGTTGCTTCTGTGCTGGGGGGCTGTCCTGTGCATTGCAGAGCGTTCAGCACCAACCTTGACTTCTACCCACTGGGTGCCGGCAGCCCCTCCTCCCAATCATGAAATTCAAAAGTGTCTGTAGACATTGCGAAATGTCCCTTGGTGAGGAGGGGCAAAATCTCTCGAGGTTGAGTACCACTGTCCTAGACTTTCTCTACGCATATACCTATATCTGGCTATCAGTACAAAACTATCTTATTTCATTTTTTAATGGGTTCATATTATGAACAGTGTTCTGAAGTTTGCTTTTTGCACTCAGACTTATATCCTTTACACTTCTCCATTACACACAGACATGCCTCATTCTTTTTAACCACCCTATGTAACCGTAATTCAACACTTCCTTATTGATAAACATTTAGGTTATTTTCAGCTTTTTGCTATTACAAACTATGCTACAATAAAAATCTTTAAATATGTGAAGTATGTAATCTCCATGCTATGTGAGTATTTTTGTAGGATAAAAGTGGATTTGCTAAGGCAAACAGTATGCACATTTTTAAAAATTACAAACATTTCCAATTTTCTGGCTAAAAAACTACATTGATTTACCAGCAAATTTCCACTTCTTCACACTCTCACCAACCCTAAATATCATCCACTTTTTTACTTTTGCAAAACTGAGAGGTTAAAAATGGAAAGATATCTTATTTTAATTTGCGTCATGAGAGAGTGAGCGTCTTCTGTATCTCGTCTCCTTTTGCTCACACTCAGGACAAGACAGGCCGTGAGGCGGAATGGACGGCAGGATCAGGGCTTCCCTCTTAGTTCCTTGACTTGGAATGTTTCCATCACGTCAGAGGAGCAATGCGACACCAACACCATCTAAGACAGAGCCTGCAAACGAGACACTTTGGAGGGCCCTGCAGGCAAACGCAAATAAATGCCGAAGGGGAATCAGTATAAGTGACGAGGACTTTGGTGACTGGAGAGTGCCACCTTATTACCGAAAGGCATTCATACTTTAAACAGCGTTCTGATTGTATAGACCGAAGGTCTCTTGTCTCTGATATTGCAACCCCTGACCTAAAATGATATGATTGCCCAAAGAAATGCATCTAAGTACCAGATTTGGGCTTCTGTAGAAAGAAATGCTTTATCTTCAAAATTTTAATATTTAAATTTTTTTGTTTTAAATTTTGTTAAGGTTTTTGTCTTAATTTTTGTTTAAAAATTAAGATAAAACAATTTTCAGAAAACATATAAAGTACTTTTTTTGTCTCATCTACACCTAAAAAGGAAGATCAAGTAAAAGTACTCATGAATTTACCAGGAAGCAGGTATTACAAATTTGCTTCTTGAGTATTTATCTATGTTTATATAGACACATTCTGAGGAAAGAATTCTTAAATCTTTTAAGTTGAACCACATGAAATTGCCATTTTGAAGGTCAAAAATAGTTGAATGTCAGCAATTTCATATGGACAAATCAAAAGCTTTTCTGTAAACTTGCCTATTCCACAGTCAATTTCTTTTAAAAGCTCCAGACCTTTCCACAGGAAGGTGGGAACAATACCATTGAAGAGTTAATACTCATATGAATTAGTTTGTTTGTTTTTGTTAGCTGATTCAAACTTCTTGCTTCATCTTTTTGTTTCTGTGATTGCCCACTCACAAGGGCACCAGGTTTTGGTAGTAGCCTGAACTGATAGAAGCAGCTGTAGCTCTGACGTTAGGAGTTTGCCTACAGGGTCAATGTTTTCCAAAGTTCTATTCTCTTCAAAGAAGCCTTTTTGGCTCTGACTGGAAATAGTGAGTCAACACGGACAGGCAGAATGCTCTGTGCTGCTCTGAGGTATGAAACATTACCTGTTTGGTGAAGCAACATTACATAACTGCTGTACCTGGCCTCTTCCGCCAGATGATTCATCAGTGTCATGAGGCCATTTGTCAACATCATTATCCTGATCAGTACTAATTAGCGTTTTACAGCACCTACACAGAGATGACACTGTATTTGGTGCTCAACAGAACACAAGGACGACAAAGAATACAAGTGATAAAGCAAACTGTTGGAACTGTGCATTTGAATATGAAATATAGCACAAACATATCTGCAAGTCCAAGCCTGCGTGGGTAGAAGAAACTCATTGAAACTCACCACTGAGCTTCATAGTGGTTATTTGTGTTGCATCAGAGGATGGAGCAGACGGTCTTTCCACATGAAAGAGGCTGAGAAAGGCTCTCCGTCCCTTTGGGGATCCCAGAATCAGACTAAAGGTTTGGGAGGGCCATTGTTGACCATTGAGTCAAAATCTCCAGCATCCTTTTACAATGCCCCTGACCAGTGAGTGACCATCAAGTCTCTAAAGATTTGGGGAATTAGAAGATTCCAAGGAAGATTCAGTAGGTTAAGGATGGGAATTTTGGAGAGTTCCATAAGGAAATTCAGGGACAAAAACACACTTATCATAGGAGGACTGTTATGTAAATGTTTCCCAGTTAATAGCCTTTAATAAAAGAGATTTTAGGTGGGCACTGGAATTGAACCAAGACTTTTTTCGTCATTGTCACCATTCTAATTTCGATTACTCCTTGCTGCTTTATGTCCTTTTCAGTTCCATCTTGCACTAGATAGAGGCAGAATAAAAAGACTAAGTGAACAAGAAACTCCTTGTGCCTGTCTGAGAAGCACTCTCAAGCTTTCTCAGAGATTTAAACGGGATCACCCCAGTTTATAAGCAGGATGTGTGCCGTTAGTGCCTGGCCAATCGGCTGATGAGAAAACAGGTATTTTCCCCCAGGAACAAGGCGCTTGGTGGTGAGGCACTGAGGCTGGTGCAGGACAGCCCACTCACCTGGGGTGCACCTGAAGTGGTGCCACGCGGATGGCACAAAACAGAACCGAACCCCCGTGAGCTGCAAGATCTCCCGGGAAGCCAGGCGCACATCTGCCCAGGGTGGTGCGTCAGGGCTTGCCCTCGCCCAGCTGCCCAGGGCGGGGCAGGGTGACGGAGGGCTCTTCCAAGCACCGCAGCACAATGGTGCAGCCCGGGAAAGGGGAGAAAGAGGGTGGCATCCAGGCGGCCTCGAAGCTGAAGTGACCTTGTCTGTCCGAGTAGGCTTCCCACCACCCTTTGTTCCCCCAGCCCCGCAGACCTGCCGGTCGGTCCCTGTTCACTAAGGATTTGGGCGTGGCACTGCTGAGAACACCCTGCCCTATGCAGGTATTCTGAGTGTTTATGGTGGGTAATGAGGCAGAACATGATGAGGGCGGCAGTACCTCCTCTGCCCCTTGGTACATCCTAGTGCACAGGACTGACAGGAGGCTTGGCTGTAGATAGAGCAAATCCAGGCTTTGGCCACGCAGGGTCTCTGGTCCCAGGACTGGGTGCACGGGCTCAGGGACAAGGAGCAGGGCCAGGGCTGTAATTCTGTAGCTGGGAAACCACCCGCCGAGATGGGCGCCAAGGAGCAGGAGTGGAAGCAGGTGCTGAGTCCTCTCCTTTCCCATCCCAAGACCCCTCAGTCCCACCTGGGCAGTGCGAGCAACAGGCCAGCGTGTGCTCCTGCACAGCAAGCTGGGAGGTGGAAGGGAGGAAGCACCTCCACGGGTGGCAGAGAGAGAAAACAGTGGCATCAGTTGCTCCAAGGAAGCTATTTGGTGGAAAAAGACACTCAAGAAGTTTTAACAAAAATAAAACCAACTTCCATATTATTCACTGACTTTTTAAAAACGTACTTCTATAAATGTACAATGAAAAGATCAATTACTCCATAGAAAATGGGCAAAGGACATAAACAGTCTATTTTAGGCGAAATACAGATAGCCCTATATGAAATTATAGCAAAATGCACTAATAACCAACAATACGAATCTCAGAAGCATTGTGCTAAGTGAAAGAAGCCAGACACAAAAGAATACATACTGTATGAGTCCATTTATGCGAAATTCTAATAAAGGCAAAGCTACGGTGACAGAAAGCAGATCAGTGATGGCCAGGGGCAGGCTTGAGGGAGGGGACGGACCAGAAAGGGGCAGGAGAGAACTTTGTAGAGGGATGGAAATTTCTATATCATGACTGTGGTGGTGATGGTTACATGACTGGATGCATTTGTCAACACTCATCAATCTGTATACGTGAATTTTATTGTTTGTAAATGATACCTCAAAGCTGACAATAAAAAAGAAAAGATTTTAAAGCCCAATTGTGGATATAACACAAACTCATAATTCTAGACTTTTTAGCCCTGAGAAGATCCTTAGAGACCATTGGCTGCCATTCCTTCGTTTTATATTTTATAAGTGAGGAAATGGAGGTGCCCAGAGAGAGATTACATCACTTCTTCAAAATTTTACAGGGGCCAGCCCGGTGGTGTAATGGTTAAATTCACACGCTCCCCTTCAGTGGCCCTGGGTTCCCAGGTGTGGACCTACACACCACTCATCAAGCCACACTGTGGCGGTGTTCCACATACAAAATAGAGGAAGATTGGCACAGATGTTAGCTCAGGGCCAATCCTCCTCACCAAAAAAACACAAAATTATACAGCCTGCTAGTGTCTGAACCATATCCCAGCAACGCCATCTCCTCAGCACATTTAAACTATGAACATATTGTTACCACCCAAGAGGAGTCCTCTGCTCACTGTAAGACATGCCAATAGTGAAGAGGCAAGGTGGTAGGAGAGAAAGGATTTATTACAGCTTGCTAGCAAAAGGGAAGATGACCGACTAATGTCTGAAAGAACCATCTTACAGAACAAAGACTACAGGCCAGTTATAGAGGGGGTGGGTGCAGACATCTGGTCTTAGTTCCTGATAGTCCTTTTGTGTTACTGGATATGCATCAGAGACTGGAATAACGCCCTATACCCTGATCTTTCAGTTGTCATTGATGATGGCTATCATCCCGGGCTCTCTGCCTGGGGTCAAAAGAACAAAGTGATCATCCACAAGAGCAGAGAGGGTCCGTAAAAATCTACAGAGCATGTCTGGGCTAGTTAGTCAAAGGGCATTTAAAGCTACAATATGGTTTCTTTTCTACAATATGGCTTCCCTTATGTCAACCTTGTGTTGAGCCGGTATCAATCTCATGCCATCATGCAATTCACAGGCACCATAAAATATCTTGCAGATACATAGTACTTTCAGTTTTTAACCCACCCCCCCATTGAGTTCAACCAGAGAGGCAGAACGAGTAAGAGATATATATTAAGATATTTATTGCAAGGAATTAGTTTATGCAGTTGTGAGGCTGGCTAGGCAAATCCAAAATCTGTAAGCAGGCTATCAGGAATAGCACACTGGAACTCTCAGGCACAACTAAGACCACAGGTGGGATTTCTTCTTCCTCAGGGAAGCCTCAGCTCTGCTTAAGATCTTTCAGCTGATTGCATCAGGCCCACCCAGATTTTCTAGGATAATCTCCCTTACTTAAAGTCCACCGAGAGCTTTTATCTCAGCTATAAAATACCTGCACAACACCACCTTGATTAGTGTTTGATTGAGTAACTGGGGACTATAGCCTACCCAAATGGGCACATAAACTGACCATCACGCCCACGTAGGAGATAAGGATGATGTAACTGCTTCCATTTTTTTACTAGAGGACTGGAAGCACAGAGTGCTTAAATTATTTTCTTAAGGGCACACAGCCAACTCACATTTTGTTTTTCAATTGTAAAATGGTCAGCAATTCTTACTTCACATGGTTGTTGTAAGAAATAAATTAAATTACCTCATTTCCAACTGTGCATGTAAAGCCCCTGGCACACTCGGTTCTCAATGTTGTACAACAGCAATTAGGTCACGTTTTGCCTATAAATGAGCTGGCTTACAGGTTGAGAGAAAATGCACATTTTCATTCCCTACAGGTGGGAGTACACATTGGAATAACTTTTTTTAGCAAGTAGTTTTATTTCCAGGAATTAATTTTATAATAATATTTGCACACATCTATAAAGATACATGTGTGAAGATATTCATTACAATATCGTTTGTAAATAAAAACAAAAAAGAAAACTAAATGCTCATCAATAAGAGAAAAGGAGAGTGTTAAAGGAATTATGATATTGTTGAGCAATGGAGCGCTGTATGCACTGACAAGGAAAGATGTCCATGGTATAGTATTGGATCTAAAATAGAAGAATTTGTATAATTTGATATCATTTATGACCCTAGACATTTTGCTAATACCTCCGGCGGTGGGATGGATTCTGTGCCCATTCTGCCAAAATGAACATTGTGCCCCTGAGAAAGAAGTCTAAGGCAGTGACAGTGTTTTGGTTAAAATGTCAAAGGCTGCACCCTTCCGCCACCAGCTGTCCTCTCTGGCCGGGCCGGCCAGCGTTGTTTCTCTGTCCACACAGGGGGACCTGCAAAGGTTGACAGTGAGGACCCCACAGGGACTCAGCGTGCGGGCAGCCTGAGGGTCAAGGGTGCAGTGAGACGGCTCCCTGAAGACTGAGACCAGACACCGGGTCACAACCAGGCGAGCCGCGCAGGCCCGGGGCAGACGACGGGCCCTGCGGTTAGGGCAGAAACAGCTGAATCGCGGAGGCGCGGGTGAGCCGCGATGCGGGCACCAGGTAGCCTTGGTCGGAATGTCTTCTACTTAACGTCGTTCAGAACTTCTCTTTTTCCTGACGAAATCTGGAGAGGAGGAGGCTGCCGTGCTCTCTGAGGCTCCCCCGCCCGGGAGCTGGGATGGCTACATGGAAAGCTCACCACTTGGGGACCCAGAAATGAGAGACTGCCAGGATGGTTAGGTCAATGGGGAAGAAAGGAAGCGCACGTCTGTGTACCATCCAAGGGGAATATTTGATGCCTGCCTGCGGCTCCATCGGATGTGAGCTCTGGCAGGGCAGGGGACGCGTCAGTGTTTGTTCACTGCGAGACTCGGCACAGGGACCACGCAAAAGGGACCAGTAAGGACTCGCAGACTGAATGAACGGCAAAACATCATTTCCTGAATCCAGCCGTTGTCCTGTCATTCTCCCAAGCCCCCTGCCCTTCCCACTGCAACACCTCAAAGAGCATCCCCAGGAGGAACAGAGTGGAGACCACCTACAAAGGAAGAAATGGGGCGACACGCGGTCCCGCAGATCTAGCTAAAGGGCTGGGGTGAGGGTGAGGCCCAGTCGCTCATGTCACGCTGGACTCGGGCTGGCACTCCAGGCCAGTGCTGTGTGAACCGGGTCTAAACTCTTCAAGACCCTTTGTCTCACACCTTCCTTTCTTCCTCAGATGGAATTGGAAGCATATTTCACAATTCTATCACCTTCTCAGAGGTTTCAAATACATTCATAGGTCCGAGTGAACCCTGGAGGGGGAGCTTCCTAGGACAATAAGGTGGAAAAAGGAAGACAGCTGGCAGAGGACCATCCTGAATGGGAAGGATGCCAGCTCCCAGGGTTTTATGGTAATTGTGGGCTCTTTCCCTGAATCAAGTTAAAAACTTCTCTAATGCCTTACAGTAGGATTCTAGATGTGTAAGAATGGTCGAACCTATAAGCACGGTCAGTGTACAATATCGCAATGGCAACAGTTTTTGCTGCAATGTTACTGTGCCTCTGGACTGAGTGTCACTTCTCAAGGATGTGTCCATTTTTGATGGAAAAAATCTGTAAATAGTTGCTTATATCAACACTCATGTTGTCTCATTTAATTTTCAATACAAGCTTATGAGGTCATTAGTATCATCCACATTTTATAGTGGATGAAACCAAGGCTTGGAGAGAGTAAGTTATGTGTACAAAGTTTAGGCCTACGAAGGATGAGGCTGGAGTCATCTACATGCCAAAGACAGGCAATTGGGTAGTAAATTGGGTCAAGAGGTACTGAAAATTGTTGCTTTTATTGGTTTATCATTTTGCCACTGACTGTTTTAATGCAGACATGGTTGTAACATAGAAAGTTTTCAAAATAGAAGCTTTGGGATATTCTGTAATATGAATTATCAAAGTTTAATATTTCCAGCAAAACATTCTTATTTATCAACTCTCTCCTCCACTTCAATCAAAATAATATAGAGGAAGAAGAGAAAGCGTGATTTTTCATTGCTTCTCCAATCCAAAAAATAAAACAGAAATGAAAGTTCAGATGAGTCCCCAATTTTCTTCCCTTTCATCAATTGGGCAAAATGATCAAATTATCTGTTTTCAGATGGCAACTCCCCATTGTGCTTACACACACACCTGTTGGGTGCAATGCCTAGATCATCAGAGTGTGCAACAGGGGGAAATGTAACAATATTATACCAAAATATGACTTTATCATGCTAGTATTCTTGGAAATCACTAGATTAAACTTTTGATTAAGATAAGTCTTACCTCCATGCTTGTTTTTACCATTTCTCTCATGCACGCAAACTACTTCTCTTTCTCCTCAATGTACCTCTAGGGTTCTCCTAAGAGAGGGGCAGCAGAAGAAGGTCTCATCTCACTGGAATCAGGCAGGCAATGGTAGCCATTTGGCTTACTATTCCAAGAGGCCACCCACAGGGGCCTCCACTGCCCTGCACTGCCCTGGTGGACTCCAGCAGAATTCTAGAATCCACTGGGACCCTGAGAGGGTGGTGGTGAGGAATTAGGGGACTCTTGTTGGCTAGTTCCTGGTCTTGGGGACTCTCTAAAAGAACAAGGTAGTTCTAAAACCCCTGTAGCATTTCTAAGCATCTCAAGGACGATGAGGAGAGCCTAGGATTTCTGTGTCCTGGAAGCAAGAGAAGTTCCCCAAGACCCCCTAAGAGCCATTGAGCTTTGGGCCAAGTACCAGGGTCCCCAGGGAGTTGTAACCAAATTGGAAACAATTTCTCTCTTAGCCCAATAATCATCATTCTGCAATGATATTTACTCCATGCCTATCACACATGAGGGACCCCAAAACTATAAAATAAAGCCTCTGTCCTCAAGATGCTTTTGTTGGGGAGACAAGATATATAACTTAGTTTTGCTTGTCCTCCTGGTGTAACTAAAACACTTTTCTGGTATTATTCAAATTATCATTTAGTTCTGTTGCCCTCTTTGAACATGAGAAAAAACCTCTTCTTTTACCACTTCCCAAATTTTCTCAAATTCCATTCACTTTCCGTGGAGTCAGGCAATCATCTCTGACACTATCACTGAGCATTGCATGTCAGTAACTTTCTACACTGAGCCCGTGGAAATTTAGAAACTTGGAAAGTAGTGTGAGGGTAGGTTGCTATGCAGAGGAGTGGGTAGATTTAGAAGACACACATGCCATATGCACAGTGTAGATGCTAAAGAACCTTGGAATGGTCACCTTGTGTGATCCTTGCTCCCTGGACAGGAAACCAGGAAGGATGGGCAGAGAAATACCCAGGCAGGACAACCAAGCTTTACTAATTCAACTCTTGGTGGGGCTACGAGACTCCAGGGACCTGTGCATTCTGCCGTCCACCTAATTTCTCTTCCTAGAGTGGAAGAACACCGTCTGGGCACAGGATCCTATTAATAATAAAATGGATTTAAAAGAAGCAATTGTTGCCTCCTTCAGTCAGAACTGTGTGCTGTACTGAACTCTTACGTGTTTTTTTCATCAGGCCGTGTTAGCAGTGATAACGAACAAAGACCAGATTCCTTATTCAGAGGGTGGTTAGTTCTCAAAAGTTGAAGCTGGTTCCTCAGTGGATCCATGCATTTGAGGATACAGATCAGGTGTGTTTGAGAGCACAGCTACAGGTCTGCTTTGAAGACGATGAAACTAAGATACGGAGGCAGTGACCTCTGGGGTTTGGGGCGACACAAGAAAAAACGAACATAAACCACGAGAGGGGAGTCAGTAACTCAGCAAAAAATCCAGAGTTTATATTGAGAAGACTTCCCTGGTTTGGGGTTTTGAGGAGCTCATAGAGGGGATCGGGGATGCTTAATTATACGGTTTTGTTTCCTTTTCGTGGTCTCAAGTTTTTAAAGAATGTTTTGTGTGTGTGTCTTTAGAATTGGTGAATGAATGAACCTCACTTTTTTAATCCCTGAGCTTCTCAAACCATGAGTCACTGGAGCACTGTCATCACACGTAGGCTTACAAAGCTGACGAGGAATGGATCACAGGTCAGGTGCAGAGCTTTCGTCTCTGAGAAATGATCAAGCAAGGAAACACCCAGAGGCACAGGGCAAAACGCCCTCCTGGAAGCCGCTGGGGTGGGGAGATGCGGAGGCCCAGTTCGGCATGCAGCATGCCTTCCGTGTGGCTCACCTGTCTTTTCCTCCTTTCAGCACGACACCAGGAATCCAGCAACGGCACCGAAGTCCAGAGCCTGGCCCTGGGCAGCTTTGGTGCTTTCTCTCACGATGGAGTCCGTGAGCACATTTCACTTCTCCCGGTGCCCTCCAGCACCGAGAGTCCAGTTTGCCAAGTAAGTGAGGGTGGCTGGGGGTGAGGGACGAGGGCAAAGTCCCCAAAGCTCAGCTTCCTTTTCTAAGCCCTGCTGGCCTGAAGCACATTTAAGTTGCTTCCTCACTTTAGAGAGGAACCTGGCACCACCCTTGATTTTGCATACACCACTGCTGTGACCATCTTCATCTGTAAATGGGGCACATAATAGCACCCATCTTCCAGGGCAGGGGTTCTCAAAGTGAGGTTCCCCCACTAGTAGCATCAGCATTGCTTCAGAACTTGTTAGAAAAGCAAATGCTGGAGCCACACCCCAGGCCCACTGAACAGAAACTTGGGGGATGGAGGTCAGTAATCTGAGTTGTCACAGCCCCCAGTTGACTCTGATGCACACTCAAGCTTGAGAACCACTCTCATGGGGTTGGTGTGAAGAGTAGATGGAGGAGCGTGTATAACATGCTCGGAACAGTCCCGGCACCTAAGCGTTACTTACCCATTACTATCATCGTCATCATCGCTGGAATCCTTCCGAATAGTGCTGCAGCGTGCAGGAGTACCGGGCACTCGCAGATGGAGATGCCCTTCCTGTGGGACAAACCCCCTGGCACGTATATATGCAAGCTGATGCTCTTAACAGCACAGAGGTCTTCTCTTCTTGACCACTTACCATAATCATTATGGTGTCAAAGGAAAAACTGAAGAACCTACATTAGTAAGGAAAGACTTTATTAATGGGGATGATTGCAAGAGGGAGATGTTCAAAGCCTAAACTGGAAATTTCTCAGGAAAGGGGTGGGTGAGCAATGCTTTTATAGGAACAGACCATGGTCTGGTGGCTGTGGAAAGAGTAAGGAGGTAATAAAAACTGCTGTGTGGGAGTCTTGAAAGTTAAAAAGCTGCGTCAAAGTGCACTAAGAGGAGAGTTGGGACACTGAAGCAAAAGTTACAGAATGGGAAGTTCACATAGAGTTTAGGGCCTAGCTGCCCAAGTCATGCCAGCCTAAAGCTATCTTAAATACGAAGTTTGGATCAGCCTTGTCAAGAAACTAACTTTTACTTATGCCATGTGTAGTAGGCTAAGTAACAGCCCCCAAAGATATCAGGTCTTACTTCTTGGAACCTGTAAATGTTACCTTATTTGGCAAAGATTGTGCAAATGTGATTAAATTAAGGATTTTGAGATGGAGAGATTACCTTGGGTTATCTGGGTAGGCCCTAAATACAATCACAAGTGAATGGGAATTTGACAGACAGAAGAGGAGAAGCACACACTGGAGCCGAGGCATACACTGGAGCCATGTGGCCACAAGGTAAGGAGCGCCTGGAGCCACCAGAAGCTGGAAGAGGAGACAAACAGGTTCCTCCCAGAGCCTCAGGAGGGAGTACAGACCTATCAACACCTGGTTTTCGGCCAAATGATGCTGATTTTGGACTTCGGAACTCCCTAACTGTGAGAGAATACATTCCAGTGGTTTTAAGCCCCCAAGTCTGTGGGAATTTGTTACAGCAGCCATAGGAAACTAATACACCTTGTTTCATGAAAAGACAGTTTTCAAATTGGAGGAAGAGATCCCCTGGCATCCAAAGGAGAGTTTATGGACTATAGTCTTAGGGGTGGGGAAAAATCCCACAGTGTCAGCTCCTTTGTTACCTACTGCACTCATTTAAATATACTGGTCATGACTGTGCTCATACGGTGTAAAATTAAAATTATTGTAGTCAATCTCAGATTTTAAAATGGAAAGGCTGAGCTTCAGAAAAGCTGTTAGTAAAGTTACATGCAGAATGTGTCTAAGTAAATGCACAAACCACACCAGGAGAGGACATCGAGCACAAAGTAAGAGTTTAATTAATTCTTGTTGATTGATTCACCTACTTAACAAATTGGCTGTTTAACCCTTTGGGAAAAGCAAGGTTACAGGAGCTCAGAAAAATAAGTTATTTCATAAGTGGCTTCATATGAATATCTAATCATAAACAGGCTCTATTCCATAAAATTATAAATGGTAATAAACCACTTTACAAATACAGTTTTCTGGATAATGTTTTTAACAGTAATTCTTGGCGTAGTGAATTTCAACAAATTGGAGAAGGATGTCATATTGGGGAGCGGTGTTCAGTGGCCTCAGGGTCTCGAATACCACATTAGATTTGTTCGTTCCCCTATGGTTTAAAACTGCCTAGGGGTCAGCCCCATGGCCAAGTGGTTAAGTTCACACCCTCTGCTTCAGTGGCCCAGGGTTTGCTGGTTTGGGTCATGGGCACAGGCCTACACACTGCTCATCAAGCCATGCTGAGGTAGCGTCCCACATAGAAGAACCAGAATGACCTACAACTAGGATATACAACTATGCACTGGGGCTCTGGGGAGAAGAAAAAGAGCAAGATTGGCAACAGTTTTAGCTCAGGGCCAATCTTCCTCACTAAAAAGCACAAAAGAAAAACCTCCCAGAGATGTGGTAAAGAATTATATCCTGGTTTACTAGTGAGGAAAAGAAATCTAAGAGATGCACACAAATACTTTCACAGATACTGCATTTTAAACAGGAATCGGGAAGTTCTGCCAATGCATTTTATCAAGGCGGAGCTGAGGCTTGGTTGCTTGACTAAAACATGACCACTTTAATGATTAGCACTCATCAAAGTTATTTTGCAAAGAAATAAGAATACAAGAAGAAGAAAAGGAACACAATGGTTAGTAATAACACATTTTTCTAATGCAGTATTTAACAGATTATGTATGAGTAGATGTCATGAGTTGGAGCAATAATATCTTCCACTCTCTTGCTCCTATATTTCTCCTGAATTTAGGTATTTCTCAATTTAATTTTAGATTCGGGGCACATTTGGTATAAAAAGCATCCATGCTTTCTCCAGTGTATTTGTGTCACATTCCAAGAAGGGGATGCCCTTCTTTGGAGCAGCACCTGCCACACAGCCTCCTGTCAGGCTATTGCTCAAGGCACAGACCTTAACGCAGTAGCAGGTTTTTCCACCATGTGCAACCTTACAGCTCTGTGACTCAAGGGCAACTGCAAAACCCACGTTAGAATAACTAAGCTTTCTTGTGATGGACTTAGTAAACAAACAGACAATGGCTGGACTTTATATGACAATAGGACTCTGACCCACAAAAGAAACGTCTGCAGCAACTACCTCAGAACAGTCAGGACGTGTTAATGGCTCCCAACTTCTTACTTTTGCCTCCACTTCCAACCTAGGACAAACCAGAGAAATCCAAATATTCTCCCCAAACAAATCACATAGGACGTTCCATTTCTAGTTATTCCTCCTCTAGCTTCCCCATGACAACAGCCTCTCATCAGGACTTATGGAGGTTCCCCTATTTTTTCATTATAAACTTTTCATCACCCTGTCTTTGAATTGTCTCCCTTGTCAGAGCAAGTTGTTTTCATGTGGGTGGTCTTCCTTTATTTCCATGTGTGAATGATGCTTGTGTTGACCTCCATGATTAACTTCCTTTTAAAAAAAGAAAAAAAATAAAACTCCAGCCACATGCAATACAATATATTTTTGTAACTACCTGAGAACTTCTGGCTCCTAGTTGTGTTTGAGAGGAAGAGGATTCTACTTCCAAGGACATAAAACGAAATGTTTAATAAGCTGATTTTTAAAAATATTTGTCTGGTGCTGGCCCCATGGTCTAATGGTTAAGTTTAGCATACTCCACTTCAGTGGCCCAGGTTCGTGGGTTCAGATCCCAGGTGAGGACATACACGCCACTCATCAGCCATGCTGTGGCAAAGTCCCACATACAAAATAGAGAAAGATTGGCACAGATGTTAGCTCAGGGACAATCTTCCTCAAGGAGACCAAAAAAAGAAGAAATTCGTCTGATTGTGCTCCTACGAAGGTTATCAATTTAATTTTAACTAAGAGTTTACAAACTGCCATGCATTATGACTCCATTGTTGTAAATATATATATATATATACATATAAAGAGATGCCTAGAAAAGAGTTATGGGGGAGGAGACAAGGGGTGTTTATTTTCTAAAATGAATATGTTTCTTATATACTTAAAAAAAGAAACCTCAGAAAAGTTTTTGAATTAATTTCCTTAAATTTTTAGTTATATATATATATTTTTCTCCATCTAAAACATTTCTTCAAACTGCATAACCTAAACCCTGACATTAAATGTTATTAAAGTACATTTCTTACATCTCAAGAGAAGCACTTTGGATGCATTCACAATGCAGAGAGCCGGAAAGTAAAAGCAGTCTCCGTCTTTCTCGACCGCTTTTCTCCTGTTTATTAAGCCAAATTTCTCAGTAAATAACTCGTTTTGTTGGTTTTGCGAAATGCTCCAGAGGCAGGAAGAATCCCCGCCTGGGGAAGACAGGAAACGGGCATTACAAACGCCACGCCTTCTCTGGACACCTCCCTGGCCGGCTCCCTCCCCTCCCAGGACTTGGGCGCTGACCACCGCGTCCAGCCCCCGGGGTATGGCCGGTCCACCCCAGGGTCCTCCAGCACCCAGCCGCTCTGCCCAGAAACTGGGAGATAACGCGTCTGCCCGCGGCTCTGCATTCTTGCCCTCGCCCCACCCCGACAGTGGACTGATCAGCAATCAGTAAGCTCGATCGTACTGTTCCCGGCCCTCCACAGCTTTCAACCCAAAGCTCCAGGACTGAAGGACACGCAGGGCTACGCTGAAAATCCACATGGGCTCCCTGTGAGCCTCTTTTCCCGAAGCACGCACCAAGCGCATGAACTCGGGGTCCTTAGTCGACCCGAGCGCCCAGGGCGCCCCCTCCTCAGCGCTGCCCCGGGCCCCACGCGTCTACCCCGGGCCACCGAGCCCGCACCCGCGGCCGCGGACAAGCCGGGACTGAGCCGCATCACGCGCCGCGAGCCCACGCGCGGAGGCCCCGCCCCCAGGCCGGCGCGGCCAATCGCGGCGCGGGCAGGCGGTGGGGGCGGGGCTGGCCCGGCCGAATCCCAGGGCTTTAAATGCGCGGCCCGGGGGGCCACAGCCAGGCGTCGGAGACCCCCCGGACCTGTGTGTGCTGACTGCGCCTGCGCAGCTGCGCCCGCCACAGGTAAGCGCCCCAGGCCGGCCCGGCCAATCGCGGCGCGGGCAGGCGTGCCGAATCCCGGGCCTTAAAGGCTGAGTCAGGCGCGCCCGGGCCAGAACCTCTGGCTCGCCGGGTGTTGGGACAGCGGCCTTCGTCTCCCAAGTCCTCCTGCGCAGCTGTGGCCCCCGCAGGTCAGCCACCGGGGCTGAGGCCGAGGCGTGTTGGGGACAGGGCCTGGAGGAGGGGTCGGGGACACGGGCAGGCGGGCGGGCGCCACGCCCGGGAACGAGAGCGTCTGCCCACCCGGAGCTGGTGAGGCTGCGTGGGCGCTGCCTGGAGCCCGGCCAGCCTTGAGGCGGGGGGAGGGGAGGGCGGCTAGGGACCCCGGGCGGCGCTGAGACCTCTCGACTGGGCTGTGCGGGAGCCGGGCAGCCTCAGCGTGGCCTCCACCGGACCGGGCCCGGCCGGGCTGGACACGGCAGCCTAAGCCGCACGCCGCGCTGCGGGCCGCGCTCCCTGCGCCGCCGCCCGCAGCCCCGGAGCGGGGCGGTGCTCTGAGCCCCGGGAGAGCCTGCTCCTGTCCGAGCGCGGGCACCGGGGCTCTGGGCTCCGTGTGCCGGGACACCGCGTCCCCGGTGTGGGGAGGGAGTGCGGGTGTCGACGCGCAGGCCACCTGTGGGCACCCCGGGGCTCTGGAGGCGCTCCTGCCCACCTTGCCCTGGGAAGGCCTTTCGGAAAGGTTTCGAGTCGAGGAGCAGGGTTCGAAGGCACGTCTCACCCCCGCCGTACGGTGGTCAAGAAGGAGGTGTGAGGCTTCTGTCCCTGCTTGGGATAAGATGTCCTCATTAGTGAGGTTTTCCTGGGCCTTCTATAAATACCTGGACCAACAGTTTCCGAGTTGTTGCCTTAAGATTCTGACCTCTAAGGTACCTTGAGACCCTTATCAAAACCAAAATTTTCACTGCACTCTTACAAGGCTGTTTGAATTCCTGTAGCACTTGTCAGCCCACTTTTTGGTTGATGGCTGAATCAGATAGCTCCTCTGTTTTTTTGGGTTTTTTTTCTGCTTTATCTCCCCAAACCCCCCCTGTACACAGTTGTATATCCTAGTTGCAGGTCCTTCTAGTTGTGGGGTGTGGGATGCCGCCTCAACGTGGCCTCATGAGCGGTGCCATGTCAGCGCCCAGGATCCGAACCCTGGGCCGCTGCAGCAGAGCGCGCGAACTTAACCACTCGGCCACGGAGCCGCCCCATAGCTCCTCTGTTTGATAAGTCCTTGGCCTGTTTTTCTCCACCCACATTCTTAGCCGCCTTCCACACAGCTGCCGTAAATATTCTGAAGATCTTTCAAATGTTTTTACTCCACCATAGTGGCTGTAAGTTCTCAGCAGAAAGTAGGACAGCTTTTTTTTTAAGGGATTGGCCTCATCAAATCCTCATTTCTTTTCCCTTCCTAGGTTTTTGAAACATGAATCCTTCACTCTTTCTGGCTGCCCTTTGCTTGGGAATAGCCTCAGCTGCTCCAAAACTTGATCCCAGTTTAGATGCACAATGGTACCAGTGGAAGGCAACGCACAGAAGACTATATGGCGTGGTTGGTAACATCTGAAACTGTCCAGCGGGATCTCACAGAGAACGGTCCATACTGCTGGGAGTTTATAGCCGAGAGTAACTTCTTGAGGCCGGCTCTTACCAAGGCAGTAACTTCATGGCACCCGTTACCAAGCACAATATAGGCATACGTCCCTGTTGTGTGGGTGCTGGAGAACAGCTACCAGACGTAAAAAGCCATCACTGGCCATGGTTTCTCTTCTCTGTCTGCAAATCCACTTGGTGAGGATGGGTTGGGTTTTAAGTAGAAAAACAGATGTTCTGTTATGTTTGTCTCTAGAATGAAGAAGGATGGAGGAGAGCAGTGTGGGAGAAGAATATGAGAATGATTGAACTGCACAATCAGGAGTACAGCCAAGGGAAGCACGGCTTCACCATGGCCATGAATGCCTTTGGTGACATGGTGAGTGTGCCCTGGGTTGCGGAACTTTTTGTGCTTCCTGTCCTCAGTGCTTTAGCAAAATCATCTCTTGCTTTCCAAATTCTATTTCATTTGCCTTGAAGACCAATGAAGAATTCAGGCAGGTGATGAATGGCTTTCAAAACCAGAAGCACAAGAAGGGGAGAGTGTTCCTTGAACCTCTCTTTCTTGAAGTCCCCAAGACTGTGGATTGGAGAGAGAAAGGCTACGTAACCCCGGTGAAGAATCAGGTAGGACAGGATTCAGATTCAGATATTCTTAAGAGTATTTAGGCATATGGGCTATTGTCAGTCTTTGTATTTGTCTTGTAAACTGACAGGTTTTTTATTTTCAGGGTCCATGTGGTTCTTGTTGGGCTTTTAGTGCGACTGGTGCCCTTGAAGGACAAATGTTCCGGAAAACTGGGAAACTTGTTTCACTGAGTGAGCAGAACCTGGTGGACTGCTCTCGGGCTGAAGGCAATCAGGGCTGCAATGGTGGCCTGATGGATAATGCCTTCCAGTACGTCAAGGACAACGGAGGCCTGGACTCAGAGGAATCTTACCCATATCTTGCGAAGGTAAACAGAGCTCCTTATCTTGTCATTCCATTTCTGCTTTTGAAAGTTGAACATTTTCAGAGGTAACAGTCACTTTATTCAGCATTCACATTTTAGATGCAACCTGTCAGAACTGTCGTTATAAATTATCAGTCTTTGCACAATTATCTGATTAGGTGGTTAACATATTGCTATTCTTGCTTCATGTAACATGGAGAATATATGCACCATTCTGCATATAATATAAATTTCTCCATAGTGAAAAATTACTTATGGACAGGTAGACCTAAAGGGTCTTATTGAAGAAACATCTGCTGATTTTTCAATTTCAAACTAACCAATAGCATTTTGCTTTCTGGACTGCTTTATAACAAAGTTGACCTAGACATCATTAAGCTGCAGACTGCTGAGTTGTGTGGTCCTAGAACTCGTGTTCCCCAGGAGTGAATGGTAGTAATCATTTCTCTCTCTCGTTACCTTTAAAAGGAAGGAAATAACTGTAATTACAAGCCTGAGTATTCTGCTGCCAACGACACTGGCTACGTGGACATCCCTCAGAAGGAGAAGGCCCTTATGAAGGCAGTGGCTACTGTAGGGCCCATCTCTGTTGCTATTGATGCAGGCCATGAGTCCTTCCAGTTCTATAAATCAGGTAGATGTTACTCTTTTTGTTATAGAAATTCAGGCAGGCAAAACTGGAAAGCGTCACCATGGTTGACTTTTTCATATGGAGGCCTTCTTTCCAGGACTAGAATTTGAGTGTGTGCATTTAACATAGTGATGTTTCCATTTGACATGGTACTTTAAGTGTTTTCTCAAGATGACAACCTCCTCATAAATATTTTTAAATGGCTATGTAATTCTATAAATACAACCTAATTTATGTAAATATACTTCAGTTGTTGGATCTTTTTCCCAGAAATTTTTTACTATTGTAATTAGAACTGTAAAGAAGCCCGTGGCTCAAGTATGTTTTTGTTTTGTGCTTTTTCCTTAGTTGACATGCTAAGAGTAGAAGGGATTATGCTAATTAATATTAGTAGACAAGTCCCGAAATTACCTTTGCCTTGATAACTAGATCTTATTATTGGAAACCTTTTTTTTTTCCCTTTGGTAAAAAATATTTTGGATTTAGTTGAATTGTTGATTTCTAGTGAGTTGAGTTTGACTTTTTCCTTTTTATCAGCTTTACTTTTTTTTTTTTTTACTTTCCCAGGCATTTATTATGATCCAGACTGCAGCAGCAAAGACCTGGATCATGGTGTTCTGGTGGTTGGCTATGGCTTTGAAGGAAGAGATTCAAATAACAATAAATTTTGGATTGTCAAGAACAGGTATAAAACTTCAAATGTTACATTTATATTTTAAATTGAAAAGGGAATCCTTGTTTGGAATCAGTATTTCGTTTCAAGTCCAAAAAAGTTCAAATTTGAAGTCAGGAAAGTCTTTCTCCTGCTTAGGGTAAACACAGAAGTACTGATGTTTGATTTTAAGATTCTGTAATAAGCTTGTTGGGGTTATTATTATGTATTTGTAACATGGCATTTCTAAATTCTGAAAATTTTCTTAATTCAAAAACATGTCTGGCCCCAGGGGTTTCAGATAAAGGATTTTGCACCTGTAGGTTGAGGGCTGGTTTCCCTTTTCTGTCTCAGGTTTTTCAACAAGGTATAGTGAGCAGAAGCATCTGTCTCTGTGATTCTTTAAGTCTGAAAGATTGTCCAAGACTCCAGTGGCCTCTGTGCATCCTTCCTGTTACCATTTGTTGCCCTGCCATTGCATTCTGCTTCTCAGCTCTCTCTGCCTTGAGGGCTGTCAGGATCAGTTTTTACAGCTAAAGTTCTTTCATTGAGATGAAGTGTAGGATAGCCTGTGGAGATAGACTGCTACATTGGAATCCCAGTTTCACCTCAATTTCCTGTCTTATAGAAATTGATAAGGAACCACGGAAAGTAATATACTTAGATTTTAAATATGGACTGTTATTAATGAAGCTAACGTGTACTTGATTCTTTGTATAAAACAGAAAACATACTCTTCTTTCAGTTGGGGTCCAGAATGGGGCTGGAATGGCTATGTAAAAATGGCCAAAGACCAGAACAACCACTGTGGAATTGCCACAGCAGCCAGCTATCCCACTGTGTGAGCTGACGGACAGTGATGGAGAGGACTTGAGGACAGCATATCCAGAGGAATTTTATCTTAAAACTGAACAAACCCTTATGCGTAAGATAAGACACTTGAATCTTTGAGGATCCAAGTTGTGATTTGAATTCTGTGACATTTTTATAAGGGTAAAATGTTACCACTACTTTAATTACTGTTATAAATAGCTTTATAATGTTGAAGACTCATTGCTTAATTCTAAGAATTTTGAATTTCCATTTTTTAAAAGGATATATAAAGTTACCTTTTAAAATAAATTTTAATTCACTATGTAGAGATGGAACTTCTTTCTGTTTGTGTAATTGGAAACTATAATTGGGCTATAAAGACATAACTGAATGTGCCAATGGTGCCTTAGGACAAAGACATTGGGTGGCCTTCTGGGTCTTTTAGTTATAAATATGCAGATTTTATGTCAGCTGTTCATTGGCCGTGTTGGCCCAACACTTGAATCTAGCAAAATGTGACAGACAGTCTGGAAGGACAAAGGTAAATTGTTTGAATAAAGAAAACCAATTCACTTTGTAGAAAAGTGAATAGGCATACAGATTCTTAGGTTTTAGATACTAGAAAAGGAGATCCTCTTCCTTTGACTCAAGATGGTCATAACCTAGTAAAGTTAGAGGATGAAAGTCTCAGAGCCGGTGACTGAAGTACCCTGAATTGCTGGGGAAGACCATGTGACTACTCTGCAGTTGAGTAAGGACCAGATAGAAGTGGATGGCCAAGGCTGTTTTGTCTTCGTTCTGCCAAGTCTCTGATGGCATTCCACATAACACTCCTAGGAAAAGCCTCATTGTTACCTAGTGTTAACAAAAGTAAATTTAATGGTGTGATTAACCATTAAATCATCGGTAATAACTGGAGAAATGTGTTCAAGATCCACAAGAGAGGAAGCTGGGCTAAAAAAATAGTCCTCTGGCCTTGGAAGATTGGTGAGAGGTCACTAGGGCAAACTTGGGCGTAGCTACCTAATCTCTGAATTAAAAAATAAACTCAGAAGGAAACAAAACAGCCTAGCATATGGTTAGACGCCTAACATATATATTTTTAGTAAATACAAATAAAACAATACCTTTGTGTATTTAAAAGATGGGAAAGAAATATGCAAAGCTTCTGGCTAAATTATGGATGATTATTTTCCTTAACCTATTCTGCAGCAAACATATATTTTTATTAGCAGGAAAAAAAATAGTAAAAATATACCTACATTCTGCAGGCTGAAGAAGCATGTGTGCGTGTGTTTAAAATCACATGTTCCCAATCAAATGAGAAAATACAAGGAGGAAGCTGGTGAAATAGTTAATCTAGCCATCGTCCATTGTGAAAGGGATGAGAGGGGACGGCCGGAACTATGTATCCCACAAAACCCACATCAGCCTTTGTCCACAGCCGATTGTGGAAAACGTAATCTTCCACGTTCAGTCTGAGTTTCTGTGAGAAAGGCTGCTTTCATCTTGCTTTGCATCAGCAGGCTGGCTCTGAGTGCTGTCCACAGAATCCTGAAACAACTTGGGACTCTAAGGAAGCGTCTGGGTGCTAAACTGAACAAAAGTGTGATGGCTTTTTATTTAAATAATACAGTTTCAGGTCTTAAAGCAGAAGACCCCTCAGATGTCTATGAGATTTGATGTTTTTATAGCTTTCAAAGATCTTTATATTTTAAACTGTGAGAAGTTCCAAACCACATCTATCATCTAAAAGCATTTTTCAAAGGAGCCAATAAACTTGAAATAAATAGAACTGGAAACAAATTTGATCACCACAAAAATCTAATCTGAAGTACAAATTTATTACCAGTATTTCCTGTAATCCAGACATCTCAACAATTCCTTTTCCTAGTTAAATTGCAAGGGAAGTAAGAAAAGGTGAGATAGAAATGATCCTGCAAGTTATGAGGGAGAAATTGGTTCATGTTGGTGTGTAGCTACAAGACTAGCCAGCCCTGGTGGTCTAGTAGTTAGAATTTGGTGCCCTCATCACTGTGGTCGAGGTTCATGTCCCAGTCAGGGACCCACACCACTGTCTGTCAGTTGTCATACTGTGGTGACTGAGTGTTGCTGTGATGCTGAAAGCTCCACCACCAGTATTTCAAATACCAGTGAGGTCACCCATGGTGGACAGGTTTCAGTAGAGCTTCCAGACTAAGACAGACTAGGAAGAAGGACCTGGCCACCCACTTCTCAAAAAATTGACCATGAAAACCCTGTGAGTAGGAGCGGAGCATGGTCTGATACAGCACTGGAAGGTGAGCGGGTGGCACAAAAGGACCAGGCAGGGTTCCACTCTGCTGGGCACAGGGTCACTAGGAGTTGATAAGGATTTGCGTTATATAGGTGTGTGCATTTGTTAAGCTCAAAAATCTGCACACTTAAGATTTGTACAGTTTATTATATATAAATTTTACATTAAAAGACAAATATTGAGCCTCATTAATAATATGCATGCTAAGGTATCTAATAGAAAGTACTGATGTCTGCAAATTATACTTTTTCATTTTTTTCTGGTAAAATATATATAATATAAAATTTAACATTTTAGCCATGTACAATTCAGTGGCATTAAGTATGTCCATAATGTTGTACGAACATCACCACTGTCCACTTCCAGAACTTTTTTATCACCCCAAACAGAAGCTCTGTACCCATCAAACAGCAACTTCCCATTCTCACCCCTCCCCCCCCGCCCCCAACCCCTGGTAACCCCTATTCTGCTTTCTGTCTCTATGAGTTTGACTATTCTAGGTGCCTCATTTAAGTGGAATTGCACAATATTTGTCCTTTTGTGTCTGGCTTATTTCACTTAGCATAACATTCTCAAGGTTCATCCACGTTTCACATGTGTCAGGATTTTATTTCTTTTTAAGGCTGAATAATCTTCTCTTGCATGCATATACTGCATTTTGTTTATTCATATGTTAATAGACATGTGGGTTGTTTCCACATGTTGGCTATTATGAAGGATGCTGCTATGAACATTGGTGTACAAGCATCTGAGTGGAATTACTGGATCAGATAGTAATTCTGTATTTAACTTTTTAAGGAACTGCCAAACTGTTTTCCACAGCAGCTGTAACATTTTACATTCACACCAGCGAAACGACCTGGATGAAAGAAAGCTAAACCATGGTACCCAAATACTTTTAGTTAATGTGAATTTGCGCTTGGTTTCAGGTGGCAAGTAACCCGGCTGTGTCCTTGACTGGGTCTCCCTCAGTGATCTTTATCAGCCATTTAAATAAACGCCTAGGCAGCACCTCAAGCACAAGAAGCTTGAGGGAACTTCTAACACACACACCACACACATGCACACAAGTCCATCTCACACCACTAAACCACCCCAAACACGTGAAAAACAAAAGCTGTGTTTGCTATGGAAATACAGCTCTGAAAGGAATCCCCTGGTCCCAGGTCATCCCTAGTCCCTCCTATGAGGAAAGGATTGTCAAATCCGTAGAGGCAGAATTTTCAGGGATGGCCTAATAAACAGGACTTTGGCTGCAAGTGACAGAAACCAACTTTAAACTGGCTTATGCAAGAAGAGGACTTCTTGGCTGCAGATGTGGCAGGGTCCAGGACTCAAAAAATGTCACCAGTACTTCACTGTGTCTCATCTCCAGGATCTGCTTCCTTTACATTGGACATGGTGCCCCTTTGGTCCTCTTTGGAGGAAAGCATTTTTCCCAGAGTTGTGTCCAGGCTGATGTTGCTCGGCCCTGCCTGGGTCACAGGCCTTCCTCAGGTTATGGGGGTTTCCCACACACCTAAACCACATAGATTGGTATTGGAAGAGTGGTTCTTCCACAGGAAAAGCTGGACATTTTCACCAGGTTGGCGAGAAGGACATATGCCCATGATAGAGAGGGTATACTCTGAATAAAAGAATCAAAATTTTCAAAAAGAGAGAAAGAGAAAAGGATTTACAAGCTCTAGAAAGACTGAAACTAATAGAGTGAAATTTATTGTGCATAAATGGAAACTGTATATTGAGTTTTCATTAAAAAGTACATGTAGATATGTATAAACAAGTACAAGATGAAAGAGAAATGGCTTAATGGTTCTCTCAAAAAATAGCTTAGTTTTTGGTTATCAATGATTTTGATATGACTAACAACATGATTTGGGCACCCCAAAGTTTGCAATGGTGGAATTAAAGAGCTAGATGAAGGAGGAGATAGCGATATTAGTATTTACCTCATGACATTTTGTCTGGAATATTGTGTTCAGGCCTGGGAGCCACATTTTAAGAAGGGCACTCCCTGGTGAGCGTCCAGAAAAGGATCAGTATCTAAACAGAATGGTGAGTCTTTGGTGAAGGGAAGTGCTTATTGCTATGGGGGCAGGGGATGTAATCCAGAAAGAAGAGTGTAGGGCGGCTATTATAGACAGAATGCCTGCTTTGCACGTGGAGGTTGGTGTCTTCAAACAGGCCAACCAGGCAGGACGCTTGGGCCTCCTGCAAAGCGCCATGGCCCAACTCAGGAAGCACAAGTCAGGCTGCAAACCTTCAGGGACTTTCTGGACCAGTGCTGGAGAGGGCTCTTGAGGATCAGACGCTTCTGTGATTTCTGGTACTGCCTCACTTCTCAGAGAGTGACAGTCCTGGGCAGGTATGGCCGCCAAGGACTTTGGGGGTTCTGGGGATCATGGCAGGTATTTTTTCTAGTGAGCTTGGTGCACCACCAAGAAGGCCAAGCAGCACTTCCCACACACGAGTCTTCTCTTCAGCACGGTCTCCCGGAGCAAGAGTAGCCTCTGCACCTGCAGGGATGTAAGGCAGCTGCAGCTGTGGACACAGAGCACAACTTTAGCTTTGGACCACACCAAAGCATGTGCTTCTGTAGGCTAGGGCACTTCATACCTTCTCAATAGAGGTTTACCAAAGGAAGGAATACACAAATGATATTTCCAACAATCAAACACACTGGTAATTTCTTTTCATATTTTTTAGTCTATTTTTCTTGGGGAAAAAAAATGAATACTTTTAAAAAAAATTATGTCTACTACTTCTATCAATTCCTGAAAGTGAGTGTTAAAGTCCCCAGCTATGATCGTGAATGTGTCTATGTCTCCTTTCAGCTCTATCAGCTTTTGCCTCATGCATTTTGAGGCTCAGTTGTTGGTGTGTACACATTTAAGATCATTATATCTCCTCCTGGTGAGTTGATCCTTTTATCATTATGTAATGTCCCTCTTTGTCTCCAGTACTTATTTTTGCTCTGAAGTCTGCTTTACCTGGTATTATTAATAAAGCCACTCTTGCTTTTATTTAAATTAACATGTGCACATTGTTCTTTTTTTATCCTCTTACTTCCAACTTACTTATGTCTTTGTATTTGAACTGTTTCTTGTAAACAGCATATTGTTGGATCATGTTTGTTTGTTTGTTTTTTAACCCACTCTGCCAATCTGTCTTTTAATTAGTGTATTTAGACTATTTAAATTTCAGGTAATTCTGATATGTTAGGGCTGAAGTCTGTCATTTTATTATTTGCTTTCTGTTTATTTCCTGTTTCTTATTCCTATTTCTCTTTTCTTACCTCCCTGTGGGTTATTTGAACATTTATTAGGATTCTACCTTGGTTTACTTAGGATATTTTGAGTATATGGCCTTGTATAATTTTCTTAGTGATTACTTTAGGTATTCTAATGTGTATATATATATAACTTATCACAGTCTACTATTATTGATGTTTAACCATTTCTAGTGAAGTATAGAAACCTTACTTCCATTTAGCTCCCTTTAGCCTCCCCTCTTTTTAAATATAATTATTGTATTTTCTTCTTATATTTTGAACACCACGTGAGAGACAGTGCTATAATTTTTGCTTCAACAATCAGATGATTTAAGAAACTTGCAAAAGCTTGGATAGTCTTTTTTTTTTTTTTTTTTTTGAGGAAGATTAGCCCTGAGCTTCCTGCTTTTTGCTGAGGAAGACTGGCCCTGAGCTAACATCCATGCCCATCTTCCTCTGCTTTATAGAAGTGGGACGCCTACCACAGCATGGTGTGCCAAGCGGTGCCATGTCTGCACCCGGGATCCAAACCAGTGAACCCCGGGCTGCCGAGAAGCGGAACGTGTGAACTTAACTGCTGTGCCACTGGGCTGGCCCCTTGGATAGTCTTTTATATTCACCCCTATTCTTACCCATTCTGATGTTCTTTCCTTCCTGAAGTTCCAAGCCTTTCTGTTAGAGAACTTCCTTTAGCCATTTTTAAGAGCAGGGTTGCTGGCATAAAATTCTCTTTGTTTTCCTTCATCATGAAAGGACTTTCCCTGTCTTCTTGAAGGATGTTTTCATTGGATATAGAATTCTGGGTTGACAGTTTTTTTCTTTCAGTACTTGAAAAATGTTTTCCACTTTCTTCAGTCTCTAGGGTTTCAGATAACAAATATGTTTTTATTCAAATTGGTGTACCCCTATAAGTAGTGTGTTGTTTCTCTCTGGATGCATTCAAGATTTTTTTTCTTTGTCTTTAGTTTTCAGAAATTTAATTATAATCTGTCTTGGCATAGATTTCTTTAGATTTATCACATTTAGGAGTCATTTGCTGTCGTGAATCTGAAGATTTATGTCTTGTCCCAAATTTTAGAAGTTTCAGACATTATTTTTTCAAATACTTTTTTAATCCCATTCTCCCTCTTCTCTCTTTCTGGTTTCTGATGATGTGAATGTTAACCCTTTTGTTACTGTCCTACAGGTCCCTGAGATGCTGTCATTTTCTTTTCTTTGTTCTATTTTTTTTTCTATTGCCCACATCGGGTAAATTCTGTTGATCTGTCTTCAAGTTTTCTGAGTCTATCCTCTGTTATGTTCACTTTACTATTGAGCTTATACAGCAAGTTTTTAATTTTCGTTACTGTATTTTTCAGTTTTCTAATTTCCATTTGCTTTCTTTTTATAGTTTTTATTTCTTTGGTTAAATTTTCTATTTTTCATTTGTTTCCCAAAATTCTATAATTGCTTGTGAAGCATTTGTATGATGGCTGCTTAAAATCCCTTGTCAGATAACTCTAGTATCTGACTATCTTGGTGCTAGTGTCTGTTGATTTTCTTTTCTCATTTCTATTGTGATTTTCCTGGTTCTTGGTAACAGAAGTACTTTTTATTATATTCTAGATATTTTACATATTATACTATGAGACTGTGGATCATTTTTTAATCACTTTTAGGAGATACAGTGCAAGGGCCAGGTGTGTGTGTTTCTTCAGCTTCCTGTCAGTCTCCTCCAAACCTTTCTGGCCAAATGGGACACTGACTCACACTGCTTTGGTGAAGATGGGTGGAGTAAAAGTTCAGGTCCCTCGTCACCTCTTTGTCACCTTTCTAGCAAAAGTGAGGTACTGACTCATACCACCTTGTTGGCTCTGAGTGGGGTTGTATTATCTGCTCACTGCTTGGCTCCACTGTCTCCAAGCTGGGAAGGGGCATGGGTAGAAGGCTGCCTGACACCACTTTGTTGCTGTGGGAAGAGGTGGAGGCATGGCTCTCCACTGGGCCCCCCTGACATCAGGGGAGGGAGAAGCAGAGTGTCAACTATCCCACCACTTCATTCTGCTTCATTGATGCAGGTGAGGTGGAGGGTCAGTTCCCCAGTGGGGTTGAGACAGGGGCAGGAGGGGTGAAGCCCAGTTGTATGTAGCTCTACCTTGTCAAGTTTCCTTGCTGCTGAGTTGGGGTGGAGCCTCAGCTCACCCCTTAACCCCACTGATGTCATCCTGTGGGGGATCAGGGAGTATCAGACTACCACCTGCTTCCAGGCAAGTGTGGAATCCCAGCCTCTCTAACACTACCCTCTTTGAACCCTTGTTTGTGTCTCGGGTTCAGAAATATAGTGGCTTTGCTTTCTGAGATGTCCTGCTTTTATTCTCCTTCCTCACTCTAGTCTAAGTCTTCTCTTTCAATCATCTCTGTTATCCCTATCCTGCTTGAGTCTGATTCCACTTCAAGCAATTTCTCCTCAGGGTGGGGCCCTGTCCTAAAAGGGAACCCTGGCAGGTTAATTCAGTGTTCATACGAGCTAGGCCGCTCTATCCCCTTCTGTCCTTGTTAACATGGGCTCCTTGCACCCACCTGGTACTGGAGACAGCAAGTCTCCTTTTAGAGTTGCTGTTCTCAGATTGTCCCATCTCATTGCTTTCCTTGCTTCCTCCTGCACAGATGCTGCTAGTATGCAGGTGGTTTGTCTCCACACCCCATATTTTGAGATTTGTGGAGATATCTTGTCATTTTTTTGTAAATTCGTCCTTGATATGTGATGTTTAGTTTTGTTTTGATATCTAGTTGCTCTTTTTTATGTGGCAATTCAGAGTGACCAAACAACTTTACTGTCACTGCTCTCATCCTCCCCGAATCCTCTACCTCTTTTCATTCTTCATGTCCTATTGTCCATTCTTCTCCGAATAGCCAGTGTAGTGTATTCTCTGCATTGTTCCTTCATGGATGAAGTGGCATTACATGTGTTTATAGGTTATCCAAACAGAAGAGAGATTTCTTATTTTGAGTCAATGACTGATTTAAGCCATCCCTCCTACAAGTTCATTGATGATAATTGCAGTAAAGGAAAACTTCAGCTAGTCTCCTAGGGCCAACAGTGTACAAGGATGAGATGTGCTTTTCAAATTTAAAATTTCTATAATGGCATTGACATTTCACAATTAGATATATTAAAAATAAATATGGATGCAGTTAAAACAAATGTATAAAACTCTTATCACATAACTGAGACCAAAAGATTGATTCTTTCCTACTTATGTTTTTGTGAATATTTTTCAGTCGGAGGCTTGGTGGTTCCATACTTTACAAGGAATAGAGATTAAAATGAGTAATGAAAATCACCTTTTAAAATGAAACAGAAATATGTTTATCAAGAAATTAATGTAATCTCTATGATTGAGAATCAAAGGATAATTCAAAATCCCTGATTAAAGGAAGCCTATCCTTCTTTTAGGAATGCCCAATTTTCTATTGGTGCTCAAGCCTAAAAGAAATTTATCGTGTGAAATTTGCATAAGGAAATATTGGAAAACTTACTTGGCAATGGCTACTAATCTGGCTTTATTATGAATGACAGTAGATGAATATGCTCAAATTACAAATAACTAAGGCTAATTCCCTCCAATAGCTCAGCAACTAGTTTTTTTAAAAAAAAACTCAGATCTAGTCCCCTTTCTCATAGCCTTTAAAATCCCTTCTTCACATGAACCTGTAGAATCATAAAACACAAATTGATTTGTCTTCATGAATTTAGATTTTTTTTGGCCAACCTATTTTTCAGTCACCCCAATCTACATAAATGTCAAATAGTTTACAAATGGAATTCTGAGCACTTTTAATATGAATATGATTTTCCATATTATTTTTTAGATCTCTGATAATATGTTGTCAGAATAAGTACACAAATACGCACACTTATATTTCCAAAATATTTTATTTTATACAATCCAGACTTTTTTGTTTAAATTAACAAGAAAGTTTAAAAATTTACGTGGAAATGCAAAAGATCTAAATAACCAAAAAAACTTTATAAAATAAAAACAAAGTTGGAGGACTTACATTATCTGATTTGCAGAATTAATATAAAACTATAGTAATCAAGATTTGTTATACTGGCATAAGGATGGACATACAGATCAATGGAGCAAAATAGCAAGTCTAGAAACAGACCCACACATTTATGGTCAGGGCAATTGATTTTATGTACAGCTGCCAAGGTAGTTCAATGAGAGGATAGTCTTTTCCATAAATAGTGATGGAACAACTGGATATTTGTAGGGTGGCTATAGCTCAACTTTTATTCCATACTCCATATCACACATAAAAATTAGCACAAAGTGGATCATAGTCCTTAATTTAAAAAGTAAAAATATAAAGTTTCTAAAAGGTGCAGTTGTTTTGACTGTGAGGTAGGCAGAGATCTCTTAGACGGCAAATAATATTAAGCAAAGAGAAATTAGACTTCATCATAATTAAACCTTCTGCTCTTTGAAAGAGACTCTTAAAATAAAAAGTGAGCCATATGATGGAATGTTGTATCTTGACTGTACCAGTGTCAATATCCTGGTTATGATATTGCACTATAGCTTTGCAAGATATCATCATTGGGAAAAACTAGGTGCATGGAATCTCTTGTATATTTCTCACAACTGCTTGTTAATCTACACTTATCTCAAAATAAGAAGTTTAATTAAAAAAGAACAAGCCACAGAAGAAAATATTTGTAAAATGTATATCTGACAAAGAACTTGTATAAAAAATATTTTTTTAAGTTTTATAACTAAAAAAGACAAAAGTTCTTTAAATAAAAGAAATAGAGCCAGCCCTGATGGCCTGGTGGTAAAAGTTTCGCACATTCTGCTTTGGCAACCTAGGTTCAGTTCCCAGGCATGGAACCACATCACTCATCTATTAGGCTATGTGGCTCATCTATTAGGAGCCACACCATGGTGACGGCTCACATAGAAGAACTAGAAGGACTTATGACTAGAATATACACGTATGTACTGGGGCTTTGAGGGAGGTGGGGAAGAGAGGAAGATTGGCAACAGATGTTAGCTCAGGGTGAATCTTTCCCAAGAAAAATAAATAAATAAATAAAAGAAGGTACAAAAATTTGAACAGGCCCTTCATAAAAGAAATTTTGTGTGCAAATAATGACAGAAGAATATGTTCAACATAATTATCTATCCAAGAAATGCAAATGCAAATGACATCCAATAGAATGGATAAAATTAAATGACTGACACTTTTCTCATTCCAGACTAGATGGAGTAAGTATATGTCACTATGTCCCTCCCACTATTTAAAAAAAAACCCTAGACAAAATTTATAAAGCAACTGACAAAAGATTCTGAAGGTAGGGGAAAGAAGACAGACTATGTAAGGACCTTGAGACTCAAAGAAAAACCAGTGGTGCTTTCCTGCAGGTTTTTTTGTTTGTTTGCTTTTGTTTTTGTTTTTGCCTCATATATCACAGCCTGGGCACTGGAGAGACCTGTCATCTGGAAACACCAATGGGCACAGACAAAAAGGAAAACTTACAGAAAAGCCCACTCTCTCTAACAAAAGGACCAGAAAAAAGTCCAACAGGACAGAAACATTTTGATCATTCTTGCCCAATCTAGGAAAACATTATTAAAAATTCTGCCCCCACAGACTCTTGATTGTCACTGGACACCGAAGCTGCAGAGATTGTGAACAGAGCCCTGTCTTTCATCCCCACCCTGAAATAGCAGGAGGGGCACCCCTCCTCATCCATGGAGATGCGTATGGAGTGCTGCCGTTTATCTCTGACAAGTAATAATGAGGTAGCACCCCATTCACAGCCATGGAGATTGTGGGCAAAGACTGATTTTTCCATCTCCTCCCTCAATAACTAGGTGGAACCAAACCCTCTCCAGCTGAGCTGCTGCCGAGACTGTCAGAACCGCTTTGTCTTCCATCTCTGACCTGCATAAAGAAGGTGGTGCCCTTTCCCCTCCACACTGGATGCTGCAGTGGCAGAGAATGTCAGCAGAGTTCTGTCTTCACCACCCTGCAAGAAAAAAGGATGCCCCTCCAAACCACATAATGAGGGAAGAGTTATAGAGGGAACTGAGCTAGAAAAAGGCATTTACTCAATCTGTGCATGAAGTTCTGGGCAAAACTCTGAGTGGCCCATGCAAAAAAACAAGAAACAACATAACAAAAGGTTTGAGAACTGACCCCTGGTGTGGAATTCTGCCCAGGTTTCAGATGGATCTCTGGACAGCACACAAGTGGAACAGATCAGAATAGCACTGCAAAATCTTTGAAAACTAAATTAGTTTTTGAACCACAGCCCACAAAACTGGGCCAAGAATTGCATTCTAAATCTAAAAAGTTGAATGCCTGCTAAAATGGAAGATTTAAATAGGAATCAGAATCTCAATCCAAAATTGCACATCATGTTGAGAAGCTAAAAAAATCTCAACTCAAATGAGAAAAGCAAATCATGGAATAGCAGCAGTGATATGATGCAGACGCTGGAATGATCTGACAAGCATTTTAAAGTACCTGTCATAAAAATGCTGCAAGCAATTGTGAACAATCTTAAATGAGAAAATAGAAATTCTACGAAAAGAAATAGAACATGAGGAAGAACCAAGGGGAAATTTATAAAACTGAAAATGCAATAACTGAAATAAAAATTCACTGTATGGGCTCATTAGCTGAATGGAGATGAGTGAAGAAAGAATTAGTGAGCTGGAGGAAATATCAATAGAAATTATCCAATCTAAATGACAGAGAGAAAGAGCCTTAGAGATCTGTGGAACAAAAATAAAAGGTCTGATATTTGTGTCATCAAAATCCCAGAAGAAAAGAACTGCCAACCCAAATTTCTATATCCAGAAAAAATATCCTCTAAGAATGAAGAGGAAATAAAGACACTCTCAGAAGAGGCAAAACTAAGAGAATTTGTCACCAGCAGACCTTCTCTAAAAGAATGGCTGAAGGAAGTTTTCCAGACAGAAAGGAAATAATAACAGAAGAAAACCTGGAACATCAGAAATGAAGAAACACCAACAGAAAGAGTAAATATATAGTTAATTGCAATATACTCTTCCTCTTATCTTTGAGTGTTTCAATTATTGTTAGTGGGTCAAAGCAAAAATGATAACTTTGTCTAATGTGATTCTCAATGTATCAAAAAAGACAACTGTATCGTAAAGGGGTTAGGTTAAGGGACTAGAAAGTTCATAAATCTTCTACATGATCTTTAACATAGTAAAATGTTGGTACCAGTAGACAATGATATGTTCCAAATATTGTGAGAATGGATTACAAAAGAAAAAGACGGAACTATATGCTATGTTCAAAAACTCATTTGCTATGTAATGATACGGGTATGTTAAAAGTAAAAATACAGAAAAGATATAACATGCAAACACTAAGCCAATAAAACTGGAATGACTATATTAATATCAGACAAAGTAGACTTCAAAGCAAAGAAAATTACCAGGGATAAAAGGACCATTACGTCATTACAAAAATGGTCAATTCATGGAGAAAACATACAATCCTAAATGTGTATGCACCAAACAGCAGAGATTCAAAATACGTGAAGCAAACTCTGACAGAACTGAGAGGAGAAGTAAACAAACCTACAATTATAGTTTGGGATTTCAGCTTCCCTCTGTCAGTAATTGATAGACGCAGGAGTCAGAAAGTCACCTAAGATATAAAAGAATTGAACACCACCATCAATCAATGGTCTGTAACTGAAATTTGTTGAACACTCCAACTAAGAACAGAACGCATCTTTTCAAGCGTACTTGGGACACCAAGATAGACTATGTCCTGGCATATAAAACATATGAAAAATATTAAAAGAATCAAAGTCATATAAAATGTTCTCTGACCATGGGGGAATTAAACTTAAAAGCAATAACAGAAAGATAACAGAAAAGTCTTCTGACCTTGGAAATTAAACAATCCTATTCTCAACATTCCAGGGGTCAAAGAGGAAGCTTCATGACAAAAAATATCTGGAGGAAAGTAAGAATACAGCATAATATGTGTTGGATGTATCTGAAGCAGTGCTTATCGGGAAATTTAGAGCATTAAGCACTTATATTAGAAAAGAAAAGTCTCAAATTAGAAATCTAAGTTTCCACCACAAGAAAATAGAAAAGGAAGGGCAAAATAAACAGAAAGTTAGAAGAAGACAGGGAATGATAAAGATAACAGCAAGAATCAATAAAATTGAAAATATGAAAACCAAACCACAAGTTTTGGGTTATTTAAAAGATAAGTAAAATTGATAAACTTCTAGCAAGACTGAGAAAGATAAAGGGAAGACGCAAATTACAATATCAGGGATGAAAGAGGAATTCTAACCACAGAACCCACAGACATTCTAAAAGAATAGTAAGAGAACAATACAAACAAGTCTATAAATAGAAACGCAACAACTTAGACAAAATGATCCAACTCCTTGAAAACCACTAACACAAAACTCACCCAAGATGAAACAGATCATTTAAGTAGTCTTAAATAAATTGAATGTGCAGTTCACAACCTGACAAAAAAGGAAATCTCCAGACACAGTTGTCTTCACTGGTGAACCTACCACACATTTAAAGACAAAATAATGTGTGGAACCTAGTCTAACTCATAGAAGCTGAAAGTAGAATTGTGATTGCCAGCGGGTAGAGGGAAGGGGAAATGGGGAGATATTGGTCAAGGGTACAAAGTTTCAGTTACACAAGATTAGTAAGTTCCGGAGATCTAATGTATAGCAACTTGACTATAGTTAACAATACAGTATTGTATACTTGAAATTTGATATGAGAGTAGATATTACATGTTCTCACGTCCCCCCCCCCCAAAAAAAAGAGAGAAAGAAAGAAAAAGAAAGTGGTAACTGTGAAGTGATAGATATGTTAATTAGCTTGGTCGTAGTGAATATTTCACAATGTATACGTATATCAAAACATTAAGTTGTACACCTTAAATATATAGAAGTTTTATTTGTCAATTTTACCTCAATAAAGCTAGGGGGAGGGGAAGATGAAATAACACTAATTTGACACAAACTCCCCCAGAAAAGCACAGTGGAGGGAACACCTCCCAGATCATCAGAGTCAAACAAAGACAGTACAAAAGAGAAAACTACAGCCCAATGTTCCTATGAATATAGACATAAAAGTTCTGAGCAAAATATAAGAAAACCATACCTATAATATATAAGAAGAAAGATACACTACAACCAGTTGTGGTTTATTCCACAAATGCAAGGCTGGTTCAGTACATGAAGATCAACCAATGTAATCTGCAATTTTGACAGGATAAAGAAGAAAAACTACGTGATCATACCAGTTGATGCAGAAAAAGCATTTGCCCAAATCCAACATCCATTCATAATAACTCTCAGCAAGCTAGAATAGAAGGGAACTTCGTCAATCTGATAAAGAACTCTAAAATTACTAAAGCTAACATCACACTTAATGGCTGAAGTCCTAATGCCTTTCCCTTAAAATTAAGACCAAGGCAAGGGTGTCCACTTTCCCCAAAACTATTTCCCCAACTATTCAGTATAGTACTGGGAGTCCTGGCTATTTCAATAATGCAAGAAAAGAAAAGACAAGGCATACCAATTGGAAAGCAATAAATAAATCTATCCTTATTTGCAGATTGCATGACTGTCCGTGTAGAAAATCCCAAGGAATCTGCCAAAAAATTCCTAGAAGTATTAAGTGAGTTTAGCAAGATCATGGATACAAGGTCAACACACAACTACCAATCATATTTCTATGTATTAGCAAAGAACAATTTGAAACTGAAATTAAAAACATAATACTATTTATAATTGCTCCAAAAAAATTAAAACAAATCTAGCAAAACACAAGCAAGATACGTATGGTGGAAAACACAAAATGCTGATAAAAAACAATGAAATCTTGCCATTTGTGACAACACAGATGGACCTTGAAGGTGTTATGCTTAGTGAAATAAGTCAAATACCATTTGATCTCACTCATATGTGGAATCTAAAAAGACAAAACAAACAAAATGAAACAAAAACAAACTCACAGATACAAAGAACAGTTTAGTGGTTACCAGACGGGAAGAGGGTTGGAGATGTGGACAGAATGGGTGAAGGGAGTCAACTGTATGGTGATGGATGGTGCCTAGACTTGTGTTGGTGATCACTTTGTAGCGTATGCAGATGTCGAATTGTAAAGCTGTACACCTGAAACTTACACAACAAAAATAAAATAAAAGAAGACATAAATAAATGGAGAGAGTTACCATGTTCACAGACTGAAAGACTCAATATAGCTCAGGTTCCTAGGGTTTTGGAGTAAGGTATGCCTTTACCTTGTGATGACTGTCCTTTATTTGAAAAGTGGCTTCTGATTTGCTAATGAGTCCTGATAGAGGATAAACTAAACCTGGGATAATAATGACTATGTGAGCAAAATATCTATCATGAGCTTGTGTAATCTCTTTCACTGAATCCAAATATTGGATGTGTGCAAGGCTATTCCTTTGTTAGAGGAATGGTAAATACAAGTCCAGACCAAAACAAAACCAGAAGGCATAAGCAAACTATATATAGCAAGCAGTTCACACTCACGTGGTGCTTACTCTTACTGTCTCAACACATGACCCTCAATGCATGTTAGAGCCCATGGGGCATCCACTATAAACACTTGACAGAGAAGTGAAGACGCGCCTTCCTGGGGCATAGGCGTGTCTGCCAGATATGGTGGCATCATCAGGAGGTGAATGGCTGCTGCATTACAGCCCCACTCAGGAGTGGCCCAAAAAGGCTCTGGTGAAGAGAAATTGTCCCTAATGGGAAGACTTTGGGGAGGTGTATTTGATTGTCCGCTTTTTGTGGAAGGAGATGTGTTTAGAGTCATGCTGATTCATGACCAATGGCTCAATGAGTTGACTGGCAGTCCAGGGCCAGGAAAGAATATAAATGGAAAACTAACAAGGAGCTCTGGAGGAGACTATGTGGCTGCACTTCTGGGAATGACGCAGAGTGGGAGGACGTAAAGGCTCACTACTGGATAGAGCATGACAGCTGGAAAACAAGTTTGGGTATTTACTCCTTTGGCTCTCTATGCTGAGCTATGAGTTGGCCATTATAATGTTCCTCTTCTTAATGCCACAACTCCTGTTGGGGCAGTCTTCTCTGCCAGCTTGTAGCACCCGCCTTCACAGCAGGCCTAGTGGTGATAATGGCTCCCTACTAGTCACAGTCACAGAGTGCCTCACCAACGCTGCCCACATTTTATTAGATCTCCTTAAGTGTCCCATTGTTTCTTAACAATTGACCATAGCCACCCTGATCATAAATTCCACAGGACTGGGCATTTTTATCTCTTTCATTGCTTATTATCCCAGCATCTAGAATGACATCTGTCACATAGCAGGTTTTCATTAAATGTTTGCTGAATGAATATATACATGGTCTACTTTCTGTCCATTAGTACATGAATAGCAATTCCTTAAACATCATGTCAATGAAAATAATCCATAACCAATCTATAAATCAAAGTTGCAATGAGTTTATTATGAGCGAGATCTGAGGGCTAGCCTGGGGCCTTCCTTCCCCAAGGAAGGAAGGGCACCAAACAGGTGGGGTGTACAGAGTGGTTATATACTGTCAGGATAAAGAGTACACATCACATATGATAGGAATGTCCCTTTTACAACTGTCACGAGATTACCTAGCAGGCACAGCACAGCTATTCACACAGCAGGGTAGCAGATCTGCTGTCTTGATGGACACAGCTGGATGGGCTCAATGGACACAGCAGGGTAGCAGGTCTGTTGTCTCCAGCTGCGTGGTCACAGGTGAGAGCAGCATTCAGTTCCTAGCCTAGGGAGAGATGCTTATCCTTAAGGAAATGCCAGTGTGGGGGAATTTGCATCTTTATCTTAAAGTTGGTTCACATATTTTTTCATCTAATCGTATAGGTTGTTTTATCATTATTTTAGAAGGAGACAGCCTATGTTTACAAAAAGTGTAGATCTAAGATTAAGGAGCACTGGCACAAGGGCTTTTGGCCGTTAGAGAGTAAATGCTTAGGAAAGCTTTGCCAATTAAGGTTTGGTTGTGCCATTAGTTCTTTCTACCAATCCTGAGGATCGAGGATGGTAAGCGCAGTGGAAATGCTGCAATATTTGCCAAATATTACAAATAGATTTAATGAGTCCTCCAGTCATTGTGTAACTCGGTAGGAATGCCTCAAACAGGAATTATCCTTTTCAATAATAATTTACCTGAAGCCATCACTCTTCTGCAAGGAAAAGCCTCAACACATGGGAGAACATACAGATCATTACAAGACATATTTATCCTTGAGATGGTGGCATTTGGACAAAGTCCAATTGTCATACCTCAAAGGGTCCCTTAGGAAGGGAAAGTGGCCTTGTGAGTCATGAAGTGGCTTCTCTGGATTATACTTTGGGCATATAGCACAAGTAGAGGCTATATGAGCCACTGGGAGAAAGTTTCCAAAAATATTGTTTCTCCCTTCTGTTGCAACCTATATATATATATATATTTTTCTTCCATAGTGATTTCTTGAGCCTATGGAAGGAATTCTTTTTACTGGGTTAGCAGAGTTAATAGAAAGCGGGCATTCTTGAGGCTGGACAGCATATCCAGCTTGATAGCATTCTTTCTTATCATTTAAGTAAGATCCACTTGTAAACCAAATTAAAGAACAGAATGCAGTTGTGATCTTCTCACCTTGTGATGTTGGAAGCAAGGCAGCAGGGTTAAAATAGTGAATAATATTTACCTACACAATATAACCTAAAGTTTATCATCATTTACTTGACAATGCTTCCCATGAGATTGAGCACCAAACAAGCCTAATTAGTATCCCTCCTTTATAGGAAGAGAGAACAAATATCTTTGGGAAGTCCCAGGAGGCCTCTGAAAATCCTCAGAGAAATTCTCTTCCTTTATCCAGGTCAAAAGAAAGTCTTTATTCAGGACTTGAAAATATATATATATATATTTTTTGAGGGAGAAGCCTGTCAAAAATATCAAAAGTTTTTAAACACTTATTTAAACAAGATCAAGGGTTGCTGATCTTGTCATCGTGAATAAGGGTCACTGAAACAATGTTTCATAATAATATTTAATCAAAGCGACAACAGAAACAGCAAAAAGAACCTTAATAGAGAGACCTTTGTCTTTTTGCTCATAGGAAATTATCTCAACACAACATAGATCTGTCCTTTAGGTAAACTTACTCAAAAGGAAAAACCTTTTATGGCCTCTTTATCAAGAGCAGACTAAGTTTAAGTAAATTATCCTTTTAAGAGAGAAAGCCAAATTCTAACTTTTGTACCAGTTTACTTTTTCATATTAAAACCCATTTACTTAATTAGATTCATTTCAATCTTAGCCAACTTGGCCATGTACAAAACTCTTCTCAGAATTTCTTTCACAAACCTTCTATAACTTTCTTTTACATTCAGAATTTGTCCAAAGTCTTGATTTTGCCCTCCTAGTACTTTAGGACAAATTTATCTTTCTTAACCAATCAAACAAAATATTTCCATTCTTTTTTTTTTTTTTTTTTTTTTTTTTAAGATTTTATTTTTTCCTTTTTCTCCCCAAAGCCCCCCGGTACATAGTTGTGTATTCTTCGTTGTGGGTTCTTCTAGTTGTGGCATGTGGGACGCTGCCTCAGCGTGGTTTGATGAGCAGTGCCATGTCCGCGCCCAGGATTCGAACTAACGAAACACTGGGCCGCCTGCAGCGAAGCGTGCGAACTTAACCACTCGGCCACGGGGCCAGCCCCATATTTCCATTCTTTTTATACCTTCTTTACTGAAAACTTACACCTTACTTTCCTTGAATGCAAATATGTTTTTCTTATTAATTTCTAGTAGCTTTAATCACATATATTAGAACTCTTTAACCTTTAACAGACCCTAGTAAACACTAAAAAGGTAAGCAATTATGAATTGCCTTTTATATCAGCATTCTAAACACTTTTCATAATTTCTAGAAACGCACTACTTTACAGTAAAAGGCCCAAACACGTTTAGCATCTCTGCAATAAGAAGCCAAAAGTAGATACACTTACATTTAGTAATTAATGTCTATTTCTCTATCTTATTTAGAGATGATCTAGATACTTAACGAATCTTTATCATTTCAATTAACCTAGCAAAACTTCAAAGTTTCAAGTTACTAAAAAGATTTTGGAAGTTATTTTAAATACACATGCCGTAAACTATAATTATTGATAAAAATTTATCTATAAACTTATTTCATTTATATCTAGACCATTTGTTCCCAACAGTGAACAGTGAATCATGAATCAGAGTTTAGACTACCCACAAAAACTTTGAGACATTAGACAAAATTATCATTTAAAGCTATTATTTTGCTGAGAAATTTCTAACAGACAATGTGAGGTTATTTGACTAGTAAACCCAGGCTGCATGTCTGCATCATATTCAAATACTGACAACTCTTGAAGACATGCATTTTCAATCAAACCAACAAACTTAAACTCTCATTAACCAAAGATTAATCTATATCATGTTAACTTTTGCTTTGTTATAAAGTCCCAGTTTTTTTCCTTTCTTTCTTTCTTTTGGCCTTAGCAATCTGGCTTGGGATCCCCCTTTGTTAAGCAACTGCAGTCACAGCATGAAACCAACTGGAGTCTGGAGAGGCTGCCCATTCAGGAACAGATCGGCTGTTTTAGAAGCTTGATTTCCCACTTTTCTTTTAACTGGTTTCCTTTGGCAGAGGCGATGGAGAGTACGAAGAGAGTTTCCATTAGCCCATCACACGCTGCTGTATTTTATCAAATTGCATGTGTTTAAAAAGAAACATTTAAATATATTTACGTTAAAAAATAAATAGGAACAACTCAAGTATTTAAAAAAATAAGGCTTATTTAACAGCCTTGCTCAGCGCAGAACTTAAGGGGCATAAAATATTAAGCGGCAAAGCTTGTTACAAAAGGAGTAAATGTAGTTGGCTTGATCGTTCAGTATACTGTCACAATTAGCTTTCGCATTACAAATTCAAGGATTTTTAATAGAAATGTGCATTTAACGAAAAAGTAAGGTATTTAATTATTAATAAACCAACCACGTTGTTTATGGAAAATATGTTTTCTGTCCTCAAAAAAGAGCCCACATGGCATTGAGTAGGATCTATTTTTGCAAAGATGGAAAATTCAGTCTGATTTAGGGGACACATCCATGACCATCGGGAACCGAGCAACGGAAAGACTGCGTTCCCAGCTGGGGTGAGGCCAGACTCCTTTCACTTTGTCCTGGGATCTGGCCCAGCGGGTGGGTGGAGGGGTCGGCTGAAGAATTTGGAGGAAGGCAGACGTGCCCGGACCTGGGACGCGGGGAAATTCACCCCGCCCCGGAGGCCCAGGCCACACTGCACGCCCAGACCCGGCTGAGCGAGGCGGGAGGACGCCCCCAGGCCCGCGCCGCCAAAGCGCCCGGGCAGAGCCAAGCGACAGGACGCCCCCAGGCTCGGCGGAGCGAGGCGAAGGACGCCCCCACACCCGCCCGAGCGAAGCCAGAGGACGCGGCCCGACGCAGGACTGCGGAGGACGCCCCCAGACGCGGCGGTGCGAGACCGGAGGCGGCGCCCGGGAGCCGTGGCGGCGGGGAGAGCTCGGCCGGCCAGCTGGGCTCCGCTCGCCCCGCCGCCGCCCGGGACTCGGAGGAAGCGGGCGGGGCGCGCGTTCCCAGGAGAGCCGCTGGAGAGCGAGGCCTCGGCTGGTTCCCTACATCGTGCTCGCTTTTTGACGACTCTGTTCCTTTTTTCCGCGTATGAGGAAATGATTGATATTGTGAAATAATATTGACCAGATACATGCTCAATATATGTAATTCAGTAAAAAGATATTCCTATAATAGTATGCCCGTATGTGCCCAATTTAGTTCAAAACAAAAATCAACAAGATGCTCAAATAAGGTTGAAGCAGGGTCATCTCTGGGAAATGCATGATTTCTTTGATAACCATTTTCTTATTTTGCATTGTGTGTATTTTCATATATTATGTATTTTTTATATTTGCTTTTTCCCTTTCCCTGAAATAAACTGTTTTGGTCACAGATAGCTTCTTTTATAGTATTGGTGTGCTCCCTGTTCAAGTCTCTTATTTATGTGTCGAGGAAAATAATCCATAACCAATCTATAAATGAAAATTTGGATGAGTTTATTCTGAGCTTAAATCTGAGGACCATGGCCCAGGGCCTTTCTTCCCGAAGGAAGAAAGGGCACCGAAGAAGTGGGGTGCACAGAGTGGTTATATACCCCCAGAGAGGATGTTTCACATAGGATTGAAGTGTCCCTTTTACAATAGTGGCAAGACTGCTCTGTCGGCACAGCGATTGATGGAAATAGCAGGTAGGTCTTCTGTCTCAGTGAACACAGCAGGGTGGCTGGTCCGTTGTCTCCAGCTGAGTGGTCACAGGTGAGCACTGCAATCAGTTCCTAGACTAAGGAAAGATGCTTAATCTTTAAGGAAATGCCAACGTTGGGAGGGGGAGGGAAGTTGCACCTTTATCTCAAGGGCCTTTGTTCTGGCCATGGGAAATGTATACACAATGCCTGGTCAATGGCCACAGTCAGGCTCTTTTGGAAAAAACAAAGTCAAGACAAATTAGGTTTATACCAAATGGCTTCCTCATATACTCCAATATATCCTATTGCTTGCCATTTTTATTTGTCATATGCTTCACAGCCTTATTCCCAAGAGATACTTGTACCTTGACTTCTCTGGGCAGCTTTGAGTTTAAAAGGTACTTTAATGGAGACAGAATCCCCATTCTTTTTTTGTATTACAAAAATTCGAAAAAGATAGAAAAGTAGAAAATGGTAAAATAAGCATCCATATGATGAAGATTTTGGGCTGGTTAATTTTAAAACTGCAGATGAGAAGCAGGCTCCGAGGAGCAGGATTTGCTTGCCCTTTATTGGGAAACATTTACATTTGTAAGGGAAACCTCCATCTGTAAAGATGCCTCCTGTCTGTGCCAGGAAGAAGGGAGAGGACCTTATCTCTAGAAACTCTTAATCAATGCCAGAGGCAAGAACTTAAGTTGTTTACTGTCTGGCAACCTCACGTAACTGACCCCCCCCCACCCCACTCCCCCCTCCCCCCTGACAAAATCCTCCTTTGTCTTTGGCTGAGGATAATATTTAAGCCGTGGCTTCTGCCATTTACTCAATCTGCTTTGATTCTTATCTAAAAGTTGTGGGGCCACCCAATGGCCAGACCCTACCGGGCACTGATACCATTTTAACTTTTTTACATATTCTTTCCTTTGTCTTGTAAAGAGATAACTCACATAACTATGCCTTAAATTTAGCCTTACTCTCCACCTAACTTTGCAGCAGCAACATGCTGGCACCAGCTCTGCCTGCCCATGGGTCCTGTCCCCATGCCAGCGGCAGCAGCAGCAGCAGCTCCCCATGCCAGCAGCATCTCTGACTACCCATGGGTCCTGTCCCCACGCAGCAGCTCTGCCTGCCCATGGGTCCTGTCCGCATGCTAGCAGCAGCAGCAGCTCTGACTGCCCATGGGTCCTGTCCCCATGCCTGCAGCAGCAGCAGCTCAGCTTGCCCACGGGTCCTGTCCCCATGCTAGCAGCAGCAGCAGCTCTGACGCCCACGGGTCCTGTCCCCATGCTATTCCACACTATTCTCTAAATAAAAGAGAACTACTGCCAGATCTTGAGAATCCAAGAAATCTTTGTTTTTACTCCTCGGCTCACCGACCCCGCATCACATATATAGCCAGCCATGCCCTCAATAGGAAATTTTAACCTTTGCCATGTTTGCTTTGTTAGTTTATGCTGAAACTTTGTAAAGAGAATTAAGATAATTTCAGTGCTAAATGTGTCACTATGTATGCCTTTGACAAATAAAAATGGCAAGCAATAGGATATATTGGAGTATACGAGGAAGCCATTTGGTATAAACCTAATTCGGCCTGACTTTGTTTTTTCCAAAAGGGCCTGACTGTGGCTGTTGAGCACGCATTGTATATCTGCTTAGACATTTCCTATGGCCAGAACAAAGGCCCTTGAGATAAAGGTGCAACTTCCCCCCACATTAGCATTTCCTTAGGGATAAGCATCTTTCCTTAGGCTAGGAACTGATTGCTGCACTCACCTTTGACCACCCAGCTCACCTGTGACCACTCAGCTGGAGACAACAGACCGCCACCCTGCTGTGTTCACTGAGACAGAAGACCTACCTGCTATTTCCATCAATCGCTGTGCCGACAGAGCAGTCTCTCGACTATTGTAAAAGGGACATTTCAATCCTATGTGAAACATCCTCTCTGGGGGGTATATAACCACTCTGTGCACCCCACTTCTTTGGTGCCCTTTCTCCCTTCATGAAGAAAGGCCCCAGGCTATAATCCTCAGATTTAAGCTCAGAATAAACTCACCCAAATTTTCATTTATAGATTGGTTATGGATTATTTCCGTCGACACCTTTATATAAATAATACATTTTTTCAGTGAAATTCCTCTTAACAATTGAGTGACTGTAATGTTTATTAATATTTCTAATTGCCAGTCCACATTCAAATTTCCCAAATTGTTCCCAACGTCTTTCACGTTGTTTCTTCCATGCAGATTTGAGGGAGAACCACGCATTGCGTTCGGCGGTTAAGTTCGCGTTTAGCCCAGAACCTGGGCAGGAGAGACTATGCAGGACATCCGCTGACCGTCTAACAAAGAAGAAACAATGGCTTCTCAAGGCGCAGAGGTTTGTGGGAAATGTAGTCTTGAATCCGGTTGGCTCACGGTGCAGCTGTCTGGGAAGGCTCCGGGTTACATCTGCGCATGTGCAGGCCCTGACCCTCTGTCCTGCTCTTGAGCTCCCGGCCCAGGCGGGGCGCTGACGCCGGAGCCCTGGTTGTATGGCTCTGGGGGGGGGGACTGCGGGGAGGGGGACACAGTGGGGGCTTCCTGAGAGGAGTGGACTTGTGACCCAGAGCGCGGGAGCACCCAGGCCCAGGGACCCCCAGCCTCAGCCCTCAATGCGGGGCTCCGGGACGCAGGTGCGGCGCAGCCCGTCGGGGGCGGGGGCCGCGTGCCCGCCCGCCTGCAGCCCAACCCGCGACGGGCCCGGGGCGGGGCGGGGGCGTGTATAATGGCGACCGTGAGCGGCCGGAGAGCGCGGGCGGTGGGTCGGCGGGGAGAACCAGAAAGGCCCGGCCAGTCCCGGCCCTGTACCTGCAGGCGGGGCGACAGAAGGCCCCCGGGTGAGAGTCCGCTTTCTCACCGGACAGGGAGGATATTGGTAATGGCTGCTTCATGGCGTTGTTGTGAAACTTAGATAAGTCATCACCTGTCAATCGAATAGGCTAGTGCAGGGTACTAAGCCCTGAGTAGGTGACAACTGTTATAGTTAGAAGACACTTTGTTCTTTTCATTGGATGACTTAATGTAACCTCACAACTATTTCATGAAGTCGGTATGACCATACGCAATAAAAATACCAACGGAGGCTCAGGTCGGTGGAACAGTGTGCTGAGGTCACAAGCCAGCAGTGAGGGAGTCTGGATTCAAGGGCAGGTGTGCTTTACTTCCAGTCTCAGGCTTTGTCTAACATCACGCCTGCCTGGAAGCCTTCACAGCACTTAGCAGAGTGACCTGTCCCCAAATCCCCAGGGATATAAGGGAAGTGAATGGAGATGGAATCCTACCATGTGTGCCGTGTATTCCGCGGTTTCTGCTGTCTCCTCAGATCTCTTGAGTCAGACAGAGCCTCCTAGCCCTTCATGTGCTGGCAGGCAGTCTGTGTTTTCCGTCTGAGATTATAGTGAACTCCTAAAATTAGTTGCCCAGGCCCAGACCCCAGCTCCTGGGAAATTCATTTTACAGCAAACCAGCTCTTGTGAGGCAGGAAGCAGGGGGACAATGGTAACAGGAGGATTACCTGGAGGAGAGCACTGCCTGACCTTAGACCTCTCACCAGAGCTTCAGAGCAGAGGCACAAGAGCCCATAAGGAAGCGGGTCTGCACAGCCCCAAGCAGTTCTTGATCCTCCTGACAAGAATGAGCCCGACTTGGTGATCCCACTACGTCCAGAAGCCAACACACTGTGACAATGGGGAGTTTGAGCCATCCTTGAGAGGAGTCAGGTGAGCTGGGATGAGCTGGGGTGGCCCAGGGGCAGGCTGCTCAGGCAAGACGGCTTTGTTGGGGAGCTTGTGAGGGTGAGGTCTGGGAATAAGGGATATCCAGGCAGAGGGAGGAAGTTCTGTCTCCTCTATGCCTGAGTGGTCCCACTCTTTACAGATGCTGCTGTCACACGTATGACACCACATGTGGCACTAGTGATGTTATCCTGACCTCAGAGAATCCCACAGTGAATGCTCGTGAAGGGTTTCCATGGTTGTCTACTTTTGTCTCATTTAAAACTTTAAAGAAATTGGACCTGAGAGAGTCAGTGAATTGTCCAGGGCCACCTGTTGGTGACTCTGTCTCAAGACCATGTTTCAGTGGATCTTCATTTTTCTTGATGAGTGGTGATCTGTTGTGTGTCTGTTCCACAATTTATCCATTCTCCCGTGGATGCATATTCGGATTGTGTCCAGCCGTGAACATTCATATGTGGACATAAGTCTTTGTTCTCTTGGGTTAATACCAAGGAGTGAGTGGGATTGCTGGGTCTCATAAGTGTATGTTTAATCTAAGAAGCTGTCAAAGTGGCTGCACCATTTTGCATTCCCTCAGCGGTGTACGATTGTTCAAGTTGCTCTGCATCTTCACTAGCATTTAATAATGTCAGGTTTTTTATTAGAGCCATTGTATTAGGTTTGCAATGTATTTCATTTTAGTTTTAATTTGAATTTTCCTAATGTCTAATAATGAGCATGTTTATCATCTGTTCCTCTGTAGTTAAGTGCCTGTTTGACTCTTTTTTCCATTATCAAACATTGTTTCTTACTGCTTTGGAGAGTTATATATACTCTATAAAAATGTTTCCTCAGATAAATAATTTGTATATATTTTCTCTCAACCTTTTTTTTATATTCTTAATGGTATTTTTCAAATAGGAGAGGTTTTTAATTTGTCGATATTTCATAGCTTTTTTCCATTTTTTGTTTTATGAGTGTATTAGACTACTCAGGCTGCCATAACAGAATGCCACAGACCAGGTGGCTTAAGCAACAGAAATATCTTTTCTGGAATTAGTTTGATCCTTTCGAAGTCTGCTTTTAAGCTTTTTCTGTTGGATTCACAGCACCTTTTTTTTGCTCCTGTACTAAGGCAGAAGCTTTCAGGTTATTCTACTGAATCCTCCATGAATTAAGAGGTCTTTCTGCTCTGGCTGGTGGGATAACAAACTTCCCATCTTTGTGTGCTTTGGTGATTTTCCAACCTACTCCTTCCCAGTGGTTCTTTTCCCAGCCTCAGGTAGTTTCCTATATGCATGCACAAGTCCATGCTCACCCAGAGATTCAAGGGGACCTTTCCGAGATCTCCACAGCTCTCCCTCGCTACAGCTCTTTCCTCTCCAGTATTTTGTCCTGCCAATTCTAGTTGCCTTGGCATTTCGAAGCTCCACATCTTTCTCCTCAACTTACTGAGACTGTCAGGCTCTCTTCGGTTTCCCCTCGCTGTGCTGTAGCCTAGAAATTTTTCAGACTGTGACAATAATAAGGCTCACCTAATTTGTTTTCTTTTTTCTGAAGAATTCTTATCCTGTACTGCCTGTTGTCCAATTTTGTATGGTTTTCTACTTGTTTGACATGAGGAGATAAAGTGGAAGTCCCCGTGCAGTCCCTTTCATAAAACCCAACACTCCTGGACCATTTGTAGAATTTAGTATTATTTAGTCTTGAGATTCAGAGATTTAAGGACATTCATTCCTTTTGTCACCTCCTCAAAAAGGTCAAGTGAGCACCTTCAATGTACAGTTCCTAAAGCTGCACCTTCCTTTACATTCAGAAGCATTGAAGCCCACACAGCTGATCCAAATCCTAAATTATTTTCCACTTGTAGAGTATTGCTTTAGAAAACCAGCTGTGACCTTCAAGTTGAAGGAAGGAGAAGATCCATGGTTATTAGAGGAAGAATTTCTAAACAGGTGCTCCCCAGGTGAGTTACTGAGCACTCGCAGAAGGTGTCCAGGGGAGATTAGATCCAAAGTGATCAGTTAGAGGTGGGAATTTTTAGAAGCCTTTATCTTTGGAAGTTTACAAAGAATAGATCCAATATAATGTGGAAGGTGAGCATATAACATAACTAATGCAATGTAAGCATACTGATTTTCTGATCTTTAAAAACTGGGAGCCCAAGTATATCATTTACAAGTGACAAATCAAGTTATAGATTTTTAATTAATGGTAAAATTATAAAAGCTAAGAAATATTAGAAAAGGCACTAAAATTGGAGGTTAAAGGATATTTAGGGAGAAAGAGAAAACATTAATTTTATCATTGGTTCTATAATATGGAATTAAAAGAAGTGCTGTCACATTGTACCAAAGAGATATACCTAAAAAATAATGTGGAAAGTTAAATATAAAATAATAAATTAGTAAGCCAATAAATATACAAATAATCCAGGGTTCTTTTACTTGGCTGCTAAAGTTTGAATTCAGGAATTCAGGCACAATATTAAATGAGAAAAAGGGCACTTGAATTATGTGGAGTTTTTTTTTTTTTTTTTAAGATTGGCTCCTGAGCTAACAATTGTTGCCAATCTTTCTTTTTTTTGCTTTTTCTCCCCAAATCCCTCCAGTACAAAGCTGTATATTTTATTTGTGAGTCCTTCCAGTTGTGGCATGTGGGACGCTGCCTTAACATGGCCTAATGAGCAGTGCCACGTCCGCACCCAGGATCCGAACCGGCGAAACCCTGGGCCGCTGAAGCAGAGCACGTGAACTTAACCACTCAGCCACGGGGCTGGCCCTGAATGTTTTTTAAAGACCATTTTAAAAGAACAATAAAAGTTTTGAATATCTATGCATCAGGTAATAAGTTTATCAGAATCCGTAAAACAACAATTATAAGAGATAAGGAGAAACAAAAACAACTTAGATATAATAGACATTAATATACCTCTCTGGCTTTATACGAAATATAGTGGAGAACAACTGAAGTTCTAGAACAAGGGTTGGTGAAATACAGCCCTCGAGCCAAATCCAACCTGATGCTTGTTTTTGTAAATTAAGTTTTTTGGGACTCAGCCACTCCAGTTCTTGTATGTATTGACAGCTACTGCCTTCATACTAGAAAATAGTTGACAAATGACAGGGACCATATGGCTTGTGAAGCCTAAAATATTTGTTATCTGGCCTATGCTCCAGGACAGTGGTTTTCAACAGAGGGTGATTTCGCCCACCATGGGACATTTAGCAATGTCTGGAGACATTTTTGTTTGTCACAGCTGAGGGGGAGATACTACCAGTATCTCATGAAAAACCTAGGAATGCTGCTAAACGTCTGGTAATGTACAAGACAACCACTACCACCCCCACCACACACCACCAAGAATTACCTGCTCTAAAATGTTAATAATGACAAATTTGAGAAACTCTGCTCTAGGTGAATCTAATGTCTGGATATGTCTTTCAAACTGTGTACTCTGGAAATAAAGAATAAACCATTGCCAATGGTATATTCAGAAAATATAAAAATACATTAGAACCCCACAGGAAAACTTTAGTAAATTCCACAGAGTAGAAATATCACAGTTCAGTAAAACTAGAACTTGCAAATGATATGAACAAAACTAAAATCTGAAAGTTAAAAAACCTTTGAAAATCTGTTCAGATGTTTGAGCAAAATTGTGGAGTAGGAAGCTCCAAGCTCGTTTTCCCACAGAAACATCGGGAAAAAAAAAACAGGCAGAAACTGTCTGAGCCAACTTTGTCATAGCTATGGAAAACAGTAATAGGTTTATAGCAACCAAGAGAACATCTGACCAAGAAAAAGCTATCTTCAGACTGATAGGAAAGTTTTGTGGTGTTTTTACTCATTCCTTCCCCAACCCCTCTGTGACCTGATGGTGGTTTTGGTGTTGAAGCAGTGGCAGCCTGGTTCCCATTTCTTTCCCTGAAACCAGAGAGCATGGCAGACCTTATTTGCAAGTTATTATGTACATCCATTTTAACCTGGGGGATGCAAGGTACTTGTCTGTTTCATATAAATTGGAACTCAGGTGTAAAAGTGGTGGGCACTGCTATTAATTGCTGCAGAACCCACAGACCTCTGGGGCAAGAGATTACAGGTGGAAACATATCATTTAAGGTCTGGAGGTGAAGCTGGGGTGAGACTATTTGAGAAAGTGGGACATTCAAAAGCAGCCATGTATACAAGGGAATTTGGAAAGCCACATGCGTGCCCAGGCAAGATGCTTGCTCAGAAAGACATAAGAAGACCTTAAGCTTTCACCTTGGGTTGATTCCTAGGCTGAGAGCAAACTAAGAGTTAAAGAACTGCTCCAGCACAAAGCCAATTTGCAAAGCCTAGGAGAGCTCTTGGCATTCAAGGAAATCTCTGTTAAGACATTAGCTAAAGAAAAGCTAAAGGAAGAGAGACTTTAGTGATCATACACAGCAAAGAATAGTTTTTCCAAAAACTGGTAGAAAAGTATCAAAACAAATGGAGTACTACCATCTTCAACAATCAAAAAATAAACAGCAAACACTGAGGAAGGGGGAGAATCTGAATTCCAGGGTTACCGTCTTATAGTAGTTAAATGAACAATTTTGAACAAAAAAATTGCAGTGCATATAAAGAAACATGGAAACCTGGCCCCGTAAAATAAATGGACAGAAACTGTCCCTGAGGAAGCCCAGACATTGGACTTACTAGACAAAGACTTTAAAACAACTGTTTTAAATATGTTCAAAGAGCTAAAGGAAAGTATTGACAACTAAACAAAATTGGGAAAATTATGTAAGAGCAAGATCAACAAAGAGAAATTATAAAAAAGAATTGAACAGAAATTCTGGAGCTGTAAGGTACTATAACTGAAATGAAAAATTCACTAGAGGAATTCAGCAGCAAATTTGAGCAGGCAGAAGAAAGAATCCATGATTCTGAAGACGGGATAATTGAAATCATTGACTCTGAGGAGCAGAAAGGAAAAAGAATGAAGAAAAGTGAATAGAGTCTAAGGGACTTGTGGAACACCGTGAAATGAACATGATACGGTACCATACATGATATGATAGTGCTGCGGAAGATCATAGCAGCATTCTTGCCGGGCTTTAAGCCGAGGAAAAATAAGTTCCAAATGGGTGGCTGGGAGATATGTGATCTGCTGACTCTCATAATTATTATACCAGATTGCTTGTGCTTTGGAATCCAAGGCTGGAGGGGAGTATGTTATCAAGCGTGAAGGCAAGGGGCTTGGGAACACCGGGCCCTTGCAGGAACGGAACACCACCTGCATAGCTTGCTGATTGTTCTTAAGATACCCCCTAAGTGTGGTGTGCGTCAGAGGGACGAAGAATAGAACCGTTGGGCTTTGGCTTGCGTGTGCCTGCTGGCATGAGTTCCTGCTATTGTACATGCTTGTGTTTCTTTGCCTGCAAATAAGTACGTGGTGAGCAGAGGGACCTCATCTCAGTCTTTGAGGCTGATGGTCCCCTGTCCCGTTGAATATATACATTGTGTTCTGTCTATAAATTCCGTCTGCTCCCTCAGCTTGCTGCCTAGCCTGTCTCGGCAGCAAGTGGCACCCAATGTGAGGTTCAAAGGAAACATCACCAAGAGCAAAAGTGGGACTTTAGTGGTGCGGGAACTGGAAGCGGTGTGGATGCCTCTGAAGATTCCTGTTGGGGTAAGTGTTTCCAGGGATTTTAACAGGGAAAATGGGTAACTTTGAAAGTACAGAACAATATTGCCCTTACACTTGCTTACTCAGGCAATTGCTGAGGGCAGGGGCGGGGCTAAGGTCAGTAAAAATAAATTGTTTGAGTTGCTGCAGATCATAGAGAAGCACTGTATTTGGTTTCCTACTCTGGGTATGTTAGATTTACAATCTTGGGAAAATGTGGGAACTGAGTTAAAGAAAGAATATCAGAAGGGTATTCCGATGCCTGTGACTATATGGAACACTTGGTCATTAATTTGTTCCATACTAGAGCCCCTCCAAACCCATGACTCCTCAGAGGAGAGTGAAGGAGAGACAGACAGAGAAGATGGAGGCTCCTTTACTGATCACATAAAGAGCCCTGAATATGCAGTCCCTGAAGGGATGGCTACTAAAAGGAAGGAGTACATGTGGCCCACGGCACCTGAGCCTGATGATATATTTCCACTGCTACCTCTGGTCTCGCTCCCTCCTCCACTCATTCTGGAGTTTGTTGGTGGCACCATAGCCAAGTGTCCTCCAGCTTCCACACTTTCAACATTACAAATGGAGATTAGACAAGCATTAAAGGAGGGAGATCTGGAAGCCCTTCACATGGCATTCCCTGTGACGGTTCATGAGAGAGGGGCTCCTGGTGTTGATCCTCAAAATCCCAATGGCATATATGAGGCTATTCATGATCCTTTCCCTTTTAAGATCTTAAAAGAGTTAAAACAGGGGCCGGCCCGGTGGCGAGGTGGTTAAGTTTGCACATTCCGCTTCTCGGCAGCCCGGGGTTTGCTGGTTCAGATCCTGGTTGTGGACATGGCATTGCTTGGCACACTATGCTGTGGTAGGCATCCCACATATAAAGTAGAGGAAGATGGGCACGGATGTTAGCTCAGGGCCGGGCTTCCTCAGCAAAAAAGAGGAGGACTGGCAGTAGTTAGCTCAGGACTAATCTTCCTCAAAAAAAAAAAAAAAAAGTTAAAAACAGGAAGTTCGGAATTATGCAGTTAACTCTCCCTTCACAGTCAGGATAATTCAGGGGATTGCTGAGGGCAGTAGACTGATCTCTGTGGACTGCTCAACTTTGGCAAGGACTGTCTTAGCCCCCGGGGAGTTTTTCAGTTTCGCACATGGTAGCAGGACCATGCGGAGACAGTGGCTGCACATAATTAGGCCAGACAGATATCCTTAGAACAGTTGATGGGCATCGGGCCTTGGGCTGGAGTACTAGATCAGTTAAGGTTGGAGGATCAAGCTATAGACCAATTAAGACACTGTTGCCTGAGAACATGGGAAAAGATTGAGATGAAAGGTACTGCCACTGTCTCATTTCAGAGGATCATTCAGGGGCCTAAAGAACCATACACAGAATTTATTGCTAGACTACAAGAAGCTATTAAATGACAGATAACTAATGGAGAGGCAGCAGATCACATATCTCCCAGCCACCCATTTGGAACTTATTTTTCCTAGGCTTAAAGCCTAACAAGAATGCTGCTGTGATCTCCTGCAGCATGGTAGTCCCAGAAGAAGTAGAAGAAAGAAATGGACAGAAGATTGTTGTAAGAAAAAATGGCTGAAAGTTTCCCAAATTTGCTGAAAGACATGAATCTACAAATCTGAGAAGGTGAACAAACTACTACTTGGATAAACCCAAAGAAACTCACCCTGAGACACGTAATCAAACTATCAAAAGACAAAGACCAAGAGAGAAGCAGTTCGTTACTGTTTCTGTTGGTCTCAGCCTATAAACAGCAATGCTATCAGCTAGGGGTGCCTGAGGCACTCACCTGGGCCTGTACTACCCCCCACAGACATTTCCCTGATTGGAGCCAATGTTGCAACTGCACTAGCCCTTGTCCTTCTTATTATGATTGTAAGACACATCTCAGCAACAACCATCTGGGAACTTTGAAAAAACAAGATTTATTACTCATAAGTCCTGGAGGGTACATGGCATGCCTGTGGGTGGGTCACAAAGCAAGGTTAAGGATAGAGAGAGAGATTGCAGACTTGGGCTTCTGCCTTTACTGCCTTTACTGGGTTGCCTAGGGTTTTGCAGGTTCACTCTTCATTGGCAAATTTAAAACATAAGAGCAGAAATTAAGGTGTGGGAAGGGAAAGTGGGGTCCCTCAAGAGGTAGTTATCTAGGTTACCCAAGGCTTTCTCAAAGAGGACCTTCATGGGTGGGAGTGGCTTGGCTCTTTGTCTAGTTGTTGGCAATATGTTTATTCAAGATGGATATCTTTGAAATGGATGCCTCTGCAATCAAAGGTTAATGTCAGGCACTTACATTACAAGCAAAAAAGCTTTATGTCAGGCACCTACACTACAATTCCATATAAGAGATTCTCAATGAAATTATTAGATTATTAGAAATCAGAAATCTTGGAGGCCAGAGACAGTGGGATGCTATATTTGAAGTCACTTTAGAATTCTGTACTCACCAAACGTTCATTCAAAAATGAAGGAGAAATTAAGACATTCCATAAATAAAAGCTGAGGGAGTTCATTACCACTACATGTACCCTACAAGAAATGCTTCAGGTTGAATTGAAAGAATGCTGGTCGGTAACTGGACACCATATGAAGAAATAAAAACCTCCAATAAAAGTAAGTATGTGGGCAAACGTACAAGCCAAAATTGTAATTTTGGTTTGTAACCTTTTTTTTTTCCTACAAGTTTTAAAAGACAAGTGCATAGAAAATAATTGTGTCTATGTTATTGTACACACAGCATATAAAGATGTAGTTTTTGGCAGCAATAACAAAGGAGAGGGATGGAGCTGCTTGGGAGGAGCATTTTTTTGTATGTGATTGAAGTTAAGTTGGTATCAACTTGAATTAGATTGTTACAACTTTAGGATATTATAGTAATACCCATGGTAACAACAATAAAAATATCTAACATATACACAAAATGAAATGAAAAGGGAATCAAAATGTGTCACTACAAAAATCAACTAAACACATATGAAGGAAGTAATGGAAGAAATAAGGAATAAAAAAGCTGTGACATACAGAAAACAAATAGCAGGCTAGGAGAGGGTAGTCCTTGTGTATCAGGAATTACTTTCAATGTAAATGGATTAAACTCTCCAATCAAAGAGTAGAGATTAGTAGAATGAATTTTAATATGATCAACTATATGCTGTTTACAAAAGGCTTACTTTAGATCTAAGACACAAATATGTTGACAGTGAATGGATGGAAAAAGATATTCCATGCAAATAGTAGCCAAAAGAGACCTAGGGTGGCTATACTAAAAGCACATAAAATAGACTTTAAATCAGAAACTGTCACAAAAGACAAAAGACCTTATGTTATTGATAAAAGGTCAATTCACCAAAACAATATATACAGTGAATATCAGACTCCCCAAAATACATAAAGCAAATGTTGACAAAATTGAAAGGAGAAGTAGATAATTCTATAATAATAGTTGGAGATTTTAATACCCCACTATCAATAATGGATAGAAAAACCAGTCAGAAATCTTTATTAAAGATATAGATGATTTGAGCAACCTATAAACCAGTTAGACTTTACACATACATATGGAACTCACCACCAGACAACAGCATAGTGCACATTCTCAAGTATATGGATCATCCTCCTGGACAGACTATATGTTAGACCACAAAGCAAGTCTTAATAAATTTTAAAAAATTGAAGTCATACAATATATCTTTTCTGATCACGAGTAAAACTAGAAAACAAAACCAGAAGAAAAGTGTAAAATTCACAAATACATGGAAATTAAGCAACACACTCTTAAAGAACCAGTGGGTCAAAGAAGAAATCACAGGGAAAATAGGAAATACCTTGAGAGAAGTGAAAATGAAAACCAGATACCAAAACTTACAGGATGCAGTGAAAGCAATACTAAGAGTAAAATTTATAGTTGTAAACACATACATCAAAAAAGAAGATAGATCTCAAATCAGTAACTTAACATTGCATGTTAAGTAACCAAAAAGAGGTGAGAGCAAACTAAACCCAAAGCTAGCAGCAGGAAAGAAATAATAAATATTAAACTAGAGATAGATAAAATAGAGTAGGAAAACAGAGAAAATCAACAAAACCAAAAGTTGGTTCTTTGAAAAGGTCAACTAAATTGACAGACCTTTAGCTAAAGTGACTAAGAGAAAACTATGAACAATTCTGTACCAACAAATTGGATAGAAAAATTCCTAGCAAGACAAAATCTACAAAAACTGACTCATGAAGAAATACAAAATCTGAATAGATGTACAACTAGTAAGGAGATTGAATCAGTCATCAAAAATCTCCCAACAATGAAAAGCCCAGAGCCAGGCGGTTTCAGTAGTAAATTATACCAAATATTTTTTTAATTGAAGTATAACTGATATACAATATCCTATCAGTTTCACATGCACATCATAGTGATTTGATAATTATGTACATTATGAAATGATCACCATGCTAAGTCTAGTTACCATGTCACCATACCAAGTTATTACAGTATTATTTGCTATATTCCCTATGCTCTACATTACATCCCCATGACTTATTTTATAACCCAAAGTTTGTACCACTTAATCCCCTTCACCCATTTCACCCAGCCTCAAAACCATTCCCCCTCTGATAACCACCATTTTGTTTCCTGTATCTCTGATTCTGTTTTGTTTTGTTTGTTCATTTGTTTTATTTGTTAGATTCCATCTATAAGTGAAATCGTATGATGTTTGGCTTTCTCTTTGCATTATACCCTCTAGGTCCATCCATGTTGTCACAAATGATAATATTTCATTCTTTTTTATGGCTGAGTAATATTCCTTTATATATATTATATAATATTTATATACAGCAGTCTTTTCTATCCATTCATCTATTGATGGACACTTGTGTTTCTTCCATATCTTGACTATTGTAAATAATGCTGCATTGAATTTAGGGGTGCATATATACCTTTGAATGAGTGGTTTTGTTTTCTTCGGATAAGTACTCAGAAATGGAATTGCTGGATAGTCCTATTTTTAATTTTTTGTGGAACCTCCATACTGTTTTCCACAGTGGCTGTACCAATTGACATTCCCACCAACAGTGTATAAGTATTCCCTTTTCTCCACATCCTCGCCAATATTTGTTATTTGTTGTCTTTTTGATAATAGCCATTCTGACAGGTGTGAAGTTGGTATCTCATTGTGGTTTTGCTTTGCATCTCCCTGATGATTAGTGATGTTGAGCATCTTTTCATGTGCCTGTCTGCCATCTGTACATCTGTGTCCCCTTTGGAAAAATGTTTGTTCAGGTTCTCTGCTTATTTCTTAATCAAGTTGTTTGGTTTTTTTGATATTAAGTTGTGTAAGTTCTTTATATATTTTGGATATTAACTCCTTATTGGATGTATGATTTACAGATATCTTCCCCCATTCAGTAGGTTGCATTTCCGTTTTGTTGATGGTTTTCTTCACTGTGTAAAAGCTTTTATTTTGCTGTAATCCCATTTGTTTATTTTTTCTTTTGTTTCCCTTGCCTGAGGAGACTGGTCCAAAAATAAATTGCTAAGACTGGTGTCAAAGAGCTGACTGCCTTTGTTTTCTTCTAGGAGTTTTGTGGTTTCAGGTCTTATGTTCAAGTTTTTAATCCATTTTGAATTTATTTTTGTATGTGGTGTAAGTGGTCCAATTTCATTCTTTTGCATGTAGCTGTCAGTTTTCCCAACACCATTTATTGAAGAGACTGTCTTTCCCCCATTCTATACTCATGCTTCCTTTGTCATAGATTAATTGACCGTATATGCAGGGGTTTATTTCTGGGCTCTCTATTCTACCCCATTGATTTATGTGTCTGTTTTAGCGCCAGTACCATTGTGTTTTGATTACGGTAGCTTTGTAGTATAGTGTGAAATCAGGGAGCATGATACCCCCAGCTTTGTTCTTTCTTCCCAAGATTGCTTTGGCTACTCGAGGTCTTTTGTGGTTCCATCCAAATTTTAGAATTCTTTGTTTTAGTTTTGTAAAAATTGCCATTGGTTTTTGATAGGGATTGCATTGAATCTGTAGGTTGTTTGGGTAGTGTGGACATTTTAACAATATTAATTCCTCCAATCCATGAGCATGGAATATCTTTCCATTTGTGTCATCTTCAGTTTGTTTTTATCAATGTCTTACAGTTTTGGGAGTACAGTTCTTTCACCTCCTTGGTTAAATTTTTCCTAGGTATTTTATTGTTTTTGATACAATTATAAATGGAATTGTTTTCTTAATTTCTCTTTCTAATAGCTCATTATTAGTGTATAGAAATGCAACTGATTTCTGTGTATTAACTTTGTATCCTGCAACTCTACTGAATTCATTTATTAGTTCTAATAACCTTTTGGGGAACTCTTTAGAGTTTTCTGCAAATGATGACAGTTTTACTTCTTCCTTTCCAATTCAGATGCCTTTTATTTATTTATTTTTATTTTTTTGCCTAATTGTTGTGGCTAGGACTTCTGATACTATGTTGAATAAAAGTGCTGAGAGTAGGAGTCCCTGTCTTGTTCCTGATCTTAAAGGAAAAGCTTTCAGCTCTCACCATTGAGTATGATGTTAACTGTGGGTTTGTCATATATGATCTTTATTATGTTAGGTATGTTCCTTCTATGTCAATTTGATTGAGAGTTTTTATCATAAATCGATGTTCAATTTTGTCAAGTACTTTTTCTGCATCTATGGGGGTGATCATATGATTTTTATCCTTTGTTGTATTAATGTGTGTATCACATTGATTGATTTGCAGATGTTGAACCATCCTTGCATCCCTGGAATAAATCCCACTTGATCATGGTGTATGATACTTTTAATGTATTGTTGAATTCCACTTGTTCACATTTTATTGAGAATTTTTGCATCTATGTTGATCAGGGATGTTAGCCTGTAATTTTTTTTGTGTGTAGTGTCTTTGTCTGGTTTTGATATCAGGGTAGTGTTGGCCTTGTAAACTGAGTTTGGCAGCGTCCTGTCCTCTTCAGTTTTTTGGAATACATTGAGAAGGATAGGTATTAATGCGTCTTTAAATGTTTGATGGAATTCACCCATGAAGCCATTTAACCTGGGCTTTTGTTTTTTGGGAATTTTGTTTTTGTATTTTAATTACTGATTCAATTTTGTTACTCATAATTGCTCTATTCAGATTTTCTATTTCTTCATGATTCGGTCTTGGAAGGTTGTGTGTTTCTAGAAATTGATCCATTTTTTCTAGGTTCTCTAATTTGTTGGAGTATAATTGTTCATAGTAGTCTCTTATGACTTTTGTATTTCTGTGGTGTCCGTTGTAATTTCTCCTCTTTAATTTCTGATTCTATTTATTTGGGCCTTCTCTCTTTTTTTTTTCAATGAGTCTGGCTGAAAGTTTATTGATTTTGTCTTTTCAAAAAGCCAGCTTTTAGTTTTATTGATTTTATTTATTTATTTATTTTTTAGTCTCTACCTCATTTATTTCCCCTCTTATCTTTATTATTTCCTTCCATATACTAACTTCGGGCTTCATTCTTTTTCAAGTTTCTTTAGGTGTAGAGTTAAATTGTTTATTTGAGATTTTTCTTGTTTCTTGAGGTAGGCCTGTATCACTGTGACCTTCTGTCTTAGAACTGCTTCTGCTGCATCGCATAGATTTTGGAAAGTTGTATTCCATTTTAATTTCTCTCAGGGTATTTTTTTTATTTCCTCTTTGATTTCTTCATTGACCCATTGGTTGTTTAGTAGCATATTGTTTAGTCTCTGTATGTATGTTTTTTTCCAGTTTTTTCCTTATAATTGATTTCTAGTTTCATACTGCTGTGGTCAGAAAAGATGCTTGATATGATTTCAATCTTCTTAAATTTATTGAGACTTGTTTTGCAGTCTACCTTGTGATCTGTCTTAGAGAATATTTCATGTGCACTTGAAAAGAATGTCCATTCTGCAGTTTTTGGATGGAATGTTCTGTATATATCTAGCAAGTCTCCTGGTCTAATGTGTCATTTAAGGCCAATCATTCCTTATTGGTTTTCTGTCTGGATGATCTATCCATTAATGTAAGTCAGGTATTAAATTCCCCTATTGTTATTGTACTGCGGTCAGTTCCTCTTTTGATGCCTGTTAATATTTTCTTTATATATTTAGGTGCTTCTATGTTCAGTGCATAAATATTTATGCATGTTATATCCTGTTCTTGGATTGACCCCTTATCATTATGTAATGTCCTTCTTGTTTTTTGTTACAGTCTTCAATTTAAAGTCTATTTTCTCTAAGTATTGCTACCCCCAGCTTTCTTTTTGTTTCCGTTTGCTTGGAATATCTTTTTCCATCCCTTCATTTTCAATCTGTGTGTGTCTTTAGATCTGAAGTGACTCTCTTGTATGCAGTATATAAATGGGTCTTGTTTTTTTATCCATTCAGCCACCATATGTCTTTTGACTGGAGCATTTAGTCCATTTACACTTAAAGTAATTATTGATAGGTATGTACTTATTGCCATTTTGTTAGTTGTTTTCTGTTTTTTTTTTTTTTTTTTTTGAGGAAGATCAGCCCTGAGCTAACATCTGCTGCCAATCCTCCTCTTTTTGCTAAGGAAGACTGGCCCTGAGCTAACTTCCATGCCCATCTTCCTCTACTTTATATGTGGGACGCCTACCACAGCATGGCTTGCCAAGTGGTGCCATGTCTGCACCCAGGATCTGAACCGGCAAACCCTGGGCTGCCAAAGTAGAATGTGCAAACTTAACTGCTGCACCACTTGGCTGGCCCCTCTGGTTGTTTTTGTAGCCTTTATCTGTTCCTTTCTTCTTCTCTTCGTCTCTTCCCTTGTGGTTTTCTTTAGTGTTATGTTTGGGTTCCTTTTTCTTTTTTGTGTATCTATTGTAGGTTTTTGGTTTGTGGTTACCATGGAGTTCATATATATCGACCTATATATATAGCAGTGTCTTTTAAGTTATAGTTGCTTAAGTTTGAAAACATTCTAAAAGTAATAGATTTTTACTTTTCCCCCCACATTTTATGTTTTTGACATCATATTTTATATCTTTTTATGTTGTGTATCCCTTAACTACTTATTGTAGTTATGATTGGTTTTACTACTTTTGTCTTTTAACCTTCATACTAGCTTTATAAGTGGCTGATCCATTGCCTGTAATAAATATTTGCCTTTACCAGTGAGACTTTTTCTTTAATGTATTTTCTTATTTATAGTTATGGCCTTTTCTTTTCCATTTAACGAAGACCCTTTAAGCTTTCTTGTAAGGCTGGTTTAGTGGTGATGAACTCCTTTAGTTTTTGCTTGTCTTGGGAAATCTTTGTCTCTCCTTCAATTCTGGAATAATAAGCTTGCCAGGTGGAGTATTCTTGGTTGTAAGTTTTTTTCCTTTTAGCACTTTAAATATATCATTCCGCTGCCTTCTGACCTGCAAAGTTTCTGCTGAAAAATCAGCTGATTATCTAATGGAGGTTACCTTGTATGTGACTTGGTTTTCCCTTGATGCTTTTAAGATTCTCTCTTTATCTTTAAATTTTGTCATTTTAATTTTAATGTGTCTCAGTGTGGATCTCTTTGAATTCATCTTGTTTGGGACTCTGTGCTTTCTGGACATCTGTTTCTTTCCACAGATTAGGGAAATTTTCTGCCATTATTTCTTCAAATAAACTTTCTGCCCCTTTCTCTCTCTCTCTTCTCCTTCTTGGATACCCATAATGTGAATGTTAGTATGCTTGGTGTTCTCCCAGAGGTCCCTTAAACTATCCTCATTTTTTAAAATTCTTTTTTCTTCTTCTGTTCTGATCAAGTGATTACTGTTTTGTTTCCAGATCTCTTATCTGTTCTTCTGTATCATCTAATCTGCTGTTGATTCCCTGTAGTGTATTTTTAATTTCAGTTATCATAGTCTTCGGCTCTGATTGGTTCTTTTTTATATTTTCTGTCTCTTTGTTGAAGTTATCACTGTGTTCTTCCATTCTTCTCCTGAGTTCAGTGAGCATCTTTATAACCATTACTTTGAACTCTTTATCAGGTAAATTACTTATCTCTGTTTCATTAGGGTTTTATTCTGGGCTTTTATTTTGTTGATTCTTTCATTTGGAACATATTCCTTTATCTCCTCATTTTGTTTGACTTTCTGTCTTTATTTCTATGAATTATGGAAAACAGCTACCTCTCTCAGTCTTGAAGAGGCATCTCTTGTGTAGACTGCGTGTGCCAAGCAGCTTTGGCAAGCCAGCAGGATCTGGTGCAAGAGCAGGCCAGGGGGTCCTGGGGCATGTCGCACTCAGATCACCTTGGCTGGACAGCTGGAACTAGAGCAGTCATGAGCCAGGAAGTCCTGGGGTATGCCTCACCAGAGCTGCCCCAGTGGAACAGCTGGAGCTTGAGTGGGTGTGGGTCAGGGAGTCCTGGGGCATGCTGTGCTGGGGGTGCCTTATGATGTGGAGCTGGTGTGCACCAGAAGCCTGGGGTATGCTGTGGTAACCACAGTAGGCCAGCTAGACCATCTGGATTATGCTCCTGCCTGCACTATCAAGGTCAAGGGGGAACACAAATATGGTGACCACTGGTGCCTCCGACCCTGGAGAGTTCCAGCATTTCCCACTCATTTGGCAGATGCTCTAGGGTTATTAAATGGACTTTCTTCCCATATAGTCTAGGTGCCCTTTATACTATTGCTTTTTGCTGTACTGCAGGGTGGGCAAGCCTGCACACAGGCCCCTCAGTGATATCTCTCCCTGCTACAGGTCATTGTGTCAGGGGTGGGGTTCCCGTCAATACCACGTCTGTTTCTCCTATCCACCTCTTTGTGATCCCTCTGTTGTTTGTTGTGCTGAAACTGTTCAATCAGTCCTCAGTTCTTCTTCAGGAGGAATTGCCCTATATGTAGGTGTAGATTCAGTGTGTCTGTGGGAGGAGGTGAGTTCAGGGTCTTCCTATGCTGCCATCTTGGACCTGAAACCTATACCAAACATTTAAAAAAGAATTCACTAGTCCTTTTCAAACTTTTCAAAAAAAACTGAAGATGAGGAAACACTGCATAACTCTTCTTATGTGGCCATTGTTGTCCTGATACAAAAACCAGACAAAGATACTAGAAGAAAAATAAACTACAGACTAATATTCCTTATGAATATAGATGCAAAAATTTTCAACAAATACTAGCAAACCCATTTCAGCACCCTATTAAGAAGATTATACACTATGACCAAGTGAGTTTTATTCCTAGAATGCAAAATGGTTCAGCATATGAAAATTAATTAATATAATAAACCACATTTGTAGAATGAAAGGGGAAAAAAACACATAATCATCTCAATACAGAAAGTGCATTTGAAAGAATTCCACAACCTTTCATGTTAAAAACACTCAATACACTAGGAATCATAGGCAACTTCATCAACATGATAAATGCCATATGTGGAAAAACCCACAGATAATCTACTAAAAGATGAAAGGTTTAAAGGTTTCCCCCTGAGATCAGGAACAAGACAAAGATGCTTGATTTCACCACTTCTATTCAACATGGTATTGGGACTTCTAGCCAGAGTAATTAGGCAAGGAAAAGAAATTTTAAAAGGCATCCAAATTGGAATGGAAGAGGTAAATTATCTTTGCAGATGACATGATCTTATATGTAGAAAATCCCAATGATTACACACACTTGCGCATGCACTCACACAAACTAATTCAGGGAACTTGCTAATAAACCAATTCAGGAAAGTTGTGGGATCCAAATTAAGACACAGAAATCAGTTGCATTTCTATACTGTAGAACAATGAACAATCCAAAAGAAATTAAGAAAATAATTCCATTTACATCGCATGAGCAAATGAATAGATAAAATTCTTAGGAATAAAGTTAACCAAGGAGACAAAAGACTTATACACTGAAAACTACAAAGCATTGCTGAAAGAAATTAAAGACAAAAATAAGTAGAAAGACATCTCATGTTCATGGAATGGAAGACCTAATGTTAAAATGACAGTACTACGCAAAACAATGTACAGATTCAATGCAAACTCTATCAAAATCTCAGCAGCATTTTTTGCAGAAATGGAAAAACCCATCCTAAAGTTCATATGTAATCTCAAGGGACTCCACGTAGCCAAAATAATCTTGAAAAAGAACCAAACTAGTTAGAGGACTTACACCTTCTGATTGTAAAAAACAGAGCTGCAGTTGTTCGAATATTGTGGTATTAGCATAAGGACACATAGAGAATAGATTTGAGAGCCCAGAAATAAATTGTCACATATATGGTCAATTTATTTTTGACAAAGGAGCCAAAACCATTCCAAGGTGAAAGGCAAATCAACACATGGTGCTTGGAAAACTGGATATCCACAATCAGAAGAATGAAGTTGGATCCTTATCTTACACCATATGCAAAAATTCACTCAAAATAGATTGAAGCCCTAAATGTAAGATCTAAAACTATAAAACTCTTAGAAGACAACATAGAGCAAAATCTATATAACATTGGACTCAGCAATGATCTTTTGGATATGACGCTAAAAGCACAGACAACAAAAGAAAAAAATAGGTAAATTGGACTTTATCAAAATTAAAAACTTTTGTGCGTCATATGACACTATCAACAAAGAGAAAAGGCAACTCACAGAATGGATGAAATATTTGCAAATTGTATGTCTGATGAGGGATTAATGTCTAGAATATATAGAGAACTTCTAAATCTCAACAACAACGTGACCTGATTATAAAAATGAACAAAGGACTTGAGCAGACATTTCTCCAAAGAAGGTAAACAAATAGAAAATAAGCACATGAAAAGATACTCAACATCACTAATCATTAGAGAAATGCAAATAAAAACCACAATAAGATATCACTTCACATCCATTAGGATGGCTCTTATTAAAAGAAAACAAAACATGGAAAATAACAGTTGTAGAGGATGTGGAGAAATGGGAACCCTTGTGCACTGTTGACGGGAATGAAAAATGGTAGAGCTGCCATGGAAAACAAGTGGTTCCTCAGTTAAACATAGAATTATCCTGTAATCCTGCAATTCCACTCCTAGGTATATACCCAAAAGAATTGAAAGAGACTCAAAGAGATGCTTGTACATCCATGTTCATAACAGCATTATTCACAGTAGCCAGAAGGTAGAAAGACCCCAAATATCCATCAACACATGAATGAGTAAACACAGTCTGATATGTACATACAATGTATTATTCAGCCTTAAAAGGAATGAAATTCTGATACATGCTACAACACAGATCAACCTTGAAAACATTATACTAAATGAAATAAGCCAGACACAAAATGACAAATGTGTGATTCCACTTACATGAGGTACCTAGAATATGCAAATTTGTAGAGACAAAAAGGAGTGTAGAGGTTATCAGGGACTAGAGGAAGAGGAAATTGGGAATCATTATTTAATGTGTACAGAGTTTCTGTTTGGGGTAATGAAAATTTTCTGGAAATGGTGGTGATAGTTGCACAACAATGTGTATATACTTAATGTCACTGAATTGGACACTTAAATGTGATTAAAATGGTAAGTTTTCTGTCATATATTTTATCACAATAAAAATGTTAAAAGAAAACCCTATTTTTTGAAATCATCAATCAAAATGAAATTTGCAGAATATTCATTTAATTGTAAGCCTGTAAAATGTATATTAGAAGCATTTGGACTATCAGTGCTTAAAGGAACATTTGTAGTATTATACACTAATCTTTTTTCTAAAAGTCTGAATATGAAACAGCTTATTTTTCTCTAGTCACTGCCTTAAAAACTTGTTTGTTAACCACAATGAGATACCACATCACACCCATTAGGATGGCTACTAGCAAAAAAAGAACCAGCCAACAAAATAACTAGTGTCGGCAGGGATGTGGAAAAACTGGATCCCTTGTGCACGGTTGGTGGAAATGTAAAATGGCCCAGCTGCTATGGAAATCAGTTCAGCAGTTCCTCCAAAAATTAAAACTAGAATTACCATATGATTCAGCAGCTCCACTTCTGGGCTTATACACAAAAGCATTGAAATCAGAGTCTAAATATTTGTACACCCATATGTACAGCAGCATTATTCACAAAAGCCAAAAAATGGAAGCAATCCAAGTGCCAACTGACATATGAATGAATAAATGTTGAGTGGTGTATATATATATATATGCAATGGAATGTTATTCAGTCATAAAAAGGAAGGAACTTCTGATACGTGATACAACATGGATTAACCTTGGGGACATTATGTTAAATGCAATAAGCCAATCACAAAAAGACAAAAGCTGGGGGCCAGCCCAGTGGTGCAGCGGTTAAGTTCGCACGTTCCACTTCTCAGCAGCCCAGGGTTCACAGGTTCGGATCCCAGGTGCGGACATGGCACTGCTTGGCTAAAAGCCATGATGTGGTAGGTGTCCCACATATAAAGTAGAGGAAGGTGGGCATGGATGTTAGCTCAGGGCCAGTCTTCCTCAGCAAAAAGAGGAGGATTGGCAGTGGTTAGCTCAAGGCTGATCTTCCTCGAAAAAAAAAAAAAAACGACAAAAGCTGTATGATTCCACTTATATAAGATACCTAGAGCAGTCATATTCATAGAGACAGAAAGTAAAAAGATAGTTGCCATGAGCTCAAAGGAGTGGGGTATAGTGGACTTATGGAACGGTCATTTATCTACTGTGCATGCAATGAATGTAAAATTTTTGTTTTCCAAAAAAAATACCCCATCATTCTTTTATCTACTAATAAAAATGCTGTGGGTTCAAGACATCTCACATTTTTAGCATATGCCTAATACTGTTTGTGGAATGTGGGTAGCACCAGCACAATAGCAGTCAAATATATGTAAGAACTTTTATAATAAATAAATATAAAGGATCATTCTAAATTTTCTTGGAACAGTATGAAATTTATGATCCTTAAGATTCTCATAGATAATTAAAACTATATATGTTCAAAATTAGATGGGAAACAGTTAGGAATTGGAGAGGTAAGATAGTTTCGGGAAAATGAGTGAGCATACTGAAGCAGAAACTGAAGATTTGAGGGTCAGGAGAGCTTCACTTTTGAGCAACACTAATATAAACCAAGGCACCAGAAGCAGGTCAGAGCAGCAAATCCAATCTAGGCAGAAAGTGGCTTTTCCTGTTAGCAGTTTTACCTTTCCTCTTGTGCGTTTGTGTTCCTATGAATGAAAGCCAAGAAAACTGGAGCCTGAACTATGCCTTTAAACATGAGGAAATCAGTGCCGTCATAAATTTATTTTGGTGGTGTTTTATGGAATGAAAAAACGGAACTATTAGAGAGCTGCTAAGTGTCTAGGTGTTCATTTAGGACGAGCCCAAGCCATATTAAGCCCTTATTCATTTACTGCAGTAGTGTAAGCAAGAGGCCAAGAAGAGAAAGAAGCTACTGGCACTCTATATTCCATATGTCCCCATGGAATGGCACTATGTGAGGGTCAGATGAGCTAGTGTAGGTGGGGGGTTGGGGGGATCACCTCACTGCTTAGGAAGCCCTGAACAAAAAGCTCCAAAAATTTTATGGACACAGGCTGAAGGGAGGTAGAGGGATAGGAGTGGAAAAGTACTGAGTTAGAGTGAGGAAAAGCATCTTCAAGGCCACCCGATAAGGAGGTCCCAATAAAGAGGTACCTAAATAGTGTCTGTTATCAGTGCTGCCTATGAAGGACTCCAAATGGAGATGCCCGCTGAGGAATTCAGAAACACGTAAGAACATGGTTGGCCATGGTGGGGGCTGGGGAAGGAGGCTGAATCCTTGAATCTAACTCTTCCCAGATACTGCAGTGCATCGACTGTGCACCAAGTCTAGTGTGAGGAGGGCAGCTTCCTCCCAGTGAGGCGTGCCAGATAAAGCCTTTGCCTGTCAGTGGGCCTGGAAGACCACAGGTAGGATTTTGGCCTGGAACAGGACTCCTCAGGAAATCTAACTGCAAAATATAGATTAAAAATAAGAATTAAGAATATCCTACTGTTGTAATCTATATTTGGCTTTTGGATCCATATTTTGGCATTTTGTTCTCTAGTAGGAGAACCTAGACCTGGATATACCTCCCCAATCCAAACCCCGTCTCTGATAAAGCCTCTGAAAACCCTTGTCTGCTAATTTTTCTTGTAATTCTACTTACAGTTCATAGTCCTTGCTGATTCATCCCATTGTCTGGTTTCCTAGACCCAGAATGCAACTTTCTTAAAAATCTTGTCTCCATTTACTCTTCCTTTCCTTTATTTTCCCTTCTCTACATAGTTTTGAAAATTACATTTTAAAATTATAAATACGTATGTGTATGCATTGCCAACTTGCTCTCTCTTTTTTCAGTACAAGAGTATATGTAATATATAAGTGGAATATGAATATATATACACATATATGTATATATTCCACTTAGATTTACTTTACTGTTGGGAGACAGAACCAAAAACCAAGGAGTCAAATATAAAATAGGATGTATGTATATAAGCCCCATTGTTAACTTTCATACAATGTTTTTAATTGTCTCATTTTTTAGAAGACTACCAACCTGATAAATTATTAAAGAAGAGCCAAGAAAACCAAGGGAAACATTTGTAGCAATCATCAAAGACAAAATACTGACCACTGAGAAGAGAAAGTTTCAGAAAAACCACGTAAACTGGGCATAGATGCTTATTTCAAGAAAAATGCTTCGTAAATTGTGATACTGCAGTGTGTACATACCTGGGTTTCATCACGTTGGCCCCATACTGTAGAGAAATGGCTGGTCAACATTAGGGATGAGAGAACTTACAATCAAGAGAAATCTCCTAAATATAATAAAAGCATGAAAGATCTCAATTACAAGAAGGAAGTTATTCAGCATCAAACTATCTAGACTTTGAGGCAAGCTCTTGAATATAATAAACATGGAAAAGCTTTCCATGACAAGACTGCTCTTACTATACCTTAGAGTGCCCACACAAAGCTGAGATCCTGTAATTATAAATTTGGCAAAAATGTGATAAATCAATCCTCATTATCTCTCAGACCATTCACACAGAAAAGAGCCACTGAATCTAATGAAAATTAATATAATCAAAATGGGGATAATTTCAGTAAGATAACTCAAGTTCAGAGAACTGACACAAGAGGGAAACTTTCCAGCAGAAAATTCTGACTTCAGAGAACATGTGAGAACTCATAGGAGTGAAGTCCCTGAACATGGAAAAACCAGCCATTACATCAGAGAACTCACACAGCAGAGAAATACTGTGATTACAACAGATGTAGGGAAATCTTCAGTTCCCAACCAGCCTTCAATATAAATCAGAGATCTCATGAAAAGTGAAGCCCTGTGAGTGAAATGAGTGGAGAAAATCCTTCTCTAGGAAATCACACCTCATTGCACATAAGAAAACACAGAGGAAAAATACTATGGTTGTAGTGATCATGGGAAAGCTTTCAGTGAAAAGTCAGCTCAAAGGGCATCAGAGAACTCACATAGAGAAGAAACCCTTTGAATGCAATGAATGTGGGAGAGCTTTCAACTATACCTCTGACATAAGACAATATCAGAGAACTCACATGGGGGACAGATCCTATAAATGTGATCAATATGACAAGTCTTTTAGCTGTAAGTTAACACTCACACTACATGAGAGAACTCAGGAGAGAAACCCTTTGAATATAATGAATGTGGTAAAACTGTCAGCAAGGAATCAGAACTAAGGAAATATCAGAGAACTCACACAGAAGGGAAACCCTATAAATGATAAATGTGGGGAAACTAATCTGTAAGTCAGCCCCTACAGCACATCACAGAATGCACACAGGCGAGAAACCCTATGAATGTAATGAACGTGAGACGACTTCCCCCTGGGAATTGGACCTCAGAACACATCAGAGAACGTGCACAAGGGAGAAACCCCGTGAATGTAATGCATTTGGGGAAGCTTTCAGCCAGAAGTCACAGCTCAGAGTTTACCAGAGAATTCACACAGGAGACTTTGCGTATGTGAATGTGAGCAGTTCTTTTCAAGAAATCAGCTCTCACTAACCATCAGGCAACATACAGGAGAGAAGTGTATGAATATAATAAATATATGATAACACTCCTCTGGAAATCTGACCTCACAGTTTTTCAGCCAGAGTTTAGGCCTCATTAGAAATCAGAGAATTAGTCCAGGAAAGAAACTTGATGAAGGTACTGTGGATTTGCATATTCTAGACACTTCATATAAACATAGTAAATGTCATTTATGTTTCCTTCTCACTGCCTGGTAGATTTTTCTTACGTCTCTGACCTTTTGTTCCAGCGAGTGATATTTTCATCTGGAGATCCAGAGGGAGTTAGGTTTCTGTGTGTCTGCGTACTAAGGGTCTTCACACCACTGCAGGCGGAAGAGAATCCTGTGGATAGAGGGTCTTCATACTGTGGCCGGCAGTGACAGGCTTGACCAGGAGATTCTTGGGTGTTAGCCCTCGCCTGGGTCTCCTTTCATTGCTGGGTGACTGATGGTTTGACGGAATGATATTAGATCTCAGCTGCCTACATAACTCTACAAATAATTAAACTTAAGTATTCTACTAAACAGATTTCACTGCTTGCCCAGTTAACTGAGTGACGAAGTTACTAACCCTACCATCAGCCATCTCAGACCTGCTAGCTGAAGTGATAGGCTGCTAGCTGTAACCCACCCAGAAGGAGGGAAGCCAGGTAGTGTTGCCAGAGTAAGAAGCTGCCTGCTCCTTTATCAGGCTCAGGCTCTTCTGCATTCTCGGTCCATCCCCTCCCCACTTGAGCATACTTAAATCCTTCAGAATCAGGGAACTGAGCCCTCTCCAGCCCATTCCTAAACTGAGACTGACCAAAGAGCTGCAAGGAGTTAATTAGCTGCCTAAAACTCATGCAAGTTTCTGGCTGCAAGTGGGTCTGTGCAGGTTTCTGGAGTGAGGATCCATGGCTTCCATTAGATTTTCAAAATGATCTCCAACTTGTAAATGACCTAAAATTGTCTATGAACCACTCCTCAGAAGGGACCCCCAGGAAACTTAAGAATATTATGGTTTATCCCCAAGCCCCATTTCACAGCCTCTTTAATCTACACTACTGTCCTGACTAGAGGTCACAATTAGGTGGAGAACATACAGGGCTCTGGGCTGACTTCTAAGCCCCACTTGGGGTTTTGTTCTCTTATATGGCTTCTGCTTCTCATTATTCCCACTTTGGGCCTGTGGGAGTAGAGTTGGTTGAAGTCTTCTAGAGAAAAGCCCAAGGAGTGTGCCAGCCCCTTTCTTGCTGGTGGCCTCCCTTGTGGGCCGTCTCATAGGATGACTGTGGTTTCTGCTCCCCTCACGGCAGATGCTCTTCACATTCAACACAGGGATAAAGACCCTAACATAACCCCATCCTGCTTGGGGTAAAAGGTATGCACCACTGAGAGTAGTCATTGAGACAGTGACTTATAGTTCAAATACATGCAAAGTGGTAGAAGCAACGGGAACCTGCAGCTTTAGATGGCCGTGAAAACTTGCAAATCATGCAATCAGTTAAATAAACTGAGTTTTATCCTATTAACAATCAAATCAGTTAAATTGGGTTGTATCTGTACCAACAGTAAACCAGTAACCAAAATTATAAGTATAAATTTATATTCATTGAAAATATCAACAATTCATTGGTAAGAACAATTTTTTCAACATTGTTTGACAAAATGAGTCCAGATCTCAGAAAAAAGTGTGAGGCAAAGACGCTGAGCCAGAAGGGAAAACACAAATACTAAGTGTGATCTCCTCTCGGTATTGGAACTAGGATTTTTAAAAATATTTTCTAATATTTTTGCTATAATCAGGAAATAATTAGTAAGTGATAGTTCTCCCAGCTTTTCTACTTTGTTCGACTTGTATGTGTTCCAGACTGTAAAAGCCAGGGAGCCCCTCTGGAACCATCCATTGAATAGGGATGAAGATTTAGCTCTGAAACGACAGCACAAATCCACCCCTACATTTATGTCTGCTAACAAGGCATTTGCATTTTTACTCTTTGCTCCCACTCTCCACGAATTCTACAATTACATTAGATTTTTCTCAGATTTCTAGGATAGGAGCTATCTACATAAACAAGTATTAGTAGCAAAGTCCAATTTTATAAGTAGATCATATGTTGCAGAAAATTTACGATCAATACCATGTATTTTGCTTTTTAAAACTTAGTTATTGGGTTCCAAGCACATGAGTGTTTTACCCTTAGATCTGGAGTCTGAACAGGCTTCTAGAAAAGGAAGAAAGAAGAAAGGGAGTAAAGAGGGAATTACCTTCTGATTTATTGCTGGTGTCATAAGACTTACGGTATTCTTTTAAGAAATAATAAAATCTCCCTAATTTTCACCAGTGCTGATATGGTTTTGTCTTTTATAAAACAAATGAATTGCAAAGTGGTTTAGAATATAGAGTAAGTCATATTTTATCAATCCTAAAAAAAAGTTCATAGCTTTTATCTTAACTACTCCTGAGAATTTACCCTAAAGAAATTATTTGAAATTAGTTATAAGCTGTTTTCTGTGGCTGCATTATTATAAATAGTCCATAATATTAATAGTCCATAAAAAATGGTTTACTGCAGAATTGAAAATCACTGTATAAAGAGAAAAGCGTTTTTTGCCTGACTATTCTGATGCCAAAATTCCCCCTTCCCAGGCCTTAAAATCTCTTAGATGAATTCCATAACTCTTCAGTCACTTAGATAGCAAACCCTGGTCCAGTTTAAACCTTCCAGTGTCATGTAGGATTTAATGCTCTCCTGCTTCCTCTTTTAGATTCCAGCTCCTCCAGATGTTGGGTATAGAAAAGGAAGAAAGAATGAGAGGAGTCTTAGAGGGTTGAGGAAGTCTTCCCTATCACTTCAGTGATGGGGAGATGGTCCTCCTCTCTCTGGTTCATTCTGGTTCCATCTACCACTGTGGTCACATATGACATGGGGATCTCCACCTGTATGGTGTGTGTGGTTTTCTGGGGCAGTGTTGAGTTTCACCCCCCATCCATCACTGAGGCCCCACAGAGAAGGGCAGCAAGCCTGTGCATATGTCTTTGCTTGACTTGGAGGCATCCTGGGAACTTAATGATTCCTGCCCCATTTCTCAGCCAAGTAATCTTTTATATGGAGCCACAGAAGTCGCTGATGTCCCTAATGCCCACTCTGAGGGGCATGAGGAAGTGAGAAGCCTTTGTTTTTCCAGGTACATGACCCATTGTTCATCAGTCTATTGGCTTTGGCCCACACCAACAGATCTCATGTCTTCAGACATTTCCATACTATGAATGGGTTCTGTGATCTAAGTCTATGTAGTGTCTGGAAATTCTATCAGACACATATCCAGCTTCCCAAAACTTTCCCCACCAGCATCAGAAAATGTCCATCTAGAGTAGGGACAGGCTTCTCTTCTTTCAGGTGCCTCTGATCATTGTGCCCACTGATTCTCTTTGAAACCCTCCTGGAAGGGACTTTGGAAAGAGTAGAAACTCCTGTCTCCTCTGCCATAAGGAGGGCAATGCGTCTGCTTGCAATTCTGACTCTGTACAGGAGCTGGGGCCTTTCTCTTTTCAGTAGCCTGCTTCTCTCTCCTCTGAGTGAGGAGCAAGGAGAGAGGATGGGTGAAGTGATTCTGGGGTTGATTTTGACTACTTTAGGAAGGAAGGCATTTGGCCTTTTCTGCTTGTGGATCCCAGGAGGCTCTCTTTGAAATTTTGAGTTACTTCACATCCTTTAGTCCCCTGTGGGCTCAAGCTGCAAAGTTTAGGCATATATGGAAAGTCTTACCTCTTGTTTTAGATAGATAGATGATAGACAGACAGATAGACAGATAGAAGCAAAGAATGATGGAGAGATAGAGACAGGCAGAGAAAGAGAAAAGGTAGGAAGGATGGATGAAAGAAGGAAGGAGAAAAGGAGGGGTGGAGAGAGAGAGAGGGAGGAATGAAGGAAGAAAGGTAGGTTGCTTTGTTGAAATACATACCCAAGTGTTGATTGTGACTATTATTGTTACTTATTTAAAGGAAAGGTAGAATTCATATTAAATACTTTAATTTTAGTATTTAAATTTACAGAATTGACAACATTTTTACAATGAATACACATCACTTTATAATCAGAAAAAAAACATTGAAACATTACCAAGAAAATTACCTTTGACACTGACTGACTAGCATTAGCATCTAAAAGGTTCTGCCAGTGCTTTCAACCATAATCATTGTTAGTCTGTTTCTTTTAAGAAGGCTTGGTGTTGTGAGTCGTGTGTCTTCCATGAGGTAAGTTATTACATCTATTTGGCTAATAATGACAGCTCAGGCCATAGTTAAAAGCCTGGGTTCGGGAATCAGAGATTTCGGCTCCTCTGCCAAATAGCTGTGCCCGAGAACAATTTACTTAATCTGTCTGTGCCTCAGTTTCCTCATGCCTAACCAGGGGATCATCCCATTTCCCCAATAAGTCTGTTAAGGTGTTTAAATAATAACCATGGGAGGCTCTCTGGCACAGGAGGAGAGCCTGTGGCATCTGGAGATGGCCTCAATTTGAATGTAGCTCTGCCACCAAAAAGCAGTGTGAGCAACTCCATTGCAGAGCCCCCATATGCCTCATTGTCCCTATCTGTAAAATGTGAATCATAATGGTGGCAAATCTCACAGGGCTGCTGGCTACATGAGGATTAAAGGAGTTAGTGAATGCAAAGTGCTTAGCACAATACCTGGTGAATAAGAATAGTATTAATAATTATCTGTACTAATCCCATTCATGGACTATTTCATATAACCCTCCCACCAGCCAATGAGGTGGACATTTATTATCCCCAGTCTGCAGGTGAGGAAAGTGAGGGTTAGAGAGGTGAAACGACTCGTTTAAGGTAGCACATAGGTATCCAGACAGAATTCAGACCCGGACTCCAGATTTCCCCATGACCCTGGCCGCTGTCAGGGACCACCAGAGTGGAGCAGAGGGAAATAGGGCAGCTGGGCTGTGGTGTGGGTCTGCCCTGGACACTGGGCTGTGGCAGAAGATTGGAATAGGACCTGGGCTCCTGTCCTTCCCTAACCCCAGTAAGTTTTCCCACAAGGGACCAGAGGGTCGGGAGCTGAGGCTTTTCATTGGGACTCTGTAAAATCAGAGAAAGAGTAGAATTCACAGAGGGGAAAATGGGAGCATATAACATGGCAGCCTCAGCCTGGGCCTTAACTAGACAACATTTCCATGACGATGGGAAGGATGGGCTGAACTGGGGGCTGGGGGTGGTAAAAGTGGGAGATGAGCTTCCCCTTCACCTGGTATACAGGGGCAGAGGCCATTGTCCAGCCCCTCCTTCCAGGTGGGGAGTGTCTGCTCTCTGCCCCACCCACACTGAGGGTGCAGGGAGTGCTGTTCAATGACCTTCCTGATCCCTGAGCCGGAGTTGACTCTGTGGCAATGTCCACCAGGCAGGAGGAGCCCCAAATCCAGAAAATAGGAACCCCAATTCCAGAAAACCAGGCTACAGACCCCGGAGAAAGGGAGAACTTCAGGGACTCCAGGAGGGTGGCTGGAAGAAGCCCAGGTTGAGGAGGTGGGTGAAAGAGTATGACAGTTTGTCCTCAGCTGATTTAGGAAATCAAAGTAATGTCTTTTTATATGATAAAATGCACAACCATATGTGTGCAGCTCACTGAATAGTTATACAGCAAAATAACTTTACAGCATCCAAATCAAAAAGACAACATTAGCAGTAGCTGCCTCCCGATCCCATATGTAATAGACACCTGCCAGGTCCTGGGCACTGCCAGAGCCTGGGGACATGGCACTGAGCTGAGGTCCTAGCCTCATGGGGTCTCCATTCTGGTGGAGGAACTGAGGGCAAGCCTGTAAATAAATGTATGCTGTTTGTAGTCATAGGTGCTGTGACTGGAAATAAAGGCAGGCAAGGAGAGAGCCCATTTTAGGGTCTCCGAGGACCTCTTTAAGGAAACATCATTTGGCAGAGACCTGAATAAAGTGAATAAAGAAGCCATGTGGGCACCTGAGCAGAGGGACCCAGGCAGAAGGAACATGGCCTTTTCCTGGAACAGGAGAGCTCTTGGTGTATCTGATGAACAGGAAGAAGTTCATTGTGGTTGGAAGGCAAGATAAAGAACAGGCTGGAGCGGGGCAAGGAGGGGGCTGGGCCAGACCTGTAAGCTATTGAAGGCACGATGGATTTATAATAGTCATCTTGGAAAGATTTTGAGGCAGATGAGTTTGATTACATTTTGCAGTCATCACTTTGACCACTGGGTGAAGAATAGACGACAGTAGGGCAAGGATAAAAGCAGAGAAAGAAGTTGAAGCCCACCATTACACTCCAGGAGAGAGGTGCTGTGGTTTGGGTTAGAGCAGCAGTGGAGACAGAGGGTGTGAGGTGATCTGATTCTGTGTATATTTTGAAGGTAGAGCCACCCTATTTGAGTGATGGATTATAAGTGGATGGTGAGAAGAAGGTAGGAGTCAAGGATGTTTCCAAAATTTGAGGCCTAACCAGTGGGTGAATAGACATGCCATTCTCAGAAATGGGAACATTGGGGATGGATGAGATTTGGGCAGAAATACATGTTTGGATCTAGATCTGTTAATTCTTATATCCCTCCTACATATCCAAGAGGATGTGTCAGGAAGGCATATAGAGATCTGTCTGGGAAACTCTAAGAAAGAAACAAAAGAAAATGTTAGAAACCAAAAATATGGTAACAGAAATGAAGAATGCCTTTCATTAGCTTATCTCTAGGTTGCATATTGCCAAGGAAAGAATAAATGAGTTGGAATATATGTCAATAGAAACTTTGCAAACTGAAATGCAAAAAGAATTTTTAAAAAATTTTAAAACCCAGAATATCCAAGACTGTGAGACAGTTTAAAAATGTGTAACATACATGTAATTGGAATATCAGAAGAGAGAGAGAACAGGGCAGAAGAAATATTTAAAGTAATAATGGCCAAAGATTTTCCAAAATTAATGACAGATTAACCTTTGATTGTGGAAGCTCAGAGAACAACAACGAAGGAGAAATACTAAAAAAGTTTATACCTGGACATATCATATTCAAACTGTAGGAAACCAAAAGATAAAAATCTTTAAAGAACCTAGAGACGTCTTCGGGGAGACGGAAAATGATTACTCAGATCTACATACAGGAAGAGAAGAAATACATGAGGGTAAAATAAAACTTCTATTTTTCTTATTTTCAATTGACCTAATAATAATAATGACAATGGATTGAATGATTGTAGTATATGGATAAGGGAAATAAATGAAAACAGTGTACAGGGGACTGAAGGGAGGAATTGGGAACTATGTTATAAGGTACTTGCGTTACCTATGAAGTGGTATGGTGTTATATGAAAGTGGACTTAAATTAGTTGTAAATGTTTATTAAAACTCTAGGGCAACCACTAAAATATTTTTTAAAGAAGAATAATTGATATCCTATGAGAAGAGAGAAAATGGGATCATATAAAATGCTTGTTTAAAACCAGAAAAGACAGAAAGATAGGAGAAGGAAGAAAGAACAGGTATAATAAATAGTTATAGACATGGTAGATAGTAATCCAACTATATAAAAAAATCACTAAACATAAATGGTCTAAATTCACCAATTAAAAGACAGACTGTCAGAGTGTATAAAAAAACAATAACCATTTATATGTTGTCTACAAAACACCCACTTTAAATATAAAGATACAGATAGATTAAAAGTAAAGAGAAAGAGAAAAAATTTACCATGCTAACACGAACCAATAGAAAACAGGAGTAACTATATTAATTTCAGACAAAGCAGCCTTCAGAACAAGGAAAATTATCAGGAATAAAGAGGAGCATTACATAACAACAAAGGGATCAGTGCTCCAAGAAGACACAACAATCCTTGACAGGTATACGTCTAGCAACAGAGTGTCAAAATGTGTAAGGCAAAAACTGGTAGAAGTGCAAGGGAAAATAGATGAATCCACTGTTATTGTTGAAGTTTGTCAGAAATGGACAGATTCAGCAGTCAAAAAATCAGTGATAATATAGTTGACCTGAAGAGCACCATCAGTCACCTTAATCTAATTGACATTTATAGAACACATCATCCAACAACAGAATACGCATTCTCCTCAAGCTCACATGGAACATTCACCAAGACAGACCACATTCTGGGCCACGAAACACATCTTAACAAATATAAAATAGAAATCATACCAAGTATGTTTTCAGACCATAATGGAATTAAACTAGAAATCAATTACAGAAAGATAGATAGAAATCCCAAAATGTTTGGAGATTAAACAACACACTACTAACACATGGGTCAAGGAAGAAGTCTCAAGAGAAAAAAATATTTTAAACTAAATGAAAATTAAATTACAAATTCTCAAAATTTGTGAGATGCAGCAAAAGCAGTACTTAGAGGGAAATTGATAGCATTGAATGCATCTATTTGAAAAGAAAGATTTACTATCCCTGAGGAAGTCTGGTTTACTTACCTGATTGATGTCTCTCTGTTTCCAAAATATTGGGAAACATGGGTTCCTCTTTAGGTAGAACACTGATAGAAGGAAGATCCCCTCCCACCCATGAAGGCAAGGGTGGGAATACCTAGGAAGATGAGCTGGAGCTCAGCCATGGTGCAGTAAGGCTCCTCAGACAGGGAAGGTGGTCCAGGTCATGGGAAATGCATTGCTGCCTCAGGCAGCTGGGCATTAAGAGTGCACATTCTAAACTAGAGTTCCAGGCCCACATCACAGAGCTTTAGCACAGACACCAAAGGTTCTTGAGGGGAGAGTAGGGGACAACATAGGAGAGATGAACCCACAACCCTTCTCCCACCATCCAGCCCAGCAGATCTGTCCATGCCTCCAGGGCCCCTTAGATACCTCGAACCTACCTTCCAACTCCACGCATTCACCATACCATATATTTACCTTGGTGAAATTTTCTATTTATTATACCTGTTACCCAGATATTACCTGAGACCCTCTTACTCTTGGAGATCTTCTTATGGATCCTGCATCATCTTTGAAAGTCTGCTGTGCCCAGGGATTTACACCCGCAAGATCTACCCTGCCCTTAACTACAGCTTTCCCTCATATTTAATGTGTTTTTACCTGTAGGAACCAGAAAGGTACTCAACAGCAGCCCCACCCCCAATATCTCCTCAAAAGAATCTGCTTTCACCAAAAAGCATGAGAAAGCACAGCAGCCTGTACCAATGAACAGAGAGCATGAGAAAGCAGGAGACAAGGGCATGGCACACCATGCCTTTTGATGGGAGCATTTAGTACATTGACATTTATATAGTAGCTATTGATAAGAATATATTTCTTGCCATTTTGTTACCTTTTTCTCTGGCTGTTTTAGTAGTTCTTCTCTGTTCTTCTCTTGCTCTCTTCCCTTGTGGTTTGATGGCTTTCTTTAGTAATATGTTTGATTTTTTCCCTCTTGTTTACTTATGATAGGTTTCTGGTTTGTGATTACCATGAGGTTCATATATAGTATTCTACGTATATAGCAATCTGTATTGAGTTGATAGTCCTTTTAGCTTGACCTCTTTGTAAAAGCTCTACTCTTTATTCCCCTCTTCCCACATTTTATATTTTTGAAATCATCTCTAATCTCTTGTTTTGTGTGTGTCTATCCATTACCCTCTTGTCATTGAAATAGGTAATTTTAGTACTTTTGTATTTAACCTATACATTATCTTCATAGGTGGTTGATCTGCTACCTTGACTGTACTTTTTCCTTTACCAGTGATTTTATTGCCTGGTTTGTTTGGGGTGGGGGGGTTTGGATAATTTTCTTACCTCTATTTTTGGTCATTGCTTTCCCACTTAAATAAGTCCCTTCAGAATTTCTTGTAGAATGAGTTTCTCGGTGATAAACTCCTTTTGTCTGGGAAGCTTTTTGTCTCTCCTTGCATTTCTTGCTGGATAGAGTATTCTTGGCTGTAGGTTTTTTCCTTTCAGCACTTTAGATATGTCATGCTGCTCTCTTCTAGCCTTTAGGGTTTCGGCTGAGAAGTTTGCTGATAACCTTATGGACTTTCCTTTCTCTATCACTTGTTGTCTTTCTCTCATCACTTTTAGGATTATCCCTTTACCTTTAATTTTGGACATTTTAATTATAGTATGTCTCAGTGTGGTCCTGTTGGCGTTCATCTTGTTTGGTGCTCTCTGTGCTTCTTGTACTTGAATGTCTGTTTCCTTCCTTATGTTAGGAAAGTTTTCAGCTATTATTTCTTCAAATAGATTCTTTGCTCCTTTGTCTCTCTCCTGTCCTTCTGGGACACCTATAATACAAATGTTAGCATGCTTGATGTTGTCCCAGAGTTCCCTTAGACTGTTGTCATTCTGTCTAATTCTTTTTTCTTTTATCTCTTCAGCTTGGGTGATTTCCTCTAGTCTTTCTTCCAGCTCGCTGATCTGTTCTACTGTAACAGCTACTCTGCTATTAATTACTCTACTCTTAATTTCTGATGGGTTCTTTTTTATATTTTCTAATTCTTTGTTGATGTTCTCACTGTGTTCATCCAGTCTTCTCCCAAGATCAGTGAGCATCCTTACAAGTTTTTGTTTGAACTCTTTGTCAGGTAGAGTGCTTATTTCTGTTTCATTTACTTCTTTTTCTGGGGTTTTGTCCTGTTCCCTTGCTTGTAATGTATTCCTTTGCCTCCTCATTATGCCTCTTTCTCTGTGCTTATTCCTGTGTATTAGGTGAGTCAGCTATGTCTCCTGATCTTGGCGAAGGGGCCTTATGTAAGAGATGCCTTTTGAGGCCTAGCAGTTTCTTCCCTCTCATCCCCAGTCCAAATGATCCAGGAGTGACCCCTGTGTGGGCTACTTGTATCCTTCTGCTGTAGCAGCGTTGCTTTTACTGCAGGTGCCCAGGGAGTCTAGTCTTTCCCTTCCTGGCCGGCTGTTTGTAAATCGGGGTTGGGGAGCTGCAGCGCCATTGGCTACAAAGTCTACCAGCACTCTCCTGTTGCAGTTTTCCTGTTAATTGGGTAGGTATCCAGTGTAGCTGGTTGCTAGGCTCAGGGGCTTACAGTTGCTTTAGGCCTCAGGCCTGCAAGGCTGTTGTCAGCTCTCTTAGGATTGCAGCTGAGTGGGTCTGGTCCCAGACACGGAGCACCCAATTGTTTCAGGCTTTGAAAGCTGGAGCCAATCCTCTTTGTGGCTGATTTTGAAGCACAGGTCTTCTGCCACTGATAAGCCCCACCCCCCACAGTCCCACACATACTGTCAACAGCCCTGGTCCATGCATACTTCCCAACCCCCTGGAGCATACCCAGTTGCCCCACCACAGAGGCTCTCACCTCTCCACCAACGCCCACCCCCAGTTCACCTGGTCTTCACACAGGCCCTGCCCCACAGAGGCAGACACACTCACCTGCCTGTAGAAGATTAAGGCACCCAGTCTGTGCAGGCCGACAAGTAGCCTGAGGGCTTGCTGTTGGGTGGGGCCAGTCCCTAGGGTTGCCTGCCCTGGCTGAACTGGATTAAATCTGTGTTCTAGTGGGTGTGGCAGACCTCTGGGCTATCAGGCCAGGGGAAGAACGTCCTTGGTGTCTGCCAGTGTCTGTGTCAGCATGCCTGCACCAAGTCACAACAATGGCCACCACCAATGTCCTAAACCTCAGAGAGGTCCTACCTCTCACCAAGATGCACCCAGAGCCCACTAGGTGAGTCTCTTTTCACCAAAGGACTGTGCAGCCTTCTTTTTGGTGATTTTAGGTTGCTCTCTGAGATGAGTGAATTTGTGCATAGGCCCCTTAAAAGCCGGGTTTTCAGCTTTCGTCTGATAGCTTTTCTGGGGGTATTCCTCACTGCAGTTAATAGCCAGTGAAGCCAGATAGTATGACACTTGTCTCAGTTGTGCTGAGTCTGAAGGATGCATATAGCAGTATTGGCCCCTGCTCAGGTCCCCACTTCTTCAGAGAGGGCTGTGTACCTTAGGGTGGCTCCCGCCTGGCTGGCTGTGAAGCTCTGCCATTCACAAAGGTGGCTTTTTCCTCTCCAGAAGGAATTTCTGCCTCTTCCACTTCAGTCAGGACTGTCCCTTGTTGTGGGGCTTCTTTTTATCCAGTTTTCAGTTCTCTCCCCAGGGTAATTTTCCAAAGAATATTTGTTACCTGGCTGTGTTTGTGGGAGGAGATGAGTTCAGAGTCTAACTATGCCACCATCTTGACGAGATCTGGGTTCTTGCCCTTTAACCACAGTGTAGGAGATAGGCTGTATCACACGTGCCAGATGATAACTGTGAAAGCGGGATGAGGGGTACGTGGGAAGTTACACTGCTCTCTTGCATGTTTAAACATTTCTGTAATAGAAAGCTTAAAACAATAAAAGAAGTTGGGTGCCTCATAAAGAGAGGGAGGGGACGAGAGGATACCTGGCAAGGGGGGTGCTCAGTCCGTCAAGACGAGGGTTTAGCTCTCTCAATAAGGACATTTCGGGAAGTGTAATCATTGAGGTTAGGAAGGAGATCTCTTTTCATATAACAGGAAAATAAGGAGGAATGGGAAAGGGTTTTTATGAAGGTTTTTTGGTGGAAATTTCCTATCTCATGACTTCTAGCTCCTCTGTGATTGGTGATCCAGCACATTTGCAGAGCAAGTGGAGATGGCCTAAGTTTGAGGAAAGTGAAGGAGATTGAAATAAAGTTTAGTAGCATCAGAGAGAATGGACGAAGGAAACAGTGACCTAAGCTCCATTTGTTTTCTTCATGTGTTAGTAACCATGGGGTCATTATTTGTGGAATGAGTGAAGGTTTTCCAGCTAGTGCTGGGGCTGAATTTATCGTGGTACCAGTAGATTCAATTGTGAGATTTAACCCTATAGTGATCAGTTATAGGAAGGCATTTCTGGAAAAGGCAGAGAGATTGGATTTTGCCAAACAGGAAAGATTAAATGAGATTGGATGGGGCCCATTTGTAGTGGAGCTTTTTAAATGTTGGTTACCTGATAGACCATCAAATCTACCCCGGAGAGGGAGGGAATGAAGACAGGAGCTAAGTGGATGAGGAGTAAGTGGAAAGATGAATGGCCTAGAGTTGAAAAGTTAACAAGGGGAATATAAATCAGAAGACCAAAGGGTGGAGTGTCAGACTGTGTTAATCTGGATGGCAGAAGTGTTCCTGGTGATAAGCTCTGGAGTATGGCAGCAACTGCACTGGAATGGAAGTAAAGGACCCTAAGATGAGATGATGTAGGATCTGAGGTACTGGGCTATTGGCTGGTCCATCCACATGGATGTTAGAGCCCTCCACAGCTTCCTCACCTCTTCAATTTCCCTGCCCTGGACCCCATCCCACCTTGTGTCTCTCTCAGGCCCCCCACAGGATCTGCATTCATTCTTTGACCCTAAGCTTCAGACATTGTAGGGTCAATGGCATAATCTGGACAAGAAAATACAAGCATGGAAGTGAGAGAGGGCTGTAGTGGACATTGGTTTTGTTTTTGTTTTTTCTTTTAACAACCAGCATTCACATATCTTTCTGGAAAAACTTCAAGCACCCTCTAGGACACTCACCCCATGTTTGAATTGCCTTTCCTCCAGACCCCTATTGTGAGGGTAGGTATGTGTGCAGTCCATGGTGAGTCCCCCAAATATCTGTAACCTGGTGCATAGTCTGGGACTCACTTCTGGTTTGTGAGCTGCAGGTGTTCTAGGGGAGACCAACCATGACTCCACCAAGGCCGTGAATATCAAAGGAGGCACCTCCATCCTGAACATGAACTTTACACAGTAAGGGCAAGATCTTGTACATTTCCGTCAAGCATGGATGGAAGGAAGGCAGCAAGATCACCTTTCCTGAAGAGGGGGATGCCATGCCTGATGACTTCCCTGAAGATATTATTTTAGTGCTCAAAGAACGGCCTCGTGCCTTTTTGGAAAAAGGCAGCAGTGTGCTGTGCAGTGCTCAGATCAGCCTCAAGGAGGTGGTGCATGGATCAGATTGAGGAAGTGGGGGAGCGGACAGGGTCAAGATATGGGGATGAGGAGGCATAAACCTTTGTTCCACCAGCAAGGTCATTCTTTCGCCTCTTCATTTTTTCTTACCTCCCTACTCCCTCTAAGTCATCTTTTCCTTACTCTCAGCTTTATTTTACCCTGGGAGGTAGGCGGCTGCCTTGTCACCATTCTACCACTGACAGCTGAGTGATGCTTTTGCTCTGCAACTAAATGTCATCAACTGGGCAGCCTGAAGAAATGCCCAGAGAGGGGAACCCCTTGCCCCAGGTGCATTTCCAGTAGGGAAACTTCAGTGTCAAGTCTAAAATATCCTTCCCCAACACATTAACATGATCCACATGACAGATTCTTAAGCAGCATCTATGCTGTTCCTTGCCCCTCCCGCACCAGCCCAGGATCCACTGCAGTGGTAACCCCCAAACTCCCCTCCCAGGTTCACCCACCCGTGGAGTCCTCCAGTCACTGACTTCTAAATCATGATGAAGCCACTGTTTCTTCTTCATTGTCATTTTCTGAAGTGGACACGTGTCCTTCTTCAGAGAGGAGACCTGTCTTCCCTACTGCTCTGAAGGTTAGAAATCACTCAGTGAGGGGAAGGTGTGGGCTGTTCTACATTTTTGTTGAGGCCAAGCTGAGAGGCAGGAGACAGAGCCCATCTCCTCAGACTTCATCAGGGAGGAATTGAGCTTCGGGAGGCACATATCTCTGTCAACAAGAGTTCCAGGGGACTGGTCACCTTTAGAAACCAAAGGAAGCAATCAGAAAGAACTGGACTAACTCCTTACTATCCTGAGGGACAAGCCCTGAGTTACCCAAAACCCATGCCCCCAACACACTACACAGAAAAGACTTCTCTATTATTAGAGAATCATTTACTGGAGAGAATCAATATACTGCACAAGGAAGGAATTATTTGGGGGTAGAAAATTTTCCTCTCTGGAAATTCTGGAGAAGCATTTTCTGTTGAAACTGCCTTCAACAGTGGTGAGAGCAGTCGGAGGCCCCTGGCTGGCTTGACCCCTGTAGGTGGGGCTTGGACAGGGACAGGCTCCCTGCGGGGCACAGATAATCCAATAGCTGGTCCCTAAAGGCCACAACTTTCTGGGGGTGTCTGTCCTTGTCTCTGATCCATCTAATACTTGTAGGATCACTCTGGCCAGCAAAGACAGCTTCTTGGTGGCAGGACTTGGTGTTTGTCACTTTACAGGAGGGAGCCCTGTAGTTGGAAGGATGCCCCTGGATGGGCTCTGTCTGGGCCTGCACTTCTGCCTTCTGCTGAGTTTTCCCAAACTTCCTCAGGGAGGGGAGGGGCTCTTGAGGCCAGGTGACATCTGTTGCATATCGATGCTCCAGTTCCTGCTCTGGGAACTTCCCAGGGACTGTCATGGTCTTCTGAGCTGTGCTCGTCCCATTAAGGGCAGCTCTTCTTTTAACTAGGCCTCTGCTCTGTGCAGATGATATGGAGCTGCCCTTTTCCTGGGAATTTTCTTGCCTTTTGCGTTTTGTCTCAGGATAAAGCCATTACAAAAAGTGCTTCATTTTTTTTTTTTTTCTGCAAAGGTTTTCAGGAGGAGGCTGTCCCTTCTGTAATGGGGTCTGGGAAGACTTGCTCTCAAACATCTCCTCTAATGCCTTATCCTGAGTAGGGAAACTCTTCCTTCTAGGTTGGAATGTCTGCAACCCTGCATCCCCTCCACCAAGACTTTCTGTTTTGGGGCCTGGAGGGCTTGCTCTCTTTGCAGCTGGTGGGAAATTCTTATCCTGGCACCTCCTTAAGACTTTCTTAGGGACCCAAGGCTCCTGCTGCTGCTCCGTGCTGATTCCTCTGTCCTCCAAATGGACATGAAGCACCTGGGAAGCTCCCATGTCCCCAGTGGAGACACCCTGGGCATGAGTCAGTGAGGCCTTGTAAGTCAAGCTCTCTGAGGCAAGGGAGCGTCAGTGGGTTGACCTTGGGCGTAGCTCTGCTCCCTCCTGTCCAGTTTAGACTTTAACTCACCAAACAGCTGTTCTTTAAGGACTGATGACTCAGAGTCTAGGGGAATTAGTCTTTTTGGCGGGGGGCTTTCAGTGGTCCCAGTAGTTTCTACTATACTCTGATTCACATTTGCCATTTGGGGCTTCCTGGCTTGCTGATTGTCAAGATGTTACCAGTTTTTGATTGAAAAGCATCAAGCTCCTCTGCCCTGAATATCTCCCTGGACACGTTGACCTTGGAGAAAGGTTCTGACCTCTTCTCTGTCTTTGCCTTGTTGTGTTTCTACTCCACCCCTGGAACTCACACTCTTCCCCTTTGGCTCATGTCTGGCCCCAGCTTTCCCTGCAGGCAGCTTTGGGGGGGGTGTATGTGGCCTAGTAGAGTCTGTCTCTGACTTGCTTTGTCTGTGATGTCATGTGTGACAGGCAGAAGAGTCTGTCTGGCACCCTTAGTTCTCCGAATATCCTCTGCAAACTTATGGTTGATATGAAAGGGTGATCATCTCGGGGTCCCCTGCCCTTCCTTGCCCACAGGTGAGCTGGTCAGGAGATGATGATCCAGGACAGGGGCTGAATTTCTTGTTCCCATTTTGTATCTGTGAAGAGATTTGGAGCTTCCTACAAAGGTCTTGAAGGCCCAAGATTTGGAGTCCACCTCAGAAATCAGGTTCGCTGAGGAGGGAAGGTGGGGATGGGACAAGGACTGGGATGCTGCATCTTTCAAATTAAAGATCTCTATGGATTCAAGGACCCTGCAGGGAAGGCCCCACAGCATCCTCATATGAAACCTTTTAATATGGGCTTGCAGCATCTGTCATGCACTGGAATCAATGAAGGAAAGCTCCTGGAAGGTATCCAGGGAGTCATCCTCACCCACTGATGGTGGCAAACTTCTCTGTGTTTTCTGGGTGTGGGATTTTGCAGACAGCAGCAATGTCTGCTTGACATCATGCCATGAACTCCGCACAGTCCCAGGGAGCCAACCCTCATTGATTTCCTCAAACTCCTTGCCCAAATGTACTTTCAGGACATTTTCTATTTGTTTCTAACCTAGACTGCCCCTGAGGCCCTTGAATTTTTTTCCAACAGACTTGGCATGTGACTATGTAGATCTCTCTCAGAGTTATACCCTGGATCCTTATCTGAAGAGCTCTCTGGGTCCCTCAACAGATGATCTTTTGGCCCATTTTGTGGGCTATGTCACTGATCCAAGCATTTATGAGCTCCTCTCATAGAAGCTTCCAGGATGGCTCAATCCAACATTTAGATTTTTGTTCACAGAAACCCATGAGAGTCCATTATTTCCCTCTGACTCAGGTGTCTCTGGAAAATTGCTCAGAGTCATAATCAGTGACAGACACTCGTGGACCCTTCAGGACAGGCCCCACAGGTGTTGGATGAGCCTCTTTCAAAGGTGGTCCTCTAGTTTCTCTCAAACCTCATCACTAAGAGAAAACTGCAAGAAGGATGGAGATTGAAATATGGGCCTGGAACGCCCAATGGTAAGGAGAGTTGGGAGCTGAAGGACAAAAGTCTTCCTGAGATCTTTGGACCACAGAGGGTGAACCCCACGGACTTTCCTGTTGCTTCTGCAACATGTTCCATTCCAGGTATTGAATTTCAGATGAAATGAGAGACTCCAATTCATTCTGGAAACACACTCCACAGATCCTAATCTGAGGCAGAGGACCAATGGTAGGATTGGGAGTGGGGATTGAAGGTGGGCCTGGGGCTGGACCTGAGTGAAAGGTAGGGGCTTGGATTGGGGCAGGGTTTGAGGCAAGGCTTGAGGCTGGATCTCAGGCAAGGACAGAGGTAAGGGATGAGGAAGTACTGGGGATTCTTGGTCCATGGAGGAATTTGAGATTCTGTTGAAAATAAAGATTGAGGAACAGTCACCTGAGACATGGTCAGCAGAGGGCGAGGACTTGCTGTGCAGAGACGAGATCCCAGGAGAGCTGGACATGTTTTTGCTGTAGATGGTCCTCTGAGGTCTTAGGATATAGAAGCTGCTGGTGCTTGTGCAGCTCCTTTGGTTTCCCTTTGCTGCTCCAAAAAGGAAGGGAGAGTGCCGAGTCGTGCTTATCAGCAATTGACTCCAACATTTTCCCTGAAGAATTTAGCTCATAGTCTGGCCTAAAATCTTTTGGAAAAGAATCCTTTTTATTTTCCTCTTCCTCCCACATCAGGAAATCACTCCTCTGTTGGCCTTGTCTCTCCAGGAGTGCCAGGACAGATGGGCTGAGAAATGAGAGGTTATCAGGCTCTACAAGGTTGGTTGGAGGGTTTCCCTCGAAAGACACCTCTGAAGAATGGAGGGCAAGAAACTCTTGACTGAAGTCACATTGTGCCAGGGTGGAAGGGAATAAGTCTTTGCCATGAGCTTGCCTCAAGGAGAATTCTCAAATCAACAGACTCGAATGATCAGTGCCTCTGATTTTCAGGACACAAGTGGACCACCAACTGGGGCTATCTGGAGATGAGTTCTCCAAGACAGGCTTCAATAAAGTGGAAACTGATTTAAATTGAGTCACAGTTAAAGGGCGGTCTGGTGGTGGTGAAACAGACATGGCTGGTGGTGTGTGATGACAAGCCAATGAATCACTGAGATTCATTGTCTGGGACAAATCTGGTAAGGGTTTGGTATCTTGGGAAAGGGTGGAGTCAAGAGAGAAGATGGTATGCAGAGACAAACTAGCCTCTGTTTGGACAACAGGATCTGCTGTCTAAGGGTCATGTGGTGAGAGATGGGGAGAGGCAAAAAGTTGGTATGTGGAATGGTCCACGGGGAATGTGGCCTCTGGTTGAACAACAGGATCCACTGTCTGAGTGTCATGTGGTGAGAGAAGGGGATAGGCAAGGGGTTAGGGTGGGGAATGGTCCACTGGGAATGTGGAATCCAAGGGAGGAAAAGGCTCTGGTAGCAAAGAGTGACCCAGTGATGAAAGTGAAAGAAAGTCAGCCAAGGGTGTCATTGGGTTAGGTGAGAGAATGGAGGCGGGCGGTGGGGAAGGCTCAGGCTAAGGGGCTGGTATTAGGTCTCCTAGAGGGACTGCTGAGAAGGCAGAGGACAGAGTACATGATGACTCAGTCACGGAAGCTGTGGAAGCCGGAGAGGACACAGAGAGGGTATCATCTTCCAGGTCCTCCAGGAGCAGCAGCCGATTGACCTCAGCAGTTGTGCTATTACACACCTCACAGGAGGGGTCTGGACAGAGCAGTTGACGAAAGCGGATGGTATCATGATGCTGGCCCAAGGGGCTGTGGGAGACAAGAGGTACAAAGCTGCAGCCAGCCCGAGAACAAGGAAAGGAGGACCTATGGTCTGGCAGAGGAGGGGCCACCTGAAGCCTGCTGCCCCTTCACAATGCCCCACATCCATGACTTCACAGCACACTCAGCAGCCCTCACCCCAAGCCTTCATTCACCTACCCGTTCCTATAGCAACCTCCCTCCCGTGACCCAGGCTTCACTGAATCCCTGGAATTGCACAGAACATGCTAAAGAGGGATCAGGAAAGAAGGGGAAAGACTAGTCACCTTTTCAGAATAGAAAGCAGCTTCCTTTTCTCCTCTCTTTCTCTCTCGTAATGTCTCCAACCTGGGAAACCAGGAGAGTGGGTTGTATATAATGAAGGTAGAAGCATAGGTGTTAGACAGGAGTCCCTTTATGGGAGACCTTAGGGACATTAGGCTCTGAAAGCCCCAAGAATCAGCAGGTGAGGTCAAATGGTGGATGATATTAACAAGGTTCACACGTGTATGTTGCTTCATTTATAAAGTACTTTCACATACATTATCTCATGTGATGCTAGAAACCACCATGTGAGGAGCACAGGTCAATGGTTACCTCAAAGAGGAATCTGATCATCCAGGAAGTCAAAGTACTTTCACAAGGTCAGGAGACAGAAGCTCTGACTCTCATCATCTCACATGGACACCTATTGGGCAACACCCCTTGTCCAGGTCCATCACTGCTTCATGCCCAGTGGTGGGCAGAGCAGGAATTTGAGAAGTGTCTTGGGTTCTGACTGCCTTCCCATGAGCCTCTCCTCTGAGGGCTCTGTTTTCTGAGAGGGACTGTTAGCAACCGACATCCCCAGAGATCATGGACCTGGGACCTCATGGAAAGGACAGGAAGAGTCACCTTTGGAGAGCTCAGGTGGAATAGGCAGAACCTTACCTCCCAATGTCCCACCTTTCCTTCTCCTGGCTCTGCCCTGATGCTGAGAACAAAAAGAAAAGAATGAGGGGCTGGGACTCATTTCTCTCATTCCTCTCTCTAGGAAACTCAGACATTCGTTATCCAAGAAGGGTATGACTCTCTTTTAATTATAGAACTTTGTGTTCCTTCCTCTCATTAATTTTTAAAGGTGATAAAATATTTTCAATTTTCCCCTCTTGAAAAACTCAAAGAGGAGCTGACCCCGTGGCCAAGTGGTTAAGTTCGTGTGCTCTGCATTGGCGGCCCAGGGTTTTGCAGGTTCGGATCCTGGGTGCGGACCTGGCACTGCTCATCAAGCCATGTTGAGGTGGCATCCCACATGCCACAACTAGAAGGACCCAGACCTGAAATACGCAACTATGTACTGGGGGGCTTTGGGGAGAAGAAGGAAAATAAAAAATAAAATCTTTTAAAAAAAAAAACCTCAAAGAAGGATTTTTATCTCTGAAGTTCACACTTGATAGTCTCAGTCAGAAGTCGTCTGCTCAAGGAGGGCATAGACTCTAAGGCCAACAGTCACGCCTTTGCTCCCTCAGACAGGACCCTGTATCCAGGGACAGAGCTCAGACTCCAGTCTCTGCTTAGAGGCTCAGCCCTGCTCTCTTGATCTGCCTGACACGAAGGAAGGCTTGGTCGAGTGATGCCTGGCGTGGGAATGTGACTCACCATCAAGCGCTGAGAACTCTGTTCTCCTGCAGAGATCCAAAACTCTCTAAATAACCTAATCCAGGACTACAGAATCACTGAGTTTGGGGCTTTTATCCTGGAATTCTCCCTCACACCCAGGTGGTCTGTGAGCTTCAAAAGGAATCAGTCCCAGCTGAGCCCCTAGCCCTGCCCTACCTCTTTCCCTAGGTGGATGACATTCTATCCTCTACTTACACTTCCCACCTTAGGTGTCTCTCTGAGCCAACCAAACTCACTTTAAAATGTGGGAATAGAAAAGGAAACAACAATAAAGCATCACTGTTGGGGGCTCGCCCAGTGTTCCTTACCTTTTGGAAATCTTTGGTTTTCCAGAAGGTTCGTAAAGATGGAATCCCCACCAGGTAGCACAGGAACAGAAGGAGCAAACACAACCCACACAGGAAGGTGAGGTTGGGATGAGTATCCAGGAACCCAAAGCTCAGACATGACTCAATAGGGCTATTCAGAAATGAGAGAACATTCCAATGACTGAACTCCATTGTCTGAATCACAAGGCTGCCTGAAGCAACTGAGCTCTGAGAGTACAGACCCTTGGCTGTAGTCCCAGGCCTGCATCACGGAGCACTGAAGAGTCACAAAGGGTTTCTGAGGGTGGGGGAGGGGACAGCATGAAGAGGTGTGCCCACCGCCCTTCCCCCACCCACCAGCCCAACACATCTCTCCACCCCTCCTGGGCCTTCTAGGTCCCTCTGCGCTACCTGTCATCCTATTTTCCAACTCCACCCTTTCATCGTATCATACGTTTACCTTAATGAAATTTTCTGCTTGTTCCATCTGTAACCCAGATATTACCTGGGTCCCCCTTTAATCTTTGGAGAACTAGACTTGGGTCTCACCATTCTACTGCCTTGAAAGTCTGAAATGCTGCCTGGAAGTTTTGCTTTTACTCAGACTTTTACACTCAGGATCATATAAGTCCTCAAGTCCATCTTCCCTATAGAATGTTTTTGCCTTACGCAAACTCAGATATAGAACTTAAAAGTTCTTGTACACTGCTAAAAAACACAATTCAACTTAGTAAATGTGAAGATCTAATTGGCTTTATTAAATGATTCATGAATCAGGCAGCGTCTCACATGGCAAGCAGAGAGAAACTCTGTGGGGTCACACAACATGGAAGTTTTTTATAGTAATGAGGTGGGGATAAGGACAGGAAGTCATCAGCAAGGAAAAAGTGAAAGTTCAGGTAATGCTGGCTTCTCATCGGCTGAGCTGTGGTGTGTTTCCATTGGCTGGTCCTGTTGCTAAGCAAGAAGGAAGACTTGCTCCTGCTGGAGCAGTGAAGTAGTTGCACTTCCTGTTTGGGAGCAAGGTATGTCTCTTCCTGCTGGGGTCAGTAACTGACGTCTTCCTGCTTGGGATAATTGATGAGGAGTGGTAGGGTGTGAAGGCTCCCTCTACAGGCCTTCCTGACTTCAATTTTAGTTGAGGTTTCTTTTATTAATTTTAACAACACTTACTTAGTTCTGTGAATGTTGAATAGCAAATTTCAGTTTTTTGTTTCAGTCAGCCTATACCATCTTCAATCAGAGGGGCTGACTCAAATAATTAAAATGAATAATTCATTATTTGACATTCACAAAACTAAAATCAGTACCATACTTGTAATTAAGATGTTTTCAATAAACTCCTTGCAAGCTGCGTTCAGTACAGTGTTCTTTCAGTGAATGAGATATACCCTATCTGTAGTGCATGCAGTAGAGTCTTTAAGTAACCTGTAATAAAGATGTTCCTAAGAAACTACTTAAGAGCTGCATTCAGCATGGTGTTCTTTCAGTGAAGGAAAAGGACGCCTTTTCTGTAATGCATGTAGTGAAGTGTTTGAGAGACTTTCAGTACAGTCATTTCTAACAATCTACTTGAAAGCTGTGTTCAGCTCAGTGTTTTTTCAATAAATGGAAGTTATACACAGTGGATGATGTATGTTGTGAAATGTTTATCTACTTGTAATAAAGATGTTTCCATTAGGCTACTTGCAAGCCTCATTCAGCACAATGTTCTGTCAGTGAATACTAGTGATAATCTGTAATGCATGTAGTGATGTGTTTAAGTAGTATTAAAGATGTTTCTAGAGCCAGCCCTGATGGCCTAATGGTTAAAGATTGGTGCTCTCACTGCTTCAGTGGCCCAGGTTCGTTTCCCAGTCACAGAACCACACCACCCATCTGTCAGTTGCCATGCTGTGGCGGTGGCTCACATAGAAGAACTATAAGGACTTACAACTATGATATACAACCATGCACTGGGGCTTTGAGAGGGAAAAAAAAAAGAGGAAGATTGGCAACAGATGTTATTTTAGGGCAAATCTTTCCCTGCAAAAAAAAAAGATGTTTCTAACTATTTGCAAGCTGCTTCCAGCATGTGTTCTTTCAGTGAATAAAAGTAATACCCATTATGTAAAGAATGTAGAGAAGTGTCTAAGAGACTTGTAATAAAGATGTTTCTAACAAGTACTTTAAAGCTGCACTAGCGCAATGTTCTTTTGCTGAATGAAAGTGATACTGATCCTGTAATGCATGATGCGAAGTATTTTAAATACTTTCAATAAAGACATTTGAATAAGCTACTTGCAAGCTGTGTTCAGCAGTGTTCTTTCCATGAATGGAATTGTACCCATTTCGTAAGGCATGTAGTGAGTCGTTCAAGAAATTTGTAATAAAGATGTTTCTAACAAGCTACTTGCAAGCCGCATTCAGTACAGAGTTCGTTCAGTGCATGGATGCGATACACATTCTGTAATGCCTTAGAGAAGTGTTTACAATACAGGTGTGTGTCACTTAACAATGAGTATAAGTTCTGAGAGATGAGTCATTAGGCGATTTTGTCATTGTGTGAAGATAATAGAGTGTACCTACACAAATCTGGACAGTATAGCCTACTACACACCTGGGCCACATGATACTAATCTTATGGGACCACCATCGTATATGTGGTCCATCATTGACTGAAACGTTGCTATGGGGCACATGACCGTAAAAAGTAAATGTAAATAATTAAATCTTCAAATGATCTTAGGGTAAGTGAGTAGCACTTATTTTTTTGAAGTTAGCGAAGGTTAAGCTGCATAAAGACCATCAGGACTTGCTGCACACACATACACACACATGCATCCTTTCACAAGCCAATGCAGTATTTTGAATTCCAGGAATAAAGTATTTTCCACTTTTTTCAATCTTTCATTTTTTATTTTGACTCTACTTTTTCTTACTCTACCTAATATAAAGACAGTCCTTGCCCTCTCCATCAGTTTCCTGACAGGTGTACACATCCCTGTCGTAGTCAGTGCAGGCTGCTGTGACAGAAATACCACAGGCTGGGCGGCTTAAACCACAAACACTGATTTCTCACAGTTCTGCAGGCTGGGAAGTCCAAGATCAAGGCACCAGCAGATTCAGTGTCTGGTCAGGCTCACTTCCTGGTTCACAGACAGTTGCCTTCTCCCTGCAACCTCACGTGGTGGAAAAAGAGGGTGAGGGAGCTCTGTGAGGTCTCTTGTATGAGGACACTAATCCTCTTCATGAGGGCTCCACCCTCATCACGGAACCACCTCCCAAAGGCCCCATCTCCTAATGCCATCACATTGGGATTTGGTTCCAACATATGAACTGGGGGGACACAAACATTCAGTCCATATACTGCCCAAAGGCCGGGATAGGTTACATTATGCTAAGTTGTTGATCCCTCAGCCCTCAGGTGGCAGGTGGGACCCAGGAGTGTCAAAGCCCAGGGCAGAATCTTGTCTTGTGCAGCCTCATCCAAGTGCCCTTGTGGGCCCTGTAAATATGATCTCTTCCTAAGAGCGCCTTGCCACGAAAAAGGCTGAGAAGCTCTGCTCTATATGATCACCCCACGTATGTTCAAAAATCAACCACCTGTCACGCTTTCTTCAGGCTCCTCCTGTCAGGTTTAAATAATCCCAGTACTTCCCTCCCCTCCTCCTACATCTTCTTTTCCAAACTCCTTATCTTCATGACAGCTGTCCTCTGACGGGTCTCCTAATTTCTCACGTCTTTCTTAAGCTGTGATGCCCTTGCTCTGACACCCACAGCCCAGCACTGTCACCTGATCTCTGTGAAAGGGTGAGACAGCCTTCACTCTGGTGGGGTCTCCTTTCAATTACACAGGAACAGGTACCCTTCCTGGAGGACAAAACCTGCTGGGAGGTGCCACTTCCTCCTTGCCTTGATAGGCAGCCTGAGCCAAGTTTCATTTAATAAATATTTACTGCTGGAAACCAGGAGACACAAGTACCTGTAAGTCATGTCTCTGTCCTTGAACCATGAGCTGCGGTTTTAGGGAAAAACCCTGCACAGGTCAAGAGTGACACCACTGTACAGGAGAGGCCCCGGCACATCTGGGAACTGCCAAGCGATCTCAGGAAGAGATCAGAGAAGGGACAGACACTGTGAGTGACAACTGCTCCAACACACCGGGCTCCTCAGGAGGGCGTCCCTGCAGCTCTCCCCTCTCCAGTTTCTGATACAAATCAACAAAGATGGTCAAAGAGCAGCTTGCCTCCTTTAAAAGGGCACGTGTTGGATAAATATCCTTAACATACACTGAGTGCCTTCAGTTAACACCTACCAGAAGTTTCAATAAAAAGGCTTTTCCCCAAATGCTGGTACGATTCCTTTTCAGAACAAGGAACAAGATTCTAAAGGTACAATATTTGGGGTTTTTTTTCTTTTTGTACCACCAAAAAGAAACCCCATCGATGTTTAGTGGGAGAGGTCCATAGCTCCTGCTCCCCCCACACTAACATCAACTGTGAATAAGAAACTTACGTGTCTAATTTATAAAGCACTTTACTTGCCGTTATCTCAGTGGATTTTCACAACCACGCTGGGACGCAAGCAGGACAGGTATTATTGTGCCCCTTTTATCAATGAGTAAAACTGAAGCTCAGAGAGGGTGAGTGACTTCCCCAGATTGTTCAGCAAGTGAGTAGCAGAACCCTGACTACTGAATCCCCTACATCTTCAACGCTTCTATTTTAAACAATGTCAATAAGAGACTTCTTAAAATAAAAAGTGTGCCCGAGTCCTAAAATTAAAGCACTTGTGTGGCTAAGAATATTCACTTTGTCCATTAAATGCTGGCAAATGTGGGAAGTAAAGAAAAGCTATTTTTGTTATTCTGTCACCTCTCAGGTATCTTTTCCTTTTCCACCTCAGCACCAGCGTCTTTATAGGTTTTCTCTATTGCCCTCTTAAAACCTGCTTTCAAGAACTATATTACACATGACTATCAGTAAAGTGTAAACGGACAATAACAGTTCAAACCTCCCTCTTCCAGGAATACAGCTCACACACTTTACATCTCTCTCCCCTCAAGCCCTGGAACAAATCTCTCACCAGAGCATTTCAGGCAGCCATGCAGAGGTGGCAGAGATGGCTTTTGGTAGCGTGAGATCTTCTCCCCACAGCCCCATAACATCTTCCCAGTGGACTGACGTCACCACAGAAGTCTGGTCCTGGATTTCAGACGGCACTTGCTTATGTCTCCCAGGAGGAGTGTTTTCCACAGGCTCTACTAGAATAACATGCTGCCATTGGAGGAGACTCAAGAGGGCTAAGTCGTTAGTTTGGGATTCTCATACATTCTCAATTTTCTAGGGACAGTCCTCTCACATCCTGACCACTGTCCCTGGCATGAGCCACATGGAGGCAGCTGTTTTCAGGATACCAAAAAGCATGAAGAACAGATTCTGGAGCGAAATCCTTTAAAGCTGCATTTAAAAGAGTAGCTGTACGATGTCCTTCATTCATCCACACAACAAACTTTTGTCAAACTCTAGTCTGTAGTGTTTCTAGAAGAAACATCAACACAATAAGGCAGTGCCTCTGCCCTTGAGCAGGTCATGGTTCAGTAAGTGAGACCTGTAAACAACTATGATAAAGTGACGCGAACTGTAAAAGAAGTAGGAATGAGAACACAGTGAAAACACAGATATTCTCCTGCCAGGAGGCAGAGGAGAGAGGGGTCAGGGAAAGCTTCAGAGCTGGTGCCAAGTGAGATGGGCCTCATGACATCTCCTTCCCCTCCTCCTCTTCTTACTCTGCCTCCTCCTCCTCCTCCTCTTCTTTTTCATCTTCTTCTTCTTACTTTATTTTTTTAGAGCAGTTTCAGGTTCACAGCAAAATTGAGCAGAAAATACAGAGTTCCCATATGCCCCTTTCCCCTGCAACACACACACAGCGTCCCCCACTATCAACATCCGGCACCAGAGTGGACATTTGTTACAATCAATGAACCTACACTGACACATTATTATCACTCGATAATCCATTAGGCTTCACTCTTGGTGGTGTACATTCTATGGGTTTGGACAAACGTACAATGACAGGTATCCACCACTGCGGGTATTTTCACTGCCCTAAAAGTCCTCTGTGTTCTTCCTCCCCACTGCCCCCTGATGTCTTTGCTGTCTCCATAATTTTGCCTTTTCCAGAATGTCATGTGGTTGGGAATCGTACAGTACACAGTCTTTTCAAACTGACTTCTTTCACTTAGTAATATGAATTTAAGGTTCCTCCATGTCTTTTCATGCCTCAATAATTCATTTCTCTTTAGCACTGAATAATGTTCAGTTGTCTGGATCCACCACAGTTGATTTATCCTGTCACCTTGGGTATCTTGGTTTCTTCCCAGTTTTGGCAATTATGAATAAAACTCCTATGAAATTTTTTTAAAAATCACTTTATTGAGGCCTAATTTACATACCATACAATTCACCCATTAAAAGTGTACAATTCAACAGCTTTTAGTATATTCACAAGGCTGTGCATCCATCACCACAATCAATTTTAGAACATTTTTTCACTGTAAAAAGAAACTCTATTCCCCTTAGCCTTCACCCTTTATCTTCTCATTCCCCCCAGCCCTAGGTTAGCACTAATCTACCTTCTCTATAGATTTGTCAGTTCCAGACATTTTATATAAATGGAATCATACAATATGTGGCCTTTTGTATCTGGCTTCTTTCACTTAGCATAATGCTTTCAAGGTTTGTTCATGTTGTAACATGTATCATTACTTCATTTCTTTTTATGGTAAATAGCACTCCACTGTATGGATAGACCGCATTTTGTTTATACATTGATCTGTTGATGGACATTTGGGTTGTTTCCACTTTTTGGCTATTATTAATGAAGTTGCTATGAACATTTGTGTACATGTTTTGGTGTGGATGTATGTTTTCATTTCTTGCTTATCCATGTTTGCAATAAGTTAAAGTCACACTTCATATAAGCTTGTTGCTTTCTGAGATGTTGGTAGCATAACTATGTTAGACTCCCTGTGAAATGAGATCTTTGGGGTCTAAATGCAGTTTTTATCAAATGTCTGGGGGCATCAATTTGTCCTCCTGCCAACACTCTCAAAATTAGCCCTTGAATCAGCAGGAATGATGGTGATGCCTAATGCTTAACATTGGGAAATAATGCACACCTTATGTCCTCAAGGGTCCATTCTTGGAAAGTCAGAAAGGGTGTTGGAAGAGGAAGCGCAATCCAGGCAGAGGGAACGTGAGAAAACTTGTGACATATGAGAGTAGATGTCTGGTCACGCTAAAGCATAGGGTATGTGCCTGAGGGCGAGAGTGGCAAGAAATTAGGCTGAAAAAGTGTAGGAGACTCAATTGTGAAAGACTTTGAGTGACAGTTTAGGAAGTTTGAACCTATGCTGACGGCAGTGGGAAGCTAGGTTTCCATAACCAGAAGACTGGCATACCCAGATCTGTGTTTTGGAAAGATGACTGGCAAAAGAGAAGCTGGCTGAGAGTTCATGGGAAATATGCAAATTAATCACTGTATCACATAGGACTCTTTCTTTCACAGACAATGGAAAATCAGATGAATTGTGGCTTAAGCAAAAAATTTTAATTTATTGGCTTATATTTCCGTACAATACAGGAGTAGATTCAGCCTCTGACTCGTGATCCATTGGTTCTGCTTTCTCAGTGTTAATTCATTCTCAAGCCAAACTTCTCTTGTGATCCTAAGGTGGCATCCAGCCAGGAAAAACAGAGCATTATTGTCCCAGTGCCCTCAACTCAAGCCCCAACATTCACGTGAATGGGACCAGCTCAGGACATAAGAACACCCCTGAGATACTTACTGGGAACCAGAGAATACCACTGGCCTCATCTAAGTCAGTGCTGCTCATAGTGTAGTCCACGGACCAGGGCCTGCTCACACATTTCTATTATCATCTGCAACATGATAAGTATAGAAATTGAGGATGGTTACAAACTTTTGTTGCAATTCGACAGAGTGATTAAATCTAATAATAAAAAATTGAGGCTTATATTTTATGTCTTTATTTTGTGGGTCGTTTTTCCAGTGCTTCATTCGTATGGTATTTTTCACAAGTATCAGTCCACAGTGTGTGGGGATGTGGGAGAGAAAGCAAACTGGGCCTTCACCACAGACAGTTTGAGGAACTGTGGTCTAATGTCCATGCTCCACTGTGAAGCCTGCGGGCAAGTCAGCTTTCTGGAAGCACACAGGGAGACTTTGGGGAGATCCTTCCCTCTCGCCATGAGAGGGGGCGAAAACAAATGTCCACTATAATCATGGGACCTAATCTGGACAGAGGAGGGGCACTCCCAGACTCACTTTAGCGCTCCTATTTTCTCATGCTTTCTTCCGTGATGACCTCCCCTTATTCAGAGTCCCTGGTAAGAATGCACCCTGTGTAAGCTTTGGATAGGGCCATTTTAATAGACTAAACATTACACGGGCGTTCACCTACCGTCCCCATTGAAGCTTCTACTACTAGAATCAAAGCAATCGAATGGCTCTTCTAAGCCATTAAGAAAAAAACAACTTTGAACAAGACTAACACGAGGGAATTGCTAAACTGAGCCGCGTCCCTTTGCCCTGCCATTGGCATTGAGGTACGGAAACCCTGTGAGCCCTAGAAGAGTCCGAAGGAAAATCATTTTTAAGACAAATTTCAGGGTCCTAAGTTTCTCATTAAAAATAAATTTTAGAAAATTGTTTTAGGTTATCTTGCCAGGTTAGTCGTATAGTAAGGAAATGGGCGCAGCAATTTGGCAAAATTGTGGCTTTCATGTCTCTTTCAAAATAAAATGGAAACAAGAAAAACACAAAAATAAAATTAAAAAACATAATCTGAAAGTGTACTTTGATTGTTTTTCTAATTAAAGGTCTGCAATTAAAGTTTTGCTGGAGAGCAGCCTGTGTTTTTAATCTCACTGTCCACACAGGGCTAACACAGACACGGGATCTGAGAGTCTGTTGCACTCAGAGCTGGAAGGACCTTGCAGAACCTTCCAGTCTGGCTTTCTCATTTTACAGATTGGAAATTGAGGCCAGAGTAGATTTATTTTCTTCTTTATCCTTTCTTTCATGAGTGTGTGTGTGTGTGTGTTTCTCTTAAAAGGCTTGGAAACCTCATGTCTGTACAGTTTCAACATAATTTAGACCCTCAGTCTGGGGCTTCTTTCTTTCCAGGGCCCTAAATCAGCTTCCAGTATGAAGGCAAGGCCTCAACAATTGCCATATGTCAGCCAGTGCTGCCTCAAAATGTGCAATTTTTTATTTTATTTTATATTATTTTGCCAAGGAAGATTTGCCGTGAGCTAACATCCGTGCCAGTCTTCCCCTATTTTTTAGAATGTGGGCCCCCAGCATAGCATGGCTGCTAATGGAACAGTGTAGGTCTGCACCCGGGAACTGAACCCAGGCTGCTGAAGAGGAGTGTGCTAAACTTAACCACTAGGCCACCGGGGCTGACCCTCAAAATGCGCAACTTTTGCTTAAGCAAACTTTATAAACAATTGGGATAATAATGCTTTTTTGTGAAAATCTAATGGAAATATAGTATATGCCTTCATGCCTTCTGCAATAAAATAAGGTGAATGTAACTTCCACATTGCCTGATGATGGAAGTTTAGTCTAATGAGCAATTGTGCTCCTCCAGAGGAACAGGTGCAGATGGTCTGACACAAATGCGTATTGACTCCAGCCGTGGCCCCAAAACCTGTCATCATTAAAAATAATCCATCATTTCTACTTTAGGGGTTTACCTCTTTTCCTAGAAACACAATGACTGTTTATCAAATACACACACACAGTGTAAAACTGACCTGTGACAGAACTGCCTTTGGCAGGTCACGGGACCACCCTTCAGAGTCAATGTAGTTTGGATCACTTTCATCCTCTCAGGCCAAGGGAAGCACAGGGAGGGGACGGAACAGAATTATTGTTTGGTGGGTACTTACTTTCTACGTGCCCCAAACTTTCACTCACTTCATTTCTTAATGGTCCTGTGAGGGAGGAAATATTTTTCTCATTTTACAGATAAGGCTGAGCCCCAGAGAGATTAAATAACTTGCCCACGGCCACAGAGCTAAAAAGTAACAAAGTAAGGATTTGAACCAAGCTTGCTTTGGTCCCAGGCCTGCATCTTCACATTACACGATGCTGTCCCGGAGAGTAGTCACTGGGTCTTGATCTCTGACTCTTCTCCTCCACTGTCATACCAGCAGCTATCTTTTGCTGTTTAACAACCAACCCAAAACTTAGAGGCTTAAAACAATAAACATTTTATTTAATTACAATTCTGTGATCCGGGCTTAGCTGGGTGACTCTTCTGTTGATCTTGCCAATGGTCACTCTTGCGGATTCATCCAGCTGGTAGGTCAGCAGGGGCCTGGGCTTGGCTGGGACACTGGGATGGCTGGGCTTTTCTCTCAGGGCCTCTCCCTCTTAGGTGGCTCCTCCTACGGCCTCTCCACATAGCTCTAGCAGGATAACAAAATTCTTATAAGGCAGACCATGGCTCCTAAGAGCGCAAAAGCAGAACTTCTTAAGGCTTAGACCGAGAACTAACACAGCATCACTCTGCCACTTCCAGTTAGTTAAAATAAGTCACAGTCTCAACTCAGGTTCAAAGAGAGAGGACCACACAAAGGCAACTACTGGGAGATGTGGATCACTGGGGGCCAGCAATGTGACAGTGGTCACCATAACCTTCTTCAACGTTGGCATCACCAACTCTACAAGCTGCCATTTCTTCTGTTCCTAATAATTTTCTTATATCCAGCTTTTTTCTCTTCTCCTGTTTGTCCCTCCTTTCTTCTACCATTTTTCAGCTTTTCTGCATCATAACTAGCCTTCCTTAGCCAGCCACAAATAAAGGATTCCCTTCCTTCAGATCATGAACTGACAAATCACATCATGTCAACTCTGTCCTTCAGGTCGCCAGTCTTTGCAGCTCAAGTGTTCTATTGACAGAGATTCCTTCGTTCTGGTTGTTGTTTTGTTTTGTTTTGCTTTTATATCTGAGTTCAAAGCTGGAAGTCTAGTTTAAAGCAAAACAGGACATTACTGCATCAAGAAGCAACTTAAGTGAATACACTTAAATGCGTTGCCCTTAGAAACAAAATCTAGAATCTGTGATTGCCCTCTTTCATTTTACCTGCAGGAAGGCAAGATGTCCAGTTCAATGGCCAAGTCAACAAACCAACATTTACCACGTTTTTTACATGCTTTAAATTCCTGTAGCAGTCACTCACCAAGGCAGAGAAGGGAGAGAGGCCTGCAGGAAGCAGATCGTTCCCAGCATTACAATTCTAGTTCATAGCAGGCTGCCGCTTACAGCTAAGATGAGATCAGATTAAATTTTCATTGAATCATTCAACTTGTCTGAGCACTGCTTTCTGCTGTCAGGAGAGATTCAAGAGTACCAAGAATTAGCCCGGGCCAGGAGACCCAGCGGCACAGACACCACCAGCATGAGGAGGGCAGAGGAAGTGAGAAAAAAATTTATATAAGAACACCCAAGGTGCCGATCCTTGCAGAAAGGGATCATGAGTTTCCATTTGAAATAGTAAGGAATTAAAATCAAAGTTGAAATAAAAGTTGAAATGGGAATTATGCTTCAAGAGTTTCTAAATCCGCTCACTGACAATGTTGATCATTGTTTATTTTATTCTGCTCCCTGCCACCGGTCACTGGCTCTTTGATTGTTGGATTACATCTCAACCAAACATTTAGGTGCAAAAGTGAAAGGAAATTAAATCCAATTTAGCTATTTATAGTCTAAATTGCTCAAGTGAAGGAGGCAACTGAGATAAAATGTCTTTGTTTTTACTTTAGACCAATTCATTGACTCTAATCTTATCTGTGCTTGTAGTCACAAACATCAAATTTTATTGAAAATGTGCATAAATTCAGCCATAAGTGAATTATACGTGAATTCATTACAACTCTCAAAATGATTTACACAAAATCCAATTAACATTCTGTGAAAATTTTGGAGAATCTGACTAGATTCTGATGGTCTCAGGAAGAAAAACTAGATAAGTTTATCAAAGAAAAATTTGAATAAAGAATATGAGATGGAACTAACAACACTAGGTATTTAACTATACTGTAGGGCTATGATAATTAAAGTAAGACGCTACTAAAAGAAGAAAAAATATAAAACTTCTACTTGTGAAAAAAAAAGGTAGTATGAGCAACTGTTTTTTAAAAAACAACAGCAGACTGCGAAAATTACATTCAGAAACTAGGGCAAAAGGTTAGCATCTTTAGGGTTGTTTAAGCCAGCCCCATGTCATAGTGGTTGATGAGGATTGAGGCTGCCCCAGGGAGAGAAGCCCAAGGCGTGCTGCCTGCATACCAACCTATGTCACCCTCTGGAAACATAGGCCGTCCTGACCTGATCACATCTGATTCTTATCTGAAATTATAGGACCACTCAATAACCACACCCCACCTACACTGATACCATTTTAATGGCTTTTTTAACATAATTTTTCCTTTGTCTGGTAAAGAGATAACTTACATACCTATGCCTTAAATTTAGCCCTACCCTCAACCCATGCCTGCAGCCCTTCACTGCCCATGGGTCCTGTCCCCATGCCGGGAGCTCTTCACTGCCCATGGGTCCTGTCCCCATGCCGGGAGCTCTTCACTGCCCACGGGTCCTGTCCCCATGATACTCCATGCTATTCTCTGAATGAAGGAGCACTGCTTCCAGACCTTGAGATTCCAAGAAATCTTTCTTTTGACTCCTCGGCTTGCCAAGCCTGCATCAGTGGTTAAGTACACGTGCTCCATTTTGGCGGCCCCAGAGTTCACAGGTTCAGATCCCAGGCGTGCGTTCTTGGGTGTGGACCGAGCGTGGCTGGTCAAGCCATGCTGAGGCAGCATTCCAAGTAAAATAAAGGAAGATTGGCATAGATCTTCCTCACACGTACAAAAAAAGTTGATATCTTTAGAAAATGCATAATTTTATTATTATAAGAGAGAACATTTTCACAGTTATTATTTGTTGATGAACTCTGTCTGTCCGTGGCCTTTGTTCAGGGCAGCAAAATTAATCCTCCTAAAACCCCATTTTCTTCTGACATTTCCTTGTTACAGGAGTATAGTGTGAACAGAAACCTCATTAAAATGGAGTCAAGAGGCCACAAGGGGGAGCTCTCATGCCCTATCTAGATGGCAGAGCCCAACAGAAAGACAGACTCCCTCTTCTTGATGAGTAAGAGCTGTCAGCCACTGTGAGACTGTCACAATTCAGCCAAGGAAAAGCGGCTACAGTTGGAACTCTCAGTTCTTCCCATGAACTCTCTGTTCACAACAGCCATCCCCAATCCTCGTCCCCTGTATAAAGGAGTTTCCTCTCCCTTTGCCGCTACTGACTTACATATGGCTTGCTATGGGTGCAGGCCCTGAATTGATATTCTTTGTTGATCCCAGATAAATTTATTTTTGCTAGAGAAATAACTGGCTATCTTTGTTTAAGGTCAACATTTTGGTGGCCCATACGAGAATCCAGAGAAGACCCCTGATGGCTCCGAGGCTCATGAGCTAACAGGTGTGGCCCCACACAGGACCCACTGAGCTCGCTGCTTGTCTCTCGACCCGGGATTTTGAGGGTCAGTCTTCCTCCTGGGTCTGAGCTTCTGCCCACTTTGTGTCTGAAGCTCTCCAGACCTTATTCAGGATCTACTTTAAGGTTTGTCTTTTTTCGGTTAAGACCTTGTTTGTCTGCGAGCACTCAGGTGGCACTTTGGCCCCACTCTGAATCAGGCTGTCCCTTGAAACTGTGCCAGCCTTTGGTTGGATTCCTTTTGGAACTGGACTGTTTCTACTGAAACTGTGCTAGCCTTCTGTTCAACTTTTGGACAGTTTATTGGAACTGTGCTGTTCAGCCTTTGGCCCATTCCTTCAGAGCAGGAATGTTCTACTGGAACTGTGCTGTCTAGCCTTCAACCTGGCTATCGAAATCTTTTGAGGGCACCCCTCAACAGGGACCCCAGATGATTTTATATTTAAAAACCTCCATCATTCCTCATGTGCATTTCTAACTAAATGGACTGACTTGACCAAAAGTCATTTAGAATACCAATGGCCATTATAGGGAGCTTTCAAACTCCCCAAACTTACTTTTAATAAAACTGAATTGGACAATCACAGCTCTGCAATTTCCAAAGCTGAAGGGAAGGCCTATTTCTATTGCTTTCTTGAGGTTTCCAAACTTTACCACGAGTCTAAAATTGCCTCTTTGCAAAATAAGATTTTAAGATTAACTGAGGCAAACAAACGATTAAAGAAAGATAAAATGGGTTCAGGCGCCATCATGTTGCTCTCCCCCAACCCCTCGGGCTCCGGCCCTGCCTTCAGTGCCATCTTCCTCCTCCCCTTCTATATGCCTACACCTCCTCCATACCCTCAGTTCCCCGACACTAACTCTCCTGCCAGTCTTCCCCTTTTCCCTGGACCTCTCCCCACTCTCTCTTCCTCTGAAGCTATCAGAACCGTACCTTTAAAATTAAGCCTTCCGAGGATCCAAAGCTAAACTCTCAGTTTCCCTGGACTACAGCTGAACTGCAAGCCATAGTCAAAGATTTCCCCAAAATAGCCAAAGATTCTCACAAATTTGGTGAGGAATTGAATATAGTCATTCAAACCTATCATCCCAATTTCTCTGACTTATATCAGCTAGTTCATACACTTGTCAGAGAAGGCCAGGCCCAGCATTGGATGAAGACTGCTAATAGGGAAAATACTGAAAGGTCTATAGAATTACAATCAGTGGATCAACCCACTGCCCTGCTGTATGATCGGGCTCGGGCAATCACTAGATGACATCGTCAGGCAATTCCTAGGGCTTTTGCAAAGCTGTTGATTGGACCAAAATTCAGGTTTGTACACAAAAACCTGATGAACTATTAGAATCAACTTCAGATTGTTTTTAAAGAAAATTCTGGTCTAGCTTCTAGGTAGCTTTTAACTGTACATTTATTAATGGGCTGGACTAGGACCTTCCCTTCTAGTAAAAAGGACCCAGATGGGACGAGAACCATGTCCACTCCAGATTTAGTTAATCTGGCAAACCGACTCTCTTGCGCTCTAGATGCGCCACCTAAAGACAAACTGCTAAAATTCTTGTGTGTGTGTGTGGGAGGAAGATTGGCCCTGAGCTAACATCTGTTGCCAATCCGCCTCTTTTTTGTTTCTCTCCCCAGAGCCCCAGTACCTAGTTGTATATCCTAGTTGTAAGTCATCCTAGCTCTTCTATGTGGGATGCTGCCACAGCATGGCTTAAGGAGCAGTGTGTAGGTCTGTGCCCAGGATCAGAACCAGTGAACCCTGGGCCACTGAAGTGGAGCATGTGAACATAACCTTTCAGCCACGGGGCCAGCCCCCAGACCACTAAAATTCTTAATCTCCAACTCCAGCAAATGAAGGCCCCTAAATGAAACCCAAAACCTCCTAGTTTGTGTTATTATTGCAAAGAGCCAGAAGGCTGGGAAAGAGACTGTTGCAAATTTAAGCTCTTCAGGCACCTTCAACCCTCTAACCAGCCTTTCCAACGTCCTCCAAATTCCCAATGATGGGGCTCCAAGGAACTACAGGGGCTCTTCCCAATCCTCCCTCTTAATCAGCTTGGAGAAACATTTCTCCAGGTTGGAAATGGATCTCTTTTTGTCCTAACTGATGCCAGAGCCACCCTCTCCGTGCTTAACCCCACTACTGTAAAGCAGCCCCCGCCTCGGAGTGCTAGCACAGTGCAGAGAGTGGGCATCTCTAAGAAGCCTCAGCAGGCTCCTGTCTGAACCTATTCCCTTTTGTTTAGGCCCTTTTAGAGATGCAAACCCTTTTCTTCTTAGTTCCTCCACTGCTGTTTATTTATTAGGCCGAGACTTCTTAGAAAAGAATCATGCTGGAATTTCTTTCTCCCAAAAGGGAGAAATAATTCTAGAGTTTGACAGTAGCCATCAAAACAGCCAATTAAATGACACTTTGACATCTTTTATTTGCCTTGTCTCTATGGTACTAGAGCTGATTCTGGAAACACTGATCATTTGTTCCTATTGAATCAACTACCACCCTCCTAAGGGCAAAATCTTTAACTGATACTGGTAAAGCTCAGAGCACACCTTCCATCAAGAATCAATAATATCCCTCCAAATCTCTCCTCAGAATTGATCAATACCCTGTAAGTAAAGAAGCCCTTCAAGGTATAAAGCCCATTATAGAGGATCGCAAGGCTCCAGGCCTCATTGTCCCTTTACTGTCCCTGTAATACTCCTACTTTACCTGTGAGGAAACCCACGGGCTGAGGGTGGATGTTACTGCAGGACCTCCAAACAATAAACAACACCGTTATCCCTCAACACCCTGTTGTTCTAACCTTCATACACTACTAACATCCATCCCCACTGGAAGCAAATCCTTCAGGCTAATTGATTGATGCAGTGCATTCTTTACATTCTGGCTGAGGAAGCTAGCCAGTACATTTTTGCCTTCACTTGGGAAGGAAAACAATTCCCCTGGACAGAAACGACTCTGGGTTTTCCTGAGAGCTCTTCTTATTTCTCACAAATCCTGAAGGCTGGGCTGGAGGATATAGAGTTCCCTAGGGCTTCTGCTTTATTGCAATATGTGGACAATTTTCTTCTTTGCTCTCCCTCCCAAGTCTCCCCACAGGAAGACAGCCTCCACTTGCTAAAGCTTTTAGCCTTAAAGGGATATAAGGTTGCTAAAGAGAAATGGCAGTTTGCCCAAACCCAGGTTCAACATTTAGGGTATCATATATCAAAACAAGGGCTACACCTAGATCCAGATAGGTTTCATGATGGCCTAAGCTTCCCAAAACCCGAAACTAAACACCAGCTGTGAGGTTCCCTCGGGCTACTTGGTTATTGCCAAAACTGGATTCCAAATTTCTCTCTTATGGCCAAACCTCTGCATGTTTTACTGAGGAACAACAACCCCGACCTGATTTTAAGGGAAGAACTGGATGACACAGCTTTTAAAGCCTTAAAGGAGAGTTTGATGAACCCACCTGCCCTTGGACATCCCACTTATCAGAGTCCAGTTTTCCCTTCTTATACGTGAAAAGGAAGAGAGTGTTCTTGGGGTACTTACCTCAAAACAAGAGGACCACCATAAACCCATAGGGTATTACAGCCAGCAATTGGACCCTGTAGTATGGAAATGCCCACCCCACCCCCCCGAACCATTACTGCCACTGCCCTTTAGGTTAAGGCCACCATGAAAATCATTGTGGGATCCCCTTTAACCATTTTTGTAGCTCATGCAGTAGAAGCCCCCCTGAATTCTCATCACACTCGACATTTTCCAGCCAGCTGCCTCACCTCCTATGAAATCCTTTTGTTAACTGCTCCTCACATAACTCTTTTAAATTGTAATTAACCTTAACCTTGCCACTCTTCTCGCCTCCATTACCAGTGAAGTGCCTCATGACTGCTTAATGCTGACAGATCACCTCCTGACTCCTCGTGATGACCTGCAGGAAACTCCTTCAGGGAACACCAACTTCTCATGAGTCACTGATGGTTCTTATTTAAAGATGACAATGGCAAATACTATGCTTGGTTTGCTATTGAAACTCCTTTTGATACCATTGAGGCAGCACCTTTACCTATGGCTTCTTTGGCCCAACAGGCTGAATTACATGCTCTTACATGGGCTTGTACTTTAGCCAAAAGCAAAACTGCTAATATTTATACTGACAGTAGATATGCTTTTAGAGTAGCTCATGATTTTTGAATGTTGTGGAAGCAATGAGTGTTCCTTACTTCCAATGGAAATAAAATTAAAAATGGCCACTATGTTCAGGAATTATTAGATGCTATACTTTGATCTGCCACGTTAGCTATTATTAAGATCCCAGGACATTCTAAACTTGACTCTCTGGAAGCTAAAGGAAATCATCTTGCTGACATTTCCACAAAGTATGAAGCCCTTAAAGGAACCAACAGCAGCCAAACCTCTGTCATGGTTCAAAGGGATATTTCCCAAAATGATAACTTAGAAATCTGACTAGAGAAGCCCAACAATTGGCCTGAGAGAAGAAAAAAATAAGATTGTAAATTCAACAATTGTTGGTTTGATAAAAAGAGAAAGCTCTGGTTCAGACCAATAACAGCCCAGTCCTACTGGAAACTCTAACATTCCCACACCTAACCACTGTACATGCATTGAACCACTGGTCTACTGACAAAATGATAGCATTCATGAGTCAATATTGGTGGGGAAATATCAACAAGGCTGCAAAAAGTGCCTACCTCACTTGTCCAAAATACAATCCAAAGAAGCCTTTTCATACTACTGCTGGACATTTTAAACTACCTAATGGACCATTCAAGGTTGGCAAATGGATTTTGATGAGGATTATTTTAGACTGGTTACTTTTAAAAACTGCAGTTGGGAAGGAGGCTCTGAGGAGTAGAATTTACTTACCCTTTGTTAAGAAACATTTACATTGTAAAGAAAATCTCCATCTGTAAAGGTGTCTCCCTCTCCACACCAGGAAGAAGGGGGGATGACCTTATCTCTAGAAACTCTTAATCAATGCCATAGGCAAGGACTTAAATCTGCATCTTGTTTCCTGTACTTGTGTGGTAATCTCCCATGATCGAGTCCCCCTCCACCCCCAACATGCTCCTTTGTCATTAGCTGAAGATGATATTTAAGGGGGTGGCTTCTGCCATTTACTTAATCTGGTTTGATTCTTATCTAAAAATTATAGGACCACCCAATAACCAGACCCCACCTGCACTGATACCATTTTAAAGACTTTTTTACATATTCTTTCCTTTGTCTTGTAAAGAGATAACTCACATATCTATGCCTTAAAATTAGCCCTACCCTCAACCCATGTTTGTAGCAGCTCTGACTGCCCATGGGTCCTGTCCCCATGCTATTCCACACTATTCTTTGAATAAAAGAGCACTACTGCCAGACCTTGAGAGTCCAAGAAATCTTTCTTTAGACTCCTCAGCTCGCCGACCCTGCATCAGATTTCATACAGCTCCCTCGGTCTCATGGAGATAAACATGTATCAGTCATGGTTTGCATGTTTTCTCACTGGACTGAAGACTTCCCTTGTAGACAGGCTACTGCCTCTTCTGTGGCTAAAGTCCTTTTGAGAAGGATTATCCCACCTGGAAAACTCCTCTTGAGCTTCATAGTGATTGAGGAACCCATTTTACTCATCAGGTACTTCAACAAGTCTGTGCTGTTCGGCCTGTTTTTCACTTTCACTGCACTTACCGCCCTCAATCCTCTGGTTTAGTTGAACACACTAACAGCATCATTAAGGCTCAATTGGCAAAGCTTGTAGAGACCCCCCAAATACCTTGGCCAAAAGCATTGCTGTGTGTCCTTCTAAATCTCAGATCCACCCCCCTCTGGAACTCATAAACTCTCACCTTTGAGACAGTCACATGATGCCCAATGCACTTGGCTCCTTTTGACCCATGGCTGATAAAGGAGCTACACTCCAGTATTGCAAAGGCCTAATTTCTTCTATTAAAAATAACCACATTTTGGTAGAGAAATCTCTTCACAGTGCACACCAAGGAGATGAAGACCTTCAGCATCGCACCTCACAACCTGGAGATTTCATCTATTGGAAAAGACATGGCCAGAAGGACCTGTTTTACCTCGCTGGAAAGGTCTCTGTCAGGTACTATTACTAACCCTTGTGCTGCCAAACTCCAGGGCCTTGACTCTTGGACTCATGTGACACACCTACAGAAAGTACCAAAGCCTGACTTGACCTACACATCATCTGGTGATCTAAAAGTAAAGATTTCCTGGAATTGAAGCAGATGACATCTGATGAGACAGCTTTCCCACGATGTCTGGACCAGGCCTGCTGAAAGTCTGTCTGCCAAACATTTGATGACAACATAATGCTTCATGTGATCTCCGGTGTCTACAATCTTGACAACATATGGACTTTAGAAAGGAAAAATGCCTGAGAGTTGTCCTTCCTACTCCTCCTTGTTACTCAAATGTGGCCTCAATAGTTTTCCAATCAGTGTGCACTTTCCCTCCAACATGGGATATCACACCTAAGAAAGGTCCTCCTTGGCACTGAAGGACAAAAGCCTGCTGAAACTGGAAAAACCTGACTCTTGATCAGTGATGCTTTCAGAGAAAAATCCCAATCAAAAGGGGAAAATGTAAAAACTAATGAACAGAAACTTCATTAAAATGGAGTTAGGAGGCCAAAAGGAGGCGCTGTCATGCCCTACATGGAACAGGAAGAAGAAAGACTTCCTCTTCTTGACCAGCAAGTAACTCAGCCCATGAAAAGCCAGTACGCTTAGAACTCTCCGTTCCTGCAAGAAACTCTGTGTACAATGGCCCTCCCAACTTCCTCTTCCCTTTTATAAAAGAGTTTCTTCTCCCTTTGCAGCTAGGGACTAGTATGTGGCTTGCCATGGGTGCAGGCCCTGAATTGTAAGTCTTTGCTGATCCTGGATAAACCCATTTTTGCTGGAGAAATATCTAGGTGTCATTTGTTTAAGGCCAAAAGTAGCAATTCTCTGTCACTTGCAATTCTCTAATCTCGGTCATTTCAGCACAACCTTCGTATACTCACCAAATCCATATACCATCTGTGCCCAATATTTACTTAAGAATTTTCTTTAAATCAACGTTGTTTTACTTAAATAAATTTACCTTCGTTCTAACCAATAATTTCTGTGAAATCAGAAGTTTTACGTAAATGAAATTAAAGTATAGAATACAAATTTAAAAACACAAATCTGTCTGCCATTGAAAATTACCTGTGCTGACTATGATGGTTAATTTTAATGTGTCAACTTGGCTAGGCTGTGGTGCCCCATTGTTTTGTCAAGTGCCAGACAATGTTGCAGTTATGGTGTTTTTAAAATGTGATTACCATTTAATTAGTAGACTTTAGATAAAACAGATGACCCTCCATAATGTATGTGGGTCTTATCTAATGAATTGAAGGACTTGAAATAAAAGACTGAGGTTCTCCCAAGAAAAAGAAATTCTGCCTCCAGTCGGCCTTCACATTCAAGCCTGCAGCATCGACTCCTGCCAGCATTTCCAGCCTGCTGGCCTGCCTGCAGATTTTTGAACTTGCCAGCTTCCACAAACACATCAGCCAATTCCTTAAAATAAATCCCCACTCCCACCCTTCTGTCTGTCTCTGTCTCTCCTTCTATATATGTGTGTGTGTGTGTGTGTATACACATCTTATCCTATTGGGTCTGTTTCTCTGGAGAACCCTAACACCCTTACCAGCCTTTAGGAACACTGACTTTCCAAATCACATTCAGATGTCTTGGCCTGGATCCAATGCCCACATTCACCTGGCTCCTCCCTCCTATTCCAGGTTCCCTGTACGTGACTTTCCAGTGCACACTCTGCTTTACTCCACCTGGTCACCTCACATCTTGTCTGTGCTCAGCACTCTGATGAGAGTGCCTTGCTTTGCCAGGCCTCCCCAGTTTCTGCCTTCAGGCTGGATCAGTTACCACATGAAGAGCTAAGAAAAAATAAAAGGTGGAATAAAATTCTCACACTAAGAAATACATAAAACCAGCTTTGGAAAGTAAGGTTTCATCTCATGTGCCAATTCTAACTAATTGGTGATGGCTATGTGTAACGTGTTAAGAAGGATTCTGAGGCTCTGTCTGAAAGAATGCAGTGATCTATTAGTGATGTCTGACAGCAGAAGGGCAATAAGGGGTCGGAGTGGTAATAAACTTAGTACATATTTGCCACGTCTGGCTTGGTTATTAAGGAAACAAGAAGATTATATCCCTGAGGGCTTTCCAAGGCCTACTCAAATGAGGTATTAGATCTATGAACATTTATAAAAATGAATTTACGTTCTAGTCACTTCCCAGGTTTACACATGTAGGGAAAGTCAACCAAGAGCATCCAAACCGAGGCAGAAGGAGGACAGAGAACAGGCTCCATGTGCTTCCCCAGAACCCTCTTCATGTATTACCAAATGTCAAACAGAATCTGCCTGCTGGGATGAGTGAGTGGGGAACATAGATATCCCCAGCATGCCGCTGAGCCAGTCCTCGGCCAAGCTGCCCAGCACCTGAGACAGCGACGTCCTTACAAAGACTTGTGGGAAATCACAGGTATGAAGCTGCTCTTGGGGCAGAAAGGCTGCATGGGTCCTTCCCTCACATCCCTGCCTTCCCACCCCTGGATTGCTGGAACGAGAACAGAAGCAACCGTTTGCCACCACCAAGGTCAGTCTGCCCTATTGATACAGATTTTCCTGAAAATCAACCCCAAATTGTCCTGATAGGAAATCACCCTATGCTTGGCTTTCAACAGTTCTTTCCCATATTCTTTAAGGTGAGGGTAGGGAGAGCATGATTATACAGACAGATTAGGTTACTTTCATTCTTTCTGAACTTGGGAACTTCTTTCTAACAAGACTCTGTGATAAGTACTGAATATACAAAGAGAAACAGCATTTGATCTTGTTTTCAAGGAGCTAAGAGCTTAATTGATAGTGTAGGGGAGAAAGACCATTTCCTCCATCCATTTTAGGTCCTTCTGGCTGGGCTATGAATTAAATTGACATGAGACACACCCATTAGAATGGCTAAAGTAACCAAAGCAGAAAATAACAAGTGTTGGAGAGGTTGTGGAGAAAATACACTGCTGGTGGGAAGGCAAATTGGTGCAGCCACTATGGAAAACAGTATGTAAATTTCTCAAAAAATTAAAAATAGAAATATCATATGACCCAGCCATCCTACTACTAGGTATCTATCCAAAGAACTTGAAATTAGCAATTCAAAAAGACCCATGCACCCCTATGTTCATTGCAGCATTATTCACAACAGCCAAGATGTGGAAGCAACCTAAGTGCCCATCAACAGAAGATTGGATAAAGAAGATATGGTGTATATATATATATATATATATATATATATACATACATATATACACAATGGAATACTACTCAGTCATAAAAAAAGGATAAAATCGTCCCATCCACAACAACATCAATGGACCTTGACAGTATTATGTTAAGTGAAATAAGCCAGATAGAAAAAGACAATCTCCATATGACTTCACTAATATGTGGAAGTTAAACATGTGGACAAAGAGAACAGATTAGTGGTTACCAGGGGAAAGGGAGTGGGGGGTGGGCACAAAGGGCAGAGTGGTGCACCTACAACACGACTGACAAACAATAATGTACAAGTGAAATTTCACAAGGTTGTAAACTATCATAATCTCAGTTAAAATGTTAAATAAATAAATAAATAAATTGACATGAGACAGAATAACAGGAGAAAATCAAACAAAGCTTTATAACGTGTATACATGGGAGACACTCAAGAAAACTGAGCAACTCGCCAAAATGGCAGAGGCTGTTCCCTTAAATATCATCTTCAGCTAAAAACAAAGGAGGGTGTTGGGGGTAGTGGTTTGGGGCTTCCAAGGGGAGGAAGACAACTCACATGGAAATGGAAAAGCAAATGTTTGGTAGACAGAACTTTGATAAGAGTGGATTTAGCAAGGATCCTCCCAGTCTGCCAATACCCAGAGTTATCTATGGTGATGGCCTATCCTGGGGACAGGGCTTTTATCTTAAACTTTTTTAGGCAATTAGAGGGAAGGTCAAAGTTTCTTTTAGAGTCTTTTGTTCTTAAAAATAATCAAGCCAGGACGTCAGCAACATGGCAGAGTGAGCAGTTTTCTTTGTCTCTCCCCCTTCGAATCTACAACTAATTGGACATTCATCAGTCAACAAAGGATATCCACACAGCATCTCAGGATGCCTGAGAGACCCGTGCTGCTATACATCAGAAGGTGGACAGACTTCCCCCTGGGAGGAGGTGGAGATAGCTGAAAACTCTCTGACCCCGACCTCCGAACAGCCCAGTACCTGCAAGTGACTTTCTTCCAGCGGACACGCTCATAGCATCACCACACACCAAGGGTGGGCGTGTGCGCACATCGGCAGAGCGATGGTGGAAACAGCTGACAAGAGACCCCACAGGACCACTGTGACCATGAGGAGGGGCCCAGGTCCAGTCAGCAACAGCTGACAGTGATTCTGGCTGGTGCAGATTAAACAGCTTCTCCCCCTCCACACTCGAGTAGAAGCAAGTGGAAGCAGTAACTAAATTCTATCTCTGTGCAGAGGCACAAATCCACACTATCAAGCAGTATGAAAAAATATATTAAATCTCCAGAACAGAAGGAAAATGACAAGTACCCAGAAAACAATCCCAAAGACAATGAAATCTATAACCTTAATGAGAATGAATTCAAAATAGCCATCATTTAAAAACTCAATGAGTTAAGAGAGAATACAGATAGACAACTCAACGAGTTCAGGAGCTATGTCATGAAAGAGCTTGATACAATAAAGAAGAACTAATCAGAAATTTTGGAGATGACAAACACAATGGAGGAGATTAAGAAAAATATGGACTCTCTGAACAGTAAGGTAGACAATATGGAGGACAGAATTAACAATTTGGAGGATAGGAATATAGAAATGCTGCAGATAGAGGAGGAGAGAGAACTAAGACTAAAAAGAAATGAAGAAACTCTCTAAGAATTATCTGATTCAATTAGGAAATGCAACATAAGGATTAGAAGTATCCCAGAGGGAGAAGAGAAGAAGGGGGCAGAAGGCCTGTTCAAAGAAATAATGGCTGAGAACTTTCCAAACCTGTGGAGAGAGATGGAACTCCATGTGACAGAAGCCAATGGATCTCCAAACTTTATCGATGTAAAAAGACCAACTTCAAGGCATATAGTAGTGAAGCTCACAAAAGTCAATGACAAAGAGAAAATACTAAGGGCAGCAAGGCAGAAGAAAATAACCTACAAAGGAACCCCCATAAGGCTGTCAGCAGATTTCTCAGCAGATACCTTACAGGCTAGAAGACAGTAGAACGATATATTCAAAACTCTGGAGGACAAAAACTTGCAGCCAAGAATACTCTATCCAGCGAAAATATCCTTCAAATATGATGGAGAAATAAAAACTTTTCCAGATAAACAAAAGTTAAGGGAGTTCATTGCCACAAGACCTCCTCTACAAGAAATGCTCAGGAAGACCCTCATACCTGAAAAATCAAAAAAAAAAAAAAAAAAAGAAAGGGGTTACAAAATGCAGAGCAAAGGAGATAAGTAGAAAGACAAAATCAGAAAGTTGCAGCTCTCCATCAGAACAGGTTAGCAAAAGTTAAGTATAACATTAAAGATAAAAGGAAGGGAAACACCAAGAATAAATATAATCTTGTCATTTTAACCACAAACTCACAACACAAGAAGGAGGAAAAAAAATCTAACAATAACAACCTAGAAGGGGAAGAGGAAAGGGATGGAACGTCTTAATCTAAGGAAATAAGAGGCTATCAGAAAATGGATTATCTCATCTACGAGATGTTTTATACAAACCACTTGGTAACCACTAAACAAATAACAAGACCAAAGAGACAAATTACAAGTAAGAAGAAAGCCAATATACAAATCTACCTACCTGAATTAGTAGTCCAAAAATCATGGGATGAGAAACAAAGGAAATGCAAGAGAACTGGAAAACAAGTGATAAAATGGCAGCGTTAGACCCCCACATTTCAATAATCACTCTAAAGGTAAATGCATTGAACTCTCCAATCAAAAGACACAGAGGGGCAGGATGGATTAAAGAACAAGACCCAACAATATGCTGCCTCCAGGAAACACACCTCAGCCCCAAAGACAAACACAGACTCAGAATGAAGGGATGGAAGACAATACCCCAAGCTAATAATGAACATAAGAAAGCAGGTGTCACCATACTTATATCAGACAAAGTAGACTTCAAAGCAAAACAGATAAAGAAAGACAAAGAGGGGCAGTTTATAACGATAAAAGGGACACTCCACCAAGATGACATAACACTTATAAATATATACGCAGCCAACACAGGAGCACCAAAATTTGTAAAGCAACTATTAACAAAACTAAAAGGAGACATCAACAACAATGCAATAATAGTAGGGGACCTCAACACCCCATTAACACCAATGGATAGATCATCCAGACAGAAAGCCAACAAGGAAATTGTAGAATTAAATGAAAAATTAGACCAGATGGACTTAATATATATATAGAACACTCCATCCAAAAACAGCAGGTTACACATTCTTCTCAAGTGCACATGGAATGTGCTCAAGGATAGACCATATCTTAGAAAACAAAGCAAGCCTCAACAAATTCAAGAGGGTTGAAATAATATCAAGCATCTTTTCTGATCATAATGCTATGAAACTAGAAATCAACTGCAAGAATAAAGCTGGGAAAGGGGCAAAAATGTGGAGACTAAACAACATGCTACTTAACAAACAATGGATTACTGAAGAAATCAAATATTATCTGGAGACAAATGAAAATGAAAACATGCCATACCAACTCATTTGGGACACAGCAAAAGCAGTCCTAAGAGGGAAATTCATTGCAATATAGGGTCACCTCAATAAACAAGAAAAATCTCAGATAAGCAATCTCAAATGACACCTAACAGAATTAGAAAAAGAAGAACGAACAAAGCCCAAAGTCAGTAGAAGGAGGGAAATAATAAAAATTAGAGCAGAAATAAACAATATTGACATAAAAAAGACAGTAGAAAGGATCAATGAAATGAAGAGTTGGTTCTTCGAAAAAATAAACAAAATTGACAAACTCTCAGCCAGACTTACTAATAAAAAAAGAGAGAAGACTCAAATAAATAAAATTAGAAATGAGAGATGAGAAATCACAACAGATACCACAGAAATACAAAGGATCATAAGAGAATACTATGAAAAACTATATGCCAACAAATTGGACAACCTAGAAGAAATGGATAAATTCTTAGACTCTTACAACCTCCCAAAACTGAAGCAGGAAGAAATAGAGAATCTGAATAAACCAATCACAAGCAAATAAGTTGAAACCGTAATCCAAAACCTCCCCAAAAATAAAAGTCCAGGACCAGATGGCTTCTCTGGAGAATTCTACCAAACATTCAGAGAAGATTTAATACCTATCCTTCTCAAACTATTCCAGAAAATTGAGGAAGATGGAACACTCCCTAACACATTCTATGAAGCCAACATCACCCTGATCCAAAAACCTGACAAGGACAACACAAAGAAGGAAAACTACAGGCCAATATCACTGATGAACATAGATGCAAAAATCCTCAACAAAATTTTGGCAAACTGAGTACAGCAATACATCAAAAAGATTATACATCATGATCAAGTGGGATTTATACCAGGGACACAGGGATGGTTCAACATCCGCAAATCAATCAACATGATACACTACATTAACAAAATGAGAAACAAAAACCACGTGATCATCTCAATAGATGCAGAGAAAGCATTTGACAAGATCCAACATCCATTTATGATAAAAGCTCTCAATAAAATGGGTATAGAAGGAAAGTACCTCAACATAATAAAGACCATATATGACAAACCCACAGCCAACATCATACTCAATGGGCAAAAACTGAAAGCCATCCCTCTGAAAACAGGAACGAGACAAGGGGGCCCACTTTTACCATTCTTATTCAACATAGTACTGGAGGTGTTGGCCAGTGTAATTCAGCAGGAAAAAAATAAAAGGAATCCAAATAGGCAATGAAGAAGTGAAACTCTCGCTGTTTGCAGATGACATGATCTTATATATAGAAAACCCCACAGAATCCATTGGAAACCTATTAGAAATAATCAACAGCTACAGCAAAGTTGCAGGGTATAAAATCAACATACATAAATCAGTAGCATTTCTATACTCTAATAACGAACTAACAGAAAGAGAACTCAAGAACTCAATCCCATTCACAATCGCAACAAAAAGAATAAAATACTTTGGGGTAAATTTAACCAAGGAAGTGTAAGACCTATACAATGAAAACTACTAGACTTTCCTGAAAGAAATTGATGACATAAAGAGATGGAAAGACATTCCATGCACATGGATTGGAAGAATAAACATAGCTAAAATGTCCATACTACCTAAAGCAATCTACAGATTCAATGCAATCCCAATCAGAATCCCAATGACATTCTTTACAGAAATAGAACAAAGAATCCTAAAATTCATGTGGGATAACAAAAGACCCCGAATTGCTAAAGCAATCCTGAGAAAAAAGAACAAACCTGCGGACATCACAATCCCTGACTTCAAAGCATATTACAAAGCTACAGTGATCAAAACAGCATGGTACTGGTACAAAAACAGGTGCACAGATCAATGGAACAGAATTGAAAGCCCAGAAATAAAATCACACATCTATGGACAGCTAATCTTCAACAAAGGAGCTGAGGGCCTACAATGGAGAAAAGAAAGTCTCTTCAACAAATGGTGCTGGGAAAACTGGACAGCCACATGTAAAAGAATGAAAATTGGCCATTCTTTTTCACCGTTCACAAAAATGAACTCCAAATGGATCAAAGACCTAAAGATTAGACCTGAAACGATAAGTCTTCTAGAAGAGAATATAGGCAGTACGCTCTTTGACATCAGTATCCAAAGGATCTTTTCAGAAACCAGAACTCCTCAGATGAGGGAAACAATAGAAAGAATAAACAAATGGGACTTCATCAGACTAAAGAGCTTCTTCAAGGCAAGGGAAAACAGGATTAAAGCAAAAAAAACAACCCACTAACTGGGAAAAAATATTTACAAGTTATTTATCTGACAAAGGCTTAATCTCCATAATATATAAAGAACTCACACAGCTCAACAACAAAAAAAATTAAAAAATGGGCAGGGGAGACGAACAGACATTTCTCCAAAGAAGATATATGGATGGCCAATTGGCACATGAAAAGATGTTCATCATCACTAATCATCAGGGAAATGCAAATCAAAACTACACTAAGATATCACCTTACATCCATTGGAATGGCAAAAATAACCAAAACAAAAAGTGACAAATGTTGGAGAGGTTGTGGAGAAAAAGGAAACCTCATACACTGTTGGTGGGAATGCAAACTGGTGCAGCCACTATGCAAAACAGTATGGAGATTTCTCAAAAAATTAAAAATAGAAATACCATATGACCCAGCCATCCCACTATTGGGTATCTATTCAAAGAACTTGAAATCAGCAATTCCAAAAGTCCCATGCACCCGGGTGTTCACCACAGCATTATTTACAATAGCCAAGACATGGAAGCAACCTAAGTGCCCATCAACAGATGATTGGATAAAGAAGATACGGTGTTTATATATATATATATATATATATATATATATATACACAATGGAATACTACTCAGCCATAAAAAAGGATAAAATTGTCCCATTTACAATAACATGGATGGACCTTGAAGGTATTATATTAAGTGAAATAAGCCAGATAGAGAAAGACGGACTCTGTATGACTCCACTCATAGGTGGAAGTTAAACATAGAGACAAAGAGAATTGATTGGTGGTTACCAGGGGAAAGGGAGTGTGGGGGGAGAGCACAAAGTGTGAAGTGGTGCACCTACAACATGACTAACAATAATGTACAACTGAAATTTCACAAGGTTGTAAACTATCATAAACTTAAGAAAAAGTTAAAAAATATATAAAAAATAAAAAAATAATCAGACCAAAGAGACACATTTTGAGGTGGCCAATTCTGATCCCGCACAATAGTCAAAGACTATATAGAAACATATTTTAGACCAGAGTCAGGAAACTCTTTCTGTAAAAGGTCAGAACGTAAACGTTTTCAGTTCCCTGAGTCATATGTTCTCTGTTGCAACTACTCGGCTCTACTCTTGTAGCACAAAAGCAGCATGGACGGTACTTACATAGATGGGTGGGACTATGTTCCAATAAAAATGTATTTACAGAAAAAGGCTACTGGTCAGATTTGGCCTATAGTTTACTGACCCCTGATTTAGACTCTATCAGAGAAATAGGACCTGAGATGAGCATCTCAGAGGAAGAGGGAAAAACGGGTGGATCAGTCTTTGGTTAGTGTGGCCACTTGAATAATCACAACCTTATTTCTTGCTGGTGATTATTTTAACATATTAAAACTACAAATAAGATTTATGACATATCCCATGAATATGTGAGAAAATAAAGGAGTTACATTTAATAATAGAATGGCTTTATTCATTTAAAAATATTTTTAATACAAGATTTGCCATAGTCATAATTCATTCATGAGGAGCAATTGCCAAATACGAAAACAGTGTTATAGAAATCCACAGGCAGAGTGAAGGAAGGCCTAGAAGGAAATAAGAAAACCCTCATAGAACATGTGCAGTGCAAGTGTGCCCCTGTCATGCACAGAGGTCTTAATTTTCAAATCACCATGGAATATTCTGGAAAACCACATTCACCCCAAAACCTCAACAAAGGCTCTCTTTCTCATTCATGTCCCCTCTAGCAACTAAAAATTTACTGAGCAGTGAGGCAAATAAAGAAGTCTGGAAAATTTGACGGAAGATCAGAAAGCTTTATTTTAATATTAGGTACACTGACGTTCTAATGAAATCCTGGCCTTACAAAAAGAACTTGTTTCTGAAAAGTTGATTTGAGGAGTCCATTGAAACACAAAGGCTTGGGTAGAGAGTGCTGCTGGCTCAGATTGTATGACAGAGCAACTTGTCTCCCAAAGGTCACTGCACTGTCCCTCATGATGACATTAAACTTCAGTGTCCTAGAGGTTAGGGAGAAAAGTACTCTCTGTTTTATTGTGAAACTGAAATCCAGGCAGATTCGGCTACAGTCACTAGTCACAGCCATTGCCATCATTCTCAAAATGACTTTCATTTCTAGAGGCGAAAACAAAAGTGAAACTGAGGAACTGGCCACCTGGCAGCCTTCACTTCCACATGGCCAATGCCCCTGCTCTACCCCCAGTATATTCATGCACTGCATAATGATGTTTCAGTCAATGACAAACGACATATACAACCGTAGTCCCATAAGATTAGTACCATAGAGCCTAGGTGTGTGGTAGGCTACACCACCTAGGTCTGTGTAAGTGCACTCTATGACATTCACACAAAACTGAAACCATTTAACGATGCATTTCTCAGAACACATCCCCGTCATTAAGCATCTGACTGTACATATATTTCCTTTATAGTTGAATCTCCATCCAAATATCCCAAAGATGTCAGTTGATAAATATTAATATATCTCTTACCCCCAATTAAGTATTTACAGTTTCAAAGAGGACTTTTAAAGACCAAAGGGTCTTTAAGGCCCTGGTGATGATTCTGTAATAGTCAAACTTGAAGCATCACCAGTGATGAAATTAGTTTATATGGGACAGGGAAACAGCTTCTTCCGAAACTAAACCTGACTATCAGCTTCCCAAACACTTAGGAAACAGTCTTTGTCAATTAAGCTAATAGTGGAAAACCAGCAGTCTGTTCACCATATCAAACATGTTTCTCACAAACTGTTATGCACTATAAGTTATCAAGGGATGTGGTTAATTAAGTTTCTCTAAGTATGTTTACCTAAAGCCTCACTCACAGGAATCTGAAATGAAACAAGAAGCACACATCTCTTGGTCGCCCACTCTATTTATTATATGGTGCTAGATGCTGGGAACACTAAGAAATATAAGACATGACACGGTTCCTGCCCTGAGGGAGTTTTCATGATCAAAACAAAAATACATAGTAAAGCAAATCATCACTTGGATAGCATAAATCCCCACCAAAAATGCGATAACACACTCATCAGAATCACCCCATTTTTTACTGATTTTCCACTATATTTAGAATAAAGATAAGACTTCTTCATAGGACCTATAAAAACCCATATGCCCTACATGACAGCCTTTTCTCTGCCATAAGTCCACTTGCTCTCTCTGCTCCAGACATATTTCAGTCCCTTGTTCTTACCATACTCCCTCCCACCCCAGAGCCTTTGAACAGGCCTTTTCCTGAGCCTGGAAGGCTCTTCATTCCACTTTTCCCCTAGATAATTCCTTTTCATAATCAAAACTCAGGTGAGTTGTCACTTTCAATCCCCACCACGTGCTTTCATTGCCCCCATATGCCTATCCTTCTTGGTATTTTTCACTGTAGCAAATCCTTTATCCATTACATAATTACTTAATTAGTATATTTCTCTCTACTCAAAGCTCCATGAGGCAAGGGTCATGTCTATTGTTTGCTTATCACTGAATTGCTAACACTTAACATACAATAGGGCTTCAATAGATATTTGTCTCAATAAATGGATGAATGAATGAATATGTAGACTTATATAAATAAGTTAATCCATATTTTTTATTTGATAATAACCATTTAATATATAGTTATTAAAAGTCTAAAGTTCACTCAGCAAGTATTTATGAAATCCCCACCATGTACCTGGCACTCTGCCGGCACTGTAATGCAGAGATGAAGACACTGTCCCTGTCATTGCTGCCCCCTGAGAGAGACAGATGAGTAAACAAATAATTACAACACGACACACATTGTAGGTAAGAGAAATCCAGGCGCGATGAGAACACAGAGGCAAGAATTAACTCTGCCTCGGGAAGTGGCAGAAGACAGACTTCTAAGGAGGTGGCCTTTGAGCTCTTGTAGAAGAAATAGAAGTGCAATGGGCAAACTAGTGAGAGAAGCCGTTCTATGCAGAAGATGGAATGTGAAAAAGTCAACAGTCCTGAAGAGCTAGGAATATCCTGGAAGAGCAGATAGTGAGGCACCACTGTGCCCGAGAGTGTGTGGGAAGGGAATGAGTTGAGATGGGGTGGAAACTGTGGGCTGAGGTGAAGAGAGGAGGACACGATAAATCTGAGGTAAGAACAACACACCCAAGTGGGACTGAAAGGCAGTTAGCGGGATGTACAGATAAAGGTTGGGGAAGGTGATCAGAAAGAGAGAAATGCCTTCACAGGAATGATGGGGGATGCGTGGGAATCAGGGACTCCCGTCTCTGGTCACCTTTTCAAAATCATACTTCATAGCACAGTGTTTCCCACATTTCCCTAAGGAAAACAGTCACGTGGCTGTTAAAATGCACATTCCAGGGACATATCCCAACCCCCCAAATCAGCATCCCCAAAGGAGAAGCCTGGAAATCTCATGTTTAACCAACACCCCAGGTAAGTCTTAGTATCAGGGAAGCTTGAGAAACATTTTCAAAGGGAACTCCCATTCCTCCCTCAGGTGAGCTCAGCATCCTTTCCCAGCTCTGTCTGTTGGCCTGGCAGGGATGTGGCTGTCCAAGAAAACATCAACTTCCATTAGGAATTAACATAATGACCTTTTTCCCAATATAATGATAAAGCATGACTGTGCTGGCACATGGAAAATACAAGTGTAGTCATCATATCTTTGGGAGAATTGCACATGCAACTGGAGGAAAACTTCAGCCAATTATGCCCAAAAGCTAGAGAAACTGGATGCTGTGCAGAAGGAAGAACTCCTGCCATGCATGTGGAGTCTATGGGTGATTTCTTAGGCCTCCAAATCCATTTGCTTCTCCCCAAATGACTAACAATTAAATCACCAGTTGAGGTCCCAAGAGCTGTGTGGCCGACTACAGAACAAATGAAATTTCTCCAGCACTTAGTGGTCGGGCTTTTCACTGACAGAGAATGCAGAAAGGATGTATACACACATCACACAGCCAGTCTGAGTTTGCCTCACCCCCTGTACAGGAGAAACACTCTTTCTGTGCTATTGAGAAATTAGTGTTCAGAGTTTGAGTTGGTCATTCTCTTATCATGTGGATAGCAACCCTCAAGCTCACACACTTCCTGTGACCAGCTGGGTCACCGCTCGACGGTCCGTGATGCAGCTATAAATGGAAACTTGGTGCTGAACCATTGCTAAGGGAAAGCTGTTTGCCTGCTTGGGAAGCCAGCTGGGTAACTGCCTTCAACCTCAGAACTCACTGAAAAGCAACATGGTAGAATCTTGTGTTGTTTATATAGTTTCCTTCATGAGTTTAGCTGGATAAATTCATATCTCTGTGCCTCAGTTTCCTCACCTGTGATTCATCATAAATGACGAATTTTAACCTGTATCATATGATACTATAAAAATAAAAGATGTTTTTAAGAGTTTGCGTGACAGGATACCCAAATTACTTGTTGGCATGAAGCCATATTTAAATGGAAGCCTTTTGTTCCAGTGGGCAAATACGTATAATCTCTTATTTTTCTCATTTTTAAATCAGATTGAATGAAACTAAATTTAAATAGGCACCCTATTTGAGGCAATAGCAAATTGCTGGGGAGGAAAATGTTTGTTCAAAAGCAGAACACCTGAGAGGTAAATACTATTATGTCTGTATTTTATATCTCTTTCCTAACAACATCTGAATGTAAGAGAAGATGCTCTTAATAAAAGATGACTTGTTTTCCAAAATGTTGTACTGTTGGTTTGGTAAAAGAGGTTCCAAGTAAGGAGAGCTATGAAAATGGAGAGGAAAAAAGAGTAATTCCTGCGTGTTACAGAGCTGTGGACAGACTTCCAAAAATACCAAAATTTGTACTTGGTAGGCCAAACAAATGTATTTAAATGAGGATCTCAGGAAATGCTGGGCATTGCTTTGTCAATGGCCATCTCTAAATTTTACAGATATCATGTCCACTCACAATATGATCCATGGAGTTTTCTGAGGTTTCTTGCCCATTGGTCCAGAGTGGAATTTCTCATACAGTTTTTACAATGAATGATGATAAGAATTATACAGAAAAAATGAAATAGGAGGGTCATGTTCAGAACCCAAGTATATATGGACACTTGATTTATGACAAAAATAAAACTATGAGAAGTGGGGGAAGAATCATCATTACAATAAATACTGCTGGAACAACTGGATATCTGACAGAGGGAAAATCATGTTGAATCAAAATGTTAGATAAAAAGTAATTCACATTGTGTATTTGACATCTCATAGTCTACAGCAGTGCTTCTCAAACTGTTGCCCATGGACCACTTGCATGCAAGTCACCTGGGTGATACTTACAGATATAGAATCCTGAGCCTGCCTTACACTTGTTGATTCTCTAGGAGTGAGACCTAAGAGTCTGTATTTTTATCAAACTCCCCTAGATGATTTTTAGTACACTACAGCTGGAGATTCACCAACAGAGTGTCTTGCAGTTAGAAAAACAATTATCTGAATTCCATCTCTGCCACTTATGGGAAAATTAATTCATCTGCCTAATGTCATTTTTCTCATCAGTAAAGTGGTGATAATAATGACCCCATAGGTAGGTTGTGATGATTGAATGAGATAAAGCATATATAGTGCTTAGCATAGTCCTAGTTCATAGTAAACACTCAACAAATGCTAAAACTACTCTCCGTATCCAGTAAACCTACTAGAAATAAAGTGTTTTCAATCACAAACAAAAATTTTTAATTACAATTTTGTACTAGTGTTACTGTATATAAAGGACAGTGCCTTAGTCAAGCATATTGACACGTAAGTGGAGAGTATTCGATCTTGAGATCTTGTTTGGAGGTACTACCTGGAGAACAGAGTTATTCATTCATTCACCCCACCAAAGAAATTGTGGTCCCATCCCTAAGATGCACCTTCAGGACTTGTGCATGTGATGCAGAGAGGGACATCCGCCCAGTGACCCTGATGTGCTAAATCACCTTGGTGATCATGCAATGGCAGATTAATTCATTCAGCAAACATTTCCTGGAAGACCATGATGTTCCAGGCGCTGTACCAGATGCTGAGCATTAAGAAGAAAAAGATATGGTCCTTCTCCTCCAGTTGCACATAGTTTATGAGATATTTCAGTGGATCATCTTCACATTTGTGTGTATTACACACGCAACCGAATTTTTTACACATTACCCAATGTTTTGTTAAATGGCTAGAAAATTGGAAAAGCCTGATTTTTATGGATAGGGTATTATGGCTATTCTTTCTGGATCAGGGATAAAACAAAGATATTAACCAATAAATGCACCTAGCTTCCTCTCCTCCTCCTGTCCCCCAAAGCAAACACTTTTCTTTGGAACTTTGAAGACATCACTCCAGTTCCTTCTAGCATCGAGCACTGCTGATAATAAGTGGGATGCAATGAAGGAAGGAAGGAAACCACTCTGGTGAGATAAAAGCTACCTCACCGCCTCTCCGGTCTGTACCTTCCTCTGCTTGCTCTTCAGCACTGAGGGGCTAGCTATCAGTGCTGAGAAGCAGACAGCCACTTCGGAAAGTAAGGCACAGAGTTTATGAGTCTTGGCCCAACGGTGCCCAGAGAGTCCTAACCAGGAACACCTGAGATGCAGAGGAGACACTTTGCAGAGACAGTCTGGACTGGGTTCCTAGGGCTGCCATAATGGAGTTCCACACACTGGGTGGCTGAAACAACAGACATTGGTTATTGTGCAGTTCTGGAGGCTAGAAATTCAACAGCAAGGTGTCGGCAGGGCCGCGCTCCCCCTAAAGGCTCTTGGGAAGAATCTGTTCCATGTCTCTCTCCAGCTTCTGGTGGATGCCAGCAATTCTCGACATTCATTGGCTTGAGGCTGCAGCACTCCAATCTCTGCCTCCATCATCACATGGCCTTCTTCTCTCTGTGTCATTTCTTATAAGGACACCAGTCCTGGGATTAAGGGCTCATTCTACTCCAAGATGTTCACCTAAATTTGACTAATTACATCTGCAAAGACCCTATTCCTAAATAATGACATTCTGAGGTTCCAAGTGGATATGAATGTGGAGGAGACACTATCCAACCCAGTCCCGGCTCAGTAGAGTTTGTCTTAGGAGGAGAAGGTGATGAGGGTTAGCTGAAGTGCAGGCAGGAGAAGGGAGGAAAGGCAGGGAGACAGAAAGAGGCACACTCAGCCTCCAGCAGCACTGAACCACTCAGGGTTGCCTTCCCACACGTTCCTCCCTTCACTAACAGGGCCCACGTATCCATCAGGCACAAGAAGCACGGGGCCAAGGTACTTGCAGGGACCCGTGAAAATGTTTCCATCTCCTTTAAAGTCTAAAGAAAATCCAACCTGGATTATATTCATACTTACATCAACTCAGTCATGAAATACAATTTTTAATATATGTTTTATGGAAGAGAGGGCCCAGGAGAGGCCAAAGGGCCCAGGGCTCATGGAAGTCCTGATGCAGCCCTTGGCACTGATGTCCACACTCACACTCTGCCTGAAACTTCCCCTCTCCCGTCATCTGTCTCACCCTTCAGGACTCAATGTAGAGTCACTGTCTTGGGGAAACATTCCTTGATAACCACCCTCCTATCTCCACCACTCCCTCCCCTCGGGTACTCACACCCAGCTTGGTTTATCTGCTCCTCATGTGCAGAGCTCTGTCACCACCTATTTCTATGGAGTCCCTCAGAGACTAAATACCAGGGATCATTGTACAGCAGAAGCTCTTGATGCCCCGCTCAGATCCTTTGTCAGGGGGGTTCACTCATCCCCCAGATATCAGAGGGTTGGCTGCTACTGGTGCATGCCTCAAGTCTCCAGAGGACCTGTCCTTGCCTGACAGGACTGTCTGGGCCGCTTGGGGATTTACATTAGCCTCCACCCATCCCACCCCCAGGGGGGTCCATAGACATCAGTGACTGGTCCAGGGGTCTGAGAGCCCAGCCCTCCTGTGATGGGCGAATAACCTGCACATACAGTTCACTCTCCAGGTGACCCCTGAAATCACTGCATTGCCCTGCATCTTCCCCTGCCCTGTTCTGTTCCCCCCACCCCTCTTTAGAGTGTTCCCTCAGTAGACCACTTGCATTAGAATTCCCACCTCAGTGTCTGCATCTAGGGAGCATGAACTAAGATTTTGAATCCCCATGACTGGCAGTAACACTTGGCAAAAATTCTCTAATAAACAAAACATTGAATGAATAAACAAATAAACAAATGAAGGAGTAAATGTTAGAGAGACATGGAAGCAAGTATCAAAAACTTACTCAGGCCTTTACAAAGGCTGAACTGGTAATAAAAGAACTTTAGCACTTGATCAACTAAAGACTTGAACAGAGAGAGAACAGATAGGGATGTCATTCTTGAACAGCAGCACCAGACAGTGTGTTTGCTCACAAAAACTGGGGAAGAGTCTAAAAATTAGACCTGTGGAACAATGCCTACTGTGTGCCAGCAAGTCACTGTCACTACATCAACAGACTAAGATGATATTAAGCCATCAAAACTGATAGAGGTTTCCTTAAATTCTCTCTGACTCAATTGGCCCAGCGGGGATGAGATGAGTTGCAAGCATGGATTATGAGGTTGGTTCAGATGAACTTTTGTGAACAGTGATCTGTTAATGAAAGGGCTGCCTTTGAAGACCTGGTACCTTGCAATGGTACCTGGAGAGCCTAAAGGTGTGGTCCACTGGAGCCAGTGCTCAAAGCTGGGAAAATGAGAGGAAATTTCACAGCATGGCATTTCTATCACAGATTCAGTTCTCTGGAGCTGAAGAGGTTCCTCTCAGCCTCTGCAGCAGTTGCAGAGCCGAGCAGATGGCAGGGGAGGGTATGACTACATGATGAAGTTTCAGCTGCAAAAGGCAATTCCTAGAATGATAATTCAGATACTCATTTCCCTCAACACTTTTCATTTTGGCAGAGGGTTCATGAACCTTTTTAGGAAAATGAGAGGAAGTAGTGCATTAGAGTGAGGCATCCTGTGTTTGGTTAGGTTCTGTGGAAGCAAACACCACTGAATCCAGTGCTTCCCTTGTGTTGGCTGTTCCCAAGGCAGAGGGCAAGACTTGTTTGTAAATTAAATAATACCAGACAGCTAAAGCTTAGGGCCTGCAATATAACAGACCTCCAGCACACGAAGAAACTGCTAACTGCATTCTGACACTAGCATATGATGGTTCCGGCTAAGTTGCTCTAACCCCAGCTGGCATCAACAGACCCTGGCATTTCCGGCTATATCCTACAAAGAAACAGTGAGGTTGTAGAAAAAACATAATCTGGACTCAAATTCTGCCTCTAATACTACGTAACTGTGTGGTCTTGAACAAATTACTTTTCCTGTGTGAGCCTGTTTCCACAAATGTAAAATGGGGGAAGGTGAGGGAAGGGATAATAGCAACCTCAAAGGACTTTTGTAAGAACCAGTGTGATAATGTACATAAAAGTAACTGGCAATACATAGTAGACTTAAACTGGTATCAGTTTTCCTTCGTTTCTATTCTGCCTAGCTTGGAAGAAGTTTATGTCAAAATAGCTCTCATTCTCTGGGTCATGTACAATTTTTCCTTTATCTTCAAGAAACTTTAATAGTAAAAGTTTGTTTTCCTTGAAATTCCATAGCCCTCATTCTGTGTGAATTAGGCAGTGAGGTTCAGCTTTGGGGATTTTAGTTTTGATCTTTTACAATGTGTATATAACAGAAACCGTAAATGTTACCGCACCAGGTTCATTTTTGCCTGCCGCCCAGAAAGCCAAACACTGAGATGACGAGACTGCAGCAGAGAGAGGGTTTTAATCACAAGGCAGCCATGCAAGGAAATGAGAGAATGAGTCTCAAATCTGCTTGCCTGAATATAGGGACTCAGGGATATTTATGGGGTCGGGGGCAAGGTGGTCTGAAATATGGAGAGAGGTGATTGGAGGTGAGGAGAGGTGAGGTAATGATGATCTGCTCAAGCGTAGTCAGACTTCATGGCTCTTCATAGGACCCATGCTCACAAAATGGCGGCATTAGCATGATCTGAGTGTGGAGTTTTAGCCTCTTGACGTCAGGAGGTCGCCTATCGGACATCTGCGTGGGCCCAGTTGATGAGTTGGTGGTCTCAACCGGCCTGAAGTGGACAAAGGGGTTCTAATTCCTGAAAAACAGCTCAGACACCTATTACACAGTGACCCAGGCTCCAGGGAGATGTTATCTATAGGAGCCTATTGGGAGTCAGGTAGCAAATTGTCTAAGCAGCACAGTTAACAATGGGTGGGTTAAACAGCTAAAAGCTATAATCAGTAATTGCAAAAAGGAAAAAAAATCTTTAGTTCCTAGCTACTTAGTCATCAATGGCTAAATGTTTGCCAGTTTCAATCCCCCTATTCTTTGGTCATTCTTAACTCTTGAGGGGTTCAGGGCAATGACTGATCTAGCTACTTCCTGCTGAATTGGGGCTTAGATCTGGGTTAGAGGATGAAACTGTTTAGCACTCATTTGGAAATATTCTCTTGTTCCTGGCTTCAGGTTGACATTTTGCATTATTAGAATTTTGTACCTTGCTCAACAGTTTTGGAACAATATTTAAAGGCACATTTTACAATCAAGTATTGAACCAGAAGGATAAGGAGTATAGACAACCCAAATTTTACAAGTCCCTGAAAAATAGACCTTATCCCAGTGGGGCCTCCATCTAATCTCCAGGTGGGGGCAGACACCTGGTCTCAGCTCCTGATAACTCAGTTCCTTTTGTTTTACTGGATATGTGTTGGAGACTGGAGCAACTCCCTATGCCCTGATCTTTCAGTTGTCAATGATGATGGCTTCCAGCATAGACTCTCTGCCTGGGGGTCATCACATCCCTGAGGAACTCAAAAGAACAAAATTATCAACTTATAGCAGCTGGGGGGGGGGTGCTACAAAATCTACAGAGCATGTCTGGGTTAGTTAATCAGAGGTCACTCAAAGTTACAATATGGTTTCTTTTCTATAATATGGCTTCCCTTATGTCAACCTTGTGTTGAACCAGTATCATAAATGTATTTAATACTCAGAAGCTATAAATGTATTGTCTTTTAATGAGAACTTTTAATTCTGTTTAAATTACTCAAATGCAGCAAAAGTTTTACCAGTTGAGATTATTTCTGTGGTAAATAGCAGAAAAGCTATTCAACTGGCTTAAACAATTAAGGGAATTTAGTGCCTCCTGTAACTGAAAAGTCCATGGGATGTTCATGGCTTAGTGCAGGCATGGTTTGGTCCAGGCTCTGGCTCAATTTTTCTGCAGTTCTCTCAGTTCTGTCTGCCTTTAAATGTTGGCTTTGTTCCTGGGCTGATCTCATAAACTGACTGCCAGCAGCATTCACGATGGCTCCACATTCACATCCAAGGGCAGAGTGAAGGCCAAGCCAGTTTTTAGAACCATCATAAAAAAGTCCCAAGCTTCACTCTCTTTGGACTATCCAGATACAGTCTCTGTAGCTAGGGGAAAGCTGTGCTCTGATTGGCTTAAACCATATAAATCACTATGACAAGGAAATTGGATTATTCTGACCAAGCAGGGCCCTCCTCTAGATCTGAAGATAAGGTTCACCCCTCCTAAACTTCATGGTTCTCACTCAAGGAAGCTGAAAAGCCTGCAGGGCAAGAGGGGAGGGAGTGGTTGCCTAAGCCCAGAGAGAGACGGACCTGACCTCCTCTCTGATCTGCTGGTGCCTTGGACATCAGCAGGCACAGAAAGTGCTGGGCAAACATTCAGCACATATATTTCGATTTCTAAATTCTGGAAAATATAGTTGTGATTGATATATAAAATACTCAAATCACATAAAACCAGTGATAAAGTCAAATTTCCCCATTGAGTCACTTGGCAAAAATGGAATTATATTCCTCAAGGAGAAAAAATTAACCTCAGGCCAAGAAAATCAGGATTAAGAGTATACAAATGTATTTAAACACAAATGTCAGTCACCTAAATTAATATAGATAAACATATGATAAAAATTAATCACCAAAACAAATCTGGAAATAAAAATGCTGAAAATGAAAGCTGAAGACACAGTGATCCCATGTGAGCTCACAAACGGAGGCCACGGCCTCCACTTCACCCACACAGACATGTCTACACAAACCATTAAAGTACCAGCTCTTCTTATATCTTTGCTAAAACAGGCCCTCAATGGTACCTTTTCTGACATCTGCAGTCTAAAATCAAGACAAAATCATCTGTACTCCTAGGAAAACAGAAAGCTTGTGTCAACAAAAATAATCCATAACCAATCTATAAATGAAAATTTGGGTGAGTTTATTCTGAGCTGAAATCTGAGGACCATGGCCCAGGGCCTTTCTTCCCAAAGGAAGAAAGGGCACCAAAGAAGTGAGGTATACAGAGTGGTTATATACCCCCAGAGAGGATGCTTTACATATGATTGAAATGTCCCCCCCACAATAGTCACAAGATTGCCCTGTCAGCACAGCGCTTGATGGACACAGCAGGTAGTGGGTCTGCTATCTCAGCAGGTGTAGCAGAAGGCAAGCCTATTGTCCTGAGCTGGGCGGTCACAGGTGAGCACAGCAATCAGTTCCTAGCCTAAGGAAAGATGCTTAATCCTTATGGGAATGCCAACATCGGAAGGGGAAGGGAAGTTACACCTTTATCTCAAGGGCCTTTGTTCTTGCCATAGGGAATATCTAAAGCAGATATACAATGCATGCTCAATGGCCACAGTCAGGCCCTTTTGGAAAGACAAGGTCAGGCCGAATTAGGTTTACACCAAATGGATTCCTCATATTCTCAAATATATCCTATTACTTGCCATTTTTTATTTGTCACTTGGTCCTTCTTAGCATCTCAAAAGATCATTTTTCCCCTTTGCATGCTTTTCCCATTACTCTCTGCATTCTTATTTTGTGATCTTAAAGTGGGCTGCCTAAACTTCCCACATCTTTGTTCTTTCTCAATGATGAGATAGGGAAGCAAGATTTGTTCAACTAACTCTTCCCCAAACCTGCCCTCCAGGTGGTTCCCACATTCCAATCATCTAAGCCTCTTTCTCTTTCTAAATTCAATTCAGTGCAGAGTTCTGTGTTCTTCCATTGCTCTGGAAAACCTTCTTCCCTGTCCCCACAATACACACACACATACACTCACACACACCACACTCACACACACACACGCACACACTCCCACTCCCTTCATTGTCCCAGAAAATCCTTCAAGGTTCAGTTTAAATGTCATCTCTTCTCTCAGCCCCTCACTAATCTCACCCCGTACTGCAGCCCCCCCCCCACCCCGAGTCTGGCCAATATAATTAAACATCCCCTCTCCTCTGCTCACCTGGTACTTGGTCCCCAAATTTTATTATGGTCTTTTCACCTACGTTACAGTCAGCTTTTCTGGTGGTCATCTTCCCGTTAGATTTTTAGATCTTGGAGGCAGAAACTGTGCCATTTATCTCCATATCTCCAGTGGCAGAGGAAGAAGGTTCATAATTTATACTGAAAGAAAGAAAAAAAAATCTGAAAAGGTTTTCAAGATGTCTTAAAGGTTTTGTAAGCAATAGAAGTAACCCCCACACCCTCCCCTCTGCTCCACTGGTACATCGGGGCCAGGCCACAAGGAGATAGACGGCAGACATCTGGGCTGCCCACTTGGACACTGGCTTCCCACTTGACCCAGAAATCAGGTCAAGGCCACCTCAGGATCCCTTTAACACAAATACAAGAGCAACATGTAATAAATTAAAACCTCCTTTTGCCACTTAATCCTAAGCCAAGTTCTATAGGTCAAGTTGCCTTAAAATGAGAGGTGGCTGTTTATTAATATCTTCCTGTTTATTAATGAGCAGTGAGGTGGCTGTGTTTACGAAATGAGCTGTTGCCACATTTACACAGTTATAAATAAAGCAAACTGCAAGGAGATTAGCAATGGAAGATCAAGATTTTATTTGTTTTAATGAGGACTCTCCCAGTTGCTTCATGCTTAATGGCAAAGTCATGACTGTACCCCAAGGTCTAGTTAGCCTAGACTCAGTGGCTGTCACTGATGCGGGGTCGGTGAGCCAAGGAGTCGAAAGAAAGATTTCTTGGACTCTCAAGATCTGGCAGTAGTGCTCTTTTATTTAGAGAATAGTGTGGAATAGCATGGGGATAGGACCCACGGGCAGTCAGAGCTGCTGTGTGGGGACAGGACCCACGGGCAGGAGGAGCTGTTGCTACCATCGCTGCTGCTGCCACCATGGGGACAGGACCCATGGGCAGTCAGAGATGCTGCTGGCATGGGGAGCTGCTGCTGCTAACCTGGGTGGAGAGTAAGGCTAAATTTAAGGCATAGGTATGTGAGTTATCTCTTCACAAGACAAAGGAAAGAATATGTAAAAAAGTTGTTCAAATGGTATCAGTGCTGGTAGGGTCTGGTTATTGGGTGGTCCTATAACTTTTAGATAAGAATCAAACCAGATTGAGTAAATGGCAGAAGCCACCACTTAAATATTATCCTCAGCCAAAGACAAAGGAGGATGTTGGGGGGGGCGGGGGGGGGGCGGTCAGTTACATGAGGTTGCCAGACAGTAAACAACTTAAGTTCTTGCCTTTGGCATCTTTGGCATTAAGAGTTCCCAGAGATAAGGCCATCCCGCCTTCCTCCTGGCACAGAAAGGGAGGCATCTTTACAGATGGAGGTTTCCCTTACAAATGTAAATGTTTCCCAACAAAGGGCAAGCAAACTCTGCTCCTCAGAGGTGCTTTTATTAAAAGTAACCAGCCCCCTTCTCATCTGCAGTTTTAAAAGTAACCAGCCTAAAATAATCCTCATCATCACCAGCCCCATTAATGCCGCAGCAGGCTCAGTGGAGCTGCTTACAAATGAGGGAGGAGAACAATGTCATTTTGCTTTTAACAGACACAGTTCTGAAGTCTTTGAGTTTCCTTTGCAGTCAGATAGACAGACCCAAGGGCAAGAAGAGAAATTTCTGAGTATGAACCTTCAGGAGTTCCTTTCTGGCCCACTCTTCCCCTTGAATCATGTCTACTATTGATAAATAAATGAAAAGCAATAGGATATACTGGAGTATATGAGGAAGCCATTTCATTTAAAACTAATTTGGCCTGACCTTGTTTTTCTAGAAAGGCCTGACATGGCCTGTTGAGCATGCTTTGTACATTTGCTTTAAACATTTGCAATGTTCCAAAGATGAGAATGATGCCCTTAAAGATAGGGATATTGCCTCGCCCCATATCAGCATTTCTTAAAGAATAAGCATTTCTTCCCAGAAACTAAGGATTGATTACTGTCCTGCTGTAACTCATCTCATGACCACTGACCTGCTGACCACCAACTTTCTGTGCTCACCTTGTGACCAATGACCTATTGTTCTAGCAAAACATCTCATGACTGTAGTAAAAGAGATATTCCTGTAATATGTGATGGATGTTCCTTGTTCCAAGATGCGATATAACCACTCTGTATCTCTGCTTCTTCAGAGTGCTTTCTTGGTGAAGGTAGTTTCTCCCGGGCTTTGGTCCTCAGACTGGCTCATATAATAAACTCACCCCAGTTTTGACTTATAGATCAATTATAGATTTTTTGCATCAAAACTATGCACATTAGATGGATTACTCAGGTGCAGGAAGTTCTATTATTTACAACCATTGTTCTCTAAAACTGCTTGGTAAACTATAAAGGGCCTTAAAAATTCATTTGTTTTCCTGCCTGAGGTGGAGACACTCCTCCTATTTCTGCAATTATCAGCACACAGATCACAACTGTCCACCAGTGAGGATGGACTTCTCCTGATTTCTAATGCTACATATTGAAGTGGAAAAAACACTTTACTTAGAGAACTAAAGACTTGATCCAAATTCTGGCTACATCACCAGGGCTGGGACTAGGTGACGTGAGCTAAGGACCCAAGGAGCACAATGTAAGGGTCACTCTCAGGGCCTCCCTGGTCCTGCCCCATCCATTACAACCTCTGTGCCTTTTTTTAATTGTGGGAAAATTCAAAGACCATAAAATTAACCATTTTGAAGTGTACAATACAGTGGCATTTAGTACAGTCACAATGCTGTGCAACCACCACCTCTACCTCGTTCAAACATTTTCATCATCCCAAAGGGAAACCTAGTATCCATTAAGCAGTCACACCCCATTCCCCTCTTCCTCCAGCCCCTGCAACCACCAGCAGTTTTTCCCTCTCTGGATTTACCTATTCTGGATACAACCCATGTGCTTTTGAGAAATGGTGCTAATAACTAACTCACCTTGTGCCAAGACATGATTCAAAGAGCTTTATGTGCATTAATGTAATTAATCCTCACAAAACCCCAGTGAGGTAGGGACAAACATCCCCAGGTGATTGGCTTATTATTTAATTCTCTAATTGTTATTTCTTCATCTGTAAAATGAAGAAAACAGCAACATGCTGACAACAATTTGTTTAGCACGTTTGTGTGAGAGGCATTGTTCTAGGCCAGGGCTGGCAAATAGGATCCATCTCTAACCACCTGGGAATGATTTCCAATGGAAAGAGGGGAGGGGTTCCTGAGATGGCTCACTGGGACGGAGTACAGTCCTGGGCTCGTGGTGTCTGTCATGGACAGAGGAATGGGTGATGGGCCATATGGAACATAGATCTGCCTTCCCTCCCAGATCAGTAAGAAAAAAAGACAAGTGACATGCCAATTGTGCCTCAGTCCAGAGCAGGAGGGAGCACCACCCCTAGGATGCCCTGAGGCTGTGTGGGCCGTTCACAAGAGCAGAAGGTTGGGATTCAGAACAGAACAAATGGACTAAGTGCACATCTCTACTCTGTGATGCACAGGTAATACCTTGAAAAGTTACCTGACCTTTCCTGTTCTCATTTCCTCTTCTGTAAAATAGATAATATATCCAACTCATAAAGTTCTGGTGGGAATGGCTTGAGATAATGTGAGTGAATTGCAAAGCCCAGTATCTCACACACAGTAAAAGCATAACAAGTGGCAAGCAAATAAAATATATATATATATTACATATTATACAGAATACACTATATATTATGATATATATGTACTTTTTTTTTTTAGGAGATTAGCCCTGAGCTAACATCTGCTGCCAATCCTCCTCTTTTCGCTGAGGAAGACTGGCTCTGAGCTAACATCCGTGCCCATCTTCCTCTACTTTATATGTGGGACGCCTACCACAGCATGGCTTGCCAAGTGGTGCCATGTCTGCACCCAGGATCCAAACCAGCGAAGAAACCCGGGCTGCCGAAGCGGAATGTGCGGAACTTAACCGCTGAGCCACCGGGCCAGCCCCTGTACTTTTTATATGTAATATTATACATATGGGGCATAGAATGGGCACAAAGGAGGAATCAAGTCCACTTGCAAGAGGGAGCAGAGGTCAGAAAAGCCCTCATAGAGGGGAAGGGCCTTAAGATGATATTTGAAAGAACAGACTCACACGCCTGCCTCACCCTGTCGTTTGGAGGACTTGGTGACATCATTTATCTGAAGCATTTAGCACAATGCCTGCAGGCCATGAATGTTAGCTGACTCTAAATGGTTTTGTTGGTTGCATTATATTCCATGTGACCCTCTGGATCAGTCAGAGTTCTTGATGGCAAACAACAGAAACTGCCTGGCTAACCTAAGCAGAAGAGAAGGTTCATAGAAGGGTCTCAGAGAGCTCAGCGACTGCACAGGGAGCCAGCTCAGACCAGAGATGGGAACCAAGAGAGGCCTGGCAGCTGAGGACACGCCAGGGCCAGCTCCCAGGAGCAGTCTGTTCAGGTCAAAGCCGTGGACACCACTGGACACTCAGCACCGCTGCCAACACCAAGAGTGACTCTCAGTGTCCTCAGATTTTCTACCACGCCCTCAGGATGGAACACCCTGGGTGAGAGGACCCACTGGCTGATTCCAGGTCAGACGTCCACATCTCAGCTTTCGGTGGTCATCGGGAGAAGGTATTTGGCCTCTTCAACTTCCTGAGCAAGAAGCGGGGCCTTTTTCCTAGTAAGATTCACACAGCAGGGCCTATTTTAGAAGTAGAAAGGGATTGGGATGTAGAATAACAAAAAAGAAAAGTTTCAGCTATCCCTTAAAGAACACTGTTTTGACACAGCAGGGAATATTGTACCAAAAATGTAGAAAATCATCATAAACCCCAGAAATTTATCTTTGAAATGTGAAATACTTAAAAATCAAGACTTTCAGGTCATCTTTAGGTGTTTCATGCCAAACACCTGCTATATAGTAGGCAATCAATAAACAACAGTGAAGTAAATATAAACAGAATCAGTAACTAAATGTGTGGTTAATCTTAGACATAAATAATGATTTCTTCAGATCTTTAAAATTTGGTCTAAAATGTTAATTTCTCAGTTTGAATTCATATACAGGCCATTTTGAGATGTGAGAAGATTGGTTTTGCTCTCTTTACCCCCACTAACATATTTGAGAGATGTTTTGATCTAATCGGAGTGTGAGCCTCCAGAAAGTCATCAGAGGGGAATGTGGACTTATGAGGTGATAACAAAATCTGGTTGTTAGGAGTTAGTTGATAATGGATTAGCGAGAGAGAAATCTGATGCTCCCAAGAGATCTGCTCAGAGGGACTGGCCCGGTGGCACAGTAGTGAAGTCTGTGCACTCCACTTTGGCGGCCCGGGGTTCACAGTTTCAGATCCCAGGCACAGACATACACACCGATCATCAGGCCATGCTGTGGTGCCGACCCACATACAAAATCGAGGAAGACTGGCATAGATGTCAGCTCAGAGCCAATCTTCCTCACACACAAAAAAGATCTGCTCTGAGATTTCCAGGAACCACACAGACCTTTAGACAGCAGGCAGGAGCCAGAGAAGAGAGAAATTTCTTCAGTAGGAAAATGGGCCTCTTACCATCAGCACTGAAACTTGCCCTACTCTCTCCCATATGACATAAAACCCTCCCTTTCCATCTTCCCCTGCAGGCGCTGCCCTACTTCTCCATCCCCTTGACTGTCCCAAACTTCTCCATGGTTGTTTAAATTCACTTTTTCTCCTTCCTCACCTCCCACTCATTTCCCAGCCCACCACAGTCTGGCTTTTAGCCCCACTGCTCCACTGAAACATCACTTGCCAAGGTCACCTGTGACTTCCTTACAGCTAAACCTAATGCACACCTTTCCATCTTTGTCTCACTTGGCCTCACAGTGGCTGCAGATGATGATAACTTTTTCTTGGAAACACTCTCTGTAGTGAGCTTTCATAACTCAATAGTCTCATGGTTTCCCTCCTATGTATATTCAATTATAATATATTGTCTTAGATTTTACAAAGGTACCAAAAACTCAACACTCCCAGACTGAACTCGCAATCTTTCTCTGCAGATGCCTTTCCTGCTACATCTTCCTTCAAAACAAATGCCTCCCATGTTCATGGATGCTAAAGCTCCTTCTCCTCACATAATTTCCATTTTGTTGTTGTTGTTATGATGAGAACAGTAAAGCTCTACTCTCACAGCAACTTTCAAGTATACAATATAGTATTGTTAACTACAGTCACCTTGTGTACATTAGATCTCCAGAATTTTTTCATCTTATAACTGAAAGCTTGTGTCCTTTGACCAACATCTTCCCATTTCCTCCACCTCTTGGTACCTGACAACCACCATTCCACTCTCTGCTTGCATGAGTTCAATGTTTTTAGCTTCCACATATAACTGAGATCATACAGTATTTATCTTTCTCTGTATGACCTACTTCACTTGGCATAATGCCCTCAAGGGTCATTCATGGTTTTGCAAATGGCAGGATTTCCTCCTTTTTTATGGCTGAATAATATTCTATTATATATATCTCTATATATACCACATTTCCTCTATCCATTCATCCATAGGTTGTTTCTATGTTTTGGCTTCTGTGAATAATGCTGCAGTGAACATGGGAGTGCAGCTATCTCTCAAGATAGTGATTTCATCTCCTTTGGATATGTACCTGGAAGTAGGATTATTATATTATATGTTAGTTCTATTTTTAATTTTTTGAGAAACTTCCATACTATTTTCCATAGTGGCTGCACCGATTTACATTCCCACCAACAGTATACTAGAGTTGCCTTTCCTCCACATCCTCACCAGCATCTTTTATCTTTTCTTTTTTTGATAATGACCATTCTAACAGGTGTGAGGTGATAACTCATTGTGGTTTTGATTTGCATTTACCTGATGATAAATGGTATTGAGCACATTTTCATGTACTTGTTGGTTATTTGTATGTCTTATTTGAAAGAAATGTCTATTCAGGTCCTTTGCCCATTTTTTAATGGTTTGTTGCTATTGAGTTGTGTGAGTTCTTTGTATATTTTTTATATTAACCACTTATCAGATATATGGTTTGCAAATATTTTCTCCCATTTCATAGGCTGCCTTTTCACTCCGTTGATAGTTTCTTTTTAGTGAAGAAACTTTTTAGTTTGCTGTAGTCCTACTAGTTGATTTTTGGTTTTGTTGCTTACGCTTTTAGTGTCATATCCAAAAAATCATTGCCAGGACTGATGTCAAGGACTTTTTCCCCTATGTTTTCTTATAGGAGTTTTATGGTTTTAGGTTTTACATTTAAAGTCCTTATTCCATTGTGAATCAGTTTTTGTGAGTGGTATAAGACAGGGATCCAATTTCATTCTTCTGCATGTGGTTAGCCAGTTTCCTCAACATCATTTTTTGAAGAGACTATCATTTCCTCATGTAGTATTCATGGCTGTTTCATCAAAGATTAGTTGACCATATATACATGGGTATATTTCTCTTTTTTTTTTTAAAGATTTTACTTTTTTCCTTTTTCTCCCCAAAGCCCCCAAGTACACAGTTGTATATTCTTCATTGTGGGTCCTTCTAGTTGTGGCATGTGGGATGCTGCCTCAGCGTGGTTTGATGAGCAGTGCTATGTCTGCGCCCAGGATTCAAACCAACAAAACACTGGGCTGCCTGCAGCGGAGCACACAAACTTAACCACTCGGCCACGGGGCCAGCCCCATACATGGGTTTATTTCTAAACTCTTGATTCTGTTCCATTGGTCTATGTGTCTGCTTTTATGCCAGTACCATACCACATATTAATTACTATAGCTTTGTCATAAAGTTTGAGATCAGGGAGCTTGATGTCTCCAGCTTTGTTCTTTCTCAAGATTGCTTTGGTTATTTGGGGACTTTTATGATTGTATACAAATTTTAGGGTCCTTTTTCTATTTCTGTAAAAGTGCCACTGGAATTTGGATAGGACATAGTCTCTACCTATGGCCTTGGGTTATATGGACATTTTAACAATATTAACTCCTCTGATCCATGAATACAGGATATCATTCCATTTATTTGTGTCTTCTTCAATTTCCTTCATCAATGTCTTACAGTTTTCGGTACAGATATTTCACTTCCTTGGATAAATTTATTCCTACGTATATGGTTTTTGATGTTATTGTAAATGGATTGTTTTCTTTATTTCTTTTTCAGATAGTATACAGATAGTATTCATGATTAGTATATAGAAATCCAACTCACTTTTGTATGTTGATTTTGTATCCTGTAACTTTATTGAATTTATTATTTTTAACAGTGTTTTGGTGGAGTTTTAGAATTTTCTATATAAAAGATCATGTCATCAGCAAACAGAGACAATTTTATTTCTTCTTTTCTGCTTTGGATGCCTTTTATTTTTTGCCTAATTGCTCTGGAGAGGACTCCCAGTACTATGTTGAATAGGACTGGTGATAGTGGGCACCCTTGTCTTGTGTCTAATCTTAGAGAGAAAGCTTTCAACCTTTCACCATTGACTGTAATATTAGTTGTGGGCTTGTAATATATTGCCCTTATTATGTTGAAGTTTGTTCCTTCTGTATGCAATTTGTTATGAGTTTTTATCATGTAAGGATGTTGAATCCCATCGAATGCATTTTCTGCATTTATTGAGATAATCACATGATTTTTGTATTTCATTCTATTAATATGGTATATCACATTTATTTGTGTTTGTTGATCCATCCTTGCATCCCAGAAATAAATGCCACTTGATCATGGTGTATGATCTTTTTAATGTGCTGTTGAATTCAGTTTACCAGTATTTTGTTGAGAATTTTTGCATCAATATTCATCAAAGATATTGACTTGTAGTTTTCTTTTCTTGCAGTATCCTTATCTGGGTTTGTTATCAGGGTAATGCCTCATAAGATGAGTTTGACATTGTTCCCTTTTCATCAATTTTCTGGAAGATTTTGAGAAGGATTGGCATTAATTCTTCTTTAAACGTTTGGTTGAATTTAATCATGAAGCCATCTGGTCTTAGGCTTTTCTTTCTTGGCAGGTTTTTGATTACTGAATCAATCTCCTTACTCATTATTGGTCTGTTTAGATTTTCTATTTCTTCATGATGTGAATATGGTAGGTTGCCTGTTTCCAGGAATGTATCCATTTCTTATAGGTTGTCCAATTTGCTAACATATAATTGTTCATAGTAGTCTCACAATCTTTTGTATTTCTGTGGTATCAGCTATGATGTCTCCTCTTTCCTTTCTGATTTATTTATTTGAGACTTCTCATTTTTTCTAGAAAAAGCTGAAGTTTTGTCAATTTTGTTTATCTTTTCAAAAATACCACTTCTTAGTTTCATTGATCTTTTCTATTATTTTTCTATTCTCTATTTCATTTATTTCTGCTCAGATCTTGGTTATCATTTCCCATCTGTTAACTTAGGTTTAGGTTGTTCTTATTTCCCTAGTTCCTTGAGATGTAAAGTTAGGCTGCTTATTTTTTCTTTTTCTTAGTGTAGTCATTTGTCACTATAAAATTCCCCCTTAACACTGCTTTTGTTTCATCCTGTAAGTTTTGGTATGTTTGTTTCCATTTTCATTTGTTTCAAGATATCTTTTGATTTCCCTTTTGATTTCATCTTTGACCCATTGGTTGTTTAGGAGTGTGTTGTTTAATTTCCATGTTATTTGTGAAATTTCCAGTTTTCCTCTTATTATTGATTTCTAGTTTCACACCATTGTGATCAGAAAAGATACTTGGTATGATTTCAATGTTTAGAAATTTGCTGAGATTTGTTTCATTACCTGAAATATGACCTCTTCTGGAGAACATCTATGTGTGCTTGAGAAGAATGTGTATTCTGTTGTTATTGGATGAAATGTTCTATATATGTGTTTGGTCCACTTGGTCTAAGGTATAGTTCAAGTCCAATGTTTCCTTACTGATTTTCTGTCTGGATGATATATCCATTATTGAAAGCCAGGTAATGATGTTCCCTATTATTATTATATTGTTGTCAGTACTCCCTTCAAATTTGTTAGTATTTGCTTACTATATTTAGGTGCTCCAATTATGCATGCATATATATTTATAATTGTTGTATCTTCTTGATGAATTGACCCCTTTAAAATTATATAATGACCTTCTTTATCTCTTGTAACAGTTTTGAGTTAGTCTCTTTCATCTGATACAAATATGGCTGCCCCTGCTTTCTTTTAGTTTGCATTTGCATGAAATCTTTTTGCATCTCTTCGCTTGAGCCCATGTGTGTCCTTGAAGTTGAAGTGAGTCTTTTGTAGGCATTATATAATTGGGTCTACGTTTTTTATCCTTTCAGCCAGTCCATGCCTCTAGATTTGAGAATTTGTTTATCTGTGTTCTCTTGTAGCTCTCCGAGCATCTTTAGGACAATTATTTTGAATTCTTTGTCAGGCAATTCCTGTATCTCCATTTCTTTGAGGTCAATTACTAGAAGTTACTGTGTTCCTGTAGTAGAGTCACCTTTCCCTGATTCTTTGTAATCTCTGTAGCCTTGCATAAGTGTCTGTATATTTGAAGAAACAGTTACCTCTTCCAGACTTTATGGACTGACTTTGGTAAGGAAAAATATTCATCTGTGGGTGAGGACGTGCTGGGGCATAGTGTGACCCCAGGTCTAGTAGGCACGGCACCAAGTGTTAGGGCATGTGGTGGATCCAGTTTTGAGGGGGTGCTGACTCATTTGCTCATTCCATTGAGTCCTTGGCATAGTCAACAAGTGTGTGGATTTTGGTGAGCACCGCAGGGAGTTCACAGAGGTGTAAAGGTAGTTGGAGTCCTCAGAGGCACCTTGAGATCCAGCAGCTAGGAAACGGCAATGGTAGCTGGAGTCAATGATGTATACACACTCAGCTGCAGGGGTAGCTGTGGGTGCCTGTGCAGTGGTACAGCCAGTTGCAAACAAACATGTAGTGATGGGGACCAGGGTAAGCAGCAAGGGTTGAGGCCAACTGTGGGCACTCTGGCAGCTATGGGGGCCCTGACTGTTGGTGTACACTAGCACAGCTGCTGATTCTCACCACAGGTGCACAGCAGTGGAGGTTAGTGTTGAGTGTCAAGCGAGGGGCATACAAGTGTACAGGTGGAGAGGCTAGGTGCAAGTGAGCCCAGTGGTGCAGGCCAGTGAGGGGAGATAAGGCCAGATATAAGCCCACATGCAGCTGTGGAAGCCCTGCCCATTGGCATGCACTCCGGTGGCTGTACGGTCTCCTCACAGGCATGCACACGGCCGTGGAGGCCAGAGACAGGGGTCAGGCTGGGAGTGTGTAGGTGCATAGCTGAAAGGGCTAGCTATCAATGAGCCCAGTGGTGCAGGCAAGTGACAGGAGATAGGGCTGGATCTAGGCCCACAAGTGGTTGTGGAGCCCCTGGCTGTTGGTGTGCACTCCTGTGGCTGCATAGTCTTTCCACAAGTGTGCACATGGCAGTGGACACCAGTGATGAGAGCTGGGCTGGGGGCATGCAGGTAGGCAGCTGTGGGGGCTAGTTAAAGGTGAGTCCAGTGGTGCAGGCCAGTGATAGAAGATAGGGTCAAACCAGGCCCACAAGCAGCTATGGGGGGTCTTGGCTATCAGAGTGCACCTCCTTGGCTATAAGATCTTGCTATGGGTGCACACATGACAATGGAGGCCGGTGGCAGGTAAGTGATCAGATTGAGGGGCTAGCCTCGAGTGCATGGACAGTGGTGTGGGTCAGCCATGGGGGGAATCTAGACTGGCTTTTTTACACTTGCACAGCCACAGCATGGATTTGTTTGTTTGCCAGCATGGATTCCAGGTTCCAGTGGCAGTGGGAGTGAAGAGAAGGGAGGGAATCAGGTGGCTGGCATCGGCCAACACAATACATTCCTGTGGGGCAAAAACCACTGAAATCTGCAAGGGGTTTGCAGTGGCTGTGCTGGCCATTGTTTTCCTCAGTGGTGAAAGCTGCTGAGGTCATCTACAGAGCTGGTCATGGAACTGTGGCTGCACCCACTGCATGGATGATATTGGAAAACCCTGTTCTTCCTCCTTGTTCATAGCCATCTCTATACGTCTCAGCTTTGCTGGTCTCTGGGTGGAGTGAAATCAAAGTGGATGATTCAGTATACCCTGAAAGGCTGGGAAGCTGGTTGCTCACTCCACTGTCCCTTTCCCTTTCTCTTTCTAGCTGGGGAGTTCCCTCCTGGTGCTGAGCAATGCCAGCTTGGAGGATGGGGTGACACAGGCAACATGAAGCTGTTCTTTCTTCCCTTTTGTGTGACTATTCTTAAGTTTCTTGTTCTGCTGTGTTGCTCAAGTTCCTTAAGTGCAATTTAGAGCTCTCCCAGAGCTCTTTTTATCCGTAGATAGCAGTCTAATTGTTGACCTTTGTGCAGGGAGGGAGGCTAAGGTCTCCTACTCCCCCATCTTGGTGACATCACTTCTTATACTGTTAAGGGTTTTTTCATCTATATCCATGAAGGATGTTGGTCTTTTCTTTGCATGTGATGTCTTCATTTGCCATTGATATCAAGGTAATGCTGGCCTAACAGAATGATGTGAGACATGTTCTCTCCTGGTATGTTTTCTGAAATAGATGGTGAGGGATTGGGGTTATTTCTTCCTGTAATAGTCAATGGAATTCACCAGTTGAGTCATCTGAATCTGGGCTTTTCTTAACTGAGTTTTAATTACTAATTTAATTTTCATATTCACTATAGGTCTGTTGAGATTTTCTGTTCCTTTTTGAGTCAGTTTTGGAAATTTGGATCTAAGAATTTGTCTATATTTTACAACTTGGATTATTTGTGGCCTAAAGTTGTTCATAACATTCTCTTATAATCCTTTAATCTCTGTATGGATGGTCCTTTTTTATTTTGGTAATCTCTATCTTCTCTCTTTCTTGGGGATACTAGCTAAAGGATTGTCAATTTTGTTGATCTTTTAAAGAGTCAATTTCTAGTTTTATTGATTTTTGTGCTTTGTATTTAATTGAGATCTGTTCTAACCTGTAGTATTTCCTTTCTGTTTTCAGTTTGGTTTCTTCTTTTGTTAGTTTCTTTGGGTAGAAACTCAGGTTATTGATTCAACACTTCTTTTCCGCTATAGGTGTTTAATACTATAAATTTCTTTCTAAACACTGCTTTAGGCATATCCCATAAATTCTGATATACTATTTTTTAAATTTTCATTCATTTCAAAGTACTTTCTAATTTTCCTCCCAATTTACTCTGACTCGTGTTATTCAGATGTCTGTCATTCAATTTCCAAATATTTGTGGATGTCTCAGGTATATTCCATTGTGGTTAGAGGATGTATTTTATGTTACTACAGTCTTGTTATTTTTATTGATATTTATTTTGTGGCTGAGTACATTGTCTATCATGGAGAATGCTCCATGTGCTATTGAAAAGAATGTGTATTTTGTAGTCATCGAGTGGAGTGTTCTATATACGTCACTTAAGTTGATTGCGTTGTTCAAGTCTTCTATAACCTTGCTGATTTTCTTTCCTTTTTTCTGTCAATTCTGGACAGTAGGGAATTAAAATTTCCAACTGTTATTGTTGAGTTGTCTATTTGTCCTTTCATTTCTGTCAGATTTTGCTTCATGTATTTTGAAGCTCTGTTATTATGTTTGTATGCATTTATAATTTTTATCTTTCTGATGTATTGACATTTTATCATTTGGTATGTCCCTCTTTGCCTCCAGCAATATTTCTTGTTTTAAAATCTACATTCTCAAGTATCAATACAACCCCTCCAGCAGTCTTTGTGTTACTATTTGCATGATGTATCTTTTCCATCCTCCTACTTTCAATCTATGTGTCTTTGAATCTAGCGTGTGTCTTTTTAGATTGCATATAGTTGGGTCTTGCTTTATTATACATTTTGCCAATCTCTATCTTCTAATTGGATTGTTTAGACCATCTGCACAATGCAGTTATTGATAGGGTCAGAGTTACATCTGCCATTTTGCTATTTGTTTTCTATGTCTTCAGTCTTCTTTGTTCCTCTGTTCTTCCTTCACTAACTTCTTTTGTGTTAAATAAATCTTTCAGTATATCGTTTTAATTCCTCTATTGATTATTTTTACTATATTTTTGAGCTATTTTCCTAATGTCTGCTCTAGGGATTCCAATATGAATCTTAACTTATTTCAGTCTATTTCAAGTTAATATGAACTTAATTTTCATGAAATATAGAATATTTTCTCCAATATAACTCTAATCCTTTCCCTCTTGTGCTATTATTTTTATTTATATTGCATCCATACCTTATGAAACCAATAATAGTGTTATAATTATTTCTTTAAACAATCTCCTGTCTTTTAAAGAATTTAACAGAAGACATGAAAAAAATATATTTATAGATTCTTTTATTTTTAACCCAGATATTTATTACTTCTGGCTCTCTTCATTTCTTCCAGTTGATTTGACCTACTGTCTGGTGTCATTTTCTTCTAGCCCAAAGAATTTCCTTTAGTAGTTCTCACAAATTTGTTATGACATCAAGGAACTCTCCCAGTCTTTTTAAATTTAGGAATTCTTTATTTTACCTTTATAATTGGTGGATAGTTTTTCTGCATAAAAGTTTTTCATTAGCAGTTTTTTCTTTCAGTATTTTGAATATGTCATTCCACTGTCTTCTATGGTTCACTTTCTCTGATGATATTATTATCATTAGATATTATTTGTATTGATGCTTTCCCGTACATATTGTTTTTCTATTGCTTCTTTTAAGATTTCCCCTTTGTGTGTGGCTTTCAACATTTGGACCATGATGTGTCTAGGTATAAATCTCTTTGTGCTTATCCTACTTAGGACTCATTAAGCTTCTTGGATGTGTAAATTAATATTTTTCATAAAATTTTGGAAGTTTGGGGCCACTATTTCTTCCAAAAATTCCAATAACTATTGGATCCACAATTTGAGGAGGTATATTAGACAAAATTTGGGACATTCACTGGGAAAGTCTGGGAACCTGGAAATTGGAATGAGTACATGTCTTCGGATTCATTTACAGCCTGAACTCATCAGGCGCAATGAGTCCCTCTTGATCTCATAAGCAGTTGTTTCTCCCCGTTTGAGGCTGTTCCGGCACTGCTGGTACTCAACTATAGGATGAATCTCAAAATCATTATCCTGAGTGGGAAAAAATAAAGCCACACAAAAGAGTACACACTGTATGACTCCTTTTGCATGAAACTCCAGAAAGGACAAAACTAATCTATAATGGTAGAAATCAAGAAGGACAGTTCCCAGATGGAGGTGTCTGGACAGTTTAAAAAGTGATCCAATATATTTGGCTCTCAGTAGATGGAGATTACCTCAAGTACTCTTCCAGGTAAGACTTAAATACAAGAATATCTTCAAGTGGGCAATTATGCTCCTGAATCTTTTATAAAATTATCAGAATCCATATAAGGATGGATGCCAGGTAAATACATCTTCTCTCCTAATCCCTGCTAGGATGGATTCAGTGTGAGGTCAAGATCAAGGTGAAGAAATTGTATTCCTTCACTTAGGTTGGTTTACCAAGCATCCAGGAAGCCCAAAGTTATTATCAGAGGAGAAGGATATGGTCAAACACCACAACTGGTTGCTGTTGCTCAGAACAGATACTCTCTGCTCTGTACACCTTGCCTGGCAAATTGAGCCTGTGAAGTTTACTAGGCAATTCAGGTTCATTGTACCTGGCACACTCTCTGCAATTTTAAGGCCCTCAAGGTTTACTAAAAGTCACTGCTTGTGCTGAACTGAGAAAAAGAAGTGAAGATTAACTGACTTCTGACAGTGACTCTCTCACTTTTCTCTCTCTCCAAATCCTGAGGGGTGATCCCAGTATAACTCACCCCTGAAAGAGGATGCACACTCTCTTCAGGGCCTGCCTGTACAACCTGCCTTACTGACTCCAGGCCCATAATGTTAATAAAAAAACAACTATGCTCAGAGGACAAGCAAAGTCTAATCCAGAAATATAAAAACAAAATACAAAAGGAACTTAAGATTTTGCTCAATAGTACAAGTAGAAACTAGGTAGCATCCTTAGGAAATTAGACCAGGAAGAATGAACTACTATGTTTTGGATAGGGCCAAATTTATTAGTATGATTATACTCCATGAACTTAGGAGCAGCCCATGGCGCATTTCATACCAATGAAATATGTTATTTCTCTAATGGGATCCTGAAAAATAGTTTTCTAAATTCTCAGAGTATTTCTGAGGTATAGACATTTTTTGTGGTGACCTGAAGGGATCTGTGGTGGTGTCTCTTTGATCATGAAGTTTTAATAAATGGGCACCCTACTAAGATGCTTCTTGAGACATCTATCTATCTATCTATGAAATTCTAGGTCTCCTGGCAGAGAACTAACACAAGTCACAATAACAGGGATTCATATCTTCTTTCCCTGTCCTTTATATATCCTACTTTATAGACAAGAGGCTTCAGCTGAAGAGGAGGCTAGGTCCCTTTGACAAAATTCTTCATAATTTAGTCACAAGTATATATAATTAATCAACCCTCAAAAGTCCCCAAGGGAGACTTGTGGCATATACCAGTTGAATCTCCTTCAACCTGAGTCTACTATGTTTGGCGGCATCATTGGAAGTTATGGCTGCTGCGATTACAGTCTCACTTACAGGTGGTTCTGAAACGTGTGGTAAAAAGAAATCTTCCAAAGGGGCAGAGTTTAAGGAGATATATTTAGTTGCTCCCCTTGTGAAGAGGAGACACGTCCTGAGTTTAGATTTATATTGATTCATGTCCAATAGCTCAATGAGTTGACTGGTAGTAGGGGAACAGACAAGAATAAGACTGGAAAATTGGTGACAAAAAGGTCTGCAGGAGACATATGTGGATGGAATTCTAGGTACAGGTATTGAATGGGGTTTACAAATGCTTAAAGACAAGAGACATTAGAGGGAAGAGAATAAATGAGGTTGGGTATTTATTCTTTTGGCACTCTGTGCTGAGCCATGTAATGGCCATTACAATGTTTCTCTTCCTAAGGCCACACAGCTCTCCCAAGTGTGGCCTTTTCTGCCAAGGTCTGGTAATGTTACCTACCTTCATTATAGGCCTGGTGGTGATAATGATTCCCTACTGTCACTAGTTACACGATGCTTCACCCACCCTACCCATGTTTTTAGAGACATGTTAGTAGACTCTCCTCAAGTGTCTCATTGTTCCTTGACAAGTGACACCTGTTTCTTCAGGGGACCCTGACTAATAGGTCCCCATGGATTCTAAACTCCATGAGGGTAGGGAATTTAATCTCTTTTATTTGATTTGATGCTTGCTATCCCAGCATCTAGAATAATGTCTATTGCAAGCGGGTTCTCAATAAATGTTGATTAAATGAACATATGTAGTGACTACTTTCTCTCCATTAGTAATTTTTACGTTAAAGTCTATTATGATTGATTTAATATAGTTTGACCAGCATTTTTGTGCTTTTATTTGTAATTCATGAAAGAATGACAAAGGATTATAAATGTCAGAAAAAAGCAAGCAAATTTGTCATTTTGTGCACAGAAATCCCAGATAATTAACATAAAAATTTGTTGAAACAGTAAGAGATTTCAGCAAGAAACAATGTTAACGTATGAAAACCAACAGCTTTCCTATACACATCTACACCGGGAGCCCCTGTCTCTACGCCCAGTAGAACCTCCACACTGGGCTCCAGGGGCGCTGGGACCAGGCCAGTGGCTGTAAAGGGTGGGGGTCCACTGGTTGAAAAATTATGAAATCATAATTTTACACCTATACAATTTCAATCCCAAATACTTCAGTCGTCACGCCTTCTTTTTTTTTTACAAAATAAATTTTCCTATATAACTCCAAAATTTTTTCACACTTCATCTAATTAAGAGTTATTTTAATATTTTCAATAACCAATCCATATTCAAGTTCCCCAAATTGTCTCTACACGACTTACGGAAAAAACGCTATTTCAATCAGGAGCCAATAGAGGACCACCTTTTGCATTTGGCGGCGGAAGTCACGTTTGATCCTCAAACTCTTCGGGCTCGGAGAGATCATTCCCCAGTCTCCTGAAAAGCGGAGGCGCCGAAAGAGTGACCCCAACAGTGACCGCCGGGGTCTATGGGAAATGTAGTCTTGCCTCCTTCTGGCTCCCCGCGCGGCACTCTGGGAAGGGGATTCCGGGCTCCCTCTGCGCATGTGCAGCCGTAGCCCCGCCTCCTTGCTCTTCTTCTCCGGACTTCTCGGGAGGCGTTAGGTACCTCAGAATCTCCTCAGAGAGTAGAGGGCGCGCCCGGGTTGAGAGTGAGGGGCAGCGCTGGGGGCGGGAGGTCTCGGGCCCCCGTCGCCCCCAGCGCCATGAATGCGCCCGGGCGGGTCCTCGGCGGGGCGGCCGGTGGGGGACCTCGGGCTCCCGGGGCGCAGGTGCGGCGCAGCCCGTCGGGAGCGGGGGCCGTGTGCCCGGCCCTCCTGCAGCCCGACCCGAGAGAAGCCCACGTCGGCGGCGGGAGGCCGGTTAAAACGCGGACGGGGCCCGAGTCTGCGGGGCAGCCGAGCTCCGGAGCCGGAAAGGCCCGGTCAGTCCCGGCTCTGTCACCTGTGAGCAGGGGCGACAGAAGGGCCTGGGTCAGCGTGCTCATGTGGTGTGGACGTGAGATTGATAGCGCCGTCTCACGGCGTCGTTTTGAGGTCCCAGTCATCGTTGTACAGTATTTAGACGAGGGCCGGGTAGGAAGCCCTGGGTAAGGGACAGCTGCTGCCATAGTTGGAAGTCAGTTTGTTGGTGTCGCTGGATGGCCTGATGTGCCCTCACGACTGCTTCCCCAGCAGCCGAGGCTCAGGTCGGTGGCCCGATGTGCTCGGTCAGGAGGTCGCAGCGCAGGATTTGGGTTCAAGGGCAGGTGGCTTCCCTTCAGTCTCAGGCTTTGTCTGATGTCACACCTGCCCAAGACTGGCACTGCGGCCTTCCCAGCTCTTAGGAACATGGCCTGTCCCCACATCCCCAGGGATGTAAGGGAAGGGATGTGGATGGAATCCCAACATGTGTCACATGTACCCTGGGGTTTCTAGTGTCTCTTCAGGTCCCTTGGGTCAGACAGAGGGGCCTGGCCCCTTCTGCACTGACGGGATGTCCTTCAAGTCTGATATTGTAGTGAATTTCAAGAGTCAGGCTTTGGCCCCTAAAATGAATTTGTTTCCCAGATCCACTTCCCAGTTTCCTTGAACAAAGCAACCCTTGTGAGGCAGGAAGCAGGGGCCTCTGTGCAGGAGTCTTACCTGGAGGAGAGCACCCCTCTGACCTTCGACCTCTCTCCAGAGCTTCAGAGCAGAAACAGAAGAGCCCAGAAAGAGCAGGTCCTAGATTTGCACGGTCAGGAGCCGTTCTGATCCCCTTGCCCAGAATGAGCCAGACTTGATGATGATGCCACCTTCAGGAGCCACCACACTGTGTGACAGTGGGAGGTTTGTTTATCCCTGAGTAGAGCAGGTGAGCTGGGGTGGCCCAGGGGCAGGCTGCTCAGGAAAGGCTGCTTTGTTGGGGAGCTTGTGAGGGCGAGGTCCGGGGGACAGGGACAACCAAGCAGAGGGAGGAGGTTCTGGCTCTGGTCCCCTTAAATGGCCCCCGCTCTTTACAGAGGCTGTGCTGCTGTCAGACGTGTCTGCCACCACATGTGACATTAGTGACATCATCCTGACCTCGCAGGATCCCAGAATAATGATTCTTGAAGGATTTTCCAAAGTCGTCTACTTGCAGCTCTCTTGAAAACTTTAAAGACATTGGGCCTGAAAGTTTCAGTGACTTGTCCAGGGAAACCCGGTTTATGACAGAGTCAGAAGGAAAACTGCAGTTTCCTCTCAGATAAGTCACCAAAAGCATCTTATCAAAGGGGCCTTCTGAGGAATACATCCCAGCTGAAACGAACAAAAGTTCCTGCCTTCAAGCATCCCATCTCTTTTACTAGGCTTCCCGTGGATTGTCTCTACCAGGGGGTAAATAATATTACTGAGAAAAATAGATAAATGATGCACAGTGAGTATTTAATGAAAGAGTAATGTCTTATCCTTTGGTGTAGTTTAATTCAACTCATCTTTTGTTTTTATTTCCTTGTGTTAGTCAGAAGGACACATGCGTTACTATTAAATCAATCAAGAAAAGTTTATGTTCACTCAGTAAAAAACTGCAGATGGTCATTGCAGAGTCACACAAAGACAGGTGGTGCCGCCTGTCCATGATCCTCCTCGTGCCTTTTCAAGGCCCAGAGGGCCCTGTGTCTGGGGGAGGATGATCCCCAGCTGGGGTGCTGAGATGTGGGGAGGTGACTCTAGGAGCTGTGGCAGGTCAAATCTCAGGACCCCTGTCTTCTTTCTGTCCCCTCAGCTGAGCCACAGTTCTCTACACTCGCCCAGGAGCAACAGAAAATGAACATCCCTCAGGTGAGCGCTTTCTTCATTCCCTACTTTGTATTGTAAGGGATTTATAGGTTTAGAAGGATCCATGCATGAAATGGAAAAAGGACAAATAGAAATAGATCAAGTCAATCTTGAGGGAAAATATACCCTGCATGACTGTTAACTATGTTTGCTGTCAGCTTTTGTAGGTGACCTTGTCAGGGTAAGTAGGTTCCCTCCAGGTACCAGTTTGCTGAGATCATGTTAGTCATGACTGTGCAATGCATTATATTGATTCCCTTTGTGTATCTATTGGAATAAAGCTATAGCTTATTTCCTTCCATCTGTAGATACTGTAAACAGTACAATGGATTTTCTAATATGAACTTGAATTCCTGTACAGACCCTAGTTGCTGTGTGGTTAGTTGCTTCTTACATATTTTCCTAGGGCTTTTTGCTAATACTATATTTAGGATTTTTATTTCTGTATCCACAGGTTGGATTAGACTATAATTTCTTGTTTCCCTGTCTAATCATGATATCGAGGTCATAGTCTCATAAAAGGAAATGGGGCACTTTCCTGCTCCTTTTCTTTTCTAATAATTTAGGTCAGAAAATTGTATTACATATAAATTTTGGCCTTACGAAGACTTTTGCTTGAAGATTTTGATTATTGAATTAATTTATTAGTCATAAGCCTATACTGAATTTGTATTTTTTGTTAGTATAACTTTTGTCATTACATTTTCAAAGAAAATTTTTCGTATTTTTAAGTTTTTAAATGTATTTTCATAAGCTTATTGATAGTATTTTCTTAGAATTTTCAATTAGAATTAATAATTGCCCTTTTTGTTCAGCTTTTAAATTTTATTTTAGTATAAAGCTGCTAATCAGAAAAGGACAGAATATGTTCTAGTTGGCACAATCTGAAACCTAGAATTTTTGAGTCTGAGGGTCTTCATATTACACTCTGGCAGTGGACTCTAAACATCGGGAGTAGAGGAACGTGCCCTTGCCATATTGTGCTCTCTAGCTCTGCATAGCCCCCTGTCAGCACCTTTTGCTGACAAGACTATCCTTTCTCCATTGAATTACCTTGACACCTCTGTGGGAAGTCAACCGGCAGTGTATGTATGGTCTGTCTCGGACTCTCTTCACTTCTGATGATCTGTGTTAGTCCTCTTGTTAATACCATGCTGTCTCGATGCGTGTCTGTGTAGAGGAAGTCTTGAAATCAGGTAATGTGAGCCTTCTGCCTTTGTTCTGTTTTTAAAATTGTTTTGGATATTCTAGGTCCTTTGCATCTTTATAGAAAGTTTTAAAAGTCAGCTTGTCTATCTCAAAAAAGCCTGCTGAGATTTTGATTTCTATTGCAGGATTCTATAGAATTTGTAGCATAGATCATTTGGGGGAGAATTAACATCTTGATCATAATGAGTCTTCCAGTTCATGAAAAATATCTCTCTCCATTTAGTTAGGTGATATGGAGGGTTTTGAGGGTTTGGGTTTTTATCCTTCTGAGTCAAAAGGATAGTTTTGACTTAGAGTTTAAAAGAATAACACTGTCTGCTGTTTGAAGATAGACTCTAGTGGGGCAGTGGTGGAAGCAGATACAGTGTTGGAGGCCATTTCTGTAATCCTAGCAAGAAATGGTGATCACAGGTGTTAGTTACTTTGAAGTGGTCAGGTTGTGGGTGTAATTGAGGGTAGAGCCAACAGTCTGAAACCGCTTGTTTCCTCCCCACAACCTTGCAAGTAGAGTGTGCATCAGACTTTGGGTTTTTACCAGTGTGAATTAGAACTGATCTCAGTTTAATTCTATACACTTTATTCTTCTCATGAGTGAGGCAGAACATTGTTTTTTGTTTGTAGTTCATGGTATTTCTTTGTTCTTGAGCTGTTTATCCCTTACCTGTTCTATTGATGTGCTGATTTTAATGACTGTATCCAGTATACCCTTACAGCCCTTTTTCTATGATATTAATTGCACAATTTTCCTACTGTTTTTTGTATTGTTACCTTGCTCAGGATTTTTTTTTGCCATAAAGGCATTTGATTTTTGTCAAATTTAGCAGTTTTTTTCTGATTCCTGGATTTTCAGTCAGAGTTGGACATTTCCCACTCTAGTGTTGTAAAATCATTGTTCTGTGTAGTCTTCTAGAATGTGATGTTATTTCTTGCATTTCATTTTATCCTGCTCTCTGGTGTGAGAAAGAGATCTGTCTTTTCCCAGGTGGCCTCCAGCTATCCCTGTGATATTAGTGTCCAGCCTTTCCTCACTCATTTGAATGACGTCACCTGTATTCAGATAGGAAGTTTACTCTGTTAACCGTTCTCACCACACACTTTATTCCGGCTCTTGTTCGCTTGAAGCTTGGATGTCGTTCTGGCTCTCATCAGTGCCCTGCTCCTCTGCCCACTTCTCTGTTTGCATTAGATTGTGGGCTAAATTGTCCTGGCTTTCTTATTCAATACGACCTTACCCTCTGTCTTCCAGAGTTTGTTCAAATTTTCGGGCCTTCTGCTGCAACGTTTCTCTGTAATCCTTTTCTGTCATACTTTCATAGTAAGTTTGTATTTTATCCGAGTGTGGTTTTGGAGGCAGGGGATGTAAATGTGTGTGCTCCATCTATTCCCTTGAACTAGGGGAATCATTTATGCTTCTAATTCTCTCTTCTCTTAATTTCCAGTAATCTAATATTTCTGATTTCTCTTTCCAACATTTAGAGATTCTGTGGCCTATTCTTTTTTTAATTGCCTGTTAAATTTTGCTATCTCCGTGAATTCTGTACTTGGTCCTTTTCTCTCCTCAGTTTCTGTGTCCTTTCTGAACCAGCCCTTTTTGTCTGGTGACTTCAATTACCATCTTAATGACTAATGTCTTCTAAATCCTTATTTTCATTTTAGACTTCCCTCTCTGTTCCAAAATCATGCAAAAACAGCAAAATAAATAATTCTATCTGTACATTCCACAGCCATTTTGAGAGCAAATGAAAAACATTTGCTTCACTATGACCCAACCTCTGCCTCTTATTTATTCTTCCAGTCTCTATGTAGCATCTACCCAGTTGCCTGTGCAACTCTGTGTGTAGCTGCACAAGAAAATTTTGTTTCAGGAAGCAGATTTGTTTCCTATAAGGATTAGTTTCTTATCCTTTATCTTTGTAACTTTGCCTTAATATAGATTATCTCTTAAATTAGATCTTTTGTTTTGCTGCTTAAGACATTGTTCACTATTCACATAGAGCAATATAAATAATCCTAACGGGTCAGTTTTGCTCCCCAGGAGACATTTGGCAGTGTTGGGAGATATTTTTGATTGTCACAGCTGGGGATGGTACTGAAATCTAATCAATAGGAGACAGGGATAAACATCCTAAAGTACACAGGACAGTCTTCCACAAAAATAACATTATATGGTCCACAGTGTTGGTAGTGCCATGTTGAAGAAACCCTGTTCTAGAGCATTGCTCCTGAAATATAAATCTGGTGGTATGTAATACCTCCCTGGTCTTACATGTATCTCATTGATTCGCTGTTGCCACAGCAGAGATCTCCATGCTGGGGTGTATGCTCTGCAGAGTGCTCAACATAATCCATGGTGTATGGGAAATGTATACAGGAATCCTATTTGTAATAACTTTACCTCAAAAAATAAGACACTAAGCTTTCTCATTATATTAAGTGACAATATATGTGTACAAATTAAAAATAAATATAAGTAAATCAGAGCATGAGAATAATATTTTTTACTAGTTGTGTACATATCCTCAAAGTATAAAACAGGATTAGGGCTGTGATAGTCATCCTTTATAATACTTTGTTTTAGACTTTGAACAGTAAACAGTAAGACTCAGTTTCCAAAAGTAGTCCATGTCCCTGACTCTGGACATTGATTAGAAATGTGCTGTTGCAGGTATCAGTGTCATTCAAGGACGTGACTGTGGAGTTCACCCAGGAGGAGTGGCGGCAGATGGACTCCACACAGAGGACCCTGTACAGAGATGTGATGCTGGAGAACTACAGCCACCTGGTCTCCGTGGGTGAGCAGACCTTACCATGTGACTCCATTTAGACTGCAAATTCTGTTTTTCCTTTTTTCTTTTTTAACTGTTAATCACTTTTGTTGAGGTATACTTAACAGAAAACAAAACGCAGCACTTTTCAGTGTACAAGTGAGTGAGTATTGAAAAATAATACAATAGATGACCATCATCAAAATCATGATTTGGAATGTTTCCATCATCCCCAAAAGATCCTTGTCCCCCTTTGCAGTGAGTCCCCTCCCTCCACCCCTACCTCTCAGACCCCTCAGAGCAGTCACTGGTCTGCCCTCTATTGCAGTAGTTTTGCCTTTTCTCAACTTTCATATAAATGGAATCATAAAGTATAGACTGTCTTTTGTCTGGCTTGTTTCACTTAGTGGAATGCTTTTGAGACTCGTGATATATGTGTATTACTAGTTTATTCTTTCTGTCCTGAGTAGTGTTCCTTTCTGTGCATAAACCAGTTTGCTATCCTTTCAGTTGATGGACACATGGGTTTTTTTCCACTTTGGGGAGATTATGAGTAAAGCCACTATGAACATTCACATACAAGTCTTTATGTCGACGTAGTTTCATTTCTCTTGTATAAGTACCTGGGAGTGAGCTTGCTGGGTCTTCTGGTAAGTTTATGTGTAACGGCATAAGAAGCTGCCAAATGTGTCCAAGCTGGCTCTACTGTTTTTCATGCCCATAAGCAATGTCTGAGAATTCTCATTGCTCTCCGGTTACCAATATTTGGTTTGGCAAGTCTATTTTTAACCATTCTAATTGGTGTCTAGTTGTATCTTACTGAGTTTTAATTTGCATTTCTCTGATGACTAATACTGTTGAACCTCTTTTTATGTTTTTTAACCATTCATAATCTCCTTTAATGAAGCGTATGCTCAGATATTTAGCCCATTTTTTGTTTAGTTGCGTTTTTTGTTTTTTTGGTCTTATTTTTGAATTGAAGAAGTTTAGACCTTTAGCAAATATGTTTTGCAAACATTTCTCCTCCTTTTTAAGAAGAAAATGTTTTCAGATTGCCTCTGGTTTTTACATATACTTTTAAAAAAACTTTTTATGACATAATTATAGATTTACAGGAGTTAGCACAGTTGTATTCTTCACAAGTTTCCTTCAATGGTTATGTCTTACATAACCATAATATAGTCTCAACACTAGTAAACAGATACTGGTACAATACGTGTGAGTATTTCTGTGCCATTTTATCACATATGGAAATTTGTGTAATCACCACCACAATCAAGATACAGAACTTTATTTTTTGATTTTTATTCTTTTTTATTGCGGTAACTGATTTATAACATTATATAAATTTCAGGTGTACATCGTTATATATTTCGATTTCTCTGTACATTACAACATGTTCACCACCCAAAGTCTAATTATAATCCATCACCACACACATGTGCCTAATCATCCCTTTTGCCCTCCACCCTCCCCCCTTCCCCTCTGATAACCACTAATCCAACCTCTGTTTCTATGTGTGTGTTTTTCGATGTTTTTATCTTCTACTTATGAGTGGAATCATAAGTGGGATCACTCATGAGTGGGATCAACGGTGTTTGACTTTCTCTCTCTGACTTACTTCACTTAGCATAATGTCCTCAAGGTCCATCCATGGTGTCACAAATGGCCAGATGTCATGGTTTCGTATGGCTGAGTAGTATTCCATTGCGTGTATAGACCACATCTTCTTTATCCATTCATCCCTTGATGGGCACCTAGGTTGCTTCCAAGTCTGGGCTATTGTGAATAATGCTGTGATGAACATAGGGGTGCATGTAACTTTATGCATTCACGTTTTCATGTTCTTTGGATAAATACCCAGCAGTGTAATAGGTGGATCATCTGGTGGATCTATTTTTCATTTTTTGAGGAGTCTCCATGCTGTTTTTCATAGTGGCTGCACCAATTTGCAGTCCCACCAGCAGTGTATGGGGGTTCCCTTCTCTCCACATCCTCTCCAACACTTGTTGTTTCCTGTCTTGTTAATTATAGCCATTACAGTGGGAGTGAGGTGATATCTCATTGTAATTTTGATTTGCATTCCCCTGATAGTTAGTGATATGCCTGTTTCTCTTCCTGTGCCTGTTGAACATCTGTATATCTTCTTTGGAGAAGCGTCTCTTCAGATCTTTTGCCCATTTTTCATTTGGGTTGTTAGTTTTGTTGTTGAGATGTATGAGTTCTTTATATATTTTGGATGTTAACCCCTTATCAGATGTATGGTTTGCAAATGTCTTCTCCCAATTGTTAGGTTGTCTTTTCATTTTGTTGATTGTTTCCTTTGCTGTGCAGAAGCTTTTTAGTTTGATGTAGTCCCATTTGTCTATTTTTTCTGTTCTTTGACTTGCCCGGTCAGACATGGTACTTGAAAATATGCTGCTAAGATCAGTGTCGAAGAGCGTACTGCCTATGTTTTCTTCTAGAATTTTCATGGTTTCGGGTCTTACATTCAAGTCTTTAATCCATTTTGAGTTAATATTTGTATGTGGTATAAGATAATGGTCTGCTTTCATCCTTTTGCATGTGGCTATCCAGTTTTCCCAACACCAAAAAGTTATTGAAGAGACTTTCCTTTCTGTTGTATTGTTCTTGGGTCCATTGTTGAAAATTAGCTGTCCATAAACGTGTGGGTTTATTTCTGGGCTCTCAATTCTGTTCCATTGATCTGTGTGTCTGTTTTTGTGCCAGTACCATGCCCTTTTGGTTACTATAGCTTCGTAGTATATTTTGAAGTCAGGGAGTGTGATACCTCCAGGTTTGTTCTTTTTCCTCAGAGTTCTTTTGGCTATTCGGGGTCTGTGGTTGTTGCATATAAATTTTAGAATTCCTTGCTGTATTTCTGTGAAAAAGTTGTTGAAACTTTGATCGGAATTGTCTCGAATCTATAGATTGGTTTAGGAAGTATCGACGTTTTAACTACGTTAATTCTTCCAATCTGAGAATTGGAATATCTTTCCATTTCTTTGTGTTTTCAGTTTCTTTCAACAATGTTTTATAATTTTTGGTGTACAGATCTTTCACCTCTTTGGTTAAGTTTATTCCTAGGTATTTTATTATTTTTGTTGTGGTTGTAAATTGGGTTATATTCTTAATTTCTGTTTCTGCTACTTTGTTGTTACTATATAGAAACGCAACTGATTTTTGTATGTTGATTTTGTATCCTGCGACTTGACTGTATTCATTTATTATTTCTAAAAGGTTTTTAGTGGATTCTTTAGGGTTTTCTATATAGAAAATCATGTCATCTGCAAATAGTGACAGTTTCACTTCTTCCTTTCCAATTTGAATCCCTTTTGTTTCTTTTTCTTGCCTGATTGCTCTGTCTGAGACTTCCAATACTATGTTAAATAAGGTTGGTGAAAGTGGGCATCCTTGTCTGGTTCCTGTTCTTGGAGGAAGGGCTTTCAGTTTTTCTCCATTGAGAATGATATTAGCTGTGGGTTTGTCATATATGGCCTTTATTATGTGGAAATACTTTCCTTCTATACCCATTTTATTCAGAGTTTTGATAAATGGATGCTGTGTCTTGTCAAATGCTTTCTCTGCATCTATTGAGATGATCATGTGATTTTTATGCTTCATTTTGTTAATGTGGTATATATCACATTGATTGATTTGCAGATGTTGAACCACCTCTGCATCCCTGGGGAAAAAAAACTCACTTGATCTTGGTATATGATCTTTTTAATGTATTGTTGTATTCAATTTGCTAGTATTTTGTTGAAGATTTTTGCATCAATGTTCATCAGTGATATTGGCCTGTAATTTTACTTTTTTTGTGTTGTCCTTTTCTGGTTTTGGTATCAGGATAATGTTGGCTTCGTAGAATGAGTTAGGAAACCTCCCCTCCTCTTCAATTTTTGGAAGAGTTTGAGAAGGATAGGTATTAAGTCTTCTTTGAATGTTTGGTAGAATTCACCAAGGAAGCCATCTGGTCCATACAGAAATATTGTATCACCACAAAGGTTTCTCTCCTGCTGCTGCTTTGTAGTCACAACCATTCCCTCTCCCACGCCACCGCTAATCTCTGCCCACTACTAATCTGCTCTTCATCTCTATAATTTTGCCATTTCAGGAGTGTTATATCAATGGAATCATTCCGTGTTTGATGTGAGATTGAGATCAGTCCAAGTTGTAGTGTGTATCAATCGTTTATTTCTTTTATTACTACATAGTGTTCCACTGTGTGAATGTATTCTAGTTTGTTCAGCCATTCGTCTACTGAAGGACATTTTGGTTGTTTCTAATCTTGGGCTATTATAAATAAAGCTGCTGTAAGCATCCATGTTCAAGTTTTTGTGTGAACATAAATTATTATTTCTCTGGGATAAATGCCTAGGAGTGTGATTTGGGTTGTATGTTAAGTATATATTTTGTTTTTTTAAGAAACTGCCAAAGTATTTTCCAAAATTGCTGTAACATTTTGTGCCAGCAGTGTATGAGAAATCCAGTTACTTCCTATGTATTAGTGGTTGTAATAGTACAGTGATATTTCATCATGGTCTTAATTTGTATTTGCTTAGTGGATAGTGATATTTCTCTTTTCTTGTATTTATGTACCATCTATATATCCTTAGACAGTAATATATCTGTTCATGACTTTTATGCATTTTCCCCATATTTATTGATGTATAATGACAATTAAAAATTGTATACATTTAAGATGTACAACTTGTTTTGATACACATATATACATTATGAATTAATTGCCACAGTCAAAGCTAATTAACATATCCATCACCTGACGTAGTTACCTTTTTTTTCCTCTGTGGAGAGAACACAAGATCTGCCCTGTTGGCAAATTTCAGGAATAAAAAACAGTATGATTTCACTCATGTGGTTGATAAAACAACAATAACAAACACATAGATACAGAGCACAGATTGGTGGTTACCAGAGGAGAAATGGGCTGGGATGGAGCAAAAGGGGTAAAGGGGGACATTTGGCTTCCTTTGAGAAATGTATGGTGACAGATGGAAATTAGACTTTTGGTGGTGAGGGCAATGTAGTCTATATAGAAGTCAAAATATTATGTTGTACATCTGAAATGTATATAATGTTATAAACCAATGTTTCCCGAGTACAAAAATAAAAATAAAAAAGAATACAATGGTGTATTGTTAGCTATATCATATTGCTGTGTATTAGATCTCCACAGCTTATTCATCTTGCATAACTGAACTTTGTACTTCTTGACCAACATCTCCCCATTTCCCAACTTCTGAGTCCCTGGAAGCCATGATTCTACTCTCATTTCCATGAGTTTGACTGTTTTAGATTCCACTGAGAACATACAATATTTGTCTTTCTGTGTCTGGCTTATTTCATGTAGGATACTGCCCTCAAGATTTATCTATGTTGGGGCAAACATCAGGTTTTCCTTCCCTTTTTTGTCTGGTTAATATTCCATTGTATAGTTTACATAGCACATCTTCTTTAGTCATTCATCCATCAACAGATATTTAGATTGTTTCTATATCTTGGCCATTATGAATAATGCTGCAGTGAACATGGCAGTGTGGATCTCTCTTTGATTTAATTTCCTTTTGATATATACCTAGAAGTGAGATTGCTGGATCATAGAGTACTTTTATTTATAGTTTTTTGAGGAACCGCCATACTGTTTTCGACATTGGTTCTACCAGTGTACATTCCCATTAACAGTGTACAAAGTTTCTGTTTTCTCCAACTCCTTACCAACACTTGTTATCTTTTGTATTTTTGGTAATCACCTTTCTCTAACAGGTGTGTCATTGTGGTTTTGATTTACATTTCCCTGATGATCAGTGATGTTGAACACATTTTCTTATACTTGTTGGCTATGTCTATGGCTTCCTTTGAGAAATGTCAACTCAGGTCCCTTGCCCAATTTTTTTAATCTGGTTATTTGCTTTTTTGCCATTGAGTTGTACAACTTCTTTATATATTTCAGATCTTTGCCCCTTATAATTATTATTATAATTTGCAAATATTTTCTCCCATTCCACAGGTTCCCTTTTCACTCCGATTGTTTCCTTTGCTCTCCAGAAATTTTTTCATTTGATACAATCTCTCACGTCTGTTTTTGCTTTTGTTGCCTCTGCTTTTTGTGTCATATCCAAAAAACCATTGCCAAAACTGATGTCAAGGAGTTTTTTCCCCTATGTTTTCCTCTAGGAGTTTTATGATTTTGGTCTTAAATACATTTAAGTCTTTAATCCATTTTGAGTTGATTTTTTTATATAGTTTGAGATAAAAATCCAATTTCATTCTTCTGATGTGGATATCTAGTTTTCTCAGCACCATTTATTGAAGAGACTGACCTTTCCCCATTGTATGTTCTTGGCACCCTTGTCAAAGACCAGTTGACCATAGATCTGTGGATATATTTCTGGGCTTTCTGTACTGTTCCATTGGTCTATATGCCTGTCTTTATGCCAGTACCATACTGTTTCGTTATACTATAGCATTGTAATACATTTTAAAGTCAGGAAGTGTGATGCCTCCAGCATCGTTCTTATTTCTCAAGATTGCTTTGGCTATCCAGGATCTTTTGTTGTTCCATATGAATATTAGGATAGTTGTTTCTATCTCTGCAAAGAATGCCATTGGGATTTTGATAGGAATTGCATTGAATCTGCAGATCACTTTGGGTAGTATGGACATTTTAACAGTATTAATTCTTCAATCCGTGATGTCTTTCCATTAATCTGTGTCTTCTTTAATTTCTTTTTTTTTAATTTTATTTTTGTATTTTTTTAAAGAGTGGTACCTGAGCTAACAACTGTTGCCAATCTTTTTTTTTTTCTGCTTTTATCTCCCCAAATTCCCCCAGTACATAGTTGTATATTATAGTTGTGGTCCTTCTAGTTGTGGCATGTGGGAAACCACCTCAGCATGGCCTGACAAGCGGTGCCACATCCACACCCTGGATCCGAACCGCCGAAACCCTGGGATGCCGAAGTGGAGCACGCAAACTTAACCACTTGACCATGGGGCCGGCCCCTTCTTTAATTTCTCTCATCACTCTTTTATAATATGTGTGTGCTAATCTTCCACCTTTTTGTTTATTTCTAAATGTTTTTAAATTTCATTTTCAGATAGTTTGTTGTTAGTAGTAGAAACAACTGATTTTTCTATGTTGGCTTTGTGTCCTCCAACTTTACTAAATTTGTTTATTAGTTCTAACAATTTTTTTGTTGAGTCTTTGGGGCTTTCTACATATAGGATTATGTCTTCTGCAAACAGAGATAATTTTACTACTTCCTTTCAGATTTAGATCACATTTATTTCTTTTTCTTGTCTAATTGACGCAGATAGAACTTCAATACTATGTTGAAAAGAAGTAGTGAGAGTGGGCATCCTTGCCTTATAGTGCATCTTAGAGGGAACTCTTTCAATTTTTCCCCATTGATTGTGATGTTAGCTGTGGGCTTTTCATATATGGCCTTTATTGTGTTAAGGAAATTTCCTTCTGTATTTATTTTGCTGAGAATTTTAATAATGAATGGATGTTGAACTTTGTCAAATGGTTTTTCTCTGTCTTTTGAGCTAATCTTGTGTTTTTTTTCTTTTCATTTATCTGTGTGGTGTATCACGTAGATTGATTTTCATATAATTAAACACCTTGTATGGCAGGGATAAATTCACTTGTTCACCGTATATGCATATCTCAGAGATATTGGGGATTTGGTTCCAGACTCCCACAATAAAGCTAATTTCTCAATAAAGCAAGTCACACAGATTTTTAGGTTTCCCAGTACATATAAAAGTTATGTTTATACTATGCTGTAGTCCATTAAGTGTGCGATAGCTTTATGTCTAAAAAAACAAAGTACATACCTTAATTTAAAAAATGCTTTATTGCTAAAAAATGCTAACCATCATCTGAGCCTTCTGTGAGTCATCATCTTTTTGTTGGTGGAGGGTATTGTAAAAAAAAAAGGCAGTATGTGCGAAGCACAGTAAAGTGAGGAATGCCTGTATAAGATCCTTTTAAATGTACTGTTAAATTCAGTTGGCTAGTTTTTTTGAGAACTTTTGAATCTATGTTCATCTGGGATATTGGCCTGTAGTTTTCTTCTGATGTCTTTCTCTGATTTTAGAATCAGGGTAATGCCGACCTCATAAAATGAGTTTGGAAGTGTTCCCTCTTCCATTTTTGGGGAGAGTTTAGGAAGGATTGGTATTAATTCTTTGGTAGAATTCTACCATGAGGCCATCTGGTGCTGGGCTTTTCTTTGCAGATTTTCGATTACTGTTTCAGTCCCCTTATTTGTTATAGGTCTGTTCAAGTTTGCTATTTCTTCTTGATTCAGTTTTGATAGGTTGTATATTTTTAGGAATTTATCCATTTCCTCTAGGTTATCCAATTTGCATAGTCGTTCATAATAATCCCATATGATCCTTCTTATTTCTGAGGCATCTATTGTAATATCTCCTTTTTTTGTTTTTGACTTTATTTGAATCTTCTCTCTTTTTTCTTAGTCTACCCTAAGAATTTGTTCATTTTATTTTTTCAAAAAGCCAGCTTTTAGTTTTGCTGATTTTTCTATTCTTTTCTCCATTTGATTTATTTCTGCTCTAATCTTTATTATTTCCTTCTTTCTGCTAATTTTGGGCTCAGTTGGTTCTTCCTTTTCTAGTTCTTGAGATGTAAAGTTAGTTTGTTTATTTAATATTCTTTTTTAATGTAGGCCTTATTACTATAAACTTCCCTCTTAGTACTGTTTTTGCTGCATCTCCTAAGTTTCAGTATGTTGTATTTTTGGTTTTACTTGTCTCAAGATACATTTGAATTCCCTTTTTGACCCAATGTTTGTCCAAGAGTGTTGTTCATTTTTCACATATTTGTGAATTTTTCTGTTTTCTTGCTGTTGTTGATTTCTAACTTAGAAAAGATGCTTGGAATGATTTCAGTCTTCTTAAATTTGTTGACACTTTTTCTGTGACCTAACATATGATCTGTCCTAGAGAATGATCTGTGTGAGCTTGAGAAGAATGTATTTTCTTCTATTTGATGGAAGGTTCCATATATGTCTGTTAGATCCATTTGGTCTATAGTGTTGTTCAAGTCAGCTGTTTCCTTATTGATTTTATGTCTGGATTTTCTATCCATTATTTTAAGTGGAGTATTGAAGTTGCCTACTTTTTGTTGCTATCAGTTTCTCCCTTCAGATACGTCAATATTTATATATTTATATACACACACACTCTGATGTTGGGTGTGTTTATATTTATAATTGTTATATCTTCCTATAGAATTGAGCCTTTTATCATTATATAATGACCTTTGTCTCTAGAGACGGTTTTTGATTTAATGTCTGTTTTGTTGAGTATAAGTATAGTCATCCCTGCTTTCTTTTGGTTACAATTTGTGTGGAATATCTTTTTCCATGCCTTCTGTTTCAGTGTATGTGTGTCTTTAAATTTAAAATAAGTCTCTTGTAAACAGCATATCTCTGGATCTTTGTTTTTTTCCATTTGGCTGCTCTGTGCCTTTTGATTTGGGAGTTTAATCTATTTACATTTAAAGTAATTATTGATAGGTAAGGACATACTGTTGCCATGTTGTTAATTGTTTTTTGTCTGTTTTGCAGTTGTTTTGTCCCTCTCTTCCTGTCTTGCTGTCTTCCTTTATTATTTAATTATTTTTATAATGATTTACTTTGATTCTTTCTTTTTATCTTTTGTGCATCTATTATAGATATATTGTTTGTAGTTAACTTGGCACTTGCATAAAAAATCATACAGTTATAACTATCTAAGTTGGTAACCTCAGTTGCACACAAGAACTCTACACTTTTACTCTTCCCCTCACATTCTATGTTCTTGTAGTCCAAGTTTGCTTCTTTTTATATTTTCTATCTATTAACAAATTTTTATCTTTTAATTTTGATTTTTGGGGTTAAAAGTAATTTACATGCCACCATTACAGAATTACATTATTCTGTTTGTCTATTTACCTTTATTAGTGAAATATATGCTTTCATACACTTTCTTGTTGCTGTTTAATGTGTTTTCATTTTGATTTGAAGAACTCCCTTGATTAAGCATTTCTTGTAAGGAAGATCTAGTGGTAACAAACTCCCTCGGTTTTTGTCTGTCTGGAAAAGACTTTATCTCTTCTTCGTTTGTAAAGGATAATTTTGCCAGGCATAGTATTCTTGGTTGGCAAGTTTTTTCTTTGACTGTTTTGAATATATTGTCCTACTCTCTCTTAGCCTACAAGGTTCTTGCTGAGAAATCTGCTAGTAGTCTTATGGGGGTTCCCTTCTTTGTGATGAGTCACTTTTCACTTGCTGCTTTCAAAAATTCTATTTGTACATGACTTTTGATAGTTTGATAATAGTGTGTCTCAATGTGCTCTTCTTTAGGTTGATCTTATTCGGGGTCCTTTGGGCTTCACGAGTCTGGATGTCATTTCCCTCCCAAGATTTGAGAAGTTTTTAGCCACGAATTCTTTAAATAAACTTTCTACCCTTTTTTCTCTCTCTTCTCCTGAGACTCATAGAATGTGTGTATTAATTCTTTCATCAGTAACCCATAAATCTCAAAGGTGGAGTGACATCAGCAACATGGCAGCATGAGCTCACCTGGGACTTTCTCCCCTCCAAATTACAACCAAAAAGAGCAACTGTTTTCCAACCAAAAAAAAAATCCTAATAACAGAAATCATTGTAAACCCACAGCAGCCAGGCAGTGGGGGGTGGAGAGGCTGGAGCCACCCTCGGAGGAGCTGGAACGTGGTAGGAGAGAACTTTACTCCCTCCCCTGGAGACTGGGATTGCTGCCACGCGTGAGGGAAGGAGTGAGGGAGGGGCTGCGTGTCCAGGGATCATCCAGGACTCCCACCTCCCGTGCAGCAGAAACCCTCTAATGGGGGAAGGCTTTTGCGTGGGGGGACCCCATCAAGCCAGGGCCCTAGGAAACCAGAGAGTGAGAGCTGATCGGAGTCCAGGTCTGCGTGCAAGAGAAAATGCCCCTCCTACCCAACTCAAGCTGCACACCACCATGGCAGCTGAAGGCGGAGGGCTCAGAACGCGTGGCTCTAGACCCCCATCTAGGGCAACAGACTGTAACTGCAACCAAATAATAGTATCATGCACAAAAACCGCTCCTCTACCATCCAGCAATTTGTAAAAGCTCCAGTCCACAAGGAAAACAATAAAAACACAGAATTAAATCCTGATGACTTGCAAATAGGTAAACTAAGTGAAGATGAGTTCAAAATAGCTATCATCAAAATACTCAATGAGGTAAAGGGAAATACAGAGAAACAAGTCAACGAGTTCTGGAGTTACTTTACAAAAGAGATTGAAACTGTAAAGAAGAATCAATCAAAAATACTAGAGATGAAAAATACAATGGCTCAGATAAAAGAGAATACGGATTCCCTGAATGCCCGTGTAGACACCATAGAGGAGAAAATTAGCATAATCAAAGATAGACAGGCTGAATGGCTCCAGACAGAGGAAGAAAGAGAACTAAGAATTAAAAAAACTGAAGAAAATCTCCGAGAAATAGCTGACTCAATGAGAGAATGCAACTTAAGAATAATCAGAATTCCTGAGGACGTGGAAAAGGAAAATGGAGCAGAAAGTGTGCTCAATGAAATAATAGAAGAGAACTTCCCAAGTCTAGGGATTGAGAGAGAAATGTGTGTGGAGGAAGTCTTCAGATCTCCTAGATTTGTCAATGTAAAAAGACCTAAAGCTGAGACCTGAAACCATAAGGCTTCTAGAAGAAAATGTAGGCAGTACACTCTTTGACATCAGTATTTAAAGGATCTTTTTGGGCACTATGTCTTCTCAGATGAGGGAAACAATAGAAAGAATAAACAAATGGGACTCTATCAGACTAGAGCTTCTTTAAGGAAAACAGGATTGAAAGCAAAAAACAACCCACTAACTGGGAAAAAATATTTGCAAGTCATCCATCCAAGAAAGGCTTAATATCCATAATATATAAAGAACTCACACAACTCAACAACAAAAAATCAAACAACCAGATCATAAAATGGGCAGGAGAGGGGCTCGCCCCGTGGCCGAGTGGTTACGTTCATGCGCTCCGATGCAGGCGGCCCAGTGTTTCGTTAGTTCGAATCCTGAGCACGGACATGGCACTGCTCATCAGACCACGCTGAGGCAGCATCCCACATGCCACAACTAGAAGAACCCACAATGAAGAATACACAACTATGTACCGGGGGACTTTGGGGAGAAAAAGGAAAAAATAAAATCTTTAAAAAAAAAAAATGGGCAGGAGAAATGAACAGACATTTCTCCAAAGAAGATATACGGATGGCCAATAGGCCCATGAAAAGATGTTCATCATCGCTGTGCATCAGGGAAATGCAAATCAAAACTACACTAAGATATCACCTTATACCCATTAGAATGACAAAATAACTAAAACAAATAGTAACAAATGTTGGAGAGGTTGTGGAGAAAAAGGAACCCTCATATACTGCTGGTGGGAATGCAAACTGGTGCAGCCACTATGGAAGACAGTATGGAGATTCCTCAAAAAAGTAAAAATAGAACTACCATACGATCCAGCCATCCCGCTAGTGGGTATCTATCCAAAGAGCTTAAAGTCAGCAATTCCAAAAGTCCCCATGCACCCCAATGTTCATGGCAGCATTATTTACAATAGCCAAGACATGGAAGCAACCTAAGTGCCCATCAACAGATGATTGGATAAAGAAGATGTGGTGTGTGTGTATATATATATATACACACACACAGACACAGACACACACACACACACAATGGAATACTACTCAGCCATGAAAAGGAAAAAAATCGTCCCATCTGCAACAACATGGATGGACCTTGAGGGAATTATGTTAAGTGAAATAAGCCACATAGAGAAGGACAATCTCTGTATGACTCCACTCATGAAGAATTTAAACATGTGGACAAAGAGAACAGATTAGTGCTACCAGGGGAAAGGTGGGGTGGGAGGTGGGCACAAAGGGTGAAGGGGTGCACCTACAACACTACTGACAGACAATAATGTACAACTGAAGTTTCACAAGATTGTAACCTGTCAACTCAAAAAATAATTTAAAAAATTTAAAAATAAAGTGTATTTTAAAATTTAAAAAAAAACCTCAAAGGTGTTCTTCACTCTTTTCATTATCTTTTCTCCTCTAACTCGATAATTTTTTTCTTTTTTTTTTTTGTAGGAAGATTAGCCTTGAGCTAACATCTGCTGCCAATCCTCCTCTTTTTTCTGAGGAAGACTGGCCCTGAGCTAGCATCCATGCCCATCTTCCTCTACTTTATATGTGGGATACCTACCACAGCATAGCTTGCCATGCTGTGCCATGTCCGCCCACGGGATCCGAACCGGCAAACCGTGGGCCACCAAAGCAGAACCTGCAAACTTAATTGCTGCACGCGCCACCAGGCCAGCTCCCCTGATGTGATAATTTCAAATGACCTATCTTCAAACTTGTAGATTATTTCTTCTCCTTGATCGAGTCTGCTGTTGACACTCTCCATTACATTTATTGTGTTCTTCAGTGCCAGAATTTCTGTTTGGTCCTTTTTTATGATTTCTATCTCTTTGTTGAACTTCTTATTTTGTTTCTGAAATATTTTCCTGGTTACATTGAGTTGTCCCTCTCTCTTCTCTTGTAGCTAGCTGATCATCCCTAAAGCAATTATTTTTAATTCTTTGTCAGCCAATTCATAGATCTCTATGTCTTTGGGATTGGTTACTAAAAATTTATTGCTTACCTTTGGTAGTGTCATATTTGCTTGATTTTTCATGTTCCTTGTAGCTTTATGTTGATGTCTTTGCATTTGAAAAAGCAGTCACCTCTTCCAGACTTTACAGAATTCTTTATGGGTATGTGGGAGCTGGGGGGGCAGTGGTGGTGTAGTTCTGCTGGTTCCACCAGGCAGATTCATCAGCTGAAGTCAGCATTGGCAAAGACTGTAAGGGTCCTTGTCAGCAAAGGCTGTGGGTGTCTACAGCAGTGGCAAGATCTGCTAGGGTCCTTGGTGTCAAAGGCTGCTGGATTCCTTCTGCTCTCTTTTTCCCCTACAGGTGGATGTTGTAGCTAAGGGGTTCCCTTTCAGTGCCATTAGACAGGCACAGACAATGACCACACCAGAGTCCAGGGCTCAAACAAGTGCATGGTGTTGCCGGGGGGCAGCAGGGGCGGGGAGTGGCAGATGAGAGGAGCTGCAGTGGCTTCAGCCCCAAAGGGAGCTCGGTAGCATCTCCTGCTCTAGAGGGTCACAGCAACACGGACACCAGGCAGTTCCATCCGCTGGGATAACCGTGGGCAAAGACCATGGGTGTCCTCAGTGGAGAAAGTTACAAGTATCTTGCAACAGCGAGGGCTGTTGGGGTCGTTGGTGGCAAAGGCTGCAGGGGTCCTCCTGCTCTCTTTTTTCCCTGTTAAGGGGGAGGTCGTGGCTGACACAATCCCTCTTGGCACCAAACTGTGCCAGCCTAAGGGATGGAGTGACGCATAAAATGTGTTCTATGCATTTCTGTGCCACTACTCTCAGTTTTTGTGCTCCTCTAGATTGCTGCAATGTCTTAATTATACTCTAGTGCTATCCCAGATCTGTTTTTGTCAATGGGTAGTTTTCACATCATTACTGGTGAAAAATGGCTAGGACTTCCTAGTCCACCATCTTACACTAGACTCTCCGTTGCAAATTTTTTTTTTTTTTTTGCATCCCCATGACTTATTTATTTTGTAGCTAGAAGTTTGTATCATTTGACTCCTTTCACCCATTTTGCCCATCCCCCACCCCCCACCTCTAGCTTTTGTTCTCTGTATCTGTGAGCTTGGTTTGTTATTTTATTTTTTTCTTTTAGATTCCGCATATAAGTGAGATCATACTGTATTTGTCTTTCTCTGTCTGACTTATTTAACTTAGCATAATGCCCTCAAGCTCCATCCATGTTGTCGCAAATGGCAAGATTTCATTCTTTTTTATGGCTGAATAATGAATAATACCACCTTTGCTTTTGGTTTCAAATCCGAAAACTCATCATCAAGACTGATATTAAGGAGATTACTGCCTATGTTTTCTTCTAGGAGTTTTATGGTTTCAGGTCTTAAATCTAAGTCTTTGATCCATTTTGAGTTAATTTTTGTGTATAGTGTAAGATAATGGTCCCGTGTCATTCTTTTGCATGTGGCTGTCCAGTTTTTCAACAGCAATTTATTGAAGAGACGGTCTGTTCCCCATTATATAGTCTTGGCTCCTTTGTTCTAAATTAATCGACCATATACACTTGGGTTTATTTCTGGGCTCTCTATTCTGCTTTTATGCCATACTGTTTTGATTACTATAGTTTTGTAATATAGTTTGAAATCAGGGAGCATCACACCTCAACCTTTGTTCTTCTTTCTCAAGATTGCTTTGGTTATTTGGAGTCTGTTGTGGTTCCATACAAATGTTAGAATTTTTTGTTCTAGTGCTGTGAAAAATGCCATTGGAATTTTGATAGGGATTGCATTGAATCTGTAAATTAGTTTGGATAGTATGGACATTTTAACATAGTCTTCCAATCCATGAGCAGAGAATATCTTTCCATTTATTTGTGTCTTCAGTTTCTTTCATCAGTGTTATACAATTTTCCATGTACAAGTCTTTCACACCCTTGGTTAAATTTATTCCTAGGTATTTTATTCTTTTTGATGCAGTTGTAACTGGGATTGTTTTCTTCATTTCTCTTTCTATTTGTATATAGAAATGCGACAGATTTCTGTGTATTGATTTTGTATCCAGCAACTTTACTGAATTCATTTATCAGCTCTAACAATTTTTTTGGTGGAATCTTTAGGGTTTTTATTATATATAGTATCATGTCATCTGCAAAGACAGTTTTACTTCTTTATTTCCAATTTGGATGCCTTTTATTTCTTTTTCTTGCCTAATTGCTCTGTCTAGGACTTCCAATATGTTGAATAAAAGTAGTGAGAGTGAGCATCCCTGTCTTGTCCCTGATCTTAGAGGAAAGGCTTTCAGCTTTTCACTATTGAGTATGATGTTAGCTGTGGGCTTCTCATATATGGCCTTTATTTTGTTGAGATATGTTCACTCTATACCCACTTTCTTGAGAGTTTTTATCATAAATAGATGTTGGAATTTATCAAATGCTTTTTCTGCATCTGTGGAGATAATCATGATTTTTATCCTTCATTTTGTTAATGTGATTATGACATTGAGTTGCAGATGTTGAACCATCCTTGCATTCCTGGAATGAAACCCACTTGATCATGGTGTCTGATCCTTTTAATGTATTGTTGAATTTGGTTTGCTAATATTTTATTGAGGATTTTTGCATCTGTGTTCATCAGGCGTATTGGCCTATAATTTTCTTTTCTTGTGGTGTCCTTGTCTGGTTTTGTATCAGGATAATCCTTGCCTCATAAAATGAGTTTGGATGTTCCCTCCTCTTCCTGCACATTTTTTAATTGGAGGGTATTTTTACCATTGAGTTTTGTGAGTTTATGTAATCTAGATATGAGTTCTTTCTCATACATGTGGTTTGTGGATTTTTATGCCAGTCTGTAACTTACCTTTTCATCCTTTTCATAAAGTCTTTTGTAGAGCCTAAATTTTTAATTTTGAAGAAGTCCAATTTGTCACGGTTTTGTTGTCGTGTCTAAGAATGCTTCACCAAGTCCTTGGTCTAAAAGTTTTCTCCAAATTTTAAAAATTGGGTCATTGTTGGGGCCAACCCAGTGCGCAGTGGTTAAGTTTGCACGTGGCCCAGGTTTTACTGGTTTGGATCCTGGGTGTGGACCTACACACCGCTTATCAAGCCATGCTGTGGCAGGCGTCCCACATATAAAATAGAGGAAGATGAGCATGGATGTTAGCTGAGGGCCAGTCGTCCTCAGCAAAAAGAAGAGGATTGGTGGCAGATGTGAGCTCAGGGCTAATCTTCCTCAAAAAAAAAAAAATTAGATCATTGTATGTTTAAATCTGTGGTGCATTTTGAGTTAATATTTGTATACGGAGTGAAGTTAAGTTGAGATTTTTTTGCCCTTAGATATCCATTTGCTCATGCACCATTATATTTCTTCCATTGAATTGCTTTTTCACCTTTGTCAAAAATCAGTTCACTGTACTTGTATGGGTCTATTTCTGGGTTCTCCAAATAACGTAGAGTGATGCTTCCCACATTATACTTCTTGTTCAATATTGTTTTAGCTATTCTAGTTCCTTTATCTTCACATATAAATTTTAGAATAATGTGGTCATTATGTTAAAAATAAATCTTGCTTGGTGTTTGATAGGAATTACATTAAATGTAAGTCATCAGTTGTGTAAGAGTTTATTTACTGTGTTGTAGTCCATCAACAAAATATATATATTTATTTATATCTTTGATTTCTTTTATCACTGTTTTGTAGTTTTCTGCGTAAAAGTCCTGTACATGTTCTGTTTTTTACCTTAGTATTTCATTATCTTGAGTGATTATAAATGGCATTGTATTTTAAATTTCTGTTTCCTTATTGGTTGCTACTTTATAGAAGTATTTTTATATGTTCTTTTATGCTGAGACTTTGCTGAACTTTCTTATGAGTGGTAAGAGCAGACAGATTTGCCTTGTTTCCAGCCTTAGAGAGAAAGCATCCAGTCTTTCACAAGATAATGTTATGTAGTGGGAGATCTTTTACAGATATTCTTTATCAACTTGAAGTTCCCCTCTATTCCTAGTTTTCAGAGAGTATTTATCATGAATGAATATTGAATTTTGTCAAAAACTTTTTCTGTATCTACTGCAATGATTATGTGGTTTATCTTATTTACCCCATTAATATGGTAGACTACATTGATTGATTTTTGAATACTGAACCAGCTTTGCTTACTTGGAATAACCTTGCTTGGTCATGTTGTTTAATTCTTTTTATTTATTGCTCAGTTCTATTTGCTAATATTTTTAAGTAGTTTTGCATCTCTATTCATGAGGGAAATTGGTCTATAATTTTGTGTTGTCCTCATCTTCTAGACAAAAGCATATCTGGATAATGCTGGTCTTATAAAATTAGTTGGAAATTATTCCCTACTCTTCTGTTTTCTAGAAGAAATTGTATAGAAGTCATGTTTTTTTATTCTTGAAATGCTTGGTAGAATTCTCCAGCAAAAGCTTCTAGGCCTGGAGATTTCTCTTTGGGGTGTTTTAAATTACAAATCAGTTTAATAGTTATAGTACTATTTAAATCATCTCTATTGGGTGGATTGTGGTATTTTTGCTTATCTAGCACTTAGTTCATTTTATTCAATCTGTCAGATGTATATGTGTAGAGTTGTTCATACTATTTTCTAATTGTCATTTTGATGTCTGTAGTATCTATTTATGTCTTGGTTGTGTTCATCTTATTGATAATTTCTGCCATCTCTTTTTTCTTGTTCATTGTTGCTAGAGGTTTGTCGGTTTTATTGCTCTTTTAAACCAGCTTCTTCTATCATTGATTTTTCTCCGTTGTTTTTGTTTTCAATTTTCTGCTCTTGATTTTTCCTTCTGCTGAAGTTGGGTTTATTGTGCTCTTTTATAGTTTCTTAACGCGAGATTCTATAGACTTATTAATTTAAGACATTTCCTCTTTTCTAATGCAAGCATTTAGTGCTATAAATTTCTCTCTCAGCACTGCTTTTGCTGCATTATGCAAATTGTGTATCAAGTGACTAAAACAAATCCTTAATTTATATATTATAGTGCATCTCCTTCTCTGACGTAACTGTGATTTATACAGTATGTGATCTTGAAGAAATGCAATTAAAACATAACAAGTATTTACCAAATAGCCAGTATTTGGTAGACACCTATGCAGTTCTCAAGATATTTAATAGCACAGACTTTAATTTTCCTAGGATAGTTTGAACACTCAGTCCAAATACTGGGCTAAGTGTTGGAAAAGTAATTATGAACAAAATACAGAATGTCTCTGCTTTCAGGAAGCTCAAAATTTGGAGGGGAAATTGAAATTAAGTTATATAAACAGATATGACTCTAAATTTGATAAACACCAGGAAGCAAAAATATGCAATGCAATTTCTCTAATAGCAGTACTTAAGTGAACTCAGTGAAAACTTCCCGTAAAAAATATGTGATATTTGTTGAAGCTAGGTGAAGGATATGTCCGGAGGGGTTCACTGGACTATATACTATTTTTATGAAAGTTTTCAAACTCAAAAAAAAATGTTAAAGTAAAATGATGCTTGAGCAAATATAAGGAAAATGTAGAAATAAGTGAAATAAAGAAATATAAGTCTTCCCAGCATAGAAAAGAACAAGTACCAAGATCCTTGGTAGAAGAGAAGATAGCACAGGGTCCTAAAAACAGATTAGTAAGGCTGGAACAAAGAAAGCAAGAGGGCATATGGTACAAGATGTAGAAGAAAACCAAGAAAATATATTTTCTTGAGTCCATATTCTGAAGTTTTTAAGCAACGAGTAATCATTGAGTGTTTTAAGTAAAATAGTAGCACAGTCACATCTGCCTTTAAGAAATGTAAATTTTTGGCAGTAAGAAAAATTCTAGATGCATTAGCTTTTGCCCAGAATCTCACCTCTAGGGATCTATTTTTAAGCTATACCTGCACAAGTCCAAAATAATATATGCACAAGGTTATACATTACAGCATTGCTGTAATAGCAGTAAAATATCAACAACCCAAATGTTCATCATTGACTAATTGACTAAACTTGGGTTACACCTATCCGCAAATGAAGACTATGCATCATAGTATAGGCAAGAGCTTATGTACAGTTAATGAGTAATATTTAGTATAAAATCAAAAACAGAGAAGCAGAACAGTGTGTATAAAAAGCCATCTTTTGAGTAAGAAGAGAAGAGAGGCAGGAATTATATGGTTGCTTATATTTGCAAAAATAAAATACTGAAAGAAAAATCAGAAAATAATAAAAATGGGATAGGAGGCGATTGAGTGGAAAGGAGAGGAATGGAAGTGGGATCCTGAATATACCTTTTTATACAGTTTGGGTTTTTGAACTACATAAATATTTTACATATTTAAAAATTACACTTAAAAGCAACCCCTAAGTATGAAAATTTTTGGTACTGATAGTTCCAGGTAACATTGATTAGACATACTTCACCTGTTCCTCTCTTTAAGTACAGCTAAAACTCTAGATGTTATTTATAAAACAAACAAGATTTTGGACAGTGGAAAGATGGAAACAGACTGGCTAGTGATCTCAGAACCCAAGAAAGAACACCGAGTTTCCTCAGTTTTATTTTTGCTAACATATCTGAGCCTGGGTACTAGATAAAACCAACCACCCAAAGAACCCAATCTGTGCCAGCCACTGGGCACAAACAAAAAATTCCCAGTAAAGCCTGCTTTCTCTAGACAAGTAAAAGGAAAGGGGCAGCCTCAAAAGACAGAAAATTTTGGACAACTGCTCTGCTTCAACTAAACACCATGGAGAAAACTGAATCCCTCTTCCATCAGGAAAGACTTGTACCATTGTTCATCCTAACAAGGTATCCCTCCACCTTTCCTTTGGGGTGATGTCAGAGGAGGCTTAGTGGAGAGCCAGGACTTTCACCGCTGACTAGCAGCAAAAAATGGCCCCAGTCCCTACCCCATGGTGTCAGTAGAGGCCAAGAGGAGAACCTGGACTTCAGACTTCAATGGCAGTAAGAAACAATATCTCCCTCTCCAGCTGCCATGGTGTCAGAGGAAACCTACTAAAACAGAAGATAAAGAATATCCAGAGTCTCATAACATGATGCCTAGAATATCCAGGATGCAATTGAAAATAATAACAATAACAATGTATGAGGTGATTATAGCATATGGATAAGTTAATGAAAGCACTTTCACAAGAGTTGGCAAGGGCCACAGGGAATAAAGATGCCTTCACTACATGTAAAGTGATATGGTTATGGTGTTATTGTAAGGTGGACATAGATTACTTAAAAATGTATCTTGTAAACACTAGACAACCACTAAAATGATTTTGAAAGTATAAATGATACAGTAAGAGAAGAAATAAAACAGATTCATATAAAATGCTCCTTAAAAACAGAAGGCAAAAAAAAAAAAAAGGAATTGGAGAAAAACAAAGAACAAATGCAATGAAGAGAAAGGTTGCAAAAATTTAATCCAACTATATCAATAAATCACAGTAAATGTGAATGGTCTAAAAACACTCAGTGAAAGACAGAGATTGCCAGATTGGATAAAAAAATAAGCCCAACTCTATATCCTCTCCAAGAAACACATGATAAATACAAAGACTCAGACAGGTTAAAAGTAAAGAGATACAGAAAAATATACCATGCTAACACTAATCAAAAGAAAATTGCAAGTAAGTATATTAATTTCAGGCAAAGTATACTTAAAAACGTGGAAGATTACCAGTCATTACAGACATTACCAGAACATTACATACTGGTAAAGGAGTCTGTTCCCTAAGAAGACATAACACTCCTAAATAGCTATGTACCTATGAGGCAAAAAACTGATAGAACTAAAAAGAGAAATAGACAAATCCACTATTAGAGTTGGAGCCTTACACTCTGCTTTGTCAGAATTGGTAGATCAAGAAAGCAGGAGATTAGTAAGAATATAGATGGCCTGAACAGCACTATTAACCAACTTGGATCTACTGACATATATAGACTATTCCAACAACAGAAGAATGCACATTCTTCTGAAGCATACTTGAAACATTCACCAAAATAGAATACATTCTAGGCCATAAAGCACACTTGAACAAATTTAGAAGTGCAAAATTAAAAATACATTCTCAGATCTGAATAGGCCAATCACAAGTAAGGAAATAGAAACGGTAATCAAAAACCTCCCGAAAAATAAGAGTCCAGGACCAGATGGCTTCTCTGGAGAATTCTACCAAGCATTCAAAGAAGACTTAATACCTATTCTCCTCAAACTGTTCCAGAAAATTGAGAAAGATGGAGAACTCCCTAACACATTCTATGAAGCCAACATCACCCTGATCCCCAAACCTGACAAGGACAACACAAAGAAGGAGAACTACAGGCCGATATCACTGATGAACATAGATGCAAAAATCCTCAACAAAATTTTGGCAAACCGATTACAGCAATACATCAAAAAGATTATACACCATGATCAAGTGGGATTTATACCAGGGACACAGGGATGGTTCAACATCCGCAAGTCAATCAACGTGATACACTACATCAACAAAATGAAAAACAAAAACCACATGATCATCTCAATAGATGCAGAGAAAGCATTCGACAAGATCCAACACCCATTTATGATAAAAACCCTCAGTAAATTGGGTATAGAAGGAAAGTACCTCAACATAATAAAGGCCATACATGATAGACCCACAGCCAACATCATACTCAATGGACAAAAACTGAAAGCCATCCCTCTGAGGACAGGAACAAGACAAGGGTGCCCACTTTCACCACTCCTATTCAACATAGTACTGGAGGTGCTGGCCAGAGCAATTCGGCAGGAAAAAGAAATAAAAGGAATCCAAATAGGTAACGAAGAAGAAAACTCTCGTTGTTTGCAGACGACATGATCTTATATATAGAAAACCCCAAAGAATCCACAGAAAAACTATTAGAAATAATCAACTACAGCAAAGTAGCAGGGTATAAAATTAACGTGCATAAATCAGTAGCATTTCTATACTAACAATGAACTAACAGAAAAAGAACTCAAGAACTCAATCCCATTCACAATCGCAACGAAAAGAATAAAATACCTTGGGATAAACTTAACCAAGGAAGTGAAGGATCTATACAATGAAAACTACAAGACTTTCTTGAAAGAAATTGACGATGACATAAAGAGATGGAAAGACATTCCTTGCACATGGATTGGAAGAATAAACATAGTTAAAATGTCCATACTACCTAAAGCAATATACAGATTCAATGCTATCCCAATCAGAATCCCAAGAACATTCTTCACAGAAATTGAACAAACAGTCCTAAAATTCATATGGGGCAACAAAAGACCGCGAATTGCTAAAGCAATCCTGAGCAAGAAAAACAAAGCCGGCGGAATCACAATCCCCGATTTCAAAACATACTACAAAGCTACAGTGATCAAAACAGCATGGTACTGGTACAAAAACAGGTCCACAGATCAATGGAACAGAATTGAAAGCCCAGAGATAAAACCACACATCTATGGACAGCTAATCTTCGACAAAGGAGCAGAGGGCCTACAATGGAGAAAAGAAAGTCTCTTCAACAAATGGTGCTGGGAAAACTGGACAGCCACATGCAAAAGATTGAAAATTGACCAGTCTTTTTCACCACACACCAAAATAAACTCAAAATGGATCAAAGACCTAAAGATTAGGCCTGAGACAATAAGTCTTTTGGAAGAGAATATAGGCAGTACACTCTTTGACATCAGTTTCAAAAGAATCTTTTCGGACACTGTATCTCTTCAGTTGAGGGAAACAATAGAAAGAATAAACAAATGGGACTTCATCAGACTAAAGAGCTTCTTCAAGGCAAGGGAAAACAGGATTGAAACAAAAAAACAGCTCACTAATTGGGAAAAAATATTTACAAGCCACTTATCCGACAAAGGGTTAATCTCCATAATATACAAAGAACTCACACGGCTTAACAACAAAAAAACAACCCGATCAAAAAATGGGCAGAGGACATGAACAGACATTTCTCAAAAGAAGATATGAATATGGCCAATAGACACATGACAAGATGTTCAGCATCGCTAGTCATCAGGGAAACGCAAATCAAAACTACACTAAGATATCACCTTACACCCGTTAGATTGGCAAAAACATCCAAAACCAAGAGTGACAAATGTTGGAGAGGTTGTGGAGAAAAAGGAACCCTCATACACTGTTGGTGGGAATGCAAACTGGTACAGCCACTATGGAAAACAGTATGGAGATTTCTCAAAAAGTTAAAAATAGAAATACCCTATGACCCAGCCATCCCATTACTGGGTATCTATCCTAAGAACCTGATATCAGAAATCTCAAGAGTCCGTTGCACCCCTATGTTCATCGCAGCATTATTTACAATAGCCAAGACGTGGAACCAGCCTACATGCCGAGAAACTGATGATTGGATAAAGAAGATGTGGTATATATGCACAATGGAATACTACTCAGCCATAAAAAAAGACAAAATTGGCCCATTCACAACAACGTGGATGGACCTCGAGGGTATTATGTTAAGCGAAATAAGCCAGTCAGAGAAAGACGAACTCTACATGACTCCACTCATAGGTGGAAGTTAGTATAGTGATAAGGAGATCAGATCGGTGGTTACCAGGGAAAAGGGGGGGTGGGGGGAGGGCACAAAGGGGGAAGTGGTGTACCCACAGCATGACTAACAAAAATGTACAACTGAAATCTCACAAGGTTGTAATCTATCATAACATTAAAAAAAAAGTGAATATGAACTAAAGGAACAGAGACTTCAGTGATCACACACTATGGGCCATTGACTTTGCAAAAATAGTTTGGAAATGTCTCAGAACAAATGGAATACTATAACCTCCAACAGTTTAAAAAGAAAACAGCAAACTCTGCAAAAGGGGAGAATCTGATTTCCAGAGTTACCACGTTATGCTCAATGCTCAGTTTTCAACAAAAAGTTACAAGGCATACAGAGAAACAGAAAAACATGCTTCATTGAAGGAACAGAATACATTGACAGAAACCGTCCCTGAGGAAGCTCAGACATTCATTTACTGGACAAACACTTTTTATTTTTATTTTTTTATTGCAGTAACATTGGATTATAACATTATATAGCTTTCAGATGTACATCATAATATATTTTGAATTCTGTGTGGGTTACATCATGTTCACCACCCAAAAACTAAATTATAGTCCATCCCCTCACATGTGAGCCTAATCACCCCTTTTGCCATCCCCCTCCCTGCTTTCCCTATGGTAACCACCAATCAAATCTCCATTGCTATGTGTGTGTTTGTCGTCGTTTTTATCTCAGTGAGATCATATGGCTATTTATGAGTGAGATCATATGGTATTTGACTTTCTCCCCCTGACTTATTTCACTTAGCACAATACCCTCAAGGTCCATCCATGTTGTCACAAATGGCTGGATTTCATCCTTTCTTATGGCTGAGTAGTATTCCATTGTGTAAATAGACCACATCTTCTTTATCCATTCATCCCTTGATGGGCACCTAGGTTGCTTCCAAGTCTTGACTATTGTGTATAATGCTGCGATGAACATAGGGATGCATGTATCTTTATGCATTTGTGTTTTCAAGTTCTTTGGATAAATACCCAGCAGTGGAATAGCTAGATCATGTGGTAGATCTATTCTTAATTTTCTGAGGATACTCCACACTACTTTCCATAGTGGCTGCACCAGTTTGCACTCCCACCAGCAGTGTACGAGGGTTCCCTTCTCTCCACATCCTCTCCAACACTTGTTGTTTCCTGTCTTGTTAATTATAGCCATTCTGACTGGGGTGAGGTGATATCTTGTTGTAGTTTTGATTTGCATTTCCCTGATAGCTAATGATATTTAGCATCTTTTCATATGCCTGTTGGCCATCCGTATATCTTCTTTGGAGAAATCTCTGTTCAGATCTTTTGCCTATTTTTAATTGGGTGGTTGGTTTTTTTTATTGTTGAGATGTATGAGTTATTTATATATTTTGGATATTAACACCTGATCTGATATATGGTTCGCAAATATCTTCTCGCAATCATTAGGTTGTCTTTTCGTTTTGTTGATGGTTTCCTTTGCTATGCAGAAGCTTTTTAGTTTGATGTAGTCCCATTTATTCATTTTTTCTTTTGTTTCCCTTGCCTGGTCAGATGTGGTACTTGAAAATATGCTGCTAAGACCAATGTCAAAGAGTGTACTTCCTATGATTTCTTCTAGAAGTTTCATGGTTTCGGGTCTTACATTCAAGTCTTTAATCCATTTTGAGTTGATTTTTGTGCATGGTGTAAGGTAATGGTCTACTTTCATTCTTTTGCATGTGGCTGCCCGGTTTTCCCAATACCATTTATTGAAGAGGCTCTCATTTCTCCATTGTATGCTCTTGGCTCCCTTGTCGAAAATTAGCTGTCCATAAATGTGTGGGTTTATTTCTAGGCTCTCAATTCTCTTCTATTGATCTGTGTGTCTGTTTTTGTGCCAGTACCATACTGTTTTGGTTACTATGTCTTTGTAGTATATTTTGAAATCAGGGAGTGTGATACCTCCAACTTTGTTCTTTTTTCTCAGGAATCCTTTGGCTATTCGGGGTCTTTGGTGTTCCATATAAATTTTAGGATTCATTTTATTTCGGTGAAAAATGTTTTTGGAACTTTGATGGGAATTGCATTGAACCTATAGATTGCTTTAGGAAGTATGGACTAAATTAACTATGTTAATTCTTCCAATCCAAGATTACGTAATATCTTTCCATTTCTTTGTGTTTTCTTTGATTTCTTTCAACAGTTTTATAATTTTTGGTGTACAGATTTTTCACCTATTTGGTTAAGTTTATTCCTAGGTATTTTATTCTTTTTGTTGCAATTGTAAATGGGGTTGTATTCTTAATTTCTCATTCTGCTGCTTCATTGTTGGTGTATAGAAAAACAACCAATTTGTGTATGTTGATTTTGTATCCTGCAACTTGACTGTATTCCTTTATTATTTCTAAAAGTTTTTTAGTAGATTCTTTAGGGCTTTCTGTATATAAAATCATGTCATCTGCAAAGAGTGGAAGTTTCACTTATTATTTTCCAATATGGATCCCTTTTATTTCTTTTACTTGCCTGATTGCTCTGGCTAGGACTTCCAATACTCTGTTAAATAAGAGTGGTGACAGTGCACATCCTTGTCTGGTTCCTGTTCTTAGAGGGATAGCTTTCAGTTTTTCTCTGTTGAGAATGATATTAGCTGTGGGTTTGTCATATATGGCCTTTATTATGTTGAGGCATTTTCCTTCTATACCCATTTTGGTGTTTTTTATCATAAATGGATGCTGTATCTTGTCAAATGCTTTCTCTGCATCTATTGAGATGTGATTTTTACTCTTCATTTTGTTAAGGTGGTGTATCACGTTGATAAATTTGCAGATGTTGAACCATCCCTGCATCCCTGGAATGAAATCCACTTGATCATGATGTATGAGCTTTTTAATGTATTGTTGTATTCGATTTGCTAGCATTTTGTTGAGGATTTTTGCATCGATGTTCATCAGTGATATTGGTCTGTAATTTTCTTTTGTTGTGTTGTCCTTGTCTGGTTTTGGTATCGGGATAATGTTGGCTTTGTAGAATGAGTTAGGAAGCCTCCCCTCCTCTTCAATTTTTTGGAAGAGTTTGAGAAGGATAGGTATTAAGTCTTCTTTGAATGTTTCGTAGAATTCACCAGGGAAGCCATCTTGTCCTGGACTTTTATTTTTTGGGAGGTTTTTGATTGCTGTTTCGATCTCCTTACTGTTGATTGGTCTATTCACATTCTCTACTTCTTCTTGGTCCAGTTTTTGAAGGTTGTATGTTTCTAAGAATTTATTCATTTGTTCTATATTATCCAAGTTGTTGATGTATAGCTTTTCATAGTATTCTCTTAGTATCTTTTGTATTTTTGAGGTGTCTGTTGTAATTTCTTCTCTTTCATTTCTGATTTTATTTATTTGAGCCTTCTCTCTTCTTTTCTTGGTGAGTCTAGCTAAGTGTTTGTCAATTTTATCTTTTCAAAGAACCAGCTCTTGGTTTCATTAATTTTTTTCTTTTTTTTTTTTTTAGTCTCTATTTCATTTATTTCTGCTCTGATTTTTATTATTTCCTTCCTTCTGCTGATTTTGGGCTCTGTTTGTTCTTCTTTTTCCAGTACCTTTAGGTGTGCTATTAGATTGTCTATTTGGGATTTTTCTTCTTTGTTGAGGTAGGCCTGAATTGCTATAAACTTCCCTCTTAGAACTGCTTTTGCTGTAGCCCATATGTTTTGGCATATTGTATTTTCATTTTCATTTGTCTCCAGGAATTTTTTGATTTCTCCTTTGGTTTCTTTATTGACCCAACTGTTGTTTAGTAGCATTTTGTTTAATCTCCACATTTTTGTGGCTTTTCTGGTTTTCTTCCTGTAATTGATTTCCAGTTTCGTACCTTTGTGGTCAGAAAAGATGCATGGTATTATTTTGATCTTCTTAAGTTTATTGAGACTTGTTTTGTGGCCTAATATGTGATCAATCCTTCAGAATGTTCCATGTTTGGATGATCTATCCATCGGTGTAAGTGGAGTGTTAAAGTTCCGTACTATTACTATGTTACTATTTTTCCTTTTGTGTCTGTTAATAATTGCTTTATATATTTAGGTGCTCCTATGTTGGATGCATAGATACTTACAAGTGTTATGTCTTCTTGTTGGATTGTTCCCTTTATCATTATATAGCGCCCTTCTTTGTCTCTTGTTACAGTTTTTGTTTTAAAGTCTAATTTGTCTGATATAAGTATTGCTACCCCTGCTTTTTTTTCTTTGCCATTTGCATGGAGTATCTTTTTCCATCCTTTCGCTTTCAGTTTGTGAGTATCTTTAGGTCTGAACTGTGTCTCTGGTATGCAGCATATATATGGGTCTTGTTTTTTTATCCAATTGGCCACCCTATGCCTTTTGATTGGAGCATTTAGTCCATTGACATTTAAAGTAGCTACTGATAAATATGTATTTATTGCCCTTTTGTTACTTTTTGGGGGGGTGTTTTAGTAGTTGTTCTCGGTTCCTTCCTTTTTCTCTTGCTCTCTTCCCTTGTGGTTTGATGGCTTTCTTTAGTAATATGTTTGATTTCTTTTGTCTTATTTGTTTGCTTACTTATTATAGGTTTCTGATTTGTGATTACCATCAGGTTCATATATAGTATTCTACGTATATAGCAATTTCTATTGAGTTGATAGTCCTTTTAGCTTGACCTCTTTGTAAAAGCTCTACTTTTTCACTCCTCTCATCCCACATTTTATGTTTTTGAAATCGTCTCTAATCTCTTGTTTTGTGTGTGTCTATCCATTACCCTCTTGTCATTGAAATAGGTAATTTTAGTACTTTTGTCTTTTAACTTTCATATTTTCTTCACAGGTTGTTGATCTACTACCTTTACTATATTTTTACCTTTACCAGTGATTTTATTTCCTGATATTTTTTGGGGGGAGGTTTGATAATTTTTTTATCCCTATTTGTGGTGATAGCTTTCCCACTTAAATAAGTCCCTTCAGCACTTCTTGTAGAACCTGTTTCTTGGTGATAAACTCGTTTAATTTCTGCTTGTCTGGAAAGCTCTTTGTCTCTCCTTCCATTCTGAATGACAACTTTGATGGATAGAGTATTCTTGGCTGTAGGTTTTTTCCTGTTAGCACGTTAAATATGTCATGCCATCCTCTTCTCGCCTGTAAGGTTTTGGCTGAGAAAGCCTTATGGGCTTTCATTTGTATGTCACTTGTTACCTTTCTCTTGCCGCTTTTAGGATTCTTTCTTTAATTTTGGACCTTTTAATTATAACATGTCTTGGTGTGGGCCTCTTTGGGCTTATCTTGTTTGGAGCTCTCTGTGCTTCCTGTATGTGGATGTCTGTTTCCTTTCTTAGGTTAGGAAGATTTTCTGCTATTATTTCTTCAAATAAATTTTCTGCCTCTTTGTCTCTCTCTCTTCTCCTTCTGGGATACCTATAATACGAATGTTAGTGTGCTTGATATTGTCCCAGGGTTCCCTTAGACTGTTCTCATTCTGTCTAATTCTTTTTTCTTTTTTCTGTTCAGCTTGGGTGATTTCCTCTAGTCTTTCATCTAGCTTGCTGATCCGTTCTTCTGTATCCTGTACTCTGCTACTGAGTCCCTCTAATGAATTTTTCATTTCCAGTATTGTATTCTTCATTTCTGATTAGTTCTTTTTTTATATTTTCCAGTTCTTTGTTGATGAGCTCACTGTGTTCATCCAGTCTTATCCCAGTATCTGTGAGCATTATGAGTTTTTGTATGAACTCTTCGTCGGGTAGGTTGCTTATTTCTGTTTCATTTAGTCCTTTTTCTGGCGTTTTATCCTGTTCTCTTGCTTGTCTGTGCTTATATCTGTGTATTAGGTGAGTCGGCTTTGTCTCCTGATCTTGGAGAAGTGGCCTTATGTAAGAGATGCCTTTTGAGGCCCACCAGTGTGCTTCCCACTCGTCACCAGTCCAAACGATCCAGGAATGACCCCTTTGCGGGCTGCTTGTGTTCTTCTGCTGTGGCAGGGTTGCTCTTAATTCAGGTACCCAGGGAGTCTAGTCTTTCTTTCCCTGGCCAGCTGTTTGTACATCCAGTTTGGGGAGCCTCAGCACCATTGGCTACAAGGTCTACCAGCACTCTCCTTTTGCAGTTTTCCTGTTAATTGGGTAGGTACCCAGTGTAGCTGGTTGCTAGGCTCAGGGGCTTACAGTTGCTATAGGCCTCAGGCCTACAAGACTGTTGTCAGTTTTCTTAGGAGTGCAGCTGAGTGGGGCTGCCCCTCGACAGGGGAGAACTCAATTGTTTCAGGCTTTGGAAGGTGGGGCTGATCCTTTTCATGGCCATTTGTGAAGCTCAGGTCTACTGCTGCTGATAGGCCTCACCCCCTACAGGAGCACACACCGTCAACAGAGTCCTGGTCCCTGCACACTTCCCAACCCCCTGGGACATACCCCAGCGGCCCACTGCAGAGGCCCCTTCTCCACCAGTGTCCACCACAGTTCACCTGGTCCTCACACAGTCCCTGCCCCACAGAGGCAGACACAGTTGCCTACCTGTAGAGGATCAAGGCACCCACTCAGTGCAGGCCAACAAGTAGCCTGAGGGCTTGCTGTTTAGCGGGACCAGTCCCTAGGGTGGGCTGCCTTCCCTGGCTGAACTTGATTAAATCTGCACTCTTATGGGTGTGGCAGACCCCTGGGCTAGCAGGCCAGGGGAAGACCTCAGTGGCATCCCCGAGGGTCTGTGTCAGCATTCCTGGGCCAAGTCACAACAATGGCCCCCACCAATTTCTCGGTCTCTAGAGAGGTCCCTCCTCTCACCAAGATGCCCCCAGAGCCCATCAGGTGAGTCTCTTTTCACCAAAGTGCTGTCAGCCTTCTCTCTGGTGATTTTAGGTTGCTGAGACGGGTGAGTTTTTGCGTGGGCCCTTTAAGACCCAGGTCTTTTCAGCTTTTGTTGGATAGCTTTTCTGGGGGTATTCTCGCTGCAGTTAATAGCCAGCAAAGCCAGATAGTAAGACCCTCATTTCAGTTGTGCTGAGTCTTAAGGATGCTTATAGCAGTATCGGTCCCTGCTCCAGACCTCACTCCTCCAGGGAGGGCTGCATACCTTACAGTGGCTCCCACCCAGCCAGCTGAGAAATTCTGCTGCTCCTGAAGGTGGCTTTTTTTTCTCTCCAGCAGGAATTTCTGCTTCTTCCACCTTAGTCAGGACTATCCCTTGTTGTGGGGATTATTTTTATTCAGTTTTCAGTTTTCCATCCAGGGTAATTTTTCCAAAAATAGTTGTAACTTGGTTGTGCTCATGGCTGGAGATGAGTTCAGAATCTGCTTATGCCACCATCTTGATGAGCTCCTGGACAAACACTTTAAAATAACTGTCTTAAATATTATCAAAGGGCTAAGAGAAAATATGGGAAAAGAACTAAAGGTTATCAGGAAAACAAAATAGGAATAAAATAGGTATACCAACAAAGAGATGGAAGTAATAAAAAGGAACCAAACGGAAATTCTGCAGTTGAAAAGTGCAATATGTGAAATGAAAAATTCACTAAATGGCTTTGGCAGCAGATAGCAGCAAGCAGAAAAAAGAATAAATGAACTTGAATATAGGATAATTGAAAGTACCGAATCTGAGGAACACAAAGAAAAAGAGTGAAGAAAAGTAAACAGAGACTAAGCAACTTGTGGGATATTGCTAAGAAGAACAACAAACATATAATGGGATTCCCCAAAGGAGAAGAACAAGAAATGAGCTATTATTTAAGGAAATAATGGCTAACAACTTTCCAAACTTTATGAAAGACATGAGTCTACAAATCCAGCAAGCTCAATAAACTCTAAGTAGGATAAGGTCAAAGAGACCCAAACTAAGACTCATAATCTGTCAAAAGACAAATAGAGAATCTTGGAAGCAATGAGAGAAGTGACATATAAGGGATCCTCAATACAATTATTAGCCAGTTTCTCCCCAAAAACTTTGGAGACCAGAAGGCAGTGGGATGACGTATACAAAGTGCTAAAAGAAATAAACTGTCAAGTGAGAATTCTGTATCCATAAAATTGTCCTTCAAAAGTGAGGGAGAAATTAAGACTTTCCCAGGTAAACAAAATCTGAAGGCGTTCATTACTACTGGAGCTGCCTTATGAGAAATGTTAAAGGGAATACTTCAGGTTTAAATGAAAGGATGCTACCTAGTAACTTAAAACCATGTGAAGATATAAAGATCTTCAGTAAAGACAAATACATGGGTGAATATATAAGCCATTATTTTAATTAATTTTATATAATTATTAATTTTGGTTTATACCTCCACTTTTTACTTTCTGCAAAATTTAATAGACAAATGTGTAAAAATAATTATAAATCCATGTTATTGGACTGACAGTGTATACAAATGTAATTTGTAACATCAGTAACATAAAAGTAGGGGATGGAGCTGTGTAGTTTTTTTGTGGGTTGAAGTTATTAATTGAAATTAGATTGTTGTAATTTTATGATGTTATGTGTAATCTCCATGATAACCACAGAGAAAATATAGAGAGAATATACACAAACAGAAATGAGAATAACATCAAAATGCATCCGTACAAAAAAAAAAAATCAACCAATGGTAGCAATAATGGAGGAAATGAGGGCAAAGAAACTATAAAACATACAGAGGACCAATAGCAAAGTAGCTGAATTAAATATTTCCTTGTCAATAGTTACTTTAAATGAAAATGAATTAAATTCTATTAAAAGGCAGAGATACGCAGAATGAATTTTTTAAAAATCCAACTCTATGCTGTTTACAAGAGACAATTTAGATCTAAAGATACAAATAGGTTGAAAATCAAAGGTGGGAAAAGCTATTCCATACAAATAGTAACCAAAAGAGAGTAGGGGTGACTATACTAATATCAGACAAAATAGACTTTAATTCAGAAACTGTTACAAGAGACACAAAGGACATTATATAATGATAAGAGGGTCCATTTACCAAGAAGACATAACAATGGTAAATATATATGCACCAAACATCAGAGTCCCAAATTATATCAAGCAAACATTAACAGAATTCAAAGGAGAATTTGACAGTTCTATAATAATAAACACTTCAGCACCCCACTTTCAATTATGGATTGAACACCACACAAATAAAATAAAGGACTTGAACAACACCATAAACCAATTGAACCCAACAGACATATAAAAGACTCCACCCAACAACAGTATATGCATTTCTCTCACATGCATGTGGATCATTCTCCAGATTAGACCAAAAACAAGTCTTACTACATTGTAAAAGTTGAAATTATATGCAGTATCTGTTCCGATCACAATTAGTGAAACTAAGGAATCAGTAACAGAAGGGAAGTGAAATGTCAAATATATGGAAAATACACATCACACTCTTAAACAACCAATGAGTCAAAGAAGAAATCTTAAGGGAAGTTAGAAAATACCTTGAGAGAATGAAAACAAAAACAACATACCAAAATTTACGGGATGTGATGAACATAACACTAAGATGGAAAATTGTAGCTGTAAAAATATACATTAAATAAGAAGAAAGATCTGATGAAAGTAACACTAAGATGGAAAATTGTAGCTGTAAAAATATACGTTAAATAAGAAGAAAGATCTCAAGTCAATAACCTAACTTTACACCTTAACAAACTAGAGAAAGAAGAGCAAATGAAAGCTAAAGCTAGCATAAATAAGGAGATAAGAGAGAAAGAATTTTAAAAATAGGCAAAATCAATGAAATCAAAAGTCAATTCCTTTACTCAACCGTAAAAAAGAACAAAATTGTCCCATTTGCAGCAACATGGATGGACCTTGAGGGAATTATGTTAAGTGAAATAAGCCAGATAGAGAAGGAAAATCTCTGTATGACTCCACTCATATGAGGAATTTAAACATGTGGACAAAGAGAACAGATTAGTGGCTACCAGGGGAAAGGTGGGGTGGGGGGTGGGCACAAAGGGTGAAGGGGTGCACCTACAATACAACTGACAGACAATAATGTACAACTGAAATTTCACAAGATTGTAACCTATCGTTAACTCAATAAAACATTTCTTTAAAAAAAGTCGATTCCTTGAAAAGGTCAACAAAATTCAGAAACCTTAGCTAGATCAGATAAGAAAAAAAGAGAGGGGCCGGCCCGGTGGCACAGTGGTTAAGTTCGCACGTTCCACTTTTCAGCGGCCCGGGGTTCACCGGTTCGGATCCCGGGTGCGGACATGGCACCACTTGGCACGCCATGCTGTGGTAGGCGTCCCACACATAAAGTAGAGGAAGATGGGCACACATGTTAGCTCAGGGCCAGGCTTCCTCAGCAAAAAGAGGAGGACTGGCAGTAGTTAGCTCAGGGCTAGTCTTCCTCAAAAAAAAAAAAAAGAGAGAGAAGACTCAAATGACTAAAATCAGAAACCAAAGTGAGGGGAGTACTACTGATTCTATAGCAATAAAAATAAGAATATTAGCAATAGTATGCCAACAGATTGGACAACCTAGATGAAATGGACAAATTCCTAAAAACATAATCTTCTAAAACTAAATCATAAAAAAGGAAATCTAAATAAATGTATAAGTAATTTCTAGTGCCATTCTCCAATAAAAGGAGCCGAAGTTCTGTGGAGACATGGCTGATTGTAGGGCTGGGGCATGGAACATATGAGTGTGGAGGAACATAAGGAAATTCTTAAAAAATAATGATGGTGGCATATCAAAGAACAGAGAAGCCAAATGAAAGAGCCTTCAGTAGCCAAAGCTGCAACAATTTGAGCAATAAAATAACAGTGTTGTTTATAACCCAAAGTATAGAATGTCCATAAGTCCATACTGATATAAATGAGTGAATAAGTAAATAAATAAATGAGAGAGAACAGAAAAATCTCCAATACAGAAGAATTCCTAATAATATATGTACCTATTCTACGTTCAAAGAAGTGGAGCATAATTCCCCACCCCTTTAGTGGCCTGTAGTGAGGTAGTGACTTCCTTCTAAAGAGTACAATATGTACAGGGGGACAAAAGTAACTTTACAGTAGAGAACCCTGGCGTACACCAGCTCAGCCAGATGATCCTGGTTATCATGAGTGATAAGTCGTGTTGATAGCATGTACCCTTGATGAGATGGGATAAGAAGAGCAGTCACTTTACCTCTGTAGTCTCTCTACATTGTAGTCTATTTTGGGGAGAAAAACCCTGTTTTTAAACTATGAAAAAACATCAGACAAACCCAAACTGAAGGAATTTTTGCAGTGTCTTCTAAACTGTCAAGGTTATCAAAAACGAGGCAAGTCATTTAGAATCTAAAGGAGGCTAAGGAAATATGACAAGTAAATGTAATGTGATATCCTGGATGGAACTGTGGAACAGGAAAAAGAGATTAGGAGGAAAAAAAGGAAATCTGAATAAAGTATGGATTTTATTTAATAATAATGTATCAATATTATATCATTAGTTATGACAAATCTGCTAGTGATATGTTAACAGTAGAGTAAATAGGGTACAGGGTATACAAGAATTTTCTTTTCTCTCCTTGCAAATCTTCTGTGAATTTAAAACTATTCTAAAATAAAGTTTATTAAAAAAAAAAAAACCCTCAGTGCATGTGCGCAGCAGCAGAATGGAGAGGACAGAGGAAGAAAATCACTGAACTTTGTGATAGAACAATAGAAGTGGTTCAGTCATTACAGAGAAGACTGAATAAAAATGAACAGAGCCTCGGGGACTATGGCTCTACAACAGAACGTCTAACATTTGTATCTCGGGAGTCTCAGAAGGAAGAGCCTGCAGCTTGAAGAGGCTGGGCAAACTCCACGTAGGATAACACCAAAGGAATCCAAGCCAGAACTCCATGACTTTCAAACTTAGGAAAACTAAAGACAAGAAAAATCTTAAAGGCAATGAGAGAAAAATGATACCTTGTAAGGGAAAAACAATTTGAATGTATTTATGAAATGAATTTATTGTAGACAGCATATAGTTGGGTCCTTTTTTTTTTTAAATCCATGGATCAGTGTTCTGTAAATGGGAATTAGGTCATATTGGTTAATAGTATTGTTCAAGTCTTCTATACCCTTACTTATTTTTCATCTACTTTTTCTATCAGTTATTGAGAAGATTCAGTTACCGTCCAGCTGTAATTGTGGATTTGGTTATTTCGGCTTTATCAGGATTTACTTCATATATTTTGAGGTAGTGTTATAAGATGGAAAAATGTTTAGGATTGTTTTGTCCTCTTGATGAATTATTCCCTTTATCATTGTGTAGCATTTCTCTTTATCCCAGGTGATATTTTTTCTTTTGAATTTTATTTTGATATTAATATAGTCACTCAGACTTTCCTTTTATTATGTCTGCATGATATCTTTTTTGTTCCTTTTACTTATAACTTATCTGTGTCTTTATATTTCAAGTGGATTTCTTGTAGACATCATATATTTGGGTCTAGCTTTTATATCCAATATGTTAATCTATGCCCTTTAATTGCAGTGATTAGACCATTTGTGTTTAATGTTATTATTGATGTGGTTGTGTTTAAATGTACCATATGGCTATTTGTTAATTGTTTTTCCAATCTGTTTTTCCCTTTTTATTACTTTTGCTGCTTTCTTTGGATTAATTATGTATTTTTAATGATTCCATTACATCTATATTAGTGATTTATTAGCTGTGCCTCTTTTCTGTGGTTATGTGGTGGTTTTAGCATTTACGATGTAGGTCTTCAACTTATCACAAATTATTACTTCATATGTATTACAAGAATCTTATAATAATTTTCCATTTTTTGCCTTCCATCCTTGGTGGTATTGTTCAATTGTTATTGTTTTAAAAGATAATTTACCTTTCTTGAAAAAAGAGTTCAGAAAATGAGAAAACTATTTTATCTTTATCCTCATGTTTCCAAATTGTGGTACTCTTTATTTCTATGTACAGTCATGCATTACTTAATGACAGGGATACATTCTGAGAAATGCTTCATTGGTGATTTTGTCACTATGCAAACATCATAGAGTACACTTACACAAACCTAGATGATATAGCCTACTACACACCTAGGCTATATGGTATAGCCTATTGCTCCTAGGCTACAAACCTGTACAGCATGTTACTGTACTGAATACTGTAGGCAGTTGTAACACAATGGTAAGTATTTTTGTATTTAAACATATCTAAACATAGAAAAGGTAAAGTAAAAAATATGGTATAAAAGATAATAAATGGTACCCCTGTATAGGGCACTTATTTGAAGGGGGCTTGCACTGGGTGAGTCAGTGAGTGGTGAATGAATGGGAAGGCCTGGGACATTACTGTACACTACTCTAGACTTTATAAACACTGTACACTTCAGCTACACTAAATTTGTTAGAAAAATTTTTTTCTTCAGTAACAAATTAACCTTACTGTAACTTTTTTGCTTTATAAACGTTTTAATTTTTTTAACTCTTGAGGTGACACTGCTTAAAACACAAATACGTTGTACAGCTGTACAAAATATTTTCTTTATTCTATAAACTTTTCTCTATTTTTAAATTCTTTTCTTATTTTGTAAACTTTTTTGTTAAAAACTAAGACACAAACACACACATTAGCCTAGGCCTACACAGGATCAGGATGATCAAAATCACTCTCTTCCACCTCCACATCTTGTTCCATTGGGAGGTCTTTAGGGGTAATACTACGCATGGAGCTGTCATCTCCTGATACCAATGCCTTCTTCTGGAACACCTCCTGAAGGATCTGCCTGAGGCTCTTCTTGAAGAGGTGTCAGTCTTTTCAGAAATATGCCCACGGTGGTTTGCTTGGTTTCTTTTTGTTTTTGTTTTTGTTTTTCATTATAGATTTGCTTGTAAGCAAATAATGCACCATGAACATTCCTCTCTATTAATGAAAACGTTTTGGTGTTGAGTCTGTTTTCAGGCTTTTTAAGGGGCTTGTTGAGGTTTGCAAAAGCTTCTGCTAAACCCAGTTTGTGAGTTTTCTTGGGGGTTCTTTTTCTTCTGCAGTTTCCTTTTCTCTTGCCTCTTCTTCAGCTATGCATTCCTGTTCCGGTAATTCCTCATTAGTCAGTTCCTTGGGAAGCACCTCTGGGAGCTCCTCAGTGTCATCCTCATCCACGCCCAGGTTAAAGCTGTTTGCCATCTCTACCACAGCCTTATTGGTTTTTGCAACCTCCTCATCCTTGGCATATACTTTTTTTTTTTAAAGATTGGCACCTGGGCTAACAACTGTTGCCAATCTTCCTTTTTTTTTAAGGATTGACACCTGGGCTAACAACTATTGCCAATCTTTTTTTTTTTTTCTGCTTTATCTCCCCAAACCGCCCCCCCCCCGCCCCCCTCCCCCCCCCGTACACAGTTGTATATCTTAGTTGCAGGTCCTTCTAGTTGTGGGATGTGGGACGCCGCCTCAGCGTGGCCTGACGAGCGGTGCCATGTCCGCGCCCAGGATCCGAACCCTGGGCCGCCACAGCGGAGCACACGAACTTAACCACTTGGCCACAGAGCCGGCCCCTGGCATATACTTTAAAGTCACGGACACCCCTCTGAGTGCTCCTTCCAGATGCCATTCATACACTCCTTGGCGAAATCATCCCAAGCCTAAACAAGGTTCTGGATGCAGTCATAGATGTTGTAATCCTTCCAGAATTGTATCAGTGTCTTCCTCAGTTGCAACAATAGCCTGTGCAAAGGTCTTGCTCTAGTAGTAGCCTTAAAAGCTGCTATAACTCCTTGATCCATTGGGTGGATCAAAGAGATGGTATTTGGAGGGAGAAACACCTCTTTGATATTGGGATGAAGATCACCAGTAGAAAGATGTCTGGGAGCATTATCAACAATAAGCAAAATCTTGAAAGGTATGTTATTCTCCAGACAGTACTTCTCCATTTTGCTGGCATGGCAATTCAGGAGGACATCTTGGAAGAGACGTTGGGTCATCAGTGACTTCTTACTGTTCCTTTAGTACACTGGCAGTGTGTGCTTACTGATATGCTTGCAGGCCCTGGGGTTCCCACTGTGCCAGATCACAAAAGGTTCCAATTGTAGCCTTCAGCATTGCCTCCCAAGCAAGACTGTTATCCTGTCCTTCAAAGCTTTGAAAACCTGGGAGTTATGTGGCCTACTTATGGATGAAAGTCCTTTCAGGCATCTGTTTCCAGAATAGGGAGGTTTCATCTATATTGAATATTTGCTCTGGGAAATAATTTTCTTCCACAATCAGCTTATCTAGAGTTCCTAAAAAATTCTTTCACTCCCTGCACATCAGCACTCACAGACTCGTCTCTCACTTCCACATTATATAATGAATAACGATTCTTGAATTGTTTAAACCACCCAGAGCTAACAGTAAATTCAACATCGTAGTCGAATCCTACCCTTTCTTTCAACATTGCAAACAAACTTTTTGCTTTGGTGTAATTGTCACAGTGTTGCAAGGGATACACTTCTGTGTCTGGGCTTCAATCCAGGTCATTAGAAGTTTCTCCATGTCCGATATAGACCTGTCTCGCAATTTTGTTGGTGTCCTTGCCTTAAATGAAGTAGATCCATTAACAGCTTCCGTCACTTTGTTTTTGTTCTTCGAGATTGTAGCTATGTTGGAATGGGACATGCCTGACTGGCAAGCAATTAACCATCACTGATTTTCCACCTTCATAGTCCTTAGTCACTTTTAATTTTGTTTCCTGGTCAGTCGCTTGATGTGGCATCTTACTGGCAACATTAGCAGTGGATTTTGTACCCTTAGGGGCCATGTGAACAAAACAATGTGAGAATAAATCAAGCACAAGAGAAAATTATGCAATCAAGAGACACAGTAAACATGAGATGTATGAGGCTGCCATCGGCATGACACAGCATGCTGTTTTACAGTATTCCTTTTTTTATATGTAGAAAGAGTATGCTCTAAAATGATGAAAATAATAGTATAATAAATACATAAGCCAGTAACATAGTCGTTTATTATTATCAAGTATAATGTACTGTACATAATTGTATGTGCCATACTTTTATACAACTGGCATTGCAGTAGGTTTGAGTAATGCATTGTGCTTTGGCATTACAACGGCTGTGACGTCACTAGGCTATAGGAATTTTTCAGCTCCATTATAATCTTATGGGACCACCATTGTATATGCGGTCCATTGTGAACCAAAATATCATCATGCAGTGCATAACTGTTTAAATCCAAATTTCCACCTGATAGCATTTTTCTTCTGTCTGAAGAATTTCTCCTGTAATATATGTCATTGGGAGATAAATTCTTTCAGCTTTTATTTATCTGAAAATGTCTTATATTTGCTAAGTATAGAATTCTAGGTAGATTTTTTTTTTCTTTCAGTACTTTAAAATTTCACTTTGGTGTCTTCTGGCTTACATAATTCTGACAAGAAGTAGCATTCATTCTTATCTTCATCCCTCTGTACATATTTCGTCTTTCTCTGGACTTAAGATTTTCCCTTTATCAGGGGTTTTCAGCAATTTGATTTTAAGGTACCTTGGTATGATTTTCTTCTTGTTTCTCCTCCTTGGCATTAATTTAGCTTCTTGGATCTGAGAGTTTATACACTTCATCAAAATTTGAACATTTGCCCATTATTTCTTCAAATTTTTTATCGTCCTTTTTTTCTTCTAAAGTGCTAATTACACATATGTTTGACTGCTTGATCTTATCACACAGGTCACAGATAACTGTTTATTATTTTCCAGTCTTTATTCACTGTGGGTTTCTTATTTCATGGTTTTCATTGCTATGCCTTAAAGTCGTTAATCTGTCTTATGTATTTATTCTTCTTTATGTGATATCTATACTCTTAATAATCCTATCTAGTGTTTTCTTGCTTGTTGTTTGGTTGATTTGTTTTCTTATTTCAGTTACTTTTCGTATTTAGAATTTCAGTTTGGAACTTTTTAAATAAATTCCCTTTTTCTTCTCATCATGTTAATATTTTTCTTTCTCTTCTTGAACATATGGCATTTATTCACTGTTTTAATGGCCTTGATTATTAGCTTTATCGTATGTGTCATTTCTTATTCTGTTGCTACTGATTGATTTTTCTTTGACAAGGGTCGTGTATCCCTGCTTCTGTTCATAACTAGTAATTTTTTATTGGGTGTTGTATGTTATGAGTTTTATATTTTAGCTACTAGTTTTGTTATATTATTTTAAATCTTTTGGGGCCTTTTCTGGGATGTCGTTCAGTTATTTGGAATTAATTTAATCCTTTCAAGTATTGCTTTAAGGTTTGTTATGCTGGATTCAGAGCTGACTTTGGTCTAGGACTAAAATTTGTCTCCTCTACTCAGAAATAATTACCCTTCTGGTTACTCTACTCAATTGGCCATGAATTATGAGATTTTTCTACCCTGACTGGTGAGAACAGAAACCTCCTACCTCTGTGTGTGCTTTGGTGATTTTTCAGCCTATTCTTTCTCACTGGTCCTTTCTCTACACAGTTATACAAGTTAGTACTTAGGAGACCCTTGTGCAGATCCCCAAGACACTGTATCAGTACAACTCTTTCTTCTCTGGTATTTTATCCTACAAATTCTAGTTGCCATGGCTTCCTTAAAATCTAGTTTTGTTGCCTCAACTTACTGAGTCAGCCAGGTAAGCACTCTGTTTTGGTGCTCTCTTTTTGTGCTATGGGTTGGAAACTCAGCAGTACGCTGTGATAATCATAGTCCTCACTTCATTTGTTTCCGTATTCTCAGGTATCCCTGTCTGCACTGCCTGTTGTCTAAAGTCTAAAAACCATTTCATGTAGTATGTATGGTTTTTTAGATGTCTGATATGGAGGGGTAATCAATTCCTTTTACTCCATTATGGAAAGACTTGGAAGTCCTTATGCAATCTCTTATTTGAAACACATTGACCATTTTAGAATTTAATGTTATTTAGGCTTCTGATTCAAGGGTTTAAGGAGACTGATTCTTTAAATTATAGGAAAATGTTTTTTATTGTCAATTCCTCCTAAAAAAGTTCTGGTGAGCACCCTCAATGTGCTGCTCCTGAAGCTATGCCTTCCTTCACATTGAGAAACAGTAAAACCTATGCAGTTAACTCAAATGCTAAATTATTTCCCATTTATAGGGTACTGCTTTACGAAACCAGAACTGATCTTCACATTGGAACAAGGAGATGATCCATGGTTATTAAAGAAAGAACTTCTAAGCAGAAGCTCCCCAGGTGAGTTGTTGAATACTGACAGAAGATGTCCAAGAAAATTAGATCCAAAGTGAATGGCTACAAGTGAGCAATTTGAAGTATTTTTTCAGCACTCTCCTTTTAGAGACCTTTACATTTGAAATTTTAGAAATAATAGTAAAATGTGGAATAGGGACAGCTAACAAAAGGAATGAATTGTAAGCATGTTGATAGTCTCATCTTTAACAGATAGGAGCTAAGTATACCATGTGCAGCTGAAAAATTAAGTAATGGATGTATACTTAACAGTAAACAGGTAAAAACTAAGAAAGGTTTTTAAAGCAGATAAATCCACTGAAGCCATCTTCCGTTGGTTTTTGTTATCTGCTTAGTGCCATAATCCTTTTTGAATTTATCCCATTCTCTACTTTTTCTCTTCACTGGATCCAACTCTCTTCAATGTATCCTCTATTTTCAATTATTCCTTTCCTTTATATCTTCTTCTTTAACCAATTTTGAAAATTATACATCTTGAAGATGCCAAATATCTATGTATATTCATTTTTCTCTTCCACTACAAAAAGTTTTATTGACAACAAAAAAGAGAGAATACACACTTGGAATTACTTTATTGTTGGGGAACTGAGCCAAAAACCAAGGAGTCACACACATAGTAGGGCAGATGTCTTTAAGTCCCATTCCATAAGAAACGTGTTAAATATCATGAAATATTTGTAATTTTCTCATTTTTAGAAGAATCCCAACCTGAGGATCTCTCAGAGAAGAGCCTAGAAAACCAAGGCAAACATTTGTGGCAAGTTTTATTCACCAACAAATCATTGACTACAGAGCAAGAAATTTCAAGAAAACCATGCAATCTGGACATAAACATTTTTCCTGCAAGAACAATGCCCTGTAAATTTGACACTACAAGGCCTGCTTACTTGCATCTCAGCTCATTGGCCCCACACTGTCAGTATTCAAGAAAGAAGGTTCATGAGCTTAATGTATGTGAGAAATGGCTTCTCAGTATTAAGGATGGCAGAGCTAATACTGGAGAGAAATCTTTTGTTTATAGTAAAAATGTGAAACCCTTTGGTCATAAAGAGGAAGTTAGTCAGCACCAGACAATTCAGACTTTGCAGAAAGCTTTTGAATATAATGAATATGAAAAAGCTTTCCTTGAAAAGACTGCCCTCATGACATCTAAGAGTACCCACTCAAAAGTGAAACACAAATTTGGGGAAAAGCAATGTGATAAATCAACCCTTATAGTCTCGCCTAACAGTCCTCCAGAGGAGAAGAGTCACTGTGAGTTTAATGAATTCCATCAATGTACTGAAAACAGAAATAATTTCAGTAGGCTCACTCAAAGAGCTGACATAGAAGGGAAATCTTTCAGCCAAAAATCACACATTAGAGAACATCAGAAAATTCATATAGCGGTAAAACCTTTTGAATATGGAAAGAATTTCAGCCATAATTCAGCCCTCCCAGTGCATCAGAGAACTCATACAACAGACAAATCCTCTGATCTTGACACATGTACAGAGACATTGGGTTACCAGTCAACTTTTAATATACATCAGAGAACTCACATAATGGTGAAATCCTATGAGTGTAATGAATGTGGAAGATCCTGCTGTATGAATTTACACCTGATTCAGCCTCAGAAAAGTCACACAGGAGAGAAACCGCATGAATGTCATGAATGTGGAAAAGCTTTCAGTGAGAAGTCACGCCTAAGGAAACATCAGAGAACTCACACAGGAGAGAAACCCTATAAATGTGATGGCTGTGAGAAAGCTTTCAGTGCAAAGTCAGGCCTAAGAATACATCAGAGAACTCACACAGGGGAGAAACCCTTTGAATGTAATGAATGTGGGAAATCTTTCAACTATAAGTCAATCCTAATAGTACATCAGAGAACTCACACAGGGGAGAAACCCTTTGAATGTAATGAATGTGGAAAATCTTTCAGCCACATGTCAGGCCTAAGGAATCATTGGAGAACTCACACAGGGGAAAGACCATATAAATGTGATGAATGTGGGAAGGCTTTCAAACTGAAGTCTGGTCTAAGAAAACATCATCGAACTCACACAGGGGAGAAGCCCTATAAATGTAATCAATGTGGAAAAGCTTTCGGTCAGAAATCACAACTCAGAGGACATCATAGAATTCACACAGGGGAGAAACCTTATAAATGTAGTCATTGTGGGGAAGCTTTCAGCCAGAAATCAAACCTCAGAGTACATCACAGAACTCACACTGGGGAGAAACCCTATAAATGTGATGAGTGTGGAAAAACTTTCAGGCAGAAATCAAATCTCAGAGGACATCAGAGGACTCACACAGGGGAGAAACCTTATGAGTGTAATGAATGTGGAAAAGCTTTTAGTGAGAAGTCAGTCCTAAGAAAACATCAAAGAACTCACACAGGAGAGAAACCCTATAATTGTAATCACTGTGGAGAAGCTTTCAGCCAGAAGTCAAATCTCAGAGTACATCAGAGAACTCACACAGGGGAGAAACCCCACAAATGTGATAAATGTGGGAAAACTTTCAGCCAGAAATCAAGCCTTAGAGAACATCAGAAAGCCCACACAGGGAATTAAACATATGAATGTAAAGAATATGGAAAAACTCTGAGCTGGAAATCAAATCTTACGATACAAAAGAGAATACTTATAGGAGGGAAACCCCTATGAATATAGTGAACACTTGGAAGTTCCTCTGCAAGATACCAACCTTCACTAAACACAACTTACACAGGAGAAAAATTCTTGGAACGTATTTTATATGGGCTGTCTTTCATCCAGAGTACAATCCTCATTGTTAATCAGAGAACTCATGCAGCAAAGAAATTCTATAAAGATAATGAATATGAGAAATACTCTGTGCACTCAATCTGCAGAAAACTCACCCTGCAGAAAAGCTCTGGGAATGTAATAAAAATGTGAAAACTTGTACCAGCAGTCAAAACTCATTCATGATTGAAATCACACAATGAGAAAACTGAGAATATAATGAGTGTATGATAACTTTCAGCCAAAACCCAGCTTTCTCAGTACAGCAGAAAATACATAGAGGGTAGAGACCTCATAGTTCAACACAGACAAGGAATGTACAAGAGGTAATGGATGTGGGGAATCCTTCTATAAGTCAGCCCTCAATTTGACTTAGACTGGGGTAGTACCCGTATGTCATATAATGACCATTAATTGTTCACCAGTAACCCATTTTCTCTTCTCCCTCATGCTACACCTAGTCCAAATTTCTCAACCACTCTGTCATCCAAATGGGGTCATGTTAGTAACCTCTAGCTAGTGGAATGTGAGGGTCAATGACAAGTCTCATTAAATACATCCCTCAAATTCTCAATGTTTTCTTCTGTCCCTTATCAGAATGGAGTGGAGATTACCCCCAGTTGAAACCATGGGGCTCATGCATTGAAGATGGGAGAGTATGAGATGTGAGGAAACAGGGTCAAAGAGTGACCATGGGATGGAGTTTTCTCCTCCATGTACACAGACTTTTTGCAGTGAGGAAATAAACTTTTTCTTTCCTGAGCTTCTACAGGTTTGGGTATACTTAATACTGACATATAGTCACCAGCCCTCAGTTAACAAAGCGTATGAATATGATTTCTGTGGACATCTGAACTCAGTATATATGGGAAACATCACTCAGAAGAATCCCCTGACATCCTGAATCACCACAGTTCTTATCCACAACTGTTCCTCATCAGTCACGTAAATAATCAGGGAAAGAAATTCAATATTTCAACATATGTAGGAAATCCTTTATCAAAAAATGATGTCTCATTCAATATCTGATAATTGAGTTGTGAATGTGTGAAAGTTTTCAAGTCATCAAACTTTAATATCTCTCAGTGTGTTACAGGGGGAAAATCTGTCAATTTGAGAAAGGTAAGTAATAGCCTTTACCTAGAAATTGTTATGTCAAAGCTATTGTTTCATATGTATTAAAACATTTAATGAAATATAACCATATTGATTCATAGACATTCACTAGGTGAAGCAGCTTTAAAAGAACAAGAAATAAATTCCATAAACTGAACAGCATTGAATGTATGTGAATATTTTCTGAGTTCTCTGTTGTTTATCTGTGTATGTATTTGTGCATGCCACTTAACAGTTATTTGTTTTATATGTGTACTGGAACTCAACATCATTGTAATAGAATTATGTACCCCTTGCTTAGTAACTATTCTGACATCAGCTACATTTTGCCACATGTGTGTGAATAACAAATAAACCTTTTACAGGAACTATCTGAAAATTCAGAATCCCACGCTACATTTCCTTTCTCCTGCTGCCTTCTGACCTGTGCATATAGGAAAGGCCATTGTTACTAAACTGTCTCCTTTCAAAGAAGCCAAACAAGGTTTTCTCTGTACTGTTGTATTCTCTCAGGGTCACCAGTACATTTAAACATATACATTTAAGCATATATGCCCCCACACAAATATCTCTCTTTCTCCTCCTCCTCCTCCTCCTCCCCCTCTCTGTCTTCAGTGATAACTGGTTCTTTCCTCAGCAGTGTCAAGTATACTGATGAGCCCTTTGAAGGCATTCTTCACTTACGGTACTGTGTTTTTTATTTCTAGTGTTTAAAGTTTATTGTACTTTCCATTTCTCTCTGAAATAACCTATCTGGTCTTGCATGTTGTTTAGCTTCTCCATTAGAGTCATTTTATATGGTGTTTGGTATTCTCTGTCTCAGTTAGCAACTGCCTGGGCTCTTGTTTCTCCCTGCAGCCACCTAGCTCTCCAGACTTTGGGTTAGTTTTTGCTGTGTGATCTCAGATATCTGATATGTTCAAGAAAAGTTGTTAATGTAAAGTCTGCCCAGCTGTTTTCTTGTTTTATGGATAGGAGCAATGTTCTTTCCTGCTCTCTGCTTATCTGAGCTATAACTGAAAATTGTCAGTGGATTTTTGACAAATGTTTCAGGGTAATTTGATGGGGAAAGGATGACTATTTTCAAAAATGGTGATAAAATAACTGGATATTCATATATTTTAAATGCACACTGATGTTTACACCATAATTACACATTTCTTCAAAATAAATCATAGATCCAAACAAAATAGCTAACAGTACAAAATTCATTAGAAAACAGAAGAAACTAGTTGTACTTTGAGACACTGAGATTTTTTGAGATGTAACACAAAAAAGTTTGAAATGTTAGAGCAAAAAAGATGAGTTGGAGTTTATTAAAATTTAAAGTGTCTCCTTTTCAAGACTTTATTAAGGAAAAAAGAAAAGCAAAGATTACAGAAAATGAATATTGGGAGAAATAGAATTATAGACAAAAATAGAAGTAGAATTATCTCACAAAGACTTGCATCCACAATATGTAAAGAATATTCATAATGCAATAATAATACAAGCATCCAGTTAAAATGGTCAAAACAGGCATTTCATTAAAGGAGATATATGTAGGCGGTCAGTAAGTACTAGAAAAGATGTCCAAAGCTTTAGTCCTCAAGGAAGTGCAAATTAGAACTATAATATGATAGCATTACAAATCCATTTGGTAGTTCCTTATAAAGGTAATGATACCTTACCTACAACCAGCAATTTCAGTTCTAAATATTTACCTCCCAGAGAAACATAAAGAATTTTTAAATAATTTTTTTAAAGAACTGTACCAAAATTCATAATAGCCCCAAATTAGAAAGAACCAAAATGTCCATCAACAGATAAGTGTATAAACAGAAATATTTCCTTACAGTGGAATACCACTCAGCAATAAAAAGAAAGGAACTACTGATGCGTATAACAACATTGATAAATCTCAGTAAGATTCGGCTGGGAAAAGAAGCCAAGAAAATAGAGCTGTATAATTCCATTTTTATGAAATTCTAGAAAAGACATCTAATCTAGAGGGATAGGAATCAGACCATTGTTTGCCTAGGAGTGGGGGTGAGGATTAACTGCATAGGGGAACTAGGGACTGTTTTAGCGTGATGGATTGTTCTGTATCTAGATTGTGATAGTGTTTACAAAGATGTAACTCATCAAAATGAGTTGTGAAAATGTACCAAAAATGTGTACACTTTTATTACACCTCAATACAGTTGATTTTAAAAATTATAGAAGTTAATTTTGGATCCCCCATGTATTATGAGACTCAGCATTTGCCAAGTGGCTTCCTGACTTTACTACTTGGGTGTTTATTCCCTTCCCCCTACCCATAAGGCTATGTGACCTTGGGCAAGTCAATTCTTTATGTTCCTTAGTTTCCTCATGTGTGAAAGATGCATAATAATGATAATTACCTACAGTCCTTTTGGGAGGCATTTTCTAAGTTAATCTATGTCAGTCACTTAAAACAATGCCTGGCACAGAGTAAGTAAGCAATAAATAGATATCATTATTTTACTAGTATTATTAAAAATCAAAATAAAGGTCTGTGTTCCTTAAAAGAGCTTGAAGCAAGATTATAGTTCATAATAAAACAGGAATGAATTAGGCCTAAAGGAGGTGCAGCCTTGATGTGATAGGTGGGAATTCCTCACCCTATGGTGGCACCAATTATACTATCTGATGACACTATTTCTGAAAGTTTTGAAGCCTCAGGCCCTATTGTCTGGCTGACGTGACTTAGCCCAAAACATTTTCTAATTATCCAGTTCCTGGGAAATTGCTTTTCGACAAAGGCAGAAAAAGCCCTCCGTGACTCTTCACTGTCCTCCCTCCCCCCAGAGATTCTCTCTGATGGAAGCTTTTAGAAGCCAAAACTAAGCTGAAGTATTGTCACTTGGGTTCTCTGCTACAGTTCAGGGTAGCGTGTATACACACCAGATGTATAAACATTCTGGAGAGAAGCCACACTTCAGGATAGAGCTAACAACATACACACATACAACCTTTAACTTTGGCAGCATATAATGCCAGTGCTGCCCTAAGTTCTGTTTCCCTGTTATACTGGAAGTGATTTCAGGCGTGACCCGTGGTGCCTCTTACACAGGAACTGCATCCTGAGTTCTCCTTTGTAATGGAATCACATCATGGTGAACTCTTAAGAAAAGAGGACTCAGAGATTGGCAGCTGATTTGGCCCTAATCGTGGGCAAAAGGCATGAGGTTTTACATTCTTCACCACAGGTGTATCAGGACCTGAAAAAAAAAACCGTTTCAAGTAATAGAGAGTCACCTACCAATGTGTAGAGTTCATAGGGGCAGGACTTGGGCCAGAGTTTGAAACTCATCTTGGTTACTGGAGAATGTTGATAAGGACCTGGAGGGGAGATTGAGCTGACTTCTCAGAGGCCCTTCCATATCTCCAAGGGAAGCACTCATCAGTGGTATGGGCATGACTATACCTGTAAGTGCTTCAGCAGCAGATGAGGTGAAATCCAATGAAGTGATGAGACAAAAGCAGTCTTGTATTTGGTAGTATAATTTATTTTCATATTGAAATTATTGGAACAGGGCAAAGACAATACAGGCATACCTCATTTTATTGCACTTCACAGGTACTACATTTTTTACAAGGTCCTCCAGCAAAAAGAATTACAACTCACTGAAGGCTCAGATGATGGTTAGCATTTTTTAACGATAAAGTATTTTTTAATTAAGGTATGTACATTGTTTTTTTAGACATAATGCTATTACACACTTGATAAACTACAGTGTAGTATATACATGACTTTTATATGACCAGGAAACCAAAAAACTTGTGTGATTCACTTTATTGCAATGTTTGCTTTATTGTGATGGTCTGGAACCAAACTGCACTATCTCCAAGGTATGCCTGTAGTCACAAGATATAGGAAAACAAGTATAGAAGGTTATAGTGAAAGGATGAGTCTACTGTACATAAGTATGCAACAGCAACTATTAAGTTACCATCAGTTTTAATTGCTGGCCCTTACTCCCTGCATTAATGCTCTATATTCACCTATTATATTTAAAATGGAAATGAGGGTTTCAGTTATTTCCTTTTCCATTTGCATCATATGTTTCAGTAACTTATTCTTGGAAAAAGCAAAATCCAATGCCTGCATCCCCATAAGAGGATGTCTTCTACTGGGCCCACAGGCCAAGTGCTTGCCCCACGGAAGTTCCACAGTGGCTGCAGGTCCCTGGGCAGGAAGGTGAACCTTGTGGCATGAATAGCACAGAGATTGGTCTCTTCAAACAGACCAAACAGGTTGATGTCAGGGGCCTCCTGTAAATCCTGATGGCCCCACTCTGGTCAGGCTGCAAGCTTTGAGCAACTTCCCAGATCAGATTTGTAAAGGGTTGTTGAGGATCAGAAGCTCCTGCACCTGTGGTACTGCCTGATTTCATGGAGAGCGACAGTCTGAGGTAGGTAAAAATGGGACACCAGCAGGGAATGCTCTCTTGCTGGCTGCTCTGATGGCAGGCACTTTCAGGGTCCTGGGGATCATGACACGTTTTTTCTGGTCAGCTTGGTGCTCCACTGAGGCTGCGCAGCAGCACTTCCCACACACTTGCCCCCTTAGCCCTGTTTTCACTGCATCCAGTGATTTTGGTATATTACGTTTTCCTTTTCATTTGTCCCTAAGTATTTTCTAAATCCCCTTGTGATTTCTTATTTGATGTATTGTTTGTTTAAGAGTGTGTTGTGGGGCCGGCCTAGTGGCACAGCGGTTAAGTTTGCACGTTCCACTCCGGCGGCCCAGGATTCACCAGTTCGGATCCTGGGTGCGGACATGACACTGCTTGGCAAGCCAAGCTGTGGTAGGCATCCCACATATAAAGTGGAGGAAGATGGGCACGGATGTTAGCTCAGGGTCAGTCTTCCTCAGCAGAAAAGAGGAGGATTGGCAGCAGATGTTAGCTCAGGGCTCATCTTCCTCAAAAAAAGAGTGTCTTGTTTAATTTGTGAATTTCCCAGTTTTCCTTCTGTTATTGATTTCTGTCTTCATCCTGTTGTGTCATAAAAGAGACTTTGTATGATATCTGTCTTTTTAAATCTATTGAGACTTAATTTGTATCCTAATATTTTGTCTCTCCTGGAGAATGTCCCATGTACACTTAAGACAAATATGAGTTCTGTTGTTGGGTACAGTGTTCTGTAAATGTCTGTCAGATCTAGTTGGTTTATTTTGTTCATCTTCTATTTCCTTATTTATCTTCTGTCTGGTTGTACTATCCATTGTTGACAGTGAGTTATTGAAATCTCATTATAGAAATGTCTGTTTCTCTCTCAATTCTGTCAATTTTTGCTTCATGTATTTTGATGGTCTGTTATACCTTCTTGCTGTATTGAACCTTTAATTAATATATAATGTTCTTCTTTGTCTTCTCTAACCTCTTTTACTTAAATTCTGTATTGTCTGATAGTATAGCTACACCTGCTGTCTTTTGGTTGCTATTTTCATAGAATATTTTTTTTCTCTCCTTTCACTATCAACCAGTTTGTGTCTTTGGATCTAAAGTAAGTCTCATGTAGAGTTGGATAGATAGAGTTAGATCATGGTTTTTTTAAATCCATTCTGGCAGTCTCTCTTTTGATTGTAGAGTGTAATCCATTTACATTTAAAGTAATTACCGACAAGGAGAAACTTACTTCTGTTTTACTTCCATTTATTTTGGTATGTGTTGTCTATATGCCTTGAAGCCTTTTTGTCCCTCATTTCCTGCATTCATCTTCTTTTGTATTTTGCTGATTTTTTTTGTAGTGAAACTTTTAAATTACCTTCTCTTTTCTGTATATTCAATAGCTGTTTTCTTTGTGATTACTGTGGAGATTACATTTCACTTCCTAAAGTTATAGCACTCTCATTTATATCAGCTTAAATTTAAATAACATACAAAAACTCTGCTCCTATACAGCTCCATTTATACTCTTTCAGTTATTGATGTCACAAAATTACATCTTCATACATTGTATGTCCAAAAACATAAACTAATAATTAGGGGCTTTTATGCATTATTCTCTAAATCATGTAGAAAACAAAAAGTGGAGTTACCAACCACAGTTATAGTAATACTAATTTTTATACTTATTTTTATATTTACCATTACCAGAGGTCTTTATTTCTTCATATGACTTTGAGTTACTAGTGTCCTTTCATTTAAACCTGAAGGACTCCCTTTATCATTTCTTTCAGAGAGGTCTAGTTGTTATGAACTCTGTCATCTTTGTTTTATCTAGGAATGTCTTACTTTCTGCCTCTTTTTTGAAAGACAGTTTTGCCAGATACAGGATTCATAGTTGACGGTTTTGTTCCTTCAGCACTTTGAATATATGAACTCACTGCCTTCTGACCTCCAAAGTTTCTGATGAGAAATCTGTTCTTTATCTTGTGGGGATCCCTTGTATGTGACGATTTGCTTCTCTCTTGCTGCTGTCAAGGTACTTTGTGTTTCAAAAGTTTGATTACATTGTGCCTCAGTGTGAGTGCTTGACTTCATCCTAATTGGAGTTTGTTGAGTTTCTTGAATGTTTATATTCATGTCTTTCATCAAATTTGGGATGTTTTAAGCCATTATTTCTTCACATAATCTGTCTGCCCCTCTCTCTCTCTTTTCCTTCTCAGACTTCCACAATGTGGTCCACTTGATGATGTCCCACAGGTCCCTTAGGCTCTGATCACTTTTCTTAATTTTTTTTCTTTTTCTCAGACTCTATAATTTCCATTCTCATATTTCAAGTTTGTCAATTATTTCTTCTGCCTACTCAAATCTGCTTGTGAATCCCTCTATTGAATTTTTCATTTCAATTATTGTACTTTTCAGGTCCAGAATTTCTTTTTGTTCCATTTTATGTTTTATGTCTCTTTATCGATAATTCCATTTTGTTCATACGTCTTTTTCCTGATTTTGTGCACATTTTCTTTTAGCTCCTGGAGCATCTTTAAGACGGTTATTTTAAATCTTTGTCTAGTAAAGTCCACCATCCAGACTTTTCAGGCATGATTTCTCTTGATTTATTTTTTTCCTTTGAATGGACAATACTTTCTTGTTTCTCTGTATGCCTTCTGACTTTTTTGTTGAAAACTAGATGTTAGTGACTCTAGAAATCAGATTCTCTCTCTTCTCCCTAGGTTTACTGTTTTGTTCATTTTTAAAATGTTGTAGGGTGTCTCTATGCTAGGAATTAGCCTCGGGTATGAACTTAAGGTCTTCTTGGGTCTTTTCTGAGCCTGCTCCTTTCCCTGGGCATTCATGATGACTTTCTAAATTCCCTTACATGTGTGGTTGCTTTTGTCCTTGTCTATAAATGTCTGCCTCCAAAAAAATGGAAAAAAAGAGAAAAATGAAGGAGAAAACAGTGCTGGCCCTATAAATCCCCTAGAAGATGCTTCAGCCTGAGGAGGAGGAGCTTACAACCATGGAGGTGGGGTTTATAACAATGGCTGTCCACTTCTGTCTCTGCACCTCTGTGATCAGAAACAGCAATTAGCAATCAAAACAGATCCCCGATATTTGGAGGATGGGTCCTTGGTGCCCACCCTGGACCCAAAGGCTACATGCAGACTGCTCCAGGAACACGTTCATAGTGGCCTGCAGTGGGATTGGGGGTATGAAAGAGGAGTACCTGCTGTGGTGCTAAGGGCTGAAATTAACAGCAGTCAACAAGCCCAAGCCTTCCCCTGCAAGTTGCAAGCCTTCAATAGACTCCAGAGTTCCAAAATAGTTACATCAGACAGATTCTGCCAGCAGAATTTTTGTCTAGGTGGGGAGAAAGATTCTTAGTCCTTCCTAATCCCACCATCTTCCCTCTAGCTTCACCTCCTTTTCCTATTTGAATTTAGTATGGTTAATAATTTACTTAAGGGACAATGTTTTGTTTTATTTCTATAACAGCATCTTTAGCCATATTCAGTTCTATTGCTTATTTCTGATTGTTTTCCAGTTTGTGGCTTGGAAATTTTTAGAGCTGAAGTCAATATCCTCAATCACTGGAAAGCCAAGTTTTTTGTTTCTAAGAAGCTGAACAGTTTAGTCGGGCATTTGATGTATGATTTTACATTTTAAGTACTTGTTTTTATCTATAGCATTTTTCTTTAAGCCCATGGGAAAGATTTGTAATTGTGTTGGGTAGTTTTCTAAGAGTTAAATCTCCCTACCCCCTTATGTGGCACTCCTGCTATCAGTTAATATTAATTTCATTCTACCTCTTAAATCCCACTTAGACTATTTGTGAAACTTAATTATGGGGGCCCTGACGTCTTTCATTTTTCTAATCAGATATGGCTTTCAGGTGCCCTTCCTTTCTCTGGAAGGGCTGTTTAGCAATAGTAAGCCAACGACCCTTGTGAATAGCTGTGGGCCATTGGCAGACCAACTCATGAAGATTCATTACCTTTTATATTTTCACAAATCACCGTAGCTAATTAGTATTGGTTCCTTCAAGTTTGTTACTGGCTTCCATTAATCAAAATTAATTCACTGTATGAAATCAGTGTGTGGTATTTTAAATCAAAATAGTAGGGAAATGTAATGTTACTGAAAATTAATATGGTTATTGCAATGCCAAGTCCTCGTGTCTTGGTTTCTGAATATTTTATGCAGTGGACAACTTTGGCAGTTCAGTGAAGACAATAGTCCTTCCCAATAAATTTTTTAAGTGCATAAAGCATAATAGGATTACAATGAAAACCAAATGTACTAAAAGTAATCAAAACTTTTTAAATATAAATTTGTGGTATGGTAATAAATGTGAACTTCATTAATGCATCAAATACCAAAATCTAGTGTCAGATTTATTAACTATCATAATTTCAAAGTAGACATCAGCAAATTTAAATACTTAAAATAACTGGTATGTGATATATGAGAATATTTGTGATTTCTGTTGGTGACAGAGTCGTGGTTCCTCCAATACTACTGAGACTTGTTGCTCACACTCATAATAGAAATAGATAAGTTGCAGTGAGGGGCCAGTTACATTAAAGATGTAATTTTGAGTGACATTAGCAAGATGGAAGAAGAGGTCGTCCTCAGCTTCGAACCCCCTCATGAAAAACTGACTAGCAACTATCCATATTCAAGACACCTTCATGAAAATCTCAGAACCCAGGGGTGATACTGAAGTACCCCCTTGAACACACAGAAAGGAAAGGACCACATTAGAAGAGTAAGAGATGCAATCTTACTTTGGCCACATCGCCTCTCCCCCCAGGCTGTCACAGTGCCATGCTTAGAGCCCTCCTGTGTCTACAGTTTCTCGGGTAGAAAAAAGCCCAAGGTGGACATATAGGATCCCCAGCATTAAAAGATGCTACCCAAGAGGCCCACTTAGGTCTCATGTCACAGGAATCACCAGGGGAATGGGTGGTGCTGGACCACCGGGAAACAGAGACAGAGAAGGAGGGGCAGACACAGAAGAAGGGCTTATAGCAACTAACAGGAAGATCTCAGCAAACCTGCTGGCAGTGGTGCCTGAGCCAAGGTCCCAGCCAGTGGCTCTGCTCCTTAGCAGAGCTGAGCCAGTGGCCCCATCTGACCCAGGAGGTCAATCAGGAGTTCTGCCTGGTTTGGGTCCCCAGCCAATGAACTACACCCATGCAGGAAAGTAAGACAACAGCCCTGCCCAACTGCTAGGCATAACATCCAGCCCTGCCTGACCAGAAAGCTGAAACAATGACTCCAGACAGGCTTAGAGCTCAGCCTACAGCCCCACCCAGCAACAGATCCCAGTCAATGGCCTCACCTGATTGCTGAGTACAGCCTGCAATCTTGCCCAGTCAGGTATCCCAGCCAATGATGCCACCCAATCACAGAGCATAGCCTGTGGCTCCCTTCTGACCAGGAAGTCCAGTGACCCTGCCCAACTATAGAGCACAGTCTCCCACCCCACCCAACTGCAAGATACAGCTGGAGGCCCCCCAGACCAGGGAGACCAACCAGGGACCTCACCCAACAGTGGCACACAACCTGCAGCCTGCCCAATCATAGAGCACAGCCTGCAGCCCCACCTGATTACAGAGCACAACCTGAAGCCCCATCCAGTCCCAAAGCCTTCCCTGTGATCCTGCCTGAATCAAGTGTCCAACCAATGGCACCATCTGAGAAACAGCCTGAGGACCCACTCAACCAAGAGAAATTGCAAACAGAGCCTGCAACCCCACCCAATCAGAGTCCAAGAAGTGGCTACCAATTCAATACCATGCAACAGCCTGTGACTACATCCAACCAGAGGTGACTTCAGAGCCCAACTAGTGGCCATGACTGACAATGGAACCCATCCAGAAGTCTCATTTGAACATGGAGCCCTGCTGGCACCTTCCCCACACCTCAGAGTACAGGCAGTGACATCACACAATTAAAGACCTTAATGGCAAGCCTTACCTGCCCACAGACACTACTGGCACACCTCTCCAGAGCCCCAAGCCGAGCTGACTGATGAAGGTCTTTCCCTGCTAAAGTTAACCTGTAAAGTCTGGAAGAGAGGACCAGTTCCTCAAATGCACAGAAACCAAAGCAAGGATACAAGGAAATCACAAAGAATCAGGTAAACATAACACTACCAAAGGAAACTAATAAAGCTCCAAAAACTGACCCTAAAGAAACGGAGATCTATGAATGATCTGACAAAGAATTTAGAATAATCCTCCTACAGACATTCACTAAACTACAAGAACACACAGACAACTAAATGAAATTAGGGGAAAAATACATGAACAAAAAGAGAAATTCAACAAAGAAAAATAATAATTCTAGAGATGAAGAATAGAGTGATTGCACTGAAAAACTCAATAGAAAGTTTCAACAGCAGACTTGACCAAGGAGAAGAAACAGTGAACTCAGAGAAAGTATGTGGAAGTATCCAGTCATAGGAGAAAAAATTAAAAAGAATGAAGAAAGCATACAAGATTTATATCATGAAATAATATAGGCACTATAGGAATCCCAGGAAGGAAAGAGAGAGAGGGACGGTCTATTTAAAGAAACAAATAGACTGAAAACTGGGCTGAAAAATTCCAAAAGATGGGGAGAAAATGGTGACCCAGATTTGAGACCCAAAAGTCCCCAAAAGGTTGAACATGGAAAGGGCTACGCCAATACACATTATAATTGTCAAAAGTCAAAAAGAAAGAGAATTTTTAAAGCAGCAAAATAAAGGCAATTGATTGCATACATTGAAACCCCCTTATCAGTGGTTTTCACAGCAAAAATCTTTCAGGCTAGGAGAGAGTGGAATGACATATTAAAAATATTGAAAGAAAAAACTGTCAACCACGAATGCTGTACCCAGCAAAGCCGTCCTACAGAAATGAAGAGGAGATAAAAACTTTCCCAAACAAACAAAAGCTGAGAGACATCACCACCAGATCTACCTTACAAGAAATGCTAAAGGGAGTTCTTCAAGCTGAAATGAAAGGATGCTAATTAACATAAAAATAGAAATATGTAAAACTCAGCAGTACATCTAATTATATACTCAAATTCAGATTCTCTAATATAGTGATGGTGTACAAATCACTTTCAACTCTAGTTTAAAAGTTAAAAAAAAACATTAAATATGAGTACAATGATTTATTATTGGATACACAATATTAAAAAGATGTAAATTATAACATTAGTAACCTAAAATGTGAGGGAGGGAGAAGTAAAAGTGTAGAGTTTTTGTATGCTATTGAAGTTATCTTAACATAGGATGTTGTATCCATAAGATAATTTGTTTAAGCCTTATGGTAGCCACAAAGGAAAACCTGTAGTAGATATACAAATGATTAAGATAAAGGAATGAAAGCATACCACCACAAAAAGTTAACATAGCACAAACGAAAACAGCAATAGACAAACAAAGGAACACCAAAACAGTCAGAAAACATTTGACAAAATGGCAATACTAAGTCCTTCCCTACCGATAATTACTTTAAAAGTAAGTGGATTACTATGGACAGCTAATCTTCAACAAAGGAGCTGAGGGCCTACAATGGAGAAAAGAAAGTCTCTTTAACAAATGGTGCTGGGAAAACTGGACAGCCACATGTAAAAAGAATGAAAATTGACCATTCTTTTTCACCATTCACAAAAATAAACTCAAAATGGATCAAAGACCTAAAGATTAGGCCTGAAACAATAAGTCTTCTAGAAGAGAATATAGGCAGTACACTCTTTGACATCAGTTTCAAAAGAATCTTTTCAGACACTATAACTCCTCAGATGAGGGAAACAATAGAAAGAATAAACAAATGGGACTTCATCAGACTAAAGAGCTTCTTCAAGGCAAGGGAAAACAGGATTGAAACAAAAAAACAGCCCACTAATTGGGAAAAAAATATTTACAAGCTACTTATCCAACAAAGGGTTAATCTCCATAATATATAAAGAACTCACACAGCTCAACAACAAAAAATCAAACAACCCGATCAAAAAATGGGCAGAGGACATGAACAGACATTTCTCCAAAGAAGATATAAGGATGGCCAATAGACACATGAAAAGATGCTCATCATCACTAATCATCAGGGAAATGCAAATCAGAACTACACTAAGATATCATCTTACACCCATTAGATTGGCAAAAATATCCAAAACAAAAAGTGACAAATGTTGGAGAGGTTGTGGAGAAAAAGGAATCCTCATACACTGTTGGTGGGAATGCAAACTGGTGCAGCCACTATGGAAAACAGTATGGAGATTTCTCAAAAAGTTAAAAATAGAAATACCTTATGACCCAGCCATCCCACTACTGGGTATCTATCCTAAGAACCTGAAATCAGCAATTCCAAGAGTCCCATGCACCCCTATGTTCATCGCAGCATTATTTACAATAGCCAAGACGTGGAACCAACCTAAGTGCCCAGCAACTGATGATTGGATAAAGAAGATATGGTATATATACACAGTGGAATACTACTCAGCCATAAAAAAGACAAAATCGTCCCATTCGCATCAACATGGATGGACCTTGAGGGTATTATGTTAAGCGAAATAAGCCAGACAGAGAAAGATGAACTCTCTATGACTCCACTCATAGGTGGAAGTTAACATGTAGACAAGGAGAACTGATCAGTGGTTACCAGGGGAAAGTGGGGGTGGGGGGAGGGCACAAAGGGTGAAGTGGTGTACCCACAACATGACTAAAAATAATGTACAACTGAAATTTCACAAGGTTGTAAACTATCATAATCTTAATTTAAAAAGTGAAAAAAAAGTAAATGGATTAAATTCTGCAATCAAAAGAGAATGAATGGATTAAAAAAGAAAAACAAGATTGAATATGCCACCTACAAGAGACTCTTTTTAACTTTAAGGACACAGACAGGCTGAAAGTGAAGGGATGGAAAAAGATATTCCAAGCAAATGGTAAATGAAAGAGAGCTTGGGGTAGTTAAACCTATATAGAGAAAATAGACTTCAAGCTAAAAATGGTCACAAGAGGGGCTGGCCCAGTCACATAGTGGTTAAGTTCACATGCTCCTCTTTGGTGGCCCAGGGCTCACAGCTTCAGATCCTGGGCACAGACCTACACACCACTCGTCAAGCCATGCTGTGGTGGTGTCCCACATGCAAAATATAAGAAGATTGGCACAAATGTTAGCTCAGGGTGAATCTTCCTCAAGCTAAAATAGGAAGATTGGCAACAGATTTTAGCTCAGGGCCAATCTTCCTCGCCAAAATAAGAAGATTACAAGAGACAGAGAAGCTCATTATACAATGATAAAGGAGTCAATTCTTCAGGGAGAGATAACAATTAAAAATAGTCACTCAAAATTGGAGCAACTAAATATATAAATACTAACAAACTAAAAGCAGAAATAAATAGCAATACAATAATAGTAGAGGACTTTAATACCTCACTTTCAACAATGGATAGATCATCCAAACAGAAAATCAGTAAGGAAACTGGATTTGAACTACACTATACACCAAATGGGCCTTTCTGCACTACCCAGAGAGGAGTAGATATGGCATTGTTCTGAGTTCCCATCATAACTTAAAGGGAAACTTCCACAATGTTTAGAGCCCTTCATGTCCTGCAAATGAAGGAGGATGTTCTCAAGTTCCTTGAAGCAGGAACCCACTTAGGTGGCACCAATCTTGACTTCCAAATGGAACAGTTCAACTACAAAAGGAAAACTGAAGGCACTTACATCATAAATCTGAAGAGAACCTGGAAGATGTTTCTGCTGGCACTTTGTGCCATTGTTGCCATTGAAAACCCAGCTGATGACAGTGTCACATTGTTGATGAATACTATCCAGAAAGCTGTGCTGAAGTTTGATGATGCCACTGGAGACACTCACTGCTGGCTGCTTCACTCCTGTAACCTTCACTTACCAGATCTGGGCAGCCTTCCAGGAGCCGAGACTTCTGGTACTGATCTCAGGACTGACCGCCATCCTCTCACAGAGGCATATTATGTTAACGTGCCTACCATTTTTCTTTGTTACACAGAGTCTACTCTGCACTAGGTGGACATGCCATCCTGTGCAACAGAAAAGGAGCTCACTAAGTGGGTCTGATGTGGTGGATGCTGACCTGGGAAGTTTCCCATGTGCTGGGTACAATCACCCTCTCCCCCAGAAGTGGAAAGGGGCATCTGTGACCTGAGGCTTCAGGAGCCACAGCAGTTCACGTGACCCAGGTCCCGGTAATGGCACCACCAACACCAGCCCTACTGGCAATGGGGGATGGACACAAGATCCCAGGTCCCTGGCAGCAGTGGCAACACCAAAGAACTCAGCACCTCTGGCAGTAGTGCTGTCAGCACCCTCAGATTAACCCAGGAGCAGCAGCACCTGAGCCTGTGAAGAGAGCCAGGAAACTGACAGTGGAGCCCACAACCCCAGTCCCCTGCAGTAGACGTGCCCACATCAGCCCCATATGTGGCAGTGGTGCCCGCAGAGCCAATAAACCCAGAGGTGGTGAAGGTGCGCATGACCCCAGCTCTCACCTCACCACCTCCCTCCACCATGCTGAGGTAACATGACATCCAGGTGACCCCAGAAGCAGCAAAGGTGCTTGCACCCTGATGACCCCAGTGGCAGCACCCACAACTACAGTGATATAAGCAGCAAGGCATCAACAATCTTAGAGGCAAAGGCAGCACAAGGAGGGAACTGTCAATGCCTCTGGCAGAGTCAGTGGAGGGCGAAAAATGGAGGCTCCCAAATACAACAAGAATCAGCTTAGAATCAAAGTAACCAAAGCTGCATCCAAATAAGAAAGGTGTTTACTACCACAAGTGCACTGGCAGCAGAACAACTCATCAAGCACCATGAAGAGTTGCAGTAACATGGTAGCACAAGAAGAAAATGATGGCTCTCCAGAAACCAAACTTGAAGTCACAGAAGATTGTGGTCTGATAGAGAATTCAAAATAGGTGTCATGAAGAAATTACAATAATGAGTTACAATAAAACTCAGGAAGACAGTTTACTGAGCTCAGAAATCAAATTAATGAACAGGAGGAGTACTTCACCAAAGAGGTTGAAACACAAATTCTGGAAATGAAGAATACAATTAATGAGCTGAAGAATAAAGTAGAAAGTATTGAAAATAGAGCAGGTAATATGGAAGATAGAATTAGCAAGCTTGAATATCGAACTCTAGAAATGATTCAGGTGGAATAGGACAGAGAACTAAGATTTGCTTTTTAATGTAGCAATTCTATGGGAAGTATCTGACTCAATTAGGAAAAGCAACATAAGGATAATGGGTATCTCAGAAGGAGAAGAGGGAGAAAGGAGCAGAGAGCTTATTTAGAGAAATAATAGTTGAGAACTTCCCAAACCTGGGGAAGAAACTGGATATAAAAGTACATGAAACCAATAGAACACCTAGTTGTCTCAACACAAAGAGACCTTCTCCAAAGCACATTATATTAAAACTGCCAAAAGTCAATGACAAAGACAAAATATTGAAAGTGGCCAGAAAGAAGAAAATTACTTAGAAAAAGGAACCCCCATTAAGCTATCAGCGGATTTCTCAGCAGAAACTCTATAGGCCAGGAGAGACTGGAATGATATATTCAAAATGTTGAAAGATTAAAAACTGTCAGCCAAGAATATTCTATCCAGCAAAGGTATTCTTCAGATTTGAAGGAGAAATAAATATTTTCCCAGACAAACAAAAGCTGAGGGAGTTCATTGCCACCAGACCTGCCTTACAAGAGATGTTGAAAGGAGCCCTCCTACCTGAAACAAAATAACAAAGGTATACACAGCTTTGAGCAAGGTGATAGACAGAATCAGAAAATTGCAACTCTATATCAGAATAGGTTAGAAAACAATTAATTATAAAGGCTGGAGGAAAGAAAGCATCAAAAATAACTATAACCATTTTAATTTGGTAACAAACTCACAATACAGAAAAGGATAATTTGCGACAACATAAACATAGAGGGGGAACAGGAAAAGGATGGAACCTGCATAGGCAAATGGAGATAAGATGCTATTGGCAGAAAAAGAACCATCTCATCTATGATATCTTTTATACAAACTACATGGTAACGACAAAACAAAAACTCAGAGCAGAGTCATGAAACATTAAAAATAAAAAAAAAAAAAAGAGGAAACTGAGAAACACATCACAGAAAAATCACCAAACTGAAATGGCAGACAGAAATACAAGGGAAAAGAAATTATGGAAATATAGAACAACCAGAAAACAAAAGATAAAGTGGCAGTAATAAGCCCTCATATACCAATAATCCATATGTCAAACCTTAAATGTAAGTAGTTTGAAATCACCAATCAAAAGACACAAAAGTGGATAGATGGATTGAAAAACAAGAGCCACCAATATGCTGCCTTCAGGAGACCCATCTCAGCTCTAAAGACAAACATAGGCTCAGAGTGAAGGGATAGAAGATAATACTCCAAATAGCAAGCAAAATAAAACAGGTGTTGCCATACTTAGACAAAATAGACTTAAAGCCAAAAATGATAAGAGACAAGATGGACATTATGTAATGATAAAGGGGACATTCCACCAATAAGACATAACACTTAATATGTGTACACCTAACATAGGAGCACCAAAGTATATAAAGCAAATATTAACATACCTAAAGGGAGAAATTAACAGTGACACAATAATAGTAGGGAACTTTAATACCCCACTAACATCAATGGATAGAGCATCAGACAGAGTCAACACAGAAACAATGACCTTAAATGAAACATTAGACCAGGTGGACTTAATGTATATATAACATTCCATCCAAAAGCAACAGAATACACATTCTCAAGTGCACATGGAACATTCTCAAAGATAGATCATATATTAGGAGACAAAACAAGTCTCCATAAATTTAGATTAAAATAATATCAAGCCTCTTTACAGCCACAGTGGTATGAAACTCGAAATCAACTACAGGAAGAAAGTTGCAAAAGTCACAAATATCTGGAGGCTAGATCACATGCTACTGAACAACTGTTGGATCAACAAAGAAATCAAAAGAGGAATCAAAAAATACCAGGAGACGAATGAAAATGAAAACACAAACATACCAAAACCTATGGGATGCAGCAAAAGTAGTTCTAAGAGGGAAGTATGTAGCAATACAGGACTACTTTAAAAAACAAGAAAAATATCAAATAATCTAACAATAAGAACTAGAAAAAAAGAACAAATGAAGTCCAAAGTCTGTAGAAGGAAGGAAATAAAAATCAGAGCAGGAATAAATGAAATAGAGACTAAAAAGACAATAGAAACATCAATGAAACTAAGAGCTGATTCTTTGAAAAGATAAACAAATTGACAAACCCTTGACTAGACTCACTAAGAAAAAAAAAAAGAAGGACCAAATAAAATCATAAATGAAAGAGAAAAAATTACAATGGATACCACAGAAATACAAAAGATTATAAGAGAATATTATGAAAAACTATACACCAACAAATTGGATACTTAGAAGAAATGGATAAATTCTTATAATCATACAACCTCCCAAAACTGAATCAAGAAGAAATAAAGAATCTGAATAGATGAATCACAAGTAAAGAGATTGAAAGAGTAATTAAAAACCTCCCAAAAAACAAAAATCCAGGATAAATCAGCTTCTCCGATGAATTCTTCCCTGGTGAAACCAAACATTCAAAGAAGATTTAATATCTATACTTCTCAGACTCTTCCAAAAAATTGAAGTGGACAGGATGCTTCCTAACCCATTTTATGAGATCAATATTACCCTGATGCCAAAACCAGAAAGGATAACACAAAAAAGGAAAATTACAGGCCAATATCACTGATGAACATAGATGCAAAAATCCTCAATAGAATATTGGCAAATCGAATACAATACATTAAAAGGATAATATACTATGATCATGTGAGATTTATTCCAGGGACACAAGAATGGTTCAACATCTGCAAATCAATCAATGTGATACACGACATTAACAAAATGAAGAATAAAAATCACATCAACATCTTAAGAAATGCAGAGAAAGCATTTGACAAGATTAACATCCATTTATGATAAAAACTATCAGTAAGATGCATAAGGAAAGTACACCTTAAAAATGCCATATATGACAAACACACAGCCAACATCATGCTCAATGGTGAAAACTGAAAGCTATTCCTCTAAGAACAGGAACAACACAAGGATGCTTACTCTCACCACTCTTATTCAACATAGTATTGGAAGTTTCAGAAAAAGAAGTAAAAGGGATCCAAATTGGAAAGTAAGAAGTAAAACTTTATCTACTTGCAGATAACATGATTCTGTATATAGAAAACCCTAAAGGATCCACCAAAAACCTATTAGAAATAATTATTGAATACGGTAGAATGGCAGATTACAAAGTCAACATACAAAAATTAGTCTCATTTCTATACACTAACAAACTAGCAGAAAGAGAAATCAAGAATTCAATCCCATTTACAATCACAACAAAAATAATAAAATACTTGGGAATAAATTTAACCAAGGACGTGAAAGACCTGTACACTGAAAACTATAAGACATTGTTGAAAGACTGAAGATATAAAGAAAGGACAAGATATTCCATGATCATAAATTCGAAGAATAAACATACTTAAAATGTCCAAGTTACCTAAAGCCATCTACAGATTCAATGCAATCCCAATCAGAATCCCAGTGACATTTTCACAGAAATAGGATAAAGAATCCTAAAATGTATATGGAACAACAAAAGACTCTGAATAGCCAAAGCAATCCTGAGAAAAAAGAACAAAGCTGGTGGTATCTCACTCTCTGAATTCAAAATATACTACAAATCTATAGTAATCAAAACAGCATGGTACTGGCAGAAAAGAAGATGCATAGATCAATGGAACAGAATTGAGAGTCCAGAAATAAACCCACACATCTATGGACAGCTAATTTTCCACAAAGGAGCCAAGAACATAAAATGGAGAAAGTCTCTTCAATAAATGGTGTGGGTAAAACTGGACAGCCACCTGCAAAAGAAGGAAAGCAGACTATTATCTTACACCATACACAAAAATTAACTCAAAATGGATTAAAGACTTGAATGTAAGAACTGAAACCACACAACTCCTAGAAGAAAACATAGGTAGTATACTTTTTGACAGTGGTCTTAGCAGTATCTTTTTGAATATCATGTCTCCTCAGGCAAAGGAAACAAAAGAAAAAGTAAACAAATGGGACTGCATCAAACTAAAAACCTTTTGCACGGCAAAGGAAATCATTAACAAAACAAAAAGACAACATGCTAATTGGGAGAAAATGTTTGCAAATCATATATCTAATAATGAGATCATATCCAAAATATAAAGAACTCATACAACTCAACAACAACCACAACAAAAACCAACCTGGGGCCAGCCCAGTGGCGTAGTGGTTAAGTTCGCATGCTCTGCTTTGGCAGCCCGGGGTTCATGGGTTCGAGTCTCAGGTGCAGACCTACACAGTGCTCATCAAGCCACGCTGTGGTGGTGACCCATAAACAAAATAGAGGAAGATTGGCACAGTTGTTAGCTCAGGGCCAATCTTCCTCACAGAAAACAAAAACCTAACCAAAGAATGGGCAGAGGATATGAACACAAATCTTTCCAAAGAAGATATACAGATAGCCAACAGGGACATGAAGAGATATTCAACATCTCTATTAATAGGGAAATGCAAATCAAAACTATGATGAGATATCACCACACTCTCATTAGAATGGCTATTATTAAAAAGACAAAAAAATAATGAGAGTTGGAGAGGATGTAGAGAAAAGGGAACCCTCATACACTGCTGGTGGGAATGTAAATTGGTGCATCCCTGTGGAAAACAGTGTGGAGATTCCTTAAAAATTTTTAAATAGAAATACCATATAACCCAGCTATTCCACTTTTGGGTATTTATCCAAAGAACACAAAAACACTAACTTAAAAAGATATATGCACTCCTATGTTCATTGCAGCATTATTCACAATAGCCAAGACTTGGAAGCAACCTAGGTGCCCATCAGGGACAAATGGATAAAGATGTGGTGTGTATATATACACACACACACACAAACATACACTCACACACACTGGAATAATACTCAGCCATAAAAAAGATGAAATCTTGCCATTTGTGACAACATGTGTGTACTTTGAAGGTATTATGCTAAGTGAAATGAGTCAGATAGAGGAAGACAATTACCATATGACTCTATGCATATGTGGAAGATAGACAAACACATCAATAGTGAGAACAGATTGGTGTTACAAGAGGGGAAGGGGCCGGGGGAGGGCAAGAAGGGTAAAGGGGCACATGTGTATAGTGATGGATGGAAGCTAGACTTTGGTGGTGCAATGCAGTCTATACAGAAGTCAAAATATAATGATGTACACCTGAAATTTATATAATGTTATAAACTAATATTACCTCAATTCAAATCTTTTTTAAAGTCAATCATATTCCTGTATACAAGTAATGAATAGGAACTTGATGAGGGGATTTCTCTTTTTTATTATACAGGTTTCAGGTGTACAACATTATAATTCAACATCCATATATACTACAAGGTGATCATCCCCAAAAGCCTAGTTACCATCCATCACCCTACAACTGACACCCTTCACCCCTTTTGTCCAATCCCAAACCCTTCCTGTGTGGTAACCACCAATCTGTTCTCTATATCCATAAGTTTGTTTTTGTTCTATTTGTTTTGTTTTCAGATTCCACATATGAGTGAAATCATACAATATTTCTCTCCTTCTGAATTATTTTGCTTAGCATAATACCCTCAATATCCATTTATGTTGTTGCAAATGGCAAGATTTCATTCTTTTTTATGGATGACTAGTATTCCATTAGCCAGTCCTTATGGTCTAGTGGTTAAGATTCAGTGGTCTCACCATTGCAGCCTGGGTTTTTTCCTGATCTGTTGGTTTTCATACTGTGGCAGCTGCATGTTGCTGTGATGCTAAAAGCTATGCCACCAGTATTTCAAATACCTAGAGGGTCACTCATGGTGGACAGGTTTCAGTGACACTTCTAGACTAAGACAAACTAGGAAGAAGGACCTGGCCACCCACTTCTGAAAATATTGGCCATGAAAGACTATGAACAACAGTGGAGAATTGTGATATGGCACCAGAATAGAGGATGGTGCAAAAAGACCAGGCAGGGTTCCACTCTGCTGTACACAGGGTCGCTAGGAGTCAGAAATGACTCAACAGGGGCCAGCTCCGTGGCCGAGTGGTTAAGTTCGCACGCTCTGCTGCGGCAGCCCAGGGTTCAGATCCTGGGCGCGGACATGGCACCGCTCGTCAGGCCATGTTGAGGAGGCGTCCCACATCCCACAACTAGAAGGACCTACAACTAAGATATACAACTGTGTACGGGGGGGGGGGGGTACGGGGGTGGTTTGGGGAGATAAAGCAGAAAAAAAAAAAGATTGGCAACAGTTGCTAGCCCAGGTGCCAATCTTTAAAAAAAAAAAAAAAGGAAGATTGGCAACAGTTGTTAGCCCAGGTGCCAATCTTAAAAAAAAAAAAAGAAATGACTCAACAGCACTAACAAAAACAAAAGTGTTCCACTGCATATATACTGCATCATTATCTATTCATCCATTGATGGACTCTTAGGTTGTTTCTGTATCTTTGGCTGTTGTAAGTAATGCTGCAATGAACATAGGGGTTCAGATATCTTTCTGAATTAGTGTTTTTGTATTCTTCAGATAAATACCTGCTAGTGGGATAGCTGGGTCATATAGTATTTCTATCCATAATTTCTTGAGGAATCTCCATACTGTTTCCCACCATGACTGCACCAATGTACAATCCCACAAGCAGTGTATGAGGGTTCTGTTTTACCACATACTCTCCAACACTTGTTATTTCTTGTCTTTTTGGTCATAGCCATTCTAACAGTTATGAGGTGATGTCCCGTTGTGATTTTGATTTGCATTCCCCTTATAATTAGTGATGGTGAACAACTTTTCATGTGCCTTTTGGCCATTTGTATGTCTTCTTTGGGATAATGTTTTTTCAGATCTTCTGCCCATTTTTTAATCTGTTTTTTTGTTTTTGTTGAGTAGTACAAGTTCCTCATAAATTTTGGATATTAACTCCTTATCAGATATATGACTTGCAAATATTTACCCCAATTGGTAGGTTGTCGTTTTGTTTTCATTATAGCTTCCTTCACTGTGCAGAAGCTCTTTAGTTTGATTAGTCCTGTTTGCTTATTTTTCCGTTTGTTTCCCTGCCCTTCGAGTCAGATCCACAAAAACATCACTAAGATCAATGTCATGGAAATCACCACCTAGGTTTTCTTCTAGGAGTCTTAGAGTTTCAGGTCTTACATTCAAGTCTTTAACCCATTTTGAGTTAATTTTTGTCTATGGTGTAAGATAGTGGTCTAGTTTCATTCTTTTGCGCGTTGCTGTCCAGTTTTCCCAGCACCTTTATTGAAGAGATTGTCCTTTCTCCAATGTATGTTCTTGGCTCCTTTGTCGTAAACTAATTGCATTTATGTTCTTCGAGGATATTAGCCTGTAATTTTCTTTTTTTATGGTGTCCTTATCTGGTTTTGGTATCAGGTTAAGGCTGGCCTCATAAAATGTGTTTGGAAGAGTTCCCTTCTCTATCATTATAGTTCTTCTCTGTTTCTTTCTTCTCTTTCTCTCTTCCCAGGTTGTTTGATAGCTTACTTTAGTATTATGTTTAGATTCCTTTCTCATTTTCTTTTGTATGTTCACTATAAGTTTTTTCTTTATGTTTACCATGAGGTTCACATATAACATCCTATGTATATCCTAGTCTCTTTTAAGTTGATAGCAACCTAAGTTTGAACACATTCTAAAGCTTTACATTTTTACTCCCCTGCCCCCACGTTTTATATTTTTGATGACACATTTTACATCTTTTTATTTTATGCATCCCTTAATGAATTAATTTTACTTAATTTTACTACTTTTGTCTTTTGACCTGCATCCTTGCTTTATAAGTGATTGATTGCTACCTTTACTATATATTTACCATTTCCAGTGGGATTATTATATTTATATTTTTCTTATTATTAATTAGTGTCTTTTCTTTTCAGCTTAGAGAAGTCCATTTAACATTTCTTGTAAGGCCAGTTTAGTGGTAGTGAATTTATTTGGCTTTTGCTTATCTGGAAAACTCTTAGTCTCTCCTTCAATTTTGAATGATAACCTTGCTGGGTAGAGAATTCTTGCTTGGAATTTTTTTCTTTCAGCACTTTGAATATGTTACCCCCTTTCATCCTTTAAAGTTTCTGCTAAAAAATCTGCTGATAGCCTTATGGGATTTCCCTTGTATGTAAGAAGTTATTTTTCTCTAGGTGCTTTTAAGATTCTCTCTTTAGGGGCTGGCCCAGTGGCGCAGCGGTTAAGTTCACATGTTCTGCTTCTCAGCGACCCAGGGTTCACCAGTTCAGATCCCGGGTGTGGACATGGCACCGCTTGGCACACCATGCTGTGGTAGGCGTCCCATGTGTAAAGTAGAGGAAGATGGGCACGATGTTACCTCAGGGCCAGGCTTCCTCAGCAAAAAAGAGGAGGACTGGCAGTAGTTAGCTCAGGGCTAATCTTCCTAAAAAAAAAAAAAAGATTCTCTCTTTATCCTTAACTTTTACCATTTTAATTATCATGTGTCTTGGTGTGGTTCTCTTTGAGCTTTTCTTATTTGGAACTCTCCAGTCTTCCTAGAACCTGAATATCTGTTTCCTTCCCCAGATTATGGAAGTTTTCAGCCATTATTTCTTCAAATAATTTTTCTAGCCTTTTCTCTCTCTCTTCTCTGAGATGCAAACCTTCTAATACAAATGTTACTCCTATAATGCAAATGTTATTCCACTTGATGTTGTCCCAGAGGTCCCTTAAGGCATCCTTTCTTTCTTTCTTTTTTTTTTTTTTGAGGAGGATTAGCCCTGACCTAACATCTGCTGCCAATCCTCCTCTTTGTGTTGAGGAAGACTAGCTCTGAGCTAACATCCGTGCCCATCTTCTGACCCCTCAATTTTTTTTTTTTTTTTTTTTTTTTGCTGCTCTGTCTGGGTGAGATCCATTGCTTTGTCTTCCAGCTCACTGATTCATGCTTCTACTTCATCCATTCTGCTGTTGAACCCCTCTAGTGTATTTTTCAGTTAAGCTATAACATCTATTTGGTGCATTCTTATATTTTCTCTCTTTGTTGAAGTTCTCACTGTGTTCATCCATTCTTCTCTTGAGTTCAGTGAGCATCTTTATGACCATTACTTTGAACTCTTTATCAAGTAGGCTGTTTATCTCCATTTCATCAAGTCTTTTTCTGGGGATTGGTCTTGTTCTTTGGCTTGGAACATATTACTCTGCCTCATTGTGCCTTACTCTCTACGTTTGTCTATATGTATTAGGCAAAATATCTACCTCTCCCAGTCTTGAAGGAGTGGTCTTATGTAGGAGATGATCTGTGGGTCTCAGAAGCATATCTTCCCTGGCCACTAGAGCCCTTGTGTGGGCTATGTGTGTTGGCCAGCTGTGGCAGGGTTGTGGATGTGGTGTGGGTGGGTGGAGCACAGTTGTGGCACAGCTACTGCATGGGGAATGTGGGGTGTGGGGCACACCCAGCAGTGCTAGCAGCCTAGAGGGAGGACACCCAAAATGGTGCCTACCAGTGCTTCCATCCCCAGAGAAAGCCACTGCAGGTTCCTGCCTCTTCAGCAGCTGCTTTAGGATTACTAAGTGGCACTCCCTCACTTATGGCCTTGGTGCTTTTCAAACTGTTGCTTTTGTGCTGGATCTCAGGGTGAGTGGGTCTGTGCACAAACCTTTTAAGAGCAGATTCTCCATTCCCTACAGTTCCATGGTTCCCCTGGACTTAATCCTTGTTAATTTTCAAAACAGACATTTTGAGGGCTTGCCTTTCTGGTGCCAGGCCCAAGGGTTGGGGTGCCAGATGTGCAGCACAATCCCTTCACTCCTTGAGGGAAAGTTCTGTATTTGGGGGATACTTTCCCAAATGTGGGTCACTGTGCCTGAGGTGGTGTGTCTCTTTCCCTTTTGTTTTAGAGGCACTGTTCATCTAGATCTCAGGTCCTTTTCAGAGGAAAATTATTTCATATGTACTGGCAAATTTGTTGTGTCCATGAGAGAAGGTGAAGTTCAGAGTCTCCTACACTGCCATCTTGAACCCCACTTCTTATGTTTTTTTAAAAAACCTATTCATACAAAAATCTAATAACACAAAAAAAGGAGAGGAAAAAAACACTTATGCATAAATCTGTCAAAATATGTGCAGGATCTGTATGTTGAAAACTACAAAACACAGATGAAAGAAATCAAAGAGCTAAATGAGATATACCATTTCCATGGATTAAAGGATTAAGATATCAATTCTCCCAAATCTCTGAAATCTTTTTATAGATATTGACATACTAATACTAAAATTTACATGGAAAAGTAAAGGAACGAGAAGAGCTAAAACAATTCTGCAAAAGAGGAACAAAATTGGAAGATTCACACTAAGAGATTCCAAGACTTTCTATAAAGGTAGAGTAATCCAAACAGCATATCTACAAAAGAATAGACATATAAGACAATTCAAAGAAGAAAAGATTTTAAGAAGAGAATTGAAAACTAATTTTCATACAAAAACCTGGATGTGAATGTTACATTACGGTGTCTTTATTTATAATTGTAAAAAATTGGAAGCCACCAAGTGTCCTTCAACCAAACTTTAGTGTATCCATACCCTGGAATACTATTCCTCAGTAAAAATAAGTAAGTTATGGACACACATAACAACATAGATGAATTTTGCTACATGATCAAAGCCAGACCTCACGAGCTGCATATTCTATGATTTAATTTACATGACATTCTGTAAAATGTCAAACGAGGAGTGAAAAATAGTTCAGTAGTTGCCAGGGGTTGGCAGTATAGGGAGTCATTGACAACAAAAGTGCCACACAAGGGAATTTTTAGTGTGATGGCACTGTTCTGTATGGCAGAGGATACGTGACTCTGTGCATCTCTGAAAACCCCTAGCACTGTAGCCCAGTAAGAGTGACTTACTACATGCAAATTTTAAAAATTGACTGGAGTCGAAGGAACTCAGGATGGAATGTAGACTATGACAAACGACATAACCTCACTGAACGTGGTTGGGAAGGAGCTGACCCATATAAATCCAGAAAACAATGTTTTGTCTAGATAAGATAAGGCCAAAGACAAAATGAATTATATATAACCACTACTTTAGCTAGCAAATTTGTTCTAACAGGGATAGAGTTTAGCAATTCTGAAGCTGCATGTATATGAGAGTTGAGCAAATAAGTAAATATATTGTAGAGAGCTAGGTTTCTCTCTGTCAGAGAAATAAGTTACAAATTAGCAAGAGGGAAGATGCTACAATGGACTCTGTGGTGCTAGATTAGAGTCAGAAACATTAGTATGAACTCATGTTTAAGTTAAGTGTGGGTTCATATAAATATATTCTAGCTCTGTCTGCTGAGAGTACATAGAAGCAGTGATACCCCAATAGTAATAAGCATACCTAGTGCCCATATCTTGGGTTCTTAAATGAAAGGAGCAAGGGCTCCTTGTAGAAATTGCTGATTTGATGAAGGGGGCAAGGAAAATATAACATTAACCTGGAGTTTCTTTAGTGCCAGAGAACAATTAAATTAAAAAAGAGAAAAAGAAAAAAGAGGATGGAGATAGTCTGAATGTCTGGCTTGGAAGCTGTTACTCTGTCCCAGTAACAAGTAAAAAGCTGAACAAGCTGAAAGTCAACAACTCTTCTTAGAAACATCAAAGAATTGAAGTCACAAGACAAACTACAGCCCCAAAAATTGAAGAGACACAGAGGCAGATACAGAGAATCATGACTTACTGGAACAGAGACCCGTAAGCAGAAACTTCCATGGCAAACCAGCACTGAGAAAAGTCTGAACTGTAACTGATGAACTGCTAGAGGCTAGGTAGGAGCAAGTTTAAGAGATCAGAAACTTCAAGGTGGCCCAGTCTTAGGGGAGTGTCCTCACACTTTCATGAGTTTTACCTCCAGAAGCTCTATCAAGTTCTCCCAGTGAAGACTGGAGAAAAATCTTCTCATGCTTCAGGCAGGGGGAGGGGGAAAGTAGCCATTTTACAGTCCGCCAGAGCATTCTGTTCTTCTTAACAAAAGGTTTGCCCTCAAAGGAAACTGTGATCAGAGGCTAACCTGCTGAGGTTTTATCAGAACCTAAATGACTTGGAGGGAGAGAAATACCCAACTCCAGCCTCCATTAGGAAGGAGAACTCACTCCCCTTCCTAATGTGAGGAAGGGCACTAATGAGAACTTGTGAAGTACAGAGCCCAGGCATACAGGCTCACTAAAAGACTGAGTCCTAATCACTGGACTTTAGAACACTTCCCCTCCCGCAACACCTCACAACAACACAATTAAAGGCCTATGTACTAGAGTTCTTTATACCTGGTACATCATGTCTGGCTTTCAACAAAAATTTACAAGTCATACTAAAAGGTAAAAGAAAACACAGTTTGAAGAGACAAAGCAAGCATCAGAAGCAGAGTCAGATATGGGAGGAGTATTGGAATTATCAGACCAGCAATTTAACCATGATCAATGTGGTAAGGGCTCTAATGGAAAAAAGTGTACAACATGCAAGATCATATGAACAATGTAAGCAGAGAGAGGGAAATTCAAAAAAACAGATGCCAGAGACCAAAAACACTGTAACAGAAATGAAGAATACCTTTGATGGACTCATTAGTAGACTAGACATGGCTCAGGATATAATCTCTGAGCTTAAGGATATATCAATAGAAACCTCCAGAACTAAAAAGCAAAGAGAAAAAAAGCCTGAAAAAGTGGAACAGAACATCCAAAAAGTGTGGGAATATCAGAAGGTGGAGAAAGAGAAAAAGGAGCAAAAGAAATATTTGAAGTAATAATGACTGAGAATTTCCTTGAATTGTCAGATACCAAACCACAGAACCAGAAAGCTCAGAGAACACAAAGCAAGATAAATACCCCAAAAAATTACACCTAGTCATATCATGTTAAAACTGCAGAAAATAAAAAATAAAGAAAAAAATCTTGACAGAAGCCAGAAGGAAAAATACTTTACCTATAAGGAGCAAAGATAAGAATTACATCTGACTTCTCAGAAACCACACAAACAACAAAAGAGTAGAAAAAATCATTTAAAGTGTTGAGAGAAAAAACCCACTAACTTAGAATTCTATATCCTGCAAAATTATCCTTCAAAAGCGAAGCAGAAATAAACACTTTTTCAAACAAAAAAAAAACTGAAGAAATTTGTTGCCAGTAAACCTGCCTTGCAAGAAATGCTAAAGTTCTTCAAAGAGAAAGAAAATTCTATTTGTCAGGAACTCATATCTACAAAAGGAAGAGCATTAGAAAAGGAACAAGTGATAGTAAAATAAAAACTTTTATTTCTGTTATTCCCAATTGATCTAACAGGTAACAGTTGTTCAAAATAATAATAGCAATAATGTATTCAATGATTATAGCTTATATATAAATGAAATGAATGACAGCAATGTTACAAGAGCTGCAAGGGAGGAATTAGGAATATTTTGTCTTTATAAGGTACTTGAACTACCCGTGAAGTGATATAGTGTTATTTGAAAGTGGACTTGGATTAGTTGTAAATATATATTGCAAACTCTAGGGCAACCACTAAAAAAAGTAAAAAAGGAAGTAAAATTGATATGCTAAAAAGGAGAGAACACAGAATTATATAAATGCTCAGTTAAAACCACAAAAGGCAGAAAAAGAATGGAAGACAAATAAGAACATAGAACAAGGGCAATAAGTAGAAAACAGTAACAAATATGGTAGATATTAATCCAACTATATCAATAATCACTTTAAATGTCAGTGGCCTAAATATACCAATTAAAAGACAGAGATTGTCTGAGTTTATCAAAAAATAAGACCCAACTATATATTGTCTTCAAGAAACTTACTTTAAATGTGAAGCTACATATAGATTAAAAGTAAGGTGATGAAGAAAGGTATCCCATGCTAACACTAATCAGGAGAACACTGTAGTAGCTGTATGAATCCAGACAGAGCAGCTTCAAAGCAAGGAAAATTATCAGGGAAAAAAGAGGGTTTACATAATGATAAAGGGGTCAGTTGTCTGAGAAGTCATAATAGTCCTTAATGTGTATGCACCTACCAACAGAGTATCAAAATATGTGAGGCAAAAACTGATAGAACTGCTACGAAAAACAGATGAATCCACTAGTACAGTTGGAGACTTCAACAGACCTCTATCAGAAACAGACATATACAGCAGGCAAAAAAATCAGTAAAGACATAGTTGAATTCAACAGCACCATGGATCGACTGGATATTATTGTCTATAAACTCTTTCATCTAAAAGCACTAGAATACACATTCTTCTCAAGCTCTCATGGAACCTTCAGCAAGACAGACCACATTCTACATCATAAAACACACCTTAACAAATTTAAAAGAATAGAAATTATACAATGTATGTTCTAAGACCACAATGGAATTAAACTAGAAATCAAGATATAAAGGTAGCTGGAAAATTCCGAAGTAGTTGGAGATTAAGCAATACACTTCTAAATAACATATGAATCAAAGAAGAAATCTCAAGAGAAATTTAAAAATATTTTGAACTAAATGAAAATACAACTTGTCAAAATTTGTGGAATTCAGTGAAAACAGTGATTAGAGGCAAATTTATAGCCTTGTATACATATATTAGAAAAGCAGAAAGTTCTAAAATCAATTATCCAAGATTCCACATTAGGAAACTAGAAAAAGAAGAACAAATTAAATCCAAAGTAAGCAGAAATAAGAAACAATTAGGGCAGAAATAAGTGAAATTGAAAATGAGGTCAAGAGAGAAAAACAATGAAACTAAAACCTGATTCTTTAAAAAGATAAATAAAATTAACTTCTAGTCAGTCTAAGAAAAAAGAGAGAAGACACAATACTAATGTCGGAAATTACTAATATCAGAAAGTAAAGTTAGGACATCACTACAAATCCCATGGACATTAAAAGGATAATAAAGGAATACTACAAACAATTCTATGCCCAAAAATGTAATAACCTAGATGAAATGGACCAATTCCTTAAAAGACACAATCTACCAAAGCTCACACAAGAAGAAATAGACAATCTGAACAGGCCCATATCTATTAAAGAAATTAAATCAATAATTACTAACCTTCCAAAACATAAAGCACTAGGCCCAGATGAGTTGACTGGTAAATTCCACCAAACATTTAAGGAATCTCTACAATCTCTTACAGAACATAGAAGCAGAGAGAAGACTTCCTTTCATCCTATGAGGACAGCATTGCCCTAATACCAAAACCAGACAAAGACATTACAAGAAAACTACAGACCAATATCTCTCATTAGCAGAGATGCCAAAATTCTCAACAAAATATTAGCAAATTGCATCAAATAATGGATGAAAAGAATTATACACCACCAAGTGGGGTTTATCCCAAGTATGCAAAGCTGGTTCCACATTTGAAAATCAATGCAATGTAATATGATCCATCACATCAACAAGCTAAAGAAGAAAAATCACATGATTATAACAATAGATGCAGAAAAAAACATTTGACAAAATCCAATACCTATTCATGATAAAAACTTTCAGCAAACCAGGAACAAAAGAGGGGAACTTCCTCAACTTGACAAAGAACATCCACAAAAAACCTGCAGCTAACATCATACTTAATGCTATAAACTAGAAGCTTTCCTACTAAGATCAGAAACAAGGCAAGGATGTCCCCTCTCACCACTCTTTTTCAACATCATACTGGAAATCCTACTAATACAATAAGAAAAGAAAAGGAAACAAAACATTTACAGACTGGGAAGGAAGAAATAAAAGCATCTTTGTTCACAAATGATATGATTGTCTTACATAGAAAAGCTGAAAGAATCAACAAAAAAAAAACTCCTGGAACTAACGAGCAATTATAGCAACGTTGCAGGATACAAGGTTAATATACAATGCCAATCATTTTCCTAAAAACCAGCAATAAACAAGTGGAATTTGATATTAAAAACAATACCATTTACAATAGCATCCCAAGAAAATGAAAAACTTAAATATAAATCTAACAAATATATGCAAGATCTATATGAGCAAAACTACAAACTGATGAAAGAATAAGTAAGTAAATATAGAGGTATTCCATGTTTATGGATAAGAAGACTCAATATTACCAAGATGTCAGTTCTTTCCAACTTGAACTATAGATTCAATGCAATTCCAATCAAAATCCCACATATAAACAATGGATATAAACAAACTGATTCTAAAGTTTATATAGAGAGGCAAAAGACCCAGAATAGCCAACACAATATTAAAAGAGAAGAACAAAGTCAGAGGACTGACACTACCCAACTTCAAGAATTACTATAAAGCTACAGTAACAAAGACTGTGGTATTGATGAGAGACTAGACTGATGGATCAATGGAACAGAATAGAGAACTGAGAAATAGACTCAAACAAATATAGTCAACAGATCTTTGACCAAGGAACAAGGGTAACACAATGGAGAAAGGAGAGATTTTTCAATAAATGGTGCTGGAAAAACTGGAGAGCCACATGCAAAAAAGACAAAAAAAGAAAAGAGAAAAGAGAAAACTGTGTCTGGACCTATATCCTTTGCAGATATTTACTTGAAGTAAATCATAAACTTAACGGTAAAGTGCAAAACTTTAAAACTCCTAGAAGATGACATAGGAGAAAATCTAGATGATCTTGGTTTGGCAATAACTTTTTAGATATAACACCAAAGACATGATCCATGAAAGAAATAATTGATAGGCTGGACTTCGTTCAAATTAAAAATTTCCACTGTGCAAAAGACAAGAAGATGAGGAGACAAGCCACAGACTACAAGAAAATATTTGCAAGAGATGTATCTGATAAAGCACTGTTATCCAAAATATACAAAGAACTCTCAAAACTCAACAATAAAAAACCAAACAACTCAGTTAAACAATGAGCAAAGATACGAATAGACTTCACCAAAGATAGATGGCAAATAAGCATATTAAAAGATGCTCAATATCATATGTCGTTAGGGAAATGCAAATTAAAACGAGATACCACTACACACCTATTAGAATGGCCAAAATCCAAAACACTGACACCAAGCGTTGGCGAGGATGTGCAGCAACAGGAGATCTCATTCATTGCTGGTGAGAATGCAAAATGGTCCAGCCACTTTGGAAGAGTTTGGCAATTTCTTAGAAAACTATGCTTACTCATACCATATGATCCCGCATTAATGAACTGAAAAACTTAAGTCCCCACAAAAACTTGCACATGGATGTTTATAACAGCTTTATTCATAATTTCCGAAACTTGGAAATAATCAAGATGCCCTTCAGTAGGTGAATGGGTAAATAAACTGGAGTCCATCCAGACAATAGAATATTATTCAGTGCTAAAAAGAAATGAGCTATCAAGCCATGAAAAGACATGGAGGAACCTAAAATGCATATTATTAAGTCAAAAAAGCCAATCTGAAAAGGCTACATACTGTCCGATTCAAACTATAAGGACATTCTGAGGCAGGCAAATCTATGAAGACAGTAAGAAATCAGTGATTACCATGGGTTAGAGGGGAGGGAGGGATGAACAGGCAGAGCACAGAGGATTTTTAGGGCAGTGAAACTACTCTATGTGATACTCTAATGGTGGATACATTTGTCAAAACCCCTAGAATGTATAACACCAAGAGTGAACTCTAATGTAAACTATAGATTTTGGGTGAAAATGATGTATCAGTGTAGGTTTATTGAGTGCAACAAATGTACCACTCTGGTGCAGGATGTTCACAGAGGAGAAGGCAGTATGTGTATGGGGGCAAGAAGTATGTAGGAACTCTCTGTACTTTCTGCTCAGAGCCAGCCTGAAAGAGCTCCCAATGGCTAAAGCTGGAACATATTTAGCAAAATAATAAATGTAGAAATGGATTATAGCCCAAAGAATGAAATAAAACTCCATGTGTCCATACAGATAAAAACAAATAATTGAATAAATAAATAAATAGAGACTGGACAAGTCTTTCTTACAGATTCTAATGAGTCACTGTAGAAAACGGCAGTGAACTTCAGCCAAATACCACCAGCAACACACTTGTAGTAGAACAATTTGTATTTTAATAGTCATTGCAATGAGAAAGAGTGAACACCATATGGGAACCAAAAAATGTTTTATTAAAATGGTGTTAGAAAGGAATTATACGACTTGAGCTTTGGTTAGTTCATTTTGCAGAGGTTCCAAGGCAGTTGAATTTGGTCTGGGTTGGATGCTGTAAAAAAAATTTAAAAAAAGCAACAGTCACTCATATCAGCTGAGAGAATCATGTTTAGCATTTTGAGAGTGGTAGAGCAACCTTGTTTTTGTCCATACTTATGCAAAATTATAAAGTGGTTGTGCCTTGGGCTGGCCCCGTGGCTGAGTGGTTAAGTTCACGCGCTCCGCTGCAGGCGGTCCAGTGTTTCGTTGGTTCGAATCCTGGGCCCGGACATGGCACTGCTCATCAAACCACGCTGAGGCAGTGTCCCACATGCCACAACTAGAAGGCCCCACAACAAAGAATATACAACTATGTACCGGGGGGCTTTGGGGAGAAAAAGGAAAAAAATAAAATCTTTTAAATAAATAAAAATAAAGTGGTTGTGCCTGTCTTACAAGGTCACAGAATGACCTTGTCTGATTGGTGTTCAGTGACATTATTTAGGTCCAACAGGAAAACATCACTGTTCGCTGTGAGCACCAGAACAGCAGTTAGCCACAGCCAGGCTCTGAGTGTCAGTCAGTTCCTGCATGTCAGAGGCTGCTTCATATTTCCTCAAACCAATGAGGGAAATTGAAAATCACCATTAGAACACCAGAGTAATAATTGATGTAGGCAAGATCCACTGACGAATGCTAAATTGGTGGGCGATACTTTGAGGAGAAACAAGATGTTTTATAGCCTCAAAATATCTTTCCGCAAATATTTATTAGTTACTGTAGTGGTGCCCCATCTTACACTGGCAGCACCAGACTCGGACGAGGTGGGGCGCAGCTCAGGTTTGCAGCCCTTCTTAGCACATGCAAGCTAGGCAACCCGGCGTGGGGCAGGGTCTCACGCAGAGGATACGAGTGAAGGGCCAGCATTTCCTAGGAAAGGAGCTGAGAGGCCTTACATTGTAAAAACACTAGTATTCTTTAAGCACTTAATTTAGAAATTTAATTTAAAAACTTAGAAATTGTCTTTTAATTGCATATAGCTTGAATCCCTATGAAAGTTATGCCATAGATATAACCTTACTCTGTTCCAGCACCTACCTCATTGTTCTTACAAGGTTACTGAAAGTTCTCTTTCCACTGCTTAAACCCCGGCTCTGATACATACTACTGTCTCACTTGCTTTTCTTCCCGGACTTGAACTTTTATTGCCCCAGGATCAGTTTTCAAATATTTTAGCAATAGCATCCATGTTAATATAGACACACTGTTAATACATTCTCAATTCTTTTCTGATCATTACTAAAAGTCTTTATTGGAATGAAAGTTGGAATTGTTACTTTACGTTTAACAAACAAAATACATAAATGTCAAAGAGAAAAAAACACACAAAACTTTTTTTAGAATTCTGATTGGAACTTTAATTTTATTCTTTCCATCTAGGAAACTGATATTTATTAAAGTTTAAGTGTCAACAGAACAAAGTTTTACACCTTGATTCGCATAAACTGCACTAACTTACTGGTAACATTAATATTTTTTACTTGCTCACCAAAACTGAGTCTCTGTCTTTTTAGCATTGCAATATAAAATTATCTATATTACAAAATATTAACCAAGAAAAGTCTGTGTGTTTATAAGTATATGTACATATAAAGGTCATAAAATGTGTTCAGAGGTTCCTAATTTGGCTTCTAATTTCAGAAGTGTGCACATAAATTCTAAGCAAATTCATCCCTAGGAGATGCATAATTTGCATAATCATTTTCTTATCGAGTTGTGTGTAATTTCAGGTATTACTTATGTAAGACTGAACAGCTTATGTACTTTTTTCTTTTTTTCCCAGAGAAAAATGCTGAGGATTATAGATATTATTCCTTTATGCTAATGACAGGCTCCATTTTCTAGTATTTGTTACATTTTACAATTTTATTTACAAAAGCTGTTTACATATGATAAAGTCAACTGTATATTGGGACCCACAAAGTGGGGGCTCATGTCACAAATCTAAACCTCAGTCAGCCCGCACTTGTGGGACACGTCTCATTGTCAAGGAAAACTAACTACAACAACCACAATCCTCCAACTCAGTTTTAGCCAGCTTACTTTACCCTAGAAAATTTCAAGATCTCTGACCTCCTACCAATCATGCTCCGCTTCCACGTTTCCTCTTCTAACATTCTAGAAAATTCACTCTTGCCCAAAATCCCTCAGAAGAGTGCTCCACTGCATGTTAGGCACTGTACTCCCGTAATCCATAGATTGTTTTCCTTTGAATAAAGGACATCAAACTCATTGCTAAATTCTCTTGGTTTTGTTATTTGACACATATATCTTTACTTTTCTTGGCAGCTCTGAGTTAAAAGGCACACTTTTGAAAAGACAGTTCAAAATTCTCCCTTTATGAACTTTACATTACAAAATTTCCAAACACATCTAAAGCCGAAAATAGTAAAATGAGCATACCATATTCCAGAGAGAGAAATTCTTAACAATTTGCTATATTTGCCTTTTCTAAGTTATTTGCTTTTAATTACAAGTATATAATACAATGCTAAGTACCTTAATACGCAGCTCTAAAAAAATAATAAACTTACCTACATAATCCCAATGTTATCACAATCAACAAAAGTAACAACTTCCCTTAATATTTCTAATATCCAATGCATATACAGATTTCCCCGATTTTCTCCAACCAGGATCCGATCACGGACCCACACGGTATGTGTGCTATGGCAAAATTTAACCCATAACCTCTGGGCTTTGGCAGAGTCGGGACACCAGTCATCAGTAGAGACTGTTTATAACATCTCATTACTCCCTAACTCTTCCCCACGCCACCCCACCCACGTCCACACACGCCCCCACACTCACGCATTATGTGAGCGATCGCGGTGTTTTACGGGATACGTAGTCTCGAACTTTACGGGTTCTCGCGCAGCATTCTGGGAACGGATGGCCTGCGTTTCCTGCGCATGTGCAGTCAGCCCCGCTTTTCTGCTTCCGCCGTCTCCTGCCTCGCGAGTGTGGAGGTTTCGCGCCTCAAGTGAGAGCGTTGGCGGGTTTGCGCGTCCGCGCAGCTCGGGGGGCAGCGTGGAGGGGTGGGCTTGTGCCCAGGGGAAGGGAACAGGAAGGACTCCCCCCGCCCGGGGCCGGAGCCAGGCCCGGACGCAGCCCTAGGAAGGCGGGAGGGGGCGGGCCCAGGCCCAGGGGCGTCAGAAGGACTCGTCCTGGGGGGCAGACGCTAGGCGTGCGCGGCGGGAGGGGGCGCCGGCGCGGGCGCGGGCGCGGGCGCGGGCGCGGGCGGGGGCGGGCCCGGGCCCGGGGGCGTCAGAGAGCCTCGTCCTGGGCGGGCGGGGGCGGGTCCAGGCCCAGGGGCGCGTGAGGGCCTCCTCCTGGACTGCAGTCGCTGGGCGTGCGCGTGCGGGGGGCGCGGCGCGGCTGCCTGAGAGCCTGCCGTGGCGGGGCTGAGCTTAGGGGACCGAGGGCCCGGGCGATTCCGCGTGTGTCGCTCGGGCATCGGTCAGGTGTGTCATCTGAAAATAAGGATATTAGTGAAAGCTGCTTCGTGGCGTTACGCAGAGAGAAGTCGTCGTCTGTAAAGCGTTTAGCCAAGTGCTAGTTAATAAGCGCTGGTAAGTACCGCCTGATAAGCAACGTGTAGTGTCGGCTCCCGTCATGTTTGGAAGACACTTTGTTCTTTTTATTTCGTATTTCGTTTAATCCTCACAACCACCCTAATTATAGGTATAACCATCTCATTAAAACATAAGAAAATGGGCTCAGAGGAGTGCAGCTCCAGACCCAAGGTCGCAAAGGTGAGGAAGCTAGGATGCAAACGCAGATGGGCTCCCCGCCCCCCATCAGGCTGTTCCTAACAGCAGGCCTGCCTCAAACCCAGTGCGGCAGCCTGTGCAGCGCTCGCAGGGGGACTTTCTGCCACGTCCCCAGCGCTGTCATTGTCAAGTCAGTGTGAACGGAGGTTCAGTCTGTGGCGAGTGTACTTGTTCTGGGATTTCTAGTGTGTCTCCAGAGCCTCTGGGTAAGACTAAGGCTTCCGGCACCTCCTGCACTGTCGAGGCTGCCCGTCCCCGGAAGGCTCAGTCTGATGTCGTGGTGCACTGCTGTCCCACAGAAAGACACAGTCAGCCAGATATGTAATTTTAAATGTGAAACATACGAAGTTAATTTTAGGAACATGTGTTTCTCTCAATATAGCCATAATGTTATTTCAGCATGTGGGCTAGCCACATTTCAAGTGCTCAATAGTCGGATGTGGCTGGTGACTACAATAACGGATTGAACACTTCTAATGAATTCCGAGAGAATTAGGTGTAAGGCTCTATACCACTGGTTCCCAAGCAGTGTAATTTTGCTCCCCAGAGGACTTCCGGAAATGTCTGGAGACGTTTTTGGTTGTCACAACTGGGAGGAGTGCTACTAGCATCTTGTGGGTAAAGGCCACAAATACTGCTAGACATCCTACAAAATGCACAGAACAGCCCCCCATGACAACGAGTTATCCAGCCCAAAATGTCAGTAGTGAAGTTGAGAAATACTGCCGATGGAAGTTTCAACTAAAATGGATTTGATTCCTAGGTCTAAGTCTCAATATCTCAGGAACAAAGTCGCTCTTGTTTGGAAGGAAGGACGGAGCCCTGGGGACAGGAGTCCCACATGGAAGAAAAGCCCATCTGACAGGGACCACCCTCACCAGAGCTTCAGAACAGATGCAGAAGAACTCAGAAAGGAGCGGGTCCTGTTTGCTCTACCAGTCACTGTTGTTAATCACCTTGCTCAGAGAGAGCCAGACTTGGTGATGTCCCCACATCCAGAAGCCGTCATAGACTATGTGACAGTGGACACTGGACCAGCTTCCAGCAGGTGGTAAGCTGGGCTTGAGAGGGCTGGGGGACTGTCAGGCTGCACAGGAAATGCCCCAGCCACAGCCAGAGCTGAGAAAGGTCTGTCTTCACTCCGGAAACAGCCCCCCATTTTCTTCATTCTTCTCTCACTCTTTCCAGATTCTGAGCCACTCTCACACCTTGTCCATCACATGTGGCATCTGGAGATATGCAGAAGATTCCTTTGTTCTGAACATAATAAATCACAAAATGATAGTATAGGAAGGGACTTCCATTTCTGACTCTTTTGAAACCTTAAAAAAATATTGAGCCTGAGATGTATGTCCCCTGGTCACCTAAGATAGAGCTAGGAGCAAAGCACAGTGCTATTCATTCTGTCTTTTTGAGAATTTGCAACAAATTGGAACAAAGAGATTTTAAAATATTTTGTCATTAAGCATCTTATCTTTTTTTTCCAGAGTTTTGTGTTGCTTTTCTAACTCAAGGTGTAAATAATATTCTAGGATATTAATATTAATCCTGTTTTAATTTTTTGTTAATTAGAGGGGACATACATTTTTTTAAGTCAATAGGAAGATAATTTACAGTCATCCAGTGAAAAACAGCAAGGTTACATCCACATGATCCTATCAGGAAGTGCTGTCTCTGTGGTGCTTCCTGCCCCTTCTCAAGGGTCAGCAGAACGTTCTCTGTAGGGAGGCCTTTTCCCTAACTGGTGTGATGAGATTTTGAGGCAAGTGAATACAGAAGCTCACCAGACCTCTCATGCCTCCATTCCTCTTTCCTTACCCCCAGCTTATCCCGCACACTTCTCTGCACTTTCCCCAGAGCAGCAGAAAATGAACATATCTCAGGTGAGTTATTGATTACCACGTTTTTTAATAATGGATTTTAAAGGTGGTTAAGGAACCATATACATTAACACAGCGTAGCAGAAAGAGCAGTGGATCAGAATCATTGAAGGAAGACGGAGGAAAGCAGAGGAGGAGCGCAGCAGAGGAGGAGCGCAGCAGAGGTGGCGATGCCTAGATGCAGGTCCTCTGATGCTACAGATTGTCCGAAGTGCAGCTGCAGGTTTCGTCCTGACCTTTCTGATAGCCCTGGCGGAGTCAGACAGACTATATTTGTTTGAAGATTTGCATTGATGAGAGGCTTCAACCAAACATTCCTCATGGAATCTAAAGTCATCAAACTTAGGAAAAATGTATTTGTTGGTCTTCATGTGGGTGATAGTGCAAATCTTTCCAATAACAACCCTGAAATAAATGCAGGCGGTTGTTCCCACTTTCCCCTCAGTGGAAGTAGTGGGCATATTGCCAAAGCAGGGCTTTTGATAACACACTTGTTCAGGTAACTAAAACAGAAGTTGAGGTAAACATTTTTCTGATTATCCTGCTGGATCTAGGAATACTACCAAAACTAACTAGAGGTCCACTGAATGGCCTGCATGTTCATGTCCTTAAAATAGCTCTGTGAATATGTCTCTCAAGTACCTGTCATAACAAGTTGTTCAGAGACTGTTTAAATTCTCTTCTCTGGCATCTGTTACACACTTGCTGTTCCCAGTTACGACCAGTGCACGAGGCCTTGGTGTCTCTGCTCGTATGCCTGTGACCCGCACTCGCCAGTCACCTAATGAAAGTCAAATCCAGTGGGTCTTCCCTAGTCCTTACCTCAGTGGACCTCTCTGCTGCGCCTGCCTCTGCCCCGACCCTTTCCCTCGGGACAGTCTCCTGAGTTAGTGTCTGTGACACCCTCCTGCCACTGTCTTCTTGTGTTTCTTGCATGGAGTCGTCTTCCTTCTCTTCCCCTTTCACGTGTCTCATCCACAAGTTTGGATTCCTTCTCGTTGTTCTTCGAACTAATCTTTGTGACCCATTTCATCCCCTCTCTGGTTTTAACCATGATGTATTTGCTGCTTCTCCACAATGTGGTTCTTCAGCCCACTCTGACCAATAGCACTTTTTGTGATGATGTAAATGATCTGTATCTGCGCTGTCCAGAATGGTGGCCACTGGCCACATGTGCCCGTTGAGCACTTTAAATGTGGCTAGTGTGACTGGGGAAGTGAGTTTTTAACTTAAGTTTTAAATAATCACGTGTGGCTGATGTCTACCATGTTGGACATGGTTGACTCCACATCTCTGTGGGTATCTAAAGGGCATCTCCAGCTCAGCTGATTCAAAATCAGAGTTAATATTTACAGCCCTTCCCAGACAGATCCTCCCCATCTTTCCCTGTTAGATGATACAAGCCCATTCAGCCAGACACCCAAGCCATAAAAGTGGGATACGTCCTTGGCTCCTGTTGCTCGTACGCTCATCTCCTGCCACGTCTGGTCTGTAGTTGTGTCTTGCTGCTTTTCTTATCTGTGTAGGTCGAAGATAACAGCAATTTTATATGGTTCAACCTAAGACATTTTAAATGCATTCTTCTACTTTATCCCTCCTACTGCTGTCTCATGGCCTCTTGACTGAACTGTTGGAATAGCTTCTCTGCTGATCTGCCCACCTCTGTCTTCACCTCCTAAGCCCCTCTTCCACAGGAGAAGTTCGTCTCAGTGCGAATGAGGTCACGTCTCCTGCGTGTGTGAATCACTGCATGGCTCCTCACTCCCGTACGGTACAGTCCCCAGTCTCAGGGCGACCTTCAGGCTTGGGAGGCGTTACCCCTTCCCATTTTTTCTTTTTCCTTTACTGCTGCTCCGACTTTTGACAACTGTTTATTGAGCAGCAGGTGTTCCAGGGAAGTGACACGTGCTATAGTCACAGCTTACACAGTACAGATACTTTTCTTTCTTAATATCATTCAGTGGGAAAGAAGACATTAAAAAATTCAATATGTGACTATTCTAGAACACCACCAAACCTCATTTACTTTCTTAAACGCATCCTTCTGTTGCTGACTCTGCCTCGTATCATGTTCTCTTTGTCTTCTCTGGAGTGATCTTTAGAACCGTGTCCTCATTCTGTTTACCTGGTGCTATGGACTGAATTGTGTCCCCCGCACGTTCGTATGTTGAAGCCCTAACCCCCAACGTGACTGTATTTGGAGGTGGGGCTTTTAGGAGGTGATTAAGGGTAAATGAGGTCATAGGGTAAGATCCTAATCTGATAGGATTGGTTGCCTTATAAGAAGAGGAAGAGAGAGATAGAAGCTTCTCTATCTTTCCCTGCCCTGGCACCAAGGAAAGACCATGTGTGAGGTCACAGGGAGAAGGTGCCCATCTGTAAGCAAGGAAGAGAACCTCACCAGAACCCAAGCATGCTGATACCCTGATCTCAGACTTCCAGCCTTTAGAACTGTGAGGAAATCAATTTCTGTTGTGTAAGCCACTCTGTCTATGGTGTTTTGTTATGGCAGCCCATGCAAAAAAGACACCTGGCTCAATTGCTTCCTTTTTTTTTTTCATTTTATTTTTAATTGTGGTAACTGCAAAAATAAAATTTACCATCCTAGCCATTTTTTATGTGTACAGTTCAGTAGTGTTGAGTACATTCATATTATTGGGCAACCAATCTTGAGAACTCTTTTCATCTTGCAAAACTAAAGCTCTATACCCATTAAACAACCCCCCATTCCTCCCTCCCTTCAGCCTCTGGCAACCACCACTCTACTTTCTGTCTGACTTTCCCTACTCATGTAAGTGGAATCATACGGTATTTGTCTTTTTGTGACTGGCTTAATTCACTTAGCATAAAGGCCTCAAAGGTCATCTGTGTTGTAGTATTTATCAGAATTTTCTTCCTTTTTAAGGCAGAATAATACTGCATTGTGTGTATATACCACATTTTACTTATTCATTCATTCGATGACAGACACTTAAGTTGCTTCCACCTTTTGGCTGTTGGGAATAATGCTGCTGTGAACATAGGTATACAATATCTCTTCAAGACTTTGCCTTTCATTTGTGTGGATATACCCAGAAGTGGCATTGCTGGAGCATGTGATAATTCTATGTTTAATTTTTTGAGGAACTGCCATACTGTTTTCAGCAGTGGCTGCACCATTTTACATTCTCACCAGCAATGCACAAGGGTTCCAGTTTCTCCAGGTCCTTACCAACACTTCTATTTTTCTGATAGTAGCCATTCTAATGGCTGTGAGGTCTGGCTCTTTACTTTTGACCTATCATGAGTCAGCTTTGGTTGCCTCAGCGAGGAAACAATGCTGTTTTCTTTCCCCCTATCTCCTGCTGGACTAATTTCCCTTCCTCTTCTAAATCCACACAGCCCCCTGTCTTGCTCCTGTCGGCACTTCACACATTGGTGGAAATAAGCTGATATGTATTTGTCTCTCCAATTAGAGCATTACCTTCACAGTCTGGAACCACCACAGGTTCATTTCATAGGCTCTGTTGCCAGGCCCTCAGCTTCTCTAGTTCAGATTGCTCATTAAATTCTGTTCTGAATAAAAGATGATCTCCTCTGAATACAGAACTGGGCCACTGAAAGAATCTGTTTTTCCGTTCTTAGAACACCACCTCATTTCTCACAACGTGGAGCCCATGCCATTGTTATCTTCTCTCCTAGGAACCTGCGCACACTTGTTCTACCCGTGAGAAATTGGCCTGTTCTTGTGAAGGAAGGACTCCTCCAAGAGGAAGGTTTCCTGACTTCCTCTCTGTCTTGTGTTTCCTCTCATGCATTGTCATGTAGCCTCCTAATCTTTAAGACCTTATCTCTTCCAGATTGTTTGTTTGCTGGTAAGGACTAAACTTCCTGTGGGCAAGTACAGTCCCCTTGGAGGAGATACTAGGAATAATGTGAAGATTTCTTCCTCATACAAGGGAAATAATCAAGTCATGATTAAAGGAATTAGCTGATTAATTAGTCATTTGAATTGAGTCGGCATCAGGATTTGCAATTTGTCAAAGAAAGAACACATTGGTGGTGTAGTTTCAGTTGATCATGGATGGAGAGTTGGAAAGGATTGTGTCAGTCCTGCAGAACAGGTGGGATTTGAGTTGTTGCAGAGTGTGGGGAGGTTACTGCATTTTGAGAGAACAGCATGAAGTGGACTAAACAAGGCAGGAAGGTCCAGTAAGACTGCTTGTTACACTGTGGACTTCTTCTTAGGGAATAATAAGCGATAGAGATGGAGATAAATGTTGGGACCAGACTCGGTGTATTAGTCTGCTAGGGCTACCATAATAAAGACCCACAGACTGGGTGGCTTAAACAAGAAATTTATTTTCTCAGGGTCTGGAGACTCAAAGTCTGCAATCTAGCTATGGACAGGGCTGGTTCCTTCTGAGAGCTGTGAGGGAAGAATCTGTTCCAGGCCTCTTTCCTTGGCTTGCAGATAGATGGCTGTCTTCTCCCTGTGTCTTCACTTCATCTTCCCTCTGTACACATCTGTGTCCAGATTTCATCTTATAAGGACGCTAGTCATATTGGATTAGGGCCCACCCTGATGACGTCATTATAACTTAATCACCGTGTAAAGACCCTGTCTCCAAATACAGTAATATCGTGAAGTACGGGGGGTGAGGACTTCAGTATGTGAGTTTGGGGTCGGACAAAAAGCCCGTTATCACTAGAAATCCTTGGATGCCATTCTTAAGGGCTTGGTTTTATCATGAGTTCTAATACATAACATGGGGAAGAAATGCATGTAATCAAAGCAGTTTTGTTTTTAATCTGGAAATACTAATGGAATGTGAAAGACATGAAAGGAGTGAGGTGAGAGTCAAGATGACTCCAGAATTTTTCAGACAGGAGGGCAGAATGGTGATCGCTGTTCTAGAAGTTTATGAGAGCTGAGATGGCACATAGTTTCATATATTTTTTAAGTCATTTATATTTCTTTTTTTGTGAATCAGTCTTCCTTTTTGCTAATTTTAGAGGCTTTTTAATTAAAGAATTTATCCTTTTTTTCTGACAAGTGTGACGGATATTTTTCCCTGTTTCATCATTTGTCTTTGGACATATTTTGTCTGCTAGACCAAGTTATTTCATTTTTGCTAGTGGCATTTTGAGAAATTTTTTAAATATAGAAAGATGCAAGGGATAATGTTGTAATAGACATGTTCCTACCTTCCCAAATTACCAACTATAAAATTTTGTTAAATTTTTCTCTTGCACTCTATTTTTTTCCTTTTGTTTATCATTTCCTTAACTGAGGTACAGCTTTAATACTAGTAAAGTGCACTCTTAAGTGTGAACTGCCTGGATTTTTACATATGTATACACATGGAATTTACCACCCAGGTAAAGATGGAGAACACTTCCATCACTCCTGAAATTTCCTTCCTTCCAATTTCTACTTAATAATCGCTGTCCCCTCTGCAGAAGCAACCACTATTCTAACTTCACATGTCAGAAAAAAAAGGATAAATTCTTTTTTGAACATCATATAAATGAAATCATATGATGTGTACTCTTTTTTCAGAGGAAAAGGAGGTCTGTCTGCTTTCTCTGTACATAACATTTTTTAGATCATCAATGTTGCTGTGTGTTTCAGTACTTCCTTTTTATTCTGAGCAGTATTTCATTACATGATTTATTTGCTCATTCAATTTTGGTGAGTTTTTCATTTGTATTTTTCTAGTTTGGGACTATTATGAATAAAGCTGCTGTGAACATTACTTTGTGTCTCTTGGTATTTCTTCATTTCTCTTGTTATACCTAGAAATGGAATTGCTAATTCATAGAATAAACATATTCAGCTTTAATATATACTACAAGTAGCTTTCTAAAGTGGTTGAACCAGTTTATACTCCCACCAGCATTCTGGCTGTACCAAATTCTCACCAACACTTGTTATTGTCAGCCTTTTTGATTTTGGCCTTTCTGGTGGCTGTTTAGTGGTCTCATTGAAATTTATGATTTGCTTTTCAGTGATAAATACTAATATTGAGCACCCTTATTTGGTTTTTGGCCATGTGGATGTCCTTTTATGTAAAGTATCTGTTCAGTTCTGTGTTTTAATTGGATTGTTTGCTTTTTTTCTTATTGATTAGGAGTTATTTCTCTATTATCAATACAAGTCATTTGCCAGCTGTATGTATTGCTAATATATTTAAATCTGTAGCTTGACTATTTTTTTTAGTAATTTTTTTGATGAACAGAGTTCTTAAATTTAATGAAGTTTAATGGTAGTTCTCTGTGTATAATGTTTGAAAGATCTTTCCCTACTCCAAGATCCTGAAGATATTTTCCTACGTTGTGAGTAGATGCTTGATTATTTGAGCTTGACCCACCTGGAATTACTTTTGTGTATGGTATAAGGTAAGTGTCAGGATTCCTATTTCCATATAGATACCCAGTTGCTTTAGACCATTTGTTGAAAAGACCATCTTCTGTCCACTGAATTGCAGTAAGGCCTCTGCTGTCAATCAGGTGACCATATATATATGTGAGTCTATATCTAGACTGTATATTCTCTTCCTTTGATCCAGTTATTTGTTTCTGCTGGTATTTCACTGTCATAATTACTGTTGCATTACAGTAAGTCATGAAATATGGTAGTATAAGGCCTTAAAGTTTTACTTCCTCAAAAAAATTATTGGCTAATTTAGTTCCTTTGCATTTTCATAGAAATTTCATCAGTTTCTACAGAAAATCCTGCTGGGTGGTTTTTCATAGTAGAGGTGAAGTCTTTGACATGTTTCATTAGATGTATTCCTACATATTTGATCTATTTTTATATTACTTTAAATAGTACTGTTTTTTAAATTTCACTTTCTAGTGGTTTATTGTTGATTAATCTTAAAATACAATGGATTTTTTCATGTTGATCTTTTGTCTAGGCATTTTGTCAAATTCACTTATTCTAGTAGCTTATTTATAGATTCTTTTGGATTTTAAATAGGTACAATCATGTCCTTTGCAAATAAAGGTAATTTTACTTTTTTCTTTCCAATATTTATGTGTTTAATTTTTTTTAAGCTTTATTCTTGTACTTCCAGTACAATGTTGAATGCAAGTGATGATAATAGAAATCATTTTCTTAAACCTCACCTTAGAGGGTAAAGTACTCAATATTTCACCATTGAGTCTGCTTTTAATTGTAGGGTTTTTTGTACATGTCCTTTGTTAGAATAAGGAAGTTCTCTTTCTGTTTTTAGTTTCCTGAGAGTTTTTATCACACGTAGGTATTAAATTTTGTCGAGTGCTTTTTCTGCATCTAGTGAGATAATAATATAATTCTATTCCTTTATTCTGTTAAAGGAATAGAATGGTATTGATTGATTTATCAATGTTTAACCAATCCTGCATTCCTGGGATAAATCCTACTTGGTCATGGTGTTTAATTTTAAAATACTGCTATATTCAGTTTTCTAGTATTTTTTTGAAGAGTTTTGTATCTATATTCATAAGAGATATTAAATTTTAGTCCTGTGATTTCTTTGGCTTTGGTTCAGAGTAACTTGTAGAATGTATTAGGAAGTGTTCCCTCTTCTGTTTTTGGGAGAGTTAGAAAAGGATTTGTGTTAATTCTTCTTAAATGTTTGGTGGAATTCATTAGAAGCCATCTGGCCCTAAGCTTTTCTTTGTAGGGAGGTTTTTAATTACTGATTCAGCCTCCTTATATGAATCTGTTCAGATTTTCTGTTTCCTTTTGAGTCGGTTTTAGTAGTTTGTGTATTTCTAGGAATTGTCCTTTTCACTAAGTTACCTAATTTGTTGGTGCACTGCTGTTTATAGTACTCTCTTACAGTTCTTTTTATTTCTGTAGGGTCAGTAGTAAATTTGATTCTTCTTTTTTCTTGGTCAGTCTGCATAAAAGTTCATCAATTCTGTTGATCTTCTCAAAGAACCAGCTTTCAATTCTGTTGATTCTATTGTTTTTCTATCCTTTGTTTTTCTCTGCTCTAATCTTTATTATTTCCTTTCTTCTGCTAGTTTTAATATTTTTCTAGTTCCTTAAAGTGTATGTTAGGTTATTGATTTCTGATCTTTTTAATGTAGACGTTACAGCTACAAATTTCCCTCTAAGCACTGCTTTGGCTGTATCTCCTAAGTTTTGATATGTTGTGTTTTCATGTTCAGTTGTCCCAAAATATTTTCTGATTTCCCTTGTTATTATTCTTTGATCCTTTGGGTTTTTTAAGAGTGTGTTGTTTCATTTCCACGTTTTTAAATTTTCCTTGTCTTACTGGTTTCTGGTTTCTGGTTTCATTCTTTTTTGGTCACAGAAGATACTTTGTATTTTAACCTTTAAAATGTATCAAGACTTGTTTTGTGGCCTAACTTCTAGTCTATACCAGAGACTGTTTTATGTGTACTTGAGAAGAAGGTGTTGGCCTGTGTGTTCCTGTAGACATCTTGGTCTGGTTGATATAGAGTTATCTTCAAGTGTGCTTTTCCCATATTGATCTTCCATCTGCTAGCTCTATCCATTATGAAAATGGCATATTAAAATCTCCAACCATCATTGTTGAATTATTTATCTTTTCAATTCTGTCAGTTTTTGCTTCATGCACTTTGAAGCTCTGTTGTTAGGTACATGTAAGTTTATAATTGTTACAGCCTCTTGATGTATTAACCCTTTTACCATCATAAAATGTCCTTGTTTCTCCTTGTTTTGTTCTTAAAGCCTATTTTTTTGTCCTTCCTTTTTTGTGTGTGTCTTAAACTCTATTTTGTCTAATCCTAGTGTAAGCAATCCAGGTTTCTTTTGATTACTGTTTACATGGTATATCTTTTACCACTCTTTTACTTTCAAACTATTGTCTTTGAATGTAAAGTGTCTCTTGCAGACAGAATATAATTGGATCATGTCTTTTAAAATCCATTCTGCTAGTCTCCGCCTTTTAATTCAAGCATTTAACCATTAACATGTAATTACTGATAAGTAGCATTTATGTCTTCCATTTAAACATTTGTCTTCAGTAGGTGATATGCTCTTTGTTTTTCTACTTTGTCATTTTTGCCTTCTTTTGTGTTAAATCAGTATTTCCTAGTGTACCATTTTCATTATTTTATGTCTTTGCTACATTTTTTGTCTGTTATTAGTGATTATCTTGTTGATTACAATTAATATCTTAACAATAACTGTCTTGTTCAGATGAATACCAGCATAATTTCCATAGTATACTAAAACTTTGCTCTTCTGTAGCTCCACTCCCTCCTTACTCCTTTGTACTGTTATTGTCATCCAAATTACGTTTTCCTGCCTTATATGTATACCAGCAGAGATTTCTGATTACTGCTTTATGTAGTTGTCTTGAAATCATATAGGAGAAAAATAAATGCATAAAAATACATTTATACATTATGGTGCCTTTTATATTTTTACCTGTGTAGTTACTTTTACCTAGAAGTTTTCTTTATTTCTTCATATGGATTTGAGTTATTATCTAATGTACTCTCATTACAGCCTGAATGACACCCTTATTAATATTTCTTACACAGCAGGTGTACTAGTGACAAATTTTCCCAATCCTTGTTTATCTGGGAGTGTCATAATTTCTTCATTTTTGTAGAATGGTTTTGCTGAATGCTGAAGTCTTGCTTGACAGGCTTTCCTTTCGGCACTTGAAATGTCATATCATTGCCTTCTGGCCTCCCTGGTTTCTAATGAGAAATCAGCTGTTGATCTTATTTGAGAGCCTTTGGAAGTGATGAGTCACTTCTCTCCTGCTGCTTTCACATTCATTTGTTGGCTTTCCACCTCTCTTGTTCTCGCCTCTCTTTTTGCTCCTGTTATGTAGATGTTGCTGTGTTTGTCCTCAGGTCGGTGAGGTATTTGTTCCTTTTCCTTCATTCTTTTTACTCTGTGTTCTCAGATTGGATCATCTGAGTAGATTTATATTCAAATTGGATGATTCTTCTGCATGCACAGATCTCTTGAGCCCACTAGGGAAGTTTTTACTTCAATTATTATACTTTCAACTCCAGAATTTTGGTCTCCCTTTTCATTATATATATAATTTCTGTCTCTCTATTGATATTGTTTATTTGGTAAGACATTGTTCTCATTCTTTCCTTTGGTTCTTTAGATATGATTTCCTTTAGTTCTTTTTGTGCATTTAAAACAGTTGATTAAAAGTCTTTGTCTAATAAGTCCAATGTTTGGACTTCCTCAAGGACAGTTTCTACACTGTTTCATGCATAATTTTTTTTCCCTGTGTATGAGCCATACATTTCTCATACATTCTCATTTGTTTGCATATCTCAAATTATTGTTGAAAACTGGACATTTCAAATATAATGTAGTAATTTGTAATCAGAGTCTCCCCCACCACAGCTGTTATGTGTTTGTTTAGTGACTCTTTTGAATTAAGCATAGAATCTATATTCTTTGTCATGTGTGGCCACTGAAGGCTCTGCTCCATTAGCTAAAGAGTCAGCTAATAAATTCGACTGACTTCCTTAAGTACCTGTACCCAGTAAGGCTCCAATCTTTGCTGAGGTGCTCTGTGTGTATCTTGGGGTATGCCTTCAGCAGTTAGCTGGCATTTTACTGCTCCGCAGTAGCCTTCACTTTCCCTGCACAGAGCCTCAAGGCTAACGAGAGCTAGGGGCTCAGTGCCTTCTCAGGTCTTTCCTGTGTATGCACATGGCCCAGGGCATGTATGTTGCCTTCTAGATTCCCAAGGATATGTCTGAGCTTTTCAAAGCCCCGGTGGGATATCTCATTCTCCAGCTTTTCCTTTTAAGCTTTTTAGTTAGACTCTTGTTTCCATTATAAACTATGTGAAGTAGCCATGAGGGTAAACAATATCCCGTGATTTTTTTTTTCCCCACTAATGGCATGCCCCCAGGGAAAATGCTATTTGCAGTGGGTGAGCTTTGAGTCATGAGAAATGTAGACAGCATCATGAGTGAGATGTTCCAGGGAACCACCAGACAGATCAAATAATGACAGTTGTCTAGGAATGGGGCTTATCTTCTAATTGGACCTCAGTCTTAGGCACTGAAAAGTTGAGTCTCAACATTTTATTACTTACAAAAGATAGGGCATGTGAGTCTGGGCAGCATTTTGATAATGTCCGCTAGTGCTTTCCCCCTACTGCACTGATATCCTATCAAAGTTAATGTGTTTTGATGACTTTCCCCTTACAGATGAAGTATTATGTAGTGGAGATATGCAGTATGGGTCTAAGTGAATTTAGGCAGTGACTGTTCTTCCCCAACAGTAGCCAGCATCACATGGGGCAGAAAGAGACTTCGTCTGGATTCTCCCCCAGTCCTCTCTGTGACAGGTTGGATTCCTGGAGAAAATTCCACAAGAAGGTAGAAATCACCCTGTGACTCCCCAGGGACTTAATACTCTAACATTTGCACACATGTGGCCTTTAGCAGGTTAAAATTTTTCTGGCTTTGTCTTCCTGCTGTCTTCAATGGAGTTTGGTAGCATATGGTTCAGTAAGCAAACAAGTGGTTCCTGATTCTCCCTACAGGTGCCTGTCTCTTTCCTGATTTCAGATGGTGTGCCATGCAGTTTGATTTCTCTGATGAGTTCAAAAAAGGACAATTTCCAATTTACCCAGATTTGATCTTGTTGTAAGGATGTTGGTATTGTTCTTTTCAGCTGTCTACCTCTCTGAACTAAAATTCAAAGGCAAACTATATGATTACAATTTTTTCTAATTTGGTGAGACATATTGCTTTTTAATATGCAGAGAGTACTAGAAAATAATTTGTTATGATCAGGCTATCCTATATATTTCAATTAGTCAACTTGGTTAATTCTGTCATTTAAATGTTCTATATCAGTGGTCAGCAGACTTCCTGTGAATGTCAGATAGTAGGTTTTGTGGGAGATACGGTCTCTGTTGGAACTACTGAACTCTACAGTTACAGTGCTGTAGGCGACATAGATAATACATACAACAAATGTGACTGTGTTCCAATAAAAGTTTTTATTAAAAAAATAGGGGGTGGACCAGATTTGACCTTTGGGCTGTAGTTTGCTCTCCACTATTCTGAATCCCTATTGGTTTTTTCAACCTGCTTGTCCTATGAGTTACTGAAAGAGTTAAAATCACTAATTATAATTGTGAATCTATCTCATTTCTGTCATGTTTTGTTTATATACAGTCAATTCTCATTCTCAGCGGTTATGTTTTGTAAAGTTGCCGTTAACACTGAATTAACAAATACTGAATCACTGCTAGGAGAAATACAGGGTTAGGTTCTTGGAAGCCTCTGGTCACAACATTTTGGTCAACCAGTCAATATATTACCTTATTTTATGTATGTATGTGTTTTAAAACACTTCATTTAATATTATTGTTGATTCATAAACATGAACTGACAGCCAACAGCACCATAATTAATTCTTGAACAAAGCTTATCTAACACACTTGTTTTCTCCATAAGGCACATCACAGCCTTCTTACATTTAGGAACACTGGACAGCACTTCTGCACTTCACAGGGGGGCCATTTGAGACGGAAATCATCAGGAGAAAGCACAAACATGCAAAAATTGTGCTATATAGACTGCAAAAAGGACGCTTGTTTAGGACAGCTGAAACAAGAAGGCAAACCATTATCTTGCTCTGCTTAGCTAGGATTTTTTATCATTCTGTGTTTGTTTGCAAATGACTGCAAAATTATGAGTACTGATTTTGAGGTTACAAGTAAATTTTAGTGAGTAGGTGAGTTTGCAAATTCAGAATCTGTGAATAATGAGGATTGAGTGTATTTGGAAGCTATGTTTTCAATTGCATGCCAATTCATGTTTGTTGTATCTTCTGTCAAAAGGACCATTTTATCATTATAAATTGTTATTCGTTATGTTTTATCACTCCTACCTTCAAATCTAATGTTTTTCATGTTAATATATCATTTGTTTTAAGTTCTTTACAGTACATAGGAATTGTTTTCCTAGGTATTTTCTATGTCACCTAATTCTGAACCCTTCAGATTGAACAGAAATGTACTGTTGCAGGCATCAGTGTCATTCAAGGATGTGACTGTCGAGTTCACCCAAGAGGAGTGGCAACAAATGGGTCCAATTCAGAGAACCCTGTACAGAGATGTGATGCTGGAGAACTACAAAAACCTAGTCTTAGTGGGTGAGCATATAAGCATAACTTACCCTCATAACTCCATATAGAAGGCATTTCCTTTTTTGCACCAATACACATGAATACTTTATTTAAATTTTACTGTTATTTAGGCTTTTCACTCAGGAATATAAAGTAACTACATCTATTTAAGGAATGGTAGGAATGTTTGTGTTGTCAGCTCCCAATGATAAATTCAGATGAGGACCTTCAGGATGCTGTTCCCACAGCTGTGTCTTTTTCCACTGTTGGAGACGAAAGAGCTCATCATCTGGCCTAAGTACTCCACTGTTCCCTGTTTACAGGGAACTGCACTTACAAACCCGAGGTGATCTTTAAGTTGGAGCAAGGAGAAGAGCCTTGGTTCTTAGAGGAAGAATTCTCAAACCAGAGCCTCCAAGGTGAGTTACTGAGCACCAGCAGACAGAATCCTGGAGGGTAGTTAGAGTCCAAAAGGTCAGTTTACTAGGGAACACCTTCATATTTCAAGAATTTTCTTATAAAGCCAAAAGCACAAAAAGCACCAATCAAAGGAAAATGATTAAATTGGACTACATTAAAATTGAATATTTTTTCAAAAAAGATATCATTAAAAGGATAAAAAGATAAGCCACAGAGTAGAATATGTATACAGTACACTTACCCTAGAAAAGGGTAAGTGTCTTGAAAATGTAAGAACTTCCACAAGTCACTACAGGAAAAGGTAGCAGCCGAACTGAAGAACAGATGAAAGACTTTGAACAGAAACTTTCAGATGTGCATTAAATCTTTAAAAATGTGCTCGATCTCATTAGTTTTCATGGAGTGCCAAAGATAAGGTGAGATAAGAGATATGTATGATAGGAGGTGAAATTAATAAATCTGGCAATGCCAAGTCCTAGTGAAGATGCAAAATACTAAAGACTGGTGTTCACTGACTGAAGATGTAAATTGGTAAAACCACTGTGAAGTCAGGAGGATGTTATCAAATCAAGCTGAAGTTTTACATACCTTGTAACCAAGCAGTCCCTTTCCTAACTGTATTCCCTACAGGAAGCATGATTGTATTGTCTACAGTGAATAAAAGAATCTTTATGGAAATATTGTTTATTTTTGCCAAAAATTGGTATCATTAACAGTAGAATGAAGAAATAGTTATATTCCTTAAGGGAGAATTATACACTACATAAAATCTTAAACAGTGATTACAAACAGAACATTAAGCAAAAGAAACCAAAAAATATAAATATGCCTGTATGGATATATTTATGTAAATATCAGTAACAGGCAAAACTCAACTACATTTTTAGGAATTCATATATTGGTGGTAAAACTACAAAGAAAATCAAAGGAATGATTACATAAATATTAGGAAAGTGAGGAACTCTTAAGCATGAAGAAGTTGTAACTGGACAGGGATAAATAGGGATTTCTGCAGAGTCGTTTGTGTTCTGTTTCTTGACATGGTTTCTAGTTCCATGAATATTCACCCTATACTCTTAAGTTGCAAATAGAAGTTTTATACAGATAAAAATTGTGTTTCATGCTTAACAGAGTAAAGAGATGAGCCAGAAGTAGCAGATGATATTTACAACTCATATAATGAACCCATTAAGCATGGGCATCTAGAATGCATAAAGAATTTGGACCTTAATCTCAAGTGTCATCTTTGCAGTAAGGCCTTCCATGATACTCCATTGAAAATTGTAGCCCTGGGGCCAGCCGTGGGGCCGAGTGGTTAAGTTCCCGTGCTTTGTTTTGGCAGCCTGGGGTTTCTCTGGTTCAGATCCTGGGCGCAGACATGGCACCGCTCATCAGGCCGCATTGAGGCCATGTCCCACATGCCACAACCAGAGCAACCCACAACTAAAATATACAACTATGTACTGGGGGGATTTGGGGAAGAAAAAGCGGGGGGGTGGGGGGGGGGGAAGAAAATTGGCAACAGTTGTTAGCTCAGATCCCAATCTTTAAAAAAATAAAATAGTACCCCTCATATCAAATTGAAATGTAGAAATTTAGGATGAGGTGATCAGGTTCACTGACAGTTTTGATAGACTGAATCAAAGGTACCACAGCCAGAATTGAGCAGTGAATCCAATTTAGTTGTAAGAATGGATTCTCTTTTCATCAGTTTTAAACTTGTTTTTATTTCTGTGACTCACAGCTGAAAGATGGCTTAGATCCTGAGCTATAAACTTCTTCCTTAAATCATGAGGAAGTTGGTGCTATCGATTTAATTGGATGTTGAATGATTGAAAGGAAATAAGGGATGATGGCAAATTGGAAGTATGTAGACTCTTTGCATATTGCACCAGTATAGTTTAGATAATGTAGGATCTATACTGTAATTTACTTCCTCAAACCAAACCCTTTCCCTGTTGGGTCTAGCCCATCAGTGCTCATTATCTCCTAATTTTTCCTGCAACTCTACTTGTTTATAGTCCTTGGTGTATTCATCCCATTATTTGGTTTTCCAGCTCCCTAAAATAATCACTCCTATAAATCTAATTTCTATTTTCTTTTCTTTCCCTTCTCCACTCTGGTAGGAAATTCCAATTTATCACAATTTAAATACAGATATGTGTTTCTTACCAGTTTCCTTTCTCATTTTCACTAGATAAAATACTGTTTTTTTGAAGGAGGGTGAATATATCTATATAGTCACACAAATTATTTAATCTTGAGAAATCAAAAAATGAAATGGAACATCAGCTATATTCTATAAGCTCCAACCATAAGAAATGTAAGACTCATATTTTCAATTTTCCTCAGTTTTAGGAGATTGCAAAGGTGATAACCTGTTCAAGAGGAATAAGAGAATCAAAGAGAAACCCTTACAGCAAGTAATATTCATCAATAATAAACCATTGACTAAAGAGGAAGAGAAATTTGGGGGAAGACCATTTAATCTGCACATAGCTTCTGTTTCTTCAACAAAAATGTCCTGTCACTGTGACTCATGGAGAGTGAATTCGCAAAATAGTTCTCAGTTTATCCTTAATAATAGAACCTATTCAACCAAAAAAAGAGATTCCTGTAGTGTATGTGAAAATTTGCCTTTCAAAATTAAGTTTGAGAGAACTCATGCTGGAAAAAAATGTTTTGAATATAATAAGAATGGGAAAGCCCTCAGTTATAAGGAAAGTCTTACTGAGCATCAAAAGTGTCAAACTTTGGAGCAAGCTTTTGAATATGATGAAATTAGAAAAGCTTTCTATAATGAGGCTGTCTCTGTTACACATAAAAGTACTCACACAGGAGAAAAATCCTGCAAAGATGATGAATTTAGGGAAAACTGTGATAAGACAACTCTCTTTGACCACAAAAGAACTAAGACAGGGAAGAAACACTGTCGTTTTAACCAATGTGGGAAATCCTTTTGTGAGAAGTCAGTTGTCAAGGAGTACAATAAATTTAATGTAGCTGTGAAACACTATGAATGTAATACAAGTGGGAATACTTTCATCAGGAAGTCACACCTCACTCAACCTCAGAGAACTGTCACAGAAAAGAATCCATTGGTATGTAATGGCAAAACACAAACTGGGGATAAATCCTTTGAATATTGTGAAAATAAATCCTACCAGACATCAACCCACAGAGTATGCCAGAGAACTCACTCTGAAGTAAAGCCCTATAAGTGTAATGAATGTGGGAAATCCTTCTGTCAAAAAGGACATCTCATTCAACATCAGAGAACTCACACGGGAGAGAAACCATTTGAATGTAATGAATGTGGAAAAACTTTCTCCCAGAAGTCACACCTCAGTACACATCAGAGAATTCACACAGCAGAGAAACCCTATAAATGTAATGAATGTGGGAAAACATTTGTGCAGAAGTCAACCCTCAGGGGACACCAGAGAATTCATACAGGAGAAAAACCCTATAAATGTAGTGAATGTGGAAAAACTTTTGTTCAAAAGTCAACCCTCAGAGATCATCATAGAATTCACACAGGGGAGAAATCCTTTCAATGTAACGAATGTGGGAAAACTTTTGGCCAAAAGTCAAACCTCAGAATACATCAGAGAACTCACAGTGGTGAGAAAACTTATCAATGTAGTGAATGTGAAAAATCCTTCTGGCGAAAAGACCATCTTATTCAACATCAGAAAACGCACACAGGTGAAAAACCATTTAAATGTAATGACTGTGGGAAAACTTTCGCCAGGACATCAACCCTCAGAGTGCATCAGAGAATTCATACTGGGGAGAAACCATTTAAATGTAATGAATGTGGGAAAAAATTTGTCCGGAAGGCAATCCTTAGTGATCACCAGAGAATTCATACAGGGGAGAAGCCCTTTCAATGTAATAAGTGTGGAAAAACTTTTGGCCAGAAATCAAACCTCAGAATACATGAGAGAACGCACAGTGGGGAGAAATCTTATGAACGTAATGAATATGGAAAATTGTATAAGAAATCAACCCTAAATGTATGTCAGAGAATTCAGGGAGGGGGAAAACCCTATTGATATAATAAGTATGGAAACTCCTGGCTAAAAAACCAACCCATTTGACATCAGAAAATCACACAGGAGAGAAACTGTGTAAAAAATGAATGTGGGAAGAATTTGTCCAAGAGGCAACCCTGAGAGTATATTAAAGAATTCCCTCAAGCTTCTATTTCTTTCAAGGTACTAGAGGAAGCCCTTTTGAATGATGTCATGTCCTATTAGATGACTCACACATCACATGAGCTGGTAATCTGTTCACTAGTAAGAATTTAGGTTTTTTTTTTGTTGAGGCACATAGCTGATCTAAACTTCCCAGTCTCCCTGTCATCTAACTGGGGCTTTGTAACTGGCTAGTGGGATGTGGATGCCACACCCAGTTCTCACAAAGAAAGACCTCCCTGACAAACTACCAGGCCACTGTCAGAACATGGAGACGACTTCCAGGACAACCTTGGGCGCCATGCTTTAACAGCACAGCACAGGATCAAAGCTAGGGTGCCTGTGCCTGGGGCTGCCCTATGGCAGGGTGGTTAAAGTAACACACGCTCTGCTTAGGCCCAGTTCACAGGTTCAGATCTGGGCACAGACCTACTCTACTCAGTGGCCGTGCTGTGGAGGCATCCCACATACAAAATAGAGGAAGATTGGCACAGATGTTAGCTCAGCATGAATTTCCTCACCAAAAGACACCCAGGGTGCCTGGAATGTGTGGAACAAGATTCTCTCTTCTACATTTTTATCGCTTGAATATATTGTGAACAAGAGTTAGGCTTGTATTCTGTTGAGCTGCATGTTTGGCTCTGTTTGTTTCTGCACACAATTTAGCCATGTCTCTGCTAGGAAGGCAGAAAATTACTGTAAAAGCTAAACTTACGTCAGCCAGAGAGTGCAAACCTTATTAGAGAGTTGGTGTGTCAAGGAGTCCCTCAAAGATCATCAGAGAATTTGTACAAAAGACATTCTTTCAGTGCACTGAAATAGACAGGACCGCCTGATACAGGGCTTTGGATGAACCTAAAAAGTTGGAAGATTTTTGGTTGAAGGGTGAGTAGCCATCATGCGACTAAAATAAAGGGGACTTTCTTAATGTCATGAAGCCACTCTCCACATCTCCATATACTCCAATCTCAGCTGGTTTAAGGGAAAGAGGTTTTCCTGTCTAGAAAAGGGACCAAAGGCCATTGGCACCCACTGAAGTATTCTGGGGAACATTGAGGGAAGGGGGGAACTCAAACTTGTATGGTTCTCTGGGAGACAGCTGCCCAAGGCAACATCTTATCAGTTCCCATAGAGGTAGGGGCATCTAGATTTATGTAATGTCATTAGGGCAGAGTTTACAGTAGGGAAGGGAAACGAATGGAATCTTAGGAATAAATTGGGTCCTTTGGGCCAGTGTAATGTACTGTGGTTACTTCTACATCTGAAAGTGTAGTAGGAATTAATATGTTGTATGCTGTACTTCCCCTTCCCAGAAGTCACAGAGGGCATTCTCCCAGTCAGGAAGAGTTGCATGTAAAGAACTACTTTTGAGGTCTCACAGCCTTAATGACCATTTTGGGCTTCAGGTCTCTGACTGGTGATTTTGTTGATTGGAACTTCTGGCAAAAGGAGGCACGCTTGGGGGCGGGGAAGGGTGGTTTGACTTGATGCCCTAACAACTCCCACATATACCCCTATTGTAACGCAGTCATTGGCCTACTTTTGAGCTCTTCTACATTACACCTGACTCGCAGAGGCCTCTGACTTAATGTTCCAATTTGGGAGTGTGCCATCTTGGACTTACCAACTGACAAGATGCGAAGAACTCAAGCTTCATGTGTGAAATCAAGAATGTAGCTGTCCTGGTCCCAGCAGCATCTCAGCTGTGCATGAAACAGCAACTATCCCTCAGGACGTTTATTCCTTGCTTTGCTGCCTGGAGCATAGCTGCTGGCTCAGTAAGGCCCTCTATTCATAGAAGTTCCTCTAATTGGGCCTGGTTCTCTGATGGTTTGGCTAGTTGAAACCACTCAGACGCTATGATTATTCAACCTTAGTATTATGCAGACCCCAAAATTGATGTGGTTGTTCCTCTCACTGAACAGAACACAAGGTTGTTCTCAACTCTGGCCACTGTTCCCTTTGATGAAATTTGGTGCATTTTTATTGACTCTTGGGCTCTTACTGTGCCTAGCTATTTGACATGCTGGTTCTAAAACTATAGACAGACAAGAGCACCCCTCTTTGGTGCTGTGAACTGTGGGGGGAAAGTCACAGGTTTTGAGCATAATGTCTGAGTTGTTCAACTAGATGCCCTAGATGTTCTGTGATAAGACTGGAATCAAGCTGCTAATCAAGCTTCACTACCCTGATTGCTAGCATTGCCACCTGGATCCCTCATCATACTGAATGGCAAAACATTCACCATTTTACACTGGATACAAAGGAAAGGTTTCTGTGTATCCAGTGCTCCCTTGGATGTCATTTGATAGAAGAACCTACATTTTTTTCTTCCAGGTTAATAGTCAATGCTCCATATGCCATTTGATTAATTCACCCCTTTCCTACTGATTTTAAATATTTTTATGTACTAAATTCTCACTTGTAAAGATATTGCATATGGCTACTCATGACCCATTCTCTACATTGTTTTATTAATAACATGTTTTGGAACAAGACTGGCACATACCTCATAGGCACCAAAAATCCTATCTTTCTGGCCTGATAATGTTTCACTGAAGTGTATTCAAATCAAGATTAGTAAAGGACAATGCCTCCTAGGACTCTGGAAATGGAGCATCACAGACCAGTTACGTTGTTATTCTCGAGCTGCCAGCAGCCTTGCCAAGAATATGCATCTATAATAAGAGCAGATAATGTCCAGTTAGTGCTATTCTCTGAAAATCAAGAGATAACTTTACTGTTTTTATAATAGTTGGTAATATCAAGAAAGTCTTAAAATTTTTTCTCGGTTTCTTATGATATTTAGAATCATGTCTACTTTTATATATAATCTTTTAGGATTATGACTGGATTTGCTATTAAGTTCAGGATCATCTGCCCACTAGGATGGAACCAGTTCAGCCAAGTGGCCTGAATCATGCATTGGGAGGCCAGGTGACAAAAGTCCCCTGACTGGACACTCAGGCCTCACCTGCTGTGCCCTTGCTGGCAGGACACCTCTTCTATATCATACATTATCAACTGGAGACTGTGATCTGTGCTGTAGTCATAGCTCCCTTCCCCCACCTGGCTCATTGCTCCAGGTTATGGACTTTTATTTCAACAGATGGATGCCTCATCTAGAGACACTGGAGGAGTCAATTTTCTATCTGCCTGCCTACTAAGGGTCTTCAAGCTAATAAAAAAGCCTCCATGAAGGCAAGAATTTGTATCTGTTTTGTTCATACTGTATCCCAAGCATAGGAAACAGTCCCTCTATCTATTGGGCACTCAGAAATACTTGTTGAAGGTAGAATTATCTAAATGAAATCTGAACATTTTTCCTTTCAATGCTGGAAATTCTCTTTTTAGAGTCATGATTTATTATAAATAGGTAAGGAAAATTGTTGCTGTAAGCTCCCACTCAGACTCTTCTGTTTTGGATGTTTTCTAAAATTGCTAAAACTTGTTCTTAACGTTCAGAACTGTACAGTACTATTCCTCAAATCTGTGCCACCAAAACAGAATTTACCTCCAATAAACTAATACTCCGAATTCAAAACTATGTCTGCATGCCAGTTTTTTATTAGCATAGTAAAGTGCAGCTTTTTAATTTATTTTTTTTGGCTTTGCTTCTGCGCAAATACCTTCTAAATACCAATCCAAGCAATTTTACAAAACAGTAGTAATGGTAAATCAGATTTTCAAGATCAACCAAATGGGAAGACAAAGGAATTGGTCTGGGAATCATCCCTTTAGTCCATTGTACCAGTAGTTCCCCTCATTTTTACTTCCAAATCGTCTTCCTGAAAGCTGCACGGAAAATGTCTCTCAGTTTCTCACTGGGCCCCATGGCCCACTGGTGAAATTCAGGGTGCTCTGCTTTCGTGGCCCAAGTTTGGTTCCCATGTGCAGACCTACACCACTCCTTGGCAGCCATGCTGTGGCAGTGTCCCACATACAAAAGAGAGGAAGATTGGCACAGATGTTAGGTCAGGGCAAATCTTCCTCAGCAAAAAAAAGAATCTGTCTTCTGAGAGACATGTCTGACCCCCACAGAAGGGGCATAGCACCTGTTCTGGCCTGCCTCCATATTTGTCCTTCCTTGCCAGGTACAAAAGCCCAGAAGAAATAATACATTTTGTTCTACCAAGGCAGCTTCACACTATAATGGGCTAGAAACAAGTTTATTTTCTTGTTGGAGATTGCACAATCTCAAAGTACCATTAACCTGCCTGGCCAACTGGCTGTTTAAGTGATCTTGCAGTGTTCTAAGGAACTGGCTGCCCAACTCACAGAACAGTATAATTAGCTTAACTATCAGCTGACTCTTGATACATCAGTAATAAACTAAGAAGCTACTTGGCCCTGGCTTTGTAGCAGTTCTATTCATATATATATATATATGTCCAAAAGGAAAAGAGTTCAAACAAAAACTTATACACAAATATCTTGCCAGCACTCTTTACAATAGCCAGAAGATGGAAACAAGCCTGTTGTCCATTAACAGATGCATGGATAAACAAAATGGTATATTTGTAAAACAAAATACTATTTAACCATAAACAGGAATGCAGTACTGAGACATACTACAATACAGATAAACCCCAAAACGTGCTAAACTGAAAGAAGCCAAACATTAAAGGTGGACTTCACAGCAAAGTATCCTTCCAGGGTAGAAAGAGACATTACATGATAAAAGGCTGTATCTGCCAAGAATACAATAATCCTGTGTGCATAAAACAACAGAACATCAACATACATGAAACTGACACAGAGAACTGAAAGAAACTCACAAATCTATTATAGTTGTCAAATTCAACATCTCTCTCAGCAATTGATAGGACTGCTAAATAGGAAGTGAGCAAGGAGAGAACAGTGAACCGCGCCTCAGCCTACCGAATATAATGTGCATTTATGGAAGACTCCACCCAGCAACAGCAAAATACACATTTTGAGAATAAATGAAACATTCAGTAAGATAAACCTCACACTATGACATAAAACAAATTGAAAATTTTAAAAAATTGATATCTTGTAGAGTATGACCTGTGACTATAGTAAATAAAACTAAAAATGAGTAAAAAAGGATGGAAAAATCTTCAAACACATGGAAATTAAACATGACACTTCTGCATATCCCATGTGATAAATAGGAAGTTACAAAGAGAATGAAAAAGTAATTTGAACTGAATTAAAAGGAAAAACTCATCAAGATTTATGCCTTGGAGCTAAAGCAGTGCTAAGTGGAAAATTTATACCACCAAATGCTTATATTAGAAAAGAAGAAAGGTCTCAAATCAATAGTCGAACTCTCATTTCAGGAAACAAACAAAAAGAGTAGAATAACATAAATCCAAAGCAAGAAGAAGCAAAGAAATAATATAAGAGCAAGATTGAATGATATTGACAACAGAAAAACAATAGAGAAAATCCATGAAACCTAAAATTGATCTTTTGAAAAAATTGATAAAACTCTACCATGACTGAAAGAAAAAAGAAGATCCAAATTATCACTTCGGGGCTGGAAAAGATGGTATCAGTACACACAGATATTAAAAGGATAATCAAAGAACACCAACTCTGTAGGCATCAATTTGACAATTTAGGTGAAACTGACCAATACTAAGGTCAGTACCTTGAAGCCACAAATTACAAAACCTCAAGATAAAACAGATAATCTAAATTTTTCTAATAAGTAGATATTTATAGTAAATAAGTAGAATTTATAGTAAAAATGATTCCAGAAATGTTCAGGCCCAGTTGACTTCAATGGAGAATTCTTCCACATTTAAAGAACAATTAACACCAACGCTACAAAAACTCTTCCAAAAAGTAGGAGGGAATACTTTACAACTCATTTGATGAGGCCAGTATTATTTGTACCAAAATAGGACAAAGTTAGTAAGAAAAAAGAAAGAAAAAAACCCTAAATATTTATATCCCCCATGAATTTATATTCAAAAGTTCTCAAAAACCTACTAGCAAATCAAATCCAGCAATATATAAAAACAAGTAAACACAACAAAATGGAGTTTATTCCAGGATGTCAGGCTCATTCAACATTTGAACATAAATTGATGTAATCAACCATATTAAAGTAAAAAGGAAAATGGCATTATCACATCATTGCAGAAAAAGCATTTGACAAAATTCAACACCACTTTATGATTTAAAAAAACTCCCAGCGGTACCTCACATCAGCATCATGGCAGAGTGAGCTTGCCTGGGACTCTCTCTCCTCCAACATACAACAAAAAGGAGCAACCATATTCCAATGGATAATACCCTAACAGCACAAAAATCCTTAGAGAGTCACAGCAGCCACACGACAGAGGGTGGAGAGGCTGGAGCCCTCTTGGAGGAGCTGGAACGGAGTAAGAGAGAACTTCGCTCTCTCCCCTAAAGACTGTGGTTGCTGCCACAGGAGGCTCCATGAGGGAAGGAGTGGGGGAGGGGTTGCGCCACTGTGGAATCACCCAGGACTCCCATGCACCCTGGCAGCCTAAAGGGAAGCCCTCTAACGAGGTGAAAGCTTTCATGTGGGGTGACCTCCTCAAGCCAAGATCCCAGGAGACCAGATAGGAGAGCTGATCAGGAAACCCGGGTCTGCATGCAGGAGAAAGTGCCCCTCCCCCAATCCATGCTGCACCATCTCGGCTGAAGGCTGAGGGCTCAGAATACGCCACTTGCCCCCTGCCCAGTGGAGACAGGCTGTAACTGCAACCGAATAATATCACAATGGGAAAGTCCTGTCCTTCCAACATCAGGCACCACATCAAATCTCCAGACCAGAGGGAAAATGACAAGCACCCAGAACTCAGTCCTGAGGACACAGAAATAAGTAAACTAAATGACAATGAATTCGAAATAGCTATCATCAAAAAACTCAATGAGGTAAAAGAGAATATAGAGAAACAAGTTCAGGAGCTACTTCACAAAAGAGATTGAAACTATAGAGAAGAATCAATCAGAAATGTGAAAATGGCTATAATCACTAAGACTAAAAATAACAAATGTTGGGGAGGGTGTGGAGAAAAGGGAACCCTCATACACTGCTGGTGGGAATGCAAACTGGTGCAGCCACTATGGAAAACAGTATGGAGATTCCTCAAAAAACTAAAAATAGAAATACCATATGACCCAGCTATCCCACTACTGGGTATCTACCTAAACAACCTGCAATCAACAGTCCAGAGTAACATATGCATCCCTATGTTGATAGCAGCACTATTCACAATAGCCAAGACATGGAAGCAACCCAAGTGCCCATCGACCAATGATTGGATAAAGATGTGGTGTGTGTATATATATATATATATATATATATATATATATATATACAGAAAAAAGGACAAATTCTTCCCATTTGCAATAACATGGCAGGACCTAGAGGGAATTATGCTAAGGGAAATAAGCCAGTCTGAGAAAAACAAACACCAGATGACTTCACTCATATGTGGAATATAAACAAGTACTGGGACATAGAAAATAGTTCAGTGGTTACCAGGGGAAGGGGGTGGGGGGTGGCACAGGGGGTGAAGGGGAGCATTTATGTGGTGACAGTCAAGAAATAATGTACAACTGAAATCTCACATTGATGTAAACTATTATGAATTCAATAAAAAATAAATAATTTTTTAAAAAACTCCCAGCAAACTAGGAATAGAGGATAATGTCACGAACTCTATAAAAATCATCTATTGAAAACATACAGCTGTCATTGTGCTTAATAACAAAAGACTATCTTCTTAAAATTATGACCAAGGAAAAGATGTCCACTTTCATCATTCTTATTTAACACAATACTGGAAGTCTAGCCAGCACAATAGGACAAGAAAAAAGAAATAAAAGGCATATAGATGAGAAAGGAAAAAATCTATACCTATTTACATATGACATAATTGTCTATGTATATACAAAATCCCAAGGAATCTACCAAAAAAATTTCTAGAATTAATAAATGAATTTCAGGTTGCAGGTTACAAGATCAACTCAAAAAAATCAATTAGATACCTATATGCTATATATATATATACACACGTGTATATCTAAACCTCAAACTTTATGTGCGATTTAATTCAAAATGTATCATAGCTTTCACTATAAATGAAAAACTATAAAACTTAAGAAGAAAATGTTATTTCTGGAAATATTCTTCCAGAACTAGTTACACAAAAAGTTCTTAGTCATGACTACATAATCATGATCAATAAAAGGAAAAAAATTGATAAATTGAATATCAAAATAAAACATTTACTCTGTGAAAAACAATGGCAAGAGGATGAAAATACAAGCTACAGAGAAAATATCTGCAAACCATATATCCAACAGCGGACTTGGGTCACAACTATACAAAGACTTCTTTAAAAAGTAACAAAGCAAACAATCCAGTTAGAAAATGGACAAAAGGCATGAACAGAAACTTTACCAATGAGAATATGCCAATGTGTACTGTATAATTTTTAATTTTCTGTCTATTGCAATGTTTTGAGGAGCCAGCCCTAGTGGTCTAGTAGTTAAGATTTGGCACTCTCACTCCAGCAGCCTGGGTTCATTTCCCAGTGAGGGAATCACACCACCCATCTGTAGGTTGTCGTACTGTGGTGGCTGCATGTTGCTATGATGATAAAGCTGTACCACCAGTATTTCAAATGCCAGCAGGGTCACCCATGGTGGACAGGTTTCAGTGGAGCTTCCAGACTGAGACAGACTAGGAAGAAGGACCTGGCCACTCACTTTCAAAAGAAAAATGGCCATGAAAACCCTATGAATAGCAGTGGAGCATCATTTGATAGAATGCTGGAAGGTGAGAGGATGGTGCAGAAAGCCCAGGCAGGGTGCCACTCTGCTGTACAAAGGGCTGCGGGTAGTCAGAATTGACTCAACAGCACTAACAATGATGTTTTGACCTTTTAAAAAGCTGTTTCTGGCTAGGGAGAAACTGCTCATCACTGGGCTAGCCAATTCTTAGAGATAGCAAATAACTCAGCCAGGAGCAGGCCTTTAGTATGCAAACTGTCCAGAGCTATACCTCCTCTATCTGGCCAGTACACCCCAGGAGGCAGTATTCCTCAACCTTAATGATCCCAGGCCCAGGTACCTGGCAACTTGAAACCACCCCTATAGTTTAAAGACCAATGGAAATATTCAAATTAGGCAACGCTAAACTTTTTACTCTGCCAAGCTTTGCCTTTCTCATGGAAATCCCACTAAAGTCTCTGCCCTTGGCTTTCTCCTTGCTCCTGTATTCTGCCACCTTACCAAACCTGGTATTCCTCCCATGGCACTGCCAATATCCCTGATGAACATGGATGGCAAAAGTCCTCAACAAAATATTAACAAACCAAATTCAAAATACGTTAAAAGGATCATATTCTGTGATCAAGTGGGATTTATTCCAGGGATGCAGGCATGATTCAATATCTGTAAATCAATGTGATACACCGCATTAACAAAATGAAGAGTTAAAATTACATGGTCATCTCAACAGATGCAGAGAAAGCAGTTGACAAAATTCAGCATCCATTTATGACTAAAAACTCTGAACAAAGCAAGTATAGAGGGAATATACCTGAACATAATAAAGGCCACATATGACAAGCCCACAGCTAACATCAGTACCCAACAGTAAACACTGAAAGTTTTTCCTCTAATATGAGGAACAAGACAAGGATGCTCACTCTCACGTCTTTTTTTCAGCATAGTATTGGAAGTCTTAGCCAGAGCGATTAGGCAAGAAAAAGAAATAAAAGGCATTTAAATTGGAAAAGAAGAAGTAAAACTGTCACTATTTGCAGATGACATATTATATATACAAAACCCTAAACACTCCACCAAAAAACTATAAAACTCTTTTAAAAACAAAATTCAACTGAGTAAATTTTAAAGATCTTATTGGCTTTATTCAGTGACTCATGAATTGGGCAGCATCCCATCCAGCAGATAGAAAGGAGCTCTGGTAAGCTATTCAAAATCAAAGACTTGTATAGGCGGAAGGGAGCAAGATAAGGAAGTTATATTAGCAAAAAGCAGATTGATTGTGACAAGGTCACTTTCCTTTATCAGACAGGCCGTCTGTCAGGCAGATTACCTCACTAGTGCTCACCAGGTAATTCCAGATTGACTGGTTTGAAATTCCATTCCTGGGAGAGGCTGAAACTGTAATTACATTACATATTAAGTCTCAGTTCAGTGGTGTGGGGCTTAGCATAAGTGACTCCATTTGGGGTCTGTTGTCCCTTTTTAACAGAACTAATAAACAAATTCAGTAAAGTTGCAGAATACAAAATCAATACACAAAAATCTGTTGTGTTTCTATACACTAACAACAAACTATCAGAGAAATTAAGAAAGCAATCCCATTTAGGATTCATCAAAAAAAAAAATACTTAGAAATAAAGTTAACCAAGCAGGTGAAAGAGCTGTACACCAAAAACTAGAAGACATTGATGAAAGAAACTGAAGAAGACACAATAAATGGAAAGATATTCCAAACTCATGGATTGGAAGAATTGATATTGTTAAAATGTCCATACTACCCAAAGCAATCTACAGATTCAATGCAATCCCTACCAGAATTGCAGTGGCATTTTTTCACAGAAATTGAATAAAGAATCTTAAATTTGTATAGAACCACAAAAGACCCCAAGTAGCCAATAGAATCTTGAGAAAGAAGAGCAAAGCTGGAGGCATCGCACTCCCTGATTTCAAATTATATCACAAAGCTGTAGTAATCAAAACAGTATGGTATTGGCATAAAAACAGACATAGAGATCAATGGAACAGAATAGAGAGCCCAGAAACACACCCATGCATTTATGGTCAATTATTTACAATAAAGGAGCCAAGGACATACAATGGGATAAAACGTAGTCTGTTCAATAAATGGTGTTGGGAAAACTGGACAGTTATATGCAAAAGAATGAAACTAGACCACTACATTATACCAAACAAAAATTAATTCAAAGTGGATTAAAGACTTGACTCTAAGACCTGAAACCATAACACTCCTATAAGAAAACATAGGCAATAAGCTTCTTGACATAGGTCTTGGCAATGATTTTTTGAATCTAGCACCAAAAGCAAAAGCAACAAAATCAAAAATAAACAAGTGGAACTACATCAAACTAAAAAGCTGCTGCACAGCAAAGGAAACCATCAACAAAATGAAAAGACAACCTACCAAATGAGAGAAATGTTTGGGAATCATGTATCAAATAAGGGGCTAATATTCAAAATATAGAAAAATCAGGGCTGGCCCCGTGGCTGAGTGGTTAAGTTCATGCGCTCTGCTGCAGGTGGCCCAGTGTTTCGTTGGTTCGAATCCTGGGCGCGGACATAGCACTGCTCATCAAACCACGCTGAGGCGGCGTCCCACATGCCACAACTAGAAGGACCCACAACGAAGAATATGCAACTATGTACCGGGGGGCTTTGGGGAGAAAAAGGAAAAAATAAAATCTTTATTAAAAAATATATAGAAAAATGTTATACAACTTAATAGCAAAAAAAAAATCTGATTAAAAAGGAGGCAGAAGATCTGAATAGACATTTTTCCAAGAAGACATACAAATGGCCGACAGATGAAAAGATGATCAACATCACTGATCATCAGGGAAATGCAAATCAAAACCACGATGAAATACTACCTCACACCTGTTGGAATGGCTATCATCAAAAAGACAAAGATTAAAAATGCTAGTGAGGACGTGGAGAAAAAGGAACCCTTATGCACTGCTGGAAATGTAAATTGGTGTAGCCACTATGGAAAATAATACGGAGGGTCTTCAAAATATTAAAAATAGAATTACCACATGACCCAGCAATTCCACTTCTGGGTATTTATCTGAAGAAAATGAAAACACCAACTTGAAAAGATGTACATCCCCCACCACGTTCACTGCAGCATTATTTACAACAGCCAAGACATGGAAACAACATAAGTGTCCATTGATGAATGAATGGATGAAGAAATTGTGCTGTAAATATATATATATAATGAAGAATGTTCAGCCATAAAGAAAAATGAAATCTTTCCATTTGTGACAACGTGACCTTGAGGGCATTATGCTAAGTGAAATAAGTCAGAGAAAGACAAATACCACATGATCACTCTTATATGTGGAATCTGAAAAACAAAGACAAAACAAGCTTATAGATACAGAGAACATACTGGTGGCTGCCAGAGTCAGGGGGTGGAGGGGGTTGAAGAAATGGGTGAAGGAAGTTAAAAGGTAAAAATTTTTAAATCAATAATATATTTCAGTTTCTGTAGTTAATTAGATTGTATATCTGAAAGTTGTCAAGAGAGTAGATCTTAAAAGTTCTCATCACAGTAAAAAAATTCTAAGTTTGTGTGTTGATGGATGTTAACCAGACTTGTGGTGATTTCATATTGAATCATTATGTTGTACACCGAAACTAAAGTAATGTCAATTATATCTTAAAACAATTTAAAAATAGATGAAAAAAACTGTATCATGTAATAACTGTTGAAATGTAAAGTCTGTAGTCTATTAGAATTGTGCCAACGTCATTCTCCTGGTTTTCATATTGTATCACAATTATGTAAGATGTTGCCATTCAGGGAAGCTGGGTAAAGGGTACAAGAACCTCTTGGTACTAATTTTGCAACTGCCCAGGGATCTACAATTATTTCAAAATCAAAGGCTTTTTTTAAAAAAAAGAAAGAAAGAAAGAAAAGGTAACTGGTCCTATCAGTGGGAACAAACTTACTGTTCATAAATGGATTTTGCAAAGAATTATCCCAATAATTCATCCATAAAAATCCTAAGGCCCTGCATGTGTGTTTTTAATGGGAGAGGGGCAACGGGCGGGGAGCGCAGAAATGTTGGGGAGGAACCAACTGGGCAATTTTCTCTTCTCTTTAGTTTATATGATACACATGTTACAGGCTCTTAACATCAGCCCCCATATCAGTTCCCCCACATTGAAACCAGTGTATATGGGGTTAAAACTAAAACCCACCACCCCCTTTCCTGCTTCTCTAGCTCCACTCATACGTAAATACCTGTTTCTTTAAACTTTGACTCGAGCTTTACAACTAAATGGGAGTTACAAATTGTTAAAAGCCCAGGTGGCCTGATGTTGGAGGCACACTAAAGTTTAGCTAATCATGTGTCCTTGAGTTTGCCAGGAAAGCCGCTGTCTCAAGAGTATCAAGGAGCGGAGGCTTCCCAGACCTCAACTCCTCGACTCCCGGCGCTCGAAGCGCCTCAAACAGGAAGACGAGACAAGAGACAACGGCAAAGGACGCCCACCTGCCATCCTCCTATCTCCCCTGCCACCTCCCCCCCCCCCCCCAACCCCCGGCCCCAGCCCCGCCTTGCTGAAAGCAGCCTCTCAAGGCCAAACGCAGGCTGGTGGAAAAACACTGACCTGCACAAGCTACATGAGTCCCCTCCCTTACCCAAAACCCCAAATAAAAATCCCTACCCATTCTTCATCCGGGAGCTAGCAATTTTTGAGGCATGAGCCCTTGCTTTGCTCCCTGTGCCTGGCATAGTAAAAACCTTTCCTCTCCACTCAAGACTCTGTTCTCGTTATTTGGATTGGCATCGGGTTCAGAAACCGAACTTTCGGTTACACACAGACTGTGCGTGTCCAAGCAGCAAGCTGCACAATCTCTCAGGCAAGCGACAGGAGGAAATCCCGTCCCTTTCCACCCCTGGGGTCTGCGCCTCACTGCAGCCGCCGCCCCGCCAGTGCCTCGGCCTGAGGGACGACGGGCCCCGTCATTTCAGGAAAGCGCCCCGCGCCGCGCCCTGGGGCCTCGCGGGCCGCCCTCGCCCACCTCCCATGGGAGGGACGCTGCCGGGCGGCGCCGCCCGAGCATCGGCGGCCACCAGCCTCCCGCAGCTAGGCCGCCCGACGGTGCCGAGCGCGCGGCGCCGCCCCCACTCCGCCCCCTCCGCCCCCTCCGCCCCGGCGCGCTCACCGCCCCTGACCCCGCCGCCGCCACCGCCCCCTCCGACCCCGCCCCGCCCCCTTCTCCGCCCCGCCCCCCTCCTTCGCCGCGGCGGCCTCCCGGGGCCGCCCAGGGCCCCGCCCCCGCTGCGCAGGTGGCCGCTGAGCCCCACGCCGCGCCGGCCGGGGCGGACCTTGCGCCAGGGCGCTGCCCGCAGGGCTCCGGGGCCTGGAGGGATGACAGGGCCAGCCCCGGGGTGTGCAAGGGAGGCACGCGCGCCTCTCCCGACTGCGGGAGACAGGAGAGGACTGGTCGCTGGAGTCCGTGACCCTCTGTCTTCTCCCAGGGCCACAGAGGTGGTGGATGCTGTCAACCCTGGGTTTCTTCCTTGGTCCCAGATGCTACCTGTGTGACAACAGATGAAAACCCACATGGCGGAGCTCTGGGGGGCACTTAGGTAAGATGAATTTCCTGGGTGCGACTATCAGAAGAATCCAGCCACATTTCCTGAGCCAAAGCCATGATCCTGACCAGCCGTTTGCTGCTCGGCAGGTGCTGCCCTAAACCCCAAGAGCGCTGCGCGCACGTCCTGGGACTATCCGCTGCCGCTTTCCCGTTGGAGGCTTTAAAATCCTGTGATCAATAGAGCACTTGAGGGCCTCATGGGATTTACGGAATGTGTTTACAAGAATACTGAGGTCTAAACCTCTCTTAATTGTGTGCACTTAACCTCTGGCTGGGAACGGCCAGCTCTATTTCAGCAAAAATCTGGGAGTGAACAATGGAATCTCCATATTTTCCCATCATTACATGTTCTGGAACAATTTCTCTGACCAGGACTTCTCCACCCCAGAGCTATTGCTATATTGATGTGGAGGGCTGTCCCCTGCAGCGTCCGACGTTTAGCAGCATCCTAGGCCTCTCCACACTAGATACCAGGCAACTCCGTCTCTCTCGACTTGCTACAACCAAACATGTTTCCACACATTACCTTGGCAAGCAAACTGGTGCATATTTCCGGTGCAAAGGCTGCAGGCAATGAACTCTCAACTCTGATTTTCACCCTCACTTTTGAATTATAGTATCGTATGACAAAGAATTCTGGATGGACCGGTTCCCCCCGCCTCAGCACTTCCAGATGTCATTTCCTTCTGTTCTGGCCTCCACTGCTTCTGATCCTGGTCATTTACATCGTGTTTTTCGAATCTGTTCAGATGTCTTCTTCTTTCAACAGTGTTCGTAGGTGTGGTTTCCTTAGGTCTTGCTTGGGTTTGCTGAACTTCTCTTGGGATATATTCAGCCATCATTTCTTCAAATTCTTTGCCTGACACAGCAAATATTTTGCACTCTCCGTTCTCCCTCAATTACATGTTGGACCAACTGATATTTTCCAATAGATTACTAAATTCTTAATTTTATAGAAACTATTTTTATCTCTAATTTTCAATATGGATAACTGCTGTTGGAAAGCTCACAAACCCTTTCATCTATAATCTCTAATGTTATTAACCTCACCCAGTGATTTAAATTTCAGATATTCTATTTTTCAATTCTATAATTCCTTTTTGATTCATTTTTATCTTCTCTGCTGAGATTTCCCATATCTGTTCACTCATTTTTTTCTCCCCAAATTTAAACATAATAAAACTAGTAGTTTCAAAACCATGTCATTTCAACATCTGGGTCATTTCAGGAGCTTTTCTGTTGGCACTTTTTCCCCCTGATTTTGAGTCACGTTATTCTGCTTAACATGTCAGGTAATTACTGATTCATGCTGGACATTTTAGATGATATGTTGTAGAGATTCTAGATATAATAACTTCCTAAGGCTGCTGTAACAAATTACCAAAAACTTAACGGCTTAAAACAGAACTTTTTTCTAAAAACGAAGGTGTCAGCAGGGCCACACGCTCTCTAAAGACTCTATGAGAGTGCCCTTCCTTTCCTCTCCCAGCTTCTGGGGGACCCATGTTTCTTGCTTGTAGACACAGCACTCCAATTTCTGCATCCTGGTCTGTTTCTTAGTAGGATACTCTCATTGAATTTAGGGTGCAACCTAATCCAGTATTATCTCATCTCAATCCTTACCTTAATTACACCCGCGAAGATCCTATTTCCACTAAGGTCACTCTCTGAGGTTCCAGGTAGATGTGAACTTTAAGGAGACACTATTCAACCCACTACACTGGATTGTGCTGACTTCCATTATAGAATATTGAGTTTTGTTCAGGCAAGCAATTGAATTACCAGTCGACCCTTCTGGATCTGTCAGGCTTTGTTTATTCTTTTGTAGCACCATGTCTATTACGGTCTTGAACCTAATTCTACAGCATGGTCCTTTTACTAGGGAGCATTTCATAAAGATTTTCTGTAAGGAGTCAGATAATACATCTTCTAGGCTTTGTGAAGAAAGAGGCAAAATGATGGCTACTATATACACACAAGAGAAAAAGAATTTAAACCAAATTGTTATTCATGAAATTCTAAGTTTAAATATAACGAGTACAAGTTTATGTAATATGGATCTGAGAATGGAATTCCATGATTTAATTGGGGTTCAAAGTTACTGTATCCTATCATCAAAATCAATTGCAGAGGGCAATCGAGTGGCGGAGTGGTTGGGTGTGTGTTCTCCACTTCAGCAGCCTGGGGTTCATGGATTTGGATCCCAGGCACAGACCTACATACCATTCATCAAGACATACTGTGGCGGCATCCCACATACAAAATAGAGGAGTGGCACAGATATGAGTTCAGGGACAACCTTCCTCAACCAAAAAGAGGAGGATTGGCAACAGATGTTAGCTCAGGGCCAATATTCCTCACCAAAAAAAAAAGGAGATATCCACCAGTTAATGTTGATCTGTAATGATATTTTATGTATTTCATCTTTAAAAATGTCTTTCCCTGCAGATACTGCCAAACACTGAGTGTTGGCATATGACTAATTAAGCATATTTAGTGCTAGGAAGGCATTTACAGAATTCTGTTTGATTCTTCTCTAGATATTTGCCTCTCAACATGTCATTACATTGTAGAATAATCACTTCCAATTAAATTCCAAAATTTAACTAATTCTGAAGGAAATTTCCTTTACACTTGCATCAAAGTCCCAAAAAAATGCCACAGTTTGAGGTTGTAAAGCGTGGGAATGAAGATACTCCTTGTTTTCCATTTCCAACCACACAGGAGTGCACAGTGCCGCCTGACGTTCCTCGTGATTCAAACATTAGCTGCTGTTGATACGACTTCAGCACAGTGTAAGTTTCACATGTAAGTACGGTTTTGTCTAAGAACTTTAAGTTGAATCCTGAAAGATTGTCAAACGTGTAGCAAAAGCTAATTTCCAAAGGCATTCACAGTTCAGTAACAGTGCAGAGGCAGCTGTTCACATTCAGAACAAATTCAATGTTGACTATGAACTTGTAAAAATAAAATCACAATATTTACTGCTGCTAAGTCACTCACCTGCTCTGTGGTGGGTCAAGTCAGGCTACCACAGTAGTTTGGTATTAACAAGAGAAAAAGAATTTAAACAAAATTGTTATTCATGAAATTTCTAAGTTTAAATATAATAAACTAAAAAAGCTCATGGATCTCATGACAGTTAAGTCCATGAGAGCAAGTGAAGTTGTACTGTTCACACTATTCCTTAACACGAAATGAAAATATTTTCAGCAATGTTCCCTTTGACAAATAATACAATAAACAAGGTTTCTAAATGTCCAACTAAGCCTTTTTCTGCTCTACACACATTTTTACCATCAGTTGTAACACACATTAGCAGATTCCACTTCACGTTACAGTGAATAAGTGTTTTCACAACTTCTTTTAAAATATTCTCAAATGTATTTGTTCCAGACTGTTCATAAAGGTTAAATTCTTTACTCACTTCAAATGCAGCAGTGACACCTCGAAAAAACAGAGCAGTACTGGTTACAACTGTTGGCTCAGCAACAGCCAAGGAAAAACACTTAAATCATCTGCCTTTTTCTCTTAATTGACTATTAATGTTGCTCCAACTGTCCTCAACTCTTAAGGCCAAGTGTTCTCACCAAAAGGATAAGAATGTTGTTTTTTTCTGGACATAATCTTCAGCTGCTGCAATCAAACACAATCTAATTAACTCAACATTATCAAACAGCTTTCCTTGTTTGGCCAACAATCAAGCCATTGAAAACGGTTTGACAGCAGCCACATTTTCTTTTTTATTTTGTGAAGTAATTCTGTGATGAGATATTCTATTTAAAATTTTCTAACTGTTTCGGCAATTGCTTACATGTGAGATGGGAGAATTCTGAGGGCTTAGTATGATAATGCCTACATATACAGTACACTTTGGGCACATCTATAGAGTCACTATTTTCATTTCTAAAAGTGTTGACAACTAATTCAACAACAAAATCTACACTCTACTGTATTTTAAAAGTCCACTTTTATCTTCTTGTTTAGACAGGATATTCACTAGCAACTTTTTCAAACTTTGCAATATTGTCAAGTTATAATTATACCACTAGCAACTGTAACACTATGAGCAGCAGTGCAAAGCAATGAAAGTGTCCATGTTCAACTACTAAATTCTGCTGTTGTAGGACAAACACAACCAGAGACAACACGTAAGCAACTGAAGATAGCTGTTCCAAAACACTTTATTTAAAGATTTAAAAAGCTCTAAATTTTTATCATTTTCATGTGTAAAAAATATTAATTTGATTTTTTTCAATCATTTCAATATAAAAACCATTCTCAGCGTCTAAGTTGTATAAAAACAGGCAATGGGCTGGACTGGACCCATGAGCCAGTTTGTGCAGCCTTTGCTCTAGGATATAGTCTGTACTCCTGAGGCTTGATGTTCACCAGATGCTCAAGGTGCTCAGCAAGTGTTCTCAACAGTGGATGCCCAAGAATGCCTACATCTCTCAGCCCTGCATGTCTGCTGTCACCATTTAGCTCTCAGCCAGAGGGGAGGTGATGTCTGCTAAACCTCATGGAGTCTTGGCCTGCATAGATTCACCCCAACCCTTTGCCAAAGATTCATGTTTATTCATGGGCCCTAGCATGTTTGCCTGTATCCTTAAAACACACACACACAGTCGAGCTTCAACTGTGCTTGTTTGGGCGTCCTGAGGGATGTTGGTGCTAACCAGATACAGGCCACGTTTCATACACATATTTACAATTTTTTCTTTTACAAAGAACACTGCATATTTTAAAACAAGCCCCACTGATAAAGAACTTGAGGAGTCCACTTCATGTGTACAACAGCTCTTAAACATTATACTATATGCTGTCCCTACAGACATGTACACATGGCATGAAAATGCACCTATACAACTCACACGCACACACACCCAGAATGCAATTTTATACACGTGAACTCATTTCTTAAAAGACCAGTATTCACCTAAGTCACCTTCTCATATCATTCTGAGATGCACTTTTCTTAGCTCCACAGAGAATGGTGCCAACCCCAAGATCCACACCACTTGAGAGAGAAGAGCCTTTACCCTGAAGCTATCACCCTGCAGTGAGGAAGGCCACCAGCCAGAAAGGAGCTGCAGATCCCCCTGGGTCTGTCTCCGGAATACTCACAGGCACTGATGGCAGTCCCTGGAATCAGAGTCTGTACATGAGAACACAACTCTCAGTGGGGCTCAGGAGCCAACCCAGGCCCCTAAGCTGACCCCCACACTACTGACTCCTAAGATTGGCAGGATCACATACTGGAGTGGCTGTGAAATGGCACTGGAGGGCTGACCAGGATAGTCATAAGCTTCCTGGGGGGGGGGGGTCACTTCTGAGCAGCAGCTGAAAATTATAGGTAATAAATTAAACATTTTGAGTATTTGACGGAAGCCATACACTCTCTTCCTAGAAACATGCACATATAACATACCCATGAACTTCCGGCAGAGTGGGGCCCTGAGCAGCAGTTCTTGACAATTCTGAATCAGTAAAACAGTGACCATTTTGAAAAGCTAACAAAAGCCATGAATTCTCATGTTAGACATATGCAAAGACCCAGACAATTCCGCATGTATCTCAGCCAGCCAATGAACACTGCAAACCATCTGTGGGACTCAGATTAGGATCGGGCTAGAGGTGGCTCAGAATGTTTATTTCCTAGTTACCTGACACTGAAGACTATGTGCTCAGGATGGGAGGACAAGGCCCGAGGATACAGAGGAGCCTAAGCCTGAGAAAGCAGCAGGCAGTCACCTACCCTGGCAACGCTCCCTGGATCCTTTCCTTCTAGGTGGGTCATACAGCTGGGTTGCCTATCATTCTGGCTATCAGGTCAGAGATGGTTGTAGACTTAGAAACTTAGTCACCCAGTTAACTAAGCAGAGAGTGAAGTCAAAGAAGTATAATAATCATTGTTTAGTCATGTGCAGTTAGGCAAATAGCTGAGATCCAGTGTCATTCTGTCACACCACCAAACAGGTAAGCAAACTGTGACCTGTGGAGAGCACTGAAAAGATGAGAATGCTCTTCATCAAGTGCATCACTGCATGCAACAGTGCAAAAACCCTGTCAACAGACCTCTTTTGTGCCTGTGGTAGCGTGAAGAGCATGAAGCAGCACATATACAGAAAACCTAATTTCTCTAGGATCCCAGATGATCCTCCCATTTGTTGAAACAACAGTTCAGAGACAGTTAAGAAAGATCCATAAGGCAAGGAGCATTAATGTCTAGGGCTCAGACAACATTCTCTAGTGGATGAAGTGGTGTTGGGGAGTGTCCCCTGGACATGTGCCAGCAAAGAGGCCTGAGTCCCGTATCACTAGGACTGTGTCTTTGAGTTTCCCAAGAATGACTCTAAGACAGTTGACTGAGTTGGTTATACTTTGGGGGTACCTCACTGAGATGAAATTAAACGCTTTATCAGAATTTTAAATTATTTAAGGGGGCTTAAAATTCTAAATATTTTAAGGAACACTTAAAATTTGGGGGAAAAAATGAATAAAGAACTTCCTCTATAATGTAAACTATTACAAAGGCGAATTAAACATTATCATGATCAGAACAGGGAAAATAGTTTGGTAAAAGCAAAATGTTATCAGAAACACATAATAAAAGTATAGGAGCCAATTTCAATGAACTTCTGCTGGCTTATCTCAGATGATGTGAGTGTCAAAAAACCACCCCAGTTAAGGATTATAACCCACTAAAGGAATAATCTGAGTCTATACAGACATAAATTTCAAACTCTGGAGAAAGGAAAATCCTTCCACAGCAGGATAAGCACAGGAGCAATAACAGAACAAGAACAGAAAATGCTTTTGCAATTATAGTAATTGATTTGAGCAGTGATTAGAAATAAATGCTAAAAAATCAGCATTACTATTTGGGCAATTATTAGAAACAAATGTTAATAAAAGCTTTCGCCGGGTGAAAGCTTGAGGATTAAGAGGATATATGTATAGCCTGAATGTATCTCCTTACAAGGTATTAATATAAAAGGTAAAATAACTTTGTGAAAAAAATGAAAGATACCATGTTAGCCAAATAATCCAATTTAATATTATTAATGGGACCAATTAACAGCATGTGCTTCCTCGTATGATGTATTATGAAGTCCTCAACACTTCTATTGTGTTGCTACAAAAAGTTCATAACCTAACTGTAATCATAAAGAAACATCAAATTCTGTTATTTACGTAATTAATAATAAAGAAGAGTTGTGGTCAATAGCTAATGATCATTCAGGATGTTGTCAGAGGATCCTCCCATGTGACTTTTCTGATACATACCAGCTTGACACTTTTCAGAGGTCACATTCATAGCTTGTGTTAACTGAGGGATGTCTAGTATATGTCAGTTCATAGGTAGACCCAAACCTGTAACAGCTTAGCAAAGAACAAGATTTTTTCTTCCTTACAAGTCAGACTGTCACAGAGAAGGAAATTGTTTCACAGTAATTCTTGAACCCTGACTCCTTCCAGTGGTACTCTTCCATCTTCAGTGTAGCAACAAGGGACAGCAGAGAATATATAGAATGAAGATGTCTTCCGTGGGACTTGTTTTACCACCAACACCCACATTCCACTACCTAGAAGTTCGTGACTTTACCTAATTTGGATGAAAGCGGCTGGGAAATTTAGACTACTTGTGGGCCTAGAGACAAAGGAAATAGTTACTGCAGAATGTGCAGTATGTAAGATAGGGGTCTCTTTTAAATTGTATTACTCAAACACAGTATTTGTGGGTTGACTTCTGGAAGGATTTCCCAAATCCATTACCTTAAGATTTCTTTCATCTGGTCTATCTGGTCACTATGAGGTCTCTAATGCTCTATGCATTTTCTGCTGTACTGAGAAAAGTGGCTTTTGACTGAAATTATCACAAATCACATTCTAGATTTTCTTCACTATGTGTGAATTCTCTATTCAATGAGATTCAACCTTTGACAGAAAGCTTTCACATTTTCACAACTTTCTCAATGTTTCTCCAGTGGGAGTTTACTTAGGGTTGCGTTCATACAGAATATTTCCTATATTCATTACCTTTGCAGTCTTTCTTTCCCCAGAAAATTCTATGGTGTCCAGTAAGGAATAAACCTATCCTTAGTGGCTGAAAGACTGTCCACATACATTTCAAGGGTTTCCTTCCAGTGTAAGCCCTTGTTAAAGACTGAATGTTTGTCTTCCCCAAATGCATATGTTGAAACCTAATCCCAAATGTGCTGGTATTTAGAGGTGGGGCCTTTGGGAGGTGATTATGTCACGAGGGCAGGTCTCCCATGAACGGATTAGTGCCCTTATGAAAGAGCCTCCAAAGAGCTCCCTTCCTCCATGTGAGGACACAGCAAGAAGACGGCCATCTATGAACCACGAAGTTGACCCTCACCAGACACTGAATCTGCCAGTACCCTGATCTTGGACTTTCCAGGTTCCAGAACTGTGAGAAATGTGTTATTTAAGCCACAGTCTATGGTATTCCTGTTGTAACAGCCTGAACAGACTAAGACATTTCTCTTATGTTTAGTGAGGAACTTCCACATTCATTAGCTTAACAGAGTTTTAGTTCGTTCTCTGAGTTCTGCGATCTTTTCTTAGCCCTGACTTGTGGCTGAAAGTTTGCCTGCATTCATCATCTTCATAGTATCTCCCCTGTGAACCCTCTGATGTTCTCCAAGTTTTGATTTCTCACTGAACATACTCCAAGATCCCTGACATTTACAAGGCTGTTTACCTGTAAGCTGTCAGATTTAATGCAAGATTTGATGTATGGATGAAAGTATTTTCATATTTATTACATTCATATGTTTCATGTTTAATTCCCTGTGAGTTTTCTGATGTTTTGAGGTTTCACTTCTCGTGAAAATCTTCCCGACATCTATCACATTTATAAGGTTTCTCCTCTGTGTGATGAAAGCAAGCAATATGGCAACCCAAAATATGCCACTTTGGCTTAAGGATTATCTTGAGCTGAAAGCAACTGAAAAACAGTAGACACAGAAAAATCACTCCACCCTCCCCCATCTGTCGAAAGGCAGGGCGTAAATCCCCGCTTTGTGAAGTTTTCCCCATCCCATCTCCCAATATGAGAAAGAGGAGACAACTCCTATCATTGAAGATGGCACCAACTAATATCTGCATAAACAAATCTTACTGAAATAATCCTTATCTTCCATTGGTTCCCCACATACTTACCTTCTCAGAATTTACCACCTCTGGAAGCTCAAAACCCTTTTCCTCTGGCTAGTCACTTCTCTGCAAATGTATTTCCCTTTTGTTAAAACGGAATGAAGGCCTGGAGGTCTGACCACCTCTTTGGGGTTTTCATTTCATTTGGGTGAGGCCCCTCCATATTCACATGAAATAGATCTTTTTCTCCTGTTAATGTCTTTCAACTTGCATGGCATCAGCCACTAAACCTAAGAGAGCAGTGGAAAAAGTTGTTTTTCCTCCCCTTGGCTTTTTACATCCGACAACCCTCTGAAAATTTTCCCACATTACTACACTTATAGGATTTCTCCCCTTTGTGAGTCTTCTGTTTCAAAGGGTGAGACTCATTGCCAAAAATGTGATTCATTACACTATCCTGTGTGAATTGCCTCGTAAGTTTAGTTTGGAGAGTTAAATTGCAAAGGAAAGCTTTTCCACATTAGTTACATTCATAGGGTTTCTCCATTGTGTGAGTTTTCTGATGTTTTCTAAGGTCTGACTTCTGGCTGAAAGTTTTCCCACATTCATTACATTCATAGGGTTTCTCGCCTGTGTGACTTCTCTGATGTATTCTAAGGTGTGATATGTAAGTGAAAGCTCTCCCACATTCATTACATTCATAAGGCTTCTCCCCTGTGTGACTTCTCCAATGTATTCTCAAGATTGACTTCCAGAGGAAAGTTTTCCCACATTCAAGACATTCATAGGGTTTCTCGCCTGTGTGAATTCTCTGATGTCCTCTGAGGTGTGACATGTACGTGAAAGCTCGCCCACATTCATTACATTCATAGGGTTTCTCGCCTGTGTGACTTCTCTGATGTATTCCAAGGCTTGACTTCTGGCTGAAAGTTTTACCACACTCATTACATTCATAGGGTTTCTCCCCTGTGTGAATTCTCTGATGTCCTCTGAGGTGTGACATGTAGGTGAAAGCTCTCCCACATTCACTACATTCATAGGGTTTCTCACCTGTGTGACTTCTCTGATGTCCTCTGAGGTGTGACATGTAGGTGAAAGCTCTCCCACATTCATTACATTCATAGGGTTTCTCGCCTGTGTGAATTCTGCGATGTGCTCTGAGGTGTGACATGTAAGTGAAGCCTCTCCCACATTCATTACATTCATAGGGTTTCTCCCCTGTGTGATTTTTCTGATGCACTCCAAGGCTTGACTTCTGCCTGAAAGTTTTACCACACTCACTGCATTCATAGGGTTTCTTCTTCACGTGTGTTTTCTGATGGATGGTTAGAGATGATTTCCAGGGAAAAGCTGTCCCACATTCATTACATTCATAGGTTTTCTCAGCTGTGTGAGTTCTTTGATGTATAATGAGGGATGCTCTCCTGGAGAAGCATTTTTGACAGTCATTACATTCATAGTGCTTTTCTCTTTCCTGAGTTTTCTGATCTGTACTGAAGGCTGACTGAGAACTGAAAGTTCCTCTACATGTGTTATCACAAGATGTCTCTTGTGTGTGAGTTCTCTGTTGTATTATAATGGCTGAATTGTGGCTGACGTTTTTTCCATATTCAAGGGGTTTCACGCCTGTGTGAGTTCTCTGATACTCTCTGAAATGTGCTTTTTGACCAAAAGTTTTCTCTCCTGTATCAGTTCTCTGAAGTTGAGTAACCCTATTGAAATTGTTCCCAATTTTACTACATTCATCTTCAATAAATTCAGAGTGATTCTTCTCTGCGTGAATACTGGGAGAGACAATAAACGCTGATTTATCACATAGGTTTTTTCCAAATTTATAGTAAGATCTTGCCTTTGTGTGGGCACTCTTACATGTAATAAAAGCAGCCTTGCCATGGAAAGCATTACCATGTTCATTATATTCAAACGATTGCCCCAAAGTCTGAAAAGTGTGATGTTGAGTAAGTTCCTCAACATAACTAAAACCTTGCAAATTTTGACTGTAATCAAAAGATCTCTCTCCAATATTGGTTCTCTCATTTCTAGTATTGAAATGAGATGCATTAAACTCATCAGCCTTCTTTTTTGAGTAATTATGTGGTGCCAATGGGTAAAGATTCAAGTATGTAGGCCCCACAGTGTCACATTTACAAGGTATTTTTCTTGAAGGAAAAATGTCTGTGCCCAGATTAAATGGTCTTTCTGAAACTTTCTCTTGCTGTGTAGTCAATGTTTTGTTGTTGTTGAATAAAACTTGACAGAAATATTTGTCTTGGTTTTCCTGGCTCTTCTCTAAAAGATCAAGTCGACGGTCTTCTAAAAAAGAGACAGTTAGAAATTCTTAGGAAGTTTAACATATTTTTTATGAAAAAGGGCTTATATACATATGCTTTACTATACATTTGGTATTTTTGTTTCTGGCTAAGTCTCCCAACAATATAGTACTGCCAAGTATATATTAACTATATTCACTTTACTCACTTTCCTTGGGAAGGGGCGGGGGGACTTGCTGTCATGCAAAAAGGGAAATGAACCTGGAAATGAATATCATGTCTGTCTGGCATTTGAAAATATAATTTTTAAACTTGGGAAGAGAAATGGGTATAAAGGAAAAAAAAGATGAATTGGAAACATAAGGGTTTTAAGAGAGTTGGTCCTGGGAACAGGAAAATAAGACAATGTGATGAGTTCAAAAATGACCAAAAAAAATCATGGACAAGAATTTTAGAGGTTCTAGCAGAGAAAGGGTTTGGATTAATGCGATTATCAGGATTTAGGTTCTTAAACTATCAAATAAATATAGATAAAAATAGCAAGATACTCATCAGTATACATACTTCCATTTGGAGGCTCCCCTTTTTCATTCTACACATCAACACCAAAATAAGGTTATAATGGTACAGATTTCCTCACGTTTAAAGACTCAGTCCTAAAGCCCAAGCTATAATTCTCCTGGCTGCAATTCTTAGGAACACAAATGCCCAGGAGGCAGTATAAAAGTGACTGGAGAAAAAGCCATCTTTCCACCTAGATTGGAGTCACTGCTCTATCCTGCCTCTGATATTTAAGATTTATTATTAGTGTTGTTCAAAAGTAAACCTTTTTTAACCTTCAAATCCTAAGTATCATCTTTTTAACGTGCTTACTCATGTTCTTGGAACCAGTTTTAACCCTGTCCCATATTTAACTCTGCTTTCTATGCACTGTTCAACACACCTGGTTTCTATCGATTGTGATAACCTTAAGAGTCAGGTTTCAACCTGCTCTCATAAATTTTGGAAATATCCTTTATATTTATCTATCAGAAAACAATACTGTATACATTTGACTATTACCATGCTGCTACCTATATTCCAGACAATGACCTCAAGCCTTGGCTAAAAACCTAAGATGGTCCAGAGCCCACTGCTCCAGGAAAACAAAGATGAAAAAGTTAAGAGACATCTTTCTGGAAAAGAAAGTTTTACACTACCTGTGCATACTTTGGGTGTTCAAATTATCATTCAACAAGTCTACAAGTACACAGTATTTTCTGCAACAGTCTGGTCAGGCTATGTTCCCCCTTAACTAGTTCATTTCAAAAAATAATCTTTTATGTGCATTCTTCTCTAATTTACTTGTATTTCAGCCTTTGCACTACTCCGATTCTAGATACCCTTTAGGGCAAAACTATCTAAACATTCACATTAAAAACTTACCTAGGCACAAACCTAAAATAACACTTACAAGAACTGTATACTGAAAATCAAAAACCTCTGATGCAAAAATCAAAGAAAATCTAAATAAACAGAGAAACATGCTTCCAATCAAGGATTGGAAGATTCAATCTAGTAAAGATGTCAATTTTCCCCAGATTCTTCTATAGATTTAATGCAAGTCCAAATGAAATCCTGGCATTTATACACACACACACACACACACACAAGCTTGTTCTAAACTTTATATGAAAAGGTAAAGAACCTACAATAGCTAAAATAATTTTGTTAAGGAAGAAAAACTTCTACCTTATGTTAAGCATTATTAAGCAGCTGTAGTAATCAAGACAGTGTGGTACTGACAGAGAAATAGAAACACAGATCAATGAAACAGAAAAGAGAATCAAAAACATGATCAACATAAGCACAGCCAATTGATTTCTGACAAAGGTATAAAAGCAATTCAATGCAAGGATAGTCTTTTCAACAAATGGTACTGAACAACTGGACATCCATAGGCAAAAAAAGGTGAATGTTGACCTAAACCTCAGATTGTGTAAAAATATTAATGCAAAATGTATTATGGATTTAAATGTAAAGCATAAAATTATAAAAAAATTTTTTAAAAATAGAAAACTTTTGAGACCTAGGGCCAGGCAAGGCGTTCTTGGACCAAGAAAAGAACAAACCACCTTTTAACATGTATTAAATTGCATCAAAACTGAAAATATTTGTGCTATGAAAGACCTTAAAAGGATGAAAAGGCAAGCTACAGATTGACAGAAAATATCTGCAAACCATATATCCAACAAAGGTCTTAGTTCTAAAATAATAATAATAGAAAAAATTATATAATGGGCAAAAGACAGGACAGGTATTTCCTTAAAGAAGATACACAAGTAGCAAAAAAGCACATGAAAAGTCATCCGACATTAATTAGCCATTAGGAAGTGCAAATTAAAACCACAATAAGATATCCCTACACGTCTACTAGAAGAGCTAAAAGAAAAACAGAGATAACAACAAATGCTGGTGATGATGCCAAAACAATGGATCTCTCATACACTGCTGGCAGAAATGTAAAATGATGTAGCCGCTCTGGAAAATTAGTGGCATTTTTTTACATAACTAAGCATGTACTTACCGTATGAACCTGGAATTGCAACCTTTGGGTACTTATCCCAGAGAAATGAAAATTATCTTCACACAAAAACCCATACACAAATATTCATGGAAACTTTATTCATAATAGGAAAATATTGAAAACGACCCAAGTATCATTCAGTGATTGAATCACTGAACAAACTCTGGAACATCATACAATGGAGTACCACTCAGAATCAAAACAGAATAAATTACTGATACATTGGAACATCATACAATGGAGTACCACTCAGAATCAAAACAGAATAAATTACTGATACATGAAACAATCTGGATAAACCTCAAGGGGATTATACTTGGTGGAAAAAAGTGAATTTCAAAAGGTTATATATGATTCCATTTATATAACTTTCTTGAAATGACAAAATTCTAGAAATGGAGAGCAGATTAGTGGTTGCCAGGGGGCACAGACGACCACTAGGGGGTGCGAATGGGGGGAGTATGAATACAAAAAGGTAGCACAAAAAGAGCTCTTTCATGGTAATTTTACAATTCTGTATTTTAGCTTTGGTGGTGGTTACACAAACCTATTTACAGGATAAAACCACATAGAACTATATATGCACACACACAGATACAAACGCAAGTTAAAAGAACAATAAAAACTGAGTAAGGTCAGCACCCTAATTAACAGTAATGTACCACCATCAATTTCCCGGTTTTGATGCTCTACTACAGTTACTAAGATGTCACCATTGGAGGAAGGTGGTGGAAAGGTAAACAGAATCTGTGTACTATTTTTACTACTTCCTGTGAGTCTATATTATTTCAAATAAAAAGTAAAAGAAATGCTACAAATAATCAGATTTGTTTAATGTGTTACTATTCTAAGAGTTTCATGAGAAGATGGACAGAACAGAGATGCTCACCCTGCCTTATGTTAAATTTGGACATATAAAATATTATTAATATATTTTGGAAATTGTACGCAAAATGAATTTGTACAGATTTGTCAACGCCCTCACTGTCCAAAATGTTGACAAAAAATATTTACCAAAACTGTCATTAAACACTTCTACCAGGTTTTCCTACATTTATCAGAGTATTGGCAATACTTTACATAATATTAGGCAACAAAAGTATAGTTATCATTCCAGTTATTACTTTAAATGTTTACTTGGTCAAAACCTAACTTTATTTGAACCTCTAGTATCTTTTAGGTCAGTAATTTTCAACTGGGGATGTATTTCAGACTCAACTGATGTTGTTTTATAAGAAGATACTTAGAGAAGTATCTAAGCCTTACTCTAGACTTACTGAATCTCTTTATTTGATATTCTTGTATACTAATGGTATATTACTGGTGTCTCATGTCTCAGGATTATTGTTACATGCCAAAAACTTTCCTCTACAGGGGCCAGCCCTGTGGCCAAGTGGTTAAGCGCATGCGCTCCACTTCAGGGCCCAGGGTTTCACTGGTTTGGATCCTGGGCATGGACATGGCACCGCTCATCAAGCCATGCTGAGGCAGCGTCCCACATAGCAGAGCCAGAAGGACCCACAACTAGAATATACAGCTATGTACTGGGGGGCTTTGGGGAGAAGAAGAAGAAGAAGAAAAAAAATAAGACTAGCAACAGATGTTAGCTCAGGTGCCCATCTTAAAAGAAAAAAATTTCCTCTATAAAATTTTGTTCATGCATTTTCAAGATCAAACGTAAAATTCTGACTTCTTTGAAAACTTTGTTGTCCTTAAAGATATTTTGCCTAAAACTTTTTTTAAACGTGACTTTATTATGTTTATCCTATCACAGAAATAACCAAATTTCCTTGTCAGTGTGTTATTCTTATTATGAACCCACAGCAGACTTTTCCTATTAATAAATTACACATAGCCATTCTAAGTCTGACGTCTATAGATGGCTTTTGTTTAACTCTGACACTTGCCTGAAAGCTCTTACAAACTAGGCCGGAGTTGTGTCATCAATGAAGGACAATCTCAGAACCTCAGGAAAAGAGGCTGTACTAAGTAGTTCGAGCTATGGACACTTCAATGAAAAGACTCTTACAAACTATGCTTTTGAGCTGACATCATTTAGAAAACTTTCAGGCCATTACAGTGCACTGAATCAGAATTCTTTTTTAAGTCAAGAAGCAGATAATTTCATGAGACTGGTAACCCAAGATCCAGCAGAACAAGAATTAATTACATGTAATTGAGTAATCACACGTTAATTATATAACTAATGGGGAGAAATAGACTTGACTTGGGCATTTGCATTTGGGATAGTGCTTTCAGAGTGAATCAGTATGAAATACCTTTCTTCTACCTGGCTTTGCAGTTAATCCACAATGCATTTACAAAGTATTTATTTATATTATATACCAAAGTATGGAACAACAAAGCAGAGGCCATTCTTTTTAGTGGATTTCCAGAAGGGGAAAAGTGCTCTTTCAGTAACTCTATGTTATCTGGCCTATTGTGTGTGAAAAGTCTCATGTTCTTGAGAAACAGTCATGAAGTGGGTTGGGAGATTATAAAAAGGAGAAATTAAAGTAGGCTAAAATATTCCATGATCATTTTATAGAACTATGAATCTTAGCCAAAACTTATTATGTGCAGTAATAAAAAAAAAATGAGACCTTCCCTTGTGCCAGGCATGTTAAGCAATTTAATTAATTTATTTAAGAACTTGTATAGAGAAAGCATACAACGTTGAAAAGCGTGATGTAGGGGAATGTCACATGGATGGGTGACAGGAGACTGGATCATGTAAGGTATGGCATCAGGGTAGACAACAAAAGGAAATACGTCTGACAATGCAAGAAGGGTTCATAATTTACTAGTCACTAAAACACAGGTAATTTAAATTGCATATAAGTTATATGTAAACTCTAGGTTTATAAGCCAGGTTATTTTTGTCAGCCCAGAGCAAACAAATTTGACGCATTATGTAAAAATTAACTCCAATTAGAAATAAAAATAATCAAGGCATTAAAGAGCAGGGCTCTAGTTTTGGATAATGTCATTAGACAATAAGAATATGAAAAGACTGAGTATAAAGAAAACTAAAACGTCAAGAAGTATTGAAATATCAGCATGGATGACAGAGATAAGCAATTCAGAACTTTAAAATGACTTCATGGTCATCTGTTATGACAGCAGGATAGCAGGACAAATGATTACAGAAGGAGAAAAAGAAAGAAGCATTTTTGAGTTGGAGAGAAAAACTTAGTTTTCGTCTGGCCATTTTGAAAATAAAGGGGCCATAACACTCAAGTACAGCTGCCCTGAAGGTGGGAGAAATTCATCAGGATAAAACAAAAGGCTTAAATTATGGGGATGGATGAGGCATGCAGGGAGTTACTGCATAGGAAGAAGAAGAGTAGACACGTAGGACAGGGTTCAGAGACAGACAAATTAGCAGGAGAAAGGGTCTGAGAATCAAAATTCATTCACAAATATCCACTGCATGCCTACTCTGTGCCTTATCACGCTTGAGGCACTTTACAACTATCAACCAGGCCAACTCAATGTGAACAAGGACTTAGAGAAGCACAGACAAAAGTACGCTCAAATCCAAGGTGGGACTGCTTTAGGAATCATGACTCGTAACATCAAAGGAAGCAGAAAATGTGTGGGAGAGAGTAGTCCCTCAAATTTTCAAATAGGACAGCTTAGTGGAGATTTTGAAATATGATTTCAGAAGTAAGAAGAGCTGATAAGTGCTTAGGAGAAAAATAAAGCAAGGGAAATGGACTGCTTGAGATGAAGAGTGCCATTATAAACAGGTGGTCGTGGAAGGCCATACTGAGAAAGTGACATGACAAGATCTGAATTCCTTTATACAGCAAATACATTTGACGAATATATGTAGCAAATATCTCCCACTCATTACTTTGTCCTTTTTTAGCTTTTAAAACACGAAAACTAAAGCAAATACACACAAATCTCTTCTGTGTAAGTTAACAAGTGGCATGAAATGAACTCGTGTAGAACCACCAGCCAGTTCATGATTCCCTCACTTACTTTTACAATCTGTACATGCAACCTTAAAAAAAAAAGTTTAATTTTACACAAATGGAATCATTGCTTCTTTTGTTCAAAATTGTTTGTGAGGTTCATTCATGTATTTGCTTGTGCCCATAACTTGCAAATTTCCATTTCTGTATAATTTATGCTCTATTAAATAAATGTACCACAATTTATTTCTTCATTCATCTATTGATGAGTGTTTGTCTGATTTCATTGTGTGGAAAAAAATTTTCCTATTCTTCCTGGAGCACATAAGCACACCTCTCTCAAGAGTATATAGGTAGGAGCAGAACAGCACGACACAGGGTAGGGATATCTTCACCTTTACTAGATAATGTCCACCATTTCAAAGTGATTGCACTTGTGTGGGGGCAAGGGGTATATGAAAAATATTTGTGCCTTCTGCTCAGTTTTGCTGTGAACCTAAAATTGTTCTAAAAAGTCTTAAAAAAAAAAAAGTGCACCAATTTCAATTCTGCAGCACTAAATGGGGTTCTTTGATGTTCTGCATCCTCACCAACTCGTGATACTGTCAGACTCGGAATTTCTGCCCATCTTATAAATAAATGTGTAGTGGTGTCACACTGAAGTTTCAATTGCATGTTTTCACAACTGATGAGGTTAAATATGTTTTCCCCTGATATGTGACATCTGGATTTCCACTGTGGAAGTTTCTTATTGTCTTATGCCCATTTTTCTGCTGGGTTGCGTGCCTTTTTCCTCCAAGACTCACAGAATTTCTTCTTATAATCCTAAGGTTAGTCCTGTCTTGGTTCAACCTATCACAAATAGATTCTGCTATAGTGTGGGTTCTCTTTTCACACTTTTCATGATGTCAAGAAATTGTGAATTTTAGTAGAGTTGAGTTTATAAGGCTTTTCGCAAAAATTAAACATTTTTGTAGTTTTAAATTTTCAGTACACAGAATAATGAAAATTTTCTCCCACATCTCCTTCTAAAATATTTAGTTTTGCCTCATATAATTCAGGCGTCAGTCCACCAAAAATTAACTTTTGTGGTAGAATATAAAGGTGGAGCGCAAGGCCAATTTTCATATAAATGGCTTCTGCAGCTTTCTGCACTGTCACCCTGCTCATAAACCAGTTGTCATTAAAGCACAAATTGTTTCTGGGCTCTCTATTCTTTTCAAAGGTCTATAATTATCCCCACACCAGTACTATTCTGTACCAGTTACAACAGATTTACAACATACCTTTAATAACTGTTAGAAAAAAATCCTACACCCTCTCTTCTTCAAACATGTTTAAACAAATTGGTGAGAATTAAAAATTTTAAAATAGTCTTGCAATGTACGAACATGATATTTCCATTTATTTCAGTTTTATTTCATGTTGCTCTCCAAAATTTCAATATCTGCACAGCTGTATTTCTAGGTATGTTTGCATTCCAACTTTTTATATAATGCTTTCTCTCCTTTTTCCAGCATAGGCTAGCAACCGAATGAATTTGATTTAACTTTTATTCCAAGAAACATGTTTTCACTTTAATTTATACCATTACAGTTTTTCAATTAATTTTTTTTAAAATAAATTACTTCTGCTTTGCTTAGTCTTCTCAAAATTCCTTGTTGTTCAAATTTTCTACTAAGCAATGCTATACCCATAGCCCAAAGTTCTGTGCAATAAAGACTTAATTCCACAGGTTTAGGGTGTTGAGACCTTGCATATTCCACAGAAACGACTGGCCTTTGACCAACTCCTATGAGATAACTTTTAAGTCCTTGGGATATCTTGCCTGATGACAGTGTCTTTATATACCTGGGGGCCTTTGGCCACAAGAAATCAGTGTGATCTCTGGAGGGGCTAGAGCCTGAGTAAGGTCAGCCACAAAGGTGCTCCAGGCCTACATGACTGACCCCCAACAAAAACCTTGAATATCGAAGCTTGGGTAAACTTCCCTGGTTAGCAATACTCCACGTATGTCGTCACACATCGCCACTGGCAGAATTAAGCACTGTTGATACCATTCCCCTGGGGGAAGAAAATGGGAAGTCTGCGTCTAGTCTCTCCTGGATTCTGCCCTATGTGCCTTTTACTTTTGCTAATTTTATCTGTATTCTTTTACCGTAATAAACTGTAAACTTGAATACAGCAGCTTTTCTCAGTTCTTAGAGACCTCTGGACAACAGGTTTACAAATACATTTTATATTTTTGATTTTTATGTACCCCTTGATCACAGATGTTTCAAAAGTATAAATGTACTTTTTATTTACAGATGGAGGGATTTTAATTCGTCTTATTGTCTACAATTTCTAGCTTTATTAAACTACGTTACTTTAACTCTGCAGAATTTATTGATGTTTTCCTTTAACCCATAATATATTTACATTTAGTTATTCCACTGACACTTCAAAGGTTTATATTGTTTTCAGAGTACAGAATGTGAAAGACATATCAATATGTATTAGACTCATGTCATAAAATACACTACTTATGTCTTCTGGAGCAGGGGTCAACAAACTTCTTCTGTAAAGGGTCTGACGGTAAATATTTTAGTCATTGAGGGCCATATGATCTCAGTCACGACTGCTCAGCCACTCTGTTGTACTCCAAAAGCTGCCATAATCCACATACAAACAAATAGCTAAGTTCCAAAAACTGTATTTACAAAAACAGGCAGTGAGCTGGATTCAGTGCAACGAACATAATTTGCCAACTCATGGTCTAGAACTCAGTTGTTGCCTACCATATCTGGTATGAAATCAGAGCAGCATGTACAGGTCTATTATATCTAATGAGTTCCTATTTGTCCTCATATCTCCACAGTTTTTGTTTTATGAATCTTGATGATAATATTTGATTGGTGTGCAGGTATTTGCAACTTTTGCATCTCCTTTTTAAATTATATGACTTAGCATTATTAAAGTATCCTTTTTGTTAATATATGAATTTTGACGTGAATCAAAATCTTGTCCAATAGTTACGTAAATTAATCCTGAATTATTTCATGTATATTGCCTTAATACTAAATATTTCATATTTTAAACTTTCCAAATTATTTTCAGGTATATCTCTTTGCTACAACCTCATACTATTTTCTCTTAATAGGTGACTTTAACCCATCTACATTGATATGATAGATACATCCATCTTACTTTATGTTATGCTATTTACATATGTTAATGTTTACATAGGTGTTTTCTATAAAAAACTTTTTCAGTGATAGTTCTGTTTACTTTGTACTATTAACTGTGTTTTCCTTCTAATAATGAGAAAGCTCCTATTTGTGCATTTACAGTAGTACATTTATAGTAGTTACATTTATGTTACATGATTCTTAATTATTAATTAATTAGACACACCTAGTGATTTCCTACTACACAATCACTGAGCAAATTAATGTATCTCCTCTCTCACTTTTCTCATCCTTTAACCTTCCATTTTAACTGCTTTTATAAGTATTTTTTATTTTATAAGCATAACTGCTTTTAGTATTTAATGTTACATACAAATCGACTACTTGATTCATCAGATATAAACGACATACTTTGTTGCCTAGTTTAACAGATGAAAAAAAAGAGGGGCTGGCCTCATGGCACAGCACTTAAGTTCACACATTCCCCATCGGCAACCCAGGGTTTGCCAGTTCGGATCCCAGGCGTAGACCTACGCAGTGCTTATCAAGCCATGCCATGGCAGGCATCCCACATGTAAAGTAGAGGAAGATGGGCACGGATGTTAGCTCAGGGCCAATCTTCCTCAGCAAAAAGAGGAGGATTGGCAGTGCATGTTAGCTCAGGGCTAATCTTCCTCAAAAAAAAAAATAAATTTTTTTTAAAAATGAAAATGATTACACTGTATCCCTTATATTAAACCTCCCATACCCACATTTTATTGGATCTACTCGTTTCTAAACTTCCAAAGGTGGCCATCTTTGACCCCATTTTGGATTCAGTTTTCCAGAGATATCTTCTCCCAGTACCTGAAAACTCACCTTGATAACTCCTGTTTGGAAATTCGTCCTCTAATAACCATGGGTCTTCTCCTTGCTCCAACTTGAAAATCACTTCTGGTTTTATAAAGCAATACCCTATAAACAGAAAATAATTTAGCACCTGGGCTCAATGCACAGGCTTTGATGACTCTGATGGGAAGGAAGGTGCGGCTTCAAGTGACACAGTAACAATACTCACTGACCCTTTCTTTGAGAAGGTGAAAACGAAAATATTTTCAGGTGCTCAAAAGAGATCAATCTCCCTAAATCACAAGCCTAAATAACATTAAATTTTAATAAAGGTCAACATTTACTGGGTTTCAAAAAACCAAATGGGGATTCCAATTCTGGTCATGATGGTGTGAAGGCAACCAATTTACCCTCTCACATCAAACAACTCAAACACAATACAAAATATATAAAACTTTGGCTTTTAGACTTGGGACAACAGGCAGTGCAGGTTAGGAATTCATGAGAAAAGGGAAACAATGAGGTGAGTGCTATGACTACACCTTATAGCCTGGTGAGTTTCAACACAGAATAAAAAATAGCTGCACTGAGAGAGATCTACAGAAGAGTCCCCTTCAATATTTGACTGAGTACTAACTGTAGATGCATGTGAGGAAACTACCTGAGGTTGAGGAAAGAATTATCAGAAAGCAGAATGAAAAATTACCAAAACATACACTGAAGTGGGAAGTTTGTGTTTCCCGAGTGGAAAGGCAAGGAACCCTCAGTAAGATTTTTTCATCAGAAACCATACATGCCAGAAGGCAGTGGGGTGATATTATACTCAAACTACTAAAAGAAAAGGACTATCAACCAGGAATCACATATTCAGGAAAATTATCTTTTAAAGATGAAGGCCAAATAAAAATATTCCCAGATAAACAAAAACTGAGAGATTCTGTTGCTAGTAGACCCACCTTACACTAAAAAAAGTTCTCTTGATTGATTTAAAAAATAACCGTATAAAACAGTGTGTACATACATGTAATGCTGGGTTTCTAACATACACAAATGCATTTTTATATTTTCCAATGAAAGGACAAAAGAGGTAGGTGGGAGCAAAGCTGTACTAAACTAAGGAAATGACACCAGATGGTAACTCGAATCCACAGGAACAAATAAAGAAAAACAAAAACGGTAAATAAAATATTAATATAATAAACGTTATGTTATATACATGATCTTTCTTGTCTCAGCTTCTTTAAAAAATTTAGAATTATACAAAGTAATAATCATTACAACGTACTGTGGGGTTTGTAACATATAGACATGTAATATATTTAACAATAAGACCACAAAGGGAGGAAGGAATAAAGCTACAAAGGAGTTAACTTTTCTGTATGTCACTGAAATTAGCTAAGATAAATTTAAAGTCGAATCTGATAAATTCAGATAAAATGGTAAGCCCTAGAGCAACAATTAAGAAAATAAACTCTAAAAAATACAGTGAAAAAAATCATTAAAGGAATTAAAATGTTAAAAAGTATCAACATACTACAAAACAAAACAGTAAAAGAGGAATAGAGGAGACAAAGACATGAGACATACAGAAAACAAAACGTAAAATGGCAGACAAAAACCCAACTGTATCAATAATAACATCAAATGTGAAAGAACAATCTAGCCAAAAGGCAGAGATTGTCAGACTAGATTAAAACAAAAGATCCAACTATGTCCAACTACATGCTGCCTAAGGAGATATACATTAGATTTAAAGATGCAAAGATGTTGAAAGTAAGAGGACAGAATAACATATTTTATGCAAACAGCAACCATAAGAAAGCCACACTAATATCAAACAAAATAGACTCTAAATTTAAAAACGTTATTAGAGATGACGACAAAAGGGTAAACCCATCAGGAAGATATTATAACAATTATAAACATACACGCACCTAACAATTGAGTCCCAAAATACATGAAGTGTAAATTGACAAAAGAAAGGAGAAACAGACAAATGATAATAGTTGAAAAGTTCACTATCACACTTTGAATAATGTCCAGGATAACTAGACAGAAGACCAGTAAGGAAATAGAGGATGTGAACACCACTATAAACCTAGACCTAACAGACACACACAGTACACCCTACCAACAGTAGCAGAGTCCACTCTTCTAAAATGCACATGGGGTAGGGAAGGGTGAAAAAACTAAAGGAGGTCAATTATATGGTGATAGATGAAAACTACACTTTTGATGGTGACCACACTAGAGTATATACAGATGTTGAATCATAACGTTGTACATGTGAAATCTATCCACTGTTATAACCCAAGTTACCTCAATAAAAACTAATTAATTAATTAAAATGCACGTGGAACATTCTCCAGAATAGGCCATTTATTAGGCCACAAAACAAACTTTAATAAATTTAAAGTATGGAAATAACACAGAATATCTTCTCTGACCCCAATGAAATGAAATCAGAAATCAATAAAAGAAAGAAATTTGAGAAATTCAAAAATATGTGGAAATTGAACAGCACATTACTAAATAACTGAGGGGTCAAAGAAGAAATTACAAAGGAAATTAAAAAATACTTTTTGATGACTGAAAATGATGGCACAACATACCACAACTTACAGGATGAAGCAAAAACAGTGTTTAGAGGGAATTTATAAACACCTATATTAAAGAGGCAGATCTCAAATCAATAACTTAACCTTTCATTTTCACACAAAGGAAAAACAAGAGCCAACTAACCTAAAGAAAGCACAAGAAAAGAAATAATAAAGACCGGACTGAAAATTAACAAAAGAAAGAACAGAAAGACAAAATCAGCGTAACCAAAGTTGGTTCTTTAAAAAGACCAACAAAACTGACAAATCTTTAGCTAGATTAACTAGGGAAAAAAGAGAAAAGACTCAAATTATTAAAATCAGAAACGAAAGAGGGGACAATACTACTAACTATACAGAAATAATAATGAGGGGCCGGCCCTGTGGCCGAGTGGTTGAGTTTGTGCACTCTGCTTCAGCGGCCCGGGGTTTCGCAGGTTCGGATCCTGGGTGTAGACATGGCACCACTCATCAAGCCATGCTGAGGCATCATCCCTCATGCCACAACCAGAAGGACCCACAACTAAAAATACACAACTAACTACCAGAGGGCTTTGGGGAGAAAAAGGAAAAATAAAACCTTTAAAAAGAAAGATAAATGATTAAAAAGGAGTATTATCAACAATTCTATGCCAATAAATTGGATAACTTAGATAAAAGAGACAAATCCCTAGAAAGACACAAACTACTGAAACTAACTCTAGAAGAAACAGAAAATCTGAATAGAGTTTTAACAAGAGATTGAATCAGCAATAAAACACTACCCACAGAGAAAAGCCCATGCACACCCTGAGGGCTTTACTGCTGAATTCTACCAAACATTTAAAGAAGAACTAATACTAACTCTTCACAAACTCTGCCAAGAAACAGAAAAGAGAACACTTCCTATCTCATTCAATGAGGCCAACATTACCCTAACCAAAATCAGATAAATACATCACAAGAAAACTACAGACCAATATCTCTTATGAATGTAGATGCGAAAACCTCCACATCAAAATACCAGCAAACTGAATCTGGCAACATATTAAATATATTATACAGCATGATCAAGTGGGATTTATCCCAGGAATGCAAAGTTGATGTAACATCCAAAAATCCATCAATGTAATTTACGGTATCAATAGGATAAAAAATAAAAACCACATAATCACCTATTAACAGACACAGAAAAAGCAGTATGATAATATTGACCCAAACTCAATACTCTTTCATGATAAAAATACTCAACAAACTAGGAATAGAATGGAACTTCCTCACCCTGATAAAGAGCTTCTAAGAAAACTCCACAGTTAATATCATACTTAATGATCAGAGACTGTATGCTTTCCCGCTAAGATTCGAAGACAAGGATGTTCATTCTCAGCACTTCTATTCACTGTTGTACTATAGATGCTAGCTGGGCCAATCAGGCAAGAAAAAGAACTAAAAGTTATCCAGATTGGAAAGACAGTAAATCTATAGTCACAAATGACACTATCTTATGCAGCGAGAATTCTAAGGAATCCACTAAAAACAATTAGAACAAACAAGTTGGGCAAAGTTACAGGATACAAGATCAATATACATTTCTGTTTCTTGACTTCTTTTTAAAAAAATCATTGTTTAAAGAAAAACATTAACAGTATGGGTTTTCTAATATATAGACAAGTAAAGTATACGACAACAGCAGCACAAAGACCAAAGTGAGATGGAAAAAATTATAAAGGATTCTTAAAATATATGAGTGATAAGATATTATTTTAAGGTAGACTGTGTTAAGTTAAAGACATATATTTTAAACCCTAGAGCAACCACATAAATACACAAGAATAGCAAACTAGTCAATAATAGGGAAATTGGAATCATTAATAATGTACAATTAATATCAAAGAAATTAGAGAAAGAAGAAAAAAGGAACAATAAACACATGGAAAAACAGAAAGCAAATCACAAGATAATAGACACAAACTCACCCACGTCGATAATGACATTAAACATAAAATAGGTAAAGAAATCCACTTAAAAGGTAGAGACTGTCATACTGAATTTTTTAGAAGTCCAAACCATGTTCTATCTACAAATAAACAACTCTCAATATACTGAGGCAGAAAGAAGTAAAAGTCAGGGGCTGGCCCCGTGGCCGAGTGGTTAAGTTCGCGTGCTCCACTGCAGGCAACCCAGTGTTTCGTTGGTTCGAATCCTGGGCGCGGACATGGCACTGCTCATCAAAACCACGCTGAGGCAGCGTCCCACGTGCCACAACTAGAAGGACCCACAACAAACAATATACAACTATGTACTGGGGGCTTTGGGGAGAAAAAAGGAAATAAAATAAAATCTTTAAAAAAAAAAAAAGAAAAGAAAAGTAAAAGTCGGGGGTGGGGAGGAAGAAGCCAATGTTAGGCAAGGTAAAATTCAGAAAAAGGAATACTATCAGGGATAAAAAGAAACACTGCATGAGAATAAATGGATTAATTCCTGAAGAACATATAACAACCTAAATATTTTCTACCTTAGAGCAGGTTTTGAAAATACATAAAATCCTGATGGAATAGGTAGACTAATTCAAAACTATGGCTAACTAGCTGCTTTCTCAATAATTACTAGAAAAAGCATACCAAAAAATCAGAAAGTATACAGAAGACTTGAACTATACTATGAACTAATTTGACTTACTTCCCATCTAAGCAACATTAGATGCAAAAACTGTAAAAAATACAATAATTTCAAGCACATATGGAATATTCACCAACACAGATAATATACTAAGATCTAAAACAACTTTCAATAAACTTAAAACAGGATTTAAACTATGTATACAAAGTTAACTAAACAAAAAATAATATTTAAAATTAGTAACGTAAGAAATTAGGAAGAACCCAAATATCTGAAAATTAAACACCAAAGACTAGTCAAAAATTAAATCAGGGGCCGGCCCGGTGGCACAGTGGTTAAGTTTACACATTCCGCTTAGGCGGCCCGGGGTTCACCGGTTCAGATCCCGGGTGCAAACACGGCACCGCTTGGCACGCCATGCTGTGGCAGGCCTCCACATATAAAGTAGAGAAAGATGGGTATGGGTATTAGCTCAGGGACAGTCTTCCTCAGCAAAAAGAGGAGGACTGGTGGCAGATGTTAATCAGAGCTAATCTTCTCCGACAGAAACAAACAATTAAATCACAAGAGAAATAAGAAAATATCTTTTAAAAGAAAATGAAGACATGATATAGAACAGCTTTTTGCCAGCACCCCGATGACCCTGCACATACCCACGTGCTATGGATTAAATGTATCCTCCCAAAATTCATATGTTGAAATCCTAACCCCCAATATGATATTAGGAGATGGGGACTTTGGGAGGTAACATTAGGTCGTGAGGGTGGAGCCCTCATGAATGGGATCAGTGCCTTATATAAGGAGCCCAGAGGGCTCTCTTGCCCTCTTTCCGCCATGGAAGGATACAGCAAGAAACCACTGTCCATGAACCAGGAAGTGGACCCTGACCAGACACTAAATCTGCCAGTGCCCTGATCTTCAACTTCCCAGCTTCTAGAACTGTGAGAAATAAACTTCTGTTGTTTAAAACCACCCAGTCTGTGGTATTCTATTAGAGCAGCCCAAAATGAGTAAGACACCAAACATGCTGTGTAGGCAAGGCTTAGCCACAGCTGTCTATGCCTTGCAAGAACACCCCGTGAGACTCTCGGAATACAAGAGCACGGAAATTTGTGAAGAGCTGCTAAGAGGTCATTTCTCATCCTTCTCCCTGTGTTCCTGGGAGGCTGTCATGAGATAATTTCTCATCACATCTTGGGATCTGATGAGGTATGAGGCTTTCTGCTTTGACCCCACCTCCTTAGGGTAGAACTACAAGCTATAAAATTGCTTAGGGGTACTATCACACTGTCTCTTCGGGACCAGGGTATCCCACCACTCGTAGTGAATCATCATGTCATCTGGTTCCTTTTGTTTCAGTGTGATCGTATGGAACAAAGGATTTGAGGAGCTGGTACCATTGTTTTCCTGTTTTATTTTGCTTTTGCTGCTCATATAAGTAATAAACTATCTGAATCTAAGAAGGGCTCATTGTTCACCCAGCGACTGTTGGCCTTGCCTTGACATTTAGCATATAAAAATTTGTGTCACCAGGGACTTCTGCCTTCGGAAAGACGGAGTACAAGTACTCTTCCCTATTCTTCCCACCAGAATACAACAACAAAAACAAGCAAAGCCTGTTCTCTCTCTACCCCAATGAACCAAAAAAGGGAGAGACTAGCAAGACAGAAAACTTTAGACAACTGCTCTACCCTAGCAAACAGCACTAACGCAAAAAAACTACAGCTCCACCGCCAGCCCTGCCAGCAAAAGCCAAGCGGGGAGCAGAGACGTCTACCCTTCCCAGGCTGAAACAACGTGCCACAATCCTTCTCACCAGGTAGAGGTCAAGGAAGACCAAGTAGGGAGCTGGGACTTTCATCTCTGCTAGATTTCAACAACACTCCCTACCCTACCCCCTGTACTATCAGCAGGGAACACCTGGGGAGCCTGAAATTCCATGCATATGCAGCCTCCCCACGCCCAGGGAGATGGTGCCAGAGGAGGCCTAGAGAAGAGGAAGGAATTTCAGTGCTCCAGTAACAAGACCACCCCTCCCCTGCAGTACACTGTCAGTGGAGGCCATGTGGGGAGCAGTAAGGACACACTTCTGCCCCTCCCAACCAGGGTGGTGACAGTGGAGGCCTGGTGGGGAGCTGGAACCTCCATCCCCACCAAGTGGTAACAAGAAGTCCCTCCCTACTAGGTGTCAAGGGAAGACAAGTGGGAAACTGGATGCTACAGTCTGAAGGTATGTCTCTCTCCGCCCCCCAAATTCATATGTTGAAATCCTAATGCCCAATGTGATGGTATTAGGAGCTAAGGCCTTTTGGAAAGTGCTTAGGTCATGAGGGTAGAGCCTTCATGAATGGCATTAGTGCTCTTAAAAAAAAAAAGACCCTACAGAGCTCCCTAGCCCCTTCCACCATGTGAGGATACAGAAAGTCTGGATCCGGGAAGAGGGCCCTCACTCGACCATACTGGCAACCTGATCTTGGACTTCCAGCCTCCAGAACTGTGAGAAATAAATCTCTGTTGTTTATAAGCTACCTGGTCTGTAGTATTTTCTAATAGCAGCCCAAACAGACTAAGACACTGGACTTCCACCCCTACCTGGCAGTAACAAGTCAGTGGCCCCCTTTTCCCTGCCGAAGCAGTCTCAGAGAAAGACAGCTAAAACAGATTTAAGTAAGATCCAGAGTCTCAGAAAATAAGACTCCAAATTTCCAGATTTCAATCAACAATCACTTGTGACACCAAGAACAAGGAAAATCACAAGTTGAATAAGAAAATAAATAGACTTCAACACCAAGATGACAAAGATGTTAGAATTACCTGACACTGACTTTCAAGCAATCATAACAATGCTTCAAAGAGAAGCTACAAACATGCTTGACATAAATGAAAAAATTAAAAATCTCAGCAGATAGAGAAGATGTAAAAAAGATCCAAATGGAAAATTTTTAACTGAAACATAGAATAACTGGAATAAACTCAATGGATGGGCTTAGCAGAATGGAAGGGACAGAGGAATCAGTGAACTCGAAGACAATAATAGCCATTACCTAAACTGAACAACAGAAAGAAAAGAGACCGAATGCAAGAAAAAAAAGAGCAGACCCTTTATCTGTCAAAGTTCTCCAGAGAAACAGAATCAATAGGGGGTATATACAGAGAGAAAAGCTTATTTGAAGGAATTGGCTCATGTCATTGTGGGAACAAGTCTGAAACCTGCAGGATGAGCCAGCAGCCCAGAGACCCAGGGAAGAATTGACGTTGCAGTCTTGAGTCCAAAAACAGTCCAAAATTCCTTCCTTCTATGGGGATCTCAGTCTTTCCCCTTAAGGCCTTCAACAGATTAGGATAAAGCCCAACCACAGCATGAAGGGTAATCTAATTACTCAAAGTCTACTTCTTCAGTTTTACCTTTTTTTTAATTCTTTACTTAAAGATTTAAATACTAATCACATCTAAAAAATACCTCACAGCAGCATTTAAACTTGGTCCAACCGAATAATTGGGTACCAAAGCTTTGCCAAGCTGACACACAAAATTAATCACCAGAGTCTCAGGAAGAAAGAAGACTATTAACAAACATTCAGGTTATCAGAGTCCAGAAGGAGAGAAGAGAGTGAGGCTAAAAAATATTTAAAGAAATAATGGCTGAAATTTCCCCCAATTTGGCAAAAGCAGCTATGTGTTATAGTAATCCCACAGATGCAGAATGCATCTTCATCAATGACAGCTGGGAGATCAAGACTGATGACTCTACACACGCACCAAGAAGACATGAAAAGACTTATTACTCACATATCGAGGCTTTCTGAGGAGAGCAGGGCAGGCAGCAAAGTCATTCTGAAAATGGTCTGAGCAAAGAGGCAGTGGCCCTGAGTTTTACTATGGTTAGAAGGTGGGGCCAAGGTGAGGGTTTTTGCGTGCAAGCTGGGGTGTGCATGGTTTGAACTTCCCCATTGGTGCCAAGGAAGGACACACATAGCTTTCTTATCAGCTTGCCCCAGATATGAGGAAGAAGTGGAAGGGGGAGGTAGGGCTTGAGAGCTGTCAGCAGTCACATATCAAAAATGAAGTCAGACTCTAGTACAATTCACCCCTGCTGTTTGAAATGTGCCGTTTCGCTTCATTTGATTTGAACTGATGAGCACTCTATGAAGACTGCCACCTGAGGCTGTAAAGAAAGTAAAAGTTTTTTTAGGAGCCCAGTGTTGTGTATTCTGAGAAATTGAATAATTGCTTTGGTCTACTGATGATGTGTGGAATTCCAAAGGAGATGCAGAGTGTCTTGGTGATCCCTTGTATTATGGTTTTAGTATGGCAGACACGTGTAACCTTGATTTATATTTTTGGGTATATATGAGGAAAGAAATTTCCAGAGTCCTTTACCCCAAAGGGGCCTACCCTGGACCAGGAATCATGGCTGTCTTTGGTTGAACCAGCCAGCCAGGTCATTGGCAATGGCCGAAGTTCGGTAAAACTGTGCAGATGGGGCAGGTTGTTGGCCAGGGCAGCCTCCAATGCTAAGATGACTTTTTAAAATGTGGCCAATTGTACTGATTCTTAGATCCCATTCTTGATCACTGATATCCCAGTTAAAGGATGAAAAGTAGGAGTTCCTCAGCAAATTCCATTATGTGGCACAGTGGTGCTGTCACGTGCAGTGTACAAACTCCTTTTGCTGTTCACTCAGTTGATCCCAAGAGGTTCCCTAGGTAGTCAAGGGGTCTGAAAGGACAATCTCCGCCAGCACTGAAGCATCTCGTAAGGGACTGAGGACAGGGAAGGCCACCTCCTCTTGTACATGGGATATGCCAGAGAGGCCATGTTTGTATCCATCCTGTAAATACCACTTCCATTTCATCAAGGAGGCCTGAGTGGCCTGGCCAAATCTGAGGGATGCTGCTTCTATGACTCAAGGTGTAATGAGCAGCTGGGTACTGAGGGTCACAGGCTCAGAGCCTGTGAAAGTCTCCACTTCCAAAACAGCCAAGTATAAAGTCCACAAATGCTGCTCTAACGGTATTAACACAGGGCCAAAGAAGGCAGTTTCTTGCATCAGAAGCTCACGGGCATTTCACGGTACGTATGGTGGTCCAGAAAGTCTAAAAGGCTTGAGAAAGGGTTGCTAAAACCTCTACAGCAAGAGTCTCTCGGGGACACTAACAGGGGTGCCTTTTACATTACAGTTCAGATGGATTCTAGAGCCTTTTCTTGTAGGGGACCCCATTCAAAGTAGAATAATTTGTGACTAATATTATAAATGAGCTTAAGTAAAATTTGTTAAGAGGAACATGTTATCATCAGAACCAAAAAAACTAAAGATATTGGGCTCTTTTTAATGTTGAGTGCGTGGAGAGTGCCAAGAGCTGTTTTATGAGTGCCAGGAATAGAGCATTCCTTAAATTAAGCAAATAATTCACAGGCATTTAACTGAGATGGTGGGGCTTTGTGCTAAGTGTAGCACAATGGCCCATTCCTTCTTGGGAGCTCTTTTATGAGAATTTGTTATGTCCTGAATGAATGTGTCAAATGAATCTCCTCAGAGGAGGATGTCATCAACGTAATATCATATCTGTGCTCCTGGAGAAAGCTGGATGTGGTTAAGATCTTGCTTGCAAAGATTGTGTGCAATGACCAGAACTGAGGGGGTAGGTTAACTGAGTCTCATTTTGTCAAGCGAATTGATTGTAAGTGCCAAACAATTTTATTATATTACTTGTTGGGTCAGAGGGTCCAGGATCCACTACATCACATTTTAGAACAAGGGATATTATGACCATAGTGAGTTTGGGTAAGCCAATGATCCCAACGGTCAAGGTGAAGCATAACTGTCCTCTCTTTGGTAACTAACAGACTGTGATAATTTATATAAAATGTTAACTCCTAGAGAAACCACTAAAAAAGCTATATAGAAACACCCTCAGAAACACTAGAGACAGATCAAAACGGAACTCTAAAATGTTCAAGTAACCCACATAAAGGCAAAAAAAGAAAGCAAAAAAACAAAAAAGAAAGAGAAGAAAATAATAAACAGCAGATTTAAGCCCTAACATATCAATAATTACATCAAATGCAAATGATCTAAATTACCTTCTGAAAGACAGAAACAGGCAGATGGACTTAAAAACATAATTCAACTACGTACTGTCTACAAGAAGTTCACTTCAAAAGTAAGGATATAGATTAAAAGCAGGACAGAAAAAGATACAGCATGCAAACATTAAAAAAAAAAAACGCTGGAGGAGTTATATTAATTTCAGCCGAAGGAGACCACAGGGCAAAGAATATTGACAGAGACAGAGAAGGACACTACATAACGATTAAAGGAACAATCTACCAAAACGACAGAGCAATACTAAATATGTATATACCAAACAACAGAGCTTCAAAATATATGAAGCAAAAACTAAGAGCACTAAAAGGAGAAACAGATAAATCGATAATTATAGCTAGACCCTTCAACACCCTCTTCCAACAACTGATAGAACTAGACAGATAATAAGTAAGGTTACACAACTTAACCAAACCATCAAGCAACATGATCTAACACACATTTACAGAATAGTCCATCCTATAACAGCAAAATAACATTCTTTTCAAGAATCCATAGAACTTGTACCAAGATAGACAATATCCTGGACCATTAAAAAAAAAAAGTTCAGGGCTGGCCCAGTGGCACAGTGGTTAAGTTCACATGCTCCACTTCAGTGGCCTGGGATTCGCGGGTTTGGATCCCAGGCGCAGATCTACACACCACACTCATCAAGCCACATACAAAAAATAGAGGAAGACTGGCACAAACGTTAGCTCAGGGAAATCTTCCTCACAAAAAAAAAAGAAAGCTTAATAGAATTGAAATAAAGTATGTTCTCTAACCACAATGAAATCAAACTAAAAATCAATAAAAGGTACAGAAAAATCTCCAAATACTTTGAAATTAAAGAGCACATTTCTAAATAATCCTTTCAAGAGGAAGTCTCAAGGGAAATCAAGAAAATACACTGAACAAAATGAAATGAAAATGACATATCAAAATTTGTGGGATGCAGCTAAAACAGTGCTGAGATGGAAACATATCCCACTAAATCCTGACAAGAGAAAACAGGAAAGGTCTCAAGTCAATAATCAAGCCTTCATCTCCATTAGGAAAAGAAGAGCAAAGTAAGGCTCAAATAAGGAGGAAGGAAATTAATCCCCAGGCATGATAAAAATCCCTAAGAAAACTAGGAATTTCCTCAACTTGATAAAGAACGCCTATAAAAAACATATAATTAATATAGTTAATAGTCAAAGACTGAATGCTCTCCCCCTAAAAGTGGGAACGAGACAGAGACAGGATGCCTGTTCTCACCACTGTTACTCAACATAGTAACCTTAAAGAGATTACTCTGAGTGAAATAAGCCATACACAGAAAGATAAATATGGTATTTATCTGGAGATAAATGGTGGTAATGGATGTACAACATATGAGTATATTTAATGCTACAGAACTCTGCACTTAAAAATCATTATAATGGTAAATTTTATGTTGGGTATATTTTACCACAAAAAAAGATAACCCAAAATACATTAAAGCTAATAAAGAAATTTCATCTTTTTTTTTTTTTGAGGAAGATTAGCCCTGAGCTAACATCTGCTGCCAATCCTCCTCTTTTTGCTGAGGCAGACTGGCCCTGAGCTAACATCCATGCCCATCTTCCTCTACTTTATATGTGGGATGCCTACCACAGCACGGCTTGCCAAGCAGTACTATGTCCACACCCAGGATCCAAACCAGCGAATCCCGGGCACCAAAGAGGTAGAATGTGCACACTTAGCCGCTGCACCACCAGGCCAGCTCCAGAAATTTCACTCTTAATGAAAACCTCCCCACAAAAAAACTCCAAGTTCAGACTGCTTCCACGGTGAATTCTCTAAATATTTAAGGAAGAAATAATATCAATTCTATCCAAACTCTTCTGGAAAACAGGAGAAATGGTTCAACTCACTTTATAAGACAAGTATTATCATGATACCAAATCCTTGAGGGGACATTACAATAAACATACAAATATCCTTTAAAAAGATATGTGCAAAAATCCTTAAAATGTTAATGAACCAAATCCAAAAATACAATAAAGTATGAACAAGTAGGGTTCATCCCAGGAATTCAAGGTTGGTTGAACATTCAAAAATTAATGTAATTCAAAATATTAACCGAACAAAAAAGAAAAACCATGTGATTATCTCAAAAGATAAAGAAAGAACATCTGATGATGATGATTATCAATTATCAATAATTAAAAAAAACACTTTCAGGTCCACCCCCAGTGGCCTAGTGGTTAAGCCTGGTGCACTCCACTTCAGTGGCCTGGGTTCAGTTCCCGGGTTCGGACCTACACCATTCATCTGTTAGCGGCCATGCTGTGGCAGCAGCTCACACACACAAAAAAAGAGGAAGGTTGGCAACAGATGTTAGCTCAGGGTGAATCTCTCTCGCAAAAACAAACAAACAAACAAACAACTTCCAGCAGATTAGGGAACTTCCTCAAACTGATCACGGGCAGCTATAAAAAACCTACAATTAATTTAGTTAATTAATTATGTCATGGTGAAGAAGGGATGCTTTACCTCTAAGATTAGAAACAAGAGTATCTTCTCTCACCACTTGTGTTCATTGTTATTACAGTCACATGCCGCATAATGAATATTCCGTCAATGATGGACCGCATATACAATGGTGGTCCCATAACATTAGTACCATATAGCCTAGGTGCGCAGTAGGCTATACTACTCAGGTTTGTGTAAGTACACTATGGTGTTTGCACAACCATGAAATTGCCTAACAACACATTTCTCTGAAATGTGTCTCCCTCATTAAGCAACAAATGATTGGATTGATGGTCCTAGCCAGTTATTAAAGAAAAAGAAATAAAAGGCATATAGTTTAGAAATGAAGAAGTAACATCTTTATTCACAGATAATTGTGTATGTAAAACATCCTTGGGAATCTGCTAAAATAAATAAGACTAGCAAAGTTACAAAACATAACATCAATATACATAAGTCAATTGGATTTCTATGTACTTCCAAGAAACAATTAGAAATTGAAATTGTAAAATATGTGCCATTTATATCATCATCAAAATCACAGGATATATCTAAACAAAATATATGTAAAACATATACACTGAAAGCTACAAATCATTGAAAAGAAAAATTAAAGTGCGAGAGATCATTTTAATTGGATCAGAAGCAGCAATATTGTTAAGATGTAAATTGTCCCCAGACTATTCTAAAAACTCAGAACTAACTCAACCAGAATTCCAAGCAAAGTTTTTAAGAAATTGACAAGAAATTCTAAAATTTATATGGAAATGACAAAGAATGTATAATAATCAAAATAATTCTTAAGTGATAAACATATTTGGAGGACTAAATCTTCCTTATTTAACAACTTCCCACAAAGCTACATAATCAAGGTGTGTTACAGACATGCAGATCCATTAAACAGAATAGAGTCCAGACACAGAACTACAAGATACATGGTCAACTTGTTTTTGACAAAGTTGCCAAGGTACTTCAATTGAAAAATAATCTGGGGCCGGCCTGGTGGCACAGCGGTTAAGTTCGCACCTTCCGCTTCTAGGCAGCCTGGGGTTCACCAGTTCGGATTTCGGGTGCGAACATGGCACCACATGGCAAAAGCCATGCTGTGGTAGGCGTTCCATGTATAAAGTAGAGGAAGACGGGCATGGATGTTAGCTCAGGGCCAGTCTTCCTCAGCAAAAAGAGGAGGATTGACGGTAGTTACCTTAGGGCTAATATTCCTCAAAAAAAAAAAAAGAAAAATAATAATCCTTCCAGCAAATGCTGTCGATATAACTACACACAGAGATGCAAAAAATGAACCACAACCCTTATTTCACATCATACGGAAAAATTAACTGCCAATGAATCATAAGCCTACACATAAAACTCTAAAACTTCTTCAAGAAAACATAGAAGGAAATTTTAGTGACCGTGGATTAGACAAAAATTTCTTTTGAAAAGACACAAAAACCATGAAATATAAAAGAAAAAACAATGACATATTAAAAAAACAGAAAACTGCTCTTCTAAGACATTGTTACGAAAATACGAGCAAGCACCAGGAGAGTAGGAAGCAACAAAATATTTATCTGATTATGGTCTTTTATCTAGATTATATATAAAACTCTTTCAACTCACTAAGACCAAAAAAAATTTTTTTTGAATGGTCTAAAGATTTGAACAGACTTCAAAAAAGAAAATAAACAGCACATGAAAAGATGTTCAACTTCATTAATTATCAGGAAAACACAAACTAAAACCCAATAAGATAGAGAGATGCCCACTAGAATCTTTAAAAAAAATAAGACTTACAATACCAAATGTTGGTGAAGATGTGGAGCAACTACAACTATCATGCACTGCTAGGGGGCATGCAAATTGGCTCAGCCACTTTAGAAACATCTCGCAGTTCTTATAAAGTTACCATAAGACCAGTAATATCATATTTCTGGGTATTTACACGAGAAATGAAAACACAAGCCTACACAAAGACCTGAACTTAGACGGCCATAGCAGCTTCATTCCTAACAGCCCAAATAGGAAAAAATCTATGTCTATCAACTGGTATATGGATGACAAATTGCAATATATGCATGCAAAGGAATACTACTTAGGAATAAAAGGAATAACACACACAAAGACGTACGTGACTCTCAAAAACTAAGTGAACAAAGCAAGAAAGAGCAAATGCTGTATGACGTATATAAAATTCTAGAAAGGTAAACTATTGCAACTGAAAGCAGGTCAGTGGTGGATCAGGGCAAGGGAGAGGGATGAGGAAAGAAGAATCACTGCAAAGAGCTACATGGCAACTTTTTGGGGTGACAGAAATATTTTATATCATTATTTTGGTGGTGGTAATCACCTATACACATTTCTGAAACTCATCACATTATATAACGAAAACTATCGACTTTCATTTTCTGTTAATTATACCCCAACACAAGTATTTTAAAAATTAAAAAGGAGAGAGAAAATGGAATTGCATTCTAGAGGGAGTCACATAGTAAGGTCTGCTCACCCACGGAGACCAGGTGGCTGTAGTTCTCCAGCATCACATCTCTGTACAGGGCCCTCTGAGCAGGGCCCAGGTGCCGCCACTCCTCCTGGTTGAACTCCACAGTCACATCCTTGAATGACACTAATGCCTGTAACAGCACATTTCTATTCAATCTGAAGGGTTCAGAAACAGACGATATGGAAAACACTTTTGAAAACTACTTTGTATCATGTTTACTGTGAGAATTTAAAATGAAATTTTAGGGGCCGGCCCCATCGCCAAGTGGTTAAAGTTCCGTGTACTCCGCTTTCGCAGCCCAGGGTTCATGGGATAGGATCCCAGGCTCGGACCTACTCCACTCATCAGCTGATGCTGTGGAGGCATCCCACATACAAAAAATACAGAAGACTGGCACAGATGTTAGCTCAGGGCTAATCTTCCTCAAGCAAAAAAGAAGATTTTAGCTCACAGTGAATCTTCCTCACATAAAAAAATAATAAAAAAATAAATACATAAAACAAAATTTTGTTAAAACAAAATTTTATGATGGTTACCTATTATGGCCCTATCACTGTCTTACAGTTTGGGGTACTAACATAATTGGTAGAAATATTACTCTTACGCCCTAATGTATTTGTATTTACTTACAAATTATATAATAGACTGTCAGTTAACATATTACTGATTATGTTTAGTGCCTTTTTTTAGATAGTTATTATAACTAGGCTTCCTGTAATCTTTACCTGTACTCCAATGGACTGTTCTGAACTCTTTCTAGGGTACATACACCCATTTGGAGTTCTCTGCTGGGACAAGGGGGAATCAATGAAGAGATATCTGTAAACCCTGGAGGCAGTACACATGATCAGACTTGTCTTTCAGAAGCAATGCTCTGGAAGAAGAGCGGAGGAAGTCTTATGCAGCAAAACAGAAGAGACCAATTTAAGGACCTCGAGGACCCTGTGCCAACTGAAGTCAGTCAGACAGAGAAAGACAAATATTGTATGATCTCTCTTATATGTGGAATCTAAAACAAAAAAAACTAAGCTTATAGATATAGAGAACGGATTGGTGGTTACCAGAGGCAAGGTGGCAGGGAGGAATGGGTGAACTATTTTGGGTATTTTTAGTTTAAATAAACTGAATCAAAAAAAGAAAAAAATGAGACAACCTATATTAAAGTAAAGCAATGGGGATGAAGAACGGGAAACTGACCCCTTATAAGAGAAAGGAACAAAATTTCGATCATTATTTTTTTGTACAGCTGTATCGAGAGAAGCTGCATGAGCAACTGGGTAAATAGTGATGCCACTGCGAGATAATAAAAAAATATATATATATCTATATATACACATATATATATACACATAGGTCTCTGCCCCTAGTTCCTGACTAGAGCTCCTAAAACCCTTGTAAATTCCTAAGTGATAAGAGCACTAACAGCATCTTCTGTTCTAGTGAGCCAATTCTGATAGGCTCCCGAATGGGGGCTGGTCACCAAAATACCAAGCCATAATTAGAAGCTTGGAATTTTTAGCCCTGCCCCGGCTTTTCTAGAGAGGAGAGAGGAGTCTGAAATAGAGTTAATCATTGATCATGCCCATGTGATGAATCCTTCATAAAAATCCCAAAAGTACGGGATTTGAAGAGCTTCCAGGTTGGTGAACACAACTGTCTATCAGGTGGGCAATGCACCCAACTCCATGGGGACAGAAGTCCTGCACTTGGGACCCTCCCAGACCTCTCTCTATATATCTCTTCATCTGGTTGTCCATCTGTATCCTGTATCATATCCTTTACTAAACTGGTAAACTTAAGTGTTTCCCTGAGCTCTGTGAGCCGCTCTAACAATTAATCGAACCCAAGGAGGGAGTCATGGGAACCTTAGATTTACAGTCATAAAAAGATTTATATGTCAGAATCACAGGACAACTTGGACTTGCAACTGGCATCTGAAGTGGAGTAAGAGCAGTATCGTGAGTCTGAGCCCTTAACCTATGGGATCTGATGCTATCTCCAGGTAGATGGTGTCAGAATTGAGCTAAATTGTAGGACACCTAGCTGGTGTTGCAGAGAATCGCTTGGTGGGGGCAAAAACACACACTTTCGGTGATCAGAAGTGTCAGAAGTATTCTGCATGAACAGTAAAGGAGACATACAGGAGGGAAGACTACTGGGTTTTCTAACTCAGCCACACACTGAGATTAGAAGAACAAAAGTAAGGTAACGGGCAAACATTCTTCATTTGCATTCAAAGTTATCTGTGAACATACACATGGAACTATACACTTCACTGCTGGTTGCATGATTTTGGAACACAAAAAGGAGGTCTAAAATTGATGTACAGAGTCATTGCGATCACACACAAAATCAGAGCTCAATCTGAAGACAGAAAAGTGGATTCTAAAACTTACATGAAGAGGGAAAGGACTTAGAATATCCAACACAATTATAGAAAAAGAACAAGGTTTGGAGATTCACATTACTGATTTCAATATTTATTTTAAAGGAACAGTAAGCAAGGCAGTATGGTATTAGCAAAAGGACTGACATAGATCAACAGAAGAGAATACTGACTCCAGAAACAACTACAAACAACACAAAGTCAAATAGTTCCCAGCAGAGGTGCCAATGCAGTTCAGTGGAGAAGGTAGGTTCTTTCCTACAAATGTTGTTGGAACTATCAGACATACACAAGCAAAACTAAATAAACAATCTTGATCTATAACTCATACCACAAATAAAAAATTAACTCAAAATGATGACAGACCTGTAATTATAAAACATAAAAATATGAAAGGAAATCTTTGTGACCTTGGTTTAGAGGAAGATTTTTTTACATACGACCAAAAAAGCATAACTAGCAAAAGAAAAAGATTAAAAATTTTGAAAACTTGATCAATTAAATACTTATGTTCTTTGAAAGACACATGGTGAGAGAAAAACACAGCAGAGATCTACTGATTTGACGCTCAAATCTTCACACAAAAATCCCCCCACAAATAACAGGTAATTTTTCTTATATAAATTACAGGGAGAAAAACGTTAAGCAAAGAAAAAAGGAGCAGGAATGTGTCCCATTCTTTTTGTGAGGTTAAAACCAAAAACCAAAATTGGATAGGAACACAGGAAAAGGAAATTACAGGCTCACATAACTTGTGATATAGAAATAAATAAGTACTAGCAGAAAGACCCCAGTCAACATATATACAAAGCAACTCATCAGCAAGCAGGGTGTATACAGAAAATCAACAATAAATTAATATCAGAAAATTCATTATGCTACTCACAATATTTACAGATTAAAGGAAATAAGCCATGTCTCTATTTCAACAGATACATACTAAGTGTTCCCGGACCCATTGCAACGTGAGTGTGGAGGCTTCCCCACATCAGTGAGCAGTTCTCAGACGCCAGCCAGCGGGGTGTCTAATGATTCAGCTCAATTCTGATGCTACTTACCTGGAGAGAGACCCAGATTCCACAGGTAAAGGACTCAGTCCCACAAGACCACTCTCCACCTCAGATGCTAGCTGCAAGCCCTGTGCTTCCGACCAACAGGCTACAAACTGGGGGTTCCAACAACCCCCTCCAACTCAGGATGCCAATCGCAAGTCCAGGTTGTTACCTGCACTTCTGACCAACAGGCTATAAATGACAGGTTCCCATGACCCTCTCCTGTGGTTCAATTAACCTACTAGAATGGTTCACTGAACTCGAGAAAACCATTTACTCACTAGACTACTGATTTATTACAAAGGATACTGAAGGATACAAATCAAAAGCCAGATGAAAAGATACATAAGGACAAGGTCTCGAACAGCTTCTGTCCTCATGGAGCATGGGGCCCAGTAGGGTGGCACGTAGCTCTCTCCAAACACAAGGGCCAAAGAGCTGTCCTCTTGGGTTTTTATGGAGGCTTCAGTACATAGTCATGATCCACTGAGTCACTGCTCATTGGCAATAGATTCAACCTCAAGCCCCCTCCTCTCTCTAGAAATCAGGGCTGGGACTGAAAGTTCCAATCCTCTGATCACATGGCTGCTTCTCCTGGCAACCAGCGCCGCTCCTTGGGTGGGGCCCAAAAGTCACCTTCATTAACATAAACAAGACTCCTGTTTCACTTTTGCGGCTCTGAGGAGATTTCAGGAACTGAGAACAAGAGACCAAATACTGTAACAAACGATGTTCCCGTTGCTCCTATGGCTCAGGAAATTCCACAAGTTTCACCAAATACATCTGCGAAATATGATTCAGTCATGTGAATGACCAAATATATGTATTCCTTATAAATCATAATATTGCAAGACAGAAAAAGTACTCAACATAATTCAATGCACCTTCCTGACTAAACTGAAATCTAAGCAAACTGATAACTGCAGGGAATATACTTATTAAACAAGGGTTACCTACCAAGAACCAAAAGCAAACATCAGAGCTAACGTGGAAGTGTTTATTTTCCCTCAAGCCTGGCTTTATTTCTATTTCTCCTTTTCCATTTAACGTATGGACCCCTATAAACCTCATAAACCCATTACGGTGTGAAGTGGAGAATGAACAAAGAGCTCACCTGAGATGTGTCCATTCTGCTGCTCCTGGCAGTGTACAGAACTGTGATGGTTCAGCTGGGAGGCCTGGGGAGGACCAGGCAGAGGCAGCACCACCTATCCACGTAAGATTCAGAAATGGTCATGTGGACTAAAACCCACAGCTTTTCACTGACAAAATATAAACTTTTCCATGGTTAAATGACAATTCAGTTGTTTTTTTTAATGGTTAACAGCAATAACCAACACAAGAGAGAATTAGTTACAGTACATAAAGGATAAAGCATCACTCTTTCATTAAAATTAACATAGCAAAACACTTAGGCTACATCACTTAACTATTTTCCTATTAACAGTGCTTACCACTCAAGAGAGAAAATCGACAGAAAGCTCACTAAAAGGAATAGAGTGCTTTAAGGCAAGAATTGTTCGTTCATTTTTAACTAAGTTAGTTTCTCAAAAGGTCCTTTTCTTAACATGCTTTTGGTGACTTACCTGTGACGGAGTGCACTGCACTGTGTTTTCCTCCTGGTTCTGACACACACTGGGTGTGCCTTGACAAGTCACTGAACTGCTCAGGTCCAATTTCTTTAAAGCTTTCAAGAGTCAGAAGTAGATGACCATGGAAGCCCTTCGTGACCCATGACTGTGGGATTCTGTGAGGTCAGGATAAGTCAATAATGTCACGTGTAGGAGCTGACACGTGTGAGAGCAGCACAGCATCTGAAAAGAGTGGAGAATGAAGGGACGGGGGCCATTTAGCAACAGTGGAGACGGAATTTCACCCTTTGGCTGGGTAGACCTTTCCCCACACCTCACTCGCACAGGCTCTCCCAAAGCAGCCTTTCTCAGGCAGCACACCCCTGGGCCACCCCAACTCACCCCCCTCTTCTCAAAGTTGGCCCAAATCTCCCACTATCGCACAGCGCGGTGGCGTCTGGACGTGGCAACATCTCCATAACTGGGCAAGGGGGTCAACTACTGCTTCTGACCATGCAAATTTAGCCCCTGCTCTTTTCTGTGCTTGTTTGCCTCAGCTTTGAATCTTTGGCAAGAACAGTAAGAACAGGAGTGTTCGCTTCCAGGTAAAATTCTTGTTCCTAGAAACCTCCTGATTCCTACATCACAAGAGCTGCTTTGTTCTAAAATAAATTTGTTTCCCAAGATCTGGGACCGGGTCTGGGAAACAAATTCACTTTAGGGCCAAAAACCTGACTCTTGGAATTCACTACAATTTCGAACTGAAAACACAGAGAACCTGCCAGTGCAGGAAGAGCTGCGGGCGTCTGTCTGACCCAAGGACTCTGATGAGACCCCAGAAGTTCCAGAACACACGCGACAGTGGTGAGAGCCCACGCACACTGCCCGGGTTTTCAGGGACAGGTCCCTCTGCTAAGGGCTGCGAAGGCGTAATGCCGGTCCTGGCAGACGTGATATCTAGACGAAGCCTAAGATTTGAAGCACTCTCGCTATTATACTGAAGGTCCCTCCCCGCTAGTTTGCGAGCCGAGCACGTGCCTCCACCAACCCGAGCCTCGGTTCCTTTTTTTCTTTTAACGCTGATGGTCATGCGGACCTCACAGAGCAGCTGTGGGGTTTGCACAAGCCACCCACTAAACGGAACGAAGCGTCTTGCGAACACAGCAGCAGGCGTCACTCAGGCGGCTGTGTTCTTTAGGTGCGAACTGACCTAACTCTCAGAACAACAGCAGCACCGTCCGGTGAGAAAGCGGACTCTCACCCGGGGGCCTTCTGTCGCCCCGCCTGCAGGTACAGGGCCGGGACTGGCCGGGCCTTTCTGGTTCTCCCCGCCGACCCACAGCCCGCGCTTTGCGGCCGCTCACGGTCGCCATTATACACGCCCCCGCCCCGCCCCGGGCTCCTCGCGGGTCGGGCTGCAGGCGGGCGGGCGGGCACGCGACCCCCGCCCCCGACGGGCTGTACAGGCTCCTACACTGCAGAGACCCCCTGAGGGACTCCCGGGACTTCTCGTTTCCTCCTCCCCGGGGACACGTGCACCCGCCATGCTGGTCCCCAAGCCGCCCAGACTCCCCACCACCCGCGCCTTCTCACCTGAGGTACGACCCCTCGGCACTACCCCAGCAATGGAGAGCTGCCCGACCCTCTCCACACAGCCGCCCAGACAGCGGAAGCCGAGGGGCGGGACTAAGGCTGTACATGCGCAGATGGAGCACAGAAAACCCGTTCCCGGGGTGCTGCGCGGCGAGCCGGTTCGGTACAAGACTACATTTCCCATATAACTCCGCGCCCGCTCCTTGCCTAGACTTGGCAGCGTTTCCGGTTTTTTAGACGGTTGGAAGATGTTGACGTTGACCTCTGCTGCGTAGATCGTCTCAGAATCCCCAAATGTTAGGGGTTAAACTTGAAGTCTACCGCCAAATACAATGCGTGGTCCTTGAGCAAATCCTGATTGAATAAACAACAGCTGCCAGAGACATTGAAGACAGCTGGGAAAACTTGAATATGCACTGGGTTTCTCTTCAGTGTAAATATGATACGGAAATCCCATAGAAAAACCTACTGGTTTCATAAAGGCAAGCATAGTGAAGTATTTAGGATTGAAATTATATCTTTGTAAGTTAATTCACAAATTTTCAGGAAAAGCAATTAGACAAAGTAAATACAGCAAAGTTGTTTTTCAGCAAGGAAATGGGTATAGATAAATGCACATTTTACCATATTCTAAGTGCTTGAAAATTTTGCAATAAGAGTGGAAAAAAAAGGGGAGGGGATTATGGGTACTACCTCCATCAGTGTACCTTTTAAATGCAAAGCTGCAGAGAGATTTTAAAGTTCATAGAGATATTTCCTAGGAATAAGACTGTGAAATGGTTATAAAACAATTAAAAATGGAGCACAGCAGTACTAAATTAAAAAAATTTTCTCTCCTTCACCAAACTCCAGCTAGGCTCCTCTAAGCCTGCTTCTCAACTAGGCCTGTCAACTTCGACCTATAAAGACTTGAACAAAATACTAAAGTTTCTAACAGTCTCATCCCTTCAATGACATTAATCCCCCTTAAAGTGCCTTCCTGAGAAGACTCAAGGTAGCCAAAAGGATCTCTCTGTTCCAGCCAAAACCTGAAGCTAGGGTCCCTGTCTCCCAGTCGCTGTGGGAGAGTAGGACCCTAATTTCATTAAGTGCCAGTTAGCAAACCCAGATGGCTTTCACATGGACCAATCCCTGCTTCCCACTTTTTGTAATTTTTCACTTCCTTCACTCTGCTGAGCCCTGGCTCACCCTCTCTCTATTCCTTCATTCTCCCCTTAAAACTCCCAGTCACCTCTGTACAAATCGAAGTTGAGTTCAGTTCATACTGGATTCTCTTCCCTATTGCAATTGTATATTACCAATTAAAATCTGTTCTCACCACTTTAACTAGTGGCCAAGATAGAGAGTGCAGCCACAGCCCTTTCTATGCTTGCAGGTGAGTGACAGGCAATGGAAGTGGGAGCTAACTAATCTGTTCTCACCGCTTTATCTTTGATACAGAAAAGAGCAGTATCTATAAGCAGCAGGGCTTAAAAGGAAAAAAAAAGCAAAGAACCTTTTCAAAATTACATGAGTAATACACAAAAATATACACAATCCAAAATAAGAAAACAGTTATCAGGCAAATCATTCACATCCCGGAGATGACCCTACTTAAACCTAAAGTGAGCATCCTCTTGTCTTATTTGCAAATTAGGGACATATGGTCATAATATTATAGGAACTTCTTGTTACTAAATTACATGTAATGAGCATAATTTTGGTAAATATTTTTATAACATCCATCATTTCTTATGACAATGATAGTTTTTTTTTAATTAGATCCTGTTCACACTGGGAGAAAAAAAGGAATAGAGTCATCAAGAACCTAGCGCAATCCATGAGAACACGAGCATAAAGCTTTACTCCTGACATTACAAAGAACTTGAATAAGTGCCAGTTTTCTATATGAGAACACTAAACATTCCTTGCCAAAATTCAGATTAGAATCTCAAACGTTTGTCAGCTTGTTTTCTCTCAACGTTTTTTTCACTTTTTAACCTGAAGGAACTATCAATGGGACAAAAATAAACAATATAACGATCAGAGATGTGTTGAAAGACACAGCAATGTCCCTCACACATTCATACATATGCTATTGCTAAACTATTGAACACTTTTCCTGCAGCAATACAGGTCCAGGAAGAAGAGAAAGTGAGAAGGTGGCGCGTGTCTGGAGCTGGCGTTCAGAGCAGCGGGCCAGAGAAGCTGCAAGCACCTTGTTAGGACCACGATGCAGGCGCTGGGACAAAGTAGGGCCATACGCACAGCTCTCAAGTAAAACAAATAACTTTCAAAATTTAAATGTTTCTGGGAAATTACTAAATTCTTTAAGAGAACGTACGTTTTCTAAAAATAAACATATAAAAATAACCCCCCCAACACCTTTCCTAAGAAATGGTCTCTCTCGCCCCCACCCCACCCCACCGCACCCCTAGGACCCCGGACTCCGAGGCCGGACCTGGGAGTGCTGAGAGGGGCGGCTACCCGCCCCCAGAGCCGCGACACGCTCCGCCTCTTCCCTCTTCTCCGTCGGCCCCGCGGGTGTAGACGAGGCGGGCCCTGCGAGAGAAGTGCCGGGGAAGGGAGACGGCGTCCAGCTCTGGTCCTCCCCCTTGCCTCGCTCTGCCTGATCTTGGACTGAAACACCGAAAGCAAAGAGACAGGTGGCAGCGGAACTCACACTTACTGAACAACTTATCTTCTATGTGTCAGAAACAGCTCTAGATACTTGGTATTTGCCTTCCATTTCATCTTCTCAACAACCACACAAGGTGAGTATCATCCTGAGATGATTTCCGTCAGGAAAGAGACCCTTGGGAGAAGGGATTGGAGTGGTTCTCACCAGTGAAGCTGGTCTGTTCCTGATCTGTCCGTCCCAACTGGGAGAGGTCTGTCCTCCTGCCTCACCGTGTCTGCCTTCTCTTCGCCCAGGGCGGACTCACCCTGAGAGGATGGGCTTTCGTTTTACTGACATGGGAGCCCCTGAACAAAGGCACCCAGGAGTGCGAGAGTACAATGGGGGATCTGGGGTGGTCACAGGAATGCCCCGTGGAGAGAAACAGAGAAATACTAGTATGGAAACACAAAACCTCTGTCAGTTCTGGTGGGGAACGAAGCATCCTGAAGGAAGTAAACACTAGTAAAGTTGTAGCCACATGGGAGGCTCAAAATCAGTCTGCTGAGCTCCGGTGGCCCAAATTAAATCCGCTTCCATTTCCGGAAGGCCTATAGTGCACTGGGATATATAGGGACGGGGTGGGGGTGGGGGGGGGCGTCCCTGCTGTTTCTGTTGCGTTCCTGCTGTGCTTCTAACTGGGATAATTAAAGTTGGTAGTAAGAGAATGTCAGATATAGGGTCTCCAGTGAATAGAAGGGTTTTTTTTAGTGAGAGATGAAATGAGAGATGAGAAAGTTTGGGGTTTTCTGGGCAGAAAGTGGGGATTACAATAACCTATTACGCCAAGATGGAGCAAGCAGCCACAGCCCTGTCTATGCTTGCAGGTGAGTGACAGGCGATGCCAGTGGGAGCAAATGTGAGAGGAGTCAGAAATAGCCTCTCCCTCCATCCTCTGCCCCGTGTGGTGCCAGGGCAGTAGCTTGGGCTCTTTCTTTTCCGTGTTTGTCTCCTTCCACTTTGGGAAATACAGCAGGAGTTGAAAAGAACAAGGGGTTATAATTTACTTTTCCATCTAGAAAATTGAACTAGGGGTGAGGTTTGAGTCTTGTTCAGGTTCCCACACGAAGTTACTCTGTAACTTCAGCAAAGGCACTTCATCCTTGGGCTCATGGTCTTCCTCTATGAAGCAGAGATAAAGTACTCTTCGCAGAATTATTACAGGTGGGAGTCAGAATGCTCGGAATCAGAGTGGCAGAACTAGGGTGCCGGTATCCACCCCATGTAGGAATGTGTACCTGAGGGTCCCTTGTGCTGACCTCCACCTCCCCCAGATTCTCCCCTCCCTCTGCCTTTCCTTTCTCCCCTTTGTCCTCTCCCCTCTCTTCAACAGAATAGTCTCTGGCTTCTTCCTGGAGGTGCTGGAAAGAAAAGAGGACAGGGAGTTACACACTCCCTATTCCTTCCCCCACTTAGATCCCTGGGGGAAGTTTTCTAAGCACCTTCCAAATATACTTTCCCAGAGATTTCGAGTACAACAATGGTCTGTCCCGGGACACTGCCTTTCGTTTCCTTGTTTTTACTCTAAAGAAGGACTCTATGCCTCTGCCAAGGAGTGAGACACCTCTGCTGCTGTGACTAGAACTTGCTTTACAGCTTAATACTTTGTAGGGAATAAGAAACCTAAACCCTTTTGCCCTACTTTCCTCTTCAGAAAGAGCTTGTGGGAAAGTGCAAAGCCCTGTGACATTGGACATAGTAAGATGGGAAAGCAATAAAAAATCGGAATCCTAAATTCTTATCAAACTCTGTTATCTTTGGAGTTTTCTTCCCCCGAAATCATGGACCGTGCAGAACTCTGTGACAGGGAACTGTGTGATGTACATATCTGAAGGACTTTTGTAGATAGACATCTGTGACCACCATCTTTTAATAGAGGCCGGTGTCTCACTATAACTGAAGGCAAGTTGTGGGCACTTAAGTGCTCTGTTGAGAACCCACTCAGATTCTTTACCTACTCTGTCAGCAAGATCCCCCAAGGCATCTTTCAGGATACGGGGGACACATATACATCACGTTCCCTATGTCATAGAAGATCATTGTAAAGATGCACCGGGTTGTGAGGAGGCACCAGACGTCCTCTCATGTGCCTTACTGTGATTGCAGATTCTAGGCCTTGTAGAAAACGAATCATTATTTGAGACATAGCTTGATGTCCAGTGACAAAGTTTCTGTACATTCACTTAACATTTCTATTTCCCAAGAGACAAGAAGCTATTGGGAAGAGTTTTGCACCAAACTATAACAGATGTGGTTGGACCACTTGAAAACAATTGTTCCACATGGTGCCTTTGCCTTCGTAGATAAGCACTGCTTGAATGCAATTTCATTACCTCACTGGTTCCCAGTCTAGGAACTGCTGGTAGGAGGTGCTTTAAAATACTACATGAGAATATATTTGGATTTCCAATACACAGGGGACAACACAAGATTATAGATTTTTAAATCAATTCCATTGTAGTCAGAAGCTATATTCTCTAATATTTCAATCTTTAGAATTTGTTGAAACTTCTTTGTTGCCCAGAATATGTTCTGTCCTTGTAAATGTTTCAAGTGCATTTGAAAAGAATGTGTATTCTGAAGTTATTGGCTGTAGTTTTCTACACATATTAGGTCAAGTTGGTTGATAATATATATATATATTTTTTTTTCCGACGAAGATTAGCCCTGAGTTAACATCTGCCAATCCTCCTCTTTTTGCTGAGGAAGACTGGCCCTGAGCTAATATCCATGCCCATCTTCCTGTACTTTATATGTGGGACACCTACCACAGCATGGCTTGCCATGCGGTGCCATGTCCATACCCAGGATCCGAACTGGCGAACCCCAGGCCGCCGAAGCGGGACGTGCACACTTAACTGCTGCGCCACCAGGCTGGCCCCGGTTGATGATATTTTTAAAGTCTTCTACATCTTTACTGGTTTTATTTTTTGTCTACTTTTTTCTATCAATTACTGAGAGAAGGGTGTCAAATCTCCAACAAAGATTGTGCCTTTGTCTATTTCTCTTTTTAGTTCTCTCTTTTTACATTGTATATTTTGAAGTTCTCTTAAGTACATACATATTTATGATTATGTCTTCCTGATAATGTGATCCTTCCCCCCCTTTTTAAAAAATTATTTTATTCACATGATATTGGCTATAACATTGTGTAAACTTCAGGTGGATAATTTGATCCTTTTTAACGTGAATCATCTCTTCTTGTCTCTGGCAATACCCACTGTTTCGAGTCCTACTTTTGTAAGCCAAATCCCATTTCTTATGCTTGGTGTTTAGAGTACACTCTAATCACTATTTTACTTTCAATCTACCTGTGTCTTTGAAGTTAAAACACAACTCCTTTAGACAAAATATAGTTGGGTCTTGCTTTTTTATCCCGCCTGAAAGTCTCTATCTTTTAATTGGCATGTTAAGTCCATTTAATGTAGTTACTGATGCAGGTGAGCTTAAGTCCTGCCACCTTGTCTTTTCCCCTTCTTTCCGCACTTAAGAAGTCATTCCCTTACAATGGTCTTTTTGAGGTAATTCTGGCCTGAATTGGTTCTGATGAGAAATCTACTATCATTTGTATGGTGGTTCCCCACTGCGGAGCATGTATTTTTATTTCCTCTGTATTCACTTAATATTTTCTCTTTCTATTTCACAAGATTTCCTGTGATGCACCTAGCTATGATTTCATTCCTATTTCTCTGGCTTAGGTGTTGGGATCTGGGAGCTGTAAAGTGATGTTTTCACCAACCTTGAAAAGTTTCTGCCGTTATTCCTGCAGATAGTCTGTCCTTCTTATTAGCACATACTTTATCATTTCCATCTCTCCCTCTGTGACGCCAACTACACATATGTTAGATCACTTGCTATTTTCCCACAGATCACCAAGGTTCTTGTTCATAATTCTTCAATCTATTTCTATCTTTAATCTTTAGTTTGATAATTTCTGTTGATTTGTCTTCAAGTTCATGAACATTTTTTCTCTATTCACCAACAGACTATTAGGCCCACCCCGTGATATTTTTTCATTTTGCATATTTAACTTTTCCATTTTAGAATTTCCCTTGTTTTTTTTTTATATTTTTCATATTTCTGCTTAAGTTCTCCATCTGTTCATTCATTATATCCATATTTAAGTCTTTAAACATATGAAAACAGTTGCTATAAAATGTTTAGCTGCTAATTTCAGCATCTGAATTGTCTCAGGTCTTTTCTATTGGCGTTTTTTGCCTTGGCTTTGGATCACATTGTTCAGGTTCACATTTTTAGTAATTAATGATTATATGATGGACATTGTAGATGATACATTATAGAGATTCTGGATTATAGTGTCTTCCTTTATAGGATCATGAATTTTGTTCAGGCAGGCAGTTGAGTTACTGGTGGATCCTTTTTATATGTAAGGCTTTGCTTTCATCTTTGATAGTTGTGTCTGTTATGGTATTGAACTTAATCCTAGGGCATGGTCTTTCTTTAAGGTGTAGTCCTTATTCCTAAGGACTGACTTTTCTGTGACTTCACTGTAATGCCAAGGTCCTCATCAATGTTTCTCCACAATAGCTAGCCAGAAGTACCTATATCTTACATCAGTGCATCACATCTGGTATCATAATTTAGCTCTCAGCCCCACAACAGACAACCTATATAAGGCATCAGGAGTCTTGGCCTACATACATTCAACCCAGCTCTTGGCCAAGGACCCATTTTGAATTCAAAACGTACCTCTCACCCTACCACACACACACACACACACACAAACACACTAGTGCTTCCTTGTCTTAAGTACTTTGCCCCATAAATTCTGATTACTTCTTTAGTTGAAGAAGACCACTACCCCACTTGGACTCCAACTCTTGTGCAAAGCAGAAAATATCTACAAAGCAAAGAACTAGGGAACTGAAGGACTACAAGTATGAATTTTTCTTCTTTCAAGTTTCACTGGCCTGAAATGCCTGTTTTACAATGCTTGAAAACAATTGCTTCCTATTATGTCAATTTTTATACTTGTTTTTGGTGATGGCTAGACTGGTACAAGTTACTATATCATTGGCAGAGCTGAGGTCTCAGGTATTGCATTTTTTTAAATTATGATAAAATATACATAACATAAAATTTACCATTTTTACTATTTTTTAAGTATAGAGTTCTGTAGCGTTAAGTACATTCATATTGTCATGCAACCATCACCACTATCCATCTCTAGAACTCTTTCAATATCCAAAACTGAAACTCTGTACCTATTAAACCATGACATCCCATTTCCCTCTCTCTCACCCCCTGGCAACCACTGTTCTACTTTCTGTCTCTATGAATTTGACTATTCCAGGTACCTCATAGAAATGGAATCATATAATATTTGTCCTTCTGTGTCGGGCTTATTTCATATAGCATAATGTCTTCAAGGTTCATCCATATTGTACACTTGTCAGAATTTCCTCCCTTTATAAGGCTGAATAATATTCCGTTGTACATATATACTACATTTTATTTATCCATTCATCTGTTGATAGGCACTTTGGTTGTTTCCACCATTTGGCTATCATGAACAATGCTGCTGTGAATGTGGGTGTAAAAATATCTGTTCAAGTTCCTGATTTGGATTCTTTTGTGTAGATACCCGGAAGTAGAATTGCTATATCAAAGTTATACTGTTTAACTTTCTGAGGAACTGCCAAACTGTTAGCCACAGGGGCTACACACCATTTTACATTCCCACCAGCAACGCACAAAGGTTCCAATTTCTCCACATTGTCACCAACACTTGTTTGTTTCTTTGATAACAGCTGTCCTAATGAGTATGAAGTGGTATCTCTGTGGTTTTGATTTGCATTTTCCTAATGACTAATAATGTTGAGCATATTTTCATGTGCTTATTGGCTATTTGTATATCTTCTTTGGCAAAATGTCTGTTCAAGTCCTTTGCCATTTTGAATTAGGTTGTTTGCTTTTTTGTTTTTTTTCTAGAAGTTCCCTATGTAGTCCGGATATTAATCCCTTATTGGATATGTAATTTGCAAATATTTTCTCCCATTCTGTGGGTTGCCGTTACTCTGTTGATAGTGTCCTTTGATGCACATAATTTTTAAATTTTTATGAAGTCCAGTTTGTCTATTTTTTCTTTTGTTACCTGTGCTTTTCATGTTATATCCAAGAAATCATTGCCAAACCCAGTGTTATGAATCTTTCCCCCTACAAATCTAGGAGATTTATAGTTTTAACTCTTACATTTAGGTCTTTGACCCATTTTGAGTTAATTTTTTTATATTAAGGGAATAGGTGTTAGGAAAGGGTCCAACTTCACTCTTTTGCATGTGGATATCCAGTTTTCCCAACACCATTTGTTGAAAAGACTATTTCCCCATTGAATGGTTTTGACATTTTTATTGAAAGTCATTGACCACATATGTGTGGGTTTATTTCTGGGCTCTCTGTTCCATTCCATTAGTCTATATTGTCTGTCTTTATGCCACTACCATGCTATTCAGTTACTGTAGCTTTGTAGTAAAATTTGAAATCAGGAATTATGAGTCCTCGAACTTTATTCTGCCTTTTCGTGATTGTTTTGTCTATTCAGGGTCTCTTGAGATGTCATATTAATTTTAGGATAAATATTTCAATTTCTGTAAAAAACAAAAAGTCATTGGGATTTAGATAGGGATTGCATTGAATCTATAGATCTCTTTGGGTAGTACTGACATCTTAACAATATTGCATCTTCCAATCCATGAACAGGGGATATCTTTCTATTCGTGTCTTCTTTAATTTCTCTGAGCAATGTCTTGTAGTTTTCAGTGTACAAATCTTTCACTTTCTGGGTTAAGGTTATTCCTAAGTATTTTATTCTTTTTGATGCTATTGTAAATGGATTTATTTTCTTAATTTCCTTTTCAGAATGTTCATTGCTAGTGTATAAAAATGCAATTGATATTTGCATATTTACATTGTACTCCACAACTTTGCTAAACTCTTTTGTCATTTGTTTTTTGTTTTACTTTTTTTGGTGAGGGAGATTGGTCCTGAGCTAACATCTGTTGCCAATCTTCCTCTTTTTTGTTTTCTCCCCAAAGCCCCAGCACATAGTTGTATATCCTAGTTGTAAGTCATTCTAGTTCTTCTATGTGGGATGCCACCACCGCATGGCTTCATGAGCAGTGTATAGGTCCACACCCAGAATCTGAACCAGCGAACCCCAGGCCACTGAAGCAGAGCACATGAACTTAACCACTTGGCCATGGGGCTGCCCTTGTTAAACTCTTTTATTAGCTCTAATCATTTTGTGTGTGTTGATTCCTTAGGATTTTCTATATAAAGCATCATGTTAACAGTAAATATAATTTTACTTCCTCCTCTCCAATTTGGATGCCCTTTATTTCTTTTTCTTGCCTAATTTGTTGAACCACCCTTGCATTTGTGGGATAAATTTCACTGGGTTGTAATATATAATCTTCTTAATATGCTGTTAGACTTAGTTTGCTAGTATTTTGTTGAGGATTTTTGCATCTATATTCTTAAGGGATATTGGACTGTAATTTTCTTTTCTTGAAGTGTCTTTGTCTGGCTTTGGTATCAGGGTAAGGCTGACTTCATAGAATGAATTAGAAAGTCTTCCCTCCTCTTCTATTTTTTGGAGATTTTGTGAAGGACTTCTGGTAATTCTTCTTTAAATGTTTGGTGAAATTCTCCAGGGAAGCCATCTAGTCCTGCGCTTTTCTTTCTTGGGAGATTTTTTATTACTGATTCAATCTCTGTACTTGTTATAGGCCTGTTCAGATTTTCAATTTCTTCTCTAGTCAGTTTTGGTAATTTGTGTGTTTCTAGAAATTTGTCCATTTCATCAAGGTTATCTAATTTTTTGGTGTATGTTTGTTCATAGTATTCTCTTATAATCCTTTTTATTTCTGTAAGTTTGGTAGTAATGTTCCCACATTCATTCTGATATTAGTTATTTGCATTCTCTTTTTTTTGCTTAGTCTAGCTAAAGCTTGTTGATTTTGTTGATCTTTTTGATTTCATTGATTCTCTCTTATTTTCTATTCTCCATTTCATCTATCCCCACTCTAATATTTATTATTCCCTTCCTCTGCAAGGTTTGGGTTTAGTTTGCCCTTCCTTATCTAGTTCCTTAAGGTGTAAAGTTATTGATTTGAAATCTTTTTGTTTTAAGTAGGCATTTACAGCTATAAATTTTCTGCTGAGCACTGCTTTCACTGCATCCCATCAGTTTTAGCATGTTGTGTTTTTTCTCTCATCTCAAAATATTTTCTAATTTCCCTTGTGATTGCTTCTTTGATCCATTGGTTGTTTAACTGTGTGTTGTTTCATTCCTGCTATTTACTTTTCACTCCTTAGACAGCTGCTGTATACATTCTGTCAAGAATTTATAGTTACATTCAGGGGGAGACACAGATGGAATGTGCTTATTCCATCTTCTTTGGAACTGGAGCTTTCTTTTTGTCTTTAGGACAGCAAAAGAATCTAGAAATTTTTCTGTATTCAGTGGGAGGGCTGTAAGCAGATGAGCCGAAATTCAACCAACAGGAAGGAACCCAGGATACTGAGTGACATCATGAAAAGGAAAAGTGCTGGGAGCCGTGGCTACATCATTTGATCGGCTGTTTGACAGGGTCCAGCCGATTAACGCCGAGGGGTGCAGGGCCGCCCCTTGGTGAAGAATAACCGGCCAGCCCCTCACACAGTTCTGAAACCTGTGCTGCTTCTAATTGCCCTTCATTCCTTTTCCTTTCTTAACCTCCAGTTTTCACTCCTTTGGGTGGCTGCTTGGGAGGCACTACCTCCTGGGAAAATTAGATATAGTAAGAGAATGTGACCACCTGCAGGTAACTTTCAAGATATTTTTCAGTTAATTAATGGAGGAGCACACAGTCCCATTTGAGACAATCAGAAAGGAATCCTGCCCAGATAAGATGTCGAATTAGGTTTATGGCCTCTGTCTGCTTAATGTTTCCTTCTCCCTCCAGTTCTTTGTCTAAATATACATATGCATCGTCCTTCTAAGTTTGTTGGTTAATTGGTTGATCAAGAAGTATCTATATATTATTCTTGACCTTCTGCTTTCTGTTAAAATGTTATAGAGGTTTTCTCCTAAAAGCAATAAATAATAAATAATTGGTGAGTAGAAGGGCCGAGGGGTGCAAGAATGCCCCTCGGTGAAGAATGGCCGGCCAACACCCCCGATATTTTCTGAATTATATGCATGCTTTCTATCAAGGTTATGTGTATACTTATTTCTCTTTTTTATTCTTGAAGATATATAGTTTAGTTTAGCTTTTCAGCCCTTTACTTTACTAACAATATGATACTTTCTCCGGCAGTGTACTTAAGGGACCGTTAGCTCTACAATCTAAAAGACAAAGGAATGCTTCCAGCCCCTAAAGGGCGCGAAAAAGTAAAGATGTTTAACTGCCCGCTGAGAATGCAGATAGCCCTGGGGATAAGACACCCTGGAGTCGCCTTTTGTTCCCATTAACCATCTACACTAATGGCGTAAATGATTGAGGGAGGCAGGGATGGCTCCACCAGGATGTAACCAGACGGGCTGCTGTCCTGTCCGGAGGCCTGGACCTTCTCTCTTTGATTTAACTTTACCATGAATTACAACAGACGCCTAGGTACCTATCTCCTTTAGCTTAGAGACAACAAACACTAGTTAATTGCAGAGAAGACGATCATTAACCTTATGCTCTATAGAATGGAATGCTAATAAATATTCTTGTGCTCGTTTCTTACTTCCTTATCTCTCTGAGAATATTTGTAAAACTATTTCTGTACTAATCCTGAAAAATATATAAACGACACTTGTGCACAGTAAAGTCGGACTTGCTAACACCAACCCAAGTCTCACATCCCCTTTATTTTCCCCTTCCCTCATCGCGCCGACGCCGTCCATCCCTCAGGAACCTGGACTCCGCCGAGGCGGGACCCCGGCAGAAAAGCATGGTGCTGAAGAAAAAATAATAATTAACTGAGGTGGGGGAAGGACCTTTTTCTGAAGACATGGAACTAGAGTTGAATTTTGAGGACAAAGCAGGTGGATACCAGGAAGTAACAGCAAGGGAACTGCATGTTCAAAGTCATGGGGAGGATGAGCTAAGGTGTTTGCATGAGGTTGTTATGACAGATACAGAACCCATGGGGAGAGACCCACAATCATTTCCTCATTCCCTCAGGGGTGAGACCTCCACAATGGGCCTTTCAGGGAACAGAGCAATGCCATAAGGTCCAGAATACAAGGAAACGCAGGCAGAAATTTGAACCCTAGGATCCTATAGCCCAAGAACCTTGCCAACCTTGCCTACCTCCTCCCATCCTGTACCCCTGTCTCCTCCTTCCCTAAATAACTCTCACAGGACTCTTGAAACTGATTCCTTGGCAACTTAAGGCAGAATCCAAAAGGAACCTTCAGGTCTCCAGTGAGCCCTTCTGGAATCCCTAATGGGCCTCTGAAGCTCCAGTCTGGCATCAGATGGCAGATTTCAGGACAGCCTGGCTCTGTGTCAGTGCTCCTTTGTGTCCTCCTCAGCCTCTCTCAGCCTCTCACACTCAAGAGTGTGGCAGAAGCAAACAGCACTCCACAGACCCATGCATTTACACTCCTGGAGCCTGCACCTGGCCTGAAGGATGAGACCATCAGGAACCAAACTATTTCCCTAAGACAGAGACTCCTCAGGAATCTCTCTGTTCTCAGCCATATAGTTTGGGTGGGGTTGATTCTAAGGCCTCCTTCAAGGATGGCCCTGATTGTCTTAATCCAATAAGCCCATCTCTGTGGCCATAGTGACTGGTTCAGAGATGGAGAAGTAACTCAGTGTGTCAGTTAGCTTTTGCTGCAAACCAAACTATCCCAAAATTTAGTGGCTTAAAACAACAAACATTTGTTATTTCTCACAGTTCTGTGGGTTGGCTGAGTGGTTCTTCTGGTCTGGACTGGCTCAGCTAGGGCCAGACGGTCTATGTCCTAGGATGTCCTCACTTTCATATTTGTTCAGTTGGTCAGGGAGATGAGGTGGTGCTCAGCTGGGACAAATCATTTCTGATCTGTGTGGTCTCTCAGTCTCCAGGCTGCTTCACATGAAGCTCTCAGGGTTCCAAAGAACAAGTTTTAAATCTGTGCTTGCATCATATATAAAAGGTATTATGTTAGCCAAAGCAAGTCACAGTGTCCATGCCCAGAATCAGTGTAGGAGGGCAATATACAAGGGTGTGCATACAGGGATGTTTAAACAAATTAGGAGTCATTACAGCAACAATCTGCCACATCCAAGATTATCCAGGAGTCTTGAGGCTTTCTGAGGAGGAGGAACTTCTTCTCTCTTCCTTGGGGGCTATTAGGAAAGATCCTTCTTCCTGTGGTCAGCGTAGTATAAGAATATGAACCATTTTGCAACCATGAGGCAAGAACTGGAGCTGCTAGAGTCAGATGGGGACAAGGCATTAAGTAGAGAGTAAGGATTAAAACAGAGCAGATGTGGTAGTTAATTTTATATGTCAACTTGGCTGGGCCACGGTGCCCAGATATGTGGTCAAACATTATTCTAGATGTTTTTGTGAGGGTGTTTTGGATGGGGTTAAGGTTTAAATTGGTGGACTTTGAGTAAAGCAGATTGCCCTCCATAATATGGGTGGGCCTTATCCAATCAGTTGAAGTCCTGAATGAAACAAAAGACTGACCTCCCTTGATCAAGAGGAAATTCTGCAGTGGACTGATCTTCAAACTTAAACTGCAACATCAACTCCTTCCTGGGTCTCCAGCCTGATGGCCTTCAGACTTGACCACAACATTGACTCTCTTCTGGATCTGAAACCCAAAGGCCTTCAGAATTGAACTGCAGCATTGGCTCTTCTCTGGGTCTCCAGCCTGCCAGCCTATGCTGCAAATTTTAGACTTTCCAGCCTCCATAATCATGTGAGCCAATTCCCTAAAATAAATATCCTTTCTGTTTCTTTGGAGAACCCTAACTAATACACAAAATGATACAAATCATTTTGTACCACACCAAACTCCTCACCCAAATTCAACCTACTTTCACTTCCAAATGCCTGCACTGGTGGGTCTTATTGGGAAGACTGTCTTTGCTTGGCTGGTTAGAACTGCTTTGCCTGCATGTGCAGAGAGCTGGGAGTACCTGTGCATTTACATGACCTTGGGTGGCCCTTAACCAATGAGAAACAGGAGTGAGAGAATGAAAGCCCAACTCCCTTGCCTGTGGTGGAGATGATTCTGATATAATTTATATTCCAGAACTCCCCTGTGGGACCAGGCTGAAACAATCCTCTGCAGATCTGAGATTGCATCTTTCTTGGCCTTTATTCTTTCCCTGTCTTGCTTTCTCCACTTCTTTACCAGTTTCCTTGTCATGGGTTCTGCTCCCAGTTCCAATGTAGGGGTATGAGAGTCCCTCACACCCCCAACAGTTCTGCAACACCAGCTGGGCGTACTACAATTCAACTCAATTCTCACACTATCTACCCAGAGATAGCTTCAGATTCCATAGGTTAAGAGCTCAGTCCCACAAGACTTCCCTTTGCCTCAGATGCCAATCATAAGCCCAGGTTGTTGCCTGTGCCTCTGACCAACCCACTACAGATGGAGGTTCCCACAAACGTTTCTTTGGACTTTAGATGCCAACTGCAAATCGAGGTTGTTACCTGCACTTCTGACCAACTGGCTATAAATCAGAGATTCCCAAGGCCCCCTTCTTGGGTTTGATTAATTTGTTAGAACAGCTCACAGAACTCAGGAAACCCATTTACTCACTAGAGCACCGATTTATTACAAAGGCTATTAAAGGATACAAATCAATAGCCAGATGAAGAGATATATGAGGGCACGGTCCCAAACAAACAGCTTCTGTCCTCGTGGAGTGTGGGGCCTGGCACAGTGGCACATGGAAGTGTTCTGGTTCCCCAACCTGGAAGTTCTCCAAACCCCCTCCTTTTGGGTTTTTAAGGAGGCTTTGTTACACAGGCATGATTGATTAAATCACTGGCCACTGGTGATTGATTCAACCTCCAGCACCTCCCCTCTCTGGACATCAGGGGATGGGACTGAAAGTTCCCACTCTCTGTTCATGGTTGGTTCGCCTGGCAACCAGACCCCATCCTTAGGTGCTTTCCAAAAGTCACCTCATTAACATAAACTCAGTTGTGGTGGAAAGGGTCTTGTTATGAATAACAAGACACATATTTCACCATTTCACCTTTATGGCTCTGAAGAGATTTTAGGAACTGAAGACGAGACCAAATATTATAACAAAAGTTGCTCCCATTGTTCTTATGACTTAAGAAATTCCAGGGTATTGGGAGCTGTGAGCCAGGAATTGTGGACAAACACTAAACATATATGAATGACCAAATATATATTTCTTATAAATCACAATATTGTACCCTGGGAGCATGTTCTTAAATGACTTGCAAAATAATCCTTAACTCAGGGTGTCTTCTGGGGAATCTGCATATATATATCTTGTGTGTATATATATATATATATATATATATATATATATAAAATAATAGAGTATATAATATAAACATATATTTTGTTTTATATATATGTAATACATATATATATCTATCATTTATTTATGTGCGCAGAAAAATGTGTGGAAAGAAACACACCAAATCGGCCAAAACGGTTACTCCTGTGGGATGGAGTGGAAGAGGAGAGAGACTGTTACCGCACAAAGTTGGGGTTCACTGCCCGATGCACATAAACAAACTGATTAATTACAGCATCAGCGTTTGGGGAAAGAGGTCAGTTTTACTGTGCGAAATTGATCTGCAGGGAGAACAGGGGGCATGTGCCCTCAGATCTGTCTCCCCAATTCAGGATTTGGGGCAAAATTTAAAAGGTTATGGAGGACAGACAGGTTGGCATGCAGAAATGCTGGTGGGACAGGCTTTGACCGGTGGGCTTCAAGCCTTTATGGTGAGGTTCTAAATATTTCTAACGGGGTTCTAAACATTTTTGATGAGGTGGGGAAGGAATTTTAACACCAGATCTTCTGAATGAGGGATCCCTCGCTTCTGATAAGAGTCCATTGCCAAGTTCCGGTCGTGTCCCGGTCCTTGGGTTCTGTGGGAAGGAGGATCTTTGTTTCCACGGTAGTTGCAGGTCACGTTTCTTCTTTTGTGTGTGCCCTAGCTACATGATTCTGCAGATTTTCTGAAAGGCAATTCTCATTTTTTTTCATTTTGGATTTCTTTTTAACTACAAACAAATGGAAACAAACTAAAGAAAATTGGTTACCTATTTGATGGCATATTATATAAACATTTCAAAGAACGTTTAATTACATAGGAAAATAGTAATATTTTAAAGGAAAAGTATACAGTATGAACTCAGCTTGGTATCTACACAAATAGAGCAAGAAACAGAAGGACATACACCAAAAAGTGTGCTCTGAAAGGTAGGATTGTCATTGTTTACTTTAGGATTTTTATATTTTCTGCATTTATTAAGTTCAATAGGCATGTATTTTGTATAAGTCTACATGAAGAAGAAACAAATGTGTATACAATGATTGATCCAACAGTGTGGGAAATGCCAGCAGGAGGACACCTTCCTCAACATGGGGCTTCCTGGAAGACTTCCTGGAGGAGGCAACATACAAATGGAGGTTTGTGGCTTAGAGAACAGGCTAAAGGGAGTGGGTAGGAACCAACTGGCAGGACAGCGTCATTCTGGCTGGACAAGGCTTCTTCTGGGAGAGTAGCAGAGGTGGGGTAAAGAGGGAGGCCAGGCCTGGCTGCTGAGTGAGGTCAGCATGTGTAATATGGCCATGGTCAGGGCTGTGTGGGGATGTGTGAGGAGGTGGCAGCAGCTTGGGGTCAGTCAAGGAAGGCCTGGCTCTGCCCAGAGAGGGCTATGGGAATGGGGGAAGGCAGCTCCAAAGTCTAAGGGGGAGAAGCCCCTCCCCCTACTGACCATGGCAAGGCTGGGCCAGTGTCCAGCAGGAGATGAAAGGCAATTCTTAATCACTCTGTTGATAAGAGATGGGGTCAGTTGAACTGGTCCTGGAGGGCCTGCGTTATAAGATGAGAGTGAGGACTTACTTCTTCTATTACACACTTCTAGATTTTAATTTCATTTTTGCAGTGAGCATGTATCAAATCTGAAATATAAAAAATAAATTTAAAACAGCAGGAAAACAATGGTTGGTACGTATCCTCACACTTCTCCAACTACCCACAGGAATGCACGTATAGCAGTTTCTAGAACCAAATAAATGCCAAGAGATATTTGTTAAATGAAGAAAGGAAAAACTAAGAAGGGACAGTAAAAAAGCTCTGTTTTCAAATCCTAATTCCAACATGGCAGGAGCTTGTGTTCTCCTCTACTTCTGCTTCATTCTTTTTACTCTGCTTCTTCCTTTTTTAAAAAATTGCACAGAGTATCAAAGGACTTTGAAAATTCCATCTTCTGGTAGTAACATTGGGAACCACACAAGTACAAAATAAGTGCGGTGATTAGGAAACTATTATCCGTTTACACACTGGAGTACCAGAGGAGAATTATGAGGATGAAGAAGAAAGCCAGTATGAGGCAGGCAAGTTACGCAAAGAGGAGATAAAAAGAGGACGTTAGCATCATGGTGGAGTGAGCTCTCCCGCTGATCTCTCCCTCCACCATATGGTGAAAAAGACATTCATACTCCAGCAGACAACATCCAAGCACGACACAAAAGATGCCTGAGAGACCCATGCAGCCATACATCAGAAGGTGGAAAGGCTAGAGACCCCCTTGGAGGAGGTGGAGTGGGTAAGAGAAAATGTTGCTCACTCCCCAGAAGACTGCAATCCAGGACTGTGCATGGCCTCCAAGAGGGAAGGAAGAGGGGAGGGGATGTTCGTTCACGAAAATGTCAAAGATCCCCAAGGGCCCTAGCAGCCTAGAGGGAAACCCCTACTGAGGTGAAAGCTCACTCGGAGGTGACGTCATCAAGCCAACACACCAGGAGAGCAGATAGCGAGAGCAGAGTGAGAAAACCCCAAAAGCACACAGAAGAAAGTGCCCCTCCCCTCAACCTGCCCAGTGCCAGCTCCAGTGCCTGGGACCCCAGGGCATCACAGAGGCCTCAGAATATGTGGCTCTTGACCCCTACCCAGTGGCAATAGGTAGTAACTGCAACCAAATAATGCCAGCATGTGAAAGAACAAAGCCACACACTATAGCAGCATCAAAAATTATATTAAATCTCCAGACCAGAGAGAAAATGACAAGTACACAGAAATATGGAATCTAAATGATAGAGAATTCAAAATAGCTATCATCAAAAAATTCATCAAGGGGCGAGCCCCGTGGCTGAGTGGTTAAGTTCACACACTCCACTCTGGCGGCCCAGGGTTTCACTGGTTTGAAAACTGGGCATGGACATGGCACCGCTCATCAGGCCATGCTGAGGTGGTGTCCCACATGCCGCAACGGGAAGGATCCACAACTGAAAATACACAACTTTGTACTGGGGGGATTTGGGGAGAAAAAGGAAAAATGAAATCTTAAAAAAAAATTCAACAAGTTAAAAGAGAATATAGAGAAACAATTCAATGGATTGAGAAGCTACTTCACAAAAGAGATTGAAACTATAAAGAAGAATCAATCAGAAATATTGGAGATGAAAGACACAATGGAAGAGATAAAACAAAATATGGATTCCCTGAATGCTGGAGCAGACACCATAGAGGAGCGAATCAGCATAATTATAGACATGTTGAAATGCTCCAGATAGAGGTGGAGAGAGAACAAAGACTAAAAGGAAATGAAGAAAGTCTCCGAGGAATATCTGACTCAATGAGGAAATGCAACATAAGAATTATAGGTAGTCAAGAGGGAGAAGAGAAGGAGAATGGAGCAGAAAGCTTGTTCAAAGAAATAATAGCAGAGAACTTCCTAAACCTGTGGAAGGAGATGGAAATCCATGTGGAAGAGGATACCAGATCTCCTAAATATGTCAATGTAAAAAGACCTACTGCAAGGCATATAGTAGTGAAACTGGCAGAAGTCAATGACAAAGAGAAAATACTAAAGGCAGCAAGGCAGAAGAAAATAACCTACAAAGGGACCCCATCAGGCTTTCAGTGGATTTCTCTGCAGAAACATTACAGGCTAGGAGAGACTGGAATGACATATTCAAACTTTGAAGGACAAAAACTTTCAGCCAAGAATACTCTATCCAGTGAAAATATCCTTCAGATATGATGGATAAATAAAAACCTTCCCAGATAAAAGCTGAGTTCATAGCCATGAGACCACCCCCCCTACACACACAAGAAATCCTCAAGAATGCCCTCATACTTGAGAAAAATAAAAGGGGAGAAAGGGGTTACAAAGTACAGAGCAAGGAGATAAATAGGTAGACAAAATCAGAAAATTGTAGCGATACCTCAGAACAGGTTAGCAAATACTCAAGTATAGCATTAAAGACAAAGGGAAGGAAAACACCAAAAACAAAGACAATCTTGTCATTTTAACCACAAACTCATAACACAAGATGGAATGAGATGTGAGAAAAACAATTTAGGAGGGGAAGAGGAAGGGACTGAATCACTCTAGTCTAAAGAAATAAGAAGCCATCAGAAAATGAACTATCTTATCTACAAGATTTTGAATACAAACCTCATGGTAACCACTAACCAAAAAAGCAGAACAGTAACACAAATAATAAGGAGAAAACAAAGAAACACAACATGAAAAACTACATAACTCAATTGGTAGAACAAAACACATGGGACGAGAAACAAAGGAAATGCAGGAGAACCAGAAAATGAGTGATAAAATGGCAGCATTAAGCCCTCATACATTGATAATCACCTTAAACATAAATGGATTGAATTCTCCAATAAAAGACACAAAGTGGCATGATGGATTAAAGAACAAGACCCAACAATATGCTGCCTCCAGGAAACACATCTCAGCTCCAGCGACAAACACAGGCTCAGAGTGAAGGGATGGAAAACAATACTCCAAGCTAATGGCAAACAAAAGAAAGCAAGTGTCGCAATACTTACATCAGACAAAGTAGACCTCAAGATAAGACAGGTAAAGAGAGACAAAGAAGGGGTAGTATATAATGATCAAAGGAACATTCCATCAAGAAGACATAACACTTACAAATATCTATGTACTGAAGTACATAAAGCAACTATTAACAAACCTAAAAGAACACATTAATAATAACACAATAATAGTAGGGGACCTCAACACTCCACTCACATCAATGGATAGATCATCCAGGCAGAAAGTCAACAAGGAAACAGTGGAATTAAGTGAAAAGCTAGACCAGTTGGACTTAATAGACACATACAGAACACTCCATCCAAAAACAACAGAATACGCATTCTTCTCAAGTGTGCATGGAACAGTCTAAGGATAGACCATATGTTGGGAAACAAGACAAGGCTCAATAAATTTAAGAAGATTGAAATAATAAGCATCTTTTCCGATCACAATGCTATAAAGCTAGAAATTAATTATAAGAAAAAAGCTGAGAAAGGGACAAATGTGTAGAGACTAAACAACATGCTATTGAATGAGCAATGGATTAATGAAGAAATTAAAGGAGAAATCAAAAAATATTTGGAGATGAAAATGAAAATATACCATATGAAGTCACATGGGAGGCAGCAAAAGCAGTACTAAGAGGGAAATTCACCACAATAGAGGCTCATCTTAACAAACAAGAAAAACCCCAAATAAGCAATCTCAAACTACACCTAACTGAATTAGAAAAAGAAGAACAAATGCCAAAGTCAGCAGAAGGAGAGAAATAATAAAAATCAGAGCAGAAATTAATGCTATTGAAACGAAAAAGGCAGTAGAAAGGATCAATGAAAGAAAGAGCTGGTTCTTTGAGAAGATAAACAAAATTGACAAACCCCTAGCCAGACTTACAAAGAAAAAAAGAGAGAAACCTCAGATAGATAAAATTAGAAACGAAAGAGGAGAAATAACAATGGATACCACAGAAATACAAAGGATTGTAAGAGAATACTATGAAAAACTATATGCCAACAACATGGACAATCTAGAGGAAATGGATAAATTCTTAGGCTCCTACAACCTTCCAAAGCTGAATCAAGAAGAAATAGAGAATCTGAGTGGACCACTCACAAGTAAAGAGATTGAGACAGTAATCAAAAGCATCCCAAAGACTAAAACCCCAGGACCAGATGGCTTCCCTGAGGAATTCTACCAAACTTTCAGAGAGGATTTAATGTCTGTCCTTCTCAACCTATTCCAAAAAATTAGGGAAGATGGAACACTTCCTAAGACATTCTACGAGGCCAACGTCACTCTGACACCAAAACCTGACAATAACAGCACAAAAAAGGAGAACTACAGGCCAATATCACTGATGAACATAGATGCAAAAATCCTCAACAAAATATTGGCAACCCAACTCAGCAATGCATGAAAAAGATCATACATCGTGATCAAGTGGGATTTATACCAGGGATACAGGGATGGTTCAACAGCCACAAATTGGGGCCAGCCAGGTGGCACAGCGGTTAAGTGCACATGTTGCACTTTGGTGGCCCGGGGTTCGCTGGTTCAGATCCCAGGTGCAGACATGGCACCGCTTGGCAAGCCGTGCTGTGGCAGGCGTCCCACATATAAAAAGTAAAGGAAGATGGCCACGGATGTTAGCTCAGTGCCAGTCTTCTGCTCAGCAAAAAAGAGGAGGATTGGCAGCAGATGTTAGCTCCGGGCTAGTTTCCTCAAAAAAAAAATCTCAAAACATCTGCAAATCAATGTGATACACCACATTAACAAAATGAAGAATAAAAACCATATGATCATCTCAATAGATGCAGAGAAAGCATTTAACAAGATCCCACAGCCATTTATGATAAAAACGCTTAACAAAATGGGGATAGAAGGAAATTACCTCAACATAATAAAGGCCATATATGACAAACCCACAGCCAACATCATACTCGATGGGCAAAAACTGAACGCCATCCCTCTGACAACAGGCACAAGACAAGGATGCCACTATCTCCACTCTTATTCAACATAGTACTGGAGGTTTTGGCCAGAGCAATTAGGCAAGAGAAAGGAATAAAAGGAATCCAAATAGGGAGTGAAGACGTGAAACTCTTACTGTGTGCAGACGACATGATCTTATATAGAGAAAACCCCAAAGAATCCATTGGAAAACTAATAGAAATAAATAACAACTACAGTAAAGTTGCAGGGTACAGAATCAACTTACAAAAATCAGTTGAATTTCTATACTCTAATAATGAACTTACAGAAAGAGAACTCAAGAATATAATCCCATTTTCACTCACAACAAAAAGAATAAAATATCTAGGAATAAATTTAACCAAGAAGGGTGAAGGACTTATACAATGAAAACTATAAGATATTAGAGAAAGAAATAGATAAGGACATAAAGAGATGGAAAGAGATTCCTTGCTCATGGATTGGAAGAATAAACATAGTTAAAATGTCCATCTACCCAAAGCAGTCTACAGATTCAATGCAATCCCAATCAGAATCCCAATGACATTCTTCATAGAAGTAGAAGAAAGAATCCTGAAACTCATATGAGGCAACCAAAGACCCCAAATTACTAAAGCAATCCTGAGAAAAAAGAGCAAAGCCAGAGGCATCACAGTCCCTGACTTCAAAATATACTACAAATCCATTGTTAGCAAAACAGCATGGTGCTGGTACAGAAACAGGAACACAGATCAGTGGAACAGAACTGAAAGCCCGGAAATAAAACCGCACATCTATGGACAGCTAATCTTCGACAAAGGTGCCAAGAACATACACTGGAGAAAAGAAAGTCTCTTCAACAAACGGTGTTGGGAAACTGGACAGCCACATGCAAAAGAATGAAAGTAGACCATTATCTCACGCCATACACAAAAATAAACTCAAAATGGATCAAAGACTTGAAGATAAGTCCTGAAACCATAAGACTCGGGAAGATAATATAGGTAGTGCACTCTTCGACATTGAACTTAAAAGGATCTTTTTGAATACCATGTCTTCTCAGACAAGGGAAACAAAAGAAAAAATAAACAAGTGGGACTTCATCAGACTAAAGAGCTTCTGCAAGGCAAAATAAACTAGGATAAAAACAAAAAGATAACTCACCAATTGGGAGAGAATATTTGCAAATCATATATCTGACAAGGGGTTTATCTCCACAATATATAAGGAAGTCACACAACTGAACAACAAAAAACAAACAGTCCAATCAAAAAATGGGCAGAGGATATGAACAGACATTTTTCCAAAGAAGATATATAGATGGTAATAAAAACATGAAATGATGTTCAACATCACTAAGCATCATGGAAATGCAAATCAAAACTATACTAAGATACCACCTTACACCTGTTAAAATGGCTATAATCACTAAGACTAAAAATAACAAATGTTGGAGAGGGTGTGGAGAAAAGGGAACCCTCATACACTGCTGGTGGGAATGCAAACTGGTGCAGCCACGATGGAAAACAGTATGGAGACTCCTCAAAAAACTAAAAATAGAACTACCCTATGACCCAGCTACCCCACCACTGGATATCTACCCAAACAACTTGAAATCAACAATCCAAAGTAACATATGTACCCCCATGTTCATTGCAGCACTATTCACAATAGCCAAGACATGGAAGCAACCCAAGTGCCCATTGACCGATGATTGGATAAAGGAGATATATGGTGTATATATATATATACAATGGAATACTGCTCAGCCAGAAAAAAACACAAAATCATACCATTTGCAACAACATGGATGGACCTGAGGGTATTATGCTAAGTGAAATAAGCCAGACCGAGAAAGACAAACACCAGATGGTTTCACTCATATGTGGAATATAAACAAACACATGGACAAAGAAAACAGTTCAGTGGTTACCAGGGGAAGGGAGGGGGGCACAGGGGGTGAAGGGGAGCACTTATGTGGTGATGGACAAGAAATAATGTACAACTGAAATTCACATTGATGTAAACTATTATGAACTCAATTAAAAAAAAGAGAGAGAGATACAAAGAGAGGGCCCTAGAAGAGAAGCATGGCCCTGAGGCTGAGAGGAGCATTTACCTCAGGGATTCTAGGCTGCCATCCTCTCCTTTCTCATCCAGATCTGACCATTTAGCTCAAATGCATTTATTTACTGAAAAGCAATCAGGCCTATGTCACTCCCTTTTGTTACTCTTCTAAAGCACTCACATTTGGTATGGATAAGATTCAGTAAGAAAAACAGGAATAGAGAACCAAAGAGCGAGAAATTGTTAGTGTGCCTGTCCCAAGAACTGCCAAGAGAAAATGGTTCCCTAATCACAAGTTCACCATCAAGGTACAGGAACCAGTGCTCGTTCTGGCAGCAGTATATGAAAACTGGAACGACACAGAGATTAGCACGGCCCCTGCAGAAGGATGACATGCAAATTCATAAAACGTCCCATATTTTTATATTTGAAAGTTGCTAAGAGAGTAGATCTTAAAAGTTCTCATCACAGGAAAAACAATTTTTTGTGACTATGTGAGATACTAGATGTTAACTAGACTTGTGGTGATCATTTTGCAATATATACAAATATCGAATCCTAATGTTGTACACCTGAAACTAATATAATGTCATATGTCAAGTATATCTCAAAAAAAAAGATAAGTGAACTAAGGGACACAATAGAAACTTTGAAAAAAGTTGTAAATGATCACTGCTGTGTCTCCTACCTTATATGCCAAATTCCACAGTGAAGGCCTTCTCAAGCTGCTCCTTTCATCAGCTGAACTTCAGGCTCAGTATGTCCTAAAGTGAACGCATCTTCCACAGACACCAGCCCCAAAACCTGCTCTTGTGTTTCTTCTGTCAATGAAGAAACCCACAGCTGCCCAAACCAGAATTCTGAGAATTCAGAATTTGTCTTTACCTCTCCCTCTCTTCCTCCCTACATCCAGGCAAAAACCAAGTCCTATATATTCTACTTCCCAAAATATCTGGATTCCATCCACCATTCTCCATTCCCACTGCTCCTTCAGGCCACCAACACCTCTTGCCAAGATGAACTTGAAGCCCGCGGCTTGTCCCTGCCTTTTCTAATCCATTCTGATCCACTGCAGTCAGTCCTCTCTCTGAAACACACATCACGTCACTCTCCGGCTTAAAATCAGTCAAGGTTTTTACATGACTCCCCCATGCCGTTTTTAAGGCTGCAATGATCTTAGCTGCTGGGTCCCAGCCCAGCCTCGCCCTTATTTCACCCCGACCCAGTTTACTGAGCTTTCCCTTCTCGGAACCCAGAGAACGTTCTGCCTGGCATGCCCTTCCCTCCTCTCTGCTTCCGCTGACTCTGATGCCCCCTCCAGTCTCAGCTCAGCTCATTTGCACAGCCCAGGTGGCCCGACCTCACACACCCAAAGGTCTGCGGATCAGGCCACTTGTCTTCTGAGCCGGCAGTCCCGGTAGAGGCCCAAGAGACTTCTATTTCGGACAGGATGAAAGGCCGAGAGCCTGGCTCGCTCACTCGTCACTACCAGAGATTTGGCTCCTGCAGATCCATCCACTTCCCACAAGGAGGGGACGCCGATTACTTGGGGTCCGCATCCAGGACGCGAGGAGACCCGCGCGCGCGCCACCCGCCTCTCGCGGCGGAGAGCGCGTGCGCAGTCGCGTGGCCCGCAGGGGGTCTGGAGGGCCGCCGGCGCGCGGGGGCGGGGCGTCCAGATCTCCTATATGCCTGTGGTGGCGCCTTCGAGCCCTCGGCAGCTCGGCATCTCCCAGCAGACTGACACCTTCCAGGCTGTTAGATTGCTGTTTGTAAAATACACTGCAAAGTTTAGAAGAAATCAGCACATCACTTAAAACGATTGTTTCCGTGGTCCTCCTTAGTAAAGCACGTACTGAACATTTGTTCTTGTCAATGAACTAGGTTAGGAATTATCCCATTCCTTAGTGATTTTCCACAGAATTTTAAAGAATTGTGGCAGAGAAAATTTTACCGGAGCCACAAAGAGCTTCCTCTAAATGCGGACTGCTGAGAATTGCAACTTTATGTACAGCTTGAGATCCGTTTATAGAAAGTAGTTCGCACGAAATTCATGGGCATACTAATACATTGTAGCAGAAATTATAGCAGCCTCTTTTTCAGTTACTGATTGATGATCTTATCAGAAATCGGCGCCAGTCACCAGTGCCTTGCTTGTAGCTATCTGTTCACCATTGTGCCAGGTTCCAGGAGGAGTCAAAGGCAACGACCCCTGCCCCGTGGAAGTCTGCACAGTCTTACGTGTTTTGGAGCCTTTAGGAGTCATCAGAACAAAATTAGTGCATTCTAGGCCTCTCTCCTGAGGATAGCACTTTGGGAGGCTCCGTCTAGTTCTGGGTAACCATTGGCTGATAGTTGCCTTGTGGTAGTCCTTCTGAAATAGTAATTTATAACAAATCACTCAGTGTTTAGTGTGTGAGTGTAGCATGGAGCTAAGTCTGCACTGTTCCTAACTCAGGAGTCTCTTGTTCCTAACTTCTCTAGATGAGAATCTAAGCCGTTGTGTCAAAGTTTACCTTGGGTGAACGTCACCAAAGGAGAGGAAGGCGAGTCTTTTAGAGCATGATTCTCCAGGAGCTTTTCTGAAGAGTCTCTGTATCAGAAGTTACCTAGGATGGTTGTTAGAAATGCAGAATCTCCCTTCTCCACCCCAAACCTACTAAATCAGACCCTCTGATGACATAGAACTCTCTAAAATGCAAGTCAGTGCTTGTCAACCTCCCACTCTATTAACGAAGACATCCATAATCTGTATCCTGCCCTATTAGCCTCTGGTTTATTCTTTCCTCTCTAACATCACCTTATTCCACTCTTCTCCATGTCTGACGAGCTGCAGCCACACTGGCCCTTTCAGTTCTTTGAGTATACCAAGTTGCTTCAAGAAGCAGGGCCCTGGCTCGTCCATCTGGAGACCTCTGTCTAGAAAGCTGCTCCCTGCTTTAAAAAAAAAAAAAAAGGAAGAGACTCTGGTCTCAAATGCTGTCACCTTAGAAAGCCTTCTGTAATCATCATGATCTCAAGCAGGCTTCCCCCTGCACTCTATTAATTTTCTTCTGGGCGCTTATCACTATTTGTAATTACTTATGTTTGTTTATTTATTTGTTGTCTTTTAGCCTCACTTAAGTCCATGAGGGCAAGGGTGATGTACATATTGTTGTATATCCAGTACTTGTCACATAGTAACCACATAGTCATATGTTAGTTACGTATATTGAATGAATAAATGAACAAGCACACAACATGTTTGAAAGACCTCTGAGATTCCCTGTGATTTGCCTTCCACTTAGTCATCTAACCTTATCTTCTCCAGCTTGACGCCTTCTGTCCAGGCAGGCAGGTTGCTTCCTAGGGCCTCATGCCAAATAACTTAATGCTTCTGATGCCCAGAATGCCCTCATGAATCCTGTGCTCATCCATATTTTCCAGATCCTTCTGCTGAAAGTTCAATTTGTGCCACCTGAAGCCTTCCCAGCTACTCCAGTCCTCAGTAATAACTTCATACTTGGGCCTGTATGGTTTGAATCCTACTTTAGCACCAGAATGTGATGATCTAATGGTTTCCTAGTTGATCTTGGCTACTCACCAAACATGTAAGTATCTGAATATCCATGGTTTTCCAAGTATACAGTTGAGGAGCCTTTAAGTTTTGTTACAAGGACATTGTCCCTGTCCTCTTGAGTAGTAGTTCTTTCTTTTCTTTTTGTTATTTTATTGAGAGAACATTGGTTTATAACATTGTGTAAATTTCAGGTGTACATCATTATAATTCAGCTTCTGTATAGACTGTGTCATGTTTACCACCAGATGGCTAGTTGCCATCCATCACTGTACACATGTGGTCCCTTGGCCCCTTGGCCCCTTTCACCCTCCCCGCACCCACCTCCCCTCTAGTAACAACCAGTCTGTTCTCCTTATCTATGTGTTTGTTTGTTTGTTTATCTTCCACATGAGTGAAATCATACAGTATTTGTCTTTTTCTGTCTGGCTTATTTGCTTCGCATAATACCCTCAAGGTCCATCCTGTCGTCACAAATGGTAGGATTTTGTCCTTTTTTTATGGCTAGGCAGTATTCCATTGCATATATACACCACATCTTCTTTATCTGTTCTTCTGTTGATGGGCACTTGGGTTGCTTCTAAGTCTTGGCTATTGTGAATAATGCTGCAATGAACATAGGGGTGCATGTATCTTTTCCATTAGTGTTTTCATCTTCTTTGGATAAAAACCCAGAAGTGGAATAGCTGGATGAAATACTATTTCTATTTTTAATTTATCAAGGAATCTCCATACTGTTTTCCATAATAGCTGCACCAGTTTGCATTCCCACCAGCAGTGTATGAGTATTGTCTTTCTCCACATCCTCTCCAACACTTATTTCTTGTCTTTTTAATAATAGCCATTCTGGCAAGTGTGAGGCCATATCTCATTATAGTTTTGATTTGCATTTCCCTAATAATTAGTGATGCCAAACATCTTTTCTTTTATTTTTTTCTTCCTCCCCAAAGCCATAGTGCATGGTTGTATATCCCAGTTGTAAGTCCTTCTAGTTCTTCTATGTGAGACACCAACACAGCATGGCAGCAGACAGACAGGTGGTGTGGTTCCATGACCAGGAAGCAAACTCAGGGCACCAAAGCAGTGAGAGCTTTGAACTTTAACCACTAGACTTTCAGGACTGGCTCTGAACATCTTTTCATGTGCCTGTTGACCATCTTTATATCTTTTTTGGAAAAACGTCTATTCATATCCTCTGCCCATTTTTTGATTGGGTTGTTTGTCTTTTTGTTGTTGAGTTGTGTGAGTTCTTTATATATTTTGGAAATTAACCCCTTGCTGGATATATGATTTGCAAATATTTTCTCCCTGTTGGTGAGTTGTCTTTTCGATTTGTTCATGATTTCCTTTGCCTCACAGAAGCTTTTTAGTCTGATGTAGTCCCATTGGTTTCTTTTTTCTTTTCTTTCCCTTGCTTGAGTAGACATGGTATTTAAAAAGTTGCTGCTAAGACCGATGTCACAGTGTACTGCCTATGTTTTCTTCTCAGAGTTTTATGGTTTCTGGTCTTACATTCAGCTCTTTAATCCTTTTAGAGTTAATTTTTCTGTATGGTGTAAGATAATGGTTTACTTTCATTCTTTTGCATGTAGCTGTCCAGTTTTCCCAACATCATTTATTGAAGAGATTTTTCTTTCTCCATTGTATGTTCTTGGCTCCTTTGTTGAAGATTAGCTGTCCATAGATGTGTACTTTTATTTCTGGGCTTTCAGTTCTGTTCCATTGATCTGTCTGTCTGTTTTTGTGCCAGTACCATTTTGTTTTGATTACTATAGCTCCAGCGTTGTTCCTTTTTCTCAGGATTGCTTTGACTATTCAGAGTCTTATGTTGTTCCATATGAACTTTAGGATTCTTCTATTTCTGTGAAAAATGTCACTGGGATTCTGATTGGGGTTGCATTAAATCTATAGATTGCTTTAGGTAATATGGACATGTTAACTATGTTTATTCTTCCAATCCATGTGCATGGAATGTCTTTCCATTTATTTATGTCTTCTTTGATTTCTTTCAGTGATGTCTTATAGTTTTCAGTGTATAGGTCTTTCACCTTGGTTAAATTTATTCCTAGGTGTTTTATTCTTTTTGTTGTGAGTGAAAATGGGATTATATTCTTGATTTCTCTTTCTGCTAGTTTGTTATTAGTGTATAGATGCAACTGATTTTTGTATGTTGATTTCATACCCTGCAACTTTACTGTATCTGTTGATTATTTCTAATAGTTTTTGGTGTATTTTTAGGGTTTTCTATTTATAGAATCATGTCATCTACAAATAGTGACAGTTTTACTTCTTCCTTTCCAATTTGGATCCCTTTTATTTCTTTTCTTTCTTTTTCTTTTTTTTTTTCTTTTTTTGCCTTATTGCTCTGGCTAAAACAGTACTGTGTTGAATAAGAGTGGTGAGAGTGGGCATCCTTCTCTTGTTCCTGTTCTCAGAGGAATAGCTTTCAGTTTTTCACTATTGAGTATGATGTTGGCTGTGTGTTTGTCATATATGGCCTTTATGATATTGAGGTACTTTCCTACTATACCCCTTGTATTAAGAGTTTTTATCATAAATGGCTGTAGGATCTTATCAAATGCTTTCTCTGCATCTATTAAGATGATCATGTGGTTTTTATTCTTTATCTTATTAATGTGGTGTATCGCATTGATTTGCAGATATTGAACCATCCCTGCATTCCCTGAAATAAATCCCACTTGATCATGGTGTATGATCCTTTTAACATATTGTTGTATTCAATTTGCTAATATTTTATTGAAGGATTTTGCATCTGTGTTCATCACTGATATTGGCCTGTAATTTCCCTATTTTGTGTTGTCCTTCTCTGGTTTTAGAATCAGGGTGATGTTGGCCTCATAAAATGAGTTAGGAAGCACCCCATCCTCTTCAATTTTTTGAAAGAGTTTAAGAAGGATAGGTAGTAAATCTTCTTTGAATGTTTGGTAGAATTCACCACAGAAGCCGCCTGGTCCTGGACTTTTGTTTTTTGGGAAATTTTTGATAACTGTTTCAATCTCTTTACTTGTGATTGGTTTCTTCAGATTCTCTATTTCTTCTTGATTCAGTTTTGGGAGTTTGTATGATTCTAAGAATTTATCCATTTCTTCTGGGTTATCCAATTTGATAGTGTATAGCTTTTCGTAGTATTCTGTCATTATCTTTTGTATTTTTGTGATGTCTGTTGTAATTTCTTCTTTCACTTCTGATTTTATTTATTTGAGTCTTCTCTCTTTTTTTCTCAGTGATTCTGGCTAAGTGTTTGTCAGTTTTGTTTATCTTCTCAAAGTTTCATTGATCCTTTCTATTGTCTTTTTTAGTCTCTATTTCATTTATTTCTGTTCTGATTTTTATTATTTCCTTCCCTCTATTGACTTTGGGCTTTTTTGTTCTTTTCCTAGTTCTTTAAAGTATAGTGTAACATTGTTTCTTTGAGATTTCTCTTGGTTCTTGAGACAGGCCAGTATTTCCGTAAGCTTCCCTCATAGTACTGCTTTTGCGGCATCCCGTAAGTTTTGGTATGTTGTGTTTTCATTTTCATTTCTCTCCAGGTATTTTTAGATTTCTCCTTTGGTTTCTTCATTGATCCAATAGTTGTTCAGAAGCATGTTGTTTAGTCTCCACATGTTTCTGACTTTTCCAGCCTTTTTCTTGTAGTTGATTTCTCATTTTGTACCATTGTGGTCAGAAAAGATGCTTGATATGATTTCAATCTTCTTAAATTTATTGAGGCTTACCTTTTTCTCCAACATTTGGTCGGTCTTTGAGAATGTTCCATGTGCACTTGAGAAGAATGCATATTTTGCTCTTTGGGGATGGAATGTTCTATATATATCTTTTAAGTCTATCTGGTCTAGCATTTCATTTAAGGCCACTATTTCCTTATTAACTTTCTATCTGGATGATCTATCCATTGATGTAAGTGGGATGTTAAAGTCCCCTACTATTATTGTGTTGCTGTCAATTTCTCCCTTTAGGTCCATTAATAGTTGCTTTATATACTTTGGTGTTCTTGTGTTAGCTGCACACATATTAATAAGTGTTATGTCTTTTTGGTGAAACGTCCCCTTTATCATTATATAATGTCCATGTTTGTCTCTTATCATTTTTGGCTTGAAGTCTATTTTGTCTGATATAAATATGGCAATACCTTCTTTCTTTTGTTTGCCTTTTGCTTGGAATATTGCCTTCCACCACTTCACTCTGAGCCTGTGTTTGTCTTTAGAGCTGAGATGGGTCTCCTGGAGGCAGCATATTGTTGCATCTTATTTTTTAATCCATCCTGCCACTCCGTGTCTTTCAATTGGTGAATTCAATTCATTTAAATTTAGAGTGATTATTGATATATGAGAGGTTAATACTGACATTTTATCTCTTGTTTTCAGATTGTTCTATTTTTCCATTGTTTCTTTTCCCTTGTATTTCTTTTTTTTTTTTATTGAGTTAATGATAGGTTACAATCTTGTGAAATTTCAGTTGTACATTAATGTTTGCCATTCGTGTTGTAGGTGCACCACTTCACCCTTTGTGCCCACCCCTCCACCCCACCTTTCCCCTGGTAGCCACTAAACTCTTCTTAGTCCACATTTTTAAATTCCTCATATGAGTGGAGTCATACACAGATTATCCTTCTCTAGCTGGCTTATTTCACTTAAAATAATTCCCTCAAGGTCCATCCATGTTATTGCAAATGGAATGATTTTGTTCTGTTTTGCAGCTGAGTAGTATTCCATTGTATATATGTACCACATCTTCTTTATCCATTCGTCTGTTGATGGGCACTTAGGTTGCTTCCATGTCTTGGCTATTGTAAATAATGCTGCAATGAACATTGGGTACATAGGACTTTTGGGATTGCTGACTTCAAGCTCTTTGGATAAATACCCAGTAGTGGGATGGCTGGATCATATGGTAGTTCTATTTTTAAATTTTTGAGGGATCTCCATACTGTTTTCCATAGTGGCTGCACCAGTTTGCATTCCCACCAGCAGTGTATGAGGGTTCCTTTTTCTCCACAACCTCTCCAACATATGTTACTATTTGTTTTAGAAATTTTTGTCATTCTAATGGGTGTAAGGTGATATCTTAGTATAGTTTTGATTTGCATTTCCCTGATGATCAGCGATGATGAGCATCTTTTCACGTGCCTATTGGCCATCCTTATATCTTCTTTGGAGAAATGTCTGTTCATGTCTCCAGCCCATTTTTTGATTGGGTTGTTTGATTTTTTTGTTGTTGAGTTGTGTGAGTTCTTTATATATTATGGATATTAAGCCTTTGTTGGATGGATGACTTGCAAATATTTTTTCCCAGTTAGTGGGTTGTTTTTTTCTTTCAATTCTGTTTTCATTTGCCCTGAAGAAGCTCTTTAGTCTGATGAAGTCCCATTTGTTTATCCTTTCTATTGTTTCCCCTCTCTGAGAAGGCATGGTGTCTGAAAAGATCCTTTTAATACTGATGTCAAAGAGTGTACTGCCCACGTTTTCTTCTAGAAGCCTTATGGTTTCAGGTCTCACCTTTAGGTCTTTGATCCATTTTGAGTTTATTTTGGTGAATGGTGAAAAAGAATGGTCAATTTTCATTCTTTTACATGTGGCTTTCCAGTTTTCCCAGCACCATTTGTTGAAAAGACTTTCTTTTCTCCATTGCATGCCCTCAGCTCGTGTGTCAAAGATAAGCTGTCCATAGATGTGTGGTTTTATTTCTGGGCTTTCAATTCTGTTCCATTGATCTGTGCACCTGTTTTTGTACCAGTACCATGCTGTTTTGATCACTGTAGCTTTGTAGTATGTTTTGAAATCAGGGATTGTTATGCCTCCCGTTTTGTTCTTTTTTCTCAGGATTGCATTAGAAATTCGGGGTCTTTTGTTGCCCCATATGAATTTTAGGATTCTTTGTTCTAATTCTGTAAAGAATGTCATTGGGATTCTGATTGGGATGGCGTTGAATCTGTAGATTGCTTTAGGTAGAACAGACATTTTAACTATGTTTATTCTTCCAATCCATGTGCATGGAATGTCTTTCCATCTCCTTATGTCGTCATCCAATTCTCTCAGAAAGGCCTTGTAATTTTCATTATATAGGTCCTTTACTTCCTTAGTTAAATTTACCCTGAGGTATTTTATTCTTTTTGTTGCGATTGTGAATGGTATTGTGTTCTTGAGTTCTTTTTCTGTTAGTTTGTTATTAGAATATAGAAATGCTACTGATTTATGCAAATTGATTTTATACCCTGCAACTTTGCTGTAGTTGTTGATTACTTCTAAGAGTTTTCCAATGGATTCTTTGGGGTTTTCTATATATAAGATCATGTCATCTGCAAACAGCGAGAGTTTCACTTCTTCCCTCCCTATTTGGATTCCTTTTATTCCTTTTTCTTGCCTGATTGCTCTGACTAGGACCTCCAGTACTATGTTGAATAAGAGTGGTGATAGAGGGCATCCTTGTCTTGTTCCTGTTTTCAGGGGGATGGCGTTCAGTTTTTGCCCATTGAGTATGATGTTGGCTATGGGTTTGTGATCTATGGTCTTTATTATGTTGAGGTAGTTTCCTTCTATGCCCATTTTGTTCAGAGTTTTTATCATAAATGGCTGTTGGATCTTGTCAAATGCCTTCTCTGCATCTATTGAGATGATCATGTGGTTTTTATTGCTCAGTTTGTTGATGTGGTGTATCACGTTGATTGATTTGCGGATGTTGAACCATCCCTGTGTCCCTGGTATGAATCCCACCTGATCATGATGTATGATCCTTTTGATGAATTGCTGAATTCTGGTTGCCAAAATTTTGTTTGGAATTTTTGCATCTATGTTCATCAGTGATATTGGCCTGTAGTTCTCTTTCTTCATGGTGTCCTTGTCAGGTTTTGGTATCAGCATGATGTTGGCTTCATAGAACGTGTTAGGAATTGTTCCATCTTCCCTAATTTTTTGGAATAGGTTGAGAAGGATAGGCATTAAATCCTCTCTGAAAGTTTGGTAGAATTCCCCAGGAAAGCCATCTGGTCCTGGGGTTTTATACTTTGGGATGTTTGTGATTGCTGTTTCAATCTCTTTCCTTGTGATTGGTCTGTTCAAATTGTCTGCCTCTTCTTGAGTGAGCTTTGGGAGATTGTGGGAGTCCAAGAATTTATCCATTTCCTCTAGGTTATCCATTCTGTTGGCATATAGTTTTTCATAGTATTCTCTTATAATCCGTCATATTTCTGCAGAGTCTGTTGTTATTTCTCCTCTTTCATTTCTGATTTTGTTTATTTGAGCTTTCTCCCTTTTTTTCTTTGTAAGTCTGGCTAGGGGTTTGTCAATTTTATTTATCTTCTCAAAAAAACCAGCTCTTTGTTTCCTTGATCCTTTCTACCACCTTTTTCGTTTCAATAGTATTTATTTCTGCTCTGATTTTTATTATTTCTCTCCTTCTGCTGACTTTGGGCTTTATTTGTTCTTTTTTCTCTAGTTCAGTTAGGTATAGTTTAAGATTACTTATTTGGGATTTTTCTTGTTTGTTAAGATGTGCCTGTATTGTGATGAATTTTCCTCTTTATACAGCTTTTGCTGTGTCCCATATGAGTTGGTATGGCATGCTATCATTTTCATTTGTTTCCAGGTATTTTTTGATTTCTTCTTTAATTTCTTCAATGATCCATTGCTTGTTCAGTAGTGTGTTGTTTAGTCTCCACATCTTTGTGCCTTTCTCAGCTTTTTTCTTGTAATTAATTTCTAGCCTTATAGCATTATGATCGGAGAAGATGCTTGTTATTATTTCAATTTTTTTAAATTTGTAGAGGCTTGCCTTGTTTCCCAACATATGGTCTATCCTTGAGAATGTTCCGTGTGCACTTGAGAAGAATGTGTATTCAGCTCTTTTAGGGTGAAGTGATCTATATATCTCTGTTAAGTCCAATTGTTTTAGTTTTTCATTTAGCTCCACTATTTCCTTGTTGATTTTCTGTCTGGATGATCTGTCCATTGATGTGATTGGGGTGTTGAGGTCCTCTACTATTATTGTGTTGTTTTTAATGCCTTCCTTTAGGTCTGTTAATGGTTGCTTTATGAATCTTGGTGCTCCTGTGTTGGGTGCATAGATATTTATAAGCGTTATTTCTTCTTGATGAAGTTTCCCTTTGATCATCATATATTGTCCCTCTGTGTCTCTCTTTACCTGTCTTATTTTGAAATCCACTTTGTCTGATATAAGAATTGCAACACCTGCCTTTTTTTTCCTTCTATTAGTTTGAAGTATTGTCCTCCACTCCTTCACCCTGAGCCTGTGTTTGTCCTTGGGCCTCAGGTGTGTTTCCTGGAGACAACAAATTGTTGGATCTTGTTCTTTAATCCATTTTGCCACTCTGTGTCTTTTTATTGGAGAGTTCAATCCGTTTACATTGAGAGTGATTATTGATTCATGTGGACTTAATGCTGTCAATCTGTCGCTCATTATCTTGTTTTCCTGCATTTCTTTTCCTGTGTGCTTTAGCCTACCCATTTAATACTGCAATTTCTTATGCTGGGTTTCTTAGATTTTTCCTTGTTTATGATTTGTGACTCTGTTCTGTATTTTATTTTAGTGTCTACCCTGAAGTTTGTATTTAGAATCTCGTGTATAATATAGTCTATTCTCTGGTGGTCTCTTACTTACTTGGCCAATACTGATTTAGACCCTTTGCTCTTCCGCTCCTAAATAATTATTTTCATTTCTTATTCCAACTCGTGTTATGAATTTGTAGTTAGAGTGATAAGATCGTCCTTGCTTTGGTAGTTTCTTTACCTTTACCCTAATGCTATAGTTGAATATTTGCTATCCTGTTCTGGTTCTATCCATCGGTCTCCCTAGTCTGTGGATTGTGACCCCTTTCTCCCTTTTTTTCTTTTTTCAGGTATGAGAGCCTTCTTGAGGATTTCTTGTAGTGGAGGGCTTTTAGTTACAAATTCCCTTAACTTTTCTTTGTCTAAAAAAGATTTAATTTCTCCCTCATATCTGAAGGAAATTCTTGCTGGATAGAGTATTCTTGGCTGAAGATTTTTATCTTTTAAAGCTTTGAATATGTCACTCCATTCTCTCCTAGCTTGTAAGGTTTCTGTAGAGAAATCCGCTGAAAGTCTGATAGGGGCTCCTTTATAGGTTATTCTCTGCTTTTTTCTTACTTCCCTGAGTATTCTTTCTTTATCTTTCCTTCTTGCCAATTTTACTACCATGTGCCTTGCAGTAGGTCTTTTTACATTGACAAATCTAGGAGATCTGAAAGCTTCCTCCACACACATTTCTCCGTCAATCCCTGCATTTGGAAAGTTCTCTTCAATAATTTTGTTAAGCACACTTTCTGCTCCATTTTCCTTTTCCATGTTCTCGGGAATTCCTATGATCCTTAAGTTCTTACTCCTCATTGAATCCACTATCTCTTGGAGATTTTCCTCGTTATTTTTTAATTCTTAGTTCTCTTTCTTCCTCTGTCTGGAGCCATTCAGCCTGTCTATCTTCAATTATGTTAATTTGCTCTTCTATGGTGTCTACACAGGCATTCAGGGAATCCGTATTTTGTTTTATCTGGTCCATTGTGTTTTTCATCTCTAGTAATTCTGTTTGATTCTTCTTTATAATTTCAATCTCTTTTGTGAAGTAACTCCAGAACTCATTGGCTTGTTTCTCTATCTTTCTCTCTACCTCATTGAGCTTTTTGATTATAGCTGCTCTGAACTCATTATCACTTAGTTTACCTAATTCCACGTCCTCAGGACTTAATTCTATGTTTTTATTGTTTTCCTTCTGGTCTGGGGTTTTTTAAAATAGCTGGATGGTAGAGGAGCGTTTTTTTCGCATGGTGGTAGAATTCGGTTGCAGTTACAGCCTGTCGCCACTAGATGGGGGTTGAGAGCTGCGTGTTATGAGCTCTCTGCCTTCGGGCAACATGGCTGCGCCCAGTGGCTTTGCTGGGAGGGAGGGGCTGCTATTCTCACATGCTGATCTGGATTCAGATCAGTTCTGTTCTCTGGTCTCCCAAGGTCCTGGGTTTATGGGGTCCCCGCAGATGGAAGCTTTCCCCTCGTGAGCAGGTTTCCACTGAACCAGCGGCAGGAGTCCTGGATGATCCCCCTGTCACGCGGCCCCTCCCCCGCTCCTTCCCGACCAGCACCGCAGCCATCGCAGACTCTAGGGGAGGGAGCGATGTTCTCTCTACCATTCCAGCACCTCCGAAGGTGTAAGCAAGGTTTATGATCTCCACCTTCTTGGTATTGTAGGTCTCTAACGTGTTGGCATTAGATTTATTCTCTGAAATTCAGTTTTTCCAATCCTTTGTTGTATTTTGGAGGGGAGAGAATCCCGGGTCAGCTCACCCCACCATTTTGCTCCGCCCCTTTTCCCCTCTCTTTTCCCTTGTATTTCTGTCTGCTGTTTCAGTTTGGTGGTTTTCTGTGATGTTTTTCTCAGTTTTCTCTTTATTTATGTATTGTGACTCTGCTGTGATTTTTTTGATTTGTGGTTACCATGAGGTTTGCATAAAAGATCTCTTAGATGAGATAGTCCTTTTTCTGATGATAGCATCTTATCTCCATTGGCCTATACAGATTCCATCATTTTCCTCTTCCCCTTCTATGTTTTTTTTTGTCACAAATCATCTTTTTTGTATTGTAAGTTTGTTACCAAATTGAAACAGTTATAGTTATTTTTGATGCTTTCTTTCTCTTTAGCCTTTATGCTATGATTAAGTGTTTACTAACCTATTCCGATATAGAGTTTCAATTTTCTGATTCTGCCTGTCTGTCTATCACCTTGCTCAAAGTTTTGTAAACCTTTGCCTTTTTGTTTCAGGTATGAGGGCTCCTTTCAACATTTATATGAGGCAGGTCTAGTGTTGATGAACTCCCTCAACTTTTGTTTTTCTGGAAAAGCCTTTATTTCTCTTTCATATCTGAAGGATAACTTTGCTGGATAGAGTATTCTTGGCTGATAGTGTTTGTCTTTCAAATTTTAAATATATCATTCCACTCTTTCCTACCCTCTAGAGTGTCTGCTGAGAAATCCACTGATAGCCTAAAGGGGGTTCCTTTGTAGGTTATTTTCTTTTTTCTGGCCACTCTTAATATTCTTTCTTTGTCATTGACTTTTGACAGTTTTAATATAATGTGCTTTGGAGCAGGTCTTTTTGCATTGAAACAATTAGGAGTTCTATTAGCTTGAAATCCTTGTATATCCAGTTCCTTCCCCAGGTTTGGGATGTTCTCACCTATTATTTCTTTGAATAAGCTCTCTGCTCCTTTCTCCCTGACTTCTCCTTCTGGGATGCCTCTTATCTTTATGTTGCTTTTCCTAATTCAGTTGGCTATTTCTCTTAGAATTTGTTCATTTTTTAAAGATTGTAATTCTCTGTCCTCTTCTACCTGCATTATTTCTAGACTTCTATCTTCAGGCTCACTAATTCTCCTTCCATATCATCTGCTCTATTTTCAATGCCTTCTACTTTATTCTTCATCTCATTAATTTTGTTCTTCATCTCCAGAATTTCTGTTTGGTGTTTTGTTTTTTATTTTTTAGAGTTTCAATCTCTTTGGTGAAGTGTTCTTTCTTCTCATTGATTTTATTCCTGAGCTCATTTCTGAGTTTTCTTGTAACTCATTGAGTTTCTTCATGACAGATATTTTCAATTCTCTGTCAGTTAGATTGTAATCTTCTGTGACTTCAAGGTTGGTTTCTGGAGAGTTGTCATTTTCTTTCTGTGTTACCATGTTACTCTGGTTCCTCATGGTGCTTGATGAGTAATTCCTCTTCCAGTGCATTTGTGGTAGCAGACACCCTTCTTATTTCAGTAAGGCTTTGGTTACTTTGGTTCTGAGCTGCTTCTGGTTGTATTTGAGCCTGTACTTTCTGCCCTCCACTGCCTCTGCTAGAGGCATCATCAATGCCCTCCTTGTGCTGCTGGTGCCTCTGGGGTTGCTGGTGCATTGCTGCCTGTGTTGTCACTGCAGTCTCCAGTGTTGCCACTGGGGTCACCAAGCTGCGTGCACTTCTGCTGCTTCTGGGGTCACCTGGGTCTCATGTTCCCCCACTGGCTCTCTGCAGGCTCTCTGTAGGCTCTCCACAGGTTCAGGTGCTGCTGCCCTGTGCACCACCTTCAGTGTTGCTCCTGGGTTATCTTGGGGTGCTGGAAGCACCACTCCTGGGGCACTGGGTTCACAGGTGTCACTGTTGCTGTCAGGGGCTTGAGGTCTTGTATGCAGCCCCCACCACCACTGGTAGAGCCAGTGTTGGGGGTGCTGCCACTGGGGGCTGGGTCAGGGGTTCTGCTGTGGTTCTTGAAGCCTCAGGTCACAAGTGCCACCTACCACAACTGGAAGGGCAGGAACTAAGCCATGAGTGAGTGTTGTTGCTGCTCTTGCAGCCTCTTGTCACTGGCACCCAAGAGTGTGCTTTGAAACCTCAGCTCAGGGCCTCCCACCCCTGCCAAGGAAATCCATGTTTTAGTTTCTATCCCCACTATTGGAAAGACCAGCACCACCACCAGGGGAGGGAAGGGGCTGTGTTGCTGGCTCCACTCTGTGTCCTCAAGCCTCAGGATGTGTACACCACCCACCACTGCTGGGGGTGGGCAGGGGCTAAGCTGCAAGTGCTGTGTCTTCACCTGCAGCCTCTGGTCACCAGTGCCCACACTAGTGTGAGGATCCACCTTTTGGAACACCACTGCAATGGAGGGGCTTGCTCCTGTGGTTTCACTGCATCCCAGAGGTCCAGTCCACCCACCTTCAGATGTATGGATGTATGGATCTCTCAGGCATTCTGGTGTGCTGTGCAGGGAGTCCTTTGTTTGTCCGTGGATGTCCAACTGGTTGTAACCTAGAGGGGAGAGACAAAAGAACAACTCACTCTGCCATGATACTGATCTCACTCCCAAGTAATTGTTCTTAAACCTTTTCTAGTAGTGGAGCACCATGAACAGTTGGGCAGCAATAATTGGGCTTCAGTTAAACCTCATTTATTTATTCATTCACACTCATAAGCTATGGTATCATCAATGTTCAAAGCTCCATGAAAAAAAGATATTTCATTTCCATTTATCATACATCTAATAAGAATTTTCTAGTAGAAAATAGGCTTATATTGTATGCAGGCCATATCTCAAAGACAGCAAACGTAACTTGTAAGAAATCACGTTTCCAAGTTGTTCTATTAATATTATTTTGAGTTGCTGAAAGAAAGTGATAACAGGCACCAAAATTTTAAGAAAATATATAGAGGAAAAATTTAAAATTAAGAATTCTAGACACTAAGTTTCTGTTGATTTCTTCAGTCTGGTCTACAAACACCATTGTTCTGTTAAACATAGTTGTCTGAAATAGAAAAGTAGTCAAGGGCACAAGCTTGTTCAGAGTATGTGTTGAGTGTGTGTGTGTATGTGTGTATGCACACGCGGAAATTTTAATCTCCTGTTCAGAGATGGGAAAGTGTCTAGAATAGCACATTCTATATCCCTCTTGCAGGTGATCGAGGCAGTGTGGATTGAAGAGTCGAGATTTTAAATTGTTTTGGAAAAGGAGGAATTAAATAGCTTTATTAATAGTAGTGGTAGAGCCTAACATAATTTACCGATAAAAAAATAGTATCTGTGAGGCCAGTCTTGGTTGCCTAGTGGTTAGGTTCAGCACACTCTGCTTTGGTGGCCCGGGTTCTGTTCCTGGGCATGGACCTACACTGCTCTGTTAGCAGCCGTGCTGTGCTGGCAGCCCACATACTAAAAAATAGAGGAAGATTGGCACAGATTTTAGCTAGAGCCAATCTTCCTCAGAAAAAAAAGAAGAATGGTACTTGTGAATGATGGGGGGAAATTAAATCTTAAGATTTGTAAGTCTTCACTTATTTATACATTAGAATTCCAGTCCTAATCAGCATTGACCTCTTTTTGTAAAGATAACTTTGATGCAGTTAGATTTGCTTCATTTTAGAATTTCAGAATTGATGACCTTAATGTTAAATGTGACTTTTAAGCAATATTAATGAAACTGCTCAAGAATACAGACAGATGTGGTGGTACCCATCCAAACATAGAGAAGATCAGGCATTAGTGTTGTTTTCAGCAGATACACAGTTCAGCTTAAACTTGATACACTTTGGTGTTCATCCCCCTGCCCTCCACCCACAATCTCCTAGGAATACCAAGATGTCTAGGGAAGATTTTCAATGGATGAGATGAAGTGTTGCTCCAACATGTCAGCCAGCAGGAAGAGCGGAGCAGTGGGCAGGCAGGAAAGCTGCAAGACACTGATCAGTGTTGGAGTGGCTTTATTGTCAGGCATTGGAAAGATAAGCCACACAAGTATCAAGTTTGACAGGCTTTTCATATTTGCATTGTCCGAAAGACTTTTGTTTGTATATTGGCCTGTGTAGGTGTACGTTATAGTTTTAAGCCTTCAGTAGGATATATTGAGTTATTCATTATGATAGGCTTTACAGAGAATTGCACCAGTAGATTTTTGTGCAGTAACCAAGTTGCTAAAGAGTATCTCTTTCATCTCTTCCAACAAAGTCTCTGCTGTTCTCAGACTTGTTAACATGGGACTTAGGGTAGTAGCAGAAGACCATCTGTGTTATCAGACATAGCTGCTTATCAGTTCATAGCAGAAGGTCAGCCATCTGTTGGGTTTTTAGTGAAAAGAAAAACATAACAGGGGGCAGCGTAAAGCCTTTACATCTAAAACAGGCATTTACTGTTTGTAATGCTTGTGTTTAAGGGAAACTGATGGAGTGATAATGTATCGAAATCCATCTGCGTATCCTTAGAAGACAGGGGAAACTGCTAACCAGTATTCTTTCTAAATTTATTTTCACATTATATAAAGGTACTATAAAGGGGGAATAATAGTAAAGGATTAAAAGGCCATAAAATCACAAATGTTATTCTGTAAGAATTACTGTTGTGGTGTTGAGGAGATTCTTCCTGTGATCCAAACCTTCTCAGAACCTTTGTGTGTTAGCTCTTTCTAAGTGGGGAGACTGCTTCAAGGAAGAGAAAGTACTGTTAATTTTTTAATATATAACAGTTTTATTGCAATATAATTCATATACTCTATAAAGTTCAACCTTTTTAAATGGACAGTTCAGTAGTTTTTAGTATGGTCACCAAGTTGATCACTACTGTATAGTTACAGAACATTTTGTCATCCCCAAAAGAAACCCCCTACCCATTAGTAGTTACTCTCCATTCCTTTCCACCCCCAGTCCCGGGCAACCACTAATCTTCTTTCTGTCCCTATGAATTTTTGTCTGCTTTAACTTGGCATGTTTTCAGGGTTTATCCATGTAGTAACATGTTTCTGAACTTCATTCTTTTATATGGTCAAATAATGCTTCATTGTATGAATATACCTCATTTTGTTCATTCTTTCATGAGTTGATGGACATCTGGGTTGTTTCCACTTTTTGGCCATTATGAATAATGCTTCTGTAAACATTCTTGTACAAGTTTTTGTATAGAGATGTGTTTTCCATTCTCTTAGATATAGACTTATATGTAGAATTGTTAAGTCACATTGCCTAATCCAAGGTGACAAAGATTTGCACTTATGATTTCTTCTAAGAGTTTTGTAGTTCTCACTTTAAATCCCTGGTTCATTTTGAGGTAATCTATGTATACGACGTGACATAGGAGTTCCATCTTCATTCATTTGCTTGTGGATATCTAGATTATTATTTCTCTATTAAGTTGTCTTGGCACTTTGTTGAAAATCAATTAAGCATAAACATAAGGATTTATTTCTGAACTCTCAATTTTGTTCCATTGGTCTAGGTGTCTGTCCTTGTGCTAGCACTAGACTGACTGTCCTGATTACTGTATCTTTTGTAGATAGCTACAAAAATTGGGAAGTATTCTTCTTTTTCAAGATTGTTTTGGCAATTCTAGGTCCCTTGAGTTTCCATATGAGTTTTAGGATCAGGTTGTCAATTCCTATGAGGAAGTCCACTGAGATTCCGATGGTACCTCTCAAATCAATTTGGAGAGTATTACTGTCTTAAAAATCTTATGTCTTCTGATCCATGAATGTGGAATGTCTTCTCATTTATTTAGGTCTTTAATTTCTTACAATGATATTTTGTAGTTTTCACTGTACAAGTCTTGCATTTCTTTTGTTAAATTTATTGCTAAGTGTTTTACTCTTTTTGATACTATTGTAAATGGAATTGTTTTCTTGATTTTGTTTTTGGATTGTTCTTTCGTAGTGTATAGAAATACTATTGATTTTTGTATGTTGTTCTCACGTGCTGAAACCTGTTGAATTCATTTTTTAGTTTTAATATTTTTTTCCTGCGTGTGTGTGTGTGCTTTTGGTTTTGATCTTAGTTTCCTTTGCCTTGCAGAAGCTCTTTAGTCTGATGAACTCTCACTTGTTTATTTTTTCTTTTGTTTCCCTTGTCTGAGAAGGCATGGTATTCGAAAAGAACCTTTTAAGTTTGATGTCAAAGAGTGTACTACCTATATTATCTTCCAGAAGTTTTATGGTTTCAGGACTTATCTTCAAGTCTTTGATCCATTTTGGGTTTATTTTTGTGTGTGGCATGAGATAATGGTCTACTTTCATTCTTGTGTGTGTGCCTGTCCAGTTTTCCCAACACCATTTGTTGAAGAGACTATCTTTTCTCCATTGTATGTTCTTGGCACCTGTGTCAAAGATTAGCTGTCTGTAGATGTGTGGTTTTATTTCTGGGCTTTCAGTTCTGTTCCATTGATCTGTGTGCCTGTTTTTGTACGAGTACCATGCTGTTTTGATCACTATAGCTTTGTAGTACATTTTGAAGTCAGGGATTGTGATGACTTCAGCTTTGTTCTTTTTTCTCAGGATTGCTTTAGCAATTCGGGGTCTTTGATTGCCCCACATGAATTTTAGGATTCTTTGCTCTACTTCCATGAAGAATGTAATGGGATTCTGATTGAGATTGCATTGAATCTGTAGATTGCTTTGGGTAGTATGGATATTTTGACTATGTTTATTCTTCCCATCCATGTGTATGGAATCTCTTTCCATCTCTTTATGTCATTATCTATTTTTTTCAATAATGTCTTATAGTTTTCATCGTATAAGTCCTTCACTTCCTTAGTTAAATTTATTCCTAGGTGCTTTATACTTTTTTTGCAATTGTAAATGGAATTGTGTTTTTGAGTTCTCTTTCTGTAAGTTCATTATTCGAGTACAGTAATGCAACTGGTTTCTGTGAGTTGATTTTGTACCCTGCAACTTTACTGTAGTTGTTAATTATTTCTAATAGTTTTCTGATGGATTCTTTAGGATTTTCTATATAGAAGATCATGTCGTCTGCAAAAAGTGACAGTTTCACTTCCTCACTCCCTGTTTGGATTGCTTTTATTCTTTTCTCTTGCCTAATTGCTCTGGCCAAAACCTCCAGTACTATGTTGAATAAGAGTGGTGATAGTGGGCATCCTTGTCTTGTTCCTGTTCTCAGAGGGATGGCGTTCAGTTTTTGCCCATTGAGTATGATGTTGTCTTTGGGTTTGTCATATATAGCCTTTATTACGTTGAGGTAATGTCCTTCTATCCCAATTGTGTTCATAGTTTTTATCATAAATGGCTGTTGGATCTTGTCAAATGCTTTCTCTGCATCTATTGAGATGATCCTGTGGTTTTTATTCCTCAATTTGTTGATGTGGTGTATCACATTGATTTGCAGATATCGAACCATCCCTGTGTCCCTGGAACAAATCCCACTTGATCATGATGTATGATCTTTTTCATGTATTGCTGTATTCAGGTTGCTAATATTTTGTTGATGATGTTTGCATCTATGTTCATCAGTGATATTGGCCTGTAGTTCTCCTTTTTTTGTGTTGTCCTTGTCAGGCTTTGGTATCAGAGTGATGTTGGCCTCACAGAATGTCTTAGGAAGTGTTCCATCTTCCCTAATTTTTTGGAATAGGTTGAGAAGGATAGGCATTAAATCCTCTCTGAAAGTTTGGTAGAATTCCTCAGGGAAGCCATCTGGTCCTGGGGTTTTAGTCTTTGGGATGCTTTTGATTACTGTCTCAATCTCTTTACTTGTGAGTGGTCCACTCAGATTCTCTATTTCTTCTTGATTCAGCTTTGGGAGGTTGTAGGAGCCTAAGAATTTATCCATTTCCTCTAGATTGTCCATGTTGTTGGCATATAGTTTTTTGCAGTATTCTCTTATACTCTGTCATATTTCTGTGGCATCCCTTGTTATTTCCCCTCTTTCATTTCTAATTGTATTTATCCGAGCTTTCTCTCTTTTTTGCTTTGTACGTCTGGCTAGGGGTTTGTCAATTTTGTTTATCTTCTCAAAGAATCAGTTCTTTGTTTCATTGATCCTTTCTACTGCCTTTTTTGTTTCAATTACATTAATTTCTGCTCTGATTTTTATTATTCCTCTCCTTCTGGTGACTTTGGGCTTGGTTTGTTCTCCTTTTTCTAATTCATTTAGGTGTAATTTGAGATTGCTTATTTGGGTTTTTTCTTGTTTGTTAAGGTGGGCCTCTATTGCAATGAATTTCCCTCTTAATATGGCTTTTGCTACATCCCATATGAATTGGTATAGTATGTTTTCATTTTCGTTTGTCTCTAGATATTTTTTTATTTCTACTTTAATTTCTTCAATGATCCATTGCTCATTCAATAGCATGTTGTTTAGTCTCCACATCTTTGTCCCTTTCTGAGCTTTTTTCTTGTAATTAATTTCTAGCTTTATAGCATTGTGATTGGAAAAAATGCTTGTTATTATTTCAGTCTTCTTAAATTTATGGAGGCTTGCCTTGTTTCCAAACATATAGTCTATTCTTGAGAATGTTCCATGTGCACTTGAGAAGAATGTGTATTCTGCTGTGTTAGGATGGAGTGTCCTATATATGTCTATTAAGTCCAACTGGTTTAGCTTTTCACTTAATTCCACTGTTTCCTTTTTGATTTTCTGCCTGGATGATCTATCCATTGATGTGAGTGGAGTGTTGAGGTCCCCTACTATTATTGTGTTATTATTAATGTGTTCTTTTAGGTCTGTTAATAGTTGCTTTATGTACTTTGGTGCTCCTGTTTTGGGTGCATAGATATTTATAAGTGTTATTTCTTCTCAGTGGAATGTCCCTTTGATCATCATATACTGCCCCTCTTTGTCTTTCTTTACTTGTGTTATCTTGAGGTCTACTTTGTCTGATATAAGTATTGCAACACCTGCTTTCTTTTGTTTCCCATTAGCTTGGAGTATCATTTTCCATCCCTTCACTCTGAGTCTGTGTTTGTCATTGGAGCTGAGATGTGTTTCCTGGATGCAGCATAATGTTGGGTCTTGTTCTTTAATCTGTCTCGCTACTCTGTGTCTTTTTATTAGAGAATTCAATCCATTTATGTTTAGGGTGATTATAAATATATGAGGTCTTAATGCTGCCATTTTATCATCTGTTTTCCAGTTCTCCTGAATTTCCTTTGTTTCTCGGACTGTGTATTTAGGTCCTCCAATCAAATTGTGCAGTTTTTTATGTTGTGTTTCTTTGTTTTCTCCTTATTTATTATTTGTGTCTCTGTTCTGCTTTTTTGTTTAGTGGTTACCCTGAGGTTTGTATTCAAGATCTTGTGGACAAGATAGTTCCTTTTTGATGGCCTCTAATTTCCTTAGACTGAACCGACTCAGTCCCTTACCTCTTCCCCTCCTAAGTTGTTTTTTTCACATCTTATTACATTTTGTGTTTTGAGTTTGTGGTTAAAATGACGGGATTATCTTTATTTATGGCTTTTTCCTTCCCTTTGCCTTTAATGCTATACTTGAGTATTTGCTATCCTGCTCTGAGTCTGTCTACCTATTTAACTACTTACTCTGTGATTTGTAACCCCTTCCCCCCTGCTTTTTTTTTCAAGCATGAGGGCCTTCTTGAGGATTTCTTGTAGGGGGTGTCTCATGGCTACGAACTCCCTTTGCTTATGTTTGTCTGGGAAAGTTTTTATTTCTCAATCGTATCTGAAGGATGTTTTCACTGGATAGAGTATTCTTGGCTGAAAGTTTTTATCCTTCAATGATTTGAATATGTCGTTGGAGTTTCTCCTAGCCTGTAAGGTTTCTGCAGAGAAATCCACTGAAAGCCTGATGGAGGTTACTTTGTAGGTTACTTCCTTCTGCCTTGCCATCCTTAGTATTCCTTCTGTGTCATTCAGTTTTGCCGGTTTCACTACTATACACCTTGCAGTAGATCTTTTTACATTGACGTGTTTAGGAGATCTGGCAGCCTCTTTCACATGGATTTCCTTCCCTAGGTTTGGGAATTTGTCTGCTATTGTTTCTTTGAACAAGCTTTCTGCTCCATTCTCCTTCTCTTCTCCCTCTTGACTACCTATAATTCTTATGCTGCATTTCCTCATTGAGTCGGCTATTTCTCAGAGACTTTCTTCATTTCATTTTAGTCTTAGTTCTTTCTCCTCCTCTATCAGGAGCATTTCAAGTGTATCTTCAATTATGCCGATATGCTCCTCTATGGTGTCCACTCAAGCATTCAGGGAATCCATATTTTGTTTTATCTCTTCCATTGTGTCTTTCATCTCTAGTATTTCTGATTGATTCTTCTGTATAGTTTCAATCTCTTTTGTGAAGTAGCTCCTGAATTCGTTGAATTGTTTCTCTACATTCTCTTTTACCTCGTTGAGTTGTTTGATGATAGCTGTTTTGAATTCTTTGTCATTTAGACTACATATTTTTCTGTCCTCATGACTGATTTCTGGGTACTTATCTTTTTCTCTTTGGTCTTGAGATCTAATATGGTGTTTGATATTGTTAGAGGTGGTTGCCTGGTTCTTACACATCCTGATATTATTTGGTTGCAGTTACTGCCTCTCGCCACTGGGTGGGGGTGGGGGGTCAAGTGACACCAAGCTCTGAATCAATCAAAAAGACCAGACTAGGTAGAGCAGAGTCTAAGTGTGCAGTAGAGATAGCCTAATCTCCCCATCTCCAGGGCTCCCTGCACAGAGAAGCATGTGGTCAGCATCTGTGATAAACCAAAGGCCCCCCAAAGATGTCTACATCCTAGTCCTCAGAAACTGTGAATTTACTTTATGTGGCAAAGGTACACTGCAAATGTGATTGAGTTAAGGATTTTGAGATGGGGAGATTAACCTGGATGATCTGGGTGGACCCAGTGTAATCACAAGGGTTCTTATAGAGGAAGGCAGGAGATCACAGTAAATAGTAAGAGATGTGAGAACGGGAGTAAGAGGTTGTAGTGATGTGTGGAAGGGGTCATGAGCCAAGCCATGTAGGTGGCCACTAGAAGCTGAAAAAGGCAGAGAATGGACTCTCACCTCAGAGCCTCCAGAAGAATCCAGCCCTGTGACACCTTGACTTAGCCCAGTGAAATTGATGTTGAAATTTTGATCTCCAGAACTGTAAGAATAACTTTGTGTTGTTTTAAGCTGCTAAGTTTGTGGTCATTTGTTACAGCAGCCATAGGACACTATTACACCATCTTTGAGGAAGGACAGAACTGCCAAAACCTCACCAAAACTGAAAAGAAGCTTAAGACTGTGCAGGGGGCTTGATTTGGAGCCCTTGGGGACTCTATCCCTGCTCCCTCAGCAGAGATGGCAGCTCAGGGCACACCCTTGGGTGGCAGCAGGGAATCTCCCCCATCAACAGAGAATTAGTTGGGCTTGTCATGTGTGTAAGAAACTGTTCCACTCAGGTTATGGTGTTGCAATGTACATGGGGATTGGAGGAGGCATCAGAAGTTGGTTCACATGACCCAGCAGTCACTTAGTGCTTTGGGGAAGAAGGTGTTCAGGAGCATTGTGGAAAACATGAACCACAGCTCATCCCTGTTTGACCCAGAAAATAAGCTCCCATGACTTGCCTTTCTGGGAGAATCTATACTCACCATAAATAGAATCTCTAACTCCCCAAGAGTTCCAGGAGATGGAACTGGTTCTGCTTTCCAGCATCTGAGGCAGAGCACTCTAATTAGGCAGAAGGTTATGCCAAGGCAGAGTAGAGAGGGTTATTTCCCTCTCAGAATCACTTGACACAAGGCTCCCTTTGGATCCAGCTCAGTCCCTGGCCAGGACAGCAAGACTGGTTTTGTTGGATGCCCAGGACAGTAGTGAGCTGTTGGACATGCTTTCCTCAGAAGAGCACCATGGGCAAGACGTGCCTTGAGAGCCATGGACACCTCTCCAAGAGAAGGGATACAACTGGAATTGTATCCTGTGAAGACACAGAGATTGGGCAAAGGTGTGCACCCTTCCTTTGTTCATTGTTGACTGCAGTGTCTGGTATCATTCACATGCTACCCACCACACTGCTCCTGTACTCTGCGTGAAGGTGTGATCTTCAAAAGGCTGACTGAATGGCCTTGGCCTCTAAGTTCCTGTGCTTACTTGGACTGGCAGCCAGGCATTGGTGAGCCCCAGTGGCTGGCCACACCAAGAGAGAGAAATGTTTCCACTACCTCCTTTGATGCTGCATGCATGACATCCAGTCCTGAGCTTTGTTTGCCTTCTCTGGAATACTTTCTATAGGGGAAGCTCAGGCCCTCTGTTCCCTCTCAAAGGTGCTCAGCTGTGCTTTATTTACCTGCTGTTTTTTCTTCTTCTTCAAATTCTATCACAGCAACAAATAAAGTAACTAGCAGTGACTCCCCAGTGAGTCCAGTGTGCTGGGGCATCCCTTAAATTGGACCTGACTTTACACTGGCCTCTCTGAGCCCCAAACTCTTCTAGATTAGTCCCAAACTTAGTCTCCCAGTTCTTTATCAGAGGCCACAGGGAAGCTTTCAGCCTTCAGTGTCCCACGTGGCAGGGAGTTTTGACTCCTGTAAGGAAGCTGTGAGGCCATCCAGGTCTGCTGAGCGAGGTGACCAGCTTCAGGCCTTCCACTGCCCTGGTCATGGGAAGCCAGAGTTAAATTGGAGTACATCTAATTTTTCTCACCCAGTTGTTCAGAAGTGGGCCCTGACATGGGGTTGGCACATTCAAGAGAGCAAGTACCCTGATTCCCTGATGGATCCAAACACCTCCACCCAGATTCCAGCATGCCAGGATGGATTCCGTAGCCCTTTGTACAAACTGCCCCCACAGAAGGAGCTCAACAGAGGAAATAAAAATAAAAGCTTGGGGGCCAGCCCCATGGCCAGGTGGTTAAAGTTCTGTGTGCTCTGCTTTGGCAGCCCAGGTTTGTGAGTTTGGATCCCGGGTGTGGACCTACGCCACTCATCAGCCATGCTGTGGTGGCATCCCAGATTCAAAAAATAGAGGAAGATTGGCACAGATGTTAGCTCAGGGCTAATCTTCCTCAAGCAAAAAGAGGAAGATTGGTAACAGATGTTAGTTCAAGGCAACTCTTCCCTCACCAAAAAAATTAAAAATTTTGACTACGTTACCTTAGTGCTAACCACAAGAAGGTGCTGTTCCCCTGCTCGTGCACCTGATGGTCTCTGGTTTGCGACTGAACCCAGTGACAGCTGAAACTGAGCTGGGACCTTCAGACTGGGATTTACTAAAGTCTTTGAGAAAGGGAAAGGAAAATAAATGTCGAGAGTGCCGCGACCCACTTAATCTGATTGATATGTCAATTTTCTCACGTGCAGCTCACTCTTTACCACGAGGAGGCCTCTGGCCCTAGGTCTGGGGTTGCCCTCACAGAAGGGATCATATTTATCCCCCACCACCCAGAAACTTCTTGCTGGACACCTCTACCTCTAACGTCCAGCCCCAAGAAAGGGACCAAGAGAGGTTGATGGTGTCCCTTCTCTGACCTACTGCTCAGAAAAAGGTCTTCCCAAGACTATAAGACCCTGGTTCACTCTCAGTAGCAATAATACCAGCAGCCACTCTGAAGGCTCTGCCATGCCTGGCAAGACCTCGCTTTTCTGAGTATGGTCTCCAAAGTCCCAGAATATTCCAGGAAGCCCCTCCGCTGTCAGAGTGTGTATACCTCAGCAGAGGTCACTTGTCATATACCGTCCCTGGGACCCAGCACTTTCTATTCCCATCCTCCCACCCCCCCCTTCTCAGGAGTTTCCTATCTGAGGAGCACCCTCTTCCTGGGGGCAGCCCTGAGCATGCCCCCCAGCAGCGCTCCCACAGTGTGCACAGAGGCCCCTGGTGGTTCAACACGCTGAGCATGCTGTTCTGAGCAAATATGGTTTCCAAGAGGCATGAATGTCTATTGGAAAGGTTTATAATCAGAATCTGGCCTGGAATGACTGAGGCACACGTGATAGTGTCAGAATCATGATGTGCAGGAATGATGACAGACTGTTAGGCCCTCTCAAATACGGGGAAAAACTATAACAGACCATTTTGCCCCCAAGTCTGAGTGAAGATTTAGATAGCAGTATAAGTTTTCCAAAATGGGAATAATTAACAGAACTAAGAAAGTAGGTCTCCTCAAGAGTCCACTTTTGGATTTCCTTCTACTGAAAAGAAGATGCAAATAAATTCTCAGTCTATACAAGCGAACAGCACCATCTGGTTTATTCCTTTTAGGATTTCATTCAATAAAATTCTTTATTTGCAAAACATTTATTTGACAGTTCTTCCAGATAAAAGTTGATTCTTTACCACATTTGCTTTTTATCTTCCTGTTTAATGAACCAATGTTTTATATGAAACATGATGAGAATTATAATTCATTTTTTCCAACCTGACAATAATTCAGACAAATTAATCAAACCTTAGATTTGATTTTACCTTTGAGTTATTTCCAGTCTATGTTTTCAACAACAAGCAAAAGAAGTGTTGAGCTGTAGCTCTGCTCCCTCCTAACATGTGTTAGCCATCTTCAGGAAGAAGAGTTCATTCAGTTCCAGGGGCTGGGGTTAGAGAGATCAACATATATGGCTGAAGCTCCTTGAGAATTAGCTCTAGGTGACCAAAGTCACCATCATCCATAGACTCAAGATAATTTCTACAGTTGGTTATTCTCATTTTGAGAAACGTCTTTTGGCCTGCTACTGGGCCTTAATGGAGACTGAGCTGCCCATCATGAATTGGGTGTTAGCTGACCCACCAAGCCATCATGTTAGGCTCTCCGTTATCAAATGGAAGCAGCGTAGATGAGACTGGGCTTGCACAGGCTCTGAAAGCACAAAATTTACATGAGGAAGTGACCCAACTGCCCATGGTCCCCATTCCTGCTACATTCCCTTCTGTCTCCCAGCCTGTGCCTATGGCTGCATGGGAAGTTACCTACAATCAGTTGACAGAAGATGAGAAAACCTTGGCCTGGTTTACAGATGGTTCTGCATGATATGCAGGAACCACCCAAAAAGTGCTGAAGCACTACAGCCCCTCTCTGGGACATCCCTGAAGGACCATGGTGAAGGGAACTCCTCCAGTGAGTAAAACGCTGAGCAGTGCACCTGGTTGTTCACTTTGCCTGGAAGGAGAAATGACCAGATGTGCAACTATATACCAATTCATGAGCTGTGGCCAATGGTTTGGCTGGATGCTCAGAGACTTAGAAGGAACATGACTGGAAAATTGTTGTCAAGGAAATCTAGGGAAGAAATAAGTGGACTCACCTCCCTGAATGAATGAAAAACATAAATATATTTGTGTCCCATGTGAATGCTCACCAAAGGGTGATCTCAGCAGAAGAAGATTTTAATAATCAAGTGCATAGGATGACCCTTTCAGTCAGCCTCTTTCCCCAGCCACTCCCACTATTGCCCAGTGGGCTCATGAAAAAAAAGTGGTGGCAGAAATTGAGGTTATGCATGGGCTCAGCAACATTCATCAAGGCAGACCTGCCTACAGCCACCACCAAGTGCCCAATCTGCCAGCAGCAGAGACCAACACTGAGCCCCCAGTGGCACCATTTTCTGGGGTGATCAGCCAGCTACCTAGAGGCTTGATTACATTGTACCTCCTCCATCATGGATACAGCAGCATTTTGTTCTTACTGGAATAGAAATTTACTCTGGATACAGATTTGCTTTCCCTGTATGCGACGCTTCTGCCAAAACTGTCATCCATAGACTTATAGAATACCTTATCTATCATCATGGTTCCACACATTGCTTCTGATCAAGGAACCTACTTCACAGCAAATGAAGTGTGGAAATGGGCCATGCTCATGGAATTAATTGGGCCTGTCATGTCCCACCCTTACTGTAAAGCTGGCTTGATGAAATGGCAGAATGGCCTTTTGAAGACTCAGTTACAGTGCCAGATAGGTGACAATACCTTGCCTGGCTGGGTCAAGTTTCTCCAGGAGGCTGTATGTGTCCTAAAGCAGCATCCAATATGTGGCATTGTTTCTCCCATAGCCAGGAGTCAAGGGGTGGGAATGAGAATGGCACCATTCACTAATAACCCTAGGGACCCACTAGCAGAATTTTTGCCCCATCCTCAGGACCTAATGCTCTGCTGGTCTAGAGGTCTTTGTTCTAAAAGGAGAAATGCTCCTACCAGGAGACACAACAATGATTCCATTGAACTGCAACTTAAGACTGCCATCTGGCCATTTTGGGCCCCTCTGCCTCTGAATCAACAGAGAAAGAAGGGAGTCACTGTTCTGGCCAGGGTGATTAGTTCTGATTACCAAGAGGAAATTGGACTGCCACTCCACAATGGAAGTAAGAGTATGTCTGGAATATAGGCAATCCCTTAGGACTTCTAAAAGGAAAATTTTTTTCTCTACTCTGACACCAAGTGTGTGAATTTTCCACACCAAAAAATTCTGACACTAACTACCCAAAGTTAGTGAAGACCCCACAGGTTAAAGCTCAGTGATACAAGGCTGCCTGCCCCTACTTCAGATGCCAGTTGTAAATCCCAGGTTCTCACCTTCACTTTTTTTTTAAGATTTTTTAATTTTTCCTTTTTCTCCCCAAAGCCCCCCAGTACATAGTTGTATATTTTAGTTGTGGGTCCTTCTAGTTGTGGCATGTGGGACGCCACCTCAGCATGGCTTGATGAGTGGTGCCATGTCTGCGCCCAGGATTCAAACCCACAAAACCCCAGGCTGCCAAAGTGGAGCACGTGAACTTAACCACTCAGCCACAGGGCCGGCCCCTCACCGTCACTTTTGACCAACCAATATAAGCCAGGGGTTCCCAAAACCCCTCCTCAGACTTGATAATTTTCTAGAACGACTCACAGGACTCAGGAAAACAGTTTATGTACTATTGCCAGTTCTGTATAAAGGAAACAGCTCAAGAATGGCCAGATGGAAGAGAGGCACAGGGCAAGGTATCGGGGGTAAGGAGGGTGTGGGTGGTGCACGGAATTCCCACGCCCTCTCCGGGGGCCGCACCCTCCCAGCCCCTCAGTGTTGTCACCGACCTGCAAGTCTCCACACCCCATCGTGTAGGGCTTTTTGGAGGTTCCATTATGGAGGCATGATTGATTAAATAATTGGCCACTGCTGATTATCTCAGTCTCCAACCCAACTCCCTCGCCAGAGGTTGAGGGTTGGGGGCGAAAGTTCCAACCTTCTAATCACATAGTTGGTTCCTCGGTAACCAGTCCTCATCCTCCAAGAGTCACTTCTTTAGCATTAACTCAGTGTGCTAATATTATGCTGACTTACAAACTCAATTATGCTTCATTAGCATAAACTCAGTATGTTTGAAGAGAGCTTATTATAAGCAAAAAAAGATGCTCCTCTCACTCCTATCACTCAGGAAGTTACAAGGGTTTTAGCAGCTCTGTGCCAAGAACCAGTGAAGAAGACCAAATACATATTTCTTATTATATCACAATATCACAGTGTCTCTAAGTGCTACCATGCCCTGTGATTAAAGTAAGTGGAAAAATAAAACAGTCCAATTCAGATAAGATGACTAATGACCCAGAGCCTTCACCTGGTAAAGAAAGAGCCACAACAAGCTGAGGCACTTGCTGAGGATAAAAAGAATATGGAATGTGTGGTGGAAGAAGGTAGTTATAAATACCAGCTACATACATGTGACAAGCTGCAGAGATGAGGATGGTAGTTGTTTTGAATGTTATCTTCTTTATTTTGTACTGAATATATTACATGCGTACACATGTAAGTATGCGTGTATGTGTATGTGTACATATACGTATGTGTACATACCTTTGTTTTCTTCCCTCTCTTATCTCCTTATCAAGTAACATGAGATGCTTTAACTTTACATAAGAGTATTTAAGTTACAGGATATCAAGAAGAGTGAATATCACCCAAGGACTATGCTTTCTGTTCTGGGGAAAAGGTTAGTTTGTTTTTGGTTGTATATAGCATAATTGTATCGTGTTAGGCAAAAGTATGACTTTGTTATTGTCTTTGATTGGAGATTATGTATGGTTTAGGGGGAAGTGTATAGGTGCCAAGCTGACAAGAGGTAAACTGTGATGGTTAATTTGTTATGTCAACTTGGCTAGTCTATGGTACCCAGTCATTTGGTTAAACACCAGTCTTGATGTTGTTTTAAAGGTATTGTTTAGATGTGACTCACATCAAAATTAGTAGACTTTGAGTAAAGTAGATACCCTCGATGTAGATGGGCCTCATCCCATCAGTTGAAGGCCTTAAGAGGAAAGATAGGTTTCCTGAAGAAGCACTTCTCCTCAAGACTGCAATACAGACACTGCCTGAGTTTCCAACCTCCTGTCCTGAAAAATTAGAATTCGATACTTTGACATCAACTCTTACCTGAATTTCCAGTCTACTGGCCTGTCCTACAGACTTCAGACTTGCTAGGTGCCCTAATCATGTGAATCAATTCCTTGAAATAAATCTTTCTCTCTCTTTCTCAATATGTATAGTATGTTGACTAACACAACATTCAAAAAATTAATAAATTGTACACTCATTTTTATAGCAGTGTTATTCACAATAAGCAAAAGATGGAAACAATCCAAGGGCCCATCAACAGATGAATGGATAAATACAATGTGATATATACATACAATGGAATATAATTCAGCCTTAAAAAAGGAGGAAATCTGGTCATGTGTACAATATGAATGAACCTTGAAGACATTGTGCTGAGTGAAATAAGCCAGTCGCAAAAGGACAAATACTGTATGATTCCACTCATATGAGGGACCTAGAGTAGACAACTTCACAGAGACAGAAAGTAGAGTGGTAGTTGCCAAGAGATAGGGGTGGCAGGAGAATGGGAGTTGGTTTGTAGGCATAGAGTTTCAGTTTGGGAAGATGAAAAAATTCTGGGCATGGATGGTGGTGATGGTTGACATCAATGCAAATACCCTTAATGCCTTTGAACTGTACATTTAAAAATGATTAAGAGCGATGTCAGCATCATGGCAGAGTGAACTTGCCCGGGACTCTCTCTCCTCCAACATACAACAAAAAGGGACATCCATACTCCAGCAGAAGACATCCTAACAACACAGAAACCTCAGAGAGAGACGCAGCCAGACAATGGAGGACGGAGAGGCTGGAGCCCCCCTCAGAGGAGCTGGAATGGGGTGAGAGAGAAAGTTGCTCCCTCCCCTAAAGACTGGGATTGCTGCGTGGGAGGCTCCAAGAAGGAAGGAGTAGGGGAGGGATCACTCATTCAGGGAATCACCCAGGATGCCCATGGGCCCTTGAAGCCTAGAGGGAAGCCCTCTAACAGGGCAAAAGCTTTTGCATGGGGTGACCTCATCAAGCCAAGACCCTGGGAGACCAGATAGCCAGAGCTGATCAAGAAATCCCAGAATGCATGCAGGAGAAAGCCCCCCCACCCTCCCCCCCTGCCCTTCCCTCCCCACCCCCACCCCCACCCCCCCACCACTACCCCCACCCCCAGCCTCCCCACCCCCACCCCCCCCCCCACTGGCTCAGCCCCCTGGGATCTCGGCTGAAGGTGGAGGGCTCAGAAGACGTGGCTCTCAACCCCCACCCAGTGGCAATAGGCTGTAACTGCAAACGAATAATATCAGAATGAGAAAGCCCTGACCTTCCAACATCAGACACTACATCAAATCTCCAGACCAGAGAGAAAATGACAAGCACCAAGAACTCAGCCCTAAGGACACAGAAATATGTAAGCTAAATGACAATGAATTCAAAATAGTTGTCCTCAAAAAACTCAATGAGGTAAAAGAGAATGTAGAGAAACAATTCAAAGAGTTCAGGAGCTACTTCACAAAAGAGAATGAAACTATAAAGAAGAATCAATCAGAAATATTAGAGGTGAAAGACACAATGGAAGAGATAAAACAAAACGCGGATTCCCTGAGTGCTCATGTGGACATCGTAGAGGAGCATATCAGCATAATCGAAGATAGATATGTTGAAATGGCCCAGACAGAGGAGGAGAGAGAACTAAGACTAAAAAGAAATGAAGAAAGTCTCTGAGAAATAGCCAACTCAATGAGGAAATGCAACATAAGAATGGTAGGTGTTCAAGAAGGTGAAGAGAAGGAGAATGGAGCAGACAGCATGTTCAAACAAATAATAGCAGAAAACTTCCCAAATCTAGGGAAAGAGAGGGAAATATGTGTGGAGGAAGCTTCCAGATCTCTTAGATCTGTCAAGGTAAAAAGACCTACTGCAAGGCATACAGTAGTAAATCTGGCAAAAATGAATGACAAAGAAAGAATACTCAGGGCAGCAAGGCAGGAGAAAATAACCTACAAAGGAACCCCTATCAGACTTTCAGCAGATTTCTCGGCAGAAACCTTACAAGCTAGGAGAAAATGGAATGACATATTCAAAACTTTAAAAGACAAATATCTCCAGCCAAGAATACTCTATCCAGCAAAAATATCCTTCAGATATGAAGGAGAAGTTAAATCTTTCCCAGACAAACAAAAGCTAAGGGACTTCATAGCCATGAGACCCCCCTCCCACAAGAAATCCTCAAGAAGGCCCTCAGACCTGAAAAAAGAAAAAAAGGGAGAAAGGGGTCATAGAACACGGAGTAAGGAGATAAATAGGTAGACAGAATCAGAATAGGATAGCAATATCCAACTATAGCATTACGCTAAAGGAAAGGAAAACATCAAAAAGAAAGACAATCTTGTCACTTTAACCACAAACTCACAACACAAGATGGAACAAGATATGAGAAAAACAGCTTAGGAGGGGAAGAGGAAAGGGACTGAATTGGTTTAGACTAAAGAAATAAGAGGCCATCAGAAAATGAACTCTCTTATACACAAAATTCTGAATACAAACTTCAGGGTAATCACTAAACAAAAAAGCAGAAAAGACACATAAACAATAAGGAAAAGACAAGGAAACACATCATAAAAAACTACATAATTCAATGGGTAGACCAAAACACACAGCACAAGAAACATAAGAAAGGCAGGAAAACCAGAAAATGAATGACATGACAGCATTAAGCCTTCATACATCAATAATCACCCTAAACATAAATGGATTGAATTCTCCAATAAAAAGATACAGAGTGGCAAGATGGATTAAAGAACAAGACCCAACAATTTGCTGCCTCCAGGAAATACATCTCAGCTCCAATGACAAACACAGACTCAGAGTGAAGGGGTGGAGGACGATACTCCAAGCTAATGGTAAACAAAAGAAAGCAGGTGTCGCAATACTTATATCAGACAATGTAGACTTCAAGATAAGACAGGGAAAGAGAGACAAAGAGGGGCAGTCAACAATGATCAAAGGGACACTCCATCAAGAGGAAATAATGCTTATAAATACCTATGCACCCAACACAGGAGCACCAAAGTTCATGACGCAACTATTAACAAACCTAAAAGAAGATATTAAAAATAACACAATAATAGTACGAGACCTCAACGCCCCACTCACATCAATGGATAGATCATCCAGGCAGAAAATCAACAAGGAAACAGTGGAATTAAATGAAAAGCTAAAACAGTTGGACTTAATAGACATATATAGAACATTCCATCTAAAAACAACAGAATACACATTCTTCTCAAGTGTGCACAGAACATTCTCAAGGATAGACAAAGTGTTGGGGAACAAGGCAAGCCTCTACAAATTTAAAAAAATTGAAATAATAACAAACATCTTTTCCGATCATAATGTTATAAAGGTAGAAATTAATTACAAGAAAAAAGCTCAAAAAGGGACAAAGATGTGGAGACTAAACAACATGCTATTGAACAAGCAATGGATTATTGAAGAAATTAAAGGAGAAATCAAAAAATATCTGGAGACAAATGAAAATGATAACATCATACCAACTCATAGAGGATGCAGCAAAAACCATGTTAAGAGGGAAATTCATCACAATACAGTCATACCTTAGCAAACAATAAAAATCCCAAATAATCAATCTCAAATCACACTTAACTGAATTAGAAAATGAAGAACAAACCAAGCCCAAAGTCATCAGAAGGAGAGAAATAATAAAAATCAGAGCAGAAATTAATGCTATTGAAACGAAAAAGGCAGTAGAAAGGATCAATGAAAGAAAGAGCTGGTTCTTTGAGAAGATAAACAAAACTGACAAACCCCTAGCCAGACTTACAAAGAAAAAAGAGAGAAAGCTCAGATAAACAAAATCAAAAATGAAAGACGAGAAATAACAATAGACACCACAGAAATACGACAGATTATAAGAGAATACTATGAAAAACTATATGCCAACAAAATGGATAACCTAGAGGAAATGGATAAATTCTTATACTCTTACAACATCCCAAAGCTGAGTCAAGAAGAAACAGACAATCTGAACAGACCAATCACAAGTAAAGAGATTGAAACAGCCATCAAAAGTATCCCAAAGAATAAAACCCCAGAACCAGACAGGTTTCCTGGGGAATTTTACTAAACTTTCAGAGAGAATTTAATACCTATCCTTCTCAAGCTATTCCAAAAAATTAGGGAGGATGGAACACTTCCTATCACATTCTATGAGGCTGACATCACGCTGATACCAAAGCCTGACAAGGACAGCACAAAAAAGAATTACAGGCCAATATCGCTGATACACATAGATGCAAAAATCATCAACGAAATATTGGCAACCCGAATTCAGCAATACATCAACAGGGTCATACATCATGATCAAGTGGGATTCATACCAGAGACACAGGGATGATTAGACATCTGCAAATCAATCAACATGATACACCACATCAACAAATTGAGGAATAAAAACCACATCATCATCTCAATAGATGCAGAGAAAGCATTTGACAAGATCCAACAGCCATTTATGATAAAAACTATGAACAAAATGGGGATAGAAGGACATTACCTCCAAGCAATAAAGACCATATATGACAAACCCACAGCCAACATCATACTCAGTGGGCAAAAACTGAGCACTATGCCTCTGAGAACAGGAACAAGACAAGGATGCCCACTCTCACCACTCTTATTCAACACAGTACTGGAGGTTTTGGCCAGAGCAACTAGGCAAGTGAAAGGCATAAAAGGAATCCAAATAGGGAGTGAAGAAGTGAAACTGTCACTGTTTGCAGATGACATGATCTTATATATAGAAAACCCAGAAAAATCCATTAGAAAACTAATAGAAATAATTAACAACTACAGTAAAGTTGATGGGTATAGAAACAACTTACAAAAATCAGTTGCTTGTCTCTACTCCAATAACAAACTTACAGAAAGAGAACTGAAGAATACAATTCCATTTGCAATCGCAACTAAAAGAATAAAGTACCTAGGAATAAATTTAACCAAGGAGGGTGAAGGACTTATACAATGAAAACTATAAGACATTACTGAAAGAAATTTATAATGACATAAAGAGATGGAAAGAGATTCCTTGCTCATGGATTGGAAGAACAAACATAGTTAAAATGTCCAAACTACCCAAAGCAATATACAGATTCAGTGCAATCCCAATCAGAATCCCAATGACATTCTTCATGGAAATAGAGCAAAGAATCCTAAAATTCATATGTGGCAACCAAAGACCCCGAATTGCTAAGGCAATCCTGAGAAAAAAGAACAAAGCTGGAGGCATCACAATCCCTGACTTCAAAATGTACTACAAAGCCGTAGTGATCAAAACGGCATGGTACTGGTACAAAAGCAGGCACACAGATCAATGGAACAGAACTGAAAGCCCAGAAATAAAACCACACATCTACAGACAGCTAATCTTCGACAAAGGTACCAAGAACATACAGTGGAGAAAAGACAGTCTTTTCAATAAATGGTGTTGGGTAAAACATGCAAAAGAATGAAAGCAGACCATTATCTCACGCCACACACAAAAATAAACTCAAAATGCATCAAAGACTTGAAGATAAGTCCTGAGACTATAAAATTCCTGGAAGATAATATCAGTAGTACAGTCTTTGACATTGAACTAAAAAGGATCTTTTCAAATACTGTGTCCTTTCAGAAAAGGGAAACAAAAGAAAAAATAAACAAGTGGCATTTCATCAGACTAAAGAGCTTCTGCAAGGCAAAAGAAACTAAAATCAAAACAAAGAGACAACCTACCAAGTGGGAGAAAATATTTGCAAATTGTATATCTAACAAGGGGTTAATCTCCATAATATATAAGGAAGTCACACAACTGAGCAATAAAAAAACAAACCACCCGATCAAAACATGGCAGAGGATATGAACAGACATGTTTCCAAAGAAGATATACAGATGGCCAATAAACACATGAAAAGGTTTTCAACATCACTAATCATCAGGGAAATGCAAATCAAAACTATACTAAGATACCACCTCATGCCTGTTAAAATCACTATGATCACTAATACTAAAAATAGCAAATGTTGGAGAGGGTGTGGAGAAAAGGGAACCCTCAGACACTGCTGGTGGGAATGCAAACTGGTACAGCCACTATGGAAAACAGTACAGAGATTCCTCAAAAAACTAAAAATAGAACTATCATATGACCCAGCTACCCCACTACTGGGTATCTACCCAAGCAACTTGAAATCAACAATCCCAAATAACATATGCACTCCTATGTTCATTGCAGCACTATTCACAGTAGCCAAGACATGGAAGCAACCCAAGTGTCCATCAACTGATGATTGGATAAAGAAGATGTGGTATATGTATATGCAGTGGAATCCTACTCAGCCAGAAAGACAAATTCATCCATTTGCAATAACATGGATGGACCTAGAGGGAATTATGCTAAGCTAAATAAGCCAATGTGAGAAAGACGAACACTGTGTGATTTCACTCATATGTGGAATATAAACAAACACATGGACAAAGCAAATAGTTCAATGGTTACCAGGGGACGGGGGGTGGGGGCGGGCACAGGGGGTGAAGGGGAGCATTTATGTGGTGACAGTCAATAAATAATGCACAACTGAAATCTCACCTCGATGTAAACTATTTTGAACTCAATAAAAAAATGTAAAAGGAAAAAAACATGAAAAAAATGATTAAAATGGTAAATTTTATGTTAAGTGTATTTTACCACAATTTTAATAAAAGGGAAAAAAAGATTTAAAAACTTTAAGTAACTAAGAAATAACTTACACATCCTCTGTATCATCCCCTCAGGGCTATATTCTTGGCAGCTGAACCTACCCTTGGACTAGTCAGAGGATATTTTGGGGCAGGAGGCCAAATATTTTCTTGGGCAACAAATTGGTTCATGTTGGCAACTTTGTGTCTCTCTGTGTGTGTTTTTCAATGTGTGTTTTGAAACACTCATTCATTCCACTTTAAAACCGTGTACATATGAAGAGCATTTTTCTTAGTTATACCACCAAATCTTGGCAGGTCACTCAAATAATAACAGGATGGAAATGACAATAGTTGACATCGACACTTCCTTGATTATAGTCTCTAAGACACTGTAGCAGTCTGGGCCAATGAAGAGAATGAAACCGCATCGTAGGTTAAACAGAGAAAGTTTAATATAAAGAATTATTAAACTCTGATTAAAGTGTGACTAGAAAATGTAAGGAAACTGTGCCTGAGAAAGACTGCCCAAGGAAGGCAAACTTGGAATGGGTCCTTTCAACAAATCTGGGGTTCAAACCTCATTGGAGAAGATGAGTTCAGACTATTGGATAGCAGAGAAGTTTGCTGGCTCTCCCAGGCCAGTCAGTGTCAAAGGTCTGCGGTCAATGGGCAAGCTGTAGGCAACCCTCCAGAGTGCAGGGGAGCACAGGTGATCAGCCACCAGAGGCTTGAGCGAGCAGGAGTGGCCAGGGGTGCAGGTGAGCCATGCACAGGCCTGCAGAGAGAGTGGCGGCTGGATGGGAACACTCTGTTGTGCGGAGGGAGGAACTGGGCCACCCATGGAGGCACATTTCCACGTCCAGCGGGATGCAGGAAGATTATTGATGGATCAGGCATCTTGGGCACGTGGCTGGGGCAGAGCTCCACCCAGCGTCCTCACTGACCCAACCTGCAGCCGCTGGAAACAGCATGAGAGCCCCTTCCTCCTGCACCCCCTCCAGTGCTCTCCACTGAAAGAGCTGAACATCGTGCTTACTCTAAAGGAGAGATGCTTAAAGGAAATTTGTCCAGTGCCACAGGACATTCACTGAAGGATTGATTTGGAGCTGAGAGGCAATAGATTGATAACCGCCACAGGCACTCAGAGTCTAATTCATTCAGTCTCATGGAGATGCTCCCCACACAATCCCTTGTAATTCCTGCCTTTGTGCATGGCTACTATCCCCCCTAAGAAATTACTTTTTAATGATGTCTGAGTGCATTGCTCTGCTAAAATAACAATGACTGAATCATTGTTGATTAGATTTGAAAATGAAATTGTCTAATCTGTAATTCATATTTCACATTAAATATAACCCTGAGAGCAGTAATGTCAAAGAAAACTTTTCATCCATTGATATCAGTAATAAACTAGAGCTGTCAAAATATGACAGCTGTTTTCTTATTTGCACAGCTATTTCTGCTTACCAGAGCACTGCTTATAATAAATGTGGTCACATCTTCTCTGGTAACTGCCTCTTGTCAGTGCTGTCTGTCACCCTGTTCCTCGCTTCTGGTCACACATTTATTCCCAGAAATTCAAGAAGCTTCCTCTCTCTAGGCCAAAGACTTGGGTACTGAAATACGCACTGGGAAAGGGTCTTCCGTGTAAACACACCATTCTCCTTCCTTAATATCTCAGACTGATGACTCCCAAATGAGAGAGACGATGGAGACATCTATTTCAAATCCCACATAAGCCCCACAGGGAATCAGAAGTTTTCAAATAACCTCATGCTGGCTCCTGGTCACCATCTTTAATTATCTCAATTAGGTTGATCACACCCAGTGCTGGCAAGGGGTGGGGCAGGAGGAACTCTCCAGACTCCCCCTGCCATGATACTCTGGGCAAGAACCTCATTTAAACGAGCCTGTCCTCCCACTCAGAAGTCCCACTTCTGGCAATTTATCCTGGGCATGTACTCTCCCAATTCAAAACTGGTGTTCGCAAAAGAATGTGACTCAAACATTATTTCTAACAGCCAAAACATAAAAAAATAAGGAATTACCTACATCATTAAGAAACTAGTTAGTTATATTTTTATAAAGTCAAGGACAAACTATGCAGCAATATCTTAAACTTTCAATGTGGAAAATCCAAAATATACAAAATAGAAGAAAGAATACTATAATGAACCCCCATTTAATCATCATCTACTTTCAAAAACTATCATCATTTTGCTAATTTTGTTTTATTTATTTTTCTCTCACCCTTTCTTTTTTTCTTTTCTCTTTTTTGGGGAGGGAGAGGGACTGGAATAGTTTGAAGCAAATAGCAAATTCCACCATTATATTATTTTAATCATAAACATTTCAGCTTATATCTCTAACAGAAAAGGACTTTTAAAAATACATAATCACATTGACATTATCACATCTAACAAAAATTACAGTAATTCCTTAATATCATTTAAAACTCAGTTTATGGTTTGCAATTGTCTAAAATATGTGGGTTTTTTATTGAAATATATTTGACATATAACACTGTGTAAGTTTAGGTGTACAACATGTTGACTGGATACAGTTATATCTTGCCCTATGATTGCCACTGTCAATTCTTTTCCGTGGTGGGAATAATTAAGACCTAGTCTCTCAGCTACTTTGAAGTTGACAGTACAGTATCAATGTCTATAACCACTGGGCTGTGCACCAGCTCTCCAGGACTTGTTTATCCAGTAGCAACAAGTGTGTGCCTTTAAACAACAGCTCTCCAATTCCCCTGTTCCCGAGCCCCTGGTAACCATCATTTTACTCTCTGTTTTTGCGTGTTCGGCTGTTTTTAGATTCCACATATGTGAGATCATAACAGAATTTGTCTTTCTCTGTCTGAATTATCTCACTTAGCATGATGTCCTCAAGGTCCATCCATGTTGTCGCAAGTGGCAAGATTTCCTTCTTTTTATGATTGAATAATATTCCATTGTTTATATCTACCACATCTTCTTTATCCATTCATCCATCAGTGGACACTTAGGTTGCTTCCATATTTTGACTATTATAAGTAGTGCTGCTATGAACATAGGGGTGCAGGTATCTTTTTGAGTTAGTGTTTTCGTTTCCTTAGCATAAATATTCAGAAGTGGAACTGCTGGACCATATGGTAGTTCTATTTTTAATTTTTTGAGGAATCTCCGTATGGTTTTCCATGATGGCTGCACCAATTTACGTTCCTACCAATAGTGCACCAGCCTTCCCTTTTCTCCACCTCCTTGCCAACATTAGTTAATTCTCATCTTTTTGTTAATAGCCATTGTACCAGGTGTGAGATGGTATCTCATTGTGGTTTTGATTTGCATTTCCCTGATGATTAGTGATGCTGAGCACCTTTTCATGTATCTATTGGCCATTTGTATGTCTTTGGAAAAATGTCTATTTAGTTCCTCTGCCCATTTTTTAATCAGATTGTTTTTTTTGTTTGTTTTTGAGATGTATGGGTTCTTTATATATTTTGGATATCAACCCCTTATCTGATATACGGTTTTAAAATATTTTCTCCCATTTTGTACACTGCCTTTTCATTTTGTTGATGTTCTCTTTCACTGTGCAGAGCTTTTAAGTTTGACGTTGTCCCATTTGTTGATTTTTGCTTTTGTCTTTTGTGCTTTTGGTGTCAGATTAAAAAAATCATTGTCAAGACCAATGTCAAGGAGTTTCTTCTCTATGTTTTCTTCTAGGAGTTTTATGGTATCAGGTCTTATGTTTAAATCTTCAATCCCTTTTGAGTTAACTTTTGTGAATGGTGTAAGATATGGGTCTAATTTCATTTGTCTACATCTGTTTATCCAGTTTTCCCAACACCATTTGTCAAAGAGACTATCATTTCCCAATTGGGAGTTCTTGGCTCCTTGTCAAATATTTGTTGACTATATATGCAAGGGTTTAATTCTGGGCTCTATATTCTGTTCCATTGGTCTATGTGTCTATTTTTATGCCAGTACTATGTTGTTTTAATTTCCATAGTTTTGTAGTGTAGTTTGAAATCAGTAAATGTGATGCCTCCGGCTTTGTTCTTCTTTCTCATGATTGTTTTGGCTATTTGGTGTGTTTTTACAGTTGATTTGTTCAAATCTGGATCTGAAAAAGATCCATACACTGTACTTGTTGATATGACTCCAAAGTGTCTGAAATACAGGAGAGATAAATGTTTGATTTCTTCTCTTTATTTCCTGTATTCAGAATAATGAGCCGATGACCTAGCAACCTCCACAAGTGACCAAGGAGGTTCTGTTTACTTGGACCTTTGTCTTTAGTATCATTATAAAATTCGCGTATCTTTAACTGCTTGATGTGTTTTAACTCATTGCAGTTGTTATTCAATTGTGATTCTCAATTTGCCCCAAAGTTTGCCACTGAGAGCCCTGCAAATTGGCTCCTGTCCTTCTGACATTCCCTTTCTCTTCGATAACTTCCTTGCTTTCCATTACAACTTAATGTTCCAGGCTCCTTTTGTACATTTCCTGACCAAACCTGGGATCAGCTATTTCTAAAAAGAGTCCTGGTTCCTGTTTGTGGGGAATTTAGAATTTTAGAAACCACAGTACGGGCAGTAGGGTTATTCATTGCTGCTAAGTTATCTTGCTTCTAGCCCATATTAGTGAACAGAGCTGGGACTTACATACTCCTGAGGAAGTAAACAATAAGTTTAACAACACCAAAGACACAATCCATGAAGTAAATAATTGATAAGCTGGATTTCATTAAAATTAAAAACTTCTGCTCGTCAAAAGACAATGTCAAGAGAATGAAAAGACAAGCCAGTCTGGGAGAAAATATCTGCAAAAGACACATCCGATTAAGGACTGCTACTCAAAATATACAACCAACTCTTAAAACTCAACAATAGGAAAAAAGCTCAATTTAAAAATGGGCAAAAGACCTGAACAGATACCTCATAAAATAAATAAAAAGATGGCGAACAAGTATATGAAAAGATAATTTATATCATATGTCATTAGAGAAATTAAAACAACAATGACCTCACACCTATTCGAATGGCCAAAATCTAAAACCCTGACACCCCCAGATGCTGGTGAGCACGTGCAGCAGCAGGAGCTCTCATTCACTGCTGGGGGGAATGCAAAATGGTTTGGCCACTTTGGAAGACTGTTTAGCAGTTTCTGACAAAACTAAACATACTCTTACCATATGACCCAGCAATCATGCTCCTTGGTATTTACCCAAAGGAGTAGAAAACTTATGTCCACACAAAATCCTGCACACAAACGTTTATATCAGCTTTATCTATAATTGACAAAATGTGGAAGCAGCTAGGATGTCCTTCAGTAGGTGAATGGATAAATAAACTGTGTTATATCCAGAAAATTAGATAGTATTCAGTGCTAGAAAGGATTCAGTGCTAGAAAGTATCAAGTCATGAAAGACAATGAGGAACCTTAAATACGTATTGCTACCTAAAGAAAACAATCTGAAAAGGTTACATTCTGTATGATTTCAACTATGTGATATTCTGAAAAAGGTAAAACTGTGGAGAGAGTAAAAAAATCAGTAGTTGCTAAGGGTTGGAGGGGGGACTGAATAGCTGGAGGACAGAGAATTTTAGGGCGGTGAAATTACTCTGTGTGATACTATAATGGTGGATACATGGCCTACATTTGTCTAAACCCATAGAATGTAAAACACCAAGAGCGAACCCTAATGTAAACTATGAACTCTGGTTGATAACGATGTGTCAATGTAGGTTCATTGACTGTAACAAGTGTGCGCTCTGCAGCAGGATGTTGGTTGCGGGGAGGCTGTGCGCATGTGGGGACAGCGGGTACGTGGGAATTCTTCATACCTCTGCACAATTTTGCTGTGAACCTAAAACTGCTCTAAAAAATAGTCTTTTTTTAAAGTTTATACTTATTTCCCATTCACAGAAATGATAATAGGGTTTTTGTTTAATTTGTTTGACTGTATCTCTTTCACTTGTGCTGAAAATTTTTATTACTTCTTTGCTTTATCCTACAGAATATATATAATAGTCTTGAAATGACAGTGCCAATATTGGCTTCTAATAATAAGACTCCTGAATAGAATTTACGATTTCTTAGTATTCTTTTTTACCTTGGGATCTATCCTCTTAGGGAGGTATAGTCAAAAATGCTATGCTTTAGAGTCATGCGAAGTCATTCTTCAATATGTGATTGTGCCATCAGTTTAATATACACCTATGTTCATTTATATTTATTTTTTCAACTTTTAGAGATTTTTTGTTTTAACTTTGCTTTTTAATTATGTAAAACATTTGCATGATTACAAAGTCAAAATTATAAAACAAAAAACATTCATAGAAATCTAACTTCCATCCTCATCCCCTCCCTGCAGTTCCTTTCTTCCCTCACTAGATAGCTAATTTTCTTAATTTTGGTTTACCCTTTCATTGTTTCTCCTTGAAAACACAAGCAAATGCATTTAAATATATTCACGTTGCCCTTCCTGTTTCTTACACAAAATTGCATACTAAAAAACTGTTTCGCACCTTGCTTTTCTTACTTAATGTCTTGGAGATTACTCCATATCTGTACATAGAGACCTTCCTGCTCGTTTTTACAGCTGCATAGCAGTACTCCACTGGGTAAATGTAACAGCTGTTGTTCTTTTTTTTAAGTTTCATATGATAGAGTTCTAGGTTGTCATAATCTTTTTGCTATTAAAAGCAGTGCTGCAATGATTAACTGTGAAATGTGTGGCAATTTTAAGTGATCAAAGTTAGTTGTAGTAAATGCAATAATAACCTTATAGGAGTGTTCCAGCATCATGGTAATCATTCGTTGTTGGTAACTAGTATAACCTACACCCAAGTTGGCTTCTTATTGAATATTATTTTATTTGCCCAGATGTGCACCTCCACTGTCACTCAGATACACACCATCTATCCAAGTGTTTACTACAGAGTCGCAATCTTCTTATAAACCCCACCTTCCTGGCCACAGTGATCAGTCTATGCACAGGCACCTAATCCAAGTAGGTCCATCAAAGAACCTCACACATTTAATCACAATTGATTGGTCTGGGTTTAGTAATCTGACTAAAATTGTGCCATTCAGGGCTCTTCTCTGGCTTCTAAACTTGGGACCTAAGAGGAGTTTTTTGTACTGATCACCAATTTCAGTGCATGGGGGGGGGGGGTGTTCCCCCAACCAAGCAGTGCTGCAGACACCAGCTGCGTGACCTAACAATTCAACTCAATTCTGACACTATCTACCCAGAGACAGCATCAGATTCCATAGGTTAAGGTTTCAGTCCTACAAGACTGCCCCCACCCTACTTTGGATGTCATTCACAAGTGGTAGGTCCCCAGGTTACCCACAATGATTCCCTCTTCAGGTTCTATTAATTTGCTAGAGCATCTCACAGAACTCAGAGAAACATTTTACTTACTAGATCATCAGTTTATTATAAAAGGATATAACTCAGAACCACCAGATGGAAGAGATACACAGGGCAAGGTAGGGGGAAGGGTGTGGAGCTTCCATGATCTCTCTCTCAGCATGCCACTCTCCCCAGTCTCCATGTGTTCACCAACACAGAAGCTCTTTGAGCCCCCTGTTATTAAGATTTTTATAGAGGCTTCATCGCATAGGCGTAATTGATCACTAACTTCATTTTCAGCCCCACCTCTCAAGAGAATGGGGAGGTGGGGCTGAAAATTCCGAGCTTCTAATCATGGCTTGGTCTTTCTGGACCAGCCCCCACCCAGGAGCCACCCAGAAGCCCGCAAAAGTCTGCTCATTAGAACAAAAGATGCTCCTATCACCCAGAAAATTAGAAGAGTTTCAGGAGCACTGTGTCAGGAAACAGGGTCAAAGACCAAATATTTGAACAAAAGATGTTCCTAGTGTTCTTATCACTTAGGAAATTACAAGGGTTTCAGGATCTCTGTGCCAGGAACCAGAGGCAGAGACTGATATGTATCTTCCATGATCTCACAGAGGGGGAACCTCAATTCATCTCCAGTGGAGTGTGTGCGACCTGAATCTAGGAATAGCCATGTTCTCAGGCATCATACAAGGGAACAAGCTGAGAAAAGGAAGCAGCCCATAGAGAGAGGCGGAGACTAGAGGAGAAGGGAGAAGTTCCTCGTGGTTCCTTCTGAGACAAGCTACATCTTTGCCTTTCCTGCTATTTTGTTACACAGACAATCAATTTCTCTTTTATTCCAAAAAATGAAAAGGAAATTAGGTAGTGCATTAAGGCATTGCATTACAAATAGAATTAGCCAACAAAATTCTCATACTAAAGTCAGAACTTACTTTGATACTTAACTCTATAGTTTTCTCTCACTTCATCCAGTTTCTCAAATAGGAGAGTTCACTGGACCTGGGACACAGTAGGGGCTCAATAAATGAGTGTTAATGATGAGACAGATGAATGAGCACACAATAGACTCATCATCATTCTTTCTTTTCAGCTATGGTTTTCCCGACAACCTAAATAATTAGATTATAATTCAATCTGAAATTAGAATATATGTCGTAAACCCAAGAGTTCCTGCATTTCAAGTTGGTTCTTACATAACCGATAGAACGTTGTTTCTTCACCTTTTTACTAAATTCATAAAGAAACACTCAAGATCCTGGATTGGCAAGTTTTAAAGAAAGAGTAAAAATGTTCTCTTTGATTGGTGTTCTTGCATGGCTATAGAACATTTAAAATCTATCCACTGCAAATCGACAACAATTTTATCTGCATGTTACCAAACAATAACAGTAGATAGCACGAATGTATTTTAAGAAACCACTTTGCAAGTAAATTTGTTCCATTCATCAAAGGATGCTTACTCGTATTTACTAAAACCTCTAATGTATGTTATGTAAAAGAAACATTCTGTTCACAGAGCCTTTTGTTGCAATTCAGCAAAGATATTAATCATTAAAATAAGTTACATGTCTTGAGATCTTTAATCTCCAATACAAACCTACTGTATTAGTTGGGGTCCAATCAAGAGTCAGAAAACAAACAAATTAATTGAATGGGAAAATTTTAATATGAAGAACTATTAACTATATACAGGCAGTAACTAAAAGTGAAAAGATAACTCTAAAGAACACCCTAGGGCTCGGGGAGAGTGCGCAAGGAAGGAACAGACTTGGCAGGGTGCCCCTCCCCAAGGCTGAGATTCAGATGTCTTTTGAGAAGCTGTGGATTCAGCCCACTGGATGATGGAGACGTTTGCTGGGTTGCTGGAGCCAGAGCTGGTGCACAGTCACAAGCAAGCAGGAAACACCCCTCCAGGTTGCAGGGCGGCAGAGGCTACCAGGGAGGCATATGGAGGGTGTTGGGACATTAGGTGCCCAGTGGGTGGTACTAAGCCTGGAGTGTGTGGTGTCCACGTTAGGAGAGCCATGGAGAGGCGGGCTGAGGCTGGCCGGTGGGTGAACAGAGGGAGTCAGGGCATTAGGAGACCATCTCTGAGCAGCATGGCAGGAGGCCAGGGGTGCATGGTGTTGGCATGGGGAGGGCTGCAAGCTCACCAAGGCACCACACACTCCTGGGTGCACAGCTGGAACAGGGCATCACTGAAGTCCCCACATGTGCATCCCTGGTAATCATGGAGTTGTAGCAAGATGAGGCAGAACAAAGCACGTGGAAACCAAGAAGAGAAGCCCTTACTTCTGCAGTGTCCCTCCAGCACCCTTGTTTTAAAATGTACGTTTTATTATTATTCAGGTACGGTGAGGCCAGCAGGTCAGGAGATAACTCCCATGGAAAAGATAGTTTGTTACTCACTGATCCCAAGAGGAGGGGGCAGGCCATGCTACGCAGGGCCACACGGGGAGGCATGTGGGTGGTCAGGAGGCAGCGGCAGAGAGGTGAAACCATGGACAAGAGCATCTATGGTGGTTTCCACAGGAAGGAATGGGAGAGGCAGGGTAAACAGACTTAAGACTGGCTGGTTTGAATAACCTCTGTGTAGGGGCTGCCACTGGTTGTCTGGGACCTGGCCCTGGGGTGATCAGTGCAAGGGAGTAGTGGCCCAGAGTGTGAGAGCCCAGAGGAGTGGTGGAGGGTGTGGGCTCTGGGCTGGTTAGTGTGCATATGAAAGTTGCGCTTGCAGGCAAGGCTTTTACTGTCTCTAGGAGCTGGTTCGTCCTGGGAAGGGCAGTCCCTCCAGGGTCAGCAAGGCCCCAGATGTCTAAGCATCAGAAACACATGGTTAATACAGCCCCCTGCTGACAAACCTTACCGTTGTGTTTACTGCAAAGGAGAAATGCTCCATTACCACAGAGCAAGCAATGAGGGTGGATTTGCAGGCAAGACACATTCATTGATCACTTGCACACTTCACAGACATTGCTTGTCCCGTTGCAAGATTTTCAACTAGTTGAGTTCAGCTCTGATTGCTTTATTTCATTTATTTTTGTCACTGATATCCTCTTTGGAAAATTGATCACTCCCTCCTTTGTACCCCTGGCATGGTCATTTCAGCTTATTCCTCAGTGTCCATTCTATTCAAATAATCAATTTTAACCAATCATGGAGATTTAATCCTTTGCCAAAGATTGCTCCAGGGAAGGGCAAGTCTAAGCTCATTTGGGTAAGCTAAACTAAAAGGAGAAGTTTGCCAGGGCTTCTGGGGATGAAGACATCCTAGGTCTCTGCATCACACCTGTACTGGGAACCACAACTCTGTTGTTGCTGGGAACCATCCTGCAAGAGCAAGGGAGGCCAGCTTGAGGGCCATGCCAAACACAAAGGAAGGCAGAAGCCAGAGAACAGCTGAGGAAGGAAGCTCTGACCATACCACAGCCAGAACCTGGCCTGCTCCCGAAATTCCTGTTATGGTAGATAATAAATGTCCTTATGATGCAAAACTGTCTGAGTCAAGATTTTCTGTTACTTGAAACCAAAAGCATCGTAACTGATCCAAATTCTCACTATACCTTATTTACACTGTTGCTATGTTATTCATTGCTCTTCATTACAACTATTTACTCCGAGTTTATCTTCCCAACTAGACTATTCGCTCCTTGCCTTGGGCTTGTCTTACTTACCTCAATCTTCCCAGCCTCTAACAACGCCTGACACAGGGGAGTTGCCAAGTAAGTCTGTATTGACTGTGTGACTGGCGCTGCCTGCTGCATCCTGAGTACAGGGATTAAGGGGCTCACATGAAACACAGCTCATGCGCTTAAGAAGCTTAAAGTGTAAAGAAACTACAACAACTGCAATTAATACTCTGAAGAGCAAAGACATTTCAGAGCAACCCAATGCAACGTCCAAACAGAATAAGACAGATTCTGCGCTGTAACCATACTTTCTTCCTGGCCACTGGGACTCTAGAATATTGTCTTAAACTTTTCATTATGAAATAATTTTAGCTATACCAATGAATCACAAACAGTACAGAGAGTTCCTGCTCACCCTTTACTCGCTTTCCTCTATTGTTAACATCTTACAGAACTACGATACATCTGTCAAAACTAAAGAATTAACATCGGTACACTATGACTAACTGAAGTGCAGACTTTATTCAGATGTCCCAGTTTTTCTACTGAAGCTCTCCTTTTTGTTGCAGGGTCCAATTCTGGGTACCACACTGCATTTAGTTGTCCTGAATGCTTATCTCCCATCTGTGATGGTTTCTTGGTCTCTGTCTTTTATGACCTTTAACACTTTTGAAGAATATTAGTTAGGTTTTTTGTAGAATATACCTCAACTTTTATTTATCTAGGGCTTTATTATTGTGGGTTTTTTCCTTCTTTTCTGATTTCTAAAGCTTTCTAGAAATTCTTTTGCAGCAATAATAATGCCTTATAAATGTAGGGTATTTTATGGCTTAAAAACCAACATCGGTACATTCCTGTGGTGATTCTCACCTCCACCTGGAGCAGTTACTTGGGAAGAATGTTTTTCCCCGTATGTGGGAAGGCAGTGATGGAAAGATGCTATTGGGAGCAGGCTGAAAGCACCATAGCACCTGCTGGAGTAAAGGCTGGACATGAGATCAGAGAACTGGACCAAGCCTGAGGGAAGCTGGGCTTACACTCCTGTTACCTTCACAGGGTCAGATTCCTTACCTCCATGGGTCTAAGTGGTTTCTAAAATCTCTTCCAGTTCTAAAATCCTCGATTATCCTGTATTTCATTTCCTCTGCTAATATTGCATTCTACAGACATTAATCATTAACAGCTAATGATAAAACCCAAAAGTTACCTTTCCAAAAAGTTACCTTTTTACTGTACTTTCCTCTTTCTCAGGAGCATACAATAGACAAAGGAAGCTAAATGAAATCCTCTGCCTCTCCTTTCTCTGGGCCAGGCTCTGTTCAAGAGGCTGATACGGTCTATTGGCACCAACTTATCCCTTCAGCCTCCATTAATTCTTGAAGAATTGACCTCATGGGAGCTACATTCCTTGTTTCAGCAGCAGACAGTAGTGACAGTAGCAGAGATGAATAAAGCAGTAATGCATGATTTTCAGACCAAGGGACAGTTGTGCAGAACTCAGCCAGGTGTGTGGGCAATACTGCATGCTGGAGACACAGTGGAGGAGAAGAAAGGAAAAATGAAAGGCTGGGGATGGGGGAGCGCAGGTAGAGGGATAAGGAAGTACAAGAGGAAAACTTAAGGACAAGCAAAAAGAAGTTCATCCATTCATGCATATTTATTGGGTACTTTCTATGTACCAGGCCCTGTGACAGATTCTGGAGATATGCAGAAATAGACATGGACTTTGTTTTTAGGGAGTTTATAACTGTTTAATCATATTTGTAATAAATGCTTCCAAAACAATTAAATGTGCAGTGCACCAAATAACCAGAAGTCAGGAGGCTGGGGTTCTCAAACTGTGCTGGAACAGCTGATGAACTAGTGACATACTCCCAGGTCCAACCAGGGACTCTGGGGAGCTTTGACTAGCTGTTCGGCGATCAGTGTGAAAACTATGATTAGAGGCAGTGGTTAGCAACTAAGCCAAGGAAATCTGGGCATTTACGGTCAGGTGAGGCTCCTCTCTGGAATAATCTGAGTGGAAATAGAGTTGGCTGGATGCTTAGTTGATGGGTTTCTGTGGACTGGCCAGCCTGCAGTTGGATGTGTCCTCTGAGCTCTGGCCTGCCTATTTCAGCCAGTGGGAAGCACAAGTCCTGTGAATAACTCCTCTATTCTCACTCATACTCAATCCACACTGTTGACGAGAGCTATGTTAGCACCCTTTCTCACCCATTCCATGCATTCGCCAATCAAACAATATTCACAGAGGCCTCCTGTCAGCCAGGCCTCTGCCAGTCTGTGAAGATACTGCAGTGCTGCAGAAGGCAAGGAGGTTACCATCTAATTCAGGGGTTCCCAAACCTTCTTGGTTCATAGCACCCATCAGTGTCTCAGTGGTTTATTCACAGCACCTTTAGGCCAAAAGAAATACCTGTCAGTTCTCTTTATTTAAAAGTTAGATCCAGATTGTGATGTCAGCAACATGGCAGAGTGAGCAGTTTTCTCTGTGTCTCCCCCTTCGAACTACAACTAATTGGACATTCATCAGTCAACAAAGGATATCCACATAGCACCTCAGGGCTCCTGAGAGACCTGCGCTGCTATACATCGGAAGGTGGATGGACTTCCCCCCAGGAGGAGGTGGAGATAGGTGAGAACTCTCCGACCCCCACACAGCCTAGTACCTGCAAGCAACTTTCTACTGGCTGACACACTCAAAGCATCACCATGGCACCAAAGGCGGGTGTGCGCACACATCAGCAGCATGACTATGGAAACAGGTGACTACAGCCCTAAGACCCCACAATCGCTCCTTAGCCCAGTGGGAAAATCCACGGTCCCACAGCAGCCACAGGGAAAGCCTCTAGTCGGCCTTAGTGGAGAGGCCCTGTGCAGCAATCAAACTGCTGGGAGGCCCTGGGGAAAAAGGGGTTGGCTGGCTGAGCAACCCACCAGCCACATCCAACACACAAAGCCCTGCTGTGGCCCTGAGGAGGCAAGGGAGACCCAGTGGGACTGTGCAAATGGGCAATGACAATTTGGAGCCCCAGCCTGACGGCTCCTTGTTCCAGCGGGAAAATCCCCAGTCCCACAGCAGCTGCAGGGAAAGCGTCTGCTCAGCATTAGTGGAGAGGCCCTGCCCGGCACTCACAAGGCTGGAAGGCCCTGAGGCAGAAGTAGCACAGCTGGGTGAGCTAACCACAGACTGCAGTAGATAACCATAGCTCTGCTGCGGCTCACAGTGGACAACTGAGATCTTGTGGGCTCTGACGGTGACAGATGTGAGTCTAGGTGAACCTGCTCGCAGTCACTGTGAAAGCCCATAACACTGCTGCAGAGCCTAAGGAGGGAGCGTGTCTAGGCGGTCTGTGAGAGTAGGCACCAGCAACCTGAGGCCTCCTAGCAAATTGTCCCCACAGCTGACGAGAGACCCCACAGGGCCACTGTGATCATGAGGAGGGGCTCAGGCTTGGTCAGGAACAGCTGACAGTGATCCTGGTCAGTGCAGATTACACAGCTGCGGCCCCCCGCCCCACCACCAGTACAAGCAAGTGGAAGCAGTAACCAAACTCTATCTCTATGCAGAGGCACAAATCCACACCATCAGGCAGTATGAAAAAATATATTAAATCTCCAGAACAGAAGGAAAATGACAAGTACCCAGAAAAGAATCCCAAAGACACTGAAATCTATAACCTAAATGACAATGAATTCAAATAGCCATCATTTAAAAACTCAAAGTGTTAAAAGAGAATACAGATAGACAACTCAATGAGTTCAGGAGCTATGTCACAAAAGAGCTTGATACTATAAAGAAGAACCAATCAGAAATGTTGGGGTGAACACAATTGAGGAGAATAAGAAAAATATAGACTCTCTGAACAGTAGGGTAGATAATATAGAAGACAGAATTAGCAATTTGAAGGATAGGAATATAGAAATGCTGCAGATAGAGGAGGAGAGAGAACTAAGACTAAAAAGAAATGAAGAAACTCTCTGAGAAATATCCGACTCAATTAGGAAATGCAACATAAAGATGATAGGTATCCCAAAAGGAGAAGAGAAGGAGAAGGCGGCAGAAAGCCTGTTCAAAGAAATAATGGCTGAGAACGTCCCAAACCTGGGGAGAGAGATGGAACTCCATGTGATAGAAGCTAATGGATCTCCAAACCTTATCAATGTAAAAAGACCAACCCCAAGGCATATAGTAGTGAAGCTTGCAAAAGTCAATGACAAAGAGAAAATACTAAGGGCAGCAAGGCAGAAGAAAATAACCTACAAAGGAACCCCCATAAGGCTGTCAGCAGATTTCTCAGCAGAAACCTTATAGGCTAGAAGAGAGTGGAATGATATATTCAAAACTCTGAAGAACAAAAACTTGCAGGCAAGAATACTCTATCCAGTGAAAATATCCTTCAAATATGATGGAGAAATAAAAACTTTCCCAGATAAGCAAAAGTTAAGGGAGTTCATTGCCACAAGACCCACCCCTACAAGAAATGCTCAGGAAGACCCTCATACCGGAAAAAACAAACAAACAAACAAAAACCCAAAGGGGTTACAAAACCCAGAGCAAAGGAGATAAGTAGAAAGACAAATCCAGAAAGCAGCAGCTCTCCATCAGAACAGTTTAGCAAAGGCTAAGTATAACATCAAAGATAAAAGGAAGGGAAACACCAAGAATAAATATAATCTTGTCATTTTAACCACAAACTCACAACACAAGAAGGAAGAAAAAAATCTGACAATAACAACCTAGAAGGGGAAGAGGAAAGGGATGGAATGGCTTAATCTAAGGAAATAAGAGGCTATTAGAAAATGGACTATCTCATCTATGAGATGTTTTATACAAACCACATGGTAACCACTAAACAAATAACAAGAATAAAGACACAAATTACAAATAAGAAGAAAGCCAATATAGAAAACTACCTACCTGGATTGGTAGTCCAAAAATCATGGGAGGAGAAACAAAGGAAATGCAAGAGAACTGGAAAACAAGTGATAAAATGGCAGCGTTAGGCCCCCACATTTCAATAATCACTCTAAATGTAAATGGACTGAACTCTCCAATCAAAAGACACAGAGTGGCAGGATGGATTAAAGAACAAGATCCAAAAATATGCTGCCTCCAGGAAACACACCTCAGCCCCAAAGACAAACACAGACTCAGAGTGAAGGGATGGAAAATGATACTCCAAGCTAATAATGAACAAAAGAAAGTAGGTGTCGCCATACTTATATCAGACAAAGTAGACTTCAAAGCAAAACAGATAAAGAGAGACAAAGAGGGGCAGTTTGTAATGATAAAAGGGACACTCCACCAAGATGACATAACACTTATAAATACATATGCACCCAACACAGGAGCACCAAAATTTGTAAAGCAACTATTAACAAAACTAAAAGGAGATATCAACAACAATACAATAATAGTAGGGGACCTCAACACCCCACTAACACCAATGGATAGATCATCCAGACAGAAAGTCAACAAGGAAATTGAAGAATTAAATGAAAAACTAGACCAGATGGACTTAATAGATATATAGAGAACACTCCATCCAAAAACAGCAGGTTACACATTCTTCTCAAGTTCACATGGAATGTGCTCAAGGATAGACTATATCTTGGGAAACAAAGCAAGCCTCAACAAATTCAAGAGGGTTGAAATAATATCAAGCATCTTTTCTGATCATAATGCTATGAAACTAGAAATCAACTACAAGAATAAAGCTGGGAAAGGGGCAAAAATGTGGAGATTAAACAACATGCTACTGAACAAACAATGGATCATTGAAGAAACTAAAGAAGAAATCAAATATTATCTGGAGACAAATGAAAATAAAAACACGCCATACCAACTCATTTGGGATGCAGCAAAAGTGGTCCTAAGAGGGAAATTCATTGCAATACAGGCTCAACAAACAAGAAAAATCTCAGATAAGCAATCTCAAACGACACCTAACAGAATTAGAAAAAGAACAAACAAAGCCCAAAGTCAGTAGAAGGAGGGAAATAATAAAAGTTAGATCCAAACAGCTTAAGTGTTTGTCTCAACAACCACAGCTGTTTGAAGATATACCTATAAATTAAAAGAAAAAGTAATATTTATTTCATCCCAGGATGAAGCCTCAAGCCTTGAAATCAGATTGGCCACCAGCACCTTCATTTCCTGTTCCACAGTGACTTTTTTGTAATTCTAGCTTTTTATCACAACAATGGTTGAAAACCCAGCTTTGCAAAGATATGTCATCCAAAGAAATGTAGTAGAAAAGAAGTGTAGCCTAATGTGAAATTGTGAACTATCTCCACTTACACGCAAGATGTCAAACAGGTGACCTCTCTTTCCCTCCGATATTTAAAATATCCTGCTGTCCTCCGGGAGTGTGCTGGGTCTCCCAGTACCTAGTGCATCTTGATTTAGAAACAGATCTGTGCTTAAAAGTGTCTAAGCCCACTGCAGGGCTGCTCAAAGTGGGAGCACTTACGTGTGTGATCAGTAACGTATGTCTTCACACAACTGAAAGCCAGAACGTCAGTCTCTCCTGCATTTTGTGACAGATGATATTCACCAGCACTCCGCCCTTTGTAAAGGTGACCCCCATGGGCTTCAAGTAGACAAATACCATAGACAGAAGACCCTATTTTCTGAATCGCAAATCCAGATACAAAGGTGAGTGAACTTACAAAGACAAAAACCTGAAAGTTGAGGCCACCCCGTGGCTGAGTGGTTAAGTTCGCGCACTCCGCTTGCCAGCCCGGGGTTTTGCCAGTTCAGATCCTCAGTGCGGACATGGCACTGGTTGTCAAGCCATGCTGAGGTGGCGTCCCACATGCCACAACTAGAAGGACCCACAACTAAAAATACACAACTATGTATTGGGGGGCTTTGGGGAGAAAAAGGAAAAATAAAATCTTTAAAAAAACCCCTGAATGTTATGTGGTCCTGCCCTAGAGATCTTGGACACACAGTCACCACCCACGAGAAACCTCAGCGCAAGACCAACCTCCCAGTCCAGGGCCAGCTGGGTCTCGTAGATACCGCAGAAATTGCTAAATTCTCCCATGCCTGCCTGCTTGCAGCCTGCCCTAGGAGAAATTAAGGTGGAACAGAAAGCATGTTCAAAAGACTACCTGGTGGGGGCCAGCCCAGTGGCGCAGCGGTTAAGTTCGCACGTTCCGCTTCTCGGCGGCCCGGAGTTCGCTGGTTCGGATCCTGGGTGCAGACATGGCACTGCTTGGCAGCCATGCTGTGGTAGGCGTCCCACGTATAAACTAGAGGAAGATGGGCACGGATGTTAGCTCAGAGCCAGGCTTCCTCAGCAAAAAGAGGAGGACTGGCAGTAGTTAGCTGAGGGCTAATCTTCCTCCAAAAAAAAAAAAAACCAAAAGACTACCTGGTATGCGTCCACGGTGGGACTTCTACGAAACTGATGGCAAGCTATTTAACTCCATCGTCCCCATTCCTGCCAGCCCACCTTTCACTCACATGTCACCCCCCCCCCCCCCCCCAGCGCATTATCTCACTCGAGAGGTCTGGTAAATAGCTTTAGCTAAAAAAAATTCTGAGAATAGGACCTGGACTCTTGAAATCCCCTATCACCTTTCTAAAAAAGGTTTATTGCACCAGCTCTTAAAAAGCAGCCCTGAGGGAATTTTCTCCAGTGATGAAAATATTCCCTATTTTCATATAAGTGGGGATAACAGGGGTGGGTAATCAGGCAAAACTCATCTAAGGGTGGACAGACGCATAGACACATGATAGAAGAGGGTAAAACATTCACAGTGGAACCCAGGTAGTGGATATAGGAGCATTCCCTGCAAAATTCTTTCAACTTTTTAGGCATGTTTAAAAATTTTGATAATACAATGTTTGAAAACTTCAAATTAGAAATTAACTTTAAAAATAAAATTTGGGAAGCCAGCCAGTGGCACAGCAGTTAAGTTCACATGCTCTGCTTCAGAGGCCTAGGGTTCCTGGTTTGAATTCCAGTTGCTGACCTATGGACACTCATCAGGCCATGCTGTGGCGACATCCCACATACAAAATAGCAGAAGACCGGCACAGATGTTAGCTCAGGGACAATGTTACTCATAAAAATAAATTAAACTCTACACAAGATCTGTACATTACACTGTACGTTAATGATGCTAAAAAAAAAAAGCACCAGACCGGAGGAAGGGGTGGGTTAAAAAAATAGAAAAGAAGGAAGTACAATAAACCTACTGGATCATAGATGTGACTGCCCTAGGTAGAAAATTCCTTTTTTTTTTTTTTTGTTGAGGAAGATTTGCCCTAAGCTAACATCTATGCCAATCTTCCTCTATTTTGTATGTGAGCCACCGCCACAGGATGGCCCACAACAAGTGGTGTAGGTCTGTGCCGGGATCCGAAACCCTACAGTGAAGTGGAGCCAGCCCACCGACCTTAACCACTAGGCCACAGAGCCAGCCTCCTAGAAGATTCTTCTTAAATTGCTAGATGACAAGTTCTCTTGAACAGATGAGAACTAACTTCGGCCCAGGGGACTATGGAAGGCGGGCGCTGCTTTCTTCCTAAACAAGGCTTTACTTGCCTCGAACGCCTCTCTCCCCCTACCCTCATCGACTGAGTCAGAAAACCAGCGAGGGACGCTGCACTTTCCCGCAGCATCGCCAACAGCCTAGCCTCACCTCAGGGCGGCCCGCCCCCCGCCCCGCCCCGCCCCGCCCCGCCCCGCGCCCCGCCCCGCACCCCAGTCGGCCCGCCCTGCCCGTGCGCCCCGGCGGGTCAGAACCCCACGCAGCTCCGCCCGCTCGCCCCACTCGGCCGCGACCCTCCTCGCGCCGCGGGGACGCAGCGCAGCCGTACCGAGCGAGGCCCAGCCGGCGGCTGCAAGGCGCGATGGCTGCCGCGGCCCTGCCCCCGGTCACTCGGCAGGTCAGCGGCCGCGCCGCCGCGGTCCCGAGCGGCCCCGAGTGCGGGCAGCCCCTGGCCGCCGCCGTGGCCGAGCTGCCGGTGCTGGACGCCTCCGGGAGGCGGGTGCCGTTCGGCGCGCTGTTCCGGGAGCGCCGCGCCGTGGTGGTCTTCGTGCGGGTGAGCGCGGGCGGCGGGGCGGCCCGGAGCCGGGCCCTCGCCCGCAGACTGCGGTGGAGGTTTCTTCAGCAGCCTCGGCTGTGGGGACGTCGGGTCCCCCGGAGGGTCCGGGGCCCGGCCCTGCCGATGTCGTCGTCCAGAGGCTTCCGGAATGCGAACCGCTCCACTCGCTTCCTTTCCCGGGCATGGAAAAACAGCCCGCCCAGCCAGTCCGTTTTCTCAGCAAGCGGGGACGCCTGGCAGGCACTGGGCGCGGCCCAATTTTAACGCAATCGGGCGCCCTCGATACCTTTTTCTACCCGCCTGGGGTGTGGTGTTAGTTAGCGTCACGCATAACGAAGTACTCGGTCCATTCTGGACCCTGAGGGTGTCCGTGGCTAACTTGTCCTTTTTGTCCTGTTTGGATTTCAGCATTTCCTGTGTTACATCTGCAAGGAATACGTAGAAGATCTGGCCAAAATCCCCAAGAGTTTCTTACAAGTGAGTTTCCCGAGCGGGAGCAGGAGCGCGCCCTGCTTCAGAGGCGTCTCGTGAGTCGCCTGTCATTTGTAGGAATGCAGTGGGGTCGGTGCGGAGCGTGCCACCCTCCTGCGCGGATGCTCCGAAAGCCGGATCGCTACCTCCCCACACATCTCTCCGACACCTGCGAAAAGAGAGCCAGAGATCCAGTTCTGTTCTAACTTGTTATTTATTCGTTACTGCCTGCTTGCAAGCGTACTAACCGTCATAATAATTTTGATGTTACTTCGTAACCTGCCTAATTGGAAATGTTGAATGATAATGACTGAAAACACAAATGCTAGAAATTATTGATATTTTCTTCCCTTTATTTTTGTAATAAAAACATTCCAAATAGGTGTTTCTGATAGGAAAATACCCATACATCTTAAAGGAGAAGACGTGTATTTGTTAATAGGGCGCACGTTCCACATCCGTGGGACGACCACATTTGTGTGTTTTTCTTCAGGTACGAGGTTTGTTCCCAGGTGACCTTTTGAGGGAAAGGTGGGCCAGGTTGTAAAACTGAGATCTGTTTTCAGCGGACCTTATCAATTGGGATCTGAAAAAATAAAATTGTCTGATTAAATAACCCTACTTAAATAGTTTTTATTCTTTTTTATATATTCCTTTGAAGGAGTGTATAAATTATTGACTATTATTTTGAGATTCTTATTTAGCAAAAGCATCATCTGAGTTAATTGAACATTTTAGCATACATTGCTTTGCTTTGACTCAATTTTGTCGTTTATTCCATTCTTCCAGAAGCCTGCAGGTGGCATTAGGATGGAACAAAATAGTTGGATTAGGGGAGGTTGTATAAAACATGTCATTTCTAATAATATGTACATGTCCTTTTTTTCTCCTAAAGGAAGCAAATGTCACCCTTATAGTGATTGGACAGTCATCCTACCATCATATTGAGGTAAATACATAGCACATTGGGACACTGACAGACTAAATCAGTTTTAGACATACAAAGTATATTATTTGAACCAGTAAGTGTAGGTTATATTTGCTGAAAGTAAGTCAGATTATCATTAATTTTTTTTGGCTTGTTTTTATAAAAATTCCAACTGTTCTCTTTTTTGCAGCCCTTCTGCAAACTGACTGGGTATTCTCATGAAATCTATGTTGACCCTGAGAGAGAAATTTATAAAAGATTGGGAATGAAAAGAGGTGAAGAAATCGCCTTTTCAGGTGAGACAAGACATGTCTTAAGTAGCAAACGCTGATGGTGTCTTTTCACACTTGGTATAGAGCACAGGGGAACAAACAGTGAATTCATAAATCAGGCTGATTTATGTATGATTTATTTATGTATATTATGTATGATTCCAGTAAGTGGTCCAGATACACCAGAATCTAAAAAATACATTTCCTGGTGTAATGACACGGGATGCTGTTTGTGAAGTACTAAATGAAAGAAAAAAGCAAGTTGCAGAACAATGTTTTCACTATGATTCCATTTTTGTGAAAAGAAGAATCGTTTTCATAAACATAAAAGTTTATAGTATGTCTCTGTGTGCGTGATGAAGAAGGTTTTAAGAGACGTTGCAGTGCTTATCCTAAGGCACAGGAGTGAGAAAAGTGGCTTTTGTACTTTTTACACTGAGTACATTTTACTTTTGTAGTTAAAACAAAAATAATATTGCTTAAGTTAATGTATTTTCGTATCTCAACACCATGGCTTTGAATACTCTCTGTCCTTTAATTGACGAAGTCTTAGTTTTCACTTGAAGCTCAGCTCGAAGGGGCAGAAGTGATTGCCTCCCTCGTTGGACTTTAATAGTAGCACCTTGCACTTTATTATATGCTCTGTTATTGCACTTCAGGTGGCTGGGTAGTATAGTTAGTTGAAGAGTTGGATGTTTTATTCTTCTTCATATGGTCCACATTCCCAGCCCTTGGAACAATTCTTTATAGTTAATAGAGCTTCATAGGCTTAGGTGAACTCTTTATGTGTGTTTTAGGTAGAAAGAACTTGGCCTCTGAAATTCCAGCTAAGAGAACTCAACTCGAACTCAAATCGTTCATTCTCAACAGATATTATTGAGCTGTTGTCCATGACATCCACTGTGTTGGATGCTCCCAGGAGGACAGTGATGAAAGACACCGCCTCTGCCATCCCCAAACTCATAATCCTCTTGGAGAGCCAATTACAATACAGGTTAAGGGTTTGTAATAGAGGAGACCATGTACTGGAATTACCCGTACCAGAAATACGAGGGGAGAGAAGAATCAGGGAAGGCTCCTCAGAGGAGGTGTCATCTAAGCTCACTCTTCAAGGAGTTAGCTGGGTGAAATGAGGCAGAGGAAGGGTGCTGTTGACAGAAAGTAGCACATGCAAAAGCACACAGGCATGAAAAAACATGTCCTTTGGAGAAGTGCAGAAGTGCGAGTCCCTGCATCAGGCCGGAGTCTAGGGGCCAGCTGGGGAATTGGTGTGAGTCAAGGGCCAGGTTGTGGCCAATTTATGTGGAGTCTGGGGTGATATGCCAAGGAGTGTGGATTTGTTCTGGAGGCGGTGGGGGAGTCATGCCAGCATTTGAAGTGGAGGGGTGATGCGGTCACGTACCCAGAGTGGAGGAGTAACTGGAACCTGCCAAACCGGAGGCAGTCATGTTCGGGACAAGGTTGTAGTAACAGGCTAGAAAGAAACGGCAGGCTGAAGTGGAGATGGAGAGGAGGGGATGGATCAGGCAGCTGTCTATGAGGTGGAGTTGACATGATCCCTTTACTGACGTTTTTAAAGAAAGCAACCTAAACTTTGTTAAAACTGGTGAGGAGCTGGCGTAAACACAGTTTCCTCTTTGTCTCTCTTTAGTGTAGGGAATTGCAGCGGCACAGACGTGGCCCTTACTCTGTAGCAGGCTGTTCCTGCGGGAACAGAGCCTCAGCACGTGAGGCTGCTTGTCGTTCAGCTGTGAACTGTGAGCTGCGCTTCAGTGACCCCTCCCCATTCACTGCCGACATAAAGAGAGGGAATTACAAAGAGACAGATGAGTTCTAAATGAGATGTATGCTTGTAATTGTAAGAGAGGGTGTATTCAAATCTTTTAAACTCCTTTGACCTGTGTTAAAGTATTGTATTTCCAAACAGAAAACACTTTTTTCTCATAAAATAGTTTTTTAAAAGTTCCTCCCTGAAAAGGTATAAATCTCAGAATTAGTCTCAGAATAGTGCCAGTTGAAGATTGAGAGACTAAAAGCATACACTTATAATTTAAAATCAATGGACAGAGAATGAGAAAATAAAGCCATTAAATGTGAGAGAGTAATGGGTTTGTAGAAGACTGAGAAACAGGAGTTTTACGCATGAGGACTAAATTCAAACTGGCAAAATTAGATTGTGCTTCACAGCAAAGATTGTTCGATTCTAGGTTGTGGAATCTCCTTCAATTGAATTTCTAAAATTTCAGAAATATTAAATAACTCTCTCTTTGGACATAAAGAGATAATTTGGATTTCTGAACATTTATTTTAGGTATAGAATCATAGAAGATGTTAAAATGTAGTCTTTTACCCATGTCTCTAAGCTGATGAGCCTGTATTTGTTTCTTGGTAAGAGCGCTGTCCATCATAATGTAAACATGAAAGAAAGAAGAGTTGGAGAGATGAAGGGAAATAATAGGCATTTGGAATTTTAAGAAGTCAGGCAGTGGGGCCAGCCCCGTGGCCGAGTGGTTAAAGTCCCACATGCTCCACTTTGGTGGCCCAGGTTCAGGAGTTTGGATCCCAGCTGCAGACCCACACACCACTCGTCAGCCATGCTGTGGAGGCATCCCACCTAGAAAGTGGAGGAAGACTGGTGCAGATGCTAGCTCAGGGCTAATCTTCCTCAAGCAAAAAAAACAGGAAGGTAATTTACAGGAAGGGTAAAGTGACTGAGTTTCTTTACTCAAGGGGAGTGGAAGCGAAGCGTCAGTCACTGTGAGAAAACAGACAGAAAAACGGACAGTCAAGGAGAGATGGAGGGACAGCTGTGGTAGATGTTACAGCGAGACCCCAAAGCCTCCGTAGCACAACAGGGTAGAAGATTAGTCCTTTTCTTTCACATGTCGAGATGCATATGTCCATTCAGGTGCTCTCCAAGTAGCAATTCAGGGTCACAATATGGAAGGACCCAGGCTCTTTCCATCTTCTGGCTCTGCCATTTTCAACCCAAGGCTTCCCAGAACGTAGAAGGAACGTGGAGAATCGCTGTGGGAGGTTTTAGGAGCAGGCTTGGAAGTGGTACACATCATTTCACTCATGGATTAGAACATAGTCACGTGGCCATACTAAGCTGTCAGGAACACTGGGAAATGTAGTTTAGCTGTGGGCCCAGAAAGAGGAAACGGGTGGAAAGAGCAGTATATGATAGTCTGTGCCACAATGTTTTTTGAAAAAGTGTGTATCTTCCTACTAGTAGGTGAGAAACTAAACGGAGTCTAAGTGGAGAATTAAAAAGGAAAGCACTACCAATTGGAGAAATCCGTAGCTGACATTTTTCTGTGGCAGAAAATGATCTGGGTCTGTCATCACTTCTTCCTTTAAGCAGTAGTTCTCAACCAGGGGCAGTTTTGCCCCTACTCCCCCCCAGGGGACAGTTTGCATTGCCTGGAGACATTTTTGGTTGTCACGACTTGGTGAGTGGTGCTATAGATCACTGGGTGCTGAGGCAAGGATGCTGCTAAGCACCCTGCATTGCATCCTACAGAGAATTATCTGGGCCAAAATGTCAGTTGTGAAAGGATGAGACACCATTCTTTGAAGGAAGAAAAAAGAAGTCGAAAGTAAGATGACACACAAGAAAGAGAATGTTTTATGGAAGCACTAACATTATCTTCTAATAGCTAATCAAATGTAAAATGATAACATCTAAAGACAATTCGCAATATTTCAGGAAAAAGCCCCCATATAAAGTCAAATATACTCTCAGGAAGCATTCGGAGCCTGTGGCGCGCAATGACCGGCCCTCTTTTTGATTTTCAAGGAGACCCGGCTCAGCAGGGCGGAACCCTCATTTTAGGTCCAGGTAAGTAATCGAAGCCCAGATTCAGCAGTACCCTTATTGTGCCCCGTAGAAGGCAGAGGCCACCCACTTTCTTCATAAAATGGAGACCACGTAGAAATGGGCAACTTGACATTGTAACAGGCAGGATGCTGTGCTTTCCATGGGGCATCTTTTGTTTTTGAAGGCTTCTGTGCATTTGATGTCTGTGTATTGGATGAAAGGTGCCATCACTCCATGCCTGAGTGATTTCAGGTATTTGGGATTAGGGAGGTCAGTGGTAGTTTGGTGAATTGTTTGTGGCTATAACACTCTAAAAAGCTAAATGGAGGTGAACATTTCCAAATAGGAGAAAATCGTCCACCACTTTTTTTTTGTCAGTACAAGAATAATCTAGTTATTTATACTAACGAAACTAGGAGACTTGCTCAATGTCGAAAGCAAGTCCGCCCCAGGGACAGCTCATTCGATAACAATTACTGTAAGCCACATACTCTGAATAGCTTTATTGATCAGTTTGGAGCACCTGCAGTTCCTTTGGCTCCACTCTGCTGAATGCTTGAGTGTTGACTCTCCACTGTGGTCAGACATCTCAGTGAGAGACACACCCCCGCGTGTGACAGCACGGGCCCAGCAGGCTAAGTCACTGTGTTGTAAACTGAGTTTTCTTGGTTCTTCTTCCTCTTTAAAATTGTCCAGGTTAATGAGTGTAACTTCTTAGAGTTATAAAATTAATATTTGCTTTTTAGTAAATTCCAGGATCTAAAAGGAAGTCTTTAGAAGGAGGATTTTGGCTAAGTATTAGGACTTTTTGGCTTTCTGGAGCTGGAACACTGTAGCCAGCTCAAATCCATCACTTTATTTAATGTCCCTTTCCCTCTCTCTCATAAATTTGCACCAGTTGGACTCGCCAAAAAGGAAGCCCTGTTTTATGAGAGTGAGTCCTGTTAATTGGCCCAGAATGACGTTGAGCCATGTTTCTGAATGACTGACTTCCATCCTCAGACCTGGAAGGGGTTGTTCTCTGAGTCTCTTGTCTCCCGGAGAGCGCCATTGTGTGCTGAAGTAGAAACATACTTAGTCAAGAGAATATTTTGAAACTATCCTCTGGAAAAAATGTAGCTTCTCTAAGGAAAGAGCTAGCTGTGTGTGCTCAATTATACGAATCTTTATCACGGTTAATCCTGTATTTCATTTTGCCTTATTTGATAGTAAGCCAATTTATGATATTAAGTTTGGTGATTACTGTAGACAGCAGATATGTACAATGCCAAAAACCTGCCTCATAATACTTACTTAATCTAATGTTTTAAATTAAAATTCGATTCTTGAGTCTAAGAATCAAAGTAAACAGAACCTAGACTATAAATTATGACTTATTTGAGCAGATAAAGGGATTGTGGACATGTAAGTGTATTGTAACTGATTGTTATTGTAATGCCTTTATTTTCCAGCCTCTTTTGGTCTATGGTTATAATGCAGATAGCCTATTAGATCAGTATTTGGGAGTGATTTTTTTTTAAGCAAGTGATTTCTTCCATTATTACATTTAAGAAACAAAGGATTTCCCAGCTCGATATATATGTTAGTTCCATATTCTGCCTGTATGTTTGACAGGACATTTTATTTAATTACATTTAATAAAACCTAACAAAAGGTTATAATTTAAGAATCTTTCCTCTTGGATCTCATAAAACATTAAGTATCACTGTTATTTAACCATAATCCTTGTCATGCTTTATTACCTTAATTAAAAATTATGTCATTGTCTGGAGAATATAATGTACTCTAGGTAATTAATTTTTCCCTTTGGACTGATTAAAAGTTGAAAAGCTTCCTTGATTCTAATAAGCAATCAATCGAATGAATGATACTCTATGCCAACCTCTGCCTTCTCTTCTTACTCTCTTCTAGGTAACAATATCCATTTTATCCACTGTGATAGGAATAGGTTGGATCACAAACCCATCAACGCTGTTTTACAGCTTGTAGGAGTTCAGCCTGTGGACTTTACAGGCAGGCCTTCAGTTACCCACGTGTGACAGGACAGGCTCTGTCGCTTCCCCCTGGACCCTTGGGATGTGCCTGGATGTGGGAGTGGAGTATCCTTGTGCAGCATCTAACTTGGTGGCTCTTCCCAGCCTTTGAGGAGTTATGAAAGCATGAAGAAACCAAGTAGCAGTTGAATTGCATGCTAAGAGGATCAGTTATCAAAGGTGTGATATATATTTATAATTTTATAGCTTTTAAAGTTTTCTACAAAATAAAACTTTAAAAGCTATAAAATTATAAATACCATTCTGTATTTTACCTTATAGTATATCTATTCAGTGACAGTTTTAGTTGGCCATTAAAACCATAAGTTGTTATGAAAAACATTTAAGGGGAAGGGTAAGCAAGTCAAGACCATTTTATTCACTGAAAAGAGCAGGATATCAAATTCTGTAAACAATATAATCACGTTTTTATGTATATGTTTATATTTTTGTATGCTTAGAAGAAAAGACAGAAAATAAAACCAGAATATTGCCAGTAGGTGTCTCTATGTGGGAGGATTACAGGTGTTTTTATTTTCTTTTCCACACTTTTCTCTATTTCCCAAATATTCTATAATGAGCATGATTCATTTTTTTTGGCTAGGAAAAGATCTTTAAAAATTATGTGAAGAATATATTCCTACATAAGCAGCTCCACAAAGTGCTGCCACATGTTTCTATCCTAATTGCTTTACTCAGAGGAAATATGACAAAGTGACCCTTTCATAGAGCCTTTGCTGAGAGCACCTCGTTTCGCACACCCGCCAGCCACACTAGGATGGGGGTGCTCAGAGCACCTTGTCCCGCACACCCACTACCCATTTCACTAGGATGGGGTTGCTCAGAGCACCTCGTCCCATGCATCCACTACCCATTTCACTAGGATGGGGGTGCTCAGAGCACCTTGTCCCGCACACCCACTACCCATTTCACTAGGATGGGGTTGCTCAGAGCACCTCGTCCCATGCATCCACTACCCATTTCACTAGGATGGGGGTGCTCAGAGCACCTCGTCCTGCACACCTGCCACCCACACTAGGGTGGGGGGTGCTCAGAGCACCTCGTCCCGCACACCCACTACCCATTTCACTAGGATGGGGCGTCAGGGAGCATTAAGAGGAGAAAAATATGTTTTAGATATTTAAGATGTGTATTTAAAATATGATCAGTATGCTTTTTGAAAGGAAATTTTAAGAATTGTTTTGACTGAAAACACTTTTGTAACTTAAACATACATGGTTTGGTTGTATATTCCTAGACAGCTTCTATTTCTCACCCCCAAATTGCTTTTATTTAGTGGAATATTGTCATTGTTTATTTCTCCAGAATCTAAATATGCTTAGTTGGGAAGTGTCCCAGAAATTCTGATGAAAAGCATAGCAAAATCAAAATACTGGTAATTATTAGCAAGTATAACTTTTATATAAAGCATATGAAGTCATACAAAAATATATCTATTCAAAGTATCCAAATATTTGAATGTATTTTCATATATATACATGGGCAATCATGTTTTTAATCAATAAAAATGAAATTTCTCATAAAATTAAGCAATTTCGTACTATTTTTTTATAGTAAGGAAAGACTGGTAACCCAGATCCCTTTGTTGTTTTTAAACTTACAACTTCTGAATCCCAGTTTCCACAAAAATTATATATTTGTAAGTAAACACCACATTTTTTAAGATGTATAAATGTTCTTTATGTGTCTTCAGGGAGGTACGGTTACAAAAATACAGTGCAGTGGTAAGCTGCCTACCCAAACAAACATTTAATGTGAAATTACTTATACTCGATGCTGTGAAATATATAAACATGCTCACATCCACTAGTGTACTCCACTCAAAACCTTGAAAAAGCTTCTTGTGATAAATACATAGAAGTACTGATGAAAGAATAATAACATCTAACCCTTTTATGGTGCTAATTATTTGCCAGGTGCTATTCCAAACACCTTACATCCATTGGCTCTATGGAATTGATGTTACTATTAGCATCTCCCTTTTACAAAGAAGAAACATCTTTTTTTAAGGTGAACTTATAAGAAAGTGAGGAAGCTCCACCAGGGCCGAAAACAGAGGCAGAAACCAGGCTAATCCGTGCATCGCAGTCGCGGCCGCCCTGAGGGCTGTGCCTTTTCCAAGAATCGAAGACGGCTGTTCCCTTGTGAACTCAGAGGCCTCGACAGCAGGGAGATGAACCTAGACGACTGCGCGAAGTACAGCCTGAGCCCTGGGCCGGGCCCTGGGCCCCTGAGCCTGACGGCGCCAGCGGTCAGAACGGGCCACGGTCAGATCCATTCGCGGGCCAGAGCCCAGGGAGGAACTACTGCAGGGCTTCTGCGGTGAGCCATTAGGGCAACAAGAGCTCCAAGAAAATGAAAGAGCATGTTTACTTTTAAAAATCAAGTATTATGTTTCTCAAGGAGTAACCTGCATGCAGTGTGCGTTTATGTTCCCATCCGCCACGGGGCCACAGTGCTAACACTGACCGTGTGAAAACCTGGAAGACAACCTTTCTAAAGCAGCAACATCATCTGCTTTACAGTTCGCAGTTATTTTCAGAAGAGTGTTCCGGAAGATGACTTACAGCGTGCAGCTGCAGGAGGTACCGTTACGTGTCATTCTGTGGAGAACACAATGATTTTTCGTTTAGAGCAGAGTTCTTTTAAATTAATTTCACTTACTGTGAATTCCAAGTTTTCTTAGGCACATATAAACAGTGAAGTGGTAGCTTCTCATGTAGTGGCTCTATTAGCAGAAAACTCTGAAAATAGTTACAGGATGCCAGTTTCATATCCAAATTGTCAGATGCTTCAAATAGAAAGTCAGATAAACATTCCTAAAAAAGGAGTTAGAAAAAGGTTCCTTTTTTTTTCATCCAGTCTACAGAATCGAGGCAAACTGTTGGAAGTTCATTCTCTTCAAGGTGAAATATCTGATATTATGGTGGATGCTACTCTAACTTGAGTTTAAATATTTAACATTGAAGAAAAATTGATTTTTGTGGTGACAAATGAGTGTAAATTTGCATGAATATATATTTTGATAAAAATAATGTTCATGTTAAATTAAGAAACCTGTGGAGCAGAAGCATACGTGGAATTTGTTGTGGTGCACACACAATTTATAATTGTGTCCAAACTAAGCTGTCAATCAAAATAGAAATTATAGTTAAAATTTACCAATTTCTTTAAAAAAAGATAAAATACACATACAATTTCACATTTTAACCCATTTTTATTGTGGCAAAATATACATGCATTAAATTTACCATTATAACCATTATTTATTGTAAAATATACATAACATAAAGTTTACCATTTTAACCATTTTTAAGAATACAGTTCAGTGGCGTTAGTAATTCATGTTGTTATGCAAACATCACCACTATCCATCTTCAAAATTTTGTCATCATCTCACACTGAAACTCTGTACCCATCAAACAGTAAGTCCTCATTCGCCCATCCCCCCAGCCCCTGATAGCCACCGTTCTACTTTCTGTCTCTGTAAACTTGAGCATTCTAGATACCTTATATAAACGGAGTCATACAGTATTTATTGTTTTATGTCTGGCTTATTTCACTCAGCAAAATGTCCTCAAGGTTCATCTATGTTGTAGCATACATCAGAATTTCATTCCTTTTTATGGTTGAATAATACTCCGTTGTATGCATATACCATGTTTTATTTATCCATCCTTCAGTGAATATTTGGCTTATTTCTCTCTTTTGGCTATTGTGAATAATATTGCTATTGACATTGCTGTACAAACACCTCTCTGAGTCCCTGTTTTCAATTATGTGTATATACACAGAAGAAGAATTGCTGGATCATATTTGCATTCTATGTTCAATGTTAGGAGGAACCAAAATGGTGCAGCTTTGTATTCCACAGCAGCTGTACCATTTTATGTTCTCACCAGCAACACACAAGGGTTCCAAATACTCTACATCCTCACCAACACTTGTTTTCTGTTTTTTTTTTTCCATAATAGCCATTCTAATGGCTGTGAAGTGATAATGTAGTTTTGACAAAAATTGCCAGTTTTTAAAAGTGTATGCACAGAGTAACCAAAGAAAATATCTGTGAGAAGCTGATGTTGAATAATAATTTTCTTAAAAGCAAACATGGCAGCCTGTACTTTTTTCTTGCCCGTCATCAAGCGGATGTTAGAAATGTTTGAAGCGTTGATGAACTACTCTGTAAACCAACCTGTTTTCTCCTCACTGAGAGTGAGCTTTTTTTTGTAAATGGGTCCTGTATGTTTTTATTTCTTTTGATTAGTAAGCTGGAAATCTTTAATGAATTTATTCAGTGAATGGTGTGCCAAAAAACTTTAACTTTTGAAGTTTTTAGCAAAACATATGATTGAAAACAAATCTTACAAATAGGAAGATACGGAAATTTGGCTCTTCACAAGGAAGGCAATTAAACAAAATAAATAATTGAAATCTCAAGTAGGCTAAAAGATTTAATTTTGAAATTCTGTAACTTTGCTTTATAGCTTCTTAACTTATGACGAAGCTCCTATTTTTAATTGGGTAAATGTGAATTCTGCATCAGAAAGGAATGAAATGAAAAAAAAAGGAATAAAATGGCCTATGATTTTCTAGCATCAAAATTTGCTGAAACGTTCAAAGGAATTATAAATGGAGAATTTATTTGATGAGTTTCATCTTGTAAAAATCATGTGTTGAAGAAAGGTACTCTGAGTGGAGGCAAAGGACAGTATCTGAAAGTATTAGGGCTGAAATATTTGTTTTTAATATGAAAAAATTGGACTTGAGAATATCCTCCATTTAGCAAAATTTGTCCTGAGCTTACCAGGTACCTGTAGCAACAGAATATTCTCAATTTGAAACCTGGACTACAGAGAAGAATCAAATGAAGAGGTCTACAATTCGAGTCTTTTAACTATAAAATGCAACTGTAGGGAAGGTTGCAGGGAATTTTATTTAAAAATTAGAAATTAGGGGCCGGCCCAGTGGTGCAGTGGTTGAGTTCCCACGTTCCGCTTCGGCGGCCCAGGGTTTGCTGGTTCAGATCCCGGGTGCAGACATGACACCACGTGGTGAGCCATGCTGTGGAGACATCCCACATATAAAGTAGAGGAAGATGGGCATGGATGTTGGCTCAGGGTCAGTCCTCCTCAGCAAAAAAGAGGAGGATTGGCAGCAGTTAGCTCAGGGCTAATCTTACTCAAAAAAAAAAAAAAAAAGAAATTAATAAAACCATATTGAAAAAAACAGTTTTCAGAAAAATACCTGTGACATGGCATTAAAGACAGACTCAGCTTAGAAATGCACTAAAATACATATATAAATACCTCCCAAGCACAATTATCTTATATTTTTTTAAAGTTCAAATCAATATAAAAGGTTTAAGAATTTTTAGAAAGAATCTTATTTTTAAAAGTTTTTGAATAGAAGGATTGTATAAGTCCCTCACCATTGAAACAATTGCCAGTCAATGAATATTTCAAGAAATTATATAATCTTAATTATTTTTGTGCCTTTTTTCACTCTGAAATGTTCTGGTTTGGACCATAAATTATATGGTCACCTTATGGATCATCTTCATTGATAGATGAAGCAAATAAAACAGTCATTAAGGATAAAAAGTATTTGAACAACACACATAATAAGTTTGATTTAATGAACAAGTGTAAAACAAGAATTTAAAAATACCTATTCTTCTCAAGAAATACACATGAAAGATTAACCCTATATCATCTCTTAAAGACAATCTCAATAAATTTCAGACTCAAGTTCATAGAGACCATGTTCTCTATGTTCAAATGTTCAAAATGTTCAAAAACAACATTTTAATGTAAATTTATACCCTTAAACTCTCATATTGAAAAAGAAAAAAGGGTGAAAATCAATGGACTAAGTGTTCAACTTTCAGAAATTTAAAAAATAGCAAACTAAACCCATATGAAAAAATGAAAGGAGATAAGAAAAAGAAATAGCGGGGCCAGCCCAGTGGTGCAGTGGTTAAGTTCATACGTTCCGCTTCTCGGTGGCCCAGGGTTCACCGGTTCGGATCCCGGGTGCGGACGTGGCACCACTTGACACGCCATGCTGTGATAGGGGTCCCACATATAAAGTAGAGGAAGATGGGCATGGATGTTAGCTCAGGGCCAGGCTTCCTCAGCAAAAAAGAGGAGGACTGGCAGTAGTTAGCACAGGGCTAATCTTCCGCAAAAAAAAAAAAGAAAGAAAAGAAATGGCAATTGGTTACATAGTAGACAAAAAAAATAATAGGAGATTCAAAGGACCAAAATTTGGTAATAAAGTAGACAGATGTGTGGCAAAACTGATTAAGGAAAAAAGAAAGTATAAATATTAGAAATAAAAATGATGTAACTGCACACATAGAGATTAAAATATAAAAACATTCTGAACAACTTTATGCCAATAACTTTAAAAATTTCAAGAAATGACCTTTATTTAAAATGTAACTTTTCAAAAGTCTTAAGAAATAGAATACCTATATAGCCTTATAACCATTCAAAAATTGAATCAGCAGTTGAGAATCAGCAATTTCTTTCCACAAAGAAAACACCAGATCAAGAGGGTTTTACAAGTGAATTCTACCAAATTTTCAAGGACAAGATACTTCCAATCTTATACAAACTTTCTGAGAATAGAAAATGAGGCTTACCTTGTTACTGCAATCAGACTCAAATAAATAAGAAAGGAAAATTATGGACTCTCCCATGGGAACAAATGCAAAATTCCTAAATTGAATATTGGCAAATGAAATCAACCCAATGTATAAAATATTTAATTTACCACACAAATGTAGGGTTTAGCCCAGAAATGTAAATTTTGTAAAAATTAATATAATTCATCACATTAACACATTTAAGGGAGAAAAAATTATATAGTTATTTCAAAGAAGCAGAAAAAGCATATGATAAAATTTAACATCTTTTTATAGTTAGGGAAAAAAACCCTTAAGCAATCTAGAAATAAAAGGAATTTCCTTAATCTGATAAAAGCAATCTGCCAAAAACCTACAACAAATATCATACTTAAAGTCAACAAGGGAATAGTGACCTTAAATGAAACACTAAAGCAAATGGACTTAATAGAGATATAGAGAAAATTCCATCCCCAAACAGCAGAGTACACATTCTTCTCAAGTGTACATGGAACATTCTCAAAGATAGACCATTTTTTGGGAAACAAAGCAAGCCTCAATAAATTTAAGAAGATTGAGGGGCTGGCTCTGTGGCCGAGTGGTTAAGTTCTTGCGCTTTGCTGCGGCAGCCCAGGGTTCGGATCCTGGGCGCAGACATGGCACTGCTCGTCAGGCCACGTTGAGGCGGCATCCCACATCCCACAACTAGAAGGACCGGCAACTAAGATATACAACTATGTACTGGGGGGGGGGGGGGCACAGTTTGGGAAATAAAGCAGAAAAAAAAAAAGATTGGCAACAGTTGTTAGCCCAGGCGCCAATCCTTAAAAAAAAAAGAAGATTGAAACATATCAAGCATCTTTTCTGACCACAATACTATGAAACTAGAACTCAACTACAAGAAAAAAACTGGGAAAGGCACAAATATGTGGAGACTGAACAACTACTGGATTAATGAAGAAATCAATGGATAAATAAAAAAATACCTGGAGACAAATGAAAATAAAAATGCAACATACCAAAACCTATGGAATGCAGCAAAAGCAGTACTAAGAGGGAAATCTATAATAATACAGGCCTGCCTCAACAAACAAGAAAAATCTCAAACTTATACTGTACCCAAAAGAACTAGGAAAGGAAGAACAAACAAAGCCCAAAGTCAGTAGAAGGAAGGAAATAATAAAAATGAGAGCAGAAATAAATGAAATAGAAACTAAAAAAAAAAGGGTCAATGAAACTAAGAGCTGGCTCTTTGAGAAGATAAATTAAATTGTCAAACCCTTAGCCAGACTCACTAAGAAAAAAAGAAGACTCAAATTATTTATTTGAGTTTAACTCAGAAATGAAAGAGCAGAAATTACAACAGACACCACAGAAATATAAAGGACTATAAGAGAATACTGTGAAAAGCTAAACACCAACAAACTTGATAACCTAGAAGAAATGGATAAATTCTTAGAATCATACAACCTCCCGAACCAGCCTGGATGGCCTAGTGGTTAAAATTCAGCACTCTCACTGCTTTAGTGGCTTGGGTTTGTTTTCTGGTTGCAGAACCACACCACCCGTCTGTCAGTTGTCATGCTGTGGGCAGCCGCTCACATAGAAGCAATAGAAGAACTTACAACTATGATATACAACCATGCACTGGAGTGTTGGGGTGGGGGAAAGAAAAGATACTTACAACCTCTCAAAACTGAATCAAGGAGAAATAGAGAATCTGAATAGACCAATAACAAGTAAAGAGATTGAAATAGTAATCAAAAACCTCCCAAAAAATGAAAGTCCAGGACCAAATGGCCTCTCTGGAGAATTCTACCAAACATTCAAAGAAGATTTAATACCTGTCCTTCTCAAAATATTCCAGAAAATGAAAGAAGACAGAACACTTCCTAACTCATTCTGTGAGGCCAACATCACCCTGATCCCAAAGCCAGACAAGGACAACACAAAAACGGAAAATTACAGGCAGGCTGATGAACATAGATGCAAAAATCCTCAACAAAATATTAGCAAATTGAATACAACAATACATTAAAAGGATCATAAACCACGATCAAGTGGGATTTATTCCAGGGATGCAGGGATGGTACAACATCCGCGAATCAATCAGTGTGATACACCACATTAACAAAATGAGGAATAAAAATCACATGATCATCTCAAGTATCATACTTAATGAAAAAGTGTCATAACTATTTCCTTAAAAAAAGGAAAATGATGAGGATGCCCATTATTAGTGCTAGTATTTGACATTATACCAGAGTTCTAGCTAGTGCAAAACCACAACAAAACAAACAAATAAAGATATAAGAATTAGGAAAGAACTAAAACTATCATTTATCACACATGCCATGATTATCTATACAGAAAACCGAAAAGAATCTAGAATTAATCTTAGAATTAATAAGATAGGCTGCTAGATATAATATTAATATTAAAAATTCAATTGCATTTCTACATAGCCTTAAAAAATAGGAAATCTAATTTAAAAATCTTTTATAAGAACAATAAAACTTATAAAGGATCCAGGAATAAATCGAACATATGTTAAACCTTTATAAGAAAATTATATAACTTTATTAAAGAAATTTTTTAAAGACCTGAAAAAATCAAGAGACACAACATATTCATGGAGAAGAATTCTCATTATCCTAAAAATGTTAGTTCTTCCCAATTAATCTACAGATTTTAAACAGAATCCTCATAGAGTTTTTCATGAAACTTGACATGGAAGTTCTAAAATTTATATAGAAGAGCAACAGGTCAAGAAAAGCTAAGACATTCCTGAAGAACAAGAGGCAAGAAGTGGCTTGATATCGATGAGGTGTCAAAATGCAGAATAAAGCCATAGCAGTTAAGATGGTGTGGAATTGGTAGGATGTACATATCTATAGACTAACGGAATAGAACAGAAAGCCCAGAAACACATATACACATATATAGAAGCTTGATATATGACCAAGTCCATGCTGCAGATAACTGGAGAAAGGAAAGAGTATTTAAATAAATGGTAATGAAATACTTCATTAGCCATAGGAAAAGATAAACACATTAGTGCAATATTTCAAAGCCACTATTTTTCAAATCACTATTATTTGCAACCAAATCAAATTCTCTTTTATAGACATTCCAAACTCACACCAGATAAATAAACTCCAGAAGAATTAAAGACTTAAATATGTCATTTTTGTTTGTTTGTTTTGCTGAGGAAGATTCACCCTGAGCTAACATCTGTGCCAGACTTCCACTATTTTTCACGTGGGTTGCCACCACAGCATGGCTGATGAGTGATATAGGTCCACACCCAGGATCCAAACCCACAAACCCAGGCCACCAAAGCAGAGCACGCCAATCCTAACCACTATGGCATGGGGCTGGCCCCTTAAGACTTAAATATGAAAAACAAAACATTTATACTTTTGTTTCCTATAGGAAAATGTCTTTATGCAATTGGAGTAGGAAAGAAATTCTTAAATGAGATATTAAAGAAAGAAAAATTATAAAGGAAAAGTGAGACATTTAATCAAATCAAAATCTTCTATTCATCAAAGGACAGCAAAAAGGAGAAAATAAGTTGGGAAAAGTTATATGCAATGCATATAGCAGGAAAAATTGTTAACACCAAGAATATATCAGAACTTCTGCATCGTTAAACAGGATAAACAATCTAATAAGATAAATGGGCAGAAAAGATCAACCATTGCAAAGTGAGAGGGCACAGTGTACAAGACACCCTCACTTCTGACGCCAACTGCCAGCTCAGGGGCTTCCCCAGACCACACTCAGGTTTGACAATTCCCTAAAAGGACTCACAGAACTCAGTGAAAGCTGTTATACTCACAGTTTATCACAGATAAAGGATTGAAATCAATAGGCCTTTAAGATCTTTAAAAGATTAAAATGAGCCTTGGGGAAAAGCACATCGGGCCCAGTCCAGGAAAGTACCAAATTCGGAGCTTCTAGTTGCCTCTCCCCTTGGACTCAGGACAGCATTACTTTCCCAGCATCAATGAGGGACCATATATATGCATGGAACGTTGCCAACCAGGGAAGCTCATCCAAGCCTTGGTGTCCACAGTCTTTGTTGGGGCCCCATGGTCAACTGCCCATACGGCTGGCCTTCGTCTCCAGCCCCCTGCAGGTTAACTTAATACAGCATTACTCAAAGCTCCTACCATCAGTTACACTGTTAACCACATTATTAGTCTACCCGGTATGACCCTGGGCCTCCAAGCAAATAAAGACACTCCTATCAGGCACAACATTCCAAGGGCTTAGACAAATCTGTAAGAAGCTGAGGGCAAAGGCCAGATCTCTTTTTGGGAAAGATCAAATTTCTTACTATATGACCACCAATTCAGAGGGACAAAAACTCATAAGTGGCTAATAAACACACAAAAATATGTCCAATCTCACTAGTAATTAAAGACTTGAAAATTAAACCTACAATGAGATACTACATAAAGTAGTATCAGGAATTTGGCAAAAAATAAGAAGTATGACAATAACAAGTGTTGTTGAGCACATAGAGTCATGGTACTCTCATGCACTGACAGTGAGTGTAGTTTTTTTTTATTGAGATATAATTGACATATAACATTATATTAGTTTCAGGTATGCAACATAGTAATTCAATATATGTATATATTACAAAATCATCACCACACTATGTCTAGTTAACATCCATCACTGCACATAGTTACAAGTTTTTTTCTTGTGATGAGAACCTTTAAGATTTACTCTTAGCAACTCTCAAATACACAATACAGTATTATCAACTGTGGTCACTATGTTGTACGTTAAATCCCTGTGACTTATTTATTTTATAACTGGAAGTTTGTACCTTTTGACCACCTTCACCCATTTTGCCCACCGCCCATCCCCCACCTCTGGCAACCAAGAATCTGTTTTCTATGAGTTTGGGGGTTTTCTTCTTTTTTAGATTCAGCATCTAAATGAGATCATATGGTATTTGTCTTTGTCTGACTTACTTCACTTAGAGTAATGCTCTCAAGGTCCATCCATGTTGTTGCAAATGGCAAGATTGCATTATATGTATATATATATGAATATATATTGTATTATATGTATTTACCACATCTTCTTTATCCATTTGTCCGCCAATGGTCACTTAGGTTGCTTCCAACTCTTTGCTGTTGTAAATAATGCTGCAGTGCACGTGGGGGTGCAGGTATCTTTTTGACTTAGTGTTTTCATTTCCTTAGCATAAATATGCAGAAGTGGAACTGCTGGATCATATGGTAGTTCTAGTTTTAATTTTTTTTTTTTCTTTTTCTCCCCGAAGCCCCCCGGTACACAGTTGTATATTCTTCGTTGTGGGTCCTTCTAGTTGTGGTATGTGGGACGCTGCCTCAGCGTGGTTTGATGAGCAGTGCCATGTCTGTGCCCAGGATTTGAACCAACGAAACACTGGTCCGCCTGCAGCGGAGTGCGCGAACTTAACCACTCGGCCACGGGGCCAGCCCCTCTAGTTTTAATTTTTTGAGGAACCTCCATACTGTTTTCCATAGTGGCTGCACCATCTTACATTCCCACCAGCTGTGCACAAGGGTTGCCTTTTATCCACATCCTCGCCAACACTTATTTCTTGTCTTTTCGATAACAGCCCTTTTCGCACGTGTGAGGTGATAACTCATTGTGGTTTTGATTTGCATTTCCCTGATGATTAGAGATGTGAGCACCTTTTCATGTACCTGTTGGCCATTTGTATATATTCTTTGGACGAATGTCTATTTGGATCCTCGGCCCATTTTTAAGTCAGATTGTTTGTTGTTTTGCTATTGAGTTTTATGTGTTCTTTATATATTTTGGATATTGACCCCTTATCAGATACATGATTTGTAAATATTTTCTCCCATTCTGTAGGCTGCCTTTTCATATTGTGGATGGTTTCCACTGTTGTGAAGAAGATTTTTAGTTTGATGTAGAGAGGATAAATTGGAAAGACAATTTGGAGAACAATTTGCAATACCTAGAAAAATTGAAAAGATTACAGCTATGGATTCAGTCTTGTATAAACCAGGTGAAATCGCTCAAGAACATCTACAGCAGCACGGTTTGTAACAGCTTTAAATTGGAGACGTCCTTAATGTCCATCACCAGGAGAATGATGAGTAAATTGTAGTGTACAGATTTTAAAACCCATATATTGCTTAAGGATGCCTACATATGTGTTACAGTTTTAGAGAAATGTAAGGCAATGATAAAGAGCAAATTAAGGATAATGAATATCTCTGGGGATGAAGGTGGACGTGATTAGAGTGGCACAGACCAGGGGGCTTTGGCTGAGTTGGCAACATTTCATTTCTTAAGTGGGGTAATGGGTACATGGGTATCTTTTCTGTCATTCTTCGTACCTTTTGTATTCTTAAATGATGTATAGCACTTTAGGAAATTAAATATATGTGTGTGTGTGTATATTTACACACACTGATGTATGATATATGTATACCATAGCCTGTTTCGTAGGTGTATTAATTGGTTTGTACATTATTACACAATAATTGCCTTTACACCCTAAATGTCAAAAGAGAGGACTGTCAGCAATTTTACATTTATACATATGAGAAGTGGAAAGCAATTTCTATACCTTTAGATCATGTAGTTTCAGTTCCCACCTAGAATGATAATGCAGGGGTGCCTTTCTTGTTTGGGATCTGTGCTGCTCTACTGCCTTACAGGGAATGTGGTCTGATAACCAGTGACATGCTGTTTTCGAGTGCCTATGTGTTAGGTACCACGGGAGAGTTAAAGGAGAGATACAGCAGAATTTCTGCCTTTAATCATTTCAAATATATTTGATGAGGGCAGGAAGGATATCAAGGTGACTAACAAAATAGGGGAGTAAATGATAAACAGCCCTCTGTAGGGCTCAGTGAACCTCGCAGTGGTTTGAAGAAGCTCTTGGAGGGGATTGCTGGAGACTGGAGTGCTTGAAGAAGGCTTGCACGTGGCTTTTTTTTTTTTTTTAAAGATTTTATTTTTTCCTTTTTCTCCCCAAAGCCCCCCAGTACATAGTTGTGTATTCTTCGTTGTGGGTTCTTCTAGTGGGACGCTGCCTCAGCGTGGTCTGATGAGCAGTGCCATGTCCGCGCCCAGGACTCGAACCAACGAAACACTGGGCCGCGTGCAGCGGAGCGTGCGAACTTAACCACTCGGCCACGGGGCCAGCCCCTTGCACGTGGCTTTTTAAAAGCAGCTCACAAGAACCATACATGTAATTAGCCTTATTCCTCCTGATGAGGTATTTGATCAAAGCTCTTATGGAAGTAAAACTTGTTTCTAGAAAATTATTTTAAATATTATGCCAATCTTCTTACAAAGCCATTTTTAAAAATAGGTAAGCATTCAGAACATTTTTAAGGTTTCTTTAGGAATCATTCTGGCCCTGTTATTTACCTTCACTCTGAGAGCAGCCTGTAATCACTGACATTTCCAGATTTTGACTCCTAAGGACTTAAAATGCTGTATGTGAATGGATTTGCTGACTTGATGTAAATAAAGAATAGCTTCATATTTCCAAGCAACATGTATATATCTCTCATAAGCACAACATTCATCCTTCTTTCTGCTTAAACCAGTGCATTTTCCTCTCCATTTTTCTAGAGTGAAAGCTCAGATTTTGATATTTTGTTGCTTGTGTCTATATTGGCAAGGATGAAGGCTTCCTGTGAAAAAATTCTGTTTTCCACACAAGAGGAAAACAGCAAAAGCAAATGCTTTCAAAAATGTATTGCAGACATTTTCCAAAGAAGACATACAAATGGCCAACAGGTACATAAAAAGATGCTCCACATCACTAATCATAAGGGAAATGCAAATCAAAACCACAATTAGTTATCACCTCACCTGTCAGAATGGCTATTATCAAAAAAACAAGAGATATTGAATGTTGGCGAGGATGTGGACAAAAGGGAACCCTTGTGCACAGCTGGTGGGAATGTAAGATGGTGCAGCCACTAAGAAAAACAATATGGCAGGTTCTCAAAAAATTAAACATAGAACTACCATATGATCCAGCAATTCCACTTGTAGGTATTTATCTGAAGGAAATGAAAACACTAAGTCAAAAAGATATCTGCACCCCCATGTTCATTGCAGCATTATTTACAACAGCCAAGATATGGAAGCAACCTAAGTGCTCACTGATGGATGAATGGATAAATAATGTGGTGAGTGTATATATATATATATACATACAATGGAATATTATTGGGCCATAAAAATGAAGAAAATCTTGCCATTTGTGACAACATGGATGGACCTTGAGAGCATTATTCTAAGTGAAATAAGTCAAATGAAAAAAATACTATATGATCTCATTTACATGTGGAATCTAAAATCAAAATAAAGCAAAACATTAAACAATAATAAGAAAAAAACAGCTCATGGATATAGAGAACAGATTGTTGGTTGTCTGAAATGGGTGAAGGGGGTCAAATTATACAAATTTCAAGTCATAAAATGAATAAATCATGGGGATGTAATGTACAGCATAGTGACTGTAGTTAATAATACTGTATTGCATATTTGAAAGTAGCTAGGAGATGGATCTTGAAAGTTCTCATCACAGGAAGAAAAATTTTTGTAGCTATCTATGGTGACGGATGTTAACTTGACTTATTGTGGTGCTCATTTCACAATATATACAATATTGAATCATTATATTGTACACCTGAAACCAAGATAATGTTAAAAGTCAATTATAACCCAATAAAAAAATGTATTGGAAACAATGATCCATGTATGTCGTGTAATTAGGAAAATAAGATATAGTACCAGAGACATTCTGGTAGACAGATTTGTGACCACAGATAAACAATTTAAGCATCTTTCTGCCACTTTTTTTAGGAAATCAAGTGTAACCATTTCCTAATGATGAGAAATTATTCCAATGTGACTTGGAACCTATGGGTTGCAGTGTAATCACACATATCTCCATTAAAAATTGTAAAAGTCATTCTGTTTGTAAGGGTTTTTGTTTTTTGTAACTTTTTAAAGGTCATTTTGTTTTAAAATATAAAACTGAACCACACACAGGGTATATATATAATAACATATGGGGGCCGGCTCGGTGGCACAGCACTTAAGTTTGCACATTCCGCTTCGGCAGCCCGGGGTTTGCTGGTTCGGATCCCAGGTGCGGACATGGCACCGCTTGGCAAGCCATGCTGTGGTAGGTGTCCCACATATAAAGTAGAGGAAGATCGGCACGGATGTTAGCTCAGGGCCAGTCTTCCTCAGAAAAAAGAGGATTGGCAGCAGTTAGCTCAGGGCTAATCTGCCTCAAAAAAATAAATAAATAACATGTATACTTGCATATGCACAGACTGTATCTGGATACATAAACACTGAAAACATTCTTTACCTGTAGGAAGGCAACTGGGTGATTTGGGGACATTAGTGAGATGGAAATTCTTTACTATTGCTTTGTACTTTCTGAATTTTGAATGCTGTGGATGTATTATCCATTTAATAAATAAATACAGTTATTTTTATCAGTAATAATAATCCAAATTGTCATTGCACTATAACCTTCTCTACCTTGTTTGATGCTACATAATTGGTTTTAGAAGATTCAACTAAAATACAGTGCAACAAAGAATATCAACCTCATTGCTTTATAATTCCAGTTCTCATGTTATCTTGAAAATAATAACAGTATTTTTTTCTGTTTCCCACACACAAAGAAAATATAGGTGTCCCCCCTTATCCATGAGGTTTATGTTTCAAGACCCCTAGTGGATGTCCGAAACCGTGGATAGTGCTGAACCCTATATATACCATGTTTTTTCCTATACATACACACCTATGAGAAAGTTTAATTTATAAATTGGGCACAGTAAGAGATTCGCAATAATTAATAATAAAATAGAACAATTCTAACAATATGCTGTAATAAAAGTTACTGAAGATCTTAGCAACCCCAGTATACAATTTTTTTCTTTCCTCATAAAGTTGAGAACTTTCACCTTTCACTTAAAGGGACCACTTTGTGACTTCTCTTTGGCACGTCCAGATTGCCAGCATCGCTACTCTTGTGCTTTGGGGCCATTATTAAGTCAAATAAGGGTTACTTGAACACAAGAAAGTGATACTGGCGTACTGTGACAGTCAGTCTGATAAGCAACACAGCTACGGAGTGACTAATGGTGGAGTAGCATATACACTGCTGGACAAAGGGATGATTCACATCCTGGGAGGGATGGAGCAGGATGGTTGAGACTCCATCACACTACTCAGAACAGTGCACACTTTAAAACTTATGAATTGTTCATTTCTGGAATTTTCCATTTAATATTTTCAGACTGCAGTTGACCACAGGTAACTGAAACTGCAGAAAGGGAAACCATGGATAAAGGGGGACTGCTGTATGCTCAATAACATTCGTAATCAGGTAAATGTAAATTAAAACAACGAGATGCCATTTTTCTACATGTGAGAGGAGTTACGAGGAAGTGCTTCAAGGAGTGCAAACCAGGGTAGGGTTCTGAGGCGGTCAGAGAAGACCACACATCAGCTCATACTTGAATAGTTATGAAATAGAGTAAGGAGTAGTCACACAGAAAAGCAGCGGTAAGAGCATCCAGGAAGAGGCCACAGCAAGGACGAGAGGAGTGTGGAGGAGCAGGCACTTTGGGGATCCTGGGAGGGCAGGTGGCTGACCACGTGAGTCCGTGAAGGAATCGCAGGAGGAGATGTGGTAGAGGAGGTGGGAGCCAGCTCACGGAGGCCTTGTATGCTTTCTAAGTACCATGACCCAACGAAGGGAACTGGCCTTCGTGGAGGACCGGCTGACTCCAGGGCCGGCGCAGGGGAAGGACAAGTTAAACCCGGAATATCTTGTGCCAGAGAGTAAGAAAGTACTAAAACATTGATGGGGACATGTCAAAAGGTAGAGAAGCTAGTATGAAGCACCACCCACTAGTCGAATGTGGGACAATTTGAGCATCAAACTACATAAAGACAGTAAAGGATTAGAACCCATTGTCAAAAACAAGCAGTGAATAACCCATAATCTATCCAACCATCCACCTATATGCAAAAGTACAAATAAACAGAAGAGGGAGAGAAAAGAAAGCTCCTCTTTCTATAAAACACCAATTAATAAATGTAGAGGACATTGGAAAATCAGCAGCCTGCATCATTTAGTAACATCTGATTTAGAGTCATCAATGTGCACATTTGGTGAAAGTTTATGGTCTTAAAGCATCTCCCCACAAATTATTATTAACCACAAAGGGAAAAATTATACCCTTATAGTGGAAAAACCAGGCAGGCGACACCTTAATGAACTCAGTGATCAAAGTTCATGAATTACCCAGAATGGGGCAAACTGTCATCCTGGGCTCGGATATCGTTGAAGAGGAAAAAACAACCATGAATGAGGAAAACCTCCCACTATATAAGAACTTAAAACTGTAGGTTTGTGCATTTTACTCTTTTGCTCCCCACTCCTCTGAAAAATCATGGGTGAGAGTGGAGAACCAAGACTAGGCTAGGATTTCCTCATAGATGGGGAAATTTGTAACAAAATACAGAAAAATCACCCAATATATTGGAATTGGTAGGTAGTTCTCTTCCAAAGGCAGAAAAGTCTTTGCAGGGAATTTTCTTCCCAGCCACAACAGAAGATAAAGAATAAATTGCTTTTAAACTTCTGCAACTACAGAAGTAACTAGAAATTGATGCTTTTAATTTACTTCTAACTGTGTGGATAAGGGCAGAATCAGACAAGGATGTCTTTCTCGTCCTGTAACAATTGGAAAGAAAAATGAGTGCAGTCAAGGTGAAGGAGGCTATTAGCTACTTCCCATTGCCTGATTATCTCTACTGATTACTACCTGGGGCACCATCTGTCCTACCACCACCAAGCCCCAGTGGGAGGAGGCCTGGTGGGGCTGGCCTGGCAGCTGGGGCGAAAGGCAGGGACACCTTGGCTCTCAGGTTTGGCATAGCCCAAGGGAGAGCGGCCAAGTCCTGTCTGAAGAAGAGGACAGAGGCTGCAACCGGCAGACCCATCCAACTTAGTCATGGTGAGAGAGTGGAAGGGAAGTTTCAGAAGCTGAGCTCCATGGTGCCAAAGGGGTGTCAGAGACAAGATGGAAGGTAGCAAGCAGGGGCAAGGAGGGGTGGGGAATGGATTGGAGCGGCAAGGGGGATGGTCTGGATGGTCTTTCTAAAAGGCCTGTGGATTCCATACCTTGCCTTGGGTAGTGGTTACACAGGTGTATATAATTTTAAAACTCATTGCACTAACACCTAAGCTAGGACCTTTGCTTCTATTGTATGTTAATTACACCTGAACTGCTAAAAAGCCCACAGGAAGTAAACACAGCCGGAAAGGTCTGTAGCTGAAATCACAATCTTACCATAACCTCATTGGACCTCCTTCACAAATACGGAAACAAGGTGCTGAGAGACTGCACTGCCCCCAAATCGCGACTGACATAAAGAAGAGAGTTAACTGCAAAATACTTTGGGGCCTTAGTGTAAACAAAAGTGTCCCAGATGCCGTGGATTCTGCTCTTTGGTCAGACTGTAACAGATGTAATTTCTTTTGTACCAGTAGGTCTCTGGACCTTGTGAGAAGCCAGGAGGAGGGACAGAAATTAGTATGGACAATAATTTAAAATACTATCTCCCTATGTGTGCTCCACTTCAGTGGCCCAGGTTCATGGGTTGGGATCCCGGGCATGGACCTCCATCACTACTCAGCCATGCTGAGGCAGTGACACACACATAAAGTGGAGGAAAACTGGCATGGATGTTAGCTCAGGGCCAATCTTCCTCAGGCAAAAAAAAAAGGACCCCAGAGAGCTCTCTCACCCTCTTTTCATCATGTGAGGATACAAGAAGTTGGCAGTCTGAAGCTGGAAGAGGACCCTCACCAGAACCCAATCAGGCTGACACCCTGATCTCAAAGTTCCACACTCCAAAACTGTGAGAAATAAATTTGTTATTTATAAGCCAAAAAAAAATACTATCTCCCTATGAACGAAAGAAGCTGAGAAATCTATGTTTAATGAAAAAAAGTTTGCATTCCTTAGCATGGATAAAGGCTGTACCTTCTAGAAACAATGGTAGGATACAAAAAAAATACACAAAATCAATAGCTTCCCTGCCCACCAGCAATGACCAGTTAGAAACCGTACTGGAGAAGAAAGGCCCGTTCACAACTGCAGCAAAGCCATGAACTGCCTCACAGGACACCTGCGACGGCGCATTCACCGGAGGACGGAAGACAGACACAGATCGAAAGATACACCTTTTCCTTCGCAGAAATTCAACATTTAAGGAAATTCAACATTGTAAATACATACATTTTCCTCAAGTTAATCTAGAAATTGAATGCTACCTGAGGCAAAATCACAGAATTTAAAAAGATGTAAGAATACAGAAAAAAATGTACTTCAATTATGAAAAATTGCAAACACTGAAAAAAGTAGAGACAATGAAAAAACAAATAACCATTATCGGAATCCAACAATTCATAATACTTTGCCACAGTTGTTTCATTCATAGACAGACAGAATGAGATATAGGGGGTAGATTTGCTGAACCATTTTAAAGTGTTACACTCTAATACTTTATCCATAAATTCCTCAGAATGCATCTTCCTAGATGTATAGTCAGTTTGGGATGCTATAACAAAATAACCATAGACTGAGTAGTTTAAAAAAGAGACTTTTATTTCTCACAGTTCTAGAGGCTGGGAGTCCAAGATGAAGGTGCTGGCTGATTGGCTCCTGGTGAGGGCTCTCTTCCTGGCTTGCAGACAGCTGTCTTCTAGCTCTGTCCTCAGATGGTGGGCAGACAGCTCTCTCCCTTCCTCTTCTTACAAGGATGCTAATCACAACATGAGGGCCGCACCTTCATGACCTCATCTAAATTTAATTATCTACCAAAGGCCCATCTAAAACACCATCATCTTGGGGGTGAGGGGTGGAGGGTTAGGGCTTCAACATACGAATTTTGGGGGGACATAATTCAGTCCATAGTATCAGAATAAAGCCATTCTCTTACATAACCACATTACTCTTATCAGACCCAAAACACTTACCAGTATTTCCCTAATATCACCTAAAACCCAGTCCGTATTCAAGTGTGTCCAGTTGTCCTAAACATGTTGTTTATAGTTCGTTTGTTCAGACCAGAGACTATGCATTGCATTTGGTTGTTATGCCTCTTAAGGCTCTTTTCATTTATCACAGCTCCCTTCACCCTAGTTTTTTTCCACAAGATTTACTTGTCGAAGAGACAGAGTTTGTAGAAAGCCCTGCATTAGGGACCTGTTAGGTTGTTTGCTTATAAGTCATGTTGATGAAATCAAAATTGGGATGAGTTTATTATGAGCCAGATCTGAGGGGTAGCTGGAGGCCTTCCTTCCCCAAGGAAGGAAGGGCACCCAAGAGGTGCGGTGTACAGAGTGGTTATATACTGTCTTACAACAAAGAGCATGCATCACATGTAATAGGCATGACCCTCTCGCAATAGTCACGAGATTGCACAGCTATTCATGCAGCAGGGTAGCAGGTCTGCTGTCTGGATGGACACAGCAGAGTGGGTGCAGCAATCAGTTCCTAGCCTAGGGAGAGATGCTTATCCTTAAGGAAATGCCAATGTAGGGGAAGTTGCATCTTTATCTTAAGGCCATTTGTTCTTGTCTTTGGGACACAGCAAATGCTCAAAGCAGATATACAATGCATGCTCAACGGCCACATCAGGCCCTTTTGGAAAAACAAGGTCAGGCCGAATTAGTTTTACACCAAATGGCTTCCTCATATACTCCAGTATATCTTATTGCTTGTCATTTGTTTATCAGTCATTTCACTTGTCCCTATACTCCCCTTATTTCCTGTAAACTTAAGTCAGATCTCAAGACTTGATTAGATTCAGGGTAAACATTTTGGCTCTACTATTTTATTGGTGATACTGTGTTCATCAAGAGACACATAATGTCTTTTTGGCTCACTCTCTAGTGAGGCAAAGTTTGATGTCTGGTTTAAGGTGGTGATAGCTATACTATAAAAATATGTTTGGAAAAGAAAAACAGTGAAGAGGAACTTACCCCACTTGACACCAATCCATACTATAAAGCTACTATAATCTAAATAGTGTACATAGACGTAGAAATAGACAAAAAAGATAAACAACAAAGAATAGAGGGGCCGGCCCCATGGCTGAGTGGTTGCATTTGCACACTCCACTTCGGCAGCCTAGGGTTTTGCCAGTTTGGATCCTGGGTGTGGACATAGATAGCACAGCTCACAGAGCCATGCTGGGGCAGCATCCCACATAGCACTACCAGAAGGACCTACAACTAGAATATACAACTATGTATTGGGGGACTTTGGGGAGAAGAAGAAGAAGGGAAAAAAAAAGAAGATTGGCAACAGATGTTAGCTCAGGTGCCAATCTTTAAAAAAAAAAAAAATAGAGACTAGAATCAGGCCACAGTACATATGAGAGCTGTACATATAAGAGGGTAGCATTTCAAATTGATGGGGAAAAGATGAGCTATATCATAAAAAAATAGATCCCCACTTTATCCTATATCCTCCAAATAAATTCCAGATAGATTAAAGAGCTAAACATAATAACATCTCTAAAAGAAACAGGAGAAGATAAAGAATACTTTTAAAATATTGGGATGGGAAAAATAAGATACAACACCTAGAAGCCTTAAATAAAAGATTGGTAAAATTGATTTAACATTAAAACACATAAAACTTTTATAACACCATGAATAGAATAATATGAGAGAAGAATAGATAGGTAATTTCAGCAAAGGTTGAGGGCTGATATCCATAATATATAAACAGCTCCCACCAATCTAAAAGGAAATGAAAACAAATAGAGATATGAGCAAAGGACATGAATAAGAAATTCTTTGAAAATATGCTGAAAACATCTAATGAGTACTTGATAATCTGCTCAGCTTCAATAGTGGTCAAAGAAATGCAATAAAAATAACAGTGAGATATCATTTTTTACCCTCAAACTTAAAAATATTGATTATATCCAGTGATTTTAAGGGTATGGGGAAAAAATATACCCTAAAACATTGTTGGTATTGTCAACATTTAAAGGTGAATACCCTTTGATCCAGCAATTCCATCTCCTGTGGATACACATGTGTTAGGGTATTCATTGCAGCATTGCTTGTAATAGTACCCACTCGCCCCAACACAACCTATGTCCATCCAGAGGAAAATAAATTATGGAAAACATACAGCGAAATCTATGCAGCCAGTACAGAGAATGAAGTTGGCCATAAGGACTGACAAGGAAAATTTTCAAGATGCAGTATTATGTGAAAAAAACAGTTCGCAGAACAACATACCCGGTATGAACCAATTTATTTTTTTAAATTTGTCTTTTTATCTAAATACATACTGTTAAAGGTGGTTATGAGGGTAGGGTTGGAGTGTGAGGGCGTAGGGGCACTTCCTTTTATATATATAATATTTCTATATATTTAAATATATTTATTATATATAAAAATATATATATTTCTGCTTTTTATTTAAATTTTTGGGATAAAACCAAAGAGAAAGAAAAATTTCTTACTCCAGAATCTTTGAGGTAGGGGCTGGCCCCGTGGCCGAGTGGTTAAGTTCACGCGCTCCGCTGCGGCGGCCCAGGGTTTCACCAGTTCAAATCCTGGGCGCCAACATGGCACCACTCATCAAGCCATGCTGAGGCAGCATCCCACATGCCACAACTAGAAGGACCCACAACTAAGGATATACAACCATGTACCAGGGGGCTTTTGGGAGAAAAAGGAAAAATAAAATAAAATCTTTAAAAAAAAAGAAGAATCTTTGAAGTAAAAGCAACTATCACAAAATAAGACCTAGATTTAAGAAGCTAATAATAAGGATGTACATGAGCGTGTGCATTCGTGGAGTCTTGGTAGAAGCATTTAGCCAAGGAGAGTATAAATGTACTGATCTTCATGTATCATTTTCCATTTCTCCCAGATTACAAAATTCTACTCTATTGGCATACTGAATATTCCACCGTGTGTCAAACGCATGCAGCATTTTTCAAAAACTAATGTGAGAGCAGGAGTTTGGTACTGCTCACTCAGTCCCCTAGGCACAGGCCTCTTTGGCTTTGGGGTGAAAGCATCCTCAGTCATACTGTGATCACAAGACTCAAAATAACCAGAATTCTCCCCATTCTCTCCCGGACCTCCACCACAGCATTCCATTTATTACTTTTTTTCCTTCTTCTTCTTCTCCCAAAGCCCCTCAGTACATAGTTGTATATTCTAGTTGTAGGTCCTTCTGGCTGTACTATGCGGGACGTGGCCTCAGCATGGCTTGGTGAGCCATGTCATGTCCACACCCAGAATCTGAACCAGTGAACCCTGGGCTGTCGAAGCACAGCACGTGAGCTTAACCACTCGGCCATGGGGCTGGCCCCCTCTATTTATTTTTATTTTTTTGTGGGAGAAAGTATACATAACCAAAAAATCAAATTAACTTCAGGAATATTGTTTTAAAAATCCACAGCGTTAGCATCTGGTCTGATGTCCAAAAAAAATTAATCAGAACTTATGACATTTACACAACTATAGAGGTTATTCAACTTCAGAAACCCGCCTACCCGAAGAAAGCCCTTCAAACTCTGTTCTCAATCTGTGAAGAATGGTGCTGGCCCCAAGAAAAGAGCCATGGGCTTCCAAACCCTCACTGTAACACATGGGATAACTGCCTTGACCTGGCAAGTGAGGGATTCCTCACGGATAAAATGAGAGCAATAACATCTATCGGGGCATGCGTGTTGTTAAAAAGAAACAACAGGCCCAAAATGGAGTCATTTGCCCCCTGACAGCAAACCAAGACTAACCTAACTGCAGTTACAACCCCAGGAAGGTCAGTGTGGAATTTTCTGGTCAGCACCAAGGAAGCAATGCTTTCTATTCACGAGGTAATCTGCCACGTAAACCCCTTCAGTCCCCCTTAGGTAGGTTAACAAAGCCTGAAATAATCTTTTGTTTATGATTTCCTCATCTTGCCTTTAAAACTCTTTCCCTTTCTGTAGCCCTTTGGAGCTCCTCTCTACTTGCTGGATGGGATGCTGCCCAATTCATGAATCATTCAACAAAGCCAATCAGATCTTTAAAATTTACTTGGTTGAATTTTTGTTATTTAACAGATTTAGCAGCAGTGACAGGATCCAAAGTGAGCTTCTAATGGCATTTGGGGCTGAGGAGAAACACAGGTGTACCCAAGAACCTCTTCGTGACGTCACTGCCTTTCTCATCATTTCCAAAGGCCATAGCTAAGTTTCTCTTGGTTCTGAGCTCCACTCTCTTTGAGTTGAGCTCCCAGTCGAATTGGCTTTCCAGTTAGTTCCCCATTTGTTTAGAAACCCAGCCCTTGGTGTCCCCAGAACCCCAGATTCCATGCCGGGAACCGCGGGTGGCAGCTGCAATCCCCTCCTTGTTTGGAATCAGTCTGCAGTCCCTGTTTGTTGAGGTTGGCTGGTTCAACCCTTTCCCAGGTGCCCAATTCAACACTGGGAATTGGTAGTGGTTACCGGCTGGAGTGGGACTATGCCCAACTTAAAAACTGGACTGGGTCCGATTTCAGCTGGACCGGGTCCAGTGTGAGGCCCTGGGTGAATAACATTTTATCTTAAGTAAAAAACGGGATCCTTAAAATCCAAAGAGTTGAGTATGCCGCCTTCCAGCACAGCTGCTTATTTTATATCTAAGGACTGTGATCCTGGGAGCTGTAAATAACTACAAAAATGGCAAAATCTTACTGAAGACAACCTAAAAGTTTTGTGTTCTGGGAGCTTGGTTTGGTAGCTATGAGGTTGGAGGCTCCAAAATATGGCCAGACAGAAATGTGAGTTGCAGCCCATTTGCAGCCAGATATGGCTGGACAGCAATGTGGGCTGAACTCCATTCATGGCCAACGGTCCTGCCCAGCTGCTGCTGGCACTCAGGAAATTACAAGGGCGGTTAGAAGGAACACTTCAACTAGATAAGATCATTTAAGAAGTACACTTAAAAGGAAGAGTTCCCAAATTAAACAGAATGGGATACCTATTTTAATTGATATGTGGAAGCTTCCAAAAGGCTTCAAAATTCCAAAATAGCTTCATTGAAAGATTTGTTGTAAAAGGCTAATGAAAAAAGCCCAATAAAAAAATTTAGCTGCCTGTTTAAAAGATTCTGAGGGGCCAGCCTGGTGGTGCAGCAGTTAAGTTTGCACATTCCACTTTGGCGGCCCAGGGTTCTCCAGTTTGGGTCCTGGGTGCGGACATGGCACCGCTTGACAAGTCATGCTGTGGCAGGCATCCCACTTATAAAGTAGAGGAAGATGGGTACAGATGTTAGCACAGGGCCAGTCTTCCTCAGCAAAAAGAGGAGGATGGGTGGTAGATGTTAGCTCAGGGCTAACCTTCCTCCAAAAAAAAAAAAAAAAAAGAAAGGATTATGGCCTTGCATCTCTAGGAACTGTTATCTAGCTCATCAACAATTCCTAAAACTGAAGGAAAAAGGCCATAAAAACGGCCATAAGAGCAGCCTTGCCCAAAATCTAGCATCTTGTCTTCTCCACAAATATTAGTAAAAAGGCTTAAAAAAATTTTGGATTCATAACTAGGGAGCTTTATATTACTGTACCTGATTCATGGAATTAATTTTAAAAGAATGGCTGTGGAGAATCCATGTATGTGTGTCTATATGTATCTTATATATGTGTGATATTTTACCTCTGGATGGTATGGACAAAATTAAGAGCTCTGTTTAATTGGCTTAAAGTAAGTGCTTACATAAATTCTAAATGTAATAGAAATTAACCCAATGTCTTTCAAGTTAACATGAGACAAATTAATCTTTGGTAAACAAAAACTTGTTTAAGTTTGTTGGTTTGATTGAAATAGGCACGTCTTTAGAGTTGTCAATATTTGGATATGATGCAGACATGCCTGGGTTTAGCAGTCAAATATGTTCTTGTTATCTGTTACAAATTCATCAGCACAATAATAGCTTTAAATGATAGGTAATTTTGTCTAATGTCTCATGAAATGTTTGTGGATGATCTGAACATAATTGTTGGAAACAAATGATTAGGTAGATAAAAATGGGTAAGAGTTTGTGAGTACAATAATTATGTTTTATGGTCTGAATACTTGAAAAACAGCTTTCAAATTCTTTTTGGTAACTTAAAACTTTAGAATTTTGCTAAATTAAGTTAAATGATAAAAACTTGTTGAGTATCTGAGTCACTTTCAAATATGATAAAATACTGAAACATTATTGCAAAACATATCTAAGTTTATCTACTTTTGGCTTCTTATTACAGAGAAACTACAAAGTGTTTGGGTCTATTAGTAAACACGTCTTGTATTTTACTGAAAGATTGTACTACAAAGGTAATGTTTTTAGAAATTATAAAAGGTATTTATAAATTTGCCCCAAAATACTAATGTAAAAGAAAGTTTATAATTGCTTACCTAGTTTTTACTTAGAAATTAAGGTCTGTAAGGGTTAAAAGTTCTAACTGATATACATAAAGCTACTAAAAATTAATAAGGAAAACAGTTCTGTATACAAGGAAAGTAAAATATGTTTTTGGTAAAGAATGTATAAAGAGGGGGCTGGCTCAGTGGCGCAGCAGTTACGTTCTCACGTTCTGCTTCTCGGTGGCCCAGGGTTCATCGGTTTGGATCCCAGGTGCGGACACGGCACCGCTTGGCATGCCATGCTGTGGTAGGTATTCCATAAATAAAATAGAGGAAGATGGGCATGGATGTTAGCTCAGGGCCAGTCTTCCTCAGCAAAAAGAGGAGGCTTGGCAGCAGTTAGCTCAGGGCTAATCTTCCTCAAAAAAAAAAAAAGAAAGAAAGAATGCATAAAGAATGGAAGTATTTTTGTTTGTTGGGTTAAGAAAAACAAATTTGTCCTAAAGTACTAGAAAGGAAGAACGAAAGCATGGGACAAATTCTGAATGTAAAAAGAAAGTTATAGAATGTTTCTGAAAGATAAAGTCTGAAAGTTTTATGCCTGGTCAATTTGGCTAAAATTAAAGTAAATCCAATTAAGTAAATGAATTTTAATGAAAAGTAAGCTGGTACACGAATTAGAATTCGGCTTTCTCTTTCAAAAGGGTATGCTCCATTTGCCCTTGACTGTTTCACAGCGACAAGATCAGCAGACACTTGATCTTGTTTGACAAAGGGTTTTAAAATCTTTTGCTATTTCTGACAAGCTCCTCCCACCCTCCCACAAATATTCAAATCCTGAATAAATGCTTTCTTTTGACCTGGAAGAAAGAAGAGAATTTCTCTCAGGAATTTCAGAGGGCCCCTGAGACTTGTCAAAAAAATTTGTTCTTGTCCTATAAAGGGGGGGATACTAATTAGGCTTGTTTGGAATGCTAAATTGCATGGGAAGCTTTGTCAAGTAAATGATGATAAACCTTCTTCAGTTATATTGTGTAGGTAAAGATTATTCACTATTTCAACCCTGCTACCTTGCTTCCAACATCACAAGGGGAATAAACCACGATTGCATTCTATTATTTAATTTGGTTTACAGATGGATCTTACTTAAACTATAAGCAAGGATGTTATAAATCTGGATATGCTGTCCAGCCTCAAGAATGCCTGCTACTTTCTATTAACTCTGCTAACCCACTAAGAGGTTTCCTTCTTTAAGCTCAAGAAATTGCCGTGAAAGAGAAGAAACAAAGGTGGCAACAAAAGGGGGGAAACAATACTTTTGGAAACTTTCTCCCACAGTGGCTCATAAAGCCCATACTCATTGTGCTATATGTCCCAAATATAATCTAGGGAAAGTATTTCATGAGTCACAAGGCCACTTTCCCCTTCCTAAGGGACCCTTTGAGGTATAACAATTGGACTTTGTCTAAATGCCACCATCTCAAGGATAAATATATTGTAATGATCTGTATGTTCTCATGTTGGGTTGAGGCCTTTCCTTCAGAAGAGTGATGGCTTTAGGTAAATTATTATTGAAAAGGATAATTCTTGTTTGAGGAATTCCTACTGAGTTACATGGTGACCAGGGAACTCATTTCACTAACAAATAATTAAATCTATTTGTAACATTTGGCCAATAATGCAGCATTTCCATTGCACTTACTATCCCTGATCCTCAGGATTGGTGAAAAGAACTAACAGCATAATCAAAACTTAATTGGCAAAGCTTTCAGAAGCATTTAATCTCTCATGGCCAAAAGCTCTTCAAACTTAGATCTACACCATTTGGTAAGCATTGACTGTCTCCTTTCGAGATAATAACTGGATGGCCTATGAAATTAGATGAGGAAATATAAGAACCAACTTTGCTTAAGGGAAATATTACATTGTAATCAGGGTCCCATCGAGATGCTTAAATGAAAGGTTGGTAGCTGATTCTTTTCACAGAGCTCCCAGACCTTAAGGATCATGGACTATAACCTGGAGAATTTATTTATCAAAAAGGCATCAAATAAAGGACTCTGCAGCCTGTTGGAAAGGACCATATCAGGATGAGAAGAAGACAGTATCTGTTGTAGACAGCTGTCCCAAGACTCTGGACCAGGCCTGTATTCCCAACCTTGTGTCTCTGCATTTAAACCATCCTGATGCTTAAACTGTATACCTATTTTATAATTGTTCCATTTAAGGTTTCAAAATACTATCATACTTAAACAAAGTGGCTGATTTGGAACAGACTGGTCTTGAAGGCCAGGCATTTATCGGGTGGCTCCTAATGGAACTCAATGGTTATGGGGAACAAATCTCTGGCCTTGGCTACTGCCTGGATGCTAAAACACTGCACCCTGAGCTTCCTTGGATGCAGGGAAGGATTCAGACTGAGCTAGCATCTGTTGCCAGTCTCCCTCTCTTTAATGCCAGGTGGGCTCATTCAGTGTTCCACTGGTATGACCACAGAGCAACTAGCTATAGTTGTTCCTTTGGGGCTAGAGGATGCCATATCACACACAGAAGTCCTTAACAGTAGTCAAACAGGAATAGCCTTATTAGATACTGAAATGTCTTTAACGAGAAAGGCTGTCCTTCAAAATAGAATGGGCTTAGATATTCTTACAGCCTCCCAAGGTGGTACATATAAGTTATTCAAAGTGAATGCTGTATTCTTATACCTGAGGACTTTTCCAATGTGTCATCTCTGCTAAAGCACACAAAGAAAACCAGGCGAATGCCTTAAGCAATCTTATACCTGGTCTTGATTTGTTTAGTTGGCTCCCTTCCAACATTGGCTTCCATTTGCAACCTGGATTGCAATTCCTATTTCTATTGCTCCTTGGAATTCTTGTATTGGTCATAATATTCAAACTAATTACTGTTTTCACAGTATTGTATGACTGGCATGCAAGCTAGAGTAATGATTACTCAGCAAGTTGAGATGGTTGATTGATCCTACAACCCTGAATGAATCCCCTTTTATTAAGGCTATGCCTAAGAATTCTTTTTAAGCTAATCCTTTCAAGTATTGGATTACCTGTTCTATGATTGATATGAACAATGTAACTATAAGAAGTCATGTAAAGGCACATATGCAATGTTTGTGTGATAATCCAAAAATAATTGACAAGTTACATAGCCTCTGAAACACTTCCTCTGTTAATATATACCTCTACGCTTGTCCACTATATCTGACTATTTCCCCCCAATGTGGATAACTGGGCAAATCAATGAAATAAAAGCCTAGCACTGAGGGATCTGATGGACCCAGGGCAGGCAGCAACCACCCTTGCACCCAGGGACAATATTTTGATCAGCAATGCTTTCTACTGAAAGATTATTGATCAAAAGAGGAAAATAAAAAGAGATTTTCACATATTGATGTATATGGGGTAACTATTCAAGTTCAAAACCGATTCAGCTTGAACTAGAAAGCCTGACTTACGGCCTATCAAACATACATTGTACATCTGCTTATCCATTAAAGTAAGCAATCTCTCTTGAGATAAAGAATGCATACTTCCCCTCCTAGGCCCTATTTGTAACAATGCCCTATTGATAACACGAGGATTAGTCCCTTTCCTGGCATCAGGGTCATGTTGACCCGCTGATTTGCAACTGAATACCTCTTTGAAAACGTATCCTGGGTGTGTTTACTGTATCCTCTTTGTTCTAAAAAGATATAAAACTGTACTGAAAGCCATGCTTCTCTGGAATGCCTTCTAAGGCCTTCCTGGGTTATAATCCTCACTCTGGCTCATAATAAACTCACCCCAATTTTGATTTATAGGTTGGTTATGGATTATTTGTGCTGACAAACTTCAATGTGTATACTTAGCATATGGATTCCCTATTCCCAAGAATGGAAGATATTTCCCCAGAATTACAAAGTATAATCATACACCTTCTCTCCTAATGATGTTATATTAACAAAACCATAAAATTACGTTTGTAAAACATGAAGATGTTTAAAACAGTATACTTATCTGTATGTTACGGAACCAGGTTCATTTTTGCCCGCCACCCACAAAGCCAAGCCCAGAGACGACGAAATTGCAGCAGAGGGAGAGTTTACTCACAAGGCACCATGCAAGGAAGCGAGAGCATGAGCCTCAAACTCACTTCCCCAAAAATAGGACTCAGGGATATTTATCAGATGGGGGCAAGGTGGTCTGACACGTGGAGAGAGGTGACTGGAGGTGAGGAGAGGTGACCTAATTGATGATTTGCACAAGTGTAATCAGACTTCATGGCTCCTCATAGGATCCATGTTCACAAAATGGCGGTGTTAGCATGATCTGAGGGTGGAGTTTTTAGCCTCTTGTAGACGAAAATAATCCATAACCAATCTATAAATGAAAATTTGGGTGAGTTTATTCTGAGCTTAAATTTTAGGATTATAACCTGGGAGACTCTTTCCACAAAGGAACAGAGCACTCCAAAGAAGTGGGGATACATAGGGTGGTCATATACCCTCAAAGAGGGTGTTTCACATATGATTGAAATGTCCCTCCCACAATAGTCACAAGATTGCCCTGTCTGCACAGCCCTTGATGGACACAGCAGGTAGTGGGTCTGCTATCTTCGTGGGGGTAGCAGGAGGCAAGTCTATTGTCTTGAGCTGCTCGGTCACAGGTGAGCGCAGCAATCATTTTCTAGCCTAAGGAAAGATGCTTAATCCTTAAGGAGACGCCAATTTTGGGAGGGGGAGGGAAGTTGCACCTTTATCTCAAGGGCCTTTTGCTCTTGCCATAGGGAATCTCTAAAGCAGATATACAATGCATGCTCAAAGGCCTCAGTCAGGCCCTTTTGGAAAGACAAGGTCAGGCCGAATTAGGTTTACACCAAAATGGCTTCCTCATATATTCCAATATATCCTATTACTTGCCATTTTTATTTGACACTCTTGATGTCTAAAGGTCGCCTATCCAACATCTACGCAGGCCCAGTTGATGGGTTGGTGGTCTCAACCGGCCTGAAGAGCACAAGGAGTTCTAATTCCTGAAAAACAGCTCACACACTCATTACCATGGTGACCCAGGCTCCGGGAGATGTTATCTATAGGAGCCTAGTGGGAGATGTTATCTATAGGAGCCTAGTGGGAGTCTGATACCGTATGGCCTAAGCAGCATGGTCAACAATGGGTGGGTTAAACAGCTAAAACTATAACCAGTAATTGCAAAAAGGAAAAAAGCTTTAGTTCCTAGCTACTTAATCATCAACGGCTAACTCTGTGCCGGTTTCATGTATTTATTACACTTTTTTCTTTCATTGAAATCATATTCATTTTGTTAGAATTTCTAGCCCAAACATTATATTCGAAGGTGAGAGCAAACAAACTGATATAAGTGAAGTTCTTGGCACTTTAATCTTAGTTTGACATTTAGATGAGTCACTCTCAAATAAATAGAATGTCATGGGATACCTGAATTTCTTTAATTCTGAGGAGCCAAGCGGACAAGTCCCATGTAACATGTATTCAAAACAAGACTTGTTTGGATGCTAACTAGAGTTACGTGGTAATCATTTTCAATATATTCAGATACCAAATCATTGTGCTGTACACCTCCTCCTGGTCAGAACAGGGGACCTGGTCCCCCTGGCTTCTGCTACCAAGACTCATTTGCACAGCACTTCACAGCCTCCCAAGCCTCTTGCTTCTTTGCTGCCCCTACAGACAAACACGTAGTCCATTTTTAACCTAAGGCCTTCACTAATTTCCTTATGGGAAACAAGGGAAGAATGAAAATGACTACTAAGCTTCTGGTCTACCTGGCTGATCTCTAGTTCCAGACTGTTCCACTGAGACTGTCAGGCAGAATTCTCTTTCCCCAGCCCCCTTTCCTCCTTAATTAGCAGGACTTAAGGTAAAGGCCTTCAACAATAGAAGTCCAATAGCCCCTCAGGGAAGTACTCCGTCAAAATTTGCATTTCTGAGAGGCTTCCAGGGGGACTGACTCAAATTCATCTTTCTCTTCTAGAGGCTGGCTGTAATTGTGGAACTGCAGGATAAAACGTTAAAATGCAGGCGAAAATTAGGAATAGCTTGCAAGATGTACAATTTTGGGCTAAGAAATCTAAAGACTGCCCTCCAAACTTTTCACCCTCTTAAACGCTACCGTGTACATTTATTTAAAGGCCCTCCAAAATGATAGTTTTGCTTAAGTTCCAGAAAGATCAGACAGTATTTTAACCAAGTAGAAAAAGGAAGAGGTATGACTCTACAGTTTGCAAGATAAAAGTTCAAGGATTAAATTCCCCACTTGCTTCAATAATTGGACCCATCGACACCTTAGGTAAGAAAAACACAGCAACTGGTGTATTACATTACTGAGTTAATGCGGGTACTGGATTCTGAGTTGAGGAACTACGAGGTGCAAACCTTTGCGGTATATATAGTATTTCCACGGTAGTTTTATGGACTCCGTAAGAAGCCCTTGCTTGGTCTTTAAAGCTGGGCGTTGGACGACAAAAGGAACGGAGCTGATTTAAATAGTTTATCAGTTCTGAAATCAGCTCTACCTTAGTCTACACAGCGGCGACCAGCTCAATTAGTCCACACCCTCCTCCAACCCGGCAGCCACGGCAAGAGCCCCTTTCACTTGGCGCGATTACAAGGAAAACCAAGAAATACTTTTAAAAAATATACATGCCAAAGAACTGGAGTTAAGCTCCTAGCGTGGGGCTGTGTAAAGCTGTGGCGAGTCACTGAAGGAAGTTGGGGACTGGGGGCCTGGCACTCGGGGAACAGAAGAAACAGGAAAGCTGGGGGCTGGCGGAGGGTCGCGAGCACACTTTTATCTCGGATTGGCTCAGACTTTCTTTATGGCGTCACCGGGTACCTGCCTGTAGCAAGGCCCCGTCCCCGTGACGTCACGCCTCGCTGGCCAATGGGAGGCCCGAGGCTGCGGGCCCTGAGGAGGGCTGCGGGCCCTTTTTGTGAATGAAGCTCCCCGGAACAGCCCTCCTGGGGGCCCCGGGAGCCGCGGCCCGCTGTACTCGGCCGCCTCGGCAGCAGCGTCCGCGGCCGTGGTGGGCGCGCGCCGTGTCCCAGGCAGCGCCGACCGCCCGCCGCAGCACCGTCACCCCTGGGGGCGGGCTGGGGGCGCCCGCGGCGGCAGGAGGCGCTGTAGCCAGGGCTGCGGCGCGGTCCCGCGGCGGCCGCAGGAGGGAGCGGGGCGGGCGCGGTGGGCCCGGCCCCTCCTCCGGCTCCGGCTCCTGCGCGCCCGCCTCCCGCCAGCTCGGCCAGCGCCCGCCGTCGCCGCAGCGCCGCTCCGCGCCCGCGGCCCCGAGCGCCCGCGCGCCGGGCTGGCGGGGGCCTGCGCGCGCGGGGCCATGGTCGTGGCCCCCTGACGGGCCGCGGCCACCTCCATGAAGCGGAAGAGCGAGCGGCGGCCGAGCTGGGCCGCCGCGCCCCCCTGCTCGCGGCGCTGCTCCGCGTCCTCGCCGGGGGTGAAGAAGAGCCGCAGCTCCACGTCGCAGGAGCTGCACCGCCTGGACCAGCGGGACGACCTGTACCTGGACATCACCGGTGAGCCGGCGGGCGAGCGCGCGGCACCCTGCGCCGGGTCCTAGCGCGCCCGCCGGGCCGACCGCCTCCACCCCACCTCCACAAAAGCCCCGCCGGCCACACCCCCTGGGGAGCCCGGCTCCCCGGGAGCGCCCCTCTGCCCCGAGTTCCGCGCTGTGTTTGTTGCGAGCTGTAACTTTATCCGGTTTGCACGCTCCTACCCCGGCAAGACGGGCCGAGGGTCACCTTTCGGAAGCGCGGGCGTCAGCTCGGCGCCTGGGCTTTCTCTAAGTTCGGGCTGATCCCGCCCCCGGCCTGCCTGCTCGGTGGGTCCTCGCGGGAGTCGGCCTCGGGAGCGCCCGGAGGGCTCGCCGCGCGCGCGCGCTGCCCGCGGAGCTGCCCGGCCGCTGGGCGCTTGCCAGACCTCCCCGCGCCCAGGCCGTGAGTCCCGCCGGCGCGCTCGCCCCCGTGCGCGCACGTGAGCGCCGGGGCCGCCCGCAGGGGTCGTTCCCGTCCGGGGCTGCCAGGAGTGTGGCACGCTGGTGGCTGCTGAACCGGTCAGCGTGCTGAATGCCCAGGCTGGTCGCCTTTGAGAAATCGCAGCTAGCCAGAGCAAGTAGAAAAGAAGCCCTTTGATAGCCGTTTTATTATTAGTGCTGATTCTACCATTCTTGAAGACTAGTAAATCCAATTTGGCAGCTGTTGGGTTTGCCAGGATCGACACTGAAGCGTGTGAACGCATTAAATGTGACGATGTATGTGGAAACGCTTTGTAAACAGCATAACTGTCCACACTTTTGGGGGGAATTTGCAGTCTGTTTTTGTGGCGCCGAACGTGTAAACCTCGGTGTGGGGTTTTTATAATCTCTTTCCCGCTCTGAGCCTTTGATAAACCGGATGAACTGGAGTGGTCAGAACGTTAATTTAGAAAGGGGTGAGACAAACAGAAATTTACTAGAAATTATTTTCTAGGTTGATGGATAGTTGGAAACTAAGGTCCATTTAAAACAAAGCGGAGAGTAGAGCGGAGGGTCTCTCAGCGTTCGGTGGATGGCCCTTGGGGAAGGAGGAGGGAGGAGGAAGGGGTTGCCTTAAGTACCTGTCCCAGGCTGCCACCTGCGCAGGTCAGCGGCACACGCGTGGCGCTGTAGGAGATGAAGCCAGCTTCCTGAGGCTGAGACGAGGTCCCATCGCTGCCCCCGGAGATGGCCCCGCTGATGAGGACCGGGGTGGAGGACACACATTCCTTAATGCCTTTTGTTACTTATAACTCTTCAAAGGAACTTTATTTAATAGCATTTAATTTTAGGGCAAGTAAGGCACTCATGGCACACAACTCTTAATTCTCGAGGTACGCAGGAGTATATAGTGAAAAGTTGGTCTCAGCCGCCGGGGGTCCTTCCCCAGAGGCAACTTATGTCCTGGTTTCTTGTGAATCCTTTCAGAAATAGAATCTGCGTGCATACACGTATATATACTATACCCAAGCGCCACACATACAAAATGTTTTGCACATTTTTTCTTCACAGTATTCTTAGCAGAACGATTGTTCTGTATTAGTATATACAAAACTGCCTCATTTGATTTTAATTACTACTGCTTAGGCCAAGGTAGATAAAGTTTTAAAGTATAAAACCAAAGAAAAGTGTATGTGGATTTAAATGTATGTATGTTTTATGACTTGTTTAGACAGCTCCCTATTGATGAATATTTAGGTTGTCTCCAATCAAAAAGGAGGTTTTTGGCAGCAAAGTCATTGGAGTAATTCTTCCGTCTCCTTTATGGATTAAAAAAATGCGATGTGGCTGGCTTTCAGTGAGGCAGTGAACAATGAGTTAATGTCAGAAAATATCACCAAGCAGAATATTGAGGAAAGAGTTAGTGCATTATATAAAATCAAAATGCTGTTATTTATAACCCCAGGTAATGGAGCGATCCAGCCTCAATATAAGATCACTCTGATGTGGGAGTAAGGGGGTCAGCTTTCCCTGGCATTTCTCCAGCCGTGTCGTGTCCCTGAGTGACAGACTTGGCTTCCTGGAAAAATGAGACTAAATCAGTCTGTTTCCACGTGATACACAAGACGAATTAAGTAACTTTGGATGCAGGGTGCGCATGGCGTTTTGTTGGCCTTGTAGGGAGGGCTGAGGCTTCATCCTCAGCAAATGGCAACCTGGTCCAATCCTTCCCACCTTGTCTTTCCCTCGGTCATTATTTTCTTAACTTGAAAAGCAATGCGTGTACCTTTTTAAAGTCGAACTTTAACAAAGGAGATATATGGATATAGTCTCCCTCCCCGGTAATATTTTCTTTCCCTTCAGTTTTCTCTGCATGTTCAGGTTTCTACAGATTGTCCCCGTACCAGCAAGAGCAGTCCTCTTTTTAATGGCTGCATGGTATTGCATTGTGTGGCTGAATTGTGATTGATTTAATGGTAATAAATAAATGGTTATTTGGGTTTTCCTGTCCCTACTGCAAACGGCTGCAGTCTCGTCTGTGTATGTGTCTATCTGTATGTGTGACTGTATCTGTAAACTAGAAGTGAAGAGGCCAGGCCAGAGTATATATAGGTTTATCCATTCATCAGTGGACTTTTTTTGGTGATTATGAATAATGCTCTTATGACCATTCATGGACAAGTTTTTGTGTGGACATATGTTTTCAGTTCCTTTGTGTATATACCTAGGAGTGGAATCATGGGGCTGTATGGGAACTGCACGTCTGAACTTTTGAGGAACTGCCAGACTTTATTCCAAAGCAGATGCACCACCAGCACTCCCACCAGCATGTACCAATCATTCTGTATCCTCACCAACACTTAGGACTGTGACGATTATTTCCCAGGGGGTTGTTTTGTAAAATTAATGCACATTATCACTTCTGCCCACTGTACTCTTAAGTATGTTAAAAAATTTAGCCCCTTCACATTTTTATTGCAATCTATTTTATCTGTAAGTTGAATTCCCATAGATCCCAGGGTATTTCATGTGTGTGCATTTAATATAGGATGCTTAATGCCTGTCTTTGTTCCTGTAGCCCTTTGTTATGTGGTCGCTATTGTTTAGGGTCTGGCCAGCCAACTCCCTGCACTGGGCATTTACTCCTGCTAGGAGTGGACTGATGAGGGTTTTATTCCCACCGAAACCCATCAACCTCTCATTGACCATTCACTTAGTTCTTGCCATGTGCAATGTCATGGATTTTTGCCTGGGCTGTATTCCTGGTGCAGTTCCAGTGCACCTGTGAAAGAAAGGTCATAAATGCAGTGTAAACTGTGTGTGTTAATACTAAAGAGATACTGAGGAAAGATATGATCAGAATGAGTTGTTAGCAGTCCAGGAAGCTGGGGGAAGAAGAGGAGTGAGGAGGGTTTTTAGTTGGATGTGGAACTAGATAAATACCAAAGGAAAAATTGTTGGACATAGTCAGGTTTTTGATTTTCCTATGAACCTTTTTGCAACCAGAAGTCTGAATCTTTTTGATCTCTTTGTTCCTGTCCCTTAAATAGGGCCCTCCTTATGTGATAGTGCACATTATCCATTCTTCTTTCTTAATATAGGAAAAAAATTTTAAGGACTATAACACTACTACGTAATCTCTGTGCTTGATAATTTATAGGATTTAACAGTTGGTACAGAACTTTGTTTTACTTTTTAAATTTCTGACTAATCAAGAAAATTGGTAATAACTACTGACTAAAGAAGATTCTTGGTGGTTTGTCTAAATTAAAAAAAAATTTTTCAGTGTCTGCCATGATATTCTACTTTTCAAAGAGTGCTTTTATTATAACAGTAATTTTATTGGAGATTCTCTACTGGAGGTCAGGCTTGTCATTTAAAAGCAATGATTAATGATGTATTGGATACTCATCAAATAAAATTAAACAGGTACAGCGCTGCTCCCACTCACTTCCTTTTAGGATTTAAAAAATTCACAGTAGACATCATTAGACAGGGAAAATTTATTCATTAATTCAAGAAGTATTTATTGAATGCTTACTGTGTAAATTAGTCATGTATATTCATTGTTTGCAGTGATAGAAATATGTATTTTTTTTGATAGAAAAGGAATGCTGTTACGTGGGGCACTGATTCAAGGAGGAAATCATTTTTCAAGAGTTTCATGTAGTAGATTGAGATTCATCAAAGTATGTAGTGTTCCTTTTTTTTGTTGCTTATGACTTATTTCTGTACTTACTCTTGTGAATTTATTTTCCTGATTTATGTGCCTACTTAATTCTTCGACATCTTTTTTTTTTTTAAATATCTTATTTTTTTCCTTTTTCTCCCCAAAGCCCCCTGGTACATAGTTGTATATTCTTCGTTGTGGGTTCTTCTAGTTGTGGCATGTGGGACGCTGCCTCAGTGTGGTTTGATGAGCAGTGTCATGTCCGCGCCCAGGATTTGAACCAACGAAACACTGGGCCGCCTGCAGCAGGGCACGCGACCTTAACCACTCGGCCACGGGGCCAGCCCCAATTCTTCGACATCTTTGCTTCTGATGGTGTCATGTTAGTTATCTGCTTTAAGTCGAATTCCTTAGACGTTCTGGCCCTACACACAGACAAAACCTTAACACAGTTTAAATGTTACTGGTTCAGTGGACATGAGTGGTTGGGCTAGATGAGGGGAAAGTGGAATAACTGGGTTAGTCCCAGTTATTAGTTATTAGTACTAGAAATGGTACTAATGGTACTGATGCCAGGAGTGCGGTCAGTGCAAACTGTAACTTCTCCGTGCCTTTTTTTTTTTTAAACATTGGCACCTGGGCTAACAACTGTTGCCAATCTTTTTCTTTTTTTTTTCTGCTTTATTTCCCAACCGCCCCCGTACATAGTTGTATATCTTAGTTGCAGGTCCAGGATCTGAACCCTGGGCTGCCGCAGCGGAGCGCACGAACTTAATCACTCGGCCACGGAGCTGGCCCCTCCGTGCCTTTGATGGGGAATGAATTTCCCCAATTCCTGTGGATGCGAGGAAGACCTGGGTGAAACCACATTGTGGATTTTTAGGATGGAAGGAAGGCAGGCACTGATGCCTACCAGTGAAATTTCTTGGAAATTTCTGGGATTGTCTCTGTGGATCTCTGAATTGACAGGACAGGGGTTCCGTTTTTTTGAAAGAATTTCCAGAGATCATCTAGAAGTATAACAACCATCCAGTTTTCCCTCTGAAGAAGCCAAGACCAGAGATAAGTACTTTTGGCCAAATTGATGCAGTTTCTTATTGGCAGAGCCATGACCTCCTGACTTTCATTCTTTCTGACAGCTGAAGCTGCTTCACAGGGGTGTACATAAAGGACTTACTGAATATCTGCCACTGAGTCCTGTGCGACCTTGGCTGGTAGACCATGGCGTAGTCCAGGCTTGATAAGTAGTCTGTAAAGTTGAGTTGAGAGAGATGAATAATTACCTAGTGAATCTGGAAAAGTGAGCAAACTAAGTACCCAGTTCAGGTCCTCCAGAGCTCATATGGTTTTCCGAACTGGCCGTCACCACAGTCCAAATTTTCCAGATATTTCATTCATTTGAAAAAGGTGTAATGAAGTGTGTAATGAATACCTACTCTGCCAGGTCTTTTTTTCCTCAAGTGCTAAAAATAAATCACTGCTGGAGATAGGCCCTGCTCTCATGGAGTTTCTGTTTTCTGTGATAATGGAGAAAATGAATTGGATTGTCTGAGGGAGGATCAGCATAGAGAGGAACTGTATCATGGTGGAAATCTTTGGGTAAGAAACACTTGGTGAGCTTTTGAAGAGCTCATTCTAGTGGTTAGGCATGAGGACAGTGGGAAAACTAGTGCCTGCCCACGGTGGGACTAAACACAGCCGGATCATCAATAACCGTTTGGAGCCTCTCTTTTCTCAAATGTTTAAAGATGAAAAGTCCACAGAGTTGTTGGGAGGATGAAATGAAGAGGATGCTTGTGAAGCGCCTGGCCTGGTGCCCTGTTGACAGCCAGGGCTCCCTGAAGGGTCCGCAGAATCACAGGCATGCCCACCGTGGGCAAGGCAGAGGGCAGAGGGAGCAGTCCTCGCGGAGGGAAGGGCCTCCAGCTCAGAAGCCAACGTTTCCCTCGTATGTGCACTTGCACCAAAGGTTCAGTGAATCAGCAGCAGTGAAAATGCAGCGTGTTCCTCTCTCTGCTTCTGAGAGTGGTCTTCAGGGCAGAAACGCTCCCCGTGAGGCTGGCTCGGTATTTGTCAGAGCGGAGGAGGAGGTTTGCGTCATGTTGATAATCTTTTCTGCTTTAGGAGAGACGTTACAGTTTCTCTTAAAGATACCTTATAAGAGGAAGAATAAACCAAAGCTGTTCCTTCATTTTTGAGCTATTGTTATATATGTTTATTATACTGAAGAGTTTGTATATTGCCTGATATTAAATTGCAGCAAAGCTTATGGCGGTGGGGGGGGATTCTTTGTAAAGATGCAAAGGGCTCACGGGAGGCCTGAGGTGTAGGTGTAGAAGGTTATAGAAAATAAAACATGCATATTAAGTTCTTGAATGATAGAATATAAATTTTTCAGTGGTTAATTTAAAGCATGATTGTGCCCTAGTGCATTTGTTTTAAAAGAGTATTTCACAGTTCCGAAAGATTTTATACTGGTGGTGCATATTATTGGCAGACAGGGCATTTTTTTTTTTTTTTCTGGGTAAAAAAAATGCTTTTCAAAGGGCTTTTCCATACTTAATGTGCAGCACAGAGACCCACTTTACTTGGAAGGGGCGGGAGTCGAACATAAATAACAAGTTCTATCTTTAGATCTATTTTTTATTACACTGCAAAACAAATACTTTTAGTAGCCACTATTTTGTTTTCCTTCCCATTCTAGCCACAGAGTATTTTTAATCTTATTAAGTTCTTTAATTAAGATCCTTCACATAAAAATTACTTTACAATTACCTGTTGTTGAAATGACAAGTATGAGAAGATGGGTTTGTCTGAACATTTCAGAGCCATTGCTCGCCCAGCACAGGGCCTTACTGAGCGAGGTAAGTCGGTGGAGGGCTGGCGTGGGCAGGAAGTGGAGAGTGCGCTTCAGAGGCAGGGAAGCTGGGTCCGCAGGAGCTGACCGACCCCATCTTCAAAGAGTGTTTCCTTGCCGTACTTGACTTTTAGCTTCCCAGGTTAGTCGCTTAATTTCTAGAAGTGGTGACTACCATATTAGGCAGAGATTACCTTAGAAAACGTTTTCCAAAATGAAATTGATTTTAACTTCCTAAATACAAGGATATTTAACTGGAATGTGTACGTCTCATCTGGATTCACTAGTTTGTATGAAAGTTTTACGCCCTTCTCTCTCTCTTTTTTTCTATAGCTTTTCATGGATACTGCTCCAACAAAGGTATTCAGATCATTGACTCTCCTTTGCGGTTCTTTCTGATGATTTTAAAACTGTAGATTTAACCTGTTAGCTGTGATTCTCGGTCCCAGCCCTTCCTGTTTGCTTGTCTGAAATTTAGTTGTAGGTAGCAGATTCCATTTTCTTTAACTATAGAGTGTCTTTCGTATGTTTACGACTTAAGTTGAAATTTGTCTTTATATGAAAAGTTTTGTTGGTTTCTGTGTATAGGTAATGCTGAAACTAGTTTCTGTGATATTTTATTGGGTTAATTATGAATGCTATGTTTTGGTTGGTGCATATTTTTGGTAAGACTAAACTTTTGCCGTTTTAATCAAATCTCACTTTTGTAGACTTTTCCTGAAAGGATACTTACAATGAGTTGTTATAACTTTAAAAGCTATTTTTTTTAAAGTTCCTCAAATAGGGTCAGTTATCAAAAGAACAAATCTGAACAGCTATATATCTATATATCTTCCCCATTTTTTAAAAAAAGATTTTATTTTTCCTTTTTCTCCCCAAAGCCCCGCAGTACATAGTTGTATATTTTAGTTGTGGGTCCTTCTAATTGTGGCATGTGGGACCCGCCTCAGCATGGCCTGATGAGCGGTGCCATGTCCGAGGCTGGGATCCGAACCAGTGAAACCCTGGGCCACCGAAGCAGAGCGTGAACTTAACTAGTCCGCCATGGGGCGGGCCCCTATATCTTCCCAAACTTTAAAAAGATTCCTCACTTTATTCTCTTGGTCTTTTATTCGGCTCCTTAATTCTTAGTATCATTTCTATTCTAGAGGAGCAGTTCTCTTAGACTCCTTTATTCCCAGTCACTTCAAAGATTTGCTCCCATCGTCTTTGCGTCTGAAAAGCTGAGTAAATTCATTCTAATTATGTAATATACATATTGACTTCATTTCTCAGGTAGTTCACTTTTATACCATTAAAGTTTGGTCGGCAGTGTACTTCTCACAAGAGAAACATCTTGTTCCTGATGTCAGTGATATTTGTTGTTCTTTCAAGTTCTAATTTGAAAGTAAAATTACTTTCTTGGCACTGCTCTCGAGTTTATGACACTGATCTTTTTATACTCAATCCATAATGCTATAATAGCGTTACAGATTCGGAAGTTTGCAAAGCCCTCTATTTTAGGACCATCTCAGCTGAATCATTCTCTGCATTTTGCTAATTTACACTCATTTGTATTTGTATGAATTGTGCTATGGAATTAATTAGTGTATCCATTCAACAAATATTTATTGAGCAGCTACTTTGAGCAAGGGATTGGGCCAAGTATTATTGAGGAAGGGAGGAGGGGATGTGAAAATTTATAACAACGTGCTCCTTCCTTGTCCTGAAAGAATGAGAAGGAATAGACTCTTAAGTCATCACCTCAGTGAAGACAGGTAATGAAGGAATTAGTCATCGTGTACTTTGCTCCCTTCGTTTAAACTGTCAGGCTGAGAGAATTTTGTGATGGAAACGTCACTCAATAATTCCTACACAAAGTTAATTATTTTTTTCCAACATGTGGTGAAAATGATCTGTCTTATGGTATCTTTCTCGTGTGTGTGTCTGTGTGTTTTAACCTTTAAAAGAAACAAGGGGGAAAGATTTTTGGTATAAACTAATCATATGTGTGTGTGTGTGTGTATATATATATATATATATATGCATGCATATAGTTAATAATAATATCCTGAAAATCCTATCTCTACTAAAACAGAGCCAAAATGAAAGTTCTACATTCCAATTAATTCTGTATCTCTAATGTGAATCTTCAAGTATCCCAGAGAGTATAATTTAAAATGAGATAGCATGTTTATTTTTAAGAATGTTATTTATTGGTAAGAAGTAATTACAGAGCACCTTTTAAGCTGAGTATTGCTTCTTAAATTGCAGGCATTAAAGATGAATAATATTCATCTCAAATATTTTAAGAACTGGATTTGGTGTGTGTGACTTGAACTGAAAAGCATTCTGGTTTTCATTCTTTTTTAGGTGCTGAGAAAGCATTGCTTTGACATGAATATATAACAGAATTAACATTATTGTTTTATATTTTTGGGAGCTCTTCTCAATCTGTTCTTGGAATTTTTCATTGTAATACTGTCATTAGATGGCTTGTTGGAAGCACTTAATACCTGAAACTGAAGCATCTTAACATGCGTTTCTTTCCTTTTTGACAATGAACTGTCAAAAAAGCTTAGAATTTAGCTAGCAAACACAACTGAGGTTGAGATTTTAATTTCACTATTAATGTGTTCTAATTTTAAGCTATTGTGACTGAAAGGGCTTGAAGCACAAATTCACTCAGGATCTGTTTGAGTGCGTTTTATGGTCTCATCCTTGCAATGGCTGCCGCAAGAGCTGCAACAGAGATTCCAGACTGACCTCTGATCCCTGGGAAGCCACACTAGCACACAGAACTGGGTGATCGAGATCTGTCTATATATCTCTGTCTCTATCTGTCACATAGAGGGGCTTTTCTGTGACTGTCACGGACACTCAAAGATGGATGCCTCTGAATGAATGGGATTCTTGGAAAGGAGGCTTGAGCTCTGTTTTAAAAGTCTCTCATTTTTCCGTCCAGAACCAGCAGGAACTGTTCTTGATCACAGTAAGACAGGAGGCTCTGCTTTCTCCTTCCTCTTGGCAGCACCCTTCCCCTGACTGTCATGGCAGCTGGGGTGATTGCTGGGACTGGGGATGGACTCCATCTGAGCACAGGGGAAAGAGCCTCTTCGTGCCCCTAGGCCTGCCCCACATGCTCTTACATCCCACCAGTAGCAAGCATGGAGAGATGGCACTTAACCTGAATTAAATAGCAACTTTGCTACAAAATGGAAAACTACTGGTTTAATGAAATCTCTCTTACTCAGGAGGGCAAGAAAAAGAAGATAAACCTTAAAGCATCCTTTGTCTATTAGGAACTATTCAGATTATTTTGATTAAATAAATTTTGGGGGTTAAATTTGTGGATTCAGACTACAACCATTTCTAGGCACAGTGCTAAAGGAATTTTTTTCTTAATGTGACACTTTTGGGAATTTCCAAAGTTAAAATGTGGGATATTCTGAAGGATAAACAATAAACTTGGACTTTCTTTTTTAAAACAAAGCTTTGGATTAAGGACTGTATTTTAAAATGATTTCAGAAAACAAATATTCTAAGATATATATTTATGAACAGGATTACTAAGTTTTGTTGTTTTATGCCACAAAAGCAATTTTTCTATTACTATTTCTTTTAAATTATTGAGGTCATAATAATTTATAACATTGTGAAATTTCAGTTATACATTGTTATTTGTCCCTTTAACTCTTATGCCCCCTCTCTGGTAACCACTAGTCTGATCTCTTTGTCCATGTATTTGTTTATCTTCCACATGTGTGTAAAATCGTATGGTGTTTATCTTTTTCTATCTGGCTTATCTCACTTAACATAATACCCTCAAAGTCCATCCATGTTATTGCCAGTAGGGCAGTTTTGTCTTTATTTCTGGCTGAGTAGTATTCCACTGTATATATATACCACATCTCCTTTATCCAGTTATCAGTCCATGGGCACTTGGGTTGCTTCCATGTCTTGGCTGTTGTGAATAATGCTGCAATGAACATAGGGGTGCATAATTCTCTTTGAATTGCTGATTTCAAGTTCTTTGGCTAAATACCCAGTAGTGGGGCAGCTGGGTCATATGGTATTTCTATTTTTAATTGTTTGAGAAATCTCCATACTGTTTTCCATAGTGGCTGCACCAGTTTGCATTCCCACCAGCAGTGTATGACGGTTCCTTTTTCTCCACAACCTCTCCAACATTTGTTACTATTTGTTTTAGTTATTTTGCCATTCTAATGGGTGTAAGTTGATATCTTAGTGTAGTTTTGATTTGCATTTCCCTGATGCACAGCGATGATGAACGTCTTTTCATGTGCCTATTGGCCATCCGTATATCTTCTTCGGAGAAATGTCTGTTCATATCTCCTGCCCATTTTTTGATCAGGTTGTTTGATTTTTTGTTGTTGAGTTGTGTGAGTTCTTTATATATCATGGAGATTAACCCTTTGTCGGATGTATGACTTGCAAATATTTTTTCCCAGTTAGTGGGTTGTTTTTTTCTTTCAATTCTGTTTTCATTTGCCTTGAAGAAGCTCTTTAGTCTGATGAAGTCCCATTTGTTTATTCTTTGTCTTGTTTCCCTTGTCTGAGAAGACAAGGTGCCTGAAAAGACCCTTTTAATACTGATGTCAAAGAGTGTACTGCCTACATTTTCTTCTAGAAGCCTTATGGTTTCAGGTCTCCTTTTAGGTCTTTGATCCATTTTATTTTGGTTTTTATAAAAAGCTTTGTAAACATCACTGTAGCTTGGAAGTTTGACTGATAATTGTGATTAACATCTAGAAGAATTATGGCCAGAGAGAATCCTGACTTCAGTGAATGTGAAGTGCCAGGCCTGGATCTCCAAGGAGGCTGTGGATTCCACGCTGGTCCTGTTTCCAGGACCTCCTTATCCCCAGCTACATGGAGTTTGTTGCATGTGTGTGAAGTCAACCACCATATGTCATTTATTTATTTCTGAGGCCAGATAACAAGTGCTAGGTATTCTTGGAAATGTTTCGGGGTAAGTCAATCTACTGATTTAAATGCTCAAGAGTTTATCATCTGTGTATCATATGTGTGTACAAAGTGTTACATAAGAAAGTGGGGAAATCACACTTTACCATATGTGGTCTAAGTGCTGTTTTCCTAAGTTTTTGGATGCTTTCTCCAGACTATTAAGTCTTGCACAGTCCCTTCTCATTTTTCTTTGGAAACAATAATTCAGTCTATTGTTCTTAGTGGAGGGAAAAAAATATAAGTTATATTGCTAATCTTGTAAGAGGTGGAATTTAACAGTGTGGAAGCTTTTACGTGGGATGAAGATTCAATAATAAAAACCCTGACTTAGGAAGCATTAGAAATAACTTTTCTTCATTTTCTTGAATATCAGTGGACAGGTTTTAGAACTTATTTGAAAAAGAACTGCTGTTGATGTTTTCTGCCTTTTAATCATGTTCCGCGTTCTTGACATGCTATTGCCACCGCATTGGGTTCTTGTTGTCCCCCAGGATAGAAATCAAGAGAGACAACAAACGAGGGTGGAAAAGTAAAAGTCTATTAGCTTATGCACAGGGGAGGCACAAGGGAGCTGGTAGGAAAGGAAACGGGCAGGTGACCGGCTCGTTAGGGAGCAGGATTGCGGCGCTTTTATTAGGCAGAGGCTGGGGAGGAGGGCCGGACAGGACATGTGGAGGCGGGGCTTTCCTCGCGCCTGCGCTGACGTTCCACTTGCCACCTGGGCTGCAAGATCATTAGCACGCTAGCTCTCCACCCCTGGGTGTGATTCTTACTATGGAAATTGGGCTAGGGTCACCTTCAGACAGCTCCTGGGTGCTAGGGCCTTGCGTAAGCCTGGGAAAACCCTGAGGCTGTGGAATGTGGATCTTGGTGGTTTCGATATGATTCTCCTAGCCTGCCGACTGGTTAGGGGCCTTATCTTGAGGGGCCAGGGCCTTGCAGACGACCCTCTCGTTAGGCCGGTTTCTGTCTCAGTGCGTTCATGATTCTGGGTTCATGACACAGTCATCATTGGTCCATGCAAGCCCCTTTCTTAGGCTTTGTATGTTTTTGAAATATGGCCCACTAACCAATCAGTATACTCCTTCACCTAGAGTTGTTTTTTTTTTTTACGTTTTTCATTTTATGTATTGTTTGAATAGATAATACATGCATATGGTTCAAATTTAAAAGATACAAAAGAGTAGCCAGCACAAAGTAAGATTCTCACTTTCCCCTGTTACCTAGCTACCTGTTTTGCTTCCTCAGAATCAACTGACATAACGAACCTCTTCCATGTCTTACCAGAGCTTTTCTATTTCTATTTCTATATCTATACATACATATATGTATGTATGTGTGTTTACAGATGTACATGTTTGTATCCTCTTATGCAAATCACAGCGCATCATTCCCACTGTTTTGTACCTTGCGTTTCCCTGCTCTTACGTTGCCCAGTGTGCACCAGAATTGGAACAGAGGAAGCTGGAGGATCCTAATGGACGATGCTTTCAAGCTGCTGTAGATTGGGATGTGATGATGATAGCCTCTGGGCTCGCTATTTCCACTCCCTGCCAAGGCCCATGCTAACACCTGTGGCTCTTCCTCCACTCCCAAGTAAAGTTTCTAAGATATAGGTGCTCATTATTTTTAAAAAGAACAACACAGAAAGAAAAGACAAAAATGATCAGTGATCTTACTAGCAAGGATGTTTTCTCTACCACTGTAGTTAGTTTAGACTTGGTTAAACTGTAATAACAAGGCCCGCACCCCCCAATCTCAGCACCTTAAAACAAAGATGTGATTCTTGTTTCTGTTCCACATCCGCTGTGGGTCAGCAGGGGATTCTGCTTATTGTAATTGCTTGGAGGCCGAGGCTGATGAGCAGCAATCGTCGTTAATATTACTGGTCCCTGTGCCAGAGGAAAAAGTGCTGTGGAGGGTCTTCAATCGACGATTAAATGCTCATTTCCACTCATAGCTCATTGGCCAGAATTAATCACGTGGTTCCTCCCAGCCAACCAGAGAGGGGCAGGAATGTGGCTGTTAGGCAGGGAGCCAGACGTGTTTGGTGAACAGCGTAAACAACTACCACATTTAGCCTTTTAGGTTGTTCAGTGCGTATTTATATACATAGATATCTCTGTAGAGAGCGATGTTTTTACAGCAAGATAAACACTATAAATACTATTATAATTACTTTTTCTACTTCATATATTATAGTGGAATCATTTATTGTCATAAATATGTGAATAAATATATATCTCTTAGTGGATGCATATTGTACAAATTTATTATAATGTATTTCTTCTACTGAGGAAAATGTCGCTGACTTCATTTGCATAAAATTGGGTTGAGAATTTTAAAGGTTGTTGACTTTCCCCAGCCACACCTTGGATTCTTGTCATGCTCTCCTAATCCTAAGTATAAGCTCCCTTTAGAATGACCCTTCTTTATTCCCTTTGTCCCCTCATAAAGTGCCTTTTTATAATTTTTAATTGATATTTTGGGTAGGTAAATATATTCTCTTGGTTCTGAGACAAGTGTACAGTGAGCAGTCTCCCGCCAGCCTCTCCCTGCCCGTATCTGTCTGGTTCTCCCCACCCTGTATCCCACGGAGGTTTTAGTTTCATATATTTGTCTCGACTTTTTAAGAATGTATTTGCATAATATATAGATTTAAAAAAATTATTTTAGCAAACTTTTATTTTGAAATAATGTGAGATTTACAGAAAAGTTACAAAGATATGAGAGCTCCCATTCCCCTTATGTTGTCTTAGATCACCCTAGTACATTTGTCAAAACGAAGAAGGCAACATTGATGTGAACTGTTAAGTAACCTCTAGACTTTATTTGGACTTCCCCACGTTTTTCATAAATATCTTTTTTCTGTTACAGGATATGATCCAGGATACTACATTGCATTTAACTGATTCTTTTTGAACTAAAAGACAGCATATTCTACACATGCTTCTTCTGTACCTTGCCATTCTCGACTGATATCATATTTCATTGATTCTAAAATACAATAGAATGTATTATTTTAAGTAGTTCAAAGAAAGGAAATATGCCAATTATAACTGTAAGTGACATTTTAAGATAATGACGTAATTTCAGAGATATTCAAATTGAAAACATACATCTTAGAATTGATGGAATATGATATATCTTGGAAGTCTTTCAATTTTATTTCATAGAGACTTCCTCATTCTTTTTTATAGCTATATAGAATTTCATTTTATAATGCCCATAAGATTTTTTTTTCCCTGCTTTTTCTCCCCGAGTCCCCCCAGTGCATAGTTGTATATTTTAGTTGTGGGTCCTACTAGTTGTGGCTGGCATGTGGGATGCCACCTCAGCATGGCCTGATGAGCGGTGCCATGTCCACGCCCAGGATCCAAACTGACCAAACCCTGGGCTGGCGAAGCGGAGAGCACGAATTTAATCACCTGGCCACAGGGCTGGCCCCCAGCCCATAAGATCTTTAATCTAGCTCTTGTTGATAGTCATTTGGATTGTTTTCAGTCTTTAACTATAAAAAATAATGCTGTGTTGAACGGCCTGTTACATATGTCATTTCGTATGTATAGATGTGTGTAGGGGATGACTTTCCCAAAGTGAATTGCTGAGTTAGAGGTTATATATTTGTAATTTTGATAAAAGTTATACCCATTTATAGTTCTACCAGCAGTGTATGAGAGGACTTGTTTGTAACTTCATCAACAGAGTGGGTTACCAAACTTTTGGATTTTTGCCAGTCTGACAGGTAGAAAATTAAAAGTCTCAGTGTAGTTTTCATTTGTATTTCTCTTATGAGCACAGATTGAATTTCTGAAAACTGGCTATAAATATCCTTTGTCCATTTTTCTCTTGGGCTGTATTGGCTGTTTCCAATTTATATTCATTAGGTTCTTCAAATATTAGGGAAATTATTATCTGTGATGATTTACAAATATGTTTTCTATTTGTCATTTGCTTTAGTTGTGGTGGTGATGTGTGTTTGCCGTGCCAAGTTTCTAGGTGAACCTGGTAATTTTTTCTCTTAGGGCTTCTGGATTTTAAGTTACAGTTGGACTCAACAAAGTTAGTAAGGAGTTCTCATGCGTTTTCTTCCATTTCTCCTGTCCTGGCCTTTATGCTGTTGTTCTCATGCATTTTACTTGTATAGGTATTATAAATCACACAATACGTTGTTTACTTTTGTTAAAACAATCATCTTTTAAAGAGATTTAAGTTTTTAAAAATCTTATATATTTACCCACGTAGTTACCATTTCTAGTGCCCTTCATTCCTTTGTGTAGATCCAGATTTCCAGCTGGTATGATTTTCCTTCTGCCTGAAGGATGCTTTTCCTTTTTTTTTTTTTTTTTACATTTCTTATAGTGCAGGTCTGCTAGTGATTCTTTCATCTTTTGAATGTCTAAAAATGTCTTCATTATGCTGTTGCTTAATGATTTTTGCTTAGTATAAAATTCAAGGTTGGCAATTTTCTTTTTTCTTTCAGTACTTTAAAGATGTTGCTCTACTGTCTTATCACTTGCATTGGTTACAACAAGAAATCTGATATCCTGGGGCCCGGCCCGTGGTGCAGCAGTTAAGTTTGCACATTCTGCTTGGGCGGCCTGGGGTTCGCCAGTTCGGATCCTGGCTGTGGACCTATACACCACTTGGCAAGCCATGCTGTGGCAGGTCTCCCACATATAAAGTAGAGGAAGATGGGCACAGATGTTAGCTCAGGGCCAGTCTTCCTCAGCAAAAAGAGGAGGATTGACAGTAGATGTTAGCTCAGGGCTAATCTTCCTCAAAAAAAAAAAAAAAAAGAAATCTGATATCCTTATCTTTGCTTCTGTGTATGTAATATGTACTTTTTCCTCTGGCTGCTTTTAAGATTTTATCACTGGTTTTGAGCAATTTGATTATGGTGTAGTTTTCTTCATATTTCTTGTGCCTAGGATTCATTGAATTTCTTGGATCTGTGGATTTACAGTTTGTTGATTCAGAAAGTTTTCGGCTATTATTTCTTTAAATATTTGTTCTGTCTGCTCTCCTTTCTTAATATATAATTACCTGTTTATTAGGCCATTTTCACTTGTCCTAGTGCTCACTGATGCGCTTTTCATTTTTCGGGTTTTTTCCTCTGGCTCTGTTTCATGTGGATAGGTTCACTGCTCTGCCTTCAAGTTCACTAATCTTTTCTTATTTTATCTGTCATTAATTTCATATTTTTCATTTCATAGGTTGTAGTTTTCATCTGCATAAAAAGCTCAATTTTGGCCTTTTAAAAATATCTGTATCTCTACTTTTTTTTACTCTTTTTAAAATAATAGCCCTATTGAGGTATAATTCACATACCATACAATCCACCAATTTAAAATGTACATTTCAGTGGTTTATTTTTTGTAATAGTATATTTTACATGATATTTAAATATTAAATATGTAAATTTTAAATATTTTAAAAGTAGTATTTTTGGGGGGCAAGTGATATATTTACAGAGTTGTGCAGTTATCACCATGATCTAATTTTAAACATTTTCATTATCCCAAAAAGAAACCTTGTACCTAACAGCACTTACTCCCTATTCCTTTTACCTTCCCCTCCATCCCAGCCCTAGGCAACCACTAAGCTGCTTTCTGTCACTATAGAGTTCCTATTGTGGATATTTCATTTAAATAAGATTATACTATTAGTCATCTTTTATGACTGGTTTCTTTCACTTAGCATAATGTTTGTTAGGTTCATCCATGTTGTAGCATGTGACAGTACTTTATTCTTTCTTATGGCTGAATAATAGTACACTGTATGATGATATCACATTTTATCCGTTCATCAGTTGACGGACATTTGGGTTGTTTCCACTTTTAGGCTGTTATGAATAATGCTGCTGTGAACATGCTGTGAAATATATACTTTTTTTTTTTGAGGAAGATTAGCCCTGAGCTAACTGCTGCCAATCTTCCTCTTTTTGCTGAGGAAGACTGGCCCTGAGCTAACATCGGTGCCCATCTTCCTCTACCTTATACATGGGACGCCTACCACAGCATGGCTTGACAAGCGGTGCCATGTCCACATCTGGGATCTGAACCGGCAAACCCTGGGCTGCCGAAGCAGAACGTGCGCACCTAACCGCTGCGCCACTGGGCTGGCCCCCATACATGTTTTTATGTGGACATACATTTTCATTTACTTAACTTACAGAACATATGAATATAGTTATAATAACTTTTAATGTCTTTCTCTGCTAATTCTAACTGGTAAATCAGTTCCAGGTCTATTTTGATTGACTGAGTATTCCCTTCATTCTGGGTCCTGCTTTTCTGCTTCCTTGCATGACTGGCAGTCTTTGATTGGATGTGAATTTTACCTTAGCGGGTGCTGGACGCTTTTGTATTTTTATATATCTTCTTGACTTTGTTCAGGGATGCAGTTAAGTTACTTGGAAAGTTTCATACTTTCAGGTCTTGCTCTTAGGATTTGTTAGGCAGGCCTTGAGCAGTGTTCAGTGGAGGGGTAACTATTCATCATTGAGGCAAGCCCTTCCTGAGTACTCTGATCCAATGCCCTCTGCTTAGGAGTTTTTACATAAAGCAAGTGCTCTCCTCAGCCTTGTATGAGTGCCAGACACTATTTCCTCTAATCTCTTCCAATGGTTCTTTCTTTGGGCCTCCAGTAGTTTCCTCACTGCATGTGCTGTACTCTAAGTACTTGGGTCCTTTTGCACATCTCTGGGGTTCTCTCTGCAGCTTCCTTCTTTTTGATACTCTGTCCTATGAACTCTTGCTGCTTTGGTTTCCCTGGACTCAGTTCCATCTCCTCAACTCAGGGAGTCTACTGGCTTCTATCTCAGTTTACCCTCTTTGCAGTAGCAGTAAGCTGGGGCAATCTTAGGTCTCACCTGTGTCTCAGGGGTCACTGTCCTCCATTGTCTGATATCCAGTCCTGAAAACCATTATTTAATGTATTTTGTCTGTTAAAAAAATTTTTTTTTCAGGTGCTGAGGAAGACTGGCTCTGAGCTAACATCTGTGCCCATCTTCCTCTACTTTATATGTGGGACGCCTACCACAGCATGGCTTGCCAAGCAGTGCCATGTCCGCACCTGGGATCTGAACAGGCGAACCCCAGGCCACTGAAGCAGAACGCGCGAACTTAACCGCTGCACCACTGGGCCAGCCCCAAAAATATTTTTTCTTTATATCCTTATTCTATAAGGTTTTTTTCTATTAAGATTTTTTTTTTTTTACTTTTTAAACTTTTTTGTTAAAAACTAAGACACAAACATACACATTAGCCTAAGTCTACCCAGGGTTAGGATCATCGATATCACTGTCTTCTGCCTCCACATCTTGTCCCACTGGATGGTCTTCATGGACAGTAACACACATGGAGCTGTCATCTCCTGTGATACCAGTGCCGCCTTCTGAAGTACCTCCTGAAGGACCTGCCTGAGGCTCTTCTTGAGGAGTGTCACTCTTTTCAGAAATATGGCCATGTGGTTTGCTTGATTTCTTTCTTTTTTTCATCATAGATTTGCTTGTAAGCAGATACTGCACCATGACCATTCCTCTCTATTAATGAAAACCTTTTGGCGTTGGGATCCATGTTTTTAAACTTTTTAAGGGGCTTGTTGAGGTTTGCAAAAGCTTCTGCTAAACCCAGTTTAACTGTGAATTTTCTTGGGGGTTCTTTTTCTTCTGCAGTTTCCTTTTCTCTTGCCTCTTCTTCAGCTATGCATTCCTGTTCCAGTAATTCCTCATTAGTCAGTTCCTCGGGAAGCACCTCTGGGAGCTCCTCAGTGTCATCCTCATCCACGCCCAGGTTAAAGCTGTTTGCCATCTCTACCACAGCCTTATTGGTTTTTGCAACCTCCTCATGCTTGGCACATCCTTTAACGTCACAGATGCCCCTCTGAGTGTCTCCTTCCAGATGCCATTCATACACTCCTTGGAGAAATCACCCCAAGCCTAAACAAGGTTCTTGATGCAGTCATAGATGTTGTAATCCTTCCAGAATTGCATCAGTGTCTTCCTCAGTTGCAACTATAGCCTGAGCAAAGGTCCTCTTCAGGTAGTAGCCTTAAAAGCTGCTATAACTCCTTGATCCATTGGGTGGATCAAAGAGATGGTATTTGGAGGGAGAAACACCCTCCAAATATTGGGATGAAGATCACCAATAAAAAGATGTCCTGGAGCATTATCAACAATCAGCAAAATCTTGAAAGGTATGTTATTCTCCCGACAGTACTTCTCCATTTTGCTGGCATGGCAATTCAGGAGGACATCTTGGAAGAGACGTTGGGTCATCAGTGACTTCTTACTGTTTCTTTAATACACTGGCAGTGTGTGCTTACTGATATGCTTGAAGGCCCTGGGGTTCCCACTGTGCCAGATCACAAAAGGTTCCAATTTGTTGCCTTCAGCATTGCCTCCCAAGCAAGACTGTTATCCTGTCCTTAAAAGCTTTGAAAACCTGGCATTGACGTGGCCTACTTATGGATGAAAGTCCTTTCAGGCATCCGTTTGCAGAATAGGGAGGTTTCATCCATATTGAATATTTGCTCTGGCAAGTAATTTTCTTCCACAATCAGCTATCTAGAGTCTCCAAAAATTATTCAACTGCCTTCACATCAGCATTCACAGACTCATCACTCACTTCCATGTTATGTAGTGAGTAACGATTCTTTTTTTCTGTGTGAGGAAGACTGTCCCTGAGCTAACATCTGTTCCAATCTTCCTCTCTTTGCTTGAGGAGGATTGTCCCTGAGCTAGCATCTATGCCAGTCTTCCTCTATTTTTTATGTGGGATGCTGCCACAGCATGGCCTGATGAGCACTGAGTAAAATCTGTGCCTGGGATCTGAACCCAGGAACCTCGGGCAGCCAAAGCAAAGCAGGCAAACTTAACCACTACACTACTGGCTCAGCCCCTGAATAATGATCCTAGTCAGAGCTAGCAGTAAATTTAGCATTGTAGTCGGGTCCAGCGTTTTCTTTCAATATTGCAAACAACTTTTTGCTTTGGCCATGATTTTCACAGTGCTAAGAGGAATATATTTCTGTGTCTGGGCTTCAATCTAGGTCATTAGAAGTTTCTCCGTGTCTGATAGGCCCTTCTCAATCAAATGTTTGTTAATCTCACTGCCTTCAGTGAAGTAGATTCTTGAACAGCTGCCATCACTTTGTTCTTGTACGTCATGATCATAGCTATGGTGGAATGGGATATGCTTGACTAGCAAGCAGTAACTGTCACTGGTTTTCCGTCTTTGTAGTCCTTAATCGCTTCTACTTTTGTTCCAGGTCAGTCACTCGACGTGGCCTCTTATTAGAAACATTAGCAGTGGATTTTGTACACTTAGGGGTCATGATGAACAAAACATGAGATTAAATCAAGCACAAGAGAAAATGATGCAATCAGAAGACTGTAAATATAAGACGTGTGAGGCTGCTGCTGAGGTAATGGCATACTGTTTTACAGTAAACTATTTTTATAAGTAGAACGAGTATACCCTAAAATAATGACAAAAAGTATAGTATAGTAAAAACATAAACCAACAACATAATCATTTATTGTCACTGTCAAGTATTACGTACTGTACATAATTGTGCGCTAAACTTTTATGTGACCAGCAGGAGGTTGTTTGCAGCAGCATCACCACAAACACATGGATAGTGCATTGCACTATGACTTTACGATCGCTATGACGTCACTAGGCTATAGGAAGTTTTCAGCTCCATTGTAATCTTATGGGACCACCCTTGTATGCACAGCCCATTGTTGACTGAAACGTCGTTATGTGGTGCATGACTGTATGTTTTCATTTTCTTATGTTGAAGTATTTTCTCCATGTGAAATTTATTCTGCTCTGAGCTCATGGAGCCACTTTTATTTTTTCATATGGCTACCTAATAGCATTTATTGACTCGACATCTGGTTTGATTTATCATCTTTATCATGTATTATGTTCCTGTATGTGTCTGGGTCTATTTCAGAACTTCTGTTCTATTGTATACCCGTCTATCGGGTGCCAGGAACACTCTTTAATAGTTTTACCTTTTCGTTTAATTCCACTGTTACCTTGTTGATTCTCTGCCTGGATGATCTGTCCATTGATGCGAGTGGTGTTGAGGTCCCCTACTATTATTGTGTTATTTTTAATGTCTTCTTTTAGGTTTGTTAGTAGTTGCTTCATGAACTTTGGTGCTCCTGTGTTGGCTGCATAGATATTTATAAGCATTATTTCCTCTTGATGGAGTGTCCCTTCAATCATTATTGACTGCCCCTCTTTGTCTCTCTTTACCTAACTTATCCTGAAGTCTGTTTTGTCTGATATAAGTATTGCGACACCTGCTTTCTTTTGTTTGCCATTAGCTTGGAGTATCGTCTTCCACCCCTTCACTCTGAGCCTGTGTTTGTCATTGGAGCTGAGATGTGTTTCCCGGAGGCAACAAATTGTTGGATCTTGTTCTTTAATCCATCTTGCCACTCTGTGTCTTTTTATTGGAGAGTTCAGTCCGTTTACATTGAGGGTGATTATTGATGTATGAAGGCTTAATGCTGTCATTATATCACTTGTTTTCTGGTTTTCCTGCATTTCCTTTGTTTCTTGTCCTGTGTGTTCTGGTCTACCCGTTGACTTTTGCAATTTCTTATGCTGTGTTTCTTAGCTTTTTCCTTATTTATTTTTTGTGTCTCTGTTCTGCTTTTTAGTTTAGTGGCTATGCTGAACTTTGTGTTCAGAATCTCGTGCATAACAGTCCATTTTCTGATGGCCTCTTATTTCCTTAGTCTAAACTGATTTGGTCCCTTTCCTCCTCCCCTCCTAAGTTATTATTTTCATATCTTATTCCAACTTGTGTTGGGAGTTTGTGGTTAAAATGACAAGATTTTCCTTGTTTTTGGTGTTTTCCTTCCCTTTATCCTAATGCTATAGGTGAATATTTGCTGTCCTATTCTGATTCTATCTATTTGTCTCCTTACTCTGTCTTTTGTGATCCCTTTCTCCCTTTTTTTCTTTTTTCAGGTATGAGGGCCTTCTTGAGGATTTCTTGTAGGGGGGAGGTCTTGTGGCTATGAAGTCCCTTGGCTTTTGTTTGTCTGGGAAAGATTTAACTTCTCCCTCATACCTGAAGGGTATTTTTCCTGGATAGAGTATTCTTGGCTGAAGATTTTTGTCTTTTAAAGTTTTGAATATGTCATTCCATTTTCTCCTAGTTTGTAAGGTTTCTGCCGAGAAATCTGCTGAAAGTCTGATAGGGGTTCCTTTGTAGGTTATTTTCTCCTGCCTTGCTGCCTTGAGTAGTCTCTTTGTCATTCATTTTTGCCAGTTTCACTACTATATGCCTTGCAGTAGGCCTTTTTAGATTGACAGATCTAGGAGATCTGAAAGCTTCCTCCATACACATTTCTCTCTTTTGCCCTAGATTTGGGAAGTTCTCTGCTATTATTTCTTTGAGCACACTTTGTGCTCCATTCTCCTTCTCTTCACCTTCTTGGATACCTATAATTCTTATGTTGCATTTCCTCATTGAGTTGGCTATTTCTTGGAGATTTTCTTCATTTCTTTTTAGTCTTAGTTCTCTCTTCTCTCTCTGGAGCCATTCAACCTATCTTCGATTATGCTGATTTGCTCCTCTATGGTGTCCACGCGAGCATTTGGGGAATCTGTATTTTGTTTTCTTTTCCGTTGTATTTTTCATCTCTAGTATTTCTGATTGATTCTTCTTTATAGTTTCAAGCTCGTTTGTGAAGTAGCTGCAGAACTCGTTGAATTGTTTCTCTGTATTTTCTTTTACTTCATTGAGTTTTTTGACTATAGCTATTTTGAATTCATTGTTGTTTAGTTTACTTATTTCCGAGTCTTATTATGAGTCTATTTATGAGGACATAATTTGGGTATTTATCGTTTTCCCTCTGGTCTGGAGTTTTGATGAATTGCCAGATGCTGGAAGTATGATTTTTCTGCATTGTGATATTATTTGGTTGCAGTTACAGCCTATGGCCACTAGATGGGGGTCGAGAGCCGGTATTCTGAGCCCTCCGCCTTCAGTCCAGATGGGGCAGCACAGTGCGGGTTGGTGGGGTGGCGGGTGCTTGCTCTTCTGTGCAGACCCGGGTTTCCTGATCAGCTCCCGCTATCTGGTCTCCTGGCATCTTGGCTTGATGAGGTCACCCCATGTGAAAGCTTTCCCCTCGTTAGAGGGCTTCCCTCCAGGCTTCACGGGCCTGTGGGTGTCCTAGGTGATTCCATGGTGGTGCGGCCCCTCCCCCACTCCTTCCCTCTTGGAGCCCCCCACCGCAGCCATCTCAGTCTTTAGGGGAGGTAGTGAAGTTCTCTCCCGCCCTGTTCCAGCTCCTCCGAGGGGGACTCCAGCCTCTCTGCCCTCTGTCATTTAGCCGCTGTGGGTCTCCGAGGATTCCTGTGCTATTAGGATATGTTTTGTTGGAATATGGTTGCTCACTCCGCCATGACGCTGAGGTCACTCTGCCAAGCCTCATTAGATTTTTGCAATCTGTCTGTAAAATATTTTAGACAGTCTACATATATGGCCAGCCATTAGTTCCACCAATGAGAGCTTATTTCTAATAACCATTATTCTGAATAACAAGCTACTAATTTTACCAATAAAAAACATTTTTGGCATTTAGTATTTTAATTATAAGTTCTTCATGTGTATGGATTACAGAAAAGTTACTGTATCACCTCTGGAATGTGACTCTCCTGCTTTAATAATAGCTGTCTGTCTCTGGAGTATGAGTTTCTGATTAGATGAACTGCCCTCAGGTCAACTGACTGGCACTACAGTATAGCTCAGACCAAACTGTATATATTTCAGCCTTGTCCACGCAGTTTGAAAGTTTGTTAACAATACCCCAGTCCCATTATGTAAAACAAGTAAGCGAAGAATTTATCTGCAGAGTGCACTCTACCTCCTGATACATTTAGTTACTAAATATGTTGAAAGTCTCAGATAAGAGCAATTAATGGAGAATTACATAACATTCAGTGACAAAGGAAACTAATGTCTAGAACTCTAATTTTGCTTTTTGTCACATGGCCAAATTCTTTGTTATATTAGTATTTTCTCCCAGTCAGTTGCTTTTTCTTTTTTTAATAACTTGTAGATTTACAGAAACATTACAAAGATACCACAAAGAGTTCCTGCATACTCTTCACCCAGTTTCAGTTTCCTCAAATGTTTTCATTTGTATTGGCTTGCTTGGGCTGTCACAATACAGTGGACAGACTCGGTGGCTTAAACAAGAGGAGTTTATTTTCTCACAGTTCTGGAGGGTGGAAGTCCAAGATCAGGGTGCCAGGAGGGTTGGTTTCTGGTGTAGCCTCCCTTCCTGGCTTGCTGTGTCCTCACATGGCCTTTCCTTTGGAGAAGGGAGTGAGATCTCTGGTGTCTCTTCCTCTTCTTATAAGGACAATAGTCCATTGGATTAGGGCCCCATCCTTATGACCTCATTTAACCTTAATTACCTCCTTAAAGGCACTGTATCTTCAAATACAGTCACATTAAGGGTTACAGCATCAACATATGAATTTTGGAGGGACACAATTCAGTCCATGGCATCGTCTTGCATTACCATGGTGCATTAAGAAACCAATACTGGAATGTCACTATTAAGTATACTCCAGACTTTATTCACAGTTCCCATTAATGTCCTTTTTCTATTCCAGGCTTCAGTCTAGGGTACCACATTGCATTTAGTTGTCATCTCTTTAGTCACCTAAGGTCTGTGACAGTTCCTCAGTCTTTCCTTGTTTTTCATGACATTCACAGTTTTGAGAAGTACTGGTCAGGTATTTTGTATAATGTCCATCAAATTTTGTCTGTCTGATATTTTCTAATGACTAGACTCGATTTTTGGAATAAAATACTGCAGAGGAAAAAGTGCCCTCATCACTTTGTATCAGCTGGTACATGAAATCCATGTGACGTCAGTGGTTAATTGTGGTCACTTGGTTAAAGGAGTGTTGGCCAGGTTTCTTCCTCTGTAAAGTTACTATTTTCCCCTTTCAATACTGTTTTCTTTAGAAGCAAGTCATTAAGTCCACCCCACACTCAAAGAGTGGAGAGGTTAAGCTCTACTTCTTGGAGGGAAGTATCTACATATTATTATTTGGAATTCTTCTGTAAGGAAGATTTGTCTCTTCTTCATTTGTTTATTCAATCGTTTATTTATATCAGCATGGATTCATGCATATTTATTTTATACTTTGGGTTGTAATCCAATATTATGTTTTTATTTTGTTCCTCAAATTATTCCAGCTTTGGCTTTTGGGAGTTGTTTCTGCTTGGCTCCTGTATTCCACTCTCCCCTCACCCCATTTCTAAAAATATTTTTATGGTGTCTTTTGTAAGCTTATCAAATCCTTTCCCTTTATCGCTTTTGCATTTTGTGTCTCAGTTTCGGACTTTTCTTAAACATCCAAAGATAGGCATCAGTTAGGATAGTCTAGGTTATGTTGTGATGACAACCCCAAAATCTTACTGGAATCTAACAAGCAAAGGTTTTTTTTGTTTATGACACACACCCATCATTGGTTAGGTAAGAACTGTTATAAATCTTACTCTCGTGACCCAGGCTGGTAGAGCACAGCTACTACGTATATAACTTTTTATTGAGTATAACATAACATAGCTGAAGTCTTATTTATTTTATAATATATACATATATCTATAATATATGTAATAGTAATGTTTACATACACAGAAATGTGCACAAAGTGAACAACTCAGTAGACAGCTTGTGTACATCATGGGTAAGTACCTAGCACGTACACTGAGAAAGAGAACATCACCACACCTCAGAAACCACCTCCTTGTGCCCTTCCTAGTCACTACCCTTTCCCAGGATAAACACCATCCTAATTTTTATTGCTATAAATTTGTCTGGCCTTTGAAATCTATATAAATGGAATTATACTGTATGTACTCTTTTGTGTCTGGCTTCTTTCACTAAACAATATGTCTGTGAGGATCATCCATAATGTTGTGCATGGTCACAGTTCATTCATTCATTCTTATTGTCATATAATATTCCATAGTAAGAAAATACCAGTGTTTCAATCTACTGTTTCTGGACATTTGGTTTGTTTTCAGTCTTTGGCTATTACAAACAATGATTCCATGAACCATTTTTTGTACCTTTCTTGGTGAACATGTCTTTGCATTTCTGTTGTATATATACCTAGAAGTGCAATTACTAAGTCATAAGATGTGTGATATTCCGCCCTGGTGGTCTAGTGGTTAAGATTTGGTGTTCTCACTGCTGCGGCCAGGTTCCTTTCCTGGTTATGTAACCACACCACCTCTCTGTTGGTTGTCCTACTGCGGTGGCTGCATGTTACTGTGATGCTGAAAGCTAAGCCACTGGTATTTCAAACACCAGCAGGGTCCCCCATGGTGGACAGGTTTCAGGAGAGCTTCCAGACTAAGACAGAGAAGAAAGAAGGACCTGGCCACTCATTTCTGCAAAAACTGGCCACAAACCTTATGAATAGCAGTGGAGCATTGTCTCATATAGCACTGGAAGGTGAGAGGATGGCACAAGAAAGACTAGGCACGGTTCCACTCTGCTGTACACAGGGTCACCAGGAATCTCAATCTGACTCCACAGCACTAACAACAAAGATGTGTGATGTTCATTTTTCGTATATACTGCCAGTTTCCTAAAATGGTTGTATTGTGCCTACAATCTTGAATGCTACTGGACGGAGGGAGAGAAAGTTCTGCAGGGTTTTGCACCATCAGTTAAGTAGGCTGTCGTGAAAGTGATATATTTCACTTCTGCTCATTTAAGAAGTCAGGATGTGCAATCCTACCTTGGCCTGGAATGTAGGGAACCGGCACCATTGTATTCAGGTTTTTAATCCAGGTAGAATTTTTTATGTGTGTGTGAGTAGTGTGACAGGAGACAATTTTGAGGCAGATCATTTTCTTTAGATTGTTGTTTAACCATCTCCCACAGATTTTAATATGAATTCTTCTTCTTCTTTTTTTGCTGAAGAAGACTTGCTCTGAGCTAACATCTGTGTCAATTTTCCTCCACATTGCATGTGGCTTGCCACCACAGCATGGCTGCTGATGCGTGGTGTAGGTCTGTACCCAGGAACTGAACCTAGGCTGCCAAAGTGGAGTGCACCAAACTTAACCACTAGGCCATGGGGCTGGCCACTTTGAATTCTTCTTGCTGTTAATTTTAAAGTAATTTGTGTTGAATTCTCCTTTAATGTCTCTTTATTGCAGGTTATTTAGAAATAGGGTCTAAACATTTGCAGGTTGATAGATTTTATTGTGTTACTATCTTTTCATCAATAAATTTCAAGTTTTATTGTGTTGTGGTCCTTGTATGTTCTGCATGTATGGTCCTGCTTTCCAGAATTTGTTTTGATTTCCTTGTGACCTAATAGATGACGACTTTGGTGAATATCCTGTTCTTTGAAAAGTTTGTGTTCTCTGTTGAAAACAGTTCTCTATATTTACTAGATCAAGCTTCTAATTCCTTATTTTATTTTTTGGACATGTGTTAGTCTTCTGTAATTATGGATTTATTAATTTTTCCTATTTTCATTAGTTTTTGCTTTATAGATTTAAATCTGTTGTCATAAGATGTGTGATTGTTGTGTTCTCTTGGTGGATTATATCTTTACTCATGAAGCATCTTTGTCTTTTTATTGCTTTTTGCTGTGAATTCTGTTTCATCTGATACTGATACTGCTCTCCCCACTCTCTTTTTCCTAGCAGCTGTGCAGCATACCATGTTCTATCCTTTCACTTAAATTTTTTCTATATGGTTTTGTTTTGGTTGTGTGTATTAAGCAATATACAGCTTGAATTTTTTAATGCAATTTGAAAATCTTTTAATAGGTGAATTTAAATATTTTGCATATTTTATTATTACTGCTATATTTGGACTAACTCCCACCACTTACTTGGTTTTCTGTTTGCCATGTTTCTTCTTGCTGTTTGGTGCCTTTATCACATTTTCTTAGCTTGTTTTCTCTCTTGCTCAGATGATTTGGAAGTAATGAAAACTATTACATTTCTTCTAGTGGCTCCCTTTTAAAAAATTCATTTATAAAATATTACAGAAATATAGGTGAGTATGGAGACTAACATGATGTTGGGGGAGGATGACTGGGACATCTTCAGATAAGATTACTCTTTTCCCCACCTTAGTTCTAGACCAATTGATTGAGAAACATAGGAGTTAAACAGATAAAGATTAAAATGTAAGCTTTATTATTGATAAAATTATGGGGCTTGGTTTATATCTGTGCATTTACATCTGTAGCCAACTGGAACTACTTATGCAAGCAGTCACTGGCACATCGGACAACCACAAGGATAAATTCCAGATGGTGTATCTGCAAACTAGTGGAGCCCCATCATCCTAGATCCTTGGGTGGCTCTGTGGAAGACCTCCTCCACCCAGTCTGTGATGGACGTGTAGCACCAGCAGGAAAGCCTCTGCTGTCAATTAAACCACTGAGATTTCAGGGGTATTTGTTACAATAGTTTATTCTAGTAAACTCAGTTTATCATAGGGCATAGAGCAGACCAAAACCATACTCACTGTAGGTAGGTCTGAAAAGAGGAGCAAGGATGGGGCTGCCCCGTGGCTGAGTAGTTAAGATCGCGGGCTTCACTTCCGCAGCCTGGGGTTTTGCCTGTCCAGATCCTGGGCGTGGACATGGCACTGCTCATCAGGGCACACTGAGGCGGTGTCCCACATGCCACAAATAAAGGGACTCACAACTAGAATATACAACTGTGTACTGGGGGGCTTTGGGGAGAAAAGCAGAAAAAAAAAAGGAGCAAGGAAAGACAATTAGTTTTATTCTTCTGTGAATTTCTTACTCCCATCCTCTGCCTCTTTATTTGTTGGGTGTTAGCTTTTTTCTCTCTGATTTATAATTTTTTGTAAATTTTGAATATTAATCCTTTGTTGTGTTTATGCATTGTACCTATCTTGTAATCTGTAAGTTATCTTTTAAAATTTTGTTTATGGGGTCTTGTGTTGAACAGAAGCATTAAATCTTCATGTAATCAAATTTCTCAGTATTTTGCTTTATTGTTTGGACCTTTTATGTATTGTTTAAAAAAAAATCCATCCCTGTTCCACTGTTATAAGTTCTTTTATTTTTAAAGATTGGCACCTGAGCTAACATCTGTTGCCCATCTTATTTGTTTTTTTTAATTTTCTTTCTCCCCAAAGCCCCCAGTACATAGTTGTATATTCTAGTTGTAGGTCCTTCTGGCTCTGCCATGTGGGATGCTGCCTCAGCATGGCCTGATGAGCGCTGCTAGGGCCGGCCCCCATAAGTTATTTTTCTATAATCTAAAACTTGTAAAGCTTTTCTTCTCGTATCTAGGCTTTTAAATCCACCTGAGATTTTTTCATCTTTGGGGGGTTGGTGGTGTGTGATGTGAGATAAAGATCAAACTTCCTCTTCTCACCCCTGACACTAAGGACAACCAATTGTCCCCACACCATCTTGAGTATTCTTACTTTTCCCATTGATGTGTAATGCCACTTCTCTCGTATATGGTCTTTGTCTGGGCTTGTCTTTACCTTTTGTCTGTTATATCTGTGCCAATACTACACTGTCTAAATTATTCTAAGTTTTAAGATTTGGTAGGGCAAAGGCCCCTTCCTGTTTGTTTTCAAAACGGTCTCAGTTCTTCTTGGCCCTGTGATCTTCTAGATTGATTTTAGGATCAATTTGTCAGATTCCACAAAAAGCTCCCTTGAGATTTTGATAAGGATTGCATTTAGTTGGAGGAAAATTACCATCTTTTGATATTGAGTCTTCCTATTTATAAATCTGCTTTCTCTTTCCATATATCCATAGAGGATATACACATCTTTTTTTCCTATTATATTTCATAAGTGGGTTATTACAAGTATATAGAAAACTCTTGGTTTTTGTGTTAATCCTCTATATCCAGAAACTTTGCAAAAGTTTATTAGTTTATTTATTCTAATAGTTTGTCTCCAGATTCTCTTGTGTTTTGTAGGTAGACAATCATTGTGTACAAATAAGGACAGTTTTGTTTCTTCCTTTCCAATTCTTCTCTCTCATGACTTTTTCTTATTTTGGCTTCCGCTAGCACTTCAGTTATTACATTGTTAAACAGAAGTAACTGATAGTAGAAATTTTTTTATAAAGTTAAAGCATGAAGTATGATATTTGCAAGCGGTAGTTGGGAAATAATCTTTATCAGGTTTAGGAAGTTCTCTTTTAGCCGCCTCATTGTACAGAGAATTGGGAATGATTTGATTTTAATGACTCCTTTTTCTGTATTTAATGAGATAATTATGTTTCTTTCCTCTATAATCTACTCCATGATGATGGACTTTTGTATTTGACCCACTGGTAAGATTAATTTTATTTTCACATGCTATTGGCCAGTTGTATTTCTTTTCCTTTTTTTTTTTTTAGGATTTTATTTTTCCTTTTTCTCCCCAAAGCCCCCTGGTACATAGTTGTTTATTTTTAGTTGTGAGTCCTTCTAGTTGTGGCATGTGGGATGCCGCCTCAGCACGGCTTGATGAGCCGTGCCATGTCCAAGCCCAGGATCTGAACCGGGGAAACCCTGGGCCGCTGAAGCAAAGTGCGCGAACTTAACCACTTGGCCATTAGGCCCACTCCTTTTCTTAATTGACTATTCATAGCCTTTATAGATTTTATTTTCTATTGGTTGTTCTATAGCTGCGTGGATACTTTTTATCTGTTGAGATGATTAACTCTCTATTATATATTTTCCCCAAAGTTTGTTTTTCCCTTTATGGCTTGAGTTTTGTGTCATGCTTAAAAATCACCCTCCATGTTAAATTGTAAAATTATTCACTGTAATTTTTATAGTTATCTGACGGCTTTTAAAAAATTATGTTATCTAGTATTTGTTTTACATAGTATGTGAGATTGGAACCTCATTTTCTTTTCATACATGTAGACTTTTGTCCCTTATTAAGGCCTTCTTTGTTCCTGATTTGAAATAATCAGTTTTTTCATACACTGAGATTTCATACATGCCTGAGTCCATATTTGTATATTGCTGTGCTAAAATCATAATGTTTTAATTACTCTTGCTTTATATTAAGGCAAGTCTCTAAGGCAGGGACTTAAAGATCTCAGGCTTCAATCAAATTTGCCTGTGTTCAAATCCTAATTCTGCTACTTTACAACAGGCTTTGTGACTGCTCAGCTTAGTCACTTTTGCCTCTTTAAGGTTAGGTTTCCTTTCCTGGAAAATGTTGATAGTAGTAGGAGTATCTACCTCGTAATGAGATTAATACTCCTAATCTTTTCTATTAAAAAGTAGCTACTGTATTATCATTGCCACTTGACTCCTACATATATTTCTCAATTGGTTTTAGAACATACCCCTCTCTGTTTTATGATTATCCCCCAAATATCTAGTTGTTATGCAGGAAAACGTTTTCATCTAACAAATATTTATTAAAGGAAAAAGTAGCAATTTTGAGGCCTAAAACCCAAATTTGCAGACAAATTTGGTTGAAGGATGGATTTTGAATGTTTTTGTCAACATTTAAAATCATGAGATTTCATTTCCTTCTACTGTATCATATTAGTCAAAGAAGCAGGAGGGGTGACATTATGTGACAGATATATAGGTGAGAAGGTTTATCCTCTCAATCCTTCAATTTTCTGTTTTTGACAACAAACACATTAGAGGGAGGATACATGGGTTTACAATAGGATTATAAGTTTAATTATGAACCTTTAAGCAAGATGTTGTAAAGAGCCCTATATCTAGCTCCAGATTTCTAATAAATAGCTCTCATGCCAGCACTTTGGCTTCTGTAAGAAGTCTATTGCACTATTACTGTAACAATAAAATACGGAGAGTATATTGTGCAGAGATAATTGGACCTCAAAAATCAGTGATCTCCTCAGCCCCACGTAATACATGCGGTATGCCCTAGGGAATTGAATTCCAGGTTTGGACTTGGAGGGGAAACCTCTTCCCACTTCCATCTAGCTGATTCCAGTTTTATTTGGGTTTGTTAAAAGAAATTGGATTGCAAGCGATAGTAGAAACCAAAAGAGGTTATTAACCACTTACATTGTTTAAATGTGTGCAAAGGACATTTTCCAGGTTGCCTTATACTGTGCCTACTGTACACTTCATATCTTGAAGCGTTGGCTTTCGAAAAATGTTATTAGCCTGTAAGTTTACTTTTCAAAAGTGTCATAATTTTGAATAGGTAATATATGGTACAAAATTTGAAAGTGAGGAAAAGGCGTAAATCTCTTACCCTTCCGTACTTCCACACACCCAGTTCCCCTTGAAATGGCGTGCACTACCACCAGTTTCTTGTGAATGCTTCCGCAGATTTGCTGCGCTGCATTTCACACGCAGCCGTATACACGTGTGTCTGTGCCTTAGACACGGCACATGCAGATGCAGGGTTCGATTTCAGCCTTGGAGGCGCTGCCCGTTGCTCCGCGTGCGCCGGGGGAGGCCTCCTGAGCTGGCAGGGTGCGCCCGGCCACAGCCAGGCCACGGGGCGGACACAGCCGGGCCACAGTGCGGACACAGCACGGCCACAGCCAGGCCACGGGGCAGACACAGCCCGGCCACAGTGCGGACACAGCCCGGCCACAGCCGGGCCACAGTGCAGACACAACCGGGCCACCAAGCGGACACAGCCGGGCCACAGCCAGGCCACAGTGCGGACACAGCCGGGCCACAGCGCGGACACGGCACGGCCAGAGCCGGGCCACAGTGTGGACCCAACCGGGACACAGCCAGGCCACGGGGCGGACACAGCCGGGCCTCGGCTCGGCCCTGCGGTTTCTGCCGGTCTGGGGGAAAAACTGCACCTTGTAGTTTAATTTGCATTTTTGTTATTTTGCAATAACAAAGTTGGAGCTGGGCGTCTTCTTGCGGTGAATTTAAAATACTTTCAGTTTCTCTCCTGGCTCTGTTGTCTGTGGCCGGGAAGACCTTTCAAAGACGTGCGTCCCCGGCGCGGTCGGCTCGGCCTCGGCTCGGCCGCAGAAGGGCCTCCTCGCCGGGGCGTGCGCGGCCTCCGCTTCCGGGGCGGCCTCCGGGCGGGCGCTGCCGCGGTGCTGCTCCGTTCACGGGGAGCCTTGGGCAGGTTTTCAGGGATTATCCAAATGACGCTTTTCTGTAGGAAACTTGGAAAAATACCGGAGGGCGTGAGCGCGGTCACAATCGCAGCACCATTACGTGGGAGAAAACGGGGGCCGTGCTGATCTTGAGGGCTCCGCCGAAGACCGCGCTAGGCGCGCCGGCCGAGAAGGCACCGGCAGGGGTGTCGCCCTGGGGCGGGACGGCGGTGCCCCGCCCTCCCGGATCTGAGGGGCAGCCTCGGGCCTCTGCAGCCTCCGCCGCCTCGGGGCCAGGCTCACCTCTGACCCCTGAGCCGGGGCCGTGCCGCAGGCGCCCGCCGCGCTCCCCGCTCCGCACCCAGCGGGGGCCGGGCCGCGCCTCGGCCGACGGGCTGCTCCGCCCGCCCGCGCGGCGCCCCGGGGGCGGCGCCCGGCAGCTCCTCGCCGCCCGTCGGTCGGGGAGCCCTTCCGGCGCGGCGGCCGGGCTGTTCCGAGGCGCGCGTGCCTCTGGCCGCGGCGCGGGCGGGCGGGCGGGTGGGGTGCGCTCCCCGCCGCCGCCGGGGCGGGGCCGTCGGGGCGTCCTGAGCTCCGGGGCGGCGCCGCCCGCGTGGGCTCGCCCTTTAAACTCCGCCGCGAGCCGCGGGGTGTGGGCGGCGCCGCCTCTCGGCGGGCTGTCCCCAGCGCAGCCCGCCCTCCGGATGCCGCGGAGTCATGAGCCGGGAGGGCGCGGGGCCCCCCGTGGTGGCCGAGGTGATCCGAGGTGAGTGGGGGCTGCGGCGCCGTCTCCCGGGCGCGGGGGGCCTCCAGGACCACGGGCCCCGCGGGGAGGCTGGGACGCGTCCGCACGGACGTGCGCGGCGGGGACCCTCGGGTGCCCACCCCCTGGCCGGTAGGGGAGCGGAGCTCCGGACCTGCGGGAGCAAAACCCTGGGCCCTGAGCCTGGGGGTCAAGGGTCGCTTGCGGTTGGCAGGGAGTAAGCTGGGTCGTCACTGGGGTGTTTGTGGTTGCGAGACCACAAACATTTCTGGTTGAGGAGTTTACAAGGAAGTAAAGCAATTGCGTAAGTTGAATTGCAGACAAAAATTGTTCAAATTATCGTTTGGGGAAAGGATGCCAGCTGGCGTCCTTTCTTTCTTACTGTTTTAAAGGCTGTACTTGATTTTGCCGCAATTTCAGTGTAAGTGTCCCACCGGCACCGCTGGTGTTACTGCTCCTACTATGTACTGCGGATGACTGCTTCACCGAGGGTTTTAGGCAACTGGGCGGGGCGGGGCGGGGCGGGGGAGGAAGGGTGGAGCCTCTGAGCGTTGCTGCCCTTTCCCATTCTTGCCAAACCTCAGGGCAGCCTAACTGCGTACATGCAGCGCAAGTTCATCTCACACTGGGCATGCGGAAGCCTCTCATTGCTTTCCTTGTCATTAGTCTAAAAATCACTACAAAAGTAGTTACTCCAAATTAAAACAAGTAGTGATCCCTAAGAACAGTTGGATAAACATATGGTTTGTTTTGCTGTTTGTGTTCTGTAGCCGTATGTGTTAATTTTGAAGCAATTTCGATAGCGTTCTTTCTCTCCTATTTTTTTAAAAAATACATTTTCTTATTGAAATGTTTTTTTAGGATGTCTTGAAAACATAGTGGAACATAGTGAAAGTCATCTAGGTTGACGGCTAGCCATCAAATGCATGCTGCCATTTGCTGAAGTGTCTTAGTCCACAAACCTAAAGTTTTGTGATAAGAGCTTCCTCTGGAAGTCAAGCCATGTCTTTATGTGAAAAGTCACTTACCACTATTGAAACTTTAAGGTTAGAGGCAATTTCTCCTTTAAAAACAATTGCTTGCTTATTGTTACCCCCCAAAATAGCCAGAATATTTTGAAATTACCCAGTGGCAGCCTTACCTTCTGAAACATGAATGAAAAAAAAATAAAAAGTTGACTTTATCCGAGACGAGTTGCATCATGATATAGGAAATGTTTTTTAATAACCTTAAGGAAGGAACATTGCAATTTTTCCATTTCAGATCGCCTTTGTTTTGCCATTCTCTACAGCAGACCAAAGAGTTCATCAAATGTACATTATTTCAGCATAGATAATGAACTTGAATATGAGAAGTAAGTATTGCTTTTTAAACAATTACTAGTAACTTTTTTTATTTTGAAGAATCTAAAGGTATGTTTATAAATAGGATAGCCTTGGAAAATTAGGAATCTGTTGATTGATAATTGCAGGATTTTTTTTTTTAGCTTCTTGGTAATAAAATAGATCCTTAGGGAGAAAATCGAAATGAAAGAACCTTCCTAAATTTAACAGTTTGTATTTGAAATTCTAATAGTTTACAGTACAATGGAATACAAACTAGTGTACTAAGTAAGATCTTGTATTTTTGCCAGTGGAAAAATATGTGTGGAAAAGCATCTTTTTGATTCAGAGGTGTTTTCATAAGTTATTTGATGTTAGATTCAGGTGCTGTAGCGCTTGTCCTATTTTTTTAATAGGCATTGTTTACCAAAATACTTCTTTTACTAGTAAGGCAGTACCTTTAAATTGTATGACTGACAACAGTTTGGTGTATTCTTTCTTATCTTAATTTAATCTTTCAGCTCCAAAAAGGCATTTATTTTCAGAGCATCTAGAATATACATGTACTTTTTTGTTTTTCATTTTTAAAGCTTCTACGCAGATTTTGGACCACTCAATCTGGCAATGGTTTACAGATATTGTTGCAAGATAAATAAGAAATTAAAGGTAAAGTCTTTTTCATTTAAGATTTGACTTAAGTAATCATTGTTAGCTTGATCTTGGGAAGAGAAAAGTAAGGAAAACATATCTGTGTTTGAAAAGGAAATGTCCTGTTTTTCAGTGCAGTGGTGTTTGGGACATAACACATGGTTTTTGTTATAAAGTCATTAGTGTGCCTTTTTGTTTTCCAGAGTTTTGATTGAATGGTTTAAGTTTGGGTCTTTGGGTTGTGGTTTGGATTGGTAATGCTCAATTGCTTGGAAAGCCAAAGTAGAAGTTGGTGAACTTCTTACTGTTGGACCTAATGGAACTGACACCTGACGAGAGAACCTTCCCTTGCTTTGGTCATTGCTCTGCCTTCGATACGGAGTGCTGGCAAACTAATGAAGGACAACTCGCTCGTCTTACTTTCTCTCGTTCTGCCTTGAATCTGCCGTGATCATCTACTTGTGATTCTTCGCCTTGAGCCTTTACACGATGCTTGAGGAGCAGGGCAGGCAAGGGCAAGCGGCATACTTTGAGCCTGTATCACTGAGTTACAAAAGTGTGTTTCTGTTAGTTTGAACTTAGACCCCATTCGTTTTTGTAAAAAAACTTTGAATTATTCATCATACACAGTAAGAAGTGTTTATGTGCAGGTGGAAGTTCCAAATTAGTCACTGTAAATTCTCCAGGAGAAAATACTGGATTTGGGGACAGGTACTTTCTAAAAACACCTTTAGTCAATTGATTACTTACCAGACTACTACACAGAAGAAATAGAGTTTATTTTCAATTAAAAGTTAAATTATATTGAAAGCTTAGGGGTAAGGCAGATTTTTTTTCTTTGAGCATTGAACCTAAAACCCCACATCGTAAATGTTAGAAGCACCTGTCAGATGAGTTACTAATGTGTAAAATGGAAGCTGTAGCATCGCTGTTTCTTTTTGCATTATGTGTGTATTCATTACGGAGTTGTGTAGAGATGGTGACTCTTCTGTCTGGATTTTATTTCTCTCTTGAATAAGAATATAAGCATTTATAGCCTTGTATGTTTATCACCCACCCCGACTCCCTGTACTCTTTTTTCCGGTTGCCAGTGGCAGGTCCTTTGTTTATACAGGGCTAGGAAGCTAAAAATAATTCCCTCTCCCCCGACTTGTGTTCCTTTGCTTTAATTTTGAAAGATTATTTTTTCCCCCATACTCAACCATCTATGAACTTTTATCCTTTGGGTCAACCAGGAATGTATTGTGCCTTTTTAATTTTTTTAAAACTTTTTATCATTTACTAGAACAACTTGCATAGTGTTGACTATCTAGTTTGATTGAAACATTACTGCTACTCAATGAGTAGTGCTAAAAGTGTGTTGGGAGTTTGAATTGAGTGTCTTGTGCTTGTGTTGCCCTGTGGCTGGTTGGATTTTGTTTTCTTTTTTGAAAAGTCAACTTGGATCTCTTACTCCATGTAAGCAACTAAAGGAAAATAGGTACACATTCATAATTGAGTCACAGAAGGCAAGGAACACGTGCTTATTGACCTGAACGCCGCTTGTTCTTAACCCTTGCCCAGATCCATTTCGCCTCGCGTTAATGAAGCACAGGTGAGGAAGTGCTAACTGATCTTGTGTCCCTTTGATTTTTAAATTCCATACCCTTTTGATTTTTACCTTTTTATTGAGGTATAATGTCCATACAGATGTTGAGTGTACAGCTCAATGCATTTTCACAAACTGAATATAGTGGGCTAATCATCTTGATCGTTAGATCCAGAACAGAGCGTTAGCAGCCCCACACCAGCCTCACCCCACCCCCACCCCCCCCATTCACTATCCTGATTTGTAACAGAACGGATTATTTTTGCCTGTTTTTATATACCCTTTTAATTTAAAGGTTTGGGGAATAGATTTTTTAAAAGTTTTTTTTATGTTTCCTTTTTCTCCCCAAAGCCCCCTGGTACATAGTTGTATATTTTTAGTTGTGGGTCCTTCTAGTGGCATGTGGGACGCCAGTTCAGCATGGCCTGACCAGCGGTGCCATGTCCGCGCCCGGGATTCGACCTAGTAAAACTCTGAGCCGCTGCAGCAGTGTGTGTGAACTCAACCACTCGGCCATGTGCCGGCCCCCAATAGATTTTTTTAAAAAATCAAACAGTAGAATAAAGGAAAGAAGAGGTCCCCCCTTTCCAGCCTCTTGTGTTCTTTCAGAGGCAGTCTATACTTGAAGCAGGTATCTGTTCGTATCTCCTTCCTCCTCTTTTTTTGTACGTTCATTCTAATCCAAGGATAAGTCTTTTTTGGGAAGGTCCATGGTGTTTTTTGGTATCAGAGTTTAAAGATCTCGCTGTTATGAATGCTTATACATTGTGAGATTTGGAATTAATGTCCATCACAACATAAAATTTTAGAAAGCTTCAAATTAAAAAGAAAATACTAACAGCTGTTTATCTTTATGCAGTCCATTACAATGATAAGGAAAAAAATTATTCATTTTACTGGCTCTGATGAGAGAAAACAAGCAAATGCTGCTTTCCTTGTTGGATGTTATATGGTAAGTATTTAACTACCTTTTCCTAATGTGTTGGTGAAAATACATACGACAGTGATACTTTAAATTTGCAGTTGGAATTTTGAAATTACTTTCTTTCCAAAAAGAGCATGTTTTGCTTTTAAAGAATTGACCAAGTGGGGATGGCTTTGCGTACGTGGTGGGAGGGAGGATATATAGGAGATCTCTGTACCTTCTACTCAGTTTTGCTGTTCTGAACTAAAACTCTTCTTCAAAAGTCTGTTTTTAAAAAATTAACCACGTCTTAGTGAAAACCTTTTTATGCATTATGGCACTTAAGGTTAGAAAATAATGCCCTCAAAGGTGCGTTTTTATTAACTCATGATCCATTTCATGAAGTTGTGAAAGTGGAGTCAGGACCAATAATTGAATTTTTTTTTAGAAAAACATCAAAGGGCATCACATGAGGTAAGAGTGCTTTTTCATTTGAGTACAGGCAATTTTTTCCCAACTAATGTGTGATTCTAAGGTCATCTCCATTCTCATCAAAACATCTAGCAGGAGGACATGGCCTGTTAGTATTGTAGGAAAATAGTAACATGCTATGTGGATCACATATGACACTGAGTGTCTATTTGGGTCATGGAAAGTGTGCTTTGAAATAGCCAGGACTTAAACAAGAATTATGAATTTCATTTATTTGTAAATATCATGGAAGATCTTTGTTTTTTTAGAGCCAAATTTTATCCAGCGCCTCCTGCATTCATCTGCAGGAGCATCTTAGCAACAGTTTTTCCTGAGTAAGCTAAGAGCTCTCCAGAGGAGTGTCCTTCCTCTTTTCAGTGGTGTGGAAGCTAGCTGCTCCAGTCAATGGAGAGGGAGAGTAATTGGATGTTTCTACTACTCCTGCCCACCATAAGTGTAATAGTTACACTCCTGGATTAAAAAAGGATTGTCTTGGGACTTCTTTAGATAAGTTCTTTCTTCCCCTAACTTGCCATTTGCTTCTGTCATGCTTTCTTCCTTTTTAAAATTACTTTCTGGTATATAGTTTGATAATCTAGAATTTACAATGATTAGACCAAAAGTTGGTTGCACTAGTTGAAATTGCACCTCAAAATCTAAGAATTTCCTTTTCTGTGTTTGTCATTGACAACAGTGATTAAGGCCTTTTTTGGTTTCGTTTTCCTACCTGTGCTCACAACAGTAGTTGAGAGAAATGTTTCTGAGGTAACTTTAAGTTTAATATCATCTCTGAGTGTATGAAACACAGGTTATTGATTATGCCTATTAAAATTTGATGTTTTAAGCTTACTCAGATGTGATGTTTTTGTTTGTTTGTCTCCATCTCTCCTATTGTTTATTATGCTTAATGGCAAAAATCTTTAGGAAAAAAGAAGAGCCTGTGTAACCGGGGCATTTGGTCCCACTACTTGGCCAGTCACTGTGGAGAGGAACACCATGGATTAGAGTAAATCGTGACAGCTTTATAGAAAAAAGGACACAGCCACAGTTCTTGAGGCTCATAAAGTATTAAAGGGAACCCTGAGAAATGGCCCTTGGTGGGCCAGCAGAAGTCTTTACACTGCTGAGGAGAAAGTCTGGGGACTGAAGCAGTTCCATTTAGGAGAGCGTGCTGCTGAGTAGAACACACAAAGCTCCTCATGGGTACTTTTGGGTCAGTTGTGTGTGTGTCTCTGGTTAGATGATAGATTCCCAAGATGGTGGGATCTTGAGGAGCCAGACGTGGTGACTTCAGGAAGTGTGAAGAAACCCTCAGAGGGTGGCTGAGGGCGTCGTGGGAACCGAAGGTTGTCTTGAAACAAAACACTTTGATAATTTTATAAATAAGAAATCTCTCTTTTAAACAGAGATTTAAAGGCTCTTGCTTTTGTTGCTGTTTTTTTTACTGCTAGTGCAAAAGCAATAAGTCCCTGGCAATTTATTGATAATGTGTTGGCATATTTGTTCCCAGTTTGGTGTGGCCTTTTGACTTTATGATTGTATTTTGGCATGCAAAAGTTTATTTTTGTACAGTTGGCATATTTTAGATTTAGAGCTCCTTCCAGGATTTTATGCTCCCAGGTTATCGCTGATTTGATTGGTTAGGAAAGTGCCAGGTAAGCAGTTTTGGACGCTCACTTGAGTTCATTCCTCTGCTCAGTTAGAAGCCAGCTTGGCAGGATGGTTACAGCTCTTGGCTGTAGCAAAAGTCTTTTCAGCCATGACTGGCTGGCTAAAGTAGGAGCTTGGAGTGGTGATGACACTAGGTGAGGAAAAAAGAGAAAAACCTTCTAAGAAAAGGAAGTTTATTAGTAGTAGCAAAGGAGTATCAAGATAGAATATGGATGCCTCAAAAGATTATACATCAAAGTAAGTGAAGTTTTGCTCTGGTTGTAGTCTGTTGAATTCTCTGATTAAAGATTTGTAGAGATGAGTGAGGAGAATTCCCTAAAAATTGATCTCCAGGCTTGATAACCTTTTCTGGAGTTGCTGAGGAATTTTGGAGATAGTAAGGCTTGGAGGGTACTCTCGTAATGTTAAGATAAAAACGAGAAATCTGGAGGAAGAATTCTTACAAAGGAAGTATTCCAAATGGACTGACTTTATCTATTTCTGTTCTTTTAAACTCTAGGTCTCTGAAAGGAATCATGCTCCATTCATCCTTGTGTACACAAAAGGACCTAATAGGGAGTGTGGAGGGGGCGTGAGAATAAAGTGTTAATACTTCCATTTGTTTTTTTATCTTAAAGAAAAGGTTAGGCTTTACAAATATTTAAAATGCTCAAATACTTAAAGTAGGATTGACATGCCTGTACTCGTTTTATCCTTTTGTCATATGGTCAGGCGCCATGCGTGGGTTGACTATTGATTTGTCTTCAGTGTATTTCCAAGTATTGCTCTATATTGCTCTAGGAAATGGATTACCAAATATCTGAAATGGTGGAATTTTTGCTAACAAATACGGGTGAGGCTGAAAATCTGTTGTACCACTCACTGTGGAAGAGTTGAAGAACATAAAAGATAACTGCAAGTTTTTCTTTCACAAAAAAGTAAACCATATCATTTTAGGAAATGATAAGTTTGCTGCCTTGTTCTGTGGTAAGTTAGCGACTGTTACCTAGCCAGGTTTTGCAGTGGTGGTACTTAACCTGTCATTTCAAGTAAAGGTGAAAATTTTAAGTGGAAAAGTAAGTACTTTTCAAAACAAATTTATGATTAAGAGAACATTTCAAAAGTAAAAATTAGAAACTTTGTTTTGTTGTAAAAAATGGTGTCACTTATAAAACCTATATTTACACCCTTGAGAAATTTAAAAAATTTTCCTTTTTCAAAAAAAAATATGCTCTTCTATTTATAGAAGCAGGACCTGTGCATATGTATGTGTGTTTATTTACACACAGACATACACTGTAGGTTTTAGGTTCACCAGGACAGCTTATCACCTGCGTTTTTCAGTCAGTGATCTTTCCTTCCATTTTGGTACAGGCTTTATCATCTTTGTACCAGATTATATTCATATTTCTCCAATTGATCCAAAACATCCAAACCAGTGTCTAGTCCAGGACCGTATATTGCATGTGGTGGTTGTGCCCTTAGTCTCTCTCACACGTGATCCCTTTTTGCTAACCCTGATTTAGAAGAGGCCAGACCTACTATCTTGTTCCACTTTTTGAATTTCTCTGGTTTCTTCCTTGTGGTATCTTTTAACTTGTGTCTCCATTCTCTGTATTTCTTGTGAGCTGGAAGTTATATCTAAAGGCTTGTGCATTAGTGGTGTATGTTGCATCACATCAGAATACATGGAATATCTAAATTACCATTAATGATGCTAAAAATGACCACTGGGTTAGGTGCTAACCATTGACTCCCTTCAGTGCGTGGTTTTCTCCTTATGACTTACAGTATTCTGTGCAGGGTTATTTTTGGAACTACTTGTATATTCATTTCCCCATCAACCGTTCATCTAGTGTTTTAAACAACAATTGATAGTATTTGCCTGAGTCAATCATTTTATTAGAGTTTTGGCTTATCAGTTTTCTAATTATTTCATTTATCCTTCATTTTTTTGTTTTTTTAAACATTTTATTTTATTTTTTCTCCCCAAAGCCCCCCCAGTACATAGTTGTATATTCTTCATTGTGGGTCCTTCTAGTTGTGGCATGTGGGAGGCTGCCTCAGTGTGGTTTAATGAGCAGCGCCATGTCCGCGCCCAGGATTCGAACCAATGAAACACTGGGCCGCCTGCAGCGGAGCCCGCGAACTTAACCACTCAGCCGCGGGGCCAGCCCCTCATTCATCCTTCATTTATTAGCTGGCTGGCTTTTATGGGAGTTGAACTTCCCCTCATCCACTTGGGGCTCTTTGGTTACCCTGCAACTAAATTTCCTACCGAAAAGGTAGTAGAATGAGTAGTCATTTCCCTTTAATTACCATTTTTCAAAATAAAGTGATATATTCATAGCTACAAAACAAAATTTTATAACCTGCTTTAAAATCGTCTAAACAAAGTTTCAGTGGGTTTTGAACTCATTTGCTAAACATTTTTAAAATTTGCAGCCCTTTCCATTAGTTTTTAACAACATCTGATTAGCATTTGGGAAGTTGGAAATTTACTACCCAAATGTACATCATTGCTAGATGGGATTAAAAAATGAGTGTAATCATTCCTGCAGTTGCACTTGCATATCATGGTAAAATATCGTTTTTAGTTACTGCACCCATTAAAATCAGGAATTGAAATAGCTGAACTTACAACTGAGCTTTTAAATCGAGATTTTTAAAGAATGAAGCATATCAATGACCTTCACTGTTAAATTGATTAATATTGTAGTAATCAGAGGTTTTTTTAAGCATAGTTACGATACATAATAATTGATTTTAGAAATAATTATCACTGTCTTTTTTCCTTTTAATTTTTTATGTGTGTATTTTATAGTGGAGGCGGTGTATATTACACTAGTAGGTGCAAGCATTCATTTCTAGTTGCAGAAGCGTTATTTGGAAGAGGCCATTGTGTAGTGGATGAAGTTTAGTTTTCAGTTCAGACTGAGCTTTTAATTTCCATTTAGGTAGAGTATGTGGAATAAATTAAGCAGTCACTAAATGTCATTCTCTTTAATTTTCCTGCTTCTGTCTTTCATTATTACTCCTTAAATCTGCTTTTATATTGAAAAACAAGAAAATTACCGTTCTGTCTTACTGGTTTATCAACTTGGGTTATATCTTGCTGCCCCAGCATTTGTATTTTCTTGCAGAGGTACAGTATTCAGCTCTTCCTAAGGTTAAATGTACTTTTGAAGGCTAGCCTGGGAAATTAAACGTCCTTTCTAACATTTTTCTGTGGTTAAAGCATTCTGATGTAAAATAAATGATACAAGCCAACTGTTGGTATATAGCTTGCAAATTTGTGTTCCTCTAATGCTTAATAGATTACTTTGGTAGAGCTAAATGATATCTCTTCAAAATTTATCCCTTATTTTTTATTTTTAAGCAATTTTTATAGCCTGAGAATGGCTTACCTTCTGAACATTTATATTGAAACGTATGATACCTTCCAATATAACATTTAATAGATAACATTTATATATGTTATATTAATATATAACATATAATATATAACATTTATATTGGAAGGTATGATTCTAGGGATATATTAATTCAGCATCTGTGAGTAGAATCCTAAATTGCATTGAATTTGAGATTGCTTCAGTGGTTATGATAAGAGCTCAGGGACTTAATTTGTTATTTAATGATGATCTTCTGAACCTGTGGTACACTTTTTAAAAAACTGATTTAATTATTTGGACCCAGAGAATGCTGGATTAAACTGGCTACAGGGTGAAGAGATCAGATGAGAAATTAAGACAAGGGGAACAGAGGGGAGAGGACCTGGAAGCAGTTGGTAAGATTTCAGTTCAGCAAACACAGTCTAGACGTGCAACAGAGACCAGAGGACAAAACCAAGTAAGGTAGCCAAAGTCTTTGTAAACACTCCTCCCTGGGCACACACCCTTCCTGGGTGTCTGTGAAAGGCAGGGTGGACAGCACTGGGCAGCTGGAAATAGCAGCCAGGTGCCAGGTAGCAGGAGGTGTGTGGGTGCTACAGAAAGGGGATGTCACAGGCCCCCAGCTGGACTTGGCCCTGCCCTGGGAAAAGCCCTGAGGGAGAGGCTGCTGGCGAATTCACCCCAGCTTTACCTCCCTTTCACCCTAGTGACCTGACTGATATTTCAGCTGCCTGTGATACTTGCTCGTTGGTATTAACTTTAGGAAAGAGTAAAGAGAAATGGCCCTCTGGCCATTTATGATCTTTGATCGCAGGTCTGTTAACCTCTCTGGAATTTTGGATCCCATCCTTATTTCAGTACTTGCTTTAGCTAGTTGGTTTCTTGTCCATAAATGAGGCCTTAGCAGTAGGCCCTCTTCCATCAATAACAAGCAGTGTGATGTTGGATGAGCATTCAACACCACAGGTTGGAAAGTTGTAGCCTTGACAGCTTTATGTAACTCACGAAGTATTTATAAATAGTAGTTTGTTTGTTTTTGCCAGTGTTTAAAAATTAGGAGATTTCATTTAAAAAAATCAAGACTTTTGCTTTGTCTTAAAAAAATGTCTCTCCCCTTCACATATCATATGTCTGTGTGCACGTATACCCAGGGCCAGTTCGTTCACCTCTGTCCACTATCTGCCTTGGTAGAGAGGAGCTTGCCACTCTGGACTTCCACTTATCAACCTCTACTATATAGATAAATAAAAGTAATATGACAAGTTAAAACCACTGAAATACATGGCCATCTGACTTTTTAAAAAGTGATTTAGGATTTTTTTAAATTAGTATTTGTACAGGAGCTGTGAAAATGATTTTATCTTATTTACTTACTTTATCATATAAAATTGTTTATTATGTATAGTTTTTGTTCTGCTCACCTTTTTTATTCAGCAGTTGGATTTTTACGCATACTTCCAACTGGCATTGATTCTTGAACATTCAATGTTGGTCTGAAGGGAGAGACTTTTTAAAAAAAAAAATCAGTCAAGTTCTTGGCATAGGAAAGACTGTGTCATCTAGCTGATGTGAAAATAGTTAAATACTGGAAACATTGTGACATTTCTGCATGAAGAATATTTGAAAATAGTTTACTTGTTTATCAGGCTGCCACATTTGTTGTGGGATTGAAATACCTTCTTATTCTTAACTCTTAGATATGATGACTTGTGTAATGTTTTGGGTTTTTGAACTGTACCAAAGGCTGAATACATAGATTAAGTTTCAAAATGTTCTGTATAACAATAGAAATAAGAAGCACGTGTCTAAATAATTGGGTTTTATTATTTGAGACCAGGATTGTTGGGATTCAAACTGTAGATGATCTCTGATCTTTTTGTTTCAGTCCACTAATTCATCCGTTGCTCAGCTAGCTGCTCCTAGATTTTGAAACATAGATCAGTAATCCAAGGTCAGAGATTTCACAGGGGCTAGGGCAGGCAGATGGTAATTTAAAAAATGGGGTACTGGAAGCCCTAGAAATGGCTGCAGTGTTGTTAGTAAAAAGAACTTTGTACTGTGACATTGAAAAGCACTACTGACTTCTCAAGTGTTTTCTGCCCCAGTATTTCCTTCTTCCTGCGAGATTTGCTGTTCGCTACTTCACAGAGACTCCTTACCCTGGGGAGAGATGAGGACAGGCTCTCTTTACTCATGTTTCCTAAGCCCTGGGGCCTCCTTACCTTTACGTCTCTGCACTTATCACCTGGTTTTTTATTTATTCACTTTTAACAAACTTCTGAAATGATCATTTCCTTACTCACTGTTTATTGTGCTACTGTATTATCTCTTGCTGCCTTACAATTACCCCAACACTTAGTGACTTCAAACAACAGTTAATATTCCCTCAAAGGGTTTCTGTGGAAGGTATCAGGAGTGGCTAACTGGGGGGCTCTGCTTTTGGCTCCACGTGGGCTGCAGTCATCTGAAGACTTTCCTGGGGCTGAGATGGCCCATTCACATGCCTGGCAAGTTAGTGCTGGTAGTTGGCAAGAGGCCTCAGTTCCGTACCACCTGGGTCCCTGAGGGCCCTCACAAAATGACAGCTTGATTCACTTGGAGTGAGGAGTCCAAGAGAAAGCCAGGAGGAAGCCAAGTCTTTAATGAGCTAGCCTCAGAAGTCACACTCTGCCATGACTGCCATATCCTGTTGTTTACACAAGGGTGCCCTATTCATCATGGGAGGGGACCACAAGAGGGTGGAAATATCAAGAGATGAGCATTAGTGGGGCTGTCTTGGAAGCCAGCTACCACAGCTGTTTAATATCTCTCTTGTTCATCATTTGTTGTTTCCTATTTTTAGATGGCAGTGTGGAATTAGAGTGGCCATTCTATATACATAGCTTCTCAGGAAAGAATTTGAGAAGCACCTAAGCTTCCAAACTGCCAGGAACACAGTGATGGATCATAAAATTGTACTGATTTAGAGTTTACTAATTTAGAATTTCTGTTAGTATGGGAGCCATTTATAGGATTCTTTGTAAGTAACAGATTAGAATAATTTCATTTGGGAAGTTGTTTTGACTGGGGAAGATGAATGGGTATAAAATTGAAAATTATAGATTGTTAGCAAGTATCTCTTTGATAGTTGTGTGTCTTGGTCCTTTTGGGCTGCTGTAACAAAATACCAGAGACTAGGAGGCTTATAAACAGCAGAAATTCATTTCTCACAGTTCTGGAGGCTGAAAGTCTGAGAGCCGGGTGATGGAGAGGTCTGGTGAGGGCTGTCACATGGTGGAAGGGGCTAGAGATCTCTCTGGACCCTCTTTTACAAGACACTAATCCCATTCATGAGAGCTCCACCCTTACAGCTAACCACCTCCCGAAGGCTTCATCTGATACTGCCATCACCATTTGGGGGTTAGTATTTCCATATGTGAGTTTTGGGTGGGATACAAATGTTCAGACCGTAGCATTAAGTAAATAGACTTATTCTAAACCTATAAATTTCCTTCAACTTGTCTCATTACCTAATAGTATCTATTTATGTACAAGCATTTCCCAACTGGATTTAAAAATTACATTTTTTAAAAGTTCATCACTAGGAATTTAGGTTTTGTTCCTCCATAAGAAAAAATGTTACACTATTCTTGTGTTCTTTGAATTGAACTTGTGTTCCAAGGCTAACCCACAATTATTTCATGTATTAGAGACTATTTTTGTTTCGAAAGTCAGAAGGAAATAATACCATTGCAATTTTAGTAATTAAAAAACCAAAGAACTGCAATCTTGAGTAGAAGGAATTATCTTTAGTCTGGTGCTTAAGGAAAAATTTATATAATTTGAGAGAAAGTTTAGGGAGAATCTAAAAGAGGTCTCTGGGGTTCATTTAATTAATTAATTTAAATTATGTACATATACACAAATGAATCACACCCTTTTTCACGCTCTTTGGCCTCAAGGGGAGTTTTGATTTGGTTTTGTCTTTTTGGTTTTAGGGATATTGGGGCAGGGTCTGCTAGGAAATCCTAAAATAGAATGGAGAAAAGACAAGACTTTATGATGCTATCTAGTAAGTCTTAGAAGGGAAAGAGCATGTTGGAGACTAGAAGAGAATGAAGACATTTGGGGGGAAAAAAGGGGGCTGGATTTGAAAAATTTTTAATTTTTCGTGCTTAATGCATATAAGTGTAGAGTAAGAATGTATAGACAAATATAATGTGTTGAGTGAGACAATGGATGACCTTTTTTGGTTAATTCGTGACAAATTACAGTGTTCTATGAGTCAGTAATATTGTACTTGAAAATTTGTTTGATCCTAGGTAACAAAGCTTTCCTTTAATCTTGGAATTGATTATTCTTTGTTTTACCTTTTGTGGGTTTGTATGCTGGTATAGATAAATAAATGTTAGAAAAAGATTCTGTATATTTAATTATAGTTTTGTATTCTTTTTGGAGTAAATGGGATGAAATCGTATTGAGAAACAGGCTAGACAGTGGGAAAAATTTTCATAAATTTCCATTTATAAGTCTTAAAACAGAAAATTGAAAAAATGTCCTCTGGAAGCTGAGTCAACTGCTTTGACTAGTTTTAGGATATGTCCTTCTAAGTTTCAGAGATCCTTGCTGGATCTTTCATTTTTATAATTTCTCTTAATTCAATGATATTTTAATATTTACATCAACTTTTTATTAATTATTTAAAATTTTCCTTACTATTATAAGTAGATTTTTGTTGTTAGGGCTGTTGAATTGATTCCGACTTCTAGCGACCCTGTGTACAACAGAGTGGAACCTTGCCTAGTCTTTTTGCACTATCCTCTCACCTTCTTGTACTACATCAGGCCATGCTTCGCTGCTATTCATAGGGTTTTCATGGCCAGTTTTTTCAGAAGTGGGTAGCTAGATCTTTCTTCCTACTCCGTCTTAGTCTGGAAGCTCTGCTGAAGCCTGTCCACCATGGGTGACCCTGCTGGTGTTTGAAATCTGGGTGGCGTAGCTTTCAGCATCACAGAAACACATGGCCACCACAGTGTGATAACCAACAGATGGGTGGTATGGTTCCCTGACTGGGAAATGAACCGGGCTGCAGCGGTGGGAGTGCTGAATCTTAACCACTAGACCACCAGGGCTGGCATAAGATTTAAAGTCAGTGAATTAGCATTGAATCAGAGTCCACATATAATGTATGAACCAGGAGTTACAATGAAATAGAGGACATGGGTCTTCACTTCAGAATGCTCACAATTTGGTTGAGGAAATAATTCATATATATAATATTAAGTAATGGAGACAAAAAGTTTGTGACTAACTTTTTTAGTGATTTCTTTTTGTTAGTCATAATTTAAAGTGTATTAGCCCAAAGTAGGCTTTAGAATTGATTTTGGTGATATTTGCCAAATCTGATGCTTGTGGCCTCTCCCCAACCCCTGCATGTGTGAGTTGAAATGCCCTGCCCTGTAGAAGGATTCTGAGTTGGACAAAGACTTGTGCCTTCAGATAGAATGAACAGGTTACTTGAGAGAAGGAGGAGGAGGAGAGAATGAGACTAGTAAAATGCTTCTGCAACACTAGAAATGAAAAGACAGTGGAACAACATCTATAAACTGTGGAGAGAAAGGACTGCAGACCAAAAATCGTATACATAGTCACTAAGTGTCAGGGCAGAAAACAAACTTTTGGAAATGCAAGGAATACCAACTATGGACCTGAAATGCTGAAGAATCTACTTGAAGTATTCTTCCAGCTGAAAATTGAAGCATACATAGTTCTGAAGATAAAAGAAGCAAATGAGAATAGGAAGTAAATGCAGTTTTATGGGGAACCTGTACAGTATTATAAGTAGTTAAATCTAAATGGATAGAGTTAATCAAAATCTTTGTTCTGCTCTGTCCCTCTCGACCCGTCCCCCAACCCCGTCCCCCCAGACTTCTTTACCGTCATTTCAGTGGTTGAAGGAGATGAGGTTGCAGCATGTGCTCCGTCTAACATTCTTATGTAGAAAATCTCTTTAAAATGCTATACTTGTTACCACAAAACCGTTGTTGTGAAAAGTTGTTGATCAGCACTCCTTTTGCAAGCAACAGAAACCAGACCAGTGACAACAGATTGAAACAAAAAGGAATTCACTGACGGGATGCTGGGGACTCAGAGCATCCTTTGGAAGGCTGGAGAACCAGGCTCAGTTGACTGGCTAGAAATTGTACAAACCTTCACAATGACAGCACTATATCTTCATTTAGAAGTAAATTGCCTTTTTCTTCTCTTTTCAAATGTAGGTTATATATTTGGGGAGAACACCGGAAGAAGCATATAGAATATTAATGTTTGGAGATACATCCTATATTCCTTTCAGGTAAATATAAGAATGATATGGTAGATTCATTTAATCAGGCCCTTGCCAGAAATATCTTGGTGTAGTTGTTTCTGAAAAAAGAAGACCTGGTAAATAGTCATTTTAGGGTGGGTTCAAGTAACATCATAGATCTAGGTTACTTGTCTGTCTTGTGTATCGTTGGATGTTTAGCAGCATCCCTGGCCTCTGCCCTCTAGATGCCAGTAGCACCTCCATGCCCACAGAGTTAATTGTGAAAACCAAAAATGTCTCCAGACATTGCCAGATGTCCCCGGTGGTGGCAGTAGTGTGACAGTGGTCAGTCGCTCCTGCACGAGAACCAGTGCTCTGAAATCAGATGAGAAGCCTGGAGTTGGGAAACTCTAAACTACCACTGAGAGTTTGGGTCCTGAGGAGTTAAGAAATAAGTTTTCCCAATAATCAGTGATTTTCTGGGCAAAGGTGAACCCCTTTTTTCTAGAGGCACCGCCAGCAGAGATAGAGTGAATGAAGTTGCTAATGTAGCACCACTCCTTGAAAAACTAAACGGCTGTGTCATAAAGGTGGTAGATACGTAAGGTCTTCCCTAAATGGCTAACATCCTCGTCCTCATCTCAAACTTACCACGTGATTGTGTTGAAGATATTTTGAAAAAACTTTTTTTTTTTAAAGTCAAATGAAGTTCTAAAAGTTTCCCTACCTGTTTCTGAAAATACTTGATTTAGCTATATAATCTAAATACCTGTATAGTGCTTAATGGGTAATAAATGTGTGAAATAATTTTACTCGTTGCATACTGTATTGGTAATTTCAAATATTGCGTTATTCTTCCACTCACAAATTAGTTAATAGTTTTAGGATTATTGCATATCCCTTGAATGCCTGAAGGTTATGCATCTGACCTCATTGTGGACTAGCTTTGGGGTGGGTCTTCCTAACCTTAGGCAGAATCTCCTTAAAGAACCACATCAGACCGTCCATGGACTTATTCCATGAAATACAGATTTGTTAGGACAGACTGCAGAGTTCAGTTATATTTTGCACTGGAGACTGTGTGTTAGTGATTTAGCAAATTAGAAGAATTGCTTTGACCTCAGTATCAGCCCCTTTCTTCTTAGCTCATGGATCATCTTAAGTATTCTGTTATTTGAGGTGGGTAGGATGAAGTTTCTAAAGTGTGGTGTTCTCCACTTTCTTTCTTTCTTTTTTTTTTTAACTTCTTTTTTTTTCCACTTTCTTTCTCAACCTGTAATATAACAGCTACCACGTACTTCCTTTAGAAGAAATGCTCGTATTGTGTTCCCTGAGTCACAGGCACGTTACTATACAGTGACAGTTTTGTTCCACAGAACTCTTATGTTGGCACTCCTTTATAATAGTGCCATTCTTAAAGATTATAATACAAGGTCCTGAAATAGGATGAAGCTCACACACTTCACATAATCCACGTAAGGATGCATGGAACACTGTTGATGGAAAAGAGATTTTGTGTAAATTTAAATACAGGGGCTAAAATTATTGGTGTCTGGCACTGAGAAATAAAGTTAGTTACTTCTGGTCCCAGGAGCAAAAGTCAGTAATTCTGTAGAAAACAGGACTTAGCTAGAAACAGTTCAGGTTTGTGAAATTTGAAATCTCTTCAGTTGTGGTTGCCGGCTACTTGGTTTATCTAAAGCACTGTTTCTCCAAGTGTGGCCGATGAACTCAAGCTGGTCTGTGATAAGTACAGGAATCGACAGGAAGATTTTAGAAACTTTTATTGTAATTTAATAGAGTATTTTTATGTCTGTGGAATCAAATAATAGAATATTTGAGCTTGTATTTTATGTAGTTTTTCCTTCCATTTTTCTAATATAAGATTATTGCATTACTTTGAGTATGTAATGGTACAATATTATTGTATTTTACAAAAGTATTGACCTATGACAGATTTAAAAATCTGGTGCCGGCCCCATGGCCTAGTAGTTAAGTTTGGCACGTGCCGCTTTGGTGGCCCTGGTTCAGCTCCCAGGTGCAGACCTATACCACTCATCGCTAGCCATGCTGTGGTGGCAACTCACGTACAAAATAGAGGAAGATTGGCACAGATGTGAGCTCAAGGCCAATTTTCCCCAGCAAAAAACGAACAAACAAAAAAACACCTGGTGCTTCACCACATTTTACTATAGAAATGTATACCACATTTACATTTTCTATAGAACTGACTAATTAGAAAGTAGGCCCATCAGAATTAATAAAGCCTGGTAATATTTTGAAAGAAATTACATTGTTGTCTTTTATCCATGCCACTTCAAGTGCATAGAATAAATATAATTGCTAACAAAGTATTGTTAACGAGGGATTGTGCATGCATAGCATTTGTGTACATTTAATAACCTCTTTTTATGCTCCATAGCAATATTTAATCAACTTAGATATAATTCTTCAGCCACTGAGTTTAAATATGTATGTATACATATGTATATGATTTCTTAATGAATTATATTAGATATTTCTCTGCCTCTCTAAGTGAAAAAATAGTGTAAGCTGTAGTTCAGTGTTTTCCGAATGCCTTAGGATCCTTGTTATGAAGAACATGTGCTGCTTTGGTATTCCTGTAGTACTCGTTTGCTTCTTAGTTGGTTTTTTTGTCTCTGCTCTCTGTGTTCTTGAAGAATAGTACTGCATAGCTGTTAATATCTTGGCCGTTGACCTCAGGCAGTTGGGAGTTGGACTCTCAGCTCTGCCACTCATGGCTCTATGGTTCTTTCTGAGTGTGAGCCTTAGTTTCCTAGTCTGTAAACGGGAACAGTAGTAGTATCTTCCTAATGGAGTTGTGAGGATTAAGTAACATCCTGCGTATAAACCTTGGAGTGGTGCCTAGTCCTGAGCTAACATTTGTTGAACATTCAAAATCTTTTCTTTTTTTAAACTGATGTATAGCTTACATACAGTTACAAGACCTGCTAATATTATGTGTATAGCACAGTAAACTTCAGTGTGTGTATATGTAACTACTATTCAAGGTACAGAACGTTGCCAGCACCCCTGAAGAGTCCCTTCCACCCCTTTTCAGTCAGTGACTGCCGCTACGACTTCCACCACCAGCAGTTAGTTTTTCTACCTCTGAACTTCATATCCGTGGAATCATCCAGTATGCAGTCTTGGAGAGCTGGGACCCAGCTTTTTAAATACATACTGTCTGTGAGATTTATCCATGCGCGCTGCCAGGTGTTGGTAGTTCATCCTATTTTTATCGCTTACGTAGCATTCTATTCTATGAATATACCACGTTTTGTTTGCCCATTGTCCTTTTGAGGGACACTGGGGTTATTTGCAGTTTTTAACTATTAAAAATACAAGCTACTGTGAAAGCTGTTATTTTTTAAACTACTATTTGACATTGTAGTTTCTAGACAACCCTCCTTCATTGATTCTATCTGCTTTTCCAAGTTTGTTAAATGATCTTATTGGCAAGGGTCCCTCCACCATACACACGCAAATGCTTAGATCCAGATTTGTAGGTGCTATTCTCCCCTTTTAAAGAAGCCTGATTGCTTGGATGGGAAGAAGGAGGTGTTAGGTGTGTTTAAAGTCGGAGGTGTAAATGAAATGAACATGAGTGAATAAAGAACAATTCTTGTCTATTCAGATTGTACAGTGTATGAGGCAGAACTTTAGCTGAGCCCAGATGAAATCTTGTCGAATCATCGTTTACTAGAGCAGGGCTTCACCCACAGTAGGTTCTCAAAAAATATGCATTGAGTAAATGCATCAAGTTGTCCCACAGACAGAATCAGCATGCCTTTAACTTGATTGGCAAAGAATTATCAGTAGGTTAAGAAGATAATAAAAATAGTCAGCTGAGGAGACGTGGTTAAAAACATTGGGATGCAATTTGAGAGTTCCTCCTATTTCCACTGGTGATTTTGATTTTTTTTTCCCCCACTGGTAATTTTGATTTTGATTTAGGCTAAACTACTTCATTTTCCCACCTTAGCTTCTCTATCTAAAAATGTTCCTTGTTGCGTGAAAATCAAGTGTTTGTGTTGATTCTGTAGGTCAGTAGCTCTTAAACTTGAGCATATATCACGATCACTTGGAGGACTGTTAGAACAAAGATTGCCTGGCACCAGCCCTAGAACTCCTGGCTCCGTGGGTCTGGGGCGGAGCCTGAGCATCAGCATGTCTGACAAGTTCGGGGATGCCGGTGCTGCTTGCCCAGGGGGCAATTGGTTTTCTTCTTCCTGAGTATTGCCAATGAGCTATTGGTAAAGTCATTTTCTAGGTTGGATGGAGACCTTTTCCACCTTTAGAAGAGCAGCTTTTAAATTCAGAAGCTTACAGAACAAAAAGACTTGTGAGACCTTATGGCCAGTCCTCGTGAAGGCCAGCATAAAGCACACCTCAGTAATTCTAACCAATTCAGACAGTAACGTCTAAAACGTTTCTAGCTGAAAAGGATGCCCTTTTCCTTGTTGTTAGTTTAGTGGTGCTGTAATACTCTAAAATCGTAAAGTTTGTGCAAGAATTAAAAATTTAAAGTGTGCAGTTTAATCTTTCAGATAATTAGTATTACAGTGTGAAAACCAGCCAAGGCAGGCAATTAACAGTGGCTCCAGTAGCAAGCTGATCCATTGAGGGACCAAATAAGTACCATGCAGATAGGCACAGGTGTTTGGCAGCCTAGAAGGATCACAATTAAGTTAATTTTTATCTTACCTAATTCCAAAAGTTTTTCCCTTTGTAATGGCTCAGAGTAGCCAAAAAGGAGAAGCAGGTGGGCATGGATGAGTGCCTTATTTTTCTGGACAAAATCTTAACTACGTTAAGAGATTGTGGTGAGGTTACTGGTAGATATTGATGGAGTGTTGGATAGAGTTGTCTGTAAACTGACTGAAGCACTTCCTGAAGAGTAGAGTGTCTGTGCTAAAGGCGATTGACTCCCTAGTTCCTCTGGTTTTATTGGTACCGTTGTCCTTTAAGACTCAGAAGGAAGTTATCCCACTAAATTGTTAAAAATTATGCAAGCATAATGAAAGGAGCAAGATGCCTTTTAGTTTGCACCTAGTATTTCAAATATTACCTTGATTTCCCAATATTTTTTTCCTCTTTAGATGGAGATAGCATTCACATGCTTCCACGCACACACACACACACACACACACACACACACACACACACGTATATACAGCATCACTTCCGTGTTAACAGTTTGATATAGTATTTTCCAGTTTGAAGAAAAAATTCAAATGCCTTGCCCTTTGTGGGGGAGGGGTACATATTGATTGGTTGAACTCAAAAAGAAACTTTTGAAGCTTGGCAATCAATGGCAGAAATGATCTAGAGAGATCATTTGAAATTTAGGAAGGGATCGTTATTGATCCATGTCTGTAAAACGCTATCTACTGGAGCAGGTGGAAACCGCAGTGCAGTTTCTATTGGTGACGTATCCTTTATTTAAAAACCAAAATGGAAGAATTTTTGAGTCTGGTCCTGAATACGTTCGATTTTAAATTCTAGTCAGCTTCATCTTGAGGTAAGTCTCCTGCAGAAAATTAAATTAACTGAGCTTTGTATTTCCATACTTTTGGAATTTCAGAGATGCTGCCTATGGGAGTTGCAGTTTCTACATTACACTTCTTGACTGTTTTTATGCAGTAAAGAAGGTAAGTGGCTCGTGGGGTGCACCCAGTGTTGTTTTGGGGAACTAAAGTACAGTCCAAGGAAGATGAGGCCTTTTCCCCACAGATCTTCCAAGATGCGTATGATGTCAGAGGTGTCCCATTTGCCCCCTAGCATTAGCATGACACCAAACCAGAAAACAGTTTATTCTGAATCTGAATACTTCTTTGTATGAGTAGGGGGAAAGCCATTTGAACAACAGGGGACAATAAGAGACAGTTATGTAATTAGGTTCTAAATCCAGAACTGGTTTTGAGTGTGTTGTGATTTCAAAGAAAAAAAATAGATTATTGGTTTCCAAGTTCTTTTTGATTTATGTGTTTTATTAGTCTGATTCCCATTAATCCTGTTTACAACAGACATTTCCATAGCACAGTAACTGTCAAACACTTTGTTTTTATATCTTCAAGCATTCAATTTCTAGTTCAACAGAAGAATTTGGATAGCCTATTAGTTTGTTACTAGATTTTATATGAAACTAAATAGGTCACTACCTGCTTTGTCAAAGCTATTTTAAAATAACTCCTGTGTTTTATATCCAGGACTGCTTGCAGTCTTTGACTCCAGGGCACACCCTTCACATCTCGGGCTAACTGAATGGGGTCCCCTGGAATTAGGTGACGCAGCAGGCCCTGCTTGTAACACTCCCTCCTGCAGGAGTATTTCTTGAATGTCAGGGTAGTACAAGAAGCTAGAACTGTGAATGAGTAGCCCATGGATCAAAGAAGCCTTCAACAGCATCGCGTGTTTTATGTGACTTAAATTTTCAGAGGCAAAAGGAACCCAAGTTTATTTTCTTGTATAATGAAACATAGTGGCTTTCTACTTTGAGAGAAGTTTTATGGGTTGAAATGAGAGGACTAATTAGTACGCACATTCAGAGATTAATTAGTGTACCTTTTTCCTGTATCAGGCAGTGACAAATGGAACTTACTTTGGGGGGGGTTGGAGTCCAATGACTCTGGTGTGTGGAGCTGACTGAGGTGGTCGCCACACACTGGGGCGGCTTCATCAGGCCTCAGGACAGGCGGGGTAGGCAGAGGGGGCTGTCAGGAGACAGACAGACAGCAGGTGCAGTCACAGTCCCTGCCAGGTGGACCCCTTGGAGGCGGCATACTGGTCCTGGTCCTGGGGCTCCTTCCACTCCCACCACCTTTAAAAGAAGAGAAGAAAAACTTTGAGGGCCTCGGGACTGGTGTACTATAACATTCTATAGCAGTTTCTATAGTTCTTAGCTCAGTTTTTTCAATCAGATATTGTATCTAAAGTCTAATTAGCTGAAACTACAGGCCAAAGATTGCTTTTTTCATGCTATATTTAATTTTATTGAAGAGTTGACAGCTTCTAATTTTCAATTTAAACATTTTTATTTGTGACTGACTTTGAAGATTATTGCATATATGAAACATTTATAAATGTAATTGTTTTAATTTTAGTGTGACTTCTAATAGGATCTCCTTATGAAATTCAAAGGAGAATAGAAATTGCCTATAAACTACATTTTATTATATCATTCTGTTGGGAACAGCTGTAGTCCAAATATCATGACATAACTTGAGTATTTAGAATTCAAAGAAATAAAATTCCTTATGGACTTGGTCTTGGAATTAGAACTTAACCATATTTTATAAAGTGAGGGACTTTTGTTTGGTATGTAGTGTTCTTATTTTTCATTCGTATTTCAGAGTTTAAATTTTGAAAACTGGGTTTACAGAGCCTCCTCTTTTGAACCAAGAATACCTTGCTGGTCAAGAATTCTTGCTTAGGTTCTGTCTGGCCCAGTGACTGGGGAGCAGCGGCCACTTCTTAGGGCCTCCAGCTTGCCCTTGTCTTAGAAGAGACACTCTGCCTAGTTCTCTTAGCGTGCCCTGCCCACTGCCACTCAGAGTCAGGCTACAGAATAGAACAGACATTTTAGGCATTTTTTTCTTGCTGAAAGAATTTTTTTCCCTCACAATTTTGAATTTTAGTGTTGATCTCTGGGCTGTCTTTGGTATAGGGAACATTAATCTCTTAATTGAAGACTGTTCAGAAGAACTTGAAAGTGAAGGTATTTATGAAGTGTGTGGGATTTATTTGGGATAAACTAGCCTTGACTTCTTCCCCCTGCATTATGGATTTAGGGACCCCTGGGTGATACCTTATATTTGAAACCTGAGTAGTGTTGGTCTAGTAAGTTAGTAGGGTGACTTTGAAGGCTGGATTATTTAGTTCTGCATGGATAGGATGATTGATGAAGGGAAAGGAAAAATCAAATTACATTAAAATACGTTGTTATAACTAATTTTCCAAATAAAGGAAGTGTTTAAAAGACATAGCCCACCTCCTTTAAAAACTATTCAATGGAACATAATCCAAATATAATAATGCTTTTCTGGGGTGCCTTCTGATATTTATTCTTAGGCAATTGGATTGGAAATTGTTTCCTTATTTGCATCTTTGTTCTTAAAAGCTTTCCTTTGGATTTTAGGCAATGCATTATGGCTTCCTTAATTTCAACTCATTTAACCTTGATGAATATGAACATTATGAAGTAAGTTTTCAAGGATATTCCTTTTAAAAACTCTTTTATTCATGTTTTACTTACAGAAGTAATACTCTTGCTTTTTAAAAAGTTGAACAATTTAGATCTGTATAGAGTAAAAAAAGTCAAATCTTTATCCTCTGACCACCATTTCTGTAGTCCCTGTTCTTAGTGGCGATTTCTGCATTCAATGCATCCTCCCAGAGTGTATGAGTGTGCTCCTAGGCATTTCTCTTTAATGTGAAGTTTAAATTTTTTTAGTATTGATGACTTTCATTTAGTGATTAAATAAGATAATGTTTATTAAACCCTTAACATAGGATCTGATGAGACGAATAGTCATTATACATTTAGTTACCTCGAGAAGATATCTGTTTTTATTATAACCTTCTGTTTGTATGAAGTCAGGACACTTCTGTTTGCAAATTACAAAAAGTAAACACAAATGGCTTAAATAACAAGGGGAAAATTTATTGACTTACATAAAAAAATCCAGGAGCAGGTGTGACGTCACACATGACCAGATTCAGGTGCTCAAACACTTACCAGAAATTGGGCTGAAGCAAGTTTTGTTCAGGCCGGCCCTCCTGAGCAGTGATGAAGATGGCCACCAGCAGCTTTGACTTCAAGGCCCCTGCAGAAGACGAATTCCTCTCACTGGCCTGGCTTACGTCCTGTCCCTAGCCCTGAACCACACTGTGTTAGGGGTGGGTGGGTTTAGAATACGCTGGCCATCCCAGGAGCTGCAGTGGTGGGGTCAGCCCTATCAAACTCTACAGATAGAAAAAAGGGAGAAGAGAGTCCAGGCAGGGAAACCCACAGGTGTCCTCTACAGTTTTTAATCTGGTGTGTTTTTTCTTTTAAAAGAGTAAGTAATTTGATTTTACCATTCCACCTTCCGAATAAGAAATGACTAAGATGCTGTGCTACAGGGTTTTTTCGGCCAAGAATACTGGTGGAATCTAGTCTTTTTATCCCAACTGAGTTACCTTGAGCAGACATTCTCACTAAGAATGGAGTGATTCCACGGACAGTGCTCTGTGCAGCGCCATCTGGAATCCTCAGATAACTGCTCTTTCGCAGTCACTTTCTTAAAGTAGCTGTTCTTTAAACTCTTAGGTATAACTGAACCATTTTGTTGATGAAATGGGTTGATAGTTACAATCAGTCATTACTGTGATGTGCCAAAGATGTGAAAGCATATCGGTGATTCATTCGGGCCAACCCTATCTTTCCTTCTCTGTAATAGCAATACATTTCTAAAGTTCAATGTATATTTAATTACGACCTTAAACTACTGAGTGTAATTTAATTATTAACACCATTTTTTTGTGCTTGTCCTTATAAAATTAAACATTTAAAGATAAAATCTACTTTCTCTTTTTAGGTGAGCAAAATGACTAGAAACTAGTTTCTTCGCTGTAGAACAGGGCTGCCCTTGTGTGTGACTAAGGGGTCATAGGGTCTGAGCAGCTTCCCTGTCACGAGTGCGGAAACTGCAGCTTTGCAGGGAGGTGCAGGGTCACGCACAAACGCCTCTTGCTTTCCGTGAAGCTGCACCGAGGCACAGGGAACTGTTTAGGTAGCTGCAGACCACGGGTAGCTCACAGACTGGTTTGGTTTAGTCTTTGCAGTGTATTTAGAAATTTTGGGATTAGTGTCTTGCATTGATTCCATCATGTCCATTTTTTCCTCTTTCAACTTCTCTAATTCAGGGTGTATCTTATAATCTATAATGCCTACGATTCATTGAAATCTAATCACGGGTTTCTCGTTAAAAACTCCAGATTTCTGGGGCCAGCCCAGTGGCATAGTGGTTAAGTTCATGTGCTCTGCTTCAGCGGCCTAGGGTTCGTGGGTTTGGATCCTGGGCATGACCCTACACACCACTCATGAAAGCCACACTGTGGCAGCGACCTGCATACAAAATAGAGGAAGATTAGAACAGATGTTAGCTCAGGCCCCATCTTCCTCATCAAAAAAACAAAAAACAAACAAAAAAAACCCTCCATATTTCTGGCTTCACTTCAAAATTGGAACATCTGGCAACACTTGTCCTCATTTCTGCTTAGACCTTTTAGCATGGAACATGGGCTCACCAATAATTGAGTCAAGTAAATTGGTTATGGGTTACCCGCCTGGCCTGTAGATAGATGTTCAAGCAACTCTGAGTTTATTTCTTACTTGTTCTTGGGTACTCATATACACACCCCAGTTGCAAAGCTAATTGATCTTGTTTTTATCACTAGTTCTCTCCTCCTCCACTATCAACTATCTCCTTCTTCCTGCTTAAGTCTTTGTCTACCCGTTTCTATTGTTCGTCTTGAACTATATATTACAATAATTGAGGTGGTAACTCAATCCAAAGGGTGTAATAGCAGAAAGTGAAGCATTGTAAATCTCAGTTTATAGTCATGTTTTGATCTAGAGACATAGTGTGATCTCACTATACTTACAATTTTGGATTTCCTGGTGGGTTTCCTGAAAACTTTTCATTGACCCTCTTATTAAGTGTGAAATAATGGAAAGGTGTCTCGCTACAAATAAAAAGTAAATATTGAGAAGCCAAGAACCTAAATACATAGTTTTCTCTTGTTTGTTCAAGGAGTCAAGATTGCTCATATTGGAAGCCAGTTAGCTATTCAGAAAAACAGAAGTTTCCAGATCCCTCAGGATGGAAAAGTTTGCTTTCTTATTAATTAGCAACAACTGCATGAAAATTTGCTCAGATAAAATAACCGAAGTACTTAGGTAGATTGTGGATAGCAGCAGTCAGCTCCAGTTTCCAAAGACTAGCAAAGAAATTTTCACCCTGGCAAAGAAATGCCATTAATAGAAAGTGATGAGGACTAGAAGTTAACTGACTGTTCCCTGGGAATAGTCATAGCCAGCTAGATTTTAGTTTTCTGTCTCATAGTCATTTATGTTTTCGTGCTAAAGCAAATGGATTTGAAGTCCTTCAGACACACAGTATTAAGAAGGGGTGTGGAGAGGAGATTAAGTTTAAAAATGAATTGTACTGGTTTTCCCTTTGCAGAAAGCAGAAAATGGAGATTTAAATTGGATAATACCAGACCGATTTCTTGCCTTCTGTGGACCTCATTCAAGAACAAGACTTGAAAGTGGTATGCAAAAATATGAGACCAGTATAGTTTTATTATTAGAAGTATCCATTCTGGTAGCCAACCCGGTGGCGTAGTGGTTAAGCTCATTCTCTCCACTTCGGCAACCCGGAGTTCGCAGGTTCGGATCCCGGGCATGGACCTTGCACTGCTTGGCAAGCCACACTATGGCGGCATCCCACATAAAATGGAGGAAGATTGGCACAGATGTTAGCTTAGCAACAGTCTTCCTCACAAAAAAAAAAAAGAAAGAAAGGTATCCCTTCTGTATTTTCTTTTGAAAGATGCTGAAGAGTTAGACTAAGCTTGACTGTCTTAAGTAGTTAAGTATGCGTGGTCATTTTAGTACATCATTCTGCCTGGATTTTAACTTTTTTGTTTTTTTAAACTTATAGTCAAATTAATATTCATACTGTTTCCTGGTGAATTACAGGTGAAATTGTTATCCATTGTTTTCTTTCTGATTTCACAACATCTGGTGAATTTCTTTATGTAGGTTACCACCAACATTCTCCTGAGGCTTATATTCCGTATTTTAAGAATCACAATGTGACTACCATTGTCCGTCTGAATAAAAGGATGTATGATGCCAAACGCTTTACGAGTGCTGGCTTCGATCACTATGATCTTTTCTTTGCGGATGGCAGCACCCCTACTGATGCCATTGTCAAAGAATTTCTGGATATTTGTGAAAATGCTGAGGGTGCCGTTGCAGTACATTGTAAAGGTATGTTTCTTGGGTTGGTTAAAGAATGGTGGACGTGTATGTATATATGTGTAGAATCATACTACACTCATTTAGATATGCCAGGACACTTGAAGCTGCCTTTGTTTTTAAAGATTTTATCTTTCCTTTTTCGCCCCAAAGCCCCCTGGTACATAGTTGTATATTTTTAGTTGTGACTCCTTCTAGTTGTCCCATGTGGGATGCCGCCTCAGCATGGCCTGATGAGCAGTGCCATGTCCACGCCTAAGATCTGAACTGGTGAAACCCTGGGCCGCCAAAGCGGAGCACACAAACTTAACCACTCAGCCACAGGCCGGCCCCATGCCTTTGTTTTTAAAAGAATGACTGTTGTTTTCTTTTGTAAGTTGCTTTTTTCTTAAAACCACTTTATTGAGGTATGATTGACATTAAAACTCTGTACATTTATAGGTACCTGTGTTCTTTATAGAATGCTTTTAAAACCCTAATTTCATATGAAAAGTGTAGTAAATTAAATTGTATTCATAGGAGACTGACCCTGTGGCCGCCTGGTTAAGTTCGCGCTCCACTTTGGCAGCCCAGGGATTTGCTGGTTCAGGTCCTGGGCGCGGACATGGCCCTGTTCAGCAAGTGGTGCTGAGGTGGCGTCCCAAGTGGCACAGCCAGAAGGACCCACAACTAGAATATACAACTATTACTGGGGGGCTTTGGGGAAAAGAAGAAGAAAAAGAAGATTGGCAACAGATGTTAGCTCAGGTGCCAATCTTTAAAAGAAATATATATATATATTCTTGTTAACTCTGTAAAGCCTTATCACATTGAAATGCATTAATTTATTCATCAGATATCTATTCAGTGCCTACTGTTTGGTAGGTTCTAGGGTATGTCAATGAGCAGAGCAGACTCCAAGAGTCTTTGTGGAGTTTATATTCTAACAAGTTGCTATGTTTTCAGCAGCTAGAACAGTACCTGGCACTTAATAAACAGTTATTGAATGCGTGAATGAATGTGTAATAGTACGTCATATGAATGTGCTAGGGATTTATTTAACTTTTCTCCTCTTGTTAGATAGTTGATTAAGAAGACAAGGAATATATTTATTTTAAGAGAAGTTCAACATTGAAAAAGAAAAAAACAGCAAACCTGGGGAACAGCCAAAATGTAATCTCCAAAGTTACCACATTATAAGATTCAAATGTCCAATTTTCACCAAAAATTCACAAGGCATACTAAGAAACAGGAAAGTATAGCTCATTCAAAGGAAAAAAGGAATCCACAGAAACTGTCCCTGAGAAAGACCAAATGGTGGGCTTACTAGACGAAGACATTAGAACAGCTGTCTTAAAGATACTCAAAGAGCTAAAAGAAAATGTGGACAAAGTCAGGAGAACAATGTATAAACAAAATGGAAGCATCGTTAGGAAGTAGAATACATAAAAAGGAACCAAAAAGAAATTCTGGAACTGAAATGTATAGTAACTCAAATGAAAAATTTACTGATGAGATTCAAAAGCAGACATGAGCAGGCAGTAGAAAGCATCGGTGGACTTGCAGATAGGACACTTGAAATGATCAAGTCTAAGCAGCAGAAAGGAAGAAAATTGAAAAGTGGACTGAGTCTAAGGGATCTCTGGCACACTGTAAAGTGGACCAGTGTGTGGATTGTGGGAATCCCAAAGGAGAAGGGAGAGAAAGGCGCAGAGAGATAATTTGAAGAAATAGTGGCTGAAAACTTCCCAAATTTGATGAAAGACATGCATGTAACTATCAGAGAAGCTCAGCTAACTCTAAGCAGCATTAAACTCAGAGACCTACACCAAGATACTTTATAATCACTCCAGAGTCAGAGACAAGGGGATCTTGAAAGCAACCAGAGAGAATCGACTTATCACATACAAGGAGTCCCGGTAAGATCATGAGCAGATTTCTCCTCAGAAACCTTGGAGGCCAGAAGGCAGTGGGTGGATATAGTCAAGGTATTGAAGGGAAAAAACTGTCAACCACAAATCCTATATCTGGCAAAGCTGTCCTTCGAAAATGAGGGAGAAATTAAGACGTTCCCAGATAATTATAAGCTGAGGGAGTTTGCTACCACTAGGCCTACCCTGCAAGAAATGCTCAAGGTTCAATGAAAGGACACTAGACAGTCACTCGAAGCCCTGTGAAGAAATAAAGATCTCTGAGAAAGCAAATACATGGACAATTATGAAGGCTAATATTATTGTAACCTTTGTTGTAAACTCTCGAATCAAAAGACAGAGATGGAAAGAATGGCTTAAGAAAATAATAATCCAACTATATGCCATGTAAAAGAGGCTCGGTTCACATCCAAAGACACAAATAGGTTGAAAGTGAAAGGATGGGAAAAGATGTTTCATGTAAATAGTAACCAAAAGTGAACAAAGGTGATTAGACTAATATCAGACAACGTAGACTTTTAATCAAAAAAGATTACAGGAAACAAAAAAGGACATTATATATTAGTAAAAGGTTAAATACAGCAAAAAGATACAACAATTATAAACATTTTACATTCTTAATAACAGACCTAAATATGTGAAGGAAAATTGGCAGAATTGAAGGGAAAAATAAACAGTTGTACAATAATAGTTGGAATTTTAATATCCCACTTTTAGTAAGGGACAGAACAACCAGACAGAAGATAAGGAAATAGAGGACTTGAACAACACAGTAAACTCGTGGGATCTGGCAGCGTAGAGAGCGCCGTGCCCGCCAGCCACGGAGCGCACACACACAGCCTGCTACTGGTGGGGGCACAGCAGTGTGAGTTTGTCCACACCACTGAACTGCACACTTCACAGTGGTTCAAACGACCTCCAGAAAGCAACCGTAAAGGGACATGGGTCATGGGGCCAGCCCCGTGGCTGAGTGGTTGCGTTCGCATGCTCTGCTTCAGTGTCCCAGGGTTTCTCCGATTTGGATCCTGGGAGCACACATGGCACCACTCATTAGGCCACACTGAGGCGGCATCCCACATGCCACAACTAGAAGGACCCACAACTAAAATATACAACTATGTACTGGGGGGCTTTGGGGAGAAAAAGGAAAAATAAAATCTTTTAAAAAAGAAACATGGGTCTTTGAATTACCTGACAAAGAATTTAAAACAGTTGCCTTAAAAATGCTCAGTGATGCTAAAAGGAAACATAGAGAAGTAAATGAAATCAGGAAAATGTTGTATGTACAAAAATGGTAAATTTTATGTTATGTATATTTTACCATAATTAAAACAAACACAATTCAACATTGATTATTTCATCTTTTTTTTTTATTATGACAAGCAATTAAGGTTATTCTCAGCTAACGTGCTCATTCAGAGTGGTTTTTGTATCCAGGGGACATTTGCTGATGTCTGAAGACATGTTTCGGTTGTCACAACTTAGGGGGAGGGTTACTTCTGACATAGTGGGTGGAGGCCAGAGATGCTCCTAAACATCCTACAGTGCACAGGACGCCCCCACCACAAAGAACTGTCCAGCCCCAAAGGTTAGTGTGCTGAGGCTGAGAAATCCTGAGGTTGACTGATTAAAGGTTAAAAACCTGAAGAGAATTTGATATGATTAGGTCTTTGATTTGGGAAGAAAACTGTTGCCTGTGAAGATTGGATTATCAAGTGAAAAGTGAGATTCATTAGGAGGTGTATTAGTTTGTTCAGGGTACCATGACGGAATACCACAGACTGTGTGACTTCAACAACAGGAATGTATTTCTCACAGTTCTGGAGGCTGGAGGTCCAAGATCAAGGTGCTGGTAGGGTTGGTGTGTGGCGAGGCCTGTCTTCCTGGCCTGCAGACAGCCACCTTGTTTTTGTCCTCTGTATTCCCTCTCTCTTGGTGTCTCTTCCTCTTCTTATGAGGAAGAATACTAGTCCTCTTGGACTAAGTGCTCCCTCACCCCATGACCTTATTTAGTGTTAATTGCGTCCATGAAGGACCTTTTCCCAGAGACACTTACATTGGGAGTTAGGACTTCAACATACGGATTTTGGGGGACACAGTTCCTCGCATGTAAAATCCGTTGACCTCATCCCAACAGCCCCGAATCTCTTAACCCATCCAGCATCAATCCCAAGTCCAAAGTCTCCTCTCAATAGCCTCTAAATCAGGTACAGGTGACACTCTGGCTACAATTAATCCTGAGGCAGAATTCCTCCCCAGCTGTGAACCTGTGAAAGTAGACGAGGTATTTGCTTCTGAAACACAATAATGAGACAGGCATAGAATAGACATTCCCATTCCAAACTGGAGAAATGAGAAAGAAGGAAGGGGTGACAGGCCTCAAGCATGTCCAAACCTAGCAAGGCAAATGCTGTTAGACCGTACGGCTCGACAATATCCTCTGTGGCTCGATTCTCTGTACTATATGCCCACTGGGGTGGCAGCCTCACCCCCTTGGCCCTAGACAGTGGCCCTACCCTTGAGGTCTACTGAAACCAGGGAGGTGGCCCACCCCATGAAACCCAGGAGTAGATAGCCTTGATCCGCAGACCTGTGGTGGCCGTGGCAGCCCTGTTGACCTCTGCATCACCCTCGGCGTCATGCTTTCCTTTTCTTGGAGGATGAGGCTTGTTTGCAGCCAGATGACTCTAATGTTCAGTCCTATAGAGTCCCAGAAATCTGAAAGCCTGCCTTTATTTCATCGTGTGTCCATCCCTTTAGTCCAAATTGGCAGTCTGTCTGCTGATAGAATGCCATCACCCTCTCTGGCTTCTGCTGAGAGGGCTGATTAAATCCATGGGTATTCTCTTTGTGGAGTTGACTGACCACATCCTTGCTCCAGAACACAACTTTCTCACTTTTTGCAATATGGCTAGGCCTAGATTTTTCTAAATGTTTAGTTTCTGGTTCCATTATGCTTAACAATCCTTTCTTCAATTCATCTCTCTCCTCGCACACTTGACTATAATCAGTAAGGAGAAACCAGGCTGCGTCTTCAACACTTTGCTTACAAATCTCCTTTGCTAAATATCCAGGGTTGTCAGTCACCAGGCCTACCTTTCAAAAGGCACTAGAATGCTTTTCAGCCAGGGTTTTTGTCACTTTCTCACAACCAGGACTTTCTTCCAGTTTCCAATAACACAGTCCTCATTTCCATCTGATTTGCACCAGAATCAGTGTTAACGCCCATATTCCTACTAACAGTTTCTTTGAGGCAATCTAAGTTTTTTTCTAACATGTGCCTTAAAATTTTTGAAGCCTTTACAATTCCAATTTCAAAGCCACTTTCACGTTTTCCCATATTGTTACAGTAGCGTGCTATTTCATGGTACTAAAATCTGGATCAGTGAGGGTTTTCTAGAGAAACAGCCAGAACCAGGATGTGCATATGTATGGAAGGTGATTTATTATAAGGAATTGGCTTACATGTGTGTGGAGACTGGCAAGTACGAGGTCTGCAGTGGGCTGGAAGGCTGGAGACCCCGGAGAGCCGATGGTGCAAAGTCGAAAGGCAATCTGTTGGAGAATTCCTTCCAGCTTGGGGAGGCCAGTCTTTTGCTTCTGTTCAGACCTTCAGCTGATTGGATGAGGCGCATCCACGTTATGGAGAGCAGTCTGCGTACTCAGAGTTCACCAGTCTTGTCCAACTAGACTTGCCATGTTGATACATAAAATTAACCATCACAAAAAGTAATGCCAGTGGTCTAGATGAGAGTAAAGGAGGACAGCAGGAATAGAGTAAAAAAATAAATCCATGTGGGGGCCGGCCCTGAGGCCGAGTGGTTAAGTTTGTGCATTCCGCTTTGGCCGCCCAGGGTTTCACTGGTTCGGATCCTGGGCACGGACATGGCACCACCACTCATCAGGCCACGCTGAGGCGGTGTCCCACATGCCACAACTAGAAGGACCCACAACTAAAATACATAACTATGTAGTGGAGGGACTTTGGAGAGAAGACGGAAATTAAATAAATAAATAGATCCATGTGAAAATCGGTATGAAAGTAGAGTAGAAAAAACTGTTAGATGAGGGAGAAAGTGCAAGGTTTTAAGCCTGTGTTTTTGGTACCATGAACAGAAAACCCAGAGTAGAAAACTGCACTTCCTGAGAATCATGGCTTAGAAAGTGATTTTCAGTCTTAGCGATACACAGAATCAGCTGGGGAATTTTAGAAATCTCTAGTTCCAGGCTGTATCACGTACCCAGTGAATCAGAATTCTGGAGGTCAGAGCCAGTATTTTCCAAAACTCTCCAGGTGTTTGGAGTGTGCATGCAAACTTGAGAACCACTGGTGAGGGGAGCAGAATCATGGGAAGCCTTTTAAAAACATTTTCCCTCAGCAACAAAATTCTTGAGTCCGTGAGACGGATCTGATTGCTTTGTTTCTTTTCCTAGCGGGCCTTGGCCGGACGGGCACGCTGATAGCCTGCTACATCATGAAGCATTACAGGATGACAGCCGCTGAGACCATTGCCTGGGTCAGAATCTGTAGACCTGGCTCCGTGATTGGGCCTCAGCAACAATTTCTGGTGATGTAAGTTAACAGAGAGCTTTTGTAATTCCTCAGGGAACACGTGGGTCTGGAAAATGATGGGAGTAGAATTTTTCTTAGTCTCTGGTGACAGTGGATAGTCTAATAGGAGAAAGTTGTTCGTATGTATTTTTCTGAAAAGCTGTATTTTGATGATGTTATTTAAATGCTCTAGGAAACAGACAAACCTCTGGTTGGAAGGTGACTATTTTCGTCAAAAATTAAGGGGTCAGGAGAATGGAAAACACAGAGCAGCTGTCTCAAAACTCCTCTTGGCTGTTGATGACATTTCAATTAGTGGGGTCGAGAATCAAGACAAGCAGGAACCCGAACTGGTAATCGAAGCGTCCCCATCACGCTGTTGTCATTGCTTTAAATGCTGTTGAGAACCTTTCAGGGCATGGAGAAAATTGTAGATAAAAATAATAAAGCGCATTTTGAGGGATTATCGTCACACTTTTTTTTTTTATACTTATAGCCCTCTCTAGGAACTTTTTATTCAAAATGGTTAAAACAAGGTAATGTGTCCATAAAACTAAAGTTTTTTTTATTTACTAGGCACTGGTGGAAAAAAGACATTTGTGAAGTAAGCTCGTTAGATGGGCCTAGTTACTCTCCCCGTCCCCCGCTTTTTCTCCATTTTGTGACAGCTCACTTAGGGAACCAGTCGTTCTCAGATGGAGGACTTTAAAGAACCAAGAGTTCTTTAGGGGAGAGTGATACTATATTAAGTAGTGGTAAGTAGATTGTGAAATTTACCAAAGGATGTTTTTGATATTGAAAACCCATTATGCCTCTTCACTGTCGATATGTTTCATAACGAGTGCTATTGGGTTCTGTGTCTGTGAAAGTCACCTTTTGGTTATCTTGAAATGTGACCTGTAGCTTTATTTGGAAAGCAACAAAGTATTTTAGAGTTCAGCAGAAAGTTAAGTGTATCGTGTGTGTGTGTACATGTGTGTGTGGATAAATGTAGGTGCTGTGCTTTACTGCATTAATAAGTGCAACTTAAATCAGTAGCTCAGTATTTTTTTACTTATACAGTACAGTGATGATGACGAAATCAGCGGAGTGACTCAAGGTGATAGACTTCGGGCCCTGAAAAGCAGAAGACAATCAAAAACAAACGCTATTCCCCTCACGTGAGTCTGGTTTCCTTTGTGTGGTTGATGTTATTTAATATGTACGTGGGGTCGTTCATGAGCTTTTGTTCTGTGTGTTTTTCTCCACAGTTGCATGCCTATTATGCCACTTTGAAATGATTATCGACATTATTTAGAATCTGGGGGTGTTGCCCACAAAGCTGTTGGCTATCCTTCATTCATGTCCATCTTCTCTTGTAACCTTGCTGGCCTATATAGATAGGAAAGCAACGTTAGGAAGGTTTTTTCTCCATGGATAATCACCATGTGACGTCCTCAAGACAGTGACAGCAGATGTAAACTGCAGAATAACTGATTGGTCTATAGTTATTAATTGTGAATTTCTTTAAATTCTCTACCATATTGCAGGTAGTTTGATATGATAGAATTTAATCACTGGTGTTATGGTGGCTTAATGTCATTATATTATTTTAGGGAAACAATGAACTAGATTAAACCATAGTTTTGTGTTAATTTGTTTGAGGAATTATTTTCAAGTTACAGAAGGTTTAGCCGGGGGATGGGAAGTTTAATCATTATTGTGTATGTGTATGTCCCCTTCTACTTGCTTGTGTTAAGTGTTAGTTTGGATACAATCTCATGGAACATCCGGGATTATTAGAAAATATGTAGAATCAAAAACTTAGCCATTGTACTTTTTTCCTAGGGTATTCTTTAGTAAATGCTCCCTCCTATGCCATTGGATTCCTTCCTTCTAGTAACCTCCTTTTTTGTGTGGGACACCAAATTTGCAGCTTTTCTGGAGGGGGCAGTTGATGGAGATAGGTCATTCTGCTCAGTGGGCCTTGGGTAATAAGGTAAGAAACTGAGGACATAATAAATGTTCATGGCAGAGAAGGACAGGCTTTCTTTTCAATTAAAAGTGGCTCTTCACTGGTATCTCCTCATAATCTTAAATTCTAAAGTAGAATTACACATGAGGCCTGTGTTGTCATGGACCACCATCTTAAGAGGTTCTTAAAAGACCAAATGAAAAGAATGGAGTTTTCCAATATAAAGCACCGGGTGAATGAAAGTGTCAGGATGGGTTATAGGCATTAATAACCTTTCTCTTTGCAGCTTAGTGGTACTTCAGTCAACTAGAATGCTTTCAGAATGCTGTGTTTTATATAAGTTTTTAACTCCAAATGCCATTTTGTTTTTAATTTCAGCAGAAGTTTTCATCTAAGCCCTTAATGGTTCTTTTTATATAGGAATATTATAGTTCCTCTGGGTAATCATTCTGAAGCCAGTTTTAGGCACCATGGAGAACCTAGGGGGTACCTTGGAGCGGTGCCTCCCAAGCTTCTGTGTGCCGCTGAGTCCTGAGGAGTTTGTTGAGATGTAGGCCACACTCGGGGGCTCTGGACTACGTCTGTGCTCTGCATTTCGAGCAAGCTTCCAGGTGTTGCAGATCTGCTGGTACAGGGAACACACCATGAATCGCAAGCCCTAGAAAATGGGTGATTCTGTGGGTTGCTTTTAGTTGTGCCCAGGTCTTTTGTTTTGTTTTTAAGAATCTGCAGCACATCAGTTTATTTCTCAGTAGCTTGTTGCCTTTTGTTCAAAAGTCCAGTTTGGGGTCAGGGGAGCAGACTTCTGCTTAGTCAAAAGTTCTTGTTGAATAGCGCTTATAGGAAATTTCCTTTAGTTTCTCTCAGTCTGCTACCTTGTGAATATGTTTTCTAGAGAGTTCAAATCACTTCATGGTCTTTTCTAGAAAAATTAAAGCTATGAAAGTCTCTTTCATGATTGATAGGTTTGTGGTAGTAGAAAAGAAAAGAATGAATAAAGACTAAGATTCTAAATATTGTTGGAAACCAAAAGGTGACACTAGATGCTGTTATGTGTTCCCTGGGACTGGAAGTTGAGTGTGATCAGTGATGGTTTAATAACAGTGACTAGCAGAGACTGGGGAGGAGAGGCCAGCCTCTGTGCCATCATTTAGTTCTCTAGTGACAACCCCCACCCCTAAAAGGAAGAGAGAACAGTGTCCTTTGCTCTGAAGCACTTTTCTTTTTTAAAGATTTTATTTTTCCTTTTTCTCCCAAAACCCCCCGGTACATAGTTGTATATTTTTAGTTGTGGGTCCTTCTAGTTGTGGCATGTGGGAGGCTGCCTCAGTATGGCTTGATGAGCAGTGCCACGTCCACGCCCAGGATTTGAACCGGTGAAACCCTGGGCTGCTGAAGTGGAGCGTGCGAACTTAACCACTCGGCCACGGGGCCGGCCCCTCTGAAGCACTCTTGGTGTAAGTTAAAACCACGTAAAATGGTAAAAGCTAAAAAAAAAAAGACAAACTTGTTGAAGATCCTCTTTAATTGTAATTATAATCCTAAAAACAGTAGAATAGCACCAAAACTGTTCCCCTCCCATATACACTTTAGGCCACACTTTTAAAGGAAAAAGCAAAATGCTGAAGTCCTTCTAAGCTCCTAATTATGTGTGAAGCCCCTGGGGGATCTTAGATTAGTCACAGCACGTTCTCTCCTCCACAACATTCTCCCTATCCGCCCCTCTGCTGTTTCAAACCCTCTTTGCTGTTAATCAGCTCTTCTTTGTTCTTATTTGTGGCTCTTTTGGCCCTAGAAGAGAAGTCAGTTGGAGATTTCCTTTTCCTTCCAAGTCCTTATTGTTATTTTAGAAATATGAGTCCCAGAGCCGGAGACAGAGTGAACCAGCAGCAGCTTGGGTGGAGAAATCTAAATTGAATTCCTGCCTCGCAGTTTTGGCTCATCTGTCACTGCAGGCAAGGTATTCTGGTTCACTGTGGCACTTAGCTGAATGAAAATACTTGTAAGAAGGAAAGTTAGTGAAAATATGTATGTACTGGTGATTCTTAATGGAAGTTATAATACATTAAATATCATTGCAATTATTGGTTTCTGTTTTACAAACAGTCAGTATTTGGGGAAAATTAAAGTTGTTAGAAACTGTAAAATACTCATTTTCTCAGAAAGCATGTCTGATCCTGACTACCATGAAGACAGTAAATTATGTAGCGCTGTGACCTTGAAGTGACCATCAAGATGTGATGGCAAGTATATTATTATCTGTGCTGACATAGATTTGGTAGATTTTATAGCTTTATCCATGCTGCCTCTCTTTCTACATACTGATATTTCCACTAGGTCTGTTAGGGTTAAATGAGATGATACATGAAGAGCGGTAGTGCCTCCTACATGGGAATAAGGTGGAAATGTGGATATGCTATCCTCAAAAACTCCCCAAACCCCCTTAACAGTACAGTGGAGATGAGTGTTTTTTTCATCATTGGAAAATAATTCTTATCCCTTGAGCTTTACTAGAGGAACAAATAAAAATCTGTAATGCAGACACTTGGATATTCAGACCATTATTCCTTTAAGATAACTGTTAAATCAGTAACTGCAAATGAAAATTGGGATGGGTGGAAGGTTCTTTGTTCCTAGGCCATTCATCCGCTTCTCTGTAAACAGTAAGCTCCTGTAATCTGAATGTGTATCAGTAGGGGTTTTGTGGGAGTAGCAAAGGAGATAGTGCAGGTGTGGATTGTGAGGTAAGGTTAGATTTGATTGCAGGTCCACCCTTTAGTGAAACCGCTTGTCACCAGATAGAGTGCCTGGCACATAGTGCTTGATGAGTATGATGACAAGGACAAGATAAAAAATCAGTCGGTTCTGGCTTAATCAGCCTAATAGTTTGTGCAGAGCAAATGCTCAATAGAGCCTTTTGTAATTGGTCACGGGTGTGTCTGGGTGATCCTCTGGGAGTGTAGTGGTTGGAAGGAGTTACCACCCTCCCAGCCACTAGGGGATGTCCTTCCTCAGTGCTGGAAGCTGGACCATGGATTAGGGGACGCCAAACTGAAAGCCAGGTTTGGTTGCACGAGGAAAATGAGTGAGGAGAACAACTAAGGGAAAATATTTAGTATTAATACATTCGGGAAATTTCCCATAATTTGTGTTGCCTGAGGCTGGGTGTGTTTCAGTAATCTTTGTTTTCAGAATACGCGATTTGCCTGAACTCCTGATGCGGAGTACAATTCCACTGAATGAGAGCAGTTCTGCTGTGCTGTGTTCATTTATAATTGGGCCTCCTATGAGATTGTTGTTAATTTTCAGGACAAGGCTTTTTTTTTTGTTGGTTGGTTTTGCCTCCTTTTTCTCAGTGGTTTGGTTTAGTTTTTTTTTTTTTTAAAGATTTTATTTTTCCTTTTTCTCCCCAAAGCCCCCGCACCCCCCCGTGCTTAGTTGTGTATTTTTAGTTGTGGGTCCTTCTAGTTGTGGCATGTGGGACGTCCCCTCAGCGTGGCCTGATGAGCAGTTCCGTGTCCGTGCCCAGGATTTGAACTGGCGAAACCCTGGGCTGCCGAAGCAGAGCATGCGAACTTAACCACTCGGCCACGGGGCCAGCCCCTGGTTTAGTTTACTGTGTGTGCATATCATGTGCTCTTTGAAGAATTTCGATCATATAACTTTGACTCTGATTTCTATATCATACAATGAAATTAATATGGGGCGGTTATCCAACTAGAGATTGGGTCTAATCTTTTGTTACCAAATATCAAACCAGTTTAAAACTGAAGCCAGCATTTTTCCCTACATAAAACGTAAAACTCCATCCTTGTTCCCCACCTTGCATCACAGGATATCTGAAATTCACACGTGGCTTTATTTATTTATTACTTTGTTTATTTTGGCTTCCCAGTCTGAACATCTGTTCTTTCCCCTTCACCCCTTTCCAGATGCTCCCTAGCTGTGCTGACCTCCGCACTGTGTAGTGTTGTCCTCTGGTGGATTGTTTGTGACTACATTCTCCCCATCCTGCTATTCGGTCTCGATGGTTTAAGAACACAGTAGCCATCAGGACCCTTTGACAAATAGCTGCTGTGTAAGTGTCCCATTCCATTTCTCTACTAGAGCTCACCTCCGGTGTCTAGTGTGTTTCTCACGGTGCATGTTTTTCCTCACTATCAGCTCTCCTAGCTTTTGTTGGTTTGCCTTTTCTCAAAGGTTCTTTTTCTGAATCTTTTCAATTAATGCGATGGTGTTGGGGAGGGAGGTATTCACTGTTCCTTTCATACAGGGGATATTAAAAATAACATACTTTGTTTTTCAGTTATGCTTAATCTTAACAGATTTTTTGAAATAGCAATTTATAAAGACAGTGAAATAATTTCTTTTCCTTGTTGAAAATATTTAGTTAGCTTGGGATAATCGGGGTGGCTTTCTTTCAGTCAGTTGTCGGTACAAGTTTTGCGTGTTTTCTAGAGTAAATATCCTCAGTATATCCTTTCCAATCTAGCAAAAAGAATTTTCCCAAGGGTTGTCTGCTGTTGGTAGAGATTTGCTCTCGTCGCGGTGAGGTGTGGTGCGCGTCCTCGTGCTTCCTCTGCTCCTCACGCTGTCCACCCCACTGGCAGCGGGCGGCGGCTTCCCTGATAAGTCTTGTGTCTTGAGGATGCAGAATTTTCTCCTCTGCCTCATTTCGTTCCCTTCCCTTTAGGGAATATAGTTAAGTACAGTGTTCAGAACTTGATAGTAAGTGAAAATAGGAAAGCAGAGACGCCTGGAGCCCGTCGTTTATGTTTGTGTTTCCACGTGACAGTGATTGGGCTCCTTACTCCCCCCACGCTCCTCCTTTCCCAAAAGTCACCAAAATGCCTTCATTAGGTAAGAGAGGCAGAATTTGTGTTCTCTTGGTATCTTTCATCCTTAAATGAACGCCTTAGCGGTACAGAGACTTCTGCAGAGGAAAGTGGCAAGAAGCTCAGCTGCAGACCGTCCTTTAGTTAAGTCTGTGAGCACAGAATGGAGGGCGTGTCCTCTCAGACCACGGTTTCCGCCACCCTCTTCTGTCTAGGCTGCATTCTTTTCTCTGAAACTTTTTCTTTAGCTCATATTTCAAGAATTTCTTCTCTTGTTCCAACTTGGACTTGGGAGTTATAAAGGAATACAAAAAGTTCCTTCCAGGATCTCGTCCAAAGTAAAATTCCATTGCAGCCAACTCCAGGACTTTGTGGTCTCACTGAGTGTCTTCAGATGGCTAGAAAAGATGTAAAAATCTAGCAGACTCCATTCTTTTCAAAATTAAGGAAAAGCTGCTTAACATGTTCCTATTTATGACATTTTCTTGAATATCTTACTAATACAAGCTTATCACCTAGGCAGATATATTTCAGATATAGATTATCCTTTTAGGTGTTTTTTTTCTTTACTTCTCTTAGTAAACTTAGATTTCCACATATTCTGCCTCAGGAGCACCACACGCTGTGTAGATTTATTCTTCTCTAACTTTTCCGAGTGGTGAAGATATGTTGCATAGATGGAGTTCTACATGGGTGGAGTCGTTGCTGATAACACTCAGGCACTTCCTAATTGTATTATTTTTCCCAGGGTAAGTTTAAAGATAGTCTCTATCAGGCTCTTTTCTTTTTAATATTCTGTGTAAGATAGAACCTTTTTTGTTATTACTGACATTTGCCACTGCGTTTCTAGACCCAAAGCAGAGTATTCAATTTAACCTGCCTGATTAATTTGGAGTTTATGGAAACAAAAGCTTTCGACAGTAACAGTGACATAAACAGGTATAATCCTTGTAGTTATCGTTTGAGGTGACTCCTCGTGGGCACCATTGTTGACATTCCCCTCTGTTGGCTGGTGTTGTGGCCTCACCTAGTAGGTTGTTACCTGGATGCTTGGAGAACCTGACTGGAACAACACTTGAGATTGCCTGTCAGACTCTTAGATGATGGGAAGGTGCCTCTGGTGGCCGTGGGGCCTCAGGCCCATCACTTTGAAAGCTCGTTTTGTGTCTGTGGTCAACAACCAATGTGAATAGTGTGCAGTCACGCTGATGGATTCTTTACTTGGAATTTAGCATTTATGTTTAGAGCATTTTGTGGCTTGATGGGTGAGAGACCTGGCTTTTCCATTTTTTGCTTTGCTGAATGCTTCAAGTTGCAGGTAGCAATCTGAGAATACTGGGGCTCAGAAGATACTGCAGAGAAGAAAGTAAACTGAAGTATAGGCAAAAGATAGAAAGTAGGACTGAGGATTCTGTCAAGGAGAAATGGAAAGGAGAAGATGCATACTCTGAATGTTGCTGTGCAAAGCCTGGTGATGAGCCTGGTTTGCAGGGTGGGAGGTAGTGGGTTCCCACATGCCCTATGGGATCATGAACTCTTCACCCATGTCTGCCCGTGTACCCCACCTTATGGTGTGATGTGTAGGATGTCACAGTTACTCTAAGTGTAGTTGTTGGTTTCCGCACTTTATTGATGCATAACCTACAGATGTAATAACTGTTCTGTTGTTAATGCAAATACCTGGTGACTCAAATCTTTACTGTTGTGATCAGTGCATTCCGAATTTCTATCATGCTCTTCTTTTTAAAATCCCACATAGGGTCAGCCCCATGGCATAGTGGTTGTCTGGCATGCTCCACTTTGGTGGCCCGGATTCACGGGTTCAGATCCCTGGTGCAGACCTACACCACTTGTCAAGCCATGCTGTGGCAGTGACCCACATACAAAGTATAGGAGGACTGGCACAGATTTAGCTCAGGGCCAGTCTTCCTCAAAAAAAATAAGTAAATAAATAACATCCCACATAAATTATTAGCTATTTTAATATTATCATTATATTACTTCACATGAATTATTTACATTAATTTTAGAGAAATACTTTTTAAAAGTTGTTTTCTATTAGCGTAAAATTTGATTTAGCAGTAATATCTTGTTTTGAATAAACATTTGAGTAATAGTTAATTTAAGAAATCAGGACTTAAATTTCCTGAGCAAGCAATATGTCGGCTCTTATTTTGTTTCACATATTAATGATTTTACAATGTGTTTGTTAGTTGTCTATGCTTTTGGGCCACAAGTGGCCTTTATATATCACTTTATATAATCATAAAGAATTTTTAAATAAATCCTGTTTTCAGGCTGGAATTCATATGCCAGGGCAGTTGGTGCCTTCTTTGATCATGCAACTGTGTCTGTATATACTTTTTCTATTTTGTTAGAACATTCAACATTTAGGTTGTTGAAACTTTATAAAGAATCTTGAATTAAGCATTGGCTCATTTACCCGCCATCGGTTTCCCTCCGGTGAGACTGAAGGCCTGTTTCCTAAGCTTTCAGAAATACTGCTTGGAGAAAGCCAAACATCTGGGGTAGGGGCCTCCCCAGCCCTCCTCCTCTCTTCGCCAAGCTGCTGGAAAACTGCTGGGCTCCAGCCCTCTCCCAGGGTACAATACAGCCCATTGTTTCTTTAGTGAGGAGAAGTTAGCGTTTTACTCAGTGTTGAATATGCTGTGGTTTGGGAAATTCTAAGATGATAGGAATTTACTAGTCTCGACTACATGTTAAGGGCCTGGCTTTGGATGTCAGCCGAGGTGGTGGCGATGCAGCATAGGATGTGGGCCTGCTGGTTAGTTTTCGTGGTTTCTTTTTGCTCTTAGGAACTGGGTTCACGTAAGTCGTTGCCGGCTGTCTCACCTTTATGTTTGGATTTGAGAGGAGGAAGCTTTTTTTAAGTCAGTGTATTCTCTTCTAGACAAATAAAAATTTGAGTATATGTAAATGTGTGTGTGCAGTTCAGTGTTTTGGTCGTCAGCTCCTGAAGAGAACAACCGCATACAGAATCTTTTGCTGTTTTCCCTGTGACAGTGCACTGAGGGATTAACGACACCCTCTGCTCGTGCGCAGGGTCTCCCGTGGGCTGCAGCTCAGGCTGCTCTTCTGAGCCGGGAATTCGCCTCCTGGGCAGTCCACTCCCAGACACAGCAGTTCCTTGAGATATTTAGAGTTTAGTTAAATCAAGTTTCACAAATTTAAACAGCTTCGCTTTCATGTTAGTGATACTTCATGTTAATGGTACTTGGTGATTTAGTGAGTAGTTATAATCTAGGAAAAATTCAAAATTTTGCTTGAACACAGTTTTAAAATTTGAAATGTATAAAATTAGTATTGATTTGGGATTTATTGCCCATACTTTCAGCTCTGAAGAATGAATATTGTGTAGATATATTCATATTCTTTAGAATTTGGGACTTTTAAATGATTTCTTGTTTCCATGACTAGAATTCAGAGAATCTGTTTTTACTTTGGGGCACAAAAATGTGTTTTGCTGATTGATTTCTTTGGTGTGGGAATTACTTAAAATTCCAGGTCATTCATTTTCCAAAAGGCAAGTACTCTGGTTTATGTAACATTATAGGGAAATGAGACACTTCATTTTAAAAGACCTTGATGTAAAAATGTAGTTCTGATTTTTTTGGGCAAATGTGTTTATGGAAAATCCTATCCATTCTCAATAAAATAATTTGCATTGAAGTGCAAAAATGCCTTCCTCTGTCAAGTATTTGCAAATTGTTTCAGTGAATATAATCATCTTTTTCTCCAACTATTTCCAGAGTAATTCTTCAGTCCCGTGTTCAGAGCTGTAAAACGTCTGAACCTAACATTTCTGGCAGTGCAGGCATTACTAAAAGAACCACCAGGTCTGCTGCAAGAAAAAGCAGTTTTAAAAGGTGAGAAGAGAACCCTACTTTCCTGAAAAGTTCCAAGCTTTGCTTTCCCAGTTTGCCCTTCTGGAGCTAGGACTGAAGACGGGAGAAAGCAGAGTCCCTGTGATGGGACATTAGCCCCGTATGTTTGACTTGTTCGTCCTCTAGAATATCTGGGCTGTTTTCGTGGAGGCTTTTGTTTGGATTTGTTTTTCAGAGGTGATTCTCAACAGTGGAAATGTGGTGTCTGGGTCATAATATGGGAAAGTTGAGAATATTGTACTTACAAGTTCTTAAATTAAGAATTTCCAAAGCTCTCTGTCAGGACTTGGAGGAAATCTTCCCATCTGTGTATGAGATACAGCTTAATTTTTGGAAAATTAGCTGCAAATAAGGGTGATAGTAGAACAATGAGAACTCTAGTGAATTTGAGGTCCTTCTTCACTGAGTGACTGTCCTCTCAACCACAGTCCACACCCGAGGGGGCTAGTTCTTTCCCTTTGAGCTGCTATCTTTTACTTCCTTCATTAGTACAAGATTTAACAAGAAAATGGACATGTTCTGTGACCACATCATCACTCACTATTGTCTTTGGGTGTGTATCATGAACTGAAGGCAGACGTTTCATTTCTTTTTTTTCTTTTTTTTTTTTTTTAAAGATTGGCACCTGAGCTAACATCTGTTGCCAATCTTTTTTTTTTCTTCTCTTCCCCCCCAAAGCCCCCCAGTATATAGTTGTATATTCTAGTCGTAGGTCCTTCTGGTTGTGCTATATGGGATGCTGCCTCATCTTGGCTTGATGAGCAGCGCTAGGTCCGCGCCCAGGATCTGAACCGGCGAAACCCTGGGCCACTGAAGCAGAGTGGGCGAACTTAACCACTCGGCCACAGGGCTGGCCCCTGACATTTCATTTCTAGTCTGTTCTAAACACAGATCCCTTTTGAGGGAAGAGCAAACCCTCCTCACTGTCATCTCAGGAGTGAGGGCTGGCACCCGTTCCATGAGGGTGTATCTTGCCTGGAGCTGGCAGCCTGGGCGTCCTGAGCACAAGGTCCTGCTCGTGGCACAGTGTGTCTCTTGTAACAGGTCTGACGGTCGTCTGAACCAGACTTCCAAATGTCGTGCACAATTGTCCTTGCTTCTTTTTGACCTCCTGCCCTCGTCTCTGCGGCTCTGGGCCGCGGTGCCCTCCTTGGTGCTGAGTGAGTCTCTGGCGGTCTCAGGGCAGCCTGTGTCCTGAGGGACTTGCCGACGACCAAAGAGCTCTGTGTGTTTTGCCCTTTTGAGGAATTGTTCAGTGCTGCCGTTTTCCCCTCTTGGCCGATTCTTTCGTACAGTTTTACTGCACACTTTTTCTTACCTGGGGCTGCAGTACTGGCCAGTACACATATTTGAGAACTGGGCAGCGACTTGCGATTTTAGCATTTAAAATTCTTCATTAGAAAGTAGCAAATATTTATACTCTTTTTTACATTCTAATTCCACTTGAGAAGAATATTAGAGAACTACTGACAAAAGTCAAAGATTTAGGTACATTTATAATATCAGAATGTTATTTATAACAGTGATAAATGGGAAATGGGCTAAAGGTTGTTGAATTTTGCCAAATGAATCAAGAGTCATGTTTTTAAAGAAAATTTAACAACTTGGATAAATGCTCATGGAGTAACAAGGGAAAAGAGCTACACACAAAAGTTATGAATTATTACTCTAATTTTGTAAATGTAAAATGTACTTTATGTATGTATAGAAATGTATAGACGTATAAATATTTATAGATGTATACATTTCTATATATAGAAATAAGATGAAGGAAAAATATGCCGTAATCTTACGGCATCTGGTTGGTAGGACAGTGGGGATTTTTCTTTTCTTTTCTGTCATTTTCTTCCAACTTTTGAACAGTAAATGAGGGGATTGGGGGTATTTTAAGTTTGACATTTAACTTTGACACTTGTAGGTGAATTAAACTATTAAAAATTCAAATACAAAACCTGCTGTTGGTGATAGTTAGACATGTTTTGAATGAATGAATTTTTTTTAGGTATAATTGCTCAGGCTTCCATTACAGTCGAGTGTGTTTTGTACATTTAATTCTGCTTTTCTGGGTTGTGCTCTTCAGGTTTCAGAGGCGTAGAGTCCAGGAGCTGGGACCTCGTGTGCCAGCCACACCACATTCCTCTGAGGGTGGCCGTGCGGCACTTTCTCCATCTAGGTCTTGCCTAGTGCTCTAAACGTGTGCTTCTCAGCAGAGGTGGTTCCTGCAGTGAGCGTCTGCCCGAGGTCCCTGGACCAGATGCTCTGAGGGCTCTAACGTAGGCTTCAGACTGAACACACTTGACTGAATGTTGAAATGGCCCAAAGCAGTTTCCAGGCGTCTGGGATAGCACTGAAAACCAAAAGGACTTATTTTAAATTCAGAAGTGGACTTGCAGAGATTTGGAGGGGCAAAGAAGTCAGACAGTGAGAGCTCACTGGGTTTCACGGCGTGCTCAGCCACCCCTCCCTGCAGGGCCTCCTGTGCCTCTCTGGGGCTCTGGCCTGTGTTCACCTTCCCTTAACTGAGAGCCGCCTGCAGCCCCCAGACGAGACGCAAGCACGTTATGCGCAGGTCCCACTCCCACTCCCGGGCCTGATGGGAGTCGTGCAGCCAAGCTTTTTTCTACTGAATAGGATTTGTTTGGGGTTGTAGGGTAATGAGGGAATTAACATAATTGGACATAATCTGAATTGGGACAAAAAAATGTGAGCTAAGATTGTTGAGTAATTTTAAGATATTGAATAGAAATCTTTTCTTTGAACAGCAGTAAAAACAAGCACACCCTTTCAGTGTACTTTCATCAGTCCTTGGAAGGCGCCAGGGTTGCCAGCCTGCGGTCACTGCGGTCTGGGAGGCCTCCTCTCTTGCAGGTTGCTGCTGTTCGCATGTCATCCTCATCATCTCTGTTGTCCATAGGAAATGGACCTTTCGTTTCCATGTCTTGTTCTGTTCTTAGAGGCTTCCAGGACGAAGACTTCACCTAAACTCACTTTTCACTGATGTGGCTCTTTTGATTTTTGACAGTTTACTGAGAGGCTCTACAACTTTGGAAAACTTTTCCAGAAACATGTTAAAAGAGCAGTTTGGAAACTGAAAAAATAGGGGTGTTGTCATAAGTATTTGTTGTTGGGCAGGATTGCCACCGTGTTTCTCTCATGGCAGGTGCTTATTCCCCGTGTACCCACCGAACATCAGCCCCATCTAAGCTTCAGTCCATTGTGATGAGCTCCGCCCTGGCGTGGCCGCGGCGGCTCGGGACGGGAGCACTGCAGTGTCGGGTGGAAGGGGCGCGCTGACCCTCAGTGCCGAGGGGGTCTGTGTGGCGCCTTCCTCATCCCCTTTCTCAACTCGGAAGAAATGAATTAACTGGTTTCTACACCTCCCACTTCTTATTAGAGCTGTAAAGTCATTTTTAATGTTCCTCTTTTGAGAATTAATAAATTCAGTGAAGAATTGGCTAAATAGAATTGTCCTGAATTTCAGGGTTCTTGCATGAACTCTCTGAAGAGCTCTCTCAGACTGAGTCTTGAAAGTTTCGTCATTGTGCCTCCAACTGAGAACCTGCAGCCGCCTCATCTGATCCCATTCAGTTCAGTTCATGTCTTTACACGACTCACCTGTCAAGTACATGTTTCTGTAGGCTTAGGCTTTTTCTTTGGGGCATTCTTTCATTTCTGTCTTTTTTTTTTTCCTTAGTTATAAATTCATCCGTTTTCTAAGAAAAATATCACATACAAGTGCTTTTTTTAAATTCCGGGTTGCATCATTAGGAACCATCATTTTCTGCTCCACCTGCCAAACCAACCTCATGTTCATTGCTTTGGGATATTTTGTACCTAATTATTCATATTTGGGAAAAGATGAATGCCCAGGCTCCTGGCCTCTGAAAGCATGAGTCTTTTCACAAGCCCTTCCATCGGGAGTAGCCACATTTAGGACTTTGGCTTCTTGAGTCTTCTCATTTGTGACTTTTGCCATCCTCTCATGCCTGTCGCTGCTTCTTGTCCCTCGGAGTCTCAGATCTCAGTGTCTGTTCAATCACCTCTGGGCTTTTTTGTTATTGCCATTGTCTCTAAATGTACATCAGTGTAGAAGTCCCAGAATGTTGTGTCTAAATATTCTTTTGTTAGAATGCTGGTTATCTCTGATCTTTTAAGATATTAATTTCCTTTTGAAATTCAAGATATTTTCCCACTTGACTCTACCAACTGACCTGGATCTTTATACTCAGTACTCTGTTGGGGTCTCTGAAGACTGTCTGATCAGTTCAGATGAGCTGCCCTGATAGAGCGTCAGCACCGTGCAAGTGAGGGTCACCTCCAGATTGGAAGTGGCTTTTCTGACTCTTCTTTTGCTTTAGTTTTTCTCTGAAAGTTTCCATTTAGTTGAAAGTGTAATGTAATAAATTGAGGAAGGAAAGAAGGGAGGAAGGGTGAGAATCAGTCAAGGTCAAGTGTTTACCTTCGGGCATCCCGGCGAGGCGTCTCCTGGCTGCATCCTTGGCTGCGTCCTGGGTGAGGGTTAGGAGGTGACTAGGAGGTGGCGTGGGTGTCCCTCGCAGCCTGCAGGGTGCTCCGAGGATGTGGGAGCCAGGCTCGGGCTGCTTCGCTCTGCTGAACTGGAAACTGCTTGAGGTGCCAGAGCTTTTCTGTAACCGAGTTCCTGCTTTGGAAGTAATCAAGTAACACTCTTTGTCTTTCGTTCTTTCCACTTTTCCCACAGCCTGGTTCCTCAGAGGGAAAGAAGGAAAAGGACTGCTTTGCAGCAAATGCCCTTAATGGCATTATGGTACTCTCATTGCTCAGCTGCTTTTGCCCTCCCTTCTTTTTTTATTGTTTTTTATTGTTTTTTTATTTTTTGCAGAACTGAACTTTTTTCTGCTCTGCCTTTCTCTCCTGTTTGTCTTTACTTTCTGGTTGATATTGTACTGTCTTTTCCAAAGTACTTGTCATTAAAAAATTGTACAAAGTGTCTACTTTTTAGCATGTCAATATTGTTATTGTGTTGCCTTCCTTGTCCTTGATAACTACAAATAGGAAGTTTGAAAACCTTCATGGTAAAATCCTTTTTTTTTCCCCCCTGTAGTCCCTCCATTTCAAGGACTAAAACAGTCTTGCGTTAAGTAAAAACCTGTGACCAGAACTGAAGGAAGACTCTAGGAACAGAAAACCACCACAAGACTTAGCACAATTTATCTGGAAACAAAACAAAATTGTAAAAGCCTTAGCTGCTTTCCACCTAAGAAGTTTTTTCAAGGAAGAAAATGTCCGCTGGAGTTTAAATAACTACATGAGTTTGGGTACAAGTGAAGGACTCGAAGCCTGCCCGACTCTCCTTTCTAGAAACGTCTCAAGTTTAACAACAAAAAAGCAGTTGTGCATTTGGTCTCAGGTGTAGACAGGCAGCTCTCTGTCAGCGGGAGAGCCGGCCCGTCTGTGGCGCGTGTGCCTGTGATGGCAATCACTGTAGCTGCTGGCCTGCAGAAGAATTGAGGCTCCGATGGGGTTTTTTTACGTATTTATTTTCTGTTTACCCTGTGTCAAAATTTATAAAGATAAAACAGGCATTACTGAAATGCTACTTTCTGTAATTTGATACTGTTTGGTTTAATCATCTTCACTTTCGTATTTGTAATACTGTCGTAATGTTAACTTTGTTAGGTACCCAAGCTGCTTGTCTTCCACCAAAGAGTGCTTTATTAACAAGAATCTGTGAAAACCACATTTAAAGACTGTTGCATGTTGTGATAGAAAGTGGTACTTTTCTAACCTAAACCTTGCAGGAAGATATTAATGATAGCTTTAGAAGACTCAGGAGGAGAAACTGGCAGCACAGTGGAAAGATTGTTGTCAGTCGTTCCTTTTTATGTCATTTAGGGACTGAAGAACGCCAAGGCTGCCTGCTGTTGGTTGTCCAGTCGTACAAATAAAAACCGTATTTCCTTCCATGCATAAAAACCCCACACTGTCGGGGTTTCCCCTTGGAAACAGCAATCCCAAATAATGGTGGCTTTTTAAAAATAAAAAAAAAGTTACCACTCTATTAGGGTCTTTCTCTGTAGCATCGTGGATTGTTTTTGTTCTGTACCCTTTGATTTCAGTGCCACTTATTTGCATCTGGATTTCTGTTGTTTGTAAATAAGAAACTCACTGTTGCCTTTGGTTAGAGAATACAACTAATAGATCTTTCCAGAGTGCCTTCTCCCCTCAACCCTACAGAAACAGCAGAGTCTGTGATAGAAAGCAATCACAAAAACAGTTTGCTGCTTTAAAAAAAAATGGGGCCCAAAATAAAAGAATATTTTGCGAGCACGTTGGTCACTCCCGGGTGGGAAGTGAGTGGCTCTAGCTCTTGCTCACTGTCTGCCTGTCCTGGGTCGGAGAACAAGGGGGCGCAGTGTGGAAAGGCAAATGCCTTCACATCGTGAGAGGAGGGAGTCAGACCAGGAGCCACTTTCATTTTAAAAAGCTGCCTTTTTAACAAAACTATGAGGAATAAGAAGTGATCGGAATAAACAAATCGAAGGCTGTTAGTGGCAAAAGTAATTGGAAGGCCACAGTTCCGTTTTGGTATTTACTCTCTTGGAGTAAGTTGTCAGGTTGAGTGGCTTCGAGGGGAGATGGAAGATGCCACAGTTTTGGCCCAAACAAGCAGCTCTTCCCCACCCCGTCACGCTGTCTTTTAAACACCGCGGACCAGACCTCAGAAGAACTGTGGTTGTCTATCCCTGGAAGTGAGTAGACACAGAGACCCACTTGCCTGGGGGAAGACGCTCTTTGAGAAGCTTTGGGTGGGAGGAGAAACATTCTGTTTACTCTCTCGTGCTGGGAGACGATACTAAATACTCAGACTGTGCCCGGAGGTGAAACGGTGGGATTCTCAGGGCAACTCTTCTTCCCTTTATACTTTTAAAGGCCATTGCCTGTATAAATAATACAGGTAGTTGTGAAAAATCAAACTTCTGTTCTTGGTTTGGCTTTTTATTCCGTCAGAACAAGCAAATGTCTGTCTTCTTCACAGCGAATAAGCCATCGGTGTCTTGGCCAAGAGTGAAACATTTGGGCTTCAGTGTTAACCACAGTACTTTTTGTTTGACAAATTGCCTTTTCGTGTTGGCTGCTCATGTTTCCAAGTAGAATTGCTATCACTGTGACTCTTTGTAAAAGTCCTTGTATGTAACAGGCTCCCTGGAGGCAGTCACAGGGAACTGGTGATCTGATACAGAAGCCCCCTCGAGCACGGGAAGGACGTGCCGTGTGCGCTTCGGGAGGGTTGCACAGCACAGTGTTAAACGTCCTAGAGACATGTCTAGAGTCCAGGAAGTCTCTGGGTCTGACGATGGGAAGTTCTTCGTGCTGTGAATCAGAGTGGACTCTTTCCTCCCCCAGCTGAAACTCCCTCACGCCCACAATCTAACTTTGAGTCCTTGTCACAGAAGACCTTGTTGCTATGGAATATGAAAGAGGACATGTCAGATGGAGAGATTCCTTTAACTTAAGAGCCTTAAATAGCTTTGAAAGTACACCTCGACAGTTTCCATTGGAATTAAAGTTAGAAATGAATATTTCTCGGTGCCCTCAGAGCATTCTGGGGACTCAAATCAGCGAGAGTCTGAAGGAAGGGTGTTTGCAGAACTGGGTACCTAGCAGCAGAGACAGACTTCGATTTTGTAATGCTAAAGAAACCTGGGAAGCTGTCCTCACTGTCCGTGAGGGGCTCGGTCCTGAGCAGTGCCTCACTATGCAGGTAGCCTTACTCGCCATATGTAGCTGCTTCCGCGCGGCCCGCTGCTCTTGTCTCCAGAGACTCTGCTCTAACTTGGTCCCCTCAGCCTGCCAGCCCTCGCCGCCTCCCCTGCCCTCCTCCCCCACTCACAGGGGTGATTTCTACCTCTTTTCTTGGGCCCGGGTAAGTTTTGGAGGAGTCCCCCAGTGTTCTCACGAGGCGAGTGTGTTGGCCTTGGGACCGGAGACCGGGGCCTTAGTGCCGTGCGACCCAGGCGTCCTGGGTGGCGTGTGCCAAGAGCTCCTGGAGCCTCTGCTTCGCTCGAGTGACCATTCATGGCAGATGACAATGCGCTCCTTGATGTTTGTTTTGAAAGTAGCTTAACTGCTTCTCTTCATACATTTTTAAAAGTAATCATTGCATTTCAGAAAGCAGTGCTCATCGAAAACAACTTGAAAAACATATCCTCGTCCTTTAATAGCTCTCTGCCACAAAAGCTGTCCTGGTGAGGCTAGCCGCTGCTCTTCCGTCTCTCCTCAGTCTGGGTATCTCCGCATCGCTAAGGGAGACGTGCAGACGTGTGTGAAAGCCTGGACGGTTCGCCTCTACTGTGTAGGAAATTACTTCCTTCATTGCCCGGTAGAATTCACTGTCAGCAGACATGTTCATCTATTATAGTACTGCGGTTTTATATTAATAATTTGCAGACTTTTATCTAACTTGCACTCATGTACAGATTATTAAAAGTTTTAAAATGTAACTGATTAATCAGTATTTGATCAGTCTTGTTTTTTTTAATTAAACTGTATATTTCTAATCATATTTTATAAAGCTGAGAGAAGTGGTTGAATGACTGTTTATTTTCCTGAAGGGATTTTTAAGATAAAGCTTCATAATGGCCTGTAAACTTTGCATTATCTATTAGTTTGATACATATTGTTGCATTTGAAAATATTGTGCATTGTAACTGGTTTTATACAGAATATTGAATAGTGGAAGTTGTATAATTGTAATCATGTAATTAAAAGTATTAACCAAGCCGTCTTCGGGTTTGCTGTGTTCACCTCCTGACCGGTCTGAGTCATGGCGGGTGTGGTAAAAGCGGCTGGAACCCTGGGTGCAGGGGTGCTAGCGCTGCTGTCGCAGAACACCACGGACCTCAACCCCAGACGTTTATTGTCTCGCTGTGCTGGGGGCTGGAAGTCCAAAGTGTCAGCAGGGCTGGTTTCTTCTGAGGCCTCTCTCCTTGGGCTTTCTCTGGGCTCCAATTCGTGGTGTCCTGTCTGTCCTCATCTCCCTTTCTTATGGCCCCAGCCAGATTGAATTAGGACCCATCCTACAGCCTCATTTTGACTTGATTACCTCCTTAAAGGCCTGTCTCCAAATACAGTCACATTCTGAGCTATATTGGGAGTTAGGGCTTCCACTTAATTTGGGGGACCCAGTGCCCGCGTGGGTCCTGATGCCCAGTGACTGCTTGCTCTTCTCCTCTGGGTCTGAGCGCCGCTGTGCCCTGGAGGGCAGTGTGGTGGGAGCAGTCCTCCACAGAGGTGCGGCGCCCCATGCCTTCCATACTCTTCCTCTCCCCTTGCGGCCCGTGTAGGTGGTCTCCAACTTTTTATGATTATTATGCTGCATAAACGTTCTCGAATGTAAATTCTTCCTGGGTGGGACTGCTTATTCCCTTAGGATAAATTCTTAAGAAAGGCATTTCTGGGTCAAGGATATGCAAAATTTTAAAGCTTTTGACATACACTGGGTCAAAAAGCAACTTAGGGGCTGGCCCAGTGGCACAGGGTTAAGTGGGCACATTCTGCTTCGGCGGCCCAGGGTTCGCCGGTTTGGATCCCGGGTGAGGACATGGCATCGCTTGTCAAGCCATGCTGTGGCAGGTGTCCCACATATAAAGTAGAGGAAGATGGGCACAGATGTTGGCTCAGGGCCAGTCTTCCTCAGCAAAAAGAGGAGGATTGGCAGCAGATGTTAGCTCAGGGCTAATCTTCCTCAAAAAAAAAGAAAAAGCAGCTTAGTATAATTGTTCAGAGCATGGATTCTGGATCCAGACTGGGTGCAAACCTTTGCTCTGCCACTTATTAGCTGTTTGATTTGGGCCAGAATGACAATATCTAATGTGGTTGTATGAGGATTAAATGAGTTAATATTTGTTAATTACTTAGAACAAGCCCCTGGCACATACTAAGAGCCATAGATGTTTAATAGAAAAGTAAAAATACTGTCTTCTCGCTCTCTGAAAGGACAGTGACCATGTGCTCTCTCCCTCCCCCATGAGCAGCTGACTGACAGTGTGGAGCTGGTTAACTGATAGCAGGACACTGGCCCCAGTGCCCTGGGGCGTGGGTCAGTGTTGCTCCCTGCTATGTGTAGTCCTCTTTCAGCTGCCCCATTATTCAGATGTGGGGCATTTGTCTTCTAAGTGGTGGCGCACTATGTCCCTATGTTATAGTCTCACCATTTTTCTCAGATTTTTGGGGGGAGCAAATGGACCCTTTAGGCAAACGGTTCCCAGTTCCTCCTGACACCCCAGCTCCTTCACTGAGGATGCTGGCCCAGCACGTGGGAATGAAGATGCTTCCACTCCTGCAGCATGTCTGAACACCTGCCTGTCTCTAACTGTGTCTCGTCTCTTTGCTAGCAAGTCTGCATGGCTTTGACATGCTTCTGGATGACGGGTGCTCCATCCACACTGAAATGCCCAGGTAAGGAGGCCTCCCGCCGGGCAGGGCCAGCCCCTACATGGGCTGGCTACCACCAGGGCACTGGCCTTGGCCCCTCGGCTTCTTCTAATGGCCAAATATCATATTTTTAAATGGGGAGAGGCTTTGGGTGGGAAAAGAAAGAGTGGAAGCGGTCATATGCCTTGTGCACTGTTTTATTGGAGAAAGACAGTAGTTTCTTCTCATCATGGGTGTGCTTCCCTACTTAAAACAAGATGACTTTTCGGGCCGGATGATTCTTCCTTGCGTAGGACTCTGGAAAATGCAGCCGGTCTGGCATCCCTGGCATCCCCCACCTACCAACTGCCAGTCTTGTTCCCAACCATTGGCTGATCCAGACACCCCCATGCATTTTCAACCTCCTTCAGGAGGCAGTGCTGCCCCCAGTTGGGAACCACTGATCAGCTTCACTGAGCAGTGTCATGGAGGCGGCGACGGCTGCTCTGGGACCCTGCTAAAGTGAATATTGTTGTCCTGCCTTGTTCTGCCCTGGCCCAAGCCCCAGCGGGCAGAGGAAGGGGCCAGAGGAAAGGTTTCACTTAGAGAGAGAGCAGCAGTGTGCTCACCCCTGGGAACAAGGTCCTGAGTAGTCATGAGTGGGTGAGCGAGCTGCCTTTCCGCCTGGCCCTGGCTTGTCCCCTACAGTGAAGCCATGGAGAGAATACCATGCCTGTTGTCTCTAACCCTCAGAGTGAGGGGTCTCTTGTGACAGCTGGACGACACACCGAGGCACTGTAGGCAGGCCAGGGATTGGCATATCCTTAAGTAGCAGTGGAGTGTTCACAGAGCACTGTTGGGCAGGACAGGACCGGGTTGGGGGTGGCTTGTGGCCACCCTGGATCACTGGTTCAGGGTGATTCTGCTCTGACCAACGCCAGATTTGCCTTGCAGTTAACAAGGAGTTTAGAGCATGGACCTTGGGGCCTTTTCTCCAGCTGCCATGTTAAACTAGTCCTTGCCATACGCAGTAACTCCCTAAGACAGGTTCTAGAGTTGTAAATACAACTCTGGCTGTCTCCTCCATTTTCCAGCGATGGTTGGCTGTCTCGGGCTATAACCTTTCTAGACCGGCTTTTAATCTGGCTCGGGATCCGCAGGGGCTAGACTCCCAAAGAAGATCTCTCCTGGACAGCACAGCGCTCACCAACAGAAATCCTCTCAAGGTGCAATCTAAGCTTGTTGCCTCTGGCCCAGGCCTCGGCCTCAGCAAGAGTTTCTGTCTCGTTCTTCCACTGAGTATTGGGATTTCAGCCCTGACCGAGCTGGGCCCTCCTGTCACTGACCCGGGGGGATGACTGGGTTGGGGAAGGGACGAGATGGACACCCCTTCTGGCAGTGTTACAGTTCCAAGCCCCAGTAGACAGTGTTTCTTGAATTTTTTTTACATTAGTGGCCCCTGTGGACTATTTGATAGAGGCTGAAGTCGACCTGTCTCCCCAGGAAAATTCATGCTAAACCTTTGCAGAGTTCATAGACAGGCTCGCCACGCCCTCGCCAGCTGTGTACCATCCAACTCCAGGGGTGCCACTGGCACAGGTGCAGTGGGAGGAGCGCCGCCTGCAGGTGTGCTGTAACGGAGCCTGCTCAGCAGTCATCTCAGGTCCCTCCAGGCCTTCTAGAGATGCTCGGTGAAAGCCCTGGAGCAATGTCTTTCTGCCCTGGTGGCGGGTCCTGGGTCAAGATGGAGGGGGTTCCACCTCCGTCACCAGCAGAACATCCTCTAATGCTGCCAGCATCTTAGCGGCCAGTAAAGTGTGGACCAGGGCCAGCAGCACAGTTGTGCGGACTGTTCAGCACTGCGAGTGAGGTCCCCTGCGCATGGGCAGTGTTTACTTCTGGCCGAGGTGTCCTGGGTGCCTCTGGGGGGTGTCTGTTCTCCCTACCTGGGTGGCTGAGTCGTTTGAGAATCTCAGAGCCCCTGAGAGACTTACTTACGTGTAAGTTGATGCCCCTCCACTCTCATGTGACAGGCATTCCCCAACTTACTAACGACTTTGGGCTCCCAAGTCAGTCTTCCGATATCAGGCCACATTTTTGCAAAGAAACAATGCTAAAGAGGCAGCCGGTTCTCTGCTCCGTGGCTTGACCTGCGCTCCCCACACCACAGGGCCTGCTTCGCCCGTGGTAGAGCTGTGATGGGTTCCAGAGCCCTTGCTGTTTGGTCAGGGGAAATCCTATTGCCTTGAGTCACAGGAAACTTAGTGGCCAAGAAAAAGGCTTTCCCTGAGCCATGGGAGACGGGAGGCAGCCTGGGCCGGGCAGAGGCCTCAGGAGCTGCTAGGCCCTTAGGCTCCACCAGGCCCTGGGAGAGCCAAGCTTCTGTTTCTGTTTCCACCAGCGCCTTCCTAGGGACCTTGAACCTGATCCCATGGCATCTCAAGTCTTGCCATCTCCACCTGTGCAGGAGACCTAGTAAAGCTTTCTAAGACACTTCTATGCCCGCCACGTTTTCACGGACTCACTTAAGCCCCACTGCGCATGGTCAGCGTGTTGCACTGAGCAGCTCGCCGGCCCTGCCCCGGGCATGGCCAAGCACAGTCGCACACAGCACACACTTAGTGTAGCTCCTGTGGCCCCCGCGGAGGAACACGTGCCCTCTGGCCTTTCGTTGCCCCTCTCCTGGCAGCTTTCCCCACGGGCCTAGTTCCTGAACTGGAAACTTCAGGAGGGTGTGGGAAGAACACTGGGCTTGGGGCTGACCCTTGTGTCCGCCTCTCTCTCCTCATCCCGTCCCTTCCCAGATGCTAGCTAGGGACCGAGGAAGATGGCCGTCCTTCTCTTCCCTGCCTGCGAAGTGACAGCCCGCAGCAGCCGCTCGAGAAGCGCTCCATCCCCCAGGTGCCAGCTCTGCACCCAGGGCGGAGGGGCAGCCTGCCGCCCCTTGGGGCGTGGGGCCTGAGGCGCCACCCGGCTTTCAGAGGGGGAGGCTGTGCTGGCGTGGGCGCCTGGACAGGCTTCTGAGAAAATCCGGGCCTGAGGTGGTGGTGACGAGCAAGTTCCGCACTTCCACCCCTACTGTGTTTCACAGTCAAGATTTTTAAACACCTGCGTTGTCCGTCCTCCTGCTCTTTACCACATGGACACAGCCCCTGTGGGACGGCCGGGCAACGCCTCACACCTTGGGGCGCGTGGCGGCCGTGGGGGCGGGGGGAGGACCCGCAGCAGGGCCGGGCCGGGCCGGGCCGGCGGCCGTCCACACCGCGCGGGCCTCGCGGCGGCGGCGGGGGGACACGGCCCGGCGCCCCCTGCTGGCAGCGCGTCTCGACCCGCGCGGGCGGGGCGGCTCCGAGGCTGGTGGCTCCACAGGGCCTGCCGGCGCCCCCGGGGCGGTCTCCAGGACGAGCGGCGCCGGCGCTGCGCCCCGCCCGGCGGGGGACGGGAATGTCGGAGGCTCCTCCGCCACGTTAGGCTCAAGACGAGCCGCTCGGAGTGGCCGCCCGTGCTCCTGAGGCTCCCCAGCCAGCGCCGCTCCCCGAGCCGTCGGGCCCCTCCCGGACCTGGGGAAACCCGCGGGCAGTTTTTCATCCAGCTGAGGCGGGCACCAACCTCCTGCCTGCAGGGCGACCGCGGTCAGGGGCCACCCCTCCCTACTGGCGAGGCCCGTCCCCCCCCGCCCCCCCCAGCTGCAGGAGGGCCCGGCGGCCCTAGGACGTCGCCCCAGCCACAGCTCCGGCCCCCGCCGCCCCGTGGCAGCCAGAGGCCTAGGGAGCGCTCCCATTTCAGAAGGGATCCAGTCGGCCTGGGGCTGGCACCCCTGTCCTTGGAATCAAACATGCTTGTCCTTCGCTTCTCGGGGGCTGACAGGCTGGTTTTCTGTTGTGCGGTTAATCTGCTTGGTGTTACCAGCCGACCAGGGCCTGCCTCCTGGCAGTGTCCACACAGGGCTCTGGCTGGCGGAGGAACTCTGATCTGGAAACCCCTGCCTCCTCCCTCTTTCGGCCCTCTGCTTCTGCTGTCTTCCCTGGGCTGTGGACAACCACACGACGAAAGCCCCATGTCCATCTGCCCCACCGAATCAGCAAGAGGCGGCCCTGAGGGGCAAAGCCCACCGCAGGCTTCGAAGCAGTAGCCCGCGGCCCAAACCGTTTCCGACCACAGGCCCCGAGCCCGCTCGCCGGGGCGGGAATCCTCGGCGTGTTTCAGAAGGACGCAGCGTCTGCGAACAACATTAGGCCCAGCACTGTGGGCTTGTCAAGTGTCGTTCACAACACTAAGGGGAGTTTTCTTGAAAGGGATCTCTGTTCTGCCCATCTTCAGAGCCAACGCAAGGCGAAATGACCACACGGCAGCTTGGAGCCCGCTCAGTAATGACACGGCCTCATGTTGCACCAGCTGATTACCGGGGCTGAACCCGACATTCACTCTCAGGAGACTTAACCTAGACCAGGGTACTCGGTCCCTGCGTCCCTTGCAGGGAGAGGGAACAGAACGAGCAGTTAATATACTGTGGTACTTAGATATTAACAATGAGACCAAAGGCAGGCCGTCACCACAGTGAACGTCCTTAACTGGTCTACACGTGGCTGCGGGTTCAGCTCTGATCATCCAACAAAGTAGGATTCTTCCCACTGTGGCCTTTCCCACATTCTTCTCTCTTGACCTGGGTGTAACCAAAAGGATTCAGCTTTCTATACACAAAGTTAGGAGGGAATACCAACCTTTATTTACACTTGGGTTCAAGTTCAGAGCCATCTTAAACAGTATAGCAAAGCGGGAAAAGGCAGATCCTGGGACCAAGGTACAAATTCCAACACAAGCTTAATATTAACTGTGTGACAGCAGGCCAGTGTTACCCGCAGCTGCTTCAGTGAAGTGGGAAGAGCAGAGCCCCAGCTTCCAGAAGCTGTTACAGCTGCCTCAGCCCTGCCCTGTCTTGGGCACTGTCCTCGCAGGCAGCTCAGCTGAGACAGCACAGGCTCTGGAGGTCTCAGCTCTGCTGGTCAGGGGGGAACTCAGTGAGTGACTGAACCCCTGAGGGAGCCCCTAGCCCCACACGGTCACCAAAGGCAGGAAGCAGGAACCGGAACCAGTGTGAGGACCAAGTGAGGAAAACCGCACAGCAGCAGTCAGTCGATTCCTATTATTTACAAGTCACGCCCAGGACAAGGACGGAAGGCCTTTGCACGTGGTAGTTGGATTCTGACACTAGTTTCAAGGGAGCAAAGGATGTGGTTTTAAGCTGTAATACTCTTTTGCCTGGACCTCTTTTGATTGGTGGGTTAAATAACATGATTTTTAAAATCATATACTTAATACTCATCCTAAAGCCACCCAAACACTAAATATGCACATTTATCCTGTGTGTGTGTGTGTGTGTGCATACACACAGAAACCACGAGGTAGTTTAAATCACCATTAAAAAATCAATGCTTTCTCTAATTCTGTCACACTGGTAACCAGTGACTGTGCAACAGCTGTTTAAAATTACTGGTTAAAGGAAAACCAGAACTCAAAAAAATTCCAGGAGTATAACATTTACAAGTAAACAGTACAACTGCATTTAAATTTCATGTTCTCGGAAAGCTAGGCTGAGCCCGCGTTGAGTCAATGGTCCAGGTTCTATGCGTTTCCGTAGCACTAAAGGACACAGCCTTCGTATCTATACAACTTAGTAGTCTCAATAGATTCTATTTTACAACTTAGTTTACTCTCCATGCTTGTGTGGAGGATTTAATACAATCTCTGTACACATTTTAAACATTATTTCTGAACTTCATTTGGAATTCCTTAAATAAAAAAATAATCACCATTCACCTTCTTGGGCAAGTGCCAGACTAACCCTCTGACTGGAGCTGCTGCCCACAAGTGTCTGGAGAAATCCCTGGCCCACACCCCCCAGGCCAAAAAAGAGCAACGAATTCACACTACACGGGGAAAAGCAACATCTATTGTTCTTAGAGTCTGACTCTCCCCACAGCAAGCAAAGTCTCTTCGCAGGTGCGCCGTGCTGTTGCCTGTTGCCGTTGCCGGGGAATAAGGCTCTCTCAAGCCAGGGCAGGGAAGTCTTCAGGGTCATCTGGGTTTGGAGCGACGTCTTGTGTCTAAAGAGAAGAAACATTTTGAACCAACCATCATCCCACCCACTCCCCCTCAGCCAAGGCCTAAGTGAAATGCCGGGCTGTTCTCCCCCAGGGCACGGAGCTAAGGCGGGGCAGCCCAATCACGGAGGGGAGTGGCAGGTCCCCAGAGGAAGGAGGAGTGTGAGTGCTGCGCGGAGCCCACATAGGGGGCCGGTCCCAGAAGGGCACCTCTCCCTTCTCAGACTCACTCCTGTCCCCTCTGCAAAACAGCTGGAAGCACCTGCCTCCCTCCCTCCCTCCCACAAATCCTTACTGAGTGACCCTTTTTGTATCTGGCACTTCCTTCATCCAGTGTTTACTTAGGGATATATAAGGATGATTAAAGACTGTCCGCCCTGGGGGAGCTCACAGGGCTAGGGGGAGAACCACACTGAGCAAGTTCCAGGGTGGGGACTTAAGTAACAGGTGGCCTGGCAATGTGCCCACAGGAGGGGCATCCAATGCAATTTGGTGGCAAAGTACACATGACAGTCAGGTAAGGTTTTCTGGAAGAGGAGGTTCTGGAGACAAGCCTCAGTGCATGAGCAATGAGAGCAGGGATCCCGAAACACTGCAACCTGAGCTTGAGGGGCGGGGGCCTGAGGGCAGGCTCATTCTGAGCTGGAGGAGCACAGGTGGGTGGCAGGGGAGGAGCAGGCAGGTGGAAGCATGTGGGTGCCAGGTCACCACACTTGGCAATGAGCGCTACGGTGGCTGGAGCCCTGCTGCTGGAAAGGAGCAAGTGTCTATTTTCAATTCCCAGAATAGATCCGTTTTCCAATCTGGCCTCCAATGTACTCGGAAATTATATTGCTTCTGCTCTTGCGTCAGTACAATAAACTACAGGCACTCCTCCCAGGGCCTGCTCCTTGGAGAGAGGCAATCAAGCAGCAAAAGGAAGACTTCCGAGACCAGCCACAGACAGGCTGCCCCCGCTCCATCATCAGGAGGCTGGCGTGGCGGCCCACGCTGGCCCGACTCCCACTAATAGGTATTCATGTATTTGTTCGTAAGAAGAGCACCCACTAGATGCTTACCTCGTGCTGGGCACTGGGGAAACCAACAATGAGCAAAAGGAGACAGGCTGCTGTTGTCCATTGTAGAGACAGCAGACTCCAATCAATCATCACACCAGTGAGAATACCATTACAAATGATTTAATGCTTCAGAGAAAGAAAGAAAATTCTTTGCTCAAGGACTCTGACCTGGTCTGGAAGGAAATGTGAGCAAAGGGGCCTTCTCTGAGGAAGTAAGGTTAGAGGACCTATCCTAGGTAAGCAGACCAAGGGGTGGCAAAAGACCAGCAGGTACAAAGGCCCGTGGAGTGACGAGGAGGCCTGTCTGAAGAACCAGAGGAAGAACAGTGTTGGCTGAGGGGCAGGGAAGAAAGCCTTGAGGTGAGAAGGTGAGCCTGGGGAGGTCACGAGGAGGCCTTGAAGCCCTAGGAAGGATTTTATCTGTCCAGAAGACATGATAAGGGCACAGGGCAGACAATCAGATCATAGTTAGGAAGCAACCATCAGGTGCTCTGATGGACCCAAGCCTGGAGATCTTGTCTGATGCAGGTGAGTGAGTTTTTCTCCACTTCTGAGTATGCACTCATGGCAGACAGTGGATCGCCCTGGAGGCCAGGGCTACAGAATGGTCTGTATCCAACTGCTGTCCATGATGCTGATATCACTGTTCCAAAAGCCAACATCAGACCCACACTAGATAGAGGAGGAATCAACAGCAGAACCTGATGACCCTCCAAAATTAGACTATGTAGGCCCAGGGCATCCTCATCCGCTCACGTCCTTCAGAAAACCAGCCAGGATTTAGAATACAAACACTTACCACCACTTCTGCTCTGGGTCCATAGTTCTCTGCCCTTCTGATCCTTCCCCGGCCTCCCCGTGGGCCACCTCTGGCTCCACGCCCAGGACGAGGGAGGTTACCAAAATTAATCTCCAGCTGGGACGTGATGTCATTGGCCGCTTTCCGGAAAACGTGGGCATCATCCTCATAGTCATCCTTTACCATCTGAAACAACAGTTACAGCATCAAACACACACACACAGCCATCTCCATGGACACTTATTCGGCTCAGCGTCCTAGTGCTGTGCTGCAAAGGAGCAAAGACGGCATCACACAGGAATGTGGCCCTCCTTGACGTGTCTCCCTCCTGGGCTGTGGGGCTAGGCAGAGGAAGACAACAATGCTGCTCTGGTTCCAGCCCAGGTGGGTTCTGTTCATTTCTCAAACATGCGTCATAGTCCTAATCCAAACATCTCTGAACTTACTATTACTTCAAGTGACATCAAATTTCTATCAGTTCAGCACGTTAAGATGTAAGATTTGACATACCTAACAGCAATTGATATAAATGTTTTCTATCTAAGTGTATTTTGCTGAGATTAAAAAGTTTTAATTTCTGCCTTTTTTTTAATTCACAAATGCTATTTTGATAAATAAGGAAATATCACCTTCCTAGAATAGAACTTGATGGAGAAACTCCTTTCAATGTGGGTGCTGACTGTACAAATACCATATGTTAAAAACAGCATAATTTACAATAAACAGCGCTGACTCCAGATATATAGTAATGGTAAAACAACAGAGTCTGGTGGCCTGAGGGTTGCTAGCAACGCTGGATGAAGAACTCAAGTTGCTTTTTAAGAACTGCTTTAAAATTCTTTGAGAAAGCACATTTTATTGTAAAAGGTCAAAGATATTCTGTCTCTGATTAAAGGAAAACTATATTAAATAAATCTCCAAATTTGATTTGGCTTCAATTCATAATAATGGGTAAGGCAAAACAAACAAAAAAAACCCCTCACTTTGAAATAAAATATAAACCTACAGAAAATATGCCAGTGATCTTGGATGAGAATCTCCAAAGTGCTAGCACGTTCAACATTCCTACAACTTGTCCAGGAACTGGAGCCAAATCTCCTGAGCACATCAACCCCTCTGGGCCATATGTTCATGACAGATTCCATGTTTAATGTTTGTATCACCTTCAAAGATTCACATGAAAATAAAGCAGAGGCCTTAGGAAGATGGACTCTAGATGCTAAAAAGGTGAAGGAAAGAACAACTCAGGAGCTCTGGCACTCTGGTAAAAAGATAAACACAGAAAACCACTAAGAGGCAAAAGATAAGCCACTGCCTGAGCAGACAGGCCGCAGCAGCGTCCCAGGAAGAAGGGACGACTGCAGTGGCGTGCTCGAGACCAGCGCCTCCAGGGCCCAGCTCCACTCAACGGTGATGGTTAGGTCTAAACTGGGCAAACAACAGCTCCACCCAAACAAGAGGCATCATTCTAGTGGTTTTGTTTCTGAGAGTTCCAAGAACAAAGTAAAACAGTAGCCCCAAGATTTGGCTTATGTCACTTTAGGAATAATTCCTGGCTAAAATCGTCAATGCCATAAGATTAACAAGGACTAAAGATGTGGGCTTTACTGAGGCAGGGCTCCATGACTCAGCTAAGCCAGCTGCTTCAAATATTCCAGGAGGGCTCTCTCTGGAGCCAAGGAGGATGAATTTGGTGTGGATCAAGGAAGAGCAGCTTCAGTTTTACCCAGCATGTCAGCTGCACGTTTCACATCCTGACAGCACATTTGTTTTAGGCAAAGCTTTATTTACAGTGCCCCAGAACAAAAAGAACAAAGAAAGTAGATGAAAAGGCTCTGGCCTCCCATGTGCACAAAAAGCCATTTCTACTGAAACAGCTCAAAACTCACAAGTAAGGCCTCTCAGAGCTCGGAGCAACCAAAGCAGGAGGTGGGAGGGGGTCCTGTATCAAGGTGAAAGTATTCATTCACAGAATACAATTAACCAGAGTGTAAATGGGAACACATACAAATCTACATAGTACAAAATTCATCAGTTACAAACGGAAAACCAGTGAGTAATATTTAGCAGAGAAGAACAGTTTGTTCATCACCATAATGACAGAGACTGGTACCGTGATAAATAGCTGTGATTTCATGATGCAAATTCTGAATTTTAAATTACAATGCTTCGGCATACCCTTAAGTTCAGTAACTTAAATATAATATGATTAAATGGCTCCCTGACCATCTTTATCAATATATGCTGGTAGATACTGTCAAAGTTGAGGCCTCCAAAAAAGAGCTGAATATAAATCATGAAAAAAAGTCCTCACAGAGAGCAGGATGCTGTGAGGATCTGGCCAGCAGTCTGGTTACTGTGGTAGGGCCAGACCTGCCGCCAGGCTCCTCAGGGCTCCTCTGCTGGTTCTGGCAGTTATGCAGAGGGAGAAGAGCTGCTGTACTAACTCAAGAAAGGAGTCAGAGCACAGAACCCTGACCACTTTAAATAATCAACTCCTTCCGATTAAATGCTCTTGTTAAGAATTAGAGCTCCAGTGGGAGCCAGCCCAGTGACGCAGTGGTTAAGTTCGCGCATTCCACTTCAGCGGCCCAGGGTTATCAGGTTCAGATCCTGGGCACAGACCTACACACTGCTTGTCAAAGCCATGCTGTGGCAGAGTTGCACATACGAAATAGAGGAAGACTGGCACAGATGTTAGCTCAGCAACAATATTCCTCAAGCAAAAAGAGGAAAATTGGCAACAGATGTTAGCTTAGGGCCAATCTTCCTCAGCTCCCCCCAAAAAATAAATTAGAGCTCCATAAAACAAGAGATAAAATGTCAGTATTAAGCTCTCATATATCAATAATCACCCTAAATATAAATGAATTGAATTCTCCAATCAAAAGACAGAGTGGCTGGATGGATTAAAAAACAAGACCCAACAATATGCTGCCTCCAGGAAACACAGCTCAGCTCTAAGGACAAACACAGACTCAAAGTGAAGGGATTTAATATGATATTCCAAGCAAATGGCAAACAAAAGAAAGCAGCTGTAGCCATACTTATATCAGACAAAGTAGACTTCAAGATAAAAAAGACAATGAGAGACAAAGAGGAGCATAATGATAAAAGGGGCACTCCACCAAGAGGATATAACACTTATGGATATATATGCACCTCACACAGCAGCATCAAAGTACACAAAGCAACTAGTAAAAGACATAAAAGGAAAAATTAACAGCAACACACAGTTACATCAATGGATAGATCATCCAGACTGAAAGTCAACAAGAAAGCGGCCTTAAATGAAACACTAGACCAGATGGACTCAATCGATATATATAGAACATTCCATCCAAAAACACAATACACATTCTTCTCAAGTGCACGTGGAACAGTCTCAAAGACAGACCCTATGTTGGGACACAAGGCAAGCCTCAATAGATTTAAGAAGAGAGAAACCATATCAAGCATCTCTTCCAACTACAATGCTATGAAACTAGAAATCAACTACAAGAAGAGAGCTAGGAAAGTCACAAATACGTGGAGATTAAACAACATGCTACTAACCAACCACTGGATTTATGAAGAAATTAAAGGAGAAATTCAAAAACACCCGGAGACAAATGAAAATGAAAGTACACCATACCAACTCTTATGAGATGCAGCAAAAGCAGTACTAAGAGGGAAATTCATAGCAATACAGGCCCACCTTAAACAAGAGAAAATCTCAAATAAGTAATATTGAAGTATACCTAACAGCACTAGAAAAGAAAAACAAAGCCCAAAGTCAGCAGAAGGAAGGAAATAACAAAAATCAGAGCAGAAATCACTGAAATAGAGACTAAAAAAACAATAGAAAGTATCAATGAAATACAGAGCTGGTTCTGTGAGAAGATAAATAAAATTTACAAGCCGTTAGCCAGAGTCACTAAGAAAAAAAGAGAAAGCTCAAATAAATAAAACGAAACATGAAAGAGCACAAATTACCATGGATACCACATAAATACAAAGGATTATAAGAGAACACTATGAAAAACTATGCCAAACAAATTGGATAACCTAGAAGAAATGGATAAATTCTTAGACTCACAGAACTTCCCAAAACTAAATCAAGAAGAAACAGAGAATCTGAATAGACCAATCACAAAAGATTGAAATGGTAATCAAAAACCTCCCCAAAACCAAAAGTCCAGCACCAATGCCCTCTCTGGCCAAACATTCAAAGATTTAATATCTATCCTTCTCAAACTATTGCAAAAAACTGAAGAACATGGGACTCTTCCTAACTCATTTTACGAGGCCAACATTACCCTGATACCAAAACAAGATGAAAACAGCACAAAAACGGAAAATTGTAGACCAATATCACTGACGAACACAGATGCAAAAATTCTCAACAAAATATTGGCAAATCGAATACAGTAATATATAAAAAGGATCATACACCATGATCAAGTGGGATTTATCTCAGGGATGCAGGAATAGTTCAACATCTGCCAGTCAATCAATGTGATACACCACATTAACAAAATCAGGAATAAAAATCAGGAAGAGAGACATCAGCATCATGGCAGAGTGAGCTCTCCCCTCTAAGATACAATGAAAAGGATATTCATATACCAACAGAGGACATCCACACAACACAAAGGATGCCTGAGAGATCCATGAAGCCATTCACATGAAGGTGAAGGTGCTAGACCCCCAGGAGGAAGCAGAAGAAAGTAAGGGGATCTCCTCTGCCTCCCAAATGGCAGGGACCCCAGGACTGCATGCAGTTCTTGAGAGGAGTGAGGGGTGGCCATACACAGGAAGACCTTTGCTCTCCGAGTTCCCTCATAGACCGTGGGAAAGCCCCACACAGAGCTGACTAAGCTATTGTGGGGGTGTCTTCATCATGCTAGCACGCCAGGAGACCAGAGAGTGACGGCAAAGTGAGGATGCCCCCCAGGACCATGCAGATGAAAAAAAGAGCCCCTTCCCCTGCCTGATGATCCAGTTCAGTCAACTGGCCAGAGCACTTCACAGACAGAAAAGCATCATCTGACAGCAAGCCAGCTGTGGATCATAGTGGGTTCAGAATACACAGCTCTTGACCCACACCCAGTGGTAGCAGGTGGAAACTGCAAATATTATCACTATGCAGAGGCACAAATCCATGCCATCTAGCACTATGAAAAAAACATATTAAATCTCCAGACCAGAAGGAAAATGACAAGTGCCCAGAAATCAATCCTGAAGGCACAGAAATTTATAATCTAAATGACAGAGAATTCAAAATAGCTATCATAAAAAAACTCAATGAGTTACAAGAAAATACAGATAGATGGTTCAATGCATCAGGAACTTCCTCACAAAAGAGAACTTACCAAATCTGGGGAAGGGGCTGGAAATACAAATGAAAGAAGCCAAGAGATCTCCTAACTATAGCAATATAAAAAGACCTTCTCCAAGGCATATAGTACTAAAGCTGGCAAAAGTCAATGACAGAAAAAAAATATTAAGGGGAGCAAAGCAGAAGAAAATAACTTACAAAGAAACCCCTATCAGGCTTTCAGTAGATCTCTCTGCAGAAACCTGACAGGCTAGCAGAGACTGGAATGACATTCAGATCTTTGAAGGACAAAAACTTTCAGCCAAGAATACCTATCCAGCAAAAATATCCTTCAGATATGATGGAGAAACAAAAATTTTCCCAAATAAACAAAGGCTACGGGAGATCATCGCCACAAGACCCCACCTACAAGAAATGCTAAAGAAAGCCCACATACCTGAAAAAAAGAAAGGGGTTAAAAAGCCTTGAGCAACGAGATAAATAGGTAAACAAAATTAAAAAATTGCAGCTCTCTTTCAGAACAGGTCAGCAAATAATGATAACATTAGTGATAAAGGGAAGGAAAATACCAAAAATAAATATAATCTTGTCATTTTAACCACAAACTCACAACACAAGATGGAATAAGATGTGACAGTAATATCGTAGAAGGGGAAGAGGAGAAGTATGGAATCGGCTTGGTCTAAAGAAATACAAGGCTGTCCGAAAACAGACTATCTCATCTACCAGATTTTTTATACAAATCTCATGGTAACCACTAAACAAATAATCAGAACAGACACACAACAGATAAATAAAGAGAAAGCTAAGAAAACCATCATAGAAAACCACCTAAGTGAATAGGTAGTCCGAAATACATGGGAAGAGAAACAAAGGAAATGCAGAAGAACTGGAAAATAAGTAATAAAATGGCAGCATTAAGCCGTCATATATCAACAATCACCCTAAATGTAAATGGATTGAATTCTCCAATCAAAAGACACAGAGTGGCTGGATGGATTAAAAAATCAGACCCAACAATATGCTGCTTCCATCTCAGCTCCAAGGACAAACATAGTTTCAGAGTGAAGGGATGGAAGGCAATACTCCAAGCTAACAGCAAACAAAAGAAGCAGGTGTTGCCATTCTTACATCAGACAAAGTAGACTTCAAGATAATACAGGCAATGAGAGACAAAGAAGAGCAGTATATAATGATAAAAGGAACATTCCACCAAGAAGACATAACACTTATAAATATATATGCACCCAGAAAGGAGCACCAAAGTACATAAAGCAACTATTAACAAACCTAAAAAGAGATATTGACAAGGCAGTAATAGTAGGGGACATCAACACCCCATTTACATCAATGGATAGGACATCCAGACAGTCAACAAGGAAATAGTGGATTTAAATGAAAAACTACAGCCAATGGACTTTATAGTTATGTATAGCACACTCCATCCAAAAACAGCAGAATACATATTCTTCTCAAGTGCACATGGAACATTCTCAAGGACAGACCATATGTTGGAAAACAAGGCAAGCTTCAATAAATTTAAGAAGATTGAAACCATATCAAGCATCTTTGCCAACCATAATGCTATGAACCTAGAAATCAACTAGAAGAAAAAAGCTGGGAAAGGGACAAATATGTGGAGACTAAACAACATGCTACTGAACAACCAATGGATCACCGAAGAAATTAAAGGAAAATCAAAAAATATCTGGAGACAAATGAAAATGAAAATGCACCATACAAACTCTCATGGGATGCAGCAAAAGCAGTCCTAAGAGAATCTGGAAATTCATAGCAATAAAGGCCCACCTTAACAAACAAGAAAAATCTCAAACAAGCAATCTTAAACTATACCTAACTGAATCAGAAAAAGAAGAACAAAGGAAGCCCAAAGTCAGCAGGAGGAAGGAAATAATAAAAATTAGAGAAGAAATAAATGAAATTGAAACAAAAAAGACAGTAGAAAATATCAATGAAACTCAGAGCTGGTTCTTTGAGAAGATAAAACAAAACTGACAAACCCTTAGCCAGAGTCACTAAGAAAAAAAGAGAAAGCTCAAATAAATAAAATTAGAAATGAAAGAGCAGAAATTACAATGGATATCACAGAAATACAAAGGATTTTAAGACAACACTATGAAAAATTACATGCCAACAAATTGGACAATCTAGAAGAGATGGATAAAACCTGACTCATACAACCCCCCAAAACTGAATCAAGAAGAAACAGAGAATCTGAATAGACCAATCACAAGTAAAGAGATTGAAACAGTAATCAAAAACCTCCCCCAAAATAAAAGTCCAAGACCAAATGGCTTCTCTGGGGAAGTCTATGAAATATTCAAAGAAGATTTAATACCTATCCTTCTCAAACTATTTCAAAAAATTGAGAAAGATGGAACACTTCCTAACACATTCTACGATTCCAACATCATCCTGATCCCAAAGCGAGACAAGGACAGCACAAAGAAGGAAAATTACAGGCCAATATGCCTCATGAACATAGACGCAAAAATCTTCAACAAAATATTGGCAAACCGAATACAGCAATACATTAAAAAGATGATATACCATGATCAAGTGGGATCTATACCAGGGACACAGGGATGGTTCAACATCCAGAAATCAATCAATGTGATACACCACATTAACAAAACGATGAATAAAAACCACACGATCAGGGACTGGCCATGTGGCCAAGTGGTTAAGTTCACACATCCTACTTTGGAGGCCCAAGGTTTTGCCGTTTTGGATCCTGGGCGTGGACCTAGCACCACTCATGAAGCCATGCCGAGGGGGCATCCCACATAGCAGAGCCAGAAGGACCTACAACTAGAATACACAACTATGTACTGGTGGGGGGTTTGGGGAGAAGAAAGAAAAAAAAAGATTGGTAACAGATGTTATCTCAAGTGCCAATCTATTAAGAAAAAGAAAAAAGAAAAAACCCCCACATGATCACCTCAATAGACACTGAGAAAGCAACGTCCAGCATCCATTTATGACAAAAATTCTCAGTAAGATGGGTAGAGAAGGAAAGTACTTCAACATAATACAGGGCATGTATGACAAACCCACAGTCAATGTCATGCTTAACAGTGAAAAACTAGGAAAAGAAATAAGGAAATGAAATAAAAGGAATCCAAATAGGCAATGAAGAAGTGAAACTCTTGCTGTTTGCAGATGACCTGCTTTTATATATACAGGACCCTAAATAATCCATTGGAAACCTATTAGAAATAATCAAAAACTACAGCAAAGTTGCAGGGTACAAAATCAACCTACAAAATTCAGTTTCATTTCTATACTCTATAACAAACTAACAGAAAGAGAACTCAAGAATACCATCCCATTTACAATCACAATAAAAAGAACAAAATATCTAGGAATAAATTTAACCATGTGGTGAAAGGCCTGTACACTGAAAACTACAAGACATTACTGAAAGAAATCAATGATGACAGAAAGAAATGGAAAGACATTCCATGCTCATCGACTGGAAGAATATAGTAAAAACTGTCCACGTTACCTAAAGCAATCTACAGATTCAATGCAATCCCAATCAGAATCCCAAAGACATTCTTCATGGAAATAGAACAAAGAATCCTAAAATTTATATGGAACAACAAAAGATGCCAAATAGCCAAAGCAATCCTGAGAAAAAAGAACAAAGCTGGAGGCATCACAATCCCTGACTTCAAAATATCCCACAAGGCTACAGTAATCAAAACAGCATGGTACTAGTACAAAAAGAGACACACAGATCAATGGAATAGAATTGAAAGCCCAGAAATAAAACCACACATCTATGGAGAGTTTATCTTTGACAAAAGAGCTAAGAACATACAACAGAGAAATGACAGTCTCTTCACTAAATGGTGTTGGGAAAACTGGACAGCCACATGCAAGAGAAGGAAAGCAGACCATTATCTTACACAATACACAAAAATTAACTCAAAATGGATTAAAGACTTGAATCTAAGACCTGAAACCATAAAACTCCTAGAAGAAAATATAGGTAGTACACTCTTTGACATCAGTTTTAGCAGCACCTTTTCTAATACCATGTGTCCTCAGATAAGAGAAACAAAAGAAAAAGTAAACCAATGGGACTACATCAGACTAAAAAGCTTCTGCACAACAAAGGAAACCAGAATCAAAACAAAAAGACAACTCACCAATTGGGAGAAAATATTTGCAAATCATATATCTGACAAAGGGTTAATTTCCAAAATATATAAAGAACTCATATAGCTCAACAACAAAAAGACAAACAACCCAATCAAAAAGTGGGCAGAGGATATGAACAGACATTTTTTTTCCCAAGAAGATATACAGATGGCCAACAGGCACATGAAAAGATGTTCAACACCACTAATTATTAGGGAAATGAAAAGCAAAACTACAACGAGATATCACCTTACACCTCTTAGAATGGCTTAATCACCAAGACAAAAAATAACAAACGTTAGAGAGGATGTGGAGAAGAGGGAACCCTCATATACTGCTGATGGGAATGCAAACTGGTGCAGCCACTAGGGAAAACAGTATGAAGATTTCTCAAAAAATTAAAAATAGAAATACCATACGACCCAGCCATCCCACTACTGGGTATCTATCCAAAGAACATGAAATAAAAAATTCAGAGAGATTTATCCACTCCTATGTTCACTGCAGCATTATTCACAATAGCCAAGCTGTGGAAGCAACCCAAGTTGCAACCAAGGAAGCACATCAACGCATGAATGGATAAAGATGTGGTGTACATATATATACAATGGAATACTACTTAGCCATAAAAAAAGACAAAATCTATTTGCAACAATGTGGATGGACCTTAAGGGTATTATGCTGAGCAAAACAAGTCAGACAGAGAAAGACATACCATATGATTTCACTCTTATGTTGAAGATAAACACATGGACAAAGAACAGATTAGTGTTTACTAGGGGGAAGAGTATTGGGGAAGGGGGTTGGGGAAGGGTGAAAGGGGTAAACAGGGACATATGTATGGTGACAGATGAAAACTGGACTGTTGATGGTGAGCACAATGCAGCCTATACAGAAACTGATAAATAATAAAGTACACATAGGGGCTGGCCTGGTTGCATAGTGGTTTAGTTTGTGTGCTCTGTTTCAGGAGCCCAGGGTTCACAGGCTTGGATCCCGGGCATGGACCTAGCACAGCCCATCAAGCCATGCTGTGGCAGCATCCCACATAAAATAGAGGAAGATTGGTACAGATGTTAGCTCAGAGCCAATCTTCCTCACCGAAAAATAAATAAATAAATAAATGTGCACCTGAAATTACTCAATGTTATAAGCCAATTTTAAAAAGTATAATGAAGCAAAAAAAATAAATGAAAGAAACAAACAAAAAAGAATTAGAGCTGTAGGTAATCTAATTGCAAAAATGCAGAGTAGTTATCCTTTGAAATGGCATCATTCACAAAACATTCTGAACCTCTCTTTTGAGACATGCAATTGAATGCAATGCAATTAACATACAGTGTTTGCACAGTCTCAGCACAGTTCCAGAGCGAGCAGAAAATGCACTTTCACTCTAACTGCTGTGTACTAAGGGTCAATAGGTCAGATCAATTCCTTTTCTTAACGAACAATAAAGATACAGTAAAATTAGGCACACGTCGTCTCTGATTAGTCTTAGGTAGAAACCAGAATGTCAACTACTAACGTTCCATTTTCAAAACAGAAGTGGACAGGCCTGTGTCACTCCCAACAAGGCGGCAGTGGAGAGCCCTCCAGGCAGAAACCCGATGCTTACGTCCTCTCTGAATCTGGATTTGTGTATCACCACTGCTTTGGAAGGGACAGTGGACTCAGGTTTCCGGATGTTAAACTCAGGCTTTGGTCTGGTTTGTTCTTGAAGATTTTTCCACTCATCTAGGGTCATCTCTTGAACTTGAGTTTCTTCTTCTACCTCTGACTCAGGAACTCTATAAAGAAGTATAATCATAAAGAATAATTTTTGATGGGTCTGAAATGTCTACTTTCTCAAAGAAAAAGTCATAACCATTAGTTTAACCTAGTTTCATGGACTGCATCTCAAATCTAAATAAGGTAAGAAAATCTTTGAACCATAAGCTTCCTTATTTTATTTTTATCACTTTATGCCATCATTGCCAACTGAAGATACACTTCCTGTATTCAAAGCAGTCTTTGAAAAATGGAAACATCACCACTCTGACAACATTAACATGACGCTTCACCACCAGGCACTCTCTTCCCAGATGGCATTACACACGAAATAATTCTAGAACTAAATGGAAGAAGCTAATGAAACAAAACAAATATAGGAAACCATGAACACAGGTTATAAAAAAACAGGTCACAAATGCATATTTTTGTAAATATCCTCTTTAAATTCATGAGTTTTTAAAAGAAAACAGAAGACAGACACATAGATCAATAGAATAGAATTCAGAGTCCAGAAATAAATCCTCATATTATGATCAATTGATTTTTTTCAACCAGGGTGCCAAAGACAATTCAAAGGAGAAAGAAGAGTCTTTTAAACAAACGGTGCTGGAAAAACTCGATAACCATTTGTAACAGGATGAAGTTGGACCCCTACCTCACACCATAAATATAAGAGCTAGAAATATAAAACTCTTAGAAGAAAACATCTTAGATATAAAACTTCATGATATTAGATTAGGGAACAATTTCTTATGTATGACGCCAAAAGCATGAGCAACAAAAGAAAAAGTACGTAAACTGGACATCACCAAAATTTTAAACTTTTGCATAGCAAAGGACAGCAACAAGAAACTGAAAGAGAGCCCACAGAATGGGAGAAAATATTTGCAAATTATCTATCTTATAAGGGACTTACATCTAGAATACATAAAGAACACTTACAACTCAATAAAAAGATAGGACACAACTGAAAAACAGGCAAGGCTCTGAACAGATGTTTTTCCAAAAATGATCTACAAATAGCCAATAAGATGCTCAACATCATTAGCATCAGGGATATACAAATCAAGATCACAATGACTTGCACCACTCCACACTCACTAGGATGGTTAGAATCAAAAAGACATTTAACAAGCGTTGGCCAGGATTTGGAGAAATTAGAACCTCACACATTGCTGGTGGGAATATGAAATGGTGTGGCCACTTTGGAAAACAGTCTGGTAGTTCCTCAAAAATTTAAACACAGAGTAACCATGTGACCTAGCAATGTCACTCCTAGGTAATATACCCAAGAGAAATGAAAACTATATCCACATGAAAACTTATACAAGAATGACATAAGCGTTCTATAATCTGTTTATAGCAGCATTATTCATAATAGCCAAAAAATAGGAACAGCTTAAGTATCTGTCAGCTGATGAATGAATAAACAAAATACATATATCTATACTACGGAACATTATTTGGCTATAAGAAGAAATAAAATACTGATAGATATTACAACATGAATAAACCTTGAAAATATTATGCTAAGGAAGATAAATCAGGCACAAAAAGCTTATGTATGATTCTGTTTATATGAAACATCCAGAAAAGGCAAATTCATAGAGACAGAACATTAGTGATAGTCAGGGACTGACTTAAAATTGCAAATTTTATGTTATACAGATTTTACCATGAAAAAAAGGATAATATACAAAAAAGAAAAGGAATATTGATCCATCCTAAAGACATGGATAAACCTGAAAACATTACAGTAAGTGAAATAAGCCAAACACAAAAGGACATATGTTATACTCCACGTATATGAGGTACCTAGAGGAGGCAAATCCACGGAGACAAAGTGGAATAGGAGTTACCAGGAGCTGAGGGGAGGGGGAATGGGGAATTATTGTTTCATGGGTAGTTTCTGTTTGTGATGATGAAGAAGTTCTAGAGATGGAGGATGGTGATGGTTGCACACACTGTGAATGTAATTATTGTCACTAAGCTGTAGACTTTAAAATGGTTAGAATGGCAATTTTTATATTGTATATATTTTACTATAATTTTAAAAAATTAATAATGTAAAATACCAAAAACCACTTAATGGTACAGTTTAAATGGCTGAATTGTGTAGTATGGGAATTATATCTCAATATGTTTATTTAAAAGAAAAAAAACCACATTGGACATGGAGTGGGGAGGCAATCAAGTCTATAACAGCCTCACTGAAGGCTAACGTAATCTAAGGTTCTAGATTACAGGTTACTGATACGAAAAACAGAAGCAAAATCAGGGGAGAAACCTAATCACAGAGCATCCAAAATAGACACATTTGTAAAGTAACTTTAAAATACCAATCTGATAGAAGAAAAACATCAAAGCAGGGCTGCCTATGAAGAAGCACGAGGAACTTTCTGGGATGATGGGAGCATTCTATATCTTGATAGGAGTTGGGGTCAACAAGTATGTGCATTTTTCAAAACAATAACTGTATACTTGTTTTTGTACATTTCACCAATAAATTTTGCATGAGTTTAGGTGATGGGTATAGGTGTTTGTAAAGTTCTTTAAACTTTGCTGTTTGAAAATTTTCAACTAAAATATTGGAAAAATACATATCTCAAACATATATTGGCAAAAATATGAGAAGACATTAAGACTTTTTAATAGTAAATACTAGAAACAACCCAAACTCATCTAGAAAGGAATTTGGTAGAAAAATTATGGATATTATATGTGAATATTAAGCAGCTTACAAAGAAATGAGGACTATAATATATATTTCTATGGAGCACCTCCTGATATACTGATGAAAAACCAAGGTGGAATGTATGTTACCATTCACCTAAGACATAGGGAGACATGCAAATACTACTACACGTAGGCTTTTTGGCTTTGGTTTTTTTGCTGAAGAAGATCGGCCCTGAGCTAACATCTGTGCCCATCTTCCTCTATTTTGTATGTGGGACACCGCCACATCATGGCTGGTGACAAGTGGTGTAGCTCCACGCTTGGGAACAGAACCCAGGCCACCAAAGCAGAGCATGCCGAACTTAACCACTAGGCCATGGGGCTGGCCTCAGATTTTTTTTAAATTGTAATATAAACCAGGGAAAGAACAGGGACAGAAGCTAGTTGGAAAATATCATGTTTTATCAGACTGAACTTTGGAAACATAAATATTTCCCATAAGTCTAAAATAGATTTAAATTAAAATTCAGTCTCTAAAATTTGAAAGCAAAATTAATCAAATTAACCTAAATGTTTATCAAGTTGGTGATATAACCAGCAGGGAAATTATTTAAAGTGACTTTAAAATATGAATTTGATTAGTCATCCCTATATATAACTTTTTAGTAACTATATTATTGAAGGTAGTGTTGGTAATGTTATTTGTGACTGTTGTGTGTGTAGCAAATAAGCAATAGTATGATATTACTGACAACCGGGATTTTCAGCATGGAAGAAAAGGAGAAACAAATGTAAGAAAGTTCAGCTAAAAGTCTTGTAGTCCTAAATTTCAAATGGAAATACTGAATGAACTCATATTTTATCTTAAAAATAGATATGTGTCTATGTCTGTTTCCCAGCTCTGTTCACTTAGAAGTCCTAGAAACAATCAAAAATGTATTAGCAGTGAGCACCCCTAGTGCCAAGACTGGAGACTCTAAATACTATGTTCTATGAAAGCAGATGGGCTTCTCAGAAAAATGGCTCAGGATGAGGTAAGAGCTATGAAGCATGGGGTAGGAAGTACAGATGATGAGTCTGAACAACCAACGTGCCTGACCAGGAAGGGGGCTGTCAGAGGCTGCTGAGTGTGCACGCACAGGATCAAGAACCAACTGGGAGAGGCTCCCTTCAGCTAAAAAATAGGTCACTTTAAGCACTCCTAAGAATAAAAACTCAGTGAATTAAAACATGTCAAATATGTTTAAATCTCTAAGTTCATAATGACACAAAAAAAGTCACTGGCACCTTTGAAAGATGCTAGGGAAACAACTCATTATTCTGATGATGGGTAAATAAAAGGTAAAAAGTACCTTTATTTATCTGCATTTCCCAAATGAACTTACACTGCAGTGTAATCAACTAGTTCCAGGTAAGTTTTTCTTTACAGACCATCCCAGCTAATAAATGAAGAAAGAATGACTGACTTAGACTATTACCCATTCACAGCCCTAACAAATTAATGGTAAAGCAATGATGATCAGCGACCTTCCATAACCTATGAAACAATCTTGCCAAATCACTGAACCTGAATCTGATCAAACCTCTGCCTCTCACTATTAATTTTCAGAAAATACTGAAAATACAGGTGACAGAGTAACATGTTCGACCACTCTACAAGCCGTGCTGTGCTGCCACTGGCTCTGACAAAGTCATAACAGCAAACTGTTCAATTTTCAGGAATTTTGTGAATTGGCTATTAAATACATCGTTAAAAATTAAATTATATAAACTTATAATTAACTATATTAAAACAAAGGTAATAAATACAATTAATTGTTCCCTAATTATTTCGCTACGTTTTCCCTTTATCTAAATGCTCTTGGGGTGACTGATACCTATTGTATGTGTAGAGTGGAAATACTACATAACAGTGCACATCTCTTCCCGACTCTGCATTCAGCGATGTCATGTTGGTGGTTTTAAATCAGCTATGGAGGGAATAATATACCACAGAAACCAGCAAGTGCAACAGATCCAGACTTCTTCATCCCAGAGAGCCAGAGCTTAAATAATTCCCAGCACACTACTGCCTATAGGGATATAATCAGTAAAATCCTCACTCTGGGAAGCTCCTCGACAAGTAAATTACAAGGGAAAGAAAAGAGAAAACAGAGATTAAAATTGACTTAAGGATAATCAATGTGATATTAGTGTAATATCCACAGACCACTGGAACAAAATACAGAGTACAAAAATGGGGCTCCATACACTTGGCAACTGATTTTCCACACTGGTGTTCAGCATGCTGGAATAACTGGATACGCACGTGCGAGAAAAAAGAGCAACTTCTATCCAGACCTCTACTATATTTAATAATCAACTCAATATGGATCATAGAAATATACATTAATTTTTTAAAAAATGGATCACAGACCTAAATGTAAAACCAAAAGTTCTAATACTTATAGAGAAAACTTCTGTGATATTAGGTTAGGCAAAGACTTCTTAGATTTGACACCAAAGGCATGATCAATAAGAGAAAAATTTGATAAACCGGACTTCATCAAAATTAAAAACATCTGCTCTTCAAACTCAACTGTCAAAAGAATGAAGAGACAGGCCACAGATTGGGAGAAAGATATTTGCAAATCATGTATCTAATAAAGGAGTTGAATCCAGAATATACAAAGAACTCTCAAAACAGCAATAAGAAAAACAACCCAATTAGAAAGTAGGCAAACAATTCCAATGACTCTTTATTAAAAGAAGATATACGGACGGTAAATAATCCATGAAAAGATGCTCAACATCATTAGTCATTAGAGAAATACAAATTAAAACCACAATGAGATATACACCTATTATAATGGCTAAAAAGTATAAAAACTGGAAAACCACTTTGGAAAAGAGTGTGGCAGTTTCTTAAAAAGTTAAATATATACCTGACATATAGTCCAACCGTTTCACTACTAGATGTTTATGAGGAGAATGATATATCCACAGAAAGACTTGTACACAAAAATGTTCACAGCGGCTTTATTTGTAGTAGCAAAAGCTTGAAACGATGCAAATCCCATTACCAGGCAGATGGATAACACACTGTGGCCTGTCTGTACAGTGGAATGCTCCTCAACAATAAAAGGAATGAACTAATGCTGCATGCAACAACACAGATGAATCTCAAAATACGTATGCTCAGTGAAAGAATACAGAAAAAAAAGAATACATGCCTATGATTCCGTTTATATAAAATTACAGCAAATGCAAACTAATTTTTATGATTTCCTTCCTTCTGCTGACTTTGGGCTTTGTTTGTTCTTCTTTTTCCAATTCTGTTAGGTGTAGTTTAAGATCGTTTATTTGAGATTTTTCTTGTTTGTTAAGGTGGGCCTGTATTGCTATGAATTTTGTAATAATGCTCCTTCAACATTCTCCTTTCATAAAGAGTATTTTTTTTTCCTGAGGAAGATTAGCCCTGAGATAACATCTGATGCCAATCTTCCCCTTTTTGCTGAGGAAGACAGGCCCTGAGCTAACATCCATGCCCATCTTTCTCCACTTTATATGTGGCACGCCTACCACAGCATGGCTTGACAAGTGGTGCCATGTGCGCACCTGGGATCTGAACCCGCAAACCCCGGGCCACCGAAGCGGAACGTGTGCACTTAACCACTGCGCCACTGGGCCAGCCCCAAAGAGTATTTTATTTTTAAGGAAGGAAGGGAGCTGTTGCTGCACATTACTGAATAGGGAAATCCTCAGTGATCCTGGCAACTCTTCCTCTGCTTATAGAACCAACATCTTCTCCCCTTTCAGTTCCTAACACTAAGTTAGTCTAAACGGCACTTTTAACTGTTCCTACCATTCACTACAGAGAAGAGCAAGAATGTTCGTGCCACCACACCTGGTTCAAATTCTGGCTCTGCCACTTACTAGCAAGTGATTTAACCTCTATGTCTCAGCATCAGAATAGTAACAGTACCTTCTCCTTCACAGTCAGCAAAGGGGTGAATGAGTTATGATATGGAAGCATTTAGAGCAGTTCCTGGCACACAACAAATGCTCGATAAATGTTAGGTTTATTCTTAAACCAAAATATAAGAAGTTGAGACAGGTATCCTTGGACATTAGAATACCACGTGACAAGGAACTCGCAATGCTTCTGTAACGAAAGGAGGAAGGGCACAGCACATATAATTATCAACAAAATGTGTCCAATTTGAGGAAAACGTATGTACTTTGGGTTGTATGTTTGAACATAAGTGAGGGTGCATTAAACTGACCTATCAAGAAGTTCTACACCAAGAGGTGCACTGGATGTACATTTTGGCTGAATGTTGAAAGCTTGAGTGTTGGATCAACATTCAGACAAAGCCGCGATCAGAGAGCATCACCATCTTCAAAGGCATTTCTCACATACAAGCCTAATTTTGATATCAAAATATTCTAATTTTATTATTAGAAATTTTAGTAATAATTTTAAAGTTTGACAAAGCAGTACAGAAACAAGAATCTCTCAGCGCAGTCAGCCACTACACAGCTGGGGTGGCTGCTCTGTGTGCAGCTCCTGCCATTCTAACCAGATGCTCACTGTCCACTACAGTCAGCAGAGAAGAGAGAGGGAGATTTGCTGGCTGGCTCTGCTAGGTTATTGCAGACAATAAGACTGCCACCCAATCATTAAGTATTATTTTGTCTCTCAGAGTAACTGATTGAACAAATTATTTTGTCTAATGTGAATGCTAGAGTACCTCAATCAATTCTATAGATTAGAATTATGCTATAACTTACTCTCTAATATTCTGCCTTATTTACCTGAATTTGTATAAATGGTTTATTGGCTCAAAAAGTATATAATTTTTCCTGAAGGTATCTAGTTAACTCACTTTCTCAACATTCGGATAAACTGTTAATCTATTTCCTTAATTAACTCACAGTCTAAATATTCATATAACTGTTAATCTATCTCTTTAATACATTTCTTAGTTTTTTCAAATTGTAAATTAATAGCTTTCACAATCATCAATCATTGTAGCATTTTACTCTTGCAATAAGCAACAATTACAGCAGATACTTACATGTAGTTACATGTAAGTTACAGCACTAACTACATGCCAGGCCCCACTCTAGACACACACACACAGCCCCCCAACCAATCCTTCTAACAGCCCTTGATGTAGGTACAATTATTATTCCCATTTTACAGATGAAGAAAACTGAGGCACAGAGAGAGTAAACAACTTGCGCCAACCAGTAAGTGGCAGAGCTGGGATGTGCACCCAGCATAGTGGCTCAGAGTCTGTGCTCTTAACCACTAGACAGCCTGCCTCTTGGCAGCTGAAGGAAAGTAAGAGCTAAATAGGTAAAGGGGATTTGGAGGAGAGGTACAGGAAAAAAGGAAGCAGCACTTGCAAAAGCTCTATGGCAGGCGTGGAGGTAGGGGTGGGCAAGGTGTTTAGGACATGAGATAAGGGCCATGTGGTGAACCTGGAGAAGGCATAGGAGCAGCAGCTGAACTTGAGGGCTCTGCAGGGGCCAGACCACACAGGACCGCACAGGTCAGGACAAGGGACAGAAAAAGGACAGGAAGCCACTGGGGGTCTTATGCAAGTGGTGGGAGCATGACAATTGGAATGCCAGTGTGAAAGCCACTTTGGTGTGGAAACGGGTTGGTAGAAAGTAAAAATGCAGGGTGCCCCATTAGGAGCTCTGGTGATAGAGGAGATGACAGTAGCTGACACTGTGGTGTTGAGTGGAGATGGCGGATATCAGAAGGTACGAATCACCAGGGCAGGCAACAGACTGGATTTTGGGGAAGGAGGGGGTCAAGAAGAAGTCTCAAGGATTATGACTCCTAGGGTTCTGCTTTGTGCAGATGGATGGAAGGCAATGCTGTTCTACAAGATGGAAACCTAATGAGGACCAGAGGTCTGTGGACATCAGTCCTTGAGATGCTGAGCATGAGGAGCATTTGGGATGTCCCAGGTGAGGTGTTCAGTAGGCAGATGGAAGCACAGGTCTGGAGCCCACATTGAAGGTTAGAGCCAGAGGTGTATATTCTGGAGTCAGTGTATAAATGACAATTCAAGCTGTAGGGATGCCTAAGATCCTGTAAAGAGATGCCAGAGACAGAGAAGGGGACCTACGGCAAAGGCCTGAAGAACTTGACAGTTTAAAAGACCAGAAAGACAAAGATGAACCTGCAGAGGAGCTGAGAGGCAGAAGGAAATCCAAAGGAGTGTGGGTACCACAGAAACCAATGGGAGGGTGGGTGTAAGAAGAAATCAATAAAGTCAAATTCTCTGACAGGACAAGAAAGATGCAGACAGAAATGTCCATTAGGTCTGGAGACATGTGGTAACTGTTTCAGAAGGGCAGTGAGGACAGAGCCAGACCTGGAGTGAGGAGGGGATTAAGTGAGAGGGGAGGAAATGAATGGAGAGTACACAGAACCCTGAAAACTGTAGCTAATTGAGAATGTGGGGCAAGAGGAGAAGATTTAAACTGGAGAGATAAAGCAGGTTTAAAACGTTGATAGGAAGATCAGAGTTGGGAGGAAGGAGGTGAGCATACCTGAAAAGAGAGGAACTAACTGATGGTATGAGATTTCTGTGAAGTTATAGGAAACAGGATCCAAAGCCCAAGAGGCAGAGGAGATGGGGCCTCCGGTACACCACGAGAGGAGGCACTAGGAGGCGTGCAAGTGTAGGCAGCTTTGTTCCTTTGGGGATGTGAAGATAATGAAGCTCTCATCTGATGGCTCCTAACTTCTCTGTGACATAGGAGGAGAAAAGCTGTATCCAGAAAATGAAAGAGAAGGTGTGGCTGTGGGGAGGACTGGGAAGGGGGAAGGGGGAAGTGTGGGGCAGTGTCAGGGCTTTGAGGAGACAAGAAGGATTGAATGAGTCATTGTCAGGGTGGAGGGGAGAAAGAATGAATGCAAGGAATGGGATTGCTGGGCAGTGTTGAGAGTTCATTTCAGAATGCCGGTGATCGAGAATTTACGGGGATTCCCGCCGGCTCCGCTGCTGACTTGCAGTGCTCAGTGTGTGGTAAAGGCAGATAGCCAGCAGTCACCCAGGATGTGGGTTTTGACGGCAAAGTACAAAAGAAGATCCAAGGAGCAAGGGAGTTCAAATACTTGGCAAGGGTGCTAGAGATGGACCAGACACCCCAGTTCCATGAGGAGAAGAGGGAGGAGGGACTGGGAGAGAGCAAAGGGACAAGAGATGGGGGTCCTGATGAGAGACAGGCTAGTCACAGTACACGCTGCTAAGAGAAAAGAGGTTGTGGGCACAAGGCAGAATTCTTGAATTTAATCCATTAATTATTATTAATAATTATTCATTGGATTATTTAAACTGATTATTAATTAGTACAATTATTTGCTAATACATTAAGAAGATCAACCCTTGGTGGTATGACAAAATGCTGAACTTCCTGCTCTGTGCAGAGCTCTTAGAAATCGTTAGGAAAAAGACCAACAAACCCAATGGGGAACATGAAGGGAACACGCACTTGGCTGGAGATTCTTCCTCCAGGGGGCCCAGGGACTCCTCCGCCACGGCGGCCTCTTCCATGGGCGCAGCTGGCTCCCCATCACTGAAAAGCAGTCACACAGATATATTCACATCAGTGCCCTTATATATTCAAGACAGAAGAAAACAGCTTTCAGTGTCCTTTTTCTTAAGTAAATATCCTCCAAGGAATTACACATAAAGTAACCCACATCAAAATGAAAAAAAGAAAACACTTGTAATTGTTAATTCATACAAATTTTCCAAAAACGTGAAAAGTATTGTGAGAAACAGAAGTTTCTCAAATGAGAATTTTAGTCAATGAATGGCCTAAAACTAAAAATAGGCTCTAAGGGACCAGAACAATTATTCAAAACTCTTATTATCCTAAGAAATTCCAAATATTAACAGGAGCCATAAAAATTCCCAACCCACAACTGTTGAATGACTTACAATAGATAAGACTATGCTATCTCAAACTTTTAGAAAATGGTAGACAGCGGAAACACTCCACAAAAATGAGTGTACTGGATTGCAAACAAGCTGGTGATCACTATACCAGAAGAAGGCTCTGACACATCAGTTTATACACCCCACATGTACATACACCATCTACAGATTAGACAGCACAGCACAATGAAAAACCATTTGAATTTTAATATACATGATCTTAATTCTTCCTTTTTATGTTAACATTAATCCTATCTGAACATTACTTAGAAAAGCAGGTCCTAGCAAAGAAATTTCATTTTCAAGAAAACGCTAAAATTAGTCAACTTAAGTATATCCATTAGAAATATTTTACTCTCTACATACAGAACCTAGGACTTTTTCATCCCCAGTTCAGGAAAAGCTTCATAAAATAAGGTATTTTTTTTAAAAGTACACATAAATTGAATTGTAATAACAGAATAGACTTTTTACATTAAAATTTTTTTTATTCTCAACTCAAAGCTATTGTATCAACTTAACAAAAAAAAAAACCCTGTTTTTCAACACAAAATTTGAATAATTAACTTTCACTTTTAAAAAAGGTCCTAAATCAAATGCACTCTGAGTGTGGAAGGACACAGCTGCCGCTCTGTGGGGCGCCCGCCCTTCACAAGGTGGCCTCTGACAGCAGCCTGAGCCCAGCAGGGGCACAGGGCTCCTGGCATCCTGAGCCCCAAAGGCTAGCAGCAGGGGCAGGGCTGACTGACTCCAACTTTCTCTTTATCCCCTGGCCACATAATAACGCCAGGGGATAAAAAGCACAGGTTTACTGACAGTTCTTAGCTCTCAACAATGAAAAATCACGAAAGGGCTCTGAAGATAAGGGGAAGGAAGAAAAGCAGAATACAAAACAAACAGACCTTGTAAAAACCAGCATTTCTTGAACTTGAGCAATTGATTTTAAAGAAAAGAACCAGAGTTCTCCCTCTTGTATTAACCTAAATTATCTTATGAATAAACATAAAACTAATGTTGTGCTTATAGCTCTTACAGAACCAAATGACCAAAACGAGAAAACTATGAAGTTTCAAAATTAGCAACAATTTATTGGTGGATTTTGTTATTTTGTTCAAAGTAAATCATCAATGTTGGATTTCTTAGAAGAAAGATACAGCTCCAGGGCCCATGTCTGTATTTTGACTTCAGTTATACTAATACAGAAAATGCCTGTTTGTGCAAGTACATTCCACAAAATGATGTTAAACACCTCTAGGCTTTGTTATCTAGTTCAAATTCAATCAGACTTCACACTTAACCAAATCTAAGACAGTGACCAGATTTTAATCAAATGTTGCTTGATTACTACATAATCTGTCTTGCTCTTCACCATAAAAGTTGGAAGGCAGTATTGTTGAAAACTGCATTCGTGGGTGTCTATTCCAACTGGTAACAAGGAAATAATATCTGATATTATACTTTTTTAATTACTGCAGCCAGACAAAATTCTATTTTTCAGCACAGGCACTCAGGATCAAACTGCTGAAGGAAACCAGTAACACTGGAAATGGCCCAGTCACACCATTTTGAAAGCATCTTGTCCACAGATCTATTTACCACCAAGTCTTCAAATAAGAATACTAACCACAGCAAACTCTCACACCCAATATGCACTGGGCACCACCTGGCCTCGCCAGCCATGAACACATCACTTACTGCGTTAGGCGCACCTCTACTCTTTTCTCATTAATCAAAAGTAGCACATAACTTCACTGTCCTATACTATTTTCATGATCAAAATCAAAATTAAAATCTCAATTTATTAAATAAATTATTCAAGCCTTACTCTACGAAAATCTTTCAATTACATATTATTACCACCTAAGAGCTTTGACTTTATAACTCACAAAGCAACCCAAAAGGACATGGGGCATGTGTCATTTTAACATCAGGGCATGCCAGTCCACCAGGACCACACATGGTCACCTCCTCATATTATAAAGCCAATGCTTTATGTACCCCTTAGGGTGCACATAATTACTTGGAGCCAAAATGATTTTAAGTCCAAATGCAAACTAAAATGGAGTGTAGTATTAGATAAGGTGGTAAATCAGATGATTCAGAAGGTATTACTTTTATATACATATTATCAAAGTAAAATAAAACAAAATTTAAAGATTTGCAATCAAAATCCTATGGAACCCCAGACTCAGGCATTCAACATTTCTCCTCCTTTCAAGGACAATACAGATGTGCAGTGGTAGTAAATCTAATATGACATTTGGTACTGTTTTGTACATCTGTCTTTAAGGACAACAATTTAAGGAAAATATTTTATGTAAAAAGCTTATAGTCTCCAAAGGAAGAAAAATGGAAGTCTGGATGCCCTCAAGCCTTCAAACTGTGGGAAGCCTGCCTTGCAACGCACCCCCGCCTCTCCCTGACCTGCCGAGTGCATCTGCCCATTCCTCTGGAGACACCAGGAAGGCACCACGTCTGCGGCCAGGAAACGGCAGAACCAAGTTGCTCCTCTAATTAGCAAAACCAGCACCGAGCTGAGACACCATGAAGCCACAGAGAAACGTCAAATTTGAGCCTTAGGGGGAACCTGTCATTGAGCTTCGATCTGCAAATGATTACACAAAATCAGGACGCAACGCATACAAGAACTTTGGAAGGTCACAGACAAATACAGCACAGACTATCCAGGAATTTAAAAAGCATTCTGAGGCATATGCAAATGTACGGTGCCACGTGCATGGGGCATCAGCAAATACACAGATTTGTTTGACTAAAATAAGATAAAATAAAAGAATTTTAAAAGGAGTTTTCAAATCAAATTGCAACATAACAAGCCCATTTAAAAAGTTATCTCACTAAGTTTTTGAAGTTGAGCATTGATTTTAAACTCGATTAAACTAAACAAAAGCCTAAAATCAATCTCTACATAAGGGTACACAAGTATGAAGATACCGAAGCACAGCACATAAAACGTAATGTTTAAGAAAGGCGAACAAAGATCCAGAGACTTCCACTGAACTGTAGGCTCACAGGAGGCAGATATTTGCACCATACCTGGTATCTCTACCTGAGCCCCAGGTGCGAACTCCACATCCACCCACGTTGTCTTCAGTTCTCATTGCTCTAGAGAAAGAAAGAATGTCCCTTTAAACTGGAAGCTGGTCTCCAGTCAATCTCCAAATCAGAAAAGTTGATCATAAAAGCTTTCCCAGGATCAGCTCCCTCAGGATCAACACTATACTAACATAAAGTCAACTAAATATCAACACTTAACAAACAGATTCATACCACGTATTACCAAGATCTTACAGCAAAATAACATTTACAAAGAAACTTACGTTTTATCATTCCCACCATATCTTTCAAATTCTCGTCTCCCTCTCTGGTCAAAACCGTCAAAAGCTCTGCTCCCGGGCCCACCTCTGCCTCTGCTTCGCATGCCCCCTCGTGGGCCTCCACGTCCTCTCAGCAGTCTGTCTCGATCAAACCTGTCAATTGGTCTGGAAAGAGATGCACAGAGTAAGAAGGGGTGAATTGGATTAAAGAGCTAAGACTTTTTTGAGAAAAAAATTTTAGAAGGACATTATGGCTACAGTGTATTAGAAAGAATGGTGGCTTGAATAATAAACAGTTAACTTTTACTGAACACATACCATCCCTGACATTGTTCTGAGCAGTTCACATACAGTAATTTAATTTTCACAAACAAATCTATAACATACAACTCTGCCTGCAGATGAGGAAACTGAGGCACAGAGAAGGTAGGTAACCTGCCCAAGATCTTAGAGCTGCTAAGCGGAGAAGTCAGCTATGAGTCCTGGGCAGGTCTTATACTAATCTGTAGCGGGGCACCCTTTTCTCTCTCTGGATCTGGTTTGCTCATTTATAAAATGAGGAGGTTAGATAAAGAAACTCTAAGGTTCATTCTAGTTCTAATATTAAATATTTAAGTTAAATTTGGAATGTTTTGTATAATGAGAAAAAGAGTCAAACTTCACATCATGCGCCCCGCCCCCCCCCCCACAACCAGTCAGTGACATTTGAGGTTGACAACACTAACTCACAACAACCTGGCTTCTGCCCCCATTGCTCCGCATACACTTCCCAGGACAGCTGAAGATGACCTTTTTGCCGTTAAATCCAATAGCGACTTGTCTTTATGTCATTAGACCCCTATTCAACATTTGACACTACTGACTACTAATTTTCCTCTGACTTTTTCCGGCTTCTCCTTCTCTGCCTGTCCTTAAAAAATTATTTTTGGAGCAGGAACACCCAACACGGTACCAAATCCACAAGGTACTCTCCTTGCTCTTCAGCCATCCAATTCCACTTCTCAGAGGCAGGTGCTTCCAGAGTCACCCGAAAGGAAAAAGTCCGGCACCTTGCCTTTTTCATCAACATGTCTTGGCACACAGCCGCCTCCCTTGTTCTCCAGGACACCTGTCTGTCCTTAAGTGCATCAGCATTCCTGTCTTTCCAGCCCCTGCACACACTGTCCTCGTATCTATGCTAACGCTACATGACCCTCATTCATGTGACCCTGTTTCTCTCATTTGGGGGTCTGATTCCAGGCCACAAAGCCAGTTACTTCCTGGACATGACCCTCTGTATATCCCCCAGGTTGTAGATATGCGACCAACACTGACCCCTTGCTCCTCCTGTGGTTCTTAACTCACTAGAGTACCCAAGCCAAGAACCAGGGCCCTTCACCACTCTTCCCTTCTTCCCCTGCTGCATTGGCTGGACCCACGGCCTGACTGCCTGCCTACTTCTCCTCATACCTGTTCTCTGCTGAATCTCATTGCCATCACTTTTTTTTCCCCCCTGAGGAAGACTGGCCCTGAGCTAACATCCATCGCCAATTTTCCTCTTTTTGCTTGAGGAAGATTGCTGCTGAGCTAACATCCGTGCCAATCTTTCTCTATTTTGCATGTGGGACACCACCACAGCATGGCTTGACAAGCAGTGCACAGGTCCACACCCAGAATCTGAACCAGCGAACCCCAGGCTGCCAAAGCGGAGCGTGTGAATTTAACCGCTATGCTGCTGGGCCGGCCCCTCGCTATCACTTTTTATGAGGACTTGCCTCTCCTCCACTAGACTCAAAGCTCCTGCAGGAAGGACCACATCTTTTTCATAGTTATAGCCTTAGTTTAATAAGATAAATGATATTTTTAAATTTGTCAAGGCTTTTAAAAACATTTAAAATGACTATTGAAATCTAGCAGCTCAAACACCAGAACTAGAGGTATGTTCCAGTCTACTTTTATGGCTGAAAATGTTACATTAAAAAGCTACTATATGGGGGCTGGCCCCGTGGCCGAGTGGTTAAGTTCGCGCACTCCGCTGCAGGCGGCCCAGTGTTTCGTTGGTTCGAATCCTGGGCGCGGACATGGCACTGCTCATCAGACCACGCTGAGGCAGCGTCCCGCATGCCACAACTAGAAGAACCCACAACGAAGAATACACAACTATGTACCGGGGGGCTTTGGGGAGAAAAAGGAAAAAAAATAAAATCTTAAAAAAAAAAAAAAAAAAAGCTACTATATGATCATATCAATGGAACAGAACTGAAAGCCCGGAAATAAAACCGCACATCTACAGACAGCTAATCTTCGACAAAGCTGCCAAGAACATACAATGGAGAAAAGACAGTCTCTTCAATAAATGGTGTTGGGAAATCTGGACAACCACTTGCAAAAGAATGAAAGTAGACCGTTATCTCACGCCATGCACAAAAATGAACTCAAAATGGATCAAAGACTTGAAGATAAGTCCTGAACTATAAAACTCCTGGTTGATATAGGTAGTACACTCTTTGACAGCAAACTAAAAAGGATATTTATGAATACCATGTCTTCTCAGACAAAGGGAAACAAAAGAAAAAATAAACAAGTGGGACTTCATCAGACTAAAGAGCTTCTGCAAGGCAAAAGAAACTAGGATCAAAATAAAGAGACAACCCACCAAGTGGGAGAAAATATTTGCAAATCATATATCTGACAAGGGGTTAATCTCCCTAATAGATAAGGAACTCACACAACTGAACAATAAAAAAGCAAACAACCTGATCAAAAAACGGGCAGAGGATATGAAGAGACATTTTTCTAAAGAAGATATACAGATGGCCGATAAACACATCAAAAGATGTTCAACATCAGTAGTAATCAGGGAAATGCAAATCAAAACTACACTAAGATATCACCTTATGCCTGTTACAATGTCCATAATCACTAAGACTAAAAATAACAAGTGCTGGAGAGGGTGTGGAGAAAAGGGAACCCTCATACACTGCTAGTGGGATTGCAAACTGGTGCAGCCACGATGGAAAACGGTATGGAGGTTCCTCAAAAAACTAAAAATAGAAATACTATATGACCCAGCTATCACACTACTGGGTATCTACCCAAACAACTTGAAATCAACAATCCAAGGTCACATATGCACTCCTATGTTCATTGCAGCACTATTCACAATAGCCAAGACATGGAAGCAACCCAAGTGCCCATTGACTGATGTGTGTGTGTATATATATATATATATATATATTGTACATACATACACACACACACACACACACACACAATGGAATACTACTTAGCCATAAAAAAGACAAATTCATCCCATTTGCAATAACATGGAAGGACCTGGAGGGAATTATGCTAAGTGAAATAAGCCAGACTGTGAAAGACAAACACCACATGATTTCACTCATATGTGGAATATAAACAAACACATGGACAAAGAAAACAGTTCAGTGGTTACCAGGGGAAGGGGGGTGGGGGTGGGCACAGGGGGTGAAGGGGAGCACTTATGCGGTGACAAACAAATAATGTACAACTGAAATCTCACATCAATGTAAACTATTATAAACTCAATAAAAAAATAATAAAAAATTTTAAAAATTTAAAAAAAGCTATTATACGATCATGGGTAAAAAGATACAAAACTCACAATTTTCCTTACTCAAAAAGATAAAAAAATACAGAAGCACCAGTCATTAACCTCATGACAGTCTCTGACAAGAAACGCTGTCCTAAATAAATTCCCCAAGTCAGCTTTTCAGTCTCCCAAATGCCCTGGCCAAAACCAAATTCTTAAATAGAGATTGTTGTAAAATCTATCCTACATTACAACAAACATCTAGCAAAACTCTAAAACAACAACAAAAGAAAAGTAAGTTCTTAACCAGGAAGTTGGACAGGGCCATAGAAGAAAAAAAGTCTCCCCAAACATTAAGAGGAAATGAAGCGCAAAACACACAAGGAAAATAATGCCAACAGTGAAAATCGGGTCAGAATTTACATGAAATCTAGATCAGATACCAAAAAATAACAAATTCATTTAAAATATAATAGTGATTGAAAGTGACCCTAAAAAGAGCACTGTGTGTTCTAGTGTATTTTAATCCCTTAAACCATTTTTTCTTTCCTCTACAGGTTTACCCCCACCCCACTCCCCAATTAAATATATTCTCAATTGCTTCTTTATAATCCCCCTCTTATAAAATATATCCTCTTTATTATAGGAAGGAAAAGAATATCTGAGCCAAGTGAGCTGCTTTACACATCTGTAACGCACTCTTAGAACCAGCCTAGGACCTGCTTTAGACATCTGTAACCCACTCTTAGAGCCAGCCTAGGACCTGCTTTACACACTTGTAACCCACTCTCTTACAACAAGCCTAGGACCTGCTTTACACACCTGTAATCCACTCTCTTACTAGGACCTGTTTTACAGGTAAAAGGAAGGAAGCTCGTGCAGGGGGAACCGGGAGTTAGTGTTTAGCAGGCACCGAGTTTCAGCCGAGGAATATGAGAAAGTTCTGGAGATGGATGACGGCGATGGCTGCACAACAATCTGAATGCACTAAGACCACAGGACTATACACTTACAAGTGGTTAAATGGTAAATTTTATGTTATGTATATTTTATCACAACTTTAAAAAATGCTCACTTATGAAGAGGGAAAGAAATTTTAAACATCTGAGTGATTCTTTCTGAACTGGAACTGACTTTAAACGACCAGCAGTAAACTGCAGAAAGAACCAAAACGTATGCAGACAGAGGCAGACTAATTTCCTAATAGCCTATGTTCTAAGAGTTCACTTAAGTCCATCATTTGGAGCCTAAAGAAAAATTCCTACTGCATTAAAAACAGTAGTGCGCGCCCAGACTACATGCCGGCTGATCTCTGCACGTGAGCCACACTGACAGTTACTCCCAGCACCATTTCTGACTTTGCGTCAACATGAAAACAGTGTTCTGCCGTAGTGGAAGAAAAATCCAAGGCAGCTGGCTGTGACCAGAGCACTACACATCGCTAAAGCTCTGGGTCTGTTTCCTCATCCATAAATCGAGGACTGAATTAATCTATTAAGATTATCAAACAACAAAGAAAAAGTGTATGTGTGTGGGGGAGAGAAGAGAGAGAGGAGGGAGGGAGGGAGAGGTTGATAAAGCAAATGCGGTAAAATGTTAACATTTGGGGAATCTGCATGAGGGTATACGGGAATTCTTTGTATAATTCTAGCAAGTTTCTGTAAATCTGAAATTATTTTTAAAGAAAAAAGAAAACAATAATCCCATATCCCACCCTTCCCCTACCCTTATATATGAGTGTGATTTCACTTAATAGTCATCTTTTCATGTTAACATATAAAGACCTATCTTATCCTTTTAAAAGACTCATAGTTTTGCTACTAAAAAAAGATGGCAACACAGGTTTGTGATTTTGAGCTATAATTTCCTTATTTCCACAGAATAAATCCCTGAAGTGAAAAAAAAGATACACAAATGCCTCCAAAAATCAGCAGCTCCGATCCAGAAGGCTTCCTGTAAGCAAGCAGATTGTGGCCATTACACAGCAAATTTAAAGTCATCACAAAAAAAGCAGAATTATGCCTTTCTCTAACCCTCTCCCCCTCCTACATGGCAGCAGATAGACCATCTCAATGTTCTCAATGTGTAACTTCTAGCGAACAGATCTGCAGAAGTCACGACCTGCTCAGCCCTCTCCGACTGAGCTACTCTCTGCTGGAACTTTCTGTTTGTTCATTTGTTTCAATGGACTCCAGAGTGCAGTTTGACAAAGTCATGTTCTTTGGTTAAACTTGTAGCCAGGATCCTAAGTAGAATTAGTAGTCAAGAAGTTGAAAGACTTTGGGAATAATGGCTCCCTTGACATTAAACTATACACTAGTCTTCCTTAGCTTTTTAACTTTATTTTCCCTAAAACGTGTTTCACAGGGAGCTTCTATTTAATCTAAACTCATGCTGTGTATGTGTAAAAATTAAACAAAAACTTTAGGCAGCAAGCATCCATCTTGTTAGGGCCAAGCAAAGACACAAAGAACTGCTCCCTGTGTACAGGTGAGAATGGATAGCCTGCATGCTGCTACATCACTCAGGAGTGGTCAGACTGCCTCAGCCCAAAAACACCTTCCAGGTCAAAGCACCTTCTAGAGAAGGTATGGGAGGCAGAAATTGGTGTTATACATTATATCAGTTTTTCTTCCTTTTCTTTTTCTTTCAATGAGGAAGACTGGCCCTGAGCTAACATCTGTTGCCAATCTTCTTCTTTTTGCTTGAGGAAGGTTGTTGCTGAGCTAACGTCTGTGCCAATCTCTCTATTTTGTATGTGGGACACTGCCACAGCATGGCTTGATGAGTGGAGTGTAGGTCCATACCCAGGATCCAAACCTGTGAACCCCAGGCTGCTGAAGCAGAGCACATGAACCTGACCACGCAGTTAGGAATTTGTTTAAATTCATTAGTAGTCTAAATTAGTTACACTAAATCAAAAAGATAATTATATCCCTAGCCTAAACTTCAAAAGAAATTTAACCAGTTTCACATACTCCTGTATAGTTTTTTACAAGTGCTTTTCACAGTTGCCAATAAATAATTCATTTTTCATCGTACAATCGTTTCCTGAACCAAGACTTAAGGTCATCTGAGATAAACAGAAGATCCTTCATGTGTCGCCTGAAGTAATAAGATTTGCTACTTAAATCGGCAAAATATTGCCAGGAACAGCACCACAAAGTTTGCAGAGTCTGGCAGTCCTCTGACAGCCCCTCAGGGCCCCGGGCCCTCCCAGCCGCAGTACGTACTTTTCATCCATAAACTTCTCTGGTGTAAAGTCCGCCTGCCTCTCGGTCTCAGAGGGTCGACACTCCCTGTAGGATCGCCGCTCCACTCTGTCAAGCGTGACCTCTGACCCTCGGCTGTCGCTCCATCCTTGCTGCTCCCCTCTTCTCGGAGTTCGCTTCTGGCCTGCCAGTGAAAGATGAAAGGGCAGAGCTGGAATGCAGGGTCTGTGACAGCACACTACGTATAGGAACTCCTAAATTTCACTCTTCTAGAAATCAATGTCATAGGAAAATCTGGCTTTGGACAAGTTCAGAGAGGAAAAACTGCTGTTGATACTACTACTGCCCAGAGTCCACTGCTTTTGAATAGAACTTGTAAGTTCCTATTGAATCACATGCTTTCCCGTATGTCTTAGAAAGTATGAGATAAACTATACCAACTAACCTAGAATCACAGGCATCTCACAATGACTCTGTGACAGCTAAGAATATATATATTTGGCCAATCAACTATATTTCACAACAGCAGCTTTATCAAAACATGGTAGCTAAGCTCCACCCAGAAAATTAAAGGATAATACCCCGTACTTCACATTGTACTTTTAGAACCCCAACTATGGCTTATCATCAGCTACTAAGGTTTTTGTTTTTACACAGTTTGTACCGCTCTTTCTCATTTGAAAACAGACTTCCCTACTATTTGATGGGATTTATACATTTACGATCATACTTCTCAAATATGAGGCCAAACTGGTATTTTCCCATTTAAGCAAGAGCAGGTCAGCACTTGAAGGGGCATCTCTCGTCCATGGAGGCCAGCACTCAGCGGGGGCTGGGGCTACGGCCACTCCAGTCTTTCCATCTCTCACTTTACTCCTCTCTAGTTTTGATGCTTTACCAAGTTAAAGCAGAGTCTGTGTTCAAAGGCATCTTTATACATGGTAAATATGTTGTGAAGAACTCTGTCACTTCTAAAAGCATCTTTGTACACATTTAAAGGGTCTCCATCTCAAACATTATTGACAATTTTTATTATAGTGGCTTCAATTTTTCTTGGTATAAATTACCCTTCATATGGGTTGTATGGCTATAAAAATATTAAATGTATTCAAATTAATGGGTATTTTTTTAACTGCTGGATTTCCCTACTTAGATACACATGACTCCTAAGGAATACTTGTTTACGTATTTTTCTATTTTCCCACTTAATATTTCCTATCTGAACTTTATAAACTGGGCACATGTAAATATTAACATAGTTCCAACACCCTACTGATCTCCCTTTAAAGCAAAAATCATGTCTGTGAACCACTAACATAAAATTGTGCAACGTATTACTTGCTAGTTAACAAAGCATTTTTTTCAAATGTGAAAAGTTGCACCACAGATCTAAGTCAATCCTAAATTAATGTCACATTAAACCTAGAAATGTTTAAATCCGATTTGCATCCTGTACTGAAGTCACAATCTGAGCTTGTGACATATTTAGGATATTTAGGATACTGGAAAGATGTTATCATGAATAGAGCATTATACTTTTATTGCAGAAACAAAACAGAGACTGACATTCGTGCCCAGTTGCCCAGGAGTACACGATGCCAGACCCCAGGCACATGCATTACTGATACAGATCAAATGTAGATGAGGCATTTAAAATGTAAGGTAGAAAATCTTATTATGAAATTATCTAACAAATTGAAAACTACAACAGACCATGACAAACAGCCATCAGCAAATACGTCAACAGTTAAATACTCTTCCCTCAACGTAAGAAGTTATTTTAATACAGCTTCAAATTTCCTATTTATAACCTCTAATTTAAAAAAAATTCTTAATATCTCCACTCAACTACAGAATAAGAGCTTATCCCACTGTCTTTCTGCTTCCTCAAGGTTATTTTTTAAATTGTATCAATTGAGTTTGTAATTCACCATTCAAAACTTAAAATGACATTTACCGCATACTTTATATTAAAGCTTCTTCCAAAGTTTCTGTGTATAATTTGAAAACCACTAAATATGACTGGCTACTTATTAGAATAATTATCAATACCCTGCAAACATTTCATTCTCCTTCTAAAACCCAAAAAACAAACATAACAGGGGTCCAGGTTTTTTCCCACAATTCAGTACTAAGAGATTAAGATTGCAACTGAACCCAGTGTTTCCGTGCTGGATCAGCAGCTCCAAGAGGACAGTACAAACAGTGAATTTCACCCGCCCTCTCCAATAAAGGCTGGCACAGCAGTCTCATCACTGATCCAAACTGAGGCCGTGGGAGGAGGCAGAATACAATAAAACACACTGTGAGATTGCCTACAAGATAGAGCTGAGCTTTGACTTTCGGACAACAGTCCTGAAGGGCCAGGGAAAGCAAGGCTGAAGAGTCTCTGGGACTTCAGAATGAATTTACTGAGCAAAGGTCACCCAACGGTCTACCTATCCGGTTAAATAGTGAAGGTCATTCGAAATCTCCATGTCTGTGGGAAAATTTTATGATTTCCACATCCTTGGGGGATTAATCAATGTTTCCATTATATGTCAAACATGTTTTGCCTTTGATTCTTATCTGCACTAAGCATTCCCCTATAATATTCTAACTAAATTAAAAATGTTGAGTGTCAGAAAATTACAGTCCATACAATCAAGGCTACAAAACCTTGAGAGAGTAGCTCTCTAACAACCATTATAGGTAAATTTAGTACAAAAACTACATAAATGAAAATTATGAGCTGTTTGCTTCTGAAATAACACATACTGAAGAAAGAACCAGAATGACAAGACTTTTTTAACTACAAAACTAACTAAAGATCTTTAATATAGATTTCAAAAGACAGATCACGTGGGTCACAATTGACAGATGAAAGTTTTAAACTAGACTGCAAGGCTAAGTGAAAGAAGCAGATTGCAACCCAGTTTATATCATTTTAGAATAGAAGAAATAGCTTTGTCCATTTATGCATATAAATGTAAAGCATTAACAGCAAGAAAAATAAAGGATTTTCACTGTCATATGTTTCTGAATTGCTTGAAATCTTTATAACAAAAATGCATATTTTTAACTTTAAAAAGATTAAAAAGTGATATATTAGTACTAAATGCAGTTTCACACTATTCTGAAGGATAAAACATATTATTTCCATTTGCTAAAAAAACACAGAGAAAGGGGAAAAGCTTTGCCTTCCTCAATTCTTTTATTATTTATCTAAACAGAATTAACAGAAAAACTAGAATACATACCTTACATTATATCTCAAGTCTCACTGTTTAAACAGGCTCATGAACTTACTGGCCTACCAAGGGGTCTTGAGACGTCCAATGGCACTGCAAATAACGTTCAACATCTTTATCACCGTGACTTGACTTTCCGATTCTCAGGTGATATCGCCGCACTGAACTTTTCACAGGTAAAGGTAAATGTTCCCTAGTTGCAGGAATCAAAGCCCCAGTACTTAAATCGGGAGTGGTTCCCTCCTGGCTGCGATGAACAATTCTCATTAACAAGGAGCAAGCCAGTAAAGCCGAGTTGAATACACTGCCGAACGCTGACTGAAGCGGTCGAACTACACATCTTAACACTCTTAGTCAAACCTTAGCACCACTGCCTGATTTCAGGAAAACAGGAAACACAGGTGGAGTCCTGCCGACTGCCCCCGACGCGGTTCAGGCGAGACACGACCCTCCCGCCTCCTCCCTCCCCGGACGGACAGCAGTGCACCCACCTCTGCGCTGCACGTCTGGCGAAGCGGGGAGTGGGAACTCAGAACATTCTCGTGGGGAAGGTCAAAAGGCTGGCCCTAAAGCCGCCTGAGCTACCGAAAAGCTACACATCCCACCAACGCCAGGCGCAGGGTGGACGGACGCCGGCCGGCTGCGGAGGCCGCAGGGCCCGAGCCACGGCGCGGCTCGGAGGCGCCAGCCCGCGGCCACCGCGCGGCCCCTCACGGCCCTGACGTCACTGCCGTCGCCCGCGGCCGCCAGGCCCCGCTCCGTCACAGAGGCCCGGCCGCGCCCCGCGGCCCCCGCCGCCCCCTGCCTGCCGCCACGCTCCTCCTCCCGACCCCCGACCCGAATCCCGCGGAGTCGGGCCGCAGAGGGAGGCAGCCCCTGCCGGCTCTAGACGTGAGCGCCCCGGGCCAGCGACCCCAGCTCGCCCGCTCACGGCACGCCGGCAACATCCCTCAACTTCGCCCAACTTGGAAAGGCTCGGTTCCGGGGCTCTGGGACCCCCCGCCCCACCAGGACCAGGGCGGCCAGAACGGGCGCGCCACCCCCATCCCCATCCTCCTTTCTCGGCCACAAGGACCCTCAACTCAACCAACTCCTCCCCGAGCCCCTGCCCTCTCCGGAGCAGGTTCCAGCGACCAGTCTCCCAGCGCGGTCGCGGCGGCTGTGAGGGTGACCTCTGTGACCCGTCTCGTCCTCTCCCGCCCACCGTGCCCGGGGGCGTACCGGGCGGCTGCGGGCCGGCCCCGGGGCTGTCGGGCTGCTGTGTGCCGGGGGCCGGGAGGCTCTTGCGCTCCTTCTGGGACTCCCTGCGGCCGCCGCCCGCGCCAGCTCTGTGACCCGAGGCCCCAGCCGGGCTCCTGCCGCCGCGGGTGCCGGCCCCGGCCGCCGCCGCCGCCGCCGCCGCCGCCGCCTCATCGCGCCTCTTGCGCTGCAGCTGCTGCTGGCGCCGGCGCTCGGCCTCGCGCAGGATGTCGAACGGGTCCGACTCGTCGTCCAGCAGCTGGTGGAAGCGGTTGGCCACGACGCAGCCGAAACTCTCCTGCATCGCGGCGCCTGCGGCGGCCGCGGCCACGGGACTCCCTAGAGCGCCCTTCATGCCGCCGCGGCCACTGCGGGCCCGTCGGGGCAGCCCACGCGAGCAAGTCTCAGCGAAGCCGGCGGCGAGGACCCATCCCGCCAGCCGCTGCGCCCTCCTGCCCTGCCTGGTCCCGTCCCTCCCAGGGCCCGCCCCCGCGCTGCCGCCCCGCCCGCCCAGCTGCCACCAGACAGCCAATCAGCGTGCGTGAACACGCCCCCTTGCCTGGCCGGCACGACTGGAAGCCCAATCAGCGGCCGGTTGCTGTCACGTCACGCGACCTCTATGCCCCTCCCCCGACTCAGCAGGGAGGGGCGAGGCCCAGGGGCGGAGCTACTGGGAGGAGCAAAGAGTCTTGTGGTCCAGGCAGCTGGGCGGTGCGTGGTCGTGGCGAATCTGTGTTCGTTCTGGGACTGGGTCCGCATTCATGATCGGCCACTCTGCTTTTAAGTTTATATATACGTTTAGCCATTCAACAACTATATGTTGAACATTTATTATGTGCCAGGCGTTATGTTGTAGAAGATACTAGCTCCGTGTTTTTATGGATCCTACAGTCTATAGATAGAAAAGTGCCCTGAAGGAAAGGCACAGACCTCCGTACGAGCCTACAGCAAAGGGACCTGACCTAATTAGGAAGCCTGGAAAAGCTTTCCTTAAGAAGTGACACTTAATCTGATACCTGAAGGATGGCAAGGGCGGGAGCAACAGCAAGTGCAGAAATCTTAGGTGGGATGGAGCACAACCCATTCGAGCTCAAAGAAAACCGGTGAACTGGATTACGAAGAGTTGGGAGAGGGCCGTATTCGGTCCTTATTCTAGGAGCAGTGGGAAACAACTTTTAAGCATGAGCATGTGTTTGAAAAGGCCACTGTAGCTGCTACGTGAAGGACTAGGTTGGAGAGAGGTCAAAAGGAGTCCAGGGAGACCAAGCCAAAGACTGCTGCTGCGTTCCAGGGAAGAGCTGATGGCAGTGGCTCGGACTGGGCCGGTGGTGGTGCAGGTGAAGAGAGTGGCAGAGTCAAGAGGTATTTTAGAGGTTATATCAACAGGACTTGGTGATACACTAGATATGGGTGATGAGGAAAAGGAAAATTATGATGACTCCTGTTTTTCTGGCTCAGGCAGCTGGAATGGTGGTGCTACTCGCAAAGAAATAGAGCACTAAAAGAGAGCACTTTGATGGGACTCATGAGTTCAGTCTTGGACACGTTGAGGTTTGGGTTTTGTTTTGTTTCATTTTTTTCTTTTGAGATATTCACTTGAGGCCTGGAGTTCAGAGAACACTGAACTGGACTTCCTCCAGGATATCTTGCCTTAACATCTGTGCGGACACTCTTGGCTGCCTATCCTACAGCCTTTTCTTTCCCTCCTACATTTTCCCAGAACCTGTATTTTGTTAGGGCATCAGGTGGCTGTATACCCCAGGGGAACCTGGGCCCCCTTCCAGCCTCGAACTTGATTAATCTTAAATCATGCGTTGTAATTCCATTCCATTGCCAATAATTGGTGTTAGAATAGGCTTGTGGTGCAAATCTGGCAGAACAGACCTGAGGGGAAGTATTCTAGGGGATTTCTGGGAACATTTTTCTTGTACCTAAAAAGGGATTGGAAAGGGATCTGCCGTCTTTCCACTTTGTTCTTTGGTCCTCGTTATGTGAGGAGGCCCTGATGCCTGGAGCTGCTCTCCCTGATTGTGACTATGAGGACGGCAGAGCAGAAGGATGGAGAAGCCTACTTCCTTGATGTTGCTGAGCTGCTGACTTACCCCTCTCAGGAACCTCCCTACCTCAGACATTGTTATGTAAGACAAGGAATGCCACCATTGTTTAAGCTACTCTTAGTGGTACTTGCTTCTCACATCCCAAACCATTCTGTTAGAGCGTCTTGCTCAGTGTGTGGTTACCAGCTTTTAATTTTCTTTAATAGCCAATGGACAAGGAACCCTTAATCCTAACTACTGCCAGGTCTATGTTTTACTCACTGATTCAGTTTTCTGTCATTTCCAAGGAGGACCCATCCTCCTTGGAATGAGACCTGTCTTATTCATTACAATTCATATTCCTAGTGCTTAGCATCCTAGGTAGCTGTGAGTTATCAGTAAATATTTGTTGAATTACTGAAGATTTGAAGATATTTGGTCATCTCCTTCTTGGAGTCAGCAGAGGTTTATGATCAAATGCCTATATTTCTTACCCAAAAGAATTGAGAGCAGGTGTTGAAACAAAAACTTGTACCTGAGTATTCATAGCAGCACTATTCACAATAGCCAAAAGGTAGAAATAACCCAAATGTATATCAACTGCTGAATGTCTAACAAATTGGTATAATGGATTAATATTTGGTTACAAAAAGGAATGAAGTACTGATATGTGCTTCATGTCATGTTATGACAACATGGATGAACCTTGAACACATTATGCTGAGTGAAAGAAGCCAGACACAAAAGGCCATATACCGTATGATTCCATTCATATGAAATGTCCAGAAGAGGCAAATCCATCAAGACACAGAACAGAATAGTGGTTGCCAGAGCTTCAGGGAAAAGGGAATGATGATTGACTGCTTAATGGGCATAAGGTTGCCTTTTGGGGTGATGAAAATTTTCTGGAACTAGGTAGTGGTGATGGTTACACAAAATGTGAATATAGTAAATACCACTAAATTGCAGACTTTAAAATGATTAAAACAGTAAATGTGTATTTTACCATAATTTTTTTTAAAAGAACATACTTTGGAGTTAAACCACGATTTGAATTGTGGCTCTGCCACTAATTAACTTTGTGAACTTGGACGTGTTCTTTATTTCTGTGCCTCTGTTTTTTCATCTGTAAAATGGAGAAAATAATGGTACATACTTAAGAGGGCTGTTCTGAGGACTGGGTCAGATAATGCATATGAAGTGTTCAGCACCAAGCCTGGCACAGAGTAAATCCTCAGTAACAGTCATTATCAACATTATTATTATTATCAACACCATTATTCTGAATCAGGCTTAAGACTAGGTAGAGTCATAACAAGGCCTTATCATTATGAGGTGAAGGAAATTTCCAAAGATTCTTCACACACCAGAATCACCACGTGCACAAATATTTTACTTTGAGAAGCACTGCTTTGAGCCAAAGTTGTCTCTGGCTTCTCTAAGCTGCGCATGACTGAGCCACAATACCAAGGACCGTTACCATGTGAGAGAAGAGCCTGTCTTCTTGCTGTTGGACATCTGGAGACAGACCACTGCCCAGTCCACTGCCCGATTTTCCTCCGATTTCCTTTCCAACATAGCAAACCACAGCAAGTTCTTCAGGCATGCCCTGCGAGCACTCCATCCTAATTTCCAAATCACAACTGCCTAAAAGAGCTGTAAATCAACCAGCACTGGTTGCTTGGGGATTAAGAACACCTTTAGAATTGTTGAAATGGAGATGAATAGCCACTAACTGGTATTAGCTGGCTATGGGTTTATGGGGCTATTGATTACGGTAGAACTTACTGATGATAACTTATTAAGCAGCCTCATGTTTTTCCCTGACTTTTCGCCTGGGAGATTGCATTCTTAAGTGCAATCCTAAAATACAACTCCACCACATTAGCATGAGTTATTTGCAACATTGCATTTAATGTGGTCAGTTTAATAAACTGATCTTCCTGATAATCCAAGATATAAAAACTATCTTTAGTAATTATAATACCAAAGAGGAAAAAAACCTCACACATGCACATTCGTATAGCTTAGAAAATAAAGCATACCAAAAAAAGCAGTGAGGTGTGGATGCCTTTCCATAGCAGTTATTTATTGGCACCAGTGGAAATGCAGTGAAGTTTAACTACATACAAAATATAAATTACCTTGAGTTACTAAATATATGAATTCTATTAAAATAATCAAATAAAATAAAATACACTAAAATCTTCCAGATTGACTTGAAACTCACAGAAAGACCGGTCAAGAGTTTGAAAACATGTAGCTTTAACACTTTTAATTACATGCAGAGAGCAGCCCCTGGGTCAGGGCCAGGGCTGAGGGGCCAGTCAGGCTGTAAAGGGTGTGAATTTTTGTGAATCACCGAAGAGTTGAATTCCAAATACTCCGTTTTGCCACTGGATTACTGCTACCTCTTTGCTTACCTTTTCTCCTCTAGAAAATTAGGATGACTATAATCGGTCCCTTATTCCTCATATGGTTGTTGGGAAAATAAAACCAAAGATGTAAATTGGAAAAGGTAAAAAAAAAAAAAAAAAGCATTATTTTACAATTGTTTCTAGTTGCATAATATAGGCAAGAACAAAAATACTTTTCCTAACTCTAAGATGATCTCCTCTGTCTTTGATATCAGTTGAGCCAATTGTGATAAGATCAGTGAAATTTAGTTCCTGGTTTCCTTGTTACAGGGTTGATAAGTGAATTCAAATTCAGTTTCCCACAGCAAATGAATTGAGCAACTATATAGTCTCAAAGTTAGGGGTTGTAGAACCATAAACCATTAACAATCAGAATGCTACGGCAGAACTTCTGGCAAGCCAGAATCCATTCGTGATGACCAGATACAGAATATTTAAGTCCAGAAAGGACCTGCGCCCCTCCTACTAATACATGTATTCTTGGTGTCATCAAGGTTCTTTCCAGCTTTCTTTTTTATGGCAAGATGTCACTAGGTAGCACAGTACTCAGAGCTCTGAGGACACAGAGTACTGTGCCAATAGAAGAATTTTTATTCTCTCAAAGTTCCTACTATTAAAATTTTGGTCTTGGTTGTAACTTTAATCAAGGTTGAATTAAACAATTTGGAATTTAGAACTTTTAGTTCCATAGAACTTTTAGATCCATATTCTGGATCCTTCACTTGTGAGCAACAGAAAACCCACAAGTAAAACAAAGGACTTTGCTGGCTCAAGGAAAAAGTCCAAGAGTGAATCAGGCTTAGCTGGATCAGGGATAAACCATCTCAGACCTGATCCCTCTCTTTTCCCCACCCCCTCTCTCTGCTTTATTTTCTTCTGCACTGGCTTCGCTGTTACCAGTTTCTTTCCACAGATGGTCCCAGTAGGGCCATGTTTAAAGCCTTTCCATTGTAAGCCCAGCAGGAAAAGAAATACACTGGCATGGGGAATCTCAGAATTGAATCATTGCCCTGCCTTGGGTCATGTATATACCTTTGAACCAGCTCCTACAGCAAAGGGCATTTAAATTCTCTGATGAGCCAGGCCCGGACCACTAGGCCAGGCTGGAATCTAGGCCAAGCTGGAATCTGATTGGAATCAACCCCTGAACACTGGGACTGAGTGGAGGGAGTGGTTCCCCCAGGAAAATAACATTCCCAATGCCAACAGATAAGAATAGATGGCTGGGCAGGTTAACAAACAGAATTCCCCACAGGTGATGCTTAGCACGTGTTATTGGTACGCCTCTTGTAGCGCTGCATTGTTGCGCCCTGCGTTATAATTCCTTCTCCTTATTTCTCCTCCCTAAGGCCAGAGATCGTATCTAATTCATTTCTGTATTTCTTCCTTCCCTTTCTGGCCTTATCTTCAGTGCCTGGAAAGATGACTTCCATTCAGGAAATATTTGTCGTGTTAATGAATGAGTTTCTTGTTTGTATGCATGTGCTCCTGACAAATAATTTTGCATGTGTTAAAAATAAAGTAAAAATTCAACAAATTAATTAATGTGTGAAAATTAATTAATTCATGTTACATGATCAAAGGGATATGATATATTTCTTTTTTCTGAAAGATTCATTATTCTACACGTTCACTAATAATCATAGCTGAATTTTATTTCATTTTATTTATTTACTTTTTGAGGAAGATTAGCCCTGAGCTAACTGCTGCCAGTCTCCCTCTTTTTGTGTGAAGGAGACGGGAGGGAGGCTTTGAACTTACTGTCAGTGCTTATTTCTGGGTGGTGGCATTTCAGATGAGTTTTACTTTCTTTGTACTTTTCATGGCTTTGATTTCTTTCGAGTATGATTTCACCCAAAGTAATAAAGTTAATTCCTCCCAACCCTCAAGATACTCTAGTGACAAAGTCACCGTACTCTCCTTCGGAGATCTTAGACCCAGCCAGGAGTTACTGGAAAAGGGGCAGCGGTGGCTTCTGAGGGGATAGACCCTCCCTCGGAGAGTGTTTCTTAGAGACATTGTGACAGCTGAGACCACTCACCAGCAGTGAAGATCTTGCCAGCTTTTATCGAGAATCAGCTGTGTGTCAGTCTGGCAGGAGACAGAAGTGCAGGGTGTGGATTCTGTCACCTTTGTATTTGATTATTCATCCCTGTCGACGAAAATAATCCATAACCAATCTATAAATGAAAATTTGGGTGAGTTTATTCTGAGCTGAAATCTGAGGATTATAAATAACCCGGGGCCTCTCTTCCCAAAGGAAGAAAGGGCACCAAAGAAGTGGGGTGCACAGAGTGGTTATATACCCCCAGAGAGGATGTTTCACATAGGATTGAAATGTCGCTTTTACAGTAGTCGCGAGACTGCTCTGTCGGCACAGCGATTGATGAAACAGCAGGTAGGTCTTCTGTCTCGGTGAACACAGCAGGGTGGCAGTCTGTTGTCTCCAGCTGAGTGGTCACAGGTGAGCTGGGTGGTCAAAGGAGAGTGCAGCAATCAGTTCCTAGCCTAAGGAAAGATGCTTATCCCTAAGGAAATGCCAGTGTGGGGGGAAGTTGCACCTTTATCTCAAGGGCCTTTGTTCTGGCCATAGGAAATGTCTAAGCAGATATACAATGCGTGCTCAACGCCACAGTCAGGCCCTTTTGGAAAAAACAAAGTCAGGCCGAATTAGGTTTATACCAAATGGCTTCCTCATATTCTCCAATATATCCTATTGCTTGCCATTTTTATTTGTCATCCCAAAGGAGTTGGCTATCTTTTATTTTTGTTTCGTTATACGTATTTTTCCAATGAGAGATTTACAGACATGAAAAATTAAAAAGCTCAAACTTCACCAAAATACATGACAGAAAAATCCTCTTAATTTATCCCTCAACTCCTCTCCCTCCCTGCCAAAATCATTATGCACAGTTTGGCATTTTTAAATATATTTTTAAATTTTTTAATAGACAATTTTTTAAGGCAATTTAAGATTCACAGCAAAATTGAGCAGAATGTGCAGGGATTTCCCGTGTGCTTCCGCACCCCCCCCGGGCACAGCCTGCCTCACTGTCGAGACCCCTGCCGGAGTGGCACGTTGGTTACGCTGCAGGTGTGCTCTGCAGATCAGCGAGCCTCCGTGGACACGTCATTGTCCCCACAGTCCCTCGCCTACATTAGGCTTTACTCCTGGTGCCGCACATTTTACGGATTTTGACAAATATACAATGACTTGCCTAGACCCTTATGGTATGATATGGAGTAGTTCACTGCCCTGAAGACCCTCCGTCCTTCCCCCACTCATCCCTCCCTCCTCCAGCCCCTGGAAACCACTGATCTGTTTGCTGTCTCCATAGTTTTGCCTTTTCCAGAGTGTCCTGTAGTTGGAATCACACAGTACACAGCCTTTTCAGATTAGCATATTTTTTTAGGTTGTTTTCCCTAAGTGCACAATATTATTTCCTCATTTACTTATGAATTAACTAAACAAGTAGGGATAATATCAAACATATTGTTCAGCAACTTTCTACAGGTAACACTATATCTTGAACACATTTTCTTATCAGTGTATATAAAAGATAATGACCATAATAACCATAGTAGCTAAATTTATTGACTACCACGCGCCACGTATCATTCTGCTATAAATGCTTTCCACGTGTGCTATGGGCTGAACTGTGCACCCCCCGAATGCCTATGCTGAAGTCCTAACCCCCAGTGCCGCAGACTGTGACTATATTTGCAGACAGGGTCTCTAAAAATGAGGTCATTAGGGTTAGCTCTAATCCAATGTGACTGGTGTCCTTACAAAAAAGAGGAGATTAGGACTCAGACATGCACAGAGAAAAGACCCTGTGCAGACAGAGAGAGAAGACAGCCAGCTACAAGCCAAGGAGAGCAGCCCCAGAAGAAACCAAATCTGCCCACACCTTGAGCTTGGACTCCCAGCCTCCAGAGCTGTGAGGAGACAAGTTGTGTGGCTTAAGCCGCCCAGGCTGTGGCACTTTGTACTGCAGCCCGAGCAAAGTAACACAACATGAAACTCACTTATTCTCATCACAACCCCAAGACGGAGGTACTATTATTCCTATTCTACGGGTGAAGAAACTAAAGCAGAGGGAAGCTGGTTAACTTGCCCAAGATCACCCATGGTAAAATATCAGGATAGAGTAAAACGTTGTGGTAACAAAGAATCCCCACATCTCAGCAGTTTAACCCAAAGATTGACTTCTCACTCACACTGCAAGTCCAACAAGGGTTGGGGCGGGGTACTTGTTCTTCACAGTTACTCAGGGGCCCAGGCTCGCGGATCCTCCATCTCAGCATGTGTCTTCACAGTCCCTAAGGAGAGGAAGGCTGTGTGGTGAGCCCCACGTTGACTTCCAGAGCTTCCGCCTGCTCTTCACTTTCACTTGCATTTTTTCAACTGAGGCAAGTCATAGCCCATAGCTATCTTCAAAGAGAGCAAGGGAGCACAATCCCACCATGTACCCAGGAGGAGAGGAGAACCAGGTTATTTATAGATAGTGTCGTGGCCACTAAAAGGGGCAGGCAAACCCGGGCAAACTCTACAGCCTGTACTCCTAATGTGTATTCCAAAATACAGGGCGGGTGTGTGCTAAGGAACGCACTTTCCCCAAGGAGGGGTCTGGCCTCTGCCCTCGGCTGCCAGGAGGTGCTTCCTGGGAAGTGCTGACTGACAGGAGTGTCTTTTTTGCCTGGGGCTTTGCACATCAGACAGTCTAACAATGAGATGGATGATGAGGGGCTTTGGGACATGTCATATCAGTTCCCACCTCCAGAGGAGCTGGATACTAAAGGTCAGCCACACAAATAGTAAGTGATCAAGCCCCAGGAAAGCTCTGGACACCAAAGGCTCAGGTGAGCTTCCTGAGTTAGCAGCACTCCGTGTGTACCGCCACACATTGATGCCAGGAGGGACCACGTTCCTGAAGTTACAGAAGCTTCACGTTTGGACCCCTCTCAGATTCTGCTCTATGAGCCTCTTCCTTTGGCTGGTTCTAATTTGTATCCTTTCACCATAATAAAACTGTAATAATAAGCACAGCATTTTCCTTAGTTCTGTGAGTCATTCTAGTGAATTATCAAACCTGAGGGTGATTGTGAGAAGTCTAGCATTTTTGGCCAGCTAGTCTGAAGTGAGGGTGGTGTCTGAACCGAGGGCGGTCTTGTGGGGACTGTTTCCTCTGACTTTGACTTCAGCAAACTCCTTGCAGCTGGTGAGTCTTGGGCAGACTCGGCGGTCTGGAGGACTGTGCCCTTAATGTCGAGTTTGGCTAACTCATTTGCAGGTAGAACCTACGCTTTCTTGATCCAACTTCAGCTTTCTTCTCCAGCTTTTTCTGCCACCTCCTCCACCCTCTCATATGCTCCTTGAAGCAGTGTGTTCCCCAAACACTCCTGGCTTCTTCCTGCCTGAGCATGCTATTTCCTCGGCCTAACTTGCCCTGCCTGCCCTGCCCTACCTGAGACCATGCATTCAAGATTTAGCTTTGAAGATTCCTTTCCTTCAAAGTTCTTCTTTCCCCCACCACAAAGTGTTGGTCATTCCTTCTTCTGTGATTGCATCAGACCTTGTACCAGCATGCTTTATAGCATTTTTATTCAGTTTTCTAACAAAAGTAAACACACATAATGATGACGCAAGATGAGAAGGTGACACAGCTGGTCTCCAAGGATGGCTGTCAATGAACTTCACTTCCCAGTACTCGTGTCCTTGTGCAGTCCTTTCCCTCACTGAATGTGGACTGGCTGTGACTCTGTTAACTAATAGAATGAAATGGAAATGATGCTGCGCCAATTCTGGGCTTAGCCTTTAGGAGGAGTGGTAGCTTCCATTGAATTCTTCTTGAAACTCTCCTTCTTGGAACTTAGCTGCCATGCTGTGAGGAAGTCCAAACATCCACGTAGAAAGACCACATGAAGAGGAGAAACCCTAAGACTAGATAGAGAAGGAGAAAGACTCAGCCATTCCTGCATCACTGGCAAGCTTCCAGATGATTTTCACCCCACCTACCATGTGACTACAACTGCCTGAGACACACCAAGCAAGCCCAGCAGAAGAACTTCCCAGTTGAGTTCAGTCAACCCAGAGAATCATAGGATAATAACGTGGTTATTGTTTTAAGCTATGGCGTTTCGGGCTTGGAGAGCATGTCTGTGAGGTGAGTAACACAAAGATACCAAATATCCTGGATATTTCCCTAGCACAGAGAAAAATATAAGAGGAAATTAGATAAACATGCTGAGCAAGAAGTGTGGTTTGTGTAAGACATAGGGAAGTTCAGCTCAACAGATGTCCAGCTAAAAAGACATCTCTTCTGGTTGTTTTCCCTGGTAAACTAAATTTTCCAAGAGCCTCATGATGTGTAGCTTAAGTCAGCTCTTTAGGTAAAAATTCAATTTATTCAAAAGTAAAGACTAAAGACAATGTCTATGTGGTGAAGATATAAAGATAAAAATAAACGAATAAATAAAATGATCAATGTTTTCTTTTAAAAAATATTTGACGTTGTTTAGGCGACAGAAGCATAGTAGGTTTTACTATTTATTGGAAAGATTCTTTTAAATAAAAGCAATCGCGTAAATACAAAACGCTGTTTGCACTAATTCTCTAATCTTGGGGGGAAAAGCTGAGCTCTGGCAGCCTTCTATGGATAAGAGAATTAGTTTTCTCTCCCACGCTTTTAAGAATGTCAGGGAGAATTCTCTCTCCTGCCCCAGGGCCTTTCCACTTGTTCCCTCAGCTTGGAGCTCTTTCCCTGATATGGCTCTTGCCCTATATTCTTTTATTATGTTGTGTGTGTGTGTGTGTGTGTCTGTGTGAGCAAGACTGGCCCCAAGCTAACATCTGTGCCAATCTTCCTCAGTTTTGCATGTGGGATGCCACCATAGCATGGCTTGATGAGCGGTGTAAAGGTCCACACCTGGGATCCAGACCCACAAACTCTGGGCTGCCAAAGCAGAGTGCGCAAACCTAATCACTACACCACCAGGCCAGCCCCCCTAAATTCTTTTAAGTCTCTGCTCAGAGTCTTCTTATCAGAGAGACCTCCCCTGACCAGCCCATTAAAGCCCAATTTCCCACTTTATCTCTTGATAGCATTTTCCATGTATATATTCATTTGTTTGTTGTCTGCCTCCCTCCACTGGAGTGTGAGCTCCCTGAGAACAGAGACTTTGTTTTGTCTACTGCTGTGTCCTCAGTGCTGAGAATAGCTATTGGCACCTACACGGCACTCAATAAATATCTGTTTAATGAGTGGGGGGTGGAATGTCTAAAAACTCTTACTTTCGGCTAAATGGAAACGCTAAGCAATACAGTGTACTTGATTCTTTTTGTTAGCATCAAAGTTCATTTCTGCCATTCTTGTAAGTCTTTTAAAGTGACTGGGTTTCCTAAGTCATCGTATAATTACCCTCTTAAGGCTGAGTAAGCATTTAAAAGCACTAAACTGTTTTGCCTATATGACATCTCTGCTATCGACGTCATTGTTTAGCAAACATTATGATGGTGCACACCGTTAAAGCACAGGTGAGGGGAAGTCAGGCTGTGATGAGCACTGCAACAGAAAGGGAAGAGGAGCGGACTGGTGCCTGTCTTAACCCTGCCCCACGTCAGAGTTAGATGGCCTTAGCAGAGCCGCTGAACCTCCCTGAGATCTCTTCCTCAGCTGTAAAATGCAGACACCCTGCCAAGTCTACCTAACAGAGGTATTATGAGGGTCAGATAAGAAAATATGCAGAAGTGCTTTGAATGCCCGAAAAACGTCGTGAAAACATAACGTGTCATAATTATGTCAAAGCAATCACCAGTCATCAACTTTTGAACGTGTGCTGTGGGAGGAGTCTGCATCTAGGCTTACAGAGAGGCTTTCTGTTTACTGGGGGTGGGGGACGGCGGCAGCATGCACATTAAAAATTTGCTCATCTAATTAATAATGCAACCATTTCCAAAATGTGCCTCAGACACAAATGTAATTTTTAAAAGAATTGACTGACAAATTGTATTTTAACATGTTAATTTATATCAAGGGAGACTGATTAAGCCATAGACCTCATGTAGTAGACACTTAGCAGTTAGAGGCCACCCCTCTTTGTGTGTGTGTGTGTGTGTGTGTGTGTTTGTGTATGTGTGTCCTTTTGGACCTTATTCATTTGTCCATACTGCTTTTTAATAAATTATATAAGTAATACACGAATATTTCCACTAGTAAAGAGATGTAATGCAGAAATGTACTGAGAAAAAGAAGAAAGTCTCCTTTCATTCCTTCACCCATCATATTGATTTGTCTTAAAACACACTAGAAATGAAATATCAACAAAGGGAAAATAACCACTGAGACAAGAAATTTTTTAAAACCATAAGAAATCACTTTGCAAACTTCTATGCAAATAAATTTGAAAACCTAGAGAAAATTGATAACTTCCCCAGGGAAATTTTCAGATTAGCAAAATTAAGTCCTTTTGAGTTAGAAAGCTTAAAGAGACTAATTTCCATAGAAGAAACAGAGAAAATTATTAAGTAACTACTCCAAGAAAAAGCAAAACGCCCAGATGGTTTCATAGGGGAATTCTACCTAACCATTAACCTAGAGCAATAAAAAGGAAGGAAAATCTCGTAATTTCTTTTAGGAAGTAAATAACACTGATATCTAAACCAGATACAGTACAAGGAGAAAAAACCATTGGTCAACATCATTCATGAATATTGATACAAAAATTCTAAGCAAAATATTAGCAAAAAGAATTCAATACCACATTGAGAAAATAATACACCATGACCAAGTGGGATTTATTTCAGAAATGCGAATTTGGTTTAATATTTGGAAATCAATTAATATCAAAGATCACGTTATCTCCATAGAAGCTGAGAAAAGCTTTGAATAAATTAACACCTATTCATCATAAAAACGCTCAGGAAGATAGGAATTAAAAAATACTTTCTGCCCACTCTCACCACTCTTAGTCAACATAGTACGAAAGGTTTTGGCCAGAGCAATTAGGCAGGAAAAAGAAATAAAAGGAATCCAAATAGGCACTGAAGAAGAGAAACTCTCGCTGTTTGCAAATGACATGATTATATATATAGAAAACCCCAAAGAATCTATCAGAAAACTATTAGAAATAATCAACAACTACAGCAAAGTTGGAGGATACAAAGTCAACATACAAAAATCAGTGGCATTTCTACACTCTAATAATGAACTAACAGAACAAGAACTCAAGAATACAACCCCATTTACAATTGCAACAAAAAGAATAAAATATCTAGGAATAAATTTAACCAAGGAGGTGAAAGACCTAAACAAGGAAAACTATAAGACATTACTGAAAGAAATCAATAATGACATAAAGAAATGAAAAGATATTCCATGTACATGGATTGGGAGAATAAACATGGTTAAAATGTCCATACTACCTAAAGCAATCTACAGATTCAATGCAATCCCAACCATAATTCCAATGACATTCTTCACAGAAATAGAACAAAGAATCTTAAAGTTCATATGGGGCAACCAAAGACCCCAAATAGCCAAAGCAATCCTGAGAAACAAGAACAAAGCTGGCAGCATCGCAATCCATGACTTCAAAACATATTACAAAGCTGTAGTAATCAAAACAGCATGATACTGGTGCAAGAACAGACACACAGATCAATGGAACAGAATTGAAATCCCAGAAATAAAACCACACGTCTACAGACAGCTAATCTTTGACAAAGGAGCCAAGAATATACAATGGAGAAAGGAAAGCCTCTTCAATAAATGGTGCTGGGAAAACTGGACAGCCACATGCAAAAGAATGAAAGTAGACCATTATCTTTCTCCATACACAAAAATTGACTCAAAATGGATCAAAGACTTGAAGGTAAGACCTGAAACCATAAAATTTCTGGAAGAAAATATGGGCAGTACACTCTGACATCAGCCTTAAAAGGATCTTTACAAATATCATGTCCACTCAGACAAGGGAAACAAAAGAAAAATGAACAAGTGGGACTTCATCAGACTAAAGAGCTTCTGCAAGGCAAAGGAAACCATGATCAAAATGAAAAAACAACCCACCAAGTAGAAAAAATATTTGCTAATCATATATCCCATAAGGGTTAATCTCCATAATAAATAAAAAGCTCACACAACTGAACTACAAAAAAATAAACAACCCAATCAAAAAGTGGGAAGATATGAACAGACATTTTTCCAAGAAAATATACAGATGGCTAATAAGCACATGAAAATATGCTCAACATCACTAATCATCAGGGAAATACAAATCAAAATTACACTTAGATATCATCTTACACCCGTTAGAATGGCTATAGTCATCAAGACAAAAAATAACAAACATTGGAGAGGGTGTGGAGAAAAGGGAATTCTCATCCACTGCTGGTGGGAATGCAAACTGGTGCAGCCACTTTGGAAAACAACATGACGATTTCTCCAAAAATTAAAAATAGAAATACCATATGACCCAGCTATCCCACTATTCGGTATTTATCCAAAGAACTTGAAATCAACAATACAAAGAAACTTATGCACCCCTATGTTCACTGCAGCACTATTCACAATAGCCAAGACATGGAAGCAACCTAAGTGCCCAATGACTGATGATTGGATAAAGGAGATGTGGTATATATACATAACAGAATACTACTCAGCCATAAAAAAAGACATAATCAGGGGCCAGCCCAGTGGCTGAGTGGTTAAGTTCGAGCACCCTGCTGCAGCAGCCCAGGGTTTCGCTGGTTTGGATCCTGGGCGTGGATGTGACACCGCTCGTCAGGCCACGTTGAGGCGGCGTCCCACATGCCACAACTAGAAGGACCTGCAACTAAGATATACAACTATGTACTGGGGGGTTTTCGGGAGATAAAGCAGAAAAAAAAAAAAGATTGGCAACAGTTGTTAGCTCAGGTGCCAACCTTAAAAAAAAAAAAAAAAAACCAGGGGAAAAAAAAGACATAATCGTCCCATTCGCAACCACATGGATGGACCTTGAAGGCATCATGTTAAGCGAAATAAGCCAGACAGAGAAAGACAAACACCAAATGATTTCACTCATATGTGGAATATAAACAAACTTACGGACAAAGAGAATAATTTAGTGGTCTCCAGGGGAAGGGGGGGAGAGGGTGGGCACAAGGGGTGCAGGGGTACATTTATATGGTGTTTGACAAATATTAATGTACAACTGAAATTTCACAATGTTATAAACTATTTAGACCACAATTAAAAAATTTTAAAAGAAGGATACTTTCTTAACATGATAGAATATACGTACACATATATACACCTTACTTCTAAAGCTAGTTTCTTATCTAATGGGCAAACACTACACACAATTCTTCTAGGATTGGAAACAAGACAAGGATGTACACTATCCATTACTATTCAATATTGTACTAGAGATATTAGCCAATACAATTAGATAAGGGAAGTCAATTAGAGGCATCAGAATGGGTAAAGAAGAACTAAAAATGTCTATATTTTCAGATGATATGATAGTATACCTGGAAACCTCCAGAAAAATCAATGATAAAACTAATTTAAACAGTAAAACAATTCGGTGAAGTAGCAAGATATAACGTTAACATACAAAAATCAATAGCCTTTATACACACAGACAATGAATAGTTAGAAGACATAATGTGAGAGACAACCTCAGTTTACTATAGCAACAAACAAGATTAAGTACTTAGGATTAAATTTTTAAAAAATCTGCAAGAACTATATAAGGAAATGTTAAAAGACTACTAAAAGATGTGAAAATAGACTTGTACAAATAGAAAGACATCCCCTGTTCTTGGATAGCATGACTGAACATTATAAAGATGTAAGCTCTCCCTAAACTAATGTGTAAGTTTAATGCAATCCTAACAAAAATACCAACGAGCCATTTCATGGAGTCAGACAAGCTGATACCAAAGTTCATATAGGAAAACAAACATACAGGAATAGCAATAAAACACTGAAAAAGAGAAAACTATGTGGGAACTAGCTTTACTAGGTATTAATAAATATAAGTCATTATAATTAAAACACATAAGTCACTATAACCAAAACAGTGTGGTAGTGGTGAATGAATAGGCAAATGGACCAGTGGAACAGAACAGAAAGTTAGAATTAGACCCAAATACGTGTGCAAACAGTATATGACTAAGGTGGTATTACAAATCACTACCTATTAAGGTAAAGATGAAATTTCTAATAAATTTGTGTGACAAAAATTCCATTAATCAAGGCAAAAAACAAGCAACAACCTGTGAGAAAATATTCAGAGCATATACATAAACAAAAGGCCAATATTCTAAAATATAAAGACTTCTTAAAAATAAAGGGGCATCACATCCAGTAGGCTGGCCATAATGAAAAAGATAATAGCACGTGTTGGCGAGGATATGGAAACTGGAACCCTCATACACTGCTGGTGAGAATATGAAATGGTGTGGTTGCTTTGGAAAACAGTCTGACAGTTCTCAAAAAGTCAAACATACAGTGACCATATGACCCAGTGATTCTACTCCTAGGTATTATCCAAGAGAAATAAAAACATACGACCACATAAAAACTGGTACAGGAACATTCATAGTACCATTCTTTGTAATAACCAAAAAGTGGAAACAACCCAAATGTGCATGAACTGATGAATGGATAAACGAAACATAGTGTACATCCATGCAATGGAATATCATTCAGCCGTAAAAAGGAATGAAATACTGATTTACCCTGCAACATGGATAAACATTTAAAACATGCAAAGTGAAAGAAGCCGGTCACAAATCCAAGTTGAGGGATGTTCAACAACATAATTGACCAATTCTCTTCAAAAGTGTTGGGGCCGGCCTGGTGGCACAGTGGTTAAGTGCGCATGTTCTGCTTCTGGCGGCCTGGGGTTCGCTGGTTCAGATCTTGGGTGTGGACACGGCACCACTTGGCACACCATTCTGTGGTAGGCGTCCCACATATAAAGTAGCGGAAGATGGGCATGGATGTTAGCCCAGGGCCAGTCTTCCTCAGCAAAAAGAGGAGGATTGGCAGCAGTTAGCTCACGGCTAATCTTCCTCAAAAAAAAAAAAAAAAAAAATTAAAAAAAAGTGTCAGGATCATGAAAGACAAGGAAACACTGAAGAACTGTCACTGACGGGAGGGAAGTAAGGATGAATGATGACCTAATGTGCCGTGAAATCCCAGATAGGATCTTGGAAGGAAAAATGGACATTAGTGGAAAAATTGGTGAAATTTGAATAAGAACTGTACTAATGTTAGCTTCCTGGTTTTAATAATTGGCCATGATTAGCATTAGGGGAAGCTGGGTGAGAGATATATGGAAACTCTCTGTACTATTTTTGCAACTTTTCTGTAAGTCCAAAATCAGTTCTGAATAAAAAGTTAAAAAAAAAATCAACAATAACTATACTGACACCATTCTCTAAAGTCAATCTCTGACATCCAGAAGTGAGGAGGAATAGAATTTAAACTAAAAGTTCATTTGTCCCTACTTACCTTAATTAACTGACAATAATTAAGATGAAATGCCACAGCAGAAAGTTTCCATAGACACAACTACCTTTGGCAGAAGCTTACAACTGGGGTACCCAACATGACCACAGGTCCTATGTGTGGTAGAAAGGGGAGTCATGCCAAGAGTCAGTTGGAGGAACTTTTGAAAGATTTAAGAGCTTTAAAGTATTATTAACCAGCTACCCTAATTAAACTGCTTCGTTTAAATCTATTTTGGATTTTATTCTAACAAGCCAAATTAGTATTATTTAGAGTGTATGGCCACATGCTGTTTTAAACTTGATTCCAAATCCATCTGGTAATTAACCACCGTGTGTGTAAAATAATGAAGCTTATGTCTTTCGCGGAGCATAACAGAATCCACATGAGTACCTCACGGTCACTCAGTCACTTTCAGGACGGTGGAGAAGGGTAAACTGCCCGATCTCCAGATGCTTGCTGATGGTGGGGTGCTGAGGAGTGCTTAGAAGATGGGTTAGGCCTGCAAATCACCACCTGTGTTACCAAAAGCAATTCCAGAGGCAAGTAATAATAGTAAAATCCATTTGTATGAATAATTGAAACTGCTTCAATCTTGTGAAAGTGTGTGTTATTTTGTATCAACGTATAACATAGACTCTATGCTTGCTATGAGAGACAGTATCAAGGCAAGTCCCTCGGCATTACCTTCCAGCCAGGATGGCCACTCTCAAACTCTCTAAGGTGAGAATTCTGGGTCTCTCTTGTCCCTACATTACTGTGAATATGGCAATCACAAGCTGAAGAGGTTTATCACATTACCGCTAGTGTTATTAGGCTGCTAACAATGATTTGTATCTGGTGACTCAAGTTACACAGTCAGCCAAGAAGAATTTTACTGTGCTCCCTAGAGGGTAAGACTATCCTTTCTATGTGGTCTACATGGGCCCAAATGTACAAGTCCACCGCATTTGTACAAAATTGTAGTCCTCTTCTTACGAAATGTCTTGTGTGAGTTTGAGTTATATACCGTGGCCTGGGTACATGCAAGGTTGCAACTGTGCGCTGGAAAGTATTTCCATCAGCATCTTTTTAACATGTGGTACAGGAGTTGACAGCCTAGGTACCACAGGAGGACACTTACATACCCAGACTGTGATGACATTATAACCTGACTCTCCACCCTTCCCTGTAGCCACACCCTCAGCCATGTAACTTTGCATTTACCTCTCAAAGAGCAGTAGGGTGCAATTCTCCATCCTTGGGCTCAGCCAATGGGATGTTGGCAGATAGGAAGCAAGCTGCTGTGAATGCATCACTAGGCCTACTCACTCTTAGGCTTCCAGCATCCCCAGGAAGACATACTGGGCTAGCCATCTAGTCCCAGGAGGATGAGAAACTTGTGGAACTGAACTGCCCCAGCCAAGGGCACAGTTCCAAATCAACATACAGATGCATGAGAAATGTTTATTGTTGACTGCCCCTGAAGTTTTGTGGTTATTTTTACGAGGTATGGCTAACTGATACTCATACCAATTGGTTGCAAAGATGTAGGAAGACCTTGTAACAGACATTAGTCAAGGGCATGACTTGCCCTTCATGTCACTCATTGGTAACAAAGGGAGAGGAAAATTAAATGATGTGGAGAATCAGTCTAGGAAGTCTAAATTCTTGTAATTGACAATCCAGAAAATGAGAACAGTAGTATTCAGAGTAAATTTTAAATTTTCTGGCACTGAAGCAGGACAGGAGTATGCAGATTAGAAATTACCATAAGTGCAGAGCAAGATAAATAGAAAAAACCACACACCTGGTTGTATCATGGTGAAATTTCAGAATACCAAGGATAAAGGGAAAATCCGGAAAGCTTAGGAGTGGGTGAGTGAGGAGGGATGAGAGTCAGATTGCATTGTTCCTTTCATCAGTAAAATCAAATGCTGGAAAATACTAGAGTAATATTTTCAAAACTTGATTTTTTTTAAGTATAGATAGTCTAATATCCAATCCCAGCCAAATTAACAGTCCAATGGAATGACAAAACAAAGGCTTCCTCCCACAGATGCTCACTGAAAAAAAATCCAGAGTAATAGTTCAGCCAGATTCCCTTAATCTTTGCAGATTTAGGTAGGAGTACAAATGAAGGTTTTGAATTTGTGACATCCCCCTCTCTTTATTCTTACCACTAGCTCCATCTTCTTCTGCAAGGGAAATCACATCACGCATGTACAACCTTAGTCTTCCGGTCCAAGTTCCGTCCTATCCACCCTGAGCAGCCTCCCCCTGGGCAGACCTCAGGTCCAGCTAGAAGTGTGGTCTGCCCACAGGAGGTAAGGCCCAGGGAAGAGGCCTGCACAGGCCCTGAAAGTGGCCTTGGGCCACGTGGGCAGGGAATTCTGAAACCCCAGGTACTCAGAGCGTGATCTTGAAGATGTTCTGAATAGGTCCCATGGACTTTTTACCCAGTGGGAAGGGGTTTGGCTGGAGAAGACTCAGAGCGAGGCCCTATAAAGCTTGGGGTCTTCAGCAGAGGCCCAGTTCTCCAGGTCTGGGGGTGGTATTAAGTCCAACAAAATGAAAATTGAATCACAAAGAAAGACATAGGACACAATAAACCAACAGGGAATAGACAAACATACCATGGAACAGAACAGATCCATGCTTAATGGGGTTTAGCATGTAATAATTACAACAACATTGAGAACAACTAACATTTATTGAGAGCTCACTACATACAATATTCTCATTGATCCCTTCTCACTTATGGGGAAACTGAGAGAGGTCAAGTATAACACCAACTTCATAAAACAGCGCCATGGCATGCTCTTAGTGGCTACACTACTCTGTGACAAGATAAAAGCATCTCAGTTCAGTGGGGCAGGGACAAACTTTTCAGTAAATGGTGTTAGAAAAATTGGCTCTAAGATTGGTTAAGTAACACTAGTTGCTGTAACTTCAGTGGTTTAACAACATAAAAGATTGTTTCTTTCTCACTTAAAGTCCAAAATGCGTGTTCCTGATTGGTGGTGGCCCTCCTCCACACAATGATTCTGGGATCAAGACATCTTACATTTTAGGATATTTCCACTTTCAAACGGTTTCCAAGGGTGTGTGCTCAACTACACCAGCCAGAGGGAAAAGAGCACAGAGGATGAGGCTGGGTCTTTCTAGGCCAGGCCTAAACGGGGTCCATCATTTCTACCCACATTCCCCCTAGAACCTAGTCACGTAGTCACACTTACCTGCAAAGGAGGCTGAGAAAGGCAGATTGCTGTATGTCCAGGGAGAAGAAGTGTGTGTGAGCATCTAGCAGGCTCTGCCACACCTATCCATTTGGATTGAAAAAATAAGCTAGACTTGTACCTTATATCATATCCGCAACAACAAATTCAACATGGCTTAATAAGCTGACACCGAAATCAACTATGAAAGTATTAGAACAAAATATTTTTTATAATCTTTGGTTTGGAAACAGCTTAAATAAATCACAGAACCCAGAAGCTATAAAGGAAAAGATTAGCAAATTTAATTATACAAAAACTAAAAACATCTGAACAAAAGATGCTGTAAACAATGTAAAGCAAGTAACAGATCAGAAGAAAATATTTACAACATATGTAAGTGACAATAGATAGATATGTAAAATATGTAAGTACTTATACAAATCATCCAGAAAAAAGACAACTCAGTGGAAAAATACACCAAAGAGATGAACAAATTTTCTGAAGAAAAGCATCAAATGCCTAGCAAACATATGAAGGGGTGTTCAAACACAACATAATCAATAAAATGCAAACTTAAATAATAAATAACTTTTGCCCATCAGTTTGGCAACAACAAAAAATATTTATTTTGTCCAGTATTGAGTGTGAGGAAATAGGCACTTCTTTATCCTATTTGTAAGAATGTAAATTGTCACAGCATTTTAGAAGGGCAATTTGTCTCTATCAGGTAAAAATGTCTATGACTTTCAACTCAGCAAGATTTTTGCATATGTATATGAGGTGGCATAGCTAAGAATGTTCATTGCATTATTGTTTAAAGTACTAGAAAAAATTTAAACAATCTAATCGTCCATCAGTAGAAGAAGAATATAGAGTTATATTGTCAAATGAGCTATGTTGTTAATATATACCATGGAATACCATGCCACGAATATAAAGAATGAGACAAAGCTCAATGTACAACACAGAAAGATCTCCAGGACATATTTTTCTAACAGAAAAAGTCAGTCACAGGGCAAAAGGAACAGTTTAATCACTATGATTTTAAGAAAAGCTACAAAATATGCCATGCATTTTTATATGCACATTTATAAATGCATTTTAAAAGGTCTGGAAAGATACTACTAAGCTGAAAACACAAGTTATGTCTGAGGATGGGCCCATGCCCATCTGAATTTAACTGAATTTAATAGGAGTCATTGGATTTTGCTATTGGGACATCACTAATGACATTTGAAGATCAAGTCTCATGGGAATTGTGAGACCAGAAACAAAATGAAAGAAGTGAATGAATGGAAGGAGATGGGAATGGGAAGTGAGCATAGAAAGAACTAAGACGTGAAGTCCCAGAGAAAATGGACTAGAAATGTACAATGACCGTAAGGGGCAAAATGGAAGGGCTTAGTGGTACAGAAGAACTCGGTAGACCAGCTGATGAAATGTGAAGGTGAAGGGACTCCTGAAGAAGACTGCAACCAGAACTCAGGATGAGTTTGGGGAGTGTTTTGGGCTCAGAGGTTGGCTATGTGTCAGATGTTACTGGTCGGGTTGGGGAGGCAGGGAGTCCTGGGTTGACTCTGTCTTGTTAAAGAAAATTAGTGAACAAGTGAAAGGAGAAGTTTCCATAGAAAAATGTCTTCAAGGGTCTACAAATTTGGAAGTTACAAAAATTGTTTCAAATCCCTATTGATGATATATTGTTTTGGAAGTCTACCCATTGATTTCTATAGCTCACCTGAGATAATTCTTTTTGGTGAGGTACCATGAAATAATAAGAAATATGTGTATTGGTCTCAGCCCCCAGTTCCTGACACAGGACTCCTAAAATCCTTATAAATAGGGGTGTCAGGAGAATCTTTTGTTCTAATATTTGGTCTTTGACCCCAATTCCTGACATAGAGCTGCTAAATCTCTTGGAATTTCCTAGGTGATAGCAGTGTCTTCTGTTCTAATGAGGTGACTCCTGGGTGGCTCCTGGATGGGGGCGGGTCACCAGAAAGACCAGGCCATGATTAGAAGCTTGGAATTTCCAACCCCACTCCAAATTCTCTAGAGAGAAGAGAAGGGCTGGAAGTGGAGTTGATAACTGATCATGCCTACATGAGGAAGCCTCCTTAAAAATCCCAATAGTATTGAGTTCAGGGAGCTTCCAGGTTGGTGAACACATGGAGGTGCTGGGAGAGTGTCGGGCCCAGAGAGGGCATGGAAGCTCCATGCCCCTTCTCACATACCTTGCCTTATGCATCTCTGCCATCTGGATGTTCATCTGTATCCTTTATCACATCCTTTTATAACAAACTGGCAAACAGTAAACTGTTTTCCTGAGTTCTGTGAGCCTCTCCAGCAAATTAATAGAACCTGATGAGAGGGTCATGAGAACCTCTGATTTATAGCTGATCCGTCAGAAGCACAGGTGACAACCTGGACTTACAATTGACATCTGAAGAGCACAAGCAGTCTTGAGGAACTGAGACCTTCCCTGTGGGATCTGATGCTATCTCCAGGTATTTTGTGTCAGAAGTGAGTTAAATTGTAGGCTATCCAGCTGGCGTCACAGAATGGCTTGGTGTGGGGAAAACTTCCACACATCTGGTGTTAGAAGTGTTGCGAGTTTGGTAGTAGTGTGAGAGTAAAGGAGAAACACAGAAGTGAGTTTTTTCTACTCAGATATGAACAAATAAATGAATCAATGAACACCACACAGACGCACACCTTTACAAGCTGGTTTTCTAGCTAGCTTCCCTCCCAAGGGTAGCTGGCTTAATACACCCAACTTCCGGTTTTCACTCCTGCCGCATGCTGAGCTTTCCTCAGCCAAGCTGACTCTGCAAGGCTCACCACCAAGTCATCCAGGTCAGTCTAGCAGAGATGCCGGCCCTGTAAACCTGACGCATCTGTGTTCTCTCCTTAACCCACACAGGCTCTTGCTGAACTAATACGTGATTTATTTGCAGGAAGCTGCAAGGGACTTTAGTATACTAGTCTATTTGTAATAGGTCTTTGTTTCTATCCGCCAACTAATATGTGCATCATACAGTCTTTTCTTTCGTCTTGGCAAAAACATTTTACTGGATCTGAAATCACAGTAAGGTTTATTTCAGCATTAGACATTTATTATTTAATATATTCTAAGGAGGAGACCGATTAAGAAATATGGCATACCAAGAAGATATAGAAGTGGCTGATAAGCACATGAAAAGATGCTCAACATCATTACCTATCAAGGAAATGCAAAAATGAAAACCACAATGAGATACCACATCACATCTACGAGGACGGCTAAAATTAAAAAAGGAATAAAGCGTTGGTGAGGATATGAAGAAGTTGGAGTGCTCATATACTGCTGGTGGATGTGTAAAATGGTACAGCCTTTGTAGAAAACAGTTTGGCAGTTGCTCAAAAATTTAACCATAGAGTTACCATATGACCCAGAAATTCCACTCCAAGGCATATACCCAAGACAACTGAAAACATATATTCACACAAAAACTTGTATATGAATGTTCATAGCATTACACATAATAGCCAAAAAGTATAAACAACACAAATCTCCAGCAACTGACAAATGATAAACAAAAATCTAAATACCTGTGTGTTAATGAGCAGATTTGCAAAGAGATTTACTGCTCTTATCTCTGTGAAATCTTCCCTGTCCTTTTACAAAAAACATAAAGAGCGGAGATAAGCAGGAGAGGTAATTTGGTCTCACACATGCAGAGAATGCTGTTAGTAGTAAATTGGTCCTAGTAGAGGATCAAAAACTAAGCTTTCCAACACTAAACTTGGGGACTCAGCCTGCATGACTTTAGCTTCCACCTCAAGAAACTAGAAAAAGAAGAGCAAACAAAACCCAAAGTAAGCAGAAGAAAGGAAATAATAAAGATGGAAGCAAAAATCAATGAAACAAAAAAAATTGGAAAGTCAATGGAGAATATCAATGAGATTTCTAGATAAAACAAAATAAATTTTTGTGGGCATGGATTAGGTAAAGATGTTTTAGATATAGCACCAAAAGCACAATTCATAAAAAAACAAATTGATAAACTGGACTTAATCAAAATTAAGAAATTTTTCCAAGTACATTGTTAAGAGATGGGAAAAAAATATTTATAAACCACACATCTGATAAAGGACTTGTATCCAGTACATATAAAGAAATTTCAAAACTAAATAATAAGATAGCAAACAGCACAGTAAAAATTGGGCAAAAGATGTGAGGACACTTCATCAAAAAAGATCTATGGAGGCAGATAAGCATTTGAAAAATGCTCAACATCATTAGTTATTAGGGAAATGCAAACTAAAACTATAACGGGATACCACTACATATGCACTAAAATGGTTGATGAAAATGAAAAGGAGTGACTATACCAGGTTGGCCAGAATGTGGAGAAACTAGAACTCTAGTAAATTGATAGTGGGAATGTAAAATTATGTAACCACATTGGAAAACTGCTTGGCAATTCCTGAAAAAAGTTTAATACACATCTATCACATGGTCCAGCCATTCCAATCCTAGATATTTACCCAAGTAAAATGAAAGCCAGGTTGCAGAATGCAATATACAAAATTAGTCGTATTTTTGACACACTTGCAATGAGCAATCCTAAAATGAAATTAAGAAAACAAATCCATTTACAGTGGCATCAAAAAGAATAAAATACTCAGGGATAAATTTAAGAAAACAGGTGCAAAATTTATACTCTGAAAACTATAAAACATTGTTACAATAAATTAAAGAGCATCTAAATAAGTGGAATGATATCTCACGGTTGTCAATAGGCAGACTTAATATTGTTATTAATAGCAATACTCTCCAAACTGATCTACAGATTCAATGCAATGCCTATCAGAATCCTAGCTGGCTACTTTGTAGAAATTGACAAACTGGTCCTAAAATTCATATGGAAACTAAAGGGACGCAGACTAGTAAAATAATCTTGAAAAAGAAGAACAAAGTTGGAGGACTTACACTTCCTGATTTCAAAACTTACAACATAGCATCACTAATAAAGACAGTGTGGTACTGGCATAAGGATAGACATATAGATCAATGGAAGAGAAGTGATTGTTGACAAGGGTGCAAAGATTATTCATTCAATAGGAAAAGAAGAATCTTTTCAACAAACAGTTCTATAACAAATAGGTATCCAAATGTAAAAGAATGAAGTTGAATTGCTACTTTACATTATATGTAAAATTAATAAAAAATTGACCAAAGATCTAAATTTAGGTCTTAAAACTATAAAACTCCTAAAGGAAAACATAGGGGCCCTTATAGTACATCATATATAAAATTAACTCAAAATGGGTCAAGAACCTAAATCTTAGGGCTAAATCTATAAAAGTCTTAGAAGAAAACATAGACTAAAACTTTCATGACATTGGATTGGGAAATGATTTCTTGGATATGACACCAAAAGCACAGCAATAAAAATAAAAATAGATAAATTTGACCATATCAAAATTAAAAATTTCTGTGCATCAAAAGACACAATCAAGAGAGTGAAAAGGCAATGTATGAAGTGGGAGAAAATATTTGCAAATCATATATCTGATAGGGTTTAATATTCAGAATATGTGAAGAACTAGTCATGAACAACACCAACAAAACAAACAACCTGATTAAAAATGGGCAAAGGAGGAGTCGATCCAAGATGGCAGTGTGAGTAGTCTTCTTTGTCTCTCCCCCTTCGAATCTACAACTAATTGGACATTCATCGCTTAACAAAGGATATCCATATAGCATCTCAGGACACCGGAGAGACCCACGCTGCTATACTTCGGAAGGCGGACGGACTTCCTTCCGGGAGGAGGTGGAGATAGGTGAAGACTCTCCGACCCCGACCCCTGAACAGCCTAGTACCTGCAAGCAGCTTTCTTCCAGTGGATGCCCCCAGAACATCACCACACACCAAGGGCAGGAGGGAGCGCACACCAGAGGAGCGACGGTGGAAACAGGTGACCAGAGCCCTACCTAAGCCCCCTGCAATTACACCTAAGCCCAGAGGGAAGCTCCAGAGTTACACACCAGAGGCAGTGGGGAAAACCCCTACCCGCCATTAGCAGAGAGGCCCTGCCCAGCACCCACAATGCCGGGAGGATCCCGAAGAGGAGGATCCCAGGCAGGGCAGCAGCTGGCCAGCTGCCACTGAACTCAAGGTCTCTGGCTATCCCCCAGACAGGGCAAGGGGCTCCCCGAGATCCTGGGGGAGAGGACTGGGGCTGGGTGGAGTTCCAGCGACCCAGCTCCGTGGCCCAGGGGGAAACTCTACAGTCTCACAGCAGCCTCATCGAAAGCCTCTGCACAGGACTAGCAGAGAGCACCCACCCGGCAACCACAAGGCTGGAAGACCCTGGGGCAAAAGTAGCATAGCTAGATGAGCTAAGCACAGACTGCAGAAGATGCCCATAGCTCTGCTGTGACCCATAGTGGACAAGTGAGATTTTGTGGGTGCCAACAGTGACAGAGCTGCAAATATAAGTGATCCTATCCCTAGCTGCTGGGAAAGCCCATAACACCGCTGCAGACCCTAAGGAGGGACCACGTCTAGGTGGTCTGCAACAGTAGGCACCAGCAGCCTGAAGCCCCCTTGTGACGGTCCCCACAGCTGAAGAGGGAACCCAAGGACCACTGTGACTACGAGGAGGGGCCCAGGCCCAGTTAGCAACAGCTGATAGGGTTCCTGGTTGGAGCAGTATAAACAGCTGTCCCCCCACCACAGCAGTAGAAACAAGTGGAAGCAGTAACTAAACTCTATCTCTATGCAGAGGCACAAATCTACACCATCATGCAATATGAAAAAATATATTAAATCTCCAGAACAGAAGGAAAATGACAAATACACAGAAAACAATCCCAAAGACAATGAAATATATAACCTAAATGATGATGACTTCAAAACAGCCATCATTAAAAAACTCAATGAGTTAAAAGAGAATTCAGATAGACAACTCAACGAGTTCAGGAGCTATGTCACAAAAGAGTTCGATACTATAAAGAAGAACCAAACAGAAATACTGGAAATGAAGAACACAATAGAGGAGATTAAGAAAAATCTAGAGGCACTGAACAGTAGGGCCGATAATATGGAGGAAAGAATTAGCAATTTGGAAGATAGGAATATAGAAATACCGCAGGCAGAGGAGGAGAGAGAACTAAGACTAAAAGGAAATGAAGAAACTCTCCGAGAATTATCTGACGCAATTAGGAGATGCAACGTAAGGATTATAGGTATACCAGAGGGAGAAGAGAGGGAGAAGGGGGCAGAAGGCCTGTTCAAAGAAATAGTGGCTGAGAACTTCCCAAACCTGTGGAGAGAGATGGAACTTCATGTGACAGAAGCCAATAGATCTCCAAACTTTATCAATGCAAGAAGACCAACCCCAAGGCATATAGTAGTGAAGCTAGCAAAAGTCAACAAGAAGGAGAAAATACTATGGGCAGCCAGGCAGAAGAAAGTAAGCTACAAAGGAACCCCCATCAGGCTATCAGCAGATTTCTCAGCAGAAACTTTACAGGCTAGAAGAGAGTGGAATGATATATTCAAAAATCTGAAGGACAAAAACCTGCAGCCGAGAATTACCTACCCAGCGAAAATATCCTTCAAAAACGATGGAGAAATAAAAACTTTCCCAGATAAACAAAAATTAAGGGAGTTCATTGCCACAAAACCACCTCTTCAAGAAATGCTCAGGAAAACCCTCATTCCTGAAAAATCAAAAAAAGGAAAGAGGCTACAAAACCAAGAGCAAAGGAGATAAGTAGAAGGACAACAACAGAGAGTAGCAGCTCTCCATCAGAACAGATTAAACCATGGGACGAGAAACAAAGGAAATTGAAGAGAACCGGAAAACAAGACATAAAATGGCAGCAATAGGCCCCCACATTTCAATAATCACTCTAAATGTAAATGGATTGAACTCTCCAATCAAAAGACACAGAGTGGCGGGACGGATCAAAGAACAAGACCCAACAATATGCTGCCTCCAGGAAACACACCTCAGCCCCAAAGACAAACACAGACTCAGAGTGAAGGGATGGAAGACAATACTCCAAGCTAATAATGAACAAAAGAAAGCAGGTGTCGCTATACTAATATCAGACAAAGTAAACTTCAAAGCAAAACAGATAAAGAAAGACAAAGAGGGGCAGTATATAATGATAAAAGGGACTCTCCACCAAGAAGACATACACTTATAAATATATACGCACCCAACACAAGAGCACCAAAATTTGTAAAGAAACTATTAACAGAACTAAAAGAAGATATCAACAACAATACAATAATAGTAGGGGACCTCAACACCCCATTAACACCAATGGATAGAACATCCAGATAGAAAATCAACAAGGAAATTATAGAATTAAATGAAAAATTAGACCAGATGGACTTAATAGATATATATAGAACACTTCATCCAAAAACAGCAGGTTACACATTCTTCTCAAGTGTGCATGGAACATTCTCAAGGATAGACCATATTTTGGGAAACAAAGCAAGCATCAATAAATACAAGAGAGTTGAAATAATATCAAGCATCTTTTCTGATCATAATGCTGTGAAACTAGAAATCAACTACAAGAATAAAGCAGAGAAAGGTGGAAAAATGTGGAGACTAAACAACACGATACTGAACAAACAATGGATTATTGAAGAAATTAAAGAAGAAATCAAATATTATCTGGAGACAAATGAAAATGAGAACACATCATACCAAATCATTGGGGATGCAGCAAAAGCAGTTCTAAGAGGGAAATTCATTGCAATACAGGCTCACCTTAGTAAACAAGAAAAAGCTCACATAAACAACCTCAAACGACACCTAACAGAATTAGAAAAAGAAGAACAAACAAAGCCCAGAGTCAGTAGAAGTAGGGAAATAATAAAAATAAGAGCAGAAATAAACGATATTGAAACAAAAAAGACAGTAGAAAGGATCAATGAAACAAACATTTGAGTGATGAAACATTTGGTCCTTCCAAAAAATTAACAAAATCGACAAACCCTTAGCCAGACTCACCAAGAAAAGAAGAGAGAAATCTCAAATAAATAAAATTAGGAGTGAGAGAGGAGAAATCACAACAGATACCAAAGAAATACAAGGGATCATAAGAGAATACTATGAAAAACTATATGCCAACAAATTGAACAACCTAGAAGAAATGGACAAATTTCTAGACTCTTACAATCTCCCAAAACGGAATCAGGAAGAAATGGAGAATCAGAATAGGCCAATCATAAGTAAAGAAATAGAAACGGTAATCACAACCTACCCAAAAATAAGAGTCCAGGACCAGACGGCTTCTCTGGAGAATTCTACCAAACATTCAAAGAAGATTTAATACCTATCCTTCTCAAACTATTCCAGAAAATTGAGGAAGATGGAGTACTCCTTAACACATTCTATGAAGCCAACATCACTCTAATCCCCAAACCTGACAAGGACAACACAAAGAAGGAGAACTACAGGCCGATATCACTGATGAACATAGATGCAAAAATCCTCAACAAAATTCTGGCAAACCGAATACAGCAATACATCAAAAAGATTATACACCATGATCAAGTGGGATTTATACCAGGGACACAGGGATGGTTCAACATCCGCAAGTCAATCAACGTGATACACTACATTAACAAAATGAGAAACAAAAACCACATGATCATCTCAATAGATGAAGAGAAAGCATTTGACAAGATCCAACATCCATTTATGATAAAAACTCTCAATAAAATGGGTATAGAAGGAAAGTACCTCAACATAATACAGCCCATATATGACAAACCCACAGCCAACATCATACTCAACAGACAAAAACTGAAAGCCATCCCTCTGAGAACAGGAACAAGACAAGGGTGTCCACTTTCACCACTCCTATTTAACATAGTACTGGAGGTGTTGGCCAGAGGAATTCGGCAGGAAAAAGAAATAAAAGGAATCCAAATAGGCAATGAAGAAGTAAAACTCTCACTGTTTGCAGATGACATCTTATATATAGAAAACCCCAAAGAATCCATAGGAAAACTATTAGAAACAATCAACAGCTACAGCAAAGTTGCAGGGTATAAAATCAACATACATAAATCAGTAGCATTTCTATACACTAATGATGAACTAACAGAAAAAGAACTCAAGAACTCAATCCCATTCACAATCGCAACAAAAAGAATAAAATACCTTGGGATAAATTTAACCAAGGAAGTGAAAGATTTATACAATGAAAACTACAAGACTTTCTTGAAAGAAATTGATGACGACATAAAGAGATGGAAAGACATTCCATGCACATGGATTGGAAGAATAGACATAGTTAAAATGTCCATACTACCTAAAGCAATCTACAGATTCAACGCTATCCCAATCAGAATCCCAAGGACATTCTTTATAGAAATTGAACAAAGAATCCTAAAATTCATATGGGGCAACAAAAGACCGCAAATTGCTAAAGCAATCCTGAGTAAGAAAAACAAAGCTGGAGGCATCAAAATCCCCGATTTCAAAACATACTACAAAGCTACAGTGATCCAAACAGCATGGTACTGGTACAAAAACAGGTGCACAGATCAATGGAACAGAATTTAAATCCCAGAGATAAAACCACACATCTATGGACAGCTAATCTTTGACAAAGGAGCTGAGGGCCTACAATGGAGAAAAGAAAGTCTCTTCAACAGATGGTGCTGGGAAAACTGGAAAGCCACATGTAAAAGAATGAAAATTGACCATTCTTTTTCACCATTCATAAAAATAAACTCAAAATGGATCAAAGACCTAAAGATTAGGCCTGAAACAATAAGTCTTCTAGAAGAGAATATAGGCAGTACACTCTTTGACATCAGTTTCCAAAGAATCTTTTCGGACACTGTAACTCCTCAGATGAGGGAAACAATAGAAAGAATAAACAAATGGGACTTCATCAGACTAAAGAGCTTCTTCAAGGCAAGGGAAAACAGGATTGAAACAAAAAAAACAACCCGCTAATTGGGAAAAAATATTTACAAGCTACTTATCCAACAAAGGGTTAATCTCCATAATACACAAAGAACTCATACAGCTTAACAACAAAAAAACAAACAACCCGATCAAAAAACGGGCAGAGGACATGAACAGACACTTATCCAAAGAAGATATAAGTATGGCCAATAGACACATGAAAAGATGTTCATCATCACTAATCATCAGGGAAATGCAAATCAAAACTACACTAAGATATCACCTTACACCCGTTAGATTGGCAAAAATATCCAAAACCAAGAGTGACAAATGTTGGAGAGGTTGTGGAGAAAAAGGAGCCCTCATACACTGTTGGTGGGAATGCAAACTGGTGCAGCCAGTATGGAAAACAATATGGAGATTTCTCAAAAAGTTAAAAATAGAAATACCCTATGGCCCAGCCATCCCACTACAGGATCTCTAGCCTAAGAACCTGAAATCAGCAATCCCAAGAGTCCCATGCACCCCTATGTTCATCGCAGCATTATTTACAATAGCCAAGATGTGGAACCAACCTAAATGCCCATCAAGTGATGATTGGATATAGAAGATATGGTATATATACACAATGGAATACTACTCAGCCATAAAAAAGGACAAAATTGTTCCATTCGCATCAACATGGATGGACCTTGAGGGTATTATGTTAAGCGAAATAAGCCAGACCTAGAAAGACGAACTCTATATGACTCCACTTATAGGTGGAAGTTAACATATAGACAAGGAGAACTGATCGGTGGTTACCAGGGAAAAGGGGGTGGGGTGGGGCGAGGGCACAAAGGGTGAAGTGGTGTACCCACAACATCACTAACAATAATGTACAACTGAAATCTCACAAGGTTGTAATCTATCATAATCTCAATAAAAAAAAAAATGGGCAAAGGAGGGGCTGGCCCCGTGGCTGAGTGGTTAAGTTCACCACTCCGCTGCAGGCGGCCCAGAGTTTCATTGGTTCAAATCCTGGGTGCGGACATGGCACTGCTCCTCAAACCACACTGAGGCGTCGTCCCACATGCCACAACTAGAAGGACCCACAACAAAGAATATATAACTATGTACTGGGGGGCTTTGGGGGAGAAAAAGGAAAAAAAATAAAGTCTTTAAAAAAAAAATGGGCAAAGGACTTGAATAGACATTTCTCCAGAAAAGATATAGCAGTGGAAAGATGCTCAACATCACTAATCATTAGGGAAATACAAATCCAAACCACTATGAGATACACTTCACATCCAATAGGACAGCTACAGATAATAAGTTTTGGTGAGGATGTGGAGAAATTGGAACCTTTGCGCACTGTCAGTGGGAGTGTAAAATGGTGCTGCCACTATGGAAAACAGTATGGCAATTTCTTTAAAAATTAAAAGTAGAATTACTGTACGATTCAGCAGTTCCACTTCTGGGTGTGTACCCAAGAGAACTGAGAGCAGGGACTCCAAGAGATGTTTGTATATCCACGTTCTTAGCAACATTACTCATAATAGTCAAAATGTGGAAGCAATCTAAGTGTCTGTTGGTGGATGAATGGATAAACAAAATGTGATGTATATATATACACACATACACACATACATAGATACACACACACACACACACACAAATGGAATATTATTCAACCTTAAAAAGGCAGAAAATTCTAACACATGCTACAACATGGCTGAACCTTGAGGGCATTATGTTATATGAAGCAAGCAAATAACAAAAAGACAAATATTGTATGATTCCACTTACATGAAGTACCTAGAGTAGTCAAATTCATAGAATCAGAAGGTAGAATGGTGGTTGCCAGAGGCTGGAAGGAGGAGGGAATTAGGAGTTATTTAATGCATATAGAATTTCAGTTTTGCAAGATGAAAAATAGGTCTAGAGATTGGTTGCACAATAATGTAAATGTACTTAGTACTACTGAACTGTACATTTAAAAATGGTTAAGATAGGGGTAAATCTTCATGACTTTGAATTTGGCAATGGATTCTTAGATGTGACACCAAAAGCATCAGCAAAAAAAGAAATAAATAGATAAAGTGAACTTCATCAAAAATAAATTTTTTGCTTCATCCGACACTATCAAAAAAGTTAAAGACAGATGATACCGACATCACCATCATGGCAGAGAGAGTTGTTTCCTTTGTCTCTCCCCTCTAAGTTACAACCAATTGGACATCTATTGACCAACAGAGGATTCCTTGCACAGCACAATAGGACACATAAAAGATCCAGGAATCTATACTGCTGAAGGTGGGTGGACTGGACCCACGGGAGGCAGTGGAACTAGGGGCATAGCCTCCATCCCCTCCCCCAGCAGCAGCAATCCAGGGTGCAGATGCTCACACTGGTCCACATGCCTGTGAGAATACAGGAGTGGTTTGCTCCCTTCCCATCTCCCAGCAGATATAGTGTGCATACTCCCTCCCCCTCCCCTGGCAGTGGCCAGATCTTTCCAACAGTGGACATAGTATACAAAATTCAAATTCTCCTGAATGGGGCAGGGTGCTTTGACCTGAGTTTTCAAAATACACGAGCTAGCACCAGAGACCACAGGGTGCACAGCAAGCAACAACAAAAACCTCTCCCTGCTTCGCTCCTACTCCCTCCTAGCTGGGGCAGGTGGAACCTATGACCAGAGGCTTCAGGAACCACAGCAGAACCAGTGACTCAGCCCCCAGTGTTGGCACCCCCTACGCCAGTTCCACCAGCAGCAGGGGCTGCATGCAATTCCCTGGGCCTCTAGGCCCCTGGCAGCAACAGTGACACCTGTGAACCCAGCACCCCTGGCAGTGGTACAACAAGCACACCTAGACAACCCAGGAGCAGTAGCACAGGAGGTACATGGGACAGCATCATCTGAGCCTATGGAGAGTCCATGGAGAGCCAGTGGGGGAGCACAAGCCCCAAGTAGCCCTGGAAGCATAGAAGTGCTTGCAGTCTGGTGATCCCAGTGGCAACACTTGAAACTAAAGCAAGATCATAAGCATCAAGCCACCAGAAACTCTAGAGACATAAGCAGGACAAGGAGGGCACTGATGTGATATCCCTGGCAGAGGCAGTGGAGGGTGGAAGTGAGGTCTCTTAAATACAACCAGAAGCAGCAGAGAACCAAAGTAACCAAAGCCATACTCAAATAAGAAAGGTGGTTACTACCACAAATGCAATGGAATAGGATCAATTCATCAGCCACCATGAAGAACTACAGTAACATGGCAGAATAGAAGGAGAATGACAGCTCTCCAGAAACCAAACTTGCAGTCACAGAAAACTGCAATCAAACTGACAGAGAATTCAAAGTAGCTGTCATAAAGAAACTCAATGAGTTACAAGAAAACTCAGACAGTTCAATGAGCTCAGGAACAATATTAATGAATAGAGAGAGTACTTCACCAAAGAGATTGAAACTCTAAAAAAAACCCCCATAAATTCTGGAGATGAAGCATACAATTAATGACATGAAAAATAATGTAGAAAGCATTAAATGTAGAGCAGATGATATGGAGAAGAGAATTAGGGAGCTAGAAGATAGAAACCTAGAAATGACTCAGGTGGAGGAGGAGAGAGAACTAAGATTTTAAAAATTGAAGAAATTATTCAAGAAATATCTGACTCAAAACCACAAATCTATGGACATCTTATCTTCGACAAAGGAGCTGAGGGCATACAATGGGGAAAAGAAAGTCTTTTTAACAGATGGTGCTGGGAAAACTGGAAAGCCACGTGTAAAAGAATGAAAATTGACCATTCTTTTTCACCATTCACAAAAATAAACTCAAAATGGATCAAAGATCTAAAGGTAAGACCTGAAACTATAAGGCTTCTAGAAGAAAATATAGGCAGTACACGCTTTGATATCAGTATTAAAAGGATCTTTTCGGACACCATGTCTTCTCAGACAAGGGAAACAATAGAAAGAATAAACAAATGGGACTTCATCAGACTAAAGACCTTCAAGGCAAGGGAAAACAGGATTGAAACAAAAAAAACAACCCACTAATTGGGAAAAAATATTTACAAGTTATATATCTGACAAAGGGTTAATCTCCATGATATGTAAAGAACTCACACAACTCAACAACAAAACATCAAACAACCAGATCAAAAAATGGGCAATAGACATGAACAGACATTTCTCCAAAGAAGATATATGGATGGCCAATAGACACATGAAAAGATGCTCATCATCACTGATCATCAGGGAAATGCAAATCAAAATCACACTAAGATATCACCTTACACCCATTAGAATGGCAAAAATAACCAAAACAAAATGTAACAAATGTTGGAGAGGTTGTGGAGAAAAAGGAGCCCTCATATACTGCTGGTGGGATTGTAAGCTGGTGCAGCCACTATGGAAAACAGTATGGAGATTTCTCAAAAAATTAAAAATAGAAATACCATATGACCCAGCCATCCCACTACTGGGTATCTATCCAAAGAACTTGAAATCAGAAATTCCAAAAGTCCCACGCACCCCTATGTTCATTGCAGCATTATTTACAATAGCCAAGATGTGGTAGCAACCTAAGTGCCCATCAACTGATGATTGGATATACAATGGAATTCTACTCAGCCATAAAAAAGAATAAAATCATCCCATTCACAACATAGATGGACCTTGAGGGTATTATCTTAAGTGAAATAAGCCAGATAGAGAAGGACAATCTCTGTATGACACCACTCATATGTGGAAGTTAAACATGTAGACAAAGAGAACAGATTAGTGGCTACCAGGGGAAAGGGGAGTGTGGGGGTGGGCACAAAAGGTGAAGTGGTGCACCTACAACACGACTGACAAATAATAATGTACAACTGAAATTTCACAAGGTTGTAAACTATCATAATCTCAATAAAAATAAAAAAAAAAACCTGAAAAAAACCCCAAGAAATATCTGACTCAATTAGGAAAAGTAACATAAGGATTATAGGTATCCCAGAAGGGGAAGAGAGGGAGAAAGGAGCAGAGAGCTTATTCAAGGAAATAATAGCTGAGAACTCCCCAAACCTGGCAAAGAAACCAGACATGCAAGTACATGAAGCTAATAGAACTCCTAATTACCTCAATGCAAAAAGGCCTTCTCCAAGGCACATAATATTAAAACTGTCAAAAGTTAATGACAAAGAAAACATATCAAGGACAGCAAAACAGAAGAAAACGACCTACAAAGGAACCCCCAGCAGACTTTCAGCAGCTTTCTCAGCAGAAACCCTATAGAGTATGAGATAGTGAAATGATATATTCAAATACCAAAAGACAAAAATTACCAGTCAAAAATACTCTATCCAGGGGAGCAGCCCCATGGCTGAGTGGTTGAGTTCGTGTGCTCTGCTTCAGTGGCCGGGGGTTTTGCCAGTTTGGATCCTGGGCATGGACATGGCACCACTTGTTGGGCCATGCTGAAGCGGCATCCTGCATGGCACAACTGGAGGGACCTACAACTGGAATATACAAATGTACTGGGGGGCTTTGGGGAGGAAGAAGAAAAAGAAGAAGAAAAAAGAATACTCTATCCAGTGAAATTATCCTTCAGATATGACAGAGAAATAAAAGCTTTCCCAGACAAACAAAAGTGGGAGAGTTCATCACCACTAGACTAGCCTTACAAGAAATGTTGAAAGGAGTTCCCTATCTGAAACTAGAAAGCAAAAGTTTACAAAACCTTTAGCAAGGAGATAAATAGACAGAGAGAATCAGAAAACTACAGTTCTGTATCAAAATAGGTTAGTGAACACTTAATTATAACATAAAAGATAAAGGGAAAGAAGGCACCAAAAATAACTATAAAGTCTTCAATTTAATCACAAATTCACAATACAAAAGAGAATTTGTGACAACAAAAACATAGACAGGGAAGAGGAAAGGGAGGGAACATGCACAGGCTAATTGGTATAACAGGATATGAGAAAATGGACTATCTCATCCATGAGATCATTTATGCGAACCTCATGGTACCACAAAACAAGAAATCAGAGCAGAGTCATAAAGCATAAATAAAGAGAAAAAGATTACAGAAAACCACCAAACTGGAATGGCAACCATAAATACAAGGAAAAAGAAATGATGGAAGCATAGAACAACCAGAAAACAAAAGATAAAATGGCAGTATTAAGCCCTCATATATCAATAATCACTCTAAATGTAAATGAATTGAATTCACCAATCAAAAGACAGAGTGGCTGGATGAATTAAAAAGCAAGACCCAACAATATGCTGCCTCCAGGAAAAACATTTCAGTTCTAAACACAACCATAGGCTTAGAGTGGAGAGATGGAGGATGATACTCAAAGCAAATGACAAACAAAAGAAAGCAAATGTAGCCATACTTATATCAGACAAAACTTGAAGATAAAAAAGATAACAAGAGACAAAGATGGTCACTATATAATGTTAAAAGGGACATTCCAACAAGAAGACACAACACTTATTAATATATGTACACCTAACACAGGAGTACCAAAGCATGTAAAGCAACTATTCACAGACCTAAAGGGAGAAACTGACAGCAACAAGAGATGTTAACACCACACTTATGTCAATGAATAGATCATCTAGATAGAAAGTCAATAAGGAAAGAGTGGCCTTAAATAAAACACTGGACCAGATGGACTCAATAGATATATATAGAACATTCCATCCAAAAAGAGAAGAATACACATGCTTCTCAAGTGCACATGGAACATTCTCAAAGATAGACCATATGTTGGGAAACTAGGCAAGCCTCAATAAATTTAAGACTCATATCATATCAAGCATCTTTTCTGACCACAATGCCATGAAACGAGATACAAACTTAAAGAAAAAAGCTGGAAAAGTCACAAATATGTGAAGACTGAGCAACCATTGGATCAAGGAATATGTCAAAGGAGAAATTGAAAAATACCTGGAGAAAATTAAAATGAAAACACAACATATCAACTTATGTGGTGCAGCAAAAGTGGTACTAAGAGGGAAATTTATAGCAATACAGACCTACCTGAAGAAACAAGAAAAATCTCAAACAAGCAATCTTACACTGTACCTAAAAGAACTAGAAAAAGAAGAACAAAGAAAGCCCAAAGTCGATAGGAGGAAATAAATAATAAAAATCAGAGCAGAAATAAACAAAATAGAGACTAAAAAAAACAATAAAAAAGATCAATGAAACTGAGCTGGTTCATTGAGAAGATAAACAAAATTTACAAACCCTTAGCCAGACTCACTAAGAACAAAAGAGAGAAGACTCAAATAAATAAAATCAGAAATGAGAGGAGAAATTACAATGGATACCACAGAAATACAAAGGATCATAACAGAAAACTAGGAAAAGCTGCATGCCAACAAATTGGATATCTTACAAGAAATGGATAAATTCATAGTATCCTACAACCTCCTCAAAATGAATCAAGAAGAAATAGAGAATCTGGATAGATAGACCAATCACAAGTAAAGAGATAGAAACAACAATCAAAAACTTTCCAGGAAACAGAAGTCTAGGACTAGATGGCTTCTCTGGTGAATTCTACCAAACATTCAAAGAAGATTTAATACCCATCCTTCCCAAAATATTCTGAAATATTTAAGAGGATGGGATACTTCCTAACTCGTTCTATGAGTCCAACATTACCCTGACACCAAAAACAGACAAGGACAACACAAAAAAAGGAAAGTTATAGGCCAATATTGCTGGTGAACATAGATGTAAAAATCCTCAACAAAATATTAGTAGATCGGGTACAACAATACATTAAAAGAATCATACACAACGATCAAGTGGGATTCATTCCAGGGATGCAGGGATAGTTCAACATCCACAAATCAATCAATGGGACACACCACATTAACAAAACAACAAAAATCACATGACAATCTCAGTAGATGCAGAGAAAGCATTTAACAAGATCCAACATCCACTTATGACAAAAACTCTCAATAAAATGGGTATAGAAGGGAAGTATCTCAACATAATAAAGCCCATATACGACAAACCTACAGCCAACATCATACTCAATGGTGAAAAATTGAAAGCTATTCCTCTGAGAACAGAAACAAGACAAGGATACTCACTCTTGCCGCTTTTATTCAACATAGTACTGTAAGTTTTAGAGAAAGCAATTAGGCAAGGAAAAGAAGTAAAAGGTATTCAAATAGGAAAAGAAGAAATAAAACTGTCCCTATTTTCAGATGACATGCTTCTACATACAGAAAACCCTAAAAAATCCACCAGAAAACTATTAGAAATAATCAATGACTACAGCAAAGTTGCAGGGTAAAAATCAACATACAAAAATCAGTTGTATTTCTATACACTAACAATGAACTAGCAGAAAGAGAAATCAAGAGTACAATCACAGCAAAAAAAATAAAATACCTAGGAATAAATTTAACCAAGTGTTGTCCGCAGCTGCAAAGGGCAAGGAATGATAGGTACCGCCAAGGCTACTTGGTTGTTTAAGCAATCAGAATTTATTGGTAAAGGGGAACAGAATAAGGAGCAGGGAAGCAAACAACAAATTGGTACTGAAAACATCCACACCACAATCAGCCGGGGAAGTCCCAATAGTTTGTATGGCGGGCAGGAGTGCCGATTGTCCGGGTCTGAGGCAAAGCGTCCTCTCCTCAGTGAGACAACCAACTGTTCTATGCCTGTGACTCCCTTTTATCCTAAGGTTTCTCTAGGTTCTGACTCAGGGTTTCAGACATTTGGATACTTTGAGTTATTTGTTCTTGTTCCCATGGATGGGATGTTTCTAAAGTCCAGTCAGCTGCCCGTCAGGGTGGCCAGCCCAGACAAGGAACATGATGCAGGACATATTCTTTGTAACTTGTGCCTTAGAGTCAGGGCCGAAGTGGTCATCTTTGGCCCTGAGCCCAGACACATTTCTTCACGTAGGGCCCAGGCCCAGTGTCCTTGGAAGGCGGGGAGGTCAATGAACTCTGTACACCAAAGAAGTGAAAGACCTATTCATTGAAAGCTATAAGACATTATTCAAAGAAATTGAAGAAGACACAAAGAAATGGAAGGATATTCCATGCTCATGGATTGGAAGAATAACCATATTTAAAATGTCCATATTACCTAAAGCTATCTTCAGATTCAGTGCAATCCCAACCAGAATCCCAATGACATTCTTCAGGGAAATAAAGCAAAGAATCTTAAAATTTATGTGGAACAACAAAAGACTCTGAATAGCCTGAGGAATCCTGAGTAAAAAGAACAAAGCTGGAGGTATCACACTCCCAGACTTCAAAATATGCTACAAAGCTATAGTAATCAAAAAGGCATGATACTGGTACAAAAACAGACATACAGATGAATGGAACAGAATTGAAAGCCCAGAAATAAAACTACACATGTATGGACTGCTAATCTTTGACAAGGAAGCCAAAAATATACAATGGAGAAAGAAAGTCTCTTCAATAAATGATGTTGGAAAAACTGGACAGTCACATGGAAAAGAATGAAAGTAGGCCATTATCTTTCACCATACACAAAAATTAACTCAAAATGGATTAAAGACTTGAATGTAAGACTTGAAACCATAAAACTCCTAGAAGAAAATCTAAATAGTACTCTCTTTGACATTGGTCTTAGCAGCATCTTTTTGAATACCATGTCTCCTCAGGCAAGGGAAAGAAAGAAAAAATAAACAAATGGGATTACACCAGACTAAAAAGTTTCTGCACAGCAAAGGAAGCCATCAATAAAACAAAAAGACAACCCATCAACTGGGAGAAAACATTTGCAAATCATATATCTGACAGGGGATTAATTTCCAAAATATAGAAAGAATTCATACAATTCAACAACCAAAAAATGAATAGTCTCATCAAAAAATGGGAGAGGATATGACCAGAGATTTTTCCAAAGAAGATATACAGATAGATATTCAACATAACTATTAGGGAAATGTAAATCAAAACTACAATGAGATATCACCTCACACTTGTCAGAATGCCTATAGTTAACAAGACAAGAAATAACAAGTGTTGGAGAGGATGTGGAGAGAAGGGAACCCTCATACACTGCTGGTGGGAATGTAAACTGGTGGATGCACTGCTGATGGGTGCAGCCACTATGGAAAATAGTATGGAGATTTCCCAAAAAATTACAAATAGAAATATCATATGATCCAGCTATTCCACTAGTGGGTATTAATGCAAAGAATATGAAATCAATAATTCAAAAAGATATATGCACACCTATGTTCATCGCAGCATTATTCACCAGCCAAGACATGGAAGCAACTCAAGTGCCCATCAACAGATGAATGGATAAAGAAGATGAGGTATATATAAACAATGGCATACTACTCAGCCACAAAAAAGACAAAATCATGCCGTTTGTAGCAACATGGATGGACTTTGAGGGTACTATGCTGAGTGAAATAAGTCAGACAGAGAAAGACAAGTACTGTATGATTTCACTCACATGTGGAAGATAAACAAACAAACCCATAGATAAAGAGAACAGATTAGTGGTTACCAGGGGAGAAGGGGGTGAGGGGGAGGGTGAGGGGGTAAACAGGCACATATGTAACGGTGATGGATGAAAATTGGACTGTTGGTGGTGAAAACGCGGTCTATACAGAAACTGAAATATAGTGATGTACAACTGAAATTTACACAATATTGTAAGTCAATATGCCCTAAATAAAATAATTTTTTTAAAAAAATGGTGCTAATTGACTTTCTCACAGAACTGCATGAGATTGTCCTTTTCCTCACACCCCTGCCAGCACTGAATTTTACCTTTTTTTAAAAAAAATTAATTAATTGAAGGAGAAATTTAAAAAAAAGTTAAAGACAGCTCACACAATGGGAGAAAATATTTGCAAGTCATATATCTGATGAAAGATTTGTGTATAGAATATTTAAAGAACTCTTGCAACTAATAATAAAAGACAACTCTATTTAAAAATGGCAAAGGATCTGAATAGACATTTCCCCAAAAGAAATATAGAAATGACCAATGAGCACATGAAGAGATGCTAAATATTGTCTATGAACAGGGAAATAGAAGTCAAAAGCACAATGAGATACCAGTTCACATCCACTAGGATGGCTCTAATAAAAATTTTAGATAATAACAAGTGTTGGTGAGGATGTGGAGAAATTGGAACCCTCATCGTTGCTGGTGAGGATGTAAAATGGGACAGCCTCTTTGGGAAACAGTCTAGCAGTTTCTAAAAAATTTAACCATAAAGTTACCATTTAACCCAGAAATTTCACTCCTAGGCATATTCTCAAGAGAAATGAAAACGTATCAACACAAAAACTTAGACATGAATTCCATAGAAGCCTTATTCATAATAGCCAAAAAGCCAAAACAATTTAAATGTCAATCATTTGATAATAGAAAACAAAACGTGATATATACATTAAATGGGTTATTAGTCATCCATAAAAAAAGGATGAAGTACTGATATATGGTATACATGAACAAACTTTGAAAACATTTCACTAAATGAAAGAAGCCAGTCACAAAAGATCACATACAGTCTGATTCCATTTATATGAAGTATTCAGTACAGGCAAATCCACAGAGGCAGAAGGTAGATTAGCGATTTCTTAGGACTGGGGAGTGGGGATAGTGTAGAGGATTGGGGTTGATAAGTAAAGGGTATGGGATTTATTTTCTGAGGTGATTAAATGTTCTAAAATTGAATGTGGTGATGGTTGCCTAACTCTGTGATTATAGCAAAAACCACCAAACTGTACACTTAAAATGGCAGCATTTTATGGTACATGAACAATAAAGCTGTTACAAAAGAAGTTTCATGGTTTTCAATGTACAAGTCTTGGACTTCTTTGATTAAATTTATTCTTAATGGTTTTATTTCTTTTGATGCTAGTACAAATGAAATTATTTTCTTAATTTCATATTCTGATTGCTCACTGCTAGGGTATAGAAAAACAACTCATTTATATATGTTGAAATTTTATCCTGCAACGTTGCTGAACTTTTTTGTTAGCTCTAACAGCTTTTTTTGTGGATTATTTAGGGTTTTCTATATATAAGATCAAGTCATCTGAAATAGAGATATAATTTTACCTCTTCCTTTCAATCTTTTTTTTCTTTCCTAATTGCTCTAGTTGGAATGTTAAATAGAAACAGGAAGAGTGAATATTCACATCTTATTCCTGGTCTTAGGGGGGAAAGCTTTCAGGATTTCACTATTAAGTATGATGTTAGCTGTGATCAGGTTGAGAAAGTTCCTTTCTATTCCTAATTTGTCAAGATTTCTTTTTAACATGAATGAGTGTTGGATTTTGTAAAATGCATTTTCTGTGTCTATCAGAAATCTAATTATGTGATTTTCTTTTCTTTTCTTGCATTCCTGGATTAAATCTCACTTGGTGTATAATCCTTTTTATATGTTTCTATATTTGGGTTGCTAGCACTATGCTGAGGAATCTAAAATGAGTCAATTGTAGACAGCATATAGGTGAACCATGCTTAAAATTAATTCTGCTGGGGCTGGCCCAGTGGCCCAGTGGTTAAGTTTGGCACACTCTACTTTGGCAGTCCAGGTTCGGTTCCTGGGCGTGGACCTACACCACTTGTCAGCAGCCATGCTGTGGCAGTGACCCACATACAAAATAGAAGAAGATTGGCACAGATGTTAGCTCAGGGCCAATCTTCCTCAGTAAAAAAAAAAAAGTTATCTCTGCCTTTTAATTGGAGAGTTTAACTCATTTAAATTATTGTAATTGCTGGTAAGGTATGATTTTCATCTGCCATTTTGATATTTGTTTTCTATGTCTTATATCTTTTTTTGTTTCTCAAATCCTCCATTGCTGCTTTCTTTTGCCTTAAATAGTTTCTAGTGTACCAATTTGAGTCCCTTGTCATTTCTTTTACTGTATATTTTTGAGTAATTTTCTTATTGGTTGCCCTGGAGATTAGCATGAAAATCTTAATTTATAATACTCTAATTTTAATTAATACTTCCTTAATTTCAATATTATGCAAAACATATGCTCCTGTACAGCTCCACCCTCCCCCTTTATGTTATTGCCAATAACGAAATGTTTGTATCTTATGTGTCCATCAACCTAGATTTGAAATTATTGCTTTGTAAAGTTGTCTTTTAAATCAGACAGGAAAAAAAGCTGTTATAAGAATATACATTTTACTCTTTTCAGCATTTCTTGTAGAGTAGGTCTGTTAGTGACAAGCTCTCTCAATTTTTGTTCATTTGGAAATATCTTAATATCTCCCTAAGTTTGAAGGATCATTTTATCAGACAGAGAATTCTTTGCTGACAATTTTTTATTTCACTGCTTTGAATGTCTTTTCACTGCCTTCTGGTTTCCATGATTTCTGATGAAAAATCAGCCATTAATGTTATTGAGGACCCTTGTACATGAGGATTTGCTTCTTTCTTGCTGCTTTCAAGGTACTTTCTTTGTCTTTGGCCTTTGACAGTTTGATTAAGATATATCTAGTTGGGGATCTTTACTGGAGTTCATTGAGCTTTATGCATGTGTGATTAATGCTTTTCAGCAAATTTGGCATTACTTCTTCAAATATTCTCCTCTGTCCAGTTTTATCTTCCTCTCATTCTGGGATTCTTACTATGCATATGTTGGCAAGCTTGACAGTGTCTCACAGGTGTCTTAGGCTCTGTTCATTTTCTTCAGTCTTTTTTCTTTTGGTTTTAGACTGGACAATCTCAACTGAGTTATCTTTAAGTTCACTGATTCTTTCTTCTGCCAGCTCATACATAATGTTGAACCATTCTAGTGAATTTTTAATTTGTTATTGTAGTTTTCAGTTCCAGAATTTCTATTTGATTCTTTCTTATATTTATCTCTCTTTTTATTCCCTACTTGGTGAGACATCATTCTCATACTTTCCTTTAGTTCTTTAGGGATGGCATCCTTTAGCTCTGAACATATTTTAAATGGACTATTTAAAGTCTTTGTCTAGTAAGTCTAACATCTGTGCATCCTCAGGGATAGTTTCTATTGACTGGGATTTTCTCCCCTGTGAATGGGCCATATTTCCTTGTTTCTTTGCATGTTTCTTAATTTTTGTTGAAAACTGGACATTTTAAATAATATAATGTGATAACTCTGGAAAATAGACCTTTCCAGAGTTTTTGTTGCTGCTACTTCTTTCAGTTGTTGTTACTTGTTCCTGTGTTTAGTGACTTTGCGGAATGAATTCTATAAATCTGAGTATTTTGTCTCACGTGGCTGCTAAAGTCTCTTCTCAGTTAACTTAGTGGTCAGCTAATGATTGGATGAAGATTTTCTTAAATGCCTGGAATCAACAGATCTACAGTCTCTACCAATGGGACTTTTTGTGCATGTTGACGTACCTTCAGCTCTCAGTCATGCAGTTTACCATGACTTAGCCTTCGCTTCCTGCTTGCAAAGAACTTCAAGGGTAGAGGTGAATGGTGAGAGTGTAGGGCCTTCTGAGGTCTTTCCGGACCATGTGCACAGCTTTACACATTTGCCTGACCTTTTAGATTTCAAGGAATATCAGAGCTTTTCAAAGTCTCTATGGACATCTCATTTTTCAGCCCTTCCTTTTAAGCTTTTTGGATAGCTTATTGTTTGCCCCAACTGTCACATTACATTTAATTGTTATTTGTCACCTCTGGCAGCCATAACATTAGAACATTTGCTAGTAAGTGTTTTTGACAGACACCCCCTTGGCATTACTTTTTTGGTTAGGACCCAAATAAGTATTTTATTTATTTATTTATCTTTATTTTATTTTACTTTATTTTTTTGGAGGAAGATTAGCCCTGAGCTAACATCTGCCAATCCTGCTCTTTTTGCCAAGGAAGACCGGCCCTGAGCTAACATCTGTGCCCATCTTCCTCTACTTTTTTTTAATTAAGATTATGATAGTTAACAACCTTGTGAAATTACAGTTGTACATCATTATTAGTCATGTTGTAGGTACACCACTTCACCCCTAGTGCCCTCCCCCCACCCCCCCTTTCCCCTGGTAACTACCAATCAGTTCTCTTTGTCTATATGTTAACTACCACCTATGAGTGGACTCATACAGAGTTCGTCTTTCTCTGTCTGGCTTATTTCACTCAACATAATACCTTCAGGGTCTATCCATGTTGTTGTGACTTTTTTATGGCTGAGTAGTATTCCATTGTATATATACATCATATCTTCTTTATCCAATCATCAGTTGCTGGGCACTTAGGTTGGTTCCATGACTTGGCTATTGTGAATAATGCTGTGATGAACATAGGGGTGAATGGGACTTTTTGAATTGCTGATTTCCCGTTCTTAGGATAGATACCAGTAGTGGGATGGCTGGGTCATAAGGTATTGCTATTTTTAACTTTTTGAGAAATCTCCATACTGTTTTCCATAGTGCTGCACCAGTTTGCATTCCCACCAACAGTGTATGAGGATTCCTTTTTCTCCACAGCCTCCCCAACATTTGTCACTCTTGGTTTTGGATATTTTTGCCATTCTAACAGGTGTAAGGTGATATCTTAGTGTAGTTTTGATTTGCATTTCCCTGATGATTAGTGATGATGAGCATCTTTTCATGTGTCTATTGCTTTCTCTGCATCTATTGAGATGATCGTGTGGTTTTTGTTTCTCATTCTGTTAATGTAGTGCATCATGTTGATTGACTTGCGGATGTTGAACCATCCCTGTGTCCCTGGTATAAATCCCACTTGATCATAGTGTATAATCTTTTTGATGTATGGCTGTATTCGGTTTGCCAAAATTTTGTTGAGGATTTTTGCATCTATGTTCATCAGTGATATTGGCCTGTAGTTTTCCTTCTTTGTGTTGTCCTTGTCAGGTTTGGGGATCAGGGTGATGTTGGCTTCATAGAATGTGTTAGGCAGTGCTCCATCTTCCTCTATTTTCTGGAATAGTTTGAGAAGGCTAGTTATTAAATCTTCTTTGAATGTTTGGTAGAATTCTCCAGAGAAGCCATCTGGTCCTGGACTTTTATTTTTGGGGAGGTTTTTGATTACTGTTTCTATTTCTTTACTTGTGATTGGTCTATTCAGATTCTCTATTTCTTCCTGATTCAGTTTGGGGAGGTTGTATGAGTCTAGGAATTCCTCCATTTCTTCTAGGTTGTTCAATTTGTTGGCATATAGTTTTTCATAGTATTCTCTTATGATCCTTTGTATTTCTTTGGTATCTGTTGTGATTTCTCCTCTCTCACTTCTAATTTTATTTATTTGAGACTTCTCTCTTTTTTTCTTAGTGAGTCTGGCTAAGGGTTTATCGATTTTGTCAATTTTTTGGAAGGGCCAACTCTTTGTTTCATTGATCCTTTCTACTGTCTTTTTTGTTTCAATATCATTTATTTCTGCTCTAATTTTTATTATTTCTCTCCTTCTACTGAATTTGTGCTTTTTTTTCTTCTTTTTCTAATTCTGTTACGTGTTGTTTGAGGTTGTTTATGTAAGATTTTTCTTGCTTATTGAGGGGAGCCTGTATTGCAATGAATTTCCCTCTTAGGACTGCTTTTGCTGTGTCCCAAATAAGTTGGTATGGTGTGTTTTCATTTTAATTTGTCTCCAGATAATATTTGATTTCTTCTTTAATTTCTTCAATAATCCATTGTTTGTTCAGTAACATGTTGTTTAGTCTCCACATTTTTGCCCCTTTCCCAGCTTTATTCTTGTAGTTTCTAGTTTCATAGCATTATGATCCAAAAAGATGCTCGATATTATTTCAACCCTCTTGAACTTATTGATGCTTGCTTTGTTTCCCAAAATATGGTCTATCCTTGAGAATGTTCCATGCGTGCTTGAGAAGAATGTGGAAACTGTTGTTTTTGGATGAAGTGTTCTATATATATCTATTAAGTCCATCTGGTCTAATTTTTCATTTAATTCTATAATTTCCTTGTTGATTTTCTGTCTGGATGATCTATCCGTTGGTGTTAATGGGGTGTTGAGGTCTCCTACTATTAGTGTATTGTTGTTGATGTCTCCTTTTAGCTTTGTTAATAGTTTCTTTACAAATTTTGGTGCTCCTGTGTTGGGTGTGTATATATTTATAAGTGTTATGTCATCTTGGTGGAGTGTCCCTTTTATCATTATATACTGCTCCTGTGTCTTTCTTTATCTGTTTTGCTTTGAAGTCTACTTTGTCTGATATAAGTATGGCAACTCCTGCTTTCTTTTGTTCATTATTAGCTTGCAGTATTGTCTTCCATCCCTTCACTCTGAGTCTGTGTTTGTCTTTGGGGCTGAGGTGTGTTTCCTGGAGGCAGCATATTGTTGGATATTGTTCTTTGATCCATCCTACTACTCTGTGTCTTTTGATTGGAGAGTTCAATCCATTTACATTTAGAGTGATTATTGATACATGGGGGCCTACTGCTGCCATTTATTACTTGTTTTCCAGTTCTTTTGCATTTTCTCTGTTTCTCATCCCATGATTTTTGGATTCCTAATTCAAGTAGGTAAATTTCTGTATTGGCTTTCTTCTTATTTGTAATTTGTGTCTTCATTCTTGTTATTTGTTTAGTGGTTACCAGGTGGTTTGTATAACACATCTCGTAGATGAGATAGTCCTTTTTCTGATAGCCTCTTATTACCTTAAATTAAAACGTTCCATCCCTTTTCTCTTCCCCTTCTAGGTTGTTATTGTCAGATTTCTTTTTTCTCTTCTTTTTTGTGTTGTGAGTTTGTGGTTAAAATGACTAGGTTATATTTATTCTTTGTGTTTCCATTCCATTTATCTTTAATGTTTTATTTAACTTTTGCTTACCTGTTCTGATGGAGAGCTGCTACTTTCTGTTATTGTCCTTCTGCTTATCTCCTTTGTTCTGGATTTTGTAACCCCTTTCCTTTTTTTGATTTTTCAGGTATGAGGTTCTTCCTGAGCATTTCTTGAAGAGGAGGTTTTGTGGCAATGAACTCCCTTAACTTTTGTTTATCTACAAAAGTTTTTATTTCTCCATCATATTTGAAGGATATTTTAGCTGGGTAGAGTATTCTTGGCTGCAGGTTTTTGTCCTTCAGAGTTTTGAATATTTCATTCCAATCTCTTCTAGCCTGTAAGGTCTCTCCTGAGAAATCTGCTGATAGCCTTATGGGGTTTCCTTTGTAAGTTATTTTCTTCTACCTGGCTGCCCTTAGTATTTTCTCTTTGTCATTGACTTTTGCTAGCTTCACTACTATATGCCTTGGGGTTGGTCTTCTTGCATTAATAAAGTTTGGAGATCTATTGGCTTCTGTCACATGAAGTTCAATCTCTCTTCCCAAGTTTGGAAAGTTCTCAGCCATTATTTCTTTGAACAGACCTTCTGCCCCTTTCTCCTTCTCTTCTCCCTCTGGTATACCTATAACTCTTATGTTGCATCTTCTAATTGAGTCAGATAATTCTCGGAGAGTTTCTTCATTTCTTTTTAGTCTTAGTTCTCTCTCCTCCCGTCTGCAGCATTTCTATATTCCTATCCTCCAAATTGCTAATTCTGTCCTCCATATTATCAACTCTACTGTTCAGAGAGTCCAGATTTTTCTTAATCTCCTCCATTATGTTCTTCATCTCCAGTATTTCTTTTTTTTTTTTGGGGGGGGGGTACCAAATTACTTTATTTGAAGGAATGGTACAAATCCAAGAACTTAAGTAGATGTTTTGGTACAACTTATAGAAAAGGTAAAGGTAACCCCAACATGCATGCACTGCCTCGGTGGATCAGGGAAGTCACCCGGTGGCTGAGGGAAGCTGGCCTGAGACTTAGCTCTCGTCACACTCTCCCAGGGTGTGCTTGTCAAAGAGATACTCTGCCATGCCAGATTCGGGGGCCCCCATCCTGCGCAGGTTGGTTACGTGGTCACCCAATTCTTTGATGGCTTTCACCTGCTCATTCAGGTAATGAGTCTCGAGGAAGTCACACAAGTGGGGGTCATTTTTGTCAGTGGCCAGTTTGTGCAGTTCCAATAGTGACTCATTCACATTTTTTTCCAAGTGTAATGCACACTCCATTGCCTTCAGCCCATTCTCCCAGTCATCCTGGTCTGGTTTCTTGATGTCCTGAAGGAAGATCCGGCCGCCTCGTTGGTTCTGCAGCTTCATCAGTTTCTCAGCATGTTCCCTCTCCTCATGAGATTGGTGAAGAAAATATTTGGCAAAGTTCTTCAAAGCCACATCATCGCGATCAAAATAGAAAGACATGGACAGGTACACATAGGAGGCGTGGAGCTCCAGGTTGATCTGACGGTTGATGGCGGCCTCCGAGTCCTGGTGGTAGTTCTGGCGCACCTGCGAGGGGAACGCGGTCGTCATGGCGGACGGCCGAGGAGAGGAGAGGGCAGCGGCGGCGGGGCGGCGCTGGAGCGGCGGCGGGAGCCTTGCGGCGGGCCGAGGGCGCTGTGAGGAGGTGGAGGAGGGCTGACTCTGGGTGGCCGGCCGGGGCGGGGAGCGAGCGCCGGGTTCCATTCAAGCACTGTTGAAGCAGGAAACCTCGGCAACTCCGATGAAGACTGTCCATCTCCAGTATTTCTAATTGGTTCTTCTTTATAGTATCAAGCTCTTTTGTGACATAGCTCCTGAACTCATTGAGTTGTCTATCTAAATTCTCTTTTAACTTGTTGAGTTTTTTAATAATGGCTGTTTTGAAATCATCATCATTTAGGTTATAGATTTCATTGTCTTTGGGATTGTTTCCTGGGTGCTTATCATTTTCCTGCTGTTCTGAAGATTTAATATATTTTTTCACACTGCTTGATGGTGTGGATTTGTGCCTCTGCATTGAGATAGAGTTTAGTCACTGCTTCCACTTGTTGCAACTGGTGTGTGTGGGGGAGCAGCTGTTTAGACTGCACCAACCAGGAACCCTGTCAGCTGTTACTGACTGGACCTGGGCCTCTCCTTGTAGTCACAGTGGTCCTGTGGGTCCCTCGTCAGTTGTGGGGGCAATTGCAAGGGGGCCTTAGGCTGCTGGTGCCTACTGTTGCAGCCCACCTAGACAGGCTCCCTCCTTGGGGTCTGCAGCAGTGTTATGGGCTTTCCCAGCAGCTGGGAGTAGGATCACCTATAATCACAGCTTTGTCACTGTCAGAGCCCACAAGATCACACTTGTCCACTATAGGTCCCAGCAGAGCTATTGTATCTTCTGCAGTCTGTCGTTAGCTCACCTAGCTGTGCTACTTTTGCCCCAGGGCCTTCTAGCCTTGTGATTGCCAGTTGGGACCTCTCCACTAGTGCTGTGCAGAGGTTTTCGCTGAGGCTGCTGTGGGAACCTGAAGTTCCCCCCTGGGCCATGTAGCCATTCCACTGGAGCTCCACCCAGCCCCACACCACTCTCACAGAATCTCTGGGAGCCCCTTGCCTCGTCTGGGACATGGCCAGAGTCTGTGGGCCTGGTGGCGGCTGGTGGGCTGCTGCCTTGTGGGGAATTCTGCTCTTTGGGAGCTTCCTGGCATTTGGAATGCTGGGTGGGGCCTTCCCGCTACTGGCGAGCAGAAGCTTTCCCTGCTGGCAGGTGCGGGACCCTGGAGTTTCCCCCTGGGCCGTGGAGCCAGGTGCTGGAGCTCCACCCAGTCCCCAAGCACGTACACGGGAAGTCTGGGCACCTCTTGCACCGTCCATGCACAGCCGGAGACCGTGGGCCTGGCAGCCGCTGGCAGGCTGGTGCCCTGCTGGGGAATCCACTCCCTGGGAGCTTCTCCTTCTTCTGAATGCTGGGCGGGGCCTCTCTGCTAATGGCGAGCAGAGGCTTTCCCTGCCGGTGGGTGCGGGATCCTGGAGTTTCCCCCTGGGCTTAGGTGTAATCGTGGGGGGCTTAGGTAGGGCTGTTGTCACCTGTTTCCACTGTCGCTCCGCCAGTGAGTGCACACTCCCACCCTTGGTGCGTGGCGATGCTGTGGGGGAGTCCGCTGGAAGAGAGCCTCTTGCAGGTACTAGGCTGTCCGGGGGTAGGGGATTGGAAACTTTTCACCTATTTCCACCTCCTCCCAGGGGGAAGTCTGTCCACCTTCTGATGTATAGTAGCACGAGTCTCTCAGGTGTCTTGAGATGTTATCTGGATATCCTTTGTTAACTGGTGAATGTCCAATTAGTTGTAGATCCAAAGGGGGAGAGACGAAGACGACCACTCACTCCACCATCTTGGTCCTGCCTCCTTCCTCTACTTTTTATATGTGGGACGCCTGACGCAGCACGGCTTGCCAAGCAGTGCCATTCTGCACCTGGGATCCGAACCAGCGAACCCCAGGCTGCCAAAGCGGAATGTGAGAATTTAACCGCTGCACCACTGGGCCAGCCCCCACAAATAAGTATTAACCTCAGTATCTTTAGAAAATAATATAATCACAACCTGTTATATGTTTATTGTAATAGTTTTTAGAGGTGATTTTTTTTTGTTTTTAAAAATTCTTTTTAAAATTTCAATTTTTTTCTTTTTTCGTGAAGAAGAGTGGCCCTGAGTTAACATCTGTTGCCAATCTTCCTACTTCTCCCCCCAGCCCCTGCCGCCAAGGCAACAGCATACAGTTGCACATCCCAGTTGTAAGTCCTTCTAGCTCCCCCATGCAGGATGCCACCATAGCATGGCCTGATGAGCAGGGTGCAGGTCTGTGCCCAGGATCCAAACAGATGAACCCTGGGCCACTGAAGTGGAGCACACAAACCCAACCACTTGGCCATGGGGCCGGCCCAAAAATTTCAAATTTTTGTGCTGCGTCAGGCGTCCCACATATAAATTTAATACATTTAATACAATGTCTTGTAGTTGTCAGTATATAGGTCTGTTTCAATAATTTAACCCTAAGCATTTCATATTTATGATACTATTGTAAATATTTTTTATTTAATAGTTTTTAATTTTTAGAATAGTTTTAAATTTACAGAAAAATTGAGCAGATAGTACAGACAGTCCCTAAATTCTCCCTGCATACAATTTCCCCTGCTGTTACCATCTTACATTAATATAGTACATTTTTTACAATTAGTAAATTAGTGTTGATACACTAGTATTAACAAAAGTCTGTAGTTCTTTCAGATTTTCTTAGTTTTTACCTAACGGCCTTTTCTTTCCAGGATTCCACCCAAGATACTACATTATACTTAGTTGTCATGTCTCCTTGACTCTTCTTCACATTGACAATTGCTCCGACCTTCCTTGTCTTTTAATAACTATGACATTTTTGAGGCACTCTCGAAATTCCAGTTTCCAGAGGATGCCCCTTTATTGAAATTTGTCTGATATTTTCCCCAGGGCTAGTCTAGGGACATGGATTTGTGGAAAGATGATCACAGAGGTAAAGATGCCATTTTCATCAAATCGTATTAGGGTACATACTATCAACATGATTTATGGCTGTTGATATTGACCTTGGTCACCTGGCTGAAGCACTGTTTGTCAGACTTCTCCACAGTACAGTTCTTCTTTGCTCCTTCTCTCTATATTGTACACTTTGGAAGGTTGTCACTTGATGTGCAGCCCACGCGTCAGGACTGGGGAATTATGCTCCCCATCTATTAGGGTAGAGTATTGACATAACTTATTTGGAATCCTTCTGCATTGGAGATTTGTCCCTTCTCCCCCATTTATAAATTTATTAGATCATTTATTTGTATAGTGTGGACTCATGGATATTTCTTTTATACTATGAGTTATAATCCTATACTACTTTACTTATTTTGTTGCTCAAATTATTCCAACTTTGGCCATCGAGAGCTCTTTCCATTGGCTCCTGCATCCCTTGACATAGCCAAGTCAATGTAGGGGGTTTTGTTTTGTTTTGTTTTTTAGCACTTTCTTACTTTCTGGCACCACAGGTGCTTCAGGTTCATCTTGAATATTCCCTGCATAGTCTTAGCATTGGCCATTTCTCCAAAGAACCCTGGTTCCTATCATTGGAGACTGAAGTTATAAACTAAGATCTTGGAACTAGGTGTGTAAAATACTTTTAAAGATGATATAAAAAGCAATGGTTAGGCAATAGTTTCTTAAATATGACATCAAAAGAACAAGTAAATCAGACTTCATCAAAATTAAAAACTTTTGTGCATCAAAGAAAACTGTAAAGAAAGTGAAAGACAATGCAAAGAATGGGAGAAAATACTTGCAAATCATATAGCTGAAGGGTCTAATATTCAGAATATATAAAGAACTCTTACAACACAACAATAAAAAGACAAACAACCCAATTAAAACTAGGCAAAGAATTTCAATAGATATTTCTCTCAAGAAGATGTACAAATGAGAAATAAGGTGGTGAAGAGCTGCTCCTTGTCAGAGTCATCGGGAAGAGCAAATCAAAGTGCCCCTGAGACACCACATCACCCCACTAGGATGGCTGTGATTTCCAAAACACTAGAATGGCTATGATTTCCAAAAGAAGATGACCTGTGTTGGCAAGGAAGTGGAGAAACTGGAACCCTCACACGTTGTTAGTGGGGATGTAAAATAGTGTTGCCACTGTGTGTAACTATTTGGCAGTTCCTCAAAAAGTTATAGAGTTACCATATAACCTAGTAATTCCACTCCCAGGTGTATACCTAAGAGAAATGAAAACATACATCCACACAAAAACCTGCACATGAATGTTCACAGCAGCACTATTCCTAACAGCCAAGTAGTGGAAATAACTCAAAACAAATGTCCATCAATTGATGAATGGATGAACCTTGAAAACATTATCCTAAGTGAAAGAAGCCAGGCATATGAGGCCACGTGTAGTATGATTCCGTTCATATGAAACGTCCAGAATAGGTAAATCTGTAGAGAAAGAAAGTAGGTTAGTGATTCCCATGCAGAGGATGAAGGAAGAACTGGGAAGTATGGGGTTTCATTTGGGGTGATGGAAATGTTCTAGATGTAGATAGTGGCGATGGTTGCACAACATTGTGAATATACTAAAAACCACTGAATTGTACACTTTCAAATAGTTAAAATGATGTATTTTTGTTGCGTGAATTTCACTCCAATAAAAAAATTTAAATGACATAAATAATATGCTGATTATAGGGAAACGAGAAAATAGAAATAAGCAAATGGAAGATTAATTTCCTAATTCCATCCCCCAAATATACAATCTTGCACATTGTTTTCTGTGCGTACATACACATCTAAACAAATGATAACACAACTTCTTGTTAGTTTGGTTTCCCAGAACCAGATCCTGAGATAAGTATGTGAGCACAGTAAGTTTATTTAGGAGGAGAGGAAGCCATTGGTTGGAGAGAGGGGAAGTGAGACAAGGAAGGGAAGGTTGTCAGTAAAGTCTGCCTTTTCAAGCAAGCAAATTACTACTGCAGACAATCGGATCTGAATTTCACAGGGAAAAGTCTGGGAGCCAGTGTAGACCATGTACCTGAGTTATCTCACCTGAGAGGAGCTGAATATACACCAATTGTCTCCACTCTTGGAGAGGTGCTGGGAGGGGCAGTGGTGTTAATTCCCTGGCATTTGAGACCTACTGTGCACAGAGGTAAAAAGGGGGGTCCAGGGATGAGAGTAAGTTCTCAGGTAAAGACCTGTAAGTTCTAGCAGGTGAAGTCCAGAAAGTAGTGTGTGCTGAACTGGTATGCGGGCAAATGGATAGGGCACTGATAACATATGCCATATATATATATTTGTACTTAGATCTAAATCTATATCCATTGATTTATTTTCACTGAAGGAGTCAGCTTGGATATACAGATTAATCCTCTGCGTATGGCTGAGTTAAAGTGTTTTTACCTTATTAAAAGGCTGGTCAAAATTGGACACTTCTTTTCAACAATGGCACTTGAGTTTTCTACAATTCTAATAGAGCAATTCCTTGTCAAAGCAAATTTCATCCAGACTATCATGACAATGCTGTCAGTTTAAATTTTCGCTAAAAATTAATATTAAATGACATTGCAGGCAATGTTTCATAGTCCATTATTCTGATGATATTACTTCTGGGATTTATTACTGATAATATCCTTGCTCACAGGAAGCAAAAAGCTCAGTATTGAGAGGGTGATAATTGCAGAATTTATGATGCTTCATTGGAGTTAGTTTTTAGAAGAAAGTATCTGGGCATGTTATTAATAATCAATTCACAGTATCCTTTCTAAACCATGACTTTTTTTCCTCCTTGCTTCCTTCCTTCTTTACTTTCTTTCTTTCTTTCTTTCTTTTTTTTTTTTTTTTGCCATTGGGGTATCTTAGATCACCCTCCACCCTGTTGCTCCAGGTCAGTCACGTGGCACAAAGAAAGCTGCTCAAAGACTCCCCAAACTTCCAGGCAGCACATCTTCCAGGAGTTGGAAGCTTGGGGATTGCTGAAGGAAGGGCAAGAGCTGTTGGTAACACATCTTTGGGACCTTTTCTCTTTAGCTAGAGAGTTTCTAAATTCAAACTAGTGCATTCAATGTAGCCAAGTGAAGAAAATGTGATTACTTTACCAGCTGGCTCTGGAATCCCTTCAAGGGAAACAACTGTTATCGGGATGAATTTTGTAAGTGTTTGGGGCGTAAGGTGAGACGTGACAGCCCGGATGTCAAGTGACACTGTGGCTTCAGAAGAGGGGCAGCTGCTCTTCATGAGAGAAGGAGAACTGGAAACTCCCAGGGCAATGTGAGAGGAAAAACGAAGGCGCAGAGATGAATGGGACAGCAAGAGGAAGAGGGGAATTGGCAAGAGAACTATGCAATGAGAATTCCTCAAATTCCCATAAATCTTCAGTAGTTTTCTAAGTTCAGAGATTCTTTTTTGAGTGATCTTTTAATTGTGGTAAAAAAAATACATACCATAAAAGTTTCCCTTTTAATCATTTTTAAGTGTATAGTTCAAGCGGCATTAAGCACTGTCACATTGTGCAGCCATCCCCACTAACCATCTGCAGAGCTTTTTCAGCATCTCAAACTGAAACTCTGCATCCATTAAGCAATAACTCCTCATGCCCTCCTCCCCCAGCCCTGGCATCCACTACTCTATTGTGTGAGTGATTTTTGAGTTGTGTAACTCAGAAAAGGGCAGAAGTGTGAGTAATGCCCAGGCCAGCGTGGTGCCACATGGAGGTGGGGGGTTGGTGGGCAGAATGTCGGAGATGGAGACGGACAAGAGAAGGAGGAAGCCCAGCCCAGCCTCAGTCTTGGGAACTCAGGGAAGATCGTGAACTCTACAACCCGTGGAATCGGAGGGTTTAAGGCAATTTAATTTACCTCTCAAGCATCAGAAAGGCCTCCAACGGAAGATGAGATTCCAAAAGGCACTTGCTAATTTCTGCAAGGCTAGCAAAATTCATTCATTTATTCAATAAATATTAATTAAGCACTTAGTGTGTTAGGGACTGGGAGGACAACAGTGTACAAGATATGTTCCTTATCCTCATGGCATTTACCATCTAGGAGAAAGACAGAAAGTAAGCAAATATCCCCAAAACTTTATTAACTAAATTATAGTTAATTACACTTATAACTGACACAAAGATAAGTAAAATCGTCAAAGAGTTTGCGATCTACTGGAGGTGGGGTTGAGGATAATCCTAAATATACAGGTGTGCTCTATATATCCTTCTAGTACCAGCTAAAATAACCCATCTTCTTTGAGACTTTCTAATGTCCATCTTTATAAATAGAATTAGTCAATCCCTTATCTGTTCCACTGCAGTTGCACCACACTTTAATTTTGGATAATCATACTGGATTTAAGTTATTGATGTGCTAGTCTTCCCCACTAGACTATCATCTCCTCAAGGGCAATTAGTTTACTCAACTTTGTTTCATTCAATTTAATAAACATGGGTTGGCACAATGCCAAATGCTGTGGACACAAAGATGTACACATCCTTAGCTCTTAGCTTCATCCCCAGCCGGGATGGGAAAGACAATCTGGAAGCTCACTTGCCAGAAGTGAGAAATAGCTGAAGTAGAGAGAGACCCAAGGATGGGAGACTGGGAGGAGGGTTTTGTAATGGTGTGGGGAGAAGCAACCAGGGTCTGGACTAGGGCTTGGGCAGCAGAGATGGAAAGGAGGGAATGAATTCAGGAGACATGCTGGAGATGGGATCTAGAGGGTTTGGGAATTCATGGGGTATTGGGGAATGAGGGGTCCAAAGGGAAGACATTGTTTATTTTTCTTTTCTCAGGTTAAAAGCAAATGAAAGATTGGTTGCACTTATAGAAGGTAATAGAACAGGCAAATTCATAGAGACAGGAAGTAGAATTGAGGTTACCAGAGGCCGGGGGAGGGAGGAATGAGTTCAAAGTTCTGTCTGGGATGATGAAAAAGTTCTGGAAATGGATGGTTGCATAGCATTGTGAATGTACTTAATGCCCCTGAATTGTACACTTAAAAATGATTAAAATGCTAAATGTCATATTATTTTACAATAAACAATTTAAAAAAATGAAAGAAAATGTGTTTTAGATAATCAGCAATTATTTATTTAATTTTTTTTTTTTAAGGAAGATTAGCCCTGAGCTAACATCTGCTGCTAATCCTCCTCTTTTTGCTAAGGAAGACTGGCCCTGAGCTAACATCTGTGCCCATCTTCCCCTCCTTTATATGTGGGACACCTGCTACGGCATGGCTTGCCAAGCTGTGCCATGTCCACACCCAGGATCCAAACCGGTGAACCCCGGGCCGCTGAAGCGGAATGTGTGAACCTAACCACTGCACTACCAGGCTGGCCCCTCAGCAATTTTTTTTACACACCAGAATCATTCTTAATTGCAGAATGTATTAACATCATAAAGAATTTCAATTATATGGTATATTGGATAATACTTCATAATTTCATGGCATGCTTTATAGAATTAACTCACATGCAATTTCTGAAGAGCAGTGTAGTCAGTGCCAGGTAGAACATGGGGAACTGACTAGCAAAGAAGGTCAATTTCACTTTTAAAAGCTAATCACTTAGTACCACATTTCACACGCTTTCTCTCATTTACTCCTCATACAATCATGAGGCAGGCACTGGTTTCATTTGAGTATAGCAGGATTGCTTTAAATAAATCAACATTTTCTGATTTGTCATCATAAATTGAAGTTCATAGCTACTGAAACTTTTTAAAAACAAGTAAATTGTCTACTGCACCTTTATGTAGCCAATCAGAGTTTTTAGAGTTTCTAGCATGAAGACTCTATTTACAAGTTAAATTACTGGTGGTATCTACTCACATCTATAAATTCTCTTTCCAAGTAGAAGAATTATTGTCATAAATAAGACATGATCATTGATGTGTGTCCTTATGAAATTCTTTGGTTTAATTTTTATTTTAAAGATTTCTTCAAGGAAATGGTTTTCTCTTTTGCCCCTTATTATTGTAAATTTTGTGAAATTGTTCTATTTTTTTCCCTTGAAGCTTGTACATTGCCCTATATATTCCTTCCAATTAATCTACTAAACCTGAAGAAAATTCCTAGAACCTTTAAGTAATAGTAAAAATTTTGTCAAATAGTTTTTAAGTCCAGATACAGAAAAAAAGCAATAGAATAAGGCCTATCAAGCATCAAGCTTCCACCCCCTGGAAGCCACATAGCATTGGCAGGATGGACAAAGATGTTCCAAAAGAGTCAGGCATGCTATTTTTAGAAAATAATTTTTCTCACCTTGGCATGTGCACATTTGAAAACATCAGTGGTTAACTTATTTGTAACATTTGTTCACCTTATACCTTCTGATGAAAGGATTTTGAAATTTAATGCCTAATATACATCTCTTTTAAGGGATCAGACATTTGCACAGGGGTTCTTCTGAGTGTCAGAGACATGTGGAAGCAGGTTGGCAAGAGAGCCACAAACGTTCACGTGGCCAGATACTGTTTGATGCATGTTAGACTTAAAAAAATAAATGAAACCTTCTAGAATGGGCAAATCCGTAGGGACAGAAAGCAGATTTGTGGTTTCCAGGGCCGAGGGAGAGAGGGTAAATTGAGGAGTAACTGCTTCACGAGTACAGGGTTACCTTTGGGAATGAAGAAAATGTTCTGGAACTATACAGTGACGGCAGTTACACAACATTATGAATGTACTAAATGCCACGAATTGTTCACCGTCAAATGATTAAAACAGTAAATTTTATGTTATGTGTATTTTTCTACAGTAAAAAATGTAATCTTACTACAAAAACAGTAATTTTTAATTATAGAAAATTTATATAAGCATAAGAAGAAAATAAACATCACCAGCAATCTCACTACCCAGATAGGGACAAAGTTGCCATTTTGGTGACAACCCTCCCAGTCCTGTTCCTATGTGTGTAATTACATTTCTGTTTTAGTTAAGGCTTTTTGGTTGAAAACTCAGAAAAACTGAGAATGGCCAAAGCTGTCACCTTGAATACAACCTTCAGTTAAAGATGAAGGAGGATGTTCGGGGTAGTTTGGGACTTCAAAGGGAAAATATTTGGCAAATAACAGAAAACAGAAAACCTGGAGTCTTCAGGAAACCATGGGCAGAAATGCAACTGGACCTCAGAAAAGGCCTGAGGCCCCTGGGAGCTGAAGGGTCATGGAGAGGTCAGGACGTGTGCGCTTTCCAGGTCTCCCCTCTGTGGGCTCTGTTAGATTTCATCTTCTCCCTTAGATTCTCCTTCTTTGCTCCTCCGTCCAGGTGGCAGATTGCTGCTCTATGGCTCCTCAGCACACCTGTTAACCTTCTCGCTGCCTGCCGGCCAGCTGGCTCAAACCCAGTTCCAGATCCTGCTCACAGCTGAGCTAGCTCTGGCCAGGGGGTCAGGCCAGGCGATAGAAACAAGGGCCAGTTCAGATCACTGTCTGTGACACACTTTAAGACAGCTTCAAAGAGATCACCACTTTTAGCTGTTTTCCAAGGTATAGGAAAATCGTAATGATAACGACAGTTTATTCTAGAGGAACTTTAATCACATATTGTGTGTGTGTATATATATATATGGTCGAGGACAATTTTCTTTATTAGTACATATTTCACAACCAACTGCAAAAGTGGGTGTGATTTTATGCATTTATTTATTTATCTTAATTAATTTATTTATCTTAATTTCTTCTCTGATTGAAGTTCAGGCAGCACTTGGGATGCATGTCACATGCGAGTTCTTAGATAATATGATGGTTTTAAATAAGTGTGCTTTTTAACTAAAAAGGGTGTAGGGGAGGAAGACAATTCTTCTACCCTCTAGGTCCTTCTGGCAGGTCTAAGAATTAAATTGACATGTCAGAATAACACGAGAAAATCAAACAAAGCTTTATAACGTGCATACATGGTAGAAACCCAGAAAAACCGAGAACGGCCAAAGCTGTCACCTTAAACACCACCTTCAGTTAAAGATCAAGGAGGATGTTGGGGGTAGTGATTTGGGACTTCAAAGGGAAGGAAGGCAATTCACATGGAAGTGGAAAAGCAAATGTTTGGTAGACGGAACTTTGATAAGAATGGTTTTAGCAAGGACCCTGACAGTCTACCTTTATCTATGGTGATAGCCTGTCCTGGGGACAGGCCTTCTATCTAAAATTCTTTTAGGCAGTTAGGGGGAAGGTCAAAGTTTCTTTCAGAGTGTTTTCTTCTTAAAAATAATCAAGCCAAAGGGACACATTTTGAGGTGGCCAATTCTCATCCCCTACAAGGGCAATTTGGAGTTTTGTTAAAAACAGCTTTATTGGAGTATAATTTACATACCACAAAATTCCCTGTTTGAAGTGCAAAATTCAGTTGAATAAACTTACAAAGTTGTGCACCCATCACTACAACCTAGTTTTAGAGCTTTTTCTTAACGACCGCCCCCCCCCCCCCCACCAAAGATACCTCTGCTCATTTACAGTCAATCCCATTCCACTTCTAGTCCGAGGCAACCACTAATTTATTTTCCGTCTCTATAGATTTGTAAAAAGGGCAATTTTATACAACAAAAAATTTATAGCCTTTGTGGAGCCCTCATGATGTCTTTATCTATGAATAATGTCCAAGTTAATGTGTGAGAGAGCATTACTTTTTACTCGATCTTCGACAAAATATGTAATTCATTCACCAACCTGTTTTTTCAACTATATATTCAAAGTTATACATGGTAATGAAGTATATAAGTATGAATTTATAGGTGGGGATCTTATCTTTAAGGCCTCCTGAGCTGTCCCCCGTCAGCTGTCCCTCCCTGCCCCTGTCAGTTCTGTCCTTTTTCCTACCAGTCACCATCTGGAACTCCTGGACTCTTGAATGGGATGCTGCTTTCTCCACACAGGCCCAGCAGCGTGAGTGAGGGGCCAGCCAGACTTCTCTACTTTATCCCTTATTGTCCATTTGACCACAACACGAGCCTCTAAGGATGCACCAGGCTTCCCTGAATGCTTGGAGTTACTACACAGGAGAGGAAAACTCAAAAGTATAAACTGAATGCTGCTTTCCTGAAGTCCTAGGTATAAGTACTCAAGAAGTTAAACCCTCCATGGGGACTCCTAGTTCCTGCTCTAATCCCTTGCTTCTCTATCATCAGGGCCACACTTTTCTTTGGGAAGTGCCTCCTTCTAAACCCTGTCTTACAGTTGTTCCCCTACTACTTTTCAAGAAATCCTAGTCCCTACACATAAGGGTTAGTCCTACCCAGGATCCATGGTTCTCTCTTAGCAGTTTAATTCCTTAAGTATAAATTATTCAGGCTAGACTAGAATAACCTCCCAGGGAAGAGGCCTGGAGAACAGGAGTTGGTAGTGGCTCTCCAAGACCCACAGAACATTTGGGCATGGGAGTGAGGGCAGACTTTGGTGCTCCAAGTTTCAAGAAGCAGTTTAGTGTAGCCATGTGTAACAAAATCTTATTCCCTTGATATCTCTCCAGCAGTGGGAGTTGAACATATCTTTTACTCTCTGGACTGTCCAGGCTAACTCCTGAATAAAACACACAAATACATAATCATGTTCATCATACCAACTCCCAAGGACAAATTTTAATTCTCAGGAGCAGTGAGGTAAACTCATGAGGAGGAAGAGAAGTATTTTCCTGCTGACTTATAATTCATAAGGCACTTCTTGGTCAAGGGAATCTGTCCTGTACATTACTTACTGGACATTATAATATGAGCAGTATTGGTTCTTTTCCTTCATTCTCTCTTCTGTTTTCAAATTATAACCTCTCAGGTCTTCTAGGAAAGCAAAGCAATCCCACTGTTAGCCGATGAACTGTACCTTTACTGCAGCTCCCTCAGCTATGTTAGACCTGGCTGAGGCTGTAAAAAGAGTACCTGTAAGTTCTTATTAAATCATTGGCCAAGGTCATACTCTGTCTAGCGAGGACGGGAGGTTGTGATTTCATTCTTCTAGTTATAAGCACATAAATTATATGCTCTCAATTTGCATGATTTCTCCTTGCCAGATTTACTAAGCAACTCACAGATATAGTGGCATTTTGTTAGCCCTGTAGATTGATGGCCCCCAGATATCACAACACAATCTGTTGATGAGACAAAGTTGAGCTTATTGCTTCCACTGGTAAGGGAGAACCACAACTCCTCAGAGCTTTGGCAGTTTCTCAAAGGGGGAAAGGTCAAGAGAGGATTTATTGAGAATTTGAAGCTGGGCTTAAGGTAGGTCTTTCAATGTGGGGATTTGGTTAGAATGGGTAAATATCAGACAAAACAGTTCACGATTGGTGGAAACAACAAGGAATGGGTTTTGAGGATAGGGATTCAAATAATCTTAGGACACACACTTCCTGTTGATGTCTTTCTTTGAAGAATTTCTTTAGGAAGTTGATGAACTTTCAAGCCCTTGCCTGGGAAAGAAACTCCCAGAAAAGTAATGAAGACAGAGGAATGAAAAAATGATGCTGGGGCCGGCCTGGTGGCTGAGTGGTTGAGTTTGCACACTCTGCTTTGGCAGCCCGGGGTTCGCCAGTTCAGATCCCGGGTGTGGACCTACACGCTGCTCATCAAGGCATGCTGTGGTGGCATTCCCACATAGAAGAACCAGAATGACTTCCAGCTAGGATATACAACTATGTACTGGGGTTTTGGGGAGACAAAAACAAACAAAAAACCGAAGAAAACTCCAATATTAATGTAGAGAATAAGGTAAGTGGAATGAAGTAGTTTCAGTTCTCAGTGTCCAGGGTGAGTGGGGTGTAGATGGTCCTGGTTCTTAGCCCTTTTCCAATCTCTTCAAGTGAGTTAAATTAACTCTATCTGTTGAAACGGACAAATTCCCAAATGAAGGACGGCTCAAACATGAAAGAACTTTATTTTTCACTCAGGTAGAGCCCAAAAGAAGTGTTCCTGACTCAAGGACAATTTTCTTCCTTGGGGAGAGAAGGACCTAAGCTCCTTAGAGACTGGGCTCCATTATCTGTCATAGGCAATGGTCCTCAGAATCACTTGGAGGGTTTGCTGAACCACAGGTTGCTGGGTCGCATCCCCAGAGTTCTGAGTCTCTAGCTCGGGGCTGGGGTGCATTTCTGTCAAGTTCCAGGTGATGCTGATGACGTTGGTCCCTGAGGCCTGCTGCATCCTCAGCATGGGAGTGGGAGACGGGAAGATGGGGCAGTGAGGGAGGAGATCGGGTCAGCTGCTTTGTAATCTCCTTGGCCTGGAAGTGAAGTACATCACTTCTAATCCTATTAATTGACAATAACTTGTCACATGATCCCACCTAGATAGACAGAGGGCTAGGAAATGTATTCCTTGCACTGAAAAAGAACGTCTGCAGAAAATGAACTTGTAGTGGACAGCTATCCACCTCCCCCAAACCACTGCATCTCCAAGAACATCCTTCTTCTCACATATAGAACATACCTGATTCCTCCAAAGATCCATCCATTTGCTACATCCAGGTGGTACACAGTACTCTTTACAAAGCCAAAAGTGGCTCCTCATGGCTTACCACCTACAAACCAAAAAGCTGTCTGCACCACATATATAATGGTGGAGGACAGACAGGATAAAATACCCACTTAGACAAGAAAAAATGGAGACACACAGCAGTCACTGGTCCATAGCAACGACAAATCTTTCAGGGCAGGCATTGAAATGGGGTGGGGGGCAGTTCACTGAGTGGATTCTGACTATGCTGCCTGGAAGGAACTCCCTTTGGCCACGTTCTCTTCTAGTCCTTGCTCATGAATTCCTTGTGACACTTGTCAGGCTTCTGATCTGCTAGTGTCCAGGCAGTTCAGTGTGCCTCTACCTGCACTCTGGCAGAATTCTGGCGCCTCATCGATTTCTCTGCTTCTTCGTCCCTATAGCTCTCTTAATTACACTGAAGACCTCTGAAACAACAGGTGAGAAGGCTGCATTCCTGATCCGACTTTTGCCTTAGGTATAAGTTTTGGTGCCTAAATCTCTTTCAGTCTTGTCTCTTACTGTTTAGGACCTGCAAACAGTTTTTGCAATCCTTAGAGGCCCCAAATGTTTGGCTTTTCAACATTACCTTTCATTTCTGCTTGCAGACTGGCCAATTCTCTCCTGAAGTCCATCTCTTTCTTGTAACAACTAGCTAAAAGCAGAAAGTAAATGTCAGCACACACCATCACACCAGCTCTTACCAACCACTTCCCCTAAAGCTACTGGCTCAGTAGACCTCTGTCTTCCTTCCAACTTAGCAGGTGGACAGTTCTGCCAAATGTCTTGCAACTGCATGACATGGATCTCTATTGATCCAGATCTGGATATCAGTTTCTGTATCGCTTCTACCTGGTCAGTAACCAGCTTCACATATTTCAGATTTTTGTCACATCAACATTGTACTTCTGATACTAATTTTTATATCAGTTAAGGTTGGCTGCTATGACAAATGAACCAAAAAAATGTACGATAGCTCAGCCAAGACAGATGCTTATTCCTCACTCATACAAAGTTCCATGATGTTCTTAATGGCTGGTGGCTTCCCTCCTTATGGTGACAGAGGGATACTACCTCCTTCCAGATTGTGGCTCCACTATCTCCTAAGGCCTCAGTGTCCTTGGTTTGAGTCTCTGCATCCAGATGACAGACAGGAGAAGAGACTGCAGGTTAGGCATATCCTCCTCTTAACACTGCTGGTCTGGAAATAACACACATCACTTCTGCTCATATTTCATTCCTGAGAACAAGTCACGTGGTAACACCCAGACGTAGAAGTGACAGAACAGCAGTCTCTACCTGAGTAGTCCCTTTATGGCAAAATTCCACACTGTGGAAGGGAAGCCCCAATCTTTGGTGGGCATCTGGTTGTGTGCCACACCAGAACACCCTAGTACTGGAGCCATCTAGCTGAAGGCCAACTTGGATATAGGTGCTCTACCTGTTAGGAATGGCTTTGGCCTATTAGTAATACATTCCATAAATAAGAGTGACTTAAACAACACCAAAGACAGTATCTTTTATTTCTCTCTCAGATAAAAGATACCCAGAACTGGGCAGTCTTGGCAGGTATGTCTGCCCATCAGGTCATCAAGGACTGAGTCCTTCTGTCTTTCTGCTTTATCATCCTTAACACTTAGTTTCTGTTTATCAAAATGGCTGCTAGAGCTCTAGGCATCACATTCACATTTCAGGCTGGAAGAGGAAAGGAGGGTGAAAAGACTAAAGGGTCTGTCTTTAAAGAAGTTTCCTGAAATCCCACCTGACAACATTGCCTGATATCTCATTGACAATGACCAAATATGGTTTCAAGGGACGATGGTAGATGTAGAATTTTAACTAGACAATGGTGCAGCAACAATATAGGGTTTTATTATGAAGAAGTGGAGACAACAGATGTTCAGGTACTCAACTAGTGCTACAGGGTCACTCTGAATATAGAGCAGGAACGTGTAGCTTCCTGCTACAATTCAGGAAACAATGGCTCAGTATGGCGTACAGGGAACTCCACTCCCTCCTCCGATCAACCAGATGAACTGGGCAAATGCAAAAAGCTGCAAATATGTTTAGGGTCTGTCTTTTGTCTAAGAGTCAAATTCCAATTTATAATCATTCTAAATAATCACCAATTGTCATCCCCTATTTGTGTGTTAAACAAATTTCATATACTTCAATCTGGCGTTTTCCCAACCACATCACACATATTCACTTATGAAGTTAGTCAATTAACAAACGTTAATTTAACCCCTACACTATGCCCTGCAATTTGAAAGCTGCTGGAGACGATGAAAAAGAGACATAGGACATAAGTATATTGAACTCAGGGACCATCAAATTGGATACATGAGATCAAATAATATTCTAATACATACCAAAAGATTTAAAAGTTTTGTAAACTTTGACTGATCAGTTCTACTCAGAAAAGTATAACCTGAGGAAATTATTTGGATGCATGCAAAGATTTAACTATATGCATGGTCATTAAAGCACTGATTATACAAACAGCAAACTAAAAACTTGCGATTTCAATAATAGGGGATCATTCAAGAAGTTATGTTGCTGGGGCTGGCCTGGCGGTGTAGCAGTTAAGTTCATGTGCTCTGCTTCGATGGCCCAGGGTTTGCCAGTTCATATCCTGGGCACGGACCTACACATCGCTTATCAAACCACGCTGTGGTGGCATCCTACATAGAAAAGAGAGGAAGATAGGCACACATGTTAGCTCAGGGCCAACCTTCCTCAAAAAAAAAAAAAGAAAGAAAAGAAAAGAAAAAAATAAGTTATGGTGCTCCCAAGCAACTGAAGGCAATGTCAGTTAGATCACTGAGAAGGAATACTGATGACATATAACACACATTCATGATTTATTGCTAAGTGGAAAACACATCTCACCAAAAAAGACGTACTTTCTGCATTGTCAGTGCCATCTACAAGCCACCTCCCCCTTCGCTGAGAACAGTCCTTCAGGTCCTAGACTCCAGTCTACCTGTTGACTTCTGCATCGTGTCTGCTGACTGGACCACCTGATCCAAGCTGGGCAATCAAATGCCTCTTAGCAATTTGAAATTCAGATTTGTAAATGCCGCTCTCTTTCTGCTGGTGGCTGGAATATGCGCAGCATAAATAACTCAGGGGCTGGTGTACGGTTGTGTACATTTAGCTGTGTACAAGGAGAAGCAAAGAATTGTGTGCACAGAGAGACAAGAATGAAGCATATCTAAAGAGAGAGGAACTGAGGCCAGAAACCATGTGTCCCCAAAGGGTTCTGATGTCCAGTTCCAGGTTCTAATCCTGACTTGGGAGTCCATTAGACACCCTTGTTTCCTTTGAATAATTCTGTCTTTGTTCTCTAAGCTGGTCTGACAGGCTTACTCTTACTTGCAACCCAAGTTAGATCTCCTACTTGAAACTGAAAGAAAATCAGCAATACCACCATTGCTCATTATGAGATATTTGGGCATTTGTGACCGTAGAAATGGCAAACTGATGTTAAAATGTTTCTTTATCTCATGGGCAAGGTTCTTGGGAAACGTTTTGGGGAAGGCTCTTTCAGATGAAAAATGTACCTGATCTACGCAGATATTTTCCTGTGGTTAAAACTTAAAAATTCCATTGAAATGTTATAGGAAACCATTTTCCCCCAGATTTGTCTTTGTAAGAGGATTTTTTAGAACTCAAGTTTGAGTTTGTTGCCAAATAGAACACTGAGAAAATTATTTTGGAGAGTTTTTATGGTAAAATATCTTCCTGTTAATCTCCAAACAAGTTGTCAGGCATTTTTATCCTGTTTTGTCTACATCTATTTGCAAAGCTGTTTTATCTGTACTTTTAGCTGTGAAGATAAGTCATCTCAAAGGATTTATATTATGCTGTCTCCCACACTAAGTAGGATAGAAGATTTTGTAGGAATCAAGCAGCTTCAGATGCTCTTATTGATACCATGTTTTCAAAGTGCAAATAAATCTTGCTTTGTTTTATTCAGATTTCATCTTGAAACTTTAAAATATCTTTTGAAAAGAGGGTTTGAGGTATAGATCTCTATGAGAAGAGGCCCACATTTTCAACAATTGGAAAGACTACTGTAATAACACAGTAAGTATCCTGAGATGGCTTTTAGTATTCTTCAGAGTTAGTATACACTACGGGATGTTCAAGGTCTGGGGCAGAACAAAGACATCAGGGATATGATCCGCATACGTCAGCATCCTGGTTGCACTAAAATGGAGCCAAACAAGCAGATCTTGCATGACCTCAGCGCTTCTCCTGGAATCACCCTCTGCCCACCTTGCACATTCCTGGCATGCCTTTCATTCTCTTGTGGTGGCGAGCAAGTGCAGTTGCCAGGTTACTGTTGATGAAGAGTAATTTTTAGAAGCAGAAAGTCAGTGTCCTGGTTCTGAATGATTCATCTTGTACTCTGAGGCCTGTTAAACAGTAACTATTGGTTAGTGCTTAATCTGTTGGATCTTGCTCAACCCATAATTTGAGTATCTGTGATGGATATATCACTTTTTTCTTTTCACTATCTTTTTTTTTCTCCCTTTTAAAGATTTTTTATTCTCTTCCCTTTTTCTCCCCAAAGCCCCCCAGTACAGTTATATATTCTTCGTTGTGGGTCCTTCTAGTTGTGGCATGTGGGAGGCTGCCTCAGTGTGGTTTGATGAGCAGTGCCATGTCCGTGCCCAGGATTCAAAGCAACGAAACACTGGGCCGCCTGCAGCGGAGCGCGCGAACTTAACCACTCGGCCACGGGGCCAGCCCCTCTTTTCACTATCTTTTATTTATTTATTATTTTTTTTAAAGATTTTTTTTATTTTTTCCTTTTTCTCCCCAAAGCCCCCCAGTACATAGTTGTATATTCTTTGTTGTGTGTCCTTCTAGTTGTGGCATGTGGGACGCTGCCTCAGCGTGGTTTAATGAGCAGTGCCATGTCCGCGCTCAGGATTCGAACCAGCGAAACACTGGGCCGCCTGCAGCGGAGCGCGCGAACTTAACCACTCGGCCACGGGGCCAGCCCCTCTTTTCACTATCTTTTAAGATAGACAGATTATATTTCCCTTCCAACTGATTCAGAAAAATATGGTGCAGTCATTTTGCATCAAACTCTAAAAACAAAATGAATATTTACTAAGTGCAAAGAGAGATGAACTTTCAGCTTTCCACATGAACTATTTATTAAAATGTCAAATTGGATTTAACCCCTCGAACCTGAAAGTTTTGGAATGAGAAATGGGTCTCAGAAATGTGGCGCCCCATTTTTGAGCTGCCTTCTCCTTTTGTTCAGCCGACTCTGAGAGGTATAATCCATAGGCAGTTTTCACAGCCATCCTTCCAAAGGATTTATGTACTGAGTTATGTGACCTTGGACCAGCCTCAAATTTCTACATCTGTAAAACGGGAATAGTAATGTCTACCCCCAGAATTGTTGAGGGTAGTGGAATGCAAGTGAAGCATCCATCCATATTATTGTATATGGCTATCAGTAGATATATGCTATTATTATAGTAGTCCTCCAGCAAATGGTAGTTATATACTATTTATTTCTTGAGAGGATACTTTCACTTGGTTCAAAGTTCAAAAGATACAAAGAGTTATATGTTGTATCTTTCCATTTCTGTTTCCCAGCTACATAATTCCCCTCCTTGAAGTCAACTGATGTATCAATTTCTTGTGTATCTTGCTGGAGATATTTTGTATATCTAAAGGCAAAAATGTATATTTATATTCTTTCCCACCTTTTTTACATGAATGAAATCATACTATTCCATGTTTCCCTTTCTACCACTTAAAAAATGTATCTTAGAAGTTGTTCATATAAGTTAAATTTGTTTTTAAACAATTGTGGCTAACTTGACTTAGGCACAGCTGTGTATTTGTGTATGTGTGTGAGAGAGAGGGAGAGAGACTCTATAAAGGTATCTATTACGCAGATGTGCTCTAACTTAATTACAATTCCAACCCTTACCTGCTGGATATTCATTCATTCACTCAGCTACTACTGATCGAAGGCCCACCACGAGTCAGGCCAGGCCGCGGCAACACAACCAAGAGCAACACAGCCACGGCCACGTCCGTCGCTGCAGCGAGCGCGGCCGCCGCTCCACCTCCCCGCGTCCTCCGCCGGCCGTGCTTCCGAGCCCCGCGGGCGCGCGGCGGGCGACTGTCAGGCTGCGGCTCCCGGGCCGTCCAGCAGCCACCCCTCCGGTGCGGGCTGGGGTCCCCGGGCGAGGGCGACGCACAGCGTGGAACGACCGCACCCGGCGGCCCCGGAGCTCCACGCCGGTGCGGACGCCGGGGGTGGCCCCGGGCGAGGGAGGGCGCACGCCCGCGTTCCTGTCCCCTCGGCGCCCGAGCAGCACAGGGGCGGCGGAGACCACTTCCTAACGACCTCGCTTTACACAGACGGGAAAGCGAGGCGGGGAGGCGACGGCCGGGGCTGAAGCCCCCAGCCCGGTGGAGGCGGCGGGCGCGGGCGGAGCCGGGACACAGCGAGTGCGACAGCTGGGCAGCCGCGCCGCCGGCGTCCGCTGGCACCTCGCGCGGCAGGCAGGCCTCGGGCCGCAGCCCTTTAAACTCCCGGCGCGCGGGAAGAGCGGCCCACAGCCGCCGGCGGGCCCTCTCCGGCCGGCGGCCGCGCTGACCGCCCGCGCGGGGCCGGGGGCGGGGCTCCGGCGGGCGACCGGCCAGCGCCGACGGCGCGCGCCGCCCCGGAGTTTCGAACGCAGTTGGCCCTCCAGGCGGAAAAAAACACGAGCGCGGCGGCCAATGGCGCGGCGGCCAGGACCCGCGCGCAGCCGGCCCCGCCCCGCCCCGCTGGAAGGCAGGCCGGGCGCGGCCATTGGCTCGCGCGGCCTGTCACTCGCCGCCGCGGCCAGCGGGCAGGGGCCTCGCGGTGACTGGCTCCGCCCAGGCGCGAAATGTAACGCGGGAAAAGCCGGGGCAGGGACCGCGGCGGCAGGTTGTTATTTTCGGGGCTCGGCGCCGCGCGTCCCGCTCTCCGTCGCCGCTGCAGCCTGCGTGGAGGGGCGCAGAGGGCGGAGGCGGCTCGACGGCGCTGGGGGCCTGCCCGGGCCGCCGGGGCCGGGCCACGCTGAGGGTTCCGGGACGCGTCCGCCTGCCATGAGCCGACGGGGCTGAGCCGCCACTCGGAGCAGCGCGGGCGAGCGGAGCGCAGGGCCAGACCCGGGCGCGGGGTGCGGCCGCGCCGCCGGAGCTGCGCATCGAGGCCGGGCGATGATCCGGGGCGTGGAGGCGCCGATGGCGGACGCCCCGCCGCCGCCGCCCGTCATCTTCTGCCACGACTCCCCGAAGCGGGTGCTGGTGTCGGTCATCAGGACCACCCCGGTCAAGCCTGCGTGCGGCGGGGAGCCGGAGCCGCCGCCGCCGCTCGTCCCCACTAGCCCCGGCTTCAGCGACTTCATGGTGTACCCGTGGCGCTGGGGCGAGAACGCGCACAACGTGACGCTCAGCCCCGGGGCCGCGGGCGGCGCCGCCGCGGCCGCCCTGCCCGCCGCCGCCGAGCGCCCGGGGCTGCGGGGCCGGGGCGCGCCCCCGCCCCCCGCCTCGGGAGGGGAGGACGAGGAGGAGGCGAGCAGCCCGGACAGTGGCCCCCTCAAGGTGAGCGGGCAGCGGGCGCGGGGCGGCGGGCCCGTTAACGGCGCGGCCGGGAGCCGGCAGCGCCCGCGGACGCGGCGGGCGGGGCGGGGCCGAGTTTAAAACGCGAGGTCGCTGCGGCCGCTGCGAGGCGGTGGCGGGTGACAGGACGCTGACGTCACTGTCGCGCGCCAAAAAACGGGCCCCCGCGCGGGGGTGGGGGGGCGTGGCTACGGTCACGTGACGCCGCCGGGGGGAGGCCGTGCCGCGGGAGGCGTGGGGCCAGCAGGTGCAGCGGGCGGGAGCGCGGCCGGGGGCGCGGGGGCGGCGCCCACCCCGGTAGCGGGGCGGGCCCGCGGGCCTGGGGCCGGCCCTGTGGGTGCGGGAGGGAGGGGCTGCGCAGGTCTGCCCCTCGCGGCGGACCCCCGGGCCCTGCTAGGATGCCCTGCCGCGACAGCCCCGGAGCAAGAGGGGCCTTCGGTCCACCTTCCCCGCGGAGTGGGTCCTGGCTGCCTGTCGGTCAGCTGCGGACCGCTCGGCTGGGTGCTGAGCGCGCGCGGCGGCTGGGGCCGCTGGGGTGGCTGACCTCGCGCTGCGCCCAGGCTCGGACTCTTCAGAGCTGGGAACGATGCGACTACCTACGTTTGACGGATCAGGCATCTGAGGCCCAGGGACATTGGTGAAGGGACCTCCCCAGGGTCACACAGCTGGGCAGTGGGAGAGCTGGGACCTCGTGGAGCTTTTGTGGATCCTAGTCCTGGAGCCTGTGTTCGGACTGCCTCTCTGCTGACCTATGCTTACCTGCATAGACTGTAAGCTCCAGGAAAGCCGGGACCGTTTCTCCTGGTAAACTCTTCGACTTTGATACCTTACACTTTGTAAATACTGAATAAAGGTGTTCAGTAAGTATTTGTCTAATGAATGAATGAATGGTGTTAACATAAGGTTAATACTCAGTTTCTATGTGTTAGGTGGCATAGAAGATAAGCAGTTCGCTAAAGGTAAAACAAGAAAGTCATCTAATGGATAAGTGCACCTATATTGGCAAATGCTGTATTTATAAACTGAAACAAGTTTGGTTATCATTTTACATGCAGTAGCAAACATGTTAAATCTTTGTGTTGTTTGAGCCCTGAGAAAATTGATACACTTTATCTCACTAATGACATTGTTATTAAAGAACTATACAGTTGTAAAATGATGTGCTTTGATGCACTTCAGCTCTTAAAGTTGGCTTCAGTAAAAATTTGAAAGAACAAGCAGTAGAAATATTCATAATAGTGCTGAGTGAGTTTGTGAAGGGATCAATCACTGTCGACTGTCTCTAGGTAGACCTTAGTAAGCTGGCTGGGTAGCCTAGATATTTTTCTGGGCTGACATATTTAGCACTACTACATGTTTAGTCGTTTTGTTTTTTTTTTAATAGGTTATTTTATCGTTGAGCTACGTAAGGGCATACGTGCACAAATACTTGTGAAAGATTTTGCATTTATTCTTTTTTTTTTTTTTTTTGAGGCAGATCAGCCCTGAGCTAACATCTGCTGCCAATCCTCCTCTTTTTGCTGAGGGAGATTGGCCCTGAGCTAACATCTGTGCCCATCTTCCTCCACTTTACACGTGGGATGCCTACCACAGCATGGCTTGCCAAGCGGTGCCATGTCCACACCCGGGATCCAAACCCGTGAACCCCGGGCCGCCGAGAAGCGGAACGTGGGAACTTAACTGCTGCACCAGCAGGCCGGCCCCTATTATTTTATTCTTAATTATAACAATCTAATTTTGGATTATCCAAGAAGGCTAATGTTATCATAGGTAAATAAAATCTATAGGTATGTTCTTTTTTACCTAAAACAGACTTATCCTCACATAAACCTTTTCTAAAAGCTGCTCACACAATGCACAGGTTGAATTTTATTTTCACTTTGTCTACCCCTTTACAGAGGTTAAATATACCAGAAGTTATGAAGAACATGTAAAAGTGAAAAGGCTGTTTTATATCTCACTTTTTTCCCCCTCTCTTCACAGTCTTTCCTATTGTAACTTTCATAATGAAGCAATCCAAATACAGCTCCAAAAATCCATTCATTTTGCTTCCCCATCCTGAGGGGGAAAGGTCTGGACTATCCCTTTATTTAAGGCAGGTCCCTAGTTTGATTGTGATCAGCATACCCTGGACTAGAGATGGGAGTCCCAGCGCCCTTTACTTTGTCATCCTTCTCTAAAGTCCTTGTAGTTCTTTATCTCCATGTGCATCATGGGCGAATCATGCTGACTGAGTCTGCTCACATTTTGGGAAGATGGGAGACAAGTGTCTGCTATAACTGGTGCCAGTCACATGCTCTCCTCTCCTCCCTTGTCTCAGTATGCATGTTAGAGGCAAAAACAGCTGTGGGGGGACTGGTCCGGTAGCACAGCGGTTAAGTACGCACGTTCCACTTTGGCAGTCCGGGGTTCGCTGGCCTAGATCCCAGGTGTGGACATGGCACCGCTCAGAAGGCCATGCTGTGGTAGGTGTCCCACATATAAAGTAGAGGAAGATGGGCATGGATGTTAGCTCAGGGCCAGTCTTCCTCAGCAAAAAGAGGAGGATTGGCAGCAGATGTTAGCTCAGGGCTAATCTTCCTCAAAAAAAAAACCCAAAAACAAAACAAAAACAGCTGTGGGTTTGAGAATAACATTTGTGTTCATTTACTGTCTACTTGTTGCCACTGCCCCCAAGGAAAGTGTTAACATCTGAGTCCTGCACACCCAGTGCCAGCTTTTGCTTGCTCTCTCGTTTTTCCTGCACAGCATCGCCTCCCCTGCCTCTGAGGAGAACTTCCATCATTTACCCAACTTATTTTGACCCCTCATCACAAGATTGCGTAGCACTGTCTTCTCCTGGGTTGTAGAATTTGGGGAGGGAAGGGAGCAGGTCTAACTTCCCTCTGCCATAGGACATCCCAAGCCTCCCCACCTTGTGCCCTTGTGCCCTGTACTCAGACTGCATTCGTGAAGTCACTTCTCCACTGTGGGACTTGCGTGGTTTGAGTTCTTTGCATAGCCTCAGACACCATTCTTCCTTCAGGACCTGCTGGCTGCCTATCTTGCTTCCCCTTTCAATCACCTGAACGCTTCAAACCTCTAGACTGCACGTAGCGTTACAAATAGCTGATTAGTGTGTAGTAATCTTTCACTACCACCACGTTAAACATAGCGTCATCTTAACATAGTAGCCACCATTTGTTGCCTGTCACAGCAAACCAAGAGGCTTTGTATTGAATTCTTTAATTAATTTGTTTAGCTGATGAAAAAGAAGAAATTAGAGAAAAGAGTTTGTAAGGTTAAGTTTAGTTAACATCATGTGGTAAGTGGCAGAACTGACTGGAACCTTGTGGAATCCTCACTCTCACTCTCTACGTGACGTCGCTCCTGTGAGTGTCATGTGTGAACTGACTGGAACCTTGTGGAATCCTCGCTCTCACTGTCTACGTGACGTCGCTCCTGTGTGTGTCATGTGTGAACTGACTGGAACCTTGTGGAATCCTCGCTCTCACTCTCTACGTGACGTCGCTCCTGTGAGTGTCATGTGTGAACTGACTGGAACCTTGCGGAATCCTCGCTCTCACTGTCTACGTGACGTCGCTCCTGTGTGTGTCATGTGTGAACTGACTGGAACCTTGCGGAATCCTCGCTCTTACTGTCTACGTGACGTCGCTCCTGTGTGTGTCATGTGTGAACTGACTGGAACCTTGCGGAATCCTCGCTCTCACTGTCTACGTGGCATTGCTCCTGTGTGTGTCATGTGTGAACTGACTGGAACCTTGTGGAATCCTCGCTCTCACTGTCTATGTGGCATCGCTCCTGTGTGTGTCATGTGTGAACTGACTGGATCCTTGCGGAATCCTCGCTCTCACTGTCTATGTGGCATCGCTCCTGTGTGTGTCATGTGTGAACTGACTGGAACCTTGCGGAATCCTCGCTCTCACTGTCTACGTGGCATTGCTCCTGTGTGTGTCATGTGTGAACTGACTGGAACCTTGCGGAATCCTCGCTCTTACTGTCTACGTGCCGTCGCTCCTGTGTGTGTCATGTGTGAATTGACTAATATTAAGCTGATGCAAGTAGACTTATGAAATACACACTATTTATACCTACCTCTGTCTCAGTTGAGATGCTTTAGGCGGGTACACACAATACAACAGATGGATACAGATGAAGACCTGGAAAGTTGTGCAGATAGGTCAAGGTGGGGGAAGGGTCAGCAAGCAGATATGTGAGCCGTAGGAAATTTGCATCTAAATCTGAATTCGAAAAGGGAAATATGATCAGTCACTTTTTCTCATTTTCTTGTCAAGGTACACGTGCCTCCCTCTGAGACCTGTATCTCTTCCTTCTAGGTTGTGTTTGTGTACTTTATTTGAATTTTACATTGTATCAAAATGTGTCAATGACTTAGTTTTTTTAGTAATCACATGGATACCAAGTTTGAATGTAACTTTTTCTAAAGCCTCGGTAAATGTGTACATTATCCTAAGTGGCTTGAGAAATAACCCAAATTTTATCAAGTAACTTTTTAAAGTTAGTTATTGACATTGAAAACTCAAAACATTTATCGTGAAATATTTTAGAAAACACTTTCAAAATCACTAATCTACCTTCTGGAGGTACTTAGATTCTATTTTAAAAATCAAATTTACTAAAGTGTGCAGACATTTTTGACAATTCATTTTGTTTCTTTCTTACTGGAAAGAAGCTTATTTTGCAGCAGTTGCCACCTAATAACAATACGATGTCTCAGAATTTCTTGTTAGCTGTATTTTTTCTTCTGAATCATCAAGCAGTCTTGACAAGATTTGTCTCTTAGGCTATGGGTATACCTAGTTGCTGATGAGTTAACATTCTATTATCGTGAAAATGGACCTAGAAACGTGGTTTTCTTATTGCTAAGGCAAAATGAAAAGGGTCTTCTTTAAGTGTAACGGTGCTTATTTTTATATGTATGATTAAAATAAGCTCTTGATTCAGTTAGGGCTTTAGATGACTACTTGCCTTGCCTAATTTTCTTAGTTGAAAGAATGTAGTTCGTGAAGGCTCACCTGTCTGTCGGTGGGATATTGTATTATGTTGTATTTTTCAACTCTCCATGTCTCATTTAGAAAATGTGTGTAGTTTGTAGCTGAAACAAGATCTTAGACTTGCTGGGAAGGAGCCAAATGGTTAACTTTTTTTTTATTTATCTCCTTCCCTATTAAACATGCTTGTTATTTATTTTTTACCAGAAACAGAGAAAATGGATAATCTTAAAATTTTGATACTAATTAACCCGTTACTTAAAATTGTAATAGAGTCAACAATATGTTTTTATGTATTTAAAAAATATTAGGAAAAGGATCCTTTCATGACAGAGGAGTTGTATCACTAAGATTTTTAATTAACCTGATTTCATGTTCCATTTCTTTTTTTTTTTTTGCTGAGGAAGATTCACCCTGAGCTAACATCCATGCCAGTCTTCCTCTATTTTTTAGAATGTGGGCCACCAGCACAGTATGGCCGCTAACAGAGCAGTGTAGGTCCATGCCCAGGAGCTGAACCCGGGCTGCCGAAGTGGAGCGTGTTGAACTTAACCACTAGGCCCCTGGGGCTGACCCTCATGTTACATTTCTTTCTTTACAGTATCACCTGCTATTTTTATGGATCCTAGATTCTGCTTATTTATTTTGCATTTTAAAAACAAAATTTAAAATTATTCATGATATGACCATAACCAGCAACAATCTGTACAATTATTGTGGCTCAATAAATGAGGGCAGTTGAGTCTGTAATTTTATTCCTGGTTAGATCTCACTTTGCTGACACTGGGTTAACAATTTTAGCAAGAAAGGCTAGAGCCAAATGTAGCTAGTGAGGATCACAGCCAAGGAATAAAGAAGGGGAAGGTGAAAGTATTTGATAACCACCAATAATCGCCACATATTGATTTGCTAATTTGGATGTAAACATACGTAAGTCAAAATCCAGTGAGGACCTTGCCAATTGCTAGCTTCATCATAAAGGAAACTTCTTAAAGAGTTACATAAGTTTGGAAAAAGACATCAGTTATGTACCTCTTTGGCCGTCTCAGTATCAACAAGGAATTGATGAGATCTTTATCCCATCAACAAATATTTATTAACAATGTGCCTGATTCAGTTAGCTTAGGCTAAAGTAGAATGCAACCTCAGAATCTCAATCTCACCCTAAACATGGCTCATGTTATGTGTCCTGTGAGAGCTGACTGCAGGTGTGCTCCTTGTCCTGTTCATCCTGTGACCCAGAAGGAACAGACAGGTGGGTCTCAAGGCAGAGAGAAAAGAGAGATTGTAGAACCACATGATGGCTTTTAAAGCTTTTGCTCAGAAGTCACACATGTAATTTCCACTTACATTTTATTGGCCAAAGCAAGTCATAGGGCCAAGGTAGCCTCATTAGGGCCCACAGTGAGAGAGGGGCAGTCAATATTTTTATAATAATATAATTTGCCACAGAACTTTCCCACATTCTTTTTTTTTTATTGTGGCAAAAAACACATGACAAAATTTACCATCCTAACCATTTTTAAGCGTTAACTGTGTCCACATTGTTGTGCAATGGATCTCTAGAACTTTTTCATCTTGCAAAACTGAAACTCTGTACCCAGTGAACTCCCCTTTTCTTCCTTCTTATGGCCTCTGGCAACCGCCATTCTACTTCTGTTTCTAAGAGTTGGACCCCTGTAGATATCTCATGTAAGTGGGATCATGTAGTGTTTGTCTTTTTGTGAATAGCTTGCTTCACTTAGCATAATGTCCTTAAGGTTCATCCGTTTTGTAGCATATGGCAGGGTTTCCTTCTTTTTTAAGGTTGAATAATTTTTCATTATATTATATGTCCTTTACCTATTCATATGTCGGTTGACATTTAGATTGCTTCCACCCCTTGGCTGTTGTGGAAATAGATTTTACTACCTAAGAATTTTTTAAATATGGTTATCCTATAAGATAACTCATCCATGTTGAGATTGAGCTTTTCTTTCAAAGTGAAAATTGATTGAAGGGAATTTTGCTGTAGCTTATCATCAAGGTTTGAGGCTGATGTTTTTAAGCTTTTGGAAGGCTTTAGGTTTTTATATTAAAAGCAGTAAAAGCATCTTCATTTTGGATGTAGTACATAGTCTTTTTATGATTTTTTTTCATGTAACTTGTATGTATAAAAATTAACTTACCTGGGAAATAAGAAAGATTTTTCTCAAGTAAATGTTTATTTTAGATTAGTTTTAGATGTGTAGGAATGTTAAGATAGTACCGGGAGTTCCCATAAACCGCATACCCAGTTTCCCCTATTGCTAACATCTTGCATTACTATGATACATCTGTTACAATTAATGAACCAAATTGATACCTTATTAACTGAAGTCCATACTATATATTCAGATTTCCTTAATTTTTTTCAGTTGAACTGAAAGTCACATAACAGAAAATTAACCATTTTAAAGTATAATGTAATGCCATTTAGTAAATCACAGTGTTGTGCAACCATCACCTGTATCAAGTTCTGCAACACTTTCATCACCCAGAAAGTAAGCCTTGTATTCTTTAAGTAGTCACTCCCTACTCCCCTCTATAGGCAGTCTCTGGAAAACACCAATCTGTTTTCTGTCTCTATGGGCTGACCTATTTTGGATGTTTCATTACATGGAATCATACAGTTGTGGCCTTTTGCATCTGGCTTTTACTTAGCATTCTGTTTCTGAGATTCATTCTCCTTGCAGCATGTATCATTTCTGTGGCTGAATAACATTCCACTGTGTGTGTATGTGTATTCCGTTGTATATATATATGTGCATATGTATATGACATTGTACCCCACTGTAAAACTTTTCCACAATGGCTGAACCACTTTACATTCCCACCAGCAGTGTATGAAGGTTCCACTTTCTCCACATCCTTGCCAAAAAATGCTTTTATTTCTCCCCTCCCTTTTTTTGAGTATTTCCTAGTTGACGTGATGGGGTATTTCCTTGTGGGTTTTTAAAAAATTAGATTAAATTTTTTTTCTTTGGGCTTTATTGAGCTATAACTAACCTCATTGTGGTTTTGATTTGCATTTCTCTGTTGACTAAAGATGTTGAGGATCTTTGCATGGGCTTGCTGGCTGTTTGTATAACTGCTTTGGAGAAATGTGTATTTGAATCCTTTACCCGTTTTTAAATTGGGTTGCCTTTTTCTTGTTGAGTTGTAAAAGTTCTTTATCCAGGATAGTAGATCCTTATCAGATATATGATTTGTAAATATTATCTCCCATTCTGTAGGTTGTCTTTTCACTTTCTTGATAATGTCCTTTGGTACACAAATGTTTTTAACTTTGATTAGGTCCAGTTTATCTATTCTTTTGTTGCTGATGCTTGGGTGCCATATCTAAGAATCCGTTGCCAAATCCAAGGTCATGAAGAGTTTTCTTTGTTTTAAGAGTTTTAGTTTCAGCTCTGACATTTTGGCGTGTGATGCATTTTGAGTTAATTTTTGTACATTTTTGAGGTAGGGGTCCAACTTCATTCTTTTGCATGTAGAAATCCAGTTATCTCAGAACCATTTGTTGAAGAGACTCTTCTTTCCCCATTGAGTGTTCTTGGCACCCTTGTTGAAAATCAATCGGCCATAGATGTGTGTTTATTCCTTGACTCTCAATTCTGTTTCATTGGTCTATACATCTTTCCTTGTGCCAGTACCACACTGTCTTGATTGCCATTCCTTTGTAGTAAGTTTCATAATAGGGAAGTGTGAGTCCTCCTGGTTTTTCTTTTTAAATATTGTTTTGGCTATTTGGAGCCTTTCGTAATTCCATCTGAGTGGAGGATTGCTTTTTCTATTTCTGCGAGAAAGGTCTTTGGAGTTTTAATAGGGATTGTATTGAATCTCTAGATCACTTTGGGTAGCATTGCTATCTTACGTTAAGCTTTCCGATCCAAGAACCGTGTCCCATAAGTTTTGATATGTTGTGTTTTCATTTTCATCTGTGTTAAAGTATTTTTTAATTTCCTTTGTGATTTCTTCTTTGACTGTTGGCTGTTTAAGAGTGTGTTGTTTAATTTCCACATATTTTGAATTTTCCAGTTTCCTTCCTGTTATTGATTTATAGTTTCATTCCATGTGTGTCAGGGAAGATACTTTGGATGATTTCAGTCTTAAAATTTATGGATACTTGCTTTGTGGCCTAGATGCAAAGCAAGAATATCCCCAGGATAGATCTGGGGAATGTTAAATGTGCTCACTTTTAACCTCTTTGTGTTTTTGGATCTAAAGTGAGTCTTGTAGACTGGTATAGTTGGATCATTTTTTTTTTTAATCCGTTCTGCTAATCTCTGCCTTTTAATTGGAGAATTTAATCTATGTACATTTAAAGTGATTACTTATAAGGAAGACCTTACTTCTGCCATTTTATTATTTGTTTTCTGTATGTCATACCTGTTTTGTTTCTCAATTCTTCCATTACTGCCTTCTTTTGTGTTCAGTTGGTTTTTGTGTAATGTACCATTTTCATTCCTTTCTTGTTTCCTTTTTATTTTTTAGTTAGTCTTGTATTGGTTACCCTGGGAATTTCAAGTTACCTCTTAAACGTAAAACAGTCTATTTTAAATTAATACCACCTTAGCTTCAATAGTTTTTATATACAAAAACTCTGCTCTTATACAGCTCTGTCCCTCCCCCTTTTTGTTATTGTCACAAATTACATTTTATTATGTTTCCATTAACATAGGTTTACAATGTTTTAAATATATTTGGCATTTGTCTTTTAAATTATATAGGAAAGAAAAGAGTTACAAGCCAAAAACACAATAATTCTGGTTTATGTAGTTAGCTTTACTGGCGTTCTTTATTTCTTGGATGGCTTTGAGTTATTGTCTAATGTCCTTTCATTTCTGTCTGAAAACTCTCTTTTGATTTATTGTAGAGCAAGTCTACTAGCAATGAACTCTCTTAGCTTTTGTTTATCTGGGAATGCTTAATTTCTTCTTTTCTTTGGTGAGGAAGATTGTCCCTGAGCTAACAGCTGTGCCAATCTTCCTCTATTTTATATGTGGGATGCTGCTACAGCATGGCTTGAAGAGCAGTGTGTAGGTCCATGCCTGGGATCCAAACCTGCGAACCCTGGGCTGCAAAAGTGGAGTGTGTGAACTTAACCACTGTGCCACTGGGCCAGCCCCAATTAATTTCTTCATTTTTGAAGGATAGTTTTGTTGAGTATAAGATTATTGGTTGACGTTTTTTTCCTTTCAGTACTTTAAACATGCCATCCCACTGTTTTCTATAGTTTCTTCTGAGAAATCAACTGTCAATCTTATGGAGGACTCCTTGTACGTGATGAATCACTTCTACTCTTATTGCTTTCAAGATTCTCTGTCTTTGTCTTTTCATAGTTTGATTTAATGTATCTCACTGTGTATGCCTCTTTGTGTTTATTCTTCTTGAAGTTCATTGAGCTTCTTGGATGTTTAGACTTCTGTTTTATCAAATTTGGGAAGTTTGCAGCCATTATTTCTTCAAATATTCTTTCTGCCCTTTTCTCTCCTGCCTTCTGGGTCTTCAATTATGTATGCGTTGGTACGTTTGATACTATGGTCTGAATGTTTGTGCCCTCCAAAATTCATGTGTTGAGATCCTGACCCCCAATATGATGGTGTTAGGAGGTGATGCCTTTGGGAGGTGCTTAGGTCATGGGAGTGGTGCCCTCATGAATGGGATTAGTGCCTTTATGAACAGGCTCTTGAGAGATCCCTTGCCCCTTCTACCACATGAGGACACAGTGAGAAGGTACTGGCTATGAACCAGGAAGAGGGCCCTCACTTGACCGTGTTGGTACCTTGATCTTAGACTTTCCAGCCTCTAGAACTATGAGAAGTAAATTTCTGTTGTTTATAAGTTACCCTGTCCATGATATTTTGTTATAGCAGCCCAAACGGACTAAGTCACTTGACATCCTATAGGTGTCTTAGGCTCTGTTCATTCTTTTCTCTTTCTCTTTCTTAGACTGGATAATTTCAGTTGACCTATCTTCCAATTTGCTCATTCTTTCTTCCTGCCAGCTCATGTCTGCCATTAAAACTCTCTAGTGAATGCATTCATTTCAGTTATTGTACTTTTTAGCTCCAGAATTTCTTTTTTTTAATAAATTTCTGGTTCTTTATTGATATTCTCTATTTGTTGAAACAGTGTTCTCTTGGTTTTCTTTGTTCTTTGTCCATGGTTTCCATTACCTCTTTTAGCATATTTAAGACAGTTTATTTAAAGTCTCTGTCTAGTAAGTCCAATGTCTGCTTCCTCATGGTTCATTTCTATTAATTTCTCCTGTGTTTAGACCATACTTTTGTTTCTTTGCATGCTTTGTCATATTTTGTTGAAAACTGTTGTGTTTTGAATATTATACTGTGGTAACTCTGGAAATCAGGTTCTTCTCAGAATTTGTTTTTGTTGTGCTGTGGGTTGTAGCTGTTTGTTTGGTGACTTTTCTAAACTATTTTTTCTAATCTCTGTTCTTTGTTGTATTTGTTCTCTAAAGTCTGTTTCTTTAGCTTGTAGTCAGCTCATATTTTGAGAGAGATTTCCTTGAATGCCTGAGCCAAAAAAAAGAAAAAAAATTTTTTCCTAATCTTGGCAGAAGGGCTCTGTGCCGTGGCTCTCCTGCACTGCTGAGCCAGACTGTTTGCAACCTGCCTTAGCCTCCTTTCCTGCTTATGCTGAGCCTGAAGATCAGCTACAGGTGAAAGCTTAGGGCCTTTTCAGATCTTTTCTGAGCATGCTTCCTGCTCCTGGCAGGTGTGTGGCTTTCTAAATTCCTATCTTTAGGATATGCGGGCACTTTGCAATGCCCTAAATTCCAAAGAAACTCCCTCCCCAGCTTTTCTTCCCAGGCTTTTGGCCTGTTTGTTTGCCTCGGTTGAAACCTTTTGTCCCAGCTAGCAGCAAGTTGTTATGTGCCTTACAGGGTTTTTGAGCAGTGCTCTCTGTGTAGCTGCTTTTCCGCCCTGAGAGAGCTCTAAGGTAGGCAAAACAAAGACAAGCACCCTGCTTCAGTTCTTCAGGGAGCCCCCAGACAGGTCAAAACAGACAAACACAATTCCTTCAGAATGAGATCCGCTCTGCTCTCTGGAACCAGGGACTAGGTTCCCGCACTGAGGATCAAGGCTGCTGTCCAAGAGCACTGTGGGGGATGAGGAGGGGCAGCAGCATGTCAAAACTCTGCAAACAATTTCCTACTGTTTTACGTTGCCTTTTTCTTGATTCAGTGTTTGCTGAGCTGTAAATCTGACTATTTTCTGGAATTGTGACAAAGCTGATTCTGATAGTTTTGCTCGATTTTTCAGTGATCTGTGGAGGGATGGGCCCTTGGAACTACCTACTGTGCCATTCTCAATGTCACTCAAGAAAGATTTTTAAAAAGTATTTATTAGGATATTTTGCTTTAATGAGGAGTTTGAGAAATCATACTAATGTTTATACAAATTGTTAGCAGGATGGGATCCGACGCGGTAGACCCAGAGCAGATACTGTCCGGGATTTAATAAATGAAGGAGAGCACTCATCCAGCAGAATCCGTTGTAACATCTGTAATAGGGTGTTTCCACGGGAGAAATCGCTCCAGGCCCACAAAAGGACTCATACGGGTAAGTTGAGCAAATTTTAGAGAATGCCTAAAATAATACTTAAAAAGCTGATTTGATGTTTGGGCTAATAAATTAATTTTTTAGTTGCCTTAGATTTCTCAATTGTAAAGTTTTTTAAAACAGGCACTGTACAGTCAGTTTCTTTTCTGGTGGGGAGGGATGGTTTTCTGAACATTGCTACCATGTGACTTCTAAAGTTATCATGGTAATTAAGCTAGTTGTCACAGGAATGTTATTACTAAATTTAGTTCTATCCTTCTACCTACCTGAATTTTACTTGACATGCCCTTAAGTTGTCTGTGTAATTGTTAAAACTGATTTGTAGGCCACATACTAAAACAGTACTTAGCAAGTTTTTAATAGAATTTCTAGAGTCCTCAGTGTGTCATCAGAGTATTTGACCTAGCCATTGACTCTAAGGTGAAGTAATTTTTCAGAATTAAATGTATTGTAGGTAGCTTTCCCAAGACTATAATACATCTTTATTTGTGTGGAGAAATTATACTTGCATTTTAAATAGCGTAGAAAGAGTGAAAAAACGATATATAGAGGCTCTTGTTCTTGCCACAGAGAAAGCTGGGCCCGGGAGAAGGAGACTTAGGGTTCCAGTGACGGTGTCGAGTAATTTACAGATGAGGACGCTGAGGTGCCAAACCATTACCTCTTTAGACCTGGAGCTGCGCTGCAGCTACGGGAAGCAGCACGTGTGGCCCTGAGAACGGGGAATGCGGCTTCTCCACGTTGAGATGGGCAGTGTGTGCACAATGCACTCAGTCTGAAACAAAAGAATAAACAATATCCTTAATAATTTTTGATATTGAGTACATAGTGAAATGATAATGTTTGAGATATATTGGGTTAAATAAAATAGGTGAAATTAATTGATAATATGTTTCTTTTTACTTTTTTAATGTGGCTCCTAGAAGTGGTTCACATTATATTTCTGTTGGGCGGTACTGTTGGACATTCACCCTTAGTCCCCTGTTTTTCCACTATGTTTATTTGCATCATCCATTCCTTATTTTTTTCCTTTTAGTTTTTGAAAAGATCCATTTTAATGATATGCTAGAATATAGTTTTCTTAGGTAAATCCCTAAAAAAGGCTAAAGTTTTAATTTTGAATTATTATAAACTAAGGTGGCCCAGAGGTTTTGACTTTAGGTACCACTCAGTAAAACTAGTATTTACTGAAATATCTGATTTTGAGAACTTTTGTATTTTTTTCAATCTAATTAGTCTGAAATACCCCCAGATAACTGGTTCGCAGGCTTCAGAGTATGTGTTGCCAGTGTAGATAAGATTCAAGACTCTGGCATAATGAAGAGATCCCTGAGCCCCACTCCTGCTCGACCACTAACCCATGGTGCCCCCGATGCTTCTAGGCCCTGGCCTCCTGCACTGGCCGCCAGGGAACTGAGCCTGAGGTCTGCAGGGTGTGGTTAGGGTCTCGTAGTGCACGCTTTGTAAAAAGCTTTTCTCTTACTATTTTAAATGTCCCCCACCTACCTCCTGTGTTTTATTAACTTATGTCCAACTCTCATAGCCATTTAGTACATTTCTAAATAATGACAAATGTAGGGAGAACTTGTTACTGTTCTTTGAATCATATTGGAAGAACTGTTGTATAATTGTCAACCAAAGAATGTTTTATCAAGAAATAATAAGTTTAGGGGCCAGCCTGTGGCCAAGTGGTTAAGTTTGCGCACTCTGCTTCGGGGGCCCAGGGTTTCACCGGTTCAGGTCCTGTGCGTGGACACGGCACCACTCATCAAGCCATGCTGAGGCGGCATTCCTATAGTTGTAGGACCTACAATTAGAATATACAACTATGTACTGGGGGGCTCTGGGGAGGAGGGGGAGGGGGAGGAGATGGAGATGATTGGCAACAGATGTTAGCTTAGGGCCAATCTTTCTCACAAAAAAAAGAAAAGGAATCATAAGTTTGATTATGATTGAACAACATTTTTGAGCACTTTCTTGAGCCTAGCACTATGTTGTGTATAGGAATTGAAGTGGAGTGTAAGGTATTGTGCATCTTTGTGTAAGGAGAGTCCCACTATCGGTAAACAACGAAGGATACTAAGTTAGTGAAGGGGTATGTAGTTCAATGATTTGGAGGTAGGGGAGGTAGGAGGAATTTCACTGAGAGCCTACAGGATTGGGAGGATTTGAATGGGCAGAGAAGATGGGATTTTTAGGGAGTAGAACAAGATGAGGAATTGTCTCATGGCCAGAATCAGTGTCCAGGAGGGAAGTAAATATCAACCCTGCTCCCTAGCCCAGTAGCTATATTGTAGATATTAGGAGTCCATTTAAAAGTCAGCAGATCATTTTCAGTTGTTCAAGAAGTGTAGTAGGGTTTGGAGTGATTTATGGAGTAGTTGTTATGACTAAAGCAAGTCTGTGCAGGGGGAGAGACTAGAGGCCAGCCAGGATTGGGTCTAGGTGAGAGGGCCTGCCAGTTAAAAAGCAGGAGTGGGAGACATCTTAAAGAATCAGCAAGAGCTAGTGATCTGGATTATGGGGATAAAAAATATGGGTTAAGCCAAAGATGGTAACTTCAAGGATTTGAACCTGGGCACCCAAAAACTCAAGGCCTGAAGAAAATCTTACTGTGCCTCCAGGTGGATAGCTGCTGGGTAGTGAAGTGCTCTCATGAGCGTTTCCACTGCAGCTCTGTAGAGCTGTGATGTGTTTTGTTGTGGGTTGGAGTCATGACCTCTATAAAGGTGGATTCTCTCCCTGCCCCTTCCTCTTCTCTTGTTATTGTCTCAGAAATAATAGATACCATCTGTCTACTTAGGTGAGAGACCCTATCTGTGCGACTATCCAGACTGTGGAAAAGCCTTTGTTCAAAGTGGACAGCTCAAAACGCACCAGCGTCTTCACACCGGGGAGAAACCTTTTGTTTGTTCAGAAAATGGTACGGTGTTAGGAGTTAAGTTTATGGAATAACTAGATGTGAGTTAAAAGTTAAAATATCTTTTGCTTAGGGTCCTGCCCCATGGCATAGTAGTTAAGTTTGCTCACTGCTTCAATGGCACAGGTTCCCGGGTTTGGTTCCTGGGCGTGGACCTATACCAGTCATTAGCCACACTGAGGCAGTGACCCACATACAAAATAGAGGAAGATTGGCGTGGATGTTAGCTTAGGGAGAATCTTCCTCAAGCAAAAAAAGAGGAAGATTGGCAACAGATGTTAGCTTAGGGCCAATCTTCCTCATCAAAAAAAAAAAAAAAAATCTTTTGCTTGAATTTTTGGGGAGGAGAGATTTTTGATAAAAAATTTCATAAAACACCGTAAGCTTTCTTTCTTGCTAATTGTGATCCATGCTCAATTTCTGGGAAGATTGATTTTTAAATAAAGTATTCTTTTTAGATAAAAATCTTAAAGGGCAATCAAAAATAGTATATCCAGGTATAGGCAGTAGAAAAATCTATAAAAGTAAATACAGCCTTTAGAGTAGGGTTTTACTTTGGTTTTAAACTTTGGACTGTTAAACTGAAGGAAGCGCAGCATTGTCTGAATCCTCAGTAAAGCGGGGATTTTACCATTTTAACACTGCTGCTGTTTGTAATTTCTTATCACTCTTCTTAAGTGATTTTCTTAATCTCTTATCACATCTTAAGGTGTTTTTCTCATGCGCATTTTTACAGTTACATTTGACATCCAATACAGTGTTGTTCTGCTGCTCTGTGTTTTTCTTGATTGCTGTAAGTTGTTACAGATGTCTGCACATTTTTTCATCCAGTGAGTCCACTTAAGCATGTACGTGATGATGGCCTCAATGTTGGAATATTGAATATTTAATTTCTTTTTAAAATTTGTTACCAACAAAGCTGAGGGCCAAGTTTTCCTACTTAAATCTTTTTTCAGCTTTTGAGATGTTTCCTTAAGATCGGTTCCAAGAAGGGCATTCCCGGGTCAGAGGTTTTGAACGTTTTTATGACTTGTGCCAGTCAATCGCTTTCCCTCGAGGTTGGATGCATTTGCTCTGCGATGACCACGCGGTGAAAGAACCGTCTTCCCATCCTCCCTCACTGGCAGTGATGATACTATGCTTAGGGGTTTTTTTCTCCTCCAAGTTACAGAATGCTAAATCTCATTGTCTCAATTTACTTTCCTCAGATACCAGTGAAACCGAATGCTTTCTATGTCTGCTGGATGTGCAGATTCTGATAAGTGTTTGCTTTCGTGTTTTGAAGGCTGCCTGAGCAGATTCACCCATGCAAACCGCCACTGTCCAAAGCACCCTTATGCCAGGCTGAAGCGGGAGGAGCCCACAGACGCTCTCAGTAAGCACCAGGCTGTGGACAACCAGGCTGCCGCGGAGTGGCTGGCAAAGTAAGGCTCTCCCTAGGGTCCCCTGCAGAAGTCGCCCAGCGTGGGTGGATGTTGGCGACTTCAACAGTTCTCTCATTTTAAATAAGTCGCTTTTATACACACTTTATAAAATAAATTGAAATGGTGCTTTATTTCCTTAAACCACAGGAGTGTTATTAGGATCTGTGTGTGATAGAAAACTAAAGCAAGAGTTACCCCATTTGAAAGGACTGTTCTTTGTGTATTATGTTTCATTTGTTGTTAGTGCAGCCCCTCTTCATTTTCTGTATATTAGAGCTAGATATGTGTTGATCATTGCAGGGATAGAGGTGAGAGATTCTTCTAAAGTTCCGAAAAGCCCCTCAGTTTATTTTTTTTTAATGGCAACAGGGGGGCAATATAAAAAAAATTTCTCCAAGGATATCTTGATGTCAGGAGTCCTCTCTTGCATACAAACCAGCACCTGCTGACCAGGCCCCTCCCCAGCTTCATTGGCATCCTCTGCACTCAGGGTGAGGTCGGGAATTCCTAAGTGTGCAGCTGTAGCTCTGCCTCCCTCTGGCAGTGCAGCTGTCTTCAGCCACCTGGGCATCCTGTCTCCTCACACCACTATCACTGTTGTTTCCTGGCTTTTGTGCTCACTGCTCCCTCTGCTGGGGATGCTCGCTTCCCTCTTCATTTGGCCACTCTGCTCATTCTTCATTTGTTGCTCAGGTTAAGCATCACTTCAGGAAGTTCTTCCCTAACCGACTTACCAACCTCCCAAACAAACAAGGTTAGACCCATTTAAGAGATGCTTTTATAACACAATGTATTTTCCCTTTCAGAACCTCCGTCACACTTACTTGGACTGTAAGTCCACAAGGGCGTGGATTATGTTTGTCTTGTTACTGCATCACTTCCTCCCTCCCTCTTCTTCCTGGCAGGCCCCCACTGCCCCATTATCTCTAATTTTGTCCAAGCCAGAAACTTGTTGGTCATCCTTGTCTTTATATCTCTGAGTATTGCCAGAACTTCTCCAGTTTGTGTAGTCTGGATTTCCTGAAATCTAGTAGTTGTATTATTTTTTGTATGTAATTTTAAGAACAGCTTTATTGAGGTATAATTGACATACAATAAATTGTACATGTTTGAAATATATAATTTGATTCCATTTGACATATGGATACACCTGTGAAACCATTACCACAATCAAGATGGTGAACATGTCCATCACTTCCCAAAGTTTCCTCATGCCTCTTTGTAATCCATCACTCCTGCCCCTCCCTGCCCTCCTTTTCCCCAAACAACACTGATCTGCTTTCTGTTACTATAAACTAGTTTGCATTTTCTAGAGTTTTATACAAATGAAGTCATATGGTAGGTACTCCTCTTTGTCTGGCTTCTTTCACACAGCATAATTATTTTGAGATTCACCCATGTTGTTAAGTATATGAACAGTTCATTTCTTTTTATTGCTGAGTAGTAATCCATTGTATGGCTATACCTCAATTTGTTTATTCATTTATCTGTTGATGGGCATTTAGGTTGTTTTTGGCTATTACAAATAAAGCCACTATGAATATAAATATACCAGTCTTTTATGGACATTTTTGTACATAATGGTACTGTCATTTAAATATGTGTTTCTTTAGTTACCAAAAAGTAGAACATTTGCATTTTTTCTTGTGAATTATCAGTTGGCTATGTAATAGAATAATGGTGGTGCTCTTAAATTTTTGAATAGGCTCCGTGTGTTACAGATACTATTTGTCATATTTTGTAGGTTTCAAGTTTCTCATAGTTAACTCTGTCAAGTCACTGTCCCTCTGTGGATAGGATAAATAGGTTTCTAATGATCATTTGTTCTACTATGTCTATATTTTATACTTTAATCCATTTCACATATGATCTTTAAGGCAGCTATAGTTTAATAGCGAAAACATATGATTAGAGAGTTGAGTATGAGACCCAGAACTGCCAGTTTTGATTTTGGACATCTGAGCAAGTTCCTCAAGTTCTTGAACTTGAAGTTTTTCCTCTGTAATGGGAAATATATATAATGTATGTGAAATCACTTTATAACTTTTTAAACTGAAACACATAAAATAATACCGTGGTAATGAACCTTTTTTTAAAAAAGTAAACATTTGAGAATGTCACATGTACCATATGACTAATGCCTATGCATCTCATACAGGTATTGGGAAACAAGAGAGCAGCGTACGCCCAGCTTGAAAGGAAAGCTCGTTCAGAAGGCCGATCAGGAGCAGCAGGACCCCCTGGAATACCTCCAGTCTGATGAGGAGGACGACGAGAAGAGCGGCGCCCAGCGTCGGCTGCAGGAGCAGCGCGAGCGCCTGCACGGAGCCCTCGCTCTCATAGAGCTCGCCAACCTGACAGGGGCGCCACTGCGCCAGTAGCCTGAACACTGACTTTTCCACTGTACAAAAGTACTGCCCAGCGTACTTAAAAAGTAGATCCTTGGGCATAAGCTAAGCACCTTATTTGCTTATCATAGGCTGCTATTCTGTAGAAATTTATGAAGAATGTCATTGCCCCAGAATATGGGGTGAGAGAGAATTGCACTTTTTTTATATGGTATTGGTTTTGTTGTAAAGTTTAAAATATTTTGTAAATATGGGACTTGTAGTACAGGGTAGAAAACTACCTATTGTGGGAAGCTAGATTTTGCAAGTTTAATGCATTCATTGGAAGCAGTTCTCACAGGAAGCACTTTCTGAATAAGACACTTATATGAAAAAACAGATCGGTAAATGTAGCCAAAGAAGGTCAAAATAGATTATTTATGAGATCATTTTTAACAATGTATATTAGTATGTTTAACAATACTGTAAACACTGAAGCAAACAAGAAAGTATAAGAAATGGGTGTAAGATATACATTTTTAAATTGCATAATAGTGTGCCTAAAAAGACTAGAGAAATGGAAAACTGACTATTTCGGAAGATGTTCTAAGTTATGGACTTTAGAAGAAAATAGATATTTGAAGATCTTCATAAGATGCACAATCGTTCAGAATTTTCAAAATTGGAGTAAAATCAATCTTATTCTATCTTTCTTAGGCTTTACAACTCACTATGATGTTCAGGTTTGAAAAGCACTTGTCATCCCTAACTTGTTAACTTGGGAACTTTTGCACATTTCATATTTCTCATTTGCTGAAATTGAGTGATTAATCTTGCAAAGTCTAGGTAACTTGGTAATTGGTATTTTTTTTATATATTATGGGCCCTGTAATGAGATTTGACAATTGGACTTTTATTGATAAAAGGGACATCTGCAGGGTTGTTTTGTAATGAACTGTTTTAGATCTTTTGTTAGCAAACACTAAATTTTAATTGTACTGCTTGTTTAGAATTATTAGCAAACAGAAGCCTCCTATTTATATCTCCAGTGCATAAATCCACCTTCTTGCTTTCCTTCAGAATAACATGCCAAGCTATTTTGTGTTCACTCAACTTAGCTGTCAGTTAAACACTGCAGAAAATATTAGCTACTCAAATAAGTAGGCTTCTGGAATAGTTTTAACTGCAAGTGTGTTAACTTGTGTGGTGGTTTTAAACTATTCTTCCAAATAAATGAAGTTTTTAAACACCACCTTATGTACTGAAGCATGAACAGAAAAATCAAGAGCTGAGCAGTTCACTTCCTTTATGTAGGCATAAACTTCTACCATTTTAGCTTTTGTTTTAAGCAGAACTTAAATAACATGCATAGCATGGTAATTTTATAGATTGCTTAATTGGAGTAAACCTCAGAATAACAGAAGGAAAATATGGGCTTTTCAGTGCCTTTTTTTAAAATTGAAGTAGTAGCCTACAGATGTAGTTTTAAACGTTATGTAAAATTAGGCTTCTTTATCCAAAAATCCCAATGTGTTGCAGTACACAGATAGTTTAAAATACGTAGCCATGGGAAGGGGAGGTGTGTAAATGTCTTGACAAGGAGTGAAAGTGTGGAAGACGATAGTAACAAATAATGTGTATGATGAGGACATGCTTTAAAGGTGTAATTCCTCTGTATAGTAAATTACAGATCTTGTGGGATTTTTTTTCCTATTAAGAGAATTTATATTTGTAATGGTCTAAGAGTTTTGTTTGTAATCTGATATATGGAATTTTAATTTGGAGCACTTATACACAAGAGAGACCATCTGAATTTTCTTGGTTTAGGTTTCAACATTTTCTCTAGAATTTTTTCCCCTCAAATATGACTTAAATGAACTATCAAAAGCAGCACTCATCAGCCTTGGGAAATTTAGAATTTGATGAACTTAATCTAAAGAGGGAAGGGCAGTAAGAATTTAAAAAATACAAATACTTGCCGTGTCACAGATAATAAAATTTAAGGCTTCAAAAGTAAGAGTTTCTGTTTGTTTGTTTCTCTGGTCAGCTTTTGTCAACTATAATAGTTATATTCACTTTTTCTTTTTTTTGTATAATTGGGAGTTTAAGAAATGATTACAACTACTTCAGAAATATTTAAAATGTTATTTTTTGATATAAGCTATACACTTGGACAAAATACATTGGCATCTAAAATTTGAGGTGTTTCAGACTGCTTTTTGTTTTAAAAATGTGGTTTACATTCAAATTTTTGAAGTGTTTTGTGCTTCATAGGGCTAAGCTGTAGTCTGGCAGAGTTAACAGCATCAGAATAAACATGCTGTAATTTTAAAAGATGCTTTGAATAAAAATTTAATTTACACTTTAAAGTATATGTTCATTCTTGAGCCCTTTATAATTTGTTTTCCTATCAAAAATGGAATAACCATGATATAAAAAATTTAAAACATAGAAATGTCTCTTAAAGCCCCACACTTTTCTATCGTTATTGTTTTGGTGCATTTTATATTTCATTCCTGTCTCATCCCAGGCGTCTTTTTAGGTTTACTTGGAACCAGTGTGAATTGCTTTTTCTTACTTTGAAAGGATGGCCTTTTAGATTATAGATATTCATTTAACTTCCTCTGGTTCATTATTACAGTGTTAAAAATACACTGGTGCAGTTGAGTATTAAACTAAGGTCACCCCATCGCAGGCCTTTTGTTAGGGTCATCAGGAACTGGGATTTCATTTCACTTACATTCAGGATGTATTGAAGTTGGGGTCACCTCCCCAAGAATCCACTCAGGGCCTGCTTACTTTTCTGAGTAAAGCAAATTGATTTAATTGTTTCATTAGTTACTTTTGGTAGGTCTTTAGTCAGTACTTAAAATGGTAAGCTTCAGCCCGTTCAGGCTTGCACAACAGAATTTCACAAGCAGCTCTCGGTGAGCTGTGATTTAAACAGTAAGGGTGAGATTTTGACAGTGACTTAGGTCCCTGAAGTATGTACAAAGAAGCCAATTAAATGCAAATATGATTGTCATTAAAAGGAACTTCACTGTTTTGCAGTCAAACCTTATTTGGATTCACTGGCAACTTGATCTTTTTGAGGAAATCAATCAAAATGACCAAGTTCACATCTTTTGGTTCAACTTGAATATGAATTCATTTTCTGCTTTAAAACGGTCTGATGTTGTGTTCGTTTCCTTTGTTGTTCAGTGCCTACAATGGAAAAACAGTTTTATGGGGATCAATAGTTAGGCTCAAACTTCTATTTAACTTGAAGTCATCAGCTTTTCTAAAAAGCTAAAATTTCAGATTTTTAAAGTTAGTTATTTACAATGGAAATATGGGACACAACTTGGAAAAGTGCTAGAGCAGGTAGACCGGTCAGAGTGGGCAGTTTTGGGAGGCTCTCCTTCAGTGAACGTGGGCGACAAGCACCGAGGCTTGGTTGCTATCCCTGTGGGAAAGGGGCTCTCGGAGAGGAGGGAACCTGCCCAGGGCACCCAGAGGCAGAAGCGGTTCGAGTGCGCCCGCCTCACCCTAGTTCCGCTCCTGGGCGTTTGCCGAGGAAAAAGGAAAACACGCTCACACGAGCACTATACACGAATGGTCATGGAAGCTTTTTTATAATAGCCCTAAACTGAAAACAACCAACATGCCCGCCAGCTGGTGAATGGATGATCAAATTGTGATAATTACTCAATTAAACCACCAACATGGGTGAGACTCCAAAATAATAAACCGAGCGAAAAGTCTTAAAATAGTACACATACTCAGTTTACATGAGACTTACATGAAATTCTGGAAAAGCAAATTGACCTATGGTAATAGAAATCAGAAGGAGCGGGGGTAGGGAGTTAACCTCAGTGGGGCACAAAGGGCAATTTTGGGGGTGATGGAAATGTTTTGATTTGGGTGGTTACGTGTGCGTATGCATTTGTCAAAACATGGAACTGTGTAGTCGTAAAATCTACATTTCATTGTATGTAAATTATATGTTAAAAAGAAGCAGGAAAAAACAGCAAAACAAACGCTGAGACTGAAACTGAGTATTTTCCCCCGAGACAGCCATGCGGAAGGGGCAGGGCTCTCTGACGCGCTCAGACCCGTTTCTGTTCTCCCTTCAGACCGAGTCTGGAGGAGGTGCTTCGGCCGAACTCTGGCCGCCCGGTCCTCCAGTGCGGCCCCGGGGAACGGGCAGGGGGCGCGGGCAGCAGCCCTTCCTGTGTCGCCCTCGCCCTCTCGGCCGCCAGGGCGGGGACGGAACCGGGTGGGGGGCGCCGGAGCGAGGCCAGGGCGGGGCGGGGCCGGAGCGGGGCGGGGGCGGGCCTCCGGGAGGGCGGGGCGGAGCCGGGCCGGGCTGGGGCCAGGTCGGGGGCCGGGCCGGAGCGAGGCCGGTGGGCGGGGCGGGGCCTCCGGGCGGGCGGCGCGGAGCCGGGCCGGGGCGGGGCCAGGGCAGGGGCGTGGCCGGAGCGAAGCTGTTGGGCCGGGCGGGGCCTCCGGGCGGGCGGCGCGGAGCCGGGCCGGGGCGGGGCCATGGCGGGGGCGTGGCCGGAGCGAGGCTGGTGGGCGGGGCGGGGCGGAGACAGGCGGGGCCGGTCCGGGCCGCCGGACGGGCGCGGCTGGACATGAGTGCAGGCGGCCAGGCGGGGGCCGGGGTCGCGGGCGGGGACGCGGCTTCCGCGGGGCCGCCCCCGCGAGGGGCGCAGCTGCTGTCGGCGCTGTTCTACGGGACCTGCTCCTTCCTCCTCGTGCTGGTCAACAAGGCGCTGCTGACCACCTACCGGTGAGGCGGGCGCAGGGGTCCGGGCGGGGGCCGCGGGGGCGCCCAGCTGCGCGGCGGCCACCTGTCCCGGCCTTTCCCACTCCGGTGCCACGCCGTCGGCCGGGGTGGCCGGACCCGGAGGTCCCCGGCGGGGGATTGGGGGCGGCGGGGCTGCCGTGCCCTGCCCTCGGTGCCCTTCGGCCGCGCCCCGGTCGGCGGGCGGGCGGGGACGGAGCCGGGAGTCCCTGCTGACTCCGTGCCAGCGCGAGGGCGGTGTGCTCCGCAGTGGCCACGCTTTCACGGGGCCCGGGCTTCGCCGCGGTCCGAGGGCCACCCCGCGACCCAGCGAAGTGGCAGCTCCGCAGCTGGACCTGCGCGCCTCGCCGCTCTGAGGCGCTGGGCAACGACGCGAGCGGTCGGAGCGTGTCGGTAAAGGCGAACGGTTCTTTGTGCAAACCTGGCTCGACAGTCAGATGAGACCTGAGCGGAGAAGTTTGTTCGTATTGTTGGATCATTCATTCTCAAATACCAGCACGTTCATGGAAAACAGAAGTTCACGTGAGGTACTTATTTGGGTTAGTGTGCAGTAAACCAGCAAATCTGTGGTTCCTGGAACCTATTTCTAAGGACTAGAGAATCCTGTTTAATCCTGCTATCGTTGTAGCCGCATTGAAGGCACTGTGCATTCAGATCCACCGCCACCATTTAATAGCTCTGTCTCTTGGGCCAGTCCCAAAGTCAGCAGTTTTATCAGATGCAAAAGCTGGGTAATTACAACTCTGTTAATTACCTCCCAGAGCTTTGCATGAGCTGTCATAAGCACCTGTGGTGTGCCAGGCACGGTTCTAGGCAGTTAGTTGGGATACAGAAGTGAATAAAGCAGATCACAATCCCAGATGTCATGGAGAGTACGTCCATCCTCCTGGAGCTTACACAGAGCTTGCTAGTGGATCAGTAAATAAACTGATAGATTTTATATTATGTCAGATGCAGCTGTGTAGTTAGGAGAAAAAAAATAAAGCAGGAAAGGGAGTTGGGGAGTGTGGGTGTGGGAATCAGTTTGCTGTCTCACTGTGATCAGTGAATCCTTGCTGAGGAGGTGACATCTGAGCCAAGACATGAGTGAGGTGAGGGAGATGGAGGAAGAACATTCCAGCTGTGGAAGAGTCAGGAGTTTGGGTGGGAACAGTACTAGATGGGGTGCCAGGGTAATGGATTCCTAGATTGTGTAGGGCCTTCGCAGCCACGTGGGAGCTCTGAGGGAGATGGGAGCCCCTGGAAGGTGTTGAGCAGAGGAGTAACAGGATCTAAATCTCTCTGGCTGTGGGTTGAGAGCAGATATTAGGGGACCAGGGTGGAAGCAGGGAGACCATGATAAGTAGTTTTAATTTAGTCTAAATGCAGTTGGAAGTTCTTGGAAGGTTTTAGCATGGGGAGTGACATGACGTAATTTGTGTAATTAAAGAGATTTCTTTGGCTGATGCGTGGTTGGAGAACTATGGTATTGGAAGCAGGCAGAGGAGCTAGGAAGTGGTTGCAGTATTCTAGGTAATTCTAAGAGACAGCTTGGAGTGGGGTGGGAGTAGCAGCAGATGTGGAGGGAAGGGATGGATTGGGGTTTCTTAGGGGGATCCCATGGCTCTTGATAGTCTTTATAAGGTCTTACCAGTGTTGCCACATGCTTTCTGTGTCCATGGGAAACAAACCCTGCTTCAAAGAAATTACAGTGAACAAAATACCTAAACCAGGATCATTTCACACATACAAGGCAAGCTAATGAAAGAAAAGGAAAACAAACACCTATGATAAAAAAAACAAGAGAATGCTGTTAATGGGCTTGTTTCAGAGTGGTCGGAAGTTCTGTCAGATGAAGTTTGAAGATCAGTCTCTTCTTTCTGCTCTTGAGTGAGCACTGTGCTCTCTGGCCACAGTCAGTGCCTCCAAAAATGTGTGTTTTCTTGTTGGAAGCAGGGACCAGTAAGCACTGGTTAAGTGCTTCCACGAAGAGCAGTGTCCATCCAGGAAGAATTGTTCTTTGAGAGAGCTCATGCTCTAGCCTTTCCATCTTTAAAAGTTTGAATTCCATGATTGAAGGAGGAAATCGAGTTTTTGTCTCAGCAAGGCAAAACCCTTAAAACCTTGTGAGTAGACGTTTCCCATTTCCGTCACATAATATATTACACAGTTGGAGAACAATGTTCAAGTACCATTCTTCGTTCTCTCATCTCAAAATGCTTTAGGAGCACATTTTTGAGGGGAGAAGGGTTGAGGTGATTTGGTTACAAAAATAAACCGTAGAAATTTGATCCAAACATTAGCTGTTTAAAGATAGGATGTTGTGTTGTAGGATGGAAGGAAGGACCTTTAAATAATCACCTAGTTCACAGGATCGTGGGACCGTGGCTCAGAGGATGTTTTTTCTCTTCCATTTTGAGCAGATTGTTTCTGGTTGGCGTACAAGGTTAATGGGTAGTCTTAGTTATTTGTTAGTTTATTTTATTGTAATAGGAGATTTACATGGTTGGACAGAGAAGTCTTTGAAGGATGTGACCCTACTGGGGGAGAGGGAAAAGCAAGGTCATCTAAGAATCTGTGGCCTGTTGGTTACATTGGTGGGTCTTGGAAATCAGATTCATGAGGGTTGTGCAGGCAGTCTGAAGTTGTTTTTTAATTGTTATTTTAATATTATTCTTTATGACACACAAGAACTTACTAATGATGCTTAATAAAAATATAGAACTTAGTTGTATTCAGTTCAACAAGTATTTGCTTGGCATTCACAATGTGTCTACCTTATGCATCCCAGGGCTTTGGGCTCATTTGACATAGTGGTTTCTAAACCTCCTGGTAGTGTGAATTGGAGAGATTTTTATAAAAAGCTATTGAATCTGAGTCTCCGCTGATGGGAACTGGTAGTCTATCATAAAAAACAAAAACAACTCCTAATTTTCTCCTACTTTAGTGAAAACCTGCTCTCAGCTGACGATGCTGTTCCTTTTGGCCCCTCAGTGGGAGCTGGATCTTGGTCTCTCTCCAGACGTGGCCAGGAGGTGGATGGGTCCTCATAGCTCCCTGGAGACTCTGCCTGTACCACTCCCTTTCCGTCCTCTCTGTGTCGGCCCTAGAGCTCCTGTGTCTCCTTCAGTGAAGAGTCCTGGTCTTCCTCTCCCCTGGACTCCCGTCATCAGACTTCAGGATCCATGGCTGGAACCCTCGCAGCCGGTCTTGTTCCACTTCCCATGGTCACTCCCAGGGCCGGGTGCTCAGCGTGACCGCTCCAGTTTCCACCTAGCTCTTTCTGTCACATCTACCCTCCCAGCATCCCTTCCCTTCTAGTCCAGCAGATCCTAGACCAGTGGAGAGGAGAGCTGCTCTGGAACCCTGTGGCTCTTTTCCTGCTCCCACCTTGGCTGGCCTTTGTTGGCTTAAGGCCCTCATTAGCCTACTTCCTTCAGACCTTGAGCAGCTCTGACTCTCCTGGGAGAAAAGCCACTTCTGGGCTGGCTCAGTTGACTTTAAATTGTTGATCACAAACCTCAACCAGCTCTTGTTGTCTCAGAAATGACTCTTTCAGGCTTTCTCCTTCAGCCTGAAACCTCCCACAGCCCCGTTCTCCACACTCCTTCTCTGATGCTTCATTGAGAAAACAAACCGTACAACAAGCCCCCTCCGTGTCCTTCCAGCTGAGATGGAGGGAGTGCTTTGTTCCTGTGGAAGCCCCAACTGCACGCTTCTGGGGGTCCACTCCACCCAGTTCCTTCCGTTGTCCTCCTCTACTCAGTATCAGCAACTTCTGTCAGCTTAAAATAGATTCTAGTTTCTCAAGCAGATGAAAATCTTCCCTTGATCCCACAGGGATTTCTCTGTTCTCTTCAGAGTCGTACTCTTCAAAGAGTTGTGTACACATACTGTCTTCACATCCTTGCATTCACTCCTACAAGAATTCAGTTAAAAAATTGGGGTTATTTAAATACAGAAATGTACAAAGACGACAATGATAATTATCCATATTCCCACTACCTAGAGTCAATATCTTGAAATATGTATTTTTTTTAAAGAAAAGTCCTTCTGTTGTGATCATTATAAAGAATTCAAACAAAATAAAAATATTAGGTGGAATTTAAAAAATTACTCTAATTGAAAACACACCATACCAACTCATTTGGGACGCAGCAAAAGCGGTCCTAAGAGGGAAATTCATTGCAATACAGGCTCACTTCAATAAACAAGAAAAATCTCAGATAAGCAATCTTAAACGACACCTAGCAGAATTAGAAAAAGAAGAACAAACCAAACCCAGAGTCAGTAGAAGGAGAGAAATAATAAAAATTCGAGCAGAAATAAATGATATTGAAACAAAAAAGACAGTAGAAAGGATCAATGAAACGAAGAGTTGGTTCTTGGAAAAAATTAACAAAATTGACAAACCTTTAGCCAGACTCACCAAGAAAAAAAGAGAGAAGACTCAAATAAATAAAGTTGGAAATGAGAGAGGAGAAATCACAACGGATACCACTGAAATACAAAGGATCATAAGAGAATACTATGAAAAACTATATGCCAACAAATCTGACAACCTAGAAGAAATAGATAAATTCTTAGACTCTTACAACCTCCCACAACTGAAGCAGGAAGAAATAGAGAATCTGAATAAACCATTCACAAGTAAAGAAATCGAAACAGTAATTCAAAACCTCCCCAAAAATAAAAGTCCAGGACCAGACAGCTTCTCTGGAGAATTCTACCAAACATTCAAAGAAGATTTAATATCTATCCTTCTCAAACTATTCCAGAAAATTGAGGAAGATGAAGCACTGCCTAACACATTCTATGAAGCCAACATTACCCTGATCCCCAAACCTGACAAGGACAACACAAAGAAGGAAAACTACAGGCCAATATCACTGATGAACATAGATGCAAAAATCCTCAACAAAATTTTGGCAAACCGAATACAGCAATACATCAAAAAGATTATACACCATGATCAAGTGGGATTTATACCAGGGACACAGGGATGGTTCAGCATCTGCAAGTCAATCAACGTGATGCACTACATTAACAAAATGAGAAACAAAAACCACATGATCATCTCAATAGATGCAGAGAAAGCATTTGACAAGATCCAACATCCATTTATGCTAAAAACCCTCAATAAAATGGGTATAGAAGGAAAGTGCCTCAACATAATAAAGGCCATTATGACAAACCCACAGCCAACATCATACTCAACAGACAAAAACTGAAAGCCATTCCTCTGAGAATAGAAACAAGACAAGGGTGCCCACTTTCACCACTCTTATTCAGCATAGTACTGGAGGTGTTGGCCAGAGCACTTCGGCAGGAAAAAGAAGTAAAAGGAATCCAAATAGGCAATGAAGAAGTAAAACTCTCACTGTTTGCAGACGACATGATCTTATATATAGAAAACCCCAAAGAATCCATAGGAAAACTATTAGAAATAATAAACAGCTACAGCAAAGTTGCAGGGTATAAAATCAACATACATAAATCAGTAGCATTTCTAAATGCTAACAATGAACTAACAGAAAAAGAACTCAGGAACTCAATCCCATTCACGATCACAACAAAAAGAATAAAATACCTTGGGATAAATTTAACCAAGGAGGTGAAAGATATATACAACGAAAACTATAAGACTTTCCTGAAAGAAATTGATGACGACATAAAGAGATGGAAAGACATTCCATGCACATGGATTGGAAGAATAAACATAGTTAAAATGTCCATACTACCTAAAGCAATCTACAGATTCAACGCTATCCCAATCAGAATCCCAATGACATTCTTTACAGAAATTGAACAAAGAATCCTAAAATTCATACGGGGCAACAAAAGACCCCGAATTGCTAAAGCAATCCTGAGAAAGAACAAAGCTGGAGGCATCACAATCCCTGACTTCAAAGCATACTACAAAGCTACAGTAATCAAAACAGCATGGTTCTGGTACAAAAACAGGTGCACAGGTCAATGGAATAGAATTGAAAGCCCAGAAATAAAACCACACATCTGTGGACAGCTAATCTTCGACAAAGGAGCTGAAGGCCTACAATGGAGAAAAGAAAGTCTCTTCAACAGATGATGCTGGGAAAACTGGAAAGCCACATGTAAAAGAATGAAAATTGACTATTCTTTTTCACCATTCACAAAAATAAACTCAAAATGGATCAAAGCCCTAAATAGTAGGCCTGAAACAATAAGTCTTCTAGAAGAGAATATAGTCAGTACACTCTTTGACATCAGTTTCAAAAGAATCTTTTTGGACACCATAACCCCTCAGACGAGGGAAACAATAGAAAGAATAAACAAATGGGACTTCATCAGACTAAAGAGCTTCTTCAAGGCAAGGGAAAACAGGATTGAAACAAAAAAACAACCCACTAATTGGGGGAAAATATTTGCAAGTCATATATCTGACAAAGGGTTAATCTCCATGATATATAAAGAACTCACACAACTCAACAACAAAAAATCAACCCAATCAAAAAATGGGCAGGGGACATGAACAGACATTTCTCCAAAGAAGATATACGGATGGCCAATAGACACATGAAAAGATGCTCACCATCACTAATCATCAGGGAAATGCAAATCAAAACTACACTAAGATATCACCTTACACCTGTTAGAATGGCAAAAATATCCAAAACAAAAAGTGACAAATGTTGGAGAGGTTGTGGAGAAAAAGGAACCCTCATACACTGTTGGTGGGAATGCAAACTGGTGCAGCCATTATGGAAAACAGTATGGAGATTTCTCAAAAAATTAAAAATAGAAATACCTTATGACCCAGCTATCCCACTACTGGGTATCTATCCAAAGAACTTGAAATCAGCAATTCCAAAAGTCCCATGCACCCCTATGTTCGTTACAGCATTATTTACAATAGCCGAGATGTGGAAGCAACCTAAATGCCCATCAAGTGATGATTGGATAAAGAAGATATGGTATATATATACAATGGAATACTACTCAGCCATAAAAAAAGATAAAATCGTCCCTTTCACAACAACATGGATGGACCTTGAAGGTATTATGTTAAGTGAAATAAGCCAGATAGAGAAAGACGAACTCTGTATGTCTCCACTCATAGGTGGAAGTTAAACATAGAGACAAAGAGAATTGATTGGTGGTTACCAGGGGAAATGGGGGGGGGGGGTGAGGGCACAAAGGGTGAAGTGGTGCACCTACAACATGACTAACAATAATGTACAACTGAAATTTCACAAGGTTGTAAACTATCATAATCTTAATAAAAAGTTAAAAAAATCAGTCTGACATTAGGCAGTAATTTTAGACATCTTTTTAGATAGATGGATGGATTGGAGACATAGATTGCATTATTTTTATATAAATGTGTCCAATATTATTGATGCTACTTATTTACTCCTTTATTTACAAATTGTTTTATCTCAAAAAGGAGTTGGAACAGGGAAACTTTCATTTAATTATTTTATTTTTTTGAGGATCACGTAGGTTCCTCACCACTTTTTACTATGAAAAACTTCAAGCATACAGAAAAATGGAAAGCAAAGTACAGTGAACACCTGTATACACACCACTGAGATTCAGTAATTAACATTTGGCTGTATTTGCATTTTTCCCCCTAAACCATTGAAAGTGAGTTGCCAACATCATGATACTTCATTATGAAGTACTTCAACATGCCTTTCCTGAAATATGGATATTCTCCTACATGGTGCCATTTTTGCTCTTAACGAACTTAACAATGATTTCCTAAAATAATCTAATACAAAATCTATAAGCATCTCAATTGTCCCCAAGATGTTTTTATGGATGTTTTAAACATTTGAATCAAAATCCAAGCAAGCTTCATGCAATGCATAGAGTTATGTCTTTTTAGTTTATTTATTCTAGAAAAGTCCCCCATCCCCCGCTTTCACTGTGATACTGACTGTTTGAAAAGCCTGGGCCAGGTGTGTTATAAAATGTCTCACATTATGGATTGTCTGATTTACTTTTTGAAGTCTCATTTAACTTATTTTCCTCTATTTCTTGACTGAAAGTTAGACCTAAAGGCTTGACTACATTCAGATTGAACATTTTTGGCAAGACTACCTCATGGCTGACCCCGTGAGCTTCCTGTGGGGTCATATTGGGGTGGTACCTCGGTTAGTCACACTGGCTGTGTTTGAGGGCTTATTTAAGATGGGGATTGCAAGTTGCGTGTGTGTATGAAATTTAGTTTTGACCGAATTGAATGGAGAAAAGAGAAATTAAAGTTCAACTAAAAGGATTGTTGACTTTCAAATATGTATTTCTTTCACTACAAGACTTAGTATTTCTTAAAAGATCCCTCTGAGATTGAGAGGTCAAGAAACATGTTAAAAAGTTGAAGTCATTATATTTATTTTGTAAACACATGTTTCCATTTTGATATTATGGATGACCTCTCTGCCATGAAAGATGAGGACACTGGCACACTTCTTCCCATCTCCCCTCTCTGTGTGTCGTCTTTTATCATGTAGCCTCCTGTTGGGCGATTGTCGTCCTGAGGTTGCCTGACTCTGCGGTGTTTGAATGATACAGCAATCAGCAACAGCCCTTTCACCACAGTGTCTCCATTCCCAAGTTCATTATTTTGATTTGACTTCTAATTGTTGGATTCCATTGTCAGGTAGTTTTTTTATGGAAAGTTCACAGCTTCTACTTTAATCATGTTGAACACTGTTTAACAGATTTTTCTGTAACACAGTATGCTTTTAGATCTGAAGATTTGGTTTATTTGTTTATTTTCCTCATGTCAAGGAAACAGATTTGTCTTTTATCTTTGAATCATTTTCTTCTCTCTTTACTGAGTTCTTCACACCTGACACAGCAGTTGGCCCTCTGCGGTGGTATTTGTCTTCCATGTCTGTTTATCTTTGAGAACTTATCTTTTTCATCTGCATTTACTGTGATTATATCCAGTGTTGGTAATTCCGTTTTCAGCAGTGGCCATTTAGTTCCACGTTGTTTCTAAATTATTCATGTGGCAGTGTGTTATTTGGTCCTCAGTTGGTTTCCTTAGATCTGTATGCTTCCTTTTCATCTTGTTTGACTATTTTATCATCTCAATTTTGAGCTCTTGGTTTATTGATGTCTTCTTCTTAGTAAGGTGTTCTGTAGCCAGAAGCAATTATGAAGAGTTCCTTCTCTTCATGTATTATATTTTCTTCTAGGCTGGGCTCTTTTGTTATTGTTTTACTGTTTGTTTATGTTGTTGTCTTGCATGACATGGTAGGTAGTTTTCTCTGGGAAGCAGACTCTAAGATGCAGAGGAAGTAAATTGAGGAATGCTCTTCGGATCCACTCCTATGGGGGAGTGAGGGATGCAGGGTTAGGCAGAGGGAGAGGTTGGGCTGTACTGCGGTCACAACAAAGCCTGACCCAGGGGCTCTGGAGCTGAGATGGCTCTACAGAGTTGTCCTGAATGGGCATGAAGGGCCCTGGCCTTGATTCTCCTGCATAGACCAGTGATTGAAATGCAGGCTGCTATTAGGGAGAGGATGAGCTATTGGCAAGGCAGCTTCAGCTAAGGATGCTCTTGGGCAACTGGGGAATGAGTGCTTCAGTCCAGAAGGGGGTGTCTGGGTGGTACAACCCGGCATCCAGAGTTAATTTTATTCTCCTAGTGATATTGTCCAGACATTTATTCTGTTTTCTCTGATAAGGTAGATGGGTTCTTTATTGTCCTCTCACCCTAGCTGAAATGGGTATATTTCTCCCCAACAGAGAGATGGAGAGCTGAGTTTTTTGGTGATATTCCCCCTTTTTCAGTAGCCTCAGAGACTGTTAAGTATGGTGTGAGGTAGGGGTCAGGATGCTGTATCCAAATTACCCAGTGCCATTTGCTGAAAGACTTTCTTTTCCCTGCTGTCTTTACTGTCATGTTGATCGTGAATCAGGTGTTCCTATCTGTGTGTATCTGTTCCCATCTCTTTTCTCTTCCTTAGTCCTGTTGGACTATTGTTGTGCAAACACCACACTGTCTTGTTTATTGTAAGTTTAAAATGAGTCCTGACGTCCACTAGAGTCGTTCCTCTAACTTTGTTCTTCTTTGAGATACTCTTGGGTAATTTTTGCTCTTTGCCTTTCCTCTTAGTTTTAGGATCAGTTTGTCAGTTTCCATAAAGTACCTGCTGCTGTTTTTTTCAGAGATTGCGTTGATTTTATACATCAGTTTGAAGACAATGTGCCTCATTAGGATATTAAGTTTCCAATCTATGATCTTTATTTAGGGTTTCCTTAATTTTTAAAAAATGATTTATATTTTTGTTTGCAGAGTTCTTTCTTAGAAATCTTTTATTAGTTTTTTTCCTGTATATATTATTCAAAAAACATAGTAGAATGAATCACCATGTAGCCTCTGCCGTTTCGGTAACCTTGTTCCATTTATAGAGCTCCTCCACTCAACCCCACTATTTCCCCCCAGGTTATTTTGAAGCAAATTAAAAATATATCATCATATGCATGTCAATATGTATTTCTAAAGGATAAGAAGTTCTCTTTTGTTTTAAAAAAACACCACCCCAGTATCATTTTATACCTAAAAAAATAAAAGTAATTCCTTAATACCATAAAATATCCAGTTAGTGTCATTTGATGTTTTTTTGGTGTTATTGTAAATTATGTCATTAAAATATTCATTTTCTTTGTTTCTTGCTGGTATATAGATATATAAATGATTTTTTCATAGATTCATCTTGTATCCAGTAGCCTTGCTAAAGTTATTTGTTAGTTCTAATAACTTATCTGCAAATTATTTTGGCTTTCTGCATACACAACTGTATTGCCTCTTAGTATAATGGCAGTCTGCCTCAAAGGGCAGTTATAAGATTGCCATGTTTAGCAATGATCAGTTTAAAAAATGAAAAAGAAATGAACAAATGGAAAGTGAGCAAATTTGATGTTTTCATTGTCTAAGGCTTTTTGATAACTCCTGTCATTATGTATTATAGACTGTCTTCAAATTTTTGTGAGTTGCTCAAATTATTTGTTATTCTGTGTTCTTTGTAGTTTCCCATCACCAATGATTCTGGGAATTGGACAAGTAAGTGAAAAAAAGAAATTAACCTTATAATTAGTCATAAGTATAACTGATGAAGTTTTAAGAGCTTTTGTTTAAGACTGTGATTTACAAATGTATTCAGCTGGCAGAGGACCAGAGGATCATGGTACTCTTGGTGAAACAGCATGAAATAGTGACACGTTCTGTTCATTCTACAACTTAGGAATGGTTGTATTTGTAGAAAAAACAACTACTTATTTTAACTTTCTTAATTGAATTTAATTGCCCTAAAGCAACGGGCCAGAAGACTGAAAGCCCCGAGGCCTCATGGGTAACAGATGAAGGGGCTGGTGGCTGAGGTAGGGCCTGGAGCACAATTGCCCCACTTGAAGTTGCTCTTGATACTCAGTTTAAACCACCATGCCTGAGAGGAGAAGGGATGGGGAGATGAGGGGAGGCCCACCATGCCCTTATTGTCAGAACCCCAGAGTGTTTCCAAGAGAAGCAGAGAATGAATTCTTACCTCATATCTCTCAGTTTGTAAATGCTGGCACTGATTTCAGATTTTTATAAAACCCTCTCTGGGCCGAACAAAACATGTTTGCAGTTTGCTTCCTGCAGTTTGTGATGTTTGTTCCTAAGTAGAAGGGTGAGCTTTGGATAAGTTTTCAGACCAACCCCATTGGACTGTTGCTGAAATTTTCCGTTAATATTAATTTGTGGCTTGTTTACTCTTTTGGTCATATGCTGGTGATTTCCAGTAGACAAGCAGTAGTAGGCACCAATGATTTTTTGTTTTGTTTTGCATTAATTTATGGGGAGAACAGCTTAAAATTATGAAAATTGTATCTGTTAACTAAATTTTTAGCTGTGAATCTGGCAAAGACTGCCGTTTATATGATTAAGCATTATTCTGGTTAAGTGTTTTGCTAATATCTTATTAAGCAACATTGAGTTTTGCAACCTCATTTTCTTGCCGAACCAGGTTCGTGTTTGCCCACTGCCCAGAAAGCCAAACACCGAGACAATGAGATTGCAGCAGAGAGAGAGTTTACTCACAAGGCAGCCATGTGAGGAAGCGAGAGCATGAGCCTAAAATCTGCTTCCCCAAAAGTAGAGGCTCAGGGATATTTATGGGATGGGGGGCAAGGTGGTCTGAAATGTGGAGGGAGGTGATCGGAGGTGAGGAGAGGTGAGGTCATTGATGATGTACACAAGCATAGTCAGACTTCATGGCTCCATAGGATGCATGTTCACAAAATGGCAGCATTAGCACAATCTGAGGGTGGAGTTTTTAGTCTGTTGATGTCAAAAGGTCACTTATCGGACATCTGCCTGGGCCCAGTTGATGAGTTGGTGGTCTCAACGGGCCTGAAGTGCACAGGGGGTTCTAATTCCTGAAAAACAGCTCCCACACCCATTACCATGGTGACCCAGGCTCCGGGAGATGTTATCTATAGGAGCCTAGTGGGAGTCAGAGAGCATATTGCCTAAGCAGCACAGTTAACAATGGGTGCATTAAACAGCTAAAGCTATAATCAGTAATTGCAAAAAGGAAAAAAAACTTTAGTTCCTAGATAATCATCAATGGCTGCTTGCCGGTTTCAATTTTGGGAGAAAATAATAATAAGGAAACAATATGTTTCCTTAAGTTCAAAAATATATTATTTTTATGTTTCAATGTGAAAATATGTAGAAAAAAGCACATTGAAAGATGAGTGACTATGTGGTCATGTGCCCTTTTAATTCCTTGAGGCAGGTCAACTCACTGGCTTGTACTGAATAAAGGTAAAGCCTTTCTGATTTGTAGTTTGCTGGAGAGAGAGGCCAGTAGACTTAATTTTAAATATTCGGAATTACAGAATATTTAAAATAAGTGTTAGTGTGTTTCTGTAAGAATTATAAAGTAAGTAATAAATACAGACTACAATTATAATTCAGGATGGAGTCAAATTATATAAATCTATCGTAAGTATTAAGTTTGTAAACCATTGGGATTAAGGTTTAGGATCATAATCATTTTGAAGGAGTCCTTAAAGTTTTGCATCCTAACATGGAGAAAATTGAGTAAGTTCTAATATTTGCATAGGAAGAGGATATTGACATTTTTAATTTTGTAATGATAATCTGGAGTATTTCTAATATACCTGGTATACTCCAGATGAATAGGATTTGAATGAGACATTTTTGCAGTACCAGCTAGACTGAGGAGAAAAGTAAATCCCTTTTAAAATTTGTTTTTTCTTAATTTGTCTTCCATGTTACAGGAATATTGGACTTTACAAAAAGTGCATTTGTGTGTGGAGTTTGCCCCCTCGCCCCACCCTCACACTCACTTTATGAGGGAAGGTGGCCGTATGCTTAGTCTGTGTGCAGTATGGTCCAGGCTCAAGTGGCCTCAGCAACTGTGATCACTCTGGTCACTTGGGGACACCATTCCTTTTCTCCTTCTGTCAATGTTCCTTGAGCCCCTTGAGAAATGGGTTAGAATATTTGGTGTTGTACTTTTGGCCTATGATCCTGATGGAATCCATATAGTGGCAAGAAAAGCAATTTTAATATTGCAAGAAATAGTTTTTTTTTTGGAACCTAAAAAATGGTTTTCTTTGAATGTATTTCTTTTTGATGAATCCGTTTTCCAGATATTTTGCTGAAGTTTCTCTCTCCCCTTTTCTTTAGATGGCAGCTACCATAATGATACTCTATGTGTCCAAGCTAAATAAAATAATTCACTTCCCTGATTTTGACAAGAAAATTCCTGTAAAGGTATGTAATGAAAAGTACATATAGCTATGATGGAAGATGTGAAAATACCATACAAATTGATCTTAGAGTACAGGTCCATTTCTGTATACACTGTTCTTCCTGACTACATTGGGTAGAAATGTCTTAATAAAGATTTTATATCATTCAGTTATCCATTAATGTAACATAGTAATAGTAAAAGTGTGTGCTTAGCAGTTGACATTAAGTAAATACTATGTGTCTTCTGAAATGACAAAGCCCTGTATCAAGGATTGGCAGGCTTTTTTGGTAAAGGAAAAGTTAGTAAATATTTAGGCTTTGTGGGCCAGACCATCTCTGTTGCAGCTATTCGGCTCTGCCACTTACCATGAAAGCAGCCATAGATGATATATAAATGAATCAGTATAAGTGTGTTCTAATAAAACTTTATTTATGTACCCAAGAGGTGGGCTGGATTTAGCCATGGGCCCTAGTTCGCTGATCCCTGTTTTAAGTTTTCATTTATAGCTTGATTTGATAAAAGCCATGAGTTGAATGAAAAATACAATTTGATATACAGTCATGTGCCACATAACTAGGTTTTGGTCAGCAGACCGCAGAAATGATGGTGGTGCCATAAGGTTAGTACCATAGAGCCAAGGTGTGCAGTAGGCTAATACCATCTAGGTTTGTGTAAATATAGTCTGTGATTTTCACACAACAATGAAATCCCCTAACGACACATTTCTTAGAACGTCTCCCTGTCAAGTGATGCATAACTGTACATAGAAATACATGTTTTTTTTCATGATGGAACCAGAAACATGAGACCTGCCATTCCTTCCTGGGAATGTGGAACGGAGCTAACTTGTATTCAAGAGTGCTGGGTGCCAGGCATTAGGCCAGGCATTTAATTCTTAGAGCAGTCCCGTACAATGGGTAATGTTAAATTTGTTATAGTGACATTTGGATTTAAGAAGGTTAAATCAGACTGTCAGTTCCTTGAGGGTGAGGACCTCACATGGCTTGTTCACTGACATGTCTCTAAGGCCTGGAAAAATGCTGGCACCTGGCACTGGATTATTCATCAGGTTGACTAAGCACATGCTTATGGCATCAACAGGGCCATCTACAAAAAGAGAAAAACAAAATGTTGAAGTATATAGAAGGTATTAACCCAGTCATCATGGGAAAAATTGAAATGTTTTAAAATTGTGGAATTTCATCTCTACATAGAGAAAAAGGCATTATATCTGAATATAGTTGAATGAATAATTACCCTTGTAACCATGCCCCAGGTTGTGAGATCAGACCACAAAATCCTCCTAACCAGCTCTTCTGACTTTTGTAATAATAATTTTCTTGCTTTGTAATTTTTCTAAATTTGTTTGCATCCCTGAATTATATAGTTTACTTTTGCCTATTTTTGAACTTTGTATAAAGAGAATCAAATTCTATATATTTTTTTGTATCTTGTTGCTTTCACTTGTTATTATGATGGTAAGATTCACCCATATTGTTGTGTGTAGCTATATTCTTTTATTTTCATTGTATGAATATACTATAATTTACTTACCTGTTTTACGGTTTACGGTAATTTGGGTTGCGTCTAGTTTGGGCACCAGAAAAAGAAAAAGCACTGCTCTGAACGTACTTATAGTTGGATGTCAGTACACATATACTAGTCAGGTAAGGCTGCCATGGCTTGAACAACAGAAGTGTATTTTCTCACAGCTCTGAAGGCAGGAAGTCCAAGGTCAAGGTGCCAGCAGGGTTGGTTTCTGGTGAGAGTTCTCTTCTTGGCTTGTAGACAGCTGCCTTCTCTCTGTGTCCGCATGTGGGCTTTTCTCTGGAGAAGAGAGTGAGATCTCTGGTGTCCCATCCTCTTCTTATAAGGACACCAGTCCTATTGGATTAGGGCCCCTCCCTTCTGACCTCATTTAACGTCAGTTACTTCTAAAGGCCCCATCTCCAAATACATGCACTGGAGGGCTGGAAAAGAATGAATATGAATTTTGAGGCGACACAGTTCAGTCCAAAACAACACATGCGCATGAGTTTCTCTGGGAGGTATATCAAGGAGTAGAATGCTGCTCCTGGGTGTGCGTATCTTCAGCTTTCGTAGACAATGTCAAAGTATTCTCCAAAGGGTTGTACCAGTCCACACTCCTGACGAAAGTGCATCACAGTGCATGTGGCTCCATATGCTAGCCAATTGTTGGTGTGTCGGTCCTTTTAGATTGTGGGAGTCTGGCAGGTGCAGTGACATTTTCTTGACTTTAATTTGCATTTCCCTGGTTACTCATGAGGTTGAGCACCTTTTCATTTTTTAGTGCCGGTTTGGATGTCTTCTTTTGTAAAGTACCTGTTCAGCACTTGTGCCCATTTTTCTATTGGGTTGACGTCTTTTCTTACTGATTCGTGTAGGAGTTTTTAAAAATATTTAATGATAGTCCTCTTGTTAGTTATATGCAGTATTACAGATACATTTTCCCTCTCTGTGGCGTCTCTTTTTATTTTCTTTAGCATGTATTTCTTTATCATGTGTAGGAATCGTAATTTTAAAATAGTTAAATTTCATCAATCTTTTCCTTTATGATTCATCACTGTTTTTCTTATTTAGGAAATCCTTCCTTACTCTGAGGTCATGAAGATATACTTCTAGATAAAAGGTATTTAGGTCTTCAGAGTTAAGTTTTAATCTGCCTGGAGTTGATTTTTGTGTATGATGTGAGGTTAATGTCCAATTTCATTTTTTCCCCAGAGAGCACTCACTTTTCACAGACTCAGTTGACAGGTCTGTCCCTGGTGCTGTGCCACTTGGACCACGCCACTGTGTTCCCATGTGCCGTTCACATATGTGTGCGTCTGTTGCTGGGCTCTCCATGCGTTTTCATTGGTCTCTTTGTGTTGTCTGCACCATAACCACACGGTCTTAATTACTATAGCTTTATGAAAAAGTCTTGCGCTTTGGTGGAGCGAGTCTTTCCTCCTAGTTCTTGGTTCTTCACATTTCTATATGAATGTTAGAAGCAGCTTGTCAAGTTTCAGAAAAAATAACCTTTTGGGATTTTGATTGGGATTGCATTGAAGCTGTAAAGCAGTCTGGGATGAATTGATGTCTTTAAAGTATTGAATCTTTCGAATCCATATGTATAACATGGTATACATACCCCTTCTTTAATTGCCCTCAGTAAAGTTTTATAATTTTCTCTATAGAGTTTATTTTATTTATTTATTTTGAGGAAGATTAGCCCTGAGCTAACTACTGCCAATCCTCCTCTTTTTGCTGAGGAAGACTGGCCCTGAGCTAACATCCATGGCCATCTTCCTCTACTTTATACATGGGACGCCTACCACAGCGTGGCTTGCCAAGCGGTGCCATGTCCGCACCCGGGATCCGAACTGGCGAACCCCGGGCTGCGGAGAAGCAGAACGTGCGCACTTAACCACTGCGCCACCGGGCCAGCATGTAGAGTCTATTTTTTGTTAGATTTATTCTGAGGTACTTCTTTTTTTTTTTTTTGCCGTTGCATGTATATTTTAAAAATACATTTGGAAAATTAGAGGTGCTTATTTTTGTATTTCTTTTGTATATTATTTTTGTATCTGCAAAATAATGGAATATTAATTGTAATTTATTTGTAGTTTTGGATTTTTTCTAGATTCACAATCAGGTCAGCTGCAAAAAAATGACAATTTTGTTTTATTCTTTCCAACATTCTAACTTTTACTTCTTTTCACTTGCCTTGCTGTATAACATAGACCCTTTAGGACGATGTTGGTAGAAATAGTATTACTGGGCATCTTTGATCTTAGAGGGAAAGCTTTTAACATTTCACCATTAAGTATGTTGTTTGCTGTGGGTTTTCTGTAGATACCTTTTATCTGTGTTCTAGTTATCTTTTACTGCATAACTTAGTGACTCAAAACAATAATCATTGTATTATTTCTCACAGTTATTGTGGTTAAGGAATTCAGGAAGTTCTCAACTGGGCAGTTCTGGCTTAGGGCTTCCATATAGTTGCAAACAGACAATGGCAGAGCTGAAACAATGGTGATGCGGTTAGTGCAGCTGGGGGCTGGTCACTCATCTCTCTCTAACTGTAATCTCAGGTCTCTCCATGTGGTCACGCGTGTAGGCTAGTTTGGACTTCCTTACAAAATGGTAGGCTCAGGGGAGTCAGAATGGTTGACAGGCTGGCTGAAGTCTTCAAGGTGAGTGTCCCAGCAAGCAAGACCCAAACTGCATTCCTCTTGATGACCTAGCCTCAGAGGTCACATGGCATCATTTCAGCTGTGCTCTGTTAGTCGAAACAGTGCCATCTAGTTCTAAGAGGAAGGGACATAGACCCTATCTCTGGATGGAAGGGAATGTCAAAGGCACATTTTAAGAGTATGTGGGATGGGAGATATTAGCACAGCCGTCATCTCTGTGGAGTTGTCTGTTTCTCTTGATATTTCTGTCAGGTTTTTGTTTTGTCTTGTTTTTATTTTATGTGTTTTGAGGCTGTTTTGTTAGGTGCCTAAAAATTTAACTAGTTCAGTCTTCTGGGTGATTAAAGTGTTTAATTATATGAGGTGGACCTCTTCTGTTTCATTTCTTTTAGTGTTACCCTGGAAATTACAACAGGCACAGCTAACTTACCACATTCTCAAGTTGAGTAGTAAATGTATCCTTCCCTCAACAATGTAAGGATTTTTCCTCCATTTGCTTCTCCTCCCAACTTATATGCTCTCGTCAGAGCATACTTGGCTTGTCACCAAGTTCTTTAATATTCTATTTAAATCTCACAATACATTTATATTTTCTTTTGAAAAAACCCTTAGTGCTTATTTATATTTACCCACAGATTTACTGCTTCCTTTGTTTTTCTTTCCTTTTTGCATTTCACACTTTCCATTTTCCTCCTGATTGAAGTACCTCGTTTAGAATTTACTTTACTGATGGTCTGCTTAAATTCCTTTAGTTTCTGTTTGTCTGACAAAGTCCAAGTTTTTACTTTGTTTTTGAAAAATATTCTTGTTGAGGGTGGAATTCTAGTTTGGCAGAGCTTTGAAGATGCACCTCTGCTGTCCTCTGGTGCCACTGTTTCTCTCTGGGTTTCTGTGTCCCCTATGGTTTTGGCCTAGGGATTGATTCCTCACTATCTTCCCAGTTATTCCATGCTCTTTTGAAGGTTTTAAGTTATTTTAGCTAGTATTTTTAATTGTCGTCAGCTGGGAGATTAGCACAAATAATGTAGCCCACCGTTACCAGAAACTAGAAGTCACTATTGTTTTTATTTTGAATTATATATATGGAAATAGAGGCAACTGATTCTTTTCAATGCCTAAGACCCTGTGAAGTTGGAACATCACCAGCTGTGTTATTGTTGAGTGATTTGTAGGCTGTTAGCCAGAATGTTGACAAATAAAGGGGAAGATCCTCGATCTTTTAGCCTCTCTTCCGTGTATCTTCTTCCTTGAAGAAATATCCTGATCCTAAAAAATTCTATAACTTTTTTTTTGTAGATGACACATAGTATTTCAAAATCTTTCAAAGGATGTCTTGTCTGAGTTGCATGCTTAGTATCTGTTTAGTGGAAAAAGAAATGTTGGACTCACCTTGATAGCTACAGACTGTTAGATCAGGTAAAAAGTTCTTAAAATTTATTGTTTGAACTTATGAAAGGATATGTATTTTTTCCACTTACAGGAGACTAGGACTTAATGTTTGTCTGTTCCTAACAATCTGTCTCTTGACAATCAGCAAATAATTCAGGAGCTCAGAGTTCAGTAAAGCTAATTCAAGTGAAGGGTACGGTGTTTGACTTTGGTAGCTATTTAATCATTCTAGGCATTTAAAGCAAATAAAGTAACTCCAAAGTAATTTGGCTGGTATACACAACTTTTTGAAAGGGTCACGAACTGTGTGACATTCCAATGAGAGATATGACCCTTTGCCTTTGTCCAGAAAAATGCATATAGGCGAAGATAACAGAAGTTTGAACGCCTCCCAGGCCTCCTGAATCTCATGCATAAACTGTAAATACCCATCTTCAACTCACCAACCCACCAACGGGAGAGGTGCTCTTTCAGAGCGTTCCTTTAGGGAAATAGTGTACTAATGTGGGCAAGGTCAAGATTTCTGTTTCTATCCAGCCCACACCCCCACGCCCTGCCCACCCGTGATTATGGATATCACTGCCCACCTAATTGTTTTGATCACATGGAGGAACTTGTGAATGTTGTTTGGATTCTGGAAAATTCACAGTCATTGCAGGGAAAGGAACTCAGAATGATTTGCTTAGTGATGGGGTGTGAATGTCACCATTTTTATATATGAAGGAAAATGCATTATTGGAGTTCTAAACAAATCTTCTTTCTTTTTTTAATTGAAGCTGTTTCCTTTGCCTCTGCTCTACGTTGGGAACCACATAAGTGGATTATCAAGCACGAGTAAATTAAGGTAGAGTGTGGGGTCGTGGGGGACAAGGTTCTTCCTTTGCTTCTGTTGGTACAAAAGACCAGGTTTGAGTTTTCACGATACTGCTTGGGCTACATATAGGAGAGAGTAATATTGAATAATTTAAGATAATAAGGTAGAGTTTTTACTTTAATTTGATAATGTTTTTAGAAATGTTAAAAGCCAATATTTTTTTCCTTGTGTTTAAGCCTGAGCATACAATGTGAGATCTGTAGAAATCAAAATAAGGGAGATTCACTTACATGCATATGGTTCTGTGTAACTTCTGGTGTCGTCACAGTTTTATAAAAGCAGAATATTCTGTCAGATTTGGTGTACGTCAGATTTGGTACAGGGAAAAATAAATGACAGATGTTATTTTCAAGTGTGTGCCATACACTCCTGAAATTTGCATCTGTATTTATTTTAGGGTCCTTTGATTGACTGCTTTTATTAAAAGTAACTGTACAAAATGAAAATAGAAATGTAAAAAGACCAAGCCGTCCTTTAAATTGGAAAATGTGGTGTGAAATATGTAGCCTAACGAACACACATTAGGATCACCACCTTTGTGACAAAAACGTAAATAATGAGGAAATAAAGTTTGTGCAAAGGGTGACAGAAATGGAGGAAAACCTGTTTGTATGGCGTGGGTGGAGAAGGGGCAGGTTGGAGGTGGACCAGAAGGAGAAGGTGTGTGAACCTGAGAAATGTGAATGGAGGCCTGTCGCCTTTCACTCGTGTTTGGAAGGACAGGTTGTGGGTGTGAAAAACAACAGGTGAAATATTGTTTTTAGTTATATATTTTGGTCGGCTTGTTGTTTCCTTCTGCACGTAGGACAATCAGTGTTCCTCAGATTTGCTTTAAAGCGCCCTGTGGCAAATGTTGTTGCTGTTCCCACGTGTCCTCTTGGCCTGACTGCGTTCACCTGCGCTCTGGGGCCATGGCTTCAGTTAGCACTAACAGCTGCTCCCTCTCCTGTGGGGGTCTCTACCTTGCAGATGAGGCTTGTTTTTTTAGTGATCTTGGAAACATCCTTATTACACGTGTTCTAGAACACTTCTCTACATACAGTGCAGGCTGGGTGAGATGAGGGCTTCTCGGGTGCCATGGGGGCTTTCTGGGAGAAGAGGGGGAACCAGCAAATGACAACTAGGAGGAAGAAGGAAGGAAGATTGCTTATACATGGTGTCATGTGGTGTATTCCTCTATCCCTGTAGTTTCCATAAACTGGTAGTTGGTTCCAGAGGCTTGATCGGAATCAGGTTCAATTTTCCAGGCAATATCAGTTTATTGGTGATGTTGAGTTCTTTCTACTGCATTACCCCACATAATGTTTTATCTCATTTTTAATGATATTAAATTGATCAATTCCACTTTTTAATGATTTTAAGGAGTCAATCTTGTCCCTTCATTAGAAAGTTCCCCATCAATCTTTCACCTAAGGGTTTTAGCATCCATTGATGATCATTGTCTAGATCCATTATTTCATTACAAATTGCAAATTGGTGATTTTCTGACTATGTCACCCTTCCTGTGTGTATTGTCTAAACCTCAATAAATACAAACTTTCACCATTTCACACAGGAAAAGCAGGGTAAAACCTTTGTTTATAAATGTTCACAGTAATAAATTAGTGTCGTGTCACTTTCAATGGTGACCAATGAGAGTGGTTTTTTTGTTTCTTTTTTACTATCATTATGAACTCTTGAGTTTTCATTTATTGATACAGATCCTTTATCAGGTATGTGTTTTGCAAATATTTTCTCTCAGTCGGTGGCTTGTCTTTCCATTTTCTTCACACTGTCTTTCAGAGCAGAAATTTTACATTTTAATGAAGTACCAGTATCTTTTTTTTTGGTGAGGAAGATTGGCCCTGAGCTAAAGTCTGTGCCAATCTTCCTCTGTTTTGTAGAGGATTTTATATTTGGTGGGACACCACTACAGTGTGACTTGACAAGTGTTGTGTAGGTCTGTACCTGGGATGTGAACCTGTGAACCCTGGGCTGCAGAAGCGGGGTATGCAAACTTAACCACTACACCACCGGGCCGGCCCCCCACTATCAATTTTTTCTTTCATGGATCATGGTTTTGGTGTAGTATCTAAAAGCTCATCACCAAACCCAAGGTCACCTAGATTCCCTCCTATTCATTTTCCAGAGGTTTTATAGTTTATATTTTACGTTCAGGTGTATGATCCATTTTGAGTTAATTTTCATGAAAGATGTAAGACCTGTGTCTAGATTCAGTTTTTCGCATGTGGATGTCCAGTTGTTTGAGCACCATTTGTTGAAACAACTGTCCTTTCTTCATTGAATTGTGTTTGCTCCTTTATCAAAGATCTGTTGACTGCGTGGGTTTATTTCTGGGCTCTCTAGTGTGTTCCATTGATCTATTTGTTTCATTACTTTGTTTCAATTCATTAGAGAAATGATTCTTTTGAGGCTCAAATTGTACCATCTCAGGCCAGCGGGAGCCCCTTTCAGTTGGCCCCTGTATTCTGGGGGCTCCAGCAGTCTTTACTTCCTTGCTTTCTGGCACGTGATGTCCCAGGCTTATCTTGGACTTTTCCTGCTATTTCTCCAAGGATCCCCTGGCTATTTCCAGCGTTGACTGAGGCCACAGTCTGGGTGCTGGATATATTTTAAAGGAAGATCTAATACAATATCCTGATGAATTGCATGTGGGATATGAGAGAAAGAAAGGAGAGAAAGATGACTTGATGGTTTCTGCTCTGATGAAGTGGGGGAATGGGATTGCCGTTGATTGGGTCTATACCTGGCAGTAGGATTGCTGGGCCATACGGCTATTTTGTGTTTACGTGTGAGGAACCGCCAAACTGTTTTCCAAAGTGGCTGCAACACTTTATATTCCCACCAGCACTGTATAAGGGTTATAATTTGCCTGCATTCTTGCCAGATGTGTTGTTGTTGTTTTGATGATAGCTATTCTAGTGGTTCTGAGTTGTTCTCTCATTGTGGTTTTGATTTGCCTTTTCCTAATGACTAATGATGTTGAGCATCTGCTTATTGGCCGTTTATGTAGCTTCTTTTGCCTACTTTTTGATAGGATTATTTATCTTTTTATTATTGAGGTATAAGTCTTCTTTATAGATTCTAGAAACAGGTCCCTTATTATATATGATTGCAAAACTTTCTCCTATTTTGTGGCTTGTTTTTTTACTCTCAACAGTGTACTTTGAAGCACAAAAGTTTTAAGTTTTAAAAAATTTAATTAGTAATTAAGGTAAAATATACCTAACATACAATTTACCATTTTGGTGGACTCTCTTTCTTGAGTGTACAGTGCAGGGGCGTTAAGTATGTTCACAGTGTTGAACAACCATCACCACTATGTCCAGAGCTTTTTCATCATCCCAAGCAGAAACTCTGCACCCGTTAAACAGAAACTCCCCATTCCTCCTTGCCCTCAGCCCCTGGTAACCTTTATTTTACTTTATGTCTCTATGAATTTGCCTATTCTCGATATTTCATATAAGTGAAATCATATAATATTTGACCTTTTATGTCTGGCTTATTTTGATTAGCATAATATTTTCAGGGTTCATCCATGTTGTAGAATGTATCAGAATTTCATTCCTTTTTAAGGCTGAATAATGTTCTGTTGTATGTATATGTCATGTTTTGTTTATCTATTTATAAAGGTTTTAAATTTTGATAAAGTCTGATTTATCTGTTTTTTCTTTTGTTGTTTGTGCTTTTGATATTATATCTCAGAAGACTTTGCCTAACCCAAGGTAGTGAAGATTTACTCCTATGCTTTCTTCTAAGAGTTTTAGCTCCTCTGTTTAGGTCTTTGACACATCTTGAGATAGTTTTTTATACGTGGTATGAGGTAGGAGTCCAAATTCATTCTTTTGCATGTAGATGTTCAGTTGTCCCAGCACCATCTGTTGAAAAGACTGGTTTTTTCCCCATTGTATTTTCTAGGCACCCTTGTTGAAAAGTAAATGACTATAATTGTAAGGAGTTATTTCTTGATTCTCAGTCTTATTCCACTGATTATATGTCTATCCTTAAAACAGTACTAGGTAGTACTGATTACTGTAGCTTTGTAGTAGGTTTTGAAATTGGCTTTCTGGTTTCCTTGTATTTCCATATTAATTTTAGAATCAGCCTATCAATTTCTGGGGAAAAAAGCCAGCTGAAGTTTTGAGAGGGATTGTGTTGAATGTGTAGATCTATCTGGGGCATCTTAAGCCTTCTGATCCATGAACATGGAATATCTTTGTATTTGTTTAGGTCTTCTTTAATTTCTTTTAACAGTATTTTGTAGTTTTTAGTGTATAAGCCTTAGACTTCTTTTGTTAAATTTATTCCTAATAATTTTGTTCTTTTTTATGCTATCATAAATGGAACTGCTTTAATTTTCTTTTTGGGTTGCTCATTGCTAGTGTACAATTGATGTTTTTATATTCATTTTGTTTTCTGCACACTTGCTTAACTCATTAGTTCTGGTAATTTTTTTTTTTAAAGATTTTATTTTATCCCTTTTTCTCCCCAAAGCCCCCCGGTACATAGTTGTATATTCTTTGTTGTGGGTCCTTCTAGTTGTGGCATGTGGGACGCTGCCTCAGCGTGGTCTGATGAGCAGTGCCATGTCCGCGCCCAGGATTCGAACCAACGAAACACTGGGCCGCCTACAGCGGAGCGCGCGAACTTAACCACTCGGCCACGGGGCCAGCCCCAGTTCTGGTAATTTTTTAGTGGATTCCTTGGGAGTTTTTATGTATATGTCATCTGCAAATAGAGATAACTTTATTTCTTCCCTTCCAAACTGGATTTTTTTTTTTCCTAATTGCCCTGTCTAGAACCTCATGTACAATGTTGCACAGATGTCGGGGGGACAGCAAACATCCTCGTATTATTCCTGATCTTAGGGGGAAACATTCAGCTTTTCCTTTAAGTATGTTAATTATATTTACCTGCTTTTAAAAGTCATCATCTAAAAATGTTTTTTAGTTAATTGAAAATAATAAGACTTTTTTTTTGCTTACTTTGAAAAAGGCAGTTCAAACCAGCCTCATAAGACATCTTTAAGTGTGGATATAAAAAGTTCCTGAAAATTCTTTCCGCACCTGCTCTCTGGTTGTAGAGTCATTGATAATGTGAAACCCCTGCTCAGCTCTGGTTAGGAGGAGCTGGCCACTGTCCCTCCTGGCGAAGGGTCTGACTCTCCTTCCCCAGGTCACCATCGTCTCAGGGCCACTTCTGGAAGCAGATGAAAGTAGCCTCTTCTAGCCCTGACAGGCTGTTGGGCTTTGCATTGACCTGTGTCCTGGCATCTCTGGGTTTTGAGAGTGGGTGAAAGGTTCTTAAGTATTTTTTAAGGCATTGAATGTAACGTCATAACATACAGTTTGTGGGAAAAATCATCTGTAATTCTATCCTCTAATACACTTTTAAATATTCATTTCAGTCTTTTCCCCTATATAGAATGTACATATACAGCTGTAGACTCTATGTAGTTTTGTGTCCTCTTTGATTTATTTAATATTTATTTTAATATTCATTTTCCAATACTGGTAAAGTTTTATACTATAGAATTATATGTATAATGTTTCCTCAAGTGGGTTTCTCTTAATTTAATCATTGCCTGTTGTCAGGCATTTGGTTGTTTCTGATGTTTTCCCAAAGACCGCACTGCAGTGAACACTTTGTGCACAGGATTTTGTCTTTCCTTTGGATGATTACCTTAGGATACGTTTTCCAGCAAGAAATAATCAGGTCCAAGGTGAGGGACATTTAGTGACTGTTGATATGTAGTCCCAACTTGATTTGCCAAAGGGTGTGTTGGTTTACATTATGAACTAGTTTTAGCACAATCTTTGTAGTAGTTGGATAGTATGATGTTTTAAATTGCTTATAGGTGAAAGTGGCATGAAATTATTTAATCTCCTTTTCTTTTTATTATTTAATGTGATTTGTTAGTGGTATATGTGAGAATTAAGGTTAATTCCTTAAGTTTAATTTGGGAAATTAGTGGGCTTAGTTAAAAATGTAAAACATGTTAAAAAAGTACTTGTTGTCTGATGTTATTGTACTTGAATCTTTTCCTGACAGCTTGCCGATGTTCACCGTGCTCAGGAAATTTACCATTCCACTTACTTTGCTCCTGGAAACCATCATACTCGGGTGATTTTTCTTTTTCGTCTATTCCTGTGGTGTCCTCTCCTCCCTCCCCTGAATTATTTTTACCTAGCAAATTCTCAGCATCGAGTCATCTTTCCAAATCGTTGATTTGAATTGCTAGTAGCAGTTGTTTAAGGACAAATGTTTATTCACCTAAAAGCAATCTCCTGTTTCTATGTTTTCCTAAGAACTTAATAAGTGATTTTTTAATTGTAATTTTACATTAGACAAATAATACATATTTGTGGTAGAAATTTATGAAAAAAACAAGCACCCCAAAACAGATATAAACCTGTTTCCTGAGCCAGATGTAATACACACTGATTAGGAATACAGAGGGAAAATTGTCCATGTAGACATGTAAGATGGGAATGCAGAAAACCAGGGAAATCCATTGTGATGCAATGATTATAATGTAACATCAGAATAAGTTGATTTTATAGTGTTGGTTTAAAAGTTTCTCATGAGGATATTTAGGCTGACATATAAAAACATGATTCTTGATTTTGCTGTGAAGATTATATAACAATGAAATTTGGATGATGGCCCGATGTTTTAAGTCCTATATTGAATTTTATCTTAATCTTTGTAGGCTTGACATGAGTACACTCAGCCTAGACCTACCAGCGGTAGCTCTTCTGCATTTCATCCCAGCATCTGTGTAGTGAGAACAGAGAAATAAGTTTATAATTAGATGAAGACAACTGCTTAAGAAATAAAGTAAATTTGGTCTGGCACTTAGAGACTTTAGTGCTTTCTCTATGTAAAGCATTGTCCCTTAGATTTTAGCTATAAAGCTGTTAACAATGTCTATTTTTAGTTTGTTTAAAAAATATAATCCATATTTTTTCCTCTCTTCCTCTTCTCCTTATTTGTGCATCCATCCATCCATTTATTTATTACAGGAAACAGTATTCCGTGAACATCATTGTCAGTGTCTTTGCCATCATTCTTGGTGCTTTCATAGCCGCTGGGTAAGACTTTGGACTGTTTCTGCTCAATAACTTCTTTGTGTCTTTGACAACAGGCCCAGCCCCATCCTCGGTTTTCGTTTTCCATCTGGCTGCAGTTGAATTGAGCAGCCAAGAGACAAAGCTGTTGATGTTAGTTGAATCCCCAGGTGTTCTTGTGAAAGTCAAACCGGATTCCAAGTTGGCCATTTCTGAGAACATAGAAAGAGAGCATTACAAGATACTAATACAGCTTTTTCTTCATAAAAAGGAGTGAACTGTTTACTTTTATTACTGAATGTTTGTCTTCAAAATAAAAAATTTACTTGAAAAATTCTTAGGCATTTGATCAAGCAGAATAACAGATTTATAAAGCCTTTGTATAAGGATTTATTTCATTATCCTGTGATGCCTTAGCAGTCATTATTTCCAAGGGTGGAATACTCTCAGGACCTGAGCCAATACCAGTGCATGACTACTGTCTTATCCATTGATCTGCAGGACCAGGAATGCAGACTCCAAGTTTGCTTTTGAAAGCAGGCACTCAGACTCCTGTCTTGGATAGCACAGTGGTTAAGGCACGCGGGCAGTTACATTCCCTGGGTTCAAACTTAGCCTTCCCTTGCCAGCTGTTTCTCAGCCTCTCTCTGCCTCAGCTTCCTCATCTGTTAAGATGGTAACAGAAAAGAAAAACCTACCTGAATAAAGGGAAGAAAGAAAAGGTTGGAGGAATTTCCGTTAAATTGATTTCCTTAACTCTTCAGAAGCAAGAGTTCTGGATCATTAATTACAAATTAAATAAGGGTGTAGGCCACAGAGCCAGGCTGTCTGGATCTTCGTCTAGTCTCACTCACTAGCTAATAACCAGGCACAAGCTATTAACCTCCGTGGGCCCCAGTTATTTCAACTGTAAAGTGGCGATTATTCTAGAATGGCATCCACCTACTTAGGTCATTGTGAGAATTAAATGAGATAATAATAAACTAGGGTTTATGCTGGTATGAGGCCAAGTTCAACAGAAACACATTGAACATTTGCTGTATGCTGGGCATTGTTCAGGTACTGGGGAGTCCAGCAGTGAACAAAACAGACAAGAGTCCTTGTGTTCACGGAGCTTACATTCTATTCAGTGGAGACAGACAGTAAGCAAAAGAAATGTTAAAAAATATAGCATGCTGGATGGTGACAGATATTAGCAAAAACAGTGATGTTTCTTATTATTATACAGGCATGTAGTCCCTGGCCTAGACTAAAATTTGTAATGTATGTTTTCTTTTTTTTTTCTTAATATCTTTTCTTCCTTCCTTCCTTCCTCCCTCCCTCCTTGCCTCCCTTTTATTGCAGTAACATTGGTTTATATGTTTAATCATTATATTTTATCATTTTATTTTGATTTCTGTGTAGGTTACATCATGTTCACCACCCAGAGACTAAGTACAATCCATTACCACACACATGTGCCTAATCACCCCTTTCCCTCTCCTGCCTCCCCTTTCCCTCTGGTAACCACCAATCCAATCTCTGTTTCTATGTGTTTGTTGTTGTTTTTATCTTCTACTTATGAGTCAGATCATATGGTATTTGATTTTCTCCCTCCGACTTATTTCGCTTAGCGTAATACCCTCAAGGTTCATCCATGTTGTCACAAATGGCCAGATTTCATCATTTTTTATGGCTGAGTAGTATTCCATTGTATATATAAACCACATCTTCTTTATCCATTTGTCCCTTAATGGGCACCTAGGTTGCTTCCAAGTCTTAGCTATTGTGAATAATGCTGCAATGAACATAGGGGTGCATGTGTCTTTACACATTTGTGTTTTCATTGTAATGTATGTTTTCATTCGTGGCTTCCTCTTCCCCAGTCCTAGCTGTGGCTGAGTACAGCCCCTTGAAGGCTGGCCTCCATGCTGTCGCTCTGTGCTCCGTCTTTCTGGTATGGTACCAGTGTAGACGTTACAGCACTTAGAGCCTGTTTTCGTCATGAAGACTTTGTTCAAATGAAATTATATGAGTAAAGTGGCTAAAAAACAGTGGTGCTCTGTTGAAGGTGCCTTCCTCCCATATGCTCTGGGTCTCCCCTGGGCAGCCTCTCTCTTTTAGGTTTCTTAGTGCTCAACTTGGAAACCACTGACTTAGAGCCAGTTGAAGATTTGTAGAAAACATGGTTTATAAAAGTATCTAAGTGTTTGGTTTGGAATGGCCCTTCAGATGCTGGCTATGTGGAAGCACTTTTCTAGAACCAGTCCATAGAAATTAACATATGTGACACTTGAATGAGCTGAAAGGGTAAATAGTGTTTCCTAAACTTTTACCCAAGAGCCGTCTTGGAATGGTAGTTCTCGACTTTCCCTTCCTCAGCACCCACAGAATGGAACTGTCCTGGTGGGTGACTAGTACAGTTCTAGCTGCAGGCCAGCTGTGACTGCACCTTTCTCTCCTCTGAGTCAGGTTAACCTATTCAAATGCAGGTAACTGCAGAATGGACTCAGTTGGATGAGTTGGTTTGTGCTCCTGTAACAAACAGCCCGCATGTCTCAGTGGTTTCACATACCACATGTATTCTGCTCACACCACACATGCAAACCAGCATTGGTGAATGCTGCGGGGGTGCTCTGCTCATCGTAGCTACTCAGACCCAGGCTGATGGAACTCCTGCGTCAAAGGGGACTTCCTTACACGTCCGGGTGGGAAGAGAACATGGGCAATCGTGTACTGACTCTTCAGGCTTTTGCCCAGAAGTGACATGTGTTACTTCCTCTTGCATTTTGTTTGACAAAGCAAGTCGCATATCCAGAAAAAGTTGAAAGAGAATGTCTGTGAACGGCCCTGAATGACAACCACAAGGCTTAACCATGAATCTGCTCTCACTTATGAAACAAGTAAATTCCTCTCAAACTCTGTGCTTTCATGACTGGCCTAAACAGATGGCTGTTGGGAGCTCTTGGCCCTGAGGGGGAGGGCTGAGAACTCTGGAATTCCCCTCGGCTGCGGGGAGGTGAGCCGTGCCTCCTTTCCATTCCCCTAGAAGCCGGGCTTTTTCTGCTTATTCAGCTCTTTCCATTTTCGGGAATAGGAGACTTCCCGCTCAGCCCAATGTGGGGAGGCGAGAGGTTTGGAAAAGGTTTTTTTTTGAGAGATTCTATTTTTGTGATTGAGCTAGTGAATTCTGAGTCATGAGGATCTAAACTTAATTTACGTCCTCACAAATATGCTGGTAGATGATAATGCTAGTGGAGGCCTCAAGCAAAATCGGGTTTAATTTGTGTTCAGATTTTGATGCAATTTTTGCCTATTTCCTTCTCTTTGATTAGAAATAATCTTATTTTGATATTGAAGGGATCAAAATATGCCGCTTTGGCATAAGCATTATTTTGAGCTGAAGGCACTTGACACTTAACAGATGTGGGAAGAGTTCTTTGCCCTTCCCTTCTCTGCCTAGAGGCAGACCATAAATTTCCCTTTGTGAAGGTGTCCCCCTCTCCCGCACCAGGAATGGGAACGCAGTTCCTATCACCCAGGACAGAGTCTGCATAAACAAACTTCACTAAAATAACCCTTACCTTCCATTAGATTCCCCCATATATTTCCTAGTCCCTTGCCCATAATTTATTTGTTCCTCAAAACCCAAACCTTCTTCTTTGTTAAAATGGCATATAAGCCCCAGAGTCTAACTGCTTCTTTGAGTCTTACTTCTTTTCTGTGAACTCCTGTGCATGTAAGATATTTAATACAATTTGTATTCCATTTTTCCCATTAATCTGTCTATTGTCAGTTAAATTTGCAGGCCCCCATGTAGTGAGCCTAAGAGTGTGGAGGTAGCATTCCTGACAGTGTATGTTTATGAGTTGCGGTGTGGGGCTATACTGTCTGCAAGGTCAGGTGCGGGTGCACAAATCCTGCCGTGGCCCAGCTGTTGTTGTGTCTTCTCCCAATGCCTTATCCCCCCAGACATTGTCGTACTAGTGTTATTTATTTAAAAAGGAAAGCAAAGAGAAGGTGCTTCAAAAGAATGGGAAGAAGGGAGCCTGAGAGGAGTTGCAGAGAAGGAATGGATCCCTGCCTCGCCTTGTTCATGGGCAGGGTGCTAGGGGTGCTGGTGGATGAGGTGGCTATTTGGGCACCAGATGGAGGTGCCAGTTCCTCATTCACCCCTACTGCCCCTCACTGCCCAGCTGTCCCCACACGGCTGTCCCCTGGGGATGCCCTGTTTACTGCCATGAGCAAAGCCACTGAGTGGGTTGAACAAATTACTGCCCTTAGGAAAGCAGCTCCCCAATTATTATGCTGATTTATCAGTTAGCAAAGAAACAAAGGAAGATGGTTAATGTCCCTCTGGTTTTAAACCGTTCAGGATTAAGTTGAAGCCACCTGATGGCCTAGTTATGTTTTTGTCTGGAGGCAAAGCAGAGGAATTACCCATTCTCCACCACAGAGGGGGAAATGCGCCAGAGAAAGGGTAGTTACCGGCATCGCAAATGGATTTGATTAGGGAAAAATAAACAGGCCAAGCTGTGAGTTTCTGAACAATCCTCTTCCTCTTGTGTTCTTCCTCCCAGTTCTGACCTTGCTTTTAACTTGGAAGGCTATATTTTTGTGTTCCTGAATGATATCTTCACAGCAGCGAATGGAGTTTATACCAAACAGAAAATGGACCCAAAGGTACCAGATCTTCACTCCTATGGCTTTTAGGCTTTGTCCTCTGGCCCCTGAAATTACATGAAAAAATAAAACAAATTTGTAAGGTTGGCATGTCATTTAACTTCTATAATATGATCTATAAATTACTAATTTCTTTTCAGTTATCTTGTCTGTGTAGGTTCTCGTTACTCCTTGTCTTGCAAAGTTTTGGATGGAAATTAAGGTAGGAAGGGAAAAGATGCCACTACTTTAGGTGCACAATCAGAATATATAAAAAGAGGGTTATTCTGAAAAGCAAATTAAAATTAAAACAGGATTTTATGATTATCATCAATGACCAAGGTGAAGTCAGGGGTATTCTGAGAACAGCTCTGTTTTGGAGTCTGGAGACGTGGGTGACAGAAACAATACAGATTTTGCTACTTGTCATTGTGACTTTGAACCTTAAATTCTCCAGACCTCAGTCGCTTCACCTCTGGGATGCGGTGACTGGAATGGGTCATCTGTAAGGTCCTGTCCAGCAGTCAGCGCCTCTCCCGGTCGTGGGGGGCTGGTGGGCACGTGAGCCTCTCTTCCGTGTAGCTGCCTCCGTATGGAGGCCCCAGCCCTCCCCCCCTCCCCCAGCTCTTCCGGAAGCTCTGGAGGATGAGCCAGATGTCTGTTTCTTTGTCCCAGGTTCTTTGTGTTGAGTGAGGGAGCTCCCTCTGACAGGCAGGCTGACTTCTACGAGCTGTTTTTTGTCAGCACTGTTTTTTTCTGCATGACTGTTTTTTAATGGTGGCAGTTTTACAAAACAGATTTGTTGCTTTTTGAGAATCACAATGTGTCACCTTTTATGGGAAGTGGTGGAGCCACTTTAATGAAAAGTCAGCTTATGCAAGGTTGGAAAACAAGATGCCTGGTGTTTGAACCCTGCTGCTCTTTCACAGAGAGAGCAGATGTTTTTAAGGAGTTCTGTTTATATTAACATTTTTAATGTTCCTTATTTTGTTCCCGATTTCTCATTTTGAATAGCATGCTTTAAAAAAAAAAAATCAGTGGGGGCCACAGCCATGCTGTGGTAGGCATCCCACATATAAAGTAGAGGAAGATGGGCACAGATGTTAGCTCAGGGCTAGTCTTCCTCAGCAAAAAGAGGAGGATTGGCGGTGGATGTTAGCTCAGGGCTAATCTTCCTAAAAAAAAAAAAATCAGTGAGAATGTTAAGAGATGGGTGGAACCTTGGAGGCCATCCATCTCCATCCCTTTTATCTGTTGTTTTTGTGTAAAAAAACACATTTGTTTCTGTGGGTGAGGGGTTTTCTTTGTCTTCTCAGGAGCTGGGGAAGTACGGGGTGCTCTTCTACAACGCCTGCTTCATGATTGTGCCCACTCTCGTCCTCAGCGCCTCCACAGGGGACCTGCGGCAGGTGAGCGTCCCGTCTGCACACTCTTAGTTAGCCGTCTTTGAAAATGTTAATGTTTAACCTTTGGTACTCGTGGAAATAAACATAAACGTAACTGGGGTGACAGGAGGGCACATGGAAGGAAGATGCTTGCCATCCCAGGCACAACTGTGGCCCTGTCCTCGCGTTGGCGTTTATCCTCAGACATGTGCGTGCAGCAGGAAGGAGTCACGGGAACTCCAGACTTGAAGCTTTCTGGAAACAACAACAATACAAATAAGAAAAATTTAAAAATGGAGTCCTCTCATCCCCCTTTGCTGATGTAGGGATCCTGGGAAAACTGACTTAGAAGGGGATTTTGATAGTTTAAAAAATGGATTTATTTATTTATTACCTTTTTTATGGACATTTTGAATCATACAGTAGAGAGAATAATTTAATGGACGCTGATGTAGCTGTCAGCTGGCTTTGACCTTTTCATCGTTTCACTATCCTTACTTCCTCTATCCCCATTCGCTTTCACTTTTTTTCCCCTGGAGTATTTTAAAGAAAATCCCAGATATCATGGAATTTTGCCTCTAAATATTCCAGGATCTACATTTGAATTTTGAGAAATGTTGTTCCTTTGGTGTTTGCCCTACTCGCCTCACCTGCTGCACACTCCTGAGAGATTAAGAAAATGGTGAATAAGTAGAGAGGTGGGGGCCCAGCTGGAGGGGGCAGAGGCCGTTGTCTCAGGAAGGCTCAGTGTTCACTCATCGCATTTGCCGTGGCCACCTGGAGTCTGCCGGCCCCTGCCGAGCCCTGCTTCTTCAGAGAGCTGCCGGCCACACCACCAGGAAGACTTTTGCCTGAATCTCAGGGAGATGTTTAAGTTCATGTGGGAAACTAGATGTGCTGGGCAAAATCCTGGTCCACTGTGGCCTCCACCCACAGAACCCGCCCAAGCTGGCTGGGCAGCCCCTTCTCAGTGCTGGCCCGGACTGGGGCTTTAGGCAGGCCAGTGCAGCAGGCGTTTACCTGCCATGGGCAGTATTTCTGTGTTCACAGTCAGCATGGTGGTGTGATGCACACTGGCTGAGAGCCAATCCCATTTGTAGCCTTTAGGGGTTTGGATGACTTTGGAAGGCTGCGGGCTCCTGTGCACTCCTGGGGGGATGTGAGGGTTTATTCTTCTTTCTCAAAACTATACTTTCTCACATGTACAATTCCTTTCTGAAAGATGGAGCAGCAGAAGGGCTTAGCAGCAGCAACCCCAGAGGTAAACAGCCATGTCCACATGTTTATACTGAAAACTACCAGGAAACACCAGTATTGATAAAGAACCCTCGTGTGTGACCCTGGGCCCTGCTATTAATTCAGAGTGTTGGAAGTGTAGGGGAGGAAGACATTTCCTCTACCCACTCTGGGTCCTTCTGGCTGGACAATGAATTAAATTCACATGAGACAGAATAACAGGAGAAAATCACACAAAGCTTTATAACAAGTATACATGGGAGAGACCCAAGAAAACTGAGCAACACACCAAAATGGCGGAAGCTCTCCCCTTAAATACCAGCCTTAACTAAAGACAAAGGAGGATGTTGGGGGTGGGGGCAGCCAGTTATAGGAGATTACCAGAAAAGCACAGTAAACAAGGGTAAGGTTATTGTGCAGATTTAAGTCCTTGCCTTCTGCATTGATAAAAGTTTCTAGAGGTAAGGTCATTCCTGCTTCTTGCTGGTACAGAGAGGGAGACACCTTCACAGATGGAGATTTCCCTTATTAATGTAAATGTCTCTTACAAAGGGTAACTTCTACTTCTCAGAGTTTCTCTCACGTCTGCAGTTTTTAAAAGTAACCAGCCCCAAATAATCCTCATGCCAAAGAGACATATCTTGGGGTGGCCAATTCCAGTCTCCCACAGAAGCTAGAGCAGGCACCCTACAGCTCTCTGGTAGTAATGAACAGGACATCTGAAAACACAATATTCATTTTTCAGCTACCGTCAATTGATTTTAAACCAATTCAGTGTCATTACATATGACATATGATGTTACATAAAGTGAAATAAAGAACCCTCAATGAAGTAGTCCTAGTGGCTTACCTCATTATCGTAGAAATGTGGGGTTTTTTGAAGTCACTGGAGTTCATCAGTTCTGAAATTCTGGTACTTTATAGCTGTTTCAGCTATTTATTTATTTCCAGAAATAGATATCTAGAAACTCCTAAGAACTCTTAGAACACCTGATTGGAACTAAAACATATTTCTCCATAGGAACAATTTTATGAATGGCATAGTGACCAAAAACTGAATTTTAGGTACATTATGACTAAACTAGATGATACATCTTTTTAATAATTTATAGCATTGTTTTGTAAGAATATGTGTTCCCACATCCAGATCATTGACTTATGAACTTGTAGTGGGTGCTTCTGAAGTTGCTGCCTGCCTGTAATGATTATCACCCAGAATTATTATACTTTCTTATACGATAGTAAAAATAAGAGTAGCTGGTATTTGTTGAGGATTGTTCTATCAGACATCAAAGCATTGTGCATGAACTGTCTCATCCTGCTCCTGCAACACCCTCTGAGGAGGAGGTGCTGCTGAGATCCCTGTTCCCCAGAAGGAACCTAGGGCCCCACGTTTCAACATCTTCCCAAGGACAGTCGGTGATGGATCCGGGCAGTCGGCTCTGGAACACATCCTCTGCTGTAATCTCAGTGGTTTTATTTGTATATGAAAAGTGTTTCTTTCTTGCACGTATGAAAAACTATAACCTATCACATGTTGACGAAAATAATCCATGACCAATTTATAAATGAAAATTTGGGTGAGTTTATTCTGAGCCAAAATCTGAGGACCATGGCCCAGGGCCTTCCTTCCCAAAGGAAGGAAGGGCACCAAAGAAGTGGAATGTACAGAGTGGTTATATAACCCCAAAGAGGATGTTTCACAGATGATTGAAATGGCCCTTTTACAGTAGTCGTGAGGTTCCTCTGTTTGCACAGTGATTGATGGGCACAGCAGGTAGTAGGTCTGCTGTCTCGGTGGACACAGCAGGTGGCAGGTCTGGGTGGTCAGAGGTGAGTGCAGCAATCAGTTCCTAGCCTAAGGAAAGATGGTTATCCCTAAGGAAATGCCAATGGCGGGGGGGGGGGGGGGGGGGGGGAGTTGCACCTTTATCTTAAGGCCATTTGGTCTTGTATTTGGGACATAGCATATGCTTAAGCAGATGTACAATGCATGCTCAATGGTCATGTCAGGCCCTTTTGGAAAAAACAAGGTCAGACCGAATTAGGTTTACACCAAATGGCTTCCTCTTATACTCCAATATATCCTATTGCTTGCCATTTCTATTTGTCACACATGTATCTTAGAAAGTACAAGAGGCCTGGCATATACTTTAACGTATTAAATTGTGGTGCTCTAGGAGAATATTATGCTCCTATTCTGGCTGGTGGTACTAGAATATCTCAATATTTACTCTGTCTGACTTCTTCCATTTGACCGGACTCCTATGATTTCAAATAAAAGTTCCTATAAGTACCTTAGAGCCCTGGCTGTGATTATGGTTCACTGAAATTCCAGGTGGATCAGAGCTAAATATATAGATTTATTTAAAAGTCTCTAAGAAAAATTATAATTAGAAAAATGGAATATATTTATGACTGTAAGGAAGGCTGTCTGTGAAATGACAAAATACTTAAGTCAAAGTTAAAAACTCTATTTTAATTTAAAGCTCTTGTATGATAAGAGATGCCAAAAGATACGGGACACTTTCTGTAATGTAATCAGTAATGAAAATAAACTCTGTAGAAAAAATGGTGAGATTTTCCCTACTGACATTGATCCACTCTGTGTTCATTGAATCAGGACAAACTTCTTCAGGTGGTCACTTTTAACATGGCTGAATCCATTTTTAGATTGTGCACCAAATGCAATAAAGAGGCAAATTTATGTAATTAGTGTGTTAGGCTGCAATATAAAATTGCATTTTATTTGCTAAGTTTGGTTTGCTTGTACCAAAAGTTGTTTGATGAATTACAGTGAAATGTTACCTTCTCTCCTTAACAGAGGGAGTTCTTGGGTGAGTCGTTTATCCTGGTTGACTGGAGAGCACCAGAGATGGTGCTGAGATGCGTGTGTGTGACCCACAGCCCTGGGCTCACACCTGGACCTTGGCCTTAGACAGTTAGTAGATCTGGTAACAGCACCTGGACTCTGACAAGTCAGCGATGTCAGCAACTCTTGTTACCAGATGAGGCCCCTGGAAAATCCTCAGTCGGTGAACTTTGTTTTGTCATTTGAATCACTACAATAGGTTCAGTGTACATTTAGTGTATTACAGTTGATGAACAGGGACAGATAATGGGACTTTTTTTAATTAAAAAAATCTATAAATGCAAAATGAAAAAGATTCACACTCCAACATACTTTTACAGCAATGTAGTAAGTCTCCAAGAAGAATTACTTTATTGTTATTCATCTTTAATTATTTTCTGTTTTAAATTAAATGTCATGCTACATTATTTTTTAAAATGCCACCAGCACAGCCTCATCATTACTAAAGAAACAAAACTGAAATCTGTCAAAATTTAGATGGGCAAAGAATCCAAATACTTCTATGAAAATTACTAAATAGCGCTCAATGGTCTGTGTGGTATCAGGAATATATATATGTATGTTTACTGTTTATGTAAATGCTTCCAGGTCTTTGAGTAAATAAATGTTTTTCTACCCTTGGTTGAAGTTTCGGGCATATGGTTTTCTCTTGTTCCCGATTGTATTTTAATTTCAGACACAGAGTGTTTTCCATAGTTGTTGTTTGGTGTTTTGTTTTTTGGGGTTTTTTTTGAGGAAGTTTAGCCCTGAGCCAGCATCTGCCACCAATCCTCCTCTTTTTGCTGAGGAAGACTGGTTCTGAGCCAACATCTGTGCCCATCTTCCTCTACTTTATATGTGGGACGCCTGCCACAGCATGGCTTGACAAGCGGTGCATAGGTCTGCGCCTGGGATCCACACTGGTGAACCCCGGGCTGCTGAAACTGAGTGCTTGAACTTAACGGCTGCGCCACTAGGCCGGCCCCAGTTGTTTGGTTTTGATCTTCACCTCAGCATGAACTGTCTTGGATGTTTTCTGTTCCTTTGATTGGCTTGAGGCTTGCCAGTAAGACAGATTTATATTTACTATATTTCTTCTTTTACAAGTAAGCATTAAAGAAAAAAAGCTTTATGATGGAAACTTTCAAACCTATACAGAAGGAGAGAGAATAGTATAATAAACCCCGTGCCCCCATCAGCCAGTTTCAGCAATATCACCATTTAGTGTGTATCTTTTTGATTAGAGAGGGTGGGCAAAGTATTACTAATGAAACAAGGACAGTAAAGTGCGACAAGGGTGTCCTAATTGGAGAAGAGAATTCCATTTTAATTGGTTTAAAATTTTTGAATTATAAACTTAAAAAAGATTTCAATGGTTTTAAACATATAGTTGCTGAAACTTGGCTAACAAAGTATTACTTAATAGAAAGTGAATAGAACTTATATTTAATCATGTTATTTAGCACATAAAGTATAGTCTTGAGTCACCTTAAAATCATTTTTGGATGTAGGCAAGGGACAAGTCCTGAATAAAATACTTTTTATTGTTACCTGTCATTTCAAGAGGGTCAGTTTTATTTTCTCGCTAGGAACTAAGTTCTCGGAGAGCAGAAACTGAGTCTTAAACTTCTCTGTCTCCCAACTACTCCTCCTCAATTACTTGTTTGCTTTGTAAGTAGCAAATAATAGTTCATTTCTTCATGTTACTTTCTGAGCATTTGCAAATTCTTGAAAACAGTTTATGAATTTAAGGTTTTCTTAGTCTTGCCAACATTATTAATTTGATAATAAACTTTCCTTATAAAAAGTAAACCCAGGACCTGGCCTCGTGGCCTAGTGGTTAAAGTCCTGCGTGCTCTGCTTCGGCGGCCTGGGTTGCAGGTTCGGTTCCCGGGTATGGATCTACTCCACTCACCAGGCATGCTGTGGAGGCATCCCACATACAAAAAAATGGAGGAAGATTGGCACAGATGTTAGCTCAGGGCTAATCTTCCTCAAGCAGGAAAAAAAAAAGGGAAAGAAAAAAAAAAAAGAAACCCAACACTGATTTTGTGGCTACAGGTTAGTAAAGGGTTAATGGTGGCCACAGCAGCAGTAGCTGTAATTTAGTACTTGTCACCTGCAAAGTTCTAAACAATTCATTAAAGCCTCACTTTGACCTTTTGAGGAAGTTTTTAAAAATAATCCCTGTTTTGTAAAATGAACCTGAGGTTCAGGAAGGAAAAGTAATTTGCCCAATGTCACACGACTGGTATTACCTAGGAGTTTTTAAATTGTATTTTCTGTTTTGGGAAGTGGTTCCTGTATAAAATCTACCATTTCATAAAACCAATAGATTAAACTGCAGTATTATTAATCTAACCATTAGTTTTGTTTCTTTTTGATAATAGGCTACTGAATTCAACCAATGGAAGAATGTTCTATTTCTCATACAGTTTCTTCTTTCCTGTTTTTTGGGGTAAGAAACTATAGATAAATACAAGCTTTGGTCTCTGTTATTTCTTGGCAAGTCTAAGAAAAATATGCATTCTGTCTGTTCTGCAAAATCTCTTTGTCCTTCTCCAACTTTCTCTGGAGAGTGCCTCTGTGGCAGAGGAGTGGCCTGGGACCCAACGCCTGGGAGCGCAGCCTGGCAGTCCAGGAGCAGCACCAACGGCGCCTTCTCCAAACGAGGTGTTGTCTGTTGACTGCCGGAAGTTGGTCTGCAGTGAAGTCAGCTGACTGTTGAGTTCAGGACTGTGTTTGTTATCTTTGTCACAATGCTGCAGAATTTCCGAGAGCCCCACTTTACATAAATGTGTGGAAATAACAGCCATTTTCTGTAGTGCTGTACGTGCCCTATTCAGGGAAATTTCTGAGGAGAGATGTCCAGGTCATTGTATTGCCCAATAATTTTAGGCTTTTGTTCTTAAAATTTTCCTTAGTTGTATCTTCCTGTTGAGGGGCCATGTAGCTTGTGCCTTTTTTTCTCTTCCTAAAACTTGAAAATTCCTTTTGATGAATAGATAATGCACACAACTAGGAAATAATCCAACAGCTGCACAAGAATGCACAGGGAGTGTGAGCGGCCCACCCTTCTTCCTGCCCTGCACGCTGAAGACTTATTCCTCAGGGCCCCGGCGTTTGGGGTCTCTGGAGTACACCTCCTGTGCTGGGCTCCCTGTGCACACAAGCACCCCTGTCTCATCCCATCTGACAGGGTCTGTGAACGACTGTCTCAGGGAATAACTTATGAAAAGATTTTTCCTGTGAAGAAGGATGAATTTCCACCTTACCTTTTTTTTTTTTAACCACTAATACTCCAATTTTCATTATGTGTAAATGAACTGTGACAACTCATGGTCTCTTTGATCGTTCTTCAATCCTCAAACTTGATTTTAATTGCAGTCATGTAGTCACTTACAGTATAAACATTTATGTATATCTTCCAGTTTACTAATTCTCTCTTTAGCCCTGTCTGATTTAATATTTAACTGTTGATGGACTTTTTGATTTTAACAATTTTATATTTTATTTGTAGAATTTCTAGTTTTGGGGGAACTTGTCCGTTCATTCCTAACACTCTCTCGTTGGTGATCTTTGTGACTGTTGTACCTTTTATTTCTTTAAATGTTACACACTTAGCTGTTCTATATTCTGTCTGATGATTCCAGTATCTGCAGTTCTTGACAATGTAAATCTGTAGTTTGTTGACTAAATATGTAATTTGTGACTGTCATTGTGCTTTGCTCTCATGTGTGTTTGGTGACCTGTGATTGTGAGCCTTTTGCTTAGTTTGAATCAGTCCTGTAGGCTGAAACTGGGAATTTGAGAGACTTTACTGCAGAGACAAATTGTTTTTGCTCCTGCTGGTAGCCAGGTGTTGCCCCTAACCTGGACCACTTGAGGCCTCTTTGAGGGTATGGGCTCAGCGGGCTACAGTGTCCCTCCCCACCTGGAGTTTGGCTCAAGGCTCAGTTTCCAGACAGCGTTGTTCTGCCATAGCCTCTGCCCTGAGGCAACCAGATCCTGCTCTGACTGTCTGCTGCTCTCACCCTCCCTGGCCCTGATTCCTTATCACTCTGTGCCAGGGCCTCCCTTTTTCAAAGACTGGATTTAGGGGGACTTCTTGTGCCTCTTTCAAGATGAAAAATCTGTTAAATAGTATGTCTGTTCCAGGTATTGGTTGTTCTGCAACGGAGAGTACAGCAGTCCCCCCTTATCTGTGGGGGATACGTTCTGAGACCTGAAACCAAGGATAGTACTGAACCCTATATATACTATGTGTTTCCCTGTACATACCCACCTGTGATAAAGTTTAATTTATAGATTAGGCCTAGTAAGAGATTAACAACAATAACTAATAATAAAATAGAAAAATTATAACAATATACTGTAATAAAACTTACTGTAGATTTTAGCAACCTTAGCATATTTTATTTTATTGGGGTCATTAATAGTTTATAACATTTTGAAATTTCAGTTGTACATTATTATTTGTCAGTCACCATATATATGTGCCCTTTTACCCCTTATGCCCACCCCCCCCAGCCCCCTTCCCTCCCGGTAACCATTGATCTGTTGTCTTTGTCCATGTATTAGTTTATCTTGCACATATGAGTGAAATCATATGGTGTTTGTCTGTCTGGCTTAGTTTGCTTAACATAGTACCTTCAAGGTCCATCTGTGTTGTTGCAAATGGGACGATTTTGTCTTTTTTATGGCCAAGTATTGTATTGTATAAATATGCCACATCTCTTTATCTGATCATCAGTCGTTGGGCACTTGGATTGCTTCCATGTCTTGGCTATTGTGAATAGTGCTGCAATGAACATAGGGGTGCATAAGTCCCTTTGGATTGTTGATTTCAAATTCTTTGGATAAATACCCACTAGTGGGATAGCTGAGTCATATGGTATTTTCTATTTTTAATTTTTTGAGAAATCTCTGTACTGTTTTCCATAGTGGCTGCACCAGTTTGCGTTCCCACCAGCAGTGGATGAGGGTTCCCTTTTCTCTGTATCCTCTATAACGTGTGTTATTTTTCATCTTGGTAGTTATAACCATTCTGACTGGTGTATGGTGATAACTCTTTGCAGTTTTGATTTACATTTCCCTGATGATTAGTGATGTTGAACATCTTTTCATGTGCCTGTTTGACATCCATATATCTTCTTTGGAAAAATGTCCGTTCATATCCCCTGCCCATTTTTTGATCGGGTCTTTTTGTTGTTGTTGTTCACTTGTGTGAGTTCTTTATGTATTTTGGAGACGAACCCCTTGTTGGATATATGATTTACAGATATTTTCTCCCAGTTGGTGGATTGTCTCTTTGTTTTGATTCGGGTTTCTTTTGCCTTGCAGAAACTCTTTAGTCTGATAAAGTCACTTTTGTTTATTTTTTCTTTTGTTTCCCTTGCCTGAGTAGGCATGGTATTCGAAAAGATGCTGCTAAGACCAATATCAAAGAGATTTATGGTTTCATGTCTTACCTTCAGATCTTTCGTCCATTTTGAGTTTATTTTTGTGTGTGGCAAAAGATAATGGTCTGCTTTCATTCCTTTGCATGTGGCTGTTGAGTTTTCCACAACACCATTTATTGAAGAGACTATCTTTTTCTCCATTGTATGTTCTTAGCTCCTTTTTTGAAGATTAGTTGTCTGTAGATGTGTGGTTTTATTTCTGGGCTTCAATTCGATTCCACTGATCTGTGTGTCTGTTTTTGTACCAGTACCATGCTGTTTTGATTACTGTAGCTTTGTAGTATATTTTGAAGTCAGGGATTGTGATACCTCCAACTTTGTTCTTTTTTCTCAGAATTGCTTTAGCTATTTTGGGTCTTTTGTTGCCCCATATGAATTTTAGGATTCTCTGTTCTATTTCTGTGAAGAATGTCATTGGGATTCTGATTGGGATTGCATTGAATATGTAGATTGCTTTAGGTAGTATGGACATTTTAACTATGTTTATTCTTCCAATCCATATACACTTTATGTCATCATTGATTTCTTTCAATAATGTCTTATTGTTTTCATTGTATAGGTCTTTCACCTCCTTGGTGAAATTTTTTCCTAGATATTTTATTCTTTTTGTTGCGATTGTAAGTGGGGGCGTGGGATGGTATTCTTGAGTTCTCTTTTCTATTAGTTCATTATTAGGGTATAGAAATGCAACTTAATTTTGTAAGTTGATTTTGTACCCTGCAGCTTTGCTGTAGTTGTTGCTTATTTCTAATAGTTTTTTGATGGATTCCTTACGTATTCTATATATAAAATCAGGTCATCTGCAAACAGCAAGAGTTTTACTTCTTCATTGCCAATTTGGATGCCTTTTATTTCGTTTTCTTGCCTAATTGCTCTGGCAAAAACCTCCAATACTATGTTGAATAAAAGTGGCGAGAGTGGGCATCCTTGTCTTTTTCCTGTTCTCAGAGTAATGGCTTTCAGTTTTTCTCCATTGAGTATGATGTTGGCTGTGGGTTTGTCATATATGGCCTTTATTATCTTGAGGTACTTCCCTTCTACACCCATTTTATTGAGAGTTTTTATCATAAATGGCTGTTGGATCTTGTCAGATGCTTTCTCTCCATCTCTTGAGATGATCATATGATTTTTATTCCTCATTTTGTTAATGTGGTGTATCACATTGATTGATTGGCAGATGTTGAACCATCGCTGCATCCCTGGTATAAATACCACTTGATCATGGTTTATGATCCTTTTAACATATTGCTGTATTTGGTTTGTCAATATTTTGTTGAGGATTTTTGCATCTATGTTCATCAGTGATATTGGTCTTTAATTTTCTTTCTTTGTGTTGTCTTTATCTGGCTTTGGGATCAGAGTGATGCTGGCCTTGTAGAATGTGTTAGGAAGTGTTCCTAACACTTCTTGAATTTTTTGGAATAGTTTGAGAAGGCTAGTTATTAAATCTTCTTTGAGTGTTTGGTAGAGTTCTCCAGAGAAGCCGTCTGGTCCTGGACTTTTACTTTTTGTGAGGTTTTTGATTACTGTTTCAACCTCTTTACTTGTGATTGGTTTATTCTGATTCTCTATTTGTTCTTGATTCAGTTTTGTGAAGTTGTATGAGTCTAAGAATTTATCTGTTTCTTCCAGATTGTCCAATTTGTAGGCATATAGTTTTTCATAGTATTCTCTTATAATGCTTTGTATTTCTGTGGTAATTTCTCGTCTTTCATTTCTAATTTTATTTACTTGAGCCTTCTCTCATTTTCTCTTTTTTTCTTAGTGAATATGGCTAATGGTTTGTCAATTTTGTTTATCTTCTCAAAGGACCAGGTCTTAGTTTCATTGATCCTTTCTACTGTTATTTTTTTGTTTCTATTTCATTTACTTCAACTCTAATTTCCATTATTTCCTTCCTTCTGCTGACTTTGGGCTTTGGTCGTTCTCCTTTTTCTAGTTCTGTTAGGTGTAGTTTCAGCTTGCTTATTTGAGATTTTTCTTGTTTGTTAAAGTGGGCCTGCATTGCTCTGAATTTCTCTCTTAGGACTGCTTTTGCTGCATCCCCTATGAGTTGGTATGGTGTATTTTCATTTTCATTTGTCGCCAGATATTTTTTGATTTCTCCTTTAATTTCTTCAATGATTCACTTGTTGTTCAGTAGCATGTTGTTTAGTCTCCACACATTTGTGACTTTCCCAGCTTTTTTCGTGTAGTTGGTTTCTAGTTTCATAGCATTGTGGCTGGAAAAGATGCTTAACATTATTTCACTCATCTTAAATTTATTGAGGCTTGCCTTGTTTCCCAACATATGGTCTATCTTTGAGAATGTTCCATGTGCATTTGAGAAGAATATGCATTCTGCTAGTTTTGGATGGAGTGTTCTTGCTCTGTGTATCTATTATGTCCATCTGGTCTAGTGTTTCATTTAAGGCCACTGTTTCCTGTTGACTTTCTGTCTGGATGATCTTTCCATTGATGTGAGTGGGGTGTTGAGGTCCCCTACTATTATTGTGTTGCTGTTAATATCTCCTTTTAGATCTGTTAATAGTTTCTTTATGTATTTTGGTGCTTCTGTGTTAGGTGCATATATATTTATAAGTGTTATGTCCTCTTGGTGGAGTGTCCCTTTTATCATCACTATATACTGCCCCTCTTTGTCTCTCATTGTCTTTTTTGTCTTGAAGTCTACTTTGTCTGATATAAGTATGGCAACACCAGCTTTCTTTTGTTTGCCATTTGCTTGGAGTATTGTCTTGCATCCCTTCACTCTGAGCCTGTGTTTCTCTTTAGAGCTGAGATGTGTTTCCTGGAGGCAGCATTATTGTTGAGTCTTGTTTTTTAATACATCCAGCCACTCTGTGTCTTTTGATTGAATTCAGTCCGTTTACATTTAGAGTGATTATTGATATATGAGGGCTTAATCCTACCATTTTATCACTTGTTTTCTGGTGGTTCTGTATTTCCCTTGTTTCTCATCCCATGTATTTCTGACTGCTAGTTCAGTTTGGTGGTTCTCTATGATGGTTTTCTCAGTTTTCTCTTTATCATTTGTGTCTCTGTTCTGATGTTTTGTTTAGTGGTTACCACAAAGTTTGTATACAAGATGTCATAGATGAGATAGTTCATTTTTTGATAGCCTCTTATTTCGCTATTCTAAGCATGTTCCATCCCTTTCCTCTTCCCTGCCTAAGTTATTGTTGTCACAACTTACTCTGTTTTGTGTTGTGAATTTGTTATTAAAATGAAGTGATTATACTTATTTTTTATATTTTCCTTCCCTTTATCTTTAATTTTATAATTGTGTTAGCTAACCTGTTCTGATAGAGAGCTGAAATTTTCTGATTTTGTCTGCTTATTTATCTCCTTGCTCCAGGCTTTGTAAACCCTTTTTCTCCCCCAGGTATTAGGGCCTTCTTGATCATTTCTTATAGGGGGCGTCTTGTGGCGATGATCTCCCTCAGCTTTTGTTTATCTGGGAAAATTTTTATTTCTCCATCATACCTGAAGGATATTTTCACTGGATAGAGTATTCTTGGCTGAAAGTTTTTGTCTTTCAGAATTTTGAATATATCATTCCACTCTCTCCTAGCCTTTAAGGTTTCTGCTGAGAAGTCAGCTGAAAGCCTGATAGGAGTTCCTTTGTAGGTTTGTTTTGTTTTTGGTGAGGAGGATTGGCCCTGAGCTAACATGTGTTGCTGATCTTACTTTCTTGCTTGAGGAAGATTGTTGCTGAGGAAGATTGTTGCTGATCTAACATCTGTGCCACTCCTCCTCTATTTCGTATGTGGGATGCTGCCATAGCATGACTTGATGAGTGATGCATAGGTATGTGCCCAGGATCTGAACACATGAACCCTGGGCCACTGAACCAGAGTGTGCAAACTTAACCACTACGCCACCAGGCTGGTCCCATAGGTCTTCTGCCTTGTTGCCCTTAATATTTTTTCTTTTTCATTGGCTTTTGACAGTTTTACTAATATATGCCTTGGAGAAGGTATTTTTACATTGATGTAATTAGAAGTTCTGTTGGCTTTGTTTACTTGTAATTCCAGCTCCTTCCCCAGGTTTGGGAAGTTTCCAGCTATTATTGTTTTCAACAAGCTCTCTGCTCTTTTTTCCCTCTCTTCTGCCTCTGGAATACCTATAATCCTTATGTTGCATTTCCTAATTGAGTCAGATATTTCTCAGAGAATTTCTTCATTTCTTTTTAGTCTTAGTTCTTTCTCCTCCATCTGAAGCATTTCTCTATTTCTGTCCTCTAAATTACTAATCCTGTCCTCCATAATATCAGATCTAAGGAGTCCAGATTTTTCTTTATCTCACACATTGTGTTTTTCAACTCCAGTATTTCTGATTGGTTTTTTTAAAAAAATAGTTTCAAGCTCTTTTGTGAACAGTTCCTTCTGTTCATTAATTTCATTGAACTGTCTTTCTGAATTTCCTTGTAACTCATTGAGTTTTTTAATGATAGCTATTTTGAATTCACTGTTATTTAGATTATAAATTTCTCTGCCTTTAGGATTGATTTCTGGGTGCTTTTCAGTTTCCTTTTGGTCTGGAGATTTAATATACCTCTTCATAATATTTGATGGGGAGGACTGTGCCATCACATAGTAGTAGTATGTGGTTACAGATTCCACCTGCCGCCACTGGGAGAGGGGCAGGAGCTGTGTATTCTGAGCCTGCCATGATCGCTGGCAGCTGTGCCTGTCCTTTGGCAGCTATGCCAACAGAGGCCATCTGCATTTGTCTCCTGACCAGCACTGCTTTACACATGTTTGTGCAGGTGCTCTGGTGGGGTCCCTTACTTTGGCTGACTGGCCAAGCTGGTGTTCTAGACGAGGGGAGGGGTGCTTTGTTTCGTGTGTGTGATCTTGGGGGCACTCCCTCTCTGCAATTGCCGTCTGCCCTCCTGGGGTGCTCGGCTTGGTGAAGATGTCCCTGCAATAGCTTAGCCTCCTCAGTATGGAGCTTTCCCATGGGCTGGGAGGCAGCTCTGAGAGCAAAGGGGTTCCTGTGGAGGGCTGCCCTCCCCTCACCTCAGAGCTGTGTGCAGTCCCACACCCTCGATCACTGCCATTGGGGAGGGAGAGGAGATCCCCTTACCTCCTTCCACTGCCTCCCCAGGAGTCCAGCACCTCTGCCTTCAGACGTATGGCTGCATGGATCTCTCAGACGTCTTTTGTGTTGTGTGGATGTCCTCTGTTGGTTTATGAATGTCCTTTTCATTGTGTCTTAGAGGAGTGAGTCTAAGGGAAGAGCTCATTCCGCCATGATGCTGACATCAGTCCAGCGTAGGGTTTTTTCCTTTCCTTGATAAGTTGAAAACTTTAACCGTTTTGCTTAAAGGAAGCACTTTACAGCTTCTCTTTGGCATATCTGAATTGCCAGCATCATTATTCTTGCACTTTTGGGCCATTGTTAAATAAAATAAGTGTTACTTGAACACAAGCACGGTGATACCATGACAGTTGTTCTAATAACCCATTTGGCTACTAAGTGACTGATGGATGGGTAGCATATAAAGCATGGATATGCTGGACAAAGGGATGGTTTAGGTCCTGGGAGGGACAGAGTGGCATGGCATGAAATTTCATCATGCTACTCAGAATGGCCACAGCTTAAAACTTATAAATTATTTATTTCTGGAATTTTCTGTGTAATATTTTCAGACTGCAGTTGACTCAGGGTAACTGAAACTGAGGAAAGCAAAACCACAGATAAGGGGGGACTTCTGTACTAAGTACTCTAAGTACTCAGGCAGCCACTGTTGGAAGCATAAGTTTAGTAAGATCTTGGTAGTTTTTCTAGTTGTTGACTGTGCACATTTAACTTTGAAAAAAAATCTACTGGACTGTGTTTGAGAGTCTCCTTTTGTCAAGCCATCTACTTTTTTCTCTCCAATTAAAAAAAAAAATTCAACCTGTATCAGACAAACTCAGACCAGCACCTTTCCCTGCCTAAGCCCATATTCACATGTGAACAGCAGAGCCAAGTTTCAGAGTCTTCTCATTTCATTATAAACTTGGTGAGGTACTGGTTTTATTTTGTTTTGTTTTTTCACTTGCACTTTTCCATTTAACCATTCCATGAAGGAAATCAAGCAGTCCACTGTCCTTAGTGAGTGATGTGGTGGGCGGCACCTGGATGTGAGATGTGACTCCCTGGGGCTTGCCTCTCCCAGGCTTGACCCCATCTGTGTACAATTGTATACATTTGTTTTTCCATTTAATACTGTGCTTCTTAGAAAACAAACACTCTCTTGATAAAAGTTCTTAATATGTTATTTTGTCAGTAGTCACTTTGCAAATGAAAATGTCATAAAGGCATGGTAATTATAAATAAATCAGTAAAAAGTGATGAAATCATTAACATTTTAGGTTTCACCCAAATTTAAGGATAAAAACTAGGTAGGTCTCAGTTTTTTAAGTGGGTCTTTTGAGCACACTAAAATCATCATTCCAACAGTCAAGTGCCTGAACCCTGAAATCAGATGGCCTGAATTTGAGTCCTGGCTTTGCCGCTTATTGGCTCTGGGTCCTTGGACAAGTTATTTAACTGCTCTGAGCCCCATTTCCTCATCTTTAAAATGGGAACAATGAGCTGAAGTATCTGATCCATGGGGTGGGGTTATGTGGATGAATGAGTTTATAGTGAAGAGCACTTAGTACAGAGCTGGACGCACAGAGATGCTCGGTGAGTGTGAATTATTGTTGATGTTGACGTGCTTCTCTTTCTTGTGGTCAGCCTGTTTGGTTTGGCTGTCCTTTATTTACCCAGACAGATTTGGTTCTACCTATAGCCCGTAGCTCCAACTGTCTTTCTTCTATTACGTATATGTTACCTTCCATGGTCAAGTTTTAATTCTGAAACTACTCTGGAAGGAAGCTCCAATTTTGGCATGGTAAACTTTTCAGAGTCCTGTCTTCTCACATTTTCTCATTCAAAGGATCGGGTCATTGGCTGCTTCATATTAAGAGAAGTCATTGTAAGCTTCTGAGCATATCCTTGGTTTTCAGAACAACTAGCCGTGGGCCCGGGCTGTCCCTTCTTCTGGTCCCCGCGGAAAGTCTTGAGCCCTGACTGCAGAGGACTCTGACTCTCAGCTTCTTATTTATTTTCACTCTTTCAAGTTTACATTTCAAACTTGCTTTTTCCAATCATTAAACCTTTATCCCAAGTTGAAAATATAATTAAATATTATAACATGTAAAAAGTATATGTTAGGAAGCCAATGGAATGGTGAAAAGGGCAGGCTTTTATTTATTTATTTTTTTTGAGTTATGATGAAGGACTCAGCTTTAAGAAATGCTGTTTGTAATCAAGAGTTTGTAAATAAAGCATATGATGGAGTGAAATTATTTCAGGAGGGTAAACTGGATTGTGGGAGCTAAGACAATTTAATGCAGGTAAAGGTAAAATATAGACTGGAATTTAAGTTGACAACTAGATTTTAAAAAGCTGGCAGCACAGGTCTTTTTAATCTTGCTGAGAAATGACAGGCTCTGGTTTGTTCTTCCAGCGTCTGGCACCAGCCCCCCGGCCCTGAGGTGATTATCCTAATCTGTTTCTGCCCCAGTAGGAGGCCCTTTGATCCCACTGAAGCAATAATATATTCCTTAATAAAAACACAAAAGTATCAAATTTTCCCTACTCACAGGATAAAAAATGTTCTATTGTTTGAACCTTTACTGGTGGCACTGAGATGGAGTGTAAAAGAGGAAACAGGATTCTGTGTATTGCTGGGGCCCAGGGGCAATGGAACCTTTAGAGTGCAAGTATTCCCTTCATTTACAGACTAACCAAATCTTAGTGCAAAACCAATGCTCTAGGAAGATGGACCATATTTGTCCCATGACTCTACCATCCTTGGCACACCCTGAGGCCTTTGGTTGGAGTGAGTTCTTACCACAGAAGGGCAAGGTGAGATTACTGAAATTCTTTGAAATCTGGAATTATAAGAAAGTAATGTGCTTGGCTACCATTGTGGTAGTGGAAGGAGTGTAAAGGTGGCCTTTAATTATTTGAGTATTTGTGTTGATTTTATATATATGCCTGTACATAGAATAGTAACCGGTAACAGGTTGTAAATGAGGTCATTTGATTTCTCTTTGTGACTGCCATGAATGTGCCATACAGCCTTGGGTAAATCGGTTATTTTTTGTGTCATTTTCAGAAACAGGAAGAAACCTTTGGGCAGGGTTCTGGTCCAGGGGTTTCCACGTGGGCACCTCCATCCCTTGGGGCCCTATGAGCCAAAACACGCAGCTGGCATCTGTTGTCTGAATAAATGTGTATTGCATATATGTGCTGTTATTTTCCAAATGTACACAGATGATATATAATTTAAAAAATACAGAGTGGCAAAAAGCTACTGAGAATTCAGCAATGCTTTTAAATATCTTTGCATTTTATTAATCCATGGATGCTAAAATCAAAACTTCTGTCATGTGGAGGTTGACATTTTTGGTGTTTAAAGTGGTGTGGTTTCCTGTGTACTGAGTTAATGGAGGTTCATTTAGTTCAGAACCTTGGTCTTCGCCAGAGGACTACATCTTTACTTATTTGCATATATAAATAGATTATATTTCTTGGGAAAAATTTTAATATCCTACTTGATCCTAGTGGTTTTCCATGCACCCTCTCTGGGGACACCTAGTGGTTATAGTAAGAAGTGCAGCCTTTCTGTCTGCACAGAGAGTGGCTGTTCCGGTAACAGATGCCATGTGTTACTGAGGAGGACTGCTGCTGACTCAGACTTCCCCAGGGTGTTAGAGACCGGGGCTCCTCCCCTGGCTCAGCCCAGCTGGTGTGTGTCTTAGTTGCCCACACTCATGGGAGATGGATACTGGGATCTTAGGTCCAAGCTATCTGCTAATTCTGAATGTGGGCCCAGCTGGTTTCACGAAAATGCAGGATGGGGAACATGTTGCATGATTGGAATCCTGGAGTAGGAATTTTTAAGCAAAAATGAAAATAAAGAACACCCATGATTGTCCTGGGTTTAGGCTGCATCCCACTTTAGGAAGCTTGCAGGAAGCTTTTCTGGGTCCCCTCTCTCCCTGTACTGTAACCTGTCATCTTCTCAGACTCTGGACTCCCCCCAGGGCAGATGCTGTGGGTTTTGTACTCTTACTGCTGGGCTAAGCAGAGCAGGCACTTGTAACATCAGGTTGAGTTTGTTAATCTTTTCATTTTATGCATGAATAGGATTATTTATAGTTCCCAGGGCCCTGAATTAACGTTGAATTTATTAAAATTGTAAACATTAAAAAAACTTAGATTTTCTTAAGCTTTAAGTTCAATTTATAAATACTATTGCTCTGTTTATGAAGCTAGTAATTTTTGTATAAAAGTAACATTTACTTTCATTTGATTAATAGTTTATTAACTCAAGTTTAGCTGATTAAAATCTCCTAAACAATTTGCTGTAAATTGGTCTTGTTTACAATTTACTGAATTAGAAAGTTTTTAAACATTTTATACTGCATTTACAAATGCGATTTACCTGATTTTTCTCCAGCAATTCCGAGCCCTAATGAGGCCCAAGCGGAGCTAAAGAGCCAGATTATTTACACACACAACTTTGAAATCTAAGAAACCAAACTTGGAAATGTGGTAAATCAGTTTCTTGTAAACATTCTGTGTACAGACTTACTCAGATTCTCTTACTTATTTCAAATGAAGATTGGAAGTCTAATATCAATTGCACATTTCACGTTAAAACCACAAAAGCCAAGATGTTAGATTCTCTAATTTATCAGATTGTTTTAACTACCTTGATAACAAAGACACATTATTCTGGAGATTACAAAATGTGTTTGTAATTGAGTTTATTCCTCAATTAACGTAAAAGCCCGATGTAGCTTCTCTCTAATTTTTTTCTCTACCATCATAAACATACTCGGGCCCAAAGTGGTTCCTGTGTGGAAGGTTTGTGATCTGGATTCTGTTATCAACAGTGAGAGATTGGGGCCTGGACCTGGGACGGGGGTGGAATTCCCACAGGACCTATCTACCTGCCGCTGGTTGTGTGGACTGGGCCCTTTCTTGGAGCCTGGTTCTTTCTGCTCTGTCAGTGGGGGAGCCCTGCTCATGCTGTCTAACTGGGATTTGCTTTAAAACCCAACACACCTTATGCTCTCTCTGTATCTTTTGAGTTGCCTTCTCAGTTTTGATTGTAAACTCCGTTGACTTTTACTCACCTGGTCTGGCTAGATGGATTTTTACCACACTTAGGTTGCAGCTAATTTTCCCCACTACTCAATGAAAATAAACTCATTTCCTTACCTCCGATCGGATTCTATATTCTTTCCTGTGTGTATGTATTTTCTTGTCTGCTGCTTGGTCACAACTCTGTAGCCGTTTTATCGACAAGTAAGTGTCGGTACTTACTGGTCAATGTTGAGTGCCTGTTGAATTAACTTTGGTAATAGGGTACAGGAGTATTATTGACACGTGGAATCTGTTCATTTTAATCTCCTTTGTCCAAAGCCAGTGATCACTCAGCTGATTTTCCCTTCTAACACCAGTGGTTCTCAGCGCTGGCTGCACATTAGAATTGTCAGTGGAGCTTTGATACCGCGCACAGCAGGGGCCCCACCTCAAACTGACTGGAGGAGACCCTCTGCTGGGCACCACTGTGTGTTAAAGGTTTGCCAGTTATCCTGATGCACAGAGAGGATCAAAACCACTGTTGTAACAGCTGTGAAATGAAAGATTTCGGGTCATTAAAACAATCTCGTTGTCTTTACTTTCTTTTTATGGAAACACTAGTGGGAAATGCAGACAAAATGAAAAGGACACCTAAGGTAGAATGTTTGGCCTATGCACGACTGGACCATTTTCCTGTAAAAAGTCGGAGTTAAAGAAGAGATGTTTAAGATGTAGGTGATAAAATCTTTATGGTATGCTCTTCTTTTGTATTTGTTTAAAGTACGTGTGCATGGGTTCCTCGCTGACCTTTCTTAGCCTGTTGTTATTGCCCAGCACAGTAAGGCACGCACTCAGGCGTCTGCTTCCTTGGCCCAGGTTTCTGTTGATGTACTCCACAGTTTTGTGCAGCCATTACAATTCGCCCCTGACGACGGCAGTGGTTGGAGCCATCAAGGTAAGTGAATGAAACCTTGGAATGCATGACCCAATTGGGGAATGGACGGTGGAATCCTGTCTTTACGAGAGAAGCTGAGTTTGAATTTGTTGTTGTCGTCACCAGAGGCGGAGTAAGAATGGAGGCTTGTGGTGTTTTCAGCTGTGCTGGGGATCCCTTCTTAGGTCTTCTCATCTCCTAATCCTGAAAACAGAGAGAGGATTTGTTAATTTACAAAAGAGAGACAAATATGACTTTTAGATTGGGGGTGCTGGAGGGGCTGGTCTGGGAAAACGAAGTAAGAAAGCTGAAAAAATTTCCAAGTTGCCGCACTCACCGAGATAACCTTCTGATCTATCATTTGGTTTTCTGGGAGAACCTGCTAACTAAGAAAGGGAGTCCTCGTGAAGAAGTGTTTTCAATCTAGATATACGCTCGCTAATAAGGTAATGAACTCATGGACTGCTGTGTCTGTGGATATGTTCTGTGTGTGTACATGCATTTGAATACACATGCGACTAGGAGGTGGGGTGTTCTCAGTTCTGACCTGCAGCTGCTTTGTTCTTCTCTTCGTGTGAACTCCCAGAGTGGGTGAGGAGTGCTGCCTGCGTCCACAGCAGACTTGTCCGTTGGCTCCCAGAGGGCCCCTGCCACACACTGGACTGAGAACTGCGTGGAATTCACTAGATGGAAATTGCTCATCGTCTCTAATCTCTTCAAGTTTAGCAGCAATATGATTAAAATTTACTACCCAATGGTGGTAAAGAGATGGGGTCTGGAAAGCTGATGACAATGCAGAGCTTACATCTTCTTCGTGTATGAACTAGAAGGGGGCACGAATGATGCAGTGTTCTGTGGTCATCGTGCCATACTTTACTTCATTTTTTAAATAAAGTCATAGTAATGGTTTTTTGTTCATTCATTCAACATCCTGTGAATACCTACTGAGTACAACTCTGTGCAAAGTAACTAAAATGTTTAGTTTTGGATTTCACCATATATATGTATTTTTCTGCTAAATCCTTTACTTTTAAAATTATGAATCCTCTCTCTTTGTCTGCAGAATGTATCCGTTGCCTACATTGGGATGCTAGTTGGTGGAGACTACATTTTCTCTGTGTTAAACTTTGTAGGGTTAAATATTTGGTAAGTGGGTGGTGTTTTTTCTTTTTTTTTTTTTTGAGAAAGATTAGCCCTGATCTAACATCTGCTGCCAATCCTTCTCCTTTTTTTTTTATGCTGAAGAAGACTGGCCCTGAGCTAACATCCATGCCCATCTTCCTCTACTTTGTATGTGGGACCCCTGCCACAGCATGGCTTGACAAGCAGTGCATAGGTCGGTACCCAGGATCTGAACCGGTGAAGCTTGGGCCACTGAAACAGAACATTGTGAACTTAACCACTGTGCCATGGGGCCAGCCCCAAGTAGGGTTTTCTAAATGAACTCATTTTAGTAAAATATGAATTTTAAAAAGTCTGATTAATAAATTGTAAGTGAAAGAGCAGGAGGTGTTTTGACATTACAGTTTCTAATAATTTTATGTAAATCACTCAGTTCATCTATTTTTCTGACACACTCCCTCCTGTGGATCATGGGAATGTGTGTAATGAAAATTCAGGGGGCCAAGATCTGAATTTAACTCATGTGCCTTCCTCTTGTGAGGTGGGCCTCACTAAACCTGTGCTCCCTCAGAGCACCACATGCTAAGGACACGGGAGGAGTGACCAAGACCCTTCTGAAAGGCGTTTTGGGGTCTCATACATAGGATGCTATTTTAGGACAAAAGTATATAGTTTATTCAATAATAATCAAATTCGGGGGCCGGCCCTGTGGCCGAGTGGTCAAGTTCGCACATTCTGCTTCGGTGGCCCAGGGTTTCGCCCGCTTGGATCCTGGGTGCAGACCCAGCTCTGTTCATTAGGCCATGCTGAGGCAGCATCCCACAGAGCGCAACCAGAAGGACGTACAACTGGAATATACAGCTATGTACTGGGGGGCTTTGGGAGAAGAAGAAGAGAAAAGATTGGCACCAGATGTTAGCTCACGGCCAATCTTTAAAAGAAAAACCAGGTGCTGCTTTTCTTTCCAAGCTTCTGTATTAGATTTATTCTACTCTTTTTCTACCCCAAAGATTTGTAAATAAGAGGGGTAATTCTCATCAAGTAATATACAAACTTGAGGAGAAAGACAAGGGGGCAATAATTTCCTTCTGAATGAGCCACTGTATTTACTAAAGATGTCAGTAGCTGCTGGCGTGCCACCTGTGACGCCCACTGATTTTCACTCTTTTTTTCCTTTCAGCATGGCGGGGGGCTTGAGATACTCCTTTTTAACTCTGAGCAGCCAGTTCAAACCGAAACCACTGGCGGACGAAGAAAGCATCCCTCCGGATTTGAAGGGCTAGAATCTGGGACAGAATTGCAGACTGACTGGCAGACTGGGGCCGGGGAGGAGGGTGGGGCCGGGCCAACCCAGGCGCGGGAGTGTGAAGCCTGGTGTTTGGGTCCTGGGAGCCCCCCCACGGCCCCGACCCGTTAAAGCATGAACAGGAGTGTGTCTGCAAAACACGGGGAGAATCTACCTCACAGGCCGCGGCCCCGATCCACCGCCACCCGCGGAAGCGTGGGCAGCGCCTCCCCGCCCGACGGCGCGTCCTCTCGGCACCGGCCGGCGTCCGCCGCGCGCGCTTGAGAGGGGCCGAGGGGTCGATGCTGGGATGGCCTTTATTTCCTTCTTGGCACCTTGGCCTTCGTTTCAAAGCTCCCAGCCAAAGCGACGTGCCAGTGTGAACACTTTTTCGGCTTAAACAGACGTCTTCATTTTAATAAAATCAGTCAATTAACTGCTAGTAAAGTTATTTGTTAGCTTTGATTTGATCTTATATGTTGGTATCTTTTCCCAATCATCAAAATAAAATAAAGAATAATTTATATGCATGCCTCATACTGTGATATTATTGGAGACAGGCGGAAAAACAGTCAGTCATTCACTCTGCCCTGAAGGGTAAAATTCCTCTTAAGGCTCATGCTGGGAAAAATCACAGAATAATGGAAAAAACAAGACTGGTGTGCCCTGTAACCTGTCAGGAGGTCATGTTTCTCTCCTCATATCCCTCCAGGTTTTTCAGGGGGCTTTCTGTGGAGTTTCACCAAAGGTCGGTTTCCTCCTAGGCCTGACCTCCCAGACCAGGGTTACACGGGAAGGAGCCCTGAACGGATGAGAGTTCTCATTACTATTAACAGTGCGTTTTCTCGTGTGAATGATGGTTTGATACTGTTGATGTGATACGTATATTTTCCTCGTTGTGTTGTGATCTGTTATCTTCATCAAGAAATGGCCTGTCCCCATCGGGGCTGTGGTGCAGGGTGGGTAGGGCCCAGGCTGGGAGACCGGAGCCCTTCCTTTTAGTCCTGTCTCTGCTGCCAACCCACCAAGAGCAGGTCGCCTTGCCATGCTGGCCTCGTTATTTTAATCTGGAAAATTGAACTAGAGCTCCACGTCCCTGCCAGCCCCGACTTTCTAAATTTCTAGAAGCGGAGCCAGATGTGGGGCAGGGCGGCAAATGAAGGAATGATTGTGTTGACGTGTTATTTCAATTTACTTTAAAAGAAATTTTACTTTTAGTTATAAAATACACAGCATAAAATTTACCATCTCAGCCATTTCTAAGTATACAGTTCAGTAGTGTTAAGTATGTTCACACTGCTGAGCAACCATCTGCAAACATTTTTCATTCTTGTAAAACTGAAACTGTACCTCGTGCCCTGCCCCAGCCCCTGGCAGCCGCCGTGGGACTGTCCGTCTGTAGGAACCGGAGTACTCTAGGTACCTCTTGTAAGTGGAATTGCACTGTCTTTGTCTTTCTGTGACTGGCTTATTTCACTTAGGATAATGTCCTCAAGGTTGATCCCTGTTTTAGCATGGACGTGTGAGAATTTGCTTCCTTTTGAAAGCTGAATAACATTCCGTCACATGGATAGACCACATTTTGTTTATCTGCTCATCTGTCAATGGACACCTGGGTTGCCTCCACTTCTTGGCTATTTGTGAATGATGCTGCTGTGAACACATGGGTACACAAATATGTCTTTGGGACCCTGCTTTCAATTCGTTGGGATAGTAAAAGAAAAGTTGTTGTCTGTACACACAGAACACTTCTGACACCAAATGTGTGAGGCCTTTCCCTCACAGGAAGCAATTCTCCAACTCTCTGGACACAACTGGGTGTCCTACTATTTAATTCTGTTACTAACCACCTGGAGTTAGTACAGATCCCACAGGTTAAGGGCCCAGTCCCCCAAGACTGCCCCCCACTTCAGATGCCAATCCCAAGTCCCAGGTTGTGACTGGTGCTTCTCACCAACAGCCATCACTCAGGGGTTTCCACACCCCCTTGCTCGAGTTCAATAATTTGCTAGAATGGCTCACAGAACTCAGGGAAGTGCTTCACTCTCTAATACCAGCTTATTATAAAGGATGCAACTCAGGAACAGCCAAAGTGAAGAGGACCAGGCATGTGGGCACTGGTTTGGAGCTTCTGTGCCCTCTCTACGTGCAGCCCCCTCCCAGCACATTGACCTGTCCACCAATCTGGAAGCCCTCCAACCCCCATCCTTTAGGCCTCATCACTGTTTTCCACAGCAGCTGCACCATTTTACATTCCCACCAACTGTTCAGAAGGGTTCCAGTTTCTCCACATCCTGTCTAACAGTTGTTACTTTTTGTTTTTTTTTTGTAGTAGCCATCCCAATGGATGTGAGTTGATACCTCACTGTAGTTTTGATGTGCATTTCACTACTGATTGGTGATGTTCAGCATCTTTTCAGGTGTCTGTTGGCCGTTTGTATGTCTTCTTTGGACAAATGTCTACTCAGATCCTTTGCCTATCTGTGAATTGGGTTGTTTGTCTTTTTGTTGTTGAGTTGTAGGAGTTTTTTATTGTTTCAGTTTACTTCTAGAGTGTGACCTTGGGGCTCCCGAGATGTATGACCACCTTCTCTTGTATCATCAACATCATTTCTGAAACCAAGAGACCAAAAATGCTAAGATTTGAAAAATATTATCAACTCATTTTTTCAGTGACAAAACAAAACATATAAAAACAAGCTTTTGCTTTCTTCCAACTTTTTTTGTTCTCAGAATTCTTAAAGGAAGGTGCTTTTGTGGCTCTCTACACTCTTCACGTGGTCGGTCTTCTGTTTTCATCACCAGGATGCCTGTGGGTGGGGGTTCTTATTTCGCTTTTTCTTTTGCTGTTGATCGGAATACCTTTCTTGGTTTCTTCTTGAAGGACCCTTTATTTTCACCTGTGTGGAAAGACGTCCCCTGCTTCCCTGTGTGGCCAGCAGAGGGCACCCTGAGAGCAGCCCGGCAGCCCTTGTGACTGGGCTGAAACGTGCAATTTCTGCTGCCTCTTCTAAAGCACCAGATTCCCGAGGTGCGAGGGTGCTGGGAGCTCCACCCCAGCTTTTGAGTTAAGCTTAGTTGAGGATTCTGGATGCAGAGAGGTGGTGGGAAAGGGATCCATGAGCTCCAAGGAAGCCCAATGCCTCAGGTCTCCAGATTGTTCTTACTGAAAAATCATAAAAACCACTCTGGATGGGAAAATTAGTTTAATATCCTTGATATTTTGCTTGCTTCTGGCTATTGTACTGCTAATAACAATGACACTACTTGTTAACTTGGACTTTTTTCTACTGTTTTAATATTTTTCTAAATATTAAATATATCTCAGGTGCATGGGCACTGGAGTTTTGTGACAGCTGAGTTTGCTTAAAGAATAGAACCTAGTTTAGAGAAGAGTTACATATTTTGCATGTATAGTATATGTATTATATATACTTTTTGTTATATATTATTTTCATTTATATATATTTTTTGTGCCCTCAGGAAAATGGCAAAGGGACATATGTCAATAATTTTGGAGTCTTTAGTTACTTTTTTCCTTTTGCATGATCGCTTCAACTTTTAAGTGTTAGTCATTTTTATGACGTGTGAGTCGTTTTTGTTTCTGTGAATGGGTGTGTGTCCTGGTGACTACACTTTGAGTGCTGAGACTGCCAACTTAGCTGACCAGTAGCTGCTGCTCCTTAGCTTTTGGGGAACGGGGCATCCAGCAGCTCAGAATCTCCAAGGTTCTCTTCTGTCATCAGATGCTGAGCACGTGGAAGAAGAAAGTGTGCCCCTTTAGGATGAAGGCCGGAACCCCCAAGCCAGGCCCGGGGACGGCCAGGGTCAGGAGATGCCATCCGTGTGGCTTCTGACTCCCATCTCCACTCCAGGTTAGAGTCTCCCCCGAGAAGCCTCAGAGCTGTGTGTGGTTCCTGGACCAGAACATCAGTGTTCCGTGGGGGCTTGTCAGAAATGCAGAGGATTGAGCTGTGCACACTGAACCAAATCTGCGTTTTAACCCGGGTGATCTGAGAAGGCTCTTGGTTCAGACCATACTTTTAGTCTTCTGGTAGTTATCAGAGCCTCCGCTAGTTCTTGTTATTTATATTAGAATATAGTATTATATATTATTATTATTATATAATATATTAGAATATGTTATGAATATTAGTTATATTCATAAAGAAGCTTACTTTTAGTCCATCATATTCAGAAAATATTGTGATAATTTTTTTGGTAATTGGTTTCCTTTATACTTTTATGTATTTTACTTTATGCATTTAAAAACATTATTTGGAGGAGGAGGCCGTAGTTGGGGCCCATGGCACTGAAAGAAGTAAGGATTACTGCTGTAGAGGGAGAGAGAAAATTCCAGATTAATATGTTTTCTCAGGAAATTGTTTCGTTTTTGGCCTTAGTACCAGTGGAGCTTTGCTGACTGAATTTGGTGCGGAGGAGCCCAGGGGCACGTTCCAGGCAGATGTGGTCAGCCGTCTGCAGCCGGAGGGCCAGAGAGGGAGGCCATGGGGCAGGGCAGCTCGGCTTCACTGCCGTAGCCTCCCTGTTCAAAGATCAAACAGAGATGTGGATCCCCGCTCGAGTCACAGCACGGCACCTGTTCTTCAAGTTCTGTGACTGCTTCCCTGGAGCGTGATGTTAGAAGTCTGTGAAGAGGTGGGATGGCCACATGAGGAGCTCTGTGGACCCACTCTCCAGTGAAACAAGCAAAACTAGAGGAAGCTCTCAGGAAACAACCATTTAAGCTCTCTCGAAATCGTCCGAGGGGATGTAGCAAATGAAGAAACATTGATTCAAGAAAACCTGATAAAGCTGGGTAAGAACAGTGAGAGCCTGTGGCATTTAAGCCTTGACCCAGTTCCTCTCCCCTCCTCAGCCTGATGGAAGCTCCGTCCCCAGTGCGTTGGGAGCTCTTCTCAGCTCCCAATCAAGGGTCACCGGATCTGACTTGCAGGGGCAGGCCACTAGTGTTTCTCATCTCCAAGTGGGAGAGGCTCAGCTCCTGGTGAGTGTGGCTGAGGGACAGGGCCCCCTCTACCAAGCCCATGGATGGAGGCCCTACCCCAGGTGCAGGAGGCCAAGAACACTGGGTTCCCAATCGTCCTTGCCCCAACTTGATTGTAGGGCAGAGGTCCCATGCTGGGGAGAGGAAAGCAGACAGGACCAGAGGCTACCACCCTGCCAGGCACCCAGCACAGCGACTCAGAGAGTTTGTCTAGAAGAGGCAGTCTGTGCAGTCAAGAATTTAACCTTACCCGAAAAGATGTCCAGCCTTTGCCCTTGGCTTCTGAGAGAGAATCCTAAACTCTTGGAATGTTAAGCCTGAAAGAAATGTCGTTTCCCTGGGGACTTAGGATCTTGCTGGATAGCCTAACAGTGTGATTTAGGATGGGAGTTGGCTATACCCAGTTGGGGCTGGCCACACCAGAAAGACTAATAATATGGTTTAGGGTGGGGGCCGTGGGTGATGCCTGCAGGGGCCAGAGACTGAGATCGGCCCCATGGGCAATCAGTCATGCCTATGCGATGGAACCCCAATAAACTCTGAACGCTGAGGCTTGGCCGAGCCTCCCTGCTTGGAATACTCCATGGATATCATCACACAATGACGCTGGGCAAGTCAGGTTTCCTGACCCCAGGGAGAACAATGCAAGCTCCAACTCTGGTACTTCCCCAGACTCCACTCTATGTTCTCTCTCATCCCTGAGGCTTTGCGATGGAAAATATTCTGAAAATTTGGCTTTTTGGAGATACTGAAAATTACTTGGGGGTGGCCATTCCTTTTTTCAGAAACTCCCCAGTGGTTTGGGGACTTTTGTTTGGGATAATTCCTCTAGACTGAGTTGCTCATGTGTTCTCGTCTCAAACTTGGGGTACTGGCTTGAAGAGCAGGAGGTGGATAGTGTACTATGTATATAGTTTTAAATGGAATGGTCCAGTACTTGCGTATTTTATCTAGGAAACCAATTGACGAGATTGCTGACATCTAGATCACTGGCATTTTCCAACTGTGATATTTTCTCCTGCTGTGATGGTACGGGGAGGCAACACGATGACAGCTTCTGGAATCAGATGGTTTACATCCTAGCTCTGCCAATTTTAAAAAACAGATTTATTGAGGTATTATTTAAATACTGTAAAATTCACCAATCGTAAGTGTATGATTTAATGATTTTTTTGTAAATTATAGAGTTGCGTAACCATCACCACAATCCAGTCTTAGAATGCCTCTATCACCCCAAAAAGATCCCTTATTCGCTTTGTAGTCAATGTCCATTCCTACACCCAGCCCAGGCAACCACTAATCTGCTTTGTATATAGTACATTTCAAAAAACTTTTGCCAGTTTAATCTACTACCACTAAGAGATGGAGAAGAGTATCAGTTTCATCACATCCTCATGAGGATGCATAACAGCTTGAAGTTCTGTTTACTAATTTATGTGTGCATAGTATTTTATTCATTTAATTTGCATTTCTAATAATATATGAAGTTAAATATTATTTCACACATTTGCGTACTACTTGTATGTCCTCTGTATTTAATTTTCTGCCCATGCCTTTAACCCAAATCGTCCTTGACCTTTGTCCTTGACGTTATGTCCTGAATCTGAAAGCCCCTTTGGGCCCATATGTGGGCTAAGCTGTACCTGACCTGATGTGTCTTTTCAAAGTGCCCCCAGCTGTTATGAGTTCTGCTGGTCCCCATTCTCCCCACCCCTACAGAGGTAAGAGGAGCTGTTACTTTGTGAATTTTAGTACTGAGTGCTGTTCACCATTTCCTTGCACAGCTCCTGCCACCACCAAACACGGCGCATGGCAGTTAACTAAATTAATTCATCTCTCTAATCTGAGGCCTTACACTTTTAGTCCATGAGCCAACTGCTCTGAACACCATCTCAGAGACCCGCTGGACTCGAAGAAAGATCTAACATCCATGTCATTGGAACCCCAGAAGGAGAGAAGAGTGCTGGGCAGAAAAAGTATTTGAAGAAATAAAGAAACGTTTCCAAATTTGGGAAAAGACATAAACCTACAGACGCAAGAGGCTGAGTGAAACTTGAACAAGATGACCCGAAGAAATCCACACCACGATGTTTCTAGCTAAACTTCTGAAAACTGAAGACAAAGGAAAAAGTCTTGAAAGCAGTGAGAGCGAACACGGCACCTCTGCGGAAAGACTCTTGGAATGACGTCAGATCATCAGAAAGCATGCAGGCCAGAAGGGAGGGCACAGTGTTTCAAGTGCTGGAAGAAAGGGACCCTCAACCGCCAAGCCTAGATCCAGCAGAGCAGCTCATCCCACAGGAATGCAGGGGAAGGCGGGACATTCTCTGATGAAGGAAAACAAAGAGAATTTGTCACCAGCAGACCTACCCTAAAAGAACAGCTAAAGGAAGCTCTCCAAATAGAAAGAAAATAAAAGAAAGAATCTTGGAACATCAGGGAAGAAGAAAGAACAAGGGAAGAAGTAAAACTATGGGTAAGTACAATCCATTTTCCTTCCTGAAAAAGAACCACAACACGTGAGAAAGCCAACACAGTTTAAACGTCCAATAATAACAGCGGCCTCTTGGGGAGCTTACTCTCTGCAAAGCATTTTGCCCGCCTCATCCCATTAACCTTTACAAAAGGCCAGATTATCATCGCCTCCAGTTTATGGATGTGGGAATTCTGCAGCGAGCGTCAGAGGCAGGGTTGGAACACATGGACGTCTGCTCAACTCTCCACCTCGAGCTCTTAACCGTTCCGGCCCACGGCACCCCAAGCTCGGCACGGCTCTCCGTGGAGCAGCAGCCAGCAGGGGACAGGAACGGGCCTCCGGAAGGGAGAAGAGCCTGCGCGAGAAGGAGGCCTAGGGAGCCTGAAAACCGTTCAACACTGCCTCAGAAAAGAGCAAACGGAAATGAGGAGAAAGATTCTACAAGGAGGAGAGCAAAGCAAGAACTAGTAGAGGACAGAAGCAGAACTGAGCGCCCGAAGGCTCTTGGGGGGCATCTTTTGTGCCAGTAAAGACCCAGAAGCCCAGACAGGATGTGTAACTGGTCCAGAATCTCCAGACAGTGAGCGTCAGGGTGAGGACTGGAACCCACAGCTCCTGAACCCCAGGCCGTTGCTTTTGAAAACAGTAGAGAAACAAACGGCTAAGGAGAGTTTCCACATGGGTCTCCTCTAAGTAAAAAGTGTCTGAGTCTTAAGATCCCAAGGGGAGCTCAAGTAGGTCGGGCCAGTGTGAATCTGAGGCGAGAATCTGGAAAATCATAAAGAAAGAACCTGAATTTCTCGGCAATCCAGAGAACTGCGAGGTAAGGCCATGGATCTTTTGGATGAGGGATCAGGCCCTTTCCAGAAACCTGCTCTAAGGGGAAATAATTACATAAAAGGTGGTATCGTTCTAACGCAAATAGCTCAAAAAGCTTTCCCTCCGATTTTTGGGAATGGAAGACACAAGGCTTTGGACAACGTTGCTGAGTGGTCCCCCCGCCCCCTCAACTCTGACCACGGGTCTCGTGAGCGCTGGGCACTACCGACCGTGAGAAAGCTGCTGGACTCCGATGAGGATGAGAGCCAAGAAGAGCTCTTTAGCTCAGGAACACAGAGTTGAAGCAGAACGTCAGCACCAAAGAAATTTTCATCAGAGGATGGACAGTCGGGGCAGACCTGACTGACCAGCACGGGGAGCTTTTTGACTGGCACGGTTTAGGTTTGTTAACATCCCAGAAGTTTCTGTCAAGTGCCTCCCATGTGCACTGCACTGTCCACTTGACAGGATGGTTGGGCATGTCATGCTGCAGGCCTTCGGGACGGGAACACACACAGGCTCCACACTGCTGTTGAATGTAGTTTTCATAATGGAAGTGCTTTGCACTATATTTTTAAGGTGGTATTGATTTGTTAAGAGCCATCCTCTCATAATTTCTAGGATTCTCTTTATTTCTCCTATTGCATTTTACATGGTTCTAGAGGTCAGTGTCATAGGCATGAAGAAGAAATAAAACATATAAAAACTCCAAGAAACAATATTTCATTAATGAAAATGGGAAATAAGTGATGATAATAATAATAGCATACAAAACTACAGAGGCTATAAATGCATTTTTGAAGGAGTGTAACTTCCCACCTATCTACCTATCTATCTGCAGAGCAACAGGAAGCCCGGAAGGAAATGTTCAAAACGCTAGTTATATTCCGGTGACTGTCAGCCGTTTCAGATCTTCTCTTTTTACACTATTTTGTAATGCCCATTAGTCTTCCTGAAATAACGTCATAGACAATATGCTCTGCCTACACAAATAATTTTTGAAAAATCAATATATGCCCCAACTATAATGTAAAAGATAAATAAAAGGAAAGTAGTTTATAAACTTGTTTAAAATTGTGTTTAAGTGTATAAACGCCTGTGGTACAATCACACTAGAAAATAACGATGCCCCATCAATTCGTAAAACGACTCCTAAGGGGAGATACCCCAACTGAACGTCATTGTTTTGTTTTGTTTGTTGAAAAAGGTGTCCAGGAGCCGGGCCCTTGGCGTAGTTGTTAAGTTCGGCGTGCTCCACTTCGGCGACCCCTGTTCATGGGTTCAGATCCCCGAGTGTGGACCTACACCATTCATCAGCCATGCTGTGGCAGCAACCCACGCATAAAACAAAGGAAAATGGGCACAGATGGTAGCTCAGGGCGGATCTTCCTCGCCAAAAAAAAAAAAACAGGTATCCTGAGGATGACATTATTATTTCTAAATTTCCTTTTTTATAGAAAATATTCTTTGCCTAAATGAATGCCTTTTGCTTTTATAATCAGAAAACGAGTGTTTGGGTGGGTGTCATGTGATTCTGATGTGTTCAGTACAAGGGGAGGGGTCTCCAAGAGCACGCCTTACCTCGAATGAATAAGCCTTCCCAATCCCAGCTCCTGCTCCAGTGATCACTGCAAAAGGCAGAAACGGTTTCAAAGGAGAGAATTAAGCTTTCAAGTGCCCTTTCTCGCCGGCCTACTCTGTAGGACTCTCCATGTCCCAGAGCAGCGCCCTTCTGCTCTCCAGCCCTGCTCGGCTCAGCCGTGAAGTCTCCAGCCTTGACTCCCCTCACCACACGTTCAGAATGAAGCTATTTTTCTTTTCTTTTTGTTTCTTTTTTTTTTTTTTTTGAGGCATCGGTAAGGCCGTGGAAAACATGCTCCAAAATGAGGCAAAGAACTTCAGCCAGAGAACGTTTCTTCAGACCCCACAAGGAGCTAGGCGTTTCTAAGCCGTAATTCACGAGGAGCCAGCAGCGCACACTAGTATCTCTCCACCCACACAGCCACCTGTCACTGCAAGGACATTTCTTCGCTCCTCCTCCAAGCCGAGTTCTCCCGGTTTCCCATCCGCACCCCCACAGGAAGCAGCAATCAAAGCCCAAGGAAGATAGGGAACCCAACAAAGACAGAAACACAGAAATGCAGGGGCCTGAAGACTTTGTGCTCAATAGGTCTATTGATGAATGTGGAACACTCAGACCAGCCTTCTAGTCCTTTTATAGCCAATCTTACATATATATTTATTTAATGACTGAGCTCCAGGATAAGCCTTATTCACACAAATGTCACAATTTCAAAAGGCACTGCAATTCAGCATATACATGTGTCCCGTTTACCTTTGCACCAATTGAAGGGGACGCTTTCCAGAAGTGTGAACAAGAGATACGTATGCATTTAGCTCACTTCGGAGCGGGAGCAAGCCAAGCTGTGCAAGCTTCAAGCAGCACACTGGCCAAAGCACCCTCATTTTAATCCTTCTTAATGATTTTGTCTGTTTATTTGGGTAATTCTCAGTGAATCTGTGCATATTGCTTGTTCCTCTTTATACCTGACTTTGGAGCCACAAGTCTAAACAGATGCACCAGTGACATAATTAGGAAATCAACTACAGAGCTCTGGGGAGTTGAAAATTCTGGTCTCTAGTAGCTGGATTTTCTTCTTGTCCCCTGCACTTGAAATAGATCACCTCCCTGAGATCTGCCATCGCCCAAGACACTTTACTCTTGCAGGTGACATTGAGCCTATTCAATATTGACTCAGAAGACAGCTGAAGATTACGTTTTTCCATTTGAGTCAACAAGTACTCTAGTCTCTGGCGCCCCGTGAGCTTCTTTTGGAATGCGTGTCCTTAGAACGGTTTTGCCCTACTCTGATGGACGCCGCATAACATTTGGGATGTCGCATACTAAAAGATTATTCCTTGCTTATCTGAAATTCAAATTTAACTGAGTATCCCATATTTTATCTGGCAGCCCTGTAAGGTTGTTCACCATCTCCCCTATTTAACCTGGTGTGGTATTTCTAAAGCTGTTTAAATTCTTTTTTTTCTGTTTTCTGTCGTTGGATTTCTTGGTGCCTAACTTGGAAATGTAACTTTAGCACGTGAGCCAAGGAGATGCTGAAACCGTAGCCTTATGCCCTTCACCTTAAACCCAGCCATGGGGCTGAAATTCCAAGTGGTGGTTCCAGGAGACAGAGTCCACTGGGAGGCAGCAATTAACCCACCGTACTTGGAACAGAAACCAGACCCAGCTTCCATATCTGACCATCTTGAAAACGCATCTCCATGGAGATCTTTTGCCTTGATTTTGCAATACCTTCACTTCATGAAAGGGCTTGAAGCAATTTTTTTTAATAAAGTGAATTAAAATTATTCAGATTTCAGAATTTTGAAACACCCTTTGGCAAAACAGAAACACTCTAGGCTTTTGAAAATCTGAAGAAGAGGATGCAGAAACTTCTGCAGCATTTATTATTTGTGTCATCAGAGACCACAAAGAAGAAAGCCCAGCTAGTGAGGATGAGAGGAGAAGCACACAGGCAAGAACTGAGCACCATGCTGCCCGAGTCCCTCTCCTCAGGCCCCACATCTTGTTCTTCACTCCATTCTAATTTCACTCATGCTTTCCAGCCCCCCACATTAAAATCACCCAAGGAATTACGTCCTTGTGCTCAAAGGGAAAAGGTGCGATATACCTTTTGAGACATAAATAATGATAAGCAGAAGCAACACAAAGCAAGAGATGAGAAGCTTTCTTTACCTGCCCACTGTCCCATTGACTTCAAGAAAGATCTCGGCAAAACCTTCCAGAAGCGCAGGAAAATACATTTGGAGAATCTCACGCACTTCACGAGGTACACTAGGCACACCAGCAGCCCTACAAAAATGAAGAACTGTTCCAGAACTTCCCCCATGATGGCAGCACTGCAGAGGCTGTCTCAGACCTGGCCTGGGCCACCACCGGCAGGCCTCCTCGCGCGCGGCTGTGCGGGGGCGAGCCAGTCACCTCCTGGAGTCGGCCACAGGGTGCCTTTCACTCCATTAAGGCATTTAAAGTAACTTCTTTACACAACCGTCTGATTCACAGCCTTTGAAATAGAGTGTTCTTTCTAATATCTTTCCAGCACTGTTGGGCTTTTGTGCCTGCAGGGGAGTTGGTGAAGAAGCCAAAGGTGGACAGGAAGAAAGATAAAGCCCGGACAAAGAAAAAGTGGCAGCCCAGGGTTCTCCCCCTGCATTTGGAAACTCAAAAGGATGCAAAATCCTGTAAGTTATTCATTTCTTTACTCAACAAATATTTATTGACCGCCTACCAGGTGACACGGCTGTTCCAGGCACTGGGAATATGTAATAGTCACAAGTAAATTTCTGCATCCTCTTCCCCAGATTTTCAAAAGCGCAGGGTGCTTCCATTTTGTTAGAGGGGATCTCAAAATTCTGAAACCCAAATAGCAAACAAGGGTCGCTGCAGCGGGGAGCTGAGAGTCTGGTAGGGAGAGACAATGCCCAAATAAACGTCCGTGCCGTGGGGAAGTGCTGTGCAGCGACTTGTGAGAGCGACCAGTGAGCGGGGACTCGAGAGAGGGTGCTCAGGAAGGAGCTCTGTGAGGACTGGCACTGTGAGCCAAAATTTGAATGGAAAGAGGAGGCAGCCCTGCACAGATGAGGTCCCCCTCCCAGCTGAGGGAAGAGCTAGTTCGAATGCCCTGAGCTGAGAAAGAGCCACGTGCCTGCGGAATAAACAGCCCCACACAGTGAGGGACTGCTCTGCGCAGCACAAGCAAAGGAAAGAACGAGGTCGGGTGCAGGTGCGGGGAGGACCCAGATCCTCTTGGCGAGGAGTTTCAACTTTAGTCTGCGAGCAACAGGAAGCCACCGAAGCAGCTTAGACAAGGGAGCCCAAGAGTCTGCATTAGAGGTCCCTCTGATGCTGAGGGAAGACCTTTTAGTGTTGGGGATGGCCGAAGCAGAGGGAGTGAGGAGACTACAGTGCTCATCCAAGAAGAGCAGCACAGTGCTCAGTCCTGGGCCCTCTTCTCTTTCCAATCCACCATCACCCATGTGGTGACATCACCCAATCTCTTCACTTTATGGACTCTTTGTATGCTGAGGACCCCCCTCCAATGTATAACTTCAATGGCAACCCAGGCTGGTCATCCCGTGTTGCATATCCACTCACTACCTGAGACCTCCAGCTCAAGCTCAATATGTCTAAAGCTGGTTTCTCATATTTTCTCCAAATGTCAAATCTGCTCCTCTTGCAGACTTCCCTCTCTCAGGAAATTTCACATCTTATCTTCCAATGGTTCAAGTGAAAAACCTTGGAGATCTCCTTGACTCCTCTCTTTCTCTCAGATCCCACAGCCAATCTATCTCCTGTTGACAGACAATCGGATTTGTTTTCCGTTTTCCTTTATGCTGAAGAACACTGCTACCTATATTCTTGTATTTGTACTTTGCCATACATGTGCAAGCTCCTCTCTCTCTCTCTCTCTCTCACACACACGATTGCTGGATCACACATGTTATAGATGTACAACTTCAGTTTTACGAGTGTATCAGTCAGGTCCACCCAGGAGACACATATTGAGCATATTGAGACACACATTGGGCTCCCTTGTCTAAGCTGCTTCGGTGGCTTCCTGTTGCTCGCAGACTAAAGTTGAAACTCCTCGCCAAGAGGATCTGGGTCCTCCCCGCACCTGCACCCGACCTCGTTCTTTCCTTTGCTTGTGCTGCGCAGAGCAGTCCCTCACTGTGTGGGGCTGTTTATTCCGCAGGCACGTGGCTCTTTCTCAGCTCAGGGCATTCGAACTAGCTCTTCCCTCAGCTGGGAGGGGGACCTCATCTGTGCAGGGCTGCCTCCTCTTTCCATTCAAATTTTGGCTCACAGTGCCAGTCCTCACAGAGCTCCTTCCTGAGCACCCTCTCTCGAGTCCCCGCTCACTGGTCGCTCTCACAAGTCGCTGCACAGCACTTCCCCACGGCACGGACGTTTATTTGGGCATTGTCTCTCCCTACCAGACTCTCAGCTCCCCGCTGCAGCGACCCTTGTTTGCTATTTGGGTTTCAGAATTTTGAGATCCCCTCTAACAAAATGGAAGCACCCTGCGCTTTTGAAAATCTGGGGAAGAGGATGCAGAAATTTACTTGTGACTATTACATATTCCCAGTGCCTGGAACAGCCGTGTCACCTGGTAGGCGGTCAATAAATATTTGTTGAGTAAAGAAATGAATAACTTACAGGATTTTGCATCCTTTTGAGTTTCCAAATGCAGGGGGAGAACCCTGGGCTGCCACTTTTTCTTTGTCCGGGCTTTATCTTTCTTCCTGTCCACCTTTGGCTTCTTCACCAACTCCCCTGCAGGCACAAAAGCCCAACAGTGCTGGAAAGATATTAGAAAGAACACTCTATTTCAAAGGCTGTGAATCAGACGGTTGTGTAAAGAAGTTACTTTAAATGCCTTAATGGAGTGAAAGGCACCCTGTGGCCGACTCCAGGAGGTGACTGGCTCGCCCCCGCACAGCCGCGCGCGAGGAGGCCTGCCGGTGGTGGCCCAGGCCAGGTCTGAGACAGCCTCTGCAGTGCTGCCATCATGGGGGAAGTTCTGGAACAGTTCTTCATTTTTGTAGGGCTGCTGGTGTGCCTAGTGTACCTCGTGAAGTGCGTGAGATTCTCCAAATGTATTTTCCTGCGCTTCTGGAAGGTTTTGCCGAGATCTTTCTTGAAGTCAATGGGACAGTGGGCAGGTAAAGAAAGCTTCTCATCTCTTGCTTTGTGTTGCTTCTGCTTATCATTATTTATGTCTCAAAAGGTATATCGCACCTTTTCCCTTTGAGCACAAGGACGTAATTCCTTGGGTGATTTTAATGTGGGGGGCTGGAAAGCATGAGTGAAATTAGAATGGAGTGAAGAACAAGATGTGGGGCCTGAGGAGAGGGACTCGGGCAGCATGGTGCTCAGTTCTTGCCTGTGTGCTTCTCCTCTCATCCTCACTAGCTGGGCTTTCTTCTTTGTGGTCTCTGATGACACAAATAATAAATGCTGCAGAAGTTTCTGCATCCTCTTCTTCAGATTTTCAAAAGCCTAGAGTGTTTCTGTTTTGCCAAAGGGTGTTTCAAAATTCTGAAATCTGAATAATTTTAATTCACTTTATTAAAAAAAATTGCTTCAAGCCCTTTCATGAAGTGAAGGTATTGCAAAATCAAGGCAAAAGATCTCCATGGAGATGCGTTTTCAAGATGGTCAGATATGGAAGCTGGGTCTGGTTTCTGTTCCAAGTACGGTGGGTTAATTGCTGCCTCCCAGTGGACTCTGTCTCCTGGAACCACCACTTGGAATTTCAGCCCCATGGCTGGGTTTAAGGTGAAGGGCATAAGGCTACGGTTTCAGCATCTCCTTGGCTCACGTGCTAAAGTTACATTTCCAAGTTAGGCACCAAGAAATCCAACGACAGAAAACAGAAAAAAAAGAATTTAAACAGCTTTAGAAATACCACACCAGGTTAAATAGGGGAGATGGTGAACAACCTTACAGGGCTGCCAGATAAAATATGGGATACTCAGTTAAATTTGAATTTCAGATAAGCAAGGAATAATCTTTTAGTATGCGACATCCCAAATGTTATGCGGCGTCCATCAGAGTAGGGCAAAACCGTTCTAAGGACACGCATTCCAAAAGAAGCTCACGGGGCGCCAGAGACTAGAGTACTTGTTGACTCAAATGGAAAAACGTAATCTTCAGCTGTCTTCTGAGTCAATATTGAATAGGCTCAATGTCACCTGCAAGAGTAAAGTGTCTTGGGCGATGGCAGATCTCAGGGAGGTGATCTATTTCAAGTGCAGGGGACAAGAAGAAAATCCAGCTACTAGAGACCAGAATTTTCAACTCCCCAGAGCTCTGTAGTTGATTTCCTAATTATGTCACTGGTGCATCTGTTTAGACTTGTGGCTCCAAAGTCAGGTATAAAGAGGAACAAGCAATATGCACAGATTCACTGAGAATTACCCAAATAAACAGACAAAATCATTAAGAAGGATTAAAATGAGGGTGCTTTGGCCAGTGTGCTGCTTGAAGCTTGCACAGCTTGGCTTGCTCCCGCTCCGAAGTGAGCTAAATGCATACGTATCTCTTGTTCACACTTCTGGAAAGCGTCCCCTTCAATTGGTGCAAAGGTAAACGGGACACATGTATATGCTGAATTGCAGTGCCTTTTGAAATTGTGACATTTGTGTGAATAAGGCTTATCCTGGAGCTCAGTCATTAAATAAATATATATGTAAGATTGGCTATAAAAGGACTAGAAGGCCGGTCTGAGTGTTCTACATTCATCAATAGACCTATTGAGCACAAAGTCTTCAGGCCCCTGCATTTCTGTGTTTCTGTCTTTGTTGGGTTCCCTATCTTCCTTGGGCTTTGATTGCTGCTTCCTGTGGGGGTGCGGATGGGAAACCGGGAGAACTCGGCTTGGAGGAGGAGCGAAGAAATGTCCTTGCAGTGACAGGTGGCTGTGTGGGTGGAGAGATACTAGTGTGCGCTGCTGGCTCCTCGTGAATTACGGCTTAGAAACGCCTAGCTCCTTGTGGGGTCTGAAGAAACGTTCTCTGGCTGAAGTTCTTTGCCTCATTTTGGAGCATGTTTTCCACGGCCTTACCGATGCCTCAAAAGAAAAAAAAAAGAAACAAAAAGAAAAGAAAAATAGCTTCATTCTGAACGTGTGGTGAGGGGAGTCAAGGCTGGAGACTTCACGGCTGAGCCGAGCAGGGCTGGAGAGCAGAAGGGCGCTGCTCTGGGACATGGAGAGTCCTACAGAGTAGGCCGGCGAGAAAGGGCACTTGAAAGCTTAATTCTCTCCTTTGAAACCGTTTCTGCCTTTTGCAGTGATCACTGGAGCAGGAGCTGGGATTGGGAAGGCTTATTCATTCGAGGTAAGGCGTGCTCTTGGAGACCCCTCCCCTTGTACTGAACACATCAGAATCACATGACACCCACCCAAACACTCGTTTTCTGATTATAAAAGCAAAAGGCATTCATTTAGGCAAAGAATATTTTCTATAAAAAAGGAAATTTAGAAATAATAATGTCATCCTCAGGATACCTGTTTTTTTTTTTTTGGCGAGGAAGATCCGCCCTGAGCTACCATCTGTGCCCATTTTCCTTTGTTTTATGCGTGGGTTGCTGCCACAGCATGGCTGATGAATGGTGTAGGTCCACACTCGGGGATCTGAACCCATGAACAGGGGTCGCCGAAGTGGAGCACGCCGAACTTAACAACTACGCCAAGGGCCCGGCTCCTGGACACCTTTTTCAACAAACAAAACAAAACAATGACGTTCAGTTGGGGTATCTCCCCTTAGGAGTCGTTTTACGAATTGATGGGGCATCGTTATTTTCTAGTGTGATTGTACCACAGGCGTTTATACACTTAAACACAATTTTAAACAAGTTTACAAACTACTTTCCTTTTATTTATCTTTTACATTATAGTTGGGGCATATATTGATTTTTCAAAAATTATTTGTGTAGGCAGAGCATATTGTCTATGACGTTATTTCAGGAAGACTAATGGGCATTACAAAATAGTGTAAAAAGAGAAGATCTGAAACGGCTGACAGTCACCGGAATATAACTAGCGTTTTGAACATTTCCTTCCGGGCTTCCTGTTGCTCTGCAGATAGATAGGTAGATAGGTGGGAAGTTACACTCCTTCAAAAATGCATTTATAGCCTCTGTAGTTTTGTATGCTATTATTATTATCATCACTTATTTCCCATTTTCATTAATGAAATATTGTTTCTTGGAGTTTCTATATGTTTTATTTCTTCTTCATGCCTATGACACTGACCTCTAGAACCATGTAAAATGCAATAGGAGAAATAAAGAGAATCCTAGAAATTATGAGAGGATGGCTCTTAACAAATCAATACCACCTTAAAAATATAGTGCAAAGCACTTCCATTATGAAAACTACATTCAACAGCAGTGTGGAGCCTGTGTGTGTTCCCGTCCCGAAGGCCTGCAGCATGACATGCCCAACCATCCTGTCAAGTGGACAGTGCAGTGCACATGGGAGGCACTTGACAGAAACTTCTGGGATGTTAACAAACCTAAACCGTGCCAGTCAAAAAGCTCCCCGTGCTGGTCAGTCAGGTCTGCCCCGACTGTCCATCCTCTGATGAAAATTTCTTTGGTGCTGACGTTCTGCTTCAACTCTGTGTTCCTGAGCTAAAGAGCTCTTCTTGGCTCTCATCCTCATCGGAGTCCAGCAGCTTTCTCACGGTCGGTAGTGCCCAGCGCTCACGAGACCCGTGGTCAGAGTTGAGGGGGCGGGGGGACCACTCAGCAACGTTGTCCAAAGCCTTGTGTCTTCCATTCCCAAAAATCGGAGGGAAAGCTTTTTGAGCTATTTGCGTTAGAACGATACCACCTTTTATGTAATTATTTCCCCTTAGAGCAGGTTTCTGGAAAGGGCCTGATCCCTCATCCAAAAGATCCATGGCCTTACCTCGCAGTTCTCTGGATTGCCGAGAAATTCAGGTTCTTTCTTTATGATTTTCCAGATTCTCGCCTCAGATTCACACTGGCCCGACCTACTTGAGCTCCCCTTGGGATCTTAAGACTCAGACACTTTTTACTTAGAGGAGACCCATGTGGAAACTCTCCTTAGCCGTTTGTTTCTCTACTGTTTTCAAAAGCAACGGCCTGGGGTTCAGGAGCTGTGGGTTCCAGTCCTCACCCTGACGCTCACTGTCTGGAGATTCTGGACCAGTTACACATCCTGTCTGGGCTTCTGGGTCTTTACTGGCACAAAAGATGCCCCCCAAGAGCCTTCGGGCGCTCAGTTCTGCTTCTGTCCTCTACTAGTTCTTGCTTTGCTCTCCTCCTTGTAGAATCTTTCTCCTCATTTCCGTTTGCTCTTTTCTGAGGCAGTGTTGAACGGTTTTCAGGCTCCCTAGGCCTCCTTCTCGCGCAGGCTCTTCTCCCTTCCGGAGGCCCGTTCCTGTCCCCTGCTGGCTGCTGCTCCACGGAGAGCCGTGCCGAGCTTGGGGTGCCGTGGGCCGGAACGGTTAAGAGCTCGAGGTGGAGAGTTGAGCAGACGTCCATGTGTTCCAACCCTGCCTCTGACGCTCGCTGCAGAATTCCCACATCCATAAACTGGAGGCGATGATAATCTGGCCTTTTGTAAAGGTTAATGGGATGAGGCGGGCAAAATGCTTTGCAGAGAGTAAGCTCCCCAAGAGGCCGCTGTTATTATTGGACGTTTAAACTGTGTTGGCTTTCTCACGTGTTGTGGTTCTTTTTCAGGAAGGAAAATGGATTGTACTTACCCATAGTTTTACTTCTTCCCTTGTTCTTTCTTCTTCCCTGATGTTCCAAGATTCTTTCTTTTATTTTCTTTCTATTTGGAGAGCTTCCTTTAGCTGTTCTTTTAGGGTAGGTCTGCTGGTGACAAATTCTCTTTGTTTTCCTTCATCAGAGAATGTCCCGCCTTCCCCTGCATTCCTGTGGGATGAGCTGCTCTGCTGGATCTAGGCTTGGCGGTTGAGGGTCCCTTTCTTCCAGCACTTGAAACACTGTGCCCTCCCTTCTGGCCTGCATGCTTTCTGATGATCTGACGTCATTCCAAGAGTCTTTCCGCAGAGGTGCCGTGTTCGCTCTCACTGCTTTCAAGACTTTTTCCTTTGTCTTCAGTTTTCAGAAGTTTAGCTAGAAACATCGTGGTGTGGATTTCTTCGGGTCATCTTGTTCAAGTTTCACTCAGCCTCTTGCGTCTGTAGGTTTATGTCTTTTCCCAAATTTGGAAACGTTTCTTTATTTCTTCAAATACTTTTTCTGCCCAGCACTCTTCTCTCCTTCTGGGGTTCCAATGACATGGATGTTAGATCTTTCTTTGAGTCCAGCGGGTCTCTGAGATGGTGTTCATTTTTTCCCATGTACTTTCTTTCTGTTGGTTAGATTGAGTAATTTCTATTGTTTTATATTTAAGTTCACTGATTCTTTCCTTGGTTCACTCCATTCTGCTACTGAGCCCATCATCGAGTTTTTAATTTCATGTGTTTTATTTTTCGGTTCTAATATTTCCATTTGGTTCTTTATATTTTCTGTTTCTTTGCTGTTTATTTTCTGTTTCTTTGCTGAAACTTTCTATTTTGTTTTATTTGTGTTTGTAATTGCTCATTGAAGCATTTTTATGATGGCTGCTTTAAAGTCCTGGCCAGATGATTCTAGTATCTGTGTCATCTCAGTGTTGGCCTCTGTTGATTGTGTTACTCTTACTCAAATTGAGTACTTCCTGGTTCTTGGTGTGATGAATGGTTTTTGATTGAATCTTAATATTTTTGGTTTTATGAGACTCCGGATCTTACTTAAATCTTGTTTTAGGTCTATTTTGTGTCGGTGGGGGAGGAGCGGGTGCTGACTTGTTCCTACCAGGTGAAGGAGAAGCCCAGGTTTTCTACTTGGCCTTCCCTGGGGGGTGTTGCCTACTTGCTACTGCTGGGTAGGAGTGGGAGTTGTGGCTCCCCACTGGGCCACTCTGGATGGGAGGGGCAAGGGTGCCTTCTTACTGGTCCCCACAAGGCCTCCAATGGCACTTGGAAGAGGCGGCCTCCCTACTGCTGGGGTGGTGGTGAAAGTCCTGACTCTCCTCTAGGCCCCTTCTCTTATTATCCCAGGGGAGGGAGAGGAGATGGCGGGGAGGGGGGTGCCTTGGTACTGACAGGTGGAAGTGAAAGTTCAAGTCTCTGCTAAGGTGGGATGGTGGCAGGGATGAAAGTCCCAGCTCCCTGCTCGGCCTTCTCTGATGCCAGCCTGGCAGGGGTTAGGGCCCTTGTTACAGCAGCCTCGCCAGGGTGGAAACCTCAGCTCTCCAATCAGTCTTTGTGGGTGGGGGTGCTGTGGGATCAAAGATTTTTTTGAGTTGTTTGCCTGGAGTAAAGCAGTTATTGCCCAAAATTTTCTGCCTTGCTAGGCTGCCCCTTTTCTGGTCCTTTGGTTAGAGAGAGCAGACATTTGCTGGGGCATTCATTGTATGTCTGCACCTGTTGGTGTTTCTGAATTGCCAGCTTCTCCAGCAATAAGTCTGGGACATATGAGGCAGAAAGCAAACCCAGGAACCTCACCCTTGTGCTGTTCTGCAGGTCCTGAGGCCCCTAGCTGACCTTCCTCTCACTATCTTTTGGAGTCTTCTTATGCTTATTTTATGTATTATGTCCAGGTCGCACATTTTAATTGCAATTCATGGTAAGAATAGGGAAAAGTACTTTCTGGAAGCCTATTCTATATTTCATTTTAACCTAGTCTGTATTTATATTTAGAGTGGCAAGAGAGGCTTTGCCTCCTGTTAAAGGAATTTCAAGCATCGCTGGAAGAAGGTGGGAAAAAGTTGTGGGGAGGGATAGGCCGGGGGAGGAAGGAAGAGAGTGGGCCTGCGCCTCTGCACCTCTGAAGCTGCTGCTCCACCCTGTCTTTCTCACTATTTCCACTCCCTTGGCACCTGAACGCAAGCCCTTTCTTTTATTTGCTGCCACACAGAGGAAGCCCTGTTTGCCTTGCGTTCCCACCACCTGTTATAGATTAGCAGCAACAAGCACCTTCCTTGACCCAGGCTCTGACATCCAGTAGCAGGGAAACGCGGCCCATTCATCACAGCTGCAGCCATTCTTCTTGAGTACGGTGCCCCGCAGTGAATTCTAGGAAAGGGAGTGCTTCTGTGGCTTAACCCCCTGAAAAGGGGGGCAGCAAAGCCCCTGTATGGAGCCTGTCAGCCTGGACATTCTGGAAATAAGATTGAGCCCTGCTCAAGTGGACAAAGGGAACAATGCCAGCCCAGACAACCAAGTGTTCTTTCTCCGCGCCCCCTTCCCGGCCCAGACCAATTCACATGGAATCTTTAAATTGTCTGTGGCTCTTGAGAGTAGTGGCACAATTCAGGAGAGGCTGGAAGCCCACCAGGCAGAGAGCATCCTTTGTGCTGAAAATGCAAATTGTTTTCCATTTAATAGACAATCTCTCCTTTAGGAGGCTGATGGAGTGAATTGTGAGACAAAGGTGCTTAATTTTTCAGCCCGCCTTTTGATGATTCCAAGACTCAAAATGAGGGATGAAGGTGGGGGTGGGGAATTTTCCATGGAGAGAAAGAGAGAGGAGACTTCAGGATATCATTGGCAGGATCAGCCTTGAAATGGGACAGTCCTTGGACTTTCATTTTTTATCTTTCTATTTATTTTTAAATAGACTTTATTTTTCAGGACAGTTTTAGGTTGACCACAAAATTGAGCAGAAGGTACAGGGATTTCCCATACGCCCCCTGCCCCCCCATTCACAGCCTCCCCTACTTGTCCTCCTGCCCCCAGGGCAGTGCACCTGTCACAGTCAAGGAGCCTACACTGACATGTTGTCACTGACCAGCGGCCATAGTTCACCTGAGTGGTCACTCTCCTTGGTTTCATTTTTCTGCGGTGGTTCTTTTTCGGAGGAAAGCATGAGGCGGGCACAGCTGGAGATACGTTTCTCCTGGGAAACCTGCTTGCCCCTTCCCCTCCTTTGCCCAAGCTGGCCCGAACCCAGCTTTACCCGGGGCCAGTCAAATTCAACATGAACGTCCTGAGAGATTTTCCTGTGGCTTATTGTCCTTTAAACCAGAACTGTATTCCAACCAAACTGTCTGTAAATAACCTTGAGTGTCATGTTAAATACACTAGGAAATCGACTATTTACAACAGATGCAGAGTGTCACCTTCACGATCTCTTTTTATATGTCTGGATATTGATTGACCATCTTTTCATAAAGTGAAACCTCACTGTAAAGATTCCAGGCCAGGGGTGGGACTTGTTATCATATTTTATGGCTAAAGATCAGCTATTAGAGTGAATAATTTGCTTTAAGATATATCATCGTACATAATTTGATATGCATGTCAGTTTTTTATGTTAAACAGCTTCTTGAAATATAATTCACATGCCATAAAATTCACCTGTTTTAACTGTACAATTCAATGATTTTTGGTAAATTAACCAAGTTTTTCACCACTGTAGGGGAGGAAGACCTAATCCTCTACCCGCTAGGTCCCTCTGGCTGGTCTAAGATTTAAATTGACATGAGTCAGAATAACAGGAGAAAATCAAACAAATTTAGTAACACATATACATGGGAGAAACCCGGCAAAGCTGAATAACTCACCAAAATGGCCCTGCAGACCCACTCTCTGCCCTTCTCCGCCCTACTCAGTGCCCCAGGAGGCTGCCGTGCCCCAAGGGGCTCGCTTGGCCTCTGGTCTCGGCTTGGTTTGGCCAGTGAGGACACTAGCAACAGATAAGAAGGAAAGAGGAGAGTGAAGTGGGGTTACTTTCCTGGTGTCTCCCTGTGGATCATGTTGGGCTGGCTGTGTCCCTCTGCTGAAGGTGGCCACTTTCGGGTGACTCTCCACACAGCTGCTCCCTCCAGTTCTGGTAACTGTGTTCGCAGCCCATTCAGCCCGGTGACAACAGCCCTGCTCTCTCTAGCCCCAGGGGATCGTGGTTTCTCTACATTCTACCCACACTTGGTAAATCTTCCTTTTATGAAACTCTCTTCAAGGTACCCAATTTGAGTGTGCTATTTGATTTTGCCAGGATGCTGGCTAGATCCAGGTTTTCATTAATTTTGAAAGATACTAAATGGGGGTTCATCAACGTCTATGGTTCAGCTAACTTGACTTTCTTTAGAGCGTTTGCCCCTTAGTCTAAGGGATGTTATGAATCCTTTCGCTGAGGAAGTGCAGCTCGAGACGTGTGAACTGGCTGGAAATCCTGCCAGGCTCTCCTGCTCTTGTGTGAGCACAGCTGTGACGGTACCCATGAGAGCATCATGTAGTGTTCTTGGCCTGGCACTGATTTGGTCCCGTGTCCTGCCACTTAGTGGAGGGTTCTGTCACCTGACCCAGCTAGAAGGTTGACTGCATCCTGCCCCCAGGGCACTGTCATATCTACCTGGGATGAACCTTCGTGCAAGGCCCTCACAGAGTGCCTAAGGATGGAGAGCTGGGACTCCACTGAGCCGCAGGAATGGGTTCATGACTGTCTTGGTGCTGGCTCACCAACAAATGTTTCTGTGTGGTGGGATTTGGTCTGAGGCTTGCTTGCATTTACAAAATGCATCTGCTGGCTGGGTTGTGGGGGAGGAGATCTGTAGCCCAAATCTACCTCTAATTGCTGGAGGCTATAAGAAAAACCCAATAATTATGAACAACCAAATAGTCTTAGGTGAGATAAAGACATCAAATTGACTGCCTCCTGGGGCTCAGGGCATTCAGGGTTCCCAGTCAGCTCTGCCCAGTCATTGGCAGGCCTCCCTAAGGGAGCATGTGCAACTGCTGTGGCCCCTATAAAAAGCAGCCCAACAAGGCCCCAGCAGGGCCAGCCCCTCTGGCCTCCCAGCTCACCCTGGCCGCAGCTAAGCCCCATGCAGCACCCACTCACTCCACACACGGCCCCTGCTCCCTTTTAAAAAGTACTATCATCTAATTTTTATGTATTTGTTTTGTTCTCCTTTAACTTTTTAAAAATTAAACTTCTTATTTTGAGATAATTGTAGATTCATATGTGGTTGTAAGAAATAATACAGAGATCCCACGTACGCTTTACCCAGTTCCTCCCAACGGTGACATCTTGCAGAGCTATCGTACAATATCACAGAGTGTCGGTCAGGAGAGAGAACAGCTCCATCACCACAAGGATCCCCTGGGTTGCCCCCTCCCTCCTTACCCCCGGCAAACACTGACCTGGTTCCCATTTCTATAATTTGGTCATTTCAAGAATGGAGTCATCGCTATGTAACCTTTCTGGATTGGCTTTTTCACTCGGAATAATTCTCTAGAGATTCATCCAGGTTATTGTATCGATAGTTTGTTCTTTTTCAGTGCTGAGTGGAATTTCAAGTTACGACGTTCCACAGTTTGTCTAACCACTCATTTATTGAAAGACATCTAGGTAGTTTCCAGCTTTTGGCGATACAAAGCTGCTATAAACATTTGTGTATAAGTATTTGCATGAACATAAGTCTCTGTTTTTCTCGGATAAATGCTCAAGAGCACACTTGCTGGATGGTATGATAATTGCGTGTTTAGTCTTTTAAGAAACTCTTTTCCAGAGTGACTGTACCATTCCTACCAGCAATGTATGAGTGTTCCATTTTCTCCACATCCTCGCCAGCATTTGGTGTTTTCATTATTTTTTTTTTTTACTTCCCTCTCCCTAACCCCTGTCACTATTTTTTATTTTAGTCATTCTGATAACTATGTAGTGATATCTCATTGTGGCTTTGATTTGCATCTCTCTCTCTCTTTTTTTTTCTCGAGGAAGATTAGCCCTGAGCTAACATCTGCCAATCCTCCTCTTTGTTTTTCTGAGGAAGCCTGGCCCTGAGCTAACATCCGTGCCCATCTTCCTCTACTTTATATGTGGGACGCCTACCACAGCATGGCACATTTCTCTTATGGCTAATCATGTTTATATATGTATATTTAATTCAAAGAGGTATAAAAAAGAAAGCAGCAAAAAGGCCATCATCTCTTTGCCAAAATAGTTCCTGTTAAAGATAAAAGTAATTCAGGCATAAAATTATAAAATTCAAGCAGTACAGAAAGACACAAAAGGAGAAATAAAGGCCTCTCTCTACCCCTGCCCTTACCTTATCCCTCTCTGTAAAGGTCACCCATCTTAAAAATGTCTTGAGATTCCTTCCAGAAAAGGTAAAGAAAAACCATGGCTGTGTCCATACTTCTGTGTGTATGTGGATCTCGATAGTGTGGTGAAGCTTGGCTGTAGTGATAGACAGACCCAACGACAGTCCAGAGACTTTCCTGATTGGTAGATGGCTCTGCCCGGGTTCCTTCCGTCGTTTCTCATCTGTCCTGGGGGGCTCTGCTTTCCTTTACAAGGTTGGAGCTGGGCCGTGAGCATGTCTGTGTCCTGACCTTCCTTGGGCAGAACTCACTCCTGTGGCCAAACCCGCTGCCAGGAAGGCTGGGAGTGTCATCTAGTCATGTGCCCAGGAAGAAGAGGGGACAGATGTGAGTGGCCCACTAGCAAGCTCCATCAGAACTTACACCTGTGTGTTTAGTTCTTGCCCACTTAAGCACAAATGGGATCCTACTTCACACAACCGTAAGCCTTGTTCTAACTTTGCTTTGTTTGTCTAGTAATATAGCCTGCAGGGCTCGTCACAGCAAAGGCACAGAGATGGCCCAGGGATGTGTCCTGTCTCTTTTATTGGCCTCTTAGGGATGGGCACTGAGGTTGATTTTCGTGTTTGTTTTTACAAATAACGTTTCAAAGCACACCCTTGAACGTATACCTATACACATCCAAGTACACATCCCTGTCAGTAGGACTGCAGGGGGAGTGAGTATGCGCATGTAAACACTGGATACCATTGCCAAATAGGTCTCTGTATGACTGAACCAATTTTAACCTACCCCATATTATGATAAACTTTAATATTTATGTAAAGTATATGTTTAATATAATATATATTCGAATATTATAAATTTTACTTTTTGTCACTCTGAATGAATGTAAACGTGTTCTTGGCTCTTAATGCCCAGAGAATGCTAGAAGCGAAATACATGACTAAGATTGCCTGCTTTCCTTCCCGCACATCTGGGCAGTTCTAGTGCCACCCCCCAACATCTGGGAAGGCATGGATGTAGGTGCTGCTCTGGGCGCCAGTGTGGCAGACAAGGGCAGTCAGACTTCTTCCCAAGGCAGTGCTCCTGGCAGCTACAGGTCATGGCACAGAGGTGGCCCTTGGAGTACAATCACTCGGCTAGCTCTGTGTCAGACCAACCTAAGAAAAACAACTGCCTTGCCCTATTCTTGAATATCCTCACACACTTCCTTGGCAATATATGATGGATATTATGCATTTCAGCAAGGAAATTCTTCTTCATACCGTCTAAATTACCCTAGTCTAAATTACCCCAGCTGTGCTCTCTGCCTATTCTCTTTCATCTTGCTTTAAATGAAACAGCAGCTTGTAATTATTTTTATGTTCCTGTGGATTCATTGCTTTGTTTCTGTGTGGCTTGACTTCAACCCTATAATTTCTGATCTAGGCTTTGAATATCCTGGGTTCATTGTGGTATGTGATGGCTGTGTGTGCATGGGGGCAGGGGAGGGCGGAGAGAGACAGAGAAGAGGGAGGGAGAGAGGGAAGAAATGTCTCAAACAAGAAGATCTATAATGCGTAAGTCTGGTTATAAGCAATAAGAGTAAAATGAATACTGTGTCCCTTATCACCCAGCTTGAGAGCTAGACCACTACCAGTGTCTTGAGGCTCGCCAGATAGGCACACATGCCAAGCATAATGTTTCTCCCCCTCACTCCAGAAGATGCAAGCACTCTCATCAACATCGAGTTAATAATTTCCTTACTTAAAACCAAGTTCTAGTACGTGTGCATGTATCCCTGAACAATACATTGATGGCATTGCTTGTTTTGAACTTAATGTCAATTGGATCATATGTCTTCTGTAATCTACTTCTTATGGATCCATATTATGCTTTTGAAGTTCGTCCATGCTGCTCTGTCTAAAACATGGCTCACCCATTTACAGTGTTGGGTAATATTTCGTTGTGGAAGTATATCGCAGTTTACTTATCCTTTCCTCTGCTGGAAAGGACTTATGCTTTCCAACATTTTGGTAGCTTTCACTTTTGCAGATATGAACGCGTTGTCCATTCTTCTAGGGAGCTTGGACAAGAGCAGAGGACACGCCCTGGAGCTGGTCATGGCACTTGCGTAGTCATATTTTAGGTAGTGCCAGCTGGTTTCCAAACTTTTGGTGTCAAGTTTATACCTGCCTTACAAACTGAATAAAGGACTTTTACCTCTTTTTATTCTTTGAGAAAGATCATGCAATTTTGGAATGATTGCTTTTTTTGAATGTTTGATAGAATTTATCCATAAAGCCACCTGTGGCTAGAGTTTTCTTTGTGGGACAATTTAAACTACTCATTTATATCATTATCATCATCACGTTATCATTGTTACCATGTTTTAGTGGTTACAGAATTAATTGGGTTTTTAATTTTATCTTGGATCAGTTTTGGCAATTTATATTTTTCTAGAAATATATCCATTTCACCTAAACTTTCAAATTTATTGGCAGAAAGTTTTGTAACATTTTCTTACTAGGTTTTAAAAACTTAAGCAGGAATTGAGTTTATTCCAACGCTATCATCTAGTTCACAAAACCACTGGGAAGACCCAACAGCCCTGTTCAGAAAATGAGCAGAAATATCGAGAGGCTAGGCAGTGGGGACACAGCCAGGTCGCCCACTGAGCCATCTTGGCCAAGGTGTTTACACCTACCCTCTCCACTTTCTCTCGTCTTTCTGGAACTGTTGTTACTCAGGTGTTGGGTAATATTTCTGGAACTCCTATTATTCGGATCCTGAAATCATCCTCTATTTGTCTCTTTTTTTCTCATAATTTCTTATTTTATTGTCTCTTTTCTTTCTTTTCTGCAAAAGGATTTCATCATTTTTATCATCCAACTTTCTAGTGAACTTTTCGTTTTTTCTTTTCAAATTTCAAATTCCTAAAAACATTAAAAACAAAAACTTATTTAAGAAATTAAGAACTGTTTATATTTCTGAGAGCTCTTTTGTGCTCTGTCTGTGCCTTTTCAGAGCTATCTGTTCTTTTCACAGATATGGCAGCTTCTCGTAGCCCTCGGAGGATATTTTCTTTATCTTCTTTTGAAAAAATGTCTTCTTCCAAGTTACTTTTTCCCTGTTTGGCTGCCTGTCTTTCATGTCACTGCTTTCCACGGGCATTCCTGGCTCATCTGTCCAGGTTTCAGAGCTGGATGAGGGGCATGCACACTCTGCCTGGACTGGCGGAGTGCTGGGCGAGATTTGGGCGGGCGCTGTCAGAGGCACCTCTCCCTTCACCTTGTGGAACGGCCACTTATGGCTCTGAGGGCTTCTCCAACGGCTCTTACCTCGTCCTGCTTCCTTAGCTTCTCCCTGCAGCCAGGTCTGGGGCTGGTAGTGCCTGAGATTTTGAGGATTTTAGTGGGATAAATTTTGTCAGTTCTTAGCTTACCCCACTGCTGGTAGAGGACATGGGATCCTGCCCATCTACTTTGTAGAAACCAAACTTTTGGGGCTGCTCTTGTCTCTTGTTGTCACCCTCTCTGTGGATTTATGCTTTCCTAGGAAAAAAATCACCTTCCTATGGCTTTAATGGGATTTCAGGAGGCAGCAAAATTAACTATGTGTTCACTCTCCTCTCTTAATCCTTTTTCTATATTTTAAATCTCAGCTGCATCTCTAATTACGCCCACCTTTTCATTCCTAATATTGCTTATCATTTATTTGTGCCTTCTCTCTTTTTCTTGATTAATTTTGCTGGAGATTTGTTGGTTTTATCAGTTTTTTCAAAGAGTCAACTTTTAAAAGAAGGTAATCTGCAATTGTTCAGTGTTTACACACAGCCATTAGGTCAAGTACCTTATTACGCGGTTTAAATAGTCTGTCTTTTTACCAATGTTGGTGTGCTTCATCCAACAATTACTGAAAAGGTAAATGAAAATCTCCCGCTCTGATGGTATATTTTTCAACTCTCCTTGTAAAGCTGCTTTATTAGGTAATCCAGAATTAGAATTGCTGTCTCTTCCTGATGAATGGACCCTTTCACTAGTCTTTAACTCTAGTACTTAGTGGCTTTAATGCCTGTATTGACTGATGTTAATCAAGCTGCACCTTTTTTCTTTCGGTTGGTATTCACCTTATATATATAATATTTTTTTCTCCTTTTAGTTTCAACCTTTCTGTGGCCTTATGTTTTAAGTATGTCTCTTGAAAATACCGTAAACCCTGATTTTAAAACTCCTCTCTGATATTCTTTGTCTTTAGTAGAGGTGGTAGTATATTCATTTTTGAAATCTAGGAGACATCAGGGTTATAGTGTAACTGTTGTATTCTTTTAGCCAAATAATTTTCTCTAGTATTGTAAAAGCACGATTCTCCAGCAAACGTCCATGTCTGCACCTGTTGCAGTTTCATTCACCTTAATGAGGAAGGCCGCAGCCGGCAGAAGAAAGAGCTGATGGAGGAGCATGCGAGGAACAGGGACTTGTATAGTCAGCCGGGAAAGGAATGTGAAATAATATTGCCGAGTTAGATAGCCGACGGGCTCACTTTCTACAGGGTAATAACCGTGCCGTCTCTGGGTTAGCTTCTCTCCAGACTGTAAAGTCCCAACACCTCCTGTTTCTCCCCTCATTGGCTGTGAGCTGACTGCACCTTCATTGGCTGAGATCGTTGAACAAAGATTCTGCGACAGCAGTTACCTGCCCCAAAGTGTCAGATGAGGTCAAGTAGGCTTATTAGAAAACACTCTGGGTTATATTAATAAAAAAAAATATCAAGCAATCATCATTTTGCCTGTAAGTTTGGGATGAGGTTCACAATTTAACTTTAAAATATAAAATTATTTGTCAGAATGTGTGCAACTATGGCTTCTTCATTGATAAGGTTAGGGGTAACCTTAGCTAAAAAATAAACTAGAATGGCTAAAAGCAGCTGTAAAATAAGCATTTATAGGTAAGAAAATTAAGTTGTAGCACGGGCATTGTAAAACTTACAATTGGTATAATTAACTTAAAAAATAGCAAATGGTGGGGAGATGACGCATACCGTACGCTCACTACAACCGAAACGCAGGTCTACCTAGGGAGGCCACTCTGAGTTTGTCATTTCCTCCCTTGCCCATTCCTTACCCCACTCTCTTTCTCTTCCTCTTCCTTCTCCTTCTGATTTTTTAATCAAAGACATGGAGGGTTGGGTCATTATCATTGAGTCATAGGAGGTCCCTCTCTCATTGTATTTTCTTTCATTCCCATCCCCCATCCACCCATACACAACCTTTCTTGCATGTTTGATGTGTATCCTTTTCTCTGCATGTATTCTTGTAAAATGTCCATAGTTTTGTGACAGTTTTTTATTTATGTAAATGTTTTACTAATCCAGGTAAAGAACTGGTCTTTATTTAGCCTGAGGAAAAAAAATGGCTATTCTTTAAATTATTTCTTAAAATAAGACACAAATTTATCTTGGCTAGGCTATAGTCAAATTCAGTGCTCAATTACCCAACATGAGGCCAAGCAATGGGGGCCTTGTGTTGAGAGGGTGGAGCCACTAGATGGAAATAGTAGGGCAGGACTAAGGGGAGGCATGCATGGTGACTATGAACCTGGGAGTGAGACGCTCCTTGAATTTTGCACCCTAACTTCTTCACTTGCCTCATCCTACTTCTAGCCCTGGGGAAAAAGCCTGGATCCCTGAGTCACTCCATGGAGAGAGCTGGCCTGGACTGTTGGGTCACCTGCAGAAGACGTTGTGTGAGGAAGAACAAACCTTTCTTGTATTAAGCCATTGAGATTTGGGGCCAATTTGTTACCAGCACAAACTATCCTACCCTGCTTCCTGCAAAGGGAGAAAAATAACAAGGAAAACACAATGAACAGAAAAACTAAAATAAGATAGCAAGAGTTGGTGTAACACATCTGCAATCTCAATAAATGTGACTTGGTTAAATTTACTGATAAATAACAGATACTCAGATGGGGTTGAAAAAAGTATCCAATGTTGAATACAGGAAGATTGAAAACAAAGAAATGGAAAAACATATACTAGCAAAATGCAAAAGAAAGGAAAGGAGTAGGAGCAATATTAGTGTTAGACAAAATATAATACAAGACAATAAAACAAATATTCATATTGATAAAATTCAGATTATTAATATTGAGCCTATTCTATTTCTGGCAATATAATTTCAAAATACTGAAAGTGTTACCCAGCAACACACTTATTCTGACACCATGACACCAACCAATAAGTCCAGAGGCAAGTTGGTGGAATAGAAAGGGTTTATTCATTTTTGCAAGCAAAGATGGAAGATGGCAGACGAGGGTCCTCAAAGCCCACCTTCCCCGAAGAAAAGTCACAGAGCAGCTACACAGGGGAGGGGCCATGCAGTCTTGCACCATGTTATTCTAGGAACACAATTTCTCCAGACACCTGTCTCCGAGTGGGTGATAGTTCCCAATAATGTCTCAATTTTCTTCCTCCTTGATCAATGTTCCTGTTTCCAAAAGACTGAACCTGTGTCAGCGACCCTTAACTCTTGATTTTATCTAAGGTGGGAGACAAAAGACAAAGGTTAATAATTCTTTTAGTCAGGTAAAGGTTTTTGCCTATGTGGGTGATGCCCACAAAAGTAGAAACCGTTGGAAATAGAAGTGTTTGTTGAATTTACAGCCATTGTGGGAGATTCGTGTGTCTCTTTCAGAAATAGAAATCTACAGTGTGACGCGTTTTCAATAAGCAGTCCTTGAAGAGCTCCGGGACACACTTACAAGTGTGCTATTTCTCTTCACCTCTTTGACCCCTCCATAGTGGTGGTTCTTTCTCTGCCTCTGGTCCTGTTACTTCACTCTTAGGTAAAACAAAGTCTCTGGTCACTTCCAGATGCCAACATGGTTTCAATTCTGTAGTGACCAGTGTCCAATCACCTGCAGTAATCAAATGCTGAGCGTGAAATAAAGTTACATCTTGTCCCTTCCCCACCGCTGGGACCTGCTTTGAGGTGATGATCTGGGAGGGACACACCCCGGTGCTGTGGTCCGTTTTCTCTCTTCCCTGGCTTAGCATTTATCCTTTTCCAGCTTGGTAACTGAGGCGTGTGAGCCTGTCAGGGTCTGAGAGCAGGAGGGTTGGTGGGCAGAGAGAAGAAGGAAGGGGAATCCTAGGCGCCTTATATGCCTGGTACTCTACTAGGTGGGCATCTTGCTCTTAGGGACTGGCAACTATTTGACCCTGACACTACCTATGGGGCCCTTTTCTGGGTTCTGCACCGCAGTGAGTGCCTCGCATCCTGGCCCTGGCGAAGGCACCCTCATCCTGCATACTGCCTGTGCACTCTTCTCCAGCTTTGCTTCTGTGAGGTCTCTTTGCCTTGAGGTAATTTTTGCGAATAGAATTTAATCCCACACCAGTTCCCTCCCATGTCTTGTCCAGAGGAAACGCTCAAACGAGTCTGGATGGTGGCCTAGCCCATGGCAGCAGATAGCTCCAATGTCAGAGCACCAGGAAGCCATGATCTCTTGCTCATAGATTTTGGGGGGCCTTGGTCAAAGATAGGTCCACAGTTGGAGCATAGTGAGTAAGAAATAAACTTTTGTTATGTTAAACTGCTGAGATTTCAGGGTTAATGTGTTACCATAGCTTTGCCTTTAACTAATTAAGGGAAAAAAAGAGGGGGAATAAAGAACAGAAAGCAAAATGTATGTAAAACATGAAATAGGATGGGCTGGTCCCCTCTCTGTCGACTTGAGGTGAGAGGCAGGTAGTGCCCCTCCCTCACGCTGCCCTTGGAGGGAAGCCTCTGCTGGGCAGCAGGAGGAAGCAAAGAAACCTTCTCACAAGCCCTCTTAATTGCCACTCTGTCTTGTTGCACTTTTTATACGAGCAAGAGGTCCACCAGGGAAGGGCTCCAGGAGCAATGATCAGTTCTTAGACGTTATTTTGAACATTTTTTTCTTGGTTTTCTCTCGGAAATCACTTTGTGATCTGATATCTTTTGGGTCTTAGCACTTCTGTTGAAACTTCTCATTTACAATCTTCTTACGTATATAAAAATAATTACGGCTATAAGGGATTTGAATATCCTCTCACATTGGTTTAACCAATATTTGGTAAACCTTAAGTTTAGTTTAATAGACAACAGTATATAAAACTGGGTAACCAACAAAGATCAAATACACATTCCTTAAGGATACATGTGGAACATTCGTAAAAGTTGTCTGCTTATTAGGCTGTGAAGAAAATTGTGATAAATTACAATAGCAAAAAACATATCATTCACTGCCGACTATGCAATAGAATTAAAAATAATCTTAGAAAATGATATCTACTCCCTCATCTATATTGAAAAATTATTCTTCAATGTAGCTCTAAGATTAAAGAAAAAAGAAAAATGGACACTCCTGTGAATTAAAGTCAAAGTGCTATGCAGATGAAAATTTTTGGCTTTAAATACATCTATTAGAAAGTAAGGAAGACTGCAAATAGTCTGAGCTTTCAAGAAATTCTTGAAAAGGAACAATAAAATAAATCCAAAAGAGAGAGAAGAAGTAAATTAATAAAGAGAACAAAAACTGATGACATAGGAAACACAAGAATAAACTGATCAGTTTAAATTGAACTGATCAACAAAAAGTGATTCTTTAAAAAGACCAAAAAAGGAAACAAATCTTTGAAAAGCTTAAAAAAGAAAAAAAAAAGAGAAGGAACAACATTAGGAAACTGGCTACAGACAAGAAGATTTTAAAAAAAGAACAGTCAGAAAGAAAAAGAAAGGAAGAATCTACTATTTCAATCTCTGAATCAACAAACTGAAAATCTAGATGAAAGAAATGACATTCTGTGGAAATAGGAATTCTCAAAATTGGCTCAAGAAGAGGTGGAAAACATCAGGAGATCAATACGGAAGAAATGGAAAAGGCGGTTATGAATGAAGGGCTACATGTAAATAACACACCGGGACATTTTTACAAGTAGACATTACTAAGTCTTCAAGGAATAGGGGAAAAAGTGTCTAGATGACTAGGCATCTTGAGTCACCTGGGCCTGAGGCGGTGCTGGGGATGTGGGATTTTCAGTTTTAAAACTGGGAAAATCCTAGGACAAGTTGGTCATCCTACATGTTTCATGAATTGTGTAGACAGATTAACATGACTCTGATATCAAAATGGGACAAAGATAGCACAAGAGTACTATGACCCAAATTACGTATTAGCAAACTGAATCCAGGCATTTAAAAAAGAAGTAATTTGGAAAAAAGGAATACATGAAAATGTTCTTAAATTGATAAAATATATTGCCCACAAATAATAGGAAACATCATGCTTCGTATTGAGAAACATTCAAAGTGTTCTCAGCACAGTGGAGGAACAGACATTATGTTTGCTTAACACTGTGCGGGAGGTGTTGGCCAAGATAATGAGGCTGAAAGTATGCAAATACTGGAGAGGAAGGGACAGAACTGTACTTTGTAGAGAATATTATTGTCCATCATGAAATTGATGAACAAACTATTAGAATGCACGAAATAATTCAGCGAGGCGGCTGGGTGGAGTTCCTAATCGCAAATAATAGCAAATTAGAATATATAGAAAAAAAATCTAGAAATAAAATGAAATAGATAGAAAATATATAAATAAAATTAAAAAATATAGAACAAATAATGCTAGTGAGTGCTTCCTACGTGACAGTTCCTGTGCCATGCACTCTTTAATATATTAGGTCTGTTGGGATCCTCCTTTGCCAATGAGGAAACCAAAGGACCAAGTAGCGTACCTTGCACAAATGGTAGAAACAGGACTGGAATCTAAGTATAATTCTAGGGTGTCTTCTTTACATGATAATTTACTTCACGATGGCAACAAATTAAGATATTGGTGGCAGGAACAGTTAACTGTCCCCCCACATCCCCACTCTGTTTTCCATGGTATGGAGTTGTAGCTGGTAAGGGGCCAGCTGCCCACACAATTTCCCAGACTCCCTTACATCCAGATGGGGTCATGGGACTAATTTTGCCAATGAAACCAAGCAGAAATGATGTGTGTCACTTTGGTCCAGGTGACCGAGGGATCGCATGTATCTTCTCTACCCTCTTTTAATCCTTGCACTGGCTGGATTACACCCAAGGGCAATCTTAGAGACCTAGTGTTGAAGATGGCAAAGCCTTTCTCAGCCATGGGCCCTAAATGACTATGCAGAATAGAGTCTATTATGCAAGACAAAAAACCAGCTTCACTGTGTTAAGCCACTGAAATATTGGAGTTCTTTGTTGCAGCAGCTAATGTTATCCTAACTAACGCAAATTAACAAGAAATGTCCAAGATTTATATGAAGAAACTTCTAAAAGTTTTTAGAAGAACACATGGGATCTGAATAGATGGATACTGTATTTATGGATGAGACAATGATTACCAAAAAGACGTAACTTTTCCCCTAAATATCTCTAATTTCAATATAATACTTGACTAGACAGTTTTATTATTTATTTGGAAAATTAAACTAAGAAGATAAAACAGAAACATTTTGAAGGACAATAATAAATGGTAGGAACAACTTCTACCAGACATCAGATATTCAAGCCTGTTAGAAGATTATGATTAAACCAGAAGTGGTAATGGCGCAGAAATTGACAAATAGGTCAATGAAACAGAACAGACAGATCAGAAAGAGACCTGTGTACATATGAGAACTTGGCATATGACTAAGTTAGCATTTTAAATCAGGAAAGAATGAACAAATAGAAAAATGTCAAGACAATTACCTACCCATTTTGAAAAAAAATCACACTAGATAATTTCAAGCTTATGCTATTCTCAAAAAGAAAAAAAAAGAAACAAACTACAAATTTATATCTTTGGAGTTAGAGAAAATCATAAAGGAAATTTAAAAAATAAGGAAAATGTTTGCAAACTTGATAACATTAAAATTAATATATAAGGTATGGCAAGCACACCATAAACAAAGGAGAAAATACTTGCTACATATATAGTAGGCAAATAATTAATACCCAGAATATATTTTAAAAACTCCTAGAAATTTATAAGAAAATGATAACCTAGTAGAAGAAGTCACAAAGGGTGTACACTGGAAATTCACACATAAATGCACAAAAAGACATCCACCCCACTGATGCAATTAAAAATAATAAAGGAATGTAACTTCTTGACCATTAGGTTGGAAACAGTTGAAAAAGGTTGCTAATATCAAGTATTGGCCAGAGTGTGGAGAAATAGCTATAATTCTATTTTTGATGGTACAGTTTTAAGGGAGGGCACTTTGACAGTAGTATTAAAATTTAAAAAGCATACACTCTTTGACACAATTCCACCTCTTTTCTATCTACTCTAGGAGTCAGTCCACTTGTATATACAAAGAGTTATATGGGAGGGTTTTCACTCTAGCAATATGGGTCATGGGAAGACTTGAAAACAACTGCAGTGCTCCGAGCAAAGTGAACTGTGGAGCCCTGTGACGCAATCAAAAGAGTCACGTGGCTCTACATGGGCTGATGTGGAAATAGACGAAGTTCTTAGAGATAAGACATACCAAGTTTAAAAGATAATACTTATAATGCAGTTTATAAAGGGTGAAAAGGAAGGAAACCCACACAGTGGACTTTCCTTTTGGTACATACTTACACCTGCACGTAGACGCAGAGAAAGAGCGAGGCAGCTGGGCGTCAGACTCAAGGCAGCGGGACCTGGGGCTGGGGGAGATGGACGTGGGGCAGTGGGGCATCTTCCACAACGAGAACATACGTGTGTATTTAATAGTATAATTAAATAATTAAAACAGAAAAAGATGTACATGTCGAGGCTTCAATCCCAGAGATTTTTATTTGGATGGCTTTGGTGGGAATTGGTGTTTTTGGACATCTTCCTGAATGATTCTGGGACCACGGGCTTGAATTGTTGGAGACTGTGTAGTATAATCTTTAATTCAGCTTCTTACGCCTTTTCTATAGTATGTAATTCCTTATTAAAATAATGACATATGCTCGCTTTGGCAGGGCGTGTAGTAAAACTGGGAGGATATGGAGATTAGCATGGGCTCTGTGAAGGATGACACACAAATTTGCAAAACATTCCATATTTTTGTTAAGATACCAAATTTTATGTTATGTGTATTTTACCGAAATTTAAAAAAATAACAGTATAAACCATGAGTCTAGGCAGTGTCTGTTCTGAAGAACGCTCTTGCTGATCTCTGGGAAGCCCCATCTGCCCTTGGGTTCCTGCTCCATTTCCTGCCTGAGAACAGGGAGGGAGGCTCGGGTCCTGGACCACACCCGAGTGAAGCGAACCTCATGGAGCACGTTCTTGTGAATGGGAAGCAGCTCCAAAGTTGCTGTAGAAATACTGTTTTTTATTTTGAGGTGCTGCCCTAGACCCTGTTACATGAATTATAGTATAAAACTCTCCCAATTCTGAATTCCCACACATGTCTGACCCCAGGCATTTCAGATGAGAGGGCATTCAGATTGTGGATCTGTGCAAAAAAGCGCTCAGAGTAGTTCCTGGCCTGTAGTAAACATACACAAATAAATTACTATGTCACATTGAGCCTGGCCCAGTGTGGTTGTTTTGCTAGTAACCCAGAAACCTTTGTCACGTTCTGCAACTTTAAGCCCAGGAGAAGCAAGGTGATGCCCCAATTCACCTTGAAACAAGCCTTCCCCGTCTGCTTATCACCTTTGTCTTTTTGGGTTTTCCCATCCCCACCCCCAGCTGGCAAGACAAGGACTCAACGTTGTGCTTATCAGCCGGACACTGGAAAAGCTACAGGCCACTGCCACAGAGATTGGTGAGTGACCCCAAGACATAAGGGAGATGGTCGTGAAGCCCGCCAGCCAAGTCTGCTCCTGTTCTGCCTGTAGACATCCCTTCAGCATCCCTAGTCTTCTGACTAGAGCCTGGGGTGCCAGCCCTCCTGCTAGAGCCCAGTTTACGTTGTGTCAGCTTCAGTTCACCAGTGACTCTGGGCCAGGTGGGGCAGGAGCAGACTCAGACACTAGCAGATCCACTCCCTCCTTTCTCTGGCACCTTCATCTCTAGAATCAGCCCCCTTCACCCAGAGATTCCAGCTGCCTATTGCTTCTGCCACTCCCTTCAGAAGCGGGATATGTATTTGGGACTTCACTTCCCTGTGTGCATGCTCTGCTCCTTGCAAGAGGGTAAGTGATGGTGCTTACTGTGGCTGTCAGATTTTTAAAAAAGATTTGATCCAGGGCTGCCATGTATGGTTGTGAAGGTTGTACATTGTATAATCCTAGGAGGCAGAATTTATATTATAATGTATGTTATATTATAAGGTTTTATTATTATGATCCACTCTGAAGTGTTCTTAATGATGATCACAATATTCCTCTTTTGGGTATTTTATTTTAATAATTAATTATTTATTTAGTAATTAATAAACTCCTTACCTCAAAGGAATGTACGTTTGATTCTGAAGCCTCAGGAAGACCGTGCAGGCCGTCTGAGGGATGGCCCCGTGTCCCTGGGGAGATTTTGGCTGGGAGATGGAGGTGGGAGGTGCGGGGCTGAGTGATCGTGCTGTGGAGCTCTGTGCCCTTGGACCACTGAATTCTGCTTTTATTCTGGGTCTCGGTATCAGAAGCAACTTTGGCCGGGATTAGGACGTTCTTTAGTGTTTCCTTCACAATGCTGAAATGTGCTTTTTATCATCCTCTTGAAAAGCAGGAAGCGTCTTTAGTCTGAAAACATCCCCCACCCCCCAACTATGCCTCAAGATCGCTTGACCCAGAAATATTGGGTCCACTGCCAAAGCTGAGCAGACAGCAGCTGGCGAAATCTGCCTGTTGCTTTGCGTCCTCCTGAAGGTCCCTGCACAAGGCGACCACAGAGAAGTGTGGAAGGAGTGCTAACCTGGCGGGAGCAGCGTGTGGGCGCCCTCGGGCAAGTTAGCTAGCTCCTCCCAGCCTTAGTTTCCTCCTCTGGAAAATGGGGATAATACCTGCTCTGCAAGGCTGTAGAGAGGATTGAACTAAGATATTGTGTATTTAAATGCTTTGTGAACGCTAAAGTGTGGGATGGATAGAAAGCGTTGCTGTGTCTGTGCAGAGGGACCTGACACTGACCAAGCAGAGGCCGCCTCACATTGACAGCACTTAGTCCTGGGGTCTCCACCACCAGCTCATACCAGAGTTCCCTGGAACACAGCTGAAAACAGGTGGCTGGGCCTGCTCCCAGGGTTTCTGTTTCGCTAGGTCTGGAGGGGAGCCTGAGAGTTTGTTTCTAACAAGTTCCCGGTGGTGCTGATATTGCGTTCTGTGGACCCCAGTTTAAGAAGCGCTGCATTAAACCTGTTTTAATGTATATACTCGTCACTATAGTAACTCTTAGAAACGGACAGAAACATCATTCGCAGATCTTTCAGCGCATCCCAGCACTTCTCCAGGGCTGCTTCCTGCTTTGCTTTTAAAAGATTTAAAAACACCTGTTGCCAATCTTTTTTTTTTCCTTCTTCTTTTTCTCCCCAAAGCCCCCGAGTACATAGTTGTATACTGTAGTTGTGGTCCTGCTGGTTGTGCCATGTGGGACGCCGCCTCAGCATGGCCTGATGAGTGGTGCTAGGTCTGTGCTCAGGATCTGAACCGTGGAAACCCTGGGCTGCCGGGGCGCGCGCAAACTTACCCACTCGGCCACGGGTCAGCCCTTGCTTCTTGTTTCTAATTGGGGTGATGGACTTGTGCTCCTCAATGTCTGCCCAGGTGGTCCAGGAGCATCGGGGGAGCCCCATGGGCAGAGGAGGATTTGGACCCCTGTCATTAAAAAATAACTGTTGTCTCTAATGCAGAGAGGACTACAGGGAGTAGTGTGAAGATTATACAAACAGATTTTACCAAAGATGACATCTATGAGGATATTAAAGAAAAACTTAAAGGCTTAGAAATTGGAATTTTAGGTAAGTAAATTGCAAAATGCACAGCTCCTTGTAATGCATCAGTGAAATAGTTATCTCAGTGACACTTGATTATTCCATGGTGGCTTAAACTTAACCCATGGCTGTATTCTAATCTGTAGAATAAACGGAATGTTAAAGCTCAGTTCTTCAAAAGGCAGACTGGATTCACAAATTTATATATGGCTTTGGAATGTATCAAACCCACATATTTCCACCTTCCCTACCATATTTCCTAATATTAAAATGAATTTTCTTTCACTGAACTGATATTGACAATTGCCAGGAAGGGAGAATCTCAGAAACATTGGCCTAAAGGAATTAGTTTAGCAAACAAACGTTGCTCTGATTGATCCACGAAATAGCAAGTCAGTGCGGTTATTTGAGAATCGACTCTCTAACTCAGAAAAAAGATAATATTCTTTTCTATGATGATTTGTAGACAAGCTATTCTATAACCACACATACAGTACAGTTTTGTATTGTACACAGAGGGAAGTAAGATTCGATTTCTAAACTTCCCACTGAATTTGAAAAATAATTACATTTTTTACTAATAAAAATGTAAAACATATTATTGCAGAAAACCTGGAAACAATAGATGAGCACATAAAAGAAATATGAATTTCTTAAAATCCCAGCAGTCTGAGATGGCATTTTGGTGTATATCCTTCCAGATACATACACACATATTTTCAAAACCAGAATTAAGTTTACATACTGTTTTGTGACACTTATAAAACCATACATCACAAATGTTTTCCCATGTCTTTGAAATTCTAAGCAGCCACGGTTTTGAATGACTCTATTGCGTTCCACCATGTGGCTGCACCATGATTCACTTAATGTGCTTCCTATTATTAGACAACAAATTTTTTTCCCTCCAATTTGCTCACTCCTATCGAATCATGTTGCAGTGAACAACCTAATATATGAATCTTTTTGTATGTGTTTCCTTAGGAAAACTTCCCAAGAGAATTCTGGGTTGAATATGAACATTTTTGAGGCTTTCAATAAACATTTGCCACCAGCTCTTCTGACATCTTTTTGTTTTGCTTCTTTCTGTCAGTCAACAATGTTGGAATGCTTCCAGACCTTCTCCCGAGACATTTCCTTAATTCACCGGATGAGATCCAGGTGGGCCTGTGCTTTCTGGGCATGGTTCCTCTCCCCAGGTACTGGGCCCCTGGCTGGACAATCACCAAGGCCTGGGAGGGGCAACAGGAGTGTGTGTGGCCAAAATCCTGTATTCCAGGTGGATGTCTGAAGGGCTCCCTTTTTTTTCACTTCAGCACTTGATACACAGTCAAGGGTGCCCCTTTTCATGACCATCTCTTTCCCCTACTCCACACATCAAAACTTGCCCACTGTCCCAGTCTTTTGGGGCTCTGCACTCTGCTTTAAAAGGTGGGTAATTCCACCCAACACATTCATGGCTGTGGATGTAAACGGCAGAAGGCCAGCTCTTTGGCTTTCTTTGTCTTCCCAGGTAGTAAGATTGTGAGGGAGTTCCATGATACAAACTCTGTGGTTGGGGGTGTTGTAAGTTCGGCAAGCTTGACTCAGACCCATGGCTGCCGTTGTTGGTCAGGAGTGAATTTGTTATGCAGTTAAGAGTCCTGGAAGGCACTATTTGTTGATCTTCTCCAGGCCCTGACCTTCAAGGTCATGGGGTTATACCACTTCTGAACAGGCTATCATGCCTCCATGCCCGGATCTCGCAGGTATTCCTAGGTCCTATTTAAGTGCCACGTCTACTGGACGAGCATATAATGCCAGATTGCTCAGATATTGCTGCGCATCCTTGCCAAGCTCCCTCTTGGCCGCACATCTAACCCCGAGGTCCCTGTTTCTGGCACAGTCTGCGTCTCTCCATTAAGCAGGCTCCATTCTTGCTTCTCTTTCTCTATTTTTGTCTGCATTTGTGCTTGTTTCTGTGACTGTCCCTCTTTCCCTGTCTGTCTGTCTTGGGTGACTCTAGTAGTGTCTTTATCTGTCCTCTGTAGCCCAGAACCTCTGCCTTGTATTGTACAACATTTCACCTTTCTCTTCTCTATGCTGTTGTCTTCTAGACCCACATATGCTAAATGCTTCCTCTAGCTGCAAATTAACCATCTCCCTTTGAAAAACTGTGTCCATATTCCTCCCCGAATTTTTGAGGAAACTCTCAATTGACTTCTATGCAGGATGGCATTCTTATAGAATCATAGTATGGATGTCAGATGTTTCCCAGTTCTGGTGCATACTTGCTGAACGTCAATTAGGAGCTGAATTTGCAGGCTGAGTGAGTGAGGGTATTGCTCACACACACATTTTGACCCACTTTATAGTTCTTTAGCACTGACTACTTCTCAAGAGAATTTCTTAAATGATCTGGCTGATTTGTGGTTGTGATTATTTGTTACAGAGCCTCATCCATTGTAACATCACCTCAGTAGTGAAGGTATGTGATCAATACGTTAACCGCATTAAAATGTCGCAGCTGTTGGAATTTGCAACTCAGGAGCGGCGCTCTCTTCTCTATTGAAGCAGAATTCTTTGAAACTGAACCACACTTGAGTGAGAGGTCATGTAGTGGTCTTTTAACTGTCTTATTCTGTTTTCATCAAGAAAATAGTGATGGATTTATTCTCCCTAGTATCTGAATCCTATTTCTGCATTCAGTTTTGTCACATGTCAGAACATATTAGGCCTGACAATCCTGAAACTTATGCAGGAGTCCAAGACAGCTTTTGCTTTTTTTAAATTTAATATCTTCCTCTGATTTTAGTCTTTGTAAATAGAGGAAAGCTTGCTCTGTTTGGAAAAATGACAGAGGGCATGGCTTGGATTTTTCTGAATTTTTTGCTGTTCAATAAATACTTGTTGAATTGAAGTTTAAGTTCATGTCTATTCTGCTCCCAGCTCAGCTACTCGTTATTTGGACAGCATTGGGCAAGTTGTCTAACCCCCTTGAACTTCAGGTTCTTCCTCTGTTGTTAATAGTGTTGGACTGAGTGCCGTCTCAGAAGCTATTCAGCACTCAGGCCCTTTGATTAGAGTCAACTGCATAAGCGTTTATAAGGGGACCACCCCAGAGCTAGCCTGTATGGTGTCTTCGCATGAATAAGAGAAAGGCACCCCTCTGGGCAGACAGTTTGGAAAAAGGTACTGCTGAAGAGGGGACACAGCCTGATGCTGCCTGACTCGGTGAGGAGATGATGCTTTTGCGTAAACATGTTTCCCTTTCCTCTGAATGGCTAGAGTCCTCCAAATGGCTTGTGGGTGAATGCTGGGCTGTCAGCCCCCACTCATCCCCACATCTGGGCACCTTGCTCAGTACGCAAAATTCACAGCTGCTCATGGCAGCCCTCCCGACCACTCTGGAAGGTCCAGTGGAACCGCAGCAATGAGTCAGGTATGAGCCCTGATTTCATGGAGCTGGGACCCTGGCTGGGGAGTGGCGGGAGGCTCGGTCTCATCTGAACAACAGGACAGGCAGTGGAGGCCTGGTTTCCCAGAGGAACAGAGGTTTTATCAACATACGGAAGGGGGACGGATGCTGAGCAGACCAAAATAGAATTATTTTCAAGAGCATAAGTTTGGCTGACAACAATTATTTAGACCAATGGTTGTTTTTTGTAAGCATATTTTATAGTTTGTTGCTCAGATTTTATCAGTACACACATTCTTTTTATTCTGAGAAATCAATGGCTTTTTAAAACCCCCAGCTGACATAATTGTAAGCTTCCTACGTCCAACTGTTGTCTGCAGCCTCACTACTAAAATCTTCCACATTGTTTTACATATTGATTTTTCAGTCTTGGTCCATTTAATCACAGGGTTTCCAGAGTGTATTTGACAACCATCTGACTCCTTTAAGCAGAGAAATGCTTTGATTTCCCAAGAAAAATATTTTATATATTGGTAGACACTGACTTCCCTAAGTAACAAAGAAAACAAATTGAAGGCTAAGTATGCTACGTATGCCAAGTATGACCAGCATCACATAATGATTCCAAAGGACCTGTCTGGAAATAGTAGGGTTCTCTCTCAAGGGCATAGGTGAGAGAATGACTTTGAGGGCAAATGAAAGGTGGGATAAGAGACTAAATATTGGGAGCTTTGAGCCAGGGACCTACAAAGTCCAATATTATCTCTTTAATTGGGATCATTCACCCAAAAATGCTAGTGAGTTCATCTGGGAGACTTTGAGGAATGCTGTCCAACAGCGCTCCAGTCATACCTTTAATGAAGCTGGGAGAGTCAAGGAAAGGATGATGCCACAGTCTAGCCCTCATCCTTCTTTTGCCTCCCTCAAATCCAGTGATTCAGGAGGCAGTCCAGTGGGTTCTAGGGATTTTCCAGCCTACCCCCTCTCCTGCTGCCCAGAGCAGTGAAGACATTACCTGGAGGCTCCTGGGGTTGGGCTTCGGTGGGGTAGCAGGGACCAGAGCCTACTGAAAAGCTCCCGCAAGGCCCCAGACAACATGGAGAAATAGGCAAGACTTGTCTTCTGGCCCCAGTCTCCTTCATTTCTCTATTTTGCTGACTTCCCCTTCTGTTTGGTTCCTCTCTGTCTCAAACCTGCTCCCATGGTCAGGCCTGATTCCACTCAGTGATACATTCAAGAACATTCAGTCCGTGGGTTTGCCTCTTCCTTAATTCTTAAAATGTGTGCATTGTATTTATGATGTGAAAAATCTCTTTTAATGGGATATTTAAGCTCTAGAGCTGGCAGGGAAAACCTCTTCAGGTGGCAGTAGGTTAAGAGGGGGAAGGGACTTGTCAATGCTGTTGTAATTCCAGACAGACATGTTCTGTCTAGGGAGCTATTTCACAGACCACCTTCAGGCTGCTTGTGTGGCAACTGTTGAACTGAAGAGATGTCGTTCTCCATCTCATACCTTGTATGTGAGATAATCACGGACACTTGTGAGATTTCCTGACCATCCTCCAATTCCACCTCATGGTGTGGTTTCTGATGGCCAGGCTACTTTTGCCTGTCTCTCAAAATGAAGAGTATCTGGGGAACCTCAGTGTTGATCTCACAGCCATAAGCCCATTTCCATAATTTTTCATTGCCCTCATTTTGCAGGAAGACTTTAGCTCCATGGGGAAGAAACCAGAGGCCTCTGAACAGTTTGCCATTTGTCTAGTTGTCTCCTGTGGGTTCCAGCCAGACTCTAGTGTTGCCAGATTACCTCCAATGAGTGTCAGCAGATTTTCAAGGCCATCTGAGAAGATTAAGCTCTTTCTCCAGCTTCCTCTGCACTTGGTTCCCAAGTCCCCCCACCCATTGTTACTTCGTTCATTTGTCAAGGTTTAACTGTGGCTTTCTCTTATAGATGACACAGCTCATTCTGAAACAAATGGAATCAAGGTAAGGTCTTTCTTGGAAAAAGCATGGAGCCGCAGGCTGTCCCTGGCTTGGCAGTCAGCTGACTTGGGGACTCGGGGTATGGGGTTCATCCGGCTGCTGCTTTAACAAATGATAAAACTACGAGGAAAGGACATGGTGATTATGGGCGAAAGCATAACTTTCTGGGCCAGGCCAGCTTTGCAGACAGATAAGCATATTTGAAGGTCAAATGTAGCACGTGCTGGAGGGAGGAAGAGAACAGCATTTTCAGCACACATAGTATTTTAAAAAATTAACTCATGGTGAGCAAGAAAAAGACTTCAGAAGTTGGCCTGAGACCAGGACCATCTCTTTGTTGTTAGGAATTTCAGCTCTTGTCAGAATGAATACTCCAATTTAGTGGTAAAAATCACCACCCCATCAGCATCTCCATTTATTCCATGTTACCAGTCTATTACAACACCCGTTTGAGAGCTGGCTTTTCTCAGGTGGTATTCATTAGAAGCAAGCTGTCAATGGTATTATCTTCCCTGAAGGAAGAAGGGGCTTGTCCTTGCATTCTAATTTGCAGTTTCTTGTTTTGTCCATATTGAACTCTTCTAGTTGGGAAGGATTAAGGATACTGAATTTCAAAAGGATAATTAAGGACCTCAGAGACTTGTGGGGGTGCCTGTGTGAGCAGATGATGGACTGTCAAATTCTGCCAAAGGCAGGATTCTGCATATGACGTCTGTCCTGTTGTGGTCATATTTACAAGTCAGAAGGGACCTCGAGCTCACGTGGTCACATTTGAGAGAGAAGGCTCCCTTCCCCCTGAGCCTCATCTGAGCTGAGTTGGCTCTCTGCATTTTGGTGGCGGATCTTTGTTGTAGCAGAGCCCCTGTTTCCAGCCACAAGTCCTTGATGTCAACTGACTGCCGAGTGACTTCACTGTGCAGTGTCATAGGTCATGATGTAGCGGAAGTTCCATTCACGCTTCTCGGCAGCAGAGCACTCAGTGCCTGGGGAAGCCGAGAGAGGACGGAGTTTTCCCAGCCTTCACATGAGCCTCTGGTTTCTTCCTTTTTGAGAGGTGTGATCAGACAGCAAAGCAATTGAAACTTTGCTTCTTTGCCTTTTAGGCGGAAAGGTCTCATCCTGAACATTTCTTCCGGGGTGGCCCTCTTTCCTTGGCCCATATACTCCCTGTATTCGGCTTCCAAGGTGAGTGATAGCATATAGTCCCAGGCCCCTTCTTCTCCCTCTTGTTTTCCTCAGTGGGAATTTCCTGTGGATCACTTGGCAAGCTGATGGACTGATGTGCCTGGGGGCTCTTCTGTGTTTACAGTGGAGCTCGTCAGCAGGCGTCTGGGTGCAAATAAGAAAAAGGCACTGCCCCTGGGCTGATGAAGGCCTGCAGCTGCACAGCTGGCCAAGTGCAGCCCCGTGGGACTCCAGCCCCCACTCACCTCCTTGCCTGGGAGGTCTTCCTTCCTTCTGTCCTGGAGGCCTAGCCAGGAGTGCCCATGCCCTAGACATGAAAACACATCCTCAGAGGAGGGGCTGCTCTAGACAAGGGAGAGCTTGCCCTGGATAAGGTTACCTATATGCAGTGGCCCTGGGTGTGTGCTTATCGCAAAATGTCTGTTCCTGCTCATTGAGAGAGCTCTTTCCCAGACTGAGAAGTCAAGTCCTAACTCCCATCACGTTGAAGGGCGGCGCGGTAAGGTAGACGGTAGGCTCTCCGCGGTGCCTTTGAAGTCCGAGTGTGCTGGCTCAGAAGGAGAAAGGAAGCTCTTATTCCTCGGGTGTTTCTCCTTCTTGCTCCAGGCTTTTATGCGCACGTTTTCCAAGGCGCTGCAAGCAGAATATAAAGCGAAAGGCATCATAATCCAGGTAAGGTCAACAGTTCTGAGTTTTTAGGAACAGGAACTCTGGATCCCCATTGTGTCGGGGCCACTGCCACCTAGGACTGGGCGCACATGAGTGACCAGGAGGGAGGTGGTCTGGATGACACCACATGAGTTCCTGTGACTATCACGGTTCTGCCTGCTGCTGACCTTCTGGCACCCTGTCCACCCTCTTGCTACCTGTTGCTACATCAGGACAGAAATTGGGGTCTTGTCTACCATCCTGTGCTCTCTGATCTAAGTACAGGAAACAGGCTTACATGGGAGAAACTGTGGAGAAGGAACAAAAGAAAACTGGGCTCTGGGTCCATGTCGGGATGAGGGGAGGGGAGCTTCCCCTTGGGGCTGTTCACCTGGGACAGGCCACAAAGAGCCCACATTGTTCTTGCGCAGGCTAGGAAGAAGCGCTCTGCTTCCCCTCACCTCAACGGCAGAATCGTCATGGAGATGACTTTGTCTTAACCCAAGAGTTGGGTTGTCAGTGCCATCTGTAGGCTGAACAATATGACATCATGAGGTGTCAGTGATATACATGTGTTTGGTTCAGCAACACATTAGAGTTAAGGGCTTCTGGAACCTGGAATAAACAGTTTACAGAGATTTTTTTGTTATTGTTTGGGAAGAAGTTTTACAACATACTATTAGAAATGAAAAAGGCACATCCACAGTTATGTCTTTAAAACTATTGCTGTACAAACTGATTTTCAGTTACAATACCCAGGAGAGAGTATCTCTGGTGGGTGTCCTGCATTTTTATTTTCGAAGTCTGGTAACCACGTCCTCAGCCACCCTGTGTGCGTTTGAACCACCTAGTGTTGTGTGGTGAAGGCCTCATCTTGAGTTAGTGCCTAAGTTAAACGAGAAAACAGCCTTTGTGATTCCCAGCTCTACACCAGTTCTATACCATTATCATTTAGGATCCTGAAACTTTTTATAGGAAGAAAAGAGTTGGAGAATGAAGAGATAGTAAAATGGGTGCTAATTTCTCAGGGCTGGGCCGACTGCTCCTGCATTATGGTCTTTATTTTCCATTGTAGGTGCTGACCCCATATGCTGTTTCAACCCCAATGACAAAGTACCTAAAAACCAACATGATAACCAAGACTGCGGATGAGTTTGCTAAAGAATCACTGAATTATGTCACAATTGGAGATGAAACCTGTGGCTGCCTTGTCCATGAAATCTTGGTAATTGATAACTTCTCTTTCCTCAAAGCAAATGAGGACAGACATGCAGGGCCCTAGCAGGGCTTAGCTAGCTGTTCCTCGCTATTGGAACATGCAACCATTCTCTCTCATGGTAAGAACTGGGTGCCAGAGGGTATGCTCTGAGTGGTAGCGTAGCCCGTGAAAAGGCATATGTAGAAAGGGGAGGAGAAGCTAGAGGCCTGGGGCTCAGTCCACAGATCACCCCAAAGATGGAAAATCTCACCCTTGGCTGCCTTACCTCCCCCCTCAGAAAGTAAGGAGGCTCCCAGAGCTCTTGGGAAGGGAGACCAGGACACAGGGAGCTTCCCTGGGGGGCTGCTGTCTTCCCTGGCCCTCTGTGCTAGTAAATGTTTAACTATCAGCTCTCCAGGAAAAAAGCAAAACAAAACATGTTGATTTGTAGCATTTGCTGATTTCCATGGTGTAAATTCTCCCCCCATGGCCAATGTTGAACTACCAGTGTGTGGTCACTGCACATGAATTCAAGAGGAATGTGCACAGTCGACTCTCAGGAGCAGGTCCAGGCTGGTTCCTGCACACCACAGACTCCACTAAATATGGAAATAAGGTTTGATGGCATATGGCATGACGAGTTCTTACTATTCTTGGGCTGCTTTCAGAAACAAACAAAAACATGGAACGAAGGTAGACCTGAATACTGTGGGCTGATACTGGAAAGAGACAAGCGTGGCGCCAGGGCCGCTCTGCTTTCAGCATCAGACGTTCTTTACCTTCCCTCCATATGTCAACCCCCTCCTCTGCCTCGTAGGCTTTTCTCCCACGGGAATTAGGCCTCTCCCTGTTTCTCTCTCTCTGATGCTGGAAGGATTCATGGTTGAGGCACTAAATCCTCCCAAAGCACTCAGTTACCTCCTGGGACTTACTGAGACTACGGTAAGAGATACCGAATTGTCTCAGATAACGACTTGCTACTCTTACCGTAGGACCTCAACAATGTGCAGAATCACCAAGTGAGCTCACACTACAAAGTGGGCAGGCAGAAAGAACATAAGATCTTTATTTTGAATATTGCTGATCTGTTCTCCAGACTGCCACTTGCTGCATGGCAGGAAAACAAAATAATGGAATGTCCAGCAAGTTTAAACTTAATTTGACTTGGTAATCTAAACTGGCCATTTAGGAAATGTGTTCTCTGTCTATTATTTAGAGGAAAATATTCAGTCTTTCTGGGAGTTTCCCTTCTTCCTGCCTCGCTGACCAAGATGACACTGGGGAGAAGAGCCCCATAATGTCCTGCTGATCTGTAGTGTGTGTGGCTGATGTCCCTCATCTATCTGGTGGTTGCTCACCTTGCTGACTTACAGCTGTGGGAAGTGAGGGTGATGACCCTTTCCGTGCTTTTGGCTTGGCCAGTGGACTCCCCACTCGCTACTGATGGCTACAGACCCCTGAGTCTGCTACCTCCCCCATCTAGCCATAGGCCTGCAGTCCATCTGCAGCTTGGGTTCATACAGGCCCTCTGGCTCTCACCTTCGCATCAGTACCAATGTGGTCCTGAAGGATGCTGGAAACCCAAAATCTCACCCCCTACCTTGCCACGGTGAGATCGTGTTCTGTGGTTGCACTCCAAAAGAGTGGGGGCAATAACTCCTCCTTTTTCCTCAGTGCCACCCTTACTTATCACACTTCCCTATCCTTCACCCCAATCCTCCAGTCCTCCACCCCGCAGCCTAAGCCCAGGGGATACACATATCTGGCCATATCTTCCTCTTTCTTCCACTTCCCACCATCTCCGGGGCAGGAAAAAGTACAGGCTTTTTGTCTGCTTCTCCAGTGTCATATCCTGTCCATCTTGGAGTGGTTTAGCTAGCTCCAATGGGTAAGACATCCCCTCGGCCCGCCCCTCAGGAGAACTCTGTGATCTTAGTCCTCCAGGATGTTGATGTCTTAAATGTCTTTTTTTCTAAAAGCATTTAGACTTTTTTTTTTACACACATACATACAATGCTTTTTAAGATTGGCCCTGAGCTAATATCTGTTGCCAATCTTCCTCTTGCTTTTTTCCTCCGCAAAGCCCCAGTACATGGTTGTAGATCCTAGTTGTCAGTCCTTCCAGTTCTTCTATGTGGGAAGCTGCCTCAGCACGGCTTGATGGTATGGAGGTCTGCGCCCAGGATCCGAACTCACAAGCTCCAGGGCTGCTGAAGTGGAGCATGCAAACTTAACCATTATGCCACTGGGCAGGCCCCCTAGACAATGTTTTTTTGAGACAATTGCCTGGCCTGCAAGACTGTTGTCTTGCTACATAATCCAATTCTAGATGTCAAAAGCTGAATTTTTTTTTACTTTTCTCTTGATTTCTCATGTAACAAACCTAATCTCTTCTGGCAAAGAGATGCCAAGAACAGACTAGGAAACAGATTTTTTTGTGCCTGGTGAAGCAAAAGAGAAAACAAAGGAATATAATCATTAAAACCATTAAAGCAAATCTGAAGTTTACCTGGATTTAGAAAGATCCTTGAATGGACAGATACGGGTAATCATGTAGAACCAGATGGCAAACAAGCAGCCCTTCCATTACAAAGAGGTGAGGCCAAGACAGCATGACCACCCCCCCCCCCACCCAACCCCGGGGAGTTTGGGCAGGGACTGAGGGACTGGGGCAGGGATGGAGCTGGTACCTAAGGGTCCATGTGGCACTTGGGGGGGGGGGGTCATAAGTTACCTCACTTAATCCCCCTAATCATCTTGCGAGACAGGTCATGTGGCCCCTCTTTTACAGCTGAGGAAAGCGCAGCTCAGAGCTGAGTCAGAGCCAGTGAATCGCAGATGGATGAGACCGCCCAAGGCCACCTGGCTGGAATGGTGACACTAGGGTTGAAGTCCACTTTTGTCCATGACAAGCCTTTCCTGGCTCCTTCCACATGGCCTTCTGGGTTGTGAGGAGGTAGACGAAAGAGGGAACCTTTTAGAACATTTTCTAGGGACTGGAATTTTAATTTTCTTAATTTATTTTATTTCTGGTTGACTTCACTAAGCCTAAACATTTAGTTCAAGACAATGCTAACGAAAGGGCTTGATTTTGCTGTGAGGTAAAAAAAAGCTCTGACAGGGAGAAAATGAAGTTCTTGGGGAAGAAGTTGTGTTGATTTCTTGACTTGGCCGGTGGAGGAAGGGCTCTAGTGTGGCTCCCAGAAGCCGTCTTTAGTCCCCTGCTTTGGAACAGCTCAGATAGGCCAAGGATCCGAAGGTCCGAGCAGCCTGCAGCAATGTGAACGCTGCCTGGAAAGCTCGTTTTCCTCTGGCTGAAATTCCCGTGTTCCCTGGGCAGCGCATGGATTGAGCAATGTGCGGTTAACAGGATCGCAGTGAGCACACGGTGACTGCTTCCGGGGCCTGGGCCTGCCTTCCAGGACACGGGCGTGACTGAGGGGAGCAGCCTGCGGGGCCTGGGCCCGGCGCCTCGACCTGGGGCTTCCTCGGTCTTCGAGGCGCAGGCCGCGTGCTAGTTCCTGCCTCCCGGCGCCGCGCAGCGCGCGCGCCCTGCTGGGGTGGGCGGTCTGCGCCTGCGCCTGCGCCTGCGCGATCGCGGACAGGGAGCCGCGCGAGGGAAAGCGCTGCCGACTCTCTCCCGGGATCTCGCGTTAATAGAATCTCGGCGGAGAGAACTTGCGGGCGCTGGCACTCGAGCACGGGGAACAGAAAACGCCACTGAGAGAAAGGGGAAGACGGGGTGACAACGGACAGAATTCTCTAAATTTAGAATCTCCTCAGGGCCGAGCCTGCAAGGGACTGCTCTGGTTTCGGAGACCACTTTGCTAAGAAAGTGTCATGAGACCTTTACACTTTAGCAGCTACTTAAAAGATTTGGAGTCTTAATTTCAGTAGTCAGAAGAGAACAGTTGTCAAGATGATGGCTGTAAAGGGAGATGTTCTGCTGTGACTCCTCGCTCGTCGCCTCCCCCAGACACTCACCTCTTGTCTGTTGCAGGCGAGCTTCCTGGGCCACATCCCGCCCTGGGTCTTCCACAGCGGCGCCTTCCGGAAGCTGCTGCTGGCGTGCTACGTGGACTACCTGAGGCGGAACGCCGCCCTCGGGCCACCACGCGGGGCCGCCCGGGCCGCTGGCGCTGCGCCGTCGGCGGTGGCTGCGGAGGACAGGGCCGCGCGACCGCCCGGCGGGCCCCCGGAGCCGGAGGGCCCGTGTCACGGATCCAGTACCTAGAATACAACTTTTTTTGCAGTTTTGCTTGAGCCTGGAGATCTTTGGGAAAGCTGTGGTGTAAAAACGTGTGTTGTGCAGTGGGGTTTGAGAGTTTGGGTGGGAGGAAATTGGGGTGTCTGTAGGTAAAGCTGGAGGAATTTTCCCCTGGATTCTAACTATGGTGAGAAGGCGGCCTCTGGTTCTTCGAATGTTGAGCTATACCTAGTAAGTTGCTTGCACAGCCGTGTTAAACAATGTCTGAAGTTACTAAACTGCTTAAGGGAGCACTCGGTGGTTCTCAAACTCGGTTCCTCAGAGACCCGGAGAACTGTGTAAGGGACCGCATGGGGGTGACGGCTACATCCGGCCAGTTTCTGAGGACCCCTCATTTCAGCTAATGCAGCACCAGATTTATCCGTTTTATTTATATTTGGGGCTCTACGTAAGGCATAAAAATACAAACAGAAAAGGATGCATTGTTAAAAATGGTTTAAAAACCGTCGCTCTAAGGCCGGAGTTGATAACCGTAGCAACGAGGTGTTTCGCAGGTCTCCAGCTCTTGGGGTGCTGGACTGAGGGCTTTATCTGTCAACGCAGAGGGCTGCTGTGTGGGGGAACTGCTGGCTTTCAGCTCTTGGGGGCGTTGGAGGAGGAGTGTGCCAGCTGGCAGTGGCCAAGACCGCTTCCCCAGGCCGTCACGTGCTCGAGGCCCTGCCGACCTTGGTGCACGCGTCGTTTCTGAGGCGGTCGCCGTCATTCATGGTGTGAGCAAAGACACGATGTGCTGCTGCTCCAGTCAGAAAACGAGTCTGGGGGATTTGGTTCGAACCACAACCAATACAGAACCAGTTCTGTAAATGAACCGGTTATTTACCTTTTGTACTGTCACCTGTGATGCTGGACTTGGAAGCTTCAGACTCGGGTCCTAACTCGCTCAGGCCAGCTGGCCTTGTGTTAGATTCTGCCAAGGGGAGGCAAATTTGGGAGAGTCAAAGGAGGTAGGAGGGGCGGGGGAAACTCCTTCCCATTTGCCTTCTTGTCACTGTCCCTCTGCAGAGAGGACGGCTTTAACCAGACTCAGCACCAACCCAGAGGCAGCCTGCAAGGGTCTGAGCCCCAGCCCCACAATGCCCCCTTTGGGGATCTGAGCATTAGCGATGCAGGGGTCCCTCCTCAGAGCATCCAGTTCCGGAAACACCACCTCTTCCATTTGGCTCCCCTGGCTCTGCAGTTCCTGTTATCTGAGTTACGTAGCATCTTTTTGTTGTTGTTTCAGCCTTGCGACTCTTGTGTTAACAGTTCCCTGTATTAAATCCCATCTGTTTGAAATGCTCAGGGTGCCTTTTCTTTTGTGACTGGACCTGATGGAGACGGTCACATTGGTTATTTTGCCTGATCTAGGGAGCAGGCTGGATGAATGGAATCTCCTTTTTACAATGAAGAATCAGAAACTCTTAATCGGTCAGGGTCCCGAGAGGAAACAGAGGCACGAGTGAGCAATTTGAGGAATTATTTGCAACTGTGTGAGAGGGGGGTGGTAAGTCATCGCAGCTAGTAATAGAGGGGTGCTTTCACTACCCCAAGGCCTGAGGGGCTGGGAAGGGAGCGGTTATTAGAAACCAGTGAGAGAGAAAGAACTGTGTAAGGAGCACTGCCTCAGAGGAGCTGTGACTTCTGGCTGAGAGAGGCTCCCAGGCCATGGCCACCCACAGAGAGGGAGAGGGGAATTGTGATATTATGATTTATAATTAGAAATGTATATTTCATCTTCATCCCCATTCCTTGGAATTTCCTAAGTGATAAGATCAATAAATGTGTCATCTGTTATTCATAACAAGTCCCTTTCAACAACCCTTGAGCTTATATTAATGAGGTTACTTTTGGAAAGCCCCTAAGGAGGAGAGCTGGTTGCCGGGGGAACCAACCATGTGATTAGAGTTGGAACTTTCAGTCCCACTTTGAGGAGGGGGGAGGAGTTAGAGATTGATTTCAGTCACCAAAGGGCGATGATTTAATCCATCAAGCCCACGTCATGAAACCTCCGTAAACTCTGAACTATGAACAGTGGGGTTTGGAGAACTTCCGGGTTGGTGAACATGTGGAGGTGCTGGAAGGTGGTGTGCCTGGAGACGGCATGGAAGCCCCACACCCCTTCCCACGTACGTTGCCCTATGCATCTCTTTCATCTGGCTGTTCCTCAGTTGTATCCTTTTATGATAAACTGGTAAGTAAACTGTTTTCCTCAGTTCTGTGAGCCGTTCTAGCAACTGATTGAACCTGAGGAGTGGGTTGTGGGAACCTCTAATTTACAGCCAGTTGTTCAGAAGCCCAGGTGACAACCTGGACTTGCAATTGGCACCTGAAGTGGGAACAGTCTTATGGGACTGAGCTCTTAACCTGTGGGATATGACACTACCTTCAAGTAGATAGTGTCAGAACTGAGTTAAATTTTAGGACACCCAGATGGTGTTGAGAACTGCTTGGTGGGGCTAAACCTCTTCACACACTTGGTGGTCAGAATTATTGAGAGTAGAGTGTAGGGAGGAGAAGCAGGACTGTTTTTCTTTGTGGGAATGAATACCCACACTTCATCCTCCTGCTGTCTTCTGGGTCTCCTGCTGGTGCCTTCAACTGGTCACATTCTGCTGGAAGCTCCTTGATGTATCATAAGGTCCATCTCTGGAGACACCAAGTTGGAGGGGAGAAGGGTGGAGAGTGGATCTGGAGGAAAGGGATGCAACATAAGACCCACGTTTTAAGTGATTTGCCCAAAGTTGTACCATTACTAGTTGGTAGCTCCTGAATTGGGGCACTGGGTTTCTGCCTATACTCCCCACTATGTTTCAAGAGGAGTAAAACTTTAAGCCAAAAGAATTAGTGTGTTATTGTGGAATCCAAGATTTTAGCAAAGTGGGAGGTGTTTACAGACGTTAGAGCCTAGCCTGCTTCAGTGAGAGACAGCTGTTCTTGCCGGCTGCTCCAGTTATTATTGCTGTGTGATGAGTGACTCCCCAACGTAGTAGCTTAAAATGACGACCATCTTCTTGGGCCTGCAGATTCTGCAGGTCAGAAAGGGCACAGTGGGATGATCTGTTTTGCTCAGTGCTGTCTGGGGGCTCAGCTGGGAAGACTCAAAGGCTGGAAATGATTTGGCCTCTGGAGCTGGAATCATCTGAAGGGTGGCCTAGTTACATGTCTGACAATTGATGGGAGCTGCTGCCTGGGACCCCAGCTTGGGCTGCTGGAGAGAAAGCTATACATGGCCTCTCTAAGTGCTGCTTAGTCTTCTTCACAGGATGGTGGCTGGCTTCCAAGAATGAGTATCCCAAAGAAAACTAGGAGGAAGCCATACTGTCTTGTATGATTTAGCCTGGGAAGTCACATGGCATCATTTGCAAGCCCTCCCAGATTCAATAGGAGGGAACAAGCCCCACCTCTTGATGGGGGAAGGATCCTGTGTAATAGGAAATATTGTCGTGGCCACCTTTGGAAAATACAATGAGCCACACTACTTAATCTTACTCTAATTGTTTCTCCTAGCATATATCTATTATGGGGAATTACTTGGCTTTTCAACTGTTGGTACAGCAACTGATAAAAGTGTAGACATTGTGTTTCTAAACCATCACATCACACCCTAGTGAATTTGCCTTTGGGGAAGAACTTCCACAACCAGCAGCTTAGGCAAGAAAAGGTACACTCTTCAGCTTGTACAACCTGGGGCAGATTTTAGAGATAATTTTTAGTTGTGTAACATAGGGGTTTTTCCAATCCTGGGTTGCTTTGAATGATTGATTGTCTAACAAGCTTTTTGAGCGTCTTTAAATTAAGAGAGAATTTCCCCATAGTAAAGGCCCCAAGATGTTACACTGGCTTATGAAATGATGCTAGGGAAGCCCTGTATTTTAAGATTTTTATCCCTATCACCACCAGCACCAGACAATAGCTAACATTTGTTGAGTACTAGTCCTGTGTCAGGGACTATGTAAATCCTCGTGACAATTTAGGAAGTAGGAACTTGTATTATTATTATCTTCACTTTACAGATGAGGCACAGAAAAGTTGAGTAACTCGCACAGGTTCCCCTGAAGTGAGTGGCGGGGTTGGGACTTGAACGGGGTCCTCTTGCAGGGCTGAAGCCCTGTGGTGGGGCCCTGCCTGTCTGAGAGAAGCTTCTTCAGCTGGACTTCCTGAGGACGGTGAACGCTGTTCCTCCAAGTCTGTATTTTCCACTTTCACGTGTTGTGGAGAGAGGGGAGTAATCAAACTTTGCAGCCGGGCCCATGTGTCTCGATTTCAACACCGACCACTCTCCAATTTACCAGTGTCTGGGAATCGTTTGGGAACAAGGAGGCTTGCCAAATTTCACTGAACATTTGTGTCCGCTGAGGTGTATTGGGCTCTTGTTTCTGACCTGATTCTCTTCTTCTTGTGTGGAGGGCTCGGGACCCCAAGGAACAGCACCGGCAGCTTGTTATCTTGATAGAAGCGTTCACTCTGTGTTCTTCCAGCCTTCCATCTGCACCGCCTCCAGGGATGCCGAAGCCCAGAGGATCCCTCTGACGGCGCTCGGAGCCGGAAGATGAGGTGATTATGGACTGCTGCTCTGAAAACTGTGGGAGCTGTTGCCGGTGCTGTTCCCTGGAACATCATCCATTTCTTGTTCTTGTGGGACGGGAACCAGAATGGCCCACTTCAAAAAGACTCCTTTAGCCAGCGCTTGCTAGAGAAAGCTGAAGACGGTCATCTCAGGGTCAGCATGATTTTAATCATGTTTGTCTCCTTCTGATGCCAAAAAAGATGATTATTCTCATTAGTGTATGCCCTGTGCGTAAGGTTCTGCCTGGCTTGACTTGCTACTGCCCTCTACTGGTCTAGGAGAGAGACTGTTGGGTCTTTCTGTCTAATCCTGTAGGAATTTTAGAACAGAATCCAATTTGGGAAAAGAAATCACTCAATTTTTTTCTTTTACTTCTTTATTTAAAAATAGAGATCTAATTGACATATAACATTATATTCATTTAAGATGTGCAACATAATGATTCAATATATGTGTATATTGCAGAATGATCACCACAGTAAGTCTGCTTAACAGCCCTTACCACATATGGTTGTAAATCTTTTTTTTCTTCTGATGAGAACTTTTAAGATCTACTCTCTTAGCAACTTGCAAGTATACAATACAGTATCGTTAAGTGTAGTCACCATGCTGTACATCACATCCCCAGGGCTTACTCATCTTATAACTGGAAGTTTGTACCTTTTGGCCCCCTTCACCCATTTTGCCCACCCCCAACGCCCTGCCTCTGGCCACCACCAGTCTGTTCTCTGTATCTATGAGCTTGTTTGTTTGTTCTAGATTCCACACATAAGTGGGATCATACGATATTTGTCTTTGTCTGTCTGACATTTATTTGTCTTAGCATAATGCCCTCAAGGTCCATCCCTCAATTTATTTTACTTTTTTGGAGCTGCCTTTGTGTGTGTAGGGGGGTCATCAAGAGAGAAAGAAAAGGAGGAGAGAAGAGCTTCAGTTTCAGTTTCATACTCTGACAAGGTGGGTGACGGTGGCCAAAGCCCTTAGCCTCTTTGGGCTCTGGTTACTTCATCAGTAAAAGTAGAAGGTTTGACCACACGACCTATAATTCTCTATTCAACTCTTATAGTCTGTAAATCTCAAATAAGTTTTGGAAATAAGCTTTCTTTTTTTCTCAATCTTTAAAAAATATTTTTCAGGGCCGGCTTGGTGGCATAGTGGTTAAGTTTGTGCACTACACTTTGGTGGCCTGGGGTTCGAAGGTTCAGATCCCAGGCGTGGACCTACACACTGGTCATCAAGCCATTCTGTGGCAGCATCCCACATACAAAAAGAGGAAGATTGGCACAGATGTTAGCTCAGTGACAATCTTCTTCACGAAAAAAAAAAATCCTGATTATAAACATATATGCTGTGTAGGAAATATAGAAACTATAGAAGAAAAAGAAGAAAATAAAAATCACCATTTATCCCACCACCCAAAATAACCATTCTTCACTGATTGTGGATTTTCTTTTATAAATTTTCTGTGCGTGTGTGTCTAAGTGCAGATTTTACATTCTGCCTTTTCCCTTAAGATAACAGCATGAGATTTGCTTGTGTTAGTAAGTATTGGAAAGATTATTTAAAATTATTACTTAATGCTTATTCATATGCCTGAGGAGAATTTATTTTACCATTCCTTGTTGCTTTGTATTTAGGTATTTTCTGATTTTAAAAATCCTATAGGGGGCCAGCCCCATGGCCAAGTGGTTAAGTATTGCGCTCCGCTGCGGCTGCCCAGGGTTTTGCCAGTTCAGATCCTGGGCGCAGACATGGCACCGCTCGTTAGGCCATGTTGAGGCGGCATCCCACATGCCACAACTAGAAGAACCTGCAACTAAGATATACAACTATGTATGGGGGGGATTTGGGGAGATAAAGCAGAAAAAAAATCTTATAAATAAATTACAACAATATGCATCCTTTTATGTGTTGACATTTTGAGTATTTTTATGATGGCTTTATTAATTCACATACTATACAATTCACCCCTTTAAAGTGTACACTTGGATTGCTTTTAGTATATTCACAAAGTTGTGTGACCATCACCACAATCAATTTTAGAACAATTGTAGAACATTTTGTCACCCACATAGGAGCCCTATACCCATCAGCAGTCACTCCCCATTCCACGTCCCCCTTCCCCAGACCCAGGCAACCACTAATCTACTTTCTGTCTCTATGGATTTGCCTATTCTGGACTTTTAATATAATTAGAATAATATGTGACTTTTTGTTATTGGCTTCTGTCACGTAGCATAATGCTTTCAGTGTTCATCCGTGTTGTAGCATGTCTCAATACTTCATTCCTTTTTATTGCTGAATAGTATTCCATTGTATGGATATACCACATTTTATTTATCAGTTCATCAGTTGATGGATATTTGGGTTGTTTCCACTTTCTGGCTATTATGAATAATACTCCTATGAACATTCGTGTGCAAGTTTTTGTGTGTACATATGTTTTCATTTCTCTTGGGTATACACTTAGCGGTGGAATTGCTGGGTCAAATGGTAACTCTGTGGTTAACCTTTTGAGGAACTGCCACTGTTTTCCAGAGCAGCTGTACTGTTTTTACATGACCACCAGCAGTGTATGAGGGTGCTCATTTCTTCACATCCTCACCAACACTCGTTATTATCAGTCTTTTTGATTACAGCCATCCTGGTGGATGTGAAGTGATATCTCATTGTGGTTTTGATTTTCATCTCCTTGGTGACTAATGATTTTGAGCATCTTTTCCTGTGCTTATTGGCCATTTCTTTATCTTCTTTGGAGAAATGTATACTCAGATTGTTTGCCCCTTTTTAAATGAGGTTGTGTTTTTTTAATTGATGAGTGTGCATCTTTACACTACTGGTTATTTCATTGAGTTAGGATTTCTGGATGAAAATGTCTAAATATTTTTAAAGTTCCTAATACTGATTACCAAGTTGTTTTTAGAAAAGCTATATAAGTTTATACCTCCGTCTTTAGCAGTGATTCTCAACCAGGAGTGTGATTTTTGTCCCCCACGGAACATTTTGCAGTGTCTGCAGACATTTTTGGTTGTTCCAACCTGGGGAAGGAGGGTGCTACTGGCATCTCTTGTGGGTAGAGGCCAGGGATGTTTCTAAACATCCTGCTGTGCACAGCACGGCCTCCTTTCCTCCACCCAAGACAGAAGTATCTGGCCCAAATTGTCAATAGTGCTGATATTGAGAAACTTTGCTTTTTGGTTTATGAGGATATCTGTCTCAATAGACCATTGTTTTCATCCACCAATTATTGATTTTAGAATTATGTTAAATCCTGCCTGGTTAATCATTTGACCATTACACTTTTTAGTTATTCTCCTTTGGATCAGTATGTCTTCCTTCAATAAAAACTGGAATGTGATATATTTAATTCACTCCCACAAGTATTTGTCGAGGCCTACTACATGTTACTCATTGCTATACCCAGAGTAGGTTACAGAAAACCAGTAAGACATTAACTCAAAGGATGTAGTGGTAACAATTATTTACTAGTATTTTTGATACGTGTTATAGACGTCTACATGTTCACTCATCACAGGACACTGTGAAGTAGGTATGATATTATTTAAGTTTGAGTTCACTTGTGAACTTTTAATTGTGTAATAGAGACTCCAACGGTGGCATAAAGGTCTGTAGATGAGCAGGCCTGGGCAGGCAGGCAGCCCTGCTGCATGAGGTTTTCAAGTACCAGTTCCTGCCAGCTCCCCACCACTCTGCTCCTAGGCTGTCCACGACAGGCTGCATCTCCAGCCATCACATCCACATTCAGGCAGCAAGATGGAAGACAGGGATGACAAAAACGGAGCAAAGGTGTCTGCCAGTTTCTTTTTAAGGAAGATTCCTAGAAGCTGTCATGTGATACATTCTTCTGTTTCTCATAGGCAGAGTTTAGTCATACAGCCACACCTAGCTGCAAGGAAGGCCGAGGTTCTGTGACACCATATGCATGTCTCAAGACTTCTGTAACTGTGAAAGAAAGGGGACAGGCATGGGGAGGCAACGGCAGTCTGCGCACAATGTTTGGCTTCCTTTTACAGATAAGAACACAGAAGCTCAAAGACATTATACTGTTATAATTTACATAGATTAAAAATGCCAGACCTGAGATCTGACCCTAGCTCTATGTGATAACAAAATTCGTTTTTTTCTTTTTTCAGTTATATTGCATCATCTTTCACTTAAAGTTTTAGTGAGCTACCAAGACACGAATCAATTATAAAACAAGGCAGATATTTTTGTGTTAGGATATGTCCAGAGAGCAGTAACCCCAGGTCCTGGCTGTGAGTTTAACAGCTTATGTGTGCTAACCTCACGCCAGGGCTGTGGCTCAGCCCTTTGGAGAGAGCCTGCGGGCGTCTGTGGGGCAAGAGCCCTGACCAGGCAGGGGGTCAGACATCAAGGAGGTTGGTTAAATCTGGTAATCATAGAGGGTAACACATACCTTAAACATTTTAACTTAAAAAACTATTATGTAAAATTCCAAATGTACACAAAGCAATCAGAATAGTATAATGTTCCCTCATTATACTATTCAACAAGTATCAACACTTGGCCATTCTTGCTTTATCTATAACTTCTTCTTCTCCCCATCCCCGACTTGAGTTTTTAAATTCCATTTTCTTAAGTAAAATTTACGTCCGTTAAAATACACAAATCTTAACTGTACAGTTTTGACAAATGGAAACAGGTGTGTGATTCACTTGTCCTCTCAAGATAGCGAACATTTCCATCACCCCAGAAAGTTCCCTGAGTTCTAGCACTGTAGATTAGTTTTGCTTGTGCTACAGTTTTATATAAATGAGATCATACAGTAGGGGTTCTTTTGTGTCCGGCTTCTCTTTTACTCAGTGTCATGTCTACAAGAGTCACTCATGTTGCTGCATTCATTCATTTTTACTGTTGAGTATTATTTCCTGTAGGGGTATGTAACAATTTGTTTATCCATTCTCCTCTTGATAGACATTTTGTTTTCCATTTTGGGTTATCATGACAAAAGCTGCTATGAACATCTCTGCCTAAGTGTTTTTGTGGACATATGTTTTCGTTTCTCTTAGGTTTATACCCAGGAGTAAATTTACTGGGTCAGAGGTTTTGTGTATTAAATATTTTATTTTAACTTAAAACATATAAAAGTATGCTCCTTTGCCAATCTTTTGATGTAGGGCCAAGTCTTTTCTTTTAAGTATGAGTCCACTGATTGGAATTGCAGCCTGTATTTCTTCCATAAATCGCCCATAAAATGCATAAACTACAATATATAGTTTTTATTTCTTTAAAGGGGAATGAGAAGGTAAAGACATTTAAAAGCAATTTGAATGCAGAATCCTTTTGGATTTTCAAAATCCCCCCAACAATCTTTTGCAGTTATCTTGTCCACATCTAATTGTACTATAATAATTTTTATTGATTTGTCCTTATTGAGTCTTTCCAAAGTATTCACCTTAGAGTTCATAACATAATAATAATGATAATAGTAATAATTCTCTTTCTTTTAATGCCAAGATTTTATTGGTTTATATAATTTTTAATTCAATTTGTAATTATAACAATAAATACAACTGACATAGACAGGTTTGGGAACAACACAATGGGAACCCAGCTGGCAGGCAGAAATGAAAGGGTACGAACACTTGGCAGTGGGTGTTCAGTAAGCATACTCACGGCTTGCAGTCCGTATTTCGTGCACAGAGAACAGAGAGTGCCAGTGTGCTCTGGTTACTATTGCTGGGTAATAAATATTCCAAAACTTAGCAGCCTAAAGCAGTTATTTTATTATGCTCATGGATTCTGCAGGACAGGGTATGGTGGAAAACACTTGTATCTGCTTCAAGATGCATGGAGCCTCAGTTGGGAAGGCTTGATGAATGGAGGTGACAATGGCTGGGGACTGGAATCATCTGGAGGTCTCTTTATTTACACATCTGGAAATTGATGTGAGCTATTGGCTGTGACCTCAGCTGAGGCTGTCAATTGAAGCCTCTCCATGTGTCTTGGGCTTCCTTATAGCATAGAGATCTTTTTACTTGGCAACTCAGGGCTTCAACAGAGAATGTCCCAGTGACTTTGTAGAAAATGCCTTGTTTTTTCCATCTAGCGTAGAGTTACTTCTGTTCATTACAAATAGATGATATTGAGCATCTTTTTATGGACTTCTTTTTGCCATCCATTTATCTTCTTTGGTGAAGTGTCTGTTTTAGTCTTTTACCCATTTTATAATTCGATTTTTTTGTTTTATTATTATAGAATCAGGAGAGTTTTCTATGTATTCTGCATACAAGTCCTTTGAGTTTTGCAGATATGATGTGCAAATTTTTACACAGTCTATGGCTTACCTTTTTGCCCTCTTAACAGGGTATTTTTCAGAGCAAACATTTCTAATTTTGGTGAAGTCCAATTGATTAAAATTTTCTTTTATGGATTATGCCTTTGGTGTCATATCTTAAAATTTTATGCCTAATCCTAGGTCACAAACATTTTCTCTTGTTTTCCTCTAAAAGTTTTGTAGTTTTACATTTAGATCCAATTTTTAGTTAAGTTTTGTATAATGTGTGAGGTTTAGGTTGAAGTTCATGTTTTTGGCTATGAATGTTCAATTATTCAAATGCCAATTGTTGAAAATAACTTTTCCATTGAGTTGCTGTTGCATCTTTGTAAAAAATCAGTTTGCCATCCTTATGTGGGTCTACTTCTGAACCTTCTATGCTGTTTCATTGATTTATACATCTATGCTTCTGCCAATACCATGTTATCTTTATTGCTGTAGCTATAGTAAGTCGTAAAATCAGGTAATAGTTTTAAAAAATAATTTTAATGATTTAGTTACTTTGCTTTTTGTATAAATTTTAGATTTAGCTTATCTTTATCTACAAAGAATCTTGCCAGGATTTTTGATAGGAATTGTATTAAACCTGTAGATCAATTAAGGAAATTGACATCTTTACTATGTTGATTCTTAACAATCCATGAACGTGGTATGTCTCTCCATTTATTTAGATCTTCTCTGATTTCTTTCATTAGAGTTTTGTAGTTTTCAGCATACAGATCCTACACACGCTTTGTTAGATTTATACCTATCTCCTTCTCTCTTTCTTTCTCTTTTTTCTCCAGCAGTTATAAATGGTATTGTGTTTTTAATTTCAGTTTCCAATTGTCCATTGCTAGTATACAGAATACAATTAATTTTTGTATGCTGACCTTGTGTCCTGTGGCTTTGCTGAAGTCACTTATTAGTACTAAGAACTTTTTTTTGTAGATTCCTTGAGATTTTCTACACAGACAGTCATGTCATCTGCAAATAAGGACAGTTTTATTTCTTCTTTTCCAATCTATATGCCTTGTGTTTCCTTTTCTTGCCTTATTGCACTGGCTAGGACTTCTGATACTATGTTTTTTTTCTTTTATATTGGCACTTGAGCTAACAACTGTTGCCAATCTTTTTTTTTCCCCCTGCTTTTTTCTGCCCAAATCCCCCCAGTACATAGTTGTATATTTTAGTTGTGAGTCCTTCTAGCTGTGGCATGTGGGACACCGCCTCAACGTGGCCTGATGAGTGGTGCCATGTCTGTGCCCAGGATCTGAACTAGTGAAACCCCGGGCCACTGAAGCGGAGTGCGCAAACTTAACCACTTGGCCACGGGGCCGGCCCCCTGATACTATGTTGAATAGGAGTGATGAAAGCAGAAATCCTTGCCTTGTTTCTGTTCTTAGGTGGAAGAATTTAGTCTTTGCCGTTAAGTAAAATGTTACCTGTAGGTATATAACATCACTTTTAATGGCTGCATAATATTCTGGCATATTTAGCCAATGCTTCTATTGGGCATGTAGCTTGTATCTTATTTTTTGCTATTATAAACCATGTTTCGATGAATGTTCTTACAGCAAAAGTTTTATGCACATCACAATTACACACTCCTAAATGTCCACACTCTCTACTTTCCTCCTTTTACTATGAATGAAAGGTCCTCTGCTTTCCATCCCATCTTGCCTGTAATTATCTCCTTTACTTTCTTCACCATCAGCTTCTCTCCCACTCCTGGATCATTCTCAACAGGATACAAATGATCTCTAGTATGTGCCATTAAAAAATATTCCTTCCTTGTCTCTCATCCTCCAGCTGCTGCCTGCTCTCTTTTCCCTTTCATGGAGCTTCTCAAGAGATTCCTTTGTCACTGCCTCCACTTCCTCACTTCACATTCTTTCTTCAACCCATTCCAGTCAGACTCTCTTCTCACCTCTCCACTGAGACTAAGCTTGTCAAAATCAGCAATGACTCTTATGTTGCCAAGCCAGTGGTCACTTTTTGGCTTGTATTGTGATTGCCACCCATTGACTCTTCTTGGAACACTTCATGTGACCTCAGGACACCACACCCTAATTTCCTTCTACCTCACTGGCTGCTCCAGAGCATGACTGCAAATTTATCCTCCCACCTGCATGGCATCAGGATTGTGTTTAGTAAAATGAACTTGGAAGTTTTCAATTTGTTTCTATCCTGTAGAACAGTTTAAATAGCAAAGACATCTTCAATTCTTTGAAGGTTTGAAAGAATCTGCCTCAAAAACTACTTGGGCCGGCATATATTTTGGAGATGTTTCTTAGTTATACATTCAGCTTATTCCATAGCTATTGACTCATTGACATTTGTCTCTTTTTCTTTGGCCCGATTCTTCCCTGCTTGTTGGATAGTGACATAAATCATGGACTACTAGCTTAGAAGGTTTTATTTATTTATTTACATTTAATGGGCTCTATTCTTTTCACTCTAATTTATTATTTCAGTTAGGTCTAAAGGATGTTGTTCCATAAGGAGAATGAAGACTTTGCTATGTTAAGCAGTGAACCTGTCCCACATAGGCTGTAGGATTAAGGCAAATGAAAGGAAGTTGAAGCACCTCCATGATCTTCCAGTCTCCTCTTCCTCCTGGCACAAGCTGAAGAATTGTTTGAAATGACACTGGGACTTTACACTTTGTCTGGACAATGAGCTCTCTGGGATCTCACCTCTCCCACAGGATCCTTGGCCTCTTCCTCTCCACTGGTTGGAAGGGCTATGATTTTCCAAGGTCCCTAGGTGTTGAGCAGTTGGTTTTCACAGATAACTCTTTTGAACTGCTGGCCCCTAAATCCAGACTGGTGCCCCAGTGGTCTGCACATCCATTCGCTGGACTGGTTCCTCTTGTGCTTTCCCTGTAATTGAGGGCAATGGGGTTGGAGACCTTCCCCCAGAATGCAGATCTACACTAGGTCTCCAGCAGAGAGCCCTGGCTCTGAACCCACCTCATAGGGATAATACTCATCTTTCCTGTTGAGTTTCCCCAGTGGTATGGGCTGAATTGTGTCTCCCTATACTTCATACATGGAGGTCCTAGCCCCCAGGACCTCAGAATGTCATCATGTTTGGAGAGAACGTCTTCAGAGAGGTGACTAAACTAAAATGAGGCTGTTAGGGCAGGTCCTAATCCAATCTGACTGGTGTCCTTGTAAGAAGAGGAAATTTGGACACGGAGAGATGTCATGGGTGCTCACACAAGAGGAAAGACCATCTGAAGACACAGGGAGAAGGTGGCCATCTGCAAGCCAAAGAAAGTGGCCTCAGGAGAAACCCACCCTGCTGACACCTTGATCTTAGACTTCTAGCCTCCAGAACCATGAGAAATAAATTTCTGTTGTTTAAGCCAGCCAGTCTGTGATATTTTGTTATGGCAGCTGAGCAGACTAGAGCACCTAGTAAAGTTTGTTCCTTATCCCATGACATGGAGTGTGTGGAATTTATTCTAAGTCTAGTGTCTGACAAGTAGGTGGTGTCTGGAATGGGCCTGATTTGCGTGACCTGAACCTAAAATCCTGCCTACTCTCACAGTAATAAAACAAAATCACTAATGCATATCAATATATGTCAATAGATGTCAATGGTGTGGTAGGAGGAGTAGCTGAGGGAGATGCTACACTAACTACTCTACCAGCAGCCACACTTTAGGGCAACCGGCCCCAAAGGTCTCATTATATTAAGTTTATAGATAAGAAAACTGAAGCTCAGAGAAGTTAAGCAGACTGCCAAAGTTCTACCCTAAGTGTTAGAACCAAGGCTAGAACCATTATAACATGGTCTTGAATATGAAGATACTTTACTGACCACCCCCAGAAAGATAACACGGGCATGCTGGGAAGCTTGCAAAGCTGGGAGGGGTCTGTAAAGATCCAGCTGCTACTCCCCCTGGTGGCCACAAGGGCATGTTCAGCAAGACCAAGAAAATATGGGTGGAGTCCCAGCATGAGCTAGATGAGGAAGGATGTTCTCTTTCCCAGAAGATTCATGGTCATGAACCACTGTGTGTTGAGTAGCAGTAGGAGTGTCAGTCACTGACCAAGGCATGAGTTAATTCCTGAAGAGGAGAAAGGACTCTATGGCCGAGAATTTCTATTTAAGAGAGTTTTAGGGACAGTCACGTGGATGGGAGTAGGGGCTAGATGTACCATTTGACTCAGATTGTGTGTTACTGAGGTGGCTTTGGCTGTGGGGAAACTGTATTTTGAAAGGCTCACTTTCTCAGCCGCCTCCTGGTGTTTCCTCTGCTTGGTGTTTCTTGTCACTGCGGGTGGCAGCTGATCATCCTCAGACATTTCCGAAAACGCTGGGTGGGGAAGATGGTGCTCGGTGTGGACTTTGGGCGTGCCCTCTCCTCTTGGTCCACCTACACCATCGGTTTCCAAACCTAACTGTGCACGAGAGCCATCAGGACCAGTTGGAAACTAGAGGATTTCAGGCTCTGCTCCAGACCGCCTGAATTAGCTGTCTCTAAGGGGTACAGCCCAGGGTCTGACGTTTGTTGTTGTTTTTTAAACAGCTTTATTGAGGTACTGACATACAATAAGCTTGTACATATTAAAAGTGTATAATTTGATTAAGTTTTGAAACTCTCACCACGGTCAGTCACGATCACCACAATAAGGCTTGCTACCTGTTCAACTGTTGAGTAGGCCAACCCATCTGCGGCATTTTGCTGTGGCCACTCCAGCAAACTAGACCCCCCCAAACCCCCTGTGCCCTTTGTAATCTGTCCCTCCTGCTTCATCCCAACCCCAGGAAACCACTGATCTGCTTCCCGTCACTATAGATTAAACTGCATTCCTCAGAAATTTATACAAATGGAATCACACAATATGTATTCTTTCTTGGTCCGGCTTCTTCTGCTCAATGTAATTATTTTGAAATCCATCCATGTTGCTGTGTGTACAGATCATCCCTTTGTCTCGCTGAGTGGTATGTTCTATGGATTGTCTGTATAACAATTTATTCATCCATTCACCTGTTGATGGACATTTGGGTTGTTTCTAGTTTGGGGATTTACAGATGAAGCTGTTATGAGCATTCATGTTCAAGTCTCTGTTTGAACATATATTTTCACTTCTTTTGGGTAAATACCTGGGAGTAGAGTGGCTGGGTCATAGGATAGGTATATTTTTACTATTTAAAGAAACTGCAAAACTGTTTTCCAAAGTGGTTCTACCATTTTATGTTCCCACCAACAGTGAGTGAGAGCCCCAGCTGCTTCACATTCTTGCAGGATCCGAGTTTTTCACGAACTCCCCAGTGACTGTGAAGCAACAGGCCCCGCACCAGTCTGAGACTGTTCTCTGGCCTCCGCAGATCCAGGGACCGGACCAGCTGGGCGGAGGCGGGGGTGGTGAGGGAGGATTTGGGCCCGGAATGAAGTGCCTCTGGCTGAGACATGATGAAACATCACATGCACGTGAGCTGGGAGCTGCTCCAAGATCCCGGTATTTTCTCCTCCTATAACATCTCTAACATCTATACTGGCGGAAATCCTAACATAAAGGCCTATCTCAAATTCTCTCTCAGAAACTCCTTAGCACCTGGCACCTCTTTTAGATGACGCCGCAGAAAGAATATATGGTTTAGAGTGAGGTACATGTGAGTTTTAAATATTATTTAATTTCTTATACTTAGTTTCTTATTTGCAAAATGAGGATGAAAAGACGTGGCACTTCGGGTTGTTGTGAAATCATGCAGGTGGGTACCAATACCTGGCTCATGACAGGCACCCAACAAATGCCATCTCTCTCCCCTTGTCATTCTGCTTTGGAGTTAGGACATTGCTGCACTTGGCTTCTTTCCCCTCAAGGGCAGGAACTAAGCCCATCCAACTTTACTACATATGCAGGACTTTGTGTTCCCACAGTACGTGCTCCATAAACACGTGCAGATGGAGGACCATATCTGAGGAAACTGTCTGCTCTTTCTCTATGGGCCAGGACATTTTGGGCAACATCCCTTTGGGGGCTATTAGAGTTGGTGAGTGGGGCTCTGCCCCCAAGTCTGGTGACTCTGACCCTACAGAGGCTTTGTCATCTTGCTGAGTTTTCCTTCCTTCCTTACTCCTTCCTTCCATCCATCTTTCCTTCCTTCTTTCCTCCCCCCCCCTTTCTTTAGTCTCCCTCTCTTTCTCCCTCCCTTCCCTCTTCTTTTCCTCCCTCCCTCCCTCCCTCCCTCCCTTCCGTTCTTTCCTTTTCCCCCCATTCAATCAACAAGTATTTATTGTGTGCCTAATGTATATCTGGCAGAGTGCAAGGCACTAGCGATCCAGTGTAAGCTGTCCTGGGGCTGATGGTCCAGTGGGGGAGACACACAACCAACACACCGCAGAAACAGAGGTACGATTACCGCTGTGACAGCACTACAGACAAGGGGTACCCAGGGCTGTGAAAGTCTGCTGGAGATGGAGGCCAGTCAAGGAGGTTGAGAAGCAGATCTGGGACTAGAGGGAGGCGAGGCAACGAGCGCCAGGCATTTAAGAAGTACTCACTCTCAAGGCCGCGCCTCGGCTCCCGGCCTCTTTTACACCAAGTTGGAAATAAAGGTCAGCCGCTGTTTGGGCACAAGAGCTTCCTGATTTTTTTCAGTGAGCAAAAAAAGTTATGGAAAGAATGGGATTTAGGAATATTAGTTCTTGATGAATCGGAATCTTTTGTCGGGGTGAGACCATACAAACGGCCAGGGGCCGAGGGTTCAGGTCTGGTTCAGCGAGGCTGTGAAGCCCGTGTGTCCTGTGCCCTCCCAGGCGGGTCCTAGCACACCCCTGCACGGGTTCGCAGAGGTGCTGTGGGCAGGCTGCCTGCGCCAGACCGTCCAGCGAACGCTGACCAGCCCGCGGCGCCTGGGGAGGCTCCGTCTCCCCAAGGCTCCCTGAACCCTGGCGAAGTGCAGCAGAACCCCGTCTCTCACAGTCACGAAGCTTTACTCTCTGCTTCAGGGTGTCTTTGTAGCTCCTGGAACTCTAGGAAGATCAAAGAAAAAAGCTTACAGCATCAACATCCAAAAAGGGGGTGTGGCCTTCACCCTCCCTGCCTTCACCTGGGGCTTTGGCTCAAATCACCCTACTCTTTGGCTCATGGCCCTGCAGAAAGGCACAAGCATATTTCACGCAACATCATGCTATTTCCCTGGTCCTTGGTGGGATCCGTCCACAGGCTGGTTAGTAACCCCGGTGGTCCGGCTCTACAAGATGAGCAGGCTAATCAGACTTCTCTTTCAGGAGCGTGGTGCTGGGAAGGGGAGGGACTGAGGCCAGAGGCAGTGCTTTGTGAAGTGTAACTGTGAGAGGATAGCATCCTGAACTGGGCACAGCCTCTTCAAGCCAGAAGCCATGAGCACAGCAGAACAGTGAGAGCCAGGTGGAGTAAGGCCACTTGGCAGAGGTGGTCACGCTGCACAGGCCCCAGCAAGTGGACACCTGGGAGTCTCGGCCTGCATGGCTGCAGTGCAAGGATTCCACCGGTGCCCACTACAGGGCAGCAGCACACACCTACCTGGTCCTGAGGCCTCGTGGAGATGGTGGGGACATCTCTGCTCCTTGCAACCAGAAGATCCAGGTGACCTGAGAGCTGGACTGGGCTGTGTTGGAGAGCATTAGAAGGGACGGTGTTTTGTTTAAAATCCCTTTGAAATGGGACAGTTACTGCCTTGCTTTTGTGTGTGTGTGCATGTGTGTATGTAGGGAGTGGTAAAGCCTGTATCACACACATTACCTCACGCAATCTTTACAACAACCCTGTGATGTAAGCAGCAAGCTTTAAACTCTTTTCCTGCCTGCAGAGAACAGAGAATTCCAACACCTTGCCCAGAGTGCCAGGGCCAGACTGTACTCCCACGACTTTAACTTCCATTTGGAATGCTCCCCTTCCCGCTCTCAGACTGACCAGATGCCCATCCACCAACCTGTAGTTGTGATGCACGCAAGCCATAACTATCGTTTAACTTGCGCACCTGTCGGAGGCGGAGGCGCGAGCCAGGGCCTGAGGCGGAGGGCCGGCCGCGGGGCGCGGAGCGCGGAGCCGCCGCACGAGGGCACTGTGCCTCCGTGCTGGCCCCCGCGCCCCGGCCGGCCGCCCACCGGCGTAGAGCCGTCTTGCTCACGCAGGTCCCCTTTCTCGGTATGATTGCGAGGCATTGGAAATGGCTTGGAGTCATCGGGACATCTTCCAGAAGCTAAAAAACACGTGGGGCTGGATAACCAGGGCCCCCAGTTGAAGTTGGGACAGCAGCGGCTTGCATCATGTTCTCTCATCCATCCAGCTGGGTCGGCCTGTCCTGGGTCCCCCGGAGACGCCTAGCTCCAGCCTCTGCTTAAAGGGCACCAGGCACAGACTTGACTGGACAGTGTTTCAAAGTAACGCTTTCCTGGGACAACTGGCCAGTGTGGTCAGCCTGGCCAGGAAACACACCGGTGGTGGTTATGGAGAATTTGGTCCCATGGACTCGGTTCTTGGCCCTACAAGAAGCAGCAGCAGCAGGCAGTGGTCGTTGAAGGGCTGCAGCGTCCACTCTGGCGGGGCGCTGCTCAAAGGCTAGCGAACGACGTGTTTTCCCAGGTCCACTCTGCACCGGGCTTGGGATAGACAGGGTCAGGCCACTGGCTGGTTTTTATAGCTTGTCTTTTCAGTAAGAGTGATGTTGGGATTTTGTTCCGTTTCCTGACCTGGTCCAAACAGAATGCCAAATCTGATGGAGACTTTGGCTGTCTCCTTCTCCTTTCGGCTGAAGGAGACTCCTGGCCTCCCTGGGCAGGGGCGCCTGCAGTGCCCTTGCTCTGGTGGGCACCCCACCGAGGGGCTGCTCATAGCCGGGGGGAGCACCGGCTGCAGCTTCGACTTAAAAAGAACGTGCTCTGCTCTGGCTTCTGTCCATGAGCTCTGGAAGGGCTGGCCTCCTCTCAGCGGGCTGGGGGGCCATGGGCGGGCGGGCAGGCATCAAAGATGACCTGCAGGCCCGTGAGCACCCCTCTCTCGGGGGAGCTCCTTGAGGCCGGGCTGTGCGTGTCCAGTGCTCTGCAGGGCTCCTGTCCCATTCTTCCCTGGCTGTTGGGAACTCTGCCGACTGCAAGAATTATCCCATGGGCTCATAGCACAGGCTATGAAGATGGACACTTCTCTTTCTGAAAAGTATTTTTTTGGTTATAGAGTTCATACACATTTTATTTCTCTAACTTACTATTTTGAAATAATTTGGGGCTTATAAAAAATATAAAAATTATACAAAAATTTCCCTTCACCCAGACCCCCTCAGTAAAAGCGTCTGAGAGTGAGTGCAGAGTGACGGCCCTCAGCTCTCGGTGCTTCCGTCTGTGTGTCCGAAAGGCACAGCCACAGTCTAAGGGACCAGCTTGGGAGATGACCCCAACACGGTGCTGTTACTATGGACACACCTTATTCACATTTTCCCATTGCCTCACTAACGTGCTGTTCCGGACCCCACCTTGGGTTAGTGTGGGCTCATCTCTGGTCTCCTTTAACCTGGAACGTTCCTTAGTCAGCCATCGTCTTTTACGACCTAGACATTTCTGAAGAGTACAGGCCCATTACTGTAGGAAGTCCCTGACTTCGGGCTTGTCTGGTATCCTGTCACTGTTAGATGGGGCTCTCCCCAGGGCAACCTGTCAGGAGGCCCACACTGTCCATTTGTTCCATTACTGGAGAGGTTACTTTTACCCCTTGAGTCAGTGGGGTCTGCCAGGTTTCTCCACTGTGAAGTTATCGTTTTCCCCTTCATAATCAGTAAGTGTCCTGTGACTATCCTATTTCTCAGACCCATTGCACATTTTAGATAATTTGAGAGCATCGTCCAGGCGAGGGGAAGGACAGACTCAGAGCCCCCTGAGGGAGCACCGCGGTTCTCCCGGTGAGCACGGACTCTCCTCACCTTCACTGGCTTCACTGTTCCCTTTGCGTCCAATCCTCGAACCCAGCTGGAAACCCAGCTGTATTCCTGCGGCTGGAATGCTCATGTCATCCCCTGGCCCACCTTTTCCTTTGGGGTGTCATGGAGACTGCCTGAAACAGAGGTGCAATTCTAATTGAATTCCTAGGTCTGGCACAGGGAGGAGGGAGATGTTTTAAGTAGGTGAAGCCTTTTTGCTCCTCCAGAATTCAGCACCCTTGGGCCTCCCTGCAGGTGGAAAAGGGGAGAATGAAGGCAGCCACTCAGATGACCCGGGTCCTCATCACTTGAGGACTACAGAAGGGCATTGGTCCGACCTCATGCCCATGAATGCCACCAGGCAGCTCGGTGCTTCTTGCCTGTCCCCCTGGGGGGACCTGAGAGGAAAGAGGGAAGGTGGCCAATAACAGGTGAGCACTGAGCCAGCTGGCACAGTGGAGGAAGCTAGCACACCCCCATGGGGAAGTTCAGGGACACTCACAGGTCAGAATTAGCCAACCCAAGGTGCAAGGAAGCTGGGGGATTGACACACCAAACTTGAGGGGAACTGACTCAGGGCTATCACTGGGGGTGGCAGGGGTGTGTTCACTTCCCCAGGCCTTCCCACCTGCTGGAGGCACATGGCAGACGGACTCCTGAGGTTTTGGGGGGAAAGCCTCAAGCCAGAGACACAGACGCTGGCCGTGAGGAGCCAGTCGGGGATGTGGGTGGGACACGGAGACTGACATGGTTCATCAGCAAGTCCGGTGAGCTTGACATTCAGAGCATATCCCCGTCCATTCATTTCTCTCTAGTTCGACTGCTACGAGGCTGCTGTCCTTGCCGGAGCCACTTTCACCCCCACCTTCCTGCAGCAGGAGCCTCCTAACGGGTCTCACTCCCTGACAGTCCCTACTCCACACAGTTGCCAAAATGGTCTTTTAAAAATATGATTCAGACTAGCCATTCCCTTGCTTGAAACCCTCCGCCAGCCTTCCACGGGATCAGGGTGAAGCGCAGCGCTTTGTCCTGGTCTTTTGCCCTTGTGCGATCTGACCACATATGACTGTACTTTAATGCAAGAAGCTTGGGAGGGTTTGGATATGTTTGAGGAGAGAAGGAAAGGAAATACAGTTTTGCTGAGCATATGCTAGTGCCAGGCCCCAAGCTCTGTCTTCACACACATGTTTATTTAGCCTTGCATCTTGTCCTCCTGCCACACCTCCCTCTTCACTCCTATCCAGGGCGCTGGCCTCCTTTATGTTTCTGGGACCTGCTAAGCTTGTCTCCACCTCAGGGCCTTTGTACGTGCTTACCGTTCTACCTACAATGCTCCTGCCTCAGATTTTGCACCACTTCTGCTGCTTGGCATTAAGCTCTCCCCTCAGAGGCTACCAAACCTAGCATAGGTACTGGGGCAGTGTTACGGTGACTGGTCAGGAACTCAGGCTAGGCAGAGAAATGAGTGCAATAGAAAAGTGAAGGGGCAAGGTCACGAAGCCCCAGCCCACACGGAGTACACAGTTCGTCCAGTGGCAGTGGGGAGGTGGAAGGGCGCTGAGCTGGAGGAGGGAGGCCAGGGCGCCCACTTGGGGCTGGGGGTCGTGGGTGTGGGCTGTGGTGGCTGACCTGAGGCCTGGTGAAAGTCGTGGGAATCAGGAAGATAGAGGGACCGTGACCCAGACCTCCTGGGGCTGTGGACAGTGTTACTGAATGGAAACGGATGTTCAGAAAAGACCGTGAAGATCTTGACGCAGATAAAAATGGTTTTGATCGGGGCTGGCCCCGTGGCCGAGTGGTTAAGTTCACGCGCTCCGCTGCAGGCAGCCCAGTGTTTCGTTGGTTCGAACCTGGGCGCGGACATGGCACAGCTCATCAAACCACACTGAGGCAGCATCCCACATGCCACAACTAGAAGGACCCACAACGAAGAATATACAACTATGTACCGGGGGCTTTGGGGAAAAAAAGGAAAAAATAAAAATCTTTAAAAAAAAAAAAAATGGTTTTGATCACTATTAGCCAAACTGGTCAGATTAGCAGAAAACTCATTAGTTTCCTTGGAATGAGCTTTGGCCAGATCAATTTTGAGGGTATCATGAATTAGGGGAGCCCTCCAGGTCTGGGGGCACTAGGAGCAGGCCTGATGGGTTCCTTAGTGAAGGGAGGTGGGCCGATTCCTTAAGGGAGCGGCAGAGGGCCAGTGTGAACCTGCGCGGTGGGGATAGTCCCCTGCTGAGGGCTCTGCCCTCTGTTGGTAGCGTGTCCCACGTCTTGGCGTGGTCAGGTTCAGCCAGAAGCAGGCCACGGTGGCTCTTCCACACTAGGCCCCACTGACTGTCAACTAAAGCCGGCCCCTGGGCTCGGTTTCTGCTGCTTCTCCTGCCCGGTGCCTTTTTCCTGGTGTGCTCGGTGATTTCTCACAGTGCCACTGGGGGATCTTAGAAATTTGTGGGCATTTTTTGAGGCTTGGAATGAGGGAGTGTCTTCAGGGAGCATCTGTACTTTCCTTTGCCACCTGAGGCCACTGTCCATCCGGACACTTTTAACTGAATTCGCAGCTTGAGGTTTTGTCTGTTTGGCTGGCAGCGCAGGTGAGGGCAGGCCCATAGTGCAGCTCTTCAGGGAGGGCTTCCGTCCCCTGCTCTGCTCGGCACCGGCACCTTCTCTTTGCGGTTCCCTCGGGGAGGGTGACGCAGCCTCCTGGGCCACACTTCTATTTCCCAGCCTGGGTGGTCCCTAGGTGTCATCTTCGTCCCCAGGCTGTAAAAATTGGAGCTCAGATGTGCCAAGTTCAGCAAACACCCCCAGGGCAAAAGAGCTTCAAATTACTGCAATCTCTTTGGGTTTCTGGTTTCATTTAGATCTGGCCTGATAATGATCAATTCCTTGATGCTTTTAAAAGGTTAAAAAAAAAAAAAAAAGGAAAAAAGAAAAAAAGACCAGCATTTTTGGTTGTTTTCAGTGGGAGGATTGGTTTACATCCTCGCCAGCCACAGCACCAGAAGTCTCAGCAGCTCCGTGTTGAGACCTCCACGGAGGTCACCTTACCACCACCCGCCCCTGGCTCTTGCACACTGTCATTCATGTGGGTGTTGGCTCTGCAGCTAAATTTTGTGGCCCCAGGGGCATTTTGCCCTTCTACTTGCACATCTTGCTGCCTCTCATGTGACCCACAAGCTGAGTGACTGCTAAATGCTCAGCAGTTTGGGGCAACCAATGAGCTGTTGGTATTCGCGTACGGGTAGTTGTGGGAAAACGGCTCTCCTTTCCTGCTGCCTCGACCCGAGATGTTTCAGGCGGCTCTTTTGAGAGCAGACGGTCTCCTCCTCCAGGCCTTCCACACAGAGCTCAGGAAGGAGAATGCTCTTTTCCTGGGGCATGAAACAGATTCTAAACAGAGGATTTTCTACCCCAGGGTTTTAAACAAAGGTCCATAAAGCGTCTTTCCCTCAGTCTAGCTTTAAACCAGGTTTAAAGAACTCACCCAGCCCGGCCCCAGAAAGGAGGATTTCATTTTATTGTTGCTGTTTTGTGCCTGTGACAATTACTCCTAGAGCCACTGGACTGGGATGGGTCTTTTATAGTTTGTGTGTGTGTGTGTATGTGTGTGTGTGTGTGAATGGGTGTGTCTGTTACAGATAATGGAGCAGCCAGGATTCCCCTGTCCGTGAACTTCTCACCATAGTCCCTGGTTAGACAAATCCTTTAGACTGTGGTGCATGCTGAACAAAATTTAGGACTCAGAAGTGCTCTGCCGCTTACCGAGTGACTTTTAAACAATTCATTTAACTTCTATGTATGCTGAGAGTGATAGCGCTTACCTCCCTGGGTTGTCGCAGGCATCTGATGAGAGGGAGTGTGCAGAAGGGCTCTGGAGCCTTCCACCCTCCACCCTCCACTGCTGCCCGCCTGGCTGACTGTATTTCTGCCTGGACTGAGCGTCTGCTGGGTTAGGCTGTCTGTTCTGAGCTCAGGACAGTCAGAGCTGAGTGGAAGACGGTTTTGTATTTCAGCACACAGGTCAGCCCGACGCACTGTGAGGCCTTGTGGTGTGTCATGTCTATGGCATCTTCCAACCATGTGAGGTTTGATGGTACAGCTTCTCACAAAGTTAACTTAGACTTCAGGAAAAATCATATACAATAAGAAGATAATAATACATTGCATTTGTAAAACATCTTAAAATTTTCATAGCATTTGGATATTAACTCAGTTGATTCTCAGATTAGTCCTTAGTAGTGTCGCAGGGTAAGTATATCTCTATTTTACAAGGAAGAAAAGTAAAATTCAGAGAAAACCAGGAATCCATTTGAAAAGCAATCATGCGGGCCTGTAAGTCAAGTCTTAAGCCTTGCCCAAGAGAGACTGCTGGTGTTCCAGTGAAAATGCCATCCTGGGTTAGCCCAGTGGTCTCGTGTCTTGTTTCTAGCAAGGATATCCAGCATTCTTTGAGGAAGAATGCAGTAGTTTTCTTCCACCTTGTTAGCTGTGAAAGCTCAGTGATCCCTTCACAGCAGTCCCAGGGGGTCTGTCTCCCGGTGTTCTGAGATGTGTAGTTGTGGATGCTGTTCACTGCATGACCTGGGATCTCCTTCACGAAGGTCAACGTATGAGCAGTCAACATTCTCCTGAGCAGTCGGCACAGGCTGGATAACCTGACTTTCCCAAGGTGGATTCTGTTCGTGTTGGACATTCATATTTGAATAAATGGTCAAGCTTCCCTGTTCGTGTTGGCTGCTAGAAAACTCGAAGCTGATTTTAAGGTGCACCCACTGGGAGTGCAGAACTTGACCTACGATAGACAAGCTCTTATATTGGTTCCATTTTCCATTTCTACTCCTGCTTTTCCCTTTTCCCCCCACATTCTAATGTGTGTTATAGTATAGTATTTTATGTTCCCTAATAAACTGCTTAAAAGACTTTTAGAAATAAGTTCCCAACTAATAAGTAAAGGAATGAATGCATGAAGAAGTAAATAAAGAGGGTTAGAATATGGTACAGGCTATAGATGTTAAAAGAATTTGAGAACAAAAGTGTTGTTATGAGCTGAACCTGTCATTGAATACTTAATGGAGGCAGTGATATTTGAGGTCAAATTATTTCAAAATAAATATGGAGGTGATGCGAAGTGAAGAAAGCAATGTGAACAAAAGAATGAAGCTGGGAATGAGTGCGGCATTTGCTTAGAGTTAAAGGTCTGTATGAATAAATAGCGGGAGATGAGAGTGGGTATGTAAGTGGAGTCAGTTGATGGATAAAAGCTGTGTAGAGAACTTGAATCTGATTCAGAAAACAAACAAGGCTACTTCTTAGACGTAGTGGATTGGCCACACATGTTTGTCTCTCCTAAAACACTCTCTAAGATGACGGGAAAGGAAATACAAGGTTACAACCCACAAGGGCCAGCATATCAATAGAAGAGAGACTTCAGGAATTCTAGGAGAGACAGAGAGCCGCTGGAGAAGTAATAATGGACAGAGCAGGGCCCCAGATGCCCATCCTAAGTGTTAGCAGAGGGAAGACAGGGGAGAAGAGAGCTTACTTGTGGCCCAGAACCCGTCAGGTCTCAAAGGCACCAGGTGCCATGGAAGGTGGAGCCAAAAGCCAAGGGTTGATAAAGGTCTGGATGAAGTTGCTCATTCACCCAGCAACTAACACCCCTCCCCCGAGGAGGCTGGAGGGTTCTCTTGTGAGACACTGAGCCAGACCAGCTCTGGGCTCAGGGCTACGAGGCGAGGCGCAGCAGAGAAGAGAAGGGTCAGATGTAGTGTTGAAAAGGGGAGGACGTGGTGAAAGTCTTCACACTGAGTGGCAGGAGCTCCTGCTATTTTCATGCACCCTCTCTGCCCTCAGGGCATTAGAAGGCAGACACCCCACTGGCCCTGCCCTTGCCCATCACAGGCAAGAGACTTGAAGGAGCCTTCTCTTAAGAAACCAAATGGCCCCAGAGAACAGACCTCCTGATGCTGACATGAGGGGCCTCCATCAAAAAGGTGGGTTTGTTACCTGATGGCTCAAAGGGAACCCCACAAGCTCAGAAGCTCTGGCTCCCCGCAAAGCTTTCAGTCAGAATTTAGTACCTAAGTCTTAAATATAAGCAAATAGCCTGGACCATCAGACATTTAAGAAACATCGCTAGCACGACATAGTCAGAATAAAAAAACCTAGAGGAAAGAGAGAAAATGCACAGAACACAAGAAATGTGTAAAAACCCCACAAAAACTCTAAGAAATAAAGCAGCACAATGCATCCATACATCAAGTATAGGACCCTTTAAGAATAAACCATCAGAAAAAAAAAATCAGAAAATAAGAAGAGCTTCTGAAATTTAAACAAAAGCAAAATATCAATAGAAAAACTGAAATAGAAAATAAATATCTCAAAAAGAGGAACAAAAAGGCAGAGGTAAAAAAACCCACAAACCATTAAATATGAAAAACAGTAGAGGGGCCAGCCCCGCGGAGGAGTGGTTGTTCGCCCGCTCCGTTTTGGCAGCCCGGGGTTTTGATGGTTTGGATCCTGGGCGCGGACATGGCACTGCTCATCAGGCCACGTTGAGGAGGTGTCCCACATGCCACAACTAGAAGGACCCACAACTAAAATATACAACTATGTACTGGGGGGATTTGGGGAGAAAAAGCAGAAAGAAAAAAAAAAGAAGATTGGCAACAGTTGTTAGCTGAGGTGCCAATCTTTAAAAAAAAAGCAAAACAACAAACCATGAGAGGATCAATCAAAGGTGTCCAAAAATGAAGCCAAAAATGGAACCAGAAAAAAAGAAATAGAAAATGAAAAGACCTTTTATCAGACTGTGGACAAATCCCTAGAGCTGCGCTAACGTGGTAGCCGTTAGCTGCCAAGGCTGCTGCGTTAAAGTTAAATGAAACCAAGATCTCAGTTTCTCTGCCACACTAGCAACATTCCAGGGGCTCTGTGGCCACTGTATTGGACGGCACCGATGGAGAGTATTTTCATCCCTGCAGCGAGTTCTACGGGACGGTGCTGCTCTGAATTGAGAGCACCCACTAAGTACCCAGCACAATGAATGAGAAAACACTCACTCAGACATTTTATTGTGCGATTTCCTAACCCTGGGAATAAAGACAGTATCTGAGGCCGTCTGAGGGTGAGGGCCCCTCCTGGCTGCCGGTCTGCCTGGCCCCATCTGACCACACCAGCCAAAGGAGAAGGAAGTGTGGATGCTCCCTCCCCTGGCTTATGTACGTCTTCCCACTAAAGGCTTCACATCTAAGAGTACAAAGAGCTCACCGCACCCTTTCTAGGGGCCAGGCACTGGGGAGGAGCATGTGACATCCCTTATGTTGCTTCTCTGTCACGCCAGGCCAAGAGTGGGTTCTCCTGTGCCCATTTTACAGAAAAGAGAAGGAAACGCTAAGTAACTTGCCCGAGATCACACAGCCAGGCCTTGTGTTTCCAAGATCCTCTGCTCTAACCATGGGACTCTATTGCTGCGTATGGGCTTTGTCCTGGGGTGGGGCTGGGGAGGGCGGTCTTTGATTTGACCTTTGGCTCATCACAAATTTTCCTATTCCAGGGTCTAAGTGCATAATAAAAACCAGAATCCCCAAAGGATTGACCCTTCCCCATGATGAAATGTCAGGCTGGAGGGTCTAGCCGATTTTAGGGGAAGCTCCCCCAGCACTTCCTCAAAACACAGCCCACAGGTCGCACTTAATCCAGGGGACTCAAAACCACGTCCCATCACAGGGCGCCTTCTGCCCGCCCAGCACAGTTCTGTCCCTCAGCACAGCAACAGGGAGCCCCGAGGGAGGGTGGGGCCGTGAGGGCTTCAACTCCCAGGGTGCAGAGGGAAGACCCTTTCACTAAGGACTACACAGTCGGCCCCCCGCTGCCGCATCTCAGTGTGAGACCCAGCGAGCCTAGGGGCAGCTCTCACTTTGCCAAGCCTGTCTGCAGGCTGTCGCAGGGCAGCCCTGCGCATTTCAGAAGGCACTTCCGTCTCCAGCCCTTCGTGTATCTGTGCTTTCGTCTAAGGTACGTCAAAGTGTGGCAGTAGGGAACACTTTCTCTTCACAATATGCTCCTTTTTATGTTGCTAATAAGTAATTTCAAACACAGCATTAGATTTTGAAACCAGTGCTTTTTTTTTTTTTCTGCTGTGAAATTGAGGCTTATTCATGGGAAAAAATGATAAGACCAAGGGACAGTTCCAAGTTGAGGGGCAGGAGAGCATGTGGGGGTGTGTGTCTAGGGTAAGGATGGGAGTGGGAGGGCACAAAATGGTCTCAGATGCTGATACTGGGAAGGAGGAAAGAGAAAGAGAGAAAAAAAGAAAGCAAAAATAAAATGTTGTGCTGCCAGACAATAGTTTTGTGGCAAGGCAAACGTTTCCTCCTTCCAGAGCCACTTGCCATTCACGGGGGCCATCCTTGCTTCTGCCACAGAATGCTGTCATCAGAGTTGGGAGAGAAAACCCAGGTATCCTGGGCTGGAGTCTGAAATGCGTGGGAAGAGCCCTGTCCTTATGGGAGAAGGAGTGTTGCCATTCAACGCACGTCGCCGTGTGTGTTCGTGTAAATAGCACATGTGCCCCTAATTCATATGACTTCAACCTGCTAGGAGTGCCGAGTTGTTAGCTGAATGCTAAATTAGATGCAGGTTTCTCAGAGCCTCTTTCAGATGGGGTAAGCCCACTCTCAGGAACAGACAACACAATAGAAAATGTGAAGTTCAGTTCTGAGAGCCAACTTGGGCATCTCAGGGAAACGGCTCACGAGAAAGACTTTCTGCTCTTCGCAGCCAAACCCCAAATGACCGGGTAACCAAATGGGAACCGTCCTGGGCAGGACGTCTCAGTTCTCAGCCAGGGCTCTGGGGTGTGTGGGGGCTTTTTCAGTTGAAGGACTCAACGATAAGCTTGAAATTGAGTCAAAGGAATAGAATTCAAAAGAGTAGAATTAACCAAAATAGACAATACTGTTAAACTTTGACTTTTACCAATCCATCTCCAAACAGATTAGCTCGAACACCAAGATGAAAGTGTTAGAGCTATAGTTTGATGATAAAAAAGAGCCCGTGTGTGTAGAGCAGAGAGAGATTTAAATAACCGGCAAGCACGTTCTGCCCACCCCTCTCACCTTGCCCTAAATTTCCATCTCTTAAACCCTTGCCCCACAGCCTCAGTGGTGGGGAGGTTTGAGACTTTTTTTTCTGGGTCTCCAGCTTTTATTTATTTCTGTCACCAACCCAATGCCTCTTAAGCAACCTTCTTATGGTTCCAGGCCTGGTGTTTTTATTAGTTGTGAAAATCTAATGTGTGATAGGCCTTAATTAAATCTCCTCCTCCAGTTTTCCCTCTAAATTTTGTTGCTGCAAAGAAATTTTTCCAACTGCCAATTGAAACTTCTGGCCTCTTGCAGGGTGTGTGAAGGGCATGGTGGTGGAGTGGGCTGGAGAGCTCGTCAGTCAGGACAAGCCAGGTTTTGCTGCAAAAACAATCAACCCCCAAGTCTCAGTGGCTCAGAAGGAAAGGCTTACTTCTCACCTCATAGCTGTATCACAGGCCAGCCCCCGTTCTGCTCCACGTGAACTGTGCTCTGAGATCCTTGCCTGTGGAGTGTCTCTATCTGGAACTGGCTGGTGTGACAGAGGGAAAAGAGATATGGCCAACCACATGCTGGCTTTGAATGCTCCACCTGGAGCTGGCACATTTCACTGCTGCCTGCATTTCATTGATCAAAGTGGGTCACTTGGCCATTGCTGAGTTCTGTGGGAAGGAAGACCTAATTCTCCTGGCGGAGGAGGGAACTGTAGGGGCAGTCAGGATAGTCCACGGAGGCAGCCCACTGGAAAGGGGCTTTCTGTCCACTCTGTCTTGAAATTAATGGACAAGGCTTGCCTGTGTATACAAGCTTTCAGGAAAAGCCTAAAGCTGATTATTCCATTCCCTTGCAGGAGGCACCCTATAAGCCTGGCATTACTGTTCCCCAAAGGATCACACAGAGCAGGGGTAATGTGTGGAGAACATTTTCCTTCAGTTCCACCCTTGCCTTTGAAGCCGAGCCACACATGAAAGTTCCAGCTCAGGCCTAGGCCTGCCCAGCCCGGGCCAAGCCACACTTTCCTCCTGGGCCCTGGAAAGCCTGCCTGCAAAGCCTGGGTGGCCCAGCCCTCTGGAGGCATCTCCCCCAGAAGACCAGAGGCCCCTCCATCCCATCTGGACCCCAGAGCCCAACTGTCTTGGCCAAGGCTACCCAGGGTGTCAGTTCAGTCAAACTCAAGAATATTCTTTTAATACTAAATAACCATGTAGGGCTGGCAGGGCTCCCTCCGCCTGACAGATGGCGAACACATGCCGTGGGCAGCCCCGCTCGGCACATCCATCTCTCTCTGCTGGCTGTCAGCACATCCTTTCAGCCAATGCCGCTTTCTCCCTTCAGCTCAGGATTGTAATGCAGAATCTCTTCTGAGAGCTGGGGGGAGTGGAGAGATTTTTCAAAGCAGGGGCAGGAAGTCCGGGTGCTGCTATCAGACGCTGTTAGATAGATGATCAGTTTTTCCCCGGCAGGATCTGGCTGCTCCTCTCCTGACTGGCCACCGTAGCAGCTCCTGTGTGGGCAGAGGGGCCTGGAAATCGCACCAGCAACTGCAAACCATTTCGGGTTTGTAAGATGGAACCCTTCCCATTATCACTAGGCTTTTCTTGTACTTTAGATTTCAAAATCAATCTTTTTTCACATCCCCTTAAGAAGCTTCGAGCATGTTGGAAAAGATAGCTTATAAAATTTCTCAATACTTGGAAAGAGAGAGGGGATTTCCGTGAGGATGTTCGGCTCGTGGAGACATGGGCACGCAGAGCAGTCGAGCAGCCAGCTCAGTGGCAGGCCAGGCATCTGGCTAATGTCCGAGTGTCGGAGCCACCCCAAGCTGCTCCTGCTCATTGTCATGCCCTGAAAGACCATCCCCACACCAACAACTTCAGATGTCTGTCTCCAGCCCAGACTTTTCGCCAGAGCTACAGCTCCACTCTTGTACGCCCGACTGCTTTCTGGATGTCTCCATTTGGATGTCTCACAGGCATCTCAAACTTCCTACATCCCAAACCAAACTCATGATTTTTATCTTGGTGCTTGTTTCTCTACCCATTTTCACAGTCTCAGTGAAAGTTGCCACCGTCTCCTCTGCTCGAGGCGGAAACCAGGGAGTCAGTCTTGGTTTCCTCCTTCTCTCTCTCCCGTCCACCCTCCCTTCACAGATCTGCTCCACCCACAATCCTTTCCAATCTGCCTCCAAGATATACCTCGAGTCTGTTCCCTTTTTCTACTGTCCCGGTTGCCAGGCTTATGCGAGCCTCGTCCCTTCACCCCGACTGTGACAACAGCCCCACTTCTGCTCTTGTCTCATCTCCACCCTGCCCTGACCCATTCTCCATGCACAGCCATTGGGATCTCCCAACATAAGCGAGGCCATCTCAAGACAAGGCTAAGAGCCTTCGATGACTAGAGAGCCAGATTCTTGTCTGCTGCGTGCGCGGGCTAGTCCTTGACCCTCATTCCAGCCCAGATTCGGTGCTGCCCTTTGCTACCTGCCCACAGCCCTGGCCTCTGTCAGTTCTTTGACCCTGCCTAGACTCCGTCTAGCCTCAGGACTCTGTGCATGCTTTCCCCCACTGCCTGGAATGTGCTTGCTAACTCTCCACTTGACCAACTCTTTTTGGTCACTTAGGTATCAGCTCAAAAGTTTGTAGCTTAAGGCAGATGTAGAGGTGAATCTGGAGGGGTGATTGGAGGCCTCATGCCAGGCAAGAGGTTTGGCAAGAACGATGTATGGAAAGGATTTGGCATCCCCTGCGCATTGGGTGCGGACTGGCTGAAGCTGTCCTATAAGGCGTTAGCAGGGCATGTAGAATGCAGAAGCGCTCAAAGCAAGTGGGCCAGGTAGAAAGGTGACACAACAAGCCAGGTGAGAATTTAAAAAGGGCCTGAACTGAGGAGGTGGCCTAAATTCAGAGAGCGACAGGGGACCAAGGGCAGGTGGGTGGGGGGATGGGGTCCACGTGTAATTGCTGATACTATCGTCTGGGGGAAAACTCTTGTATGGATTGCTTTTCTTTTCTGAACCCCTCTCTGGCATGGGAAGGCTCTCCTCCAGGCCTGGCATTTCCAGTTTAGATGCTGCTAAGGGATCATTTTATGTCCAAGGTTCCTGCTGGCTGCGCAGGCTTCCTTGCTTGGGATTTGGGGTAAATTACCATTGCTTAAGTTCAGCAACGCTGGTGTCTTCACATGTGTTTGAAGAAAAGGAATCAAGGGTGGAAAGTGGCCAAGGTCCTCCAGAGAAAGAGCAGCAAGATTCCCACGAATGTCCTTTGGGGCACCCCACAGAGGGGGCACTGGGCAACTGAGGGTGCCTGTGCTCCCAGGGGCACTCTGGCAGGAACATCCTGGGGCCATCTGTGAGACAACGCAGCCAAGTAAAAATCTTCCAGAAAATGGTGTGAATCACTGCTTACCAAAAATAGTAATGGTGCGGGAGAAACCCAAAGCAAGCACCAGTCCTCCATGAGCGTTCTCACACCGTGTATTTAAAGTCTGTCTTCATGTTGTTTATTGACACTGAGTTTTGCATTTAGTGATTTTCCTCATTGTAATGGTTTGTCTTCTCCAGTCAATGCTTTGCCTGCCTTTTTGTGTCCTGGGTTTGTCTACCAAAGGCATGTATAACCAGCTACTGCAGGTTAGTGCAGAGGCAAAGGTCTTATTTATTTTCTCCCTTAGCTTGAATCAACCTACTAAGGAGGAAGTCTCACCACTTTATAATTCGTCATTCACTATTGAACATGCAAAGCCATGTTTAGTGGGGAATGGAAAGAAAATGCTAATTTTGAGAAGTAGACCTGAGGCCTTTAGCAGGAAATAGAAATGTAGGGATGGACAAGGAGTCCCTGGCCTCTGTCTGGATCACAGTCCACTTAAATGCTTATAGAAATGCAGGGTTTGGGGCATTTTAACTTTTATGATGCTTGAGATATGAAGAAACTGCCATTATATACTTTGAAAAAAAACAGGCACAGTGGTACTCTGTTCCAAAGATACTTTTGTAGACAGTGAATGATTTATTATTCCATATGACATGCCCAGACCCTGAGTAAAGTTGCATTTGAGCAGATCACTTTATTTTATATAACACGTATACAAGCCGAGATTTGCCCCCAAGAGGATCAAAGGCAAGAAGCTGCGACTGATCCATTTGTGGTGTCACGCCGGCTCATCTTGTGGCTCATTCTGTTGCCATTTGGAGGTAATATGGGGGACAGAGTGTTTTGAATGAGATTTACTTTGTAGATTCCACCCCCCCCCCCCAAATGTTTATCCTTGTATGAAGGTCAGAAAGCATCCATGAGTTTTTTCAGGGGCTTAAAATATTTTTTCCATGTTTTTCCTTTATCTCTATTTTAATAGGTAATGTGCATAGCACTTAAGAAAGCACAGACAATATTTAAGTGTATTCACTGAGCAGCAAGTTAACCTCCCACCCCTGTCCCCCAACCAACCTCTGTTATCAGCTGCGTTTCTCCTACCAGAAATGACCTGCACACACACAAACATGCGTACACACGGGTGTGAATGTGTGTGTCTACATACACGCTAAAGGACGTGACTGAAACATGCTCCATCTACTGTTCTGAGTCTTACATTATTTACCTGAACATATTTCTTTGGGATTGAGTTGAACTACTAAATAAATTAGCCCAACTAGGAAACTCCCTTCTGTGAACTACAGAGTAGCAGCCAGCAGGAGCCCGGTTTGCTTTGCTTGGGACACACTTCGATTGCTGAAGGAAAAACTCTTGCGCACTTACTCCCCCAGTTTCTTGTAGCTTTCTTCTTCAGCTCCCTTCTGGTATTAACTTCCATTTCCTTATGTTTGTTCAATGTCTTTCATCTTTCCTTTTTTTCGCTTCCATGACTCTGTGCTTCTCTCTCTTTTCTCTTGCATACACTCCCTCTCTGTTTCGCCTTGGCCCCCTAAGAGCCGTTCTTGCTTCCTCTGACGTGTTCTCATTTCTTTCTGGCGACCTTTCTTCTCCCTAAAGAATTAGTCTGGCTTTGCATGAGGCAGCCCCTTCATGTCAGTGATTGACACAACATGTTCTTTTTGGCAATTTAAGGTTTTCCTTTTTGGTAAAATATATTAGTTCAAGAGGGTTCTGCTTGGCACTGGTGTTATTTCTGGTCTGCAGGGAAGTGTTGCTCATCCTTCCAGCTTTCCAGCTGGGTGGAACAGAAAGAGGTTGAAGTGACTTGTCCAGCATGTCAGGAAGGAAGTCAGCAATTAGGCGAAATCAGGATTCGTGGTCATCCTGTCCCCCTTATGCCAACAACAAGCAGTTGTCTATGAGAGACAGAGAGACAGAGAGAAGGGAGAAGCGAATAGTCATAGGAGCAAAAAGAAGGGGAGATGAGAAACACTGAAAACACGTGAGAAAATGGAAGTTCATAATGGAAGGGAGCTTCTGCAGGCAGGCCCAGCAGCCAGAAGGAGGTTGCTGCAGATGCAGAGGACTCTGTGTGCCTGTAATCCTTGAGGACGAAGGATTTCCTCTCCCTCTGTCCTTGCACAGACCCTGCATTCACACATCAGTTACAAGTGCCGCCTTCGTGGGCCCAGGGGCCAAGAGCGTTGCGGACCAGAGGAGAAGGGGCTTGTTGGTGGAAAGGGGCCGGATAGGAGAAGCAGGACCTGGGGCAGGAGAGAAGTCTGAGATGGTGAGTCCTTAATATGGGCAACAGGGCACTGCATTTGCTACTCCAACCAGGACCTGGTCCACAAGGCAAGAGGTGCTGGGTGGATGGACACTTCTTCCTGCCCTCAGGCTGTAGCCAGGAGACAGACCAAGGGCTTCCCCAGCCATGGTCTGGGCATGACGGAGCATGTCCTTCAGGCTTTGCCCTCAGGGCTCCTCCTCAGCAAAGCCTTCCCACCCTCCCTCTCCTCACGCCAGATCCTGGGAGCACCTGTCACTCGCTCACGTGCTGTTTTCCTGGCTGCTTTATGTTATTTTATTGTTTTATTTGTAGTACTTTCTATCTTCCTCCATTAGAACATCAACTCTACCAGGGCAGAGTGTTGAGTCTGTTTTTCAAGTTTTTCTTCCCATTTTGCTCACTGCAGGGTCCCCAGTGCTCAGGACAGAGCCCGGCACACAGTAAGTGCTCATTCAGCATTTGTTGAATGAATGAGTGAGTGAATGAATGAATGAATGAACAGACAGTTCATGCGAGGACACTTGTGATATAACCAAGACAGGGAGGGCCTGGATGCTTCCTTAGCAAAGTGATGCCAGGCTGCTTATTCTATGAGAAATGCAGCCAACATCACACTGACTGAAGGAACGGCTCTCCGCAGGTAAGAAAGGAGCATCTTAGGACTGAAATCCCTTATTGCTGATGCATGCTGGGTTTGCGTTTGGATGTTTTCAGTGCAGCTGACTGGAAGCTGCTGGCCATGCCCCTGCCTCCCCGCCCCCCCCACCCTCCTAGAGGCCACAGCAGAGGAGTCTCAGCCTGGCCTTCCTCATCTGAAGGGAGGGGTGGCTCTTCTCAGGGAAGAGGAGAGAATGGGCAGGGGGTGGGGACAGCTCAGGAGCTCTGCCTTCCTCCCAGGAGTGAGGCCTGAGAAGGACCCCCACCCATTACACTGTCAACGAAAATAATCCATAACCAATCTATAAATGAAAATGTGGGTGAGTTTATTCTGAGCTTAAATCTTAGGATTATAACCCGGGAGAGTCTTTCCACAAAGGAACAGAGCACTCCAAAGAAGTGGGGGTACACAGGGTGGTTATATACCCTCAAAGAGGGTGTTTCACATATGATTGAAATGTCCCTCCCATAATAGTCACAAGATTGCCCTGTCTGCACAGCGCTTGATGGACACAGCAGGTAGTGGGTCTGCTATCTTCCTGGGCGTAGCAGGAGGCAAGTCTATTGTCTCGAGCTGGGCGGTCACAGGTGAGCAGAGCAATCATTTTCTAGCCTAAGGAAAGATGCTTAATCCTTAAGGAGATGCCAATGTTGGGAGGGGGAGGGAAGTTGCACCTTTATCTCAAGGGCCTTTTGCTCTTGCCACAGGGAATCTCTAAAGCAGATATACGATGCATGCTCAATGGAAGCGGATGCTGTGGGTGTGGTGGGTGTTGTCAAATAAAAATGGCAAGTAATAGGATATATTGGAAAATATGAGGAAGCCATTTGGTATAAATCTAATTCAGCCTGAAGTTGTTTTTCCAAAAGGGCCTGACCATGGCTGTTGGGCGTGCATTGTATATCTGCTTTAGATATTTCCAATGCAAGAACAAAGGCCCTTGAGATAAAGGTGCAACTTCCCTCCCCCTCCCAACATTGGCATCTCCTTAAGGATTAAGCATCTTTCCTTAGGCTAGAAACTGATTGCTGCGCTCACCTGTGACCGCCCAGCTCGAGACAATAGACTTGCCTCCTGCTACGCCCACCAAGATAGCCAACCCACTACCTGCTGTGTCCATCAAGTGCTGTGCAGACAGGGCAATCTTGTGACTATTGTGGGAGGGACATTTCAATCATATGTGAAACACCCTGTTTGGGGGTATATAACCACTCTGTGCACCCCACTTCTTCGGTGCCCTTTCTTCCGTTGGGAAGAAAGGCCCCGGGCCATGGTCCTCAGATTTCAGCTCAGAATAAACTTACCCAAATTTTCATTTATAGATTGGTTATGGATTATTTTCGTTGACACTGTGAAGCAGATTGTATTTTCTGATCCATGTGCCCTTCCGCATGCTCTTCTGTCACTGGCCATGGAGAGCTGGAGTCTAACTCCCAGCCCTTGAATCTAGACAGGCTCTTGACTTGATTGTAACTAAAAGGATGCAGTGGAAGTAACACTGAGTGAATTGCAAAGCTAGCTTAGAAATGGCCATGCAGCTGCCCTCTGGTTCTTCTGGGATCCTCACTCTGGGGAAGCCAGCCAACCAAGGAAGGAGTACAGTTACCCCGAAATGTCCTTGAAAGAATGACCATGTGATTCTTGAATCAACAGTCCCAGGAGACCCAGTCTTCCAGCCACCCCAACCAAGGTGCCAGACATGTGAGTGAAGCTGTCCTGGATGTTCCAGACCAGCCTATTTGCCAGCTGAGTACCACTGAGTGACCTCCGCCAATGCCATGAGGAGCAGAAGAATCATGCAGCTGAGCTCTGCTTGCATTCCTGGCTGTGAAACATGATAAAATTGTTGTCCTTTTAGGCCACTAGGTTTGGAGGAGGTTTTTCATGCAGTAATCATAACAGGAATACTCTACTCGAAAACCCCAAGGCTGGTTGAACCCAATCATCTTCCTTCTGTGTTCCTATTCTGGAGTAGCTGGAGAAAATCACAAAGTAGGGATGACTGGCTTTGTTTTAAAATTCAAACAGACGCCATGCCTAATCACCCTGCTATGCTTGTCTGGTGAGCTTGCTGCTTCCAGATTCATCTATTTCATACATTTCCTCTTGCCTCAAATCCAGGCAGCTGGATATATGAGTCTGTAGTTCAGGGGAAAGGTTGAGGATAAAGATAAAATTTTGAGAGTCACCAGAGACTAACTGACATTTGAAGCTATGAATCTGGATGATATCACTAGGCTGGAGTGTGAATGGGGAAGAGAAGGGAGTCAAGGACCAGTCCTCCAGCTCTCCAAGGTTTAGGGATCCAGAAGAGGAAGCCCACAACGTGGATCGAGAAAGATGGCCATGGGGTTGGAGTGAAACCTGGGAAGGATAGTATTCCAAAGACCAAGAGATAAGAGAGATTCAGAGGCAAGTCCTTGAGTAGGTGAAAGGAGATAAGGGAAAGAATGGACAGGCGGGATTGGTCTCTGACACCTGGAGCTTCCTCCACGGCAATAGACAGTGACAGGGAGAAGGTGTGTGCACACGCTCCTGGATTCTAGGTTAGATGGCAGTGGGGTGAGGGCACTCCCCATTAATGCTGTTGACTTTCTCTGCGAAAGTGTGCATGTCTAATAGGCATTTCAGCCTCAATATGTCTAAAACTCAACTCCTTCCTCGCCTCCAATCCTTCTTGCCCCTGGGACTTCCCCAGCTCGGTTAATGGTGTCACCATCCACCCAGCTGCTTTGACTAGAAGCACGTGGTTCCTCACTGTCTCTCACACCCCATATCCAATCCAACAGTAAGTCCTTCTGGATTTACCCCAAAAGGTGCCTCACATCTGAGCCCTTCCCACTGTTCCTGTCACCTTGTTCCAGTACCTGATTACTGCTCTTCTCAATCTCCTGCCCTGTTTCCCCTAACCCATGATCTACAGTGCTCTAAAAGGAGAGAAATTTAAAAACCAAAAATCCAATTTAACAAACTCTCCAGTGGTTTCCATCATACTTAAAATAAGATTCCAACTCCACAGGCACCAGTGGGCATTGATTTTGGGTTTAGTAAACATTGGATTTGGTAAATAGATGACTCAGCTAGAGAAAAAGGAAGCTGAGACCCTGACGATTGCCTCCTCAAAATAGACAGGTCCTAAAACCCAGGTTACCATTGGAATTATTTTTGTAGTTGTGGCTTAGTTTAGGGCTATTCCAGCCCATGAATGAGGTCTTGTTAGACAGTGGGACAGACTCTTGTCTAAACAGTCCTGTGAGAAAATAGTCCTGCGGCCTGGTAAGTCTGCTACCTGCCCTCTCCCATCATCAGGCCTGTGCTCACCAGCTGGGGCCACTAAGTCCTTTGCAGGATAAACTACATTTAAATTTCACAATTTAGGCTCCCCACTAGCCCCCCACTGATACCACCCTGGATGGCTTGCCTTGTTACTGTCCCCTGCGTGGCTGCCACTGACCATGAGGAACATGGCCTCGTTATGGCTGAGCTATGGTGAAAGCCCTGACTCTCCCCTGGGATCCTGCCACCACCTCAGTGAGGAGGGGGAGAGCTGCCTTGTTATTGCAGGTGGGGGTGGAAGTCCGGGTGCCCCGCACGGTCTCCACTGACACAGGAGGGAGGTGTGGGGGTATAGGAAGAGAGGCTTGTCACTGCCCAGTGGGTTAAAAGTCTTTGCACCTGATTCAGCCTTCTCTGACAGCACCCGGGCGACAGGGTTGGGGCCTTGTTACACTTTGGTGAGGGTGGAAGTCTAGGCCATTGAACCTTTGCTGGCAGAGGCGTTTGGGGGCTCAGTTTCTTCTGTGGTGTCTGGCTGGAGTAGAGTGTTATTGTCTAACAGCTCCCTGTCTTGATGGGCTGTCCCTGTCCTGGCCCTTTGACTAGGGAGAGAGGCTTTTCTTGCAGGTTATTTCTGTCTGTGCCCATTGGTATTTCTGGATTGACGAAACACGCAGATGTCCACTACAGAGTTAGAAGCTTGCTCGTGATGGAGCTGGGGCCCAGATGCTGGAACTCGCTTTCAACATGGTTCTAATCCTCACCTAAAGGTGTTGAAAAAGAAGTATATTAGAGGCCCCCAAAGACACTTAAGAGCAGAAGACTGCCCTCGTTACCAGGTGTATTCAGAAAGGTTTCATGAACTCTAGTCTTCAGGGTGTCTACACAACAGGGCTCCTGGCAGTGATCATGGCCCACACAGCAGGATTCTGACCACAGATTAATTTTGAGAAGAGCAAGACTATAAAAGGAAACCTCCAAGAACCTTCCAGGGGTGCCCTAGAGTAAGTTGTGATGCTGGACAAGCAATGCTCAAAAGAAGACGGCACTGAGCTTAGCTGCCGTTCTAAAATTTTAAAAACATTTCTGAAAAAAAAAAAAACCCAAACAAAACCGGTTGTATACTGAGGCAGTTGCCCCAGTTCCACCAGCCATGTTTTGCCTCAGAACACTCCAGCAACACTCTTGTCACCCCTAAGCCCTTTATCCTCAGGAGAGGGCTATTCCTTCAGCAGAGCAGCCACCCCTCACAGACATGGCTGTGGTCCCACATTAACGCTCCAAGTTGACACTTTGTTGAGTTGTCAGCTGGCAGTCAAGCTGCTGAATCCTCCACTTGGGGGTCCTCAGCGTTTCTTTTTCTAGAGTCCGACTTTTGGGTGGTGTGGACTGTGCTTCACACAATCAGGTAAACCCTTTTAGCTTTAACTTTTAAAATCAGGTAAGTGGCAGTCCTAGAGTTGAGAAATTGACTGTGAATGTAATACGTTTCCCCCTCTCTACTTTGGGAATGAATTCTGGGAGGCTGGCTATTTAAAGATAGACTGTTGGGGTCTTTGGAACTGTCAATAGGAAGCTGTCATTTAAAGATAATCTCTTCTGATTGGACTTGGAAGGTTTTAGTGGAACTTAAATTTCACTAAGGCTATTTGTCCAGTTGTGTCTGAAACCTACTACGCAAATCCCAGGTAGCAGGCGTGGCAATTCCAGGAAGATGATCCAAGTGCACACTCTATGGAAGTCCCAGTAGCGATGTTCTCAGGGAGACTTGGTCTAGCTGAGCAGATAGGACCTCAAGGTATGAAAAGCTGAATGATGATAAAGGATTTAAATAGTTTGAAACCAATGGGTGCCACGTGATTGACTGGTTGATGACTTGTACATGTTACACTTTGCAGGAAGGAGAGAACGCTTTCCAGTCTGGAGAAGCTGGACTTTGAGCTGGTGCAGGGAGGAAACGAGGGTGGGATTTGGAAACCTGGAGGGCCAGAGGAGGCAGCCCGGATATGCGGGAGGCATATTTCCAGCAGAGGTAAAAGCGTGGATGTTGGAACCTGCCCGGGGCCCTCTCAGGCAGTGAGAAGACCAATCTGACCAGGGCAGTGGGTCAGGTCAACTGAGCCAAGGAGAGAAGTGGGGGCTGGGTTGTGGAGAGCTTTGAAAATTGGTTGGCTTTAATAATCAGTTGATACTTATTGATCACTTACTGGGAGCCATGCAATGTTCTAAGCCTTTCACATGTGTTTTAATTCTCATATTGTTGTTGTTATTGTCAACACCTTTCTGTAGCTGAGGAAACTGAGAAGCAGGATGCTTAAGTGACTTGCTCAGTCAGAGTAAGAGCGAGGAGCAGGGTGTGAACCCAGGCCAGCTCTGCTCTACTGGCTCTGGTTAGGGTTAAGCAGTTTAACTGGCCCTGTTGACAAATCTGGCACATGGCTTCTCAGCGAGGGCCAGGTTAGTATTGGCTTACGGTGAATATGTACCTCGGAGTGCTATTGGATGCCCAGACTTTTCCTGCGACGGCACTTGCATCTCGTCCTGGGGGATCCTGGAAAGGCATTTACCAAGTGTCCCAGTCATCTAAGTCCAGGCACAGCGGGAAGAGTGAGATGCGTTAACTCCCCCTAAGTGATTTTGGAGGTGAAGGGCTCTGATCTAGTTGTGTGGAATCTCACACTGAGCCCAAACAAGCCTGTCTGTGTCCCACCAGTGGGGTTGCGGCATCAACTAGGTGAATCACATTCATTTGTTCTGTCATTTGTTCACTCAGCGAGCATTAGTTGAGTGCCGTACACGTGTCAGGAGCTGAGCAGGATGTGAGGAATACAGGCAAACTACCCTCAGGTAGATTAACTTTAATTAATGAGATGATTTCAGATGGCTGTGTGATGTCAGTGGAACAGAGTGATGTCATAAGGAGTCAAATAGGTGGTGGGGAGAGGCCTGAGCTCATGACATGCAGGATGGACCTGAAGGATTCAAGGGAGATGGCAAGGGGAAGAACAGGGCAGACAGTCTCAGCAGAAGCAACAGGAAGAGCAAAGCCCCTGTGGGGAGAATGAGCCTGATGAGTTGGGGAAAAAAAGGCCAGGGTGGTGGAGAAGACAAGTGGGGAAGAGCAACAGGACATGGAAGCTCTGAGGGGGTGTGGTCAGCCAGGGCCTGGTAGAGTTTGTGGTAAGGAGTGTGGACTTTATCCCATACGTGAGGGGAAGTCACTGAGATTTTCAATCCCAGGAACAAGAAGACTCACTTAATTAGCATGTGTCTAGAGGGGTTTAAACAAATTTTGTCCAATTGCCCTCCTGGTGCAAGTCCCTGGTGACACATATCTGTTGTTACAGGCAGTGGTTGGGTAGGAGGTGGGGGCACTTCCATGAAGAGCCCTCTAAGGCAGGACAGAGAGTAGGGAGCCCTGACTGAGAAGACCAGAGAAACCAGGATTCTGAGGGAGCAGCTCTTGGAAATAGCAGATGAGGCCTCTTGTAGTTTTTTGACACACTTCACATGGGGAGGCGGGATCCATGTCCCCATCTCTTGAATCTGGGCACGTCTGTGACTGGATAGAGTGTAGTAGAGTGACGCTACGAGACTTCTGAGGCTGGGTCATAAAAATCAATGCAGCTGGAACATGCACTCTCGGAGCCCTGAGCTGTCATGCAGGAGTCAGGATTTCCTGAGTCAGCCATGCTGGGGAGGCCACATGGGCTAGCAACAGTCCCAAGCTGAGCCTTGTGTTTCAACTATTTCTGCCAAGGTGCAGGAGAGTGAAGCCATCCGCTAGTTGAGTACCACTGAGTAACTTTCATGGCTGTCTCACAAGACAGAAGAATCGTTCTGCTGAGCCCTACCCAAATTCCTGCCAATAAAACCTTACCGGTAAAATCATGAGATACAACAAAATAACCACTTGTTTAAAGCCACTAAATTTGGGGGTAGTTTATTAAGGAGCAATAGTAACTGGAATGAGGTCCTGTTGCTACTGGCCCTGCCACTCTTCTTCACCCCAGCCTGAGGGAGGAGATCTCCTTGAGGAAGCCTGGAGAATATGATCCTTTGTTACATTCAACGCCAAGGAGATAGACTCTCCCACCCGTTACTTGGAAACAGAGTGTTGTGGAGGCGGGGATTGGCTAGCCAACTCAGCTGCCAGATTTACCTGCAAGTTGAGATCCTCAGATAAATTGCCATTTTAGGTCCCTTACTATAAACCGGCATTCCATCCAGAAGACCAGCTTCTTCAACCATGGCTGACATGCGGGTTATGGCCAGTGCCCAGAGGAGGGCAGTGGTGTGCCCCATGGCCAGCAGCTAGCAGGGAGGGCCATCATACACGTTTCTTGGGGTCGTTTCTCAGGGACTTTCCACGAAAACATAGAGTGTTTCAAAGACCCTCAGCTACCTTTGGAGGCAAATGCCTTAGGCCACAAATCACCAACTGCAGAATGCTCACTCCAGAGGTGCTGCAAGACCCTAGTTGGTTCCGGCTTCTGTGTCATCTTGTTTTTGAGAACTGATTCCATTCTGAGACAAAACACATGAGTCTTGTTTCCAAATAAAAGAAATCAAAATTCATAGCCTTTCCTCATAATGAAAGTTTGAGAAAAGGAAAAGCTGCGTTGGTCCCAGGCAGGGTTGGGTGATCTCTGGTTTGGCATCTTTTCTGTAAGTCACAAAACGAATTTATAAATGAGTGCTTAAGAAAACCCCAAAACAAAAGAGAAAAACTTCTTTGGCAAAACGAGAGTGGGAGTGGAGCTGTCTCGCTCTGGGGCAGCCTCTTAGAGGATCCCATGCGCGATTCCCAGCGGCAATGGGAACTGAGTTTCCTTCATTTCATCTATGTTTTATAATTGGCTCTTAAATTGGCCATGGGATCTTATCCTCATTTCCAAAGATGAGGGGCCCTGCCCTCGCCCAAAGGCAGGAAGGCGAGCCAGAAGTCAGAGCTGAATGGAGTTCCCTGTGGCTCTTCCTCCTGGCAAGTGGTTAAGAACCATGGGAGACCCTTCGGCCCTCCTCAAACCCCGAGTTCCACAGTCACTGCAGGTGACTGCAGCGTCTCTCAGAGAAGAACAGGAAGTACAAACAGGTAGAGACTGACAATGGGGATTCATTGACTACCTTTGGTCTTTTTCCTTTTAATCTCTCTTATACTTTATTAGTTATTGTTAAATACTTTTGGGAGCATATTTGAGTTTGGCTATTAAACTAGCTTTTCAAGAATATTCATATATAAAGTGTGTGCATGTATTACTATTATTTTTATCTCAATTTTCTGCTGCTTGCTAATTCCAAGTTGGAATTCTTTATTTGGTAATTAGCAAAGTGTCGATACTAAGAGGATTTTATGGAATTAAAAAAAATTGAAACCAATAACATGGATTTCCCAATTCTTGAGGCCATACTTATCACATCTGCTTAGGAGATTACACATTGTTATCGATACGTGGATGTAAATAGTTTTGTTATAGGCAGAACATCTTAGTTAAAATACGAAAATATTTCTGGAACCTGAAAGACAGGAATATCAGCCTATTGCTGATTGTTCTTATATACTGAGAGCCTAACTCATTGTCTCTTTTTGTGATCCATATAATTCCACGAATCAGGAAACCAAAACCCAGAGATGGGAGTCTAACTTACAAAATGGTCTTCAAGGATTTTGTATGAGGAGAGGATAGATCTTTTCTCTTTTCTGTAAAAACAGTGAAACAAATTCTTAAAACACACTAATAGCTGAGAATTTGACAATCAATTTATTCACAACAGTTGCACTGAGTTACCATATACCCCAAATAATTTACTTTCATTTTCATCTGTTTTAATATGTATTTTGGTTCACCGGGTCGTGTCTTTGAGAATCCAGCCCTTTTTCATTTCCTTCCCATTTCTGACGCCGGATCGTGACGCCAACTAACTTGTGCACAGTCCCACCAGGCCCAAGGATCCGATGTAGATTTTTATACAGCCCCCTGGAAGCTGGTTCGAGGGAGCCTGGGCTTTCCCTTCCTGGCCAGAGGAAGCTGCTGCATAGAGAGGCTGGGCGCCTTGTGCAGATGCGGCCGGGAGGCCTTCTCCCGCGCTCCGCATGCTGTTTCGTTTATTATTTCTCTTTATAGCCTCTGTGCTGCCAATAAAGTAGGGGTCATAAAATTAGAGTGCGGTTGCCACGTACGGTTTCCCAGATTTCCATGTTGGGAAGCCCAAAAGTTCCTGATCAGCGTCACTGAGTATTTTCAACCAGCTTAGCTCAGGGATGCGGAGATGGAGAGCATAATTTAAAAAAAGGGAGGAGGGGCGGGAAGCAGGAAAGCAAAGCGAAGCTTGCCATTTTGGAGCGAACACATGCCTTATATGGAAGAACGGTTAGTCATTTAAGGCAAATTTGCCATCTTCACTGCCCTTCTCTTGCATGAGGACCACATCCGCCACAGGCAGCCCCCGGCCCCGCAGCCCTGACCACGCGGGAAGAGCCGGTCGCCGGCGGGGCGGGGCGGTCTCCGCAGAGCGGGCGGCGCGCGCCTGCGCAGGAGGCTCGGGCTTGACTGGGCGCCGCCCGGGTCTGCTGCCGACGCTTCCCCAAGACTCAGCTAACCGGCAGGTCGTTTGATTTTTGTCTCCGCTCGCCACTCCTTTGTAAGGGACATCAGTGGCTCTCTTTGAAGAGGGAAAACGTAAGGAGGTCTCACCACAAAAACAGTCTGCAGAGAAATTTTCTTCGTTGCTATTCGAAAGCAGGGCTGTGATTTAAAAAGAAAAAGCAAGCACTTTCCTTGCTCCTGCAAATGACATTCCCCTAAACACAAAATCTAAAAAAGACATGTTTTTATTGCAGGTCCAGGAAAATAGCTAATGATATTGTTAACTGCCTTTGGATGAGGGCTACGTGTACATGATCTCGTGAGATTTTTACAGCCACCCGGTTGACGTGGGTACTGTGATAGCCCCACGCCGCACGAGAGAGGACCTGCACCCACTTGCTCAGGGTCACACAGCTGCTAATTCTAGCCTGAGTCTAGCTTGCCCCCGAGCTCACGCCCGTGACGGCCATGCAGTATTTTGTCCCCAAACCTAATGCTCCTGGCCTGGTGGCAATGGCTGCCTCCGGAGAGGAGCTCCCGCGGAGCAGTGGCTCTTAATGGGGAGGGATTTTGCGCCCCGGGGGACATCTGGCAATGTCTGGAGACATTTTTGATTGCCACAACTTGCAACTGGTCAGGGGTCTTACTAAACATCCTACGGTTTGCAGGACAGTCTCCACGACAAAGAATTATCCTGCTGAAAATGTCCGTAGTTGTCAGGATGGAGAAGCCCTGCCGTCCATGCTTCCGTTCTATGACATTTAAGTTTAATGTGGTTTATTATGTTGTGAATAGAGAGGAAACTAGAGGGTGAAACTGAGACAGCTCCCATAAATTGTCACCCATGGCAATGTCAGCCCGTGTCCTTGTGCACAAAATGCTTCTGAAACCAAACCCAACCCCACAATACTGCCTCCTTAAAACCTGAGTGAGATGTGCACATCTGCGGGCTCAGTGTTGCGGACAGTCGACAGTCGCCTTCCTGCTGTTGTCTCTCTTCTCTCCTTCTTTGTAACAGCTGCATCTGGATCTCTAGCGGATTCCCGGTGAGCCGGACATGGCCCCAGATCCCCGGGCAGAGCCTGTTGCCCTGGGCTAGGCTTGTGACCTAAGCAAAGGGAATGTCCACATATTTTCTGGGAATGGTGAGACAGCAGCTCTTCTTCTAGGTGTGGGTGACAGTGAGGTCAGAGGTCAGAAACAGCTCGGCAATTTTTTTTCTGTGTGGGGAGGCCCAGGCTGATCACAGCCCTGCAAGCCGGCTAGCACTCTGGTAACCAGGAGTCCACCTCCTGTTTCTGACCTCTATGCCTTAGCTGAAGCAGTTCCCTCTTTCTGGAACAGCTTCCCAGGGCTGATTTCTTGCCCTCTCCAATGCTCAGGCCCAATGCCCACTCCTCCATGAAGGCTTCCTTGGTTACTCTTGAATTCTTAGTCTGTTTATTGCCTGTAAGGTCTGAGATAAATGACGTATTTTCATTATCTACCCAACTAGATTATAAGCCCCTGGAAAGCAGGATTGTGTCCTATATTTCCCTGTATTCTATTGTAGGGGAGGAGGACATTTCCTCTCCCCAAATGGGGGTTCGTCTAGCTGGAGAACAAATTAAATTCACATGAGACAGAATAGCAAGAGAAAATTAAACAAAGCTTTATGAGGAACCATGGCCCGAAGGAAGAAAGGGCACCGAAGAAGTGGGGTGCACATAGTGGTTATATAGCCCCCAAACGGGGTGTTTCACATATGATTGAAAAGTCCCTCCCACAATAGTCACAAGATTGCCCTGTCGGCACAGCACTTGATGGACACAGCAGGTAATGGTCTGCGATCTCGGTGGGCGTAGCAGGAGGCAAGTCTATGTCTGGAGCTGGGCGGTCACAGGTGAGCGCAGCAGCAATTGGTTCCTAGCCTAAGGAAAGATGCTTAATCCTTAAGGAATGCCAATGTTGGGAGGGGGAGGGAAGTCAGTTACAGGAGGTTACCAGACTAGCACAATAAAATGCAGATTTTAAGTCCTTGCCTTTGGTATTGATTAAGAGTTTTTAGAGAGAAGGTCATCTCCTTTCTTCTTCCTGGTACAGAGAGGGAGGCAACTTTTACATATAGAGATTTACCTTACAAATGTAAACGTGTCCTAACAAAGGGCAAGTTCCATTCCTCAGAGCCTCCTTGCCTGTCCCAGTTTATCAAAAGCAATGAGCCTCAAATAATCCTGATGCCAAAGAGACATATCTTGGGGTGGCCAATTCCAGGTCCCCACACTATGCAGTACCTATGGATATGTGTTGTCTGAACAGAGCCACATGGGCCGTGTGACAGGGGGTCCTGCTTGGGTGACTTTGCCTTTTGGGAGAAGAGGAGACAGGGTTTGTGACGCTGCACTTCCAAGCGGCTCTCGACCAACCAAGGGAGCCACGCATTTGTAATACTCATGCTCTCAAACGGCTCTGGCCTGTTGCCTCTGGCTTCTTTTCTGCTCTTTCCTTTGTGACCATTTCTTAGCTCTCCATCCAGCTTCCCCACTTCCCAGCCAGGGAACTGCTGGCGGGTTCCTTGCTTCCCGCGCCTCCTCTCCTCACCTGAATCGGGTGTGGAGGGTAGTTAGGAGGCTCAGAGGAGCTGTTCCATGCATGGTGGGTGCTCACTGAAAGGCAGCTGTTTGAAGAGCAGCGGGCTGGGGGAGTACGGAGGAGGAAGCGGAAACAGGCAGTTTTATCAGCTCCTCATTATGCAGTTTGTCAGAGTTGGGGAATGTCTTACACACAGTCCTGCATTAAGATCCTGCTGGCCAATGTGGTGGCCGCTGGCTGCAGGTGGCTACTGAGCACTTGAAATGTGGCTGTTGCAAATTGACAGGAGCTGCCAATGTAAACCCACACTGGATTTCAAAGACTTAGTATGAAAAGAGGAATGCACGATATATTGTTAATGCGTCTTTTTACATTGACTGTATGTTGAAGTAATATTCTGGCTATATTTGGTTTAATAAAATGGATTATTAAAATTAATATCACTTTATTATTTTTCATGTGGCTATGAGAACATTTTAGATCCCACCGTGACTCCCATGGTGCTGGTCTCGGCAGAGCATCCTGTGATGTGCCTTCTGGATGGTGGGTAGAGCTTCCATCCCACACACCGTCCTTGCATTGGACTGTGATGGTTGAAACCCCACTATAGCAGCCTCATTCCTTAGAGGCCTTGTGCCCTGGGAAATTTTAAGTCTCCCTGGGGGATATTAAACTGCTGTCAGTCATTTGCACCCTAATATGAATGAGCACCAGGGTCTCTTTTTTTGGTGGAAAGCAGATTTTGGTATGAGGAAGTAGAGTTGGGGGGAGGCAGAGGGGAGCGAGGACTGTGAGAGCAATGAGTAGGTGAAAGTGGGAAAAGGGTCCCCACGACGTGAGTGAAGGGGTTGCTGAGCGGGGCGAGGGTGGAACTGGCCCACAAATGTTGCCTTCACAGCTTTGTGTCTTTATTCCTTTGTACTTCTCGGTTCTGACACAGTGGTCTGCATGTTGCAGGGGAAGCCACAGTAACTGTGTGGACTTGGTGACCAAAAATAAGATTCGATAGAAGGAGTCAGCTATATGGGACAGTTTCTCACTGGGTGTGATTTAGCCTTGAGCCTGCAAACCATCACCGGAGCAGTACCTGTCATTTCTTTATTGGGTAAAGGGTTTTCCTGAGAGTTTTCCCTCCTTCTCTATTTTCATAGCATATGGAGATGCAGTCAGAACCGTGACTACAAGGGAGGAACCGAGGCTCAGAGAAGAGGGAGTGGCTTGCTTTTGATGACAGAGAAACCAGAGATCCATAACCAAAAATTTCCCTTCTATCATTGCACCCCCGATAGACAGGCCGTGTGCTCCTCGCAGGTTCTCCAGGGAGGTGAGTGCTAACAGGTTGTCTCCCATTCAGAATTTCAGGGACACACCAAATTGGAGGGACGGGTCGTTTCCAAAATGATCTCCTGAAGAGGCAGTGCTTTGTTGAGCCTCTGTTTTCTTTGGTGCCGCTGAAGTGACTTCAAGCTCCTGATGTAAGGCTTGGGTTCCTTTAATTCTGAGGACAATACTACTGTTTTTTCAAATCATTTCCCAAAAAGAACTTAAATGAGGAATAATAATAATTAGTTCCCACAACGAGAGATGCAGAAAAGCGGAGAGGCTCATCGTGCCCGTGAGGCCCTGAGAACCGCCTGTGCTGCCAGGGTCTTAGTTTTGGGATGACCAACCTCAGAGGAGATTCTGAGCCCTAAATGCAATTCCTCAGTCTCTCTCCCATTCTGGTTAAAATTGTCCTCAGGTAAACTATCTCAACTATTTTTTCTTTTCTTCTTTTTCAAGGAGTATCAAAGATGCTGAGAAAGTCTTAGAACAGAGCTTAATCTGGGGGAGAAATAGTGAGCTCAGCTCGCCCAGTTCAGAAAGCAACTTTGAAGGGAACTTTCGATGTTACAATTCCTCTGGTTAGGAAGCTGTGAAGTCATAAAATGTTTTGAACAATAGCCTTCCGCACAAAAGAGCCCTTCTGTCAGTCGTTCCGTCTGAGCTTCAGCGCTCCCTCAGGAGCCACCAGGGCAGGATGAGGACTCTGTTGTGGGTCCCCCGTCCACCGTCCTCTCGACTTGCTGTCCATTTGGTCTCAATGCATTTATCTCCCCTTCGTCTTTTCTTTGTGTGGTCCGTTAGGAAGGTGTGGGAAAAGTGATTTTTATAACTTCTAGTCATGACACCTCTTCTGAGCCAAATGTTGTTAGTGCTGTGATTGGAGTTTTGTCTAGTCTGCCAGTTTACTTGAAAATATTGGCTGAGATCTACATCAGAAATATACACGTACTGGTGATTTGCAATCCAGTCAAATGGTTTGGCTTTCTTTCATTTCATTTATTTATTTTCAGAACACTGCTATGAATTCCTGAAGTGAAATGAAAGGTTTCAGTAATTAAAACTTCAACAGAATAGGTCCCTGATGGTAGGAAGTTTCTGGTGGCTTGGTTTGCGTCTTCTTTCCATCCTTCCTTCCTCTCTCCCTCCCTCTCTCCCTGTGGAGACCCATGGCCTCGAACAAAGGTGAAAAATGCCTGCCTGGACCATTTGGCAGCCCAGGCACAGTGTCGTGGCTCAGCGGGGAGGTCACGGGTGGGAGAGCGTTAGGCTCTGGTCTCAGGAAGCGCTCAGCAGTTATTTTTGCAGGCCGGGTGCCAGTTGTATGGATTGCTGGTATCCTGTGTACTAAACACTCTCCCTGTCATACCCATTCTTCTGGAAACCTTTAGTGCATTATTGCCAGCCTCCAACTACCAGTATCTGCACCTGTGTCTGAGGGCTCATTTCCTACCAATCCTGTCCCCCAATTGCACAAACCACACAGCCTGCCCATAGCCCACAAGAAGTGCCGAAGAATGAAGACACCCTGGGAGTGGCCCTCAGCAGCGACTCTGGGGAGTGGTGCGGGAACACCCCAAAGCCCTGCCCTTTGGAGGAGGATGCTGAGGCGGGGGTTGCCCGTGACTTAGGGCTCCCCACAGTCGCCTACTATGGTGGCTGGCCTGATGGAACAGCTTTTAGTGGCCTCCCTGTGCTCCTTCTGTCTCCCTGCCAGAGTCCAGACCTCCACTTGGGTCCTTGCCTCCGGATCTGCTTCTAGGGGAACCAAGAAGTCACCTGGATACAGCTGGTCACAAAAGTGAGTGATGTTGGGCCTCAAGGAAGGGGGTGTACAGGTGTGCATGGAATGTGTATCTTGCTGTGTATGTGTTTACTTACACAAATAACTTTCCCTCAGATTCTTGGGATGGTCTTTATTGTGCTAGGATTTCCTGTGTGCGGTCTTGGACTCTCAGCCTGAAAGCATGTGGGTGGACCAGAAACTCTGATGGCAGAATTTTCTGGACAATGTCAGCCCTGGGAAGAGTACGCAATAAAATATAATTATCTACAGAACTATCTCTAAGATCAAAATCTAGGACTCTCATAGTCTTGTACAATGTTTCTTTCCCTCTCCCAGCTCCCCGCTGCCTCCAGCAGGTCGTGAATTTTTGGGTATGATGCCAGTATCCAATGTTTTATCCTCTTCCCCCTATAAACCACTGAGATATCCAGAAGTCTCAAAAGATTATGTTCAAACCACATCTCCCATACTGCCCTTGGTGCCTGGAAGCTGCCCTGCAGGTCTGTGGTGAAGCGTGTGTCCCTATTTGGAGTTTGGGAAGCATGATTATCACTCTCCTGGGCCCTGCGCTTGCTCCAGTGGCTCTGAGAAGTGGGGCGGGGAGGAGGACAGGCCCGGGGGTGCAGGGAGAGGCCCGAGGCCGGGCTGCAGTCAGTCCATGAGCCCCTCCATGCCTGTGCCGGAGACAGTACGGCACCTCCTCTCCTTCCACACACCCTTTGCCATGCTCCTGGCTCATCGCCCCAGGAAGGCTTTTTATAAACTCTTTAACCTGATTGTGCCTGCATACCTTGGTGTGTGTCTGCATGTGTCTGTGTGTGTGTCTCTGTTTGTGTCTCTGTGTCTGTGAGTCTGTGTGTCTATCTATGTCTATGTGTGTGATTCTGTGTGTTTCTGTGTATCTGTGGGTATCTTTGTGTGTATCTGGGGTGTGTGCGTGTGTGTGCATTTCTGTCTGTGTCTGTGTGTACGTGTGTAGGTGTACACACACAGTGGGCTCACTCATGGCTTTGGAAGGATGATGCCACCATTATGGAATCCAGGGCTCATGGGAGGGGTAGAGACCTCTGGACAGAGACTCAGGACAATGTGTCCTACCTGGTTCCTCCTTTACCACCAGTCTGCTTTGTGCAAGTCACTATGTTGGCTCTAGTTTCTTCTTCAGTAAAATTCAGAAGCTGATCAGAATGATTTCTGTGGCTCTTTCCAGCTTGAAAACCTTACAAAGGGACAGTTTACAAAGATGTGGGCACATTGTAGGGAAACCACGAGGGACAGTGCAGGACCTGTGCCTGGTAACAGAGACCTGAGAGGATGAGGGCAGGGACCCATTACCAGAAACTAGAGAGTGCTAAACAGAGGGCCTTCTTGATAGGAGGCTGAAGTTGTGGGGTGCAGACAGCCTGAGATGACCCCATAGGGGGAATGGGAGAAGGGGTGAATAAATGCCAAGCCTCAGTCTCCTCGCTCCCTCTAGATCCTGCTGGGGTTCCCCATTACCCAAACCCAATAGGAACTCTAAGGATGAGGAAATCTGATGGTTTTGCCAGAGGTCAGCCTCCAGGGCACAGAGCAGGTTGGGGAAGGGTGGAGAATAGACCTGGAGAGGTGATTGGCAGGGCTTCGGCCCAGCAGGCCTGCCACTTACTGAAGTCTGCAGTGAGCTCAAGGCAGCAGGAGCTTCTTGACCAGCTCAACTCCCATTTTCCTCTATTGTCTGGACTTAGCCAAAATACGATTAAATACATCCTGCGTCCTCACTTTTGTGTCCCCCTATATGCATGTGCTCCTGTTCATAGGCCAGTGACTGTCGTCTCAGATGTCCTCCCGCACACCCACAGCTAACCAGCCTCCAGAACGTATCCATCCTGCATCTTATCCCTTGTTCTCTTCTCTACACCTGGCCCCTGAACTCAGATTCCCATGGCCTCTTCCTTTTACTGTGGCAAGAGGCTCCTAATTAACCTTCTAGATCCTGCTTCCAGATTCAAATTCTAAAAGCAGAATTCTCATCTTTCTTCTGTTCCAAACTCTTCAGTGTGCCTCTTGTCCGAGGCTGAACTCCTCAGCATGGCCTCCTTCACACCCCGGGATCTGGATGAGAACCACTCTGTGGTCTCAGCCTTGTGCCCCTGCATGGCTCTGTGTTCCTGCACACCAGACGGTGCCGAGCCTTTCCTGTCTCGGTGAGGACAGTCCCCACTCACGGAGCACCTGATGCGTGCCAGGAGCTGTCCTGGGTACTCCACCTACGCTCTCTCATTTACTCCTCACAGACATCCAGTCAACTGTCCCATCCTACTACCCAAAGATAATAAATTTAACATAAAAATTAATAGTGGACTCAAAAGTCAGAAAGGGAAATTTCAGTAGCAGAAGCAAAGCCAGAGTGGTGAGCAGGAGCTAGCTCCAGAGTGAGGGAGAGGACGGGAGCCAGGAATGCCCACTGAGGGCTGCAGGTCCAGGCGTGGCGAGGAGCTGGTAGTGAGCCCCTGCGTGACGCCGAGGTCATTAAGGACTGTCCATCCACCGCTGGAGAAGGACTCTACTCCTGGGCTCAGAGCTGTGGCAAGGAAGGGTTGCCCACTTCAAGGCTGGGGAGGAAAGATAACCTTCTGCAAAAACAGACACTCCAGGCTGCCCGTGTGCAGTCGGGGCCCGCACCACTCACGCACTGTGCGGTGCTGAGCTGTAAACTAGTGCCACGAGAGCCTGGAGCTACCCAACTGCGGTGCGCGGTGGAGAGGCAGCCGTCCTCTTGCCGAAACACTCCGCCCGCCCGGAGGCGGTCCCACAGGAAGGCTCCCAGCTGCGGAAGAAAATGGGCGCTCAAGCGGCAGAGTGAGGAGGCCACACCCACGGGCCTCCTGCCCCGCGACGCAGGCCGGAGGACCCTGAGCTCTGCTTAAAGAGATGAGAGAAGTGACGACCCCTATAAGGCAAAAACAAGATAATATTTAAAAATAACAGGAGGCCGGCCAGTGGTGCAGTGGTTAAGTTCACACGCTCTGCTCTGGGGGCCTGGTTCCCAGTTCGGATCCCGGGCAGACCTACACCACTCCATCAGCCACGCTGGGGCAGAGTCCCACATATAAAATAGAGGAAGATTAGCACAGATGTTAGCTCAGGGACAGTCTTCCTTATTATGCAAAAAGAGAGGAGGAGTGGCAACAGACGTTAGCTCAGGGCGAGTCTTTCTCAGAAAAAGGAAAGAAAATTGTAGAGAAAGAACCAAATACAAATTCCAGAAATAAAAAAATGCAGTATTGACACAAAAGACTCAGGACAAGGGTTAAGCAGAAGGCTAGTTACAATTGTGAACTGATGAAGTGGAACCCCGCCTGGGGCATCATTAAACCTCATGAGGGCGCTGCCAGCCGGGCGATGCTCGGACAGCTGAGACACCTCCGCGGGGGAGCCTCCTGTGGACTCGGGTCTGCTCGACCCTGCAGAATACTGGGGCTGTTTACACTGGCTTGGGAGAGCCCGCTGTGTGCATCTCTTTCCAGCCCCACTTTCAGTGGCATAAGCTTGATAGCTTGAAATTGACCATGGCAAGAGTATTCACACCACAGAAATTGGCAAAAGCTACAATCAGAACCTCTTTTTTCTTTATCCCTTAGAGAGTCTGTTAAACATTTACTAGCATACACTGGCCTGTCCCACACCATACTTTAAATGAGAAGTCACAGGCAATCTCCTCCAGGAGACTCCCAGGACACATAAAGGGTGCGGCGGGCTGAGCGGCCCTGGCGCACAGGAGAGCCGTGGGCCCTTCTAAAGCCCCAGCTGCTGCAGAGCCCCAGCTGACTCTTGTTATTGTGTGGGATGTGGACCCAGTGTCAACATCTTCTGATTTCTTCAAGAGCAGCCGCAAAATGCAGAATTTTATGTGAAATCTCAATTTTAAAATGCTGGCAACTGATTCAAAATTTTTAAAAAAACATTGCTCAGGCCAAACAAAACACATCTGGCGGCTGGATTTGGCCACGGACTGCCAGTTTGTGATTTCCAGTTCTAACTGATAAACGCCATTGCTTTGTGTCGTGGTTCCTTTCCCTAAATGCCCTCCTACTTATCGAGATTCAGGTTAAATGACAGCTTCTTCATGTTTCATCCCTGACCCTTCTATCAAGAAGCCATCTTCTGAACACTAAGAAGGTAGTTCTGAATACAGAAGTGTTTTCCTTTGAAGAGAGTACTCATGTATTTGGTATTATTTGTGCACGCATTTTTTCCCCATCTAGTAGCTCTAACTTCCCCGAAGATCAAGATCTATGTCCGGGTCATCTTTGTTTCCCTGGAAATGTCCAGCCCCTGTATGTAGTAGACGTTAAACAAATATGACGTAAGTTTTAAAACTGGAAACTCAGTAGATGTTTATTCGAATATTTCATACTGGCCTGGGGAATCGTGACTCATCTGCTTAGCCAGGAAGACTACGAGTTTAGATGGGAAGTTTCAAAGCCCTGTTGACAGTCCTAGGGAACGTTCTCATCATTCCTGGTTTTATGAGATACGATCACGGGAACCTCATTTTCCTGTGCATGTTGACACATGTGGATGGCGTGGTCCAGAGAAGGGACTTCCCACAGTCGGGGCTGACTGAGGTGACAGGATATAGAGCATTTTCCCATTTACTTAAGCTTCTTTTTCTTAATCAAAATAATACTTATTAAAACCAAAAGCATAATGTTTACTAATATTAGTTTTTAAAAGAATGTTTAAATGCCTTTTAAAGTTTAACGTATCATAGAGTATGACTTAAAGGCATATAAGCCCATTGGTGCAAATCTCAAATTAAAATTTGACAGTTATTACTTTCCTCCTCATTTTCCTGTGTTGTTTTAAATAAAGACTCTTTAATCTTTCTGTCTCTTTCAGCGCTATAGATTTGTAAACCTCACAGCTTTTCAGCCCTTAAAGTTTCCTTGGGACCCTCTAATGTGCTTGGATAATCTTTTCCTGACTGCTTTCTGCTGATTCGAGAGAAGAATTGATCAGCTGTCTCTGAGTTCCAAGAATTATAAGGACAGGGTGAGCTGAACATACTATCTGTTTCCTTCGATGGTATTTTTTCTGAGTAGGACAAAACTAGAGGCTTCTGCTCTCAGCTGGTTTTGGTTTTCTGTTAAAGAGCTTAGAATTAGAAAAACCTCAACCTTATCAGTACTCTTTATTAAAAACAGATTTAAACCAACAGTAAAATAACATTAAATACAGATCCAAAGGTTTTTTTTCTCACATTAATCATTAGCTTTATTATTTGCATACTTTGCAACAACACCTGATCATTCTTTTCACACCTACTTACAAGTGTATTTTCAACATGGGATCTACTTTGAGCCACTGGCACAGTTTTTTAAATTGTGAAAATGTAGTCAAAAATGGCATAGAAATGATCTATAAATGTCATTTAAATATAAGTTGAATTTTCTTTTCATAGTTCAGAAAAATTTCAACTGTGCTTGCCACTCAAATTATCTTCTTTCTACAGCTTTGGAGATTCACGTGCACTGTGTCTAGTCTTGTGAAGTGGGTAATGCATTCATTCACCAAATACGCAGTGAGGGCCTGCCCTGAGCAGCGGCGAGCAACACAGACAGGCTTAGGCCCCAGCCTGTGCGGCAACAGTGTGCAGCTGGGCGGGGGCTGAACCTATGACTTTGATGTTGCTGCTGTCACATTCTAACCTCAGTTGTCAAACAGCTTTGAGGTGTCATGCATTTGCTTTCAATTGCCGGTAAGAGATGATTTCTGTCATATCTAAGACCTAAGTTCTTAAAGTTTGAAAGGAAAACATCCTCTACTGTCTAAGTTCATCATCAGTGTCAGTTGACTCCATCAGCTAAGTTCCCATCTCTGCTCTTTACCTATTGTCGTCTGCTTCACCACGTTGGACTGACCAACCTTAAAACAAACAGACACACACTGGGATGTTTGGTGGTGGCAAACGTGTCGCCCCAAGGGGGGTGATCACTTTTGCCTTTGCTCCTCTTGGATAAGTCTGCATCTCACGTTGCACATTTAGAATTCTTTCCTCGAGGCTGCAATTAATTATTTTGAAAGCTTGCAAATTACATGGTGAGTTTTGTGGTCATTTATCATGATTGTCCACCCCCTCACGTATCCTCTCATTATTTAATATTGTCTTTCTGGACAGTCATGGTGTAGCTCTAGAAAATCTTAGACTGTGGGGGGAGGGACAGCCTTAGTGGATCAGAATCCAGTGCTCTCCCTTGACTAATGAGGGATGCGAGGCTCCGAGAGGTGACATGAATTCCTGAGGGCACAAAGCTGGTCCCAGAGTAGGATCTATCTCTTGGTCTACGCAAGGAGAATGATGCTCTCAATATGCCAATCCCATGTTTTACGGCTCTTTACCTGTTACTGTATTACAGTTATAGTTGAGGAATATTAACTTCACCAGTGCAATGTGTGTATTTACTGAATGTGAAAGTTTTAGGTTTTTTTCCATGAAGGATACTTTTTTCGCTCAGCTCATGACTGATTTTGAGTTGGCTTATCTTCAGGGACAATGCTAACCATCTGCTGCTGGAGCTTAACCAGAAGAGGTATTCTGTTTACAGGAGTTGGCTTTTTGGAGGCCAAAGGAAAAGGGAGACCAAAAGGCGCTTGGAGTCAGTACCTGTTGCTTCTTATTTATGCTCTAAGTGGGCTGGTTGATTCAGGGCCTTTCCATCTCCTGTCATTGTTCCACTGGGGAAATAGTGGTCACACGGCCATAAGCAAGTGGCTGGAAATAGAACTGCCCAGACTCTGGGAAGGGAAATTATAAATGCCAGATGGGTAAGAAGTGAGTGCCTCTCCTATGTACTGAGTTGAACCATATGAAACTGTCAATATTGCGCCACTGTTGACCTACCAAAATGGTAATCTTGTATGGCTTAAGTGAATATGATTTTCCGTTTTCTCCTTCTCCTCTTTTCCTCCTAAGCCCTTGAAGTACTTCTCCCTGGCCTGGAGGTAGGATCAATTCTTTGACTTGTGATCTTGTGCTTATTCTCCTTTCCTTATCACTAGAGGCTTTCAGAGTGTCAAAGATTTGCCCCTTGAAAGGTACAGTGGGATTCAACCTAGGTTCAAAGGGGATACTCAAACATCGCTATCAACCAAAAAGCACTCCTTTATTCAGCCTTTGCCTGGAGCCCTTTGCTGTTCGTAAGGGCTTAGAAAATCAATATCAGCACTGTTTCCTCACTGGAAGCAGTCCAGTCCAATGACTGGGGTCAATATACTCATATTAACAAATCTTGAGAGATGATATGGCTCTCTTCTTGCCTGGGCAGGCTGAGACATGGCACCTCTATCTTATCAGCCAGAGGAATATTGTGGTTGGCTCTCTACCAGCCATAGACCTGAATGGGGTGCTCTGTGATTCATCAGAAAAGCAGGCTGCCTAGTTGTACTCATAAGGTAAACAAACTTGTGTGTAAGCAATGGACAGCAGGCCGAACGTTGGGAGGGCTACTGGCCATTGAGAGGTAGATAATCCCACCACAGCCTTGTGAACCACCAGTTTTAAGGATAAGTCTCAAAATCTCTGTTGACTGCCTCAGTCCCTTCATCCTTAGAATAGAAGAGCCAAGGAAACTTGCCTAAAATCAGAAATGAACACAAGATTGGCCATGAGGACCCATAAAGCCTTATTATGGAACTAGTTCTTGGCTGTAGAAACAGAATGATAGGACAATCATTCTGGATAAGTACTCAGGGTCGCTAGCATTGGGGAAGGGGAAGGCAAGATGAATTGAAAAGCTATTGGACACTATTGCTCTTCTTTTAGGCACTGAGTAGATCTGATTAATAAAACCTGGTCCTAAGGAAATCTCTACCTTGGCTGTGGTTTGACCAATGACTTTTAAGATCCTATCTGAGTTCCAGAAACCCAAAGTTCAATGCGGCCCAAAGCACTCAGCCTTCTCCACCCTTCACAGGCAGAAACACAGCCCAAGACCCTCACTTTTCATGCAAGCAGCACATATTAATTAAGGAGCTGGTGCGCACCAAGTCTTATTCTAGACCAGTGGATGTCGAATCCAGAGGAACAGCACCAGCATCACCCAGAAACTTGTGAGAAACGCAGTCTCTCAGGCCCGCCCATGGCCTGCTGGGCCAGACGCCCTAGGAGTGAGGCCCAGTGTCCGTGTCCTAACAAGCCCTCCAGGTGACACTGGAGCAACCGTACAAATGCAGAACGACTATTCTTGGCATGGGACGCAGACATGTGAACAGCTCTCCTGGGCATGGTTTCGGCGGCTTTGTTCCTGTATGGTAAGGATTATAAAACGTGCCTGACAAACTGTTGCTTAGAAAAAATTCTTTAAGTAAAAATTCTATAAGTTGCTTAGAAAAAATTCTTTAAGCTTGCCAACCAGTGAAAAGGAGGCCACATTGAGGAAATGATAAATTTGTGTTTTGATGAAATGTCACCATGTCCTCTGAAGCTGGGCCACATATTATGAAATTCTGGAATTGCTTAGCCATGAGGTAATGTTGTAATTTCGCTGTGAACAACTTTAAGAGCCCTGATGAAGATTTTTCGTCTTTCCTCTAGTTCCTAACTGCAGCCTTCAGTGGAGTTTTGATACTAGAAGATAATGCTCCTTGGCATTGCCTCCACCTAGAAACTCAGGGTAGAGCTGAAGAACTCTTCTGTCAGGGCTATCAAAACCTTGTGACTAGTTTTGTTTCGGGTTTTGTTTCCTCCCTCCCTATTCCTTGCCTCTTTCCTTCCTTATTTTATATCAAAAATTTTAAATCTGGTGAGATGTCTCTATCCTCAGGCACTCATCTAAATTTGTCTCACACACCTGGTTTCTTTTATGGAAAGGAAACAATAAAGGAATAAGGTTGCTTTATAAACATTCATTAAAAGAAAACACATATCATAGTGAAGGAGTCTTTATAGATACCAGCTTTCTAAATTCCCACAACAAGCTATGCTGTCTGACTATTCCCCTTTGCAGGGATAAAGCAACCTGTCCAGCATCCAGTTGGTAAATGGCAGTGGAACTGGAGTTAATATATTTCCCAGAATATATTTCTGCTTCCTAACCCCATGCATGCCCACTAGGTAACACGTTGTGATTTGCCATAGTCTCCCCTTTTGCTTGGCTTATTTTCACCTGTGCCCAAGGAAAACTGGGTCTGGATTCTACTCCAAGGCGGAGTGGGTATATTGCTGGTCCCCCTCTCTTCACCCTCTTGGGTGATGCCTCCTGTTCCATCTCTTCAGAGTCATCAATCAAATATGCTGCCAGAGGAGGCTCTGCAGGTGGGCCCTAACTAACACATCCATGGCGCGGAAAGAAGCTCCAGTGGTGGAGTTTCCAGTGCTACTCAGGCAGGGCCTTGAGGGCTCCAGGCCACCCTTCTTAGAACTGGATGGATCTGGTAGACCAGCAGGACCCTATTGCCTGAGCTTCCACCTGTCACTGGGACCTGATTTCCACCCCAAGTGAGGTCAGCGGTATGTGTTTCAGACTTCTCTTTTGGGAAATTTCAACAGCACTTATTCTAGCAATTGAGCTAGCTATTGCCCTTTTTCGAACCTTTTAAAGTTAAGATTTGACAAAAAAGAAATTTCTCTCCCAATAGATGAGTGGTATATAAATGTCAAGTGGGAGATTCTTCATGTACTGAACTTGATTCTCATTGAAAAATAGAGTTTATCTAGGTGGAGCACAGAGAGGGTTTGAGGGCAGTGAGAGGCTACTCTGTATGATACTATGTTGGGGGCTACGTGTCATTGTACGTTTGTCCAAACCCATAGAGTGTACCACACCCAGAGCGAACCCTAGTGGAAGCTGTGGGTGAGGATGACGCATTCATGTAGGTTCACCAATTTTAACAAATGTCCCACTCTGGTGAGGGATGTGGATAGTGGGGGAGGCTGTGCGTGTGGGGCAGGGAGCATATGGGCAATCTCTGTATTTTCTGCCCAATTTTGCTGTGAACCTAAAACTGCTCTAAACATAAAGTCTATTTCTTTTTTTGAAAAAATAGAGTTTATACTTAGAGAATGGAAAAATGGTTTTTAAGACAAATGTTTTCCCCTTCAGTCTGTGTAGCACCCCGTAGCCTGCTGTTGGGGATTATTAGAGGAACTTGGAGATCAGTCAGATATTTTTAAAAACATATCTGCTTTAATGGATAAAGGACATTAAATAGATAAGGAGAAAGGGCCTGTCAGACTGACCCGTCTCCCTCTGCACATGGCCGCTGAGCTAAGTCTGGGAAAGCTTTAGAAAAGCAGAAAACAAAAACACACACCCAGGCCGCCCTCAACTTTGCAGTAAGAAAAAACCTGGTCAGCAATTCCTTATTCAAGACGTTGGTGACCTGTCAGAAAGAAAGTAATGACAGAGGACATGCCAGAAGGATGGTAGATAATAAAGGGCTTGTTTCATTCTACTTCATTTCGGCGAGGCTTGAGGTTTCCAAACTCGCCCCCGTTTTCGCGGGCTGCCCCGCAGATTCTGGGTCCCGATCTAAATCACGGCGGCAGCCCCGCCCGCCCGCCGCTCCCGGCGCAGCCCTGGGGCCGCAGCAGACGCTGCTTCGAAGCCCATCTGGTTCTTTTAGAAACGGTCTTGTTTGTTTGCCTTTTCAGTGACATTCTGTTTATTCAACCCTTTTTTTCTCCTTCTGAGGAAGAAAGCTTAGCATTTTTTTCTTTTTTCTTTTAAAATTTTGATCTGCTTTTCTTTATTACCATGAGCAGAATAAAGATCCTGAAGACAAAATAAAGGGAGACTTCAGGCCCCGGGGGGGGGCCTTCCCGGGGGGGGGTGGGCGCGGGGGCCTTCCCGGGGGGGGGGGTGGGGGGGCGCCGGCGGAGGGGACGTGCGGGCCTTCCCCGGGGGAGGGGTGGGGGGGCGCCGGCGGAGGGGGCGTGCGGGCCTTCCTGGGGGGTGCCCGCGGGCGCGGACGCGGCCGGCCGTTCCTTCCGACAGGCGGGCCCGCCCTGCCGGCGACGTGGGTGGCTTTCGTGAAGGCAGGCGCTGTGCGAGCCCAGAGCCGCCGGCCGCCCGCGGAGGGCGGGATGTTGTCCGAGGAAATAAACTGGTGCAGGCGTGCTGGCCCGCCGCCCCGCCCCGGCGTCCGCACCCGGGCAGGAGGCCCGCCACCCACCGCGCCTCGGCCGGGGCCCCTCCCTCGACACCCCGGTAGCCAGAGGAGGAAGGAGAAGCCGTGTCTCAGTCCCGTGTCCCAGGGTGGGACGTGGGCCCGTCATCCTGTTTGCTCAGATGTCCCCTGGGTCCTCTTCGGGCCCACCTCCGGCCTCAAACCCTGCACAAGGGCCGGTTCGCATCTTCCGCGCCGCAGCCGCCGCGACGGGGAGCTGGTGGGAGACACGGTGCTCAGCCCCGCTCCGGACCCGCCGAGTCCCAGACGCCGCAGGGGCCCGGCCATGGTGGGGACAACTCCAGGCGGTCCACGCCCACTGAAGGGTGTGAAGCCAGGGGCTTGGCTCTTGGCTTCCCAAGAGCAGGGCTCTTTGCTGTTGCTGCGCGGCCGGCCCCCAGGCCCTGACGGCTGTCCGGCTGTCCGGCTGTCCGGCACCAGCAGGTGCTGGATGCGCCTTTACAGATGAACACCCGAGGACTGCGGGAGGGCGCGCCGGGCGCGTTGGGCTGGGGTTTTCCTCTCGACCTCCCACCGCGTCACGTCTGCCCCTGCCCCCGCAGCCAGTCTGCCACAGCCAAGAGCCCAGGGTTTGCCGCTGGATTTTGCCATCCGCTTGCCTTTTTGAGGGGGTTACATGCAGGCAGGTCAGGGATGGAGGGAGAGGAGGGCTGTGAGATAAAGAAAATGTCTCCTCCGAGACTGCCTGGGAAATCCTCCCTCCCCGCAAGCTTCCTTCATATCGCTGAGCTTAGGCACGCACATGCTCTCTCCCCCTTTCTCCCTCGGGCTCTCTCTCACACTCTGTCTCAAGCCAGGAGATTTTTTAAAAAAAAAAATTTAAAGTACTTCAGAAGTGCCTGACCATGTCCAGTTAAGCATCCTGGTTGGCCCTGCCCACCTGGAGACCAGTTAGTGCCTGATGCCACCCGGACAGGATTTCCTTCAATTACCCTCCTTCTCCTGCCTGGTCTGGTCCGGTTCGGGGCTGTCCCCTGACAAGTAGTGACCACCTGTGTGTCAAGACAATGGAGGGGGCTTGTCTGTGATCAACAGAAAAGATTCAGAGTCTGTGCTCCTTCAGGTCCTATTTTACATTAAGGAAGACAGACAAGTAATTTCAACAAAATACAGGGTAAGAAGTGTTAAGAAAGCGTGAAGATCCTATTAATTGCATACTATCTCATGACATCTCTTGTTATCTTGACCTGTTATTATTTAAATGTTTCACTGTGTGATTTAGCCTGTCTACTTCTGGTCCTTCTAGCTGGGTGTTAAGTTTCTGGAGGATAAGAACAATGTCTTACATGCTTGTTCTCTTCCACACTTCTTAGCCCAGTGGGCTTTGTAGACACCAGTGGCTCTAGCTAAGGGTGATTTTGCCCTCAGGGGACATGTGACCTCTGGAGACATTTTTGGTTGTCACCATTTGCACAACTTGGGGGGAACGTGCTACTGACGTCTAGTGAGTGGAGGCCAAGGACCCTGCTAACGTCCTACATGCACAGGATAGCCCCCACCAACCCAGAATTACCCAGCCCGAAATGTCAGTTGTGCGAGGTCTAGAACCCCTGGCCTAGAGAAACCTTTTGGATTCCTTCTCACAGCATCCTCCTTCTAATGGGTCAGTGCCTGGTAAACTAGAGGAGCTCTGACTACCTAGTACGCTTGCGCAGCTCTTGTTCATGGCTCCCAGCTGCCTCCTCATCCATTGGCCAGCACAGTGTCTCCTCTGCCTGCCAGACACTCCATTCCCTTTCTTTGTTTGTGATGATAAAATCTGACTTGAGTTAAACAGGTCCTGGGGACATGGCCTCACACTTCATTTTCTTTAGCTTTTGAGACCAGACTTCTGGATACCAAGCTCCAAGGTCATCATTATTCTGGTCATACTTCAGGTCATCGGTCCTTAGGGTGTGTCCAGGGGGTCCAGGCCCAGCTTGCATCAGCCACTGTGGCTCCATCTGAGGACTCAGCTGAACTTGTGTGATGAAAGGTTGTGATGCTGAGAGAAGTTTGAAAACCACCCCTGGTGGTTCTCTGGCTTCAGCTTGGTTCTTTTAAAGTGGCAGAGTAGGGATGTTCCTGGAACAGCAATGAGTAACTGCTCCTCATCTGATGGGTGTCCTGCACTAGGATGGTTCTATGCGACAAAGATTAAACTGGAAATTTCTCGGCTTCTTAACCCCATGGCATTGAGATAGTTAAAATCGGAAGTCATGTCAACTTTGATTTTCGTGTGATGTTGAGAAGGAACAGGATGCTGAGTGACCAAGCAGGGTGGAGTGGCTTTGTCGCAATTACTTCATGTGGCTCATGAGTCTTGGTCTTTGATCAGGAAACTGCGTATGAAACACTTGCCCATTATCTTTGTGGGAGTCCTTTGGCAAAGAAGGTGTCCAAATGTAGTTGGTTTCCACATCAGACTAGAATGTTTCATATTCTGTTTAGTGAAGGGCAAATGCTGGTTTTCTGTAGGGCAGGGTGCATGTCTGCAGAGATTATTGACCCTCTTGGGGACGGGTAGGGAGGAAGGACACTCAGGTGACACAGCGGTACGCCAGTGGTTGAGGAGAGAGATAACCAGGAGGAGATTCTCCCATGCAGAGGTGCTTAGGAGCTGTGAGGACTAATATCCAATGTCTGTTTTTCCTTTCTACCTTGTAATTCCTCAAGGTCGCTAGTTAAGATTCTTAAGCATGACCATCCCCTCCTACCGTGGCGTAGGGAAGACCCTGGCCCTGCGGTTGGGCTGAGCGATGGTCCGGCACAGGGCAGCGCCGCAGTAATTAGAGGGCTGGGGAGAGTGGGGGGGGCTGCTATCTGCAGAAATGCCCAAGAAAGAGCATTCTTGCAGTTCCTAAGGCAGGGCACTCAGACTACAACAGCGTGCCTATTAATGGGGCAGGGCAAACTCGAACAGCTAGGAAGCTCAGGGACGTCTGTGTGACAGTTGTGTTCAAATAGGCAAGAGTTTTAGCATCTGAAGGTTGTGCTGGGAGAGCCTGGTGGGATGGCGAAAAGCAGCTCGAGGCCATCAGAGCCGGATGAGCTGCGACCAGCTAGACCAGTGGTTCTCTCACAGGGTGACTGTGCTTCCCAGGGACATTTGGCAATGTCTGGAGACACTACTGGTTGTCACAACTAGGGAGGCAGGGTGCTACTGGCATCTAGTGGGCGTTGCTAGATATTCTACAATACACAGGTTAGCCCCCATGACAGAGAATTATCCAGCCTAAAATGTTAGTCAATTGTTGAGCAATCCTGGGCTAGAACAGAGAGAGACAGGCTTCTTGAGTAAGACTTCCAGACAAGTTTCATGTGAGAGAGTACGTCTTGTGAAGGAGGTCCGTGCGAGATTCCATTCCACTGAGGAGAGCATTGCAGACACAGGCCACCCGAGTCTAGTTGGGATGTGCTGGCCTGTGTCCTACTCTGCACATGTAGCATCAGGGGAGAGCTAAATCCTAGAATATTTTCATGCATGTGCGATTCTGAGCCAGTCTCTCCCAGCCAGGCCCTTGGAAGGAGGGTTGGATGATTTTCTGTTGTGAGGGGAAGTGAAAAGCCCCACTTCTTCCTTGAGGGAGCTGGGAGAATATGTGAGCTGGAATGCTGCCAGACTCCTGCTGAGTATGGCTGCACCTAGCCTGAGGCATCTAGGCCTTGAGGGTCAGTCCTTCCTTGCCAGAAACGTCAAATTCAAAGCACAAAATAGCTTTGACAGTGCTCCTGGTGGGAAGCATACTGCAGTGATAACGAGGGAGAGAGCGGATTGGCTCATATACTCAGGCTGTGCCAGAGGCCCAGACTCTACCGCAGGAACTGAGTTCTAGGGGAGAGAGGAAGGCAGAAGGAAGACTGAATCATTGACGGAGGAACAGTCTAGAAGAGCAAGGAAGAGGCACCTCCTTCTGTGTCTGATCAGGGTCAGCATCCTTATACTGCCTCGTGTCACCCTGTCCAGGGTCTTAAGAGAAAAGCAGGTACCACAGTGGTGCTCAGCGTCTCCCAAGACTCCCAGTCAACAAGGGTCTTCTGTGCAAGCTCGCTGGTGGGGCATCTGTGGACGAGCTCTTGTCGCTCACCCCTGCCAATGCAGGGTGTGATGTGAACGGAACCACAGACACACAGCGGGGTGACGCCATCCTGTAAAGAGCCGCTCAGGACTCCATACCAAGCATACGTGGAAAGAATAGTGACAACTATGAATTTGATTTCTCTGTAACTGAGAAAGCAAAGGTCTTTGGAAATAAATGGACTCAATTTGAATCCAGTTCTGAAGGATTTTGAATGATGACTTCACTGTTTGGAGCCTTGAGTTTCTTCTGTACGGAATTGTTGAAGGATTAAAAGACCCCCGTGATGCAGTTAGTACAGCGTCTGGCCCAGAGTAGGTGTAATAGGGAAGCTGCTTTGATTGTTATTATTATTTCCCAGGCTTCATTCAAGCCTGGGGAAGTCTGCACTGATACAATATTTTGCAATTGGCACATAGCGTCCATGTAGTTACTGTTCCTTAATGACGGCTGCCTCAAAGCTTCTTAAAACTTTTGGTAGTGTTCTTAATATTGAATATAGAGAGAGATGAATTAATAAACACATAAATCCAACTGTTGCCGAAAAAAGAAGGATACAAGATACTTTCCTTAATAAATTTTTGAAAAGAAATTCTCTTTGCAAAAGGAGGTAAACTAAAATGCACACTCCTAAATATAGTAACATCACCTGGATCAAAACATTGCCAAAGTCTTCGTCATTTGACAAATCACTCAGTGAATTATCTAAGATGTTATCACCATAGCTCGGTGCCTGGAAAGATAATTTTATCATTGTGCTTTCACGTTTTAAACTTCAGCTTGCCAAACCTTTCATTAACTTGGTATTGGCTATCTTAGGAAAGAAGCAGGAGTGTCAGTGAAGCGGTTTCCCAGGTTCTGTGTTTGAATAAGCTGGAGATGTGTGTGTGTGTTGGGAGGGCAGGAGGAAGGCAGTTTGGAAAAGTTTCATCCATTCAAATATTCTCTTAGGGTAACTTTGCTGAAAGTAAGTATATAAAACCTTTTTATGTTTAGGACCCAGGAGGGGGAAACTTTAAATTCAGCACTGAGATAAAGAAATTCAGCATTACCTACAGTTTCCAAAAATGTCCATGTATCTGTTTTCTTATTCATTAATGCCTATATCTATATATTCATTCTTTAGAATTTATCGAGTACATTCAAGGTGTATAGAAAGATGCCAAGGTTAGACAGGCATTGTGAGGGATACAACGTGTGGGACAGGGTCCCTTTATTCCAGGGTTTTACAAGAGAGTTGGGAGAAAATGCCCCTCCCCCTTTCTCTTTGAGTTAGTTAAATGGGGAAGACATTGCTAGCTGTTCTCCAAACACCCGTTCTCATCTTGCCAGGGGGATATGATTCGAAGTAGAGGGTGATGCCTTTAAAAGAAACGTCCTCCTCACCCTCCACACCTTCCGGGAGGAACTCAAATGCGGTGCTGATGAGCCATCCCACCACAGAGAGCATGGCAGAGCCACAACCTGGAAGGATCCCGGGTCCTGTGCCGTGGGGCTGCTCAGCCCAGGGCGCACATGCTTGGGCAATTCTTACAGGAGAAATAAACTTGTACCTTGTTTAAGTCATTGTTGTTTGGTCTCTATACTGGCAGTGGAACTTGTCTGCTGGTTACTACAGGAAGCAGCAGGGCCTGAGTGAGCATTAACATGGTCCAAAGGGAGCAGTCAGAGGAGAGTTCCTGGAGAAGCTGCCCTCGACTCTGTTTCTGCTGTTAGAATTTGCAGAAGCAGAGGAGAAAGGAGGTCACTTCAAATGGTCCAAGAATGATGCCTGTTTGGGTATGGCAAGGAGGTCAGGCCAGTTGGATAGAATGGGAGGACAGAACAAAAGCCTGAGTGTGTGGGATAAGGACAGGGTTTGGAAAACCTGGGATACCCCATGCAGAATTTCAAACTTATCCTAGAAGCAACAGGAAGCCCTGGAGTTTTGGAATCAAGTTGGAAGGAAACTCTGGAGCTGGCAGTTTTGCCAGTGAACGGAAACCAATTAGAGACTGGTCCAGGGGTTTTCCAACTGTGTTCCACAGAAGCTCCAGGGCTCTGCAGAGCCTTCTAGGGCACCAGGGAGAGGCTGATGGGAGGTGGGAAGGGGCAGGGATCCTTGTTCCTCCTCCTAATTCAACCAGGGAACCTTCATTTGTCTGTTTAATGTAGATTTGGGTCTTCTGTGCAAGATTTTACTTGAAGAAAGGACCCCATGGGGTTAAACACTTTGAAAGCCGTGGACTGTGGGTGGTCTGGGAAGGCAGCAAGCTCAGCTAAACTCTGCATTTGATGGAGGATGCTTCGTTTTCAGATGTTCTGTGTTGACGAGGTTAGGAGCTCTGGAGTCAGTGCTGGCACGCACATCCAGCTCCCCGGCTAATGAGCTCAGTGATTTTAAGCCTCAGTTTCCTCATATGTAAAATAGTACTAAGATAGTCCCTTCCTCACAGGGATGTGGTAAGGCATAAGTTAATACATGCAGGTCATGTGAAACAGTGCCTCACACATATCAAATGCTCAATAAATGTTGGCTAGTATTATTTTCATTGCCATTATTACTATTATCTTATAAGGATAAAACTTGCAGTAGATTATTAAATCAGTGTTGACAGGTGAGGAATGAAAGACAACTGGTTGAGAGTAGCAGTTAGAGATTTGCAGCTTTCACTGGAAATTCCCAGTGGGAATTAATCCCGGGTCTTGGGAGTAAGGGTCTAGTTGCTGTTACTTGGTGAACTCTTAGCTTTCTGGAGAGGCTGAAGGATGATGGAAAATCTGCTGGGGCGCAGCCCTGCTCAGCACTCAGCAAAATCTATCAGAAGTGTCTATGACTCGACTGCAGCAGGAAAGCGACTTTCACGGAGGTAGAATCGCAAGAGACAGTGCTTCCCAAGCTGAACCATGTTTCCTCTGTTCATTTTTCTCCCCGAAGGCTTAGGGAGCTGTCCTTCTTTCCCGTCTGCCTTCGTTTGCTCTTCTCCCATGGTTCTCTGTCTTGGTTGAACAGAAGAGCAATGAGATAAGATACCTCTCTTTTGCCCTCCAAAAGAAATCCCATAAACCTGTGATTTTTCCTTTGTTTCAAGATTTGTTACTGCTTGTAACTATAGGGTTTAGAAAGAGAATAACAAAAATAATAGGAAATAAATGTCAAATAAATAGATGAATAAACAGGGAGTAACAAAAATAGTAAACAATAGGAGCATTACAAGTTCCCAAGAAATCTGTAAAAATTCTGCTCAGCATTTCTGACCTCCATTTATGTACAATAAAGATTTTTTTTTCCTCGTATCTTTGTCTCTGATTTCCTTCTTAGATGTTTCCCTGGGTTTCTTTTTTTTTTTTTTTAAAGATTTTATTTTTTCCTTTTTCTCCCCAAAGCCCCCCGGTACATAGTTGCATATTCTTCGTTGTGGGTCCTTCTAGTTGTGGCATGTGGGATGCTGCCTCAGCGTGGTTTGATGAGCAGTGCCATGTCTGCACCCAGGATTTGAACCAACGAAACACTGGGCCGCCTGCAGCGGAGCACGCGAACTTAACCACTCGGCACGGGGCCAGCCCCTCCTTGGGTTTCTTTTAATCCTTATCTTAGAAATGGATCTGCCCAAATCCATGTAGGTGGGGCCTTCGATCAAGCAACGCAGACTTTAGCTCAAGAACCACAAAGAATGGTGTATTCTAAAAACTCCATTAGGAACAAAAAGATGAAAAAAGGGAGAAATCATCTTTTGGGACATGGGTTGTATAAGGATAACATGAGACAGAGAAAGTATAATTACTCATCTCCTGTTTCCTGTTTGTCTCTCCATCAAGAATAGGTCCAAGATTGGAAAAGTAGAACAAATATGGTGACGAGAAATAGAAAGCCCAAGTAGATGAGGTGATAATAACAGATGGTCACAGTTTGGGGTCACAGTTTGACTCTTACTTGCTGGTGAAGTTGATTTAATTACTGGTTAAAATTGTGGGATCTTAGAAAACAGGTGGCAGAAGGCTAGGAGTGGGCAAATGGCACCGTGTGTTTGTGTGTGCATGGTGTGTGTGAGAGAGAGAGAGAGAGGAGAGCAAGGAGCAACAGCAGAAGAGATGTATGGTGCATGTTCCCACCCCGCGACCAAGCCCATTCTGGCTGGCACACTTGCCCTGACCCCATCTGACTGTGCCCATGAGGGTGTGCCCCTGCTCACTCTTTCCTCCTTCGGGGCTGCCTTGGGCTAAGCACATCTGAGTGACAACAGTGCATCCAAAGACGATTAGCCATGACAGCTCTTGAAACCATGCCACAGAGGAATAAAGGAACTGGTGACACTTAGCTTTGATATGAGAGGACTCAGGGAGAAGGAAACTGCCATCGCTTATGTCCCTCCTGTGTGCCAGTCACTGGCCAGGCCGTTTATAAAGGTTCTCTCACTGACTTTTCATAGCAAGCCCCTGAAGTGGGATGAGAGAGACTAGCATCCTGACATGGTCTTAGATTAGGAGATGACGGGGCTGGGATATAAACCAGAAGCCAGTGTTTCTTACCTTTGCAACTGTTCTGTCTCTACAGAGGAGTAGTAACCATATTCGAATATTTGGAGGGCATTCATGTGGAGGAGGGGTTTCACTTATTCTTGGCGCGTCAAAGGGCAAAGCTAGAAACAAAGGTAGGGTTGCAGGCAGGCAGATTTCTGCTCCTTTAAGGAAAAGCAACTCTCTTATTTGAAGTACTTGAAATTAGAGTGGGTTGAATGAGGGTCAAGCAGGACTGAGTTCCTGTCATCTCAGGTGGCACGCTCCTAAACAGCTTAGAACTGTGGCTTTGGAACCAAGGAAGGCTAACAATTCCTAGGCCTTTTTGATTGCCAGGCCCATGGACCCTTAGCTCCAGGCGGCCCTGCCCTGAGCCCGCTGTGGTCTCCTTCACCCATCCTGAAAGAGCCACACTGCAGCTCCTTGAAGTCACCTCCTCCACCCTGGCTCCATGCCTGGAGAATGAACCTCTTCATCTGGTTTCAGGCATCCTCTGGCTGCTGTTCCCTCTGCCAGGATCTCTCTTCCATCAGATAAATGCTTAGGAGCCCCCTCATCAGAGAGGCTGCCCCTGACCACTCTGGGGGAAATTGCAGCCCCCGCGCCATCCCTGCCTCCTCCATCCCTACCCTCCTTCAGCTGCTTCACAGCACTTAGACCACCTCAAACGATAGGATACTTTTACATGTTTCTTTGTTACTGTCTTACTCCCTCCACTAGGATGTAAGCTTGACAGAGCAGGGACTGGTGTATTTTGTTCACTGCTGTGTCTCTGTACCTACAACAGGCCCCTGGGAGTGAATTCTCCAGAGTGAGTTCATGACTTCAAGTTGTCCTGCTGACCTTCCAACTGTCTCCTTTGCCCCTCTTAGATGTCTCCTAGACGTGAAGTCTCCCTTTCCCCTGGCCTAGACCCTTCCATCGTATTCTGTGTCCCTGAGGCATCTTCTCTAGCCACTTGTCAAGGCTGGTCCGACCCTTGGGTGGACCAACCTTTCCACTCTGCCTTCCTCCCTCCCTGTCTGTCTCCCTCCCTCCATCTATCCTTCTCTTTCCTTCCCTTCTTTTCCTTCCTCCGTTCCTCCTTTTGTTGCCTGCCTTCCTTCCTTCCTTTCTGTCTTTTTTTTAGTAAGGTATCACTAGTGTTCAGATGTCCTTGGGGTCATTCCCACCCAAGAAGTCTGCCCGCCTGCCTCTTCTTCCTGTTTCATCCTGTTTTCCCAGTGACCCTGGGCATCTCAGCACATTCCTGTCCCTGCTGGGAGGCATGCCTGGGCTCTGTGGATGTAGATCATTCATGGCCTTCCCCCTTCGCCAGTGTCCGCAATGGAGAGTCTCACGTCCAGAGTGTTTGTCCATCCCCTCGGCAATGGTCTTTACAACACAGTTGCCAGCCTAATTGTAGCTTTCTGGGAGAGTTCTACCCCAAAAGACCTTTCATTCAGAGCCTATCAGGTGACTCATTGGCAAGAACAACTTCACCTGCCAATGCTAACAAGAGAGGGCGGACAAGGGAGAGATTTGACCATGTATCAAGAGATGATTATTGGAATAACCTTTTTCTTCCTGAAAAAGTGAATCGAAGTGTTTAGCACTTATAGACTTAAATATGCTGTGAAAATAAGGTTTAGCTCCCAAGGGAAGAAAAGAATTGTTGCTTCTCTATTCACAACGATGTTAGGGTGGACTCCAACTTTGTACAACCTTGCGGTGATGAGCCAGATTTCAATATGGCTGAAACTTTACAGCTGTAATAAGCAGTGGGCTCAGGGTACAAATATGGCACGGGTACAAATGTCTGTGCTTGCCTCCCCAGCGTTGGTCTTATTTGAAAAGCCCCACGTAGTGAAGTGATTTCTATCCACTTAATAAAGAGAGAAGTTGCTCTAAGCAAAAGAGGGACTGACGCACTGCAGCCAATAAAGGTCTTTGCAGTTTAGTCCCATCAGATCTGAGCTTGATTTTCTTTCAGGTGAAACCTCAAAAAAACCACCTACTACAATTGTATGGAGGGCTCTTGAGGCAGATGCTACTAGTGGTGGTGGAGGCACAGGGCTCTTGCAGAGTTGTGGTTGAATCACCTCCAGGACCAGCGGGAGGTCACCAGCGCTTCTTGCCTTGCAGACATTTCTTTCTTTTATAACTCAATGTTAAGAAGTCTTGCCAGGGTGGAATGAGCTCAAATTGCTCCCGGGCTATTGTTTTAATTTTCTTTTTCTGCTCTTCGGGAGTGTGGATGGTCTGGGTTGTGCTAAGTATGTGAAGGGAAGACCTCGTCTGTTGTTATTTGTGGGTTTTCATGGAAAGCAGGATGCATCTCAGAGAGCCATCCCCACATGCAGTCCTCTGAAACATAGGGGTCAGTGAATCCAGCAGTGGGAAACTTGCCAAAGGAAAATGTTTACATCCTCTGAGAGTGCTGGGTTAGCAAGGCCCTTAAGCCAACTCAAAACATTTTTTGAGCACCTTTTGTATATCAGAGCTCTGCTAAGTGTTAGACTGGTTACAAGCAATAGATAGAAGGCAAGGAGAAAGCCAAGTGGACTCTGGTTCCTCGGCCAGGAAACTCTGAAGAAGACCACAGCTGTGGCGGTCGCGAAAGACCAGCTTACCAGGTTGGGGAATTCTATGAAATGCCCCAGTGGGGCCAGCCCTGGCTGCTAGCATTCTGTGCTGATGGAAAAGCCATACCTTCTTCCTTCCTTAGCTTCAATTTCAAATGGGTGGGCGCTGCTGTACCCAAGTGTACAATTTCTGTGTGACGTAAAGATCCCCACCAAAGGGCCGAGCTAGACTGCAGCCTGCTCTGTTTGCCAAGAAAACAGATAAAGGCCAAAATGTTTAATATCTCATCATAAAAATTGGAGCTATCAATTATTGAGTGCTGACTCTGGGCACGAGGCAGGTGGCTAACATCTCAACATGGACCTTTCTCTCCGTTCTTGTGGTTTTCAGTACCTAATACTTCCGCACACATGGCCTTAGAGAGTCTACCTGCTCAACAATCACACTTCTTCCTTCGAGAAGATCCACATTTCTGAACAGATGGGGTTCGGGAGAGAACCAGGGCTGAGCTCCCCAGTGGGCGGTTACTGAGGGTGACACCCCGGCCGCTTCTCAGGGCTGAACATACCTGGCTCCATGAAGAGAAGTCACAACTATTAGAAAAGTTAAAGGAGGTAGGTCCTCTGTTAGTGTGTCTGACATTGCAGGCATCTAGGGAAAGAACAAGAAAATGGTATTATTGAAACTCCCACCCATCTCTTGAAAAAAATAAAATCCTGCACTAAACACTGCAAACCAAAAGAGAAACAGGGCTTTCTTATGGGACATGACCCACATACCCAGGACAAAAGTGAGGCCTCATTCTGTTTCAGCACAAATATTTGCACTAATTGCAAATGCATTCCTGTCTTCAGGGCCGGCGCTGGGCTGCCCCCAGCTCTGGCCGTGGCACTTGACTCTTGCCTTTGTTAGCAGAAGCAGAGGAAGCAAAGATCCACAGAACCCACCTTTGCCTTCTCCTCTGCTCCATTGTGCACACCCTCTGCCCCTCCAGGCACACACAGAGCCCTTTTAGTATTCAGAAGCGCTGACAAAATCTGGAGCCATCAACACCTGGCGTTTCCAGGGCCAAAAATTTCATCAGACGCTTCCTAGCTGGGCTGTCAACAGTGTCATGATTTGGCCATTTTTGGAAAAGCAAATGGACTATTCTTGAGCATTGCTTTCAGTGATAATAAACGTACTGTATACATTGGTTTGTACACACACGTATGTGTGCACACCCGCACCTGGCACTCAAGCCCACACTCAAGGCTGTCTCTAAACCCTCGTCGGTGGCACTTTCTCCAGTAACAGAAGTGATTACTCTGATGGGAAATGCAAAATTAACCTATGAAGTGATTTCCTTAGAAATCAGTAAGAAGGGTTTACTGGAACTTTTTTTTTTTTTTAAAAAGAAGATGAAAAGTTTATTTTTCCTTAAGGGTTTGCTCCAAAAAAAGCAGCTCTCACCATATGTTTTCCTGGCGGGAGGAAGGAGGGGACAGAATGTACAAGCAGAATGCTGACTGAACGCTGCGGCCCTGGATGCCATTGGCCGCTAGTCACCAGGATCTTGGAATGGCCTTGGCCAGCCCGTCAAGTTGAAGGCTGTTTAGGGAAGTCCTGGGTAGACCCAGCCGGTAGTCCAATCTATGATCAATAAGTGCAATTTTTTCCCCAGGATAGGTGAGGAAGGGATCGGTGTATAAGAAATTTTTAAGGTTTTCTGAGCCAGAGTTTTAGACATTTTTAAGGAAGGTGATGGTCAGCCGTTGAACCCTGACCTGAACATGGTGAGTGGCCTGGCCCAGTGGAACCAACAGTGGATAGACAGCCATGAAACCATAGAATGGCGACTCAAAGTCACTGTCAGAGATCCTCAGGTCCACTCTTGTCCTCCAGGTGTATTATCACTAAACTTGTTTGATAGGGCCTTGCCTGCCCTTCTTTTAAAGTTCTCCAAGGAATAAAATTTTACAAGCAACACTGGTAATTCCCCAGAGGGCTTACCATAAACTCATTCAACAAATAATTATCAAGAGCGGACTCCGTGTTTGGACTTTCTCTGACCTCTGGGGACACAAGAATTAACAAAGCACCCAAGTCCCGGCCTTCCCAAGGCTGACGCTCTAACTGGGGAGGGGAGAGCTGGGGAAATGCAGGAATAGTACAGAAACAAGACAAATAACTCACATATACAGTACGGTAGATGCTGAAAAGTGCTACTGTGAGTGATGCCAATCTGTAACTTACATTTGTATGAGGGCTCATGGCGGCCATGGGCCAGGACACGCATATTCTATGTAATCCTCACAAGAATAAACGGCCTGGAATGTTAAGGAAATTCCCCGGGGTCACATGAATAGAAGTGAATATGGGTAGTTCCAGCTTGTTTAAATATCTTGTTTAAATGAGGCAGCTTAGAAATCTCTCGAGTTCACCCACTCTCCCACTCACTGTGCTTGTACTTGTGGGGGTGAGCCGCCGCTGCTCCTGCAAATCTCAGGGAGTGGAAGTCTCAGGGGCTTCCTGTCGCTCCCTCCTCCCTGACTTCAGAAATGAGCCCAGAGACGCAAACGCCGGGCTCCTTTCGGTACTCAGTGGAGACTGGGATAGAACTGCTCACTTTCCTACCTGGGGAAGACTGGGAATTCAGTGTGGAGCTGCTGAGGCAGCCTGTTCTTCAGTTTGAATGCCAAGGTCATTCAACAACTGTGACTCCAGGGGCCAGGGCCCAGAGGGTAGACAGGAATAGCTGCAGAGTGACATCCACCCAGGAGGCCTCGCCTGCCCCTAGACAGGAGGGTTCTGCTGCGGAGGAGACAAACGATTGTGCTTCTTCAAACACCTTCAAGTGGGAACGCAAAAATATAGGCCGGGCCCGGCTCTGCCCACGTCACCTTGAAGTGACACGAAGCTGAAAACCAGAGCCGGGATTTGAGAAGAACAAGTGAGTGTTTACTTGGTAATATGCTGGGCTTCCCTGTACTAGGAAACCTCATTCCCCATGTATTCCCTGGCCGGCCACCTGTTCTTCCCGCCGGGAAACAGAGAACCAGATGCTCTGCAAGAGTCATCAAAATAATTAAATAATTTCAGCAGCTTTCTTTGAACTCAAGTTGGAGAGAACTATGGGCTTTTCATTCTCAAGGGGAGGGGGAATCAGGAGGCAACAGGAGCATCTGAGGCTGATGTTGGGGCGCCGCGTGGTATGGGAGATAAAAGAGCAGGGCTTTTGGAATCAGGCAGAACTGGATGTAAATTCCAGCTCTGCCACTCACTAGCCTCGGACCTCAGGCCTGTTTTTTAAAACCTCAAGTCCCTTATTCACAACACAGAGGTGTTGCCTACCTGGCAAGAGCGTTTCAAGGAATGGATGGGGTAAGATGACGTCCGTGAGACATGGCAGCAACTCAGTGTGTTACGGATGAGTCACATCGTGCGCGAGTTCAAGTTTTGCAAATTCAACTATCCATGCTTGGCAAGGAAAGAGTGGGGCAAGAGTCAAAGTTAAGAATGTGGGTAGTTCCAGCTTGTTTAAATATCTTATTTGAACAAAGCAGCTTGAAAATCCCTCGAGTTCACCCACTCTCCCACTCACTGCACTTGTATTTGGGGGATGAGCCCCCGCTGTTCCCACAAATCTCAGTCCCCTCATCCCCTCCCAGTGCGGGATCTCACCACGCCCAGTGTGACTCCAGAGCCTAAGGCTGCCTTCATCTCAGCCTTCTTGCGCTGTAACAGCAAGCCGACTGTGCCATCAGGGGCTCAACTAAAGAAACAATGAGGGGCAGTCATTTGACACTATGCAGTTTTTGTTGTTTGTTCTTAAGTCAATGAGGAGACCCAGTATTACCCTATCATACTGGTAAAGATCTCTGAAAAAGTGATGTTACCCAGGGTCTGGCAAGACACTCATTGCTGATGATATAAATGGGCTTTTCTGGAAGACACAATAATAGGTATAAAAAAGCAAAAAATGCTCAGATCTTTTGATGACGTAATTCCACTTCTAGAATTTTTTTGAAGGAGATATTTAAATAGGACCTCACTACTTTCTAATTAAGAAAGTTCATCGCAAATTAATTTGTAAGACCAAAATATTGGAAATGACTTCACTGCTCAACCATATAGGACTGGCGAGCTGAACCATTTGTTCAGCAGGCCCTGTTGAGCACCGCGCCATGGGACTGTGGTGGCCCTGGCCCTGGTCCTGCTTCAGGAAACTGCTCCTCAGTCACGTGCTCTGAATACACAGTTTGACCCAATGTGGAAGGTACAGGTTTGTAAACTGATATTCTGATTCTGTCAAAGTCATATATCGCTACCTTAAAACTTCTGGGTTACATGGATACATCTGGAATTTTATCTAAAAATTTAGCTAACTTTTCAATGTTCACTTAAGAACTTTAGTAGTTCAGTTTTTACAGTTTGATGGTATAATGCAGTAACAGTGATGTCTCTGTACCGTCAACCAGCAGGGTGCTGCTGTGACAGCGTGCTCACATGTCTGAGCTAAGCAGAAGCCCATTTCCAACTGAAATCAGCGGGAGAGCGTGGTGTGTTCCAGCAGCTTCGTCAGTATTGGGTTCCGTATAAGATGCTAGTGCCTGGGATGGATTGATGGTGGTATCTTTATGGCAAGTTATCATGTAAGAAATGCCTGTACTATTGATTAAGATTTCCTTCCTCTAAATCAATGGTTCTCAGGGTGCCTTTGCTCCCTAGGGTACATTAGGCAATGTCTGGAGACGTTTTTGGTTGTCACAGTTGGGGGAGAGGTGTCACCGACGTCTATTGGGTAGAGGCTAGGGATGCTGCGAAACATCCTTCAGTGCACAGGACGGCCCCCCACAATAGAGAATTTTCCAGTCCAAAATGCCAATAGTGCAGATATTGAGAAACCTTGCTCTAAACATAAATAACCAGCTAAAGTCAAGTCTTCTCCCCTCTTCGTCTTCTGGGCTTGAAGATTTGGTCTGCGGAGCTAAAGCAACCCCTAAACTGGAGCTGTCTGCACTGCTTGAAGAGGCTTTCTGAGTATTTCATAAGCAAACCCCGGATTATCGCCTTCACTTGGTGATCTTTAGTTCTAATATTTTTGCATGCACTCAAGGAAAAATTTGTCAAATATTCCATCTAAAAATGGAGCAAAATAACGCTAAGATATGTTATCATCTGTGAATTTCCACCCGCCCCTCAGCTTCCCTTGCATGTGCGCCAAGCCCCGCACCTTAGCAGTGCGAACATAAAAGTGGACCTTAAAGCCAGTTTGAGAATGAAATACTTGCCTTCTCAAAGCCTATCAGGTAGTTCACTTCTTCAGCACATTCCAAAAATGAGCTCCTTTCTCTGCAGTGACATTTGGTTGATGGTGCCTGTGTGAAATTGGCATTATTTTCTGCATGGTACAATTTTAAGGCTTTTTTGTTATTCAAGTGAGCTTTGAACACATAATAGCTGCTGTTCCAGTTTGCTGGAACACTTCGTAAACTTACATGACAGGGCGGTTCCAAAGTCTCTTCTATGTCATGAGGTTTACCTCCGGATGAAGAAGAATGATGAAAGGGCCCCCTCAGTGGTGACCACAGGCAGTGGTTCTGTGCCGTAATAGCTTTCTCTGTACGCAACCAAAGAGTGCGCACAACCGCGGATGCTTGTGGTTCCCGAATCACTCACAGCCGTCACTAGATTTGTTCCATTGTCAGAGACAATTGCCCAACACTTTTCTTGGTGGGCTTTTTATTTTATAAATATTTCTTCAATCAGAGTCATTCTGCTGGGAAGAACCAGAGACCAGAGGCTCTTGGCACCAAAATACGTATGAAACACACTTGACTTCATCGTTAATCCTCTGTGCTGTCAAACTGATGCAAAAAGTATACAAGCAGCGCCTTTGATAACACCATCACACTGTGCGCACGGCAGAATATAATTCAGGAAAAGAAGCTTTTTGAAATTATATTTTCTGGAAGGAACTTTCTAGCTAATCACTTGAGTAATTCACAAAAGTTCTTTGTCTTCATCTCCTGAGAACAGTTCTCAGCGCAGCAACATTTTGGCAAGGTTTTTCTTCAAAATTTTAGTTTCCATAGACCCCAAACCGTAAGGAATTGTCTTTTTAAAGTATTCATGTAAAGTCTGTTGTTTTGGTTAGTGAAAATGTATTAAGTTTTATTGTTTCTTACATCTGGATCAATGGTTATTTATCAAGCATGTTGCTGCACAAAATTTTGGATTGATTTTCCTCCTTAAGAAATTTTAGAGTGACGAATATGTAATTCTGCCTTAAGTCCATCATCATAGGTAAGAATTCCTAAATAGGATCTGTTCTTGAAAGATTAATGGCCTATGTGGAATTAAGTAACCAAAAATTAAATATCGTTCTTCTAGTTTATTTTCTTCAACATTAGTAATGCTCTCATGCTAAATAATTCTCTAAATATTAGAACTATAGCATAATCTTATGTATAATTTTTTCCTTATATAGTTGAAATTTTTATAAATGATTATTGGCTCTGAAAAGAAACAGTTTTTCCTAAAGCTGCTAGCTAACGTGCCTTCTTACTGTTTGTACTAACCGTCTGTCTATTTCCATATTTAATCATTGGAAAGTTGTTAACATTCTTTTTGCATGTGGAATGAATAATTTTCACAATCTGTATTGTTTACTCCAGCATTTTACTCTTAAATTGATAATTATCCATTTTTATGACAATTGACCAATAGAATTTCAACATACAAAACGCATAAGGAGATGTTACTCCATGTTATATTCAGAATGCTTTCCTAGATCTTAAAGTGGATAGTAAGTTATTAATAATCGATTCAAATGACATGTCTTGCCTTGTTCCTGTTACTATTGCTGTTCTACTGATTAGACACGATGAGGATCTGTGGGCTCTGACAAATATTGGCCATGCACCAGTTTGGGGTACCAGGCAGGATGTCTGAGCCAGGATTCAGCTCTTCAGCTTGCAAAGACTGAGGCCAAAGCTGAACAGCAGATTTTGGGAAAAATCCAAGGTTGAGCCCAACTGTTGGAGCATTCCTACATTTTAGTGGAAACTATTATATATGTGTATATTTATATGCACATACATAAAATACGTATACATCCATTAAAATAATATTTTGAAGGTTATTTAAAGATCTAGAAATATGCCTACATATATTCATTAAGTAACAATCAGCTGCAATTGTGTTAGAGAATCGTCTCAAATTGAAAATCAACGAGTGTCTCTTTTATTTCACTTTGTTCTTATAGATGCACCAGGGGAAAATGGAAGTAGTTCCCTCTTCCTCCTGAGGTGGGGCCCCCCTACTGAGGTGGGGATCAAAACTTAACAGCCTTTTAAAAACTGTTTTAAGGATCCCCTGGATCTCTGTTGAGAAGGGTCAGTCCTCTGAAGAAAAAGCTCACAGGAACTTTTGTGCCTTCAGGATGGAGACAGGTGAGGGGCCTGGCTGATGGGGTGGTGGCAGATACCCCGAGACTTCGTGAGACGACAGAGGCCTTACTCTCAGGCATGATCCCGGCTGGGTGGCTGCCTGGGTGCCTGTGGGGGTTAGTCACTAAGCCGTGGCTTTGGAATGGCAGTAAGAGTCTTTGGGGATCAGGCAGTGGTCAGCAGGGGGGACCATTGTTAGGGAAAAGTCTGACAAATCTGACTACACAATAATTAAATATTTTTGCACAACGACAATACAGAAATATTGACAGAGATGGTGGGACTAGAGAAAATATTTGAAACACATAGAATAGAGTATTAATCTCTCTAATATTGAGAACCTCTTACAAATTATTGTGCTAAAAAAGAAGTAGGAAAGTAATTCATTCATTGAAGTTGAAATGAAAATGAATATCAAACACTTAAAAATATGCCTAACATCCCCCCCTAGTAGTCAGGGGAATGTTATAAAATGATAAAGAGATTCAGGGGTTTGCCAATCTTGTTGGAAAAAAATAAAAATAGTAATATTATTCAGTTCCAGTAAAGGTGTGGGGAAATTGATCTCTCATGTCTTATGATGCGGTGGGGTCTGAACTGGTATATACTTTGGGAAAATAATCTGGTGGTACTTATTAAAATGAAAAAAAGGCAAATTTAAAATGATACATTATCTAGAAATTAAGGAAAAGAAAAATACTTCATATCAAAACTATGAGTTATGGTCAGACCTGTATGCTGAGGAAAATTTATAGCCTTGGAATGATGTTAGTATTTTTCAAAAGAATGTCATGCTCTGTTTCTATCTTATATGTATCATAGCTAAGATTGCTTAACTCTTTGTGACATCAGGAGGATGGCTACTTCCTAGCTTTGATCAAAATGGGGCTTTCCATTCATATCTGGGGACACTTCTTTTGGGTTTTCATGCCCATTCTGGGGCTTACTTTATTTTGTGGCTCATGGTTCTATTCTTACGTGGCTCTATTGGTGGTGTTGGCTCATGGCATTACCTGTTAGCTTGTGCCTCTCTACTAGGATGTACCCAAGGGTTAATGTCCAATAACTTCTGGCTTCATGAGCAGCAATTATTTATGTGAATAACTATAGACATATTGTGACACATTAGGACATTTTATCAAATCAGGGGTCCTATAAAAGTCCAAGCTGAAAGTCAGTACTCAAAGGGCCAGAGGTGAGGATGGAGTTGGGGGTGGGCAAAATGACTTCTTGAGGTCCCCAAAGCCCTTTGTGCCAATAATCATGTAACTTCATGGCATGATTTATTATAATAAAGCAGTGTAGTTCGTATCCTTCCAAATTAGGAAACTTCCAAATCAGGGTAGTGACAGCCCCTCTGTGAATCCAGGCTAGATGCTGCAAAAAAAATAAATATAACGTGTTTGTATCGTGTCTTCCCCTGTCCTCAAAGATGAACACACGTCTGCTGGTCTGGTAGCCCACCCATACATCCACAGCCGAAAGGCGCCCACGAATTCTGCTAATAATCTTCCACAACCAACTCAGTGTGTTATAGGGTGAATCACACAGGATCGAGTGTGAACTGGATGGAACTGAGCGAGGAAGAGGAGCGGGATTTTCTCCACATGGCTGTGTCTCTAGAAATGTCACTAGGCGAAAACTGAGGGCTGGCGGGAAGAGGTGATGGGCGTGAGGCTTGGAGGCCTGATTCGGACACGCACATCACACCCCCACCACTTGTCTGAACTTCTTTACAGCAAAGGCCTTCTCTCATACCCATGTGTCTCCCTCAGTCAGCACCTCAGCACTGTGCTTCCACCCCTGCAATCGAGGGAAGTAAGTGTCAGACCTCGTGGAGCATATTTTCATTTCATTTCTTATGAGAATTTATTACAATACCTTCAACACAAAAAGTTAGGATCCTAAAAAGTTCAGTTCCATCCTGAAGTGAGAAGCAGGCAAGGGTTTGTGCCAGCTGGTCTTGGGTCACCCGTCATTCCTGCTTCTCCCTTCCCCTCCATGGCTGGCCGGTTTTCCCCCTTCAAGCTGCTGGTCAGCAGTATCATGGGAGGATGCCAAGCGGAGGATAACATACAAAATCACTTTTTTTTGGCCTGAGTTTTGAGGGAGAGTATTCATCACTGAAGCATCTAAATGTGAGCTTCATTTGGGTCACACATGTCACAGGGCTCTGTTCACAAACGCCCCTTTCCGCGCTCTAGAATGGCCCCCTTCTTCCCTGAGATGGTCTGCAGCAGGCTCTGTGTGGTGTGGTGTTAGATTCCATCAGAAATCTAAAACCTGTAAACACACTGACAGCAGTTGGCCAAGCGATGTGAGAAACTCACAAATGAACAACAAATGGAGGGAGAGAAAGCCCAGACCAAATGGACTGATGTTTTTCACAACCGTGGTGGGTTTAAAGCACTCATCTCAAACCAGATGGTACACTGAGCTCACGCCGGCGGAGCAGGGTGGGACTTGGCGGCAGACCATGGAAACATGAACGCCAGGCATTTTGTTTCCTTGTGTGTGCTTTTTTCCCCTTTAAATATTTACTTTTTGTGTTTTGCCAGGACACAGTTTCCATCCCATATGCAGAACAGGCTGTTTTGGCAAACGGGGGCAGGGCAGGCAGGACACAGCTTGGCTCCGGGGACCTGTAATAGCATATTGATCCTCTCTTGTCCAGGTTGCTGGCTTTCCTCCCCAGGGCGACAGTGAGCAAAAACCTGTACAGCCGTCATATCTAAGTTTGGTGGCTCCTTTGCAGAAGCCTAGACTCTCACCCACATGGTTAGATGTGCGCCCAAGGGAGAGGCCGGCTGGCCTGGGGAACATGCATGCCTTTGTTAGGTGGGCGCTAGGTGGCCTCTGCCCGTCAGGTCAGGTCTGAGGCTACAGGTGGGCAGTGGAGCAGGCGAGCAGCCCGCTGTGGCAGAGGACAGTCTCTGGCTTAGAGGCCGCTGATGGGGTGTCTTTCCCCAACTTCCCACCCCGCAGGAGAGGCAAGCTGTGGAGGAAGGGCAGGTGGGCGAGGGGAGAGCAGCTGGAAGAGAGAAGGGGGGGGGGGTGGAAAATTCCCAGGTGAAATACAAATGACTATAGAAAAATAAATTAGCCCTGGGCCGGGAGCCATGTTTGAACCAAAATAATGTAAGCAATCAACTTACTGTCTCTTATTCACTTGGGCTTCCAAACACATTATTTAACAGAAGATGGAAGGGGTTGTCGTGAAGGGGTGTAGTAGTCGCACAATGCTGGCCACGTGGTGAGCAGGCGGCTTGGAGCTGGCAAATACAGATGTCCTGAACTAAAAATACACCCCCCTGGCATTTTTTCATTGGTTATGAGGGATGAGGGCTGGAAGAAACATCCTGACGCTCCCAGAAGGTCTCTGAGGGTTTCCATTTGTTCCATATGCAACCAGAGGAGAAGTAGATGTGAGAGGCCCCGTACTAAAGACTGAGATGGAAGGGGAGGTAGGGGAGCAGACCCTCCTCCACGGACGCACAGAGTGAGCCACTGCTGGGCAGAGGGAGACTCGTTTATATTTGTGACGTGCTGTTTAGTTTATAACATCTTCTCATGGTCACCACCCAGAGCCGCTGAGATTATTGTCCTTATTTTCTAGTGAAGTGCCTCTCAAGCTGTGGAGTGCATAAGGATCAGGACAGATTTGTTGGCCCCACTCTCAGAGATTCTGATCTGGTGGATCTGAGTAGGACCCAAGAACTACGTCTCTAACAAGCTCCCATGTGATGCTGCTGCTGCTGGTCATGGACCACTCCTCGGAGTTCTGCTGTTCTCAATGAGCTTAAGTGACAAGAGTCTTCATTCAACCTGGGTAGTGGGATTCTAGGTCCGGGTTTTCCATCAATACCATGATGCTTCTTACTCCTCACGTGCTCTCCCTGCCGTCATGGTGCCCACATTGGCTGAGCCTGGACTTGCCCTCAGAATCCTTCCTAACATAGGCCTCTTGGCAGTCACCAGCAATCAACCAGAGCTGACGTGCAGATAAATCTACTTGTCATCTTTGACTTGGTGGAACGGGCACTGGTCTAAAACCAGAGACCTTGGACTTAACTGTGACTGGGCCATTACTAGATACAGGGACACCAGATGACGTCAACTTTACTGTACTTCATTTCCTCACCTGTCAAATGAGAGGCTGAATTGAGCCGATGGTTCTCAATAAGATGATTCTAGGAATTATATTGTATTAGTTTGTTCTGCCTGCCATAACAGGGTGCCACAGACTGAGGGACTTACACGACAGGAATTTATTTCTCATACTTCTGTGGACTGCAAGTCCAAGATCAAGGGGCTGGGATTCAGTTCCTGGTGAGGGCCCTCTTCCTGGCTTGCAGACAGCTGCCTTCTTGCTGTGTCAGTTCTAGAGGCTAGAAGTCTGGGATGGAGGTGTGGACGGGTTTGGTTTCTCCTGAGGCCCCTCTCCTTGGCTTGCAGATGCACCTTCCACGGTCCGCACGGGGTCATTTATCTGTGCAGGGGTGTGTCTGGTGTCTCTTCTCAGAGGGACACTAATCCCATCATGGGGCCCCACCCTCAGGACCTCATCTAAGCCTGCTCACCTCCTGCAGGCCCACCTCCAGATCCTGTTCCGCTGAGGGCTGGGGCTTCAGGCTGTGAATTTGCGGGGAGCTCGCTTCAGTCCACAGCACGTATGGATAGTTCGTTTGAAAACACGGCTTCCTGGGTCCTTCTTCCAGAGGTTCTGCTTCAGTCCATGTGGGCAGGATCCAGGAATTCATATTTTTAACAGTCACCCCATATGATTCTCAGTCCAGTCAGGCTTGAGAAGCTCTGGGTGAGCTGATCACTGAGTTCCCCGATTCCTGGGTGGTGAGCCACGGGTCCTTCCGATCCCCAGCAGCAACTGGCTCACCTCTCTGTATAAGCACTTTGCCCACCTCACTCGTAGCTGCTGACACTCAACGGAGAGGCGGGCTTATTAGTGTGCAGACCTCTAACCCAGCGCCCCTCTAGAGCCAGGCACGTAGTAGACACATAATCAATGTTTGTTGAGGGCTTGCCCAGGACCCCTTCTAATTTCGAAAGTCTTTGAAATGTGTAAGTCATCTTTGCAGGCTCTCATGGGGGTTATCTGACATTATTGGGGGTGGGGGCGGTCGGGCTGCCCTTGGTTTTGCTGTCCCAGACGCTCACTCAACAGCGAGTGTGTTTCCACCCCCCTCTCCCAGAGCAGTGGGACGCAAAATGACTCGAGCTGTGACTAGAAAACAACACACACAGGCACCAGGCACAGAGCCCTCCTCGCAGCCCCTGGCGGCTGCCACTTTGTGTCATTCCCTGCTGACAACGAGGCTAACAGTGAAAGCAAATGAGAGGCGATGACGGGCTTCATTAGGACCATATAATCCAAGGGAACATGGGGACGCTTTTCTACTTTCCTTCAGTCCCACGAGGAATAACGAAGTGAGGAAATGGAAGGAAGCATGGAGAGAGTTATCTCTGCTAAAAGTGGGACTAAGAGGAAGAAGACAGTAACACAGAGCAGCAGAACTGATACGCAGCAAATTATAAACCGTTACTGGAAAAGCACAATGAGCTATCATGACACACCTGTTAGAACAGCTAAAACAAAAAATAGTGACGACAACAAATGCTGGTGATGATGTAGAGAAAGTGGACTCTCTCAGACGTTCCTGGTGGGAATGCAAAATAGTGTAGTCATTCTGGAAAGTTGTTTAGCAATTTCTTTTTTTTTTTTTTTTTGAGGAAGATTAGCCCTGAACTAACATCTGCTGCCAATCCTCCTCTTTTTGCTGAGGAAGATTGGCCCTGAGCTAACATCTGTGCCCATTTTCCTCTGCTTTATATGTGGGACGCCTGCCACCACATGGCTTGATGAGTGGTGCCATGTCCGCACCCGGGATCTGAAGTGGTGAACCCTGGACAACCAAAGCGGAACGTGTGAACTTAACCGCTATGCCACTGGGCTGGCCCCAGCAATTTCTCATAAAACCAAACGTACCATATGGTCCAACACCATCACACTTCTGGGCATTTATCCCAGAGAAATTAAAATTTATGTCCACACAAAAACATGTACAGGAATGTTCATATTAGCTTTATTTGTAATAACCAAAAATTGTAAACAACCAAATGTCCTTCAATGGATGAATGGCTAAACACACTGGAACATCCATGTCATGGAATACCACTCATCAGTAAAAACCTCTAGCGATACACACAACAACTGCGATGGATCTCAAGGGAATAATGCTGAGAGAAAAAAAAGACCATCTCAAAATGTTTCATACTGTATTATTCCATTTATAGAACATTTTTGAAATGACAAAATCATAGAGATGAAGCATGGATTAGTGGTTGCCAGGTTAGGGAGAGGTCAGAAGGGGAAGGAGATGGGTGTAGTTTCCCCACAAGCATGGAGGATCCTTGTGGTGGTGGAACTGTTCTGTGTCTTGATTATCGTGGTGGTTACACAAATCTCCATGTACGATAAAAGTGCATAGAACTACACACACACACACACACACACACACACAAGCATGAGTGCATGTAAAACTGATGAAACCTGAGTAAGATCTGGGATTGTACTATGTCACTTTCTTGGTTTTGCTGTTGCATCAGAGCTAGGTAAGACGTACCATTGGGGGAAATTGGGTGAAGGGTACACGGGACTTCTGTACTATTTTTGCAACCTCCTGTGAACCTGTAATTACTTAAAAATAAAAAGTAAAATAAGTATTCCTGAAGTGAAAAATAAATAACTAAAAAAGTGCATTTTCTCACACTGGAAGTTCATTACAATTATTGAGAAAAGCAGTTTCTTTCTCTTTTGGAGTAGAGGGAACCATCTTGGTTTCTTCAACATAAATATTATTATTAGTCACCTTAAAATGCAAACACGTATGGAACAGAGAGCCCAGAAATAGACCTCCCGTATACGGTCAAATGATTTTTAAGCAAGGGTGCCAAGATCATGCAGTGGGGAAAGGATAGTCTTGTCAACAAATGATGCTGGGAAAATTAGATACCCTCATGCAAAAAAAAAATGAAGTTGAATCTTTACCTTATACCATAGCAAAAATTAGCTCTAAATGGATCAATCTAAATCAGCTAAAACTATAAAACTCGTGGGGCCGGCCCCGTGGCCAAGTGGTTAAGTTTTTGCGCTCCGCTGCGGCAGCCCGGGGTTTCACCGGTTTGGATGCTGGGTGTGGACATGGCACTGCTCATCAGGCCACGTTGAGGCGGTGTCGCACATGCCACAACTAGAGGGACCTGCAACTAAGATATACAACTATATACTGGGGGGGATTTGGGAAGATAAAGCAGAAAAAAAAACTATAAAACTCTTATAAGAAAACATAGTGAAAAATCTTCATGACACTGGATTTGGCAATGATTTCTTGGATATGACACCAAAAATAGAGGCAATAAAAGAAAAATAGATAAATTGGACTTCATCAAAATTAATAAATTTTGTGCATCAAAGGACACTGTCAACAGAGGGAAATGGCAACCCACAGAATGGGAGAAAATATTTGCAAATCATATATCTGATAAGGGGTTAATATCCGGAATGTATAAAGAACTTACAACTCAGCAACAGAAAACCAGATAACCCAGTTCAAAAAAAAATGGGCAAAGGACTTGGACAGACATTTCTCTGAAAAAGATGTACAAATGGCCCAAAAGCACAGGCAAAGATGCTCAGCGTCACTAGTCATTAGGAAAATACAAATCAAAACCACCGTGAGATACCACTTCACATCCATCAGGTGGGCTATTAAGGAAAAAACAAAATAACAAGTGTTTGATGAGGATGTGGAAAAATTGGAACCCTGGTGTAGGCTGCTGTAAAATGCTGCAGTCACTGTGGAAAACAGTCTGGTAAGTTCCTCAAAAAATTAAATGTAGAATCTCCATGTGATCCAGCAAGTCCACTTCAGGGTCTATATCCCAAAGTACTGACAGCAGGGACTGGGGTCCGGCCGGTGGCTGAGTAGGTAAGTTCACGTGCTCTGCTTCGGCGGCCCAAGGTTTTACCAGTTCAGATCCTGGGTGCGGACCTGACACTGCTCATCAAGCCGTGCTGAGGCGGCTTCCCACATGGCAGAGCCAGAAGGACCAACAGCTAGAATACACATCTATGTACTGGGGGGTCTTTGGGGAGAAAAGAAGAAGCAGAAGAAGAAAAAGAAGATTGGCAACAGATGTTACCTCAGGTGCCAATCTTTAAAAAATAAAGAGAGTAGGGACTTGAACAGATATTTGTACACCATGTTCATAGTGGCATTATTCACAACAGCCAAATGATGGAAGCAACCTAAATGTCCATCGGTGGATGAATGAATAAACAAAATGAGGTATATACATACAATGAAATATTATTCAGCCTTTAAAAGGAAGGAAATTCTGACACCTACCACATTGATGAAACTTGAAGACATTATGCTGATAAGCTGGACACAAAAGGACAAATATTGTGTGATTGCACTTCTGTGAGGTACCTAGAGAAGTCAGACTTTTAGGATAGTGGTTACAGAGGCAGGGGCAGGAGCGATGGGAGTTATTGCTTAATGGGTGTCAAGCTTCAGGTCGGGGTGGTGAAAAATTCTGGAGATGATGGTGGTGATGGTTGCACAGCAGTGTGCATGTACTTAACGCCTCTGAACTGTATTCTTGAAAATGGTTAAAATGGGACCTTTTGTGTTACATATATGTTATCACAATTTTTTTAAAAAATGCATTATTAGGAATAAATGGGGTCACACGCACACACAAGGCAAACATTATCAGATTCTTCCCCTCATTCACTATATTAGTTCTTTCAATCCCCATTTTACCACAGATTCAAGTAAAATAATAACAGGAATTATGAAAAACTGAAATGGTGCCAAGCAATAATTAGAAAAGTTAACACTTTCAGCATGGCATTTGCAGTCCTGTGCATTTCAACTTAGTCGCTGTTCCTGTTGTATTTACCTTTGCCATCGCAGAACTCAGTCTCATGAGGCTGCTTGTGGTTGTGGGGACCTGGAAATGGCCACCCCAAGATATGTCTCTTTGGCATGATGATTATTTGAGGCTAGTTACTTTGCAGACAGGAAAGCAACTGAAAGGTAGAATTTACTTACCCTTTGTAAGAGACATTTACATTGTAAAGGAACTCTCCATCTGTAAAGATATCTCTAGAAACTCTTAATCAATGGGGAAGGCAAGGACTTAAATCTGCATTTGTTTATTGTGCTTGTCTGGTAACCTCCTGTAACTGACTTCCCTCCCCCTCCCAACTTTGGCATTTCTTTAAGGATTAAGCATCTTTCCTTAGGCTAGAAACTGATTGCTGCGCCCAGCTCCCCAGCTCGAGACAATAGACTTGCCTCCTGCTACGCCCACCGAGATAGCAGACCCACTACCTGCTGTGTCCATCAAGTGCTGTGCTGACAGGGCAATCTTGTGACTATTGTGGGAGGGACATTTCAATCCTATGTGAAACACCCTGTTTGGGGGTATATAACCACTCTGTGCACCCCACTTCTTCGGTGCCGTTTCTTCCTTCGGGAAGAAAGGCCCCGGCCATGGTCCTCATAAAGCTTTGTTTAATTTTCTCTTGCTATTCTGTCTCATGTGAATTTAATTCATTCTCCGGCCAGACGAACCCACTTTGGATAGAGGAAATGTCTTCCTCCCCTACATGGTCTTCCAAATGCAGTTTATTCTGTCCCGATTCACGCCATTTATCCTTCCTAGAACAACCTCTGTTCTCTTTTCCTTCTCTCCTGTCCAAATGCTACCCCAGCTCACATTCCACTTTCCCCATGAAGAGGGCAGTGGGCGATTTCTCTCCCTCATCTGCTCACCTGCTGCACTTCTTGTTCTGAGCCGTTTTTTGGGCATCTGCATTTTAAGTTGGATTTACCAGCACAGATTTCACATTCCTCCAATCAGTGTGTGAGCTCCTCGATGTACAAAACGAATAGTTAATTTCTTTTTACCACCAAATAATTCAGCGCTGTGATTTTCCAGAAAGTGCGTCTTAGTAAAATTTTACAGCTGATTGAAAAGTTTTTCTCCCTGTACAATTCTGAAACATTTGAAAAAATTTCTTAAATGAGAGAACTTAATGACTAAAGACCTAGTCTGTGAAAGATGGAGACACCTTAAAAATTCAGACAGATCAGGACTTTCCGAATTCTGAGAACACTGTGTGAAATGCTGGAATGAGAGGCAGCTCTTTATAAAATTATAGATTGCTACAACTACAAGGAAACTTAGCCATCATCTACTACTAATTTCCACATCTCACAGCCCAGAAGGTTGAAGACGTTGACCTGAGAACACACAGACAGTACAGAGTTGGGACTAGAACCCATGTCTTCTAAGTTCTTACTTTTTCTTTTTACTTACCATGGCTGCCTGATGGAATTATTTTATTTATGTGTGAGATATATGGTATATAGAAATGATAAATGGCAATTATAATTTTCCACCTGTGGATGAAGCACATTAAATTAATGGTAAAAATAACTGTGCATGTTCAAATCAATAGGTCTGCGGCTGTGCACCGCTTCATGCTGGATGAGCAGAGATGTGGATGACTGTTTGTGGTGTGAAAATAAACAAGAGATGCCCAAAGAGAGCAAGCAGAGGCGATTTACTGAGAACTTGCTCCAGCATGGGAGTCAGCCACTGTCACTCGTGTTTTGGCAGAGACTTAAAGGCAGGCAGAGGAGTGGGAAAGCTTTACAGTGGAAAAAGGGAAGGCTTCTGCTGTGCCCTCTTTGGAGGCTGTGGGCCTAGGGAAGCCCGAGGAAGACTAACTGGGATTGGCATGTCCTGTGTGGGTGGGTAGCGGTACACATTTGGCTTTCTCTGGTTGGTCCGAAGCTGGAAGCAGGGACAAAAATTAGGGAAGCTGTCAGTTATTAATCAAGTTCTGGCTATTTGGAGTCCATTGTTACAGAGGTTATTGTTTGGCTTCCTAGACGGGTTGCTAGAGATAGTGGTCTGACTTCCTGTAAGACTTAGAGACAGCAGGCTGGCTTGCCGGGCTGGAAATTGGGGATAATGGTTGATTTCCCGGGTGGTTGATGCAGCTTGTGGGTCAGAGCTCTATCTTTATATGTGGTCTGGCCATTGCCTGCTTGTATGTTCAGTCTCTCCGTGGTTATACTTAGGGAAACGGATGGACCACATCTTGCTCTCTGAATAAGCGTGACCCCCTCTCCTAGACTGAAATCAAAGGCACATTCAGGCATCAAGTGTGTGTTCATGCTTCCAGCTTACCGGAGGACAGATTCTGTGCGGTACACAATGTTCCCACAAGGCTTCCTTGAAACGCTGCCTTTCTTATCTTCATTCCCTGACCCTCCTGTGTCTGCCACACTCGTCCAGCCTGGTTTGCCCCCTTCTGGATGCTTCGCTCAGGCAGGAATGCCCGCCTTCCCAGGAACTCCGTGCTTATCCCCACTTCCCTGCCCTTCCCCCCAAGGCTTCCCCCTTCCTGAAATGCCTTCTGCTCTCTTCTCCAAATCCCGCCCATGGTTCAAGTTTCAATCCTGAACCCACGTCCTGTATCAACCATCCCCTCACGACTGCGACTGCGCCGTGGGAGCATATTTTCCGAACCCCTAGAGCCTAGACTTGCCTTCCTCACTAGGGGTTTCCGATGGCTGTGAAGCAGACACTCACCTGGGGAAGCTGGTTAAAACGCAGAGTCCTGGGTCCCCCTCAGAGATTCAGATTTGTTAATTCTAGGTGAGTTGGGCAACTCAAGTCTGGACTTGCGGGGAACAAGAGGAAAGAGTGATTTTACTAAAAAGTAAACAATCTGTGCAAGGGCATAGAGGTGGAAGCACACACCTGTGTGTGTGTGTGCATGTTACAGATTGGGGAAATGGTGAAAGACTTAGAAATAGACCAAAAAAGACGACTGGGTGTCTTCAGTGGAAAACTAGCTGTTGTCTGACACCCTCTTCCCGATTATTCAATCGGTTCTCTGGAGTCTCAGATCCGTTCATCGTCTTTGAACATTTTAGAGCTCTGTAAATTGTGGCAACGGTCAGCAATGCAAACAAATCTTGCCTGTGTTGGAGGTCCCATTGAGTCCTCTCCCCACGGTGGAAGGAGTCACTTTGCATCTATTAAGCAAACTCATTTCCGTGTTCTTGATGGCCTATACACGTGTCTGTTCTTTGGGTTCTTCTTTGAACCAATTCTGACAGCTTACTAGTTCTCTCATTAATTAATATGTTAAGTAAAAATCCTCGGCACATGTTCATTTTATAGTTCTATGAGAGTCATGGTTTTACTTTTTAAAAAATTCTCTCACACACGTGCTCTTACACATACATCTCTAAGTCCTACTTGGCTTGGCCGTCTTACCCTGAGTAAATGGTTTAGTTTGGTGAGAAAGATAGATCAGGACTTGCTGAAAGGCCAAACCATGCAACTGGACCATTATTAGGTAATTTGCCTTTAAAATGGTCATTCGAAATGCTGGTGTCACCATTTTGTAATTCATTTTGTAATTATTCACTCTTCCCAGCCTCCTTTAAGCAAAAGTGAGTAGGTATCACTACTTTTTGCTTTTCCCCTACACCTGTGGGACCTTTCCTCTGGAAACCTCGAAGTGCCACCCAAGGTGGAGTTGAGTAAGCGTCGGGTCTTCTGTCTGCCGGTCCACCACCACCGTTACTGTTGCTCTGAATGTAGTCACCCGGTACCTCGACTCTTTCATCTGTAGCAAGCAGGGGAGATTCTGCATCAGTAGCCCTCCTGGAATGCTTCCCACCTGGTTCTCATGTGGCCAGGCAGCTGGAGCCGCTTAGCCATCCAGAAGCCGGCAGCACACCAGCCAAGCCATGTGCACACCAAAGAACACCACCTCTCCTGGATCAGGGCCGCTGCATTCTGTTTCCAGTCCTTGTTTTAAAACCATTAGGCAAAAGATCCAGGCGCTTCCCGCACCTTTTGCCTTTCAGCTTTCCACTGACAAAGACTCTCTCTCTCCTTGACCAAACTTTAGGCTCCTCTGAGCCGTCTTCTCAACTAGGCCTCATCCTTGGACCCTGTCTTCAGCCTGCCTCATGCAGTTGTAGCAAGAATCCTGCTAAGTCATTTTTGTGGGAATCCCACTGTCCTTGATATCTGATCAAATTTCTCAGCCCCCACCCTGTATATCTGATTTCTCTGGCCCGCCTTTGGCAAGAATCACCCTCCCCTTGATGTCTACCCTTAGTACTTTTCTGTCCACTGACCCCGGCTCTCTGCCCCTTGGCTATAAATCCCCATCTGTCCCGGCTGTATTCAGAGTTGAGCCCCATGTCTCTCCCCTATTGCCATAGTCAAGGCATCTGTTGCCACAGTCCTAAATAAAGTCTTCCTCACCATTTTGACAAGTGTCAGAATAATCTTTTTCTTGAACACTGCTAGGGTCTGAGCTCAAAGGGGTGACTCGCTGGGCCACTCTGACCCCTAAGCAAAGGTGATTCAAGCTGACCTGGCTGCCTCTGCTTTCTGAGGCTCACCCAAACCAAATAACTGTTTCTCCATCTTCCAAGGCATCCTGTCTGGCCTGGGCAAGGGGACATCTCTAGTCTGCACCCCTGGACGAGCATCACCTGTTCCCGTTCCACCCTTGAAAACCTCCCAACGTGCAGACCCTTGTTTCCACTGCTGAGACCCCTGGAGTTAAAGGCCCGGTGAGAGCACTTTGACTACTGGGCTCAGCTGAGCACAGAGCAGCCAGAACCACACCTGTCATCTTTCTACGTGCTGCTTCACGTGGAAGGGCCGATGACTCTGTCACCCACCTCACAGAGCTCCAAGGGGAGATGTTGGATTCTCTAGGAGAGAATTCTACATGCTTGGGACATTTAAAAAAAAAAATTTGCTGGGGGCCGGCCCTGTGGCGGAGTGGTTAAGTAGTGTGCTCTGCTTCGGCGGTCCAGGGTTTCATCAGATTGAATCCTGGGCGCGGACATGGCACCACTCGTCAAGCCATGCTGAGGCGGCGTCCCATATGCCACAACTAGAAGGACCCAGAACTAAAAATACACAACGATGTACAGGGGGACTTTGAGGAGAAAAAGGAAAAAAAAAAAATCTTTAAAGAATTTGCTCAGCCTCGTAGCATCCAAACAGAAGTCAACCCCCAAAATGTGCAAGGACAAAAGAGGGTAGGAAATGTGCCTGACCGGCTGAAACAACAAAGCCCTTTCCTAAAGGGCAGAGAACGATTTCCTATGTTGGAAAGAATTTACAGCCTCGGCTGCTTTCCTTTCTTTCTTCTTTTTTCCAGCTTCCTCCTCCTTGTGAAATAAAGGAGATCAGTTTGTCCGGGTGCCCTTTCTTTTTGATGAGAGCCCATCTCTGGAAAAGGGACCACACGTCAAGGAGCACATAAAAGTGAGTAGTAAAACACAACACAGCACACGGGGCAGCGCTGCCCCGGTCTGCTCGGCCTGGCAGGACTCGTGGCGTCCTTGCGGGACTCACCATGTCCTCACAGCCAGGCTGCCTGTGCGGGTGATAAGGGCCTCTGCGGTGAGGTCAGCCTAATTAGCCAGGCTAGTGTCTGGCTTCCTGGGGAGACCTTTTGTGAGTTAATTGCCTGCCTTGGGGTCAAAATGCAGTAATTACATGTCTTTTTTTTTTTTTTTCTAAATGAGATAAACAGCCTTTGCATTCTTGCAGCAAGTAAGCCAATCACCCGAGAGCCTTCTCTTTGTGCCCCAGAAGTGCTGTGAATATTTTGACAGGTGATTTCAATACCACGTAGCTATTTATTTATTCTGGGCTTGGGACATAAACACAAACATCTTGGCCTACAATTCTACACACTGAATGACTATCAGACTCTGTCAGAACCGAATGTGGGGATTGCGTGGTATAGGGTTCACGGAAAATGCTGATGTCGGTGAATAAGGTCGGTGGATATTTTGAGCTAAAGCAGAAATTCCACCACAATTTAAAATGTTAACAGAGCAGCAGAATTCTCCATTGCTAAACCACCTCCTATTCTCCCAGTTGTTTGCTTATTTTCTCTGTGAAAATCAACAAGAATAGTCTGGGAAGGCCATGAAAAGCTAGCAAAATATGGTGAGGTCGTTTCTAATTCCAGAGGTAGCCAACAGAGGCGTGGAGATGGGACTAGCTCCCAGCAGGGCAGGAATATATTTTTACCAGTCCTGGTTGAGGTGAGTGACTGACCCCACAGAAAGTGAATGAATTGGTGCAGAGACCCAGAGATAAGAAAAGGGGACATGTTTTATAAATGAAATGAGCGCCGTTTGAAGGATTTTGTTGCCTCCCGGGGTCCCCCCACAACCAACACTGTCTGTAGCCGGTTGGCTAACTCCTGCATCCCAAAACCTGTGTGTTGCCCACAGACAAGCAGCGTTAATATCACTGGGGAGTGTCGATGAAAATAATCCATAACCAATCTATAAATGAAAATTTGGGTGAGTTTATTCTGAGCTAAAGTGTGAGGACAATGGCCTGGGGCCTTTCTTCCCGAAGGAAGAAAGGGCACCAAAGAGGTGGTGTGTACAGAGTGGTTATATACCCCCAAAGAGGATGTTTCACAGATGATTGAAATGTCCCTTTTACAATAGTCGTGAGACTGCTCTGTCGGCACAGGATTGATGGACACAGCAGGTATGTCTGCTGTCTCGGTGGACACAGCAGGGTGGCAGGTCTGTTGTCTCGAGCTGGGTGGTCACAGGTGAGCTGGGTGGTCAGTTCCTAGCCTAAGGAAAGATGCTTATCCCTAAGGAAATGCCAATATGGGGGGAAGTTGTGCCTTTATCTTAAGACCATTTGTTCTTGCCATGGTAAATGTTTAAAGCAGATATGCAATGTGTGCTCGATGGCCATGTCAGGCCCTTTTGGAAAAAACAAAGTCAGGCCGAATTAGGTTTACACCAAATGGCTTCCTTATATACTCCAATATATCCTAATGCTTGCCATTTCTATTTGTCAGGAGTTTGCTTGAAATACAGTCTTAGGCCCATCTGCTGACCTCCTGAGCCACAGTCTGCATTTTAACACGATCCTCAGGCACTGCTATGCTTATTCAGGTTTGAGAAGCCCTGGTTTAAATTACCCTCTCATGGAGTTTGCTCCAGATAGGAGTGGCTCCTTGTGAGCGATGACATTGACAAGGCAATAATATGGGGACAAAAGTTGAGTAGGTAAGTACCGGGGTGGTAACCTGCAACATTTTGGTCTCTTCAGAGAAAAAGTGATTTGTAGATGATTATAGCGCACTTCCTTATGGTGGAAACTTGGTTGTGTGGGAATTTTAGCCCACCCCTCCGCTCCCTCCCTGCTCCACCTAGGAAGCGGGACCCCCAAAGGTGAGGGATACGGCTCACTCCATCTCTGTCTGTAAAGATGCAGTTTGACACTGTATGCCAGTCACTACTTGAGCATGTGGCTGGGCATGTCTGTTAGCACTTTGCTCCGGACATGTTTCAGGATGGGCCCCGCACACGTCAGTCTGGTATTCACAATGCAGGTGACTCTCAGCAGCGCCACAAACCCCAACGACTAGAAGGAGCTGCCTGCGGGGCGGGTCCAGAAGGCTGTCTGGGCAGTCCAGGCTTTTTCCAAATCCCACAGTTCACTGCTGCCTGTCTTAAATGCACCAAATGGTGGTTGGGAGCTCTGCAGAACTTGCTGAGGGGGTATCCTTGACATTTTTCTAGCACACCGGTGGGAGTTTTAAAGACTCTGCCTTAACACAGTGTTGATGAAGATAGGCCACACCTCATGAACAGAACGTCAATGTGTTTAACCATTACAGATGTTTATTGGGCCCAAGTCGCTGATTGTATAGCTTGCATCTGTACCCTAAAAACAAGACCTTACCCAGCAGTCAGGAATCCCTGAAGAATGGGGAAGGAATTATATTACACTACAAGATTTCCATTATTTTAATGTGTTTGAGAACTTGGAAGCCAGAGTGCTTCCAAAGCATTCTGCAAGTAAGTTACTCCAACATCATCTCCTCCCAAGAAATTCTAGGCCAAGACTCATGTTCTGTTCCTGAAATCAGAATCTCTTCTCCAAACCATCCTACAGGAACTCCATTCTTAATTCTGCATAATGTCGATGAAAATAATCTATAACCAATCTATAAATGAAAATTTGGGTGAGTTTATTCTGAGCTGAAATCTGAGGACCATGGCCTGGGGCCTTTCTTCCCAAAGGAAGAAAGGGTGCCAAAGAAGTGGGGTGCACAGAGTGGTTATATACCCCCAAACAGGGTGTTTCACATAGGATTGAAATGTCGCTTTTACAATAGTGGCGATACTGCTCTGTCGGCACAGCGATTGATGAAACAGCAGGTAGGTCTGCTGTCTCAGTGAACACAGCGGGGTGGCAGTCTGTTGTCTCCAGCTGAGTGGTCACAGGTGAGCTGGGTGGTCAAAGGTGAGTGCAGCAATCAGTTCCTAGCCTAAGGAAAGATGCTTATCCCTAAGGAAATGCCAGTGTGGGGGGAAGTTGCACCTTTATCTCAAGGGCCTTTGTTCTGGCCATAGGAAATGTCTAAGCAAATATACAACGTGTGCTCAATAGCCACAGTCAGGCCCTTTTGGAAAAAACAAAGTCAGGCTGAATTAGATTTATACCAAATGGCTTCCTCATATACTCCAATATATCCTATTGCGTGCCATTTTTATTTGTCAATAAAATACATAAGAGTTATCTCCCCAGGACTGCCCAGCTATGGAAGAGGAGCTAAATGCTAGCTATGGGGCATCTGCAAGCCACAATACTGAGCAAGTGAAGAATATTCCTCATTCAACAAGTATTTATTGTGTATAATGTCTAGATACTGGTCTAGAGAAAATAAACATAATAGTTAAAATTAATTTGTCTGCTGTGTATCAGGCAATGAATGTTCTGTGCAGTTCTCACTTATTATCTAATTTAATTCTAAAATAACCTTGTGAGTTAGATTTTATGCATTTGGAGGCTGAAGCCCAGAAAATCCAAATAATTTGCCTGAGGTCGCACAACTAGTAGGTGGTGGAGCTGAGAGCCAGACCTCGGGAGCTGTCCTACCAGTTGGCGCTCTCGATCCCAACACAATGCCCGTCTCCAAGGAGAGAGACTCTATCCTTGCTCTCAGGGTGTTACTATTTCACAGGGAAGACAGACATTAAACAACTAATGGCAAGTTTGACGAGTGTTATGAAACGTTGCGGTGGAAGCATATCAGGGGAGACCAAAGCTTCCTGAATAAGTCGTGTTTAAGCTGCAACTGAGAACTCCAGGGGTAGGATTGCCATGATGAGGCTGGAGCATGACGCTGAAGCCAGATTAAGGTGTGCCTGGGTGAGCCATAGTAATGATGTTGAATTTTATTTGTAGAGCAATGGAAAGCTGTTAAACTAAGTGAGAGAGTGGCCCAATCCAGTGAAAACAACAGCAGGCCCGAGGCCTGGAGAATGGATGGCCTGGAGGTGGTAAGGGAGGGCCACAGCAGGAGGCTGTCGCAGGAGGGATGGTGATGGCTGGACCAGAGTGTTGGCCATGGGGATGGAACACATGGTTGTGAGGTGGGATCAATGGGACTCGATTTAACTTGGAGAGCAAAGGAAAACGGGTTTGGATTCCAAGATGTAAAACATAAATGGCAGAGCTTAACATAGACTCATTGACTAGATAACACATAATCAAGCATTACTGACCATGCTGGAGAGAGCCCCTCCTCCATGCTTTCTTCCCCACCATGGGTCAGGCGCCCTGCAAAGTGCCGTATGTGCATTTTATCCTTGATCTTCCTAACAACCCTGTGGGGCTAGCACTGTCATGATTCCTATGTTACAGATGAGGAAGGCGAGGCTGAGGAAGGTAAGTGGGGGACCCAAGGTCGTAAGAAAAGTGGCAGGAGTGGTGCTAAAGCAGCAGTCTATTGATTCCGCAAACCAGGGCCTCACGACTCTAGTTCCTGAACTTGTCTGAGGAGAAATCTCACCTGGGGCCAGGCCCGGTGGCATAGTGGTTAAGTTCACATGCTCTGCTTCAGGCGCCCAGGGGTTTGCAGGTTCGGATCCCAGGCACAGACTGGACCGGACCTACACACTGCTCATCAAGCCATGCTGTGGTGGCATTCCACATACAAAATAGAGGAAGATTGGCACAGATGATAGCTTAGGGCCACTCTTTTTCACCAAAAAACCCCACCAAAAAACACAAAAACCTCACCTGGGATATTTGTTGAACACACACATGGCGGGGCTCCACCCTGGACGTGCTGATTCAGCGCGAGTCAGGGCTCCAGGACCCCTGTGTTCACAGCCTCCGCAGAAGGCCACTCCGGGAAGCACTGACCTATGCTGCCTGGAACTAGGAAGCAGAAGGTGGGGGTCCAAGGCCAGTATGGACCCTTTCTAACAGGATCCTAGGTCAGCTGTTTCTCTCTGCACCTCAATTTTCCTCATTTACCTTCTCCTTTCCCGTCACTCTGCTTAGTTTCCATTCACAGAAGTTGTCATAACTTGAAATTTATTGTATTATGTATTGATATATTGGGCAACAGCCCCACTAGAATGTAAGCCCCAAGAGGGCAGTGGCTTTGGCCAGCCCCTGGAACTTGCCAGGATGACACTACCCTCTTCCATGCCCCCCTCTCTCCCTGGAGGACCGTGTTAGCCCTGGCCAGTCTCCCTGCTTCCATTCTTGCTCCTCCTTTGGCCAGCCTCCATTCTGAAGCCTAAGTGATCTTTGTGAGACGTAAATCTGCTCCCCATCACTCCCGTGCTCACAGGCCTTGGAACAAGAGTGGCTGTGATCTGGCCCCATCCTCCCTCCCTTGATTCCTTGGCTCCAGCTGGCCCCACAGGCCTCCAGGGTGTTATTCAGTCACCCCGAGTGGTCTGAGCCATCCAGGGTCACAAACAAGGCTCTCAAAGACCCCTTCCTAGAAGTGCCAGTGCCGCTGCTCCCAGCCTGCGCCCTGTGGAGGCAGCGAGGCTGGAGGCCACACTTTCGGGTGGCCACTCCTCTGCTCATTTCCCTTCCCAGGCTTTTCCCTGAGGGCTTTGAGAGAGAATGGCTTACTCACTGGCTCAGAGAAAGGCTCAGAAGGCTGTGCCGCTGACCTGGGGTGGAAGGCACCACGAGAAGGTGTCCTGACCAGGAGGTCAGGGAGGGCTGCTCAGCCGCCCCGGCGGGGAGCAGCTGGGCGGGCTGGGCGGGGGAGAGGGGAGAATGCAGGGAGGTCTCCCGCATGAGAACTCTGTGGCGGCTGCTCCCTGGGTGGCCCGGCCTGCACAGCCTGCTGTGTTCCGTGAGTTAAAAGAAGGCTGCGGCGGGGGTTGGGGGAGCTTGCTGCTCAGGGCCTCGACCGCAGATTACACCACACATGGCTAAAGTACACAGACGATTAGCAATCAAGACAAGGACCTCCCTGAGAGGGAAAATGACACAGGGGTTACCTCTCTGTAAACAGCCCCAGAAAAAGCACGGGCTGCTCTTAGGGCCTGTCTTTACTTCCTTTGAGAAGTTGCAAATGCACCCACTGAGTGCTTTAGCCTCAGCTCACAGTCTGGGGGGGAGGGACACATATACGCACACTCACTCACAAACTTACACAGTCTCCCAAACAGGAGAAAACCCCGAACGCCATCAGGCCCTGCCAGCGGTCCCCAGCCTGAGACCGAATCCGCTGATGCGCAGAGCCGAGGGTGCCTGGGACCGTACCCGTAGCCCTGAGGCTTGCGGGCAGCACGGGCCGTCCCAGCACCCTTGCTTACAGGTTACTTGTGAGAGAGCAAAGTAGGGACTCTGCTCCTTGCCTCTGTGTTTCTTCCACATTTAAATCACAGGGGTAATCTGTCGGGCCCTCTGGAGGAAAGGAGGGACGGACACGGGCCTCCAATCTGAGGCCCACCTTTGAAGACTGGGCCTTTGGGGTCTTTGCAGTGGGGTGATGACAAGTTGTCCCTCTACCTGGGAATCCTCTAAACAACATTCTTCGGGAATAAAGATTTCTGGTTGTATTAATGGCTATTAAACTTGTGAGCGACAGAAGTCCCCACATCAGTCTAAGGAGCAAAGGAAATTTCTGGGCTTCTGCAGCTGGGAGGTCCGGTGGGCTCCGCTACCCCGGTGGTGACAGTGGGGCTAACGTGTACTGAGCCCTGAGCACGGATCGCACAAGCCCACGCGTCTCACCCTCAAACCACGCAATGACCCGGGTCCTGCCCTCACCCCCTTTTGCAGAGGGAGGGGTTGAGGGGCAAGACCCACAGCTAGAAGGCAGCAGGTCCCGGATGTGACTGCTCCGCTGGCCTGAGTGGCTGAGCCCCTGAGTGCCACTCGGGCTGGTCTCTAGCGTCCTTGGGCGTGTTCTTTCTGTTTCTTGGATCTGCCACCCTCCGAATTCATCCCATTCTGTCCTACTGGGCACGGCTTCCTCCCTGCGTGGACGAGCTCTCACTGGCCTGCCTTCTTGCCCGGGGCTCCAGGCTGGGCAGCCTCTTCCAGCAGCTCTCCTGAGCAGGGAGCAGGGCCAGCAGGAAATATAAATGCGTGACACGGGCCACGTGCAGGCACTGTGACAAATAAAGATTCCACGACCAGCCACAGCGACTTTAAAGTGGCCCAGGGTGGCCAGATCTTCCAATTTTCAGGTAAAGCCAGAAATGCGGATTTTTCATGTAAAAGTTTCTGCTTTTAAAAATGCTATGCAGGCCTAACAAAGTACATCTTGGGGTCACCAGGGCTGAATCCCTGTGCTCCAGAAGAGTCGGGGAGAACCAGCCTCAGTTGCTCACCCGTCCTTGAAGCAGTCGCTGCGGCCAGGCCAATGCCTGGGGTGCTCCAGCCTGTCTGGACCTGGGTCCACGCCCTGGTGGAGGAGGGCCGTGACTGACAGCACCACTGAGACCGCCCTGTGTGTGGGTGGAGGCCCCAAAGAGGAAGTGATTGAAGTTCTGTAGGTCCACTTCTACGAGTCTGTAGTCCACAGGCCAAATTATCAGAGGAAAAAATACGCCATTCAAAAGTTAAACTTGGTTATTTGTTTATTCTTTTCCTGAGGAAGATTGTTGCTGAGCTAACATCTAGGCCAATCTTCCTCTATTTTATGTGAGACACCACCATAGCGTGGTTTGACAAGCGGTGCTTGGTCTGTGCCCAGGATCCAAACCTGCAAACCCCAGGCGGCCAAAGTGGAGCGCGTGAACTTAGCTTCTACGCCACCAGGCCAGCCCCTGGTTATTTTTTGATAGCTTCAAAGCAAGAGATGAACACACGGGGCTAAGAGATGGCTGATGTCGGCAGGGGAGGACCCTGTGAGATTGAGTGGGAAGCTTGGTTTCCATTTCCCATTCAAATTTCGGCCTGTCTGATGAAATAAATGCAAAGGAGTAGATGCTGTCCCTTTACAACTGTTGCTGATTATACTGCAAGGCACTTTCACCGGCTGGGGTCTGGACTCTGATTAGCAGCTCTTTGGGCTTTTCCAACTTGAGCTCTAAATGCACAGCTGGTCTAGGAGACAGTGGGGTGTGTGCACACATGCTTCGTGGTGGACTTCCGGTTGGTAATGGATCGTCCTGCAAGCACGACTCTTCCACCCTCCTGCCCTGGTGGGGTGGCCCTTTCATGAGGACGTGCTCCTCCACGGGATGCAATGAGCTGAGCACCAGCAGGGGTCTGTCTGCGCTCAGTCCTCGTGTTGGTCTCCTCGTCCTAGAGCCTAAGATTGCACTAGTACAACCGTTCCTCAGGCTTAACACATTGTGCATCTACACTAAGCTTAAAAGGGTCTGCACTAACCTGGAAGGATGGTGATCAGCACGTATAGCGCAACCCGCTCTGTACTGTTCCAGGTGTCATACACAACGTTTCCTCTTAGAGCGGATCTAATAATAAGCGCTGTTGGCCCATTTTTCAGAGGAGGCAACTGAGCCTCCAGGATTGGGAGTGAAGCTGTATGCACAAGCTGTGTATATCGCATAGCTGATAAGCGGCGGAGGCAGGGCGCCAGGAGTATCATGTAGGATGCTTTTGGCTACAACATAAAACTCCAACTCAAAATGACTTAATGAGGAGGTTTATTATCTAACGTAAGTGTGAAGGTCAGATGGCTCTAGGACTGGTTAATTTCTCAGCTCAAATGACACCATCAGGGACCCAGGTTCTTTCTTTCCACTTGCCATCCTTAGCAGGTCAGCCTTGACCTCAGTCCTCAGTGTCCCAAACTGGCTGCCTCCCATGCAGACCCGGCCACACTCACAGCGAGGGAGGATGGGGTGCCCCAGGGGGTGCTCCCTGGTCTCACATTTGCTTTAGAATGGTCCGCTCCTTAGGGTCTCTGATTTTCCTGGAAAGTCACACTCGTAATGTCTGTTTTCCTTCAACTAGCCTAGAGGTTGAGAAGAGCTCTTACTTATGCGTTAGACAGGATGCATGTATCAGTCAGGGCTTGTGACCCAGTGACAGTTTTTTCTATTGCAGGTGACTCAAGTCCCACCTCCCCACTTCTGGCCTCTGCTCTATGTGTTGATTGAGGGTTTGGATTTGGTAATCCAGTTGTGAAGATTACTTAAGGTCTTTGTGCCTCAGTTTCTGCATCTGTAAAATGGGGATCATGTTAGAACCTGCCTCTGAGGGTTGCTCTTAGAGTTAAGTTAGTTCGTGGGAATGCTTAGAACAGGGCCAGCCTATTGTAAGAGCACAAGGGCCACGGTTGTTACTGTTCTTCTCCAGGGTTCCTCCTCTGGGAGGGGATGTGTATGAGGTGGCTCTGACGTGACATCTGTGCAGCTTGGGCTCCAAAGGAAGAGAGGGTTTGCCACTGCCTCTGATTCCAGGGAGGACACTCTGGCATCATGTGGTCCCGTCTTAGCCTGGGCTGGATCAGGAGGCAAGGCCCTGTGGCAGGGTGCTGTGGTGGCGTCTCACCCAAACCTCCCGAGGGTTTGAGAGGAAGGAGCATTTTCTTCAGGGAATCAGGAAGAGCTGGGACTGGAGGAAGAATGGAGGCGTGCCGAGCAGATTCTACTACCCACGACCCACTTCCTTGTGCTCTCCCTTTGACTCCACAGGACTTGGGATTTTGACTGAATGTGTTGAATGTATTAGATACTGTGTTAGTGGTTGTAAGAAATCTTGGGTCATAATATAATCTTTATTTTATTTTATTTTATTTTCTGCTGAGTAAAATTTGCCCTGAGCTAACATCTGTTGCCAATCTTCTTCTTTTTTTTCGTATGTGAGCTGCTACCATGACATGGCCTCTGACAGATGAGTGGTGTAGGTTCGTGCCCAGGAACTGAACCCGGGCCGCCGAAGCAGAGTGCACTGAACTTAACCGCTAAGCTTAACTGGGGCTGGCCTGATAGTCTTTAATTCTGAGCTCCAGACTGCAATCTCATTTGTAATAGCTCTCTCAGTATTTGGTAATATTTTGATTACTAAACTCTTTATAATGAAAATTTGGAGGGGCAAATGACACTTCAGAGACTAACTTAGCTTTAATAGACATAAAAAAATCTTTATTGTACTTTGTTGATTACATAAGCATTATACATGAAAGAAGTTAGTACAAATCAGAAATAAAGCAGACAGCAAAAGTCTGCCTTATTAGGGTAACGTTAGTAGTGCGCACTGGCTAAAAACACACGAAGCACTGAAGTCAAATTGCCACCCCCGAATGGTGTGCTTCTCCCACAAAGCAGGGACTTCTCTCCAGCCCCGCACACCCACAGGGCCGGGCACCCCACCACGCTGTGAGGTCTTCCTCCTTCCCGAGTGAGGACAGAGCTTTAGTCCCCTCTGTACCCCCAGTCCCACTGCAGCGACAGAACGCAGAGAGCAGGGGCTCTGTGTTGGTTGGTAAAGATTCATGTTATCATTTCACATGTTCCCCTTTACATGACACCTCGATCTTGTTTTATGGATATAATGTCTCCTTTTTTTCTCACTTAAAAAAATGAATTACAGATTTTAAAAGGATATGTTGATCTTTACATTATCACTCTTCCCTTTTTTCTGTTTTTTTTCCCTTTCTTCACACAGACTTTCCTCCTGTCTGTTACTCCTTGACGTCTTGCATATTTAGGAGTGAGGGGCTAGAATGGTGATGGGGAACCGCATGCAAGGGTTGTCCTTTTGGTGGCATTTCCCAGGAGGTGCCTGGCTATTTGTTGAGAAACCCTCACATGTCACTATCTGCAGCCAAGGCTCGGGGTTGGTCAGTTTCCCCAGAGAGGGGTTTTCTAATTTCCTGCTGTGGGAGGGGGTGGGGGAGGGGCCCCGCCTGGCTCTCAGAGCTCAGAGCCAAGTGAGGAAAGAGGCTTGACTTTGACCTCACCTGCTGTTTACACCTGGGCCTGGGTTCATGGGCCTGGAACCTCTGCTTTATCCTCTCTAGAGAGTGACTCCCCCTTCTGCGTGAGGGAGGGGTGATCCCATGCCATGTGGCGTGGGTGGACAAGGGGGCCTGTGACTTCTTTTATAGATTTGCAATAAATTCTCCTGTTCTCAGCCCACTGGGACCGCCCAGTGAGAAACACCGATACTTGCACTTCCTGACGGTTCCTGGGCTCTGCAGTATGCACAGGCCCACAGCACCTGGGCCAGCCCCTACAGCGCAGGCTCTTTGCATCCTCCCGTCTGCTCGGTTAATCACCACTAGATCTGATGGCTGCTTTTAGAATTTAGCTGACCTCTCTCCACTCTGACTCTTTTCGTGTTCTCTTTGCCTTTGTGAATCGATGTCTTTTTATCCCTTTTTTGTCACTTTAATGGGGTTTGGGGAGGGAGTGGAGAGGAATGTGTGGGCGCAATTCATTGTGTTTACATAAATGTCCAGAAAGCCGTAACACCTGAAGTCAGTAACCGACCCACCTGTGTGTCTCTCATCCACATTGGGGACCAGTCTATTGTCTCCCAGCTGCCCGCCTCATTCCCAGTGGAGCGGCCTCACCCCTCATTTGGAGTTGAGGGAGTTAGGGTCGGGGCGCATGGGATCTGCACGATGACAGCCCCCACGTTCAAGGCAGAATCAGAGTGGGGGTGAAACAACACTGCTAGTTTCCAGAGTGTTAGACACTGCTCCCGGCTCTGAGTAACTCTGTGTGTGCCAGACTTTTATCAAGGAGCAAAACAGTAACCTAAGCCTTTGTTAAACTCCCAAATTTAAAATCATGCTGTAGGAGGGAAATCCTACAGCAAAACAGTCTCGTGCCCGTCTGAGAAAGAACAGGCTTTGCTCTTCTAGCACTGCACCTCAAAAAAATGTTCTCTGGCTACACAGCGGGACAAGTAGGGTGGGGATGGAGAGACTTGAAAGCCCTACCCTCGGTGCTCATACAAAAGGCAAGCACTGCCGGGAGCGGTGGTGACGGGCTGGCAGCAGCCCCTCCTGTCTGAGCCAGGCTCCTGGCTGGACGATTTGGACGTGCTGTGCTTGTTTCTTCCCCGGGCTCAGGAGGTTGTCATTCACAGGCCGTCTCCTGGGATTCCACTGGTAAAGACAGTGATCAAGGACTCACTGACCACGCGCTGCCAGAACAGCCAGCCCGGCCCCTGGGGTGGAGTCTGAATCCCAGAGCCGGGTCCTTGGCGGACCCTGAGGACTCTGTGCTGAGGGGCTGCCAGGACGCTGGGAATGGGACCAGCCGGGGACTGGGCTCACTTGGGTACAAAATGTTTTATTCAGTGGGAAAAAGAAGCGCTGGGCACATGAAGAAAGCCTTCAGATTCCGAGGTGGGGACTACTGAATCCCTCGCTTCCTCACCCTCTGAACACAGCCAAAGGCATTTGGAACTTGGCCCACATTGATCATATCGTAGATGACAGCGGAATCTGGGCCACCCAAAATCAATGAATCCCTAACAAGGCACAACTGGCTGTTGGGACTTGTCTGCAGAATTGTGATGTTGCCAGTTGGGTAGATATTCTTCATATGAACACACTCATATTAATGTGTAAACTATTTCCTTCCCAGTAAGGAGGCTCTTTATAAGACTTGGAGACTGAAAAAGTGGGGACGAGATGCAATGTCTGAGTGTCCTGCCCCAGCTCCCATCCAGCCCAGGGTTCTGTGGTCAAGGCCTGGGAAGGGAAGGAGGTGGGGAGATGAGCTATGGTGGGGAAGAGGAGTGTAGGTATAGTAGGTATAAAAGTGGCCCCCAAAAGATATGTCCAAGTCCTAACCTGCAGAACCTGTTAACGTGACCTTATTTGGAAATAGAGTCTTTGCAGGTGTAATTAAGTTAAAGATCTCAGGATGAGATCAATCCTGAATTTAGAGCGGGCCCTAAATCCAGTGAGTGACAGGTATCCTTGTAAGATAAAGGAAAGGGAAATTTGAGACACAGAGAGACGCTTAGGGAAGAAGGACGTGGGAATATGGAGGCAGAGATCGGGGTGATGCTGCCACCACCAAGGAGCCACCAAAGGCTGGAAGAGGCAGGAAGGATTCTCTTTTGGAACCTTCGGAGAGAGTCTGGACCTGCCGACAGCTTAATTTCAGACTTCTGGTCTCCAGAATTGTGAGAGAATGGATTTCTATTGTATTAAGGCAGCAGGTTTGTGGTCATTTGTTACAGCAGCCCCAGGGAACAAATTCTGTCCGGGAGATCTGGATGGGAAGAGGCAGGAAGGTAAATGAGATGTAGGGGAAAGGACAGCCGCCGAGGCAGAGACAGGGTGGGACAGAGGGCTGGTGTAACAGCTCGTCCCCTCTGTCCTAGTCTGCTAGGGTGGCTGTAACAAAATACCACAGACTGGGCAGCTTAAACAGCAGAAATCAATTCTCTCACAGTTCTGGATGCTGGAAGTCCAAGGTCAGTGTGCCAGCATGGTTGGTTTCTGGCAAGGCCTCTCTTCCCAGGTTGATGCTGTGTGTGCACATAGCAGGGAGAGAGCAAGAACAAGCTCTCTGGTGTCTCTTCTCATAAAAGCACTAATCCCATCGTGAGGGCCCACCCTCAGGGCTTCATCTAAACCGAACTACCTTCCAAAGTCCCCATCCCCAAATACCATCACGTCGGGAGCTCGGGCTTCCACATGGGACTTTTGGGAGGCACAGTTCAACCACAGCACTCCCCCACTGCATGGATCTCTGCCAAAAAGCGATATTCTCCGTTAACTTGTAACCTCTAGATAGGACATAGGCATATGCAGCAAGAAGGACACGTTGCATGTGAATCCAAGAAAGAGGACTGCAGTCTGGGAAATGGCACAATTCCCACTATCAGGCTCTTTGTTTATGAAAATACTGTGATGTTCCATCCGGTTATAAGATATGGGGGCCCTGCCTGCCTGCCCAGTTCAGGGTCTGGAAGAAGAGATGGAAGTGAGGGGGCCTGGAATTGGTCACCCCAAGATATGTCTTTTTGGCATGAGGATTGTTTGGGCTGGTTACTTTTAATAAACTGCAGACAGGAAGGCAACTCTGAGGGGGCAGAATTCGCTTGCCCTTTGTTAGGAGACATTTACATTGTAAAGGAAATCTCCATCTGTAAACGTGTCTCCCTCTCTGTACCAGGAAGAAGGGGGAATGACTTTATCTCTAGAAACTCTTATCAATGCCAAAGGCAAGGACTTATATCTGCATCTTTTTTACTGTACTTGTCTGATAACCTCCTGTAACTGACTCCCCCCACCACCATCTTCCTTTGTCTTTAGCTGAGGAGGATATTTAAGGTGGTGGCTGCAGCCATTTTGGCAGGTTGCTCAGCTTGCCTGAGCCTCTCCCATGTATGCATGTCATAAAGCTTTGTTTAATTTTCTCCTGTTACTCTGTCTTATGTGAATTTAATTCGTTCTCCAGCCAGAAGGACCCAGAAAGGGTGGAGGAAATGTCTTCCTCCCCTGCAGAAGCCTTGCTCTGCACTGAGAAGTCATGATACTGAGTTTCTGCTCATAGGGCAAGAGGCTCACGAACAGTGGGCATAATGAGACAAAGCCCCCAAAATACAGTGATCAGCCAGAGGCTAGGGAGAGGATCAGCTGCCAAATAAACAAGAAGCAGTCATCTTTTCACATTCCTGAAAGACTAACGTTAGTCAACTTACTGTGCTTGGTAAGTCTCATCAGGGCTTTGAAATGGACGCTTAGCTCTTGTGACATTTACTCCCATCAAAAGGCAATTCTGGCTTTTGAGGCTAGGTAGCTTCCTAGGTTCTTTTCAAATGCCAACACACTGTGCCTCTGGAAATGTTTTCTGACTCACTGTCCTGCCAGCCAGTGGCACATCTCCAAGTCATCATTTGCTCGTCTCCTCTGTGGCTCCCCAAGTCCGTCAGTCAACAGACCTGATGGCTGTCTCTGCACAGAGTCTTCCCACTCGCCACTCCCTGTGACCCTACCTTGTTCACGCTCTTCTCGTTCCTGGCTCTGGTTGTGTTCACAGGCTCCTCAGGGATCCTCCAGCTTCTAGTTTCTTCTCCTCAGCTCAACCCATCCTGTCCACTATTGCCAGATTAATAAAAAAATATCCAAGCTTCCACATTATCTACAAAATATTAAGCCCGGGAGTCAAGGTCTTACTCAATCTGGGCCCTTCTTAGTTTTCCAGGAATGAGAAAAGAATTTTAATCAGTTGTGATTTTAGGTCTCCAAGACTCTAACAGACGTTGAGAAACAGTGGTGTCCTGGGAGAACAATGGAATTGGAAAAGTTGCCATTGGCTGGGTGTCCTGCTTCTAGATAAATGTCCAATAACACCAAAATTATAATTTTTAAAACTTAAAAAAATGCAAACCCTTTGGAGACATATTCTAAAACGTTTTTTTCTTTTGATATGCAAGGCTTACAACCACAATTATATGGCTGGAAGGCGTCTGAGTGAGTAACTAGCAGACATATGGTATTGCTGAGGAGGTGGAGAAGGAAGGAGTAGAAAAAGCCAGGGTGCTGATCTCAAGATGGAAGTTGGATAAGAAGATGCTCTCTCTTCCTGCCCATGCTCAAAAGGTAGCAACAAATACACAGACAACACACACAGACAATGCATTAAATATACATGCATGTGTGTGTGTGTTCAAGTGTGATTCATAGATGTTTTTGTCCAGAGATGCAAAAGTTATCGTCAGCTATTTAAGATGCTCCATTACTGGCTTGGATTTGACGCTTTCTCTTACTATTATGTGCATCAGTGCGGACATTCTTAAAGTCACTGTGTTTTGGGATTAGCTGGATTGTAGAGAGACACAGAGATGTGAGAAATAAATTGTAAAAAGGTCTATACAAACAGATTTTACACCATAAAAGAGTAAATTATAAGGTGCTAGAAAAATATAAATGTTGTGAACAATGTGTTTTATGTACTTCTTCAAGAATAAAAATATGCCAGATATGAGGAAGAAAAGGCACTGGTGAATCTGGATGGCCCCCTTCCTTTAGCTGTTTGCACTGCTGAGCCACTTTACAGGGCAGTAACCCAGGCACCAAAGAGAAGAACCCTTGAAGGATATGCTGACTTGAGGACGAATTATTACCTTGTGAAATAGTGAGATGTGGTATTATAGATTTTTGGGTATGGCAGTTAAAATGTTCTTTTTAAAACAAGTTTCTAGAAACCAAGAATTTCCCAAATTTAAGAAGTAACTGAAAGAGTAGTTTGCAGAAATGCAGGCTCCCCATGGAGCCAGATTATGAAACACAAAAGGAAAAGGGGTGATGTTAAACGGGAAACAAAATAGGGGCAACCCTTCCAGACAGTTTTTGGGAAACTCATTTCAAGCCAGCCATCCAGCAGACAGTGCTAATGAATGACCCGTGTGTTAGCTCCTGGGGCTGCCGTAACCAACAACCATAAACTGGGCGGCTTAAGAGTAGAAATCTATTGTCGCACAGCTCTGGAGGCTAGAAGTCCGAAATCAAGACCTCAGCAAGGCCCCACTCTCTCTGAAGGCTCTAAGGGAGGCTCCTTCCTCGCCTGTTCCAGCTTCTGAGGTTACCAGCAATCCTTGGCGTTCCTTGGCTTGTAGCCCCCTCACTCTAACCTTTGCCTCTGTGATCACGTGGCATTCTAACTGTGTCTACCTGTGTCCACATTCCCTCTTCTTATAAGGACTTCCATCATTGGATTAGGCCCACCCAAATCTAGCCTGTTCTCATCTTAACTTAATTACATCCGCAAAGACCCTTTTCCAAATAAAGTCACATTCACAGGTACTGGAGGGTTAGGACTTCAGCACCTCATTCCTAATCCGTGATATCACCATGAAGAGAGCATGCGAGAAGTTCTTTGTTATTTATACAAAATGGTATTAATAATAGCTACATATTCAAAAATATGCAGAATAAGATCAACTTCCAGCATGACAGTGAGGAGCTCTGCTGACCCACTGCTAAGTGAAATTGCTGAAAAACTAAAAACCCAAAAACGAGAGCTTTTGTAAATGGTCCTGAGGAAAAAACAGCAAGGGAAGAAACCTCTACTCAAGAAGTATTACAGAAATTTGTAAGAAAGGTGAGAATCTGTGGTATTTGAACCAAGACTGCTTCCTCCTGCCCCACTCCCAGTTCAGCAAGTGGACACTCCTCAGCCAAGAACACAGGGCTCCCTTCCCCAGAGCACACAGAGGGCTTTCTTCCCCAGAGGTCAGGATGGCAGTGTTCCCCATCCTGTCCACGGCTACCCAATGCTGAGACTAAGTCCCAGATGGGTGTGGTTGAGAGGTGGGGCTCCCTTCTGCCATCTAGCTCCCACTTGTGGAATGGAGGGTCTACCTCCACACAGCATGTTGAGAGGACTGTGGCCCTGGTCCTCTTGTGAGGACCTTGCCCCAGCCCGTGATGTGGTAGTTCTATGCTAGAAGATACAAACTGAGAGGACCTCTGGCTGCTCCCTACTTCTCCATCAGGTGCTCATCTCCTAGGGTGGGGGTGTCACTCAGAGAGAAGCTTGCCATTGTCCTACGCCCAGCTCCAGAGTCCTGACTTAGATATTTTGCTGGAGGATGGGGTAGGGGAGAGGGGAAGAAGCAGACCGTGAAAAAAGGGTAATTCTTAATATTTCCCCAAAAGAACTGAATTCATTTGCAACAGAGTTTGGAGAAAGCCAAGCCTACGGACGTTCTTGAAAACTGTGGAGGTTGTGGTGAAGGCAATTGGGAGGAGATTCAAGATACAGGCTGTACTGTAGGCATGCTACTCTGCAACAGAAAATCCAGAATGAATCACCAGGGAGGAATCTTCCTGGGGTCAGAACAAATATCAAACATTGATCTCAGTAACCATTCCTTCAAAGGACCCACAATTTGATTGGATTAGTTTGCAGAGCAATTTATGCCCTGGGCTTTGTTGAAAACCATACAGTCAGCTACCAATTAATAGAGCTTAACCACTGGCTGTGGTCAGAGAAGGAGTGGTTGAGAACCCTCAGAAGACCATTGTCATCCAAGCGTGATTGTGTGTATACCCAAAGCTGTGCCTCTTTGAGGAGTAATATTAGAGGTCTAACACTCTGAGAGGGGAAATAGACTTGAACAAAATAATCCAGCCTTTCACTAAACAAATGAAGAAGCAAAGAACAGTAACAATTCCTAGACAGGTGGGGGGAAGAGCAATATCCAGATTTGCTACAATACATTATCTAAAATGTCCAGTTTCCAACAAAAAAATAAGGGGTGTGTAAACAAGGTTAAAAGTATGCTTCATACACCTGAAAATAAGCAGGCACAGAAACTGCCTGTGAGAGTGACCAGTGTTGGATTTATCAGAAAAAGACTTCAAAAGATCCATTATAAATATGTTCACAGAGGTAAAGGAAACCATGATTAAAGAAAAAAGGAAGGTAGATTACTGTGTTGCATTAAATATAGAATAACAGTAGATAAAGAGGTTATAAAAAAGAGCCAAATGAAAATTCTGAAATTGAAAAGTAAGATAACAAATAAAAAATTCACTAGAGGGGCTCAACAGTAGATTTGAACTGGCAGAAGAAAGAATAAGTGAACTTAAATTTAGATCAATAGAGATTATGCAAGCTGAATAGAGAGAAAAAAGAATGAAGAAAAATGAAGAGAAACCTTTAAATGTACCAACACATACACATGGAAGCACCAGAGTAAAAAGAGAGAAAGGAGCTGAAAAAATGCTTGGAGGAATAATGGTTGAAAACTTCCCACATTTATTGAGAGATATTGGTCTGTAGTTTTCTTTTCTTGTAATGTCTTTGTCTTATTTTGGTAATGCCGGCCACATAGATTGAGTTAGGATGTATTCCCTCTGCTTCTATCTTCTGAAAGAGCTTGTAAGAAATTAGTATAAATATTTGACAGAATTCACCAGTGAACCCATCTGGGCCTGGTGCTTTCTGTTTGGGAAGGTTATTAATTATTGATTTGATTTCTTTGATAGATAGAGGTCTATTCAGATTGTTTCATCTTGTGTGAGTTTTGGCAGATTGTGTCTTTCAGGGAATTGGTCTATTTCATCTAGGTTATCAAATTTGTGGCCATACAGTGGTTCATAGTATTCCCAAATTTATTGGAAAACAATAACCTACACACCCAGGAATCTCAACAAACTCCAAATAGAATGAATGCAAAGAGATACACAAACAGATACATCACAGTAAAAATACTGAAAGTTAAAGACAAGGAGATAATCTCGAAAGCAGCAAGAGAGAAATGACTTATTACTTACAAGGAAGCCACAATAAGATTAAAAACTTACTTCTCAGCAGAAACAATGAAGGCCAGAAAGCAGTAGGACAAGGTATGCAAAATGCTTAAAGAAAAAACCCCTCTAAACTACGAATTTTATATCCAGCAAAGCTATCTTTAAAAAATGAAGGTGAAATAAAGACTCTTCCAGATAAGCATATCTGAGAGAATTTGTTGCTAGCAGACCTGCCTTTTAAGAAATAAGCTCTTCAGGCTGAAAGCAAGTGATTCCAAATGGTAATTCAAATTCACAAAAAAACACAAAGACTGCAGGTAATGGTAATTATATAATGATAAAAGATAGTTTAAATACACATTTTTGGGGGCTGGCTGGGTGGCATAGTAGTTAAATTTGTGTGCTCTGCTTCAGTGGCCCAGGGTTCATGGGTTCGGATCCTGGGCGTGGACCTACATACCACTCGCCAGTAGCCATGCTGTGGTGGTGACTCACATACAAAATAGAGGAAGATGGGCACAGATGTTAGCTCAGGGCCAGTCTTCCTCACCAAAAATAAAACCAAAACACAACACATTTTTCTCCCTTCTTCTCTTAACTGATTTTAAAACACTAGTATAAAATATGGGTATAATTTGTTTTGGGGCCTATAACACATAAATATGTAGCATATGTATAATATATTTACCAATAATAGCAGAAAGGAGGAGGTGGAAGCAAAGATCCATTGGGCTAAGGAAATGACTGTAGATTATAAAGTAATAATTATAATGATGCATTGTTGGGCTTGTAACGTTAATAGATCTAACATGTATAATAGTGGTATGAAAAAGGGGGAAGGAGAATATAGCTATATAGGAGTGATGTTTCTATATATCACTAAAATTGAGTTAGTATAAATCAGAAGCCAATTCTGATAAGATAACATGCATCTGGTAAACCCTAGAGCAACCACTAAAAAAACATAATGAAAATATCAGTAAAGAAGTTAAGATATTACATTAGAAAATATTCGTGTAATGCAAAAGAACAGTAAAGGAGGTATCCAGGAACAAAAAAAGACATGAGACATATAGAAAACATAAAGCAAAATTGCAGAAATAAATTGAACTATATCAGTAGTAACATTAAATGCGAATGGATTAAACAATCTAATCAAAAGACAGCAACTGTACTTAAAAAAAAGGATAAAAATTAGACTACGAGGGGTAAGCACAATAAAGTGTATTCAGGAATTGATAAACAATAATGTACACCCAAAACCACACAATGTTATAAACCATTATAATCTCAATAAAACTACTTTTAAAAAAATGACAGCAATTGTCAGAATAGATTTTAAAAATGTCCTGACTATATGCTGTCTACAGGAGACACACTTTAGATTCAAAGATACAAACGTATTGGAAGTAAGAGGATGAAAAAAGAAATATCATGCAAACAACCACCACATGAAACTCAGAGTGGCTATACTGCTATTAGACAAAATAGACTTTAAGACAAAAAATGTTACTAGAGATAAAGTGGGACATCTTATAATGATAAAGATGTCAATTCATTAAGAAGAGATAACAATTATAAATATATGTTCACTTAATCACAGGGCACCAAAATATATGAAGCAAAAACTGACAGAAATAAAGGGAGAGATGGATAATTCAACAATAATAGTTGAAACTTCAATAATCTACTTTAGAACAAGTAGACAGAAGATCAACCAGGAAATAAAAGACTTGAACAACACTATAAACCAATTAGACTTAACAGTCATCTCCACCCAATCACAGAGTGTACATTCTTCTCAAGTGCACATGGAACATTCTCCATGATAGACCATATGCTAGGCTGGAAAATACAGCTCAATAAAAGTAAAAGATAGAAATAATACAAAGTATGTTCTTTGACCACAATGAAATGGAAGTAGACATCAATATGATGACAGAACATGGGAAACTCATAAATAAGTGGAAATTAAACAACACACTCCCAAATAATTAATGGGCTAAATAAGAAATCAAAAGGGCAATCATAAAAAAGTCTGAGATGACTGAAAATGAAGACACAATGTACCAAAACTTATGGGGTGCAGCTAAAGCAGAGCTTTGAGGGAACTTTATAGCTATAAATGCTTATATTAAGAAAGAAAGGATCCTAGGTCAATAACCTAACTTTCTGCCTTAAGAGTCTAGAGAAAAAAGAGCAAACTAAACCTAAAGCATTCAGAAGAATGGAAAAAATAAAAGAGCAGAAAGCAGTGACATACAATGGAGAAAATCATTGAAAATTAAAGCTGGTTCTTTGAAAAGATCAACAAAATTGACAAACCTTTAGCTAGACTGACCACAATAGAAAGAGAGAAGGCTCAAATTACTAAAATCAGAAATGAAAGAGGGGACATTACTACTGATTTTACAGAAATAAAAAGCATCATAAAGGAACACTGTAAACTATTGTATTCCAACAAAGTAAATAACTTGGATGAAATGGACAAATTCCTAGAAAGACACAAACTAATGAAGCTGACTCAAGAAAAAATAGACAATTTGAACAGACCTTTGCCAAGTGAAGAAACTGAATTTGTAATTTAAAAAACCCTACTAACAAAGAAAAATCTGAAGTCCAGATGGCTTCATTACTGAATTCTACCAAACATTTAAAGAAGAATTAATGCCAATTCTTCACAAACTCTTTCAAAAAATAGAAGAGGAGGAAATACTTCACAACTCATTTCATGAGGCCTGTATTACCCTGATCCTAAAACCAGACAAAGGCATCACAAGAAAACATAATTACATACCAATATCTCTTACAAATATGCATACAGAAATCTTCAGCAAAATCTTACCAAATCAAATCCAGCAATATATAATAAAAAAAATTATATACCCTGACCAAGTGGGATTTTTCCCAGGGATGCCATGTTGGTTTAACAGCCAATAATCAATTAATGTAAAAAATCATATCAATAGAATAAAATGTATATCACATGATTATCTCATTGATGCAGATACAAAACCCGACACCTTTCATGATAGAAGACTCTACAATCTAGGAAGAGAAGGGAAATTCCTCAAACTGATAAAGGACATCTATGAAAAACCTACAGCTAAGAGCTTACTTAATGGTGAAAGACTGGATGCCTTCCACCTGGAACAAGACAAGGATGTCTGCTCTTGCCACTTCTGCTCAACATCGCGCCTGAAGTTCTATCCAGGGCAATTAGGCAGGAGAAAGTAATAAAAGGCATACAGATTGGAAAGAAAGAAATAAAACTATCTCTATTCACAGATGACATGATCTTGTATACAGAAAATCCTAAGAAATCCGTTAAAAAACTATTAGAACTAATAACCAAGTTTAGTAAGGTTGCAGGATATAAGATCAATATACAGAAATGAAGTATATTTCTATATACTTTAATGAACAACCCAAAAACAAAATTAAGGAAATAATTCCATTTACAATAGTATCAGAAAAATAAAATAGGGGCCGGCTCTGTGGCCGAGTGGTTAAGTTCGTGCGCTCCGCTCCGGCGGCCCAGGGTTCGGATCCTGGGCGCGGACGTGGCACCGCTCGTCAAGCCACGTTGAGGCGGCGTCCCACATCCCACAACTAGAAGGACCTGCAACTAAGATATACAACTGTGTACAGGGGGGGTTTGGGGAGATAAAGCAGAAAAAAAAATAAAAAAGATTGGCAACGGTTGTTAGCCCAGGTGCCAATCTTTAAAAAAAAAAAGAAAATACCTTAGGAACAAATCTAACAGAAGCAGCGTGTTATTTATACGTTCTGAAAACTACAAAACATTGTTGAACAAATTAGATGATCTAAATAATTGGAAAAACATTTCATGTTCATGAATCAGAAGATTTAACATTGCTGAGATGGCAATACTCCACAAACTGATCAATGCAATTCCTATCAGAATCCTAGATGACATCTTCGTAGAAACTGACAAGCTGATTCTAAAATCCACATGGAATTTCTAGGGTCTCAGAATAGCCAAAACTATCTTAAAAAAGAAGAACAAAGCAGGAGGGCTCATACTTCCTGATTTCAAAACTTACTACATAGCAATGTTAATCAAGACTGTGTGTATTGGCACAGAATAGATATGTAGATAAACTGAATAGAATTTAGATTCCAGAAGTAAACCCACACATCTATGGCCAACTGAATTTTGACAAGGGTGCCAAGACCATCCAATGGGGAAGAACAGTCTTTTCAACAAATGGTGCTGAGACAATTGGATTGAGACAGGCAAAAGCATGAGGGTGGATTCTTCCCTAACATTGTATGCACAATTTAATTCAAAATGGATCAAAGACCTAAATGGAAGGCTAAAACTATAAAACTATGGAAGAAACTTTTAAACTTTGGAAGAAAACAATGAAGTATGAGCTAGGATTTGATAAAGGACTCAGATATGACACCAAAAGCATTAGCAACAAAAGATAAAATAGATAAATTGGACTATATCTGCTGGAGTCCAGCTCCAGCAGAGTCCAGGTTTCCTGAGGGATGGACAGTGTCGGCGAATGAGAGGCAGTGAGACTGGAAGTGAGGTTTCCAAGTCTGATTCATTCAAAGCATTCAAGCACTTATATAGGGTCCAGGTCACGCGTTTATGATTTCATGGAATTATCCCAGTACATGATTTTGGCAAACAAAATGGGTACATAAGCATATCTTGTTATAATATTAGCACAGTATGTCTATGAGAAGTAAGCAACCTTTATTAAATATAGATATTGACCTTTTCTATATGTCTACTAGGCATCTAGATGTCTAAGACTGATTGCAAAACGGAGTGTAACGTCTAGACTTAGTTCCCCATGGGTCGAATGGCCCTAAGCCTCTATCTTTATTCCTGTAATAACGAAAGCAGAAGTATTGCAAAGTATAAGGGGACCAAGTACACACAGGCCCCCAGCTCCGTCTGATCGAAAGCCACACAGGCCCAGTGCTTGGGGTTTCTCTTTGACCATTAACTATTTTATAGGGTTCCCAATCCTCATCATAATCCCAGTTCCTCCGTGTCAATATATTATGATATTTTTCTGCAACTTTATCAGGATCATGAGTTGCCTTAGGAAGGGGTAGTTTTTGCATGCTTCTGCTCCTGGGTGGGTGCCACCATTTACCCCCTGTCCTAACAGGCCTAGGATAATATCTACCTCCTAGAAGGACCTGAGGAGGGAATGTTCTCCTTTGAGGCTGATTACTAGAAGTCTTCCTCCTTGAGGGCTGTCCAAATTCCCTTCCCGCCTCTCCGGGAGGGGGTCAGAACGTTTTTTCCCTTCAGGCTGTTGTTCCCCTGACCCTTTCCTAGAAGGCCAGGTCACATCAGCTTTTCCCCCTGCTTGGAGAGATTTTCCCCAAGACATCCCCATGTACAGAAAAAGAACAGCAAGAGCAATATTGCTAAGATTAGTAGCATGAGTAGGATCAGGAGCGGCCGACCGCCAGCTTCTGAGGGTCTGCCGTGCGTTCCCCCATCTCTCTCCCGGACCGTTGCCCTTGGTAGAGGCTTAGCTGACTGGTGGGCGGCTCCCGGCATATATCAAAATTATAAACTTTTCCGCTTCAAAAGACACTATGAAGAAAGTGAAAAGACAACCCACAGAATAGGATAAAATACTTTAAAATTGTATATCTGATAACAGACTTGTACCCAGAATATATAAAGAACTCTTACAATGAATAACAAAAAGCCAAATAACCCAGTGAAAAATGGGCAAAGGATCTGAATAAACATTTCTTCAAGGAAGATAAACAAATGGCCAACAGCACATAAAAGAGGATTGACATCATTAGTCATGAGGGAAATGCAAACCAAAACAACAATGAGATACCACATCACACCTATTATGATGGCTGTAATCAAAATGTCAGACAATTACAAGTGCTGATGAGGATGTGGAGAAATGAAACTCTCATACGCTGCTGGTAGGAATGTAAAATGGAAACAGTGTGGTAGTTCCTCCAATGATTAAACATAGAGCTACTGTAAAACCCAGCAATTCCACTCTTACGTATATATCCAAGCGAAATAAAAACATATATCCACACAAAAGCTTGTACATGAATCTTTATAGTAGTAGTATTCATGATAGCCCAAAGGGGAAAACAGCTCAAATATCCATCACCTGACAAATGGATAAACAAAATATGATATAACAATGCAAAGGAATATTATTCAACCGTGAAAAGGAATGAAGTACTGACACAGGCTACAAGGCGGAGAAACCTTGAAAACACTATGCTATGTGAAAGAAGTCAGTCACATAGAATGTGATAAAATGTCACATACTATATGATTCCATTCAGATGAAATGTCCACAAGAGGGAAATCTAGAGATAGAAAGTAGATTAGTGGTTACCTAGAGCTGGGGATCTGGGACTGGTGGATTGGAGGTGATAGCTCAAGAGTACCAGGTTTCTTTTTGAGGTGATGAAAATGTCCTAAAATTGACTGTGTTGATGGTTGCACATCTGTGAATAGAGGAAAAAACATTGCATTTTCTACTTTAAATGTTATCATATGTGAACCACATCTCAATTAAGCTGTTTTAAAAAATAAGCTACCCTGAGGGAAAATATAACCCATCACCAGAATGCCAGCAATGTAACGCTGCACCCTCCTACAGTAAGGGCAGACCAGTGCAGGGCAATGACCTGTGAAGTCCCTATAAATTGGGGTGTTGCCTGAGATGGGGAGGGGGCTGTTTCAATGCCACTCCTCTTCACTGAGTGTGTGCAAAATGCTCTGTGCAGTCCCACCTGCCTTCCTTCCTGTATTTTCCTCCTATTCTATTCTTCCTCCGCCAGCTCCATAACACCCGAAGCAGGAGACCAAACGGGATTAGAACAGTCACGGTTCTGAAGACTGGGGAAAAAAGAACCACTTCCTTTCTCATTTGTCCAGCTGAAGCATGTTCTGAGCAAGAGCTGGTGGTAGTAACGGAGACTCTGTTCAGGCAGAGAACAGAAGAGCCATCTCAAGTCCTTTCCTGTTACTCTCAACTCTCCCATAATTTATAAGATCCATAGTTTATTCGTACTTTTTCCCACCTTTTTCTTTGAGGAAGATTAGCTCTGAGCTAACATCTGTTGCCAATCCTCCTCTTTTGCTAAAGAAAGACTGGCCCTGAGCTAACGTCTGTGGTCATCTTCCTCTATTTTATATGAGGGACGCCAGCCACAGTGTGGCCTGAAAGGTGGTGCAAATGTCCATGCCTGGGATCCGAACTGGCGAACCTCGGGCCGCCGAAGCGGAGTGCCTGAACTTTTCTACTATACCACCAGGCCGGCCCCTATTTGTACTTTTAAAACCCTTTGGTTTTTCCCTTTTCTTTTTGCTTTACATAATGCACATTTATGTTACAATAGAGCCTGATTTTCTACCATAGGCTTTTATGTGTGCTTTTGATTCAAACACAAAAAGCTCCACTGTAATGTAATAAATAAATACCCGCATTAGTGTACTAAATAATTCACAAACCTCAAACACACTTCCTGTCCCCCTGCTGAGGCTCACTGGCACACCCCCTCCCCCAGCCTCCTTAGGGAGCCTGAGGACAAATCACTGTGCTTGGTGGACGTGAGTCTGTGTTTCACTGTTTTGAGCATGAGTAAGTTTGCAGTTGGAGTATTAGCCTGTCTCATCACCACGCCTGCTGGAGGCCTGCACATGGCACCAGGATTCTGTGTCTGGATCTGTCACTGATTTATTTGTGGGATGATACTGTTCAAAGCATTTTCTAGGATCTACACAAGATTCCCCACTTCCACCCCCATGTGCTGTGGGAGGTCTGGAGAGGACAGGGCACCTGAGCCCCTCGTGCAGGCTACCCACCTCGGGCACGTCTTACTTCTTATTTCTGACACTGAACTCATTTTGGCTTCTGCCCTTTGGCATATATTGTGCTCCTCATCTTAAGTCCGTACCAGTGATTGTTCCACTTTTACGTGAGAGAGAAATAAACTTTTACCTGATTAAAGCTGCTGTATTTTTTGGGCCTGTTTGTTACTCAGCCTAACCTGTATCCTAACCATCAAGCAAATAATGCTTGGGCTTAAGCTGATATCCACATGGGAGGCCATTCACCTAGACAAATTTCAGGAGTTCTGTCACTAAAGAAAGAAGGGAGAATGGCTATTAAGAAACATGATCCTTCACACACAATCACACACTGCATAATGACATTTTGTCACTGAGGAACCACATATTGATGGTGGTCCCATAAGCTTAGTAACATAGCCTAGGTGTGTAGTAGGCTCTATCACCTAGGTTTGTGAAGCACACTCTATGATGTCCACACAATGACAAAATTGTGTAATGATGATTTCTCAGAATGTATCCCTGTCATTTTTTATTTAAAGATTGGCACCTGAGCTAACATCTGTTGCCAGCCTTTTTTCCCTTCTTCTCCCCAAAGCCCCCCAGTACATAGTTGTATATTCTAGTTGTAGGTCCTTCTGGTTGTGCCACATGGGGCGCTGCCTCAGCACGGCTTGATGAGCGGTGCTAGGTCCATGTCCAGGATTGGAACTGGTGAAACCCTGGGTGGCTGAAGCGGAGTGCACAAACTTAAACACTCGGCCTTGGGGCTGGCCCCGTATCCCTGTCATTAAGTGACCCATGACTGTAAAACAACTCCAAGCTGCACTGACTGAATTAACTGGAAGTCTAGAACCTCCCTGGTCACTTCCTTGATCTGCCTGAGGTCCTTGGAGGTGCTTCAGTGTTGGGTCCTTATTGCTCACTGGGGAGCAGGAACTGAGATGGACTCATGCAGAGGCTAGGCAGCTTCCTCGATGCGGGGCTGAGTGCAGCTTCTTCAGCAGCTGGTGCCCCTGTGCTGTCCTGGCCACTGCTGCTGCCATTGGCCCTCAGAACACTGACCACTGAGCGTTGCTGTGCCCAGAGACGGCCAGAGTGAGGGACATTGTTCTCCTCTGTACCACCAACCAGCCCTTCCCCTTAATTCTCCATGCACAGCAGAGACCAGACTGTGCCTTTTTAGGAGAATTTACTGACGTTTAAGAAGAGTGAGATGGAAATACAACCATGAGGAGAGCTTACAGCGAATGCCCAGGCCCAGACCTTTTCTAGGACTCTTTCTAAGGCTACTCGTCTCATCCTTGAGGGGCTCCAAGCACCTCCCTGCTTCATTCTCTGGGCAGAATGGCCCCGAGAGCCTGGGAGGAGGGGCTGCGTCACATCAGCCTGAAGACCCACGTCCGGCGTCCTTACTCCTCGTGTTAGAACATCCCTCTCCTCAGGTGGTGACACCTGTTCCCTACAGAACCAGCCATAGGGTGTTAACCCATGATCCCAATAAGACTCGCACAATCACCAGAGAGAACATTCCCCAAAGGCTGAACCATTGCGCCATACATGCCATCGCATGAAGCACACTCAGCCAGTCAAGCCGGGCTGAAACAAGTGCAGTCTCCTCTCAGCAACGTTCAATCAAATTATTCAGTCTCAGACGCAGTCACCAAAAAACGCCTTCCTTTCTTTCCACAGAACTCAGATTTAGTCCACAGAGCTTGACTGGCAAACCAGTCACCCACATTGTTCCCTGCACTTCCATCTCTCTCGACCAGGATCTTTATCAATTAGGATGCCTCTGACTGCCAGGCAAGCCTCTCGCAGAGATTCTAAGTTTGCTCCTGTTCCTGGGGAGAGAGGGAGGGCAGGAGGTCAGAGGTAACAGGAAGCCCAGTAGTCTCTCTGTTTCAGAAATTTACATTCTGGGATTGGCCTTCGGACAGTTCTGTCTGCCGAATTTATGGAGATAATTTCCCTGACGATAGGACTAGTGGGCAGACACATGGCACTCAGGGAGAAGTACGTGTCCTTCTGGACCCACAAACTTGTGCAACCCAGGGCACCTTCTTGAAACTGTTTCTGTCTCCTAAAGGAATAACTTCCCAGCCTGAATCATTAGACCCCATGAGATTTCCTCTGAGAAGTCTAGAAATAGGATATGTTCTAGCTGCAAAAGGGCAGTCCTGGGTCGAACCTAATTTCATGTGCGTTTTCGTCCTTGTTTTGTTGACACCAGTGCAACGAAAGGGTTGATCAATTAGAAATGTAAAAACAAGTGATAGGAATAGTCACAGTGGGGATTTCTGCTAAGAGCAGACTGCAACGAGCTCCTCAGCCCCTCTGACACTCCACGGTCTCCCGTCCCTGGAAACTCCAGTGTTTGTTTCGTGTGAAGCAGGGGCCTACACTGAAGTTTGTAAACCCTCTACGTGTTTGAGATTGCGCCTTCTCTTCTGTTGGATGGTGCATGTTTATATCATGTTGTCCCTGCTCCTATACCATTTATTATTCATGAGAATCACCTTGCTATTTGAACTTAGAATTTCTTTCCCTGGAATCTCAATGTGGGCAAACTATGGAAGAATGTTCTTACCTTTGGTGGTAGCGATGCTTTCAAGAGAAAAAAATGGAAAAATGGGAGGCGGAACAGAAGAGACTGAGGGGCCCAGGAAGGGGGTTCGTTTCTATTTTTATCAGAAAATGTCACAGCCCCAGGGGACGGAAGCAGCAGCCTCAATGGGCCCCAAGGGAGCAACACCCAGCCAGGCATCATGGGCCCGACTCTGAGGGGCTCTCTGCTTCCAGACCCTGGAGAGGCAGGCGGGAGTTTTCTCCCCTTGGATATTTTTGTTATCATTGAAAAATCAATGGGAAGACAAGCAGAAAAGGACAGAGGATAATAAACAAGCATCTAAGCATCAGCCTTACTAAATGAACAAGTGTTGACATTTGGACAAATCTACTTCTAATCTTTTTTTGAAAGAATAAAATAGTATCCATATTTTGAAATCTACAAAGTTCTTCCTCCTGGATCCCCTCCTCTCCCTCCCCACCAGCAATCCTCAAGGTATCATTCCAATCCAGCATCAAAACTTCTTGTTTTTGTGTGTGTCTATACATAATAAAGAGATTTATTTTGTGTGTGCTTTTTTAAAAAATTACTACATAAATGGCATCAAATCATATGAACATTCTGCAACTAGCTTTCTTCACTCTAGATTGTTTTCTAGATTCATCCTTGTTGAAACATATAGATCTAGAGCTCATTTTGACTGTCGTATTGTTGATGAAAATAATCCATAACCAATCCATAAATGAAAATTTGGGAGAGCTTATTCTGAGCTGAAATCTGAGGACCATGGCCCGGGGCCTTTCTTCCCAAAGGAAGAAAGGGCACCGAAGAAATGAGGTATGGAGAGTGGTTATATACCCCGAGAGAGGATGCTTTACGTATGATTGAAATGTCCCTCCCACAACAGTCACAAGATTGCCCTGTCTGCACCGCGCTTGATGGACACAGCAGGTAGTGGGTCTGCTATCTCGGCAGGTGTAGCAGGAGGCAAGTTTGTTGTCTCGAGCTGGGTGGTCACAGCTGGGTGAGCGCAGCAATCAGTTCCTAGCCTAAGGAAAGGTGCTTAATCCTTAAGGAAATGCCAACTTGGGAGGGGGAGGGAAATTGCACCTTTATCTCAAGGGCCTTTGTTCTTGCCATAGGGAATGTCTAAAGCAGATATACAATGCATGCTCAACAGCCATGGTCAGGCCCTTTTGGAAAAACCAGGTCAGGCCGAATTAGGTTTATACCAAATCGCTTCCTCATATTCTCCAATATATCCTATTGCTTGCCATTTCTATTTGTCATTATAGTATCCCTTCATGTAACTATATCAAATTCATTCATTCATTTCTCTACTAATGGACATTTGGGGTGTTTTCTTTGTTTTTCTATTGCAAATAGTGCACTTGTGTTATTATTCCTAGAATTGGAATTACTGGGTTACAGAGTTTGCTGATCAGATCAGAGTAGCAAGAGATGCTGTAACAAACCCAGATGTAAAATGGCTCAGACAAGACAGAAGCTTATTTCTCCTTCATGTTAAGTCTAAAGCGGTTGCTCCTGATTGGGAAATCATTGTCATTCAAGTGGGATTTGGGGACCAGGCCCCTTCTTTCTTGGGCTTTCAACGCAGGAATTCCCAGGTGGCCATGCTGGCCCACATCCACCTGGTGGAAGAGGAAAGAGGGGTGTCAGGGCTCACCCTTCTCAACCGTCTCAGCCTGAAGAGGACACGTCGCTGGTCACACGGCCCCACTCAGATGCTGGGCGGCCCGTTTCCACCATTGCTAAATCAAACAACATCAAAGGTGAGGGAAATTGTAGGAAAACACAAACCGTCACACATGATGCTGGGAACGTAAATTAATACAAAACTTTGGAAAGCAGACATTTAGTGAAGGTTTGGGTTATGGAAGTTATTTCTAGGAAGGATAAGAGATAAGTCAGGAGATTCAAGGAAGAGCTGAAGAACCGGACCTCAAAAAGCAAAGGAGCCAGCATTTCGCAGGGTTTAGGTGGCAGGACCTGAGGGAGCGTCACTGACACGCATGGGCTCCCTCCGTCCCCAGTCTTCCCATCACTCTATTCCGAGGAGAGGTCTGACTAGCCAGGTTGGGTCATCAGCCCTCCCCTTGGCCAGGGCTGCCGGAGCACAATTGATTGACACTCCCGAGAAGTCTGATTCAAGGGGGTGGGGCCAAGCCGATGTCTTTACCAAGAGGGGCTAGTGGGTGCCGTGCAAGCAAGCACTGCCATAAATCTCAGCCTTGGCCACCTGGCCGGTGCTTTCTCTCTCCCCTGCCCTCCTCAGAGCCACTGCCTTTTGAATACAGAAGCTCAAAATTCTTCCCCTGCTCCTTTGCAGAGTAATTCACTTCTTTTTCTCTAGCCCAGACTCATTGGTCCAGGCCTTTGGGAGTCAACCTTCTTGGCCAAAGGGCCGATCAAATGATTTTGCTAAACAAAGACCAATCCCCCCTGGAGAGAAATTATGCCACTCTCCTCTAAGGTGCCCTTGGCTGCCAGAAGTCAAGGTTCCAAGGAGCGCCTCCGCCTCCCCCGCCGCTCACGTGCAGGAGGGAGGACCTGTTCCCAGGGCAGTCTCCTGTTGTGTTGCTGGAGGGCAGTGTTGAAGTCGAGAGCAAGAGAGAGAATGGCTACTGGACGGAAGAGAGGAAAAGGAGCGAGGAGAGGAGGAAGGAGTAGAGGAGAGAGGACCGGAGAGGAGACAGGAGGGCAGCAGAGGGACTGTGTGCTTCTTCCAGGCCATGGGTCGGGTTGGGTTGAGATTCTTAGTTTTCTATACCATGGACCCCTTCTGGCATCTGAGTAAGTTTCTGGTCCCCTTTTCAGAAAATAATGGTTTTTTTTTTTTTAAATGCATAAAGTGAAATACATAGACTTACAAAGGAAACTCATTACATTATAATACAGTTTTGAAAATTTAAACAATTTGTCAAGTAGTAATATATGTGCTTCTTAATTAATGTTTTAAATGACAAGATCTAGTGGTGGCTCTAATTGCTGTAAGGTAAGTGAGGAGGATTGGCCCTGAGCTAACATCTGTTGCCAATCTTCTTCTTCTTTTTTAATTCTCCCCAAAGCCCCAGTACATAGGTGTATATCCTAGTTGTGGGTCATTCTAGTTCTTCTCTGTGGAGTGGAGGTGGAGAGATGGGATGGACCCAGACCACTCCACTAGTGCCCGGAATATCCACACTGAACTCCTCACCCACAGAGCTGGCAATGTCTGCAACAACAAGCTGGCTTTTTGGCATCCTTTTTTTTTTGGTGTGTTTGTTTCAAATCTTTGAAAACTGGGAATAATTCAAGCATGAGTTCTGAACTCTCCAGCTCAGAGACAGGAAAATGCTGGCATGAGAATATATTACCATTGACAGTTATCCTTCCCAAAAGGCTCATGTAGGAAATATCATGAAAGCAACTTTGCAAACCCAGGCCATGCATGTGTGTGGCCAGTGACAAAATGCTATGGTGGTGATGGGATACAGTGTTACGGCAAACAGGAGAAAGGAAGCTGCCTTTTAGGAAGGAAATGGAGACTGATGGGGCGGGGGGCGGGGGGGGGGGGGGGTGGTGAGGGGGCAGCAGCTCAGGCCCCTCTTGGCAGTAGAGAAATAGTTGGGGACCTGCCCACAACCGAACAGAAAACCCGAGGCCTGGAGACATCATATGGATTCTTTCCACTTTGCTTTTCCTTTCATCAGGGGAGCTCGAAAACTCTTTTACAGATATTAATGAGGTCCTCATTGTCAGTGAGTGGTATTATTCCTGTTACACAGATGGATCAACGTCTAAGGTTATAAAATTAATGAGTGGTGGAATCATCCACCTAGCCGAGGGTCCCGGCTCTCCACACACATGGCTTGGGTGTTCACATGGGCCGTAGTAAACATCTCCAAAAAGGAAAGAAAAGGCTTTCTTTGGTGCTCTTTGGAACTCTGTACTTGGGGCTGTTGAATCTGTAAGATACACATGGTATCTTTCCTGCTTATCTTGTAGAGTTTGAGAGGATCCAAGAAGGGCAAAAGGGACTTGCAAATATCTTAACTCTCCCACAAGATGCAAGTTTAAGACATGAGTGCCAATAAAGGATACGTTTTCTGGTTGTGTTAATTCCTCTCACCCCGAACCCTTTGAGGGATGAGAACTTCACCCGCTGGCTGCACTGACAGCTGCTACCACCCTCCTCTCGTTTCTGTCCGGACCTTCCACTTCCCTATGCAACTGCCGGGAACCATTTTACTTTCCGGCCTGGGTTCCCAAACTCCAGCCTGAGAGCCCCTGCCCCTGGGGGTAGCGTCCGTGGGCCTTGGCAAAATGCTAAGAATCAAGACAACAGGGTGGGTTTTTTCCTACAAAGCCAAATTTATTCAATTGAAAAAACTATCCTTAATTCTGAGACCCCCCCCACCCCCTTTGGGCATTAAAATGCATTTGAACATCATTTGGTATTAAAATGATGGTGCCAGTGGATGGTAGTTTTTTTTCTTTAATGTGTTTAGTTGGAAAAATTACAAGTTGGCCACCTTATATAGGTCCTCCGTTTTGTTTTGTTGAAATTTTATTGGCTCATGAAATTCCAGTCTGGGAATCACTGCTAAATGCTCTCTTGCTTGCTGTCTGAAAGCAATGAAGTACAGATGCTAGATCCTTATGTGACACTGATGAAGAGAGGGATTCTGGCTGGGCAGCCTCTGACTTGGGAACGCAGCCTTCCCAGAGTTAAGGCAAGCAAACAGGCATCGGAGCTCTCGCCAACAAGGGGCAACTGCCTGGGCAGCGGTTCAGATCTCCAAGGGTGGCCTCCCTCTAAGAGCTTAGAGGGGGCACCAGATCTCCAAGGGTAGCCGACTCCCAGAGCACGTGGGGGCACCTACTTTGTCCTGCTGCCCAGGGCCAGGGTCTGTTCCCGACATCCTTAGTTAGAGCTGACAGAAAGTAACATTTGAATGATCGTTTGGGGTAATTCAAGCTACACCACATTGGACAGGTATAGTGCCCCTTAATTAGGGCTTTGTACGAGGGCCCAAGGCTCTAATTATCATTTATAGTGTTATTTCTGAGGAAAAAGACATTCTGAGTTCCAAATCACTAAATTAAAATCAAACTCTTGAAATGGTTCATACAAGGTAGGAGCTGGGGCTCATCCAAGAGACCCAACTGAATCAAAAACAAGAATTAGCATTTCTATGGTGTGTCCTTCTGTGTTAGCTCCAAGATCCTGGTGAGCCCCTGGAGGCAGACAGAAGGGCTGGATTCTAGACCTGGAGGTCTTCTGTGTCACCACCAGCCACATGTGGCCCAAGTTTGATGGGCTCTACGTGTAAAATATGCACTGGATTTCAAACACATAAAAAAAAAAAGAATGTAAAATATCTTAATAATTTTTAAAATATTGATAACACATTGAAATAATATTTTAGATATACTGAGTTTAAAAATATCATATTAAAATTAATTTCACCTGTCTGTTTTAACTTTTTAAAATGTGGCTAGAAAATTTTAACTTACACATGTGGCTCACACTGTTTTCATTGGAAAGCACCTCTCTAGCCCAGAGATCGGCACACTGCAGCCCACAGGCCAAACCCAGCCCAGCGCCTGCTTTTGTAAGGAAAGTCTTGTTGGAATACAGCCATAGCCATGTGTTTACATGTTGTCCCTCACTGCCTTTGAGCTATAACAGCAGGGTTGAGTAGTTGCACAGAGACCATATAGCCCACAAAGCCTAAAATAGCTACTCTCTGGCCCTTTTTTGAAAAAGTTTGCCATTGCTTGGTCTAGACTATCGGGGTTCAAATCCTGGTTTCCTGATTTACTAGCCATGTGACTTGGGCCAATTTGTTTATCTATGTGTGCTTCTGTGTCTTCATGTGTAAAATGCGGGCAATAATAAGACAGACCTTCATCCAAGAGCTTGTCGTGAGGATCAGATGAAATAGTATGCATCACCCATAGAGTCGATGTTCAGTAAATTCATCATCATCTTTCAGATGACATAACTGGGCATCAGAGAAGTTATGTGTGGCCCATGGTCACAGTCACACAGCTCAAATTCATGTCTTGCAACTCATATTTAATTATTTCATCCCAAGTCCCTTTAAAACAAAGCAAAAAGCCCTTTAAAAAAAGCCCTTGAGGGGCCAGCCCAGTGGTCTAGTGGTTGAGTTTGTGCACTTCACCTCGGCGGCCTGGGGTTCACCAGTTTGGATCCTGGCTGTGGTCCTACACACAGCTCATCAGCCAGGCTGTGGCAGTGTCCCACATACAAAATAGAGAAAGACTGGCACAGATGTTAGCTCAGTGACAGTCTTCCTCAAGCAAAAAGAGGAAGACTGGCAACAGATGTTAGCTCGGGGCCAATCTCCTCTCAGATGTGCTCTCAGAATCATTTTCAACACTGTTCTCCAGGGAGTAAACACAGTTGGATTTGGCATATGAGCTTAAACCTCTGTGTTATCCTGGTCCAAAGTCATGGACTTCAAGGTCAGTTGGATAGACAAAGTCCAATACAAATAGCTCTGCATATCAAATAAAAATATAGTATACTTTTAGGGTCCCCCAAGAGTTGTAGAGATTTTTAAAAAATTCTTGGGCATATAATGCAAATAACAATACTCTGCATCTACAAAGTCCTTTGCAATTTAGAAAACATCCATACAAGGCTAACAGAGAAGATACTGTTCTTCCACTTTCATAGATTTGGAAACTTGAAGGCTGGAGAACTGGGGATTGCTCACCATTAGGAAGCTAGTGAGTGGCAGAACTTAGGTCCTGGTCTGCAGTCCAGTGTTCTCACGTCTGTGAACAAGGTTTCCCTTAGAGCCAGAGTCCTCAACCAAGATGCTTTGGAGACCCGCCAGTGTGAATTTGTGAAGCAAGCTGGGTATTTGCGTACAAACTCAGAAGGAAGAGTCTTCAATTCCAAGAAGGTTTACTTTCTTCCATTTTTCTTCAGACATGTAGCCTTCTGACCTCCCTTTTTTTCCTCTCAAACTTTGATAAAGATAGGGCGTTTGTGTTAGCTACTGCTGCAGAACAAACCATCCCAAAACATAGAGGCATAAAACAACCACAGCCGTTCCCCATCTCTCACAATTTTGTGGGTGGACAGGGCTCTGCTATGCATCCCTTTTGCTCGGTGTGGCATCAGCCAGGGTGGCGGTCATCTGGAGCCTCGGCCAGGCAGGAACATCCAGGATTGCTCACTCACGTGGCTGACAGTTAGGCTGACTGTTGGCTGGGAGCTCAACTGGGGTTGTGGAATGGAAAGTTCCAGTTCTTTCCAGATGGCCTTTATAAGTGGTATGGGCTTCTCACAGCACCATGGCTGAGTTCCAACAGGGAGTATTCCAAGTATGTGAAAGCAGAGACTGTGTGTCTTAAGGCCCAGTTTAAGAAGTTACACAGGATCACTTCTACCACTTCCTATTGAACAGAGCAAGTCACAGGCCAGCCCTGACTCAAGGGGAGGTACAGTTGACTTCAGTCTTTGATGGGAGGAATGACAATGAATTTGCAGCCATCTTCAATCCACGACATATGGGTACAGAGAAATATGTCTGTGCTATAAGAAAAACAACGGAGCAAATTTAATGATAAATGGCAACTGATCTTCAGCCTTGGTCTCAGAGAGAGAAGTGGAAGTGTGCATGCCCAGGCCCCTATTGCCCAGTGGGAATGTAGGCCCTCCATTCGTGGAGGACCTGCCAGTGTCCAAGAGAAGGCTGAAATACAAATTTTCATGCGAAGTCTCTGCTTTTTCAATGTGAGCTCAACCTTTAAAATCATATTGCATGAGGCAACTTGACTCGTGAGCTTCCAGTTGTCAACATCTGCCTACCTTCACAGGATGGCTAGTCTTTTACATGCAACACCCATCAGCAAGACAGTCATGGGCAATGCACTTATCAAAAAATGTCACTGCTTCTGTGGTTGGTAAGAGAGGGAGGAGAAAATAATTGTTGTGGGGCTGGGTAGTCGCCAGGGAAAAAAGGCATCTCTGTCATTTATTTACTAGTATTTACTCGCAGGACGATAAATCAAAGTCTCTCCTGGGCCAGGAGAAGCGGCAGGGGCAAGAGCTGTGCCAGCAGAACTCTAGTTTACATGATGAGCACCTGGGAGGGCTGGTGTCCAACTATTTCCTGCAGCTCTTATCAGCTTCCAGGCCAGAGGACAGGAGGGAAGGCACGAGGAGGGAAGACAAAGGGAGCGGAGGACGAGGAAAGAAGCCCCAGCCCCCGCAGAGACGCACTGCTGTCTGCGGTAGGACGAAGAAACGGGCGCACGAGGGACGCCACGGCTCCAGAAGCCTCCAGAGCCACGTGTCGCCCCCCACGCCCCCACCCCATGGCGGCCCCCATCCCCCCACCCCATGGCGGCCTCCACCCCCCCACCCCATGGCGGTTCAGGCCGGGCAGAGGTCCTTCTCCTTCCCCAGCCCCACTCCCAAGCCCGGGGCCTTTCGTCAACGTGGTAACCAAGAGGCATTCAGTTCAGCAACGAAAAGAAAAGTCCTTCCTGCGGTATAAGGAAGAGGCCCTGGGTCTCAGAGCTCCTAGACAGACGTCCGCGGTGGTGGGTGGCAGGGAGCGGGATGAAATCCGGATCCCGCAGCCCTGCACACCAATTCCCAGCATCTGCCTTCCGCCGGGAACCTCGCGGGGGAGGGGGCGGCGTGTGGCGTGGGGACAGGACACAACGACAAAAGTTACATGGTGACAGCATACGCCTCCGAGAGTCGGCGGCTTGAGGGGCTCCGGGGCAGGAGCAGGAGCCAGAATCTGCGCCCGCCCGCCCGCGGAGGACCTGCGCCTGCCAAGGACGAGGATGCCATCGTTCCTCCCTTCTCTGCATTCACTCAGTCAAGAAGTGTACGTTAAGCGCCTAAGCGAGCCAGGTGCTTTTCAAGGCTTCAGGGAGCCAGTCCTTGTCCTTGAGATGTGCACAGGGCGTCCTTGCAGGACTTGGGCCTCACAGCCCAGGAGGATGGGGTTGTAGGTGGGGCAGTCACCCAGCCCGTCCCTGACTGCCAGGTGGATAAGGGCTGGGGTTACTACCCCGTGACTTCAGTGAGCTGGAGGACCCCAAAGGTGCAACGGTCATATTTTCCAAATGTAAGAAACTAAACTAAAAATACTTAAAAAAAAAATCTTTCTGGGCTCCACCTCTGGGTGAAAGAGGCAGTCTGGGAGATGCAGTTTGGGTGATGAAAATGTGGTGTTTTCCAAATGTTTTGATGGCTTGTGAGGACTGTGGCTCAGGCTATTTGAAATTAGGACCCAGTAGCAAATTCCGTATGCGGGGTAAAATCCATGTGGGAAAGCATTAGAAACACGGAAGCAAGAAAGAATGAGAATCTTAATTGTGGGGACAGAATCCTTATTTGTAAGATTTATGTAGCATATTCATTGCTGAATGGAAAAGCAGTTTATTTTGCATATGAGCATTAGGAAAAATAATTAACAACTATTAAGAGCTAACGGTTACTGAGCTCTTACTCTGTGCCAGATACGATCTTAATCATTTTGCACACGTTGTCTCAAGTCTTGCAGCAGCCATCCGAGATGGTGCCCTTGTTGCTCCCGGAGGAAAACGCCCCCCGCCCCCCGTTTCCAGTTCATAACTCGCAGAGCCGAAAATCCAACCCGGAAACCCACCTCCTGGAGGAGCTAGTACTCCCCACTCTGTGCTTTAATTTATGGGAACAGGCTGTCTACCGGTCTACGGAGAAGGCTGAGCTTGGAGTCAGGAAAGCCTGCTCTCGCTCCCCAGTTGCCGCTTGTTAGCTGAGTGACTGGGACCAAGCCACTTCCCATCCCAGCAGCCCAGGCCCTTCTTCATTCATTCACTTTGCCTCTTTCTCCTACGCGGTAGAAATGCCAGTAGCGGTGTGCACTAGCCGCGAGCCGAGGTGGCCCACCCAGCAAGTACCTGCGAGGTTTGGGGGACGCAAAGATGAGTGCCACGAGGTCAGGCCTGGGAGCAGCTGTCAAGGAGGAGAGGTGCGGAGCTGTGAGCACAGACTGCAGTCCGAGTGACAGCAGAGTATGCCAAGTGACCCGACCAGAGACCTGCGACCGCAGGGCTGCATCTAGAAGGATGCACGCAGGAGACTATACAGGGGGGAGGCCAAAGGCCCTGCGGGCAGACATGACTGGACGCAGGGAGGCAGGGAGGCATGGCGGGGATGAACGCCACAGTCGTGTGGTGTGGCCATGGGACAGGGGGAATGTGGGCAAACCCAGCAGTGAGGCCAGAGACCAAGGGCACGTTGGGAAGGGCCTTGAATGCTGTGTCCAGAGCTGTGGCCTTGACCCACTGAGCTGTCAGTGAGGAGCCAGCTGGCTGTGGAATCTTAGCAAAGAGTGACACTATTTGGCTTATGTCTGGGGGAGGGAGTGGGGAGAAATGGGAAGAGTAGGAAAGCCCGCCGGGTGCCTTTCTGAGTTCTTTTCCAACCTGCCTCATATAAACCCACGTCTAGTAAAATTTTAATAATGTGTAATTTTTAATTGGATTTCGACACCAGACTAGAGCTTCCTTTTTGTTGTATTTCTTTAAAAAAAAAAAGTGATTGCCTTTAAGCAAATGTATAAGGTGGCTTGGGAGTGTTTAATCTACTGTGTTTAAAAGAGCAAATGATTTTTGAGTGCTTCGCCAATCTCTTGGGTGAAAGCAACATGTGAGGTACAGAAGGATTTTTCTGTTTATTAAGGCGGGTCTGTCCAGAGTGTCTCCAGCAATACTGTTATCCAGGAATACGTACTGCCAGGTTTGCAAACTACAAGACCACATGGCCACCTCTTTTAACATATATTGCACAAAGCAATCATTTCCCTAAATCTTTGTCTGGGTCCCACCCCCCACCCCCCCATTAACCCATATCAATGCAATTTAATTATCATCTCCAGCCACTTCCATTTTAGCACAATAAAAGCTAAGGGACTTAATGGCCAGCAATTGAGGGATCTGGTGGAATTTTCATCTGGGAAAAGATGTAGAAGACAAAGCTTTTGATCAGCTTTGTGAGCAGTCGTGCCTGCAGGCTGCCGAGGGGCTCTGGACTTCCTCTGTGCGTACAGGAATGGCCTCCTGGCCTCCTGGCCTAGTCTTCCAGGGCAAAGCCACAGCCACATCTGCAGAGCCTCTGGTTTTAGAGCCTGCAAGTGAGCACTAAAAGTGTTACATTTGTTGCCATTGCCCACCTCTCATTTTAGTTTTTTCCTTCCTATCCCCACAGGAGGAGTGTCTATTTTTGGTTAGATAAATGGTTCATCATCTCTTGCAGTTGCCTTCCTTTTATGATCAATTAGTTTGAGGTTGTCAGCACTGCTTCAAAGCCACTATGTATCTTTCACACCCCTCGACCTTGTAATTTATAAGCACTGCAGGTTTCAAAAAAAAAAGAAAGAAAGAAAGAAAGAAAAGAAAAGAAACTCTCCAGTACTTTTATTAGCTGCTGAAATGCATTAGGGTGCGTACACTTTGAACTGCACAGAAGAAGATAACCATGCCTGTAATTGGAAGAACTCACATCGATCCCCTCTCGACTCCCTTTAATAACCTCTGCATTGTTTTATCCCCAGGATTTATTGATGACCTGCAATAGCCCTCTCCCAGGCCCCGGCCCACTGGGGTGTTTGTGGGGGAAAGGGCAATGCGCGTGGCCCACTCCCTGACCCGAGCAGCCCCATAAATCAGGGCCTGCATTTGCCTGTGATGGAGAGCCAGATGGCAGCTGTTGTTGGAGGAGCTCAACAGGAATCAAGGCCTGTGATCTTTCCTGTTGCTAACAGGCCTGATTTTTTATGGCTGTCAGCATCCTTGGAATGGCTGAGGGAGGCATGAAGGGAGGCGGGGGGCGGGGGCCCGAAGGCTCTAGATCTCTGCTTTCTTCTCCCAAGGGGGCAAGCCACAAAGGTCTTTCTCTCTTCCTCACTGGCCGGGGGGTTTGGCCCCATACTCTGTTTCTGAAGAAGTTTCCTAGAGTGTGCGAGGGGCAAAGCTCAGCATAACCAAACATCTTCTAGAAAGGAAAATGGTGGGCAGCTTCCTTTTGCCATTGGTACACAGACCCTTAGAATGGCCCTACCTGAAAGATGACAGCTGGCCCTTTCCACTGGAGTAACGTCTAAAACTCAGTGGGCTTCTTATAACACAGTCTTGTTTTCCCAAACACTTTTGATGCAGAAATAAAAGCAATTGCTTAAAGCTACTTGGTGGGTCCAACGTTTGGTGTTTTGCTTCTTCAGAGTGGATAGACAGAAAATTTGGGAAGGATGTGTGCGTAAAGGATGAAAAGCAAGGAGCTTGCCAGACAAAAGAAAGAAACTGCAGCCAGTCTGAGGTACCTGATTAGGGGGTATTAGCTGCAGAGATCCGGTCATTAAGGTGGGGTTGAACCACAGTGGGTGTACTGGCCTGAACACCAGCGTGGAGTAAACAGTTTATTAACAGTCCTTGTGTGGTCCAGCAGCCTGCCTCTGACGGACGCAACCTCCCAGCAAGAACAGAGCCGGCCACAGGGCAGGGCTGTGTGGCCAACTCCAAACAGAGCCTCCAGAAGCCAGAGGAGATAGTAATAGAATCCCAGATGCAGCCAAGTGGTTTCCAGGGCAGGAGAGCAAATCTATTTATTTATTTATGGAGGGCTTGAAGCTAGCCCAGATCATAGGGACACTAAGCTTACACATAAAGCAGACATACCCAAGAAATCACATGCAGAAAGTTCTGGGGGACGTCTAAGTTCTTAGAAATATTTTGGGTCCACTAAGACTCTTGCTGTAACCCTATTTGCTGCAGTGGGATTGAGCCTATAGCCAGACATCCACTTTTCAAGTTCTGAGTCCGATGGCAGATGTGTAAGTGGACGACAGCTCCGTTTCCATTTGGATCATTCTGTAGGCCGGTGATCTGTCACCCATAACTCTCATACTCTCCAGAGGTCTTGCCCATTCAAAAAAGAAAATTATCGAAACAGCCTCAAGGACCGTTCACCAGTAGAGAGTAGAGTGTGCATGGGGGGCCGGCTGGGAAAAAGGCGCTCAGATGTTTCCTGGAAAGGTCAGGTGTTCTGCCTTTCCCCCAGAGCATTAGGGAAAGCCCTGGGGCTGCTGTCAAGCGGTCGGGCCACAGGTGAGAGCAGGCAGGCAGGGCCAGGGGTTGTTCAAGGCGTTCCTTCCTCTGGAGTCAGGGCTCTAAACCTTCTGAGCCACCTGTGAGCTTGGCCATTGACTTATAATGTGAAAATGATGGTGAAACCCTGCCTTCATCCTTCCTTTCTTCTTGGTCTGCCCAGGCAGAGGCAGTAGAGGGTGCAAAGAGAGGCAGACAGTCTTTATTCCCCTTGATCTGGAGCTCTGACAAGGACTCTGTCTGCATTCCCCTTCTAGCCCTCCCCTCCTGCCCCCATAAGGCTTTCAGGAAGCCTTTCCCATATATGACCCATAGGCTTATATTGAGCTTTATGGGGAGGGAAGCATTCTGCAAGCTCCTTCTCACCATGAGGGAAGGTCCCATGCCACAGGCACCAACACAGGGGCCACAGTTAGAGTCCGGAAACTGAACAAAGAGAAGGCTCATTTTGACAGGCAGAATAATGACCCCCAGAGATGTCCAGGTCCTAATCCTCGGAACCTGTGAATATAACATCTTACATGACAAAAGGGGGCTTTGCAGGTGTTTAATCACACCTGCAAATCACACTTAATCATTAAGGATCTTGAGATGCGGAGATTATCCTGGTGGGCCCAGTGTAATCACTAGGTCCTTGTAAAGGAAAGAGGGAGGCAGGGTGGTCAGAGAAGGAGATGTGACAATGGAAGCAGAGGTTGAGGGATGCAATTGCTGGCAGGAAGGGGCCAAGAACCAAGGAATATGACAGCCTCTAGAAGCTAGAAAGACAAGGAAATGGATTCTCCCTGAGAGCCTCCAGAAGGAATGCAGCCCAGCTGACACCCTGGTTTCAGTCCAGTGAGACCCATTTTGGACTTGGGATGTCCAAAACTCTAAGATAATAAATTTGTGCTGTTTTGAGCCTTTGTTTATGGTAAATTGTGACAGCAGTCACAGGAACAAGTGCATTCATCATTCATGAAATGGTCTGTCCATGTGTTCACCTCACTTTTAAAAAAGTGTTGTCTCCCCTCACACAAGCTCTCCATCCCCCTGGGACTGGACAGCAGTGGTGTTCTGAACGACTCAGAGGAAAGCGAAGAATTGAGGCGGAATTTGTTGTTTGAGAGCAGATTCAGTAGCTGCTCTAACAATCAAAACAAGTTAAGTCTTGCGTAGGAGAGCCAAGGTCATATGAGAGCCGAGGTCAGGAACCAGCAAGGACAGACGAGGGGGTGGAGACTCAAGGTAGTGTCCACTTTCATTCTGCTGGTAATTTTGCAGGCACAGGAGTGTTTTGTAAAGGGCCCTCTGGGTATCTTTGTCTTATAGGCCTGGTCCAGTGTCTGAGAAAGAAATGCTTAAGATTTTTTCTAATGATAAATCTCATTTAAGTACACAAATAAACACGCACAAGCACACAGAAATCCACACACAGTTTGGTACTTGTGGAATTTCATTCATACCTGAAGTATTGAGCTCGGCTTTGTATACAAGCTAATGTAGGGGAGACAGGATCTCGTGGTGTGAGCATGGGCTATGGAGTCAGAGGACTCTCTTTGCACTAGTGAATGAGCCTGGGTAGTTCATCACTGTTCCCGAATCTCCGTTCCCTGCAGTAGAAGAGGGCTGATCCTAGTCCTTGCCTCAGAGCATCATTGAAAACGTTCGATAGTGATGCCCACTGGGCCCTGTCACAGTGCTCAGCACATGGGCACATAACTGGTGCTCTCCAAATGTGAACTAGTTGTTATTTTAATAATTGATATTTGGTGGCACTAAATGTGCAGTTTAATTAATTATTTCACTAAGCTCATAATCCGACCCAAAGGTGATAATGGTGGCAGTGATAAAAATAGCAAGCATTTATTAGTCACCTGCTCTGTGCCAGACACTCTTTGAGCCAGTTTACATATGAAGTAATGGAAGCTCAAGTGGTCTGAGGAACTTGCCCTGGTCACCTTGAGACTCAGCAGCAAAACCTGGATTTGAACCCAAGCAGTCTGAGCTCAGAGCTTGACTAACCACCTTGCCATGCTGCCTGTCAAGGGAGACCCTCTCGAGGCTTCTGACGGGGTCTGTACAACCACAGGAGAGCCAGCAGGCTCAGTTCTGTTCCTGATTTCCCCACGTCCTCTATGGTCAGTGTGGAGCTCTGGGCATTTTCCTTAAGTTCAAATGACACTGATTAATATCTTGGAGATGCTAGCGAATAAAAATCTTAGCTTCTCAATGGAGTATGGGAGGAGATGTGAAGGAGGGCAAATGATTGTTCAGCCAGTGAGCTTGAGGTGAGTCTCCCAGGCATCTCCCACAATCGCGGTTGGGGGAATCCTCCTGACTGCAGTTACACTTTGGGAATGAGTCACCTTAGCACTGTCTTCTGGAAACAAGGTGAGAACCAGAGTGCTCCCCTTTCGTGGGTAGTCCTTTCCATGGTTACAAGCAAGAATGACTGTGCTTTCCAGGACTCCAGAAAATGTGGGTGACCGGGCTCAGAGCAAGCCACTTTAAGGAAGAAAGTGACAACTTTGGGAGGTGAGAGGATCATGTGGAAAAAAAGGGAAACATGGGATCAGAAAAAATAGGTAATACCAAATATCCTAGATATCGGAGAACAAAGTTATAATGAACACCCAGGAAAGACTAAATCCCGGAAAAGATTAAGAGTCAAGTTCCAAAAACTGAGAAGAGAAATGAACAGAATGATTAAAATTCCAGTTCTTGATGAGAACTGAAGCAGGAAAATTTCTGGATGAGATGGTGAGTGGGGCTCAAAGACCTTTAAAGTTCCTCCCAACTCAGATTCTGTGAGTCTGTCAATGCTTCTCGTTGAATAAGCCACCAAGATTTCGTTTGCTCAAAATTGTAGCTGCCCCATCTGACCTGTAGGTAAAATATTTCTGAATAGTTTTCAAACCAGCTGAATTCCTGCCTCCCCTTGCGGTCCTGATTGCTTCAGGAATTCTTTTCTTCCTCTTCTCCAACTTGTCTCTCCCTCCTCTCACTGCCCGCTTCCTTCTCCTGCTCCCTTTCTTCCTCCTTTTCCTTCTCTTCTTCCTCCTCTTTCTCGACCCCCTCTTCCCATGTCACCTTTTCTTTCTCTTTTCCTCCACATTCCCTGGTTAGATTTCTGGCTACCGGAAAAATTGAATTCCAGTAGGATACAAAACAAATGGCCCGACTTAGAAGCTGTAAGCGTAACTTAATCTCACTGTCACACTCAACTGTTGGCAGTGCATGAGAAGAGAATAAAGACAAGGATCTCCTGCTGAAGGAGATGAAATTTAAAAAAAAAAAATTTTTTTGGTGTCATACATTGAGTTTAGAGCTAATAGTTTTATTTTCATAAAATAAAATATAATAAAATTAAAGCAAGTTCCTTATGTATCGCAATGTGATTCAGGTGTCCTCGGGACTTAGGAAAAACAGAGTGTGATGTAGTTCAAGTGCACACTTTTTGATGCCATGGTGGGAAGGCTGCAGATTTTCGTTGCACAATAACAACGTTTCAGTCGTGGCTTGTGAACCCTGGTGGGTGCTGTTGCTATGAATATTATTTCCATTGGATTATGCCGTGTTGAGGCCCGGGTTTTGTTAACATTTTAAAATTCTTATCTCAGCTATCACATGTTTTAAATACCGGGAAGAGTTGAATGCAGAAGCCAAGGTCACGCAGACTGCATGAACTGCGTTTAAACGAGCTGTCTTCCTCCCTCGTCATTGTCCTGCAGACTTGGAGAGTCAGCTCTGGTCTCAGAAACAACTAGACAGAGCAACTCAGTGCAAGCAGGGGCCTGTGGGAAGAGGGGAAAAAACCTAATTGAATAAACAGTGGAGAACTGAGAGGAGCCAAATGAATAGAAACCAAGGACAGAGAAAAATAAATGCATGGTAGAATAAATAGGTAAAGTTGATTTTATACCCTCTTAAGCTCTTTTTCTACACCCCAAATATCCTATTCACTACAGCATTCATTCGTGCCACCCCTGTCCTATTATCACTTTCAGGAGAGATTAACAGATAATGGAACATCAAAATAAAAGCAACAGCATGAATAAAAGGAATGAGGGAACATACAGGAGGCAAACTAAGGCCGGAAGCTAACAGAGGACTTAGACAAAGGAATATTGTTTTTTCTAGTTCAACACAGTCAAATCCCAGAGTGGCATATTTCATGCCTTTTGGATCTGGTTTTGGCCTACATGCATTTTTGATGCTTGCTAAAAAAAAAAAGAGGATAAAATCAACCACTTTATTTTTCAATTCCTCACTTCAGTGGAAATAACGGAGGGATTAGGAAATGAGGAGAGTGGTGAGCTCTGTAAATGCGAAAATGAAGAGAATTAACAAGGGGTGGCAATCAAATGGGACATGTAGTAGAGGATGGGCCAGAAAAGGGGGAAGGGAGGAGAGAAAGCCGAAGAGAAAGGGCTGTGCAGAGCAGCACCTCATGGAGAGGAAGGAGCCCTCGGCTGCGCTCTCGCAGCATCCCAAGCAACTTTCATAGAAGGTTCCATATTCCACTGAATTCTCTCTTTAGAATCTAGTCTCTCATTCATCTACCAATTTCTCTCTAGGGCAATTTTAACTCATGGTGGATATTTCATAAATACTTGAAGGGCTTAGGTCTAAAAGCCATGAATGGAAAAATAAGTACAAGGAAAAACATGAATGGAAAAATAAATACAAGGAAGAAAAATAAGTATAAGGAAAAAAAAACGTGCGAGATAGAGATCATGAAAAATGAGATTAGGAGACAAAGAGTGAAGGACAAAGAGAAAGAGACATTTTTCGGGTGTTGGTTTGGATCCTTCCTCCTCTGGGAATCCCCTTCTGACTCCTCTAAGACAAAGTGCCCCTGCTGTGGCTTTCTACAGCACCACGACTGCCCTCCCCGCAATTTACAGAGACCTGGACGGTGGCTGCCTGGTTGTCTGTCTTCCCTACTGATGTCAAGCTTTGAGCAGATGGCCAGGGTGTCCATCCGGCTCGCTTTGGTGTCCACAGAATGCCGCACGCTGCCAGGCTGATGGTAGTTGCTCAATATATATTATTTTGAATGAATTAGAAAATGAGACAAAAGTTAAAGGAAGAGTCTCATGAAGAAATAGGGGAAATTGGCTTTAAAAATGACTCTGAGGGCAGAGAAGATGTTTAGGCACCTCTGAATAAAGAAATTTAATTTGGAAATTTAAAGAAAAATAAAGGCTCTTTAGTGAAAAGCAGGAAAGGATACTATGATAGTAAAGATGTGTAACCTCCTGGAATTTTCCTTTCTTTTGTCTATAAAATGGAGTTAACAATCACCACAATCCTGGGTTTTTGGGGCAGATCGTTGAGACTGTGTGCAAAGTGTTGAGCATTTCTTGGCCTCTACAATCAATTAAGGCTCTTAGGTTGAAAGCGATAGAAGCCCAGTTTGAACTTACTTATGAAAAAAAGGGGGGCTGCTTTCCTGGTTTGTGTAACTGAGCCAGGAGGAGGGTGGGGAGAGTGAGTGCTGTGAGGACCCCTGACTTATCCTCTCCAACTCCTGCTGTCTCCACAAACCTGCCACCATGGCCGCCAGCAGCCCCCGACTCACTGTTGACAGCTTCACAGGTAGAGAGGAAAATGGGGTTTTTCTCTCCTGGCCGCAATTCAACAAATCCCAAGAGGGTCTTTGATGAGTCCCATTCAGACTGAGTCCTCACCTCGCATGCTGCTCACCGAGCGCAGGACCTGATGGACGGCGAGCGCCCTAGCCTGGTCACAGGCTCATCTTTCCAAAGAGGGCGTTGAGGAAATCACTGCGGGCCAGGCAGTCATCCCACTTTGTGTCTATAATAGTCAATAATTGGAAGCTATTAACAGTAGTAGCAATAATAAATGCAGAGAAGGAAGTAAAGGACAGGAAATGACCAACTTTTGCTTTAATTTTTCCATTCTTTACTTAGTTGAGTAATATGACACCCACCCCTGGCTCTGCACCTTGATCCCTACTCTGTATCTGTCAGCCTAAAGGAGTGGAAGGCACACTTTGCACTTGGTGAAATTCAGCGTCCACACGTGGCGGACCTGCCAGCCACAGTCAAGGTGACTGGCCTTGGAGCTGACTCCCTTCTTCCTCCTCTCCTTGTTTGAATAAATAAATGTCAATTCCACAGAAGTAGGCACGAGATGGCTTCCACTTCCTTTTGTGTACCCTGCCTTACCCACAGAGTGCCGCGTTTCCAGTAAGTGTGAATTGAGTGCTTTTTAATAGTTGAATGAACGAGCAAATGGATGAGTAGCATCATCAAGAATCAAGCCTGTTGCACAATGAAACACCTGTGTTAAGACGTTTTCTGTGAAAGTAACTCACTGAAAATAATTGAAAAGTTTGCCTCAGAAAATGTCTCCTAAGCCAGTTAAAGATATGTATTGGATGCCTAAGATGTCCACATCCGTGAGTTTGGCACACTTCCTGAAGAAATAGAAGGTTTGGCCGGCAAGAAGCTTCCAATTACGCAACTTCTCTATTGTGTTTAAAGTAAGCTATTTTAATATTTCTTAGTGAAGGATTAATTTACCCCCTTGTAATTCAGCTCTGAGCTCTTTTTGCTAGTCTTACATGTAAAATCTAGTCTGAAAAGGCAGCATAGAAACCCAAAGAACACATTCACAAAAGAGCTCATCGACAAGGGAGCATGAACACAGTCCCTGAATAGCTGAGTCCTGGGGGCAAAAAGCCAAGGAATGAACCAATTCACGTGCAATCAGTCCGGAAATGTTTCCTTAACGAGGTGAGTTTGGAGTCATATTTTAAAGGAAGTTAGAACCATGCGTTGAAGTTGAAGTTGGGGGGGGGGGGGGGCAGAAAAATGGAAAAAGGAATGATCTAGTCACAAACATGAATTTTAAAGCAAGACAGACTGATTGATTTCTCTTTGTCCTTAGGAAAATATGTTCCCTCTGAGATTAACTAGGGCAGAGGAAGCGGGCTTGAGAGATAAGATGGGGGAACTGGTGGGAAGTTGCTCCCATGGGCACCCTCCTCCCTCTGGGCTGCTTCTGGAAGCAGGATTGCTGTGAGAGGTCCGCACCAAGAGGGGCATGAGAAGCCAGGGCCAGAGTAGCTGGAGATTGACTACTTGGAGGATGCTGACAGGTGCAAAAGGTCAGGATAGCTTACAGCAGCAGAGATCATCACTGGGGTGGTTGGGGAGAGATAGCAGGGCAACGGGGAGATGCAACAAAATGCGTGTGAGGCACAAGCCAGATCTAAGCATCAATCTGGATTTACAAGGGTGACTAGAGTGAAAAGGAAACCCAAGAAAGAGAGAGTACTCAGGACAGCCTAGCTTTTTTTTTTTTTTTTACATTTTATTATTTATTATTATTATTTTTTTGAGGAAGATTAGCCCTGAGCTAACATCTGCTGCCAGTCCTCTTCTTTTTGCTGAGGAAGACTGGCCCTGAGCTAACATCCATGCCCATCTTCCTCTACTTTATAAGTGGGATGCCTACCACAACATGGCTTGCCAAGCGGTTCCATGTCCGCACCTGGGATCCGAACTGGCAAACCCCGGGCCGCCAAGAAGCAGAATGTGTGTGCTTAACCGCTGCGCCACCGGGGCCGCCCAGGACAGCCTAGCTTATGCTTCATTAACAAACAATTCCCATGCCTGTGTGGCTCAGACCACAAAAATTTTCTTCTGCTGACACTTCCTGTCCATTGCATGTCAACACCATAGTCACTGGGGGACCCAGGCTGATGGGAGCTCCATCTTGACACATGCTACCACCATCGACAGGACGGGACAAAGAACCCGGAGAATCCTTCACACTGGTTCTTAAAGCTTCCACCTGGAAATGCCACACATCTCTTCCACTCACATTTCATGGGCCAGAACAAGTCACACGGTTATGCCTAACTTCAAAGTTTCTGGCCATCTCTTTTTAGTTTAATTTCCCAATAAAATATACTTCAAATTCTCAAGCGTAACACTGTAAATATTTTTTATTTAAAGTTAATCTCCATCTGAATGTATTTTAATATCTGTGAATAAAGAAGGTATAATAAATGGAGAAGGCCTGGATTGTGTTCTGTGCTGGGGCATCTTCTATGCTGAACGAAGGGCCTGTTACAATAGAATATTCTTTGGGAGGCAGAGGTGTGGGATTGAGAGGCTGACACGGTTATATAAAGACTTGCCAAGGGGCATCATGCAAGAGCAGGTCCAAATCCAGTGACACAGCAGAGGCAGAACCTGCCTGGCGCACGCTGCACCCATGAGGACAGGTCGTGCGCTCGGGTGAGTGGGACCAAGGAGTGCTGGACAAATGCGTGTCTCTGTCAGGTTCTCTGGTTTGGTGGTAAAGCCCTGTCCAGTTATCTGCCACAAGATTAATGAAATGACATGTCTTTAAGGAACTGAAATTTAAGAGTAAATATAATGATTTAAGAGCGGTAATATGCAATGGTTCCTTGAAGGAGGCAGGCTGAATCTCAAGCCACCAAGACCTGTATGTAATTTATTCATCTATCTGTCAAAAACTTATTGAATACATTCTTTGAACCACGTACTGATGTAGGCACTGGAGATGTAGTGATGAACAAGATAATGTGGTGGATGCTGTGAGGTGCCATTCAGGTCCCCCTCCAGGAACAAGGCTGCTGGGAGTGATGCTGGCAGAAGGCCCTCAATTGGCAGCCCCTTTGGAAACTGCCTCAGCTACAGAGAGCTGCCTCCCTCAAGATCGCATCTCCTTTAGAGAGCAGCTCTCATCCAGTGACTGCTCAGTGAGGGGAAACATTCCATGCAGAGAGCGGAAATGGTAAGGGTCCTGAGGTGGAATAGGCTTCCAGAAGGTGAAGGAGAGAGAAGTGAGCTATGACTAGAGCAGCAAGAGCAAGGGAGAGTCTCCATGAGATCAGTGAGGAAGGCAGGACAGACCAGGGAGGCCACCATCGGTCATGCAACCACTTTGGATTTTGTTGTAAAGGCAATGGGAGATAGGGGCCCACTAGTCCATACAGTGGCTCTCTGTGATTTAGAAAAAGGCACTCTTCTCTCAAGTAAAAAAAAAAGTTAAGTTAATTACTAGTTTAGTGCACAATTTGAACCACCGTTCACAGTCTCCCTGCTGGAGATAGCAGGGATGCAGAAGGCTGACCTCATGAGACAGCTGAGACATGTAAGAGGGAAAAGAGAGGGGAAGGAGAGGATAGGAAGAATATCAGCCCTGGAGTGTGATAGCAGCATCCAGTCTAGGTCACCCAAAGAGCGACTCCATAATTCAAACTGCGTTTAAACCAATGGCCAGACATATGCATCCTATTAGGAATTAAGCAAAGCTGCAGCTGTGGGGATGCACTCCTTTACTCAGCCTGGCTCTCCCCACGTGCTCACTTGTCACCCCTTGACATGGGGGTGCACATGCAGTCGACGGTGTGTATACACCTCCCACACACCCCTCCATTGTACCTGTCCCCAGTTATTTAACACAGCTGGAAAGGTCTGTGTTTCTTTGGATCATTCATCCCATATCTAAATAAAATGCTATATTTCTTGAATCAGACAGGAATTGTGTTCAGCTGCCAGTACAGAGATCTAGCAAAAATTGCATAAACAAGATAAAGATTTGTTTATCTCTCACTTAAGAGAAACCAGACATAGAGAGCAGAAAGACAGAAGGAACTTGGATCCCAAATGATTATAGAGCTACTATAGAAAGCCTGGACTCTACATCTGGCAAGCAAAGAGACAAGACAAAGGAAAAGAGAAATGCCCCACATGTTTTTTGACCTTTTACGGAGCTTTTCCATGAGTCCTACCAACAACTTAAGCTCAGATTTCGTTGGCCCTAGCTTAGTTACATCCCCTGTCTACCTCTGTCTTGATAGAGATATATCTCTATTTGTAGTTAAGTTAATAATCAAAATTTCTATTTTTATGACTATGTAAATATTAGTTACTCCATCTCCAAGAAATGAACCGTTTCTTTTCTCATAAAGAACAATTCTTATAAAGTTTTTGGCTTTTCCTGGAGTTTTGACTAGCCTTTGTTTTTTTGTACTGTCTGTCATTATTTATAGCTTCAGCTTTCCCCCAAAGTCTTCATCATATCAGGTGTTTTCTCTTTTTTCTTCCTACAAAGTCCTTTCTCCTCGGACCTCCTGTTCTTTCATCTTATTGCCTATTGGTTGATCTCAGAGTTTGCAGCACAACTGTCATCCTTGCACTTGCTGTTACCACTCTTATGGGTTGGAGGCATTGTTTCCTAGGTCCATATCTTCTTCTTTTTTCATTTTTTCCCACATTTTGCTGGAACTTTCCTGTTTGATTACTCCTAGATTAGCAACCAAAGAGGTGCTGGATGACACGCTGGACACACAGAGATGAATGAAACATAATCTCTGTCCTGAAGGGTTTCACAGCCTAGTGATGGAGACAGATATGTAGAAAGAGAGTGATAATACTTAAGTGCACTTACATGCTCTAGTAGCTAAAGTGTGAGGCAGCGCATGAGCAAGAGCAATGGAATCTATCTGCGGAATCAAAGAAGGCTTCACAGTAAAGGTGAGGCCAAATTTTGAAAGAAGACTAAGTGTTTTCTCAGTGGAGAAGTGGAGGAAAGGAATTCTAGGCAGAGGTAACAGCATGCGCAAATGCACGCAAGCATAAAAGACAAAGCCAGTTAGAGGAATGGCAAATTCAGTGAGATTTTGTTTGTTTAGTGCCATTGAGTCAATCCCAGCTTCTAGTGACCCTTTGTACAGCAGAGTGGAACCCTGCCTGGTCTTTTTTGCACCATCCTCTCACTTTCCAGCATTCTATCAGATGACGCTCCGCTGCTATTCACAGGGTTTTCATGGCCAATTTTTTTGGAAGTGAGTGCCTCGTTCCTAGTCTGTCTTAGTCCAGAAGCTCCGCTGAAACCTGTCCACCATGGGTGACCTCGCTGGTATTTGCAATACTAGTGGCATGACAGCAACATGCAGCTACCACAGTAGGACAACTGACTGACGGCTGGTGTGGCTCCCACCTGGGAAACGAACCCAGCCCACGGCAATGAGAGCACGGAATCTCAACCACTAGACCACCAGGGCTGGGAAATTCAGTGATACTGAAGCATAAAACACGTGGGGTAGAGTCAGTGAGGCTGGTGAAGCAGCTTATGGCTGGAGGACACAGGACCTAGTATACTTTCCAAGTTCCAAACAACCCCTTTACAAACTTGTGAGCATGTCTTATTTGCAAGTTGTGGGTGGCCTAAGCAGGACTATAAATGTAGGCAGGGCATTAAAAAATGCAAACATTTCTGTACAAGAAAGAAAGTCTCTTCAGTTCTGGTAGTGGGTTTTTCAGTCCCAATTCAGACAGAGGAGGCTGAAGTGCTTCCATCGGGCCTACGCATTCCTCACTAACAGATTGCTTGAGGTTTCTCAAGAGATAAAGAGTTTTATTAGGATATAAAAAAGAATAATTGGTTTAATTAATCGAGTATGCAAAATCTTCTGTGTTCCTTTGGCACTATGAAATGTTAGAATTCAAAACAATTTAAGATCTGTCTAGCACGCAGAATCTTCCATGCCTTAAAATGCTAAAACATTTCTTACTTAAAGGCATATTTTGCTTTCCTTTCAAAAGACAGAGCTAGCCCAAGTCAAAGAGGTTAAAGACCCTCCCTCTTTCCACCTTTGCATATTATTGGGTTTATTCTATATTTGCAGCCTTTTCTAAGCGCTTCAAAGGGGACTAGGCAGACATAACCTCACCTCGCAGGCTCCTTCTGGCTCCTCATCACAAGTCTCCTGGGGATTTTTACAATATTACTGGTTGAAAACATTTAAAGTTTCTTTCCTCCATAAATGCATATGTATATAGCTTCCCTGTTTCCCGCAATACCCATATTATAGGTAGGAAGTAGCCAATTGGGCAATTGTTTTATGGAGAGGCTCATAGCTCAAGAAAAAATACCTTCACACCCCTTAACGGTAGAACTCAGAATAAGGCACTTCATGGTTACTCTCTTTTCAAATTATTTTTCGCCCTTATAGATGAAGGAGTTTTAGTGATTTTGTCATAATAGCTCTTCAGAAAGAATCAGAGAGGAAAACAGTCAGTTAAATTAGTTGGGGGAATTGTGGAAAGGTACGTGTATGTAGGGGACAGGGAACACTAATATATTTTGAAATCTACTCCTAAACCTAATTCATAAGTTTTGTCACGAACATTTGAAAGTGCTGGGGTCATTTGTTTATTTTTTTTCCACCTGACATTGAATGTGCCTCTGGTTTGACACAGGGCACTCGCTGGACACTGAGAGCAAGAACAAGGAGGCCCTGCCCTCGGAGAACTCAGCGGTCCACTGGCGGGTAGACGCCCACTCCCTCCCACCAGAGGCGCCGTCTATGCTGCGGAGGGCGGAGGAGCGCGGGCTGTGCGCCCTACCCCAGGCTCGCAATTTCAGATTTAATTTCCGGCCCTCCAATGACATTATCTGTTCAATTCAGCAAGTTCCACTGTTATAAATGGCTTAGATTTCAAAATAAGAAGGCTTTCTGGTCATTGCTTAACTGCAGAATGATTTTCTTTGGGTTCAATTACGTTACGTGGTTTCTTTGTCCTGAAAATCCCAGCAGCGCCACCGAGGACTCTCCTTGCTTCTGGAAGAGAGTATCACCTGCTCCAGCCTTCCATTCCAAAGTTATAACCCAATCCAATGTCATTCTGGAATAATTTCTAGGCATGTGTGTGTATGCATATATATATATATATATATATATATATATGTAGGGATAGTATGCATGTGTATATGGATAAATGTATATATACTCATATGTATGTATGAAGTAATTATACACACTTATGCGTATATACATGTTTACATTTCTATTTGTGCCTCTTTTTTTCTTCATACTAGAAAAAATGCAATATTGGCAAAGAAATGAAAACATTAACTGGTTTATGACTGTACATTTCACAACTCAGTGAAGGGAAGGAATTTTGTGATGACTGAAAAAGGGCCGTCTCCATGCTCTCCTCATCTCTAAGCTTGAGAGGTGGTCACCCTTTGGAAGTGAGTGATGTTAGGCAATTGTAGTGATAAGACCATTTTGAGTTGACATGACCCACATCCCCATGCGGTAGACAGAAAACGTCTGAAGCGGGGAAGCCGGTCCTGACAGCCAGAGCCCTGCAGGGCTTCTCAGCTTTATGGAAACAGTTGTTGGCAAACACTCATTCCATTTCATGCCCCAATCTGATACCCTGCATCCTGGGGGCAGGTGCTGTGCAGTGTCCTCCAGGGCAGCGACTCTCAGCCTTGGGGCACATTGGAATCCCCTTAAGAGCTTCCAAGAACACTCCTGTTGGGGTGCTTCCTGTGGAAAGTCTTACTTGATTGGTACAGGTGAGGCAGGGCACTGGGCTCCTGAAAGATGATTCCAATGTCTCACCAGGGTTGGGAGCCACTGTGGTGGAGTCATTGGCCTGGAGGTACTTGGTATTTGGGGGCAGAAATTGCCAAGGTGGCCCGTCTTCTCTCTTTCTCTTTTTCCAGAGTGGAAGGTCATGGAGAGAAGCAGGACAGGGAATGCGTGGTGCTGCCCGGAGACCAAGGGCCCAGGCATTCCTTGAGGAAGTGAGGGGCCCTGTGGCTGTGTGGATGCTGCCACACGTCCTCTGGAGCCCCTCACAGACTGCCTGTCGTGATCATGTTAGATCACCATCCAAGCTCCTGAGGATGTAGAGAAGGCGGTCCGCTCTGTCTGGCCCTCACTAATGCAGTGAAGTAGCAGGTCCCAGAACCACATGGCAGGGGCAGGCTTGTTTGCAGACACAAAAAACCAAAGGACAAGAAAACTCTGTTTTAGCAGATTCATTTATAAGGAAAATATCAGAAGCAAAAGGAACACATGAGAATATTGTTATTGGAACGAGCATTTTACTAAAAAATTTTTATAAATGGAAACTGCTTCAAGTTCAAGCCATATTTAAAAACACAACCACATGGGTGGCAGGAAGGAGAGAAACAGCTGTGTTGAGATATTTTCGGGAAGGGATGAACACCTGACCTCATTCAGCTGTGTCTCCCGAGGATCTGAGGGGCTCTGCGTGGGTCCTACTTGCATCTGGAGGGCCCCCTAACCTCTGTGGCCTCTATGACCTGGCGAGGATGATAAAACATCGTAGCTGGTAAAAGAGCTGTCCCTTTAGAGATAAAGAATTTTTTCCCAGTATGATTCAAGAACAATTCATCTTCGTACTGGAGGGGAGAAATGGATACAAACTATGTATGAATTAGTGAAAAGAGTCAAGGAGCCAAATTTCCTCTAAAACTCATACCTGAGTGCAGCTTGAAGTCGGTGATATTTGCCTGAGGGATTGCTCCAGAAATTTCTCTCCTTTCCTTTGACCCATAGCAGAATGGACTGGGTTAATTCTGGGTGTTTCTGGGTGGTTGTTTGGGGTTGGAGGTTGAGGGGATTTAGGGAAATCAGAGAAAATAACTGTTTCTGAATAGACCAGATATGTATATTTGCTGTAGTGTGGGGCCCCAAATCGAGAGTCGGCTATCCTCTGGGGTGTTTTTGGAAATTGCTATGGTTTGACACAACCTTCTCCCAGGGTGGGCAGTCAGAGGTCAAGGGCAGATGGCCTGGGGTGTGGAGGACACTGGTTGAGACCCACATGGAGAAATCCTGCTACTGCATGCACAGCTGCCTGAGGAGGGTCGTAGCCTTAGTGCAGGTAGGGGGTTGGGGAGGGGTGAGCGTAGGCAGCGCGGTGGGTGGGGGAAGTGGGCACGCAGAGCAGAGGGGTTACAGGGTTACTTATTTCTATATGGGGTATAGATGTATACATGACGTATATATGTGTATGTACACACACACACACACACACACACACACACACACACGTCCACTTTTGGATTCCAGGATCATAGTAAGAGAAGGCTGATGTCCCATCCCAGAGCAAGTGGGGATTCCAGTCAATTTGTTCCAATGGACCTGTGAGCTGGAATGTCACAGGGATGTTTGGATAATTTCTAGATGAAGACATTACAGCTCAGAGAGGTGAAGTGACTATCAACAAGGGGCAATACTGTAGATCCCACAGGGCAAATCTGGCCTAGGCCTGTTTTTGTAGATACAGCTGTATTGGGACGCAGTCATGCCCATTTCTTGTAACAGTATTTACAAGAGGAAAAGGGTGGTACATGGTTTTATCGTGAGCTTTGTTCCAGAGATGGAGATGTCCCCACTTTTTTCATCAGGAATACAGAATCAGGACAGGGTGAAACCCAATGATGATTCTGAATAAATATCATCAAAATAAGGAAGTCTTGGAGCAAAAGACTTCAGATCCTATGTAGCTTGTGGCATTGAGGGCTGAGAACGATTCCACAGCAGCCCTGGGCACCCAAGCTGAAACAATGGCCTGGGCTGGAGTCAGCCCAAAAAGCAGGGGTGCCGTGGGTTCCCCAAACCAGCATCTTCAGTTAACTCATTCTCGTTAATAACCTGCAACAACTTGAACTCCAGTTCATGTAAGCTTTTCTTGCCAAGGGAGGGAGAAATGACATAAGAAACATAAGAATCTTGTGAAAAGCTACTAGAGAAGACAGAATCCAATCTTTGGCAACCCTGGTTGGCCTCAGAACTTTGTAAGACACCAAGTGCCTTCACCTGTGTGCATTGCAAATAGGCCAGCCAGCCGGGCAAGAAAGACTTAAAGAGTGAGATGGGAGGAGGGAAAAGGATGAAGGAAACCAATGAACTTTGTCATCTTCAGATGGCTGCTTCAGAACATCTGGAGGTTGACAATCCCCCAGGAACCCAGCAATCAATCCTCGTAGACATGTCCTACATCGCAGGGGGCCCAGGAGAAAATGGACGTCAGAAGTGCCGTCAGTGCTGGGCTGTGCAGGGGAAGAGGATGAAGAGAATTACCACCTGGGACGCTGGTGGCCCTGCTGTGGCCACGCAGAGCTGCAGTGGTTCCCTGAGGCTGCCGCAGAACAGGCCTCTGTTGGCCTGCCAGTTTTCAGAGCCAACGCAGGCATGGTCCTTCTACAGTAGCCATACTGCAGCCTCACAAGACACTGGTCCAGCCCCCCTCCTTTCCTTCCTTCATTTTCTTCTTCAACCTCCAAGAAAGCAAAATGTGAGTCACCGGAAAGGGCTTTGAGACTGCAAAGGAATGACTTCTCTGGACATCAGCATTCTTATCTGTGTAATGGGAAAGGTGTGGAGGAGAACGACGAATTTCCAAACTTTTATTTTAAACCAACAAATACTGTTTTTCAAACAAAATGTTAAAGCAAAGTAGAAACATTTTGGTTGAGGGATGCGGGGGGGGGAACAAGAAGCCTGCTAGGGCTGCCACGACAAAGTCCCACAAACAGACATGTGTCATCTCGCAGTTCCGGAGGCCGAACATCCTATATCGAGCATCAGCAGGGCTGTGAGGGAAGGCTCTTCTGTCGACCTCTCTCTGGCTTGTAGTTGGTGTCTTCTCCCTTCACACGGTCTTTCCTCCAGACACATCTCTGTGTCCAAATTTCCCCTTTTTATAAGGATACCAGTTATGCTCAATGCGGGCCTACCCTAAGACCTCACGTTAACTCGAATACCTCTGTAAAGACCTATCTCCGAATAAGTTCATATTCTGAAGTCCTGGGGGTTAGGACTTCCAAGAATTTGGAGGGGACACAATTCATCCTGTAAGAGAACCTTTCCTGCTCTGCCTCCCCCCGCTTGGGGTCCCCCAGGACCATACCTGGAAACACAGCTCCTCACACAGTTGCAGTGCTGCCTGGAGAACCTTGCTAGCCCCTTCCCTCAGCTCAGAGTCTATCCATCAGCAAAGGCTGGTGCTAAATGAAACCTTTCGAGAATATGTGTGTCACCTGGTGCCCAGATCTTGGTTTCTAAATACCTTTTCCTACTGAGTGGAGCCAGCCTTCCTTGAAGAAATGGCAGATTCCGTGACTGGTTAGGGAAAGTATGAGATGAGTCTGAAATAGATTTTTGTGCTAGGAAGTAACGATGGAAACATGTCAAAAGGACCACAGGGGTAGGGGTGGGAGCAGAGAGAGAGAAAAGAAAAAAGAGAAGAAAAAAGGACACAGAGGTCTGCTCGAAAGGGCCCCCACTGGTCAAATCTAGGATAATCTGAATATCAGAATAAACAGTGATTGGGACAGATTATAACCTTTTGAATAAAACAGTAATCTATGAGTCCATATTGATAGAAATGAATAGATAAATAAACAAATCTGGAGAAGGAAGGGAATGTGCTTTCTTACAGTCTAATGCCAACTAATAAATTTATAATTAGTTCCATTTAGAAAATCACCATTTGCAATCATCAGAGTAACAATTAATTCAGGCAAGAATCACCATTAGATGCTAAAACTAGTAGGGGAAAGTCTGATGGCAAATAGGATATTTATATAGTCTCAAAGTATCTCCTCACAAGTTATTTATTAATTTCAAAGGAAAAAATACTAGCTTTACAGTGGAGAAACCTGGAGGACATCACCTTAACTATAAGTGATCAATATTAACAAAATGACAAATGGGACAGAGTGACATCCAGTGCCTCCTGATTCAATGCAGCAGGGACACGACAGCATTTCTGTGCTATTCCTGCTGTATTAGTTTCTTGCAGGTGCTGTAAAAAGTTACGACAAACTGGGTAGCTTAAAGCTACAGAAATTTATTCTCTCATGTTCTGGAGGCCAGAGGTCTGAAATCAGTCAGTGAGCCAAACTTAAGGTCGGCCCGGGCCCTGCTCCTTCCAGAGGCTCTAGGGGAGGACCTGTTCCTTGCCTCTTCCAGCTTTTGGGGGCCGCCAGCACTCCTTGGCTTGTGGCCACATCACTCCATCTCCGCCTCTGGTCATGTGGCCTCCTGCTCTTCTGTGGGTGTGAACTCTCCCTCTGACTTTCTCTCATAAGGATTTACACGGCTGCACTTAGGGCCCACCTGGATAATCCAGGATGATCTGATCTCCCCATCTCAAGATCCCTAACTTCATCACACCTGCAGAGACCCTTTCTCCATTAAAGGCGACACTTACAGGTTCTAGGGATTAAGACCTTTGGTCTTTGGGGGCCATTATTTAACACCTGCTAAAAATGCAAAGCCAAGTCTTTTCACGAGGACACATCAGACAGACCCAAACTGAGGGCGTCTGTGGAACAACTCGCCTGTGCTCTTCAGAAAAATTGATATTATGAAAGACAAAAAAGAGTGAAGACCAGTTTGAGATCAAAGGGGACTGAAAGACATGACTCACAATTGCAATGTGTAATCCTGGGTCACGGATGGGGGTGGGGTCGGGGATGCCACAGAGGACGTTATCAGAACAATTGGTAAAGTCTGATGCTATATTAACTAATAGTAATACGTCAATACTACGTCTCCTGAATTTTATGATATATAAGAGAATGTTCTTGTTCTGAGGAAATGCATGCTGCAGCATGTAAGGGTACAGAGCACCATTCAAGGGCAAAGGATATCTCACACTAGTTCTGAAAGAAATGCTGGGGATTATCTACCTATTTATCATCTATCTATCTATCTATCAATCATCTATCTATCTATCTGTCTATCTATCTGTCTATCTATCAACTATGGAGAAAGCAAATGTGGCAAAATGCTAACAATTGGTGAATCTGGTGAAGGTTCTATGACAGTTCTTTATACATTCCTGCAAATTTTCTCTAAGTTTTCTGTAAGTTTGAATTAAAAAAGAATACATGTGCTCTATTGCTCATCAACCTGAGACTAATGTTCACGTCATTGGAAAATTCAGACTTAGCGACTAACAGCCTTCACTGACAGTGGGGCCTGTTTAATAGTCGTGGTCACATGTTGCCATGAAAGGGCCTGTCTGCTCATGTAACACTAAAACATTGGTGGTAGAGAGGGCAGCCTGTGGGTGGGACCTTTTACTTTTTTTATGTTTTAATTTTTTTCTTTTTGGAGCACTTTATTGAGAAATAATTCACATACATATAATTCATGCATTTAAAGTACATAATTCAATGGCTCTTAGTATATTCACAGAGTTATGTAACCATCACCACAGTCAATTCTGGAACATTTTCATCATCCCAAAAGAAACCTCATACCTTTTGTATATCACCCCTGACCCCCGATGCCCCATGTAACCCACTGCAACCACTAATCCACTTTCTGTCTGTGTAGATTTGCCTACTCCATACATTTCATATGGGATCATATCATATGTGGTCTGCTGTGACTGGCTTCTTTCACCTAGCATGATGTTGTCAAGGTTCCTCCACACTGTAGCAGGTCTCAGTACTTCGTTCCTATTGTATAAATGAGCCAAAGATGTGTTTTGGCTTCTAGGTTATTTATTTCTTCACAGCAGGCTGAGACCCCTTCGCTCAAAAGCCTGCTGGTGCCACAATTAAAATTTTATACAACCAATTGTTTTAAGAATAGCTCAGACAAGCAGACGTTTACCCATTTAGGGTCTGCCTGCTTTGCATACCCTGGGACACTACACCTAGAATCTGCTGGCCCTTGATCAGATGGTGTTGCTGTTTTAAGGCTCCAAGGTGCTACTGCCCTTCAGAGCTCCCTGACCCAAAGCCTGCCTGCCATGCTGCTCAGCGACATCCTCTGGACACAGACGCCCCCTTCCTGGTCCCCCTCCCCCAGGATTGCCTTTGCCCACCTCCCCTTCAGCACGGTGGCCTGCTTTCCATAGCCTCTGCAGTGTCTCACACTGGGAGGAACTTCCTTCATGTGCAACCCTGTCCAAGTGCCACCTGAGAAAGCTTGCTGTGTGTTACTGCCTCTCATGGTCATCTCTTTTTCCTTTTCACCCCCCAAGTCTCTCATAACCCCTACAATTCCTTTTTATTGCTGAATAACATTCTATTGTGTTGGAAAGACCACATTTTGTTTATCCATTTGTCCCTGATGAACATGTGGGTTGTGTCCACCTTTTGGTTGCTGTTTTTGCTGCTATGAACATTTGTGCACAAGTTTTTGTTTGAACACTTGTTTTCACTTCTCTTAGGTATGGACCTAAGTGTAGAATTGCTGGGTCATACGGTAACTCTATGTTTAACCCTTTGAAGAACTGTCAGACTGTTTTCAAAGTGGCTGCAGCATTTTACATTCCCACCAGCAGTGTATGAGGGTTGCAATTGTTCCACTTGCCAACACTTGCTATTATCTGACTTTTTTTATTATAGCCATCCTAGTGAGTGTGAAGTGGTATCTCATTGTTGTTTTGATTTGCATTTTCTTGATGACCAATGATGTCGAGTATATTTTCATGCGCTATTGGCCATTTGTGTATCTTCCTTGAACAAATGTCTATTCAGATCCTTTGCTCATTTTTTTACTGGGTTATTTGGTTTTTTATTATTCTTACAATGAATAATTTAATATATAAATATATATCATTTATATATATCAATATATTAAATATATAAATTTAATATATATATTTAATTTATATATTCTGGATACAAGTCCCTTATCAGATATATGATTTTAAAATATTTTCTCCCATTCTGTGGGTTGTCTTTTCACTTTTTTGATGGTGCTATTTGAAGCACAAAAGTTTTTAATTTTGATGAAGTCCAATTTATGTATTTTTTAATTTTCTTGCTTATGCTTTTGGTGTCCTGTTTAAGAATCCATTGCCAAATCGAAGATCATGAAGATTTACTCCTATATTTTTTTCTAAGAGCTTTATAATTTTAGCTCTTACATTTAGGTCTTTGATCCATTTTGAGTTAATTTTTGTCTATAGCGTAGGTTCATTTGCATGTGGCTATCCACTTGTCTCAGTACCATTTGTTAAAAAGACAATCTTTCTACATTGAGTTGTCTTGGCATCTTGTCCAAAATCAATTGAGCATAGACCCACGGGTTTGTTTCTGGATTCTCAGTTCTATTCCATGGATCTGTAAGTTTATCCTTAGGTTAAGACCTCAATGTCTTGATGCTTGGAGTGGAGCCTTTAGTGCAACTCGTTCCCCCAACTAATGAACCACTCAGGTTAGGCCCCACCCCAGGCCTTGTCCCCTGCACCTAAGGTGTGGTGCTTTTAAAGGTGCTGCTGCCTTAGGTCCTAGGACCTGGCTGTATCTCTGTCCATGAACTCTGTTTCTCCTCCTTCCCAGCCTTTCTGAGATCTTCATTGGCCATTTCACCACTCAGGAACGTTCCCCCCAGACCACGGGCAGTGGCTTGTGATGACCTGAGGCAGGAAGGGACCTGGTGGAGGGCAGTGACCACACTCACAGTCTGCAGAAGATGCAGGCCTCCTCTGCACTCCCTGACTCCCACAGGTCTTTGGGGTTGCCTCTACTTCACTTTTTCAGCTCTGGTTGAGAATACAAAGTTGAAAGCAAGGTACGAAACAGCCTAATGAGGCATGGAAAAGATATTTCAGAAGCAGGGAAATAATCCCTGGAAGGGACAAGATGTGGGCTCAATTCTTTAGAATTGGGCCTTTAGCTCTCAAATGTTCTCTGGCCCTCCGTCCGTTTGAAGCGAGGTCAAAAGCAGATGCTGAGAAGCGAATCCATTTGTCATCAGGAGTATCATGGTTATAAAAACCCTCCTCAACTTGAAACAGTTCCAAAAAGGGAAATTTTACTGGCTCACTAGGGAACATAACAGAATCTGGAACAGGAAAGGCCACTGAAAAGAGGCAAAGATCACTGCCTTCAGGAGAGAAATACCAGGGAAAGGAGACCTCCCCAAAGCATGTTTTTCATGTAGAAGAGGGATGTGTGGAGAGCTTTGCTCATCCATCTCCAGAATGAGGTCATTTCAGGTGCTTTGCTGGGAACCAAGAAGACCTTGCATGCTCTCGGAATATCTTGAATGAAAGCGTCACTGGCGATGATTGTAGACAGACGGAGTGTTGGTTAATATTTCTCATCTGGAGCCCAGCTGGACCGGGTGAGGTGCAGAAAGGAGTCCAGGGACACCTAGGAGGGCCTCTTTGTTTCCTGGATGAGAAAACAGCAGCATATTTTGCAAACAGGAAGTGAAACATAAAGAAGGCAGAGACCCTGCCAGATTTAGGTTGTATGATAAGAATTCCAGAGTCTGTAGCAACACTATAACCGTTAGCCCTGACCCCAGAGGTAAGGGAGTAGACATGGGAAGGAAAAATGTAGAGGCCTGGCTTAGACTGGCCTGTCTTGTCCAGGCTGGCTCATTTTAGCCTTCTCTCCTGGGGTGGTGGTGGGAGGCTGTCTTTTTTCCCCTTGCTTACAACAGTGCACATTTCTAATAAACACTGGGATAACCAATGGGTGGACTGGGGACTCTGAGGGGCCCCCTTTGTACAAGGTGCGTAGAATACAATACGACTAGGGCCCCTAGAGCTGTATCCATGGGAGAGCCAGGGTTTTGGTCTGTTTTCAAGGTGTTATAAGCAGGGATTTCTTTTCATAACTTAACGATTTTTTTACATAATAAGTACATGTCGATTTAAACAATGCAAGTAGGCAAAAGGATAATGACAATTACCTGGAATTCCACCTGATAAGACAAGTAGTGATAATATTCTCATAGATACTCGCCATGGTTTAAAAATACACACACACACACATACACACACACAATGTGATTTCTTAAAAAACTGAGTCTCACTGTACAATTGTCTTTTGTAGGTCTTTTTTCACTCAACTAGATATGATGAATATCCTCCCATGTCAACTGAAGTCTTCCACATCAATTTTTAGTGCCTGCTTACTATTCCATCCCATGGAGGGATCACAACCTTCTAGTGGATAGTGCAGTGACTAATAATTACAATCAGAGCAATGCATTTGTGCCTCAGCATGGCCAGAACAGGGCTCTCTGTTAGACAGCCCTCTTGCATCTCTAACTTATCTTAACGAAATAGAGACCTATAAAAAGGAGGACCAGGGAAAATAGTGATCCCAGGCCAGGCAAACACTGAATCCTGTTCAAGAATGCTTTATTTCAGATGGTTCCCTTAAGCACCAGCGAAATTGATGGCTTCCCTGAAATAGATTCCTAAGTGAGATAATACATTTAAAGTGATCTGTAAGGTATAAAATTGCTATATAATTGTCATAATCATCATAATAATAGTCTTTTTATTAAGTTCTAGCCTTGGAGTCTCCAGCAGGAAGCCATAGAAGCTTTATAATTACACAAAGCAATAGCTTGCTTCACCATAGCCATTGAGGTGCTCCTGAAAGTTTGGGACAAACTAAATGTTTAATAAATCAAATCACACATTCCCACATAAGCTTGGAAATGGCTCTGTCTTCCTATCTGATTGGTGTTCACTTTTCCCTGCTCATAAAGCTTTAGTTTTAAGTTCCCCTGAGAGGGGGAGTTGGGCCAACACTGACCTCAGGGAACCTGTTAAAGGAACCTGCTAAAGGACTAGCCTGCCCGCAGCGCACCCTGTGAGCTGCTTCCCCCTCCACCGTCCGCCCTCTCCGTCCAGCCCTGCTCTTGCCCCAGGCGTCTGGCCAGTGTACACTGCATTCCACAGCTGCTGGGTCCTCTGGCTTCTGCGTGGGTTTGGCCAGCGGGGCCCCAGCAGGAGATTAGAGGCAGGGAAGTGAAGGAGGCCAGGATGTTCACTGCTTTGGCTTCCTCCCTGCAAAGTCACCTCTCAAGGAGGGTCCTCCTCACAATTCTCTCCCCCCAGGTTCCCATAACCTCTCCCTCTCTCATCACATTGGGTCTGGTGGTGGTAACAGCTCTGTTGCCCTAGCCCGGGGTTCCTACACGGCCCTCCTGCACCTGCCCACACTTTGTAGTAGCACCTTTGTAAAGAAACTCTCCTCTAATTATCTTAGTTTGAGTATGCCTTCTGTTTCCTGCTGGAACCCTGCCTGAAAAAGTCCGGAGAATTTAGGAATCCTTTGATAGTAAATTGCACCCTTCCTTAATTTATTGGTTGTTTGGTGTCTCGAAGCCTGGGGGGAAGCTTTGCTATTTCTTACAAGCACTCTGTAAGTTAAGGATAAGGTCACACAAAAGAGGGATGGGCACAGGGTCAGGCATCAGGGATCAGGCTGCTAAACAGAAATGGCAAAACCATCACTGGGAGACGGGCATAGTGGTTAGGCATGTAGGCTTTGGTGTCACACTGCTTGGGTTCAAATACAGCACACCACTTACTGCGCCAGCCAGACTTGAAGACGGCCCCCAGTGATCCTGCCTCCTGGTATTTTGCCCTCGTTTAATCCTTCCCTTTGAGCGTGCATGGAAACTTGTGGTTGCTTCTAACCAACAAAGTGCGCAAGGGTGATGAGATGTCATTTCTGTGATTACGTTGCATAAAGCTGTAACTTCCTTGCCAGCAGACCCTCTCCCTGGTTGGCTTTGAGGATACAAGCCACCATGCTGTGAGTAATAAAAAGAAGCCCATGGAGGCCAGCCCCACGGCCTATCCATTAAGTTTGCATGCTCTGCTTTGGCAGCCTGGTTTCACAGGTTTGGATCCTGGGTACAGACCTACACCACTCATCAGAGGAAGGTTGGCACAGATTTTATGTCAAGGCTAACCTTCCTCAAGCAAAAAAAGAGGAAGATTGGCAACAGATGTTAGCTCAGAGGGAATCTTCCTCAGAAAAGAACAAAAAAGAAGCCCATGAAGCAAGGAAGTGAGGTGGTCTTTGGCCAACAGTTAGTGGGGGAACTGAGGCCCTTACCCCAACAGAACTCAAGGAACTGCCACCTACCAGCAACCATCTGAGCTTGGAGGCGGACCCTGCCCCAGTCGAATCTCCAGATGAATGCCCAGCCCTGGCTGACCTAGATTGCAGCCTCTTGAGAGACCTACTACACTCAGCTAAGTTGTGCCTGGTTTTCTGACCCACAGAAGCTGTGAGATTAAAAATGTGCTCCTTCCACCCCAACTTTTCCCCCTCATTTGTCTGTTTGGTAAGCCTGGCATTTAATAACAGGTTTTCCCAGGGCAGAAAGCTCCTGCACCTCACAGAGTCCTAAAGCATGAAAGCACTGCCCTGAGCCTCACCAGCCCTTTCTGTTGTCCTCTCCACGACTCTCCCCTCTGCCGTCTCTTCATTCCTTAGGACATCAGCTGCAAACACATCTTGGCTGATTTGTGGGAGCCCAGGAGCAGAACACAAATCCAGATGTCTGTTTGATGGCATTTATTATAACGCATCCCTCTAGGGGCCAGCAGGTAATCAGAGAACTATAGTATGTGGAAGCCAGAGAGGAGCGTTGTCCAGTCCTGCGTCTCTCAAAACATAGTGTTCAGCTCCTAAAGCGCCACTTCACTGCTCTGCACAGATCTTGGATCCTCTTTTCTTCCTAGGCTCTGACAGACTTTAGATTTCAAGGATCTTTCCTGTCAATCCTCTTTCCCCATACCTTCTCCCTCATAAACTCCAAACTTTCAGAGCCATCTTTTGACCAGAGTGAGGAGGAGGCCCCTCAGCTCTTTCCTTTCCTCTTGAACCCACCATGTTCCTTTTCCTCACAGCACTTTACATGCAAGACTATTTCTTCTCTCCCATCCAGCAAGCCTTCTCTGTTCCAAATTCACTGTTACCTCCTGTTCCTATCTACCTTGATTTGGTGGACACGGCTTTTTCCCATTGTCCCAAAAGTCAACCAACTAAAATAAACACACACGTTTACCTATGTGTGTATGGCAGATAGAAGTTTACTGGTTGATTCATTTACATGCACAATATTCTCTTCAACCATAAGCTGTCCCTCATGCTGTGGGTGAGGAAACAGACCTCACCCTAAATTAGAGGAAAAGTGACTTGCCCTAAATTAGCCTCCAGCTAGTCGTCAGCTCAGGAGTAAAATTCAGACATCCTAACCTGGAGTAGAGTAGAGACAGCCACAGAGCTGGCCCGTTGGCTGGGTCCAGTCACCTCTGCAATAGTTATGCTCACCTTTCAACCTGCCCAGTGGGACAAGCCCCTAGTGAACTGGAAACCCCAGGAAGTTGGGGGCCACCTCATTTACATTCACTACAGAAAGCTGGATATGGTTAGCACTCAGGAAATGCAGGTTGACTTGAATGAGTCATTTCTTTCAAAGCAGAGGGCAGGGAAGCTATAAGGGGTTGGAGGTGGTTTGGAAAAACAGAAGACCGCACTTCTGGATAGAGTCTTTCTAGGAGGCGCATTCCACCATAGCTGTTTACCTTAAGTGCACTGACAGCTTTCAGGGGCTGACTGTATGTGTTCTATTTGAGTGTCAGGAAAAATGAGTCTTTTCATTGTCAAGCATGGTTTTGTTTTTGTTTTTGCTTTTGCTTTTGCTTTTTTTTTTGCTTGAGGAAGATTAGCCTGAGCTAGCATCTGCGCCCATCTTCCTCCACTTTATATGTGGGTCACTGCCGTGGCACAGCTGATGAGTGGTGTAGGTCCATGCCCAGGAACTGAACCCACGAATCTGGGCACCAAAGTGGAGCGTGCTGAACTTAACCACTACACCACCAGGCCAGCCCCCAACCATGATTTTTAATATGTGAGTAAGCAGCTCTTCTGCATCTTTTAAATCTCCCTCTGCTGAGCCTGGGCTGCAGACTGACGAGAGAAGGGGAGAAACACAGAGCGGATTGTCCACAGGGGCAGTTGCTTATTAGCAGCAGCATCTTTCTTTCTTTTCTTCCTCTTCTTTCCTTTCCTTTCCTTCTTTCTTTCTTTCTTCCTTTCCTTTCCTTCCTTCCTTCTTTCTCTCTCTTCTCCCCCTCCCCTTCCCTTTCTTTCTTTCCCCTTTTCAGTGGGGGTAGACAGTGAGTGGGTGGGCAGACAAGTGGGTGGATAGACAGAGAGAAGAGGGAGTTTCCTCCTTGGGATTCTCATAATTGGTATGTGGTTCGCATCCCATTCATCTGGAGGGCGCTGATATTAATCGGAAACAGCTTGAGCTGAAACTGCCTCTCATGTCACAAACATGCTGAACTCGGTCGGGGTCTCTTGTCTCCTTCCCACCAACCAACTCCTGCTTTATTTTACACAAAACTCCCTCCAAGTGTCCTTACCGACAGGTAACCAGCACATACAGTCACCATTTAAACTAAAAGCAGTATGTACACAGAGTTTGAAAAAAAAAAAAAAGAAGAAGAAACCGGTGCAGAGAAACGTACAATGATATCCCAGCTGCTCTTCCTCAAAAGAGACTCTTCGCTGGACACTTGCAGAAAAACGTCAACTTCTAACCCAGGAGAGATTATGTACTTTCTATTCACATAACAGGAATTTCTCTGCACCCCCAACTCTGGCTTTTGCTGGTTTTACTTACTGCATCTTAGAGGTCGAATTAGCATGTGATCACTCTAGTTCATTCTTTATAACGACTGTATTGTATTCCCTTATATGTCTATACTTAATTTATTCCATCACTTTTCTATTGACATTCGTTTAGGTGGTTTGCGGTTTTTCATGTGGCAGCTTCAGGGGCAGAAATCTTCTGGCTGGAACGTGGGGCCTGGTGGTCTTGGGGCCATGGTCCTGCTTAAGGAGTCTGCCAGCCAGTGGCCGAGCCTGAGGACTTGGAGATGCTGCATCTGGCAACAAGGCGCCACCACCGGGGGAGACAGGGCCCAGGAACTGAATGCTAGAGAGGTACAGAAAAAGGTACTTGGGCCCCTTGTCCCCCAATTGGATACCATCACAGAGGGGCCTCCAGAGGGTGCAGGGGCACACTCTCTGAGTGGGGAGCGTCCCACCTTACAGAAGGATGAAGCCCAAACGGGGCTGGGCCGGCCGTGAGTGCACTCCACTCAAGCAGCCTTTGGGCACATGGGTGACCTTCCTCCCTGTCACAGGGGGTCTTATCAGCCCCTACAGGAGGAGGGGCTGAAGTACCATGCCATGTCGCCTGCCCTGGTCAACACATTTCCTGTCCCAGGGGCATGTGCTGGGCTGTTTCTCAGAGAATTCCTGGCTGGAAATTCTTTCGCTCCCACCCCCACCTGCCCTCCTTCAGCCCCTCTTTTCTCGCATTGCCTCCCCTCTCCTTTCAGGAAAACTACACAAGCTCAGCAAGTATTTATTGAGCACCTACTCTTTGCAGACACTTCTTTTCTTCTTATCCTATAGGTTTCCAAATGGGAGGCACAGTGGTCTAAGGGATTCTGTGGTCTCAAACCACCCCCTTGGGCCGCAGATTCAGCAGTCCACCTTCTCTCGGCATCCTGGGAAAGAAAGTACTCACAGGGTGCCCTCCGACACAGCACAGCTGGTTTGAGGGCCAGGCTGGGAGTGAAGTGGGTCCTCCCTGCCTTCACCGGCTCCCGCCAAGGCCACCAGCCAGCCAAGGCTCCTCGGGCTGCACTCTGAGCTCTGCCCTGTGTGGGATGCCAGAGGCTGCACCGGGCTTGGGGCCATGTGGGGGCTTGGAGGGAGGCAGCTTACAGGTTCTGAGGCTGGGCCCCAGGGGGCAGGCTGAGGACAGCATGCAAGTGTCTCTAGGGCTGGAAGCTGGAGGAGGTGTAGGCAGTCGGAAAATGTCAGACACTGTGCCCTGTCCCCACTACCCACCCCACCAGCTCTGAGAGATGGATTGACAGCAAGTAGCACAGCTCCAGGCCTCTTGCTGTCATCCAGCCCCTGGGCTGCCCACAGGCTAGGGGACCTCCCCAAAGTGCTTCCAAGTTTGAATAACAACAGCGGCAGCCATTCACTGAGGAGTGACTGAGGCCAGGCACTCTGGGGGTGGGCCCTTTTCTAAACCCTACCACAGCCTGCAAATCAGATATGAAGACCCACATCTCACAGACAGGAAGGTGGAAGCTACAGCTAGAAAACTGTATGCCCCAGAACACAGAGCACTTAGAAACTAGCAAACTGCCTGAGCGCCACGCAGGGAGGAGACCTGGGTGGCAGCCTAAGGTGGCTGGGAGGCAGCTCTGGCTGGGGCAGGAGGAAGCAGTTGCACTATAAAAGCCCTTTGGGCCTTGTCTTCCTTCAATGGGGCTATTTATCAGTGAAGCCACACTGTTGGAGCAGTCTGGACTCCTTGGCAAATCTCTTGCAAACGGCTTGGCAGGTTTTCCCTAATGGAACATCCAGAGAGAAAAAGTCCCCTGTCCTCTTCCCCGTCCCTCCTAACCTCCAGCCCCACCCACAGGGACCTTGTTTGCTCTGGCAGACAGGGAGCCCATTCAGAGCCCGCGGGGTGGCCCAGGCAGAGTCTGGCCGGGGAGCATGGCCCCTACGTCTGGTTAGTGGGGACTTTGTGGGGCGCGGTGCTCTAGAAGCCTCCTTTGCTTGGGGTGGGCGTGGGGCGCTGACTTTATTCTGGTCGATGAGAGTGACTGACTTTACAGTTTTGTCTTTCTCCCTAAGACAGAAAGCCACTTCCACCTGGTAGCATGAGGTGGTAGTATGAGGTCTGGCGGGCGGGAGTCTGGTGCCATCCTGCCACCGGAGGGTCGCCGGCCGGGCGGGACCGTGGTCTCTCCCAGCCACAGGGAAGGCGAGTCTACGGCCACCAGCAGCCCAGAGTGGGTGCCAGGCTGTGCACGTAGGGAGAATCTTTGCTGTTCCTGCTCCGGGTTTTGGACACCCACAGCTTCCTTGCTTAGCATTTTAATGACGCTGCCATCAGAGGGCTTTCTTTTACACAAGAAAGGGCGCCCCGACCTCTTCATTTTTCCAAGGTGGGAAGGCCACCTGACCTTAGGCTCAAACCACCTCTGACTGTGAAGGGCTGTGAACGAATCCCACAGCCAGCTGCGTCCCAAACTGCCCTGGGAGGTCAGACAGGGCCTCACTCCCAGCGCCCTGCACGGGCAGCCCAGCCCTGAGAGGAGGAAGCTCGCTGCCCAGGGGGGGCCCGGGGGAGAGCAGGCCCACCCACGGCAAGCTCGGGCTGCTCCGCCTCGGGCCTCCTGCGCGCCGTCACAGCGGCTCCCGCGCAGCCGAGGGCTCCTCTGCAGAAGTCCTGAAGGATGCGGAGCTACACCGCGGGCTTGTCTACTCCTGCCGACGGTGACGGCGCCCCCGCAGAGCCCCTTTCCCGCTCTGCTGTGGTTTGGAAGGTGGATAGGGCCTCATTCAGGGACGCGCACGGGCGACGGGAGCCCGCAGGGCAGCGAGCGGCGGGCGCGGACCACACGCGGCGACGGCTGGGCTGGGCGCCACCGCCCCCCTCTCACGCGCACGCACGCGCGCACGCTCTCGTCGCCCCCCTGACGAGCGCACGGCAGGCCGGGGCCTGCGGACGCCGCGCAGAGCGCCCACCGCCTCGTGCGCGCGGCGGGAGCGCGCGTTCCCCCGCTCGGGGCGGTTTGGGGGCGGACGGCCCCGTGGGCCCCAGCCGCACGGTCAGGGCTCGTGGGCGCGCGTCCCCGCCTCAAGCTTCCGGCGCGGTGAGCTGAGCCTGACGGGGGTTCTGCGCGAGGCGGGCGGCACCTCAGCTTTCCTTTCCCCTTTTGAACTTTTTCTTAGAGGGAGGCTCCAGTCCGTCCGCAGAGGACGAGGCCGTGGGTTCGAGAAATCCTCGTAGTGCTTCCTAGAGTTAACGCGGGTAAGGAGCGGCCCAGCCCCCAGCCCCTCGGCCCGATTCCTGGTTGGAGGCCCCTTATTAAAGGGGCGAGCCCCCCAAAGCGGCGGCCCAGGCACGCGTCACTGCCATCCGGTTGGCAAAGGTTGCCGGCATTTTTCATGGTTCTTGTTTTGTGCCCCGCACTGTGGAGTGACGTCCCTGGGGAGGGGGCGCGGCGGGATGCAGTCCCCCCAGGCCTGTCCCCACCTGCCTCGCGCTAGGGTGCCTTGAGGAGCGCGACCTGGAGAGAAGACTTGCGGGTCCTCTTTCTTCTTACACTCACACTTTTGGGGTTCTGGTTTGGTTTGGAGCAAAGAACCCACATAGTTCCAGAATGTCTCAGGGTTCTCCTGAAGCTTCCTCACAGTCTGTGACCATGCTGGCTTCCCCCGGCCAGAGCATGACCCACACGGATGGGGCGAGGGCCAGACTCGGGTTCCTGGCCACAAGGTCACTACGCATCCGGGCAGGTTTCCTCTCTCCATCCCCTCTTCAATTGGTAGAGCCAGCTGCCACCTCTGATGATGGTGTCACCTTCCACAATAAACTCACTCATCTTCGAACCCAAGAGCTGCTCTTTAATCCCTGGCCTTCCACCCTTGGGAATTCGTGTCCTCACTTCCTTGCAAAACAGATGCCCACCCTTCTCCTTATTCCATAGACTGTGCTCCTACACCCCCACCCCTCCCACTACTGCCGCGGGCCCTCCAGGGCACCAGGTGAGCAGAGGGCTGGCATAGCATCCACGTGCTCTCCTAGAGACTCAGCCTCTCATTTGTGGCTCCACTGGGCCACACCCAGGTCTGCCCTGTCCCAGGAGGGGCAGAAGAACACAGCTTCCCCCAGCAGTGAAACAGATCACTGATCCTGTAGGACAGTGTGAAGATAAAGTGAGAGTCCCCCTCTTTAAGTCGACAAATATTTATCAACTATCTATTACATTCCAGGCCCAGAAGCATTACCAGTTCCAAGATATTTTGCAAATATTCTGGAACACATTAGCAGAGGAAGGAGTAACTTTTGGGAGTGTTATAAACAGGTGTGGCAGAGACCGCAGCGCTCACAATATTTGACACCTGTGCTCCTCTCGTCCTCCTGGGCAACCACTGGACCACACCCCCAGCCTCCCTACAGTCAGATGGAGCCACTGACTGGGTTCCGGCCAAAGAAATGGGAGCAGACATAATATGTGCCACGTCCAGACCTGGCCCACAAAAACCTCCCACACAACACAAAAATTAACAAAATGGATCACAGACCTAAAAGTAAAACATAAAACTTTTAAGAAAAAACTGAAGAAAATCTTTGGGATCCAGGGCTAGTCAAACAGTTCTTAGGCTCGATAGAAAATCACAACCCATAAAAGGAAATAAATGGAGAGATTAGCTTTCATGCAAATTAAAAACCTTTGTTCTTAGAAAGGTCCTGTTAAGAAGACAAGTTACAGACTGGGAGAAAACATGTTCACCCCGTATTTCCAGATATCTAGAATACATAAAGAACTCTCAAAACTCAATAAGCAAAAAGCAAACAATCCAATCAGAAAATGGGCAAAAGACATGAAGAGAGAGTCTACCAAAGAGGATACAGAGAAGCTAATGAGCCCATGAAAAGGTGTGCAATGTTACTAACCAGCAGGGAAACACAAATTAAAATGACAGATAGCATCACACACCTATGGGATTAGCTCAAATGAAAAACAGTGGCAACACTAATGCTGGTAGGGTGTGCAGAAATGGCCTCCCTCACACATTGCTGGTGGGCCTGTCCAATGGTAGGCCATACTGGGACAGTTTGGCAGTTAAAACGACAAAACATGCAACTCTCTTCCACCCCAGCGGTTACGCTCCTGAGCACTTATCTCAGAGAAATGAAGACTTGTGTTCACACAAAGACCTCTATAAAAATGTTTACAGCAGCTTTATTCATAGTAGCCCAAAACTGGAAACAACCCAGGTCTCCTTCGGTGGGTGAATGGCTAAACAACCGTGGTCCAGCCACACCACAGCATACTATTCAGGAACAAAAAAGAACAAACTATTGCTACATGTAACGACCTGGAAGAACCTCCAGAAAATTATGCTGAGTGAAAATAATCTCAAAAAGTTATGTGATGTATGATTCCACATATATATAGTATTATTGAAATGACTATAGAAATGGAGAACAGATTACTGGTTGCCGGGGCTTAAGGTGGCGATGGAGGTAGGAAGGAAGCAGGTGTGGCTATAAAGGGGCAACCTGAGGGATCCTTGTGGTGATGGCCCTGTTCTCTCTCCTGACTATATCTGTGTCAGCATTGGCTATGATATCGTAGTAAAACTTTGCAAGATGTTACCATTGGGGGAAACTGAGTGAAGGGTCCACAGGATCTTTCTGTATTATTTCTTACAACTTCATATAAATCTACAATTGTCTCAAAATAAAAAGTTTAATTACTGCTCCCCCTACAAATACTCCTCCTCCACATGATCTTTGCCCTTTCCCCCTCCACTGGACAGATGGAGACACTCCAAGGACTTTGAGGAGGGCAAGGCACAAGAAGAAAGGGGTCTGGGTCCCTGAATGGCCGTGTGGAGGAGAGTCAGCCCCTCGCTGCCCCGTACTGAGCTGAGATGTAATCAAGAAAAAGCTGTTTTTGTGTTAAACCACTGACAGCTGGGGACTGTTTGTTACTGCAGTCACTCCTTACCCTGCTAATGTCACATTGGAGGATCTGGGATTTTAACCCAAATTCAGGCTTCACAGGGAACCGACAAGTATGCTGATTTTTCCATGAAACAAACTATTTTGATTTCTGGTGCGAAGAAATTACCCTATCTTCCATCTGTGTGAAAACCGGGGATCACCTCCTGCCTTCAGCACTTTCTGGCTTTTCGAGTTTGAGTCCATCACTGGACTTCCCAAAGCCTCACTCTCCCGACTGCAAGACTAGGGAATTGGGAAGGTGGGTGCATGTCTGTGGAATGACGGAGCGCTCTGTGCACGCAGAGATCTGGGGGTGTGTCCAGCAGCCTCCTCTTTGTTCTCCAACAAAGTTCATCCAACTCCTCTGGCCTCCAGGTTCTTCTGTCTTAGCCCCAGAGAGACCTTCTTTAAAAATGAACCTGATCAGTTGCTTTAGTTGACAAATAACCACAACAACAATGACAGAAAGAAAGTAATGCTATTATTAATAGTGACAGCATCATTTATCAACCACCTACTGTGTTCCTAGTGATACTTGCAGGCAACCTGTCTACCCTCGGGCTCGTGCTGGCGTTTCCCCGACCCTCCAGGTGGGTGCTGCTCCACCACCCTGCTCCCCTTCACCTGGGCCCGCCGAGGCTGCTTCCTGCCCTTCTGGCAAGGTCTGTTGTGGTTCAGGAAGTGCAGCAGGGGCGCGATAACGTTAGATGGGTGAGTGGATCCCTTCATCTACCTTCTCGTCTTCTTACATCTTGGTCTTGATACGCTGGTGACAAAGGGACATGGGCCTGCCTGGGCTTTGGAAAACATAAGGAATGCAGGACAGGTGGGTCCATGCTGCAAAGGGTTTCTCGGTGTGCCATGCAGGGAGGATGCCTTGATGGAGGGCCAGACACAGTGCTACTTCCTCCTGCCCCGTGGTCTTCACTTCTCTCTGGGGCCTTGGTAGGACCCCTCAGTCATAGCCTTAGATAGAGAACTGAAGTTGCATCCTGGCAGCCTGCGGGCATGCCCTCGCCCCCAGACACAGCGCTGTTTCCTTCGGCCGACACAGGGCAGGAGGGTGTGTGTATGTATTTAAATTGACTTAGTTGCCAATAGCTTAAACATGGGAGACCTGTCAACTGCGGGCAGCCCCTTTGTGGCCATGACTGGGGGAAGCTGCCACCTCTAGACTTGCAGGTGCCCTTCAATTCATCTGTCCCCACCTGCCTCTGCTATGGATGTCATCTGTCTGGCCCTCAGATGTTTGAGGCTGTGACCTCAGAAAGAGGGTGTAGATGGGGCCTGGGTGTTACCAGCTCCTGAATGGCTTTACGTGACAGGCACTGGGTGGAGTGCCTTGTATACATCATCTTAGTCACATAAAATGTCCTTCTGCAGAATAGGAAATTCTGACGGGCTCTTCTTAGGATGAGTTCCGAAAGCTGGGGGCCCAGACCTCAGTAAGGTCAGGATGAAGTTTCCCTGGTTGTACCAGTTCTATTGCCACGGTAACAAATTACCACAAACTTAGTGGCTAGAAACAACACAAGTGTATTATCTTGCAGTTGTGTAGGTCCGAGGTCTTCCTGGGCTAAGGCGAGGTGTTGGCGGGGCTGTGCTCCTTTCTGGAGGCTCTGTGGAGAGTCCACTCCCTTTCCCAGCTTCTAGGGGCTGCCCTCTTTCTCCCTCTGTCTTCACAGCTGCGACAGTGGTGGAGTGCTGCTCACATCACGCCACCCCAACGTCCTCTCCTGCCTCCTCCTTCCACTGATGATCACGCTGGACTCATGATTCCACTGGGCCCATCTGGATGACCGACGATAATCTCCCCATCTGACAGTCTGCTCGTGAGCAGCCTTAATTCCACCGGCTGCCTCAGCTCCCTTTTGCCACGTCAGGGAGCATACTCACAGGTTCCGGGGAGTAGGAAGTGGCCCTCATACCTACCACACTGGTCCACGGCAGAATGACAAAAATGACAGTGTGCCGCTTTTCCCATGAAGACAGTTTTTAAAATTATAATTTTAAAATGATATGCCTCTGAATGTATGCCTTCTCACTTTGGGGGGATGGGCTGTTAAATATGAAATGTATCAAGTATGAAATGTCCTTTCGAGAAAAAAAGGAAAAGTTGGAAAACTGCAGTTTTCCTGGTCCATGAAGTTCCAACTTGTGGGAAACGATACTTTGGGCTAAGTAGTCCCACAGACGCACTCCCCAGAGCATCACAGGCACGTGCCAGAGGCTGGCAGCTCGGGGTGCTGCTGCAGGCCTGGGGTCCTCCACGTTATGGAAATATGAGGGTGCCAATGACAGGTGCTTCTGATCCCGTTCCGATCGGCTCCCTGATCAGGACACATGTTGGGCTGAGGCGTGGGGCCCAGGCTGTCAGCAACCACAAGGTAGCCACAAGAGGTAGGCTCCTGTGACATGTGTCACCCTCCATCGCTGACAGGTGGGCCAAGGGGGACGTGTATACACATATGCTTATCTGAGTCTGGTGAGGTTCCATGGATGGGATAAGAGGGCTGTGTGGTCTTTGACAAGTCATTCAACCTCTCTGAGCCTGTTTCTGCATCATCAATAAAATACAGAGCATAACACCTTCCTCATGGGGCTTATGAGGCTAATGAGATCCTAAATGAGAAGAACTTCATGTAGTCCACACAAAGATTCTATATTTTAAATAAACAAAGACCAGTTTTTACCTTACCTTGTGGAAAATACTCTTCACATGTTTGAGGGTTAAAAATTACTGTAATCTTTAATATAATGTTTCATGGTTTTTGCTGTTGTCATTTTTCTTAGAGAAACAAGTTAAACCAGAAGCAACTTTAAAAAATCTTCTAAGTCTGGTGGGCGTGTCCAATGGTTTTGATGTCAAGATGATGACAAATTCTCTCCAGAGATGGTATAAAATCCAACCATTGACAAGCAGGTGAATTTAGTTCAAAAGTTGTGTCTTTTCATACTTTGAGAATATCTAATGTTCTACTAGTTCCACAGGTAAGATTTACCTACTGATGAGGACTTTTAAAATATCAGTAAATGACTTAAAAGATTAGAAAGAAAGAAAAAGAGAGAGAGAGAGGGAGAGTTTTGGTTTTGGTTGATTGGCTTTAAAAACCGTATGAATTCCTTTTTTATAGAAGGTAAAATTAACAGATACTGATGAATCTATAAAGAATTATAAAAGAGAAAATAGTAATCACCCTTATTCCCACTGCCGAGAAATAAACACTGCTGATATTTGGTTGTATTTTCTTGTTGTTTCATTTTTAACCAGCAAGAATAAGGCCCTTTTCTGCTGTCCTGATACCCTACAGAATCCCAGCAATGCAGACAACTGACTTTAGTTGAACAATAGAAGACCTTTTGGGGTTTTTAATCATTAAAAATATATTTTTACCCTCCAATATTTCTAGATGTCCAGCAATATGTGCTTTGACTCCACTCATATTTTCCATTTTTCCTCTCTTCTAGAAATTCCTGGAATCTTCTACCACTCTACAGCACTAGTCTAAAAGAACACAGCTTTTAGAACTAAACTGGGATCCATCCATGGCAACAGGTGCAGAGGAACCCAAGGAGAATGAAGGTCAGGAGAGAGGGGGACGCATGAAGCCCGTTACACTTTTCCGTGTCCTTCGGCATTTGTTCTGTGACCACTGTGGAGCACAGTGCCTCGGGCTCAGCCCTTGCCCCCTCTTCCTTCTGGCTTACTTGCGTGATCTACGGGGCTGGCCAGTAAACAGCTTTACCAGACTCTCCTGCACCTGAGCTTCTGCACGTGAGTTTGAGTGTGACAGGTGTGGAAAATGAGAGTGAGGCGGGTCAGCATCTGCAGTTTCTGGGCAGGCTGGTGGACATCAGGAGGCACAGGGGCCTTCTGTTTCACTGGGATGGCTATAGTGAGCAGCTACGATTTCTGGAGACTGAAGCAGGTGTGGCTGGTCCTGATTCCAGAGAGGCAGCAGTGCCCTGGCAGCTGGTTCTGCAGGGGAGCTTTGGGAACCATCCCTGAAAGCTCTGCCTAGAGGTGGTTTTCAGCCCTCCCACTTATTCTAGAAGCCATTTTGCTGAATGAAGCCCAACTCACACTAGCTGGAGTGGAGTCTGTTCTCTGCAGCTGAGCCTGCACTGCTCCTGCTGTTCCACAGGACCTGTCCGGTGAGCATCTGCTGTGAGCCCACACTGTGCTGCGCAAGAAGGGGCCCTCAGGGAAGCACTGGAACAGCTCGCAAAGTGCTGCGCTGAAGCTAAGTTAATCCTCTCCATAGCCATGTGAGCTAAGAATTATTTTCACTCCTCTCAGACAGAAGAGGAAACTGAGTCACAGGGGGATTAAAAAACTTACCTGAGATCACTGAGACAGAAAGAGGCCAAGCCAGGCTGCAGTCTGGCTCCAGGGCACAAGTCTCCATCGCCACCCTCTACTACCTGCCTGTGGGGTCTGTGGTCCAGGCAGAGTCCAAAGGTTGGTCAGATGTCTCATTTCTTTTGCAGAGAATAAAACCAAACACCATAAGTATGCAGTTATGAAGTGGGCTGTTTTGTGACTCTTTGATTTTGTTCATCTTAATTTGAGGGTTTATCAATCAGACCTGAGAGATTTCAAACCTGAACTCAAACAAGGGACCACAGAGATCTCTCTCCTATCGTGTTTTCCACGTGGAGCATCCCCACTCTCTCCCCCAGCCTTCTACAGCATCATCCCTCAGCAGAATGATAGTCCACAAGTAGCCTGTGTAGCTCTCAGAAACTGATTTCTTACATCCTACATTTGAAGTCTGGAATATTAACCAAATAGTGCTACCACCAAGGACATGTTCAGTCTGTCCCTAAAGAGGGCTGGGAGTGTGGCTCACACTCACCATGTAGTTCTTGCTTTCTTTGTAGGGGAGATTAGCAGGCAAAATTGCTTTTCTCTACTCCTCCACAGAGATAATTTATCACTATTGAAGAGTGGTATGCTTCTCTACTTGCTTGGTTTGGAATTGCAGCAGACATCCAAACTTTTGCAAAATTCCATTGCTTTCTGCATGGAATGCAACTCAACGCATCGATGTCTTCCATAGAGCAGAGCCAGAGCCATGTTAGTAATGGAATCCTCAGAGCCCGCTGACACCCAGAGCCTTGCTGTTGACGGCCTCAGTTGCTCAAGTGCACGATTGCACTTTACAGGTCTAAGGTCTTCCCTCAACCCCCGCCCTGCTCCATCCAGCACAAGAAGATGCAGTGCTCACTTGATGGAATTAAAACATGCCAAAACCCCACAAAAGAATGCAGGCTGGGTGTAGCACTCATCTGCTAAGTATGAAATCTTTCCCTGAGTGAGTTCTCCACAAATCAGGTCAGTCCCGACAGCCGACACTACCTTAGGCAGGGAGGGGCCGACGGCGCCATTAAAAACTCCTGCCAGCGCTTGCCTCAGACAATGTAAATACAAAACTGGTGCTTGTGTTTATTTAAAGTTATTGGCATTGGGCTCATTCCTGGTAGACAAAGATTATATTGTTTACAACAGCATCCAGATGATGGACAAGACTTTGTATAATATAAATCGAACTATGCAGGGGGGGCACCCCTTAGCATAAACAACTTCCCTCAAGCAAAACAAATCCTGCCAAGATTCAAGCTGGAATCCATTTATTACCCGACTTCAAGCTGACTTGTTTCAACATTCAGCAACTGCAAAAGCAGAAGGATAAGAACTGATGTCCGAGGCATTACCAGCCAGTCCTTTAACTTCTAACGCTTTTTGCAAAAGGTGTTTCTTGCTTTGTCATGTTGCAATGTACATTTCCTGCAAATGCTGTCATTCTTGTCACTTCACAGCATGGTGTGGCGGTGGACCATGCATGCATATAGAAGGTGAGCAGGAGCAAGGGGACACCCTGAAGAGTGCCACTGTCCTTTCAAAAGCATTTGGGGGGCTGGCCCCCTGGCCGAGTGGTTAAGTTCGCGCGCGCTCCGCTGCAGGCGGCGTAGTGTTTCGTTGGTTTGAATCCTGGGCGGGGACATGACGCTGCTCATCAAACCACGCTGAGGCAGCGTCCCACATGCCACAAGTAGAAGGACCCACAACGAAGAATATGCAACTATGTGCTGGGGGGCTTTGGGGAGAAAAAGGAAAAAATAAAATCTTTAAAAAAAAAAAAAAAGCATTTGGCTCGGGTGTAAACCCAGAATCGGGAAACATAGTGAGGGTAAGGACACAGAGACAGATATTCAGACTTAGGGGTGAACGTACAGAGCTCCAGCGGACGCCAAAGCCTGCCATGAGCCCTGTGGCTGCTGGGATTCGGCCTTGCCTGGAATTGGGGACAGGGCCTTGTTGAGATTTATTCACTTGGGAGCCGAAGGGCCTCCTGGGAAAGACTAACCCGAGTGAAGGCAGAATCTAGCTACAAGACAGCCAGAGACTGTGAGTCGGCGGCAAAGGCCCTCGCAGGAACAATCGTGCCTGGGAACACTGACCCCGAGAAGAAGGGGGTGTGCACATGGGAAGGAGGAACAGCGGCGGTGAAGGTCACAGGGGGAGGCACCCAAGGAGTGAAGACACTGGGTGTGTGGTGAGGGAACACACAGGAGGAGGATCTGGACGCTGCCTCAGCACTGGGGGCAGCGAGTGAGCGTCTAAAGCGAGCGCCTCGCTCCAGCTCCGCGCAGGAGACGGGATCGAGGGAGGGAGGGCGGCCGGTGCGCTCAGACGCCCGCGTCCCTTCGGAGCCCTCTCCCTTCTCCGTGTGTGTCTCCGTCGGGTTAGGACTGTCTTTCCCTCAGGGCCCGCGGGGTGCTGCACACGGTGGGATTCCGTGTCGTGGAGGGACTCCCTCGCTCCGTCGGCCCGCTTGCCCCCTGCTCTCCGCGGCTGCGCCATCTTCCTCGCCCCCTTGGGGCGGCCGGCCTTCTGAGTGCCCGTCTTGGTTATTTACAGGCTGTTATGACTCCACCCTTTGGAAAAACCTCTCTGAAGCCGCAAGTCACGCACAGAAGCCACGTTCACCCCGTGTCCTCATTGGCCCGAACCAGTCCCGCGCCTACGTTGAGACCTTTGGCATCTGAAGACAGGTCTTTCTCCCTAGTCTGGGCCCCACCTCCATCCTGGCTGGCTTCGCTGTCCATGAGCCTTAACTCCACTGGCCCTCACCTTCCCAGGCATGTGCTCTTTGGTTTCACCTAGACCTCCAGGCCTGTGACTTCCCCATTTGCTCCTCACCCAGGAGGCACCTTCTGGCACAAATTCATTATCTTCTTCTCATGCCACCAACCCCCCACCTTCTGCCTCTTTGACCTCTGCCACAGCCCACCTGCCACACTTTGACTCTGGATCAGTCCCGCTGTCCACCTTCTCTGCTCTCATACTTGGGCAGGATATTGGTTATCTGTTGCGCATGACAAATTACCCAAAAGCTTAACAGCTTCAAACAGCAAACACTTATTATCTCATACAGCTTCTATGAGCTTAGCTGGTGGCCATGGTTCAGGTTCTCTCATGAGGTCACAGTGACCATGTTGGCCAAGGCTGCAGTCATCTGAAGGCTTGACTGGGGGAAGGGTCTGTTTCCAAGATGGCTCCACTCATGGCTGTTAACAGGAGGCCTCAGCTCCTCAGCCACAAGGGCCTCTACATAGGAATGCTTGAGCATCCTTATAACATGGCAGCTGGCTTCCCCCAGAACAAGTGACCAAATAGGAAGTCACAAACTCTTTTGTGACCTAAAGTTGCAAGTCACACACTGTCACTTCTGCTACATTCTATTCCTTAGAAGCAAGTCACTAAGTCCAGCCCAAGGTCAAAGTTAGGAGAATTAGACTCCCCCTTTTGAAGGGAGGAGTGTCAAAAAATTTGTGGACATGTTTTAAAACCACCACAGTTCACTTCCTTCTTCTCTTCTCATGACAGCAATCACTCTACTTTCCTGCCCTGTTGACTGCAGCCAGAGCCAACTTGTGAAATCTTAACTCTGGATCCATCTTGTCACCCACCTTCTCTGCTTCTGCTCTTGGGCAGCTGAGCCCTGATGGAGAAAAATCCCACAAACGGGCCAGGGGGAACATGCTGATGCATTTTCTCCAGCCTAGCTGGGCTCTTCCTCCTTCTGGTGCATCTTCTCTGTGACCCCAGGTGACTCTCACTGCTGTGTCTTGGACATCCAATATGCACCTCTTTCCTCAGTACCCATCCACCACGCACCACTCTCTCCCTCTCAGTGGGCAATTTGCCTCTGACTCCATTGATGACATCTGCTTCCTCCCCTTCTTTCACAAGTGAATCTGTATCATAAACTATTTTCCCTCCCATCTTCAGGGAAGAAGGGCTTCTCTTCTTTTATTCAAGCTTGATCATTCCTGATCCAATTCCCCATCCTTCCAGCAATCAGCACATATTCCTCTCAATCTTTCCCCTTTCTACTGGGTTCCATCTCCTACCGCCGCAACTATGAACCAACTCATGTTTGTTCCAGCCTTTTCTTTTTTTTAAGACAAAACAAAATAATAATCTATTTTTGGGCAATCTCCTCGCCCCCTCCCAAGACACACATAGCTACCCTTCAGAGACTGTCCTATATCTCCTTCACTTTACAGCTGAGCTTCTAGAAAGAGTGGTCTGCACTCTTGGTTTCTTCTTCCACCCTGCCCACCACCACCCAACTCTCAACCCATGGCAACCCTCCACCCTCGCTGGCCCCCATGATACTGTCCAGGGCCACCACACAGCCAGCTCCACAGGCACTAGATTGTCCTATCTTGTATGGCCTCCGAGTAGCCCTGGACGCCCTGGTGACACCACTTTCCCTTTTGGGTGGACCTCCTTACCCTACTTTCCTGGGGCTCCTTTGCTTCTTTCTAGAATGTTCTTGGTCTCTCTGAGGAATTTCATCAAGCTCATGTCATTCTCACCCAGGTTTCCTCCACTGCACTTCTAGCCCAGTCCTTGTTTAGGAGCTCCAAACATAGTGCCCAGCTGCCCTTGGCACTGCTCCCACCATGTCACACATGAAGCTTAACCTCAACATGTCCGAAACTAGACTGACCACGTTTCCTCCCAAACTTGGCATTCCTGTTCACCCAGTTGCTCAAGCTGGAACCTGGGAACCTTCCAACTTTCTCCCATATGAGCAATTAATTTAGTAATCTTGGAAAACAAAGCAACAACAATAACAAAAATGGCTGAGGCCATACCACTGGGATTCACAGCTGCCTCTACCACCTCCCAACCTGCTAACACCGGGCAAGTCTCCTAACCTCTGCGCCTCTGTTTTCCCGTCTATAAACTGGGCACAACAACAGTACCTACTTCACGAGGGTGCTGTGCCAGAGAGTAAGAGTGGAATAAGGGTCGGCTCTGACCATCAGTCCTCTTCGCCCCCAGGGACAAACACTGCCCAGAAGTGCTGCTGGTCAAGGTCTGGTCCACAGGCTAGGGCCAGTTTGGGAAATGTTTGTCATTGGTCTGTAATTAGATAAGTACAGAAGTTGAAAGTAAGCATTTAAAACTGTTGTATAGTAATTTGACAGGATGATTTTATACCTGTTGAACGTAATAAGAAAAAATTGAGCTTCACTTCACACCCATTAGAATGGCTACTATCAAAACGCAGAGAATAACAAGTGTAGGTGACGATGGCAGACACTGGGGCTCTTGTGCACGGAGGACGGGAATGTAAAATGGGGCAGCCACTGTGGAAAACAGTATTGTGGCTCCTTGAGAAGTTAAAAATAAAATTACCATATGATCTAGCAATTTTACTTTGGGGTGTACCCCCAAGAACTGAACGCAGGGCCTTGAAGAGAGATTTGTACACCCATATTCATAGCAGCATTACTCATAACAGCCAGAAGATGGAAGAAATTCAAGTGTCCACTGAGAGATGAAAAGATACACAAAATGGGGGAAATTATCCAGCCTTAAGAAGGATAGAGGGGCTGGCCAGTGGCACAGTGGTTAAGTGTGCATGTTGCGCTTCAGAAGCCCAGGGTTCGCCAGTTTGAGTCCTGGGTGTGGACATGGCACTACTTGGCAAGCCATGCTGTGGTATGTGTCCCAGGTATAAAATAGAGGAAGATGGGCACAGATGTTAGCTCAGGGCCAATGTTCCTCAGCAAAAAGAGGAGGATTGGCAGCAGATGTTAGCTCAGGGCTAATCTTCCTCAATAAATAAATAAACCAATTTTTTTAAAAAAAAGAATATAAGTTCTGACACATGCTATAGCATGAATGAACCTTGAGGACACTGCACCAAGTGAAACAGGCCTGTCACAAAAGGACAAACATTGTATGATTCCCCTTATATGAGGCATCTAGAAAAGTCACATTCATAGAGACAGAAAGGAGAATCCAGGTTGTGAGAAGCTGGGGGAGGAGGGAGTGGGAGCTGTTGTTTAACAGGAGGTTTCAGTTTTGCAAGATGGAAGAGTTCTGGAGATTGTTTGCACAGCAACGTGAACGTACTTAACACTACTGAAATGCACACTTAGAAATGGTTAGGATGGCATGTTTTATTTTATGTGTATTCTACCTGAACTTGAAAATTTTTCGTTAAAAAATTAGGGCTTATATTTTCTATGCCTTTTTGTGTGTGTGTGTAACGAAGGTTGGCCCTGAGCTAACATCTGTCACCATCTTCCTCTTTTTGGCTTGAGGAAGATTGTGGCTGAGCTAACATCTGTGCCAATTCTCCTCTGTCTTATGTGGGACCCCACCACAGCGTGGCTCAACCAGCGGCACTAGGTCGGCAGCCGGCTCGGGCCTGGGAAACCTGAGCCTGCCAAACCTGGGCCTCCGAAGCAGAGCACGCGCAGTTAACCACTACGCCAGCGGCCGGCCCCTGCATGTATTTTAAAGATTTCTTTTTCCTGGATTCATTTGACCGAAGCACCTGTCCCCAAATGATTGGAAACAAAACAGAACAGCGCTTCCCTGCCACCTACAGACGCTCCCAGAGGCGCTGCCCGCCCGCACTTGCCCCCGCGGGCAGGTTCTCGCCCGGCCGGCCTTCTCCTTGAGGGCCCGTCCCCCGCGCTCTGCTCCAGCGAGGCCTTCCAACTGCCGCCCGACTGCGCCCCTCCGCGCGCCTCCGCCCCGCCTCCGCACGGCGTCCCGCGCCCCCGCCCCGCCTCCGCACGGCGTCCCGCGCCCCCGCCCCGTCTCCGCCCGCGTCCCTCCGCGCGCTTCCGCCCCGCGTCCCGCGCGCCCACCTCTTGCTCGTCGTCCAGGGCCCTTTTCGGGACGCCCCTCCGAAGGCCAGGCAGCGCCCGCCGTGCGCGCGCCGCGGGGAACCTCCTGCGGGGACGCCAGCGGACCAGGGTCGCCGGGGGCATGCCAGGCGGCGGGGGGCCGCAGACCCTGGATCAGGCCGGTGACGGAGGTGGCGGTGCAGGCGCCGCTTTCGGGCCGCACTGTGGCCGTCCCTCCTTCCGCTCGGGATAAGGAGGGAGGCTTCAGGCGCCTTGTCCGGTGCCCGCCCGAGGCCGGAGAACGCGGGCCGGTCCCCTGCCCCCGCCCCCGCCCCCTGCACGGTCCTTCGTGCTGCCCGGCCGCCTGCTCGTGCACAGAGGGCAGCGTCGTCTGAGGCAGCCCGCCGGCCTGGATGCCTGGTTCCCAGCCTCCTGGCGGTTTTTTTTTTAATAGCAAAAAAAAGTCTTTATTATGCATAGACCCACTTTAGGAATTAGGAATTATTTATGGTTTCCTGCAATCTTCCCAGGTAGACTATGTCAGATTCAAGGTGGAAACTGTGAGACCAAATCCTACTTGAAACAGTTTCTTGTGGTTTGCATTAATAACTGGGGACTGGCGAGTTTACAAAAACAAAATGAATATTATAATTTGATGGGTAAGCAAATAAATTACTTTTATAGGATTTAGGCTCTTTCCACGGAAGCCTTGATTTATCCAAAGAGGCTCCCGTACTTACAGGTTGCTAACTTGCCAGCAGGCAACCCTTGAGGGCTGGTTCTTAGATTAAACAGGAGGCTGGGCCCCGGCCTCTGCAGACTTCCTGCTTAAATGGGGATATATACAATCTTTGATAAGTAGAAAGATTCTTTGTTGACATTTTTAAGCCATCTGGGAACCGTGAGAATTTGAGATTTGACCTACATACAAGGGCCTTTTCACAGGCCATCAAGGGCCTTGCAGTGTGTGGGGTACAGTGGCATTTTAGAGGTGGCTAGCATTGTATCTTGGCCACACAGAAGCTCTCTGGCTCTGCCCGGTCCCTGGCTCCTGGTGGGATCTCTGCTGGTTTTAAATTGCTGTGAGGTAGGAGCATGACATTCCTGACAGATACAAAGGCTCCCACACACCCACTATCAGAGCTGAAGGGCTGCGTTTGTCTAAATATTCAAACAAACCCAGGGGGGGATATATGATGAGAGACAAAGTCTTGGAATTCCAGGCACCAGATAAGGAAGCCCGTTGCAGCCACAGAGCCAGATCGTCCCAGGGTTCCTAGGAAGTGTCCTCTGCAGGAGCTGTCACTGGCACAAACCCTCTGAGGAAAGAGAAGGCTGGGGAAAGGAGCCTGAGCCGTGCTAAGTGGAACTTCTGTGAGAGCAAAGCAGGCCTTGCTGGGGGCTGCGTTTGCCCCAAGTGAAACGGGGCTGTGCTTTCCTGCAGGGTTGAGTGGGAGACGAGGGAGTGGCTTTTCCGCTCTGGGCCCTGGTCTTTCCTGGATGAGGGAAGTATATGGAGTGCTGGTCTCAGGGCACAGGGCGTGTGTGGAATGTTCCCAGTGTGGGATACCCAGGTCCAACCAGAGAGCTTTGAGAAAGGGGAACACAGAAGCTGCCTCCTGGTCCCGGCCCCCAGGAGTCAGCAGCGCTCAGCTGCAGGCCTCCCCCGTGGCCTGTGCCATGTCAATGGCTTCTGACATGCCACTGACGAGTTGGGGGCCTATGATTTAATTTTTCTATCCTTATTTGATTCCAATGTCGTCCACGGTGAGTTGGAGCTAATAAAAAAAAATGGTCGGAATGTCTGTGTGCTGTTAATGTAGACGGAGGATGGCCAGCTTGGTCCTCCTGGAGTGGGCGCAGATGAAAGGCTCCCAGACCAGGTCGGGGGCGGGGCGCGCAGGTGGTCAGGGCTGCAGTGACCCGTGAAGGCTTGTGTTACTGCTAAGCTGAACTAGGCAGTGGATTCCCAGGGATGGGGGAGCAAAGAGGGCTCAGGGCTCTGCATACTTACTTTTTATTTGCAAACGGTTATATAAACGCATATGCAAGCAGGTTGCTGTCCTGAGAGCTCTGGCATGTAGCCAACTTATCTCCTGGGTCCTGGTGCTTGGGTACCTCAGCTTTCTGGCATTTGGAAGGCAACTTGATTGGAGCAGGCTGTGGACCTTGCTGATGCCAGGAAATTATTTTCTCTTGGATTCAAGCCCTCCTTTGCTTGTTGAGAAAGGGTGAGAATTTGTTCTGGATGAGCATCAGCAGGAGATAGATCATTCTGGTTACTTTGGATGCCTCCAGGCACCCAGCCCAGACCTCTAGGTGTCTTGGTGTACAAGCAACAATTTAGACCTTGGCTCAAGTGTCACCTCCTTAGCGTGACCTTCCCTGACCAGCCTGCCTTAAAAAAAGACAAACCAAACAAACAGACAAAACAAAACAACATAAAACAACCTATCCTGGCCTAGTTCATTCATACCACCTAGCCCTATCTGGAAATATTTATTTCTTTTCCTGTTTGTTATCTCTGTCCCACTAGACATGAGCTCCCTGAGAGCAGGGACCTTGTTTGCATGGCCACTGCTCTATCCCTGGCATCTGAAACAGTGCCTGAAATATAGTAGATGCTTAAAAAAATTCTTGGATGAGTGAATGTGCTTTAAAATGTACACAGGATTTGTTTTTATCAGGTTGGTAAGACACTCAGAAATGATTATCATGACTGTCATGAAGAAAGAAGTCTATACTTGTAGGCCTGCAGGAACAGGAGGCATGGCCCGCCACACAGGGCCACATGAGGAAGCACGAGGGTGTGACAGGAGGCAGAAGGAGAGAGGGGAAGTTATGGGGATGAGCCTTTACTGTGATTTTCACGGGAAGGAAGGGGCAGGACAGGGTGAGCAGCTGAGCAGGCTTGGGATTGGCCAGTTTAAATAGCTCTGGGCTATGGGGTGGCCCCTCATTGACTAGTGTCTGGTGATTAGAGCAGAGGAATATTGCCTTCTGGAGTGTAAAAGCCAGAGAGAGGAGGTGGTTTCTAGTGTGGGCTCTACATGGGTTAGTTTGCATATGAAAGATGTGCAGGCAAGTTATTTGCTGTCTGTAGGAATTAGCCAACTCTGGGAGGGGCAGTCCCTCCCTGGGTCCCCAAGGCCCCTAGATGTCAAAGTATCATAAAATATAGACAATAAAAAACATGTGTGGGAGACTGGAATTAGCCACCCCAAGATATGTCTCTTTGGCGTGAGGATTATTTGGGGCTGGTTACTTTTAAAAACTGCAGACAACAGAGAAACTCTGAAAAGTAGAAGTTACCCTTTGTAAGAGATATTTACATTAATAAGGGAAATCTCCATCTGTAAAGGTGTCTCCCTCTCTGTACCAGGAAGAATGGGGCTGACCTTATCTCTAGAAACTCTTATCAATGCAGAAGGCAAGGACTTAAATCTGCATAATAACCTTACCCTTGCTTACTGTACTTTTCTGGTAATGTCCTGTAACTGACTCCCCCCAGCCCCAACATCCTCCTTTGTCTTTAGCTGAGGCTGGTATTTAAGGGGAGAGCTTCCGCCATTTTGGCAAGTTGCTCAGTTTTTGTGGGTCTCTCCCATGTACACATGTTATAAAGCTTTGTTTGATTTTCTCCTGTTATTCTGTCTCATGTGAATTTAATTCATTGTCCGGCCAGAAGCACCCAGAGTGGGTAGAGGAAATGTCTTCCTCCCCTACACATGATTAATACAGAATGACTCTTTGACATGCATAGAAATGTAAAAGTTGTGGGTGCAGATGTTTAGAAAATGTGAGAACCAAACATACTTGGAATGACTTAACTGGGGGTTTGTTCCATTTTTATTTGTCCTGAAATCAACATGTTCCCTTTGGGTGGTTTTGCTGATGGAATCCTCAGTGGGGAATGATCTTTTCTGACACCACCTCTCCCAAACTTTTTATTGGAGTGTAACATACATACAGAGAATGGCATCTATCATAAGCTACAGCTCATTAATGTCCACAAACTGAACACACCCAGGAAAATAGCACCCAGATCAAGAAACAGAACATTGCCCACAGTTGGAGGCCCTCTTGTATCCCCTCCATTCCAGCGGTAACCACCATCCTGACATCTACTAGCATAGGTTAGTTTGGTCTGTTTTTTACCTTCACATAAATGCATTCATATTGCATTTAGCTTTTTTCTAATTATATTTGTGAAATTCATGCATATTATTGCATATGGTTGAAGATTGTTGCTTCTCATTGCTGTACAGTATCCCATTGTGCTGATACACCGCATTTATCTATTCAAATGTTAAGGAGCATTTGGGAAATTTCCAGTTTGGGACTATAATCCCTCCAGTAACTTTTTGCCAAACATGCTGATTTCAGGACAAATAAAAATGGAACAAACCCTCGGTTGTCTTAGGTCACTCCAAATATGTTTGGTTTTCACATTTTCTAAACATCTGCATCCACAAGTTTTACATTTCTATGCATGTCAAACCTTTTTGCCCACTGGTGTGTCAGAGTCTTAGTTGTGAGCAACAGAAGTTACTCTGGACAACTTGATTCAGAAAGGTGGGTTTACTGGACCCATTCTAAGCAGCTCACAGTAGAGAAGGATAAAGAGGAAAAGCCAGGCTTTGAAAAGGATGTGAATCAGAGGCGCCCCGTTAGGGGATCCTGGTAGCAAGAACTCGTGGAGAGCCTCTCTAAGATGGACTGGTAAGTTGCTCAACCTGCTTAGAGTAGGGTTTCTTATCCACGGCGCATAGAAATTTTTTTAGTGTGTCATGGGAAACAAGAAGATCGTGTGGCTAAGTGAGTTGGGAAAGCTGGTTTAAAAAGGTTATACTTCTCAAGACCTTTAGTATGAGAAAATAGATTTTAACCTTCGTGGAGGGCAGTATTTCCCAAGCTTGACTTTTTCCATGGAGCATATATCTTGAGGGCCACTAGTGTTCCAAGGAACAGAGCTTGGTGAAATGCTGATCCAGAACAGTGTGAATGAAGGGGCGCAGTGGAGAATATGTTTTAGGCTGAGTTTTTAATGCAAAGATAGGGATTTGGGGTGTTTTTCCTAGAAAATAGGGAACTTTGAAAATAGACGATCAGTGTTATACTGCAGGAATAACAATCTTGCAAGTGTCACAATACTAACATACTTAAGTGTGAGCTACAGGTACCTTCAGAACATTACCTCAGTCAACTCCAAGAGTGGGAGTTATTAGCCCAGAACACACAATTGATCGTTGATGCAATGTGCTCTTAGCAAGCTGAGGGTCAGAGGACAGAGGAAGACTCAGACACAGGCTCACGTACAAAACTGAATCAAGCTGTCCACTGACTGACGGCTGCCAATGTAAGCCTTGGTTTTAGTTTGGGATTGTAATTTAAGTCACGGTGTGGGTGAGATCACCTGGGAGAGAAGGTAAAGCAGAAGGCCCCAGAATTAGGCTGGGACAATACCAATGTATAAAGGCCAAGTAGATGAAGATGAACCTGCAAAGAATTCTCAGAAAGAGCAGCCGGTGCCACTTGAAGGCAATCAGGAAAATACTGAGATATAGAAGCCTAGGCAAGACAGTGTCTCAGAGGAAGGGACAGGTCAACAGTCCCCTGCTGCAGAGAAGTCAGGCGAGATGAAGGCTGGAAGACACTCACCAGATTTGCTGCCATGGTGGCCGTGGCAGCATGGAGGTCTAGCACTCAGGTCTCCCTTCAAGAGAAAGCCTGGCCTGAGGAGTGGCGTCACGGACAGCCTCAGCTGTGGCTGCCTTCAGGATCCGCCTCCACGCTGGAGCAAGACCACATTCCTCCAGGGCAGCCTTCAGCCAGTGACCCAGCAGAGTGGTGGTATAAGGGCTCACATTTCTGGCAAGTGTGGGTAAATTTTGCACTACAGCTCCAAATGGGCTGCCCTGGACTTGCTTTTCTTTTCTTTTCTTTTTAAGATTGGCACCTGAGCTAACAACTGTTGCCAATCTTTTTTGTTTTTAATCTTCTTCTTCTTCCCCAAGCCCCACAGTACATTGTTGTGTATTCTAGTTGTGAGTGCCTCTGGTTGTGGCATGTGGGACACTGCCTCAGCATGGCTTGATGAGCGGTGCCGTGTCTGCCCCCAGGATCCAAACCAGTGAAACCCTGAGCCGCCGAAGTGGAGCGCGTGAACTTAACCACTCGACCACAGGCCGGCCCCTGCCCTAGACTTTCTCGGAACTGCCCACAGCCCAGTGCTCTTCCTACCCTGTCCCCTCCCTTCCCTTTGTCCTTCAGAGCTGTCAGATCTGCATCACAGTCGGAGGCTCTCCCCGCCTACTCCTTCTTTCTTCCGTTCTTTCACAGATGCCTACGTTTCACAGGTCTTTATTTTTCACCTGATGAATCTCTTGTACCTCTAACTCCATCTTGGAGTCTACTTCTGGGAGAATTCACAGTACCATTGGTGACTTCAGTGAGAGATGTTTAGGGAGAGTTATGAGGCTGGAAACCAGACTAGGGTGAACTAACAGGAAGGAGGAAGTGATGAAATGGAGCCCAAGAGTATACACAGGTCAATGGAGAAGGCGTGGATGGCCCAAATGGTTTTGGCCATTTGAGAACAGAAATTTTTATAAGTATCCTGTAGTCCTCAGAAAGAGGTGAGCAGCATATAAAAGAAAATCCAAGTAATAGTGATGAATCATTTTCTCTTTTGTGGGTACATCTTTCTCAAAGTGTATTTCTTTTTGATGCCTTTCCATGAAGAAATACCCAAAGGAAAACTGGGTGGGAGCCGGCCCGTGGCCCAGTGGTTAAGTTCACGTGCTCTGCTTCATCGGCCCAGGGTTTCGCCAGTTCAATCCTAGGCACGGACACGGCACCGCTCATCAGGCCACGCTGAGGCGGTGTCCCACATACCACAACTAGAAGGACCCACAACTAAAATATACAACTATGTACTGGGGGGCTTTGGGGAGAGGAGGAGGAGGAGGGGGAGGGGGAGGGGAGGAAGGGGGAGGGGGAGGAGATTGGCAACAGATGTTAGCTCACGGGCAATCTTAAAGAAACAGCAAAGCAAACCTGGCTGATTAGCACCGCCTTCTCCTTTCCATTGACTGGACAGCCCTCAGCTTCCCACTTCCTTTACCACTCTCCCCAGATACTACAAAAGCTGCTTAAAAGCCCTTTAGAATATGAAAGAGATAATAAAGTGTTGAAACCTGCACTTTTCAGAAAAAAGATAGAGTGTTTTCTCCAAGAAACGCTAACTAACAGAACTTCTGGGATGCACTTCAGGTAGTGGGAAAAAGGTCCCTGATGGGCAGTCTTAGAAGCAATAAGGATCGATGAAGAAGGAAAGCAAAAATATGGGCATAAGCAGAATTACCTGTATAAAACCACCACCACAATAACGTCTTTTTAAGAGATAGAACATAATAAAAAGAGCACATAAGTTGGGAGGGGAAGCTCCGAGTTAAAACGTTCTAAGGTTGTGGGATTGTTTTGGGCGAGGGGCCAGATGCTGACGCACAGGTTTGATCGGTGCAGTGTGCCCGCTGAAATGTTTAGGGAAACCAAACAAGGAAAGTAGGCGTTCAGCTTTTACCCACGGAGAGAGAACAAGGGACGTGAGAAAAATACTCCAGCTTCCAAGGCTCGGGGAGGCCTCTCTTTCGGAGCGTGCGCCTGGTGTGTGGACTCCTGGGCCCGAGGGGCGGCCGAGGGGTAGGCGTTTGGCGGGGCCGCGGGCTTGTGCGGGCATCTCGAGTGAGCGGTGGAGCCGGTGGAGCCGTGGCAGGGAGAGAGGTGGGAGGCTGCAGGCTGGGCCTCCCAGGGCCCCCGCACAGCCTCAGCAAAGAAGGAGATAAGGACGGAAGGAGGGAGGGAGGAAGGAAGGAGTAGGGAGGAAGGTAGGCAAGTTGCTCCTCCAAAAGCGGCCACTCTGAAGACCACCGGTCCTTACTGGAAAGGAATGGCAGGGCTGGCACTGGGTAAAAGCCACCAAGGCAGGAGGAGGGTGGCAGGCACGTGGCACCCTGGGAACTTCCAGGCACTTCTGACTTGGACTCCCAGGAGCAGGAGTATGAAAGCCAGGCTCCCGGCCTCAGGTGAGGATACCCCAGGGGACAACTCGCCCTCCAGAGTCCTCTGCAGGACCCGGGAACCTACTCCAGGCAGCCATGGCCGAATCGCCCCCTGCTTGGCCTCCTCCCTTCCTCCCTGCGTCTCCCCTGGTGGCTCTTCTTTAACACAACCCGGGCACAGCAGTCCGTGCCCTGGACCGATGCGGAACTAGCCCCGGCCGAGGAACCCGGTGAGCAAAAGCATGTGCGTGTGTGTGTGCGGGTGTGGTGTGTGTGTATGCAGGGTGTGTGTGTATGTGGTGTGTGTTGTGTAAATGTGTGTGTGGTGTCAATGTGTGTGGGGAGTATTTGTGAGCAGTGGGTGTGGTGTACGTGTGTGTGCCCTGTGGTGTCAGTGCGTGTGTGGTGTATTTGTGAGCGGTGGGTGTGGGGTGCATGTGTTTGCTCTGTGGTGTCAGTGTGTGTGGGGTGTATTTGTGAGCTGGGTGTGGCGTACATGTGTTTGCGCTGTGGTGTGTATTTGTGAGCGGTGGGTGTGGTGTAGTGTGTTCGCGCTGTGGTGTCAGTGCGTGTGGGGTGTATTTGTGAGCGGTGGGTGTGGCGTCAGTGCATCGGGGGTGTCACCATTCCAGGGCCCGGAGCGCGAGGCGAGGGCGTCGGGCAGAGCGGCCGCCGAGGGCGGTCCGTGTGGTGGCGGTTCTGCGGTTGGCTGTCGACGCCCAAGAGGAGGTGCCAGCCCCAGGCTCCGCCCCCCCTCCCACGCATGCGCTCTGCTGGCCCTGGCTCCCGGGGCCCTGGGCTTGAGGAGGCGGGGCTGGAGCCGGCAGCCCGGCCTGTGAGGCCTGTGACCCTAGGGGTGCCCGTCGCTTCCAGTGTTCCGGTTGCCTCCCTCATTCCTGGGACCAGCCTCGTCACCTCCGTCACAGATCAGCACCCGCTGGCTGGCACGTCCTCTCAGAGATGTAACTCCAGCTCCTGGAGGCCACCTCCAGGCTGGGCCAGTGCCAGCTGGGGGCTGAGCTCTGGTTCCAACTCCTCAGGGCCCCTTCTCCAGGTTCTAGCACCTGGCTTCTCAAAGGCCCGCCTTCTTCCCTCTGCTCCTCGGGAACACTAGCTGCTTCCTTCAGTTACTAAATCTGCATCCCTTTTTGCCTTTCAGTCCTCCAACACCCGTTCAACCAATTCTCTCCACTAAATTGTCTCTGCTAAAATACAGGTGTGGTTTGTCTTCCTAACTGGACCCTAACTATGAGAACTCTCCCTCCCCCATTCTCCCAGAGGCTCAGGCTCACAGCATTGCTGAGTTCCCTAGCAGGTTAAGAGAGAAATCCAAATGATTTAAACTTAACTCTTATTCAAGATTACTGGTGAAAACATCACTGCAAACAAAATGAAAAAGCTCAATAATGATTAAAATTGCTTATTGAGAGAAGTCACATCATCTTGACAAAATTTTGATCGACACAGTTTGGGGAATTGAAGAGTTCCATGCAGAGGGATAACAGGATGCGTGGCGGGCTTTTGATGCGTGTTGGCTTCTTAGTGTCTATTCACACTACTGCCAGGAATGGCCTCCATTCCACACCTCTGCCACTTTCAGTCCCTGAGATTCAGAGACGGCTACTCTCCCCAGTGTGGGGGTGGGAGGGTATTCAATAACTCAGGGGGTGGGAGGGTGTTCTGTAACTCAGGCCTGGCTCCTTCCTCTAGGACTTACAGTTGGAAGCATGTGAGGCGGTGCTTCTGCTGCCATTTTGCCATTGCGTGCAGCCTGAGAATGAAGCCACCTTTTGGAGGAGAGTGGAACTAAGTGTGAGACCGAGACACTGGGCCTGGGTGATCTCCATCGAGCTTCTATACCAAGCCACGCCTAAAACCAGCCTTATACCAGTAATTTTCCTTTGTGCTTAAGCCAGTTTGTGTCATTTACATCAAAAGAGTTCTACCAGATGCAACAGATTTCTCTAGAAGACAACAAGTGAAAGATTTGAAGTCACTGCGATGGTTCAGGCCTTAGGACAGTGGTAGAAAATTGGAAAGGAAGAGGTAGAGTCAAGAGATATTTAAGAGGTAAACTCGGGAAGACTTGGTTTCTGAATAAATGCATTCCATGACATGAGAGTCATGGAAGCATCCAATGACAAAGACAGTGCTCAGATTTGGGGAGTATGGCCAATTATTAATGGTAAAATTACTGAGTTAGGAGTTAAACATAGGAGAAGAATGGTCGTAGAGTCTAAGATGAAGAATTCCATTTTGGACATGAGTGTGAGGTGCCCATAGGTCACCCAAGGCAGTCTGGTCACACCAAAGCAACTGGGTGTGAGTCTGAAACTCAGAAGAGAGGTCGGGGTGGGTGGTGCTGAAGAGTTCTGATCACACACATGCAGATCAATTAGAAGCATGACCATGAATGGAGATTGTGTGGGGTGAGACTAGCCCTAGGCTGAAGGCAGCATCCTAGGAAACAGAAAGGACAAACTGAGAAGTGGGAGCCCACTAAGGAGACCAAGAGAGGACTGACACAGGAGATGGTCACAGGAGACAGCCAGGAGCACAAGCAAGGGAGCAGAACCCTCCAGGAGGCAGTGACTTGCTACATGATGTCACGGGCCACCTCGTTCCACCTAGGAAAGCAGAATGAGTTCTTTCCTGAATACGCTGGGACCGATCAGTCCGATTTTAAACAGTCCACGCCCCTGACTTCCCTTCATCCAACTCTGCTTAGACCTTCTCCTCTTCCCGGCCACTAGCAGCTCCACTGAAAGATGGAAGGCAAAAGATACCGAGATTGGGACTCTGGCCAGGGACAGGAAAGCTTTGGGATTGCATGTGGTACGCTGTTCTGCCTCTGTTGATGAAGTGACTAGATAATGGCCGGGCAGAGGAGTTGAATCACTTTGGTCACTGGGGCCGCAGGGAGGACCTCCAGAGTGGGGACGTGGGCCGCTCCTCCTGGGACTGGAGGCAGGAGCAGCAGGCCCGGCGCCAATGGCAGGGCCTTCAGGCTGGGGTGGAGCTTTAGGCACGGAGGCGGCCTGGTCCCAGCGCAGCTGGCCTTGGTCAGGGCGGTGCGAGGAGGTGCTGAGCCCGCTGTCCTCCAGGACCGTCGCTCCGCGGCGGCCAGCGCGCCTGGCGCAGCCCCCAGGGGCGCTGGCCGAGCCTGGCTGGGGCGGGCCGCAGTTCCACCCGCCGGCTCCCCCTCCTCCCTCCGCGCCTCCCGCCTCCCTGTCGGGGCTCCGGCTCCGCGCTCGCCGGGCGCTCCGCCCTCCCGCTTCCCGCGACCTCAGTAGACGCGCTCGCGCTCGGCAGCAAGCTACGGCTGGTTTCCCAGCGGGCCGCCGGCCGGACCGCGGAGCCCGACGCCGCTCACCCCCGGGGGCCGCGCGCCGTCTGCGGCCAGGGGGGCCCTCTCGGCTCGAGCCCCCGCCCCGGCCGAGGGTCTCCTGTCACAGCCCGCCCGGGTCTGATCCCGTGGGCCGGCGGCGTGCCTTCGCGCCGGGCGATCGCCGGCTGTGTGCCGCTAGCTGGGGTATGGGCGCGGGAGGAGTTCGCGCCCAATGCAAGCTCGAGATGCACCCCGCTCCACCCGCCCATCGCAATCCAGGGATCGGCTGCCCCGCATCGCCTCCTACAGCCACCGCAAGCCCCCCCCCCCCATCCCCCCGCACAGCGACAATCCTCAGTGGTGGCAAGCGGCCTTCTGGAAACTCGCAGAGGGAAATTAAAACAAGCTTTACCTTACTCGAAGCGGTTTCTACATATATACACTGTCTAATTTCATTTGCCAGCCAGGCAGGAGGGGAAGGCGGGCCCGGGAGCGAGGCGGCGCTGCTGGGGAAAGGCGTGCAGGGTCCCGGGGCAGAGCAGAGCGCACGCGCCGCGCATCCGTCCATGGTCCGGCCGGCCAGAGTGAGCAGCAGCTTGGATCCCGGTGGCCGACACCATCCCATAGAGTAACACGCAAGGGAGGAGAGACCAAACAGCTCCCCTTGCCCAGACTCAGGTGGTGCCCAGGGCCTGGATCCCGGCTGCGCTGCTTGTCCCCAGGCACTCAGGCTTCGGATCAAATAACCCCAACGGACTGTTTCGCTCTCCCCCTGCCCTTTTGTCTAGCCCGCCCCACCCCCAATCCCGGCGCATATCTTGGAGGTTGAGTTAATTGTCATGAGCATTTTTATATTTGGCCAATCCCAAACTCGAACTTCTCTACTAGGCCCACATTCCTGCTCATTTAGGAGTTTAAAGGCCAAGGGAGACTATAAGGAAGTGATGTTCTGGCCTTCCCATTCTTTCAGGCCTGGCCACCAACCCAGTCCCAGGATTTGGGGGTGGCCTGTTCTGATCAGTCCAGCCCAAAGCAGGTTTCTTCTCCCTCTTTTGGACTCTGGAAGCCGCCTTGTTTCCGCCACTCTGAGAGCACCTGTCATCCGTGCCTGAGTTCCCTGGTGGGTCTTGTCCCCTTACTCACACGCCCTCCTAGGGGACACTCTAAGCTTCCTGAGACCTGCTGGTCCACCCCAACACTCCCCAGCACACCCAGCCCAAAGTGTCTATTGGACTCAGGAGCTGTTGTGCCTTTCAGAGCAACGTGGCAGCTCTGTGCGGGCTCCACAGCCTGGCTGGGTTTGCCTTCTCCTGGCAGGTCACTGAATTGCTGCCCCAGGGGATGACGTGTCTGGTGATCTGGCCTCTGGAATGTCCCAGCTGAGACATTGAGACCTCCTCCCACCTTGCTCGGCCTGCTGAACTCTGCTGACAGCATTTACCCCACGTAGAGCAGGAGGGTGAGTTTTCTATAACAACAAGGGAACTGGGGGATTTACGAGGTCTGCGTAGGACGAAGGTTGGGTTTGTTTGTGGAGAGTGGGGAAAGCTGACTGAGGAGGGAAGGCCATGAAGTTGCTGGGCAGGGCACTGAGGGCTCCATGAGATGGGTGAGCAGGATGCTGGGGGGGGCGGGGGGGGGGGGAAGGGACCACCTCAGGAGTCAGGGACCGACCTGGAAGGAACCTGGGGCTGTGCCAGGCACTGCTGAAGGGAGGCCACTCAGGGCATTGGCAGTGGGGAGAGAAGGCAGTGAATGCTGGCTGTGGAGAAAGCCAGACTCCTGGAAGCAGAGCGAGGGTGCTGGCAGGTGGCAGGGCAGGTGGGCTCTCGACATGTAAGATCAGAGTTCTTATGGAGCACAGGTTGGTATTTATGTTTTGAAAGATTAAGATCTGTTTTTGTTGTTATCAATGCTTTTATAACAGTTTTAGGAAAGAAGAAAATATATATGAATTAGCAATTATAAGCCTTCCCTTGAAGTCTTTCAGACTAGAAGCATGTCTCACTTTGCAAAAAATAAAGAAAATCCAAAGATATATGAAAAGATATATGAGGGGAGGAGACACTATTCCTATTTTAATTTGATGGCTCACTAGAATTCCCTTCGAGGCGCATAAGAAATTCAGAGACGCACGCCCCACCTTGTTTAGATAAGCTAAAGCTGTACAAAGGGAATTCAGTTATTCTTTCAACGAGATGGAGGGGCCTGTTTAGCTGACCAAAAGACATCTGGAGAAAGGGGCATTCTTGATGTCAGCTAAGAGAGAGACCAGTACAAACCCAAGAATGCCAATTGGGCATCCGTGTCAGTGACAGAAAAGCATCATATTCATATAATTAAGACTGGTCTTAAATCTGGAAATTTAGGGAATAAATATAACCACTAACAATTTGTTAACCTGCAGCAAAGCAAATAAAGTACTTATTGACACAGTATACTCAGAGAAGCAGGCTCTGTGTGGATATTTTTACAGGAACATAACTTGGGGGCCTAAAGAGCACAGGGTGGCTCCCATGTGAGCTCAGTGGCATGTCCACTGGTGTCACACGGCTCAGGGGGCTGGGGTTGCTCACTGAAGCAGAGAGGTCTAGCAGGTTGAGTCCTGCCCAGCGACAGTCTCAGACAAAACATTAGCACGTGAGAGTTACTGTGAAACTTCGAAGTAAAAGTGGGTGCCCGTGCTGAACCCTAGAGCTCCTGAGCTGGAACCTCCTGGGGACAGACCTGGGCACCTGCATATTTGGAAAAGCCTCCGCAGGGGGTTGGCTCTGACTCACCACTTTGGGGCTGGAGTCACACAGCTGCAGACTTTCTAAGGGACAGTCTGAATCTTTCCCCCTAGGGGCAGAGAGTGAACACCCAAAGGGCTGTTTCCCTACTTAAAACTGTGCAAGACCCTGTGAGGCAAGATAGCCCTCCCAGAATTGCCCTTTAACAAAGAAAAAGTGTGACGCTCTTCCCACCTGCCACAGACACCATGTGGAGCCAGCACTGGGGGGCCAGTGCACAGGGCTGTCACTCAGGGCAACTGCAGTGTCACCAGTGCCAAGACATGCACCTGAGCCTGTGAGCCTCCCCACAGCACTGACTGGAGGATGCTCTGCAAAAGCAGGTGGAGATGAAACCGGGAAACAAGGGCACATCCGCGAGGGTTGAATAATTAGGTGAGGAGCCTAAGCGCTGTGCACTCTGGGCTTCCTGAAGGCAGCACACCTCACAGGACCATATAGGCTCACTGACATCCTTGGGGGTCCCTGACCCACTGTTAACTGGGTTCATGACACAGTCACCATGAAGCTCTACTCCCTCGGATGTAAAAATTGATCTTTGAGGCAGGCAGTGACTTTTGGATTTTTGCAGACTAGTAAATGTCAAAACTTTTGGGAAGTGACATAGTTATCAACTTTTATATCAAGTAAGGACAATGTAAAAGACTAAAAACTATGATCTACTATCATCATTTTATTAAAAGACGGCTATTTTAATATCATGAAGGATAACGTCAGAATTTGAAAACAACCCTCTACTGCCCTTGGCTGTCTCATTTTCTGTGGACTGAGGAAAGTTTGTCACCAGCTCGTCTCTGCAAACTGGGGCTCCTTTGCCTGAACACTGAGGGCATCTGCACGGCCTGCAGGTGGAAGTCTACTCAGAAGTGCTGCCAGGGCTCTAAGGGCACCCTGAGGAAAGCAAGTGCAAAAGTCTCTCAGTATCTTGCCTCAGTTTCCAATATTAATAACTGTGTGCTGAGTGCTAGCAGCCAGAAACGGTACTATTGCTTTAAAGAGAAGTAAAAAAGACAAGTTGTGGCAAATAGAATCATGAGAACCTGAATCTGGAAGGTTTTTACTAATGCTCTCACCCCTGTGGTTTTCAGGTTAGCGCTCCACGGAGCTCCAGCAGTACTGCTGGAACCAATGCACCTCCGTTTTGTTTCAAATAATTGAGCTTCCAATTACGATAGAGATCGATTGCTTAAAAAAATGCTTGAACACACTGAGCCAGTACACCTCAAATTTAAAGGGGAAAGTGAGGCTGAAAGAAGCCCTGGGATTTGCCTGGAGCCACCTATTTAGTTGGCACAACTTGGCAGCACACCACCAGTGGGGTGGGGTAGGAAGGATTCCTATTGTCGACCTTTCATAGTGTCTGTTCCCACGTCCATCAATGGCTGAGGCAAATCTTCCCACTGCTCCACTGCAGGGAAGGTCAAGCGTCACAGCCTCCCTTTTGGAATGTTCTGACTGGTTCCTTTCCATACTGGACTCTCTGCTCTGTTTGGCACTGTTCCTGCATGATAATAATGACAGACGTTTCACTGACAACTGCTGGAAACTAATTTTTAAACTCCAGGTCTGTATTTTTGCTCTCATTTTGACTATCACTGATAAAAATCTCTTAATAGTATTCCAATATATTTGAAGAGTATAGAACTAATATTTGTATGAATATCATTTTATGATTCTAAGGTTATGTCTATGTAAAAATTGTAAAGGTATTTTATTTTTTGAAAGATCTGCTTTTATTAAAATGTCTGAACTCTACTGTCTGGTATCTAAACTGAGATGAAGAGGTCTCTACTTGCTTGTCTGGGCTCCTCGGCCAGCTGATCACACAGCAGGCTGGCAGCGTTTACATGTCGAGTCTACCCGAGACTGCACAGCATATTCACTTGGTAGCAAGCTCCTCACTGCTGAAATGTAGTATCTGATAAGTCTGGACACAGCTCAGCTGCAAGCAGCAAAAAAAAAAGACTAACTCTATATGACCTAAAACAGTGATTTTCAAATTGTGGTTCCCAATCATTAGTGGCTCATGAAATCAATTTAGTGAGTTACGAGGGCATTAAAAAACACACAAAGACAAGAGCTAAAAGTGCAACAGGAGAGAAAATATCAAAGAATGCTGCATGCCTTAAGGGGAAATACCATTTCATAAACATTTTACTTCAATCATATATATATATATATTAACCCATATATACTGGGTCATGATATAAAATATATTCCACAACCCTCAACATTATCCTAGAGAAAAACATACTTGGCCATTCAGTCCCTTGAGAAAAGATTTCTTTCTTTCTTTTTTTAATTTTTATTTATTTATTTTTTTAAACTTTTTTTTTTTAGATTGGCATCTGAGCTAACAACTGTTGGCAATTTTTTTTCCTGCTTTTTCTCCCCAAATACCCCCAGTACATAGTTGTATATATTTTTAGTTGTGGGTCCTTCTATTTTTTTTCCATTTCTGAGCAATGGCTCCATATCCTGGGTACTCTGAAGCCCCTCTCCCCTCAACACAGTAACAACGATCCCTGAGACCCACCATTTCCCGGTTCACTGCTATTTTCTCCCCTCATGGCCCAGGGAGCTCAACTGAGCAGAAGGTGCCACAGCATATCGGAATGTGGGTCAGGAGAAGCCCTGGGGGCCTGCTGCCAGGTGTCAGGCACGATGCCAGGGGCTTCACGACACCACTCGTGACAGATGTGGTCTCCTTTCTGCTTCCTGTAGCCGTGCCTCACCTGTACTTCTTGAGCTCCTAACGCAGTACACACAGGGGCTGAGTGAATGTTTCCAAATAAATGGATTCAACAGTGAGCACATTCCATTGGTTATAAACTATATAAACTAAATTCAACAAAATATAACATTTCAGATAAAATCAAATGTTTACTAATTTCTTCATACTGAAGAAATACAAAAGTACTATACAAAGCTTTACTTAGATTGATTAAATCATAATAGTTGTATAAAAATGGCTAATGGTAGTAATTATATTACTTCAGTGTCATATTTCATACGGTAAAGTTATACAACATTAACCCTTTGATTTTGAGCAGTTATAAACTTACTATTTTAACACAACACCATATCTTCTGTCATAGTAATTACTTTCATCTAAAATAATTTAATAATAGTAGTATATGATACGGAGGGAAAAAGAAAACAGTTCACTTAATAATTTTCCAAATGCTAGTAAGAAAGAAACACATCAGTCACAGCTGCTTTGGCGGGATGGCGGACGAGCGAGCATAATTTGGCCTGTGACTTAACGGACGTGGGAGAGTGAACCAAAGCTTTTTAAACTGGAAGGACACTCATGTTGATCGAGCTCAAACCCTTCATCGTTCATATTAGGAAATGGCTGCACACCAGGTAAGTGACTTTCCAAGGTGACATAATTACATAGTAAGAGAAAGGACCCAGGTCTCCTGAAAACAAACATAGAATCTTTTCCATTTCATAGGAGAGGTTTATACTATAAAAAAATCATATTTTTTAAAAGATCACATCAGTTATCAAGGAAAACAAATACATGATAACATTTTAGACTTTAAAAAAAATGCTAGAGCAAGCGTTGAATAACAGTACCTGTTGACAACTGTGTTCAAGGTAGCATGGTGTGGAATACAGTGTTGTAACAGTGATGGCAGAAGGCCACTGGTTGTCGTAAGTCATTTCTATGCTTACATATCACTCCTGAGTATTAGTTGTGTTTTCATCTGTGTCATTTGAGTTAATTATTTTCCATAGAAAGTTCTCATTTGATTTCCAAAGCGAAGTTTCTAGCTGTTCTTTCCTTTTGGAGGATGCAGCAGGGGGCACTTTCTCACAAAGAGTCTCTATCACCGCCAAGTCGGTGAGTTTACTAAGACTGTCATCGTTCTGCTCATTCAAGATGTCCCAGAAATCTTTTGGTCTCTGTTTTGCTTTTTCCATGGGCCCTGAAAGAACTTTTTTTGGCAGTCGTGTGGGACTGTTCCCGTGACTTTTAAAGAGGTCATCAAGAATAGAGGTGTCACCGAGTAAGCCTACCACAGAAGTGTTTCCTAACATGGAATTTTCTATTTTTTTGTTTTCCTCTTTGAAAAGGGGTCCATTTCTGGAAATGCCAGTTCTTGTGAGGTCCTGTTGGTCTTTCACAGTATTTTCTAACTTACTTTCATATGCTTCAGACTTTCTGTTCAGGGAGCAGGATGGCACGGTGTTTTTGGACGTGTGGCTGTTTTTCCCATTGTTGGGGTCTTGGGTGGAGCTAATAGGTGATTTCTTAGTTTCTGCATCATCAGAAAGCACCTCTTCTCTACAGGAACCATGATTTTGAAACTTAATTGATTTTCCTGTATATATTTTTGGCCTGCAAATTTGAGAATAATTTTTGGTAGAATCTTGAAATGATGAAGTTTCAGAATCTGACAGTCTTTCTTCTATAAGAGATTCTCTTTTTTCAGACTTATTCCTGACTCTCTCTCCCTCCTCATAGGCAGATTTAATGAATTCTGAAGCAGAATCCGCAAAAAATTCTTTCACCTCTGGATACTGAGAAGCATAAAAATCTCTTAGCATTTTCTGTCGTTCTTCTGATGTGGCATTAGTTATATGTTTAGCAAATTCCTTTACAGAAGACAAGTTAAAATAACAAGCCATTTCTTCGAATTGTTTTCTGAAGATTTAACAAACAAACCAGTGGTTATTTTTATTACATTTTATTTTTAAAGAAGTTTTCATCAGTGATATGAAATGTAGACAAAGCAATGTAATCTTTCTTATTTAGCATATATTAGCTTAATTCCATAATGAAAACACATTTTACACTAGCAGAATGTGACCTCTTTCCTTATGCTACTGAAGAAAATATTTTAGCTTATGAAATCACCAGCTTTTTTTAAGTTATTCTGATTTATACTATTAGGTATTTCCTGGGAATAGTGGGATCCCAGCATGCTACTCCTCCAGTCAGCCAGTTTATGACTAACATGAGAATTATAACTTATATAATTTGTATTTGGAAATCTATATTGCATTCAAGTCCCATGAAATAAAATTGTCAAAGAAGGGTCTTAATGAATAGAAAAGAGAAAATTCTGAAAGGTTAAGAAGGGAATTTGTTTCTTCTCTCTCCTTTTTTTCCTTCTTCCACAAATACAACATAGAAATTTCACCAACTTTTTGATGAGCCTAAAGGAAAGTTCTAAACTGATAAACCTAGATTCTTACTTCCTCCAATTGGTCTGGCTTCAGTATAGGCAACTAAACTAAGAAGTGAGATGCTATTTGAAGAAGTGAGCTTCATTCTTAGTCTAAGATACTAATAAAAGCTCTTATGTACATGTGTGAGGAAATGGGCCTTCTGGAGCCTGGTAAGATGCAGACATTGTCATTCTTAGTCTAAGATACTAATAAAAGTTATTATGTGCATGTGTGAGGAAATGGGCCTTCTGGAGCGCTGGTAAGATGCAGACACTGTTTTGGGACTCTGGGTGCTAGACTCTGCTCCTTTCCCTGGGTAAGGGTGCTGTGGACCGCATTGTGTGCCCCCTCCCCACAATTCCTATGTTGAAGACCTAATTCCCAATGTGACTGTATTTGGAGATGGGGCCTTTAGCAGGTAACGAAGGTTAAACAAGGTCACAAGAAGTCACCAGAGAGCTCTCTCTCTGCCACATGAGGACACAGTGAGAAGGTGGCCATCTGCAAGCCAGGAAGAGAGCCCTCACCAGGAACCACATCAGCTGGCCTCTTGATCTTGGACTTCCCAGGCTCCAGAACTGTGGGACATTCCCGTTGTTGCAGCCGCCCAGTCTGTAGTGTTTGTTACGGCAGCCTGAGCTGACTGTGACAGCGGGGACTGCTTTGCTGATGCTCAGTTTGGGCCGTGAGGCAGGAGAGCCCACTGTTTGTAAATGTTCCCTTAAACAGAAGCCATAGATGGTGTTGCAGCACATGATTAAAAGTCCCCCACATTTAGAATTATATCTATATTTTACATAATATTTCCTTAAAACATTCATTTATTCAACAAATATTTGTAGAGCCCTCTTATGTGCTACACATTGTAGTTAGAACTATATAACAGTGAACAAGCCCAGTTCCCTATCTTCAAGGAGTTTATAGTCTAGTTGGGGGAGACAGATGTATGAAAATCAAATCAGAAGAGTGATAAATCCCGTGATGGAGGTGAATACAGGGCCCTGTCGGCTCCCACAGAAGGGGCAGCTAAGCCAGTGACTGCAGTGGCCAAGGCAGGTAGGGAAGGCTTCTCTGCCGCCACCTCAACCTGTCAGGTAAAGATGGGTGAGGAAGCTTCTAGGCAAAAAGGGACATGCACAGGTCCAGGTCTGGGAGGCCTTGGTGCACAGAGGGCCAGGGGAAACTGCCAAGGCAGAGGCTGAAGAGCATCAGGGCTTCGTATGCCAATTTCAGAAGTCTGAATTTTATCCTGCACACAATAGAGAATCCTGAGGGTGAAATAATGATTTTTAAAAATTGTAGGTGAGTAGGAGCTTTAAAGCCACTATTATTCTTGCCACCAGACCAAGTTATATAAAGTTTGCATTTCCCTTCATTTTCATGGCAATTCATGCTGCATGCTCATGACTTTCCCCTGTGGCTTCAGATGAGCCCCATGGCTTCTGGTCCGCACCACACTGGTCCTGTGAACTGTTCCAGATCCAGATACCATCTATGCCTGATCAACAGCCACTCTCACTGCCCATGGAATATTTAATATTGCAAACACAAGCTTCCAAATGTCTGTCCTGGAAATTGCCAATGTATTTCTTGGAAGCAACAAGCATGTTCTTAAAAGGGTCCAGTTTTCACTTCACATGAAGTAATGAGGTATTGTTATTTTATTAATCATCTCCAAATCCATTTTCATGGCCTTTCTAATAAATATTTGTGCTGTAAAGATTAAATTATTGGCAAGGTTACAGGCTCACATCTTTTATTTAGCCAAGACTTGGTGGTGTTCCAGCAGCTGCCCATGGCCTGCTGCCTTTGCTGTGCCGACCTTGCCTGTGACCTGCCACCCTGTCACTTCTGGAGGCTGCTGCTCCTGATGCCATCTTATCTGAGTTGTGTGCAAGTGTATTATGCTGCGTGGTTTCTCTTTACAAGAGGAGTTAGGATTATAATTCATTTTGTTTTGGCCTTCTAACTCACTTTCATAATTCTTGATCTTTAAAAGAATTTTCTCTAAAAATTTAAGGAACTACAAGGTCCAAAGAGGTGGTATAAGCTAGGCACTTTGTGAGGGAAATTTAGTAAACTAGATACTCATAAGCCACTTAGAGAAAGAAAAAAAATAAAGGAAACCATAGATAGGTATCTTTCAGCAACCCTATCAAGAGCAGTTCTGCATTGTGGACAAAATTCAATTTCTCTCCCCTTTTCTTGAGGAACTGGGGGAGAAGGTGTGGAGCAGCGCTACAATCATCTCCTTTCCACCTAAACTTTCTGCACGGAAGGCAGCACTGAGAACTTCACTGAGAGGACCCACGGGGCTGCAGCATGGCACAGAGCACAACGGTTAGCAGGAAGGAGTGTAAGCTGGCCAGACACTGTCCCCTAGCGCAGATGTTGGCATTCTAATTAGATGCCCTTCACCTTTTCACTTAGCAGGAGGCATTTATTCCCTAGACTGGATAGAGAAAAAAGGAAGACAAGCTAAAACTAATCATTGTTAATACTTGTATTTTTATATACAATGCTAAAGGGAATGAAGTCCGTGTTCCTCAAAGACTGGTAAGATGTATCTGGTTGGCCTCCAAGAAAAATAATTGCCCAAAGTAAAAAGGCACACCCAGCAAAAACCATTGTTGTAATTCTGTTTGTGAGGAGATGCGTTGCTGTCGCAGTGTAGGGTGTTCACCTTTCTGGGCAATGGTGGGCAGCTGAGAGCCACACTGCACACAGGTGAAGCTGAGGGACCAGCCCTTCCCTGGGCAGCAAAGGGGCTAGTTGCCTGGGAGTTGCCAAATCCCTGAGGGAAGCGCTTGGAACCCACAGAACTATCACCATTTTCCCACTGTCCATGGAGGCCCTCAGGACCAATTTGACCCTGCTTTCCATCCCTGCTTACCTCAGTCATTATTCCTCAGTTACCCATCGCCATTGGCCTCTCATCCCTGGCCTCTCATCCCCTCCTAGTCTCTCCATCTCTGATCTACTCCAAACCCCCATCTAACCCTTCCAAACCATTCCTTGGTGCCCCTGGAACCAGGCTATGATCTATCAACTCCCCTGTGTCTTCTACCTGAATGGTCCCTCTGTCCCCTCATGATATTGCCTCCTCCCATGCAGCCCTTGCAAGTCAAGGCTCTTATAACTCACACCCTAAAACCTCAGGATTCATACTTCACATTGCAGATTCCAGACTATTATTTTCTTAAAAACTCCTTCCCCTCCTTAAGGTTTATACTATCCAGCTAAACCATTCTCTCCCCTATTTTGTTAACTGACCCCTTAGTTGCTTCCTGCTGGTGACTGAACACTCAAGATCCTGGATTAATGTTGCTTCCTACCCCATCTCTTGCCATCGTTCTTCATCATTATCATCAACATCCATGTGGATGTTGCACCCAACTCCTGGCCCACCAGTTTCTTTCCCTCACCTCCAAAGACTTAATTCCATGTCTGACCCCTATTCCCAAGGCCATATACTGCCACTGTCATTACCATTAACTGAACCACCTCCAAATCCCTGAATTCCATCATTTCATGCTCCAGCTCCACTGCTCAATTACCCTCATGACAACAATGAAGGAATATACTTTGACCTCATCGAGCCTTCCAATTCAGTGACTCTTCTGCTTTCTCACTATCATCAACTTCCCCTTCTTCAGCTTAGGTTCACTTTTATAATCACTCCTTTGCAAACATCCTTCAGCTTACTTGCTTCTCTCCCAGCCATCTCCCTGTTTTGTGTGTGCAACTGAAGTTTGCTGAATGAAGTCTGCACAACTGCACAGATGGTTTTACTGGAATTACTCTCAAACAGGGACTTACTACTAGCCAGGAATTCTAGTCTCAGTAAACTTGCTTTCCTACTTTATAAATGATTTATTTCATAACTTCTTTCTCTGTAAATCTCTCTCCTCTGAACTGATGACTTTAATTCCGAATTAATTGAGGAAATATCCATATTCGTGCTGTCTTTGTTCCTTCTCTTTCGATGCCCCTCAAAGGCTTTACCTCGCCAGTGGTCTGGATCTCAGCGTCTCCGCCTCCAAGACTTTACTTGCTCTGTTATCACCTTCCTGGCCTGATATCTTTTTCCCTATCAGTCTGTTCCCTCAACACACAAACAGGTTCTATTATCTTCCCAACTTAAAAAAACCTACCTTTGACTGCACAATGCCCTGCAGCTCCTGCCACTTTTCACATCTAAACTTAAAGAGCTGTCAGGTTGGCCCAGACACTGCAAGCCCCCCTCCCACGGGCCTCTGTCTACTCAGACTGCTCACACTGAGGCAGCCAGCGAGCTCTCTGCTGTAGCTCCCGGAGGCACTGCCACTTCACCTGGTCTGGCTCTCAGCAGCATTCCATAAACTTCAGCGCTCCCTCCTTTTTGAAACTCTCCCTTCTCTTGGACTTCAGGACCTTGCATTGTGCCTCTTACCCTGTGCGCCTCTGTCGCCTCCAGGCTCAGGCCTGCGGCTTCTCTCCCCCTCAGTGTGCTGTTCCTAGGCTGTTCACACAGTCCCATGGCTCTAAAAACCATTTATAATCTCTGTGCTGACGACTTCCAAATTTAGATCTCCAGTTCCCGAGTCCCAGAGTAGCATATCCACTGCCTATTTGACATTTCCACAGAAGCTCAAATTTATTATGAGCAAAAGAGAACTCCTGATTTCTTTTTACTCTAAACTTGTTTCTCTCCTAGTTTTCCCCATTCAGTAAATCCAATATGTTGCTCCAGACAGAAAGTTGGGAGTAATCCTGTCTTCTCTTTCCCAGCAACCAGCCCAACACCAAACTGCATTCATCCATTTGACTCTATCTCCATGGCAAACACTCCATGGCAAACCACCATCATCTAGTTCCTTAAGGCCAACCCTAGTCCACTCTCCCTCTTCCACACAGAAGCTGGAGCAATCTTCTAGAAACATAAGTCAGATTATGTCATGCTTCAACAGCTTTCCACTGCACTTGGAATAAAATGCAAACTATTTCGTATAATCTACAAGGCTTTGCATGCTCCGGCCCCATCTACGTCTCTAAATTCATCTAATGCCACTCTCTGCTTGGTTTACTATGCACTCAGTATATCAATCAGTCTTCTTTTGGTTCCTCGAATCTCTTTCCTCCTCAGGAATGTTCTTACTCTGCTTCTTTGCCTGGTTATCCTTCAGGTCTCAATTTAAGTCTCCCCTCTGTAGACAGACAGTTCTTTCCTGACTACTCAAGATTAAAGTAGTTCACCCCTCCCGATCCCATTATTCTCTATCAAGGAGGCCTGTCCCTTTCTTTCTTATAACATACCACTTTATAATTATTTTATTTTATTTTTTGAAGATTGGCCCTGAGCTAACATCTGTTGCCAATCTTCCTCTTTTTCTTTTTTTTCTCCCCAAAGCCCCAGTACGTAGTTGTATATCCTAGTTGTAGGTCATTCTAGTTCCTCCATGTGAGATGCCACCAGTGGCTTGATGAGCAGTGTGTAGGTCCACGCCAAGGATCCAAACCCATGAACCCTGGGCCATCAAAGGACAGCATGCGAACTTAACCACTCGGCCACAGGGCAGCTCCTTTAATTATTTATTTATAAGTTTTTGTACTTTTGAAAATTTTATGGTTTGATGCCAACCCCCATCCCACTGCACTGTAAGCTCTATGTCTTTTTTACACCGTATATTCAGCACCCAGCACAATGCCTTGGTGCGTATTAGGTACTTCATAAATAATCAATGAATGAATATAATGCACTTCAGAGTTTCATTTATCTATATAAAATGACTTCACTTTTTTTTTAATCACTTGAGGGATTAGCCTTCTAAAAACATCTAAAACACCTGGAATTTATTTTTAAAGTGTACAAATTCAGATTTTTCTGAAATATTCAAATGCTAGGTATGGTTAAAATTCAAATAATTTCTGTAATTTACTAAGGAGTTATACTTGAGAATTATTCAAAAAGTCTGTCTTGTTATAGACGACATACCTGCGGACCCCTTTTGGCGTCTCCCCAATTATGAAGGTGGTCTGGTCTGTACGGTAGACTCCTTTCTTCTTCTGGCTTACAGGGTGTGAAATGTAAAGGGGAAGTGAAATGCCTCCTTCACCTGGTTGTTGGCTTTTCTTTGTATGTGTCAATGTATCTGCCTTCATTTTTTCTTTAGATGTCTGAAAATAGGGATAGAAGCAAAAACTAAGTCTGAAAAAAATAGTCATTTTTGGTCAAATAAGGAGACTGTCTTACTTTTTCCAAATACTCTTTATAATCAAGTATATCATGTTCTCCAACTGATATCATTGTCATAAGATGTTAACCTAGATCTTTAAAAAGAAGATATTTGGAAGAAATTATATCTTTCTTGAAGATATAAAAGTAATGAAGTATAAAGCATAAAAGTATAAAGATATAAAAGTAATGGCAATATGTTTCTATTTTATCTATTATTTAAGATATATATGAAAGATATATCTTTCTTAAAGATATAATGAAAGTAATGGCAATATGATCTTTCTGTTATCAAGACTGTGGGTATACTCATACACATGCTGACATCCATTATCTTAAATAAGGATAAAAATTAATGATTATATAAATAAGGGCATAAAAATGAGATATTTGAAATTTTTAAATTCAGTAAGTTCTTTCACTCTTATTAAGCAGCCTTTCAGTTATTTAATTTTACATAAGTAGTCAGACTTTTATGTGATAATTAAATAAGAAACCATTTCCATAAATGCTACTTCAATCTCTCCTGGGCTGCAAGCATACTTAGTGATTCTAAGATGCTAATTACAGTTGGTTGAAATTATGGATGGAATCGTATTTATTTTACAGACTACAGGTTGTTTAACATAAATTGTTAAAAACAGTGGGTCAAGAAAAACATTTTTTCAACTGTATGGTTCCAATGTACAGTGAATATGTGGAAAGTCCCCATCCCATCCCTAAAAGAGAAATACTGGATACAATTTCACAACAGCAGCAACAAAATTATATTTGAGCTCAAAAGTGAGAAAGGAAAACCTCTAAGTGCCAAAAACAAAGAAGTAACATAGTGGTGAGTGGGAGCTGCAGCTCAGCAGTCCCCAGGGATAGGGTCTTAAGTTACAGTCTGCAGGACCCCATGTTAGAGGGGAGACAGAAATGATTTAACTCCCAGAATTGAAAAAAAAAAAACAAACGGGCTGGCTTGGTGCCATAGTGGTTAAGTTTGCATCCTGTACTTTGGCAGCCCGGGGTTCACAAGTTCAGATCCCAGCGTGGACCTACACACTGCTCATCAAGGTATGCCATGGCAGCATCCCACAAAACAGAGGAAGATGGGCACGGATGTCAGCTCAGAGACAATCTTCCTCAAGCAAAAAGAGAGAGATTGGCAACAGATGTTAGCTCAGGGCCAATCTTTCTCACTAACAAAACAAAACAAAACAAAAAACACAGCAGAAATTAAAAGGATATCCAATTTGAAAATTAAAGCTAGGAAAGCCCAAGCTGGGGATACAGGATAGAAGCAGGCCACCTTCTCACTCAAGATAGAAAGAATCACTGGTGAATACGTGGAACGCCCAGCCTGTGCCACTTGGGGAATCCGATTTTGTAGCACCTGGGTGGTATGGAAAAATCTAAAACTAAAATCTGAAAACTAATGTGAAAAACCAGCCCAGAACCAGTGAAAACCACAGATCTCAATGAGAAGTGAATACAGAAACATTACCATAGGAATACTTCCATAAATCCAGAGAAGGCTTGTGATTCCAATGGGGGTAAAAAGAGTTCAGGCAAAAGCTATAAAAAACATAGACAACCCACCACCGTGAAAGTGGGCAGATGCAACACACGTGAGAATCCATATCTGCGGGATTATAGGTAACAAAACAATCAGTGAGACTTTAAATCATTAGCATGTCCAGAAAGGTAAAGGAAGAAATAGAATCCATCGGTGAGAACTGGGTGCTATCTAGGCAGATCTGAGAAAGAGACAAATTCAAACTCGAAAAGGAAACAGTTTTGAAACAAAAATAGTGATAGAAATAAACTCAAAATATGAGTTAAGCAGCAGACTATACCGCCCTACAATGATAGTTGATAAATTGGTAGAATAAAATTACTCAGAATGCAGTGCAGAGATTAAAAACAGAGAACGAGAGAAAGAAAATAAGAAAGGGAAATTAACAGACAGAAGACATATATAAATTTCTAAAGTACCAGAATGAGACAACAGAGAAAATGGTAGAGATAATACCAAAGAGATAATGGCAGAGAATTGAAGAAGGCATGAATCCTTAAACTGAAAAAGGAGAGAGAATCTCTAGTAGGAAAACTGAAAATAAATCTGTACCTTGTTATATCACAGATAAAGTGAATATCTTAGAAACTTCTAGAGAGAAAAGACAAGGTATCCCACAAAGAAATGATAATCAAACTGCAGGGAGACTTCCCATAGACACCACCACCACCACCACCACCAGAAGATAACGAGAAATCTTCAACATGCAGGGAGAAAAACTGTCAGCCGAGAATTCTATACCTAGTGAAACTATCATTTAAGAAATTTCCAAACATACAGACTACAAGAGTTTATCAGACACAGACCCTTGCTGATGAGATAACGATTTTTATTTTATAGGAGGTCAGCAGGATGGAAGTGGCACATACCACTAACTGTGGGTAGGAATGGCTTTTGTTCCACAAATATCTACTGAGCACCTATTTTGCTTCTACTGCCATGCCATGCAGTTGAGAATGAAGATATTTCCATACAAAAAGGCCCCTACCCTTAAGGGACTTAAAAGTGACAGGCCCAATTTTTGCTTTTTTAAGATGGCAAATTTAGTTTTTTTCTTTTTTTAATAAATCATTTATTTCTTTAACTTATATTCAGGTTCATTTTCTTGAAATAAACTGAACATAAGATAAAACATAAAGCATAACTATATATTTTTTAGTAGCAAATAATTTCTTTTTTTTTTTTTTAAAGATTTTTTATTTTTCATTTTTCTCCCAAAGCCCCCCGGTACATAGTTGTGTATTTTTAGTTGTGGTCCTTCTAGTTGTGGCACATGGGACACCACCTCAACGTGGCCTCATGAGCGGTACCATGTCCGCGCCCAGGATTCGAACCAGTGAAACCCTGGGCTGCCGCAGTGGAGCGCATGAACTTAACCACTCGGCCACGGGCCTGGCCCCAGCAAATAATTTCTAATGGAAATAAACTGACTTCTTCAAAACATACTGTCACTTAGATGGACAAGCACAAAATGCCAGGTGGCTAGGTTGAACCAGGGCTTTGTATCAGTCAGTAATGTTAAAGGTATTTTCCTAAGACATCATTTCTTAAATCCTAAAATATTATTAATAAAGAGAGGAAAATGCTGATCTTTAAAGATAAATTTGAAAGAGATTTGATGCATTAATTTTACATCATGAGAAAACAAGATGAATGTTAAAAGTTCCTAATAAAAAGGCTCATCATCTTGGATGATCCTCAAGAAACAGTTATCCATTATTGTAAGGAGAGACGGGAATGTTTACATGAGGCAAAGGGAGTAAACAGAAAGAGAGGAGCTGGGCCAGCCAAGAACTCTCCCTCCCATATACTGCATTTCTGAGGCCATGGAGACATCATGCCAGGCAACAGCAATTTTCAATTATTTACATGATTACTCTGGGTCTTTCTGACACTGGCAGCATTACAAAGCTCACGTTTCATAAAGATACATTTTTCTTAAATCAGTTTTATAAATTCTTCAGGAAAATCCAGCTTTCCCAACCACAGATATCAGACATATGGATCTTTAATTTTTGTGAAATATTCTACATTTAAAACCTGATTATTTTAGACAACAATAAAAAGGGAAAAGCATTCTTCTCTCACATGGGCTCAAGATCCTATCTTTTATTTAAAAAATCTATCTAGGTTCAGATTTCCATTTTAGTAGGGTACTTTAACATTTTACAGAAACAATGCTGTGAAACAAAGTTTTGTTTATTAATTAATTTAATAAACATTTTGGTGCTCTTCTTATAAAAGCTGGTTTCGCTACATCACAGCAAAACAGCATCCTTTACAATGGCTGATACCAAAAAAACAGCGCCATAGTGCAGCTGCAATTGTGGTGACAGTTGTAATTTATTATAGAGCAAAGTACAAGGCCCGTGGCCCAGATGAAAAGATTCCAGATGATGTGAATTGCACTCAAACTCATTCATTACCACTTATTTCAAAGCTATGAAGTCAGATGACACTGAGGCAATGCCATGAAGTAGCAACAGTATCGAAGGCTCAGGTAACGGACAATTCAGTAAGATGAGCTGGATTAGGAATTTAAAAGAGAATACTGTCCCTCCTTAACATTAGGATAGAGGGTGAAGTTGCTTGCTCAAAAAAGCAAAATAAATCCACTCCTCTTTCCCCTAGAAAGTAGAAGGCCAACAACTGAAACACTATGTCTGTATTTGATAGCAAATTTTGTGATCATGACATGAAGAAAGCAGTAATCTCAGTTTCTGCAAAAGTCCCTAACTGTTCCTAACTTTTTCTCTAAAAGTTTCTGCAAGATTATCCACCTCGATTTGCTTTGAAGAAGGACCTCTGCAGTCTGTGATTTTGATGACGTTTTTCTTCATCTTAAGATTCATGGTTATAAGAAGAAGGAAGGAAGTATGAAGATAAGAACTTTGGATAGTATTTGTATAGTATAAATATTTCTGCTAATAAGTGTTTACAAAGCTCGACGCTGTCAGAGTATAATTTATAACTTATTGCCATGTTCATGATTATATTTCCATAGGTTATTGAGTAGTATTAGGTATTTCCACAATAGTTATTTGTATGAAAAAAATCAAACTCAACTTATGGAATCCATATTAAAAATAAAACTGAATAAGTGTAAGGAATGTAGTAATCATTTCTAAATAATGTAAACATACAGTTAAAAACTCCACTTGATGACAAGATTAATTGAATGGAAATGGGCGCTTACTTAAGAAGCTGAACTTATCAGAAAATACTGCAGTAATAATTATAATTTATGACTAGTAATATACCTTGCTCCTCTGGACGTAGGTATACTGTAAGGAGCAGTCGGTTCAGAATTGAAAGAGTAAGGGGAAACTCTATTCAGACCACGGTTAAAGGGGTCTAGAAAGGGAGAAGGTGGGCTATGGCTGATTATGTGAGTCCTAATCTGACTTATATAATTAAAAATGTGCACGCATGATATAGTATCTTTACAAAAGTAATTGTTATTAAAAATAAAATTCAGAATATAAAAATTTTCTTAATTCAACTAAAACATTAAGCATATATTATTTCTATAAATGGTAATTGTGCTAATATATTTGGCCAAAATAGTCCCCTCACCAGTCCACAACTGAATGCTTAACATGGAAAGGCTCACTTCAAAGGCTTCGTGAATACCTGCTTTAATTTTGATAAAGTTATAAAATCACTATTGATTCTTCTAACATATCTGTAAAATGTGTTTGAAAATATATCATAAAAATTACTATTTAAAAAGGTATAATGTATACATTCTATAAATAAAAGCTATAATTTAAGTTGTAAAAGATACACATCAGGATCACAATAAGAGGCCACTTTTGTCAGGAAAAATTCCTCCTTCTAGAGTGGCCACAATGAACCCACGCTAGACCTAATCACCTGTACGTAACTCTGTGCAACTTCTTTCTTACTGTGAAGTTGTAGGTTTATATTGGTTCTACCAGGAAAACTCCTTATCTTTAGACTAATAGCATGAAACATTCAAATGACCTTTGATAATACTCTCTTCTTCCTTTGAACCAAAAGTGCACTGTCTATATTTCAAGGCATCAGATCTAAGCCAAGTTGCATTATTTTAATTGAATCAATAGTTATTTTTTGAAAAGCCTAATTGAAAAAAGAAGATAAGGTATATATAGATTTTCAGCATGAAAGAGTAAGAAAAAAATAAAACAGACTCTTTAAAAGTGTGTAGATAGCAATCTTTGATGTCAGTGTACTTAGAAAAGAAAAAGAGAATATTCCCCCTACCTCACAGCCGTATGATTACATTAGCATTTTTCTATTTACACTGCTACATATGAAATCTATTTTTATATACTAGGAAACTTCACTGCAATAGTGCAGAGACTGTTTAAGGAAAAAAAACCCCTCTTCTTATTAATAGTCTTTGAAGTAAAAAATAATTTTGGAGATAAATTACTAAAGCACTGTAGAGGGCACCTGGGCAGGAATAGCAAGGAAATGAGACAAGTCTGATAGGGATCACTCTTTCCCAGACCCACCCACCTGTAACAAATGGGGCAAGAAGCATTACCGTCCAGGAGAGTGAGTCTCAAAAGCAGTCATGAACAGCCTCTAGCTCCCACTCTGGCAGAGAAATACTATCGTAATCTCTACCACCTTTCTAAACCTCCTTGGGGCTAATTCCTGGAGACACATCAGTGGTGGTGCAGATAACGCTGAGCCTTCTCCCCAGCTCCTGTGTACCTCCCGTGGCGCAGAGGGAGCTTGGAGGGGGACAGTGCCCAGTGAAGCGCAGCATCCTCATACGATGGGTAGCCTGTGCATAGGAGGCTATCAGGAATCAGTGAAGTCTTTTATTAAGGAACTTTGGAATGGACCTGTCTGCTGAGCTGGTTTCTGCAGAAAACAGCTTACAGAGCAAACTTCACTAGAACAAAGAGCAGTACATATTGAACAGCCACATTCACTGGCTTTTCCCATAACAGATGACTAGGCTTGATTAGTCACTGAGAACACTGGGAACAGGCAGGAGTTTTCACAGGCATGGGAAGGTCCTGATGGCTCTGCCCCAGTGAGAAGCCCACGTGGAAGGATTAGTTAAAGTTTGGATTCTAAGATCCCCAGAGGATCTGCCTGTCACAGGAAAGCTCTGTGGTCAGCACCTTGTTCCTGAGCACAGCACAGAGCCTCATAAACCACTCTATGGTCACTGTCACATATAGGCACGCGCATGGGCACAGGCTCTCACATCGGCCTGATCACCCCAACTTTGCCATAAAGCCTAAAAAAATCAAGCGCTCTTTCATTTTTTTTTCTTCAGTAAACCTTAAATAGTGAAGTCTGAGAGGCAGCAATGCTTTTGTTTACACATCTGTTCAAACAAAAGATTAAAAAAGAAATCTCTGGGTAAGGGCCAAACCCTGTAAACACATAGAAAGTCATAAACTTGTTTGTCTTTGCAAAGCAGGGAACCAGGAGTACTATAAAAACATACAGCACACGTAAATAAATTCATTAAAATGGCATCTGAAAGTCTAAAACGACAAAACTTTTAAGGATCTTTGCACAAGTGTGAAAAAGCTCCTATCCTCAAAGTAATAGTTCAAGATTTCTGTCTGGTGGCAGGAAACGTCACTGTAAACGCAGTTTCCAATACGCAACAAAAACCTAAGGCTAACCCCGCATTGTATTCACTCACCCTCTGTAGAAAAGCCAGCTGGTTAAAGGACCCACCACAAATATATACTAAAGTCAAATTTTCTGCCTATGTTTAAAAACGACATTCAAATCTGAAAAAACAAACAGATTCAAATCCAAAAACTTTTTTTTGGGGGGGGAGAGAGATTAAAGTTTGTAACTACGGTCTTACTTTCCTCCTGGAAGAAGTAATAGTTACAATCCAGCTATATAAATATTGATAGTACTTTGCTTTCTGAGTGAGCCACAAAAGGACAACCTTATACTAGCTGCCCTGAGCCTAGGTTCCGTTTTTATCCACAACAGTCCATCTCATGTCCAAGAAACCCATCTATCTAAAAGACAGAACAAATGACAGCCTTGGGAGAGCAGGCGAATATCGTGGGGCACACACTACAAATAGAAACGTATAAGCCCTATCTCCTGGAGATTCGTGAACCTGAAGGCACTGCCGTTCATCGCCACAGCAGTCAACCTACGGGAAAGGGCCAAAGCCTAATACCCTTAGTCCTCCATGGGCAGGAAGTAAATTCCCTTTAACATCTCCTACACACAAAGGCTAGAGTAGGGTCAGGGGCCTTTTAGGGTAGCAGTCTGAGTACTGGACTCAGCACGATAGGCCCTGGGGTCTAGGCCTCTCTCGGCCACGTATTGTGTAAACTTGGGGAGGTTATATATCTTTTTGAGCCTCATTCTCCTGGGGGATAATGACGAGGGATTTGGGGATGAGGATCTAGGGACAGAGAATTTGGAGCTAGGACTCCCATTAGTCTCTTCCACGTTTAAAATTCACAGTTCTACCAGTATTTACAGAATCTCCAGTAAGTGGTAATGAATGGGTCCTTAGCATCCTATAGCCCTGACCTCAATTTCAAATCATTGTATGTATCGAGTTTTATTTATATTCCTGTAAAGCACTCTCTAGAGACTACACAAAGGTCCTATACTAAATAATACCTGTTATATGAAAAGATCACAGAAGGGCAGTGCTGATGGAAACAAATTAATTAAAGCAAGCCTTTCTTGGCAGGCGCTGCCCTGTCTGCCCTTCCAGGGGCTGGCACTTCCTGTGAGGGGCTTAGCTCCTCACGTCCCTCCTCCGCGGCCTCTAGCTGGCAGAAGCGTAGGCAACTAAGCGTAGGCTGATTTGGTTACAAGGCCCCCAACGGCTCTCCAGTGTCTAGGGGAGAACGTTTCAAGCACCATGCCACAAATGACACTGATACATTGCAACTATCTGTGAGGTTGAATGCAGATTATTATATGTAATAAAGTAGTGAAATCCGTGAATGACTCACTTTTTTAGTCAATTAGAGTGGATTCCCTACACCCTCATCATTTTCACTCTCCCCCATTCTGATACGCTTTCTCGAGTCCCGGAGGAGAGGAAGCAAAGCTTCTGCACAGAGAAAGGCCAAGTGGAAGCATGTCCCACTAGAACCGAGTTTAACGACCAGGTGACTCTCTTCATGTGGTCTAAGCATTCTGAAGCTAACTGCTCTTAGGACTCTTTTACCCTTTAAAAATTATTGAGAACCCTGAAGATCTTTTGTTTATATGGGTTATGTCTACTGAAAACTTAAAATATTAATTCATTAAAAATGACAATAAGCCAAGTACATTTAATCTAAATAACCTTTTTTAATAAAAAAAGTTTACATTATCCAATGCAAACAAAAAATTAGCAAGAAGAATCGCTATGTTTTACATTTTTGCAAATATCTTTAATATCTCGCTTAAGACAGACAGCTAGATTCTCGTATCTGCTTCTGCATTCAATCTGTTGCAACAATGTTGTTTTGGTTGGAGAGTATGAAGAAAATTAGCCTCAGCCTCATACAGATTTGTACAAGAAAAGCGAAGAATATTTTAATAGCCTTTTCACATAATTGTAGATATTCTTTTTTGATACTGTATCAAAACTCAAGATTAAGTTCATGTAAGATCTGAAACCATATCAATAAATTTTTTATATTGTTAAAATTAAAATTCATTGGTATATCCAGAACTTTGGCTGACTTTTTCCCCCATTTACAATTTTATAATATCATTCACTGGTCATTTGGAAAATACTGATTAACTGAGTTATGCAGATCTTCAAAATGCTGACACATTCAATTACACATTGGAAAATCATATTTGTTGTTATCACTACCCATTGCCTCAGAAAGATCTCAAGGTTTGGGAAGGTATCATGGTCATCGTGGCAGATACAAGGTTTTCAGTATTTTAATTTTCACTTGAGAGCTTGAATTTTATCACTGCCAACAAGTTCTGTTTGTTGTTTTCCTTGAAGAGACATACTCACTAGTTCATTTTTAAGAAAGTATTTACCAAATATACAAGCCTTAATAACCATAGTTTGTCTGTCAGTCATCCTTTCAAGTACAAATGGTGTTCCATAAAAAAAGTGGCTAGTTCAGTTTGTATGTCAAGTGCTTATGTGTACTTTCTATTTCATCAAACAAAATATAAAAAAGATGAGTACTAAAGGGTTGAGATTTAATAAAATTATTAATTTCTACTGTTTCATCAAGGATATTCATAAGAGAAACTAGTTTTCTTTTCCTGCAAGTATGTGATAGTGAAGAATCCAGTGACTGCTTGTACAATTTAGGGCCAGTAATTGATTCATGCTCAACTGCCAGGTGTTTTCCCACAATTGCTTTTGCACAATTTGTGCAAATGTCAACAAGTGAAAAGAGCACTTGGTATTATTTTGAAAATAGTTCTGACCTTCCAACCTCTGAAGGAGTCTCAGATATCTTAGGACCCCATGGACTGCATTTTAAGAACTGCTGCTCTACAATAAACTGGCACGCTTTCAGTCAGCATATCCTTGAAACGTCCATGCCGAAAAATCTGCCCAGGATGATCAAGAGTGGATTTTGGTTTCACCCAGCTTTATGTCCACGCATACGAAAAGGGTCCCTCTTTACTGAGTGAAAACAGAATAGGTCTTCTGCCCAGAGTAATGATCACATCTACCTGCTCCAGCCCTGGCTCTTAGCCTTTTTAAACCACAGAATGGTTAGATATTCTGTATGTGTTGAAAGTTACTTGTCAAAAGTATAAACGCCAGCATTTCAGTCTGTTCAAGTCAGTTTAACATTTATTGATTACTTCTCTAAATGCAACGCCTTTCATGATCTGTTCGCAACCCTCTATGCAGCTTTACTTTCCCTGTTGTCCAACATAAGTCAGCCTGGTTAGGCCAGTCTTCTCACTACTGCCAAACACATCATGGTATTCACTCTGGTGCACCAAATTTCCTTAACCTTGCCTTCTGCCCAACATAGTCCTACCCATGCTTGAAGGTCCAGCTTCACAAAGCTTTCTTTGAGTATTTTTCTTGCATTGCTATTTCAATTTCTCATTTAATAGCTTTATTACATAAATGGAGTCTATCTTGATTAACATTTTATCATAGACAGCATACCAAACCAATTAGCAACAATGTTGCACGTAGGCCAAAGATCCAAGTTTCACCTCCAAAGGAATACATCAAAATTGCGGGGCTCTCTGAACAGGCAGGGCCCCTGTACTGTCAGAAACTATTTGATTGTTTAAATCTTACCTATAAACTGGAACACAGATGCCCCTAATCCAGAGAGCAGCCATATATACGGTTTTGTACTGAGTCCTGAGTAATGTACCCTACAGGCTCTCAGTAAACAGATGCCAGATGAATACAAACTGACACAAATATAACACACCTAAGAAAAATTAATTTCTGGAAAACATTTACCAAATAATTTTTATGAACAAAGTGAAAAGTTCTTCCTCTTAAGGTATTCACTATTTCACCTGGCAACAGTGACAGGAGAGCCTAAAAACTGAATAAGGCAGCAGGACGGGGCTTCCACTTCCACTGTGAAGCAGTTAACGCTAGTCATGAAAATCGTTAATAGATTAATTGAAATTTGATTCAGATAGTAACTTAGCTATAAGATGACTGACACCTTTAAAATAAAACCTCAACTTACCAACATCTTGCTGTAAAAGCTGTGACTCTGGTTATGCTAAAAGGAATATTATCTTCATCAGGAAATTTGTGAAAATACCACAAATTCCATATTGAATCAAGGACCACAGTTCAGACATATTTATCCTGCCTAAAGCCAATCCACCACACAAAAATTCACACTTATACTAAGAAATTAGAGTAATTCTTCACATTTTTATTTATAGACTGTCTTTGAGAGGGCTTTATTTAGTATCTACTGGAAATTCAATTAAAATCAGTAAGCTCTAATTGCATATCTATGTACCAGGAAGTGTTCTAGGTCCTGGGAATAAAAGACAGAACGAGATGCCGTTCCTAATGCAAAGGAGTTGCACAGTCTCATCAGGGAGATGGAGTCAGACGTTGATGGCCTACCAACAGCCACTGCCTCGCTCTTTGTCGTCTGAACAAAACTGGAGTTCTCTTAGAAATGTGCTCAGGGAAGGTGGGTTGCTCTCTCAGTTGAGAGAGATAAAGTAGTAAAGTAGATAAAGATAAAGTACTTTATCTTGAGATAAAGTAGTCATCCTGCAACATGAGGCAAAAGGCCCAGGGACTAAAAGTTAACTTACTAAGGATAGCGGGGCAGAAATGGACAGAGCCTGAATCCTTATGATGTCCTTGGGCTGTGGCACCAACCCTGGAAATACCTCCCTCCAGACTACCTTTATGTGAATTAGTTCAATGGCCTATTGTATAGGCCACTTTTAAATGGTTATTCTATTCTTTGCAGCTGATAGCATCCTGTAGACATATATACAGTATCACACAATATAATGTGATAAGTGCTATAGCAGACACACACAAATAAGTAAAAATAAAGATGAGGAAGACATTTACACTGTTTTGGAGAAGCCTTAGGGGAAAGCTGTCATGAATGATATAGGGGGTAGGAGTTCAATAGGCAGACACAGGTGAAATGGAATTTTAAACAAAAGAACCACAGGAGCAAAAGCATGGCAGGGTAAAAGTTTGCGGTACACTTAGGGCTACATCACAAGGTGAAGGCTGACTAGGAAGAGCCTGTTCATCTTTATATCCCAGTGGCATCTAGTTAGTGCCCATAATCCTGAATAAGTGTCTCGGAATGAGACTGCAAAAGCAGGCTATGGCCAAAGTAAGATAGATCTTGTGTGCCATGGAAAAGAAACACAATAAGACATTTCACAGAACTTTGGAAGACAGAAAATTACGCCCCAAGTGACTGTTCAAATTTATTATTGCTAGATGAGGAAAGCTCAGAAAGTCATGTATGGGTAGGGATATCTTTCTGATACCATACCGTTCTCCATGTTGTCCCTTCTTGAGTGGGTTTCTTATACCAGCACACTATGGCTAACAGATGACAAATTATGAGTGCAGATGAGGAATACCAGCATTTATGCTGCTCTAAAATGACTAATATCTTTACATTATCTGCCAGTATACCCACTTGAACATTAACTCATGGAGCGAGGAGTTGAGAAGACTTTACTTGAAGTGCAAATGGTTGTGGGGATCTGCCTTACGTAGTACTTTTGTGCAGGAATTACCAACAACCAACATTTTCTGAATTCCCACTCTGTGCTGCCTGTTACTTTGTGGTAGTGTTTCTGGAAGCATACGCCATGGTCCTGATCCTTACGCAGCTTGTAACAAACATGAAGAGAGAGCAAATACACATGAGGTAAGTAACAATAAGGTGATGTCTGCCATGTCTACAGAGATGACTGGCACAGAGAATGAGTGTGAAGGGACCTTGGAATAGAGTGATCTCTGACGACTGAGGCTGTACGGAGGAGATGGAACTTGAAATGGGTCCACCTGGAGTGAAGGATCAGACGGGAGATGATATGGTTGGAGGTGTAGACTGAGTAAATTTATCGAAGCCCATGAATGCCAGGCAGACCTGAGAACACTTCTCATTCAGATAGGGAGGGATTGTTTCCCCTGGCTGATTAAATATATTCAGTGGTGGCTGTGAACAATGTCAAGTCATCTCCAGAGGATTTCCAGGAAAACTATGAAAGTTCTTCATGGAAAAGATAGCTTGAACTCTGAAAAATTCTCAGAACGTAGTGATGGGGTTCATTGTACCCTGAAAACCTAAATGTATTCAAAAAGTATCAGTTACATGAAGACACCATTATAAGTGTCTGGAGTTATCAAAGGTGAATCAGAGACATGTGCTGCTATTTCAAAGTCCAGAGTTTATTAGAAAAGAAGAAAAAGAAGTGTACATACATAACTAGAATAAAAATTTGGAAGTCATCCTTTAGACTGAGGCCATGTCGAGTACTATTGGGTGAAGCAGACAGAGTGTAAGAGGAAGGACAGCTTCCTTCCAGCTCAGGGAGGAAGCGGCTGGAGCTCTGTGGAAAAGATGTCACATCTGAGGAGGGTCCTGCAGGGAAGAGGAGGTCTGGAGACTTGGGGATAGAACAGTAAGGCTGAAAGTTATTCCTGGTAGAGAAAAACCATAAATAAAGAGAAAAAAGTAAAAAATAACGCCTTCTCAGAAGATCCTTGGCAGAGTAGATATTGCCAACAGTCTTGCTGTATTTCTTGGGTCTGGACAGAGTTTTAACTGTGTAAAAAATATTTTTTAAAGGGAAGGATGTATTCAGTCCACCTGAATTTTTTGTTTAACTGCTAAAGTGAAGGTAATTCTTCACAGGCAAGTTATCTTGGAAAATTAGACTGATTTGTCATACTGTAAAAATAAAATGGAGCATATAAAAAAAAAAAGTAAAACCTCCAAAACAAAGCAGAAACCAAAAGAAGAGAGAAAAAGCACAGGAGAAGGCAGAAGGATTAAAACTACAGGGATTTAAGCTGACTGCCACTGTTGAGCCTAAGAGAAGCCACTTACCCTCTCATTTTTAAAAATCAGTAAAATAAGACGTTTGCATTAGTCTCCAAGAATCCTTCAAACTCTAAAATACTATGATTTCCAAACCCTATAATTTTGCTTTATCTGTCCTATAAAAATTCACAGTTCATATGTGCAGAGGCAGGATTCTCAGATGACAGGGCAATAGGTGTTTCCATAAAGTGGCCATGTCCAATTGATACCATGGTTTTCATAGAGGGATAAAATATAATTTGAAAAGCGCTGTGAAGTGCTTAACATTCTTTGAGTCACTAGGTGGAGTCAATCAGAGTTCAATGAGGCCTTATCTCTAAGCTTTTATATTGTTACATGGAAGGCATTATTGAAGAAATAGTATTTTTTTTAACTATTTAGAATCTTCCAACTATTCTAAACAGAGATATTATTCAAAGAAGCCATATCTATCTTCTATGCAATTGGAACAATAACTAGCTAGGAGAAAAATTAGAATAAAACTACTTCTTAATATGCAAAGATTATTTTTGTCAGTCCAGTCCATTGTGAAATTAGTTTATAATTACTTTCAAATACAATTTTTTTCTATACTATTCTTCATGACAAATCAGCTATAGTTCAGGGCAGGTCTATAAAATTAGAGGACTGGACTCGATATCTTTAATGATATTCTAAAATATTCTGTTATTGGTACTATTAACAACAAAAATAATAACAGGTCAGTGTAGAGAATAAAAGAGGGAATTTCATTCATTACCCCTACTGATAAGCAACGATCACAATTACAATCATAAAAATTTATACTATAGTTTGAGTCATTTTAAGGCCTTTCTTGCAAGGAGCTGAATGTCTTTTGTACACATCAGCTCATTAATCACATTACTCCATTAATCCTGGTACCAGCACTGTGAGGAAGGATGCCACAGCTTCTCGTGGCCTCCAGCTAGGAGGGGAATAGTTATATATGTTTGTAGTTGACACCAGATTCTCCTTACTCTGACTAGGTGACAAGTGTTCTTTGCAAATGACATAGTATCTGAATCAGTCATAGTTCCACGGACAGAAGCACAAAAGCCTTTTTCATGACAACGCTAGTCACATAATTTCGTACACATGCACGCACAATTTCAAAATCTTGATCTTTACAAAAATTACTTGAAAGAATAACTTTCTGATACAAACACCATAAAACTAACAATGAGCATAGAAAGAAAAATGGTAAGACCATGAAAAATCCCACCCAGTAAGAGTTAATTCCATTACATACTGAAGCCATAAACCTTACCTACTGGACTACTTCACAAACCAGTCATTTGTGAACAATTCCTTTAAACCATTATGCCAGTCACTCTCCTAAAAAATAGGATAATGGAATGCTATATCTCCCCAAAGTCTGCTTATTGTAAACAGTCCATCCTTCCTTGCTCACTCCAAAAGCTGTATAAACACACTGCAATCAAATCCCCCATAGCTCATAGAAATCCTCTCTTTAAGGAATCTACAAAATGCCAATCTAATACAAATACAAGAAAGAGAAGTTCTTACTAACACAACATTGTGTATTTACAGTATTCTGACCGGTGCTTAAACCTGCACTGTTATATAAAAGGCACTCTCCCCCGGCCCCCCGCCCCAGGCTGACAGCCTGCTTAGTTCTCTCATTTACACCACACTGCAATAACATAAAGAAGGGTTTACTATTAATCCAGGTTTTACTACAAAGCGACCCGTTATTTCTCTGTCAAACACTGGCAAGAGTGCCAAGTGTCTGTCATCCAATTCAGGGGATTAAGTTTTCTTTTACAGTCTGATACTTGTACCAATTTATAAAAATACAGATATAGTTTCTTAGCGTTGGTCACAGTCTATATTTTGGCCTGGAGTCAGGCAGCAGGGTCGGCTATGACAGCTGGCAGGAAACTGAGGGGACAACACATCCTCTCCCTTTCAGTCACCATGCCTCAGTTGCCATAGTGATTAATCCTTAATTGAATGCTGTCTTTGTACATTTCTTTTCAGAAAACTTAAAGTAAACTTCAGTTGAAAACATGCAGTTGATTGAAAAAATGAGGTACCACATCACAAACAGGTATAGCAAAGTTTTGTGACATACTTCCACACATTAAAGGAGCAAATTAACTCTAATAAAGGTATTATCAGTTCCTTCAAAGGCTCAAAGCATTTCTTTTTGGTCTGAGCTTAAAACTAAATCACATGGGCTTTCCCCCTTTTATCAGACATCTCATCTTTTAAAACAGGCTGTCTTCAGAAGTAGTTCTAAAATATCCAAGTACAATTTAAGACCAAGTGAGTTCTTATTTCATATAGTTTGTACTACTAAATAACAAAGGTATAATTAGAAATTTATTTTAGGAGAGAGAAGTTTTAATTCAAGACATTTATAAAGTACGTTCTATAAATAGAAATTAATTTACAAAAGTATAAACTGCAAGAAACCAAATGAAACATGGAAACGATAGTCTATTTGAGGCCTTTTCTTAACATATAGTCGAAACTGAAAAGCAGGTTCCGAGCTTTTGCCATGTTGGTTATCCATAACTACATCAGAAGGACTGAGAAACTCTGAAGGACCACAGACCTTTAGCTAGGATTACGGTGGACACCGCTTTTCTCTTACAAGTTTCCTAGTTAGCATAGTCCTTTGCAACTGAGTTAAAGGCTCACTGAGACTCAACGGTATTATTCCAAGGAAGTGAAATACTTGCATATTGTGGCCATTGCTAATCGTGTATTGCTTTCATACAAATAAATAGGATTTGTTTTGTTTTCTTAGGAAGTGAGGCAACTCATTCGCATCTGGCTGCAGACACACACACAGACCACACGCACGCATGCACATGTACACTCACACACACAAACACACAAAATCCTTTCAAACACAAATAAAAGTCTCTAACAAAACTTTGGTGACAGACACGTAGCACTGAGAAGAATTCTCAGTAATCAAAGAGACTCTGGATGTGAGCTCCAGATGAAAGACACTATACTGTAGTGGGAGGTCTGGGGATCTCTGGAGACTCCAGAAGAAGTTGGCAGACATTTTCTAAAACTACGGCTTAGTCTCTTTTGCCTTCATCTCACTTCATTTCCCTTTGCCTTAGTTTATTCTTTTTTCTTCCCATAACTGTTTTTAAATTTTTTCAAAACTGCAAATTCAGTACTGTCACCCAACCCCCCACTACAAGCTGCAAAATCTCTCAGTGAGTAACATACATATCTCTAACCAAAAATGATGGTATGTTTCAATAGTTTACTCATTAAAAGTGTTGAAATAATATTGACCAGATACGATGAAATCAGTGACTGTGAACATTTTTTTTCTTAGAAATTCAGTGAGATGGCTTTGAAATATCAATCTCTCATCTATGTGAAATAATAATATTTTAAAAAGTCTCTTCAGAAATCCTTAATTTAACCATCTTTACAAATAGTTTTAGTAAAGAGCAAAAGGATACATCACCATTCCATCTCCCTGACATTACTGAGGTAGTATTTAGTTTCTAGAAGGATTAGAATAAGGGGAACCAAGACCGTTATGTATGGAGATAATGCAAAAGGACTGGTCTGAGGGCAGACTGACGTCTCGCTCATCTGTCTGTCCGTCAGCAGCTATGGCGATACCTTGAATTAGAAGCAGTCACTGCAATTGATGAATCTAAGGAGGAAATAAGTCTATCAGCTTTAAAGAGAAAAGTTACTAGTAACTTCAATTCTAATACAGAATATGCAATACAGAAATATATTAATATAAACCATAAAGTCCTGAGTGGCTTTCTCTTTTCATAAGCAAAAACTTAAGAGTCACATATAAAATTCTGAAAAATATTCTACCATGAACATTCTTTTCTTTGTTAAAGGAGTCCAAAGCCCCAGATCCACTAGTACCGCCCATTCTTTTACTTATGGTTAAATGCGGTTGCACACAACTGTTGAGGATTAGCTGTCCTTGTTGATCCCCACCTTCCAGGGGCATGAAAGGCCTATTAGTGTTATCCAGTGGTAGTAATAACAATACTTATTATTCATTGAATGTTTACTTTGTGTCAGGTACCGTTCAGAGCATTTTACAGGTATGATCTCATTTAGTCTTCACAACAACCTTTTGCAGTAAGAAGTATAATTATTTGTATTTTAAACGCAAGAAAAATGAGGCAGAGAGAAGCTAAGTAACTTTCTCATGGTCACACAGGAAGCATGAGGTAGAGCTAGAATTCAAACTCTCACTTCTGAGTAGAGTCCATGACTTAGGCTAGTCGTAACCATCAAGATTCATTCTGCCTCTGGAAGATGACAGAGTTCAGCAAATTGAAGATGAGACTCGTTACATGAGTTCTTTTGTTTATTAATTTCTAATTAAAATAAAAGGAGGAAAGCATGAAGTATGTCTCAGGGGTTGTAGTTTTATGTCAAAAATACAACAGTTTTAGACGGTGAAAAACTAAGAACATTATAAATATGTACGATGATTATCTATTTTGAAAATTCTGATTTTCACATAACAAGGAAGACCTTTCTTTTTTAATGGTAAGCTTATAATACTGTCTCCAAGTGATTTTTGTATGTAGATAACACTACAGCTTTCAAGACTAAAAGTACAGCTATACGATTACAGCTATATGACTTAACAGCTATATGACCTACAGCTATATGATTACAGCTATAGGACCTACAGCTATATGATTATAGCAATATCACTTACAGGTATATGACTTACAGCTATATGATTACAGCTATATGACCTACAGCTATATGATTACAGCGATATCACTTACAGCTATATGACCTACAGCTATATGATTATAGCAATATCACTTACAGGTATATGACTTACAGCTATAGGATTACAGCTATATGACTTACAGCTATATGATTACAGCTATATGATTACAGTTATATGATTACAGTTATATGACTTACAGCTATATGATTACAGCTATATGACTTACAGCTATATGATTACAGCTGTATGATTACAGCTATATGATTACAGCTATATGACTTACAGCTGTATGATTACAGCTATATGATTACAGCTATACGACTTACAGCTATATGATTACAGATATACGACTTACAGCTATATGATTACAGCTGTATGATTACAGCTGTATGACTTACAGCTATACGACTTACAGCTATACGACTTACAGCTATATGATTATAGCTATATGATTACAGTTATATGACTTACAGCTATATGGATTACAGCTATATGACTACAGCTATATGATTATAGCTATATGACTTACAGCTATATGATTACAGCTATATGACTTACAGCTATATGATTACAGCTATATGATTATTTGCCCTCATATTTGTATTTGTATGATATACAGTTTTACAGATATACAATATTTGTATGATTACAGTTATATGACTTACAGCTATATGATTACAGCTATATAACTTACAGCTATATGATTACAGCTATATGACTTACAGCTATATGATTACAGCTATATCACTTACAGCTATATGACTTACAGCTGTATGATTACAGCTATATGATTACAGCTATATGACTTACAGCTATATGATTACAGCTATACGACTTACAGCTATATGTTTACAGTTATATGATTACAGCTATATGACTTACAGCTGTATGATTACAGCTATATGATTACAGCTATATGACTTACAGCTATATGATTACAGCTATATGACATACAGCTGTATGACTACAGCTATATGATTACAGCTATATGACTTACAGCTATATGATTACAGCTGTATGACTTACAGCTATGTGTTACCCTGGTGCATTAAATGGTATAGGTCAACTCGGAGGGATTGAGTCTTCCTCTGCTGTAATTTTACTGTATGACATAGTACTTAGAGAAGTCAGCCACCGAGACGAGCAGGCTTATACGGACCATCCTTGGCTAGTCAACATTAGTGGCATGGGATTGGACCTCCTGCTTAGTGGCTTTAAGACTTCCCTGAATATTTTACACCCATCAGCGTTTGGTCATTAAACAAGAAATTTCTTCATATATCCTGAAAAAGGTCTACTGAGTTGGTCCATGTGTGGTGGGGGAGCTATATGGCCTCAAAGTGCAGATTAGAAACCCAGGGAGTGGATATTCCAATTTGTTTCCTGGTAAAAAATGTCTCTTACTCTGAAAACCACTGTGAAGAGACAAGGTTTCTGATGAGATTGTGCTGTCCACCTCAAGGATGTTGGGGCTGGGGGCCGGCCCAGTGGCATACTACTTAAGTTCACACGCTCTGCTTTGGTGGCCTGGGGTTTGCAGGTTTGCATCCCAGGTGTGGACATACACATTGCTCATCAAGCCATGCTGAGGCGGTGTCCCACAAACGAAAGTGGGAAGATGGGTACAGACGTTAGCTCAGCAAAAATATTCCTCAAGCAAAAAGAGGAAGATTGGCAATACATGTTAACTCAGAGCCAATCTTCCTCATACGCACAAAAAAAGGATTTTGTGGCTGGAAAAGGTTGAAAACTACTGGTATTGCTAATATAAGGATAAAGGAACTCCCCTGTCCCCAGCCCCCACCAATTAAAGGCAAAGTATATTTCTAGCATTTTGATTTTTACAACTTCCCTTAAGAAGGTTCTGAAGGGACTTCATTGCTTCTATATCTAGGGGTTGCTTCTCAGGTACATTTTGGGAGAAATTATATAGATATAAATTTCTTCTCTGAGAAATATTTAAATAAGCTAACAACCAATATCATTAAATTATTTCATTAACATCTACCACAGGAGTTTGCCAAATTATCTGACCTTTTCACATTAAAATTTGTTTGTCTGGAAAAGGGCATAGTTAAACAAAAAAGAGCATGGCTTTAAAAAAAGCCCAATATAAAAATTTAGCTGCCTGTTTAAAAGATTCTGAGGGGCCGGCCCGGTAGCGCAGCAGTTAAGTTTGCAGCTCTGCTTCGGAGGCCCGGGGTTTGCTGGTTCAGATCCCAGACACGGGCACAGCACTTCTTGGCACACCATGCTGTGGCAGGCATCCCACATATAAAGTAGAGGAAGATGGGCACAGATGTGAGCTCAGGGCCAGTCTTCCTCAGCAAAAAGAGGAGGATTGGCAGCAGATGTTAGCTCAGGGATAATCTTCCTCAAAAAAAAAGAAAAATTAAAAAAAAAAGATTCTAAAATGCTTTTCATTCTAATACAGCAAATTTCTGGCAAAGCCAGCATATTTCTGCTTACGTTTTTCAGAGAGCTGCTACAAGGTAGTCAAACTGTAGAAATGCCGTCTACAGTGTTGGTTGAGATGTGGTATATTCCTAGATCAAATGGGAATATCAAAACCCAGCATCCTCGGGCCCTGGAAGAACACCTCTGTGGGCTGTACTCTGGCACGGGGCCTTTGCACTACACTGCAACATGCTAAAAGCACAGTGTTTCAAAGTCCATCATTACGCCGCCTCTAAGGATATTCTAAGACAAGTGACTGTTCCCCAGATCATTGAGTGGTCCCCACTGAAAACCCCAGGTGACAAATTTCCTTCAAACTCAGCGCTAGGGAAGACTCCCCTCTTCCCTAGAAGAGCTGGTATTTTTCCCTTAGGAACCACCACTTAGCTCTGTGTTTCTTGTCAGGGGTTACGGCATTTGGGTAGAACAATTCTTGGCATGTGGATGTGCCTCCCCTGGACAGCCATTTAGCAGTCCTGGCCTCCAGACCTTAATGCAGTCGGGCACTGGGGCATTGCGACCACCCAACTGCCCACATGTTTCCAAACGCACTAGATGAGAAGACACGAAATAAATTATTTATTTCCTTTGTTTTGTCTACCAGGAAACTCACTGAAATTTGTCATTTTAAAAAAATATGTGGGTAAGAACACTATGTGTTTTACATCTGCATTCTAACTTTCTGCCAGTCTTGAACTTCCAGTTTACTTTATATTTTCCATGGGCCTCAATTGCATTCTGTATTCTGATTTTACTGTTAAGAAGTCCAAATCCTTTGTTGAATCAGACGAGGTACAAGTAAATGAAGACAGCTTGACAGTTCAGAAGCATTTTCCCCCTTCATTCTTAAAAGTAGTACTAACTTGAAATAAAGTATCATTGTTGTGTACAGTACACATTTTTTCTTTCTTTTTTTTGAATAAGATTAGCTCTGAACTAACATCTGCTGCCAATCTTCCTCTTTTTTTGCTGAGGAAAATTGTCCCTGAGCTAACATCTGTGCCCACCTTCCTCTATTTCATATGTGGGACACCTGCCACAGCATGGCTTGATGAGCGGTGTGTAGGTCCACGCTCGGGATCTGGGCTGGGGGACCCCGGGCGGAAGCACAGTGAGCGAATTTAACTGCCACACCACCAGCTGGCCCCTACCGTACACATTTTTAACTCCTATACATAAGGGGTCGAAAAGCTACTCCACAGACACCTAGCTCTTAGGAATTAATAAAGAGTAATAAGACAAAGACAAGAAAACATTTTTTAAAACTTTTGATGAAAGAGACTATGTATAAATAAAATAACACATTTATACAAAGCTTTATTTCTAGATAACAGCAATTTCAAATGAGAAGAGCCCTTAGGAAGTATTTATTATTTTTAACACTATAAAAACTCTTTTGCTAAAAATATAAATTCTATTTATAAGGCTAGTTTTTGTGTGTGTCTTCATTTTAGATGACAAATTTTGGAGGAAATCTAATCATGCACTGTGTTTTTTTCCATATGAGCAGAAGTGTTTTTGGTTTTGATTTAACTGCATGCTTCCCTCAGATTCATCATTTTTGGCAATCTTTATTGATGGAAAGTATTAAGCAACTCAGCATTATTAGGCATTTTGTATAGGTTTGTCTTTTAATATAAAACATCTTTGGGGACTATAGTGCCCCAAATGGTGTTGTTTTCATACTTATTTGTATGTCACCGATAGTCTTAGGAGGTACTTTTGAGGGAGTATTTAGAGAAGATCCTGTTAACTTCTGTGAAACGAGATAAAAACTAAAGATGACATTACCCTATGTCCTTCTTACCTTAGAAGTGCAAACAGCTATGTTAGCGGGAAGCTGGGAAAACTGCTTCAATTCAAATACGTCACGCGCTGCCCATCGGCTCATGTGGTTTTCAGCTCTGCTTGATCCGATCACATTCTGGTTCGAGTGAATGTAAGCCACCTCCCGAACACCATCTAGGAAGTAATTGATGTTTAGTAAGTGATGTCTCATTATGAAGCAATATGGTTCCACATATTCTTTAAAAATTATCAGCAATGCACTACAAAACAGGTTATGTTTGTTTTATTTTTAATCTTTAAGAAAAATATTGTTTGTATGTTAACATCACACTATTATTTTTTAAAAACACTGAAAAGAGAAAGAGTTGAAATATATTGGTCTAGGTTAACTTGGAAATGACTTTTCCCTCTCATCACTATGAGAACTTCTGAGATTAGGTAACAATGTTTAGATTTAAACCTGAAATGAGGGTTTTGGCGAAGAGAAAAGTCATGGTGGAGGGTTGTCTGTGTGTATTTGTTGTCTCTGTTGACTTAGAAAAATTGTTTATGAATCTGAAGAACAGCGCTCGCCTCCGCTGCCCACAGTGATGGGGCGGGAGTGGGGCTGGGGACCAGGGAGTTTCATTTGGTTGGCTTTGATCAGTTTTACTGTTGGCTGTTTTGTCGTTTTTGTCATATGCCCAGAGAATGTCAAGACTGGGAGCTTTTTAGGAAATGAAAAAAATTAACTTACAGGTTTTATCTGAAAGAAGTTTAAAAAATGGCTACATTTTTTTATTGCTTTGCCTCTAGGCACCTAAAATTTACTTTTAAATTGTGGTCATCAAAGAGAAGGCTAGAACTGAGGTCTGCAGCAGCTCCCTCCAACAGCTCTGGCCAGAGCCTCAATCACCACCTTCAGCACGTGTGTGTTTCAGCCCTGGACCTCTCTCAACCAGAAGTGCCAATCACCTGAAAACAACCTGCTGTTAAACAACAAGACTAAAAGAGCAACTAAGATGATACTCTCCTAACATATTCAAACATTAGGTAGTATATACGGCAACAGATTAAAACCGTCAAAAGCATGGTTCTGGTAGAAAATTTACTCAGATTTTTCTTAATTTTGATGACATATTTTATGCATTATTCAAAGTAGCATTAGTTCCACACTAACTATTGACATATTTTATGCAGTAAAAAAAACCCCACAAAAAGTGAAAAAACTCAGCCGATTATTTAAAAAATAGTTTATGCAATAATTCCCCAAACCTAAAACCTAACTGTAGGGCACAAATCAAAGGATAGTCCAGTACTTAGTTACAACAGCCATCAAAACACACACCACAATCATCTTCTGAAGGAGACTACTAATAACCACAAAAGAAAGCTTTATTTGTAAATAAGTGAACACCATGATTAAGGTTTCTACATCAAAATATTTTCGCTTATATATCAGCTTCTTTCACATAGTTCTTTGAGTCCAACACTCTTGGAAGCAATGCTAAGTCTTAACATCACTTAACACATTCTCAGCAGATGGTAGCGGCAGGGGAAGTAGTTTTCCAATCTCTCTGAATCCCTACTTGCGACAGACAGCAAAACTACAGCCATGACAACTCTTACAACAAAATTAGATGATGAGATACCCCCATGAGCCCCAAAATACAAGCATCTGGGGACAAGCCACCAACAGCTACAAAGGGTCTGTGTGAAGGAAGAAGGAAGCAACAGGGTGGCATCTGATGGCTCTGAGAACAGGAAACCCAGAATAGACAACAGGTATTTACTGGAAAGCACAATGGGCCGCCTAGAGAACAGCAGCTGAATCTGGGAAGGTTTTCTGCTCCCCAACACTGACTAGGTGCAAGGGGCGCAGGGGAGAAGGCCTGAAGCGGCTAGCACGGGCTAGCCCTTAAGAACTCCCCAAATGGACCCACCAGAGCTCCTGCCCAGGTCAGGGCCATGCAATGAGGAAAAGCTCCTGGGAGGTCAAAATGAGCAGGATAGGAAGAACAGGGACAAGGGGAAGAGAAGGTCTAGAGCAAAGATGGGAGAGAATTCCACCATGGTTTTGAACAATACACAAAAATAACAGATAGGGATCTCTGAGACATTAGAAAGGACTTCCTAAACTCTGTCTCATTTAAAAAATTCAAAGCAAATAATTTCTATAAAAATGAGCAACAGGGTCAAATCTCCTAAAAATTATTACAAGAGAAAAGAGAATAAGCAGAATAATATTCCTACAATGGCAACATGCCAGAAAGCCATGCTCACAAACAGATTAAAACTGTAACTGATTTCAAAATGAGGTAAAAGATTTTTAAGAAAATGATAAAATACAAGATCCAACAAGATAAATCAGAATTAGAATAACTCAGAAATAAGTGACAGAACTCAGAAAAGACAGAGAACTTAAAAAATATATATATATTTCAGAAATGAAAACTAAACTAGAAGGAACATAAGAAACACAGTATATACTGCTTTAAGAAAATTAGAAGGAATGTTTTTAAGAGCAAAAAGAAATGAAAAAGATAAAAAAGGATTTCAGAGAATGTAACAAATACTGAAGATAGGCAAAGAAGATCCAACATTTGAGTAACAGGAGTCCCTGAAGAAGAAAGCCAAAGGAATAGAATAAGTAACTAAAAATATTAGTATAAGAACGTTTTTCTGAAATAAAAACCGAATTGAAACTACACTATAAGAACATTGACGCAGAATAACCAACACTGCTATGGACTGAATGTTTGTGTCCCCCCACATTCCTATGCTGAAGCTCCCAGTGCAATGGTATTTGGAGGTTAGGCCTTGGGAGATAATTAGGTCATAGAGATGAAGCTCTAATGAAAATGATTAGTGTCCTTACAAGAAGTGACACGAGAGGTGATTTCCCTCTCTGCCATGTGAGGACATAGCAAGAAGGCAACCATCTGTAAATCAGGAAGGAGGCCCTAACCACGAACCAAACCATGTTGGCACCCTCATCTTGGACTTCCAGCCTCCAGAACTGTGGGAAATAAATTTGTTTAAGCCGCCCAGTCTGTGGTACTTTCTTATAGCAGCCTGAGTCGACTAAGACAAACACCAAAACACAATCTAGTAAAACTACTGAATAATAATGAAAAGAAAAAACCCCCTTTGTGCATCTAGGGGGAAAAAGATGAACAGATGGCACACTACGTCATGCCAGAAGAAAATGAAGCTACATATTTAGGATACTCAAGAAAAGAAAGTGTGAGCCAAGAATTTTATATCCAGCAAAAATGACTTTTAAGTATAAAGAGCACAGACTGTTATCAACAAGAATCTCGGGAATATTATTCTCATGAGCACTTCCTGAGGGAACTACTAGAAAATAAGCTTCAGATGACCAAAATTACTCGAGAGACACTGACATAAGGACTGATGGGGAACATTAAATTTATAGTTACCTGCAAACAAGGATAATGACGTCTAAGAGGCGGGGCATTTACAGTGCAATGTCCGTATGTTCTGACAATGTAAACACAGTACATCCATTTTAAATTGGGAAGAAATGGGAGAACACATGCAAAAAACCCTTAATGTTTCCAGGAATCATAGTGCAGTAGTAGTGGTATTTTTATTCTTTGACTTTTGTGTAATATGGGATAAAACAAATGAGTAATTATGGAACGTTATAATTAAATCATTCCCTATATGCTTAAGAACCAGGATTATCAGTATGGAAGAAATGGTATACAAATGTGCTAGAGAAGAGGTTAAGTAAAAGCTCTATACTCTCAAGTTAAGCATCAATATAAATATGGAAGTATCAATAGAAACTCATCATGTATTTTATCATATATAAAAATACACATATGTACATAAACACACATATAAATATACACATAAGTATAAATATATATATACACACACATATAAATAGAAACCTATGTTCATATAAATATATATGTATGTACATACACACAAAAATAATCTGTCCAGTGAAAAGGCCCAGAAATAATGACCGAGCTAGTAGTAGCAATAATCATTCCTAGCACCAGACTGCGGTCTTGAAACACACTTTCTCACTAAATGAAACCAAGACTTCTTGGAGAAATGACTGATTCTAGGTCTGGGGCAGAAAATGTATAGATGATCCCGGAACATCTTGTAATACTAGATAGCAATCAAAGATGACTAGCATCATGTCAGAATGTCTCAGGAACCAAAATTCTCATGTCCAAAGGCTCCCACTGTCCAAAGATGGGACAATTGAGCCTCAATAATGATATTAATTGCAATGAATTGAGACTCATTAAATGTGTTTGAATCAATTAATTCATACGATTTTAAGAAAAGAATGGGTCATCCTCCAAGGATGATAGGGAATCCATTTATTATACTAAAAACTGGTAAAGATAGGAATTAAGTCTTTTTGCCTTCTCTGTATGAACTGTACTACTGGGTAATAGTAGATGAGGGGAAGTATCTCCTTATGGAAGCATTCTAACAAACAAATGAAAAAGAAATAAGAGAAGTAGAAAATATCATTGTGCTAACCTGAATGAATAAATAGTTACAGGCATTAAGCAACATTGGCTGCCAAGATTATAGAGACCAGCAAACATTTTGTGCCTCCCATGGTCTTGCCAAACTTTTGTCAAAGGGATTGAACTGGAGTTTGATACAGTCTCAGGAGCCAACTGCTCACTTGCAGGAAATACAGAGGGCAGAGAAATACGTTCAACTGTACCAATAGCACACAATCAGCAAAATGCAAATTGAGGAAAACTCTGCAGATAGCTCAAGTTCCTCAACAGATAAATCATAAGGAAATGAAAGAGAAGCAAGAGGAATCTTATAGATTGAAAGAGATTACATAAAGATTTTAAAAATAGGCAGGACAAAACTATAATGTTTAGGGATACACATTTGTGTGATAAAACCATAAAAATGCCAAAAAGTAATTACTGTAAAAGTTAGAATAATTAGTATTTGTAGGGGTAGGGGAGCTGTGATTCAGATGGGGCACATGGAGGGAGTCCTGGGGTAGATGACAAAGTTCTCTACCTCAACCTAGCTGGTCTTCCCTTTATCCTGCCACTCACCCATTTCCTCATTTGTGCTTCAACATAGCATGTTGATTGCAGGCCTATTTTATAAGCTAATTCAAGAATTTCTTACAGAACTATTTGATTGCACAAAACAAATATGCAAAGAAAAGTTTTCAGAATGTATCTGTAGTTACCTAAAAATTTATCCATTGATTCATACATCTGCGCTTGATTGACAACTCTCTCATTCGAAAATTTCATTGGTTTTCTGGGTATGAAAGTGCTATTTTTCTTATGGCTAGGCAATTTTGAAGAGAAACTGATTCTGTCTTTCATAGTTTCTGGTCTATGGCTCTGTTTAGAGAAAGTGATGTCGCTAACAGATAAATCATCATCTGAGGATGAAAAATCATCAACAGTCTGAGAGTTACAATCTCCGTCTGTTGCATACAGTTGGTTTGTTTTCTTCACTGTTTTAGGAAAAGTGTAAAGTTCTCTTTTCTTTTCTTTTTTTCTCTTAAACCTTAAAGAAGTAGTAGCTCTTTGCTTTCTTACTTTTGACTTGGAGGAAATTTCAATGTCATCAGACTCGTCACTAATATCACTGCTGCCTTTTCTTTTCATGATAGGTTTTAGGGTCAGGTTCTCAAGATTTAATTGTTTTGAAATTAGTCCATTTACTCTGAAGTCAGTCTTTTTATAATCACCATTATTTTTTATTTTTACAGGGTTTTCTGTTTCAGAATCTTCAGATCCATCCACAGGTGGCTTAAACCTTATACTGTTCTTAGGGACTTTCTGAGTTGTATATTGTGTGGGAAAGACGACGTCACTATCTTCCGATTCTGTGACATTCTGTAAAATGCAATGGTGGTCAGTTGTATTTTTAAAATTTTTCTCATCATCAAACTCAGAAGAAATCTTCTGTTCTAAAATCTTCTCACTTTTATCAAAAATGCATTTTTCATTTGGATTTAGGGTGTTGGCTAATTTCCGATATCTTGAAATACCAATAGAGTCTCGACTTTTATGACAATCAACATCTTTGGCTTCTGTTGAAAGGCACGTGGGTTGTTCATCAGAACTTTCATCATCAGAGGCAATATTTCCATCACCATCCTCAACTGCTTTAGACGTTGTCTCAAACACGTTAGAGAAACCACATTGGAGTAAGGTAAGTTGTGCGGGAGAACCCGATTTACTTGAGTCCCGTGGTTTGTTCTTAGCAGTCTTTAGTTTTGAGTTTCCCACTGCCTCCTCATCACTGAAATCACTGCAGAGATCACATGCCTCTTTGGCCAGTGGGTCTGCAGGTTGCTCTAGACCTCTGTGTTCTTGACAGTCAGGCTCTCTAGGCTATATAAGAAGCAATAATGGAAACATTAGAAAATGCTGAGATAATAATATTAAATTTATCACACAGGAAGGGAATTAAATTTGGGCAGATGATTTATATACAAGTACCTCACTTAGTATTTTCTAAAAGTACAAAATTTAATAAATAAATGTAAAGTATTTAATGTTCTGTCTGGTACACTCTTTCTCTTTTCAAGTTGAATAACTTTCAAAAACAAAGAAAAGTTTAAACTACAATACCACATGATCAAATGATTTATAAGAAAAGCACAGAGCAGAGTGGTCAGCTGCTAAGATGCTGGGGCCGATTCTGGTCTCAAAAGTGAAAAGCACACAATTGCTTACTGCAGTCCAGCAGATACTTCTAATCATGCTTTGCCAACAAAACAAATTTGTAGGAGTTAACGAAGTAGAGTTCACAACTGGAAAATAGTTCTAATTGATTAAAAATAAGAATAAGATATGATGCAATCTTGACCACTAGAAATAAAGAAAATATTGAAGATACTAAGTAAAATTTGCTAAAAATTTAATCCAATAATTATTTTATTCACATAAATCAGAACTAAATATATCCTTCAGTTTCTTAAAACTGAGACTTTATTAGCAAAAGATTTAGGGAAAGCATTATCCAGTAATACTTCTGCCAACACTTGATATTCATGTATTTCTATAAACTTAGAAAAATATTCACTCCATATGACAAATCATTGGGCTGGTATAAATTTATAGTTAAGTCCCCAAAACAAACAAGAAAAAACCAGCAACAACAATAACAAAAAAACCTTCCATGCATATTCTTTACTTTTAAAAAAGGCCTAATGATGACAACATAGGTTTTGTAGAATATGAGATGAGAAACTACTAAAAAGATCACAAGATCAAGGATTCAAACGAAATAGAGGGTTTGCTTGAGTCAGAGAATGATTCTGATGTCCGGATTTAATCATCTTAAATGTGCATTGATTGCTATTTTTCCATTTAATTTGTTGTTTAGTAAAAAATTATTTATTTAGGTTGGACTGGTCACCTTTACAGTGTGTTTAATTTTGAATTTACAGTTTGCTATAGTTAAAATTCCAGTTTGGATGTAAATGCCTGATGATTGCTCCTGAATTTGTTTTTATGATATGAAATGTTAAATTACCCTAAATTATTAATTTTACTGACAGGCCTCTGACTTTTTGTCCTTGATTTTTTTTTTAAAGAACTTGGCTTTTTTTTTTCTTTTTCTCCCCAAATCTCCCTGGTACATAGCTGTATATTTTAGTTGTGGGTTCTTCTAGTTGTGGCATGCGGGACGCTGCCTCACCATGGGTTGATGAGCGATGCTACGTCCGCGCCCGGGATCCGAACTGGTGAAACCCTGGGCCGCCGAAGCGGAGTGTGCGAACTTAACCACTCGGCCACGGGGGCCGGCCCCATAAAGACATTTTCTTTACTAATTGAGAAATAAATGAAAAAGGAAAAGAAACAAAATTTTCACAGTACATCTTTTCTAGAAATTCTAGGCTACAGATTCAAAAATGGCTTACTGTCTCTGGTTTGTGTACTCGAGGTTCCTCTTTCAACCAAGTCGTGGCTGTCATAACCCCAGCTTCCACTTGGCCTTCTCTCTGTGAAGAATGCAAATAACTGTGTAATATATGGGGTGAAAAACCCCAGATAAACACAAGCGACGGCATGCTAAAACTTGGGAGTTAAGAAAGGACAACGGAGTGCAGCTTGCTTTAGCTCTCTTAACGCTATTTTTCAATTTTCTAATTAAGGAACTCATATACAGTTTAGAAAACATTTAAAAATACTCATAACTCTTAGGTAGTAGGGAGACATACCAGAAGTGTGCTGGGCCATAAAATACTCCTACTTCTTGTCTTAAAGCTTACTTTTTCAGATAGAAAACTAATTATGTTTTTCAGCCAACTCCACTAAAAGCTCTAGTGGGGGGGTAAAGTGAAAAAATGCTATATATTTACCCAGCAACAATATCCATAATAACCATGTCTATATAATAATTATAGTAAGGACATATTAGCAACATTTCAAACAATCACAGATAATGTTGAGTATTGGGAACTTGACATTCTAGCCTATATTACTAGTGTATTTATTGTTCATATTCATTAAAATATGCTTAGTGATTCCTTCGGTGTAGTAGACATCAAAATGAAAAGGTCCATCTAACACGAAACTAAAAATAAAAGACCATTATATAATAGACTTGCTACATCTTTTGGGAAAGTATTTATGCTTTTAAAGCTTTTGGTATGTCCTTTAGCAGAGGTATTTAATGGCCTAGATTCTAGAATATTAAATTCTTCTTCAAAAGGAAATCAATTTATTTCACTTTTTAAGGCTTTATTTATTGATAGAACTCGAGAAAACAATACTACTATCACCAGGGTTACAAATGCCCTACTTACAAATACACAGATATACCAATGGCCTGATATCCAGGGCAACAAGTGAGAATCTCCCCACAGAGCTCTAGAGAATGATAAACAGTTCCTGAACTGCCCTTGAGAGCTTTTCTCTCAATGCCTATAGGCTATTACTGTAAGGGAATGGGAAGCCTCCTTCACAGTACTGCCTTTTTTTTTTCCAACAGAAGCTAAATGGCTACAACAGCTGCAACTGGCAGCATCAGAAATCCTCAAGCTATCAGAATCCCTTTATGATAGGTAAATGGCAACTCCAGTCTTCTGCTGCTCAGGCCAAACACCTTGGAGTCATCCTTAACTCTTCTCTTTTTCTCATACGCTATATCTGATCCATTAGCAAATCCTGTGAGCCCCACCTGGGTAATATATATCCAGAATCCAGCCACTTCTCAGGCCATCCACCACTATGAAACTGGCCCAAACCACCATATTCTCTTGGCTGGATTACTGCAGTATCCTCCTACTTGTCTTCTTGCTTCTGCTCTTGTACTTGCACAGTCTAATTCTTAATATTTAGTCTAGATGCTTTAGATCAGATCTGTCATTCTTCTGTTCAGAGACCTCTAATTGCTTTTTGTCTCACTCAAAGTCAAAGTCCCTGCATGATCTGGCTTCCTGTCATCTCTCTGGCCCCATCTTTGGCTCTCTTGCTTACTCCACTCCAGCCACTCTGGCCTCCCTGTCATTTGGAAGTCATGCTGGGCATGTTCCTCCCTCAGAGGCTGTGCATTTGTTCCTCTGTCTAAAACACATCTTCTGCCCTCGTCTCCTCAAAAAATCAAACGCAACCTCAGGGAGCACTGCCTTGGCTATCCCATCTAAAATTGCAGCACTCTTGCCTGGACAGTCTCCCTATTTCCCTTCCCCACTCTATCTTTTTTTATTGAGATACAATTTACATATAACACTGGGGACACTTAAGGTGGACAATGTGTTGATTTGACACATTTATATATTGCAATATCATTCCCCTGTAGCTTTAGCTAACACCTCTATCAAGTCACATAGTTATCATTTCGTTTTTGTGGTGAGAACATTTAAGATCTAGTCCCTTAGCAATTTTGAAGTCTATCATACAGTATTGTTGACTATAATCACTACGCTGTGCACGAGATCTTCAGAACTGCTTCATCTTCCACCTGCTCTATTTCTATCCTTAGAACCTATCATCATGCTACACTGTATGCTTCACTTATATTTTCTGTTTATTACTTGTCTCCCTCTAATAGAATGTAAATTTTTTGCAGGCAGGATTTTTTGTCTATTTTATTAATTTCTGCATGCCTTGCTCTATGATGTACAGTACCTGATATTTAGCATATACTCAATAAGTATTTGTAAAATTAACTCTCAATATCTATCTCTAAAGGGAAATCATGATATAGATAACAGAAAGTCAATGCAAAATAGGACAAAATTGCCCAGAAGTCATCAGATTAAAAGTGTTCTATAAATTCAAATTTCTACATCTTAAGACATTTTAAAAGGGATTTTCTACAACCTTTAAAAATTAAAAATGTATCACAGGAAATACTTCCTTTACTTTATAAGATAAGCTTCCATTGTACACTGCTTAGAATAATAATATTTTAAAACATCATCTGGCCAAAAGGAGCACGAATCTAATCAGGCATGAACAATTTTAAATTCTAGTTGATACAAATGAGAAATTTTAATTCAAAATTTAATTGAATATTGAGTGCTGATGATGCGCTTCGCAAGAAGTTGAACACATTTTACCATAAACAAAATATAGTACATGGAGGGTCCTGTCACTAATAAACAATCCTGGGGGAGAAACAAGATATACTTAGGACAACCAGAGAACAAGGTTAATAATTTGTCATGCTGAATATCTTATCTAACACTTGTTTAACAAAGGTGGCTATTCTGATAAAATAGAGAACTAAACTATTTGATATATGGCAAAAAACAGGATAAGTACTATAATGCTAAAATATTTTATAGAAAATGATTTCAAATTAGAAACATGGCTATAGGCTGGTATGTTGGGTAGAGCTCTGAAATGGAGGTAGGTTCTGAGGGGGGCCTGGAGGACAAACAAGGCTATTGATTAGAGAAGAGGAATGGGAAAGAACAAGTCCATGAAAGAAACGGCATATTCAAAACAAGAAAAAGAGAGAAAGGGGGACTTTAAATGGACTACTCAATTCAGAACCAAATAGTTACTATAAAATAAAAACTCAGCAGTATACATCAGACATTGTATAAGAGTTGTAATACTCACAAGACACAAATAATATATACCTTCCTCTCCCCGTCCCTCAGTGATCACTCTGAATTGCTACTGAACCTGCTAACACACGCTCACTGACATCACACGTTCATTACGTAAACGTTCTCTTCCACCTCCTGTCAAGAAGGTCCAAGTTCTTGAAGGACAGGGACCAAGTGTTCCTTGAACTGTTTCTATGGTACTTAGTTGATAAATGAAGTACATTAAGGTTTTACAACAAAGTCCTGGAACTTCAGGGATATATTCTTAAATTTTCTGAGACTTAGTTTCCTCATCTCTATGATGAGAGGGTTGCAAAAGATGATATTCCACGATTTTATGAAACTCCTGTCATTATCAACTAGAAAATAGGTTAATATCCTTAGTATTCTGGTATATTAAAGAATTTAAAAGACTTTTTTAAAAGGACATAAATATCCTATTTGAAGAATAAGAAACATCTGTGTGCTGAGGATGAACACAACTGGGAGAGTTTGAAATATTGGTGTGGAATTTTTATTGGGAACAGAAAACAAAAATCTCTGTGAGACATGAGGGTGAATCTCAGGGAGTATTTGGTCACTTAATCAAAACATATTTTATATTTTTGTTTATTTAGAAAAGTCTTTTTTAGTTCTTGACTTCAACAGCTGTTTTCAAAATAATAAATTTCTCTTCGCTAGTCTGAAAATCGCCTTGGAAGTCACACGGCCTAGTACATGTATCTGTATTTTTGTGTGTATCTTATTTATAACTACGCATGGGAAAATCTTAGTTTAGAGGTACAACAATTCATTTCCTATTTCTCTAAAAGAAGAAATTTAAACATAAGGCATTTTTTATAAGTAAACCAAAAATTCCTCTGAAAAGGCACCAGCAATTCTATTTCAAGTTTCCTGAGGGAAATAACTGTGTTTAAAATATTGAAAAGGTCAGAGAACAATTTCACACCTCCAGGATGTCCCTGGTAAGACAAGACTCGTGGGACCTTAGTTTGAAGAGATTATAGACCCCAAAAAGCTCTCCTTGATGCTCTTTTGATCCTTGAACTGCTTCAAAATATCGCTTGGCATTTTCACTTCCGACCACCACACAGTGAAGTTGCTAAAACAGAAAAAACACAAGATGTTTTTGAAGTGTTTGCTCAAACAATACGTCAGACTTTCCTGGCATTCCCTGTATATACACAGCTTTAGCTGGAGTAGGCAGAATCTCCTTAGAGAGGAAATTTTAATTTCCCTAGCAGACATTGCCATTATGGTAAAATAATAATAATCTGGACGGCCTTATTGAAGAAGAGATCTTCCATTTCCTATTTTATCTGTTTTCTACCAATTGAGTCAAGATCACATCTCTATGGAATAGCCACCTGATGTAAAATGTTTCATAATAAAGGCATACATTTGAATACACTTTTCTCCTTTCTAGACTCTTATTACAATAGAACTACTAAAACTGGCACAAATAAGGACTGTATCACCAAAGTTAAATTAAAATCTAAAGTAATTATATGACGATAATGTTGTTGTCAAACTAACTGTGGCCATGGTTACATTGTCAACTAACAGCAAAAACCCAATCACTGTTTAGAAACGCTGCATCTTTGAAACAACTGTGACTACAGAAAGAACACTGACATGGACCACTTCAGTATCAACATGAATGTGCTTCTTTCTTTATTGGGTGTTTTACTAAATGTAATGTGAATATAATCTGATTAACCCTATGTACACTTTGTTTCTTGGGAGAAACAAAGAATGCACAGAATAAAAAATAACTTCAGTCTACTGTTGATGGAAGGATTAGTAAGAGGCAGTACTTTATTGATTTTCATCAGAGCTGATTTGCACAGGAATAAATTACTCTAGGCAACTAAAATTATTCTTATTAACTACAGCTGCTATTTATTGCTACTCTTTAGCTGCTACTTACTACATGTGTAAGACTTTTACATTCTCTTTTAATCCCTACAACCCTATAAGACATCGTCATCTCTCTTTTAGAAATAAAGAAATTTAAGTTTAGAGAAATGAAGTGCCTTGCTCGCAGCTGTCCAGCTAGGAAGTGTCATTTCAAGAATTTATACCTGGGTTTGGCTGAATCCAAAATTTATACTTGTAACAATTTCTCATCTCCAAGATGTCCCTCTTAAAACAAGACCCTTGAGACCTTAGTTTGAAGAAGTTATGGATCACCATACCGACTTGATCAGTTTGATATCAATGTCCCAGAAACACGGGCTCTAGTCCTGGGAATACAGAATCACAATAGCAACTGACGCATCTCACAGCCCAGCTCCCCGATGATGTCACCCTTGCTACTGACTCTCCCTTAAACACGATATTGTCAGACTGCAGGGTTACCAAATACAATCACCAAAGTAATCTGTAAGCATTAATCTGAATCTTTATAATTGCCTACCAACGTTTTATTACAAAATTTATAGAAGGCACATTATTTTGTACTTAAAACAAGTTATCTAAAGTGGCTCTAGTAAACATGAAGGCCAGATGCATCCATCTGTGGGCTAACTACAAAAAAATCATGTTGGAATTCAAGAGAGTAGGGAAAAAAATCAGTAATTAGAAAATGTAGCTTAGTTTCTAGCTCAAGAAAACTACAAAATTGGATTTCTTCACAGCAATATAAAAGATATGCAAGAATTAAATAGAAGAAAAGGAATGTTCATCATGTTAAGGAGTTCATGACCCCTTCCTCCACCTTCAAGGCCAGTAGGTAGCATCTTCATATCTTTTTCTCTGACCCTCTGCTTCTGCTGTCACATCTTCTCTCCTTTCTCTGACCCTCCTGCCCATCCTTCTCCCTTTATAAGGACCCCTGGTGATTACATTGGGCCCATCCAGATAATCCAGGTGGGTTCAGAGGATTAGGTTGTGGATATCTTTGAGGGGACCATTATTAAACCTACCATAGCAAGGACGTGCAAAAAGAATGATGGGGCTTGTCAAAATGACACAGAAGCCACCTTGAAGGGGTTCCCACCGGCCAAAAATGAGACAGTTTGAACATCAAAATAAATAGTGATATTCAGTAGGTTGTAATCTGTTACTAAAATAGGATCCCATGAGTCCACAAAGATTGAAGAAATAAATAGAAGAGAAGAGAAAGCTCTACAAGTCTAAAATTAAGGTGTTGGCAGGGCCATGCTCTCTCTTAAAGTCCTAAGGGAAGACCCTTTCTTTCCTCTTCCTAGCTTCTAGTGGTTGCTGGTGATCCTGGGCATTCTTTTTTTCCTCCTTTAATTATTTTATTGAGGTCATATTGGCCTATAGCAGTGTGTAAATTTCAGGTGTACATTACTCTATTTCAGCTTCTATATAGACTGCATCATGTTCACCACCAATGGTCTAGTTTTATCTGTCGCTATATATATATATACACACACACGTGCTCCTTTAGCTCTTTCACCCTCGCTCTACCCTCTTCCCCTCTGGTAATCACCAACCTGTTCTCCTTATCTATGTGTTTGTTTATCTTTCACATACAAGTGAAATCATGTGGTATTTGAGTTTCTCTGTCTGACATTTCACTTAGCATAAAGCCTTCAATTTCCATCCATGTTGTTGCAAGTGACGCAATTTTGTCTTTTTTATAGCTGAGTGTATTTCACTGTGTGTGTGTGTGTGTATACATATATCACATCTTCTTTATCCACTCATCCCTTGATGGGCACCTAGGTTGCTTCCAAGTCTTGGCTATTGTGAATAATGCTGTGATGAACATAGGGGTGCATATATCTTTTTGAAATAGTGATTTCATATTCTTTGGAATAAATACTCAGTAGTGGGAAGGCTGGATCACATGGTATTTCTATTTTTAATTTTTTGAGAAATCTCCATACTGTTTTCTGTAGTGGCTGTACCAGTTTACACTCCCACCAGCAGTGTATGAGAGTTCGCTTTTCTCCACACCCTCTCTAACACTCATTATTTCTTGTCTTGTTAATTATAGCCATTTTGATGGGTGTAAGGTGATATCTCATTGTAGTTCTGATTTGCATTTCCCTAATAATTAGTGATACTGAACATCTTTTCATGTGCCTGTTGGCCATCTGTATATCTTCTTTGGAAGATGTCTGTTCACATCTTTTGTCCATTTTTTGATTGAGTTGCTGCTTTTTTTGTTGTTCAGTTGTATGAGTTCTTTATGTATTTTGGAAATTAACCCCTTGTCAAATATATGATTTGCAAATATTTTCTCCCAGTTGGTGTGTTGTCTTTTTATTTTGATGGTTTCCTTTGCCATGCATAAGCTTTTTAGTCTGATGTAGCCCTACTTGTTTATTTTTTCTTTTGTTTCTCTTGCCTGAGGAGAAACCATATTCAAAAAAGATACCGCTAAGACTGATGTCAAAGAGTGTACCACCCATGTTTTCTCCTAGGATTATTATGGTTACAGGTCTTACATTCAAGTCTTTAATCCATTTTGAGTTAATTTTTGTGTGTGGTATAAGATAATGGTCTACTTTCATTCTTTTGCATGTGGCTGTCCAGTTTTCCCAACACCATTTATTGAAGAGACTCTCCTTTCTCCATTGTATGTTCTTGATCCGTTTGTCAAAAATTAGCTGTCCATGGATGTGTGGGTTTACTTCTGGACTTCAATTCTATCCCATTGATCTGTGTGTCTGTTTTTCTGCCAGTACTATGCTGTTTTGATTACTATAGCTTTGTAGTATATTTTGAAGTCAGGGAGTGTGATACCTGCAGCTTTGTTCTTTTTTCTCGACAAAAAGAACTACAACCTCTGGCATTCCTTGGTTTGCAGCTGCATCACTCCAATCTTTGGTTCCATTATCACATGCATTCTCCCTATGTCTGTCTGTATTCAAATTTCCCTCTTATAAGGATATCAGTCATTGGATTAGGGCCCACCCTAATTCAGTATGATCTCATCTTAACTTAATTACATCTGCAAAGACTCTACTTCCAAATAAAATCCTCTTCACAGGTACCAGGGGTTAGGACTTCAAGGTCTCTTTTTCTGGGGTCAGGGAGAGAGAGATAATTCAATTTCTAAGAGAGACTTTGTCAAAGATTTCTCCATTTAAGTTCATGAGAGATATTGTTCTGTAATTTTCTGTTCTTGTAATCTCTTTGTCAAGTTTTGATATCAGGATCCTTCTATCTTTCTAAAGTAAATTGGAAGTGTTCCCTCCTCCTCTGCCTTCAAAAAGAATATTAAATGTTTTATAGAATTCACTGCTGAAGTCATCTAGGCCGGGATCTTTCTTTGTGAGAAAGTTTTGATTAAAAATTCACCTTTACTGACAATGTAGGGCTATTATCTTCCCTCATTTGTAGTTATTGCTTCTAAGTATCCAGTATCACTAATAGGAAGTTAGATGTCTATCTAATTCTAGTACAGTCACCCCTCCGTGTCTGCGGGGGATTGGTTCCAGGACTATACTGGGATGCCAAAATCCGAGGACGCTCAAGTCCTTTATTATAAAATGGCACAGTATTTGCAGATAACATATGCATATCCTCCCTTATACTTTAAATTATCTCTTGATTACTTATAATACTTAATACAATGTAAATGCTATGTAAATAATTGTTATGCTGTATTGCTTAGGAAATAATGATGAGAAAATAAAGTCTGTATGTGTTCAGTAATGATGCAGTGATCGTAGGCCTGATCTGCAGTTGGTTGGATGCTTGGATGCAGAACCTGTGGATATGGAGGGCCAACTGCACTACTGTACATAACTTTTCTCTCCAGAAAGTTATCTCCAGAAATTTTAAGGACTTCTCATTTTATCTCTGGTGTTTTGCAGTTAAGATGGCGTAAGTGTAGATCTATTTTCATTCATCCTATTTAGCATTGGGTGGGCCCATATAATCTGTGGACTCTTGTTTTCTACTTTTTATGTTGCTTTCTTTATTTAGGGTTTCTTCCCTTCTCTTCCTTTTGTTAGCTTCTTCAACTATAAGACTGATATTAGACTTCTAGATCTAGCATGCATTTCCCCTAACTTTTCTTACATGTATTCTATCTCTGTCTTTTTGCTCTGTAATCTAGAAGAATTGTTTGACTTTTCTTTTATATGAAAACTTTGGTCTTTGTTACTTAGCCTATTCCAGAGTTTTTCATTTTCTGGATCTCTAATGGATTCTTTTCCTAGTAGTCTGTTCTTGTTTTCAGGATCCTACAACCTCACTTACCTTTTGAAAATATTATTAATATTTCTTTAAAAATCTCCTTTACTCTTTTCTATTAATTCTGTTTTCCTTAAGGTTAATTTTTCTTTTGAGTGCCTGTATTAGTTCCTATGGCTCTTGTAACAAATTATTACAAACTTAGTGGGCTAAAACAACAGAAATTTATTATCTTACACTTCTGGAAGAGAGAAGTCTGAAATCAGTATTACTGGTCCAAAATCAGATGCCAGGAGGGCCATACTCCCTCCAGAGGCTCTAGGGAGAATCTATTCCTTGCCTTTTTCAGCTTCTGGTGGCTGCCAGCAGTCCTTAGCCATGTGACCATGTAGGGGAGGAAGACATTTCCTCTACCCTCTCTGGGTTCTTCTGGCCGGAGAACAAATTAAATTCACAAGGGACACAACAGCTGGAGAAAATTAAACAAAGCTTTATAACATGTATACATGGGAGAGGCTCAGGCAAGCTAAGCAACTCTCCAAAATGGCTGAAGCCACCACCTTAAATATCATATTCAGCTAAAGACAAAGGAGGATTTTGGGGGTGGGGAGAGTCAGTTACAGGAGGTTACCAGACAAGTGCAATAAACAGCAATAAGATTATTATGCAGATTTAAGTCCTTGCCTTCTGTATTGATAGGAATTTCTAGAGATAAGGTCATCCCCCCTACTTCCTGGTACAGAGAGACAACTTTACAGATGGAGATTTCCTTTACAAATGTAAATGTCTCTTAACAAAAGGGTAAGTAAATTCTACTTTTCAGTTGCTTTCCTGTCTGCAGTGTATTAAAAGTAACCAGCCCCAAATAATCCTCATGCCAAAGAGACATATCTTGGGGTGGCCAGTTCCAGGCCCCCACAACCACATCACTCTGTCTCTTCTGTCTGTGTCAGATTTCCCTTTGCTTCTTTCTTATAAGGACACTTGTGATTTGGGCCCACCTGGATAGTCCAGCCTAATCTCCCCATCTCAAAATTCCTTAATTTAATCACAGCTGCAAAGATCCTTTTTGCCACGTAAAGTAACATTTATAGGTTCCAGGGATTAGGACCTGATGTCTCTGAGAGCCATTTTCATAGTATTTATTTTCCTAAAGTGTGCAATAATTATTTTTCAGGTATTCATCTGTCTTCAAGTGCCTTACACGCTTCTCTCAGCCTACTGCAGTGATTATTCAAAGCCAGGGTAGGCGCAAGTATCTAACGTTCTGAGGAATGGAGGCACTTTCTTCTCGATTTCAGCAAAAATTTGGAGCTCTGTCTTGCTTCTTTGCTTCCAGAGTTTTCCAGTATTTATTGTTCCTACTTGAGAGCAGACACCTCTGTTGGCTGCAGTTTGGTACAATGGGAGTAAGATTGTAAGGGTTAAACCACTTTGTTAGATCAGCAATGACACCCTAAAGGGGAGGTGCCACCGTCACCCCAAAGCTCCCTTCTTTTTTAGTATCTGCTGACTTAGTCTAAGCTTAGAATATCCAGAAGTTGCACCTACTTTTTTCAGTAGTCTTTTTCTGACCAAATTTAGCTTGGTTTCTCCCTCCAATTGGATCCTGATTGCTTTTTGTTTTTCAGGGTTCCTCGTAATTTCTGGGCCACAGAGAGAACTCTTCTTGCCTTCCAAAATTTTTATAGGTGTTTTTAAAACATAATTTTTGGATGTTTTTTCCCCCAAAAGATTTGAGAAACACTTGGGAGGGTAGAGTATGTACACCATTTGCACCCAATCAATCTTTAAACCACATGTAATGACTTTTCCTTCCATGATTGCCATCTTATCTTTATTTGTGCCTACCAAGTTGTATGGCTGAATCTGCCTGAAGTGGCTCAAATTTTAAAAATATTTTAATAAGTAACTAGATCATACAAAGTTCTGAAAACTTAAATTACCCTCATCTTCTGAAGCCTTTTTATTATATATTACTATATAATATATAACAGGCCAGATTATTTCATTAAATGAGTCAGATGAATAGGTAAAAAGAAAATATATATAGTAATGAGATTGAGAAAAATTACTATGTGATTGAGGAAAGACTTTTACTTGTGACAAAGCTAAGATAATATTCTAAAGAACTACACCTAAGATGAAAAAAATAATATCCTACTTTTTTCCAAGATTGGTTAATTACGTCTGAAAAAAAAATTTTCAAGTAGTTGTGCTATACCAAGGCACAAAAAAATGAAACATTTCTGACAGAGCTCAATGCTTTAAGAAAGAACAAAAACTGCTGTGTACAATTCTATTTTTAGAATTTAGAAAATAGCATACATTTAAGATTGGATCATTCTTAGGTTAAGTACCACCACACATGGCAAATGTTTGCTCTTAAATAGATGCCAACTGAATATAAAGGGAGTAATTCAAATTTAACATTTATAATTAAACATGAACCTCATTCCAGATCTTCTCAAGTGAGCAGTTATAAACTAAATAAACTTTGTTTATTTAGAGGCATAAATAGAGTAGTAATCGATACCCTAAGGATATGAAAGAATTCATGCAATTTTAGATGAATACTAAAAGCAGCAGCACAGTAGGGTGAACACTTGAGTTCTATTCCCATAATTCCATTTACTGGAGTGTCTCTGGGTCCCAGTTTCATTATCTACAATATGAAATGGTTACATTAGATATCTCCAAGGCACTTCTCCCCAGTCTTCTTCATGTCATGGCACATACAGAAAGGTAACATATGAACATCTACCTGGAGTAAACAGAAGTTGTTACTCAAGGCTGGAAGCTGGTTGCCCAGACAGCTGTGGGATCAATGTTTCAACACACCTGTATTCCATCTGTGGCATACCATTATGTCTTGGCTCAGAGTTTGGCGGAGCTGTGACCTTGCTACTCAAATTGTGGTCAATAGACTAGTAGTGCTGGCACTTCCTGAAGCTTGTTAAAAATGCAGAATCTTGGGCTCCACCCAGACCCACTAAATCAGAATCTGTACTTTAAAGATCCCTAGGTGATTCATGAGCACATTAAAGTTTAAGATGTATCACTCTAAGAAAGTTTCAGCTCTAAAATTCAATGAGTCTAAGAAATAATCTGCTTTATGGAAATGTATTCTAGAGTGTATTTCATAATCTTATTAAATTCCACATTATAGTTAGAATAAAATTAACAACATATTTTTACACATATTTGTTACTAATTTTTGAAAACAGACAAATGTTTACTTCTTAGAAAAAGGGGAATATATTTACCTGCTTGTACACCTGTCGTAAGTACATGATCTCCTCCACCGTTCCCAAGGAGATTAGCCTAAGCACTTTGACATCCCTGCATTGCCCAATTCTATATGCTCTGCAAAAAGATGAACACAAAGCACATACAAGTCAAGTCCAACTGCGGGTTCAGGACATAGCTTTTGGACATAAAAATGCACAGATCAATGGAACAGAATTGAAAGCCCAGAAATAAAACCACACATCTATGGACAGCTAATCTTCGACAAAGAAGCTGAGGGCCTACAATGGAGAAAAGAAAGTCTCTTCAACAAATGGTGCTGGGAAAACTGGACAGCCACATGTAAAAGAATGAAAATTGACCATTCTCTTTCACCATTCACAAAAATAAACTCAAAATGGATCAAAGACCTAAAGATTAGGCCTGAAACAATAAGTCTCCTAGAAGAGAATATAGGCAGTACACTCTTTGACATCAGTTTCAAAAGAATCTTTTCGGACACCATAACCCCTCAGACAAGGGAAACAATAGAAAGAATAAACAAATGGGACTTCATCAGACTAAAGAGCTTCTTCAAGGCAAGGGAAAACAGGATTGAAACAAAAAAACAGCCCACTAATTGGGAAAAAATATTTACAAGTTATTTATCTGACAAAGGGTTAATTCTCCATAATATACAAAGAACTCACACAGCTCAACAACAAAAATCAAAAAACCCAATCAAAAAATGGGCAAGGGACATGAACAGACATTTCTCCAAAGAAGATATATGGATGGCCAATAGACACATGAAAAGATGCTCATCATCACTAATCATCAGGGAAATGCAAATCAAAACTACACTAAGATATCACCTTACACCTGTTAGAATGGCAAAAATATCCAAAACCAAGAGTGACAAATGTTGGAGAGGCTGTGGAGAAAAAGGAACCCTCATACACTATTGGTGGGAATGCAGCCACTATGGAAAACAGTATGGAGATTTCTCAAAAAGTTAAAAATAGAAATACCTTATGACCCAGCCATCCCACTACTGGGTATCTATCCTAAGGACCTGAAATCAGCAATTCCAAAAGTCCCATGCACCCCTATGTTCATCGCAGCATTATTCACAATAGCCAAGCCATGGAACCAACCTATGTGCCCAGCAACTGATGACTGGATAAAGAAGATATGGTATATATATATACAATGGAATACTATTCAGCCATAAAAATGGACATCCCATTCACAAGAACATGGATAGACCTTGAGGGTATTATGTTGAGTGAAATAAGCCAGACAGAGAAAGACGAACTCTGTATGACTCCACTCATAGGTAGTAGTTAACATATAGACAAAGAGAACTGATAGGTGGTTACCAGGGGAAAGGGGGGGTGGGGGGAGGGCACTAAGGGTGAAGTGGTGTACCTACAACATGACTAATAATAATGTACAACTGTAATTTCACAAGGTTGTTAACTATCATAATCTTAATAAAAAAAATACATGTACCTAATTAAAAAAAAGGAACATTACTAAAATTTTAATTAATTAAAAAAGAAATATTTTATGTTTAGATATGCTATATTATTTAATTATAACGCAAAAATAGAAATACCAGTCAGTGAAGAGAAAATTATTACAGAAGAAATTTACATATCAACTTCATTGCTGTTTTTGGACATCACCTTGCATTGTCCAAAAACTTTTCCTAAGTTCAGATTTTTCTTTTACAGCAGTCTTAAGCTTATGAACAGGTTGTGTTCTCAAATTATTCCATTTATATAAAACTCTAAAAATGCAAACTAATCCATAGAAACAGAAAGCAGATCAGCGGTTGCTTGGGAACAGGGGCGTGGGGAGGGGCAGGAGGGATGGACTACAAAGGGGTGCAAGGAACATTTGTGGAGTGATTAATGGTTACTATCTTGATTGTGGTGGTTGCACAGGTGCATATATATATATCTCAAAACTTAATCATACACTTTAAATATGTGCAGTTTACTGGACATTAATTACATCTAAATGAAACTCTTAAAAAAAAAACTGGCCAGTTAATTACCTGGCCAGCCTATGGAAGTGCAGACTTACAGCCCTCATCCACAGAGACGTCCACGCACTCGGTATGACTGTATTAATCACTCAGTTGACTAGTACTCCAGATGTTCTGAAATGGACCATAGTGCTAACTAAAACTCTAACCTGACTGCCACACTGGTTAACTATGGGTCTCGTCCCTGCAGCTTCTCCCAGGTGGAGGCTTCACTGGATGCTGTGAATGAGGTCGCCTGTTTCTAACTACCTGTTACAGTCATGAGGGATCAGGGGCAAGGCCACACTGTCTCATACTTGACAATGTTACAATTTGGGGGAATTTTTTTTACCAACATTTACTGATTCAATCTTCTTGCTAGTAAGTCTAGTCGTATTTTCTATTGCTCCATGATTCAGTCTTGGTAGGTTGTATTTTTCTAGGAATTTGTCCATTTCATGTAGGTTATCCAATTTGTTGGTGTGCAATTATTTATAGTAGTGTTTTATAATCCTATTCATTTCTGTAAAATCAGTAGTAATGTCCCTCTTTTCATTTCTGATTTTAATGACTTCAATTTTCTTTTTTTCTTAGACAATCTAGCTGAAGATTTGTCAAGTTTGCTAATCTTTTTGAAAAAATAACTCTCAGTTTTCTTGATCTTTTTCCATTGTTTTTCTAGTCTCTATTTCATTCATCTCTGTTCTAATCTTTTATTATTTTCTTCAATTTGCTAGCTCTGGGTTTAGCTTGTTCTTCTTTTTGTAGTTCCTCAAGATATAACGTCAGATAGCTGATGTGAGCCCTTTCTTCTTTTTTAATGTTAAGTGTTTAAATAAACTTCCCTCTTAGTACTGCTTTCACTGCACCCCAGAAGTTTTGGTATATTGTGTTTTCATTTTCATTTTTATCAGGATATTTCCTAATTTCCCTTGTGATGCATTGTTTGTTTAAGAATGTGTTCTTTAATTTCAACATATCCGTGAGTTTTCTGCTGTTTATTTCTATTTTCATTCTATGGTGATTGGAAAAGAAACTGTATGATTTCAACCTTTTAAAATTTATTAAGATTTGTTTTGTGGCCTAACAGATGGTCTATAGTGGAGAATGTTCCACATGTACTTGAGAAAAATGTGTATTCTTTTTATTTTTGGTGAGGAAGATTGGCCCTGAGCTAACACCTATTGCTAATCTTCCTCGTTTTGCTTGAGGAAGATTGTTGCTGAGCTAACATCTGTGCCAATCTTACTCTATTTTGTATGTAGGATGCCACCACAGCATGGTTTGATAAGTGGTGTGTAGGTCTGCACCTGGGATCCAAATCTGCAAACCCTAGGCTGCTGCAGCAGAGCGCGTGAACTTAACTACTACACCACCAGGCAGCCCCAAGAATGTGTATACTGATGTTGCTAGAAGGAGAGTTCTGTATACGTCTGTGTTGTTCAGCTCCTCTCTTTCCTTACTGATCTTCTGACTGGATGTTCTAACTACTACTGAAAGTGGACTACTGAAGTCTCCTACTATTATTGTAGACCTGTCTATTTTTCCTTTCAATTCTGTCAATGTTTGCTTTATACATTTTGGAGCTCAGATGTTTGGTGCATTTACGTTTATAATTGTTATAGCTTTTTTGTGAATTGAATCTTTTTTCATTATATATACCCTTCTTTGTCTCTTATAATAGTTTTCAACTTAAAGTCTATTTTATCTGATATTAGTGTAACCACCCCTGCTCTCTTTTGGTTTCTATTTGCATGGAATATCTTTTTCCATTCTTTCACTTTCAACCTATACATATCCTTAGATCTAAAGTGAGCATATATAGACAGCATATAGTTGGATACTGTTTTTTTTAATCCATTCTAATCTATACTTTTGATTGGGAAGTTTAATCCATTTACATTTAAAGTAATTAATAATAGGGAAGGACTTACTTTTGCCATTTTATTTGTTTTCTGTATGTGTTATAGCTATTTTGTCCCTCATTTAGTCCATTACTCCCTTCCTTTATGTTTACTTGATTTTTTTAATGACACATTTGGATTCCTTTCTCATTTCCTTTTGTGTATATTCTATAGATATTTTCTTTGTGGTTACCATGGAGATTACATATAATATGAAAAAGTTATAACAATCTATCTTAAATTGATACCAACTTAACTCCAATTACAGTAAAAAACACTCCTTTACAGCTCCACCCCCTACTTTCATGTTATTGATGCCACAAATTATCTTTATATGTCATTTATTCATTAACACAGATTTATAATTACTTTTACGCATTTGTATTTTAAGTCCTATAGAAAACGAAAAGTCAAATTACAAACCAAAATTACAATTATACTGGTTTTTATATTTGTCCATGTACTTACCTGTACCGGAGAAATTTATATTTTCATATGGCTTTGCATTACTGTCAGAGTTCTTTCATTTGAACTTGAAAGTCTCTCTTTAGCATGTCTTGTAGGGCAGGTCTAGTGGTAACAAACTCCCTCACCTTTTATTTGGGAAACTCTTAATTTTTCCCTTCATTTTTGAAGGACAGTTTTGCCCAATATAGAATTCTCAGTTGATAGCTTTTTCTTTTGGTACTTTAAACATAACATCCCACTGCCCTCTGGCCTGCAAGGTTTCTGCTGAGAAATCCACTGATAATCTTACTGGGGATCCCTTATACATTACAAGTTGCTTTTCTTTTGCTGCTTCCAAGAATCTCTCTGTCTTTGACATTTGACAGTTTGATGATAACATGTCTCAGTGTGGGTCTCTGGATTTTATCCTACCTAGAGTTTGTTGAGCTTCCTGTGTTTGTATATCTGTCTTTCCTCAAATTTGGGAAGTTATTTTCTCAGTCATTATTTCTTAAAATAACTTTCTTTCCTTTTCTCTCTTTTCTCTTGGGAATCACATAATGTTTGTATTGGTCTACATAATGTATTCCAGAGTCCCTTAGGCTATGTTCATTTTTCTTCATTTTTTTTTCGTTTTTGCACCTCAGATCTGTCTTGAAGTTTGCTGATTCTTTCTTCTGCCTACTTGAGTCTGATGAATCCGTCTAGTGATTCTTTTCAATTCAGTTATTGTATTTTTCAGGTCCAGAATTTCTGCTGCCCTTTTTTTTTATAATTTCTACCTCTTTATTGAGATTCTCATTTTGCTTATATACTGTTTTCCTGATTTCCTTTAGCTCTTTGCCCACATTTTCATTTAACTCTTAAGAGTTAGGACAACTGTTTTAAAGTCTTTGTCTAGTAAGTCTTATGCCTGTGTTTTTTCAGGGATGGTTTCTGGAAATTTATTTTGTTCCTTGGAATGGGCTATGTTTTCCCGTTTCTTTGGATGCCTTCTCTTTTTTTGTTGTTAAAAATGGGACATTTGATAAAACAGCCACCTCTCCCAGTCTTTGCAGCCTGGTATGGAAAACATTCATTAGTTAGCAGGGCATGTTTTGAGACTTGGGAGCAGCTCAGGGTGAGGGCTTAAAATCTTCTTAGGTCATTTCTGGTTATGTATCCTGCCTGGGCCTGTGTGTGTGAGTGTGTGTTTTCAGATTTCCCCTGTATACACCGCTGCTTTTAAATGTCTTAATTTCCCAAAGAGTCTCACACCTCAGCTTCTTCTCAGGGCCTTAGATATTATATGGTTTTTATATTATATATATTATATATACATGTATATTATAAATATCATATTCCTCCACCTGTAATCTCACGTCCCACGTGTCTGCAGGTGTGTGGTCCCACTCCAGCTTTCAAGCACCATGGAGCCTACCACTGCTTTCCACAGCTTCTGCCAGTCTGAGATCCAAGCTATGCCACCATTCCTCATCTGAGCTTTGAGTCAAGTGAAACAGAAACCAGTCCCTTTGGTGGCCCACAGACAGGTTAGAAAGTCACAAAGGACTTCTGTATTGATCCTTCCAGCCTGAGGGAGGGAACTGGGAATTGGTTGCTTCCTCATAGTCATGTGAGATCAGGGAGGGGGTGAGGCAAGGATGAGTAAAAATGTCACAAAATTTCCTACAGTTTTGAATGTAGTTTCTTCTTGATTGGGAACTTCCCTAGTTACTGTAGATCTTTGACTAGTCCAAAGAGCTCCTATAATATTATTTTAATCAGTCTCTAGTTGTTTTTCTAATCCTTTCATGGGAGAACAAGTACCTACAGCTTCCTAGTCTGCCATCCTGCTGTCATCACTCTTTGATTTCCTCTTTAATACAGAGTTGTTTAAAAATGCCCATATGGCTAGATTTCTATTAGCTACATGTTTATTGTTATTTTTAGTTTTTTTCTTTTGTATTCATCATGGAATCTAGTCTTTGTGATTTCTATTAAAATATATAGTCATTTAAAAAATGCTTTACAAATGTTTGAAAGATTGGGTATTCTCAGTTGTTATAAGGTTATGAATATTTATTAACTTAAGCTGGATAACTATTACTCAAATAATTTCTGTACTTTTTTCGTCAAGTTGGTCTATTAATTTTTGAGAGAGGGATATTAAGTTTCCCATCATGATTATGAATTTGTCCATTTCTCATCACATTATAAGAGTTTTGGCTTTATTATGTAGTGACTATTACAGCTTCCTCGTGGATTGCACCCCATTTTGTTTGCCTTAATGCATTTTGCCTTGAGTTCTATTAATATTTTGCTTGAAATTAATATTGCCACTCTTTCTCATTTTTTTGTTACCATCTCCCTGATTAGATATTGTTCTATATTTTTATTTTTAACCTTCTATGTCTTTTTTAATTTTATATTTATACATCATAATAAGCATAAATCTGAATCTAATTTTTCCTTTTTGCCTTCTCTGTTTTTTAAAAAAGGGATTCAAGTTTACCCATTCAAATTTATGTCTGGTCTTATTTCTGACAGTTTATGTTATGTTTTGTATTTGCCATGTTTTCAGAATTTCCTTCACCTTCCCCACACACTCATATTTCCTATCATTTACTGAAATAATTACATTTTCTCAGTGTTCCTTTAAAATTTCTTTTGAAGTTCTGTTTGGACATTTTGCAACTAATTTCCAGTGTTTCTCAAAGTAGATTCAAGGATCAATTGTATCACAGTCACCTTGGGTGGTTTTCTAAAAAATTGTGGTAAAATGTGCATAACATAAGATTTACCATTTTAACTATTTTCAAATGTACAGTTTAGTGGCATAAAGAAAATTCACATTGTTTTACAACTATCACCATCATCCATCTCTTTGACTTTGTCATCATCCCAAACTAAAATCTTGCACCCATTACACAATAACTCCCCACTCACTCCCTCCTCCAGGCCCTGGTAACCCTTCTACTCTCTGTCTCTATGAATTTGACTATTCCAGATACCTCATGTAAGTGGTATCATATAATCTGGCTTATTTCAATTAGCATAATGTCTTAAAGATTCATCCATATTGTAGTATGTTATCAGAATTACATTATTTTTGTTTGTTTCTATATGAGATGATGGATATTAACTAAACTATTGCAATAATCATTTCCCAATATATGTAAGTCATTATGCTGTGCACCTTAAACTTATACAGTGCTGTATGTCAATTACATCTCAATAAAACCGAAAGAAAAAAAAGAATTCCATTCCTTTTTAAGGCTGAAAAATATTCCATTATATGTATATAACACATTTAGTTTATCCATTCATCCATCAATGGACATTTGCGATGTTTCCACCTTTTGGCTATTGTGAATAATGCTGCTACGAACATGGGTATACAAACATCTGTTTGAGCTCCTGCTTTCAATTCTTTGGGTATATACCCAGAAGTGGAATTGCTGGATGATATGGTAACATTATGTTTAATTTTTTTGATGACCACCATATTGTTTTCCACAGAAGCTGCACCATTTTACATTCCCACCAGCAATGCACAAGAGTTCCAATGTCTCCGTATCCTCACCAAGACTCATTCTCCATTTGTTGATAATAGTCTTCCTAATGGGTGTGAAGTGATATCTCATTGTAGTTTTATTTGCATTTCCCTAATGTTTAGTGAAGTTGAGCATCTTTTCATGTGCTTATGGGTCATTTGTATGTCCTTTTTGGAGAAATGTCTACTCAAGTCCTTTTCCCATTTTTGAATTGGGTTGTTACTTCTTGTTGTTGAGTTTTAGGAATTCTTTATATATTCTAGATATTAACTCTTTATCACATATGTGATTTGCAAATATTTTCTCCTATTCCGTGGGTTGCCTATTGTCCTTTGATGTACAACCTGAGGTGTTTTTTAAAATGTAGACTGTAGAGCCTCACTCTAGACCTACAGAAGTAGAATGCCTAGAGGGTAAAGCCTGAGCATCTATGTTTTTAAAAAGAGTAACAAGTGATTATTATGCCTGACTCTTAGTTGTTGCCCTTAAACTTTCTGCTAGCATTTAAAAACATTTTTTGGAATAAATTTGAAAGCTTACCAGGATATCCTAATCCTTCCTGATGAAAGAAAATTTTGCCTTCTTCCCTTTATGTTTTACTGAAATTATGTGGAGTTTTAGTTCTTAATTACTATTAATTGGGGGCCGGCCTGGTGGCGCAGCGGTTAAGCGCACACGATCTGCTTAGGCAGCCCAGGGTTTGCTGGTTCAGATCCTGGGTGCGGACACGGCACCACTTGTCAAGCCATGTCGTGGCAGGCGTCCCACATATAAAGTAGAGGAAGATGGGAACGGACGTTAGCTCAGGGCCAGCCTTCCTCAGCGAAAAGAGGAGGATTGGCGGCAGATGTTAGCTCAGAGCTAATCTTCCTCAAAAAAAAAAAAAGAAAGTTATTATTAATTTTCTTACACCATCTCTTCATATTTTTGAGAATTCTTTCTTTATAACTATATTAGCCTCTCAGCCAAACTATCAACAAATATTTAGACTTAACTACCAATAGCAGAGCTTTTTTTGAGTATCACTGCTTTTTTTATGTCTTCTTTGTACACAGATTAATGTCTCATTTGTCGGATTCCATCCTTGAATAATGTTTTCAGACCATGGGTAACACATTTTCTCAGTTCCTAGATGTCAACAGTTGCTTTATTTTGCTTTCACATATTGATACATTAGCCATTGATTACAACTACAAGTCAATATTTTCTTTTAGATATAGTCATATGAATTTTGTCACACGGACAACTCTTGTCTTTCAGAATTCTACAATGCAGATGAAAAGTCTGTTCGTCAAAGTTTGATCTGCAGAAATGAGTGAGATTCTCATTTCTTTGTGGATAACCTGTTTTGCTCTTTTTTTGTCTTTATTTTTATACATAATTTTCTCTCTCTCTTTCTCACTCTGGCATCTTTTAGCCCTATTCTTTATCTTTGGAACTTAGAAACATCACCAAGATGTGTCCATGTATGTGTTTTCTCCCAGCCAGTCATTATTTGTGCTCTAAGATATTCATTCTTTTTATTTTCCATATCAATTTCCATGTTAGTCCTCCCCATTTTACTATTCAGGCCTTCTACTAGTAACCAGAAGATTTTGGTACTTTTTGGTAAAAGTTTTAATTTCTAAGAATTTCTGTTTTTGTTTTCTATGCATTTTTTTTCATGATGTCCTATTCTTATTTCCTTCAGGGTCTGTTTTTCACCTTAGCCTATTTCTTTCATAGTACTGGTTTTATTAAAATGTCTCATAACTTTTAATTTTTCACTCATAATTACAAATGAGGAACTGAGTGGATTGTACAGGAAAGCTGGTCAGGGTTTCCAAGCAGGTGCACAGGTCTATTTAATCATTTCCCCCTTTTTGTGTCCTGTGAAGATGTGGGATTCCTTCAGACTCAGCTCTGCTTTATGATCTAGTTCTGATGGTCACTGCAGGAACCTTCTGTCAGTGAGATTTCTCTTACTTATAAAATTCATGAAACGATTCTTTCAGCTTTAATCAAGGAGCATCTGTCACAGGCTGACCCCTCCATATGTATGAGCTGTGGAAGAGGGATCTGCTTTAGAGTCAGCACATTAATTAATTTCCCAGAAGGATGCACTCTGGTCTATTTCCACAACCCGTAGCTGCTGACTTCATGCTTGAAATTTCTCTACGCTCTCCTGCTGACTTTGGATTGTAGTTTTTCTCTGCTGGTTTCTTGATCATACAGATTCTGTACACCTTCTATCTTCCAGAAGTTTCTCAAAACTTCTGATTTACTAGTAGTGACCTTTCCTATTTTCCTGCAGTATTATAGATTTATTCTTTCTTCTTAAATAAATTCTGTCATAACAATGGGATTTTGAGAAGGGTAGAAAATAAATGGCTATTATTGGCCTGCCATTTAGATTCAGAAGTTCACAGTTATCTTAAACAGAAGTGTTTACAATGTTTTCCTCGTCTTCTAATCACAGTCATACTATAAGCAACCTAAAAAATTCAGGAGCATTTTTAGATTAAAAGTATGTGCAGGTCACTAAGTTTTGTCAGTATTATACCTGTCAATGGCTTGAAGATCATTGGCTGGATTCCAAGTGGGATCAAATAAGACAACAACATTGGCACCAACAAAATTGAGGCCTAGCCCACCAGCCCTGGAGGAAACAGAAAACAGCATATTAAAACAGTAAAAAAAAAAAATTGTTGCTCTGTGACTCAATTGTGCCAAGTTTTTATAACCAGATCAACACAATATTGCACCATCATCATAAAAGTAAGGTGCTTAAAGCACAAATATGCCACAAATAGAACAGCTAAGGAATATTCTTTTACTACCACTCCAGAATATCCATAAAACTTTTGACCATTAGAGCCCATGTAAGTAGATTATGCTGGTTTTTACATTTTTTTTGGATACTCAAATCTATTTCTATAAGATTTTCCTAACGTAATTTTAAAAAACTGTTAGCATATTCCAGCTAAATAAAGTAATATACATATTTTAAAAAATCAATCCAGGGGCTGGCCTGGTGGCATAGTGGTTAATTAAGTTGATGTGCTTTGCCTTGGTGGCCTGGGGTTTGTGGGTTTGGATCCCGGGTGTGGACTTACACACTGCTCACTGAGCCATGTTGTGGCAGTCCCACATACAAAAAAAAAAGAGGAAGACTGGCAACAGATGTTAGCTCAGGGCTAATCTTCCTTGCCAAAAGAAAAAAAAAATCAATACAGGAGTAGATGCACTTTTCCTTATTCCTGAGAAATGCTCTCATCTTTCTGGGGAAGTTAAGATATAGCTTTCTGGAATAAAGGTAAGAGAAATACAACATAATTTTTCTCAAGAGCCTTTCAAACTATGATTCATGGTGTTGGAATATTTAGAGGCACCTAAATCATCTGGAAAAATTGACCTTTGGAGTATAGTAACCCAAATCCTTAATTTAATCCTTGTAAGTGAATAACTATGAAAACATTACAGTTCAAGTTACATGGTTTGCTTAGAAAGTTGTTTCTAGTCAATCAGTGTGTGATTCTGAAAGTTTACATGAAGAATGAACTTGTGCCTGGTACTCATGCTATAGATAGTCTCTCTCCTGCTTATACAGAAAGTCAAAAGTTTTATCTTCATTTTATTTGACCTATGGTTAAAATACACACATATATTTTTGACAGTATTTATTAATGTCAAATTACTTAATGGCTTTGTTACATTTATTTTTTTAGCAGCCAAAACATATCAGAATACTATTAATTCCTTTTGGAATGAAGTTATTTCTAAAGATATCTTTTCTAAAGGTATCTTTCAGCAAAACTGGATGTACACAGTATTCATCTACAGAGTTAAAGATTTCAGCTTCCTGCAAAGCTTATCAGCTTTTATATAACGGTAACTGTTATCTTCCTACGTTTTGAATTTTCTGGTCTACATACCCTATATTTAATAATTATTTTATGATATAACAATGACAAAATTTTGCATTTTTTAAAAGGAAAGCAAAACTAAAGTCCAAGAACAAAATTATTCTCTTCAACAGTTTTTCTAATCTCAACTTTCAAAGTCTTTCTCATTCCTTAGATCCTCCACATTCTATTCTAGTATTAAATAAGTATATCAAAAAGTATACTTTAACCATTTTTTAACGTTCCACAAAAAAGGGCTTCAATGAATTAAGTTTTATGGTTATGTATTAACTATTATAAAGGGCCAATTGAAGTATTCATTTAAAGAATGCATTTTAGAAAACCTAAATAAATGAAGAGATACCATGTTCATGGATAGGAAGGTTCAATATCATAAAAATGCCAATTTTCCTCAAAGTCATTTATAAATTCAACAACTCTAATAAAAATCTTAACCCAAGGAAAAAATGCTTCTTTAATTAACTGAATGAGATGATTATGGGAAGCTAAGCTTTAAGGTGTTGATGTTCCTGAATAAAGATAATTCTGAGAACAAAAGAGCTTAGAAAGCAAGAAAAATTTTAGACTAAAAATTATTTCAAATAATATAAGATTGGAAAATGACATTTTTCAGAATGTAGAGCAAAGATAAAAACATAAAATATGAGAGAAAAGTTCAGAGATTTAAAGAATAAATATAGGAGCTCTAAAATCTGACAACCTAGCATGCAAGCTAGAGAGGGAAAATGGAAGAGAAGCCAAAGAAATAATCAAAGAGAATTTTCCAGAGTTAAAAAAGAATAAAGCCTTCAGATTGTGCCCAGCACAATAAATAAACAAAGACCCACACCAAGACTCAAATATCACTATGAAATTTCAGAATACCACAGATGAAGAGAAACTCCTGTGAGTTCCCAAAGGGGAATGAGAATCAGACTGGCATTAGACATCGATTAAGCAACACTAAATACCAGGAAACAATGCTGTGATAACTTCAGTCTAGAATTCTACAGTTGGCCAAAATAGCAGTTAAGTGAGAGAGCACATAAAAGACATTTTTCTGATATTCAAAGATGCAGAAAGTTTACTTTCTATACAACCTGTCTTACAAAGTTACTTGAAGATATTCTTCAGTAAAACAAGGGGGCAAACCAAGAATGAAGATGGCATGAAATCCAGGAAAAATGGATCCAATGCAGAAGAGAGTGAAAGATAACTTCAAGATAATAGTTCCTTATCAGGCCCTAGAGAGTAGCCAGTCCAGATTGAAAACAGAGAACAAAAGCCTTCAGGAGGAAGTTCTTCAGGATACAAAGGACTCAAGAGAAAAGAAAGTGTGAATGTGAATTAGTAATATATTGAAGATTACTATCACAAAAGGCAAGAATACACTGAGGGAAAAAAACTGAATAAGAAAGTCACGACTGAAATATGAAGTGAACTGAACTGTGCAAACATAAGACGACAGCAGAAGTGTTAGAAAAGAGAACTCATTTGAGCTTGATATTAAGACTATTCTCCTTGAACTGGCCGAGAGATCATGAACATTCAGAGAAGTTCCCTTAGCACTACATGCTCCAGCATTAAACAGTGTCCACAAAATCCTAATAATGTAAATGCTGTTTTGTAGCCTCCAAATTTTTGAGCCATCCTATGGACAGAGCACAGAAGACTTAGTTATTGTTGCAGGACTTAGTGAAAATTACTATCCCTGATGAGGTAAAAGTTAAAATAGTTGACAGATCATATGGACAGGCGACAAAAGTAGAAGAAAGGGTGGGTATGTGCTAATGCTAATACCACACATTACAAGCACTTAGAAGATACCATAGAAAGTTGATGGACTAAACATCAAAAACTGAAGTATATTATTTAAAGATACAAAAGTAATTCATAGACAAATAAAAATAGTAAAGACTGTGTGGAAAGTGGGGAAAGGGTAGTGTAAGTAGACTAAATCCTCCTCTTTCATAACAGACTCCAAGATGTGTAAAGTTGATAAACTAAAAGATAAAGAAGACTTAGGATTCTGGGTAAAACGATGGACTAAGCCAACATGAAAACTTTTCTGCTACAACACCTATAAATTAAATACAAACAATTGCAAAATGAGAAAAACAAAACAAAAACTGAGCCTCTGTGTCTTTTGCAAAACATAGCTGAAGAATGTATTTATTCTGTCATGTAAGGTTCTTTATGTAAAGACTCATGCAACAAATTATTCCTTGAATTTACAGGAAAATAGGAATCCAAAACTTCTTCCCTTGCCTTTGTTGGGATGCCTTGCAGAAGTCAAAGCAAAACTACAGTAGTGCACAACTCCTAAGCCAGTCTCCAAAGGATTTCCACAGAGGAAAAAGTCCCACTGAGGACAAGCGCAAAATAGGAAACTACAACGTGTGAAGAAACCACCTACCACAAGCAAGAGCCAGAGGCAATAACAGGCAGAAACATTAGTTCCCATAAGTACAGGAGTTAACAGAGCAGAAATGCCATTCACAAAGAGATTTAAAAAAATAATGATTGGAATTATTAAAGAAATAAAGAAAGGCTAGAAACCATAAAGAACAAAATATAAGTAAAAATTAGGCTGATTAGAAAAGTATCAATAGGACTTCTAAAAATGAAAAATACAGTCTTTAAAAATTAAAAATTCAATGAATGGGTTAAACAGCAATTTGTAAGATCTGAAGAGATCATTAGCAGCTTTATGGCAGATCTTATCATTTTAGACTGGTGGCGAGCAGAGGAGCAGTGAGACATGACTGCTTGTTTTACGTTCTACAGTATTTGAACTGTTGTTGAAGGCATTATTGCCCTGAAAACATTATTTAAAAATTAAGCATGACTATGTGTGTTTTATAAAACCTAACTGAAGGTAGTATTCTATGTCATCTAGTGCTCTGCATGTAAGGACTCGTGAGAAATCACTTCTTGAATTCATTCACAAGGAAACGGGAACCCAGAGCTTCTCTCTTCATGCCTTAGTTGCAGGAGTTCAAAAATAATTTCAGTGCTCAACAGTAAGTAGCTCATTCATCATACATATTATTTTATTCCTCATTTTAAGTAATTTTCATTTTGATAATTTTGACTTTTTGCATTTTACATATGTTTATTTTTTAAAGTCTCTTGAAATTCTTTTTGAAAGACAGCAAGAACAAATCTATAAAATACTTATTACATTAGGTGTCAAAAGTTATGGATTTGTTACCCCCCAAAAAGGGATTAATCTTCTTAGGTGTGACTGAAATCTTTCTCTAAAGTGTGTATATTCTGTAAAAGGTTTTAATGAGAGATTCACAAACAGGTGTTAGAACTGATTTAACTTTCATAAAACCTATAAACGTGGAGCTGCTCTGGTGAATGGCAGGTAGAGACGGAGGAGGGAAACGCCGGGCCCCCCAGGCCCAGTGGGCTCCCTAGCTTCCTTGAGCACAGTTTGAAAATCACTGCTACAATGATTCTCAGTTGTTCGATTAATAATTTGATTATTCAACCAAGTCTGATTGTTCTGATTACAAGACATGAGTCAAAACACAACCACAGAAAATTCCTGTGGGGCAAACACTTATTTTCTTGATTGTTATCTTTATAAGCTCAGACTGATAAAGAGAATTCAGTGATGATAAGAGAATTAAGAGAAAAGGTTAGGTAAAGCTCAGATATTGTTATTTCAGTCATAATTAATAGCATTTTTGCTCCTTCTCCTTCAAGCCAAATAAAACAAAGCAATATAAGTACAACCATTGAAAATTAATCCAGTAATCGGTTAAAAATTACCCTAAATCTTAAAAGCAATTAGATAAAAATCAAGTTATCAAATTTTGTTTTCTTACATTGTGGAGACAAGGCAAATGTTAACATCTTGTGTGCTGTTGAACTCTTTCACGATCTTGATTCTGTCCTCTGATTTTGTATTTCCATCCAGTCGTCGGTAATCAAGCCCAGACGCCATACAGTATTGCTGCAGCACGTCAAGCAGCTGGAGGAAAGGTAAGGAGACGGGCAAAGATGAATTCATGGTTTAATAAGTTTCATACCACTACAGAGATGAGATTTACTAAGTATTAATCATTGCTGCTCCCAATTTCTTTATTAGAATTACAAGAGCAACAAATATTTTTCTGACTTCTGACCCATATATTTCTGCCCATTATCCTGAAACTGACTTTAAGGTTCAACAACCTTTGTTTTAAAAAAGTCAATCTTTCAGGCGAAGAAATCAATCTTTAATTTTTTTAAACTGAAACCAAATAAAAAGAAAAGTATTCCTAAATCATTTATGTAAATATATTTCATTGTTTGTGCTATTTTCCACATTCTAAAATCTCTTAAATGTCTTAAAGGACACTAATTATTAACAAAAACATCAACAGAGAATCGAAAATCCATCTTTGCGTTTGCTGTTGAGGGTTAAGCGTCTGTTTCGAAAGTCGCTTACCTCACTACGTTTCCTACAGTACGTCTAACAGAAAATGCAGCTGGACACTGTCACGTCTCTCAGGCTTTCTGCCTCAGCAGTCAGGGCTGGGCCAATCAAGAACGCACTGTACATGAAACTCACCTTGGTGGAAAAGGAGAAAAGAAGGACTTTATCTTTGTTTTTCCTGCAATGATTTAAAAGCTGCTGAAGGACCTGGAAATGAACCACAGAACATCAGTGTATGAGTTCCAACTAAAAGTACACTGTATACATATAAAAATTACTTGAGAATTTCTTAAAAATTATTTTTATACAACATAACCTGTTTCCCAAACAGGTTTCCCGAATATGCTTCCCAAATCCCTTCATTTCTGCCAAGTTAGAGAAATAAAGTATTAGATATTACGTGAAATGTTATTCATCATCATATTGTCAATAATGAGGTAAAGTTCCTAAAGTCTTTTATTTCATCTCATATGGTTTTAATAAAAAGGAAGCATTTTAGATTATAGGATGCATTTAAATGGATTAATTTAATTTCCAACATACACTTTCTTTATACCTACAATATGTTCAGAAAGTAAATTACACAGCAGTATTCCTTTTAGGAAGTCTTTAAATTTTCTTTAGATAGATGTAATGAAATGTGTTTCATTCTAAAAGTCTTGATATTTATTTTCTTAAAATAATCAGTCAGATGTACACCTCTTCTCATTTTCTCCCCTCTGTCCCTCTATTTACAGTAAGTCCTGACTTCCATCTTTGATTCTGACCTCAAAATGCCAATAATTTGCTCCTATACACAGTGCTTTTAGGGAGGAAGCAAATAATCCAAAGCCTGTGTATAACAGTTACACTGTTATTTTTAAAACAAGCATTTCCACATCTGGCAATGACAGTTCCAAAACACTGTGGAAAAGTAATCCACAAAGGAAAGAAAGGAATTTTCCATACTAAGTCTAAGGTTTTTCTGAACTATACAATAAACACTTAAGCAATTTTATTTATTCAATGATAAAGACTTAAACTTTTAAATAAAAAAAATTATGCTCAATATAACACTCTTTTAATAGTTGAGCAAGAGAAGACATTGTGCTAACTCTGACCTCTACCCCTCAATCCTGCTAAAAGAGTTATGGAGTCAAAAAAATATGCTCAGATAACCAACCAAGTGGGGAATAAAAATGTCACAGATCAGGTAATACTTGGAGAACATATAAAAGTAAGTTTTATTTGCATTAGCTTTATTTTTTAATACAATAACTGATTCTATATAAAGTATGTACATTTGAATTTCACATAATACATTAACATTTGAAAATTAGTAGACTATTTTTTAGAGCAATTTTAGATTTACAGAAGAATTGAGTAGAGAACTCCCACAGACCGTCCCCACTCGCCACCCCTGCACACAGTTTGCCCTATTATTAATACCTTGCATTAGGGTGGTGCATTTGTAACACCTGATGGATGAATGAATACTGATAAATTATTATTGACTAAAGTCCATACTTTACATTAGGGTTCACTCACTGTGCTGTACAGTTTTATGGATTTTGACAAATATATAATGGCATATATCCACCATTACAGTACTATACAGAATAATTTCACTGCCCTAAAAATTCCCTGTGTTTCATCTATTCATCCCTCCCTACAAACCCTAGTGACCACTGATATTTTACTGTCTCCTTCCTTTTGCCTTTTCCAGAATGTCATATAGTTGGAATCAGCAGTATGTAACCTTTTCAGACTGGCTTCTTTCACTTAGGAATATGCATTTAAGGTGGCTCACTGTCTTTTTATAGCTCGATAGCTCGTTGCTTTCTATTGTTGAATAATATTCCATTGTCTGGATGCACCACAGTTTGTTTATCCAGTCACCTATTGAAGGATATCTTGGTTGCTTCCAAGTTTTGGCAATTATGAATAAAGTTGCTATAAACATGTGTGTGCAGGTTCTTGTGTGGATACAAGTTTTTAACTCATTTGAGCAAACACTAAAGATGAAGATCACTGGATCTTATGGCAACAGTATGTTTAGCTTTGTGAGAAACTGCCAAACTTTCTTCCAAAGTGGCTGTATCACTTTGCATTCTCACCAGCAATGAATTTGAGTTGCTGTTGTTCCACATCCTTGCTAGCACTTGCTGTTGTAAGTGTTTTGCGTTTAGCCATTCTAATAGGTATGTAGTGGTATCTCATTGTTGTTTTAACTTGCACTTCCCTAAAGACATGTGATTTTGAGTATCTTTTCATATGCTTCTTTGCCATCTTTATATCTTCTTTGGTGAGGTACTCTTCAGATCCTTTGCCCATTTTTAAGTTGGATTGTTTCTTTTATTATTAAGTTTTAAGAGTTCTTTGCATATTTTAGATACTAGTCCCTTATTGTTTTACAAATATTTTCTCCCAGTCTGTGGCTTGTCTTTTCATTCTCTTAAAGACATTAACACTTTAAATGAAGGATATAGGACACAGAAATCCACTCTGCAATCATTTGGGTGCTATCATATCTATTGCGATTTCAGGTATTCTTGAATATCTTACAGCAAAAACGAAAACAAGCAATAATAAAAGTGAATGTTTTTAGACTGGAGGTCTTTATTAGGCTAGTTTTTTTTTAAGAAAACAGACATTAGCTAAATGAATAACTATAAACTAAGATCTCTTACTAGAAGTTTCAGAAATGACAGTGTCGTCACTATAGGTCAGATCTTAACAATACAGACCCAATGTTTTATCACTCAGTTGTCCTCCACAGAACAGGAAAATCCTCCTGTAAAGGAATCCTAAATTTGGGAATGTTCACAGCAAAGGAATCTTGGATCCAACTTTTCTCAAATTAGTCATGCCTAGAGATGTACATGACCTTTGTATGATTCCAACAGCACTAAACTGGGTTTCCTAGTCTTTTTCTCCACCTCCCCATAGTAAGTGGCTCTGTAGCATTTCCCAAGAAAGAAAAGATGAGAATCCTTAGGGGAAGGAATGCAACTTGTGACCATCCATTTGAATAATAGCTGAGGTCAAAAAAGACCTTGATGCTTAAGAGCTGGAGTTCATGAGTGTAGCTTTGAGGCTATGAAGGGTAGAGCGGGTATTATGCCCACAAATAAATTGCAGCTGCAGGCTAACCTACAATAAAAGAAGCAGAAGTAGGATGATTTTATCTCCTGAATTCAAGAAGTATATGCAACTCAAAGTTCTTAACCCAAAAGGCAATAATTGCATTATAAGCCTACAGGTTTTGTATCACTAAGTCAGATGCTGCTGCTAATCAAATGATGAAACACAGTCTTAAAAATATATCCCTAGCTTAATCCACTCAGTCTCTGTTTTGTTGGTGTTCTCTCACAAAACAAATAAATTATATGCTTCTTTCACCTATAAAGACACCTATCCAGCCTCCAGCAACAATTCACGCTTGTTTTTTCTCTTCTAAAAGTTATAACAAAAAAATAAATCTAATAATTAGATTAATCACACACTATTATTCCTAGATATATAACTCAGTATGCTTTAAATCATATATTTAACGGGTATATAAGAATATAAAATTCCATTTAATTGCAAGAGTGGTAACTTTTTAATGAAGAATCACAATGAATAAAATTTAAACAAACAGCAATGGATACTGCAGTTTTCAAAGGAATTTCTGGATTTCTGGAAATATTCTATTGGTTTAAATTATAGGATAATAAGTGTTCAGTTCTAAATTAATTGGGCTTTTTACATTTTTTTAACTTAAAAATAAAGTCAATAAAATGGATGACAAAAATAGATTTGCTATTGTTAGCAAATATTATTGAATTCGAATTATTTGTTGTGATAATAAATCACAGAATAATTCTCACTAATAGTAATTTATTTATTTTAAAAATTCACAACTTTCAACAAAGTGGATATAGAAGGAACATACCTCAACATAATAAAGGCCATATATGAGAAGCCTACAGACAACATCATACTCAATGGTGAGAAACTGAAAGCTTTTCCTTTAAGATCAGGAACCAGATAAGGATGCCCATTCTCACCACTTTTATTCAACATAGTACTGGAAGTCCTAGCCAGAGCAATTAGGCAAGAAAAAGAAATCAGAGCTATCCAAATCAGAAAGGAAGAACTAAAACTGTCTCTTTTGCATATGACATGATATTATATATAGAAACCCTCAAAATTCCACCAAAAAACTCTTAGAACTAATAAATTCAGGGAAGTTGCAAGATACAAAATCAATACACAAATATCTGCTGCATTTCTGTATACTAAGAAAGAACTATCAGAAATTAAGAAAACAATCCCATTCACAATTGCATCAAAAAATATATATAACTAGGAATAAATTTAACTAAAGAGGTGAAAGATCTGTACACTGAAAACTGTAAGACACTGATGAAAGAAATTGAAGAATACACAAATAAATGGAAAGATAACCTGTGCTCATGGATTGGAAGAATTACTACTGTTAAAATGGCTATAATACCCAAAGCAACCTACAGATTCAATGCAATCCCTATCAAAATCCCAACGACATTTTTCATGTAGAAAAAGCAACCTAAAATTTGTATAGAATGATAAAAGACTCTGAATAGCCAAATCAATCTTGAGAAAGAACAACAAAGCTGGAGGCATTATACTTCCTGATTTCAAACTATATTACAAAGCTATAGTAATCAAAACAGTATGGTACCTGGCATAAAAACAGATGTATAGATCAACGGAACAAAACAAGAGAGCCCAGAAATAAACCTATGTATATATGGTCAATTAATTTATGAGAAAAGAGCCAAGAACCTACAATGAGGAAAGGATAGTCTTCTCAATAAATGGTATTGGGAAAACTGGACAGTCACATGCAAAAGAATGAAACTGATCTCAAAAAGTTATTTGCATTCCCATGTTCACTGAGCATTATTTATGATAGTCAAGACATGGAAACAACATAAGTGTCTGTGGACGGGTAAATAGATAAAAAGAATGTGGTGTATACATGTACAATGGATTATTCAGCCATAAAAAAGAAGGAAATCCTGCCATTTGTGACAATAGGGATAGACCTTGAGGACGACCCTATGCTAAGCGAAATAGACAGAGAAAGACAAATATCGTGTGATCTCATTCACATGTGGGGAAAAAAAAAAAAACCGAACTCATAGGTACAAAGAACAGATTGGTGGTTGCCAGAAGCAAGCGGTTGGGGGTGGATGAAATGGGTGAAGGTGGTCAAAAGGTACAAACTTCCGGTTATAAGAAAAATAAGTCCTGGGGACATAACATACAACATGGTGACTACAGTTAACGATACTGTATTGTATATTTGAAAGTTGCTAACAGAGTAGATCTTAAAAGTTCTCATTACAAGAAAAAGAAAATTGTAACTATGTGTGGTGGTGGATGTTAACCAGACTGACTGTGGTGATCATTTTGCAATATATACATATATCAAGTCATTATATTGTACACCTAAAACTAACACAATGTTATAAGTCAATTATATCTCAAAAAAAAAATACACATACAAATTTTTAAGGTTATCTTCCTAGCTTTCATTTTATTTCATTGAATTAAAAAGTCCAAGCAAACTAAACTACAGTGAGCTTATGTAGATTAACTGCTAAAAATATTTCCAGGATTTTAAGAAAAATAAAAACAAAAAATGAATTACTTTTAATGACTTCCTTTTTATCTTTTTGCCAAAAGAAATAACTGATTTTTTTCTTAATTAAAGTATAAAGTTGGGAATTGTTCTGTAAAAATCTTTGAATCCATAAATAAAGATTCTTGATAGTTATTAAGGGTTTACACAAAGAAATTCTGCTGCAAGGAGGCTGGAGGCTGTCAGCATTTCATGCAGCTGTCACAGGCAATGCCTGGAGGCCTGGGTCATGGCTGGAGAATCCAGTCTTACTTTTCACATCTCTCCCTCAGTAATACATCACCAAGATCAGCGACTACAGGTCAGTTTCCTGGTGTACAACAAATGCTCCCATGCTACAAATGAGATTTATCCACCTTGAACTCTTCAAGAAGTTCCTTTCTCTAATTCCAAGCTATTGCCTACCCTCACCCTCCTATTTGGCATTAGCATTTATATTTCTGGTAGATAAGCTCCTTAAACATTTGAAGACAATTATTATATATATGGTAACAGCGTACACTTTTTAAAAGGCATGAGTTCAATACATCAAAAAGGAAAGTTTGAAATATATCTGATCTAACTGCTACTAATTGAGAACCTGTAGCATGAAGGGTTCATGGTGAGCTGGTCAATGCTGATACAACTACACTATTGTCTTTGGCCACCATCTTGTCTGAATAATTGGGCATCTGTTCTGATTAGTTGGTCTCCCTGTAACACCATTTGATAAATGTTTTGTGTATCATCCTTGTGTGTATGCAACCTGAAAGAAGAGCACTTACCTTCATTTTTCCACTGTATTTTGGGTCAGAAAGTGTTTCAAAGGCTGCATCTTTGCTTTTCTGCACAAAATCTGGGAATTTGGAAAATACCTGATCACATATCCTTTTGATAAGTGTTTCCTTAAGGGGAAAAGGTAGAAGAAAAGAAATTTCAAATTAACACATTTAAATTTGTATAGATTGAGTTTATTAAAAAAATTCTATTTAGAAGGAATATATTACTTTGAAGATTTTAATCCTCTTAAACAGACTAATAATTCAGAAAACCTTAAAGTGATATGTTAATTATATATAGCCTTGATGAGTTCTGAGATAATGATATGGCTACTAATTTTATCATTACTTTAAGATTTCCAAAAGAAGGAACCAAATACTTTCCAAAGAACAAACAGTACAATTGAAGAACAATAGTAAATTATTATTAGATTTTCAAATTACATTTAAACAGCATCAAGACTATATAACACACACAAAAAATATAAAACCATTCCATAAAAAAGCTTTAAAAAAAGATCTTCTTATTTATGTTGTGCTCTAGAATAAGACACAATTGAAATGACCAATGTAAATGATTGCTTTTATGCCTAAACTTTGAAATTACTGATTTTTGCCAGTTGGGAAATACCCCTAATATTTAATACACAGATTATTATAAACCCTTATTTTAATCTAGTATATTAGATAAATGTAATTAGACACATTATTAATGGAATAGAACTGACTCATCAAATATCTTATTTAGTAACTATATTAAAATATGTTAGGAAAATAAATATATGATGATTATCAGAGGCATAAAAAGAGTTATTTTAATTTAAGCTTAAATTTTCTCACTTTGATTAAAAACTTAAGTATATATACTTCTTTGACACCTAAATTAAAAAACAAGCAAGTCAGTTTCTTCTTAAATTTCATACAAAAATAACTTAGAGATATTTGGCTAAGAAATTTTATACCAAAAATATAAAATATTTATGCCAGATAACATGACAAAGAAATTGAAGACGACAACCCAAACCTGCTGTTTGGAAGCGCTGGCAGCCTGCAGTAGTGCGACGTGGTTGGCGACCTTCTGAAGGACTGCAAGGTAACTGAAATACAAGGTCTTCACTGTCTCCCCATGGGAATTGGTCTGTAACCAGAGACATACAGAAACTAAAAGCAAGCAAAGACTAACATGGCTTTATAACTACTTACAGCACAAAATATATCACTTACGATAACATTTATTACCTGGCTACTATTGGCACAATACATTCTGAGAAAATGATGGTCAGCTGTCACACAAAATATCGATGAATCACTAATGTGTAATCATACTTTTGGTGACCCTTAATACAGTGATGTCTTTAATAACAGAGGGGAGAAAGTCCTCATCCAGAAAGCATTTATCCTCCTGATACACAGTGATAGAAGTGCTGCTGTGAGAGGCTCCTGGTGATGAAACTGTCACCAGGTGCTGAGGCGGTGTCATACAGATCCCTGACTCTCCTCTCCCAATCACACACCACAGTTTCTCAGGAAACCATGCTAGGGCAAAAAAGTGAAGTGGTTAAAAATAGCCAAATAAATGACAGAAAGAAGAAACATCAATCTAGATAAACATCTGCCCCTCTACGTACATGGATATGTGACAGATAACTTGATAATAAAATACGTGAAACAGGGGCAGGAAATGTAGACAGAAGGTTAAAAAACAGTACAAATGAATATTTGTTGCTGAATAAAAATAAAATACTCATGTTATTGTACTGATACACACCTTCTACCAAATTAACTCTATCTGACTTCAGAAGAATATTTTAAGCCTGCTATCAGAAAGTAAGTCAGTTTACTATTAGTGGATAATGAGAAACTTCCTGAAAATGAAATGAAATTTCAAGATGAAAGTAGGATACTTCTCAATAAAAGCTGAAAGGGAGGACATCAAATTGAAGCTACTTTCAAACACTAGTTTTTTTTGTTGTTTTTTTTTAAAGATTTTATTTTTTCCTTTTTCTCCCCAAAGTCCCCCGGTACATAGTTGTATATTCTTCGTTCTGGGTCCTTCTAGTTGTGGCATGTGGGACGCTGCCTCAGCGTGGCTTGATGAGCAGTGCCATGTCCGCGCCCAGCATTCGAACCAACGAAACACTGGGCCGCCTGCAGCGGAGCGCGTGAACTTAACCACTCGGCCACGGGGCCAGCCCCTCAAACACTAGTTTTTTAAAAAGATATTTGAATATTATATTTCGCTGTGATTACTATTTGATATTATAAAATATTTTTGAAAACTATTCTTTTTTACTAACTTATGGCTGCTAAAGATAAAGAACCCTCTGAGGAAAAGTTATTTTATCTGCTACTTATCCTGACACTAGACTAGAGTACCACGTAATCAAAAGCAAGAGAGTAAAGGTACCAGACTGAACTGCTTGCCTTATAACAACAATTTCTCCTTTTTCGGCCGCTGCTGCAGGTACAAGGCTCAGAAGATTGAAGTATCAAAGTCACATCTTCTGTCTCCAACACTGTTTGATAGACGGCTTTCTGAAAATCGGTCAGAGAACAATACACCATCTGCCAAGAAAGGACAGAAGGTCATCATTAGTACCTTTTTTTATAGGAGTAAGTTCATAGGTTGTAACAGTGAAAACTGCTCATAAGTTAATTTATTTTTCTTCTAGACATATTATTATGACAATTTCTCCCAATTCTCCTTTATTCTTTGTCACCACCCTACGCTAAACTATACAAATTATAACTTTATTTTCAAATAAATCTGTTTGTTTTTTAATTAAAAGGAATCAAAATATGAAAAAAGAAGTTATGTGATCTACTTATATGTTTCTCAATATATTGTGAGCCTTTTCAGAGTTCCATATTATTAGCCCATCATGCAAAAAAATGATTAAAGTTTAGGTTAAATTAAAAACTAGATAAGGAAAAAAGGGAACACTTTAGAACAATAGTATGGATCACACTTACTGAATTACTTGAAAACTTAGAAAAAATAAAAAAACTTCTTATTACTGAAATGAGCTAAAGTATTTGTATTTAATATCTTGCTATAAATTATTAGGATTGGTAAAGAATTAAGTAAATACACATAAAAGCAGCTACAAGTTGCTATTTTGTGCCCAAATCCAAGAAAAGAAGATAAAATAATGCCACTAACTTATGAGAGATACAATGTGCCTTATATTTCTGGTAGCATAAGAACTTAGTAAAATTCTTCTAGATATAGCTGTATGTAAGTAGCGTGGTAAAATTAAATATACCCACAATAGGACTTCGAGGAATGTGAAAAAGAGGGAAAACCCATCTATTTATAAATATTTATATGTGTTTATCACTACAACAGAATATTATTGCAAAAAAAAAAAGACAAATATGTGAACCTGAGTAAATACAGATATGTCTATATAAAACAACGGTAGATTAAAAAAAAGTATAAATATTAGCTATATCTTGACTCTGCCTTGAATACAAAAGTACATATAAAAATAAGAAGAGAATACAGAAAATGGAGAGCAATGATTCGGGTATGGAGGAAATTTTGAGTTATTATTTTTCTCAGCTTTACTGAGATATAATCGACATATAACATTGTGTAAGTTTAAGGTGTACAACGTGATGATTTGATACACGTATATACTGCAAAATGATTACCAGAACAATAAGGTTATTTGACACATCAATCATTTCACATTCTTACATTTTATTTTTCCCGTAGTGAGAACTTTCAAGATCTACACTCTTAGCAACTTTCAAGTACATACACAATACAGTATTGTTAACTATAGCCACCATGCCGTACATTAGATCCCGGGAACTTACTCATCCTATAATTGAAAGTTTATGCCCTTTGACCAATCTCTCCCTATTTCTCCTACCCCAGGAGCCCCTTGCAACCACCATTCTACTCTCTGTTTCTATGAGTATGGCTTTAAAAAAAAAAAAAATTCAACATATAAGTGAGATCACACAGTATTTGTCTTTCTCTGACTTATTTCACTTAGCATGATGCCCTCAAGGTCCATCCATGTTGTCACAACTGACAAATTTTCTTCTTTTTTATGGCCGAATAATATTACATTATATATATGTGCATATATATATGTATATTTATCACATTTTCTTTATCCATTCATCTGTTGACAGACATCTAGGTTGTTTCCAGGTCTTGGCTACTGCGAATAATCCTGCAATGAACATGAGAGTTCAGATACCTCCTACAGAGTGGTGTCATAGCCTTTGAATATATACCCAGAAATGGGATTGCTACACCATAGGGTAGTTCTATTTTTAATTTTTTGTGGAACCTCCACACAGTTTTCCATAAAGGCTGTACCAATTTACATCCCCACCAACAGGGCATCAGGGTTTCCTCTTCTTCACATCCTCACCAATGCTTATCTCCTGCCTTTCTAAAAGGTGTGTGGTGACATCTCATTGTAGTTTTGATTTGCATTTCCTTGATCAGTGATGTTGAGCATCTTTTCATGTACCTGTTGGCCATCTGTAGGTCTTCTAAATGTCCATTCAGCTCTTCTGCCCATTTCAGAATCAGATTATTTGTGGTTTTGCTATTGAGTTGTATGAGTTCTTTATATTTTGGATATTAATCCCTTATCAGATATATGGTTTGCAAATGTTTTCTTCCATTCTATAGGTTGTCTCTTCCTTCTATTGATTATTTCTTTTGCTGTACAGAACTTTTTTAGTTTGATACAGTCTCACTTTATTTTTGCTTTCGTTGCTTGTGCTTTTGATATATCTAAACAATCATCAAGAAGACCAAAGTCAAGGAGCTTTTTCCCTATGTTTCTTTCTAGGAGTTTTATGGTTTCAGGTCTTACATTTAAGTCTTTAATTCATTTTGAGTTAATTTTTGTGACAAGTATTAAGATAGGAGTCCAATTTCATTTTTTTTGCACATTAATATCCAATTTTCCCAACATCATTTATCAAAAAAGACTCTCTTTTCTCCGTGGAGTATTCTTGGCTCCCTTCTCAAATATTAGCTGACTGCATATGCGGGGGTTTACTTCTGGGGTCTCTATTCTATTCCATGGGTCTATGTGTCTCTTTTTATGCCAGTACTATACTGTTTTGATTACTATAGCTTTGTATTATAGTTTGAAATCAAGAAGTGTGATGCCTCTAGCTTTGTTCTTCTTTCTCAAGAGTGTTTTGGCTATTCAGGGTCTCTTTTGGTTCTATACAAATTTTAGGATTGTATTTTTCTATTTCCATGAAAAATGCCATTGGAATTTAGATAGGGATTGCACTGAATCTATACATGGCTTTGGGTAGTATGGACATTTTAACAATATTAATTCTTCCAATCCATGAATATGGGATATCATCCCATTTATTTGTATCTTCTCCAATTTCTTTAATCAATGTCTTATAGTTTTCAGTGTACAGGTCTTTCACTTCCTTGGTTAAATTTATTCCTAAGTATTTTATTGTTGAGTTGTTACTATTAAAACATGTAGTAACATTTACTGAACACTTCTTACATGTCATGCATTTCAGAGCAACCATGTGAGGCAGGCACTGTTATGATCATTCTCATTTAAAAGATAAAGAAACCAAGGTTGGAGAGACTTAGCAAATCGCTCAAGGTCACAAAACTCACAAGCAGGGGCGCCAGGATTCAAGCTTATGGTATTCGATTTTGGAGCCCAAGCTCTAAAACTCTATGCACAACTCTCTCTTCGTATATTTATGGTTTATTGTTCCTACTAGATAGACAACTAAGTAATACACATAAAATTGTACAAAACATTTTAAAAAGCGAGGGGGTTCATGATGTAGTCCAATTAAATAATAATATTTAAATATTTACTTTAGATCAAAAAGTCAAATGTTTTATCAATTTCCAAAATTTGCATATCAGTATCATATTTTCCTTTCAAATCTGTCTTTTTAAAGTAATAATCAATGAGATATCCTAAGACTAGAACGTATTTTGACAGGATCAACCTTATTCAGGACATTATTTAGATTTAGTTTATAATAATTTATAGAACCACAAGATTAAAAACTATAAAAGACCACTATATTTTATAAAGACCACTATATTTTATATCTTAAAAACTACAAAGACCAGTATATTTAAAAAAAAAAATCCTCTTACGGTCAATTCTTCAAATTTAAATTTAAATTGTTTAACCACTTTGGTCCTGTAGCTAGAATTAAGTTACCAAAGAATATACTGGGTTGTAGATGGTAGACAGTATAGGAAGGACAAAATATGAACAGAAAACACATTAGGGAGAGAAGTTCTTTCTTCATTGAGGAAGAATCATACCAAAAGCCTTCTTGTTTAAAATAAGAGAAATGAGCTTAATGTATACTAACAATAAACCTGTTAGCTAACAGGTTAGTAAAGTTAGAAAGGAAAACAATTTGGCTCAATTAACGTTTTCTGAAATCCTGCACACATATAACAGGTTTTTTTTCACACTGAATAAAAGGGAAAAAACTACATTCATAAAATACCACAGGAGATAGATTTCTTCTTAAAAGGAAATTTTTTTCAGAAAAAAATAAAACATGACAGGAAATTAATACTATACACAAATGCAGTTCTCACCCGGTCTTCCTTCTTAGGCAGCTGATCCTTGATTAGAACCTTGGTGCGCCTGAGAAACCACCCAGACATCTTCTTTGCGAGCCTCCGCATGGCCTTTCGGCCAGTAGCTAGTTCTCTCTTTGTTGCTGTGTGTCTCTGACCATGTTCTACTGGGTCAGAAAACTGCTTCTTGAAGTTGATCCTGCTGCCCAAAAGTCCTGGTACGGCCCTTTAAAACAGCAATAAGAAAAATGGTAGGGCTTTATTAAATTATCTAAAAAGGAAAACAGTGACTTCTTTCTGTTCTAAGAAATATATTAAGTCACTTGTTTATTAATGACAATAACAAAAAGCAAGAAAACAGAATGTTCTTTTTTATGACAGTTTCAGTAAATAACTAGAAGAAGATGATGGAATTGGTAAATTAGTTCAGACATTTACTTCAGGGACCAAGAGTAACAAAGAGGTTTTCATGGGACTCTCTACTCTGTATATTATGTTTGAGATCAAGCACTTCTGTAAACAGACAATATTTTTTCTGAAACTAATAATTAGCAAACAAGGTAACATTAAGTTAAAGAAGAATTAAATAATTTTCAAAAAACAAAAAGTGTTTTCTTTCACTCACCAGTCCATAACACACCACAGTTCTTTCATGTTGTTCTGAAGAATGGTTCCAGTGAGGCCAATGCGGACATTACATTTTAAAGCTTTCATAACTTCTGTTACTCTAGCCTTTGGATTCTTGATTCTATGAGCTTCATCCACAATGACAGCTGACCATTCCAAACTGTAAAAGAAGAAAAAAGGAGGGAAAAGTCGAGAAAACTTCCCTGTTTTAGTCTATATAGTTTTTAGAGAGCAGCATTCTCAACCAAAGTTTTGGGTTTTTCTCCCTCTTTCCTCTTTGATGATTCCATAGGATTCTCACCTAAATGGTCCTATGTTTGGACAACCCATGAAAACAAAATGTGTAGGGAGACAAAGGGTATAGAGATTCTATTTGATGATGGTAGAATGAAAAAACTCAAACATCACTAAAATGACAAAAAAGGATTTTTTAAAAAGTAACAAACAAGAAAAATAAATATAAAATAAAAGAAGCAAAACTTTCAATGTTAAATCTGAATGAAAAAACATCAATAGAAACTCATGATTTTAAAAAGTGTATTACATAGCTCTGTCTGCTAGAAAGGTTACCCCAGTAGGAATGAGCAGTCATAGAGGTCAATCCACTAAAAGGAACCAGAGCCCAAAGGAGAAATAGTTGATTCCAGGCACGCAGCAGGGGAAACACTGAAGAGCCAGAAAGCATAGCTGTATCCAAAGATAAATGAGGGCGTGTCCAAAGGACACAGGAGCCAGGCTAATTAGAAAATTTGAGCATCCTTAAGAATACTAACTACAACTGAGTATAAAACATTGAATAAATAAAAGCCCAGAAGTTCTATGAAAAAAATTTAATTTAGACCATACACAAAATGTATACACAAAAATTAACTCAAACCATATATAAAAATTAACTCAAAATAGATCATAGGTTTAAATATAAGAATTAAAACTATAAAACTGATAAAACATGGGAAAAAATCTTGTGACTCTGGGTTAAGCATAAACTTCTTAAATATGACACCAAATAGGTCAATAAAAACTTTTTTGATAAGTTGGACTTCATTAAAGTTAAAAACTTTTACTCTTCCAAAGACACTGCTAAGAAAATGAAAAGATATGCTACAGACTGGGAGAAAATATTTGCAAATCATAACCTGGCAAAGAACTTGTACACAAAATATATAAAGAACTATTACAATCAATACGAGCTGGAACAATCCAATTTAAAGGATGGGTAAAAAGTTTTAATAGACATTTCACCAGAAAAGGTATACGAAGGCCAAATAAGGACATGAAAAGGTTCTCAACATCGCTGGTCATTAGAGAAACGCAAATTAAAACCACAAGGTAACAACTGTAAATCCATCTGAATTGCTACAGTGAAAAAAGACTGACAATGTCAAGGGTCAGCAAGGATGAAGGGAAACTGGAACCTTCAGAGACTGTTTTGGGGAAGGTGCAGCTACTTTTCTAAAACAGTTAGGCAGTTTCTTAAAAAGTCACATTTCTCATACTACCCAGCAATTCCATTCCTAGGTATCCATCCAAGAGAAATGAAAACTTACATCCACACAAAGACTTGTATGTAAATGTTCACGGCAGCATTATCCATAATAGTCAAAAACTGGAAACAAAACATCCAACCATTGGTGAATGGATAAACAAAATGAGGTACATACATACAATAGTACTGGTCAGGAATAAAAGGGAACACACTACTGAAACATGCTACGACATGAACCTCAAAAACAGGATGTTTAGTAAAAAAAGCCAGACACAAAAGACAACATATTATATGATTCCATTTATTTCAAATTTACAGAAGATGCAAATCTATAGAGACAGAAAGCAGATTAAAGCTTGGAACTAGAGATGTGATCAGAGATTGACTGTAAACAAAAAACTTCTTGAAGTGATAGAAATGTTCTAAAACTGTATTGTGGTAATAATTGCATAACATTATAAATTTACTGAAATTATTCTACACTTACATTCTATGATGCATCAATTATACCTTAATAACCCATGAATCTATAATTATATTCAAAAAAAAGGGAGCTGGGACAGAAACTCTGCTACCATTGTAGATGACTATTATGCCAACATCTTAGTCTGAAAATTGGTAATTAAAGCAAAAGAATCAAGCATTCACCTTGCTTTCTTTAGCTGAAATTGTAGTTAATTCTTACTTGTAGGAGAATGCCAGTTAATAAGTATAGAAGAAATGACAAATTTAGGAAAACATTATTTTGCAAAACCCAATAAAATAACTGACTCAGTAAGAATAATTTCTGTATGCTAATACCACTAAGTAAAAGGATTGAGGGACCAGAATATTCAAATGGTGGTAAATTAACACCCTACAAATTACTTCTAATTGTAAAGGGAGAAACATATCCTTACAATGGAAAGATCTGATGACTACCTCCTCAGCCTGTGGGACAAACTTGGCATCATTAATAGTGAAATACAGCCATTTGTGACAACATGGATGGTCCTTGAGGGTATTTTGCTGAGTGAAATTAATCAGAGGGAGAAAGTTAAATACCGTATGATCTCACTTATACGTAGAAGATAAAAACAACGACAAACAAACACATAGCAATGGAGATTGGATTGGTGGTTACCATAGGGGAAGGGTGAGGGGAGGGCAAAAGGGGTGATTAGGCTCACATGTGAGGGGATGAACTATAATTAGTTTTTGGGTAGTGAACATGATGTAATCTACACAGAATTTGAAATATATTACAATGTACATCTGAAAGCTATGTAATGTTAGAATCCAATGTTACTGCAATTAAAAAAATACTAAAAAAAAATAGTGGAACAACCTGACATTAATATCTCTTGAGGTAATGTAATATGAAGTCTATAGCATCATTTATGAAGTATCCTTGTCAAAAATGTTTAACCTGAATCTAATTAAGCCTTTAGACCAAAATCAGCCCACAGAAATACAGATGTTAGAGGAATCACAACTCCTTGAGAAGGCAGTCAGACAAATCTAACACATGAGACATCTGAAAAGACAACTGGCCTGGTCCCCTCAAAATTCATATGATAAAAAAAAAAGTTGGGGGAAAGTTCTAGATTAGAAGAGATTAAACAGACTTGATAACCAAATCCATCATCTGAACCTTTATTGAATACTGCTTTGCAAATACTAGATATTAAAGATATTTTGAAGATAATTAAGAAAATTTTAATTGCTGTTATTTTTCTTCAGTGTGACAATGGTAATGTGGTATGAGAAAGAATATCACTAGTTTTAGGAGATTCATGCTAAAAGATTTAGAGATAAAACTGTCATGTTATATACCACCACTGTACATAGACATAGATATAGACACACACAATTAACTTACATTTTGCCAACATTTGAATATATATACACAAACACACAACTAGTGTATCTAGGTAGTGAGTACATGGATGTTCATGTACTATTACTTCAATTTTTCTATTGAAATATTTCAAAAAGGTTTGACAATTTTCTTAACATAAAGTTGAAAAAGAACAAGCAAACAAAGAGAGAGGAGAAAACAATCACAAAACTTCAGAAGCTGGGAAGAAGACGAAGAAGACGACTTACAAACGTAGAGAAAGCAGTATCCTATGTCAGTAGTGGAGAAAGCCAAGAAGGAATCCGACTCATATTATTGAGCTCTTAAAAAGCTAGGAATCGGTGGCACCAGATGCCTCTGGAGTTTGGAGCTATGTAAATGTTCAAGTCTGTCTAAGAAGTAGTTGAATCTTCTAGATACTAATCCCTACTCCACAAGACAGCCCAGCCAGGTCACCTAAAGTGAGCAAAAGAAGGGCAAAATACAGAAAAATCCTCATTTCCCTTAAGGAGAATCAAGGGTTATGCTGAAAGCCAAAGAAAAATTTTTCAAGTTGCAGCATAGACATGTTCTTTAGAGACGTGGCGGTAAAACCATGAAGATAAGTAAGAGTTGAAGGCGGTTGTCCCTGAAGAACAAGTAATAGGGGTGATGGGCAGGAGTGAACTACAGTTTCTCATATTTGGCTCTTTAAATAATATCTATATATAACTTTGATAAAAATTAAAATGAAGGAAAATATATAATAGTAATAACAAAAAGAGATGCAGTTCACTATATTATACAGTGTGTTTATCTACTCTGTGGATTATCTATGATAAATATTTAATCCTGGTCTATCATACAGAGGACTATTCTCACAAAAATTACTGAATATTTATTCTGATGAAATATAAGTTTTTTGAACATTTGTCAAAATAAAGCTGTTCAAACAGACAAAAGAAAGCTAAATATAACAAAAATTGTGACATTTGATTTTTCTAATTTTACACAGAAACCTGACTTATATTTATATAATTGTACTTTAGAATTCTTATTTAATATTTATAACAATCACAGAAAATAACCACTTAACATTTATTCGGCAACTATTATGTGCTAGAGATATAAGCACTGAAATACAGAAATTATCCTATATCAAAGACCTCACAGTCTAAAGTGGTAGAGAGTTTTTAAAAAAATTAAAATATGACAGGTGCTATGATAAATGAATTTCTTATCACATTTATCTAATTGGAGAACATCTTTTGGGGTGGTATAATATATTGGACAAAAGCCCAAGGTCTGGAGTTAGATGGTCAAGGTTTAAATCTCATCTCTACCACTGACTTTGTGGTAGGCTTGGGTAAGTTACTTAACTTTGCTATGCCTCAGATTACTCCTTATTCTGACAGCATCCATGAAACATTAACAGGCTAACTTATTAGCTTGTAAATGGGGTAAAATCAAATCCTAGAGCTGACAAAAATGGTAGCTCTAAATCCAACTTTACTAACAATTACATTAAATGTAAATGGACTAAATGCTCCCAATAGAAGGCAGAGAGTATCAGGATGGATAAAAAAAAGCAAGACCCAATTATATGCTAACCATAAGAGACTCACTTTAAATATAAAGAACAAGTATGTTGAAATAAAAAGAAGGAAAATGATAAACATGTAGTAAGCATAAGAAGACTGTATTGTCTACATTAATATCAGACAAAACTACAAGATTATTAGATTTAAGGGGTGTTTTTTAAAGATAAAAGAATCAATTCATTAGGAAAAAATACCAATCATAAATGTGTGTGTACCTAACAACTGAGCTTCAAAATATATGAATTGAAAACTGATAGAAATGAAAGGAGAAAAAAATCTATATTTATAACTGAAGATTTCAACATTCCTCCCTCAGAAATTATAAACCAACTAGAAAATCAGTAAAGAACACTTGAACAACACCTAGCCAACCTGACTTTATTGATATTTATAGAACACTATACCCAAGAAGTGTAGAATAAACATCTTCCAAGTGTAAAGAGATTAGAAAAATGCAAATTATACTACAATGAGATACCACTCTACACACATTAAAATAGCTAAAAATAAAAAGACTGACAATATCAAGTGTTAGTGAGTATGTGAAGCAAGTGAACTCTCATAGATTGCTAGCTGGAGTAGAACGGTACAACCACTCTGGAAAATGGTTTGGCAGTTTCTTCTAAAGCTAAACCTATATGTAGCATATCACCCAGAAATTCCACTCATAGGTATTTACCCAAGAAAAATGAAAATGTATGCCAAAAAAACGGTTATACATAAATATTCCTTAAAGTTTTACTTGTAATAACCAAATACTGGAAAACCCAAAAATCCATTCTCAAATGAATGGTTAACAAAATGTAGTATATTCATAAAATGCAATACAATTCAGCATTAAAAAAGGACCATCATTGATACATTCAATAACATGGATGAATCTCAAAAACATTATGATGAGAAAAAGATGCCAGACAAAACAGTTCAGATGACAGGAGGCAACACAAGATAAAGATGTTGGAAAGTGTGGTTTCTTCTGAGGCCTCCCTCCTTGGCTTACAGATGGCTGCATTCTTGCTCTGTTCTCATGTGTCCTTTGCTTAGTGCTTTCAAATTCCTGGTGTCTCTATCTCTTCTTCTAAGGACACCAATCAGATTGGAATAGGGCTCCACATTAATGGCCTCATTTTAAATTAATTACCTCCTTAAGGATCTTATCTCCAAATACAGTTACATTCTGAAGTCCTTGGAGTTGGGACCTGAACATAAAAATTTGGAGGGGACACAATATAGCTCATAATAAGCCTCCTAATTGGTCTTTCTTCATTCAATCTGGCTCTCCTGTGTCAGCATACACAGCAGCTGGGTTTCTTATAAAACGCAATCTGATCATTTTTATCATATTAGTAATCTGCTGAAACATATCAGTGGCACTCTACTGCTCTAAGGATAAAGACCAAAATCCTCTAGGTGGCTTTCAATACTCTTTATGAACTGTCCCTTGCTTACCACACTGGCGTTGTCTCCCAGTTACTTCCCTCTTACACTCTAGGCTGGACCATCAGATGCAGAAAGCATTGGAACTGCTTTCATTTATTGAAAAATGTTGCCATCTTTGTTGTCTGAAGGCCTCTGAAAATACTGTTTGTTTCCTCTTGGATTACTCTCCTAACCTTCAAGTTTTACTCATTCTTCAAAATTCTCACTCAGCTTATAGATCATCTTCTTTGGGAAGCTCCCCGATGACTCTCCTCACTCTGCAGCAGAATTAGGCTTCTCACGTGCTCCCACAGCATCCTTTGTTCCATATCACGGCGCTCACATGACTTTATAAATGCCTGTCTCTAGATTCTCCACTGAAATCTTAAGATGCGTTAGGCATAAACCAGTTCATTTCTTTTGGGTACTTGTAGTCCTAGAACAGTGGTTCTCAATACGTATATGTATTTTTTCCACTCTACATTCACACAGACTCCTATAATTAAAATCATTCATGAAAACCACTGTCTTAGTCTAGAGGCACTGTATACGTAAAAAGTTGTGCCTGAGATTTTGGACAAGTCATATCGTTCTTTAACAAGCATTGTTTGGAGAGGTAATGGAGGAAATAAAATAAGGAACTGTGGAAAATCTGGTGCAGGTTTTTCCTTTTAGAAAGTAAGCTAATTATTATAAACTGTCTATTTCAATAATTGTGAAATGAAATTAAACCATGCTAAAAAATATTTAGAGCATTAAAGAATTACAGTACAAAGGGATAAATAACAATTGATGTAAGCAGAATATTAATGCAAATCATTCCCATTATTCCCATTACCTGTTAAGTTCATCTAGACATAATCGCAGTGTTTCATAAGTTGTTAGAGCAATTTCACATTTCCTCTGCTTTACACGAATCAGTTCATTGTCTTTTTTGTTACCATGTAAAATAGTGACTCTGAAATATCCCCAGGTGTCCAATTCATCCTTCCAGTTGTAGAGGACAGAAAGAGGAGCAACTATTAAGAACATCTAAAAGAAGAATAAAGAAATTTATGAAATATATTTTTAAAAGTGAAAAAGAACCCCAAAGTGAAATCTAGAATATCAATAGTCCTATTCTTTAATTCTTGACACTGTAGTTACTAAGAATAAATACAACTGAGCAATTGGATATATCTAGACATAGACTATCAAAAAATACTTTGTTATTTACTTAGCTTTTTATTAGGACAAAATAGATATCTAACCACGTCCAAAGGAACAGCTATTTTGATTTCCCCCCAAAAAAGGAGTTGAGATAAGAGAGAAGTAATTCTCCAAAACAGAGAAAAGAGTATAATCAGGAACCCAATAATAAGTTCAAAGGCCAAGGGCACTACAAATATGCAAAGCAGGCCAGGTTTTTTCTTGGACTATTTGGTCTCCTGGAACTCTCTTTCCTTTTCATTTCCCTAGTCTACTTCCTCTCCTCTCTCTCAGATACTGTCAATAGAAGACTCGCAAAATTCACTGGAAAATAGAAGCAATTAGAATAAAACCTCCACCTCTCTTATCATTAGATAAATAACCTACCTACATTTATTTCCATATATTCTGCCCTCCCACAGGTTACCATGGATGAGCTGTCCAAGTTCTTATCTAAAGACAAATCCTGAACTTAGACAGTGGCTCCCATCGCTTCTTGCCAACAAAGTCAATGCTGGAGAAATTGTCCCAATCTCTCCATTGTGATTAACTTTCCCTTTTTAATGGATAACATACATCCATAAGCAAACATGTTCTAATATTTCCTAGGGTTAAAAACCAAAACAATACCAAAAAACCTCTTCCTTAACCCTACATCTCTCTCTAGCTATCTCCCATTACTTTACTTGCTTTTTAGCAACGATCCTCAGGAGTCATCAAGGCTTATTGTCTCTACTTACTCTCCTCCTGTTCTCTCTTGAACTCATGTAAATGAGATTTCTGCCCCAACAGCTCCAATCAAAGCAGTCCTTGTCAAGATTACCCACATATCTCTGTCTAGTCTTCACATGAATGTTTCAGGGTTCCACTGACCTTTCCCGTACTAACCCTGGATGCTGCGGTCTTCAACCATTTTATTTTTTTAATGTTTTTATTTCTCATTCTTATCCCTACTCCTAAGCTATTATATTTAATAGGGTTATAAGTAAGTTTCTTGTCTAAAGTTTTATACCTGTCCTACTTGGTAAAGATGAATCAATTAAACATATTGAAAAATTTCAGCTTAACAAAAAAAATAAAATAATACAATGCTACTCTAAATCCTGCCCTCTCTTCTGTGAAACATTTCAGCTAGGCTATTTGTTAGCTGTGAGAAGTCAAATCTGTGACTGCGTTTTGGAAAGAGAAAGAGGAAAAAGAAGAGAAGATCAACCTACTGAACGTAAGCGTTCCTTTATCCCACCTCATCATCAAGCATATATAAGTACTTTCTCATCATACTTGATTCATCTCAAATACTTTTGTCTTTTGGCTCAGACTTTATCCTATGAATTTCATTTCTCCTATCTTCAAATGTAAAATTTGAGCACCAAGTACTAAGTCAAATTATAGTCTCCCTACTCCCTTTTTTTTTTTTTTTGTATATTACAAAATAAAAATGTTGTGTCCAAACTCCATCTGAGCACTTTGAGCAGTTTTCCACTTCAGGGTCATTCATCAAAGGTGCCAATAAATCTAAAGATTCCTAGAATCAGCTCTAAGATTCCAGAAGACGTTTAAACATTAAGATATTTCTTACAGACGTTATTGGTCTTCAAAATTGTGAAAGGGTAAATCAAACGGTTCATTAACTCATTTTAATACTAAAAGAGGTCAGAGAACTGGCTTATGCAATTCGTAAAGTCCAGAGAAATTGAATAAGAAGAACTTGAAGTGTTTACTACCACAGTGTGAATAATATTTCAGGTAATAAGCCTTACTTAAGCAAAGGATGCCAAAACAATAAAATGGAAAGCAGCGGTAAGCAGTGGTATGAACTGTGACAGGATACCCAGAGATGTTTTTCATGTGTAATGATTTTTGTGGTGGAAGTATAGCATTAACAATAATTATCATAACCTATATTGAGCACTTACTGTGTGCCAAAGACAGTAAAAGTAGTTTACAGATACTAACTCAAGAACTTTACACAGAAATGCTATACACCAGGATTACCTACTATTTCCTTTCTACAGATGAGAAAATGAAGGTGTAGAGATGTTAAAAAACATGCTCAAGGTCATAATGCTATTAAGTGGCAAAGTAAGTATTTGAACCCAACCACCATATGTCATGTTAGCATCTTAAATCAGAAAGTACATGACCTTGAGACACATAACCACGGTAACTCTGGTACTTTGTACAGTGCCTAGAAAACAAAGCTGTTCAATTGATAAATGAAGCAATAAATGAAACTATGAACGGCAATGTCAAGGTAGGAATAGCACTGTTTATTCAGAGGATAATGACAGACCAACAGATCAGAAGCAAAGGTTTCACACGAGAGGAAGTGAGATATCAAAGTGAAAAGTAAAATGTACCTTTATAGAGAGAAATTACAGATCATAAAATTGGAATTTTTGCTATATAACCCAAAGTTCTAAAGAATATTCTCTGTAATTACCTCTACAATCTTAATTCTTTCAAATATGCCAAATCTAATTAATTTACACCCTATTGTGCAAAGTTGATATTTGTTCCTTTGGTACGCTATGACTATTTAATGTATCGGAATTTAAGTTTAGAAGCCACTCTAGTCTGGAACCCTTCCAATTTCCTCTTCAGAAAAGCAGCATGATAATACTACCAAAACATGACAAACATTCTATCAAAAGAGAAAATAACAGACCAATATGACTTAGATCAATGCACACTAAATCAATAAATAACAAATCATGAAATTAAACATGAAAAGTAAATAAGATGAGAATGGAAATGACAAGGAAAGGTATAACTATCTACAGAAAACATAAATAAATCAACTAAATGAACAGTACATCAACTATTAAGAATAAGAAAAGAATTAAGAAAGTAGAATTTATAAAATATATGGGACAATATAATGACTCCTTAGAAAAGACAGACTTAATAGATATATACAGAACACTCCATCGCAGAGCAGCAAAATATACACTCCTCTCAAGTGCACATGGAACATTCTCCAGCATAGATTATATGTTAGGCCACAAAACAAGTCATAATAAATGCAAGAAGACTGAAATCATATCAAGCATCCTTTCTAACCCAATAGTATGAAACTAGAAATTAATTACGAGAAGAAAACTGGAAAATTCATAAATACATGGGGATTAAACAACATGCTACTGAATAACCAATAAGCTAAGGAGAAATAAAAGAAGAAATTAAAAAAAAAAATCCCTTGAGACAAATGTAAATGGAAACATAACATACCAAAACTTACGGGATATAGCAAAAGCAGTTCTAAGAGGGAAGTTCATAGAAATAAATTCCTACCTCACAAAACAGGAAAAAAACCTCAAGTAAACAACATAACTTTACACCTCAAGGAACCAAAAAAAAAAAAAAAAAAAAAAACAAAGCTCAGTTAGAAGAAATAACAAAGATCAGAGTGGAAATAAATGAAATAGAGACTAAAAAGATAAAAGAAAAGATCAATGAAACTAAGAGCTGATTCTTTGAAAACATAAACAAAATTGACAAAACTTTAGCTAGACTCACCAAGAAAAAAGAGAGAGGGCTTAAATAAATAAAATAAGAAATGAAAGAGGAGGTATTATAACTGATACCACAGATATACAAGGAATCACTAAGAGACTGCTATGAACAATCATACACCAAATAAATTGGACAATCTAAAAGAAATGGATACATCCCTAGAAACACAGAACCTTCCCAGACTGAATCATGAAGAAATAGAAAATCTGAATAGACTGATTCCTAGGAAGGAGATTGACTGAGCAATCAAAAACATCCCAATAAACTAAAGCCCACTGGTAAATTCTACTAAATATTCCAAGAAGAATTAACACTAAGCCTTGTCAAATTCTCCCAAAAAAAGTAGAAAAGGAAAGAATGCTTCCAAACTCATTTTAAGAGGCCAGTATTACCTTGATATCAAAACAAGACAAGGGTAGTACAAGAAAAAATTACAGACCAATATCCCTGATGAATATATAAGCAAAAATCCTCAACAAGGGGCCAGCTCAGTGGCATAGTGGTTAAGTTTGTGGGATCTGCTTCAACGGCCTAGGGTTCACAGGTTCAGATCCCAGGCACGGACCTAGCACCACTAATCAAGGCACATTTTGGCGGTATCCCACACAAAATAGAGGAAGACTGGCATGGATGTTAGCTCAGGGCCAATCTTCATCTCACACACACACACACACAAATGCTCAACAAAATATTAGCAAACCAAATTTGTTAACACATTAAAAGGATCGTACTACACCATGATCAAGTGGGATTTATTCCAGGATGCAATGATGGTTCAATACCTGCAAATCAAACATGTAACATACCATATTAATAAAATCAAGAATAAAAATCAGGAGAGGGTGTCAAGATGGCAGCGTAGGTGGACTCTGAACTCACCTCCTCCCACAAACACAACCAAGTTACAACTATTTTTGGAAAAATTACCCCTGAGAGAGAACTGAAAACTGGATAAAAAGAACCCCCACAACAAGGGTCAGTCCTGACTGAGGTTGAAGAAGCAATTTCTGTCTGGAGAGAAAAAAGCCACCTTCGTGAGCCATGGAGCTTCATGGTTGGCCAACCAGGAGCAATCCTAAGATACACAGCCTTCCCTGGAGGAGTGGGGGACCTGACCAGGGGAATGTTGTCACTATAAGCATCCTTCGGACTCAGCACAACTGAGATGGGTGTCATAATATCTGGCTTTGCTGGCTATTAACTACAACAGGGAATATCCCTAGACAAGCTATCAGACATAAGTTGAAAAAGCCAGCTCTTAATGGGCTCACACACTTCAGAAAACAACCTCAAATCACCAGGAAGAAAGGGTCACAGTCCTTTGGTGAAAGGAGACTCACCTGAAAGGCTCTGGGGGAATCTCAGTGAAAGGTAAGACATCTCCAGAGACTGAGACATTGGCTGCAACCATTTTTGGGACCTAGAATAGGCATGCTGACACAGATCTGGCAGATGCCACTGGAGTTATTCCACTGGCCTGCTAGCCCAGGGTCTGCTCTGATTTAATCCAGCTCAGCCAGGGCAGGCAACCCACCCTAGGGACAGTCCCACCCAACAGCAAGCCCTCAGGCAACTTTCAGCCTGCAAAGAATGGGTGCCTGGATCCTCTGCAGGCAGAAGAGTGTGTCTGCCTCTGAGGGGCAGGGCATACATGAGGAGTCAGATGGAGAGTGTAGGGCAATGGTGGAGTGTGGAAACCTCTGCAAAGAGGTGACAGGGTCTGCTCCAGGGGGTGGGGAAGTGTGCATAGGCCAGGACTGTGTCAACAGTGGGTGTGGACCTATGGGTGTGGGGCTTATCAGCAACAGAAGACTTGTGCTTCTCAAACAGCCACATAGGGGATTGGCCCCACCTTCCAAGGCCTGAAACAATTGGGTACTCCCATGGCTGGGGCCAGCCCCACTCAGCTGCAACCCTGAGAGAGCTGAAAATAGCCTTGCAGGCCAGAGGCCTACAGCAATTGTAAGCTCCTGAGCCTCGCAACAAGCCATGCGAGGGGCTTACTCACTTAAGAGAAAAACTGCAACAGGAATGTGTTATTATACCTTGAAGCCAACTGTGCTGGGGCTCTCCAAACCTGATAAACTGACTGAAGGGTCCATAGCAGCCACACGCAACTGAGCAATACAACCAGTCAGTCAGGGGGACAGCCTAGACTCCCTCGGCACATGCAGCAAGAGCAGCCCCGCCACAACAGAAGGACACACATAGCCCAGACAGGGGTCACTCCTGGAACATCTGGAACTGGTGATGAGAGGGAAGCACACTGCTGGGCCTCAAAAGGTGTCTCCTACATATGGCCACTTCTCCAAGATCGGGATATGTAGCTGACTTACCTAATACATAGATATAAGCACAGAGAAAGAGGCAAAATGAGGAGGCAAAGGAATACATTCCAAGCAAGGGAACAGGACAAAATCTCTGAAAAAGAACTAAATTAAACAGAAATAAACAATCTATCTGACAAAGAGTTCAAGCAAAAGTCATCATGATGCTCACTGATCTTGGGAGAAGAATAAATGAACACAGTGAGAACATCAACAAAGAATTGGAAAATATAAAAAAGAACCACTCAGAAATGAAGAATACAATACTGGAAATGAAAAATTCACTAGCAGGACTCAATAGCAGACTAGATGATACAGACGAATGGATCAGCAAGCTGGACGAAAGCCTAAAGGAAATCACCCAAGCTGAACAGATAAAAGAAAAAAGAATTAAAAAGAATGAGAACACTCTAAGGGAACTCTGGGACAACATCAAGCACACTAACATTTGTATTATAGGTGTCCAAGAAGGAGAAGAGAGGGACAAGGGGGCAGAGAATCTAGTTGAAGAAATAATAGCTGAAAACTTTCACAACCTAAGGAAGGAAATAGACATTCAAGTACAGGAAGCACAGAGAGCACCAAACAAGATAAACCCAAAGAGGCCCACATCAAGACACATTATAATTAAAATGTCCAAAATTAAAGATAAAGAGAGAATCCTAAAAGTTGCAAGATAAAGGGAACAAGTGACATACAAAGGAAACCCCATAAGGTTATCAGCGGATTTCTCAGCAGAAACCTTACAGGATAGAAGGGAGTGGCATGATATATTTAAAGTGCTGAAAGGAAAAAACCTAACACCAAGAATACTCTACCCGGTAAGGTTATCGTTCAGAAAGGAAGGAGAGATAAAGAATTTCCCAGACAAGCAAAAATGAAAGGAGTTTTATCACCAAGAAACCACTTTTACAAGAAATGCTAAAAGGACTTATTTAAGTGGGAAAGAGAAGACCACAAATAGGAATAAGAAAATTATTTTTAAAACAGGCAATAAAATCACTGGTAAAGGCAAAAATACAATAAAAGTAGCAGATCAACCATCTATGAAGATAACATAAAGGTCAAAAGACAAAAGTACTAAAATTACCTATTTCGGTGACAAGAGGGTAATAGATATACACACACAAAATAATAGGTTAGGTATGATACCAAAAACATAAAATGTGGGAGGAAGGGAGTAAAAGAGCAGAGGTTTTAGAAAGAGGTCAAACTAAAGAGACCATCAACTCAATATAGATTGCTATATACGTAGATTATTATATGTGAACCTCATGGTAATCACAAACCAGAAACCTATAATAATATACAAATAACTAAGAGAAACTAACCCAAACATAATACAAAAGAAAGCCATCAAATCACAAGGGAAGAGAGCAAGAGAAGATGACAGGAACAGAGAAGAACTACTAAAACACCCAGAAAAAAAGTAACAAAAAAGGCAATAACTACATATTTATCAATGGCTACCTTAAATGTCAATGGACTAAATGTTCCGGTCAAAAGGCATAGAGTGGCCAGTTGGATAAAAAAACAAGACGCATATATATGCTGCATACAAGAGGCACACTTCAGACCTAAAGACACTCACAATCTGAAAGTGAAGGGATGGAAAAAGATACTCCATGCAAATGGCAGAGAAAAGAAAGCTGGGGTAGCAGTACTTATATCAGACAAAATAGACTTTAAAACAAAATCTGTAACAAGAGACAAAGAAGGGCATTGCATAATGATAAAGGGAACAATCCAACAGGAGGATACACTACTTGTAATTATCTATGCACCCAACATACAAGCACCTAAATATATAAAGCAATTATTAACAGACGTAAAAGGAGAAAGACAGTAACACAATAATAGTAGGGGACTTTAACACTCTACTTACACCAACGGATAAATCATGTCAACAAGATCAAAAAAGAAACATTGGCCTTAAACAACACCTTAGACCAGATGGACTTAGATTAATATAGAACATTCCATCCAAAATCTGCAGAATACACATTCTTTTCAACGGCACATGGAACATTCTCCAGGATTGATCACATATTAGGCCACAAAACAAGTCTTAATAAATTTAAGAAGATTGAAATAATACAAACCATCTTTTCTGACCACAAAAGTATGAAACTAGAAATCAACTATAGGAAGAAAATCAGAAAAGCCAAAAATATGTGGAGATTAAACAAAATGCTACTGAAAAATGACTGGGTCAATGAAGAAATGAAAGGAGAAATCAAAAATTATCTGGAGACAAATGAAAATGAAAATATAACATGCCAAAATCTATGGGATACAGCCAAAGAGGTCCTAAGAGGAGAGTTTATAGCAATACAGGCCTACCTCAACAAATAAGAAAAATTCCAAATAAACAATCTAACAGTGCACTTGAATAAACTGGAAAAAGAAGAACAAACCCAAAAATCAGTATAAGGAAGGAAATAATACAAATCAGAGCAGAAATAAATGAAATAGAGACTTAAAAGATAATAGGGAAAAAAATCAAAGAAACCAAGAGCTGCTTCTTTGAAAAGAGAAAAAAAAATTGACAAACCTTTACTTAGACTTACCAAGAACAAAAGAGAGAAGGCTCAAATAAATAAAATCGGAAATGAAAGACAAGATGTTAAAACAGACACCTGAGAAATACAAGATTATAAGCAAATACTATGAAAAGCTATACAACAAATTGGATAATCTGAAGAAATGGATAAATTCTTAGAATCATACAACCTTCCAAAACTGAATCAAGAAGAAACAGAGAATTTGAATAGACCAATCACCAGTAAGGAGATTGAAACAGTAATGAAAAAGCTCCCCCAAAATAAAAGTTCAGGACCAGACGACTTCCCTGGTGAATTCTACCAAACATTCAAAGAAGACTTAATACCTATCCTTCTCAAACTCTTCCAAAAAATTGAAGAGGAGGGGAGGCTTCCTAACTCATTCTATGAAGCCAACATTATCCTGATACCAAAACCAGACAAGGACAACACAAAAAAAGAAAATTACAGGCCAATATCACTGATGAACGTTGACGCAAAAATCCTGAAAAGAATACTAGCAAAGAATACAATACATTAAAAAGATCATATGCCATGATCAAGCGAGATTTATTCCAGGGATGCAGGGATGGTTCAACATCTGCAAATCCATCAAGGTGATATACCACATTAACAAGCTGAAGAACAAAAATTACACAATCACCTCAATATATGCAGAGAAAGCATTTGACGAGGTACAGCAGTGATTTATGATAAAAAACTGAATAAAACAGGTATATAAGGAAAGTACTTCAACATAATAAAGGCTGTATATGACACCCACAGCTATCATTCTCAATGGAGAAAAACTGAAAGCTATCCCTCCAAGAACAGGAACCAAACAAGGATGCCCACTTTCACCACTCTTATTTAACATAGTATTGGAAGTCCTAGCCAGAGTAATCAGGTAAAAAAAAGAAATAAAAGGGATCAAATTGGAAAGGAAGAAGTAAAACTGTCAATATTTGCAGATGATATGATTTTATATATAGAAAAACCTAAAGAATACACTAAAAAAAACTTTTAGAAATAATAAATGAATATGGTCAAGTCGCAGCATACAAAATCAACATATAAAAATCAGTTTCGTTTCTATACACTAGCAACGAAGTAGCAGAAAGAGAAATTAAGAACACAACCCCATTTACACTTGTAACAAAAAGTATAAAATATCTAGGAATAAACTAAAGCAAAGTGGTGAAAGATCTGTACAGTGAAAATTATAAAACACTGTTGAAAGAAACTTAAGAAGACACAAAGAAATAGAAAGATATTCCATACTCTTGGATTAGAAGAATTAACATAGTTAAAATGTCCATACTTCCTAAAGCAATCTTCAGATTCAAGGCAATCTCTATCAAAGTTCCAACAACATTTTTCACAGAAATAGAACAAAGAACCCTAAAATTTATATGCAACAACAAAAGACCCCAAATTGCCAAAGGAATTCTGAAGAAACTGAACAAAGCTGGATATTTTGAACTCCTTGATTTCAAAATATACTACAAAACTATAGTAACCAAAACAGCATGGTACTGGCACAAAAACAGACACACAGATCAATGGAACAGAATTGAGAGCCCAGAAATAAACCCACATATTTATGGACAGCTAATTTTTTACAAGGAAGCCAAGAATATACAATGGAAAAGGGAAAGTCTCTTTAATAAAAGGTGTTGGGAAAACTTGACAGTCACAGGCAAAAGAATGAAACTAGACCACTATCTTATACCATACACAGAAATTAACTCAAAGTGGATTAAAGACTTGAATGTAAGACCTGGAACCATTAATTTTCTAGAAGAAAACATAGGCAGTATGCTCTTCAACATTGGTCTTTGCAGCATATTTTCAAGTACTATGTCTGACTGGACAAGGGAAACAATAGAAAAACTAAACAAACAGGACTACTTCAAACTAGAAAGCTTCTGTACAGCAAAGGGAACCATCAACAAAATGAAAAGACAACCTAACAATTGGGAGAACATATTTGCAAACCATATATCTGATAAGGGCTTAATATCCAAAATATATAAATAACTCATACATCTCAACAACAAAAACCTAACAACCCAATTAAAAAATAGGCAAAAGATCTGAACAGACATTTCTCCAAAGAAGATATACAGATGGACAATAGACACATGAAAAGATGTTCAACACCACTAACAATTAGGGAAATGGATTTCAAAATTACAATGAGATATCACCTCACTCCCCTGAGAATGGCTATAATTAACAAGACAGGAAACAATAAGCGTTGGAGAGGATGTGGAGAGAAGGGAACCCTCGTACACTGCTGGTGGGAGTGAAAACAGGTGCAGCCGTTATAGAAAACAGTATGGAGATTCCTCAAAAAATTAAAAATAGATCTACCCTATGATCCAGCTATTCCACTGCTGGGTATTTATCCTAAGAACATGAAAACACAAATGTATAAATATACATGCACCCCTGTGTTCACTGCAGCATTATTCACAATAGCCAAGACTTGGAAGCAACCTAGGTGCCCATCAAGGGATGAATGGATAAAGAAAATGTGGTCTATATACACAATGGAATACTGCTCAGCCATAAGAAAGGATGAAATCCAGCCATTTGGGACAACATGGATAGACCTTGAGGGCATTATGCTAAGTGAAATAAGTCAGAGGGAGAAAGTCAAATACCGTATGATCTCATTCCTAAGTAGGAGATAAAAACGACAAACACACACAAAAACGGAGACCGGATTGGTGGTTACCAGAGGGGAAGGCAGGAGGGAGGAGGGCAAAGGGGTGATTAGGCACATGTGTGTGGAGATGGATTGTAATTAGTCTTTGGGTAGTGAACATATTGCAATCTACATGGAAATCAAAATATATAATGGTGTACACCTGAAATTTATACAATGTTATAAATCAGTTACATCAATAAAAAAGAATATAAATCATATGGTCAACTCAATCAATGCAGAAAAAGTATTTAAAAAAATTCAACATCCATTTATGATAAAAATTCTCAACAAAGTGTATATAGAGGGAACATACCTCAACATAATAAAGGCCATATATGACAAGCCCACAGCTAACAACATACTCAGTGATAAAAGCTGAAAACTTCCTCTAAGATCAGGAACAAGACAAGGATGCCCAGTCTCGCCTCTTTTACTCAACATATTATTGGAAGTTTTAGCCACAGCAATCAGGCAAGAAAAAGAAATAAAAGGCATCCAGTTTGGAAAAGAAGAAGTAAAACTGTCACTATTTGCACATGACATGATATATATTGAAAACCCTAAAGACTCCACCAAAAAACTGTTAGAACTAATAAATTCAGAAAAGTTGCAGGATACAAAATCAATATGCAAAAATCTGTGCATTTCTACCTACTAATAACAAACTATCAAAAAAAGCAATTAAGAAAACAATCTCATTTAAGACTATATCAAAAAGAATAAAATACCTAGGAATAAATTTAACCAAGGAGGTGAAAGACCTGTAACTGAAAACAATAAGACATTGATGAAAAAGATTAAAGATGACACAAATAAATGGAAAGATATTCCATGCTTGTGGATTGGAAGGACTGTCCATACTACTGAAAGCAACGTACAGATTCAATGCAATCTCTACCAAAATTCCAATGGCATTTTTCACAGAATACAACAAACAATCCTAAAATTTGTATGGAATCACAAAAGATCACAATTAGCCAATGCAATATTGAGAGAGAACAACAAAGCTGGAGCCATCACACTCCCTGATTTCAAAATATATTATAATATTTATTTGATTTATATATACTATATTTATATATATACTATATTTATTATATATACTGTATTTATAATATTTATTTGAATGCAGCCAAAGTAGTATTCAAAGAAACATTTATAGCTTTAATGAAATTTATTAGAATACAAAGACTGAAAATAAATGAATTAAGAATTTACTGAAGGAGGTAGAAAAATAGCAATGTATATTATGGCAAGGAATTTATACACATATGTGTGTGTGCGCGCACGTATACATATGAGAGAGAGAGGAAAAGAGCAAGAGAGGCATTAGTGTCAATTAAGATAGCTATTAGCATATTTCATCACACCATCAAGTGAATATCTTTACTTTCTTCTCTCTTCTCCCATTCTTCTTCTGAAATATTTTAAGTATCCTTAAGTATTTTTAAATATTTAAAGTATTACTTTTCCCTCTTTTTTCTATCTCCTGTCTGCTAATTATAACAAGTGACACAGACATTTATAAGCTCTGCACTGATACGTAGAACCAAATAACTGAAAACAAGGCTAAAAACAGTACTTGAACTCATGAAGACTTAAAACACATTAAGAATCGTGATGCTTTTTTAGGATCAAATTGAATTTGACACTCAGATGTATTTATGACACTAAAAATAATAGGACATTTAAAGTAATAATAATTAGAATACCTTAAGCCAATACTTCTCAAAATTTTATACTGAAATGTCCCTACTGATAGACAAGAGTAAACTTTGACTTCTCAGCAATCTTATATATAAGACTCTATTTTAAAATTTGTGGAAAGTGGTCCATCACCATAATATAATAAAGATTTTATAAAATCACTTTATCTTTGTTTCTATCCAGTTTCCTGGATGCTAAGGACAATATAAAAGTCAGACACATAAGTAGAGTACAATTTTTTGCATTCATTATTTTATTAGAAATCTCTTATTTTTTATAAGATCATATATAAGATAGTTTTAAACATATATTTACAAAGGAGAAAACTGAAGTATGGACATGAAAAGCATTCACATGTGCAGAGATAGAGACAAGCCTAGATCTTAGCCTTTCCGATTCCAGCTTGAATCCTCCTTGTATAAGAAGAATTTGTTGCATATTTTCAGGATGTAGTCTGCTAAGCAACTTTATCAATGACACACCTTTGTTACCAATATCTACAACTGTCTCTTTTTCGTTTTCACATAAATAAAAAACAATATGATGTACTTCAGTTAACTTTACATGGACACTCATGAAAATTTAACAAATTAATCAAAGCAAATCATGTACACCAGCCAAGCAAAAGACTTGAAAAGAAATTCAAGCTGAAATTATATTTTCCCATTTTGAGAGTCAATCATATTTAACTTGAGGAGGAAATTGATAATCCTTCAAATATTAGGTCTATAAAACAAATATTTTAATAATGTCTTTAAATTCTTATGTTTTAAATTTACTGTGTGATGTTTAAAAGTTTCTACATACTTTTGCAATACTAGCTTTATGAGTTGTATATTTCTAGATATCTTACCTTTTTTGCTGTAGAAGAAGAGGGTTCCTTTTTCATACTTCTTAGTAAAAACTCTGGCATGTTATTTTCAATATCCTCACGAGTTCCTTTTTTATGCAAAACTGCAGCCAAAAATGAAATAACCTGGAAAAAAACCCCACAACTTTTTTAATCACTATGTATAATGTATCATGATGGACAAAATTTTACTGCTTACATGACTAACTACCCAATTAGTGACAATTTGAGTATGTTAGGGGGAAAACATAACATGAAACACTAGTATCGGTTTTCTTTATTTGGATTAATGAACAAATGTATAATATACATGTATAACATACATAATATAATATAAATGTATAATACATGTTACCCTTAAATAGAGTAAAAAAAATTCCCACCTTGCCATCTCTTTTGTGACAAATTCTACCTACTCAATGAATTTTTGTTATGTTGATTTCATCAGCTGGAACATTACCGTCTTACTTGTTTCTATCCATGGAAACTATCTGTTCATATCCTCTATTAGAATAAACTGTGTACATTCTTTTTTCCTTGTAGAAAATAAACTCCTTAAGGGGGTAATATTTGGCTCATAAATTTATGTACTTCTGTTTGCACAATAAATATAAGTGGAATGACAGAATGTTATTTTAAGATAGACTAAGACAATTCATCAATGTACACACCACTTTGTATAACAGGTATTCTCCAAATATCAACTGAGAATGACAGAGAGACATAGATGAAAGACCTCATATAATTAAGAGCAAGAAATGTTTAATCAATTGGACTTTGGTTCAAATTCAGCCTTAGTTTCTTGGCAGTTATGTGAACTTGGGCAAGTTAGTTAACCTCTTTGAATAACTGTGAAAATAGCAAAAATAATATTGGCAGAATTGTTTTAAAGGTTGGGGGAAAAGAATTGATCATTATTTTAGAAAAATAAAACATATATATTAAAAGCTAAAGAAAAAAATGACAGAATTAGAAAAATTATCAAAAAATAATGTTTTTAACATGGGTGTGAATATCTACGATCTGAATCCCAAATGATAGAAGAAAAAGAATGGTGTAGGAGAAGTATTTGAAGAGAGAAAGGCTGAAAACTTTTAAAAACTGATTAAAAAAATCAAACCATACATTCCAGAGCCACTAAGAACATCAAGCCCAAACTAAATAAATAAATAAATAAATAATCCACAAGTAGGTACTTTGTAGAAAAAACACTTAAAACTTGAAACAAAAAAAATATCTTAAAAACAGCCAGAGGAAAAAAACAACAGATTACCTACAAAAAGCAACATCTTTAGACAAATAGCTTACCTTGCAGCAAAAACAATGGAAGACACTAGACAACAGAATGATATTTGCAAGGTTTTAAAGAAACTAAAAGCAATCTAGTGTTATATCCAGTGAAAATCATTCAAGAATGAAGATGAAAATATTTTCAGACAAAAAAAAACATCTAAGCAAATTCATCATCAAAAGAGCAACACTAAAGAAAATAACTACAGGATGTTTTCAGGCACAAGGAAAATGATCCTATGTATCTTAGTGATGCAGAAAAAAATTAAGAGGAACAAAAATGGTAAATATATAGAAAATATAAATGCATATTGACATTATGAAATAAATATAAAATGTCCTGTTGGGATCAAATAAAAAAAATAAAAGATATGACAACAAATGTATATGAGTCAGAGAGGGGACAGTGTAGTTACAATTTCTGAGGTCCTGGTGTTATCCAAGAGGAAATAAAAGTAGTAATTTATATTAGATTTTGATAAGTCAAGGATGTCTGTTATAACCTCTGGGGTAACCACTAGAAGAAAATACAACAACATGTAACTACTAACCTACTAAGAGAAGGGTAATACAATAATATGAAATCACCTACCCAAAAGGAGGCAAAAAAGAGAATGAAAATGAACATGGATGGCACGCAACAAATAAAAGGAAACAGTAAAATAGTAGGTTTAAATCCAAATATATTAGAAAGCCCATTACATAGAAATGGGCTAAATGCTCTAATTAAAAGACAAAGGTTGTCAGGCACATAAAATATATACGCCATTTACATGAAAAACATCTAAAACAAGGGATGGAGAAAGTTGTAAGTAAAAAAATGAAAAAAGACAATGCAAATAAAAACCAAAAGAAACTTGATACAGCTATATTATACCAAATGAAGACCCCGAGGCAAAAAGCATTACTAAATTAAACAGGTACACTTTAACTTGATATTGACAAAAAATTGATTCACTTGGAAGTTATTTAAAAAGTGTAGATTGTTAAATAAAGAAAAATTTACTGAAACAAAAATGTAGACAAATCCATAAGCACAATGGTAGATTTTGAAATAACTCAGTAGGAACAAATAAACAAAATAATCAGTAATGATATGGAATATTTGAATAACATGGTTAGCAGACCTGACCTAATGAGCATTTGATAAAACACTGTACACTACTGTAAAACATCATTTCATTTTAAGTACACATAAAATATTTACCAAAGTTGACACGTGAGGTCATAGGGCAAATCTCAACACATTTCAACAGATCGAAATCATATAGAACATGTTCTTTGATCACAATGCAGGAAATAAGAAATAAAAATATAAGCAGAAAATCCCCGAATATTTGGAAAGTAAGGAATATACTTCAAAGAAGAACTCACAATAGAGATTAGAAAATATTTTGAATTGAATAATAATGAGTAATAATTACATATTAAACTTGTAGAATACACCTAAAGCTGTGCCAGAGGGACTTTCTAAGAATCTATTTCAAAAATTTATAAAAATAACAGAAAACAACACAAAAAACCAGAGCTGTAAAACATGGAAAAGCATACAATAAAAAGGATCAACAAAGCCAAATAATCATTCTGTGTAAAGATTTTTAAAAACTGAAAAACTCCTAGAAAACTGATAAAGAGAAAAGGGAAGGTAAGAGAAGAGGCAAACACACATACAAAAATATGTGTAAGACATAATAAACAATGTTATGCCAATAATTGTGAAAATTTAGAAGAAATGGAGAAACAGCATTTACCAACACTGGTATAAGAAGAAACAGAAACTTTACATATTCATATAACTATTAAAGAAATCTAAATATATAATTATAAATCTTCCACAAAGAAAACTAAGGGTCAAATAGCTTGACCGATAAAGTCCACCCAGTGCTTCAGAAAGATATAACGTGGGCCGCCCCGTGGCCAAGTGGTTAGTTCACGTGCTCCGCTTTGGCAGCCCAGGGTTTTGCCAGGTGGATCCTGGGTGTGGACATGGCACCGCTCATCAGGCCACACGGAGGTGGTGTCCCACATGCCACAACTAGAAGGACTCACAACTAAAAATACACAACTATGTACTGAGGGATTTGGGGAGAAAAAGCAGAAAAAAAACAAAAGAAGATTGGCAACAGTTGTTAGCTCAGGTGCCAATCTTTAAAAAAAAGGGAAAGTTATAATGCTAGTCAAACTCTTCCAGATTTTAGGGAAAGGGAGAAATGTCCTCAACTCATTTTATGAGTTCAAGATAACCTTGATAAGAAGACCTGACAAAAATATTATATACAGGAAATTTATAGGCCGATTTCTCTCACTCAAATGGAAGCGAAATTCTTAAAATATTACCAAATGGAACACAGAAACATAAAAAAGGAATATATACCAAAACTAAGTTAAGTTGATTCTGAGAATGTAAGTTTGGTTTAACCTTCAAAATTTAGACATGTGATAGGTATTAGGTAGGTATCTTAGGTATTACACTTAACTTTCCTAACTGTTAGTTTCCTTAAAACAAGAATAAGAATAAAATAGGAATAGGATGATCTATTTTATTACAAGATACTGACATTTTACATAAAGTGGTACATTATTAACTTTAAGCACACTGTGAAAAGTTGGGAATGTATATTTTTATCACTAGAGCAACCACCAAAAAACAAATGCAAAGAAGTACAGTTAAAAACGCAATAGAAAAATTACAATGGAATTCTAAAAAAATATCAACCCAAAAAGGGTAGGAGGAATAGTAAAACAGAAAACAATCTGTTCAAACAGAAAACAAATAATAAAATGGTATATCCAAATCCAAACATAACAGGAGTTACATCAAATATAAATGGACTAAACACTCCAATTAAATATCAGAGATTGCCAGAATGGATAAAAAAGTTGTCTACAAGAGAGACACTTTAAATATAAAGACACACATAGTTTGAAATAAAGGGATAGAAAAAGACATACCATGTAAACAGTAAGCATAAGAATACCGGAGTGGCTATTTTAATATCAGATAAAGTAGATTTTAAATAGTATCACCAGAAATAGAAATTCCACAATGATAAAAGGGTCAGTTCATCAGGAAGACGTAACAGTCATAAAGGTTTATGATCCTATTTACAGAGCTTCAAAATACATGAAGGCAAAACTGACAGAAGTAAAGAGAGAAATAGACAAACCCACAATCATAGTAGGAGATGTTAACTTTCCTTTTTCAGCAATTAATATTAAAAAGATAGAAAACCTGAAAATTATCAATTATGTTGACCTGCTAATTGATATTTATACAACACTACATCCAACTACACTACATTCAGAATACATATTCTTTTCAAATGTACACAGTATGTTCAATAAGCTGGGCCATTAAAAAAAGTCTCAATAAATTTTTCAAAATACTGAAATCTTACAGAATATGTTCTCTAACCATTATGGAATTAGAAATCATTAAGGATAAAATATCTAGAGAAAAATTAGGTAAATATTGGCAACTCAAACATATACTTGTAAATAACCCAAATATCAAAAAAAAAAACCCACACAGAAAATTAGAAAATATTTTGAATTATATGAAAATAAAAATATAACACATCACATTTGTAGGATGCAGATAAAACAATGTCTGGATCTAAATTTAGAGCATAAGAAGATAGGTATAAAATAATGATCCAAGATTCTACCTTAACAAGCTAGAAAATGAAGAGCAAAATACATCCAAGGTAAGCAGGAGGGAAATAACGGAGATAATTGCAAAAACAATGAAATACCAAATAAACAAATAAGAAAATTAACAGAGCTAAAAGTTGGTCTTTGAAAAGATCAACAAAATCAATAAACCTCAAATTAGGCTAATTGAGGATAAAATAGAGAGAATACAAAATATCCACATTAAGAATGCAAAGAGATATCACTCAGATCCTACAAACACCAAAAGAATAACAAAGGAATATTATGAAAAACTTTATGCAAATTAACTTGGCAATATAGGTGAAAGGGATAAATTCTTTAAAAAATACAATTCACTAAAAACTGATACAGCAAGAAATAGAAAATATGAGTAGCCTCATATCTATTAAAGTAATTGAATTCATTATCCAAAAACCTTCACTTAAAGGAAACTCCAGGTCCAAAAGATTTCACTAGTAAATTCCATCAAATATTTAAGTACAAAATAACACAAGCTTTACACAACTCTTTAGAAGACAGGAGAAAGAAGCACTTTCCAATTTATTTTATGAGGCCTGCATAACCCTGATACCCAAAACAGACAAACACGTTACAAAAAATTGTAGACCAATATTCATAATAAATATAAATGCAAAAGTTCTTAAAATATTAGTCAACTGAATCCAGCAAAACATAAAAACACTATAAATTGGGTTTATCCCAGGAATACAAGATTGGTTTAACATTAAAAAACCAATCAATATAAATCATATTGATTCATATAATAATATATTAACAGAATAAAGGAGAAAAAAATATGCTTATCTCAATAGATGCAGAAAAATTAATAAAATTCAACACAGGCATACCTCACAGGTATTGTGGGTTCCATTCTAGACCACAGCAATAAAGTGAATATTGCAATAAAGTGAGTCACACAAACTTTTTGGTTTCTCAGTGCATATAAGAGCTATGTTTACACTACACTGTAGTTTATTAAGTGTGCAACAGCATTATATCTAGAAAAACAACATATACACTTTAATTTAAAAATACTTTATTGCTAAAGGAAAACTATATCCCTAATTATGATAATTCATAATTCAATCTGTTCGTCTATGCAAAATGATATACTATACAATCTTAATTCTAACTTAATTTGTCAAATTCCACGAAACAAAGATATGTGAAATGTCTACTATATTTATTTAAGAATCTCATCTTTGGAAGAAGTTTTATAGAAGATGACTAAATTTATAAGCTCTAATTATGGATTAGCTTTACTTAATTCACTAAATCCACTAACAATTTTAAAGAAAAATCTTTGCATCTCATTTAAGTAATCTATACTATCTCCTAACAGATTACTCACCCACCTCAAAAAAGTAAATTGAAACAAAAATAAACTAGACTTTAGTTGAGATCACACACTAACTGGAGAGCCTCACTAAAACCACTGACAAACTTTTAGCTTATTATATTAAGGTAGTGCTAGCAGTAATGTGTCAACATCCAAAAGGCAGATAGGGAAAGGGAGAACGTGAAGAATAGCACACGTGGATTTTATGGACCAGGATTGTAAATGGTACTCAGCACTTCCACTCTCATTTCTGTTGACTGAATCTGTCACAAGCCCAAGACATGCAAGAGAACTGGGAAATGTAGTCTCTGTCATCTGGCCAAAACTCTGGGAATGCAAAGGGAATACGAATTTTTAGTGGAGATCTAGCCGTCTCTATCACGCTGTTCGCACAGTAGAGGTCTACCAAAATCTTAATTCATAGAAGGAGAATGAAATATTTACAATAAAGGTTTATGAAACTAATCTGAAAAAACAAAACAAAACAGAACATGCTTTAACATGGAATGGTTTTAAAATTATGTTTAGAGATGAAAAGAACAAAAATAAGTATTTAAGTGTCACCCACAGAATAGTAAAAGGCCAAAAACTGCATTTCAGAAATGAAATATCACTCTGGGAAACCTTCTGTTTTACAGGCATTCATTTTTATAGGGCATCTTGCCTTATGCACAGTCTGCTCATGCCATGCAGAGTAGATCAGAGGCAGGGGGATAATGCACAAACCTTCCCTTACAACAACAGAAGAAGGCACAGCAAAAAATTGTCCATTTCTTATAGGACCAAAAACAAAAAAAGGCTACATTGCTTATTTTTCATCTCCCTGGGAGATAAAAAGGGAAGACAGTACTTTGGAATCACACTTTAAAAAGTATGATGATTTTCGCTTGTTTTAGAGACAACAACAAAGTGCTATTTTGAAAGGACGCCTAGCCCATTTATCTTACAAAGTTCTATTCCTAAAATCCAAACTACATGCCAAAATGAGGAAAGTAGTTTGTCTTTAAAATGCTAGGACATTCTTCCTGCTTGAAGGGTTTGTGGCTCTGGGGATTAATTAGCCTTTCACATTGGTTATTATGGCAGTTTCTCCATGAATGAAAATAAAGACAATATTATTATTTTCTTTATTACTACATTCTGAGTGAATGACATGACTTGTGATCTAAAGAACTTTTAAATTTTAGTACAGCTTTTGAATCTACTGAAGATCATATTATCTAAAAAATGGTATTGACAATAACCTAAGAAAGCTATCATTATCAGCAATCCCCCCATTTCTCTCAGGATTGAGGTTTACTATATATAGCTTTTGAAAACAATAGCCTTCAGTGAAGGTATCTTTCATAATGTAATATCTAATAATATGGAAACAAGGATTCAAAGAAAATCTTTATAGTTTGCAAAATTCTCTCTCCTGCTGCTCAAACGGTACTAATACCATCTGCTTCAAATAGCAGATGGGGAAACAAACATGTAAAACACATACACTTATTTAACAGTAGTCTTTAAGACTTTGTGCCTATGAAAGCCAATTACCAAATTAAGATAAAAAATCACCATGATTCAGTGAATGAAGTCTTCTTTTAAGATAAATTTTTCAAACACTATACTAAAGTTATGTCTTTGATGAAAAAAAAACCCCTTAATGTCCTAATTGATATCACTCAAATTAGTTCTAAATTTTGGTGAGTTTTCAAAAGCAAAGGATGAAAATACCAAGTTGCCTGTGAAGCCTTCCCTGACACCCCAGGCAGGCTTGCTCCTCCCCTTCATGCCACTTAGCAGACTAGATGACGACCCCTTGGCTACGTTTCTTTCCATCATTATTTGTGAACTCTGTAAGGGTAGTGATCGTGTGCATTTATCTTAGGCTCTTCAGTGCCTATCAACAGGGCCCAGCCCACACTAAGTGTTTAATAAATGTTAACTGATTGGATAAATAAATACGGTTAATTTAAAGCCAAATAAAAGGTTGCAAGATGGAGGCAGCAAAGGGTAGAGGGAGAAAAAGTACTGGAATGGAGATGAAATTGGTTACTTCCTGTACATGACCTTATAGGGAAGTCATTTAGTAGAACTGTGTCTCTGTTTCTTCATTTATTAAATAAAGAAACTGAACAAGATTATCTCCAATATCACTTCCATTTGTAAAATTTTATTTTTTTAAAAAACTGAGATGGTCATCATCCCATGTATATTCACATAGACTAAATGCTCTTAAGCAACCTTCACTGAGCCAACTCATCACATTAACCAGTTTTCATGCCCTCTGAAAAACGTGCATTAGTTTGAGCAAAGGTTCTAAAACTTGTGTGTGCCTCAAGTTGCAGGGAGGGTTTGTTAAAACAGATTGCTGGGCCCTACCCCAAGAATTTCTGATTCAGCATGTTTGGGGTAAGACCCAAGAATTTACAATTCTAACAAGTTCCCAGGTGATGCTGATGCTATTGGTCCAGAGATCACACTTTTGAGAACCACTGCCCTATAGTAAGCGCCCATTCACCTCCCTTCCTATTAGTTGGGCTGTTTGGTTATCAAAGGTCAGTTTCTCAAACCTATGCATTACAGTTGAAATTCCTTATTTTAGTTACATTAACTAATTAAGAATAATGTAAATGTATAGAGGGGAGTCATTTTCAAATTACCTGTTGAATTACATGTGAGAATTCTGTAAAATATTGGAAAATTTTCATAAAAATCTGGGATTTTTGCATTCCTTCCCAAATTAATTTCTTAGTGCAATTAAAAACTAAAAGCAGTTTTTAAAATAAAAGTAAAATAAAATAGTAGGTGATGAATTATTGGTGTTGAACATATCATGGGCACAAACAGACATGAGGAAACTTTTGGGGTGATAGATACATTCATTACCTTGATTGTGGTATTGTACTAATCATTTCTTGGGTACATAAACATGCAAAAAATATCCAATTGTACATTTTAAATTTATGCAGTTTATTATATGTCAATTATACCTTATTAAAGTATATAAACAACACACAAAGATACATATACACACACACTCATCACAACTATTAAAATTAATAAGACTGACAAGACCAAATTTTGTGACGATATGGAGCAACCGTAACTTTCATACATTGTAGAAATGCAGAATAGTACAAACACTTTGGAAAAATATTTGGCAATTTCTTATAAAACTAAACATACATCAGCTTATGACCAAGTAATTTCATTTCTAATTATTTACCCAAGAAAAATGAATACATAAGTGATTGTTCAAGAAAGTTCTTAGTTTTATTCATAAAATATAGAAACTGGAAATAGCCCAGGCATCAATTAGCAGGAGGACGGATACACAAAATGCTGTATGTGTACAATGGAACACTACTCAGCAATAAAAAAGAAAAAAATTACTTATGTACTTAACAACATAGATGAACCTCAAAATATTATGCTAAGTGATAGAAGCCTTACACAAGAGTGCATCTGTATGATCCCATTTATATTGAAAAGGCAAAATAAATCTATGATATAAAAAAGCAGAACAGTGATTGCCTCTTGGGGATGGTGGGAAGACTAGTAGGCACATGATAATGTTCTATATCTTGAAAGGCTTATTTGGTTTACACAGAGATATGTATTTGTCAAAACTCATGGAATGGTGGGTACACTTAAGATTTGGGCATTCATTGTAACTTTTACCTCAAAATGAAAATAAAAGAATTGTAAATAAATATTGAACTCTAATTAATGACATGCATGCACAAATGTTTGGGGATAGAACATACTAATATCCGCTACTTAAAATGCACCAAAAGATGGATTGATGGATGGATAGATATGTGACAAAACCACGTATAAGGAAATGTTAAGATAATCTAGGTGGTGGGTATATGGGTATTCATTGTACAATTCTTCCAAATCTTCTTTACGTTTGAAAAGTTTCATAATAACATGTTGGGGAAAAAACCAGTTTGTAAGATAGTAGTGATTCCATCTTTTTGTGTATTTATGTTGGTCTGTGTGTTCATGGACATGCACATATGAAGTATAGTATGTGAATATTTATGCATGTTGCATATTCAACTGGTCCCTTTCAATAAGATCCTTCCAATTCACTTAAAATACACACGTTACCCCTATCCCCAAAAGATATAAAACAAACAAGAAATTCCCGCAAAATCTCATCCTCCTTCAGCTACTACTAGCTCACTTTTGCCAGCATTCAAAGCCACATTTCTTAAAGAGGTGGGCATACTTCCCGTGTCTATGTCTTCAGCCACTCCATTCTGGCTTGTGCCCCCAAAATCCCAGCAAAATGGTTCTTGCTTGGACAGGCCCCGCGGCTAAAGTGGTTAAGTTTGCGCGCTCCACTTGGGTGGCCCAAGGTTTCCCCAGTTGGATCCTGGCGCAGACATGGCACCGCTCATCAGGCCATGCTGAGGCGGAGTCCCACATGCCACAACTAGAAGGACGCACAACTAAAATGTACAACTACGTACCGGGGGGATTTGGGGAGAAAAAGCAGAGGAAAAAAAAAAAAAAGATTGGCAATAGTTGTTAGCTCAGCTGCAAATCTTTAAAAAAAAATAAAGGTCCTTGCTCAAGATACCAATGATTTCCATATCACTAGATCAAATAGACATTTTTTTTTTTTAAGATTTTATTTTTTCCTTTTTCTCCCCAAAGCCCCCCAGTACATAGTTGTATATTCTTCGTTGTGGGTCCTTCTAGTTGTGGCATGTGGGATGCTGCCTCAGTGTGGTTTGATGAGCAGTGCCATGTCCGCGCCCAGGATTCGAACCAACGAAATACTGGGCCGCCTGCAGCAGAGCGCGCGAACTTAACCACTCGGCCATGGGGCCAGCCCCTCAAATAGACATTTTTTAATCCTCATCCCTTGAAGAATGTAAAATATTAAATTTACCAACTTTTACATTTGAAATGAGGAAAGCAAACTTTATTTATTATATAAAACAAGCTTTTTTAAAAAGAAGAGCTTAATTTCATATTATGACCAAGTTAGAATGTAAAAAAGGGGAAAACTTAAAGGATGATATCAGAAAATAGGGAAAAAATGAAGAAGGTAACACTATGGTTCAACTAGTAAATGCCAATGGTCTATTTTTATAGACCATTTTGAAATTCTAGTGAAGTCATTGATTATTGTTCACATTTCTTCAACTGGCTTAGTCATTATTATCTACTGAAGGTCTATCTTAAATGAGTCTCTCAAACCACCTATTTACACAGAAATTATTCTCTGAGTTACAAGAACAATAGCCAGAGAACTAGGTCCCCAAGAATCAGACTAATCCAGCTGAGTATCAAAATTAGAAAAGAAACGATTTCCTACCCTTCAGAAGATGAGTCCTCAAAGACTTTCACAGCACATAACACAACTCAAAACCTTCTAATGATTTCAGTGTGTCAGGTAATATAAGATTATACAGTAAAATCACTTAAAAAATAATCCCATGGAGCCAGCCCCTTGGCCGAGTGGTTAAGTCCGTGCGCTCTGCTGTGGCGGCCCAGGGTTTCACAGGTTCGGATCCTGGGCGCGGACATGGCACTGCTCGTTCGGTCACGCTGAGTCAGTGTCCCACATGACACAACTAGAAGGACGTGCAACTAAGATATACAACTATGTACCAGGGGGATTTGGGGAGATAAAGCAGAAAAAAAATAAATAAATAAAAATAATCCCATGAAATGTAAAATACAGAGAATTTCTTTGTAACATGGGGCCTAGAGATGAAAGCTAAATTTGAGCCTAAAACATGCAGAAGAATTTGAAATGTATTTAGTAGTTTTAGGGTGGGGGTTTCCAAACTGTACCTCACTTTTTGTAGCACCCTCATGTTTCTGATTTTGAAGATAAAAAGGCGTTGGCTAGTCAAAGAAGCGTGGGAAAGAACATTCTAGAATGGGCAAAAACAGTAAAAGTATATGTAAAGATAGTCACAGAAGAGCCTTATTATTTATTTTCCTCTGGTATTCATCTGCATATCTTGGGCACAGACGGTAGTTTCCTGAAGGCTTCTTTCTTTATTCTGGCCACCTATTCTTCTGAGAAAGTAAATTCATTCATTTCACAAGCAATTATTTAGCACCTTCAATGTGCAAACCTAGAACTATGTACATTGCCTGGGTTTAAAGGAACAGAGAGTATGGCTAATGGTAACACACTGTAATTATAATTATTCACCCTAGCTTTTTATACCAGAGCTTTATACATAGTTGCATTACTTGGCTATTTTTATATATTAAACTTAGTTTTTCACTTACCTTTGAGTTCCACTAACAATGGAGGTGTCATGAAGAATAAAATAGCTTAAATTCAATTACAAGGAAGAAAACAGAAGGACTTAATGCAAACTAGACAAACACTCCTGAAAATCCAGAATGAGTGTATGGTATAAAGTCTAGATTCAGAACCCTAATCTTGTTAGATCACAAACCTTTGTGGCAGGCAGCTTCTGACAGATCTCCCAATAACCCCCACCTCGTGATATCCACAACCTCGTTTAATCTCCCCCCTAGACTACAGGCTGAACCCAGCGACTTGCTTCCAACGAAACGAATATGGCAACAGCGAAGGGCTGTCTCTTAGGTTACAAAAGACCATGACTTCTGTCTTACTAGTGTTCTCTCTTGCCCTCTCACTTGCTCTCCCTAACAAAGCATGCTGCCATGTTGTGAGAAGCTCCACGAAGAGGCCCATGTGACAAGGAACCCAGGGAGGCCTTCACCAACAGCTTGAGAGAAACTGAGGCCTCAGTCTAACACCCACAAGGGACTGAATCCTGCCAACAACCAAGTGAGCCAGGAAGTGAATCCTCTATAGTTCAACCTTGAGATGACTGCAGCCTTGTGAGATGCAGAGCCGGAGAACCCAGCTAAACTCTACCTGGATTCCTGACCCACACAAACTGTGTATAAATAATGTGTATAAACGTGTATTTTTTAAGCTGCTAAATTTTGGAGTAATTTTTTACATAGCAATAGATAAGTACCATAGATCCTCTCTACAGAAAAGTAGATACATGTACAAATTCCAGCATACTTTAAGGAAAATAGGGGGCCACTCTGAAGTCTACCATTAGAACTACCAGCAGCCCAAGGACTTCAGGTTAAGAAATTTCTAATATGATAAACTCCAAACAATATGCACAAAAGACTTGCAGGAAATCAATTTAACCATGCTCTCTAGCTTAAGAAATGTCAGAATACTTCCCTTCCATAAAGTCTTACTAAGAAAGTTAAACTACTTTAAACATAATTGATACCTTAATACTAGCATCACCAAAGGTAAAATGAAGCCAAGTCATACCGAAACAGTATCATGAACAATGTATTTCACAGGTACTAAACAAGCCCTGAGGATAAAATAAACACTATCCTTAACTTTGAGGACTTTACTATGTAGTGAGTGAGACAAACACACAAACATACACACACACAACACATGAAATAGCTACCACAGGAGTTAGGAGTACAAATAGAGATTTGCATACAGTATCCACTCATGTACATAATAAATTGACTTTGTTGAATTTTAATTATAAAGTAATTAAAATAAATACCTGTACTGTTTTTCCTAGTCCCATGTCATCACCAAGAATACATCCTCTTCCTTGGATAAAGTGTCCATAGAGAAACTGGGCCCCTTCCCTTTGGTAGTCTCTCAAATACCTATTAATAGTATAAGGAATAGAGTCTCCATCTTCAGATAATTGAAAAGCAACAGAAGATGACGGAAATTTTCGGTCTGGGAAATACGGTTTTTCCAAATCTTCATCATCAAATATAAAACTCCGGGGGCAATCTTTGACAGATTTTACTTCTTGAAGTCTTTTAAGAGGTACTTTTCTTTCTTGAAAATCTGAATATAAGACAACTGCAAATGACTTCCCATTTTCATCCACTGTGACAGATTTTATGCTTGCTTCACAAAGTTTTTCATTATCTGGAGAAGGGGCGAGACATCGTTCTCCTGGATGCCACATGTCTATAATAACAAAGAAGAAAATAAAGTCTCCAAATCTAACTTATAAAGGAACACCTCACTATTCACTGCTATGAGAAAAAAATGTACCTCACATACATACCCTTTTCAAATAACTGAAACAAGATAAATTATACTTATGACATGTAAAATATATTATCAGATGTTCTCCTATAATAAGCAGAATAAAGATCGCATAATCTATTTCCAGTGGTTCTCACCCTGGCCGTGTGCCATAATCTCCCCATACACCTTTGGACACTACCTCTGTTGACTCTGATTCAGTGGACATCTGGTTTGATTACCTTGTTTGGCTGTTACTGTTGAATTCAAAAGGTGACTCTGATGCACAGCTCATCACCATTATGTGTATTATTCACGATATAGTAGAGTAATAGTGAATAAGACTTGGTAGTGAGTAAGCTAATATCCTCTGGACAGGAACGCTTTTGTGACTCTTCTATCTGTTTTTTTAAATTGTTCCATCGCCCTTCTCTGGAGACAGCTGTTTCTTCTTACTGTCAACACTGCTGCTTCTAAACCATTGCTTGAATTTGTATACAATTAACCAAGAGAATCTCCAATTCAGCTAGAGTGATTGTACCAGCCTTGTCACAGCTTTTTCCCTTCTAGCTTTTGAAGAGTTGAGGTTCTTAAAAGAGAGATGGATTCTAAGATCTCTTTCTGCTAAGGCAGCATTACTCTTTGAAGAGTCTGACTTCTCTCTATGAATTTATCTGTGCTTAACTGTACAGATATCTATTTTATTCTCTATTTAGAAAATACAGCACTATGAATGGGAGGGGAGTCTCTATACTTTCCTCCATGCTACCATCTGTCTAAAACAACTGTTGGCAAACGTTTTCTGTAGTCAGGTTTTAGTTGTTATTTTAGATTTTGCAGGCTATACTGTCTCTCGCCCTTGTAACACAAAAGTAGCCACAGACAACACATAGACAAATGGGCATGGCTGTGTTCCAATAAAACTTTATCTATGAAAACAAGTGTCAGGCCAGATTGGGCCCCTGGTAGTTCGCTGATCTCTGCCCTGAGGCATGCTACCTTTGGCTTTCTCCTAAATTACTGCTATAGACTCCTAACCATTCTCTCCTGCCCCTACTCCCCCCGCTACAAGCCATTTTCCACATAGCAGCAATATCGACTATTTAGAAATATAAATTATTAGTAAATCTTTAACTTAAAACCTTTCAATAATTATCTACTGCACAAAGAATAAAGTCCAAACGCCTTACCATGGCCTGTCAGTTCCTATATGATCTGCCTCTACTTACCTTTCCAACTTAATCTGTCAATTTTTCCCTTGATTCAAACATACTAATCAGGGCTTCTCCCAGCTGTTTTTATGTCATCTCAGAGATTTCGTCTCTGACCACCTTATTTAAAGTAGAGTACTCCATTATTCTGTATCTCAGTATTTTTTTGCCTCCACAGCACATATCACAATGTTTAATTATCATGTTTACTTGTTTTTATACGTCTCTCCCATTAGAGACTAATTTCCTTTCCAAGAAAATGTCTGTATTGTTCAAAATTTTGTCTCCAGGACCAGCACACAGTAGGCACTCAATAAACATGCTGAATTATTAACGAAAACACATCCTTGACCTCACAGATCCTTGATTTCTAGTGAGGGAGATAGATACTCAAAGTTCACAAACATGAAACTATAATAAGTGCTTTGGAAGAAGAGAACAGAGTGCTATGAGAAAGAAGCACAGAGGACACAATATAAAAGGGAAGGAGATCTAAGAGGAGTTCTCAGTCAGAGGGCACAGCATGTACAAAGCCTTATGGGCTTCACACAACAGATTATGAAACGGTATTTGGTTCCTGAGTTTGGATAATTTCTAGAACTAAATAGATTCAGTTAAGCTTGAACTAGGGCTGGAATCTCTACGTATTCAAACTTCAGAACAAACAGTTTAAATTGGGAGGATTTCCTGTTGGACTGATGGAGGGGCTGGGGCTAAGGCTCCTCATGATCTGGTCTCTGTCTTCCTCTTTGCCTTCATATCCTAACCTCTCTCCCTCTTTCATTCCAAACTGGCCTCCTTTGCTATTCCTCAAACACAGCAAACCAGCTCCCACTCCAGGCTCCTGGGCTTTCTTTTCTGATTCTGTCTCTTCACTTGGATCTCTGCTCCAATGGCATCTCCTCAGAGGTGTCTTCTCTGACCATCCGATCTAAAATAGCATCCCCTGCCACTCTCTTCCTTCACTCTGCTTGATTCTATTTTCAGAGAAAAATATGAATATCTGTTACTGTTTATCTCAACTTAAATATAAGCTGCCTACAGCAGAGACTTAATTTGTGCTCACTGCTATATCCTAGGGACCTAGAACAATGTTCGAAACAAATACCTGTAAAATTAACAAATATTCATATATAACTAACATTTGAAAGCTTATGTGTGCTGGTATGTGCTTTAGATGTAGTAGCTCATTTAAGCTTCACAACAACCCTTTTATTACTTCACATACCTGATATTATTAGTTCCATTTTACAAATGGTAAAACAGATAAAGGTTAACCAACTTGCCCATGGTCAGACAGCTGGAAAGCAACAGAGCCTGGATTTGAAACAAGCTAACCGACCTTGTAGCTACCAAGCTGTACCAGCTCACACGTGAATGACCAATTCCCTGGAACTGAGTGACTCCGACCCTTTTGACTGAGGTATGAGCACCCCAGCCCCTGTAAACTCCACTCAGGAGTTTCATCGATCTTTTTCACTTACCAGGTTTCTGTAGGTGTTTACATTTGTGGTCCCTGAATTACAGTGTCATCAATTCCTAGCCTGCAGAGTTGAGGCTTGTTACTCTCTGAACTTTAGCTCTGAATTCCTCCTATTAATGCGATTAATGATATTCCTGATCTATCTAATGAGATCGATATCTTCCTCCAAGGAAAGCGTGTAGGTAAACAACTGGCATATTGCTGGGCACAGAACAAGCACTGAACATAGGGTAGCTTTTGTTATATCACTATTCATAATGAAGTCCATTAATTTGGGAACAGGAAGGCATCCTACAGGACTTGTGGCAGATAACCACACTCTCCTTAAACCCTCTCTCGGTGACGGCCCTGACTCAGTACATCATATATTAAGCTCTTTGTGTAATTAGTAAACTGAACTAGACATCGCAACCTTTATTCATCTACTTAACAACAAACTTCTCCCATTCACTCTGAACTGGAGCATACAAGTATAAAGAATAAAAATATCAAATATTTACTCAGCGCTTACTATGGGCTAGACGCTGGGTCACGTAAGTGCTTGACATTCACCTTCTCATTGAATAATCACAAGAGCTCAGCAACGATCTCAGCTTTACAGATGAGGAGATCGCCCAGCTGCTCAGCAAGTAACTGTCAGAGCCAGCACAGATCCAAGGGCAGCCTGACTCCAGATCCAGGTTCTCAGGACTGACCGTAAACAACTGGTCCCTGCCCTGGAGGGCGTTGACGATCTCCAGCTGTCACTCAGAGGAGCCACAGGCCCAAACCCTAACCCCGAGGGAACTGGCGGGAAGGGGACCAGCCCGGCGCAGGGAGGACAGGTGTCAGGGCAGAGAGGCGAGCTCGGAGCTCATACCTTTGCCGGCGGCTTCCGCGCGGGCCTTCGGGGCAGAGGGATCCATCTGGCCAGGGGGAGGGGCCTGGCAGCCCGGCTGCCCTGAACGCCCGACCGGCGGCGGAGCGCGCGAGGAGGCGGCGGGCGGACCGCGGCCAACACCCGCTCCCGCCGCCCTCCGAGCATCGCCCGCCCGGAGCCCGACGCCACGGGACGGGAGGGAGCAAAGGCGGAGCCGGCGGGGCCCAGGGAGGCGGGATGGCGGCGTCCGAGGCAACGGCAGAGCCGGAGCACGCTATGCAAGCTGGCAAGTCGGCGCTCACCTAATCGTCCCGGGCTCCGCCGCCGGGGCAAGACCCACAACGGGCATGTCGACCCCCCACCCTTCCTCTCAGCGCTGAGCCTCCTCTAGCACCCGCCGCAACTTCCACCCTGACTTGGAAAATCCCGCGAGAACGGGCTCCGAACTGTCATCGGAATGTCGCGAGAACAAAATCTTGTTTTTTACAAGGGCGGGGCAGTGTTCCGGCCGTCTCTCCGCCCGGAAGCCTGTAACACAAGGTCCGTGCGAGTTGCAAGTATCGCGAGGTTTGATGTGGCCTGCCTGCCTGGTGTTGATCTGGCGGCGAGGAGAGAGCCCGGGAGGTGTTCGCGGGCTCGGACCCGCTGTGGTGCTTTAAGGGCCAGCGAGAAGGGTGGCGGCCTGGCGGGAGACCGCCGTGCCCGGGTCGTGGCCTCTGGCTTCTGTTTGCGCTTGGGCGCTTCGTCGTGTCGCCGCCCGCGCGGGCGCTCTGGGAGGCGGCGATGCCCTCGATGCTGAGGCGTCGCCGGGCGTACGCGACTGCTGAGGGCGCAGAACCGGCCGCCGGCGCCTGGGCGCAAGGCCGAGGTGAAACGCTGAAGATTCGCCGCGTTCTCCGTGTGCCGTCTGAGGCTGCCGGCCGTCTGGATGATCCGTGACGGGAAGACGCTAAGCAAATCATGAAGCTGCTTTTGTGGGCATCTTCGGGGTAGCCTGCCACCAACGGGTTAATGGAGACGGTTTACCTAACGCTTCTCCATGCGCTGTACAGTGTTCATCCAACACGGGGCCCTGCACGTGTCGGAATGCCCGCCTGGCCCGCACGGCGCTTCCTGGAGCTGGGTCAGCCCGAATGGGCCTGTGCTGGGTCCAGGGCGCTGTAACAAGCCACCACGGGCTTCGTGGCAGGAGACGCGCGAGGTGCTGTCCTCCCGGCCGCGCGAGCTTGCTCTGCGTTCCGCGAGGCCGGAGTGCGGCGCGGGTCCAGGCAGCCGTGGAGGCGCAGCTGCACGCGCTCGGAGCTCGACGGGAGATCCGTTTCCTGGCCTTCTCCAGCTTCCGGAGGCTGTCCACGTTCCTTAGCTCGTGGCCACCTCCCTCCCCTCTTCAAAGCCAGGGGTGTTGCACGTCCGACCCTTCCGTAATCACATCTGCCTCTGATCGCAGCTGGGAAAGATTCTTTGATTTTGAGGGCTCGTGTGATAAGATTGGGTCCACCTGAATAATCCAGGATACTCTTCTCGTTTCAAGGTCTGTACCTTTAATCACATCAGCAAAGCCCCTTTGCCATGTAAAGTAGCATATTCATGGGTTTCAGGGATTAGGATGTGAACATCTCTGGGGCATTGTTATTCTGTCTACCACAGGATCTTTTTTAAAATTTTTGTGGGGAAGATTGGCCCTGAGCTAGCATCCGTTGCCAGCCTTCCTCTGTTTTCTGTGGGTCACTGCCACAGTGTGGCTGGATGAGCGGCGCTGTGTCCTGGCGGGATCCCACCTGCGAACCCTGGGCCGCCAAGCACCGCTCCCCCCAGGCGTCCCATCACAGGATCCTAATGAGGAAAACTATGGCTGTTTGCTTTATAAGGAGATAGCCTTTTTTTTGACAAATACTAGGAATTGACAGTAGGTCTTCATAGAAAGCTTCATCTAGAATAGCGCTTGTTTCTGTTTACCAGCGGGTAGAAACTTTGTATCCATGAGAAGCACCTAATTCATCCGGTGTGTGTGAGCTGCTGGCCCTCACACGTGGTTAGGAGGTTAAGTCATTTAACCTCACTGCTTCAGTGTCCTCACCCGTGACAGCAAAGAGGCTGATAAAAGTAACCTACCTAAAAAGCGTTATTGTAGGAATTAAATAAGTAGTAACGACTATGTATTGCTATTACTGTTGTTATCCATGGACTGCGTCCACTTCAAAGTTGCACATTCTGCATAGCCGTTGCTTCCCTTTAATATTTTGGTTAATAGAAGTACATTATTACTTAGATTAGAATTATAGACTAGATTCTAACTTAAAACACCATGGGTCATAAGGCATATTATTTAGGTACAGCTGACAGAAGAGGAAGAAACTGCTTATTATAATTGTAACTCTTGATTTTAACATCCACCCTGATAGTGGAAATTTTTTAATGTAGAGAAAAATCTGCATTTTGAAATTGATAAAATACATCTATTTTACTTAAGCTCTTTTCACATTGTCCCTTAAATCAATGGCAATTGGAAATTTCAGTCAGGCTTACTTTTTTTCCTACAAGGACCACAGACAAAGTTTCATTTTTCCCCCACTGAAAGGATTAGTTGTATAAAATTGTATTCTTCCAGGGGTCCTTTGATTTAGGATGTTGATCCTTAAAGAGCTGACCTCTGAATAGAAGTGATAAGACAGATTCAGAAGTAAAATTTGATTTTAATGAAAGAGATCATCTGGTTGAAGGAATACTCTTGTGACTAACAGAAGAGGAAAGGACTTCAATTTCTGAGTGTTATTTAACCTCACCACCATATGATGCATAGTGAAGAAGAAATAATCATGACATAAAAATATGTTTTTAGCAAATTAGGTGCCTCACAAAATTAGACATTCTTAAACATTCCTTCTCCACTCAAGAGTAGCTTTTGTCTGAGGCCATCGCAATGACATCTTTGTATAGGTGCTGATGTTGTAAACATTCAAGACTGTAATGCTAATCACTGCAAAGTGAAATTGAAAGTCTTGTAAATATTGAGGAATTCCTGAAGTCAATGCAAATTATTCTGGGTAACTAAATCACGTGCAAAACCATTGGCAAAGGAGAATCTAGCAAAATCAAGCCTATTAAAAATACAAAAAGAAAAAACACAGATGATGACAGCATAGGCATTTCAAAAGAATATTAAAGTCATGTACCACATAACGATGTTTCAGTGAATGACAGACCACATATTTATAGTGATCCCATAAGATTAGTACCGTATAGCCTAGATGTATAGTAGGCTATACCATCTGTTTGTGTAAGTGTACTCTGATCATACGACGACATTGCCTAACGATGCATTTCTCAGAACATATCCCTATCATTCATTGAAACATGACTATACTTGCGTATGAAAGAGATCTTTGAGAAAGGTGATTAAACTTTCTAATATTTTACCAAAAAATAGTTTATATTCACACTGCAAAAGTCAAATATATGTGGTTCATAGACTCCAAAATTGTGAGTTAATCCAGCAAAAAGGCTCAAGGAAAAAATAGGCATATGTCTTAATCCATCTGGGCTGCTGTAACAAAATTCCACAGACCAAGTAGCTTATTAAACAACATAAATTTATTTCTTACAGTTCTGGAGGCTGGGGAGTCCAGGATCAAGGCATCAGCATAATTGCATTCTGATGAGAGCCCTCTTCCTCGTTCATAGCTGGCACTTTCTTGCTGTGTCCTCACATGGTGGAAGGGGCTAGAGAGCTATGTGGTATCTCTTTTTTAGTTTTTAGGAGCACTAATCCCATTCATGAGGGCTCCATCTCGTGACCTAATGACCTCCCAAAGGCCCCACCTTGTAATACCATTACGTTGAGTTTTAGGAGTTCAGCCCGTAAGTTTTGAGCGGACACAAACATTCAATCCATAGCAGTATGAACACAAGAAACTGACAAATAAGAAAACACAAGAAATTGAGTTTTAGACTTTCATTTAGATGATTTTAGGCTGTAGCATTTCTCCCTTGATACAGTGTTCCAGCCATGTATTAAGGGGAAGAAAGGAATAACGAAGAAGAGATGAGTGAAGGCAAAGTAGAGATGGTAGAAATAGATGTATACTTTGCTAGTAAGTAACCTAAACCTTAAAGTTTAAAAGTTGATGTTGTACAACAGTGTGAATATACTTAACATGACAGAGCTGTACACTTAAAAATGGTTAAGGTAAATTTTATGTGTGTGTTTTTTTATGACAAAAAACAAAAGAAAAAACTCAGGTCAACAAAAGGATAATTTGAGGTATGAGCAAGGTATAGTGAAAGATAGTGAATAGCGGGTTCGTGTTAGGAATATGATGAGTACTATTACATCTTGTTCCTTCACCAATACCATTTTTACTTCATAGACTCATTGAATATTAGAACTTGAGGGAATCTTAGGGATCCCTTGATCCAGTGCTCTAATTTAAAGATAATAAAATAGTTTGAGAAATGTTAGGTTATCTACCCACAAAATCAGTACTAGAACATGATTCCTGATTCTCATTCCCATGTGATACGTATATAAAAATATTATTTCACAGAAGATATTTTTAGATTTGAAAACTTGAAACTTGTGATTCTATTTCATTTAATGTTTCATATCTCATAGATAATACACCTAAAAATCCTGCGACAAAACACCAAGAACTGCAGGTTGAAATTTGTTGTTAGTACTGTTGAGTTGATTCTCACTCCTAGCAGCCCTGTGTACAGTAGAGCAGAACCCTGACCTATCTTTTTGTGTCACCCTCTCACCTTCCAGCATTCTATCAGATGATGCTCCACTGCTATTCCTAGGGTCTTCATGGCCAATTTTTTTGGAAGTGGGTGGCCAGGTCCTTCTTCCTAGTCTGTCCAGTCTGGAAGCTCTGCTGAAGCCTGTGCACCGTGGGTGACCTTGCTGAAATACCGGTGGCAGAGCTTTCAGCATCACAGCAACATGCAGCCGCCACAGTTTGACAACCGACAGATGGGTGGTGTGGTTCCCTGCCTGGGAAATGAACCCAGGCTGTGGTGGTGAGAGTGCCGAATTTTAAACACTAGATCAGGGCTAGCTACAGGTTAAAATACTTTTATAAAAATATTCAGAATACATAGCTGAGCTTGCAAAAAAGTATGTAAAATACTAATAGGCCGAAAATAAGGAGGAGCTGAAAACTAGATTATTAACTGACACTTACGCCACTACTGTCCTGGAGGCATTTACCCATCTCACCTACCAAAAGATGTGAATTTTAACAGTCTTGTGGGAACAGAAGACATGCTCTTAAGTTCTCATAAGATCCCAAGTTAGAACTGAGACTCTCATCTGAAATCAGAAACCTTGAAAGGTAACACCCTCAGTGAAAAGTGGGCCAGAAGAAAAATCTGGAGAGCAGAAAACGGGGAAGATGTAGAAGAGAGACTTGTCTGTCTTGGCATGGGATCTTTAGACAGATGTGTGTATGAATTTCCTCTGACATTTTGAAACCACAGCCATGCCATCAAATGGATTTAGGATTTGAATTCACATAATGTGCATGATCTAGGAAACCCCATTCCAAGATAATAGCATAATGTAGTGCCCGGTTAGTTGCATCTGGGTTGGTAGAAAGAAGCAAGCACCTTCTCTCTAAAAGAAAACACATTAAAACAAAGACTCCTCAAAATGCCCAGAGATAAAGTCCTATCAAACAATTCACAACCCCAAACTGCAAAAAACACCCAACAGCAAGCCACCATGAACAAGAGCCAGTAGGAAAACCATGCAACAGAACTAGGCCCCTAGAAATTTCAGTTAATGGAAGTATTAGATAAAAGTTTTTGTGTGTGAGTAGTTAAAATCTTTACTGATATGTTTCCTCATGTACATTGAGGACATAATAGGGTTGGATAGGAGGGATTAGAGGATGGGGATAGAAGACCAGAAGAAGAGAAGATGTTTTTGATAGAACTGTTAGAATGCTAAGTCCCACACCTCAAGACAAGCAAAAGGGTCTTCAGAGGGATCACTTGGAAAGTTTAGTATACATCTCCTGGAATTTGTGAGATATGGTGGACTATTTGACTCAATTCTAGAAATCTGAAAAGCGAGTACTTTGGCTGGTTAACTGCTCTGAAGTTGATTAGGAAAGGTGGATACTTTGGGGACTACCTTACTCCCAGAGTTTATTGTGACAAAAGGATGCACATTTCCTCTGGAGCAGATGTGGATCTTAGATGAGAGAAAGTCAGCAGAGACTTCAAGATGACTCCAACAGGGATCCTGGACAGCTGGATGCATAGGGGTAAAGTAGTGACTCTGAAGAACACAGGAAAGCATCTTTTGGGAGTAAGATGTCCAAGGAAGGCCTATGCAATCTCATGGCAGTACTAGTTAAATAAGACCCTTCCTGTCCTTTATCTTCTTTTCCCAAATCAATCCTGGAAAAGTCAGAAGCAGCCTAGTAAGTGGAGGAGGAAGGCAAAGGCATAAATCATATAAAAGAAGCAATCACCCCTACTTTTTCCACTACACACAACTCACCTGTAGCAGTTGTGAGCTCTGGTAGGGGAAGAATTTTAAGTTTGAATCAGTGTTGAAGTCTTAATTTTAATATCACAGTGGACTTAACTGCCAAGCTGAGACTTTTTGCTTATTTGTCTAGTGGCTAGACATGACCACAGGATTTTTTATTATTGAAAGAGACCAGAAGATTCAGATGATTTTTCCTAATTTTCTTTCAAGGATATGGAGAAAAGCTGGCCCTCAAAGTGGGTTTCAATGAGCGATGTAGCAAATTAACACATTTATATTCTGATTTTGTCTCATGAATCTCATGCTGTTTCAGCATCCATTAGAACTGAATAATAATGGGAAGACTGTATCAAAATTTGTAGGAAATTTGTACTTAAGGGGTAAGAAATGTCTATACTGAGAAAGAAGAAAAGCTGAAAATTAATGATGTATGCTTCGAATGTAAGTTACAAAAAGAATAACAAACTAGTCCTAAATAGAATAGAAGAAAAATAAGAAATAAATTAATGAAAGAGCAATAAAAAATAGAGATGATAAAGCCAAAGGTTAACTCTTTGAAAAGAGCAATAAAATAGGCAAACCACTGGTGAAATGCATCAAGAAAAAAGAGAAAAGATACAAATAAACATTAGGAATGAAAAATAGGTCAAAACAGAAGACAATTCAAAGATTAGAAAAATATGGGAGTGCACTATAAACAATTTCATGCCAAATTTTTTAAATGCATATTTCCTTAAAATGTATCAAAAAGGAAAAGATACCCTGAACAAAACTATGTTGAAAAAAGAACTATGAAAAAACACACAAAAACTATAAAAAAAAAAAACCACTTGAGTCAGTAGTTGAAAACGCCTCTTCAGAAAAGAACAGATCCACATGAATATATAGGCAAATTCTACTAAATATTCAAGGGAATAGATAAATGCAGTATTACATAAACTCTTCCAGAGAATAGGAAAAAAAAAAAAAAAAAGAATACTCCCCAACTTATTTTAACTTGGTGAAACATTGACAGTGAAATCTAATAAGGACAACATGACAAATGAAAATTACAATCCAATTTTAGTTACAATTATAGATACAAAACTTCTAAACAAAATACTGGTGACTTGAATTTAATAATGACAATAATACTACTAATGCATCATGACCAAGTTAAGTTTATCTCAGGAATGTGAGTATAGTTGAAAGTCAAAAAATCTACTAGTGCAATTTATTAACAGATTAAAGGAGAAAAATTCTAAGATCATCTAAATAGATGGAAAAATCATTTTATAAAATTCATGATTTTATGAACGGTGGAGCAGGAGGCCCAGGAATCTGTCTCCCCACCTAGACAACAACTTTATTGGCAGAATCTGCCTGATGTAACTGTTTTGGAACTCTGGAGTCTGTTGAAGGCTTTCAACTTCCAGGGGAAGATTTAGACAGTAAATTCTGGTTAATTTTGGTTAACTGCACATCGTAGCACAGTAGCAGTGACCTATCCCCTACCCCCAGACTGTGGCAGGTTGCTGTGCATGTGTTCCTTGAGAAGCTTGCACAAAGCGTGGGGGCTAAGGTGGGCAGAAAGGACTCTGTCCTCCAAATATTGGAGATCTGTGTTCTGATCACTGATTGCTGCTTCTGATCACAGCGGTGCAAACAAAGAGGCAGCAGCCATTATTTTTGCACCTCCTCCCATTGTTACAAGCCCCTTCCCCTCTGGCTGAAGCTGATGTCCTGGGGATTTAAAGGGCCAGCAACCTTTTTTTCCCCCCTTTCATTTCATTTTTTGCTTTTTTCCCCTTTCAGGAGCCAGACATTAAAGACTAAGACATCCAAAAACACTACATAAATGGGGAAAATTAAAAAGTGACCACATGTGCCCAGGGAAAGACTCAGAATTCTAACACATGAGAAGATATTAAGTTTACATCTCAGGTTGACTTCAGCACAGAGACAGCCTACAACAATCACAAAAATAATAACAAAAAAACAGCAATCTCTGGGGAAGGGGGAGACTCTGATTTCCAGAGTTACTACATTATTAGATTCAAATGTCCATTGTTCAACAACAACAACAAAATCACAAGGCATAGAAAGAAATGGGAAACTATGGCCCATTCAAAGGGAAAAAATAAATCAACAAAAACTATCCCTGAAAGGGCTGGCCCCGTGGCCGAGTAGTTAAGTTCATGCGCTCCGCTGCAGGCGGCCCAGTGTTTCGTTGGTTCGAATCCTGGGCGCGGACATGACACTGCTCATCAAACCACGCTGAGGCAGCGTCCCACATGCCACAACTAGAAGTACTCACAACGAAGAATATACAACTATGTACTGGGGGGCTTTGGGGAGAAAAAGGAAAAAATAAAATCTTAAAAAAAAAAAATATTAAAAAAAAAACAACAAAGAAAACTATCCCTGAAAAAGACCTATGGCAGATATACTAGACAAAAACTTTAAAACAACTATTTTAAAGATGCTCAAAGAACCACTGGAAGATGTGGAGAAAGTCAAGAAAATGTATGAACAAAATAGAAATAACAATAAAGAGATAGAAAAACTAAAAAAAAAAAAAAATTGGAGCTGAAAAACACGATAACTGAAATGAAAAACTTGTTAAAGGAATTTAAAGGGAGAATTGAGCATGCAGAAGAATAAGTGGACTTGAAGATAGGACAGTGGAAATGAGGCTGAGGAACAGAAAGAAAAAAGATTGAAGAAAAGTGAGCAGAGCCTTAAGGGACCTGTGGAACACCATCAAGTGGCCCAAAATACGCATTGTGGGAGTCCCAGAAGGAGAAGAGAGAAAGGGGCAGAGAGAAAAGTTCAAGAAACAATGGCTGAAAGCATCCCAAATTTGATGAAAGACATGTATATAAGCATCTGAGAAGCTTAATGAATTCCAAGTAAGAGAAGCTCAAAGAGATCCACACCAAGACACATTATAGTCAAACTTTCAAAAGCCAAAGCTAAAGAGAGAATCTTGAAAGCAGCAAGAGAGAAGCAAATCATCATATACAGGGGATCTTCAAGATTATCAGCAAATTTCTCATCAGAAACTTTGGAGGCCAGAGGAGAGTGGGCTGATATCTTCAAAGTGCTAAAAGAAAAAACTGTCAACCAAAGATCCTATATCTGCAAAACTGCCCCTCAAAAGTGGGGGAGAAATTAGAGCAATCTCAGATAAACAAAAGCTCAGAGAGTTCATGACCACTAGACCTGCTCTGCAGTAAATGCTCAAGGGAGTCCTGGAGGGGAACAGGAACTCAAAGCCATATGGAGAAATAAAGATATCAATAAAGATACATATGTGGGAAATTATAAAAGCTACTATTATTCTAATAATGATTTGTAACTGTAAGTTTTGTTTGTTTTTTACATGATTTAAGAGACTAATACATTTAAAGAAAAAAATCATTAATGTAAAGGCTAGTAATACTATAACTTTGTTTTGTAAATCCAAATCTTGTTTACTACATAATTTAGGAGACTAATTTATTTAAAATAATTATTAGTTTAGTGGTGGCCCTGTGGCCGAGTGGTTAAGTGGTTAAGTTTGCTGGTTCACATCCTGGGTGATGACCTAGTACTGCTCAGTACGGCTCATCAAGCCATGCTGAGGCAGCATTCCACATAGCAGAACCAGAAGGACCTACAACTAGAATATACAAATGTACTGGGGCACTTTGGGGAGAAGAAGGGGAAAAAAAAGATTGGCAACAGATTGAGCTCAGGTGCCAATCTTTAAAAAAAAAAAAAAGAATTATTAGTTTCTGTACATGGGCACACAATGTATAAAGGTATAAATTTGCAACATCAGAAACCAAAAGGGGTGGGATCAATGCTGTAAAGGAGCAGAGTTTTCGTATGTTATTGAAATTAAGCTGATATAAATTCAAATTAAGCATTATAACTTTAAGATGTTAGATGTAATCCCCATGGTAATCACAAAGAATATAGCTATAAAATATATACAAAAAGATATGACAAAGAATCTTAAATACTTCACTACAAAAAAAATCATTTAAACACAAAAGAAGACAGTAATACAGGAAATGAGGGACAAAAAAAGCTATAGGGCATATAGACAATAAATAGCACAATGGTAGAAGTGAGTCCCCCTTTCAGTAATTACTTTAAATGTAAATGTAAAAGGCAGAGATTGGCAGTATGGAGAAAAACACATCAACCAGCCATATACTGTCTACAAGAGACTCGTTTGAGATCCATAGACACAAACAGGTTAAAAATGAAAGGATGGAAAAAGATATTCCATGCAAATAGTAAACAAAAGAGGGCAAGTAGTGGCTGTACTAATATCAGACAAAGAAAGCTTTAAATCAAATGAGTTGTGAGATAAAGAAGGATATTATATATTAATGAGGTCCATACAGCAGAAAATAGGACAATTATAAACATTTATGCATCTAATGACACACCATCAAAATATATGATGCAAAAACTGACAGAATTGAAGGGAAAAATAGGTAGATCTCTAATAATAGTTGGAGACTTCAATACCCACTCACAATAATGGATAGAACAACTAGATAGAAGATAAGTAATAAAATAGAAGACTTAACAAAATAAACCAACAAGATCTAACAGACATACAGAACACTCTACCTAACAATAGCAGTGTACATGCTCTTCTAAAGTGCTTATGGGACACTTTCCAGGATAGACCATATATTAGGCCACAATTAAGTCTGAATAGATTTAAAAAGATAGATGTCATAGAAAATATGATACAAAATATCTCCTCTGAGCACAATGGGATGAAGTTAGAAATTGATAACAAAAGTAAAACTGGAAAGTTGACAAAATTGTGGAAATCAAACAATATACTTTTAAACAACCAATCAATATAGAAAGAAATAACGAGGGAAATTAGAAAATACTTAGACTAATAGAAAACAAAAGCACAAGGTACCAAAACTTATGGGATGTAGTGAAAGCAGTGCTAAGGGGGAAATTTAGAGCTACACATGTTTACATAAAAAAAGTAGAGGGTCTGGCCCAGTGGCATGACAGTTAAGCTTGTGTGCTCCCCTCCAGTGGCCCGGGGTTCATGGGTTCAGATGTTGGGTGTCGACATACACACCACTAATCAGGCATGCTCTGGTGGCACCCCACATACAAAATAGAGGAAGATTGTCACAGATGTTAGCTCAGGGGCAATCTTCCTCAAGCAAAAAGAGGAAGATTGGTCAACAGATGTTAGCTTGGGGCCAATCTTCCTCACTGAAAAAGAAATCTCAAATTAACAACTTTAACTTTACAACTTAAGGAACTATAAAAAGAGCCAATAACCCTGAAGCTAGCAAAAGGAAGAAAGTAATAAAAATTAGAGCAGAGAGAAACAAAATACAGGGTAGAAAAATAATAGAGAAAATCAATGAAAACAAAAGTGGACTCTTTGAAAAGACCGACAAAATTGACAAATCATTAGCTAGATAGACTAAGAAAAAAGAGATAAGACTCAAATTATTAAAATCAGAAATAAAAGTGGGGACTACCACTACCAAATCTGCAAAAATAAAAAGGATAAGAGAATACTATGAAAAATTGCATGCCAAAAAATTGGATAATGTGGCTGAAAAGGACAAGTTCCTAGAAACACAAAATTTACCAAGACTAAATAATGAAAGAATAAAAAGTCTGACTGGAGCTATAACCTGTAAAGAGATGAGATCAGCATTCAAAAATCTCCCAACAGAGAAAAGTCCTGGACCTGATGGCTTCACTGGTGAATTCTATCAAATATTTAAAGAAGAACTAATACCAATCCTTCTCAAATTTTTCTAAAAAACTGAAGAGGAGGGAACACTTCCTAACTCATTCTGTGAAGCCAGCATAATCTTAATACCAAAGCCAGATAAAGACACTGCAAGAAAAGAAAACTACAGGACAAATCCCTATGAACATTGTTGCAAAAATCCTCAACAAAATACTAGTAAACAGAATTCAGTGACATATTAAAAGGATTATACACCATGACCAAGTGAGATTTATTCCTGGAATGCAAGGATGGTTCAGCATACAAAATTTGACCATTGTAGTTCACCACATAAACAAAGGGAAAAGCCACACAATCATCTCAGTTGATGCAGAAAAAGCATTTGACAAAATTCAACACCCTTTCACAATAAAACACTCAAATTAGGGATAGAAGGAAACTACTTCAACATAATAAGGCCTATTTATGGGAAACCCACAGCTAACATCATACTCAATGGTGGAAGACTGAACATTTTTCCTCTAAGATCAGGAACAAGACAAGGACGCCACTTTTACCACTTCCATTTAACATAATACTGGAAGTTCTAGCCAGAGCAATTAGGCAAGAAAAAGAAATAAAAGGCATCCAAATTGGAAAGGAAGAAGTATTATCTGTTTGCAGATAAAATGATCCTATATGTAGAAAACTCTGAAGACATGACACGTACAAAAAGCTGTTATAATAAATGAATTCAACAAAGTAGCAGGATACGAAGTCAACACACAAAAGTCAGTTGCATTTCCATATACATATACAAACAATGAGCAATATGAAAAGTAAATTACAAAACATTTCCATTGACAATGGTATCAAAAAGAATAAAATGCTTAGGAGTTAACTAAGCAGATGAAAGACTTGTACACTGAAAACTGCAAAACATTCCTGAAAGAAATTAAAGACATAAATAAATGGAAAAACATCTCAAGTTCATGGATTGGAAGACTTTATGTTGTTAAGATGTCAATACTACCCAAAAGTGATCTATCGATTCAGTGTAATCCTTATCAAACTCCCAATACCTTTTTGTTGCAGAAGTAAAAAAAAAATCCCGAAATTCATATAGAATCTCAAGATACCCAGAATAGCCAAAACAATCTTGAAAAGAAGGACAAAGCTGTAGGACTCACACTTTCTGATTCCAAAACTTACTACAACTCTGAAGTAATCAGAACAGTATGGTATTGGCATAAAGACAGATATATAGACCAAAGAAACAGAATAGAGAGCCCATAAATAAACTCTCACATATATGGTCAAATGATTTTCCACAAGGGTGCCAAATCCATTCAATGAGAAAAGTGCAGTGTTTTCAACAAATTGTGCTGAGAAAACTGGATATCCACATGAATGAATCCATAAAGAATGAAGTTGGACTCTTACCTAACACCATGTACAAAAATTCACCCAAAATTGATCAGGGACCTAAATGGAAGACCTCACACCTGCTAGGATTGTTCACTCTAACAAGAAAATGGAATAAAACCTTCACAACAAAAAATAATAATTGTTGGAGAGGATGTGGAGAAATGTAACCTTGAGCACTGTTGGTGCAAATGTAAAATGGTACAGCAGCTGTGTAAAACAAAAAAATTGAATTACTCGATGCAATTTAACTTCTGGGTATATATCCAAAAGAATTGAGAGCCATATCAAAGAGATATTTGTCACCCATGTTCATAGCAGCATTATGGACAATAGCTAAAATGTGGAAGCAACACAAATGTTCATTGACCAATGAATGTATAAGCAAACTGTGGTGGGCATATATACAATGGAATATTATTCCATCTTAAAAAGGAAGGAAGTTCTTCAATATGCTACAACATTGATGAACCTTGAAGACATCATGCAAAGTGAAATAAGCCAGTTACAAAGAGGCAAATACTGTGTAATTCCACGTACATGACGTACTTAGTGTAGTAAAAATTATAAAGACAGGAAGTGTAAGGGTGGTTCCCAGGGGTTGGAGGGAGATAAGAATGGGGAGTTACTGTTTAATAGGTATAGAGTTTAGATTTTATAAGATGAAGAGAGTTATGTGGATGCATAGTGGTGATGGTTGCACAACGATGTGAATGTATGTCTGTATTATTTATTTATTTATTTAGGTGAGGAAAATTAGCCCTGAGCTAACATCTGTTGCCAATCTTTCTCTTTTTACTTGAGGAAGATTGTCCCTGAACTAATATCTGTGCCCATTTTCCTCTATTTTGTATGTGGGACACTGCCACAGGATGGCTTGATGAGCAGTTGTGTAGGTCCACACCTGGGATCTGAACCCACAAACCCCAAGCCACTGAAGTAGAGTGTGCGAACTTAACCATTATGCCACCAGGCTGAGCCCTGTGAATGTATTTAACACCACTGAACTGTACACTTAAGAATAGTTAAGATGGTAAATTTTATGTTGTGTGTATTTTCCAACAATAAGAAAAAGAAAAAAACTACTAGTCACAAATAATATGAGCATTCACATAAAAAACAAGAGAATAAGCAGATACATTTTTAGAATAGGAGAATTAAACAAGGTTTTTGGGTGCAAGTGCAGTTTATAAAAATCAACTGCATTCTTATACACTAGCAACACACATTGGGAAATACAATTTTTAAAAGATACTATTTATAGTAGCAGTGAAAAATATTTAAGAACGGCTAATATTTATCTTTAAAAATATATGCAAAATATTCATAGGAGGAATCATAAAACTACTGGAAACCTACACAAAAGAGATATACTATGTTCACAGTATGAAAATTTAATATAAAGATGTCAGCTTTCTCCCATGATAATCTATAGATTCAATGCAATTCTCTATCAAATTACTGTCAGTGTCTTCCCCCTGGACTTTAACAAGGGAATTGTAAAGGGAAAGTATATAGTGCCAAGAATAATCATGACAACTGTGATAAGATATCAAAAGGAAAGGAAGAAATAACTGTTCAAAACTGAAGCAATTGCTTTTTCACAGGGAAGAGAAATGGAGCTGAATTTCTATCCAACACTACGCATAAAATTAAATTTCAAGTAAATGAAAAAACAAATGTAAAATGCAAAGTTTTAAAATTTTTAGGAATTTTTAAATTTAGAAAGAAAGAATAAAAAGCACCAACCCAATAGGTTCTTTTCACATATTCAAAATTTCTAGTCAGCCCAGCACAGCTATCAAATACCAAATGAGTGGTAAAGTCATAGAATGACGAAGGAAGTGGTACATATAATTATACTATTTGTGGGACCACATACAAGGCAGTTGCCTTACCAGACACGCCTTTATTCTAACTCTTTAAATGACTAGAACTGTATTTTATTGTTTACATGTCAAAATTTGTATGTTGATGCATATATGGTTATGTTTGAAATATTTCTTTTATTTAACATAAAATTTTAATTGAATGGCAATAAATTGAAAAAGTTATAAACATGAAATGTTTATAAAAGGCCTGTATCATAAATGATTAACTTAGTATGAAAACAATCAGTATGAAACACTAGCAGTATCCATATATGAACACGCTACTCACCTTTAAGTTAGCATTACAGAAATGAAATAGGTTGTTTAAAACTTAAATGTGAATGCTTTAAATAAATACACCAAAAACAGGATTAGTTGCAATGACATTTTAAAATGCCAAAACTAACTTTTAAAAGCTAAATTGAAAATTGAATACAATTTAAGATAAAATACTGAAAAACAGTATTTGAACTTAATTCATATCTCCCTTCCCTCATATTTATCCAAAATTGTGGTAACAGAAAATTAGCTGATATAAGTACAATAGAAAGACTTTCTTCCCAACTAGAAAAGTGCTAATGAAGATGTGTTTTCCCAAAGAATTAAGTAAACTCCAAAAATCCATTACATATTCATAATGGAATCTTTGTTCCCCCAAAAGATTCCGAAGTAATGAGAATTACATTTGAATAACATCTAGATAATGCAAAGAAATATAGATTTGCCTTCGCTGAGCAGGACAGAAACATTAAATATCTGGATCACATTAAAAATCGTAGGATGAAAACTATTTTCAATCCTCACCATGGACTCCTCTAATGGACTTCAGATTACCTGATCTATAGGGTCCATTTCAAGTCTAAAATTTTACATGATTTCTGTTAAAGATAACTTTTCCCTGAGTTATTTTAGACCACATCACTTCATTGTTGGTGACTTTACCTGAATTTTCATTGCTTAAATTCTTCAAACAAGGCAACTATTTCCAAAGAGAAGCTAAATACACATGGTTTAAAATGTTAAAGTTCAAATTTTAAAGTAGGCCTATGTACTTTGTAAAGATGGTTGCCAAAGTTATGCTTTTCAAATATTTTCCCAAAGGGAGAAATACTTTAGGAACCATGAAACAAAGGTAAAAAGGAGTTCTAGAGTCATTACAGGATGTGCAGACTTCAATAGGAATTTATTCTGAAAACAAGTATAATCTTATGCTTCCTTCATAAGAATCATTTTATCACATTGCCCTATATTCATCAGTATGTTCAAATAAGATGGCACGAGCTGGGAATTGACAGTGTTTGGTTAATAAGAAGTTAACTTGAGGAACTAGTTAAGACAGGGAAATATGAAAAGCATGTAAAAGTTAAACAAGTTTATTTTTAAACTGGATACTATTTTTTTTAATATAAAGCAGCTCTTTCAGGGGAACGGCTCTCTCCAATTTATGCACAGATTATTTGACAGACTGGTTGAAATATCCCATACCACTGTTGCACAGTAGAAATGCAAAACCCAAAGAATTTATATTTTCAAGACTGTTAACACTTTCTCAAATTTCAATAATTCATTCAATTTCTGTAGCAAAACATAGGTTTTATTTTTCTTACTGTTAGTTATTTATATAGTTCAGTTTTACAAACAGATTCTCGCTATCTGGAAGTCTGCAGGAATTCTGCCATCAGTAGCATTTTCTTAAGGTCTTTTTGCATTCACCACTATTGTCACAATAATGCCACTTGTGGCTGTGAATTGTCCTGGGGCTTTCTATATTCACAGCCATGAGAAGACCTATCTTTCCTTTTTCTACCAACCTTTGTATTACTTTTCTTCAAGAAAGATTATATCAGGTCCTAAGTCTGTGACAACTTGCAAATTTGCATGACTGTTAAAGGTGGACCTTATTGCTGTTATTTTAGATGGTAGTTAAAAGAAGCAAAGAATATGATGGGGGGAGGGTCACACAGGGTTGTTTATCATTAGAAAAAAATCATACCACTAAGCAAAATCAGCCTAGAACCACAACAAAGATGATTTAGGCAAAGAAAGTCCCACAATTCCACTTTTTAAAAAAATTTAGCATTCATTCATATAAGTGGATATTCTTTTTTTATTTATTAAAATACAACTGACATATAACATGATATTAGTTTCAGGTGTACAAGTAATGATTTGATATTTGTATATATTGTGAAATGGTTACCATAGTAATTCTGGTTAACATCCATCACCCATACGTAGTTACAAAATCCTTTTTCTTGTCATGAGAACTTTTAAGATCTACTCTCTTAGCAATTTTCAAATATACATTACAGTATTATTAACTATCATCACCATGCTGTACATTACATTGTAAGTGGATATTCTTGAGGGAAAAAAGAAACTACTTCTTTTCACTTTTAAGTATTTTAATTATTATATGGTTGTACATATCACTAGTCTAAAGGAGTACAGTACAGATTTTGTACAAGCCAATGATAATTTGCATGGTTCTTTTCCTATGTATTTTCTTATATTTCAAATAATACATAGGCCATTTAATGGAACTAACTCATTTTAATGTTAAAGTCTATTAAATGTTTATTTCTTACTTTTCTGCTATAAAATTCCCTAGCTATTGAGATAAATTACAAGAGAAACATTACATCCACCCTATGCCAGGAACCCAACTAGGCACTGAAGGTACAGCCATGAACCTGAAAGACATGGTCCCTGCCCTCATAAAATTCAAAGTCAATAGCGTGTCCAAAATTGTTAGCTAAACCATAGAGATTGCATAGACTGTTACACAGTTAAATAAGACAGACTGCGCTTATTGGAATAACTTTCATACTTAGACTTATTATGGTAAAATTTAGGAATGTCAAAAATAAAAACTTCCAGAGTGAAACAACAGATCACTCACATATGAATAAGTAACATGTTCACTTTAGACACTTCAAAAAGTTCTCTAGGAAGACAACTGGGTTATATTTTTTACTATTGAAGGGGAGAAAAATCTCTGAAGCTAGAATTTTGCGGCTATCTAGATTGTCATTTAAATATGAGAGTGCAATAAAAATAATCTCAACCATTTAGAGCTTCAGAAACTTTGCCACACAAAGACACTCTTAAAAAAAATTCGGGTACAATAATATTAGGAGACTTTAATAGCCCCCTTTCAGTAATGAATAGAACTAGGCAGAAGATCAATAAGGAAAGAGTGGACTTGAACAATACCACAGACAAATTGGACCTAACAGACATATACAGAACTCTCCTTCCAGCAACAGCATAACACACATTTTTCTTAAGTGTGTTAAGGAAAATTCTCCAGGATAAACCATATATTAGGCCACAAGACAAATCTTAATGAATTTTAAGGATTGGAATCATACAAAATATTTTTGCCAATCACAATGAATGAAACTAGAAATCAATAGCAGAAGAAAAACTAGAAAATTCATAAATAGATAGACATTAAACAACACACTCTTAAATAACCAATAGGTCAAAGAAAAAAATCACAAGGGAAATTAGAAATTTCTTGAGAAAAATTAAAATAAAAACACAACACAGTTAAACTTAGGGGATGCAGCAAAAGTAGTGCCAAGTGGGAAGTTTATAGCTGTAAACAATTAAAATAAGAAGAAAGGCCTCAAATTAACAACCTAGCTTTACAACTTAAGGAACTAGAAAAAGAAGAACAAACTAAACCCAAAGTTAGCAAAAGGAAGGAAATAAAGATTAGAGCAGATATAAATAGAGAATAGAAAAACATCAAGAAAACAAAACCAAGGGTTAGTCCTTCAAAAAGATCAGCAAAATTGACAGACCTTTAGCTATATTGACTAAGAAAAAAGACGGAAGACTGAAATAACTAAAATCAGAGATGAAGAAAGGAACATTACTACAGATTTTGTAGAAATAAAAAGAATTGTAAGAGAGTACTGTAAACAATTGTACACAAATTGGATACTTTAAATGAAATGGACAAATTCCCAGAAACATACAACCTACCAAGACTGAATAATGAAAAAGTAGAAAATCTAAATAGACATATAACTAGTAAGGAGATTGAATCAATAAAAAAAAAAAAAAGAACTAATTTCCCCCCAGTGTCCAGTTCGGGGTGAATTTTGAAAAGACTAAAATATTACCCTAAAACAAATATTGTACATAACTAGTCAAATCAGTCATAACTGATGTTCAGCTTTCATCTTGAGAAGAGCTTAAACAATTAACTTATCAATTGTAATAGATTCATAATTAGTTTTATTTGCAGTCACTTGGAAAACTTCAGGCATCAGTTTTCCAGATATTCATAGCTTGGATTAATCAAAAATTTCACAATTCTTTAGAGACTATTTTTATGTCACTCATTATACATTATAGAAGCAGCATACAGATTTCCCTCACACTTAGTTGGTGCATTAAAGGATTTAGTTATTTTTATAAGTTGCATTCATTTTTATACTCGTAATATATATTATTATTCTAGAAGCAGATGACCAGTTGTCTAGATAGTTTTAAGACTTTAACTGCCTGTCAGTATAGAAGAGTATATTTAATTTAAAATCACAAAATAATACTAAGAAAAAAAAAGATGGCACACTGACAGGAAAAGAATAATTTTTTGTATAGTATACCACATTCTAAATGAAAATGTTTGGTGACTTACAAGAATGTAAAGAGATTGAATATGAATGGCATGATTCAACTGGTAAATGTGTGTTATATATTTTGCTAAGAAATCATAAAGCACAGGAGAGAGATCTTACTTGGTGACACATATAATCATATTTTATGAAATCAGAAAGTCTTTAGTTTATTGGATATGGCCAAGTATTATGTACTTGCAATGATAAAAAAGCCCACATAAGTGGCTGTGACTCAGATCAAATGTTTAAGATGGATCTAAAGCACTCAACTTACAATTCACAAGAAATACACAGGAGACATGAACAAGTTAAATGATACTATGAAGAAATAATCAAACAGATTTGGAATATAGGACATGATACAAAGCAACTGGCCTGGACCCTGTTTTAAAAGTTCAATGACAAGGAAAAGAAAATGTGTGAGTGTTGAGGGGAGGGGAGTACTGGGGAGAACGCAGTTCTAAATTATGAGAGACTAAAGAGACACCAAAAAACTCAGCTATGCAATATATAACATAAAATATGTTTGGGTAACAAATGAAGAAATTTGTATATGGTCTAGGTATTAGATAATATTATAGAATTATTGTTAATTTTCTTGGATGTGTTAATGATCTGATTATGTAGTGAAATGCCCTGTTTTTAGGACAGATAGCTGAATATTTAGGAAAGAGTATGATGGTCTGCAACTTATTTTGAAATGGATTCAGCAAACATACATACACACACGCACACAAGCTTCCATGGCAAAATATTAACAATTGTTGAATCTAGACGGTAGGTACATGAGTGATATGAGTATCCATTGTATTTTTCTTTCAAATTTCCATACATTTGAAAAGGCTTATAATAAAAAGTTGGAAAAAACAAAAATTATTTAACCATTTATAATAAAAGACAAGTCCTTTTAGAATTTTTTTAAAAAGATCTAAAGAAATTCTCTATTAAAGATACAGAGCTAAGCTCAAAAATAAACTAGCACTCTTTACAAAGAATGTCATTTAGCCTATTACTAAATAAAATGCCAAGAAAATAATGGTAATCATCCTTAAGACATAGGCAGTTAGCCTTATAATACCAATTATCTTTGTTTCTAAATATTATGTATGTTTTCAGGATAAATAAGGATGCTAATGGCTTAGAGCACTACACAACTTTAAGCTCATAGAGGTCAGAATATTTTTAATTATTTTCAATATCATAGACATCCAACCTTTACATAAATTTTAGATAGGAGTCAAATGACAGCATAAAATCTAACAATCTTTGTAAGCAGAATGACTGAGTAAATATTTTACTATTTTGCTAACATAGCTCATAAATTAGTTGAATTTACCTGAGTAAGTGTGGATCTCACTGAAATTGTATCTTGGCATCTCTGTAATACTGGGTTAAGTGAAAAAGGCTTCCCAGAGGATGTGGCTTTTTTACAGCCCAGGCCAAAGAAACAAACTTAGTAGCAAATTGGTCTACCTGTTAAATATAAGAGTGAAACATTGAGCTGAAGAAATAGCTGTTAATGTTGTGCAATGGTGATAAAATTTACTCCCTTAATATCTGGCACTGACATTTAGTAAGCAATGTGGTTAGGGATGTTACTTAGTAATTCAGGGGATTTTGACAAAATAGAATGATAATTAAATAATTTAAAATAAGGTTTATGCATCAACTATGTCATGTGCTATGACCTAAATTAGCATGACAGGTTTAAAATTAAATAATTGATATTAAATAATGTTAATTATCCTTGCTCTTCACTCTAAAATTAATACTCACCTTTTTTTTTCTATTTGTCTTGTTTTTATTCTCCCACCCTGTATACTTTTCTCTTCCCTTTACTTTTTCCCTTCACTTCAAATATATGTTTTGAAAATCTTTCGTGATATCCTATGGTTTCCAACAAAGCCTGGAAACACTGACAAGTACTGAGTCATGGTACCTCCATCATATTCTCAAAACCAGTCTATCACTGCAGCTTCAGCTTGTATGAGAACTCCCATAACTGCCAACCCCTTCTCAAGTGCCTTGATGATCCAGGTCTGCTTTGAAACCCACCATGAGTAGTATATGAGATTCTTCAGGATGGTTGGGAAGAGAAGACCTGGATCTTATGACAACCTAATATTACATATTAGCTTTGCAGTTACCTTCAACTGAATGTAGATTTCCACCTTCATGCAGAAGTCCGCCTTTCAGTCTTCCGCATTCAGAGACCTTATGCTGATGACAGCTTCTTAGGAGGAATGTTCATATTTTTCTGAAAATCTAAAACACAAGAAAAAGGAATTGTTGTTGGGTGCCAAGTAAAGAACTCTTTAAAAAATCCCTACAGTAACAGAAAGTCATTGTTTCCTGCCATATTGAGAGGTAGAACTCAACAGCAGTAAGCACTTGCATTAATATAGCATTCTGATCTCTTGAAAAGAAAGTTTCCCTTTCTAGAATTGGTTAGTTAAAATTGAGGTAAAGGCCACCTGAGGGGAAACTTCTGCACAGCAACTCATTTCTTCTACTGGAAGATGTCAAAAGTAGAAACTGGTCAGTCATAGTGAGACTGCTTATCACCAGTGAACGTGTCAACTGAGTCATATGAGGAACATCTAAAATGGGCTTTTAAGAAGTTGAAAAGTTTGCTTCCCTTGATCAGTAGTGCAGGAAGGGAACAAACAGGCATTCAATGACTAACAGGTAAGAACTCTTTCCTATAGTCTCAGGACAACTGAAAAAAAGCCCTGAATGAATGAGTCAAGGAGAAAAAAAATAGTGCCAATATAAAAGAGAATCGTTTCTTTTCTTCTTGTATCTACAAAGACTCTCTTTTTGTCTGCAGATTCTTACTAGTGCAACAATCCAGAGACTAGAGGATGCTATGCCAAGGATTAACGCAAAACTTGAAGAATTGCCTTAAGTATCTAATTATGGTTTTATAAAGTCTCCATCTCGATTACCAGAGGTTTAGGTCATTTGTAAAATTGTGAAATAGGGACAGTTTGTAACAACTTCCCTCCTTCCTTTCTTGTGTTTGCTCTTGTAGCCCTGTCCCTTCCTCGCTCATGTCCCTTCTTGTCATATCCCCTCTGTGCACCTCCAGGTTCTCTGCTTCCTTCACCAGAACATCTCTGCTTTCTCAAGGATGCACTAAGTGATTAGTTTGATAATCTGCCCAGCAAAGTTTTGAAACCCTCCATTTGTATTTCATGGCATGGTTGCTTATGGACCACTGGAATTTTGGTTTAAAAAAAGGCAAAAACATTAAAGCATATCTTTCAAGTGAATTCTATTTTGTGATGTGGTTGTTGACTTTCATTATAAAATTAGAGATCTGTTATCCTGGAAGTAATTTTAGTGTCTGGATAAGGCTCTTAATGCAGCAGCTGTTCAAATCACATATTTAAGTAAACTAATATAGGTAAAAATATGAATGTTTTCAAAAATATTAATAATTTCCAAAACATTAAGAAAATACCATACAATAATAACTGAAAATAAGATGACTCAAGTACAGTTCTGTAAAGTACCTGAAGTTTGGCACTTTTCACACATTGTTCACATGGTTGTGGTAATTCACGTATCTTTACCCTTAAAAAGGTATAGCAATTTACTTCACTTTCTCCCAGCTTGAAATGACCTTAAACTTTTAAGCTCATTTTCTGTATAAAAGCATGCACCTTTCTGAGCACGAGATTTCTCTCTGCCTTGTGACTGGAGCCTTACCCCCAGAAGATCTGAGCAGCATCCTGCTCCCATTAGATGAGAGAGACGTTGGGTTTGACCTCTTCATGGGGGATCTGGCTGTCCAGATGAGAGACCTCTGAGGATATATCTTCTCCTCCACAGGCCCAACTCATAGGAAAAAGGAATACTCCTTTCCAGTCATCTTGGGGCAAGAGGCATCTGGAGTTGTGACAAGTACACTCTGATCCAAATCTGAGGCTGCCTTTTTTTTTCTTTTCATGAATAGACAAAAAATATCATCTTTCTCTAGTTGCCTCCTGATAACCTCTCAGGACCCTGACATAAGATTATGACCATCAGATGTCATCACAAAATGTCCTAAATTCAGAGTGCGCCATTCCTTTTGCAACATAATTCCAAAGCTGCACCATCATCTGACTAAAGTAGACCGTAGTGATACTGACAACTCCCTGTCTGCTTTGTGGAAACACAAGATTCTCATATTCCTGCCAAATATTTGGGGCAGCTGTTGGAAGGCACTTATTCCCCACTCTTGAAGTTTCCCGGTAGAGGACATCCATTCGTGCTGCCTCACTCTCTCCTTCTCTGGAAGGTAGTATCTTGTCTGAGTAGGGAGCTTGGGATACTGAACTGGGCACTTACAGCTCACCTCCTCCCTCTTTTTTATTGGGGTCTGCTTGCTGGCACAAGGCATGTGCTTTTTAGGCTGCTCTTGATCCTGAGGTAAATGATGAAGGCTTTGTCATTGCAGGAGAGCAGGGGCCTGTGGTTTCCCAGCACTGCCTTTAATGGAAATAAACCTGTTTAATCCTGTGGTTAAGTATTGGATATCTCATTCTTCTCATGTTTCTACCCCTTCTCCCATTGCTCTATCAATAATGAGGCTGACGTCTTGCTCTCCACTTGTCTGGTTCCATTTTCTATCTCAAATGGTTCAGAATTCTAATGGAAAACAAGAGTGTAAATGCATTGACTTCCTGATGTGACAGCAGTCTCCAGAAGGAGTGGGCTCCATGAACTGTTCTCTTGGCTCCCACAAGGTAGCTTCCATTTTCCTCCCTCCATCTCAGTGGTGAATTCTTCAGTGCCCATAAATATCAAAAACAGCTGTGATGCCCCCAGTGCCACAAAGCTCTAACTAAAGGTGCTGCTCCTGCTGTTGATGTGGGAATCAAAGTTATAAATGCCTAAAGGTGAGGACACTTCTGTCTATACAGAGGGCCCTCTCCATTGCTCCTGGTGGTGCTACCTCCTGTTATCACCAAAGCTGCTGGTGCCTTGGGCTCTCAATGTCCCATAGGATTTTGACTGATGAGCTCCATATATCCTTCATCCTAGGGCCCAGGCATGAGGACATGGGGACCAGACTGAAGGACAACCTGAGAGAAAGACTCAGTGCTGTACAGCAAAGTACACAAATCTTAAGTGTACAGCTTGATGAATTTTGTATGAATACACCAGTGTAACCACCACCCAGATCAAAATATACAACATTTTCAGCACTCCGGGAGATTTTCTCATGCTTCCTCCTAGCTCAAACCTCCCCTCACCCAAAGGTAATCATGATCCTCATTTCTATCACTAAGGATTAGTTTTACCTGTTCTTAAATTTGATGTAAATGGAATAATAAAATATTTACTCTCTTGTGTCTTTTTTGTGAGAATCATCCATGTTGTTGCATGCAGTTGGATCTTGTTCTTTTTCATTGCCTTATAGCATTCCATTGTATGCAAATACCACCATTTATATATTCATTCTGTTGCTTTTATTGTTAAAAAATATGTCTTTTGATAGGCGTATGTATTTTTTGTGTTTTGTTTTAATAGATTTTGTCTTTTAGAGCAGTATTAGGTTCACAGCAAAACTGAGCAAAGGTACAAAGATTTCCCACATGGCCCCTGTCCCTACATATGCACAGCCTTCCTACTGTCAACATCCCCCATTAGAGTGGTACATTTGTTACAATCAGTGAACCTACACTGACATATCATTATCACCCAAAGTCCATAGTTTACATTAGGGTTTACTCTTGCTGTTGTACATTCTATGGATTTTTAAAAATGTAGAATGACATGTATCCACCATTATAATATTATACAGAATAATTTTATTGCCCTAAAAGTCTTCTGTGTTCTGCCTATTCATCGCTCCCTCCTCTCTAATCCTTGGCAACCCCTGATTCTTTTACTGTCTCCTTACTTTTGCTCTTTCCAGAATGTCCTATGGTTGGAATCATACAGTATGTAGCCTTTTCAGATTAGCTTCTTTTACTTAGTAATATGCATTTAAGTTTCCTCCATGTTTTTTCCTGGCTTGATAGCTCATTTCTTTTTAGCACCGAATAATATCCCATTGTCTGGATGTACCACAGTTTACTTATCCATTTACCTACTGAAGGACATCTTGGTTACTTTTAAGTTTTGGCAGTTATGAATAAAGCTGCTATAAACATCTGTGTACAAGTTTTTGTGTGGATGTACGTTTTCAACTGCTTTGGGTACATCCTAAAAAGTACAATAGCTGGGTTGTATGGTAAGAGTTTTAGTTTTGTAAGAAACTGCCAACTGTCTTCCAAAACAGCTGTGCCCTTTTGCATTCCTACCAGCAGTGAATGAGAGTTCCTGTTGCTCCACGTCCTTGTCAACATTTGGTTTTGTCAGTGTTCTGGATTTTGGCCATTCTAATAGGTGTGTAGTGGCATCTCATTGTTGTTTTAATTTGCATTTTCCTAATGATATAGAGTGGGGAACATCTTTTCATGTGCTTATTTGCCATCTGTATATGTTCTTTATTAAGTGTCTGTTCAGATCTTTGGCCCATGTTTTAATTGGGTTCTTTGTTTCCTTATTGTTGAGTTTTGAGAGTTTGTTGTATATTTTGGATAATAGTCCTTTATCAGATCTGTCTTTTGCCATTACTTTCTCACAGTCTATGGCTTGTCTCCTCATTCTCTTAAGAGTGTCTTTTGGAGAGGAGAAATTTTTAATTTTGATGAAGCCCATCTTATCAATTCTTTTTTTCATGGATTGTGCCCTTGGTGTCGTATCTAAAAAGTCATCACCATACCCAAGGTCACCTAGATGTTCTCCTATGTTATCTTCTAGGAACTTTATAATTTTGCATTTTAAATTTCGTTCTATGATCCATTTGAGTTAGTTTTTGTGAAGGGTATAAAGGCTGTGTCTAGATTCATGTTTTTGCATGTGGATGTCTGGTTGTTCTAGCACCATTTGTTGAAAAGACTGTCATTTCTCCATTGTACTGCCTTTGCTCCTTTGTCAAAGATCAGTTGACTATATTTGTGTGGGACTCTTTCTGGGGTTTCTATTCTGTTCCATTGATCTATTTGTGTATTCTATTTGCATATTCACCAATGCCACACTTGATTACTGTAGCTTTATAGTAAGTCTTCAAATCAGGTAGTGTCAGTTCCATGACTTTGTTCTTCTTCTTCAATATTTTATTGGCTATTTTGGATGTTTCACCTCTCATAAAAACTTTAGAATCAGTTTGTTGATATCCACAAAATAATTTGCCAGAATTTGATTAGTATTGTTTTGAACCTATAGATGGAGTTGGGAAGAACTGACATCTTGATGATATTGAATCTTCCTATCCGTAAACATGGGAGATTTCTCTATTGTTTAGTTCTTCTTTGATTTCTTTCATCAGAGTTTTGTAGTTTTTCTCATATAGATCATGTATGTATATATTAGATTTATATTTAAATATTTCATTTTGGGGTGCTAATGTAAATTTTGTTGTGTTTTTAATTTCAAATTCAACTTGTTCATTGCTGATGTATAGGAAAGTGATTGATTTTTGTATATTAACCTTGTATCCTGTAACCTTGCTATAATTACTTATTAGTTCTAGGAGTATTTTTGTTGCTTCTTTCAGATTTTCTGCATAGCAATCATATTGTCTGCTAACAAAGACAGTTTTATTTCTTCCTTCCCAACTTGTATGTCTTATATTTCCTTTTCTTTTCTTATTGCATTAGCTAGTACTTCCAGCATAATGTTGAAAAGGAGTGGTAAGAGAGGATATGCTTGCCATGGTCCTGATTTTAACAGGAGTTTCTAGTTTTTCACTGTTAAGTATGATGTTAGCTGTAGATTTTGTTTTAGATATTCTTTATCAACCAAGGGAAGTTATCCTCTGTTCTTAGTTTGCTGAGAGTTTTCATCATGAATCTGTGCTGGATTTTGCCAAGTGCTTTATCTGCATCTACTGATATGATCATGTGATTTTTCTTCTTTAGCCTGTTGATGTGATGGATTACATTAATTGATTTTTGAATGTGGAAACAGCTTTGTATACCTGGGATAAATCCCACTTAATTGTGATGTATAATTCCTTTTATAAATTGTTGGATTTGCTTTTTTAATAATTTGTTGATGATGTTGTATCTATGTCCATGAGGGATATTGATCTGTAGTTTTCTTTTCTTGTAATGTCTTTGTCTGCTTTTGGTGTTAGTGTGATGCTAGCCTCATAAAATAAGTTAGGAAGTAGTCCTTCCACTTCTGCATTCTAGAAAAGATTGCAGAGAATTGGTATAATTTCTTCCTTAAATGTGTAGTAGAATTCACCAGTGAACACATCTGGGCCTGGTGCTTTCTGTTTTGGAAGGTTATTAATTATTCATTCAATGTATTTAATAGATATACACCTATTCAGGTAGTCTATTTCTTCATGTGTATGTTTTAAAAGATTGTGTCTTACAAGAAATTGGTTCGTTTTATCTAGGTTACCAAATTTGTAGGCATAGAGTTGCTCGTAATATTTTTTATTATTCTTTTAATTTCTGTGGGATCGGTAGTTATGTCTTCTCTTTTATTTCTGGTATTAGTAATTTGTATCCTGTCTCTCTTTTTCTTGGTTAGGCCAGTTAGAGGCTAATCAATTCATTGATCTTTTCAAAGAACCAGATTGATTTTTCTGTATTGATTTCCTGTTTAAATTTATTTGATTTCTGCTGTAAATTTTTATGACCTCTTTTCTTCTGCTTATTTTGGATTTAATTTGCTCTTCTTTTTCTAGTTTCCTAAGTGAAAGCTTAGATTATTGATTTTAGATCTTTCTTTTCTTCTAATATATGCATTCAATGCTATAAATTTCCCTCTAAGCACTGCTTTTGCTGAATCACACAAATTTTAATAAGTTGTATTTTCATTTTATTTTATTTAAAATTATTTATTAATTTCTTTTGAGATTTCTTCTTTGACCTATATTTTATTTAGAAGCGTGTTGTTTAATCTCCACGTACTTTGGAATTTTCCAGCTATCTTTCTATTATTGATTTTTAGTTTAATTCTACTGTGGTCTGAGAGCAGACATTATATGATTTCTCTTCCTTTAAACTTATTAGGTGTATTTTCTATCCCATAATGTGGTCTGTCTGGATGAATGCTCCACGTAAGCTTAAGAATTTGTGTTCTGCTCTTGTTGGACAAAGTACAGGCTTACCTCGGAGATACTGCAGGTTCAATTCCCAACCACTGCAATAAAGCATATCGCAATAAAGCAAGTCTCATAAATTTTTTGGTTTTCTAGTGCGTATGAAAGTTATATTTGCACTATACTGTAGTCTGTGAAGTGTGCAATAGCATTATGTCTGAAAAAAACAATGTACATACTTTAATTAAAAAATACTTTATTGCTAAAAATGCTAACTATCATCTGAGCCTTCAGTGAGTCATAATCTTTTTGCTGGTGGAAGGTCTTACCTCAATCTTTATGGCTGCTGGCTGATCGGGGTGCTGGTAACTGAAAGTTGGGGAGGCTGGGGCAATTTCTTAAAATCAGATGACAATAAAGTTTGCCACATCGATTGACTCTTCCTTTCACAAATGGCTTCTCTGTAGTTTGATAGCATTTTACCCACAGTAGAACTTCCTTCAAAATTGTAGTCAATCCTCTCCAACCCTGCCACTGATTTATCAACTAAGTTTATGTAACATTCTAAATCTTTTCTTGTCATTTCAGCAATCTTCATGAGGAGTACATTCCATCTCAAGAAACCACTTTCTTTGCTCATCTATAAGAAGCAACTCCACATCCATTAGTTTTATCATGATATTGCAGCAATTCAGTCTCATCTTCAGGCTCCACTTCTAATTCTAATTCTCTTGCTATTTTCACATCTTCAGTTAATTTCTCCACTGAAGTCTTGAACCCCTCAAAGTCATCCATAATGATTGCAATCAGCTTCTTCTAAATTCCTGTTAATGTTGATATTTTGACCTCTTTCCCTGAACACAAATGTTCTTAATGGCACCTAGAATGGTGACTTCATTCCAAAAGGTTTTCAATTGATTTTGCCCAGATCCATCAGATGAATCACCATCTATGGCAGCTATAGCCTTACAAAATATATTTTTAGAATAATAAGGCTTGAAATTCAAAATTACTCCTGAATCCATGGGATAGAATGGATGTTGTGTTAGCAGGCGTGAAAACAGCATTAATCTCATTGTACATCTCCATCAGAGCTCTTGAGTGATCAGGTGCATTGTCACAAGCAGTAATATTTTGACAGAAATCTTTTTTCTGAGCAATAGGTCTCGACAGTGGGCTTAAGACATTTAGTAAACCATGTTGTAAACATATGTGCTGTCATCCAAGCTTTGTGCTTCCATCTATAGAGCACAAGCAGAGTAGATTTACCATAATTCTTATGAGCATTGGCTTCAACTTGAAGTCACCAGCTGCATTAGCCCTGAATGAGAGAGTCAGCCTGTCCTTTGAAGCTTTGAAGCCAGCTATTGACTTCTCCTCTCTAGCTATGAAAGTCCTACATGGCATCTTTTTCCAATAGAAGGCTGTTTCATCTACATTGAAAATCTGTTCAGTGTAGCCACGTGCATTAATGATCTTGGCTAGATCTTCTGGAGAACTTGCTGCAGCTTCTACATCAGCACTTGCTGCTTCACCCTGCACTTTTATATTATGGAGATGGCTTCTTTCCTTAAACCTCATGAACCAACCTCTGCCAGCTTCAAACTTTTGTTCTGTAGCTTCTTCACCTCTCTCAGCCTTCACAGAATTGAAGACAGTGAGGGCCTTGCTCTGGATTAGGCTTTGGCTGAAGGGAATGTTGTGGCTGGTTTGATCTTCAATCCAGACCACTAACATTTTCTCCATATCACCAATAAGACTGTTTCACTTTCTTATCATTCATGTGTTCACTGGACTAACACTTTTAATTTCCTTCAAGAACTGTTTCTTTGCATTCACTAGTTGGCTGACCATTTGGTGCAAGAGGCCTAAACTTTCAGCCTATCTTGACTTTTGATATGCCTTTCTCACTAAGCTAAATCATTTCTAGTTTTTGATTTAAAGTGAGAGATGTACAACTCTTCTTTTCTCTTGAACACTTAGAGGCTATTGTAGGGTTATTAGTTGGTCTAATTCAGTACTGTTGTGTCTCAGGGAAAAGGGAGGCCTGAGGAGAGGAAGCAAGATGGGGGACCAGCTGGGCCATGAAGCAGTCAGAACACACACAACATTTATCAATTAAGTTTGATGGGTTTATATGGGCACAGTTTGTGGTGCCTAAAACAATTACAATAGTAATATCTGATTACAGATCACCATAAGAAATATAATAATGAAAATTTGAAATATCACTAGAAATACCAAAATGTGACACAGGGACACAAAGTCAGCAAATGCTGTTGGAAAAATGGCTCTGATAGACACGCTCAATGCAGGGTTGCCACAAAACTTCAATTTATAAAAAAATGCAATTATCTATGAAGTGCAATAAAGTGAAGCATGATAAAAGGAGGTAGGGCTGTGGTCTATAGATGTTAATTATGTACATTTGATTGATGGTTCTTTGAGTTCAACTACGTCCTTACTGATTTTCTGCCTGCTAGATCTGTCCATTTCTAAATGAAGGGTGTTGAAGTCACCAACTATAATAACGGGTTCTTCTATTTCTCCTTGCATTTTTATCAGTTTTTTGCCCCATGTATTTTGAAGCTCTGTTGTTAGGCACATGCACATTAAGGATTGTTATGTCTTCTTGGAGAATTAACTCCTTTATCATTATGGAATGCCCCTCTGTATTCCTGGTAACCTTCCTTGCTCTGAAATCTGCTCTATCTGAAATTAATATATCTATTCCTGCTTTCTTTTGGTTAGTGTTAGTAGCCTGGTGTATCTTTCTCCATTCATTTGCTTTTCATGTATATATGTCTTTATATTTAAAGTGGATTTTTTTTAGACAATATATAGTTGTTTTGTTTTTTGATCCACTCGGACAATCTCTCTTTTAATAGTATATTTAGACCATTGATGTTTAAGGTGATTATTGATATAATTGGATTAATATCTACCATATTTGTTACTGTTTTCAATTTGTTGCCTTTGTTCTTTGTTCTTATTTTTTTATTGAGGTATAATTGACATATAATGTATGTTAGTTTCAGATGTACAACATAATGATTCAGTATTTGTATCTATTGTGAAGTGATCACCACAATAAGTCTAGTTAACATCTGTCTCCATACAACGTTACAAAATTTTTTTCTTGTGATGAAGACTTTTAAGGTTTACTCTCTTAGTAACGTTCACTTTCTTCCCATCTTTAAATTCCATTCTTTTTCTGCCTTTTGTGTTTTAATTGACCATTTTATATGATTCCATTTTCTCTCCTTTCTTAGCATATTGATTATACTTCTTTTTTTACTTTTTTTAGTGGTTGCCTTAGAGTTTGCAATATACATTTACAACTAATCCAAGTCCACTTTCAAATAACACTGTACCACTCCAGGGGTAGTGCAAGTACCTTGTAATAACAAAATAGTCCTATTTCCTCAATCCCATTACTGGTATCATTGCTGTCACTTATTTCATATATACCTAAGCATACATAAGTATGTGTCTACATTTATATAAGTAAGCAGATATTATCAACTACGTTGTTGCTATTACTATTTTGAATAAACTGTTATCTGTTAAATCAATTAAGAATAAGAAAATAAAATTTTTTATTTGACCTTTATGTATTCCTTCTCCAGTGTTTTCCCTTACTTTATGTAGATTCCAGTTTTTAACACGTATCATTTTTCTTCTCTCTGAAGAACTTGTTTTAACATTTCTTGCAAGAAAGGTCTACTGGCAACAAAGTCCATAAATTTTTTTGTCTGAGGAAGTCTATTTCTCTTTCACTTCTGAAGGATGATTTTTCAGGATACAGAATTCTGAGTTGGTGGATTTTTTTTCTCTCAACACATCAAATATTTCACTCCACTCTCTTCTTGTTTGCATGTTTTCTGATAGAAATCTGATGTAATTCTTACCCTTGTTCCTTTATGAATAAGGCATATTTTTCCTCTGGCTTCTTTCAGGATGTTTTCTTTATCTTTGATTTTCTGAAGTTTAAATATGGTTTGCCTAGTTGTTGTTTTTTGGCATTTAGCCTGCTTAGTGTTCTCTGAGCTTCCTGTACCTGTGGTTTGGTGTCTGACCTTAATTTGGGGAAATTCTCAGTCATTTTTTCTTCCAGTATTTCTTCTTTCTTTCTTCTCATTCTTGTGTTCCCATTGTGCATATGTTAATGCCTTTTGTAGTTGTCCCACAGTTCTTGGATATTCTGTTTCTTTTTTTTTCCATCTTTTTTCTCTTTATTTCTCAGTTTTGGAAGTTTCTATCAGCATATCCTCAAGTGCAGAGATTCTTTCTTCTGTCACGTCAGTCTCCTAATGAGCCCATCAAAGGCATTCTTCATTTCTATTACAGTGTTTTTTTGATCTTTAGCATTCCTTTTTGGCTGTTGGGATTTTCATCTGTCTGCTTACATTACCCATCTGTTCTTCTGTGTTGTCTACTTTTTTCCATTAGATCCCTGTGATATTGTGATATAATAAGAAATACATTGTTTTCTTGATCTCTGGTTCCTGGCATAGAGCTTCTAAAATTCTTGTAAATTCTTGAGTGATAGGGGTGATAGGAATGTCTTTTGTTATCCATAATAAGCCCCTTTCAACCACACAGGAGTTTATGCTAATAAGATGACTCTTGGAGGATGGGTGTGGTTGCCAGAGGAACCAACCATGTGATTAGAGGGTTGGAACCGTCAGACCCACACCTCCAGTGAGGGGGGAGCAGTAAGAAGTCTTCCATGATTACTACACCCTCTCCCACCATAAATTCCTCTTATAAATGTGGATATACAGTTCCATCACTGAACATATCTAATTATATTTTAATTGTCTTTTTATTTGTCTACCTTCTCCACCACTCTAAAAGCTTCTTGAGGCTGGGATGATGTTTTATCTATTTTTGCTGGAGATTCAGTTAATCACCAGTGGTCAGTGGTTTAATCAATCATGTCTACCTAGTGGAACCTCCCTAAAATCCCTAAGCAGTGGGGCTTGAAGAGCTTCCATGTTGGTGAAGGCATCCACATGCTGGCAGTGTGGCACGCTGCAGCGTGTCTCTGTGGGGACAGAAGCTCCTGTGCTTAGACTCTCTGAACCCAGCCTAGGTACATCTTCATCTAGTTGTTAATTTGTATCCTTTAAAATAAACTGGTAAATCTAAGTAGTGTTTCCCTGAGTTCTGTGTGTCATTATTGATTGAAGAGAGAGTTGTGGGGACTCCTGATTTGTAGCCGGGTGGGACAACCTGGACACCCACTACTTGCAACTGGCATCTGAAGTAGGGAACAGGCTTGTGGGATTGAGCCTTAACCCATGGGGTCTGTGCTAACTCTAGGTAATTAGTGTCAGAATTGAATTAAATTGTAGCACACCCAGTGGGTGTCTGCAGGGAACTGGAGAATTACTCAGTGTGGAAAACTCACACATTTGATTTCAGAAGTATTATGAGTACAGAAACAATTTTCCTTTAATCCCTTGGCATGTTAATCACAGATGTTTTAAATTCAGGGTCTGATAATTCCAACATCCCTGTCATAGGTAAATCTGGTTCTGATGTTTGTGTGGGCGATCAGAATTGGCCACCCCAAAATATGTCTCGTTGGCTTGATTATTTTTAGGAACAAAAGACTCTAAAGAAACTTTGACTTTCCCACAACTGCCTAAAAGAATTTAAAATAGAAGGCCTGTTCTAGGAAGGAGCTAATAGTGTAAGATAACTGTAATGTAATGTGAAACATGTCTCTCAGGTCACATTGTCTATAATTGGTCCATCTGCATTTCCATCTCCATGTGAATTGCCTTCCTCCCCCTTGAAGTCCCAAACCACTGCCCTCAACATCCTCCTTTGTCTTTAGCTAAAAATAGCATTTAAGGTGGCAGCACAGGCATTTTGGTGAGCTACCCAGTTTTCCTGGGTTTCTCCCATGTATACATGTTATAAAGCTTTGATTTTCTCCTGTTACTCTGTCTCATGTCAATTTAATTCATAGACCAACCAGAAGGACCTGGAAGTTAGGGGAATTGTCCTCCTCCCCTACGCTTGCTTTGTCTCTTCAAACTGTGTTTTTGCTTTTTGGTATGTGTTGTAATTTTTTCTTAATAGCTAGACATGATATACAGGGTAGATTGGCCTTTAGTGGTATGGTGTCAGAGGAAGGGAAGCATTCTACAGTGCTATGACTAGGTCTCGGTCGTTTAGTGAGGCTGTGTCCCTGGGCTGTGAGCTTCACCAGTGCTTCTCAGTTATTTCTTCCTCCTGAGGTGGGACAGGATAGCTAGAGTGAGCTGGAGTTGGATATTTTCCTTCCCCCAAGTCAATTAGGCTCTGATAAAACCCAATAGCTTAGGCTCTGTAAAACAATTTGTCTTCAGGACAGGGCTTGTTAATAACAGAATGCTCTGGCTTATTTCAAAATAGTTCCTTTCCCCCTCTTTTTGGCTAGAAGCATGAGGGTATTTTTCTCTAGTATTCACTGTGAGAACCTGTTAGAGCTTCTAGAGCTAAAACTCACATAAGTGTGCCCCCCTCTCCTTACTGGCCCCCACCAGAATTTTGACGTCTCAGACTTGTCCACCAGTCTGTCAGTTACAGTTCAGGTTTTCCTTCCTCGGTACTGGTTCCCACTAAGGTTCTGCTCATGGGTTTCAGCTCCAGTAAAAGTTGGGATTCTCTGTATTTGCTTGTTCGTTTCTCTAATTTTGGGGGCAGCACTTTGCCCTGTGACTTCACTTCTCTCATGCATCTAAGAAAAGTGGCTGGTTTTTCTGTTTGTTTAGCTTTCTACTTGTTGTCAGGATGGTGTGATGGCTTCCAAGCTCCTTATGCTCCAGACTGGAAACTGGGATGTGCATTTATTTTTGTCATCTAGTAATGGAATTTCTGGGTCATGCAATTTATGTTTGTTAATACTGCCAAAGAGTTTTCCAAAGTGGTTGTACCAATATATACTACCTTGAGCAATGTGTGAGTTCTAGTTGCTCCACATCCTCACCAGCTCTTGGACCTGCTCATCTTTTCATTTTAGCCCTTCTGCTGTGTGTGCAGTGGCATTTCACTGCGTGTGATGATTAATGCTGAGCACATTTTCATTTCATACTATGTTTAACTTCTATTTAAATCTCTTCACTTTGGATTTATCTGCAACTCTTCTTGCTTTCTGAGGTTGGCTCTGAGGTATTTGGCTTATATTTCCCTTTTTCTTTACACCCACTGCTATTTGCCTGCTCTACGCAGTGAAGCCTGCCCCACCTTCAGGGTATCAAAGCCTACCTCTTTCTGCTCCAATGACCTGTGAAGGTAGTCAAGAAAGAACTAAATGCCAACACTTTCTTCCTGCAATAACCCTCACCCTCCAACCTCCCACCAAGGCTCCTTGGATACCCATGTGAATAGACCCCTGGCAACCCAGCAAGTCTCTTGATATGTCTGATTATGCCAAAGTCTCATGGTGAGTGTGGTGCCCTCTCAAGCTGGGACTCTGCTACGCTTATGTAAATCAGAGTCATAATTAAAGAATTTCAAATTCTGATTCTGTGGATTTTTATTGAACAGGGAATACCAGACATAGAAATTAACTCCTCTTTGACATGGCTGTGGGTTTCTTCTAAAAGCCAGTTAGAATTTGCAGTTCATGAAGACCCCCAAAACCACAACTTAACTATTGACTGACTGTCATCAACTTTTGCCATAGAGCGCTGGTTACTGTGAAGCCAAAGTTTTGATAAAGGCCTTTTGACACTAGAAGTTGTCTTTCACTTTTGTGCTAATAAAAATATATCTTTGCCTAGGGATGATTTTAGTTTCAGGAAGCTAATAAAAGGCAGTAATAGAGGGAATTGGCTTAATTTGGAATAAAGTTTTTTCCAATTACAGTACTCATGTCACCATATTGCATTGAGACCACCATTCTTTGAGCAAACTAAAAACTACACATTCCTCACAATTGTAATAAAAATGATAAACATTACCAAGAACACTCAGAGTATAGGAAACATAAGCTGAAAGGAATAGAGTATACTATGAGTTTTGAACTTGTTAGCAAAATCTTCTAAGAAGTTTTATTTTTGATTTGAATACTACTTTCAACAGTAAATCCCTCAAATTTCTTCTATGTAGAATTGAACTAGTTCCTAAATAAAAATTCAAGAATTGGTCTCAAACCCATACTAGTTAGTTAATCTTCTGTCTTTTAATAAGTCTGGAATAAAACCCGCAAAAATCAATGATTGCACATCTTTGAAATATAGAAAACTACTGTTGAAATTAAATCTAAAGAGTTCCAGCAGGTCTTTTTTAGCATGTAAATTCTAGCATTGGTTTCCCAAAGTGAGTCCTAAAACAGGTTCTCAGACAATAATATGCACCTGGGGATCTTGTTAAAATGTAGGTTGATTCATTAGGTCTGGAGCAGGGCCTAAGATTCTGCATTTTAACACGCTCTCAAGAAATGCTGTACTGCTGGTCCACAGATCACACTTTGAGTAGCAAGGGTCTGTGACCCCTGATGAGCCCTCATTGTTTATGAAAACACAGCTGGGAATGGCTAGGAAGGTAACGTGTTGCAGCAGAATGAACAATGCCCCAGTATCAAATGACATTGTTTCAAATTTAAATCCTGCCACTTGCTAACTGTGCATTCTTGAACAAATTCACGCAATTATTATGAGTTTCAGTTTCCTCATCTATTATATGTGCATAGTGATATGTGCCTTACCTAGCTCAAAATACAGTAGGATTTTTTCTGACTTGAAGATAAGGTTCTAAGTAAATGTGTAAGGCAGAAATGTATGTATGTATATGGTATATGGCATATGGTATATGTATATCTATTTGATATATATGTATATGCTTGAAAGTGCCTTTAAATCTCCCATTAAGTACATCATTTCAATAAATACAACACAAGTAGGTAGAGGCTTTGCATACTCATCTAGACAGTGATCTCTTCCTGGATAGTTGGTATCACGGTTTGTTGTAACATCTTTCAGTTCCCGTAAGGTTCAAATTCCCTTCTATCACCAAGAAGGGTGGAGAGTACAGCAATAGTTCAAATCCCCTATGGATTGCCCCCTGATCCTCAAAGACACAAGAGTAATTTCAAATTAACTTTCAAATACATTTGTGTAAACTGTTGTATCCTTTTCCAGAAAGAATAATCCACAACATTCACTTATAAATGGAAACTTAAATTGCAACAGATGTTTTCCTTTTTGAAAAGGTTCTTGAATTCATTGACAGACCTTTGGCTAAACTGATGAATTAATTTGTTCAGGCCAGATTTCATAAATCCTCTAATAATTCTTTCCTTTCACATATTGACTTGATTTTTGAGATCTACAGCATGTGGTTTACACGTTTTAACCTTTACTACTTTAATCTACTAACATTTGTTTCAGGGTTGGATGATGACTGACCATTGAAAGATATAGTTAACTAAGAAATAAAGTCCAATTTGTCAGTTAAATAAACCTGGATATCTAAATAATAAGTAGAAATCAATCTGTGTCCCTGAATTCTGAAATGTTTTGGCAGCTTTGATGTAACTCCTCTTCCAGGGGTATGTTGGAGATGAATTTCTGGGTATTGCTACAAAGCTTGGACATGTGTATCATTGCCACACTTAGATGCTGTTGATTTAGCTTGGTTGCATACAAACAAGCTTTTAACTGCATAAGTAGATTTATTTATGATGTGTTAGACTCTTTTTTCCTTAATACATGAAAGCTAAGTACCAATTTAGCATGGTTCCAATTAGGCTTTAATACAAAATTCACCAGAGCTTTCAGAATTTTAATCTTGTTAACTCACTATGCTAAACTTGAGATAAGCATTGCTTATCATAAATAAGTGTAAAATCAAGTTTGGTAAAAATCTTTCAAACAGTGTATATTAAACCTTTTTAAGAGTATCTGTTAGAAAACTTTATTTCTAGAGCCCAATGAACCACGTGTCATGGGTCTTTCTTTGTAGTGGATTCTAACAGGCCAATGAGAGAAATTCAGTGGGTCACTTACTGGCTATAACAAGAATGGATTTATGTTGATATCATTCTCTTTTTTGATAAGAGCACGGTCATTGTCTAGGATTTCCATTAGATTATTGGCATGAGACTGGTCACAATTTCAAGATAAAATGCCTTCTATGCATCAGAAAGCTCATTTGGTTATGACTGTCCCAAGCTTAGGTTGGTTAAGTATAAGATAAAGGATAAAACACACTTAGAACAGTGGTTCTCAAACTTGAATATGTGTTAGAAGTTCCTGGAGGCCTAGTTAAAATGCGGGTTGCTACCAGGGTGTCAAGATCATTCAATGGGGAAAGAACAGTCTTTTCAACAAATGGTGCTCGGAAAACTGGATATCCACATGCAAAAGAATGAAGCTGTACCCTTGCACTGTACACAAAATTAACTCAAAACTGATCAAGAACCTAAACATAAGAGCTAAAACTATAAAACTCTTAGAAGAAAACATAGGGGAAACATTTCATGATTTTGGATTTGGCAATGACTTCTTGGACATGACACCAAAAGCACAGGAAACAAAAGAATAAATAGGGCGAAGGATTGAATAGACATTTCTCCAAAGAAGATATACAAATGGTCAATAAGCATAGGAAAAGATGCTTACCATCATTAGTCATTAGGGAAATGCTAATCAAAACCACAGTGAGACACTAATTCACACCCATTAGGATGGTTATTATAAAAAAAATGATAAGCATCAAGTGTTGGCAAAGATATGGAGAAATTGGAACCTTTGTGCATTGCTGGTGGGAATGTAAAATGGTGTAGCCACTGTGGGAAACAGTTTGGTGGTTCCTCAAAGAGTTAACATAGAACTACAATATGATCCAGCAATTTCACTGCTCGTTATATACTCACAAGAGTGGAAAGTAGGGACTCAAACATGTGCTGTACACCAGTGTTAATAGCAGCATTATCCACAAGAGCTAAAAGGTGGAAACAACCCAGATATCCATCAACAGATCAATGGCTAAACAAAATGTGATTTATACATACAATAAAATATTATTCAACTGTAAAAAAGAATGAAATTTAGATAATCCTACACATAGATGAGCCTTGAAAACATTACGCTAAGTGAAATAATCCAGACACAGAAAGACAAATATTGTATGACTCCCTTTATATGAAGTGTCTAGAATAGGCAAATTCAGAGAGAGGGAAGGCAGAATAGAAGTTACCTGGGACTGGGGAGTTGGGTGGGGCAAATGCGGAATTATTGTCTAATGGGTATAGAGTTTCTGTTTGGGATGCTGAGAAAGTTCTGGAAATGGATAGTGATGATGGCTGCTCAACAATACCAGTGCACTTACCACTACTGAATTGTGTACTGTGTGCAATGGTTAAGAGGGGAAGGTTATATTATGTATATTTTACTGCAATGAAAAAAACCTCCACAGATTCCTGGGCCCTATCCCCAGAATTTCTGACTCTCTAGGTCTGGTTGCAGCCAGAGAATTTACATTTCTAACAAGTTCCCAGGTGATGCTCATGCTACTGGCCTAGAAACCACCCTTGAAGAAACCTCTCCTTTAAAGACTAGTTCTTCCCGCCCAAGAAGAGAAGGAATTCGAAAGAGGATTAAAAAAAAAAGATTCCAAATTGTGGCCAACTCTGATTGAAGGTAGTAGATACCTGAAACCCAGCGTTAGGAGGGATTCTTGAACCAAGCTTAGGTTCAGTGATAAAGAGCTCCAGGACAGGGCGCAATGCACACCAGATACAGGAAGAGCAACTGACAGCGCAAACGCCACATGTTATCATCCCACAAAGTTGATTGGTTGTAATCTTATTCTTGCTGTATCTATTTCATACACTCAAATTTAATTCATATCACAGAATTAGGTCTCTTTGATGAAAGCTATGCAAAAGGTAAGTCAGTGTGGCCCAGCCAGGGTGTTGGGTTTTTCTTTTAGTGGGGACAGGATGGGGGAATAGAAAAGGAGAGGAGAGGAATAAAGAAAAGAAGGCACAAGGGTGAAAGCTGACAGAATCAAGTTGGAGAAAAGAGTGGGAAATAGAAAAGTGTGTGCAAAGATTTCTTGTGGATTCCAAAGTACTCAATTAAAGTTCTCAAGGTTGAAACTTGAGAACTGAGTTGAAGGCTGGGGTGGGGGTGGGGGGTGAGGATAGGGGTGGGCAAGGCATTTTTCAGGGACCAGCCCCATCACTGGCTCAGAATCTCTTAGGCGTGGCTTTTTTTAGGCAAGTTGTACTGAAAGCCTGGGTTACATCTGGAATTCAAGAACTCTCTGTGTTCTGAACACGGCATAGAGAACACATGTGGTCCACAGGCTGCATTTTTGCCACCCACAACTTGGGCCACATTTATAGAAGCCAATGAGAGAATCAATCTGCTGAGTCAGAATAAAATCTAAGTCTTTAAAAAATATTATCCAAATAGGCTTTCATACATGTTGCCATATTAAGCACACAAGTGGTCCTATTAATAGTAAACTCTTTAGACACAAAAGGCATTTATGTCACAAGCTATGTTACAAGTTATAAACAGAGGGTAAAGCAGCTGAGAACATGCGGTCAGGAGTCCTAAATTCTGCTGCTACCTCAAGCATAGGCCTGAAAATAAAAGGGTTCACCTCTCAGTTCAGTTTAACAGTTTTTCTCGAGTATCTACAAGGCACTGAGGCAAATGGTATGTAAATAAGACCAAGTGTCTGTCTTCAAAGTGCTTAAAATCTAATGAAGGGGAAAGATAAATACACAAATCATTAAATGAAGACATGGTAATAAAGATGTTGTGAGAGAGATACAAGCAAAAGATTGACCAATGTTAAAAACAAAACAAAATTAAAAAAATAGTGAGTAGGGTGTTAACCTCCCTATATTCCATTAGAATATTCTTAGTGTGTTCAGCTCCCACCACAAAGTAAGCATTTGATAAATGGTTTTTTGAGTGAACTAAATGACTATATCTCCTCCCAGGCCTAAAGAGTCTGCTAATGGCCTAGGCTACAATTGATTCACTCTTAATTTGCATAATTAAACCTAGTATCTACTTCTGTGCCACAAAATCATGCATAGATTAGTGCATTAATAATCGTGAAATGCTTTATAGTCCTGGACTGCTCAGGTGGAAGATGAGCAACTTTGGTACAATCTACTAAATAAAAAATAATTCAAAGAGAGATTTAAATAGAAGAGGATATTGAGAGAACCATAAGTACAAATACAGGAAAGGAGAAGTTAGAATCTGTATGCAGGGTCAGTAGAGATGAAGGAAATGATTATCTACTGTTTACCTCCGAAACTCACGTTTGATGCCACCAGAGCATGGGACAATTCTTAAGAGAAGATTGCTAGAAGTACTAAGAACTGTGTGTACATCAGCCATCCAAGTTTCTCTTAACATCCAGTGCATATCACATATCATATTTGGCACACTGACCCATTTTTGCAGGAGGCCAAGATGGAATGTTCCTGATAGTTGAAATCCTTTCATTTTGCACAGGGGAGGGTAATTCCTACAGACTAGTCTTCGTGTGCTTGGAAATATGGAGCCCATGTTGCAAAGCAAAAGCAGAGGGAGTTGAGCTGCTTGGAATTTCTTGGCAATGGAAAACATTTTTTTAAAAGAAGTGACTTCAACGCATTGTTCCCCAAATTATGAGGTCCTAAATGTGTTTTAGCTACTTTTCTTAAAGGAAAGCTCAAGACTGATTATTTCTGTTCTACTGAAGAATACAATAAATATGTTACGGCTCTTAATCTTACTATGCGAAATTAATCTTGCTAATTACATAAGCAAAATGAGTCCAGGACAAGTGAAACTAATGCAGCAAAGGGTAATGAATGGAGAGAAATTGGCCTTTTGGCAGGATATTATGATACAATGTTGCAATATAGGATTTTATTATCTGTGTCATAGTTTTTATAATAATAAAATTACAATTTCCTTCACTTTTCTACATAAAGTATCTGCTTTTAAGGCATTACTGTTTGACAAATAAGTGACAGTCTAGGTAACTAACATAATAACCTCACATCTTACCATATAATTTGTTAGGTAATAATAAGGCATTCCTTCAGCCACTGACCAAGTGTCCATACCTCAAGAAATTACCTAGTTTCTCTGAACTTTATTTTTTCTCTTACTTTGAGTTGCCTGAGAAGCAGACCCTGAAACAAGGATTTGAGCACGGTTTATTTAGGAGGTACAGGGCGTGGTGTGCTGGAGGTGGCTCGTACTGGCTGGGGAGAGCTGACTGGGCACATCTCTTCTCAGTTCTGTGTTCAGTGATGACAAACTGAAATCACAGAGCCTGAAATAGGCCATAGCAGGAGTATTTACATCATGGAAATCAGCAAGTGCTACACCTCAGGGCTGGTTTTGTTTTGTTTTTGTTTTCTTTGTGTTTTGAGCACCAGTTTACTAGCACACCATTGGTACAGGAAACACAGTAGTGGAGCGGAGCATCGAGACAGGGAAGAGACTGCATCCAGTTAAGGGCACATTATTAGGCCAGCTGCTCTTGGAATTAAGTTGGAGCTTAATTGTGTGGAGAAACTGAGAACTGGTACAGGACATACTGTAAAAGTGTAACACACGGCAAAAGTGTAACACTGTTGAGGGTGGAGGGAGCTGGGGTATTTATACACCAACTGCAAACAGTCATGCTAAAGGCTGTGGGGGTGGGAATGGTTGATTCCTCTTGGCACTTTTGCATCCAGTGAGTGGGGAAGAGTGGTCTTGCCTATCCTAAGCAAAGAGATGCAGCTCCTAGCAGCAGGAAAGAGACAGGCCAGCACTGAAGTGGTAAGGATCCACCAATATGGGTGGGACGCCAACAGCATCTGCTACAATATCTTTGCCTATAAAATAAAAACAAAAACATTTACCATCTCAGGGCTGGCCCAGTGGCGCAGCGGTTAAGTTGGCACATTCCGCTTCTCAGTGGCCCGGGGTTCACTGGTTCAGATCCAAGGTGTGGACATGGCACTGCTTGGCAAAAGCCATGCTGTGGTAGGCATCCCACGTATAAAGCAGAGGAAGATGGGCATGGATGTTAGCTCAGGGCCAGTCTTCCTCAGTGAAAAGAGGAGGATTGGCAGCAGTTAGCTCAAGGCTAATCTTCCTCAAAAAGAGAAAAAATCTACCATCTCATCTCACATTAACTTAATGGTCTAATAGTCTAATGTAAAAAATATATATACATATATATGTATATATAATTATATTGTTTTATAGAAAGTATTTGCCATTCCTAAGAGAAAGGTAAGATGTTCATTCATTGTATTATCATAAAAATTATAATGAATAATAATAACCTATAAATCTAGAAAACAAGAGGGATAAAAGAAAAAACAATTCCTTAACAGAAAGTCTAGTTTATTTTTTTCATAAATAGAATGTCACTGCTGGAGACCAGCAGATTGGGAAGCTGAAGTTGATAGGCATGCAGTATATGACTTGGGGCATAGGCAAGGATTCTACTTAACATTACCTTCTCCTCTGGATGATTCTGATCCCCAACATTCCCCCCATTGGTTCTGTCTTTGGATTTGGAGCATGAACGGCCCTGGTGATGATTAAACAGCTCATTTTAAAATAGTACATGAACCCACAAGCTTCACTGATATCCTTGCAATGATGATTTGTCAGATGCTGGATGCTAAGGAAATAGACAATAAAGGAGGTTTTACAGTAGAAGAAGGTTGAGAAAAGTTCAGAGCCTGGAATCTGGGTGAGGACAAGGCAAGTACAGAATGGAGAAGTCAGAAAGCATATGGCACTCCATTCCCAAATTTGCCAAGAGCTGTCCCTGCCCCCATTTGCCCCTCCACAGCACTGCCAGGATCTGGCCTTAACATATTAGATTAAGGGAGCTGGGTGGCAACTGATCCTAAATGCTCCCCTTACTTTCTTTCTGATGCATGAAATTCTATTGTTAGAGCTTCATTTCTTTGGCTTAAAATAGAAATCCCCTGGAGGCTGTAAGCAACTGAGCCTTAATAGTAAATTAACAGTTTGGTCTTGGTGTGCAGGTGAGGGGAGAAGGAGGAGGAGAGGAGAGGATAGAAACAGGAGATAGCATGAGTGCGCGGGATCCCTGGGAGGTCTGTGCATCTTTAAGGAAGATGCACAGACAGAGAAGAAAATGAAGACCACTAAGAAAGGAAGAAACAAACCATGAACTAGGTGTGGGCGTGTTCCAAAATGACTTGAGCCGATCTGGCTATGTGCCTCTCTTAGGTTCCCTTAGGTCTGAGATGACAGCAACTGAGGAAGAAATTTTATGTTGGTTAATGGTTAGTGACTTACCTGCAACCTCACTATCACGTGTAATGAAAGGAAGTCTCACTGAATTCTGCTACCTTACAAACATTTATCAAACACATTCTCAGGCAAGCAGATCCCAAACACTTCTGACCACCTGTTTCATAAGCTCCACAATGTCCCAGCCTCCCACCCTTTTAGGTGCCCTGACCACCACCTTGCATGAAAGGCTCACTTGAGAAAGATGTGACAATACTCAGAAGCAGGCTTCTGTTAACCTTATTATTCACTCATCAGAACGCTTAGCCAATGGCTGGACACAGGACTGTCCAGGGATCAAGTGCGGGCACGACGGCACAGGGCCCAGGCAGTAGACTCAGGAGATTCTTCCATCCCTTACACTCAAGGGGGAAGTTTAAAAATCAAAAACCTTTTTAGCTGATTCGTGTATCTTGAATACCTTTAAATTAAGATTTAGAGCACATTTATAGTACATCATGACAGTCAACAGGTCACTATTTTCACCAATAAAAACCCATTTTCCACATACACTGTGCTAATTAGAAAAGCCTCAACTTCCAGTCAAGGAATGGCCTCTGAGTGTGGCCTTCCCGGTAGAACACAAGCTCACCATCTTAGACTGTGGCTGCTTGGTCAGAGCCCCTCATAGCTCCTGGCTCTGCACAAGTATTTTGGGGTCTATTGTGGACATCATAATTGCCTGCATTTGGAGAGTGCAGGGGAGCAAGGGTGCGTCAGAGACAAAACCCACGGACTTCACAATTTTGAGTAAAACTAACCTACCGACTAGAGTTTCCCAGCCAAGTATTTTTCTGTTATTTTATCAGACACATCCTACCACTTCTGATTTCTCAGGCCTTGGTTTTTCTAGGAAAAAAAATGTTGGCTCTTCTCCAACAGTGAAAAATGTTGACTCTTTTCTTATCGCCACTGGAGACATTCACTTTTCTTACCTCACTTCTCCAGTACACCTAGAAGATAAAAAGTGGAAATGATAACGGGCTTCAAAGAATACATTTCATCTTACCTCCTACCTGGAAAGCAACTGCAGGTTGCCTAGCTGACTCTTATAAAATCACTTGTAACATATCTTTCAATAACAACTTGAAATTAGTAATTGTTTTCCATTGTTGTGCTTTCTAGAAGTTAAGGCACAAAACTGCAGAAATATCATGCTGAAACATGTCAGGTTGGAGGCATTCTGGGCAAACAATCTTCTAAGCCTTCTTAACGTGGGCAATGGCTCTGCTATTGTTCTACCAACAAATAATCTAAGTTGGAAAACGACGTTAGGAGTCAGAAGGGAAAACACTTGTCCAAATCTGTGTGTAATCACAGAGTGACACTGTCCGTTGGCAGAGAGGCGCAGGGAGACTTTTACTCATCAAGAGATCAGATTTGGGGATTATTTACAATTAACCAAGAAACGGGGCTGAAAAACTCATCAATTCCTACTTAAAATATCCCTCAGCATTCAGGTTCCTAAGCCTAATCGTGTATGTGGAATAAATACAAGGGTTAATGAACCTGAAATAAAGTGAGGATGTCATCAAGTTTATAAACTTATTTGGTGCAACAAAGAATTCATGAGTCTAGATTCGGCTGTTTTGTGGGAGCAGTTTCCTTGCTAGCCACGTTAATGGGCAGTTTAATAGTTTGAAACAAGCTGTGACTGCCCCACAGTGTGCCTGGCAACCCTGTCCATGAGTTAATAGACACTGCTGGAACCAATAGTCTGGCTAAGTAAGAAAGTTGGCATCTTAATTAAAACTCTCAAAAACAAACAGAAATCCACTTAATTTTGAAAACAAACTAGACTTTAAAAAAATAGATGTAAATTAAATCTCAGTGGGAGATAGCCACATGGGCCACCAGTGAATAAAGACATGGAGAGACAGTGGTACACGCCCGGGATCCAGTGTGAGATTTGGTGTTTCATAGTTGGAATCTGGTAGCTCCTTCCTCTACCCAACCTCAGCACAACACAAGTGATTATTAGTAATAATTTGGGAAATGGCACTCAGTAAAGATCTTCACGCTTCCACAGCGTTTAAATTCTCTACGAATCTGGATCCTTAATAACTATTTACCACAATGAAAGGGCAGGCAGCACTCTGTCAAGATGGACTCACAGGTGGCCCATTCTATTTTCAGAACAGCTACTTTCCGTCTCCCTCAGTCACTCGCGAGTCACCATCTCCGCGTCCCTGTGCTGCAGGGGTCTCCACCTAGTTTGTAGGAGGCTCCAGTGGGCCTCATTTAGTGACCGTGAGTTTCCTACCGAACTCGTCTACACTCAACTTTTCCTTACTGAGAAGGTGGTTGAAATGTTTCTCAGCATTTATTAATCTGATGCCGTAGGCTACGCTGTATGATCTCAGAAGACAACAGAATACAGATATTCTGTCAAAGCCTGTGTGGTTATACCGCCAGTAGAAGCCTGCCGATCAGGATAATGAAAGTCAGATTCTAATCATACATGGTACAAAACAGGATTCTGTCCTGGTTCTCCTTTCTGTTAGGCGTGAATCTATATAATGATATACCCAAGTCATGGTTTTAATAATATAATCCAGGAGTTATGATGAGAAACAATGAATCTGTTGGATAAGTGTTACTGGGAAAAACACTGTATAAAAGAAGCAGAAATTATTGTTAGTATAGAGCCTTTAGATTCAGATGAAAACTTAAATAATTCTTTTTTTTTGAGGAAGATTAGCCCTGAGCTAACTGCTGCCAATCCTCCTCTTTTTGCTGAGGAAGACTGGCCCTGAGATAACATCCGTGCCCATCTTCCTCTACTTTATATGTGGGACGCCTACCACAGCATGGCTTGCCAAGTGGTGCTATGTCTGCACCCAGGATCCGAACCAGCGAACCCCAACCACCGAAGAAGAACATCCGAACTTAACTGCTGTGCCACCGGGCCGGCCCCGAAAATTTAAATAATTCTAATGAGCACATCAATTTTATTTGTTTGTTTGTTTTGAGGGGAAAGAGTTCAATTTCAACAGGCGATTATTTTTCTTAAAAAGATATCATATAGTAAAACATACAGATTTTTTTAATGGCCAAGGTGAGTGTATTATTTTGCTCGGGTGGCCATAACAAGTGCCACAGCCTGGGGGCTCAGACAGTGGAAATCTAAATTCTCACAGCTCTGGAGGCTGGACGTCCAAGATCAAGGTGTCGGCAGGTTTGGTTTCTTCTGAGGCCTCTCTCCTTGGCTTGTAGACGGCCACCTTCTCGCTGTGTCTTCATGTGCTCTTACCTCTGTTTGAGCGTCTGTGTCCTAATTTCCTCTTCTTATAAAGACACCAGCCATATTGGATCAGGGCCTATGCTAACGACTCCATTTTAACTTAACTATCTCTTTACAAACCCTGTCTCCAAATGCAGTTACATTCTGAGGTACTGGGAGTTAGGACTTCAACATACAATTTTGGGAGGACACAATTCAGCCCATAATGGTGAGCAATTAAAAATACTTGTCCTGTAAATTCTAGGCAAAATTCTGTCCTCCTTGTTCCCTGGTGCTGGACTCTGAGGTGCCTGAACAAACGCAAGGCTGCTCTTTGAGCAAACGTGGAATGACTCCTTGCCGCCTACTGGATGTCTCCATTGACAGGCCCAGTTCCCAAGTTTAAAACAGAATGCTTTTCCTGCCACCCTGAACCTCTCCTCCCTCCACTCCACATTCTTCCCATTTCAGCAAATGTTAGCACTTTCACACAGTAACTATGCAAAAATCTAAGCATCATTCTTGATTTTTCTCTTCCTTTGACACCCCGTATTCTACTCTACAGTGAATCTCGTCTATCTGCTTTCACAGAGCGGTCTGCATCCTACCTGCCTCACTGCCTCCACCACTGGAAGCTTTGCCTGGATCCCTGCAGTACTCCTATTGGTCTCCCCACTTCCACTCAGCCCTTTCTGCCTATTTTCCCCTAGTAACCAAAGTGATCCTTTCAGAATATGAGTCACATCACATCACTTCATTCTTAGAAAATAAAATCCAAATTAAATTCTGGCTGTGGTCTACAGGGCTGAGCATCAACTGGCCCCTGGCTAACCTTTTGACCTTCATTTCTACCAGAGTTGCCTTCATTTGGTCTACTCTAGTTCACTGTTTTCTCAATGCCTGTCGTATAGTATCTGGTCAATAATATCTATTGTCTGAATGAGTGAAGGAATGAATGAATGGATGTTTGCTAGCCCATTTCTATGAAGAAGCTGGATGACCCTCCATCTATTGGGGAAAAGAAAAATAAGGTAGGTTGCTGAAATTTTCTAATAAAACGTCAACCTGACTATCCACACACACAATATCTAAAGCGTAGGAATCTTTCCACCAGGCCACCACACAGATTCCTCGCTCTTTAGCAACTTGGCTGAGCAGGAACAAGAACTGGCACCTCGGCAGCCCCTGCCTAAACGTGTCAAGACCATTTCTGTTTGCAGAAACATGTTCTATGAGATACGCTAACTTACTTCTCTACATGTTCAAAGGCCTATCTCTATAGCAAGTTAGAACTTTAAAAATTTGTTTCAAGACCATATAATCTCATAGAAATGTTCTGTGTTTTTCCTTGTCTACGTTTGGCATTGCTCATGTCAGGGTGGCAGAGCATGTACTTTGGAAGAATAACACACATAAATATGTTTCTGATTTTTTTAGTTGCCATTAAAGATGTCTGTGATGTTGCTCAAATACTCTTTGTATCCGGATCTTTGTGACAAATTTGACTTTGAGATACAGTTCCAGGAATGTGTTTCTCTTCTGATGAATTGGAACTCTTCCTTTATCAGACCATGAGGACTGTATAATGTGTATTTTCCTTTTTATCTTGGCTGCCAGGAAGCATTCCTCTGCTTCAGCCAAGGCACAACCACAGGCTCGTGGAAGCACATAGAGCACATGTCTCTGTGGCTACCTGGCACAGAGTTGATTGAATATTTAGCAATAATCCAGTTAAACCTACCCATTTAAAAATCTAGATAATTCAATTAGAAATTACAAGTTTTAACTTGTAACTAGTCAAAATATTCAAGGTGGTTGGGTGTGTAGACACCTAATAAAACATTAGCTGGCACAACAAACAGATAATAATTTTATGTAAGAGTGGTATCTGGTCTTGAATCAGAATTAATAAGATCAAGCTTTAGATTTGAAAAGTAAAATCTTAATTTGTGTCTGAAAGTCAAGCTTATATTTGATTTTTTTGTTTTACATTAATTCCTTTTACATGGATTAACCCACTTGCTATTATTTATTATTATTATTAGTGCATTCTTTACATGGAGTGGTCCCTTTAAATATTATTTTTAATATTAATAAATTTAATATGTAATCATAATATATATAATTAACATTCTTTTTTTTCCCAGTCACAAAAATTTCTACTTGCCCTGGGAAATAGAAAAATTACTATTTTTTCAATGTCGACATTTCCTTCTCACCTTCTACATTATAAAACCATGTGTTAAACCCATACACAGGATGGGTCTACGTGTATCTGGGAAAACACAGGTGCCTCCCTCCCTCACCCCAATCTTACAATTCAGTTAAAAAAAATCCTCAAGCACCTATAACGTTAGGCACACTCACTGAGACCTTATGAAGAACAAAGTATTTTTATCACCATAATGTCTCTGAGGGTTCTGTTTGTTGGAAGGATGCTCTCATTTATGGAACACTGGATCCTGTGCTGCTCATTTGCCTAATTGCTTTCAGTTCCATCCCCCACTCTTTCCCTCCTTGGTTCTGCTTCACTGAGTGCTGATCCCCATCAGCTTCATTTCCCAAAAGCTCCCTTACCAGATAGTTTCCTATTGGGTTTGGGCAATGAGAGACACTGGTTAGAGATGGGAGGGCAGGAAGAAGAGAAAAACCAGAATATTCTTCCTCCTTCCTCTCTGCTTAGGCTCCCAGGCTCTGCTCCCGGCAGTAGTTTCCCCTCTGTTCAAAGTCTAGTAATACCGCCTTCTTCCTGTGTCTTTCCAGCCTCTGAGGTGACAGCAGCTTCCGACTATTGCTAATATCTGAGTTTTCCTCACTGTCTTTTGTGCCCTTTCAGTTCTCCCAATGCCTTCGTAACTAGCATTTTATCCTTTCAGTTGAACTCCTTGTTATCTACAAAACTCCTATTGAACCCCTTGGCATGGCTTCTGTTTTCCTGATTAGACTCTGATTTATACAGTTTCCACCCGCAACCTAAGCGGGGTTCACATGAGAACTCAGTGAAATCTGGTGGCTTGATAGAGTATGGAGGGATCTATTCCTATGAGACTCAAGGAGCTTCTAGGGAAGCAGTTAGCTTCAGGAAAGGAAGAATGGACATTGGATCTGGGTCAGAGAGGAAGGGTTTTTGCCAGGGTACCCCAAATAGAGCTTTATTAGAAGGTACAGTTTCAGGAAGCAAGAGTAAAGGAAAGAGGAGATGAGGAAAATGGAATCAAATAAAGGTAATAAAAATCTCCTGAAATCTTCTCATCTCAGGAGATTTACTGAGATGACTACACTTATACAAGAAGATATACAGATGCCTTCCAGACAGGAACCACAGTGCCCTTGGAAGCGCCTGTCGGTGGGGGCACGGAGGGGATGAGAAAGATACTTGCTTATGGTAAGGAATTTACCTGCTGGCTCCTTCTCATCTCTCCGCCTCTTTTTAAAGTTTACTTTAATTTTTTATTGAGGTGTAATTGACATATAACATTATATTAGTTTCAGGTGTACAACATAATAATTTGATATTTATGTGTATTGCGAAATGAATTAATTTTTGTGATGATGTAAGCTAGTGGTCCAGTTTCATTCTCTTGCTTGTGGCCATCCAGTTTTCCCAACACCTTTTATTGAAAAGACTATCCTTTCCCCATTGTATATTCTTGGCTCTTTTGTTGTAAATTAATTGTAAATTATTTCTGGGCTCTCTATTCTGTTCTATTGATCTGTGTGTCTGTTTTTATGCCAATGCCATAATGTTTTGATTACTATAGTTTTGTAATATAGTGTGAAATCAGGGAGTATGGTGCCTCCAGCTTTGTTCTTCTTTCTCAAGATTGTTTTGGCTATTTGGGGTCTTTTGTGGTTCCATACAAATTTTAGGATTGTTTGTTGTATTTCTGTGAAAGATGCCATTGGAATTTTGATAGGGATTATATTGAATCTGTAGATTGCTTTGGGTAGTATGGACATTTTAACAATATTAATTCTTCCAATCCATGAGCACAGAATATGTTTCCGTTTATTTGTGTCTTCTTCAATTTCTTTCATCGATGTCTCATAGTTTTTGGTGTACATGTCTTTCACTTCCTTGTTTAGATTTATTCCTGGGTATTCCATCACTCCACCTCTTACCTCTCGTTGTTCAAAGTTTTCTAGGCAGCTGGTTGTTGGTGTTGGAGATGAGGTGAGGGTGCACGGGACTCTCCATCCAGCAATAAGCTGACTGGGGAGCTAGTGGGGCCATGTGAAGCTGGGGAAGCTGGGTCAGCAACAGTGATGATCCCAGGTGTAGTATGGTGTCTGTCTCACAGATTTTCCTCCAACCAGTTCCCATGGGCTCAGGCCTGAGTTATAATAACCAGGTGCTAAAACAAAAGAGGATATGAAAACAAAAAGCTCTAACATTAAAGCCTTCATGGGCATCAGTAGCTTTGGACCCAGGGGCACGGCAGCATCAAAGGATGGCACTGGTGGCCTGGCAGAGATGCCTGGTTGCTGGCTTCTGCAGCCACTGAAAATAGTAGCATCACTTTTAGCAGCAGTAGCTGACAGGTCCCTGGGTGTTGACCACAGCAACTTTGATAGGAGACATGGATCAGCCAGCCCAGTGCAGAAGGGCTGTTTGTCAACAGCAATGTCTTTGGTGGCTTCGGTGGCATAGCTGCTGCTCTGGGCATTGGCAGCTGGAGGAGACATAACCGCAGTGTCTGAGTGGGAGAGGGGGCAATGGTGGTGCCAGTGGCCCCAGGGTATGGAGCACTCTGCAAGGGTGACTGATATAACCACCATACTTTACCCTCAGGCAGAGTGGTATAGCCGGTGTAAGAAAGATTTTGCTTCCTGCTATCAAAGAATGCATCTACCGGAGTGAATCAGAAAGAGGTCTCTTTGGCCCACCAACCCCGATACATTCTAGGTATATGTCAAAAGGAATATTTTTCGTCCTGAATTGAAACAATCAGAAGTGTGATTCTGATCTCTAGGTATGTGAGTGACTGTTAAATAAGACAAAGTAACAAGCTCCCAATGAAGAGAGAAGACCGGTAACTCAGTGCTAATTCCTTCATCCTAGTGCAGGAATTAGTAGACACCTGTTGTCTTGTTCTTATCCATTCATTCACTATACACACAGTGATTGAACTCCCATTAAATGTCAGTCACTCCTCTAAGCTCTGGGGATGTAACTGTGAACAAGATCCCTACTTTCATTGTGCTTCCGTCACAGAAGAGAAGCAAGCAGTAACCAGCAAACACACAAGTGAAAAAGTTAACTTCAGGTGGTGAAAAGTGTCATGAAGAAAATAAAATAAAATAAGGTGACATGATGGCAAGTGACTGAGGGGGAGGTACTGTAGATGGAGAGTCAGAGAAAACCTCTGTAAGGAGGTGACTTTTATTCCCAGACTCCAATGACAAGGAAGCAGGCGTAAACAGCTCTGATGGAAGAGCACGCTAGGCAGAGGACAGCAGGGTTTCCCAACCTTGGCACTGTGGACAATTTGGACCAGATAATTCTTTCTTTTGGGTGACCGTCCCGTGCATAGTAGGATGCTTATCTAGCGGCATCCCTGGGTACTACTCACTAAATACCAGCAGCAGCTCCCTCACCTCCCCACCCCATCCCCCAGTTATGACAATCAAAATGTCTCCAGACATTGCCAAATGTCCCCTGTGGGGCAAAGCTGTGGCTGAGGACCCCTGAGCTGGAGTCGAGGCTCATGGCCACCATCAAGCTTGATATGTCCAAGGGGCCGAAGCAAGGTCAAGAGGCATTTTTTAAGATGTGCTCTCTATGTATGACAAAATTGTTTTCTATCATAATAATGTAACCGTCCACAACCGTCATTTTTATTCATTCTTAAGTTATAAAATAACCAGTAATTTAAAAAGGAGAAATTTTTATTTTACATTTTGAACACAAATAAAAACTTCCAGTAACCACATAGAAAACAGAACTGAAGCAAGTCAACTCCTGTTTCTCGTCTTTACAAGCATTATAGTCTCCTTGGATTGGCTGCACACTGTGTCCAAAGAGAGGATGAATATCCTGAACTGTTACAAATTCTGTCTTGGAATCAGTGTGACTCAGTCAGCCCTGACTGCTGTTTCTGGGAGAAACCCACGTAAACTTCCATGTAAAATACAACGTTTATTAAAGGATAAGGAATAAAAATGTGCTCATTTAAAACTTCCTACGTATTATTAAAACTTTACATACTTCCAGCAGTTGTTCAGGACTCAGACCAACAAATGCTTTTTTTCAGGGAAGGAGTATTTTATCACTGAAATAGTTTGGAATTGCTGGCTCATGACAATAATGAAAAGTAGACTAAGTGGGTTTTACCACTATTTTTTAAATGTTCTGTGGCCAGTGCATCCTCTTATTGCCAGAACCCAGGGCTGACCGCTCCCATCACTGTGTCCTTGATGGGCTATGATGGCAGGAGCTTAGCCCAGAAGGCAGGTGGGCCTGAGCATCTACAACTCTGGAAGCTAAGGTAAGGACTTGGAATTTTATTTCACTTACATTTTAAGAGCACTGGAAAGCCAGTGGAGGGTATAGGGTAGGAGAGTAACATAATCCGAGTTGTGTTTTCTGAAACAATCATTCTGGCAGGAGTGGAAGCAGGGAGACAAGTAGGGAGGCTGTGGCAGGTGTCCAAGTGAGCCCTCAAGGTTGCTGAGTTGAGGCAATGGTATGTGCTGGCTCGAGCATGTTGGAAGGTAAAATCAACAGGAGGGAAGTACAAATATGGAGCCCAGGGAAGAGGTCAGCGCTGGGCATTTTCATCTGGGAGCTCTTGGCTCGCACATCATCCTTAATGCCTCAGCCATCCAGGGAAAGAGCTTAGCTAAAGGATGGCAGCTCCTACTACATAGGAGCCAGCGATGAAGGTGGGAGGGAGCAGTGACTGAAGGCTGGGGTGAGATGCCCGTGTTTAAGGAGAAGGGAGAGGTCCTAGGTCAACCTGGTGAGATGCTGAGAACAACAAGGACAAACTTGTGGCCTGGCGTTGCATGCTGGAGGTCATCAGAGGTCCTTGGTGAGCTTGGAGATGCCCATCTGTAAAGTGATGGAACAGAAGCCCACCTGGTGGATGATAAGAGGCAGAGATCATGACAATAGGCAATTCTTTCGAGACATTTTGCTGAAGAAGAGCAAAGAAATAGGACACAGCTGAAGGAAGTCATAGGATATTTATTTTCCCTTCTTCTAGTAATGCCTTGAACTTATTTCCAGGAATCTGACCTCTCCCATGCGCAGCACATGTGGTTCAAGAGAGGCTCAACCCCTACTCTAGGGGTGGAGCATGTGACCCAGCTTGGCCAGTTGGAATGTCATATTCCATGGCCACGGTGATTGGTTAAGGGATGGACACATGACTTGACTTGGCACAACTCAGAACATCTTTGGGAGCTACAGGGAAGACTCTCTCTCTTTTCAACTGAATTTGAACCTGGGAGGGTGTGTGTCTTGAACTGCAGGCAGTGGCCACAGGAATCTTTAGAATAAGATGAAATATTCTGGATTCACCTACCCCTTAAGTCGGTAATTTTCCTTTCTTTTACTTGTCAGTTTGAATTGAGTATTCTTTTTCTTGCAACAGAAAATGTCCTGACTAATAACTTGCAAAGTTTACAGAGGGCACCTATACACCTGCCTTTGAGAAAGGCAGGACAGATACTATTTGTATTAGTTTCCCGGGGCTTCTGTAACAAAGCACCACAAACAAGGCGACTTACAGCAACAGAAACTTGTTCTCTCCCAGTTCTGGAGGCTGCAAGTCTGAAATCCAGGTGTTGGCAGAGCCAGGCTCCCTCTGCAGGCTCTAGGGGACAGTCTGTCCACGCCTTCCTCCTAGCTTCTGGCGTCACCAGCACTCCTTGGTGGTCCCTGGCTTGGCTCGTGGATGCATCACTCTAATCCCTGCTTCCGTCTTCACATGGTGGTCTCCTCTGTCTGTCTGTATCTCTTCTCCTCTTTGTGTAAGAGCACCAGGCATGTTGGATTAGGGCACACCCTAATGACATCATCTCAAATTGATTACATCTGCAAAAAGTGACCTATTTCCAAATAAGTTCACATTCACAGATACAGGGGCTGAGGACTTCAATATACCTTTGAGGGGGACACAATTCAACCCATAATATTACTATTATTCCCATTTTGCATGTTATTTACATTTTATATAACAGAGATTAAACGACTTGCTCAGAATCATAACAGTCAGTAAACTGTGGAGCAGAGACTCAAACCTCGGTATTTTGGTTTTAAATTACATATTCTTAAGCGGTGGCGTAAAATATTTCAGCTTGAAATGTTTTTGAAATTTCCTGGCTGGGTATAGCAGATTTAGATAGTAGCTCATTTTTACAAGCGCCTTTTGCTTGAGGCACATTTGTGATCATCCTCTTACACTAACATGTGCACTAACCTCTTGCACTCCTCCATGTGGAGACCTTCACAGACACTTCACGGCAAACACACCTGGGTGCCCACACGTGCTGGTGCCTCACCAGGGAAGCCTGCGGTCCAGGGGCAGCACATCCTGGGCTTAGGATGGTGAGAAAACATGGCTAGGCCAGGCCACCAGCTTTTTCCATAGTTCAGGCCTCCCCCAGGAGATCTGGTGGGTGTTAGTCTGACCTAGAAAATTTAAAGCCATCAAAAAAGAAATTAACATTTACGCCAATCAGGCAATTAGAATCCTAGAGAGCTAGGCCTCCTGAAGGAATCTACATTTCCACAATGCTGGACCCAAGCAGAGAATCTGAATTGGTATGTCACTCTTAGAGCTTTATCTGTCTTTTTAAGGATTGCACTCTTATGGTTACAAAATACTTCTTTTGCACATCAAAAATGAAACCCTGAGATGTAGCCAAATGAGACATTAAAGAATGCCCATGCCAACAATAAAAGCTTACATACAATAACTGTAGTTAGAAGAGAAGGAAGATTCTTAAAATAATGCTGATTTAAAAATTAAATTTTAAATTAACTGTCTAAAACTGTTTACATTAACTGTTTTCTGACTATTTTATGTGAGTGACATGTGCCCAGAAGCTAAAAGAATTCAGGAAGGGGCTGGCCCTGTGGCTCAGTGGTTAAGTTCTCACGCTCTGCTTCGGCAGCCCAGGGTTTCACTGGTTCGAATCCTGGGCACAGACATGGCACCGCTCGTCAAGCCATGCTGAGGTGGAGTCCCACATGCCACGACTAGAAGGACCCACAGCTAAAAATACACAACTATGTACCATGGGCTTTGGGAGAAAAAGGAAAAATTAATTCTTTTTTTTTAAAAAAAAGGGAATTCAGGAAAAGGCCAAGAAAAGCCGACAATAGACGTAAAAGAACAGAATCATCTCCAGTCTGTAAATCCACGCCCTTGAGCGGTGGTGCAGGTGGAAATTTTGACTGGGGGGAAGGGTCTGCATATGTTTGCATCTGGTGGTCTCTTACTCTGCTAGAATGGGGTGAAGGGAAAATTCGTAAGCTGATAATATTTTTAAAAGCATAGAACCCCTGGGAAATATGACCAATTGCAATTCATTATATTTAGCATAGTTTTCAAGAAGTTGCCCCAGCCTCATTTTTCCTTCTACCCTTCTCAGGCTTTGTTCCAAAGACATCGACCCGTACAGACTATACCTTTTACTGCTTTGTATCTCCAAAACTTAGCATGATCAGGACCATAGAAGGCACACAATAGATAATTGTTGAACAGGTAGCTGAATGAAAGAAAACCTCGCCGTAGAAGATAGATTGGGACCCAGTTATTTCTTCTGATTTCCTTGTACCATGGAGAGGAGGAATGTCACGGTGGAGAGCAATAATCATAACTGAAATGTAAGGCGTGTCCTTGTCTGGGATAACCAGGACGTGTCCAGCCTCCTCAGTGCAGTTCTGTGGAGAACTCTCCAACTTCCAGGTTCAGGAGAGAGGAGCAACATGGGGGCTTAGGCATGCGGAACCCTGATTCCTAATAGAAGCCAAGAAGCTCACTCACACTTTACCATATTTGAACATCTACGTGGCAGCTGGCAATAAATGAACTCACAAATCCTTTTGCAAATCTCTAGTCCTGTCCCAATTATATTCACACTAGAGAATTTTTATTGGTCTTATTTCTCAGGGGCTCTATGTTTGGAGACTAGGAAAGCCCAGCCCCTTTGCTGCCAGTTGGGACAAGCTCTGAGGTGTAATCCACGCTCCAGAGTCCCCTGCAGGCTCAGGCCGATGCCGCCCCCACAGGACTTGGCCTGAGATATCACCCTTGTTTGGCTTCCTCCCCTCACTGTCCTGCTTCCTCCCTCCTGACTGGTCTCGCATGGAGCGCTTCCGTAATGCATTCCTCATACACAAGTCCTCATCTCAGAGGGTGGCTTCTGGAGACCTGACCTTTCACGAGCGCTTACTGTGTGGGGTGTGTGAACATGTATAAGACGCAGGAACAGTTCTCAAGGTGTTTTCCAACCAAGCTGAACTTGATCTGAAGTTCTGTACGCACTTCTCATTGGAAGATAAACCTCCAATAAGTCAAGAAACAGCATGATTACATAGGTGTTCTCGGAATCTTGAGTGCAATCCTTCTGTTTTTGTAAAAAGCTGCCTGCCTTGCGCATGGCAGTAGGTTTGGCCTTGCTTCACTAAATTAAACAAAAACAAGCATTATCAAGTGTTTAGATTTACTGGAGCCTCTGGCCTCCAGCAGCTTGATGAGTCATTCCTGACAAGCTTACAGGCAGGCCTCCAGCCGTATTAAGGCCCTAAGATTTGTGGTGGTGAGGTGGGTTTCCTTGTTTTATTTTTAACCTAACAACACAAGCAATGTTAGCCACACCAATTAAAAGAAGTAAAGAGTTAACCTTCAAAATGACCGCAGTCTGGATGCAAGCGTGGAAGTCATCAGAGTCATTTAATCTTCCGGAACATTTATCGCTGCAGTAACCGAAGTCTTTCATGTGGGTTTCTGCCACAATCCTTACTGCACACAGAGCAGGAATCTGGAGTTCACGGGTGTGACACAGCACCATGAACATGGATTTGTGCAACTAACAGAGGACCCTTGAGACAGAAGGATTGCCAGGAGAACCATGTGGCCTTCACCATCGGGCTTTGTGAAGATGGTCCCCTTGGTGACCAGAATATTCAGAGCTCTTGATGTTACTTCATAATCACCACTGCTTTGCTCTCACTCTTTCCCCTTCTCTGTCCTCCTCCTCAGCTCCTGCTGAGCACCTTCTTTTAGCTATGACACATTCTCCTTTCTCCCGGTTCTGCCCCAGATGTTTTCCCTAGCTCTGTTCAAAAAGCCTCAGTTTCCCTCTCAAAAACTGTTCCTCAAGAATTGTTTTCCCCCAGAAATCCCATGCCACTGTGTCCCATATTGGCGTGCTGAAGGGCTAGAAAGAAGGACCTGAATGTGTCTCTTGGCTCCCTGGCAGGAAGGCAGTGCCCTCAGGTCCTCAGGCCCAAGTCTTGTTTCAGACACCCTGAAATCAAGTTTAAGAGCTCATTCTCTATGGTCCTGAAATTTTACAAAATGCCACAGAGTTGAATTTAGATAATGCAACCACGTCATTTTCAGTATAGTTTATTTTTAGCTGGAGGGGCTTTCAGAGGAAAGCCAAAAAAAAAAAAAAAAAGATGTTTATAGGCTATCATGCTTGTCAAAAGCAATTAAATAGTACAGAAAGCCCTTGAAGAAATGTTCAGTGTTACCTGGATGTGGGTGGTTTGTGTATCTGAAGAAATATAAATCTGACCAAGTCTTCTTATATATGAAATATGGCCTAAAACCTATTGCTCTCGAAAAAAATTGAAGGTATTCAAACACTTTGATTTGAAATTGCTTCCACCAGCCATTGGTTTAGAAATGTTGTTTGCCGTGTGATATTCCAAGTGACTTTACAGACTACAGAGCATGGAATCATTGTGTTAAAAGGAGGTTTTAATAGTCTTATAAAGCCACAAAGACTATTTAAACTTTATATAGAAAGATATATCAATTGTTTGGCCCAAGAACCTCTCGTTTCAGATATCTGTCATTTAAGTGACAGAAGTTAAGAAAATATACAACATTTCTAGAAAACTAGACCAAGGTTGATAACAAAAGAAAGATTAATTTGTTGTTCCTGTAGTCAATACATTTCAAAATCACGGCACATAGTGCTCATTCTTATTAGACAAGTGATCTTACATCCATTTACACCATCAAGTCAGCCCAAGGCAAAATTACCAGCCTCGTTGTCTCTTGCTGCATAACCAAGTATCCCAAACCTAGTGGCATAAAACAACAACCATTATATTATGCTTACAGATTCTGTGGGTCGAGAATTTGGTAGGGCTGGCTGTCTCTGCTCCATGGTGTCTGTGGCCTCAGCTGGAAAGACTGGAACTGCAGGGACTGGGGATTCACTTCCAAGATGGCTTCTTCACTCACTTGTCTGGCTTCTGAGCTGGGCTGCTCAATGCCAGGCTCACGGGGCTGTTGACGAGGGCCCCTATATGTGGCCTTTCCATGTGGCTTGGGCTTCTCACAGCATGGCTGATGGGTTCCAAGAGGGAATATTCCAAGAGCAAGCATTCCAAGAGCAAGGGTTCCAAGAGAACCAGCTGGAAGCTGTCTGGCTTTTTCTGACCTAATCTTGGAAGTGACATTGCATCACTTCTGCCATACTTATTGTTTAAAGCAGTCATGAGCCCACACAGATTAAAGAGGAGGAGTCAATGAGAGGAGGGTCCAAGGATATGTGGCCGTTTTTTAAAACCACCACTATTGTGGTTTTGAGAAGATGGAAAATATGAGGTTGGCTTTGAATGCTGATTGCTCCACTTCTAAATGAGTGATCTTAGGCAAGTTACATGACTTCTTCCTTCATTGTACAAACACAGATAGTGATCACAACATTGCTACAAATAGGCACAAATCCATGCGAGTGCATCGGTGTTCATAAACAGTTGGCTGATTCTATTCTTTTTCCTTAACCACCTGTACCTCATTTCTCAGGCAGGAGAATCCTCAATCTCCCTTCCATAATTCCATCAAAATCTGCTCTCAAAACCATTGTTCAGCAGGTGGAGTCTCCTGGGTGCTGAGGGTGGAAACGGTAGAATGCCCACCGAAGTCACACCTTGCAGAGGCCACCTACCTGGCCATGTCTAAAAGCCCTCCCCTCCCTTCTGGCTTGATTAGAATTCCAAATTTCCCCTCTTGTGACACCTGTAGGAGCCATTGACCGACATTCTTTAAGCCCTCAGGAATTTCCTTTTCCTGTAAAGAAAGTGAAATGGATCAGGGACCCATGAGAGAGAATTTTTCTGAAGAATGTTTCTGTTCTTTCCATTGCCTGTCCCCGCCTGGTGTCAAATCAGTTGAGATAAGGGCATCCAGAGAAGGCAAAGGGCCCTTTCAGCCTGGCTTCTCTTTCTGCCTCAGTCCTTCAAGCACATTACCGAAGTCTACTCCAGCTGCCAGAGCAGTTTCATTCACATGGCACATCCCAAATGTGGGGGGTGTTGAGGACAATATTGTATCCAATTATGACAACGGAGCCCCATACTGAATTATTTCTTCACTTATTGTCAATGTTACAATTCTTTAGTTACCTCACTGGTCTCCCTACTGTTATTCCTGGTCTCTCCAGGCTCATCTCCATATGAGAGTCAGAGATCCTTCTAGAAGCATGTCAGGCCGTGCCACTCCCCTACTCAGAACCTGCTGACAGCTTCCTAATGCACTTGGATTAAAATCTAAAGTCCCTACAATGGCTGACAAGGCCATCCACGGTCGGCTTTAAGTATTTCTCAGACCTCACTTCCCGCCTTAGACAGAGCCAGCCAGGTCAGCTGCTACGTGGGCAGTTGCTCAGGCCCTGAGCTTAAAAGGGCCCCACACTTGGTTCAGTGCTCTGCTGTTGCTGTTTTGAAGGTTTTAATAATTTTTGAACAAGGCACCCTGTATTTTCATTTCATTTTCATTTTATGCCGAGTCCTGCAAATCACGTGGTGGGCTCTCGCTCCAGCGCACAAGCCTCGCCGATCCTCAGATGGGCCAGGCACACAGCCACTCCTGTCCCAGGAATCAGGCACTGGCTGCCCCTCCATCTTCTGAGAAAGCTCACCTGGGAGGTGTGCCCTCAGCTGCTTCCCTCCTGCACTCGGGTCTCGGGTCTACTGCATTCGTAGAGAAGCCTTCTCTGGCCGCCGTGTCTGTGGTACCACCCCCTCCCCATACGTGGAAGCGTTGTTTCTTCTGAGCACCTGTTCCCACCCGCCTTTATGTTGTACATTTGCTTAGATGTGGTTGTCTCTCCTTTTCCCCAGGGTGAGACGCCCCGGGGGAGTAGAGGCTCCTCCAGAGTAGGGACAGTACCTGTCTTGGACATTTCTTTGTCCCTGGGGCCTAACACACTTCCTGGCACAGACATTTCTCAGTACGTTTTTGTTGAGTTCACTTGTTCCTCAGTCATACCATGCACGCTGCCCATCTCTCCAGGAGCACATTTGAATTCTATGAACTTGGTTGTGAGAAAACTTCAGAGAACACATGTGAAGATACATTGTTTTGCTTTAATTGTGGTCACTTGGCTTTTCTCAAACTGCCACAAATTCCCGTTCATCTTAATCTCTCTACCTTTCCCCCCCTTTCGCTTTCTCCGGTTTTCAATGATTCTAGTTGCGTGTTTCCAACATTCAAGGTATGGAAAAATTGAGATTAATTTTCTGACCTCAAAGAGAGAAACAAGATAAGTCATAGGAAGTGTCAGGATAATCCCCCATTCACCCTGAACTGGACGTCTCAGCTGGAGGAGGTGGCAGCCACCTCGTGTCCTCGTGTCAGTGCCCACCACGACCCACGCAGCAGTGTGGCATCAGAGCCAGAAGACGCGTTTAGATCAGCTAGCCCAAACTCACAAAATGCTATTTTGTGTTCTTTCGGGGTGGAAAGGACGTTGCAGGTTAGAAATGGAGGAGGCCATAAAAGATAGACTTGAATTATTCTGGCTCCTGAGAAGGAAATTAATTTCTTGAAATTACAAAACTGTTTAGTTGTAGGCCAGGTGCAAAAATTCATGTTTTCTGACTTTCTCTTTGGTATTAAATGTCCTTTAATTCAAGAAATGATCACCGACATCTCAATTTCCAAGGTAGTCTGGTATTGCTACCATTCTAGATGTTCACTTTAAATTTTTCTACCATTGCTCACTGTACAGTCTTTTGGTCAAGGACCGTGCTCTCCCTGCGTGTGGGGATCAGTGGCCCTACATGCCAAGAAGGCGGCGGATGGCAGGCGCCGGGTCGTCAGGCTGAACCCTGAGGCCTTCAGCCGGGTAAGAGGGGAGCCAAGGGGTCCCAGCGCAGGGGCCTCGGCAGAGTTCTGGTGACAGCACATCTTCTTTTGTTTTCTCATTCTTTTTGCACCTCAGGTGAGCAGAAATGGATGGATTATAATCTTTGGTTCTTGACATACTCTCATCATTGGTTCATGCATGCCCCTCTGTGGTTTATATGCAGATTTGTTCATTTTTAATAATTTTATCAACTCCCATGAACTCACCACCCGACTCAGAAACTAGAACACTGACAATACTGTAGCTGTCTAGGTGGTCCCCCACTTCCCTTGCCTCTCTAAACCCCACACCTCTCCTGAGTCATGTGTTGCTTATTCCCTTTGCTTTTAAACAAGTATCTTTTTTGAAATAGATGGCATTTCTAGATGTGTTGTCAAAAAGCACTTTTAGTTTGGGTGGCTCTTAGCTGTGCACAAAGGTATCAAGTTGTGGGGCATTTTAGAGGGAAGCCGACAGCACCAGAGCACACGAGCCTCTTTCTGGGTTTGTGTTTCCTCTGATAGCCCACCTGGGCTCCAGGCAGGGCTTCCAGCCACCCACTTTGCGAGGCTGCTCACTCCCCCACCTGTACAAACACAGGGCTTCCTGTCACCACGTGGCCGGAGCAGTGCAAGGCTGCAGACACGGAGCTTCGAGTTTTTAATTTCCTAATGAGAACAATTGTAGACCTGGAAAACAGCTGTTATCCCAGGGGTCACAGCACAACGTAATTCAATTGTGCCTTTATGATTTCTGTCTTGTCCTTCGCAATTTCCCACAAACCTGAAACGTGTTTTGCTACTCACTGTCCATCTCACGCTATCCCAAGGCTTGGCCCCAGGGAGACGCTTGCAGCTTGGGCTGGTTTTTACTCTGCAAATCCCAAATGGAAATAAGAGGATATTGAGTTACTCACGAAATTGTGGTGCAACATGAGGACACTGAGGTTGCGAGGATAACCCAGTCCTAACTAGGGTCCCCATCCATGTCCTCTATCACTGCTGTGATTAACTATTATTAAAAACAAGAAGCTGATGTGCCATAGTAGAAGGAACATGGACTTTGACATCAGAAAAAATCAGAGTTCAATCATCACTCATCAGAGTTCAAATCCCACCTGTGTCATTTGCTCGTTACACAACCTTGGACCGCTCAGAGTTGGCTTTTCCTGATCTGTAAGATGGAGCCAGACAACTACTCTGTAGGGTGTTGTGAAGGTTACCTGGCATAAGCTATGGAAGAGTGGAGCTCACACCACCTATTACATAGATTACAGCCTAGGTGCTTAATAATTGGTAGCCTCAGGCCGGACTGTCATTCCTTCACCCTGAGTCTGCCACAGCCCCTAACTGCCAAGCCTCAGTCCCCTCTCCATTCTGATCCGTCACACAGCACGCCCGGATGAATCATCCCAGAGCAGCGTTTGTGTGTATCACATTTCCTCCCCTCGCTAACCAAACCCACACCCCTAAACAACAACAGAAACCTTCTGTGGCTTCCCAATGCCTTTAAGATGTCTAAATCCCTTAAGTTGGCATTTCAGCTCGACCACAGTTTAGAATCAATTTACCCCTGCACAGGGGTCTTTTATTACTCTTACGTATGACTCTGGTGTTCTAGGCAGCCTTGTTGCTCTCTGAACGTGCCAGACACATGTCAGGTCCATCTCTACCTCTGCACCCCACATTCATCCTGTGCCTTTGCACAGACTGCTGGCCTCCTCCTTTTCACTGGTACACATTCTGTCCTTTTTTGGAGGTGCGAATAAAGTCCCCACCTCTCTACTTTTTCCTCCTTCCTTTCCTGTTGGCTATTTAATGTATCTCATCTTGCTTTGTCATTAATCATTTGTGTATGTGGCAGCCAGCACCTAGCACAGGTTCTATAAAAGATGCACAGAAGTGTGTGGTGATGATCGCAAATATAAAGGCACAAATTTCAAAGACATTTCCATTTAGAAACGCCTCTGTGAATTCACTGGAATTCAACTTATAACAATTTCCCTCCACAAAATTTTTTTCAAAATTTTTATCAATAGCCAGATTGAAATGATTGAGCACTGAGTTTGTGTATTGCTGCTAGTGTGTGTGTGTGTGTGTGTGTGTGTGCTCACATGAGTGCGCACATGCGTTTTAGGGAGCCCCATTGAGTGGTTTAGCGTCCCTTCAGCCCCTAGTGGGAAATAGTTATCTTCACTCCTCTCTCCTTGGCTACTCTTAGCTGATAAGCTTTCATCACACCACAGTGGTTGTTCAAGCATCCAAAATCATACCGGAATTTAGGAAAGATAACTGAAGTGAGAATGAGCCTGACAATTGTTGACCAGTGTCCACCCTTTAAGGTTTCTCTCAGTAACCCTGCATGGTTTAGTCTTGTAATAAAATATGCCAAGGCGCGTTGTCTTCCCAGAATTCCTGGCAGTTGGGGAGAGGGGCGCTGGTTGTGTTGCAATAAAAGGACGTTGAGGAAGGGGCACTGTCTAAGCTCTAAACTGGACTGTGTAGATTTCAGGCATGCTCAGTAAGAGTGGTACCTAAACCTGAACTTGGACAAAGACCAAAGATTATGCATTAGTACCACACCCAAAATATTTGGGGAACCTGTCAAATTGACGGTTGGCCAGTATCCATGTGCAATGGTGTCACATGAACGATATTGAATTTGAAGCAATTAAACAGTAATATCTTGAATTAGTGTTTTTTTAGGAGGCTACTAATGGCATCCATTTTTCTGCCTAATGCAGGAAGAGTTTTAAGTCTGAAGGCCAAGAAGAAAGATATTCATACAGCTTGGAGATTTCCAATCTCCTCATTGTACGGAAGGTTGCTAACGTTCTCAGAAAGTTTCCACCAAGAGGAACACTTGCATAAGGAGCCCTCTCAGGTTGGACTGAAGGAGACGCTACGTCACATAGCCACAGCAGCCCTTGCGGCCCATTGAAGGGATTCAGATTTGCATAGCAATCCAAAGTTATAGAACTGGTACTGCTGTCCAGTTAAGATGGCAAATCAAACACACTCATCAGGCTAGTAAAAAACTAGTCTAGGAGGATCCAGTCAGAGAGCTCTGGGAATATTTCTTCAAACAGATGAAGCTGACTACATCCCGAGAGCATCTGAACACAGTGAGAGGAGATCACACACGGGGCGCGTGTTTAGTTTGAAATAATGACACATCAATGGGAAGCTAAGGAAATGAAAAAAATCTCAATATGTTCTCCAGGGAAAAGCAAAATGCTATTCAAGAAAAGACAAGCATCCATTGTCCACCACAGAGGTCAGTTTTACATACCATTTGCATTGTCACACTTATATAAACATTAAATATCTATCTATTTAAAATCACAACAGAACTATTTTTGGAGGATGGAGAGGTGGGTAGCAAGTGTGCAGGGGTATGGTGAGGGTGGGAGAGAAGGAGAAAGAGAGTGGAATATTCTTCGAAGTTGGAAACCCAATAGATAATGCCTAAATATGAAATATCAAATAGAAGTGTCTAATTTAAACATACGGTGGTTGCTTCTGGGAAGCGAAAAGAGGACGGGGAGGATTATCCTTTTCTTTTTTAAGCATGCTATGTGAATGAAAGTACAGGCTAATCTAGTTTAGCAAAAAGACCCTAAAATGCAGAGGCTTGAATGAGATAGGTACATGTTTCTCTTGTTTGATGTGGTCCAGAGAGAAGTTATATGGGTTAGAAGTTCAATTTTATGACCCTGAAAATGTGGCTTCCATCTATGGTACCAAATCTGCCATTCTAGTTCTGGTCATCCCAGCTAGTGGGAAGGGAGAATAGGTCAGCAGAGCACATGTGCATACCTTGACAGGAACACCCCTCAGAAAAGACACACTTCCATTGGCCAGACTGCGGCACATGGCCTTACCAAGCTGCAAAGGAGTTTGGGAAATGCAGTGACTAGCTGTTGGCCGTGTGCTCAGCTGAAATGCAGAAGTCCTATGATTAAAGAAAGTGAGAGCTGATGGCAGTGCTCCACCAGCAGTCTCTGTCAAACAAGCTTTGTGGAATTATTTGATTCTTTCAACTAGGTGCATGCGTAACTTCAATACAAATAAAAACTAAATTTAAGACATAATGCTTAAAGATCATCTTTTGAATAATTGAACAAGCAGTCAAAACCCAGAAGTAAGAGTCCTGAAGCAGCATGTGGACATCCCCATAACAGATGGTACACATGGTGTGGAGTGCAGAGGACCCAGGCCTGTTTGGTACTCTACTTTGGGTCCCTCCATTTCAGGATGCTTATAGCTCCTTTTCTGGTATGGGTATGCTACACATGCTTCAAGGATGCCTGGGCACCCCTGCAAGCCTATGATTTTAAAGTAAACTGTTCCAAAAGAACAAGACTCTGAGATAGGGATTAGCATGCAGGAGGTTTACTGGGGAGGCTCTTGAGATCAACACCTGTGGGAAAAGGGGAAGAAGCGGGCTTGGGCAGGGGGAGAAGCTGGGAGTCCCAGAGCTGGGATGGACCTTCAGAGGTATTGCGGCAAGGGGGCTAGACTTTTGTATCCTGGTATTGATCAGTCTTTGGATGCACATTGCCCCAGGAACTTGCAACCTTGGGGAGTAACTCTGGATGAAGTAGCTGTCTTCAGCCTGGGCAATTCCCAAGGGGGCTAGTAAGTGAGGCCTGCCTCCCACGGAGCTCCCAGCAGCTTGGGAAACAAGTCTTTCATTCCTGAATGTGGATTGGAACAACGCATCACGGATCTACTATACATGAATCCACGTAGCTGTCTCTGTGAAATCAATTGTTTGAATTGGGATTCCAGCAGTGGTGGTTCTTGTATTTCTCTATCAGAGAGATTCAGTGAGGCAATCTCATTAGGATGGGAGAGGGGTTGGGAGGTGCTAGTGGATTTGTATGGAAACTGCATGTATGAAGCAAGCATACTCTTTGATCTAGGTTATATTTTTTACCGGAGGTGGCTTCAGGACAGCTGTTGGGGATTAAATGGAAGAGGATCTAAAATACAGGCAAACTAGGTGATAACTATGTTTATATTTTACTTTCATCTGTGCCGTAGGGTGATTGGTCAATAGTTGTTGATTAACATACAAAAAACTCATTAGGAATTTAGGCTACAGAAGGAACCAAGGCAAGGGCTTCAAATAATCCTATCTCCATCTGCCTCAGAGGGTTTCTTAGTTATCATAGGGAGTGTTAGAAGTAAGTTTTCACTGGAGAAATGAGTGATGTTAAGAAATGTGGCTGGCAGGAAGATTTCCACCGGCACCTCCCGCCTTGATCTGGCGAATCCAGAAGTCCAACACCTTTGGAACGATGCCCTAGGGACAGGATTCTGACCTGTGGTCCCCACCTAATGGAAGGCAGCCTCTGTCACCTGAGCCTAATGTCAAACTTTTGCTGTGACCACATCAAACTGAGTATTTCCTGCAAGGGGCTTGTCCACATACCTAAAAGACATGTTTACCTGCAAATATGTTTTTGTGTGGGGCAAAATTTGATCTGAGACTTGCTTTCATTTACATACTTCCTGGTGGTGAAGTTGTGTGGGGAGGGGACACAGACTGCTAACTGCTAGAGGCTACCAATATTTTTGAAAAGAATCTCATAATTGTGAATAGCCAAATTAGCGTAGAGGCTAAGAAAGTGAATGATGCCTCATCTAATTGCTGGTTAAATGTTTCAACAATTAATCTGTAAAGTAATGATACCTGAGATAAATGTGATCGTCAACACATTGGCTTAGTGAAATGATTGATATAAAAAGAAACTACCCTGCCTTAGAAATTCAGTGCATGATATATGATGATGATAATGAAGTGAACCTACCTTGATTGTTTTAGATATTCATTTGACACTTTCATGGTCTCTGCTCCTGGACTTGGCCTTGGGCAGGCTCAGTTGGCTTAGCTCTAGAATGAAGTCTTTCATGAGCCTGATGATCCATGGCATGGCTGTGGAGGACCCCTGGGTTTAACTCCTAGGTGTCAAAATCTAGAGGGTTCTAATGGGAGAGCATGGCAGAAGAGTAAATCCAAAATCTTGCTTTGGTTGATGTGGTGTGGAGGAGGGGCAGCTTGGGCAATGCATTTAGAGAAAATCATACCATCTAAATATTAAAAGAGCATTAAAAGGAGACAGAGAATAAAAACCATTGTCAATATGATAGGAATCTGCAACACCTGGAGTTAGGCACGGTTTCCCACTGCTCTTTCACACAAACCCCCCACTGGACAAGGCTCTCCTCCTCCTACCCCCAAGGGCTCACCCACAGATTTACGTCTTGGCTCATGAATCTTTGATTACCCTTCTCTATTCACAAACCCTCCTCACACTTCAATAATCCCTTCCATATATATGAAGACCCCCACCCCCAGCTCCGTTGTCTAAACTCGCTTAATTCTGCCACTTACGTATTTCATGTTTTCTCTTCTTGGGAGCCTAAGTCCCAGGAAAATTTACTAGGAAGGAGCTTGCAGCCTGTGCCTTATCTGTCCACAGTACCTCCATAGCAGCTAGTGTCCTCAATGAGTGCTTGCTAAGTCTAAGAGCTTGTAGGGCTTGGGGGGCTAGGCAGGCAGCATCTAGGCTAAGGCAAACTAGAGAAGGCATTCAAATTCAAATGATTTTTTAAAAAACTGCTAACAAAACAGGACTGTGGTTGATCTCCATATGCATCAGGTTTGCAAATCCTGGTCTCTAAGTGATTAGTAAGCAATTTCTGGCCACCTACACTGGGAAAACAAATTTGTAAATGAAACAGCAGAGAAGCATTATCTGCTGCATTCTAGACTTTTCCCCTTTACCCAGATTTGTTGCTGGGCAAAAGGAGCAGGAAGGCACATCCAGACTGTGCAGAGGCATCCTGCTGTAAAGGGGCCATTATGCCCAGGAAAGCAGTATCCTCCTGGTCTCACTCTGACCCTGAGCACAGCTCTTCCCTTCTGGCATCTATGCCAGTTTCTGCTGAGACATGATCTGCCATGTGGCTACCTGGTGGGTGTTGGAGGGCCGGTGAGCAAAGGGTGGAAATCAGTGGACCTTTTCTCTCCCCACGGTGCTGTTTGGAGGTCGAAAGCGATGTGTGCTCCTTTCCTAAGGGTTCAGGATGAGGATGTTGGCATTTGGGAAAATAGAGACATCTCGGTCAAAAGCTGGTTGAGCAAGAAGGTAGAAATATCTTTCTTCTGAAAGGAGGCTAAATATGGAGACACACCCCAAAAATGTGGCAAAATGGAAGTCTTTATACTTGGTGGAAACAAAGAATGAAAGATAGTTGAAGATGAATGCAAACTATCTTTCAATTTGCTCTTTTGAAGATACTTATCTAAAAATAAGATCATGCGAAGGAGAAATGACATGTCCAACTGTTGCTAACGACATGTCTTTGGGGGCCAGAAGACACAGTGCACATTAATCCAGAAAGAGATTTCTCTCTGAAGACCATTACTCACTGCCTTGCTGCTGAAGTCACAGAGAGCTGGAGTTTTGCTGCTGCAAAACTGTTTATATAGAAGGACACACAGGGACAAAGGTCGTGGGAGGTAAGCAAGCCTGGAGTCCTCAAAGTCAAAAGACAATAAACACACCAATTTTCAAGGCTTTTAAAGAAGCACAAGTGGGCCAAACAAATCCCACTTTGGATGCGGATTCACAACATCTTGTGGCAGATGGAGTTTGGAGCATCAGTTCAAACTGACGTCATATTATCAGGACCAAAGTGGGCATGGAAGGCGAAGGCCCAGAACAGTACTTCAAACACATCTGGACTAGAATTAAAACTGGACTGGCACTGGGGAGGGGGATCAAAGTCAGGAGCAAGGTTCCAAGGAGACTAATGAGAACCCAGAGAGAAGAAAGCCTTTTTCAGAAAATCCGTAAAACGTCCTGAGTTGCCACTCTGATGTAACGGATAGAACACTCATGGCTCCATAGTAGTGGATTTGAGGTCCAATGTGTAGACCCTCAACTGTGGCCTCAACATCAGCAAATATTTGCATATATTTATTGAAATGCATTTGCAGCAAGTCAACTCCTACAAAAAATTCTTAAAATATTCCCCCTGGAAATAACATAGAGTTTTGTCCTAAATTTGACGACTCTCATTAAGCAGTCTGAATAAATACTATGGGGGGACCTGGCAGCCCTCTGAGGCGTTGTTTGCTAAGAAGAGAAAGCTTTCAATCTCCCAGAGCTCTGAGAAGAGACACAGAGCCCTTGGCCTCATGGACACCCAGTGTCCCTGTCCAAAGCACATGTTGCTTCCCCTTTTGCTGTCACCGTCAAGCCCTGAAGTTCTTCACGAGTCACAAATGCAAATCTGACTCACTTCTTTCTTAACGAGCAATCCCTGAAACTTGACTTTCAAATTCAACTTCACGGAAAACACAAAAGTCTATTTTTAATCAGAGAAAAACCTCAAGCTGAGTGAAAATCACTTCGTAGGTCCTGTTGAACGTAGACTAGGATCACTTTGGAGGGGATCGTTAATTTATGGAAGGTACGTACACCAGAAGCAACGTCCACCCTCCCTTATAGTCAAGCAGTTAGTCAGCCAGTCTGAGAGGAGCACAGGGCTTTGTGTCCTCCGCAGGGCTTCAAGGGTCTGGGAGAGCAGAGTGTCCATGTGTCTTCATGGGACATCCAGCTGGATGCAAGCAATTTTAACCACAGAATTGAAACTATCAGGAGGAGGGAAGGAAATGCAGAATGACTTAAACAACTACTTCATGAAGGGAAAACATCCAGTATGGGTCTCACTGTCCTCACGTGGTAGTATTTCTTCTTAAAAATGTGGCAAATTATAATATCTTTGAGATAATCTTTAAACTTAATGAATGTTTCTGAGTGATATGTATGCAGCCAAAGAAAAACATTGGGAAATGCATTTTGTCTATAGTTTATTCATTTTATGTATTTTTCCTGAAATCATTATAGATTGATATTTTTCAAAAATTTCTCTCTAATATTCTTTGGAAAAGCCCTAACTCTAGTTTATAACACTTTACAGCAGCTTTCTCCACCCAGACTCCAGAGCCTGTTTCACACCTCAGATCCAAAGTTTTCTTACAAAGCATCATTTCTGTCAGATGAAAAAAGCTTGAGTTTATAATTTATAAGTTACTTTAAAGAAACAATTAAACTTTGACATTTAATCACCTTACTTGTGGTTGTTAGGACTATATTCCCATAATTGTGGCTTTAAAGATAACATTTGCTGGTGTTTCTTTAATGCAGAAAACTGTAAAGAACATACAAATGCTCTATAACCTGACCATGTAGACAACCTCTGATAACATGTTTTAAAAATTAATTCACGTACATAATGAAAAATTTAAGCTGGACAGAAAGTTGTAAAATGAAAAGTAATATTCTGCTTTCTCGTTTGGCCGTTCTCACACTTGTTATTAGCAGTTTCTTGTGGTTCTTTCAGAAAACATTTTTGCTCGTATGTCAAAATATGCATTGCACTTACAGAAACACACACAAATGCGCATTAATTTTTAAATTTTTCATAGAGGGGTTCAGACAATCAATATCCATAGTGCCTCATCTGGCTTATTTTCACATGATAAAATGTCTTGAGGAATTTCCATGTTAGCACAAATGGATCAATTTCATCCTGTTAACAGCTGCATAGCATCCAGTTCTGTCAGATGCTATGTATATCCAATATATTCTACAATATATTTCAATGGCCCTTTATTAATTGGCATTAAAGTACTTCCAGATTTTTTTGGTCAAAAAAATCCTGACTGAAGATCCTTTTATAGTTTGGCTTTCTTTTAAAAAAACGGTATATTAGTCAATTTGATTCCTAGAAGTAGAATTTTTTAAAAATTGTTTTCTTTTTCAATCTGTTCTAACCTTTTATGTTGCCTACGATTTAGAGGGGGAATGCTTTCTAATTTTTCTTAGGTTAGGAAGAAAAAGTTGGAAAACATCCAGTGACACCCAATGTACTAGCCCAGCTGCCTTGATTCATTTCGAATTCCAATGTGGAGGTGCTGGTCTTGAAGAGACGCTTTGAAAGAGGTCCATAGCAATGTTCTTCCCACTCCTGAAGAATACAGAATGGACTGGTAAGTGAGGAGCATCTCCCATTTAGTAGGCCAGGGAGAGAGTTCATTAAGAAATATGACTTATTAGACTTGTTGATACCTGATCAGATCTTTGTGATGAAGTCACATTGTCAAGTGTTCTTAGCCACACCGAACACACGAATGCTGACTGAAGGAAATATCTACCAGGTGCCTCTTTCAAATAAGATATATGTGGAGCTGTTAGATTTGGACCTCAACTGGAATCATTAAAGAAGATTTCTTTGGATAAAATCACTCATCCCTGTACATCATCTCAGCGGTCCCCGAGCTGTGTGTAGTTGCACAAGACTAGATGTCGTAGAATAGAACCCAATTTTTAGAATCTTGCTTTCATTAAATTCAGGACGTTCATCCTACTGGGAAAACTCAGCTCCCTCTGCCAGTGTTAGCAGCCAGACCAAACCTTCTGTATATCAGCACCAGATGACAGATTCCAGTGACGCCTAAGTCACCGGGCTTGGGGAGAGGTTGAAGGGGACCGTGTCCTTCAAAAGAACAAAATTGCTGATGTAAATCTGAATATAGAAGTTTCATTTTAGGGAAAAGAGAAACTTTTCAGAGGGAGGCTAGATTTGCTCCATGAATCAAACCAGACAAATTTCCATAAGGCCAGGCCCTTCGGTGACATTTCTAATACGAGTGTACTCCTGACACCCCTGAACCTTGCTCCTCCCCACTCTGTGCCCTGGGAGAGTCAATGGGAGAGAGGGCCCGTGCCCACCGAGCAATGCCAGCCTGCTGGTGAGTCCAAGCGAGTGTCTTTAGGACATTTCTGGGAGTTTGAGAAAACTGACACTCCGTGAGTTCCTTTAATTTAATCGTGAATAGGAACCATTCTTCCATAGGTTTTCTGTACTCTGACTGAATGAAGAGTCACAATTTGGTTGGATAAAAAGCAGGCAAAAGATATATCGGCGATATATTTCTGTCCCTGAGAAATTCCCACTGAAAATTAAATACTTATTTCAAATAGCTAACGAGAATAAAAAATAAAACAAACGGAAAACTACAGAAATGGCTGGAGGCACCTGTGACGCAGAGCAGAACTGAAGTGCCTTGACTCGATACGCTGCTCCGTTTATTCACTAATCCTTTGAACGAATAGCTTTGAGCACCTCTGCGCCAGACTCTTCTAGACACAGGTATACAGAGATTTCACTCCATGAATAGTCCAAGTGATGCTTTGGGTTTAAAACGGTTTCTATCACAACCACTGGAGTACAACAGTGGGCTGAGCGAGCAAATACAGGGGCAAAGACATACCAGATAAATGCTAAGAAAAAGAAAGACAGCTGGGTTTTGAAATAGAATATGAAATGAGTATTTATAGAATCTGAAAGAAATAAATGACTTCTTTGTTATGATAAAAGAATATACTTTCCCCCCAAATCCAGGGAATATTTATAAAATTAACTATATATTAGGCACATATGTCTCAATAAATGTCAAAAAACCCCACATTTTTTAAAATGCAGATCACATTCTCTGATCATAGTGCAGTGGAGGTGGTAGTGGAAATCACTTAAAAAAAAATGGAGCCAAAGCCCATACAACCCTGTGAACGTCTGGATCAAACCATATCTGAAGATAATTCAACTTTGAACTTTTTGGTTATTTTCACTGGAGACTCCTACCCCTCCTTTTTAAAAACAAGCTGTCTGATACTTAGAACAAAAACATTCTAATATTGTCATCTGGAAATTCTATACCCAGCCTAATTATAAATCAAACGTGATGAGATAATAAAGAAATTTTCAGGCCAAGTTTAGCTCTCACACAGCCTTTCTCAGGTAGTTATACTCAAGGATGAGCAATACCAGGATCTGAGACATAGCAAATTGAACCCAGGGAAAGGACAAAGGGAAGTTCCAGAACATGGCTCTGCTACAAACCTAGATTAACCATCAGTGTGGGGGAGCTGGGTGTTCAGGAAGGAAGTATGCTGGAAACAGAGATTTTATGCATTTGATAGTATTCTTTGGAGAATGGAAAAAAATTTAAAGATGCAATAAAGCTGACAAGGCCAGAATAAATAAGCAATTAGAAACTCCAGGAGGAACAAGAAAAGGAAATATAAACACAGCACATTACTTGGATCCGCAGTGGACAGTGTTTACATGGTCATAGGAACATAAGCACTTTATGGAGTTTCAGCTTTAGAACCAAAGTGTTGACACAGCACAGATGCATTTAGCATTGCAGAGCAGAACATAAACAGTAAATAAGATCAGCCTCTATAATGAGGGAGCTGTGGAGTACAGATGACAGAACACGGGAAGTGGAAAGGGGAAAATGACAAAAGGAGGAAAGACCATGAGCCTAATATCCTTATCTTAGTGACTGACAAAAAAGAAAGACATATGTAAGTATATTATTCAGAGTTACAAAAGAAACTGATGGGGTCGGCCCGGTGGCGCAGCAGTTAAGTGCGCATGGTCTGCTTCGGTGGCCTGCGGTTTACCGGTTTGGATTCCTGGTGTGGACATGGAACCACTTGGCAAGCCATGCTGTGGCAGGCGTTCCACGTATAAAGTAGAGGAAGATGGGCACCGATGTTAGCTCAGGGCCAGTCTTCCTCAGCAAAAAGAGGAGGATTGGCAGCAGTTAGCTCAGGGCTGAACTTCCTCAAAAAAAAAAAAAGAGAGAAACTGATAAAGATAAAAATAGTAATATGACTATACGGAAGATGGAAGAGGAGATCCTTATTACAGTGGCAGGAAGTCAAGAGAGTTTCTAAAAGGGATAACTCAAGAGATAGGGGTTTATGTATATTATTTAGAGGTATTGAATTAATTTAAAGGTATTGAGAACCGCACAAAGAACCTAAATCAGAAAATATTGCAAGAGTAACATGGTTGCCTCTTGAGAACAGGACTGAGATGGGGCTAGGTACTGATGCTTTTCATTTTAAATTCTTATGATCTAATTAAATATTTAAACCATGTGTAGAATACTTTGTTAAAAAGAAAATTTCAATGCTTAAAAAAAGAAATCATACTCAACCCCACTCGGAATTAAAGGGATACGATCAAATCACTTTCAATTGATCAATTTTACAAAAATATGGAAAATTTGATGATTCCCAAGGTAGGCCAGGATGTGGGGAATAGCTAGGATGGATATTCAAAATATTTTAACAGCCATCCTAGACAGTCACCACCCAGAACCGACGCCAGCCATAAGATACCATATGTCCATCCTAGTGCCGGCCAGCTGAAGAGCAGTCTGGGGCACAGGTGTCCTCGTGCGCTATTGGTGGGGACGTAAGTTGGCACATGGAGGACATTAGTCATTGTCTTTTTTTTCAAAGATATTAAAAAATGTTCACTGAATTAAATATTCATCTAAGTAAAACATAAAAAGGATATAATTTTTATAAAAGCTTTATTGAAATATGTCACATATGATACATTTCACCCATTTAAAGAGTACAATTAAATGGATTTTAGTATATTCCCAGAGTTGTGCACTCATCACCACCATTGATTTTAGAACATTCTCATCATCTCAGAAAGAAACCCCCTACCTTTTAGCTGTTGCCTGCCAATCCGCCCATTTCTCCCAGGCCTAGGTAGCCAATAATCTATCTTCTGTCTCTACAGATTTTCCTATTCTGGACATTTCATATAAATAGAATTATTTCCATATGAACTTTCATTTCCATATGAATTCTAAGATCAGCTTGTCAATTTCTACAAAGAAGTCAACTGAGATTCTAACAGGGATTGTGTTGAGACTGTCCATCAATTTGGAGAGTTTATTGACGTTATGCCAATGCCTACCTATGCTGTTGGATCAAACTGAATGGTCCAAACTCTGGGAAATGTACCATTGTTTACTCCGATTGCTGGTTTGGGCCACAGACTAGCAAGAGCTTAGATGGTGAGAAAAGGACACCCTTTTGTCTCTGTGACTGCGGACATGGACCTGGACCCCAGATCAGAGGAAATTGATCATGGGCGTGCCTTTTGATTGGGAGTAAGATGACCCCTGCAACCTGCTTATCTGATTTTATGTGTAGTGGCTTAGCCTCTAAACTTCTTTTTAAAGTGTCCTTTCTACTTTTTCTACCACAAGGTTTCTTTATAATGGTGAAGCCAAGGAGTTAACCCAGGAAAAAATAGTTGTCTCCTTTTTCCTCACATCATTTCAGTCTCTGTCTAGCCGTTATCTTGATTCGAAAGCTCAACAATCCATAATCAAGGCTGGCAAAGACAGAATCCCTGAGAGAACTGGGGCAGAGGCAAAGACCAAAATTCTCCTTGGGTCAGGGGTAGAGAGGAGCTGGGAAGACCCCACATCAACGAGTCTTGTCTCTGACAGTAGCGTAGCACACAGTACTTTCCCGTCACAGCTCTTGATGGGCACAGGTGTTTTTTTGCCTCTTCTGCCTCTGGACTGTAAGTTCCTCGAGGCAGGGGCGTGCTGTTTCTCCCGTGCTTAGCAGGGGTCACAGCAGACAAACAGGCACTCAAATATTAGCTGCATAAATATTGCCATGTGTCAAAAGAGAGTACCTCGTGTTGTTTAATGGCTATCAAGGCAGATGATTTGTGGGCAAACGATAATTTTAAGGATTCAGGAATATAAAATACTAGTTTTCAAAAAGAAATTTTTTAGAGAAGCAAAATGTGAATAGGATATCCTGTGAATTTTCTAGTGGTGTTAGAGACCACTTACACTGAACAGGAAATGAGAACACAAGATGATGAAATATGATTCTAAATACATCAGACTCAAAATTTTAGTGGCTCCTGTGGCACCTCATGCAGATTCCCAATTTCAACAAATGTTTAAATAAATGACAGAAGATGAGATCTTTTACGAGTAAACATTATAACAATGTATATTTTAAACCTTATCTTCTTGTTTCTCTCTTTCCATAAAGTTTATTTTTATTGGACCACCAGCAGCAAATTCTTGCAATTTTATGGCCGTGTGACATTGTTGTCATTGCTTTTAGCACAGGCATCTGTTAGTAAAGAGACTGAAGTATTCTCTTATGAGTCACTGAAATATACTTGCCAAAGCCAATTAAACTAGTGCCAAATATGACAAGTCACCAGAAGACTTTTAACAATTCACCATGTTTTTGCTGGGGAAGGGAAATCAAGAAGAGAGAGAGGTACATTTGCACAGCACTTTTTTTTCTGGGGAGCTTCAAAAGTTATAATCACTGAAATGTAGTAACGCTGACTACATTCCTATTTCTTCTCATGTTCTTCAGGCTATAGACCAGAGATGATAATTAAGATTTTTGGTGGTTGGTCCTTTCCACCTCCACATAAGAAATACCTTGTTCTTCCTGAGCCGGAGGTGCCAACCGAACATGAATGAACAAAGTAGAGAAGAAGTAGAAGCGATGCTGGATTTTAGGTTTCTGAATAGTAATAAAGGGTTGGCCATATACCAAACAGGCAATAGATAAACTAGCAGTGGAATTCTGCATATGAAACAGCTTGGGGGCAGGAAATCCAGCTCAAATAAAGTTTGGGATAGAGTAAAAGAGGGCCAACAGGGGAAGGGTATGCTACCCTCACCTCGCCAAGTTCAAGAGCAGTAACTAGTTGGCAGGACTTGTAGGAAAAAGGACACCTCACTGCATGTCTTGAGAGGAAACAGCATAAATTTATCGTGATGTGGACAGGAAGGACATGTGCACTGCCTGAGCCACCTTGTGTCTTCCCACTGAGACTTCCGCAGACTCATCATGCGGCGAATAGGGGCAGTTATTTCAAAAAAATTGGGTCTCTGGTATTATTTTTTTCCAAAATATTCTAAAGATAGAGAGAAATATATACTTAGTCTGAATGATCAATGCCTCACTCCTGATTCCGCTTCACCTGTGAAAGCATGACTTTCCTCACTATTTTTCAGGTAGTTTACATGGGAGAAGTAATTTCTCTACTAAGTGAACTCTTCTAACAAAGATGAGATACTTTGTCTTGTAAATGAAATATTATCCACATCCGTAGTACTGATGGTCCCATGAGAAACGTAAAACAAGTGACCCCTAGTCTCCAAGCTTATATAGGAGGGCCTAAGCTTTTAAGGGAAATTCATTCTTTGTTGTTATCTTACCACACTATTAAATAGAAATCCAGTAGTTCACACATCAAGGGCTCATTTGATGTACGACGAATGTTACTCTAGAAGTTTTTGTTAGGGAGCAAAGAAATGGTCATGTTTTAACTTAAAACATTACTTATTAAATGTCAACACAAAGTTTGTTCCTGGTTTATCACTTATCTTCAAAAAAAGGGAAAGCGTAACTTTGTAATACTGTTTTAACATACAGCCTACTGAAATTTAAATGTGCATATCAGACAGAGAAGTATTTGTTTTTAATCTCTCTTTGGCAAATAAATTATGCCATATCCTTAAAACATGGGATATATGTAGTGATTAAAATGATGCTATAGAAAATTGTTTATGGCATGGAAGGATATTCATGATGTATTGTTGAGGGGGAGAAAAGCACATTACGATAGAATAAACATTATTACACACACACACACCCCAGAATAAATGATATTACACACACATATGAAGAGAAGTGATAGTACCAAAGTTTAGCAAAGGTTGGACCTGCAGGTTATTAACCACGGAGACTGTGGATTGCCTCCCCAGCGCCCATTCTCCCTGTTTTCCTTTAGAAGAGTTTGTTGCTTTTGTTTACATACTTCCCCAAGTCCCATTCATTCTTGTGTCTCACGGGCAACTGGCCACCCCCATAGCTCCAAAGGCTCAGCAAGAAAGGCCATCTCCTTTGCAAGCACGGGGGAAGGAGTGGGCTTCTCCCCCAGCTCTGGCCCAGAGGATTTGAGGAGGAGCCCAACAGGAAGCTTTATGAGAAGCTGTCTCAATTTTAAAAGACATGAGGAAGTCTCTCTCAGTCCTTTCAACGTAGTTGTGTCTGGATGCGACACCTCGAGCTGCTGTTGCCGCCATCCTGCCGCAAGGCTGACGATAAACCCCACTGCAGAGGGCAGATCAGAGAGGGAAAACAGATCTGGAGTTTTAATGACATCTGTGAGCCACCGAATAAGCCAGCCCCGAAACCCACTCTATCCTGGACTTCCTGTTATGTCAGGAAATAATGGTCTGTGTTGTTTAAGCCAGGGTTTCTTCTTCTGAAGCTGAAACCCACAAACAGATAACATGGATAATTTTAACTACTTCTTTTTTGCTTATATGAGTTTTCTAAATCCCTTTACATGAGAATGTATTTCTTTTGTAATATGAAGTAAAACACTAAAAACCCATTTCTTTAATATAAGGAGAAAATAAGAAGAAATGATGACTCTCCATCTTTCCACCACTGAGGTATGCCTTTCCATTTCAAGTAAAAAAATCAGCTGAGTTTTTTCATTTTATTACTATGAAAAATGGGAAAAAAAGTCTTCCAGTTAATAAGACCCACATGTGAATGTCTGGTGAGTTGGTCCCTCCCGGTGCCTAAGCTACAGCAGAGGAACAACTGAGAAGTGGGCGTGCAGGGCTATTGGTGGCAGTCTTGCCAAATGAGAGCTCTCAGGTTGTATTCAGTGAGGTGTCCAGGTCCACAGGAGGTACTGAAATGCAGAAGCCACCTTGTCAGGGGCTCTTCAGACTCAACTATGTATTATAGCCATAGTATGTGTCAGGCACAGTGTTACTCTCACATTTATTTACACAGTTAAATTTCTTCCATAGATTGTCTACACTTGTCAGCTGTAGTTCCTAACCCCCCGTCACTTCTGAACTCACTCAGGTCTGGAGGCTGGTCCCACCCCTCCGCTCATTCCAAGACCTCGGGTGATCTTCTTATCACTAAATTCGGTGGGTGATTTTCCATTGTTGCCTCACTTGTTGCATCAGTGGCATTCTCGTCCCCTTACTATCTTTTGAAACTCTTTCCTTCCTTGACTTCTGACTCCTTGTTTCTGCCACTTTTCTGCCTGCTCCTCAGGCTTCTCTTGTTCTGCTCACCTCTTAGAAGTTGCAGTTCCCAAGGATTTCCCCTTCTCTGTTCCATTTTCTTTTCAGTGAACAAAATCCTCTTGATCAGTACTGTCCAACAGAAATTTCTGCAATGGTGGAAATGTTCTATATCTGTGCTGTACAATATGATAGCCACTAACCACACATATCTATTTAGGAGTCGAAATGTGGATAGTGCAACTGATTGTCTGAATGTTAAATTTTATTTAATTTTAACTAAATTTAAATGGTTACATGTGACAAGTGGCTACCTTTTTGGTCAGCGAAGCTCTAGATAATACCAATGTCCCAAATCTATTTAGCCTAGAATGTTGCCCTTTTCTTAGATGTCTATAAAGAATGACATAGCCGGTATGTCACGTAGATGTCCCACAGGCTCTTGAAATTAACCATGTCCCAAATTGCCCAGTCTGGATTGGATTCAACATTTCGCCCTGTAAGCCTCCTCTTCCTGAATTGCCCCATCTGGTTGAATGGCATCATGAGCTGCCCAGTTGATGAAGTCTCCTTCAGCTCCCCAGTTTCAGATGCCAGTCAATCACCAGTTCTTCGGAGCAGATTTCTCAATACCCTCAGACTAGCTCTCTTCTCTCCATGCTCCCTGCCCGGCCACTACTGTAATTCATCTCTTTAGGACATTTTACCTGGACTTTTACCAAAGCCTTCTCATTGGATATCCTGCCTCCAGTCTTATCTCTTTGCAAGTCGTTCTTCACACATTGTCAGACATCTTTTTTTTAACAGCATTATTGAGATACAATTCACATACCATAAAATTCACCCATTTGAGGTGTACCACTCAATGGCTTTAAATATATTTACAGAGTTGTGCAAATATCATACAATTAGAAAATTTTCATTACACCAAAAAGAAATCCTGCGCCCCTTAGTCATCACTCCTCCCACAAATACTCCCATCTCCGCCAGCCGAAGGCAACCACTGATATACTTTCTGTGCCTATAGATTTGCCTATTTTGGATATTTTGTATAAATGGAATCATATAATATGTGGTCCTCTGTGACTAGCTTCTTCACTTAGCATGTTTTCAAGTTTCGTTGAAAACATGGGTCAGTATGCTATAGCATAGACTTCTTTATTTTCATTGTTGAGTAACATTCCACTGTATGGATATACCACTTTTTGTCATAAACGTTTGTCAGTTGATAGATACTAGGGAGGTTTCCACCTTTTGGCTGTTGTGAATAGTGCTGCCATGAACATTCATCTAAAGTTTTTGTTTGAACACCTGTTTTCAATTCTTTTGGCATTGAAGTGGGATCCCAGTAGGAGTGGGATGGCTGGACCATAGGGTACTCTATGCGGAGCCTCTTGAGGAACTTTCAAAGTGTTTTCTACAGCAGCTGCACCATTTTACATGACCACCAGCAGTGTATGGGTTCCAATTTCTCCACATCCTCACCAATACTTATTATTATCTGTCTTTTTGATTATGGCCATCCATCCTAGTGGATGTGAAGTAGTATCTCATTGTGGTTTTGATTTTCAGAGATCTTTCTAAAATGCAACTGTCATCATATGTATTAGCTACTTCAAAATCCTTTAATGAATTCTCACAGTTTTCAGAAAGTGTCCAAACTTCTTAGTAGAATGAAATGGAGAAAATGTAATTTTCTAGGATTCCTAGAGGCTGCTTATCAGACTAGCTGGTAGACAAGGTGTACCTGTAGGGCCACCAACTCTCCTGGTTTATCCGGGATTGAGGATGCCCCAGGACATGGGATTTTCAGTGCTAAAACCAGGAAAGACTCAAGCAAAGTAGGACAGCTGGTACCCAATCTACCTTACAAGAAGCCAATAGAATAGGGTTAGAGATAGTAAGTGGGGGAGACTACACTCACTTGCCAGAGGTAGTTGAGTGGTAGGTGGGTCCACAGTGGGACACACAGCTTTTGTGGAAGGGCGAGGGCAGAGTATGAACAAAAAAGCCAGCAGGATGAGAACAGAATGTAGTGCAACGGACATTATCATTCCCTTCATAGGACACCCTCATACTTTAGTAGTAAGTAAACCATGGCATGAATGGCTCCAGTGGGTTTTTACACAGAAATTGGCCCAAGGGAGAACCAAGAAGCTAGCGAACTCAGAGAGCAAGACTGGAAGAACCACGAGGAATAAACTTGCAAAAACTAGGAAGGACTTTCAATTATTTTAGGTTGTGGGAAAAGGTCAGGAACTCATTTATTTTGGTGACATCTGGGATCATGTTATTATGGCCTACTGGCCCCTTCATGCTTTTTCCCCCACCTCCAGCTCTAGCCATACCTCCCACCAATCCTCCTTTTGAAATTGATGCTCTGGCCATGCTGAAGGACACATGGTTCCCCAGGTTTCCAGGCTCCTTCCTTCTCCTCTTTGTGCCTCTATGGCACCCTTTCTCTTTCCCACAACTGCTGACGCTTAGTGCACTGGTCTCGCCTCCTGCTACAGACAATTTCAACAAGAGGGATTTGACTGTGGGGAACTCAATTCTTTTATAATTTGGGACCCTTAAATTGAAAAAGTAGGCCCAATCAAAGCGATTTACCACAGGGACACTTGATCAAATCTTTCCACCAAAGACGCTTTCCACCCAGGGTACTGTGACCACACAAAAGAGCAAAGAAGTATCACTAGGAATCTGGGGGTGGTATTTCTTTTATACTTTGTGTTTTATCTTAAAAATTTATGCAGATTTTCTATTCTATGACATAAAACATTCATGCTATTTCAGTTGAAAATTAGTTATTTTATGTAATCATCAGTTAATTTATTTTAGCTTTTCTCCTCACTTTTAGAGTAAAATTGACAACCTAGGAAAACATGCAGTGCTGATCCTGGGGCTTTTCTTACCACTACGACAACACCCCATGATTCCAGGGAGGATTGGCGTCCTAATTTGAGATATCTAAATAGGTTTCCTCATTTTGCTGTACATTTTTGCTTACGTTGTGATTGTTCATAGGTTCTAAATGGCAAGAGTCAACCCTGTTTATCCCCCTTGGCAAATCTCCACCTCCCTATGGGTACTTGTATGGCTCTTGTTAAGTAGTTGATTACTGACAGACTCCGAACTTCAAGGAAAATAAAGTATACAAAAACTTGTCATTATTATTCGGGTCACTTTAGAAACTCTTATCCATATCACAAAAGTGCACCCGTACATATATTGATTATTAATTTGTTGAGAGAAGACTGTCAGTATCATCAACTTGCCAGTCCAGGAACCCTGGAGGCATCTTTGGCTGCTCTGGCAAAGCCCAGATACCGTTGGAATCCCCTTCAAATGGGCACCCAGGAAACATCACCCCGGGAGACCCTGCTGGTAAATTCTCCGGGTCAGACAGGTGTGATGAAACAACCCTCAAAAGTATAGCTTCGATGAGATTGAATTTGACGTGAAAATTGCTGCCAAAAATACTTTAGGTTAACTTTTTTTTATCTTAATAGACTTTTCATTTTGAGATAATACAGAGAGTCCCTCAACATCCTTCAGCCAGCTTCCCCTAATGGGAACATCTTATATCACCATGATGCTTCCATCAAAACCAAGAAATTAACATTGGGTAACTAAACTACAGACTTTATCAGGATAGGTTAACTTAGGATAAAAATAGAACTTTGTAAAGGGCGTAAAGAAAAATTTGTTGCAGGGAGAAAATAAGAAGTATTTTCCTTTGGGATGAGTCCAGGAAAAGGTAAAAATTTAGCACCTTTCAAAGCCCCAATTTCAAGTCGTTAGCAGAACTAATGCTGAGTGAACTAGAGCAGTGCTGCTCAAACCTCAGCGTGCACACGAGTCGCCCCAGCATCTTCTGATAAGATTCTGATTCAGTAGGTTTGGGACGGAGCCACTCGACAAGCTGTCCATTGAAGCCGATGCCGTTGGTCCCTAGAGCACACTTGAAATAGCAGGAATCGAGAGGACTGCTTCCAACAGAACCGCCTGAGATGATGGAAATGTTCTATAATCTGCACTGTCCAATGTGACAGCCACTACCCACACGTGGCTCTTGAGCACTTGAAATGTGGCTAGTGACATGGAGGAACTGGATATTTCATTTTCATTAAGTCAAATTCAAATAGCCACATGTGCCTAGTGACTTCTATATTGAACAGCACAGAATTAGAACATTTCGTAACCAAAAATATTCTCCTTCATTCTGTAAGGTCTAGGTTTTTAAATACTTCCAAAGGACTAGAGGAAAATCAGAGAAGGCGACAGAGAAAGAGAGCTGGAGTTCTGTTTGTATGTGTTGCACATCATAACGTACATAAATCTCAAAGCAGAGATGCTGATTAATATCTGGTTGGGCACTGACAGAGACTCATCATTACCACCTGGGCTGAGTGGATCGAAGATGCCTGGTCCCACAGACAAGGACACTGAGGAGACAGCCAATGACAAAAATTATCTTTCTTATCACATGAGGATGCTACAAGGTGCTGAGCTGAACTGGGGCTCTCCCCTTTGTTCTATAGTGGGATGCAAACCATTGAGGATGCATTTCCAGCTGAACTGAGGCTCATTACGTGGTCACCTTGCAGAGGGTCCTTTTGCTCAGAAGCCAAGGCAAAAGTGGGGACGCCAACCAGAGCATAACTGTCCACCTATCTCTCCTTCAAAGTCTTTTGAGTCCCTTTCGGGCTCCAGCTAAATTGTGGCAGTAGTTGAAACTTGGTAGAACCCTATCCTCTGAATGAGGCTCCAGCTCCAGAATCCAGTCGCAGACATACCATGTTGCATTTATTCCACGCACACTGAAAATGGAAAGCTGCCTTCAGTCGGTCCCATAGCTGCTTCCGACCCCTTCTGGTTCTCCATTTGAATCAATTCTTCAAGAATAATACATAAAATATCCTGTTCCTCAGCACTTGGTGACCTGAAAATCTAGACCCTTGCAAGGGGGATTCCCTGGTGTCACTCGCACCATGAGGGTCTTAACTTGCTTTTCATGTATATTTTTAAAGTAGGTCATGACGAGCTAGACTGTCCCCAGGGCTTAAGCCATTCTTTGCCAAGAGCGAGAGGAGGCTTCAGGATATGAAGCTATTGAGTGTTTGGTGAAGGGCTGGAGGGCTTGGGAGAGTTCTGGTTGAGTGTGAACACTCAGGACATTCCATAGTGATGAAACCGCCTGGAAGGAGGATCTGGGACTCACATGTTTACTGTCAGCATTCTCTACAATTTCAAGACTGCTTCCACCCTAGAAGGTGCCTCACAGTCAGTTGAGCCCTAATTGTGTGCTAGCACTTATTTCTAGGTGCTGGGGAGAAAGCAATGAACTAAGAAGACAAAGCTTCCTGTTCTCACAGGCCTCTGATTACGTACCCTCCAAAATTAGGAGAATCACAAAATATAATTCCCATACATTCACTAATAAATTATCATTTCAAAGTGGGACAATTTGATTCCAATTTGAACAACATCATCTTTCTGAAAACTATTTCATATATTAATGTTTATTTTCGCCAAAGGAAAAATTAGCATTTCCTATAAGAACTGAAAAAAAAAAAGCTAACATTTATGGAGCATTTCTATGTGCCAGGGTCTATACTAAGTAACTTTACATAAATTATCTCGTTTTATCTTATAACAATCCCATGGATTAGGTACCATTTTATCATCAGTTTACAGATGGGGAGTGATAATAGTGGGTGAATAATAAACCAATGAATTTATGGCTCCAACAGCAGGAGCCACGCCTGGGGGACTGAGAGCGTAGAGTCTCTTCTGCGTGTAGACAAGACAGCTCCTCGTTGCTCTAAGGAAGTGAAGTACACAGTGTAGGAAGAGGCCTGTTCAGACAAGACGAGAAAGAGAGCCAGCCGGAGCGAAGGACTGGGACGCACCGTCTTTGCTTCGGGAGAGGTTTTAGTTATCTCTTGGCCATTAGCAAGAAAGTAAGTGTTGACTTCCACTGCCAGCCACGTGACGAGCTTGAGGGGTGGAGCAGCTTCACAGGAAGAGCAGACACAAAGAAAGAGCCTGTTCCCTGGGGAGCACCGCGTGCCTGGAGTCCGGCCTATCTTTGGACTTCTCACCATGTGAGAGAACACGGTTCCTCGGTGCTTCCGACAGTATGCCTTGAAGTTTTCTCTTGTTACTTGAAGCTCCAAAATCCTGACTGATACCGTGACACTGCCCCGGAGACTGCGAGGCAAGCATTCTGGTCAGAGGCCAGATGGAAGAGAAAGCGGAAGTTCAGTCGGGTCTGGGGCACCAGTGAGAGTCAAGAGGAGGCCCAGTCAAGGAGAACCATAGGGTCTTCTCCAAGACAGGAGAACAGACCACAGGTTACCCTGCAGAACTCCAGGACAGCAGCTCAGGGAGCTCGGGGCCAGACAGCACAGCCTGATGCGGATGGCAGCAGCCAGAAGCCCAGGGCAGCTCCCAAACTGAGCCTCCTCCCCCGGCCACAAGGTCACAACCTCCCCTTCCCCCATTTCCACACAGCCAGCTACCCTCTGTGGAAGAGCAAGGTGAGGAACAGGGAATATGAAGGACCAAATTACCCACCCATCCCCAAAAAGACTGCTTAAATGAGAAGAAACTGAAATATGAAAAACTGGCAAATTGAAGTAGTTCCCACCGCCTCCCGCCTCTCCCTGCAACCAGTCTTCCCAGCCACCCAGCAAGGTGAGAGCGTGCAAGGAAGACTACAGCCTTCTGGGGAAAAAGAAGCTCTACTTTTCTTGGTTTATCCAAAATAGCGCATATAAATTTGAGCCCCACAGTGTAAGACTTACAGAAGTCACAATTTGAAACGTAACTCGGAACCCTTGCTGGTTACCACTGTTCTACTCTGTAGAGGATGCAAATATCTGGTCCATGTGCTGCCTGTTTCCCCCGTGGGCACACATGTATGCACTGCTGACCCATCATCCCACTTTATCCTTCTGAGCCCAGACAAGGTTTCAGAAGCCTTCTCAACACAGTGCTCCATCACACCCCTACCGATTGATCAGGGTTGGAAAATAAGTGGAAAACTATGCACAAACAGCAATTTGATGAACACCAGGAATCAAGAGTCTTACTTCCATTTCTCATTAAAAGGTAGTACTTTTGGAGGAGAGACTCCAATACTCCCAAGCGGAAGGACATCATGCTGCTCCAGTGCAGGCAGAAAATTCTGTGTGAGTCAGAGCTTTGCTTAAAGAACCTGGATTTTCTGACCGACCCTTTGATCCCAGCAATGAGCAGGCCTTTTACTCCTCCTCCCACCTTGTCCCTAGGCAACATAAAGCACACAGGGTAAGCTCTTCTTCAAGGCTTTTCAACTGATTCCAGAACCGTCCGTCATATCACTCTTGTTAAGACACCTTGCTGCAGCCAAAAGCTTAGCCTCCTAGTGTGGGCTTCCCTCGACTTTCAGTGTGGTTGAACATCTGACAACCATTTGGTGGAATAAGTGAAGAGATTAGAACAAGAAACACAACCTTTTGTTGACTTTTCTGCTGATCCATTGGAAATTCATTTAGGCCCACACGAGCTTGCTGATTCTTCCTTTATTATTAAAAATGCGATTTCTGCAGAAGCCAGTTCCAATCTTGGATGTCTGTCAAGATTGCTGTCAACAGAGGATTCTTAAAGAGGAGTCCTCTCTCACCCTTGTCTCTGCCCTGCCACCTTTTAAAGTTATACCCACATTCTTGAGAAAGCACCAGACGGATGGCCTCAGCCAGTGATGTCATGTGTCCACTGCTGGGCTGGAGCACGTCGCCAGGCCGCTGCGTCACAACATGGAAAGCCACCTTGCCCACGGAGGCAGCAGGCACTGGACCAATTGCAGGAGGCTCGTTTTAAGGGTGGCTGATTCGACCAGGCCCCAGGCCCTGAACTGTCTACACCGTGGGCACTCCACAACTGGTTTCTTCTCCTCTACCTCCTCCCTTTAAGACCCGCTCTGATGAGATCTGTAGGACTTCTGCACTCAGATTGTCAAGTTGCGAGCACATTCAATCTGAAAAGCTTTATAAACCTCCTGGCCCTTCTGTAACTCTGAAAGCTGCACAGGAAGCCAGCAAGCCTGGGGGAATTTCCCAACCACAGTGCTGTGTGCTCGGAGAGAAGTGGTATGAGATAGAGGCAAGGGCATGGCTTTGAAATCAGACAGGCCCGAGCTGCAATCTCAGCTCTGTCACTTCTCGCTGTGCGCCCCTGCACCCTTTTCTTAATCTTTTGGAGCCCTCAGTTTCCACATTTCTAAGGAGCACTGTAGTAAAACCTGTTACTTGGGTTTTCAGGATAACAGAAAAATTAGGGGAACAAATCTCTTTTCATGGCTCTTTGCTTCCCTTTTCTCCTACCTTCTACATACACACAGGGCAGGAAAATCCCGTGTCATAAAACTAAGGCACTAAGAGTGGATTAGGAGGAGAGTGGGGCTTGCGACCCAACTGTCCTGCTTCTCTCTCCTGATCCCTTCCTACTAGCATTTCCCAAAGTGTGCTCCATCGAGAATGTACTGCTGGTGAGGGATGGAAAGAGCTGTTCTGAAAAATGGACCCTGTGGTCAAACGGCTGCATGTTAACACTGCCTGTTGAGACAAAACATGTACCGTCACATAAAAGGAAGAATGGCTATTCGGAAACTACTGATGGAGTCTGCACAAACTGGGAAACCAGGAGTAAACAAAAGGAAAGGGGGCTTCCTTAGGCTGCATTCCATTCCCAACCACCAGCGGCTCAAACCATAAGGACATTTGTTGACATTAGCAAGAAGCATGGCGGCGGCCAGCTCCAGGTATCAGGCACTAGATCAGCATCTCCTGTCTCAGTTCTCAGGGTCTTCTCCTCATGGGCACAAGATGGCAGCCACAGCTCCAGGTATCATATTGTCTCACACAAGCTATGCAAAAGTGGAAAGCAAGGAGATATCAAAAAGGAAGCACTCTCTCCCTGCATTTCCCTTTTTATTCTCAGAAACTGCCAAAGAGTCCATCCCCTTAATAAGTCTCATTGACCAGAAGAAGTGAGTTACATGCTCACCCCACACTCATCCCTGACAAAGGAGACTACAAGTCCTACGACTCCCATAGAAATATTGTGATCCCTTTCCTGGGGCTAGGCCCATTATCTCTTGAGCAAAAAAAGGAGGCATGGCTATTTGGAAGCTACTAACGGGGTCTACCATGAGAGATTTCTTTACTCCAGGACTCTGAAAGCCTTTATATGTGAATGTACTCTGTTTATCTCAAGAGGCTGAGTTAATGTACAGTTTCCCAAACTTAGCTGACTACAGAACCCCTCTGTCACCAAGCGTTTCATGAGACTTGGGTTCTATGGAACACAGTTTGGGAAACACTGCCCAATATATCCCCCTCAGCATTTCCTTTCTTAATTTGCATGACGTCTCTTTTAGGCTAGACAGAAACCTTCTCTTCAGCCTTGAGTAAATATAATTTTCATAAATTTCTGTCTTCTTGATGTTTTTTCAAGTCACTCCCTGTCCTAGTCAAACCTGGATTCGGAATGATAATTTTTCTGCCTCTGCCAAAAGCCTTGTGTGTAGACATTTATCCTGAAATGTTTTTAGTATCCACAAAACTCTTCAAAGTTTAAAAAGAAAAAAAAAAGGAAAGATGAAGTCCTGAAACTTAAATTCCAGCAGCTGTTCTAAAATGTTCTAACAATTCCATCCACCCGTGAACGCCACGTTCCCCCTGGTGTGTGTTCCCTGTGTCTCTGCCTTTTCTCTCTGACTGATGAGCTATTTCAGGACTCTTTCTTCCAAGAGCCTGACCACGGTGCACACCCACAGCAACTGCTCACAGCTCTACAGCTCAGGCATAGGGGACAACTTTGGCTTGTGTTGAGTTTGTGTAATTTCTTCACCTTCTGCACAATGGCATGAACTCCCGCAGCCACCCAGCAGCAGGAGCAGGTGTTCCAGGCAGCACCAGGAACAGCGCTATCTCACCTGCATTATTCCCATCCTTACACTAAGCTGTGAGCTGGGTAGTCCGATCCCCAGTTTACAGATGAGAACACTGAGCTGGGGAGCCCAAGCTCAGTTCTGCCTGGCCCCAGGCTGGCGGTGACTGTGGCGGCTGGCTCACGGAGGTTATCCACCCGTTGTCAGGAGACTTGGGGTGAAGCCTTTTCTGTTTGGAAGGGGATCTGGGCCCTCTAGCTCCCTTCATGAGGCTCCTACCATATGACTATGAAAATTTGCTCATTGCTTTATAGAACTCTGTTTTTTAAAGGCTTGACTTGGTACAAATTTCAAAAAGTATAACCAAGCTCTCCTTGGGGAGCTTTGGTGTCTGTGTATGTGCGTGTGTTAGGGAAGTGGCATATAATCATACTTCTCCCCTGTTAGGGAAAATCAGCTTAAAACTTACATTAAGGGCTGTCTTCAAAGATGAAAGCATTTCTAAAATGGTAGCTTGTCTGATGTTTGCAAAGCAGCAGAACACCAATAATACTTATTAAAAAAATGAAAATATAGAAAGCCAACATTTTCCCAACACCTCCTATTTGGGAGGCACAGTGCTGCGTGCTTTACATTTTTTTTTTTTCCGGTTCTTACAACCATCTTGAGACGTGCATGTTGTTGCTCCTATTTAATAAATCAGGAAACTAGGGTTTCAAGAAGTTAGTTACAAGGTGAAGTCACAAAGCTAGATTTGGCAGTATATGCTGAGTTGAGAAATATAGGATGATTACAGGCAGAGGAGTCTGGGTCCTAATAGCTAAAGCCACACCACCGGCCAGCAGCTTGAGGAGGTGCCAAGACACAAGGTTTGGAGCATGATGCTGTGGCCACCTCAGTTTGAGTGCAAGACTGAGCAAGACCAGCTGGACCCGTAACATTTCTGTATGTTCAGGTTGAGACACCCCAGGCTTGAGAGTGTTGCGTGGGTCCTCGGTTCCCCATCTGCACAGAGGGTAGTCATTGCTGCTTGCTCAATCAGCTGACTAGGTACTTGCATATGAATTGATGATGCTTGTAAATCACCATGAGCTCCTTAGAGAAAGGTGCCGTCCCACTCAAAGCATTGTTTGACTATTTCTCTTCTTGCTTCATTATTCAGCTTGTATTGTTAAAATATAGCCTGAACCATCTGCTTGAATTGCAAGATCTCTTTCAAAGTATCATTGAAAATGCCCATTCTCTTGATTTCTAGAAGAGCTTCATCCATGCCACAAAATCTCTTACAGAGAAAACCCAGAAAGTAAATTCAATTCGACATGGTGAAATAAAAAAGAATGGCTCTTTAACCTGCCCATGCTTAGGCTTGGCCACTTTGAAGATGTTTCAAGGGGGATTTTCTTTCTTTCTCCTTTTTCCTCCTCCCAAATTATCATTTTTGTTTAGGGATCTCTGTTTGCCCTCCTGCCTGCTGTAGAGTGTCACTTATTACTTTGCCAGACTAACTGAATATGAGGACGCAAAGGGACAATGAGACTCGTTACCCGAGGCAGGAAGCCACTTGCACGCATCTGGAGAGGCTCCTTCTCACATATCTGCCCAGCTTGTACCAAAGGCATTAACAGGAGGGCCACTGCCCAGCCCTCCTGCTCTGGGGGTGAGGGGGGTATCCCCTCAGAGCTCCCAAACTGATGAGTTCTGAGGAACCTGAATTGTCATTATTGTTGTGATTTTCTACTGCAAAGAAATTGCAGGCAGGTAGCAGGGCAATTGAGTCATCCTTATCACATTAAATGCCATCTGATTAGAACCTATTTTCAGGGGCATAAAAGGGCCGGTGCCACTGAGGCCAGACTGAACGGGCAGAGATGTTAAGTGATCTTCCCGGACATTGCTCACCACCTTCACTGGCTATAACCCGGAACCCCAAACAATACGAACAACTCAAGACATTTGCTGCCCACGAGCAGCGCCAGCTCAGGAGCCTGCAGACCCTGCTGTTTCTCAGCCGGACCATTGGCTTTGCTTTTCCCCTTCTTTCTTATCCTCTCTCCTCTCCACTCCTTGCCAAATTCCACAGAAATGAAATTTGGAAATACTAGGCAGAAAACACCACACGAAGCCCACACACTATAAACATTCATACCTGCAGCTTTCAAAGGCAAAATATAAAGGAAAAGTTAGCAGAGGAAGTCTCAACATCATGAGAGACCCATCTGGGCAGTGACACATTATCCAAGTCACACAACGCAGAGTAGGAAGAAGTAAGGAGAATTGATGATACGGAATCAATGAATGAACTATTTATGCAAGAAACTAGGTTGCGCCTGAGAGGAAGAACGCACTGAGAGAAAGTCTCTGCAGTTTGTTCGCTTCAGATTTTGCCAAGCGTGAAACACCTGAGGGGCCAGATGGCGAGGCGTTTGCGTGGTGGGCGGGGACAGGGGGTGGCTGAAGGTAATGGCTGCCGCACTCTGCATCGATCACTGTGGGAGAGAAGGCTTCCAGCACAGGCCTTCCTGGCCTCCGTCCGAGGTGCCTCGTTACCGAATTACCAAAAGGACTCCTGACCAGGCAGGCTCTTCTAAAAGGTCGGCTGTGGTGTGACCCCTAAGATGGTGTAACAGCAAGGCCCTCTTACAGCTTTCACGTGGAAGCTAAGCTGCTTCCCAAATGACTGTGTTTAGAATGAATCAATGACCAAAGCCATTATGGTGTCTGGCTCATAGTAGGCATTTACTAATTGCTTAATGAATGACCACAACTTCATGAAACTTAGTCTCATGGTTCCAGGTATGCTGATTGTTCTAGAAAGTATATAGTTTAGAAATTGCACTGTCTTCCTCCATCATTCCATAAGCTATAATTTAGCTGCCGTATGCTATGTGGCACAAAACAAAGAAGTGAGGAAGGGAGGGTAGGAGGCAGAAACAAAAAAACATCCTTCCAAGTTGTTAAACAGAATACTCTGTTCCATTTCCCAGGCTGGGGAAGGGGACGGGGGAGGGGAGCCCGCCCAGGCAGTCAATGCAGTGAGTTGGTCCCTGAGGGCCAGCACCATCTCTTACTTAAAATCAGATCAGGGCAGAGCCCACGGGGAGAGGCTCAAGCAGGCAATTCAAGCCTGAGACACCAGAAGCTGTGGGTTAACCTTAGCATAGACCCTGACAGAGACAGAAGGTAAAGGGACCAGGAACGACGGGGAAGGGGGGGTGAGGTTGAAAGGAAGGAGAAGTAAGCCAGAATAGGAAGAATTAGAGGAGTTCTGGATAAAATCTGAGGGCTTGAGTGGAGGAATGGGAAAAACCAAGTTCTCAGGTCAGACATGTTATGAATTTTAAAAATAGTTTCAAAAATAATCGATATTTTCTCCCATTTTATTATGAAAATTTTCAAATACAAAGAGAAATTGAAAAATTGTGGCATGAACACACCCACCACCTAGATTTTATAATGATCATTCCACTAGATGTGCTTTATCACACATCAATTCACCCATCCATCCCTCTCTCCTTTCATCATTCTGTTTTTTGATGTTTTCATTCCCAGCACTTTCTTATGAAAACACAACTCTATTGGTAAATGCTTGTGATTCTGTTATTTACATCAAGGTGAGTGTAGCTGGGATGGCTAAATGTCCCACAACATATATTCTCCTCTTTTTCCATGGTAATAGAATTATATAGAAATGTGTACAAATTTTGCAGCTAGGTGTAGCCATGTGACTAAGTTCTGACCAATAAAATGTACAGGGAAGTGTCATGTGACAGTTCCCAGGACCATGTCCTAAGAGGCAGGATGCCAGTGCCTATACCTGGTTGGCCCTCTTTTTCATCCCTTCCTCCATTCTGCTGCCTGGAACCTGGATGTCACCATTTTGGACCACAAAGACAAAGCCCACAGCCTAGGGATGGCACTGTGGAGTCGTGAGCTGGATGGAGTCAGTGGCCCTGAGGACTCTGTGGATCAGAGCCACCACAGCAGCCCTGGACTGCATACCCCTGGATGGAATTTACACAAGAGGAAAAGAAAAATTGTTCTTGTTTATGTGACTGTTATTTTGAGTGTTCTGTCACTTGCAACTGAACCTAATTCTAACAAATGGTCCTAACAAAAGGACTGAAAAATCAAACAGCACAGAGGGGCTTATAATGAAGAGCAAGTGACACACCGAATGCCTCCCCAGCCCCAGCTGAGCTCCTCAGCGGCACACTTTTAACTCTTTTAAGTGCTTACTTCCCATCTCTAAATAATGGTCCTCTTCTTTCCCCATTTATCCATTTTAGACACCATCCCCCTCCTCCACTTCTCCTTCATTCCTCCTGCCTATAAAGGTGCATCACTATTTTGGTTTCTCTATTATTTGTGTTTGTAAATGTGGTATTATTTATTCAGTTAGCTCTTTTTCCACCAACTAAAAATGAGATCTCTTGTCTCCCCGCTTTGTAAGATGAGGTCATCAGCCCACCTACCTGCAAGTCTTCCCACTTCTCCCATGCCGTTCTGTCGTCTCAACCTCTATTGTTTTTACATTTACATTGTCAACGTTGGTGCCATTGACATGCTTTCACGGACAGTTTCACTTGAGGATGAAGGCAGGGGAGCCTGCCTTTATTCTTTTGGACCCCAAAATGCCGGAATGTAGAGGGCTTTGCTCTAGAGCACCAAAACCCACCTTTGGTGCCTAACTTGGGTGTGGCCCTATAGCTTCCAATCTAGAACTCACACAGTATATTGCAATGATGTGTGTACATGCCTATCACATCCAGGCCCTTTATCCTTGGCAACACACAGGTGTCTGACACATGCAGCTACAATAACCTAGCAAGGTTTTATGAGTGACAAAGCTGAACCAAAACCCAGGTGACTTATTTTATATCCCTTGCTCCCGGAGACTTCTTGATAAGTCTGTGCTGCCTGAGGACTAATATGGTAAGCACACGTTCTCCTGTAATACAATAAGCTATATTGCTTCTTGGCAGATAAAAGTGAAGTTTGCACAGGAACAATCAGCATGTTTCTCTTCCTCCAAGTCTTGGAGGCTCTAGCAATCCTTGTGGGCACCCTGGAAACACCATCCATGCTGGCCATCCGTGTCAGAGCTGAAGAGCCATGTCTCTGGAAAGCAAGGTTCAAGCTGAGAGCACAGAATGCCCTCCATGAATGCCATTCGGTGGCTCACAGAGCGGGGGCTGTTGAAATCATAAGATACTGCTCCAAACATGCTGTTGGTTCGGGCATGTTTTCTCCACAGAGAAACAGATGAGAATGCAGGAACATGTGTTCAGATGCATTTAGCTGGGAAGAATGGCATCCCTGTCATGCGTATTCTTGGCACAAAAATCCAAACCATAATAAACACAAGAATCACATATTTATAAGGATCGCTTTTAGCATGTTGGCGAAAATGAGGATGAAGATGGAAACCATAAAAATTTTTTAAAATATACTGATATGCCTTTCCTACATTGTTTCACACAAGTTCAAATCTGTCTGACTTTTTAAATTTCAGTTTTCAGCAACTCAATTGGAGATCTCAGGATTGTAAATTTGGAGAAGATCATGAAAGATGATTACATCCATCCTTCTCAACCAAGGTGAGACAGCATCTAAAACATTTCAGGAAGTCCTTAGTCCATTCTGACTTCTTTCCTTGTTGATACCGTGACATCCAGACCATAGGCAGAAGTGATCAGTGGAACGAATTTGTATAAGAAAGTAGAAACATGAGTGGAAAGTCAGGAAAGTGACCCTATACTGAATGAGCGAATGATTCAAAGTAGCAGAGAAAAATCCCAGACAGCACACGCTGTCCCAGAAAAGGCACTGAGGTCATGATGCCCCAGTCCCTGAATCATGCTTTCTTCTACAATTCCACGTGATCAGGGTGCCTACCACACTGCAGCCTCCTGCGTGAATGTCACATCTCCCTGTCATGGCTAGCCTCCTACCACACTGCCCTCTTTACAACCACCCAGCCCTCAGTGGTCAGGTGTTCAGCTTCGCCAGGCCCTCAGCCATCGTTCCTGCCTTCTCATTACCAACTCTCCCTTATTTGGCAAAACTGCGTTCATCTGTTGTGTGTCTACTATGTTGCGATCCCTCCCAACCTCCCCCCAGATGGCTAGAGGTCCCCCAAGATCCTCTTCTTTCTGTAGTAATAGAATCTCCAAATTTTAGCCGGTCACGTGGCCACTTAGTATTAAGACTACATTTCCCAGTCCCCCTTGTGAGCTGTGGTCACATGACTAAGTTATGGTGGGAATATGTCTGACTTCAGGTCATGTCCTTAAAGAGGGTGGTCATGCCCTCTCCTCCCGCCCCCTGGATGGAATGCAATGCCATCAAACGTGTCAGGGAGCCAAATGGGCCAGACGAACACCTAGGAGAAGGCAGAATAACAAGGCCCAGAGGCCCCAGGTCCCTGCTGCCATCGGGCCACCACTGCAGCCCTGGATTGCCCTCCCTGTCTCTGAGGAAGAAAGAACGAAGTGTCTGTGGGGGTTCAGCCACCGTATTTCTGAGTCTCTCTGCTATTGCTGTCTATGCCGTAACTGGATACAGCGGTATTCCAGATCATTTTTACCATGTTTGCAACCTGTTCCAGATGCCAAAGGCCTGTTCCCATATGCCCAGCACCCCAGGCAACCCCCTCGCCCACTACCCTGACCCGAGTCCCCCTGTGCCCATGTCCACTTGCCCTTTGAGCACTGTGGCCGGAGTTCTTGGGACTGTGGTAGCACGTGCTCCTTCGTCAGGGCGGTAGCTCTTCATTAAAGGGAACCCAAAGGTATGTTTGGGCCATAGAAGGTATTCAGGAAATGCTTGTCAAATGAATGCATGACCAATAGAAAGTCCTACCACCTAATGCAAAGGAACCAGTTAGTGGGAATTTTCTGTCAAACTCCTTAAAATAATCACCATCATCATCATCTTACACGTGTTGATCAACATGCTAGATACCGTCCTCACAGGCAATGTGCAGGCATCGTCTTCTAACCTCACAAGCACTCTAAAGTTCTGGATGGTTGTTATCACATCTGCTTCACAGATGAGGAAACGGGGCTCAGGGAAGCTAAGCAACTTGTCTCAGACCAGTTAAGTGACACAGCCAGGCTCAAAGCTATGTCAATCCTGCTCCAATGCCTCCTGCATCCTGTGATGGTTTAAGACAAAGAAGCAGGTAAATGGAGAACACGTTTCTGGAGCTCTCACTGCCCTTATTTGCCCGTATTTGCTGCTGGAAGTCCCCCAAAAGCTGAGCCCTCGAGAAAGCAGCTGGGGCCTGTGGGGGCCCGTCATGCACGACCCAGATGTCCAGGGCTCTGGACAGCTAGGCTTCCAGAACACTTCACACGTCTTTGGAATGATTTTTTAAAGCACAGTAACTCACATTTGTGTAGCACTTTGTGGTGAATAAATGCTCTTACACACTCTAGCCAATTTGACTCATAAAACCACCTTGCAAGGTAATTGAGCCTATAATATTATCCTTCCATTCTCCAGAGGGGGAAACCGAGGAAACAGAGAGATGGTGACTTAGCCGCCTGAGCACGGATCTTTCGTTTCCTTCACGCCGGATGCTCTTCCTAGGGAGCACGGTACACCTCTCCTGTCCCTCACCCACCCTCTCCCCACAGCAAGATATGGAGAAACTGGGATGGACTGGCCTTCGCAGAGAGAAAAACAAAGAATGCTAGGTTTTGAAATATTATTTTAAAATGTTTATTTTAAAGGCATCTAGTCCTGTTAGCTAGGAAAGCTGGAGAAAATACAAGAGTTCAGGGGTTTGAATTCAGCTGAGGCTGGGAAAACGCCAGCGATGGCTGTCCCCCAGGCGGCCGGGCTGCTGCGTTTTTCTAGCACCTCTGGGAGTTGTCTGACTCCGAAGGCCACGTGTGACAAACCACGTGGAGCCCTGAGAATTCCGCTGCCCGCCGGTCCCCACGGAGAACAGGATCCGGGAGCTCCCGGGCCGGCCGGCCGCGCGGGGGCCCGAGGACCTGCTCTGCGCGCCCGACGCCGGGCACGGCCTGGCTGCTGCTGCTCGGCGCGCAGGCCGGTCGGGCCCACAGCCCGCTCCCCGGGGCGCTCGGCCTCTGAGTGCAAAGCTTACGAGCCGCGAGCAGGGACTGCCGGCACTGGGCGCCTTCCCTGGAGCACGGGGTCGTGGGTGGGGCGGGCGGAGGGTGGGAGGGCCGCACGCGGAGGGGCTGTGCGGGAGGGCTGCGGCGCCTAGCCGGCCACGGCGAGTCCGGGCAGGGGCGCGGCCGCGGGGGGGCGCCGTGCTGGGGGTCGCCCTGGCGGGCAGCGCGGAGCGTCGGCTGGCAGGGTGCCGGGCACGGCTGCGGCACGGCAGCCCAGGGCGCACACGCGGGGAGGGCGCGAGGCGGAGAGAAGCGGCTCCCGGGGCGCGGGAGCGCGAGACAGAGGCCAAATTATTCTTGCGGGGGAGTAGCCGGGGGGGTGGACGGCCCCCGGGCACGAGTGGACACACTTGCACCCTCTCCTCACCCTCGTTGTGGCCCAGTGTCCAGTCCTGGGTCCGTCTGCCACTGCTGAGCACCGTCCGCCCCGTCCCCCTCCAGCCTCCCCTGCTTTCGCGCTGCTCGCGAGCCGCAGCAGCCACCTCTTCTGCATGCCCAGCTCTGTTGGAGAAGGTGGGGACGCTCTACACAGTGCTTTGGGCACCTTCCAAAACTGTGCGTCTAAAAAGAAACCGGCGTTGTAAAAGAGGGCTTTAAAAATGAGGGCGCCCTCGTTTTCCTTGAACAGGAGCAGCCCCCGTCGCCTCGCGCCTCCCTGCTGTTTGTCTCCCCATCGGGCGGCGGGCAGGGAGGTTTGGAAAGCCTTCAGGATAAGCACAGCGGGAACACTGGGCTTTCACCCGGAGGAGGCCACACACGGAGACAGGACGCGGAGACCCCCCCCCCCCCCACACACACACACACTCACACACGCAGATACGTGCAAACAAAAAGAAATCTCCATTCAGTCCATCTTTCAACATGAAGCAAACACACGGCAAACATTGCAAAATCCGTGCTTGGCTGGCGTGGCCACAGCGCCTGCAGACGGGCATCAACGCGGATGCAGGCGTTAACCCCTTGTGTGCCGCCTGGCGGTTTATTCCTCACACGAATGGAGAAGCTGGGTTTTGTGAAAGCCCCCAGAGCAATCAAATGTGATGGTGGACAGAGTGTGCGATTAAGGGAGAGAAGCAGAACACTTCAAATAACATTTTAAAGGTGAGTGATTGCAATATTGATTATTCGATATTAATCCCAACTTTGATAAACATATGGGAGACTACAAGGAAATACACTCAGATGTAGCGTGGGATTATCCAGCTCTGGGCCTCTCAGACTTGAGTATGCGCACGTTCTGCTGGGGTCTGGTCAAAATGCAGATTCCGATTCCGGACGTCTGGAGTGGGGCCTGCTGGCCAGCGTGTGATGCCGGCAGTAGCCGGCCAGGGTACACATGGGCTGTTTTCTTCTTTCTGCCTTTGGTATTTGAATATCTTCTGTAATGAACGTATTACTTACTTTGATAATCGTGGCACTATTTTCCTTTTGAAGATAAGGTATTTGTAGGTTAAGGTCAGGGCCTCCTCTGACCAGATCCTGGGAGATGAGACTTCCCAACAGGAAGGGCAATTCACAGCTTTGATTCTCAGCCCAGAGTAGGGGTCTGGGGGAAGCCCTGGGAAGCTTTACAAAGGATGTGCCCCCTGGGGACTTGTCGGAATCGGGGGAGGCTGTGTAACTGGAGAGCTCCTGGACCACACACCATGCCAGATCCCCCGGGGCAGAGAGCCACCACACAGCCGGCCTGGTCCAGACTTCCCACTTTATGTGTTCACATCTCTGCCTGCTCTATGGCTGTCAGTGCAGTGGCCTGGAGTGGCTGAGTAAGAAACATTATATTTTATGTTCTTAACCATAAAACCCGTTGTTTTATGCTTATCTACAGTAAATAGAGCCACTCACTGCTCGTTCTTTGTGCTAAAGAAACCGTCCCACAACTCACTTTTATCTAAGCGATTGAGAATTGTAAAGAACTGCTGATGACCTTGTCACTCTCTTGAAGACATTGTGCAGGCTGAGGCAGGGAACCAAACAGGACCTTCAGACTACCAGTTGTAGAAGTCTCAAAGGGGGTCAGTGGCACCAAGAATCTGACAGCTAAAAATACCAAATAAATTGGCATCTTGGTGAGTCCTTCTGTCTATGGGGTAACACGAACATCACTGCCCAAAATGTTCCTCTTCTATGGAAGCACAGAGAACCTGTGTCATTCAAAATGCTGTCATAAATACAGCAATATTAACTTAATCATCGGTAATATATATATTTACATCTTTTTGTTGTCTTGCCTCAAGGATAAGGAAAATGAGATGGGCTGTTTTATTAACTAAATCCTCTATGTATTATTTAATTAAGCAAGATAATCAAATTTAATTCAAACTGGTGTAAGCAAGAGAATGGAAATTTATTGAATTATGTGACTGAAAAGGCTACTTTCAGGCACAGCTGGATCCAGGTACTTTAATAATGCCATCGGAACTTAGCCTCATTCTTTCCTTCTCAAGTCCTCTTTCCTCCATGTTGGCTCTTTTATCAGACAGGCTTGTGATTGGGAAACAGATGCTAGGAGGTTTAGGCTTATTCTGCATCCTCTCTAAAACACCAGAAAAAGAAATTTCTGTCATAACAACTAAAGCAAACATGCCCTAAATGACTCTTATTACCAGAACTTGGATCACATACAAGAATCTGGACCAATCATTGTGACACAGGGGACCCATTCTTCCAGGCTTTGGGCAAGTGCACACCGTGAACTGAGGCCATGGAGAATCCAAGTTCTGATTCGCCAGGCCTGGGGCAGGTGCCAGTCCTGGATCCAGACATGAATGTAGTCAGGGAGTTATGAGCAGAGAAGTAAGGTGTTGGCCTGCTCCCACACAGACCCATCATGGAGGTTCAACTGAGGCAGGATCCACTTCCGGGCTTGGTGGGTGGGTGTCTGCAGGACTCTGTTCCTCCTAGGCTGTGGAGTGAGGACCTCAGTTCCTTGCTGGCTATTGGCTGGAGGCCACCCACAGTTCCTTACTACGTGGGCGTCTCCAGCGTGGCAGCTTCGTCATCAAAGCCTACGAGAGAGAGAGAGCGCACAAGCGAGCTGCAAGATGGAAGTCATAGCCTTTTGTAACCTAGTCATAGAGCAAGTCACTCAGTCCAGCCTGTGCCCAGCACAAGGTTTGCAGCAGGGTGTGTCCACCAGGAGCTGGGCATCGTGGTGGGCCCTCTTCAAAGGCGGCCCACCCAAGGACCCCGGGCCTGCGTTCAGGATTCCTCCAAGTCGTGTTCCCTCGGTTCTTGCACTCTGCTTTCTCCTAAGTGACGACGCAGCCAGTCCCCACCACGTGGTGTCTTTGGCTCTGACACAAGGGGTGTCTTCATCCCTCCCCGGCACTTCCAGGTCTCTCTCAGAGAAGTTCACACAGAGCTCCCATCACCCACCCTCTGTCTGAGGGTGACCGCCTCCCAGCCAGGCCACCTGGTCAAACAGCTTGCACATACTCAGCTGGTATCCACTCCATTTCAAACCTCCTAGCCGCAGCTGGACCCCCCCGCCCCCACACCGCCCTGGGAATTTTGGGGGAGCGATCCTCACCACAGGGAGTTCAGACCGGGAAGCGTTTGTCAGACTGAGAAGTGAGGCCTGACAGGGAGGATCGTGGACCGTTTGCTCAGGGCTCTGCTGAGGGGCGTTGGCTGAGAGCACGGTTTCTCACAAGCTCGCAGAGAAATGACTGCAGTGGATGAGTCTAGATAAAGAAAATTCTAACAGTCTGCTCTAGCCCAGTCTATGCAGGTCAGATGGCATTGCAGAGAAGACACAGGTGAGCTTCCTTCTGAGGTCCAGGTAAGGCAGCTCCACAGCTGGATTCCCCAGCTGGGGATTCGGGGCCAGGATTCAGGGGATAGCTGTGGTCTGCCCCACAGTCCCTTCATACCGGGACACTGAGGGACCGGCACAGTGTGTGTCTGCAGTCCACAGACATGCTGAACTGCTCTGAACACATCCGAACGTGCTAACATACACCTCCTTTGCCCATTTTATATATTTTATTATGTATTTTCCTGTTATTAAATATTTTCCCTCTTCAGTCCGTTTTATATATTTTATTATATATTTTCCTTAAAACCCCTCTTTTCTATTTTGGCATCTACCCTCAGTGGCCATTTTGAAACTTGTCTGCTAGACATTTGAGTCACTTATGTCTTTGTCTTCCTCCCTCCTCCCTCGCTCTGTCTCTCCCTCCCTTCTTCCCTCCTCCCTTCTTTCCCTCTCCCTCCTGCCCTTTCTTTGTTGCTGTGATGCCAGCCCTCTCATGACTTGGAAACTCGCTGGTGTTTCCAGAGCAGTTTTGAACACTCATCGGAAGGAGGCAGGTCGATGGTCCCCGCTGCCCTGTGGGCATTTCTCTAGACTGAACCCCTTGAAGTGGGCGTCCTGAGATCGCACAGCCTTCGCCACAGCAGTAGTGTGTCTGGCCTTTTGGGGCTGGATGCCATTGACATGTCCTACTTCTGTTCTTCTTGGGGTACCCATGTTTCTTTAAAATGATTTCTCTCTTCTTCCGGCTGGTTTTTAAAGAGATTTTATTTCTACCTGGAGTCTCAAACATGTTGGCAATGTCTGCTTGGGTTATTCTTTTCAAAGAAGTTTTCCTGTTGTTTCTTTAATTGTGTGTTTGCACACCCGTGTTCCTCTCGTTGGAGGGTCGTCGCTGTGTTAGCCTGCCAGGGCGGTCGTGACAAAGCAACACAGCCTGGGCAGCTTGGACAGCAGACGTTTGTTCCTCACGGCTCTGGAGGCTGGAAGCCCAAGATCAGGGTGTGGGCAGGGCTGGCTTCCTCTCCTGGGCTGGTACGTGGCCGTCTTCCCTCTGTGCAAGTCTGTGTCCTGATGTCCCGCTCTTATAAGGACACCGTTCATTGGGTCCGGGCGCTCCCACGTGACCTCGTTTAACTGAACCCCCTCTTTAAAGGCCGCGTCTCCCAGTCCAGTCACATTCGGAGGGACTGGAGTGCGGGTTTCAACATATGAGTTTTAGGGGAGACGTGATTCAGCCCATAACAGTCATAAAATACAGTTAAGCAAAAAGGAGATAAAAAGCCACCTATAATCTCACAATTTTTGGCCTTCCAGTGGCTTCTGATTGTGCTTGGCATAAATTCCAACCCCTTACTTCAGCTATGGCTCCCTCCCTGACTGACCTCCTCCCTCTGCTGTCTCCTGGACCACTCGCTCCCACCTCAGGCCCGCGGCCCACCCTCCTCAGGAGGCTCCTCATTTGTGCTTGCTCTGCCCAGATGTGTGCACAGCCAGTGCCTTCCGAAGCTTTCTGATCGGGGACTCAGTTCAGGTACAGAGGATCCCAGAGGCCTCCTGGGACCCCAACATGAGGCTGCCCTCTCCCCAGGTGTCCTAGAGCTGAGCTGCTCCACCCGCACTGTGGACATCTTGGGCTGGATATTTCTCTGTTGTGGGGCTATCCTGTGCATTCTGGGATGTTTGCAGCATCTCTGGCCTCTGCCCAGGAGAGAAGCCAGTCGTACCTTCCCAGCTGTCACAACCAAAAGTGTCTGCAGACAATTCCAAATGTCCCCTGGGGGCAAAATTTCCCCTGTTGAGATCCACTGTTCTAGAGAAGCGGTGTAGGGTAGTGGTCAAGAGTGTGGGTGTGGGAGTGTGGTTCTGGCTCTCATCTCTGTGCTTCAGGCTTCTCATTTATAAAATGAGGGTAATAATTATTCATAATGTATTAACTCATTTAATATGAGTTAGTTTAGTTAGTTTACTATGAGATAAGTTACTGTGAGGATTCAGTGAGATAATACATATCAAGCATTTGGAGCAGCCCCAGACCCAGAGCCGACGCTCAATAGCATTAGCCGTCATGAATCTCTCTCATTGCTCTGATATTTTCCTGTGGATGTTTCTGGTTATTAGTCTGTAAACGCCACAGGCAGCTGCCTGGAACACTGCATGCACACACAGGCACTCGCTAGCTGTGTGCAGGAAGGACGTCCCCTTCCCCAGCCCCACCCCACTCGGGCTCCACTCCTCTGTCTCAGTCCACATCCAGGGACAGTGGCCATCTTACCTGGTTCGTGGAAACCAGCCTTGGCCTCCCTTTCTGGGGCTCACAGGCAAGTCTGTGGTCACCCTACCCTACCAGGAGGCGGACCCACAGTCCCCAGAGAAGGTTAGAGGACGTTCAGGCCCCAAATGTCACCACCATCACTGCATGGGAGATGCCAGATACACGCATCTCTCCCTTTACTGCACTTCACAGATACTGCATTTGTCACAGATGGCAGGTTTGTGGCGACCGCGCATTGAGCGTGTCTATCAGCGTTATTTTTCCAACAGCGTTTTCTCGCCCTGTGTCCCTGCATCACATTTTGGCAGTTCTTACAATATTCCAAACTTTTTCCATATTATTGTATTTGTCATGATGATCTGTGATCAGTGATCTTTGATGTTACTATTGTAGTTGTTTTGTGGTGCCACAAACTGTGCCTATATAAGACGGCAAACTTAATCAATAAATGTTGTGCGTGTTCTGACTGCTCCACTGACCAGCTGTTCCCCCTTCTCTCGGCCTCCCTGTTCCCTGAAATTAGGCGAGTTAATAACTCCACCGCGACTGCTAAGTGTTCAAGTGAAAAGAAGAGTCACACGTCTCTTACTTTAAATCAAAAGCTAGGAATGATCAAGCTTAGTGAGGAAGGCATGTTGAAAGCCAGGCTAGGCCTCTTGCACCAAGCAGTTACCTAAGTTGTGAATGCAAAGGAAAAGTTCTTGAAGGAAATTCAAAGTGCTAGTCCAGTGAGCACATGAATAATAAGAAAGTGAAACAGCCTTACTGCTGATATGGAGAAAGTTTTAGTGGTCTGGATAGAAGGTCAAACCAGCCACAACATTCCCTTCGGCCAAAGCCTAATCCAGAGCAAGGCCCTCACTCTCTTCAACTCTGTGAAGCTGAGAGAGGTGAAGAAGCTGCAGAAGAAAAGTTTGAAGCTGGCAGAGGTTGGTTCATGAGGTTTAAGGAAAGAAGCCATCTCCATAATATAAAAGTGCAGGGTGAAGCAGCAAGTGCTGATGTAGAAGCTGCAGCAAGTTCTCCAGAAGATCTAGCCAAGATCATTAATGAAGGTGGCCACACTGAACAGATTTTCCATGTAGACACAACAGCTTTATATTGAAAGAAGATGCCTTCTAGGACTTTCATAGCTGGAGAGGAGAAGTCAATGACTGGCTTCAAAGCTTCAAAGGACAGGCTGACTCTCTTGTTCGGGGCTAATGCAGCTGATGACTTCGAGTTGAAGCCAATGCTCATTTACCATTTTGAAAGTCCAAGGATCCTTAAGAATTATGGTAAATCTACTCTGCCTGTGCTCTATACATGGAACCACAAAGCCAGGATGACAGCACATCTGTTTACAACATGGTTTACTGAATGTTTTAAGCCTACTGTTGAGACCTAGTGCTCAGAATAAAATATTCCTTTTAAGATATTACTGCTTATTGACAATGCACCTGGTCACCCAAGAGCTCTGATGAAGATGCACAATAAGATTAATGTTGTTTTCATGCCTAACACAACATCCATTCTGCAGCCCGTGGATCAAGGAGTAATTTTGACTTTCAATTCTTGTTATTTAAGAAATACATTTCATAGGCTATAGGTGCCATAGATGGTGATTCCTCTGATGGATCTGGGCAAAGTCAATTAAAAACATTCTGGAAAGGACTCAGCATTTTAGATGCCATTAAGAACATTGGTGATTTATAGGAAGAGGTCAAAATATCAATATTAACAGGAGTTTGGAAGAAGTTGATTCCAACACTCATGGATGACTTTGACGAGTTCAAGACTTCAGTGGAGGAAGTAACTACAGACATGGTAGAAAGAGCAATAGAACTAGAATTAGAATTGGAGCCTGAAGATGTGGCCGAATTGCTGCCATCTCATGATAAAGCATTAACAGATGAAGAGTTGGTTCTTATGGATAAGCAAAGAAATTGGTTTCTTGAGATGGAAACTACTCTTGGTGAAGATGCTGTGAAGACTATTGAAATGAAGACAAAGGGTTTAGAATGTTAGTTACATAAACTTTAGTTGATAAAGCAGCGGCAGGTTTGAGAGGACTGACTCTAGTTTGGAAAGAAGTTCTACTGTGGGTAAAATGCTATCAATCAACATCGCATGCTACAAAGAAATTGTTCATGAAAGGAAGTGTCAACCAGTGCAGCAAGCTTCATTGTTAGCATATTTTAAGAAATTGCCACAGCCACCTCAACCTTCAGCAACCACCACCCTGATCAGTCGGCAGCCGTCAACATCGAGTCAAGACCTCCACCAGCAAAAACATTATGACTCACTGAAGGCTCACATGATGCTTAGCATTTTTTAATCATTTAAATTAATTAATTTAATTAACTACTTTTTTTTGACGTGATGCTATTTGCACACTTAATAGACTGCAGTATAGTGTAAACAAAACTTCTTTATGCCCTGGGAAACCAAAAACTTCATGTGATTCTGCTTATTGGGATATTTACTTTATTGTGGTGGTTTGGAACCAAACCTGCAGCATCTCCAAGGTAGTACCTGTTTTGCAAGCATCTCAACTGGGCAACCACACAGAAGGAGGTTTCCAGTGGACTCTTTCCAATGTCCACAAGGGAGGCCCCAGTGTGTGTTCCCATCTGGATCTGTGGCACCCACATTAGCTCTTCGATGCCTATCTGCAGCGTGAGGAGGTGAAGCGGGCCATTTCTAATGTAAAAGTGACGCCAAACACCTCGGTGCTCACTGTGGGCCAGCACAGTTCTGAGTACGATTAGCTCCATGGGGTCTGCTCCTACCCTAGTACCCCCACTCCACAAAGAGGAAACTGAGGCCTGGGAAGGTGCATAACTTACTCCAGGTCAAGGAGGGCCAATATGGACCAGTTTTCCCAGGACTTTCCTGGTTTCAGCACTGAAAGTCTCAAATCCGGGGCAACCTCTCAGTCCCCGGCAAACCAGGATGGTTGGTCACCCAACCTGGGTCACCCAGCTTATAAGTAGAGGAGCTGGGTCTGGAACTCAGTCAGTGGGCTCCAGAATCCACACTCTTAACTGCTATGAAGAGTGTTCTTGCAGATACTGTGATGTACAGTAACCAAAGGAAACTCAATCCATCAGTGCATCAAACTCAGAGAGATATCCTGAAATGAATCTTATTTCTGTTATAATAAAAAAAAAGGTGGGTCTGTACACCAAAACCATAGAGACTGCAGAGGAAATAAAGTTGATATTTTCCCTTTGTCTACAGTTACCAAGTTTATGCCCTATCATTGGCCTAAAGACCTGGTCCCTCATTTTATGATCTCGATCCAAAAGATGTCTCCATTTCTGAAAGGATGAACCAGTGATCTCCCATGTTGATATTCGGTGGATGCAACAGACCTTGCATTGAGTTTCCCCACGACAGTGCTCGCCTGGCAGAGACTGAAGAAGCTTTTCCTTAAGTATTTCCTCCAACCAACAGGACTATTTCTCATAGCTGATGACATGACTTAGAATAAAATAGAGACTCGAAGGTTAGCTTTCAGACTGAGTTGAAAGTTGTCTGCAAAGGGCAAGAACCCCCCAGCTAAGCTTGCTGCTTGTTGTTAGTCTTTTGCTCAGCACCCACTGAACTCATCACAAATACGCTGCCACCTCCCCGGGCCTTCGGCTTTTTCTTAAAGAAAGAATGGCATTCTGGCCTCTCTCTGACCTCGAAATCTTGGCTAAACTCTCCTCAGGGGTCTTGGGCTGTTTGGCGCTCTCTCTGGTGGACTGCTCTTCACAGATTCTCGAACAGCCTGGAGACCGCGGAGGCACGGATGCGGCTGGGCTCAGTTCTCCCCTGGACTGTCAGGGGCGCTCGCGAGGTTTCCGACAGTAAGAAACCCGCAAGACTGACAAAGAACCGCCCTCCTCAGGATTTAACCAAACTTTAGAACACGTTTCTCAGAGTTTACCATGCATGCGAATCAGTGGGGGCTTCATTAAAATTCTCCCCGTGCCGCCCGGTGATTCTGATGCGGTACAGCCCGGAGGGCTCGGCGTCTTCATTTTCAACAAATTCCCCAGACGATTCTGATGGGCTTTGCAATCACCCTCTGAGAAACTCTGCCTTGAGATATCAATTAAGGTTTGTCTTGCAGGTGCTTCTTTAAAATTTCCCATTTAAGAAAAAATGGAAATCTAAAATGCAAAGTGTTTCCCATATTTTCTCTTGGCTGTATGTTTTGTTTAGCCCCCTAATCACAGGTGTTTGGGCAGGCATGTTATCACTCCACACATTTCACGTATATAGCTATAGCTCATTCCTATTCATTGCTGTGTAGAAATCCAGAATATGACCACACCTAAATGAACACCCAGGTTGGTTTCAGTTTTGAGCAATTATGAACAATGTTAATATGAATATATTTTTTTAAAAGGTCTAAAACTGGAATCCCATCTTTACAAAGGCCATCTCCAGTGTCAAGGACTGGCTAGTTAGAGATGCTGATGGGGACAAGGAATGAGCAGGGCAGAGCAGGGGTCTCTCTGCAGAGAGATGAACATGTCAAAATTACCACCACCTTTTAAAATTTTAATGAATTCAAATAAGATAAAAATTAATTTATAAGAGACTAGATTTAGGGTCAAGGAATGTCTGAACTGGGAAGTTCTAGGTAATCAATGCTCTCATTTCACAGAGGAGGCCCTGTGAAGTGATTTGCCCACAGGCAAGAAGAGGTTTGGAAGAAAAATAAGTAGACTAAGTTATTTCCTCAGGAAGCACAGGAAGCCGCAGAGGTCAAACAGTTGCTCCTCATTCTTCTTTCTTTCCCCCATCATGTTCCAGGACGCCTGCATTTGAAATGAGGAGAGGATACTCGCTTCCAAATGCTTTTCCAAATGCTGCGTCTGAGCACCGCTGGCAGGCACATCAGCGATGGAGACAGATGCCAGCAGCCAGCCAGACTCCCACGGCAGGGCTGCATCTAAAGTGGATCCAGTGTGCAGGTGCCTGAGCTCCAGGTCCCCGGTGAGCAGCTGCCCGAGCTCCAGCTCAGCTGTGGGTGCGTAACAAACACGATCCAAGAACCGCACAGCTCCCTTATTTTGGAGGAATTGGGAACAATCACTCAGCCACACTCTGCTTCAATAAGGCATCCCTTTCTTCACACACTTGTCACACACTCAACAGGCACTGGGCACTTGTGAAGTGTGGGCACTGGGTGCACAAGATGAAGATGACATGGTCTTGTCCACAAGTAGCTAGCAGGCCAGTGGGGAGGTGGACAGGAAATGACTAAAACCCAAGCCGTGTGATAAAGGTGAGGTGCACACAAAGAGGCGAGACTACAAAATATTTGCAGTGACCTCTTTCTTCTTGGCCATCAGACCTGGACAGCCCCAGGGGTGCCCAGCTGCCCGACCCCTACTATCAATGCAAAGATGCCAAGAAGCAGGCCACCACCAGAGGGCAGTGTGGGGATGTTGGCCCGCACATGCTCAGTTTTTTAGTTTCGCCATCATTCTGGGATTGAGGATGGGAAAGTAGATTTCAGCAACAAAATCAATCATCAATTTTTCTTCATCCAAGGAATAGTGCATAGTACTTCTTACAACTGGCTACTATAGCTAGATATTAAGCCTGGGAAAAAAATGAGGTCCCACAACTTTCTTACTGAGTTATTTGTTATCCAAACCAACATTTTTCATTGTTTTTCTTCTTGTTTTTTTTGTTTTTTTCTTCCTGGCCCTCAGAGGCATAAAGCCCAATCTGTAACAATTACATGGAAAAGATCTTAGCTCAGGGCCAATCTTCCTCAAAAGAAAGAAAGGAAGAAAACAAAGTGGAAAAGTAATGTCTTTCTATTTCTTTAGGCTTTGCCTAATTTGCTTTAGACCTCTGTGGACATATTGAATTTTATGTTGGGCTCATGGAGTAAAAGGATCATTAATATAGAAACAATGGCCTCAACAAGCCAGCAATGGGCAACTTTTCCTAGGGTTTCTCTCTGGTGAACAGAAGTTCCTGTGACAAATAATGCCAGTTCTCCAGTAAGTTGATGAAGGCTGTCCCTTTCTTGCCAGCCAGGTGATTCTGAAGGAAGGAACAGCTCCTCAGGAGCGAAGGTGCACGTTACATGCCCTCATATACTATTTTCTCTTTCAGTCTGAGATCACTTCTCGTGATTTAAATGAAAGAAGAGGGCATGAAGGCTGAGGCAGACGGATTACACCACAGAGGGGGCCGCTGGCTGCTCCAGATGAAGGTGAGAACAACGCAAGGTTCCCGCCAAAATGCCCCGGGAAGAAATTCCCTTCAGAGCCAGAATCTGGCAAAAACTCCAATACCGTGTTAATCGCCATAGCTGGTTAATCGCCATAGCTGGATTCGATCATCTGCCCTGGAAATACACGGGAGGCAGCTGGCTCGGGCACAGCTTTAAAAGTAGAAGCGGTGCACACTGATCTTAAGTCCTAACTTCGAGTTACCGCGAGACCTCGCAGAATCTGTGTGCTTTCCTTCCCCAAATATGTAAATGATATTTAAACATGTATGTGGATGAATTTGGCCTGAGAGCTACCTGGAAGAGAGGCGTATGTTTTACTTTTAGATAATTGTTAATGTTTTGTCAAATAATTCTATTAACACAATTTCTAGATAAATATTTTGTAATAAAGACAAGCGGGACCGGCCTGGTGGCATAGTGTTTAATTTCGTGTGCTCTGCCTTGGTGGCTCAGGGTTTGCGGTTCAGATCCCTGGCGTGGACCTGCACACCACTCATCAGGCCATGCTGTGCCACATACAAAGTAGAAGAAGTCTGGCACACATGTTACCTCAAGGACAATCTTCCTCAAGCAAAAAAAAAAAAAAAAAAAGACAAGGAATAAATTTATATTTTCTCCTTTCCCTCTCAGAAATTCTCTTTGCTTTGCCAAATAAAATAGAATATAATTTTTAAGCAAAAAATTGTGATTAATTTGATGTCTCTAATCTGTATGCTTTTAAGAAAAGGAGGCCAAGATTTTTTCTTCTTGTTTTTCTTTTATTTTTAAAGTCGTAGACTGATAAAATTTTGATATTTATTTGTAAGAAGTTGGTAGCAGAAAGAAAAACTAATATTTAACACATTACAAACCTGGCCACTGTGCCCAAGGTAGTGTATTAGTTGTAGAGAAGCAAAAGCTTCCCATGAGAGAATTCCTACTTTAGGAAGTCACGGAGGACGTGAGGGAGAATGGGAGAAGCTGGCCGTTTAGATCAGCTGGACCAATTAAGCCATTTACAAGCTGTGTGACCTGGGATAAAATTGTTTACTTCTCTGAACCTCAGTTTCGGAAAATTGGGTGTGACAATAATCATAACCCTACTTTTGCAGGGCTGTGGCCTGACAAGAGTATGTCTTCAGAAGATCATAGCTAATGATTCATTACATAGTTGTCACTCAATATAATGTCCACTCTATTCTGGGACACTAGTGCTGTCCTCAAAGTGCTCTCAACCTAGTTAAGGACACAGAGAGGCAAAGACACCCTTTCTAACTCCATTTCTATATTTCCAACTTCTTGTTGGCTGTTTCTCCTTGGATGCTTTGCCCCCAAATTCCGAGTGTAGGAAACAAAGCTTCCTTTCCCTCTTCAGGACTCGCTAGTTTCTGGCAGAGGTATTTCACTTTCCCGGTGGCTCAGACTCCGCCTCGCCTCCAGCCCTGGTCTTGCTGATTCTCCTCACCAAGTCCATGGCACCCTTTCTCCAGGGTCTTTTCCCTCCCTCTCTCCATTCCAGGGGCCTCTGAGCTGCCCACCCTGTACGCCTGGACTGGCACCTGCCTCTCCTTCAGGCATCTCACCTGTTCAAGGTATCTGACCTTTTCACCAGACCCACCTGCCAGTCCTTCCTGCTCAGGAGTTCAAAGAAACACTGACCTCTTCTCCAGGACATAAGCCCTTCCCAATCCGGCCATAACCTGCCTCCCTAATGTTAGCTCCCTGGGGACAGATAAGCTGACTGTCTCTTTGAAAGCCGCCGTGGACACCCTCTGCCGCGCCTCTGGCTGTGGAGTTCCCTCTCTTGGTCCCAGTCCCCACTGACTTGATCACCCTTGTGGCCAATTCAAATCAGCTCTCCTCATTGAAGTCTTCCCGCTCTCCAGGGCCTTGTCTGTCCCTTGACCAATGCTGGCCATATGTATTCTCCAGGGCTCTGCTGCCAATTCCCCATGGCCTTGAGAGGTTGACGATCTAGTCCGTGGAAGGTCTTCTCTGCAGCCCGGTTGTGAATTCCCCGAGGCCGGTTTCTGGTCAGACTTCTGTAGCTTCCAGCAGTGCCTTCAACCCCGGCCTCCCTTGTAGCAGATAAGGATGTGGGTGCAGAGAAGATAAGATGCTTGCTGAAGACCCCACAGCCTGGTAAGAGCGGAGAGGCACCTCCTGGCACCCTTCCTGTACCTCGCAAGGCCTGAAATGAGCCATCCTCAGGCCCCGCGCTAGTGATCAGAGCCCCTGGAAATCTGGTCACACCCACTTCCCAGCCTTGGCTTCCCTGGGAAGATAAAGGCAGAAATCAGGCTGGGCCAGTCGCCTTTGCCCACCAGCCACGCCCAGGTGAAAGCTGTCAGTTTTGTTATTTAAATGTGCAGGGCCCCCCTCCCTGCTCCTGGCACACTCTTGTTTATGAGGCTCCCCCTTTAGCCTTTCCAGTAGCTGCCGAGCTGAGCCGAGCGGGACAGCCACCCCTCTGCAACCACAGTGGTTGCTGAATTGTCTCTTTTGTGCCAGGCCCACAAGCTCTCTGGGGTCTGCAGTTGCCTCAGACTGGCAGCTGTCAGTTTAAATGCAGCCTGGCCATCCTCACTTCCTTTTAGCAGAAAAAAAAAAAATCCCAACTCAAACTAATGGAGCTTGTAAAAGCTCACTTTTTAAACAACTCTGTCTGTGCATTTCAACCCCAAATTGGGATTTGAGATTCCAAAGTGCACGGGACACTTTAGGGAGTTCTAGCTTTGGAATTTCCTTTTCACTCCCAAGCAGAGTTAAGGAAAAAGATCTGATACCCAGGAAGGCTGAAAAGGTCCAGGGCTGTTGTCATTGTCTGTGGCCTGGATCGGGACTACAGACACGGCACTTCAATAGGCCCCCATCCTCTCCCCCCACCACAAACAGCCATTTGGACATCCTGTAACCTGAAACGCATACTTTCAAGCAGTTGAGAGGGGTGCAAATGACAGTCAGCTACACAAATAATTTGCCCCCAAAATGTTTATCAGCTCCCTGCCATGGCCATTTCCATTTATAGCTTATAAACGGTGATTAACTGGCTCCTTCCCATCTGATAACCCGCCCAGAACAGGTGGCGAGAGCGGAGGGTGATTACAGGGCCTCCCTGGGAGGTGCTGTGTGCTTGCCTGTGGGTGGTCTTCCTGCCTGAGTCCAGTGCCCACAGGAGAAGACATTGCAGAAAGCCTCCAATTTAGGAGATAACAGTGTGTGTTGTCTGTTTGTGTAAAGTGCTGTCCAAGTACAGCTGGCTCTGCTTTCTGGCCAGCAAACACTGCCAGGAGGGGTGAAGGTTCAGCATCGTCAGCCCCCAGACACAGTCCCTTCCCCCTCTAGTCCTGGGCAAACAGTCCTCCGTGCTCATGTTCCGTGGATTTCTTAGCAGGTTGGATTTGAACTGAAAATGTCGCTCTGGCTGAGGCGGTGCGCACACTCCTGCTAGGGCGTGTGAGCTGGAGGGGTGCCCCCGTCGGAGGGAGGGAGTGCTATTAGTGCTTTGGCTCTCTGTCATTTTGTCCTTTGCTAAGAAAAGCTGTGCAAGTCCCCACAACTTGCTTTTCTCAAAAACACTTCCTGGAGCGACAGACCAGAGAGTCATCAAGCCTGGTCCGCTTGGCGTTTCTCAAGCAGAGACAGCAGGAAGGGTAGACAGACCGCAGCTTCTCAGCCCCGATGCTGTTGACATTTTGGGTTAGATACGTCTCTGTCGTGGGGGCTGTCCTGTGCACTCTAGGATGCTTAACAGCATCCTGGACCTTCATCTATGAGATGCCAGCAGCAACCTCACCTCTGTTGCGACAAACAAAAATGGCTCCAGATCTTGCCTGGGGGCTAACTCATCCCCATGAAGACACACCGTGTTCAAGCCTGTGAGAACCATAACCTAACTGAGGAGCCGTACCTGAACCACCCTCTGAGGGTAGGAGAGAGGCCACAGCGCCAGAGCAGTGCGCTGGATCAGTGTCAAATGGACCCTCAATAAAGATCTATTAATCAACCAACAAAATTCTGATGAGGTTGTTTCTTTGGGGAAAAATGGTAAGCAGTGAATAAACCAAAAGCTAGACGATTCTTGATACTAAAATTAAAAAGAAAAACCTGATTTCATGCTCCAAAATTTAAAAAGAGACTACGGTGATGATGATGTGATTACTTAAAATAATAGAGACTAATATTTTTGAGGATTTCCTATGAGATAGGCACTGCGCTAAAATACGCATTATTTTCTTTAATCCCAGCCACTGTATGAGGTACGTCCTGTTATCATGCCCATTTTACAGATGAAGGATCTCAGCTGGGTCCAAGAAGACTGTGTCCCAAAGTACTTTCCAGAATGTTCTCTGACTAGAAATCATTTCCCATTCCCTGAATCTAGAAATGAGTTGAAGAGTTGGAATGTGTTTGGATAATAGGCATTACGGAATAAGCTTTTGAAAGTCTTGAACTCAGAAGAGTAATAACAATACAGCTGGCTTCAGTGATTGCTTGGTAGGAGGCAGGCCTCGTGATAAGCCTGTGGCAAACATTCTTGAACACTCGCCATCGTCCTTTCACAGGACCCCTTTTGCAACCGAGGAAACCAGAAGTTAAGGGTCTTGCTGGCGGTCCCATAGCAGAACTGGAGTTCAACTCAGCCCTTCTGACTCCAGAGCCCAAGATCCAGATGCTTCTGCTCCGGTAACGTCTGCCACCACGTGGCAAAATGCTGACTGAGTGCCTTAGGTGACAGGCTGGTGGGGCTGCCCATCTCAGCCCGAGATGACCCATGGTCTCTCTGACTCCTCCTGAGCCTCACTTAGGGGCCCCACGCCCTCCCCCTACAGTTCCCATGGCTGTCTCCTTCTTTGTCCCCATTGCCCTCCGTTTCCTACTCCCTTTTCTGTTTCAGGACTTGCCTCACCAGAGAGGGCAGTAGGGAGTTAACATCTTTGCCCAGATATTCACTGGGCTCCCGTAGTAGTGACTGGAATTCTCCTGTGGGGGCAGCTGACGTAGCCCATGTGTGAGCAGCACACATCTTCCTAGAAGGGGCCTGGGAAGACCGTGCCCTCATTAGAGGCCTGACCAACCTCTGTGGGCCTGGCCCTTTGGGACCTCGACTTTCATCCCACAGGCTGGCTGACAGGCCTGGTCTCCCTCTAAATGCAGGAGCCCACGCCTCTGCTTGAATTCTGCGACTCTGAGGGTCCTGCAACCTTCTTCAGGGGCCCTTGCACCTTCAGACAGCTCTAGATGTCAGGACATTCTTTCCCTCAGGTTGGTTGTACATCTGCCTCCCTGAAGCTCCACCACTGGTTCAAGTTTTCCTTTCAAAACGTTACTACTTTCCTCCTCAAGACAGCCTCTCACACAGGTGTGAGGGAGTAGGCCCAGAGCGAAATGCATGGGCTCTGGAACCTTACCTAAATTAAACAGCATCCCCACCTACCCACAGTGTGAAGTGGGACGAGCTCTTAAACCCCGGGAGAGTCGGTGTTCTTATCTGTAAGATGGCGACATGCTTACAGAATTATTGTAAGAGTTATAAATAATGTGTGCAAATGCCTAACATGGTCATTCTCACCCAGTCTCTATTTGCAGCACGTCTGGGAATACTGCAATTCTCTCAGCACACCCAAAGGATAAACAGGTTAGCAGCATTTTTTAAAAAGGGCCCAGTTTGCAAAGGTGGAAAAGTTAACTTTTCCTAATACAGTCCTCCCTTGGCTGTCCACCCCATCATGTCGGCATCAGAGTAGAGCAGCTCACTGTCCTGACAGCACTGTTTTATATACTCATCCTCTTGGCACGTTCCAGTAAACACACCACCTGCCCTTAGCATGGCTTCACCCTACGCTCCATCCTGGAACTCACTCACTAGGTACCCTACTCTACCCTTCATTGCCCAACCCATCTAGCCTAACGTCTTGACCTCCAGACATTGTCATAACAGCACACACATAGCCTCAGTCATAGATAGAACACATTTGTACACATTGATCAAAAAATTTGGCATGAGGGCCGACTCCACGGCCAAATGGTGAAGTTCGTGCACTCTGCTTTGGCGGCCCAGGGTCTCGCTGGTTCGGATCCTGGGCGTGGACATGGCACTGCTCATCAGGCCATGTTGAGGCGGCGTCCCACATGCCACAATTAGAAGGACTCACAACTGAAAAATGTACAATTATGTACTGGGAGGATTTGGGGGAAAAAAGCAGAAAAAAAAAAAAGATTGGCAACATTTGTTAGCTCAGGTGCCAAACTTTAAAAAAAACAAGAAAACCTTGGCGTGGTTTTCCACAGTGTGATGGTAGAGAAAGCGCCTGTCTGTGGGAGGTACCCCAAATGGCAATTATTACTATTATGAATACCTTTAGAGACTGTTTTCAGGTTTTTCTTCTTTAAAAGCACCTGAGTCTTTAAACTGCTCTTCGTTGACCTGCTCTTCGAGTCCTCACATGGTGACCACCAACCCCCCTAGGCTTGAGTGTGCACTGGCCAGCAACTCCTAAGATTTCATCCACCATGAGACAAACATATACCCAGTGCCCATATGTGCCCTGGAAACACAAAAAGGAGTCAAACCCAGCTCCTTCCTGAAACAAATTGCACTTGCCTCAGCTCCTCTGTGGACTGTGAGATTGTAGCTCAGAATTCCCTAAAAGGGCTGGTTTCTAAGTCCGGGTTCGCACGTAAACAGCCTTGAATTCAACATGTCTCTAAAAGGCACATATGGGCCTTACAGCTTTTGAGGGTGTAAGGCTAGACTGTGGGATTTAGCAGGTTGTGTGACCTTGGGCACGTCATTTAACTTCTGGAGTCTCGTGTCTGTGTCCCAAATGGGCAATAACGCTTACCCTGCCCACTTGAAAGTGTTGGTGGAGAAACCAAATAATATAACTGAAAGCATTTGCAAATTAAAAAAATCACATGAATAAATTTTTCTTTGTAAAATGAACTTTGAAATAGACTCTCCCTTAGGTCCTGTTCAGCTGTAACTCGCTAGGTTTGCAGGGCGGCTGGGTGCTGTGCGCGAAGCTGAGGCGTGCAGGGACACGATGGGCACACTGGCAGCTGCAGTAACTACCAAGCCTTGGAGATTTTCCCCAACGCGGAGAAATGATAAGCTGTAGCTCTCAGGGGTAGGGCGACGGGTGTGGTCCCGCCCAAGCGCACAAGAGGATGGATTGTTGGAGAGAAGTTAAAACAGCCGTAAAACCCACCGAAGGGCTGGGCGCTTTTTGTTGTCACCACGTGCTGGCATTCTAAACAATGCCAGGGATAAAACATTGCTCCTCAGGAAACACGCACCTGCGGGTCTTTCTAAACTCTGGCTGCGATTACTGTAGAGCTTTGATAATATAGACGAAAGCTTCAAATCCGCACGTTTCAGCCCTTATCCTTTAATAACACCGTGCTGCACACGAGGTTATTGTGGGGCCGTCCCGCTGACACAGGTGGCCTCCACCACACGCAGGCTCAGCTCGGGGCTCTCGTTTCCGGATGCTGTGCTGGAGTCCCCCGGGCTTGCTCTGAGGGCAGGTGGCGGGTGCAGCCCTGGGGTCCTCCACGTTCCTGTGTGTCGGCAGCAGACTGGAAATGAACAGCGACAGTGCAGTGATTGTAAAGGTGAAGAATCAGAACTTGATTACTTTAATTCCATTACACAGGGTGATCATTTGGGGGTTTTGTGTTTAAAATTTAAAACTCAGGCGCAAACGTCGAGGAGTAACATCTTTTCATGAAGTGATTACGTGTAGATTTTACTTCATACCTGAAATATTTTACTGAAGATGAATCATAGCTGTAAATTGAAAGGTACAGTTCTTTTTAAATTGTTTTAGAACTAAAGAAAAATTAAGAAAACCTTGATTATGAATGATTATTACTGAAAATAATATTAGTGTGCAGAGGACAGTATTAAAAAATTGATTTTGGCGCCAGCCCCGGTGGCCTAGTGGTTAAGTTCCACACACTCCACTTCAGTGGCCCGGGTTCAGTTCCTGGGCACAGACCTACACCACTTGGGCCACGCAGGGGCGGCAACCCACATACAAAATAGAGGAAGACAGGCACAGATGTTAGCTCAGGGATAATCTTCCTCAGCAAAAAAAATTTGATCCTGCTCCGGGAGTCAAATACACCACCCATGACGAGAAACGTGTTTACTTCTCTCCATCGCCATGACTGATCAAACCTGGAAGGACAGGTCACGGGAAGTGGCCAGTCTTTTCCTTTAGGTCACAAACAGGGCTGAAGCCCAATGTGGAGTAAATTGGCTGAACTGAACATTTTTTTTTTTTAAGATTTTATTTTTTCCTTTTTCTCCCCAAAGCCCCCCGGCACATAGTTGTATCTTCTTCGTTGTGGGTCCTTCTAGTTGTGGCATGTGGGACGCTGCCTCAGCGTGGCTTGACGAGCAGTGCCATGTCCGCGCCCAGGATTCGAACCAACGAAACACTGGGCCGCCTGCAGCGGAGCGCGCGAACTTAACCACTCGGCCACGGGGCCAGCCCCTGAACTGAACATTTACGTGCTATTTCTACTGAGACGTACAGCAGTGGGTGTATTCATTGCCAATCAAAGACAGCAGAAGAACGGAAGCTATTCACCCATTCATTCGTTCATGCATTCATTCGTTTGACAAATCTTCATGGAGTGCCTTCTACTACACATCAGACACTTTTCTGGAAGTCGGGGGCATAAAATCTCTAGCTTTGTGGAACTTTCATTCTAGTTTTCGGGGAAGGGTGCAGGGAATCAGACAAAAACAAACAAGTAAATACACAGTAGGTCATGAGGTGGTGAGTGCCACGAGATCAGCAGAGCAGAGCCGGGGAGAGGGTGCGCCCGGGTGGGAGTTGGTGTGCTTGTTTAAATACAGTGGCTGGGGAGGGCCTCACCTTAAAAAGGTGACACTTGAGCAGAGGCCCCAAGTCGCGGAGAGAGGGGTACATGCAGATGCTTAGGAAGAGGGAACCCAGAGGGCCAGCCTGCTCTGTAGGAGCCTTCTCAGCTGCCTGAGAATGGAGGAGGCCACATGGGCGGACAGGAGCGACAGGAAGGGAAGAGGCACGGAAGGGTTCTGGAGGAGGAGCAGGCTCCGGTGGCCCCGGGCCGGTGGAGGTCTTCTCTTAAGAAGCTAAGTTGATGAGAAGCACCAGGAAGTCTGGTTGCCGCGGAAGGACATGGTCTGGCCCCTTTTCCGGGGGTTGATCCGTTGTTGTGTGACTAGATCATGGGAGGTAGGCAGTCCTGGGGGCCACATCTGGTCCTCCACCTGGCCTTGTACAGCCTGAGAGATAAGAACATTTTTTATATTTTTAAATGGTTGAAAAAAGTCAAAAAAGAGTAATATTTTGTGGCATGTGAAAATTATGTGACATTCAAATTTCGGTATCTGTTTGCTTGTATATTATCTGTGGCTGTTTACATGCTACAAGGCCTAAAATATTTACTATCTGGCCCTTTACAGAAAAAGTTTGCAATGCCTGGATTTGAGCACAGAGGGCGGAGGGCGGAAGAGGGAGGCAGCAGCAGGCTCCTGCAGTAATCCAGGTAGAGACGATGCTAGCTTGGTCCAGAAGAGGCGCTGAGGAGAAGAGGTGGGACTCCAGATATAACTGATGGTAGAGGCCACAGGATCCAGTGATATTCCACCGGATAGCGGAGCGTGTGAGGGAAAGAAGGCGTCAAGGCTGACACCCAGGAAGGAACTGTGCCATGAGCACGGGCTGCTCTTTCCTGAGATAGGGAAGCTCCGGGAGGAGCAGGCACTTTGTGCAGGAGGAGACAAGAGTTCACTGAGGTCATGTCACAGTCCTGTCTTGGTAGTGACCGTTGGGTGTTCTTTTTCATCTTCACCTAATTCAACCCTGTTAGCTGCAAGGATTTAAAATAAATGGCTAGCTATAATTATGAGGTCTTCCTGCTCACTGACATGGAATTTAAAGTCACCCGTACGTTAGATAGACCAACAGACTCAGGAGAACCTAAGGGACACCAGATGGTTTCAATGATAAAATAAATACAACCACCATCACACAACATTGCCTTAGGCCGGGTTCCCCCAGAAGCTGACTTTGAGACACAGACTGATGTACAAGTTCATTTGGGAGTTAATCTCAGGAGCCACAGGTAGTAGTGGGGAGCAAGGCAGAGAAGAGAGGGACCCCCACAGCCAGCAGGTCACCGTTCCTGGCAGCAGGGGTCTAATCCAGCTGGGATCTCTGGGAGCCTGTACTACAGCCTCCAGCTTGTCCCCCTGGTGGGTGAGGAAGCCAAGGTGATTATCCTCCAGCTCCGCTCTGTCGTTGGCTGAGGGTGACTCGAGGGACGGTTAACTCCCCGGACATTCAGCCCATGCCACGTGCGGGCTCAGCATGTCCCGCAGCTGAGAAGGCCTCAGGCAGAGCCCGCGGTGCCATTGGAGAAAGCTGAGTGAGGAGGGGATGGGAACCACCAGTGAGACGCCAAAAGCATCAGATTGAATGTGATAGTCGCAGTAATGCAAAAGCCCGCAAGGAGCATCCGCCTGGGATCCCTAGAGCCTGTGGGAAGGTTTGGTTCATCCAACAAGGGTCTGCTTCAACAGACAAGGAGATTTCTAACACCAGAGAGAGCTTTGGAAGACCTGAGGAACTGTGGCCATTGTGGGCCTTCATAGATTCAATTTAAGATCCTTTTGTAACCAGAGCTAAAACATTCTTGAGCAATGTACTTCCTAAATTGCTACAAGCATTTTCAATTATATAGCTTCAACATCTATTTTGTTAGAAACTACATGTATTTTCTTTTCATCACTAATGAAAAGAGAAAACATCACTTCATTTACTATGGACAATGGCAACATCTTCTAGGATATTGACCAAAAGCTAGAATGACTACCATTTGTGCTAATTTGTAATAAAAGCATTAAAATGCAGCCCAGTGGATAAAGCTGAATTGTCATGAAATGATAAGAGGATTTTGCGGGCAAAAAATACATATAGATATAGGAGCGATTTCATGGATAAGAAGCCTGACTTTTGACTTTAATTTGTAGATATCTGAAAGATTGAACAAATTCCATGAACTCATACTTCCTTATCTTTCTAGAAATTATTCAGATCCCCTTATAGTTAGATGGAAGGGAAATGACAATCAAGCTGTCCACATAGAGGGATGAGCAAATAAACGCGAACCCCGGAATCATGTTAGTTATTAGGAAACACACACACTCACTCACTCACTCACACACACACACACACACAAGTTCATTTGCAGACCTATAATATTGCGACTTATAGTAAGAAATATATATTTGGTCTTCATCCCGTTCCAGCCTCACAATTCCTGAAATTGCTTCAGAGCAATAAAGGTGAAAGGAGTGTCCAGTTATTCCTAGAGCCCCTTTCAGCCATACCTGAGTTCCTGGCAATGAGGTGACCTTTGGAAAGCCCCTGGGTAACCTGGGGATGGGGGCTGGTTGCCCGGGGAACCAACAGTGATTGAGGTTGGGAACTTTCAGTCCCACTCCCATCTCCGGGGAGGGGAAAGGGGCTGGAGATTGAGTTCAAGCACCAATGGACAGTGATTTAATCAGTAATGCCTATGTAATGAAGCCTCCATAAAACCCCAAAAGTTTGGAGGGCTTCCAGGTTGGTGAACACGTGGAGATTCTGGGAGAGTGGCGCCCCCAGAGAGGGCATGGAAGCTCTGTGCCCCTTCCCATGTACCTTGCCCTGTGCATCTCTTCCAGCTGGCTGTTCTGAGTTATATCCTCTTATAATAAACTGGTGATCTAGTTAGTAAATATTTTCCTGAGTTCTGTGAGCCGCTCCAGCAAATTAATCAACCCAAGGAGAGGTCAGGGGAACCTCCGATCTATAGGCGGTTGGTCAGAAGCACCACTGACAACCTGGCGTTGGGATTGATGTCTGAACTGGGCGAGGGGGCGGTCTCGTGGCACTGAGCTCTTCACCTGTGGGATCTGACGCTATCTCCAGGTGGACAGTGTCAGAACTGAGCTAAATTGTAGGACACCCAGCCGGTGCTGCAGGATTGCTTGGAGTGTGTGTGTGGGGGGCACATATTTGGACTACAGAAGTCTCCAGAGTGTCCTGTGCAGTGGAGAGGAAACAGTAGAGGTTTCCTTTATAAGAACAGAATGGCTTCAAATGCCAAGCAAGTTGCTGGAAACCTCCCTGTTACGGCTCTTCGTGACGCTGTAAGTGGCTCAAACCTTCTCTCTTCAGTCATCTGGGTCTTTTAAAGACTTCTGTTTTTCTCTACCAGTTAGGAGTGTATAAAACATGCAGTGATTTAAAGAAACAAAACTCCCAGGTCCACAAAATTACTGCGGTTGTCGCTAAGGTGGCATCCACAGTGCAGGCGGCGATTAGGACACAGTCAGAGCAAATTTCAGGTGCTCGCGTTCAAAGGCCTTCCTCCACTCTGCCAAAGCCGACAGACAGCTGGAAGGGAAATGGGCTTCCCCACACACAGCGTCGTCTGCAGGTGGGTGCGGCTACCATCTTTTGTGAGGGGTGCCAACCAAGCCCTGCACTCTGAGCCCTAACTAGAAACTCAGTGTCCACACACACACACATTTGATCAAAAGAGATTGTCAGCTCAAAGAATGTATAACTAATTTGAAAACATTTTTCCTTTAAAAGATTACTTTTTCAAAAAATTTTGGTCAAAACACCTCGTGTGTGAAACGATGTCAGCTCCTTATTAATTTAGACGCAGTGCTGTCTTGTGGGAGGAGACCTTTAGAGTAGGCTTCAGCTAACGTCCCTCGCTCACCCTGAAAGTGTGGAAGCTGGCCATCCTACCTGCCGGGAGTGGCTGGAGACCCAAGGCCCCCTGCTCTCCAGACCCCTCCCCTGCGAGTGGCCAAGGTTGTGTGGGAAAAGGAGGTCAGTGCAGTGAAAGGCCCTAGAGGGGCCGAGCCGGCGCGAGAGGCCTGTCCAGAGCTCATGCCAGTCAGAGCCCAGAAGAGTCCTCAGGTCGCTTTGCTCCCATCAGGAGTGTTTCTTTGGGGTGGACTGCCAATACTTAGGCACAGTGAAGGGGCTTCAGTCGGAGTGGAGGATGCAGAGGTGGGCAGCTGCTGGCCATGGGCCAGGGCAGGAATTCTCTGCTCCAGTGCCTCCCTGGGAAGGACACACGGAGCAGAGACATGAGGCCACAGTAGACTGTCCAGCAGAAGATGTGGGATATGCGGAGGGGAGGAGATGCCCATGCTGGTCAGATGGGTCCTGGGGGCCAGGGCTGACAGCCCTGGAGGAGGCCCTCGGAGCGCTCGGGCAGAGGCGGTGGCAGCAGCTGTAACGGACAAGGTGATTGCGCTGCCACCTTCTTGGCCTCTGGGGCCTCACAAGAAAAGAGGCTGCAACGATTCTCCTCTGGGAACCTGTTCTCACATCTTCCTCCGTCCAAGCCAGCACCTAATGCGCTGAAGCAGGACAGACTTTGCCGTCATCTGTCTCACCAGCCGTAAGCCGCTGCTTTCCCCAGGCCGCCCCTTCCACCAGAGCAAGACCAGCCGTCAAAGGGACGACGCCTTCGTGAGGCTGCGCATTGTTCTTGCAATACTTAGTGGCTTTCCAGACTCCTGTGAATTGTCTGTTTACAATTTTTGCCCATTTCCCTGGTGAAGTGTTTCTCTTTTTCATATTGATTCGTAAGAGCTTTTTTATAAGTCTGTGAGAAGATCTCTCATAACTGTTGCAAATATTCTTTTAGCTTTTCATTTCTAAAAATTTCTGTGGCATTTTATGACACGCAGAATTTGATATTTTTATGATGTGATAGCCAGGTCTTTAGTTTTACTATTCCTTCCTTCACTTTTGTGACTAGACGCACATCCCCCTGTACTTTTCTAGCTCATCTTAGGTCTTTGCTTTACACACTTAACTCTTCAAACCATCTGGAAGGTGTTTTTCATGTGAGGTAGGAAATTTAACAGTTTTTTCCCAAATAGTTAGCCAGAAATGTCAGCTGTCCATTACTGAATAATCCTTCCTTACTGATTTGTTAACATGGTGAAGAATCTTATTCTCAAAAAGCCTCCATGAGTTTTTTGTTGAAGTGAGAAGACTGCTCTATTTCCAAAGGATTGTCATGCGCTTTTGTCCACAAGGAGCAAAGGATGATTAGGAAATGCAGAAATTCTAGATACTCTAGCCATCCTGGAAGGGTCTAGGATAGAGGCAAGTGGAAACAGAAGTCCTAGCAGCCAATGATGTGGTAGGTTGTGCCAGGATGGAGGGGAGCAGAGCTTCTGGAGAAGAGAGTGGGGAAGCAATGAGGAAGTGCGGATGAGAGGACGGAGAGAGACCTGGTAGCTACCGTGAGTACTGAACTTTGGGAAGAGGAAATATCTCTAGAGATCTTTGGGGAAGTTTTCCAAAGATGAATTTTCTTAAGAAAATCTACAGGAAAATTTCTACCATTCTTCAAAGTGTATTATACTGAATGTGTTTTCTTTGAATGTGACCCCAAAACAGGACTACCTGGGATATGTTTCTGGGTTTCATTTGGAATGGTGCCTCACTTGTAAATACGCTATTGATATATTCTTTTACTTAGGATGTCTTACTAAATTCTTAAATACACTAGAATCTCTTTCTGAGGTTTATATTCTGTTCTGTCCTTGTACTAGTTCCTGCTTGAAACAGCACATGAATTCTCATGATCTTTAACTTTCCCTAGTCCAACCCATGAGGGGACTATGTCAATTGCGAATGACGAATCTAGATTGTAGTAGAAGCGAGCCCCCAGCAAAACGCTGCATGAAAACACAGTTGGGAAGGTAGCTTTTTGCCAGGTAAGAGCAGAGGAGAACTTTTTCTTCCTTGCTGCCACATTGGTCTGAGAACAATAGATGCTGCTGGGGACAGAGGACGCCTGGCTGCCCGAACCAGTTAGGCCTCGCAATGAGCATATCTGATTGGGGTAGGAAGAAGGCTGATGTGAGTAGGGGCAGAATACTGAACACGGGAGAGCAAAAGGCTACTCTCCAGGACAGCAAGACAGACAGAAGGTCTCAGGGATATCATCTGGGACTGAACTTTGGGAAATGAAAGGAAAAAGTTGTATCTTTCTATTACCATCACTTTAACGCCCAAAGCATGACCCTAAGTATATTATGGACTCAGAAGAAATTCTGATTCTTATTCTGATCTGGAGTTACCTATTATTCTTTTTATTTTAGACCCTTTTCTTTTGCACAGGACTTTTATTAGGCAATCTTTAAAAATATTCAGACTCAAAGTCAGAATTTAAAATTTGAGTTTAGGAGAAAGTATTAAAGTGGTAAATGGAAAAAAAATTCATCTCAATAAAAGTCTGGCAAGCATTCTTTTTATGCTAATGTGTATCAAACGCATCATCTTTTTTTTGGCCATATGTTATTTCACTGTAAAGATACTCAATGGTTTACAAACATGTACTCTAATTACTAGCAGTTGTTTTTTTTCCTAACTTTTTGCTATTACAAACAAAGCTGGATTGAACATTTTTGTTTATAAGTTGAATCATATCAATCAAATGCTGTAAAACTATTGTTGGCTCCCTGTTGCCCTTGGGATAATCTGTCCTCTTAAAACTGGCCCATGAAGCCCACGACAAGGCAGCCCTCGTTGACTTAGAGCCCTCTCGCCAGCCAGCTCCGTGCCCCAGCCCCTCCACACTCAGATCAAACTCCCCTCCTTTGTAAAACCTCTGCCACCTTTTCCCAGCTCAAGTGACAGGTCCTTGCTCTGAGAAACTGCAGCATTTTATTCCCACATCTATGAAAACAAGCGCCACATCATGTCGTAATTACTTTTCAGGACAGCTCTCTCTTGCCCTGGAGCGGGGGTTCTGAGGCCAGGAGGGTGTCTCCTCTCCTGCCGTCCACCCCGCCTGGCGCCTGGCACCTGGTCCAGGGCCCGAGACGGAACACAGTTGCTCAGTAAGTGTGTGTTGAGAGGGTGTGCAGTTATTTGATGGAATTTTGGCAAATCACTGATCTTTTTAACTTAAGCTGACATTCTCTCTTGGGCTTGAAATGATAGGATTTCAGGCCCCTTTTTAAAAGTCAGTAGACTATTATCCCAAAGTGAGCAGAACAGAGAAGGTTGGAACACTCCTCTGGGTTGTTCCCTGGCCTGGACTCCCAGTAGCAGTCCTCTCACAGGGAGTGGGGCAAAGCCGTCTCAAGACGCCCCAGCCGTGGTTGGGTGACTCAGGCTGGAGGCACAAGAGAGTGTGTTGGAAGGAAAAGGAGAGAAGGCTTTCTGTGAGGTCAGCCCCAAGGCCACCTCTGCAACAGTTTCCCAGACAGCAGAATCTACAATCTGCTTTAGAACCGACCACAGCGGTCATCTAGGTAGCACCTTTTCTGAGGCTGGGATTCTTAGTTGGGGGCCGCAGTGCTGGTGTGTGGTCAGGAAAGAAAAGCACTTTGGGGCATAGAGTTGGGAATGGAATTGCTTCTGAGAAAGTGGAAACACGAAGATAGACAAGGACCCTGCAGTCCAGCAGGGCACCTGGACATCGCTTCGTGAGGACGAGCCTTCACGGCAAAACCTTGGCTGTGAATTGAAGACCTCGCCCTTCAAGCACCTTAGTTCAGTGGCTTCAGGACTTTGCAGTGATCCACAAGAAACATGTCTTCCGCCACAAGCCGACACAAACAGGCGGAACTAAAACAAAGTTCTCATAACTATTTCATACGTGCAACATAGTCTGATATTTTCGATTCTATTCTATTTCATTGTTGTTTTAAATGCTGGTCATGACCCATGGTATTGATTTTAGGACCTGCAGTGTGAAGGCCACTGCCCAAGGACAACTGAAGAAAGAACAGGATCTTAATTTCATGAGACTAGGAGAGGAGTGTTCAAGTGCCAAATGTGAGATCATTAGCCAAGAGGACTGTTGCGAGTGCCATCACTGTCAATCTTTAGTAGGTGATGAAGGCTTGGAGTGCTCAGTTGTCAGAAAAACATCAGCCATAACCTAAGTATTAATTGTGTGTGTTGGGGAAAGAGGAAGAGCAGGAGAGGAAGCGGGAGAGGGGGAGGGGCCGGGGAGGGGGCGGGAGAGGGCCCAAGGAGGCCTGTGCTTGGCAAGAGGGAGGACCATTTCAGAAGTTTGTGCCTTTGCCCTCGGGCTGTCATGAGCGGTGTGCCTGAAGCATCAGGAGAAAGACAGAAAAGACACAGCAGAGTGTCAAAAGAGTCTTTCCGAAAGATTACTTATACTCAGCTTTTTATCAGCCACACAAAATCAGTCTGCAAATTGAATTAATCTGGAGATCGAAGCTCATTCTGGTCCAGAGAAGTGAGAGGATTGTAGATAAGAGCTAAGCGGACAGCATGAACTTCTTAATAACACAAAGTTCACAAATATTTTTTCTCCTACTCTTGGGAAAGTAGAAGGAAATAATTTAGAGGCACATGCCAGGACCTTCAACCTCCCTGCCTCCCACCAACTTCTAGAACAACTAAACATCAAGCATCCCGTAGTGGTTTCCTCTTTGTGTGAACATGCACGAGAGATGGGAAAGAGATATACTGGAGGCCAGTACATTTTTAACTCCCTGGGAGGTATTCTTTATCTAAACATGCCTTCATTTGGGCCTTAAAAGATGAAATAATGAAGCAACTTTCCCTGAGTGCCATATCTTATTCTATCATCAACTTTTTATAGACTTGAACACTACATCAATTAACACCTTTTAACTCAGGACAAACGCGTCCTCCGGGAATAGCTCTGTCCTAAAGGAAATGCAGATATGAGAAGGGCCAGCGTTGCGCTGTGGTTCCAGATTTAAGCACTACCCTCTATCCAAAACAGCAACGACAGAATTTGCTGTGGGTACAGAATATGCCTCTCCCAAAAGCAGATGTGCAAAAAAATCTTATTTTCTTACATAAAACTTCATTTCTGTTTGAAGCCCCCATTCCACCACATGATAGAAGCTTAACCTTAGTCAATTCAAGATAAATTTCCTTCAGCATTTTCCCTCTTCCCATTTCTCTCCTGGGTTGCACCTTACGTTCTGGAGGCCTTATGTTTGATTCCTGGCTGGCTATGATCATGTCCTGCCATCTTGTGAGATGTTGGCAACCCGCCTGCCTCTGGCTGGGCAGGCCACGCTGCCATTTCTGCTGCCTGCCCTCAGCTGAATGGCGAGTCTCTAGCAGGTCTGTTGGGGCCTACTTTCTCAGCAGCAAATACCTTTTTGGTATTATGGGAATATTCAGCTACTCTACTGAAGTAGAAATTCTCCTGAGATCCCACGAAAACATACTTGAAGCTCCAGGATGTGGTGCTCCAACAGTCTGATTTCCTTTTACTTGAAATGATGTGAAATGTAATAAGCTGGGAATGTGCTACTTTCTTGGGCACCAAGTCAGTGAAGTGACCTCGGGACAACAGGTGCCTTAGGATGAGGGCAGTTAGTGGGCTCCACCAGCCCTGTGCCCTGGGAGACTCGACAGAATCTTCCCTCAGGCCTCTGCCCTCTGGTTCCAGTGTGGACCAGCCAGAGAGAGGCATTGGCAGTAGATCAGAGGGCAGGAGGGGAGGGAGGGGGAGGTGTTGATCCTCCTGGCTCCCTTCCGTCTGAGTCACACGTGGGCAGAGGCTACATTCCTTTCCTGAAAGCCAGTGGCTCTCGGGTGGTCATCTCCTACAGACCCAGCCACAGCGATGGCTACTGCTGTCTCTGGGCTCCAGCGACCACTCCCTACACTGCCCTTAAGGCCTAGAGACAGTCATGACTCTCCAATGTTGCTGGCCCCAAGGTGCGTCACCATCCCTTGTTGGCTTCCTTTCATCCTGACCACCTATGGCTTTGTACATAGTTCCTTCACTGAACCCTCTTGGCTTACCCTCCTTGCCTGTACCATCCGTTTTCTTCTGGGACCTGACCAAATTCATTAGTTTTACAGATATTAACCGACAGGAGGACTCTACTGCCTCTAATTATAGAATACCGGTTCTTGGATCTGGAATGGGTCAGGTTATGATGTGAAACAGGGAGATGGTTCCCACCCAATGGGGTTCTCCCCACACACCCATCCTGGGGACTGCCATGTTTGTAGCCCCTTCACAGGGGACCCCCCTGCCCTCAGCCCCTGTTGAAAAGGCAGTCCTGCATGGCTGTTTCTCTGCCCATGTGTCTCTGCTTTGCATCCTACTCTCTTGTCCCCATCTGTCTCCCCAAAGCTGGCTCAGGGTCTCATATCTGGGGCAAGGACAATAAGTTCATAGGTTGGCCAGCACCCTATACCATGCCCAGCTTGAAAAGACAAACCAGACCTATCAGTGTCTTCCTTCCCAAAAGTGAATAAGAAAAAGTAAAAAGGCAGGGATCAGCAGCTGGGCCTGAAGTGGCGAGGTGAACAGAGTCATCAGGCAGAATCAAGCCCACGTGTAAAGGAGGCCACAGGGGTCCTTTCAGCTGGAAGAGAGGAGGAAAATAGGAGCCATGAGAAACAGACAGTAGAAGACAGAGGGAAGCTCCATGTAGTGGAGGCAGACAGCATGCGTGGGGGAAGTTGTCGGAGACAGCGCCTCTGCTGAGCAGAGTGACAGTGGAGCCCTGGAGAGCAGAGCCAGCTGAGTGTCCAGAATGTCTGTCTGGAAGAGCAGGGGCAGCCCTCTGGATTGCTCACCATGGAGCCTGTTTGCACAGCGAGAACGTTGTTTTGACCTTGACATTATGTCTATTTAGAGTGACCTGAGAGGGGCGGATGGACTTTCTGGTGGGCCCCGTGTACCGTCCCTGAGAATCCCAAATTCTGCATACTCCCATAGCCCTGGATCCTGTCTGAACAGCTATCCCCATCCCTGGCTTCCTGGGAGATTGCCGAGCAGGGTCATTAAGAGCATGGTCTCTGGAGCCAGCCTGTCTGGGTTTCTACCCCAGATTTGCCATTTATTAGCTGTGTGGCCTTTGGGCAAACTGCTCACTTCTCTGTCTCTGTTTTCTCATCTGTAAAATGGAGATAATAATTGTCCACCTTTCACAGGGTCATTGTCAGGATTAAATGAGTTACTACATGGGGAGTGATTGACACATGGAAGTGTTTCCTAAGATTGTTATCAGTATCACTTCCACAGCACACCCCCCCAGCCGACTCCACTTGCTCACTAGGAGGCAGCCCGCTGGGGTGGGGTGGGCTGTGGAGGCAGACCAGACAGGCTTCGGCATCATCCGCGGGTTCCCATTCCCTTTATCAGCTGCGTGACTCTGCAACGTACCTCATCTTCAGTTTTCCCAACTGCAAAATTGGGACAATAGTAACGCCACCTTGAAAAGTTGTTCAAGGGCCCAATGCACAATACACAGGGAGAATCGAGCAGCTCCTGGTGCGTGCTAAACACTGAGGAAAGCTGAGTTATTGCTGCTCGAGGTAACATCGTGACCCGCTCTCCGTTAAGCAGGTTCTCTGAAACAAGAGTTTCTCGTTTATGTGGTGTTCTTCACCCAAGGATGTCTCTTCATCTTTGCAGTAGTTCTGCGGGTGACTGGATGTTAATACCTCTCCCTCCAATACTGAAAACTTATACAAGTTATTGGTGATTTCAATTTCCAGATATCTTCAAGAGCTCAACCAAAGAACTATATTTATCAGACCCTGGAGTTGAATACATACATTCCTGTGCTGTCTGTTGAGCATCTGTTGGCTTTGATCTAGGAACTGGTATCATAAAGATGAATGAGATCTTAGCCCTGACCGTGAGGAGTTTACAGTTTGGGGAGGGAGATGGGCATGTGAGCATGTAGTCCCCCTACAGTGTGATCCTTCCTCTGAAGGAGAAACTCACAAAGGGGCAGTGATGGCTCGTAGGGAGGGATGATTGACTCTGTCTGCAGGCAGAGGTGGGAGCAGCCTCAAAGGGAAGCCTTGATATATCACATTTGAACTGGGTGTTGAAGGAGGCATAGGAGTTCACCAGAAAGAAAAGGAGCAAGGTGAAAGAGAAGGAGACACATTGCAGGAGAGGGAACAGGGTGTCCCTAGACCTGGAGCTGTTTGGAAAGGGGTAGGGGGAGAGGTGAGGAGGGAGGGGGAAAGAGAGGGAGCTGGGTCAGAGCCAGATCCAGAAGGGCCTCCTGGGCAGTGCAAAGAGATTTGGACTCCATCTGCAGGCCATGGAGAAAGGGTCAGACATTTTAAAGAGAATGTGGCCAATTTCTTGTTTCCCTCTGCCTGTAAGCACAGCAAACGAGTGCCTGGAGCAGGAGAGGAAGATAAGAAAATAAGATAAGAGAAGGGAATTCCAAGATGGCGCCGTGAGTAGTCCTCTTTGTCTCTCGCCCTTCGAGTCTACAATTATTTGGACACTTATCGCTTGACAAAGGATATCCAGACAGCATCTCAGGACGTCAGAGACACCCACGCGACTATACATCGGAAGGCGGACGGACTTTCCTCCGGGAGGATGTGGAAATAGGTGAAAACTCTCCGACCCCGACGGGCAGCCTAGTACCCGCAAGCGGCTTTCTTCCAACGGACGCCCCCAGAGGATCCACACACATCTAGGGCAGGAGCGAGAACACAACAGAGGAGCGACGGTGGAAACAGGTGACCAGAACCCTACTTAAACCCCCTGCAATTACTCCTAAACGCAGAGGGAAACTTTGGAGTTGCACACCTGAGCCCGCGGGGAGAGTCTCTCCCCGCCATTGGCGGGGAGACCCAGCCTGGTGCTCGGGGCGCCCGGAGGGTCCCAGAGAGACGCCCGCCCCGGGGGACTAGGGATTGCCGGAGATCTCGGAGAGGACCGGGGCGGGGGAACTTTCAAAGGCCGGATCGGCGACCCGGAGGGGAAGCGCCGGAGCTCCGCCAGGCAGCAGACAAAACTCTCTGTCTGCCGGTAGCAGAGGGGCCACGCTGAGCACTCAGGGCTCCCGGCAGAGGCCCGGACAGAAGCCCAGAGGGCGGGGCGACCCCCAGCTGCCGTTGCCCGCCCCGTGGGACTAGGGATTGCCGGAGATCTCGGAGAGGACCGGGGCGGGGGAACTTTCAAAGGCGGGTCCGGCGACCCGGTGGAGAAGCGCCGGAGCTCCGCCAGGCAGCAGACAAAACTCTCTGTCTGCCGGTAGCAGAGGGGCCACGCTGAGCATTCAGAGCTCCCGGCAGAGGCCCGGAGAGAAGCCCAGAGGGCGGGGCGACCCCCAGCTGCCGTTGCCCACCCGGTGAGGCTAGGGATTGCCGGAGATCTCGGAGAGGACTGGGGCTGGAGAGAGTTCCAGAGACCCAGCTTAGTAGCCTAGGGGGAAACCCTACAGGCTCACAGAAGCCTTAGGGAAAGCCTCTGCACAGCACCAGTAGAAGGCACCCAGCCGCCAGCCACAAGGCTGGAAGACCCCAGGGCAAAAGCAGCATAGCTAGGTGTACTAACCACAGACTGTAGAAGATGCCAATAGCTCTCCTGCGACCCATAGAGGACAAGTGAGATTTGGTGGGTGCCGACAGCAACCGAGCGACAAATAAAAGTGATCCCACCCCTGGCCGCGGGAAAAGCCCATAACACCGTTGCAGACCCCAAGGAGAGAGCGCATCTAGGTGGGCAACAACAGTAGGCACCTGCAGCCTGAAGCCCCCCTGTGACGGCCCCCACGGCAGAGGAGGGAATCCAAAGGGCCACTGTGGCTACGAAGAGGGGCCCAGGCCCAGTTAGCAACTACGGACAGGGTTCCTGGTTGGTGAAGTATAAACAGCTGCTCCCCCCACCGCAGCAGCTGAAACAAGTGAAAGGAGCAACTAAACTCTATCTCCATGCGGAGGCACAAATCAACATCATCAAGCAATATGAAAAAATACATTAAATCTCCAGAACAGAAAGAAAGTAACAAATACACAGAAAACAATCCCAAAGAAAATGAGATATATAACCTAAATGATGATGACTTCAAAACAGCCATCATTAAAATACTCACTGAGTTAAGAGAGAATTCTGACCGACAACTCAACGAGTTCAGGAGCTATGTCACAAAAGAGTTTGATACGATAAAGAAGAACCAAACAGAAATACTGGAAATGAAGAACACAATAGAGGAGATTAAGAAAAATCTAGATGCTCTGAACAGTAGGGCCGATAATATGGAGGAAAGAATTAGCAATTTGGAAGATGGCAATATAGAATTGTTGCAGGCAGAGGAGGAGAGAGAAGCAAGACTTAAAAGAAATGAAGAAACTCTCTGAGAATTATCAGACACAATTAGGAGATGCAACGTAAGGATTATAGGTATACCAGAGGGAAAAGAGAAGAAGAAAGGGGCAGAAAACCTATTCAAAGAAATAATGGCTGAGAACTTCCCAAATCTGGTGAGGGAGATGGATCTTCAGGTGACAGAAGCCAATAGATCTCCAAACTTTATCAATGCAAGAAGACCAACTCCACAGCATATAGTAGTGAAGCTAGCAAAAGTCAACGACAAGGAGAAAATATTAAGGACAGCCAGGCAAAAGAAACTAACCTACAAAGGAACCCCCATCAGGCTATCAGCAGATTTCTCAGCAGAAACTTTACAGGCTAGAAGAGAGTGGAATGATATATTCAAAAATCTGAAGGACAAAAACCTACAGCCGAGAATTCTCTACCCAGCGAAAATATCCTTCAAATACGATGGAGAAATAAAAACTTTCCCAGATAAACAAAAATTAAGGGAGTTCATTGCCACAAAACCTCCTCTTCAGGAAATCCTCAGGAAAACCCTCATTCCTGAAAAATCCAAAAAAGGAAAGGGGCTACAAAACCAAGAGCAGAGGAGATAAGTAGAAGGACAACAACAGAGAGTAGCAGCTCTACATCAGAACAGATTAAACCATGGGACGAGAAACAAAGGAAACTGAAGAAAACCGGAAAACAAGACACAAAATGGTAGTGGTAGGCCCCCACGTCTCAATAATCACTCTAAATGTAAACGGATTGAACTCCCCAATCAAAAGACACAGAGTGGCAGGATGGATCAAAGAACAAGATCCAACAATATGCTGCCTCCAGGAAACACACCTCAGCCCCAAAGACAAACACAGACTCAGGGTGAAGGGATGGAGAACAATACTCCAAGCTAATAATGAACAAAAGAAAGCAGGTGTCGCTATACTAATATCAGACAAGGTAGATTTCAAAGCAAAACAGATAAAGAAAGACAAAGAGGGACAGTATATAATGATAAAAGGGACTCTCCACCAAGAAGACATAACACTTATAAATATATACGCACCCAACACAGGAGCACCAAAATTTGTAAAGCAACTCTTAATAGAACTAAAAGAAGACATCAACAACAATACAATAATAGTAGGGGACCTCAACACACCATTAACACCAATGGACAGAACATCCAGACAGAAAATCAACAAGGAAATAATAGAATTAAATGAAAAATTAGACCAGATGGACTTAATAGATATATATAGAACACTTCATCCAAAAACAGCAGGTTACACATTCTTCTCAAGTGCACATGGAACATTCTCAAGGATTGACCATATTTTGGGAACCAAAGCAAACATCAATAAATACAAGAGAGTTGAAATAATATCAAGCATCTTTTCTGATCATAACGCTATTAAACTAGAAATCAACTACAAGAAAAAAGCAGAGAAAGGTGCAAAAATGTGGAGACTAAACAACACGCTTCTCAACAAACAATGGATCATTGAAGAAATTAAAGAAGAAATCAAATATTATCTGGAGACAAATGAAAATGAGAACACGACATACCAAATCATTTGGGATGCAGCAAAAGCAGTCCTAAGAGGGAAATTCATCGCAATACAGGCTCACCTCACTAAACAAGAAAAAGCTCACGTAAGCAACCTCAAACGACACCTAACAGAACTAGAAAAAGAAGAACAAACAAGGCCCAGAGTCAGTAGAAGGAGGGAAATAATAAAAATAAGAGCAGAAATAAACGATATTGAAACAAAAAAGACAATAGAAAGGATCAATGAAACAAAGAGTTGGTTCTTCGAAAGAATTAACAAAATTGACAAACCCCTAGCCAGACTCACCAAGAAAAGAAGAGAGAAATCGCAAATTAATAAAATCAGGAATGACAGAGGAGAAATCACAACAGATACCAACGAAATACAAGAGATCATAAGAGAATACTATGAAAAACTATATGCCAACAAATTGAACAACCTGGAAGAAATGGACAAATTCCTAGACTCCTACAATCTCCCCAAACTGAATCAGGAAGAAATGGAGAATCTGAATAGACCAATCACAAGTAAGGAAATAGAAACGGTAATCAAAAACCTCCCCAAAAACAAGAGTCCAGGACCAGACGGCTTCTCTGGAGAATTCTACCAAACATTCAAAGAAGACTTAATACCTATTCTCCTCAAACTGTTCCAGAAAATTGAGAAAGATGGAGAACTCCCTAACACATTCTATGAAGCCAACATCACTCTGATCCCCAAACCTGACAAGGACAACACAAAGAAGGAGAACTACAGGCCGATATCACTGATGAACATAGATGCAAAAATCCTCAACAAAATTTTGGCAAACCGATTACAGCAATACATCAAAAAGATTATACACCATGATCAAGTGGGATTTATACCAGGGACACAGGGATGGTTCAACATCCGCAAGTCAATCAACGTGATACACTACATTAACAAAATGAAAACCAAAAACCACATGATCATCTCAATAGATGCAGAGAAAGCATTCGACAAGATCCAACACCCATTTATGATAAAAACCCTCAGTAAAATGGGTATAGATGGAAAGTACCTCAACATAATAAAGGCCATATATGATAGACCCACAGCCAACATCATACTCAATGGACAAAAGCTGAAAGCCATCCCTCTGAGGACAGGAACAAGACAAGGGTGCCCACTTTCACCACTCCTATTCAACATAGTTCTGGAGGTGCTGGCCAGAGCAATTCGGCAGGAAAAAGAAATAAAAGGAATCCAAATAGGTAATGAAGAAGTAAAACTCTCGTTGTTTGCAGACGACATGATCTTATACATAGAAAACCCCAAAGAATCCACAGAAAAACTATTAGAAATAATCAACAACTACAGCAAAGTAGCAGGGTATAAAATTAACGTGCATAAATCAGTAGCATTTCTATACACTAACAATAAACTAACAGAAAAAGAACTCAAGCACTCTATCCCATTCACAATCGCAACGAAAAGAATAAAATACCTTGGGATAAACTTAACCAAGGAAGTGAAGGATCTATACAATGAAAACTACAAGACTCTCTTGAAAGAAATAGGCGATGACATAAAGAGATGGAAAGACATCCCTTGCACATGGATTGGAAGAATAAACATAGTTAAAATGTCCATACTACCTAAAGCAATATACAGATTCAATGCTATCCCAATCAGAATCCCAAGAACATTCTTCACAGAAATTGAACAAACAATCCTAAAATTCATATGGGGCAACAAAAGACCGCGAATTGCTAAAGCAATCCTGAGTAAGAAAAACAAAGCCGGCGGAATCACAATCCCCGATTTCAAAACATACTACAAAGCTACAGTGATCAAAACAGCATGGTACTGGTACAAAAACAGGTCCACAGATCAATGGAACAGAATTGAAAGCCCAGAGATAAAACCACACATCTATGGACAGCTAATCTTCGACAAAGGAGCAGAGGGCCTACAATGGAGAAAAGAAAGTCTCTTCAACAAATGGTGCTGGGAAAACTGGACAGCCACATGCAAAAGATTGAAAATTGACCATTCTTTTTCACCACACACCAAAATAAACTCAAAATGGATCAAAGACCTAAAGATTAGGCCTGAGACAATAAGTCTTTTGGAAGAGAATATAGGCAGTACACTCTTTGACATCAGTTTCAAAAGAATCTTTTCGGACACTGTAACTCCTCAGTTGAGGGAAACAATAGAAAGAATAAACAAATGGGACTTCATCAGACTAAAGAGCTTCTTCAAGGCAAGGGAAAACAGGATTGAAACAAAAAAACAGCTCACTAATTGGGAAAAAATATTTACAAGCCACTTATCCGACAAAGGGTTAATCTCCATAATATACAAAGAACTCACACTACTTAACAACAAAAAAACAAACAACCCGATCAAAAAATGGGCAGAGGACATGAACAGACATTTCTCAAAAGAAGATATGAATATGGCCAATAGACACATGAAAAGATGTTCATCATCGCTAATCATCAGGGAAATGCAAATCAAAACTACACTAAGATATCACCTTACCCCCGTTAGATTGGCAAAAACATCCAAAACCAAGAACGACAAATGTTGGAGAGGTTGTGGAGAAAGAGGAACCCTCATACACTGTTGGTGGGAATGCAAACTGGTACAGCCACTATGGAAAACAGTATGGAGATTTCTCAAAAAGTTAAAAATAGAAATACCCTATGACCCAGCCATCCCATTACTGGGTATCTATCCTAAGAACCTGATATCAGATATCTCAAGAGTCCGTTGCACCCCTATGTTCATTGCAGCATTATTTACAATAGCCAAGACGTGGAACCAGCCTACATGCCCAGAAACTAATGATTGGATAAAGAAGATGTGGTATATATACACAATGGAATACTACTCAGCCATAAAAAAAGACGAAATTGGCCCATTCACAACAATGTGGATGGACCTCGAGGGTATTATGTTAAGCGAAATAAGTCAGTCAGAGAAAGACGAACTCTATATGACTCCACTCATAGGTGGAAATTAGTATATTGAGAAGGAGATCTGATTGGTGGTTACCAGGGAAAAGGGGGGGTGGGGGGAGGGTACGGAGGGGGAAGTGGTGTACCCACAACATGACTAACAAAAATGTACAACTGAAATCTCACAAGGTTGTAATCTATCATAACATTAATAAAAAAAAAAAAAAAATTTTTCTAAATATGAAGTTGAATGATGCTTCCAAGGCAGTTTCCTTACACCAAAAAAAAAAAAAAAAAAGTATTTTATTACAATTAAAAAATGTGAACTGGAAGTTTAGTGTCATCTTAGTCCTCATTTTCTAAAATTATATTCTATTAAACACTTAAGCTCAGCAACATAAAAAAAAAAAAAAAAAAAAGAAAATAAGATAAGATAAGAATCCTCTCTGGACAGAGAGAGTTAAGGAGAGTTTTTGAAGAAAGAGAGGAGATAAGTTTGGGCTGAGACCCCCATCCCATGGCCTTGCTTTGGTCAGAAGCTCCATTATCATTCCTGATTTTCAAGCACCCTGCAGTCAGGTGGTGATTAACCCAACCCAAGTTCAAAGACACCTGCCACGGTAGAGTATGGTAAGACAAACTCTTGGGCCTCCTTTCTCAGGCTTAGGCTGTGGGCTCCTGAACCCAAATATCCGCCACCGTTTCCTCCAGGTCAGCTGAGGTCTGGGCAGCCGTGGAGAAGAGGAGGGAAGCTCTGGGGAAGAAGGGAAGACCATGAGAAGGGCAGGTTTACTGGGATTCCGCGAAGTCAGAAGGAAGGAACCGCCTGTTTGTTCGTGGAAGGTGGCCTCAGCTCCGCTAACGTTCTCACTGGTGAGCTCGTGAGGAAGCCAGCAAAGGGAGCCGCAATCGGCTTCAAGCGACTGGTGGATGAGCGCAAGGAAACCCAAAGGAAGGGGCTGAATCCTGGAGGCCCCTTGTCCAGGGCCAGAGTTTGACTGGATCTCCACCACAAGAGGGGTCCCCAGATGCTCTCAGTGGAGCTTGAACATGCTCACTCCTTTTCTTCTTTATTCTTCTAATACACCACCGGAAATGTCAGGTTATTTTTTCAGAAGAAAACCGTGCACCCTACTTTACTGATAAGAAATGTGCAACATCGTGATGAGTTCTATATGTTTATGAAGTCAACTACTAGTAGCTGTTGTTGACATGGCAGTCTAATTCCAAGAGATCAGGGACTCCTAGGGTTTATTTATTTATTTATTTATTTATTTATTTATTTCCAGGAAGATTAGCCCTGAGCTAACATCTGCCGCCAATCCTCCTCTTTTTGCTGAGGAAGACTGGCCCTGAGCTAACATCCCTGCCCATCTTCCTCTATTTTATATGTGAGATGCCTGCCACAGCTTGGCTTCATAAGCAGTGTGTAGGTGCACACCTGGGATCCAAACTAGCAAACTCCAGGCCACTGAAGCAGAAGGTACAAACTTAACTGCTATGCCACCAGGCTGGCCCCAGGTTTATTATTTTTGGTGCATCTGTTTACCTGTTATCGATCTAAGACCTCCCAGGTCACTTCCCAGTTCCTGAACTGCAAACAGTGATTTCAAATTGGAAATAGCCCACAACCAGCAAAATGGACCCCACATTTAGCTTTGGACCTCTCACCGAAGGCCTCACATCAGTACCACACAGGCGCATGTGTGTCCCCATATTACAGCTGCATCAACAGAGGCACACCATTAAGGGACAGCCCCAGGATCACCCAGGAGCCCCTGTCTGAGCCAAGAATAAGATCTGGGCCTCATGACTCCTGCTCTATTCCCTTAATGCTCTCTGCCCTTATAAGGTGATTAAGTGGCTCTTTTTCTCCTTAAAACGGGGTCGGGGGAGTGGTGGGAAGTGGGGAGAGAGAGAGTAGAGGGGACAAAATTAATTTGAATGCAACTATTTTGCCCAAGTCTCGGAACACTGTAGTTCTTTTATTCGTTTGGAAGGAGTGGGTATACAGAACAGCTTTGTTTTTCAATTCATTAACTTCCACAGAAAAAGGCCATCCTTTCTGTTTATACTAAAGGAACGGGATGTCGGAGCCATCGCCATGTGTGTGGTGTAAATAAGAAAGGCCACCAATGGAGATCCGTCCCTTTCATGATGAGAAAATAAAAGTTAGTTACTTGGGTTCCAGGGGAAGTTTTTTACTTACCAGATGTCAGCTTTTATTTTTTGTTTTCAAGAAGTAGGTAAAATAGCTGTGGTTTTAAATTCATTCCCTTTAATTTTTAGAGCCCCAGTGACTTCTAAAGCACATCTATGAACATAAATGCTTTAATGGAAAAGGAAGGCATCCAGAAAATGCGCCATAGATGAGAGACATCCAGAGAACAAAGTCCACGGGTTATCATGGGATAATTACACCCCTGCAGCCTTGAGCACAGAGCTGGGTGTCAGTAATTCCTCCACCAAGATAACCAGGCCCCCAAGGAGTTCTGTTATTGCTGTTGTAACATTTTGATGGTTAGGAATGTGATATTTGCGTACATCTGTTGCAAGAAGATAAATCTAGTGGTGCGTGTTGGCCAGAGGTGACAAAGGGATATCAATAACAGATCTGGACTTTTCAAATGTTCCATCTGTACAATTTGCTCTAGTCTACGTTCTTTAGCACGCTGGCCTCCAACAACAATTCTTGACAAGGTTTGCACTGAATCTGATGGGGTCTCTCGTTTCATCGGTCCAGAACTCTCTAAAAACAAAGCTCTTAACTACAGCGTGTTTATTATTCATCTCCAGTTATACTTGCATAATTAAAATATATAACAAGGAAAACATTTTGGTAATGTCAGTGCTGACCTTTGAATGTGTGCTTTGCTCCATCAGTGTTGTTTGATTTACAAGGAAGTGACAGTTTGTTTCTGTCTTAAGCTTGTAATTTTCACCCGAGTCCAGCAGTGACCTCAAAGGCACAGGCCAACTTTTTGTGACCGGGGTGGATCAGTGACTCAGAGAAACAGGCTTCATTTCCAACTAGTAAGGCAGGAAGCTTTGATGGGCTTAAACTTCATCCGGGCTGGAAGTTTGGTGGTCGATGCTTACCTCTAAGTTTTAACCTGAGTTTGGAATAAGTCTGTCAGTTGCCTGAGCCCCAAGACAGCGTACTACCTAAGATGGCCGTGGACTTGAGGAGCGGATCTCCTCCCTTCACCCTAACAACTCACTCTGTCCCTTCCAGTCTTGCTCTGGTGGCTCTGAGCCAACAGATGGCTCGTCAACTGGCATAGACCCTTGTTAACTTGATTAAAGAGCAGCTTCTAGAAAAATCTGGTCGGAGAAACCCATCTTTTTGTGCTGTGACTCTTCATTTTGATCCCAACAAGAATATTGAAGCCTCATTAGCAATTGGAACCACATTTCCCCTCAGGGTTGAGGTTCCCACTGCCAGTAACGTCCTCAAGAACAGGGTATCTTGGTCAATGGTGCTCGGTATTAACCATTGTACCCAGACTTCCCCCCTGTGCTTCTTCCCCCACATCCAGTCCCTTACCAAGACCCCTCAGTCCTACCTCCACTGTCTGTCCCTGTCTGTCTGTCTGTCTCCTGAGCTGCAGACTGCCTCTCACTGTGTCCTCTCAGGCCCCACACTGGCTCTCCCGATGCAGCAGGGGCCAGGGGGACCTTTCTGAAACACAAATCATTTGGAGCCAAACCCCCACTTAGAATCTTTTAATGGCTTTCTGTGGCACCTAAAACCAAACTCACAGTTTTCAACATGACTCCTAAAGCTCCTGATAATCTGGTTCTTTTCTGCCTTTAACCTGGTTATGGGCCTCTCTCCCCTGCCCACACTCCAGGCCAACAGCGCTGACCTGTATTTGGTTGCTGGACCATGGCAGAACCAAACCCTCCCTGACTCGTGGGGCTTGCCTGTGCTGCGCTCCCTGCCAGGAGTGTTCTTCCTGCCTGCCTGCCTGAGTGACACTCAGCCATCAATCAACTCCCAGCTGAGAGTCACTTTTTAAGAGCAGCATTCCTTAAACACTTCCCACTCTCCCAGATACACAGATTTTATCCACTCCAATACTTCTTTATCTCTTTCATAGCACTTCTCACAACTAATCATTATATTTTTGCATCATTATTAGATTAATACTTGTTTCCCACTGTGGGCAGATGCCTCTCAAAATCCATTATCCTCTTCTTAAACAAAGAACCCCAACTTTTATCTCAGCACATTGTTACCCACCTAAAAACCCTGCATTTCCCACTCTTCCCTGTGGCTAGACGTGGCCACACAACTAAGTTCTGGCCAATGACATGTACCCTTCTCGTTCCATCTTCCTTTTTGCTGACGTGGATGGAGATGTGATGGCTGAAGCTTGGGTAGTCATCTTGGACCATGAGGTGGAAGTCACAGGCTTAGAATGTTGGGCCAGAAAGGAGCCTTGGTCCCCGCTGATATCAAAATAGCTTCCACACCAGCCTTGGATTGTCGAATTTCAGTCTCCTCTTCATATGAGAAAAATAAACTTCCGCCTTATTTAAGCTATTTTTGTTGTTGTTGATCTGCATTGAATGAATATTTGCAAAAAGATCAATGCATCTTCATTTTCAAGGAGAGACTAATTATAGATCCCACGTCATGTCTTCTCTGGGGAATGAAGCGGGAGCACAGGGTCCAGGTCTTCGGTGTTGGGTCGTTCCCGAGCCGTGGAGCTTGGATGTTCAACATCTTTTTTTTTTTTTTTTTTTTTTAAGGAAGATTAGTCCTGAGCTAACTACTGCCAGTCCTCCTCTTTTTTTTTTTTTTTTTTTTTTTGCTGAGGAAGTCTGGCCCTAAGCTAACATCGTGCCCATCTTCCTCTACTTTACATGTGGGATGCCTACCACAGCATGGCGTGCCAAGCCGAGGCATGTCCGCACCCGGGATCCGAACCGGCGAACCCCGGGCCGCCGAGAAGCGGAACATGCGCACTTAACCGTTGCGCCACCGAGCCGGCCCCTCAACATCTTTTTAGAGTCTCACACATCGGTGGCAAAGATTTCTTTTTTCTCTTTATAAAACTGAAATTTCACTTTGTTTCTTACCATACTCTGCTTGTAAATTAAGTCACAAAATTTATGGAGCCAGCTTTTTAGAATTCATGCGAGTTAAGATTCTCAGATCAATGTTATGTATGAATATGCTCTAAATATAGCTTCCATATATGAAGAAGTAAATTTGCAAAGAGAACACCTCATGTGAAAGGTGCCGGGCGGATGACATGTCTCCAGATCCTGACATCCTCAGCGAGGAAACCGGCACCAGAGAGGCGACAGCCTCGTCCAAGGCAAGGCTCACGTGGGCTCAAAAATGAACGCTTAGGGTCAATCTGAAGTACACCTAACATTGTGCCTATGGAGTCATCACCCACAGGCTTCCGAAAGTAATTTCTGACACGAAAAAAAAAGGAGCAAGTGTTTTTTAGAAGGTTATTTCAGGGATCGGCAGACTGATCCACAGACCTACTCCAGCCAGCTCCCTGTATTTGTAAGTAAACTTTCATTGGAACACAGCCGCACTCGTTTACGTATTATCTGGAGCCTCTTTGGGACTTTAAGGCAGGTAGTTGCAACAGAGATTGTATGTCCCACAAAGCCAAGAATATTTACTATCAGGCACTTGAAGAAAAATTTTGCTGACCTCTGGTTTATGTGATAGCGACACGTCTTTCTTGGTTACTTTTTAATTGCTCAAATTACAAGAAAATAGAACGTTCTGCAAGAAGTCCACCTCGCGTTCCCCAGTGAGCTTCCGAGCTCCTCCCCGTGCCTGCCGGGTGTGCACACTGGGGCTTGAGAACCCCACCCTGTGAGAACCTCTTCCTTTGCTGCCTCTGGCTCATCTCTAGCTCCTGTCTGCAGAGAGGGAAGAAAGCTGCCCTTAGTCCTCCTCAGGCTGGGTCCTCACCGCCTGTCCTCTACAAGGAGGGCTGCTGATGCCCAGGAAGCAGGAAATTCTCCCTACCTATCCGGAGAACAGCCTCACTCCTTCCCTAGACTAAATCCACACTGGGCCCCTGTGAAGGTGGAAGGGTTCTTTGCTGAGGGGTAAGACTGTGTGGACCCCCTTGAAAGGTGCCATCGGGGGGCAGAGTCCCTCTCCCACTGCTTGGCTCCTCTCTTCCCTGCACCCGCCTCCAGGAGGACCCCTGCCCCAGCTCTCCAGCCTGGGCAATGATCATGTGGGAGCGCTCTTCTTTTCCACGCCTTCCTTCTCCTCACTCCCAAGTTTCCTGTGGACTCTCCCCCAGCTCGGGTCCTCTTTCCCCTCCCCTCTCCAGAGACGGGGGTGAGTTCCTGCCCCAGAGTCTGAGGGAAGGGCATGGGGTGGGGAGCGCTCCAATCCAGCCGGCAACTGGTCCTTTCTGGAAGTTTCCTAAATCAGACACACCTCGTCGCCATGAAGTCTGATTTCCTTCTGATCATGTCCACCCAACACACCAATACAAATTAGTGAGAAATTTGGATGGCTTCCCTTAGCACATCTTTGAAGTAAAACCATATCGTCCTAAGAAGTAGTCATCCCCTCCTGTCCTAGGTGACACCTCAAAGCTTCCCCATGGCAGATGAAAACCAGAGGCCCCCCCCTCCCCCCCACAACCGGCCCCATTTCTCCTGAGCCTCCAGGTCTGAGAAAAGTGTGTAATGAGCTTCCCAGGTTACAGGGAGAGCAGCCTTATTACACCTGCCCCCTCTGAGGTCTGCTCTGGACAAGTTTTTCCCAGTCATTGCCAGGCTCCTCGACTTCAGCACATGGCCCTGGCAGAAACCCAGAAGCTAGGTGTATGAGTCATTTGGCATCTGAAGACCCTGAGATTATTGCTGAGCATGAAGGAAAACAACAACAACAATAATAAAACAGCCCACATTTGCTAATTGCTTACTGTGTCCGGCTTTGTCATTTGACCTGCAAAACAGCTTCACGGAGTAGAAACTAGCGTTACCTCCATTTTACACAGGCCCTGAGGTTCAACAGTCTTCCCGGAGTGACTCAAAAGTGAGCATCTGACTGCAAACCCCGCACGGGAGGCAGCGCTGCCCCTGCCTTCGGAGGCCCCGCCGGCGGCGGCCGGAGAGCGGAGAGCGGTAGCGGCGCGGCCCCCAGCGAGCCTGTGACCTGGCAGTTCTATGTCTTGGAACTTCTCCAAAGCAAATAATGAAAGATGTGGGCAAATATGTCTGCATAAGAATGTTCATAAACATTTTTTTATTAGTGTGAAAAATTAGGAACAACCTGAATATCCAACAGTAGGGGGTTAATTACATAAATTGTGAAATATATTTATGATAGATGATCACAAAACCATTAACAATTATGGTGTAGAAAATACTTATGGGAATGGGATACTGTTTACTTTATATTATGAAGTGAAAGTATCAAATTATAAAACACTATTCCATAATCACAGGAAAATGTGCATATAAATATGAAAAAACTGAAAGATCTCCAAAAATTAACAGTGGTAATCTCTGGGTAGTGGTATTTTGGTCCTATTTTTTTAATGAAGGTCTCTGTTTTGCAAGTTTTCTGAATTATAATTGGAAAAAATCAACGAAAAAAAATCTTTATATTTATCAACGTAGAGGTCCATTCACAAACCTCTCACACCAAAAGGAGTTCGCTGTGTCGCTCGCTTTTACTTCCTTTAATTTATCAAATTGTATGGAAAACGATGTTCTTTAGATTCTATGTGGCAATTGTCTTTTTTTCTCAGCTCTGAAAAATATCAAAATAGAGTTCTTATTGGTTGAAATAAGTTTACAGTTGGAGTTAAGAACAAAATCACAGCCTCCAACGCCAAAGACATACGATGTGCTCTTCTATTCCTACTCAGCCCAGCTGGCACCTGAGTTACTCAAGACCAGCTTAGTCTATTAACACAAAATGTAACATATGCAAAAAAAGAGAGAAATTTCATAAGAAATATGCATTCAACTGTTTACAATGCCTCTGGTCCTCTGTTTATTTTGTTAATAAATATTAACGTCCCCAAGCTAGATTTCACGAGGAAACGCTATAATGACAAATATTTAGGAAGTTGTACTTTGAGACGATTGAACTCAAAGTACAGCTGGCGGAATAGAGAGGAGGAGGAGAGGGAGAAGAAAGGTGAAGGAGGGGAGAGGAGAGGAGGGGACGTAGGAGGTGGGGGAGGGGGAAGGAGGAAGAGATAAGAAAGATGGAGGAGGAAGAGGAGGGCAGGATAAAGAAGAAATATGGACACCGCCTGGATGAGACGAATCTCTGTTTCCTGCAAGGGAGCTGAGTTGAAGCAATGTTCTGTCTTGAGACCTTGAGCTCTTCCCACACAGCTTGTCCTCTACAACACAAGTATCAACATCACCTGGGAGCTTCACGGAAATGGAGACTCTCAGGCCATCCCAGACCTACTAGATCAGACTCCGCACCAAGTCCCTAGGTTATTCATATGCACATTAAAGTTCAGAGCAACACTAACCTGCCCGTTGTTCAAAGCCCATGGCTATTCTGGAATTAGAAAGATTGAGACTGTCTCCGATCTCTCTTTAGTGACCCCTGGTGGTAAACCCAAACGGTCTCTATAACAAGGTTGAATTTTGATCTCCAGCGTGAACCAACAGCTGTCCAACCTTCCGCCAGGTGATCTAGCCAAGGCTTCAAGCGCTTGGAAGATTAGGATCCTGGCTGGCCATCCTGGTTTAGAAGACGTGATGTAGTCCAATGCAAGATGGGTGGGTAATATTTTTCTGCATGTCGCTGCCGTTGGAATTGAAAAACAGCATTCCTGAATGGGATTATTCTCTGTGAGTATTTGAAAAACACTGATAACTAACTAAATTTGAGTGTCTTGACTGGAACTCATCCAGGTGACCCATTTTTCGCATTACCAAGTGCGCCTCATGTACTGCCTTTGGAACCAGTCCTCACTGAAGTCTTTTTTGGAAGAAGTACTCCTTTCCAGGCTGATGAATGCTCAACTAGCTACTCAATGTTATTGTGGTATGAATTTTATGAGGAAAGTGGGAAAGTGCAGGGTATTGTAGAGGTGAAAAACTACCCTACACTTCATCTGGAGCATTTCCCAAACTGTGTTTCCTCTGCAGAATATTAATAGAAGTTACAGAAAAGGGTTCCAAAGACAAATTAGTTTGGGAAACACTGGACTGAAGAAAATTGGAAAGGTTTCCTTACTGTGGGACTGCGCAGAGCTTTTATTTAATTGAGATGCCTCGTGGATCTCTAAAGTTATTTTCCCATGGAACACACACACCCACACACACATGCACACTTTTCCTTTTTTTCACTCTTGGGAAAATCTGATCCATGCAGCCTCAGAGCCGTTAAGTATTTCACCTTCAGTCGTCATAGTTACAGAAGTGCCCATGCCTCGATTCTCAATCCATTGCTCTTTGCACTGTATTACGCTGCATCCTAAAACTGTTTCCCATTATCAACAGTTCAGATCTTATCCATCAACCCACCCACCATTTTTGTGCTTTATGGATAAATACAGAAGAGCAGAGGGGGGAAAAAACAGAAATAAAAGAAAGGAAAGAAAGAATAAAAGAGGGAAAGAAGAAGAGAAAGTGAAATGAGAAATTTGCATCAGTTTGGAAGAGGGGATTCGAAGTAAACCAACCAAATGAGACCTGATTTTCTTTGATGCTTTCCTTCACGAGCAATGAGCTGCTGCGGATTGGTCATGACGATGATTCAGTCAGACCACTAATGTGTGGGTCAAGTGGTCCAAACTGCTGCACCCCTTCGATGGACACAAAACAGCTATTGCTTCAATTTACAAGGAAGCTGTGGACAGAGCTTCTGTATATGTCACTGTTAAGTTCTTCAGTACTCTTGGTGGCGTGTCTTTAGTGGTAGGATCTGTGTTCTTCAAAGGAAGTCTGTCTACCATAAGTACTCTCCAAAAGACTTCTTGGACATTGAAAATGCCATGTCATCTGGCATTTATGCCTTTTATTTGAGTTAATTCCCACCAGAAAATTTCAGATTTGCCCGCTGTGTGCTGGATTGTTCTATTGTCAACTGCATATACCTGAATTTCACTCCCTATATGGTTCCAAGTTAGGGTTGACTGAAAATGATGCCGCACAATACTTGGGAGTTAGACGTGAAACAGCAGCCATTATGTCCTGAAGGTCATTGTTGGCTGTGGAGCAAGAGGTGCCAGTGGGTTCCACCTTGTCCTTATGCCTCCCCCCTCCATATTCATCTGTCCTTGCCAATTGTAAGCCCTGGTGCTCAAGGGCAATGCCAGGTCCACCACCAGATGCACTGTTGTGGACTCACAGAGATGGTAGCCTCCAGGAGCCAATGACTCCTACTCTCAGTCCCAGTGCAGGGGTTGAAAGTGCTTCACTTCAAGATTTTCTGGAAACTCTGAGTCACTCACCAGCACCAGGGCTCTTCACCAAATCAACTCCCATTTTCAGACCCTTTCTTCTCCATCTCTGCCCCCCAGTCATCTAAGATCCAATCCCTATATTAAATTCTTCACGTCGTAATATTCATCACAATTTGGCTTCTCTGAGCCCTGAGTAATACACCCCTGAACTCTGGCTCCTGAGTTTTCCTGCTCAGATTTTGATGTTTCCTGTTGGGGTGCCCCAATATCAGATTCTGGTTGCATCTCACTCTACTCTTCTTTCATGGATCAGATGGTGCTTCTGCCCATGCTTCCCTTTTGCTTTGAACCTGCTGTTCTGGAAATGACATCTTTAGACACTGCTATGTGCCACAACCCAAGATTTGCTCTTTTTCTCACCCTCTCACCAGTGTTTGACAAAGGTCTCTAGTAAAAAAGAAAGCAGGTAATTTAATTTATACTACTAAAGAATTCAAAGGGTATATAAAGGTTTCCCTTTCTGTGACTGAAAACTTAAAGTCAGGGATTTGTGGTAGAAATAGAGATAATAAAATGTGGTTCAAAGAGCAGGGATCCTTCTAGCTGGGTCTGTGAGAATAATTAATTATAGGCATAGTTTAATTTGCTTCAGCTGCTAATTTCTAGCTCTTAACAGCATGTGATGTTATGAACACATCTCTTCAATCTTGGTGCAGTGGCAGGATGCTAGTTTTTAAACATCATCCTTGAGAGGATCCTATTGCCGTAAGATCCTTGGGTTTATCTCCGACTTCGTCAGCGTTAATGCCTATAATACAATGTTTTCAAAAGCAGGTGAGGTGGGGGCGGGTGGATTACAGGATGTTCTATCAGAGCAGTGCCACTGGGCGTGTGCCTTTGATTCCCTATTGACTAGACTATTTTATAGTTCTTGCAGGGAGAGAGGTTAATTTGTAGAAAACTGATAGCAATGAGAAATGATTCTTGTTTGAGAGCAAGGCAAACGATTCCTGCTCATTACAACACAAATGAATTTTGTCCGGTAGAGATGCATTTGGTTTCCATCTGATGGAAGAGATAGCCCCAAACACTCCCCAGACATTACAGTTTATTACCTTGTAGAATATTAAATAGTTTTGCATCTACGAGCAAGTTTATTTCAGGATTCCTTTGTCTGACTATATAAATCTATTCTTCAAAATCTCCTTTGAACCTTTAACATTTTACTGGTTTTAACATTTTACTTAACATTTTTCTGGTTTCCTCAACAAGTAATGAATTACATACAATTTTCTACATACATATAATTTATATTTGTATAGCTTATATTTCTATGAGAGTCATGTTTTTAACTTTTTGAAAGGTATACTGCATCAACAGCCAAAGTGATAGTCATATTTCATTTGTACTTGCTTTATAGTATTTATATCATGTTAATATAAACTAAGTTTGAAGTTTCAACTCATTTAAAAATAATTTCAAAGGGCAGCTTCCCTGGTCTTAACTTTTCTTCCTATACATTCTAAAATATTTGGGTGTCTTACCACCTTGCTTGTCTCAATATTTCAATCACTAATAAGAAGTATCTGGAGGGGTTAGAGACCCACTTGAGGTAGGTTAGGCCATCTGTATTGACTTAGCTCTTATTACACTGATGAGAACATGTAGAAACTCCTGCAGTTTGAAACGCCTAAATCTCTTAGCTCTTCCTTTAGGATAAAATGGTAGGAATAGGATTCCAGGCAACCGCAATTGACACATTAAAGTAGACTCAAGAGTTAAGAAGTATCACAGTTTTTATTTTATCAAAACGAATAAGCAAAATAAATCAAGCACATAAAATTGCACAAGGGAGCTAAACCCCGGGGATTCGCTTAGATTCCTCTGGACTTTATCTTTCCCTCTACAATGGCTCTTATCACTCAGTTCTTTACTGGATTCATTTGTGGTTGGACATTATCCACCCCTTTCTGCAGCAAGTCCCTTGATGTTGGAAAACATGTCCCACAATGCCTTGCATCCTAGTTTTCTCACACTCTCTGCCCCTCCCTTCTTCCACATCCTCCCCTTCTTGTGCATCCTTGAAAGTGACATGCTCTTTCTCTACCATCTGGAAAGTTCTGCACACACACGCGTGCACACACACTCCGTGATTCTTGCTCATCCTTCAGCTCAGACAGCATTTCTCATGGAAGCTTTTGTAGCCACTCCAGACCAGAGCAGGCTGTCCTGTTTTACATCCTCACAGACTTTGTGCTTTTCCTTCCAGGCTCTTGTGTGTGATTATTTGTCTCTCTCCCTCATTGTCCATAAAATCCAGGATCATTGTGTCACCACTGTATCCCCAGGCCTGGCAGAATGCCTGGGACATAGAAGGTGTTCTTGAATGAATTAATAAGAGCTCAATGCCTATTTGTTACATGGATGAATAGACGGTTGTTTGGTCTGTTATAGTTCCTAAAAGCAAAAGAAGCTGTCGAAATAGTGTGGCTCTGACTTACTGCTAATGTCTGAATAAAAGAGACCATTCAGATTTTGGACTGAGTTTGACAACGTACTGTATTGGTGAGCTGTGGGGAGTCATTCCCTTACATTTCTAGGGGAACTGGTAACCTTTTTGGAAGACAATGGCAAAAACTTTAAACATTACAAAATTCAACACCTTTTGACCCAATAATTCCACTTGCGAAATATACTCTCTATATGCTTGCACTTTCATGAAATAATCTGTTCAGTGGTATTTACTGTGGCATTTTATATAATAGTAAACTATTGAAACAACCTAAATGTCCAATGATAGGGGACTAATTAAATAATGGAATGAAAATTCTAAGCAATGGAATACTCTGCAGCCATTAAAAAGAGTGAGGTGGGTTTGTATATATTGATATGGAATATCTCAAAGATTATTTTAGCATTAAGTGAAAGAATTGCTACTATGTCTGTGTGTATTTGTATATGCATAGGATGTTTCTGAGACAATGTATAATAGACTGGTCACAATAGTTCCTTTGGGGAGGGGACATGTGTGGCCGAAGGACAGGAGTAGGAAGGAGATTTATGTTTCATTGCATACACATTTTTTAACTTTTAACTTTGTGCCGTTATCATGTATTACCTATTCCAGAAATTATCAAATGTTTAAATCTAAAAAGATTTTTTAAATGCTAAAAAAATTAATAGCTATCTGGGTAGTAAGTGAAAAAATACTAATGAGAATTAGATTTGGATTAAGTCTTTTTGATGTTTCTTTGGCTTTTTCACACCCAAATTTTCACACGTATACTCTCAGTGTATCACTGACCTAAGCAGTCCCTTTAGTCATTCCTTCTCTCTCAATTTCCCCTCAAATTTTCAATCTTTCCAACATCCCCAAAGTCTTATCTAATTTGGAAGCAGGGGACCCCTTATTAGGGAGGCCCAGAAACAGCACTGCTTCTGGCCGATCGCTGAGACTCTTGACACAAAATCTCACCACCCTTGTGAAAGCTGCCCTCACACCCTGGCCTACTGTATTGACTTTGGCAATATTTGTTGGCCTTGTCGTGCCAATAGCGTTATTGAAACTAAATTGAATGAGCATGTGGCTGTGTCCTCCAAGTGTTTTCCGATACAGTTAAATGGAAAACTGTAGATTACTTTTATTTATTTTGTGATAAACCCTTTGTTTATGTTGCTGGTGATCCAGAAAAAGTGGTCTCTTACAACACACCGTGACCTAAACAATGACAAGTTTAATTACTATTTCATTTACCATAGGAGACATTCTACCATGTGTTTCACAGAAATGATTTTTGGCATAACTTAAGAAATGATAAATTACACCCAAGAAAAACAAAAGAGAAACTCAGAGTTTCATAGCAGATGATTGTAAAGAAAACAGTCATTTGCATCTTTGTCTCCCACATTTTCAAAAAACAATGTACTTAAAACAAAAAGACCCAAGAATGGTAAAAACAATTTCATTTTCCCCTTATAATTGGAAACATTTGGAGAAAGCAATTTGTCTACTCAAGCTGCATATTTATGGCTTAATTTTACATAGAGAATGTTATCATACCTTTTCCTCTCATTTCAATGTTCAAAAATGACTAATATTATGTTATTGAAACAAATGAAGCAAGTACAATAGCATTGCTATCTATGTGTACCCAGTATAGCTGTCCTTTGTATTCCAAGATGCTCTAGGTACGTGTTCAGCTAGCCTGCGAGTTCATATAAGGATGGAGACAGAGCTAGAAATGCTTTCCACACCCCAATCAGTAACAACAACAATTGTGTGGCCAAGTTGCCTGCGGACAACATGAATTTCTGGTCTTTGATGCTCACATGAAACCACCATAAAAACCGAGATTCATATAGAAACACTCAGAGGACATTAGTACATCAAGGAATTCTCTAATTGCTTTTAAACAGCCTTATGATTTTCTGCATCCTCTCTTTCCTTTGAATTATCTTTTAATTATTTGAAACTGCTTTGAAAGGAGCTACATGTGTATCATCTCATCAATGAGACAGTCTTAACTTTCATTGTTAAGAACCAGCACTGATTTCTATTTTTCAGAAATAATGACTTTGGAATTGTATTACCTTTTTGGAAGCTAAAAATACTATCTTTCACAGTTTCCAGAGCTAAATCTATTTATATCGACTAAGCTCAAGTTGCAGATGAATTAATTCAATAAGCCAGGGATACATTCGTCAGCCCAATTATCTCAGTAGGTTCATTGAGAAGCTATGTTTTTTTCAAATCAGCTGATCCAAGGTAGTTACACTGAGGGTTTACATGGCTCTAATGGGTGACTAATTATTCCTATTTAAAAATTTAGTGACTAAACCCACCTTAGCTGTGTTTTAGGGCATCGTACATTGAGGACTCAATTAAGCAATTATTCCCATGCTGTAGTTGGCCCAAGATTATTTCCTGAGGAAAATTCTGACTCTATGCTGGTACCAGCCCTGTTTGCATGAGTTGGTGTCCCTGATTGGACTCCTTAGTTTCACAATAGAATACTAATCTTATCAACTTCCCCTCTCTTTCTTAAAAGTACACAGATTCTCTTCTCATAAAGGTAAAAGATAGAACTGCTTTCAACAACAAGAAATAGAAAACTCCTCCACCAGTAGGATAGACCGTATTTGTTAGCATATTATTTCATTATTTACTTAAGAATCTGCGGTGGCCTGTCTCAAGATTGGACTGACAGCTCAAAGTCGCTAAGACCCAAGCAGTCTCTATCTTCTCTCAAGACCATCATGAGCTAGTTGTTTTTTCACTCCATGCTTTTTGCCTCATGATAGCTGTCACCACACCAGACATCACATCCATGTTCAAGAAAGGAAGGAAGAAGAGAGAGAAAGGCTTTTATAGAAAAAGACAGGCAAGAGAAATGGAGTTAGGAACGGCTGTTCTGTTAGCCAAGCAGTGAGTGGCTGCCTCAACAAGCCAGCAGATTGCCCAGACTTCCTGACTTCATCAGAGTACTGCCTCGGGCTGTCTGCTACTCGTCTCCTGTTGAACTTACATGAGAGTCAGGCATTCTCCCCACTCCTCTAGAAACCTGAGCTCTGTCCTGGAAAGCTGCTGAATCACTAGAGATCATACATTTTGCCCTTTGCAGAATCACTATCATTTCATTGAATATTAGTGATGTATCTTAAATGTTCACGGAATTTCTTATGCTGTAGGATCCGAGCCTATGAAATCCATTATTGGGATGTACTGTAAAAATATTTTTGAGGACAGTGTCCATGCATTGCTCCCTACTCCCAAAGTGAAGCCCTAAGAGATTTCTTTTAGAGCTCAGCGCTGGGAAAGAGTTGTTTGTTCGGGGAAATTGATGTGCTGGCTTCTTTCTAACACAAATACTGTGAAGCATGGTCCCATCTACTTAGCCTTGGGTACCAGTCAGCACAGACCCAACCTTGGCCCACAGCTGCAACAGCATACAGCCCCAGCAGAGGCCCATTTGTCTTCTTGTTCTCCCTGATGTTTTTCATTTTGTTACTGCTTTATTGACTGTCTCCTATTGTAACCCATCTCAAATTTTCTGTGGAAAACAGATAATCAGTAGATAGGGAAGAGAGATATAATGTGTTGTTATTTCAACACGTTTTATCAAAGCCAACTCAAAAGGCTGAAATCCCCACAATGGTGAATTAAAGGGGCCCTCTGTGGAGAATGACTGCACTGAAACACAGCACATTTTTTCTTACTACATAAAATGCTCCCAGCAGGAAAGGATCCTTAATGACCAGAGATTAGGTCCCAAAATTCGTACATTGTTTATACGTTTGTGTATTTCATTTCCCAAGGTTTTTTTTTCACTAATTCAATGCTTAAAGATCACCAAAATATTAGTATTAACCTACATTGATCTTTACTTTTACAGATGTCTGTGTCCGTGACTAGTTAGCTAGTTGCCCGTCAAAAATGCATCTTCTTCTTCCGTATGAACACAACTTCAGTTTAGTTGGAGGTGCCAAAGTGCCCAGCTAAAACTCTTATAATTCCCAATTTCCTTTACAGCATGGAATGACCATGTGACCTGATTCTGGCCAATGAGATTAGCCGGAATTTGTTAGAAGGGATTCCTAGGAAAGCCCCTTGAAGGGGTAGACTCAGCTGGCATTTTAGTTTGAGTTCCTCCAAAGAAGATCGTGAGCCAAGGACTGGGGTGCAAGTGGTTTACTTGGGAGGTGGTCATAAGAAACAGAAATGGAGGGGAGAGTGGGAAGGGGAAGGGAGAAAAGCCAATGAAGGGATCAATGAACCAGTTACCAGTGGGGGCCTCAGACCCACTAGGGACCCTCTGAAGAGCTTTTAGAACGTGCCTCACGACTGTGTCATTGGAGGACAAGCAGGTTGGGGCCTCTTGTTCTCTATTGGTTGTGATCACCCTGGGGCTGTTAAGTCCCCTCCACTAACCAGTTGCTCTTGCTTGTGGTTGGGTGGTGCTCTGTGCCCCCAGCAAGGCAAAGAGATGCTGCAGTATGGCTGATGTGTGATGCTCATAATGTGCATGGAACTCTGTGCACAGCTGGCTGAAATGAAGAGGCCAAGGGAATGTGGCTGGAGCATCACATCTACCAGAGCTAGCGTATGCCCATCCTTCCTTCCGCCAGAATGCAAACATGACAGCTGGAACTCTAGTAGTTGTGAGCATGAAAGAAACTCTAGTAGGCCATATCCTAAAATGGGCTGACTGGAAAGCTGGAAGAAGCCTAGGGCCCTGATGTCACCATGGAACTAATAAAGCCTTGGACCATATAACTCTGAGCTTGTCACACAAGAGAGAAATAAACCTTCCAGTTGCTTAAGATTCAGTCTTTTGGTTTCCTGTTAAATATTGCTGAACTCAGTCCTAACTAATACACATCCCTAGTGCTCGTCACACTCACTAGAATCAGCTACGTGGGTACCGTTGATAAAACACTGTTTTTTCATTGTGACTAAGTCCCTCTGATTCAGTTCAGGCTGGATTCCTTCTCAGTGAAAGCTATCCAGAGGAAACCTTTCCCACTTTGACTTTTTCTAAATTGTCTGGAAATCAAGCAGCATTTTTTTTTCCCTAGGCATGATGTTAAAAACATCATTAAGCATCTGAGTTCACTGAGTTTTTCTTTTCAACAGATCTCGTATTAGCAGAGGGTAACTGCTGTAACAAACAATCCCAAACTCTCAGTGGCATGTCGTGATGAAGATTTATTTCTTGATTATCTCACAACCCAAAGCAGATCGGAGGGGCTCTGCTCCCTGCAGTCATCCAGGGACTCAGGGGTTCCACAGGTGGTTCCATGGTCAATACTTCGACGTAGTGTACTCCACTTCTGCCACATTCTCTGATCAGAGCTCAGTCACGTCATGGCCGTGCATATCTGCGGGGTAATCTGGGAAATAAGGTTTAGCTGGGCGAGCAGGAGGAAAAGAAGGTAGATACTAGTGAACACTGAATGTGCCTCTGCCACAGATGTCAGTGTTTACAGAAGGTTCCAGACGAAGCTTCCCAACACTGACCAGGGCCAGGAGAGTCCTGCTACCGTGGTCTCCAGAGATCTGTACTCACGTCCCTCTAAAACTGTTTTCACAAATTGTGTACCCCCTTGCGTTTTAAAGTGTACATCTGAAATTTTTCATCATAAGTAAGTGTAAATACTTGTGAAAGGATGCAATTTCTGGCATGTTGTAAACATCGACCTGTGTGACGGTGGTGATGGTCTGCCGCCCAGAGCCCCTCCGAGGAAGGACTTGTTGCTGCCCACCCTGGGAGTGCTGCCAGCCCCTGCCTGCAGCCCCGTCAGGTGCCTCACTTGCAGAACTGCCTCATCCAAGGTCACGTCCTTTCCCAGGTGACCCACATCCCATGAGTGATTGTGGGGGCGGTAGTACAAAGGCACAGGGCTGGGGCAGGCAGCTCGGACAGACACTTCTGGTGGCAGAGCTCCGGTGGGGTGGGCCACATCCGCCACGGGGCTGCACAGCAGCTTGAATCCTCTGCCACTCTGCTTCCTCCTTCTTCTTTCCATGGGGGTTCTTCCCAAGGGCATCACTAGTGAACATTTTACACACCAAACTCCACGGGACAATCCCCTTCCCAGAGACCCAACCTGCAACAGCATTTCAAATAAAATGATCATATTCCTCTGGGGTAAAATGTGTGAATAAATCTAAATTCATTTTTAAAAACATTTCTTAAAACCATAAGGCTTCAAGCAATTAAAAACATATTCTGAGTTGAGTTGTCATTTCATTGTTATTGCAATTGATCAAAAGAATTACTCATTAATTTTGATGATTTTTAAAAAGAAAAGAGGTTTTTGGAAATGCTTCTCTTACTGTGATGGAAGGGGATATTTTGGTCTCTAGAATGAAGGATCAACAATATTTGAAAATTACGCCCTTGTCAGGCACTCTGAAAGTTTTCATACCTTGAAACAGTTCACTTGACAACATTCAGGAAGGGTAAAGACATGCCTTGCTTTTATAAAGTGGGAGAAGGCCGATTTCAAAATCAGCATACCTCCTGATCAGCTTTAGGAAAGAGTACAATCGCAAGTTGATTCTCTAAAAACCATCCGGGTCTGGATCCTAGATCACATTGCTAGTGTACCCTTTGGAAAATATCTGTGCTCAACTTGAAGACTGCTGTCCATGGCACAAAATTCTACCATTTGTTCTTTCCCTCGTTTCTGTTCTGGACACTTCTATCATACCAATCAATTCCAGAGCACCTTCCCAGAGAAACATCCCCTCTCATGGTCGCCTGTGATTGCGTGGTTCCCGAGGCCCTGCCACAGGTGATTGGACCAGGGGTGGCAACTGATTTGACAACAGCCGATGTATAGGTGGGCCAGCAATCAAGGGCCTGGCATAAAATGATGAACTGAGCCAATCAGAGGCTCTCTTTCTGAGGTATTTGAATTAGGGTCCTGGAGAAAGCCAGCAGTTAGAAGAGAGAGCAGAAGGTGAGGGGACTCAGAAAGAGAGGAGCCCAAGGGCAGAGTCACAGCCACGGGGACCGGGGCAGGTCAGAGCCACGTGGGACAGGGGCAGAGAGCCTACGTGGGAGATGCCTGGGGCCTAGAGTGCAGTGGGGACGTGACTGTGATTCCTAGGTTCTCAGAGCTCCCGAGTTCTTCACTGTCGAGGGCCATAATGACATTCTGGCTCTCTACTGCTATGTAACAAACCACTTCAAAATTTAGTGGCTTAAAACAAGCCATTTATTTTGCTTATGAATCTGCAATTTGGGCAGAGCATGGTGGGAACTACTCATCTCTGCTCCATGACCTGGGACCTCAGCTGGGATGACTGGGGGCCCAGATCACAGAGTTAGTGGCCCAAATTCAGGTCTCTAAATTCTAACTATGGTACTCCTCTCATCCCCCAGGTGGCTTATTGGTTGAAAGGTGGACGTCATTGGTATGTGCGAGTTGCTGGAGTCCCATCACCCCTTCCATCTTCTTCCTGGAGCCATTTTTCCCTCACACTTCACCTCCGTGGCCAGCACAGAGCTCTCCACGGTTTGAAGGATGTCAGTCATACCAGCAGCTAAGTCCAGTTGTCTGCCTCTGACCTGAGCACTGCTGATTCAGGGCGCAGATGGAGGCCCCGTGCTATGGGTGGGCCAAGGCAAAACCTGGCCAGATGAGGTCTTGCTTCACCCTGGAAGAATTATTATTATTCAGGGAAATGCTGGGAGCACCGAGGAATGAATATAGAAAGATCACAGTGTTCTTTAAAGATGTCCCAATCATCCTTTCATCCAGAGGCCTCAGGCTGGTGGCCAACAGAGGAAAATCTGGCCCATACATATATTTATCTTGTTTGGTCCATACTGTGCTTAAAAAAAAAAAAATCACCAACTTTGAAAATTTGGGAGAATTTGCATTTAAAAATGACTTTCTAGCTTCTCTTGAAAAGACTGAAAGACATGGAAACACTGGGCCACTTTCTCACACGGTGCGTGTCAGGTGGAGCTGAGTGACCCCAAGTTCCCAAGTGGCAGGTCCCCTCATCTAGACCCCCTCAAGTGGCTCCTTCCGGCTTCCGATTTTGGGATTCTCGTGGCTTTCAAAGGAAACATGAGTGCGGTCACTGGCTGGAAAGAATGTGTGTGGCAACATCTTGCTTTTGCATTTCATAAAATGCCGTCCCAGGCCTGAGTACTTTTGAGTAGCTTTGTTTCAAGGACTTGAGCTGACACAGTGACAGAGATCGATGCATAAGGAACAGGAGGAAGAAGACGGGTGCTGGGCTGGGAGAGGAGGGGTGCTCCTCCTCTGTGCGCTGGAGCACGGACCCTCCCTTTAAATGACCCTGCTGCCTCTGTAGACTGGCAGCGCAGTCATGGCGAATAGGCCCACAGGGGCCAGAGTTTAGCTTCAAGCTTGCTGCCCAGAGGTCAGGTCTGAGGATTCTACAAGTATGAGGGAGGCGCCTTTGTCATGTGACATTAGCTTCTCCCGGCCACATATTTATACTCTTTTAACCACATTTCTCATAATCATTTTGTCATCTATTAAATGCAAATTCCCTATGACGGCATTGTTGGCACAGCAGGTCATCTAGCTTAACCCCACTGCCTAGTGGCGGGGAGTCCTTTGTGGAGGACCCGGGATTCTATAAGTCTTGCTCTGACTCCAGGCCCCAGCAAGGCCAGGGGGCTCCAGAACTGGAGCTGAAGGCAGAGTGTTCTCTTCAGCATCGGTCACGTTTCCTTAGGCCACCCCAGCCTGGCCTAAAACAACACCACAGCGTTTCTCTGGCTCTCCTCCCAGCAGAGGCACTCCAGACCTTAGTTAGCCTTGGGCTTTCTAGGGAGTATCTCCGACACACTCAAGTGGCCCTTTCAGGTGCCACCTGGCATTTGCCATCTTCCTCCTCTGATGCTGTGTTTTTCCCTGTTGGTACCTGCAGCCGAGGCCACCCAAGCTCCCTAGAGGCGATCATGTTAGGCTATCATGATCCCCGCTGGCGTGATGGCTCCAGCAGGGACCTCTGGAGAAAGGACTGTCGTCACGCTGAGCCCCACAGCTGCACGCTGTCACATAGAGCACTGCTGCCCGGGCCCCGCATCTTCGAGCTCTGAGCTTTGCTGACTGCTGCAGCCTCCTCTCTCAGGACTCAGCAATGGTCCTTGGGGCTGAGGCTGAGGACAGCTCCAGTGGTCAACACCACGATGAGTGTTCAAAGCCACCCTCCTTTCTGCTGTCCCATTGTTCTTGTGCCAAACCTGGGCCCTCGAATCCTTCTGCCGTGAGCACTTCCTCCAGTCCCCCAGTCCTCCAGACTGGGCTGAATCCTAGGCCTCAACACGGCTCAGCTTCCACTGGGACCCTGCACATGGAGCCACCTGGGGCTTTCTGGGACACCAGCCACACAGACTGTTTTCCTGACTCCTCTAGATAAAATAGTGTCCCCCACCCCTCTCAGTCTCCCCTAAGTCCCCCCTCTCTGTCTCCTTCCTCTGCTTATATTTTTCTTGTCATCGCTTCTTGTCAAATTACATCTTTATTCTCTGTTTATTGTCTATCTCCTGTCAACTAGAATGTGAGCATAAAGAGCAGAAATCCTGTTTTTGCTGCATGCTGTATTCCTAGCACCTAGGTGTATTCCTAACAGCTAGCACCTAGCACCTAGAACAGTGCCTGGCACACAGCAGGTGCATAACAAATACGTTGAGTGAAAAGTGCAGAGGGATTTATTTTCCATTCCATAAACACGACTTCTTTCATTTATTAGCCACAGTTAAGAAACTGAAGACGTGGAGAAGAGACTATAGGATAGGAGAAACTTATAAGGCTTTGTCTGCCTTTTGCAATCTGCATTGGCAATAAAAATGGCCAAAAAGGAGGGTGAGCCCCAGTGGCCTAGTGATTAAGTTCAGCACACTCTGCTTTGGTGGCTCAGGTTCAGTTCCCAGGCACAGAGCCACACCACTCGTCTGTTGGTGGCCATGCTGTGGCAGCGGCTCACATACAAAAAGAGGAAGATTGGTGGTGAATGTTAGTTCAGGGGAATCTTCGCCAGAGAAAAAAAAAAAAAGCCAAAAAGGAGAGGTAAGATGTTAAGATTCTTTCCAAACTGGTACAGGCTTGATCACTTTGAAGGATGATGGCATTCCTGTGGGATGAGGAAAGATGTCAGTCTCCTACAAAATGTAGTGGGCTGTTCTGTGTCCAGTTGTGTTTCCTCTGAGTTTGGACACACTCATTTTCTTATTTGTTATTGTGTCACAGGGTACAATCTCAACCGATATCTATGGTAGAATGACAATGTTCCTGGCTCTGTGCTAGCTTTGGGTACAGAGTGGCAGATGACATTTGGGAGTGAGACAATAAATAAGTAATCAAACAGACAGGATAATTTCAGATGGTGACATGATAGGGCATGGCACTGAGTGGGTTCTGTTACCTCTTGTGGTAACCTGGCTCCTAGTTCTCAGAAGATTGATGATGCAATTTAGGCTATGGAAATAAGCACGTTAAATTGCATTTTAAAATATCTAAACCCAAACGGGAGACCAAGAAAGTTGGGTCTGGAAGCCTTAATAGCACTTACAAATTCACTGACAGTTCACTGGCCTGTCTATTTTCTTTCTGAAGATGATTTATTGGTCAAGTCTGGGCTCATGATTCTGTCTCCCTTAGCTTATCATATCCAATTTTTAACAGGATCCATTCCAATAAGTACTTATTAAGGACCTACCACGTGTCAGGTTTAGAAGCAGGAGATATGGAAAGGAACGTGACGAATGTGACTAGTCCTCTTGGTAGGAGCTGAGAGGGGGCTTTGGAAGCAGGCTGATCTGGGCTGGGATCCCTGCTCCTTCTCTTCCTTACTAGCTGCTAAATCTTGCCTCTGAGCCACTTTCTTCTTTGGTAAAATGATAATATCCAACTCACAGAGTTGTTAGGATATTTAAACTAGATAAATGATGTAAATTCTCAGCCCCGGTGGCATCATATAAAGGATGTTCCCCAAAGGACGCTATCTCCTCCCTGCGTCATCTGGCTTCCGGGAGCCACCAGGAGTCTGGAGTGATTTAGTGACAGATCCCCCTGAATAGGGACTTCACATTTAAGAAACTGGTACACATGAAGTCTTCAAATGTCATCGGTTCCCCAGAATGGTGGGGCAAAGGAAGGCACGGCTGTGACCGGAGGTGGTGCCTCCTCTGTGTTCAGGGCGTGGACAGCTCACGGGAGCAGTCAGCTTCTCTGGGGCTATGGCTCCCTTTGGGCACAATTATCATAATTCATGACAATGTGGGTATCTAATAATAGTCTTTTTCCTCTCAAAGAGCAGGGGGCTGCTTTGCATATTTTGGATCCTTTGTAGAGCCCTAAATCACTTTGTAATGTGAAACATGTCTGTGGAGAGCCTTTGTGCTGTTTGTTCTTATGGTTTCATGCAAAGATTGAGCAAGAAGAATTTGTTATAAACAGCTTGCAATTATTTAGTAAAAAAATATAAAAATAAAGTTGGATGGGCATCAATCAGACTTCTGAACAAATCCAAGCTCCTTCAGCAAGAATGGTCAAGTGCAATGGCGCACAGGGTTCTGACCACAGACCTACGTTCATCCTAACTTAAAACTGAGCCCTGTCTGCTTCTAGGGCCTCTGGTCTGTGAGTGGCTTGTAACCATGGATGAGGGAAAACACCTCCCCAGAACCCACCTGCTGGACACACTCACCCACATGGAGAGTCAACCTCAGACAGATTTGAAAGAGCAGTTCTCAGTTTTCGGAGGCTGGAGGTGGGGAGATGAAGAAATTCTATAAGAGAGATGGTGTGGGACTTTCCATCTCTTTTTCTTCTCTGTAATTTCTGGTTCAAATTTTCATGTTTATGCGTTGCAAGATTAATGTGGCTTATGAAAAGCCATCTGCTCCTTCTGCCACTTACTTCATCACCAGGAATCCACGGGTGGAAAGGGACTAGCAGAGTGTGCGTGTGTGCATGTGCGTGTCTGTTTGTGTGATAGAGACAGCCTCTCATGATTCCATTACGGTGAGATGCCTTGAGAGTAACTGCAGTAGCAGCGAAAGTCTTGATTTGTGTATTCAGTAAGTCATTGTGACAGAAGAAGCACCCACGCAGTTGATCTTTTGAGATGATGGTCAAACTAAGGGCAAAGATACTTTGCTAATTGTGTCCATCCCATTTTTGATAAACAGACCCCATTCTTTCCTCTAGCCTAACAGAGTTACTGAATTTGCATATGACATTTCCATGGCTCTGCTGACTTCATTAATTGCAATCTCTATCTTTATAAACTACTTTATAAATAATTGTATAAACCTAGAGCGAGCTCTCTTTCCAGTCTTGCTATGTCACTTTTCTGGTTTCTGCTGGGGCTGTCTTATGAACATTTGATGTCTCCACAGTACATACTCAAGAAGAATAGCGTGTTCTGCTGTAGATGAGGTTTACCATTTTTCTTTCCACAAATGGAACCTGAGAGGAGTCATTTCCCCTACATTCTTTCTCAAATGAAGCCACTAATGCAGATGATTTAAATGACATAATTGTGTGTGTGCTGTGTGTATATGTATATTTTGACTAACCATGGGAATGCTGTTCTGGTATTCCTTAGACTGATTACTTCTACCCCAAGATTTCCCCGTCAGCTCCCAGCCTCTTGTCAGAGGCCTTTCTGGTTGAGTGAGAAAAGCAAGGCAGCACCACACTGCGTGGGGAAGGACACGTGGTTTGTGTTTACTGCCGGGAGGGGCTCCCCGCTCCAAAATGACAACGTGAAGACAAAGGAAACGCAGTCACCACTGTCCTGACGTAGACGTTAGCTTTGGAAAATGTGTCTTCTGAAACGCCACCTCCCCCACCCTTGCCATCCAAATGAGGGCTCTCTCCAAGAAAAACATCAGCGGCTCCAGCTCTGCGTTCGTTATCTTGCACACCAAGTCTCTTTTCATAGAGGTGCTGCTGGGTGTATTTCAATGTTTCCAAGGGTGGACTAAAACAGTGTGCTGGCCATCAGCCTTGCTAGTAGTTGATGACAGGTATTTGCCATCTGCAGAGAAATACATGAAGATGGAGGAGACCAAAGCAGGTTCTTGTGATGTTTTAATAATATCCCCCCAATACCACTCACACACAGACTGAGTCATCGCCTCCTCTGTTCCCAGAGTTCTTTATTCATGCTACAACTATGGAAGTCACACTGAACACGCCTGCCTCAGCCAATTAACCACGAGCTCCTTAAACTCAAAGATGTGACTTGCTGACGTTTGATCCTCAGGAATTAGGGCAATGTCTAGGATATCAAATTGATGCCTGCTGATGGAGTAGTTGAATAGAATTTCACCTGCTTCAGCATTTACAAGGACCTCCACATACGTCAGTATATCTGAAGATTCTAGATGCCCTGTATCTTCAAGCCCTCCTTTGGCTTTGGCTGCAATAGCGCCCCAGTGCAGCCACACGTGGACCAAAACCAGTAGTTTAGCATGGTGGACACCACACAACAAATCAGTTAACTGAATTTTCCCCTAGTTAGCCAGTGGGCCTGATGCTTTATCTAAATTTTAGAGTCAATAATTTACAAGCATAAGCAGCTCTAGAATTGCTTTGGCATCTTGGGTTTTATCCTCTAAATTAACAAGAAAAATAGAATCATCTTTTAAGAAACACTAGAGGAGAATACTTTTACATGTTTTATATCATCTGAACTTTTTTAGTATAAAGTACTTTTTCAAAACTCACCTATTTTGACTGAAATAAAGAAATCATTAAAAGGAGAATGTGGAGTTAGTCTACAGAAGAGGTTCTCAAACTTTAGCGAACATCAGAATCACCTGAAGGCCTTGTTAAAACACAGGTGCCTGGGCAGAGCCTGAGACCACTGACCTGGACAGTGAATTCGATTAGACAGTGATTTTAGTGGTTCAGATTTGAGTTTATCAGTTGTTTGATTTGATGTAATCAGGCTGATGTCATTAGATATGTGGTCTCCATTTCTATTTGTCTTATCACTTTTCCTCATTTAAACAAAACATGCATTTACTTGATGGAGACACCACATTAGTAGGATGGCAGAATAGTGTAGTGGTGAACAGCAACGAAAGCCCTGATCCGCAGCATTTGCCTCCCATGGGATAGATCCCCCTACTGTGGCCGACATCACGCTGCCAGCAGCTTTGGACTGGAGGAGGCCCAGCCCTGTTACCTACTAGCCACGGCTTGCCTAATCTTTTTTTCTTTTTTCTGCTTTTTCTCCCCAAATCCCCCCATTACATAGTTGTATATTTTTAGTTATGGGTCCTTCTAGTTGTGGCGTGTGGGATGCCACCTCAGCATGGCCTGATGAATGGTGCCATGTCTGCGCCGGGATCCGAACCGGCGAAACCCTGAGCCGGCAAAGTGGAGCGCGCGAACTTAACCACTCGGCCATGGGGTCAGCCCTGCCTAATCTTTTAAGCCTTAGTTTTCTTATCTGTGAAAGAGAGCTAGTCAATTCTCCTTGGGCTGCTGGGAGTAGTAGTGAAGCGGGCTCCGGATCACCAAGCACACGTGCACTCCGTAGGCAGTGGCTGTGGCATTAAAGGAACTTGCACCCAACACACTCCGCTCTCAGGTAGCTGTGCTTTTGCTGTTTTAAATGCTATTTTTTGTAAGAATTCTGCTGAGAGCTCTAACATGTCCCGGATCTCTTTTGTATAAAATGTCCTACGGTATGCTCCCTTGGTCTTTGCTTCCATGTGATGCTGTAAGGATCTATTCAGCACCCAGGCTCAGCTCTACTGGCACAGAGTTAATTGCATTGAAAAGTTTGCACCGAACGTTCTATTTACACTTCTCATTTCTTTGTACATCATTGACCTGGTTCTTTGTTATATCACCCAGAAGATTTCATCTTCTGTGTCAACCTCCATACTGATAATTGGGGTCTTTTTTAGCCATTTATTCCCTGCCTTTCCTGGGTAAATTCATAACCTAAACCCTGGTCTGGTGCTTGCATTGTAAATTATCCTGCATTCCTTCCACCCAACACCATGTGAAGGGGTCGGCAACCTGTAAGTGGTTAAAAGTAGGCATGGGATTTATAATTGTGAAAAAACTGGAAACAACTCAAAGGGCCAACAATGGGGGATTGGTTAAGTCAAGTCTGTATAGCCACAGGATGCCCGCTAGGCAGCAATTAAAAATGACATTTGTGAAGTGTTTCTAAGAATATAAGAAAATGCTATGACTTGTTCTTTGTCAGAAACAGTACATGCACACACATACACACTCAGACCAACGCTGTGATCTCAACTATACATAAACAACAAAAATGCTTAGAGAAAAGTCTAAAAGAAAATACACTAAGATATTCAAATTTGTTGTGGCTGGATGGAAAGATTAAGCATGATCCTTGCTCCCTCCATCTTTTTCCTACCCTTTCCAGATTTTATATAATAACGTCTCCTGCTTATTGAGCACATGAGTGCCAGGCACGTTGGTAGGCCATTTGTATATATTGTCTGTCACCCCCAGGGCAGAAGTCAGAGTAGGTTTTATTCCGACTTTATGGGTAAGAACACAGAGGTACAGCAAGACCAGCCAGTTCGCCCAGGGTGACACACTAGTAAATGAGAGGACCAAGATTTGAAGTCGCATCTGTTGGGCTCCAAACCCACCCTCTTTCCACCACACCACACTTTGAAGATTATCCATTGCTTTTATGATGTAACAAACATTGTTTTTAGAAAGCATAGGATGAAAAATTTTAAAATAGTGATGAAAACCAAGGCTAGAGACCATTTAAAGGCAGAAAATTATGGGTGGAGAAGGTTGCACTCAAGGCCACTGCTTAATAAATCTTCTGTATAATTTGGAAAACTGCCTTTCCTTCCCACCAGCAGAATCAGCCTTGCACCGAGGCATGCGGCTCAGAGAGCTGAAAGCAGGCTCAAGGTCAGCTGCCTTTCCCTTTTGGAAGAGGGCAGCGATGCAGTGAACAACCTGTGCCACGGCAACTGGCCACCCCAGCGAGGCATCAGAAGGAGCACATCCCTAAGAGGTGGATGCAACATCTCTTTCATCTGTGTTCCCACTCTGCTCTCCCACCTTCCCTTTCTCCAAGCTTATTGCTTTGGGTTTCTTGCTGACTGCCCTCTCTATTTTGAGGCCTTGTGTGCTAAGAGGGGCGTGTGTTTGCTCTATCTCCCCTTCAATGCCCGTCACTGGATGGTAGTATCTTTGCTTTATGTCTTGGACAACAGGTTTATAGGCAGGACCTTGCAGTGTTCAAGATGATAATTATTTACCCTGAGGATAGAAGATTTAAGAGTATAGACTTGAAACCAGTGAGCTTTGAACCGAAGCTTAAGCCCTCTCCACTTTCGCTGAAGTACCATTTAGCACCTCCGTTAGCATCCTCTGTGATCCCACAATTTGTTGCCCATCTCTATCAGTGTACACATTGTGCTTTATTGTAATCTGTTTATGTCTTTGTTTCGGACATTAGACCAGGAACTCCCTGAGGGCAGGACCCTGTCTTCCTTTCTCTATACCTGGCACACGGATTTGGTCAGAAAGGGTGTGAATGGCCTCATCTCAAAAAACTGAGTAGCCACACGTGACCTTGAGCAATCACACAGTGTGGCCCAGACAAGCGTCACAAACCATTCAGGACGTCGTTCTTAAAGTTCCTCATGAGCTCAATTTCTCAGAGAACATGGAATTCTTTCTACTTCCCACCAAATCCTCTCCAGCTTTAATTTCAATCCCTTCCCATTTTTTCAGCCTTGAAGACCAGAAAGTATAGTGACTGGTTTTGCTTTATAAAAGTGCTCACATACGTTTTTATATGTTTATACTTGCCTTGTTCCAAAAAGGTTTTCAATTGGCTTATAAGAACATAAAATCTCCAACAAAACAGCATGAAAGTAGGAAAAAAAGAGAAATGAAAGGAAGAGAGAGAAACAAGGATAGGGACATAATCACTCACATAATGGAAGGCACAAGTCAAGTTCTTATGAAGAAGGTTGGCAACTTCTTAGCCATGGGAACCATTATACAGCATCAAGTTTGACCCAGAGACATGGCATTTAAGCCACCCCTACCTGCAGTCAACTATGTCTCATTCCCAAACATTTGGGCATGGTGGTCTCATGGCACAAACTGAAGTTCACCCCCCTGACCAGTTCCCACCAAAACCTGCCCGAGGGAGGAGAGACCAGATCTCTCTCAGTCTTCCTGCTGATTGATTTGAAGCCCAACTTGAGTCCCCATGAGCCTTGCACAGGGCAATGAGTGTGATGGCAAGACCACCCCAGTCAGTCCTGTGTCAAGTTCACCCTACCAAAGGAAGGATGCGAAGATGTATTTGGCAAACTTTTCCAAAAATCCACGAGAGGTGTGGTTTCTTAGTTGAGTGATGAGCGGAAAGACACCAAGAAGAGATCACAGAGTAAAAAGCATTATCCTAGGACCTATGGATGTTTCCAAAATTGTGTTTTTTAAAAGTTCTTGAACATAAAAAGAATTACATACTAGAGGAGGGGGGCATAGCACCCCAAGGCTGTAGATGCCAGACACATGCACACTGTAAATACACGGACATGATGGAGTCACAAGTTTGACTCCCTTTCAAGAGAAGAAAAAGTGTCTTAAGTACCTCTGGATTACACAGACAACAAAAGGAGGCAGAGTTGACACACTCACCATGCTTTTTTCTGCATTTCAGCTTAATTCACTCAGGTTGGCTTTCTCCAGTCTCTCAGCATCACCATCAGAGAGCAATTGAATCTTTTCCTCCAGCTGCACTTAAAAAAAATCCTAGGGGGCTGACCTGGTGGGGTAGTGGTTAAGTTCACATGCTCCACTTTGGTGGTCTGTGGTTCGCAGGTTCAGATCCTGGACACAGACCTAGCACCAGTCATCAAGCCACACTGTGGCAGCACCCCACATACAAAATAGAGGAAGATTGGCACAGATGTTAGCTCAGCTACAATCTTCCTCATGCACACACAAAATAATGATAATCCCAGTGCAGGAGACTGATTGGCCAGGATTAGGTCAGGTGTTCACCCCTGAACCAATCAACCATGGCCAGATGTGTGTGAGAGGGATGCTGTGATTGACTCAACGTTAGTCAAGGACTTCCTTATTCAATGGACTGTGGCTCAAGAAATGAAGTTGAGTAAAAACTTCGAAGCCCCTAGTTGAATCACAGGCTGGAGAGGTGAAAGCAGCACTTCTCTGAAGAAAGGGAAAAAGAGCTAAACAAGACACGAGGCATCTGTCACACTGCCAACCCATAGCTGTCACATAGACAACAGCCACCATGGAGTGGACAGGCCTGGCAGATGGGGCATCATAAAGCAACTTGTTTCCTAATAGGATGCTTCCTGCCCAGCAGGTGAGACAGAAGCTCCCTGGGCTATGGGTTGGGTGCACAACATCTGCATTCGTATATAGAGTTCAGGATAGGGCTTGGAAGGGTACAGGTGGGTCTTCTTTCTCAGTATTTCTCAGGCAGTGAAATAACGGATATAAGGTCAAAATAAGAAAATAAATGAATGTTCATATTATTTTCTATATGCTACAGAAATGATATAAATGTACATGCATGAAACAATAAAAATATAGAGTGAAATCATGAAATCATTTTTAAAGAGTGCTCTACAATAAATGCATTTTAAGTATTTCACAAAAATATTTAATAATCCTTAATAGTTCTCAGCCCTTCTTGGTTTTGTGATCTCCTGTAGCTCTTTCAGCTTTCAAAAGAACTTGTTGCTAAAAAGATGGGGCTTCAGTCATTCATTTGACAACAGTATAGTGTGTCCATGTTCCTCGCCGGTTACTGTGCTAAGGGCTATGCATATAGTGCTGAGCGAGTCAGAAACTGTCCTTACCTTCATGCAGTCTGCATTCTAATGGGGAGGACAACTGTAAACAAGGATTGCAGATATGATCTTAAAGAGAACAAGTTCAGGGAGCCGTAAACATTTCAAATGAGTTACCCTTGTCACACATCAAAGAGGCTCATCACTGTCGAAGTGAAGCCCAGGCTTGCCCCTGTCCAGGTTCCAGAGCATAGACCCACTCTCCTCAGAGCAGAGGAGACCTCCAGGTGCATACAGACCAGCTGAAACTGGGATTGGAAAGGCTGGATGGGGACTTGTGCTCTTGGTGGCTCTCCGTTCCCAAAACTTAGTTAAACCATAGATTCGATAGTTCTCATCCACTTGCAACAAAAATGCCTTCCAAGGGGTAGCTGTGTTCAGTCTATTGACATCCTGCAGGAGAAACAGAAGGAAGCTCTTCTCTCTGGGGTTCAGGGGAGGGAGCTGTTTGTCCTCCTTGGAATTCAAGATGAAAAACCTATGCCCATTATAAATAAACAAATAAAAACTGAAGTTTCTAGAAGACTACTTACGAAACTAAAAGCTTAAAGAAGATGGGCATTTTTGAAAGATTATTAGATTCTAAAGAATAACTACATCAGTCAGGGTAGGCGTAGGTTAATGCTGCAGTGAAATTGACTCTGAATTGGGTTGGCCTGGGGGCCTAGTGGTTAAGTTCAGCATGCTCTGCTTTGACGGCCCAGGTTCGGTTCCCGGGCCTACACCACTCCTCTGTCAGTGGCCATGCTGTGGTGGTGACCCACATACAAAAAGAGGAAGAATGGCAGCAGATGTTAGCTCAGGGCAAAACTTCCTCAGGAAAAAAAAAAGACTGAAAATTCCAGTGCTTCAAACAACAGTGGATTGTTTTTCATTCCTGCTCCACACACATCCCAAGTTGGCGGGGGCCCGGCCATCGTGGTCCCTCAGGGGCCCAGGCTGGTGGAGGCTCCATCCTGCACATGTTTCCACAGTTGCTGGGATGGGAAAAGGGGTGAACCACGCTGTGGCTCTTAAAGCTGCTGCCTGGAAATGACACATGTCACTTTTACTTACATTGTTTTTTGGCCAAAGCAAGTCACATGGCTAATTTAAGTAGGACAAGAGAATGCCATACCACCCCAATGACTGACATCATAAAAAATGATAATCATTCAGAATGATATTTTTAAGGCTTGGAAATCTAATTCAGCTACATTTAATGTTCCATATGTTTTAATTTTTAGAAGATATTTTCCAAAGCTTTAATCATCTTAACTAGACACTTGATTAATTCATAGAGGGGTGGAGTCTAATTATTCTCCTCTTGAATCTGGGCTGGTTTTAGTAAACTGCTTGACCAACAAGATGCAGCAGAAGTAATGTTCTGGGAGTTCTGAGGCTGAGGCACAGAAGCCTGCAGTGCCCACGCAGGCCCTGGGACAAGCGGAGCCTGTGCCAACTTAGGATGTACATGTAACATCGGGCGCTTGCTCTTGGAGCCATGAGCTGCCAGGTAACCAGCCCAACTACCCTGAAGTCGTGGTGCTGGGGAGGCTACATGGAGAGACCATGTGGAGAGGCCCAGAGACCATGTGAGGAGAGAAATGCTCCCAGCTAGATAAGAGTTAACTTCTTCGGTTTGAATCTTTTGGATCAATACATTTCTGCCCGCCAGATGTTGTGTGAAGCCATCAGTACCCTGGGAGTAATCATACCGCTGACTGCCTCTGGCTCTAACCCCCGAGTGTGAATTAGTGGACCAGAGATGTTTTTTCTCAGGAGTTTTGTGAGGAATGGGAGTCTTGGTTCTCAAAGGGAAGGTGAGGAGAGAAATAGTTTTGAGGCCTGAGCTCTTGCCTAGGATGGGGCGGACTTGTGTGCTGGGCAGCCAGCAATCAGATAAAAATGGACATACCCAAGGGGAAGCTCCCTGGAGGACCTCCCACCTTCACCTCTGCCCCCATTGTGCTAGGACCACGCTGAGCTGGCGGCAGAGTGGGCTCCGAAGAGATTTGAGATGTATAGAGGTTTCAGTCTTGTGTCCTGGAAACCCCTAGTCACCCTATGGAAGCTGTTTGGGTCTTTTGAGAACAAATAGTACATACCAGCCCTCTTCCCCACCCAAGCTATAAACAAATTAAGAAAAAAGTCCCCCCAGATGCATGTGAACTGGGACTGGAACTTCACGTTATTCTGATGAAGCTGATGATGAAGGTGAAGCTTCGGGTCTCGCAGCCTCACCGGCATACTCCATGAACCCCAGAACTAGATGAACCTCATCATCTAATCATCGAAAGCACTGGGTGATGGTGGGAGTACCAGTGCGGGCAAAACTTAAGAGATAGAGAAGCATAGGAAAACATGCGCTTCCTGTGGGCATCTAAAAGAAAAGAGAGAAGGCTGAAATGAGCAAGCCCAATGTAGTTCTCCCAAATTTGTCAAAAAGGTAAAGTCCCCCCACTTCCCTGGATGGAGTAAATAAAGAGGCAGAGAGAGACCAGGAGTATTACACTAACTGAGCTCCTTCTGCATGGAAGGAAACAGTAAGAATAGAGAAGGCTCGTCTCCCGCGGTGGTGGAGTTGATGGTCACCTTGGAAGATGAGTATGGGCCTTCGCCCTAGCAACGCAGAGCAGGAACAATCACATTGGTCTCAAGACCTGAAATGTTGGTTCACCAGATCCTGTGCGAGCTCCTCATTTCACGTCAGCAAGCATTTACTAGCTGTCTGCTGTAACATCACTCTTCGGCTGTGTGATCCCACTCTAAGGACCTGCATAAATGAGGGCGGAGGGTAAGCTGCTACAACCAAAAAGCCTCAGTACAAAGGCTCCATAGCCAGATTTTGGAAGAAGGAGATGAATAGGACAGTATCCCGCCCTTAAGGGGACGCATATTCAGTGAGCAAGACTGACAAGTATAGGGCAATGGTATGTGCTGTGGGCATGTCCCCCGCATCACAGAGGGAAAGACTCAGTCAACTTTGCCTGGGGGATTGGAGAAGATGCACAGGGGCGGTGATGACTGAGCTGAGCCTTGAAAGAAGAGTAGAGATTTACCAAGCTAGGGAACAGCTTATGGGAAGGCATGAAAATAGGAGAGAGCAAGTCATATGCCCAGACTGCAGCAGGGCATCCAACAGGTTTCCATTATGTGTTCCTGGGGCCAGTCTCGGGGATTCAGTGTGGAATGAGAGAGACACAATCCCGGTCCCACTCGATGAAAGAGGCAGTACTGGGGGACCAGACTGGAAAGCTGGGCAAGGGCATGCCAGGGATTTTCCCGCAAGCGTCTTGGCCATAAGCAGTTTTGCTGAATAACTAAATGGCCACAAAAGAGAAGATAACCGGTTGGCAGTGGTTTTTGTTTTTCGTCGTTTTACTTCTCCATTCGTGAAGTTCTCACAGTTACTCCCACTTTTCTGTATGACTCCTAGCCTTCATAATGGTCTACACAGTAACAAGCAGACACGGTGGTGGTGGTGGTCTTAGAATAGCGAGCATTTCTTCCAGTTAGTGACATTGATTGACAGCTGTATCAAGCTGACAGATGACGATGGTCGGCCTGAAGGGTTGTTTTCTTATTTTGAAACACACTGCACTGGAGGAGAAAGAGAGCCGAGGGCCTCTTGTCTGAGGGCGCCGAGTTGAACTCACATTTCCCGTAGAACGAAGACAAGTGCTTAGCTAGGCACAATCCACATAAAAAACATAAAGTTATTTATTCACTCAGTATTGCCATTGAATCTACATACACACATTTTAGATGTATTCAAATATTTAATATTTCCCTATAAAACCTTTTTAATTTTGTTATTCATGTTTTATGTTTCATTATGTCTTTTTTAATTAATGTCCCTCTTTTTTATGTGTGTGATTTTATCTTTTATGGCAAAATTGCCTTACGGCCAATTAGGTATGTGGCAAAAACATTTACAGCACGTTTGAAGAAAGGCTTACAGCAGAGATGCTTGTGGTGAAACTACCTAGAACCAGGCAGGGACCAGAACATGGAAGGTCTTGTGCATTATGCAGTGGAGTTTGGGGTTTATCCAAGGTGTGTTGGAGTCTGTTATTTCCCACATCATGCTACAAAATGGGCTTGTGATGGGATGCACAACATCCCCCTCTGGGTCCAAAGTGGCCATACTCATGGTGATGGAAAACAGGATGTCCAATAAAGCAAGGGCCTCTCGTGTTCTAGAAATTCTACAAGTACAAGGAATTTTTTCATCTTTTTTTCCCAAGCCAAGCTATAATGATGGAGTGAAAACATTAGTGAAAATAAATGAAAATTGAAACAAGCATTGGCACCATTATTACTCTTTTTTTTTTTTCTGAAGAAGATTAGTCCTGAGCTAACATCTGTGCCAATCTTCCTCCACTTTTTCTATGTGGGTCCCCACCACGGCATGGCCAACGAGTGGTGTAGGTCCATGCCTGGGATCCAAACCCACGAACCCAGGCCACCAAAGCAGAGCATGCTGAACTTAACCACTATGCCTCAGGGCTGGCCCTTGCACCATTATTACTCTTAACACTGAAATGCAATATGGGAAAATTTTAACAAATCTTTTGAAAGTACCGTAAGGAGTAAGTAAAGTCTTGGAAGTCTCAGAATGTCTTCCCGATCAATGGAGAAAGAAACAAAAAAGGAGGGAGTTTATAATTAACTCCAAAGAGCTGACCAAATTTCTTCCAACCTTCAGGACTGTTATTTTTTATTTCTTTTCTTTTCTTAAGCTCAGGAGATGTTTAGCTTGCCCTGAAAGGTAGTTTCTCGGAGAAAGTTAAAGAGGGAAAAACCAGTTCAACCGCAAACCTTTCCTGGCCCCTGTCCGCTCCAGGCCTGGTGTTGCTGCATGTGAGAAAAGCACATTGTCTCTTTAATGAATATTTAGTGTTTAATGTTTAAAATTTAATGCATAAAACTTCATTTTGCTCAGTCTAAATGTGTTCCTAAGAGTAAAGTTTCCGTCCAATTTGGTTTTTATAAGAGGAAAAGGGATATTCTCCACTGAATAAGTTAATCTGAAGTAACTGTGGGGGATGTATTGCTTAAGTGTTATGAATAAATGTAAGCCCTTGTGCAAATTTCAAGTTTTTCTGATGCTCCAGGGGTAGAATCTTTCTTTAGAAGAGAGAAAACTGTTCCCGTCTAATTGGGGATACAAAGATAATAATGGGGATTCAGATTGCTGACCTGGAAATGTACTGTTGGGCACAACTGCCTCTGTGTTCTCGCTTTTTTAAAGCTCTGAGGAGGGGAAAAACATGGGACTTTGAGATTCTTACCCCAATTGTTAAGCAAAAGAGACAGACATGACTGCATTCATTCACAAATACTCCCCAGATACTGTGGTAGTAGTTAGGACTCTTCACAAGTGTCTTGGTCCTCCCCTTTTCTGGACTTGGTGTAAGTTCGAACTGCCCCATCTCTTTGAAGTGAGGTGTGGCCACGTGCCTTGCTTTGGCCAATGAAACGTGAAAGCTCCAAGTGCTAGTGTGAGACTCACCACGTTCCCTTTTCCACATGTCCATAATCATGGTGGCACATGGCCGGATGGCACCTCTGTGCCTGAGCCATTGCACGAGAGTCCTCTTAGTAAGAAACGAAGTTGTCGTGTTAGGTCACAAGGTCTTGGAGTCGTTTGTTGATCCAGCATAATGGGGCCTCTGCTGACCAACAGCTGTCCATAGTGTAGTCAGCACGGTCCCGGGCTCTCAGGACAGGGGCCGGAAGTGTCCTTCTCTCCAGAAACTCCTATTGTGGGGGAGAACAGAGACAAGAAAACAATCATGAGGTAGTAGACAGCCACAAGTGAGCATTAAACCCAGCCTCAGGGGAAGTGAGAAATGAAGAAAAGCGGTGAGATCTGTTTCCTTCTTGTAAAACATGAAGGGAAAGGATGAGAGAAATCTCTTTTACGTACTCAGTTACAATCTGATCTACACTTACCCATGGTCTGTGTTATTTATAGTGAAGTGATAGAGCTATTTATGTGCTAGGGGAAAGCTTCATATTCTGCATGACATATTTAAGAATTTCTATGAAAATTCTAGTTTCAGGATGGCAAATGGGAGTCATGTTTTGAATCAACTCCACTAGATAAGTAGTGGCTGTCTGGCATTTTATTTGAGGAAGCTCACGATGCTGCATCCAGCCTGGGAGCAGAGTGATGTGATCAACCAGCCTTGTCTGTCTCGTGTTAGGAGACGGAAGTAGCAGCCCAGATGTTACTATTTGCCAACCTACACCTAGCTGAAAAAAAAGAATTACTTGACAGTTTATCATGACTTCCCACCCGAAGAATGGGATAGCCTGGAAAACTCACGTCTATAAACTATAGCATATGCTCCTGGGGAACAACAGGAAATACGCTATGCAATTTCAGTGCCCCCCTGCGCACACACATAGCAACATAGTTATGTAAATAAGGCTGACACGTGTGAAGAAGAAAAATATATGTCATCTTGGTTGAGCCGTCTTAACTCTAAGTACCTGTGATAGTTGGAGAACAGGCTAAGCTGCTGTAACAAAAAGACCTCAAATACCATGGCATTATTTCTCTTTAACAAAACAGTCCCTGAGCAGCTCTGCCATCCTTGTCAGGTGGTATAGTCGAGGACTAAGGTGGCTGCTCCACTCTGCAGGCTGATGATAGCTCCTAGAGGAAGTCTAGGAGAAGAGCCTTTATCTTTAATGAGCAGAGGTCACCTCCATGCACATTCCATTGGCCCCAACTTGCTCTATGATCACACCTAGACTCAAGGGAATCTAGAAAATGTAGTCCCTGGCCAGGCAACCATGTGCTCAGCTTCACCTTGGGGAGTTCTGTTACCAAAAGGAAGAAATGGAGAATGTATTCTGGAAAGAGTCAGCAGTCCCGTCACTGCTCTAGGAGAAGGAGGAGATCAGTTTATTCCTGAAGATTCGGGGAACCCTTCATGAAGGAAGGAAGAGTAAAAGCAATAAAGAACCTAAATTGGTAGAGAAGATAGGAGAGAGACTCAGAAATAAGATTTCCTAAAATGTTCACCAATAATATTCACTAATTAGCAAATGTTCACCAATCATCACCAAAAATAAGACATATCAGGGGCCAGCCGGTGGCACAGAGGTTAAGTGTGCATGTTCCGCTTTGACAGCCTGGGGCTCGCCAGTTCAGATCCCAGTGGAAGATCTATGCACTGCTTGGCAAACCACACTGTGGCAGGCGTCCCACATGAAATGGAGGAAGATGGGCATGGATGTTAGCTCAGGGTCAGTCTTCCCCGGTAAAAAAAGGAGGATTGGCTGCAGATGTTAGCTCAGGGCTAATCTTCCTCACACAAAATAAAAGACATATCAACATCACATACCTCCCAATATGATGCACTGAGAAAGGCACAACATCACCTTGTTTTCTTGTCAAAAATACATAACATCAATCTAATCATGGAAAAATATTACATAAACCCAAATCAAGGGATTTTTACAACTGGAGTGGGCCAATACTCTCCAAAAGTGTCAAGATCGTGAAAGACAAGGAATGACTGAGGAACTGGCCCAGACTGAAAGAAATAAGGAGACACAACAACTGAATGCAACATGGGATCCCGGACCAGAAAAAGGACGGCAAAGGGAAAAACCCAAATCAAATGAGATGTGTAGATTAGTTACTTGCGTTTCATCAACGCTATTTTCCTGGTTTTGATAGCTGTAGTATGGATATGAAGATGTTTACTTTAAAGAAAGCTGAGTAAATACTACATGGAAGCGTGCTACTGTTTTTGTATCTTTTCTGTCAATCTGAAGTTAATTCAAAATGAACAGTTAAAAAAAATCTATCATGTCATATCAACACATTTCACTTAAAAGTCCGATAAAGGCTATGGAGTCGGAAACGCAGGCCCCATGAATGACATCTGCCCCTTCTCCTTCTGGACTATTCTAAAAGTCGTTTAACTCCATGCCTTTATTTGCACCCCAACCCTGCAGCCTGAACATTTCCAGTGCAGGTCTGATTATCCCATTGCCCCTCTTGGAACCCTGCATCAACTCCCCACTGCCTAGTGGATTGAACAACAGCCCCCAGGCCCTTAATGATCTAGCTCAAACCTACTCCTCCACTCAGACATTCTCTCTCCTCTCCAACCCCACAGACCTTCTCACACATTTAAAAATATTCCATTTCCATCCCCAACTCCTAGAACTCACATTTACTGTTCTGACTATCAGGAATGACTCCCTCAAGCTACCCCACTTCCTTGCTTTCTGGTGAATTCCTATGTTTCCTTAGACACCCAGCCTAAACTTTACGACCCCTTCAACATCCTCTATAATTCCTCTTAGCAGTACTTTTTCTACCAGCTCATTTTTGCTTTTGTTTTTGTTTTAACTGTTAAAGCTCTTATTATTAATATTGTGATTCATCTATTCTTTCACGGTCAGGTATGGTGGTTGGTTCTTGGATAACAAAGACAAAGATCAGAACGTGTTTCAAAGGAGCTCTTGGTGGGGTGAGCAAAGCTAGTGAGCGAGCCAACAGTCATAGCACAATGGGTGCGATAGAGGTCAACACAAGCAGCCCCTCCTAGCGAGAGGAAGTCAGGATGTCTCTCAGGGGAGATTATCCCCGAGTTGGAACTTGAAGGATGAATGAGGATTCCCAATCTTTCCATTGAAAGCCCAGTTCGTCCCACATTTACTGTTCTCCTTCTCTATCTACTCAAATTCTATCTGACCCGTCTAGTTCAATTACCAGTTCAACTCAATTCAACAACTTTCCTATACAGTCTTTATAAAAAGCATCAATATTAAGGATAAATGTGTTGATATGACATGACAAGGACAAAAGTTGATCCATTTATGCTTAAAAATGGGTGGTATCCTCAAAAGCGTAGGAGACAGACATACACCTGTTTTGACCCTCATCACCAGTAGATCAGGAATTCTTTGCAAAGCAAATATTACAGATGATCAAAACATTTAGACTTCAAAGAAAATTATAATAAAATACATTCTACAGTTTTCAAAATAACTACTTAAGGATGACAAAAATTGTCACTGTTAATGATGAACCAAGGATATTTATTAATAATGCTTACACCCATAGTTCTCAAACTGTGTGTCAAGGCACCCAGGAGTGCTACAGTGAATACCTAAGGACACGATAGAATATTTTAAACTTTCAAGAGAAATGCAGAGCTGCTTGATATCTATCAGTCACTGAACGAACTGCCAGCTTAAGGGAATTCAGTTTCAACATCAGATTGTACTACATTCCTTTTGATGCTGTCATATCTTCACAAAATTGGGTTTTCAGTGGTTTCTGTGATAAAAAGCCAGTATTGCATGAAAACCAAAGTGGAAGAGGAAATGAGGGGGCAGTGGCCAATCTTATTCCAAGATCTGAGAAGTTATGCAGTGCCAACAGGCACACACATCCCAGTAGTAATTGTAGTTATTAAAGAATGAAATAAAATATTACCTTTTTCTTTCCATGGATGTGTTTTATTTTTTTAAAACAACTACTAAGTTGTTAGGGCATAGATATTATTAAGGTGTTTGGACTTACTTCATAAGTGGAACTGTTGGATATTTCTTTTGGCCTAGAGTGCCTTTAAAAACATTACTGGGGGGGCTGGCCCTGTGGCCGAGTGGTTAAGTTTGCGCGCTCCGCTGCAGACAGCCCAGTGTTTCGTTGGTTCGAATCCTGGGTGCACACATGGCACTGCTCATCAAACCACGCTGAGGCAGCATCCCACATGCCACAACTAGAAGGACCCGCAACGAAGAATATACAACTATGTACTGGGGGGCTTTGGGGAGAAAAAGGAAAAAATAAAATCTTTAAAAAAAAAAAAAAAAAAAACATTACTGGGAAATTAAGGGTGCCCTGCACTGAGAAAGTTTCCGAACCGCTGGTCTACATGGTCGCTGAATTGACAGTGATGTTGCTCTTTCTATAACTACTTTGTGTCCAGGCCTCTGAACACTTTTGGATGTCAAGGACTCTGTGGGTCTTCAGGTGTAAAGACAAATGTAAAGGTCTCACAGAAGAAACTCCTGTGGGATTAAAGGACAGTTAAAGGATCTGTTCCATTACTTTGGGCTTCACTAGTGGGTTCTTGCAACATAAAACGTGCCCATTCTACAGATTCAGATGCCATTCACGAGCCTTCTGGGGAGGACGTGAGAATGGAGTTGGACTATCTGGCCCTGTCTATTTGGACAAAACAAACAGACTTGCCAGTTGGGCAGACAGCTTTGGGGTTGCTTTCTGTGGCTGATGATGATACAGTGAAATTTTTTCTTATTTTACTTTGCATAAAACTGCTTTCTTGGGTGAGGTTTAAACTCACAACCTCGACCTCACTGGCACTGTGATCACTATGATTGCAACCAGATAAAGCCACCAGCTCTTCTTAAAAGCTGCCTCTGCCATGGAATTAAACCAGCCCAATGAGTCACAGTGAGTATCATTAGCCACAGGAAAGAAACTAGATGGGATTGGGGGAGAAAGGGGAGATGCTAAATGCATTCATTTCAGCAACAGTGAGTTAAGAACATTATCTTTTTCCTGTAAGAATAGAAAGAGGCTAATTACAACTTCAACAAAATAGTTGACTAGTAAAAGTACTTGCTACATTCAAAAACCTTTTTTGCAAATATACAAATAAAATTTTCAATTGGAGAGAGAACCTGTAGACCTTTAATTCTTTTAAGGCTGAAACAAATATTTAATAATATTTCAGAATGCACCTAAGTAAGCTGGCGAATATAAACAGATTATTTTGGCACCCTAGGCGCCTCATCACATCAGGCGGTTTCTTGTTCTTTAGGATCATTGTCGGTCATCCATTCAACACATTTCTTGAGGACCTGCCGTGTTCCAGGCACTGCACAAGGCCACACCATGTGCTGGCAAATCGGGGATTTGGGAAAAGGCATGAATCCAAGTGGGTTAGCCTCATCTTTCTCCCCCAACAATGAGAATGTAGGGAATCACACTGTGGTTACTAAGACAGCATCTTCTGTAGATCAAAGAGGGGCATTTCCCCACGAGGCTGACTGACACATGAATCGGGGCAACGGCAGAAAGACTGTGTTCTTCTTTGGCTTAGAGGGATCTGTTCAAATATCATAAGAGTATTTGTCATGAGTGTCTACCACTGATGAATTGTAGGATTGTCCAAATGTTTTTTCTTTCTTGAAACCACATCCTATTTCTGAAGATTGAGGCAGCAAATTAAGTGAAGAGTTCATGATTTAAGATTCTCCTGGCTCTTTTTCACTTGTGTTCAAATAGGAGTAATAGACATTTATGAATAAATGATATTACCTAACAATTACCTTTAGGCCCTTATAACTTGGATAGACTCTGTCATCCCTGGTTATGAAGACCTAGAGTTGATTTCCTTAAACCAGCAGCAGAGTTAATGTAATACTCTTTATGATGCCAGGAAGAAATTACTTGACAAATCCTCAGTTACACCAGTGAAGTTTGTTTGGATTGTAGTGATAGAAAACCCAACCCTGAACGACTTAAGTGAAAAGGAAATATGTTGGCTCACATGGCTGAAAAGTTAGTGGGAAGAGCGAGCTTCAGGCAGGACATCAGAGGGGCACCGCCCCCAGGGTCCAGCTGTGTTTTCCATCCCTCCGTTCTGCTTCCACTGAGCCGCTTTGCTTCTCAGTGGCTGTGCTCTCCTGGTAGCAGGATGGCAGCAGCAACTCTACATACCACATCTTTGTAGTCCAATCCCAGCACAAGGAGTAGGTGTTTTTTTTTCTCAAAGTTGCAGCAAAAGTCTCTCTTGCTTCATCAGTGCCAAATGAATCATGTGCCCATGCCTGAACCAATTACTCTGGCCAGAGAAAGACAGTGCTCTGATGGCCCTAGGCTTAAGTAGCATGCTTTGTCTCTGAGCCAGGACTGGACCCTGCTCAGAGACCTGGGCTGATAGAGAACCAGTAAATAATGTGCAAATAGAAGATGGAAGTTGGGATACAGTTATCCAAGGAAGGACGAATGGCAGTGGAAAGCCAAATATCCACTTCAGAATAAAACTCATCTTTTCCAAGGAAAACCACGTCACAGAAGATATCTTCATGGATTGTGGAATCCATGAAGTGTAGTCTTCAAACACCAGCCCCACCTCAAACGATCAAGTATTGAAAGAGTAGCGATAGGAAGCAGAGTGCTGGCAAGTGTTTGACGACCAGCCCTCTGGGGAGATGATTTGTTGCATCTTATGATTTCCATGGTGTAAATCCCCCCACCATGGCTGATTTCGAACTACCAACAGGGTGCCACTGACCAAGGGTTTGGGAAGAGGAGTGTGTAGTCAGCCCTCATGAACCGGTATGAACTAGTACAAATGGGTACAAGCTGGTTCCAGTGCACCACGACGATGAGTAGGGTACACGAGAGCTTTCGCAAACTTAATATCTTACTTATGGCACCACAGTGATCACTAAAATCCCTCAAAACTTGCCAAATGAAGACAGAAGTCAAGGTTTGGGGAGGGAGGGGACTTATAAGAGATAACTGTCACCTCGTCAAAAATATACATATTTTTAGCTACTTTTAATGGAAACCATGCAGATCCATCATTTGGTTGGTCATATAGCCACATTAAAATCACCTTCCTCACTCAAAATAAAATGTTGGAGAAAAACAGTAATTACGTAGCCGCAATCCCCGGTGCCCCCATGAACTGCTGCACAGCCAAGCATTTCTGCACACACGTCCCCCGAGATGCCACTTACTCCTCAGGGTGGTCTCCTAGGCTCAAAACTTCTGGCCACAGAAGACACATCTGTTTGTTGATATTCTTCTAGACTGCTAATTACATGAACCCTATGATTTTCCACTCTGGTGAATGAGCAAAAACAAGGTTCGCAGTCAACGCTGCAACTCAGAACACTGGTGCCTTGTTATGAACAAGGGAATGACCACAATGGCTGAGACGGAGGTAAAACTCCCACCAAGAGAAAACATCTTAAAGGTTTGGGCTTGCTCTTTGCAGTCAGCTACTCAGCACACCAAATGGAAATGGTATGACATGGCCTTGGGTTTATTTTGGGAATAAGAATAAATTCTTCTTTCAAATTTTTCTGGAAAACCAACGTTCCATGGCACGATGTGTGTCCAGATCTTGCCTACTAGAGTTAAGGGTAGGGCTGATCTCTGAAAAAAGAAACAAGTGCCCTTCGATGGCTTCCTCTTCTGTCCTGTTGGGACCTGCTTTGGGGACATCTGGGTCATAAATACAAGTCAGTTAAGACTGGCAGAAACAATGCATAGTTGGAAAAAACTTTCAAGATTTCCTTTTTCCTCCTTCTTTCAACAAAGATACATACAGTTTAGGGTGTTGTCCAAATGTAATAACACAGCTCCAAATATGTGCCTTTGCATTTCAAATCCCAAAGCACCAAAACACTGGAAAATTACCCAGTTCTTCCCCAACTGTCTAAGGGGTCACACAACTTGCAATAGCTAAACTGCAGATTTAATTAAAAAAAGGTTTAGTGTCTATCAGAATGCCATCTGGGGAAAGAACTTGAATAAAAATCCTTTTACCCCACTAAAGGCAGGATATTAATAAGCTTCTCAGTAAGTCAAACTATCTAATATACCCATCCCAGCTCTCCAAAAGAATTCAGAGTCAGTCCCCAAAAGTGTTATTATTATTAATAGCAATAACTAACATTTATTTCAGGCTTCCTTTGTGCTAGGTGTCAAGCTATGCTTTTTACAAGTATACTTCAAAGGATAGTCCAAGCGTCCTAACCCTCACAACAACCCCATGAGGTACATTCTATTGTCCTCACTTCATAGATAAAGAAACTGAGGCTTAAAATATTCAGTGGTTAGATGAGAGGTCACAAAATTAGTACATGGCAGAGCCAAAGATTGAAATGAGTTCTTAATCATACTGAAACATTTTATTTATTTTACTTATTTATATAATTCTGAGTCAATCAGGCAAAAGCTGAAGAATACAAAAAAGAAAAAGAATAAAGGAAAGATATTTGAAGGTAATACAGCTATAATTATGCAGATAAATTCAACCTTTGAAGTTAGAATAATAATCATTAACATTTGCACAGCATGTTAAAATTTGCAAAACATTTCTGTGTATGTTTGACCTTCACAGCAATTCTGGAAAGCAGAAAAAAATCAGTAATTCTTGTTTTACAGTCGTGAAGGCAAAGGCTCGGGAAATGATTTATGAAAACAGATGATTGCTCTGCTACTCTAGGACACCAAAAAAGATGAAAGTCTTCTCAGTTCATTTTTAAATCTAAGTTAGTCATAATACCAAAATCAAAATAATGACAAACAAATACTATAGGCTAATTTCACTTATGAACACAAATTCTAAATAAAATATTTTCAAATTAGTAGAAGTGTGTCAATTCTAAATAAAATATTTGCAAATAGAATCCATCAGTGTATAAAATAATTACATACTATGACTCCCTAGGGTATATCCCAAGAATTCAAGGATGGTTCAATATAAAGAACTCTCTCAACATAATATATTATACCAAGAAATTGGAGCAGGAAAAGCACATTACAATCTCAGCTTCCTAAACAGACATTTGGTAAAACTCAGTAACCATTTCTAATAAGTTAGGGGGAAAATCCATGATGTTGCTCCTCAATGCCTAGCACTACATCTTATAATGTGCAGCAAATCCTCAAGTATTTGTTACATCAAGTACAATGCTCTAAAATAAGAGAAGAAAATGAGATGTTTTAGGTCTACTTTCAACCAAATATGAAGGGGCAAATACAATATATATGTGACACGCGTGCACAATTTATCTGTATGGAAAGCCTGCAAACAAAGCCATAAAAATAACAGGCAGTAACCCTGCTCAGCCCTTCCCATCACAAACACCTGTCTCTAGGAAGGTTCCAGGATGAATCCATCTCTACCGCTAAGCAGCTCTAATGGTGAAGAATGGCTGGGTTAGGCCAAAGTCTGATAGCCCTGACCAGTGGGCGCTCCCTCCTATTTCACGTCGATGAAGCCCTAATCTGCCCTTGGGGAGATGACTTGGGGACATCTCTTATTGGAGGGCACACCAGCAGCCTCCACGGTCACTGATCCCTAAAGTCTAAAGCTGTGGGCTGTAGAGAAAATGACAGTGACAACCTTGCTTCTCTGGTGGGGAGTGGTGACAACCCCTGCCAGATCACACTTCACCCAGCCATGGACCAAGCACAAGCACCTTCCCCTCATTGTTACAATCACAATTGTACAACAGAGCCACCAGCCAGTCCCCAGACATGAATGCCCTGAGTCAATTTTGAGGACAGCGGTGCCCATCCACATGTAGACATGACTGCTAGGTTCAGACGAGTTAGCACGATCTTGTGCACAGATGCTTTACACTGAAGTTAGAGATGGAACGCATCACTGTGCCATCCTTCCTAGGGGTGCAGGAAATGGACAGGGTGGCAGGTCCTGAGAGGTCCTGAGCTGAAGCCCAAGTTCCTTTGGAATCTTCTGAGCTCCTCAGAGGGTTGAAGGCATGGGAAGAGCAATTAGGATAAAAGAAGGGATATTTTCTCACCTCTTTCTCCTCCTTCCCTAAGTCACAAAAGGAGCACAGCGACTCTACCTGAGCTGCAATTTTTACTTCAAAATGCTAAGCAAGAGAACTGTCCATTTCCTTGATACCCCTAGAAAGGAATCTGATCATCAGGAGCTGCCTAATTGTTACACTATTGATGAAACTTTAACAAAAGGAAATTCCTTATTCTTTGAACACAGTGGACTTTTTCAAAAATTGAAACTAAACAAAGCAACTTTAGCCTCAAAGTTCGAGAATATTATTTCTTTGGACTACAGCTGAAATATAAGCCTCACATTGCAGAGGCCATTTTAAACCGCATGACCCAAGTTTTTTGCTTAGCAATATTATAAATCGAGAAAGGCAATACAATCAGATTAAAATGGACGCGTCAGAACAAACCCTTAAGTTCCCATGTGCTTTTATTTAGCCAAGTGAATTAAAATATGCTTACAGGTTTAAAATGTCTTCAGAGGCAATTTTTTAAAAAAATTTTGATAATTGGATATTATAAAATAAACATTATAAGAGCTACTCGTCAATTAATTTTAGTCTGTATGGAGTGACATTATATCACTCTGTTTCTCAGTTAGAAAACCAATTAGTCTGCCTTAAATGTTTCCACTTGCTACTTTGCTCCCTAGAAGATTTAATGCATCTGAAATATACTTTTGTATTTATTTAAAAAATTATCTCAAAAACACAAAGTTTCAATAAAATTTCCTTCCGGAGAGGTCCTTTGTAGGGGGCCAGTATTTTCTATGGTAGAGGGGAAGCAGAATTGTGGAATTTGAAGTCCCAGCTAATGTAAAAGATTAATACTAATTATTTGAGTCTGTTCTTGGTTTATCTTTTTCAACTCCTCTACACACACCATCCACAGGCACATTTACACAATATGTACAATTACAGGGTTTAAACATCAAGAGATGTGCAGAGAAAGAGTGGAAAGTCACTGAGGAGATAACCAGGTGGGATGAATCCAACTGTAAGTGCTCCCATCAACTCGCATGAATTTGAGAGCAGAATGGTCCAGTCTTGGATGCGTCCAGGATGGAAATAAAGCCAAAGCTCCATGAACAACAGCAACAAAGTCTTACAAAAGTACAAGAGCCCATGTGTGAGAGGTTTGAAAAACCTAGGGAGAGGCTTTGAATTTGATATTAGGACACTGGGAAGTTATAAGTCATCTGAATAAAAAAAGGATTATGATTGCCATACACATAATCGTCTTTCATTCACACAGTCTGTTTCCCCTTCAAACGTGTGTTTATACAAACAGGCACTACACAGAGCTTAGCACTCATTCATACTCCTGACAGTATTTAGACACCTACTGCTATAGACACCCTGGGAGGCTCTGGGCAGATCGAGGAAACACAGGGATAAACAGATAGTCTCTGAAAGGGGTGCATGGGCAGATTAACTAATAGTCGTCATACAACATGGTAATTTACTGCACAATAAGAAATGAGAGCCCGAAAGAGAGAATAGTTAACTGTCTGGGAAGAAGAGAGGGAGTCCTAGAAGAAATGAACTGAGTGGTACAAGGACGAGGATGCATTAAAGGGGGAAACAAAACATTGTCACCCTGAGGTCCTCCCTTGAGTGAAGAGCACAGAGATCTTAACGGCCACAGGAAATGAGGAACTCTGTCTTTATGTTCCAGTCAAGAGCAAATGTGGTGCTGAGAAATGGTGGTGACAAATAGATTTATGGACATGAGAGAAGAACGATGATTTGGGATTTGGATGACAGGGTATGGACTGTGGGGTCAGGCAACACAAGTCTAGACAAAGTTGAGGGTGGCAGTCCTCTTTTGCCTTCCGTGGAGTGCATGGCCATGGAGACACACTGACTGCAGGCGCAATTTTAGCCTGGCGAGGATACAGAGAACCTCCTCAGGTCTTATTCACCTGGCTCTCAAGTCTTTGGCATCAATAAAATATTGGGGATCAATATTGCACAAGTAGATTTTTGTAACGATTTTATAAGCTATAAAAAAAAGAAATGAAAGGGACCCTTTACACAATGCCCAGAATGATAATGAAATCTTTTTAAAGCTTGTAAAACCTTCATAAATTTGGTTTTTACATTTTGCCTTTGTCTTCTTGCAAGCTTCTGTCAAATTGTAAACCACCATAATAAGACTCAATAATTTCATTTCTACTAAGGTGCTCAGTGTTTATGGCAATATTATTTATTATGCTAGAACATTTGAAATAGCCAGTATATAGAACAAATGTGAAATGTTCAAATAAATTACAACCAACCATCTGATTGACTAGTATGCTGTCATTTAAAAATTATCTTATGTTTAGGGGCCGGCCCCGTGGCTGAGTGGTTAAGTTCTCGCGCTCGGCTGCAGGCGGCCCAGTGTTTCATCGGTTCGAATCCTGGGCGCGAACATGGCACCGCATATCAGACCCCACTGAGGCAGCGTCCCACATGCTACAACTAGAAGGACCCACAACGAAGAATATACAGCTATGTACCGGGGGGCTTTGGGGAGAAAAAGGAAAAAAATAAAATCTTTTAAAAAAATTATCTTATGTTTAAAGATATAAGAAACTGTCCATAATGCAAAGAGAATAAAAGTTTATAAGCTATATATACATCCTTTGGTGCCACTTTTGTAATATCAAAGGAAAGAAAGACTGGAAAGCAGCTGCCCGGTGGTCAACAGGGATTCTGTCTAATCAATGCAATTATGAGTGAATTTTACTTTCTTCTTTATACTTTTCATCATTTTCTAATTTTTTTCCATTATCATTTATTTACTTCATAATCAGAGAAATGCTTTAAAATTTTAATTAACTGAATAATAATAATTAACTGAATAATAATTAAGTTAAATATATATACTCAAACTCTACTTGCAAAACAAGTTCTAGAATTTCAGAGACAAAAGTTCATTTTCTGTAATTTTGCTGTCTTCATACCAGGTTTTGACAACAACCTCGCTTAGGGCATGGTACGTGCTATCAGGGGAAAGATCCTCCTGTTCTTCCCATGTGCTAAGGATACTCAGCACATTTATGATTGACAACAATGATGATGGAGATGAGATGATGGGTGACTGTCCAGCTAACGTCCCTAGAGTCGTGGAGGAGCCATTACAATCAGACCAAGGAACATGAATTCCATGGACAAACTGAACTTAAAGTCGTCAATTTCTATTTAACGGACCAAAAAAGTCTTGCAAAACTCAGGATCTGTAGGTCCCTAACTGTAATGCAAAATTGTTTCAGTAGCCTTTTGGGAAGGGCACAGGGCAGTCGAAGACTGATTTGACAAAGCCTGGACTGTGGAGCTAGACTGATGGAATGCCATAAAGGGAATTATCTCTAAGCTGGGAATTGTTCAGGAAAGGGAATTGGAAAAATGAGGATATTATACTGAAGGGAGGAAGAAGAGAGGGAGGAGATAAGGAGAAAGGATTATTTATTATCCAAAATAGTGACTACTTTGCATGGTGAAAAAAAATCAACATGAGAGAAAAAAAATTAAAGAATCGGACCCCAGAAATGAAAATGATAGAAATAGATACAGCCAAGTGAATCTAGATCACTAGATGTAAGGATGACTTAGGAGTGGAATGTTTTTCAAAAATTTACAAAAAGCAGAATAAAATTCTATGCATTCAATTTCATTCATTACCCTTTACAATGTTCTGTCCAAAAGAAAATTTACAGCACTTGCCAACTTTTAATGATGCTCCTTAAGCCAAGCATGATCAAAGTTGGCTTTCTCCTGGTAGCTGGAAGCCAAGACCAGGTTCTGGGAATGACACAAAAAGCTGACAGCCTCCAGGCGGAAGGCGTGGTCCCCAGCTCTCTCCCAGAGAACAGGTCAGGCATCTGGCAGCCACAGCTGGCCCTGAGCGAGCGAGCCAGGCAGCAGAGAGCAGCAGGGCCCTGTGCAGACGGTTACGGACGAACCTCCCAAGGAGAAGTGAGGCCAAACGGGGCAGAGATGAGCATCTGCACAGAGGCTTTACAGCTCGGAGAGATTCCGAGGGAGCTGCAGCAGCTCCCAAAAGAGGAAGGCCACGGCCTCAGGTGGGAACGAACTCCGGAGAGCTGAGAAATCTCAGGGACGACCTGAAATCTGGCAAAACTGCTGGTCTTGTTTCAAACAAAACACGTATTCATTATCTTCCTCCACACACCTTGTTTATGACCTTCTTTCAAATACCAAGTAAGAACAATAAAAAGCATTTGAATCTATTTTTAAAGCATTTTAATAATTTTTTTAAATCACAGTTCTTGTTGATTTTACTGTCACTATAGACGATGCTTCCCATTCTCTCACTTCTCCTCCAATGCTGTTGGCTTCCTACCGACTTACCCCCAGGCCTTACCAGCCCTGAAACTCCCTCCCCCCGCCCCCCACCCCCACCCCCCTGCCCCGTAGTCTCCGTTTCCAGCACTCTGCTTTCTGAGAGGTTCAGTGGTACCTGCGCTACTCCTCTTTCTCCACTGAGGCCTACAATCCGTTGATCCGCCTTTACCCTGTCCCTCACTCACGTCTGGCTTTAGAGCTTCTAATCCAGGATCTGTCCTTAGAAACACTCCCTTGAGTCCCTCCTCACTCCTCTGGCCCCTGCTTCACCTTGTGCTCTTCTGGGGCAGGGGGTGCTGTGGTCTGCTTCCCTCCAACATGGAGACACTCACTCCCCTAGCCGCCAGAATTATTGGCGGCTGAAGACTTACAGGTCAGTTGCTCTCTGGGAATGGTCCTTGGTAAAAGGGAGTTGGCCTATCCAAAGTTACAAGCCATCTCCAAGGGCAGCCTGCCTCCATGATGGGGGTACAGAAGCCTGGCCCCCTCACCTTGATCCCAGACAGCTCTGAACAGCCCTGCCAGCTCGAGTCTGTCAGGATCGGCTGAGACCTTGGTTGCAACTGCATCACAGTTCAGCTTCTCCCTCTGCCTCCTTCTGCTTCCCCTACTGCTTTACAAGGCTACTCCCCAGTAATCCTGCTGCTTGAAAACCTTCTTCCAGGGAACCCAGCCTAATACACCGAGCAAAACCCCAACTCTGCCTTATCAGCCTGGGTCCCAGAAACAGAAGGTGCCCTCAAAGGGGTCACCCAAGAGAGTTCACTGAAAGGACAGTTTACAAAGCTGTGAGCAAGGTTGGGTGGAGGTGAGGGTTGGTGAGGTGTGCAGGGGATAGCAAGAGGGTTGGAATAGAAGAAAGAATATGCTTTAGCTCTTTAACTATTGATTCTAAGTGTAAGTCAATCCTAGGAAAAATGAGCATTCATGACAGCAAGCCTTTACCTTGTTTCCCATGTCAGCTGTACAAAAAAATCAATCAAATCCAAGAAATATTTACTGAGCAGATACTACACTTAAGATAATCTGCTAGGCACAGCACAACACCAAAATAATAGAATAACTCAAGCCTTCAGCAAATGATTTTAGCTACATGATGCTGATTGATTTGAAAATCAAATTTACTGAATCAACACATTCTTCTGAAATCTGGTAAACAAAGCCATAAAAATGTAATTGGCATCCCGTTCTCCATACAAGATTACATTTAATCACCAGGATAAAACTGTCTTGTGGGCATTTCCTTTAATCCACTTACAATTGTAAATATACCAGACATCTTGTAAAAGAGAAAACTCTCTTCACTCCCTTCCACCTCGCATCAAATCTGCCTTTTGTCGTTATACTGTTATGTTCAACCCTTTGCTTCTTGATTTATATGTAAAGCTTCCCTCTATGTTCATGTTAAAATTTGGGGGCTTGATTTTAGAGTCAAATGGTTGTATTTTTTAATGAGGACTTTATATTTTCAGAGGAGCTGTAGGATTTATTAACAACCACTTGAGTGACAGCGACAGCCTCCAATACTTCCATCTCATTAAAGACATTAATGCAGTATCTAGTGGGGGACGTTCTTTTCATACATGTGTTCTCACAATGCCATCATTTCTGATTTCACTGCTGGAGGATGCTCATTATCTGTTCATCACTCAACTAAATAGAGCTTCTTGAGTGTTTGCCACGTCCAAGACTGTGGGACATTGTGGGAACATCAAGAACTGGAAATCATGATGGGGAAATGACACCGACACAACTATTGAGTGATGGCGACAGATCCTCCACTGTCCTGTAGTGTACAGGACACTGAGTCCTACTCTTCAGACTGAGCTACAGCCCATTCGATGCCTCTTGCCTCTCAAAAGCACTGAAAACTGCACAGAAATGACCACATTTTTCTTGTATTCATCACTTGATTTCAGGAGAGAATATTTTAAATCTGTGTCCTGGAGTAAACATTTTAGAAGAGTCTTGCCAATCTTTGTTAATTGCAAAATAACCATCTTTCCAACAGAGATAGGGTCTGTGTTGGCATTTTCTGTTCCTAATCTGAGTTTGCACATTCACCCTAGTTTCTATGCTAAGTTTAAAGAGGACTGAGAAATTTGAAGTGAGATTTACAGAAAGAAAGTGATGTGGCAGTTCTTTAAAAATACAGATTCCATTTTGCACCCCATCATGGGGGTCAGAAAACAAGTCTCAATAAATTTCACTGGATTGAAATCTGACCACAAGGAATTAAATTAGAAATCAATAATAAGATGCCTTTAGAAAAGATGTCTAGAAAATCTGCAAGTATTTGGAGATTAATCACACATTTCTAAGTAACACAGAATTTTTTTAAAAAAGGAGGAAATCAGGGGCTTGCCACATGGCCACGTGGTTAAGTTCATGCGCCCCACTTCAGTGGCCTGGGGTTTCACCAGTTCGGATCCTGGGCGCAGGCATGGCACGGCTCATCAGGTCATGCTGAGGCGGCATCCCACATAGTGCAACCAGAGGCACTCACAACTAGGATATACGATTATGCACTGGGGGGTTTCCAGGAGAAGAATAAAACAAAAAAGCTTGGTAACAGAGGTTAGCTCAGGTGCCAATCTTTAAAAAAAAAGAAAAAAAAAAAGGAAGAAATCATTAGAGAACTAGAAAATACTTCAAACTAAATCCTAATAGAAATTCAGCTGGTCAAAATTTGTAGGATGCAGCTCAATACTTAGAAATCTGTTCTTTCAAATGCCTGTATTGGAGAAGAAAAACGTTGAAAATCATTGATCCAAGCTTCCACCTTAAGAAGCTAGAACAAGAAGAGCAAATTTAACCCAAAGTAGAAGAAAAGAAATAGTATAGAAATCAAAGAAATAAACAATACAGAGAATCAACGAAGCCAGATGTTGGTTCTTTGAAAGGCTTACTTAAGAAAAAAAGCTTTAACACACATATAGCATGTGTCCACTCCTATGCTATGTTCAGAAAAAAAAAATTGTTTCAGGAAGATTAAAAGCCATTAATACTTATTCCATTAAAAAGTAAGAAAAGGTCATATTTATGCTTGCAATAATCAGCTTGGCTTCATATGGCCAAGCAAGTGGAGTAGTCACAGGAAAAGCACTAAACCACATCGCGACACACACACCCACATACACACACAAGTGGGAATCTGCCAAAAATATTTACATTTTTCTTAGAAAAAAATAAGATCTAGAGTTGATTTTAAAGTAGAGGATTGTGATTTGTTTCTGTATTTCTTCATCACATCCATGGAACAGAGCTGTGAAATCATGCGCAGCTGCAGTTTAAATACGTTTCTCTCCACCATTATTATACTTCTCACGCTGCATTATTTTTTAGTTTAAAACTCTCTGCATAACTAAAAAACCTTCCAAGCCTCCATCAATGGCATGTGTGTCATAAATAATGTATTCAATATTTAGTTTTAAAAGTCCAGACTGTTTAGGCTCCTTAGAATTCAGCCTGGTGGGATAGTGCCTGTATTGATTCCTGGGAACACAAGACCCTGGTGCACTTGGGGACTTTCTAGAAATCCAGCCTAATCACAGGCTGGTGGCAACGCTCGGCCACAGGGTGGTGACTGCCATCACAGTGACTGGATGGGTGCCCTAGGTGGGCAGAGCCTCCTGGCCTGTGGGCAGAAACACCGAGAGGGAGCAGGACAGGAGAGCCTGGAAGGGCAGCGGGGTGTTGATGGCCTATAAAGAACAGGCCTTTCTGGAGCTCCAGCCTTGCCACTCCCTAGCCTCGCGGCTCTGAGGCCCGGCGCAGATAACACACTGGAAGAAGGCAGCAGAGACACCCGGGGGCCATGGGAATTCCAGAACAAATTTCAAGGCAAAGGTCGACTGGAGCTGGCCTTTAAATGGACTTGATATGGACCATAACTCCAAATGGAGGACTGAGAAGTGACTAGCCGGAAGGTTTCATTGCCTTACCAGTGTGCATGAGCTGGGAGAAACGGCAAGTTTACTTAAAGCGATGCACAATAAATTCCCTTTTACATTCATTTATTCAATCACCATAAAACAGGGTGATGTGATGGGCTGTGACTCGCACAGAGTGCACGGGACGGGGCTATTTTAGATGCGAGATCTGAGCAGGTCCCGGAGACAGTGGCTCCAAAGGGGCCCACATTCGGTGATTGATACTCCGCAGTCACTGTGTTAAAATTCTTAATAATTTCATCTGTGACTTTGTGTTTTGTAAGTGACACCTGATGGGACAAAGGAGCATGCGCCTCAGGACAGGCAGGGCTGGGGCACCAGCACGGGGCGGGGGGGGGGGGTTCAGGGTTGAGCGTGACCCCCCAGGAGCCTGTGATATCTTGCTACAATATCTCCATGCCCAAGGGAGCATGATTTAAATAGCAAATAAAAAACACCACGACAGTCAAGAAAGAGACTGCAGAGGAAAGGAACAAGCTTCCTTCCTGCTTTTAAAACCAGGAGACCCGCATTTTTCCTTTTGTACTGGGCCCCGCATATCACGTCCCTGGTCCTGCTCTGAGAAGGGGCATTTGGAGCAGAGGCGATGGTTCCGGGCAGAACTACAAGTGCAAAGGCTCTGATGGGGACACAAGCTCCGTATGTTCAAGGAACAGAAAGCCAACAGTGGCAGGAACCTCTGAGCAGGGCGGAGCCTGGAACCAGGTACAACAAAGAGGTGCAATCCGGGGGCTGAGGGAGGAGGTGCATCCGGGAAGCCCAGGGCCAGTTTTCACACATTGTGCTTCCAGTGTCCGTGCCTTGAGGAGAGCTGACACCCGGGCCCTGGAAGGAGGGCGAAGCGACAAGGGCAGGGGCAGGGGAAGGGAGGAACTCAGCTGCTGAAGACTCTGGCCACTTCCCTTCCCAACTTTACCTGTAAAATCCCGGAGGGCCCTAAACACCTGGGATCCAACCTTCCAGTGCAGTTCCAGAAGATGGGAATTCCCTCTTCTGCTCTCAAGCCCGCAGTGAGCTCTGGGTTCCTCTGGGCTTCCACACTTGTCACTCCACCACACGCACCAATGGTGCGCCCTGAGTCTGTGGCGGGCCTGCGTTCGCCGTGCAGTTGTCCAGATCTTTGTTCCAGGCTCGCTCATACGTTCCCTTTCCCTTTCCAGATGGGCCACTCAGTCTTATCCTGGGCTTGCCTTTGCCTAACCACTTCTCCTCCCTGCCATCCACCCACCCAACTCAGCTCCCTCCCAAAATTCTACATAAATATCCCTTTGGAGTCCTCACACAGACCCCCAGACTAGTTTAGTCTCTCCATCATTGGTCCGCTACTTTCGGAACAATTGTACATTTCTTTGTGTGGTCATTTGATTAGTATCTGTTTCTCGAAATGAACTGTGAGGTCCTTGAGGGCAGGGGACAGGTCTCTTTTGCCTACAGTGGTGTCCTTGGTGGTGCACAGGGGAGGCACAGTGCAGGCTCTCAGTCGTGAAGGACCAGGGCAGCAGAGGAGGTCAATGAGCCCTGCCCCGGGGAGTTGGTGATGTTTGAGCTGGCCCTTTGGAAGTGCATGGATAGTGTGAGGAAAGAAGAGGTCTTCCTATGTACAGAATTTGCGCAAGTCTGAAGGCAGAGAGGAGGGAAGAAATGACTAGGAAAAGACCTTTTCTATTGCACGCAAGTTCCTGGAATGTGACAGGGGCCTGGCAGAGTGGCGGAGGCCCACCAGCTGGGGACAATCACTCGTCCCTTCCCTCTAGCCTCCATCCCCCCACCTCCCCAGCCCTTTCAGACCTACTCAGTGGGCTTTCTGGTATTGTCCCAGTCACCCCATAAAAAATGGTAAACCGCGTCTCTATTCTGAACATGTGGGGCAAAATCCAATGCCTTGGGCTGGTCAGAAAAAAGTTCACAGGACAGTAGCTTTTAAGTATCATATCACTCTGACAAGAACATAAATGAAGAGGAAAATAACACTGTGTGGTAGGCAGCCTGTAGGATGGGCTTCAGACCCCCTCCTCGGCATATCCACACTTTTGTGCAGTCCCCTACCCTTGAGTGTGGACTGGATTTACTGACTTGCTTCTAAAAAACAGAATACAACAGAAGTAGTCACGTGCCCAGTCTGGGATTAGGTTATAAAAATATTGTGGCTCCTACCTTAGGCACCTCTTTCCCATGGATTGCTCACCCTGGGGAAAGCTAGCTGCCTTGTCAAGAGGCAGCAGCCCCATGGAGAGGCCCACACAGCAAGGGACCGAGGCCTGCCAGCCGTTGAAGGAGTGAGCTTAGAAGCAGTGGCCCCTACAAGTCAAACCTTCAGATGAGATCTCAGCCCCCGCCAAAAGCTTGACAGCAACCTCATGAGACATTTGAACCAGAGGTGCCTAGCTAAATCAAACCCAGATTCCTGACCAAGAAAACTATGTGACAAGAAATGTTTTCTGTGTTAAGCCATCAAATTTGGGGGTAATTTGTTACACAATACTAAATAATACACACTGTTCTGCACCATTTCACAGCTCTACACCAGTGCTGAGAGTTGATTCCTGAGCGCTAACAATATGCTAGACACATTGGCACTTGGCACGTGGAATTCCTGACCAGTGGGGCTTAATCAATAACAAAAACCAAAAGAAATGTCTTACTGAGAAGTTTTTACAGCTCTGGTTGTTTGAGCAACATTTAGAAATCCATAATCATTACCAATATCCCTTCCTTAAAAAGAAACTCATGAAAGAAAAAGGAATTTGGGAGTTTGATTCCTTTGTAAAGAATATATTGAAGCATGTGTCCACAATATGTAATGCCAAGTCAGCTTGGCCAGTTCTTTCTCACCTCACGTTCACAAGTTGTGAATAATCCATTGCATACTGGCCTTTGAAGATCTTGCCTGCTTTCTCTCTCCCTTCCGTCCTTCCTTCCTCCCTTCGTTCCTCCTTCCCTCCCATTCTACCTTCCCTCCCTCCTTTCCCTCCTTCCTTAACATTATAGGGGAAACATTAGTAGCCTTCTGTCCATTGAATAAAATGTTCCTAAATCGTGGCAGTCCTTAACCTACCTTTTTAACCTGAGCATCACTCCTAACCCATATGTATAGAAAATATTTACTACAAGCAAGAAAACTTATTCCAAATCACCTGTTTAATTTAGGACTAAGCCAGCTCTGCAGTTATTCAATTCAGAGAACAGTGCTTCTCAAACTTTATTTATACAAATCCCTTGGGGAATCTTGTTAAATTGCAGGTTCTGATTCCATAGGTCTGGGAGGACCTGAGAGTTTGGGTTTATGGCAAGCTTCCAGTCAACACCTATGCTGCTGGTCCCTGAACCATGCTTCAAAGAGAAAGCCTTCAGATGGAGTGATTTCGTCATCTTCTCCTCAAGTCTGCCTTTCTTCCTCCTCCCCTGAGTTCCGCATTGCAGTGTTTGGCACCACCACCCGCCCCTATTTCCTGTAAAAATTTGCAAGCTGTCCTCTCTCAGCCTCTCCCTCATAGCACCCCCACATCTGATCCACTTGCAAGACCTTGTCAATTTTATGTCCTACATCCTTACATCCCCACCCACCTCTTTTCACCTCTACTTCCAACCTTCACTGCATCTGAACCCACATGATCTTGTATCCAGGCCAGTGTCACCAACCTCCAGGGTCTTTTGAAAAGGCAAACTTAACCATGACATTTCTCTGCTTAAACCCTTCAATAATTCCTTAAGGTGGCCTGCGTGCAGTTCTGAAAAAACTCAAGGTCTTTTCAGCCTTAAAGACCTTCACACGAGCAATCTGCTTGGCCTGAAAACACTCCTCCCTGGCCGTGTCACCGTGCATGTGGCCTGCTGCAGGAAAGCCTTGCCCGGCCCTCAGAGAGGACAGGTGTCTTCATTATGCAGTTTTCAGCAGGCTGTATTTTTCCCTCTTAGTATTTATCACAGTTAATTAATTAAATCTTATTGACAGTCTGGTTTATGACTGGGCTGACATCCACGCTCACCCTGGGTCACCAATCTCTCCTCAGTGTCCCGAGCAGGAATGGCACATTCGGGCACACAACCAAGATTCTTTGAATGAATAAATCTTTCCCACCCACATTCAGAATTCCTAGCAGATATCTCTTAGTGTTTCCATTAGGTTCTAATGGAAGCTTCAGTCTTAAAGACTTGATGTTGGTCCTCATAAGTGCCCAGTGTTCCCACACTGTCTTGTAATTGCTATACTGTTTCCTTGCTAGGAAGGAAGTGCATGCTGTGGCTAAGTGTGATAATAATTAGTGGATGGATGCAAGGGGTCTATGGCTCTGACACTGAAGTTCCAAATAGCTGACACTGGAATTCTAAATACTGATGCGAACAACACAGAGAGAACACGTGGTTTGCAGGCCTCTTCCCTCAGAACTTGAGCTCTCTTCTGCGTTTAAAAAAAAAATTAATTAAAGAAGTAAATTTCTTGTCTGTCAAAACCCAAACCAGTCCCAGACACAGACAAAATTCATGGCCAAGTGGTGTCTATCCAGGAGGTGTGAACGAAGGACTAGGGGGCCCCATGTCCCCAGTGCCTTCCGAGTCACCTGAATTCTACCAGAAGAAATGTGTTTCTTTAGAATTTGGAGAGCTCTGCCAAAATGCACATGTCCCTGGATAGCTGAGCCATCCAAGATTAGAGAAACAACTTGTCCTCAAATCACGGCTGTGTGTAGCTGCAGACAAAATCGGTGCATTTTCCTAGAGCATCTGTTGTTTCTACACTAACTTTAACATGATTTATATTTTAAACCAAATGTAGAAATATTACAGAACAATTTCAAAATTTGAATGAATCTTCAAATGAAAGGAAAGATTCAAGGAAATGTTATGAAGGATACTAATTCAGTCTAAGGAGCCCTCTTTGGAATATTTAAAAAGCACAGGCAAAGTGTGTTCTCTAAGCAAACCAGTCAGCCTGCGGGAATGGCGGAGGGTAGCACGTGCTTGCGGGGAGAGTGTGTGGCGGGGACTGCTGTCCTGTACTGTCTTTTCAGCATAATAGATCTTCGTTCTAACCTTGGTCCATCGCTTGCCATGACCAAGTCTGGATTTCCCAGCCTCCCTTGCAGCAAAGTGTGGCCCTGTGACTAAGTTCCGGCCAACTGATGTAAGCTGAAAGTAATGAAGTGATTTCTGGGAACTTCCTTAAAAGACGTCGGGCACAAGTCCCTTAGTGGCCATCCTTCTATTCCTCTGCCTTCCTTCCTGCTGACTGCCATTTCCTGAGATGGCTGATGCTGGAACAAGGAGACCTGGAAATAGAGACGCCACACACCAGGCGAATAAGACAGAAGGGGCAGTACTGCTGTGCAGGCCCTGGACAGTCAGCGCCAGGCTTCTACAGAACAGAGAAACAGAAATCAATCTTGCTTAAGCCACTGCTCTTAAGGGTTTGTGTCACTGTAAACCTAATCCTAATACAAAGGGTAAAAAATTTGGAAAAGCAATGTATCACCCTACCTGGGACTTTTTGGCGGGAAAAGGGGCATTAAAACAAGTAAAATTATGTAATTTTAAACTTTTTTTTACTGACTAGCAAATTGATTTTATTATGTTGATGGATCTATAAAATAGTTCAGTACCAATACTATTTTCAAAAATAAACTTTCTAAAAATATAGGTAACATACACTTGTGTAGCGTAAATCAAAATGGAAATCTCCTTTATATTGATTATCTGAATGATAAAAAGTAACAAACAGAATGATTCTTGGTGCAGATTCAGGTACTTTGAGCAGTTTCTTTTTTTAAACAAAAAAAGAACTCAGCTTGCTTTTTTCACGTTTTTGTTTTTATTCTTCTGCAGGGGAAGATTCGCCAACAGCTAGCTAACAGCTAAGGTCTGTTGCCGATCTTCCACCTTTTTCCTCCTTCCCCCCCTCAAAAGCCCCAGTACATAGCTGTGCATGGTTGTCAGTCCTTCTAGATATTCCATGTGAGCCATGGCTGCAGCACAGCTACTGACAGACGAGGTGTGGTTCCTCACTTTTTATGATTAATAAACTTTAAAGTATTGAAAGCTTCAAATGACTTCAATAGACCATAATATTTTTAACTGAGAAAAAATTTTCTCTACAGGTACAGAGGTATGCAAATTCTACTAACTAAAGAACATTCTCAATCCTAATTTTTTTTTCTGCTTTATCTCCCCAAACCCCGCCTGTACACAGTTGTATATCTTAGTTGCATGTCCTTCTAGTTGTGTGATGTGGGACACCACCTCAATGTGGCCTGACAAGCGGTGCCATGTCCTATCCCAGGATCCGAACCCTGGGCCGCCGCAGCGGAGCGCGCGAACTTAACCACTCGGCCACGGAGCCAGCCCCTCAATCCTAATTTTTCTAATTGAAACGTGTAAGTATTTCCACACAAATTTTACAGTTTCTGTCTTTTTAACCTCCACTCAAAATACTTTTCACAGGGTCAAACTTGTCAAGCTGGCCAAATGTAGATGCAGCAAAATATAAGGTTTTAAAATGTCATTTCACTAGGTTTCAGAATAAAAAGTTATCTAATTAAAAATAGAAACTCCTTCAAGAGATGCTTCTCACAAATGAAGATTTCTGAAAGGCAACTAAAGAATTTCAAAATTAAATCTTTTTTTTTTTTAATTTTTTTTTTTGAGGAAGATTAGCCCTGAGCTAACTGCTGCCAATCTTTCTCTTTTTGCTGAGGAAGACTAGCCCTGAGCTAACATCCATGTCCATCTTCCTCTACTTTATACGTGGGATGCCTACCACAGCATGGCTTTTGCCAAGCGGTGTCGTGTCCGCACCTGGGATCTGAACCAGCAAACCCTGGGCCGCCGAGAAGCAGAACGTGCGCACTTAACCACTGCGCCACCTGGCCGGCCCCCAAAATTAAATCCTGTTCATCATTTGAGCTCTGACTGTCTAATTTATCAGTTCCTTGCTTTTGCAGGCATAAGTTACAGAGTCTTCCCATTTTTAGCTTTGTTTCAACACCAAAAATTTCTAATACTTGTAATTTCAATACATATAATAGCTAAAATTTTTGTGCTCTATTCTTTAAATACTGTGATGGCAGATTTTGAACTGATTTTGAACAAAATGCACTCCAAATTTGGAAGACTCATTTATGAAAATATTCACTCTCATTGTAAGATACTTAGGTTTATTTGCAAAGTAGTCCTGGAAAGGCTCAGCCATTTCTAAAGCCCAAATGATGGTGGGCAGCAAAGGAGAGTGTTCATACTGATGCTCATTATTTTTAATTCAACATCAACTTTATAAAATGTTTTGTAATTTACTTTAATTGCATATGTATTTTTAGTTGTAAATTTTGAGAACTAAACCTTTTCTTTTGTTTAGTAGAATACTGCAGTTTGAATATAATTACATCTGCGTCACAACCAATCCCAGTACTTTTCTGTTCCACAGGTATCTTCATTCAATAAGAACATTGTTTTGACCCCAATGCTGTACTCCATCAAAATTTATATTCATGTTATCATTGCAAAAACGAAGATATTTTATTTTCATTGTGGAAATTTTTAACAGAATTTACAATAGCGTTTGTACTGATGTTGAATGATTCATCTTTGACAGATTGAATTTCAAATTTTTATTTTCATTCCATAAACTGCATGAAAAATAATCACTAATTGTTCTCTTTCCTTCTTTTATTCTTTCTATTGAGGTATTATATATATATTGGAAAATCAATCAATCTTAATGAATTTTACATGTTTTTACACATAGTCACATATTTGACCATCTCCCAGAAAAAAATGCAGAATATCTTCATTATCCCAGAGAGTTCCCTACACATGCACACCCCAACGCAAACACTAGTCTGAATTTCTACCACCATAGATTAGTTTTTGTCAGTCTTTGAACTTCATCTAAATAAAACTATATGATGTATATTCTTTCGTGGCTAGTTTCTTTAGCTTAACGTAGTGGATTTCTACATTCATTCCTGTTATTGCATGTGCTTGCAGTTTCTCAATTGCTGAGTAATATTTGATTTATGAATATACTACAATTGATTTATGCATTCTGTTACTGACGGATATTAGGATGTTTTAATTTTGGACTATTATGAATAAAGATGGTATGAACATTTGTGTACAAGTATTTTATCAACATATGCACTCATTTCTCTTTGGCATATGCATGGATGAATGATTAGTGAAGCATCCAATGACGCTGCTCTAAAACTGATAGCATTTAACCAGTTGCAAGGTTGTGCTAATGAAGTCAATGCATTGACAGCCCCCGCTTCATTTCTCATAGATTCACAAGAGAACTCAGTATCAAAAACGAGCAAAAGTAATTTACAAGAATCATTTGATCTAAAGGAAAAGTCATGCTTCACAAAGTGATATGTTAATGTACTGTCTGCAGCTACACAAGGCAAATTGTTGCTTTTAGGCACTCTCTTCTTCAAACAACCTGTGAAGTAGATGCCGATGTTTTCCCAGCGGGTTTGTGTCTGGTTTCCATGGAGCCAATGAGATCACAATGGTCCCCATGGTAGAGGGTAAATGTTGACAAACATTTTGTGCAGTTGCATATTCATCATCAACTTTCTTGAGAAATGGAAATTCAGAACTTAATTTTTCATTAAACATATACCTCTTTTAGTACATTGCTGCTGAAAGGGTTAATTATAAAATTTTATAAAATATTACCAAATAGAAAAATAAGTAAATAGTTGTAGATTTATACCATATGATAAACAACAATAAATGTGGCAACAACCTTCAGATTCAGCAGCACGGTTCGGCCTCTGTTTCCCACGTATATTCCACATACACTTAATGGCCTCCCACATTTCCCATGGACCCTGCAGACTCGAAGCCCAGTGGCTTTGGGCACCTTGTGGCTGCAGCATAGGCCAAGGCACAACTGGATGGCACCGAGGGGCCGACAGGGGCAGCAGCAGCAAATGCTTCTCCCTCTCCACTTGAACCCAGAAGGAGTTAGCCCCCGGTTTCTGAGCACCCTTTACATTATCAGTGGAAGCCCAGTACACTTTCCCTGAAAGGAAGGTGTTGGTTATTCTTGGTCTGGAAAGGATCAGGAAAAGGGACTGGTTGTCATCTTTCAGACATAACTACAGGTTATGTTGTTACATGTCTCACACGCAGCTAGACGACACCCTGGCAGAAGCTGGAAGTATGAAGTGAAGGCTACCAAAGCCACCCCAACTTATTTTAATGCAATCATTAATAATATTTCCTCACTAAACAATGAAAGATCTGGAACCAATGTTAAACCATATAGGACCCCAGGACAATAGGCTTAAATTGGGACTGTCCAAGACTAGAGGAAATTTTGTTCACCCTACATAAAGAAGAAGGTGGAAAAAAGAACAATGTCCTCTCCTATTCTATCCAGAATGAACCCTGAAAGGAAGTGATCAAAATTGTCTTCTGTGGATCTCTCATCGTAATATCTCTCTCATTGTTATATTGAATTTTTATGTCTAATCCCAGGAAATATTGCATTTTTTCAAGAATTTTAACGTTGTATAAAACAGATCCCAATAATTACTAAGAATATTTTGAATTTCACTCATCTTCATCCTGTATTTCTTTCTTGTCTGAATTGAGCTAATAAAGCTACAGTGAACAATTCATGCTCTAGACTATAACACTAAGAAAATAAATACATAATAGACAAATACATCCCCAAATATTAGGATAGAACAGACTAGATCTAACAGGATACCAGGTATGCCTGAAAACTACTCAACAAATGGTCAATGGGTGCTGGTTTTGCTGATTTACACCGTTGAAGAAGAGAAGAGAGCATCGGAGAGCAAGTGGAATGAATTTCGCAGTTGCACAAGGGAACATGCAAGAAACTTTTTTCTAGAAACACATCTTAATTTGTAACTCCTACTTTGAAAGAATGAACAACTTAAGGTTGTCAAGCTGCTTTGACTGATAAGTTTTCATCGACAGGAGCAGGTTGACCTAACTGACTTCTTCCCCTGGCATCATATAGACTATTTGTGTTACTCGCAACGAATACTGCACCTGCAGGTGATTCTAAACTACAAATTGGCCCACATCACGGCCATGCTTAAAGTTTTTTAGCAGCTCTGCCTTGCCTACAGAAAACAATATGAAACCTGCTTAAGCTGGCTCTTTATGAGGAAGCCCCGTTGAGCTTTCCGACCTCGTCTCTCTGCAGCCCCTTGCTCCTCTTACACACCTAAGTGCTTTAAGTACTTGTTCCCTGCCTCCACACCCATCCTTATTTGTACCCACAAGACTAACTTCTCCTTGACCTTCAAGATTCAGGCCATAGCTTGTTTCATCTTGAAAACGGCTTCCAACTCCTCTTGCCCATGCCCACCTCCCCGGCAGTCCCTCTCTATGCCCCCACCCACTGGTTGTGCATCTCTCCTCTTGGCCTTCAGCACACAGATGTGTATTAGGTCATATTAGGTCTTGCCTGTTACCCCTGGACTGGGAACTTCTTGAGGGCTGGACACCAGGACTGTGTCCCTGGAGCCAAACATAGAGCCTGGCCCAAGGCAGAGACATTTAGGAAGTGCTTCATGGATGAAAGAATCTTAATCATGGCTCTTAACCAGCTTTTAGGTGTATTAAAGCACAAAGAACTGAGTTTATTTCATTACAAGAATCTCCTCTCATTTAACCTTCGGGGTCAGATTTCGTTCAATGCCTGAAGCTGTATCTGCTAACATATTTCCTGGTTTAAACTATGGTTTTATAAATACTGCCCAAGTCTCTAATCAACCAATTAGTATTATCCAGAAACTAGAGGGTCACCACACCCAGACACCTTCCATTCTCGCGCCTTCTAATGTGTCTAAAATAGAGCAACTTGTGGAGCAGCTTAACAGATAGTCTCTTCCCCTCTCAGCAGACCTTTCTGAGCCTCTATGTCTTGGTAACGAGAGATACTGAGAGCCAAGACCACAGACCAAAAGTTACACCCTTTTAGTCTGAAAGGTTTGGATAGACACCAGTGTTTCTGGAAGACAAAGAGAATCCGCAAACATGAGAATGTGGGAATGGATGTTTGCAGGGAAAGGAAGGCACATTCTGAAAGCGAGCTTGCAGAGCGGGGACAAGGTCATGTAAAACTTACCAGTGAAAATACAGATCAGACATGGGCTTTAGCAATAGTAAAGGACTGGAGAGCACTCGGCAGAAGGCTAGAGATTCATACTTCCATGGATAAGCGAAGCAAAGCGCAAAAACAAAACTCCAGCAGCCATTTTCCCTGTACATCATATCCTGGTAGAATTCCCACCTCTTAAGAGGAAACCTCTGTGACCACATAAGAAAAAAACGTTTTTAATTTCATTCCAGTTTTTAAACGAGTCCAAACTCAAACAAAGATTTTATGACTCTCTCAGTCTGCCATGCGGATTTCCGCCTCTGACAAATGCCAGGAATCCTTGTGGCTACTTTAGATGTTCGAACCATTTATTAAGAATGAGAGAGTGCCATGGCGGAACCCGGGCTCCGGAAAGGTAGCTGAGGCCACCACTTTGGACACCAGCCAGGAGAAGACTTCTTGGCAATGAAGTGGGCAGTTTTAGGAATTTCACAATTGTTTAAACTCCTGTGCAGTTTAAGAAAAGTGTTTTCAATGGCAAGGAGGTGCCATAGAGCTGCAAATACAGATGGAAGTATTTTCTCTAGATAGTAGTATTATGCTGAAAATGAAAACTAAAACCCAATAAAATGCTGCCATTATCCACCAGACACTTAGAGAGGAGCCAATCCTGTTCCAAGGATTATCAGGCCATTGGATAAGAGGATGGAGAAAAACAAACTGAACACAAATTTTGGAGAACACAAACATTATTTTCCAATTTAATTGGTATCAGACTTTTGGTGGGAGAAAAAGGTGTGTACTCTGCATCAGACACAATTGCCTTTAAACCAAGTAGAGACCAGATGTTGAGAAAAGTATCTCCTCTGGATGTATGTGAGTCAAGGATTCCTGCAAGAATGCATTTGGATGAAGCTATAAAGAACGAGGAACAGAAGTGAGACCATACAATTAGCTGCCGTGAGGTGGAGGAAATGCTTATCAGTGATGGAGGCCATTCAGCTATACAGACAGCCACTGGAAGTCCACTGCCAGGGCCTGGTACAATGCCTGAGACAGACACACACAGACACAGACACACACACACACACACACACACACACACACACACACAATGAACATCTCGTTTGGTTAAAAGTAAGGCAGACTTTTTAAATGCATGTGCAATCTGGTGGAAGTCAAATAAGGTCTGTGCCTGAGTGACAGTATTGTATCAATGTCAGTTTCCTGGTTTGGACAGTGTGCTCTGGTCATGCAAGATATTTTCCCTAGGGGAAGTACAGAAACTCTCTGTACTATTTTTTTGCAACTTCTTGTGAGTTTTAAAATATTTCAAAATCAAAAGTTATAATTTTTAAAAAAGGGTAAGGTGTACGATACATTCTTGGCATGCCACATGTTGAAGATGACTGAATCTCCATCAGCCAGGGCCAAGAAAGGCCAAGTGGAGGAGTGCTGCCCCACTGACCTGTTGGCCAGCCCAGTGCCATCACATGAGAGAGAAATAAACCTCCATATTGTTGTCACTAAATGTTTGGGTATCTTTGTTACCACAGCCTAGCCTACCCCCTCCATCAAATACTTATAGAGGCCCACTCCTCCTCTGCCGACTAGTTCATGGAGGAGCTCCATTAAGTAGTTTGAAAAGCACTGTAGAAAAACTATCAGAGACCCATAAGAAGAGAAGGAAGAAAGCCAAACTTTCCAATGAGCTGAGCTTTTGAAAAACACTGATGGCCATTGAAATGTCTGTCTGTAGTTACGTCCATGTAGCGGATGCTGGGTAGGCAGAACTTGAGCTGGAGAAGTTACAATTCAAAAGCTGTCCTTTAGGTAGACAGGAAGATCCCTTGGAGCAGGCCAGGATCCCGTGGTCTCGCCTGTCTTGGTCATGCAAATATAAGAAGCCCAAGTCCCTTTGCCCTCGGAGGGGGTGTAACAGGGCCTTTGTAGCCTGGTAGAGGCTACCTTCTCTCTTGTGGTTTGCAGAGCTAAACAACTGGTAAACTTGTGTTAGAGACCAAGGAATGCTCAACTCTCACCTTACCAGATTCAGCATGTTCTACTGATGTCTGCTCTCAGGAAAAGCACAAAAGGCCTCAAAGGAGAACTCATTGTGAGGTAGGGGGGCGTGACTGGAGACCCGGGTTCACGCCAGGGTCTGGGTGACCTTGAGGAGGAGACTCTTTCTGGGCCAAAGTGTGGCTGAGCCTAGACAGCCCTTCTGCCTCAGCCACCCTGGTATTCACAGACTACTCTGGACTGTGCACGGCTTGCGAGTGTGAATTCAATGACTCTAGCCTTGGAAGACCAAGAATGGAGCACGGTACTTCAGGAACTAGGGTTATCCATCTCGGAAGCTCTGGGCTAGCAGAAACACCATCACAGCAGTGCAAAAGGGCAACAAGCTGGGGCAGGAACAAGTGGAGCTAGTGGGTAAATCAGACTCTCCAAAGGCGTCTACACCAAATAAGAATAGTACCGTTGAACTGTGTAAGATTCTGGGAATCTTGAAAAACTGGCACAGGGAGGGGCGAGGTGGGCAGGTGTTTCAGAGGAACTGGGTGCACTGCTAATTTAATATTCATTTGACTCTGAAAAATAGCCATGACCACTTTTTGCAATCCCAAGCTGTATAATGGATCATATGAACTTCACTTAGAAAACACATAAGGAAGAGATTGACCTGCCATGGAAACCTGTAGCGTAATGTTGACAGATGGCAAAAAGCAAGTATGGAGCTTGTGTCTTCTTGGAAAGATATTACTTTTTGGATAAAAAAGGAAAGTGAATATTGGCTAGAGGGAATGGAACCCAGATATAGATAGAGTGTGAGAAAACAGTGAGCGCCCTAAAATGAATTCTAATCTCCTGATCTGAACAAATCATACCTGAGGCTATTGAGGGATTCAGCCCCTGCCAATGACCTTGGAGAATAATGGAGACCAGGAGAAGGGCCAAAAGACAAGAAATGGGCAAATGCTATTTCAATTTCCAGAAAGAAGAAAAAGGCAAATTCTGAAAACCATATGATTTCAATCTCAGGCAAGTAACATGAATAGATTATTTAAAGACCAGGATGATTGCTATGAGCTTTGATAGGCTCACTGAGAACAAGCCATTTCAGATTAACCTCATTTCCTTTTTGGAAATGGTTGTTAGACTAGTAGCTCAGGGAAATGTGGTTGATGTAGAAAATGTTGATATCAGAAAAGCATTTGACAAAATCACAATAAAAGGTGGGCAAGATGGATGAACGGGGATAGAGATGGGGGGTTGCTGTATGACTGAATCAATTCATTCATTCATGTATTAGTATCACAGGACTAAGACCTAGGCATTGTCCCATTCAACATTCTTTTAATAAAGTGAATGAAAACGTAAATTACATGTTTATTAAAATTGTGGAAGCTGAGCAGAATATCAAAATCTAAAATCATCTCAAGCTGAACCAAAAAACCATCTAACGAGATGGAGATGAAAAGAATTATTCAATTCCCTTAACAGTCAGGTTTTTGTTCCTATTTTTTAATGCCAAGTATTTTTTTCCTAATAACAGTTAGAGGCAAGGCTAGAAATTTAAAATGATTTTGTAAATTTAGTAGATCATTTCCAAATTATTCAGGTAGGGGTGCATTGCTCACTGTACAACTGTATATAATAGGAAACGACATTCTTTTGAAAAGGCTAATTTATTCCTAAATCTCTTCTAATTCAGTATATTCCAATTTTTGGTAATTCATAAAAACTAAAAGAATCCTGTGTTTTCTTTTTCTTAATCCTCTCAGAAGAGACCCTTCAATGAAAACTTTTGTGCTAAGCCACTCTTTCCCAAATGGATAGTTTCTAGAACACTATTCCATGGGGCTTAACAGGTATGGCAGGCAGAAATGTTCCACAGCCCAATAGATTGGGAAACCCTGGGCCAGACCTGGCTGACAGATTCCATTTCTGCAGGGCTTCTCAAAGCCTTCCAGTGTGGTTAAATATGCTAATGTGAAAAGGGCAGCCCCACGAGAGGCTGCAGCGGGAGTCCGATCTAGGACTCCCAAGCTGAATCTGGCTCCGTGCCTGTTTCTGCTGGAACACAGCCTCACCCGTGTGTTTACATATTGTCCCCAGTTCTAAGGGCAGAGTCGAGGAGTGCAACAGAAACCACCGTATAAACCCTCCAAGCCTAAGATACTTTCATCTGGCCCTGGACAGAAAAAGATTGCTGACCCCTGGTCTGTAGAATGTAGCGTTCCTGAAATTTGTCTGAACACAGAAAAACTTTTTGGAACACGTCTATCAACATCTCTTAGAACCATGGGGCACTTGGAAAACAATCCTCTAACTGTAAGAAAGCAGCTTTCTGAAGAAAACTTGTGTGCGTCATACAAATCTCTGTGTTCTACGTCCATCCTCTTAGAGTTGACTTTGCTGTAATCTAGGTCCTTTTAAACTTGGTGGTTTGATTAATTAGAAGGTTAAGTTTGGCATTAAATCATTGACTGAGACATTGGTTTATTACCTTTTTTTAATTCTTGAGTTTCTTAGTCATTTAATATGGTAACTTTTTTTTTAAAAAAGTCACCTCTAAACACAATTTTAGGATTGTTAGGGGCAAATATATATCACGGGCACATGGGTCCAGAAACCAGGTTGCACAGTTATCAAAAGGGAGAGACTTGGCATCTGTAAGTGGAGATTCGGGTTCATGTGAGCTCGGGGCGACTCGACGGTGCCATGTGGCTGCCCGAGAGCTATTGCCTGGGGCCGCACTAACAGAGCACCAGGAGCCAGATGGCGCAGGTGGCCTCCTTGCTGGTGGGATTAGAGTGACCCAGCGTCATGCCTCTTCCGTTAGAGTGTTGTGCTCAGTTCAGGTGTCATTTTAATTGACATGGACACGTTAAAGCTCAGGAGAGAATTGCCAGGTGAGAGAAAGAAGCTGAAACCTCGACAAACAGCTGGAGAGACTGGCAATCTTTGGTCAGTAGAAAAGATTCTGGCACTTGATGTCTGACTTCCAATATTTGAAAGACAATAGTGAGGAAGAAGATACAGTAAAAACAGCGTTAGGCAGAGCATTTTCATCTGTTAGAGATTCTCCAAAGTGGAACAGACTGCCATGACAGATAATGAGGGTCCCATCAGTAGAGATATTCAAGCAGAGGCTGGACAACCATTTGGCAAGATTTTGGACAGTTGGTTTAAACGATTTGTAAGAGCCCTTCCATTTGGAGACCAGCTACTCAGGTTTCATGCCTAGTGCAGTGAGAAGTCTGTATAATTTCCTCTCCATAATGCCTGTTGTCTGAAGGACATCCAATCCTGAGATTCTATGATTCATTCTTGCTTATGTATTTCAATCTCTTTGCCTATGTAGTATTTCAAAATTAAATTGTCAACATGTCTTCCTAATTTCTCTTTCGGATTCCCCACTTCCCTACCTGCAAGATCTATATCAAATAGAGTTATTTAAAAGTTTTTCATTGAACTGCAACATTGATACCTAAAAGTACACAAGTTACGTACAGTTCAATGAATTTTTAAAAGTGAACACACCCATGGAAGCAGCACCCAGAACTAGCTTTTGTGCCTACTTCCACCTCTGAAAGGAAACCATTAACTTGACTTCCAAAACCATGAATTAGTTTCATCCGTTTTTGAACTCTGTGTAAATGGAATCATACAGTATGTTGAGTCTGTTGATTTCTTTTGCTGTTATTTTGTCCTTTTTTAAAAAATTTCAAACATATATTAAAATCAAGAAAGTAGTATAATAAACAAATAAATACTCAGCTTCAACAATTACCAACTCACGGCCAATCTTGCTTCAACCGTGTCTTTACCCATTTTATCCCTTAATTACTTTGAAGCACATTCTGGGAATCTTACCTTTTCATTCATAAACATTTCAGCATGGATCTCTAAAAGATAAGGTTTCTTCTTGTAAATAGAAACACCATACCATTATTCTACCTGAAATAATATAACATTATGATATATTAACATATTTTCACATGTTGTATAAATAATATAACAATAATTTCTTAATATCATTAAAAACCTAGTCAGTGTTCAAATTCCCCTGACTGTCATAATTTTTTTATAGTTCATTTGTTTCAGTCAAGATTGAAATCAAGTCCCTACTTTGCTATTGGTCAATACATCTCTTAGGTCTCTTCTAACCTATCCTTCCCTTCCTCGTCTCTCTTTTTTCCCCCAGGGCAACCTATTTGTTGAAAAATCTGGGTCACTGGTTCTGTGGAGTTTCCCACAGTCAGTATTTTGCCATCACATCTCTGTGGTGTCATTTATCAAGTTCCTCTGATTTTTCTGTTTCTATCCCAAGTGGGGATACTGCAATTCACCTCATTTCTGATGCTTACTACCTAGAATTAGTGCAGATGCCACAAGGCAAGGACAAAGGTCTTCACAAGGCTGCCCTCATGTCAGACACCATCTCTACGTCTCAGAGACCACTCGCACTTCTGACCAACAGGCTACAAATTCATGAGTTGCCCTGACCCCTCAGGTTCCATAAGTCACTAGAACAATTCACAGCATTCACTGAGAGTGCTGTACTTACAATTACAGTTTTATAATAAAGCATGTAACTCAGGAACAGCCAAATACAAGAGGAACACAGGGCAGGGGCAGGAAAGGAAACAGAGCTTCCAAGCCCTCTTCCATGGGGTCAGAGTGCATCCCCATCCCACACATCAGTGTGTTCACCCACCAGGAATCCCTCTGGGCCTCAGTGTCCAGGGTTTTTATTGTGGTCTCACTACGTAGACCTAATTAAGTCATTGTTCACACAATGAAACTCAACATCCCTTACCTCCCTGGAGGTCAGGCTAGCCTGAGGTTCCAACCCTCTAACCACATGGTAGTCTTTCTGTTGGCCAGCCTCTGTCCTGAAGCTATCATGAGTCACTTAATTAGCATATCAAAAAAACTCCTGTTACTCTGGAAATTCCAAGAGTTTTTGAAGCTCTGTGACAGGAACTGGGACAAACACTAAATACACTCTTTATTATATCACACTCCATTTCCTATAAATTGATAGTTAAATCTAGACTCTAGGCTAGACTCAGGTTTGAATTTTGGGCAGGAATACTGAATAGGTGGTGTTTCATGTTTCTATCAGAAGGCACATACAATGTCTAGTGGTTGAAATGGGACCTTTTTAGAAGCCAGAACTAGTAATCCTTAGTTGCAGAAGGAAGGCTTTCCTTCAGCTGAGGTGCTAGAGGCGTCTCATCATATTCTCCATCCACAGAGAATAGAGATGCACGGACTTGCCACACGCCTCTAACCACCTCACACGGATTTCCCATTTCTGGTCACCTCATGCTGCCACTATGGAGTTCCAAAATTTGCAGCAGGGACAGTTCTCTTTTAATTCAGGCAGGAGATGCAGCTTATCATGAAAGAAGAGGATTTGTAGCTTTCCCACTCAAGCTGAGTCCTTTTATTTTCTTGGGTCAGTCAGAAAAAGAAATGGTCGCTTACGTCTTGATAAAGACCCATGTGTTGTCCATCCAGAGGGTACATACACAAACAGCCTTCCAGACTAAGTGGACCCACTGATGCACAGGGTGGAGCTGTCCAGGTCCCACTGCATGGGGGCCAGTGCCAGCAGCAGGATGGCAGACTGCAGACACCGAGGACATTCAGAGATGAAGCCCTTTTGAGAAATATGGCCAACCACTTTAGATAGATGCTTAATCAGTGGGCCCTTATAACCTCTTTATTTGAGAGATTGGAGGAAATTCAGTCTAAAACTATGCTATTGAGGATAAGTATGTAAAGAATGTCTGCTTCCCAAGCCAAGATGCCATTCAGGGAATTTAGACAAGAGTAAATGGAGTTAAGGAGACTAAAGCAAAATTCCTCTTCATTTTCCTCAGACATAGGTGAGCTATATGGCCACCTGCATGATAAATAATAACCCTTTTTTCTAGACAAGGTGGCCAGAATGCAAGCGTAGTCAATCACCAGAAGCCAGGCAACAAATATCGTGGGAAATAGATGGAAGCCAGCAAAGCAAGGGTGAGCCCTATGAGGAGACATGGAGTTTATACACCGTCTCAAGGACAGAAGCGACAGCTGGTGAAAGAGAATCCATACTATAAGCCCAGGGCTGTCACACAACAGTCTATCATTACATGTCTAATACCATTTCAGGGGCTCAGGGATCCATTCCCCCGAATACCTCACTTGCTGAGTAACGCCTGAAAGTCCTTTCAAGGAGGATCAACCCACAAGACTTTTAAAGATGCTGCAGTGGCCATATTCCACAGTGGAGGCGCTATTCCCCATGGGTCTGCCTGGAGCACTCGGTGAACAAGCACTAACCTTGGTGGTCGTGTAGAGAGGAGAGTTCTTCCATTGAGTGCCTCCAAACCTCCTGACTGCCCCACATCTGCCCCTCCTCACTCAGCAGAGGGGGTAGTTTAGGAGGGAGTGGCTCAGAGCTGGACTCATCTGCACCCCCACTTCTCCCGTGGTGTCCTCTCCAAAGGTGGGGCATCCCAGTACTTTCTCCAGGGTCACCACCCAGCCTTGGACTTGGGCGACAGGTATTGGCAAAAGGGATGGCCTTCCAGATCACAGGGCTCAAATGTCTATCCTTCACATTCCAGCAGGTCTCTCACATTGGTGTCATGACTGTGCTATGAGTTAGGAAGGGATGATCATTTATGAACTGTCTCATAGGTGTTTGGAGAGACTGAATAAGAATAAAGGGCTATGACATAAGTGGCTTTATAGTACAATTGTCTTCAACAGAAAATACTACACTCTGCTGTGAGGCTAGTCCTATAGGAGCAATCTATACTTTTCCAGTCTCATCTCCCATTCCCAGTGTGTCCCATGGAATTCTCAGTCAGGCCTCCCTCCTACACATACACACACACACACTCACACACACACACACATGCATTTGATTCTAAAATACTCAGCTTCCCAAGCTTCCAATTTGTGTTGTTACATGCTGCTAATTTGTTACAGAGGTAACAGGAAACTAATATGCAGGGGTTGGCAAACTATGGCCCGTGGACCAAATCTGGCCCTTTGCCTGTTTCTGTAAATAAAGTTTTATTGGAACAAAGCCTTGCCCATTCATTTTTGCAATCTCTATGACTGCTTTTACACTACACTAACAGGGTTGAGTAGTGTGACGGAGACCACGTGGCCTGCAAAGCAAAGCTATTTATTATCTGGCCCTTTACAGTAAAAGTTTGCTCACCCTGCTTTAAGCTCTAAATTAATTCCATCTTTTCTCAAATTCTCATTGTCCTTTGGATTGGAAATACTACATGTTCATTATACAAAATTAAAACATTATAAAACTACATTACCTAGAAAGTAAATATCCCCTGACAACTGTCATCAAAAGCTTGGGGCATGTTCCCCATTTGTTCTTTTTCTCTACACATATGATAACCTTTACTATTACTGTTGTGTAATCAGTGTTTGTTCTGTCTTTAGCTATTCACAAATTACAAGGGACTACACACTTCAGAAAGATGATACAGTTGTGGCACGTTTTAATACGTGAGCCAAAGGCAAAGAGAACAGCATGAATCTGACAGGTTCCAAAAGTCTGTGCTGAAGAATCTGCACGTGGACTCCAGTCAGGAGTGAGTGGGGTGAATGGTTATAGCCTGAGCCTTGGCTTCCGCTGGGCCTGGCCCAGGTCCCCTTTGCTCCTGCATGGCTGCCCCTTAAACTCTCTGTTCGTCAATTCTTCATTTGTAAAATGGAGATAATGGGACACATAGACAAAGTCATTACGTCACAACTACAGAGATAATAATGTGAACCACTCCACACAGTGCTTGGCACACAGTCAGACTAAATAAAAATGGTTGCTACAATTTTTAATAAATATTGCAATGTCTGGGCTTCAAATATTCAAGGAAAATAATCTTTTCAAAATAACTGCACAAAAATTTTAAAGTTTAGTTTTCTCTAATTATAAAATGGTTGCTGTAGAAAATTTGAAGATGACCGACATCACAAAAAAATTTCAATTATCTCTTAATCTCACCACCTGAAATTACTACTTTGTCCTATTTCCTTCCAGTCTTTTTTCTGTGTCCATTTATAACAAAAGTTAAATATATATATTCAAGCATTTTAATTCTAGAAATGTGTCCCAGTCACCTATCGTGTGTTAGACACTCTGGCTGATGTTGAAAGGGTAAAAGAGGAATTAGATGTTTTCCGTGCTCTCAAGGAGCTTAGAATTTTGCAAAAATAAAAAAATAATGGGAACCACATTTGTAGTCCATAATACAAGGTAGACTCAGATAAGCGTGATTTAAAAACGAATATAACAATACAATGGGCTCAGGGATGAGTATAAAGTAGAAATTTTCTCCTCCTTATTTGAATCTTCTGTTACCTATTCCTCAATCAGATTCTCACAAAGTTACCGTCATTTGAGGGGTAACAGAGCTAGCAAGGACAGTCTTTGCCAAGAAAGGAGAATTCTCCTCACAGCGAGCACTCTCTGAGAGGCATTTTGGAAAATGCAGCAAGTCTTTTTGAAGAGAAAGGAAATGAGGAGATTGTGAAGTCTGTCTTACCTCAGATAATGAAAGCTAGGTCAGCATCCGAGATTGGAAACAAATTCTAGGAAACCTCTCTGAAGTTTCCACAAGGTGATCCAATTAAGATATGACTGGCAGCCATGAAAAGCTCTGGTACTGCCAAACCACAGAGACATTTTAGATCCAGAAACACAAGAAATATCTTGCTGGACAACCAAACATTTTTTAAAAGAGCCATATAGTATAGACTTAAATTTCCAAGACATCGTTGACTATTTTTCTTGCCCTCCAGCCAAAGATAACCTGAGACAAGGGAAAACACTAGCTATCCCACGAAAGCCAGACAAGTAAACAGAAATTCGCAATGAATCTTTCTTAGCCTCAGCAAAGGCCAGGCCTAAAATCCATCTTCAGCACATTAGAATGGAATCTCTTAGGTCAACTAACAAGATCCTCCTTTGCAGGGGTGCTGACGCTGAACTGCTCTGGAATCCCCTGCTCCATGTGCCTCCATCTACGTCATAAAGCACTTTGAAAACGGGGCCCCGCATACCCTAGGCATCTCTGAAAGCTGCCAGCTCCCCTTGACTCCAGAGAAGAACCAACCCCGACTCAAATCATATCTGGCCCCAAGGTGAAGCTGTCATGGAGGGATCCTTCGAGTTGCCCATCCTAGAGGACAGATAACAGTACTAATGGAGGCTGGGAACAATAGGTGCCAAACCCACTCCACAAGTCCCTTTTTACGCAAGAACATGAGAGCCCTTAAAAAGCCAAACTTCTCCTGACTCCTTCCCAGTCTGACTCCTTCCCAATCTTTTTTTTTTTTTTTAAAGATTGGCACCTGAGCTAACAACTGTTGTCAATCTTTTGTTTGTTTGTTTTTTCTGCTTTATCTCCCCAAATCCCGCCCCCCTCCAGTACATAGTTGTACATCCTAGTTGTGGGTCCTTCTGGTTGTGGCATGTGGGACACCGACTCAACGCAGCCCAATGAGCGGTGCCATGTCCGGGCCCAGGATCCGAACCGGCGAACCCTGGGCCATCGCAGCGGAGTGTGCGAACTTAACCACTCGGCCACGGGGCCGGCCCCTCCTTCCCAATCTTGAATGGTCACATTGAGGACCAAGACAAGAGGGATAACTTAGGAACCTGGGAAAATCCTCCCAAACAGGCACTCAAGTTGATTGTATAATAAAACCTCCACATTCTTCTTAAAATACATCACTTTATATATCATTTAAGATAGATTCTTAAACTTGCCCCATTGGTTAGAACATTCTGAGATTATGAAACGTTTGTTGAGTGCCTTCTGAGCAGAACTAAATCCTTTCTGGAATGAGACTGGGGTATCAATCAATCAAGCAGTGCTAGGAAGGGCCTGCTATGAGCACACCCTTACGCTATTCACCATGTTTATAAGGAAGTGAGGGAAATAACCTCTATCCTCAAGTTTAAGTTTATGCGGAAACAAAACAAACACAAATGATACTGCAGCACTGTTCATTGCCAACCCAATATTCATCAAGACTGCCATTTCCAGCCTCCTAACGGACATTGATTATAGCCAAGCATAAACCCTCCAGTACGTGCCTATGACTTCAAGGAGAATGGCCCAGGTACTAGCTTCACAGAGGAGACCTGATGGGTCTAACTCAACACTGCTAGTCCCATTTCCCTTTGCACGTTTGGCCAATGAGATGGCCAAGCGAAGTCTGTTGAGTGGCTTCTGAGAAAGATTTCCTTGGTTTTAGAAAAAAAGGTACACAGGAAGAAATGAATCTTCATCCACTAGGAGATTTTCCCTTCTTGATGTGACACCAGGACCAACAGCAGCCCTCTTGCAACTATGAGTATGAAAACTTGGTACTGAGGACAAAGCTGATGTACTGAGAATGGCAGAAAATAAAGATGAAAAGAATCTGAGAGCTTAAGGAAGTCATTCAGCTGCTGATGCAACTCCCGCTGGAATTGTCCTACCTCCAGACTTCTCATAACACGAGATAATAAATTTTTCTTACAGAATAAGCCATTTCAAGTTGAATATCCTACTATATAGAATATTCTACTGCATAGAAAGCCTTCCAAGTGATACAGATACATTTTAAAAGATGCTTTGTTAAAGAACTGGCAAAATGTACTATCAGCTGATGCAATGGAATAAGAATTTTAGAAAGAGCATTTTGGCCCTAAAGGAAAGCATAGGCAGAGATGTGCGACTCAACTGTCAACATATAAATATACCTATGGGCATATATTTGAAGGTTTACGCCTGACTGTAAGACGTGTGTCCAAGTGTCTTCCATCATTGTAAGAGATTCTTCTTCCTGTTCTTTAGTTGCAGGTCACCAGATCAGTTAGGTCAAGCATCTTATCTAGAAAGGTATAGCTTTGGAGAAACAAATTTCATAACAAATAAACTGAAACATTTCAACTTACACCAGTTAGAAGAATGATAAATTAAGGAAGTAGACAAAGTAAAGTGACTAACTTGTTAAGGTTCATCTGATGAAATGGAGCCCAGTAAATGAATTTTAAGCAGCATTTTATGTTTGATTTCTTTTAGCGCAGGTTAAATTTGTCTCCTCTAGGTTTTCATGTAAATGGAATCATGCAGTATATTCTTTTACGCGTCAGGTGTTTTCCACTCTGCTTAATTCACGTAGTTGCACGTACGTGTAGCTGGTGTTTTTGGAGCACTCCACCGTGGGACCGCATCACTGTCCGTTTACCCATTCTTTTGTTGATGGCCGTGTAGCAGGCTTCTAGCCAGGGCTATTATGAATAAAACTGCTATGAACATTCTTGGACAAGGCTTTTTTGTGAAGGCATATTTTTATTTCTCTTTAACAAATACCTAACAGTGGAATTCTTGGGTCATAGAGTAAATATATATTTAACTTTTTAAGAAAGTGACAAGTTAGCTACACCATTGTACGCTCCCCCCCCCGGCAAGGTGTGAGAGTTCCAGATGCTCCAGCTTCTCTCCAATAGCTGCTGGTGTTGATCCTGTTCGTTTCAGCCAGTCCTGTGGGTGTGCAATAGTTTCTTATTATGGTTTTACTTTGCTTTTCCTTATTAATTAATGATGTTGAGCACATTATCATGTGATTATTGGCCATTTACATGCCATCTTTTGTTAAAGTGACTGCTTATGTCTTTTGTCCATTTTTTAAAAAATTGGGTTGTTTGTCTCTTTATTATTGAGTTGCGGGAGGTCTTTCCAATTCTTGATACAAGTCCTTTGTCATATGTATGTATTATGAATATTTTTTCCCAGTATGGCTTGTCTATTTATTTTTCTTGATTCATTTTTCTACAAGCAGAAATTTTAAATTTTGACAAAGTCTAACTTACTACTTTTTAATGATTTGTGCTTTCTGTATCCTCTCCAATAAATTTTTGCCTACCCAAAGGTCATGAAGATACTGCAAGTGTTCTTTTGTAGCTTTATTATTTTAGATATTACATTTTGATATTACATCTATCTTGAATTGATTTTTCTGTATGGTAAAGTAGGGGTTGAGTTTCTTAGTCTATATAGTGTATATATATATATATACACACACACATATAATGTGATATTCATATATACATATATGTGAATACATGTATACCTATACGAATATATATATATATATGTATATATATATATATATGTATGAATATCCCTTTGTTCAAGTACCATTTATTGAAGACATTTTCCCTTCCCCATTAAATTGCTTTGGTATTCTTGTCAAAATTATTTCATCATATATTTGTGGGTTTCTCCCTGGACACTCTATTCTGCCCCATTGGTCTACATGTCTAGCCTGTCACCAATACCACACCCATCTGCTTGAAGTTGTGAAGTAAAGTAATATGAGTCCACCAACTTTGTTCTTCTTTTTCAAGATGGTTTAGGCTATTTTTGGTCCTTTGTTTTTCCAAATAAGTTTTAAAACTGTCTTATCAGTTTCTGGATAAAAGCCTTTAAGCAGTATATTAAAGGTGATGGACCAAGGCTTTGCTATGAAAAAGATGAAAAAAACTTTGAGGTGAATATCCTGGTGGCAAGCATGTGGGCAAGGGGGGTGCAGAGCAAGTGACATTTGTGTGAAGGACGATCAGGAGACTTTCTTGATTAAAACAGGTACGTGAGCCAGAACGCAGTCTGCTTCGGACTGAATTGCGCCCTCCAATTCACGTGCTGAAGCCCTAATTCCTAACGTGATGGTGTTTGGAGATGGGCCTCTGGGAGGAAGTTCGGTGCAGATGAGGGCATGAGGGTGGGGCTCTCAGGACAGGATTAGTGCCTTTGTAAGAAGAGGCATCAGAGAACTTGCTTCCTCTCTCTCCGCTGTGTGAGCACAGCCAGAAGGCAGCCATCTGCAAGCCAGGAAGAGGGCCCTCACCAGGAGCCAAATCAGCCAGCCCCTTGACCTTGGACTCCCAGCCTCCACGACTGTGGGAAATGAGTTCCTGTTGTTTAAGGCGCCCAGTCTGTGGGATTCTGCTATGGCAGCCGGAGCTGGCTAGCACAGAGACCTCAGGGTAAAGGGGAAGTTATCATGGGCTTTAAAGCTGACAATTTATTTTGATTTAAGAGGCCATTAGAACTTATAAATGGCAGATTGACTGCATGCATTTATCATCATTCCCTTCCAAAACTCTACTAAAATGACAGTAAAGGAAAATATTAAACTCATAAATACTAACAGAATGAGAGAGGAGATATGTCAATCAATTTTTTGAAGATAGAAAGCAGATAGAGAGATGATAACTGACCTAAACAGAGCAGAGGAAGCTGAAGTCAAGAGCCTGCAGAGGACACCAAGGAGAAGCAAGTGATTTGTCATGCTGAGCCCAGAAAGGAACAGGAACTGGAAGCAACAGCTCCCACGACATGTGGAGCCGAAACAGGAGCAGCGCTGCCACAGAGCCCCAGCCCTACAATCGGGGAGGAGCAGTGCTGTCAGATGGGAATAAACGCAAGCCACGATGTGACTTCAGATATTCCGGCAGCCACATTAAGAGAGGTAAAGTTAATTCTAATAATACATTTTACTTAACTCGGTATAGCCAATATATTATCATTTCAATATGTAATCAATATTTTTAAAAATTTGCAATGAGATATTTTACTTTTTTTTCATAATGTCTTCAAAATCCAGTATGTACTTTACACTCGCAGCACACCTCAGTCCGGAACAGACACATTCAGAGTGCTCAGTGGCCATGTGTGCTGAGGGGCTATGGTACTGGGCAGTACGGGTCTAAGTAATGGAACCAAAGAGGCCCTGAACGCAGGCACAGGCAGGGAGGAGGCAGGGGTCCAAAGTGGAACTAAAAACAGGAGTTTTACATAAAAGTCTGCATTCTGAACAGTGAAACCTCCAGCTTCCTCTCACCCCAAAACCAGAATACACACAAGTGATCACTTCTCTCTCCGGTCCCCAGTTCAGGAGACTGGGTCCTTCTCAGGACCTTGGAAGAAACAAAAGCCATTTAGAGAGCAAAATAAAAACTTCAGAAATCACAGACTTCAGAGAACTAATAGGATATACCGCATCCATAAAGCAATACCAAGATACTCTGCAAATGAGTAAAAGACATTTTGAAAATTAGAAAATATGATAGCTAAGTAAAAATGTCAATAAAAGTTTAGACGATAAAGACAAAGTAATCTCTCTGACAGGAGTAAAGATAAAGAGATGAACAATAGAAGAGAAAAGGTAAAGAATCAAGATCAATCCAGGAGAATTAACATGCAAAGGAGGTCAAGGAAGGAGAATAGGGTGACCTCCTGGTGGTATAGTGGTTAAGTTCTCATGCTCCACTTTGGCGGCCCAGGGTTCACCGGTTCAGATCCTGGGTGTGGACCTAGCACCACTTATCAAGCCATGCTGTGGCAGCATCCCACATATAAAATAGAGGAAGATGGCCACAGATGTTAGCTCAGGGCCTATCTTCCTCAGAAAAGAAAAAAAGAAAAGCAAAGGAGAATAAAAAACACATTGACAGGAAATTCACAAGGAAATACAATGAGGAAAATTTCCCAGGAAGGACTGCTCTTTTGTCATAAACCTTACCATACAATTTGACCTTCAAATGTATGCGCATATATTACTTTGACAAAAACTAAAAATCATTAAAAAATAAAAACTGTCGTAAAAAGGAAAAAAGCAACAATTACATTTTGCTTAGGTGTCTGAGGACGGGGGTGAAGACATTAGGAACTGTTCATGAGGAACACGTCTGCTTCTAGGATCTGGAAAATATTAAATGATCAGGAGCAACAAAGGCATCAGAGAGGGGACCTCCGTCTTTTCACGCCCACGCCTGGTTTTATGGTGCTGTTTTAATGCAATAACAACAGTAAAAATCTTTGGGCTTCAAACTTCAGAAAATCTTGTTTGGGCTTTAAGCTATTTTTGTCCAAATTCAGAATCTGTGTTCTAGACATTTCTTTGGCACTTATCATCATCATCTCAGAGAAATGAAACTCATCTCAGAGAAGTGAAAGGAAGGGCGGGAAATGCTTCTGGAGAATGCCCTGGGGGAGCCTCCGCAGTGCACTCGCCCCCTACAGGCAGGGCCTTCCCAGTGCCGACGTGCGAGGCTGCCAAGAGGGAGAAGGGCAGAGTGGCAGCAAAGTTCCTGGGGGTTCAGGCAGCCTCACGATGGCGGGAGCTGGGGGGAGATGGAGGGTGGAGTCCACAAGTGCCCTCAATGGGTCCCTATCTTTGAGAACCAGCCACATCAGAATGTGAGGAGCAGGCTGTCAAAGTACGGATTCCTGGTCCCACCTGGACCCCCTGGATTGACCACCATCTGGAGATGGGGCCCAGGAACCTACATTTTAAAGGACTCCCAACCCCCAACCCTGCCCAATTAATTCCCATCCCCACCAACCAAAATTAGTGAAACATTGGGATCCCTCTGAGTGCTTCTTAATTAGAATCACAGTGGAACTTTTTCCAAATATAGATGTCTGGGATCCACCCCTAAATGTGCTGAGTCAATATCAATACAGTAGAGACCAGAGACATTTTTTTGTGTCTGCGTTTTTTTTAAAGAGTTTTGAAGGTGGTTCTGATGAGCTCCTCTAACTGAGAACCTTTGGATCAATGGTTCTCAAACTTGTGTGTAGTTTAAAATTTCCCGAGAAGCGTTGTAAAAATGAGAACTCCCAGGTGCTGCACCTTCCGATTTGTGAGGTCTGGAGTGAGGCCCAAGAATCTGCATTTTGATGGACTCCCCAGTGATGTGGTTGCAGGTCCTGGGAACTCAGCTTGGAAAGGCCCAGCTTCAGGCTCTGAAGCTTATGGTAACCTCAAACCATGTCGCCATGAGATCCTTTTGGTGTACAACCATCTTCCTTAGTGGTCTGGAAGTACTTTACCTGGGTTTCTGGGTCCACATATCCAGATACTTTCCAAGGGAACCCTCATCAATTGAATCCACATTCATGAGTAAAAGAAAAAAAAAATGACAGGTTGGGAATAGGCTTTGCCTTGGACTTAACTTTCAACTCAGGAACTTTTCACCTCGTCTCCTTCTTGCTAAGTGACCTGAGCACGTACTGCTGGGAGAGGAAGTGTTTATTGCATTCATTTATTTAAAGCGTCTCTGCTGAACAAATAGGCTCATCACGTGCTGGGGACCATCATGTTGTGATGGGGGTGGGATGCCCATATGTATGAGTAGACACGTGTGTTATGCAAATGCCTCTCACACCCAGCACTCAGGAATTGGAGCTGGGCCATGGGCAGATATTAATGAGACATTTAATTAAGGTCAAGCCCTGCCCACTCATTTGAAGTATGTTAACAAAGTATCAAGAAAAGGGATCTGAGTGCCAGTTCTCCAGGAACGTGTTGGGACGGGCCCGGTCTGTGTGTGCTGGCTGGGAGACACACACTCACATTTCCAATTGCTAGGAACCAGATGAGGTGGTGGCCCATGTCACACCACTGTGGGTGAAGGAATGGGCCTCTTGGAGAGAACATTTCAGACAAGATCTACTGGCCAAAGCAATGCTCTGGGGAAGCTCGAAGGCCTGCAGAGAACATGCAGCTCTCTCCAAAGGCGAGTGCCGGCCCTGGGGCCTGGGGCACTCTCACTGAGGCCAGCAGCTCTGTATGGAGAATCGAGACTGAGAGGAATTAGAAAAATGACCCAGTGAGGCTGTCCATGGGTCCTAAGACCAGGCAAACCTGCCTGTGTCCAGGAGCTCTGACCTCTCTTTCCTCCATGAAGCAGGATGCATCACAGGCTCTCAAAGGTGGGCCCTTAATTGATCTTCCCGCATCTTCGATGCTGCGAGTGTGAGCAGCAGGCAAGGGTACACGAAGAAAGGCTTATACCCAGAACATAAGAGGACTCAGATCATACTCTGAGACGCCTTAGGCACTGAACGTGGTCTATCCGAGTCCCTCTCTGACATGGATTGTCAAGGAGCTCTCACATTCTGCTGGGAAGATCCATCTTGGCAAGCTGGATCAGATGATGAGAGAGAAAGCATGAGGCCAAAGTTATCTGGCTTTTGGAGGGAGGGGGCAGCTAAAGTTTTTTAAGATAGAAAGAGGGAGAGTAGCAATACCACAAACTGTCTGGAAACCTCCAGGATTCTAGTTGCCGTTTGCCTGCAATTAGAATTTTGTACCAAGGATATTATCAATGAATCATGATGAGGTTGATGATGATGGTGACAATGACATGTCCACCATTTTCTGAACACTTACTATGGGCCAAGCCCTGACTACTTTATATATGTTTATTTTGCTTACAACAATCCTGGCATCACCTCCACTTTTTTGATGAGGAAACTGAGGCCCAGAGAGGTTAAGTTACTCGTCCAAGGCCACACAACTAAGAATTAAAATTCAAGTTGGCCTCACACCAGTACCCATGGTTTTCACCAGCATTCTATCCACTTGTTAGACCATCCATGGTTTTTCAGTTCTGCTCTTTCTTGAAGAAAAGAATCAAAATGAAAAGGGTTAAAATGGTTTTGAGGGAAATCTGGGAGGAGTTTAAAGCCTAAAGAAATTGCAATGAAAGAACTCTTGGATAATTCTCAGGAGCAAGATTGATGGAGGGAATCATACAGGCACTGTCTTCCTGGTAAAGGAAAACATTAAGTCAGATTGCTCCAGGGCCAAAACCTCACTCCTGGAAACAACATAAACCCTTTTGGAGTACACTGGTTAGCCAGTGAACCTCTTTTCCCTGGGGACCTAAGTGCCCTGAAACATCACAACAGACCTCCAAGAGGAGTTTCCCAAGCAAAAGCCTCAGCAGGACAACCACAGCGGACCGAACTTCTCCCGTGTGAGTGAGCACATCTCAGCCCAATAACGCATAATTAGAGTGTGCATGCAACTTCCCTCAAGGCCATTTTGTGATGCTGATCGACTGTCTGTGCAGATTCTCCCCCATTTTTTAAAAATTTTGCATGGATTTCTTTTTATAGAACATCTATTTATATATTATAAAGGTTTTCCATGGGCCATACTGGGAGAAACTACACACAAGTCTAGATGCTACAGGTGATGACGAATATGAGACAGCCTCTTCCTTCAGGGATCTCACCTTCCCATTTCTGAGACAGGATTAACTCACATTGCACAATTGGAGAACAAAATAAGGAAGGTCTCTTCTGGCCTATGCTTACAGGCTTTGTGCTGTAGGGAAGCAGAATTTGCCATCCCAAAATGTGTCTATTTGGCTTGATTATTTTTGAGAACAGATGACCCACGAAAAAACTTTGACTTTCCCCTAACTGCCTAAAAGGATTTAAGGTAGAAGGCCTCCCAGGAAGGAGTTATCATTCATACATCACTGTAGTATAATATGAACTAGGTGTGGTAGACAGGGAGGAACATAACAAGGCCCCTTTGATCAAAGTCCTCTCTGTGTCCCATTGCCTCTGTGAGGCATGGCAAACATTTGTTTACCAAACATTAGCTTTTCCATCTCCATGTGAATCCCCTTCCTCCCCTTTGGAGTCCCAAACCACTATCCTTAACATCCGCTTTTGTCTTTAGCTGAAGCCAGTATTTAAGGTGGTAGCTTTAGCCGTTTTGGCAAGTCACTCAGTTTTCCTGGTTTCTTCCATGTATACATCTTATTAAACTTTGTTTGATTTGTCTCCTGTTATTTTGTCTCATGTCAATTTAATTCTCAGACCAGCCAGAAGAATTCAGAAGGTCAGAGGAAAGTTTCTTCCTCCCCTACAGTTGGTGATGGGGATGGGGTAAAACTTCACTGGCTGGATGTGCTCACTCCGAGACCACTGCAGCTGAGAGACCCTGGACCTCTGACAAGAGTCAGCAGGAGGCAAGAGGTCTTGCCACATCAGTCTCCCAATCTCTGCTTGAAAGATCCAGTGGAAACAAGATTGTTGAGTTTTTTTCCTTTTAAAAATTTAGATTAGCAGGAGAAAATTTGTGAAACTAGTTTCTTGGACTTAGCAACTCTGGGAAATTTGAGAGTGCTGTTTGGTTTTTATTGATCCTTCTCTTCTCAGAGACGGTCACTGTTTTTCCTTGTCTCTGGCTTTTGTGCCGTTTGTCATTAACAGGAAAATTCATTGGGCAGAACACAGGCAAAGAATATGGACATGAGAGAAAAGCTATTGCTAAGGGACATCCTGGAAGCCAAAGTCACAAAATTGGTGGGCACAGGTCAAGCATTTAAGAGCCATTAGGGTGCTCGCCACCTCAAGAAGACTCTCATGATAGGATAAGTTGGACATGGAACGATTAGATGGAAACCAGGTCACTCACCAACCTCAAGAAAACTTCCGTGCAACAAGGTACTGTATAAAAACAACACAAAATCCCCAAACCCACAGCACATCACTCCTGGTATTAGTTTGGCTCCAAGAGACCCAAGGCTTAGCTAAAGCTGTCAATGTGCATATAAGAAAAAAAAGCCAAGTGAGATTTTTCCTCCTGTCTTGTTCCATATCCTGAGAGCTTGGCTTTTAGACTAGTGAGAATATTCTCCTTGGTCTCCACCATAGGGAAGGCTCATTTACTAGAGTGTACTTTGGTGGCCAGTCAAATAGACTGGGCTTCTGAAATAGACTCTGGCTGTGCCAGCTCTCAGGGAAGATGAGAGCTGTCATAGGAGTCTCACTCCATAAGGGGTCTTTGTCATCTCAACTTCTGTTACTTTGTTAGTGCTGGAAAAGTCCCATTCCAATAGTGCCTGCCCAGTGTTACAAATTAGTAGGTTTGTTACTGGAGGCATCCCATCCTGCCGTGGGAGACCAGAGCATCCTTACCACCTGTGCAAGAAAGGCCTTTGCTTTCTTGACTCTTTTTGGGAGTGAACTTTCTGCATCTTGTGAAGGCTGCTTTATGCGTACTCTCTTTTGGGGATGCCTCTTACATCCATGCTTAAGCCATAAATGGCTTGTTGGTTTGAATCACTATTAAGATCCTACTCATCAATGGCTAGATGATGGATCATTTAAATTGGCAAAACTTCTAAATTGGGAAATCTTTTTAGAGAGCCCTCATCATAAACAGCTGTTTTATTGGTACCTATGGAAAGATCGAATTACAAAGGTGGAATACAAAGAAATATAATGACTAGCTTAAGAACTAATTGAATTTGTGGTCTCAGCTCTCCCCCATGGACCTTACAGATGCTAATGAGAGCATTAGGTTAATTAACAAGGGAATGCTAAGAAGCCAAGAAGCCAAACAAGAGTCAAAGGACTCTCCCAACAAGGTGGAAATTTTTTAAAGGGTTATTTTAAAATAAGGTAAATAAAGCACGTATTGGAAGGATGGAAAACAGAGGAATCAGAAAAGGAAGAGTCATAGGACTCACCCCAGCAAGATGGGAATCTTTAGATGGTTGTTAAAAAAATGAGATAAATTTTTTAAAAACCCACTAATTGGGAAAAATATTTGCAAGTCATATATCCAACAAAGGGTTAATCTCCATAATATATAAAGAACTCACACAACTCAACAAGAAAAAGCCAAACAACCCGATCAAATCGTCAGGAGACATGAACAGACATTTCTCCAAAGAGATATATGGATGGCCAATAGGCACATGAAAAGATGTTCATCATCGCTAATCATCAGGGAAATGCAAATCAAAACTACACTAAGATATCACCTTACACTCACTAGAATGGCAAAAATAACCAAAACAAAAAGTAGCAAATGTTGGAGAGGTTGTGGAGAAAAAGGAACCCTCATACACTGCTGGTGGGGATGCAAACTGGTGCAGCCACTATGGAAAACAGTATGAAGATTTCTCAAAAAATTAAAAATAGAAATACCATATGACCCAGCCATCGCACTACTGGGTATCTATCCAAAGAACTTGAAGTCAGCAATTCCAAAAGTCCCATGCACCCCTATGTTCATTGCAGCATTATTTACAATAGCCAAGATGTGGAAGCAACCCCAGTGCCCTTCAACTGATGATTGTATAAAGAAGATATGGTATATATATATACACAGGAATATACATATATAGGAATACTACTCAGCCATAAAAAAGAATAAAATCGTCCCATGTTCACAACAATATGGATTGACCTTCAGGGAATTATGTTAAGTGAAATAAGCCAGATAGAGAAAGACAATGTCTGTATGACTCCACTCATATGAGGAAGTTAAACATGTAGACAAAGAGGACGGATTAGTGGCTACCAGGGGAAAGGGGGATTAGGGGATCATCACAAAGGATGAAGGGGTGCACCTACAACATGACTGACAAACAATAATGTACAACTGAAATTTCACAAGATTGTAAACTATCATAAACTCAATAAAAATTAACTTTTAAAAAAATGAGATGGGGCCAGCCCCATGGCCAAGTGGTTAAGCTCACGCACTCCGCTTTGGCGGCCCAGCGTTTGGATCCAGGGCACGGACACAGCACCACTCATTAGGCCATGTTGAGGTGGTGTCCCACATGCCACAATTAGAGGGACCCACAACTAGGATATACAAATATATACTGGGGAGATTTGGGGAGAAAAAAGCAGGAAAAAAAAAAGAAGAGTGGCAACAGTTGTTAGCTCAAGTGCCAATCTTTATCTAAAAAAATGAGATAAATAAAATGGACATTGATGGGGCTAAAACAAAGTTCTTAATACAGCACTACCAAAGGTTGGGTGGGCCAAAAGGACCCCTACTGGTCCCCCCAACATTAAAGGGCCCTAAACAAGTCCACTCTATTTACCCCAGTTTGGAGAAATTTAAAAGGCTGAAAGGCGGGGCCGGCCCCGTGCCTGAGTGGTTAAGGTCATGCACTCCACTTCAGTGGCCCAGGGTTTCACTGGTCCAGATCCTGGGCATGGACATAGCACCACTCATCAGGCCACGCTGAGGTGACGTCCCACATAGCACGACCAGAAGGACCTACAGCTAGAATATACAACTATGTACTGGGGGGCTTTGGGGAGAAGAAGAAGAAGAAAAAAAGAAGATTGGTAGCAGATGTTAGCCCAGGGCCAATCTTTAAAAAAAAAACCAAAGGCTGAATGGCAGAAATTACAATGAGAAACTTTACCAACAACAACTTGGGGCAACAGGCCAGTTAATCAAGAGATGGAGAGGCAAAATCTCTGGGACTCCTTGATGTGGGAACCCCATGAACTATGGTACCAAATCCCATTGGTGAGACCTTGACTCAGCCTACAATTAGATGGAGAAAACTTAAAAGTATAAGGGTTGATAGGATTATAAAGGTTGGAATGTTTGTGCAAATATTATATAAAGAGGTTATGTCAACTTTGCCTGAGTGTTTTATGGGAATGGATGTTATGTCTGGCCAGGAATGCTTCCCCTACCCAGTATTATACAACCAAGACTTGTTGATGGGGTCCTAATGGAAGCTATGGTTAGAGATATAAGAGTTGATGGAATTAAGATGAAGGTTTGTATGAGGAATGGTATATTTGGACCAGCTTTACGTGAAGTGATTGCATCTCTTTTGTCTGATTGTATTATAGGGATGGACATTGTGTCTCACTGGGGAACGTCTCCTCTGGCTGATATTGTAAAACAGAAGGCACATAAGCCTGCCCTTCAGGCAATGTTAATTAAACATGTTAAAGGGGGTCAGCAGGGTTGCCTGAGCCCACAGAGTGTGAGGTAGTAACTGGAGGCTGATATTCCGGAGCTAATAAGAAGGATAATGGAAGCACCCCCACAAGGTAAGTTGTTGCGAGGTTAAATTGTACACTCAGAAAGAGGGCCTTTGTTAAGCACTTTGTGCAACCTTGTTAAAGATGTGGTACATTCTCCTGAAGTTCTAGAACATAACTGATTTTCACAACATAATTGATTTAACTTTTAGTTAGAAATCTCCCTGATATAAAGAAGCAAATTAAAGAAAATGTAATTAGGTGAGCAGATCAGTCTTTTGATATCATTCAGGCTACAACCCAAGTATTTGAAGAATTCAAAGCAGCTATCTTTGTCCTGTAAATCTCTACAAAATCTGAAATCCCCTGAGACTGAGGCCAGTTAGCTTAATCAGTAGAAGCTGAAAATAAAGGGGAGGGAGGAAGTAATTAGAAATTTGGCAAATAAAAAAATTTTAAATATCCTCTCCACAAATATTAATGAAAAGTTTCAGCAGGTGAATTGAACTCTTTCCAACTGCTAAAACAAAATTTGGATCCAACTATTCTTTTATAAATTAGTGAGTTTGGTACTGTACCTGATTCATAGCAAAAATCTAGTGAAAGCTATAGGGTCTCTGTCTGTGTTCATGCATGTCTATATAATATATACATGTTGTAAATGTGAGATATTTTTCTACCACCAGATGGGATTACAATTCTATTTAATTGGGTTAAAGGTCAAAGCACTTGTAAGATTTGTGCATTGTCAAGTTCTCAGAAATACAACAGAAAACAACCGAAATGTTTTTCAAGTTAACATGATACAAAATAATCTTTGATAAATAAAAGCTAGTTTAAATTTGTTGATTTAATTAAAAGAGACATGTCTTTACACTTATCGACACTGAATATAATGACAATAAACAACTTTTATTCTACCTGGGTTTGTTAGTCAAATAAGTTCATGTTATCTCTGTTACAAAATTTGTCAGCTAAAATAATAACTTAGAATGATACCTTATTTAGTCTAACGTCTCATGAAGTTTTCTTGGATAATCTAAATACAATTGATGAGAGCAAGTGATTTAGATAGATGTAAATAAGAGTCTATAGATAAACTTTTTAGCAATAATTACATTTTATGGTATGCGTACTTAAAAATAGCTTCCAAAATCTTTTTGGTAACTTGAAAGCTTAAAGTTTTGCTAACTTAAATTAAATTATGGAAAATTCATTGAATATCTAGATAATTTTCGAATAGGCTAAAATACTGAAACATTAATTGCTAAACAAGTCTAAGTTTACCTACTTCTGTCTTATTATAGAAAAACTAAAAGATGTTTGGCTCTATTAGTAAACATGTCTTGAAAGATTGTACTACAAAGTAGCATATGTTTCTAGAAATTATGAAAAGTATTTATAAATTTGCTGAGCCCATAGAATGCTAATGTAAAAGACAGTTCATAATTATTTACCTCTTTATTTTTCACTAGAAATTAAGATTTTTAAAGATTAAAAATTCTAATGTGAAGATACAGTTTGTTAAGGGAAATGAGAGTAATTTGTCTAAACTAGAACCACTGGTTAGCAAGGACAAAACTAAATTTACATGAAAGGTTGAAGAGAGAGAAATCTACTTTGTGTAGTCAAGTCAGCTAAAAATTGAATTGTTATCATAAGGGTTTTAAAATTAAGCTTTAATATCAATAATGTGTTTAAGTAAGACTAGAATTTAATTTTCCTTCATTTTTTTCCTTCTTTTTTTTTTTCCATTTTTGACTTGGAATCATTGAAAGTCAAAGCCACCCTTTTCCTAAAGCCCTGCAAACTGAAGCTGAACAACTTGGTATACACTTGAGAGAGTCCCACAACAACCCATGTTTCACAGCATCATCTTCATGCCTGTTGCTGTATAACCCACCCAGAATGTTACCTGAACACCTGATCACATCATCAAAGACATTTCAAACTGCAAAAGACACTTTGACTCTAACATCTAAAAATCTTCTTGACTGGCTGCTCCTTGGGCTCAGAAACTAGTTTATAACCTGTTCCAACCGTTAACCTTTATTTCTGTTTTGTTTCATAGAAATGCCTATTATTAAATACCTGATTGCTTGCTAACACAATATAGGCCTAAGTTTGGGAGCCTACCCGCATCACTGCCTACTGAAATGATTTTAACCGGACTGACCTATTGTCAGGACTAAGAGACTGGTTCAATGAGATGGAACAATCTGCCAACTCAGCTTTCGGACTGCGAACTTCTTGGAGAGGTTTCAAAATTTGGACTGTAGGCAAGCAGAATTTGCCACCCCAAAATGTGTTTATTAGGCTTGATTATTTATGAGAACAAAAGACTCAGGAAGAATTCCTGCCTAACTGCCTAAAAGAATTTCAGATAGAAGGCCTGTTCCAGAAAGGAGTCATCACCACAGATAACTATAGTATAATATGAACTAGGTGTGATAGACAGGGAGGAACCCAGCAAGTCTTCTTTGATCAAAGCCCTCCTCATGTCCCATTGTTTCTGCAAGGCATGGCAAACATTTGTTTACCAAACATTTGCTTATCCATCTCCATGTGAATTTCCTTCCTCTCCTTTGAAGTCCCAAACCACCACCCCTAACATCCTCTTTTGTTTTCAGCTGGAGATGGTGACTTTGGCCATTTTGGCAAGTTACTCAGTTTTCCTGGGTTTCTTCCATGTATACATGTTATTAAACTTGGTTTGATTTTCTCCTGTTATTCTGTTTCATGTCAATTAATTCTTAGGCCAGCCAAAAGAACCTAGAAGAGTAGAGGAAAATTTCTTCTTCCCCTAGAGCGCAAACTAGAAGAATAAAAAAAGGATATCTCTTATTCCAGGGAGCTTTAGCCCCACGTCAGTGCACACTACCTGTGAACAGAGAGCCTGGGCTAGGCTTTTGTCCCATTTCATCCCTTTTGCCAGGTGCCTTTCTGCAGTGAACAGCTGACACAACCTTACATGAAAATAAGGTGTAGTAAATTAAATTTAATCAAATTTCAGTAAGCTTATTACCAATAGTTAAAAAGAAGACTACTGGGACTATAATTATCAAAGACCATTCCACACCTAAGCATCTACATCTAGCAGCCACACTGCATCTGTTCCTTCTATTCTGCCTTCTTTCTTGTTCTGATGTACGGATCATCTGTGCTTCTACCTTACAGCTTACCCCATGTCCTCTCACTGACTCGAAGACCCCACACCTGCAGTTGACACCCTCCTTACAGTATCATCAGTCTCCTCTTTCTATTGAATCATTCCAATTAATAAACAAATGATGGACTATCTCTCAGCTTAAAAAACAAACAAGCAAACTTTTATCTCATCTTTTCCAATTATTGCCTCCATTTTCTCTGCTCCCCTGCTCAGCAAAACTCCTCAAACAAGTCATCAATACTCGCCACCTCCATTCCCCTCCTTTACCTGATTGCCTGCCCATTTCACAAGTCTGGCCCAGACCTGGTCCAGCCCCTCACTTAAATACCCAGCATATACTGTATCATCTATCCTAGGCCTTTGAGCTTCAGTCACAACGGAGACAGTAAGAGTCCCATTTTGTCATCCTGATACACAACTATTAAGAAGTACTAATTCTGGTAATCAGTTGGACTCCCTGAGTTTTTTTCCCATTGCCTTCAAGGTACTTATTCCTCTTTTTCTTCATTTGTATTCAAATATCTGTCACCACCAGTCCTTCATTGTCTTAAATGCCTTTCAGCAACTTTTAAAGCATAGAAGCCCCTTCAGTCAGGGATTATGAACTCAAATACCCACAGAGCCTAGGCAGTGAGGTGTGATTGACTGAAACTCTCTAAGAAAAAGCGGGCCATAGACAAAGAGGAGTGACATCTGGGCTTAGTGTTGGGGGTGCAATAAGGAATGGTGGTATCTCAGTCAACTGAAAGAGGACAACTGTCCTGTCTGAAGGAGAGAGCCACTGCCTAGTTTGGGCCAATTATTGCTCTACTGGAATATAAGCTTATTCTGATTTTTCAAGAGAAGGCCAGAATCTGGCTTTTTATGTGAAATATCTAAGTATTTAAATATTGAATAATTCAGGTTTTCCACCCAACACTGTGTGGACTAACCAACCAGAAGCCAATCAAAATACAAAAGGTGATGGGAGCTGGCCTCCAGGCCTTCCATTTGCACCACTGGCCTGATGTCTTCATCTCGAGTTTAGCTTCCCTTTGATTATGTCTCCCAAGTTCCTCACGATTTTATTATTTCCTCCTCATTCTTGCAAGCTCTTTTCTTGGCTCTTGGAAATTAGAACCAGGAGATAGGTGGACAGAGAGCAATGTTTTTTCCCACACACTGAATTTAGAGTTTCATTACTGGTTCACATTATAATTGTGAGTCAAGCAGACTTTTTTCCCTTCTTCGTTCTTTAGCTTGTTTCTGTTCTAAATCAGAGCACAAAGGATAAAGTTCCAGGGTGACCTACCAGATGACAGAACCACCCAATGGAAACTATCCCCAAGCTGAAAAGCCCCAAGCATAAGTCTGACCAGAAAATTAAAAACCAAATGAGGCAAGCACTGGGCCAAAAGGGATCAAGGCCTAAACAGTTCTTTCCTCATTTAACATGGGTATTGTCAGTGAAAATTCTTTCTACATTTATTTCTTCTAAGAGTGACGGCTGTTCAAGCAAGGGTTGAGCCTGGGGACCGTGTGCAGTACTGAGCCAACAGCAAGGCCGTTCTTACATACATTCACCTAAATTTCAGGGACATGGAAATTAAGAAAACTCCAACATCACCCAGCAAAAGACCTCTCCCTTATCCTCCTTTAGGTTAAAAGGTTTAGCCTGCCTAAAATATCATATTCCGGAGGAAGAGGACATGTCACTCTACCCTAGTAGCGAGTAGGTTTCAAACCATTCCTAAAAGACTTTTTTTGTAGGGGGTAAGTTTCACCAGAAGTTGAGAGGGATGTTTATTGCAGAATTTAAGGCATTGCAGAGTGACTTAGTACTCACCAATATCCACATGCATTTTCATATTTCCCAGATCCCTTTGCAGTTATGTTGACCACATAACTAGTTTGGGCCAATGGAATAGCACTTCTGGTTGAAGTGGTCAAGTATCTGGTGCTCCTTGTCCCCTCTCTCCTCTGTCCACATGACGAGAAGCATTTGGCTCAGACAGCAAAGCCGCACAGTGATCCGAGAGTCCCTGCTGGGAGGAAAGCTGCCGGGGGCACCATCCAGCTCTCAGCAGACTTGGCGTGAAGGAGAAATGAACTTGTATGAAGTCACTGGAATTTGGAGACTATTTGTTACAGCAGCTAGCATTAATTACTGTGACCAGTACAAAAGAGAAATTGGAAAGACTACTAAAAATTTACCCATAGACCTTTCAGTAGCCACAGGCTGAGCTCCAGGAAGGTGAAGCTATCCCACCGGCACAGGAAAAAGATCAACTATAACTGTTATTCCGAGGTCCTGAGACAATGACCATCTTTTCTCTGGGATTGTGTGACTCAGACTTCCAGGTCTTTGGAATCTACCTGGAAAGAGGCTCCCTCCATTGGAAAATCCACATGGTTACCTCAGTTTCCTTTCAGTGTTGGAACTTTAACAGGTAAGCCCTGTGCAATTCTGCTGAGGAAAGCGCAGTTCACATCAAGGTTGCCTGTGAGCTTCGGCAGTGAAAAGTTCTTTTGAAAGTAAAAGTGTCTTTCCAAAGACGAGGTGGAACAAAGGAAGATTTGTGCGTGATTACAAGAAAACCATCCTACCTGTCACAGGTGGTGGAAGTAAAGCAATGACTTTGGTCCTTCAGCTTGTTTTGTTAAACTGGTTCCACACAGTTTTAGCAACAGCCTTGAATCCAGAGAAGCTGCTCCAGAATAACAACAAGTTCAGATTTCAGTTTTGGAAGCTGAATTCCTGCTCATTCAGATATAAAGAGAGACCCTTAACTTGGTTAAACAGATAAAGTAAGAGACAGAGCTTGAACTGGCTTCAATAACGAAAGGTCTATCTTTGCCCACTAAAAGAAAGAAACCAAAAAGAAAAAGAGCAAAAGGAAGGAGAAGAGCAGAAAGAAGAGGTGCATACCTCTCCTTATTTGACCCAAATGGAGAAAGTCATGCATGTTTGGCAATGCTGGAATTCAGTACTCCGTTATGGAGGAAGAGTTCACACTCTCCATCAGTCCATCGGTATTTGTGGATTAACTCGTTATCCTCAGCATGATGCTGGACACCCCATGGTTTGGTCCCTCAGTTCACCAATTCATGTAGGGTAAGAAGAACTCAATTTCCTTCTAATTTAGCACCAGGCTCACAGCAAACATTAACTTCAGTCTTGCTCAGTCCACCCAGGCTAGAATGAACAGGAACTGGGGTGTCCCTGGGGGTCTTCGAGGCAGGCACCATGCCTGTCGGGTGAGGGAGCCTGTTGGCATGTGTCAGCTCTAACACATCTCTGCACTTCTGATGCTGATCCAGATTCAACACCTAAAAGGGAGAATCCAGTCGGCCCAGCTTGGATAATAAGCCCACCGCCCGGCTGGGGAGAGTGGGGAGACTTGATTGACAGTCTCCCAATGCGGGTGAGCTAATTCTCTGGAATGCACAGAATGAGGATGAGGTAATTTCCTGGAAAGGAAATGGGGTGCTATTAGCATGAATGGGGAGCAGCAAAAACAACAAATGTCCACTCCACCTCCTCCCTAACTTAATATATTTGATTTTAACCCAAGGCTTCTGGAGACAGATTAACATCCATGGAAAGTCAGAAAAGGGTCCCTTGGCCCGATCATAAAGAAGAGAGCACCATCCCATAAAACATCCCAACACTGGAAACTTACAAGGGGCCTGTATGTACATTTCCTCCTGGGAAATTATTACCCTCCTATTGGAGAGTAACAAATGGGGAAAGGCAGGCAGGGAAGAGAGAAATGCTGCCCAAGATCATCAGCTAAGCAGAAACTCTGCCATGCACCAAGGAACTCTGTTTCAAAGTGCCAACTCCTGACCCCAGGCATCTCTCTCAATGACCTTCCCCTGCTGCCTGGAGAATTCATGGGTGCCTCTGGGGAGCCCCTCACTACCACTGGAAAAATTTCTCAAAGAACACAGCCTCCTGGAGGTGGGGTGTGTAGCTGTAGGACAGGCCTTCAGGTTGACTGCTACTGAGGGGGTCGGGGAGGAGGGGGTTAGACAGGGACTAGGGGAGGGGAAGGGACCCGTGGTGAAAGATTTCAAGGGTGAATGTATTTTCCTGAAAATACAGCGTCTGTGTGCAGTAGGTGTCGATATAACTGACCTTCTGTCTTGAGTTGGAGCTGGGAATGGATTTTTTTTACAGGAAAAAGGAAATGCATGGGTGTGGAGCTGCCAGCAGCAAAGGAAGTTTCCAGGCGACTTGTCATGGCACAATTTATAGACACAAGTCTCAGAAGGGCTGTAGTGGGGCTGTGGAGAGGGTGTGATTTGTTGGTGGTGGAGCCTGGCACCTGGCACCCGTCCATGCTGACTTAACTCGGCGTGCACGTGTGTCGCCCCTACACACAGCCATATCTGGGTGGCTGGAATGAAAAGAGCAGAAAAAAATGCACTCATCCAGAGAGGAAATAAAAGCGGAACCCGGAAAGGAACAAAAAGAGTGATTGTGAGGAGGGGGTGCTGGAGGAAACGGCTGGAGGGTGAGAGGGCTCCCATGGTCTTTTCGAGACCTGACTTAAAGCAGCGAATTAAACTTGCCCTTCCATCCTGAAAGATGCAGAGGTCAGATGCCATCAAGGTGCTCTGAAGAGAGGGAAAGACCCTCTGAGCTGTTAGATTGGTCCACTGGGAAATGAACAAACGGACGTTAAAGGACAGAACCAAATAACCCGACACTCATCGCCATGCCCAAGGCTGCCCCCCAGAACAACAGACACCAGGAAGAAGCGGCCTGTGGCTCCTCGGCAAGAGCCAGTTAGGCAGTAAGGCATGACAGTCAACACACGTCCTGGGGGAGAAGCCACGCAGTGTTTACAGAGCCTGGTGGCCGGTGCCAGAGCTAACAACCCACACGCACGGCCCATCTGGGCAAGCTTGAAAAAGTAAACTCGTTTCCTCTGGGTCTCGATGGCTGCGGCTCAAAACATTCTGCACAGCCGCATTTGCTTCCCTCCTCTCAGATCCCTTCCAGAAAACCCACACATCTGTATACACACTTTAAAATAAATATGCATAAAAGCAGAATCCAAGCTGAGCGTGCGGGGCGGGCAGGGCCTCTGAGGTTCTTCTCTGGGTGGACCCTGCCCCAGAGCCAGTCTCCTCCCCAAGGAAAGCTGCCCCGGACAGGCTCTCATTGTAGCATTTTTGAGAAGTGTGAGAACTTTCAGAATCTCATACCTGCTTTGTGGCTCCCCGTTCGACACAAACACAATTTTGAGGTCTGCAGTACAAATTTTCTTCCCCCAAAGACATCTGCAGATTTCTGAACTCTGCTTAGAGGGTGAAAAAGCCTAGTTTCTTTTCAAGCTAATTGGAAATCCTCCAGTCCAAGACCCGCCCCACCCCCAACTTTACCAAAGATTTCCCTTCCCACTAAGACAGCAAAAGCCAAAGACTGCTTGTGTTCTCTGCGAGCTTATTCTTGCTCACTTTTCAAACCCTGTCTTGTATTGACCCCATGGATCAATCGCAGCGATGGAAAATGCCAGCCTGAGTTTTGGAAGGCTGAGCATGAGCAGGCTGTCCTACTGGCACGTTGTGATCTCTAAGACTGCACTTGGGAGCAAGGGAAGGGAGTGGGGTTCGAAGCCAGGCTAATTCAGGGTGCAGCTGAACAGTGACAAAGGTGCTACAAAGTGACCAACGGGAAGAGGAAGCAGAGAGCACTACTTAGCGCATCTGCCAGGGGTCACCAAGCAGCCAGGTCACCTTGAGGCTGAATTACTGACCCACCACTTAGCTGCTTCTTGCACTCAGGTCTCTACAAAATGGCCGAGGCATGAGTTGCCACATTCATGAGGCTCAAGGTTACGAGAATGGGCACACTAGTGAGAATGCCAAGAGCTGGCATGGTGCCCCTAAAACATCAGCCTCCCCAGGCTGGCAGCTGCCGAGGGCCCTCCTCCGCCTGGCAGACACCTTTCTCCATCTGTCAAGGCCCAGCTCACGATCACCTCCTCCGTAAAGTTCCACCCATCCACGCAGATCCAGTCCCCCCTGCTCCAGCCCCCAAGTGCAGCAGCTTCCTGAGGTTTCGGTCTGCATGCTCCCTGGAAGTGGTTTGAAAATCCATATACCCTCTCGCACAGTTTTAAGATGACATAAAAAAACTTTTACTGTTAATTTAAATAGTGGCAGAGGATGTCATTTCCTTGGTATTGCAAATATTAGCATTTTAAAATAAAACTACTACACCACTCTTTTACTCATTGCCAATGAAATCTAAGCATCAGGGCAATTCTATACCCACCATTATCAATTTAAAAAATCTGCGAAAAGTCTTCTTTATCAACTAATTGTGTAATTTTCTCCTTGAACGCCTATTTCCACTCCATTTACTCTTTGTAATCTTTAGCAATTGTCATATAGCTTTATGTTTGAAAGTTTTTTTCATAAATACATCGAAATTTTAATTTCATTGTCACTATAAATCTGTAAGTTTTAAGCAGCTTTTCCCAGACCAGGTTATAATTACAATAATCATCAGAATACAATTGATCAAAACAATATAAATATAAATTTTCCTAAATAATCATTAAACATAAAGGGTAAATTTTATTAAAAATCCACCTCTTAAAGGATTGAAATGGCACTTTGTTTTCAATCAGCGCATGCATCCATCGATGAAAATTATTTGTTGCTAGAATGAGATAGTGTTCAGAATCCGTTCTACTTCTATTTTACATTTTTAGAGAGAAAACTCCGAGAAACTTTCTTCTCCCAAATACAAGATGTGAATGCAAAGAGTTTTATGAGGCCAAAAATTGCATAACAATCTTCTATCAAAAATTAGTAATAACCTATCAGCTGTCAGATCAATTTGCTCCTCCTTCAATTTTGTTGAAAGAAAAGAATTAGAGACCGTGAGCCTGAGAACACACTTGTTACCCGGTCATTACTCATTCACTTTCCTAACTCTCGGAAATATACCAAAAAGACTGTCCCAAACCTTCTCAGATGACTGTGAATTACACCTGCTACTCAGTTACTCAGGGGCCCCTTGTCTAAACCGAAAGTTTGGGAAAATTAAAATACTTGTTATTTTAATGCAACTTTGCAAACTTTTTTTTTCGCTTTTTAAATTGAAGTATAATTCACATATCAAAAAATTTTGTGCCTTTAAAGCGTACAGTTTAGTGGGTTTTAGTATTTTCACAAAGTTATGCAGCCATCACCACTATCTAATTCCAGAACATTTTCATCACCCCGATAAGAAATCTTGTACCATCAGCAGTTACTCCTCATTCCCTGCCCCCCACCAGCCCATATAATTTTTAGCAAAATTATTTTATCTCATCATATGCTTTAAAAATACTTTCATCAAAAGCTTGGATGTTCAGATTTAGCTCATTTTGGTTCATGGAAATGCCTGCCATATAACCCGTCTGGCAAAGAGATGCACATTGTCAAGACGAGCAGCCAAACCAGATTCAGTTTCACTTAAAAACAAACTGACTTCAGTTTCAAAGAAATGTGTTAATATGCATCCTTACCCAACCATCTTACTTCTGAATTCTAATTCTGAGGCGAGATATAAATATACAGGCAAATAGTTGGTAGACAAGCTATTTGTCTTAGAGATTGAGAAGACACAGCACCACGCTGAGAACTGATTACCTGGATGAAATAGGCTTTTGTAATTGCTTATTGGTGCCCTCTTTACTTCGTGTTTGTGGACTCTTTCTTTAGGAAGAATGCGTTCTTTGACATTACTTACGGGATGGAAGAGGATTACTGAGTGGAAATCCTCATCACCCCCACTTTCCTCACTTTACAAAATATCTGAATTCAGAAACCCCCAACACAGGCCAAAATACTTCCTTTAGCAAAATACACCCTTAGCAGAACTGCATACAGCACAGGAAAAGTGTGGTAGACACAAAGACGTGCCATGAAGATCTCTTCCACGGAAGCCCTGGCTGCCCAGCGGTGGCGAGTGAGGCAGGCAGATAGCCTCCAACTGTCAACTCCTTCTGGGCCAGCCTCAGCTTCAGGGCGGCCGGCCTGGTCTGCCCTTCCTGCCCCGTGAGGGCCACTCTGGCGGGCTATGCTTGTTTCAGAGCTCTCCACGGGCTGGCCGCGCCCCTGTCGGGCCTTCATCTCCATTTGACTTCTGCCCAATTCTGCTTCCTCCCCTTTCCTTTAGCAGGTGTCAATCCCTAATAAACAGCTGGCACCCCAACCTCGGTCTCAGCTTCTGCTCCCAGAGGGCTCAGCCTGTAACAGAAAGACACTAGGCTCTCTGCAGGTCAGTGGTGTCCAGTTGCAGAAGATTTTCCAACACCAATATGTTGAATCATAACTTTATTGCCCTAAAGACTTTTACGCCCCTGCATAACACCCCAAGGTGAAACTCATCAAAGTGAATGAGGAGTTGAGGAAAGCGATGGCTCTACACTGTCACAGCCATTTTTCAGTCAGTGTGGAACTGGAACATCTGAAGTTGATCCTCTTAAAACCATCTTGGTCCCTGGGAGGTCTTCGGATTCACCTTCCAATCAAAACTCCTGCCTACAGCAAGTGGTCTGTCCTAACGATCACACATTGTGTTCTTCCTGATCTGTGCGAACATCTGCCTTCTCCATCCCATGGGGAGCTTCTTAAGAGAAGAGACTGACCTTCATTCATTCATTCACCCGCTCAGTTGATTAGTCAGCCAGTCACCAGTAACTTTGTTTTCAACAAATACATCCTGAGTACTCACTGTATGCCGAGGGTATGCAGATGAGCAACTCCTGGACCCTGATGCAAGGAGCTCACAGTTCTGTAAGAAAAACAGGAGAGAGGCGAGGGAGTGGAAAAGCGCCAAATAATCTCAAAGGCAGTGGGAACCAAGACAAACCCAGACTCACTCACACTGAAAAAGGAAAACGTGCATTTTTATTACTTTAACTCTTCTGAAACCTCAGTGTTCCTCCAGACAGAGGAGCAGCTGTCAGCTGTTCCAAACGGACTTTTGTTCAACTGCCGTACACGATGGAGAAATGTCGGAGCACCTGATATTTCTCCCTTTAATTTGTATATTTTCAAGTGTGGATTTTAGTAAATAATTTATTTACATGAACACTCAAGAGCTTTAGTCCTTACTTTGAGTTAGTAAAATATGACCTAATTTAGATTTGTTTATCTTAAACTCCTGGCAGGTAATGGCACTTTTCTCTGCCCCACTCCACCTCCTTGGCCCTCATCCCGCTGTCCCAGCCACATGACCTCCTTGTTGTTCCTTCTACCTGGAATGTTCTGCCCCAGGCACCTGCCTGGCTCACCCTTCACTGTCTTCGCATCTTTACTGCATGGCAACGCACGCTCCTGCCTCTCTGTTCAGAACTGTAACTCCTGCTCTTCCCTGTCCCTCTTCCTTGCTCTCTCTCTCTCCACAGCACTCATCACCATGTTACAGTCCACACTTTTACTTAACAATCCTGGGTCCTCCGCCATTCGGATGTGAATTCCAGGAGGACACAGAGTTTTGCCTGCTTGGGGCACTGCTCTCTTTCTTGTGCCTGGCACACAGTAGATGCTCAAAATGGTGGGACTGAGTAAGAGCTGAGAGGGGGCTGCTGAACCCAGTAAGAAAGTCATTCCCCATGGTCCAAGGTCTGGGGTTTGTTCCCTTAAAGCCAGCACACCTTGGGTCAAAGCTTTGTCTCTGTTGAGTTGACCCTCTCTGGGGGCTGGTCAAGTCCATTCTTTGCCTTCAGGATGGGCCCCCTGGGATCACAGCAGCTACTCGAGATGAGATGCCACCTTTCAAGTAGCCTGAGTTTCCTGGAGAAGCTGTTTCATGGGTTTGTAAGCTATAAAGGAGGTGAGAACAGCATTCTGCCAAACGGTAGGTCAGAGCCTTGGCCAGATACCCAAACTCTCTGCATCTCAGTCTCCTCATCTGCGGAGAGAAGAAAAAATGAAAAATGCCTGCCTTGTCCACCCAGGGACGATTTATGGGATCGAACAGAATCAGGTCTATGAAAATGCTTAGAACTGTGCTGCCCATGTTGATATGGTGATAAATGCACTCTGTTCCTGTGCCTGCAATTTGTGCTTTCTCCAAATTTGAGGACAGAGTACGGTTTACCCCAGGGGCTCACAAGGACTTTAGCAAGCTGCTTGACCGTTCACAACCCCAATGTATTTGCCCATGAGTAAGGCAGGGAAAAACCATCTGTTTGTTCACTAGCTGAAGAGGGATCCATGCATTTCTCTCTCTTTCTCTTTCACACACACATACAGAGAAAGCTGAATCGAACTGGCATCCTGCATTCTTTATTTCCTTCCTGATAGTCTATCCTTCTAACAACTCCTGCAGAAATTTCCTATTGGGTCAGAGGGAACATCTCCCAGGGAAGCCCACCACCAGAATCTCCGCTCACAGGTGGCCGTTGCTGAAGCAGCCAAGAGCTGGTTGGTCTGCAGGGATCTCCCTTCCTTGGGATCCCTGAACAGCCTTCCCCACACAGCCCAGCCCACTTGCTCCCATCCCAAACTGTCAACAGGAGAAATAGAGAACAGCCAAGCAGGACTGTTTATTTCAGATACCCCACTTGGCTAGACCCCTCCAATCACAAAATTCCTCCTCCTTCAATAGTTTTCCTGGCTGGGCTGTGGGTACAGATATGCTCCTCTTCCTGGCTGTAATCCTCTCACGCTGGCACCTTATCGCGGCCACAGTTTTCAGAGGCTCATGCCCGCTGAGCACATTGCTTTCACCTTTCTCTCTTCTTAAACACATCCAAATATTGGGAGGTCTCTACTCTTCCTCAGTTAGGTTGGTGGCTTTCATGGGTAGAGTGTTTTGGGTTTCTACGTGAAAGGTATTTAGGTTGGAATGGTCACAAATGGCATGCCAACAGCTTCAGTTCCAAAACTAGCTCTCCTTTTTTGGGTGGTAATGGGGTCCACGAATTCAGACACTGCACAAGGTGCCAGTCAACACCTTCCCTTTCACAAGAGTATCTCCCCCTCTGTAAACCCTGACAGGCTGAGCAGAGAGGGAAGCGCCTAGACTATGAAGGAGGGAAGAGAAGGGTGTTGTTAACGACCCATGTCAGGACATCGTCCCCAGGAAAAACTCTGGGGGCCCCGAATCACCCACTGACCTGGTGGGGATTTCTTTCTTTCCTCTTCTGAAACACATCCTTGATAACATCTAAGAGACGTGAATCTAACTTAATGCCTTCGAAAGAGGAAACTGAGAGCAGGAAAGTGTCCCTGTTCCGTGAATCAGCTTGTTTCCGGAACAGGGTCTCTTTTCAGAAATGGGGACGTGGTCACTAAGAGAGCAAGAGTAACCTGACCAAAGCCAAGGGTAGCAGCCACGTTGTGGTGGAAACGAAAATGAAGGCCAGACCTCATTCCAAGCTTAGACCCTCAGAACAGCCTGCTCTCTGGGTTGCCTTTCAATCGAATTCTAACACAGAACTGAAGTTGAGTAAAATTCAAAAATAGGTTTTTTTAAATCTTAAAAAGACTTTCCAGGCCATAAATTAATGGGCTATGATAAAACTGTATGGGGTGAAGGACGTAATCTAAGTGACTGTCGAAAATTCCTGCCTGCATGATTCTGAGGGAGCCATCTCTCAGGTGGAGCCTTGCTTGACATGGGGCTCCCATCAGCTTGGAGAAGGAAGAGGAGAGTCTAGTCTGTTCTGGCTTTCCTAATGAATTACAATCCATTTATATATAATGCTATGGTGCTAGCAGTGTCGAGACTCTGAAACTTGCAACGCCTTTGATATAACACCTAGATCAAGGCGCAAAGTCTACCACACACAAGTCAAGGAAGGGTTGGGAGGCAGGAAGGCCACAGTCCTGGCAGGGAGAGAGATGCATTCATTCCAAGGTAGGTCACCTCGGAACCCCAAATCCAAAGATAGCAGTCAGAGAGAGTCTGTCTACTGATTGTGAGACTTCGTTCTCAAATCCACAGAAAATGCCTGTGAGAGCATTCTGTGAGCTCAGAAACACTCTTTGGAATCCAGTTGTTCTGATTTTTGGACTGTGAAAGAGAAATCCTCTGGAGGCTTGAACCTTGCAGTGTGAACACCTGATGTTAAGCTTTGATTGCTGAGGCATCCGATTCAAATACATCCATCTCAAATAAACTTATTGCCAGCTGTGTGACCCAGCTACTAGCTAAAGCCAGGCTGCCCCAACCCATGAAGGTCCCCTTTTAGAAAGCCCTGGGAGACCTAGATAAGTGACCACCTGAGTGACCCCACTTTTCCCTTCCTACATCCTAATTCCCGCTCTTATGTTTTAAATTTGCCAATAAAGAGCGAACCCAAGAAACTCTAGGTACCCAGCCTTTGACACTAATCAAGGCAGAATCCCAGGTCAGTGTGCTGGCACTCTCTTTCTCTCTTTCTCTCTCCACAACCTCTCTGTGTGGCCCTCAGGCATGCCGTGTACCCTCCAGGACTTGTGAGTAATGAATCTTGTTTTTTCAAAGTTCCCCGATGGTTGCTGCTGAGATGCGCCCTGCAGTCACAATAAGAACTACAAGGCCAGTCAAGATACAACATTGGCTCCAGTTGGGGAAGTGTCTGTGGGAGCTCCGACAAATAGTACAGGCCCTGGTGAGCACCCCAGGCATTCCTAGCCAATAGCATCGTTATTGATAGGCTGGGATCAACCCAAAACAACCCTTCAAGACACCTGCTCAAGTTCATCCTGCCAAGAAGAGCTCCCACCAACACAACCACACCCTTCAAAGTCCATCTCAAATCGCTCTCCTTCGGGAAGAGGTTTTAAGCTCCCCAAACGTTCATTACCCTTTTCTGAATCCTCCCTTTGCACGTTCAGGTAGCGTTAACATTCCGTCTTGCATCAGTTGTTTGTGACGTTTTCTGCCTTTTGGGTTAGGGTTTGTGTCTCTCCTCTGTGTCATCAAGGGATGCTGCTCAGTCATTATTGAATCAGAGCAAATCAAGCCCAGTGTTCTCTGATGAGGGGAGAACCTTCTAGCACTTTAGGAACTTCCACTTCCAAAGGTGCCCAGTTAATACAAAAGGAATAGCATATGTGCTGGGGAAATATGCTTAAAGCAGGTTGGGAGGTCCCAGTGTCTCCTAACTTCCCTCCACATACATGGTAAGAGGTAAAAAGCGTTTTCTAGAAGTTCATTCCAATTACTTTTAAAACGTCAACATGATTACTTCCATGGAAATTTAGGACTTCCACGGAAATTTAGGATGATGGGCAATTTCAAATTATATTCCTGCATATCCATTAAGAAGTACTTGTTAATTTGCTTACTCGTTTGCATTTCTTTGTCAATCTTCCTCTGTTTTGTATGTGGGACACTGCTGGGCTGGCCCTCATTTGCATTTCTGAAAAACTACAGAATCCGAAAACTTACAAACAGCTAAGGAAATTAATGGCAATCCTCTGTTAAACAGCCATCTTCCAAGACTGCCAATCTTGCAATTAGAGAATCCAATCAAAACTGCCTTTGCAGTGGGGTCTTTTGCTTGTGCCTGCCCGGTCCCTGTTGTCCCTTCTTCTGATAACGGCATCCTTAGGATTCCATCCCAGCTTCCTTAGGATTATCCCCCCAACCCTCCCTCTGGTTCAGTGGGGTTTTCCCCAGGCCCTGTTTGCAAGATTAGACACGTGACCACAGCATGACCAACATATTCCAATCTTCTGGACACAATAATTGGCTTAGGGTGGCAAGACGATCTACCTAAACCATTCAAGTTAGAATAATCTGGAAACTTGCTTAACTAGTTGGAAAATAAGTCCTTTTTCTCCTAGGGTTGCTCAACTGGTAGAATATAAATCTAGATCTACCCGTAGCCATCTTTGCTGTCACCTGAGTGAAGCCAGCTCAGAGGGAAGCAGCCTAAGAGGTGGGGAAAGAGAAAGACTGATTCCTCATGAATCAGTTTGAGCACCTAGATTAAGTCATGTCCGAAGTTCCAGACTTTTCAGTTAGATAAGCCAATAAATTTCCTTTTGGCTTATGTCCTATTGTGATTAGGTTTATGTCACTTGTGACTATGAGTCCTGACTGATGCAGCAAAGATGATAATATGATAATAGTAGCTACCATTTACTGAGCACCTCATGTGTGCCAGGCAGATTAAATATATATTACCTCTAAGCTTCACAACCACGGAAGATGGTCATTATAAGACTGATTTTCCTGGTGAAGAAACTGAGGCTCAGAGAAGTGTGTGGTTTGGCCAAGGTCACACCATTAGTAAGCAGCAGAAGTGGGATTCGAACTCAGGTCTTCCTGCCTCCAGAATCTGTACTCTTGTCCCTACACCAGGCTGCCTCCTCCTGGACAGGACACCTGCTACATATTGGCAGCAGGAAATCAAGATCTCTCCAGGGCATGCCTGGCTTCTCATCAGTTATATCAAAATTAAACATCATTATTTTCAATTGAACCATCTCTTTGGCCTTCCAAATCCTCCTCAAACTCACCAGTCATGCCTACTTATCACCAGATTTTTTGCTGTATTGTGTGACTTCAATAGCCAACAAGAAGCCTGGCCACTCTTGCCACGCCAGGGGAGGTAAGGGAGGAAAGGTACGTGAGATCCAGGCCCCAACACCCTGTGTTAGGCTGTGGTTTGGGGCCTTGGAATATGAGGGCTGAAGCTTTATTACATGATCGAAGGAGACGTGAGAATTTTACACTGACGCCAGGTCAACCCGGCAGCTCCAGGGCCCCACCCAGACACTGGAGTCGGAACCAGCGGAGGGAGACAGTTTGTGCTTCCGCAGGCGCCCAGCTGCCCAAGCCTTGAGGACATATGAGTCAACCCCATTGAGGACTTTGTCATCTTCAAGGGGGAGATTATTTGGGATTATCAGAGATTAAGGTAAAGCAGTATCTGTTTAATCCTGTGGCTAATGAGTTGAGAAGGAATTCCCTGTTAGAAAGAATCTGCCTGCTCTGCAGACCGCAAAGCTCCCGTGTCGCTGTGGCCCGAGGCAGAGGCAGCCTGCATGTGAGCAGCAGGAGCACCTGCACATACCTGGCTGCCAGCGTCCCAGACCCTGCACGTCCCTCCCCCCAGAACGCCCTCTCTTCACTCCCTGCTAAAATTCGGACGTGTCTGGAAGGAAAGACCCTTAAGCCTTCTCCATTTACCCTTCCTGTAGCAAAATCAATGGATCAAAGACCCTCGAGTGGGAGAGAATGGAAGAATTGAAAGGCCTATGAGAAAGAGAGGCCACAACCCTGGGGGAAGGGCTTCCCTTCCCAGGGCTGCTGCCTGACCTGAACCTGAAGGACCGCGGGACCTCGGCACAGCCGCCACTCTTTTGCTTCAAACACAGAGACTGAAGGTAGAGAACCGTACAGAGAAGCCTCCCAGCCTCGGTCACTCAGGGATGGTCAGTGCGGAGCTGTCAACATGGCGCCCCTCAGGTGGCCCTCGCAGCAAGAGGCTGCTTTTTTCTTTTTTAACTATCGTTTTTAATTTAGTGTTTAAATGCATTCTGCTTTTCAAAATTAAAACATTTGGATAAGGCTGAAGTCCTTCTTGACCACCACTCCACCCCCACCCTCTAAGGCAGCCAAAGTTAGCATAACTCCTTCCAGATCCGTGTGCGCATGTGGTCATGCAAGTGTGCGCACTTACGTGCACTCAGAAACTTGATAGTATTTTTGTGCGAATATGTCTTCACATGAATGGTAGGCTATACATCTATGATTTGTCTTTTTCACTCAGAAAAGCTTCTGGAGGGTCCGTCCCTGTTGAGAGTCACTCGCACCTTCTCCCTGGGCTTTTCGAGGCAGAGGCGAGTACAATGAAACAGAGCTCAGGCTGGGCCAACATTCCTTCACCAGCATCGCCTGAGCCTCAAGGAGGTGCCACACTGAGTCCCAGTTAGGTCAAGGTACAGGGACATGCCCGTTGTGGCCCACGAACACCGTGCAGCGCCCTCCCACACCTGTGAAAACCCTCCGGCCTCTCTGCCAGGCAGCCTGGGGCGAAGGCGGGCTCGAGGAGACGCAGCCTCTCCACGAGCACCTTCTCTCCCAGGGGCCCTCTCCCAGTGCGGCAGATCCCCGGGTCCGGGCCCTCTCCCAGTGCGGCAGATCCCCGGGGCCCGGCCGCCCCGGCAAGGCGGCGCCGCGCGGAGGGGACAGGTAGTTGAGAGTTGGCGGACCGAGGTTTGCCTTGCCCGGGCCTTTGACTTAGGAGCTGTGTGTTCCCGCTCATCTTCCTGAACCTCCTTAAGCCTCGGTCTCCAGGTCTGGAAAATGTAGCTGATTCTAGCTGCCGTGCAGGACGCCTGCTCATCCCGCGAGCTTATCCCTTCTGACGGCGTCTGTGCCAGGCGGCAGCAGGGAGCCGCAGGTGGCACAGGCCAGGGCCACCCAGGAGGTCTTCAGCGCTTGACAGGGGGACTTTGCAGGCAGTGCCGCCGACGCTCTGAGGTTGAAGCAGGCTGCGGAGTTCACTAATCAGCCCTGGGATCGCTCAGCGAACCCCCAGGGATCCCCGGGCCGCCCAGCCCTGCTGCGCACCCTCCGACCCGCACTGGGGGCCACGCGGCCGGGCGCCCTTCGGAAGCGTCGGTGGCTCAGGCTCTTTGCCTTTTGCCTCCTGCCTCGAGGCTCCCCTTGCCCCTCACTTCCTCTCTCCTTCCCCTCAATCCTTGAATATGTCCTACTACTGGGCTTTGCGGGGCAAGAAACTTGCAGGGAAATAAATCGTGCACTAGGACTTGCCAGTTCAGAAAATGGCCCAAGCTTAGGTAAGAAAGGAGGCAGAAGGCTCTTTTCCCAAATTTAGACTATTATTATTTTTTTGTTAACTAGTGGTACATTTGGGGTTTTTGTTGAGGAGCATGTGATATATCAGAGTGGTTAAGAAGCTGGTTTGGAGACGGAGCTGCGTGAGCTCGAACGCCAGCTCGAGCAGGGTGTGCTCCAAGCCTGGGACCCTGGCACTCCCGGTCCCTGGCATCCCACGGGCCCTTACGCCATGGCTGTGACTGGCCCTTGTAAGTGCTTGACAAATAGATGTTATTGTCATTTTTCTCCAGAGATCCCTGACTCTTCAGTAACATGCTTACACACGAGTTAGCTGTTACACACCAGTAGGTTGAACAACCAGTTTCTTTTCTTTTCTTTTTTTTTTTTTACATTATTTTTGCTCTTTTTCGTAAGGAAGATTGGCCCTGAGCTAACACCTGTTGCCAGACTTCCTCTTTTTGTTATTGTTTTCTGCCCAGAGCCCCAGTACATGGTTGTAGATCCTAGTTGCAGGTCCTTCCAGTTCTTCTATGTGGGATGCCACCACAGCATGGCTGGATGAGCGGTGTGGAGGTCTGTGCTCAGGATCCAAACTGGCGAACCCCAAGCTGCCAAAGCGGGGCACCAACTTGGCCACTCGGCCTCCAGCCACCCTGTAAACAACCAGTTTCTTAAACCCTGTTTCAAGTGCTTTAATTTGAGTCAAAGGAAGAAAAGAGATAAAATGACCTACAACCATGGATTTCCACATTCCCAAATGAAAAGGACCACCTCAGACCCAAGACTTAATCTGTCAAAAATGATGTTCTGCAAATTGTATCAGCGGTTCAGAGTTGAAGATCACAGGAATATGTCTTTGCCTGTGAAACATCCAGAATCAATAGGAGCAGTAGCCTCATGTCCTGGAACTTCGAGCATGGTCTCTTATTCACTAGGAATACTGGTAACAGCTCACTCTAGGACAAACTCACTGCACACATTTAACGTTCTGCACAAAACTATGAGATAGAAATACTGTTACCTCCACTCAATGCCTGGAGACTTTGGTACTGACTCAATGGTTGGAGCTCAAACTCACAGCCTCTATTTTTTTAAATTATTTTATTGAGGTCATATTGGTTTATAACATTATATAATTTCAGGTGTACGTTATTATATATCAGTTTCTGTATAGACTGCATTGTGCTCACCATCAATAGTCTGGTTTTTGTCCATCACCATATATTTGTGCCCCTTTACTCCTTTTGCCCACCTCCCCCCACTTCCCCTCTGGCAACCACTAATCTGTTCTCTTTATTCATGTATTTTTTTATCTTCCACATGTGAGTAAAATCATACAGTGTTTGTCTTTCTCTGTCTGGCTTATTTCACTTAACATAATACCCTCAAGGTCCATCTATGTTGTTGGAAATGGGATGATTTTGTCTTTTTTATGGCTGAGTAGTATTCCATTGTGTATATATATATATATATACACACACCATATCTTCTTTACCCAGTCATCAGTTGTTGGGCACTTGGGTTGCTTCCACGTCTTGGCTATTGTGAATAATGCTGCAATGAAGATGGGGGTGCACAGATCTCTTTGTATTGCTGATTTCACATTGTTTGGATAGATACCCAGTAACGGGATAGCTGGACCGTATGGTATTTCTATTTTTAATTTTCTAAGAAATCTCCATACTGTTTTCCATGGTGGCTGCACCAGTTTGCATTCCCACCAGCAGTGTATGAGAGTTCCCTTTTCTCCACATCTTTTCCAACATTTGTTCTTTTTTGTCTTGTTAATTGTAGCCATTCTGACAGGTGTAAGGTGATATCTCGTTGTAGTTTTGATTTGCATTTCCATAATAATTAGTGATGTTGAACATCTTTTCATGTGTCTGCTGGCCACCTGTATATCTTCTTTGGAAAAATGTCCGTTCATATCCTCTGCCCATTTTTGGATCAGGTTGTTTGTTTTCTTGGTGTTGAGTTGTATGAGTTCTTTATATATTTTGGAAATTAACCCCTTGTCAGATATATGATTTGCAAATATTTTCACCCAGTTGGTGGGTTGTCTTTTCATTTTGTTCATGGTTTCCTTTGCCTTCCAGAAGCTCTTTAGTCTGACATAATCCCATTTGTTTATTTTTTCTTTTGTTTCCCTTGCCTGAGTAGACAACAGTGTTTGAAAAGATGCTAGTATGACCGATGTCGAAGAGCGTACTGCCTATATTTTCTTCTAGGAGTTTTATAGTTTCAGGTCTTACATTCAAATCTTTAACCTATCTTCAGTTAATTTTTATGTATGGTGTAAGATAATGGTCTACTTTCATTCTTTTGCCTGTGGCTGTCAAGTTTTCCCAATACCATATATTGAAGAGAATTTCCTTTCTTGATTGCATGTTCTTGGCTCCTTTGTTGAAGATTAGCTGTCCATAGATGTGTGGGTTTATTTCTGCGGTTTCAGCTCTGTGCCATTGATCTGTGTGTCTGTTTTTGTGTCAGTGCCGTGTTATTTTGATTACTATAGCCTTGTGGGATATTTTGAAGTCAGGAATTGTGGTGCCTCCAGCTTTGTTCTTTTTTCTCAGGATTGCTTTGGCTATTCAGGGTCTTTTGTTGTTCCATGTAAATTTTAGGATTCTTTGTTCTATTTCCATGAAGAATGTCATTGGGATTCTGATTGATCTGTAAATTGCTTTGGGTAGTATGGACATTTTAACTATGTTTATTCTTTCTATCCATGAGCATGGAATATCTTTCCATTTCTTTATGTCTTCAATTTCCTTCAATAATGTCTTATAGTTTTCAGTGTATGTCTTTCTCCTCCTTGGTTATATTTATCCCCAGATATTTTATTATTTTTATTGTGCTTGTAATTGGGATGTTATTCTTGACTTCTCTTTCTGCTTGTTTGTTATTAGTGTTTAGAAATGCAACTGATTTTCGTTGGTTGATTTTGTACCCTGCAACTTTTCTGTAGTTGTTGATTATTTCTAATAGTCTTCTAGTGGATTCTTTAGGGGTTTCTACATATAGAATCATGTCATCCACAAATAGCAAGAGTTTTACTTCTTCCTTTTCAATTTAGATACCTTTTATTTATTTTTCTTGCCTAATTGCTCTGGACAAAACCTCCAGTACTATGTTGAATAGGAATGGCAAGAGTGGGTACCCTTGTCTTGTTCCTGTTCTCAGAGAAATGGCTTTCAGTTTTCCACCATTAAGTATGATGTTGGCTATGGGTTTATCATATATGGCCTTTGTTATGTTGAGGTACTTTCCTTCTATGCCCATTTTATTGAGGGATTCTATCATAAATGGATGTCGGACCTTGTCAAATGCTTTCTCTGCATCTATTGAGATACTCATGTGATTCTTATTCCTCATTTTGTTAATATGGTGTACCACATTGATTGATTTACTGATGTTGAACCATCCCTATGTCCCAGGTATAAATCTCATTTGATCATGGTGTATGATACTTTTAATGTATTGCTGCATTCGATTTGCCAATATTTTGTGGAGGGTTTTTGCATCTATGTTCATCAGCAATATTGGCCTGTAATTTTCCTTCTTTGTGTTGTCTTTGCTTGGTTTTGGGATCAGGGTGATGCTGGCCTCATAAAATGAGTTTATAAGCATTCCATCTTCTTCAATTTTTTGGAATAGTTTGAGAAGTACAGGTGTTAACTCTCGTTTGAATGTTAAGTAGAATTCTCCAGAGAAGCCATCTGGTCCTCTATTTTTGGGGGGGCGGGGGAGGGAGTTTGTTGCTGTTTCTATCTCTTTACTTGTGATTGGTCTATCCAGATTCTCTCTTTTTGATTCAGTTCTGGGAGGTTGTATGGGTCAAAGAACTTATCCATGTCTTCTAGGTTATCCAATTTGTGGGCATATAGTTTTCCATAGTATTCTCTTATAATTCTTTGTATTTCTGTGGTACCCGTTGTAATTTGTCATCTTTCATTTTTAGTTTTATTTATTTTCACCTTCTCTCTTCTTTTCTTAGTGAGTCTGGCTAAGGGTTTGTCAGTTTTGTTTATCTTCTCAAAGAATCAGCTCTTTGTTTCATTGATCCTTTCTATTGTTTTTTCAGTCTCTATTTCACTTATTTCTGCTCTAAGTTTTATTATTTCCCTCCTTCTGCTGACATTGGGATTTGTTCTTTTTTTTCTAGTTCTGGTAAGTGTAGTTTAAAATTATTTATTTGAGGTTTTTCTTGTTTGTTGAGGTAGTTCTGTATTGCTATAAATTTCCCTCTTAGCACCACTTTTGCTGCATCCCATAAGAGTTGGTATGTTGTGTTTTCAATTTCATTTGCTTACAGGTATTCTTTGATTTCTCTTTGGATGTCTTCATTGATCCAGTGGTTATTCAGTAGCATGTTGTTTAATCTCCACATATTTGTGTCTTTCCCAGGTTTTTTCTTGTAGTTGATTTATAGTTTCATAGCATGATGGTCAGAAAAGATGCTTGATGTGATTTCAATCTTCTTAAATTTATTGTGGCTTATCTTGTTTCCCTACATATGGTCTATATTTGAGAATGTTCCATGTGTACTTGAGAAGAATGTGTATTCTGCTGTTTTGGGATGGAATGTTCTATATAAATCTATTGAGTGCACCTGGTCTAGTGTTTCATTTAAGGACACTGTTTCCTTGTTGGCTTTCTGTCTGGATGGTCTATGCATTGATGTAAGTGGGGTGTTGAGGTCTCCTACTATTATTGTGTTGCTGTCAACTTCTCCTTTTAGTTCTGTTAGTAGTTGCTTTATATACTACAGAAATAGTAGGTGCTCCTGTGTTAGGTGCATATATGTTCATAAGTGTTATGCCCTCTTGGTGGAATGTCACTTTTATCAATATATACTGCCCCTCTTTGTCTTTCATTGCCTTTTCTATCTTGAGGTCTGCTTTGTCTGATGTAAGTATGGCAACATCTGCTTTCTTTTCCTTGCCATTTGCCTGGAGTATCATCTTCCATCCCTTCACTCTGTTTCCTGGATGCAGCATATTGCTGGGTCTTGCTTTTTAACCCATCCAGCCACTCCTTGTCTTTTGATTGAAGAATTCAATATATTTACATTTAGAGTGATTATTGATATATGAGGGCTTAATACCACCATTTTATCTCGTGTTTTCTGGATGTTCTACATTTCCATTCTTTCTTTTCCCTTCTGTTGCTGACTGCCATTTCACTTTGGTGGTTTTCTGTGATGGTTCTCTCTATTTTCTCCTTATTTATGATTTGTGACTCTGCTCTGATTTTTTATTTAGTGGTTACCATATGGTTTGTATAAAAGATCTCATGGATGAGCTAGTCCATTTTCTGAAAACCTCATATCTCCATTAGCCTAAGCAGGTTCCATCCCTTACCTCTTCCCCTCCTGAGTCATTATTGTCACAAATTATTCTTTTTTCTCTTGTAAATTTGTGACTAAATTGACGTGTTTATAGTTACTTTTCATGCTTTCCTTCCCTTTATCTTTTAGGTTATAATTGTTTACTAACCTGTTCTGATAGACAGCTGCAGTTTTCTGATTTTTGTCTGTCTGTTTATCTCTCTGCTCAAGGCCTTGTAAACCTTTGCCTTTTTGTTACAGGTTGGAGGTCTTCCTTCATCATTTCTTGTCAGGGAGGTCTAGTGGTGATGAACTCCCTCAGGTTTTGTTTATCTGGGAAAGCTTGTATTTCCCCATTGTATCTGAAGGATAATTTCACTGGATAGAGTGTTCTTGGCTGAACGTTTTTGTCTGTCAGTATTTTGAATATATCATTCAAAAGTCTGTAAGGTTTCTGCTGAGAAGTCTTCTGAAAGCCTGATAGGAGTTCCTTTGTAAGTTATTTTCTTCTACCTTGCTACCCTTAATATTTTTTCTTTGTCATCGACTTTTGCCAGTTTCACCATTATCTGCCTTGGAGAAGGTCTTTCTGCATTGATGTAATTAGGAGTTCCATTGGCTTCATGTACTTGTAAGTCCAGTTTCTTTCCCAGGTTCTGGAAGTTCTCAGCTATTATTTCTTTGAACAAGCACTCTGTTCCTTTCTCCCTCCCTTCTCCCTCTGGAATACCTATAATCCTTATATTGCTTTTCCAAATTAAGTTGGATATTTATTGAGGAATTTCATTTTTAAAAAAACTTAGTTCTCTTTCCTCACCTGAAGCATTTCAACATTTCTGTCCTCTAATTCACTAATTCTGTCCTCCATAACATCAGCTCTTTTTTTTATGGTTTCTAGATTATTTTTTTATCTCATTAATTGTGTTCATATGCAGAATTTCTGTCTGGTTTTTTTTAGAGGTTCAATCTCTTTGGTGTAGTATTCTTTCTGCTCATTAATTGTATTCTTGAGCTCATTGAACAGTATTTCTGAGTTTTCTTGTAACTCATTGAGTTTCTTTATAACAACTATTTTGAATTCTCTGTCATTTAGATTGTAAACTTCTGTGACTTCAGGATTGGTCTCCAGAGACTTGTCATTTTCCTTCTGCTCTGAAGTGTTACTGTACTTCTTCATGGTACTTGATCAGTTGATCCTTTGCTGGCACATTTGTGGTGGTACCAGATTCCACCTGCTACCACTGGGGGAGCAGGAGCTGTGTTTTCTGATCCTGCCCCATCTGCTGGAAGTTGTATGGGTAGGTCTGCTCTGCATTTGCATGGGCTGTCCTCAGTTGTTCTGTAGGTTGCACTCACATGGGCAGGGCCTCAGCACTGGGTTGACTGGTGATGCACTCTAGGCAGGGCCTCTGTGCTTGGCAGACAGGTGAGTGGAGCCACTGCACTTGGTAGAGGATCAGCTGAGCTTCTGCACTAGGCAGGAGAGGCACCTATGTGGGGGATGAGCTGCACTGAGTGTGTCCCCTGGGCTGCTGTGCTTCACAGGCAGAGTGTCTTCTGAGCAGGTGGGGAATCCTCTCACCTGCACTGCACGTAGTGGGCAGGTGCCTTCACAGGGCTGAACTGCCAATCAGTGGGTCTCATGGACTGCTGTGCTCTGCAGACAGGGGGCCTTCTGAATGGGTGGGGCACCTTCTCCCCTGCACTGCAATACAGAGGTGGGCACTTTTTCAAGGGCTGAGCTGTTGCCACTTGGTGTAGAGCATTCACACTGGTAAGGCCACCATGGCACAGTGGGCACTCCTGCAGGCCAGGCTACAACTCTGAAAGCATTCACACATGGGCACACTTCCTCTTACATTGGTACTCTTGCTGTGTGAGTATCTGCAACCTGGCTCCCTGCTGTCGGGGAGCGGGAGGGGTGCTCTCATCTAGTTCCACTGCCTCCCAGGGATCCAGTCCACCTACCTTCAGATGTGCAGCTGTGTGGATCTCTCAGATGTCCTATCATGCTGTGCAGGGAATCCTCTGCTGGTTAACGAATGTCCATTTAGTTGTAACTTGGGGGGAAGAGACTAAAGGAACAACTCACTCTGCCGTGATGCTGACATCACTCTCGCAGCCTCTATTTTGGGATTCCTTTTCTCACCTAAGTTCTATCTCTGTCGCACTCAGATAGTGTGTATTCCACTGCCTCATAGCATTGAGAAAACCCCTTCACGACAGGAAATGGAGGTGAGCAGCTATGGTGGAGTGAACAGACTACAGGACTTAGCATCCAAAGGCCTGGCTCAGAGTCTATAGAGCACTCTTTGAACGTAAGTAAATCTCAGCCTCCATTGCTTAATTTGTAAAGTGGACAAAACCATACCCCACTGGGCCAAATAACATAATGCATGTAAATTATAAACCACTCCACAAACGTAACATAATGCATGTAAATTGTAAACAGTCCACAAACATAAGATTTGCCAAGTCCTTGGCAAGAAGTGAGATGAAAATTGGGTATCATAAAGTGTCTTATCAAACATTTACTGACCCTACATACAGTCTCATGCAAAAACTGCAATGCTTACAGACTTCAGGACAGAGGCCAGGTTGAAATGCTGAGCATACTGCTGCTCATGGTGGGGCCAGGGGGCCAGCCATACCATCTGGGTGCTTGTTAGAAATACAAATTCCTGGGCCTCACCTTAGACCTGTAAATCAGATCTCTGAGGGTGAGGCTTAGGAATTTGCCCATTAACAAGACCTGCAAGTGATTCCCATGCGTGTTCAACTTTGTGATACACTGGTTCACAGATGTCACCGCCTAGCAGACTTTAAGCTGGTCACTATCAAGTAGATTATTAGCACAGCTAATATGGATGTAAAAAAGTCTTTGGTTTAAACTTAGCTCAGGGTGAGGATGGGCCTGTGACTGGGACAATGGGGGATCACTCACCAAGAGAAGTTGAGCTCTGAGTTCCTCATGAGAGAACAACTGTAAGGAGAAATTAGTGATGGGATGAGTCAGGGGAGGCATAAGCTGGTGGGGAGTCATGGATTAGGGGGTCTCAATTGCTAGAGCAACCGTGACTGGACCCCAGCTGAGTACATGTGGCTAAGTGCTGTTGTAAGAATCCAATGAGATACTCAATGCAACGTACATGGCTAGAGTTCAGCTGGCTACTGTCATCCTCATCCTAATTCCCACCATGGCTTCCACACCTCCAGCATGGGCTGCGTCCACACATATCCCTATGAGTCAACTGCTCCTCCCTGCATGTGTGCCCATGTTGGGAAAGAGGTCAGGAAAGGGCATTTGCAAGTTTTAAAACAGGCCCTTTGATCACTCACAGAAATGCCTATAGTCAATAGGAACCTCAGAGGGAAATTGGGGTCCTGTTTTGTGCCCTGCAGGCCTCTGCTAACATTGACCCCATCATCAAAGGGATCGTGGTAAACCAACTGCACGGCAAATGAACCTGGTTTCTAAGACAAGAAGTGATTCAGAGTGTATAGCAGCTCATTAAAAAAAAAGGGCATTTGCTAATGAGTGCAGAAAATGCCGGTAAATGAGAGAGACCTACTCCATTATGACGGGCCCAGAGTCACTCAAACCTAATTTTGCAACAGCAAGGAGAAAATAAAAACATCTAGACCCAGTTGTCTTCTGCTCAGAGACAGGATAATCTTGGAGAAACATTTTACGGTATATTGCTTGAAGAAAAGTGCATTAGTCTTTCCTGAAAAAACATTTGGTTGACCTTGAAAATAAAAGCATTCATGAGAAGTATGAGCAGAAGTTTTCATTATTCCTTAAGCCCTCACTTCAGAGAGACAAAAAATTCCACCCTCCATTGCGGCACCACAATGCCAAGTTGCCAAGCAACTGATCTTTTATGGTGGATCGCCACGGAGACTGATGTAAACAAAATCATAAATCCCATTACCCCGCTAAATACTGGGGCTGGGTTAGAAAGAGAGCAAAAGAGCTGCTTTTCAGGTTAAAAGAGATCATATGAAATGGTGAGTGGCAAGATTTTAGTCAGAGTAAATTGTCATGGGTGAGACTGTAATTAATGTAGCTCTTTTTTCTTTCAATGGACAACAGCTCCTGATTTTCCTGTATCAGGGAAAGCAGTCATAGTTGGAAAAGTCATTTCCAACTGCAAAATAACTCCACCTCCCACCCCCCACAGCCCCCACCCCCAGGCCCGTGCCCAGCCGCTCAAGAACTGGTGCATTGTGGTTCTTCCCAGCCGGACTGCAAGTGGGCTTCCACCACCACTCACTAAGACCAGCAGTCAGTGGTCACGAAACAGCTCCTTGCGGGAGGCTCTGTAAACAATGCTGTGTGCTTCGTGTCCCTTTCAGACAAGGGCAAAGACAAATGGCATTTGTGGAGTAGGACTCTATGGCAGCCACTATGGCAGATGACCGATTTGTGGTATGTCGTTTCATTCTAACAACCCTTCTGAGAGGTAAATAATGCTATTCTTGTCAAATTGACAGGAAGCCAGAGGTTCAGAGGGTGAGGACATTTTATCCAAGGTCACACAGTTAATGGGCAGAAGAATAGAGATTTCAACTCTAAAGTTGAATTAAAGACTCAATGTGGCCTCCAACGGCTTAGACCTAAGGCCTTCTGTGTGTAGAGACTTCTGCCCCAAAGTGGACAACAAATCCCACATCGGGGGTATTAATCCCTGCCAAGGACACAGCTCACGTCATGACTCCCATTAGAATGACAGGGAACTCCTCAGTGGTGTGCTGGGAAAGTCCCACAACAGGCTCTCTGGAGGAATGGGGTGAGCTCTGTGGTGTAAATACTCCCACTGCGGCCAATTTCAACAAGAGATACGTGCCGTGGACTCTCCTGAGCTCGACAGGCCTACTCCAGCACACACCAGCACTCTTAAAAACGTCAATACCCTGGGTCAACCACGACCAGTCACACCAGATTGCCTGAGGATGGGCCTAAATCTTGGTATTTTTAGCAGCTAAGGCCAGGGGTTAAGAACAACTGGCCTAGAAGCTTCACGTTCAGGGAGCTGTTGGCCTTTTGGGCATTGTTCTCTTAAGAAGGTGCTGGGCTCCTGAAATAAGCATGGCCCATCAGCCACCTGATAGCAAACCCAGGGCTTGACAGCAGCACTGTCCATGTCCCCTCACCATTCCGTCCAGGTGATTTAGCACAGGGCCATGTGCTTTTGCTCCAGTTCTAGGGCCCCAGTGGTCCTAAAACAGGACCGCAAGCCCAAATGCCTACAGGATCCCATGAAGCCAAGGACACAAATGAGGCCAGCCAGGTGGAGACAGTGGAGACCTGGGACAGACGAGCCCTGTCTGAAAGAGGTGATAGCCGCTCAATTAGGGCATATCATTGGCCTGAGAAGAGGTTGCTGGCCAGCATTGTCAGCCACATCTCCTAATTCCTCCAGACAAGACACAAATGTGGATTTTTATGTGAACTCTTCCAGTTTTGGCAACAAATTCAAGTTTGAAAAACGGCCAGCCCAAACAAAATCATCCCATGGGCCAAATCGAGTCCAAGGGTCCTCTTCTGCAGCCCCTCATCCCAGTCCTCAGGCCGAGCCTCCTGCCCCCTCGGCCTCCTAAGAAGCGGGGCTCCTCTTCAGTGTTCTCAGCAGTGACCCCATAGACCTGCAGGACAGCACCGGTCCTCATGTGCCCACCCTGGCCCCTGCTCCACAGAGTTCTCACCCATGCAGAGATCCACCCCAGAGCAGCAGAGAGCAGGGGAGAGAGCTTGCTCTGATGTCCTGAAACAGACCTCAGGGTGAGGACTCCAGTGGTAGTGCTTTCGTTGGAAGGTAGTTCTTGGAAGTACCTCCCACTGGTATGGGAGTGCGCAGACGGAGGGGAAGAGGACGAAGGGTGCGTGTCCAAGCCAGTTGCTCCCGACAGCAAGCCTGTGGGAAACCCTGGAGGTGGCGTAGAGCTCCTCAGAGTTATCCTAACCAGGAGGCAAGAAGCCAGGGCATTTATCCAATGCCTTGTCCATCGTCGGTCAGAGCTGCTTCAGGGACATTAACTTTACAGCTCTCCTTGGGCTGAGCTCAGGCCAAGTAGCTCCCGTGATCAGAAAAAGCTCTCACAGGTGTCTGCAGTGAGCAGCCTTGGGTGTATGGAGGTGAATGTCAGGGGGATGTGGGCGGGGCTTGGACAGCATCTCTATAAGAGGGAACCAAAACCTCAGTGCCAAAATCAGAAAACCAGGTAAGGAGCCCACTGTGGGGAACAGAGAATAAGAAGGTGACCCTGAAGTCAAGTCTCAGCTGTGCAAGATGAGGAACAAGGAGCCAGGGCATGATAGAAGAGAGAAGATAAGGCTCAGAGTCAAGACACGGTGCGGCTTCCCCAGTCTGACTGAGGAACGAGGCACAGCCTCTGTTTCTGGTCCGGCCTTTCTCTGGCCTCCTGGGTGGGCTTCCAAGTGCGTGCAAGATTCAGCACCTGAGAGACGGATCCTAACAAAAAGAAGGCCAGGAGAAAGCTGTTAAGTAGCCAAATGAGTGTTTGGGGCGTGAATCTGCTTTTCTTTCCTCCTTTGGGCATTCCAGCCCCTGCACCCAGAATTCTCCTGCTGAGGAAGAGGCCAGGATGGCTGGAGGCAACCACAGGTGGTGTAGGGAGCAGCAGTTAGACCTCGCAGAATGTAAGCATTGTGCGTCAGTGCAGGTCTGAGAAGCAGATGCCGAGACGGGGTGAAACACGCAAGGATTTTATTACGGGAAACACCCGGGGAGAAGCTGGGGCTGCAGACGGCTGGGAGGGAAGGCAGGCACACTGCAGATCTGGCCTCCAGAGGAGGAGAGCAGGAAGGAGTGCTGGGTAGAAGTGTCTTAGATTGCCATGCAGCCTGAGGGCGGTTCGGCAAAGCCCTCGGGGAGTCCTCAGCCACAGTCAGCTCTCAGGGCAGCCAGTGTTTCTCAGGACAGCTCTGCTGAGGTGTCCTGGCCCAGCCCAGTCATGGAAGCAGCCTCCGGGGGGTCACGACCATCAGCTTCAGAGGCCAACAGAGGAGGCCTTTGGGCATTACCCTCTTCCCCTCCCCTCTGCACAGTGCTTAGAAATACTTGGAAGGGCACTGGATTTCCTACAATTTAGGGGAATGAGGGCCCAAGTTATTTTAATTCAGAGGAAAGGGTAATTCAGTGTATAAATATGAGCAATTATTATCTCTACGTTGTGGGATAAGTAATGATTTTTCCTACATTTGTTAATTCTCTTACAGTAAAACTTCAATACTTTTATGACCGTTAGTGGGAGGTAATGTCCCACACAGATCCCATTTATCAAGCCAGTGCGCCCACCCCCCAGCCCCCTCTGCTAAAAGCTTACACCCTTCTTCCCAATCCTGCCCTGGGAGCTCCTACCATCCGCCTCCCCAAGCCTGACTGACACGGAGTGGGAAAGGGAGCCCCTGCCTCAGTGGGACAAGTCAAGGTGCAGGGCCCCTGTGGGGTCACAGCATCCTTGTGAGCTCCTCCCTGGCTTCCTGCTTTCCTCAGCCTGCCCCCTCCTGAGAGCACTGGCCAACAGAACCCTTGCACAAGACCCTTGGGCTGGGCCCTGCTTCTAGGACCCCCGCCCGTGCCAGGCAGGGCCCTTTTCTTCCCATCCTTCGTAGACACCCCGGAGCCGTTGTTCTCAGGTTACAGCCCCTGCTCCCATCCATTTTATTTGTGCTATGAAGCAACTGCTTGAAGGTTCAAATTCCCAGGCTTACTTCTTGAAATAAAAGACTATAAATTTTATTTCAGGAGTGGCAAATTCAAATTCTCCCAGGATAAGGCGGCAATGTCAGTATACGAGGCCCACCTAGTGGGGACATAGGTAAGCTGGGAGAGATGTCCTCAGGGAGAAGGGGTGCCACTGACTGCTGCCACATGGGAGCGTGGCCTGGAATTCCAACACCTCCCGAATTGTCAGGACATTCCCAAAATTCAGATATTCATGTGAAATCTCACGATTCTTAAATGTTAACTCAGAGCTTTCTAAAACCCTATATGGACCCAGCCAAACATGTCTGTGACTGAATTTGGCTGAAGGGCTATCGTTTCAAGTCCTTTGTTTTCTTGAACAAGTTGGGAAAAAGAAAAAAAAAAAATCCCCTCTACCACCTATCCCCACATGCATGCTGATAAAGGGGACGTTTCTTTGCCACTATCGCCTGTTCTTACCCCAAATCTGACCAGAAACCCCTGACATGGACTCTGAGCCGCAGGAGAGGAATTCAAGCACAAGCTCTGTCTGAGTTTCTGAGGCGGACTCAGCCTCTGCTGGCTCCGGGAGGCTTGCTGTTTTTTAAGCACAATGTGTGTCTCCCCACCTATGCTGAGGTGCTTCTAGGTCATTCTTAGAGAAGAGAAACAACTCATTCCTATTTCTCAATCACAAGCTCAGGAAATACTAGAAAGTTCCCGTGCAATCTCTTAAAATGCTTTTTCAGATCAAACTTCCCAACCCTGGTCTAAAACTTGGGTTCTTTCGTGAAAAGAGCTCAGCTGCCTTCTAGAGGGGCTGGGGGCCTGAGGAGGCCGTGCAGGGCAGTGCTGCCCCTCCGCTCTGGCCTGTGGACACCCCCTCCCTCAGTGGTCAAAATGGCTTCTGCGAGGGAATCTCACCACTTCCTTAGGACCCGGTGGCACCATGTAATCAGCTTCCAGGGAGGGCATTTTCCTCCGCTCAATTTCACCCCATTACATGTAGTTATATCCCTCAGGGTTCTGAGACCACCCAGGACCCTCCGGTTGTTTGGGCTGGTTTTTATATTGCTCCAACTGTGACCAAACGTCACTGCAGGGAAATGATCTAAGTGTATTCATCATCTTAGCTTGTTCTTTCTGCTGTCCCATGCCCAGGGAGCCTCCGGGAAGCCTCGCCAAGAGGCCCTTTGCTGTTTCACTCAGCAAACACGGAGCTAGGCTCTTGTCTCATCTTGGGTGTCACCTTTAAGCTCTTGGGGGCCCATCTTCCCCAAGCTCCCCCGTGACTTCAAGTACTCAGGAGCCTTGGAGGGACAGCAGGAGGACACCCCTCAGTCCCTCTAAGCTGGGGCCAGAGTGCAGAGGAAATATCCTCCAGGCCTAGACCGGTTCAGGCAAGGTGAGCCCAGGACTCAGACGGGCTCCCCCAGCGCCGGGGCGAGAGCACATGGCTCCTGAGATGGTTGGAGAGTTAAGTGAGATGGAGAAGAGGAGGCACCCGGTGCAGGACGCTGACAGAGCTGATGTGGGATGCCCGGATTCATGCCTGGGCAGTTCAACAAACAGGGACACTGACCAGAATACCCTTTCTCTGGGCAATCCAGCCCACTCTTTCATTTGACAAGTCTTTACTAAGCACCTTCCTCACTGAGAACCCGGTTTTTGAGTGAGGACCTGAAAGAGAGAGGGAGCCACGCCGTGTCCTGGGGAAGGGGGGCATTCCAGAAGGCAGGAACAGCAAGCGCCAAGACATTCAGGCGGCAGCGAGCTTGATGTGCTGAAGAAAAGCGAGGAGCCGGGAAACTAGACGAGTGATCTAGGGGGAGAGCGGAAGGAGTGGAGGGCAGAGGGCGTGTGGGGGCCTCGGGACAACTTTTGGTCCTCATTGTGAGTGGAATGGGAAGCAGAGGTGTGCCGTGTCTGACTCCCATCTGAACAGAATCAGTGTGGCCGCTGTGTTGAGGACGGACTAAAGCGGCCCAGGGTTGAAGCAGAAAGTCAGTTCGGAGGCTACTGAACAATCGAGAGGAGACGCGGTGGCCTGGGCCAGTGAAGTGGCCTTGGCAGCAGTGAGAGGCGGTTGCATCCTTGATACACATTGAAACAGAGGCCTCAGGATTTGCCAATAGATTGAACACAGGGAATGAAAAAACGGGAGAAGTCAAAATGATTCCTTCGTTTTAGCCTGAGCAATCAAAAGGATGGAATTTCTTTTCACTGAGATGGAAAGGAGGGTAGGGGTTATTTTGGGGGTGACGTTTAGTGAATGATAACTATCATCCGTATCAGTGAAGCCTCAAGCTGGCAGCTGGATGGTAAGAGATTGGAGTTCACTGGAGAGTCCTGGCTGGAAATGGACATATTTTCACTCACTGGCATCAAGATGGGGTCTAGAGCCGTGGTTAGTGAAGGGGACCACATAGAGAGTGACTGGACAGAGAGAAATGCAGGCCCAGGCACAAAGGCCAAGCATCGTCACAGGGCGACGTCAGGAGGTCATCCAAACACCAGGGTACACAGAGTAATCCCAACAAGTCCACAGCCAGAGAGAGAAAGAATCAAAAACAACAGTCCCAGGTACACACACACGCAGACCGTTCACTCCCCTCCCAGAGGCAGAGCCTGAGAAATTTGCTCCTGAGGAATATACACACAATGTGCCTCTTTTTCTCTCAGTATTTATTTCATGATCTTACCTCAGCCGTGAACTTCACAGCCCTGTTCATGACTGCTACATTTCATTCCTCTCCTCCCCGCCAGGCAAACTTTCTCAGATGGCCATTGTTCAGCCTTAGAAGTTACCCACAAATTCCACATTATCAGATCTCCTCACTTGAGCTGCTGCAGGAAGAGCTCCACAGCAGGTCTACTGGCTCCTCGAAGCTACAGAAGGGAGCTGTGGTGCTGGCACCCTCGCTTTCTTGAGTTGTCTTAACAGAATAAAGGGCATGAACTTAACTAGTCTCTAATAAACTGTGTGATGGTAAAGTTTATGAGTTAAGCTGACTGGGTTAAGGGATGCCCAGCGAGCTGGTAAAACATGACTTCTGGGTGTGTCTCTGAGGCTGTTTGCAGAAGAGATTAGCATTTGAGTCTGTAGACTGAGTAAAGATTGCCCTCGCCAGTGCAGGTGGGCATCACCAGATCTATTGAGGGCCCAAACAGAACAAAAAGGCTGAGGAACGGCGAGTTTGCTCTCTGCTTGAGCTGGGACACCGTCTTCTCCTGCCTTCCGGCATCAGTGCTCCTCTGGCCTTCAGGTTTGGATTGGAACTACACCACTGGCTTTCCTGGGCCTCCAGCTTGCAGACTTCTCAGCCTGCATAATCTCCTGAGCCAATCTCTCATAATAAATTTCCTTCTGTGTGTCTCTATATGTCCTATTGGTTCTGTCCTCTGGAGAAACTTGATGTATGCGGGCTGTATCCATTAGCTTTTGCAATAATATTGTTGCAAAACAAAACACTCCAAACCAGGGGCTACAACCATAAGTGTCTACCACGTCTTCCAGCTCCCACGTCTGCAGTCAGCTGGCTTTGTGCTGAGCCTGACTCCAGGCTGCAGATTTGGTTTGGGTCTGTTCCTCATATTTCCTTTTCTTTTGGGATGGACAAACTATCCAGGACACAGTCTCATGGTGACAACAGAATCACAAGAGGACGAACTGAGCCACACAAGCACATTTCAAGTTTTTGTTTGCATCAGATCCACTAACATCCCACTGGCCGAGGAAGTCATATGGTCAAACCCAACATCCCTGGGGCAGGAAAACAGTCTCTGCCTCTAGTCAGAAGGAAGAAGATGTAAATACATGAGAGGTAAAAAGTTGAGAGCAATTCTGCAATCTACCATACAGACTTTCCTTTGACTCTACTCTTCATAGCGCTGCCTCACGGTATCAGGTATTTCTCAGTCAAGCATACGCACGCATCCATAGGCTTCCTAAGTTGGTAACAACAAGATAGAATATGGCCTAGGAGCTCTGTTCTTTGGAGACAAGCTTTCGCCTTGAACCTGACTCGCTAAAGCACCAAGAACGTTTGTGTTGTTGAATGAAGAATAATGTTTCGGATGGGAAAGCTGGGGCAGAGAGGTAGGTGACGTTCTGCCGGGAGAGTTGGGCTTCCGCAGTGTGCTGTAGAGTCAGCTGGCACGAGGGAAACAGGAACACCATGCAAAGCTTGCTTTTCTGTTTATTAATATACTTTTTCTCACCCAGGTTTGAATTGGCCTTGGACACTTCACACCCAAGCGTTTGCTGATTTGACCTTCTAACCACAGTATTAGCAAGATCCATTTACTCTGGCTAGTTCTGCACATTCTTCCAGTTTCATAATTCAATCAAAGATAATAGTAAATGGAATGAGAGGCTGCTGATGGGAAAGCCAAATACAGAGGGGAAACAAAAATAAGAGGAATCAGGGGCCGGCCCCATGGCCAAGTGGTTAAGTTCCCGCGATCCACTTTGGCAGCCTAGAGTTTCACCGGTTCGCATCCTGGGGGTGAACATGGCACCGCTCATCAGGTGGCATCCCACATGCCACAACTAGAAGGACCCACAACTAAAAATGTATGACTATGTACCAGGGGACTTTGGGGAGAAAAAGGAAAAATAAAATCTTTAAAAAAAAAAAAAAAAGAGGAATCAAAGTCTGAAATTTTATGTATGTCTTGAATGAGTTTGGCAGGGAACCAAATAGAAAAAATGCCTTCCCCTCTCTAGCTGGCACATCTCCACATCACAAGAGCATCGTGCCATCCGCTTCAGGCTGCAGCGTCTTCTCACAAAAGACCCAGGTGAAAAATGCAAGTTGCAGACAGAGGTGTGCAGGAAAACAAGTTGGGGGCTTGCTTCCAGCACCCGGGACATCCTGAACCCAGATGAAGAGGCTCCCAGGAACCCGCCAATCAATAACTCAGGGGAAAACAAGTTGTTCATACCTAGCTCTCCTCAAGCATAGTGGTTAAGAGCATGTGCTTTGCAGTTAGAGAAACATGGGTTCAAATCCTGATGTTGCTACTCATTAGCTATGTGTCCTTGAGCACATGACCTAACCTGTCTGAGCCCCAGCTTTCATCTGTACATTGTGGAGAATGATGGCCCCTGACTCTCAGGCTTGTGGTAAGGATTAAAGGAAGTGATGATGGACGGCATTTCCATGTGTCTGGGTAAGGGGTTATTATCTAGGAAGTTCTGAAAGAAGCTTTGTGCAATCACAGGTACTACTGTCTAAGAATCTCTAATTTCCAATCTCCTCTCCTTATTGCAACTAAAAAGAACAAAATGTGTATTATCTGCATCAATGCTGAAGACACGCAAGCACTACCTTCCAGCTACCTGTGGAAATCTATCTAAGCCCACCAAAGAAAGCACCTCCGCAGTTGTCAGACGCAGTACACCCGCAGCCAGGCAAGTCGGACAGCAAGCTGGACGACCATGGGCTTGGGCAGGAGGAACCCTGCCTTGGGCCTCCCATACACTTCAAGGTGCCCCCTGGCCCTTCTCCAGCCAGTCCCCTCCCCTCCCAGGGAGTAAGGAGACCACAGGCTCAGGACAGGCCCACCTGGAGCCCAGCTCTTCTTTTCTGATCTACACTCTCGGTACCTGGGATCACAGGTTTTCCTGCCCAAAGTGTCCTCAAGCCTGTTTCCAGGCTCGCTTTCCCTGATCCACCTCCCATGATGGCCCGTGCTTCTAGGGTGTACATGTTAGGCCTAAGAACTGACTGAGAGGTGGCTGTTTGAAGGGTGTGTGGATGGAGCTTAAGTATGCCAGCTGGGGTATTCACACTCATGCACTCAAAGCCCTTGCAGCGTGGAAAAGAGCTAGGTATGAAGCGCGCAGGGCTTGGGGTGAGGGCTGAGGACTGGCTCTCTCCACTCAAGGGCTGCAAGGAATCCAAGAAGTTCTGATTCAAGTCTAGCCTTTCAGGTCTTTATGAAGGGTATTTGCCAAGATGGCAGGATGAGATAGTTATTTAACAATTAGTTTATGAATTTCATAAATACAATGTACAGATTTGTAAATTGTAAATATTTAAACATCTGGTAGGCAGGCCTCCGTGTATACTCTTGCTTCCAGCCCTGCAAATGTTAGGGGCAGGCCTGTCACCTGGCAAACACCGGAAATTCAATGAAGATTGACTGGACTCTGACATTTCTTCCATTTGTTCACCTAAAAGTCTCTGGTGACAGAACTCACAGCTAGCTCACCAAAACCCCAAATACCACCACACCACTCAGGAACACGGGGAGCAGCCACAAATGGTGGTCTCACTTTGGCTCACTAATTCTGATGACTCATGATGCAAAGGGCCCGCGAGAGCTCCGGAGTTTCCAGAATTCCTGGTTTGCATCCACCCCGTAGGGCAGGGCTCGATTAGGACACTGTGGCGGATTACATCCTCCAAAAATAGCAGCAACACTATCTCCCCTCCCACTGGCTCTTCCAGGACCTTGCCACACCCGCACGGAGAGGTGAGTCCATGTGCCCTCCCATCGTACCTGGGCAGGTCTTGGTGACTGCTCTGACAGGTCGAGTACATGAAAGTGAGCCCAGGTGATTTCCAAGGCTAGATCATAAATGATGACAGAGCATCTGCCAGGCTCTTTCCTTCTGGGGTCCCACCTCTTGGGAGCCGTGAGCTGCTACATAAGAAGTCCTACTACTCTGAAATTGACCTGCTGGAGAGGCCACATGGAGAGACCAGGTGGAGAGAGGGAGATGCCCAGGGAAAACATCCACTCCTACAGAACTGCCGTGTAACCTAAGAGAGGGCCACAAAGGTAGAGGCCCACATCAGATTTTCTGTATTTGCAGAGACTACGTTACAGGACTGGCTCTGAAACAATTGTTCTGTCGTTCCTCCACAGCAGCCGGCCCTGCACGTGCGGGGAGCTAGAGTCTGAAAATGATCTGCTCTCACTGCTTTCCATGGCAACTGAGTATGGCAACGCCCAACTGGCTACTAACAGGCACCACTCTCCTCCAACCTGGGACAAGGGCCTCTGCCTGGCCCTGCTCCACACCAGGGAGGCCCCAAGTCAGGCAGCCGCAGGTTTCTCCAGCAGGCGGGCACCCCACGCCTTGGCCCCAGGCCAAGCCCAGACCAGAGACTTCACACGAGGGCCAGACTGTGGAGTCCTCCAGCGTCTCAGGTTTGTTCATGCGAGTCCGAGGGCCAGTCAAGCGCAAAGGGGCCCCAGATCAAAGCCCTGGCCCCTCTTAGATTTGGGGGAGCTAGAAGGAGCTCCACATATGAAAATACTGGCAACAGCTTTCAACACTCTCACAGCAAAGGCAAGCATGTGCTGGTCATAGCTCTTTGGGGGGAAATGAAAAAAAAAATCCATTTATATCTTGTTTTTCTTTATGCCACTTTTCACGGGCACATCAGCTCAGCCATCACCCATATGGTGATGCATTAGTGGGCTGGGAGTTGTGTGGCCTTGGGCAAGAATCACAGATGCAGGTGCCCACCGGGGCCAGGTAGGCTAGAAGGGGCCGTTGAGGGACTAGAGAAAGGCCTCTCTAAAGCAGGCATGGCCAGCCAGGAGCTGCCAAGTGGGAGTGTCAGCCCACTTTTGCCAGATCTTCACATTTTTTCAAGAAGCCAGAAATTCCCATTTTTGTATTAAAACTCGCTACTTTTAGAATATTGGCAACCAAAAAGAAACAATGACTTCCAGTGGCCAGAAACTGCAGCTCTAGGCCTGGGGGTTTCTCTGAAGCATTGGAAGGCCCCTCTGTCTGCACACAGAGGCTGGAATTGCCAGGGAATTAACACCCCAAGGAGTAGCCTGCAGCAAGTGACAGGACTTGGTGTGTAACTGCCCAGATCTCTCCTTCCAGGCTGGGGTAACTCTGAGGCCCATGTCCTACAGTGCATCCCTGACTTCCCACCAGGAGTAAGCACCATTGCTGACAAGTTTGCTCATCAGCACTTAATTATCTTCTGTCCTTTCCCCCTCTCACGTCCCTACTCCTCCACTGGCATTTCCTGTGATCACCTCCCATGTAAGTTGTGTGCATTTAACTCTTGAAACCAGGATTTTTTAAATGCACAGGGCCACTGTATGAGGTTATCATCATGTCTACTTTTCAGTGACACCCATGAGGGGGTACATGGAGGCTAAAATCCAGGCAAACTTCTCCCGCCCAGTCCTGCCTTGGCACCAGACTGGGTGAGAGTGGTGTTAGCTAGAGGACAAGGCGCCTTTCTGGAATTCACACATGGATGTCGAACAGACTGCCAGGAGCCTTGAAAACATGTCTGAGGCTGGATTTGGCTCCTGGTCACCAGTCTATACCTTCTGACTTAGAGGATGGCAAAGTCTGCTGCTCCCATGGAACCAGGCCCAGGCCTCATCGCCACAATCCTCCCAACTCCTGTCTCACTGAGGCCAGGCACCTTCCAGAGTTCTCTTATTTTCTCCATCTCTGATAAAAATCCCATCTGAAGTGGATAGCAAATTAACTCCTTGATGGACCATCGGTATAAGTATTGCCAACGCAGGAGGTATCTACATTTTTGGAAATCAAAAAGTCAACACAAATCATTCCTACATTTATTCATACAGTGGATAGCTATTGAGCCCCAGTCACTGTTGGACAAGCTCAGGAACATGGGAGTGAACAGGACAGGTCAGGCTTCCTGGCCCCGTGTCACTTATACCCCAGGTAGGAGAGAGAGCCAAGAAACAACAAGAATAATTTACTTTAAACAGCTTTATTGAAATAGAACTCACATACCAGAAAATGGATCCATTTAAAGTGTACAATTCTGGGCTGGCCCAGTGGCGCAGCAGTTAAGTTCGCACGTTCCACATCTCAGCGGCCTGGGGTTCGCCAGTTCGGATCCTGGGTGTGGACATGGCACCGCTTGGCACGCCATGCTGTGGTAGGCGTCCCACATATAAAGCAGAGAAAGATGGGCACGGATGTTAGCTCAGGGCCAGGTTTCCTCAGCAAAAAGAGGAGGATTGACAACAGTTAGCTCAGGGCTAATCTTCCTCGAAAAAGAAAAGAAAGAGTAAAGTGTATGATTCGATGGTTTTTATTATATTCAAAGTTGTGCAACCACCATTTTCATCACCCCAAAAAGAAACCACATACACCTTAGCAGACACTTCCCATTCCATTCCTCCTTCACCTCAGCCTCTGACAATGGCTCATCTCCTTTCTGTCTCTCTAGATTTGCTTATTCTCAACGTTTCATGAGTGGAATCACACAGTATGTGATCTTTTGTGACTGGCTTCTTTCACTTAGCATAATGTTTTCAAGGTTCATCCGTATCATGGTACATATCATTCATTCCTTTCTATTGGCAAATAATATTCCCTTGTATGGATATACCACATTTTATTTATTCATTCATCAGATGATGGACATTTGGGTTGTTTCCACTTTTCGGTTGTCATGAAGAATGTTGTTATGAAAATTTGTGTGCAAGTATTTGTTTGAGAATCTATTTTTAATCCTTTCAGATATACTCCTATATGTAGAATTGGCAATCCTATGTTTAACTTTTTGAAGAATCACCAAACTGTTTTCCACAGGGACTGTATCATTTTACATTCCCAGCAGCAGTGTCTGAGGGTTCCTATTTCTCCACAGCCTTGTCAACACTTATTTTCCCTTTCCATTTTTTCTGTTATAGGCATCTCAGTGAGTGTGAATTGGGATTTAAGTTTACATTTCTCTAATAACTAATGACGTTCAGCATCTTTCATGTGCTTGTTGACCATTTGTACATATTTTTTGAAGAAATGACTATCCAAGTCCTTTGCCCATTTTTTAATTGGGTTATTTGTCTTTTCATTGTTGAGTTGTAAGAGTTCTTTAAATATTCTGGATACTAACCCTTATTAGACATATGAGTTGCAAATATTTTCTTCAATTCTGTGGGTTGTGTTTTCACTTTCTGGATGGTACCATTTTGCAGTACAAAAGTTTTTCAATTTTTATGAAGTCCAATTCATCTATTTTTCTTTTGTCACTCAGCTTTAGGTGTCATATATAAGAAGGCTTTGCCTAACCCAAGGTCACAAAGATTTACTGCTATGTTTTCTTCAAAGAGTTTTATAGTTTTATCTCTTACATGTAGGTCTATGATGCATTTTGAGTTACTTCTTGTATATTGTACGAGGTAAGGGTCCAACTTCATTCTTTTGCATGTGTATTTCCAGTTGGCCCAGCACCACTTGTTGAAAAGATATTTTCTTCCATTGTTGAATTGTTTCAGTACCTTTGGTGAAAATCAATTAAACGTAAATGTAAGCATTTGTTTATGAATTCTATTTCATTAATATATATGTCTATCCTTATGTCAATAACACACTGTCTTGATTACTGCAGCTTTGTTAGTTTTGAAATTTGGAAGTGTGAATCCACCGACTTTGTTCTTTTTCAAGATGTTGTGTCTTTTCTAGGTCTCTTAGATTTCCAGATGAATTTTAGAATCAGTTTGTCAGTTTCTGAAAAAAAAAAAAAAGCAGTTGAAATTCCGATAGAGACTGTGTTGAACCTGTAGATAAATTTGGGGAGTATTGCCATCTTAATATTAAGACTTCCAACACATGCATACATGATGTCTTTCCATTTCATTTCTTTCTGTGATGTTTTTTAGTTTTCCGTGTACAAGTCTTGCACTTCTTTGTTAAATTCATTCCTAAGTATTTTATTTTTTTGTAAGTGGAATTGTTTTCTTGATCTCATTTTTGGATTGTTCAATATAATAATTTTTGTATATGGATCTTGAATCCTGAAACATCATTGAACTCATTTATTAGCTTTAATAGTTTTTTAGTGGACTTCTTAGAATTGTCTATATATCATGTCATCTGCAAATAGAGTTAGTTTTACCTCTTCCTTTCCTATCTGGATGCCTTTTATTTCTTGTTCTTGCTTAATTATCCTGGACAACATAATTTTTAAAAACTAAATAATGCAAGGGGCCGGCCCCATGGCATAGTAGTTATGTTTGGCAGATTCCACTTCGGTGGCCCAGGTTCGTGGGTTTGGATCCCGGGCACAGGTCTATACCACTTGTCAGCCATGCTGAGGTGGTAACCCACATAAAAAACAGAGGAGATTGGCACAGATGTTAGCTCAAGGCTGATCTTCCTCAAGCAAAAGAATAAGATTGGCAACAGATGTTAGCTCAGGGCTAATCTTCCTCAGGAAAAAAATAGTAGATAATATAGTGTGTAAGAAGATGATAGGTGTAATGGAGAAAAGAAAAGAATAAGTATATCCAGGTAAGGGGGTTGGGATTGCTGGGGCTTAGAGCTGTGATTTTTAATTGCTCCTCGATGAGGAGGTGACATTTGAAGAAAGAACAAAAGGAGATGAAGTTCAATATGGTGAACAGCCAGGCAAAGAGCCAGGGCGAGGAGCTGAAGCAGGAGTGTGACCGGCAGGTTCTCCAAACACAGCCAAGGCCACTGTGGCTGGAGCAGAGCAAGCAAGGACATCACACATGGAGTCTTGAGATTGGCGGGTCTAGAGCAGAAGAGTGGCCTGACCTAACTTAGGGTTTCAAGAGGATCTCTGTGCTTGCTGCGCAGAGAACATGCTGGAGGGATAAAGGGAGAAGCAGAGACACTAGCTGGGGGCTACTGTAGTCACCTTGGAGACAGGCAGTGGTGGCTTGGACCAGGATGGTCTCCATGGAGATGGTGAGAAGAGATTGAATCTACATCTATTTTGAAGATACAGTTGACAGGATTTGTTGACAGATTAGATGGAGAGTGAAAAAAGAGGAGTCAAGAATGGTCCAAGGTGTTTTGGCCTAAGCAATTGAAAGGCTACAGTTGCATCAACTCAAGTGGGGATGGAGGGAGCAGATTTTGAGGTGATGACCAGAAATCACTTTTGAACACACTGAATTTGAAATGTCTGTTCAGTCTCTGGAGATCTCAAGTAGGGAATTGGATATGCAAGTCTAGATTCAAGAGAGAAGTCTGAATTTGAAATATGAATTGAGAATTTTTGCCATTTAGATGGCATTTAAAGCCATGCAATGGAATAGATCACCAAGGTAATGTGGCCGCAGAGGAGACACAAGGATGAGACCTGAGGTGGGGAGCCTTCCAGGGGTGACAGACTGGGAAGGAGAGAGTGAACCAGGACATGAGGCTGAGGTTGAGGCTTATGTAGGAGGGAAACCAGGAGAGTGCAACGACCAGAAGACAACTGAAGAACACGTGTGAAGGAGGAAGCAGCGATCAACTGTGTCAACCATTTCTGAAGGTCAAAAAACATGAGGCCTGAGAGCTGACCACAGCACACTGACCAGAGAGGGAGCTCATCATTTCAGAGGCCACAACGTGGAAAGATATTTGCTTTTCTATACTCCTTTTTGTTGAGGAGGGGAGAGGTGGGCAGGGCTGTCGGCCGGAGATAGTACCTGCGTCTCTAGGATCTGTTTAGTTATCTATTGATGCATAACAAATTACCCCAACTTTGTGGCTTGAAACAACACCACCTCTCATCTCACGGCTTCTAAAGGTCACACATGTGGGGGTGGCTCAGCTGGGCCCTCCCTGCAGGGTCTCTCCAGGTCTCAGTCAAAGCATTAGTGAGAGCTGTGAGCTTATCTCAAGGCCACCTGGTGAAAGATCTGCTTCCAAGCTCACTCACAAGGTTGTTGGCAGGACTCAGCTCCCACTGTCTGTTGGCCACAGGGCCCTCAGCCCCTTGCCACATAGGCCTCTCCATGGGGCAGCTCAAAATACGGCAGCCGGCTTCTTCAGAGTGAGCCAGCAAGGGCGCAAGAGAGAATACCAGCAAGACACAGTAGGATGGAGGTCAGGTTTTTGTCACTTACCCTCTTAAGTGACACTCCAGTACTATTGCCATATTTTATTTGTTAGAAGCAAGTCACTAGGTCCATGCCACCTCGTGGGGAGGGATTACACAGAGGCACAAGGACCGAGGGGCTGGGATCATGAGGGGTCGTAACAAAACCCGCCCACCACAAGCAGGCCCAGTGCTACAAGATGGTGAAAAAATGCTAACATTGCAGTGACTGGTGTCTCCCCAGTGCATATTAACAACGAAAAACAAGTAAAATAATTCCACTCAGGAAATGAACTTATCAATGAGGCTGTTTGCCAATACTTTTCATGTAAAGCCAGAGCTTAATATGCCAAAAAACTTACCAGGAGAGAATCTCTCTCCTGTTGACTTTGTTGGACTTAGAGCATTGGTATTAGTCATGAGCGCCCCAACTCAGTTGAAAACTCTGAGCACAAAGACTCAATGTTCTTACAACGCTCAGCACCAGTATATTGCCTTATATACATTTGGCATATATGAACAACACCCTTTGCAATGTGGTAATTTTCACAAAACAGAGGGACAAATTATAGGAGAAGAGTTAGGCTACGCCATTCCTATGGTGTGGGTTCTATGAAGTCAAATTTGGGCTCTGCCGTTTATTATCTGTGTGATTCGGCGCAAGTCACTCAACCTCTCTGTGCCTCAGGTGCCACATGTGTAGAATGCAGGCATTAATGCCGCCCTCCGGACGGCTGTGTCAGTTAAGCGTGATACTGAGACGCTGAGCACGGTATTTGGGCATCTGGCCCAGCGTTAAGTGCTCGATCCAAGGGGGTGAGCACTATGACTGCTATTTTGATGAACACAACCTATAATAACTGAAGGAATTTGTGGGGAATGTGACGATTAAGTGAACTAATGTGTGAAAGGTCTCACACAGGTGTACACTGTACCTCTGGCTCATCGTAAGTGTCCAATAAATGGGCATTATCATTATTACTATTAATGTTATGGTGCCAACTATAATTACTGAAGGAATTTGCATGCGTGCAGTCTCATTTACCCTGTGACAGTGTATCCACTCTTCAAAACAGTCCTCAGCACACCTCTTCCTGGCATCCCTCCGGATTGGCCACATCCGGATGCAATGCCTTGAATAAAGCTTTACCTGCCGCTGATCTGGGTGAGCAGACTTTGTCCTGCCGTGTGCCTGTGTGCCTGTGTGCTAGGTTCTCTTCTCAGGCCTTTCCTGGCACACCTTATTTCCATTTGATTGTGGCATCTCAAGGGCTGGGCTCTGTGCTTTCCTCTTTTTCTCACCCCCTAGGACCCAGCAGTGTGTTCTGTACCCAGTCCTGCACCACCCAACCCACGTGCCATGCAGCCCCAGACACAACAGCTCGGGGTGCACTGCCTGCCACTGCAGCTGGGAAATAACTGCAGCCAGCTGGCCGGAGGGCTCGGGGAGGGCCGGAGGTGGAGGAAGGAACGAAGTGTCTCACTGGAAGGGCAGGAGCAAGCGGCACAGTTGCATAAAATCTTACAGAGAGTGGTGGGGGCCATGGGTAACACCACACAAAGCCACCCAGCCAGCCATGCAGCTGAACTATGGAGATTCAGATGCAGCTCTGCTCCAGTCGGGCCGCTCCAGGAAGCGCGGTCGCCCCGCGATGAGGGGAGCATTTGTGAATGAAGTTGGTCCAAAGAATTGGCGAAGCGTCCTGAGTCAGCCAGTACAGCTCTGTCAGGAGCTGTGTGACTTCAGACAGCTAACTTAACCTCTCTGAGCTTCTCGGTTGTCATAACAGCTACAGCTTATCCAGTACCTCTTGTGTATCAAGCATTATTCTTAGCATTTGCATATAACACAATATCACAAGAACGCATATGGCAAGTACTATTATTGTATCTATTTTATGGATGAGGAAACTGAGGCACAGGGAAATGAGAAACTCACCCAGGCTCAAATAGTTCAAAAGTGTGCAGGCAGGATTTGAATCTGTAACACACTTACATCCACTATGGTCCCAGGCTCATGCATTAGTCAGGGTCTCCAGAGAAACAACACCAATAGGATATGTAATAAGAGATTTGTTATAAGGAACCGGCTCATGCCATTACAGCGGCTGACAAGTCCCAAAATCTATAGGGTGAGTCAGCAGCTGGACACCAAAGAGAGTTGATGGTGTCATTCTAGTCCAAAGGCCAGCAGGCTCGAGACCCAGGAAAAGCCAAAGTTTCAGTTTAAGTCTGAAGGCAGGAAAAGGCCAATGTCCCAGCTGGAAGGCCATCAGGGGGAAAGAATTCTCTTACTCAGAGTGGGTCAGCCTTTTGGTTCTACTCAGGCCTTCAACTGATTAGATGAGGCTCACCCACATTGGGGAGGGCAATCTGCTTTACTCAGCTATCAATTTAAGTGTTAATCTCATCCAAAAACACCCTCACAGAGACACCCGGAGTAACATTTGACCATGCATCTGAGCACCCTGTGAGCCAGTCAAATTAACACATAAAATTAACCACCATGTCTCCTAAGTGTTACTTGAGAATTAAATGAGACACTGTATGTAAAACTCAGAAAAAAAAAAAAAAAAAAAAGGCCTGGCAAACTACAATCAATAAATAGTAGCTAAAAAGGAAAAGAGGGGATGATTAAGAAGAGGTTAGTGACTCAGTATCGGTTGCTCATCAGTGGGTTTGGGGTCCACAGTTTGGCATGGCTTTTTAGGAGAAGCTGTCACTTGACCCGTTTGTTGTTAAAGGTGCAGCTTGGGGAGCCCTCCTGGACCAGACAAATCCATGCAGGGGACAGTAGACTTCCAGTATTTAGTACCAGATGGTCATGAGAGAATGGTCGTCCATTCATTCAAATCCAGTTTCAACCTGGCATTTATTGGGCCCTTGCTGCCTGCTGGGTGATGCTGGGATCTCGCCGCCTGTCCGTCTCAATCCTCGCGGCACCCTGGGTACAAGTCACCATCACTCCCACACGGTGGACGAGAAACTGGGCAGAGGGCTGGCGTGGCTGGCTCAGGATCTCGCAGCTGATGCGTGAATTCAGATCCGCTCACCCCCAAACAGGTGTCCTTGCTTCTATGCCGCAAATGTCTACCTGGTTTCCAAGGATTTGGCAGTGGCACCCTGAATCGGGGATAAGTTGTCTAGTGCTAAAAGACCTTCCACAAACTCTCTTTGATCAAAACAAAACAAATATTCTTGGGTCAAGTTTGGGAATTTTCCACTTTGGGGATTTGAGCAAAGAGGACGAGCGTCAGTTATTTCAGTAAAAGGTGTTTTTCTTATTCTAGTCCATCAGCGTATCCTCTGAAGTTACAGGGAAAGGAAAACACTCGGGGAAGTTCCACCCGCCTCTTGTGTGCTCGCTCCACTCCAGGATCAGACGGACACGTCGGAGAGGTTTATTGTCACAACAGCTGTTATTAATGCTAAGTGCATGCCTCGTCCCACGTAAGAGCTCTCTGCGGAAGGGAAGAAAACCCGGACTCAGAGCGTCAGCACGAGGCAGCCCGCAGCAGGAGTGAGGACGCTGCTCCACAGAGGAGGCCCCAGGCAGGCAGGTGGAGACGCCTGTTCCAGGGCACAAGGTGGACACAGGGCATCTTTTCGGGGAGTCTTAAAACCACGCGGCCTTTTAAAGAGATGGACTTCTCAAGGGAAGGCAGTGCACATGGCCTGACCTGTGGGAGCAGCCTTCCGCTGACCCCCGGTGGAGGAGCAGTCTCAGTGGTGGGTCTGTGTAGCCCTCAAGAGCACATCGAAAGGGCCTGGAGTGGGTTTAAATGTTTAGAAACTAAGATAAGAATTAGAGGCAAGGCGCTGAAGTCTGTTCACTTCCTCTGGAGTCAGCTCTATTTTCAGAGCGCTCCTGGGCCCGGGGAGCAGCCTCTAACTGCCTCCAGAGAGGCCAAGACCCGAGGGCAAGGGTCTGGAAAGGCTGTGAACTGCCTCCAGAAGGCCTGGGCTGTCCCTTGTCACTCACACGGCACATGGGGTTAACGTTCCTGCTGTGCTGGGAGGATTCTGGGAGGAAAACGAGCACAATGTGAAACAGAGCTCCTCCAATTGCCCTGGGAGGGACGCGGCAGCCGGGACTCGCTCCCACTCCAGGCTTCTCCCAGCAGGGCAGGAGGCCCACGAGTTTCTTTCTTTTGCTCAGTTTGGAGACATTTTCCCCAAAACTGTTCTGTTCAGCCTATCTTCAGCCACGAACTGGCAGAACCTACAACACTGGTTCTCATGAGCTTTAGGAATCCAGCTTCCTAATTTTTTCCAATTCCAAATATAAAAAGAACCAAAAATGCATTAAAATAATTTGAACTTCAAAGACTCACTCTAATTCCTAGTGGCCACAATGAAATTAAATAAAAATCAGTGCCTCTCTCTCTCTTTTTTCTGCCTTCTTTAAGGAGAGGAAAATAAAAGCTAAAAGGACACAGGGCCCATGCAACCCCAGGAAATGCTTGCACGAAGCTTCTGTAGCTTCTAACTAACATTTGTAACCAAGGATTAGTGGAGCAGCCTCTTGTAATTACCATCGTTGCCCCATTTGCGGCTATCTCCGTGAGGCCAGTAAATCTTGAAATTACAGGCTGACCACCCGGGAGAACTGAGACAGACTCAGCCACATCTCTCAAAGGCACTGCCCTGGGCGATTCCCGCCCCCCTCTGAGATGACTCGCTTGCCAGGGAGAAGGCCCCGCCTGGGAGTGACTCCCAGACCTCACTGTGGCTTGGAAGTAAATAAAACCAGGGTGGGTGGCCTGGGACGCCCTGCACCCCTTGTGAGTAGAACCGGAGGCAGCTGGCTCAGACAGCCTCTGTCACACCTTCCATCATCCCATCCCAGCCCGGACTCTTGGTTAGGGCCCCACAGATGGACAAGAAGAGGACAAAGACAAGGCACTGAGAAGGAGAACTTAGAAATGCCTTGAAAAGGATATTTGCCTCTCGAAACCCTGTTCCTCTCTGTTGGGGAACACAGTGATGCCTGCAGAGCATGGCTAGCTGGAAGCAACGTGGCATTTTGTGTAAACGGAGTTCAGACTTGACTTGAGATTTAACCATGATCTTGCTCATGACTTTAAAGTGAGCATTTATCTCCAGAACATATGCCTCCTCGAGACCTCTGAAAAATGTCTAAGTATTTAAAACCAAATGGCAAACACCTCTTGAATGTTGCTGAGGATGCCATCCTGGGCTATTTTTGAAATGACACTCTTGGCTCATCTCTCGTGCACACAAGGACAAAGACGTGATGAACAATATTTTCCATTTTCTCTCTGCAGTTCCCTTAAATGGAGGCTCTTTCTGTTACTAACTCCATGGTCTGAGACCTTAAACACCATATCGAAATACATTAAGACACAACCAGACCTAAGAGATGGTGACGGCTATCCCAACTCCAACAGCCTATGACAATCGAGTGCAATCTCAGTGTTGTGCACACCCATGTGGATTTCATGATTTTGCCCTTCCATAATGCATTTCATTCAGTGCTTTAAGTTTGGCTACAGATACCTATAAAATCTGTTTTACTACTGCCTTTATCAGTTCTACTATTTACCAACGCTCAGCAGCACGTGATTTTGCAGTTAATTAGTATAAATAACACATCTGGAGATACATTAAAATGATATTCCCCAAGCCATTTAGCACCTATCAGTGGCCTGCTGTCCAGATGTTCCATCTTGTCTACTCTTAGCTGGGGTCTGCCAGCCCCTCTGCTGATCATTCTAACTCCCCACATATGTTCTCTTCTGCGTCTCCAGAAAAGGTACCATGGGGTTCCGGCTGGTCGTGTGTGTGCGTGTGTGTGTGCACGCATCTCTTTCAGGTAGGGCATGAGTCTTTGCCTCCTACGAAGAGACCGACCCAGAGCATTAGGTGAGTTGCCCAAAGTCACAGAACAAAAAAATCACACTGATTTCTCCCCACGGTTCCTTCTGCTGTCCCCGGAACACTGGGGGCCTGACGAGCCCCACTTAGACACGGATTCTGTCACATTTTGATTCAGAGAAGCAGAGCTCCCTCAACCAAATTGGTTGCCATGCTACAAAAAAGTTGTCTATACACAGACAAGAGGAAGTTTTGAGTTGTGATTCCTATGCAAAGTAGGAAACCAAAAACACCCCACAAAACCAAAAAGAATGACAGAAAAGAAAAAAAGGGAAGGAGGGGAGGAGGGAAGAAGAGAGCAGGGAGAGAGAGAGAGGGAATGGAGGAAGAAAGACTTGCAGGGCAAGTCTTGGGAAGTTGGTTTCGCAAAACGGGCTCTGTTGAGCTGCTCCAGGAGCTGTCGGGAGGGAAGGGCAGAAGCCGAGAGGGACTCACTCCCACCCAATTGGTTCCATTGCTGACGGCGCCACTGCCCTGAGGGAGATCCAGACTTCAAAGTGCTGGTCAGACATTAACACACTGATCCCTCCACCATTCCCACCGCCAACCTAGGGGAGCCCAGGGTTAGGATGGCCATCTTCAATGGGGAAACTAAGGCAGAAGAAAGGAGCCAGCAAAGAAACTGGGTATGCCTCCCAAGACTGCTGCTAAGACCCATTGCTAACATTAGCCAACAAAGGGGCTGCCCCTCCTCATTAGCTGGCTGGCCCACCAGTCCCAGTGTTTAAAGGAGACAGTTCTCTTTCGGGCCAGAGACATGGGAAGTCCCCGGTGAATGATGAAATCCAGCAGTTTCCAGGTCCCTTCCATTCAGAGCCGGCAGTCTCAGTGGCCCCTTTGATACTGGCCCTTGCTAAATTCCTAAGGACTGGCAACATCCCCCATGCCCTCCCCGCAGCCCCCCAAATATTTGCATCCACTCAGTGCTTAGATTCCTTCTCCTATGGAGCAAAGGCTGCTGGAAACCCAGACGCCCCACAGAGGGGACTGGTGCCAAGTCGTCTGGGGCCCCCTCCCCTGGGAAGCAGGAAGCACAGCCAGCCTTGTCACCATGCCCTAAAGTAGGATGGATGGCCCCGGTAAACCGATCCTCGCTAATGTAACCATAGGTGCTATTTCATATAAATACATCCACCCAGACATTTCCCATCAGCGCGCGTCTCGCCCTGAGGCCGGCTCTCTGCCCGCCTCTGCCCCTCCACAGCCTCCAGCCACCCGGGTCAATCATGCTGGGGTGGGGATCGGAGTGTGTCAAGTGTCTTTGCAATGGCAAATAAAGGATCCCCAAAGCCTTCCCTTTCCCCATTTATCATTTTCTATAATGTACCTATCACGTCCCCTGCTCCTCTCGTCTTTGCCAAACTAAACAGCCTTAGTCCCGCTAATCTCTCCTCAGATGGAGAGCGGGGCCATAAATCCAGTCAGCGTGGAAAGAAGGCCTTCCCTGACCAAGCCTTGGGCGCTCGGCACAGCACATATCAAAAGCACACAGCAGATAATGGTGCAACGCTGTTATAAAATGCAGATGTTGCTGCAATAATGCGCCTGTTGTGAAGTTTCAACTGTAAATTAGCCTTCTTGCTAAAGGGATAAAGGCCATTTAATTTGCTCATCAACCCCACCCTCTCTCCTCTTTATCCTTTGTCTCCAGTGGCACATTATGTTTGAATGAAATTTTGGGTGGAAATTGGAAAAAGAGGACTGGCACTGGCTTTGCCAGGATAGCATGAAATTAAATCCCATTAGCTCCTTGAGTCAATTTTAAAAGGTAGAAGGACGTCATGCCTTCAGTGAAACACGTCGTCTGTGTGCATTTTTTAATAGGATACATTGTCAGGCCCCCAAACCTGGTATAACACCCCCCATGACACTGAGGCAGATTGCCCAATCGCCTCTCACTCCCAATCACCCAGGTATTGACAAGGGATGTCATGAACTTAACAATGTCTTTTTCAACAAATGCTAAATTTTCATGGTATGCTGCTTTCAGAAAGTGAAAGGAGCAGAGCCTTACAGAAGAGCAGGCACCGGCTAAATCTCTCATAGTGCGTTTCAGGAATGCTCACGAGGTCTTTAAGGAAGCCAGATGCTCTGAGAACATCCCTTGGACGACCAAGGAAACCAAGTTCTTCCTTTTACCCCTCTCTTCTCCCAATCCTCTTCAAAAGAGGAGAGTAGTTCCAAGAGACAAGGAGAAATTGGAAAGACGAAATATCAAGAGCTTTGTTATTTCTCATGCTTTAAATGTCTGTCCGGGAGCAAAGAACTGAGTTTGAGACCTGGAAGTAAACAGTTATGCCCCCACACCAGTGTCCAAGAAGCAATCCCCTGGCTCATCTCTCCCGGGCAGGGCCAGCCCAGAACTGCAAAGCCACACTTTTCCTAAAGTTGGGTTCTGTCTGGCCCTCATCTTGGGCAGTAAATAGCCCAGGAAAGACCTCGGTCCCAAGTTACCTGGTGATTCATGCTCCTCCCACAGGTCAAGGCAAGAACCTGGGAAACTGCCAGAAAATCCTCAATTCCAAAAATAAGCATGGACTATCTCAGTGAGCCATCAAATTTATCCAATGGTAAGCAATTGAAAATATTAATGCGTACATTAAGACAAGCATGTGAAAAAAAGGGCACAGATTTTGTGCTAAATGCAAAATCCACATAAACTTTTAGAGAAAGGAGGAACAGTACAGTGAATTTGGAGCTTGTGACTAGCCCCTTGAGAAGCCCCACAGCCTCTTCTGCTAGTCAAGGTTGAGAAGCATCTTAGTAAGACATAGCCCAACTCCTAAGCACACAGAGCTGGGAAACAGGGGCCTGAAGAACGGAATTAATGCCAATATTGCACAGGTCTGGATGGGGAGCAGCTGAGCCACACAGGGAGCTGCTCCGAGGACCATAGAGCCCAGGATTGGAGTCCCAGTGTTCCAAGAAGCAGCCTCATGAGGTTCAGGAGCCAGGACGAGATAAACATCGGAAGTTGGAACCCTGCTCGTCATAGAACAGGGAACCTTCTTCTCTCTCTTAGTTTGAGGTCCCCCAGAAGCAGAGCTCCAGACAAGAATTCAAGTGCAAGTACAGTAGTCCCCGCTTATCCACAGTTTCACTTTCCAAGGTTTCATTTATCCACGGTCAACTGCAGCCTGAAGATATTAAATGAAAAATTCCAGAAACAAACATTTCAGAAGTTTTAAATTGTGCGCCATTCTGAGTAGCACGATACAATCTCACACCGTGCCCCTGTCTGCCCAAATGTGCATCATCCCGTTGTTTGGCAGATCCATACTGCATACACAACCCCCACTTAGTCACTTAGTAGCCATCTCCGTTATCAGATCAACTGTCCCAGTATTGCAGTGCTGTGTTCAAGTCACCCTTATTTTACTTAATAATGGCCCCAAAGTGGAAGAGCAATGAAGCTGGCAGTTCGGATATGCCACAGAGAAGCCGTAAGGTGCTTTCTTTAAGTGAAAAGGTGAAAGTTCTCAAGTTAATAAGGACAGAAAAAAAATCATATGCTAAGGTTGCAAAGACCTATGGTAACTTTTATTACAGTATTTTGTTCTAATTGTTCTATTTTATTATTAGTTATCATTGTTAATCTCTTACTCTGCCCAATTTATAAATTAAACTTTATCACAGATGTGTGTGTATGGGAGAAAACAATATCTATGGGCATTGGTACTATCTGCGGTTTCAGGCATCCGCTGGGAGTCTTGGAACATATGCCCCATAGATAAGGGGGCTACTGTAGTTTATTTAATACGGGATCCTAGGAGACACCAGCAGGAGTGGGGAAGTGCAATGGGGTAGGATAGGCATGCATTATCAAGCAAGCTGCCACTGTGGACAATTGGAGCTTGATGCCCCTGGAAGATGACCATAGAGTGCCTCAGAAGCATCCACCCAATGGATAAGGGCACTGGGGTACCGGCAGAGCTCACTCTAGCAGACAAAGAAAGCCCTCAGGAAAGAGATGCGGGGGCTGGCAGCTGGAGATCAGCGTGCTAGGAAAGGGCAAGGTTGAGGGAGTATTGGCGAGGGGCTTGAAAGTGTACCCTCTGCACGGAGGGCTCTGGTCTTCCTCGAGGGTTAAGCGTCAGACATGGTGGCTGACCCCAACCTTTAGATAAAAGCGAAGTGCTACCACCACTAAACGCTTATATGTCAGGCAGGGTGCTAGGTGTTTCTTATTTGGTCCTCTCAACAAGCCTCTGGGTAGGTACTGTGATCACAGAGAAGGAAATTGACCGGCACAATTTGAGTAGCTTCTGCAGAGTCCTGCCACTGGTAAGGCTGGGACTTCAACCTAGAGTGCATGATCATAACCTCTGCCTACGTGGCCAGTAGAGAACGCCTGCCCCGTCACACCCTCTTCTGCAGGTTACTGCCCCACCCGTGGCCCTGCCAGGAGGCACAATGAGGTTTCTGTAACATATGATTGAGCCCTCTCACCTCGCCACAGCTTTTTGGACCAAGGGATGGGAAGCTGATTGTTTGGTGATCCAGGGTCCCGTGTGGCCTAACTTGAAAAGATGAACTGGATAAATCAGATTCCTAGCCCGGGATTTGGAGCTAACTGGAGACCCAGCAGTTAGCACAGTGACCTTGGGGGACGGGGGGAGGGGTGGAAGTGGAGTTGCGTATGAAATAGACAGTTCTTGGTTTGGCCTTCCTGGCAGTCATTCCTCTTCTTCTGGTCCCCTCACTTCTCGCTTCCTTTTCTATTCCTTCATTTTTTAAGAACTACCTTCTCCATTATGCAACCTTGGTGACACTGTCCAGTCACGATATCCACTCTTTCTTGCCACCTGCCTCTATGGAGTGTCTTTTCTGAGGGCTGGACATCAGCTTTTTCTCTCATCCCACGTGCTGCCCTGCAGGGCTGTTGGCGCCCTGCCACGGCCCCTGGCACCCACTGCTCTCTTACTCACTCTTCCAGTTATCTGGTGTTGCTTAACAAACCACCCAACACTTAGCAGAGAAAACAACAATCTATTATTACTTGTCATGGTTGTGGGGGTTGACAGGATCGGTGGGTGGCTGGCTCCCTCAGACAGTTGCGGCCGGTCTGCTGCTGAGGCTAAGCTCCTCCGAAGGCTTCTTCACTCACCACCTGGTGCCTGGCCTGGGACAGCTGGAACAGCTTGGGGCTGGCTGAGCATCTCTCACTCTCTCTCCTGGTAGCCCCCTCAGATGGCCAGCTGGGGCTTCCTCACAGCGTGCTGGTCTTGAAGTAGTTGACTTTTTCCATGGCTGCTGGTTTCTCCCAGAGTGAATGTTCCAAGGGAGTCAGGCATAAACCGTAAAGCATCGCTTTCACTGTGTTCTATTTCTCAAAAGTTACCAGCCCAGCCAGATTCACGGGCACAGAGGAATAGACTCCGTCTCTCAATGAGGGCATAGCTTGTGCATACCAGAAAGGAAGGAATCGGTGGATAGTAGCCATCTTGGAGCCCAAGCCAATAGCTGCTGGCTCGTTGCTTCAAGCACACACAGCGCTGCCTGAGGACATTCTTGGGCTGGAAGTGTACTCTGCCTGCCTGCGGCAGACAGAAGCTCAGGGAGTGAACCCCCAAGGAGCTGTTCTTAACTACAGATAAATGGGAATCTAAATTAACCCATCTGGGTGGGTTAAATCAGAGGTGGAATCTATATCATTTCCCAGAGGTCCCCAGGGTGAGTGAGCCCTGCGTCCCAGAGTGGAAACCTGCTTCTTGTCACACGCACAGCAGCTGCTTACTTTCTCCGACTCTCTTCTCCACTTCTCTACCTGGGCCTCCTGAGATCTATCAAAAACATGACTTGTGGGAGGGGCTGGCCCCGTGGCCGAGTGGTTAAGTTCACGCACTCCGCAGCAGGCGGCCCAGTGTTTCGTTAGTTCGAATCCTGGGCGCGGACATGGCACTGCTCATCAGACCACGCTGAGGCAGCGTCCCACATGCCACAACTAGAAGAACCCACAACGAAGAATACACAACTATGTACCGGGGGGCTTTGGGGAGAAAAAGGAAAAAAATAAAATCTTTAAAAAAAAAAAAAAAAACATGACTTGTGGGGCCAGTCCATGGCCGAGTGGTTACACTCACGTGCTCCACTGGCAACCCAGGGTTTCGCCGGTTCAGATCCTGGGCGCAGACATGGCACTGTTCATCAGGCCTTGCTGAGGCAGCATCCCACATGCCACAACTAGAAGGACCCACAACTAGAATATACAACTATGTGCTGGGGGGCTTTGGGGAGAAGAAGAAGAGAAAAGAAAGATTGGCAACAGATGTTAGCTCAGGCGCCAATCTTAAAAAAAAAATGACTTGCACACAAATCCTTTTCTCAAAGTCTGCTTCTGAGGGAACCTACTGAACACATACCCCACAGTCTCTCAAAATAGTCCGGTCTTGGGTAAGTTAACCATAGTTGGTTTCTTTTGCTTACAACCAAAGAACAGTAAGTGATAGAATGTAGAAAAGGACCACAGCGAGGGCAGGGGAGCCCTGATGTCCAAGTACCAGCCAACATCGTGCAGGGACACGTCAGTGAAGCTGCCGAGGAGGCTGCTGTGTGGAAGGGAACGGGGCAACCCTGCACAAAGAGAACTGCCTCATCTGAGAGGCCGTCCTGCGGCTCTGTTCCAGTCCCCGCTGTGATTCCCACTCTCTATGGAATTCCTTGCCCTTGGAATAAGAATGCGACAGAACCCTTTCCAGTAAGCAAGCCATTCACAGGTTTGAAGGGCCAAGTAGAGCCATGAAGACAGCCCCTCTCAGCAGTCAGGGATTTCCACAGAAATCTTTTTTCTCCCTCCCTCTGCGTCTCCCCTCAAGCTGCATCCCCTACAGGGCCTGGATTTACCTGTGCTCTCTGTGACTCAACTAGCATATGAGAAGTCCTCTTGTCCCAAACATCTCCCTTAACAAGACTTCGGAGAATTAATGGAAATGAAGGCATTAGGTCACTTTCCTAAGGTGCGTCTGAGGACAAGAAAATTGAGAAAATTTAAACCTTGATGGGATATAGTGAGACATTGGAGGGCTGATGCAAGAGACTATAGGAACCTATAAGACAATCTGAGGAGCATTGTGTGCATGGGGACAAGACGAGACAGTACCTGAGGGTAGGAGAGAGACAGAAAAAAGGACATGCAAAGGCACCAAAGAGCATCTTCCCTACCGGGGAATTTGGTGAAAGCAGGCTTCAGCACTCTTCCTTGAGACAGCTGAGAAAACCCCACTTAGCTGTGGAGTAAGGCATAATTGATAGGATTTCTGGTAACCAGGGAACTAGATGGTAAAGAACAGCGTGGGCATCTAAGCAATGCTTTGATTCTGCATTACGTATTTATATTTGGGGACCAGAAAACTCTCTAAAAACACAGACATTCCTCCTTCATACAGTCAAACATTGATTTGAAAAGCATAGGAAGCATCTGATACAGAAAGGCTCAATAACTTATCCAAACAAGACCGGCAAAATTTGACCCTGCGTTAGACTGGGTTCAGAGTAGAGTATCCATAGAATTTATCATCTAAACTGGGACACTTCTGAGAGTGAAATGGGGCACTATTAATAATTCAGCCAGGACAACAGGCTTAAACCAGGGTGTCCCAGGCAAAGCGTGGTAGGAGTTCAGGAGCCCCGGGGCATGCTCTGCTTCTCCTGCTGGAAGGTATCTTTTTTTTTTTTTTTTTTAAAGATTTTATTTTTTCCTTTTTCTCCCCAAAGCCCCCCGGTACATAGTTGTGTATTCTTCGTTGTGGGTTCTTCTAGTTGTGGCATGTGGGACGCTGCCTCAACGTGGTCTGATGAGCAGTGCCATGTCCGCGCCCAGGATTCGAACTAACGAAACACTGGGCCACCTGCAGCGGAGCGCGCTAACTTAACCACTCGGCCACGGGGCCAGCCCCGCTGGAAGGTATCTTTGCCAGCAAGCGAAAGTCTATGATCTGAACCTAAATAAAACATGCAATTCCCATGTTCCACTTTGGTAGAAACGAAATAGTGGAAAATGGCCCAGTCTTAGAACTAAAAGATCTGGATTCCAGTCCAGCTCTATTCCTTCCTAACTGAGAGACCTTGAACAGACCTCTTAATCTCAATCAGCCCAATTTCCTCTTCTGTAAAATGGGGATGATTGCACCCCATTCACAAGATCATTGTGAAGATCAAAGACTGATGTATGGAAAAGCACTTTTTAGACCCTTGTTCAACACATGCATGGTGGTGTTATTAGTTTTCCATTCAGTGGTAAATCTGGACAACCCCAATGCTTAAAAAAGTTTAGACCTGATACATGATTTCTTGAAAAACTATGAAAAGAATTGCCCCATGTTTCCATTCTGGCCTCAATATGAATAAATTCTGTTTATTTCATGTTGAGGTATGTCGTGTTTCAGCCCACCAGCCCTTCCTTTCATTCAACTTGAAGGCAGCTTTCGACCCTTGAACTTTTAGCACCTTTCTTACTGGGGAGAAAGAGCAGCTCCACAGTTAAGTGAAAACGCATGTATGTTTCTTGACTCTCTGCCTGATGCCACTCAGTTTCACCAAGAACAGGCAACAGGAGGAGCTTGTGCTTAGCACTTGGACGTCTCTGTGGCCAGCTTGAGGGGTAACATGGAAAAACTTATAGGGGCATGAGAAGAATAATACCGGGGTTTGCAACTGTAAAAGAAGACCACACACATGGGCCCATGTGGATTGCACCCTGGACCATCTTCAAAGACGTGGAAGTTGCCTTCTCTGCAGCCATGCATAGGCCTGGTTTAATTAAACATGAGCCACAAATGGGCTGGCAAACACGACACCAAAACACTGCCGATTTTGTGTGGTAGAAATTTCCCATAGCTCTGTGCTCCCTGATAAGATGGTACGTGTGCAGAGTACCTGGATGCTTGGCAGATGGTTCCATCTGTTTTTCCATCATTTTGAATTTAGCAGGAAAACCCCAAGATGTGTTTTGACACAAGCATGCTTTTTTCCTTCCCTGCATTTTGAAATGGCTATGTTTGGAGGCTAATTAAATCCATATGCTTCTGATTCATTTACACTTAACTCATCAAAATGTTGTTCTGTAATAGTCATTTGAAGTCCAAGGCGCCTCTCTTGAGCGTTTTTTCTAAGAACCAGGAAGTTATGGTTTGCCAGCCAGCAGCAGGGTTCCATACCAAAAGGCTGCAATATGCTCCAAGACGAGATCCCACAACCAGGAGATTCCAGTGGTTAGGGATTGTCCTAAAGCATCGCTGGCAAGAGTGGGGTGTGACTCTGAATCTTCTGCTACTGTACAAAGATACTCACTGTGCTGAATGGGAGGAAACAATCTGTGAAAGAAAAAATTTGTGCTGGAATCACTGGACCCAATAGGGAAATTTAGTTTAAATGGAAATTGGGTGGTTTTTCCATTTTTAAAGAGTCTTCATTCAGCATAACCAGGATTTATAGCTGAAGGTTTCATGCCAACCCCTATCCAGAATAAGTAGCCTCTATGCCATCTATGTTTGCTGTCAGATCTTTCTTATGCTTTTTTAAAGTACTATCCGTAAGTTGTACTTAAAGCAAAAATATAACTCCTGTTCTTTCAATGTCACTCCAGAGCATCATTTCATAAGCCTGTGTGAGAGTCACTCAATTTCTAGAGTTTGTAATCTTTGACTCACTCTTTACTACTGTTTGGGGTCTAGGCTCTGTAAAGTAAGATATTAAGTGTAGAATTGAAAATTATTTTTGTCCACTAGAAAAGCACAATATTTCTATCCAGGAGAAAAGATAACCCCAAAGGTTACAGTTTTGTTGTACTGTAGGACATTAACTACCCAGTTCTGTGTCTAACAGCACTGCGATCTCATTGATTATCTATGGATCCAAGTTTTTTCTATCCCCCCTCAAACCTACTTCACCATCCACTTGGTTCTCTCATTAACACATTAAATAAATCTTTGACATAGGATCACCAAATAGATGTTTGAGACTCATTTAACTTTTTGAAAACTATCCTTTGAAGTCAAACAAGCCTCAGGCCTGGCTTGTCTGGCTTATCTTTCCCTGCCGCTGCTCATTTCAGTTTATAATCACGTAAAGCAAGTGGGCATTCGGAGAATTGACCACTGAGCAGCAGCACTAGAAAGGGCCCAGATCTCTGCTGAGAAGAGAGAAGGGAAAGGGTTTCGGTAACTGAAAGAGCTTATATACACGCTCTCCTTTCATCCACGTGACAACTCTGGGAGGAAAGCACCACCCGCTTCCCAGATGGGAAGAGCGAGGTGAGAGTGGTTAAGTAACTTGCCTGGAGTCACACAGCCCCCAGATTTGAAGACAGGGTTGTCAATTCTAAACCCACACGTTCTTCTCACTACAGCTCTCCCTCCACCACACAGTTATAGGCTTCAAGGGGCGAGGCTATGGAAAATCGTAGAAGTGGAGCGAAGGAGCAGACTCCTCAGGGCCTTGATGGAGAGCAAGGGAGGTAGGGCTTGTTCTGCAGAGAAGTCAGTCAACTCGTGTCGGCACTGACGTGAAATGTGCCAAAATTTCCCTAGGATAGGTCAGTGACTCAGAATAAACGCTAAAAAAAAAAAGGTCTTCCAAACCCAAGTGCTAACCTAAATTACTTTTACTGCATTACATAAGCAAGTGAAAGCACAAAACCTGGCACGGATGGGGGAAACGTTTGTTTCCCTCTTCCCAAACTCCATGTGGAAGCATCGTTCAGTTTAACACTCGGAGCCCCAGGCTGCCGGATCCTCCCTGGCGAAGAGCTTATCTGATTGGTGACTTGGGAAGAGGAAGCGGGGATGCTCAGTGTGGCCCCTCCCTCCGCTGGGGCCACCGTCAGCAGGGGTCTGGGTGCTACTCTGTTCTCTGCCACGCAGCTGCAAAGCCATCCAGTTCAGTCTAAGGCCTGTGGCCAAGTTTCATTCTAGGTAACACATCTGAGCCATGACCTCCAATCTATCTTTTATCAGTTACAGAGCTGACATTTTGATCTTCATCTGTCTCATGCTGCATCTCTAATTCCAAACTCAGCCAAGGAAGAGAGGTACGATTACACCACTAAAACCCAACAAGTATAAATAAACTGGATGCTATGGAAATCCACTGAAAAGTAACAAATTATATGTAAACAAATGTGCAAAAATAATAGAATTCGAGGTAGCACCACGACTCACTATGATGTGACAGGTAGATTCTGTTGTTTCTTAGACATTAACCCACTGGTGCTCTTGTGAGTATGGCCCCCAGCAGGCCACGTGACTGCTCATTCCCACCCACCCCTGTTCTTCTCTTCCATACTGATTTGAAACTTTCCTTGAAAGGTGCATCTTGGTGTCATTTTGCTTCCATCGAGTACAAACTCATCATTACACTGGAAGGCTGCCCCAGTGCTTCCTCCATTAACTCAAGAAAATTAAAATATTTCTACTCGGCACTAATACAATCCTAAACACATATGCAGACACAGGCGCGCACAGAAGTAGTAGTTCTTGGGTTATAAGATGTTCTTCTGGATCGGTGTTTCTCAATTTTTTTCATTATTGTCTACTTAACAAGCTTCTTTAGACTTTTTTTTCCTAATCTCCACTCCATGAAATTTTAATACCATAGACATACCATCTATCTGTTTACATGCTGCATGCGTATCATGTTTTATATACAAAAAGCTTACAATTTTTTCACCACATTCCCCCCCAGGCCCCATTTTCACTCCCTAAGGAACAATATCATGCCCTTTGAGAATGCGTGATCTCGATCAGTGCTGTCCAGCAGAAACATAATGCAAGCTGCATACATAATTTTAAATTTTCTAGTAGCCACGTTAAAAAAGTAGAGAGATAGACAAAATTATTTTCATAATATAGTTTATTTAACGACTAAGATCTCAAATCTGGTGTGTGTTTTACATGTAAAGCACAACTCAATTTTGACAGGCCACATTTCAAGTGCTCAATGGCTACATGCAGCCGGTGGCTACAGTGTTGCACGCCATAGTTTGAAATGATCCAGAATGTGACTATATTAATCATTTTAGTTTGCCTAAAAGCCAGGCTTATTCTCAGAAAGCTTGCAAACTGCAGAGACTGTCTGTGGACCTCCAGAGATCTATAGATTGCAGCTGGAGAAGCACTGAGTTAGGCATTTGCTACCTAATCAGATTGCTTGCTCTGATGGAAGTTGATTGCAAGGATAAACAGGAAAATGAGGAAGACTAAGAACCCGTCAAATCAAACCTCACGGAGAAATGGAATCTTATTCCTTGTCAGTCCATTCACAGCAGCTCTAATGGTCCAGGGGCCTCTCGAAGCTGCTTGTCACTTTCCTCAGCTCCTGAGTCCTTGCTTCTGCTCTCTATACTCTCTGTTCTCCATATCTGCACCTCGTGGCTTCTGCTGCCTCGTGGCTTCTCATTCTTGTCCTCTTTCCAGGCGCGCATCTGCTCCTGCAACTCTCCACCAGCTGTGTGCCTCCCAGCCCAGCCCCCCAGGTGAGGGGATCTGATGAGGTGGTCATCTCTCGAGTCACGGCACCCCTTTGAGGTAGAGCATCCTCTCCAGCACCTTAGTGGAAATCCCCAGATCAGAACAAGCTCCACAGGAGGAAGAAGTGAGGAAAGAGCTTGCCCACACTGCCCACTCCATACCCTCTATTCTCAGAGCCCACCCCAGCTCCTCCTGGCTTTCTAGAGCTGAAACTCTCTCCAGTCTTACCTCGCCAGTCACACTGAAAGGAAAGAGAGAAAAGGGAAGAAAGAGATCAAAGAAATAGCCACTTTAATCTTCCTAAAGTTGCAACTCAGAACTCCACCTCCAGCACAGCGGTCCTATTTCTTATGGTCTCAAGGACTCTCTGCTTTGTCCTTGGTCTGTTTTCAGAATGCTTCTTCCTTGAACATGGAGTTGGGTGGAAGGAGAGAAGAGGAAGGAGAGAAGAAAAAGGAGCCTTAAGCTCACCCTAGAAATAAGAGAAGTTCCAACCATCCAGCTTTGGGTTGCATTATAAAGCTTGTTTATGGCCCGCTCCCTCTGTGCACTTACACACACATACCCACCAATCTAGGTGTTAGGATAACATTAAAAGCAGTTTGCATTCCTTTAAGACTGTGCTTCTCAACCAGGGGCCATTCTGCTCCCCACTCCCCAAGGGGATATTTGCAATGTCTGGGGACGTTTTGGGTTGTCACAGCTGGGGCTAAGCGTGCTACTAGCATCTAGTGAGCAGAGGCCAGGCACACTGCCTATGTCCTGCGATGCACAGGACCGTCTCCATAACAAAGAATTATCCGACCCAAAATGTCAACAGTGCCAAGGCTGAGAAACCCTGAGCTTTAGGAAAAAAAGATTTTTTCACTGGTAATGGGACAGGAATGCTGAAGGCAGAAGGGATGGTGAAAGGGTAAAGCAATCTAGAAGCTTGTTAGACGATTGGAGAAAGTCTGTGATTGAAAATATAGTCTCCACTTGAATGTTTGAGAGATGGTTTTATTGTGTTATTGCAATGGGGTGAAGATGCGAATGGTCAGAATTCCTTGGGAGAGATAGTAAAAGCCATGCGTCTGAACGCCTGGGTGCCAATCCTGGGCCAGAATCCATGACTGGTTGAAAGATGAGAGCTTGTCCACAGCCTCTGATACGCCAAAGAAGAAATGTAAAAAAGATTGGGGCGAAGGAGTGACCAGGGCATCAAAGAATCCCGTGGCCTTTGTTGAAATTCTGAACCAGCCACCGCCGGAAGTAGTGGGCTCTCCTTCTCCTCCCAGAGTGCATTTGCACAAAGTGTACTCGCAGAGCCTTGCGGAGCTGGGAGTTCACTGATTCCTGGTAGTTTCCCCCTTTGTTCTTCTATGAGCCAGGCCTTCTAAGATCTTCTCAAAACATGATTGGGAAGGCCTTCCTGGCATCCTCATTTGACGGGCAGGAAATCCAAGGCACAGAGAGGTGCGTAAGCGCCCAAGGCCTTACAGGATTCAAACCAGGTCTGTCTGACTTGATGTGACCTGACTTCACACTTGACCACCAGGTCACGATGCTGCTCAGCATGGAGACCTCGGTCCATTAATGGAGACTGACACCTTCAGAGTAGTAAAGCGAAGACATGCAGATGTTTTAATCCTCTGAGCATCTCTCCTGTACTGTAGCGCTGACCCTTTGCTTGGCCCAGAGAGAGTACAAGAAAAGGCCCAGCTCTCACAGGCCACTGATCTTCATGCCTTCCTTTCCCTCGCTCCACCGTGGCTCTCAGTGGGAAAGTCCAGCCGCCACACTTTCTCTGCACGATAGGAAACAAATTTAAAGGCACAAGGAGGCGAGTCTGTTCCCCAGGACTCTTTCAGTTATAAGGAGTAACTGAAACTCACAGTTGACCCCCAACCCTGCGGAGCTGGCACGAGGAGGAGCACAGCATTTTACAAACGCTCTCCAGTAGGGGAGGTGAGCTCACTTCCTGAGGGAATTACTGCAGGGGGTGTCTGCGGGGCCGGGCCTGGGTTTCAAACCTCTGAAACAGCCCACAGTGCAATCAGGCATGAATATTGATTCAAATAAATTATGCATGTTTATACACTCGTTTATTATTTTATTCACACGCTGCCTCCATGCAGTTAGCCTGGGCAACTGCCACAGGGCTAGTCAGCTCTCGGATGTTGGAAAAATCAGTTGCTTTGAAATATTTGGTGGCCAAAGGGAAATCCAAGTCATTAGTGAAAATTATAACCGAAGTGACAGCAAATTCCTGTCATCTGGAAGGGCCTTAGCAAGTCCAAGCCGGCAGGTCAGACGTTGCCCCATCCCTCGGGCTTTCAGGAGACCCTAGAAGGGCAAATGCGGACGGCTCCACAGCATTCTAGCAATTATCATTTTAACAAATAGGGCTCTTTCCTAATGTTCACATTCCTTTCACATGGCCTCATGAAAACACAAACATTCACTCCATCCTCAAAAAATGCAGGCGCTCTGGAGGGAAGCGCTGCCCGCTCAGCCCGGAGCAGGCTGGAGGCGCTGGGGTTTGATCCGGCTTGGCCGAGAAAGCAGACCTCACTTCTGGGGGAGCTGTCATGCTCCTGGGGAGGGGGTCTTTTCTGGAAGAGACCCTTGGAGGCACCCATTTAGAAGACCGGGCTTGCTTGATGGTGACAGTGGAGAGAGTCAGCAGACTGGCCTGTCTGCTCCCGGGGTGGAATACGCTCACTGGGCAGAGCCGAGGCCCTGCCAGCTCTCTGTGTCTGGATTTGACAGGGACCCAGCCGAGACCCTCCACGTGAGTGGCTGAGGGACAGCGCCAGGGTCCGCCCTACAGATGGAGCTTTCCCCCAGGAGCTGCACTTTGAAGAGGAAAGAGAGGCTTTCCTGAAGGCCTGCTTCTTGAGGACTAAAGCTGATACTGTCCTTCCATCTTCATCTGATTTCTGGTGTCTATTGTCACTTGGTTACCAACCCAAAGAGGAAATAGAGAAAAGAATTCAGACTGCCTCAATACATGATAAAAGGAATCTTATATACTTCTTTACTGAAAGATCACTAAAATTAACCTCAGTACACTATTTTTGCACTCTGTCTTTCTCTCTCTCTCTCTTTTTTTTTTTTTGGTGAGGAAGATAGGCCCTGGGCTAACATCTTTGCCAATCTCCCTCTATTGTTTTGTATGTGGGATGCCACCACAGCATGGCTTGATGAGCAGTGTGTAGGTCTGTGCCTGGGATCTGGGCCCATGAACCCTGGCCACCAAAGCGGAGCGCACACACTTAACTGCTACACCACTGGGCTGGCCCCTGTTTTTTCTCTTGATAATTGTTTCAGAAGATACTCACACTCTAGAAACATGCACTGTGAGTTACAAATGTTTAAATTAATATATGAATTTGCCTGTGTATTTTTATGGGTTATTTTCACATTTCATTGTCTGAGAAAAATGAAAGTAAAGTAGAACAACAAACTCATATCTGAAAGAGATATAAGGATTTTCGTTTTCTATAGTGTTTCTACAATTTTTTTTAAACAATGAGGTGAATTACTTATGTAATATGAAAAAAAGGTTTTTAAAGAAAGGAAAAAGGCAATACATAAAAATTTAAATACTTAAACTCTCAAGGAAAAGAAACAGTATTCCAAAGTTAGGAAGAAAGCAAGGAAGGAAAGTGTAAAAATTGCGTGACCATAATCCTGAAGTACAGATGTCAATAATTTCTCGCTGGAAAGATTGATCACTCTGGTGTCCTAGGGGACCCAACCTGGGGATTAGCATCCCGAGAGCCCGAGATGGTGAGCCAGCTGTAAGTCACTGTAAGCCTCTGCTCCACAGGAGCCTGGGGACTCAGGGCCAGCCTCCAAACACTAACTATTAATGCAACACGTATCTGATATCTCTGGACACCAGTGGAAAGAAAAATCTTCAAATGGAAAACTCAAGGTGCTAATAGAAGAGAAAGTTGTAACTCTGAACCAAATTAAGAAAAAAAAATCAACACCCAGATGGTTACGTCAATCACAGAAAACAGTGCAGCCAACAGGCCTTTGAAGGCAGTAAGAAACCAAATGTCCAAGCAATGGATTTAAATAAAATTAATCACCAAAACTCCTTCACAAACTGTATGTTAAGTAGCGTCTCGCCTCACTATACGTGCCAACGAGATGTCTTTCCCAGCTTTCCCCATGGGGAGGGCCTCTATCTGCAGGACCATCGAGCAGCATTCATTGTCCTTGCAGAAAGCTCAGTACAGAAGGGGAAGTTCTGTGTACATTCTGGACTTGGAAAGAACTGTTACCAGAGTGATGAAACGAAGTGAGTCAGGGAGCAATGTCCCTTTACCGCTTCACTCCTTGTGTAAACATCTTTGCCCTGGAACTCCTACCATCCCAGGAGCGGGCCAGTGCAGAGGAGTGGGCCGATGTCTCCACACACACACACACCCCCCACACACACACACACACACTACAGTCACCACACATCCATACCGTGCATACCACAGCCACACCACACTTACCACACATACATACATTCACACACACCACACATACCACGCATACAGACACCAAACGTACACACACACTACAGTCACCACACACCCACACACACACGTGCACGCACGCGCGCACACACACACACACCTGTAAGCCCAGACTGCACAGGTAGCAATCCTATTGTGCCAATCTACGGTCAGTGTCTGAAGATGGAACAAGGGCTCAGCTAGTGCTGGGCCCAATTTCAGGGACCACTGTGCACCTGGGTAGCCAAGTGTAACAACATCCTGTGCCGCTTCCAAGAGCACAATAGACTAGGCCTCTCTCCGCTGGGAGGGGTCTGGGGAAGAGGAAGGCAGTGAGAGCCACTAATTTTACCAAAACAAAGTGGACTGCATTCCACATCCTAGAAAGGGTGAGTGGCACTGATGGCATGAGTGTATGAAAAGAAGCAGTAAACTGAAACACGAAATGAGCACTCTTCCTGAGCATCTGTTTAAAACAAAAGAAATAAACATTTTTTTAAAGCAGCAGCAAGCTGTGATTTGCAGTTTTCTGGAAGCTGCCCACATGTCCATGAGCGAGGGAAGAGTTAAAGGATGGCAAACCCCGTGAAGCTCTCACATGGACCGCAGTTGAGCTCTAAGATACAGTGGCCAGTAGGAAAAAAATCGTGACAAGCCATGCGCACAGCGTGATGCTGCTTATGTGGAAAGAGACCTTTACTCCATGGCCACATAAACGTGCGTGAATGCACGGAGAAAGGACGTGAAGGATCAACCCCAAGCTGTTAACAACTGCCACGTCTGAGGAAGAAAATGGAATCGCCCAGCAAGGAGCAGCAAGAGCCTCTCTCAGCCCGCTCTCCGTGTTCCCAAGTCATGAATCTCCGAGAAGGAAAATGCACTGCATTACTTACATAAAAAAGGGACCAAAAAACAACATAAGAGGGGAAAAAAGAAATGTATTTATCCGCATAAATAAGAATTACAAATTTCTTTTAAACGCCAGGCCTCAGTTGGCAGGACACTTGGGTTTTGGAGTTTTTTTAAGCCAAAGACACTTTCAAGATTACTAGTAGTGAGCAAAGAGGCTTCAAAGACACCAAAAGCTGCATTTTAAGTCTCCTGTGGGTCCCTAACCCTCGTACTGGCCAGAGGAGCTCCCCAGACTTGATGGCTGCAGGTGTCACCGCAGGCAGAGAAGTTGGGACCAGACGGTCCAGGTTCTGACCCTGCCTTGGCCACTCACCTGCTGAGTGGGCTGGGCCATTTTCGCCTCTCTGAACCTCAGTTTCCCAGTCTGCAGAACAGAGTTAAAAATAGTATTTACCTCACTGGTTGAAAAGAGGGACAGAGATAAAAACCTGTGATGCACTTAAGCATTTAATGGGGCACTGATAGATAATAATTGTTCTAGAAATATTAGGTATTGTTATTAATGAGGTGCCATGAGAGATTCCCACCAGACTGCATATCACCCCAAATCCAGAATGAACCAGAAGATTCCATTAGCTGGGCTCAAGTTTCAAGCTCATATGTTCATATTTGACAAGTAGTTGGTGAGCACTTTTTGTCCCAAATGCCAAGGGTGCTGATCTCCAGGAGTCCTCACTCAAGGAAATTAGCAGCGGTCATGACAAAGAGGAAAAGTACTGGGTGCCCTGGAGCACACGGGTGTGGGTGGCGGAGAATCCAGGCCTGTCCTGGGGAGAGGGGAATCAGTCAGGCTTCCCAGAGGAAGCACCATCTAAGACACAAAATGGCAAACAGAATGCGAGTGTGTGCAGACCCGAAGGCAAGCTTAGCGGTGAGAAGTAACAGGGCGGTGCCCAGCAAGGCGGGGTTCAGGTGGGACTGGAGGTGGGGAAAGTAGGGGGCCGCTGAGGGGAGCAGAAGGCAAAGATATCCACGTCCAATAAAGTTTCCTCTCCTGTCACATCACACCCTCCACAGTCAGTTCTCCCAGCTGGGCTGGATGCAGCCACCTGGCTCTCTGCACCCTCAGTGGAAAAACTGTGCCAGGTCAGGGGCCTTCCTAGACCCAAAGGGCAGGCCAAGGCTGGGAGAGACTGGGGAACAGTTAATGCCCGCAGACAAGGAAAAGCACCCTCAAGGGTTCACAAACCTTATTGCACAAACCCCAGTCAGGTGAGCATAACCAGAACCTAAATGATATAAAACTTCCACCACACCCTCCCTTTGCAGACAAGATGTCCCAAGCCTTGCATCTCAGTGGTTTTCTAATGCAGTGGCCTCAGCTGGGCTGATGCCGCAGGAAAGTGCCAAGGTGACATGGAGCAGGGGACGGTTTCACCTGTTTTCAGCAGTGGACTTGTAGGGGCTGGGCCAGAGGCCACGGCCCCAGGCAGATCCTCAGTGGGGAGAAGATAGACTTCTCCTTGAGTTTGGCTGGTGAACATGGAAGAGGGTGAATTCCTGGCGCTAGAATGAAGTGAAGAAGGTGCTTAGCAGATCGATCTTGTCCCAGATTCTCTAGGAAGAGAGAATAAGGCAATCAATATTCATACCTTACTATTTGTTTCCTTTCCGGTTAGGTTGGAAAATTATTACTCATTGTCTAGTTTCCCTTCTGTCACAAAGAATGATCCATGGATTGTTATGAATTCAGCTCAAAAGAAATAATAGGTTGAAGAACCCCCGTGCCCAGCACTCCCACAGGCCCTGCCGCCTTTGAAGACCTAGGCAGCCATGTGCTCCATCACAGGACCCCACGCCACCCAAGGATCAGACCTAGGGGTAGCCATTCCATGGACTAGCCAACCGAGAATGAGCTGGGCCAAAGGGTGCTCCGTCTTGGGAACTTCACTTGAGAAAAGAGGGAATCAGGCTGTGGGAACCCACGCTGAAGGGATGCAGAAAGAAGAGAGATACACGAAGCCAAGCAGAAGCCACGAGAGGCCATAAGCAAGCTGAACTTATAAAGAAGCCACATTAAGAGGAAGAAGACGATGTCAGAAGGATGGAGAGGAGGTGGTTAATGAAGAAAAGAGAAGCAAGCAGACACAGACAAAAGCAGAGCAGTGGCGGTGCTCTCAGCAGCAGTGCTGCCTCTGGGCAGCAGCCCGGTGAATCCCAGGTCCAGATGCTCCCCTCCAGAGGCCAGCCCCCTACTGACGTGGTGGGCGCATCCACCTCCCTCCTGCAGCCGGCCTGAGCGCACCTCTGTACCTGGGGTCCAAAGAGCCTGGGATACGCACTGGAAAGACAACAAGACGCCTGGAGGACAAGTGCGCACACCAGGGCCTGGAGGAACGGGGCATTTTTCACCAGACCTCTGCTACTAGTTTCCGAGGCATTGTGAATGAGGGGAGTGGCGCAAAAACTACAGGCACGGGAAAATGCTGTCTGGTAAAAGTGGGCAGATCTGCGGTTCCAGCACATGGTGCACCAGGCCGGCGGGGACAGTGCTCAGGGCCGGGAGGCTCAGGAGGGAGTCCTTTCGGCAGATGAAGCACATTTGCTTTTGTAAAAGTGGCGTGGAAATTTGAAGAGTTTCCAGTAGAATATATTTTTTAACATTTACTTTCTTCACCTTTCCCCAGCGTGAAAGTTATTCTCTAAAATACAGACTTCAGAATCAAACACATCCTCAGAGGTGGTCAATTGGGCATTAGGAATGGATCCTCCTCAGTCCTGGAGCGCTGCCTCCTTTGAGCTTCCCTTTCTCCGGGTGACCTGTGATTGGTCTGCCCCCTAAATTCCTCCTGCCAAATTACAACTACTTTTTTAGATAATAAGAGAACAAACGGAATCTCTCTCCTAGATAGCCACATTGTATTAGCAGTTTGCCAAGGATTCTCTTCTTCCTCCTTGTTCTTTTTAACAGAAAGCAGCTCTTATCAATAGTTTGTTTCCAGAAGCCAAAAAGGCTATATATAAACTTTCAACTACCTCCTATCCCCTGCATCTCCACCCCCCAGGGAGAGAGAGACTACAAGCGGTCTTTTGTTTTCAAGGGGCCCAGTCCTGTCCCCTCCTCCACGGGCATCCTCACTACTGGGTTTTGCATCAATGCCGGCCGCAGCCGTCCAGTGAAACTAGTTTAGGGTGGAAGGGAGTGTGTCAGAGCTCAGGTCTTACTAGAAGCTGAATGATGAGGAAGACATATGAAGACAGGGACCTGGACTACCAAAGGTCTCTCTTTTCTGCCTCAGTAGCTTGCATCTTCACAAGTTTTGTGGTTCTTTATGCTTTTAAATCAGATCCAGGATTTCCACCACCAGCCATGGGCCCAGCCCCAGGGCCATGAGATGAGCCAATACAAACTTAAGCAGGTTCCTGGTCCATAAAACCTTGAAGTGATCAATTAGACATTTGCTGTCATCCCATCTACCTTAGGGAATGCAGTTTCTTGGGCAGTATTGGGGTATATGGTGAGACTGTCAAACCAGACATTAGGAGGTCATGAGAGTATTAATATTTTCAACCATCAAGATCTTTCCTGGTTGGACCACAGCTGAAACCAACTATTGTCCATACAGTGTTGTTCTCTTCATGTCACGTGAGGGCATTCTAGTTCTCCTCGGACCCCTGCATCCACAGCTGCAGCACTGGGGTCTCTGAGAGAGTGGACTGTGACCTCAGCTACCATCTTGGATCCAATAATTTTTTAATGTCTTTTACAGAGTTTTTGACCTCTAGCATCTTTGTAGTCCTTCCTTAGGATTTCCATCTCTCTGCTTACATTGCACACCTGTTCTCGCATGCCATCTACTCTATCCATTACAGCCCTTAGCACATTAATCAGAATTGTTTTAAATTCCCAGGCTGATAATTCCAACATTCCTGCCATGTCTGGGTCTGATGCTTGCTCTGTCTCTTCGCATTGTGTTTTTGCCTTTTGGTATGCCTTGTAATTTTTTCTCGATAGCTGGACATGATGTACTGGGTAAAAGGAACTGCTGTAAATAGACTTTGGGTCGTGTGGCGGTGAGGTGTGGGGGAGGGCAAGTGTCCTGCAGTCCCGCGATGAGGTCTCAGCAGTTAGTGCACCCATGCCTCTGGGCTGTGAGCTTCACCACTGCGTCTCAGCTTTTTCTCCCCTGTAGATGGCTAGAGCTGGCTGGAGCTGGGTACTTCCCCTCCCCGGGTCGGTTAGACTCTGGTAAGACTCCTGCGGGTTAGGCCCTGGTTAACCAGCTTCCCCTGGGAGTAGGCTTTGTTAAGAAGAGCAGAGCACAGCGGCATTCTTCAGAAAGGTTCCTTTTCCCCTCCACCTGCCAGATGAGTGCATTTTTCTCTGATGTTTACTGTGAGAGTCTGGTCGAGCTCCTGGAGGTGAATCTCACAGAATTGTGAGGCTGCCCTATGGCTGGGTCCCCCTGGAGCTTTGAACTTTCAGGCTGGTCGGCACTGAGCCTCCAGCAATTCCTCAGTGAGAGCGCTGGGTTCCCTCCCCGGCACTGGGGCCTGCTCTGCTGAGCTGTCCCTCCCGTGTTCACCTGTCTGTCTCCCCCGCCTGGTGGGCAGAGCTTGGCTGCGTGTCCTCACCTGTCTTACAGATCCAAGAAGAGTTGTTGGTTTTTCCATCTGTTCAACTTTTTACTCGTTAGGACAGAATGATGACTTCCAGATCCTTACATACGGAACTGGAAACAGAAAGTATCAAGAGTTTTTTAAAACTCATTTTGTTCCCACCACCATCCCAAGAAACAAGAAAGTGAACGGTATCACCTCGTTCACATGGTATGTTACAGTGCACCCTAAAAATAAGAAATGCCCCCTGATCCATGATCTGACTTGAATCAAATCAGAAGAAAGCAAGGCCGCTGACCTGTGACCGCCTAACTGGTTGTCCAAGGGCCTTCCGTGGGAAAGCAGGGGTCCTCCAAGTTCTGCGGGCTTTGGATGGATGCTTACTTCTGTGCTCTGGGCGTAGCAGTATGGAACTTGTTCTGAAAGACCAAGTGCGATATCTACATGTTCAAAGGAGCATATCTTGAAGACATTGGTTATATCCCACTGCAAATGATCTCAAAATAGTTAAAATTCTTTTAAGAAAAAGAAATTTGAAAGGAAAATGTTGTGTAGTTCAATTCATTAATGATAAGAAGAGTTCAAGGTAAATTTTTTGTCACTTTTACATTTCTGAATTCAGAAATTTTACTACATCTTAACATAATGACTCAATGTTTCATAATTGTTCTCCTCAAAAGATAATTTTTTTAAAGATTTTTTTTTCCTTTTTCTCCCAAAAGCCCCAGGCACATAGTTGTATATTCTTAGTTGTGGGTCCTTCTAGTTGTGGTATGTGGGATGCCGCCTCAGCCTGGCTCCATGAGCAGTGCCATGTCCATGCCCAGGATTCAAACCGACGAAACCCCGGGCCGCCTGCAGTGGAGCGCGCAAACTTAACCACTCAGCCACGGGGCCGGCCCCATCAAAAGATAATTTTTAAGCAATTGTATTTGTTCTGAGAACCATGTCTAGATGTGCTATCTTCCATATCAGGGCAACCTACCCTTATTCAAAATCTGGAGGTTGACCTGAGTCTATAGGCTTGTATAGTAAAAAGAACTCATTCACACATTAAAACCACGATCCAGAAGTTCCAGACACAGCGAGCACACAAATAGTCACTCAATAAATAAGTAATAATGGTGAAAGAGGGTAAAAGAAAGTTTGTTAACAAAAACTAGGAGATTTCTTTTGTTTTGCAATTGAATGTAGAAAAATATCAGGACTACAGGAGGTTAAGGATGGAGTAGATTTTAAGCTCAGTGAAAGGAATTTGACGTCCATAGAAAAGATTTCCTTGTCCTGGTAAACAGCAGCTCCTCTCCCCTAGTTACACAAGCCTGAAACCTCAGGATCGTTCTTCACGCTTCTCCCTCTCGCTCCTCACAGCTGATCCATCCCCAGGCTCCTCGGTTCCAGCTCCAGGATGTTTCTTGAATTCATCCACGTCTTTCCAAGTCTCCTGGCAGCATCCTAGTCCAGCTGAACACCCTCCCTGGCTGGACCACTACTGCAGCCTCCTAACGGGCCTCCCTGCTTCCTTGCCGTCCTCCTGAGACCCGTGCTCCTCGCAGTGGCCAGAGCCATCCTGTAATGCACCGGAGACCACACCCGCGCCTCCACACCACACCGGGGTCCTGCCTGCCTCACCAGCCTCGTCTCACGCTGCCCTCCACCACGCCCCATCGCATCCTCCTTCCAGTCCCTCAATGCGCTGAACTCCTCTGTCCCTCGGAGCCCACACAAGAGAACGTCTTAGCTGGCTGGAAGAGCCCTCACCACCTCTTCAGGGAATTCACCCACGTCTGGGCTGCCACTTTGCAAGCCAGACTCCCTCCCTCTCCCTCCCTGCAAATTCTGTCTAGATGGTACCATCCCTCCCCACAGTTGCTCCTTCTCTCCAAGCACCCTGTTCTTTTCCTCCAGAACGTCTCGTGATTGGTGATTAGATATTTACTTGTGTCTCGTCTTATTCGTATCTCTCTCCCACTGGACTTCAAGCTTCATGAAGGCCAAGCTCTCCCCCGTTTGGTTCACTCCTGTGTTCCTGTGCCTGGCACAGAGCAGGTTCTGATGCACATCTGCTTTCATTTCTGGGCAGATTAAGAATCACATAGGATATTAACTCAGGAGCACTAGCAGTAACCAACAAAGGGGGAATGAAACTTACCAACAAAACTCCAATTGAAAACAAATCTGGCAAGCACCTCCATAAACTAGGGGAGGAAATGACAACTAATTACATACAAAGCTCATTCTGGTTGTTTCCACCTACCAGTGTGCAAAAACATAGGTAAAAGTTCTTAAAATTGGACTTGGAGTAACCAGTTTGTAAGACAGCTTGCTTTATCTACTAACGTTGAAGGTAAGCATACCCAGCAGCCCCACTCTTACTGTACAACCAACAGAAATGTGTGCAAGAATGTTCAGAGCAGCATTATTTATAACAATCCCAAACTGGAAGCAACCCAGGGTCCTCCAACAGGAGACTAGATAAATAAATTGTGGTTTAGTCAAACAATGTAACACAACTACAACCACAGGCAGCAACATGGATGAATTTCACAAACATAATGATGAGGAGGCAAAAAAAAATATTGGATGCCAAAGCTACAAAGCGTGTGATTCCATTTATGCAGAACTCAAAAACCATACAAGAGCAATGTATCCCTCCACATAAATGCGTCCATCCCAGGGAAGAGCCAGAACGCGACGGCCTAAAACCCGGTCACAGCTGCCTCTGGTGAAAGGAGTGAGCAGGAAGGCTCTCTGCCCTGTTCGTCAAGTTCTAGTTCTCATAAGCGTGATAACTATGAGTACTCACTTTCAGGGAAATGTTGAAGTTCTTTTTAAAAACAGAGTATGTATAAGAAGCACGTATTGCAAATGCCAATTCTTGGGCTGGCCTGGTGGCGTAGTGGGTGAGTTCAGTGCACTCTGCTTTGGTAGCCTGGGATCATGGGTTCAGATCCCGGCCACAGACATATCCCACTCATCAAGCCCTGCTGTGGCAGCAACCCACACGCAAATGGCGGAAGATGGGCACAGATGTTAACTCAGAGCCACTCTTCCTCAAGCTAAAAGAGGAAGATTGGCAACAGGTGTTAGCTCAGGGCTAATCTTCCTCACCAAAAGAAAATAAAAGACAATGCCAATTCTTGGGCCTATGTCCCAGAGAGTCTGACCCAATGGGTGTGACTCAGGCCCAGGAAGCTACACTTTTGTTGTTGTTGTTGAGGAAGATTTGCCTCAAGCTAACATCTGTGCCAATCTTCCTCTTTTTGCTTCAGGAAGATTCACCTTGAGGTAACATCTGTGCCAGTCATCCTCTATTTTGTTTGTGGGTTGCTGCTACAGCATGGCTGATGAGTGTTCTAAGTCTGCATGTCAGATCCAAGCCCGCAAACCCTGGCCACCGAAGCAGAGCACAGGAAACTTAACAATTACGCCACGGGGTGGCCCCAGGAAGCTACACTTTTTTTTTTTTTTTAAAGATTTCATTTTTTTCCTTTTTCTCCCCAAAGCCCCCCGGCACATAGTTGTATATTCTTAGTTGTGGGTCCTTCTAGTTGTGGCATGTGGGACGCTGCCTCAGCGAGGTTTGATGAGCTGAGCCATGTCCACGCCCAGGATTCGAACCAACGAAACACTGGGCCGCCTGCAGTAGAGCACGCAAATTTGACCACTCGGCCACGAAGCCAGCCCCCAGGAAGCTACACTTTTAACAAAAACTTTGAGAGATTCTAATGTAGGTGGTCCTCAGGCAAGGCTTGGGGAATAATGATTGACAACCTCATAGCTGGAAAGAGTTTTAAGGGACAGTCAGAAAGCCTACCCTGCTTCTCGATTTATTGCCCTGACGTGATCAGCTCGGGGTCTGCAGGTCCATTTCCTCAAGCCCTCTTTTGACCCAGGCATGGGGCTCATTGGTAGGAGACAGAGATACAAAAACAGCTCAAGGCCCAGCAAGGATTTAAGTAAACTTTACAACCGGATGAGGGCAAGGCTCAGAACTGCGTTACGTGTCTCTAACGTCACAGCTCTGTCTCCTGGGGCAATTGATCAGTGCAAAGTTTCTTAGCTACATTTGATCGCTTTTCTTAGCTTTTAAAAGAGTGGCTGTGTGGTCATCCTTGGCATCATGGTTGGGATCTTTGTTGGTTATTTGTCACGTGCCAAGGGCCATCATTTTACAATGTGCCATACAGAAGACTAGGCCCAGTCCTGATGCAGACGTCCAATCTGTAGGTGTTCATGTCCAGTGCGACCATGCCCTGCTGACATGGCTCTGGTTTTCTGGGGAGACTCATCCATACAATGCAAGAGGTTAGAATGAGCAGACCCAGTATTTCCTTGCCTTTCCAACAGTGAACTCTACAGAGCTTTCTCTCTCTCTGGGCAGCAGCACCTCCTGGGCCTCAAACGTCTCCCAAGTGCCCTGCCCTCCCACCCCCACCCCCAGGCTCTGTGGTTGACTGACGGGTAGAAAAGCAGCTGTGACACCAGGAGGCTGCAGCTCAGCTTTGCAGGCCCTAGGCTGAAGTCACCATTGAAAAACACTCAGCCGGAACTAGCCAAATATACCCATTCATCAGAATGACTTTCCTCTTAAAGTACGGTCCTAACCCCTAACGCTACTCTCCAAAGAAGCCTGTGTGTGTTTTGTTGTGTTCAAATCCCCTTGAAGACTGGAGATATTTGCATGCATGAGGTCTTCCTTTTCTCTCTTCTCAGCCTGCTCTCCCTCTCAGATTCTGTGAAGTTTTGAAAACCTACGCTAAGGATTCCTCCACTGTTGACTGAAACCAGACATGTTTGGAGCCCATCTGGAATTCCTATGTTTCTTTTCCTGGACCCAGTAGGCAGCTTCTCTGAAAACTCCTACTCTGATGATCCCACCTGCCACCTGGAACTCACCCGCCAGCCCCCAACCCGAAGCTGCCCAAGGCCCATTGTTTCTACTATTGTTTCTGACAAGCGCCTTCTGGATTTTAACCTTCACCCTCCCATCCGCAACCCTTTAAGCAAAGGGAGGCTGCTGGAACGAGTGTGTTCCTAAGCCGGAGCATTAAAGTCAGGGTGGGTTTTGAGGAAAATGATTGGGGGCACTTTCCTTCCGTTACTTTATTGAATTTGGAAAGTCTGTAGAGGAAAAAGAATTATACAGACACAGACATAACCTCTTAACACATTTTCCAAGGATCTCAAATGAAAAATTTTTAATACACAAAATGAGAAGAGCTGCAACTTTGTGGGTGGTATCATGGAAAAAGCTTTGGGCCAGGAGGAGAGAGAAAAGGATTTTCAGCTCATCTCTGCCAATAAATAGTTTTGGGTCTTAAGCAAGTTGCTTGGTCTTCAGTTTCCTCATTTCTACAAGGAAGCATTTGGATTTACCAACAATTTCTTTGAGTTCAAAAATTCCATAAATTTATGGATACATATTATTCATATTATATTATATGTAAGGACTATGTGAGCAAAACTTGACCTCAGGACTTCACTGCACTCCTTGTCTCCACCCATCTTGTCCTCTGTCAGAGGCAGTATTAAATTTCCCCAGCAGTGCGGTAACCAGGGGCCCTGCCTTCATCAGGCGGGTACACTGCTGTGTGCCCTTCTCTCTCACCTAATCCCTGGATTACAAAACAAGCCAGCTATACAAGATAACATAACATAACAGGAACAAGCAGTGTTGGGGAAATGTAAATAAGTCTGGAAAATCCCAACCGAAGAGAAAGACATTCAAGTCCCACAAAGTTGTTATAGTTCAGTTGCAAGTTTGGCCCCAAACTTCCTGGAAGCCAAAGAGGAAAAAGAAGACCCACAGACACACAATTAGCACCTTGAACAGAAAGTTCACCAAGAAAACGCAGTAGTGCCTTCAGGATGGGCATCTTCCCTATGCGTAATTTCCAAAGGATGTCCCTACAGGGCTCCTCACACGGGAAAAAAAGCAACAGAGTGGACCCTGCGCTCAGCAGCTGTCCCGCAGTGAGGTCAGTGGGAGAAAGCATTGGCTTATTTTTGTACCATTTCTCACAAAACCTGGGTTGTCTGACTGTCTGTGGCTACCAAGTCAGGTGACAGTCAGTGCTATAGACGAAAAGGAAGCAGTGTAAAGGCACAGCCAGTGGTGGAGTTGGCCAGGTATACTGTTTTCGTAGCCTAGTTAGGGAAGTCCTTTCTAATTAGGAGACATCTGAGGAGAGATCTAGAGGAAGCGAGGGAGCAAGCACCTTGGATCCCTGGGGGAAGAGCACTGCAGCAGAGAGGACAGCAGGTGCAAAGGCCCAGAGATCAGCCCCACTCTGAGTGCATAAGGACAGGAGGCCCGTGTAACTGGAGCCGGGCAAGTTCAGGCAAGAACCCTCTTGCTTCTTCCAGCTTCTTCTGGTGTAAGTGAGCAAAACTGAGGCCATCCTGTTACGTTAAATGGCCCCAGCCCCTCCTACATATACTCTAAAAAAGTCACGTGCTCTCCTGATTTATGGCCTCCGCTTACATATGTACTCTCTGATAGCTTGATAAACTAAAACTTTGTTCTATGACTTTCTCTCCAGGAACAGACTGACCACAGGCAGGAAACACAGCTACAAGGTACCCATCGCAGCTGACAGAGAATGGAACAATGTGATGCTAGGAGCCCGTCCTGCCTGGAGACCAACATCCCCGGAGCTCCTCCTCTCTGCCCGTTTTCCCTGTACAGCTGCCTCAGGATTCTGTAATCCTCGAAGATGGGTTTTATGAGACATTATTCTGCCATCTTCCCGATTATGCCAGCTAATTGAATTAAAACTTCCTTTCTTGATCCCTAGCTCATTGTGGTTAATTGGCTCGGATCGCGGCAGGCAGAGCGCGCCCATTGCTGGGATCACTGGTGGCTCTGAATGTTCTTTGGTTTGTGATTCTAGTCTCCACCTCCTTCCTCACATGGCTTCTCCTCCTCCCTGTGTCTCCGCCTCTTATAAGAATCGCTTGTCCTTGAATTTATTGCCCACCCTAAATCCAGGATGATCTCCTCTGGAGAACCTTCACTGAATTACATCTGCAAAGACTCTTTACAAATAAGGTCACGTGCTAAGATGTGACGTATCTTTTTGGGAGCCACCATTCAACCTACCCAAGGGGCACTTTTGGAGACAATAACAGCCCACAATAAATGGTGGGTGTGATGGCCTCCACCACTGGGAGGAAGCAGGGACGCAGCCATTCAGAAATAGGAAGGGGCACCAAGCCCGAAAGCCAGCAGCTGGACGGGGCTCATGAAGCCGCAGGAGCAGGTGTGACATGATCAGCAGGTCAAGGATGTAGCTGGCAGAGGGAAGGCAATGGCTTGGTCGGGCACAGCAGCTTGAGACCCTGGCTGCACATTAGAATCACCTGGGACCTTCACAAAACATAATAACACCCGGGCTCCTCCCTGGAAATTCTGATTGAATGGGGTGGGTTGGTGCCAGGGCATTAGCATTTGTCAAGGTCCTCGGGATTCCAGTGTACAGCTAAGCTGGAGAAACACTAGTAGCTGAAAGAGCACTGAGGGAGGAGTTGGAGACCTGGGTTCTCCTCCAGGCGCTGGTGCTCACATTGGACAAGTAAATTCACATCTTCCGTGGGGGTGTGGGTGTGCAAGGGCTCGGATATAATAGCCAAGGTTTCCTTTTATTGGGCTAGTTAGGCACCGCCTTCACATGACTACCTTAGCTGTCCTGCTGCTGCCAGGCCAGTTTTGAGGCCTTCCATGAATACACACTGTTCTGATTTTGCTTTCCATCTGCTTCTGCACAACTTGAGTGATTGCGCTATGCCTCAGGACTCAGGCATGACTAGTTGTTCAGATTATCACAGGGTCTTAACAACTTAAGCCACCTGCCTTGGGTCCTCAGCAGGGCCATGAGTTGATTTGATGTGCATATCCAAAGAGTCATGTTCTTTCAGAACGTTCACCAACCGTCTGCTACAGTTGTTTTAAGGACCACCGCGCCATCCACGGCAAGGACTGCGGTTCTCTGCTTTATCCCTCAATTCAGCACTCGCTCCTCTGGGGCCTGATCTCTGCTGCAGTGAGAGAAACTCCTTCACTCTCTTCTAGTTTTATGAGAGGGAGAAGACACTCAACAGCACTTTCTGAGTTGCAATAGTTACTCATCCCTGGGCCTTAGAGTTTTATTCCCTACCTAAAAGTGTTATGGATTGCTGTGCAATATCTTGAGATACTAAATTAAGTGCATTTTTTAATCCTCTTTCCCACTCAAGTAGGTTGCCAGTTCTGTGTTCGTGATCACAGGCATGCCCTGGGTCCTCAGAGGGCAGCTCAAACAGGGCGCGGTCTCAAGCGTGCCCTCTGTCCCCCACAAGAAGCAAGCACGATGAGCAACATCCAGCATCCTCTGCTCCAAGGCGACCCCCCGAGAGTGGCAAGGGAGGTCTTCTATTGGGAAGCAGCCCCGCCACCTTGTGCAGACATCCTAGACGCCGAACCTTAACTGAGACATGGAGCGACTTTGGGAATGTAACAATGTCAGGGGTTGGGAATTGACTGAAGACTGAAAACCAAGAATAAATGAACACGTCTTAGGATCAAGAGGTGGCAGAGGTAGGAGTTTCCTGGGATTGGTATTGGCAGAAGATTTGGATGACATTTTTTAAATGTTCAGAGACTTGACAGCAGAATCTCCAGTTTTAAAAATAATGCTAAGCCCTCCTGAGAACGCAAGCTATAGAGACAGAAAACAAAGACGTCCCATAAGTTCCTGTGGTGTGGCAGAAGAGCATTGACTTGGGAACTGAGAGAGCCAGCTTTCAGTGGTGACTTCTCCATTAACTAATCACGCAGCCTTGGATAAGATACGTAACATTTCCAGTGCCCAATAAATGGGGCCTCACCTATAAATGAGGAAATTGAATTATAAGTTTATTGAAACAGCTTTGTACATAACCCATGACCCATGGGAGTGAGCTATAAAGTAGAAGGGAATTAATATTCATTTTTACATTCTAAGAGCCAGATATTGATCTGGGTTTTCAACGAGCTATGTTATCTCAATAAATTTTTACACGACATAATGACATAGGTAGTTTCCCCACTCTCTCTACCCCTTCTACAGCTAAGAAAACTGAGTTTCCTTGGCTTAAATCATTTTGCCCAAAGTCACACAACTAGTAGGAGGTGAAGTTGGGATTGCCCATCTGGGTTTATTTGACTCCACGATTCATTAGAAGACGATTTCCTTGGACTTGTAGTTTTATTTTTGAGTTTTCATCATTAGCTGGAACCTAGCACAATCTATGAAAAACAATGGGTGCACAATACATAGTTTCTAGATGAGTGAATGTTGACTCTAAAATTCATTATCAAACTGGGTCACCACAAATCCACAGCACCTGGAATAGCACAGTACCTGGCACATAGTAGGTGCTCAACAAATATTTGTTATAGTAGACTCCTCCTTGAACTTAGTCAAACATGCTATCACAGCTAAGAGGACAAAAAGCTCAATGCTCAATCCAGAAGGATACTGGAGACCAAAGCAAAAAAAGCACATTCCAAAGAAAGCAACAGGCCGTGCGTGTGCTCTCCACCCCGCTACGTGGCTATTCCCACAAGGCTTTGTCTGCCTCTGCTCTGTGTGCCTACGTGGGGAGTGAAGGAGCTGTAGAAAATTCAGAGTTGAAAGTGCTTTTAAAACTAAGGACTCTTCAATCTCCAGTGCTTCCTCCTCAGTCTTCATCTTCTCAGCCACTCAACAGAGTCGCCGACCCTCTCAAGCCATGGTCCCAGTCAGAAAGCTTCCAGATGATCTCCGAGGCCGTGTCTGTGCTCAGACATTCCAAAACTCTAAGCTGAAAAAGGCGATTGTGCTTGACATGACTCTTCACTGATTCAAAGATACTCTGAATTAGGTCACCACCATCTAATTTTAGAACATTTTCAATGTCCCCAAAAGAAACCCGGCACATTAGCAGTCTTCCTGGTTCCTGCTTATCCACCCTCTACTCCAGGCATGCAGTACAGATGGATAGATGGATAGATTTATTATTACATATATGTCATATGTATGAGTTAGATAGATAGATATAGTCTCCAGAACCTATATATATCATATAATATATATTAGATAATATATAATATATATCATAAAAATATACATATTAGAATATATATCATCTGATATATAGAGAGAGAGAAATACTATATGATATCTTCTATTGTTTCTGTTTCTCTGGAGAGCCCTGACTATTATACCAGTCTTTGTTCTGAACTGGTTCTCTGTGGAAGTCCTTGTGTCTTAGGCTGGATTTCTTGGGAAAGGTTTCTGGGACTCTGATACATGTAGCAGGAGGTTTACGGGAGAGTGCTCATAGGAATAACGCCCAAGTGAGCGAGTGAGGCAGAGCCAGAAGGTGGACCGTGGGGAGTCCTGGAGCTGAGACAGCCCTTCAGAGTTGTCCCAAATTCAGGCTAGCAGGCTGGGGTTTGTAACCCACCTTCTCTCGCGATGGAGCAAGGAAGCAGCACGCCTCGAGTCAGGTATGACCCCGCTGAGGTCGGTGCCCACAAAGGGACTTAGCTGTGGGTTGTAAGCCCACATTCCCGGCAGCTTGGAGAAGGGTGCCCCTGTGTTGAAGAGGAAATCCAGACAGCACTACAGTATCTACGACACGTTGAATGTTTTCATCTTCACCAAATCAACTTGAAATTGGGAGTTTTTTTCTACTAAATCAACAGACGAAATCATCCTTTTTAGTCTGTGAAGAGGTCTTCTTTGGCTGTCTAAGAGCTTTAGGAGGAAAGCTGAATAGAAACAAAAGAGAAAACTCACCCTTGCTAGGCGATCAAAGAATTCTACAGCAACTGGCAAGAACACTGAGAAGCTAGTGTTTAGATATTAAAACAAAACCTCTTACACAAAACCCCGGCATTCAAAACTGAGAGTCCTACACACACATAGACAGGCAGGGTGACACACTCACAGAAAGACCAATAGTTCTCAAGGCAAACACTTCAGTTGCACCGGCTCTTGGTTTATTTATTTTCCCCATTAGGTACTGCATGCAGAGGGCCTTCATGTGGTACACTGAAGATCAAAGTACATTTTTTCAAAGGAGAAAAAAAAAACAGAAAGAACTATCTCAAATATACATATGTTTCGAGTTGTGAATATTTTCCATCCTCTGTTGTTGGAAAATAAGTTGAAGACAGGAAAGAACCAGGTGATAGAATCAATTGTGTACATATCATTGTGAAGAGAGGACGCCAAATTCAACACAACGTTAGCCTGTCTGTAAGCTGAAGCTTTTCGAATTTAAAATAATCACTGACTCCCTTGCTTGATATATCTTTTGCTATTATTACATTTGAGACATTTGTAAAAGACAATTTTCTTCTAAAGAAAAACTACAGCATATCGAGACTTATAGTTACTGAAGACTTTTTATGGTGAGTATCACTTTTTTCTGAAGACAAGAGCTTTTCTCTGCAGAAAGTCTGACTTCCCCTCTATTTCAAGTATAGTTTAGATTTAAAAAGTCTCCTGCTACATTATCCTAGTGCTTCTAAGAAAAGAAAAATCACACACCGTGTTCTTGAAATTTCCCCAATAGAAAAGCATTCTAAACAGTACACATTCAGCAACCCATCCAACACATGTCGATTTTTGGCCTTCTGCATGCCAGATATTGTGGCAGGTACTGAGGCTCCACACATGACTAAGACACAGTTCTGACATTCGAAGTGTGAGGAAGACAAGCAATTCCAGTGTTAGGCAGGAGATCCCAAGACAGAGCGTAAAGGAACCATCCCATGATGCCTTGGAAACCACCTGCCTAATCCTGGGGAGGGAGCTAGAGGATGAGGGAAGGTCTCATGGAAGAAATGGCACATGAGCCTAGTGTCAGAGGAAGAGCAGGAGTAGATGGGTGAAGAATCCCACGAAGGACCTTCCTGGTTTGGGGAATGGTAACTACAGGCCACTCGTTGTTGTTGTATATGAGAGAAAGGACAGGGAGGGGAGGAAAGGAACTGGGGAAGGGGGCAGAAGTCAGTCATGGAAGGCTTTGAATGGCATGTTAAGGGGCTTAGAGTCATTGAAAAGGAACATGGCCAGATTTGCTTTTAGACCAGTCATTCTGGCAGCTGTATGGAGGCAGGATTTAAAGGAAACAATACAGAACTGGGGAGACCAGCAAGGTGGTTCTTACAGTAGGCCAGGCAAGAGATGCTGAGAGCCAACCTCATCGGGCAGGGGCACTTGGGAAAATGCCAATGAGGGGACGAAGATGAGAACTAGTTTTAAAGCAGTAGGAGGACTGGGTTACTGACAGGATTTAGGAGTGAGGGACGCGGAGAAATTCAGTATGGTTTCCAGATCTCTGGATTGAGTAGCTGGGTGCACGGATGGAGGCACAGACAGAGAATTCAGGAGAGCAAACATAGAACAAAAGCATAAGGAGTTTGATTTTAGGTATTTTGAGTTTGAAGGACCCAAGAAATAGTTAAACGGAGATGTGTCTAAATCTCGAAGAGAAGTCTGAGCTGAAAACGGATTGGGGAGTCATTAACATGTTCAAGCCTTATAAAGGGATGGGTTTTTGTTTGTTTGCAGTGTTTTATTCACTGCTGCGCTTCCCGCACCTAGAACAGGGCACAACACAGATATCTATTAGATGAGGAGTAGTGAAACTCAGGGGAGTGAAGGAGTTTGCCCAGGAAGAAGTGTCGGATAAGAGGAGACATGGTCAGAGGACACAGTCACATAGAAAACTTGGGCCTCTCACTGCTCTCACTGCCAACACCAAACATCAACTCTCTATGCTGCAAGTTTAATAGAAATTACAAAAGAATGCCCAATTCAGGTCACACAGCATAATTTCAGTACTTACCTTCATGCAATTATTTCCCCCTACTTCAGGGTGCCCTCTCTCCCCTGGACTTCCACTATGCTATGTTGAGTCAAAGAGAGAGTTTTGATGTTTTTGTGCAACCTTCTAAGATTGAATCTGCATGATGACAGACACCTCTGTTGAAATGTGAAAAGAATGGCACACTGAACATCAGGAATTACTGCTAAAGAAACAAATCTGTATGAAAGACATCTAGTCTTTTTATTGCAGCAGCTTCTGGACAGCTGCCCTTCGGATCAATTGTGCTGATGAAGGAAAAAACCATTTGTTTATGACTCAATTGGTTAAAAGGCCTCAAGTCTTACTTGCAAGAAGATTTCTTGTAGGAATTGTGGGACCTGGACCTATATAAATAGGCATGACTGAGCCCAACGTCCATAATGAAAATTCTTTCCTCATGTTCAAGGTGTTTGTCTTAATGCATGTTTCCCGAGAAGAGACTCCGAGGAAGGATTTGAGTGCAAGTAGTTTATCTGGGAGCGGCAAGTAGAGAAGTGCAGTAGGGAGAAGGGGAAGGGAAGGCAGCCAATACAAGGTCCATTATCACGACAGTCATCCCCATAAATGACTGGAACTCAATCCCTTAGGGGAATCCCAGAGCCAGCGTAAAGCATGGGATTCGGGCTTATTCCAATCAAGAGGCAGGAGAGCTGGGATATTTATACACCAGTCAATCCTTGCTTCAAGGCTACTTCCAGAGCTGTTCATTCCTTACCTCCTCCAGCCTGCTGTGTGACGGCAGCAGAGCTGGTCTGGCAGCCGGGGAAAGCTGCGTAGCAAAAAATGCAGCTACTGACAGTTGGAAGCTGGGCCGGCATGTTCTGCAGTGGTAGGGACGAGGGCTATAACAGTGGCACCAGAAGCATCTGCCACGGTGATGAGCTGTACAGAAGTAATTCCCATTTATTGAGTGCTTGCTCTGTGCAGAGTCCTTTACATCGATGATTTCATTTTGCAACTCCCAATAGGCCTGGGAGGTGGGTATTATTACTATGATTTTACAGCTGAAGAGAGAGGGTAGTTAACTTCTCCAACGTCATGCACAAATGCACAGCACAATGTACTTGGCTCCAGCGTCTAAGTTGTGAACCACTCCCCCAGACTGGAAGGACCATGCCTGCACCTCCACACATGCATGCACAGCACCCACTCCACACACAGTGTGTTCACGCAGGACCAGCGTATCCTGCCTCACTGTCGGGCAGTGCGCTCTCCCTTTTCTGGTTCTTTCACGTTGGCATCGAGGGCTGTGCCAATTATTCAACAGTCAGTTGACCAAATACAGGACAACTTTGTGCAGGGTAGCACAGCTCTATGGGCCTTTGACTGAAACTTCCAAATGAACATTCCGTGTGGCCAAGTGCTCAGTGAGAAAGAAGGTCTAATGAATCTCCATGGCGTATGGCTAAAAGCAGTGCCCGAGCTACCCGAGCTTGAATGCAATTACAAGGGGGTCGCCCCAGTGCTCTGGGGCACAAAGTAACTGTTATCTGAAGTTGGAAAGGAATTTCCTGAAATAGCTAGTAATTGTACAATGAAGCACATCATAAAAGCTCGCTGTCCCCCAGTCCTTGATCACGAGGACAAAATTGGACCAGTTAGGCCATTGATCTAGACCATGAAATTATTTTCAGAGACTTTCCCTCCAACAGAGAGAAATCCACCTCCCTAAAATAACCTCCTTTTAATAGACTGCTGCAGTCATAAAGGGGTTTATTTGATGGACCTTGCTGTGTAAACTCAAAGTGAGTTCGACGGCCAAATTCCCATCCTTCTGAGGCAGTGTAGTAATGACTTCCTATATATTCACACATTAAAGCCACAGCATTTTAACCTTGTCTTGAAAAAAACTGAATTCTTTAGAGATTACACATCTAACTTCTCAGGGTCTTCATTTTCTCTTATAAGAACTCCCTAAGTTCTTGGATTCTGTGGAGAGGCCACTACTATGAAAAAAAAATCATTTGCCCCGTAATCCTTCTTAAAACTAAAAAGCTGCTAAAAGATATTCAAGAGACAATTGTACCAAATACAAGATCAAAGGTTCAGGAGAAGCAGCAGAAGCCAGGAGCTCAGCTGACAAATCTCCCAGGTCCTGCCTGGTGCCAGCTGATTGTCTCTACTGTGCAAGGTTATCTACCATGGGTTGCATTCTCTGAATGCAAAAAAACCCAAAAGGTTGAGTAGACTACACTGTCTCCAACAATCAATTAAAAGGAGTGTTGCTGCAGAAAGCCATCTGGAAAAACTTGAAAATCAAATTAGAGTGTGAAACATTAGGGTCTTCTATATTCCAGCCAATAAGGAGTCCCCCGACATCACCTCTTGTAGAGGGAATTTGGTTTCTTGTTGCCTTAACATTGACATTGCAAAAAGGCCAATTTATAGGAGGGTGAAAGAATATTTAGGTACCTCTGAGGGGAAACCACCAAAAGTGGCCCTGGGAATGATGGTTTTGTAAACCCAGAGACAGGCACTCTTGAGGTTTCTGCAGTGTCCTCCCCCATAGAAATGACCACTATGTCCTTTTCCCCAGGCCACAGTGGGCTTCCTTTAGAGACACGCTCCTCTGAAGACTGACCCAAATGTGCTGTGGTTCGTGCTCATCTTTAAAGGATGCCCTGTCTACCAAAACATTCTCATCCATAAAGCAATGGAATATCTATAACGTGAGATGAACTGGATAGAGTTCACGTTAAATAATGACTCCTGATTCGTGAAGACTCAATCAGAATAGATGAAGGTGCATAAAGACTTTGTGCTGTGAGGACAAAGCTGAGGTATTGCCGTCATCATCATCAATGTTGTCATCTCGATTATGAATTGTGCCTGCCAAATCACACCTCCTGCTCAAATCAGCACGGATTTGGAGATAAAAGCACTAAGCTGTACTGAAAAGATGCTGAGAAGTAAGAGATTCAATGTTTAAAAAAAAGGAGTAAGTGTTAAGCTGTGGTTTATCAGACCTAAAGATCCAAGGATTCCCTATCTTTAATCTCAGCAAAGGAAAATGAAAAAATTTATAAACTACGCATATTGATATGGAAAGATATATTTTTAAAAATTTTAAAGAAAAAAGCAGTATTTTCATATGCTACCTTTTATATAAAGAGACATATAGGCTTAATTATATGCAAAATTCTCCAGAGAAATAAACAAAATCCCAAAATGATGGTTGCCTCTGGAGAAGATAACAGAGGATTTGAAGTCAAAAGTAGAATGAGGACACTCACTCTTCAGTCTTTACTCTTTTGCCCTGCTTAGCTTTTTTTTTTTTTTAAAGATTTTATTTTTTCCTTTTTCTCCCCAAAGCCCCTGGGTACATAGTTGTATATTCTTCATTGTGGGTCCTTCTAGTTGTGGCACATGGGACGCTGCCTCAGTGTGGTTTGAGGAGCAGTGCCATGTCCGCGCCCAGGATTCAAACCAATGAAACACTGGGCCGCCTGCAGCGGAGCGCGTGAACTTAACGACTCGGCCCCGGGGCCAGCCCCTTCCCTGCTTAGCTTTTAATTGTATACGTGTATTTCTCCTTTTTAAGTACTGAATATTTGGATATGTACAGCCTGCTTAGAAAGCAGGAGCAGAGAAACAGAAAATCTGAATGTGTAGTCATGAGCAGTGAGGAGTGACATTGGTGACAGAATGAAGCTTAACCCTGCGGGAAAACTCTGGGCCATGACACAAAACATAAGCCTCAGAATGATCCAACCTGGGCTGAGGGAGCTGGGGTATTGATGCACCAACCTTTGAGAGTCCGTGGTCCACAACAGTTAGACCCCACTGCGAGCTGCTGGAAGGGAAAGGATGTTGATTCCTGGGTACTTCAGGGCAGTGGGACTTTGCCTGTTGGGAGGGAGAAAAATCCTCAGCACAGTACTATGATCTGTTTCTACTCACAACACTTTGGACATCAAATGTGGGGGTTTCCACACCCAGCAACTCTTCAGTTCTCTGTGGCCGCCATCTGGGTGCCCAACAATTTAATTCAATTCTGACACTAACTACCCGCAGTTAGCACAGACTCCATAGGCTAAGGGCTCAGTCCCACAAGACTGAGCCCCCCACCCACTTCAGAAGCCAACCACAAGTAGTGGGTCCCCAGGTTACCCACACCTCTGTGCAACTGATTACAAACTAGGGGTTCCCACAACCCCTCCTCAGGTGTGATAATTTGTTATAACAGCTCACAAGACTCAGGAAACTGCTTGACTTACTATTTCCAGTTTATTATAAAGGGAACAAATGAACAGCCAGATGAAGAGGTACATAGGGAGATGTCCAGAAGGGTCCCAAGTGCAGGAGCTTCTGTCCCCAAGGAGTTGGGGTGCATCACCCTCCCAGCACATGGAGGTGTTCGTCAGCCCAGAAGCTCCCGGAACCTCAGCATCTGCTGCTGTGGTGGTTCCATCACCGAGACATGATTCACTAGGTAATTGGCTCTTGGTGACTGAACTCACGCCCCAGGCACCCTCTGCTCCCTGGAGATCAGCAGGGTGGGGGTGGGGGTCTGAAAGTTCCAGTACTCTAATCACGTGGTTGGTTCCTCTGGCAACCAGCCCTATCCTGAAGCTCTCTAGGGGCCCACCAAGAGCCATCTCGTTAGCATAAACTCAGGTATGATTGAAAGAGGTTAATAATAATACATTCCTCTCACTCTTAACACTCAAGAAATTCCAAGGGTTTTAGAAGCTCTTGTGCAAGGAACCCAGGACAAAGACTAAATATACAATTCCTATTATATCACAGTATTACAGAGATGCAGATTCTAGCAGCTGGAAGCCTGAAGAGCACACTGATGAGTCTGAGATATATGATGGGGCACTGACAGCATCCTCCGGAGGCCTCATCTTTTGAGGTCAATATGGTGACCTACCTGATCATTGAGTGTCTCTGGCAGATACCCTTGGAACAGTTCTTAACATTCCTGGGCTTGAATCTGACCAGGTAAATCTTTGCTTATGCTTTTATGAGTCATTACACGGGGTTCTGTGGAAAGCAACAAAGTAAGTTAAAGGACTGGAAAAGAGGGTGAACAAACAGTGAGGCCAGAACAGGAGTGGCAAACACAGCTCCATGTGCTGTCACCCCACCCAGCAGACACTAGCAGTCGGTCATGTCCCTCTCTCCTTTGACCTGAACTGGCTCAGAATCCTGTTCAACACCAGGTGATTGGCAGCCACTCTCACGCTATCAAAATTGGCTCTCAAAATTTCAACTGTCATGTCTTTTCTAGAGGGTACAAATGGTTCAGCCAGACTAGGGAATGTTAATAACAATTTTAAAATATGTTTTCTTTCTCAGCTCTGGTGTGTGGTCTCAGGAAACAGGGAAAGTGGGGAAAGAAAAGAGAGTCCCTGTATGAGTTTCCTGTCGCTGCTGTAACCAGTTACTGCAAATTTAATGGCTTAAAACAACACAAATGTACTATCTTACTGTTCTCTAGGTTAGCAGCCTGACACGGGCCTCACTGAGCTACAATCAAGGTGTCAGCAGGGGTGCGTTCCTTTCTGCAGACTCCGTGGAAAATCTATATCCTTGCCTTTTCCAGCTTCTAGGGGCTACGCATGATGGTAGGCTGTGGCCCCTTCCTCCACCAAAGCCAGCAATGGCAGGTGGAGTCCTCCTCACGTGGCATTTGACCTCTTCTCCGGCTCCCCTCTTCTACTTTTAAGCACTCTAATTTGGACCCACTCACCCAAATAATCCAGGATAAACCCAGCATCTCAAGGTCCTCAACTTAATTACGTAGGCAAAGTCTCTTTTTCCAGGGAGTGTAACATGTTCACAGGATTTCAGCATTAGGACATGGTCATCTCTGGGGACCACTATTCTGCCTACCATAGGCCCCTAAAAATAGTGTTTTATCAATGTCTTAAGTTTTCCTAAAGTGGATCCTGATTCCATGCCATCTCACTTGTTCTTTTTAATCTGAAATTTTTAGAACTCTGTCATTCACAAAGTGGTGTAAAATTTCTACCAAAGCTGTTTCTGCCTGAGGGGGCCAAGTCTTCTAAAGATTTGATTAGCTGTACGTTGTGAAGACTAACTCCAAACACAAAGTCGTCTAAGCTTTCAGTGTAGACAGAACTCCCTCAAATAGGCAGATTGGCTCTGAATCTGTCTTCTAAAACTAGATTTATTTTGGAGAAGCTGTCACCGGCAAACACTGGCCTGACCAAAACTAACATTGATGAACACGTAAAATATCTTTGAGCCTACAAAGAGATATTTGCACACCCATGTTCACAAGAGTGTTATTCGCAATAGACAGGTAGAAGCAACCCAAGCGTCCATAGACGGATAAATGGGTAAACAGAATGCGGTGTATCCATTGCAATGGAATACCATTCAGTCCTCAAAGGAAGGAAATCCTGACACGCTACAACATGGGTGAGCTTTGGGGACATTATGTTAAGTGAAATAAGCCAGTCACAAAAGAACAAACACTGTATGATTCCACTTGGATGCTATACCTAGAGTAGTCAAATTCACAGGGACAGAAAGTAGATGGTGTTGCCAGGGGCTCGGGGGAGGGGGAATGCGGAGTTAGTGTTTCATGGGTACAGAGTTTCAGTTTCACAAGATGCAAAGAGTTCTGTGAATGGAGGTGGTGATGGTTGCACAATAATGTGGATGTACTTAATGCCACCAAACTGAACACTTAAAAATGGTTAAAATGGTATCTTTTATGTAATGTGTACTTTATCAAAATTTTAAAAATTAAGATTTTTTTAAATGTTTAAATATCTTTGAGCCTAGTTGTTTTCAAAATTATTTGCAAAACTGTTGCAGAGTTATCAGATGATAATATGATAATGTAGGAAATTTCCTTCCTACAAGGAGACGCTTTTCAGCAATGCAGAAATCAGACAGTGAGTTCGCATACATTTTCAGCGCTTACCAATCTGGAGAGGACTTACTATGAGCATTGCCCGCACCAGCTCCTTTGCGCTTTACATGGCGGAAGTTGAGAAAGCCCCAGAATGTCCTAGATTTTGTTCTAACTTATAGGCTGTAGTGCAATAACCAGGTGGCAATTATTGGTTTCTGCTGTCTCCCTCTGTCATACATGGATTAAATGCAAGTAAAATGGAATTAAGCAAAGCAAATGGAAGAGAGAGAAGTCCTGGAAAGAGATATCAACAGTTGATTAATTCAATCAAAAATATTCATTGAGCACCTTTTTTGAGCAAGAAATTTTATAATTGGTGATATAAGCAAGATGGTACCTACCTTCAAGGAACTTACGGGCTAATCGAAGATTAATGTGTCATTCAACACTTTCTAGATTGCAAATAGCAGAAAGCCCACTTTTAACTGATTTAAACAAAAAATGGGAATGTACAGGGCCATGTAAATAAAAAGTCAACTCCTGATTCAGAGAGTGAAACTGTGATGGGATGGGATTTCTCTCCATTTCTCTGCTCTGTCTTCTGGGATATTGGCTTTAATTTATTATCAAGCTTTTTTTTTTTTTTTTTTTTTTGAGGAAGATTAACCCTGAGCTAACATCTGCTGCCAATCCTCCTCTTTTTGCTGAGGAAGATTGGCCCTGAGCTAACATCTGTGCCAATCTTCCTCTCATTTATATGTGGGACACCTGCCACAGCGTGGCTTGACGAGTGGTGTCAGGCCCCAACTGGCGTTTCTAGCAGCTCCAGATTTAGTAATTTTTACAGGTAGGGAATCTCAGTAGGAAAGGAAGATTCTTTCTCAACGGTCCCAGAGAAAGTCTCACTGTGTTTCATTAACTCTGATTGGCTCACATGCCCTTTTCTGAACCAATCACCACGGCCAGGGGAATGAGATGCTCCCATTGGCCAGGTCAGTCTCAGGATAAACTTAGGATTTGTGCAGGAGCTTAGGAAAGTCAATTCACCCCAAAGCCCTTAGATGGGAACAGGGGTCCACCAGAAGGAAACTGAGCTGACACAAGCAGAAGAAAGGGTGAATGGTTGCTGAACATCAGAAATAGCAGCTGTCCACTATAGCCTGTGTAAAGAGAATAGAGAGTTAGATAAGGTAAGCATTGTGGGAGATGAGAGAGAAGAAAGCTTATTTCAAATGGGAGACCAGGGAAGTCTCCTTGGGGCAAGTGACACGTGAGCTGAGTGGCAGGGTTGGAGGTGGGGAAATAGGATGCCTCACATGAAGGAAAAAGCATGAGCAAAGGTGAGAAAGTAGGTCACCTGAGGGGACAGGGAGCACTCAGCTTGGTGCTTGACAGTGAATGAAGAGGAGCTGAGGTAGAGAAAGCTGAGGACCTTGATGGGAAGCTGCTGGCAGCAGGCTGGGTGTTCACCCTTCATTCAATAAGTGCTCGGGAGCATTGAAGATCTCTGATTCAGCAGCTGGCTGAAAAGGGCTGCGCCTCAGGAACAGGACTGTGTCATCATGTATGTGATGGATTGGAACGGGTCAGGTGGGAAGCAGGACACCAATTGGAAGACCATTATAACAGCCCATGTGAGAAGTCCTGAGTACCTGGGGCTAGGGGTACCTGTGAGAGTGAGGGAAGTGAATGAACACGAGAGAAATAACAGTAGAAGAAGACGTGGGGTGGAGACAGCTTGGCGACTGCTTGAAAGGAGGTAGCGAGTGAGCTGGGCAAGTGAAAAGAATAAAAAATATACATGAAGTGCCAGGGGTGGATGGATGTTGATGCCTCTGTGTGTGTGTGTATGTGTTCATGCGTGTGGGTGTGTGTAAGAGAGAAAGAGGGAGAGGAATGATATTTTGGCAAGATGATAATTTCCATTTTGACATTTTGAGTTTGAGGTATCAGCAGACAATCCAGGTAGAAATTTAAAAATTTGTGAGTTAGAAGGGAATTCACAGACCGGAACATCTGGCCACACTGCACCCACACCCCTGCACAATCCATCGGTTGCAGTGAAGTATTGCCGGCCCCTCTGGACAGGGCTCTGCAGTGTGCCCCACTGCCCACCACTCCCCGGTTTCCCCTAGATGAAACTTGGATGTGTAAGGTACTTCATACAAAAGTATGTATTTGTACTTAATTTCTTATATTTTTTACCATTCAAAAACGTTTAACTTTTTTTGGCTAAAATATGTCTTTCTTTTCTCTTGTAGACTATAAATTTCCTAACTCTACTAAAAAGCTTTCTCTAATCCCTAGGTCATGTTTCATATTTCCTAAGTCATATGATTTTTATTTACTTTTTACATGTAAACATTTGCTCCATCTAGAATTTATTTTTGCAAATGTTTGAGATAGGAGTCCAATTATATTTTCTTCCAGGAGATATTCACTTGTGTCGGCACCATGGAATTTTCAATTAAATCTTTCCCGCTGAATTTTCAATTAAATCTTTCCCACTGAATTAAATTATCTCCTTTGTCAGATATTAAATTCCTGTACTTACCAGGATCTACTCCTGTCTTCTCTATTCCATTTTACTAAACTACTTGACTTTCCTTATGAATAAAAGAAGCAGGACAAAGTTCTAAAAGTGAGTTGGAGGATAAGCACGAACCCAGGCTCTGCCTAGAGAACCTGTCTTTAGGACCTCTGCGGGAAGATCAATAGCATGAAGGAGGATCGGACACACGTGGATAGTTTAGAGGTGGGAAAATACAGGCAGTTTTGGTGACGCTGAGTTTTGTGTTCTCGGGAAGCGGCCGTGAGGTGCTGGCTCCTCTACCATTGAATGAGAAGTCAGGAAAGGCAACTGATCAACTCTTAGCCCAATAATTTGAAACAAGGAAAGCCCTAGCAGTGAGATGAAAAAGAAAAAGAGATGAAGAATCTGGGCAATAAGCACCAACTTTCTGATACTGAGACTAATTTCTGTCCCATTCAGGGAGCATTTTATAGTGTTTCTGCCAGGTGAGGAACCCATTTCAGAGTGTGTGTGAGTTGGTTGGAGGAGCGGCTGTACCTAGGAGAGAGAAAGGTGAGAGGTGCAGGTCTCAGCCAAGGGAAGCCCATTAGGTACCTGCACAATGCAATTGCATCTTCCCTTTCCCTTTCGGCTCTCAAATCTCAGCAGGCACCAGAATCACCTGGGGGACCTGGTAAAGCACATATCACTGGGTCCCATCCCCAGAGCTTCTGATGCAGGAGATCTGAGGTGGCGCCTGAGAATTTGCATTTCTAACAAGTTCCCAGGTGATGCTGACACTGTTGCTGACACTGTTGATCTAGGGACCCCAATTTGAGAATCACTTCTCTAGACTTTAATACCAAAATGACTAATAATTATACTAATGACTAGTAATTTAACATCAAAATGACTAATCATACTTGAGAGATTTAAATTTTGTAAGAGAAATCCTTATTTGTGAAGTTTTCTCTGACCCCCTCCCGCCATGTTGATGCCATATCTGTGTACACTGATGAAGGGACATCTGAGCTGCATCTAAAGGATGCATATGAAAGTAGCAGGCATAGGCATGGACAGAGGGAAGAGCAACTGGGCAGGCACAGAGGAGTGCAAAAGGCAGACCACTATGTACGGCTGCTGCTGCTGAAGCCAGCAGGGTGTGGAGACAGCTGCAGAGGCACGTGACCAACATGTCCACCAGGGCCCTTGTAAACCACACCGAGGAACGTGGACATGGTGCCTGAGGAACTCCTTTGGAGAACACAAAGTGAGCCTAAAGATGCTGCTTAATCTCTGGATGGCCAATCTGTGGATGGAAGAGCCATTAATGGAGTCAGAAGAGCAGGTTTGGGGAATGAGGAGGGGTCGAGGGATGCAGCTGAAGGAGGTGGGCGGGAACGCCTTCAATTCCGGGCACCTAGATGCGGAGGCTGAAGCTCAGGGCAGATGGCTGGGAAGAAGATTTGGGAGCAGATGGGCTTATTGTCCAACCTACAGAGTAAAAGAGTAAACCAGTGGGGTCGGCCCGGTGGTACAGCGGTTAAGTGCGCACATTCCGATTCAGCAGCCCGGGGTTTGCTGGTTTGGATCCCTAGTGGGGACACGGCACCTCTCGCCAAGCCATGCTGTGGTAGACATCCCACATATAAAGTAGAGGAAGATGGGCATGGATGTTAGCTCAGGGCCAGTCTTCCTCAGCAAAAAGAGGAGGATTGGCAGCAGATGTTAGCTCAGGGCTGATCTTCCTCAGAAAAAAAAAAAAAAAGAGTAAGCCAGCAAGAGGAACTGAGGTCAGCGGTGGGCCCTGGGAAGGACCAACCTTTCAGGAGTAGGTGGAAGAACAGGAACCAGCAACGGAACCCGGGGAGGAACAGTCAGAGAAGCAGAAGCAGAACAGAGGCTGAGGCAGGAGAACAGAACTTGACCACAGGCGCTGCAGTCCATGTGTGAGCACGCAGCAAAGGAGAGTCAGGACTGCCTGGAGGTGACAGGCTGTCAGTCCTCAGGGCAGCCCTGCGAGCTGAGGAGGCTGGAGCCCCAGGACAGTCTCTCTAGTCCTAAACCCCAAAGTTCTTGGTTGGAACTCCTGGACTGGAGTGGAGTGGGGTAGGACTGCCTCCAGCGGTCCCTGTGCATCCAGCACTTGCTGCTCCATGACAGGGCCGCAGGGCCTAGGAGGTGCCCTCAGCAGCGGCCGGCTGCAGTGCTCTCTGTGAATACGGCTCCATGAGTCGGCTGGGGGAGGTCATGTTTCAGGTGCTCAAAGTGTAGCTGGTTGGTGTTGAAAGTGGGAGGCAGAAAACAGACTCCAGGAATCCCGAATCTTCTTCACATTGATTGGATGTGTCTCTCTTTTCTGCAACTGGTGCACTATTTTGATGGTGTCCAAGGTGGCTCAAGGTGACTTCTCTAACCACGGGTGCAGATTAGAGCTTCACGGGTACTGTGAAATGCTTGCTCTGAAAAGGTCCCATGGTGTCAGGGGCTACAGTGTGTCCCCAAAAAAGCTCTGTTGAAGTCCTAAGCCCCGGTACCTCAGAATGTGACCTTATTTGGAAATAGGGTCATTGCAGATGTAGTGAGAGTTAAGATGAGGTCACACTAGAGTAGGGTGGGCCCTTAATCCATGTGGCTGGTGTCCTTATAAGAAGACAGACACGAGTCAGAGACACAGGGAGGGTGCCATTTGCAGACGGAGGCAAAGATTGGAGTGGTGCCTCTACAAGCTGAGGAACGCCGAGGATCGCCGACTGTCAGGGGAAGCTGGGAGAGAGGACTGAACGGATCCTCCTCATAAGGAACCAGCCCAGCCAACACCGTGACTTCAGATTTCTAGCCCCCAGAACTGTGAAAGGATAACTTTTGGTTATCTTAAGCCACATTCTAGGCGGTACTTTGTTATGACAACCCCAGGAAACAAATCCACATGAAAAACTAGAAATCTATTTATATTATAAGACATTTCAAAGTTATGTTTGTCAAAGCAAGAAAGGGAAATTTGCCTAACAAAAAATTTGTTAGATTCTTTGAATACAATTTCAACAGGTGTAAATTTTGATTTTTTTCAACTTTATAGGGGTATTATTGACAAATAAAATTGTGAGATATTTAAAGTGTACGACGTGATGATTTGATATACACATACATTGTGAAAGGATTCCCCTGTTGAGTTAATTATCACATCCATTATGTCACATATTCACCTTTTATTTGGTGAGAACTTTTAAGTTCAACGCTCTTAGCAAATTTCAATTATACAGTACAGTGTTATCAACTATAGTACCATGCTATACATTAGATCCTCAGAACTCCTTCATCTTATAACTGAGAATTTGTACCCTTTTACCAGCCTCTCCCTATTTCCCCACCCTCCAGCCCTTGGCAACTACTTTTCTACTCTCTGTTTCTATGAATTTGACTTTTTTTTTTTATTCCACATACAAGTGATACTATGCAGTATTTGTCTTTCTCTGCCTGACTTATTTCACTCGGCATAATGTGCTCCAGTTTCATCCATGTTGTTACAAATGACAAGATTTTCTTCTTTTTTAAGGCTGAATAATATTCCATTGTATATATATTCCACATTTTCTTGATTCATTCATCCATTGGCAGACACTTAGGTTGCTTCCATGTCTTGGCTATTGTGAATAATGCTGCAATGAGCACGGGAGTGCACATATCTCTTCCAGATAATGGTTTTGATTCCCTTGGATATACACCCAGAAGTGGAATTGTTGGATCAGATGGCAGTTCTGTTTTGAATTTCTTGAGGAAACTCCATACTGTTTTCCATAGCGGCTGTGCCAGTTTACCTTCCCACCAACAGTGCACAAGGGTTCCCTTTTCTTCACATTTGTTATTTCTTGTCTTTTTGATAACAGCCACTGTAAAAAGTGTGAGGTGACCTCACATTGTGGCTTGGATTGCATTTCAACAGGTGTAAATTCGGAATGGTTGAAAATGGTTTTAAATTTTTATCACCTACTCATGTAGAGTTTTAAATCATGGTAACTAGAAAGAATTTTAAGAAATCATCATGTAAACATCTTGAAGAGATCTTTTCCTCTTCCTCCTCCTCCTTTTCCTCCCCCTCCCCTCCTCCTCCTCCCCAACCCGCCCCCCCCCCCCCCCCCCGTACATAGTTGTATATTCTAGTTGTAGGTCCCTCTGGTTGTGCTATTTGGGACACCCCTTCAGCATGGCCTGATGAGTGATGCTAGGTCAGCACTCAGGATCAGAACTGGCGAAACCCTGGGCCACCAAAGCAGAGTGGGCAAACTTGACCCCTCAGCCACAGGCTGGCTGAGAGATCACTATTAAAGTCTTAGAGACTTGTATTCAGAGTTATTTTAGGCATAAAAGCTGACATAAAAAATTGATATTCATGGACGGAAGTTAAAGTTTGCTTCTCAATCAAAAACTTGAGGACGTCGGCCCAATGGCCAAGTGGTTAAGTTCAGGTGCTCCGCTGTGGTGGCCCAGGGTTTTGCCGGTTTGGATCCTGGGTACGGACATGGCACTGCTCATCAGGCCATGCTGAGGCAGCATCCCACATGCCACAACTAGAAGGACCCACAACTAAAATATACAAGTATGTACTGGGGGATTTGGGGAGAAAAAGCAATAAAAAAAGACTTGAAAAGATTTTATTTGGACGTTTCTACAAACTTCAGACTTATTTTCTCTAAATTTTTACTTTGCCTTTCTCATAATTTTATAACATAAAAACACGTAAAATTTCCGCTAATTACCCCCCACAGATAGGTGCCTTCAGATCTCTGGTTTTTCCATTCTATTGTACCAATATTATCATTCTTCCTATGTGTACCATGACATAAAAAGTTGGAAAGCACTAGAAACAATAGAAGGGAGGGTATCAAGAAGTGATTAGTGAGCCAAATAGAATCGTATGTCTACAGAAGCAGGGTGGGGTGGAAACGGGTGGGCCTCTCCGTGGAGGGTGGGCTGGTAGCCTGTTTCAAATCGTGAGGGTTAAACAGAGCGCTCACCTGTATAAGCAAATAATGAGCTGCAATTTGTAAGCTGGCTTCTTCTTCACTTCCTCCAGGCCAGCGCTTGTTTGTAACTGAGTATTTCTTAAGCGGTCGGGCTGTCACAATACCAAGATGAGTGACTTCATAATAAAACATCCTATCAACACGCAAAATTTACAAGGGAAGAGAATTAAGAGCACTATTTTATGGATTTTTACTATTACTCCCATTTATAACTCCTAATAGCACTTGTAGTAAATAAGTAATATTGCCTTATACACAAGAAACCACTGAAATGTCACTATAAGATGACCCCACAGAAGGGTTGACTATATAACGCAAACTTTTTAAACCCAGGTTTGGGTCCATAAAGTAACATTGCATTCACACGACATTTAAGCTTGTGTGGCCTCATTCCCTAGGAGAAGATTACATGGGTTTCTAGTCTGTCCCTAGGGTGTTACGTTGATACAGAGAAGGCATGAAGGTGGTGGCTCAGAGCTTGGACAGGCTGGGGTCCAGAAACAGAGGCCTGAGTTCTAAGGACAGCATTTGCCCCTGGATGCCCCGGCCATCCTCCGCCCTTCCCAGGAACACACTCACCCTCTCCCTCTGACCTGTCAGCAGCCCCTCTCCCTTCCCTCAACACACTCCCCACTCCTGGCGGCCTCTTGGGAGTCAGGGTTCAGGCGAGTGCTCCGGCCTCCGCGGCTCCAGCATCTGTCACAGTATTCCACAGTTATTGTTCTTCTTTATGCCCCACGGGGCCACGAGTTTGTCTAGAACTAGGACGGTATCTTTTAAAAAAATGTTTTTGTTATGAAATGGATCAAAAATTCAAAAATACAGGTATTTATCACCTGTATGTACATTTTAAAGAAAAATAACAAAATGAATTCTTTTTGAAGCTCCCCAACCCCCTCACCTCCTGCACCCCTAGAGGTAACTGCTTCCCTGAGTGGGCTGCTCATTCTCTTACTTTTCTTTTCTTTTGCTGAGATTAGCCCTGAGCTAACATCTGTGTCAATCTTCCTCTATTTCGTATGTGGGTCGCTGCCACAACATGGCCAGTGACAAGTGGTGTAGGTCCCCGTCCAGGAACCAGCGCTGAAGCAGAGCCTGCTGAATTTAACCACTGGGCCATAGGGCCAGCCCCTCTCCTCCTTTTCTTTATAAACACTACCTGACTTTGACCTTTATATAAATGGAATTTACATGTACATTCTTATGAGACTTGCTTTTGACCTGGGTATTTCACCCAAGATAATGTTTGTAAGATGCGTTCATATTGCTACAAGGTAGCTGTGGTTCCTTTATTTTCGCCTCTTGGTAGAATCCCATTGTGTGAACTGCCCACAGTTTGTTTATCTATCCTGCTTTGATGGACATTTTGGTCATGTCCAGTTTTATGCCATTACAAACAACACTTCTGTGAACATTCTTGAATGTACCTCCTAGGCCTCATATTTCTCTGAGAGATATACGTAGGAGTGGGGTTCGACCTTTCTAGATAACACCAAATTATTCTCCAAAAACAATTAACCTGACCTCCACTCCAACCAGCAGTGCGCTAAAGTTCCCGTTGTCTCATAGTCCTGCCCACACTTGCTATGGTCAGACTTTTAAAGTTTTGCTAATCATGGATGTGAAATGGTATTTTGTGGTGTTTTCAAGACTGCTTTTTCATCTCTCAATTCACAGCACCTAGCAGAGGATGATGCATGCAGAGAAGCTCACAGAGCTTTCATTGGATGAATGCACAGCAATCATGCAATGTGACAAGTACCATCACAGAGAATGCCAAGAACGTTTTTCTAAGTTAACCGTGTGTCCCTTAGGCCTTCAAATCTAGCTGCACATCAGAATGACCCAGGGATCCTTTTATTTTCTCGTTGACATTTTATTATGAGAAACTTCCAATATACAGCAAGGTTGGAAGGATGTTACAGTGAATACCCGCACCTCGATCCTACCATTAGCATTTTACTATTCTTTCTTTAGGGAGATTCTTTTGAAAAATGCCAGTTCCCCAGGGCTGGGATCTGAGTCTATAGCTCTGGGATGGGAGCAAAGAATCTAGTTTTGTTTCATTGTTTTTGTTTTTCAACTCCCCAGGTGATTCTTGTGAGCAGCCAGTCTCGCACACCGCTGCCTGAAGGAACTCGCTGCAGTAAATAACCAAGACAGATTTATAACTAGCCTAGCAGTGCTCATTCTTGTGGGGGAAAAGTTCTGCTGGGTGCGGAAGGCCACTCTCTCAGAGCGCCGGCATTCCTAGGACACGTGTCACCCAGCGGCAGTTTCGCGGGCAGGTTCCGGGGAGGTGCGGTCAGGTCCTCTCAGCACCAGGAGCCAGCTCCAGTCTGTCCTGAGTCCTCTGAAGACCACAGGCAGAGATGGGCACTTGCCCTGCAGATCCAAGCCAGCTCCTTCCAATGTTTCAGCGCTGTTAGGGGCTGAACTGTGTCCTTTCAAAATTTATATGTGGAAGCCCTAACCCCAGTCCCTCAGAATGTGACTGTGTTTGGAGACAAGGTCTTTAAAGGAGTGATTAAGTTAAATGAGGTCATCTGGTGGGCTCCAATCCAATATGACTGGTGCCTTACAAGAAGAGGAAATTAGGACACAGACATGGATAGAAGGAAGACCCTGTGAAGACACAAGGAGAAGTCAGCCATCTACAAGCCCAGGAGAGCGGCCCCAGAAGAAACCAGCCCTGCCCACATCCTCATCTTGGACTCCCAGCCTCCAGAACTGTGAGAAAATCAATTTCTGTAGTTTAAGCCATTCAGGCTGTGGTACTTTGTCACGGGGCCCTAGCAAAGTAACACAGGTGTGGAGGAGGAGGCGCCAAGCCTAGGGGTGGACGGCAGGTCAGGGTCGTCAGGCAGACCCCAGCTCCCACTGCCCCCACTCCCCACCAAACAGGCTTCCAGCCTCAAGGGGCGAGAGTCTCCAGAGAAGGAGCCACCCCCGGAGCACCCCAAGGGGCTGCTGGGCAAGAAGCACACATCCCCTCCAGGCCCTGGGCCTTCCAAGGAGTCTGCCTCGCAACACAGGGAGCGGCATTCTGTACGTGGGGGTCTTCAGAGCTACCAGCAGGTCCTACCCAGCAGCCCGCAGAACAGCGTGATGACAGGGCTCGAGGAGGCTCTACACGCACGACACAAACCTCCCCTGGATCTCACCGCACGGAGCTTGGCCTCACACGACCTCTCACTCAGAGTGGAATGAAATTGGACTCACTCCTCCAAATTTTTAGTCAGTTAGCTTAAGTAAATGAAGTTCCGTTCTGTATCTTTTCCCCTAGATCTTAATCAAGGCAAATGATGACTTCTGAGTAGCAGCAATGCTAAAATTGTAAAACTGCACTTTTTGTCAGACAGAGGCTGTCTTTTCTATTTACTGTATTTATGTCTTTTTCAGTCCTCTTAGGTACAATTAGAACTCTGAGATCATTTTTCTGACCTGCTTAATTGCAATAAGGCATTTCTCCTGGCCCTGACCCGCCTCCACCACCATCGCCACCAGCCAGCCTGGCCACACATGCCTCCCACAGCTTGGAAATCTCCCTTGGCGCTTCATTTCTTACCACATTCTTCATTGGCAAGGCTGCCCCTGCAGGTCTTCCGCACAGGAGATCTCAGCAGAGGGAGTCCTGTGTGGACATCAGTCACTACAGTAAGCAACTGGGTCAGTTTTGTTTTTTGAGGTGGGGGCTCCCCAGGCGTCTCTCTCCCTCTTTCTTCTGGTCCTGAGATGGCTGTGCTCTCTAGAACACTATGATGACTCTGTGTGCCTCCTTACACAGTAATGGGGTCCCTGGGAGCCCTTGGTTATGACGTCTCACTCCATCCCTTTTGTTCCCAAGCTGTTTGTTCAGGTTTTTCTGCTTTGTAATCCTGTTTTACTGCTTGTTGTTTAAACAGTTCTTTTACTGTTTTAGCGTATCTTACCATTATAATTCAATTGTTCCTCCAGTCTCCTAATTCCAGCCAACCCCCTTTAAGTATTTCTTACCCCTCCAGTCCTCAAAGCCTTAATTCTACAAGCTGGTTTGGCTTTTGGGTATCTTCCTGACAGGAAGGTGGGCGGGGTAGGTAGATTACATTTGGAATCCCCACATTGAGCAAAATCACTTTTTATGAAAGTTTGATTTGTCTGATCCAGTATCAAAGAATGGCCACACCTGAGGTGACTGACCGTGTGCAAGAGGGGCATTCACCCTGAGTGGAGAGCTTCTTAAATGCGGACAAACGTTTCTTCTGAACTCTCAGTTATTCATTTGAAGCACTCCAGTTGCTGGAGATTGCTCTAGGGGAGGGGATGAATGAAAGTCCTTAGGCACCCACTTTTAGCAGGAGCGAGGGAAGAGGGGAGCATAGAATGAAGAATGTGTGCATGTGCATGCCTGTGTCTATGTCTGTGCGTGTAACAAGGGTAACTATCTCTCAAGTAGCAACAGAAAGACAGAGAGCCAGGGATGACCTTGCCCATCAACAGATTTGGTCATGCACACGTGGTCTACTTTCAGACCCGTTTCAAAAGGTCCCTCTATTGTCCCTCCTCTGATGCCCCAAAGGTCTCCATCTGGTCCTGCCTTAATGCCCTGAAATCTCCCAACTTTGGAATTATTCCTCTGGCTATGGCTCCAAAAGTCCAAGTTAATTTGCAAAAGTATTGTCTAGCACCCTCATCAGCCATTAACACCTTGTTGCCAATTGGCTTATCAGACTGGGCAGCGCTGGAGCTGGTTTTGCAAGAAGAGATGAGGCACAAGCAACTTTAGAAGGGGAGAGGCAGCTGTTTGCTGAGAAGGAGCCTGCCCTGGCAGGGAGTCTCAGAGAAATGCCAGAAGGTAACAACAAATGGGGCTCTGGCTCTGGAGAACACATATCTGGGGCTTGTTGTTTCAACGTTTCTAGCATCTAAGAGTGGAGGGAAGAGAGACACAGCACTGAGATAATTTTCAAACACTGATTTCAGAGGAAGGAAAAGAAGGACAGGTTGCTCTTGGGAGAGAGTATTTCCCGTGAGTTCCCGTCCTTCAGAACCTTCTAGATTCCAACTCCCTGATTCCACCACTGCCCAACTCCAACTATTTACACTCAAATCAAGCTGGGTTTTGCTCCTACTTGTAAACCACTGGACTGAAACATTCAATTTTAACTAATGGATGCAAGACCACAAAATCCGGGTAGCTCAGTGATCCCCCTGTTCTGTGCTATAAAGGGGGCGATCTGGTAGGAAGCTCACACAGCTTCAGACCCCTCACTGCACAGCCCACTCCCAAGGCCCTGTATCTGGCTTTGTGTCGTAATTTTGAGTTCTTTAAGAAGCCCTCCCCTCCCAAACTGCAGGAGCCCAGGCCCCCACACCTGGGTCCACCCCTGATTATTCGCCTTGGCCTCACTCAGGGGGCATGCAGCCAGGTGAACCTGCAGGAGGGGCTTCACTGTAATGAGGAAGACCAAACTTCACCAGTTCTGCTGGAATTTCCCACAAAGCTAGCATAACCGGACCTAGTAACTTTACATTGTGGGCCATTTAAATGTCCTTTGCTGAGCTGTTTCTCTTTTTCTTATCTCCCTTTTTCTTTCATATTCTAAGCTACTCTATTTGGAGATGTATTTATACCTTCCTCTTCCTTGTCCCACCCAAGCCTATAGCAGAGTTTGAGTAGAGTCCTTTGATTCGACCCCAAAATGGAGTGTTTCTGAAGGAAATATTGGTGGGTTTGTTCTTCCAATTATTATGACTTTTAGGATCCATGCTCTGCTAATATCCGTTTGAGACCATTTTTTACTAAAGTCAATTGGTATGAAATGACTTTCTCAACAAGCCTAATTCACAGGGCTGCCCAGCATTCCAATGTTTAATTACTTAATGCGTCTCAAACACAAACACTCTGAGAAGTCAAACAACTCTATTGAAGGATGCTATATAGTCTTTGGGGGAAGGAGATAAATTGTGATTCCTAGGTTGCTGGGGTTTTTTAAATAACACATGTACACGCACACACACCTCTAATCACTTAGTCAGCCCACAATGAGGTGAGAACAGCCTGGCTTCGCTTGAAGACCAGCTAGTTAACTCTTGATAGTTTCAGTAAATTGTCTTCCCCCTTGTAGCTGTAATTCACCTTTATTCATAATGTGGTCCATTTAAAATAGCACCTTTCAACTGTGCGCCAAACATCGTCTACCCTGCAGGTTTGAGCAGATAAAATGTTAAACATCGTACCAGGGTTTCTCCTGAATAGGACTTTCCATTTAGGGCAAGAGGCTGAGAGCCGTTCTGCATGGACCCACAGCACTTCCGTCTAACCCAATCACCCAAGCTTCATCGTTCGGGAAGGCAGCGTGGGTGGGAGTATTTGGGTGGCATACCCTAAAAACCACAGTAATTGGAAGGAAAAAAAGCAAATATCAATTAGTGATTCCTCAGCCAGCTACCAATCTTGGTTTCCAAGGGACTCCACCTTGGTCTCTTCAGAAGTCGCGGCTTCCCAGGGACGTCCGACAGAAACGACGCGAATCCACATACATCTTGGTGCATTGAACATTTCCCCGGGGAGGCTCTTGTTATCTGCCCGGCTTCCCTGGCCCTCTGCCTCCCTGTCAGCCTGTGGGCCTGTCAAGCAGAATGCTTCCAGCTTCTCAGGGTTTCCGTGGGAATGTGAGCAGGAGAGGGCTTTGAGCATTGAGGACAGGCAAAGTGGCGTTGTCCGCAGCGTTCTGGGCACCCTGCACTCCCGGAGCCGGGGATGCTGAAACAGCTTCCCGGCTCGCCGCCCCCGCCCCGTCCCCAGCACCCGCCACCCCCCCCCCGCCCCCGCCACTGCCACCGGATTCGAGCAAGCGGCTAAATGTTAGCAAATACTGTGTGTGGCGTGGGGGGCACAAGGTGGGAAAGGCGAGACGGCGCGCGGAGACCCCCCGCCCGGCGGCCCCCGGCAGAAAGGGCCGCGGGGGGCGGGGAGGGGGCGGCCGGGGTTCGCCGGAGCTCGCTCGCCTGGGCGCCTCCCAGGAAGGCGGGGAGGGGAGCGCCTGTTTACCCAGGAGGGCTGTGCTGATAGCACGTTCCTCGAGTTTACTTTGCTTTCCTTGAGTTTATTGTAAAGGGGTAAAGTTTTCGGATCTGTCACGTGACCCTGACAGGTCCTGCCTATGGCGCGGCAGACCACCCACGCCGAGGGCCATGGAACTGCTTAATAGAAACAGGCTTGTAATTGTGAGTCCGCGCTGCACTCCGCCGAAAGCCTCCGGCGGCCCAGCGCGCCGGGGTTTTTACACTTTCCGTTCCTTTTGTAAAGACGGAGGAGGAGGAGGAGGAGAAGACGAAGACGAAGACGAAGGAAAAGACGACCACAGGGAAGACAAAGAGACCCGCAGCGACAAGGCTAGGGAGAGACGAGGGCAGACGGGGAGAAGACGGAGGAGCGGAGGACCAGGACAGGGGGGCACGGGGGAAAAGGAATTGATGTGAAATCCAAGCCCAGCGTCCGCGCCATCGGCACCCGCGCTCCGGGCAGGGCTTGACGGCCCGCTATGGTGAGTGCAGCCGGCGCGGCCGCCGCCGCCACCTGGCCTTCGCGCGGCGTGCGCCCCGGGGCCGCGGGGTGGCGGGGCCGGGCGAGGAGCGCCGGGCCGGAGGGGCGGGCGGCGCGCCGGGGCCGCGGGGCTGGGTGGGCTGCGCCGCCGGGGCGCGGGAGCGCCGGCCCCGCTCTGCACGCTCGCTCGCGCGCTCCGGGCCCCCGCCCCCCGAGGCCGGCCCCGCGGGGCCGAGAGGGGGCTGGCTGCGGCGGGCCGGCCGCGGAACGGCTCCGGGAGGAATTCTCACGGAGGGGGTCGCCTGGGATCCCATTTTCACGCTTGAAAGGGTCGCCACCTTGGCTTCCGCTCCTCAGCCTGGTGGTGGCTACTGCCTCGCCGGTGGCGGCGGAGCTGGGATGGAAGGGCTGGTGCGGAGAGTGACAGCGCCGGGGGGAGGGTGCGGGCTGGGAGCGCGCGCAGCGGAGCGAGCTCTCTCGGCTCGGTGGAGCTCGGGGAGACCTGCCGGAGGGCAGGGGCGCACGCTCTCGCCCCCACCCCCGGCGCTCTCGGCACCCGGCCCGGACGCCTGGGTGAGTGAGACACCCAGGGCTAGGAGAGGAGCACCTCGCCCAAACTCGGAGCTCGAACATCTCCCTGCCCGCCGCCATTGGTGGGAAAAAGGGCCAGAGGGGCTTTTCCGAGTTCAGGAAGGGGCCACCGCTAGGAGAAAGGTATGTGTTGACTCTTGCGCCCACGGGATCGGGCGTTCTGGTGCCTGCCACCCATTAAAGAGGTGGGCGGCCAGCCCAGTGCTGAGAGGGTTGAGTGTGGCCTCAGGGGAGGCCTGAGGTGGGCCAGACTGATTCAAACCCTTTAGACCCAGTGCCCACACTGGGCCCACGGGACCTCCAGGGACTGTACCTCTGGGGGTGACATATGCTGTGTCTCCAGGTTTAAAGTTCCTGTTAAAAATGACTCCTACTGTGTCGATGAGCAATAAGTCCAGAGTTTTCAGATCTCAATTGCCCTCACATAAGAAGAACCATATGGATTGTTGTCTATGGAAGACATCCAGAGACCTGTTTTCCTAGACCTGGGAGAGAAGACAATCCTTTTCCCTTTTTATCCTTCCTTCCTCCCTGAGGAGGGGAAATACATAAATAATAAGGACCCACAGTGGGTGGCTCTAAATATTTAATAAATGGATAACTGAGGTCTTGAACTGCTACAATAGTCTTTTTTCAGCATTCTGTGTATGTTCGATTTTTTTCTTTTTTTTTTTGGCTACAATAGTTCAACATGCAATTAATTGCCTCCACAAAGGAAGACAATGCTTTTTTAACATCCTTTGTTACTATAACCTATTATTCCTGGGTGGTACCTCAGGATAAATTGTGGCCTCAGGTGCTTTGTGGACCCATGTTGTAAAACAAGGGGCTTTCAATTGTGAGTTTGTGTGTGTTCTAGTTGTCAACCCAGCTTCCTCTCACAAGGCTGTAAAATGCCTTTGAGTCCAAGATCTTTTTATGTTAAAATGTTGAATCAAGGTAGACACCAATAGGCCCATTCTCAATTTGGAGTATTAGCTTCATTTCAAACTCATTGTGAGAAGTGTATCTAATTTCTGATTATAATCTAGTCATAATCTAACAAGCTCTTTGAATAGGAGTCAGCACCATTTTGAATTATTCTGTGGAAAAAAAAGACTTTTTACAAATTGTTTTCAACTTTCTACAGATAGAAAATCTGAGGCGGCAAATCAATATAGATTAAAATATCTGTCTTCCTGTTTTTATCCTCATTTCTCTCTCTCTCTCTCTCTCACACACACACCTTTTATTTTCTCCCGCCTCTGCCACAGTGTATAAAGCCCTATTGAGACATGTAGGCGTGATGTGTAAACCGGATTAGCAGTATGAAAGAAAGACACACAATAAGCTGGAATTGTTTTACTTCCCTTTCATTTCTCATGCCTATATCTCTAATAAATTTGTTGCTCCAGCAGTGGGTCAAAGGGATCATGTTGCTCAGCTGCTTTTTCATGCAGGACCCAATGGCAAAGATCACTGAAATGAATGGTGTGCCTTCTGCCAGATGTAAAACTTGATGTAGAGATATTAGATGGGGAGATAGAGATGAGGCCAGAGAGAGACGGAGGAAAAAAAGGTTCAAAGTCTGAGTGTTTCCAGAATACATTTCTATCCATTAAAGTAATGTGGCTAAGAAGACATTCAGAGAAGGGGGGAATCAATATAAGGGTCAATGCTATGTTTTCTTTCAAATTCATTGTAGGCTCTGAACATTTTCTCTGCAGTTGGTGACATTCCCAGCAAGAGAATACCAAGAGCTTTGGCACTGCATGGAATCGAATTCCCTTTTCAAGCTAGTATTTGAACCTGGGGAAATAAATGAGATTTCCAGGACCTTCTCAGGACATCTCCCTCTGCCACTCTTCCCTCCACCCCTTACACCCAAGCTCACTATAAGCTCAAAAATTGCCTGTGCTCCCGGGTTTGTGCTGTAGACCCCTCATTTACTCCTTTGTGGAATTGGGAGCAGCTTCCCATTAAAGGAGATCAGGGGTAATTAGCAGCATTATTTTGACAAGTTGACTAGAGCTGTTCCCTTTCCTCCAGTCCTGGGGAGGGGGGAAACGGGAGGAAACAGAAGGTGGAAGGGGAAAGGGAGGGGAGTCATGCTTAGGGCTTTTACATTCTGTGGCTGCTGAATCTTTTTTTCCTCTTCCTGAAACCTTTTAGACTCATTTTCTACCATCACCTTTTAAGTAAATACAAAAGCTGCCAACGAGAAAATAATAAGGCATTCTTAAGGAGCCAAGAAAATGTGGTGGATGGTGGCATACTGGCTTGAATTGACTCAAGACTCAACTCTTACCCAAGGTACCTGCTTTGAACTGCTCCGGTGCTGGCCCATCACTCACATCCTGTCCTCTGGGCTCCCCATCCATAAATAGAATTCTGCATTAAACCCTCAGTTCCTCTCCCTATCCCACCCAGGAAGACTGGGGGACTCAATGTAATGTTTGCAATTCATTGGATCTGTGGAAAAGAATATTAAACTCAGTAGGCAAAATTATGACATGGCCCAAGGGTCAAATTACTAGAAAACATTTACCCCTTTATTCATTGGTACTCTACAAAAATTAGCTAAATTACATTAAATTTTAAAGATCCTTGTAGTTGGATCTGAGAAACCTGTGAAAAGTTAAATCTCACTGTAGTTTCTCATTACCCCACCAAGTCCAGCCCCACAATTGCTTATCAATGGAATGTCCAAACACAAAGGGCAGATGTTTTATTTCAGCGTCATTTGGATAGTCGGATGCCATTTTCAAGATGTGCGTGGCATGGCCATGAATATTTGAAGTATTGGAGCAGAGAAGGGACAAGATGAGGGAATCGCATTTTAAGAGTTTAAGGAATCAGTTTTGAAAACTGCAGGCTCCAATGAAGTCTTAGATCATGATGGGGAAACCAAAATGACAACTGAGGCATTGAGATGAACTTGACTCAGAAAGGGAGAATGGAACACACAGCTGTTGCCCCAAGGAGGGCCAGCAAATCCTGCTAGTTGAAAGGCCCCAAGCTCTCACTAGTTTGGTAACTCTCAGGAGGGGAGCCACGCTGCAGAAAGGCCATTAAAGGAACTGTCTTCTCAGCAGACACCTTTGCAGGCCTGGCTCCTCCAGCCAGCCTCATTTCAGGTCTGGAGAATCCTTGTGGTTAGTTGAAGTTAACAAACCCGGTGTGGCGCAGCGGTCCCCTGCACAGGGCATGCATATTAAAGCCGACAATGCTTACAAATGTAAATAAGGGCAGATTGATTAGGAACAACATTATCGCTGGGAATGTCGCACTCGCATGCATCAGCAATGAGGCAAATTGGGGGCAGCCTCACCCCTGACCACCCAAGTCGAGCAGGCTTTTACACTGGCTCCTCTTCCCTTTCTTAAAACGTTACAGAAACAAGGCCAATTAGATCCTCAAAGTAATTCATCTCTGTGTATGAAAAAAGCAGACCACAGGGGAAGCCGGGGGTGGGGGGTGGGGAGATTAAGATAGCGCTTGTTAGAGCCCAGGCTGGCGATTGCGTCCTGGAACCGATGGGTAGAATTTACAGGCCGGGACCATTGTCTGAGATGCTGAAAAGTTAACCTATCAAACAGCGGGTGAGGGGGCTCAGGGCTCTGAAAACCCCGGAGATCAGTGTTCAAAACGTTTAGGAATTAAGTCAAACCAAGGGAAATGAGCCCGAGTGGAAGAGGCTTTGCCGTTGAAATGGTGCACATGTGGCAGCAGCCGGACAAGAAGACGTGCAGCTGCGTGCAGTCATAGGGAACCATTATGTGTACATAGCCTATAATTTCATTTTAGAATTCCATAAGCCAACTAGCTATACTGAAATTGCTATAAATAAAAGATTGGGAGGAAAAAAGTAATATTTAGGTCTAAAACATTGTAAAGAAATTTGAAAAGACAAACATAGCAACCTGTCTATTGCCACATGGTTATCTCGTCATAAAGCACCCCTCAGATATAAAAAGACATGTAAAACGAGGGGTGCCACTCCCAAGTCTTTAAAAAGTAATTTCCAGCGGCAAGCACGAAATGGTTTGGCCTGAAACGTCTGCAGAACCATTCAGTAAGAGAAGCTGGAATAATAAGTCACCTATCCTGCTTTATGATATTTATCAAACATAATAAAGATCAGGATATAAAGGCTCAAAGATTAAACTTGGTGTGTGTAGAGCCCAATCTTCCTGCGATATTGTTTATTAATGTAGTGTCATTTTAATTGCACGTTGCTTGTCTTCCCTTCTGGATTTTAGCAGCCCTTCCCAGAGCTGCGACAAAATCACGTGCTTCTTCGGAGTTTTGAGTTTTGAATTTCCGCGCTGGCCGGGTCCTCGGGTCCTCCTCCAGATCTCGTGAACATCCCCAGACACATCTACTCTCTTTGTCTCTCTTTATTCTACAGGATACCCTACTCCACCCGGGGTACCGCACACGTTTTGCCGGCTCGGGACTCAGGGGACAGGGCCTCCCAGTGAAACCAGGAAGGAGAAAAAGCTAGGGGAAGGTGGCGACGCTGGGTAGGGAGGAGAAAGATCCGGGAGGAGGAGAAAGAGGAAGGGGAAAGGAAACGGGAGAGGGAAAGAAGGGGGGAGGGAGGGGGAAACCGCCGGAGAGGAAGGAAGAGGGCGGGAAGGGCTGGCCGACAGGCCCCCCGCGGGAGCCGCGTGGGCCGCCCGGGTGGCCAGCGCGCCCCGCTGCAGTTCCTTTCGGGCCGGGGCCGCAGACGCCGAGCCGCTGAATGGGAAGGGACCCCGTGCGCTCAGCCATTGGTCGGCCGCGGGGAGGCCGCGCAGGCATTGGGCAACGTAAGGGGGCCGGACCGCCTTCAGGAATGTGCTACGGCGCGTCCGGCACGTCCGTCCGCGCCGGCGGAGCGCGCGACTCGCCTCGGCTCCCGGGAGGCCTCGCTGGAGACGCGGAGCCGGCCCGGCGCGAGGCGAGCGCACGGGCTTCCATACCTGCTCTGCCCGGGCCGCGCGGGCGCGGGGAGTCCGGAGCTCCGGCGCGCGCGCGCACAGGCCTCCCAGCCGCCGAGCGCGCGCCGGCCCAGCCCTGAGTCACGTGGCCGCGCGGGCCCCGCCTTCTCCCCGGCTCCTCCCCCATTCCCTCCATCTGGGTTTCTTTCTTTCCTTTCTTTCTTCTTTTTTTTTCAATGAACACACACCGTGTGCATCTTAAAGCCACACTGCCCCATTTCACGGCTTCAGTCGGCTTCTTGCTGCCGCGGTCCTTCTGCAGTTCAACCTCGTTTTTAAAAGAGAAAAAAAGGGGGAAAACAAATACTAAAACAAGGCAGAGTCGAGTGTTTGTGGGTCTGGTCCCTATCTCAGGGAGGAACTTATTAACTTGCAAACATAAGAAAAATAAATTCCACTCTCCAAAAAAAATTATTTTTAAATAAGAAGCGGAGGTGTGTAGGCAGTTTAATTTGTCTCTGGCCCCAGGATCCACCTCAGAGGGTCGCGTGTTTTCTTCCCCAATGGGAAACGAATCCCCGGGATTTCTCGGTGACACTGGCTGCAGTGTCCGGACCAGTCCTTGCAATCAGCGCACAATTTGTTTCGAATGAATCCAACATCAAAGCCTTTATTCTCTTCTACGTCACGCTATTATTAAATATAAGAGCATGCGTACCAGTTTTGGGGGAAAAAGGTTTAAAACAGACTTTAAATAAACAAGGACATGTGGGTAATAATAAAGGGGGGTTCCAAATGAACCCAAAATAGTCAGGAAAACTCTCTTTCTCAAGGAAACAGTTCCGTTTCTCCGAGTTGTTAAAAGGATTCTGTTGTTTGTCTTTTACATATGTCACATTAAAGATTCAAATCAAAACGCCTCTGCCTCCACGAGACTGCTTCGGTGTCTGGATTCCACGTTTATAAAACACTCCTTCAAACCAGGACTGTGCTGCTGTGGGTTTGGGGGCGGGGGGCGCGGGGGCGGGGGGAGAGGGAACGGATTTTAAGAAAGGGTAGCTTTTCCCAAAGTCCTTACTTTCCTCTTTAACTTTCCATTTTGTTTATCTTAATGCGAGGCGTTGTTCCCTGCGAGAGCCTAAGTCTTCTCTTCAGTTATAAAAGAAAAGAAAGGAGGAAAAAAAAATCTGGCACACACTGGCGCGCTATCCACCACCCTGTCATTATTGGTGCAGGCCTGGGAATTCAAGCCGGACCTCCCAGTATTTGCTGCAGCATGAGGCCAAGGTGCCTCTGAAAGGGTTTTCTTTGAGGAATTTCAGAAATTGTTTAAGCGCTTAAAAAAATATTACATTTTCCCCCCGTGTCTATCGCGAGGCAAATGCTCGTGCGTGTTTGTGTGTGATTGTGTGTGTCTGTGTAAGACGCAAAAAGCGTCCTACAAAAAGAACTGTTGAAAAGAAAAGGAATAAGAAGCGGGGGGGCGGGGGGGGAGCATTCCTTAATGGAAGTATTGCATGTGAGAAGGTTGGCGCTTTCGGAGGCTCCCCCCGAAGCCGGGGATGCACACACTGGGGTTGCCTACCTGGGTGGTCTCTCTACTTTGGTGAGCTGTTGCTAAGCAGCTAATAATAGTCATGTTTGCTGAGTAATTTCTGCCCTCCGCGAGCCAATCGCGTCGCAGAAACCCAAGCCATCTGACAGCCCTGGGGGCGGGAGCTCCAGCCTTTTTCTCTTTCGCTCGCTCTCTCCCCTTCCACCCCCTCCCCTCCTCCTCCTCTTTCTCCAAATGGAGAGAGTTCTTTTTTTTCTTCTTCCATCTCATCTATTGAATCAAGGAGCTGCTGCGGCCGCTGCCCGCTGCACACACACACAGCGGAGTGCCCAGGTCCCGGGAGCGAGAGAAGCGCGCTGCACGGGGGCAGAATGGTCCAGCGGGTCGGCGAGGAGCACAAGAAAGCAGAGTCCGGGACCGAGCAGCCACCGAGAACCCAGCAGCCAGAGCCCGAGCAGCCCGAGCAGCAGCTTCAGGAGCCGCCACCGCCAGCAGCAGCCGCCGCGGCAGCAGCGGCGGCGGCGGCGGCTGCCCCAGCCCGGCAGCGCTGAGACCCGCCGGGCATTCACGGACCCCGCGGCGGCGGCTCTGCGCTTGCCCTCCGCGGCCGCTCGGGCGACCCGGGAGGCGCCGAGGGAACCAGCGAGGCCGGCGGGAGCGGCGGGGATTTGCTGGCGCTTTCTGCAGTGAAGGGGTCGCGGCGCGGGGCGGGGGGCGGGTAGGGGGAGTTGGGGACCGCGAGGATTGCCGCGCGAGCGCCCGAAAGACAGGCTGGCTCCGCGCGCCGGCTCTTGCCTTCCGGAGAACTGAATGTGGGCAGCGGCGGCCGCAGAGACCTCGGGACCCCCGCGCAATGTGGCAATGGAAGGCGCAGGGTCTGACTCCCCGGCAGCGGCCGCGGCCGAAGCGGCAGCAGCGCCCGCCGTGTGAGCAGCAGCAGCAGCAGCAGCGGCGGCGGCGGCGGCGGCAGGTCTGTCAACCGGAGCCCCAGCCCCAACAGCCGGCAGCCAGCAGCGTCCTCTCGAGCCGAGCGCCCGGGCGCGCCGGGCGCCCGCAGCGGCTGCAGCAGCGTGCCTGGCCGCCCGGGAAGCCTCGGTTCCCGCGGCGGCGGCGGCGGCGGCAACATGGCCTCGGCTGGTAACGCCGCCGAGCCTCAGGATCGCGGCGGCGGCGGCAGCTGCAGCGGGGCCCCGGGCCGGCCGGCCGGCGGCGGGAGGCGCAGACGGACCGGGGGGCTGCGCCGCAACGCCGCGCTGGACCGGGACTATCTGCACCGGCCCAGCTACTGCGACGCCGCCTTCGCTCTGGAGCAGATTTCCAAGGTGCATTTCAGACTCTCCTCTCCTCCCACTCTCTCTTCCCTCCTCTTCCTCTTTGGGATCGCCCCCGCCACACACACACACGCACGCACGCACGCACTCACACACACACCTCTCCAGGAAAAGCAGCAGACAAGTGGGGATAGAAAAATTCAAACCCTCCCTCCGGTCCTGGAAGGAAAGGACTGTCTGAGGTCCGCAGGGGGTGGAGTGTGTGTGTGTGTGTGTGTGTGTGTGTGTGTGTACACGCGCCGTCCCCGGCGTGCCTTTTCCGGAGCACTGGAAAGCGGTCCACAGTGGACCACCTCGAGGGCGGCCCGCAGCGCGGCACTGCCCGTGCCCCCTGCCCCGGAGCCCCCTCCTCCCGCGCCCCTGCCCCTATTTGCAGCCTACAACCCTGTAATGCTGCCACATTTCTTAACGTCTTGGAGGGGGAGGCGGAGTGGAGGGAGGCGGAGAGAGGATGGGGGGGAGGGAGCCGAAATAAAGGTGGTTTCCTCTTTTGGCAGCCAGTTTTGCTTTTGTTGAGCATGAAATCTCTGCTCCCTTAAAAATTATCCTCGGAAGAGGGCATCTCCCCTCTTCTTTCCCAGTTTTTGAGCCACCTCTTCTCAGTGCCTGGGGGAAAGGGAAAGTTGTAAACAAATTGCCACCTTAAATCCGCGGTGCGGGTCTGCGGAGCGGCCGGGTTCATTGTGTTTACGAGGCTCGCTGAAATGTGTGGAATCCGGGGAAGGCGAGCACCCAGACGGGGGCCCGCCGGGGCCGCGGCCAGCGCCGGGGAAACGCCGCCGCCGGGAGCAGCCAGCGCCTAGCCAGGACCCCCGCCTGCGCCGTCCTGGGCCCTTCCCCTGTGCAGTCGGCTGCTTTTTACGTTTAACCAGAAGGGAAGGGAGAGGAGGGAAAGATCCATGTGGCTGCCCTCTTCCGATCACAAATATTGTCGTAAGTTGCAGATGGCTGCCCCACTTCCTAATTCAGCTCACACAGTGTCTCCCAACGATATGGAAATGCGTCGCGAGTGAGCTCGGGCGGCCGCGCTCACCACGTGGATCCCCACTTACTACCACGCCGGGAGGGGGTCAGGATGAGGGAGCCCGGAATACATTGTTCCCGAAGCGCGCACGTCCTCCAGCCCCCGTCCCCGCCGGGGCACCCCGAGAAGGGGTGACGGATGGGGCAAGAGGACTTGGGAAGGGAGCCGTGGTTTGCCGCTTCTTAAATGTTGGTCTCCATCGCAGGGATTACGCAGCCCCTCCCTTCCCAGGTCGGGTGTGAATATTGCCTGTGTTGAGCGATTTCTCTCCTCTCTGCCTCGGCTTCCCTTTCCCCTTGTTCTTGCAGCCCCTCCGCCCAGCGTCCCCAAGTCACACTCGGGGATGCTGCGCAGGCCGCGCGTGGGTGCGCCCCTCCTGCAGCCGAGGTGCCGCTCCCACGCTGCAGCCCGACTTTGATTTACGACCGGGTCCCCCCCGTGCCGTTCGCCTCCTCTCGGGCCGGCCTGGGTTCCAGCCCGGAGGGCACCCCCACGGCTGTCGCGGGATTCGCGGGCGGGTGCGCGCGAGCGGGCGTGGGCGCGCGGGCCGCGACTCCCCGGCGCTCACTCCTCCCTTCTGCTTCGTCCTCAGGGGAAAGCTACTGGCCGGAAAGCGCCGCTGTGGCTGAGAGCGAAGTTTCAGAGACTCTTATTTAAACTGGGTTGTTACATTCAAAAAAACTGCGGCAAGTTCTTGGTTGTGGGCCTCCTCATATTTGGGGCCTTCGCTGTGGGATTAAAGGCAGCTAATCTCGAGACCAACGTGGAGGAGCTGTGGGTGGAAGGTAAGAGCGCCAGCGCCCGCCGCGGCGCCCTCGCGTCCCCACGCCGGGCCCCCTTCCCTTGCTTCCAACTGATAGAGATATTTGCAGCACACACCTAGAGCCTTTCTGCCGAGAGAGAGCCCCCCGCCCGCACCGGGGGGGACTGTTTATTGTTTGGGCGCCTGGCCGGGAGCCAGGCCCGGCCGACAAAGGCCGCGCTGTAATCGCTCGGGCGCTGCGCCGGGCTAGGTGTCGTGGGCGAGCGCGCGCGGGCGGCGGGGCGCGGGCCTCCCGGGACGGACCCCTCTGCACGGCCCGGGCCCCGGGGCCCGCCATCGCCGCCGCCGCCGCCGCCGCCGCGCCCCGAGACGCGGCCCGAGCAAGGCCTCCGTGCGCCTGGCTCGCGTCCTCGGCTTCCTTCCCTCCCCCACCCCCACCCACCGCGTCCAAAGAGAAAGGAGGGGGCGAGGAAGGCCACCCCTCGGCTGGAGGGAGTGTGAGCGCCCCCGGCGGCCGGCCGCCGCGCTGGGGAGGCGGGGGCGGGCGCGGCGCGGGCTGCGGAGGCGGCGGCGTGTGTGGTCCTGCTTTTGGACAGCTTTCAACTCTGGGGGAAAAAACATTTGTCTCAAGGTACAAAAAAAAGGGGTGGGGGGAAGGGTGGAAAAAAAACAGTAAAGCACAGACTGGAACGCATGTTTGCAAAGTAGATTAATGTTTCCTCGCGGGTGGGGACTTTTTAAAGGGAATTATTCTGGGGGAAGGCTGCGCTTTGCAGGCTGAGAGAAGAAATGTGTTTTAAGAACGGGGGTCTAGAAGGAGGGGCCACAGGATCTCTCCAAGGGGTTCTGCCACTCTTTCATCTACATTCCTCGATTTGGGGGTTCTTGAAGCCTTTTTTAAAAAGCAGTTGTAAATTTGAAATAGACACCCCCCCTCCCGAGACATTTTACGTTCTTTTGGTGATAGTTTTTTGTTTTGGGGGGGTTTTGTTCGGTTGGTTCTTTTTTCTGTTGGTGGTTTTCTCGCTTTGGAAAGTAACAGTCTTGCTATTTGGAAACATTTTAACCCCTAAACACTGCCTTGGACATCTCTCAGAGTGGAATGGGGGGGGGATTGAGGCAATTATGAAGATATTCCAAACCAGGATATCTGGAGCATTCCTAGTGAAAGCCACCTAAGACAAAATTTGGGGGTCTAAAAGTTAAATACATAATTGCGACGGTGCTCCCTCTCAGAATGCTATTGGAAAACTAACCTTGGAGAATATTCCATTAATTTTCCCTTGTTTGTGAAGATTCAGCTTTCAGTGTTTTGCAAGCAAACGGCGGAGTCTTCAGTTGAGAAGTGACAATTAAACTACTAGTCCAAGTAATTAAGACTAGAAAACATTCCTGCCTTAAGTAGCTTGGTAATTAATACAAAAGTGTTCTTCGGATTGAATCCATGGGGTCATTTACCTCAGTTCAGCACTTCAGAGTCATTGGTAAATAAAAGAAGGGTTTTATTGAGCACCTGTGATGTCCTAGCAGAAAGTGTCCTGAGTACTTATAATGTCCCTAGCACTGTGCTGGGCACAGTAAGGGACACTGTGGTATGTAATACACCCTCTGTGCACAAATTCATGCGCTTAAAGCTACCAGAGTTGAATGGACTAGAACTAAATTTGAGCTCATAGTTGAAGTGGGCTGTGATAGTTAAATGGACAAAAAGCCAAAGAAAGAAGTTTCCAGTGAGGTGGTGAGGCAAATTAGGGTGGCCTGGAGAGAGAGAGGAGGAAGGAGGGAGTTCTAGGCAGGAGCTCAGAAAGCAGGTTAAGCAAAGGCTGAAGCTGAGTGGACAGATGGCCGTGGGAGGCCCTCAGGGCCGCCGGCAGAGCCTGCGGTAGCTTGGGTGGGCCCTGGCCAGCAGGCCCGTAGTTTGGAAATGATATGATTGGCTAGACTCCGGGGGGGGGTGGGGCTGCCGTAGGTTCTGAGACAGAGCGAGGGATGAGCAGAGGGGGCTCCCAGCTCTGTCCACATGTTCACTTTCCTCCACTTGGGCCAACAAATTTGTTGGGTGTTGATGATGATGATGGTGAAAGATAATTTTTTGTTGTTTTGAGCAAGAATTTTCAGTAGACCTTTAATAAGTTTAAAGAGAAGTAATGTGACTTATTTTCTTAACATTGTATGTTTTTAGAATCAACTCTGTTTCTGCATTACACAACTCATTTCAAGCCCTGGAAGGAGGAAGAACATGCTTAGTAGCAGTCTCACGGGGCTGCAGCTTAGAGAGAGTGCCCGGGCGTGACACACCTGAGATGAGACTCATGCTGCCTACTTGTGGCCTCTGAGCTATTTTCCCATTTCTGTTTTGTCAGTTTCAATGTGGCTCTTCTTCTTCTGGTTCTTCGGCCAAATATTATTTAGTCAATACTATCGCTTGTTGGACAACTACCATTATGATTTATTATATATTACCACATGCCTTACAACTCAATAAAGAGGCTATTATCTTCATTTTTATAACATGATAGCTTATGTAATATTTTTGTATATGGTAACTGAACTATTGTCTTATATTACACTTGAGAACTATGGATCCTCTGTGTCTCCATGCCTACTTTGCCTATTAGTGACTAAGTCAACTTGATCTCCCGTTGCCTCGACCTTGGTTTGTCATTCATTCGTCCATGCATTCATTGTGTGCTGTATTCTTCCCCTGTAGAAGAAGCAGCAGTTTCATAAATGCAAGTAAACCCAACCAAGGAGGCCTCCGCACCGTTTTGTAATTTTAGTTTAAATTCGAAGTAGAAGTAGTGATGAGGAGATCTTGTTTATGATACAGTGAGCCTAGTGCGCATGTCGGCAGTGAGGAGTGCCAGCATTTGCTTCCAGGAGTGAGAATCCCCTACTCGCCTAGACTGTAGGACAGTAAAGTAAGTAGCAATTTGGAATTTAGGTTACTTTTCCCTTTAATCTCGTAGATAAATTCCTCATCATTATCAGCCAAGAAGTCTGTGAGGTGGTGTTTTCTTAATAGGGACTGTAAATGTTCCGGGCCTGAGCAAGGGGGCCTGCTGCTCTGAATAAACCAAATGAGTGGAGGTCACATATTTCCCAAGTAAAACAGCAACAGAGGAGAGGAGAGCGTGAGATTGTAAGGGAAGAGGAATGCTGAGGGACAGTTTGGAAAAATGCTATTTCTCCTGTGGTTTAGAAAATGACATATGTACGTACACACACACATATATTTGGAGATGTATATCTCCACTGCCTTTGTATTTGTGTGTATGCGTAGACTTTGTTCGTGTTTTCTCATCTGCCAAAATAATGTTATCTTTTTCAATAGCCAGCAAATTAACGGGATTCACTGGCTAGGCTGTATCTTTGGTTTGACTTTTGTGCTTTGTTTAACATGCTGGGGAAATGAGGCTTTATAAAGACCTTTTGAATATGTTGGCCCATCTAAGACCAATGTAATCTCAATAAGGAAGATTCTCTCTTGTGTATTTATGGCATCAGTGATAAGAATTCTTTGATTCTGTTGTTAAAATGTTCAGACAGTGATTGCTTTTTAAGAAACTGTCAATATACATTAGATGCTAGCTTGGCTCTTAGAGCTACAGCATTTGCAAGTCACAAATGTCAAATGTAGCTCCCTTGTGGATGCAGTCATGACATCTGGGGAAGGAATATGTGGAATGATGTAGTGGGCCTCTGCTGTTACTGAAACACATACAGCGGCAGCAGCAAGGTCAGGGAGAGACTAATTGTTGTTTACAAATAAACATATTCACTCAGTGCGTGTTCTCAGTGCCTTCTCTGTGCCAGGTACCACACAGTGTTCCAGAGAGAGGGTGAAAGGCCACAGTCCCTGCCCTCAGGAGACCACCACCCGGCAGACACACAGACCACTAGCAGGATGGCAAAATGGCAGGGACATCTTCCAGGACAGCCCTGAGGGAGGGGCCTGAGCCGGGCACCGGGGCTGGAGAGGTGGGGGTCGTGGGGCATTCCAGGCTGAAGGAACAGCATGGGCACAGGCTCAGAGGACAGGGTGTGGCCTCCAGGAGAACTCTCAGTGCTTGCTTTTGGTTGGGACATCAGGGTTGAGGTGGGAGCCTTGAGGCTGGGAAGATCCAGCTGCATGGCAGGAAGGTCTCCGATGTGTGCAGAGCATTTGGCTGGGGGGCTGCCAGCTCTTTCTATCAGGCGTTCCTTGCCTGTCTTATGATTTGCACTAGTGTCTTTGCCCTTTTTGCCTTTCCTGGTAGAGGGCTTCACCTGGCTCTCACCCTTCTGGGCACAGAAGGGACATGCTTTATTTTTAATCTTGCCCGTTTCTCTGTTGGCTTTTCCTTTCTGCTTAGCACTTTTATCCTCCTGTTTCCCTTAATATCTACCCCCTACTCCAACCCTCTCTCAAACACAAGTTCATTGTCACGATTGTCCAGTGACGGAAGTTCATTTATCTCTTTGAGCTTTTTGTTTTTTTCTCAAAGCTTGCCAGCCCCTGGCCTCCTTTACTGCAAAGGGTAACAGCCTTGAAATGAATCCATATTGCCTTGTGTTTGGTTGTTAACGTCTCTGGAGGCCAGCATCAAGGGAGGAGGTCACAAGTTGTGACTTTGTTTTTTTTTTAAGAGAGAAAAAGAATTTTTTAAAAAATGGCTGCTTGATGTTTGTAAGTGCTCTCAAATTTGTGCCTTGCTAGCTATTATGCCTTCAGTGCTCTTGGCTTGAATTCGGGCAGTTGAATCAGGAGATGATTGAGCCTCACCCCCACTTCCGTTTAGTGCAGGGTTTCTCACTGTTGACATTTGGGACTGGATAATTCTCTGTTGTTGGGGACTGTCCTGTGCATTGAAGGATGTTTAGCAGCATCCCTGGCCTCTACCCACTAGATGCCAGTAGCACCCTCTCAGTTGTGACAATCAAAATGTTTCTAGTCATTGCCAAAGGTGGGGGGCGGGGGGCGGGGAGGGGCGGATGCTCAAAATCACCCCAAGTGAGAAGCACTGGTTTAGATGATAGACTCCAGTAGGAAGACCCGTGCTGTACAGGTGGAAGGCTTTTATGGTGATGCAGTTGTGGCTGCAAATGCATTGAGTGTTATTCTTTAAGGTAACTCTCGCCCCATCCCCATATTTACTGACCCAGGTAACCATTTTTTTATGCTAATAATTTAAATTTTTAGTTTTTCTTAGAATTACATTAAATATCAAATAAAAGACATCATGACAAGTTGAGATGGGGAGAGAGGGTAAGGGCAGGCCATGGAAGAAAGAAAAAGCTTTATAGTCAAATGCTTTTTTTTTTCTTTCAGGTAACTTAATTTTGCAGATAGATGTTGTTGCATCTCAACCACAGTAGGCTGAAGGTTTTTTAGCATGAAGGTGACTTTGTAAAAAGCAATGAAAGACACCTCTGGACTTTGTTCATATTGAAATAGCAGCTCCTTTCGGAAGCCCGTGGAGCACATTAGCTCCTTGGTGGTCTGGTTCTCCAGATGTCCCTGTCTCTTCCCCAGGTGCCCTTATGCAGCAGAACCAAAGGGACAGCGAGGGGCTGAGGCATGTCAGCCAGAACTGGTATGGGGTCTACTTTTACTGCCCCTTTCCACAGTTATCAGCCAGTTTCTGCTCTCTGAGGCTGTCAGTTTCGGTGCATTTCACAAGGGACAGAGAGCCAGAATGAAATGCAGCTCCTTTCTGCTCCTTGGTCCCCTCTGTACTTGTAAGAATGAAGAATGTATTTATTAGATAGGTATTGATTAGAGTCCAACAGTGGGCACACACATCCAGGTGGAAGCACTTACGCTAATTCTTCATATCTGGAGAAAAGAGATTGAAAAATTAACACCCAATAATGATTGCTTTAAAAATAACAGATAGCCTCAGATGCCTTCTACCCCGGGCTGCTGACCCTGTGAATCCTCTGTGTCTCTGCTGCCTGCCAGTCTTGACCCTCCAACAAGCTGAGAAGCCAGGTTGGGTGATGGTGTGTTTCAGATACACGAGCCCTGCTCACAGGCTCCAGAAGATGACAGCTTCCAGATGTATGAGCCGCCAGGTCTGTTTGTTTGGAGTATGCGCCACAGCTGATGGCGAGATTAACGCTGGCTGGACAAGCGATGGGAGATTTGTCTGGTTTCCACAATGCCATGTTTATATTTCGTTGGGATTTCTCTTTCAAAGCTGACCTTCCGGTGACCTCCAGAGCTCTGTCCACTTGGACTGAGCTGTAACTTGTCCGTCCTCCTTCTCCTGTTGGGGGGTCACAATTCTGCAACAGAAGGGGCTGCTTTCGCAGCTTCCCCCTACTTCGTCCATGCCAGCTGTCCACCCAGATTTAGCCCCTGCAGAGTAGTCTGGTCTGTGGGGGTGGGGGTGGGGTATATGATTTAAACATTTTTTTTGGCTTCTAAAACAAATATGGAAATTAAAAAAAAATTATTTTAAAGGAGACCAGATTTAATAGAGGCCATTTTGCATAAATATAATGTTTTAACTTGGCACTATTTTGAAAAAAAAGTTGAGGGAATTCCTGCTATGTGAGACAGCCCTAAGTAATCGCCATACCCGTATGATTCTGTTATTTTATGCTGTCATCTCCTTTGCCCCTCACTGGTCCCCAGAACCTCTTCTCCATCCTCCTTCCTCCCTCCTCCCTCTGTCTCTTTGCTCATCCTCACCCCCTCCCCCCACCTCCCCCTCCCCTCCTTCCACCCACCTCCTCCTAAACTGCCCAAATCCTTTCCTCCCAGTGGATCTCTGGAGTTACTAGTGTGAAATCTGAAATGGTAGTAAATCTGGTTAATCACAGACTGACAGGAGGGAATTAGAAAATGTATTATTTCAAACCAGCTGTGGGAGATACTAGAGGCAGACCTGTCATTTGCATCCTTGGGGTTCTCATCTTGGTTCCAAGACCGTCCTCTTTGATAGGGTCTTGTCAGCAGAAGATGTGCTTTCCCTATGGAAGTTACTGGCGTTTTTATGGACTTCTGAGGTAACTGTAGAACCCATGGACAAGTGGAGTATGAAGCAAAGTTTGGGCCCCCGTGCTTAATGTGCTGTATGAGGTGTGGAAGAATTGGGCCCCACGGCGTTTCTGAGATGGTAAGCGAAACATAAACCAGGACATCCCAGCCCAGGCCCTACTTTAGGCTCTCCCTGGGTGGAACTCCCACCAAAGCCAAAAGGAACATGGAACTTGGATAGAGATGGAAGAGGACAGATTTCCTTATCCAAATTTTGGCCAACTCTGCAGCGTTAGCTGGCCCATGCAAAGGAGAGGCCGGGAGCAGGAGGCTTTGCTGCTGGCGCTTCAGAGGAGGCACGGGGATTTTCTCAGTGGGAACCTTCCTTGACTACACAGATATCGTCAGGGTCACCAAAATAGAAACAGTTTTGTTACTTGTTCTTTGCTTCCAAACTCTGAGTTTGAGTGCTTTATGATAATACTTACGAGATTCTTTTACTCTTAAATTGGGTTTGGAGTTGTTTTTTTCTTTGCATTGCAATCTTAGTTTTCCTACATGTATCTTCAGATTTGACAGAAGTAATTAGCCTTCCAAAACAGTAGAATGCTGCCACTGAGAAACTGGTGAACGGTTGTGAAGGTTTTTAGGAGTTTGGTTTGCGGAAAGGTACATGCTGTCTTCGATCCCCTGGCTGTTCCATTGTATTTGGTTTAGAGCATAGCTGGGAAAACAGCGTTCGTGTGTTAGGGAAACTGCGTCATTGGTGGGCAGTCAGGTACCTGCTCAGGAACGACATATTTGTTGTCAGAGAGATTTATAATGTGGAGGAGGTGTAGGACCTTATTTCTAATTCAGAAACCCACGCGCAAGTTGGCCCAAATAGTCCACACTGCATGTGGGTCCCCAAATACCACTGACTGTGAAGGCGAGGCTAGTGAGAAGCAAGTCTCCATACAACAGCACAGGCTTTATTTATTATTGTTAGGACCAATGAGAAGAAACAGTGGACTTCCTCAAATTATCAACCAAGATAGTTTTCAGCTATTGATGAAACATGGACAGAAGTAAGCAAAAGGAGCTGGAAGTGGACTCTGTTAAGTTGATGTGCAAGATTTTTTTCCCCTTAAATTATTGCTTAAGGGCTTCTGGCCCCTAGCTCAGGAATCCTGCCCAAAAATGCCAGATGTATTACACAGTCAAGTACTGCAATGTAAACAGCGTTCTGTGCCATGAGGCAGGGTGGTCCATCTCCCATTTCAGAAGAGTGGGGAGCTGGAAAGGGCAGGAGAGGGGTAAGCCCTCTGCTCGCCAGTGAGCACAATCCTGGTCGGGTCGTTCGTGTTTTTGGCCGCACAGTCAAGATTTGGAACTACAGAAACCCAGATGAATTAATGCTTTGGACGGGCAAAGAAAAGCAACTTGAATTGGGATGCCAAAGAGAGCAAGATGTGGCTTGGATAATGTTGCTTCATTGGGTCAGAGAAGTTTATAAAATGTAGAACAGAAGGAGGGGGGAGCTGATAGGAAGAAAGCTATTGTCTTCATAGCAGCATCTGTGAGCATCACGCTTTTCTTCTGCTGTGAGCTAAATTGAAAGGTGAGCAAAGCAAGACAAGGACAGGCCAGCTTCCTTCCCCACCCCTCCTGTGTCTGGGAAAGCCTGCTGGGTTGGCACACCTTCTGTGTGTAAACCCAGGAGTTTTCACAAAGCTGCTCTGATGTTTTGTAGCACTGGGGGTAGCCCAAGAAATGTTGCAAAATAAATAGCATTCCAGTTTGCTCCCAGTTTCTAAATTTGAGCGAAGATTTAGTCTACTAATGATGATCATTGGAGGTGAGAAAGGAACTGGGCACTTGGGCCACCCCTCCAGTAGGACATGTTTCACAGTGCTGCGGGACCTTCTCTGTGCATTCAGATATACTAGCACCAAGCGTCCCTTAGACTGAGTCAATTCAGGGTTTTTAAAAATTAATATGAAGGTATTCTGTGAGTTAGGAGGAAATGGAGTTTTAGTTTGAATTTGGGGAATTGTTAAAACAACCTGCAATAATATTACCCCAACTTAAGAAATCCATTTTATAGAGAGATCCAAGAAAATTGCTTTAAGAAACAGTGATGATAAAAACAGGAATTTTGAGATTAAAGAAAATGTAGGCTTCTTGATGGTCTCTCTCCCTCCCCCACCACTTTTCTTTCTTTTTGAATTCTCTCATCTTCCCCACCCCCATCCCCTGATTTCCTTCGCTCCTTTAGTGGGGAAACCGGAAAACCTCACAAAATAGATGTAAATATCTCACAGTGTCATCTTAAACGAAAGGTTTCTAAGAGAGAAAGTGACAGAAGGATTTTCCCTACCTGCCTAAGAAATTATTTCTTTCCTCTTACCTGATTTTTCCCCCATGAGGTTTATACGTTGTTGCAATAATTAGAAAAATGATAAATATGATATCCTCATTTTAGTCCACACATGATCCAGAAAAAAAAACTTTCACACGTTTAATACCTTGCTTAATTGCAAACAAAGGCTGCAATTTGAGAGAATTGGGATTAGGGCTAAATATCTATTAACTGCTCTTTCTAGAGATTTGAGGAATAGGATGACCCTTTTTTTTTCCTTTTTTTTTTTTTTTAAATAGGCTACAGTTTCACATGGCTCCCAAAAGAAATCTCTCTCCCTTTTTGTTTCCCACACCAATTGATTTATCATTTTGCTTGCAAGCAGATCCAGAATGTTAGGGCAAGAACACACTCACTTTTTTCTCGTAACTTTTTTGTTGCGGACCGAAACCAGTTGACTTGAATAAATTTTTCTGAGGCCTGAATGTAGCCAGCAACGTGGAAAAATCTTGCCATTCAGGGCTGTCTGAATGTACATTTCAGCCACACAGTAAGCTGCATTGGTAGGCAGTGGACTGCTAAATACCACCATTTTTCGCAGCAGCGAGTTAGACAGGCGATTAGCATAATTAGCACTGAGCAGCTATACATATGGTAATGCTGAGTGTGTAAATGCCAGCTGCGGTGTAAAATTTATGTCAGGGGTCGGCAGGGCTGTGCGAAAGTATTGTGTTCCAGCTACAGGTCAGGGCCGCCAAAGCTTACCTCCTTTTCTCTTGTTGGTGAATACGCCAACAGAAGAGAAAGACAGAAATATAACAGATACGGCTTTGATGGAACAGCCCAGTTCTGTGCAAGAGGGACCATTCTGTAAGACACACACACGCACACTCATACACACTTACAGAAATCCCATTACTTTCTCTGCAAATTGTGTTTACTTCATGCAGGGTCCGCATGAGCAGCGGCCAGGATAGGGGGTTTGGGTGGGTGAACAGGCCAAATGATTTCCTAGGAGGAAAACTCAGTCACTGAACTTTTAGCAGGAGTTAAGAGTTGTGCTTCTGTTTTTCTCCCCATCCTCTTGCCCCCCCCCCATTCCTTCCACTACTCCTGCCCACATTGTTTTCCTTCAAATTAAAGGGGGAATCCCCGCTGGAGGGGATGGTGTTTTTCCTTTAGAAGAATGGGAATTAATCATGATGGAGGTGTTAGCACTGAACGTTATGTAAGGTTCCAGCAGTGCGACTCTTCCCTAACTGCTTGACTGGTTTTAGCGAAGGGCTAGAAGTTTCTTTGTGTGTTGTGGCAGCTGTGCTCATCATTCCATGTACTGCCACTGTCAGACCCATTAAGTTCTTTATAGATAAGAAAACAGTCACATACTCTCGTTGGAAAGGAGGACAGTCTTGAATGGCTCATGCCCTTAGAAATGCACAGTGGGGGAATTTATCGCTATGATGAGTGCATGCGTTTTGCACAGGAAGCATTTTTTCTGCCTTCCCCCCCTTTTTCAGTTGGTGGCTATAAGGAGTGGTTGGTGGTGACAGAATATAATTCACACCACGCTGACCTGGTGATGAAACTTCCTCATGGCACCAGGGGGTCCTTATGCACCGGCCCCTAATCCAGCTAATCCTGATGGCAACAAAATCATGAAAGTGGCCCCCAGTGACGGGCGTCTCCCCACACAGATGCAGAGGGAAGTTTCGGTGCGGGAGATAAATGGGGCCAGCGTGGTGTTCCACGGGGCCAGGGAGCCTGTGTGGGAAGGTGGAACTCGCATTGTCTTCTCGCCCATGCGTGCTGGAGTAGGAGGCCAGTGAAAAGAGGCCTGGGCTGGATAATGGCAAGAAGACCGTTGAGAGCAGAGGGGTGATGTCAGCCCACAGAAGCTGGGAGAAGGGAACTGGGGTTAATGTTATGCAACAGCCTGAACGCCGTGTAAGCACTTGGGTTTTGTTGTTGTGTAAGCACTTGGGTTTTGTTGTTGTTACTTAGTTTTCTGTTTTTATTTTTTTCATGAAGACTTTGGGAGGCCCTAACTAAGCACTCAGAACTTGATAAACAGCGTGCTCCGTTTGGTCCCTGAGTTCTGCTTCTTGGTCCAGCATTGCCTCTGAGCAAGCATGCTGCTCTGTGTCGACCCTCCCAGGCCCGCTCAGCTCCTGCGGGAGGTCAGGGCTTGGGTCTGCATCTGCTTGCTGGTAGTACTTGAGCATGCCAGGGAAATCACGTTAGGACCTGGGACAGTTCACCGCTGGGCACGTTCGCAATTAGGGATAGAGCAGAGCTCCACTCTGCTGCACCCTGCCAGAAGCCAGGCACATCCTTGGGCCTGCAGGCTGTGACTTTGCTTGGCCTGTCTCTGGTGGGGTTGACTGCAGCCCTCATTTGCCACAGCACCCAGTGACCAATGAAGAATGCCCTCCCAATGGACGCACTGTCGTCTTGGGAGCTGTGGCTCTGTAAGGAATACCAGGTCGGGGAGCTGTGGCAGGCAGCAGGCCCAGGGCGGGCAGAGTGCTGGGTGACCTGATTGTGTCCGACAGGGCAAGCGGGCGGCTTCAGGGAAAGCCATTCAGAGGAAGCAGCCTGGGCAGGAACAGATGGCACCACAAACAGCTGGTATGGGGCTTGCAGCAGGCGCACGCTCGAAGCCTCCTGCTCCTCCTACGTTCGGCCCTCCTCGTGTCTCTGGAGAGGTGCAGGGATGTGTCCTGCTCTGGTCTTGTTTCTGTGGTTTTCATCTCCCTGGGCTCACTTCATGAAGGCACATTCTCTTTGGGCCATCTCATTCTCGAATTCTCCCGTGGCAACACCCAAGGGCATGGTCCCTCCAGGAGAAAAACAGCCCAGAAGCTGAAGCAGCAGTTGGCTCATCATGAATAAAAGAGATGCGTGGAAGAGTGACTAAAAGTTACAGCCCAGGTCTTTGCAGACAGTTGCCCAAATCACTGAATCTTCCTTTTTATCAGTTTGGAAAATGAGCTGCTCTTAATAATTTTGCGGTTACATCCTTTGAGAGATTTGTACTTTTCAGCCTCACAATAACTAATCGCAACATTGAAAGAAAGACTTGAAGCAACTATAGGGGGAAAACTCTCTGGAGGCTGAGAGAGTTCACTGGGCTAGGCCAGTGCAGGTGCTTGCTTGTGTAGACACAGACGCCATTTTCCTAATTGGGCTCTGAGTGGGTGCTTTTCAGGCTGAAAGGGTCGTTTGTTTTGACTGATTGACTTTCTGAGGCTTTGGGGAGAATTAATATCTTATTCAGATGATTGTCTGTTCCCAAGGCTCTGTATTGAGGCTGTTCATTCGTTTCTTCATCTGTTACGCTGCATGCGCGTTGAGCGCCCGGTGCGCTGAGGTGAGTGGGCAGCAGACAGTGCCTCCCTCAAACGACGTGGAATCTAGCGGGGAGAATCTTCGCTTGGTCCCTCAGATCGTCCTTATGTGGATCTCAATAAGCCTTTGCTAAAAGTGTTTTGCATGAATGCCACAGTCACCTGTTAAGCTCTGTGCGAAAGGCCGTGCTGAGGAAGGATGCAGCAGGAGAGCATCGTGAGGGGGACGTCTGTCTTCCATGGACTGGAACAGCATTGACCCAGAGCTGTGGGCCCCTGGGCGGAATGGTTTGCCACCTGTACTGGCCCTTCTTCACCTTAGAAGACTGTGCTTGGTTTGATTGGTGAGGAAAGGATCAGCAGAGCTTGCTCAGGAACTTCTTTGCAGCAGCGATGCTCTTCACGCTGCCTCCTTCAGAGAATGGGGGGAAGCCTCAGGTTTCTGGAGAACAGGATGGCAAAATTTGCAGGTACTGAGGCTTCGGGCCGCCTGTTCTCTGTGCATCCTCGTCTCTCCACCCTTTCTAAGACAGGCCTTCTGGGACCAGGAGGAAAATGGCCTGTCCACTGCCACCCATGGGGCTTTGCTGAAAAAAACTATCTTCTCAGTGGCAGTGAAAAATCTGGGAGGCAATGTTATTGTTCTTTAAATAGAAATATCAGCTCTTTGTCCTGTGTAATACTTCTGTGCATGCTAAAGGCTCTAGCCATGAGCTTACTATAGTCTGGGGTGTGGAGTTTGGCCCTCTCAGACTCCTGTCCCTGGCTGGCGCTCAGGAGCCACGAAGCTCTCAGGGCAGTGGACTCGGTTAAAGGTTCGGTTCTGCCTGCTGTCCGCTGGGTGACTGCAGAGGGTTCCTGGACCCAATTCCATTGTGTGTGTGGACGCCTCCCCACACCAACCAGCAGTCCTCGGACACCAGCACTGTCTGCCTGGAGATGGAATCATATTCCACAGGTTAAGGATTCAGTCCTACAAGACTGCCCCCCACTTGAGATGCCGCTTGCAAGCCCAGGTTGTTACCCATGTTTCTGACCACCTGGCTGTAAATCGGAGGTTCCTGTGACCCCTCCTCGGGTCGATTAATTTGCTAGAATGGCTCACAGAACTCAAGAAAACCCCTTTCCTCACTAGATTACCAATTTATTACGAAGGATATTGAGGATAGGAATCAACAGCTAGATGAAAAGATACATGGGGCGAGGTCCTGAGCAAAATAGCTCCTCTCCTCATGGACCGTGAGCCCAGCACAGCAGCACGTGGACGTGTCTGGTTCCCCAACATGGAAGCGCTCCAAAAAGCATCAAGGAGCTGTCCTTTTGGGTTTTTATGGAGGCTTCATTACTAAGTCATAAGATTGACTAAGTCATTGGTCATTGGCAGTAGTTTCAACCTCAAGCCCCCTTCCTCCCCAGAAATCCAGGGGCGGGCCTGAAAGTTCCAATCCTCTCATCACATGACTAGTTCTCCTGGCAACCAGCCCCTACCCTTGAATGGCACCCAAAAGTCACCTTCCTTAAGGGAAACTCCCATTTCACCCTTCTGGCTCTAAAGTGTTTTTTCAGTAACTGAGGAGAAGAAAACAAATATTGTAACAAAAGATGCTCCCATTGTTCTTATCACTCAGGAAATTCCAAGGGTTTTGGGAACTGTAAGCCAGGAACTGTGGACAAAGGCCAAATATATCTGAGAAATATATTTGGGTTGTCTGATTGACCAAGTATATAATATTTCTTATAAATCACAATATCGCAGTGATCTTGGGCAAGTCACCCTACCTCTGCAGCTACGTTTCCTGCTCTGTAAAGTAAGGGTGATGATACATGCCCGGCGAGAGATAAGTGGGTGGATGCCTGCTCAGCTCCTGGTTTAGGGTCTGGGAAATTTCGCATACATTGTCAGTCCTCACACCATCCTACGAGGTTAGTAGTAGCATTTTTATCCTATTTTACAGAGAAGGTTACTGCAATCACCTGTATCAGGGGATGTCCCAAATCTCAGTGCTTCAAGTGGAAGTCCTGGGACATGGGACCCGGGTCTTCTGATCCCTTTTCTCATTGCTGTCGAGCCCAGCTCGCCCCATCTTGATGGGAGAGCGGCGCTCATTCAAACATTTATAAATAAGTAAATAATGAGTGTGAAAGGGCTTTGCAAATGGAAAGCAGCTCACAAGTATAAAACGTTATTTTGTATCCCAGGATCCTGAGATAACATTTTTCCTGAGTCTTGATCAAAGAGGTTTTTGTTGTTATTCAAGTTGTGTTTGGGAGAAGGGAAAAAATAAAAAATATGAGGACATCAGAATGTGATACAGTTGCATGTTGGTTTTGGATTGAGCTTGTTTTTAATTTAGATCTCTACCAAGTAGCTTTCATATTTATTTTTCTCTTTTTGTCACACGGAAGTCTTTAATTATACATGTTCATTGAAGAAAATTAAGAAATAGAGATAAATCAAAAAAAGGGAAATGAGTGAATATTAGCCATAAGCCAGCACAGAGCAATAAGGGCTGTTCACATGGCTGTCAGTTTACCTACATCTGCGTCACAAATACTGGATCTTATGGTTCATTCTGCTCAGCAGTCAGAAATAACTATGCAGTATTTCATGAACATCTGATTATTTTTAAAATAATCTTGAAAATGGGAAAGAGAAGGGAGGAAACTATTTTCTTCAGACCGCGCCTGTAATTTCAGTCGCGTGAATGGCTTCTGGGGGCTTCCTCAGAGCACAGCTTCACACTGGCCATGAGAAGAAGCCAGCAAGATAAGGAACAGCTCTGAGCCTCATGTCACTCAGCTGTCGTTTAGGAAAGGCATTGGCTAGGGTAGCAAAAGTCAGGCGAGTCTGTGAAATTGCTCTGTGGAGAGGGGTTTCTGTGTCTGGTGGCTGGTCCACAGCACCTCGGGTGAGTACTGATGTAAGACTGCATGAGTGCCGTGCAGTTTATGACCCAGGTATACCCGAGAAGGAGCTAAGTCTGCCAGTGCACCCACGTCAGTGACATCATTACGGTCTCACCGAGCTCCTGCCAGGCTTGTGTTCTTTCTCTCCCGGCAACCAGCCAAACCTGAGGGCTTTGCAGTTACCGGTTCCCCTGCCTAGAACACTGTTCCCCCAGCTCTTCAAAGTCAGCGTAAACATGACTTCCTTTTAGGTCTTTCCGGGCCACTCCGTTTGAGGTGGCCTCCCCTCGCAGTAACTCACGTGCATCCATCTTTGTTTCGTCCACGGCACCTGTCACGCCCCAAGATGACCTTACTGGCTGGCTGGCTGTTTGTTGCCTGTTGGCTTCACTGGTCGGTGAGCCTCTCAGAGCAGAGAGCACCCGGTCTCGCCCACTGCAGCGCCCCGCTGCTCAGCAAGTAACACGCACCCCGGGTGCTCGCGGGACGAGGAATTGTGGCACGACTGTAAAGTCAAGTGGATGTCAACTAAACTTTTTAAAAGTTACTGAGTAGTTTTGCAGAAACATTCATATTTGGTTAAACATGAAATGAAATGTTAAGTAAAATATGGCCATGTGGTATGTAAAAATAAATCAAATTTAACTGTACTAAAAAGTAGGATACAGCATAGGTAGTTGAGGAAACTTTAGAATTCGGGGTCTTTCAATTCTGCTTGTTTGGTCCGCCCGTGATGATGAGCTTGTCTTGGTTGAAACCAGTTGTGACATTAGCAAAATACTCATATTTCTCACCAGAGCAAAGAGATAGAACAGTGGAAAGGTCTTCAATTCTAGAGACATGACAAATATACACCTTCATTAAAATATGTGTTTATTGAAGTATATATCTTAAAACATCCGTAAAGGTGACATTATGTAGTCCCTGAGGTGCATTTTCTATCTTGTAGGAAATAGCATCATTTCTGAAAGCCCCTGTGATAAAAAGACTCGATCCTTTGTGAGGCTGGTCTGGAAGAGTGTAGTCCAGGTTCTCAGCGGCTCGAGCCTCGGATTTGACTTTTATTTTGTGTACACCCTTCTCTCCCGTCATCACCTTGTTGGCCATAGTTCCAGGGGCTGCCCTGCTGGGGGCGGGCGGCATGTGCAAGGTGGGGGGTTCTGTGGTCCCACTTCGTTATTGGTGTTTGTTGTTGGTTTTAATTCACCTGAAGTTTTAAGCCTCAGTAAAGGTAAAAGGAAGTGTGGCTTTGTAAGCAGAATGAGAAATCGTGTGCTGTGCCGGTGCCTGAGGAGGCAGGTGGAAATGCTCATGATTTATAGGTGTGGGCCCTTGATGTTGTGTAGCCAGAGAAAGCAAGGGGTGAGCTTTTTTTCAAAAAGGCTGTTTGGAGCTCCTTGGTGTGTAGCTTTTCAGAAGTGACCTCCGGACTGACAGTTGGCCTTTTAGCCTCAAACAGCTTTTCTAACTCTAGAGCATATGGATTGAGTGTCATTCAGCTCACCAGTTAATGAGTTGAAATAATGCATGGTGATTCCTGCCTGGAGAAGCCAGACCCTGCCTGCAGGCAGCTTTAGTAGGGCTCCTGAAAGGCCTGTGGCCTTACCACAGTTCCTCCTCCAGCGGTTTCCTAGTTTTCCTGTGGCCTTGCTTTAACTCCAAATTGATTACAAGGCCTAAGCAATTCCCCAGGGCGTTTGTCAAAGTTTTCTGCACAGGGAGTCTTAATACTTTTTGTAACCAAATTGGTTTTGTAATGAACCAATTTCCCTGTCTCTTCCCCTCCCCCTTTCTCCCTTCCCTTCCTCTCCCCCGCCCTCCCCCTCGTCCTCCCCTCCCGCTTCCAGTCCCTCTCTGACAGGCACGGGATGTTCAACCTCACCTCACAGAGTTCCCAGGTGGCCTTGGCCATCTGTGTGAACCTGCTCAGAGGATCCTGCCAGTCTGTGAATCTGGACTAGGTTTTCTAATGAGGGCATTATTTGCTTTTTAGCCTGCCCCCTTGTTTATAAAATATGCCAAGAGAACGAAACAACCCGCCGTTCCCAGTACTTACTTACTTGCCCCAACCAAATGTTTATGTCCTTGAATACTAAACTTGGAGCAAAAGGGTTCCTCCTCATGGGAAGGCTTACGGGACCGCTGAAGCTTCTCTCGGAACTATAGCTGAAGGCCTGTTTTGGGTCAGCATTCAGCATACCTGGGACTAGGAGCTGTTCACACTCACGTGCTGGCCTTGGAGTGTGTGCAGGGAGGGGGCTCTAGGATTCTCTTTCTGCCTGCCCCCCTCTCGGCCCCTTCCCCGGGGCCCCTTCCTCCTGACCTGGTTGGATCAAAGCACCCTCTCCAGAGCTTCCCCTCGCTGGGGCCGTCCCCACACACCTGCCCGATTGAGAAATGAACCTCCCTTCCCACCACACATCCCAGCCAGGGGCAGCCTTCTGAGCCCAGCTTGTTCTAAAACCACAATTGAAACACAACCCAGGACCTGAGGAAGGAGACGAAAAGGCAGTTTGCAGTAACAGTGTCACTGCACCTCATTGCTTTGGCCGGCCTGCTGGAGAGCCGGGTGGGTGCTGGGGTGGGGGTTCTGGCCTCAGCAGCAGGCTCCGAATCACCTGGGGAGCTTCTGGAACACAGGCTGCCTGCCCCCAGGCACCTCAGAGCCTGGTATCTGTGTTTTCTGGATGCTGACCAGGTGAGTCTGATGGAGCCAGGTTCCAGGACCTGCCCATAACAGCCACGGCTGATCCACTGGGTTCCTCTCAAGTGGGATTTCCTCGTGCACATCTAATATGAAGCACAGTATTTATCTTCTCCTGGCACATTTTGTGCTGAATACTCATTTGCCACCTTTCCTATGTTTCTTTTTAGACAGGGAGAAACATTTCCTTGTTACCTTTGCCAGATTATGCAGGAGAAGAGTGTAAATTGAAGCCATTTATCTTGAAATGAGCTGCAGGGGCACATTGTTTATACAAGTGAAAGAAATTGTAACGGAGCTGTTGGGTCTGGTCTGTGAGGAAAAGGTGTCTGAGTTTTCGCTCCCCTCCCCCTCTGTCCATGTCGGGTGTGTGTTAGAAGGTGCCCGGAGCACGCGTGCATTAGGTTTGCATATGTGGCAGTCACAGTTAATAGGTTTGGTATTTTTTGTATGTTTGTTATTGGTAAAGTTAACATTGCCAATAATATTAGAGTAAATGTTAACCCTCAAACATCAGCCACGCGTTCTCCTCACCAGACTTCATTTATTGCCTATCCTACGCTTCTTGGTGGGGTAACAGAATGTGAATTTGTGGGTATTTTGCTGTTCTAATTGATACCTGTATCTGTTTGTTAGTTGGTGGACGAGTAAGTCGTGAGTTAAATTATACTCGCCAGAAGATTGGAGAAGAGGCTATGTTTAATCCTCAGCTCATGATCCAGACCCCGAAAGAAGAAGGTGCTAACGTCCTGACGGCAGAAGCGCTCCGACAGCACCTGGACTCGGCGCTCCAGGCCAGCCGTGTCCACGTGTACATGTACAACAGGTGAGGCCGAGGGGAGAGGCGGCTGGCTCAGACCCTTTGTTCAGTAAGTAAGGCTGCCCTGGAAATATACCTGGAGTTAGTTCAGATAGTTTCTTAATGAAATGATCTTTTAAAAAATCTTGGTTTGTTTCTAGAGTTTGGTAACAAATCAAATACTTCATAATATATTTTCAGTAAATACCCAAATGAATGTGATCCTTCAAGGAGCCACGTGGCTTTCAAACACTTCTTAACTGAGTGGTTGGTGGGAACAATTTATTTTTCTGCAAGAGAGATGAGGAAATGGCAGTGTAGACATATTCAGTTGCCAGGGAGAATGAGGGAAAAAAAACCATGAAAATCTGTCCTTGTCCATCCACTCTCCACGACCGTCACTGGGTTGGCTCTAAGACCCTTCTAGCTGGAGACAGAGTCCCAGGGCCCACAGGACCTGGGAGAAGGCAGCTCCCTTCGGCGTGCTCTTCTTTTTTCTCGGCGCGCTCAGTTTCAGATCACCTGTGCTGTTGTCCTCAGAACGTCCCAGAGCAAGAGCAGGTGGATGTATGTATGAAAGTGCTCCGGAGACCGTCAGGAGAGGTTTCAGTGCTTTTGTCAGGTCAACGTGGTGGAGAATGCTTCCCCCCCAAAACCTGCCCAACTGCCCCTTCCCATCCCCCTCCCTCGCCCGTCCACAAGGAGCTGGAGGGGAGGCAGCAACCCAGTGCAGTTCTGCAAAATTTTCAAGTGGAGGCCCCGTAAGAGCCTGGAAATGACTGTCCCAGGGCCACTGTAAACATTTCCCATACATTCTTAACATAATGGGACCCTTCCTTAAGAGGGCTTGTCACTTACACACTTAAGGAGATGTGAGTGTCTGTACAATGACGTTACACTCTTAAGCTGAGATGGAACCAGAAAACTTTTATGTATTGGAATGATGAACTTTAAAGAACATCTAGTTCAACCCATCTCATTTTTTAGGTGAGAAAACTGAGAATTAGATTAGTTAGAACATTTGTCCAAATTCATACAGTTATTAAATAGTAGAGACAGGTTTCAAACCCTTTCTTTGGGCTGCAAGCCCAGTGGCTTTTCTAATGCACAGCCATGCCCTTCTCAACGAGCAAGTGGAAGTAAGAGTTAATTGATGAAGTGATGTCGAGAACCTACTCATACAAGATAGTCTGTGTTGATGCCATGTGGAATTACAATGTAAACATGTACGTGGATGGATGTGTGGGGGGATGGATGGATGGATGGATGGATGGGTACCTGGGGCCCTGCTCTCAGGTGCTGACAGTCTAGCGAGGGAAAGGACAGATGTCAGGACAGATATGCATGTAGACATCCAAACACAGGCAGTCCCACTGCAGGCCCTCCAGGTGTCAAGCAGGAGATCTGACAGCAGTGCTCTAGAGTTCAAGAGAAATGGGTCATTTTGAAGAGGACTAGTCACGGAAAGCGTAGTGGGAAGGCAGCGGTTCGGCGGGCGCTGCGGGATGGGGGGGAGGTTCTCCAGGGAAGGGGGCACAGTCCAGAACACGTCTTTGGGTGACCAATAAAAGAGAAAAAGGAGACAACAAAATAGAGCACTTTAGAGAGAGTTTATTTTGATTTTTTTTTCTGTTGGATTTCCCATCCCCACCCTTTCCAAATCTCCTCTTTTTTCGAGTTAGGTTTATCTTCCTAATTTTACGCTCAGAAAGGCATGGACTTATGTAGCACCCTTTTAGAGACAGCAGAACTCTGCAATAATAGATAGGTAATGGAGTTAATTGTGGATCCGGATATAGAATGTCATTGCTATAGGACAAGTCTAGGGCACTGTAAGGTGAGAATCCATCTACCTGGCAGTGTGGTTTACAGCATTCGTGGTTAACAGCAGGAAAGCTCGTTTTGAACGCTATCTGTTAATAAGGGCATATCTACCAGTTAAAAACAGTCAGTAATATTTCCCCACCTGAATATGTGTTAACACTTTATAAACCTTACTAATCTAGTCCCTGCTTATTTTGAATTTGTGATAATTCAACTCTGAGTTATGTGCCCTGAAGTTGTTTAATGTATGTAGAAAAGCAAATTAATGGTGTAAACAAGATTATTGGGACAACACTTAAGAAAACAAGACTTTTCAAGTACTTGGTAGCATTCATTTACATAAACACCCACATGTTAATTACGATTGAGTGTTATCTATTCATTAGAGCAAGCTGGTTGAGAGTCTGCTTGGCAAAGCTCTGCTCGCTTTGACAGATACTTAAAAGTGGTCGACATTGTCCTTCTTTCTATATGTTCTTTGGTTCTGATTTCCTTACTTTATGTCAACGAGAAATTTTTGTCTCTGCTTTTAATTTTAATAGGCAGTGGAAATTGGAACATTTGTGTTATAAATCCGGAGAACTTATCACAGAAACAGGTTACATGGATCAGGTATGGGTTTGTTTTTGTTTGCAAATAAATTCTCAGGAATTCTCAAAAACACCCCCGTGGTATGCGGTAGCCTAATGTGTGGCCTATTCTTTTTAACTTTGACAGATAATAGAGTATCTTTACCCTTGTTTAATTATTACACCTTTGGACTGCTTCTGGGAAGGGGCGAAGCTACAATCTGGGACAGCATACCTACTGTAAGTGTGGGATCTTGTTTTCTGATGCCGGTGATTTCTAAACTCTAGAACGTTTCCGATGTTACTTTATCATTGTTTATTCTATTCCAGTTTTGAGCAAGAAATAAGAACATTGAAATTCCATGTGCATTTTTTGAGTAAATAGTTGGGGGAGAGGAGACTTCAGCAGAATGTTTTTCCTCTTTTAAAAAAAGAGTTCTGTAGGCATCATTAAATTTCATTCACTTTTACCAGTCTATTTATATGCAAATAAATGCAAATTATTTGGAGTATGTGTGATTTTTAACTCTTTAAAATGTATGCAGTTTTGCAGACCAAGCACTTTCATAGGTTTAGGTGATTTTTAAGGAGAGAACTTGTTAGCGGGTACATGTCAGAAGTAAGTATTTTGAGTTAAAGTTCAAGATCTTCTTGTGAAGTGAAATGCTAGCCTTTCTTTGGATCACATTAATGACGTTTGCCGGGGAATCTGCTATCAGTGAAGGCCGTGGTGGGGAGGCTTCACAGGTTAGCAGTTGGGTATTATATAGACTGCGTCGTTTAAGGAATAGTTGTTAATCAGTGTAGACATTTTCAGTTAATTGTGCGAGAGTTAGTGCTTGGGTTATTGTTTCTGTCCTAGCTTGCACATATCTGCAAAAGCAATTTGGAGTGGCCATACCCTGACCTTCAGTGTACAGTTTTAGATGGGAAATAAGGGGTTTTGTGTTTTCTGGTTGGGAGATTCTGAATAATGACTTCAGCCTGGGTAAGCAGCTACAGTGTGGTTTGAACCACATAACAGGCAGCCAAAAGCCTTTCTGGTCTGTCAACAGCACAAATTCAAAAGTGAATGTGGGGGGAAGTGGCCTTGATGGCGGTGATGGCAGAGGCTGCAGGGGGCTTGCGGGCTTGACTGCCAGTCTGTCAGAGAGAGCTCATAAGTATGGGATTATTAAAGGTAATGGAGATCAAATGTTTTGATTGATGACATTTACAAAGCATTTATTAGGCTGACAAGTGCTAATTTGACTTTGTGATTCCTTCTCCCTCCCTGACCCCCTTAATTTTGAATCTCACTCTTCTGCTTAGAAGCACCCATTGGCTAATTTCGTTTTTAGGTATTAGATACGATATATCTGCAAGGCAAGATTCTTGGGTGCCTTCGTTAATTTACAGCCTCTCTGTTTGCGATCTTCATTCATGAATTATTTTCCTGACTTAGGTTTTCATACAGATACCCCTGAAAGGAGCGTGTGTTTCTTATGCCAGGGCCCAGAATTGAGCATTACCAGAAAGCCTCATGCAATCCAGATGCGATGTGTGCAGTGTTCTCGTGACTTTACTAAGGGCCTGGGAGCCTCTTCATTTGCTCACCTCCTAATTTCTTTCACAGAGGTAAGCCTCCTTTACAGTGGACAAACTTTGACCCTTTGGAATTCCTAGAAGAGTTAAAGAAAATAAACTATCAGGTGGACAGCTGGGAGGAAATGCTGAATAAGGCTGAAGTTGGTCACGGTTACATGGACCGGCCCTGCCTCAATCCAGCGGATCCAGACTGCCCCGCCACAGCCCCCAACAAAAACGCCACCAAAGTGAGTACAGCACTGATTCTCTCAGGAGGGACAGAGACGAAAACCTGATGGTTTCCCCCATTTTTAGTTCTATTATTTTAATTTTTAATATTTCATTCTCAACTTTTTTGTCCATGGAACTAAATTTGTTTATGGAGCTAAACTTTGCTGTAGGATTTGCCATATGCCTCTCATTAGCCTTGTTATTAATGTTCTCTCTGAAACAAACAAGCCCTTAATGCGCTGGATTTTAACAAGGCATGTGACCTGCCTACTAATTCTCGTCATTATGTGGCTGTCTTTTATTTTAGCCTCTTGATATGGCCCTTGTTTTGAATGGTGGATGTCATGGCTTATCCAGGAAGTATATGCACTGGCAGGAAGAGCTGATTGTGGGTGGCACTCTCAAGAACAGCACTGGGAAGCTCGTCAGGTAACCCGACACACAGGGAAATCCAAGCCCTCTATGTCTTGTCCTTTCCTCCGAAACCACTTCCCTTCTGACATCTCCAAGTGTATTGGTGTTAATACACAGCTGTCACCCTATCTAGCTGTGTCTAGTGTAATCGAATCTTAGGAAACCTTAGTGGACCAGACCAGCTCACACAAGCACCTTGTGGGGAAATTTTCCGGAGCAGATTTGTCGTTTTCATCAAGACTGCAGTGAGTCACTGCAGGGTTTTAGAAGATCTGCCAATTATGTAGAAAGTTGGGACAAGTGTGAAGCAGGTGAAGACATTGGTCCTAGCAAGTAAGCTTGAATGATGTGAGCTAAACTCCATTACAGACTGTCAAAGGAAAAGACCAACAAGTGATGGCTAAACAAGAGTTACCCTCATGCCCTCCTGGGCTCCGCTCCATCAGGTGTCAGGCTCTCGGCCTGAGGTCTCTCCCTCGGGGAAGCGGAAGTCTGGGATTTCTGCACAAGCGGGTGAGCGGTGCTGAGCCCAGCGTATCTGCTCAAGCTATCTACTTCTCCACCCTTCCTGTTTCACTGAATAGAAACTGAGAAAGGAAATTGCCTATTAATTTAATTTGGAGGTATATCTGTAAAAAGTTTGTCGGGTTACACCTGAAATATGGTACATCAGTCTATTAAATAAAATAATCGTCTGGGTCCCCTTTCAATGGGAGCATGTGCTCCTGTGGAAGGACTGAATGGCTGTGGGTGAGTTAGGGGCTCCGTCGGGGTTTTCTGCACTGAAAGCTGCTTCCCGGGGATGCTGATGTTGCTTCTTGTCACCCCGCTGCAGCGCCCACGCCCTGCAGACCATGTTTCAGCTAATGACCCCCAAGCAAATGTATGAACACTTCAAGGGGTACGAGTATGTCTCGCATATCAACTGGAATGAGGACAAGGCTGCAGCTATCCTGGAGGCGTGGCAGAGGACCTACGTGGAGGTAAATCACTGAGGTTCTGACACCCACCTTTGAAGCTCAGTACAAACCCCTTAGTTATGAAATAAATACTTCATTTTAACAACTTTTTAAAACATTTGTTTTTTCATTAGAATTTATTTACTAAACGGATTGTAATTCTGGGAACTTGGTGGGATGAAACCTTTTCTTTCCTTTACTTGATATTGAAAATCTTAGTATCTTGGCAATGCTAATTCTAATTGGGATGCCCTGAAACATTCTGGGTAACCAGTTGTGGACTCCTGAGCTGAGGCCTAACAGTGTTTAAAAAAACACTTGGTTAGGAAGAAAAGGTGTCTGGAAAACATTAGCAAGGCATAGAATCTGTTCACAGCTGCAGTCCCCTTAGTTAGGTCATGTGACAGGAGCTGGCCTTTGTTTCCCAAGCAGTGACCTCTGCTGAGCTGCATGTGACCTTTTGAAAGTGGCCAGCAAATGAAGGGGGGAGGGGTCTGCGTAAGAACGAGTTGTTTTGGATGAGGGGGACCGCAGATCCCTTGTAGGGTGATGGAGAGAATAGCCAACTGAGGCTAAGAGTAACGAAAGTGTTGGGGTGAGCTTCAGTCTCGCCACTCACCACAGCCCCCCCTGCTCACCACAGCCCCCCTGCTCACCACAACCCTACCTGCTCACCACAGCCCCCCCTGCTCACCACAGCCCCCCCTGCTCACCACAGCCCCCCCTGCTCACCACAGCCCCCCCTGCTCACCACAGCACCCCCTGCTCACCACAGCACCCCCTGCTCACCACAGCCCTACCTGCTCACCACAGCCCCCCCTGCTCACCACAGCACCCCCTGCTCACCACAGCCCTGCCTGCTCACCACAGCCCTACCTGCTCACCACAGCGCCCCCTGCTCACCACAGCCCCCCCTGCTCACCACAGCCCTACCTGCTCACCACAGCACCCCCTGCTCACCACAGCCCTACCTGCTCACTTGGTTAGCCATAGCCTTCATTGTCCCAGACCCAGGGTCATTTAGTGTTAGTTCAAGTTCAAACCTAAAGCATGTAGAACTCTTTCTAATGCATCATGAAAAAGTGGGGGTTGGGTGGAGGGGACGTGTCCCCCGAGGTCTGTGCTATTGAAGCTCCTTCAAGCTTGAATTCCATTTGGGACTTGATCCTTATGTTGTGACCACAGGTGGTTCATCAGAGCGTCGCTCAGAACTCCACTCAGAAGGTGCTTTCCTTTACCACCACCACCCTGGACGACATCCTCAAGTCCTTCTCTGATGTCAGCGTCATCCGGGTGGCCAGTGGCTACTTACTGATGGTAACAATCAATTCAGTTCTCCTGGGGAGTTTTGTTGTTTTTCAGTTTTTACCTTTCCATGACCGCTCCTGCTTTTTAACTGCTCTTAACACACACGTGCATCCAAGACAGAGAGAGCTCGGCTTCATAACGGTTTAGAAAGTGGTCGTTTGAAGCATTTGTACCCATTTGCAGTTTGCCCATCTTTGACTCATAGCATTTTGTGTGATGTCTGTAATGTAAATTGTTGTATAAGGATTTAATAAGTTCTACCTTTTGATTTGGGTGACGGGTGGGGGAAAACATTAGAATCCTTACACATTCTAATGTTTGGCTTTTGTTTGTGTCTCCCCCTCCCTTTTCTCCCCCTTCTCCAACTGCCCTCCGTTCCTTTACCTGCCCCCTCCCCACTGTTCTGCTTGCAGCTTGCCTATGCCTGTTTAACCATGCTGCGCTGGGACTGCTCCAAGTCCCAGGGTGCCGTGGGGCTGGCTGGCGTCCTGTTGGTTGCACTGTCAGTGGCTGCAGGATTGGGCCTGTGCTCATTGATCGGGATTTCCTTTAACGCTGCAACAACTCAGGTACTAAAGGAGCCATCCATTCGCTGTTTGTCAACAAACACCTTTCCCCAGGCTCGGCCCAGCCGGCCTTCTCTGTGTCCATGGCACGTAAGGGGTCTTCCAGCCTTTTCCACAAGGATGCCGCATTTCTCAGGGGAGTGCCATCTCTAAATAGACCGCTCGCAGTGGGCAGAAGATCTGAATGGGCTTGTTGATTAGTAGAGAAGCTTCACTTATCAGTGGAATGTAGACCATTAATTGGAGCAGTGGTTCCCAGACTTTAGTGGGGGTTAACGTCATCACTGGAGGGCTTGTGAAAACTCGGACATCTGGCCCACCCCTGAGAGCGTCTCATTCAGTCAGTCTGGGGGGCAGGGAGTTATCAGCGGCACTGGTCGAGGTCTCACACGCTCTGGGAACCGCTGCTTTAGATGGGTTAGACCCCTTCTCATTTGTTAATGTTGTATGTGGAGCTTAGAAATACAAATGTACAAGATCTCCTGTGAGCTAAAACTGCTAGACTCTAGGGATTTAACTGTCAGATGAAGCTAAGCTCTTCGCCATGAGTTAATGTCAGCTGTCCTTTGGGAGGCTGCTGGGGTGTTGGCAGCACCGTTTGTATAGAGCTTTAGAATGATCAGAAGTGGCCCTCACCTGTCTGATACACTGTGCTTCTTTTTTTTTTTTACTGCAGGTTTTGCCATTTCTTGCTCTTGGTGTTGGTGTGGATGATGTTTTCCTTCTGGCACATGCATTTAGTGAAACAGGACAGAATAAAAGAATCCCTTTTGAGGTAATAGAAAAACAGAAGAAGAAAGCTTTGGGACAGCCAAAGCCCCCTCTGCTCCTGAGTATTTGTCCTTTCATTCCTCTCAATCTGGCCCAGTAAATATTTTAGTCCCAAGTCAGATGACATGTTACTGGCTCTGAATAAGCAAAGTAAGTTAGAAGAATCTCAAGACACATTCCAAAGGCCATACTTGCTTCTCTGGGTTTTTTTTCATTTTGTTCCCTTCCCTTCCCTGGTTTTAAGTCATTTAAAAATTGACTTAAATCATTATCTTGCAGCTTTGTGCTTTGGGTGGTGATAACCGTGAACAACACATGACTCTGTAGTTACTACTGAAAACTTTTCAATGCCAGTGTCGGGGGTAGGCAGAGATGTATGTCCCTTTCACATCCCTAACGTCAGCATTATAAACTACCAGTTGTGTTGTTTTGCTATGTGTTTGAATTGTTCACATGCTCTGTGCTCTCAGGGGACCCGCCCTGTGAGCTCTCAGCACTGTGGTCTCTCGTCCTCAGGACAGGACCGGGGAGTGCCTCAAGCGCACGGGGGCCAGCGTGGCCCTCACCTCCATCAGCAATGTCACAGCTTTCTTTATGGCCGCCTTGATCCCGATTCCCGCTCTGCGGGCATTCTCCCTGCAGGTGAGTTTCCAGTGATGAACTCGGTGGGGATCCGTGAGCACTGTCCTAACGCTGCCCATCGCAGGTCTGCTGATCCCCACTGCCGTGCCGACGGCGCTGCTGCTGCAAGTGAAGTGGCAAGTGAAGTGGCATGCTGTCGCCCAGTGCCCCTGGGAGTGGATAGTGCTTCCAGCAGTAGCCCTGACACTCACTCTAAAAAACATTCCAGACTTCTGTCATTCTTTTCAAGCTCTAGAGCCCCGATGTTTGTGGCCTGGGTATTATCAAGACCTGCTGCCATAGGGAGTTGCCCCTTCCTTTCTAGTTAAACTAAAATAGTACCAGGGCCACTGCATGTAGGACCCTTGTAGGTCCTCCTCCAGACAGTCACGAGTCCTCTGGGTTGGTCCATGGGGCAGCCCGTGCTTGGCTGTCCCTGCTTCTAAACCCTATTCTCAGTTTCTGGGTTTATTCCTCTCCTTTGTTGGCACCCTCAGCCCAAACATGCCACCCTGTCTCCCTCGATTTCCCTAAAGCAGCCCCAACACAAGGCAGGTGTAGACAGCAGACTTCACTGACTGTGAGGATGAGGGTGCAGTGTAGCCCGCGCTAGGCGGTACCTTCCAGCTGAGCGCTGGGTACCACTGTATGAGAACATAGCCATTCTCTGCCTGCAACCGGATTCGTTGGTGGCCCTTGTTGCCACCTCTGTTTCATTGGCCAGCCTCCACAGTCTCTCCCATCCACTCTTCTCCTTCCTTTTGCTCCCATACTCCCCTCTCAAGCCACCCAAGAAAACTCAACATTCCTCTACCTTCCTTATGCAGAGCAGTTTGGCCCTCCGCATTGTTCTGCTCTCTCCTTTCAAACCTAGAGGCCATCAAAGTGTTGTTTTTAAACAAAGCCAGCTTATGTGAATGGTAAGAATGGAGAGTTCCCTAGGCTGCAGCCAGGGTCCATTCTGTGCTGGGCCTGAAGCACTGGCGTTGCCCTCCAGGGACCTGAGATTCATAGGGACCTTGAGATCGGTCAGTGCAGAGAGGACAAAGGCTACTTGGCCAGTTTGTGTTGTGGTCTTCCTAAGCCCAAAATGGTTTAGGGTTTTGATAGCTCAAGGACATTATTGAAGTTTTGTGAACTAAATTCCAATTTTAGAGCTTCAGCTGTTTTCTAAGAAAGATTAAAGGAGTAATGGCTTTTCCCTTTCTTTCTTTTTCTCTTACACTAGGATATGTGATTCATGAGATGGGCAGGTTTTTACAGGAAACTACTCTTGGTGTCAGTTTTTAAACTGTTGGTATCCAGCCTGTTCATACCGCTTTACTCTCTTTAATCACCAAAGGGTTCTAAGGACCGTGACCAGGAGGAGAAATCGATAAATCCCAAATTAGCTTTCTGTTTATATTTTTGTCAATATGTTTAGCTCTTTTTTAGTCTTCATATTTGAATTTCATTTCACTAATTACTGATAAAGACCTAACAACTAATGATTCTGTTGTGTTTAGAACAGTGGACTAGTTTAATATTTAGTGGAAGATAGAGCATGAGAGAAGATTTCATACCAATCACTAAAATACTAAAAATACTAAAGAAAAAGCGTATTTTTATTATAAATATATATGAAACTGTAACTAGAAATAGTGAGTGAATAGGCAAATAAAGTTAAGTCTGGAACTGGGACCAAAGCTCAGGAAAATGGGAATATATCTAACCGCTTAGTAATATGGAAGATAAGTACAAGGTGGCCGCCAGTCCTTGGTCCTTTCCGCAGAGGCGCGCCCCGCGGCGCCCTTGCGCGTCCTGGCCCTGCTCCTGCTCTGTGTGCAGCAGGTGCATATGGAGGAGCTGTCTTTCAGCAGTGGGACCCTCTCTTCGGGACTCTCCTCTCCTGCTGGCCTCCCCTCGCTGTTCCGTGTCTGCTCTGCCTCATGCTCCCTCTTCTCTTCTCGTCCCCTCGCCCATGTGCTCCTCTCCTCTCTCACTACCCACTGACAATTCATCAAGGCACACTCTCCTTTAATGATATCCTATGGTGTGGTGGTCTGAAAAGCTCCATGAGCTTTCCTTATGCCTTTTAGAAAATCCAGTATGCTAAGTTCTCCCAAGGTAAGCGCCTTACTGAGATGAAATGAGTACTGTCAGTTCTGCATTTCTATCCAAGCTGGTGGAGTATCACTTTAGAAAGTTGCATCTACAGCTTCCAGGAGTCCTCATTTATTCCATAGTGGCTTCCCAGGACACTGGCTCATTCTCTGTCAAAAAACAAACCAACAAAACCAAAAAAAAAGGAAAGAAAATGTAAGAAAAAAAGAAATGAGAGAGAATGTGCCATGATTTTTGCAGTGGCCATCAGAAACTTACACTGGTTTCCTTTTCAATGCATTGATATTCTAATTTGGCCATTATGTAGCTTCTCTTTCCTTTGGTGAAGTGTGTTACACTGTGACTCTGGCTATTCGTTTGTGTTTATTCTTTTAGGATGCTTCAGATTAGGCAGCAACAGGGACAGACCCCAAGTGGTTCTGTCCAGTCATAAAGACATGCTTTCTCCCTGTGGAACTTTTCCAACTTCGTAGCCTTATCAAAATACATGGAATTTTTTTTCCCCAAAGAAACTGTGTTAGACTTTGTCAATCTCCATCCATCTGTCCAAATGCCACCCTATATCAAAAAGCGGTGTCACCACCTGTAATTCTTTAGGAACCGACGCCCTGCACTGGGGCTTTGCTGGTACCTGAATGGTATTTGTTCTTCAGTGAAAACTCCCAGCACAAAATGCCTTATTGTTCCAATGGTGAGGGGGTTTGGATGAGGCCCCTCTAGGCAGGGCCAGTCCGCCTCTGCACTTGACAAGTGTCTCCTGGGGCCGTGTAGTTGCCCCCTGGGGGCTGGGATGTTTCCTTCAAGCACAGGAATTGGTGCAGGTCATCCCCGCCACCTTTTCAGATTTATTTGCAGTTCCTTAAACTCCCCCGGCTCCAGCAGTCATGCTTCTCCCTTCCTGAGAAAGCCTTGCCATTCACTTTTACTGTTTTGATGCACTTTGGGGGGCGTTGACGTTCTGCCTTTTTCTTGTCAGAACCCGTTCTCCCTGTGTATGTCATGTGCCGTTTGACGGTAAGTTTAGATGGGACACTGCTTTGGGGTTCATCTCCCATCCCTTCATTTCCACCACACATCCCTCCGATCGAAGAGCCTGGCATCAAGTTACTCCCTAGCCACTGCGGGATCGTCAGTGTTATTCTCGCCAGAACGCCAGGGCCACATGTGTCTGCCCACATGGCTCATAGTTCCACAGTTTCTGCCCTCGTCCTTGGGGACTTCCGTTTAAAGTGAGATATACAGAGTTTCTCCTCTATGTTCCTCTCCAGAATTCTAAAATAATAATTTAAAAAACAAAATAACAACCAAAAATACCTGTAAGGATTCCACCCCCAGGATTAAATTTTCCCGGAAAATCTGAAAAAATCAGACCTGTTCTTCCCAGCATCCATATTGTCTGATTGGTCAGGAGTCCTAACCCAGCCTGTGTCCAACCTCTCTGGAAGTGACCAGATCTGACAAGAACTCCCAGGTCTCAGTTGGTCTGAGGGTTGGCATCAGGCCTGTGTTTGAATCTGATTTACTGGGTAACCTCAAACAGGTGACCTTCCTCTGCACCAGGGGGTCTTTATTATTAGGTAATGGCATCAACAGTAATAATAATGTCTATCGTGGTTGCTGTAGGAATCGAATGAATCGTGTCTTAACCACCTGATCTCCCACCGCTCCTCCTTTCTCTTCCCCAACAGAATTTTAAGCCCAGCAGTACTAATGGCTGGTGCCAGATGTGTCCCTCTCAGACACTGCCTGTCGGATTTCCTCCACATGGGCCATCCTTCCTCCCTGGTCCCATCAGAGGTCTTTTTTTGTCTTTTGCATCTCCCCGAGAAACCTTCCTTGCCCACCCTCCACTCCCCATGCACTCTCCCCTTCCCCCCCACTCCATGCACTCTCCTCCTCGGAGCCGCTCTGGACCCTGGGCGTGCTTTCATGACTGTGTTCATCAGCCTGGACTGTAACTTGTGTATAGGTCTGGCTGTGTCCATCCTTGAGAGCAGGATTTTGTCCTGTTTATCTTTGCGTCTCCAGTACCCAGCATGGTGTCCCAACTTTTCTTTTTAAAGTATTTGTCTCTTGGATAACTCCTGTGGTGAAAACAGTGATTTGCTTATGAAAACAAGCCTATCAGGCAGGTCTTTAAAATACACACATCAGAATGGTAAATTCACAGGTTTCATGTATTTTGAATTGATTTGTTTTCAAGGCAGACTAAGAAGAGAGGGGTTAGGTAATTTTTAAAAGGAGACCCTCAGTTGTTTTTTGGTTTTGTAGAATTGACAGGGAATTGATTACTGGCAGGCATCTCCCTGAACGTGGGCTCGCCGCTGCCCTGGAGCGAGCGTTCACAGGTACCGTCCAAGCCCTGTGTGGACCCTCCTCGGCAGTTGTCAGGTACCTCTTAGGATCAGGTTGCTTTTCTCTCCCTGAGACGTTTGCCTCATTTGAGAAGGCTTTAGAATGAAGCAGTTCTTTGAAAAACCTCATAAGAGTTTTTAATTTTGAAAAAACTTTCTGCTGATTTCTTGGTTGCTCAGCATTCCAGTTACATTTTTGATTGTGCTGCTGCTTTCCATGCCTGTCCGAACGGGAGAGGACAGCCCTTTCAGCTGTGCTGTGTTGACTTTTGCCTGTGAACAGCCCAATTGTGTACTTTTTAGTAGGTCACCAGGAGATCTGCCACAGCACTGCAGACCCTGGCCCGTGTTTATTCTAGGTTATGCAGTGACTTTTGAATCTGTCCTTATTTACTCTGCATACTGTAATCACTCACAGGAGTTTCTGCTTAACTCTGCATGGCCTTTCTGTCCTGCGCCTGCACCCCCGCAGGCTCCTGCAGGGGCTTTTTGGAATGTGCCTTTTAAAAACCTCAGGGGACGTGTTTGAAATTTTATTTCATGTTTTAAAGGTGACATTTTCATATACTCAGTCTACTTTCTGTCTAAGTTTTCTAAGTGTGAAATCAGGTTTGCATGAACTCTTAGAAATGTTCAGAGAGGGAAACCTTCCTTTTTGTTTTGAATTAAAACTTCTCAAGTATATTGCACGTTCTGCCTTTGTAGATTTGGTTTGGTTAGGTTGCTAGCAAGATGCTAGTTAAGTCCCTACGTTTGTACTTTATGAGTTCATAGAATTATTAGAGATGGGAAGGGTCAGAATGATGGGGGCCTGTCCCAGTCAAATGGTCTCTTAATGATGGAAGAGAAGCAAAATGCTGAGAAACTCCGACGTTTATTTCAGTTTTAAACACTTCAGTAGGAAAGTGAAAGAAAGATGTTTAAAACATCTTTATTTTCAAAGCAGTCCTCTGACTGGAAGGAGACATATTGGTGACCTCTGCAATTTTTTTTCCTGCCCCCAGGCGGCTGTAGTAGTGGTGTTCAATTTTGCTATGGTTCTGCTCATTTTCCCTGCAATTCTCAGCATGGATTTGTATCGACGTGAGGACAGGAGATTGGATATTTTCTGCTGTTTTACAAGGTACATTTTCTGGCTGCTGTGGCCTTGGAAGGGCGTACTGTTAATGGGGCTTGTTCTGGTGTGCTGGAGGCAGGGCCGACAGTGGGCAGAGGAGGCTTCCCTGGGGCCGCCAGTCACTGGGAGTCTCCCCTCCCCCCACCACACGTGCTCACGGCCCTGAGGTTCTGGTACATGTGATCATTTTTTCTGTCATGGACCAATATTGCTGATTGTTAGGAGTATTTCATATCTCTGTGAATTAGGGCAGAACCAAGGTTGAAAAGCACCCATCTGGAAAAAATATCCCTTCCGGTGGGGTGTTTTGTTAGGAATTATGCTTTGACAGGGTTCGTCAGCATTTTACTTGATTTTGTCAGCCAAATTCAGGATCAGCCATCCATTTGGCCTCTTTTGACTTACTCATGTGTAAGTCAGATGGATAAATCAGGTGATGTTTATGGAGTTCGACGATATGCTGTTTCTCTCCTAAATCAGAGCTATGTAAAATACGTATTATCAGCCACTGGCAAAAATGAAAGCACGCTTCCCTGTTTCTGTATAACGGTGCAGCGTCTCCCCTTCTTGCAGCCCCTGTGTCAGCAGAGTGATTCAGGTGGAACCTCAGGCCTACACGGAGACGCAGGATAACACTCGCTACAGCCCCCCGCCCCCCTACAGCAGCCACAGCTTTGCCCATGAAACACAGATCACCATGCAGTCCACCGTGCAGCTGCGCACCGAGTACGACCCTCACACACACGTGTACTACACCACTGCCGAGCCTCGCTCTGAGATCTCTGTGCAGCCTGTCACCATGACCCAGGACACCCTCAGCTGCCAGAGCCCCGAGAGCACCAGCTCCACGAGGGACCTGCTCTCCCAGTTCTCTGACTCCAGCCTCCACTGCCTCGAGCCTCCCTGCACCAAGTGGACGCTCTCGTCATTCGCTGAGAAACACTATGCTCCTTTCCTCTTGAAACCAAAAGCCAAGGTAACCCACCAGAACAGAAGACTCTTCCTGCCTCAAGAAATAACAGGCTTCTATGGAAGTCGTTAGACTGCTTGTTTGGGTGGGTGTGATATATTTTAGGCCTCCAAAAGAGTCAGTCCTTTTAAGACGTGGGGCCCTTTTAATGAGCTCATCTTCTACAGGAGTGAATGTCTATGTAGCAAGTGTTTCCATGACTTTAGAGCAACTCCTTGCATTTCAAACGTTTTATTCTTCATGAGCTTGCTTAAAAATGCGATTCCCGTGATGGTATCTTTTTCTCTCTGGGTGGATGCCCCCTGCATGCTATGTCAGGGCCAGTTTGGTGGCTAAATGAGGTATAAACCAAACAGCTTACCCTTGTCAAGGAAGAGGGAGCTGTGTTCCTCTGGGTCTGATGCTGTGCCTCTTATTCTCTTGCAGGTCGTGGTGATCTTCCTTTTCTTGGGCTTACTGGGGGTCAGCCTTTATGGGACCACCCGAGTGCGTGACGGTCTGGACCTTACAGACATTGTGCCTCGGGAAACCAGAGAATATGACTTTATTGCTGCCCAGTTCAAATACTTCTCTTTCTACAACATGTATATAGTCACCCAGAAAGCAGACTACCCGAATATCCAGCACTTACTTTACGACCTTCACAAGAGTTTCAGTAACGTGAAGTATGTCATGTTGGAAGAAAATAAACAGCTTCCCAAAATGTGGCTGCACTACTTCAGAGACTGGCTCCAAGGTAAGATGCTGCTGGAGGGCGTTTGTCCTCTGTGCGTTCAGCTTCCACAAGTTCCTTTGTTCACTTTATTAACGTGTTAGATTATAGTGTAACACTGACATGTTTCATTGACTTCTCAGTGTTGCTTAAAATTCTTATATAGACTGTTTCTGGGGCAACCTCCCAAATCTGGCTTTTACCTATAAAATGATGCAAACAATGCAAACGGGTGACTCAGGAACTTCTGTAAGAATTTATGAGTGCACGTTAAGAAATGGGAAAGTGTGTTATAAACTATGGAGCTGGATGCTTGTAGTGCTCTTTTTTTGGCTGGTGGCTACTTTGGTGACCAAGTGAAATCAAAGTGCTGATGGGACTTCTAGGCTGACTCATTGCCATGTCATAGTTTACTAAACCAGTAGATTTTGCATCTATGGTGAATATAATTTAAAATTCCATATTTTGACCATCTTTTGACTCGGCACATGAAGTAAACTTATAAATGCTTAATCACATTTAGTGGTATTTCGTAAATAATCAAATTCTGCTTTAAAATGTCTTTGTTAGCTTCTTATCATGTTCTTAAAAACATTCCTAGGAAATAATAGTAAACTGGAAAAAAAAAAAAGATCTAAATTTGCTCCTAACTGCTGACTAAATATGAATGTATTCAGTGATTCCGAGAGCATCTGTTCATTTATTCTCTGTTGACACATGCAAAGTAAAGTGGAGAATCAAGATAATTATCCACACAATTCCAGGAAAAATGCTTTTACTGAAATACCCAAATAATTATGGCCCCAAACATTTTTTGGCTTCAGTTATCCAAATGATTGTCTTAATTTCCCTCTTAATTAGGTTTGTTTAAACACAGATTTGAGTGCCTTTTTTGGTCTTAAGTCAGTACACTTGTATGTAAAGATTAAGCAGCCAATTTCCCTGTGAGTTTGCATGAAATGATAAACAGCTTGAGGTTGATTCAAATCTGTTCAGTGCAGTTTCTGACCTTGACTAGTGTTCCTAGAATTTTGTTCAAATATGTATAGCCTTTTTTGAGGAAAGCAAAGAGAACTGCATGACGTTAATATTATTTTTTTAATTATGCTCTTGAGATTAACTTGAATTTGTTCCAAGTCTTATTTTTTACAGTAGTTTTGGAGGCAGTGTTTTTCAGATAATGAGTAAAATGAGAGGTTCCCTGCTTTTCATTTTTTCGCCACTGGCCAAAGACATGCAAATAACTTGCCACAAATGACGAGGAGACCTGCAGTGCACTGCCAGTATCTGAGCAAAGGAGAGTCACTGTAGAATTGATTTCAGTGTCTTCGGCCATTCCTTTGGACGCTCAATATGGCATGTTAGAGCTTGGGAAGTGGGTAGAGGGTTATTCTCTTCAGGCAGTGCAGAGGGCTAACCTTTTTATAGCGTATCGTAAATTATCCATATGCTTTCATCCCTTTTAAAGACCTAAGGCAGTTGGCCTTGAGAATCTTTGTAAAAGGTGCATTTGAATCATGTTTTGATCACTAAGTCAACAGCAGCCACTTAGACCAAGTGAGATCCATTCATGCTCCTGAGTCCAGATCCGGGCAGCCGTGGGACTCCGCGTCTGACAGGAGGTCCAGCAAAGCACTGTGCACAGAATGGCCAGGTGCTGGGGCCCTTGGCTAACTAGACGTTTTCAGTCCTATTAAGTGGTTGATTTGGCCTTTGAATGTTTCCTCCAAGGAAGTAGTTATCCTTGAATCCGCTTCCCTTCAGAACATTTTGTGGTTGTTAAGTGATGGGACCCTCATTGGTTTTTAACGGAATTAAATAGTAATTCCATTAAAAACCATGTCATTCCATTGGTCCTTATCAACATCCCAATAGTTTTTTGGGGTTTTTTTTACTCGTAAAAATATATAATGGTAATAAAGAAATTACCTCACATGTCATCTTTAAACACACATGCACATAAAGTGAAAATGGAGATAAAAACCACACTGTGCATCATGTCCAAATGGTATTGGTTTATATTTCACACTTAATTATGCAAATCAAATTCAGATTAACATTTTCATTTTAGGGTCCCATATCAAAGAAAAATTGACAATTGGGTTATTTAGCTCAGAACTTTACACTAGAAAATAATTTTTAGTATAAAATATTTAAAATGAAAAAAGTTCTAACTAAAACTTTCATGTTTTGCTGTAAAATGTCACAGTTCCTTTCTGCAGAAGCATGCATGGGTTGGAATATGAAATGCTGGGCAAGGGATGATGGAAACCAGTCCTTGTCCCTTGCTTTGTGTCCAGGATCATGCATTGTGCATACACTTAGGCCAACCCATTGTTGCTTGAGCTTTTTGGTAATTAGTCAGAAAATAGGATACTGATTATGAAAGGACTTAACTTTTCCATGAAGTCTGACTGTTTCTCATGTGCCTTTGAATCCCCAGTAGAGTGAATGGCGTGTGGGGGTCCGGCATAGGTGGTGAGTTAATCTGAATTGCTGGCAGGGCTGACCTCCTCAAATCAGGTCTGTCTTCCTTTGTTTCACTCTAGGGTGTCCCCAGAGTCTTAGTGTATACATGGTTAAATCTGCGCTCGAATTTTTCAGACCCCTCATTTCCTACCAGACGTCGTGGGTGCCCAGGTTAACTCTGCTGATCTTCTCGTGCCTCCAACAAATGCTTCTGGCACAATGGTGTGTTCAGGACAACTTAGAGCATCGATGCTTCAAGCTGACCCTGGACTCAGGCTGCCTGGGTTCAAAGCTTAGCCCGAACACTTCCCTGCCGGGTGGCCTTCATCAAGTTTCTTCACCTTTTCCTCTCCTTGTTCCTCCTCTGTAAAGTGGGAACCCTCACAGGAACAGGGTTACCTCACGCGGTTGTTGTCCGAGCTAAATGAGGGGTAGTTGGCGTAAAATGCCAGCCAGTGCTCACAGAGCTTGAGCTGCTCTTTAGGATTGGCGGATCAGAAGGGAAAGGGTTAAAGTACATACAAGCCATGAAGTGATGAAAATTCTATTATGGTGAGGAAAACAGACCAGGCCTCGTTTTTGGGGGGCAGAGGGGTTGTTTTTCCCCTCCTGTTTATTTTTTTCAAGAACAGAAAAAAAGGCTCTAGGTAATAAAATAACATCTGTTCAATACGGCTTGTTGTGTGCATGCCTTGCTATGAAAAACCGTCTGTGTGAGAGTCGAGAGCCGGCTGGCCTGGTGGTCTTCCCCGCCTGCACCCCTCCACACTCACCCCAACAGCGCCTTCTGTCACCACTGAGCCCACAGTCTCTATCCCGAAATTGTTCGTTTAAAAACAATGCCCACAGCGATGTGTGGAGAAGGTTTAAAGAGACAGAGCTGGAGACAGAGAGGCAGGGTCCTGTGTTCCCCTCTCCCCACAACTTGAAACCCCAGAGCTTAACCATTCTGAGCACTGATGGAACTCGTTTTTTTTGGGGGGGGGGGGTCTTTGAAGTCACTTAAGGCATGTCTTGAAATAAACCCTTCTCCCTTCCTACTGGCCGTGTCTAACCCATGCATGTGCAGCTTGTTCAAAAGATGTGGTTTCCTGAGCTGCTGAGGTTGGGAGTTCTACTTGGGAGGTGACTGGGGGGAGCAGGGTGTTGGAGTGGGGGTAGGGGTGTCAGAGGAGAGTGTGTGCACACTGGCAATCGCTCAGACCCTCAGGCCGGGTCGCCAGGGCCCTGTTTTCTCTGCCAGCACACTTATCTCTTTACAGCTGTAGCCAAACCATCAGGGCCGCAATGATGGTTTTGATTACAGAGGCCAAGCGCAGCTGTGTGTGGTGGGCTGGTGGGCTCGCCCATCCCCCAAGCCCAGAAAGCCCTTTCCTTCCCCTCCCTGGGCTTGCGGTTTGTCATCTGTTCTCACAGAGCCCCCTTGTATTGGGCTGTGGCTTCCTGTTCTCAATCGGATCCAAATTTACCCCGTGAGGTATTTCCCTGCACGCACGTGCGCGCTTGAGGCCCCTCCCTTCCCTCTCCTCCACACCCCTCTTCGAATGAAGGGTGGCAGAGAGGAAGAGAGCAGTCGAGAGTGAATAGGTGTTGGCTGTGATCTTTACACAACCTGGCAGCCGATCCCACAGCTTATATTAGCTCCACAAGTCGAACAGATGGAACAAATTGACAGAATCGTGTTCATTCACCCTGGGCTGGAGAAGCAGCTGAGCTGCTGTTTGAAGTTGGGAGTTTGAATGTGTTTTTCCCTCCGACTGGAATTTCTGGTTGTATGGAAGCACCCAGGGCTTAGCGCCTGACAGTGGCGTGAAACAGTTAACGAGCCTGGGGTGTCTTCCTCCCCAGCCAGCCAGCTCTCTCACACTCTCTCTTGCTTTCTTTTGGATGGTCATGGGCAAGAAGAAGTTATTTTTCATGTAAAGATAAACGTGTATTTATTTGTTTCTTAGAAACAAGTATTTGCCCCTTCTGCCTTTGAAGCAATGATTATTAGCAACCTGAAGTTCATTCGTGAAAAGTCTAATAGTACCGTTGACCTTGAAGTAGAATCCAGGTAGACTATGGAGTGTTGAGGTTGGTGTCCAACACTCCCCTGTCCTGCTCGCTGTCCTCGGCCCCCACATTGGGACCAGCATCATTCCGGTTGAGAGTTGTAACATATTACACACATTTGCCTTTTGTAGGACTTCAGGATGCATTTGACAGTGACTGGGAAACTGGGAAAATCATGCCAAACAATTACAAAAATGGATCAGATGATGGGGTCCTTGCCTACAAACTCCTGGTGCAAACTGGCAGCCGCGATAAGCCCATCGACATCAGTCAGGTACTCTCACTGCCCGACACCGGGGGCGGAGGGGTGTGTGTTTTGTGGGGCGCTGTTGAGCAGAGGTTTGGGGCGGCTGCCATATTCAAGACTGGTTGACAGCCTTCCATCCCAGCCTGTGCTCTCGAGAGACCTGCGGCATCAGGGGCTGTAGAGTATGGAGTTGGCTCTAATTCAGTTCATCCCACCACCCAATTGTATGACTGCAGGCAAAACAGGGACCCTCACTTTGCTCATCCATCAAATGGGACAAGTGTGTCCTACCTCCAGAGCAGTTGTCAGAACAAAGTACAGTCGAGACTTGGAGGCTCTTTCAGATGCTAGAAATGCTGTTGTGCTGTTCTCTTTCGAATTCTAGCACTTGTTACCATGTTGGTCTTGATTATATTCAAACTTGGAAAGATGCATTCATTGGGTAGTAGTCATCTGAATGAGCAGAATTTGGGGTGGATGGACGGATTAGGAGATCAGAGAGGTTACTAGAAGGATGGAGGATTTGTTGCATTTGATTCCTTTGGGTCACCCTGGCCCAAGGGGTAGAGAAGGAGGACAGACAGATCGCTCTGTCATGAGTGAGGCAAGTGGAAATGCAAATCCTTGAAATCTGAGTGCACTCGCCGTCCTGCTCACTGCCTATGTAATAAGAGCCGTGTCTATTTGGTTTCACATTCCCCAACCGCATTTGCATCTTCTCTGGGACACTTGGATCCCAGCATTCCCCTTTTGATTCCTCAGGCATGTTGGGGAGTGTGTTTGGGCCCTTTAGATTTCAGATGAGTCCAACACCACTACTGCCTTTCCCCGATCCTGCTCCCTCTGCTCTCTCTAGCTTACTTGCTTCACCTTCAGGCAGAAAACCGTCATGCTAATGATCTTCCCAGCAGCTCTGTTTATTGTCTCCCCTTTTTTGCTGGCATTAAAGGTGACAGATTTACAAAGTACATTGTTCAGAGTTATTATGGAGTGTGAACTCAGTGCTTTATGGCCGCACGCAGCATGCTGTCAGGTTTGACAAGGATGTAGGCAGACGAGCCTGTCTGAGAGATAGCGGGAGATGCCCGGGGGTTGGGTCGGCCTTCAGGGACCAGGGACACTGTGGAACAAATGTGATTGGGCCAGGCCCCCAGACATCATTTCCTCTGCCTGGGAGGGAGGAAAGCGTGCCGCGTGCATGGAGGCCGTGAGCTGTACTGTGTCACTCCAGAGACGGCTGGAAGACCTGCAGTTGTTACCTATCCTGTGGATTAATTGAATCCAGATCCCTGAAATTTAGTTCTCTCATTCTCCTCCACTCTCTTTCTTCCTTCACTCTTTCTCTGTTAACTGCTGTCACTGGTGTTTTTCATTTTGTTAAAAAAAGACGAAAAATGTTGGAACCAGGCCTGAATCTAAAGTAAACAGGAAAAAAAAATATATGTGTGTGTGCTTGCGTGCATATCTGTCTCACAGTGTTTTTCACCCAAGCAAAGCCCACAAGACCTACTTTAGAGGGAGCGTGCATCTGGCCAGATGTCGGATGTGGCACACTAAGTGGGACCACCTCTCAGAAATCAGATTACCCAGAAAGACCGTGGTTGTGCACCATCCCTTCCACTTTCTGGCGATGGGCATTTTTTGAATACACAGGTCATAGGAGGCTAGTGTTAGCAAAATTTATACAGATGTTGTTTTATTTTTATAGCTCTCCTCCATTTACTGGGTGGCATTTCCTTCAGTGTTAACAGCAGAGGTTAACTGCACACAGACGTGTACAGGGATTCTTGCCAGGTTTTTTTCCCCCTTCCCCTCCTATAAATATGTTTCTCCAGATTGTTCATTCTCCGCCTTGGCTGCAGACAGTCTTTTAGCATTCGGGTTTAATTGGTGCAGTCGATTCCTGGGCCATCTGCAGAGCTGTGTGTGTGTTATAAACACGCCGATTATGGCATCCTTGGATAAGTACATTTTGAAAGAAACCAAAGGTGCTCTGATGGGGTTTCCTCCACCTTCACATGGTGGGCATTCGCTTCTTTGTTGCAAACGCTGGCCTGGAGCTCTGCCTCCTTTCTCTCCAGGCAGGAATGCGTTTGTCCAAAACCCAATTCTGAAAGGCCCCTGTTCTTTCATTTTGCAGTTGACTAAACGGCGCCTGGTGGATGCAGACGGCATCATTAATCCCAGCGCTTTCTACATCTACCTGACCGCTTGGGTGAGCAATGACCCCGTGGCTTATGCTGCCTCCCAGGCCAACATCCGGCCTCACCGTCCTGAGTGGGTCCACGACAAAGCCGACTACATGCCAGAGACCAGGCTGAGAAGTAAGTAGCCCCAATGGAGGGCCTGTGGGCTTATGGAGGCGCCCTGCCCTGTTCCTCCAGGCTCAGTCACAGCCCCCATCCGTTGATGCTACCCAGGGTTCAGAAGTGTAAACAGAACGATGTATTTCTTTTAGTTTAAAACTCTGGGAGACAGATGAGGATGTGTAATGGCATACAGCCCAAGCTCCATCACGTTGAGAGAGAAGAGTCTCTAATGTCCTGTGTGGCTTTGCCTCTGAGACGCCACCAGGCATCTCGCTTGAGTGCCAGCTGTTCTGTGTGAGGTGGGGGTGCCTCCAGGTCGAGTGTTCTTTTGCTGGCGCAAAGTTTTATCATGGACGATCGTATGTTTATCTTAATTTTGTCAACTGTGGTGTTGAAGGGATTCTTGGCAAGTTGGGTCGTCCTATAAGCCACCAAGCACCTGTGCTCTGTCAGAGCTGTTTACACTGGAGCAGAAAGTCTATACACAGCAGCGTCCTTTTCCTTCCACCTCTCAGCCCCGACCGTGAAAGGTGGTTCTGCATGGATTCGATTTGCATTATGTGAGATATATTAGTAGCTTATACCTTGGACACGAGGCCGAGGGAGGACGTGAGAAAGGCGACAGTCCCTTTGCAGACAGCGCTGGAGAGTCAGCGGGTTGTGCTTCCCTGTATCTAAACCCCAGAGCTTGTGGCAAGCAGCCAAGGCTTGTCTTAATGAAAATTTATAGTTGAGATTATAATAGGGCAAATCATGTTTAGCAAGTCAACTGAATGACCCCAAAGGGTCTGGAACACACACCGGCAGTAACGAAATGCTTGTTGTGTAAGGATTTCTTCCCCTGCTGCTGAAGACTTAGCATTGCATTAAAAAAGAAGCATGGAAGGTTTAAGAGTGATCACTTAAGTAGATCACTAAAAGGATAAGAAAGTTAAGCATTTTTCTCAATAAAGCATGACTTTCAAGTTATTTTGTTCTCGTAAGTGGTTGAGTAAAACAGTTTGAACTTAGTATTTTCCCTTGTGTCAGTTGAACAAAAAACGTTCCCGCAACTGAATTCGTAAGTTGTTTAGACCCATTACAAAAGTGACCGCTTCTAGAAGATTAAAATCAAAGGTTAAATAAATACACTGATCATAGCCTCCCCCCACCCAAATCAAGGTTGATGATTGCTTGAAATTTTTTAAACCAAAGATTAAAATTAGAAAGACCCGAGGCCCATTGGGCCCATTTGTCCTTTGTGTTGGAGGCGGCACAGCGAGTGGACTTGCTCGCAGAGTTCTGTCTCTTTGTTCGATGCAGAATCCGGGGCGCATTTGGTATAGCAAATGGTGGGCATCTGTCGCCTCTCTTTCCTACCTGGATGACGTCCGCTTGCCTTTCTCAGTATTGCAAGGAGCCCGTCACCCACGGGCCTCTCCCTGTGGCTTCTCTGTCCAGTCCCTGCAGCAGAGCCCATCGAATACGCTCAGTTCCCTTTCTACCTCAATGGCTTGCGTGACACCTCAGACTTCGTGGAGGCGATCGAAAAGGTCAGAGCCATCTGCAACAACTACACGAGCCTAGGGCTCTCCAGCTACCCCAACGGCTACCCCTTCCTCTTCTGGGAGCAGTACATCGGCCTCCGCCACTGGCTCCTGCTGTCCATCAGCGTGGTGCTGGCCTGCACGTTCCTCGTGTGTGCCGTCTTCCTCCTGAACCCCTGGACGGCCGGGATCATTGTGAGTTTATTCTGAGGGTCTTTGTGGAAGTCAGATTCCTTTCGGCATAGCTCTTTCTGCAGCCGGGAAGTGTTGTTTATGTCTGGGCCTCTGGAGGAGGGGGCGATTGCATCATCCGTGCTCTGTTTATTCGGCTGGAGGTGGCGAGTTCACCGGCAGGTAGAGCCTTGGATCCTGTGTCCCCCTCCCACAGCTTCAACTTTCTCTGTAAAGATAGGGCAGTTTTTATGCACACTTGCCATGACAGCTCTGAGCATTTATTAAATACGAACACTCAAAGCATAACTAATTTTTTTTTAATTCAAGTGTCGTTTTGTGACTACATCCCAGACCTAGTATTGAGAAGGTTCTTCCAAATAGAGGGATAATCAGAGAAGTTAGGATGGTGGCATATGAATAAAATGGTTTTAGGGATGGTTTTGTATATCGTGTGTGTTTTAACTTTTGGGGGAAAATGAGAAACTAGTATTACCAACCTATTTTTTGGCATCTTTTCTCTAAGTGTAATACTCTTCAGATTTGAAGTAAGTTTCATGTAGAGTCTAATAAAATCATGGCAGTGTTTAAATTCCATGAACTGTGGTATAGCCTTCAAAATGCCAAAATTATAAAAACAGAGACCAGGTCTTGTTTCTGCACCATAAGTCTGTGAGCAGGTTTGTTAAAAGGTAAATGTTTAGTCTGTGAGAGTTTGCATGGTACTTAAGCAATGGATGTTGTCCATCTTTCATTAGCTTATTAAAAGAAAGCAAAGGAGACTTTATTATGCTTGTCCCCACCACTGCCTTCTGCCCACCCCAAGAAGGCAAGATCCTTCTCTCCTCTTCCAGCCCTGTAAAGTTTAGTGTTTTATTTTCTCCCCTTTGGGCCAAAAAACTCCAAAGCCTACCTCACAGATTTTCTTTCCATCTCCCACAAATTTTTACAGGGCAGATGAAAGGTAAATGCAAGCTTTTTCTTGGATGTAGCTGCTTTGTCCACCCCAGTTGTTCCACGTTTCTTCGAAGTGAAGGGGCCTGTAACCTGAGCCACAGCAGCTGACGACCAGTCCCCTTTCCCCTCCACTTAACTTGCTCCCAAGTCCTCACTCAGCCCCTGGGCTCTCCAAACAAAAGCAAAGCTACTTGTACGTAAAGGAACTTTTCGTTCACCCCATCCTGTCAGCTTTCTTTAGGATGGAGGGTGTGCAAGTTCAACAGAGAAGGACATACCTTGTTTTGAACTGTGTTAAATCTGTAGCTAGTGATGAGTCCGTGTTCGTGTAATTCTTTATAGATGGCTCCAGTAGAAGAGTTTTGGAAATGTGTTTGCTTTCCACATTAGGTATACTAGAAAGACACTTGGCAATAGAATACTAAACTTTGCCTTTCTTTTCTTTTCTTTTCTTTTTTTTTTTTTTTGGTGAGGAAGATTCACCCTGAGCTAATATCTGTGCCAATCTTCCTCTTCTTTGTATGTGGGATGCCTCCACAGCATGGCTGATGAGTGGAATAGGTCTACACCTAGGATCCAAACCCACAAACCCAGGCCTCCAAAGCAAAGCATGCAGAACTTTAACCACTCGGCCACAGGGCCGACCCCAACTCTGCCTTTCTTTACTCCTTCTACTGCCTTATTGTCCCAAAGCGGCTGTCCCAAAATTGTCCCAAATCCTCCCTTCCCGGTAGAGAGACATTGAATTAGGGAGTAGAGGCAGGTGTCCACAGTTAGAGCCAGTCAGAGCCTCCATTGTGTTGGGTCCCAGTGTCTGTCCCCTCTTGATCTTGATGTGAGGCCACGTCAGTTCTTCATCATCTCCCTTGTTTCCACACGCAGAGCCTGTTTGTCCCGGTCACTCATCCTGTGTGTCTTTCTGAAGGTGACGGTCCTGGCCCTGATGACGGTCGAGCTCTTCGGCATGATGGGCCTGATTGGAATCAAGCTCAGTGCTGTGCCTGTGGTCATCCTGATCGCGTCCGTCGGCATAGGAGTGGAGTTCACCGTCCATGTTGCTCTGGTATGGGGGACACTTTCAGCTAAAACCATATGAAAAGGCAACACATTTCCTCTAGCTCTTATGGGCTCCAAGTTGGGAAGCTTTCATGTTTGCCAGCGTCCAGGAACATGCCTGACAGATGCCACAGTGAAAAGGCTGCAGAGCACAGGCGTTCCCAGGGAGTTGCAGAAATCTGTCTGGACTCCTTTCCCTCTCCAGCAGCCTCAGGAGAAGGGCATCGAAGGTGGAGTTAGCCAGGCATGTTGTCAGTGTTTTTGGAGCGGGCCAGGAAGGGTTCTGCTGCTTTGGCGGTGTTATTAGGGTCCCGACGAGTCCTGCAGTTGTTGACTTTGTTCCTAAGACAGACAGTGTGTGAGTGTGTGTGTGCATACATTAAAACACACAATTTTAAAAACCACAGTAACAAAGCAGGGATGAAGTGAGACCATACTCCCAGGCGTGGTGGGGCTGGCATACTGAGGGTGAGACGGGTTGGCAGCTGAGGAAACACCCTAGGGCCCATGAGCAAAGGTGCAGGCGCTCAGCACCAAGGAGCGGGCTCTCCCACCTCAGCCCACCCAGCTCCTGCCGCCTGCCAGCCTGCAAATTCACGATGGCAGAAAGTAGGAGAACTAGTACTGCTCTCTACAGGAATGTTTTTCCTCCCTCTTCCTATGCCCCACCCTGTGAAGGCTTTGCTGGAGGAAATTCAACTTCGGAAGGAGTCTTCAAGCCAAGAGACAAGCCCACTGTATACATTTATCAGAGAATTGTTCAAAAGCCTCATAGCAGTGTGTAAATTATGTTCCCTCTGCAGTTGTGCTTATAGCCTAAGTTCTTGGGGTTCTGGGTAGGCATTCAGTAAATACTTAGTGGCTCAGTCAGCACTGACGTTTGAATGCCCGTCTGAGAAACCTCGCGCTGGACTTGGATCCAATTACTTGTAGCTCTGGCTTTACAGTCTCTAGCATTGATTTGCTTAGGTCATATGCGCGTCTACACACAGGCACGTCTACACATATGTTTCTTTGGTCCTTCCAAAGGACTCTTTCAAGGCAGTTATTATAGAACTCAGAGACCGTAAATTTTCATGTTTTAGAAGGACTGTTTTGTTGAAGTTATCCTGTATTTCCCCCAGTGCATAATGAAAAGCTGATAATAGAAAAAGAATATTCTCTAAATTTTGAGTCTGCCCAAATTACTTTCCTTCATTTAGCTGGGAGGAGGGAAAGAGGATTTTTTAAAAAGGAGAGCCCACCAGCTTAGAGCTTAGAAAACACATAATCCTAATATCATTTTTTCAAAATGGAGAAAAATTTGCACGTGAGTTAAGAGTACACAAGTCACTTTATTCTGATGCAAATGAAAACTATGTTTTCTGGCAGCTAGTGCTGCAAACAAGGGCGGATCTATGCTGCAACAGATTTTTACAGTGGAAGTGCTAACTGGTCTCTCCACTGTAGTGGCACCCAGGTCTCTGCACGTGAGCTCGTATGAACATAAATGCCACAGCAGTGTTGAATAAACAACTAAGGAATGCCTCTGCTCTTCATGCAAGAGGTAATTCCGAGAATTTAAGGAGCCTCAAGAACTGACATGGCTTTATGGTCTCAGTATTTCTAGCCCAAGTCTTCATCAAGAGCCCTGCGCGGGGTCGGCCCTGGGGCCAACGGGTTAAGTTCACGCGCTCCGCTTCAGCGGTCCAGGGTTTCACCGGTTCAGATCCTGGGTGCAGACATGGCACCGCTCATTAAGCCACGCTGAGGCGGCATCCCACATGCCACAACTCAAAGGACCCACAACTAAAAGTATGCAACTATGCACCGGGGGGCTTTGGGGAGAAAAGGGAAAAATAAAAATCTTTAGGAAAAAGAAGCCCTCCGCACATGAGACATGATGTTCTTGCCCTATCCTGTGTGTGAACGTCTCTTTAAAGGAGGCAGTTATTGCTCCTACAAGGTTGGTAAATTGATGGAATAAGGTTGGTGAAGAGGACTGTTCTTCTGTGCATGTCTTCAAGGAATCCTGTCAGTTTGCTGTTTCAGTAGCTCAAGTTGTGTGCAAGAGGATAAGCCCAGCCTGACCCTCATGGCCTCGTGGCCCAAATGCAGCATAGAGCAGCGTGGTTCCAAACCATCTCGATGCTTTCTTCCTAAGAGACAAAGACGACTCGGTTGACCCTAATGTCTCCCAGCTCTGAAAGAGCATATGTATATGTAGTAAGCACTTTAGAGAAAAGTGAGAAAACTCATAGCACACCCTTGTTTACTGTTGTTTCTTCATCTGTTAAGGAGAATCACTTTCCTGTCCTTCCACGGGGGTACATAATGGATGGGCACGCACCTGCAATATGTTGTAGGCCTTGATTTTTAAGGAGCTACAGCCTATAAGGGCTCCAGGCCCTCTTCTCAGCATATCCCAGAGCAGCCTGAACCTTCAGGCTGAGAGCGAACTTGCGCCGGGCTCAGGCCTCCCTGATGGTCCCACTGTAGGAGCAGGCGGGGTGTAACGCTAACTAACCCACCTGAACATGGTCCTGGGTCACACTCTCAAGCCAACAGTCTGATAATCTGGGACTTACTCTGTAAAGTTCCCATTTTCTGTCAATGGCATTCTTGACCTTGAAGAGCTTTAGGAATGCAAAGGAGACAGGAATATGTCCACACATAGTTAGAATTGGCTTCATTTGAGTTTACACATCTATATTTTTCTTGTGATACCTTCATGATGCTTACTAAGGTACTACAAAGACATTAGTTTGAGCACAGTGACAGAAATTCTAACCTCAGCCCAATTATGAGGAAATATGTATTTAGCTCCCAGGCACACATGACACCAAGCTAAGCCCATTTGGAATAAGATCTTGACCATCCAAAACATCAGGCAAAAGGCTGTCACTTTCACAGCTGGAGGTCTCCCCATCAATGGGTGAGATAACTTCAGTGGGGGAGAAAACTTAGGGGTGAGTAGCAGTGAAGAGAAGGGAAGATTTTTGTATGGTTTTGGTTTTGGTTTTACATTTAAGGTCAATATACTCTCCTTTTTTTTCTTGTTGTTGTTTTAAGATTTACATCAACACCAAATATGACCCAGTATCATGAACTGATCATTTTAGTGTAAGCCTAGATTTAGCTAGTTGAGCAACCCCAATTAAACATGCCAGGAGCTAACCAGAAAGACCTGAGAAGTTCTATAGAGGCATATTAAAGCAGTGTATAGCATCTAAGACAGAGCTGACCAATGACCAAGTCAAGTCCAGGAAGCTGATCATCTAAACTCTTCTTGTTGCACAGGCCTTTCTGACAGCCATCGGCGATAAGAACCGCAGGGCTGTGCTTGCCCTGGAGCACATGTTTGCGCCCGTTCTGGACGGTGCTGTTTCCACTCTGCTGGGAGTGCTAATGCTTGCAGGATCCGAGTTTGATTTCATTGTCAGGTAAGGGGAGTGGGAGAGAAGACTGGTTTTAAAAACCATTATTATTTGCTCTTGTGACCTCTGTTGCTTTTTTCCTTCTGTATCTGGTAGATTGCAGCATGTCTTCATTGTGACTCTACCCCCGCCACCTTTATTGAGATATAATTGACAAATAAAAATGGTATACATCTAAGGTGTACAACGTGATGTTTTGATTGCATGTACACATTGTGAAATGATTATCTGCACCTCTACTTTCTTTTGACTTTATTAACTCAGAGATATGCCGAGAAATACAAAGACAAGCTCTCTTGGAGAGCCATCTTGGGGAGAAAAGATGGAGGGTTTGGGGCTAGCAATGAAGGCAACTCCACAACTCAATGCTGAAGAATCACCTATATCCCAGTTATTGGCATCTGAGTTAGAAATATCCACAGAAAGAGATGAAAAGAGACAGCCATGTTTCCCATTAATTGACTGAACTTGGCCTCACGTCTCCTTCAAAACTGTAGAAAGGAAAACTTCAAATATCTCAAACTGTCACCTAGATTTTATTCTTTTAAAAAGTGAAGATAATGTGCCCAGATTTCGTGTTTGGGTTCCCACTAAGATTTAGGAAGCATTGGGACACCAAAGTGTGTGACTTTTGGTGTTAAATTTTGGGACTCAAAGCCGAATTTGGATACTTCTCTTTGGATCTCAAGGCAAGCAATTTCTGGTGAATTTAATGAGGAATGTGACTTCGTGAAGTGCAGAAGGAGAGCACGTTTTCCTTTGAAAAGAATTTGAGAACTGCAGGGAAAACCATTTTCTCTCTGAACAGCCTCTGCAGCTTTGTGAAGGAGCTGCTCCGTGGAGGGGCAAGGCCAGAATCAAGAAATAAAGATAGGCCAGAATCAGAACCATGGCAAGGCGGAACCCAGTGGGGGAGGTGACCGGGTTGTTTGGCTGCTTCAGTAGTCTGGAGAGAGAAACTAAATATGCTTTCCTGGTGTTTGTGTCTGTGATAGGCCCTTCATTTTCAAGCAAAAAGCAGAAGATTTTAACTTTAAGTTTTAGCCAGAGTTTCTTTATTATGGAAAAAAGATCAATTCTCTGGTTTGTGGCATGCCCCACTGGGCAGGTCGGAGTCACGGAGAGTTAGCCTTCCTCGAATGAGGGCGGGAGTTTTCTCCCTGTCACTTGGTGCAGGATGAGTGAGGAGGCGAAACGGCTCTTACGTTACAGGCAGACAGGGCTTAGGGATTGTCCGAGGCTCTCTGGAAATGCAGATTGGATTCCATGGGGGCGGGGAGCAGAGTCTGCATTTCTAGCCAGCTCCCAGGTGATGCCCATGCTGCTGGTCCTCTCAGCACAGGGTATTGATCAGTTCACAAGCCCATTAGTACATTCTTGTTCGCCAGTACCAGAGACATATATGCCTAAATTAGACCAAGGTTTTGGTCTGGGTTTTGTTTTAAGCTCTTAATCTGACTTTGGCTTTTCTTTTGTTTCCTCAGCATACACTTACTCAGGCATTAGTAGTTGTTTCTTTATGATATAAAAGCCCTATGTCAGATAGAGTTTCTTTTGTGTAATTTCTCCTCCAACTTTCAAAACATTCAAAAGTGCCATTTCACATAACAGCAAGTAGCATGGACCCTGTCGCACTCTGCGTAGCTTACGGTCTTTGTGGGGAAAGACAAGGTCACAGACAATTCAGCACCACGGGAAACGTGGGGTGTGGTGGGGTCTCAGAGGCTCTCACACAGCCTTGTGGGGGATGCCCGTGAGCCACAGAGAGGAAGCTCGGTCAGAACTGGCGCAGCCAGCTGGGAACCTGGATGGAGAGCAGAGGCCCAGCTCTCTCGTCCAACCCACGGCTTCTTGTTCTCTTCCAGAGATGTCAAGGTTCTTGTTTCAAGCACTTAAAAGGGCTTCCCATTTTCTAGAACTGGATGGATTAACCTGATGGAGCCCTCACTAAGGTCGACTGAATGAGCAGACATTGTGTACACTAAGCCGTCAGCAATCTAATTGGTGTGTTTATTCTACAGTTAGATGGATGGGATGCAAATGTCCTAATGCTTGCTGCTGATGGATGCCTCGGCCCCGAGTTCCAGCAGTTTACATTAGAGCAAGACCTGGGCTGCTTGGTCTTTACTAATGCAGCTCAGAAGTTTCTAGTGTTTACAATAGCTTCGAGGTATTTGTATTTTTATAGGGATTCTCTCTCCTTTTATCTAATGTCGAAACATATATAGACACGGCACAGTTTGGTGCCTGTTCCGTTTTATGATCAAGAGGACCATTAACAGATATCTTGTCTTCCCTCTTCCCAGAACATCCTGAGCTCACCCCAACCCCAGCCTACTTCTAGCAAAATCACCCTAGAAATCGTTAGTGAGAGAAATGCACACTTGTGTGGAGGCCGCTCCCTCCAGCTGTGTGGAGCGGCGGCCCGCAGCTCTCCCTGGCTGACAGGTTTACCTTGGTATTCCTGAAGGATCCCAGACCTTAGCCCTCAATGGTGGGAAAGCAGGGCCACTTGTGCGCTCTCCTCCTCTTCATGGTGCTGCGGCCTTTATGTTTGAATTGGCTGACGCAAAACAAGAGTATTCAGAGATGCTAAATTGTTCAACAAAAGATTGGCCCGCAGAGCAGGCCCGTCATTGTGGACAGCCCTCCCCCGCGAATGCGCCAGCGAGCACAGAATGGGCAGCGTTGTCTTTGCAGAAAGTTGGTTCCTGTGTTCTAAAAAGGTTGCAGTTGGAGCTCTTTGGTAAAACTGGAACTCACAAAATTCTAGGCAGAAAGTTGTGGTTAATGAAAGCCCAAGGAAAGCCTTACCTGATACGCTGGAGACTTAATTAGAGATTCTGCTCTAAGATGCAGAAGCATTTCACAGTGGATTAGCTGTCTGCAGAAGGGGGCTGCTTTTCCTCCTGGGCTAAATTGTTTAAATTCTACACCCTTCACTTCATTTGTTTGCTTCTGCTGGGTTTTCATGAACGGGGCCCCTCTGCATTGTATTTGTGCTTTCAGTCTGCTCAGCCATTCAATTCACATTCCATATTTTTGTGTTTGTGTAACACATTCATAAATAACATTACATGCCATGAGATTTCAGCAAATTAACAAACTAAGTTTTTTTCCTTCCCTTCATGAACTAACACTTGGGTTGTGGAATGTAGCCCTCAAAGTCATAAGGTAAAAAATAAAAATGAAAAAACAACTTGTGCTGAATTGGCCCCGCAGTCCCGCTGCAGCCTTTTTGGTGGTGTGGGTTTTGTTAATTTGGGGTCTGACGTGCTGCAATCTTGGGCGTGTGAAGCTTGCTTTACTTTTGCCACAGTGAGTTCCGTTTCCCTTTTATCTTCAGGTATTTCTTTGCTGTCCTGGCCATCCTGACAGTCCTGGGTGTTCTCAATGGACTGGTTTTGCTTCCCGTCCTTTTGTCCTTCTTTGGGCCGTACCCTGAGGTCAGTAGTTACACAACCCACAGGCACCTGAATGCTGTTTTCCCCGGGGTCACTCTTAATTTAGATCTTTAACTACATCCACATTTGCTGATCATTTGCTTTTCCAGTCAACATCTCAGTAACTATGGCTTTTTTCTCTTCAGTTTAGTAGTTTGAGGGATGTGCTACTGGTTTGGTTTGTTGTTTTTAAACCAAGGGATTGGCAGCCTGTGTCTTGAAGGTCTATGTCAGTGGAGCGTTTTCCACTCCAGATGAATATCTGGGCTTGCACGAGAGCAGCCTGCCATCTGATGTGTGAAGGCAGAGGGCAGTTCTTTTGCTCTAACTGTCAGACCTAGGTCCTCGAGGTGGCAGAGGGGAGGCGAACACGGGTGGTGGGACAGGTAGAGACCCCTGAACAGTATGTGCTTTGAACTTTGAGTGTGGCCAACAGCACGTGGATGATGACACTGTTAATATGGCATCTCCTTCAATAGGTGTCTCCAGCCAATGGGCTAAACCGGCTGCCCACCCCCTCCCCTGAGCCACCCCCCAGCGTGGTCCGGTTTGCCATGCCCCCCACTCACACACACAATGGGTCTGATTCGTCTGACTCCGAGTACAGCTCTCAGACGACAGTGTCTGGCATCAGCGAGGAGCTGCGGCACTACGAGGCCCAGCAGGCCACCAGGGGCCCTGCCCATCAAGTGATTGTGGAAGCCACAGAAAACCCTGTCTTCGCCCGCTCCACCGTGAGTAACCCTAGGGGGCAGCCCCTGCCTGCTCTGAGCAGCAAGTCACACAGACAGACAGGATGCAAAAATAAAGTGTAAGTTAGGTGGGATCATATGAAATTGCCAATATTTGACTCTTCTTAAACTATAAAAATGTCAGTTTCATATGGTTGGATCTCATACAGATCGAAAAGGGCAGGGGCCACTGAGGGTAACTACACAGAGCAAGGGCATGTGTCTTGTGGGGCTGAGTACAATTTGAGCTTAAGGGCAGGAGGTGACGCGTGCCTTCCTTCTTTTTGGTTTGTTTTTTAAGCTGCATGTCATTTTAGAATGATACTTTTAAAAAGTGTAGTGGTATTTTTATTGCCAGCAGAAGTAATTTTTTTTCCTACCACGTGTGTTCCTTTAATTGCCCTTGATACAAGATTATTTCCATTATTATTGTCTAAGACTGTCCCGGAAGCTTTGTGGCTCCACGCTCATATTCTGGGTGGCTGGAAGGAGCGCAGAAGCTTAGCCTTCAGTAATTCGGGAAAGCCCTGAGCAGCCTGGCGGCCCTTCTCAGAGGCTCTGAGGACCCCAGCCCTGTGCTGCGCTCTCTGTGCTCCCCCAAGATGTCCTCAGCGCCCCAGGCCTGGAGCACAGCACACGAAACCCAAGGAAGGTTCTAAGGCTCATGTTGCTCCAACCGAGGCCTCCTGCCGTCCCTCCAGGAAGTGGGTATTCCAGTCCCGGGCCAAAGCAGCCTTTCCGTGAAAGAGAGAGAGGCCAACCAAATACCCTAAATTTCCCTCCTCTTCCCCCGCGACGATGCCTGCTGAGCTGCACTGTGAAGCTGGTTTTGTTCAGCGGGAGCCTAAAAATAGGTACAAGCTGACCGACTTTGAAGTTGGTCACGGTCCTCTTGATTGATGTGGCCACTGTGTTGCTCCACACTTTGTATAGAGACCCAGAAGCCAGATTCCTAACAACCCGACAGAGCAGCGCTGCCCCGTGGGTTTTCTACAATGATGGAAGTGCTCTCTCTGTGCTCTCCATGTCAGTAGCCACTGGCCATATGAGGCTGTTGAGCACTGGAAATGTGGCTAGTGCACCTAAGGAACTGAGTCTTGAATTTTAATTTAAGTGTAAATAGCCATATGTCCCTAATGGCTATCATATTCAAGAGTATAGGTATAGACAGTCCTGCCAACATCCTGCATTTGGGCAGGCATGGGCCACACACTTAGCAGTTCCGGGAAAAGGAGAAGCTTGAGATCTGACTGTACCGAGCAGAGTGCGGTGGTGGCCTGTGGGAGGGAGGCAGCTCAGACACTCTCTGACCACAGCCCTGCATTTATGGGCAGCAGCCATATGTGTCCAGCCAGCTGTGTTGGAGAAAGCCTAGACACAGGGTCCAAATAAGGCACTCCTCTGCCACGTGGTAGAGGTTCTGAGAGAACTGGTGTTTCTTTTGTGGGTGGAAGGCCCCCCACTGGCTCCCCAGGGCCTCTCCCAGTCATTTGTGGGGTTGACTGGCGCTTGGTTAAGAAGAGCTGTGTGTGGGTGGCCCAGCGGGAGACAGAGCCAAGAAGGGAGGGCTGGCAACAGCAGGGGGGTGCTGCCCAGCCTGGGCTTAGCGCTGGCCTGTCATAACCTGCCCTCGCCCTCTGCAGGTGGTCCATCCTGAAGCGAGACACCACCCACCCTCAAACCCTCAACAGCAGCCCCACCCAGACTCAGGGTCCCTGCCACCTGGACGGCCAGGCCTGCAGCCCCGGAGGGAGCCCCTCAGAGAAGGCTTGCGGCCACCCCCCTACAGACCGCGCAGAGACGCTTTCGAAATTTCTACTGAAGGGCATTCTGGCCCTGGCAATAGGGACCGTGTGGGCCCCCGGGGAGCTCGTTCCCACAACCCTCGGCACCCAGCCTTCACTGCCACCGGCAGCTCCATGCCCAGCTACTGTCAGCCCATCACCACCGTGACGGCCTCTGCGTCCGTGACTGTCGCTGTGCACGCCCCGCCTGCCTCTGGGCCTGGGCCCAGTCGGAACCCCCGAGGGGGCCTCTACCCAGGCTCTGAGGACTATCCTGAGACTGACCACGGGCTCTTTGAGGACCCCCATGTGCCTTTCAACGTCCGGTGCGAGAGGAGGGATTCCAAGGTGGAGGTCATCGAGCTGCAGGACGTGGAGTGTGAGGAGAGGCCCCGGGGCCGCAGCTCCGACTGAGGTGTGTGCACGCCAGGGGGGCCACGGGCGGCGGAGGGCACGGCTCCCTCGGGGCCTCGGGCTGCCTCCTCCTGGAGCCCCTGGGCACTGGTGTGTCCCGAACTGAACCCAGCCGCCTCTTTTCCCCAAGGCAAGCCTGCCGTGTCCAAGCTTTGTCACCCTGGGCAAACCAGTCCGGTTCCAGGCTGGGCGTCTCCCCTCCCGTAAACCTCTTGAGGCTTAGTCCAACTTAACTGAGGTGCTAACAGCTTCGCCTCTCACCTATTTTTCAGTCTTTATTAAGGTGTCAGAACAGGTATGTATGATGAATGCCCAGCTCAATGAATGGTTACAAAGTGGACACATCCACCAGCCCCCAGGTGAGGGAGGGGACCACGACCAGCCCCCAGAAGCCTCTCAGGCCCCCGCCCAGCCCCCCCACTGTCCTGACTTCTACAACCGTAGATCAGTTTTGCCTGTTTTTGTGCTTTATACATGTAGACTCATAAACCTATTACTTAGTTTGACTTCCTTTTTTTCTTTTAAAGGGTGATTAAAATCTGAAGCAAAGAGGCCAAAGATTGGAAGTCCGCACCCCCCGCCCCCAGCCCCACCAGAACTGCTTGAAGAGAACGGCTTGGAGTTAGAAAGACGCACTGTGCCCATGGCAGTTCACTGTTACTGTAACCGATTGTATGATTTTGTGAAATATTTCTATAAATATTTAAAAGGTGTACACATATGTAATATACGAAGGAATGGATGTAAAGTAGTGTGGTCTGGGGTTTCTCCACTCCTGCCCCAGCGTGGGCAGTGGGGAGGCCACAGCGAGGCCCCTCCCTGTTTGTACATTGGTCTCTGTGCCACAACCAAGCTTAACTTAGTCTTAAATTTCAGCATATGTTGCTGCTGCTTAAATATTGTATAATTTACCTGTATAATTCTATGCAAATATTGCTTATGTAATAGGATTATTTTGTAAAGGATTCTGTTTAAAATATTTTAAATTTGCATATCACAACCCTGTGGTAGTATGAAATGTTACTGTTAACTTTCAAACACGCTATGCGTGATAATTTTGTTGTTGATGAGCAGATATGAAGAAAGCACGGTAACCCGATGGCTTCTCCAGGTGTAGTGGGATGCGGTCCTCCTGTTTGGCTGTGTGAACACGTGTGATTTCCCAGTGTACTGTACTGTGATTTTTTTTCTTCTTTCGTTTCTTTTCACTGTCTGTAACCCTTCGTGGGCTCTGCCCTAGTCAGACTGGAAGTCAGGATATCTTGATTGCCTAGTGCTGGCAGAAGGCAGGCCTAAACATTCCCTTGTCCTTTGCCAGACCCACTTCAAGTTCAGAGCGGCTCTCAAGATCGTTGGCTGCCATCCAGACACCCCAATTCCTGCCTCAGAGAGATAAGTTCCTTTGCATGGTCATTGTGGTGGACGTGGGCCCCTCAGGCGGTGGGGCTGACATCTGTTCATCTTCTTTGGTATGGAAGAGGTAGAGGACATGCCTGGCAGTGAGCCTCAGCCGGGCCGGGAGTGGGCGCCCTAAAGGACGCAGGCTTCAGCATACCTCTCATGACCAGCACTCACACACACGCACGCGCCTCCCAGCGTTCACTCCAACAAAAAATTGCAGAGTGAATTGGAAATCTGGAGACAGTGAGCCTGGTACAGATAGAAAACCCTATTAGTTTCGGGCCCACAGTAAACCCAGGGGTGATGTTGAGTCCCTGCAATATGGAAACTCCCTCTCTTCCTAAATGGCACAGTTGGTTGAGGCTTTGTGGATCTGTTTGCATCTTCTTTAAAACAATAGTGAGCATCCCAAATGTGATACAGAGCCGGAAGTTATGTAGGATACAAGCTTCAGAAGGATGCTTCTCAGTGTTTTAATATTAACGTTATGGGGGCACACTTCCCAAATACACTGTCTCCGTCCTCATCATTATTAGTGTTCTTTCCATGTGACAGTTACTGAAGATCAGGAAGATGCTAATCGCGCACTCCACTGAAGAAGGCACATGGAGGCAGATCTCTCGACCAGGCGTTATTTTTAAAGATTTCCTTCTGTATCGATTCTGTTGTCTTGCTCTGAGGTTTGGTCTTCCTCAGCTTTTAGCCAGAGATGAGCAAACATCAGGGACGCACTTGGTACCCAGACTAAACTACTGTAGGAGTGCTCAAATGGCAGCTCCCATTATGGCCTCCTGTTTTACATGGAAAATCTTAATCGAAGGCAGTGGGGCCCCCGGTAGTACCCAGCAGTGTAGTGACCTCAGACCCTAAAACTCGCCACAAAACTGTAAGATACTAATTGGAAGCCACCTGTGGCCACCAGCTGTGTGTGTTAATATGCCTGCTACTGTCTGGTGCCTGTGTCCACCACACTGTCTAGCTCACGCCCAGCTCTGCTCAGAACACTCACGTCCCGCGTTCAGGAGATGATGCGAATTTCTGAGGTCTGCTTCCCTCTGGCTCACGGCGCGCCCTTGCTTGTTGCCGGAGCCCAGCCTGTGTGGTGCAGGACAGCTTGCACGGCCCCTGTTTTCTGCACAGTGTAGAACTTTCTCAATAGTCACATTGGCAAAGGGAGAACCCCAGGGGCTGGCAGGCAACTAGAATATCTCTCTCTTTCTTTTTTAAATAGTTTTATTTTGTCTGTCTTATTTGTTTATTTGGATGTTTTAATTTTTTTAAAAAATCTTCGCTGATATTTATAATTTTGTATCATAAGAATGTTTTCCTACAGTATTTGTCATGCCAGTTTATAACAAAAAAATGCAGGGATTTTATTTCTATTGGAAACACTATTACAGCTATGTTTTACTTTTGAACAGAAGTTTTATTTGTATAGAGTGCTTACTAATGTTAAATAGTTCAGAGTATATAACGTTTTCATTAAGGACTCGTGGTAGGTTTTAGTGTAAGTTTAAAGGAAATAAATATTCAAACTGGGTCTCATTGTCTGCCAATTTTGGCAGGAATGGGTTTGTGTCATTTCAATTACAAAGATAAAAGTATGCCATATAATTTATTTATATGAAAATTTATTTTTGTAGTGTACATAGTAGTCATCAAGTCTTTTGACAGAAGTATATTTTTAAAGAATTTATATGTGGTGAATCCATAATGTCTGGAACTTCGCTGAGACATGAGTGGGGCACACTTTTCATTGTAAAGTACAACAAGGAAAGAAAATGTCTAACAGTGTTAAGAGAGTGAGGTTGAGTGAATATTCCTGCAATTGTGAAATGTGTATTAGTTACCATTTGTGACCTAGTGTGGTTCTCATTTTAAACTTCAGAAGGCAAAAATGTACAAACTCTCTAAATATTAATGTTCAAACACTGATAGAAATTCTAACATAAATAAAAAATAATATAACTTGTTGGTTATGTCTTTGTTTATAGAATGTCTTTTGTTTGTTTTTCTCTTTTTTTGAAGATTGGCACCTGAGCTAACAACTGTTGCCAATCTTTTTGGGGTTTTTTCTGCTTTTTCTCCCCAAATCCCCCCAGTACATACTTGTGGGTCCTTCTAGTTGTGGCATGTGGGACGCCACCTCAGCGTGGCTTGATGAGCAGTGCCATGTCCGCACCCAGGATCCGAACCAGTGAAACCCTGGGCCGTGGAAGTGGAGCACGGGAACTTAACCACTCGGCCACGGGGCCAGCCCCTAGAATGTTTTTTAATTAAAATATTTTACAAAGGCAGTTAGTATGTCAGGTCATCAAACTTCGTTGTTTCTTCTTTCTAACCTTGGTAAACACTCATTTTTGGTTCTACTTCATGAAGGCATTGTTAATAAGAGTTCTGTTTTTATTTTCTGACACCAACAAAGTTCCTCAATTATGGTTCAAAATGAACCAAAATGGTTCTGTCATCTCTTAACATTCTTATTTTTTTATGTGGTGCCTAATAATTAGAGGGAACATATATAAGACAAATTCAGTGATTATTAAGATAAACGAAAGTATCTTACTAAAACAGTATAGCTGATAACAGGGCTGACTGAACCTCATACAGAATGTTTTTTCTGAGTATTTATGATGTGGTTATACCTTATCTTCATCACAGCCAGGGAGAAAAATAAGACAGGAATGTTTTCCCTATTTTACAATAAAAAGCGAGGAGTGGTAGGGAAGAACTCAAGATCAGCAAACTGCAGCCCACGGCCTCTTCCTGTTTTTGCGAAGATTTATCAGGAGACAAGACACACCCATTCACATAGAGGTTGTCTGTAGCCCCTTTCCGGCACCGTTGAGTAGTTGTGATACAGATTGTACTGCCTAAAGATTACGGCAAAGCCTAAAATGTTGAGTAACTGGCCGTTAGGAAAGAGTTTGCCAATCCATATTAAGGTTATTGTGGGCCAGTGATACTCAAGTGGAGTCCATGGGTTGGCAGCATGGGCACGTCCTGGAAGCTTGTTGGAAAATCTAGTGTGCCTCTGCGGACCTGCTGAATCAGAGTCCCAGGAGTGAGGCCCAGGAATCTGCTGTAACGAGCTGTCCTGGTGGTTCTGATGCACAGCAGAGGCCATCCCCAAATTCCTTCCAGCTGAATGTGGCCTGGTTCATAATTTGACTCGGGCTACATGGCCAACACAGGCCCGATCTGGAAACAACACAGAGATCCAAACTCTGTGTGGTCTTTCCACAGAAACACATGCTCATCTGTGGGAAAGAGTGGAGACCTGTGAACTCTGCATTTGTGTCTGAGAGTCCGCAGAAAGGAATTCCCTGTTTAGTGCTCTGCCACTGCTGTAAGGCAGTACCTCAGTGGAGGGCGTGGGCTCCTGACCTCACAGGCAGGAGAAGGAGGTCCACGCCAGGCCAGACCCTTGGCCACCCTTCCTCCTGAGAAGGTTCCAGTTGACCGATTCTGACTTGGGCAAGTCGCTTGAAATCTTGAGCCTCTGTGTCCTCAGCTGTATAGAAATTAAAGATGATGAAGGTCCCTCACAGACCTCTGAAAGTCAAAAGCAATGATGGTTGTGATGAGGTCTGGACCAGAGGGGACAGTAAGAGTCAACTGAATGAGCATCGGAGCAACCTCTGTGGACCCCACGCTGAGTTCAGATTTGATCACTGGCTCTCAGCCTCTTCCTCTGGCGACAAGGGCTGTCATACCGAGACAGAAGAGTTGCTGTGGGAAGGTTTTGTTCTTATTGAGCCCCCCTTTCAAGGCATTCAAGGTGATAAAGTAAACTCTGACAGAGGAATAAGATGCTCCGGCAATGCATGTCCTCCTTAGTGAATACTTTACCTGGAAAACATGATCATAAAGTGTTAAGCAGGCTTTTCTCTCTTACAGCCTCATCTTCCTACTTCCTGGTATAATCAGCAATCCGTTCCTAAGCCCTTCGGTAGTGAATTCCATACGTAATGCTCATGGATTCATTCAGAACTCATGGGGAACGTGTACTCTCTGAAGCCCAGCATGGAACATAGTGATTGCATTAATTGGAATTCAGATTGAGAGACGCTTTCTTTTAGACATGATTCATATCACCAAAATGACCATTCATTGCTATCCAACTTTATATTCTTTATAAATTACGTATACCTAAGTAAGCTAATTTAGTTTTTCATGTTGGCCTAGGGAGAAGTTTTTAATCAGATTTGTGTCCCCAAATCCACCATATTTATTCAGGACTTAGGTAAACATAAGGCCCAATTATTTTTGGCACAACGGACATATTCAACAGCTTTGGGAATGCTGCGTGCTGCTAAATTTCGGGCAGCAGCCACATTGATGTAAAGGCAGGTGTTTCATTTTTGGTAACTGGCAACTGACCTTCCAAAAGGGGACGTGAAGATGGCCTATTAATCATCCAAAAAGAATATTTGCCAAGTTTTAATTACTTTTAATGAAGGCTGCACCTAATGAGAACGTGCCTGAAACACGAATCTGTTTAATTGTCCACATTGTCATGAGGGAGGGCATGTTGGACGCCATTTTCGGCATAGTTTCCCTGCCAGGAAATTACAACAGCTGCCACCGTGAGGATCTGGAAGGGATATTCTGGTCTGTTATGAACACGATGGACCTCAGGAAGATAGAGAGTCCCCAGAAAACAGGTAAGCAATAGAGAGGACCCAAATTAAACTCTGCAGAGCCAATCATGTCCTTTTGACACAGCAGGGTGTTTTTACTATCATTGGTTTATGCCTCCTCCTTAGGGATTCCCTTTCTTGAGGCAAAGGGAACAGGGCCTTTCAGCTGAGATGCCGTGAAGGGAACCGAGCTTGTGCAGATAGCATTTGCTCTGAGAGCGAGACAGACCCCAGCGAGCAGTTCCACGCAGAAGAGACAACCACAGCCACGGCTTCCTCAAAGCAACTGAGTGTTCCTTTTTCCTGGAGAGTGTTCTCCTCATTCACCTGCTTCCTGTCCACAAGGACTTGAGGCTGAGGGTTAGGAGTGTGATGTAAGCTACCAACGAGGAAAAAATAAAGTCAGAAAAGAGTTCACGCTGAAGCAAGTCCAGGAAATACCTCTGTCAACAGCCCCATCTTTGTACACAATGGACAACAGCTTGTCTTCTCTTGGAAAGTGGGGCAGTGGATAAGAACCTGTTTTATTTTTATAAAGAAAAAAATCACGTAGATGGAGGAGAAATTGACGAGCAAGTTCTGACTGGTGAGTTATTATATAATAATGAGGATTGCAGCATTAACCCCAAGTCAAGATGCCAAAAGTATAATCTTTCTAATTATGAAGTTCAATCAGCAGCAGCAGTTGGTGGACTCCTGTTGAGAGCCTCTTCTGCAGCAAGAGGAGAAGCAAGATGAGGCAGGAGTGGAGGAAAGCAGGAGGCTGTCGGCTGTGGATGGAGAAAGAGAACAGCTGGCCATCAGATACATCAGAGGGGACGTGGTCAGATGTCTAGAAAGTGAGGCCGACCTCACTTGTCTCACAAAAGTGAGACAAAAGTGTGGAAAAGACCAAAGTACCAAAAAAACTAAGAAAAGACCTGTAAAATGAGGGAAAAGTATGAAAAAAGATAGGGTGGAACAGAGTGCCAAGAGATGGTCAAAGACCTTCTCCTTCAGAACACCCACGGGCTGTAAGAGCAGTTGCCAGCCCATAATACTTGCATTGTGACTGTGCTGAAGTGTCAGTAAGCACACTGGGCCCTCTATCAGTGGATGCCTTTTCTTTTCCTGTATAGTTCCCACCTTACACAGAATCGTGGAAGGTTATCATGAATCATGGGAGTTTGTCATGAATCATGGAAGTCTCAGCTACATGAGACTTTTGCCATCTGGTAGCCAAGAAATCTGGAGAAGTGATATGACATACCTAACACTAGCCAACACCTTCAGTGGTCAAGTCAGATTTAGAACCTGGATCTAGAACACTCTGATGTTCTTATTCTCTCTTGTTGCCCTTCTCTTCCCCTCGTTTATTTTACGTGTTAGTTTCAAAGGTATAAGTGACTGCTATCTACACAACTACCATAGCCAAGGAGCCTCTGAGCCTCTGAGCCACCATGTGTACATGCATAATCACACGCACACAAAGTACACGTCTGCAGTGAAGCCTGTACACTGCACAGCTGTAATGGGGGAAGCAATTAGCAAATCTCTGAATTATCCTTCTGATTACACTTAAATTCCCAAAGCTAATTGGCCAAAATGTTCCTCCTTAATTAGAAGCAATTAATATGTGAAACTAGGTTTGCATTTCACAAGAGAGTCAGCATTTCGTGATTGAAATCTCATAGTTCGTTTACTAATGGTCTCTAATGGCCTGTAATCATAAAGTGCACACAATGAAGGGGGATTTTCAAAGTGGAGGTAAGGGAGGATGTCTGAATTTACGGATTATTCTTCCACTGCTGAGGACCCAGTCTGCATCCACCTTGGACTGCAAAACACACACCATGCATGCGTGCTTGCCCAAACATGCCCACGTGTATAAGAAGTCCTGAGCTGTCAACTTTGACCCCTTCCAAATCTCTTCCTCTCTACTCTCATTCTCTCTCTGCCTGAGAAGGCTGGTCCTCTCTCCTTTACGCAGTCAAGTCAGACACTGCACCAACGCAAATAGAAGTCTATCCAAAATACAGGTGCTAACAGTGGAGCTGTGCCTGGGGGAGTGGTAATACTCTAATGAAAACCCCATTTCTTGCTCAATATGTATCAGGCCATAGGTTATCTCACCAAACAAACCCAATAAACATGACGTCAACAAAACTCAAAATGAGCAAAGAGTGCTAAAATGCAGGAGAAAATAGAAAGGGTAAGGAAGAGATGGCAGTGAGGAAGAGAATGAAGCAGCAGAGAAATCAGGAATTATGGAGGCGAATTACAAAAGGCTGGAGGCAAAGGCGAAGCCTGCATTGGAAGAAGGCATCAGCAGAATTGAGGCCATGACAGGATTTGTCACCAAACACCGAGGGAACTTTATGAGAATAGCGGCGTTCTAAACCCAGACTGGGAAGACAGATTATAAAGAAACAGCGCCTTGTTTGCTTGCTGCCTGGCCATCTTGGTGGCTGCTCTGGGTTGGGGTCCGTCCCACACCTGAGGCAGGAAGATGGTGGCTGGAAAGAAGATGAAAAAGTCACCGGAGTCCATCAACTCTAGGCTCCAACTCATTACGATAAATGGAAAGAATACACAGGGTTCCAAGCCGACTTGCAAATGATCTGACGAGACAACGGGAACGCAGTCACCGTCACCAGAAACTGCCCAGCCTTGAGGCACTGCAAAACACTGTAGAGCTGTGCCATGTGGGCCAAACGTGGGGTCCACCGCTACAGCAGCAGCACTGAAGTGGGCACAGCATGTGGAAAATACGACAGGGTGTGCACACTGGCTGTCACTGGTCCAGGAGATTCTGCTATCATTAGAAGCAAGCCAGGATAAACCGGTGAAGAGTAAATTATGCAGAATTTTTCTTTAATAAAACTGACCAGAGTTTCTTTTAAACACACAGGCGCACACACACAACAATGCCTTTTTTTTTTTCATTTCTTCACTAGTTTACTGAATGACACATGCAGGTTTTTACACAACACTTTTAGACATTTTTATAGTTTACAAAATAATCTTGTATAGGTATCACTTGATTTTTTTTGAGGTTATGATAGTTTGCAACATTGTGCAATTTCAGTTGTATATTGTTATTTGTCAGTCACCTTATAGATGCGCCCTTCACCCTTTGTGCCCACCCCCAACTCCCCTTTCCCCTGGTAACCACTAATCTGTTCTCTTTGTCCATGTGTTTGTTTACTTCCATATATGAGTGGAATCATACACAGTTTGTCTTTCTCTATCTGGCTTATTTTGCTTAACATAATATGCTCAAGGTCCATCCATGTTGTTGTGAATGGGACAATTTTGTCATTTTTAATGGCTGAGTAGTATTTCATTATATGTATACAATATCTTCTTTATCCAATCATCAGTTGATGGGCACCTAGGTTGTTTCCACATCTCGGCTATTGTGAATAATGCTGCAGTGAACACAGGGGTGCCTGGGTCTCTTTGAATTGCTGATTTCTAGTTCTTCGGATAAATACCCAGTAGTGGAATGGCTGGGTCATATGGTAGTTCTACTTTTAATTTTTTGAGAAATCTCCATACTGTTTTCCACAGTGGCTGCACCAGTTTGCATTCCCCCCAGCAATAGATGAGGGCTCCTTTTTCTCCACAACCTCTCCAACATTTGTTATTTTTTGTCTTGGTGATTATAGTCATTCTAGCAGGTGTAAGGTGATATCTTAGTGTAGTTTTGATTTGCATTTCCCTGATGATCAGTGATGAGCAGCATCTTTTCATATACCTATTGGCCATCTGTATATCTTCTTCAGAGAAATGTCTGTTGATATTCCCTGCCCATTTTTTGATTGGGTTGTTTGATTTTTTGTTGTTGAGTTGTGTGAGTTCTTTATATATTATGGGGGTTAACCCTTTGTCAGATATATCATTTGCAAGTATTTTTTCCCAGTTGGTGGGTTGTCTTTTCATTTCAATCCTGTTTTCCCTTGCCTTGTAAAAGCTCTTTAGTCTGATGAAGTCCCACTTGTTTATTCTTTCTATTGTTTCTTTTGTCCAAGAAGACATGGTGTCTGAAAAGATCCTTTAAGACCGATGTCAAGGAGTGTACTGCCTATATTTTCTTCTAGAAATCTTATGGTTTCAGGTCTTACCTTCAAGTCTTTGATCCATTTTGAGTTTATTTTTGTGAATGGCATAAGAGAATGGTCTACTTTCAGTCTTTTACATGTGGCTGTCCAGTTTTCCCAACACCATTTGTTAAAGAGACTTTCCTTTCTCCATTGTATATTCTCAGCTCCTTTGTCGAAGATTAGCTGTCCGTAGGTGTGTGGTTTTCTTTCTGGGTTTTCAGTTCTGTTCCATTGATCTGTGTGCCTATTTTTGGACCAGTACCATGCTGTTTTGATTACTATAGCTTTGTAGTATACTTTGAAGTCAGGGATTGTGATGCCTCCAGCTTTGTTCTTTTTTCTCAGGATTGCTTTAGCAATTTGGGGTCTTTTGTTGCCCCGAATGAATTTTAGGATTCTTTGTTCTATTTCTGTGAAGAATGTCATCGGGATTCTGGTGGGGATTGCATTGAATCTGTAGATTGCTTTGAGTAGTACGGACATTCTATCTATGTTTATTCTTCCAATCCATGGGCATGGAATGTCTTTCCATCTTTTTATGTCATCATCAATTTCTTTGAGGAAAGTATTGTAGTTTTCATTGTATACGTCTTTCACTTCCTTGGTTAGATTTATTCCAAGATATTTTATTCTTTTTGTTGCAATTGTGAATGGGATTGTGTTCTTGAGTTCTCTTTCTGTTAGTTCGCTGTTAGAATATAGAAATGCTACTGATTTATGTAAGCTGATTTTGTACCCCACAACTTTGCTGTAGTTGTTGATTATTTCTAGTAGCTTTCTGATGGATTTTTTAGGGTTTTCTATTAGTGAAATCATGTCATCTGCAAATAGCAAGAGTTTTACTTCTTCATTGCCTATTTGAATTCCTTTTATTTCTTTTTCTTGCCTAATTGATCTGGCCAAAACCTCCAGTACTATATTGAATAAGAGTGGTGGGAGTGGGCACCCTTGTCTTGTTCCTGTTCTTAGAGGGATGGAAAACTGAAAGTTTTGCCCCGTTGAGTGTGATGTTGGCTGTGGGTTTGTCATATATGACCTTTATTATGTTGAGGTACCTTCCTTCTATACCCATTTTATTGAGCATTTTTATCATAAATGGCTGTTGGATCTTGTCAAATGCTTTCTGCATCTATTGAGATGATCATGTGGTTTTTGTTAATGTGGTATAACACACTGATTGATTTGCAGATGTTGAACCATCCCTGTGTCCCTGGTATAAATCCCACTTGATCATGGTTTATGATCTTTTTAATGTATTGCTGTATTCAGTTTGCCAAAATTTTGTTGAGGATTTTTGCATGCATGTTCATCAGTGATATTGGCCTGTAATTTTCCTTCTATGCGTTGTCCTTGTCTGACTTCGGTATCAGGGTGATGTTGGCCTCGTAGAATGTGTTAGGAAGAGCTCCATCTTCCTCAATTTTCTGGAATAGTTTGAGAAGGATAGGTATTAAATCTTCTTTGAATGTTTGGTAGAATTCTCCAGAGAAGCCATCTGCTCCTGGACTTTTATTTTTTGGGATGTTTTTGGTTACTGTTTCAATCTCTTTACTTGTGATTGGTCTATTCAGATTCTCTATTTTTTCTTGATTCAGTTTTGGGAGGTTCTAAGAGTCTAAGAACTTATCCATTTCTTCTAGATTGTCCAATTTGTTGGCATATAGTTTTTCATAATAGTCTCTTATAATCTTTTGTATTTCTGTGGTATCCATTGTAATGTCTCCTCTTTCATTTCTAATTTTATTTCTTTGAGTCTTCTCTCTTTCTTTCTTAGCGAGGCTGGCTAAGCGTTTGTCAATTTTTATTATCTCGAAGAACCAGCTCTTTGTTTCATTGATCCTTTCTACTGTCTTTTTTGTTTCAATTTCATTTATTTCTGCTCTAATTTTTATTATTTCCCCTCTTCTACTGACTTTGGGCTTTGTTTGTTCTTCTTTTTCTAATTCTGTTAGTTGTTTGAGATAGCTTATTTGGGATTTTTCTTGTTTATTGAGGTGAGCCTGTATTGCAATGAATTTCCCTCTTAGGACCACTTTTGCTGTGCCCCAAATGAGTTGGTATGATGTGTTTTCATTTTCATTTGTCTCCAGATAATATTCGATCTCTCCTTTGATTTCTTCAATGATCCGTTGGTCATTCAGTAGCATGTTGTTTAATCTCCACATCTTTGCCCCTTTCCCAGCTTTTTTCTTGTAATTGATTTCTAGTTTCATACCATTATGATCAGAAAAGATATTATTTTAATCCTCTTAAATTTATTGAGGCTTGCTTTGTTTCCCAACATATGGTCTATCCTTGAGAATGTTCCATGTGCACTTGAGAAGAATGTGTAACCTGCTGTTTTTGGATAGAGTGTTCTGTAAGTATCGATTAAGTCCGTCTGGTCTAGTTTTTCATTTAATTCTACAATTTCTTTGTTGACTTTCTGTCTGGATGATCTATCCATTGGTGTAAGTGGGGTGTTGAGGTCCCCTACTATTATTGTGTTGTTGTTGGTATCTCCTTTTAGTTTTGTTAATAGTTGCTTTGTGTACTTTGGTGTTCCTGTGTTGGGTGCATATATATTTATACGTGTTATGTCTCCTTGGTGGAGTGTCCTTTTTACCATTATGTACTGCCCCTCTTTGTTTCTCTTTACGTGTTTCGTCTTGAAGTCTACTTTGTCTGATATAAGCATGGTGACACCTGCTTTCTTTTGTTCACCATTAGCTAGAAGTATCATCTTCCATCCCTTCACTCTGAGGCTGTGTTTGTCTTTGGGGCTGAGGTGTATTTCCTGGAGGTGGCATATTGTTGGGTCTTGTTTTTCAATCCATCCTGCCACTCTGTGTCTTTTGATTGGAGATCAATCCATTTACATTTCCAGTGATTATTGAAATGTAGGGCCCTAATGCTGCCATTTTATCATTCATTTTCTGGTTCTCCTGCATTTCCTTTGTTTCCCGTCCCGTGTATTTTGGACTACCAATTCAGTTAGGTAGTTTTCTTTGCTGACCTTCTTAGTTTTCTCCTTATTTGTAATTTGTGTCTCTGTTCTAATTATTTGTTTAGTGTTTACCATGTGGTTTGTATAAAACATCTCATAGATGAGATAGCCCGTTTTCTGATAGCCTCTTATTTCCTTAGACGAAGCTGGTTCCATCCCTTTCCTCTTCTTCTAAGTTGTTATTGTCACATCTTTTTTCTTCTTGTGTTGTGAGTTTGTGGTTAAAATGACAAGATTATATTTATTCTTGGTGTTTTCCTTCCCTTTATCTTTAATGTTATAATTAAGCATTTGCTAACCTGTTCTGATGGAGAGCTGCAGTTCTCTGATTTTGTCTATCTACCTATCTCCTTGCTCAGGGTTTTGTAACCACTTTCCGTTTTTTTTTTCTTCAGGTATGAGGGCCTTCCTGAGGATTTCTTATAGGGTGGGTCTTGTGGCAATGAACTCTCTTAACTTTTATTTATCTGGGAAAGTTTTTATTTCTCCATCATATTTGAAAGATATTTTCACTGGATAGAGTATTCTTGGCTGAAAGTTTTTGTCTTTCAGAATTTTGAATATATCATTCCACTCTCTCTTCGCCAGTAAGGTTTCTGGTGAGAAATCTGCTTACAGCCTGATAGGGGTTCCTTTGTAGGTTATTTTCTTCTGCATTGTCTCCCTTAATATTTTTTCTTTGTCATTGACTTTTGCCACCTTTACTAATATATGCCTTGGGGTTGGTATTTTTGCATTGATAAAGTTTGGCAATCTATTGGCTTCTGTCACATTGATTTCCAGCTCCCTCCACAGGTTTGGGTAGTTCTTAGCTATTATTTCTTTGAACAAGCCGTCTGATCCATTCTCCTTCTCTTTCCCCTCTTGGATACCTATAATCCTTATGTTGCATTTCCTAATTGAGTCAGATATTTCTTGGAGAGTTTCTTCATTACTTTTTAGTCTTAGTTCTCTCTCCTCCTCTATCTGAAACATGTCTATATTCCTATCCTCCAGACTGCTAATTCTGTCCTCCATATTATTAGCACTATTCTTCAAGGAGTCCAGATTTTTCTTAATCTCATCCATTGTGTTTTTAACCTCCAACATTTCTGATTGGTTCTTCTTTATAGTTTCAAGCTCTTTTGTGATGTAGCTCCTCAACTTGTTGAGTTGTCTATCAGTATTCTCTTTTAACTCGCTGAGTTTTTTAATGATAGCTATTTTGAATTCTTTGTCATTTAGGTTATAGATTTCTACGTCTTCAGGATTTTTTTTCTGTGTACTTGTCATTTTCCTTTTGTTTTGGAGATTAAATATATTTTTTCATACTGCTTGATGGCATGGATTTGTGCCTCCACTTGGAGATAGAGTTTGGTTACTGCTTCCACTTGCTGCCACTGAGGGGAAGAGGGAGCAGCTGTGTAATCTGCACACACCAGGATCCCCATCAGCTGTTCCTGACCAAGCCTGGTCCACTCCTTGGGATCTCAGTGGCCCTGTGGGGTCTCCTGTCAACTGTGGGAGCAATCACATGGGAGCTTTGGGTTGCTGCCAGCTGCTCCCTCAGACCCACCTAGACATGCCCCCCCTTAGGGACTGCAGCAGTGTTATGGGCTTCAAGGCAGCCAGGAGCTTGTTCACTCAGACTCACAGTTCCACCGTCTGGTCCCACTGGATCTCACTTGCCCCCTCAGGGCTGCAGCAGAGCTATGGGCGTTTAATGCAGCCGGCAGTTTTCTTGCCCAACAGCACCATATCTGCTCCAAGGTTGCACCAGCCTTTGTGTTTGGTGTGATGGGCCTCTGCCCTAGGGCCAAGCTGAGTCTCTCCCTGGGGACACCGTGGGACCATAGATTTTCCCACTGGACCAAGAAGCAATCACACTGGGGCTCCAGATTGTCACCGCCTGATCTCACAGTCCTGCTGGGTCTCACTTGCCCCCTTGGGGCCACAGCAGAGCTACGGGTGTTTAAGGCAGCCAAGGGTTTATTCACCTGGACTTGGGGCTGCGCCGTGTCTGCTCCTAGGTCACAGCAGCCTTTGTGCTTGGTGGGCAGGGCCTCCCTACTGAGTCTGAGCCTGACTGATTCTCTAGGGTCACAGTGGGACAGTGGACTTTCACACTGGTCCGAAGAGCAATCACAGGGGACTCAGGGCTCCAGTCATCTATTTCCACAGTCATGCTGATGCACACACCCACCATTGGGGCTGCAGCAGTGCCATGAGTTCTTCAGCCAGGAGAGAGTCGCTCGCGGGTACTGTGCTGTCAGGTGGCCAGAGAGTTCTCACCTATCTCCACCTCCTCCCTGGGGTAGTCCATCTACCTTCCGATATATAGCAGTGTGGGTCTCTCAGGCATCCTGATATGCTGTGCGAGTATCCTCCATTGATCAATGAATGTCCATTTAGCTGTAGTTTGAAGAGGGAGAGACAAAGAAAACCACTCACTCTGTCATGTTGCTGACATCACTCCGATAATGTCTTTTTTAATGTGTTAATTTTTTCATCTATCTTCCTTTCATTTTCCAAAATCTTAGAGGGATAGATGTATTTAGTGCAGGTGTTGGCAAATTACAGTCCACAGGCAAATCCGAACTGCCACTTGCTTTTGTAAATAAAGTTTTGTTAGAACAGAGCTACACCTATTCATTTATATGTTGTCTATGCCTCTTTCATGCTACAATGGCAGAGTTAAGTAGTTGCAACAGAGACCATGTGGCCCACAAAGCCTAAAATATTTACTGTCTGGACCTTTAGAGAAAAAGTGTGCCACTCCTGATTTAGACTATAATGCCTCCATACCAAGTCAAGTATCCACTTTCAGCCACTGTACAGGTAAATGATGCTATTTCTTGCTATTTCTCAACCACGCCAGGCCCTGTTTTGCTTTGTGCTTATTTTTCCCTCCACCTAGACTGGACGTTCATCTTCCAGACAGACATATGGCTCACTCTTTCATCCAATTCAGGTCTTTGTTGAAATGTTCCCTTCTCAGGGGAACCTGGCCTGACAGGTCACCCAATTTAAAATTGCGAATACATTCCCCAGCCCACCCCAGCTCATGCCAGCTCCCTTTTCCACTTAGTTTTCTCGACAACATTTAGTGTTATCTAACATCCTCTATATTTTGCTAACTTATTTGTTTATTGTCTTTCTTACCCTATGGATTTTGGGTCGTGGTATTCACTACTGTATCCCTAAGACTAGAATGGGGCCTGAAACATGGCGCCCAGTTAATATAGTATTTGTTAAAAGAATGAACCATACACAGTAACTATGATAATTACTCCTGTTTCGCAGATGAGCAAACTAAGACTCTGTGAGGTTAAAAGACTTGCTAGAGATTGCATCGCAATTAAAGGGGAGAAATAGCAACGGATTCCTGAGCCTCTAGGCTTAAGCACTACAGATGGAACCTGTTTCTATGGCTACTCTTTGCCTCTACTGTTCTTTCGTTGCACAGCTGGTTACTAAGCATAGCACCCTATCTAGATCCAGGCACCATTCTAGATTCTATTTAGGACAAAAAGAGAAATATGGCCACAGTCCCTGACATGAAGAACCTTAAAATCTATTCCTTTCTATAAATATATATATATAGACATATATGTGCATTTTTATTTTCTTTTATTTTACTTTTTATTATGGAAAAATTTCAAACACACAAAGGTAGCATAGAATATTGAACCCCCATGGTCCATCACCCAGTTCCAACAATTGGTAACATTTCCCCAATTCTGTCTTGTCTGTCCTCCTCCAAATTGGGTTGTTTGCTGGAATTTTTTAACAGATCCAAGACATCATGCCTTTTCACCTGCAGATACTTCAGATGTATCTCTAACTAAGAAGGACTTTTTTTAAACGCAATCACCCTGCCATTATTACAATGAACAGAATTGACAATAATTCCTCCATGTTTCATAATACTCAATTCACACTCAAATCCTCCCGGTTGTCCCAAAATTGGCTTTGTGTGCCTGTTTTTATGTTCTCCTGTTTTTTGTTGCAAATATTTCTGTAATTATTCCAAATAAAACAAAAAAGCAACAAAATTTTATGTTAGATAAATTACAATAGATACACAACTAAATATTATAATATAGATTACAGTGCATGATTTTTAAAAAAGGAATAAAGCAAAATGAGATGCAAGGGCATGGTCCAGGAAAGGTGTCCTGGAGGATATGGCATTTGAATTTGGCCTTGAAGTATGGGATTTCAGCAGACAGAAATTGTGGGAAGAGCATTATCAACAGAAAGAAGATTCTAAGCTAAGTCCCAGAGGATAAGAAAGTGGAGCTGTGTCTGAAAAACAAGGGGCCCATTTTATAGGAACAAATGCCACCATGAGCTGTGGTTCTCTGTGTGTGGTCTTAGGACTAGCAGCTTCAACATCACCTGGGAAGTTGCTGGAAATGTAAACTCATAGGCCCCACTCCAACCCTGCTGAGTCAGAACAGGTTTAAGGCCCAGGATTCTGCATTTTAATAAACTCTCCAGGTGATTCTTAAGTTCCCAAAAGTTTAAGAAGTGCTGCATATAGAGCACACTGGGAAAAGGTGACCATGAATGCTAGCCTAACAACAATGACCTTTATTTGTTTGCCAAAATAGGAAGGCCCTCTGGAAGATTGCTGAGCAGATCTCTGATTGTGCTGTGTGTCAGAGCTCTGAAGCAGGGACGAGAGGGGCGGAAATAGAACGTTAAAGCAGGAAGATCAGAGGAAGCCTTTGCAGTGGCTGTAAATTGGAATTATAGAAGCAGCCTGCTGTCTGTTTCCCAGCATCCATTCACTCTTTGGGGCTACATAATGCAGGTTTCTTCTGGAGTGGCTGTGTCTTTCCCCACTCTCAGTCTATCTGCTTCAGATAGAGCATCCTCCATCCTCCATTCCAGACTCCAGGGTTGATCATGTACTCAGACTGGCCAATAAGAGCATCTTCTCCTGGCCACAGTGATTGATTCACGGATGGGAGCCAATTAGAATCTGTTAGATGTTGTGAGGCTTTGTCTGAAATCTCTAAGTGTAAACACAAGATATGCTTTCCCATGGGAAATGTGCAGCCTCCTTGTGAGTGGAGAGGTGAGAGCTTTTCTGAGAAAGGAGCCAATAGAGCAGAGGGCAGAGCCGAGGAAGGAAGACGACGAAGTCAAGACTGGTTATCTCAGTTGAACCCTGAATCAAGCTGTACCTAAAGCTAAATCTATTCCCCAAATTTTCAATTCTGAAAGGCTTTTGTGCTCAGGCCAATTGGAATCAGATTTTTTTGTCCTGAATAACCTAAACTCAGCCATGGAATTGAACTTGATAAAGGAGCCACAGATTCACAGGACATTGACAGGCTCTGGACTGTCATTGAGAGAAGAGATTAGGGGAGTCAAAGGTGATTGACAGTGTTGCTTGTTGATTTCACAAGAAGCGGACTCTGAGAAGGAGATTTGTGTGTAGGAAGTTTACAAGAGGGTGTTCCCAGGGTCAACACCTATGGGAGAGTGAAAGCAGCAGCCCTGGGCAGAGGAAGAAGTTGAGCTGCCATGCAAGTGGTCCAATGGGGAGCTGAGACGGCCCTTCAGAGCCGGCTCAGATTAGAGCAAAGAGGCCAGAGCTTTATACTTCCACACTGACCAGTCACTGGATGCAGGCTGCCACGAGGAGAGAGGCAGGATCTTGGGCCAGGTATCTCTCTTCCATCAAGCACAACTCCCAAAGAGGAACTGAGCTGAGCCCTCAGCCTCACCTCTCCCACGGCTGTGGGGAGAGTGCTGTGTCAGGTGCAGCTGGAGCGGCCCACATTCACCACAGCTGGGCTTCCTGTCTGAGCGAGAGTGGCTGTGAGGACACAGATGCCTGCAAGTGAAATGAGGGAGTGAGGAGGAGCAGATGGAGCCAGGGAGAGCATGGATTGCATTTGAACTGATGGTATATAAACACTCGAGAAGATGTTCCCAGAGGTCCAGAAAGAAGTCAATCTGGAAACCGTCAGAATAGAAACCATAGTTGATGAACACCTGCCAAGAGAGAGTGTAGATAGAGAGAAACGATGGAGGATGGAGCCTGTGGAGCTCACCACCGCAGAGAGAAGGAAAGGAACCCATGAAGGGAGAGATGAGGAGCAATTAGAGTGGTCACAGAAGCAGGCAGTGTTGCAAATTCCAAGACAATTGTACCAATAGCAGATACATATAGACTATTTACCCTGTGCCAGGCTGCAAACATTTCCTGTATTCTACATTCCCAATTCACAATAACTCATTTATGCATAGAGAACTTAAAGAAAGCAATGACCAACGAGGTATGGGGGGTAATCAGTTGATGAGCAGTTAAATTAGAGGAAAAGTCTGGATTCTGGGCATAAGACTAGTGTACTTGAAGCATGTGTATTTGCTGACTGAAACATAAAAGTCATCAAAAAGGAGAGTGTGTTTGCTGAATAAATTTAACCCTACTCTCTGGGTTCCTTTTCTTTTAGTGGCTTCATTGGGATGCTATTCACAAACCATACAATCCATCCATCTAAAGTGTCCAATTCAATGGTTTTTCATATATCCACAGGGTTATGCAAGCATCACCACAGTCAACTGTAGACGACGTTCATCACCCTTCAGCTGTCGCTCCCTATCCTCCCCCTCCGCCCAGCCCTGAGCAACCATTAACCTACTTTCTGCTCTGTTTTGGACATTTCATATGAATGGAACATATAGTATGTGGTCTTTTGTCACTGGCTTCTTTCACCTAGCATAGTGTTTCTGAGGTTCGTCCATATTGTAGCAGGACTCAGTACTTCATTCTTTTTTGTGGTCAAATAAGATTCCACCATGTGTCTACACCACATTTGTTTGTCATTAGGCAGTTGATGGACATTTGGGTTGTTTCTGCTTTTTCGTGATCATCAATAATGCTGCTATGAACATTCATGTACCAGTGTTCTGCGTGGACATATGTTTTCACTTCTCTTGGGTAGATACCTAGGAGAAGAATTGCTGGGTCATGTGGTCACTCTATGTTTCATCATTTGAGGAGGGAGATACACAGGAAGACGGGAGTGTTTCACACCTGAAAATACGTGGTAATGATAAAACCAAACAAATGATCATCCTAAGGAATGACCTAACTTCAGAGATTCCAGTTCTTCGGTACCAGAGAGATGCCCCTTTTTGTTCTCAGAGTAACCATGGATATAGCCATACCCCCCACCCTTTTCCATCATCACCTGTTCTTGGGGGTGAGGTGAGGAAAGGAGGAATAGAATGGGTCCTATGACCCCAATAATGGACATATTTTGCTTGCAAAAAGTATTATGCAGCTTATGATAAAGTCTAAGCTGGATTCACCTTAATCAGTATACGCCTGGGTATCTTTTTGAGTAGCTTAATAGGAGCTAAGGAAGGAAAAACTGATGCATAAAGTTGTGTATCAGATGATTAAAGATACTAAAAGCAGATAGGGGTTAAGGTTCAGGAAGAAGGAAGAAGAACCTAGGAATTCAGAGGCAGGAAGGATCATTGTGAGCTGGCAAGGTCATTTTGGGATTTCTGAAGAGGGAGGGACTGGTTTTAGACTACCCATCTGGCAGAACTGTACCTACCCTGTGAATGAGAGTCTGAGATCGAATGGGAGTGGAGATAGTATCCAAAACAGAGCTGGCGTCTCTGCCAGGGTCTGTGCTTTAGCTTCACTCTCTTCTGTGACTCTTAGAGCAAAGCTGGGGTGAGACAGTGAGTTCCATTATACAGTTGAACAAACTGAGGCTCAGAGAGTGGGTCAGTTAGGACTCAACTGGAAAAGCAGAGCCAATAAAAGAGATAGATAGATAGATAGATAGATGATAGATAGATAGATAGATACACAGAAAGATAGAAAGATAGATGACAGATACATAGAAAGATAGAAAGATAGATGATAGATAGATAGAAAGACAGATGATACATAGATACATAGATAGATACATAGATTTATTTCAAGACATTGGCTTATGCAACTATGGGGGCCGACTTATCAAGTCCAAGGTCCTCCTGAGGGCAGACAGGAAGTGGAGTTCATGAACAGGCTGGAACCCTATGTGCATGAGCTAAAACTTGTTGTTCACAGGAGAGACTCTCTAAACTCAAGGCCTATACCCTCTTTTGAAGGCCTTCCTCCAACTGATTGGGTCAGGCCCACCCATGATAATATCCTTTTCATCAATTTAAAAGTGATTGATTAGAGATTTTAATCGTGTCTGCAAAAGTCCTTCACAGCAGCGCCTATGTTAGTGTTTGATTAAATACCTAGGAGAAGGTGTCTACATGCTAGAAAATGGCCACTGCTTCCCTTCCATCCCCTAATTCTAGAAAGAGCATAATCCTAACCAGAAACATACTAGAAGCAGAATGCTGGCGACTGTGGTTAAACCCAGCCAAAGAGACACATCAGAAGCCATCCCTGAGGGGTTAAGTAACTCTGTCAGCTCCAATACAAAGAACAGAATCCATTCTAGCTGGGTTGAACAAAAGTAGATTTTTATAAGGTAACAAATGATTGAGAATAATAACAGGATTATTGAGAAGGGTGGAGAAAAAAACTATGGGCTGAGTTTCGAGGAGAATGCCAATGCAAGATCAAGAAGCCACCAGTCAAACTGGAAAGTTCTTGACAGCTCCTGAACCAAGTCACCACAACCATATTTCCCAGGAGAAACACCAGAAGCGACACAAATATGGCCCCAGTCTCACTTCTGCTTTCTGCTCTCTCTGACTGCACCTAATTGGTGGCACTAAACCACATCCTAACCCCTAGCTGCAAGGGAGTCTGGGGAATGTTTTTAGTTCCTCACCTCTGAGGTGTAAGATGGCTGGAATGGATGTTGGGCACCAATGCACCACAGTAGTAACAAGGTCCTTCAGCCGTTAGGGAGCAGAGCCAGGATTTAAACTCAGGTGATGCTCTTAATCCCCACAGTACACTTCCTCCCAAGATCCAGATGGTCTTTCTGACCTTTTCAGATTTAGGGCTCTTTTCTGGCTGGGACTTGTCTAGAAATATCTCTGGTCTCTACTATCTAAATTTTCATTTGCCTACTATATACACAGTTTCCATTGTTGCCATTGGCTGCAGACTTTTCTGATACAGCCTATACAGGAGGAAATAAAAATGATCAACTGTGCTTCTAGTCCCTCCACATCACCTCAGGCACTGGAAAGGCTACAGTGTGTAAAGCTCCCTTCTTCCTGAGCCAGTCACTTCAAAATGCTTCTGTTTAGGGAAGCTAGCAAAGCAATTACTGGGCAATTAAACCCAGTGGTCTTAGTGATGCTTGGAATTACAGAAATTATAAGAAACACTAAAAAAAAAAAACCCCTGGTAATAATGATAGGAAATAACTGAAATGAGAATCAAGCCATCCTCAGATGTGCTTTTTGTGTCCTAGTCACATCAGTGCCACCCCCTGAAATTTCTAAATAAATCCCAGTGCACACACCCAGGCCCACCTGTGGGCTGGCACACTGATGCAGCTGCACGAAGCCCTCACAGGACGGTGCCTGTCCACTGTGGGCAGCTCATGAATGAAGGAATGTTGACACATGAGTCAGCATCACTCCTTCACAACCAGGAGACACTTGGAAATGACATTTTAAAGTCTCTAAAGGGAACCAAATCAGCTTTCCTAGCAAACATCCCCTATATCAAAGTTCATCTGTAAATCAAAACAAATGGATTTTTCTGACACATTTGTACATCTTCTTTTTAAGGAAGAATCCCCACTTCTCTTAAAGACCTACTTTAAGAGAAGTAAACTTTCTTCATGTGGGTTGTTCAATAAATGCCACTCATATATATTTGGCTGTATACATAGAAGAAGCCTGATAAATGACATAGCAAAACCTATATATATATTTATTTGTGACAATTCAATTATCTGGAAGATCAGAAAAATCCTTGCAGGTCTGCAGACACCACATGTTTACTGAAACTGAAAAAAATTCATGATCTATTGATCAGTTAAAAAGCCTATTAAGAAAAAGTGGGTGTGTTACCAAACCAGCTTCGCGTTTGCCTGCCGCCCAGAAAGTCAAACACCGAGACAAGGAGATTGCAGCAGAGAGAGAGTTTACTCACAAGGCAGCCATGTGAGGAAGCAAGATCATGAGCCTCAAATTCACTTCCCCAAAAATAGGGACTCAGGGATATTTACGGGGTCGGGGTCAAGGTGGTCTGAAATTTGGAGGTAGGTGATTGGAGGTGAGGAGAGGTGAGGTAATTGATGATGTGCACAAGCATAGTCAGACTCCCTGCCTCTTCATAGGACCCATGCTCACAAAATGGCGGCGTTAGCATGATCTGAGGGTGGAGTTTTTAGCCTCTGGACATCAATTGGACACCTCTGTGGGTCCAGTTGATGAGTTGGTGGTCTCAACCGGCCTGAAGTGCACAGGGGGTTCTAATTCCTGAGAAACAGCTCCCACACCCATTACCATGGAGACCCAGGCTCCAGCGAGATGTTATCTATAGGAGCCTAGTGGGAGTCAGATAGCATATGGCCTAAGCAGCATGGTCAACAATGGGTGGGTTAAACAGCTAAAGCTATAATCAGTAATTGCAAAAAGGAAAAAAAAACTTTAGTACCTAGATACTTAATCATCAATGGCTAACTCTCTGCCAGTTTCAGGTACCTTATAATCTTGTTGCTGAAAAATAAAAAAGTATGTTTACATAAGAGCAGAGGCAAAGTCAGAGAGGGTATGCATTTTCAATTATATTGTTCATACAAATAGTATTCAATATTATTTTTTTATATGAATGTAATATCATTTCATAATTATACATTATTACTTAATGTGTTACATTATTCATTATTATATTGTGTCATTTTATTGTGTTATTATTGTTTTGGGTGAACATAGTTTGTGTGTACCTGTTTTTTAATTTCTCTGCAAAAAAGTCTTTATGTTACGAGAGACTTTATGTTACGAGTCTTTATGTTACTTTTTAAAGAAGAGATTCTATTATCTTCCCTCCTCTCCCCCCTCCCCACTTCTTTCCTCTTTTTCCTTTTCAAACTAGCATTTTAAAAACTAGCTTTCTTCAGGGATTTCTTACAGGCAGTGGCGAGTCATGCCGGCAGCAAGGAGCCCGGCCGCCAGGGCGCTTTGGGGAGGACCCAGACGCGCTCTGGGAGCAATGAAGGCGGCCTGGGCGCCGGAGACGCTGTGGCAGGGCCGGGCTGGGTCTGCCTCAGACAAAGGGACCGCTGCACATGGGAGGCGAGCAGATGCCAACAGACAGCTTTTGTGAGAACCTTCATGTTAATTAACTTTTGTGAGAACCTTCATGTTAATTAACTTTGCTTGAGCTTTCCCTCGACTTGAAAGCTTTGGAGTGGTTTGTTTTTGCAAAATGCTTTGACTCCAGGGAGAGCCGCTTCAAGAGGGAAAAAAGGAGAAACAAAAAGAAAGAAAGGGAAAATTTTTAAGTGGGGATTTGCTTACCAGGAAATTTCTTCCCCTGGCTCCATCCTTCCCCTCCCCCCGCAAAGACTGACTCAACCATCAGAGTGAATTTTAATGGCCTTTTTCTTACCCTAAAAAGTAAACCAGAACCAGACTTCTAACCCAGTGAAGACAGGTGTGTGTGTGTGTGTGTGTACACACGTGTGTCTTAAAGGAAGCAAATTCAAAGTATGAAGAGCCTTGGCCTGATTTATTCCAAGTTAGAGAAAAAGGAAAAGGGCATTAGATTTGTGGGGCCGGTTCTATAAGTGAACAAACTTGCCCTCCAGCACCCAGGTGAGAGCAGGTGTGGCTCCTGTTGTTTCCAAGACATTCTGTGACTGGACTGGACGTTAGAGTCCAACAGAGGCCAAGTAAAAAGAGAAAGTGCTGGAAGGTGGAAAATCTAGTCAGCCCTCTAGTTATTTCTAAAGTCTACACAGCATCAAACTACTGACTTACCTTTTTTCTTCCCGTTTTACTATGAAAACTTTCAGACATATAGAAAAAGTTGAAAGAATCATACAATTAACATTCGTATACCCACACCCGACATTCTGTAATTAACACTTTGCTATTCTTGCTTTTATCACATGTGACCATTTATCCTTCCCACTTCCCCGTCCATCAAGTCATCTTATTTGCTAGGATTTTTGAAGTCCCCAATGTCAGTCAGTACTCTTCAGCATGCATCTGTTAACTAGAGTTCAATTTTTGTTTACGGTTTGTGGAATTTTCTAGGTAGAATTTACATACAGTGAAATGCACAAATTTAAAGTGGATCTTTTGATGAGTTTTAACAAATGCGTACAATTTACCTTTTTTAAGAATAAATTTCAAACTTAACAAAACATTGCAACAATAATACAAAGATCTCTCATTAGGCCCTTACCCAGATTCACTACTGTTTTTAACCAGTTGTCAGTTGCATGCATTGTGAATCTTTACATCTGAATAATTCTGTGTGTATTTCCTAAGATCAAGGCTCTTCTCTTATTCCGGAGATTTGACTTTGATACAACACTTTTATCTAAACTACAGTCCATACTCCAATTTTGACAATTATCCCAACAATTTTTTTTATAGCATTCCCCCGCCAATATAGGTTCCAGTCCTTTGTGAATTAGGATTTTAACTTTCCTAAGTGTCTATCTTGTTTAATGCTTTTTCACTTAAATTCTACTTTGTCTTCTATCACAATAACAATCCCTGAATTCTTATTGCTTCCGTTAACGTGGCAAATCTTGGTCCCTCTCTTTATTTTTCCTCTTTTTGAATCACTGTGTTTTAGGTGTGTCCTTTGACCACAGTGTAGAGTTGGGTTTGGCTATATAAGCCAATTTGAAGATCTTTTCATATATGGGCAAGTTAAACCTACTCTCATTTAACAGTATGACATGTTTGGTCTCAATTCCATCATGTTATTCTTTGTTATGATAACAATGTATATTATATTCATTCTGGTTCTTTCTCTACTTAATATATCATCTATATTACTTTTTTTGTTTTGTTTTGTTTTAAAAGATTTTGGAAAGTATTTTTTTTTTTTTTAAAGATTTTATTTTTTCCTTTTTCTCCCCAAAGCCCCCCGGTACATAGTTGTGTATTCTTCGTTGTGGGTTCTTCTAGTTGTGGCATGTGGGATGCTGCCTCAGCGTGGTCTGATGAGCAGTGCCATGTCCGTGCTCAGGATTCGAACTAACGAAACACTGGGCCGCCTGCATTGGAGCGCGCGAACGTAACCACTCGGCCACGGGGCCAGCCCCTCATCTATATTACTTTTAAAGTTTATTTTGGTATTTAAGAATTTTTTGTTCTAGTTATTATCTCTGCATTTATATATTTTATTTCGTAGTTCCCCTAACTCCTTTTTTTCTTACTTAATCTCCTATTATTTGACCCATCTACTGTATCTTCTGACTCCCACTTATTACAACAGGCAATGATCTTATTCTGCTTTCCTCTTTGTCCTGTCTCCTCCCGCTTTTTAGTTGTGTTCTTTCTACTTTGTCAGAACATATAATATTTGTATGCTCCCCCCCCCCCCCCCGTTCTCTCCCTTGTTTCACTGTTGGTCTACGATTCATTCTGTTAAGTGCTCCCCATCGGTTACTCTGCTGAAGTTTCTTCTGTTCTCACTTAGTTGGATGAAGCTCATTGTCTAGCATGTTCTTCAGAAAGGGCGTGTGTACAGTATTCCACAGCTTGGATAACTTAGATGGAGATAAAACCCCTGACTAGCACTTTCTTTCCTTGAGTTTCATGAAAATCCTGCTTCACTGTTGCCTTACTTTGCATGTGGCTCAGGAGAAGCTGATGCCACGCCTGGTTTTCTTACCTACAATTACCTGGATCTTTTTGCCTGGAGGCTCTGAGGATTTCTCCCCATTATTCTAAAGTCTAATAGTTTTACTAGGCTATGTGTTGGAGATCATTGTCTCATTTCAATTTTCAGAGTTACACAGTAAGCCTGTTGTATATGTAGATTGAATTTTTCTTTCATTTCCGGAAAGCTATCTTGGATTATAGACTTAAACACTGGTTGCATTGCAATATTTTGTTTGCTTCTTCAGGGACCAGAGTTATTTGTGTGTTGGACCTTTTTTGTCTGCGTTCTATTTTGGCTACTTTCTCTTGGACCCTGTTAACTTCTTTATCTCATTTTAATTCTCTTGGTTGTGCGCCTATCTTTCTTCACTGTTCCTTATTACATTTTCATTGAAATACATACTCTCTTGGGACTTGTAATTTATTCTTAATTTCTGAGATAATGGAGTCTTTTCCTTCAATATCTTTCTTGAGTTCAATCAGTTGACATTGCATTTCTTCCTGTTTTGCATCCATTTCTAGTCCTAGTTTTTTAAAATTTATGATTCCAGGATTTAAAAAAAAAATCTATGTCCACGTATTTGCTTTAGGATACTTAATTCAGTTTGGAGAGTGTGTTAAGTTTTTTTCTGCTTTATGAATGGTTTTGGGGGGGAGAATTTTCATCAGCTCAAATGTTATGATTAACATTTTCTGTTTTCTTCTTACAATTGTTTTATAGGAAGTCAACTTGATGTTTTGCTATTTCTAGGCATTTGTGGGCAGAGTTCCTAGATAAAGAATGCCTTCTTATGCCAATTTATTGAACTGCAGTTTCTTTCTTTCTTTCTTTCTTTCTTTTTTGAGGAAGATCAGCCCTGAGCTAACATCTGCTGCCAATCCTCCTCTTTTTGCCGAGGAAGACCAGCCCAGAGCTAACATCCATGCCCATCTTCCTCTACTTTATATGTGGGACGCCTGTTACAGCATGGCTTGCCGAGCAGTGCCATGTCCGCACCCAGAATCTGAACCAGCGAACCCTAGGCCTCCAAAGCAGAACATCCAAACTTAATCACTGTGCCGCTGGGCCAGCCCCTGATGTGCAGTTTCTTTAATGGATGATGTTGATGGCAGTGGTGGTGCTAGTGGTGCTGGTGGTGCTGGTGGTGGAGAAAGGGGATTGATTGGTGCAATGGCATGCTGATAAATGTTTAACAACTAGATCTCCAGAGGAAAAAAGTAGCCTGATTCATAGCATTTGCCAGTTTCTGTGGTGTGTGTACTCCCTCCATGGTGGATCTCAAGCTACCAACGGGATGTCACTGAACACAGAGTTGGGAAGAGACTCCATCAATCATTGTGAGCCAATATGTCTCCTAAAAGTCTTGTTTCTCTTTTGGTTTTGCATGGTCTTGAATTTCTCCTCTTTTTTCCTTCTTGTCCTTCCTGGCAACATCTTCAAGGGCACGACCCCTTCTCCATCTGATTTTTCCACTGACACAGCAACGCTTCTTCAAGGCCCCCTCTTCCGGTGCTGCTCATTTTAAGCCCCTCTGCTATAGCTGGTGCTTTGAACTACTAAGTCCCAGACACGTTCAGTGTTTGGACACGCACTGTCAGACCTCTCTGGGGTGATTTTGCCTATGCTTCATGTATCTTTCACTTCCCTCTCTTCTTTTTCACGGGTCGCTTAAGTCTCTCTCTTTCTCCTCTCAGCATCCATAAGCTTGCGGTGGTGGTGGGCCTCTCCTGGAATTTGCCATTTATTTTTCTGTTTGCTGGTGACCTGAAGGTCATGGCATTCTGTGTGTACTGCATGCTGAAGGTGTGGGTCACGTGTGGTTTGATTTGCACTGCTTGCAGATTTTACGTAGGGAAGTAGATGTATAAGGATATGGAGAGATTTGGATTCAGACAGCCATAATTACCTCCCAGACATGAAGACCCTTCTGGCTTGACTTTTTGTTATCAAATTCATGATTGTTTCAATGTCATATTGCCATAGGATGTGAAATTTTCACTTTAGCCCACTTCAGGTGAGACTTATCTATGTGCCCCAGTAAGTAAAGCATGATTTGGGTGAATTGATCCAATCAAAATTTCAGATCAGGTCTCCTCTGGCTGTTGATGTCAGACTGACCTCAACGCATAGCAGTTAGGCCCAAATGCTTGCCTTTGGTGGCAGTGATAAAGGAAAAGGGAGGGAAATATTTTAAAATAATAGCAATTTGAAGCTATTTTTAATTTTAGAGTACAATAGAGTAGGGCAAGTCCTCGATTAAAAGCTGTTTAGTGTTCCTATAGCTCTCAGGGTTCCCAAAGACATTTAATGTTCATTTGTTATTTAATCTCATCCCAACGTGTCCCGTATGTGAAGATCTATCCATCTTCGTGTTTACTGCAATACCTAGCACGGATTCACGAGTAAAGTTGTTGATTTATTGATTTGATTTTATATTTTAAAAGTTTTTTTTTCTTGAGTGCCAACAGTCGTAAAATCAGTGGCTCAGCAAAGCGTATGGGCTACAACGTGCAATCTGCAGCACAGGCTGCAGCCACACACGCTTACACACTCATTTAGTCCGTCAGTCAGTTGGTCAACAACATATTTTGAGCACAAGTTCCAGGGCCTGTTCTAAGGATTATGGGAAGAGGAAATGAATCTGACAGAGACTCTGCCTTACAGTAGTTGGATGCTCGGTTCCTTGCTGCCTTTCTGCCTCCAATTTCAATTTTGGGGCATCCACTGTATCTATATAGCACTCAAGCAATTTAATGAAAAGTTGAAAATCCAATTTATTGTCTGCATCTATGTCTCTTGTTTATCCTTCTAGATTTTTGATTCAGACACTGAAGCAACTCACCGTTTTGGTTTTTTTTAGATTGGCACCTGAGCTAACGTCGGTTGCCAATCTTCCTTTTTTTTCTTTCTCCCCAAAGCCCCCCAGGGCATAGTTGTATATTCTAGTTGCAGGTCCTTCTGGTTGTGCTATGCGGATGCTGCCTCAGCATGGCCTGACCAGCAGTGCTATGTCCGTGCCCAGGATGCAAACGGGTGAAATCCTGGGCCACCGAAGCGGAGCGCGTGAACTCAACCACTCAGCCACAGGACGGGCCCCCAACTCACCATTTTTACGCATCTGTCACTGGGATGGTAAATGTCAGATGTGACTTTTTTTTCACTTTTCGTTTCTCTGTGTTGATGCATCCCAGGCACAATCACAGTTTTATGGACCTGAAGAAAAATTCAGTTTTCTAACTGCCTTCGAATGGAATATCTGCCACCTACTACACAAACACTGGTGGAATTTTGAATTTCATCTTAGGTTGTTGTAAACCCTAGTATGTTGTTTTCATGGAAAGAGAGAAATATGTCTGTAAAAGATTACAATATTTTTAAAGATCTTGGTCCAAGTTTGCCTTGTGGTAACAGAAAAAAAATAATTAGACTTCAAACTAACTGGACCTAGGGTAGTTTAGTTTGGCGAGTTAACATTCCAGATGGAAATTCTGAAACTTAAGGAAGGTAACACAAATCAGATATCCATCCAAGGGATTTTTTTTCCCCTGAGGAAGATTAGCCATGAGCTAACATCTGTACCAGTCTTCCTCCACATTCTATGTCGGTTGCCACCACAGCATGGCTGATGAGTGGTGTGGGTCCGTGCCTGGGATCTGAACCCACAAACCCAGGCCACTGAAGCAGAGCATGCCGAACTTAACCACTGTGCCATGGGGCCGGCCCCTGTGAGGGATTTTTAAATGTACGTATATATGTAAATACATCTTTGGATCCTCCACAACAGGGTCTTGTTTGCAGACATTCTCTTGTACAACGTGATACAGGGCACTCTTGGTAAGCAGCCTGCTTTGAAGCAATCCGTCATGCATGGCTCCTTAGAGCTGGTAATTTTTCTCTCTTCATGACACATTTGCCAACACACCCCCTTAATTACACATGCCACTGCGGACCCGTATTCTGCAGCTCTAGCTTCCTCAGCGACTGGGTGAGGGAGACACTGTTTGATTTCCCAGCTTCAGTGAAGTGGAGAAATGCCTCACTGCCCTCATCTTCAACGCACGGCTGCAGGGCTGCCTGGCTTGAGTCAAAGCAGGAGGCGCTCCACTCACCGTGGAGATGATGGGTGATTTTTTCTACTTCTCTATATTTTCCAAAGTTTTTTCAATGCACGTGTATTACTTTTTTCAAAACCACATGATCAAAATTTATTTTAAATACACACACACTAAAAGTTGAAAGGAAATATACACAAAAGTATATAGTTACAAGAGTTGGTGTGATTTTTAAATTCTTCACGCTTTTAGTATTTTCTAAATGTTATTTTTTAAATAAGAACAATTATACACAAAAAGATAGCCCATGAATTTCTGAAACAAAAAATCCTTCTCTTTCTAGAGGTCAATACGCATGAGAAAGCAGTCTTAGAGCCTATGAACTCTCTGCACCTAGATCCACTGTTGTCACTCTCTCCGTCAGGTAACCCTTCTTGATACATGGTAAGATTTAATTTAAGAACTTTTTGACCCTCTTGACTGTTTCAATATTTTCAGCACACCTGACTGTTCACTCTGCATCTCTGAGGCTCCCCTCCCTACGAAACACACACGCACATGCGCACACGCGTGTCACAGTGGTCATCTCTGACAGGCAGAAACATGATTTTGGTTTGTTTTTGCTTGTCTATGTTTTCTAATTTTCTTCAGTGTACCAGTATTCTATAATAACGAACCATCTTTTTAAAACAATAAATTGATCATATAAATAACTGCCTTCCAGGCAAAGAAATAAACCATTGCTCATATTCTTACCAACACTTGGTTTTATCAGAAATTTCCATTTCTGGAAATCTGGTGAGTATATCATGTTATCCAGCATGGTGTTAATTAGCATTTCCTGATTGTTAATGAGAAAGCCATTGGTGTATTTGTCTAGATCTGCACAAAATCTACACTATCTTAATTACTACATTTAAAAAAATGAAATATGGATATCTGGTAGAGCAGCATCTCCAACCGTGGTCTAAATCGGCGCTGTCCGATACAGTAGCCACACATCCTCACTGAGCCCTTGCACATGGCTGGTTCAAACTGAGCTGCGCTGTAAGTGTAAAATAGACAACGATGACTTAGCACCAAACAGAATGAAAAAAATTCTTTAATAATTGTTATATTGATTACATATTGAAATGATAATGTTTTGAATATATTGGGTTAAATAAAATACATTATTAAAGTTAATCACACCTGTTTCTTTTTACTTTTTTAAATGTAGCGACTAGGAAATTGAAAATTACACACACGCTCACATTTTTGGTGCATGTTATATTTCTTTTGGACAGCACTGTTCTGGAACTATCTACTTCTTCTTAAGTCAAAATTGATAGTTACACTTTTTTCCCAGGAATTTTTCCATTTTGTCTTTCAAATGTATTAACATAAAGTTGTTCATAATGTTCTCTTATGATCTTTTAAATGTCTACAGCATCTGTAGTGATGTCTGTGTATTTTCATAAAATTTTTGATTTTGGTTATTTGTGCCTTCTTTCTTTTTTTCTTGATCAGTCATGCCAGGTATTTGTCAATTATTAATCATTTTGAAGAACCAACTTTTGACCTTATTGGTCCTCTTTTTATATATTTGTTTTGTATTTCACTTCTGCTCCAATATTTATTACTTTCTTCTTTTAATCCTCTTTGTTGTTTATTTTGCTGTTCTTTTTCTAATTTTTGAGATGTATTCTTCAGTTGTTGATTTTTAGACTTTTTTCTATTTTAACATATTTTCTGTTCCATATGTTTTAACATGTATTATTTCATTTTAGTTCAGTTTAAATGTTTTCTAATTTCCACTGTGATTTCTTATTTGACCCATACTATATTTAGGAGCATCTTTCATCATTTCCAACCAAATGAAAATTTTTTCTTTTAACTATTGATTTAACTTTGAATAATTGATGTCTAACATAATTTCATTGCAGTCCGAGAATATTTCTCTGTAAGATTTATTGACACTTGCTTTTATGGCCCACTAGATTGTCAATTTTTGTCTGTTCCCTCTTTGCTTGAAAAGACAACGTACTCTGTCATGGCTGTGGACAGGTTCTACACATACTTTAGGTTGAGTTTGTTAATCATACACAAATCTTTTGTATCATGAAGTTTTCTTTCAACTAGTGAGAGAGAGGTTTTTAAACTTTCTCATGATTATGACTGTACTATATCTCATTTTGGTTGTCTATATACAATAGAATAGGCATATACAAATTTAAAATTATTATTCTTGTAAGTCTAGCCTGTATCATTATGAACTAGTTCTCTATCCCTCATAGGCCTTTTGCATCAAAGTCCATTTAATCTAATATTCATAAAGCCACACCAGCTTTCTTTGGTTAATATTTTCGTGGTATATATTTTTCCACCCTTTATATAAAGTATCTCTCTTAAACAGCATGTAGCTGAGTGTTTTTTTTTTTTTTAAATGTAATAGACTGATAGCCTTTTGTCTTTTATCTGAAGAATTTAGTCCATTTGCACTTAATATAATTATTGGTATGTTTTCATTTAAATATACAACCTTATTTTGTGCCTTCAATTTATCCCACTTGTTATGTGTATTTTCCTAAGGCTTTTTCCCTTTTTTCCCATTGACTGAGTATTTTCACATCACTCCCATTTTTCTTCTTTTGTTGGCTTAGAAGTTATACATGTTGTTTGTATTTTATCATTACATAAAAAATTTACAAAAGTTGATGAAAGATAAAGCTAATCAATACATTTCCAATTCTTTTCCAGTATTCCTGATCTCAGTTAATGACACGCCATGTTTCCAGTTGCTCAGGCCTAAAACCTCGACCAGGGTAGGCTCCATGTGTTGTGACCTGTGCAGTCACACATGGCCCCACACTCAAAAGGGCCTTGGGCTTGGTTTACTGCCCTTTGCTGTCTTGAAATTCTTCGTAAGTTTTGAGCAGGGGGTCCTGCACGTTCGTTTTGCACTGACCCCTGCAAATTGTGTAGCCAGTGATGACATTGTTGTATGCTTCATTCCTCCTTTCCCCTCACACCTCACATCCATTCCACTGGCAAATTCTGTTGGCTTCACCTCCTAAATATATGCAGAATTTGACCATTTCTCACCATCCCCCACCCCACTACCACCATCCTCGTCCAGGTCAAAATCATCTTGTGCCTGAATTATCAATTTAGAGCCAAGTGATCCTGCTTAACCCCAAACCAGATCATGCCACTCTGCTCAGACTCTCTGAGGGCATCCCAGAGTACTCAGGGGAAAACTTGCCAAGTCCTTACCATGACATAAAAGGACAGACAGGATCTGGCCCCCTATTTCTTTCCTCCTTGCATGTCCTACTCCTCTCTCTGTCTCCTCAGATATGCCCCCTGTTCCTGAGCACTCTATGCACGTTCCCGCCTCAGAGCCTCTGCAGCTGTTCTTCCTTCTGCGTGACACGCTCCACTCCTCCGTCTGCACAGCCCCTTCCATCACACACCCCAGATACCTACGTGGCTAACTTCCTCGATTCTCCCAGGTTGACTCAACAGTCACCCTCTCTGTGCCATCTTACCCAGCCATCCTATCTATAATGTGAAAGCTAACACTTGACATTTTACTTTCTGCTTCCCTGCTTTAATTATTCCTACACTTACCACTTTATAAGATACTTCTTTTTTACTTATATCTTTGGTTTCTTTTCTCTGTTCCCACTAGACTATAAGTAAGCGCTAAAAAGAACAAGAGTTTTGTCTGTTTGTTTATCATTGCAACTCCAGTGCCTAGAGCAGGGCCAGGCACATGAGAGAAGCTCAGAAACTCTCACTGAATGATTAAATGAACAATGCAAGATCGCTGAAGACTTCCGCTCCATGGATCACCCCAATGTGTGTTATTATTGTCTTGTATTTTAGTTCTATCTTATTCTTTAAAAAAAAAAGATGTTATTATTACTCTTTTTTTATAGTCAGTATTCATTTACATTTGCCCATATTTTTACCCCTTTCTTTGCTCTTCATTCTTTCTTCCATTTCAGACCTGCCGTCTGGGAATAACGTCCTTTGTACTAGAGTGTGTTCTTTAGAATTAAAGTTAGTGAGTGTCTGCTAGTTATGAACGTCCTCATTCTTTTCTCTGAAAATATTTTTACCTCTCCTTTCTTTTTGGAAGATCACTTTCCTGAGTATGGAATTCTGGGGGATATTTACCTTCTTTTCAGTACTTTAAAAGTATCATTCCTCTGACTTCTGGCTTCTATTATTGCTGATGAGCTTTCAGCCTAACCACTAATTCATTGAAGAGGAATTGTCTTTATTCTCTGGTTCCTTTTTGTTTTCAATTTGGTTTTTTGCATTTTCATCTTGATGTGACGATATGTGGATTGTTTGTTTCACATTTAGCATGTATTGTAAGTTGAAAATTGCCCCCCCCCAAACATGTCCATGTCTTAATCTCTGGAATGTGTGAATTTTACTTTATTTGGAAAAATAATATTTGCATACGTAGTTAAATTAAGAATTTTGAGATGAGGGAATTATCCTGGATTATATAGGTGGGCCCTAAATGCCACCACAGATTTCCTCATGAGAGGTAGGCCAAGATTTGACACACACACAGAGGGGAAGGCAACGTGACTGCAGAGGCAGAGATCGGAATGACACATCCGTAAGCCAAGGAACACCAGAGGATGCAGACAGCCACCAGAAGCTAGAGGAGGCAAGAAATAGATGCTCCCCCAGCACGTCCAGAGCACCCACCCACAGCCCTGCAACACCTTGAATCCACACGTCCAGTCTACAGCGATGAGAGGGTAACTTCCTGCTGCTCTTGTAAGCCACCGTGTTTCTGGTGATTTGTTACAGCAGCCACGGAAAACTAGGAGAACACATTTGGGGCTCAGTGTGCCTCTCAAATATGTGACTAGATGTCTTCAGTTAGTTCTAGAAAATTCCTAGCCATTACCTTTTCAAATATTGCCTTTGCGATTTCTTTCTCTTTTCTCCTTTTGGAAATCAAATAAATGTTATATTTTTCTCATTACATCACAGCTCTTACCTTCTCTTCTCTATTTTCCACATTTTTTTGTCTCTGTGCTACATTCTCGATAATTTCTTCTGATATGTATTGCAGTTCATGGAATCTGTCTTCTGCTGCTAAACAAATCTTTTCATTTTTAATTTTTATGAAAGTATGTTTTACGTCCACAAGTTTTGTTTGCCTCCTCTTCATATGGATACATGCTTGTCATGTTTTATAGTTTCTTATTCCATGCAGTAAATAAGTTGGCATCTAGAAGACCCTTTAAGCTGGATAACAGAGCTCCTAGGAGCTAAAGGGTGTGTGGTCCCAGAACAGCCCAATATTCCCTAATTAGCAGTAATTAAGTCTGGAGAGAATGATATATCTCAAAAAGAACTGTGGTGTGGCTTCTGCAATGGAGTGGCCTAGAATCAAATACATGGAAACCTGTAAAGTTTTTTGTATTTATATTGGCTAAAGTGCTGCCAGCTCTGACTAGAAGAGGAGATTGATGCTACAATCCTCTTGTCTGTGACTGGTTAGAAGATTTTAACTGATATTTATGGTCCCCTCTCCAATACCATTCCTTCTTCCTTTTCAATTCAGCGTTTCCTTTTCAGGGATATTTATCCAACAGAGTGACCAAACCTTTGCTAACAGGGATCTGAGCCCTTGGTCTCACCGCACAGCGTTGCTGTGGTCTCCCACTCGTTTTTACCCCTGATCACGGTAAAACCAGTAGGTGGGTGTTTGGATTCCGCTCATCCTCCTCGCTGTTCTTGGTATGTGGCATACACCCTGTTCCCCTGGAGAATCGGCATAAGTCAACCCAGCCAACACGTAGTCCATCTTTTGTCTGATCACTTAGTGGAATGAGGAGACGCAAATAATCAAGGTAGAAATCGCAGCTTCCAATTCAGTGATTGTCTGCTCAGCAGAAGCATTCCTCTATTGGGTACTAAATCTCTAAGTCAACAGAGCCCAGAATCACAGAGGCTATAAACAAAACTTTAGCAAGTGGAGCCGGCCCGGTGGTGCAGCAGTTAAGAGCGAACGTTCCACTTCGACGGCCCAGGGTTCGCCAGTTCAGATCCCGGGTGCGGACATGGCACCGCGTGTCAAGCCATGCTGTGGCAGGCACCCCACATATAAAGTAGAGAAAGATGGGCACGGATGTTAACTCAGGGCAAGTCTTCTTCAACAAAAGGAGGAGGACTGGCAGCAGATGCTAGCTCAGGGCTAATCTTCCTCAAAAAATAAATAATAAAAGATACAAAAATTAGCAAGTGGCAATAAGGAAAAATTTTATAAGTCATTATTACATGGAATAATGAGAGGAACCGTGCCCTCTTCAATTCATTAATTTTGGCAATGAGAGTAACCACACCATTGGTCACTGATTTCAAGCATATATTGTATCCTGTGAAACAACATGCCAACCTCTCAAGGTGTTGTTGGCGACGCACCTGAGTCCTCAATAAGCTATGTTGTTATGAAGTCAGATGCTTCTGGGTATGTGGGACGTGAAACCCATTTTCATTTTTCCATTGCCTTTCCTGTTTATGGAGTGAGCTGCTTTATCAAAAACATGAAGATGCACAATGTATTCAGTAAGTACGCGAATGGCGTTGCTGGAAGAAGAAAGGTGGGTAGGGGAGCAAATGCAAAACCAAAATAAGTATCTATGTAGCTTCATCAATTTAACAAATGTAGCCTCTGGCCGGGCATGCAGACAGTGGGTGAGGCTGTGCACGTGTTGGGGCAGGCGGTACACCGGAAATCTCTGTACCTCCTACTCAATTTTGCTGTGAACCTAAAACTGTACTAAAAAATAAAGTCTATTTTTAAAAACGAAAAAAAGTATCTATTACATGCCCCGTCCTCCCAGGCATGCTACCTTTGCAGGGGTTCAGGGATGGTCACTGCTACTGGCAGGTTGGCACTCAGGAGTGACGGTGATCGACCTGGGTGAAGGCACGTGACATGGTTTTGTCACTGACAGCCTCCTCTCCCACTATTGTGGCCATTTTTTAAAAAAGCCCATTGAGCGAGCAATTGGGAGGCTAAGGAGAGAGGCTAACTGGTGAAGGGCGATCATTTGTCCACCCGCATATTCGCAGCTGCCTCTGTGATAGGGGCCTTTGGGTGACCAGTCACATCGGATACAAATATTCTTGCACACTGTGATAAGGAAGCCCATTTACAGCCTTCTCCCCCCAGTCTCCTTGTCACCACTGCTCTAATCTTTTTCCTGCCAAGACCCTGACCATCTGTCCGAATGAACATCCACCGTCTATAAAACAATAAAGATCCTTACTTCAGGCAATCTCATGCCTTTCAGGACAAGTGAACAAAGACCTGAAACAATTAAAGTTCCGAAAACTGGAAAGATTTTTCTCACCAATGTCCTGCTGACCCACTGAGTCCACATTTCAGGAAACCACCTGAGAAAACCAACAGGACCACTCCCAATTGCACAGGCTATCCTATTGAATCCAGGTTCTTTGGTAAGTGATCTTGAAAAATTCAGGTTACCCAACATTCAAATAATTGTCCTGCCAGAGAGTGAGAATAGAGAAAACAGAGGGGAGGAGAATAACAATGAAATAACGTAAGAAACTTTTCCAGAACCAAAGGATTCAAGCTTCTAGATGGAAAGGGCTTAGTACTACTAATGAAAACTAACCCACATCAAGGCGCACCATTGTGAAATTCAGAGCACAACAAATAAAAAAGAACCTCCACCATGCCAGAGAAAGTCACTTTAAAAGGTCACAACCTGCTAGACATTTTCATGCCTCTAGACTTCTCGACAATTACGCTGGAAACTAAGGATAATAGAGTAATGCCTCAAAAAAATCTGAAGCAAAATAATCTTCAATCTAGCTTCTACATACAACAAACTATCAATTAAAAATGAGAGTTGAAAAAACATGAGTTTGGACAGCCCAGGTTTCAAAAAATGTATCTCCTACACACCTTTTCTCAAGAAGCTACTGAAGGATGTACTTCACCAAAATGAGGAAGTAAACCAAGAAAGAGGAAGATAGGGGATATGGAAAGCAGGAAATTCTACACAGCAGAGGGTTGAAGGTAGTCTCTAGGACCTGTGAAGAGACAGCCCAAGACACAGTGGTAAGCCAGGTGCAGCCAGTCCCAGCAGAAACAGCATGACTCAAGGACATGCACGGGGTGCTCTCGTCGTCGTGCCCCCTGCCGTCATACCACCTGTTCACTGTCCTCACACTAACACGTGCAGGGCACTTAAGAAGCCAGGTAGCACTGAAAGGCATTGACAAAACACAGCGTTTGGGCATAAAGAACAAACTACACACAACAACATGGATGAATCTCAGAAATATTACGCCGAGTGAAAGAAACCAGACTCCCCAAAACAATTTTTATATAAAATTCTACAATTGGCAAAATGAGTCTAATTTATTGTGATTGAAATCAGATCTTTGGTTGCTTCGGGAGTGTGGGGTGGGTATAACTGGGAAGCAACACAAGGGAACTTTCTGGTGGATAGAACACTTTATATCTTCTGCAGGGATATTCATTTGTCAAACCCCACTGAGCTATACATTGAGATCTGGGTGTTTTATTGAATATAACTGATACCTCAATAAACATGTGAAATATGGATGTGTGTGTATACAAATATATGTGTGTGTATATGTGTTCTTTGCCTCACCCCTTTCCATTCCTCCCTTAAGAAGACATAGGATCTAGGAACTAGGGGACGCAATCCCAGAGAAAGATAAGGTAATTTCAAGGATGACAGAAAAGAAGTCTCAGAATGACACCTGTGCCATAGGCCCAGACAGAGGGAGAATGGAGGAGGGAAGTCTCCAAGAAAGTAATGGAACAGATAGATTCCTTCTGGAGGAAGCCTGGACACTTTCCTTGTGGAACGCTGTACTGAGAAGTTATTAAAAAGTATGGGACAGGAAGCTGAGGAAAAGAAAAAGAAAGGCAATCATCAACTTCAGGAGGGGAAAGGTAAAGAAGGTAACCATCGAAGTACTCTACGATGCTCAGCTGAGCATAATATTTACATAGGTAGAGTAATGTAAACACTAAATATGAACTAAGCCTAAAATTTGTGACATAATTCTACTTGGGGGACAAAGGAGGGGAGGCTGAAGGGATGGCTCCTCTGCGGCGATATGAAGTCAGTAGACAAAACAGATGAGTCAAAAGAGGTTAGGGTACACACACCACGTAGAATTATAGACATGTAAATGCCAGAAAAAATACCTTAAAGAGTTGAAAGCAGTTGCCCCTAGAAAAGGAATGAAGGGCAAGGAGAGACGAAACCGTTGTGTTTTGGCACCAGCTGTTGAGTACTATTTCACTTTATACACACTGTGCATGTCCTGATGTGATTAAAAAAATTACCTAAAAATTGTTTTGGATTTTAAGATTGGCATTAAAAAGAACAAACTACACACAACAACATGGATGAATCTCAAAAATATTATGCCAAGTGAAAGAAGGCAACATTAGTCTTTTCCCACAACGGAGTTCAACTTTTTAGGGAGATTTCTAGAGCGATTTGAAAAAAAAATCTGAAGCAATTTACTAAAGTAGTTGATTCATTCAAGAGGCCCTACAGGTGCACACGACAGATAGCACAATTTGTCTTTACTCATTGATTTATTTACTTGTTTTCTGAGGTTCAGACTAAAACAAGTAAACAAAAAACATTGAGAGCAGCTGAGAAGCAAAGAAGAGATCAGAGCACTTACCTCCCCGAGGTGAGTGGAGCAGGGGGTCCCTTTCCATAAGGAATTTGCAGACTAGAAGACCCCTTTACCCCCAGAGTCCAAATTATCAGTCAGTCAATTAAATACGGTATTTCCTCAGTTCTATTCTAAAATCCACAGTCAATTTAATAACAGCTTTGAGGCAGACAGAATGGGGAATGGTTGGCAAGCCTACTTTGATGTAGATTGCAAAATGCATCCCAATTCAAGAAATATTAATGTGTGAAGACCATGCCTCTCTCAATGGAGGAATACTTTAAAATACCCTGTGTTTTGGTCTTGTTCCACACATCCCATCTCGGCCTGTTGGGATCAGTATTTTTGTACAGTTGTACAGTGGCTTCATTACCCAGAGTCCCCTCCATGACCGAGGCCCTGGTTGTATTGAGTGTCGGTTGCCAAAAGATCTCTCTCTGATTTCCTTCAGCTCAGAAGAGCCATCTTCTCTGAGCTCACACCCCCTTACCTGGGACCGCTCGCATCTAGTGAGTGACAGGGCAGATATGACAGCCCAGCCCTCCGAGGGCCCTCTCAGCTCCAGAGCTGCCCGGGGTTGGCTGAGGCCTTTCTCGAGGCTGCCTGGCAGCTCACTTCTGCCTCTGCCCAGCCCTGCCTCCTCCCCTTCCCCTCCGCAGAGGTAGACCCTGAGAGTGCTCCCCAGCAGGACTCCAGAGTGCGAATCTTCTCAGAGTCAGCTCCTGGGATCCCAACCTGGGGCAAAGTCTAATATCAGACTTTGGCCTCTCCCTTCCTGCTACAGTAAGAATTCCTCTAGTATTTCCGGTTTATAGGCCTGATGAGATCGTCCCTCCCAGTGTGGAAACAAAACCATCACACCTGGAGCCTTGACTGACTTCCTAAGACCGCTTTTCTGGGCCAAAGCAGATCTCAAGGCTCCTGACTATGCGACTCAGACAGAGGCGAGCTGCTGTCCTGCTTCACCACCAATGCGACGCCTGACTTCCACAAACTGCTTACTGTCCCAGAGCCTCCCCATCCTCATGTGCAAAATGAGGACAAATGAGAGAACTGCTGGAAAGTATTCAGCACAGGCCTGGAGCACAGCAGGGGCTCGGGGAACATGCCTTCTCATTCCTGTGCCCTGGGCCCCCTCCAGGTTGTACCACGTCCCCCATCATCCCCCGACCCCCCTCACACTCAACATCCTACGTAAGGTCAGGGAGAAGGGACTCCGCCACGGGCAGGCTAGACAAGCCTTTTGAGGTGCGGCAGGCCATGCGGGGTGCAGCCTGGGGTCTCACGCAGACCCAGGGAAGAGGCCGCTGCATTCACTGAACCAAGAGGCGCTGGGGGGAGAGCACAGGCCGCCTCCGGTTCCCTTGGGAACTGATGAGGGTGTCGGGATGCGTCCCCCTTCTGCGCTCAGCTGGGAATGAGCTGGTGGAGAATTTTTCTCTCGGAGCAGAGAGAGCATTCTCTCCCCCACCCCAGCCCCCCAGCCCGCCCCACCCACTGGCAGCCCACCAGTTGTCTCAGCAGCCCTGGTTAGCTGTCCAGGCCTTTCTTCCTGCACACAATTGAGGTGGAGAGTCCAAATCTGGTCCATTCAAACATCACATGATACACTTTGTTTATGTCACTCAGCTTTTAGAAACATGATCTTTTTCAACATAGGCAGAATCGAACTGGCCTATTGCGGCCCAGTGACAATGTTTGTGCTTCCTCCCATGGCATGACGTTTTCTGTAACTTTTAGATTTAACATTTCAAATTATTTTTAACGGAGGCTCCTACAGACCCTGAGTTCTGGTTACTTTTTTTCCCCTAATGCTGAAAGGTTCGATTCTTCCATCTATCCATCAACAAATCTCATTGAATGACGCTGCTCAGTGACCCAGGATGCCACTGGAGACAAAACACACCATACATATTTTCTGGTCTCCCTGGAAAATTAGTGCAAACACTTTCATCACTGCAGAGAAGAAAAATATGCACCGAGAGGTAAAGATTTGCTTTGGTTTTTTGGTTTTTCTAAGAAGAAATTTCCCCCTTCTCCAAACAGTGAAATTTATATTGTTCTTGTTTGCTTGCAAATTAACCAGTTCACTAGAATTCCTGTGCGTCTCACTCACTTTCCAGGAGCCAAGGCCCTCTTTCTCTCCACCTTGTATCCCAGGATCACAGTGTTTCCTCCTCCAGCACTGTTTGAAATTTGTTCTATTTTCGTTCTGCCTTTACTAAAAGTAGTGCTTAAAAAGTTTTAATTTGAATTCTTATCCCATCTGTCCTGAGTTTTTAATCCCATTGTAAAGAATCCTCTTTTCTTTATGAACTGCCTGTTTTTAATTCCATGGAAAACTGGTTGGGCTGCTCAGCCCTCTTTCTCTCTCCTGTTAAATTTTCCCTTTTATGAAGAGATACAATCTAGCCCTCTGGAAATGAAGTGGAGGAGAACCAGGAGCTCCCGCTGCACCGCTGCCCTCGCAGTGCGCTGTCTGGCAAGTGGCCTCCTCCGTTAGGTGGAGAGGACCATTAATCTCCTGCTACACAGAAGTGGTGCCTGAATGCTCTGAAGTGAAAATGTTTGTGCCCAGGGTGGTCTGTTTAAAACAGTTCCCATGTGAGGCCACGCAGCCTGAAACGGATGAGTCACCCATTTAGCAAGAATAATTAGCATTTGGGAATCTTGCTGAGAACACCCAGCAGAAGAGTATTTTATTGATTCCTTACGAGTTTCCACACTCTGGCTGGGCCTCGATCAAGGCAACATATTAAAGGCTGACGTTCAATTCCCTTTGTAGGAGTTTGAAGCAGGGGCATTGAGTGCAACAGAAAAGGACTTAGGGAATTTAGAAGACTTCAAATTCAGAGAAGCCATCAGTGGGACCTAGTTGTTCAAAAAGTCAGTAAAATGTTGGGATGCATTAATCAAAATGAATCTCTCAAACAAAGGAGGTGATGATCCCATCATAGTCTTTGGTGGTCAGGCCATATTTGGATTACTTTTTCAGTTATAGGTGATGAATTTTTAAATAGGCATTACAAGCCAGAAAGCACCCAATAAGGACAACCTGAATAGTGCAGGATCCAGAAACCATATAAAATAATCATACCTAGATTAGCTAGGACAACAGGGCTCTGAGTTAAATAGAACTGGGTTATAGGCCCAGCTCTATTACTCACCAGCTATGACCTTGTCAAGTTACTGAACCTTGCCTCTGTATCATCATCTATAAAAATGAGGATAGTAACAAAAATACTCATACCATGGGGTTATTCTGAAGATTAAATAAGAGCATTCATGTATCCCTTGTATACACAGGGCCTGGCACATAACATGTGTTCAATAAACGTTAGGTATTATGATTAATATCATCTATAAAAATAGTCATTACGATATCACCCTATATTTGTGTAGCATTTTCAGCTTGTACACTGACCTATATCATCATGTTTCCTAACGTCCATATTTGATGTCAGTTAGGCGTCACTGTCCTCGTTTTTGGATGTGGAGAACCTCATCTGCCCCAAGGAAGCCTTTCCTTTATGTTCAGCTGCGGAGTGCCAGTCTCCCATACCGAACCATGCAGTCCACACAACCCACCGCGGCGTCTAGGCGCCCAGCGGCTGATTGGGTGAAGCTGCCCTGTGCCTGAGGAGGGGGCTGTAGAGCGCCCCGAAGGGAGGGTGCTGGACAACATATTTGGCCAATCTTTGCCATCACAAAGCCTCTAGTCAACTAAGCCTTTTGTGAACAGCTGTATCTGTGAGGGATAGGCTACACCTCTAAGATCACCGTGCACTGTTGTCCTGCTCATTCCCTTGAGAAAAGAGAGCCCGGAACCGGCAATGGTGGAGGCTTGGGCGAGTGATTTAACTTCTTTGCACATCAGTTTCGTCAGCAGAGAAACAGAGACCCTACCTGTACCAGCAGTTCATGAATCAAATGTGTAAGCATACAAAAGTCCTTAGAAAAAACTAGAAAGTGCCCACAACAGCATTGCTAAAGTAATTTCAAAGAAGATGATATTAGTGTTCAAACATCCAAAACATTCTAAGTCAAGGCAATGCTAACTATAGCAGACTTGTGTAAGAGTCACTGGGCAGATGTTCAGATCAGAGAGTCATAAGTGGAATCACCCTTTGGCTCAGGAACTTTACGTGGAGTGAAGGCCCCTGCCTTTCCCATGAGCCCAGAGCCTTCCAACATAGCAGCCTGGCTCTCCAGGTCCTGCCTTGGCCACCCACCTAAGCCCGGGCAAGCGTACCCTTCTCCTCACCTCCCCCTCCATTTAGAGAATCTCTGGACTTCTCTGGTGTCCTGGTCTTTCACCCTACCTAAGCCCTTTTCCCCTTCTGCTTTAGACACCCTTATCACTTCTGGTCCTTCTTCTGGCACAAGTCCTGGCCCCCAGAAGCCCTCACTCTGGCCAGCCCCTAGTCCCTGGGGCAGGGAGCTGAGGAATTCAAATCTCGCTCTCCACCTTCACGTTAGACGGCACCTCAAGGTCAAGGCATCTCTGGAGTTGAGGTCTGAGCCTCAAAGTGAGGTCTAGAGGAAAGCTCATGACATCGGTCTTGGCAATGATTTCATAAATATGACACCAGAAACACAGGCCACAAAAGCAAAAATGAAGAAGTGAGACTGCATCAAACTAAAAGGCTTCTGCACAGCAAAGGGAACAATCAATAGAGTACAAGGCAACTTATGAAATGCGGGAAAACAATTGCAAACTATATACCTGATAAGAGGTTTATTTCTAAAATATATAAGGAACTCCTACAACTCAATAGCAGAAGAAAAAAAACAAACGAAACAACTAATAACCTGATTTAAAAATGGGCAAAGCATTTGAATAAACACTTCTCCAGCGAAGATACACAAATGGCCAACAGATATATGAAGAGATGCTCAATGTCATTAATCATCGGGGAAATGCAGATCAAACCCACAATGAGATATCACCTCACACCTGTTAGGATAGCTTTCTTCAAAAAAACAAAAGACATATCGGGGACTGGAATTGGCCACCCGAAGATATGTCTCTTTGGCATGAGGATTATTTTGGGCTGGTTACTTTTAAAAACTGCAGACAGGAAAGAAACTCTGAAAAGCAGAATTTACTTACCCTTTGTTAAGAGACATTTACATTTGTAAAGGAAATCTCCATCTGTAAAGGTGTCTCCCTCTTTGTACCAGGAAAAAGAGGGGGTGATCTTATCTCTAGAAACTCTCATCAATGTGAAAGGCAAGGACTCAAGTCTGCATAATAACCTGACTCTTGTTTACTGTACTTGTGTGGTCATCTCCCGTAACTGACTCCCCTCATCCCCAACACCCTCTTTTGTCTTTAACTGAAGATGATATTTAAGGTGGTGGCTTCAGCCATTTTGGTGAGTTGCTCAGTTTGCCTGAGCCTCTCCCAGGTATACAGGGTATAAAGCTTTGTTTAATTTTCTCCTGCTATTCTGTCTCATGTGAATTTACTTTGTTTTCAAGCCAGAAGGACCCAGAGCAGGTAGAGGAAATGTCTTCCTCCCCTACAGACAGCAAGTGTTGGCAAGGATATGGAGAAATTGGAACCCTTGTACCCTGTTGGTGGGAAAACAAAATGGTGCATAGCTATAGAAAACAATGTGAAGATTCCTCCAAAAATTAAAAATAGAATTACCATATGATCCACCTATCCCACTTCTGGGTATTTATCTAAAAGAATTGAACTCAAGAGCTTGAAGAGATGTTAGCACTGCTGTATTCATCACAGCACTATTGACAATAGCCAAGATGTGGAAACAACCTAAATGTCCACTGACAGATGAATGGATAAAACAAATGTGGTGTATACACATAATGGAATATTTTTTAACGTTAAAAAGTAGGAAACCTTGCAATAAGTGACAACATGGATGAACCTAGGACACAATGATAAGTGAGATAAGCCAGACACACGAGGACATGTACTGCATAATTCCACCTGTACGAGAGATCAAGCTCATGGAAGCAAATAGAACTGTGGTTGCCAGGGACTGGAGGCAGGAGAAATAGGCAGCTGCTACTCAACAGGTATGAAATTTCGGTTATGCAAGATGAGTAAGTTCTAGAGACCGGCTGTACAACAACTGTGCCTAGAGATAACAATACTGCATCGTACACCTAAAAATATGTTGAGGGCACATCTTATTTGAGTGTTCTTACCGCAACAAAATATAAATAAATAAATAAATAGTGAGGTTTAGGCAGCCAGGAAAGTGCGACTTCTTCTTTAAGTGGGGTGTGAGCCCACATGCATGCACGAGCATGCATGTGTGTGCGTGGAGGGGTGTATACATGAGAGAAAGAGATGATTTAGGAATCAGTTCAAATACATCAACATCCTTTTAGGTTGGGCAAGGTTAAACCAACACTTTGTTTTAGAATCAAGCATACAATATGTCAATGCCAGATATAAAAATAAAGGTATTCAAAGTTAATCAATCCATTTAAAAAATTATTATATATGTGTATATGTATGTGTGATGTGTGTGTGTATGTGTGATGTGTGTGTGTGTCCATGTTTGAAAGGAAATAATACCTCAACGTTAGTACTGGTTCTCTCTATATAATAGGTTAAAGGTATTTTTGCTCTGTTTTTTCTCAACTGCATTTTCTAATTCAAAAAAAATTTTACAATGAACTTGGATTACCAAATAATAAAGAACTAATAAGAGCTTTACAACAGCCTGGGGCTGTTGCAACTGGTTCACAGCAACCAGCATTAGAAATGCCCCAATTTCCAAAAGATGGTGAGTTGGCAAAACCTGCTGGCGTCCATCCAAAGTCCATTTTCCCCTTGTTCCTGACCATCAACCCGTGACTCTGGGGCCGCACTGGGCCCAGAAATCACTCACTTTCCTTTGCACCCAGGGGTGGTCAGTTCTAATCGATGAGATGTGAGCAGAAGCCACTAAGTGAGGTTTGAACTTCATTCTTGTTTCGATTTTCTTCTATCATATGCCTACAGCAATAGAAGAAGTTTGTGTGAAGCATGAGTTCAAGCATTTTCGTACCTAAGAAAATTTAATACAGAACTAAAGATCATGAAAACCAGGTGGGTAAACCCCTGGAAATAGCATATGGACAGAACCCTTAACAGGATACAGCACCCGTTTGCCCTCCTCACAAAAATGTGGGGCTGTGGTTAGACTCCAAATTTGGGGATCTTTCCAATTGATCTAGACAAAGAAGTGGCAGTGGACCCAGGGAAGGGAGGCAGGTGAGGTGTGAGTCTTTTCCTCTCCTAAATTCAGTAATTCTGAATGTCACAAAGGTCCTTTGTTTAAGAGTACTGTGTGTTCCAAGCAATTCCCGGAATTTTTTAAATGGCTTCCATTTTCCTGGAGGAGACGCTTGTAAGAAGCTTGTAATGATCTGCTTGGCTCTCTGCCTTTATAGCCCTCTACTGGAGTTACTTAACCCCCAATTTGTAGGTTCAGCCCTGCTCCCAACCCTGTCCCCAGGCAGGGAGGAGCCACATCCACCCAGTCTCTCCTGCCTGTCTTCCCTGGTCACCTGGCTCGTGGACAAAAAGCAAGGACCGGTGTTAGTTTCCGGGAGAGACGGGTGTTTACTCCTAGATAGAAGTCAAAAACAAAAATGTATTTATCTTTTAAGTCTGTTTGTAAATATAAAACAAAGGCGAAATCTTAAAAAATAAAGTGTTCCAAAAACACTTGCCAAATCTCAGCACTCCGAGGTGGTCAAGGCATTTAATGCGTGGAGGTCTTCTGCTTCCAACTGGTCGCAGGAGCCTCAGGACATTCTTCAGGATATACTCCCAACTTTCCAGGAAACATCCCATTTAAAGAGAGAAAAAAATACTTACAAAAATAATTCTGTGAAACCTCCACTATACAACCCTTAACGCACAGCCTCTTCATTTAAAAGCTTGCACATTTCCATACTATGCCATTTTATTCAGACTGGTCAAAATTGTGCTTTTTTTTTTAATTTAAGGAAAGTAATTTGATGAAATTTAACAGCCCTAATGAATTAAGCTGAGGAAAATGCAGAAGGCTTTAATAACAGCAAACCTATTGAAATGAAAGAGCCTATACATTGTTCTACTGACAGACTTACCAGCAGAGCAAACCAGATGTAGGTTGCCAAGGGAAGTTCAGCTTGTAAATTGTAAGAAAAGAGTATACTGCCAGCCTCTGCTGGGCTCTGTTATTTCTTCATTAAAATGCACTGTCAATCAGGTTGAAAAGAAATGTCTAATTAACACCATAGGGCACCAAAAAATTTAGCGTCAGAAACTCAGCTGTTACCCCCTTTTACAACTGTATCTTTCTAAGCAATTCCATTCCTCTCTTTCAACCCTCCCCCCACAATGGAGCCCCTCCCCCATATTCTACTTGCTTATAATCAAAAGCATCAGAGAAATTGCAAAATGCAGTGCGTTACACAATTCCCTCTTTATAGCTGTGAACCAGCTAGAACTAAATTTTCCAGCAACTTCTCTTCTTTTTAGGCCCTGTATCCATGTGAGGACCGAAACACAATGGAACATGATGAAAACGAGCAGATTCCATCTTAAGCTCTCCCCTTCCAAGACGTGGAAGAATTAAAAGAGTTTTAGTCTGGGATAACCTAGTCCTGGCTTTACCACTGAACAACTTGTTTGACTTGGGGATGTTCCCTCATAGCACTGAGAGTCAGCTTCATCGCTCATAAAATAGGGCTAAGTAATAAGGTGTTGCAAGCCTACGTCAAGAATTGCTTCAAGGATCAAATGAGACAGGGTGTATAAAAGCGCTTTGTAATACTTAATGCACAATTATTACTATCCCAGTGTCAGCAGAGTTATGTGAAGTCCATCTGGCTTTGTTAGTAAGAGACTTACTGCATCCTGATGCCTCCCGAAGGGTCATGGTCCCTCAGCTCCCCTCTGCTCACACATTGATCATGCCAAGGTTGTGGGGACCAAGTGGAAGCTGAGGATGAACCCAGAAATTTGGGCTTGGGGCAAGTGCTAAGAGGAGGGAACACAGGATGTTAATCAGAGACTATAAGGCTTAGACTAGAACCCTCCCTACTCCTGTAACATCCAGGCACCAAATAGTACTGGTTTCTCTATCATGATGCCTCTCCCCTTCCACGCATTCTTTCCATTCTTATCTCTCTTAGGATCACATACTAGTGCTCCTGCCACGGAATTTCTGATTGATCTTTATGCCAACCTCTCCCCTCTAGTCCCTTCTGCACATGGCTACCAGATTAGTCCTAGTTAAACTCCACTTACCATATGTCAGTCTCACTGTTTGAAGAGTTCAATGGTTCCATTGTGTCTATATACAAAGTCCCACGTTCTTCACAGGGCATTTAAGGCTCCCCACAGTTATGCCACTATGTGCTTTGCAGGCTCATGTCCCATCACTTCCTTTTTAGGTCTGCCTGGTCGTTTTGATGTCTCTTGTTCCTTATTCATACTTTTAATAGCCTCTTTTATTTCTTCAAATATATACAACATAGTCTTTGCATATTCTGTGTGACTGTTCCAATGTCTGATCTCTTTGCTGGGCTCGTTCTATTGTTTGTCGTTTTGCTGACTCTTACTCATGGTACCTTGCTTTCTCACATGTAGTCTGATTTTTTGTTTCTTCTGTTCATTTAATTTTTTTATTTTACTGAGGTCATAATAGTTGATAACTGTGAAATTTCAGTTGTACATTATTATTTGCCAGTCACCATATATATGTGCCCCTTCACCCCTATGCCCACCCTCCAACCCCCTTCCCTGTTGCAAGCACTAAACTGTTCTCTTTGTCCATGTGTTAGTTTATCTTCCACATGTGAGTGAAATCATACAGTAATTGTCTTTCTCTGTCTGGCTTATTTCACTTAACATAGTACCCTCAATGTCCATCCATGTTGTTGCAAGTAGGACGATTACGTCTTTTTTCTTTTAAAGATTGGCACCTGAGCTAATAACTGTTGCCAATCTTCCTTTTTTTCCCCCCTGCTTTTTCTCCCCAAATCCCCCCAGTACATAGTTGTATATATTTTAGTTGTGGGTCCTTCTAGATGTGGTGTGTGGGACACCACCTCATCGTGGCCTGATGAGAAGTGCCATGTCCACATCCAGGATCTGAACCAGCAAAACCCTGGGCTGCCGAGGTGGAGCCCACGAACTTAACCACTCAGCCACAGGGCCGGCCTCTGATTTTGTCTTTTTTTATGGCTGAGTAGTATTACATTATATATACATGTACTACGTCTTCTTTATCCACTCATCAGTGGTTGGGCTCTTGGGTTGCCTCCATGTCTTCGCTATTGTAAATAATACTGCAATCAACATAGGGGTGCATAAGTCTCTTTGAATTGTTGATTTCAAGTTCTTTGGATAAATACCCAGTAGTGGGATAGCTGGTCATATGATATTTCTCTATATATGGACATATATATATATATTTTTTGGTGAGGAATATTGAACCTGAGCTAACATCCGTTTCCAATCTTCCTCTTTTTGCTTGAGGAAGATTGTCCCTGAGCTAAAATCTGTGCCAATATTCCTCTATTTTCTATGTGGGACACTGCCACAGCATGGCTTGATGAGTGGCATGTGTGTCCAGGCCTGAGATTCAAACCCATGAACCCTGGGCCACCAAGGCAGAGCACATGAATTTCACTACACTGCCAGGCTAGCCCTGGGTATTTTTATGTTCAGTTTTTTGAGAAATCTCCATATCGTTTTCCACAGTGGCTGTACCAGTTTGCATTCCCACCTTTTCTCCACATCCTCTCCAACATTTGCTATTTTTTGCCTTGGTGACTATAGCCATTCCAACAGATGTAAGTTGATATCTCATCACAGTTTTACAGCTGTGGATTTGTCATATAAGGCTTTTATTATGTTGAGGTACTTTCCTTTTATACCCATTTTTACTGAGAGTTTTTATCATAAATGGATGTTGGAGCTTGTCAAATGTTTTCTGCATCTATTGAGATGATCAAGTGATTTTTATTCTTCATTTTGTTAATGTGGTGTATCACATTGGTTGATTTGCGTCAGTTGACCTGTCCCTGCATTGCTGTTATAAATCCCACTTGATCATGGTGTATGATCCTTTTAATGCATTGCTGTATTCAGTTTGCCAATATTTTGTTGAGGATTTTAGCATGTATGTTCATCAGTGATATTGGCCTGTAATTTTCCTTCTTTGTGTTGTCCTTGTCTGGCTTTGGGATCAGGGTGATGTCGGCCTTGTAGAATGTGTTAGGAAGCATTGAGTCTTCCTCAACTTTTTGAAATATTTTGAGAAGTATAGGTATTAAATCTTTGAAAGTTTGGTAGAATTCTCCAGAGAAACCATCTCGTCCTGAACTTTTATTTTTGAAGGTTTTTTACTAATGTTTCAATCTCTTCACTTGTAGTTGGTCTATTCAGATTCTCTATTTCTCATTGACTCAGTTTTGGGAAGTTGTATCACTATAAGAACTTATCCATACTTCTGGATTGTCTGATTTATTGGCATATAGTTTTCATAGTATTGTCTTATAATCTTTTGTATTTCTGTGGTATGTGCAGTAATTTCTCCTCTTTCATTTCTAATTATTTTTTGATCCTTCTCTCTTTTTTTCTTAGTGAGTCTGGCTAAGGATTTGTCAATTTTGTTTGTCTTCTCAAGAACCAGCTCTTAGATTCATTGATCCTTACTACTGTTTTTGGTTTCTATTTTATTTATTTCTGCTTCTCTTTTTTATTATTTCCCTCCTTCTGCTGACTTTGAGCTTTCTTTGTTCTTCTTTTCCTATTTCTGTTAGGTGTAGTTTAAGATTGCTCATTTGAGATTTTTCTTGTTTTTTAAGTTGGGCCTGTATTGCTATGAATTTTCCTCTTAGGACCACTTTTGCTGCATTCCATATAAGTTGGTATGGTGTATTTTCATTTTCTTTTGTCTCCACATATTTTTTGATTTCTCATTTAATTTCTTCAATGATCCACTAGTTGTTCAGTAGCATGTTGTTTAGTCTCCACATATTTGTGACTTTCACAGCTTTTCTCTTGTAGGTGGTTTCTAGTGTCATAGCAATATGGTCAGAAAAGATGCTTGAAAATAAGTAAGATAAAAGAAATCAAACATATTACTAAAGAAAGCCATCAAGCCACAAGGGAAGAGAGCAAGAGAAACAGAAAAGAGCAGAGAATAACTACTAAAACACCCAGAAAAAAGTAACAAAATGGCAATAAATACATATTTATCAATAGCTACTTCAAATATCAATGGACTAAATGCTCCAATCAAAAGGCATAGGGTGGCAAATTGGATAAAAAAACAAGACCCATATATATGCTGCATACAAGAGACACACTTCAGATGTAAAGACACTCACAAACTGAAAGTGAAAGGATGGAAAAAGATGTTCCATGCAAATGGCAAAGAAAATAAAGCAGGGGTAGCAATATTTACGTCAGACAAAATAGACTTTAAAACAAAAACTGTAACAAGAGACAAAGAAGGACACTACATAATGATAAAGGGAATAATCCAACAGGAAGATATAACACCTGTAAATATCTATGCACCCAACGTAGGAGCACCTAAATATATAAAGCTATTATTAACAGACATAAAAGGAGAAATAGACAGTAACACAATAATAGTAGAGGACTTTAACACTCCACTTACACCAATGGATAGATCATCCAAACAGAAGATCAATAAGGAAACATCGGCCTGAAATGACACATTTTTCCAGATGGACTTAGTGGATATATACAGAACATTCCATCCAAAAACCACAGAATACACATTCTTTTCAAATGCACATAAAACATTCTCCAGGATTGATCACATATTGGGCCACTAAACAAGTCTCAATAAATTTAAGAAGATCGAAATAATACCATGCATCTTTTCTGACCACAAAGGTTTGAAACTGGAAATCAACTACAGGAAGAAAACCAGAAAAGCCACAAAAATGTGGAGAGCAAACAAAATGCTACTCAACAACGAATGGGTCAACGAAGAAATCAAAGGAGAAATAAAAAAATTCCTGGAGACAAATGAAAATGAAAATACAACATACCAAAATCTATGGGATACAGCAAAAGCAGTTCTAAGAGGGAAGTTTATAGCAATTCAGGCCTACCTCAACAAAGAAGAAAAATACCAAACAAACAACCTAACGGCACATCTAAAGGTACTGGAAAAAGAAGAACAAAAAAAAGCCCAAAATCAACAGAAGGAAGGAAATAATAAAAATCAGAGCAGAAATAAATGAAATGGAGACTAAAAAAAGCAATAGAAAAAATTAATGAAACCAAGAGGCAGTTCTTTGAAAAGATAAACAAAATTGACAAACTCTTAGCTAGATTCACCAAGAAAAAAAGAGAGGAAGCTCAAATAAACAAAATCAGAAATGAAAGAGGAGAAATTACAACAGAAACCTCAGAAATACAAAAGATAATAAGAGAATACTGTGAAAAGCTATACGCCAACAAATTGGATAATCTAGAAGAAATGGATAAATTCTTAGAAAGATACAACCTTCCAAAACTGGACCAAGAAGACGTAGAGAATTTGAATAGACTGATCACCATTAAGGAGATCAAAACAGCAATCAAAAACCTCCCAAAAAATAAAATCCAGGACCAGATGGCTTCCCTGGTGAATTCTACCAAACATTCAACGAGGACTTTATACCTATCCTTCTCAAACTCTTCCAAAAAATTGAAGAGCAGGGAGGCTCCCTAACTCGTTCCACAAAGCCAAGATTATCCTGATACCAAAACCAGACAAGGACAACACAAAAGAAGAAAATTACAGGCCAAAATCCCTGATGAACATTGATGCAAAAATCCTCAACAAAATCCTAGTAAATCAAATACAACATTACATTAAAAAGATCATACATCATGACCAAGTGGGTTTCATTCCAGGGATGCAGGGATGGTTCAACATCCACAAATCTATCAACATGATACACCACATTAAGAAAATGAAGAATAAAAATCACATGATCATCTCAATAGATGCAGAGAAAGCATTTGACGAGACACAGCATCCATTTATGATAAAAACTATAAATAAAATGTGTAGAGAAGGAAAATACCTCAACACAATAAAGGCTATATATGAGAAACCCACAGCTAATATCATTGTCAATGGAGAAAAACTGAAAGCTATCCCTCTAAGAACAGGAACCAGACAAGGATGCCCACTGTCACCACTCTTATTTAACATAGTATTGGAAGTCCTAGCCAGAGCAATCAGGCAAGAAAAAGAAATCAAAGGGATCCAAATTGGAAAAGAGGAAGTGAAACTGTCACTCTTTGCAGATGACATGATTTCATATCTAGGAAACCCTAAAGAATCCACTAAAAAACTTTTAGAAATAATAAAGGAATACCGTCAGGTCACCAGCTACAAAATCAACATACAAAAGTTCATTGCATTTCTATACACTAACAACAAAGTAGCAGAAAGAGAAATTAAGAATACAATCTCATTTACAACTGCAGCATAAGAATAAAATACCTAGGGGGCCGGCCTGGTGGCACAGAGGTTAAGTTCGCATGTTCTGCTTCGGTGGCCCAGGGTTCGGTGGCCGGTTCGGATCCCAGGTGTGGACATGGCACTGATTGTCAAGCCATGCTGTGGTATGCGTCCCATTTATAAAGTAGAGGAAGATGGGCACAGATGTTAGCTCAGGGCCAGTCTTCCTCAGCAAAAAGAGGAGGATTGGCAGCAGATGGTAGCTAAGGGCTAGTCTTCCTCAAAAAATAAAGACATAAATAAATAAATAAAATACCTAGGAATAAACTTAACCAAAGTGGTGAAAGATCTGTATGCCAAAAACTATAAAACATTGTTGAAAGAAATCGAAAAAGACACAAAGAAATGGAAAGATACTCCGTCCTCTTGGATTGGAAGAATTAACATGGTTAAAATATCCATACTCCCTAAAGCTATCTATAGATTCACTGCAATCCCTATCAAAGTTCCAACAACACTTTTCACAGAACCAGAAAAAAGAATCCTAAAATTTATATGGAACAACTAAAGACCCTGCATAGCCAAAGAATTTCTGAGAAAAAAGAACAAAGCTGGAGGTATCACACTCCCTGATTTAAAAATATACTACAAAGCCATAGTAACCAAAACAGCATGGTACTGGCACAAAAACAGACACATGGATCAATGGAACAGAATTGAGAGCCCAGAAATAAACCCACACATTTATGGACAGCTAATATTCGACAAGGGAGCCAAGAGCATACGATGGAGAAACGAATCTCTTCAATAAATGGTGTTGGGAAAACTGGACAGCCACATGCAAAAGAATGAAAGTAGACCATTCCTTTACACCATGCACAAAAATCAACTCAAAATGGATTAAAGACTTGAATGTAAGACCCAAAACCATGAAACTTCTAGAAGAAAACGTAGGCAGTATGCTCTTTGACATTGGCGTTAGCAGCATATTTTCAAGTACCTTGTCTGACTAGACAAGCGAAACAAAAGAAAAAATGAACAAATGGGACTACATCAAACTAAAAAGCTTCTGCACAGCAAATGAAACCATCAACAAAACGAAAAGACAATCTAACAACTGGGAGAAGATATTTGCAAACCATATATCAGATAAGGAGTTAATATCCAAAATATACAAAGAACTCATGCATCTCAACAACAAAAAAACCAACAACCCAATTAAAAAATGGGCAAAAGATCTGAATAGAGGTTTCTCCAAAGAAGACATATGGATGGCCAACAGGCTTATGAAAAGATGCTCAACATCATTAGCTCTCAGGGAAATGCAAATCAAAACTACAATGAGATATAACCTCACTCTGGGCAGAACGGCTATAATTACTAAGACAGGAAAGTGTTGGAGAGGATGTGGAGAGAAAGGAACCCTCATACACTGCTGGTGGGAGTGCAAATGGGTGCAGCCACTACGGAAAGCAGTATGGAGTTGCCTCAGAAAATTAAGAATAGATCTACCATATGATCCAGCTAATCCACTGCTGGGTATTTATCCAAAGAAATTGAAAACACAAATGCATAAAGATACATGCACCCCATGTTCATTGCAGCATTATACACAATAGCCAAGACTTGGAAGCAACCTAGGTGCCCATCAAGGGACGAATGGATAAAGAAGATGTGGTATATATGCACAATGGAATACTACTCAGCCATAAGAAATGATGAAATCTGGCCATTTATGACAACATGGATGGACCTTGAGGGTATTACGCTAAGTGAAATAAGTCAGAGGGAGAAAGGCAAATACCATATGATCTCACTCATAAGTAGAAGATAAAAACAATGACAAACAAACACATAGCAACAGAGATTGGATTGGTGGTTACCACAGGGGAAAAGGGGAGGGGGAAGGCAAAAGGGGTGATTAGGCTCACATGTGAGGTGATGGACTATAATTAGTTTTTGGGTGGTGAAAATGATGTAAGCTACACAGAATTCGAGATATATTATGATGTACATCTGAAAGCTGTATAATGTTATAATCCAATGTTACTGCAAAAAAAAATTTTTTTAAAGATGCTTGATATGATTTCAATCTTCTTAAATTTTTTGAGGCTTGCCTTGTTTCCCAACATATGGTATATCTTTGAGAGTGTTCCATGTGCACTTGAGAAGAATGTGTATTCTGCACTTTTTGGATGGAATGTTCTATATATATCTATTGAGTCAATCTGATCTAGGATTTCACTTAAATCTACTATTTCCTTGCTGACTTTCTGTCTGGATGATATATCCATTGATGTAAGTAGGGTGTTGAGTTCCCCTACTATTGTGTTGCTGTTAATTTCTCCCATTAGGTCTTTTAATAGTTTCTTTATGTACTTTGGTATTCCTGTTTTAGGTGCATATATATTTATAAGTGTTATGTCCTCTTGGTGGAGTGTCCATTTTATCATTATATAGTACCCTGCCTTCTTTGTTTTTCATTGCCTTTCTGATCTTGAAGTCTACTTTGTCTGATAAGAGTATGGCAACACCTGCTATCTTTTGTTTTCCATCAGCTTGGAGTATCATCTTCCATCCATTCTCTGAGCCTGTGTTTGTCTTTAGAGCTGAGCTGTGTTTCCTCGAGGCAGCACATTGGGAGTCTTGTTTTTTAATCTATCCAGCCACTCTGTGTCTTTTGATTGGAGAATTCAATCCATTTACATTTAGAGTGATTTTGATATATGAGGGCTTAAAACTGACATTTTATCCCCTGTTTTCCAGTTTTTTCGTATTTCCCTTGTTTCTTGTCTTGTGCATTTCAGACTGCCACTTCAGTTTGGTGGTTCTTTATGATGGTTTTCTCAGTTTTCTCCTTATTTATCATTTGTGTCTCTGTTCTGATTTTTTGTTTAGTGGTTACAATGGAGTTGTAGAAAAGATCTGGTAGATGAGATAGCCCATTTTCTGATAACCTCTTATTTCCTTAGTCTAAGCAGTTTCTATCCCTTTCCTCATCTCCATCTAAGTTATTGGTGACACAACTGTTTTGTGTTGTGAGTTTGTGGTTTAAGTGAAGTGATTATAGTTATTTTTTATTTTTTCCCTCCCTTTATCTTTAACATTATAATTGTTAGCTAACCTGTTCTGATACAGAGTTGCAATTTTCTGATTTTGTCTGTCTATTTATCTTCTTGCTCAAGGCTTTGTAGACCTTTTCTCTTTTTTTTTTTCACATATGAAGGCCTTTTTGATCATTTCTTGTAGGGGGAGTCTTGTGGTGATGAACTCACTCAGCTTTTGTTTTTCTGGGAAAGTTTCTATTTCTCCATCATGTCTGAAGGATATTTTCACTGGATAGAGTATTCTTGCCTGAAAGTTTTTGTCTTTCAGTATTTTGAATATATCACTCCATCCTCTCCCAGCCTGTAAGGTTTCTGCTGAGAAATCTGCTGAAAGCCTGATAAGGGTTCCTTTGTAGGTTATTTTCTTCTGCCTTGCTGCCCTTAATATTTTTTCTTTGTTGTTGACTTCTGCTAGTTTTATTAATATATGCCTTGGAGAAGGTCTTTTTACATTGATGTTATTAGGAGTTCTACTAGCTTCTTTTACTTGTAATTCCAGCTCCTCCCACAGCTTGGAGAAGATCCCAGCTATTATTTCTTTGAACAAGCTCTCTACTCCTTTCTCCCTCTCTTCTCCTTCTGGAATACCTATAATCCTTATGTTGCATTTCCTAATTGAACCAGATATTCCCTGGAGAATTTCTTCATTTCTTTTTAGTCTGGGTTCTCTCTCCTCTTCCATCTAAAGCATTTCTATATTTATGCCCTCTAAATTGATAATTCTGTCCTCCACAAGAACTGCTCTGTTATTCAAGGACTCCAGATTTTTCTTTATCTCTTTCATTGTGTTTTTCATCTCCAACATTTCTAATTTTTCTTCATAGTTTCAATCTCTTTTGTGAAGAATTTCCTCTGCTCATTAATTTTATTGCTGATTTCATTGAAATGTCTTTCTGAGTTTTCTTATAACTCATTGAGTTTTTTATGATAGCTATTTTGAATTCTCTGTCATTTAGATTGTAAATCTCTGTGCCTGCATGATTCATTTCTGGGTGCTTGTCATTTCCTTCTGGTCTGGAGTGTTAATATACCTCTTCATACTATTTGATGTGGTGGATTTTTGCCTTCATATAGTGGTAGTATCTGGTTGCAGATTCCGCCTACTGCCACTGGGGCAGGTCCAGGAGCTATGTATTCTGGGCCTGCTATGATCCCTGGAAGCTGTGCCTGTCTTTTGGAAGCTATGCTGACAGAGCCTGTCTGTGTTTGCATGCTCACCACCACTGCTTTACAAACATATGCACAGGCACTCTGGCAGGCATCCACCACTCTGGCCAGCCAGCCAAGCCAAGGCGCCAGGTGTGGGAAGTGGTACTTTGTTTCACGTGCACAATCTTGTGGTGCTCCTGCTCTGCACTCACTCTCTGCCCCCCAGGGATGCTCGGCTTGGTGAAGATGCCCCTGTGATGGCTTAGCCTCCTCAGTGTGGAGCTTTCCCACTGGCTTGGAGGCAACTCCAAGAGTGAAGACATTCCTGCAGAAGGCAGCCCCATCCCCCTTCTCCTCTCAGAGCTGCATGCAATCCTGTGCCCTAGATTGCTGCTGTTGGGGGAGGGAGCAGAGATCTCCTTACCTCCTTCCACTGCCTCCCAGGGAGTCCAGCACCTCCACCTTCAGACATATGGCTGCGTGGATCTCTCAGACATCTATTGTATTGTGTGAATATTCTCTGATGGTTTATGAATGTCCAATGTCCATTGTGTCTTAGGGGGAAGTTTCTAAGGGAAGAGCTCACTCTGCCATGATACTGATGTCACTCTCCTTGATTTTTTTTTACTCAAATTCTCTGTAATTTTATCTAAAGGAATTCTTTGAGGCTTGGATTTAAGGTACATTTCTCCAGAGAGAATTAAATGTGCTTCTGCCATGTATCTCAGGCATCACCAACCTTGATTCACTTTGAGCTAAATTCTTGGCTTGAGATTTATCAAATAACATGGGCAGTGTGAATTTGAGCCACACTCCTCTGTAAGGAGTTGGGCTGTGGTTATGAATTCTCAGGGATTTTTTTCCCCTGAACTAAAACAAGAAGAGGGCAAATTTTCATCCATTATCACTTCTAGGGGCAGGTCTTTGTCCAGGTCTCCCATTGAAGGTGTCTCAGATTTCTGTGGGATCTCCAATCTGACTTCCTTTGTCTCCTGCCACCCTGTGAAGCCCTTTAAAACTAATGCTTTAGGCAGTCAGGGACTGACAAAGCCCCACAGAGCAACAGCTGGCTTCAGTGTTCATCACTTCACTGCATTCATTCTTTTTATACTCTTTGGAACTTGAAGACTTCTCTTACTTTTTGAAAACTTAGCTATACATTAAAAAAGACTTAAAAAGTAATCAAGCACTTTTAGGGGCTTTGTAGGGGAGTGGTTTTCAGAACATCTAGGCTATCACATTGCTGTCACTTCTCTACACTACTTCTTGGGTCATCCAAATAATCTTTTTGTTTTCAAAGCCTGCCATGCACATTGCAGACTCCTCATCAAAGCTCATTGTGTCTTGTCTCTTTAGAATGCTATAGCCATCCTCACCTGCTCCCTTCTTGAGGCTTGTCTAAGCACTGCTTTCTCTTTAAGGGCCAGAAAAGGCCCACTTCTTCCATAATGCCTTTCCTCACTACTTCAGCTTTCTGTGGTCATTCCTATGTGGTCATTGTTTGTATTACCCAGTTGTCATTTACCTATGCTGTAATGCCACCTTACCATGTTATTTATCTTTAATAACTACCAGTTATTGAGGGCTTCCTATGCATCAAGCGCAGAGCAAAGTATTTTTCATATATTATATATTTAACCTCATAAAAACCTTAAGGGGCGACTAATCAACACCTATTTTAAGACTTTATTTTTTAGAACAATGTTCACAGCAAAGCTGAGAAGAATATACAGAGATATCCCATTTACCCTGTGCCCCAACACATGCATAACCTTCCCCATTATCAACATCTACCCTCCAGAATGGTACATTTTTTACAATTGATGAACCCACATTGACACATCATTATCGCCCAAAGCCCATAGTTTATATAGGGTTTACTCTTGGTGTTAAACCTTCTGTGGGTTTTGACAAATGTATCCACATTATAGTATCATATACAGTATTTTTGCTGCCCTAAAAGTCCTCTGTGCTTCATCTATTCATCCTTCCCTCTCCCAACCCCTGGCAACCATGAATATTTTTACCATCTCCATAGTTTTGACTTTTCCAGAATATCATATAGTTGGGATCACACGGTATGTAGCCTTTTCAGATTGGTTTCTTTCACCTAGTAATGTGCATTTAATGTTCCTCCAAGTCTTTTTTATGGCTTGGTAGTTCATTTCTTTTTAGCACTGATCATACTCCATTCTCTTGATGTACCACAGTTTATTTATCCATTTACTTACTGAAGGGCATCGTGGTTGCTTCCAAGTTTTGGCAACTATGAATAAAGCTGCTATAAATATCCATGCCCAGGTTTTTGTGTGGACTTGTTTTTAACTCCTTTGATTAAATAGCAAGGAGCACAATATCTGGATCTTATGGTAAAAGTGTGTTTAGTTTTGAAAGAAATTGCCAAACTGTCTTCCAAATTGACTATATTGCTTTCTCACCAACAGTGAATGAGAGTTCCTGTTGTTCCACATCCTCACCAGCATTTGGTATGATCAGTATTCCAAATTTTGGCAATGTGAACAGAGTATAATGGTATCTCTCTGTTGATTTAATTTGCATCTCCTTGATGACGTATCATGTGGAACATCTTTTCATATGCTTATTTGTCATCTGTTTATCCTGTTTGGTGAAGGTTTGTTAAGGTCTTTGGCCCATTTTCAAATTGGGATGTTCATTTTCTTTTTGTTGAGTTTTAAGAGTCCTTTGTATATTTTGAATAACAGTCCTTTATCAGACTTATCTTTTGCAAATTTTTTCTCCAAGTTTGTGGCTTATCTTTTCAATCTCTTGGCAGTGTCTTTTGCAGAACAGAAACTTTTAATTTTACTAAAGTCCGGCTTATCAATTATTTCTTTCATAGACTGGCTTTGGTGTGTATCTAAAAAGTCATTGCCAAACTCAGGATCATCTAGATTTTCTCCTGTGGTATCTTTTAAGAGTTTTATAGTTTTACATTTTAAATTTAGGTCTAGGGTCCATTTTGAGTTAATTTTTGCCCAGGGTGTAAGGTCTGTATCTGTATTCATTTTTTTGGATGGGAATGTCCAGTTGTTCCAGGACTGTTTGTCAAAAACATTATCTTTTCTCTGTTGTATTGCTTTTGCTCCTTTGTCAACAAAACAGTTGACTATATTTATTTGAGTCTATTTCTGGGCTCTCTACTCTGTCCCATTGACCTATTTTTCTATTCTTTCACCAACACCACATAATCTTGATTACTGTAGCTTTATACTAAGTCCTGAAGTCAGACAGTCCTTCAACTTTGTTCTCCCTCAATACTGTGTTGGTTCTTCTGGGTCTTTTGCCTCTCCACATAAACTTTAGAATCAGTTTGTTGATATCTACAAAATGACTTGCTGGAATTTTGATTGGGATTGCAGTGAGTCTACAGATCAAGTTGGTAACAATGGACATCTAAATGATATTGAGTCTTCCTATCCATGAACATGGAATGTCTCTCTATTTATTTAGTTCTTCTTTGATTTCTTTCAATAGAGTTTTCTAACTTTCTTCAAATAGATCTTGTACATATTTTGTTAGATTTATACCTAAGTATTTCATTTTGGAGGGTGTTAATGTAAATGGTATTATTTTAATTTCAAATTCCACTTGTTCACTGCTGGTGTATAGAAAAGTGATTGATTTTTGTATATTAACATTGTATCCTGCAACTTTGCTATAATAACCTATTAGTCCCGGGGAGTTTTTTTTGTCAATTATTTTGGGTTTTCTACATGAACAATCATGTCATCTGTGAACAAAGATGGTTTTATTTCTTCCTTCTTGATCTGTATACTTTCTATTTCCTTTTCTTGTCTTATTGCGTTAGCTAGGAATTCCAGTACAATGTTCAAAAAGAGCAGTGAGAGGGGACATCCTTGCATTATTCCTGATATTAGTGGGGAAGCTTTGAGTTTCTTACCATTAAGTATGATGCTAACTATAGGATTTTTTTAGATATTATTTATACAGTTGAGGAAATGCATCTAATATTTTAAGTGAGAAAAATCTAAACTCAGAGAAGTTAAGTAACAGACTTAAAGTCATACAGCTAATGATGGAGGCAAGATTCATATACAGGATTGTTGGATTCCAAATTCTGTACTAAAAACCACTAAGCCACTTTTTAAGATTCACAGTTATATAAGTTGTTCTCTAAGGGTAGAGAATATATCTCATACATATTCTCAGCTTCCAGCAGTTATTTTCTCAACAAATATTAATTGCTTATTTATTAAACCAACGTTTATTAAAATATCTACTATCTAACAGACAGTACACTACCTAGCCTTTGTGTTACAGAAAAGAAGCAGACAGAATCTATGATCTTAAAGAGTTCAAAGCTAGTAATAGAACTTCTGGTTCTGCCAAGATGGAGTAGCTCCTTTCCTCCTTGGTCCTCCCCTTACAAGTAAAATCCATGCACATAACACAGCAAAAAAGCATAATTCCATGCTTTTACCAAAAGGTAATCTCTGAAAGATTTGGAAAGAAAAAGACAGGCTGCCTCAGGATCTTAGGACTTAGAGAAAGACAAAGCAGTGAGTTCCCTACAACCTAGAATTGCCACAGGCACAACCACCATCCACAAAAGCTCCAGAAGAAACCTGTTCCCTCTATCCAACAGACCAGAAAGATTGTGGCCTAAGAGTAGACCTTTTTGGCAATACTCCCTGCACTTTCAGCGAGGCTGAATAGGCGGTTAATCTTCCGCCCCATTCTTGCCCCATAGAAGGAGGTGGTGCTCTGATTCATACACCATGTGGTATTGGCAGGACCAAGAGAGCAGCTGACCTTCTATCCCCTGCCTGCAGAGCCAGGTAGCGGTGATACCAGAGTAGTGTTTATGAAATCAAACAGGTAGCTGATCCTCCATTTTCTATCTGGCAGAACCAAGGTATGGTCCAATTTCCCCATGAGACAAGTGTCGGTGGGTTCCAGAAGCACGCTGGGCCTCCACCACCACCCAGCAGTGGCAACATATAACCAGGGAGTGTGAGGTGGGGCTTCAAACCACCCCTGTGTAAGGCCTGGTGGGGAGCTGGGCCTCCACTCCGACTCAGCATCAATGAGGTGGAACAATGTGATGGGAGCCCGGCCAGGTGGCACTCTGCTTCCCCCACCATCATTGGTGTCAATAGGGTCTTACAGAAGCTGAAATTCTGCTCCCACCCTGAGCAAGAAAGTGCTGTGAGTTAGCCCTCCTCTCTCCCCTCTATAGTGGTAGCAGAGCCCTGCAGGAAGCTGATCCCTTTGACAGAGATTTTTTAACAGACATTGTAAAAATTCAACAAGCAATTACAAAGCCTCTTGAAACAAACGAAAAATAGAAAATCTCTGCAAAGACATGGGCTATATTAAAAACTGAAAATTATAGAACTGAAAAATACAATAATCAAAATAAAATGCTCACTGAATGGGCTCAAGAGTAATAGCAATGACAGAGGATGGAATCAGTAAACAAATCAGTAGAATTTATCCAATCTGAACAACACAGAACAATAGACTAGAAAAAAATGGACAGAGTTTCAGGGACCTGTGTACCAATAACAAAAGAGCTAATATTTGTGTCATCAGAGTCTCATAGGAGAGGAGAAAGAGAGATTGAAAAAATATTTGAAGACATAATGGCTGGAAATGTCCCAAATTTGATGAAAGATATAAACCTACAGATTCCAGAAGCTGAGTGAATTTAAAATAAGACAAACCCAAAGAAATTTATGTCAAGACACATCATAATTAAATTTCTGAAAACTGAAGACAAAAAAAAGTTTTGAAAGCAGTTGGAGAGAAACAATTCATTACTTACAGGGGGAAACTTGTGACAGCAGGTTTCAGAATCTGAAACCTAGAGGCCAGAAGGAAGTGGCACAACATTTTTTTAAAGTACTAAAAGAAAAGAACTGTCAACACAGAATTTTATATCCAGTGCAAATATCCTTCAAGAATGAAGAGGAAATCATGACATTCTCAGATAAAAACTAAGAGCATTTGTTACAAGCAAGACAACCCTTAGAGAATGAGTAGAGGAAATTCTCTAAACAGAAGGGAAATGATAACAGAAGAAGGCTTGGAACTACAGATGGAAAAGAAAAATATTAGAATGAGTAAAAATAGTACACTAGACTACTTCTCATGAATTTCTTAAATCTCTTTTGATGGGTGAAGCAAAAATTATAACTCCATCTGATGTGCTGCTCAACATACACAGAGGAAATATTTTAAACAATTATATTTAAATAATGGAGAGGGTAATGGACTTAATTGAAATTCTTCATTTAAAGTGGTAAAACTTTGGTACCAGTAGATTGTGATAAATTGTATATGTATATTGTACAACCTAGAGCGACCACTAAGAAAACTACATAAAGTAGTATACTCAAAAAGCTATAAATATATTAAGACAGAATCCCCCCAAAATGTTCAAGTAACCAATAGGAAGGTAAGAAAATAAACAGAGTAAATATCAGAAAACAAGTCACAAAATGGCAGACTTAAGCTCTAACCACAATAATTACCTGTCTTAGTGTTTTGGGGCCGCTATCACAAAACACCAGAGATGAGGCAGTTTATAAACAAGAGAAAGCTATTGTTCACAGCTCTGGAGGTTAGAAGTCTGCAACCTGGGTGCCAGTATGGTTGGAAGAGGGCTCCCTTCCAGAGCCCAGACTTCTAGTTGTGTCCTCACGTGGTGGAAGGGGCTAGGGAGCCCTACAGGATGTCTTTTATAACAACACTAATCCCATTCATGAAGCCCCACCCTCATGATCTAATCACCTCCAAAAGACCCCGTCTACTAACAGCATCACCTTTGGGGATTAGAATTTCAACATATGAATTTGGAGGTAACACAAATATTCAGATCACAGCATTATCTTAATTATAAATGGTCTAAAAATACCAATTAAAAGACAGATATTAGCAAAGGGAATTAAAAAAATGAACCAACAATATGCTAACTGAAAGACTATCACTTCAAATACAACATAAGTAAAATAAAAGTTAAAAGGTGGAAAAAGATATTCCATGCAAACATTCATTTTTAAAAATAAAATTGGCTATATTCACATCAGATACAGTAGACTTCACAATGAGAAAACATACTAGGCAAAGAGGGACATTATATAATGATAAAAGGCTCAATCTACCAGGAATATATAACAATCGTAGATGTGTACACACCAAACATCAGAACCTTACCAATAATGAAACAAAAATTGATAGAGCCGAAAAGAAGAATGGGAAAACCCACAATTATACTTAAAGGCTTCAACATTCCACACTCAGAAATTGGTAGAACTGCTAGATAGAAAACCAGCAAGGATAGAGAAGAATTGAACAACACTATCAACCAACAGGATCTAATTGACTTATACAGAACATTCCACCAAAAACAGTAGAATACACTTTTATTCAAGTGCTTGTGAAATATTATTCACCAAGATAGACAATTACAATTGCAATACAACAAATGGAAGCAAAGTTCAAGCAATTGAAATCACACAGTGTATTCTCTGGCAATAATAGAATCAAACAAGAAATCAATAACTGAAAAACGGAAAATCTCCAAACACTTGGAAATTAAACACACTTCTCACTAATCCATGGTTCAAAAGAAAGTCTCAAAGGAAATATTTAAAAGATATACTGAACTAAAAGAAAATGAAAGTCCAACATATCAAAATTTCTGGGACACAGTTAAAGCAGTGATGAGAGGGAAATTTATACTACTACATGTTTACATTAGAAATAAAGAAAAGTCTCAAATCAATAATCTAAGTTCTGATCTCAAAAAACTAGAGAAAAGAAGAGCAAAATAAGCTCACAGCCAGCAAATGGAGGAAAATAATAAACATAGGAGCAGAAATCAATGAAACCAAAATCAGGAAACCAATAAAAAAAAACCAATGAAACAAAAACTGGTTCCTGAAAAAAATCCATAACATTTATGAACTACTAGTAAGACTGATGAATCCGTTTCCTGGGGCTGCCACAACAAATTACCACAAAGTGGGTGGCGTAAAACAACAGAAATCCATTGTCTCACAGTTCAGGAAGCCAGAAGTCCAAAATCTGGGTATTGGGAGGATTGGTTCCTTCTGAAGGCTCAGAGCAAGAATCTATTCCATGCCTTTCTCCTAGCCTCGGTGGTTGCCAGCAAGCTTTGGAGTTCCTTGGCTTGTGGATACATTGCTCCAACCTCTGCTTCCATGTTCACATCATGTTCTTCTTTTCCTTTTAATTAATTTCTACCTTAATTTAATTTAATTTTTTAATTGGGATGTAATTGACATATAAACATCATTTTCTTCTTTGATTCTGTGAATGTCTCAAATCTCCTCTCCTTTCTCTTCTAAAGATATGTTATTGTATTCAGGGCCCAACCTAAATCCAGGATGATCTTATCTCAAGCGCCTTACCTTAATTAAATCTGTAAAGATCCTCACTCAAAATAAGGTCACATCCTGAGGTTCAGTGTGGACAAAATTTTGTAGGCCACAATTCAACCGACTACAATTCACAAAGATAAAAAGAGAAGACCCAAATCACCAGCATCAGGGATGAAACAGGATATCACTGCAGATCTTACAGGAATTTTTTGTAATATTCTTTTATTATCCTTTTAATGGCTGCAGGATCTGCAGTGCTCTCCCCTGTTCATTCCGAGTTTCACTGGAGAATTCTACCAAACATTTGAAGAAGAATTAATACCCATTTACACAAACTCTTTCAGAAAATAGAGGAAGAAAGAACATTTTTGAATTCATTTTATGAGACTAACCTGATGCCAAAACCAGACATAGACAACCCAGAAAAGAAAACTACATACCAATATGTCTCATGAACTTACATAAAAAGTCCTCAACAAATTATTTGCAAATCAAATCCAATAATGAATAAAAAGAACTATATGCCGTGACCAACTGGGATTTATTCCCAGGTACATGAGGCTAATTCAATATTTGAAAAGGAACCAATGTAATCTACTATATCAACAGGCTAAATAAGAACTATCATAACATCATATCTATACAAAGTTAAACATCCATTCATGATTAAAAACTCCCAGCAAATTTGAAATAGAGGGAACTTCCATGACTTGGTAAAGAGCATCTACCAAAAAGCTTCAGCTAACATTGTATTCACTTGTGAAGAACATACAAGTCACCCTTTAAGATCAGGAACAAGGCAAAGATGTCAGTTTTCACCCCTCTTATTCAACATAGGACTGTAAGTTCTAACCACTGCAGTAAGGCAAGAAAATGAAACTAAAGGCATATACATTGGAAAGGAAGAAATAAACTGTCCCTATTTGAAGATGACATCATTATCTATGTAGAGAATCTCGAGGTATCTACCAAAAAAACCCTTCTAGGACTGAGAAGTGAGTTCAGCAAGGTTGTAAGACACAAGGACAACATATAAATATCAATCTTATTTCTATATGCTAACAACAAACATATGGAAAGTGATATTAAAAACATAGTATCATTTATAATTGCCCCAGATAAAATGAAATAGTTATACACTTAATAAAACATGTACAGGATTTGTATGCTGAAAATTACAAAATGCTGATCAAAGAAATCAAGGAAGACCTAAATAAATGGAAAGACATTCTATTCATGAATTGGAAGACTCGAGAGAGTAAAGATGTCATTGGTCTCCAAATAAATCTATAGGTTTAATGAAATTCCTATCAAAATACCCACAAGTTTTTTGTAGAGATAGACAAGTTTATTTAAAAATTATATGGAAAGGCATAGGCTTTAGAATAACTAAAACAATCCTGACAAAGAAGAACAAAGTGGGTGGAATCACTCTATTTGAGGCTTACCATAATAGCTACAGGAATACCATGTGATATTGGCAGAGGCAGAAACACATAGATGAATGGAACAGAATAGAGAATCAGAAATAGACCTACACAAATATGTTCAACTGATTTTTGACAAAGGTACAGAAGCAATTCAATGGAGGAAGGAAAGGTTTTTCAACAAATGGTGCTGGAGGAATTGAACACAGACTTAAATCTCATAACTGATACAAAAATTAAGTCAAAATGGATCAGGGAGCTAAATGTAAAACTATAAAACTTTTGGAAAAAATATAGACAATCTTTATGATGTAGAGCTAGGCATAGAGTTCTTAGACTTGATACCAAAAGCAGAGAACATAAAAGGAAAATTTGAACATTTCGACCTCATCAAAATTAAAAATTTTTTTCTGTGAGGTGCATGAAAAGACAAGCTACAGACTGGTAGAAAATATTTTCCAATCACACATCTGACAAAAGACTAGTACATAGACTATATAAAGAAGTCTCAAAACTCAACAGTAAAAACAAAATACAATTAGAAAATGGGCAAAAGACGTGAACAGACATTTCATGAAAAAGAATATACAGATAGTGAATAAGAACATGAAAAGATGTTCAACATCATTAGCCATCAGGGAAATGCAAAAATTAGAAACACAACAAAGGAGAGTGATATCAGCATCATGGCAGAGTGATTTCTTCCCTTAGTCTCTCCCCTCTAAGTTACAACTAAATGGACATTCAAAAACCAACAGAGGATTCCCTACAAAGTACAATAGGACATCTGAGTGATCCACACAGCCATCCATCTGCTGGTGGGGGGGAATGGATCCCTGGGAAGCAGTGGAAAGAGGTCAGTGGATCCCTTCACCTCCCTGGTGGCAGTGACCTAGGAAATGGGTCCTCACACAGCAGCCAGTGCACAACTGTAAGAGAAGGCAGAGGGCAACCAGGCGTGAGTGCAAACACTTTTGGAGTTGCAGCCAAGACATGGGAATGCCCACTGTGCTGTGGCAGCCCAGCCCGTAAGAACACTCTCCACCAAGAGGTATGGCTCAACCCCTGTGAAGGAGCCCCCACCAAGCACAGCAGCTCAGGCAAACAGCCCATGAGTGCAAAGCCAGCACACACACACAAAATAAAGCACCCTTCCCCTCCCAACTAGCACACCACCTTGGCTAGTCTCCTGCCAAGGCAGTGGCTCCACACCAGAGTGCCTGTGCATGCAAGTGTGACCCTCCAAGCAACTGACCAGTGGGCAAACTTAGACAAGGTCTACTGGCACAACTTCCAGCAGATGCAGCGGGTTCAGGAAAAACAGCTCCTGCCCCCTCCAAGAGGTGGCAGGTGGAATCTGTGACCTGATACTACTACAAATGCCCCAGCAAAGGATCAGTTCATTAAACACCATGAAAAACTACAGTAACACTCCAGAACAGATGGAAAATGACAAGTCTCCAGAAACCAGTCTGAAGTCATAGAAATTTACAATCTAAATGACAGATAATTCAAAATAGTTGTCATAAAGAGATTCAATGAGTTACAAGAAAACTCAGAAAGACAGTTCAATGAGCTCAGGAACAAAATTAACAAGCAGAAAGAATATTTCACCAAAGAGATTGAAACTCTAAAAAAAAAAAACCCAAACAGAAATTCTGGAGAAGAACACAATTAATGAGATAAAAAATAATCTAGAATCCTTAAATAATAGAACTGAAGTTACAGAGGACAGAATTAGTGATTTAGAGGATAGAAATATAGAAATGCTTCAGATGCAGGAGGACAGAGAACTAAGATTTTTTTTAAAAATGAAGAAATTCTGGGGCTGGCCCCGTGGCCGAGGGGTTAAGTTCGCGCGCTCCGCTGCAGGCGGCCCAGTGTTTCGTTGGTTCGAATCCTGGGTGCGGACATGGCACTGCTCGTCAGACCACGCTGAGGCAGCATCCCACATACCACAACTAGAAGAACCCACAACGAAGAATACACAACTATGTACCGGGGGGCTTTGGGGAGAAAAAGGAAAAAAAAAAAAATGCAGAAATTCTTCAAGAAATATCCAACTCAATTAGGAAAAGCAATATAAGGATTATAGGTATCCTAGAGGCAAAATAGTGGGAGAAAGGAGTAGAGAGCCTGTTTAAAGAAATAATAGCTGAGAACTTCCCAAACCTGGGTAAGAAACTGGACTTACAAGTACATGAAGCCAATAGAACTCCTATTTACATCAATGCAAAAAGACCTTCTCCAAGGCATATATTAGTAAAACTGGCAAAATTCAATGACAAAGAAAAATATTAAGGGCAGCAACGCAGAAGAAAATAACCTACAAAGGAGCCCTACCAGGCTTTCACCAGATTTCTCAGCAGAAACCTTATAGGCCAGGAGAAAATGGAATGATATATTCAAAATACTGAAAGACAAAAACTTTCAGGCAAGAATACTCTATCCAGTGAAAATATCCTTCAGATATGGTGGAGAAATAACAGCTTTCCCAGAAAAACAAAAGCCGAGGGAGTTCATCACCACTAGACCTCCCTTACAAGCAACATTGAAGGAAGCCCTCCTACCTGAAACAAAAAGGCAAAGGTCTACAAAGCTTTGAGTGAGGAGATAAATAGTCAGATAAAATCAGAAAACTGCAGCTCTCTATCAGAACAGGTTAGCAAACATTTAATTATAACAAAAAGATAAAGGGAAGGAAAATATCAAAAATGACTGTAAACACTTCAATTTAGTCACAAACACAACAAAAAACAGAATAATATTTGACAATAACTCAGAAGGGGAAGAGGAGAGGGATCGAATATGCTTGGACTAATGGAGAGGAGAGGCTATCAGAAAATGGACTATCTCATCTATAAGATCTTTCATACAAACTTCATGGTAGCCACTAAACAAAAAATCATAGCCAAGGGGCCTGCCTGGTGGCATAGCAGTTGAGTTCACAGGCTCTGCTTCAGTGGCCTGGGGTTCCCCGGTTCGGATCCTGGGTATGGACTTATGCACTGCTTATCAAGCCATGCTGTGGCAGACATCCCACATATAAAGAAGAGGAAGATGGACATGGATGTTGGCTCAGGGCCAATCTTCCTCAGCATAAAGTGGAGGATTAGCAACAGACGTTAGTTCAGGGCTAATTTTCCTCAAAAGAAAAAATCATAGCAGAGCCACAATTCATAAATAAAGGGAAAACAATCACAGAAAACCACCAAACTGAAATGACAGTCAGAAATAGAAGGTAAGAGAAACAATGAAAATATAGAACAACTGGAAAACAAGAAAATGGCAATATTAAGCCCTCATATATCAATAATCACTCTAAATGTAAAAGGATTGAATTCTCCAATCAAAAGACAGAGTGGGTGGATGGATTAAAAAACAAGCCTCAACAATATGCTGCCTGCAGGAAACACATCTCAGCTCTAAAGACAAACATAAGCTCAGAGTGAAGGGATGGAAGATGATACTGCAAGCTGATGGAAAACAAAAGATAGCAGGTGTTGCCATACTTATATCAGACAAAGCAGACTTCAAGATAAAAAAAAGACATAGAGAGACTAAGAGGCAGTGTATAATGATAAAAGGGACATTCCAGCAAGAGGACATAACACTTGTGAATATACATGCACCTAACACATGAGCATCAAAGTATATAAAGCAGCCATTAACAGACCTAATGGGAGAAATTAACAGCAACACAATAGTAGGGGAAGTCAACACCCTACTTACATCAATGGATATATCATCCAGACAGAAAGTCAGCAAGGAAATAGTAGATTTAAGTGAAATCCTAGATCAGATTGACTCAATAGATATATATAGAACATTCCATCCAAAAAGTGCAGAATACACATTCTTCTCAAGCGCACATGGAACCTTCTCAAAGATAGATGATATGTTGGGAAACAAGGCAAGCCACAATAAATTTGAGAAAATTAAAATCATATCAAGTATCTTTTCCCATCACAATGCTATGAAACTAGAAATCATCTACAAGAAAAAGCTATGAAAGTCCCAAATATGTGGAGACTAAACAACATGCTACTGAACAACCATTGGATCAATGAAGGAATCAAAGGAGAAATTTAAAAAATGCTTGTAGTAAATGAAAATGAAAATACAGCATACCAACTCTTATGGGATGCAGCAAAAGTGGTTCTAAGTGGGGAATTCATAGCAATACTGGCCCACATCGACAAACAAGAAAAATCTCAAATCAGTGATCTTAAACTACACTTAAACAGAATTAGAAAAAGAAGAACAAATAGAGTCCAAAGTCACCAGAAGGAGGGAAATAAAAATTAGAGCAGAAATAAATGAAATTGAGACTAAAAACAGTAGAAAGGATCAATGAAATGAAGAGCTGGTACTTCAAGAAGATAAAACAGACAAAGCTTGAGCCAGACTCACTAAGAAAAAAAAAGAGAGAAGCCTCAAATAAATAAAATTAGAAGTGAAAGAGGAGAAATTACAGCAGATACCACAGAAATACAAACGATTATAAGAGAATGCTATGAAAAACTACATGCCAACAATTTTGGTAACCTAGAAGAAAGAGACAAATTCTTAGACTCATACAACCTCCCAAAACCGAATCAAGAAGAAATAGAGAATCTGAATAGACCAATCACAAGTAAAAAGATTGAAACAGTAATCAAAAACCTCCAAAAATACAAATTCCATGACCAGATGACTTTCCTGGAGAATTCTACCAAACATTCAAAGAAGATTTAATACCTATCCTTCTCAAAATATTCCAAAAAATTGAAGAAAACAGAACACTTCCTAACACATTCTATGAGGCCAACATCACACTGATCCCAAAGCCAGACAAGGACAACACAAAGAAGGAAAATCACAGGTCAATATCACTGATGAACATAGATGCAAAAATCCTCAACAAAATATTGGCAAAATGAATACAGCAATACATTAAAAGGATCATACACCATGATCAAGTGGGATTTATTCCAGGGATACAGGGATGCTTCAGCATCCACAAATCAATCAATGTGATACAGCACATTAACAAAATGAAGAATAAAAATCACATGATCATCTCAATAGATGCAGAGAAAGAATTTGACAGGATCCAACATCCATTTATGATAAAAACACTCAATAAAATGGGTATAGAAGGAAATTAATAATGGCCATATATGAAAAACTCACAACCAACATCACACTTAATGGAGAAAAACTGAAAGCCATCCCTTGAGAACAGGAACAAGACAAGGGTGTCCACTCTCATCACTCTTATTCAACACAGTACTGGAGGTTTTGGCCAGAACAATTAGACAAGAAAAAGAAGTAAAAGGCGTCCAAATTGGCAATGAAGAAGTGAAACTCTCACTGTTTGTGGATGACATGATTCCATACATAGAAAACCCTAAAGAATCCGCCACAAACTATTAGAAATAATCAACTACAGCAATGTTTCACGGTACAAAATCAACTTACAAAAATCAGTTGCATTTCTATATTCTAATAATGAACTAACAGAAAGAGAACTCAAGAATACCATCCCATTTACAATCGCAACAAAAAGAATAAAATATCTAGGAATAAATTTAACCAAGGAGGTGAAAGACCTATACACTGAAAACTACAAGACATAATTAAAAGAAATCGATGATGACATAAAGAAATGGAAAGATATTCCATGCACATAGATTGGAAGAATAAAGACAATTAAAATGTCCATACTACCCAAAGCAATCTACAGATCAATCAAAATCCCAGTGACATTCTTCATGGAAATAGAACAAAGAATCCCAAAATTCATATGGAACAACAAAAGACCCTAAATAGCCAAAGCAATGCTGAGAAAAGAGAACAAAGCTGGAGGCATCACAATCCCTGACTTTAGGATATATAATACTACAAAGCTATACAAAGCTATAGTAATCAAAACTGCATGGTACTGGCACAAAAACAGACATACAGATCAATGGAACAGAATTAAAAGCCCAGAAATAAAACCACAGATCTATGGACAGCTAATCTTCGACAAAAGAGCCAAGAACATACAATGGAGAAAGGAAAGTCTCTTCAAGAAAAGGCATTGGGAAAACTGGATAGTCACATGCAAAAGAGTGAAAGTAGGCCATTATCTTACATCACACACAAAAATAAACTCAAAATGGATTAAAGACTTGAATGTAAGACATGAAACCATAAAACTCCCAGAAGAAAATATAGGCAGTACACTCTTTGACATCAGTCTTAGCAGCATCTTTTTGAATACCATGTCTACTCAGGCATGAAAAACAAACAAAAAAAATTAACAAATGTGACTACATCAGGCTAAATAGCTTCTGCAAGCCAAAGGAAACCATGAACAAAACAAAAAGACGGCCCACCAACTGGGAGAAAATATTTGCAAATCATATTGAACAAGGGATCAATCTCCAAAATATATAAAGAACTCATGATGCTCAGCAAGAAAAAAAGCAAACAACCCAATCAAAAAATGGGCAGAAGATATGAAGAGACGTATTTCCAAAGAAGGTATACAAATGGCCAACAGGTACATGAAAAGATGTTCATCACGAATTATTAGGGAAATGCAAATCAAAACTATAATGAGATATCACCTCACACTTGTCAGGATGGCTGTAATGACCAAGAAAAAAAAATGACAAATGTTGGAGAGGATTTGGAGAAAAGGGAACCCTCATACACTGCTGGTGGGAATACAAACTGGTACAGCCACTATGGAAAACAGTATGGAGATGTCTCAAAAAATTAAAAATAGAAATACCATACAATCCCTCTATTGCACTACAGGGTTTTTATCCAAAAAACTTGAAATCAACAATTCAAAGAGATTTATGCAACCCTATGTTCATGGCAGCATTATTTACAATAGCCAAGATGTGGAAGCGACCCACGTCCCATTAATTGACCAATGAATAAAGATGTGGGGTATATATATATATATATATATATATATATACACAATGGAATACTACTCAGCCATAAAAAAAGATAAAATCATCCCATTTGCAACAAGATGGATGGACCTTGAGGGTATTATGTTAAAGAAAATAAGCCAGAGAAAGACAACCACATGGTTTCACTAATATGTGGAAAATAAACTAACATATGGATAAAGAGAATAGATTAGAGGTTAGCATAGGGGAAGAGGGTTGGGGGTTGGACAAAAGGGGTTAAGGGGCACATTTGTATGGTGACAGATAAAAATTAGACTACTGGTGGCGAGCACAATGCTGCCTTACAGAAACTGATAAACAATAATGTTCACCTGAAATTAACAATGTTATAAATCATTATGACCTCAATAAAATAATTGGGAAAAAACCCACAATGAAATATCATTGCACACCAATCAGAATGGTTAAAATAAAAATAGTGAGAACACCAAATGCTAGTACAAATGTGGAGAAACTGAATCACACATACATTTCTGGTAGGAGTGCAAAATTGCACAGCCACTCCAGAAAACAGGTTGCTAGCTTCTGACAAAGCTGAACTTGCCACTACCATATGACCCAGCAATTGCACTTCTGGGGCATTTATCCCAGAGAAATGAACTGTTATATTTACCAAAAAACCTGTACGTAAATGTTCATAGCAGCTTTATTTGTAATAGCCGATGTGTGAATGTTTAAATAAACTTTGCTATATCCATATCATGAAATACTACTCAGGAACAGAAAGGAACTATTGATACAAGCAACAATTTGGATGACTCTCTGGGGAATTATGCTATGTATGTTCACTCAATTATGCTCGAGTGAAAAAAGCCAATCTCAAAAGGTCATATACTGTATTATTCCGTTCATATAACATTCTTGGAATGACAAAATTATATAAATGAAAATCAGATTAATGTTGCCAGGGGTTAAGGATGGGAGATGGGGGGGGGGGGTAGTGGGGGTGTTTACAGAGCGACAGGAGAGCGACAAGAGAGATCCTTGTGGTGATGGAACTGTTCTGTATCTTGACCGTGTCAGTGTTAATATTTTGGTTGTGATACTGTACATAGCTTTCGGAAGATGTTACTGTTGGGGGAAACTGGACAAACAGTATATGGATCTCCCTGTATTATTTCTTACAACTACATGTGAATCTACAGTTATCTCAAAATCAAGAGCTTAACTTAATTTTAAAAAGATTCGCCTACACACAGTAATAGGAGGCAGAAATGTACGCAGAGGGACGGATGCAACTCTCCCCATGTAAAATGGATAATCAGGATCGTTTTCATGGATTACATGGCCTTTGGCCTGATTCTTGCAAGGTGAGTAGATGTTATCCAGATGGATGAAGAGAGAGAGAAAGGGCGTTGGAATGAGAGGAAATATTCCTCCCAGATGAGTAGACAAATTTGTCCAAGGAGGAGAAAAAAGAAGTTTCAGATGTATTATCTCTTTAACTGGCATTTCCAGGGGTGCCTAAGTCCCCAAAGAGAATTAGCCAAGAACAGGGATAACCAGAAGGTCAATTTAGCTTAAATGAAACTGTGTCTGTTGAAATCTATTTTAGTAAAATAAATTAAATTGCTAATGCAAAATTAGAAAATTTGGAGGTAATTTCTGAACTATAATCAATGTAATTATTTTGTTGATAAAATCATTTTCTCTCAAATATAATTAAGAAAATTAAATAGGTCAATGCTTTCATTTGAGACTCTGACACAAGAGATTTCTACAAGAGTGTATTTGTTAGAGTGGAATTTTATTTGTTTTTAGCAAAGGGGCAGTGACAACAAGGGAATCCGACCAATCTGCTCCGCCTGAACTCTTTCGCAGGGAGGTCTGAGGTTCCAGAACACATCATCATTTTGAAATGCAGGTTAACACAAAGATGGGATTGAGATAAGCAAATTAGCTTAATATCCACATTGGAATGCAAATCTTCCAAACAGTGGAATATCTCTGTGCTTGCTCTTCTCTCATCATCTCATTTTCTAGAATGAATGAATCTGCCTAGAGAAGAGACTGGCTGACCACCAGAGTACCTAAAGATAGATTTTAAACCACAAAACCTGATGATGCTCCAAAACCCATTTACAAGACTCCCCTGGGCAGATCCTATTTTCTATAAATAAGGCAAATATTTTCATTGTTAGGTGCAAAAATCTGCAAATTATTTCATCAACTTTGACTACATTTATCAGCAACAAAAATCTGAAGCTGGCAAGGATACACACAACAGCAGGCTGGCAACTGCAATGCTTTACACAGGGCTGGGGGCATGATTTTAAACATTATTCAATTATTTTTTGTTTTCAGTCTTAAGTTCATCTAGGATGCTTCATTTATTTTCAGACCCCAGGCTGAAACTAACTTGTTGAGTTTTTATCAGGACTGACTGGTCCTAGAAAAATGGAGGAGATCAGCCTTGTATCTGGCCTCGTCTCATCTTCCAACAGTTTATTTCCCCCCTTCATCCCTCTCTAAGCTCCCAGTATTTCTGAGCCAGCCCCTCACAATCTGCCTCTTCTTTCCTAGAAATCTAAGTGGATTTAGCGTTTCACCTGACCAGGGCAGAGTGTCTGAAATGCAGCTGAGTTATAGATGAGCTTTTGTTTCAAATCAACTTTGAGAAAAGACACAAACCAAATGTGTGGGCCTGGAGAAACCATTAATTTGGTGGCTGTATGATGATCCAATGCAGGTTAGTTCCCAATTGTCAAATAGCGTAGTGGTGTTCTTCAAACACGCAACCTGTCTGTAGTAAGCACCTTCCAGGTGCCAGAGGTTGTGCTAGGTACTGGGGAGAACAAGAAGATATAATCCATGGCTTCAGAGAGCTCACGGTCTGTGAAGAACATAGGGACAAAAGGAAATAACCACAGCACACAATTAGCTGCTCCACCTTGGAGTTTCCATTGCATTAGACACGAATGTCTGTTGGCGCTTACCTCACACCATGTTTTCTCCAGCTCCTCACAGTGTCAGGCAGATAGCAGGCTCTCAAAGCTATCTGATGAACTACCGAATGAATAAACAAGTGAACAAGCACAACACTATTGAACTACCAATATTGAGAGTAGCAGAAGCAATGAACTCTGGCTCAAAGAAAAAGGAAGTCTTCTAAGAGATGGTGATTTGAGCTGAGCCTTAAAGCATGTCTAGCACAGAGTCTGGCCTTGAATGAGCCCACAGTCAAAGTCAGACTACTTCAACTGAGTGAAAGTTCAGGTGGAGAAAGAGGGCATTTGGAGGCAAGGGCGTTCCAGGGAGAAGTACTTCCAGCACCCAGCACAGCACCCGGCACATGGTAGGAACACAGGAAGTATTTATTGAAGGAATGAAGGAAGAAGGACTGAACGGACAGATGCATGTAATAAGCAGTACATGCAAAGTCACCAGTATTATGATGAAAAAAGTATGCACATTTAGGGAATGGTATATTTGGAAAAATATATAGTTATGAAAGAGAGATGGTTAGAGCAAAAAGAATGGAGAATACAAGAAAAATGTAATGCAAGGAACAGAGCTGCTTGGAAACAGAGCAACTGGACAGGGAGAAAAGAAGTGTTTAAATGAGAGCATGGGAAAAGTCCAGGCACTACAGAGTTGGAGGTCTGGCGGCTGTGAGGAGTGAACTTGAGGATTCTGTATGACCAAGGTCAAAGGAGCCTTCAGGCAACAGGACGCTGACTGGGAACAGAAGCGGGGTAAATTATCAGGGAAAGACAATGACTCAGAGGCTCATGGTCCAGAAGGAGCTGACCCATAAGGAAAACAAAAAGAAGATTCAGGAAAAAATCGATCATCTCTAAGCTGATCTGAGCGAGCTTTATTAGACTATATACGTTAGTTATCTATTGCTGCATAACAAATTACCTCGAAAGTTACTGGCTTTAAACCACAGTAAAGATTTATTAGCTTACACAGTTTCTGTGAGTCAGGAATTCAGGGGCAGGTTAGTGAGGGGTTCTGGCCCAAGGTCTCTCATGAGGCTGCAGGGAAGATGCCTGCTGGGGCTGCAGTCATCTGAATGCTTGTTGGGGGCTGGAGAGTAGCTCCATCACATGTTTGTGGGAGTCCTCAGTTTTGCCCATGTGGAACTTTCCACAAATCTACTGAGGTCCTTAGGACATACAACTGGCTTCCCTCAGAGCACGTATTCCAAGAGAGGGAAAGGTGGAAGCTGCAATATCTTTTATGACCTAGCTTTGGAAATAAAACTCCATCCTTTCTGCAATAGCCCATTGGCTACACAGATCAGCCCTATTCACAGTAGCGCCTGCACAAGGATAACTACCACGTGAATATCATGGGGGGCTATCTAAGAGGCTTTCTTGGAGACGATGTTGAAGTCCGGTTACCACAAACTGCATTCCATAATCGCCTAATCTGATATGGTTCTCTAGATTTCTCAGCAGGCAGGTTCAACAAGAGGTGACAAAAGTAGCCTTCCACAGCTCCAGTCTATGATAGCCTTCTCATAGCTAGCAATCTTTTTAAAAGGAAAACACTGCTTCCTAATAGTTCAGCTATGCTCCCCAAAATGAAGCTCACTGGCATGGCTTGGGTCCAAAAGACAACCACAAACTCAATTGTCATGATGAGGTGGATGTGGGGGTGTCCACACAGGAACAGCTCCATCTCAACTGCATGGACTGAGCACGAGTGATCCAGCAGCAGTATGGCAGGAGCTATCAACTCTGGCTGGTTCTGGTTCTGCCTTGGTTCCCCGAAAAAGAAGAGATGCAGGGCAAACTATAGAAAATGTGGCAGATGCCTTCTACAACCCCAGGGTAAAAAACTGCTCTCTCTGCCCATATCAAAGGTCTTCCTTGGCTGACAGAACACCACATCCTGTCTCTTCTTGTGTTTTTTTAATCAACATATTTTTATCATCTGAGTGTATTGCAAATATAGATATATCACCTGAAGAAAGATGTGCAAGACCTGTACACTGAAAACTATGAAACACGGTTGAGAGGATTAAAGAAAACTCAAATAAATGCAGAGATATACTGTGTACATAGATTGGAAGACAGAATATTGTTAAGATGTCAGTTTTCTCCAAACTGATCTATAGATTCAATGCAATCCAAATCAAAATCCTAAAAGATCTTGTTTTGTCCAAATTGATAAGGGGATTATAAAATTTATATGAAAATACAAATGATCTAGAATAGCCAAGCAACACTGAAAGAGAACAAAATAGAGAACTTACATTACCTAACTTCATAAAGGTATAGTAATGAAGACAGTGTTTTATTAGCATAAAGAGAGACAAATAGATTTGCAGAAGAAAATAAGGTCCAGAAACAAATCCAAATATGTATAGTCAGTTGACTTTCAAGAAAAGTGCAACCAGTGCACTTCAACTGAGTGAAACCAGTGCCAGCCAACAGGATGTGCAAAAATGAAATTCAGTCTATATCTCACACAACATAGAAAAATTAACTCAAAATGGACCACAGAACTAAATGTAAATCCTAAAACTATAAACCTAGGAGAAAATCTTTGAAACTTTGGGTTGATCAAAACTTTTTTAGAAGAGCAAAACATAATATATTAAAAACTTGATGTTAGACTTCATCAAATTAAGAACTTCTGCTCTTCGAAAGATACTATTAAGAGAAGGAAAAGAAACACCACAAAATGGGAGAATGCATTTGTAAATTATATATCTGATAAAGGATTTATATCAAGAATATAAAAAGAATTCTATGGTAGGTATCTACTTAACTCTTTAAGAAATTGCCAAACTGTTTACCAAAGTGGTTGTGCCATTTTACATTCCCACCAGAAGGGTAGGAGAGTTTCAGATGCTCCTCACCAACACTTGGTCAGTCCTTCTAATTTTAGCCATTCTAAAAGGTATGTACAAGTATCTTATTGTGGCTTTAATTTGCAGTTTCCTGATGACTAATAATGTTGAGCATCTTTTCTTGGGCTTATTTGCCATCTGAATATTTTCATTGGTCTGTGCAAGTCTTTTGGTGACTTTCAAAAGATGAGTTGTTTTCTTATTATTGAGTTTTGATTGATTATTGATTATTGAGTTTGAGAATTCTTTTTATATTCTTGCAGGGATCATAGATCTAAATTTCTTGGTATTTATACAAAGGAAATGAAAGCATTTGTACATAAAAAGAGTTGTACAGGGCAGGCCCCATGGCCAAGTGGTTAAGTACACACACTCTGCTTTGGCAGCCCAGGGTTTCACCGGTTCACATTCTAGGTGCAGACACGGCACCACTCACCAAGCCATGCTGAGGTGGTGTCCCACATAGCACAACCAGAGGCATTCACAACTAGAATGTATAATTATGTACCAGGGGATTTGGCTGGGAGAAGAAGAAAAAAAAGCAAAGAAGGTTGGCAACAGATGTTAGCTCAGGTGCCAGTATTTAAAAAAAAAAAAATAGAGAGAGTTGTACATAGCAGCTTTATTTGTAACAGCCCCAAACTGGAAGCAATCCAATTGTACATCAAAAAGTGAATGAATAAAGAAACTGTGATACATACATACCATGGAATACTACACAGCAATAAAAAGTCATGAGCTATTGATATAACACAACATGGATGAAGCTCAAAATAATTATGTTGAGGTACACCTTCTATGAATTTATTTTTATAAAATTCTAGGAAAAACAAATGAATCTATAGTGTCAAAAAGATATCATGCTTACTTGGGGGTGGGGTAGAGGCACAAGGAGAACCAGAAGGAAGGGATGACCAAGGGATAGAAAGACTTTTAGGGTGATAGATATGTTCATTATCTCCATTGTAGTAATGGCTTCACAAGTATAGACAAGCGTAATTTATTTTAAGTCAATTACACCTCAATTAAGCTATAAAAAAGATGCAAGATCTCAATTTATCTCCCATGTGCCCTCTCTCAAGAAGCTACTAGAGATGTGCTCCACTAAAATAAGGGAGTAAACCAAGAAAGAAGAAGACATGGGATCTGCATGTATCGAGGGGAGAAAGGGAATTCAATGCGGGAGAAAGAAAAGTGAATCCCAGGATAATGTTGAAAGGTTATGGCAGTACCAGAGCTACTCAGGAAATCTGGAGAGCGACCAGTTCAGATATGACCAGGTCAGAAGGCTCCTGGAGAGAGTTCTTCAACAAGATAAAACTGATAGAAGGGCCAATATATCCTAATATACTGAGAAGAGATTTACTCAAACTGAGAAGAGTCTGGAGATAACTTATAGTAGGCACATGGAAAACTCAGCATGAGATAAAATAAGAAAATTATTGACTCCAGGGAAAGCAAATCACTGTACAAGAAAGTAATGTCCTCTATGTGGCTCTGCTCTAAATTGTGCTCCTTCCAAATCTATCATCATTAAAATGTCAGCAATGCATATTGATCCAACTCAAATTATTGTCTAACTATATTGGGAGGATGGGGATATAGGAAATACACGTGTGAGGATGGGAATATAGGAAGTAAGCCACTCCAAGGATGAAATCCTTATTGTCCATGGTAGGAAACAATAGATAATTCCCAAAGTTAAAAAATCAAAAAGTAGCAGCACATGTAGATATATACAGATAACTACAGAAGGAATATTTAAGAGTCGGAAGTGGTTGTCCCTGGGGAGGGAGGTGCAAGAAATGAGAAGTAGGTGGGCTGGGAACTGCTGACGTAGGTAACAAGCCATAGTGAACCATTTTACTCAAAATTTTGCATCTAGACAATTTTGATAAAATTAAGAGCTAATAAAATATGGTGCAGGGGCTAGCCTATGGTCTACTGGTTAAGTTCAGCACTCTCTACTTCAGCGGCCCAGGTTCGGTTCCTGGACACAGACCTCTGCCACTCATTGGCAGCCATGCTGTGGTGGTGACCCACATACAAAACAGAAGAAGATTGGCACAGATGTTAGCTCAGGGCAAATCTTCTCAACAAAGAAAAAAAATACAGTGTAATCAAAAATACCTCGTTTAGGATAGTGGTGATTGTTGCACAACAATGTGAATATGCTTAATACCACTAAATTGTACTCTCAAAAATGGTTAAAATGGTAATTTTTATTTTTTTTGGTGAGGAAGATTTTGCTATAACAACTGCTGCCAATCTTCCTCCTTTTCCTTTTTTTTTGGCTTGAGAAAGATTAGTCCTGGGCTAACATCTATGCCAATCTTCCTCTATTGGAAGTGGGTCGGCATCATGGCATGGTTTGACAAGTGGTATAGGTCCACACCTGGGATTCAAACTCACAAACCTGGGCCGCTGAAGTGGAGCACACTGAACTTAACAACTACACCATGAGGGTGGCCCCTAAAATGGTAAATTTTATGTTATGTGTATTTTACCGCAATAAAAAATATTCATTTATTTCTAAAAAAAAAAAAAAACAGTGAACAATATGCAAGAATCTGCAATAAGTGATGGATACAAAGACTAGATGGGGCAAGAGGTGGAGGAGGGGAGTGGAGTGGAGCAGAGGGAGCTTTGAAGGTTGAGGACCAGAGGGAAATTGGGTTGGGGAAGAAGATGCACCCACAGTGGTAGAGGTGAAGAATATGACTGGAGGCCCCCATCTTGGGTACTAACTAGGGTTTCACAGATCTGAGGTATGTTGAGTTTAGCTGGCTGAAATTTTACCCTCTAAAATAGTGTTCTGGTCAGTGAGAAGATGCAGACCTCTTCAAAGGGATTAGATTCATCTTCTTTCTCTATTGGACAATGCTACACACCCCCTGCTAAAGTTTGCTTCTCTCAATTCCAATTCTCTGAGCTGGACAGACACTTCAGTGGAATCATTCCTCTTCAAATGTGTGGCCCTCCCTGGAGAAGCTGCTTTTTCTTGTCAAGCACTTCAGAAAGAATCTTCTGTCTCCCCTTAGTCTATGTTGATTTGACTCCCTTAAACATCAGAGGGCAACACCAGATTTTGGGGAAGGGGGATGTGAGGTCTTCATTGTCCCATGCAAATTACTCACATGTGACAAGTCAAACCATGAAGGTATTACCATTAATACCATTCCCTCAGCGAAATCTTCCCTAACCAACCCAGCTTGGAGGAGGGTTCATTGTTCTCCACTTGTCTCATGTATATGACAATCCAGAATGTTCTCTCGGTTCTTCTAATGCACTGACTCCTTTGTTCATTGTTTATTTAATCTACATTTTTTCAAGCTCCTACTATGTTGTACTACTGCAAAGATACCCGTGGGGAAGGAGAGAGCTGTGGAAGCCGCCACAGTTCACAGTGAAAGCACTGGAAAGTCCATAAAAAGGAATGATTAACTTCAAGGAAGGAACACCAGAGGAGGGTCAGGCCAGAGAGTCTTGAGCTGATTCTTGAAGGATAAATATAACGGTTTTTAATGACGTAATCTTTTATCTTCCATTAAATTGTGAGCAACTAAAGACAGGCACCATGCCTTCTACTTCTCAGTTCACCCCTATACCTGTTAGCCTTGCATGGAAGAAATATTGAATATGCATTTGTGAAGTGATTGATAAACTCAAACAGATGGACAGAGGTCCAGACTTCTCAGCTTAGAAATTCCATTTTCACTGAGCAATTCCCACAGTGTCATTAAGCTTTGCAAATTTGTGTTTTGTGACCTGCACCGAGATAGTCTAACGTGACTATTAACGCTTTTTGAGAAAGTGATGGGTGTTACCAAAATAAAAATGAGAGCCTTTTATATGGAGATAATAGCCCCTCTGTTATGTAACAGCGCTAATCTTGCTTCCTTTAATTCGGGGGCAGAAAAACCTCATTGAACTGTGGATGTGGTCATATTCCACTAAGACATGAAATATTTCAAAATGAAAGTCCACAGTGACCCTGTGGGGCAGGTCATTATTGTTAAAAATAACTTATGGGTGTCCATCTGCTGTATCCCCACAGCCACGCCCCAACTGGGAGCACCATGAGTTTAACGTTACATGCTTGTGATAGCATCAGATACTACGAAAGTCAATGAAAGAAGGAAGTGTTAGCAAATCTTTTAACAAATTTGTAAGATACAAATCATAAATTCTGCTTCTTTGTGTAGGTGTCTGCCTCACACATCTACTTGTTATTTTTACCTATGGGTGTTTCATGAGTCGAGAGAGAGAGAAAGAAATATAGGGATTGAGGGCGTTTCATGTTTAAATGGTAACATCATACCCCTAAGTGATCCCAGGTGGTGGATAGGAAAGAAGTTTCTGGGCTGTGGTGTAAAAACCAGGTTGATACTGGGTATTTCACTCTATTTTAACTTGGAGACATGGTAAATCATATACAAATTCTTAGCAACAGTTTGTCCCAGATGAAGTGGGTTCTGGGAAACTAACACAACAGTAAATAACACCTGAAATGTGGGGCTGGCATGGACCATTTTGGTGTCATTCAATATTTTTAGCACTGATACTGATTTTATTGAGGAATTGAATCAGACAAATTTCTCCCTTGGTGATTAAGAACTTACTGGATTGCAATTTTAAATAACCACATCTATCTGGCTCCTATCTACTTGAACCAGGTCAAAATAAGGGTTTTTTCCTTGCTACTGTCAAAGTATGCAAATATATTGAGCACATAAAAATCCTCCAGGTTCGTTCTTCCTAGATGTTTGAGTTCTCACTCTTCACACGGGAGAGATATAAGAAGTACAATAAACTAAACTGGCATGATTGTCCAAAGTGCCTATTCAGGTGAGACAAGTGCACTTATGGAGATATTGTGAATGTCAGCTGGGAGAGGTGATTCCAAAGGGCTTCGTAGCATTTGTGCCTGGTTGTTGAGAAGAGATTCATTCTCAGGTCCTCTGAATCTGCCAGCAAAATCTCTTTCCCGAGTGATTTCCCAGCCTGGCCCTGAAGTGGGGCGGCTCAGGGGGGTGGGGGCAGGGGGCGCCCATAACTTTTTAGAGTAGATCTCTACATTGAACACTAAGTTTCCATGATCACTTTCAAGATCTCAAGTACCAAGTGACGAGGTGCGTCATGTAGACACATAATGGGCATGTTTATGTATGGCTCTATTAGGTCCACAGTTTGCCAACCTGGCTAACTGCCTAGGCATTTCCTCTCTGAAAATTTGAGAGGAAGTGGGCAGGGGGCACGCAGTAGGGTAGAAGTATGGAGAGAGTCAAGTGGCTCCAGGTGTGACTAGAGGGATGCCAGAAAGGTCATCAAGCCTTGGAAGTGGAGATAGTGGGGTCCGCAGAAGATGGGGACGGTAGGTTTATATTTCACCACTTGTAGAAATATCAAGAGTATAGTCCCCCCAAAAATGTTTTACTATAACTAGTTCAGGAAACATTTACTGAATCCGATTGAGCCAGAAACTGTGTAAGGTGCTAGGAACACTAGGATCCTAGTGTTCCCTGTCCTGGGCGGAAGTTAGGCAGATACGAAATTACTCAGGGAACGTTGGTAGATACACAAATGAATGATACAGGTATATGTATCAGTTAAGATGCTTCTGGTTGGAAATAATAGAAAGCCTGATTCAAAACAGGCTCACATGATCAAAGAGATCTACTGGTTCACTGAACTGAAAAGTCTAGAAGCAGGGCTATCTTAAGGCTTGATCCAGAGGCTAAACTATGTTACGAAGTCCTCAGTTTCTTTCCAGTTCTCAGAGGTGCTTGCTGCTTCATCCTGAGGTTGGCTCCTCTCATGGTCCCAAGATGGCTGCCACCAGATTGTAGTACTACAGGCTTTTGTCCACATCTAGCAGGAAAGAAAGATTTTGTCACACCATTCCCCTAAATGTTCTGAGAACAATGCTGACTGAACCAGCATGGCTCATATGACCCCCCATGAAGCAATCACGGTGGCCAGGAGATGAACTGTATTATCTGAATTAACCTCTAGGTCGCATGTCAACTACAGGGTAGGAAAATAGCTCAATTTATCAATAAACGTGTGTTTTTAGATGCTGAGTGATGCAAGGTCGGTGAGCCAAGGGTCAAAAGAAAGATTTCTTAGACTCTTAAGATCTGGCAGTAGTGCTCTTTTATTTAGAGAATAGAATAGCATAGGGACAGGACCCATGGGCAGTCAGAGCTCCTGCTGCCGCCACTTCTGCTGCCCCCGCTGGCATGGGGACAGGACCCATGGGCAGTCAGAGCTCCTGCTGCTGCCCTGAGTTGAGGGTTAGGGCTAATTTTATAAGGCATGGGTACGTGACTTATTTTTACTGGAAAAAAGAAAAGATGATGTAAAAAGTCATTAAATGATTTCAGTGCAGATGGGGTCTGGTTACTGTGCGGTCATATAACTTCAGATACGAATCTGGCCATATAGATCGGCATATAGGTGAGGATGACCTGAGCTTCTCTCCCTGGGGCAGTCCTAATTCATACCATAAAAAAAGTCCACTGGGTCATATAGTTTGGCATGTAGGCCAGGTCACCTTGGGCTTCTCTAGCTGGGGCAGCCTTAATCCACATCACTGAGCACAAAAGATCAGGGGACATCTGACTCTGCCGGAGGAGGGGATGGTGTAAGAGGGGAAGAGGAGGTTGGGGAACCCTTCACAGAAGAGGCGTTATCAGCTGGGAGCAGAATATGAAGAACACGGAATGCTACGCTAAGAAATGGGGACTTTCAGACTCTGAGGAAAGAAGCTGTTAAAGCAAATTCATAGCATAAGCCAGATGGACTTACTCGTGTCAAAGCAGAATTTTCAAAAAGTTAAAATATGACTCTCGTATAAATATAGGGTGACTACATGTCAAAAGTTTTATTCAGCTCATTAATTAATAAGGGATCTAGTATGAACATAAAGATGGTTTGAACAGTATCTGACGGACAAGAGTTTATACAGCTCATCAGGAAAGGCACTCAAAAAAAAAAAGGAGGTTAGAAGGACGTTACTAGGTTAGATATAAAACTGGTTAATATACTTCAAAGCAATGAAATCATAACCTTTGAGGTTTATCTTTTCTACCTGAGAGAAATTACTAGCATTTAGTGGACAGGACACAAATCTGCAAGTTAATTCTTACTTGCATAGTGTCTGAGTCTTTAATTAACAGTAACAATCAAAGAAAAATAATAGTACAACCTCCTGGACCCAGAGAATTAAATTAAATCCTGAAGTGGGCACATTAATGCTCTAGGAAGACATTAAAAGGACAGTCATCCTCTTGTATTTGTTTCTAAGTCTTGGTAATTTTTCTTAACATCAGAGAAAGCTATTTAAGGCAGTTTGGGTTTTTTTAGTGGACTTAAGCCTTGTAGTCTTTGCATGCCAGTGAATACTGCTAAGTGTAATCAGTCATTAAAGGAGGCTTCTGGAGATCTGGTCAAGGAAACAGACATTCTGACGGATACCTGGAGTGCGAGGTAGTTAATTCAGCCACCCTTCGCTAGAAGGAGAGCGCCCTGCTACCTGCGGCCTGGGGAAGAGTCAAGGAAGAGAAGCCAGCAGAAATGAGAAGACCCAGAGGCCTCCAGTGCCCATGGAGACAGCTTTTCCCTGGGGTTATTCAGAAAGCAGCTGGAGTGGAAGTCAGGGCCTGTTCCAACACTGCCAGTCAAGGAGACATCCATTCTGAAGCCATGCTAGGCTGTGAGAGGCCCACTTCCTGGCTCTTCTCTCTCCCCTGAAGTGTTTTGGTTAAGAGGGAAAGACATTCTATACACTTAATAATTAAGTACGGCCCAGCTAAGCCATGTTTAGACCCACATTTTTAGATAACAGATTTATTAATGGACTGGTTGAGAGAATTGAACCATTTGGTGTTTGGGAAAATTGGAAATGTTTAAAATAAATACTTGGCATCCTTTCTCTCTGACTGCTGCAACACGTTCAGTTGTTCTTAGGGGTAAAACGTCCATGTTGAAGATTAATTTAACAGAAATTGCTTAGAAGCTTCTCACTAAAACTATGGTACAAAATCTTAAAATGCTAATATCCATTTTTATAAAATGGAAAACATTTGCTTCAAAAGCAGCACACCGATTCCAAGACTTTGTTTACTATTAGAGTCTTAGGTGTAACAGTTATCCTGCCATACCGAATATACCCCATCCGCACGCCCTAAAACTAGAGTTGCCACATTTAGCAAATAAAAATACAATATACCCGGTTAAATTTGAAGTTAGAAAAACAGTGAACAATTTTTTAGTGTAAGTGTGTCCCCCGTGATATTTGGGACATGTTTGTGGTAGAAAGAAAAACGGTCCACAACGATGTCCACATTCTCATCTCTGGAACCTGTGAATATGTGACCTTTCATGGCCAAAGGGATTTTGCAGATGTGATTAAGTTAAGGCTCTTCAGATGGGGAGATTGTCCTGGATTATGTGGGTGGCCCCAAAGCAGTCACAAGGGTCCTTAGAAGAGAGAGCCTGGAGGGTCAGAGTCAGAGAGATTGGAAATTGCAACAATGCTGGCTTTGAAGATGGAAGAAGGGTCCATGAGCCAAAGTATGCAAGTGGCTCCTAGAAGTTAGAATAGGCAAGGAAACAGATTCTCCTCTGGAGCCTTCAAAGGAATGCAGCCCTGCCAACACCTTGCTTTCAGCCCATGAAACCCAGCGTGATTTCTGACGTATAGAGCTGTAAGACAATAAATCTGTATTGCTTTAAGCTACCAAATTTGTAGTAATTTGTTACAGAAGCAATGGGAAACTTGTACAAAACACACTAAAAAATTATTTGTTGTTTATCTGACATTCAAATTTAATTTATGCATCCTGTATCTTATCCAGCAACCTGACCTAAAACATGTAAGCATGAAGCAGTGGGATATGGTAGAAAGCACTCTCCTGTGGGAGCCAGGAGATGATGACTGGGATAAAACACTTTCCCTTCGGGCCTGATTCCTCAGGTGTAAAACCAGTTTGACCCGGACAATCACTATGGTTTCCTTGTGGTCCATGATACCATCGAAGAAATATTCTTTTGCCAACACAAAATAGAACAGATTTTAAAATGTGCATAGTTCAGGACAGTTGTCTTCACTTGCTGAGTGTGTTGGTGCGTGTGTGTGTGTTCTATTTTCTCTGTAGTTCTCCTTTGTCCACTCACCCCGATCTGAACTACCCTCTGCTCCATCTGTGTGTTGTCAGATGACACGGCATGGCCCTGCCACGGTGCTGTGTCCTTATACTTCTTTCTCTCTCCTCACTGCAGGCCTCTTCACGCCTTGTCCTAACTACAGCTCTGTGACAAACAATGTTAGTCAGCTACCGTATTAGTATCCCATGGCTGCCGTAACAAATTACTGCAAACCTAGTGGCTTAAAATAATACAAATTTATCCTACAGTTCTGAAGGTCAGAATTTCAGAGTAGGTTTCACTGGGGTAAAATCAAAGCGTCACAGGGCTGCATTCCTCTGGAGACTAGTGAATCCATTTCCTTGCTGCTTCCAACTTTCCTTCGCTCATGGCCCCACATCACTTTGACTTCTACTTCCATCCTCACATCTTCTTCTCTGACTCTGACTCTCCTGCCACTCTCTTCTAAGGACCCTTGTGACTGCATTGAGCCCACCCAGATAATTCAGGATAATCTCCCCATCTGAAGAGCCTTAACTTAATCACATCTGCGAAGTCCCTTTTGCCACGTAAGGTAACATAATCACAGGTTCCACTGATTAGGACACAGACATCTTTGGGGAGCCATTATTCTGTCTACCACATCTGCCCAATATCTGTTCTCCCTTCTTCCTTTCTAACAGAGCTATTATTTTGTTCAGAGTGACAATAAGATTGGCTTAAAAAGCTTATTGACAAAGTTCCTTTGAAGCTGGATGTGGTCATGTGACACAGTCTGGCCAATGAGATGCTAGTACTGGCCAGTGAAAAGTAGAATTCTGGCTCCCAAGAAAGCTGTTGTTTTCCTAATTAAGAGAGGCAGAATCAGCTGGCACGTGCCTTTTGCCCTCTTCCATCAACTCTTCACCCTGCATGGAAAACAAATGTGATAACTAGAAGGGCGGTCACTATATTATGGGCAGGAGAATGAAAATCACACACGAAAAATGACAAAGCAAAAACAAGGGATCTGAGATCCCTGATGGCATCATGGAGATGCCCCATGAGCTGTAGTTCACATATCTCCATACTTGTTACTTGAGAAAAAGACATGTATTTCTTGGCACCAGGTAGTCAGTTCCTGCAACTGAATTCAGTTCTAACAGACACAGGTTCTGTTTACATCCTCACTACTCAAAGTGTGCCTGCTTGGCAGTTGCTTAAAATGCAGGCTCTAGGGCCCTTCCCCAGATCAGCTGAACCAGAACCTGCATTTTAACAAGAAAGTTACGCACTTTCAATTGCCGAGGTTGCTGTGCATGCACTTCAGAGTGGAGAAGCACTGCTCTGGAGCTCACAGTCAGGGAGGGAAATTGCCCTGGGTTCTTCTGCCCTAGGCCAGGGTGTGGTCTGTCTGGAAACAACACTATCCTTGGGATTTACTGGAATAAATTTTAAACATTGGGAGGTGGGTGCAAAATTGTATATATACAGTCTTTAAGTACATTTCTCACCCCCCCGAACACACACACACACTATTACCCTGATTTAGTTCTTTCCTTCTTTCTGCTCTAAAGTTGTATTTCATTACTAGTTAGCCTAAGATGTCACATCTGATTTATTCAATCAAGACCAATTGATAAGGACTTGAAGCTGGGTGAGATCAGGAAAAGGAGGAGGATCACCTCTTCTTTTAAAAACTCTTGGTGGTTTCTAAATACGCCTGAAATGTCTTTGGTGTGTTGGACCACGTGGATGAAGGCAGTGCAGTAAACACATAAAGCCTCAGAAAGGGAGACTCAAAGAGCCCTTCAACACACTACATTCCCATTTCTGTCAAGTCTCCCCATTTATGTATTTAATAGGAACTGTAAATTGCATACTAATTTCCTTGCAATGATTTCTATCAGAATATTACACAGAAATGTGGAGAGTAAAGCACAGCCACCAAGTTTCCTGGGGAACAGAGGAAAACGTCAAGGGAGCAAAACTTTCAATTGAATTTGCCCTCTGGAAAACTGTTTTAGGAGGTTTTTGTTTTTAATTTAATTAATTTTTGAATAGGTAAATCCAAGTGGTACAAAAGACTATACAGAGAAAAATCTACCCATCCTTCAAGCCCTCCCTCCGGTTTCGGAATCTCTGCCCCTCAAGGCAACCGCTAGGACTGGTTTCTCGGGAATCCTATCACATGGGACTTTGCATGTTGGAAGACGCTAAAAAATGTGGCTGAAAATGAAGAGTGAAGCGTAGATTGCTCTGAATTGTACTTGGAGGCATTCATTAAAATTAATCTTTCTCATCATCCAATTGCTTTGTGTTAAGATCTTTTGGATCTTTTGCTGGCATTTAATTTTCCTACATCATAGATAAAATATCCACCAAGGAAAGATCAAGAGTCTTGCCAGGGATTCATCCTAGAGGATTAAGGAGATAGCGTTTACAAAACACTTTGAGACTCTCAGAGGAAGGCTCTGAATACACATAAGTGTTGGTTATAGCTGCAGCCCCGTTCCATATAATTTGCATTTTATAACTCTCCCCTCATCCCAAAGACTACTGCACACTCCACCCCCCAAACCCCGCCCCCAGGCAGCACCTTCTAAGGGTGAGAGGTTAATAAGAAAGGGTGATTGATGAAAGGCAAGACTAATTAGAATGGTTTGAGGAATTTTTTGTTTGCCTAAAGCTTTCCAACTCATCTGTTATTTAAGGAACCTAGAATTTTTCAAAAAAAGAGATACTTAATTGCATAACTTTATAGTTGTGTGACTTTAATAATTCAAATAATTTAAGAATATTTTCCTTTTTTTAAAAGAAATAGGATCCTATTTTATACACTTTCTTCCTTCCCCTGGATAATATGTTATGGGCATCACCATTCTGAACAGCTGCAGTGTACAGCATGATTATTTGAAAATAAGAATGGCTACCTGGTTTAAAGATACACACAAGGAGACTTGGTTCACATTTACACAGTCAAATTAATATATGTTTTTGAGGGCCTACTATGTGCTGAAAACAAAATGGACACTACAGAGACACCTGAGGTGTTTTCTCTCCCCAGTTCAAAGGCTTCAGTGAAATTGAGAGATTCAGAGGGAGTTCTCTGGGACCTGAGAAATGCGGGTAGAGGCTTAAATTGCAGTGGTTTGGGAAGACTTCTTGATTTTGTTCTAGACCATTTTTAGTACTCAAGTGGACTCTAAGACAAACAGACTTTTCTAAGAGATAAAATCTCCTATACAAAGATTCTAGGAAAGAATACAAAACCATCCCTGGCAAGGGATATAAAAACCATAAGGAACTCAGTAGATAGAAATTAATAGACTTTACTTCCTTTTAAAATACAAGACCTGTAATTATAGCACCACTGGGCAGAATGCTGACTGATGGTTTAAACCATCTGATCGGCTAATGTACAAAACAATAATTGCCAGGTACATTCCAAATTAAAGGGCATAGCCCATAAAGATAGTATTAAGAGTTTATACTTCCTTCCCTTCATCTTGCACTTTAGCTAACCGCCTAGACCCAAGACATTTCTAGCAATTAATGATTGGTTGAGGTTAACAGTTCTGACAAAGCCTTGGTTCATTGATCCTTCTCAGATGGTCATTAACCTCTAGAATCTGGTCATTAACCTCTAGAAACTGCTAAGTAGGATGCAAAAAAGCATTTTATCAGTATTATTTAAAAGGCTGTATAATTGTTTCATATATATATTTCAAGTGTAAGAAAATGCCTCTCTTATATTGTATATGTGTGTGCCCAGTAGTTTAAATTTTCTTTAGCTTTTTATGTCTAGAATTTTCTTCCAATACAAAAGAATAATTTGACATAAACATATGTATTTGGGAAACACTATTCCTAAGATCTGGCATCTTAAATTTTTTTATTGGCCCAAAAAAAAGAGGGTATAAAATTCACTTAAGAAATGAGAATATTTGTTTTTGTCACTAATACCTTGAATGAATTTATTAAAAGTTACAATGACAACAAAAATGGGATTGTAGGTGAAATGTCCAATTGAAAATGGTGCCATATGTTTCCCATATTCTTCAAAGAACTGAGCATATAGTTGAAACATCACAAACATAGGCCAGTTTATTACTGTAACCACAAATCATTTTTTCACAGTAATTTGTTCTGATGTAGGCATTTTCATAAGGAAAGATATGAAGTCTCAGTGGATCATTATGTTGCTCACTCTCGATTCAACATTTAATAGGCTTTCCTCTGATTTTACGTCCTGAGTGCATAAAGCTTATTAAGTGACACTTCAAAATTTCTTTCGATGGTGGAAGCTTGGGTTAAGTGAAAAAGCCTGTTGGGGTTTTTCCCCTGTAGTTTTCTAATTAGGGCTTCCTCATTACATCACAAACATTAATCACCACATTATCCAGGAACAGATCAGACTTACTCTATCTTTCAGATCCTCATTAATCTACTAGTAAAGTCATGAGCTCCATTAATATGGTTACATTTAGAATGTCTCCCTGAAGCACAGTATATCCATTACTGGGCTGAGTAACACAAAGGCCATACATCTCCTCCAGGCGGAAGATGTTTCTGAAATGTCAGCTCTGACGGAACAGCCTTTCCAGAACCCTCCACATAGAATTCCTACAGAACATTTGGTTGTTTTATTTACTGCTGTGTTTACTGTTTTAGCAGGTGAAAAATTCTCTGAGCAGGATCAAGTTTGCATCTTTGTAGAGACCAAATCACGTGTTGTTGTCCAGAGCTCGGCTCTTTTCCATTTGAAATGCAGGGCCAGCCCTGGATGAAGAGGAACGTGAGATCCTCCCAGAGTGTGATCACCCCATCAAGCAGAGGGAGCGCTGCCAGTTCCTTGCGATCCTAAACCGACCAGCACTTCCTGAACACAAATGTCCCTTGGATGAGTCACAGTGAAAATGGCAGAGCATCTAGTTCACTCGGCCACATCCACATCGCTGACGGCGGACAGTTCAACGCGAGCCGGATGTGGTCCTGCAAGAGCACAGTTGAGGAAGGGAAAGACTCTCTAGCCCTTCACACAGTCCGGGGAGCTCTCATAAATGCCTGTCATTTTGTGGGTTATGGGAGTGAGGGTTTTTCTTTCAGAACTTGACAGAAAAACGTCTCTGAGTCTTTCATCTTACCTTAGAGTTGAATTCACAGCATTCATGGCTGGATTCAGCAGTTACTTTTTGCATTCTGATTTTCTGTAGGGTAGTATATAGATTTAAGCATGCCATTTCCTACTAGGGGATGTAAAAATGAATAAGTAGTTAAGGTATATACTATATACATATGGTATTTATCACAAGACTTATTTAAGAGAGCTTAAATAAATATAAAGATACCCTCAAGGAATTCTAGAAAATTAGAAAATATTTTCCTGAAAAGAAAATATTGATGTCAATGAATATTTTGTCCAGAATGTCATATGGAGAAGGCAAAATTCAAAGACAGACAAGGTATAAAAAGGGAAATATCAGTAAAGGCAGAAGTCTATTAAAACAACTTAGCGAGGGGGCCTGCCCCGTGGCCGAGTGGTTAAGTTCGCACGCTCTGCTTCAGCGGCCCGAGTTTCGCTGGTTCGGATCCTGGACGTGGATATGGCACTGCTCATCAGGCCACGCTGAGGCGGCATCCCACATAGCACAACCAGAGGCACTCACAACTGGAATATACAACTATGTACTGGGGGGCTTTAGGAGGAAGAAGAAGGAAAAAAAAAAAGAAGATTGGCAACAGTTGTTAGCTCAGGTGCCAATCTTTAGAAGAAAAAAAAGCAACTTAGTGAAAGCTTTTTTAAAGACTGTTTCAAAGGTTAGAAATTATGAATTTGCAGGCAGAGTCACGTGGATGTCAAATTTTTCAGCAAAACAATCTAGTCTTAGAATTTGGGGGCTCATTTCATTCTTAGGGAAATCCTATATTATTTAGTGAGCTGCAATGAAAGGTACGGCAAAATAAAATGGGTCTGGAAGTAAATGAACAGCTTCTTGGTTTCAGATAGGCATTTCTCAAAGTCTTTCATGATATTCCTGTAGAGCACATGGAGAACTAAGGCCTGGGTAACGGTACAGTTTGGTGGATTTATAGTTGATTAAGCCAAAGAGGTCAAAGAGGCAGTGTATCAACGTTCCATGGGAGGGAAGTTCTTTAAAGGAGCGTGCTATTGCTCTGTATTTGACCTTGCAACAGAGACATGTGCTTCTCAGATTTGCAAAGTATGTAAAACTCAGGATTCAAAAAGATCCCTAAAGATTGTACAGATGGACAGGAATTAACAAAATGAAATTTAATGCAAACAACTAAAAATAAAAACCTGCATTTAGGTTCAAAAATTCCAGTGTACAGGGGCCGGCCCCGTGGCCGAGTGGTTAAGTTCGCGCGCTCTGCTGCAGGCGGCCCAGTGTTTCGTCGGTTCGAATCCTGGGCGCGGACATGGCACTGCTCGTCAGACCACGCTGAGGCAGCATCCCACATGCCACAACTAGAGGAACCCACAACGAAGGATACACAACTATGTACCGGGGGGCTTTGGGGAGAAAAAGGAAAAAATAAAATCTTTAAAAAAATAAAAAAAAAAAAAAAAAAAAAAAAAAAAAAAAATTCCAGTGTACAGTACATAACCTGGCATCAGAAGTTTATAGGAGAAAAGAGACACACACACATACAGACACACCTTAGATGTTCTAGTTGATTTCAATGGGAAAATGAGTCAAGAGCGTGAACTAGCAAATGGACTAACTAATGAGATCTTAATTTATATTAACAAGAAGGATGGCGCCCAGATCAAGGGAAGTCATCATCCCGCTAGGCGCGTCCCTGCTCAGTCCACATCTGGAGCTGCGATTCTGCGTGCCACCCTGGGGAGGCCGGGCTGGGCCGAAGGGTAATGGAGAACAGGCAGAGGTCAGCAACGAGGGAGGTCGAGGGAGTGATTGGGGGGGATGCTGAGAGAAGCAGGCTAATGAGAATCTAAGTCTTTGAAAGCTCAGAAACAGGCTTATTTCTTCCTGAACGAAAGTGGGACATTAAAAGGGCCAAGAGAAAAGTAAAATAAAAGAAATTCACCATTATTCACTCCTACAACTCCAAAACAAGTAAAACAGTAACCCAAAGTAGTAACTAAGGGATTTCTTCAACAAATAAGTGACATGAGCAAGAGAAGGGAAACAGATAGATTTTAAAAGAACGTTAAGAGGGGCTGGCCCTATGGCCAAGTGGTTGGGTTGGCGTGCTCTGCTTCGGTGCCTAGACTTTCCTGGGTTTGGATCCCGGGCACGGACATGGCTCCGCTCATTGGGCCACAGTGGGGTGGGGCCACATAGCACAACTGGGGGCGATTACAACTAGAATATACAACTGTGTACTGGCGGGGCTTTGGGGAGCAAAAAAAAAAGAGCCTTAAGAGATTTATCAACCAAATGAATTGTGTAGACCTTGTTAGATCTTGATTCCAACAAGTACCTGGTAAATCAAACAAAGATCTTTTTGAGATAATCTGGGAAATTATTTTTTAGTAACAGCTTTATTGAGATGTAACTCACATGCCACAAAATTCACCCTTTGAAAGTACACCACTCAGTGATTTTTGGTATAGAAATAAGACTGTACATCACTTACCACTATTTAATTCCAGAAAGTTTTTATCACCCCCAAAAAGACACCCCATAGTCATTAATAGCTACTGCTCATTCTCCCTTACCCCAGCCCGTAGTAAGCATTCATCTGTTTTCTATCTCTGTGGATTTGCCTTTTCTGGACATTTCCTATAAATGCAATCACACAATATGTGGTCTTTCATGTCTGGCTTCTTTCATTTAGCATAATGCTTTCAAGATTCATCCATGTTGTAGCATCTATCAGTACTTCATTCCTTTTTATGGCAGAATAATATTCCTTTGTATGGCTACACCACATTTTGTTCATCCATTCATCAATTGATAGACATTTGGGTTGTTTCCACTTTCTGATTATTATGAATAATACTGCTATGAATATTCATGTACAAGTCTTTGTGTGGACATATGTTTTCAGATCTTTGGGATATATACCTACAAGTAGAATTGATGGGTCATATGGTAACTTCATTTTAACATTTTGAGGAAGTACTAAATTGTTTTTCCAAAGTGGCTGTACATTTTCCATCCCCACCACTAACGTGTGAGGCTTCAAATTTCTCCACATGCTCACCAATGCTTGATATTATTCCTTTTTTATTATGCCCATCCTAGTCAGTAAGTAGTATCTTGTTGTGGTTTTGATTTGCATTTCCCTAATGATTAATGACGGTGAGAATCTTTTTATGTGCTTATTGGCTATTTGTATATCTTCTTTAGAGAAATGTCTATTCAAATAATTTCCTGACTTTTACATTAGTTTATTTATCTTTTATTATTTGTTGAGCTGTAAGAATTCTTTATACATTCTAGATACAAATCCCTCATCAGATATATGATTTGCAAATATTTTCTCCCATTCTGCGAGTTGTTTTTTTTTCACTTTCTTGATGGTATCAGTCGAAGCACAAAGTTTTAAATTTTGATAAAGTCTAATTTAATTTTTCTTTTTTCACTTGTACTTCTCTCTATATATCTATAATTGGATTTTAAAAATAACTTCTCCAAAAGTAATTTAATGTGGTTAAATATGTTATTAAACTATGAAATAATCATTGTGTTGTGGTTGTGGAGGAGATGCTAAACGCAGTACATTTAATTTTATTATGGTAACTTCGGACTGCTTCCCATGATAAAGACGTACAACTAGATGTAGAACTAGTCAGCTGCGGTTTTTAAATCCACATTTTACCAGCAGTTCAATTATCACAATGATTTAGTCAAGTCTGAAAGGGAAGGGACCCTGTAGAAATCACTGTGTAAATAGTAACGTACTCACATCATATGAAAATTCTTTCGTTTGCCCCAAATTTCACGAAACAGTTATGCTCATGAATAAGGGGAAAAAACCATTATTGCTTCTAAAGTTATCCTCAACATAGCATTAGCAACCTGGAAGTCACCTGTTCTCCCTCCCATCCCCAGCAGGGGGAACTAATTAGAATCTGGAGAAGTGAGAAACTGTGCTTTGAAAAAATATATATTCAATACTTTATATTTGATAATAAAAATAAGGGGCTGGCCCCATGGCCGAGTGGTTAAGTTCACATGCTCTGCTTCTGCGGCCCAGGGTTTCGCTGGTTCAAATCCTGGGCATGGACATGGCACCACTCATCAAGCCATGCTGAGGTGGCATCCCACATGCCACAACTAGAAGGACCCACAACTAAAATATACAACTAGGTACTGGGGGGCTTGGGGGAAAAAAGGAAAACTAAAATCTTTGGGAAAAAATAGTAAAACATAAAACCTTATCTTTATAATTCAAAATACAGAAGATAAAGCGTAACAAATATCTTCTAGGCTCCTAAGAGAAATTTGTCAGAAATAGCAAGAATTGGGGGAAATGGTGAGTTTTATTTGTCCAAAAGATACTTGAGTTTAAAAATACTGGGAAACAGTGTCCCAGTGAAATAAATGATTAATATTATAGAGGGTCAAATCACAAAGCCCGTCATTTTAAAATGTTTCAGATACTATTGCACAAATGAGCATATATGGAGGAGAACTTATTCCATTTGATAATCAGTGTCCTCACATAAACTCAGTTCCATAATCCCTGGGTCATTATATATAACTATGCACTAAATAGTACATAATACTTTAAACACATGCATTAACCTTAGTTAAATCAGTGATTCATCTTCACATAGCGAGTAGCTTTTTAAAATTACTGTAACTAACTGCTCTACCTTAACTGTGTTCTCTGGCTGATTCTTACTTTCACCAAACTGAAATGCACATGGATCAAAATCTTATGATTATTTGTAGTGTCCAAAACTTTACCTATTTTCTAGAAGTAGTGCGAGCTGTAAATTTTAACGTTTTAAAAGAATATGGGAAAATCCAAGAAATGACCCTCAAAAGAAAAATGGAAATGTTTTTTCTTTTATTTTTACATAAATATGATTTACTATATCAGACATAGCACAAATCACTTCCAGTTAAATATGGTGATTAATACATTTTAATTTTTGCTCCCTCCTGAAATCCCACTAAAATAGGACAAAATAAATCAAAGAGGCATAAACACAGAAGCATAAAGAAAGCTGAATAGACAAAGCAGAGGTGAGCTCTCAACCAAACTTTGGAAGCCCACAAGCATCACACTGGGTGGTGTCTGTCTTAGCAAAGTGGAAGCTAAAATCTCTGCCTGCTGGGAAGATCAGAAATGAGCAGACTTGTACTACTAAACCCTAGGAGGGCTCAGGACTTGGAGGTGCTGGGTACTTCGGAAGCACAGGTGCCCAGGAGAGGTAAAGGCCGGAAAAAAAAGTTGGTGATGTTGCTAAGAAACAGTCAGACCCCCAAGCTGTACCCCACTCCCTGCTCGTCACGCGGCCGGAGAATTAGCTTGCCCTTACAGTGGCCAAAGACAGGCTGGGTTGAGCTATATGAACTCTGACCTTGGGTCTACACAGTCCAGCTTAGGGTGGGGATAAAGTTCTGTCCTGAAAAACTCAAGTGAAACTCTATGAACTAAGCTGTATTCTGCTCAGGTCCCATAACACGGGCAGCCAGGAGCCCAGGCGGGGGCTGAGAGGACTCTTCTCTACTGGGAAACTAACAGCGCCCCCCCCCCCCCAGTTCTATAGATACTGATATTTGGGGCTCCCCTACCAAAAGGACAGGCTGACACTTATCACCACCTAGTGAGGCCCACCACTGACAAGTCCTACCCGGGTATGTGGAATTTCCAATGAGCCTTAAGTGCCTCAACACTAAATATGAACAGACAAAGTTCATCAGAAACTTGAGGAAATCTTTTACTATGGAAAACAAAAATAGAAAAAAGAAACTCAGAGGAAACATAGACAATTCAAGAAAACTTCAAACTAAGAGAAGATATTGTATCCATGAAACAAATAGGAGATTATAAACATGGAACATTTAGAAAACAAGCAAGAGCTTTTGGAAATACAATATGACTGCAGAAATGTGAACTTCAACACAATATTCAGAAAATAAAGATAATTAAAAGGAAAAAAGACAATTAGAAAATTGGAAGATAAATTATAAGAAAAGTAGGGCATCATTCATTCATTCAGTCAACCGATATTCACTGAATGCTGCTTTGTTCCAGACCCCGGCCTAGGTATGCAGGATGCGTCCCGAAGCAGATTGGGAGAAGCTCCCTGCCCTCAAGGACGTCACATGTTAGTGGGAGGAGTCAGAAAATGAAACAATAAACCTAATAAATAAGTAAATTACATAATATGTCAGGAGATAATGCTTTTGTCAAAAGGAAAAAAATAGAGCAGGGTAAGAGGATTGGGAGTGCTGGGAGGGTTCTGGTTTTTGTTTTGGTTCCCATTTTAAACAGGACAATCAGGGTCTACCTCATTAAGAAGGAACATTTGAGCAAAGACATGAGAGAGGCAAGAGGAACAAGAAGCAACAGCTAGTGCAAAGGCCCTGAGGTGAGACCTTCCATGGCATGTTTGAGGAAAAGGAAAAAGGCCAGTGTGCTAGAGCCCAGTGAGCTAATGGGGGATTAATAAAGGGTGATGTCAGAGCAATAGCAAGAACTCAGACCCGGTGGGCTCGTGTGGGCCAAGCTATGGACTTCGACTGTTTTTTCTGAGTCAAATAGGGCGCCACTAGAGGATGTTCATTAGAGGAGTGTCAACTTTGGCCTTTAAAACGATGATGTGGCTGCAAGGTGGAAGCAGAGAAATCCCAGAGCAAGGCTTTGCAGTGATCCGGGTGAGAGACGTGATACCTGGGACCAGAGTAGTGACAACTGACTGGTCCTTTCAGAGGAAGATGCAGATGTCGATAAATTTAAGAAATCAGTGGGAGTAAATAAACAGAAGTGCAGCCACTGCTGAACAAAAATATCATATAACAAACCGGCAAAAGAGATCTCAGAGTCTCCAAAGGAAAGCAAGAAAGGAGAAAAAAGTTAACGGATTTACGGATATATATTTTCTGAAATAAACCCATATTACTTCCTTTGGGGGTGGTGAGGAAGATCCTCTCTGAGCTAACATCTGTGCCAATCTTCCTCTATTTTATGTGGGACGCTGCTTCAGCATGGTTTGATGAGTGGCGCTAGGTCCACGCCTGGGATCCGAACCTGCAAACCCCAGGCCACCAAAGCAGAGCATGCAAATTTAACGACTACACCACTGGGCCAGCCTCCCATATTACTTTTTTATTATTATTATTTTTATTTATTTGTTTGTTTGTTTGTTTGTTTATTGAGGAAGATTAGCCCTGAGCTAACTGCTGCCAAGCCTCCTCTTTTTTTTGCTGAGGAAGACTGGCCCTGAGCTAACATCCATACCCATCTCCCTCGACTTTATACATGGGACACCTACCACAGCATGGCTTGCCAAGCAGTGCCATGTCCGCACCTGGGATCCAAACCGGCGAACCCCAGGCCACTGAAGCAGAACGTGCGCACTTAACCCGCTGTGCTACTGGGCTGGCCCCCATATTACTTTTTAAATTTTAGTTTGCTTTTGTTCTAAGGGTGGGGCCCTGCTGTGACTCACTTTGGAAAACTGGACTTGAGCTCCTGGAGCCACCTCACCTGCCTAGAGTCCAACACCTAGAAACAGAATTTGAGTTTGGGGGAGAGGGTAGCTCAAATGAGGAGCAAGGAGGTAGGGGCCCACCTCCGAGCCCTGGCTCATAAGTCCCTCTGACCTTGCTCACAACTTCCCTCTCCTGGTTGTTCCCACCATAGAGCTGGCTCAGTGCTTCCCGCAAACAAGCCAGAATGCCTAGAACAGGGGCCACAAACTCAAATACTTTTGGGGTCAGCCAAGTAACAGATGTGGCGAGGTTCAAAATGTTGTCAGATTCTAACGTGGGAGTGCAGAGAAAATGCATGTCTTTGTCTTGTCACCTAGAAGCGGGCCTTGAGATGAGCTTTTGTGTGCAAGTGATTTATTGAGGGGCCCCTAAGAAAACCAGGAAGCAGGTGGAGGAAGAAGGGCAGGAAAGGGGAAGAAACCAAGTAAGCGTTCAACTTCACAGTCTGCACCTGCAGGCGACGGGGCTCCAGGAGCCACCAGTTTCCCAAAGCAAGTCCCCACAGGGCCCGACGCTTAGCGCAAAAGCACAGGGAAGGCAAAAGAGGCGCATGGGAAGGAATCATCTAAGAGTTTTAACAGGAGCTGGGGGACGCCGCAACGCTCGTGCAGTTTCTTTACTCTCACTCTACTTAATCTGATGTTGGCCTGAACCACTCCCTATTGGTTTATGGTGAGCGTGGGGCAGAGAGAGGGAGTTAGAAAATTAACTGTTAGTTCTGACTTAAAGGTTTCAGTGTGTTCACTTAATCAGTGTCTAGTTGTTGTTCAGCCTTCTCAGGAGTCTCCAGGTGAGGTGTGCTTTGACTTTTCCAGCCTCTGGGCCAAGGGCTCCAGTTCCTCTGCAGGTCGCCTGGACATCATTCACCTCTGGTTTGGGCTCTGTCAGTTTGGTCAGAGTCTTGGGTGACCCCTTCCTGACTTGGCACCACATCGGCCTCCACTGGCTGTCGACACCTGGGTCTGTACCACGTTCTCCCTCCGGCCTTTGGGCTCAGCCGTCTCAGGCCCATTTACTGCCCATCCCTCTGACCATCAACTCTCAACTCATCCGCACTGGTCTGGGGAGCCCCACAGGCAAAAACTATATTCTTTATTGCAGCAAAAAATATAACATAAAATTGGTCATTTTAACCATTTTAAGTGTACAATTCAGCAGCATTAAGTTGATTCACAGTATAGTACAACCATCACCGCTATTTCTAAAACTTTTTCAACCTCCCAAACAGAAATCCTCCTCATTACTTCTTTCCTTCAGCCCCTGTCGCCTCTAACCTATTGTCTACCTCTATGAATCTGCCTATTCTAGATATTTCATGTAAGTGGAGTCATACAATATTTGTCCTTTTGTGTGTCTGGCTTATTTCACTTATCATAACGTCCTCAAGGTTCACCCATGTTGTAGCATGTGTCAGAACTTCATCCTTTTCTCTGGCTCCCTTGTATGCATAAATCTCATTTCGTTTATCCCATCATCTGTTCATGGGCACTGGGGTTGTTTCCACCTTTTGGCTGTTGAGAACAAGGCTGCAGTGAACATCGGTGTGCAAGAATCTGTCTGAGTTCTTGTTTTCAGTTCTTTCAGGTCTACACCTAGTAGTGGAATTGCTGGGCCATAGAGTCATTCTGTTTAGCTTTTTGAGGAACTGTCAGACTGTATTTCACAGCAACTAAGCCATTTTACATTCCCATCAACAATGCATGAGGCTGTCAATTTCTCCATATCCTCACTGACACTTATTTTCTGTTTCTTTTTTTAATAATTTTTATTGAGTTAATGATAAGCTACAATCTTGTGAAATTTCAGTTGTACATTATTGTCCGTCAGTCGTGTTGTAGGTGCACCCCTTCACCCTTTGTGCCCACCCCCCCACCCCACCTTTCCCCTGGTAGCCACTAATCTGTTCTCTTCGTCTACATTTTTAAATTCCTCATATGAGTGGAGTCATACAGAGATTGTCCTTCTCTATCTGGCTTATGTCACTTAACATAATTCCCTCAAGGTCCAATCCATGTTGTTGTGAATGGAACGATTTTGTTCTTTTTTATTTCTGAGTAGTATTCCATTGTATATATATACCACATCTTCTTTATCCATTCGTCTGTTGATGGTCACTTAGGTTGTTTCCACGTCTTGGCTATTGTAAATAATGCTGCAGTGGACACTGGGGTGCAGGGGACTTTTGGGATTGCTGACTTCAAGCTCTTTGGATAGATACCCAGTAGTGGGATGGCTGGGTCATATGGTAGTTCTATTTTTAATTTTTTGAGGAATCTCCATACTGTTTTCCATAGTGGCTGCACCAGTTTGCATTCCCACCAGCAGTGTATGAGGGTTCCTTTTTCTCCACAACCTCTCCAACATTTGTTACTATTAGTTTTAGATATTTTTATCATTCTAATGGGTGTAAGGTGAAGTGTAGTTTTGATTTGCATTTCCCTGATGTTCAGTGATGATGAACATCTTTTCATGTGCCTATTGGCCATCCATATATCTTCTTTGGAGAAATGTCTGTTTATGTCTCCTGCCCATTTTTTGATCGGGTTGTTTGATTTTTTGTTGTTGAGTTGTGCGAGTTCTTTATATATTATGGATATTAAGCCTTTGTCAGATATATGACTTGCAAATATTTTTTCCCAGTTAGTGGGTTGTTTTTTGTTTCAATCCTGTTTTCATTTGCCTTGAAGAAGCTCTTTACTCTGATGAAGTCCCATTTGTTTCTTCTTTCTATTGTTTCCCTTCTCTGGGAAGACATGGTGTCTGAAAACATCCTTTTAATACTGATGTCAAAGAGTGTACTGCCTACATTTTCTTCTAGAAGCGTTATGGTTTCAGGTCTCACCTTTAGGTCTTTCATCCATTTTGAGCTTATTTTGCTGAATGGTGAGAAAGAATGGTCAATTTTCATTCTTTTACATGTGGCTTTCCAGTTTTCCCAGCACCTTTTGTTGAAAAGACTCTTTTCTTCATTGTAGGCCCTCAGCTCCTTTGTCGAAGATTAGCTGTCCATAGATGTGTGGTTTTATTTCTGGGCTTTCAATTCTGTTCCATTGATCTGCGCACCTGTTTTTGTACCAGTACCATGCTGTTTTGATTACTGTAGCTTTGTAGTATGTTTTGAAGTCAGGGATTGTGATGCCTCCAGCTTTGTTCTTCTTTCTTAGGATTGCTTTAGCAATTCGGGGTCTTTTCTTGCCCCATATGAATTTTAGGATTCTTTGTTCTAATTCTGTGAAGAATGTCCTTGGGATTCTGATTGGGATAGCATTGAATCTGTAGATTGCTTTAGGTAGAATGGACATCTTAACTATGTTTGTTCTTCCAATCCATGTGCATGGAATGTCTTTCCATCTCTTTATGTAGTCATCTCTTTCTTTCAGAAAAGCCTTGTAATTTTCATTGTATAGTTCTTTCACTTTCTTAGTTAAATTCACCCCGAGGTATTTTATTCTTTTTGTAGCAATTGTGAATGGTACTGTGTTCTTGAGTTCTTTTTCTGTTAGTTTGCTATTTCAGTATAGAAATGCTACTGATTTATGCAAATTGATTTTATACTCTGCAACTTTGCTGTAGTTGTTGATTACTTCCAAAAGTTTTCCAATGGATTCTTTGGGGTTTTCTATGTATAAGATCATGTCGTCTGCAAACAGCAAGAGTTTCACTTCTTCCCTCCCTATTTGGATTCCTTTTATTCCTTTTTCTTGCCTTATTGCTCTGGCCAGGACCTCCAGTACTATGTTAAATAAGAGTGGTTATAGAGGTCACCCTTGTCTCATTCCTGTTTTCAGGGGGATGGTGCTCAGTTTTTGCCCATTGAGTATGATGTTGGCTGTGGTTTTGTCATATATGGCCTTTATTATGTTGAGGTAGTTCCCTTCTATCCCCATTTTGTTCAGAGTTTTTATCATAAATGGCTGTTGGATCTTGTCAAATGCTTTCTCTGCATCTATTGAGATGATCACGTGGTTTTTATTCCTCAGTTTGTTGATGTGGTATATCATGTTGATTGATTTGCTGATGTTGAACCATCCCTGTGTCCCTGGTATGAATCCCACTTGATCATGATGTATGATCCTTTTGATGAATTGCTGAATTCGGGTTGCCAAAATTTTGTTTAGAATTTCTGCATCTATGTTCATCAGTGATATTGGTCTGTAGTTCTCTTTTTTCGTGCTGTCCTTGTCAGGCTTTGGTATCAGCGTGATGTCGGCCTCATAGAATGTGTTAGGAAGTGTTCCATCCTCCCTAATTTTTTGGAACAGCTTGAAAATGATAGGTATTAAATCCTCTCTGAAAGTTTGGTAGGATTCCCCAGGAAAGCCATCTGGTCCTGGGGTTTTATTCTTTGGGATGTTTTTGATTGCTGTTTCAATCTCTTTCCATGTGATTGGTCTGTTCAAATTGTCTGCTTCTTCTTGAGTGAGCTTTGGGAGATTGTAGGAGTCCAAGAATTTGTCCATTTCCTCTAGGTTATCCATTTTGTTGGCATAGAGTTTTCGTAGTATTCTCTTATAATCCGTTGTATTTCTGTGGAGTTTGTTGTTATTTCTCCTCTTTCATTTCTGATTTTGTTTATTTGAGCTTTCTCCCTTTTTTTCTTTGTAAGTCTGGCTAGGGTTTTGTCAATTTTATTTATCTTCTCAAAGAACCAGCTCTTTGTTTCATTGATCCTTTCTACTGTCTTTTTTGTTTCAATAGCATTTATTTCTGCTCTGATTTTTATTATGTCTCTCCTTCTGCTGACTTTGCGCTTTGTTTGTTCTTCTTTCTCTAATTCAGTTAGGTGTAGTTTAAGATTGCTTATTTGGGATTTTTCTTGTTTGTTAAGATGTGTCTGTATTGTGATGAATTTACCTCTTAACACTGCTTTTGCTGTATCCCATATGAGTTGATATGGCATGTTATCAATCTCATTTGTCTACAGGTATTTTTTGATTTCTTCTTTAATTTCTTCAATGATCCATTGCTTGTTCAATAGCATATTGTTTAGTCTCCACATCCTTGTGCCTTTCTCAGCTTTTTTCTTGTAACTAATTTCTAGCTTTAGAGCATTAGGATCGGAGAAGATACTTGTTATTATTTCAATTTTTTTAAATTTGTAGAGTCTTGCCTTGTTTCCCAACATATGGTCTATCCTTGAGAATGTTCCATGCGCACTTGAGAAGAATGTGTATTCTGCTGTTTTTGGATGAAGTGTTCTATATGTGTCTATTAAGTCCAATTGTTTTAGCTTTTCATTTAGCTCCACTGTTTCCTTGTTGATTTTGTGTCTGGATGATCTGTCCGTTGATGTGAGTAGGGTGTTGAGGTCCCCTACTATTATTGTGTTATTTTTAATATCTTCTTTTAGGTTTGTTAATAGTTGCTTTATGAACTTTGGTGGTCCTGTGTTGGGTGCATAGATATTTATGTGTTATTTCTTCTTGATGAAGTGTCCCTTTGATCATTATATAATGTCGCTCTGTGTCTCTCTTTACCTGCCTTATTTTGAAATCTGTTTTGTTTGATATAAGTATTGTGACACCTGCTTTCTTTTGTTTGCTATTAGCTTGGAGTGTTGTCTTCCACCCCTTCACTCTGAGCCTGTGTTTGTCCTCGGAGCTGAGGTGTGTTTCCTGGAGGCAACAAATTGTTGGATCTTGTTCTTTAATCCATTTTGCCACTATGTGTCTTTTTATTGGAGAGTTCAGTCCATTTACATTGAGGGTGATTATTGATGTATGAGGGCTTAATGCTGTCATTCCGTCACTTGTTATCCGGTTTTCCTGCGTTACCTTTGTTTCTCGTCCTGTGTGTTTTAGCCTACCCATTGAGTTCTGCAATTTCTTATGCTGGGTTTCTTAGATTTTTCCTTATTTAGGTTTTGTGTCTCTGTTCTGTTTTATAGTTTAGTGGCTACCCTGAAGTTTGTATTCAGAATCTCGTGTATAATATACTACATTTTCTGGTGTTCTCTTATTTACTTGGCCTGGACTGATTTAGTCCCTTTCCTCTTCCCCTCCTAAATTATTATTTTCATCTCTTATTCCAACTCGTGTTGTGAGTTTGTGGTTAGAGTGATAAGATCGCCTTTGCTTTGGTGGTTATCTTCCCTTTATCCTAATGCTATAGTTGAATATTTGCTATCCTATTCTGATTCTGTCTATTTGTCTCCCGACTCTGTGATTTGTGACCCCTTTCTCCCTTTTTCTCTTTGTTCATGTATGGGAGCCTTCTTGAGGATTTCTTGTAGTGGAGGTCTTTCGGATACAAAGTCCCTTAGCTTTTGTTTGTCTGGAAAAGATTTAACTTCTCCCTCATATTTGAAGGATATTTTTGCTGGATAGAGTATTGTTGGCTGTAAATTTTTATCCTTTAAAGTTTCGAATATGTCATTCCATTCTCTCCTAGCTTGTAAGGTTTCTGTAGAGAAATCTGCTGAAAGTCTGACAGGAGTCCCTTTGTAGGTTATTTTCTTCTGCCTTGCTGCCCTGAGTATTCTTTCTTTGTCATTCATTTTTGCCATTTTTGCTACTATATGCCTTGCAGTAGGTCTTTTTACATTGACAAATCTAGGAGATCTGAAAGCTTCCTCCACACACATTTCTCCCTCAATCCCTAGATTTGGGAAATTTTCTTCAATTATTTCTTTGAGCACTCCTTCTGTTCCATTTTCCTTTTCCACACCCTCAGGGATTCCGATAATTCTTAAATTGGATTTCCTCATTGAATCCAGTATGTCTCTGAGATTTTCCTCTTTCTTTTTAATTCTTATTTCTCTTTCTTCCTCTGTCTGGAGCCATTCAGCCTGTCTATCTTCAATTATGCTAATTTGCTCCTCTATAGTGTCTACATGTTCATTCAGGGAATCTGTATTCTGTTTTATCTGATCTATTGCATTTTTCATCTGATTGATTCTTCTTTATAGATTCTTCTTTATAGATTAAATCTCTTTTGTGAAGTAACTCCAGAACTCGTTGACTTGTTTCTCCATATTTCCCTTTACCTGATTGAGTTTTTTTATGATAGCTACTCTGAATTCATTTTCATTTAGTTTACCTATTTCCAAGTTCTCAGGACTTAATGCTGTGTTTTTATTGTTTTCCTCCTGGTCTGGAGCTTTTATAAATTGCTGGATGGCAGAAGAGAGGTTTTTGCACGATGCTATTATTCGGTTGCAGTTACAGCCTGTCGCCACTAGATGGGGGTCAAGAGCCACATGTTCTGAGCCGTCTGCCTTCAGTTGTGATGGCGGCGCACAGCGCGGGTTGGGGGAGGAGGGCACTTTCTCTCACGCTCTGACCTGGATTCCGATCAGCTCTCACTCTCTGGTCTCCCGGGGCCCTGGCTTGATGGGGTCCCTCACACGAAAGCTTTCCCGGTTAGCGGGTTTCTGCTGCAAGGGTGGTGAGAGTCCTGGACCATCCTGAAGATGTGCAGCCCCTCCCCCGCTCCTTCCCTCACCCGCAGCAGCGATCCCAGTCTCTGGGGGAGGGAGCGAAGTTCTCTCTTACCCCACTCCAGCTCCTCCGAAGGCGGCTCCAGCCTCCGCCCTCCGTCATTTAGCTGCTGTGGGTCTCTGATGATCTCTGTATTTTAAAATTATTGATTGAAATTCAGTTCGTCTTTTGGTTGTAGTTTGGAGGGGAGAGACTCCCGGGTGAGCTCACTCTGTCATGTTGCTGACATCACCCCTAAAAGAGTCATTCTGTTTCTTTTTTATAATAGCCATCCTAGCAGATGTGAAGTGGTTTTGATTTGCAGTTCCCGGTTGATTGATGAGGTTGAATGTCTTTTCATGTGCTTATTGGCCATTTGTAGATCTTCTCTGGATAAATATTTATTCAAGTTGATAAATAAATGACAAGCAATAGGATATACTGGAGCATGTGATGAAACTATTTGTGTTAAAACTAATTCAGCCTGACCTTGTTTTTCAAAAATGGCCTGATGTGGCCTGTTCAGCATGCATTGTATGTCTGCTTTAAACATTTACTATGTCCCAAAGAAAAGAATGATACTCTTAAAGATAGGGATGTAACTTCCCCCCATATTGGCATTTCCTTTAGGATAAGTATCTCTCCCTAAATTAAGGATTAATTACTGACCTGCTGCACTTACCTTGTGACCACTTACCTTGTGCCCACTGACCTGCTGACCACTGATCTGCTGTGCCAGCTAAGCTTCTCACCACAATTGTAAAAGGAACATTCCTAACATAAGTGATGTATACTCTTTGTTCCAAGATGTCAGATAACCACTCTGTATACCCTGCTTCTTTGGTGCCCTTCTTTCCTTGGGGAAGGAAGGCCCCAGGCTAGTCCTCAGATCTGGCTCATAATAAACTCACCCCAATTTATAGATTGGTTATGGATTATTCGCGTTGACAAAGTCCTTTGCCCATTTTTAAATTGTATTTTCTGTCCTTTTGTTGGAAGCAGATCTTAAGAGAAGTGTGAGGACAAAAGACCTTTGTGCCTTCAGTGTAGGCCTTACAGAATCTGTACAACTCTCTAAAGAAGGACACGCTAGAACATGGTCATATCCTGGACTGAATGTCTCTCATGCCTCTATATTCTCACCTGAATTCTCAGTGCTAAAAAAGTGGTGCTTTTCTTTTACTTTTCCTACAATGTTCCTCCTTCTGTCATCAAGAATGACAGATAAATTCTATGATTTGGGTTTTCCTGGCCTAAGCCTAGAAAAGTTACCTCATTTTTTTTCTCTAAGTATTCTTTTGTATTTTTAATCTCTTCCCACCCATTTAGAAGAATGCCTCTGACCGTGCATCAGAAAGGCAAAAGAGAAAGTAGTGTTAATAATTTTCAAAATATTATTTCCTTGACACATAAATGAGTGGATTAGGCCTGGCCTGAGTGTGTGTGTGTGTGTGTGTGTGTGTGTGTGTGTGCGCGCGCGCGTGCATGTGTGATAGGTTTAGCATGAACTTTGTCTAGAGCAGCACTTCTCAAATTTTAATAAAAATCCAAATCACCTGGGTTTGTTGCTCAACTGGAGATTCTGGTTCAATAGAACTTTCAACAAGCTCCCAGGAGAGGCTGATGCTGCAGGTCCATGGATTACACTTTGATTAGCAAGTCTTAGAGGACAACTTACACATTAAAAACTTTTTGTGAAGACCCCCTCAAATAGTTCCTGGGCCAAATGTGGGTTGAGGAAACAGTTTTTACACTTGAAAAATGAAGGGATCCTATTAGGATATCACTCAAGACTTCTGCAGGGTGTCTGTACAGGAGTCCCAAACTCAAGCGCCTGTGGGGGCCAGTCTGGGGCTGGATGGAGACTGCCAGGCTGGAGAACCTCTGCCTCTCTATAGGGGGTACTGCTCTTGAACTCCAGCTGATGGTTACCAGGCAGAAATGCTGGCCCAGGGTGCTCATATTATCCAATTTTTTAGGAGAAGTGGGATACAGAAATTTTTTTGTGAAATCCTCTGATTGCTAAATGTTTTCAATTAATTTTTTTTGTCAAACATCCTTCAAGCTAAACAAAACATGTCTGTTGGCCAGATGCAAATTTCAGAGTTCTTTCTTACTTCCTCCGGACCAATATTTTGCTAGACCCTTGAGAGATATAAAATAAGAGGATCAGGTTTTAGCTCTTATGATGAGTGTGACCTGGTTGGGAGCTAAGATATGAGACAAAATAGCCAGGGATCAGTGCAAAGACATATGTCTGCAAGTGTGACAAAACAAGAGATCTAAGCCACTTAAGGAAGCTGTGAAACCAAGCCCCAAGGAGATTGCAGATACTACCCCAGAGCTGAATTTTGTGATTTGTAAGTGTTCTACATGTGGGAAAAAGCTTATTTACTTTGACTTAGTGGGTTAATTACTGCTGATGGACACACAGTGCAGTCATTACTGCTGAGTACCAAATTTGATAGTTAAGCAGGTAACAGCGATTTGAAGTAAACCTCGTTTAAGACATAGACTCATCTGCAAATATTAGTGGAATCTGTCATGAACAGTATAAGAAACAAAGTCTTTGCAGAAATAAAAAGGTTTTCTAAAAGTTATATGGGATGCAACAGTCTTCAATATTATGAAAACGACACACAAATGGTATTATGAATTGTTATCTGAAAAGAGTCATGAAAATTTATTTGAATAAACAGATGAGGCGTGGCAAGCTGAATAAGGGACCCCAAAGGTGTTCCAAGTCCCAATCCTGGAATTTGTGAATGCATTACCTTACATGGCAAAAAGGACTCTGCAGATGTGATCAAGGATTTTGAGATGGTGAAATTATCCCGAATTATCTGGATACCATGATGTAATCACTAGGGTCTTATAAGAGGCAGGCAGGAGGGTCAGAGTCAGAGAGGGAGAAATGGGAGGATGGGAAGATGAGCCAAGGAATACAGGCAGCCTCTAGAAGCTAGAAAAGGCAAGGAAACACATTGTCCCTTAGGACAAACAAGATAATAAGTTTGTGTTGTTTTAAGCCACTAAGTTTGTGGGAATTTATTAGAGCAGCAACAGGAAACTAATACAGATGACAGAGCTAGAGGAGGCAAGCAGCATGAAACAGTCCTAGACAGAAACAAAGGGAAGTGGTTTTCTATTAATTACACTCTGTCACTTGTCGTCTTGAATTTTCTTTACAGTTAAAAGTGATTTCCTCTGATACATTTAATGTCTATTGGCTTACATGTCAAATGGAAGTGACAATTTTATTACATTTACCTGAGAGATTATGTCAGAGAAACTAAATCAAATGAGACAATAAATGTAATGTGCTTAGGAAAATGCCAGACACACAGTAGGTGTGCATTAAATGTTAGTTTCCTCCTCTTGCCTCAGAGATCTTGGATCTTCAGGAATGAAAGTATAATACATAGACATGTTGGTGTCATCTTTGAAGTTCGTTCCTTTATCATGAAGCTGTTCTTTTTCTAGCTTCACTGAGATTTAATTGACATATAGCATTGTGTAAGCTTAAAGTGTACAATGTGACGATTTGATACCTGTATATATTGTGAAATAATGACCACAACAGGGTTAGTTAGCACTTCTATCACCTCACATAACTACATTTTCATGTGTGAGAACATTTGAGATTTACTCTCTTAGCAACTTTCAAGTATACAATAGTCTTGTTAACTGTACTCACTATGCTGTATATCAGATCCCCAGAACTTACTCACCTTGTAACTGAAAGTGTGTACCCTTTGACCAACCTCTCCCCATTTCCCCATCCCCAAGCAGTTTTATTGTATGACTTGAGTGTACTAAAACTTCAATTTAGCACATGAATAAATAAAAAGATGTAGTTAGCTAGTATTATTGGAAAACACAAGGCAATTAAAGGGTCAATCTGAAACACATAAGAATAGGATGAAATTTATTTTTGACTTAGTTGCCAGAATTAAATCATAGATGTGCATAATTTCTTTTCGTTTGGAATTTTTAAGCGCTTATTCTTAGCAGTGCTTTAATATTAATTTCATGCTAAATGAATCATTATGAAACACGAGGAAAATTATTTTTAAGCCATGTGTTCATTTAAAAATGTAAGTTATACTTTTTTGGGCGATAAAAATGTGCTCTATTAGTTACAACATACTGCAGTTGGTGGGAATGCATACTCTAAATAGGAATGCATTTTTTACTGAACTAAAGAAAATCAGACTAAAACTGCCTTAATATATTTTTTTGAAACAGAGTGTCTCATTGCTCAATGAAAAAGGCCAGATTTTGTTTTCTGGGAATTCTGTTTCAGATATTGCACAATGACAGAGTTGTTTCTCCATGCTACAACGTCCACAGAATTCTAGTAAGTGGGTAAGAGTCTCCTGACTCACGTCCCTTGGTATGGGTTAGTTCCCCTCACCCCGCTTCCCCTTTTTAATGAAACTTGCTTCTCTCTTGAGTTCATCTCATTTCAACAACTATGTATGTATCTATCTATGCTGCTGGAACACAGGATGTTGATTAACTAAAGATTCCCTTCACTAAACTAAGCTTCACAGGAGCTGAGAATATTTTTTTCCTTTTTTACCACAGTAACCCCAGACCCTACCATAGTGCCTCAGCTGAGTTCAGCTGCTAGCAACAGAGATCTAAAATAATAGTAGTCGAAACAAAACAGATCTTTTTTTTTTAAAAGATTGACACCTGAGCTAACATCTGTTGCCAATCTTCTTTTTTTTTTTCTTCTTCTCCCCAGGGCCCCCCAGTACATCGTTGTAGGTCCTTCTGGCTTTGCTACATGGGATGCTGCCTCAGCATGGCTTGATAAGCAGTGCTAGGTCCACGTCCAGGATCTAAACTGGTGAAACCCTGGGCTGCCAAAGCAGAGCGCAGGAACTTAACCACTCAGCCACAGGGCCAGCCCTCATTTATTGACTCCCATGATTACTAAGGACCCAAAGTCCTTCTATTTCTTTTGCTCTGCCATCCCTATTCCATAACCATCATCCTTGAGAGTATCTTATCGTCCAGGATGACTGGAACTCCAGCCATCCTGCCCTTACACTAGGTAGGAAGCAGGAGAAAGAGGGAAAGGCTGAAAAACTCCTTGTCTATTGTCTTTCTACCTTTTAACAAGACTTTTTGAAAGTCCCACCCAAGAGCTTCCACTTATCTCTCACTGGCTGCAACTTAGTGACATGGCCACCCCTAATAGCAAGGAAGTCTGGGAAATGTAGTCTTCTTTTATTATTATTATTATTTATTTTTTAAAGATTGGCACCTGGGCTAACAACTGTTGCCAATTTTTTTTTCTGCTTTCTCTCCCCAAACCACCCCCCCCCACCCCCCGTACATAGTTGTATATCTTAGTTGCAGGTCCTTCTAGTTGAGGGATGTGGGACACCGCCTCTACGTGGCCTGACGAGTGGTGCCATGTCCACGCCCGGGATCCGAACCCTGGGCCGCCGCAGCAGAGCGCGCGAACTTAACCACTCGGCCACGGAGCCGGCCCCGAAATGTAGTCTTTTTTTTTATTGGGCACATTGACATGCTAAGTAAAAGCAGTGTTCTCACACTAACGAGAGGGGAAGTGGTAAAATGAGACTAATAAGGACAATGATGAGTTTTTTGTGGAGCAAAATTTATTCAATTTACAAGACTGTTCTTAGAGACTTCTCTACCATCTTTTCTTAAAGTTAAAAAAACTTTTTTTTTGAGTGGGAGGAAGATTGGCCCTGAGCTAACATCTCTGCCAATCTTGCTCTATTTTGTATGTGGGATGCCGCCACAGTAGGGCTTGATGAGCAGTGTATAGGTCGGTGCCCAGGATCTGAACCTGCGAACCCTGGGCCACGGAAGCAGAGTGTGTGAACTTAACCACTACGCCACTGGGCAGGCCCCAAGTTAAAAATGTTTTGAAAAAAATTGAAGTGATGGTAGATTTCTTTACTCCTCAAGTCTTTAATTGACCAAATAAGAAGTCGGTAACTCTGTTAGTCCTCTGATACTATTGACATTTTACTGGCCCAAGGCATCCACAATCTAGGGAACTCCTGGACTATATAAATGACCTGTAAGATTTTCCCCAACTCCAGGTTACTCAGATGGATCTGTGTCTTCAACACAGCCTGTATGTTTCATGCCTTCGGGTAGACAGCCATTGATTAATTTATCAATTAGGCTCAGCCAAAGTACTACTGCCCAGTGAGGTAAAGAAGAGCTGCCCCCTCCAGGGCCTTAGTCAGTGCTTGCTTTGCAGTGAGGGAGGGAAACTCACTGATGTCCGGACAGGTAAAGAGGTGACTGTTGTGAGGATATGGGAGAATCTCATGGACAACTAAGAACAAAAAATAAGCATAGTTGGTTTGCCTTAAAACTGGGCTTAAAAATAGAAAGTTGGGAATGGCAGCTACTCTCTGTCCCTCATGGAATAACATGGCCTTTCAACTTCTTTTTTGCTTTTCTCTGCCAACCACCTTTCTTTGCTACTTATCTTTTTTCTTCCCCTAGTAACTGTGGTTGGCATGGGGTTTGGATCCTGTGGTGTAGACATGGTACAATCTCTGTGTTGCAATTCCAAAACTCCCCAACAACAGCTTGACTGGTTCAGCAAGGGTCAGTTACCATTCCTAGCTCAAGTAGCTGTGGCAGGGAGTAGGGTGATTAGTACAAACATGTCTTCCTAAGGTGCATTCTTTCAGCAGAGCCTAGGGAGTGAGCACAATGGGGGGGAGGGGCGGTACTAGGTAACAGTTATAATATATTTCCCTTTTTCCATTAATTTCCACCTCTGGCAGCCTTCTGCTTCCTGATTTCTGGTGCTTGCCCCGTATCAGCGTGGCAGATAAAAGACTTTCCCTGTTACTAGCACCACTTCTTGAAGCATTTATGCACAAACATTATTTTTGTTTTTTCTCCAATTCAACATAGATTTCCTCAATCAGAATGTTTTAAGAGAAAAGCAATGTTGTGATTAACATGCATGAACCTCTGGGGTCACATCACTCCCCACCCGACTTCTACCCCACCAAGACCTGGGACATGGTCTGGTACCCAGCCTGGGGCATGAGCAAGAGCGTAGCTAGTGGTAAGAAGCACAAGCACCAGTCAGTGCACCTGGATTTGAAGGTACAACATGTCAGCAGTAAAGATCGCTCAGTGCATCAGTTTCTATAGCTGTGAAACTGGAACGTTACCTACCACATAAGATCACATAAGAATTAGATTATTTTCTAATCAGGCCAAGGAATCAGCCCAGTGCCTGGGACTTCATAAACACTCATTGAATATTCACAGTTGAGATAGCAGAGGCAACTATCAGAGCCATGGACAAGACAGTGTTGAGTGTTAGGGCGTCAAATGAGAGCTGGAAACTAGGTGGGTGTCTGGTCTAATTCTGATAATATGAGTCTTACTACAATGGTCAGAATCTAAGACAGTTCATTTTGTTTGTTGAATTTTGAAGGAAGATTTGATAATGTCAGGAACTTTGCAGCCCTCAGCTGTGGTGTTTTCCCCTCTGGAATGTAAAGATTTTAATGGATGGAATCCATTAGAATGATCCTAATTCCAATTATTTCTAAGGACGAAATAATTTCCACCTACAGAAGCCATTTTTCATTTTTGCCACATTATTAAGTGTGAGTGGACTCTGTACTATAACCAAAACTTTATCTAGAGGCGCACACTTTTTTATGAGCCAATTAAAAATAGGATTCCTATCTAACCATTTGTTTCTCAGGAAACTTTTGAGGCATTTTACAAAGTGATCATCTCATTACTGCTTCAAGTATTAGGATAGTGGCATACATATGGATGCCAAATAAGATGAGTCTATAGGTCCCCATAAATATACATTTGGATGTTACCCATATAGGTCTAAATTAGGCCTAAATATGATGTCCTTTCACCCACTCTAAAGTTGCACGAGCCTAGCAACTCCATTAACCACTGAATTAAAAAGGCACAATACTGCAATATGCCAACACCTCACTTACCAATACTAAGAACACCAGATATGATTTTTCAGCAAATATGTAAAGGAATCTGAGAACCAAAATAGGTTTTTTCTCTAAAGAAATACAGGGTTTAACTGCCTCCTTTGCTGGTAAATCCAAGACTTAAATATGAACTTGCTCACATTTGTCGCCACAAACACAACGACTTTCTTCCTATGGCCAAGGTGCCACGATGAGCGTCACTCGGCCTACTGCTCTCCACACAGCCTCTGCTTTGGATTTACCCACCGTGAACCATGCACACATCAAAACAGCAGACTCCTTCAGCTAGAAGGGAATACTTTCAAGAATGGATTTAACACTTGATTCCCTAACACAGTTGCAGATCCTGCCAATGTCTCAAATTCTAGATCGGTTCCCTTCTCTATCTCCCTGTAAATGAAAAACAATTGTCGCTACCACTAACCTACACACTAACCTTGTCACTTACAAGCTGCATAACCTTGGTAAACTTCCTAACGTCCGAATTCAAATTTTTCTTTGGCAACAAGAGTATTCCTTCATTATAGAAGGCTGAGAGTCTGAATATTATCACTTGCCGACACTGCCTTGTAGTATCTTCTAAAGCACCCGTGAAGATGTAGTTTCATCACGAAGCATTGACTTAAAAAAGTTTTAAAGCTTACGTTTAGGTTCCTCAGATTATTACTGTTGACAATTTAAATGTCTATGAAAAACCTTCATTCACTACGAAGTGTAAGAATTAAAAACCCCCCACCAAGACAAGCTAGTACTATCGACACGAATAGAGGCTTATAGCACACGCCGCTTTCCAGTGAACGAAGCGGTGCGCGCAGCGCGCTGAACCGGGGAGACCACCGCCCGCACACCGCGGGACACGCGCCGCTCGCGCCACCGCAGCGGGAAATTCCTATTCCAGGCCCGGCTTAGGTCTCACCCCCGCGACAAACACTCAATTTTTCTTAAAAAAAAAAAAAAAAAGTCCAAATCTCGAAACAACTGGTCAACAGACGGATTAAACAGCCGGGCCTTCTCCCCCGACCCCGCGCGGTCGGGACGCCCCGCCCGGAGCCGCCCGCCGGCCCCGCCCTCCCCGCGCGCCGCGGATTCGCCCGGATTTTCCCGCGCCGCCACGGGGCGCGGGGCAGCCCGCCTGGCCCCAGGGTGCACTGCGGCCACGTGCGCGCGCGCGCCTCCACTGCCGAGCGACTGCGGGAAAATTCCAAAAGTCGAAACAAAACAGAAAAGCAATACGAGGCAAAGCCAGATTTTCAAGCCACAGAACCCCGGCGGTGGCGCCCTTTCCGCCACCGCCCAAACTGCTGAAGCAGCTCTGGCGCGGACCACCCGGTAAGAGAGAGGCCGCAGAAGGAGCGCGCGGGCGGCCGCTTCCCCGGGGTCTGGTCGACACGTCAGCCCGGGGACGGCGGTGGGGGCGGGGCGGGAAGACTCGCGAGAACGGCTCCGCGCCCCGCGCCTCTAGGTGGGCGAGCGAGGCCCCGCCGCGGGTAGGAGCTGAGGACGGAGGTGGGGCGGGGCCGGCCTCGGGGGTGGAGCTGGCGGAGGGTCACGCGGCAGGGGGCCCCGGAGAGCTGGGCGCGGGCGCTGGCGCTGGGCGTTTTGGTTCTTCTGGTTCGTGGAGCGCAGGCAGCTACGTCTTCTTAAGAGGCCAGGAGCGAAGCGCTTCCTCGGCCCGGGCCCGGAGGAGCTGGAGAAGCTCGCTTCGTCTCGCCCGTCCCCTCCAGAGCTGGCCGCGCTCCCGCCCCCGCCGCCTCAGGGCGCGGCTGTTGAAGCCCAGCCCTCCAGGTTCCTTCTTCCCGGGGTGGAGGGTGCGGATGGGCGAGCGTCTCCCCGCGACGCTTTCTTTGAACGCCAGGCGAAATCCCGTCCAAAGCCCTTGAGAGATTTTTTTGGGGTGGTGTTTATTTGTTTGCTTTTTTTTTTTTTTTTTTAACATGGGTGCGTTTACAACCGTGAACCCCCTGTGGTCATGTTGTATGGGCTAGAGGTCTGGAGGAGGAAAAAGATTTGGTTTTTGAAACATGAGAAATTTGGGACCAGAATTTTAAGGAAGAGAGGCCGAGGAGTTTTCCAGCAGAGACTTGTCTGTTGTCTGTGCTTTTTCCGAATCCGAAACTGTTGGAAAGCTCTGGGGCTCCGGGGTTCATTGTAACTAACCTGTGTCCCATTTAATGCCTCTTAACTGTGATGTGACAAGGAGGGCATTTTGGGGCCACCCAACTTCAGCTATTTGTGGATGTCACTCACCTTCACTGATGTGCAGCTCAGAGCATTTTTCCATTACTCCCCTCAAGAGGGGAGGAAAGATTGTTACAAATGGTAGAATTCATACCATGTGTTGGGATCATTTATTACATAAGCTTAGATAGAAAACATGTTCATTGTGACTTTGTCCATTAAACTTAAATCAAATTGATGTTTCAATCTAATGTACTGTGCCAGATTCACGTGGAAATAAGCACTCATATACATTACTCATACATGTGTACAAGAAAGACTTCATCAAAAAAGAATTTGCTTTCCCTGGTTATCAAAGGCCTCTTTTCTCAAAGTTAGATCCTGCTTCTTTAGAATTGAACTAATTATACTTTAGTATAGTATGCATTTTAATTCTTGTTTTAAATATTGAGTTATATTCCTCTTGATTTCTTGAAAAACATTTTAATAAGAGTCCGGAAAAGAAAGGCAAACTCTATATTGGAATTTTTTGTTCTGTTCTCTGATGAAAACCATTACCTTGATTGATTGGCTGGGTGTGGAAGATGTGTTGCTTCATGTATGCGAAACTGTGCATGTACGTTTTAAAATAAATGGTATTTTAAACCAGTTCCGTATTTCAGCAGGTAGTTCCACTAACAATTATACAAATTTTGTATTTATGAAAACCAGCTACAGGGAGGCCAGCTTGGCTGGTGGAAGGTTGGGTTGAGTACCTAGGCCCCAGAGTGCATCAGAGAAATCTCAGGTGTGGCAGATCCAAGGTTGGTAGTGGTGGAACCTCAAATAAAGCTCAAAATCAGCACCAAATGGAAGTATAAAATTTTATTTTAGGCTGGGGTGTGTGTATTCTCTGTTATTGTTTATGGATCCTGAATCATTGACTTTTTAATATGAAAGAACACGTGGGGCTGGCCCCGTGGCCGAGTGGTTGGGTTCGCGTGCTCCGCTGCAGGCGGCCCAGTGTTTCGTTGGTTCGAACAATGGCACTGCTCATCAAACCACGCTGAGGCAGTGTCCCACATGCCACAACTAGAAGGACCCACAACGAAGAATATACAACTATGTACTGGGGGGCTTTGGGGATAAAAAGGAAAAAATAAAATCTTTAAAAAAAAAAAGAACACGTGTAGGTGAAGTACATTGAGTTTGCAGTGTTTTAATAAAAGTGTAGTAGAAAGAAGGAAAAACTTAAAAATTCATCAGAAAAATTAGATAATGCAAATCTTGAGCATTTTATTTACTAAATATCAGACCTTTTTTTGGACTCAGTTTGGAGAAACCTCGCAAAGTTATCTGGTCCATTCTCTTAGGCTTTTTGTAGACTGCTGGGTATGTAGAAATCATTTCTTTGTTGAGATCTCTAATATAGGAACATCCATAATCTTCCTGATACCTTTCTCTAGTTACAATAAAGCAGATTTGTATGGAAATCACCTTTATGAAACTATATACCCTGAATTAAGTGATTCTTAGTAAATTTAGTAGATTTTGGAATTGTGCAGTGATAATCACAATTCAATTTTAGAACATTTGTGTCACCCTAACGAGTTTGCACTTCCAGGTTTGTAGTTAATCCTAGCTCTGGGTTTCAGCCTCAGGCAACCATTGATTTGCTTTCTCTCTCTATAGATTAGCTTTTTCTGGACATTTCATATAAATGGATTCATAAACAAATGCTGTCTGTGTCTGATTTCTTTCACTTAGTGTAATGTTTCTGAGATTCATCCATTTGTAGCATGTGTCAGTAGTATGTTTCAGTTTGTCTCTGAATAGTATCCCGTTGTATGGATATACCACATTTCATTTATCCCTTCATCAGTTGATAGACACTTGATTTGCTGTTTTTTTTTTTTTAAAGATTTTATTTTTCCTTTTTCTCCTAAAGCCTCCTGGTACATAGTTGTGTATTTTTAGTTGTGGGTCCTTCTAGTTGTGGTATGTGGGATGCTGCCCCAGCATGGCTTGATGAGCAGAGACACGTCTGCACCCATCTTTTTGTATGTGGATGTCCAGTTGTCCCAGGACTATTTTTGGCAAAAAAAATTGTCCTTTCCCCCCACTTAATTGCCTTGACACTTTTGTCAAAAATCACTTGACCATAAATTATTTCTAAACTCTCATTTCTGCTTCAGGGATCTGTATGCCTGTTCTCATACCAGCGCCACGCTGTCTTGATATGGTAGTTTTATAGTAAATTTTGAAATTGGGCAATATAAGTCTTCTAGTGTTTTTCTTTTTTTTTTATAATTGTTTTGGTTATTCTGGATTCTTTAATTTCTGTATTAATTTTAGTATTAGCTTGTCATTTTTTTCCAAAAAACCTGCTGTGATGGATTTCGAGAGAAACTGCATCAACTCTAGATCTGTTTGGGGGGAACTGCCATCTTAACATGAACATAAATGTCTTTCTGTTTGTTTGGATCTTTAATTTCTCTCAGCGGTGTTTTGTAATTTTCAGTGTACAAATGTTGCCCTTCTTTTTCAGCTTTATTTTGAAGAGTTTCATTTTCAATATCTATTGGGTCAGTAATTATGGCCCCTGTTCCCTTTCTGATTTTGGCAATTTATGTCTTCTCTCTTTTTTTCATTGATCAATGTAGCTAAATGTTTGTTAAGTTTGTTTATTTTTTCAAATAACGAACTTTTTCTTTCATTGATTTTACCATTTCTCTGTTTCCTATTTAATCAATTCCCGCTCTAATCTTTACTATATCTGTCCATCTGCTTGCTATGCGTTTATTTGCTCTTCTTTTTCTACTTTCTTAAGGTAGAATCTTAGGTTACTGATTTGAGACCATTATTCTTTTCTAATGCAGTTGTTCAAAGTTAGAAGTTTCTGTTTAAACACTGCTTAAGCAGCATCCCACAAATTTTGATATGTTGTGTTTCATTTTCATACAGTTCAAGATATTTTCTGATTTTCTTTGTGATTTCTTTTTTGACCCATTGGCTACCTAACAAGATAGAGCTGTCCTTACAAGTAAACAAGTTTTTACTCTTTCCCAAAATGAGCAGATGCACAATCCCAAGAGCCATTTATTTCTGACTGTATTACTTTTCAAAATCATCCATAGTCCCACTGAATATTCCGTTGCCTGAAGACTAAATTGTAAAGTTAACTTCCAACAACTTGTATATAAAATGAAAGTGGGAATGAGAGAGAAGAAAATTTGCTAACATACATAAATACATACATATAATAAGCATATATAAAGACTACTACAGTCCTTGTTCCTGTAGTTGTCCACAAGGCCGTAATTGACATTTATGGCTTCTTTCCACTACCTGTTCTGTATTTCCTCTGCCCTCTGCTGAAGCCTTAGATGGTTGTTTTTTTTACCTGGTGAGTGATCAAACCTTTATTCCTGAAAGATCTGAGCTCTAGAGCCTTCTCTTTCTCCGATTCCTCTCAAGGCAGCTTTACATGTGACTCTATAGGTGGGTCAAAGTAGCATATGCCAATGTGGAATGTGTTGCCTCCAAAATTCAAAAAGGCCCACCCCAGTGTTGTGCTTCTTTGCCTGGTAGATGGTGCACTGTGGAAAACTTATATTCATCTGGAGGCTATCTCAACATGCACCAGACCAGGAATCAGCAAACTATGACCTGTAGGCCAAATCTGGCTAGCTGTCTGTTTTTGTGTGACCTGTGAGGTAAGAATGTTTTTTATATTTTCGAGTGTTTGGGGGCAAAAAAGAGACAATATATTGCCCTAAAGCCAGAATATTTACTCTGTGGACCTTTACAGAAGTTTGCTAACTTCTGTTCCAAATGATTAAACCCCAGGAAGTTCACTGAGATTGGGAGCCCATGAATTTGTGGGGTCTGTCTTCCATCCATTTGTTGGCATGTGTCTTACGGAGGCATCTGAAGTACTTCTACTTCTTGTTCCTCAGGTCCAGTCAGCACCCTGTTGTCCACGTAGTAGACCAGTGTGGTACTTTGTGTTATGTCAAGGCGAGGCTCTCCAGCTCTTGCAGCCCACACTGCTTCCCCAGTGCCCAGCTCCTGCAGCTGGAGTGGCTCCTCTAGCGTGCGGCAGCTTCAACGTGGGTCTCCTGGGTGCTCACCTCTCCTACAGTGCCAGACCCCTGGGTGCTCGGGGCTCTTCCAGCACCTGTTCCTGTCGTGTGCTGTGCCAGTAGCACCCAGCTGCCAACAGTTTACCCCAGCACCTCCACTGGTGATTTTGTGACAGAGTGCCTCTAGTGAGACACCTACTTGTGAACAGCTCGTCATGGTGTCCTACAGGGTGGGTTTCCAACAGGTTCTACTGGGGTAGCACGCACAGTGACTTCGCTGCCATTCAGTGAGCCATGCCTCTGCCCTCTCCAACGTGGTCTGGATCCCATTTTGGGAGGAAAAGAGCGTGCTCGTCCTTGGGCACTGTATCTTAGCCTGAGGAGTAGTGGGTGAACCTTAGTTCTGCCATCCCTATATTATTTAGTTCCCTTTACTTCTGACTAGCCAGTCTCTTGTTCCTCTCATTCTTTGTTATAGTGAATATTCTTTATATTTGTATAAATATATTCAAACCGTATTCAAATTACTGTGTGGTTTCTCTGTCCTGATTAGACCCAGACTGATCCATCACCTTTGCTTCCAGCTTCCTCAAGAAATAGTGAATGGTGGGAGTGTTTAGCCTATTCATTTTCTTGAATTGTGAGTAAAACCTAGAGTTACTGACAATTCTTATGTGACAAAAGGTAGGTTTTGGTGAGAATATGTCAGGCTTTCGGATAGTGATGAATTGGGTTTTATATCTCCTTTATTCCTTCCTAAGCCTTTGAAAATTAGAAACAATACAGGTACCACAGGAAGTGTAGTTAGGGAGTAAGGAGGGGAGAGGGAGGGGAAAGAAATTAAGCCATGGTCAGCATTGTGGTGTCCACTGGGCAGGACCCCCAGATGACATGATTTGACATCTGTCTGATTATGCTTCTCATTACCTTTTACCCCCAGGTTTTCATTTTTCAGATTTCTGGGATTGTTTTTTTTCATTTTCCTCTAGAGGCCCAATGCTGATTTTGTAATAGACAATATATATGTCATACACACATTTTATTTAAATTTAATCTATTTTTAGCAGAATCTGAGATCTGGGATTTGGTACTCTGGTGACTACCCGTAAGACAGTTTGAGACTGCTGTTTTTCACACACACACAAAATGGTTCAGGGCAGGCCTTGTCTAAGAATATGAATTTGGCTCTGTGATCTCTTACCTGGTCAGGATTGAAGGTGCAGAATTGTTAACCTGTTTTGCTTCTGTTTTAGGAATTTGGAGGTGCTATTTGCCTTAATGACTTCCAGCATCCTCCTGGGGCTGGTTCCTTTTCATTGTTGTTTTGTTGTTTATTTAAAGCAATCCCATTATCCTTGTACTTAACGCTAACCCTGTCTCTTTGATTCTGCTTTGTACATTCATGTGCTGGTCTCATAGATTTCCTTCTCAACTTCTGATTCCTTGATGGTCATTTCTGGTTATGAATAATGGCGTTTCCTCTGTCCTTATTCATTCTAGCTCATACTATTGTCTTGTGTGTGTTTGCCTTATTTCCATAACTCTTGGCCAGCTTCTTCAGGATTGTTGGCCTTTGCTGGGTGCCTACCCAGCATCCTCTCCTCCTTTCCTCCTTTCTAACAGGGCCTAGATTCTCTTTCAGTAGTCACCATTGTATAGACTTCAGGGAGCATTGATCTCACATCTAGCTTCTGTGGTGGACTCTGATTGGCTTAAAACAGTCATTCTTAAAATTAGACAATAAAATTTGCACAGTCACAGTCATTGGCTAGGGCATGGCATAAGCTTAAGCAAGTGCAGTCTGAATCTTATGAAGTCTCTTACTTGGGATGTTAGAATAGAAGTGTATCCTCTCTTTTTGGGTGGTATGGTGTGTAATGTGACTCCTGTAATGACTGAGCTATTTTGCTCTCATGAGGGGAGCAGGACAGAGAGATGAATCAACTGTGAAGTCTGGCCTATCTTTAGGCCTGCCAGTTCCTTGAACCGATAAACTCCTTTTATTTTTTTAGCAGATTTGATTGGTGTGGCAGACACATTAATTGCTTACTAAATATCTCTATCCTCCCTAACCTTTCCCAGTTCACTTGCAGCTAGGTAGGGCCATGTGATAGTTCTAGCCAGTAGGTTTTAAGCAGGTACTTCCAGGTAGAAACATTTAGTAGTAGATTCATGACCTTCTGATTATGGGGGCCAGGTGCTGAGATGTCAGAGCACCCATCATCGTGGATCCATGAGTGGGCAACCCCTCTCCTGCCTTCCCCCACCCACGCATACGTTGAACATAGAGCATGAGCAGAAAGTTAACACAGCATAATTTAGCCTGTCTCTTGATGAGGAGCTGGGTTTCAGTGACTAGAAATCAGCAGCATCCTAGAATAATTCCTAGTGTATGTGGTGTACACAATGCATGCAGATCACACACTCTGATTAATTGGTAAGACTTACACTTTCCTGGGGCTGGCCCCGTGGCCGAGTGGTTAAGTTCGCGCGCTCCACTGCAGGCGGCCCAGTGTTTCGTTGGTTCGAATCCTGGGCGCGGACATGGCACTGCTCATCAGACCACGCTGAGGCAGCGTCCCACATGCCACAACTAGAAGGACCCACAACGAAGAATATACAACTATGTACTGGGGGGCTTTGGGGAGAAAAAGGAAAAAATAAAATCTTTAAAAAAAAAAAAAAAAAAAAAAAAAAAAAAGACTTACACTTTCCTGAAGGAATCATTTGTTCTTAGCCCTGGCTTTCTGAACTTGGGGTACCCAAACATGACCTTGTCCAGCATGGATTATGATGATTCCTTAGCCTATCCCTGCAGATGGGAGTTTGTAATAAAAGGCTATTAGAATGTATATTTGGACATGTCCAATTTCTAGTGAGATCTAATTTCTGCTTTTATTTGAAGCTGTTAGCTATGTTAGCTACGTATCTGTAATTATAGGCCTTGAGAGTGAGTAAGCCTGTATTAGTGGTGTAAAAGCAAGACATTTTATTTATCAAATAGTATTTTCTGCACTATTTGGCACTCAGAAGAATCTCCTGTTTCTGATTCTGGTCCGTGTTATTGGATTTCTTGGTCATTACACTAAAAACAATTGGCAAAGCTAATGAAAGTTTTGGTTACTAAGTATTTTGACGAATCAGTATTTTTTTTGAAACTATGCAGCCAATTTTAGCAATAACAAACATAAAAACGTTTTTATATGAAATGCTGTAATAAGATTGATTTTATTTTAAAACTAGTTATAAGTTAAGATAAGTGCAGTGGAAAATGTCTTGAATTTTGGTAGTGACATTCCTTTGGAGGTATTAAAAGCCAGAAATTTATTTCATTACATGAAAATTTCTGGTATCTCCATTTAGTTCCACAAGTGTGTGCTGTACACATCTAATGTATGCCTAACACTGTACTAAGTCCTTTTAGTTTTAAAATAATTTGTCTAATTTGTTTAATTTTAAAATAATTTGAGTTTTTAAAGAATTATCTTCTTGAGACAAAATGGTGAAAATGGGATAAGTCTTTGAAAATATTCTTATGCTTGAGCAGAACCATCTTTGGTTACATTGTTCTGTGGCCACAGTGGCTATGACTAGCTGAATTTACATTAGTTATTTTTAAAAACATTTTAATTGAGGTATTATTGATATACAGTTAGCTGCACATATGTCAAAACACATCAAATTGTATGTGAATATGAATATGTCCCTTGAAACCGTCACCACAACTAAGGTAACGAACACGTATATCACCCCCACAAATTTCCTGGTACCCTTATGTCATCCTCCTTCTTATTCCACTCCACCCTGCCCCTCTTTCCCGGGCAATCATTAATCTGCTTTCTATTATTATAAATTAGTTACATTTTCTAAAATTTTGTACAAATGGAATCGACAGTATGTACTCTTTTGTCTTTTTTCACTTAGCACAATTGTTTTGCGAGTTGGCCATGCTGTGGCGTGTATTAACAGTTCATTTCTTTTTATTGCTGAGTATTAGTTCATTGTTTGGATATAGCACAGTTTATCTTTCAAGATAGTTTTTTCTATGCACATAAAACTTATGAATATTTATATACAACTCTTTGTATGAACATATGCTTTCATTTCTCTTGGGTAAAAATCTAGGAGTGGAAGGGCAAGATTGCAGGGTAGATGAAAGTTTAACTTTTTAAGAAATTCCGAAACTATTTTCAAAAGCGATTGTACCATTTTGTGTTCCCACCCGCAGGGTAGGAGAGTTTCCAGTTGCGTCATATCCTCTCCAGTACTCGGTATGGTTGGTCTTTTTAATTTTAGACATTCTAGTGGGTATGTAGTGATATCTCCTAGTAGTTTTAAATTGCATTTCTCTAATGCAAGTCCTTTGTCAAATACATGATTCACGAATGTTTTTTTCTCAGTCTGTGGCTTCCCTTTTCATTTTCATAATGGTATCTTTTGAAGAGCAAGAAGTTTTAATTTTGATGAAAGCCAGTTTATTGATTATTTTACTTTGAGTTTGTGCTTTTTGTGTCCTATTTAAGAATTCTTTGCCTAACCCAAGGTTGCTAAGACTTTCTCCTATGTATTCTTTTAGAGATTTTATAGTTTTTAGCTCTTACGTTTTGGGTCTGTGATCCATTTTGAGTTCATTTTTATGTATTGTATGAGGAAAGGATTCAGGTTAATTTTGTTTTTTTTTTTTTGAGGAAGATTAGCCCTGAGCTAACTACTGCCAATCCTCTTTTTGCTAAGGAAGACTGGCCATGAGCTAACATCCATGCCCATCTTCCTCTACTTTATATGTGGGACGCCTACCACAGCATGGCTTTTGCCAAGCAGTGCCACGTCTGCACCCGGTATCTGAACTAGCAAACCCCGGGCCACCCAGAAGCAGAACGTGCACACTTAACTGCTGCACCACCAGGCCGGCCCCTGAGGTTAATTTTTTTACATATGGCTTTCCAATGGTTCCAGCACTATTTCTTGAAAAGAGTATTCTTTCCCTATTGAATTGCCTTGGAACTTTGTCAAAAATCATACAATGTATTTGTGACTCTATTTCTGAACTCTTTTTTCTGTTCTATTGATCTATATACATGTTGTATGCTTTGATTAGTGCATCCTTTTAATAAGTCTTGAAATCAAGTAGTGTGAGTCCTGCAACTTCATTCTTTTCAAAGTTATTTGACTATTCTAGGTTATTTGTATTTACATTTTAGAATTAGCTTCTCCATATCTCCAAAACCCCTCCTGAGAGTTTGACTGAGATGGCATTGAATCTGTAGATCAGGTTAGGAGAATGGATGGCCGAACAGTCCTGAGTTTTCTGAGTATTCTCTCTTTCATCGTGAAGTGTAATGTGAGCGCTAGGTTTTTTGTAGATACCTTTTGTCAGGTCGAGGAAGTTTCCCTGTATTCTTGATTTGATGAGTTTTTATCATGAATGGATACTAGTTTTTGTCACACGCTTTTTCTGCCCCCATTGAGGTACACTTACATACTTGGAGATTCTATTCGAATTTAACTTTGACTGCCTTTGCTGTGATTCTGGGGTTGTTCTCCACAATTGTCATTTATTTTAGAATGCAAGCCGGTGTGTCCGTAATAGGGCTCAAGGTCGTTACTTTCGCATTTGTCAGCCAACTCTGAGGGACAGGAATCTTTGAACTTTGGAAGCCTAGATTCTTAGTTGGCTGAGGCATCTATTTATTTATCTTGGCATTCATTTAACAAATATTGAACACTCTGTTAGTCAAAGTAAATGCTGGTTGTGATAACAAATTCCTAAATCTCAGTGGCTTAACATAATACAAGTGCTAATTTTTGCTGATGTCACAGTCTCCTGTATGATAGATGTCTTTTTTATGCAGTTTTCCTTGGTGCAGATTTCATGCAATCTCCTGGATCTGGCCTCCTTCCGTTTCCTAGCTGCACTGACTCAGAGGCCTTCGCTTCCAGCCTTGTGTACTGGGGGAGAAGGTAGAAGACAGGGTGTTTCAGGGGCCAGGCCTGGAAGTAGCACACATCACTTATGCCCTCATTCCTTTGGTCAGAACTTAGTCATATGGCCAGCCTCACTACCAAGGAGCTGGGAGTACTCAGTTGCCCCCAGATGTGGAGAGCACTGTTAAACTCAGTCACACCTGCCTGTTATGTATCAGGCACTGTGCTGGGTGCTGGGGATGTAACAGTGAACAAAACAGACTTGGTTCCTGCTCTGGCCAAGCTTATCTTCCAGGATAGACTGGGGAGAAGGGTGTCATGGCATCCTTGGGTATTTGGTAAAACAAGAATTGCTTAGTGTCTTCCGTTTGCCATTGGCCAGATAATTTCTCTTGCTTGACACAATTAAGGTAATAATTTTCATAAGAAAAAACAAACCTGTTGATTCATGAACAGGAATCATAGTATAATGGAAGCATTAAAAAAAGTCACCAAAATTGTTTTCAACCTTGTAATGGTATTACAAATAGATTTTTATAAAACGAACATAGTAGAGATGGTAAAGCAGAGACCATATCTGCCTGGCAGATATGTTTTGTATGGCTTGCGTGGTTTTAAGATTTTTTTGTTGTTTACTAACATTTAAACACTAAGCAATTTCACCTTAAAAAATCCATCTTTTCAGCCGTGTTTTAGATGAAAGTCAATCAGACAGCACTAAATCTTCCTTCTGCTTTGGCAGGAGCTGAGTTCTGGCTGTCTTCTTTGGGTAGTGCTTTGTCTTTCAGTTGCCTCAAGCCCGTTTGATTGTTTTACTCATTTCACTTACCCATTGTGGGCATCTGAATTTATGACTTTTGTCTAATTTACTGACTTTTGAGTCATTTTGAAATGAATTCAGTTGTCAAACTAACACTTAGGGAAAAAAATGGGAAGTTCAGAACAGATTTATTATACTTATTGGGAAATTACTATAATATTCTATGTTCTCTGGTGAGTTCAAAGTTTCATACTTGTAAAAAAAAAGTTTATGATTATTATTCCTGAACAGTAGTATAGTTATGCCCTTTGGAAATCAGAGCTTTTGTTCTGTTGACTTTTTTAATTCATTGATTTTATAAGCATAGATATTTTTTCTTTGTACTTCCTTTGGTTTCTTGGTTCATTTCTAACATTACTTTGGTCACAAGCCCTGTTAAATATGTTTTGCACTTTCCAAATTATTTTCATATAGATTGTATGTGATTCATACAGTAACCCTATGTGCCAAGGTAAGACAGTCATTAAAAAAAAAAAGAAAGGGAAACCTTTTCCAAAAAATTAATTTAGACCAGGATTGGGGGTTCCTGAGAGATTTCCCAAAACGAGGATAGCTGCTGAAGGACTTCTGGGGTTACTTCTGTTTGTGCAACTTTTAAATATGTCTTAATTATTATGGCATGATACTCTCTTCAGTTACTAAAAGAAAGCGTTTCTACTTACCAAGACTCAACTGCTTTTAGCAGAAAATATTCACCTTCAATAATTTCTCTTTGAAATGTTTACAGAGAAGGAAACTGAGGTTAGTGGCAAAGCTGTTGACTCTTACCCCGGGAAACTGACTCTTGTCTGGTGCTCTTTTCATTGCACCAGCAGCCCCATGTCCAAGGGTTGCTGACGCTTCCTATCAAAATATTCTTAAGCAAGTCTTTGGCAGGCTTTTTCGTTGCATCTTTCTACTGTATAAATAGAGGCATTACAAGAAATGTAATTTTTGAATACTGCCTAACCAATTTCTGTTTGGTAACGTGCCCTGAGACCCTCAATGAATGCCAACAAACAAATTAGATCCACAGTGTATTTGATATGCATATCTTTTTCCCCAAACAAAATTTGAATTCCACAAACACAAATTGAGTCATTTTCCAAATGTTTGTATATGAATGGAAGTTTTTGTCCTATCCTTCTGTAACCAATACCATAAAACTTTTGAAGGTCCATGATGCGTTTGTTGTACAATGTTAATCCAAAACAAAACTTTATCCTGACTAAACTTGTAGCTGTAGAGAGATACTAAACTCATTTCCATTGATCAGTACAACATGTTTGTACCAACCAGATCTAAAGAATGTGTCAAGGACTGCCATGCTGTAAAGACCTTATTACAGTTGTAAACACAAGTGCAGCTGTTACAAATCTAGCAAAACCTCAGATTAAACAATTTAAAATTTTACTGAAGATGACATTCCAGACCCATTTTTCATAATATAAACACTCTGGGACGTGCCTTTGAAATGAGTGGGATTGTCATCAATGTTAATGCCACTGAATTCAAGGCTTGGAAGTCATTTCTTCTCTAGCATTATTTTTGCTCCCAATTTTGAAATAAAATATGCTTTTAGTCTGAAGTATGGCATGTTTGTTCACAGCCTGAAAAAATTTGCTCCTGTTACTTTTGAATTGTAGGAATGCAAAAATATAGTGTTTTATTCTTTCTTTATGATCTTTTAACTTAAATGAGTTTGTTAGAATTAAATTTGACGAAAATTAGCTGTTAATGGAATCCAATTGCATTGGTCAATTAAAACAAGAAAAGACTAAAAATAGTTGGTATTTTAGGATTGTATTGGTTTGACATTTTTGAAGCTATATTTAAGGAAAGATTTTATTCTAAATGATTCTGAGTACATTAATTGTGGTCTTTTCTTTCAGCTAGACCAGATGGGACAAGCCTTCGAAATCTGTACCACTCTAACTTTTTTTCTTCTCATTTTCCACTTAGTGGGATGACTGGTGAGGTATCAGTGTGGCAATATAGTATTTTCTAGAGCTACGTTCTGTGCTCTGATTTCCTATGAAATCTTCTATGATTTTTGTCAAATTTCAGAGTGTTAAAGGGTCTCCTGGAAGCTCTTTGAGAGAACTTGGCCAAATAGTTTGGAAGGGTGGTGGTTTTGTTTTTGTTTGCTTCTTTATTGGTGACCGCATTTTAAAATTCCATTTGCCTTTACTGGATTGCTTAACTGGACTTTGGGGAAAGCCTATAAATTGGGTAATAAAGCAGTTAAATGACTATTGACAAACTACCCCTAGTCCTTGATTAAGAAGAGGCAGCATTTATCAAAAGAAGACAGTTGCATCTCTCTCATTGACCTTTGTTCTTTCATTTCTGTTAAACATTTTTCTGATCAGGAGAATTGAAGGCAGTCATTGTCAAATATCATGTTGTAACCTAAAGTTGGTAATTGTGGAAGCACGGAGCTGATAGGGTAGTCCCTTATTCAGAACAACTCTGGATATTTTATCAACATAGAACCTTGGTATACCACAGTGCCTGCTGCTGCTGTTGCTCGTCCCTCCTCCTTTCTTTTCTTTTACTTATTTTTTTTCTTAATTTAAAAGTTTGTGGAGGTTTCTTTTTTAAAAAATTTTTGAAAAATCTTATTTGGTTGAGGTCACAGTGGTTTGCAACATTGTGTAAATTTCAAGTATACATCATTATATTTCACCTTCTGTGTAGACTGCATCACGTTCACCAGCCAAAGTCTGGTTTCCATCCGTCACCGGACCTGTGTGCGCTCCTCCCATCCCTCCCCCTTTGGTAACCACCAGTCTGTTCTCTTTATCTTTGTGTGTGTTTGTTTGTCTGTCGTTGTGGAGTTTTCTTTTAACTCTTTTGGCATTTACATAAAATTCGGTATTTTGAGAAAGAAATCTGGGCAGATATAAATAGCCCCTTCCTTTCCTGTTCAAAAGCTTTTTTGCAGTCATCCTAGGATTTTCCCTCGTTATCATCTGTCTTTTACACTTTCTGTGATATTGGGTCTCCCTCTTATTGTATTCTCTTTCTTGATTTACTCCCTGCTTTTGTTGGAGCACATCCTCTAGCATCTTTTTAAAACAGTGTACGGGAGGTGAGTTATTTCTGGCCACTGCCTATTGAATGTGTCGTTTTCCCGTTCACACTCCATAGATAGTTCGTCGGGATATAGAATTCCAGGTTGGACATGAGCACTTGGTTAGCCCTTTCAGTTTGGGAGCTCTTGTCTTTTAGTTCTCAGAAAATTTTTGTTGGTTAGATCCTCCCCTTGATTTTCTTTGGAGCTGCTTTATTTGGAGTTTGACCTCCAGGACTGCTTCTCTGATTTTCTTATCTTTCCCCTGTTTTCCATCACATTGTCTCTTTGCTCGACTTTTGAGACTTTTTTTCAACTTTAAATTCTTTCTTTTCTATTGAGTTTTCATTTCTGCTACTGTATTTTTAATTTCTAATACCATTCTCTGAATGTTCTTTTTGTTAATATTCTCTTCTTGTTGTGTGGATATAGCATTATCTCCTCTCTACTGTTAAAGATATTAATGTTGTGACTTTAAACATCATTGTGATTCCATGTTGCTCTTTATTTGTATATTTTGATTTCCTTCTTCTGTGTTGGAGGTTTCTTCGGATAGCTGGTAATCAGTCCTTGGTTATCTGCTCACATTTAGAACAGGGACTAAAAAGGTGATTCGAAGCTCTGAGAGCGTGAGAGGCATTTAACTGACTTTTAGATTCCCATTAAGATCTGGTTGGGCCGAGTGTTGGGGAACCCTCTCATGTCAGTATCTTTCGGTCTTTACTCTTAGGCCTATCAGAGTTGCTTGTCATCTGTAAGTCAGACTATCCTTGTTCTAGGTCCTGAGTCGCGTAGAAAACTCCCGGGTAGGGGGAGGCATGTTTCAGCATTCGGTATTCAAGTTTACACATTTTTATTTACCCCTAAATCCCCCGCTCCCGCCCTCCGGTTTTGGAACTGTAGCCCTGCTCTGAACTGTGTCTGTTGACTCCTGGTCCAGAGATCCATTGTTCTATCGTCTCCAGAGGACAAACCACCTCTCTTTGGTCAGGTTGGGGGCTGGGCTGCCAGGAGTTGCAGTGGAGATGTAGGGTCTAAGTGCCTCTTAGACAGACTTTACCGTTGACCTTATTTTAGGTGCCCTTTCGTCCCTATTTCCGGATGTCTCTGATGTCCTCACTTCCTGATCTTATTGGGGGTCCACTGATAGAAAGTGGGATGTAAAATGGGCTGGTGTTAGCTTTCCTGCTGTCCTTGTCAGATTCAGTTTTCTCCAGTCTATTAAATCAGCTACCACTTGTCTATCTGTTTTCTACCTTGTGAAATTCTATTGCTATTTTCTCTTTTTCTATTCTTATCCTTGTTAGTTTATGCCTTAAAAAATGAAAACTAAATTCCTCGGGGCTGGCCTGGTGGCACACAGGTCAAGTTTGCATGCCCTGCTTTGGTAGCCCAGGGTTTGCCAGTTCAGATTCCAGGTGAGGACCTGTATACCGCTTGTCAAGCCATGCTGTGGTGGGCGTTCCACATAAAATAGAGGAAGATGGGCATGGATGGTAGCTCAGGGCCAGTCTTCCTTAAAAAAAAAGAAAACTAAATTCCTTTACTGTCATTTAGTAGGATTTCAGGAAGGAATGAAAGCATACATCTGTGTTCAATCTGCCATCTTTATCTGGAAATTCCTCCAACAAGCGCCTCTCTTTTTCTTCCTTTAATGCTTTATTTTTAAAGTTGAAACTTTTCATCCATCTGTATTTTCTCCCTAAAATGGTTAGCTGGTTATTCCAAATCATTTTTTGGAATTTCTGATTTGTATATAACTAATAAAGTGAGATTACCAATAGTGACATTTCTAAATGCAACTATGCTACCAGCATGGTGTTCCTTTCTATTTGCCTACAGGTTTGATAGAGGGATGATGATATTAATTTATCGAATGAACATTTATTAAATGGCTGCCCTGTGCATAGCATTGCACCAAGCTCTACTGTAATAGTGAAGTACTAAATAGAAACAGGTAGGCTGGAATACCAAAAAGACGTGTTAGGAAAAGGATTCAAGCAGTCTTCTGAAACTTTGGATTGCTATGAGACAGTAGCTATAGACAGATCAGTTGAATTGTAGAGCAAACAGGTCTAGATGATCTTTTTGAACAAAGGTGTCAAGAAGAACATCGGTCGAAGGGTTGATTGGTAGGATCCATAGATGTCCTTGTCCTGTAGGTGGTTGGAGGTAAGATTCTAGGGCTTAGGACAGGTGATTGGGCTGAAGTTAAAAATTTAGGGATCACAGGTAGAAGCTAAGGATACGGAAGTAAATGGAATGGTACGTGGAAAGTGAGATGAAAGAAGGCAGAAGATGGAATCCCATGGGCCACTAACATAGAAGGGTTTTTGGAGAAAGAAGAACCTTCTGGGCAGATTGAAGGTGTACTCTGCAGCTTCTATCCTTACAGAAAGGTCCAAGTAAAATGAGACTAAGCATGAGGAAGCACCTGGGAAAATTATTTTTACTGAAAGATTTAGAAAACAAACGGTTTTGTATTTTTAAAAAAACTGCTCCCTGTTTCTTGGAGAATATTCATCCCAGTTATGGAAGCATTGATGTATATAGAGAGAGTTGATGGTCGTCTTAGCCTGAATGATTGTGATAATTGTAGAAAATAGACTGGATAAGACCAGGGCTGGAAGAATTATGGGTTGGAGTGCAACCTGGGAAGATTAAAATATAAGAATATGGGGTTCTTTTTCTGGGAATGGATGTTTGGTGATGTGAATTAAGAAAGTGGATTGATTAATGTGTTAGGGGTCCCTGTGACCAGCCCTGGGTTTGATGATTCACTAGGAAGACTCACAGAATTCAGCATATCATTGTCCTTGTGGTTATGATTCATTACAGGGAAAGGATACAAAGCCAAATTAGCAAAGGGAAAAGGTGCATGGGATGAAGTCTGGAGGAAACCAGGCACAAGCTTCTAAGAGTCCTTTCCCTGTAGAATCACACAGGGCACACTTAATTCCTCCAGCAGAATTGTGACATGTGAGAAATGTCGTCCATCAGGGAAGCTCATTAGAGATTCAGTGCCAAAGAGTTTATTGGGGGCTGGTCACTGGTTGTTCTCTGCCTACCAGATCCCCAAATTCTAGACCCTCAGAAGGAAAGCAGACGTTCAGCATAAATCGCATTGTTTGTGCAGATGGTTTAGGCACAGCGAGTCCCTCTTAGCAGTCAGGGAGCTGGGGACTCTCCCAATATCCAAGTGTCCAGACTCTTGCTGAGGGCTAAGTTGACAGGCAGGCCTAAGGGGAGCAGTCTCAGGCCTGCTGTGTTAGCTCTTTTCTGCACAATCATTTGAGGAGGTAAGAAGCCGTTTTTGAGGGCCAAAGCTAAGTTGTTTTTTAATTGAGTTCATAATAGTTAACATCAATGTGAGATTTCAGTTGTACATCATTTCTTGACTGTCACCACAAAGTGCTCCCCTTCACCCCTGGTGTCCCCCCCACCCCCCTTCCCCTGGTAACCACTGAACTGTTTTCCTTGTCCCAGTACTTGTTTATATTCCACATCTGAGTGAAATCATCTGGTGTTTGTCTTTCTCCGACTGGCAAAGCTAAGTTTTAATCTTGGTAAATTTCAGAGGTGTCTTATGGCAGGGTTAATGTCTTACTCAGGTGTAAGCTGGTGGAGTGGTAAGAATATGGTGTGAGAAAGCTAAGCCTCTAGAAGATTTTGAGTTAAGGGTGAGAAATGTAGTCCATGGAATATGGACTCATGATAAGAAAGCTGGTTATGGGAGAGTGGAGGCTTGTTCTATAGACTGAATTTTGTCCCCTTGTCCCTGTTTCACCTGTTAAAGCCCTAACTCCCAATGTGACTGTATTTGGAGATAGGGCCTTTAGAGAGAGAAAGTTAAATGAGGTCATGAAGCTGGGGTCCTAATCTGATAGGATTAGTGGTCTTATAAGAAGAGAAAGAGAAATCTCTTTCTCTCTCTACTGTGCACAAGGAAGAGGTCTTGTGAGCACACAGAGAGATGGCGGCCATCTCCAAGCCAGGAAGAGGATCCTCACCAGGAATGAAATCATTCAGACCTTGGGCTTTCCAGCACCTAGGACTGTGAGAAAATAAATTTGTGTTGTTTAAGCCACCCAGTGTGTGGTTTTTTGTTATTGCAGCCTGAGCAGACTAAGACAGGTTGAGATCAGACTAGGTCCCCAGCTTTGTCAAGGTGAGCTCTGTGTGGAGGAAGAGAATATTAACATGGTGCTGGGTTTTTGTTTTTGTTGGGTTTTTTGTGCTTTCTTTGTTTCTCTTTTTGTCTGTTTGCTTTTTAAACTTAGCTAACTTATCCACATACCACGCTTTTTGATTTAGCATAAGTCATTAACCCAAGGTTCTCATCTGTGCCATGCAGTACCAGAGGCAGTAGCTGCGTTTGATGATGTAAATGAAAATTAATTGAAATTAAATGAAATTAAATATTCCGTTCCTCAGTTACACTAGCCATATGTCATGTATTCACTAGCTGTATGTGGCTGGTGGCTATGGTATTGGACAGCATAGATATGGATAGAACATTTGCACCATTGCAGAAAGTCTTGCTGGGCAACACTTTTCTAGGTAGTTGCCTCACATCTCTCCCTGTTTATTTTCAGTCTCAGTGGTTCTGACCTTTTCCAGGTTCAAGGCATACTTATGAATACTAAAATTTTTGGTGAGTATCCTTAAAGGTTTTAAAACAGTAACACTAAAAAACGAACAGCAATTACAGTGCAAAGTCTGCTAAAGTGTAATATGTTAAACTGAGTCTATAACAGTATCTGCGATTATGATCTGTTCATTCGGTCATGCTTCTCTAGTACGTACCTTTAGAAGAGATGTTTTCTACCCCTACAGGGCTTGCCTATGTATTTGTGGTACAAAGAACTTGGATAAGCACGCGTTTGTTCTCTGACAGCTGCTTCTCTGTTTCACTCTGCTCTCTCCTGGAGGTGGTAGGTACAGATGCTTTAGAAAGAAGCATCAGTAACCAGGCTGCTCTGCTGAGAGCTGACTAGTATGAGGAATCACAGGCTGAAGGCAGGTCAGTGAAGGTGGCAAATCTGGCATCATTCGGAATGATTGTTTCGTGGGATGATAAAAAGCATAACATTGGTCAGAAGGGTCAGAGTTCTCCTTGGTACCTACCCCACCAGTTCATGTCATCGTATGTGGAAGCTGTTCTTGAAAATTCTCAAAACAACCCTGTGAGGTAGGTATTATCCCACTCCAGAAGCCAAGAAAAAGGCAGCACTCAGAAATTTTGTATAATTTGCCCCAGGTCGCTGAACTGGTGAATAGAGGTGCTGGATTCAAACCTTCCCAACACAGCTCTTGTTTTCCCGTGATTCCTTGGCTGGGCTTGGCCAGGGGGCCCTTCTCCCACTGGGTGGGAGCAGCTCTCTCAAAGCTGCGTTCTGTGTGAAAGGGGTTGTCGGTAAATTCCATACACATTTAGAGTATAGACTGAATAACCTGGAAGGGGGTATTTCTTTTTTATTTTAAGGGATTGTTGTTATTTTTATTTTAATTACCTTGAAAACACAGAAAAAATTTTAAAAAAGAAAAAATCACTCATAATACTAGCACTAATTTTGGAATCATTTAAAGACTTTTCCTGTGCTTATACAGACATTTTTACAAAAATGTTATCCCGCTATTATACATATTTGTCTGCAACTTCCTCATTTTTTTACTTTTATTTATTTTTGATGTAATTTTATTTATTTATTTATTGAGGTCACATTGGTTTATAACATTGTGTAAATTTCAGGTGTACACATATTTTGGCTTCTGTATAGACTGTATCATGTTCAGCAACAATAGTCTAGTATTCTTTTTTTTTTAAGATTTTTATTTTTTTCCTTTTTCTCCCCAAAGCCCCCCAGTACATAGTTGTATCTTCTTAGTTGTGGGTCCTTCTAGTTGTGGCATGTGGGACGCCGCCTCAGTCTGGCTGGATGAGTGATGCCGTGTCCTCGCCCAGGATTCGAACCAACGAAGCACTGGGCCGCCTGCAGTGGAGCGCTCGAACTTAACCGCTCGGCCACGGGGCCAGCCCCTAGTATTCTATCACCATACATATGTGCCCCTTTATCCCTTTGGCCCTCCCCCCACTCCCTTCCCCTCTGGTAACCACCATCTTTTCTCCTTATCTAGCTATTTATTTGTTGGTTTATCTTCCACGTATAAGTGAAATCATATGACGTTTGTCTTTCTCTGTCTGACTTATTTCGCTTCCCTCAAGGTCCATCCATATTGTCACAAATGGCACGATTTTGTCTTTTTTTATGGCTGAGTAGTATTCTGTAGTGTGTGTGTGTGTATATATATATATATATATATATATATATATATATGCCCTATCTTCTTTATCCGTTCATCAGTTGATGGGCACTTCGGTTGCTTCCAGGTCTTGGCTATTGTGAATATTCCGCCATGAACATAGGGGTGCATGTATCTTTTCGAATGAGTGTTTTCATGTTCTTTCGATAAATACTCAGAAGTGGAATAGTTGGATGATACGATATTTCTCTTTTTAGTTTTTTGAGGGATCTCTGAACTATTTTCTATAGTGGCTGCACCAGTTTGCATTCCCATCAGAAGTGTATGAGGATTCCCTTTTCTCCACATCCTCTCCAACATTTGTCATTTCTTGTCTTGTTAATAATAGCCATGCTTACAGGTGTGAGGTGATACCTCATTGTAGTTTTGATTTGCATCTCCCTAATAATTAGTGATGTTAAACATCTTTTCATGTGCCTGTTGGCCATCTGTAAATCTTCTTTGGATAAATGCCTGTTCATATCCTTGGCCCATTTTTTGATTGAGTTGTTTGGTTTTTTTGTTGTTGAGTTGGCTGAGTTCTTTATATATTTTGGAAATTAACTGTATTGGATATGTGATTTGCTGATATTTTCTCCCAGTTGATGGGTTGTCTTTTCGTTTTGTTGATGGTTTCCTTTGCTGTGCAGAAGCTTTTTAGTTGGGTAAAGTCCCATTTGTTTATTTTTTCTTCTGTTTCCCTTGCCTAAGGAGATGTGGTATTCAAAAAGACCCTTCTACGACCAACATCAAAGAGCGTACAGTCTATGTTTTCTTCTAGGAGTTTTATGATTTCTGGTTGTATATTCAAATCTTTAATCCATTTTGAGTTAACTTTTGTGTATGATACAAGATAATGGTCTACTTTCTTTCTTTTGCGTGTGGCTGTCCAGTTTTCCCAGCACCATTTATTGAAGAGACTTTTCTTTCTCCATTGTATGTTCTTGGCTTCTTTGTCGAAAATTAGCTGTTCGTAGACGTGTGGTTTTGTTTCTGGGCTTTCAGTTCTGAGCAACTTCCTCATTTGACTGAAGAATTTAGGATGAACATCTCTCCAAGTCAGTCAGGAATATTCTTTGTGCAGTTAACTGCTCTGTTATTTTAAAAATGTATTTTTTAATGGTTATTCTTATACTCACTTTAGCCACTTTCCTGCATTTTAGCCTCTAGGTCTATTTTTTCTTTGAGTGGTGTTACTAAGAAACAATTGCAAGAGAGGAACAAAGTCTTAAATTGGTGGCACTCAGCACCAAATAATTCCAGATGTTTGCTTTTCTCTGCATATAGAAAGAACCTACTCTGATGCTGTGTTGTTCGTCTCATCTTCCCTTGTCTTTCTTTCTCTCCCATTTCATTTAACTCTAACCTTAGTCCCAGACTTGCTTTGTGCAGTCCTTGGCCTGCTACTGTGATATCTCTGCCATTGGTTCTCGCTCCAGCTCCCTAGTCACTGATGTGTCTCTTGGCAGGGAATGGAAATGACGGTGGTCCTCTCACTTGACTCAGGAGCACCCCAAGGTGGCAGTAATGTTTGGCGTAACCAGTACCAGGGTGGGATAGCCACATGTCCCTGGACTGGGATTGAGAAGTTGTCAGTTGTCGTGTGAACTGCTGTTTAGTGATCAACTTAAGTGAGAGATTGAATTTATTTCCTATGGGCTGCTTTTTCCTCATCATTGTCTGAAATTATTGCCTTATTATCATCTACCTTATTCCCACTTATTATCGTTGGCTTAAATTTTCCTTTTAGTTATTTTTCTTTGATCATTTTTTTAATCTTCTCCTTCTTAGTGCTGATTCCTCCGACTTCTTCCCTTTTCTTTTTTAAAGATTTTTTTTTCCTTTTTCTCCCCAAAGCCCCCCAGTACGTAGTTGTATGTTCTTCGTTGTGGGTCCTTCTAGTTGTGGCATGTGGGACGCTGCCTCATCGTGGTTTGATGAGCAGTGCCATGTCCGCACCCAGGATTTGAACCCACGAAACACTGGGCCGCCTGCACTGGAGCACGCGAACTTAACCACTTGGCCACGGGGCCTGCCCCGTTCTTCCCTTTTCTTAATGTGCATTACGCTAGTCAGATTTTCCTTCTACTTGAATCTAATGACCTGGTTTTTCATTGGAGGGTCCAGGAGGGTGCGGTGAGGAATGTGGGGGTAAACATGCCTCCTGCTGATTGCTTTATGTAAACCAGGATATTGAGGGGCCAAATTCCTTTGTATTCCTTGTGTTTGGGAGACTGTAGAATCAGCTGGACACTTTTCAGGTGGCTTTCACGTGTGAAGCCTGACGAGAAGGTGAGTGGTGAGTCCCCACTTCCCAGGAGTTCAGGGCGGTTTTGTGGGAGAAAGGACTGGCCCGTGTAGAAGGTGCAGGAAAAATGTGCCAGCAAAGGCAAACCAACGTGACAGCAATAAACTGTGATGGCAGTGACACATACACCGTGAATGGACGATAGATAAAAATGAAAAGACTTTTGGAAGGAGACAAGTTTTGAGTATACAGAGATGTTTTATGTTGGTGATAAACAGGGCTGTACTGCTAGTAACGTTTAATTGAAGAAAAGTTAAGTATTGACTAAGGGATGGAACCTTTTCTAGGGCTGAGAAAACAAGGTTTTGTTCCCAGAAGACAATTAAATAAGGGTAACAATTTCAGTACTGAATTGGACAGCTTTTTACTTACATGTGGTCTGAATGTGGGTATTTATTATAAACTAACCTTATAACTACAATATAATAATTGATAATAAAGCATGTAAAGGGATATGCAGGAGAATCAGAATTTCTTAAAATAACGTGTTTTTTATCTTTGGAGAAGTCCTAGTTGAAACTGGAAAAATTTCAACTTTTCTTGTTACTCATTAAAAATTATAGGGATTTTGATAGTGTTCAGTGAAAAAGTCAGTAGATTTTAGAAACTACTTATTACTTGACCTCAGTTCTGCTCGCTTTTGTTGCTTTGCAAAAGTACCCTTAAGGTTCAAATCAAGTTAAAAGTAGAGTAAATGGTGTGTGTCTATAAGGTCAGACTAAAACTATGTTTTTTCCTGTTAACACTTGAATAGAAAAAAGCTAGTTTTAAGAACATGACTACAATTTAGAATCTTACTCAAAACCACATATACTATAGTACTTTTAAAGCCTGAAACCAAAATGTGGAATCATTGTTTTATAGCACTTGGAACTACATCTGATGTTACTGTGTGTCTGTGCTGTCCTGCTAAGAGCTTTGAATCTTGTTAGTGGTACAAGAATGGTTCTTACATTTAGGTAACATACACTCCTTGACTGCACAGATGGTCGCAGTTTTGAATCTACTCAGTAAAAGAAAATTGGAACAACAAAAATTTTTCCAATTCATTTTTCCTGATTTTTATTTATTTTGAATGACTCTAGTCCATTTTCTACAACGCTTCTCTGTGATCTTTCTAAAATGCAAATCTAATTATATCACTTTTTAAAAAATTTTCATCAAGGGGCTGGCCCCGTGGCCGAGTGGTTAAGTTCTTGCGCTCCGCTGCAGGCGGCCCAGTGTTTCGTTGGTTCGAATCCTGGGCACGGACATGGCACTGCTCATCAAACCACGCTGAGGCAGCGTCCCACATGCCACAACTAGAAGGACCCACAATGAAAAATATACAATATGTACTGGGGGGCTTTGGGGAGAAAGAGGAAAAAATAAAATCTTTAAAAAAAATTTTTTTCATCGAGATTATGATAGTTTACAACTTTGTGAAATTTCAGTTGTACGTTATTTTTTGTCAGTCATGTTGTAGGTGCACCACTTCACCCTTTGTACTCACCCCCACCCCCCTTTCCCCTGGTAGCCACTAATCTTTTCTCTTTGTCTACATGTTTAACTTCCACATATCAGTGGAGTCACAGAGATTTTCTTTCTCTATCTGGCTTAGTTCACTTAACATAATACCCTCAAGGTCCATCCATGTTGTTGTGAATGGGACAATTTTATCCTTTTTTATGGCTGAGTAGTATTCCATTGTATATATATACACCACATCTTCTTTGTCCAATCATCAGTTGACGGGCATTTAGATTTCTTCCACGTCTTGGCTATTGTAAATCATGCTCCGATGAACATAGGGGTGCATGGGACTTTTGGAATTGCTAATTTCAAGTTCTTTGGATATATACCCAGTAGTGGGATGGCTAGGTCATATGGTATTTCTGTTTTTAATTTTTTGAGAAATCTCCATACTGTTTTCCATAGTGGCTGCACCAGTTTGCATTCCCACCAGCAGTGTATGAGGATTCCCTTTTCTCCACAACCTCTCCAACATTTGTTACTTTTTGTTTTGGTTATTTTTGCCATTCTAATGGGTGTAAGGTGATATCTTGTGTAGTTTTGATTTGCATTTCCCTGATGATGAGTGATGATGAGCATCTTTTCATGTGCCTATTGGCCATCCGTATATCTTCTTTGCAGAAATGTCTGTTCATGTCCTCTGCCCATTTTTTGATCAAGTTGTTTGACTTTTTGTTGTTGAGTTGTGTGAGTTCTTTATATCTTATGGAGATTAATAACCCTTTGTTGGATATATAACTTGCAAATATTTTTTCCCAATTAGTGGGTTGTTTTTTTGTTTCAATCCTGTTTTCCCTTGCCTTGAAGAAGCTCTTTAGTCTGATGAAGTCCCATTTGTTTATTCTTTCTTTTGTTTCCCTTCTCTGGGAAGACACGGTGTCCGAAAAGATCCTTTTAATACTGATGTCAAAGAGTGTATTGCCTATATTTTCTTCTAGAAGCCTATGGTTTCAGGTCTTACCTTTAGGTCTTTGATCTATTTTGAGTTCATTTTTGTGAATGGTGAAAAAGAATGGTCAATTTTCATTCTTTTACATGTGGCTTTCCAGTTTTCCCAGCACCATTTGTTGAAGAGACTTTCTTTTCTCCATTGTATGCCCTCAGCTCCTTTGTTGAAGATTAGCTGTCCATAGATGTGTGGTTTTATTTGTGGGCTTTCAATTCTGTTCCATTGATCTGTGCACCTGTTTTTGTACCAGTACCATGCTGTTTGATTACTGTAGCTTTGTAGTATGTTTTGAAGTCAAGGATTGTGATGCCTCCAGCTTTGTTCTTTTTTCTCAGAATTGCTTTAGCAATTCGGGGTCTTTTGTTGCCCCATGTGAATTTTAGGATTCTTTGTTCTGTTTCTGTAGAGAATGTCTTTGGGATTCTGATTAGGATTGCATTGAATCTGTAGATTGCTTTAGGTAGTATGGACATTTTAACTATGTTTGTTCTTCCAATCCATGTGCATGGAATGTCTTTCCATCTCTTTATGTCATCATCAATTTCTTTTAGGAAAGTCTTGTAGTTTTTATTGTATAGGTCTTTCACTTCCTTAGTTAAATTCACCCCAAGATATTTTATTCTTTTTGTTGCTATTGTGAGTGGGATCGTGTTCTTGAGTTCTTTTTCTGTTAGTTCCTTATTAGAGTATAGAAATGCTACTGATTTATGTAAGTTGATTTTATCCCCTGCAACTTTGCTGTGGTTGTTGATTACTTCTAATAGTTTTCCAGTGGATTCTTTGGGGTTTTCTATATATTAAGATCATGTCATCTGCAAACAGTGAGAGTTTCACTTCTTTACTTTCTATTTGGATTCCTTTTATTCCTTTTTCTTGCCTAATTGCTCTGACCAAAACCTCCAGTACTATGTTGAATAAGAGTGGTGATAGAGGGCATCCGTGTCTCGTTCCTGTTCTCAGGGAGATGGCATTCAGATTTTGCCCATTGAGTACGATGTTGGCTGTGGGTTTGTCATATATGGCCTTTATTATGTTGAGGTAATTTCCTTCTATCCCCATTTTGTTCAGAGTTTTTATCATAAATGGCTGTTGGATCTTGTCAAATGCTTTCTCTGCATCTATTGAGATGATCATGTGGTTTTTATTTCTCAATTTGTTGATGTGGTCTATCACATTGATTGATTTGTGGATGTTGAACCAACCATCCCTGTGTCCCTGGTATGAATCCCACTTGATCGTGATGTATGATCCTTTTGATGTATTGCTGAATTTGGGTTGCCAAAATTTTGTTGAGAATTTTTGCATCTATGTTCATCAGCGATATTGGCCTATAGTTCTCCTTTGTCGTGCTGTCCTTGTGAGGCTTTGGTATCAGAGTGATGTTGGCCTCGTAGAATGTGTTAGGAAGTGTTCCATCCTGCCTAATTTTTTGGAATAGCTTGAAAAGTATAGGTATTAAATCCTCTCTGAAAGTTTGGTAGAAGTCCCTAGGAAAGCTGTAATTATATCACTTTTGTGCTAAAAATTCTTCAATGGCTTCTTGTTGCTCTTAGAATAAAGTCCAAAGTCCTTACCGCATCTTGCAATCAAATTCATCTATTGCTTGCCTGAGCAAGGTGACAGCGTTGGTCGAATTTACTTTTATAGCCTGAAGTCCCCCTAACACTTATCATTCATAATGCTTTCTTTTCTTATGAGAAGCAAGGAATTTTATTGTGGTCTGTCGTCCACTAGTAAACCCCCCGTCAAATCTCCACACCTCTCCTCCTAAAGATACCTTATCATATGGCAGCAGACAGTTGTAACAGTTGGCAAATTCCTTTCAGAAATCTCTATCTAGAAGTTATGCTTGGTGGTCTTTTAATGTTTTTATTACAAACTATAGAGAGCCTGTCTACTGGGCCTGACACAAATAAAGTAATGGAGGGGATTAGATGTCACCACAGCCTGTCATTTTTCTCCGGAAGAGGTAATACAAGAGTTAACATCTGCTCCCTTTGAAGCAGTGGCCCAAACCTGCCAACAGAGTTTGGCTGTAGGCTGTGGACCTTATGTCTCCTCCTGAGAGGATGGGAAAGTCTAACGAAGGAACAAAGGAAGGAATGCCACCAGTGGAGGGATGAAAATGGCGAGGTCAAAATACAGACCTACCAGTAGAGTAATCCTTTGGCTAGTCTCTGTTTCTAGATGCCCTAAAATGTTTGTCTTCATTATTAAAAAAAGAAGTCAAGGGGACCAGCTCTGCTATTATAGCTCTGTCTCTGCTATTTTCCTGATAGTGAAGCCTTCTGATACATTAAATCAATGTGTATCATAACCCTTATGTCATTTTAAATAGGAGTGTGATGTTGAGAGGTTATAATTAGTGTACAGTAGACACTTGATAATTTTCAGATTTATCATTGGCAGTTTTGACTATTTGCAATTGATCTCAAAATCTTTGACATGCAGTAAGTTGTAGTTTTGCTGAGACTTATGTTTGAGCAGTAGGTACCGTGAGACAGGTTTGGGGGCCTGTAAGCCTGACTCCCCTCCTCAGCATCTGCCTCTCAGGGCGGCTTTGCTGTCTGCCCATCATCAGAGCTTACACAATAGTTCTCATGAAATAATAAAACATTTTTTTAATGGTTTCATAAAGCCAACTGCTTAGTCCTGTTGATGAAAGAGAAGAGAAAATGTTAAGATGTAAGAAAATGTTGGTTCTTGGTGTGAACAGTGAAGTTTTGGAGAAATTAAAAACTAGGATGTCTATTAAATTGTAGTTGTGAACTAAAATGTGAATGAATCCAGGATAGTCATCAAGTTGGTGAACCTATTTCAGTAAGTACTCCAGCCAGTGTCAAAACTGCTCATCAAGTGGATGAGAAATTGTGGAAGTTGGTTAGGTAATTCGTTGGTGCTCTGAGATATGGAGAAGTCCATTATTCTTTATGGAAATATTATCCTGTAGAAAACCAGAGACATGGATAAAAAATATGAAACGCCAAGTTTTGAAGGCACTAGTCAATTTCTAAAATAACCTTTAGTGTAAGTAAAGTTGACTTCATAATTTTAAGACATGATTTTCTTTGTGTAGTGCAAAGATAATGTGAACTAATCATAGTGCCAGGGACAAGTTTGCTCTTGAGTTCTAGAAGGTGAAGATATTATAGACCGGAAGTGTGCTCCACGAACATGGCAAAGATGGAGACAGAGACAATGATGAAGAAGATGAATAAGCTGTGTGTGATGTTGCCTAATATTGAAGTAGTCTGATAGTAAAAGTTGCTAAGCGACGTGTTCATGGTAATATATTGATGAATTGGAGCTTTAAGAATGCCTGAGCAGTAAATTTCTCATTAGCCTCATGTAAAATGAATTTATAAAAAGCTAGAAGGGGAAAAAATAGTTAAGTATTCTTTAAGAAAGCATCTACCACTCTCTTTGTTCTCCTCTTTCAAGCGTTTCACATTTTTGTTTAAAACTGTCTCCCATATCTTTTTCTACCACTATTTCATTCCTGATATTGCTGATGGCCACAACAAGGTCAGAAGGACCTTGCTGAAAATTTATACCCTGCTCTTGCACATTTCATCCCGGGTGCAATTACAAGGCATGGGTAGTAATGTGAAACATTGTCATTATTCATTGGAATCACTTCGGTACCTCTGGGTTGAGTAAACAGATGACCCATGCTTCTGCAGTAATAATGTTATATAATATTGAGTGGAGTTTAATGGCAGAATTTTATATGACTAGACTTTTTATTTATCAGGATTAAATTCACGTGTCACCATTTTAATCACTTTTAAAGTGTGTGGTTCAATAGCATTGAGTGCCTTCGCATTGTTGTGCAGCCATTATTACTGTCTAATTCCGGAACATTTTCATCACCACGAAAAGAAACCCCTTACCCATAAAGCAGTCACTCCTCACTCCCCCTTACCCTTCCACGTCCCTCCCCCCCCACACTAATCTGCTTCTATTCCTATGAATTTGCCTATTCTAACATTTTGTATAAATGGAGTCATACAATATTGGCTTTTTGTGTCTGACTTCTTTCACTTAGCATAATGTTTTCAGGGTTTACCCATATTGTAGCACGTGTCAGTATTTCATTTCTTTTTATGGTTAAATAATATTCCGTTGTATAGATGTGCTATATTTTATCCATTCATCAGTTGATGGATATTTGTGTTGCTTCCGCTTTTTGGCTATTACGAATAATCCTGTTATTCATAATAATGTGTGTAAGTTTTTCTTTGAATATCTATTTTCAGTTTTCTTGGGTATATACCCAGGAGTGGAATTACTGAGTCATATGGTGATTCTGTATTTACCTTTTTGAGGAACTGCCAGACTGCTTTCCGCAGTGGCTGTATCATTTTATATTCTCACCAGCAATGTATGAGGGTTTCAATTTCTCCAGAGCTTGCTAACACTTGTTCTCCTTTGTGACTCTAGTTTTACAAATGATTTTGATTGATACAACAATTAAAGTCTGAAAGAGTCATTTAAATCTTTTAGTTAATGTTTTGCTCTAGAATATAGTTCAGTGGTATTGACAAGGTTCTAAACATATTTCTTAATAAGGTCTTTTATATCTAGGAGATGATTTAATTTATGACAGAGATTCAAAACAGAATTTTAAACTTTTTTGAACAGTTTCTTCAGAGTAGAAATCTAGTTCTTCTTCCTTTTTGTTATTTTTTGGATTCTTCTTTTTTCCCTTTCTATGTTTCTTGAGATGGATACCTAACTCATTAATTAAAAATGTTTTATTGTGGTAAAATATAGATAAAAAGTCACCTTAACCGTTTGAAGAGTACAGTTCAGTGGCATTAAGTGCATTCACGTTGTTGTGGAACCATCACCATGATCCTTCTCCAGAACTTGTTCATCTTTCCCAGCTGAAATTCTCCACCCATTAAACAGTAACTCCATTGTCCCCTCTCCCAGCCCCTGGCAGCTACCATTCTACTTTTTGTCTTGAATTTGACTATTCTAAGTACCTCATATAATTGGAATCATACTTATTTGTCCTTTTGTGTCTGGCTTATTTCACTTAGCACGATGTCTTCAAGATTCATCCATGTTGTAGCATGTGTCAGAATTTCATTCTTGTTAACAGCTGAATAATATTCCATTGTATGTATATACCACGCTTTGTGTGTTCCTTCATCCCTTGATGGACATTTAGGTTATTTACACGTTTTGGCTATTGTGAGTGACGCTGCTGTGACCATGAGTGTACACATTCCAGTCCCTGCTTTCAGTTCTTTTGGATGTATACCCAGAGGCGGAATTGTTGGATCAGATGGTAATTCTGTGTTTAATAGTTTGAGGAACATTTACATTTCAACCAACAATGCCCAAGGGTTCCAGTTTCTCTACAACTTCACCAGCACTTGTTATTTTCTGTTTTGTCTGCTTTGATGATGGCCATCATAATGAGTGTTAAGTGGTGTCTCATTGTGGTTTTGATTTTCATTTCCCTGATGATTGTTCAGTGTCTGTTCATATGCTTATTGGCCATTTGTATATCTTGTTGGGGTAATGTCTATTCATGTTCTTTGCCCATTTTTTAATTGGATTGTTTGCTTTTGCTGTTGAGTCATAGGAGTTCTTTATACATTCTGGATATTAACTTATCAGATATATAATTTCCAAATATTTTTCTCTCATTCTATGTGTTGTGTCCTTTGATTCACAAAAGTTTTAAATTTTTGTGATGTCCAATTTCTTTATTTTTTCTTTTGTTACCTGTACTTCTAATGTCATATCCAAGAAATCACTGCCAAATCCAATGTCATGAAGCTTTTCCCTCAGGTTTTCTTCTAAGAGTTATAGTTTTAGCCCTTAGATCAAGGTCTTTGATCCATTTTGAGTTAATTTTGTATGTGGTATAAGGTTAGGGTACATTAGTTTTGAAACTTCTTTAAAAATATAAACATTTACAGTTGTAAATGCTTTAATTACATCTCATTTGTTTTGATTGTGGAACTAGTCCATTTCTTCTTGGAGTTACGTCAGTTTTTGCTGTGTGTAATTTGATACTATGTTATTTGGTATATACAAATTTAAAATTATTATAGCATCTTGGCGGATTGAATTTTATCATTATGAAGTGAACCTCTTTCTCTACTAATGAATTTTGCTATAAAGCCTGTTTTGTTTAATAGGAATAGCTACACCAGCTATCTTTTTGTTAATGTTTCTATCCATATTCAGCCTTTCTTTATCCTTAAGTTTTAGTTATCACTCTGATAAACACTACATGTTTGGATTTTAAAAATCCAATTTGATTATCTTGTAGTTTGACTAGATCATTGAGTCTATTTCAGTCTGCCTTTTGTTTCTTCCTTCTTTGAGCTCCTACTGTTCTGCATTCCATTTTCTCTCTTTTCTTGCATTCTTTTTGGTTGATAATTTTAAAAAATCATTCCATAGTTTATTTCTGTTAGTTTGAAAATGACATACTGAATGTCTGTTCTTTTAATAGTTACCCTAGAAATTGCACATAAATATTTAATTTATAACAGTCCAAAACTGCTTTTCTTCTTCTCTTGGGCAATGTGAAGATTTCAGACCAGTTGAGCTCCTTCCGTCTCACGTGCTGTTGCTGTCGTGAGTTTTCTACATTTACATACACAATTGTTTTTTTCTTTGTTACCACTGCTAGCTCCACCTTTCTCTTGCCATAATTTTCCTTCTACCTGAAGAACATTCCTCAGAATTTTCTTTGCTAGTGAATTCTACTTTTTTAGTCTGCCTGATAATCTTTTTTATTGCATCTTCATCCTTAAAAAATGTTTTTGCTGGGTGTAGAATTTGGGGTCAGCAGTTTCATTCAGAACATTGAGACTGTGTTTCCATTGTCTACTATTAGAAGTCAGCTCCTGTTCTTAGCATAAATGTTCCAGTGAAAGTAATTTGTCTTTTTTCAAAATCTCTGCCTGCTTTTAGGATTTCTCCTTTGCCTTTAGTTTTCTGCAGTTTTACTATCTATTTTGTTTCTGAGGAGTGTGTTTTATACCATTTCCCAGAGTTTCCCCTTGGACGGAGCTCCAGTTATCCTCTCTGGTAGCTGGCTTCATAACTCCCTTTACAGCTCTCTTCTCTTCCCTGTGTCACTTCTCCACTTCCCCAACAGTGTTTACCTTCCACATAAACTACTTCTATTCAAATCCTTTTCTCAAGGTCTGCTTCTGAGAACCCAAAATAACATATTTAACCATCTTGGGATTAATCAGGCTTCTCAGATCTGTGGATTAATGTGCATTTGGGTGACAAAAAGATACAATTTAAGATGTTCACTTTCCTTAATGGTAAAAGATTGGGAAATCTGTGGATCAAGATAAAGCATATGTGTTCCCAGACAGAAGTATAGGCTTCTTATGTGCTCCACAGTTTCCCAAATGGTGGATCTACCATGCGTAAGAAGTCCCCTTAGCTGTTCTCATGAGGTTTTATACATTTTGGAGTCATTTATTTCCCCATGCTTGGATGTTGTGGTCCTTGAACTTAGTGACATGAATATATCTACTCAGTAGTTAGAAGTAACTGATGCATAGCAATCCCCAAACAGTCTTCAGACTTCACTGCAAGATGGGATGGACGTGAAGACCAGTTGTCTGGGAACTGTCCCTCAGAAGGCCTAAACTTCAGGTGTGTCCAACCTGCATTCTGAAACGTGTGTGCTGCAGTTAAGGTTAAAATAAAGAAATTTCTTTAGATTTGAAACAACAGTAGAGAGTTTATGAATATTGGAATTTTTGTGGCGAATGATTTATGAATTTTAGCGTGATCGTAAGCTTTAACTATAAATATTAACACGTGTAGTTATTATTCCCCTGTGAAATACAAGTGTGCAAGACAGCTACATTTTTATGGTGTGTTCTCTCTGTAGTATACTCGTGTATTTCTTCACAGTTCAGTTGTGTAGTTTTTAGGTTCCTATTCCAGCTAATGAATAAGCAAACATTCAGTGACTGTATGAAAACCATCCCTGTCAATTTATATTTACTTCCTTGGCAGGAGACAGGTAATGCTACATGTAAGAATTATACATGCTTCTGAGCATTTACCTCACCAAGTATTTGGAAGGTTCAGAAAATTAAAAAAAGAAAAGCTGAACCCCATGTAACAGCTCTGAGAAAACAGTGAAGAAAGAGAATTGTGATTGAAATTAAGAAAAAGAGTGAGGTGCTATAGGACTAATCGAATAGGAGCACTGGATTCAAATATTGCAGTCAAGGTGGGAAAGTGTCAGAAATATGTGTCATAGCAAGAGCCTCGCAGTGCAAGGTCTCAGGGCCAGAGTTAAACACGGTGAATCTGCGTGCTGAGTGCTGAAACTATTGCTTATTGTGAGAGCACATAGGAGGAAATTTATGGAGAACGTAGAACCAGAGATACCTGTGTGAGAGTACAACTTGCCAATGGAATGGTGCCTGCTAAGATTAAGTCACGGCCTTGAAATGGCCCAGTGGTTTTCAAGTACATGGGGCAGATAAATAAAATACATTGATACCTTATTTATAATTATTAAGATCTGCTGGAACAAATAGTTATTACACTAGCTGTAGCAAGTTGAATTTTCTCCTATATATGGTCTTAGTAAAGACAGACCATCTTATATAAAAAAGATGTGATAAACTTGGACAATGAAAGCAAGAATGTTTTTAGATAAAAAGAAATATTTTTTATTCTGTTCATTAATATTAATGCCAAACATTTTACTTTTCTGTCAGATATCCCTGTTCTATTCCATGGATTATTAGGAACTGGGAACATGAATCTGTGCAGCTGAGAAATAAAATTTCAGAGCTCTTCAGAGAAATTATGAATTGAACTTGGGAGAATGGGGGAATCTTATCAGCTGGAAAACTGATTTTACTACTATATAGTAATGGAAAAAAAATGTATACCAAATCCCTTCTCTTGAATATCTATCTTGAATTTTTATACAACACGGGGAATAGAAATAAATTTTTTTTCAGGTTAAAAGAAAGCATACTGTGCACAACTAGAAGGACCTACAACTAGAATATACAACTGTGTACTGGGGGGCTTTGGGGAGAAGAAGAAGGAAAAAAAGAAAAGATTGGCAATAGATGTTAGCTTAGGGACAATCTTAAAAAAAAAAACAAACAAAAAAACCAGTGTATCACAGATATGCAGCTCTTGTCTAGAGCTGCCTGTCTTTTTGTTGTCAATCAAAAAGGAAGATTTCTAGTTTAACTCACTGAAGGCTATTTGAATGGTTTCCATTTTGGAAGTTTTGCAATTTCATCTTAAATAGTAGGTGGTAAGGTGGTCAGATGAATGTGTTCAATTCATCCGGCATCATCAGATTGATTTGACAAATGGAATTCTTTTAACTGTGTGGAAAACATTTTGCTCCCTTTACCCTTTGGCAGAGGGAGACGTTGTCTGTGATTTCCCCACAGAAGTTTAGCTGGGTAAACTTGGGACGTGTAAATAGAAACATCAGACAGAGAGTGTGCCTCTGACCGTGGAAGGACCCCCTGAGACTCAGACCGAGACTGTTGACCCTGATGCTGTGGGGTGGGAGGGGGCTCTTAGAGAGACTGGAGAGAGGAGTTGAGCCATGTGGACGTAAGTGAGGAATGCAATGCTCAGAATAAAAGGACAGTTCCTCTTTAAGAAAAGAAGCCAAAGATTTCAGGTTGAGAAATGAACCTGAAAAATTTTACTTTTGATATGGATAAAAATAAACAAAATTACCCTTTATATTCAACTTTCATTTCCTTTTGTGACATGTCATCAATCATTGTGATGTGGATGAACATGTGCTATGTTTCTCAGTGAATGGCTCTATTTCACATGATGTGTGACCTTGGGTAAGATATTTAACCTCTCTTTGCCTCAATTTCCTCATCTAGAAAATGGGGTTGAGGTGATTAATTGAGGTATATCTAAAGTGCTTATAATTGTCCTTGGCATAGAATAAGCACTATATAAGTGTTAGCTGCTATAATAATAATAATTAGTATCATCATCTTCATCATTTTTATTTCAGTAGATTGAGAAAACCTCTTGAGGAGGAAGCTGTTTGCTTCCTCTAATAACCTTCCCCTAATAATATTTGATGTATCTTTATAGAAATGAATCAGGAATTAATGGTTTAGTGTTTAAGGTGATTTCTGATATGTCCATGTTACCTTTGAAAAATTGATTTTGGTTTTTTATTTTGTTTTGTTTTTGTGTATGAGGAAGATTGGCCCTGAGCTAACATCTGTTGCCAGTCTTCCTCTTTTTGCTGGAGGAAGATTGTCGCTGAGTTAACATCTGTGCCAGTCTTCCTCTATTTTATATGGGTTGCCATCACAGTGTGGCTTGAGGAGCGGTGCTAGGTCTGTGCCCAGGATCCAAACCTGTGAACCCCAGGCCGCCAAAGCAGAGCACTTGAACTTAACCAATACGCCCCCAGGCCAGCCCCCTGAAAAATTAATTTTTGAAAAATATCAGTAACTATGGATAATTTCTATTTTCTTAGCCTTTTCCCAGATTAAAACATGAGCCAATAAATGTCACATAACAAACATATAACCACAGGGGCCAGCCCTGTGGCATAGTGGTAAGTTTGCACACTGCCTCACCAGCCCCAGGTTCATGGGTTCAGATCCCTGGCACAGACCTACACACCACTCATCAAGCCATGCTCTGGCAGTGTCTCACATACAAAGTAGAAGAAGATTGGCACAGATGTTAGCTCAGGGACAATCTTCCTCACAAAAAAAGGAAAAAAAACCCGTCTAGCCACCTAGCGCCATTTAGTGTAGGGGCAAAGAACTATACACACCCCAGTGGTTCATAAGGGCATTGTTATATTACAAAGCTGTACAGTAATTCTTAATGGTGGCTAGACCCCAAGTCATCCAGATTTTAGGATGCTTTTTTGAAAAGACAGAGAGTTGTGTAATTGCTTTTGAGAAAGATTTCCATCTTGAACGTGTAGAGCAAGTTTAGGCACTTAAAATTCCTCTGGGACTTTAGCAGTTTCCATTAGGTTTGGTATATTCTTAGGTGCATTGAAATGAGGGATTCATGTATTTTGTTCACAGCCTTAAAGTTGGCATGAGAGAAGCAGAACTCATGGTCTTCCTTCCAGACATCCATATTCCTCTTGTCTTTTATACCATGGTCCAGCATGTGTATAGGACGATGATGATGAGAGGCTGCCTTGTCTTTTTTGTTTTCGTTGTTTTGTTTAACCTATGTGGTTGGTCAGGGTTTTTTGTGGTGGTAATTTGTTTTGTTTTCTTGTACAATACCACTATTTATCCAACAAATTGTCTTACCTGTGAACAAAGTCGAAGATGGATGACAATTAAGACTTTTGTATTTAACTGCTAAGGTTATTTTAGGACTCCTAGAAGTAATAGCAAACAGAATCTCCACGTTTAGACATGGCTCGAGAACTGCACAGTAGGTGTTCAGGTAAAGGTGTATTAAATGATAAATAAGTGAATCACATCTGGATGTGACGTGTTCAAAGGAAAGCAACACCTCTCCCACTTTCTTCTCAGGAGCAAAGAAACCTTTCCAGGAAGCCTTTCATTCAAGATGTCTCCTGTATCTCCTTGGCCAGGGTGAAGCCACTGACAGCAACAGTGGGGTTAGCCTGATTGACTTAGGTGGGATGGGGTGTTTGGGGTGTAAACCACAAAGACCACTGTACTGGTTATAAAAATAATACGTGATTATCAAAGGAAATTTGGAAAATAATTAAGAAAATAAAAAACAGTGTCACACAGACATAACTAGTGTTAACATTGTGGTTTTTAGCTTTCCAGTTTTTGGTTGTATGTGTATATATTTGTGTATATAAAAGAAAATTGATATCATATTGCACATAGTGTTTTATAATCTTAAATGTAGCAGTCTAACACAAACATTTTTCCATGCCACTAAATTACGTTCTTCTAAAATGGGACTAGTGGCTCACTGTTTTCCTTCATATGGCTGAATTATGAATTATTTAATTAATTGCTTGTTGTTAGAGATTTAGATTGTGAGCAGTTTTTACTACTGTAAATTTGCAGTGAACAACATCCTTTTATATCAGTCATTGTGTACATCTCTGGCTATTTCTTTGGGCTGAATTCCTAGAATAGGACTAATGGGTGAAAGGGCATAAATAATTTGAAAGCTTTTGATCAACTTTCCTGGTTACCCTCCCACGAACCTGCATATGAGTGGCTATTTAACTGTATTCTTTGCCTTCATTGGGAATTATTTTTTTATTTGCTAATTTTGTAGGCAAAAAGTGATATTCTTTTGTTTCACTCTGCTTTTTTTCATTACCAGTATTGTTGAATACTTCTTCGTTTGGTCAGCAGTCAGTAAATCTTTGATGAATGAAAGAGTAAATATGTGTTGTTTGATGTGTGGATTATCTATTCACATCTTTTACATGGCATTATTATTTTTTTATTTATGATTTACAGAAAGAATATATAAAGTATGTTATTGGTAAGTGTAAAACTCCATAAAATTTATGACATTCTATTTTGTTTGTTATTCTAAATATTAGTTTACTTAATTATAATATTATAGTAATTTTAAATTATAGCATCTGAGAGCCTACTCTGGTTGGATGAGTTATTCCACCATAGTTCCGTCCTCCCTGGAGCACCTCATTACATATAGCCTTCGTCTTTGATAGTGACTGAGAAATAGAGAGTTTCTCTCCAGATTCCTGTATGTTATTTAGTAAATGTTTGTGAGTCCTTCCTCACACTTCTTTGCTTTGGCAACATAGCATTTTATTTAACTATACTTTCTCCCAGGTATCAAAACCTTTTTTCTCCTATATAGAATTTTAAATTATTTTCCTTTTATGCTTTTTTCCCCTTACTCGTTGGCTCAGAGTCTCTTTTCTTTTAATTAGTGTGTGTGTGTGCACGCGCGCGTGTGTGTAGGAGTCTTAGAGCTCGAGTAAATGATATTTTTGTGTGTTATTTATTAACACTCAGAACTACTGTTTGTTGTTAACTTTTATCTCTTTTAATCTTCTTTTTGGTTCTATGAGATTAATATCGTTATTCGTTTCTTTTAGAGAGAGAGGAAATATTTTGGGCCACACAGCTAATAGTGGTAGAACTAGGATTGGAACCTAGTTTGCTAGTAATGTGTTTGGATTTCAAATTATAAACCGTACCATGTTTGGTCTTGCACATAAAAAGAGGCTGAACTGAAGTTTCCAAGTTATGTTGAGAAATTTACAGTTTATTTAAATTTGGTCCTCGCTCTTAAGGAGACTCTTCTCCCTAGTATTTGCAGCTAGAAAAATAAAAGGCCTCAAATATAATTTTATATAGCCAATAAGAACCATACCACTTTTATAGGCATTTTTGTTGTAAAGTATTGTTTATGTAACCCATGACTTGACAGCTGACCAAACCATCTTATATTACCATATTTTGAATGTAGCAGCAACTGGCATAGAAAAATCTTGAAACCTCTGACTGTAATATTTGTGGTATAGTAAAGTAAACAACTTTTGGGCTTTCCGGTTTGTGTGGTGCACAGCCTGTCCAGGGCACTGATGCTTGTTCTCACTGTTGACTCCCTTGCTTTCGTGAGCAGTTTTGCTGACAGGCGTTTAGGTTTGCCAAGAGAAATTGTTTCTACCTAGTGGAGAAATCTTGGAGAAAGCCATCAGCTTCTTTTTATTAGAAACGCAATAACTAATGATAATAGCTAACATTTTTTGAGTGCTTACCATGTGCCAGGTACAGGTGCAAGTGCTTTCTGTATCTTGATACATTTTATTATTAACAGTAACTCTGCTAGGTTTTTCCCATTTTATAGATGCAGAAACTGAGAGACAGAGGTTAAATAACTTCCCAAGGTCACAGGGAAGTGTGTTGCAGAGCGGGGATTCAAACCTTGGCAGTCTGCCTCCAGTCGGCCTCCTTCATTACTCTGTTATCCTGACGTTTATTAGATGAAAAGAGAGAAGCATGAGTGACTCATAAATAGCCGTTCACATTTTTTGGGAAAGGTTTGACCTTGTGCCTAGTGGCAGCTCAAAGTAGTGAAGCAATTGCCCTTCATTAAATTCTTAACTCATATAAAATGAGTTATTTGTCTGTACCTAATATTATGGTGGAACACAGTGAGTAAAGCATACTCTTGTGTTTATACAAATTTAGGTAAGCTCACATTTCAAATAAACAAAATGGTCTCCTAGAAAGACAGTGTTTAAAACAAAACTTTGAAGAGTGAGTTCCGAATCAAAGTAGCAGTCACAGAATGATCAAGCAATCTGGTTAATGCTCTAAAATGAATGGTGTAGCCCATGCCTTATTGGTCCTGTACTCCTTTCTTTATAACTGAATATTCCAGAAATGGCGGGCTAAATATTTTGGAATTACCCAGGCTGGCTGCGGGCGGAATTTGTCTTTGACACCTTCTCATTTCAACTATCACAGGCACCTTGGTCTCTCTGCCTTTCTCCACTACCACGTGTGTTCACTGTCAGCAAGTCCTTCCTAAGATATTCTTATTAATGTTTAAAAATATGGTGTGTCCTCTCTCAGGGTATGCGCATTTAATAAAACATCAAAGACTGGGCTACATGGTTCCTGTTTTTTTGTGAGGAAGATCGACCCTGAGCTAACATCTGTGCCAGTCTTTCTCCATTTTGCATGTGGGATGCCGCCTCAGTGTGGCTTGATGAGCGGTGTGTGGGTCTGTGCCCAGGATCCAAACCCATGAACCCCAGGCCACTGAAGCAGTGTGTGCGAACCCAACCACCATGCCACCAGCCCGGCCCCCAGGGTTACTTTTGAGATTTGCCTCTCAGAGCTTCATTAGGCTCAGGAGATTTCTCCTTCTGGTGCTCATCTCTCTTCCAATAGTCTGTTTTGCTGCCAAGTCTAGGCCTCAAGAAGGAGGCTTTGGTAGCCCAACTTACTACCAGTGACGTGATTAATAATGGTAATGATGGATGGTGGGAGTGATTCATTGTTGAATGCTGGTTTGATCTCACCTTCCTCTTCTTCTCATGGTTGAGAGGTGGTGAATAAATAAAAACTTGGTGTATCATCTTTGGATATTTATTACCCAGCGTGCCGTACCAGGTCTCCGCACCATCTCTCATCTGAACCACTGAGGTGGGGCATTAGAGAGATTAAACTGATGATTCTAACCCAATTTTTGGAATGGTTGATTGTATAGTTTTTGCCTGTTTGGAAGTCTATCACTTAAAGTGGCCCTTGGTCAGATAGTAGTTGGTCAGTTCAGATGTGGCACAATTGCTCCTCCATTTTTCTGTAAGGCAGTTGTGAGTGGTGGTCAGCTACTGGCCTGAGTTCAGGCCATTAGTAACATTGTTTGGTATCACTAGCAGACCTGGGAGAGAATATGGAGTTAGGATCATAAGCAACATGTAAAGAATAGAGGGATCCAGAGAAGTAAATACCTCTCTGTTCTTCATCTTTTGCTGAGGCATCTTGCATTATCTCTTTGGACTTAGAATTAGAGCTTTTTCCTTGATAATGGTCAAGACCAATCTACCAGGGCAAGGACATGGTGAGAATGTCAGCCTAGGTTTTTTGTGTTTTGTTTTTTTTTGCAGAGGAAGATTAGCCCTGAGCTAACATCTGCACCAGTCTTCTTCTGCTTTATATGTGAATCATCACCACAGCATGGCTGATGAGTGGTATAGGTCCATGCCTGGGATCCAAACCTGTGAACCCCGGCTGCTGAAGCAGAGCATGCCAAACTTAACCACTAGGCCGTGGAGCCAGCCTCAGCCTAGGTTTTTAAAATGGCAGGGGGTGAGGCTTTTGTGGTATATGGCTGTGTGGTGGGGGGAGAGTGTTTTACACATTTGAAAATCTGCTGCGAGGACAGAGAATCATTCTTGAGAAATGTGGGCATTGCATGAATGGCCAGAGGAAAAAGAGCTCTTAGAGGGGCTGACTCAGAAGCAGCTGTTGGAGAAAGGAAGAGCGATGTCCGTGAGACCAAGGGAGGAGAGCATGTTTAGGGCAGCATGGCAAAGAGTGTTCGATGTTGTAGAGAAGGCAAACAAGGTAGGCCTGAACAATTAATGTTGGACTCCTCCCAGGAGATTTGGTAACACAGAGTTGCTTTTGACCTTTGCTCCAAAAGCTTCAACGTGATGGTGGGAGCACAAGTCATTTCTGGAAACTGAGGAGCAAACAATTACTGAGAAAATGGAGACGGTGATGAGTGAACGGAGCCTGTTCTTTCAGGAGGCTTGACTGTGAAGGAAAACAAGGAAGTGGGATGACATGATCAAGGCGGAGGGTTTTACTTTTATTCTTTGTCAAGATGGGGAAAAAAGTGTATTTTAATATGCCAAGAGAAAAGGACGCGAAGGACAGGGAGAGCAATGGTTGGAGAAAAGTCTTAAATGAGCTGGGAAGGGATGGGAGTAGAGCATGGATGGGAAAACAGAGGGGTCCTAGAGACCTCAAGGAATCAGGGAAGGATGCAGTGTCGTTTGGAAATGAGCCACGTGTGGGGACATTGACATTCAGGACAGTTGGTTCAAAAGATGGAGAAACTGCTTCTGACTGGTTAGAATACAGTGAATACAAGAATACAGGTAATGGAGCTTCAAAAGATTCTGCGATGAAAATGCATATAGTTTAAGATTATGTATTTTGAAATTTTTCTGAATTATCTTTTTAATTATTCCTAGTATACCATTGATTGAAATAATGTAAACATATTATAAATTTTGAAAATAATCTGATAAACATAAAAGTAAAATTTTACTTGAACTACAGCTCTTAAGGAGATGGATGGGGTGGTGGTGATATTTTCGGTGCCTTCAGAAATGTATCAGTACTCACCTTTTCAATGGTCCCTTTGTTTGAAGGCCTGGTTTTTACAATCTTAGGACTGTTATGTACCACAGTAAGAGTCAGGTGGAGTAAGCGTCAGGAACGGTTTCTGTAAGGGGAGAACATACGTCCTGTGTGTCTCCTCTACTCCTAATACTCTACTCACAGACTACTTCATTTCTGACACTTCCGATCACCAAATGTGAGGAGTTTCCCCACATCAAGTACTTCTCAGACAGCAGCTGAGGTTCCATGATATCACTCAATCCTGACGCTGTCCACCTGGAGATAGTATCAGATCTCACAGCTTAAGGGCTCGGTCCCACGAGACTGTCCCCTGCTCCCTTGAGAGACAATCCCAAGTCCAGGTTGTCACCCATGCTTCTGATGTACCAGCTATAAATCAGGGGTTCCCATGACCCCGTCCTTGGGTTTGATTAAGTTGCTAGAGTGGCTCACAGAACTCAGGAAGACAGTTTACTTACTAGATTGCTGGTTTATTAGAAAGGATATTAAAGGATACGAATGAACAGCCAGATGAAGAGATACATAGGGTAACATCTGGAAGGGTCCTGAGCCCAGGAGCTTCTGTTCCTGTGGAGCTTGGGAGGCAGCACCCTTCCGGCATGTGGATGATTCTTTTTCATCAATCTGGAAGCTCTCCAAAACCCGTAGTTCAAGGATTTTTATGGAGGCTTCATTACATAGGCATGATTGATTCAATCATTGGACATTGGTGATCACTTCGGCCTCCAGCACCTCTCCCCTCCTTGGAGCTGGTGAGGGTGGTGTGAGACTGACAATTCCAAGCCGTTAATCATGGTTGCTTCCCCTGGCAACCAGCCTTTATCCACAGGGGCTTTCCAAAAGTTCCATAAACTTCGGTGTGGTTGAAAGGGACTTTTTATGAACAGGAGACACTCATTTCCCCTTTATTGCTCTGAAGCAATTTCAGTAACTGAGGACAAGAGACTAAATGTAATAAAAGATGCGCCCACTGTTCTTATCACTTAGGAAATTCCAAGGGTTTTGAGAGCTCTGAGCCAAAATGTATATTTTTTCTTATGCATCACAACATTGCAGCTTCCTTCTACAAAGTGAGAGAAAAAAGATTATGACAGGAGAGGGAAGAAAAGAGAGGGAAGAACTTAGACCTCAGTTATTCTCAGAGAATTTTTAGGAAAGAGGATGATGCCACAGACTGAGTGTTTGTGTCCCTCCCAAATTCATAGGTTGGAACCTAATCCCCAGTGTGATGGTATTTGGAGGCAGGGCCTTTGGGAGAGGATTAGTTCGTGAGGGTAAAACCCTCATGAATGGGATTAGTGCTCTTTTAAAAGAGGCCCCAAAGAGCCCCCCAGCCCCTTCCAAAGTGTGAGGACGTAACAAAAGTATGGCTGTCGATGAACGAGGAAGCAGGTCCTCACCAGACAACTGAGTCAGCCACACCTTGATCTTGGACTTCCCAGCCTCCAGAACTGTGGGAAATAAATTTTTGTTATTTATAAGCTACCTAGTTTGTGGAATTTTGTTACAGCAGCCAGAACGGACTAAGACCGAGTACATGTGAAAGTTGAAAATCTACGAATTGATCTTGAAACTAATTGTGCCAGTGTACTCCTTAGAAAAGTCTCTGTATATCCCCAGTGCTAGGGGTACCTCAATTTGAAGGCCAGTGGTTTAGGCTAAAGACTGGTAGCATGGCATTGGCGAAGCTGGGTCAAGGTCTCCTCCCTCTCTTTCCTGTGTTTTGTTTGCTGCTCTGTGACATGTGGCTCTTGAGGGTCTCATGTCATCCTAGGGTTAGTTGGGTCAGTGACTGATTTAGGGATTGGTTTCCTCATCTGTGAACTGTGAGATTTGAGTTTAGACAATCCCTGAAGTTTCTTCCAGTTCAAAAACTATGATTTTGTGATCTAATTATTTGTACAGGCCACCGTCGAGATTGGGTAACGCATACAAATTGAAATCAGTTTTATCTCATTTCCTTTTTTTAATAAAAGGTAAATCTGTTTAGTTTTTCCATTCTAAACTGATGTTTTGAAAATGATTACTTGATTATTTGAGCTCTTTGGAATAATTTTGGACTCTGTTTAAAAAATATTGGTAAAATCATCTTTCAAAATATTAAAAATTAAATTATGTTCTTTATACATAGGAATTGCTCACAGATTTACTGTTTTTCGTTTGCTATTGGTATACCACATATCTGGCTGTTGACTGATGGTGACACTTTGTTAGAGAACTGATGTTTTTAATTAGTGATAACCTAGGTTTGTGAGCCTGTGTCCAATTTGATGTAGTAGTGATTATCGTTTCTTTAAGACTCCTTCTCTTCTCTCCCTCCTATATACGCAGTGAAGGAAACTAGAGATTTTGAGCCAAGGAGCAAAGGAGGAAGTAAAAAGAGAAAAAAATTAGGGTTCCTCCTATATTGAGGAAAAATATTTTGATATCTTTGAGAAAGTGAAATAGTAAATGAAAAGATTTGTTGCTAAAGAGAAAAAATGTGAGAATGAGTGATAGATATTTACTGAATAACATAAAGCAGTCTGGAGAGAAACCATTTACTATTGGAACATTTTTAAATTGGAAGGCCTGCATACATAGGTAGATTTTCCATTACCCGAGTAGGCAAAGCGTCTTTTATAAAGAGCTGCTTCTTAGAGATTTCCCCCTCGGAAAGAGTACCAGGAGCACATGTACTTCTCCTTTATGAGTAATTTGTCTTTAGCTTTTGGTCAGATTGAGTCAGGATTTGTTTGCCAGTTTTGAGTTGATCCTGAAAAAATATAGTCAGTTGGTGCCAACCACTGGCCGTCAGGATGCATTTTGTGTACTAACTGTATTTGTTTCCCATTGCTTCTGTAATCGATTACCACAAACTTAGTGGCATAAAACAACACAACTTTCTTGGCTTACAGTTGGAGGACACAAGTCTGAAATCATTTTCGCTGGGCTAAAATCAGGGTGTTGGCAGGCTGACTCCTGGAGGCTCTAGGGGAGAATGTTTCCTTGCCTTTTCCAGCTTCTAGAATCTTACCTTCACCCCTTGGCTCTTGCCCTCACGTCACTCCCACCTCTGCTTTCATTGTCACATCTTTTCCTACTCTCTTGCCTCTCTCTGCCCTTATAAGGACTTGTATTACATTGGGGCCGCCTGGATGATACAAACTAATGTCCCATCTAAAGATCCTTAACTTCGTCCCATCTGCCGAGTCTCTTTTGTACTGTAAGGTGACATAGTCACAGGTTCTGGGGGTTAGAACATCTTCCTTTGTCCTACTTTTTCATCCATTCATCTTAGGTTATATTTTATATTGTTTAATTGGATGGGGAAATGTTAACCACCTTAAATTTTCATGGAGGAGGTTAGAAGTGTTAAAAAGAAGTTAATACTATAAAAACAAACACAATTCAGAAAATAATGGAGTTTTGGTCCAGCCCAGGGTTGCAGGTTTTTCCATCTGACTTTTAACTTTAAGAAAGTAATATTGAGGATTAGTTCTTGGTTCTTACTTGTTTCAGTCAAAAATAAGGTGATCTTGAGGATTCTGTGAGAATTGGGGAAAATTATGATTTAACCTATTCTAGGGTAGGCCTGGAGTTTTAGCTGAGGGAATTAACCAAGTCCCTATATTCAGTCTTGAATGGGTCCCTGAGTTGGTACTGGAATACCTAATCTTTCTTCTCACAGATTTATAACTCTTGGACAATTTGGGATTGCTTTAGACGTTGCCTAAAATTCTTTGATTCTAACCCCAAAGTGGACCAGAAATGGTTCCTTCTTTAGGAGGGTCATTAGAGTAAAGCAAAAGCCCTCGTCTTCCTGTGACTCCACTGTAAACTCTTAAGCCATGCGAGGTAAAGTTAATTCTTCAGGGCATTGTTTCTTAAATTGGTATTCTGCATAATACTTTTCCATAGTGTTTTTTTATGGCTTTATTGAGATATAATTCACATACTGTAAATTCCTCCACTTTAAACTTACATTCGTTGTAGTTGAGTTCATTCACAGAGTTGGGCAGCCATCACCACAACCTAATTTTAGAACATTTTTATCACCCCAGAAAGAAACCCCATACCCATTAGCAGTCACTCACCTTCTCCCTAGGCCAGCCCTAGGCAACCACCAGGCTACTTTCTGTTTTTATAGATTTTTCTATTCTGAACATTTCATATGGGTGGAATCATGTAATATGTCATCTTTTATGACTGGCTCCTTTCACTTAGCATAATGTTTGTAGGATTCATCCATGTTGTAGAATGTATCGGTACTTCATTCCATGTTATTGCTGAATAATATACCATTGTGTGGATATGCCATATTTCATTTATCTGTTTATCAGTTGATGAACATTTGAGTTGTCTCCACTTTTGACTATTATAAATAATGCTGTGAACATTTGCGTACATGTTTTTATATGAATGTGTGTTTTCAGTTCTGTTGGGTATGTACCTAGGAGTGTAATTGCTTGGTCATGTGATAACTTAATGTTTAACCTTTTGAGGAACTGCCAGAGTGCTTTCCAAAGCAACTGCATCATTTCATGTTCCTATCAGCAGTGAATAACAGTTCTGATTTGTCCACATCCTCACCAATACTTGTTATTATCTGACTTTTTGATTCTAACCATGACTGGCGGTTGTGAAGGGGTATCTTATTGTGTTTTGGGTTTGCATTTCCCTGATGACTAATGATGTGTAGTATCTTTTCATGTGCTTATTGACCATTTGTATATCTTTTTTAGGGAAATGTCTATGCACATCCTTTGCACATTTTTAAATTGGGTTACTTATCTTTTTATTATTGAGCTGTTCTTTATATATTCTCAGTACAAGTTCCTTATCAGACAAATGATTTGCAAATATTTTCTCCCACTCTGCAGATTGTTTTTACTTTCTCCATGATGTCCTTTGAAGCACAAAAGTTTTTAATTTTTATGAAGTCCAATTTATTTTTTCTTTTGTTGCTTCTGCTTTTGATGTCATTTAAGAAACCATCACCAAATTCAAGGTCATGAAAATTTACCTCTGTGTTTTATTCTAAGTTTTTTATAATTTTAGCTCTACATTTTGGCCTTTGATCCATTTTGAGTTAGTTTTTGTGAATGGTGTGAGGTAAGGATCCAACTTCGTTCTTTTGCATGTGGCTATCCCGTTGTCCCAGCCCCATTTGTTGAGAAGACTGTTCTTTTTGCTTTTGGACAATCTTGGCATCCTTGTTGAAAATCAGTTGACTGTAGATGTATGGGTTTATTTTTGCACTCTCAGTTCTGTTCAGTTGATCTATATGTCTGTCCATGTGTCACTACCATCCTGCCTTGATTACTCTTGCTTTGTAGCAAGTTTTGAAATCAAGATGTGTGAATTCTCCACTCTCTTCTAGTTTTTTAAAATAGTTTTATCTACTCTAGATACTTTGAAATTCCATATGAATTTTAGAATCAGCTTGTCAAATTTTACGAAGAAGTTGGCTGGGATTCTGATAGGGGTTGCATTGAATCAGTAGATAAGTTTGTAGAGTATTGCCATCTTAACAATGTTAAGTCTTCTGATCCATAAACATGGGATGTTTCCCAATTATTTAGATCTTCTTTAAGTTCTTTCAGTGATGCTTTGCAGTTTTCAGAGTATAAACCTTGCACTTATTTTGTTAAAATTATCCCTAAGTTTTTATTCTTTTTGATGCTATTGTCAATGGAATTGCTTTTTTGTATTTCATTTTTGGATTGTTCATTGACTTTTGTATATAAAGCTTATATCCTGCAACCTTGTCAACTCATTTATTGGTTCTGTTAGTTTTTCTTTTGTGGATTCCTTATGATTTTCTGCATATGCGATCATATCATCTAGGAGTAGAGATAGTTTTGTATCTTTATTTCCATCTGAATACCTTTTATTTATTTCTTCTTCTTGCCCATTTGCCCTAGGTAGAACCTCCAGTACAATGTTGAATAGAAATGGTGTGGTTCCTGATCTTAGAGGGAACCATCCAGGCTTTTACCATTAAGTATGATGTCAGCTGTGGTTTTCTTGCAGATGTCTTTTATCAGGTTGAGGAAGTTCCTTTTATTCTTAGTTTGTTAAATGTTTTTATTATGAAAGGGTGTTGGATTTCATTACATGGTTTTTCTGCATCTATTGAGATAATCGTGTGACTTTTGTTTTTTATTCTATTGCTATAATGTATTAATTGATTTTCAGATGTTAAACCAATCTTGAATTTCTGGGATAAATCTGTTTGGTCATGGTGTCTAATTTTTTTTCATCTGTTACTGGATTCGGTTTGCTGGTATTTTGGTGAGGATTTTTATGTCCATATTCATAAAAGGTTAATGGTCTGTAGTTTTTTTTGTGTGTGATTTTTTTTCTTGTTTTGATATCAGAGTAATACTGGCCTCATAAAATGAGTTGAAAAATGTTCCCTCCTCTTTTTTTTTTTTGAAAGAATTTATGAAGAATTAGTGTTAATTCTTCTTTAAATTTTCAGTAGAGTTCAGTGGTAAAGCCATCTGGGCCTGAGCTTTTCTTAGTGGGTAGTTTTCTGGTCAATAATTTTGTTTCTTGTTATAGGTCTTTTCAGTTTGTCTGTATCTTATGAGTCAGTTTTGGTAGTTTGTATCTTTCTAGAAATTTGTCCATTTCATCTAAGTTATCTAATTTGCTGGTGTGTTATTTGTAGTATTTCTTTTGAATTCTTTTTTTATTTTTATGAGTCTCAAACTAATGCCCCCTCCTTTGTTTCTGATTCTAACAATTTGAGTCTTCTCTCTTCTTATTCTTGGTCCATCGGGCTAAAAATCTGTCAATTTTGTTGGTATTTTCAAAAAACTAACTTTTGGATTTGTTGATTTTTCTCTGTTGTTTTCTATTCTCTATTTCATTAATTTCTTCTCTAGTTTTATTATTTTCTTATTTCTGCTTGCTTTAGGTTTAATTTGATTTGTTTTTAGTGTGTTAAGCTGGAAGATTAAGTTATTGATTTGATCTTTCATCTTTTTTAATATAGGCATTATTGCTATAATTTCCCTCTAAGCTCTGCTTTAGCTGTATCCCATAAATTTTGGTATGTTGTGGCTTCATTTTCATTCATCTCAAAGCATTAATTTCCTGCTGATTTTTTTGATCCATTTGTTATTTAGCAGTACATTGTTTAATTTCCACATGTTAGTGAATTTCCCAGAATTTTTCCTGCTACTGATTTCTGATTTTATTCCTCTGTGGTCAGAGAACATTCTTTATATTACCTATCCATTTAAATATGTTAAGGTTTTTTTTCAATATCCTATCCTATATCCCATGTGACCTTGAGAAGAATGTCTATTCTGTAATTGAGAGGAGACGTCTGTAGATATTTGTTAGGTCTAGTTGGTTTATAGTGTTGTTTGTCTTCTGTTTCCTTGTTGATCTTCTGTCTAGTTATTCTATCCATTCAAAGTGTGGTCTGTTTCTCCCTTCATTTCTGTCAGTTTTGCTTCATGTATTTTGGTGCTCTGTTAGGTGCACATATGTTTATAATTGTTATATCCTCTTTGTATAAAACGTCCCTCTTTATCTCTAGTAACATTTTTTGTTTTAAAGTCTGTTTTCAGTGTGGTCATGCTACTTTTCTTGTTTTTGTATGTTTTCATGATGTATCTTTTTCCATCCATTTACTTCCAATTTGTTTATTTCTTTGAATCTCAAGTCTCCTGTAGACTGCATATAGATTATGTTTTTTTTTTTAATACAGTCTGATAATCTCTGCTTTTTGGTTGGATTGTTTATTCCACTCACATTCGGTGGCTTTTTGGTTTTGATGAGGGAGATTGACCCTGAGCTAACATCTGTTGCCCATCTTCCTCTTTTTTTTCCCTCCCCAAAGCCCCAGTACGTAGTTGTATATTCTAGTTGTAGGTCATTCTAGTTCTTCTGTGTGGGATGCTGCCTCAGCATGGCCTGACGAGTGATTGTGCAGGTCTGCGCCCAGGAACTGAACCAACGAACCCTGGGCTGCTGAAGCAGAGCACTGAACCCAACCACTTGGCCACAGGGCCATCCCCTCAATGATATTTTTTTTCGTTTTTTTTTTTTTTTTAGATCAGCACCTGAGCTAACAACCATTGCCAATCTTCTTTTTTTCTTTTCTCCTGCTTTATCTCCCCAAATCCCCCCATACATAGTTGTATATCTTAGTTGCAGGTCCTTCTAGTTGTGGGATGTGGGACGCCACCTCAACGTGGCCTGACGAGTGGTGCCATGTCTGCGCCCAGGATCCGAACCCTGGGCCGCCGCAGCAGAGTGCGCAAACTTAACCACTCGGCTGTGGAGCCGGCCCCTCGATGATGTTTTTGATGTAATTGAATTTACGTGTGCCATTTTAATTTTGTTTTCTATATGTCTCTTGTCTTTTGTTTCTCCATTCTCCTTCATTGAGTTCTTTTGCATTAAGTGAATATTTCCTGCTGTAGCATTTTAATTTCTTTCATGATGTTTTTACTATACTTGTTGAGTATTTTTTTAGGGATTGTTCTAGGGCTTACCATATACAGCTTAACTGAATCAGCTTCAGGTTTACACTAGCTTAATTCCAATCATATGTAGAAACATTAATCCTATATAAACATATTGCTCTGTTCCCGTCTCCCCTCATTTTTGTGTTGTACATATTGCATCTTTTAATGTTAGAAAAACGAAAAATGTTGTTATAGACACTACTTTACCATATGTAGTTATTTTCTTAGCGTATAGCTTTGCTCCCACACACCTCATTTGCACTGGTATTGGCAAATGTATCATACATCTCTTATATTTCTGTTGTTATAGGCCCAACAACACGTTATATACAGAGTTTTATACAATTGATTTTTTTGTATCAAGAAAGAAAAATATGCATTTATAGTTGCCTTTACTGGTGTTGTTTGTTTTACTGTGTGGATTTGAATTACCTTCTACAGTTAGTTTTCAGTCTGAAGAACTTACTTTAGTATTTTTTTGTAAGGTGGGTCCTCTAAGGAAAAAATGCTTTCAGTTTTTGTTGATCTGGGAAAGTCTGTATTTCATCTTCACTTTTGAAAGTTAGCTTTGCTGGATATGAGATTCTTGGTTGACACTTTTTTCTTTGAGCACTTTGAGTATGTTATCCTGCTCTCCTCTGGACTTTGTTGTTTCTGCTGAGAAGTCAGCTGTTAATCTTTTGGGGGCTCCCCTGTAAGTAATGGATTGTTTTCCTCTTACGACTTTCCAAATTTTCTTCTTGTCCTTGACTTTCAGCATTTTTATTATGATGTTTTTACTTGTGGATCCCTTTGTATTTATCCTACTTGGAGTTTGTTGATCTTCTTGGTTTTTTTTCAATAAATTTGAGAAAGTTTAACCATTATTTCTTTGAATGTTTTTCTGCTTCTTTTTTCCTATCCTCTCCTTCTGGTATTCTCATTGTAAGTATGTTGGTGCATTTAATGATGTCCCACATTTCTCTGAGGCTCTCTTCATTTTTCTTCATTCTTTTTTCTCTCTGTTATTTGTCTTGATCTCTATCTATCCATCTTCAAGTTTTCCTATTCTTTCTTCTGTCAGTTCAAATCTATTATTGAGCCACTCTAGTCAGGGGGTTTTTCTCCTCATTATTGTGCTTTTCAACTCCAGAATTTCAATTTTGTCCATTTTCAATAATGTCTATCTGTTTATTGATATTCTCTATTTGATGCAACATTGTCATCATCTTTTTTTTTACTTCTTTAATCATGATTTCTTTAGTTCTGAGAACATGTTATTAATAGTTACTTTGAAACCTTTTTCTGATAAATCCAACATCTGAGTGCTCTCACCAGCACTTTCTGATTTCTGCTTTTTTCTGGTGTGTGGGTCATACTCACCTGTTTGTTTGCATGCCTCATAATTTTTTTATTGGAAACTGTACATTTTATTTTACTTTTCCATTTATTTTTGAGGAAGACTTTCTTCTTTTTTTTGGTGAGTAAGATTGGCCCTGAGCTAGCATCTGTTTCCAATCTCTTTTCTTTCTCCCCAACACACAGTACATAGTTGTATATCCTAGTTGTAAATCATTCCAGTTCTACGTGGGATACCTCTGCAGCATGGCTTGATGAGCAACGTGTAGGTTTGCACCCAGGATCCAAACCAGTGAACCCTGGGCTGCCCAAGTGGAGCATGCAAACTTAACCACTTGGCCCAGGGCCTGCCCCAGAAACTGGACATTTTGGATAATAAATTGTAGCAACCTTGGACACTGGTTATCCTCCCCTCCTTCCTTCCAGGGCTGCTGGTGCTGTCTGCTTGTTTGTTTCTTTAGTAGGTGTGTAGTCTCTTCCCTTCCCACAGCGTTAAGCCTCTGATGTTGCTCTTCAGCAGCTTCAGGTACGTCCATGGTCACCCTGGGATGATGGTGGTACTTAGGGCTCTCTTCAACTCTTTCTCTGACCACATGCAGGTGTTGAGCTCCACTGACTGCTGGGTAATCGCTCTATTGTTTTTAACAATGTTCTGTACCATAAATTGCTCTACAAACTAATCCAATCAAGTTGTGGCTGCTTTGAAGGAATATTTTCTGAGGACAGTGTTTGATATTTGTTCTAACCCCAAGAGGGCTTCTCCTGACTTATTCTCAGTTATCTCTGGAAACTAGCTGGCTTACAGTTTAGTTTGTATCTTGAATCTCCTCTCAATTGCCTTTTACCACATTCTCCACTGTTTTTGAAAGCACATTTAGGCTTGAACTTCTCCAGACTGTTGCAAATGAAATCAGTTCCTTTGGAAAGAAATTAGAAGCTGTGTTTTGTGGCCTGCTTCTTCCTTCAGGCAAAATCTCTGAGCCAGGGCTCCAGAGCTGGGGTGGTGACAGTGACAAGCTTCTCTCTGAATGACATTCTTGCTCTAGGAGATGAAGACTTGGTGGGGGTGCAGCAGCCTGAGGTCTTCTCAGCTTGCCTCTCCTAATGTGAAACTATTGGGGTAGGAGTGTTCAGGGCCCCATTATTCTCAGTGTGCCACATCCAGTTAGAGCTGCCATTCCCACAAGTTGGGGCTGGGTGGAAGAAGGGAGCCCTCCTCTCTCAGCCATCCTCCTCTGGGACTTAGCCTCAGCAGCTGGAGGCAAGATGAGAAAAGCTGAAGTCCTGCTCCTCCTGAGAAGAAAGGCCTCTGGCTGGTAGCTGGAGGGAGAGGGAACTGTTCTGGCTGTAGCAATGTGGAGTGCAGTCTTGCTGAGCTGACAAGAGGGAGGTAGGGAGTGTTCTTGGTTCAAAGACCACACACTTTCTCCTTTCTTACCAAATTTTTATAGATTTTCTTGGATAGATATATTTCATTTGCTGTTTGCCTTTGGGACCATTTCCAGAGGCTTTAAATAGTTGTTGTTTTAATCATTCTCACCAGTTTCGCTCGGGAGTAGATCAGCAGAGCTCCTCACACTGTCGTGCTGGAAGTCGGTCCTCTCTTCCGTAGATTGTAACAAGTGTGAAGTCATAAAGTGTTTAGCCTCAGAAAAGTTTTGGGAGCACTCTTTGATGTTATCATAGTATTTTCTTACTCTTTTATATCACTATTTATATTTTATTATCCTTTCTTGTGTAATAATATTTCTTCTGCTAGAGCACAGTTTCTAAAACTTTTTGTCTATGTTCCACAATAAGAAATAGACTTTATATCCTATTTAGAACACACATATATATTATTTTTTACAAAAGTTTCACCAAACGGCACCTACTCTTCTATATATGATGTATTGTAATATTTTCCATTCTATCTTACTTCATTAAAAAAGAATGCTTGGTTGCTATCTACTTAATTGACTTCACAACTTGCAGTTTAAAAAACACTCTAGACTAAGGCTCCTTGAGGCAAGGAGCTGTGCCTGGGCCTGGCATTTTATCAGCAATCTCTGGCACACTTCCTGGCACGCAGTGGCACTTAGTGAATGTTCTTTGAATGACCATGTGATTGCCAGACTTCCCAGACTCTTTAACAAGTTGTGGGGCACTGAGATGCCCTAAGAGAGGTTATAGCATGTAGTTAGAAACCTCCCTTGACTCCTGAACCCTTTGTGGAGTTCCTATAAAAATCTCTCAGAATGAGTGCTTGGGAAATGTTTTTTAGATGAATAAAAGTATGGCTTGGTAAATTTCTTTTTCCAATGAAAATGAAGGGTAAAACCCAGGAAACATCATGTAAACATTTTGTACTTTGATAGGATCTTTCTTCTCAAATGTTTAAAGGAGGAAATCTGTACTGTATGGAAGAAGAAAATGTAGAGAAAAGTAATTACATGTGGACTAGTTTATTCTCTAAACTTAACTTTAATTAACCAAAGGTTACAGTTATGCTTTTTAAGGTGGTGGAAATTTTTCAGGATCTTTACCCAGTTAGTAGGCAAAAGAACTCATACTCTTTCTTTGATTTTTTTTTTTTTTTTGAGATCCCACCCCAATGGATGTGGCTAAACCTTTTGAGAATTGCCAAACCAAACATGATTCTTGGGATATGACAAGGAATGAGCAGTAGCTCTTTATTAAGACTTAGGCTGGGTACATACATACGTAATCCAGCTGTTCCTTGAGATTACCTTGCCCCTAAATGAGTGGTTTTGAAGATGAGGCAAGGGAGGGTATGAGAAAGACCAGGCTCCCTGTGACGGGAATAGGAGCATCTGATAGAGGAAAGGCTTAAGAAAAGTTGGCCCGTGGAATTAATGCTGGAGGCGTATGGTACTATTACAATTTCCTGCGCTGTAAGTTGGGATGAAAACTTCTTCAAGAACAAACAAACCCAGCAACAAAAAAAACTTCTATCTTAGAAGTGACAGAATCTCCCCTGTGAAATTCCTAGTTGACATTGAAAATGTATATTATCTTGGGGGTGGCATTAGGGGGAGGCCCAATAAAAGCTTTTGTATTTAATTTCCTGCTGGTTGAGGAGTTCACCTACTAGACTTGGAAGCAGATAATACCCCATTGTACAACCAACAGAAATTATCCTCTCTCTCTGGAGAAACCAAGCGTTTGGCTGTCTGAATTTATGAAATTTAACTCAGGGAACTGATTAATTTTATTATATAGGGTGTGAGGGCTGCGGCTGCTGCCAGATGTAGTTGAGGTCCGTTCTTGCCATTCTTACTCTGCTCCTGCTATTTCTGATCCTTATGCTCACGGTGTCTAGAGTAGAGTTTTGTTAGTCTAGAATTGCTCCTGTCACCTTGGCCTTTTTAAATAGACTTCTTTTGTAGAGCAGTTTTAGGTTCATAGTGTAATTGAGTAGAAAGTACACCGTTCCTGTGTATCCCCTTCTCCCATACCTGTATAACCTACCCCACTGTCAATATCCTGTACCAGAGCAGTACATTTGTTGCAATGGATGAACCTACACTGACACATAATCATCCAAAGTTCATTGTTTACCTTGGGGTTTCCCTGTGGTGTTTACGTTTTGTGGCTCGGGAGAACGGTGTCATGACGTAGGGCCACCATTATAATATCTTACTGTAATATGTATGACTACAGAGTGGTTTGACTGCCCTAAAAATCCTCTATGATCTGCCTATTCATCCTCCTCCTCCTCTCAACCTCTGTCAACCTTTTTATTTTTAAAAATTACTTGAACCAGTTCTGTTAGAATTCCAGTCCTGTGCTGAACTGTTGAACTGTACTTTTGACCATAATATAGTTCAGAGAATTTCTACTTCTGTAAGAACTGCTGATGTCTTTCCTTTATTTCTTTACTCAAATAATGGCAGGTCAGTGATCATATTGTGTAATATAGAAGATGTTCTTTTATTTCCTGAGGTTTCCTTGATGGTCTGCTAATTGGAGATACTGCTGGACAAACAATAAAATATGATAATACAGGTCTAAGTAGTAGGGTTTTACTCTAGACCCATATAGTTATAAGAAAATTTAAAAATGGTTCCTGCCCTCTGTTTAGAGATTATGGTCTTCCCTTCCATAGATCTTAAATACATAAATGACATCATCTTCCTGGATATTCTTAACTAAAAGAACTACATAACTCTTGAGTACCTTAATGCACACACCAGTCATTTTCTCTTTGCTGCACCCCTTTTTGAAGAATCTGCCCAGATTTTAGTACCTGTCAACCACCAATCTTTGTGGGCTGAGTAGCTGACCCATTAGAAACCAATCTAGAGACTCCATTGGCTGGACTGAGCCAATTAGAGTGTCTTCCCTGAGAATAGAGACCTTGAGATACTGAGTTAATTAGATGATGATGAATCCTTGGGTTGAAAGATCCTGTACAGTCGTGACCAGGTTCTGAACTACACCATAAAAGCCCTATGCAAGCCAGGAGAAACAAAAAAAACAGAGGAAGCTAGTCCATGCATTCAATATCAGACGTGCTTAATTAATGATCATTTTTTCCTTTGGGACTTTGCCAGTAGAAGAAACTCCTGATGTGGAAACCTTTGGCGTCTCTGTAGAAGAGGAGTCTTTGGGTCCAACAAAAAACCAGATAGCAAGATGTAAGTTTGCTTCCCTTCTTATAGCCTGCAATTCGTATACCTCCCTGAAGGATGCTGTATTTATTTTCCTGAGGCTGTTATAACAAATTGCTATGAACTTAGTGGCTTACAACAGAAATTTATTCTCCTGCAGTGGACTTCAGCCCCAAGTCCAGAATCTGGCAGGGCTGAGTTCCCTCTGGGGTCTCTAGGGGAGGATCTGGTCCTTTCCTCTTCTGGCTTCTGGTGGCTGCCAGCTTGGCGTTCCTGGGCTTGTGGCCACATAACTCCATTCTCTCCCTGTCTTCACATTGCCTCCTCTGTGTATCTGTCTTTGAACTCCTTTTCCCTCTCAAAGGATGCACCTGATTGCATTTGTGGCCTACCCTGATAATTTAGGATAGATACCGCCTCTCGAGACCCTTTGCCATGTAAGATGAATGTGAATTCACTTGTAAAGGCAGTCATCGCACATTCTGAGGATTAGGACAAGGGTGTATATTTTGGGGGCCACCATTCAGCCTCCTAAGATCAGATTGATGTTTGAACCATTTTTAAAATCTTTTGTTCCATATTATATTCTTGACAAGAAACTGCAGTGTTGAGTAAATTGATGAGTCTGTTCTTTATCTGAAATCTTAATGTTGAAATATTTTAGTGATTTACTTAGTGTGCTGTGTGGTGAAGAGGTCATTTAATGAGGGGGACAAATGAGTCATTGCCCAAAAAGTGGTATATCTTTTTAAGAGCGCTTATGGCAAGAAGTCATCACCTGAAATCTGTTTGCCTTCCACACTTCATCCTAAGGCTGGCTTCCTTGTGTTTGTGAGATGGTTTCCAGCAGCAGCTGGAGAGCTCTTATTTCCTTCTTCACATCTGGCAAGGAGAGAGTCTTTTTCCAGTAGTTCCTGTGAGAGAGAGAGTGTTCTGGCATGAGTCAGGGACTGATATTTTGGGTCAGATAATTTTTGGTTGTGAGGGACTCTCCTGTGCATTGTAGGATGTTTGGCAGCATCCCTGGCCTCTACCCACTGGATGCCAGTGGTACACTTCCCCAGTTGTGACAACCAAAAATGTCTTCAAACGTTGTCAAAAGTCCCCTGTGGGTCAAGATTACCCTTGATTGAGAACCACTGCTTTAAATCAATTAGTGCCCATTCTTGTCTCACCAAAATCTGCTAGTTAGGAAATTTCGGGTCTTGTTAGGAAGGAGGAATGTAGAAAATGGGTGCTGGACAGGTAAACTCTCATGTGTACGACACCTGAAATTCTAATGAGGACCAAAATTGAGTCAAGTCTGGCAGGCTTACTAAATTTTTGCTAGACCCTTGTTAGTATATTCTAACCTTATTCTCTTTTATATTGGACAACTAAAACCCAATATTATGTGCTTTTTTAAAAAAAATTCTATGGGCATGTGAATCCCAGGTTGGTTTTTTTCTTTTTTGCTTTATTTATATCAACTGGTCAGCTGCTCTTTATCTTAGAATTTGTCCCTCTGGAACCTCATTCTTTTTCAACAAGTCTCTCCCCTGAGGTTTCACACTCGGTTGAGTGTGCCCTCCCTGTGACACTGCCCTGGCGCCCCTTGCCCTGGAGCATTAGCAGACACCGTGTGGTAGAATCTGTGCATTTAGCATAGCCGTTTATGCACTAGAGAACTGTGATTGGAATTTTTGTAAGGTACCATTTTTCTTTTCCTGCAAAGTAATTGAAATAGAATACAGACACATTTGTTGTTTTGAAGTTTTTATGATTTCCAAATTAACAAATTTGTACTTTTACAGGCATCAGGTGACTGATATTTTGGGGGTGCGTGTTATTTCTTCCTTGTAGAGGATCTCCTCTCTGTTTCTGTGAGTGCTCTGGCTGTGATGGAAACCCTGACTAGAACCCGGTGAGAGGGTGTGCAACAGGAGTGGAATAAACACAAGCTGCTGCTTTTTCATCACGACTAAGGCATAGTAGAAGTTACTTATACAGTGGCTCATAAACAGAGTACCCCCACCAGACCAAGAAAATGTAACAAAGCTAAATGACACACAGGCAAGGATTTCTGTGACTTGGGGAAGTGAGTCTGTCAGGGTTTTTGTAATTGGCAGTACCTAGGAGCTTCCTTAAACCGTGAAGGGCTCCAGAAAGAACCCTCTTTTTGCCGTGGCTGTAGTTGTATTCTGTGTGTAGACAGCATAGCAGGAACAATCAGCTCTACCCTGATGTTGTTCATAATATTCCCTAACTTGTCTTTCCCTCTGTATTTTCTTCTTTATTCTGTTTTACTAATAGGTCATTTGGCCCCCAGCTTTGCTGTTCTGGAACCTCTCTCTTCATCTTAAGCTCCTTGAGGGGAGGGCGATTGTTGTAATCATCTTTAAATGAGTTTGAAAAAGCACAATTCCCCAGTCTTAGTACTATGCCTTGTAGGGCTTAAAATTTTGAGTGAATGACTTGACTTTACATATATCCTCCCCACGCCCATTAGAACTGCTCCCCTTGAGTTTTTCTCTGCCCCTTGGAAAACAGGTAAGGGAGGAGGTCTAGAAATGGCAGTATTCACTAAGCTAGCTGAAGCTGCTTAGGAGGGAAAGAGGACATTTACAGTAGCAAGACTTGTTTTACTGTGGTTGTTAAAGCAAAAATGGGGGGAGCAGGGAGAAAGCCTGTTGTTTCTCAGGAGGTCTTGGCAAGGGCCCTAGTTTTAAAAGAGAAAGATACAGCCAGTTAGGTTGAAATGATACGAAGTCCCTCCTTTCACAGTCGTAGTTTTCTGAAGCCAAGGTAAACAGTTGGGAAGAGGTGGGTATGTAGCCATTGTTCAGTAATGGACTGCATCATCCCTTGGGACTGTTTCAGTAGGTGGTGCTCTTGGGCCATAACCTATCTTTTAGAAAGCTTCTGAGACTCCCGTGGCTGGTTCTAGGGCCTGGGTCCCAGCCGTCCCCTCAGGTGACTTCCGGTGCCCAACTTGGATAGCAGCCTATGGGTGGTTTTGGGAGAGGTCTTTCTGTCTGGAAGTGAAGCGAATTCAGGTCTGTACCTTCTCTAGCTTGCCTGAGCTCTGCTTTCCAGGGGAACTTAAATGAGAGGTTTACTAACTTAAAAAAAAGAAAATTGTGGCTCTAGTCTTTATGTAACAATTCTGATGTGTGTTGTGTTTTATCAATTTTCCAAGATCATTTTTCTAATTATGAATCATCAGTGATCCTCCAAATCAGGTTCCTTTCCAGACAGCTTAGGCTATGCACCTACGGATAAGGAGGAGGCAAACTGCTGTGAGCCTTCTGCATCAGCCTGAGCGTGTGGATCTGAGCGGCTCATTCCCTATGTCTCCGCAGGCTGCCAGGCGTCGGTGGGCTCAGCTTGTCTGGGCTGCAGCGCCAGCAGCCAGCCTCCTGAGCTTTGTGACCTGGCAGAGCCAGTGGATGCTCAAGGTGCTCTCGGGTAGCTTTTGAGATTTTCTTTTTATAATTAATATTTTAGTTTATGTGGATTTTTAAATTGATTTAATTATCTGCTTATTTGTTTGTTTAAATTATCTTTTTTGGTATTTAGAATGTTCTTTTAATCTGAGAACTCCTGTATTTCTTGAATATTCTTAGCTTATCTCCTTATATCTCACTTCTCTTGCATTCTCTTCACTTTCTTCTGCTGTGACCCCTCCTCAGTGTTTATGGAGCTATCCTTCGTGTTTCTGAACTATGCTTTCATATTTTTCTTCTTTTCTTTCTGGGCTGCATTCTGAGTCGATTCCTTAGTATTATCTTCAAGTTTACCAGTTCTTTCTTGAATTCTGTCCAGTCTAGGGTATCTGAGTTTTTAATTTTAATGACTGTATTCTTCATTTACATAATTTCCAATTGGTTCTTTTTTAACCTCTTCTTGTTTTAATTCTGCCCGTTTGTTTTATAATTTCTTATTCTTTTTTAATTAGCTTTCTTAAAGCCCATCTTAAACAGACTTATTTTGTTGGACCATTTTATATATTAATTTCATCTAAAGTGAGTGAGCTGTCTGATGGCCGGTTTCGTTAGTTGCCTTTATTGGCGTTAGATTTCTCCGTGTACTTTAGAACTTTGGTTGAATGGCGTGTTTTGAGTGAGATATATTTTGTATTGTTTTCATTCGTTTGTTCATGGCAATCAGCCTCTCTGTCTCCCCCTCTGCTCACTCTTCCTCGTTTAGCAGTTTTGTGGTTGTCTCCGTCTGGCTTCCATGGAACCCCAGTCCAGAACTGCAGGGGCGGTGAAGGTACTTAGGCAATCACAGGCTGCTTCAGTGCGTTCCTGACCGCTCGCTGGCCTGTGTCCTCCCTCCGCCCTAGGCCACAGCTCCATATGAGACAGGAACTGCCAGCCTTCTTCAGGGGTCGGAGTCACCTTTGATGCTGTCTTCAGGCAGTGCTGCTAGGTCTTTGTGTTTAGCCTCCAAATCTTATAGGATTCATACTTCCAGTTTCGGTGCCTATTTTTGCATCCTGAGCTTAGAAGGATCAAGGCTTTAACTTTGAGGACTTCTTCATGTTTCTGCTCCATATCTATTTCACAGAAATGTTTATATTATGTTTGAGCTTGCCTGCATCCTTTTGGTTTTCTCTTCTTCTATTTCCTCTCTCTTTGCTGTGTTTGGAGTAGAGAGGATCCATCAAAGAGTGAATTTACTGTGCCATCTTAACTGGAAGTCATGTGGCCTGAGGATTTAAAGGAAATAAAGTGAGATATTTGGTTTTACATAATACTAAAGGCTAACCACAAAAATGCTTTTCTTTGTGAGTTCAGTGACCCATGGCATACAGTTGTTTAAACTCCTCCTTCAGAGGCTCGCAGCCCCCAGAAGATGAGTGGGATTAAGCAGGTGGGATTTATTAGGATACTGTGGTTCTCTACAAGGATTTCACCTTATATTTTTCATTTTGATGGTAATTTAAAAAATTGAATTGTTTCTAAACTCCTAAATACCCACAATTATAACTAAACAGTGTCTGAAGATGTCACTGCCTGCAGTTGTGTTTGTAATGGTGCCAAGTAGCACTACTTTTAGATATTGAAAAATGAACAGAGGTGAAAACGTAATTAATGTGTTTGAGCTGAGTGAGAGATTTCTGTTTCACTGTAGTTCAAAAAGAAAAGTGGCAGGTGAATTTAGTCATCCCCAGCATATGGTCGGACCAGCAAACTCAACAGAAGCTACTGGTAGCAGCCAGTACCAAGTTCTCATGCCTAGTTCAAGTGAGGTTCAGTAACCTACATCATTGATCACATTGAATTCATTTTGTTGATTGAAATTTTATCCATTTTGTAGATTTGTTGGTATTTAGTTTATGCGTTTTAAAAAATTTTGTAATTGTCTAAGAATTACAAGTGTACCAGTTTTACGTTTGTAAGTATTAAACAGAATAAAATTATTTTAGACAACTGTAGGAGCTAGCAACAGTTTTTCTTAAAGTTGGAAAAACATGGATCAAAGGGTAACTTAAGTCCCCCTGTGCAGTGTAGTAGCATCCTGTGTTTGGTTTGGATGTTTGTGCCTGCTTCACTCCTGCTCAGACTTAATGAACTTGCTTAGCTCAGGCGTTGTTTCTGTCTGGAAGCGTCTGACACCCCCTTGGCTGGGTGGGGTGCCCCTTTTTGATGCTCCCTGCAGCACCCCTGTTTCCTTCTATGCCAACACTTTGCACAAGGCATTATGTTTTATCTGTTTACACATCCTGATTTCCTCATCAGCCACAAATTGCTTGAGCACAAGGAACACTGCCATCTTTTTATTTGCAATGTTTTTCAGAGTTCCTGTCTTAAAGTAGGTTCCCAATAAGTGTATGGGATTCTTGGTTTTTATTTATTTATTTATTATTTATTTGAGGTCATAATAGTTTATAACATTGTGAAATTTCAGTTGTACATTGTTATTTGTCAGTCACCACACATATGTGCCCCTTTACCCCTTATGCCCATTCCACAATCCCCTTCCCCTCTGGTAACCACTAATCTGTTCTCTGTGTCCATGTATTTGTTTATCTTCCACATATGAGTGAAATCACAAAGTGTTTATCTTTCTCTGTCTTGCTTATCTTGCTTAACATAATACCCTTGAGGTCCATCCATGTTTTGCAAATGGGATGATTTTGTCTTTTTTTTATGGCTGAGTAGTATTCAGTTGTTTATATACGCCACACCTTCTTTATCCCATCATCAGTCGATGGGCATTTGGGGTGCTTCCACATCTCGGCTATTGTGAATAATGCCGCAGTGAAGATAGGGGTGCATAAGTCTCTGCAAACTGTTGATTTTAAGTTCTTTGGATAAATACCCAGTAGTGGGATAGCTGGGTCATATAGTACTTACTTCTATTTCTGATTTTTTGAGAAATCTCCATACTGTTTTCTATAGTGGCTGTACTAGTTTCATTCCCACCAGCAGTGTACAAGGGTTCCGTTTTCTCCACATCCTCTCCAACATTTGTCGTTTTTTGTCCTCGTGATTATAGCTGTTCTAACGGATGTCAGGTCATACCTCATTGTAGTTTTGATTGGCATTTCCCTGATGATTAGTGATGTTGAACATCTTTTCAGGTGCCTGTTGACCTATATCTTCTTTGGAAAAATGTTTGTTCATATCCTTTGCTCATTTTTTGATTGGGTTTTGTTGTTGTTGTTGAGTTGTATGAGTTCTTTATATAATTTGGAGATTAACCCCTTGTCAGATAGATGATTTGCAAGTATTTTCTCCCAGTTAGTGGGTTGTCTTTTCATTTTGTTCCTGGTTTCCTTTGCCTCACAGAAGCTTTTTAGTCTGATGAAGTCCCATTTGTTTATTTTATCTTTTGTTCCCCTTTCCTGAGTAGACATGGCATTCGAAAAGATCCTTCTAAAACCAATGTCAAAGATTGTACTGCCTGTATTTTCTTTTATGAGTTTTATGGTTTCACATCTTACCTTCAAGTTGTTAATCTATTTTGTCTTTGTTTATTTAGTAATAAATTCTGAGTAGAACCAAGGGTGGAAAGAGGCAGAAATAACTTGGAGCCAAGTCACTAGTGATAAAGGCAAGAAGATTTCTAATATTTTAATGTCTAGTGTCCTCCTCGGCCCCTTTTTCCAACTGGTTTCATGAAAAGCTCACAGTCTTACTGTCAGATAATGAATTGAGGACAAGAATACAAGGAAAGTAGGTAACCACTATTTCTAACAGGATGTATGTGGGAAGGTTGCTGTGCTCTGATGGAGAACAAGGTAGGTGTTTCTGTCTTAGCAGCTCCAAAGGCAAGCATTGTCCTGGAGGGATGCTTCGGTGGGGAAGCCAGTGCCAGAGAGCAGCTCTTTTCCCCACATAACAAGGGACATGAGTGGGAGGATGGAGCTCAGTAAATCACCAGACAGAATTATCTGCTAGATTAAATTTCCTTCATTCTTTGCAAAGTTGTCTGAAGAGTGTGTACAGTGCACCTGGATTGCAGTTGCCGCCTCTGATTCCTCAGACCGGGAGTTTGTTCGAAATTATCTGCAAATTTCTGGTCTGTGTTTTTGATTAGACTATCTTAGAGGCAAAACACTGCTGACTCAACAGAGAAAAAGCCAGCTCCTCCTAGTGGAACTTTTTTAAAACCTCATTGTTTTAAGGGAAAAAATATCATTGTTTCTTTCATAAGCATTTTATGGGGACAAGAATATTTTATTGTAGCTTTTTAAGAAAAAGCCACAAACACAGGGGCAAATTGACCAATCTCAAAATAATGAAGCAAAGAAACATTACTTAAAGTAAATGAAAAATACTAGTGTCAGGCTTTCAGTAAGGAAGAGGAAGAATGTTGTCAAGCTTAAGCATAGTTGAACATAAATTTGAAAATTTTATATTTGATTATATTTCTGGAGGTTTTAAATATTTTCTGACAAGGCGATTGTGCTGTTAGTTGATGACATTGATTGTAGGCTAGGTATTTGATTTGTTTCTTTTTTTCCTTCCATAAACAGTGTATTTTATAACATTCTGTTCATAAATCTCTATTTGGTGCTCATTTCATGGGAGAAGCGACCTCAGTTGACTTATGCTCAGTGGAAATGGGAAAGAAATAGTGTTCTTCATGAGGTTTCCTCTTTGAGTAGGTTGCAGTCGATATTTGGCATGTATAGACTTACCTCTCATACCTCTGGCTTGGAGATGTGCAGACCAAAGGAAAGCCATTTCAGACTCTCTTGGACCCCTGACAGGTACAATATGTGGCCATTTTTGATACTGTGAGGTTTATAATGAGATTTGTTTGACATGTTAACCATCTGGGAGCTACAAGGGCTCCTATCAACAAAAAATCAGTCAGAATTTTATCTGTCTTAGTCTCTCCTCTACAATAGCCATAGTGGATTTGTTTGTTTACTTATTTATGTATTCACACATTTGTTCAACAAGTATTTTTTGAGTGTCTGCTACGTGCCAGGTCCTGTGGACAGCAGTGGTTTTCACAGTGCGCTCAGCACGCTGGGCTCTGAGGAGATGTACCGTCTAGGATGTGTCTGACTGCAGGTAACAGGAAATCCAGCGGAAGGCGGCCTAAGGCAAAAGGGAAATTCCTAGCTTGGCTACTTCATTGCCTCACCTACAGTAAGGAGAGGACCCAGGTCCTTCTCTGTGCTTAACATGTTGGTTAGTTCTCTCAGGCGTACTTAGTCCTGGATCCCAAGGCGACTACTGCTATTCTAAGTGTCGCGTGAAGACTACAGTGTCTAATATGGAAAAACATGAATTTAGTTAAGATTGAGACAGACTCTCAGAAACCCTCCAGCTGAAGCTGAGTTCTCATTGATGAGAGTTGCATAATGTTGCCTGTTTCTACAGTTGGTAGCAGGCAGATGGAAATACCATGACTGGTCTACACTAGCATTATCAAAATGTGGCTCAGGGACCCTTGGGTATCCCTGAGACCCTTTCAGGGGGTGACAAGGGCCAAACTATTTTCATTATAATGCTAAGACATTGTTTGAGTTTTCTACTCTTACTTTCTCACTAGTGGGCAGTGGAATTGTCAAGAGGTTACATGATGTCGTTGCTCTGTCAGCTAATGGAATGTGTGCCTGTGTATTCTTGGGTTTTAAATTTTTCTGTTTTAATTTCTAATATGGTAAATACTGGTAAATGTACAAAACAAAAGCTCTCAGTAATGTCCTCAGTAATGTTTAAGAGCTTAAAGGGGTCCTGAGAACAAAATGTTTGTGATCCACTGGTTGGCATTAATCGAGATTGACCCTTGGCATTGGGGAAGATCTCAGCCTCCCTCAAGACTCGTGGTCGTGAGGTTCCTGGACAAAACTGATTCTCTTGTCAAGGAAGCAGCAGAGGGGTTAAGGCTGTCGGCTGGGCAAGCAGCAGTGTGTGCAGGACTGTTGTGAGGAGGGGGCTTTAGTGGGGAGGGCAGAGCGGGCATGCAGGGTGTGCTCCAGGCCCTGCCTCTGCTTTGACTGGAGCCACTCCACGTCTGTCTTTTTTTTAAATTGTGGTAAAATATACATACCATAAAATTTACCATTTTAAGTGTACAATTGTGTGGCCTTAATTACATTCACATTGTTGTGCAACCATCCCCACCATCCTACTCCAGAACTTTTCCATTTTCCCAAACTGAAACTCTGTACCCTTTAAACAATAACTCCCTACCTCCCACATTGCCCCCAGCTCCTGACAACTCACGTTCTATTTTCTGCCTCTATGAGCCTGGCTAGTGTAGGTATCTTTTGTAAGTAGAATCATACAATGTTTGTCCTTTTGTATCTGGCTTATTTCTCTTAGTGTAATGTTTTCAAGGTTCATCCATGTATGTATCGGCATTTCCTTCCTTTTTAAGGCTGAATAGTATTCCATTGTTTGTATATAGTTATTTTGTTTATCCATTCATCTGCCAATGGCCATTTGAGTTATTTCCATATTTTGACTAATATGAATAATGATGCTATTAATATGGGTATACTGATACCTGTTTGAGTCCCTATTTTCGGTTCTTTTGGGTGTATGCATAGAAGTAGAATTGCTGGATCATATGGTAATTCAATGTTTAATTATGTTAGGAACCGCCATACTGTTTTCCACAGTGGCTACACAATTTTGTATTCCTACCCAGCAGAGCACAGGAGTTCCAATTTTTCCATATCCTTACCAACACTTGCTATTTTCTGTGTTTTTTGATAGTTGAAAAGAAAGAAATAACAGGCCCCAAATGGAGTCACTTGCCCCCCATGACAGCAAATCAAGACTTCATTGCAGTTTCCACCTCTCCCAGGCTGAAATTTCCTGATGAACACTAGGAAGGTAATCTGCATAATAAGACTCGGGCCATCCCTTTCTCCCAAGAGAAGATGACCTGATCTGAAACAATCTTTTCTCTTTTTTTGCTAACAACTTTCTTGCCCCACTTTTTTGCCTACAAAAAGATTCCATTTTGTACAGTTCCTTGGAGTATCTCTGTACTTGCTAGATGGGATGCTGCCTGGCTCATGAGTCATTTAATAAAGCCAACTGGATCTTCAAATTTATTCGGTTGAATTTTGTTTTTTAACAGATTTTTTGGCAGCAATGGGATCTGAAGTGAACTTCCAGTGGCATTCAGAGACAACGAGAAACACAGGCGTGGCACCACGAACCCCTTTTTAAGTTCACTGTCTTTCTTGCTCTTTCCAAGGGCCATGGGTAGGTTCTTCTCAGTTTGAGCTTCACTTTCTTTGTGTTGAAGCTCCCTGTTTAATTGGCTTTCCAGTCCAGGTCTTAGCGGGTGAGCTTGAGCTGGCAGACAGTTTCATCTGGAATCCTAGTCCCAAGCCTTTGGTTCAGTCCACAGTTCCCCAGTGTTTGGTTTATGCCTCCCCCATTTTCAGCGCACCGTCCTCATTTACCGGGGCTTCTAGTTTAGTCCTTTCCCCAGTTCTGGTCTGCAGTCTCCATTTACTGGAGTCTCTTGGTTTAGTCCATGCTAGGGATTGCTGGAGGTGCACACAGGGCCTTCTTTTGGCCCATCTACAGGGCCGTCTAAACCCCAGCCCTTGGTGCTATCCCTAGTTTCCACACTGGGAAGTGCTGACGGGTTAGCCTGCAATTCCCTGTTTGAAATCCTTCTCCAGCTTCCATGTTATTAACTACTGGTGGCAGCTACAGCTCTCCATTTGTTTGGAATCAGGCCACAGTCCCCATTCTTTGAGATCTGCTGGTTCAATCATTTTCCTAGTTTCTGGTTCTTTGGTTACTGCTGATGTCCACAGTTCCATTTCCTTGAATACTGTTGGTTTTGATTAATGTGCACAGGAAGTAAAGGCTATTGCTAAAAGAGAATCTCAGAAGCCAAAGAACTTAGGTATTAGTTTGGCTTTGGGAAATCCAAAGGTGTAGCTAAAAAAAGAAAAAAAGGGATCCTTTATATCCAAAGAGTTGAGCATGCCACTTTCTGGAACACTCGCTTATTTTATGTCTAAGAGCTGTGATCTCAGAAGCAATAAATATTTACAAAAATGGAAAAATCTTGCTAAGCTTGTTGTGTGTCCTGAGAGCTTGGCTTTGTAGCCATCAAATTGGGGCTCCAAAATATGGCTGAAGAGAAATGTGAGTTGCATACCTTTTGCAGCTGTACATGGCTGGATGGAAATGTGGGTTAAACTCTATATGCAGCCAGGGACCTAGCAAACTGCTGCCCGCCCTCAGGGGAATTACAGTGTTCTTTATGGGATATGTTCCAAATAGATAAGATCATTTAAAATGTACACTTAAAAGCAAGGGCTATGCAGAAGCCTCCAGAAGCTTTCAGAATTCAAAAATAGCCTCATTGAAAGATTCGTCGCAATAGGCTAATGAAAAATTAAAGGGCTAACAGGTACCTAAAACAAAATTGGGTCATAACCCAATTCTTGGGGGAATTGGAAACAGTTGTCTTTGTCTTACAAATCTCTGCAGGGCCAAAGATGTGGCTCTAGATATTCAAAGTTAACCTGCCCTTTTTGCCAATCCTCCATACCTCATCTATTTCTCTCAAAAAGCCAGAAAAGATCAGCACATTGGAAACAGAATTGTCTACACTTAATCTGTGCCTTTGTGATATAAATTTTCTATCCCCATCTTCTCTAGGACCTAAGAGAAATGTAAATGTTTCCCATCAGGAAAGAAAAAAAAAAAGAATGAAAGAGGGCAAGTATTTGGAAATTTGGCTTATGAAAAACTTTAAATGTCCTCTCCACAAATATTAGTAACTATGAGGTCTCTCTTTGCATCTGTGTGTATGTGTCTATATATGTATGTTGTAGATGTGGGATATATATTTTTTTGCCTCCAGATGGTATTGCTAAAATTAATTTGTAAAAAGAGCTCTATGTAACTGGCTTAAAGAAAATTAAGTACTTATCTAAATTAAACTCTCAGAAATATAATAAAAACTAGCCCAAATGAATTTCAGGTTCACATGATCTAGGAAAATATTAGGTATTAAAACTAGTTTAAGTTTGTTGGTTTAATGAAAACAGTCATGTCTGCAGAGTTACCAGCATTAAATATAATGCAGATAGACAATTTTTATTTTACTTGGGTTTGCTAGTCAAATTCCTATTATCTCTGTTGCAAAATTTGTCAGCAAAAAAATAATTTAGAATGATGACTGATTTTGTCTAGTGTCTCACGAAGTTTTCAAGGGTAAACTAAACATAATCGTTGGGAGCAAATGATTTAGGTAGATGTCAGTGGGTTAAGAGTTTATAGATAAACTTTTTAGCAACAATTACATTTCATGATATAGCTACTTAGATAGTTTCCCAAATCTCCTTGGTAACCTGAAACCTTAGAATTAGTTAAATTAAATGATGGGAATTAATTGAATGTCTAGATCATTTCCAAATAAGATAAAATGCTGAAACATTAATTGCTAAACAAGCCTAAATTTACCTACTTTTGGCCTCTTATTACAGAGGAACTAAGATGTTTGGGTCTATTAGTAAACATGTTTTATACCACACTGAAAAACATGTTTCTAAAAGTTATAAAAGGTATTTGTAAAATTTGCCAGGCTATAGACTGCTAATATAAAAGATAATTCAAAATTGCTTATTCTTAGTTTTCACTAGAAATGAACTCTTCTATAAAAACAACAAACAAACACATAGCAACAGAGATTGGATTGGTGGTTACCATGGGGGAAGGGGGGGGAGGGCAAAAGGAGCGATGAGGCTCACATGTGAGGTGATGGACTATAGTTAGTTTTTGGGTGGTGAACACGATGTAATCTATACAGAATTAAAAATATTATGGTGTACATCTGGAAGCTATATAATGTAATCCAATGTTACTGCAATAAAAATAAATAAAAAGAAATGAAGTCTTCTAAGGGTTAAGAATTTTAATTAATATATGTAATTAAAGCTATTAGAAACAATAAGAGTAACAACTCTATATGCAAGGAATGTAGGATGTGTTTTTAGTTAAGGGAAAGCATGAGGTATGGAGATGTATTTTTTTTAAAGGAAAAAAATGGTAATTTTGTCGTGGTTGTTTCAGATTGGGAAAAAAGAGAGAAAAAAAGAAAATCTTGCCTTGTGAAGACAAGTTGAGCTAAAAATTGGACTGTTATTATGAGGGTTTTAAAATAAGCTTTGATATCAATAGTGTACTTATGTGTAAGTAAACTAAAAATTTTTCACCTGATAAAAGGACAAAGTTTTGTTGGACTATTGATCTACTCTTACTGTGTTATTTTTAATATCTTCTTTCAGGTTTGTTAATAGTTGCTTCATGAACTTTGGTGCTCCTGTGTTGGGTGCATACATATTTATAAGCGTTATTTCTTCTTGATGGAGTGTCCCTTTGATCATCATATATTGTCCCTCTTTGTCTCTCTTTACCTACGTTATCTTGAAGTCTACTTTGTCTAAGTATTGTGACACCTGCTTTCTTTTGTTTGCCATTAGCTTGGAGTATCGTCCTCCACTCATTCACTCTGAGCCTGTGTTTGTCATTGGAGCTGAGATGTGTTTCCTGGAGGCAACAAATTGTTGGATGTTGTTCTTTAATCCGTCTTGCCACTATGTGTCTTTTTATTGGAGAGTTCAGTCCGTTTACATTGAGGGTGATTATTGATGTATGAGGGCTTAATGATGTCATTATTATCACTCGTTTTGTGGTTTTCCCGCATTTCCTTCGTTTCTCATCCTATGTGTTTTGGTCTACCCATTGAATTATGCAGTTTTTTAATGATGTGTTTCTTTGTTTTTTCCTTATTTATTTTTTGTGTCTCTGTTCTGCTTCTTAGTTTAGTGGCTACCCTGAAGTTTGTATTCAGAATCTCGTGCATAACATAGTCCATTTTCTGATGGCCTCTTATTTCCTTAGTCTAAACTGATTCAGTCCCTCTCCTCCTCCCCTCCTAAGTTGTTTTTCTCATATCTTATTCCGACTTGTGTTGTGAGTTTGTGGTTAAAGTGACAAGATTGTCTTTGTTTTTGGTGTCTTCCTTCCCTTTAGCCTAATGCTATAGTTGAATATTTGCTATCCTATTCTGATTCTATCTACCTATTTGTCTCCTTACTCTGTGTTTTGTGAGCCCTTTCTCCCTTTTTTTCTTTTTTCAGGTATGAGGGCCTTCTTGTAGTGGGGGTCCCATGGGTATAAAGTCCCTTAGCTTTTGTTTGTCTGGGAAAGATTTAATTTCTCCCTCATATCTGAAGGGTATTTTTGCTGGATAGAATATTCTTGGCTGAAGATTTTTATCTCTTAAAGTTTTGAATATGCCATTCCATTCTCTCCCAGCTTGTAAGGTTTCTGCAGAGAAATCTGCTGAAAGTCTGATAGGGGTTCCTTTGTAGGTTATTTTCTTCTGCCTTGCTGCCCTGACTATTCTTTCTTTGTCATTCATTTTTGCCAGTTTTACTACTATATGCCTTGCCGTAGGCCTTTTTACATTGACAAATCTAAGACATCTGGAAGCTTCTTCTACACATATTTCCCTCTCATTCTCTAGATTTGCGAAGTTCTCTGGTATTATTTCTTTGAACGTGCTTTCTGCTCCATTCTCCTTCTCTTCACCTTCTTTAATACCTATAATTCTTATGTTGCATTTCCTCGTTGAGTTGGATATTTCTCAGAGACCTTCTTCATTTCTTTTTAGTCTTAGTTCTCTCTGCTCCTCTGTCTGGAGCATTTCAACATGTCTATCTTTGATTATGCTTATTCGCTCCTCTATGGTGTCCACACGGGCATTGAGGGAATCCTATTTTGTTTTATCTCTTCCATTGTCTTTCATCTCTAATATTTCTGATTGATTCTTATTTATAGTTTTGATCTCTTTTGTGAAGTACCTCCTGAACTCATTGAATTGTTTCTCTATATTCTCTTTTACCTCATTGAGTTTTTTGATGATAGCTATTTTGAATTCATTGTTGTTTAGTTTACTTATTTATGCATCCTCAGGACTGAGTTATAGGTGCTTGTCGTTTTCTTTCTGGTCTGGAGATTTGATGTTGGAAGGACAGGACTTTCCACATTGTGATATTATTCGGTTGCAGTTACAGCCTATCGCCACTGGGTGGGGGTTGAGAGCGGCGTATTCTGAGCCCTCCACCCTCAGCCGAGATGGTGCCACGCAGGTCCAGGGAGGGGCGCTTTCTCCATGTGCAGTCTTGGTTTCTGGATCAGCTCTCGCTCTCTGGTCTCCTGGGATCCTGGCTTGATGAGGTCACGGCACCTGAAAGCTTTCACCCGTTAGAGGGCTTTACCTCTAGGCTGCAAGGGCCCATGGGCATCCTGGGTGATCCCGCAGTTGTGCGACCCCTCCCCCACCCCTTCCCTCTCGGAGCCTCCCACGGCAGCAATCCCAGTCTTTAGGGGAGGGAGCAAAGTTTTCTCTCATCCCATTCCAGCTCCTTGAGGGGGCTCAAGCCTCTCCGCCTTCTGTCATGTGGCCACCGTGACTCTCCAAGGATTTTTGTGCTGTTAGGGTATTATCCATTGGAATATGGTTGCTCCTTTTTGTTGTATGTTGGAGGGGAGAGAGTTCCTGGGCAAGTTCACTCTGCCATGATGCTGACATCACTCTCCTATTGGTCTGCTCTTGATAAGAGATTGTAGAAGGTTTTCCTTGCCTTTTAAAGTAATCTGCCTAGAAAAAAAAATTTTGTGTTTTATCAGAGTTATTTTCTGTGCTTTATCAAGTCTTTGATTATTTAAGTAAACCTATTCTTCTCGATATTGCAAGAGTTAATTTTGCTGAGAACTATGTAACCTTCAGTATTTGCCTGTGAAGTTTTTAATTGTCATTTTGGTTAAATAGATGACTACATAATGTTTCACAGTGACCTGAACCGAGTGTTTTAAAACTTTTTGATATTTTTTTAAAACATATTTCCCCCAAATCAAATTCTAAATGAAGTCTTTTTGACCCTGAACAAATTTTGAAATTTTCCAGAGGGCCCCTGTAATATTTTGAAGAGTTTGTTCTTCTTATAAAAGGGGAAATGTTACACGAATGTCTTATTTGATATGTTAAATTACATGGGAAGCATTGTCAAATAAGAAAAAACACTAACCCTTCTTAGTGTTGTGTCTGTAGAGGTATATGTTATAAGCATCCCAGAAATTGTGTGAAATTCCTGGAAGTCTGATACGTGCTGGTATGAAATGTTGTCTGTCATCAAAATTGAGGCTTACCCTAGAAGGACTGAATCTGAGTATCAGGAAAATTCCCTAGCTTTCAGGCAAAGGCAGCAGCAGCAGAACCTGTAAAGAGGTGGCACATGTAGATGCTTCTGCAAATGACCCCTCCTTGCCAGACTTTTGCTATCCTGATGTCGTTGTAATATGGCAACAGTCTGCTCCTGAGTCAGAGAAATTAAGGTGGATAAACAATGGCTATAAATTAAACTGTTGGAGCTATGGGAAACCCAGGATGGCCACTTGGTTCTCCCTGGCTCCCTGGCAAAGCTCATTTTTCTGTTTTTGCATTTCTTCACCCACCATGGGGCATGTAAGATGACTCAAATTATCAATAGATGTTGGTAAGGAGACTTCTATGAAATTGCAAAAACAGTTTACCAGAAGTGTCTGCCTGGAAGTACTGCTTTTGTCCTCAGAGGCCTCAGACGTCTTCCTTCTGGACCCTTTGAACACCTGCAGCTGAACTTCATTCGCCTGCCACTTGGTGTGAGTTATCAACATGTTCTTGTTATTGTATGTATGTTTTCTGGATAGATTAAGACTTCCCTTGCCAGAAGGCTCACAGTGGCAAAGAAATTTAGAAAATGTGTTTACCTTACATAGTCTCCAGTCATCAAGGCACCCACTTCACTGTGCAAATCATACGAGCTTTAATGAAAACCTTGCACACTTCTTGGAATTATCATTGTCCCGATGACCCTCAATCATCAGACAAAGTCGAGAGAACTAATGGGATTCTCAAACTTTAAATTTCTAAACTTGCCAAAACCACTGGACTCCCCAGGCCTAAAGTATTGCCTATGGTCTTGCTGACTGTTCACGGTATCCTCTTTGGGAAACATAAACTCACTCCACATGAGACAATCACTGGCAGACCAGTGACTGTTAGTGTACATCTTTTGCTGATCCCTCTTGTCTCATACTAGACCAGCTACTGTATGTTTATAACGTCGTATGCTCAAGCCTGTCATCAGCAGGTTAAAGAAGCTTTATTGGGGGCTGGCCCCCTGGCCTAGTGGCTAAGTTTGATGTACTCTGCTTTGGTGGCCTGGGTTTGGTTCCCAGGTGCAGACCTACACCACTCATTGGTAGCCATGCTGTGGCAGTGGCCCACATTCAAAATAGAGGAAGATTGGCACAGATGTTAGCTCAGGGTGAATCTTCCTCAAGCAAAAAGAGGAAGATTGGCAATAGAAGTTAGCTCAGTTAGCTTCATCACCGCCCCCCCCATCCCCCCCAAAAAAAGAAGCTTTCCTGGATCCCAATTTAAGGGAGCCTGTTGGTCACAGTCTAGATCCTGGTGACTGGGTGTTCTGGAAGTGTCTTCAGAGGAAGACAGCCCTCAAGCCCTGTTAGGAGGGACCTTCCCAAGTGCTCCTGACTGCTGACAAAACTAGAAGGCACTGAGCCTTGGACACACATCTCACAGCTAAAGAGGGCTCAGCCTGACATCTGCTCTTGTACAGATGCTGGAGGCTTTCAAATCAAATTGGTGAAGAAGAGCAGTAGCTAACATGGATGTAGATTGCTTCCTCCCAAGACGCTGAATCAAGACTTCCTCCTTTAAACATGAAACCCTTTTTTCTTTTCTTTCTTTACTTTACTCTGGCATTGACCTGAAAACATAATGCCATCACTCTTATCTCCCAGGCCATCGCTAAGGGGAGGGTGAGTAACTTTTGGAATTTAGAACTGGGAGAAAACCTGACTGACTCTTGGCTTGAACAAGCATATGCAACCATTCCTGCCAATGAATCCGTTAACAGTGCCACCTTAATGGCAGTGGTTTATGCCCTGACAGGATTTATCCTTTTCTGTGGTCATTATCATTCTCCTTGGGCCTGTGAAGGCCTAGAGGGCTGGCAGTGCCTCTAGGTTATCTAACTGTGCCCCGAGCTATTCTAGAGAGGACCTCCCAGGAAGCTTTCATGATTCAGAGTTTGCTTCCTTTGGCAGGAATGTTTATTGGTCATTTGTATATCTTTGGAGAGATGTCTCTTCACGTCCTTTGCCCATTTTTTTTAAGTGGGTTGTTTGTTTTTCCTTTGTTGAGTTGTAGGAGTTCACTGTTGCCATCATTGTCATTTTTGTCGTCTTAGATATTTACTCACTCCACTGGTTTAGAAGGTACAGATGGTAGGACCTTGGTAATTACTTCAGTGCTCATGATTAATTTATAATAACTGCTTAAGAATTCCTCACATATCCAAAATGTAGCCTTGGCTACTCTTATTTGCGTATGGCATGGCTTTGTAGATTACCTCCTATTTGCCGTGAAAGAAAATAATGATGTTTAAGATTAAATGATTTTTAAAATATTTGTCCCTTACATCTGTGGCAATTGTAGCCTTTGAGAGGACTTTAAAGGTACCAGATTCCTCCTCATATCAGCTAAGTAGGGTTTCTTTTTAGACTTTTCAGAAAATATAAAAAGGTTGAGTTCTAAGATGTCCCTAGATGGGACAGCCATTTGAGATATGAAAGCATCGTTCAACAGCAATGCTAATGGAGGACCAGAAAATTGCAAGTTAAATTATGGAATGGATTTTTCCATCCTGAAACTTAGTAAATTAGGAGATGGAAATAATGTCACATAATGTTAAATGAGAGGCTAGAATTGTGACATCACTGGTCACTAGTTCCAGTGCTGTGATAGACTGGACATCATGCACGGCCCTATCTGGGCCTGCAGGGCCTGCTCTTTGAAGTCAGGGCTGCTTAAATGCTCAGTTGTTAACACGCGACTTTAGGAACCCACCTTGCTTTCTGAATGACAATTTGACAACCACTAGTCTAGGGTTGTTTCCTGCCAGTCTCAAACACTTCTTGATTTCTAAATGAAAGGAAATGGTTTTGTTTGTTTTTTTAATGAATTAGGATATAGTCATGCATCGCTTAACGATGGGGATACATTCTGGGAAATGCATCAGTAGGTGATTTTGTTGTGCGAACATCCTAGCGTGTGCTTACACAAACCTAGATGGTGTAGCCTACTACACACCTAGGCTACATGGTACTTAATCTTACGGGCCCACCATTGTACATGCAGTCAATCATTGACGGAAATGTTGGTGTGTGGTGCATGACTGTGCTTTGCCCCAGACTATCACCCGATTGTTTCTTCCTTCTTCCTTTCTTTCTTCAGACACTGCTCAGGTTTTGATGCTTTTATTATCTTCTTCCGCTCTAATGAATTGTGCTTGGTGAACTCCATCGTCCTTGTGATGAACATTTCCATGAAGTTTTTGAATGTCATTTTCCTAAAGAATAGAAATCACCAAAGTGGGGACCCTTTTAGCCCTGAAGCATTACCCCTTTCACAGCTGTTCTACTTTGAGCAGTGTTATTTTGATATCTCAGACTGTGAACCCTCTGGAACAACAGTTGGACTACAGTGTATCTATGTATCAACTACAGTGTATCTTTGTACTGTGGTGATTTGCATTCATAAAATAGTACTTAGCAAGCAACAAAATAACTTTCGACCATTTAGAAATGAGAGAAGGGCAAATACAGTGATCCTAAGCTGACTCCATTTTGAACTAGTCCCTGTTCAGTATCTCTGATCCTTGCTGGCCCCGTGGCTGGTTTCCCTTGCCACTTTATACTTCCCCCTCCCACCTCTTGCTTTCCTCTGATCATCAGCAAACAGGGACATGAACAAGCACATGGGAATCTTTCACAGGAGAATCATTTCCATTAGGGTGTCTAGGTCTCTCTGCTCATAGGACTTTCCTTTAGCCCCCCCCATAGGAAATTTTGAAGGTCATTTTGTTTTCTTCTGGAAATACGTACTGAGGGGACTAACGACTTCTGTTGTTTTTAGTCTTTTTATGTATGGAAGGTGAAATCAGGTTTTGGTTTCTGGGTCTGCATAAATGTGCTAAAAGAGAAATGCTCAAGAAATGTAAAATGGGAATTGCCTTCTAACTTTGCATGCCATTTGCTTTTGCTACATTAGTATATACAATATGTGTAAAATACTTGTTTAAAATCCTGAGTTTTAAGGAAATATGTCATTGAACTTTCTTTTATGCTTTTAAATAAAAGATGCTAAAAAATATTTAATTGTTCATATGAAATGAATATAGGCATAAATATCCATGCGAGGGCACACACACTAAGCAGAATCCTAGGAAAGTAAAGGATTTACATTTGGGGCAATATCAAGGATTTTGGTATTGATCAAAAGATTGAGCTACATGAACGCTGCCTCATTTGCTTGAGCACAGATCACCTCATCCGCTCACCAGTTCTTTCCTGAGTGGTGAATTGGGTGTCTCTCCCTCCTCGTGACAATAGCCCTCTCAGGGCAAAGCAGCAGCCACATAGCTGCGGGAGGGAAGTGGGAGGGGATAGGCTGTGGATCTTCTCCTCAGAGCCAGGACCAGGAAGAGGGAGCTGTTGTTTGAGGACAGAGAGGAGAAGATGCAAGCACTGCAACTGTAGCTCTGGCCCATTCTGCTGGTTTGAATATTTTTAAGCAGACAACTCAGCTAAAAAATAGAAAATTCTTACAGACTATTTCAACAATTTAAAACCTTTTATTGTATTCATCAAATTCTTTTTGTCTTTATTAACATTTATAAATTATAGTATTTTTTCTTTTCTTCCTTCCCTTTGAGGTGATGTCTATATGGTAAATGTGTATCTAGAAGTTAAAAAATTTTTTTTATAATTCTGGGAAGTAACATATAGAAAAAGCACATAAACATGATTTACACTTTAATAAATTATTAAAACATTAGTACATGTGTTACTGCCATCCAGGTCAAGAAATACAACTTTGCCAGAGTCTTGACGGCTGTTCACATGTGTCCTCCCAATAGTACTTCTTTCCTTCTAAAGGTTAACAGGTTTTTAGGGTAATCACTACAGTTTTACTTTTATGTGCTTTTGAACATTATGTAAATGAATCTTATCAGTTGATTGATGTGTATATGTATTCTTTTGGGTTGGTTTCTTTTTCTCAACGTTATGATTGCCGGTTTATCTGTATGCCTGTAGTGGTGCTTTCTACATTTTCATTGCTGCATAGTATTCACTTGTATGAGTATAGTACATTTTATTTATTTATTCTACTCGTGATTGGCATACGGGTTGTTTTCAGTTTAGGTCTATTATGTTTAATGTTGCTGTGAATATTCTGCTAGAGTACACTTAATAAGCTTGGAGTGTTCTTTGAGGGAATGTTGGTAATTTGTGGATTTTTGTACAATTATTCCATGATTTACTGAGAGAAGTACATGAAAATTTCCCACTGTGATTGGAATTGATTATTTTTCCTTGTAGTTATGTCAATTTCTGTGTTATATTTTAAGGTTTATATTTTGTTTTACATTTCCATGTTATTAGGTGCATGAAAACTTAGAATTGTTACATCTCCCTGGTGGATGCAACATTTTATCATTACGAAGTGACCCTGTTTACCTCTGCTAATGCTTTTTGCCCCAAAGTGTGTTTGACTGGATACTGTTTGTTTACTTGATTCCTTCCGTTAGGTTTGCATGGTATTTTCCCCCCCATTCTTCTTTAGCCTCTTTGTAATTATGTTTTAGCTGTGTCTTTTGTAACAGCATATGGTTTATTTTTTAATTCAAAACTGATAATCTTTGGTTTTTACTTGGAGAATTTAATCTATTTACATATTGTATAATTACTGATATATTTGAGCTTAAATCTACCATCTTACTGTGTGCTTTTTATTTATCTTGTCTATTCTGTATTACTTTTTCCCTCTAATCTTGCCCTTGAAAGGGTAGGTTTTTTTTTTTTAAAGATTTTATTTTTCCTTTTTCTCCCAAAGCCCCCCAGCACATAGTTGTGTATTTTTAGTTGTGGGTCCTTCTAGATGTGGCATGTGGGACGCTGCCTCAGCATGGCTTGACGAGCGGTGCCATGTCCACGCCCAGGATTTGAATTGGCGAAACCCTGGGCCACGAAGCAGAGTGCGTGAACTTAACCACTCAGCCATGGGACTGGCCCTGAAGGGTGGGTTTTTTTATTATAAATTTTTCTCCTCTGATAACTTGGAAATTATATACTGCTTTTTAATAGTCTATTAATGAACATCCTAGAAATTGTGATAGGTGTCTTGAATTATTAAAGTTGAATGTTAACACTTTTATCCTTCTTGTCCTGGCAAATGCAGGGACTTTCAAACTCTTTAACTCTATCGTTCTCCTGGCTTATATGCTATTGTTTTTATATATTTTAATGTCTATGTATTTTTTTAAAAGATTGTATTTTTCCTTCTTTTTCCCCAAAGCCCCCAGTACATAGTTGTACATTTTAGTTATGAGTCCTTCTAGTTGTGGCATGCTGGATGCCTCCCCAGTGTGGCCTGATGAGCGGCACCAGGTCTGTGCCCAGGATCTGAACCACCAAAACCCCGGGCTGCTGAAGTAGAGTGCACGAACTCAACCACTTGGCCATGGGGCCAGCCCCTAATTTCTGTGTATATTTAAAACCCCAGTGATACTATTCTTATTTTATATCATAAATGTTAATTTAAATTTTCCCATGCATCTGCCATTTTTGCTGTTTTTCATTTCTTGTTACACTCCAGACTTCCATCTGGGATCATTTTTCATCTGCCTGAAGAACATCCTTTAGAGCAGGTTTACTGGTGGCAGATTCTTTCAGTGTGTCAGAGAGGCTTGATTTCACCTGCATGCTTGAAGGGTATTTTAGCTGGGTGCAGTATTCTAGGTTGGCCTTTTTTGCCTTTGATTGCATTAAAGATATGTTTTCTGGCATTCTCACTGTATTTCTATGTGTCTTAACCATTCTTCTGTATTATTCCATTGTTTTTACTTTCCATGTTGAATTCTGGATGGTTTCTTCTCATATATCTTCCAAGTTCACTACTTTTGTTTTCAACTGGGTCTGATCAGCTGTTAAAACCATCTGTTGAATTCTTAATTTCAGTTATTTTATTTTTCAGTTCTAGAATTTCTATTGTATTCTTTTTCAACTACAGGGTCATGTTTTGTAGTTTTTAGTTTGTTGAAATTTTAGCTTCCATCTTCACAAGAGACCCTTTTAGTTGCTTTATAATTTTTGTCTAGTTTTGGAACTGTCTGGAGTACTTTGGTTTTGGTTTTTCTCGTCCGTCAGTTTTGGAGTTCTTGTGTATATGTTCTTTTCTTCCTGTGCACTTGATTATTGGTATTTTTGAAATTATTGTTATATTTGAAAAATCACTTTTAGAGACCTATGGTCATGTTATCTTCTTGCAGAGAGGATTTTTGGTTGCATCTTCCAGGTACCTGGTAGCACTGGCAACCTGGGGCCAGCTTAATTCAGCTTCAGTTTCACAGTTAGGTTGTAGTCTCCATGGAGGCTGCCTCTCTTCTGGGTCACCCATACTCTTAGGGTGCACCCTTCTAGGCCCCACCCTAAGTGGGGGGTGGTTTAGTAGGACCTCAGGTGGGCAGGCCTGGCCTCCTACTTTGACTCTCTAGCAAGGCTGTCAAAAGAGCTGTTTGCCATTTAACCACCTCTTCAGGATCACAAAAGCCTCCCTAGACCTGTGCAACCCTATGTACAAAGATCTTTCTCTGGTCATTGCACACTACCTTTCTGATTCTTTGCTGATTTTTAAATTATGTTTTTATATTTCGTGTAGCCTTATAGAATAACTTTCAGCAGGAAAGTTGGTCTTAATTATATAGTCTACCATTATCTGAAGTAGAACTGAAATTGGATGCAATTTTAACCAAATATGTTTACATTAAATATATTTCATATCATACTTTTGTTTATGTCACCTATCTTGGTTAATCAAGAGAACTTATAGACTTCACTTCCAGCTATTTTAGAGTAGACGTATTTGAAGGTATTGGAAAACTGTGAAGGTACTCAGAACTCAAGGGGTTAAGATCTGGGGGTGAAGGGAAGCGCAGAGTTCTAAGCAGGCAGTATACAGCAGCTTTTCACCCTTGGGGCGTTAGCCATTTCTTGAGAAGCTGGAAGAGACCAAGAACTTGGAAGAGGGCCTGTGCTATGAAAAGAGAAGTCAGGAGAACTTCTGGCAATTTCATGGTGTTGGAGAGACATACATTGGAGTTTCAAAGGAAAAGACTGTTAGAATAATCTGACTACCTAGAAATGTAAATCTTCTATACATCAAGAAACATCATAAAAGCAGGAGAATGGATACAATGAGAAAATTACTGTTTTTTAATCTCTAATAGATCTAAAATGATCATCAGTAGATCCTAAAACCATTAGGGAAAATGTTGACAGTAAACTTTATAAGAGATGGATTAGGTTGACAATACCTGAAACCACTGATATTTTCAACATTATTGTCACTGACTAATTGCCGTGAGGATTGGCAGCATGTAACTGCTTAAGAGATGCAATCGCCAGCCACTCTGAATCAGACCAAACCTCACCACAAGAGCGAGGCCTGTGACCTTTGCCTCATTTTTAATGCTAACGTCTCCTCTCTGGGAGGAGCTTAGGCCTTATTACCATAACCTGCAGAGTATGTGGAAGCATGTCTTCCAGCTGAGTCTGTGCAAGCAAATACCCACATCTCCCTTTTGAATATTCATTTCCCATCCCAAATAAAAAACCCCTGCTTCCCTGTGTTCGGGAGCAGCCACAACTTTCGACATGATCCCGCGTGGCCTCCTGTTTGCTGCAAACAAGTTCTCTTCTGTGTGACGACTGCTTCTGGTCTGATTGCAGCTCTGCCCAGAGGGAACCCACTTGGTTTGGTGACATTCTCATACAGGAAATAACAAAACAGCGTGTTCTTCTGATGTGATTCAAAGTACACAACACCCCAATGAAGTATTGTTGTAGAAGAATTGACCCTGAATCTAGTGAAACCTCCAGATCTAGCTGTCAGTGTGTAAGCAATGTAGGGAAATAGCAAAACATGTTAGAAACACCACAGGAGTGCCATCAGCCAAGGCGCGATTGCAAGGGTCCCTCTAGGGCAAGCGCGTTGGTGTCCCAGGGAATAAATGATACGAAATGGTTAAAAAACTGAAAGAGGGTACTTGTTACAAATTAAAGGAGACTTTTTTTTAAACATTATTTTGTTACAAGTTAAGGAAAAAATAACAATATTGACCATATGCAATGTGTGGATCTCGTTTGGATCCTGATATAAATAACCCAAATGTAAAGGGAAATTTTTAAGAAATTTGAACATAGATGGGCTATTAGATGATGTTATTGTTGGCTTTATTGGGTGTGAAAGAGATATTGTAGTTAAATTTCTTAAGTCCTTATAAAAATGAGATACAAATCAAAGTATTTTGAGTAAAGTGTTATGACATCTTTGATTTGCTTTAAAAATGGAAAATCTTGATAATGATTTGAACAGGTTAAGGGAGTTCAGCTGGCTGTTATCTTTACTTTTTTGTGTATCAAAAAATACTCATTAAACAGTTACAAAAAAAAAAGACAAACATCCTAAACAAAATTTGACTTGTACCATATAGCTTGTGTTGAAGTGAGACTATCATAAGCCGCTCTCCTCATTGGGTGAAAGTCTGCGGTTTGTGAGTGGTGCCACATAAAGAGGCATAAAGTTCATTTTGTTTGTATAACGCATTTACTAGCTGTATCTTTTAGACCTGTCTAACTCTCCCACTTCTAAGGAGGCGCATCTGGATCCATAGTCTCCCTAGGACTGTATGGGAAGGAAGAAGGGCACTTCTTCTGATCAATAGTGGGGTGCGTGTATGTTAAAATAACAGGAAAAGGGTGGTAGGAGGGCAAAAAGAACAGATATCCACTGCCTTTCGCTTGTTAGTTACTTGGGATGTTTAAACCTACTGCTTTCCACACACAGAATTTTTAAAACACTTGCAACTAACATAATTTAGCTCTCTCTTCCTTCAAAAAAGGAAACGAGATGATCCAAAGTAGTGCCTGGTTAACGCATCTAGCTTCAAGTCAAGCAGTTCTGGATCATGTCAGTTCTTTTTTCCATCTCTGTTATATTCTGTAAATTACAGACTTTAGAAAATTTATCTACTAATAATGTATTCTATATGTGCGATAGTAGGAGAGGGGGAGAATGAAAGAGAAGGGAGTTTTTAAAGATTATCTGACATAGCAAGCACGACATATACAGATAGCAACCAAAAACCTTGCTCATGCATTTTGACCAAGCAAGCATAATTTGCACATGATGATAGAGTGCTGCTGGGCACACCCGGCTTTGTGGCTTGGAAGATCAGTCCAGTTACTGAGGCCTGCCATACGCTTTTCCCAGAATCCGGATCTTCCACACACACTTTAAACAGCGCTGGATCTGCTGGGTCTTATGAGCTCAGTGGCAGAGCACTTCAGCATGGACAAGCTGCGCAGTGGTTTTTCCTATGGGGCCTACCCAGATTTTCTCATTGCCAGACAAATGGGTAGAAGCAGATAAATGGTCTAAAACCCATGTAATATATGTTGTCTTCAGAATCTCAAATATTTCAGCCAGGCATTTTGCCTCTCAACAGGTGTAAGGTACAGTGGTTATCATTCACTTTATTTTTTGTTTATTATTATTAATTTTGAGTCAGTAGTTAGTGTACGTGGTATTAAATTGAAAAGGTGCAGAAAGGTGTATAGTAAAACCTAAGTTCCTTTCCTGTACTTATCATCCAGCTACCCAGGCCTCTACAGTGGAGGCAACCACTGGTACTAGTTTCTTGTGTATCCTCATTTTAAAGGGCATGTCCTGACTTGGCACAGACCATTGCATCACAAGAAACTTCCTGAAACAGTGGCAGGCCCTGTATGTTCATGGGGTTTATATCCCACCATCTGGAATACAAGCAAGGCACCTGTATTTTCCTACTTTCCAGATTCTATCAGCCTAATATCTTCACTCTGGTAGTCTAGTGTAATATGCTGTATCCTGAGTAGATATCTCTGAGGCAGGTGAAAGTGAACTGCTTTCTCATGTCCTCAGTTTATCCCAATGGTGAAATGCGTTTCCCAGCTACATAACTGCATTTTAGATGCCAAGGTGGTATTAATTTGCTCCAGTTACGACCCACATCTGAAAGTGCAGCTTGAGTTGAAGTCACCATTTGATTATGTTTGTGATAGCCTGATATCAAGCTCCATTGGCCCCTCAGCTGGGGACGTGGGTTCTCTGCAAATCACCAAATGTGTAGTATTGTTTTTTTGATAGTATAGTGCCTTTCACTTGGCCATTCCTACTAGAATAGTATAATGAGTCAGGGTCCTTGTATGCAGGCAATACCTCATTGATCTATATTACCCTTTCGTTCCGTGGACTTGTGCTTTCCAATTTCCTAATATGAACAGAATTTTCACTGGTGTTTTCCATGACTTAGCCCAGTAATAGTTCTAAGTTCCCCTCCTTTCTCCAAAGGTCTGTTGTCTGTAGCCCACTAGCTGGTATCAGTTTGTGTCATACACCCTATCAGTATCAGACTATATCAGTTTGTGTTCTTTGATTGAAAATCACGGAAAGCAACAGTGGTTAATTTAAGAAAAAAAAATTTATTAGAAGGTCCCTGGGTAGCTGACAGAATTAAAGAGAGGGCTGAAAAGCCATTCCTTGTTGGGGACGTGATGTAGGGATGCTCCAGGGATCTGGACTAAGACAGTCTTTGAATAACTTAACTCCACCCTTATGTCAGTCTACTAAAGATTCAGATTTCCAGCAGAGTCTAGTTTGCCTAACTTGAATCAGCATCCTACCCCTTGGCTGAGGTACAGTTGCCTTGATTTATAGAACCAAGACTTGGGGAATGGAGGAGAGGTACTTTCCTAAAGGAAAAGTAAGATGGTATAACTGAAAGAAGAGAGAAGGAATGCTAAACAGGCAAAACCAATGGAATGGCCATTCCAGAGTCTTCAGATTAGGTCAGTGTTTCTCACTAGGGGCATCACTGGCCTTTGGGGGAAGATCTCATTTTTCTTTGTGAGCTGCTATCCCAGCGCGTTGCAGTGTGTTCAGCATCCCTGACTCCTAGGCACTAAATGTCAGCAGCATCCCCATTGCTACCATCACAACCAGGGCACCACTCTTTTCCCAGCCTCTACCATCTCCTCACCCCGCACCCCTAGATAGGCTATGGAATAGAGCATCCAGGACCACTTTACCACATGATCCCTAAAGCCTTTTCCATTTCAAACAATCAGATGCATTTCCACTGGTAAACCAAAGGTTGTTTGTAATTTTGTTGTAATAAAATAGTGTTTCTTGTCTCTAATATCAAAAAGTTCTTCAATTTAGTGTCCCCAAATATCTATACTGACCTGCATCTAGGGCCATATGAAATATATAAGAAATTCGTCAATTTGTTTCTTCAGTTTCTTTCTTTGTTTAAGGGCACAGACTTTAGAGCCACACTCCCTGCATTCAAATCACACAGTCCTAGCTGTGCTATTTACTAGCAGTTACTTCCTTTGGGCTTTTACATAATCTTACTTTAGGCAATTACATAATTGCTTTATGCCTCTGTAAAATGAGGATAATTGTACCCATTTCATAGGGTTGCTGTGAGGATTAAATTAGCTAGTATGCATAATCATTTCATATATTGCCAAGAGCACAGTAAGTATATGTATATATAAGCTATTATTACTATATTTTTAAAATGGGATGTTAATAATTAAATTTCACATAGATAATATAAAAATACCTTTAAAATTTTCTTTTTTTGCAGAGTTACCTTTTAAAAATTAAATTGCTATATCTGGAAAAGCATTTTATTACGGCATTTATCTTAGAACTATACTTTGAAAAATATCAACGAATTATTCATTTCTTCATTCAGTGTTTATTGAGTATTTGCCAGGCATGTGCTGAAGTCTAGGAAGACAGGGAATGTACATGCCAGTGGAGGCAGCCGTAACTGAGTGAAAAGTGCGTGCCCAGGGTAGTTACTGATGTGATAAGAGTTGTGGAGGAATCAGCAGAAAGGCCTGGAAGCAGGGAAGGGTTTAGTGTGTTGGTAGAACAGATGGCAGGTTCTGGGCTGGACCGTGTCAGCTGGGAGAGGCAACATGGCAGGCAGAGGGTGTGCTGCAGCTGCATTTGGCGGGGGCTTAGAGACGGTGGTGTAGAGCTAGTGTCTTCTCTGCGGGGGTTTGGGATTTCTTTCCAAGGAAGCTGTTGAAGGGACGTTTTAAGCAGGAGTGTGCTAGGTCTCGTTTACATTTGGGGAAGTTAATTTTGTTGGCTGTTGTAGACAATGAATTGGAGAGGGGCAGATGGGACCAGATAGAAGATTCTAGGAAAGAAATGGATAGAGATAGGGTTGGATGGTGTCAGTGGAGTTAGAAAGAAGTGGATGAAGTCAAATCAAATCACATATTTATTTTTGAGGTAGAATTGAAGGTATTGGTGATGGCTTGGATGAGAGAACAATGAAAGAAAGGGAGGAATCAGGGACAATGCCTAGAGTTTTAGCTATTATGCCATTTGATAGTATACATGTATTGCCTCCATTCTTAAGCTTTTTATTTTATTTTAATATGGTCCTTTTCAAGACTAAGTTTTCAGTATCATTTTAAAACTTTCATCTTCCTGGTCTAGGGTTTTTTGCACTGCAGCCAAATTGTACACTCTTTTTAAATTTTTTTGTTTTCCTGTTTAGTAATGAGAACTTCCTTGGTTAATGTTTTTGGCATTTAATTGGGAGCATTTTATTTGTTTATTGTTGCTGCTGAAGATTTAAACTCATTTACCACTTACAGAGTAGTTCTTTGAACTTAAATAGCTGGTGTCATCCCCGCCCCATGAAGCAGGAGTCTGAAGCTGGCCCCTGTGAGCAGCAGCCGCTCTCTCGTCTGCCGGGGGTGCCTGCCGAGGGGGCGTGGCTCGGAGCTGGGACTGCTGGGGCGCCTGGAGGGTGTTGCCCTCGCTCTGCCTGAGGCCCACGCTCATTGCATAGCTTCACTATTCTTTTTACCGTGTGCTTTAGGTCTGCTAAGGCAAGTTTATGAGTTTTATTTTCTGTCACTTAGGACTAGTACATCTCAATAATTGGAGTTCAACATATTTTACTAAATATGATTTCTTCTTGTGAATGGAGCTCAAGCATATACAGAAGTCTTTAATTAAATTATGTATGTAAAGTGTTCACATCGATGCATGTGGAATGAATTATTTTACTTTTATCTAAGAAATGAAGAGAAACTGGGAAGAAAATTCATTAGACAGTAATGCTTGGAGTTTTTTTTTTTACATCTAAGTGAGAAGCCAGAATGCATATAAAAAACATAAGAACTTCAAAAACACTTCCTAGGCACAGACTATTATTAAACACCAGTGGATGTTTTTTATTTCCCATTACATTAAAATACTCAAATGAACTTCATATTCAGAAAATTTAAAAATAGCTCAATCCTAGAAAGATATAAAGTATTATCAGCTGTGCTTTTTGTACATGATTAGCATGTGCCTGTAGAGGTATAATGACTTTAGTGTAATGATATTACTCACGATAAAAGTGGAGATGGTAAAAATTGGAGCTACAGCTGGGTGACACATTTTAAAATAGTTCAAAGATGACTCCCCAGAAGGCTTCCTATTTTAGTCCCTTGTCATTCTTCCTGCACTCCTCAGTGGATCGTGAAGACACCAATAAAAGCCCCTTTTTAAATGTTTCATTTTTCCCCTTATAGATTTGCTGCGTGCTCACTGTCTCCCTCAGCGCTTGGCAGGCCACTGTGGAGGTGCATCCCCTTTTCCCTTTCCTGAGATGGCTCAAGACTCAGTAGGCCTTTCTTCTGATTACCAGTTTTGGATGCAGAAGGTTTCTACATGGGACCAGGCCTCCACTGTGGAAACCCAGCAAGACACCTGTCTTCACCTGCCTCGGTTTCAGGAGTTCCTGAGGCAGATGTATGAAGCCTTGAAAGAGATGGTAAGTAGTGGACCCAAATAGGGAGGTTATTTTGTGACATCAGGGCCTCTTTACCAGGTTTCTCTAGGCCTGAACGCTATTTAGAGTCAGCGACTTGTGATAGTGACCTAATGTATTGATGGATTAGAAAGACAAATTACTCCCAGGTAATGCAGACAAGAAATGATTTCCTAGTCTCTGATTTATTGTGTCTTCAGTCTTTTCTTCTTGATTAGCTATATTGTCACATGAGACTTCCTGACCAATCAAGTTGTTATTTTTTTAAAGATTGGTACCTGAGCTAACATCTATTGCCAATCTTCTTTTTTTTCTTTCTCCCCAAAGTCCCCGAGCACATAGTTGTATATTTTAGTTGTGGGTCCTTCTAGTTGTAGCATGTGGGACGCTGCCTCAGCATTGCCTGATGAGCGGTACCGTGTCCGCGCCCAGGATCTGAACTGGTCAAACCCTGGGCCTCCGAAGCAGAGCGCATGAACTTAACCACTCGGCCATGGGGCCAGCCCCAAGTTGTTATGAAATAAATAAAAGTTTGACACTTGTTGTCAGGTAATAATTGGGATTCTTTTAAAGGCCTTTGCATCTCTTAAATATTGATAATTTTGCTGAAATCCTTACCCTTTCCTCAACCCTATTCTAAAGTGGGCTCTACTAAGGGATGATAAATATTAAGATCTCTTCTTATAAACATTTTAAGTGGTCTTTTCTGGTGAATATTAAGATATTGAATGTCTTCACTATTGTTAGATAAGTTACTGTGTTCAAAATTTGATGTATTTTCATTTTGACATGATTTCTTATTGTTATTACAATAGATGTTTTTATGAATTAATGTTAGCATATTATGAAAATGTTATTTGTTTTATATTTATTTTCTAATTTCAAAATGAAAAGCAAAACTGTCATTTAACCTAGGTGTTCTCGTCTTATATGTTTATTCCCTTAATCAAAGAAGCAAGTAGGAAATTTGAAGAATAATTCATGGTGATATCAGTTCTTATGTCTTTAGAAACAGGAAGGAAAGATACAATGCTAACTAACAAGACAACCAGTACTAACTTTTACAATTGTTGTTTGTAATAAGACTTTTGTAACTTGACCTTAAAATGGTCCCACAAAGACTAGGCCTGGCCTTGATGCTCAGACAAATGTGAGGAATTCATTGTTGCAGCAGTGGGAAATGCCTGTTTCAGCATTTGTGCACATTATCTGTTCGGTCTTATTTTTAAACTTTCTCGAAAGGTATAGAAGTGGGAAAAGGGCCAATGGTACAACAGCATGTATTTTTTTTAATGTTAAGCTGTTTTATATTTGGTTGATCTTTTTTTGGGTCTCAGGTCTTAGGTTGTTGTAGACTAAGTATGATGTCATTTAGCATATGGTCAAAATAGTAATAAACAGATATAGATATCTTTATGCTTTGGCTGCTTTTTTTTTATTTTTTATTTTTTTATTAATGTTATGATAGATTACAACCTTGTGAGATTTCAGTTGTACATTTTTGTTAGTCATGTTGTGGGTACACCACTTCCCCCTTTGTGCCCTCCCCCCACCCCCCCGTTCCCTGGTAACCACCGATCATATCTCCTTGTCAATATATTAACTTCCACCTATGAGTGGAGTCATATAGAGTTCGTGCTTTTGTTTTTTTTTTCACTAGTTCCCGAGTTCTTATCCTCCTGAACCTTCTTTGAAATAGAGGTTAGGAACCTCTCTTATTATGTCAAAATAAAAAAAATCAGGATGAAGATAATGGGATTATATAATATTAATCACCCATAACGTTTTTTTCACTATTATAAAGTCTTTGTTATTTTTAAATAAAGTAGCCTTTCCTGACTGTTAAGTACGAGTAAAATAAAGTTAATTTTGTAACAAAATTGATTTTGTGTAAATGTACTGTACATCTTAATTTTGGTGACCTGGTTGAAGGAAGAAGTAAGGTTATTGCTCGTTAAACTTTATTTGAATTACTTGCCTAAAGATCTTCTCTAATCCTTTTTTTCCTACTTTTCTAAAATACATACTAAACAAGAAGCATTCAAGCTCCCTCAACTTGCAGTGTCAGTTCAGTCTTTCTGAGTTGCACAGTGTCCTTCTACTCACCAAAACATAATTTTCTTTTACAGGATTCAAATACAGTCATTGAAAGATTCCCCACAATTGGTCAACTGTTGGCAAAAACTTGCCGGAATCCTTTTATCTTAGCGTATGGTAAGAATCCAAAGCAAGTCCTCTTGAATTACAAACTTCTAACAATAATTTTGATCTTTGCATTGTTTACCAAAATACAGAGCTTTAAATTATAAACCTTTCTCCTATTTTTCATAAAACAACTTATCAATTGTATTCATTGTTCCATTACAAAAATAGCATCCTTTGTTGTCCATATGTTTGTGCATGTTTGTATGGATACACATGCATGCACATACATACACATGCAAATCTGTAGGAAGATAAAACTCCTTGTATTAGAGAGCAGAAATTCTCAGATGGTTATCATAACTTCATTTTTATTTCAGTGTAAAGTGATTATAATAATGAAATAATCTCTGTTTCAAAATTCATATTAATTTGCATACTGTTTTCCATGTGTAAAATCATTCTTCAGAGTCTGAGTCCTGCCATGGCTGTGCCATTATTTAGGGGTGACATTTTGGTTTTACCCGTGGTTAAGAGGAATTGGAGGACGCTTCAGGAAGGTGTTACTTCATTGACCTCCTGCCTGCCTGTCCAGCCTCATTTCCTGTTGAATCCTCCACAACTACAACACATGCAGTGTAGCCAGGTCAGATTACTAAGAGGGCCTGAAGGTGCATGATGTCAGGACTCTTGACAGGCAATTCTTTTTGCCTGGAAATCTGTTCTCGTCTCTTGTCCTCTTAAGCCTTCTTTGAAATAGCCTTGCTGGGGCTGAGTTAGGAACCTCTCTTAGTGTCTCCATAGCTTGTTGTCTCTCTTCATTATAACACCTACTACACTGCTTTACAATTGTTGGTTTGCCTGTCTGATGCCCTGGAAAACTGAATGCCTCTCAAGAACAGGAACTGTGGGTTTAGTTCTCTTTCTCGTCCCAGGGCCTAGCATAGGGTGGAGCAGGCACATCCAAAGGTGCACAGTTTAGCTAGCGTAATATTTACTTTTCATATTTTTTAAAGTCAAATACTAGTTGCATAATATAATGATAGTAAAATAAAAAATAAAATGAATTTTCCCCTTTGATATTTTAAAGAATTATACAATTTCTATTTCCTAGCCTGTCGTAAGTCATTTTAAGAAGGATGAACTTGGTGAGGAAGCGACAGCATCCACATTTGGTCCCTTCAACGTACAGGCATGGGTGCACCACACACCCTCAAACTCATGCACTCCACCCCCACCCTCATCTGTCTCTCTTCCTCTCCACTTAGGCCGCTTGCTTCCTCTTGCCACTTGAGTTGACTCCTCCCTTGACTCCCTCAGCTAGTTCAAGTTCTTGATCTAAAATGGCAAAGCCATCACTGTATTTGCCCACCAGGGCTACAACCTGCCCTAAGTTTGTATGTTTCATTTAGGTCAGTGTTTCTCAGACATCTTTGATCAGAAATACATTTTCTGTGCATGTGTGTATGTACATATGCATTCTTACACATACACTTCTACACACAGATACATACACACATTTCATAAAAGTATGCTTATTTTTATGTGCAGCCATAGTCACTATCCTTTTTTAAAAATGGTCTTCATGATCCGAAACTGATTTCACAACCTACTGATGGGTCATGATCAAAAGTTTGAAAAACATTGAGCTGGCCTGATGATACTGATGGCAGGAGAAAGGAAGAGAAACTGTGGAGTTTTCTCCAATTAAAGGTACCACCCATTGTTACATACTTCATAGACTGAATAACTGCTTTTTAGAAAAAAGAAATATTATGCCCTTTAAGTGTATAGGGTGGATGTAAGACACATCCCTAATTCAGGACTGTTAAAACGTGGGAAAGTTTGTGTTGTAGAATCGAAGAAGTTGAATGAGCGGCATTGCTCACTTTGTGCTGGGCCTACTCTCTGTCGATTGCAAGGTGGATCTAATTGAGTTCTTGATGCTAGTCTTGCAGGATAGGTAATTATGAGGTACAGTAAATAAGTCACTTTCCCCAGAAACTGTGAAGCTTATGAAAACATGTTAATTCATAAAAATATCTAGTGTAATAAAAATAAGAAATGTCAAAATGAAAATATGTCAAATTTTGAGCACAATAACTTATCTAACAATAGTGAAGACACTCAAAATCTTAATATTCACCAGAAAAGACCACTTAAAATAATAGGAGCCAATACCCCAGCCCTCTAAATCCCGTGTTGTTGTAATGATCTGCTCCTGTGGATCACAGCCTCTGGTTGAAGTGTTTCAGTCCTGGCTTTACCACCAGCCAGCTTCGCGTGAATGTATATATTTACTGAACAGACGTTTAGAAAGTTGTTTTGGTATGCCTGCCTCACGATTTCTGCCCACTGGCAGCTTCCGGTCAGGGAGAAAAGAGCCCTAAGATGATCAGCTGAACTCAGGGGCATGGTTGGTGTTGTGGAACTCTGAGCGAGGAGCTGAGGGGAAGGAAAGTTTCACAGTGGAGGTCGTGCTGGGGCTGAGTCTTGGAGGACAATGGGTAAGATGAGATTTTCTAAGACAAGCCACCGAACTCACTGAGACTCAGGTTCCTTATTTGTAAAAGAGACACTGGACTGATTTATCCCTGTGACCTTAAACTTGTATCTGGCTGTGATCTTTCCTTAGCACCTTATCACCATTAAATTGGGCTCTTCTGACAACCAGAAACAAATTCTCCATCTCTTTCTATTTCTATGCTTGTGTTCCCTTTTGAACTGTCCATTAAATTTCAGTTTCTTGTTTGAGACTTGCCTTTAGTTCTGGGCTCATAGAGGAGGCTGACGGGCACAGAACTCCATGAGTAACCAAATCTTGGCTATGTTGTCACTGTTGTTTCACTAGTTGGGCACTTTCTTCTAGGAAAGGATCTTTTCTTGTGGTTTTATAATATCAAAATTACTTTTTAAATACAGTAAAATTATTTACCGTAACAGTTCAATACTGTAACAAAACAATTTCCATCAAGGAAAGAAGTAAGTCTCCCATAATGTTAAGTGAGAACAAGATCAGAATTAAGGATAATAAGGAAGGAGAAAGGATTTGGAAATGAAAAGACACTGCAAAGAGAAGAGAAAAAAACAAATAAGAGAAAGGGAGACAACACCTTTTCTTCATTGGTGTTCTCTGCAAGAAATTACTGCCTTCATCTTCTTGGAGTTCTGGCTTGTTGGTTCTAGCTCTGCCCTCGTGATTAACATAACAGATAGAACCCCTCTTCCTCACTATTTGCTACCTGGTGCTGTGTAATGATTTGCCCCCAAACTTGGCAGTGTAAAACAATAAATATGTATTGTCTTAGAAAAATGCTGCCTTCACACTTAAACTACAGAATTAAAGTTTAAAGAATTAATTTAGCTTTCATTTGGAATTTCAGTTCAAGATATCAAAAAAATAAAATATTAGGTGGCAAATGTATGTTGGTGTATTCTTTTCTCTTCCGTTCATTTTTAGAATCCTGATTTGTAGTAAGATCTGCTGTCAGTGACTATCCCCATGATGAATCCCGAGCAGTTTCCCGTCTCGCTTAACTGCCCTGCAGGATGCTCCAGCACCAATGTCTGGCCTCCAGACAGGAGCCTGACAGATGCTGTTGCCGGTAGAGAGTGCTGGTGGCACTCATGAAAAGTGATGGCTCACATCCTTAAATCCCTAAAGCAACCTCATTAGCAGTGCATTTCAATGCATTGATTCTGGGCAAAGAAAGGTACCACCTAAAGGTTAGGTGAAAGTTTCTCTGGCTCTTTCTTTTTGAGAGAAAAATGAAAAACAATACTTATTGGATTAAATGTGCAGAATCACTCAACACCTGGGGAAAACGCCCATCTTTTTGGATTCCTTTAGATTTAAGCTCTGTGAACTAATGTTTTCTTTCTTCTGCTTCTTCTGCTGCTGCTGCTTCTTGTTTTTTCTTTTTAGTAGCCAGTGTCTGATTCTTGCAAATACAACAGGTTGCTTTCTTTTTAACACGGCAAGCTGCTTATGTAAGCCTATCATTGGATGTGTCTGTCACACTTGTGACATGAAGATAGTTAGAATTGCTTCTCATATTTAAAGAACAGGAAGCGCAACAATCACATTTTTAATCAGTGGCATTGGTTCAACCTGAAGAACCCTAGGATCTTCAGAGGTTAAATTCTATGATTCTTGAATAAGCCGATCTCAGACAAGCCACTGATGTGTTTGAGCTCACAAGAACTAGGAAAAAATGAAAATCCCTCAGAGTAATTCTTGATAAAGTTTATTCAGAGGTGTTAGTTATTAGGAGAGCATAAGCTTATGGATGTTAAGGGGGAAAAATGGGTTTAAATCTGCTAGTAGCGTCCTTTGGGGTGTGTTTAAAAATGCAGAGGTAGCTTACTGTAGCTTGTATTTTCCTTGTTTCTTGTTAGGTAAGCCCTTAGAAACGCTGTTTGTGAGATAGCAGAAGATCACAAGGCAAAGGGCACAGGTGACTCTGCGGAGGAGCCATGCCAGTGCTGGGTTTTCTCAGCCTTCCCTCCACAGCCTTGTGAGAAAATCCACAGTTGCTTGGCTCTGGTTTGGGTACTGATGTGTTCAGTTTTTAGGCTTCATTTTTGCTTCTCAGTTGCGTTATAAAACCTCTAACTTCAACAGACTCAGTTAACAAAAGAGGAAAAAGAAAATGGCTCACCAAGCAGGTGTTCCCGCCAAATGTAAGATTTCAAAGGTCAGCATTAACATCACATATTTAGTAAAGTTTTACATTTTAGAGTAAAAATAAGGAGCGTGTAAAGGGCTTCTATTTTATCCAAACTATTTGGTACTAAAGAGAATATATTTTAAAACAATCTTTTTTGTTAAATTTATTTTTAACAAGTGAGGTGTTTTGGCAAATTAGAAAATTAAAAGATTGAATTAGAAGTATTGAGTGCTGCATGTAGCAGTTATGTTGCCTTAACAATGTTGAAATGCAAAATCAAGAACCAATCTTGAATAAAACCCAGGTCTTTTAGTTCTTTCCGTCATTCTCTTTGGCTTTAAAAATTGCTGCTGTAAGAGAAAGGGAATTGACCACACAAAGGCTAAGCATGAGTGATCCCAAACCCACAAGAAGAAAAAACTCCAGAAGGTTAAGTTTCACACGTGGGCCTGGATGCTTATTCTGTGAACTTAGTAGTTTGGGGTTTTCCTAAAATATATTAAATATTTTAATATATAGTGTTTACACATTTTTTTATACTGATTATCTTTTCTTTCTAATTGATACAACCTACTCATTTTAGTTTTCCTTTTTGCAGATGAAAGCCAAAAAATTCTAATATGGTGCTTATGTTGTCTGATTAACAAAGAACCACAGAATTCTGGAGACTCAAAACTTAACTCCTGGACACGGGTAAGAAGAGCTCTTGCCCTGCACTGCTTTGAATTAAACTGGTCAGGGTGCTGCTTTGGCAGTCCAGTTCTGTGATGTTTTAGGAACTTTTTCAAACACATCCTTTGCTGTCGTGTTATCTTGCTGGGTGTAAAATTATTCACGAGATTTCATTTTTGTTTGATCGTGAATTCCGTAAGAGATTGGTCTTTAGGGCAAACTTTCCCGAGACCTAATGTTGAGTGGTTTCAGAAAGTTACTTTCAGGTAATTGAAAGAATGTACACTCTTTCCTTCCAGCAATTGCTCTCCTTCAAAAAATTGTTTCTCCCTACCAACCTGGTTTAAATACATACAATTCCTCTCCAAGTACTTCTCTGCCTCTCTCAGAATCTATTCTGTAGTAAAACTAAAATTCAGAAGTGCCCTGGGAGCAGCAGTCTTTCTTTTGTGTCCTACAGTTGGTACTGGGGCCAGTGTGCTCAGACTAGCCCCTGGTGCTAGTTGGCTCCTGCTGCCTTTACACCGTCAGATGGGTTACCCAGCTGTGCCAGACCAGAGAGCTGACAGCTTCCTGAATTCCCCATCTGTTCCTGCCTCCTCTTGCAGGGCGGGCTCAAGTTGGAGAATGTTGTAAGGCTGGGCTGTGGCTGCCCTCACCACCACCAAGTTGCCTGTTCTTTTCTCTTCCCCTCACTGTCCTGCTGCAGTAACCCCAGGACTCACTCATGCCCGTCAGACTCCATCAGTGTGCATGTGGTTCACATTAGCCGCTTAGTGTTAGGAAGTCACCACCCACATCAAATGGTATGGTTTTGTCTGTCAGTCTGACTGGTGATATCACTCCACTCACTGCTTTTTAACTTTTCTTTGTTTAATACAGAATTGCTGACAGAGATGATAGTATGAGTATTTTTCTGTTAGGTTAGAAGAAGAATTGAAGGGACAATAGAAGTGCAAAGGATTGGGTGAGGGAAGGAAAGAATGCAAAATTTAATTAGAAGGATGGTTAATGTAAGGAGCTGAAGAAAGGAACTGATAAGTAGAATTAGAGAAGAAAAGGTATGAAGAACAAGACTATAGAAATAGAATAACATACTTAGTCTTTAACTTTTTAAATGGTTGCATATTGGATATTTTAGTGATTATTTAGGATATATTTTTTATTGGCTAGCTCAGTAAGTCCTGAAATAGGCCATCTAATAAGTGTTTTTAGAGTGATTGGGTTAACTTTCTTCATTTAACTCATGATTTTATTAGCCTGTTTTAAAATTTCTAGCCTTGCATTTTATTTTGTGAGTTTCCCTTATTTAATACTGTGTCTCTATGTCCCTAGGTACTTACTAAGTATTGCACAGGGAGATAAAGTTAAAACACTTAATTCCTACCTTCAGGGATTTCAGAGGCTGGTAACCAGATCGTCCCAGGGCAGTGTGGTTGGGCTGTTGGTGGAGCTGTGGATAGGCGTGGTAGTGGCACAGGGGAGGGATGCTTGCTCAGACTTGGGGTTTGGAGATGTTTTCTGGAGGAGGTGGTATATCAGCTGAGCTTTGGAGGATGACTAAGAGAGCAGGCATAGAGTTTTAGGAGAGATACTCCTGTCAGCAGAATGAGCATGTGCAAAGCATGGTGGTGGGAAGCAAATGTTGTGTTCAGGGACCTGCAGGTGCTTAGGTGTGCCTGAGCTTGGGGTTTTGTAGGGTTGATGGTGAAGCATAAAGTCTTATGTATGATTATAACAAGTTTTTGTTTTATCTTGAAGGCAGTGGGGAAACCACCAAAGTGTTTTAAACAGAGAAATCATGTGACCAGGTGTGAGTTTTAGAAACTTAACAGCAAAAGGAAGTTGATTTGGAAGGGGGCACAGATAGCACTTTGGAAACTATTGTGATAAAGAAGAGAAATCATGAGGGCCCGAATGAAATAGAGAAGAGGTGCCAGATTTATGATATTGATGAGGTAAATCTCCACAAGAAGTAATGACACATTACATGCCGATACACTTAGGTGTAGATAGAGTTGAACATCACTTTCTCAGGAGGGCGAGCGGATTTGCACGTACAGGGTTGACAGTCCTCAGGGTAGGGAAACAGTGGAAGCCTTGGGTAAGGGTGAGATCCATCACCCAGAGATAGCACCTAGTGTGGGGAGGGTATGGGGCCTAAGGGACAGCCTTGGGAAGCAATTGCATTTATGGAGTGAGCAGAAGAATGAGCCACACTGCAGACTAAAATGAGGGGATCAAGAAGTAGAAGGAGAAAAGCAGCAGTGTTTTTGGAAAAAATGAGTAGTCATTCATATTTAATGCTGTAGCACTGCTCTATCCAATAGAAGTAAAATACATACTATATAGATGATTTTAAGTTCTCCAGTAGCTGCTTTAAGAAATGTAGAAAGAAATAGGTGAAATTAATTTTAATAATATATTTTATTTAACCCAATATATCCAAAACACTTTTGTTTCAACATATAATCAATTTAAAAATTACTGTTGAGATTGTTTTGATCTTTTTTCATAGTCAGTCATTGAAATTGAGTGTGTATGTTACACTTACATCTACATGTTACCCCTTAACTCAGATGCTTAATTTCAGTGTAAATTGTTGATTTGTATTTAGATTTCATAAAATTTGCAGTTGAAAAAGTAGGTTCACATAGCCATATTGTTCCAGAGAGACTTACACATGAATCAAGTGTCAGTTTTTAAATTCAAATTTAATTAAAATTTAAATAATTAAAAATCCACTTCCTTCATTGTACTTAACTACCTTTGAAGTGCTCAGTAGCCACGTGTGGCTGGCAATTGCTGGAGTAGACAGGGCAGCTGCAGATCATAAAGCAGGGGAAGGACTGAGAAGCAGCACTTTGATTTAGCCACGAGGAGGAAGGACCTTGGTGAGAATAGATTTAGTGGGAGGAGGAGGGAAGGAGCCGGCTTGCCGCAGATTGAGGAGTGGATGGGGAGGTGAGGAAGCAGAGATGATAAACTTTGGTTACTCTTTGAAGAAACTTGGCAGTGAAGGAAGGAGAGAGGAGGTGGAAGCCAGACTAGATCATAGAGTTGAGTTGATTGAAATTGAGAAAGTCTTGAATATGCTTTATTCTGAGAAGAAAGTGCTAGTAGAGAGTTGAGGATATAGGAGATTGGGAAAGCAGTTTCGCTGCTTGTTGTACTAGGCAAGCCTGGAGTATTAACTGGTAAAAAGATGTATAGGAATAGTATTGTTTAACTTTTAGCAATCTAAAGCTAGTTACATGTACCTGTCACAAATCAGTACCTACATGATGGTATAATGTTAACCATGAATGCAGCAAGACAGAAGGTGGTTGTTGGTTTATGAATCAATTGCACATGCTCCCGTATGGCTACTCCGTTGTCCCAAAGCCTTTATTGAAAAGTCCTTTCCTCACTGATCTGTGGTGCTGCCTTCATCATGAATCAAGTGTCTTTGTCTGTGCGGGTATGATCCAGAATCTCTCTATTGATTTCAGCGTCTGTGATGCTTAATGTTGTGTGTCGACTTGACCATGAGGTGCCCGAATATTTGGCCAAACATTATTCTGGATGTTTCAGTGAGGGTGTGTTTGGATGAGATTAACATTTAAATGCATAGACTGAGTGAAGCAGATCAACCTCCCTAATGTGTGTGGCTCATCCAGTTAGTTGAAGGCTTGAATAGAACAAAAAAGCTGAACCCTCCCATGAGTGAGAGAGAATTCCTCCTGCCTAATAGCCTTTGCACTAGGACATAAGCTTTTTTCCTGCCTTTAGACTCAAACTTAAGACGTTGGATCTTCCTGGGTCTTGAGACTGCCAGCCTTCAGACTGGAACTACACCATTGACTTCCCTTGTTTCAGGCCTTCAAATTTGGACTAGAACTAAACCGTCAGCTCTCCTGGGCTGGCCAACTCACTCTGAAGATCTTGGGATTTGCTTACCTCCATCATTGCTGAGCCAATTCCTCATAATAAATCTCTTTATGTGTATAGATATAACCTCCTATTGGTTCTGTTTCTCTGGAGACCCCTGGCTAAAACACTGTCTTTATGCCAGTGCTACATTGTCTTCATTAATGTGGCCTTATAAGAGTCTTGCTATCCAGGGGGCAGTCTTTCCATTTTCTTCTTCTTTATCAAGACAGTCTTGGCGGATAATGGAACTTAGCATTACCATTACCTAAATTTTAGAATCTGCTTGTCAAGTTTCATCAAAAAACAAAATAACTTGTTGGGATTTTGATTGGCATTGTAATCAATCAATTTAGTGAGACTTTCAGTGGCTACTATACCCTTAGGGCAAAATTGATTTTTATCAGCTTCGTTTACTGTTAGCAAATTGAACAGTACCTGGCACTGTAAAATTTTCAGTGAATGAATGACTGATGAAGTCTATAAATTCATTATTCAAATGATCTTCTTGATAATTTTGAAAAATTTTTGCCAATCTCTTATTAGCTTAACCTCTTAATGAGGCTGACGAATAGCTCACAGTGAGAGCAGAAATGTCAGCCATGCCATTAACTAGTTGTGCACTTATGTTGCATTCATAGTATTGTCTTTAATCTCTGACTTCTTTGCAAGAATCTCTTTAAGCCATGTGTCCATGTGATGGTTACTTTAGTTAGACAGTATAATCAGTACGTCTTCCTTGCTGGTCCCTTAGAAACTGTAACACATATGTTGAAAGTGAATGAAAGCCTGAGGGATCCATGTGTGTAACGGAACCCCTACTCTTTCCTCAAGATATTGCTTGGGCAGTTTGTGACACATGGTCATCTTATATGTAGACTGAGTGAGGCTGCAGCATTGATACATTTATGAAATATTACTAAAGCTTAATTTCTTCTTCTTTTTTTTTTCTTTGAGGGAGATTAGCCCTGAGCTAATATCTGCCAATCCTCCTCTTTTTGCTGAGGAAGACTGGCCCTGAGCTAACATCCTTTCCCATCTTCCTCTATTTTATATGTGGGATGCCTACCACAGCATGGCTTGCCAAGCCGTGCCATGTCCGCACCTGGGATCTGAACCGGCGAACCCCTGGGCCGCCGAAGTGGAACGTGTGAACTTGACCGCTGTGCCGCTGGGCCGGCCCCTTAATTTCTTCTTATATATAAAAGTTCTAATATTTTCTTCACATCTCAGGGGATTATCTTGTGTGCAAGTTGGAGTGCAGAGTCCCAAATTTGGAACTAGTAGTCTAATTGATAAAAATCCATGCTGCCTTGGTATATGCAGCTTCTCTCAGCTTTTTCTCAGTCCTCATGTCCCTCCATTTCCCGTCCTCTGCACCCTACAGACCATGAAGGTAGTCCAGGATCTTACCACCTTGGCTCTATATATGGCAGACATATTCATGGATTTGTACTTTGCACATTCCTTGTCCTCTGAATGGTTTTTTACCCTTGTTTTTCTAAAAAGCTCATGTTTGAAAGATAATTTCAAAAGTCTAGCTCATTTGTCCCTTTCCTTTCTCTAGTGCACCCTAAGCAGAATTGCTCTGTCTGCACATTTTCTACATTTCTCAGCCTTTCAACACTGAAAGGAATCATATTATAGCATCTTTTACCACATTCAAGGGCAGGGACAGTGTCATAGCATCCTTGCAGCCCAAGCTTATCTAGCTTTGTGTCTGTCATATACTGTCAGTGCTCAATAAATATTTGTTGGATATATGATTATTGTTGAATGACCAAATGGTATTTTGATTTTTACCCATATTAATTTTTACCAGTTTTTAAAATTGGTATTTCTCATACCCTGCAGAGTAAACCCTGAGTACTCTTCTTCAGTGGAAAATATCCCTCTTGTTGTTATCAGTCAGTTGCTCCTCTGAGCTGCCCATCATTTCCTGCAGGTTTGGCCGGTGTGAGTCTGCGTGGGAAGCTGCTCTGTGCTGAGCGTGCTGCCTCTCGCATTGCAGCCCTGCCTAGAAGCAGCCCCAAGGCCGCTGCACCGAGAGGTCTCTGCGGGACTGTCCGGGGGATCTTCCTCTACACTGGCTCCGCTTCACTCCTTTTCACAGTAGTAGAACTTATCATTTGTGTGGGTTTTTTTTTTAAATCTGTTTTGGAGTGTGGTACGTAGGACTGAGCATCTGATCTTGTTTTTGCTTCTCCTTCTTATTGTCGTTTTATAGGCTTCCATCCACCGAAGACACTCTTTTCCCTTGTCATTTGTTTTCTCCATCAGAATGTCTCTCCTGCTTCTCTTTATCTGTTTTATATACTGATCTCATGATTTTTCTTTGCCCTTTGTGCACTTTGATGGATGTGTGCCCTATTAGATACTAAATATTTTACTTTTATATCATTAATCCTTTTAGTTTTTAGAGTACCATTTTTTTCATAAATAGCCTTTCTGGGATTTTAGTGTATCTCTTATGTGTCTGCCAGTGCTGCACATGAAGAGAGCACAGTGAGGTGAAGGAGTGAGCCTTTCCTAAGGGGCAGGCCTTGTACTAGGTACTTCTCATAGATGGTCTCATATAAGCCTCACAGCAACCCTGACGAGGAAGTTTTATTGGCCCCACTTTAATGGAGGAGGAAGTGGAAACAGAGAGAAATTAAGTAGCTTGTTCAAAATTATACAACTAATAAGTGATGGGGCTGCAATTCAAACCCAGATCTGAGTGACTTTGAAGCTCAGGCTCTTTTGGACCATGTCAGGTTGGTACAAAGGTATAGAACTGAATGACTCTGGTTTGGGGGAAAAGTTAAAATTTCAAACATTTTGTCTGGTAGATATAGCATACATTGTGATTTTTGGTTTGGAGAAAAAAGGCATTATATTATAACACTGTATGTTAAACTTGCTGTCCCTAAGATAACAAGGGCTTTCTGCCTCTAAATGTATATGATGATCTTATCCCAACATTCAGGCAAAGAAAAATAGGAGAGTTAATTTATTGTTCCTTTATTCTCCCCTATTTTTTCTCTGTATTGAAATCTAATAAACAGTCATTCTGCAGTTTTATTTTATTTTATTTTTTCCTCAGCAGGGACCATCTTCATGCTATCCCTCTGCCACGCTCCACACTGCCAGTGTCTCCCAGAGGGGAGCTTGTACATAGGTCTGGTGCCCGGTTTTTTTTTTTTTTAAACATTTTTTTTAAAGATTTTTTATTTTTTTCCTTTTTCTCCCCAAAGCCCCCCAGTACATAGTTGTATATTCTTCGTTGTGGGTCCTTCTAGTTGTGGCATGTGGGACGCCGCCTCAGCGTGGTTTGATGAGCAGTGCCATGTCCACGCCCAGGATTCAAACCAACGAAATACTGGGCTGCCTGCAGCGGAGTGCACGAACTCAACCACTCGGCCACGGGGCCAGCCCCTTGTGCCCGGTTTTTTTACGTCTGGTGCCCCACTTTCTGCAGATGCAGCCCAGGGGACACCCCTTGAGCTCCTGGCTCTGGAGTGGGGGAGTGGGCTTGCGTCCCTGGGTCTCATGGGACTTAACAATTAGAGAGAGACCATTCTTGGAGACTACTGCCCCCAGGGCATGCAACGGACTGAAACACACTCCCAGTCCTTCTGAGAAAGAGGCCCTTTTGCATGCCCTGGAGCTTCGGCCTGCAGGCCACACCTAGAGGCCTACAGAAGTGCACTCTGGGGACAGAGGCTGCTGGATGCAATCCTTGTATTCTCCCTTTGTCTCACTCCAGCTTTCCAGTGTCTCCCAGAAAGGAGCTTATGCCCTAGTCTGATGCTCTGAATTTTGCAACTGCTGCCAGGGCAGACCTCTGCATCACCTGTCTCTGGAGGCCAGCAGAGCTTCCACTTGTGGGTCCCACAGGACTATAACCAAAGAAAAGAGAATTCTTAAGCAGCTGCCACCCTCAGGGCACAGCAAGAGGCAATGGACCCAGGAGCTCACTCTTCTGTGAAAGAGGCCTATAAGCTTATCCTCATAGCTGCAGCCCGAGGGCAGGCTTCTAATTGAACACACATCTCAGGGCACTGTAACCTTTCCAGAGACCTCAGAAGGCCAGCGCCATCTTCACACTCTCTCTACCGCACTGCAGAGCACCAGTATCTCTCAGAGTGGAGCTCTTACACATGTCTGCTGCCCCTAGTTTTTACGTCTGGTACCCCGGTGTTTGCGGCTGTCACACAGGGGACACCCCTTGATTCCCTGGCTCTGACGGCCAGGGGGCTTTGTGTTTCTGGGTCCCATGGGCCTGTAACAATCAGAGATAGTTCTTGGCAGGCTACCACTCCCTGGGCACTGCACAGACAGCAGACTGAAACACACCCAGTCTTTCTGTGAAAGAGGCCTATTTACTTGTCCTGGAACTTCAGCCTGAGAGGCAGGCTTCAGGTTTGACACACATCTAGAGGCCTGGGGAGGTGCTCTCAGGGAACGTAGGCTGGGGGTCGCCATCTTTACGCTTTCCCTCTGCCTTGCTATACAGCTCACTGGTATCTCCCAGAAAGGACCTTATACACTTATCTGGAGCCCCAACTGTTGCAACTGTTCCCTGGGGGATATCTTCAGATCACCCCGTCTGGAGGCCAGCAGCGTGTACCATCGCAGTCTGCAGGACTCTATATATTTGCATACTTAAAGCTGCTGACTGAGAGTCTGGCCTCCAGTCAGCCTGAAACTAGGTACTGACTCAGATCCCTCCCTTTGGGACACTGACAGGTCTTGGAATACCCTCAACAGCTGGGAGCTATTAAAAATAAAATAGGCTGCCTCAGCAATCGCAAAGGTCTGAGAGACAACCAAGAGCAATGACAGTGTTGAAAATAAGGTTCAGGTGCTGGCCCAGTGGTGCAGCGGTTAACTGCGCATGTTCCACTTCTCAGTGGCCCGGGGTTCGCCGGTTCGGATCCCGGGTGCAGACATGGCACCACTTGGCACACCATGCTGTGGTAGGCGTCCCACATATAAAGTAGAGGAAGATGGGCATGCATGTTAGCTCAGGGCCAGTCTTCCTCAGCAAAAAGAGGAGGATTGACAGCAGTTAGCTCAGGGCTAATCTTCCTCAAAAAAAGAAAATAAAAATAATGTTCATCTCCTACAAGAGGCCACTCCTTCAAGACTGGGAGAGGTAACTCTTTCATCTAACGTGTAGAAACAAACAGAGAGTAAAGCAAAATGAGGAAACAAAGGAATATATTTCAAACAAAAGAACAAGATAAAACCTCAGGACAAAACCTTAATGAAATGGAGATAATTATTTCGAAGTCTTTGTCAGGTTAATTACTTATCATAAAGATGCTCACTGAACTCAAGAGAAGAATGGATAAACACAGTGAGAACTTCAACAAAGAGACAGAAAATATAAGAAAATACCAAACAGAAGTCACAGAGTTGAAGAATACAATAGCTGAACTGAAAAATACACCAGAAGTGCTCAAATAGCAAGAACCCCTCTTAGATGAAGCAGAAGAAAGGATCAGTGATCTTGGAGACAGGGCGTGGAACTCACCCCACCAGGGCAGCAGAAAGAAAGAAGAATTCACAAAAGTGAGGATAGCTTAAGGGACTTATGGGGCAACATCAAGTGGACTAACATTTGCATTACAGGGGTCCCAGAAGGAAAAGAGAGAGAGAAAGGGGCAGAAAACTTATTTGAAGAAATAATGACTGAAAACTTCCCTAACTTGAGAAAAGAAAAAGATATCCAGATCCTGGAAGCCCAGAGAGATCCAAAAATGAGGAACCTAAAGAAACCCACCTTGAGACACATTATAATTAAAATGTCAAAAGTTAAAGATAAACAGAGAGAGTCTTAAAACCGGTAAGAGAAAAACAACTTATTGCGTACAAGGGAACATACACAAGACTGTGAGCAGATTTCTTAGCAGAAACTTTGCAGGTCAGAAGGCAGTGGCAAGATACTCAAAACGCTGAAAGAAAAAACCTTCCAAGCAAGAATACTATATCCAGTAAAATTATTTAGAATTGAAGGAGAGATAAAGAGCTTTCTAGACAAGGAAAAGTTAAAGGAGTTCATCACCACTAAACTGGCCTTACAAGAAATATTAGATTACTTTAAACTGAAAAGAAAGGGTGCTAATTAGTAAAAGGAAAACATATGAAAGTATAAATCTCACTAGTAATAGTAAATATATAGTAAAGGTAGTGGATTAACTATTTATAAAACTAGTATGAAGGTTGAAAGACAAAAGTAGTAAAAATAACTATAACTACAATAATTAGTTAAGGGATACACATGATAATAAGGGGTAAAATGTGACATCAAAAACATAAAACATGGGGAAGTGGGAGTAAAACCTGTAGAGTTTTAGAATGCATTCAAACTTAAGTTATCAACTTAAAATAGACTGTTATAAATATAGGTTATACTATGTAAGCCTCACGGTAAACCACATAGCAAAAACCTATAGTAGATACACAAGAGGTAATGAGAAAGGGATCTGAGGACACCACTAAAGAAAGTCATCAAATCACAAAGGAAGAGAACAAGAGAAGAAGAAGGCAACAGAGAAGAATACGCAACAGCCAGAAAACTGTTAACAAATGGCAATAAGTACATACCAATCAATAATTACTTTAGATGTAAACGGACTGAATTCTCCAATCAAAAGACGTAGAGTGGCTGAATGATAAAAAAAACAAGATCCATCTATATGCTGCCTACAAGATATTCATTTCAGTTGTAGGGACATTCACAGACTGAAAGTGAAGGGATGGAAAAAGATCTTCCATGCAAATGGATATCAAGAGAAAGCTGAGGTAGCTGTACTTATTTCAGACAAAACAAACTTTAAAACAAAGTATGTAATAAAAAACAAAGAAGGGCAATACATGATGATAAAGGGATCAGTACAACAAGAGGATATAATATTTGTAAGTATTATGCACCCAACATAGGAGCACCTACATATATAAAGCAAATATTAACACACTTAAAGGGAGAAATAGATAGCAATGCAATAATAGTAGGGGACTGGAATACGCCACTTACATCGATGGACAGATCATCCAGACAGAAAACCAGTAAGAAAACATTGGCTTTAAATGACACATTGGACCAGGTGGACTTGATAGATATAGAACATTCCATCCAAAAGCAGCAGAATATATATTCTTCTCACATGCACATGCAACGTTCTCCAGGGCAGATCATATATTATGCCACAAAACATGTCTTAATAAATTTAAGAAGATTGAAATCATATCAGCCATCTTTTCTGACCACAATGGTATAAAACTAGAAATCAGTTACAGGGAAAAGCTAGGAAATTCACAGATATGTGGTGATTAAACAAAATGCTACTGAACAATCAATGGGTCTATAAAAAAGGCAATAGAGAAAGAAAAAAATACACCGTTGGTAATTTCTGTTGTTATTTGTTTTTGTGCTGTTTGGGGTTTTAAAATGCTAACCTGGCCCAGCTGGGATGTTGAAAACCTAGGGAAAGAATTATTGTCAAAGTTTGAACAGTAGTTTAAAAGGGAAAATAGCGTATTTTCTGAGCGTGATTGGTGAAAGACAGCGGAGACAAGGTGAAATTCAGGGGCAAGGCAAGGGATGAAGTCATATTTATTCAAAGGATACTATGAATAAATAGTGAATTTAACAAAATACTTAAGTTTTTTAAAAGTTGCTTTGGTTCCTACTTGATTCATAGTTGTTTTTTCCACCACCACTCGTTATGGAAGATGTGTATTGAAGAAGGCGTCCTTGAAAAGTGACAGCAGTGTTGTGGTGGCATAAGACGTCCCTCGTTTTTGTCCCTCCTTAATGTCTATAATTTGACTCTATCCGTGAACAGAAGTGCCTCTGTGGAGCCCAGCACCATATGTCAAGGGACCTGGGAGGAGTCTTGGCCACTTGGGCATCAGGTAATAGGCAGAAAGACCCTGGTTCAGGCTGTGGAACTGGCAGGAGCCTGTGAACCAGAGCCAGCCCCTTTGCTGGGGCACTTGGAAAATGCCAACTTGAGCAGATACCAATGGATGCAAGAGCCTTGTAGAAGGCCAGGTTTCTAGAGGAGAAATTTCTGTACTCCGTTGGAGTTGAAATGAATTTTCTTCAATGTGGCCTTGAAAAACCACTTTCATTGATTTTTTAATTGAATACTTAGAAAGAATTTTATTTACTTAAATAATTAGGGAAGCAACTATATAAGCAGTATTTGTCAGCTTACTAGATATTAAATTCCACAGAATTGGGCTGTGTCTGTTTTGTTCAGCATTGTATTTCTAGCTCACAGCAGGTACAAAATAAGCTGCTGAATGGATAAAATTAAATTTAATAATTTAGAATTTTGTCCAAATACAAGTTTGGATGCATTCGAATGGGACCTTGTTTCCTTTCTTGGCTTCTGTGAGAAAGAACAAGGTGAGAATTAGACACAAACGTTAAAACATATGGGTCATTTACTTCTCCTTGAATATAAATTATATTATTTTTCTTAGAAAAACTGGGAAACTTCTAGCATTCTTATTTATAATTGAAATATACTTTCTTTGTGTCGTATATACCTCTAAGCATAATATTTAGAGACTTGAGAAGGAAAGAGACTGAATTTGACCTGGTTTATGTCCCCGCTCCATCTATTAGCTTCATTGTCTTTTGCAAATTACTTATTTGAGCATTACTTACTTCACCTGAAAATGGAGATTATAATAGGTTCTACCTCATAAAACTTTTGGACGATTAAATGAGATAATCTATGTAAAGCCCTTAAAAAAGTAAAGATGGAAAGAAGGCATCCTTCTCAGACTTAGTCTGTTTCACTTTTTTACACAGTCCTGAAGTGAACTTATGGTTGTCACCTCACACTCATTTCCGTAGTAGCAGACTGCGATGTCATACACCCAGCAATGGAGTGTCACCACAAGATCTTTCCAAAAGAGAGACTGGCCTGCAAGTGACGCCTTCCGTCCATGTTATAACTTACCAAATAACAAAAGACTGGCCATATAAATTTTTTTTGAAAACGTGTCCCTTACTTTGATTTGCATCCTTATGAAAATTCCGCTCAATTATGAGCTTCATTATCTACATTTGGAGCTTTCAATATAGTGTGACCTTGACTTGATGATTCTCTATTCTTAAAAAGCTTCCTTGCAGCCACCTTTGAAAAACTGACATAATTTAGATATTTTATGAACTTGGTTTTTACTTTTTCTGCAAATATTGCAGATAGACCATCTCAGAAAAATAAAGCACAAGGATAAACTAATGTTGTAAAAATAGTATTTGACTCGCAGAATTCAAAGGAACAGACTGAAATTGAAAGTAATAAAATGTCAGATTGTTAAAATGGAGTGGAGTTACCAAAAAAAACCTTTAATAAGGTTAAACAGTTTTGCTTTGGGAATGATGGTCCTTTATTCATCCACAGGCTAAATGGAATGTGGGAAGCAAGATGTGTACTTCCCCAGACTTCTCACCCATGAAACCAGCCTTGACCTGGTGAAACTACTCACTTTCAGGAAAAGCGTTTAGACTCCATAGTAGGTGACATCTGGCCTGCTCTGACCAGGGGCCCCAAACTGATGCAGTCTGTGTGATTGCACTGCGTCTGCGCTTCCTAAAACAGAACACTGGTTCACTGTACAGAGCTCTTTCACTGGCCTCCAAACTGCTGGGTACAGTGGAGGACTGAATTTTCTTCACTGTGACCTTGAAAAAACACCTGCACTGATTTTTTAATTGAATACTTAAAAGGAATTTTATTACTTAAATAATTAAGGAAGAAGGTATTTAAGCAGTATTTGTCAGCTTACCAGACGTTAAATTCCACAGAATTGGGCTGTGTCTGTTTTCTTCATCACTGTATTTCTAGCTCATAGCAGGCACAAAATAAGCTGCTGAATGGATAAAATTAATTAAATTTAATAGTTAAGAATTTTGTCCATTCTCTTTTTCCAGAAATGTAGATTACCCAAACTTTTGTGTTTTATTTTTAGATTAATCTATTACAAGATCAAACATAGGGAGAGCCATGAAAGAGGTATAAATTGTTGAGTGTGTGTGTGTGAGAGAGAATGTTTGTGTGTGTGTGTGTGTGTGTGTGTGTGTGCATGCACGCGCACACGCTGAGAAGTCCTAAGCTTACATCTCCAGGTCAAACCTCTCTCCTGAGCTACAAACTCATAACTGCCTATCTGCTATCGCCACTTGGATGTCCATGAGCATCTTAAACTAAACATGTCCAAAGTGAATTTCTGTCTTTTCTCCAAAACTTAGTCCCCCCACAGGTTTCCCTAACTTCGTTGAAAGCACCCTTCATCCTTCCTGTTTCTCAGGTTAAAAGCCCTGGGATCATCTGTGGCTACTCTTCTCCTCTTACATCACCAGTCTGTCAATTCTATCTATGAAATATGTCCAGGATCTGACTACTTCTTACCAACTCCACAACTTCTACCTCCACCCAAGCCTCCATCACCTCTCATCAGGACCATTGCAGTATACCTCATCTGTCTTCCTGCTTTCACCCTTGCTCTCCTATAGTCTCAGTTCGAATGAGCTTTTAAAGGAAGCCTCTGCTCAAAACCTTCCAGTACTTTCCTACATCATTCAGTGTGAAATGCAAAGTCTGTAATTGGCTTATGAGGCCCTCTGTGACCTGGCCCCATGTGACCTCGCTGATCTCCTCTCCCCTTTTCTCGCTTCACTTTAGCCACACTGGCCTCCTTGCTGTTCCTCATATGTACCCAGCAACCTCCTCCCTGGAGTTTATGCAACTGTTTGCACAACTCTTCCCTAGAGAGCCACATGGCTCCTTCTGGCACCCCTTTTAGGCCACTGCTCAAATATCACCTTATCTGAGAGGCCTTCCTCATCATCCTGTCTCAGGCACTCACTGTCCTTATTTTGACTTACTTTTCATCCTAGTGCTGATCACCTGCTGACATACTGATTTTTTTTTTCTGTCTCCCCATTACCTCCCAAGTAGGTTGGTTGCAAGTTCCATGTGAGCAGAGACTTTGTTCTAAACCTAGAGTAGTGCCTGGTACATAGTAAGCAGTCAGTGATTATGTGCTGAATAAGTAAATAACTGAATATGATTTTAGGTGGTGGTAGAGTTTCCATTTGGAAAGAAGAGAATCAACAGACAGTAGTTTGGGCATGGTCTAGAAAATTTGGAGGGCCATGAATGCCAGCTTGAGAGTTTGTTCATAAATTAATAGTATGGGGGATCAAAGGAGCTACTGAAAGTATTTATTCTTCCAATCCATGTGTGTGGAATGTCTTCCCATTTCTTTATGTCATCATTGATTTCTTTCAATAAAGTCTTACAGTTTTCATTATATAGGTCTTTCACCTCCTTGGTTAGATTTATTCCTAGATATTTTATTCTTTTTGTTACAATCATAAATGGCATTGTATTCTTGAGTTCTCTTTCTCTATTTGTTATTAGAGTATAGATTTTTGTAAGTTGATTTTGTACCCTGCAACATTGCTGTAGTTATTGATTATTTCTATAGTTTTATGATGAATTCTTTAGGGTTTTCTATATATAGGATCATGTCATTGGCAGACCATGAGAGTTTCACTTCTTCCTTTCCAATTTAGATATGTTTTATTTCTTTTCCTTTCCTAATTGCTCTGGTCAAAACCTCCAGTACTATGTTGAATAAGGATGATAAGAGCGGGCAGCCTTGTCTTGTTCCTGTTCTTAGAGGGATGGCGTTCAGTTTTTGCCTGTTGAGTATGATGTTGGCTGTGGGTTTGTCGTATTTGACCTTTATTATATTGAGGTACTTTCCTTCTATACTCATTTTTTTGAGCGTTTTTAGCATAAATGGATGTTGTGTCTTGTCAGATGCTTTCTCTGCATCTATTGAGATGATCATGTGATTTTTATTCCTCATTTTGTTAATGTGGTGTATCACATTGATTTATTTGCAGTTGTTGAACCATGCCTGCATCCCTGGAATAAATCCCACATGATCATGGTGTATGATTCTTTTAATGTATTGCTGTATTCAGTTTGCCACTATTTTTTGAGGATTTTTGCATTTGTGTTCATCAGTGATATTTGCCTGTAATTTTCCTTCTTTGTATTGTTCCTGTCTGGCTTTGGGATCAGGGTGATATTGGCCTCATGGAATGAGTTGGGGTCTATTCAGATTCTCTATTTCTTCTTGATTCAGTTTTGGGAGGTTGTGTGAGTCTAAGAATTTATCCATTTCTTCTAGATTGTCCAGTTTGTTGGCATATAGTTATTCATAGTACTCTCTTATAATCTTTTGTATTTCTGTGGTATCCCTTATAATTTCTCCTTTTTTGTTCCTAGGTTTATTTGAGATTTCTCTCATTTTCTTAGTGAGTCTGGCTAAGGGTTTATCAATTTTGTTTATCTTCTCAAAGAAGCAGCTCTTTGTTTCATTGATCCTTTCTACTGTCTTTTTTGTTTCTATTTCATTTATTTCTGCTCTAATTTTTATTATTTCCCTTCTCCTGCTGACTTTGGACTTTGTTTATTCTTCTTTTTCTAGTTCTGTTAGATGTAGTTTAAGATTACTTATTTGAGATTTTTCTTATATGTTAAGATGGGCCTGTATTGCTATGAATTTCCCTCTTAGGACTGCTTTTGCTGCATCTCATATGAGTTGCTTTGATGTATTTTCATTTTCGTTTGTCTCCAGATATTTTTTGATTTCTCTTTTAATTTCTTCATTGATCCATTGGTTGTTCCATATCATGTTGTTTAGTCTCCACATATTTGTGACTTTCCCAGCTTTTCTCTTGTAGTTGATTTCTAGTTTCATAGCATTGTGGTTGGAAAAGGTGCTTGATATAATTTCAATCTTCCTAAAGTTATTGAGGCTTGCCTTGTTTCCCAACATATGGTCTATCTTTGAGAATGTTCCATGTGCACTTGAGAAGAATGTGTAGTCTGCTGTTTTGGGATGGAGTGTCCTATATATATCTGTTGAGTCCATCTGGTCTAGTTTTTCATTTAATTCCACTGTTTCCTTGTTGACTTTCTGTCTGGATGATATATTGATGTAAGTAGGGTATTGAGGTCCCCCACTATTATTGTGTTGCTATTAATTTCTCCTTTTATGTCTGTTAATAGTTGCTGTATGTACTTTGGTGCATAGATGTCTATAACTCTTATGTCCTCTTGGTGAAGTGTCCCTTTTATCATTATATACAACTCTGCCATCTTTGTCTCTTATTGCCTTTTTTATCTTGAAGTCTACTTCGTCTGATAGAATTATGGTAACACCTGCTTTCTTTTCTTTGCCATTTGCTTGCGGTATTGTCTTCTATTCCTTCACTCTGAGCCAATGTTTGTCTTTAGAGCTGAGATGTGTTTCCTGGAGGCAGCATATTGTTGGGTCTTGTTTTTTAATCCATCCAGCTACTCTGTGTTTTGGAGAATTCAATCCATTTATATTTAGAGTATTATTGATATATGAGGGCATAATACTGCCATTTTATCTCATTTCCTGGTTGTTCTCTATTCCCCTTGTTTCTCCTCCTGTATGTTTCTGACTCCTATTTCAGTGTGGTGATTTTCTATGATGGTTTTCTCAGTTTCATCTTTATTTATCATTTGTGTTTCTGTTCTTATTTTTTGTTTAGTGGTTACTGTGAGGTTTGTGTAATGATCTTGCAGAGAGACCATTTTCTGATAGCCTGTTATCTCCTTTGCCTAAGCAGGTTCCATCCCTTTCTTCTTCCTCATGTAAGTTATTGTTGTCACAAGTTATTCTGTTTTGTGTTGTGAGTTTGTGATTAAAATCAGGTGCTTATAATTATCTTTGATGTTTTCCTTCCCTTTATCTTTAATGTTATAATTGTTTGCTAACCCATTCTGATAGAGAGCCAGAACTTACTGATTTTGTTTGTCTATCTCCTTGCTCAAGGCTTTGTAAACCCTTTCTTTTTCAGGTACAAGGGTCTTCTTGATCATTTCTTGTGGGGGGCAGGAGGGTCTTGTGGCAATGAACTGCCTCAGCTTTTTTTATCTGGGAAAGTTTTTATTTCTCCATCATATCTGAAGGATAGTTTTGCAGGGTAGAGTATTTTTGGCTGAAAGTTTTTGTCTTTCAGAATTTTGAATATATCATTCCACTCTCTTCTAGCCTGTAAGGTTTCTGCTGAAAAATCCACTGAAAGCCTGATAGGGTTTCTTTGTAGATTATTCACTTCTGCCCTGCTGCCCTTAATACTTTTTTGTTTGTTGTTGAGTTTTGCCAGTTTTACTAATATATGCCTTGGAGAAGGTCTTTTAACATTGATGTAATTAGGAGTTATATTAACTTCATCTGCTTGTAATTCCAGCTCCTTCCCCAGGTTTTGGAACTTCTCAGTTATTACTTCTTTGAACAGGCTCTGTTCTCCTTTCTCCCTCTCTTATTCCTCTTGAATATCTATAATCCTTATGTTGCATTTCCTAATTGAATCAGATATTTCTCAGAGAATTTCTTCATTTCTTTTCCTTCTTAGTTCTCTTTCCTCCACCTGAATCATTTCTTTATTTCAGTCCTGTAAATTACTAATTCTGTCCTCCATAATGTCAGCTCTGTTTTTTAAGGATTCTAGATTTTTTCTTTTATGTCATTCAGTGTGTTTTTCATCTCCAACATTTCTGTTTGGTATTTTTTTAGAGCTTCATCTCTTTTGTGAAGAATTTCCTCTCCTCATTAATTTTATTCCTGAGTTCATTGAAATGTCTCTCTGAGTTTTCTTGTAACTCTTTGAGTTTCTTTATGATAGCTATCTTGATTTCTCTGTCACTTAGATTGTACATTTCTGTGACTTCTGGATTGATTTCTGGAGGCTTGTCATTTCCTTCTGGTCTGGAGTGTTAATGTAGTTCTTCATGGTGTTTGATGGAGTGGACCTTTGCTGGTGCATAGTGGCAGTATTGGGTCGCAGATTCCACCTGCCACCACTGGCAGAGTGGCTGGAACCACATTTTCTGAGCCCACCATGTCTCCTGACGGTTGTACTTGTTCGTTGGAAGTTGTGCCGATAGGGCTGTCTGCAGCTGCCTGCCACTGCTTCACACACTCAGGTGCTCTGGTGGGAATCCCCTGCCCTGGCTGACCAGCTGAGCTGTTGCGATAGTTGAGATGCAGGCGGAGGGGGTGCTTTCTTTCCCATCCATGCTCTTGCTCTGCCCTCACTGGTGGCTTGCCTGGGCTGCTCGGCATGGTGGGGGCACCCTTGCAGTGAGTTTGCCACCTCAGTGTGGAGTGTTCCTGTGAACTGAGAAGCAGCTCTGAGAGCAAACGTGTTCTTGTAGAGGGCTAGCTTTTCCCTCGTCTCCTCTCAGTCGTGCACCAGCCACTGTGTGGGATCCCATAACCTAGATGCTTGCCACTGGGGAGCAGGAGGAGATCTGCTTACCTCCTTCCACTGCTTCCCAGGGGTTCCAGTACTTCAACTTTCAAATGTGTGGCTGCATGGATCTCTCAGACATGTGTTGTGTCGTATTGATGTCCTTTGTTGGTTAATGAATGTCCTTTTCTTTGTATCTTACGGTGGAAAACCTAAGGGAACAGCTCACTCCTCCATGATACTGACTTCACTCTTGAAAGTATTTAAACTGTAGCATTGGGAAAGGGGGCATTTGTCATGATTAGCATGCCTCCCTGCTTTCTCCCTTGCTCTCCTCTAGTTTTTTCTTAATCCTTTCTTCATTCGCTTATTCTCTAAATAAATCCTGAGTGCCTACTGTGTACCAGCAAATATTAGGGTATATAAAGACCTTGCCTTCAAGGGTCAGGTAGTTTTAATTGTAGTATAACAAGTGAAGGAGTAGAAGAGAATATAGAAGGTAGTGTGGTGGCCCAGAGAAAAGGGGAAAAAGCTTTGTTGGGAGCAGGTTGGCAGGTTTGCAGGGGTGGTCAGAAAGGCTTTCAGAAGATGACAGTTGAGTTTGCATCATGAAGTACAACTTCTCAGATAAGCAGAGGCCCAGGACATGTGTGGTACTGGGAGAATTTAAAGTGATTCGAGGTGCATGTAAGAACATCAAAGAGGAAGAGCTAGAAAAGGCCTTCCTGCTAATGATAATAAGAATGAGCTGTCCCATTTATCATACACTAGCTATGCATGCAAGTTAGGCCACATCCTGATAGGCCAAGTGACCCATACTATAGAATTTACTTAACCTGGAAGGCAAGGATTTTAATTGGAAGAGTTTAAATGGGGGTGGGGGCTACTTGTATAATATAAATATAAATGAACCAATGTCTTCAGTGTTGAAAAGACATTTGTGAGTACAAGAGGGCAGGACTTGGTACTGATTAGTTTTTAGGGAAAGGAGAGAAGAGCGTTTAAGGGTGAAGTTGAGGTTTTAGGGGACTAGTAAATAACACCTCTGTCTTCTCCTGAGTTAGGAACCCGGTGAGATATAAGATATTGGAGATAGGCAATGGGAAATCAAAACTTCAATCCCTCAACTCTTAAAACAGATTCAAGAATGTAACTTATGTCTGCAGTTCAGTTGGGCCCCTCTAGAGTTGGTAGATAAATCAGCCAGTCACAGCTAAGCTGAACTACCCTAGGCCTACCTGGCAGGGAATGAGCCTACCTGGCTAATAAGTATGTTGCAACAGTAGACCAGAACACATCTTTTCTGCACGTAGGGCAAATTAGAAAGACAGAGGGGAGGGAGAGGAATGTATGGTGCTGGGCATTTTTAGTTTCTTCTCCCGAAGTGACCAAGTAGGTCAGTTCTTCTTCTCCTGGAGAGGAGAGAGTGAGTGAGGGGATTGAGAGATGACATTATAGGTTGGGCTCTCTGGAAATCTGACTTTGAGATGTAGAGTAGTCTGCAGAGAGTGCTTTGGGGAGTGACAGCTATGGAGAGGAAAGGAAGGAGGCAGGATTGTGCAGAGGGAAAACTTTAGCTGCAGTCAGTCTAAACAGAAGCTGCTCCTGTGCCTACAGGGATAGAGATGGGAGACCTTTCAGAGCTTTCCTGCTTTTGGGACCTCCGTGTCGTGCAGTCGCTGGAATGTGGCTACCCTGGGAAGGGGGTGTGATCTTGGGCAGGGCAGAGATAGCTGAGGATGATATGGTTGTAACATCACAACATCCTTCACAGATACCAAAACTATTCCTTCTCTTCTATACCCTCCTTGCGAGTGGGGTGGACATTTTGTCTTCTCTGGAAATGTGAGGACTGGGCAATTTGTTTCCCCATAAGAGAGAACTCCTAGCTTTTAGACTTGGGCATCATGGTGGATGGTGCCATTCACTGAGAACTGTAAGGGGAAGAAGTGGCAGGATCCCTGAAATAAACCAAATAAGAACATACAAGAGAAAGGCGAGGAGCTCAGATCATCCGAGCAGCTGTCGCATGTTCCTTTTCTGTGCCCTGTGCCAGGACAGTGGCATGTAGAGACCCCTGTCTTCTCTCCTGCTTTCCTTACTGCCTTTTGGCGTCCCTTTACATCCTTGGGACCATAGTTCAGGAAATAGAATACAAGTTGAGTCCTCTTCCTTTTCTGTTTCCATCTGTTGTTGAATAGAACTTGCTGGGAACAGGCGACCGAGAAAGGGAAGGTGTGGAGAATTTCGTTTTGTAAATGTATTTTCCCCAGGGTTTTGGAAACCACTGAAGCCGTCTGCCATGCTGTGTTAAGGCAGTGGAGTCTGGCGCTAGGCTACCCAATTCAGCAAGCGCTTAAGTAAATCCATGAAATGGCATCTGCCTTACTAAATATCATGTTTTCATTTAGTCTGATAAAGTTTTCTCAGCGTTTTATAGTTTTGCAGCATAAATACAGTGTTTAGCATTTTGCAGTGTTCTGGAAAATGTGAAAATCACTGCTATTCTCATTCCCAAGTATTGAAGTCCATTTGATGTGATCAGCAGTTCATTCCACACATGAAGTCTAATTGTGAATGTTTTTATGTCTTTATATGTGCGTGTTTTTGGGACATGGTAACTGTCTCCTAAGTCATTAATGTGAATACACTGAACTTATTATTAAACTTCCCAGAATGAAAATTTGCTTCCTCTGAAGCGGCAAAATGACATACCATTTGTGTTCTTGGCTGGGTTTTTCTTTTCTTCATTTCATTTAGATGGAGTTCTGCTTATTATAATCTAAATTATATCAGATTGTTTTTTAGTAAGTTACCACTGCTCAAAGAGGCCAGATCAAGACATTTATTGCCAATTAGGAACAGGATGTTTGAGATGTTTAGTGATGTTCTCCGGATGACCTGTTTTATGTTTTCTGTTTATTTTGTTTTATTTTTGTTTTATGATCACGTTGGCTTTTCCATTAAACTATAACTTTAATTGAGTTGGCTTAGTTAATAGAACACTGACCAGATCCCCTTCTCTAACTCCCAGTCGTCTCCTTCTTCCACACCCCGCCACCCCTCCCCAATTCTCCTATTGTGCGCCAACCCCAGTCTGGAGAGCAGGGAGTGGTTAGGTCTGTGCCTTACAGATATAATATATGTTTCTAAGACATAGGATAACTGTATTTCAATCTAAATTACCTGGATAGTACTCCTTGGGCCGTCCAAGCATAAATCCCTGTGAAAAGTAAATTTGAACAGTAATATCTGGAGTAGGGGGCAATTCTTAGTGAATAGCCACAGGTGAGGGCCGTGTGGATGTCTGTACTACACGTGGCAGCATGATCTCTACATCTGTTTTGAGGCTCACTTGTTTCCCAGACCACATGTGCATTTCTTTAGGGGGCTGACATCCATCCCTCCCAGGATCCAGGCATTGTAAGCTGGTAACTATAACTGGCTTACACTTTTTGACCTGGAGATTGTTATGCTTTGTCTTAGTTTGACTATTGTTCCTATCAGATCTGGTTTTGTTTAATATTGACAACATTGGAGTTTCTATAAATTAGCAGCATGGTGAAAGAACCAGTCATATTTAAATCCATAAATCTTGAGTTCCAGGTGTTTTAAAGTGTGGTTTAAATAATTCTTTACTCTATGGTAGACATAAGCAGTAGTTATAAAAATTCTGGCTATCAGTAGGCTTTCATAGTTCAACTAAAACTAAAAAATAACCTCAGATGAGTCACTCTTTTAAGAAACAGAAAATCCAGATCTGTTCTGGCTTTGCTAGTGAGATCTTTTATAACTTACATACCCTCATTTCCATATCTTAAAAAAAGGGTAGCAAATACTATGTGATTCCACTTACATGAGATGTCTAAGGTAGTCAGCTTCACAGAAACAGAGAGTAGAGCACGGGCTGTCGGGGAGAGGGCAATGGGATTTGCTTAATGCGGATAGACTTTCAGTTTTGCAAAAGGAAAAAGTTTTGGAGATTGTTGCACAACAATGTGAATATACTTAACACTACTGAACTATGTATTTAAAAATGGTTAAGATGGTAAATTTTATGTTATGTGTTTTTTATCACAACTAAAAATTTTTTAAACTGTAGAAAATGGGTAATGTTCCTGTGAATTGAGTGCTTAGCGTGTACCTTAGATGCGTTATTTCTTTAAGTACACACAACTCCATGAAGGTGGGTATTATGATCTGTTTTATAGATGGAAGAACTTAGATTTAGAGAAGTAATTTATTAGCTAGGAAGTGGCAGACCATTTGGGGCCTCGGTGTGACTCTAAAGTCACTCAAAAAATATATTGCCACGAGTTAAACTTGAGCCAAGCTATCTCTGAGGCTTTTTAGCTCTGGGATCTGTGATTCTATGATTCCGAGATGCCCCAGATACTCTGCAGAGACTCTTCAAGTGATAAAAAAGTTTAAATGTTTCGGTTTAGTTTAGGTGTTCAGAAACGACTCCTCTACAATTTGTAGTGAATAAAAATTGCCATACGAGATTCAGTCACACAGCAGCATCAGGTACTGTTTACGGGAGGCTGAGTTCTTATTCAAATGTTAGAAGAGTTAAGATGATAGTGCTGATTACTCCTGTAGAAAGGCTGAAGAAAGAAGGTCCTTCACCTTTTCCTTATATTTTTTTCTCCTTTTTGAGTTTTTAATAACAAGTAGAACTTCTGTACAAACCTTATTTGTAAATAGGGTCACTGCAGATGTAATGAGTTAGGAGGAGGTCAGCTGGAGTAGGATGGGCCCCTAATCCAATGTGACTGTTGTCCTTCTAACGAGGGAAAATTTGGACACAGGGGAAATACCCTGTGAAGATGAAGCAGAGATTGGGGTGATGCTTCTACAAGCCAAGGATGCCAAAGATGACTAGGAAAGCACCAGAAGGTTGATGAGAGGCATGAAGCAGACTCCCTCAAAGCCTGAGAAGGAGCCAGCCCTGACAACACTTTGCCTCCAGAACCGTGAGACAAGAAATTCCTGTGGCTCCAGCCACTCAGTTTGTGGTGCTTTGTTACAGCGACCCCACCGCTAGTACAACTTCTAAAATGAAAAGAAAAGAAGTTAGCCATGGTTCCTGGGAGTTTATCCAAGCAATATTCAAATTAAGAAGGATCTTTATACATGATGTTTATTATAATACGTTTAAAATTGGAAAGAATGAGAAGCAATTCAAATGTCTAAGCATTAGAATAACCAAATTATAGCATATCTACTTGATGAAATATTATGTTGTCATTTTGTATATCCCATGAAATAATGTGAAAAATGTGTGTAACATAAATAAAAAGTTGGATGCAGAATTGTTTATACAAAATTATAACAGCTGTGCAAAATGTATATGCATTTACTAAAGTTAGAAGGGAAGACAGACAGTGAAAAAGCTGTGTTAGCATAGTGGAATCTGGGTGGATTTTTCCTTTTAATGTTTCTTTTAATTTGTTGATTTTGTTACATAGAATTATGATAATGTATTACTGTGGTTATAATATTATCTCTAAAAGTTAACTTTATTGAGGCAAATTTTAAATAGAATAAGATATACCCTTTTAAAGTGTACATTTTGGTAGTTTTGACAAATGTGTGTGTCCTTGTAGCTACTACTGCAATCAAAAAATGAAACTTTTCTATTCTCACAAAAAGTTCTCTGTTGCCCTTTTACAGTCAAGTCACTCTGTCAACCCTGGCCTTAGTCAACTGCTGCTCTGTTTTCTGTCACCATAGATTAGCTTTTTCTTTTCTATAATTTCATATAAACAGTAATATAGTGTATACTCTTGTCTGGCTTCTTCATTTAGCATAATGCTTTTGAGATTTATCTATGTTGTAGCTTATCTGAGTAGTTGATTCCTTTTTGTTGCTGAGGAGTATTTCCTTATATTGATATACCAATTTGTTTATCCATTTATCTGTTGATAGCAATGTAGATTGTTTCTAATTTTTGGCTGTTATTAGTAAATTGCTATGAACATACTTGTACACATTTTGTATAATCACACATTTTCCTTTCTCTTGGATAAATGCTTCAGATTGGAATTGCTGGATTGTGTGATGAGTATGTGCTTAACATGATAAGAAACTGCTGGATGGTTTACGTTCTCACCAGCTAGTATGAGAGTTCCAGTAGCTCCACATGTTTTCCAACACTTAGTATTGTCAGTCTATTTTTGTTCTTGTCATTCTCATGGGTGTATACTGGTTTCCTTTTGTGGTTCTAATATGAATTTCCCTGATGATTTGATGTTAAAGCATCTTTTTTTTTTTTTTAAAGATTGGCGCCTGAACTAACATCTGTTGCCAATCTTCTTTTTTTTTTTTTACTTCTTCTTCTTCTCCCCAAAGCCCCCCAGTAGTACATAGTTGTATATTCTAGTTGTAGGTCCTTCTGGTTGTGCTACGTGGACACCTCCTCAGCATGGCTTGATGAGTGGTGCCATGTCTGCACCCAGGATCTGAGCTGGTAAAACCCCAGGCTGCCAAAGTGGAGCACATGAATTTAACCACTCAGCCATAGGGCCGGCCCCTAAAGCATCTTCTCATGTGCCTGTACTTTCTTTTGTGAAGTGTCTGTTCAAATATTTTGCCCATTTAAAAAAATTGCAGTCTTATTTAGGTCTGAGTGCTTTTTTTTTTTTTTTGAGGAAGATTAGCCCTGAGGTAACTACTGCCAATCCTTCTCTTTTTTTTGCTGAGGAAGACTGGCCCTGAGCTAACATGCATGCCCATCTTCCTCTACTTTATATGTGGGACGCCTACCACAGCATGGCTTTTGCCAGGTGGTGCCATGTCCACACCTGGGATCCAAACCGGTGAACCCCGGGCCGCCGAGAAGCAGAACATGCAAACTTAACTGCTGCCCCGCCGGGCCGGCCCCTAAGAGTGCTTTTTTAATATTCCAGATACTGTTCCTTTGTCAGATATATCTATTTAGGGAAAATATTTGCTCCATTTGTGACTTGGCTTTTCCTTTTCTTAATAGTGTACCTCAGAGTACTTAAGTTTAAATTTTGGTGAAATCTATATTTGTCCATTTTTTCTTTTATGATTCAGACTTTTTGTGTCCTAGGAAATTTTGGCGTATACCAAGCTTACAAAGGTTTTCTTCCAAAAGTTTTATAGTGTTAGCTTTTGCATTTAGATATATGATCTATTTTGAGTTAACTTTTTTATTTGGTTGAGAGATAAGGGTAGAGATTTGTTGTTTTCTAAATTGATATTCAGTTATTCCAGCCATATTTATTATTAGTTTCTTCCAAACTGCTTGAGAGGATTTTGACTGGACTCTATAGATCAATTTGGGGAGAATTAACATCTTACCAATATTGAGGGTTTCAATCCGTAAGCATAGTACATCTGTCCATTTATTTAAGTCTTTCTTTAATTTCTCTCATCAGTATTTTGTAGTTTATAGTGTACATTTCTTGCATATATTTTGTTAAATTTATGTCTAAGTGGTTTATGTTTTTGAATGCTTGTTATTAATTTTATTTTCCAGTCTTTTGTGGCCAGTGTATAGAAATATACTTTTGTTTATTCACTTAGTATCCTGGGACCTTGCTGAACTTAATTAGCTTTAAACAGATTCTTTAGGATTTTGTACATAGATAGTCACGTTTTAATTTTCACCTCCCTATATGTATGCCTCTAATTTTTTTCTTGCTTAATTGAACCAGCTAAAACCTTCAGTACAATGTTGAGTGTATGCTGTGAGAACAGACACCTAGCCTGTTTCTGGATCTTAGGAGGAAAGGATTCAGCCTGTCACCAATAAGCATGACTTTAGCAGTGGGTTTTTCATAGGCGTCCTTTATAAAGGTTGAGGAAAGGAAGTTCCTGTGATAAATGAATATTGAGTTTTTTATTTTTTAAAATTGTGGTAAAATATATGTAACATAAAATTTACCATTTTAACCATTTTTAAGTATACAATTCAGTTGCATAAATACATTCAGATGGTTGTGTAACCATCACCAGCATCCATCTTCAGAATTTTTTTCATCTTGCAAAACTGAAACTCTCTACCCATTAAACAATAATTTCACATCCCCCACCCACCTACCCAGCCACAGGGAACCACTATTTTACTTTATGTCTCTATAAATTTGACTGTTCTTGGTTTCTTAGGTAAGTGGAATCATACACTATTTGTCTTTTTTGTGACTGGCTTATTCACTTAGCATGTTGACTTCAGGGTTCATCTATGTTGTGACACGTGTTAGAATTTCATTCCTTTTTAAGGCTGAACAATATTCCTTGTATATATATACACACCACATTTTATTTATCCACTCATCTGTCAATAGATGCATGGGTTGCTTCCACCTGTTGTCTATTGTGAATAATGCTGCTGTGAACATGGTGTGCAGATATCTGTGTGAGTATCTGCTTGCAATTCTTTTGGATATATATGTAGAAGTGGAATTTCTGGATCATGTGGTAATTCTCTGTTTAATGTTTTGAGGTACTGCCATACTGTTTTCCACAGTGTCTGGCCATTTTATGTTCCCACCAGCAGTGCATGAGGCTTCCACTTTCTCCAAAACTTCCCCAATACTTTGGGTTTTTTTTAAATAATAGTCATCCTTATGGTTATAAAGTGGTTTCTCATTGTAGTTTTGATTTCCATTTCCCTAATGGTTAGTGATGTTGAATGTCTTTTCATGTACTTATTGGCCATTTATAAATATTCTATAGAGAAATGTCTATTCAAATTCTTTGCCTGCTTTTTAACCAAGTTATTTTGTTATTTTTCTTAATGAGTTGTAGGAATTCTTTATACATTCTGAATATTAATCCCCTATCAGATATATGATTTTCAAATATTTTCTTCCATTCCTTGAGTTGCCTTTTCAGTATGTTGATAGTGTCCTTTTATGCACAGAAGTTTTAAAGTTTGATAAAGTCCAGATTACCTATTTTTTCTTTTGTTACCTGTGCTTTTAATGTCATATTCAAGAAATCATTGCCAAATCCAGTGTCATGAGGCTTTTCCCTTGTGTTTTCTTCTAAGAGTTTTATAGTTTCAAGTCTTATGTTTAGAAATTTGATTTATTTTGAGTTAATTTTTATGTATGTTGTAAGGTAAGGGTCCAACCTCATTCTTTTGCACATAGGGATATCCAGTTTTCCCAAAACTGTTTGTTGAAAAGACTGTCCTTTCCACATCGAGCAAACTTCACATCCCTGTTGAAAATCATTTGAATATATATGTGAGGGTTTGTTTCTGGTCCCTCTATTCTATTCCAATGGTCTCTGTATCTGCCTTTATTCCAGTACCACAGTGTTTTGATTACTGCAGAGTTGTAGTTAAGTTTTGAAATCTGGAAATGTGAGACTTCTAGCTTTGTTCTTTGTTTTCAGATTGTGTTGGCTATTTAGAGTCCTGTGAGATTCCATTGGAATTTTGGGATTGATTTTCTATTTCTGCAAAATATAGCTTTGAGATTTTCATAGGGATTGCATTGAACGTGTAGATTGCTTAGGGTAGTACTGACAATAATGTTAAGTCTTCCCGTCCATGAACATGGGATGTCTTTTCATTTATTGGTGTCTTCTTGAATTTCTGTCAGTGCTGTGTTGTAGTTTCAGTTTGTAAGTCTTTCTTCTGCTTGATTAAGTTTATTATTTCTAAGTATTTTATTCTTTTTGATGCTGTTGTAAATGGAATTGTTTTCTTAATTCCTTTTTGGGTGATCATTGTTCATGTATAGAAATGCAACTGATTTTTGTGTGTTGATTTTGTATCTTGCAACTTTACTGAATTCATTTATCCTAACAGGTTTTTTGTGAAATCTTTAGGGGTTTTTTTAATGTATAAGATCATGTCATCTGTGAACAGAGACAATTTTAATTCTTCCTTTCGTATTTGGATGCCTTTTATTTCTTTTTCCTGCCTAACTGCTCTGGCTAGAACTTTCAGTACTGTCTTGAATAAAAGTGGTGGGAAAAGGCATCCTTGCCTTGCTCCTTGTGTTAGAGGGAAGGCTTTAGTTTTTCATCATTGAGTGTGATGTTAGCTGTGGGCTTTTCACATACAGCCTTATAATGTGAGATAGTTTCCTTTATTCCTAGTTTGTTGAGTGTTTTTATCATGGAAGGTTGTTGAATTTTGTCAAATAGTTTTTCTGCATCAATTCAAACATGATCATGTGGGTTATTTTTTTCCTTCATTCTGTTAATATGGTTTATTTAATTGATTTTAGTATGATGAATCATCTTTGCATTTGAGGAATAAATACTACTAGTCCTGGTGTTTAATCCTCTTACTGTGTTGTTGAATTTGATATGCTGGGATTTTTTTGAGGATTTTTGCATCAGTATTCATCAGAGATGTTGGTCTATAGTTTTCTTACAGTGTCTTTATTTGGCTTTGGTATCAGAGTAATACTGGTCCTCACAGGATGATTTAGTAAGTGTTCTCTCCTCTTCGATTTTTTAGAAGTGACTGAGAAGGATCAATGCTAATTCTTTGAATGTTTGGTAGAATTCTCCAGTGAAGCCATCTGGGCCTGGGCTTTTATTTGTTGTGAGGTTTTAGATTACTTATTGAGAATGTCTCCTTACTAGTTATTGGTCTATTTAAATTTTTTATTTCTTTATGATTCATTCTTGCTAGGTTGTGTTTTTCTAGGAATTTGTCCATTTCATCTACAATATCCAGTTTGTTGGTATACCATTGTTCATAGTACTCTCTTATAACCTTTTTTATTTCCTCTAAAATGTCCTCTAATTTCTGATTGTGTTATATGAGTCTTATCTCTTTTTTGTTTCTTATTCAATCAAGGTAAAAGTTTGTCAATTTTTGTTCTTTTCAAAGAACTAACTCTGGTTTTCCTTGATTTTTCTCTATTGTTTTTCTATTCTCCATTTTGTTTATTTCCACTGTAATATTATTTCCTTCCTTCTATTAACTGTGTTGCTTCACTCTTTTTCTGGTTTGAAGGTTTGAAGTTAGGTTATTGAGTTAATATCTTTTTTCTTTTTAATGTAAACATTTATAGCTATACATTTCCCTCTTACCACTTCTTTTGCTGCATCCCACAAGTTTTCATTTTCATTTGTCTCAAGATATTTTCTAATTTCCCATGTGATTTCTTCTTGGAACTGTTGGTTAAGAGTATGTTGTTTGATTTCTATAAATTCGTGGATTTTTCAGGTCTTTTCCTATTATTACTTTCTAGTGTCATTCCATTGTGACTGGAAAAAATACTTTGTATGACTTCAGTCTTTTTAAATTTATTAAGACTTGTTTTCTAGCCTAACATATGGTCTCTTCCGGAGACAGTTCCATGTGTGTTTGAGAAAAATGTGTATTCTGTTATTGTTGGGTGGAGTGTTCTGTATATGTCTCTTAAGTCTAATTAGTCTATAGTGTTGTCCAGGTCCCCTGTTTCCTAAATGATTTTGTATCTGCTTATTCTGTTTTTGAGAGTGGGTTACTGGAGTCTCCTATTATTATTGTAGAGCTGCTTCTCCCATCTATTTGTCAGTGTTTGCGTTCTTCATAATTTAGGAGCTCTGATGTTTGGTGCATATGTGTTTACAATTGTTACATCTTCTTGGTGAATTAGCCATTTTATTATTATGTAATGTCTTTCTTTGTCTCTTGTACCTATTTTTGACTTAAAGTCTATATTGTCTAATATGGTATTCCCCTCTCTGCTCTCTTTTGCCTATTGTTTGTGTGACTAATCTTTTTCCATCCTTTTACTTTCAACCTATGCCTTAGATCTAATGTGAGTCCCTTGTGGACAGCATATAGTTCGATCCTGTTTTTTTCACTCATTCTGCCAATCTATATTTTTTAATTGGGGAGTTTAATCCATTTACATTTATAGGAATTACTCATACGAAAGGACTTAGTATTGTCACTATATTTTTGTTTTCTGTATGTCATGTAGTTTTTTATCCCTTATTTCCTCCCTCGCTGCCTCCTTTGTGTTTGATTTTTTGTAGTGACATATTTTGATTCCTTTATCATTTCCATTTGTATAGATTCTATAGTTATTTTCTTTATTAAGTCTATTTTAAACTGATATAAACTGAATCTCTTTTAAACTGATACCAACTTTACTTCAAGCACATACAAAAATTCCTTTGTAGCTCTGCCTCTCCACTTTATGTTATAGGTGTCACAATTACATCTTTATATATTATTAACTTGACTTAGATTATATTTAGATTTATATTTACTTTCTATGCTTTTGTCTTTTAAATTCTACACAAGAATTAAAATGGATTTATGTACCTCAGTTACAATAATATAGCATTCTGTATTTGTCTATATATTTCATATGGCTTTGAGTTTATGATCACATGGTTTTTCTCCTTTATACTTTTTTTTCCTGAGGAAGATCAGTTTTGAGCTAATATCTGTTGCCAATCTTCCACTTTTTTTGGCTTGAGGAAGATTAGCCCTGAGCTAACATCTGTGCCAATCTTCCTCCACTTTTTATGTGGGTTGCTGCCACAGCATGCCTGACAAGTGGTGTAGGACTGTGCCCAGGATCTGAACCCATGAACCTGGGCCACCAAAATGGAGCACGCTGAACTTAACCACTACACCATGGGGCTGGCCAGCCTCCCCCAACCTTCTTTTTTTTTTTTGCTGAGGACGATTTGCCCTGAGCTAACATCTGTCACCAATCTTCCTCTTTTTGCTTAAAGATTTGCCCTGAGCTAACATCTGCTGCCAATCTTCCTCTGTTTTATATATGGCTTGCCGCCACAGCATGGCTGCCAGTGAGTGGTGGAGGTCCGCATCCAGGAACCAAACCCAGGCCATTGAAGCAGTGCATGTAGAACTTAACCACTAGGCCATGGTGCTGGCCCCTCTCCTTTATACTATTAAGGCTACTATTGTGAATTGCATTTAGTGATTCTAGATTGTTAAACCCACCTCTCGTTCCTGGGATAAACCACATTTGGTGATGTAGTATTATACTTTTTATATATTGCTGCTTTCTACTTGCTAAAATTTTGTTAAGGAATTTTGCATCTACATTCATGAGGAATATTGGTTTCGAGTTGTCATATAATGTCTTTGCTGGTTTTGATATCAGGGTAGTTTATCTTTATTTTCTAAATGTATGTATGAATAGTATTTTTTATTTCTTAAATGTTTGATTAATATCAGTAATGAAACTATCTGGTCCTGAAATTTTCTTTGTGGTTAGTTTTTAAATTATGGGTTCATTTTCTTTAATAGGTAAATTCTCTATTTCTTCTTGAGTCAGTTTTAGTAATGTTTGTGTTTTAAGGAATTTATCCATCCTATCTTTATTAACAGAACATTCTTTTATAATGTTTTTAATATCTGTAGGATATGTAGTGATGTCCTCACTTTCATTTCTGACATTAGAACTTGTGTCTTCTCCCTTTATTTCCCCCATGAACTGAGCTAGAGTTTAACAAATTCACTAAGTTTTTTTTGTTTTTTTTAACAACAGATTTTGGCCTCATTGATTTTTATCTCTTGTTTGTATGTTTTTTATTTCTTCTATTTCTGCTCTTATATTTATTATTTCCTTTCTTATGCTTACTTTGGATTTAATTTTATCTTTTTCTCCTAGCCTCTAAGATGGAACTTAAGTAGTTGATCTGAGACCTTTCTTCATTTATAACATAAAGCTTAAAGCTATAGATTTCCCTCTGATCACTGTTTTAGTTGCTTCTCCTGAATTTTGATGCATTGTGTTTTCATTTTTATTTTTCTGAAAATATTTCCTAATTTTCCTTGTAATTTTTTCCTTGACTCATTGGTTATTTAGAAATGTGTTGTTTAACATCCAGTATGTGAGGATTTTCCAGACATCTCTCTGTTAGTAATATATAATTGAATCCTGTAGATGTCTGAGAAAATATTTGTATTATTTCAGTCCTTTTCAATTCTCTAAGACTTGTTTTATGGCCCTGGCTTTGGTCTGTCTTGGTAATGGTTCCATGTAAACTTGAAAATAACATTGGATGAAGTATTCTCTAAATGTCGCTTGGGTCAAGGTGGTTGATAGTTGTTGTTGTGAAGGGTCTGAGATTTTTTTCCTCCTCACAAGCTAACATGTTGGTTTCTCATTGTTTCACACATGCTGGCAGAAGACATGGAACTCCTGAGTCAAAGACAAAGGACTTTATTACTCACAGCACAGCAAACAGTCTGACTTTGATGTTTGTGTCTGTTCCCCACATCCCCCGTGTCCCATGGGGGAGATGCAGAGTCTCAGGTAAATACTGTTGATACATGTGTTTGAATCACAGCTGAGAAACCTTCAGCTTGGGGTACTCAAATCTTTAAAGTAGGCTACAGGCAAACTTCCTTTTACCTGGCAGGGGACATAGTGGACAGTAAACAAACCCGCACTTTGCTTCTGATTGAGACCCTACCTCTGTTTTCCAAAACTGTTTGCTATAGAAACGTCCTTGAAGAGAGACTCTGGCACAAAGGCAGTCTGTGTTGCTGCTCACAAAATGTACAGAAATGCAAGAGACTCATGGAGAATTATCTCCTAAGAATAGTGTTGGCACCTGAGCTAACGTCTGTTGCCAATCTTCTTTTTCTTTTTCCTCCTTCTTCTTTCCCCAAAGCCCCCCAGTACATAGTTGTATATTCTAGTTGTAGATCCTTCTGGCTCTGCTATGTGGGACGCCGCCTCAGCGTGGCCTGATGAGTGGTCCCATGTCTGCGCCCAGGATCCGAACTGGTGAAACCCTGGGCCACCAAAGTGGGGCATACGAACTTAACCACTCGGCCCCAGGGCCATCCCCTGATTTTCTATTTTGTATCAGTTACTAAGAGATAATGTTGAAGTCTCCAATTATAATTGTGAGTTATGCATTTCTATTTTCAATTCTATCATTTTTTGTTTCCTTTATTTTGAAGCTTTGTTATCGAGCAGAAGCACATTTAGAATTGTTACATCTTCTTGATGAATCAGCCTCTTTTTTAATTAGTGGATACCTCTCTTTTTTTTTCCTGGTGATACTTTGTTCTGAAGTTTGCTCTGTCTGATATTAAAAACAAAAAATAACCTATCTTTCTTTTGATTGTTGTTTGCATGATACATCCTTTTCCATCCTTTACTATGAACCTATTTGTGTCTTTATATTTAAAGTGAGTTTCTCGAAGGTAGCATATGGTTGGTTCTGGGTTTTTATCCAATCTGATAACTACTACCTTTTTGTAAAGTGTTTAAACATTTTTATTTAATGTAATTATTCATATGCTGGGTTTAATCTTTTGTACCAGTTGCTATTGCTAAGTAACAAGCCATCCTAAAATTAGTGGCATAAAATGATAATCATTTTAATACCCTCTTGGATTCTTTCAGTCAGAAACTCAGAAAGGGCGCATCAGGGATGGCGTGTTCTGCTCCTCGATGTCAGGGCCTCAGCTGGGAAAACTGAGTGCTGGCAGTGACTGAATGACTTGGGCTGGAATCATCTCCAGGCTTACTCACTCCATTAAAGGCAGTTGATGATGGCTGTCACCTGGAACCCACCCACACGTGGCCTCTGCATGGGGCTTCTTGGCTTCCTCACAGCGTGGTGGCTGGATTTAATGAAAACGTCTTCCCAAGAACCAGGCAGAAGCTGCCTCTTCTTTGTAACCTGCCCTCAGAAGTCTCAGGGCATCATTCCCTGCACTCCCTCAGTAGGAGCAGACACAGGCCTTCACCTGGATTCAGGGGAGAATACAGGAACTTCACCTGTTGAAGGTTTGAAGGGCCATGTTTTGAGACTGCCACGTCTAGCATCTTGCTTCTTGTTTTCTATTTTTCTCATTTGTTCTTTCTTTTTTTATATTCCTAACTTCTTAGAAAATTATTTTTACTATTCTGTTTCATCTCCACTTAATAGCTATACCTTTTTATTTTATGTTGTAATGGTTGCTGTGGCATAGCACTGTCCAATAGAAATATAATGTGAGCCATAACTATATACCCTTGTGCCTAAATTTAATTTTCCAGTAGGCACATTAGAAAATTAAAAATAAAGAGGTGGAAGTAATCATAAAAATATTTTTATTTACTACAGTACAACCAAAATAGTATTATTTCAACATGTAGTCAATATAAAAAAAATGATATACTTCATTCTTTTTCTCCATACTAAGTTTTTTAAATTCAGTATGTGATGTATTTATAGTAAACCTTAACTCAGACAAGACATGTTTCAAGTTCTCATTTGCCGCATGTGACTGGTGGCTGCTGTATTGGGCAGCACAGCTTTAGGATTTATAACATTCACATTTTGTATTACATAAGAATACCTGTATTCCTTGCAAATGTCGTATATAATATAAGTGTATAATACTAGACCCTTACAGCAGTTTATATTCGTTTCTCTTCTCTCAGCTTTTATTTATTGTTGTGGTACATTTTACTTCTGAAAGTTTTGTAAATCCACGAAACGTTATTATTAATTTTGTTTTAAACAGTCAACTGGTTTTTTTTAAAACAAAATTGAAAAGTAAGGGAAAAACTTTTATATTCATGCCCGTATTTGCCATTGTCAGCACTCTTCATTTCTTTGTGAAGATGCACATTTTTATTTGATATCGTTTTCCTTCCTCTTGAAGAAGTTCTTTTAACATTGCTTTGCGTGCCTGTCTACTATTGAGAACTCTCTCAGCCATTGTTTGTCTGAAAGAGGCTTCACGTCATCTTCATTCTTATTTCATCTTTTTTTTTTTTTGGAGGAAGATTAGCCCTGAGCTAACATCTGCCACCAATCCTCCTCTTTTTGCTGAGGAAGACTGGCCCTGAGCTAACATCCGTACCCATCTTCCTCTACTTTATATGTGGGACACCTGCCCCAGCATGGCTTGTAAAGCGGTGCCATGTCCTCACCCGGGATCCAAACTGGCGAACCCTGGGCCACCGAAGTGGAACGTGCAAACTTAACTGCTGCGCCACCAAGCCGGCCCCTTGTTTTCATTCTTGAACTACATTTTCATTGGGTATAGAATTCTATTTTGACAGGTTCTTTGTTCTTTAGTATTTTAAAGGTGTAATTCCATTGACTTCCGTCTTGCATAGTTTCTGAGAAGGCTATTGTCATCCTTATCTTCATTCACCTGTGTGTTTTCCACGCTGGTTGCTTTTAAGAGTTTTGTGGGGTTTTTTGGTCACAGATTTTTAGAATTGATTATGAAGTGCCATAGTGTGGTTTTCTTCGTATTCATCCTTGTTATGGTCTTTTGAACTTCATGTATTTGTGCACTTATGGTTTTCATTAAATTTGGGAAAAAGCCATCATTTCTTTCAATAATTATTCTGTTCTTCCCTCCTTTTCTAGGACTCCAGTTACATATATTTTAACCTACTTGATATTTTTCCAAAGGTCAGTTCTTGTCGGATTTTTCCCCATCTTCTCTCTCTATCTGCTTCATTTTAGATAGTTTCACTTGCTATGTCTTTTAGTTTAATGACTTTTCTTTTGCAATGTTTAATCTGCTTTAATTCTCTTCAGTGTATTTTTCAGTTCAGATATTGTGTTCTTTATCTCTAAAAGTTCAGTTTGGTTCTTTTTTTTGCTATTTCTCTCCTTATTATGTTCATGATTTTCTTTCAATACTTGCAATATTTACAAATAGCTGTTTAAGATCTTTATTTGTTAGTTTCATAGTCTTGATTATTTTTAGCCTCTTTCCTCAGACTGATTTTTTGTTTGGTTATGGGTCATACTTTGCTGCTTCTGGGCATATCTAGCAACTTTTGATTTGATGTCGCATATTGTCAACATTATGTTTTTGGATGTTTTGATTATGTTGTCTGCTTTTTAGTTTAGTTTTATCTTGGCTGGCAGTTCTGTTCCCTGAAGATTAGGTCTGCCTTTTCCAGGCTGGTTTTTAAACTCTGTTGGGACAAGTCTATAGTGACGTTTCTTCAGGGCTAACTGCCTCACTACGAAGATGTCACCCTTTTTGAGTCGCTGCTGATTGCTCGAACACAGAGTTCCAGTGTCCTCCCATCTCGTGTGCTCTCTGGGAATTGTTTACCTTATCGCTCCCTGGCAGCTGTTCTTTGTCTAACACTGTGGAATTTCCCCTACACACACTCAGACTGTTATTCAACCAAAGGCTCGCCATCCCTGTGTTGATTTCTGGAGCTTTTTCTCTGTCTAGCTCCCTTCTTGGCCTTCAAATTCCAGCTGCCTTTGACTTTCCAAACTCCAATCTTGGTCTCCTTAACTCAGTGAGAGTTCAGTGCTCTGCTTGTGCTGGCTCTCCCTGCTCTGTGGTTCAGAAAGTGCATCCAGGCAGAAAGCCAGGTTGATCATAGGACTCACCTCGTTGATTTTTCTACTTTGAGGGATCGCGGTCTTGTGCTGCCTGTTGTCAAGTGTCTGAAAACTTTTTATCCAGTTTTCTAGTTTTTTGTAGCAGGAGGGTAAATGCAGTAGTTTGCTAGGATTAGAAATCCTAAAGGCAACTGGAATGCTTTAAAAACCTTTGAACAAATTAATAAGGCTTCAAGAAATTTCCAAATTAGTTTTATAGATGAGGATATATATTAATATGCTACTTTCCCTCTGTATAATTAACATTTTCAGGTTACAAAGCTCTATTGTAACCTGTCCTATTAGCATATAAATTTTAAGAGTTTACAGAATGTACATGAAAGTAAAAACACATGAATGTACTTGTTTTAAGAGTGTTTGTTCTGCAATAATTGTCATTTGTTAAGGTTGTTAAATATAAAAATTTTTGGATATCTAGAGCAGATCTAATAGGAATTATACCAATTTGAGACTGCATATTTGGAATGGTTATGCGCAGGCACTCTGCAGCATAGCTGTCTTGGTTCAGATCCGGGATCTACTACTTATTTGCTTAGTATTAACTTGGGCAAGTCACATAACTTCTCAGAATTACAATTTCCCATCTGCAAAGCGAAAATAATTTTATCCCCTCATAGGACTGTTGGGAGGATTAGACGGTTATGTCTATGAGGTATGTGAGTGTGTGTGTACAGTTTTAGAGCAATGCTTGACAGTAAGTGCTCGGTGTTAGTTAGTATTGTTATTGTGATTGTCATATCAGGGAACCGAGTTTCTGTTTAGATTAAGGTTTATTCCTCTAAATCTCAAATTCTGTTTTTACCATTTTAATTGAAACGTCTCTTCTTTTTTTAACCATGGGTAGCGTGCAATTTAAAGAATCATAACTAACAGTCATATCCAGATTAGCAATAGGATATTATTATGTTCAGAGTCATCCATACAACTCTCCCTCCTCACGTATCCCATGCTCTTTCGTATCTTGACTTTTCTGTTTTCTGTTTTGGGGAGTAGGCCAGAGTGGAAGTGAGTTGTTGCAGTCGGCCAGGCGAGGGATCGCGGGCGCTTGAACCAGAGTGGCTGCCAGGTGGTGGAGGGAAGCAGATGTATTTCAGATTTTGTTTGGAAATACAATCAACAGATGGTGACGTTACATTTCTTAAAAGGGGGTTGACCAGTGAGGAAGAGAGACCATCAAGAGTGACTCCCAGGATTTTAAACAGAGATGCCATTTACTGAAATGGGGACGACTACTCCCAACAGATGAGACATTTTATTATTTGTTTTAATTCATACATGGGTCTTTCTTTCTTTCTTTTTTTTTTTTTTTACAGTTTTACTATCTCATTAGCTACCATTCCTAATGTCAGTGTGCTTGCCTGTAAAATGCACTGTCTCTTTCCAGTATGCTGCTTTAAATATGCTCTAGACATAAATAAATAAGCGGTTTGCAATTATAGGTAATGACAGTGAGTAAGGACCCAAGAGCTCTCTTAAGAATGTACTGAGATTCGGGGCCGGCCCCGTGGCCGGGTGGTGAAGTGCACGCTCCACTGCAGCGGCCCAGGGTTTCGCCGGTTTGGATCCCGGGCGCAGACATGGCACCGCTCGTCAGGCCATGCTGAAGTGGCGTCCCACATGCCGCAACTAGAAGGACCCACAAATAAAAATACACAACTGTGTACCAGGGAGCTTTGGGGAGAAAAAGGAAAAATAAAATCTTTAAAAAAAAAAAAGACAAAAGAATGTACCGAGATTTGGACTTGGTGACTCTTGAGTGCGCCCTGCTCTGAGCAGCGTTAGTGGGGATTGTTAGCCAAGTGTCAGACAGGTAAGGCATGATGCCACTCAGGTCTTCTGTCCTTATGAAAGGGGTTTAAATGCAATGACTTTCAGGGGTAAAAGATCATAATTTATATGCCAAGGGACAGTGGAAAATGAGGGACATGGCTAATGAGATGAAGTCTGAGGCTCTGGATTTGAGTCTTGACCCTGCCACTGATGAGTTGTAGATTAGTTTCCTATTGCTTCTTTAACAAATTACTACCAATTTAGCAGCTTAAACAGTACAGCATTTTTATTCTGTCATTCTGGAAGACAGAAGTCCAGATGGTTCTCACTGGGCTAACATCAGGTGTCAGCATAGTTGCATTCCTTTTGGAGGCTCTAGGGGAAAATCTGTTTCCTTGCCTTTTCTAGTTTCTAGAGGCCACTCTACGTTCCTTGGCTCATGGCCCCCTCCTCCATCTTCAGAGCCAAGAAGTCCTTCTCAGACTGCCCTCTCTGATTCTCCCATTTCTGCCTCCCATTTCTGTTTTTAAGGACCCTTATGGGTACACTGAGCCCACCTGGATAATCCAAGACGATCTTCCTATCCTGAAGTCAGCTGATTAGCAACTTTAACTTCATCTGCAACCCTAATGTAAAGTAACATATTTACAGGTTCCAGGGACTAGGACATACGTGTGCGTGTGCACCTGCCACAGACTTGGTGCTCAGAGGTCAGTCATGTGGACAACTTGAACAGCTTTCTTAGCTATGAAACAATAATAATAGTATCTCCATCTACCTCCAGATTTAGGTGAACAGTGTTTTTTGGAGGACTTCAGAAAATATAAATAATTTGCAAATGTTTCAGGTGTTACTTTTGTTGCAATTTATACTGAAGTTCATGTATGATACAGGAAGACTCTTGAAGGCTCACAGTCCATTCAGATCTTTTATCTATGTGTCCATAAATCAGGCACTTTAAAATTCAGGAGATTTGTATGAATTTTAGTGCATTCTGTATAATTTGTATAAATGAGATATTTAAAGTATGTGTGACACAGGCTGTAATTCCCATTTCATTTTTTAAGCTATTGGGGACGGTAACTTTATGGTCCCAAGACCTGTGGCTCTCTTGAAAACTTCTTAAACTTGAAATTGTATCAGATTTATGAAAAGAAAACAGTCTCCGTATAAGATAGCAGTGATGTAGTAAGGGATATATATGGGTGACTTTTTCTCTGAAACACTTATGGATTAGCTGAAGTCATTTAAAGAATTTAATACTTTCCTGTCCCTCTTCCACCCCCTGAAAAGTTGATTAGAAGATGGAGATGAAGAGCCAGACCAAAATATTGAATCAGAGCCATTCGTGTCATACTCATAAACTTAATCTAATCTGTATGAGTAAAATTTAAAAATGTACATCAAGAAAGGAACTCTGAAGCAAGCTGAGGCCTTTAACTCAAATGCATAACGTTATAACCTTAAGTGTGTATATATATATATTTGTTGTTGTTGTTATTTGTTTGTTTTCCCCTTCCTTAGAATAAAGTAAAATTTGTTAAATTAAGCCTCTGAACATAAACTACTTTACGGCTGTGAGGTAAATTCATGGCTCACACAGCATTGTGTCATTTTTCTTTGTGGCTTTTTGCCACAGGTAAAGTATATAATGAGGTAGGTGGGGGTTGGTTGTGGGAAGTTTGTAACACTGAGAGAGAAAGAGAGCGAGAGAGACACTTGGGATTGTCCGTCTTCTCCCCGCCCATCACTGAGTAGTGGAGCTGGCACAATTCACAGGAATACACGTCCGGGAGAGAGATGGGAAACATTAAGTCTCCTGGAAGCCAGCACAGTTCGAGGTTCAAAGTTCTCAGTCTCGGGCCGGCCGCAAGGCCGAGTGGTTGAGTTCACGTGCTGTTTCAACAGCCCCGGGTTTCGCTGTTCGCATCCTGGGCCCAGACATGGCACCGCTCATCAGGCCATGCTGAGGCGGCGTCCACATGCCACAACCAGAGGCATTCACACCTAGAATATAAAACTATATACTGGGGGGCTTTAAGGAAAAGAAGAAGGAGAAAAAAAAGTTCTCAGTCTCTGACTTGTGGTTTTGGGGATTTTATGGCTTTTTGAGATATGTTTGGGAAAGAAGGATCCTCATTCCTTGCTTAACCTATGCAAATAATCTTCAAGGACTTTGATCACTGGGAAGAGGGAAGTGAGACTGTCATCTGTCCTCCACATGAAAGGCTCTTCTTGGCAGGAGCGTTAGGGAGATGGGTCATGATTTTTGGTTGTTTTGATTTTATGCTTCTAGAAAGGATCTTTTAAAAAATTCTTATAATTGTTTTGTTTTCTTTTATTCTTTTTGGTTTCTTTCCTTTTTAGTGATAGAAGCCATGGCCAGCTGTCTGTGTGAGCTCACTTGCACGCCCCTCCCAAGGCAGGGGCTCTGATGTAGACAGGTTTAAGCGGAGGTTTGGAGGTCTTCCTTACTTGCCTTGGGACCAGGCCTGCCTGCCAATTTCTGGTTGAATTGACTTGTCCTTTTTAAAAAAGAGTGGAAAAAAAGAAAAACCTTTATATTCTCTTGGCTCCTACAGCGAAGACGTGCCATGCCATGGTGACAGCTTCCCCGGTGGGGGTGGGAGGATGGTTTCGGGGAGTTGTTGAGCCAAGATTTCGCTGTGCTGCCATTAATTTAGTTCATATCCTTTTCTGAATGCCTGTTCTGGGTGTCCTGACTGACATTTATGCACTGCCTGGGATAATGCTTCTTGAAAAGTGTGTCTTTAAAGCCACATTACTGTGGTGAACAAAATTAGATAGAATGAGAAGCAAATTTTTGATAGAAAACAAAGTTTGGAGGTAAATAGACCTGCAGAATTTTACAACTACTATATTCATTGGTATTCTCCTGTGTATTTAATCACTGGACAGATGTAAGGGTGAATTGATCCTTGGTATATGTGTAACCTATATCTTAACTACTTATTAAGGAGTTTAACTTGGGCTGTATATCTTCTTTAAGAGGATTGAAAGGGAATTTGGAGTGGCATATCTGTTTTCATTGTAGCGTTTAGATGTATGGTAAGTTAAACCATTTTTATGAAAGTTGAAAGTATAATATTAAAAGTATCCAGTTTTCTAACCATTTGTGCGCATTAAAAATAACTTACTATTCATGTTCAGTGGTTTTCTTGTTAGACAGTGCAGGGGACTTGCCACAACACATGCAACAGATTATGAAAAGACTGCAAATTTAATAATTACAACATGGCACAGACCACGCTGGCAGATACTGGAGTGCAGCCCTCTCTTTAATCACAGCGCTTCCCAGAGTGTGGGTGGCCGCGGTCCGCAGACGTTTCAGGCAGCCCTGGCCCTGCCAGAGGGACTGTGGAGCACAGCACAAGTAAACAGCATTCCACGGGCTTTTCAGGAGGTTCATTTTGAGATAGTATAGCATTTCTTTTAGGCTGCTTTTCCTTTTTCTCTCCTTCTCTAGCCGCCTCCTTCAAATTTTTGTTGTTTAGACTTATTGCATATGCCTTTGCTTTCTTTGTCTACCTTTTTCTTTTTTCAATAACATAAAATGTATTTAACACTTCAAAAGTCTATTTCAGCACAAAAGTGAAAAATGACCAATAGGATATTGTGATCATTAGAAGTTAGCAGCTTCTCATAGTAAGCCCTGGTAAATTGAATTTAATCAATTTATTTCCTTATTTCATTTTTTAAAAATTTAACTTCTGCCCCTTAATAGTTTCCTTTGATGTTTGTTTAATTGAATGAAAATTTGCATCATTTGCAGTTTTTTCTTCCTCATTCAGAAATGTTGGCCTTGCTAGCCTATTTTGTTCTTTAGTAATCTATTTTCCCTCTTTATAAGCTTTTATTGTCCTAGTCTTTAATGTTTATGAATATTGATGAAAGAAACAAGTGATGGAAATGTGAAGTCACTAGTTTTTGTCCATTCATGAGAATTAATGGAGTTTATTAAACCTCTTGGTCAATTTCTCTAGGGAGGAGCTATTTTAAATGATAAATGTGTACAAATGGTTATGTATTATCTGAAACTTTAACATTTTCTCCCTGAAAGAGCGATTTCTGAAAGAAAGACTTGGAAAAATATAGATATATTAATAAAAGAGCAGTTAATATTACAAATGTGTACCCTTACACCATTCTCACTCCTGTTGATTTCCTTCGGGGGATACTGTCTTACTGCGAAAAATTATAGACAGGCTGCTCCTACTCTTCTTATGTAAAATTATAGACAGACTGTTCTTAGTCATCAATTTTTTTTAATAAAACATGACATTTTAGTTGATATTTTATATTAGCATATATAATTAAGTAATATAAAGGAGGTATGTAAAAAAAAAAGAAAATAGTTTGCAAACTTGTATATCATAAGATATAGTCCATGATGAAATTATATTATACTGTCCTTTTTTCCCGTAAGCTGATTAAAAATGAATTACCTACAATTCTAATTTATAATGACATTGTCAAAACCAGCATAAAGAGAAAGTAGAGACATTGTACATTTTAGAGAGAATAACTTCCTTTTAAAATCATACCTATAAACTATAAAAAAATCTAGTGCTATACGTAGGTTTTTGAAGAATTGTTATTCATGAAAGCATTTAAAAAATACTTTAGTCATTTCCATTTATGATAAAGCTAATCTAACTCTCTGTTCTGAAGCTACTTGCCAAGCTTTAGATCACAACGGCTTAATTTAAGGAAAACATGGCTGGCTAATCCCCTTTGGTATTCTGGAGCTATTTTGGGCGCCCTTTGTTCTCCGGTGCGTTACAGTCTGTTTATGAGGAGCCGTCGGGTGTTTGATGTGGGACCCTCTGGCAGGGAGAGTTGGAACTTGAGAGTCTGGGTGCAACTGGGACAAGTTAAGGATGCTGAATTTAACTTTCTTTTGGAATTGTCTTTCATCTGTGAATTGAAGGATTACATTTAATTTTAAATGGAGTAGGGGGAGGCAGGTTAGTTTTGGTTTTAGAAAGCACTATTTGGATTTTAGTAACCATTTCAAAAGCAGGGATGTTGACATTTTTAATTTTAATATTACTAGTTAACATAACTTATGACTGAGCTTTCAATCTTCCTTTTCCTGAGCTTCCTGGTGGGTCTCAGAATTTGCCTTAAGACACCCAGGTTAACCCTCCTTCACAGAAAGTGTGCCTTCGAGTCCTTAATGCCTCATTTCAGGCTCATGTTGTGGTTCCTACAGAGTGGCTGCATGAGAAGTGGGGGAGGTTCATCATCTTTCTGTTTACAGACGTGCTTCCAGAACATTTCTCCAGTTATCAGTGTCTAATTAAGCTGATAGTGTCATTATGAGGGAGACTCATGGGTTTTATATAGATGTAGTCCCTTGAACTCTTTTCATAGAAAAGATACTTAGCAATATGAGAGACGTAAGTATGAAGACTAGAAGACTGAGTGTTCTGTAATGTTATTTTTTTGGTGGTTTCTAGAATGATATTAAAGGATGAATACATTACATGAATTTAGACTACCATTCTTGAAATTAATTTCCTTTCCTGGTCTTTGTTCTATAAAGAACACATTAGCATATCCCAACGTGGTGTTTATATGCTCCTGGTGATATTTACAGTCCCATGTCCCCTCACTCCTCCCTGAGGGTAAATATTCATCACTGTTTTGTTCTTCTGCTGATTAGCAGCTCTCAGAGTGTGGTCCAAGGACCCTGGGGTTTCTAAGACCCTTTGACGAGGTCTACCATATCCTTCCTTTTCCAACTATGTATCTTTGTGATGCTGAATTTTTTTCATAAATTGAATCAAAGCAACAGATCACAACAGACTGGATGCAGCAATAGATCTGAGAACAGAAATCTTCTGTTAAGCCAGACATTAAAGAGATTTGCAAAAGAGTGTAAAACCTTGCCACTCTATTTAAATTTTTTTTTGTTTTGGAAAATAGTTTTCTTCATAAATCATGTTTCTGTTAACATGTAAATGGTTTGTTATCGCTAATGAATTAATAGATAATATTATAAAATTTTCTGAGGTTTAATTACTGACATAATAAATATTTATAGATAAAACACATATAAACAAAACCTGTTTAGGGTCCTAAGACCAGAAAATTTAAGAACTGTAATTATAGGGGGCCAGCCCTGTGGCCTAGTGGTTCAGTTCAGTGCCTCTGCTTTGGCGGCCTGGATTCGGTTCCCAGGTGCAGAACTATACCACTCGCTAGCAGCCCTGCTGGGGCGGCGGCCCACATACAAAATAGAGGAAGACTGGCACAGATGTCAGCTCAGGGCGAATCATCCTCAGCAAAAAAATAGATAGATAGATAGATAGATAATTGCGATTATAGATGTCGGGACTGTTGCTGTGGTTCTCGAATCAGTCTTCTGTTGGCTTCTCAGAGAGTCTGATCCAAGTGAGCCTATAAAACGTATGAAATTAACCTGCTGTCATGAGGTTTTAATTAACCGTCTCCATTTTCAGGATGTTTTCAAGATTGTCTTTTTATAAATGAAGTGTCTACTGAGTAAAGCTGCCAGTGTCCCCTTGTAAATTTAAGAAAGAGGCATAGGTTAGATATAGCAGGTTATATAACATAGAGTTATAATCCCTTTTACTTATTTACCTGATATTTCTTTGTAGTTTGACGTAAGCTGCACCCATCTGCATAGCTTCTAACAGACTTATAGATTGCCATCTTTTATATGTGATTCTGTGGCAATCGTAGAATCCATGACCATTTTAATAAGCATAGAATACATTGTTCTTATGTGTACTTGAGATGTTTCTAACCATATTTGCCTCAGTTACCTAATATTTTTTATTTTTCAATTGATTTCTAGTTTGAGGATGAAGAAGATAAAGAAAGTAGCCTGGCAAAATAACTATTATTTTTGCCTTTATTGTTACTTTAAATCTTCTATTTTTAGTTTATCTTGCTTTGGAACTAATCCTTTAGAATGTGGTTACTTCTGCTTTGGATAGGGCTAACTGCCCTATAGAGCAAACCTGTATTGCAAATGGAACCTTGTGAAATCTGATGCAGGTCCTTTGCTTCTATTTAGAATGATCCTAAACCTTTAGCACAAGTAATGTCTTATCTTAAGTATCTCCAGAAACACAGTATTCGTTGGCAACTTATGGCAGGGTTGATTCCCTGGACTGTGTAGGAAGTTATCTACTTCTGACCCTTGCTGGATGAGCTGGCTCTTTCTGGAAACGGGCCTCTCTCCCACTATGCTCTGTCCTCTCTGCTGGGACATCACTGCCTCCACTGGGGGTGTTGCCCCAGTTCTCACAGCCAGCAGCATCCCCGGGAATCTTCCATTTAGTCTCCAGTCACGTGGGTAGGGAGGAAGTTTTCCTCCTTCTCTGAGCTTAATGCAGCAATTTTATATATTTGGCATTGGGGGTGATTAGCATGATAATGAGCTTTTTATACTGTTTGTTGAGTTCTGCCAAATACCTAATTGATTTTTTTCAGTTTTCTTCCAAGATCATAGTAGTCGAGAACCATCTGCCTTCTGTATTACATGGCTGCAGCTGCAGATGCTTCTTTAAGTAAGCAAAATGTAGGTGTGTATCTTATTATAGAAAGTAATGCAACATTGCTAATCTGAGGTTTGGAGTATATTAAGGGACTAGGGTTCTGGAAATCTTTTTAAACTTGGAAACCTTTTAAACCTGCTATTACCTGTCACTTAAAAATAGATCTACAACTGTCTAAGTAGGTGGCCCTCTGTGTCTTGGCTAGTATTAAGGGTGTGGTGTTTCTTACGCATAAAGGAACAAATTTAAATCACTAGGTGCTAAACCAACAGATTTCAGTGTGGATTAGTTAAGAACTATTGTAGTTCTTGTTATGTGGTGGCATAAATGGGTTTTTTTCCACATTTAGTTTATGCAGAAATTATCTCTGTTCCTTCATCCTTTTTCACTGAAAAAAGAAATAGCAATTTTGTTAGTGGATTGCTTTGAAGAAAATGCAGAGGGAAAAAGAGAGCTAGACTGGACCTGTGATTACTTTTCGTGAGTGTGGATAAGCATGGGCTCAGGGCTTGCCAGGCCTTCAATTCTTTGGCTTGTTTTGTTTTTTTTTTCTTAACGTTTCCAAAGGTTTTGTTAGTGACTTTCAAATGGAACTTCAAGCCTTGGAACAGTTCCATGACAAAGTTGTGTGGTCTTAGCCACAGTAGCAGCAGAGTTTATTTTTCCTGTACTAGTTTCACAGAGGTTAACTGAGCTGGAATTGATGAGAGACTAGCAGTGCAAGGGGGAGGGTGGTGTGTGTTATGTATAGGCTTTTTCCCTTTGATTTGTGTAAAAAAATGCTTTCGCAGAATTAACATTTGCCTGTTACTTAAAAAGGAAGCAAATCAAATGATTCTGAAATGCTTAATACTATATTGTTAAAAGCTTTCAAAAATGATCCCGCTTTTGTTGATTGTATTTTAATGCATAGTGTGAGATTGCGTTATGTGGACTTGCTTTCTTGTAGGGAGATGTACTACAGTTTACAGCTTGGCATAATCTTGGTTGACTTGTTCGAGAGAGTACATTTTGATTGTCTGAATCTAAAAAAACACTTGACTGTGTTCATGATTGAGACAGGTTTATTCTTAGTTCGAATAAATATCTTGAAGTTAAAATTGGTGCCTTTTATTCCTTAAATTGTTACATTTTTTTAAGAACAAAGGATCTGCTATTTGTATATATGATTTGCTTATTATAGATGTAAGTTTCTCGAGGAATAGTAAATTTCTAATGAAAATAACAATTATGTTAATACTTGAGCTTTTGATGCTGTTTTATAGATCAAAGCAAGTCCATATATCTCATTTAGTTCTCACAACAATCTTGTGGTATCACAGGGCAAGTATAATTATCTCGATGCTCTGGATGAGATGAGACATGTAAGGAATTTGCCTTAAGTCTCCCGTTTGGTGAGTGAAGGTACTCTACTCAACACCTTGCTGCTCTTCTGTGAAAGTGAAACAGCCACTCTGGCTTCCAGTTAGAACTTCTTTGTATTTCACGCTGTGATATGTGGAAGAGCAACATCGGTAATACTGTTTATACTGCACATTTATTGACTGCTTACAAAGCGTCACACTTTGAGATAGTGTCTCATCTCATTTAATCCCTTCACCAGCCTCACCGTTTTGTAGATGAGAAAGCTAAAGTAAAGAGAGATTAGATAGCTTTCCTAAGGTTATGTAACTAGTGAGTGGTGGGCACCAGTGTGAACCACAGCAGTTTTCCTCCAAGATTCAGGATTCCTAAGTGCTACACTACGTTAGCTCCCAAAAGTGGTTCATTTTCACTGATTTTCAAACATCAAATACGGTATTTCTAATAGTATCTGTTTACATTTGTCTGTAATCTTGAAGATTTGACAATGAAAATACAGAAATGTGACATTTTATCCTCTAGATTTCCACCAAAAGAAAGAAGGAGAAAACATTTTTAAATGTTAAATATCTATTATTATCAGTAGCTATGTTACGTGGAGCAGATGGATGCCAACTAGTATAAAATCATCCTAAAAATACAACAAATATTTACTGAGGAGGAAAGCAGGCTCATATGAGCTATGAAAACTTTTTACATGATAGATGTCCTCTCTCTTATTTCGGGGGTTCTTGTAAAACTTTGAGGGGGAAGTGAGGTGTGGACGGGTCTCATCTAAACAAGAGAGTCATTGTACCAAAGTGAATGTGCCTCTTTCAAAACCTTGGAAAGAAGTTGTGAACATGCATTCTTGGAATGGAAACCAAGGACCTCTAATGGTGTTTTTTTTCCTCTGTTCTTCTGCTCCTTCCTTCCCCAAATGGAATGCCTGTGTGCACCAGGCCCTACCTATGCTGTGCTGAACATCAGCGGTGCTCAGACTGACCCTTGTCCTCCCTGTGGAGCGTGTTGTCGGGGCAGGCTGCCACTGGTGCTCACTCAGTCCACAGGATCGTGCCTGGGGGAAGAGTGGCCTGGTAAGACCACAGCAAGTAGATGTGAAGTGGTCTTGACTGGAGCTGACACCTGAAGGGGGATTCGGGGTTCAGCAGGTGAGGCACAGAGGGAAGGGAATGTGGGAAGCAGGCAGCACGTAGGGGAGGGAACATGGTGAGTATGAGCAGTGGAAGGAGGCAGTGAGGGCTGTGGGGTAAAAGGTGGGGCTGCAGAGGCTGACCCCGGGGAGGCTTGTTTGTGTCTGAGCAGCAGCAGGAGGGCGTGGAAGGGGTTTTAAGAGATGGGGGAGACTTTGAAAGTATGGCCTGAGTGCAGTGGGTGGAGCAGATGGTTTTAAGGAATGGTACATAGCCAGGTTATCAACCCTTTCAGACCCAACACCAATGTTTTAGAAGAGTTATTTTATAATGCCCCCTTAGCTATCCTGAAGTAAAATTCATAAATACTCCTTCTTTAAAAAGTCAGTATATTGTCTTTATTACAATACAGAGAAAAAAGAAAAATAAAATAATATTAATAAAATAATATACATTTCAAAACATAAGTGCTTGGACATCATGAGCCTGGAAGACATAATAAACAATCTGATGTGTGCGTCTACACATAGGTTCTCTGAGGCTGTGGCCACTGCAGATGCAGACTGACACAGGAGGGTGCTGTGGTGGTGAGGCGAATACCATGGGCAACCTTGCCTTCTGGGAGGCAATCTTCCAAAATGATGGCCGACTCTGATAAAGCTCCGACTAAAATCCAGTAAAATCTCCCCCAACAGACATGATAGTTACATTTTTGGAAAAGTCATAGGATGTCAAAACATGCATAAAATGCTTTGTGTTTATGGGTAAAACAGATTTCGGCTCCAAGAGCAGGTTTCACATACGTGAAGGTACAGTGGGACATCTGAAAATTGTATGTGACAGTTCATCATTGTAATATGTATTTCTAGTCTTTTTTAACCACTAAATGCCAGTAGAGTTACAAATTTTTTTTTTAAAAATGGGTTTTGATTGGCCTTGGCCCCATTGAGAACCGCTGTTACGCTCTACAGCCTTTCTCTCCTGAATCTATAAGCTTTAATGCCAGTCGATGCATTGTAGATATTCTACCGTCTCTAGCTGCTGCTGAGTCATGAAGGGAGTACTGGCTCTGGGTGCCTTTAGTATACCTTTCGGCCTGCTAAGCTACAGCTGTTACCTCTGGCTTGGAGCCGTGTGCCCATTCTAGGAGTCTGAGTCTCAAGCCTATGATTACGTTCTTGGTTGGAGGCCATCTCTCCTGCTGAGGTTGACCCCTTCCCTAGGACTCGGGGAAATTGGCCACTATTGCCTGCTTGACTACAATTTTTGGTTCCTAGGGGAACCTCTGCTGTTTTGCTCTGCCCACTAGGGAGGCCCCTTTGGATGGCTCCCTTAGTTCATAACATGCCCAGGTTGAGACATTGTTCCTTGGCCTTCTGCCTAGTTGCTCCTCAGGGCTCAGTGTCTCAGCAGCAGCAATAGTAGAAAGTTCTCCTGGCCCCAGTACCACTGGTTTTCCTCACGAGTCAGCCCAGCACTTTCAATACCAATAAGCCATGCTTCCTGCTATGCACAAGGGCTGTGTGCAAAAATAAGCATGATTATAGGGCCATGAAGTTAGCATGGCACCCAGCACAGAGGAACCTGTCAGTACATGTGAACTATGATTACTGTGCAGTTCCCTTTTCTTTTTACTATATTGAGCTTTCTAACTTGAGGACCGTGGACCCTGGAGTTCATGGATGGGCATCAGAAGGTCAGCAAACTCCATGAAATTGTATTAAAATGTTGTGTTTATGTATAGTTTTGCTGGAAGAGGGTTCACCACTTTCATCAGGTACTTAGAATAGGTCATAAGGGACTTCTGTTTCTAGCAATTGCAAACTCAAAACTCAAATGAACTTCCTCCTGAGGATGAGAAAACCTGAACCATATATTAAAAACATACTTTAAAAAGCTCATAAAATAGTAAAGGCTTAGCACGTCAGGATCCAAGTAAGGACAGAGGCCAAAGGAGGTGAACCCACTGTTTGGAGCTAGGGGTGTCTACCACTTCCAAAGGGGGGGCAACATTATAGGGAGCAAGGTGCTTTTGACAGCATTGCAGGGTTAGGAGTATAGGAATTAGACTCTATGGCCTATCAATAAGGAAGTTCTGGTGAACCCTTCACTTTAGATTGGGACCCTGAAAGGATGTACCTTGAGAGTAAGTGTGAACTGAAGTAGACAGGCCTACACAAGGAGTGCAGCTTAGCTTCAGATCATCTCAGTCACTGAAATTGTGTTAAAGCAATCCTGAATTGCTAGTGCTTCAGGTCTGGCAGAAGCTTTTTTGGAGGAAGCTAATAGCATCTCGGTGCCTCAGATTATTTCTACCAACAGTTTTGCAGATGTAGTGTTTGGCATAAGATAAAAATAACTAGGCATACAGAGAACAAAGAAAGCAAAGTTGAATCAGTAGAAACAGCAGACAACCAAACTGACACATGAGGGCTCCAGATACTGTGACATTATAAGACTCAAACTTTAAAATAGCTATACCAAATCAATCACTATAATCCACCATATTAACAATGAAAAGAAGAAAAATCATATTATCATATCAGTTGGTACAGCAAAAAGCACTTGATAAAATCTAATACCCATTCATGACAAGAATCTCTCAATGAGTTAGGAATAGAGGGGAATTACCTTAACTTGATAAAGACCATCTACAAGGCATCTGCAGCTAATAACAGCATACTTAATGGTGAAAGACTGAATGCTTCCCCCACTATCAGAGACAAAGCAAAAATGTCTGTTCTTATGGCACTGGAAGTTCTAGCCACTGTTATAAGGCAAGAAAAAAAAATAAAAGGCCTACATATTGGAAAGGAAGAAATAAAACTGTCCCTATTTGCAGATGATATAATTGTCTATGCAGAAAATCCCAAGGAATCTACCAAAAAAAGAAAGAAAAGACAAGTCTTAGAACTGATGAGTTCATCAGAGTTGCTAAATATAACATCAACACACAAAAATCAACTGTTTTCATATATTAACAATAAACGTGGAAATCAAAATTAAAAACAGTCACAGTTAGTCCTAAGAAAATGAAATACTTAGTTGTATACTTAATAAAACATCTGTATTCTAAAAATTACAAAATACAGATGAAATAAATTTTAAAAGACCTAAATAAGTAGGGAGAAATAGTGTTCATGCATTGAAAGTCTCAACATAGTAAAGATGTCAGTTCTCCACAAACTGATCTATAAGTTTAAAGCATTTCCTATCAAAATCCCAACAAGGTTTTTTGTGGGCATAGACAGACTTATTCTAAAATTTATACGGAAAGCCACAGGTTCTAGAATCAGTATAACAATCTTGACAAGAATAAAGTGAGAGGAATCGCTCTACTCAACATTAAGGCTTACTGTAATTGCCACTATACTTAGATCAGCTGGTACTGGCAGAGGCATAAACACAGAGATGGATGGAACAGAATAGAGAACCCAGAAATGGACCCGCATAAATAGGCTCAACTGATTTTTGACAAAGGTGCGGAAGCAATTCAATGGGAGAATTTCAACAAATGGTGCTGGTGTAATTGGACATCAGCCTAAAACCTTACAACATATACAAAACTTAGCTCAAAATGGATCGGGGACTTAAATGTAAAATGTAAAACTATAAAACTTTTAGAAAAAATATAGAAAATCTTTAGAACCTAGAGCTAGGCAAAGGATTCTTAGACTCGATACGAAAAGCACAGCACATGAAAGGGAAAACTGATCATGTGGGTCTCATCAAAACTGAAAACTTTTATTCTGCGAAGGCTCACGTGAAGAGGGTGACGAGACTTGCTACAGACCAGGAGGAAATATGTGCAAACCACACATCTGGCACAGGACTAGTGTCTAGACCATGTATAAAGTCTCAAGACTCAACAATAAAAACACAAACAGTCCAGTTAGAAACTGGGCAAAAGGCATAAACAGACATTTCACCAGAAAGGATGTATGGATGGCAGATCAGCACATGAAAAGGTATTCAGTCTCCTTAGCCATCAGGGAAATGCAAAAAATAAAACCATTATGAGATATCACTACACACCTATCTGAACTCCTAAAATAAAAAATAGACCGCTGAAGGCTGATGCGGCTGTGGAGGAACTGGGTCACTCCTGGATTTCTGGGAGGAATGTGACACGGATGCAGATTGCACCCAAGGCAAGTGCTGTACCCTCATCACTCTAGGACCAACTTTGACAAGTAGACTGAGTACCAATTTCTCACAAAAATAATGAAGGGTAGACGACAGTGTCATGATATCTTCAAATACTCGGGGTGAAAAGACATTCTTTGAAGAATGAGACATTTTAAGACAAACAAAAAGTGGGAGAATTTATCCTCAGGAGACCCACAGTGAAGAAAATACTAAAGTTGTTCTTCAAGCAGAAGGAAAATGACCAAAATAATCCTCCACCCAAAAAATATAAGAAGTCAATCCTGTTTTCATATTCTGCTTGGGCCATTGAGTTTTGGTTCTAGCTGTACATCAGAATTACCAATGGAACTTAAATAAAAATAACCTCCATGTCCTGCCTCAGTAGATTTGTTGTGCGGCTTGGGTCTGATGATACTGGTGCCCAGCCTTGGATGAGAAACAGCTGGAATGCTGGATCAGAATAATGCAGTGAGGTGGCAGGGTGGTAACTGCAGAATGAGAGGAAAATGGTGCTGTGGCTAAAACAGAATGTATCATCTTCCCTTTGCCTGGGCCTCTGGCTTTATACTTTGTGGGTTTTCCTCAGTGCAGCATTCATTTAGTCTCTAGGTGGGAACCTTCTCCAGAATTCTGAGCCCTCCACTTTTGCTCCTCTCAAGCCAAGTCCTGTCCATTCTGCCTGTGTGATATACTCTCTGTTGTCCCTTCTTTTCAGTCCTTTGCTGTTGTTGCAGTTCAGGTACTTATTACGTTTTGACTCTCCATAGTAGCTGGCTGTTAGTCTTTGAGACTCCACTGTCTCCTTGTCTTCCAGTCTATCTTGCATAGTGTTGCTAACCCAGTCTTCGTACAGCATAGCTTGTGCTGGTGCCCTCCTCAGAAACATTTTCATTTCTCCTCACTATTTACAACATAAAGCTCAAACTTAGACTTTTAAAAATGTAAATCAAGGGGCTGGCCTGGTGGTATAGTGGTTGGGTTCGCGTGCTCTGCTTTGGTGGCCTGGGGTTTGCAGGTTCGGATCCTGAGCCTGGGGCCTACACACCGCTCGTCAAGCCATGCTGTGGCAGCCTCCCACATAAAGTAGAGGAAGACTGGCACAGATGTTAGCTCAGGGACAATCTTCCTCACCCCCCTCCCAAAAAAAGAAGAATCATCAAATCAAGTTACTTTCCTACTGAATACTCTTTAGTTTCATCCTAAATTCGTTCATTTCTGTTGCACTTGAAATAACATCCATAGTCCCTATTGGACTACATGATTGGAACCCTGTTTCGTCTCCATGCCCATCTCATTCCTTTCTTCTGTCTGCTCACCGTGGCCTGGCCACAGTGGCCTTCCTGGGGTTTCTTCAGCGCATGTTTTTTCTTGCCTTTGATCTGAACTTGCTGATTCCTTGGCCTGGCTTACTGCTCCTTCCACAAGCTCTCGGTCCCACGCTCAGTCTTCAGAGTTGCTTTCCCTTACTTATCTAAAGTAAACCCATTCTTCCTTCCCTGTTTTTCTCTAATCACAGCATCCTGATTATTTCCTCTATAGCACTTATCATTGTCATTATCTTGTTGACTTCCTTATTTCCTCATTCCCTCTTCCCCCTTCCCTCGCCGGAATGTAACCCCCATGAATGCAGCCCCCTAAACTGTCGGTTGGCTGCTGTATCTCCAAAGCGAAGTGCGGGGCAGGTGCTCAATAAATGTCCTCTAATTTATTTTAATATAGATACATTGTGTAAAGTTTTTATAGTAAAGCAACTCTCTGAAAATAGAATCTTGTTTTTCTATTGATTTTAACGGTATATTAATTTACGGTTGTTTTAATGAAATTTCTGCTTATTCCCTTTCTCACATATAACCTTTGGATGAATGGAGAGCAGAGGATGTGGTGGAAAATGAAACTGTGTAGGAAAAGACTGCTATCTGGGGGAAAACATGCTAAAATAGAATTCTGTAATTACTGCAAGATCCAAGAGTCTTTACCTTAGGATTATAGCTCTGTATCTCTGAAACTTCACAATGATCTTTACGCTATCTGTTGTTCTGTAATTATTAGTCATAAAAAAATACTTCAAGTTTATCGTATTTTTTGTTTAAAGGGTGTGTCAAAGGAGGTTATTTATTTTAGCAACTTATATTTGTATGGTATTCTGTAGTTTATTCATACATAAATGCATATAACAACCCCCATGAAAAATATTCTGTGTTCACTTTGAAAATGAGAAAAGTGAGACTCTGAATGTTGAGGAACATTTAGAAAGCTGGCTAAGGCGGGAAACTAGGATGTAGGTCTTTGAACTTGCCCTCCGGTCTCTGCTTCACTCCTGGGCTTTCCATTACTGGTGTTAGCTTTCAACAGAAAGCATGTGTGGCAGGAGCTGGGGAGTGAACAGACGTGCTTCTCCTCGAATCTGGGAGGAAGTGAAGGTGACTGCTGCCAGGTCAGTCGTCTGAACCTCATCACATCTACCAAGTGATTTCCTCGCTCTTCTCTGCCCCTCTTGTCATTAGCTCCAGGAAGTGTGCTTGTCCAGCTGGGTTTACCTGAACTGCAGCGGTAAATGAGCTTCAGATTTTCACCTCCTAGGTGCTCATCCCGTTGTTCCCTGGGTCTTCATTCTGAAATAGGAAACCAGTCTCATCAAAAGTATTGCTGCAGGGGCCGGCCCAGTGGTGCAGCGGTTAAGTTCGCACGTTCTGCTTCCGTGGCCTGGGGTTTACTGGTTCAGATACCAAGTGCGGACCTGGGCATTGCTTGTCAAGCCATGCCGTGGGAAGTGTCCCACATATAAAGTGGAGGAAGTTGGGCACAGATGTTAGCTCAGGACCAGTCTTCCTCAGCAAAAAGAGGAGGATTGGTGGCAGATGTTAGCCAGGGCTAATCTTCCTCAAAAAAAAAAAAAGAAAGAAAAAAGTATTACTGCATTCAAAACTCACAGATTTCCTCACCCATGCAAATTGTTCTGCTCCTGAGAGAGCTACATCCTGACATTCCTTCCTCTTGCTGCCTTATGGAAAGTGGACCTCGAAGAAAGAGGCAAGAATAAAAAGAGAAACCAGGTAGGAGGCTGTGACGGCATTTAGGTGAGAGAGAACAGTGGCTGGGATCACAGTGAAAGCAGTGGCACTGTAGAGAAGTACACTGTGCAGAGTACTTCCCATCTGGCGGGAAAGGGGACTAGATCAGCTTTTATGGTGGTCAGAGGCTGGGACTTGGGGCAGGAGTTGCCCTGTGTAGGCCTTGCAAGCTTTGAGCTTCCTACTGGTGCCACAGGAAGGAGTGCTTAGGCCTTCGTAACAGCTGCCTTATCCGCTTGCCCATATGTGGAGCAGGAGGGGAAGGAGAGCGGTGGGGTCTGAAAACCATCAGCAGTCAGACATCAAAAGTGGGTTTAGACTCTATGGTGGAAGACATCAGCAATAAACGGCATCTAAAATCATGGGACTAGATGAGATCTCCTGGGAGATCACTGAGCTCTGAGGACTCCAACATTTCAAAATTGGGTTGAGGAGGAAGTACCAGCAATTTAGACGGGCTGGGAAGAGAAACGTGTCAAATGTAGTGTGCCACCAGCTAAGACAAAGGTGTTTCAAGCAGGCAGAAGCCAGGGATACCGTGTGTGTCCTCACTTCTCGCGTGCCACACAGCAGCACGGTGTGTGGTGCATGTGCATGCAGGAGGCATGCAAGGTGGTTGCCCTGGGAGAAGTATGAACACCAGGGTACTGCTGAGGGTGAGCAAGGGTGGGGCAGAGTGAATCCGTTGGTCTGCATCATGGATTCTGATGAGTGAATTGGTATGGAAAGAAGCCAGAGTAGAGAAGACTGAAAAATGAGTGTGAGGTGGGGACGTAGCGAAGGGGAGTTTAGATCACTTTCTCAGGAAACTTTGCTAAATGAAGAGCAAGGAAAAGAGCAGTAATTAGCAGGATGGAGATGTGGGATCAAGGAAAACCATTTTTTTAAAATTAGGGAGATCTTAGAGCATGTTTCTGAATGGACGTGAGTAATCCAGTGATGGTGCCGGAGAGAGTGGGGATCGCTGCTGTGGAGAGTCTTGGCGAAGAGGGGAGCAGGCGGTCAGAGCCCACGGGGACAGCTGCACTTTATAGGAGCAGAGATGCTTCCTCCAGCAGAACAGGAGGGAAGACAGAAAACGGGTGTGCAGGGAGCTGAGTTTGTAAACTGGTTGGTGACGAGGTGAAAAAGTTTCTTGTTAATTGCTGTTTTCTCAACTACTACATGAGGCGAGGTCCTCAGCCAGTAGCTGTAGGGAAGGGCAGTGGTGTGGTGAGAGGAGAAGGCACAAAATCATTGCTCAGGATGTTGCCAAGCAAATTGGCTAGAGAAGCTTAAGAGAGTTGCTAGGCAGTGCTGAGCCCCTTCAAGGATTGTGATCGTGAAATCAGGGCCGGAGCAGTTGGCTCAGGTGTCTGATGTTCTCGGCAGTATCAGCTGTGTGGGCACCGGGGAAGGGAAGATACAGAGTTGGATTCACAAGCCAGGGGGGTTTACAAGGCAAGTACCACAGTGCTTTAGAACGGAGGGGGCGAGTGGAGAGTGAGGGTGCTTACAAAGGAACGATCATTTAAGCTTGGCAAAGAATTTATCCAGCACATGACCTGCTTATAGTAAGTACGTTTAGTAAAGCATACGTTTCTATGTCTTTGTTTATTACATAACGATAGACAGTTTTAATGCCATTGTTTGAATCGTTCATACTGTATTTAGTTCAGGCTTATTTTCTAAAGCCTTTTGATTTTGGATTTTGGAAAACCAACTCTATCCCCCCACCTCCCGACCCCCCCGGAACTAATGAGTGAGCAAGGAAGAGGTTCTGTAAGCAAAAGTAAAAATGCAGACTTTGTTATGGTTGGACCTGTGTTTGGAAATTCTGCAAATTGTGTTATGTCAGCATCCTGCTCGTGAAATAGGCTATGTAAACAATGGGTATTGGGTGGTTCTATGAATGAGCAGCCTTCCTTCTCACTTACAGGCTTAACCACGGCAGTTCTCCAGATTTCTGAGTGTTTATTTCATAGTAAAAAGGGCTCTAAAAATACCAGGCCAGTTAGGTTTTTATTGTAGATCATTTCATTTAAACTGTAAGGGGACATATAAATTTTAAAAAGAAAAAAAAAGCCATGAAAGCAGGATTCTGAAGGGAAAGCTATGGAAATCTGTCTGTAGTAATTTGTTTTGGCTCTGGATGTGAGAGTGCAAACAGGATGGGAATAACTTTGTTTCACCTTTTAAGTGAGAGCAATTGGTACGTTTAACTGATGTTCAAAGATTTGAATAATAGCATACCAGAATGCACAAATATTATGCTATCATGAGAATATTACAGATACCAAGTTTTTTAAAAGAAATTTTTTTAATTTGATTTTAAATATCATAATTTTTATTTGTAATATTATTTTAAAAAATAAGTAGAGACATATCACACCATACTTTTGAGTTTCCAGGGTGAAATGAGAAAAGGATTGGGATGGATTAGGCTTTAGGACAAGACACAAGAGTGCACCAGACATACCAGGCAGGATTATTAGTGGGGGGATGCAAGGTGGACATAAAAATACGAGAGAACAGGAAAAAGGAGGGAGCAGAAATTAGTAGGAAACAAAGAGATAAGCTATAGAGAAAACAAACCCAAACACTTAATTGTTTCAGACTACCAGGTAACAACACTTATGGGGATATAAGATTTAGAAGTATGGACAGGAATAATAGTACAAAGACAATGTTTTGCCTTTCACTGGGCAGGAGTTTCTGCCTTCCAGGAATCCCTGACCTTCCTCATGGGACTGAGCAGCGAGAGTTATGGCCTGGGTTCTTCCTGCCAATGTCCTCTCCCCAGAAGCAGAGACAGCACGAGGGTTGGTATTTTGAATATGAAGTCATGGTAGGAGGCAGGGGCAAGAGCCAAGAGGAGGTTTTAATGGAAGGGACTGCGTGAAAAATACCAGCTTACGTGCATCCTGACGTTGTGGCTGCAGTGACGCAGTGCCTGACTTCCTGGGAACTCTGGAAGACGGACCTTGGCGAGAGAAAGTGGACATCAAGTCTCTAATTTGGGGAAACTGCAAATATTTAAGTTCCATGTAAGCAATTGCTAATGTTTGATTTGTAGGCAAACAGAATGCATCAAAGACCTCTCTCCTCCTAAGGGTAGCTTCTAGACATTTGGCCTGTCTCAGAGAAGTTGGGTCAGCCCTGACACTGAACCATGGGAATGAAAATTTATTTAGCACCTACTATGAGCCGTATCTCCAGCTGGGTGATTTACATACATGGTTTCTTTTGGTCCTCCTAACCTTAAGAGGTATTATTTTCTCTGTTTCCAAGATAATTTAGAAACTGAAGCTTAGTGACAGTAAAAGTGATTTTCTCCACTGAGCATCAGAGCTGCTTGTTGAACCTAAGCCGTATCTGACTCCAAGGCCTGGGATGTTTCCACTCTGAAAGTATTCTGATTTAGCTGCTCGAGTGATCTTTGCTACACAGGATGGTCTAAGGTTTGTCTGGACTGCTGTTATAGTAGATTTCAGCCCAGAGAAAGGATTAGCTAGATTCTACTGCTCCACACCTGGAGGTTTTGATTCAGTGGACTGTCTGCATGGTCATAAGACGCCAGGTGATTCAGGTTGAGGTATCTCTACACCACACCGGGAGAAACACTGAGGTGAGTGACCCAGTTTTCATGCATGGCTCCTCCTCGATCTCTTCATACATTTCTCATTTGAGAAAGGCAAACCTAGAGAGGATACCCTCAGTGTCAGGTGAGTGTACGTGAGACCAGGCATTTGTGATGATTCAGAGGGCATGAGGTGGACCTTGACCACGACAATGAGGAGAGGGAAGTTTGAAAGTACCCAGACCCCAGGAATGGGGTTACCTGGCTGTTAGATTATGTTCCATTGTTACCCAAACTGAGATTTTAAAACATAGTAGCTACCAATGATCAGGGGTGTGCTGTAAGCCAACCACCTCGTGCTGGCTACTTCCCATGCAGGTGCCTCACTTAATTTTGTAACACACCCATAAAATCAACTTTATCATCTGCATTTTATAGAAAAGGGAACCGGGGAGGCCTAACACTGTTTAACAAAATTCCCCCAAGTTCGTGTAGCTAGGATTCAAATAAAAGTCTGTTTCACTTTTAAGGCCCATGACCTCTTTTCTTTCTTTTGCTTTGTTTTTCAGATTACACAAATAATACTTTAATACAGTCTCACAAAAAAAATCAAACAATTCAAACATAGCAGCCTTCCCCCGAGCTCAACCCCTCCACGGGAGTCTCTGATATCGCTTGACTGTAAACCCTACTATTCTTCTTTGAATTTGTGTATGAAAATACATTAATTTGTTTTATGTTTCATTTCACATGGAGTTATCCTGGATGTTACTATTCTGCAACCTCCTTTCTTCACACAATACTAACTCCTAGAGTTATTTCCGTATCAGTCACAGAAGTCTCCTTTATGTTGCCAATATTCATCTTTATACCAGAGATGAGAGGAATATTCAAAAACTATAATCCAAATTCATTTTAAAAGAGATTTTGTGTTTAAACTAGAGCTTCTTAGCTGGGACTGTTCTGTTCTTAAGGAGATTTGGCAATGTCTGGAGACGTTTTTGGCTGTCACGACTTGGAGGGGTGTTGCTGCTGGCATCTGGTGGGTGGAGGCCAGGAATGCACTGCACTGGACAGCTCCCTGCAACAAAGAGTTAGCAGGCCTGCGGTCAAGAGTGCCGAGCTGAGAAAACCTACTCACCTTGCGGGGTTTCAGCAGCCCTAGGAAGGGGCTGGATCAATACATAGTTTCTTAGAGCTAACCCTTACTTAAAAGAGGGCTGAGTAATAATAAATCCGTTTATTTCAAATGGTAGGATTTCAAGTTTTCTGAGGAAAAAATCAGTTACCCTCTGACCTTTTCCCTGATTTGGAATCATATTTGAACATTTGAACTTTTATACATCTCAGAGTGTGGCTTGTGAAAGAGGCAAAATAATCGATGCCTAACTACTTATTGAATCTTACTTCCCAACCATGTACTGGGGACCAGTGTTTCTCGGAGCATGCTTTGTCATGGGTAGTTTCCCTTCAGCGGTAACTTGGTCACTGAATTAAACTTTGTCCACCTAGGCTTAAGTAGATACAGATTCTGGAAAATTGGAAATCACTTAATAGTTTAAATATTGGATTGAAATAAAAGAAACTGTGGTCCTTGCAGATCTATTAGAATGAACCCATGCTGCCCTAATGGGACTGAAGCAAGACTGTAACTGTTAGATTCCAGGGTGGGAATTGGGCGTTCTTTTCTGTGGCATCGTTTAGGTTAATTTATTCAGACTACCAGTTTGTTTTTGAAGGAAATACTATATGAGTCCTAAGCTTAATCTGCTTTCATTCCTTAAAAAGTCTAACCATGTATTACTACTTTGCTAAAGGATACATTATCACAAATATTTGTAATGAAAGTAATGAGGGATTTTTTTTCTCAACATGCTTTAAAATTAATTTAAATGTCTCATTTTCAGAAAGAACATATTAGAAATAAACCCATATGTTTAATTTCTGACCCATTTCTTCTCAGTTTCCATTATGCTAGTATCAGATGTGCCAGTTACATGTTGAAGTATCTTTTAATTCTTAATTTATGAAATAATAAATATCATGGAAGCTTTAAAATTTTAACTTAGAGAATTCTGAATACCTTTTCAAACAGTGTGTATCATTTCTTTTATAGTTTTATCACCAGCAGTGGATACACATTATATTTCATAATATGGAAACAATTTTCCTTATAATTTCGGATATTATGGATTTCAGATTTTAGACGAGTTAGCAGTGAAACTACGTCTCAATAATGATGTTTCCTTCCTGAGAAATCTGAGCATTATGGGTGCTTCAGACTAACAGGCGCAGAATGATTACTGTGACGGGGTGGAGTATTTAACTCGCTTTGTCCCTGTCAGCCTTCCTCCAGAAGCGGTTTGAGGGTTTGTGGTTCTGCCCTGAACAACGCCTTGTTTAGTGCGTCTGCTCTTGAACTGCGTGGAAATGGAGTCTCGCTGTGTATTTACTTCTATAGTTTCCTTCTTCCCCTCAGCATGTGCTGAGCTTGGCGCCTTGCTTCTCTAACTAAATTTTAGAAAAGCTTTTGAAGTTTCACCAAAAAATCTATTTAGGATTCTTAATGGTACTGCTTTGAGTCTATATGACAGAGAATTGACATCTTTATGACATTGACTTTTTCTTGATAATACTGTAGTATCTCTCTCCATTATGCAGGCCTTTAATATAAGTTTTTTAAAGTTTGTAACACCTATCTTCCTTGTTTTTTTGTCATGGAGTGCTATGGGCAGAGCATTGCTGGTCCCTTTTACTTTATAGAGGGTGACTTTCCATTTTTTTCAGGGAATAATATATTTATATATATATTTATATGTTGGTCTAGCTTCTAGATTGTCTTTGTTGGCAGGGGGAAATGATAACTTAAGATTGTGTTATTAAGAAAGTCAGCCAACTTTCACTATGGTATCTAATTTAGAAAAATATAAATCACTTGCCTGTGATTTAATTAATTTGGAGATTTTGATATTACTTATATAAACAAACAATTCCAGGATAGTAACCTAAATGTTCTATTAGATGTTTACATAAAATCCCATGAGAACATGAAAAAGGAAGGGACTCCTTTGGTGTTTGGGCTCAGGCATTTCACATGGGCAAGAACCTGCCCGGTGCTCCACACAGCAGCATTTCTGCTGGAGGCCTGAGTAGACCAGAGGCTTCTGTAAAGGCTTGAGAGAAGAGAAGAATACATGTGCTGTGCCTTGAAGGTTAAATTTTTTAGCCAAAAATAATTGAATAAATTGGATTGAACTAATACAAGCTTTGTTTTGCTATTCAGGTTTGCAGGGAAAAAAAATTTTTTAATGTGTAGTTAGTTATTATAATTTTTATGTAAGCCGAGATGGATTTGTAATTTTCCAGTGCCCGTTTCAGCAAGGATGGTTCTTGTTGCAGCTTCTCCTGTCCCTTCTGGGTGCTCTAATACTGTGGTGTACCCATAGATTGCCACAAGCTTAGTAGCACCAAAGCATGAGCATAGTAGTCAATGAAATTATGTCCACATCAGTGTGCCAGGTTCCAGTCAGTTTACCAAATTAAGTAAAACTCTTTGGAGTAAAAGTACAGTAATGTCATCTTTTTTTCCAGTATTCTGTGGGTATTTTATGGACTGAAATTTAGGAAAGCAAATTGTGAAAAGGAAAGCTTATCATTTTATACTGTAACGAGGTCACAAAGGAATCCTGCAGTAATTATATCGTTCAGTAACTATAAATGAGCAATCCGTTCTATTGAGTTTGATTCAGCTAGTATTTATTGAACACCTTTCGTGCAAAATGCTGAGGACTAGTTAACAGTTGCTCTGAGGATTATAAAGAGCAGGAATACAATCCCTTCCTTGGTGAGCCTGGGGGCTAATGAATAGAATGAGGAAGTGCACCTACAGTGCACTGGTAGAATGGGGAAGGCACTGTGGGAGAAAAACAAATAGGATACCATGGAGATTTCAGGAGGACACACTCATCTCCTTGGGAACAGGAATCTTGGAGACAGATGGGTTTTGAAAGATAGGTGTAATTTTGTCAGCTAGAGGTGGGTGGGGGTTGTTAGGGTTGTTGGGTTTCTCAGGAGAAAAAAAAATGGTACAGAGGTGGGGAAGGGATGGGTGAATTTGGTGACCAGCAGGGAGTCTGATGTCATCAAATCATAGGGATCAAAAAGAAAGATTGCGAGGTAAGTTTCATCAGGTAGGCTGAGGCCCTGTAGGGGTAGGCTGTGCTTAGGAATCCAGTGCAGGCTTGGAGCAGTAGAGGTGACAGGAGCATTTTCCTTGTCTTTGATCAACCACCATGGCCCCTTTCCCACTGCCTAGCTCTACTCCCTCCCTAATCCTTTCTCTGTCTATTCCAGCCAACATCACCGACACTCTCTTTCTTTCTCCTGCACCTCCTTCCCCTCTCTCTTGCTCCCCTTCCCCAGCTGTCAGAATCAGCTCAGAAGTCGTCATCTCTGGGAGCACTCTGAAACCCTACAGTTGGAATTAATCATTACTTCCCCTGTTCCCACAGTGATTGTCTTACCTCTCCTTACAGCACATACTGCATTCTGTCTTATATTATGGCTGTTTCCATCTCTGTCTCCCTTCATCAGATTGTAGAAACTTCTTATTCCAACAGCCTCAGTAGAGTCGCTTGAACACAGATCACACTCAATATATATTTGTTGAATGAAGGAAGGGACCCCTGTTTACGAGCAGTTTTTATTTATATTGTATGTAAAGAGATAGATGCAATAGAGGACCAAAGTGGGGGAAATTCTAAAAGACGTTAATGACCAGATGAAGAAATTGTTTGGAGAAACGTAAAATATGTGCTCTGTCTCAGTTCAAGAATATTGACCACAGTTTGGCTCTCCTAGCCTTTGCCTGAGCAAAACCCACAGCCCTTCTTCCACACCCGGACCCTGCGCCAAACCACAGCCTCATTGCTCCAACTTTCCTAACCCGCCTGTGACTGTGCTGCCTGTTACAAGATGAAGCAGATACAGTGAGGCGAGGACAAAAAAGAACACCTGAAAATAAGGGCAGTGCATTTCCCCCTGGCTTATTTAAAACTTCTCTCCTTGAAAGTTCACCTTCATGGTATAAGCTTTTTTAAAATGGCTTTTCAAACATTAACAGAGTTCTTAAAATTCCTACAGGAATCAAAATTGGGCTTAAAATGTTTTACGTGCAGCTGTGTTGGACCCTGCGCTTTCCACTGTTGAAGGACCTTAGATCGCTCGTAAAGATGATGTGTTTGCATGTTTCCTTTATGCCCTTCAAGTCAAAACCTGTTCTTTTACATCCGTATCCTTTTTGTAGATATTGATTCGTGTATGCAGAAACCCAGTTCCTCATCAGCAAAATGAGGGGATTGAAGGAGAGGGTCTCCAAGATGGCTCGATAAGCATTTTAGAAAGAATCTATTATCATATGACTGTAGGAAATAGTTTTTGTCCAGGGGACAGTGCCTACAGAGTGTTTAATGATTTTATGTTTACACTGTTTGCTGCTAGGTTATTCTTAGCAATAGGAAATTATTCTTAGCAATAAGAAGTGCTTATCCATTTTTAAGTTTACTAAGAGGGAGATTTGGAGGTCTAAAGTTTGAGGTGTCTGCTTGAAGTTGTGTACCATAGCCAGGCCTTTCTATGTTGTTTCTTAGGACCAGTGCTTATTTTATCCAGGGATAAAGCTCTGTGGCTCTCCATAGCATTTTGTACTAGGGAATTATGGAAAAAACAGAAGTTAAAGTATATAATTTCATTTTACAAAACATTTTCTGTGATAAAAAGTAAGATACGGTAATTGTAGACACTTTGGAAATACAGGTAGTTTAAGGAAGAAATGTTAAATACTCCTAGAAACAATCTATGTTAACTATTTGTTAGGTTTCCTCCCAGTAATTTTCATGCATACAAAATTAATATCACATTGAACATACAGTTTTCACATCTTGCTTTTCAAATTAGTGTTACGTTATCTTTTCTTATGTCATTAAATATCTTTTTACAATATGATTCACACTCGGATAAACTATAATGAATTCAACCAATCCAGTGTTGCTGGGTATTTTGGTTGTTTCTAGTTTTTCACTGTTATAAGTAATTTTGCTATGAACCTAAACCTTTCCTTGGGATATATTCTTGGAAACTAAATTACTGGGTAAAAAGATATGAATTTTAATGTTTTGGCTACACATTATCAAGTGACTTCCCAAAAAGGCTTTACAAATTTCTGCTCCCAATAGCAATGGAATACACCATTCACCACATCCTTGCCAACACTGAGTATTATGGTATAGAGTTGTTTGTTTGGTTTTTTTAAAACAAAGTGGGAGATGGAATGGGGAACTAACTTTATAGCATTAGATTTTTAAAAAATCAATTTCTGACTATATCATTTTGGGAATTTAGGCCAGGACATGTCTGCCAATTAAATTACTTTCATATTTCCAAGACCTTAAGTGTTACAGTCAGCTTGTATAAGGCAGACATTGTGAGTATTATCTAGGGAACTGTTTATGGCTATTTTAAACCTTGCTCAGGAGTTATTTACAATCCCTGTTTACACCCTCTGAATCTACTGAGTGTCCTGGATGTTTTTTTAACTTTCATTGGCTCAGGTGCCAAGATGACTCATGCAGGTTTGGGAAGCCGTGCCTCACGCACTGATCGCAGGCCGGGGCACGAGTGCTTCTGGAGGCACTGGAGTGCAGGGGCAAAGCCTTGGCATGGTTTGTCTTAAGAATTTAAATCTTGACTGACCCTTAACTGCTACTCCTTGAAACCAGTTTCCTTCTTTTCTAGGTACACTACATTGCTTTTTATCCCAACTGGGTCTGTAATACTTTATGCTTTAATTTTTTAAGGGCCAATTCTGTGAATTATAATGATAGTAGCCACCTGTTTATAGTGGCTTGATTGAAACTTTGCATAGCTGAATTTTATTATAAACTGAATTCATGGGATTTTAAGTGAGATGCCATACTTAGAGAATTTAGCAAAGTGCTTCACACATGGCAAGCACTCAGTAAGCTTTAGTTGTCATAATTGTTAGAATTCCCTCACTTAACCAAGTGAAGGGGCTAGGAGAGCTTTCCTGGCCAAGGAGCTAGGACAAGCTGAAGTCCTGAGGGGCCTTCTGGGGCCCCAAACAAGCTGGTGAGGGAAATCAGTCCCAGGCAGGGGCTGTAAAACTGATGGGGCCAGGCTTCATTGCTTTGGGCTTCACCCTAAGAGTGCTTGAGAGCCATAAAGGGTCTTAAGCTGAGGACTAATCAGATTTGCATTGTTATGTTAAAGAACTATTCCAGCTGCCTCCTGGAGAAAGGATACAGGGAGGTTCCTTATAAGGTTTGGTCATAGACTAGGTAACCAGTTTTGGGCTTATTACATAACTTCTGTTGTCTCAGTGTCCTCATCTATAATACATTCAATAATAGCACTTACCCTATAGGTTTTGGGGAATTAGATGAATTACTGTTTGTAAAACACTTAGAACAGCTCCCAGCATATAAGTGTTTTAAGTGTTTGTTAAATAGAATGCCAAAAGCCTGGTGGCAGAAGGTTAAGCCTCTCCAGTTCAACTCTCTCTCCATCTAGCATCAATCTGACCTCGTCAGTGAAAAACTGCCCCTGCCTCTGACCCCTTGGCTGCATAGTTTCCAAACTAAGCCCGGCCTCCTCCTTGCCCCTGTCTGGTCTAGTGTGGGTACTTCCACGTGGATGTGGCGTATGGCTGGCCAGGCGTGGCTGGGCTTCCTGCAGCAGCAGCAGCACACCTGCATCGCACCGCACGCAGTGTCAGGTCCTGCTGTTTGCTGAGAGGTTGTGGTGCACTAAGCAGAATCCGAGGTGAACACCACCCCCGAGGGATGTGCATTGGCTGTGATTTACCTCCCCTGGGTTTGCCGGCCTGACCACAGTGGCTTGCTCTCACCCAGATTGCACTTGGTGTTTGAAAATAACTGGGAGATGAACTCCTGGGGCTGTTGTCAGCTCCTGTTGGCTTTCTGTATTTATAAAGACAGCTTTGAACTGAAAGGAAAACAGTCAAATGATATGCAAGTGGCTTCCATCCAGCCTTTTCTTCACTCTAGTAAGAAGCTTTTTGATTCTCTTATACCTTACAAAAAGTTCACTTCAACTCAGCAAATTTCCCATTCCGCCCCCCCAAAGATTCATTTTTGTAAATTACATTACATATGTTGCCGGGACTTTTTAAAATCATGAATGTCTTCTACTTAGTGTCTCAAAGCTACTGTGTTCACTTGCTATGAACTTTTCTAATTTGAAACAGTGGTTGGGATCTCATGCAGGGACAGCAGGTTTCAGCCTGTGTTACTTGTCGAGTTCTGTTCCGAGGATACTGAGGCAAGTCTGAGCCACAGGGAGAGAGCACCGTGATCTCCACAGAAGGGTGTACGCCAGAGCCGGTCGAGTTTTCCCTGGTGGAGGGGGACTGCTATAGAATTGTGGTGGAGAAGGGGAGAGATGGCACAGAGGCTTCCTTGGTGTTTCTGATGCTTTATTAAGTTTGAAGATGGGCAAAATTTGTCATTTTATTTTCTATATTTTGAATATGTAAACTAGTTTATGGTAAAATTGAAATGAGTACCATGATGCTTTGTAACATCTGCCCTGGGTGTTACTGGCGCGTGTTTGCTGTCCTGACCTAGCAGGGCCTGCCTTTGACCGCGGTGACACCACGTCTTCCCTAGGGGAGACCGCCGTCTCAGAGTGTTTGTGCCTGAGCTCACACATGCATTTATATGCACATGTACGGATTCGTTCTGTCCCATAGTGCAGATTCACAAAGTCCAGTGGAGGGCTTTTTAAAAACATATAAAATGACTATTTCTCTGAATATACTAAAAACCACTAAGTTGTATACTTTAGAGGGGTGAATTTTATGGTATATAAATTATATCTCAATAAAGCTGTTGTTGAAAGATAAAATATTTCAAAATACCATACTTTTTCAAAAAGTGAATATTTTTTCCACGTAATAAAAGTAGTACAGGGACCGGCCCGGTGGCTCAGCGGTTAAGTGCGCACGTTCAGCTTTGGCAGCCCAGGGTTTGCCAGTTCGGATCCCAGGTGTGGACGTGGTACTAAGTGGCAAGCCATGCTGTGGTAGGCATCCCACATATAAAGTAGAGGAAGATGGGCATGGATGTTAGCTCGGGGCTAGTGTTCCTCAGCAAAAAGAGGAGGATTGGCAGGAGTTAGCTCAGGGCTAATCTTCCTAAAAAAAAAATAAGTAGTACATACACATATAGGAAACTGGAAAATGCACTAAAGAAGAAAAAATATATACTTATAATAGCACCCTAGAGACTGTTAACAATTGATGATATTTTCTTCCATTATTTTTTCATTCCCATGTATGGATTATTTTTATATTGATGAGATTGTTTCTGTATATGAAATTTTGCATCTTCCTTTCTTCATTTAATATTATAATATAACCATTTAAAATGCTATCATAAATTCTTTATAAACTATTTATTTATTTATTTTGGTGAGGAAGATTGGCCCTGAGCTAACATCTGTTGCCAGTCTTCCTCTTTCTGCTTGAGGAAGACTGTTGCTGAGCTAACATCTGTGCCAATCTTCCTCTATTTTATGTGGGATGCTGCCACAGCATGGTTTAATGAGCAGTGTGTAGGTCCATGCCTGGGATCTGAACCCATGAACCCCAGGCTAGCTTGAACTTAACCACTACACCACTGGGCTGGCCCCATAAACATTTTATTTTATTATTTTTTTGTCAGGAAGGTTGGCCCTGAGCTAACATCTGTGCCAGTCTTCCTCTATTTTATGTGGTATGCTGCCACAGTGTGGCTTGATGAGTGATGCTAGGTCAGTACCTGGGATCTGAACCTGCGAACCCTGGGCTGCTGAAGCAGAGCATGGGAACTTAACCACTCCACCCCAGGGCCAGCCCCACTCTAAACATTTTAATGGCTTACCACGGACCACTGCATGAGGATATCATAAATCAATCATCCCCTACTGTTGGACATTTTTCACTATGAGAAAAACACTGCATTGAACATCTTTGAGCATAATTCCCATTGTCATATTTGGATTTATTTCCTTAAATGGATGCCAGATAGATTCAAAGTTCTGAATGCTTTTAAAATCTTTAATATATATTCTCAAGTTGCTTTCTATAATGCAGGCCTCTATCAACCTGTAAGGCGTCTTTGGTCAAGTTACACACCTCTGGGCAGAGGTAGCCCTGCCAGTCCAAGCTTGGGGGTGGGTTCTGGCCCGTCACACCCGCTCACACTCTCTGTGGGTGCCTTTGTGCAGCTCACCAGAGCATTGTGTACAGATCCCCATTTATATGCTTTCAACAGTTCACACAGAGTGCCTGTTTCAGAGAGCCCAGAGTAGCACTGGGCATCTGTGTCTGTAGAAGTCTTTAATTCACTAAGTGAGAAATGGTATGTTGATGCTTGAATTTGCATTTTGTTTATGAGGATGATCGTTTATCCATGTGTTTCTTGGCCATTTGTGTTTTCTGCCTTGAATTATCTGTTCATACTCATTTTTTTGCTCTTAGTGTTTGTCACGTGATATTTTGCCCACTAATTTGGTTATATATGATCTGTATTATTTGTTGTTAATATTATTCCTAGGTTGTGCATATATTATTTTCTGAAAAACACAAGGTTTTATTTTTATTTAGAACCACTAATGCTTTGCTTCCTTGATTTTGAGGTTACAAACTTCTTCCCCATTCAGACAAATGAAAAGTCCTTATGTTTTCTTCTTGTTTATTATTTCATTTCATTTTTTACATTGATCTCTTTAATTTACATTAAATTCAAGTATATTTTGATGAATAACGTAAGGTGAGAATCTAATTTTTTTCCAAATCGTTTTCCCAGCACCACTTACTGCGTAATATTTCCTTTCTCTGGTGATTTGTGGTGCATTCCTTGTCATGTATTAAATTATCGTATCTACTCTGATAAAATATTTTGCTGAGGTTAAAAACAGAAATCACATTCTTTTTTTTTTTTCTGAAGAAAATTGGCCGTGAGCTAACATCTGTGCCATCTTCTTCTATTTTGTCTGTGGGATGCCATCACAGCATGGCTTGACGAGTGGTGGGTAGGTCAGTACCTGAGCTCCAAACCTGTGAACCCTGGACCGCCAAAGTGGAGCACGTGAACTTTAACCGCTGTGCCACCAGGCAGGCCCCAAAGATCACATTCGTAATATGGTTAAAGCCCTGTTCATTCATTCTATATTTTTGTTTCACTGTTAACATTTGTTTAAATGGACTTATTTTTAATGCAATAATTTTAATGCTAACTTATTTCTTCTTTATGCCTTGAATCAAAGTGAACCGGGTATTTGAACAAATTAAGAGTACTTGTTTCATAGAGACTACCCCATTTACAAATGACCCAGATTCTAGGCATTATACATAATAGGCACTTGTATTCACATTTCAGGACTTCTTCTTTTTCTGTTTGTGTTTTTAGGGGCTGTTATGTCATGTACTTTCAGCATTCAGATTTGATATAAGAGAAGTTGGTCTTTTTACTCAAGGTCTTGGCTATGCACCTGCAGATTACTATCCTGGTTTGCTTAAAAATGTGAGTATTTTTAATTTATTAGTATTGAAATTTTCGTTACTTAATGTACCGTCAGCAAAAAGAGTAAATGGAAATATTTCACTCCTCCAGGAGAGATGTTTAACTTTTCTATGTTTATCTCTTCTTACCTTGGGCGGACTTATGGCCATGTAAGGAAGAAACGTGAGAGGGGAGGTTATGAGAAAGAAGGAAACCAGGAGAGGTTATTCTAAATCAACCAACCTCTCTGTCTCTTAACAATCTCCTTTATTCTGTCAAAGATTTTTTGGGAGAAGAGGTTTCCTTAACCCATGTAAACACAGCCTTTTACATTGGACAAATTTTGTATTTAAAACAACCAGGTAGGAATTTTATGTTAAAGTAAAAAAATTCACTAAATAACAACCTTGTAAATAGTATTATACATTTATATCTTAGTATTAAATCTATATTTTCTTCTGCCTTAAATTTTAGCCAAATTGAAGAAATTTTAATTTATGATCTTAACATAGCTCTTCTAAAAAGTGTTATGAGATTTTTTAATGTTTGTTAACTATTCTAGTCTTTTGGAAGCTTTATGTATGAATAGCATTTTTAAAAATAAAGAACTAAATTAAGAAATAAAAATAAACTAGCTCTAATATGGTTTTATTTTTAATGAGTTTGGTTTTAATTCTTAGAAAATTAATTTTCTATTGTTCATTTGCTTAAATAGCCATGTGGAATAACAGACATTAAACATATAATCCAAATTATTAGTAAATGTGACTTGGCTGCTTTCTTTTCATTTTGACAAAGTAAAACGAGGAGAGGACAGGTGGGGGAGGGTTGGGAATCTCACCGGAAATATCACTCACACTAAGAGAAACAGAACTGATGTAACACTGTTTGCAGTGTGAGTTAACCTGCAACTGATTCTGTTTTACAGATGGTTTTATCGTTAGTGTCTGAACTCAGAGAGAATCATCTTAATGGATTTAACACTCAAAGACGGTAGGTGTTAAACTAAACATCCTTCTTCTCAAGTTTCAAGATGTATCAGCTTGGTTCTGAGAGAAATTTTATAATTCTCAGGAAATGCATGTTCATAGTTATAGTTATGTTCTATGTGGAGAGATTATTTTAGTGGAATACATGGCAAATTGGTGAGTTTTATCAAACTTCCTTTTTTTTACTCACTATTCTCCCAACTCTCCTAGGGCAGTAAATCACGTGCCATCTCTTGAGCATCCATTGAGCAGCAAGCCCTACATAGACAGTAGAGAACATAGGAGAAAGACGTGCTCAGCCCCGTGTGTGTGCAGCAGTCACACATGCAACGGGAATATTTACAAGGCAACACATATTTGATGTGCACATTAACCTATTTTAGGAAATATTATATTCCAAAATCTAGGCTAAACAAACTAAATAGATTCAGACAAATTAAAAGGCAATTAATCACATTTCGAAATGTTTCTTCAGTATGTGAAAGAATTCAAAATTGTTTTCATTGGTGAGCAGTTCATTTTTAACAAATCATTAACTAAGAGAATTAGGGGATTGAGGCACTTTGTGTTTTTTTTTTTTTTTTGTAAAGCTATTGCCAATTAAAGCTCTGTCAGAAATGGTCTTTGCCCTCAGCCTTTAGGAATACTTTGAGTCTGACCCTTAAAGTAAATTATAAAACTTTTAAATGAAAATACTGGAGAAAATCTTCATGACATTGGATTTGGCAGTGATTATTTGGATGTGACACCAATAGCACAACCAGCAAAGAAAAAGTAGATAAATTGGACTTCATTAAAATTAAGAACTTTTACGAATCATGGGATACTGTCAGGAAAGCGAAAAAGACAACCTATTGAATGAGTAAAAACATTTGGAAATCATATATTTGATAAGGGTTTAATATCCAGAATATATAAAGGACTCCTAAAACTCAACAGCAAAAAACTCGATTCAGAAATGGGCAAGAGAATTGACTAGACGTTTCTCCAAAGAAGATATATAACTGGCCAATAAGCACATGAAAAGATGCTGAACATCACTACTTATTAGGGAAATGCAAATCAAAACCACAAGGGAATACCACATAACACCTACTTGGATGGCTGTAATTTAAACAACAAACAACAATGGAAAATAAGAAATGTTAACAAGGATTTGGAGAAAGTAGAACCCTTGTGCCTTGCTGGTGAGAATGTAAAATGGTGCAGCCACTGTGGAAAACAGTTTGGCAGTTCCTGAAAAAGTTAAGCACAGAGTTACCATAAGATCCAGCTGTTCCACTCCTAGGTGTATATTCAAAAGAATTGAAAGTGGAGACTCGAACAGATATCTGTACACCAATGTTCATAGCAGCATTATTCACAATAGCCAAAAGGTGGAAGCAAGCTAAGTGCCCATCAATCAGATGAATGGATAAACAAAATGTGCTATATAAATACAGTAGAGTACTATTTAGCCATAAAAAGGAATAAAATTTTTACATATGCAAGAACATGCATGGGCCTTGAAAACATTATGCTTAGTGAAATAAGCCAAACAGAGAAGAACAAATGTGTGATTCCACTTATATGAGGCACCTAAAATAGGCAAATTCATAGAGACAGAAAGCAGAATAGAGGTTATCAGGGGCTGGAGGGAATGGAGTTATTGTTTAATGGTACATAGTTTATGTTGGGAATGATGAAAGTTTTGGGTATAGATTGTGGTGATGGGCTTACAAATGGTTAAAATGATAACTATTATATATATGTTACCACAATAAAAAAATTAAACAAGAGAAATACAAATGTAACATGAATAAGCTAGTCACAGATTGAGAGAAAATATTCACAATACGTATATCTGACAACAGTCTTAAATTCAGAAGCTATAAAGAACTCTCAGTAATTAATAACAAAAGACAAAAGTCTCAAAAATGGGCAAAAGAATTAGACACTTCACAAAAGAAGATACAGGAATAGGCAATAAGCACATGAAAATTTGCTCAGTGTCGTTACTCATCAGAAATGCAAATTAAAACCATACTGAGATGTGGTTCTACATCCATTGCAATGACTAAAATTAAAAAGATGTAACAACACCAAATGTGGTGAGACTGTGGGGCATCGGGTACTTTCACATGTTACTGTTGGAGTGTAAAATGGTACAACCACTTTGGAAAATTGTTTGATTATGCTTATAAGAAACAGGAATATCGTTCCTAAGTATTTACCCAAGATAAATGAAAACTTGTATCCACAAGAGACTTTTACACGAATGTTTACATCCGCTTTAATCATAATGGCCCCAAGCTGGAAATGACAGAAATGTGTCTCAACAGAAAAATGGATAAACAATTTATGGTATGTTCATGCACTGGAATACTATTGGGCGATAAAGAGGGATGAGCTACTGACATGTGCCCACAGATGAATCTCACGTACTGTTGATCAAAAGAAGCCAGGCATGGGCTGGCCTAGTGGCGCAGTGGTGAAGTTCACACATTCCGCTTCTGTGGCCTGAGGTTCACTGGTTCGGATCCTGGGTGCGGACCTACACACTGCATGTCAAGCCATGCTATGGTAGGCATCCCACATACAACGTAGAGGAAGATGGGCACGGATGTTAGCTCAGGGCCAGTCTTCTTCAGAAAAAAGAGGATTGGCAGCAAATATTAGCTCAGGGCTAATCTTCCTCAAAATAAAAAAAAAAAATTAAAATTAAAAAACATAAATTTAAGAAAAGTCCAGGCACACAGGAGTACGTAATGTACAATTCCAATTATAGTAAGGTCAAGCATAGGCAAAACTAATCTAACATGATAGATATTCAGAACTGTGGTTGCTTACGGGCAGTGAGGATTGCCTGGGGAGGGCATGAGGTTGTGATAGTGGATACAAGGGTTTACACATTAGTCAAAACTCATTGAATTGTTCACTTGATATTTGTGTATTTCACTCAAGGTAAATTTTACATTATTAAGAAAATCAAAATACAAATAAAAAGAAAAATACAAACGTGATGCCACTGTATACTCTCCCTCAAATGGCTAAGATCTGAAGCACTCAAACTAGCTTGTATTGGAGAGGATATGTAACTACTGGATGTTTCATGCACTGTTTGCTAGAATGTGAAACGGTGTAACTACTTTGGTAAACAGTGTGGCAGTTTATCAGAAAGTTAAACATACTCATTATTTGACACACCATTTCCACTCTTGAGTTTTGCTCATGACAAGTGAAAACATAGGTATTCACAAATATTTCTATACAAATATTCTTAGCTGCTTTATTTGTAATAGTTCAAAACCAGAAAAATCCAAAGGACCATCAAAAAGTGAATGGATAAACAAAAAGTTTTACCACCATTTAAAAAATGAAAAGACAAGTCATAGATGGTGAGAAAATAATTTCAAATCATACATCTGATAAAAGGCTCATACTAGAATATATAAACAACTCAGTAATTAGAAGACAACCCAGTTAAAAAAATAGGCAAACGATTGGAATACATGTCACCAAAAAATGTACAGAAATGGCTAATAAGCACACAAGTACTTGTATACAAATGTTCATAGCAGTATTATTTGTAATAAAGTGGAAGCAACCTGAATATCCATCAACTCGTGAAAGGATAGACAAGATATGGTATGTTCATACAGAAGAGTGCTTTTCCTCAATAAGAAAGGGACAGTCTACTGATGCATGCTGCAACACACGTGAACCTCAAGGCATGATGCTGAGTGAAAGCCAGTCACAAAAGACCACACACTGTGATGCCATTTTTATAAAATGTCTACAATAGGCAAATCTAAGAGACAGAAAGTAGATTAGTTGTTGCCTGGGGCTAGAGGTAGGAACACGGATTTCCTGCAAATGAGCACAAAAGATCTTGAGGTGATGGAAATGTTGTAAAAGTGGATCATGATGGTTTCCAACTCAGTAATTTATTAAAGATGTTTGAATTGTACATTTCAAATAGGTGCATTTTGTGATATATGAAGTATACCTAAAAAGTAATAAGAATCCCATAGGTGCATGGAGAGCATTTACAATCATTTATTTACACATCAGGTAAAGACTTTAGTTTAGCCTTGAGGTTAATGATGAATAGTGGATCTTTCGAATAACAGAATTAAATATTTATTAAAGGAGACTTAAAAAATCAATAGCATGCATTGTGTATGTATGATCTACACCAAACTCCCAAAATACATCACTGATGATTTTTTAAAACTCAGCTGAGAATAAGCAAAAACTAAAAACAAACAAACAAAAACACAAACAAAATATTAACAAATGGAAAAGACTAGCCAGACTTGGATCTTTGCAACCTATAAAACAAACAAAGGGTTAGTATGCAAAATATAGAAATGCCTCCTTGCAAATCAGAAAGAGGCAAACACTCCAGTATGGAAATGGAAAAGAACTGTAAGCAGATAATTACCAAAAGAGGGAAACTTGATAAATAATAAACATTTTAAAACGTCTTCAGAAGTGACATCAGCAAGATATAACAGGAAGCCCCAGTCCTTGTTTCCACAGAGACACTGACTTAATGATAGCATTTGGCCCAAAGAGCCGTTAATGAGAGTCCAGAAGTCAGTTAAGAAGTCAAGCTCAAAGTCAAGAACAGCCATATTGAAACAGATTAAGAAAGCCATTTTATATCGACCACAATAGCCCTTCCCCTAAGCCAGTCCAGCTTGCAGCTTTTCCCCAGGGAGAGGAAGAGAAGAGTGGGATGTGTCCAATGTTCTGGCTTTTGGGGAGCTGCCTGTGGGACTGGTATCTGTCTTGCCTAACTCTGACCACTGATGGGAACCAGCATGCTTTCAATGCCTGGGGACTGTGGAGAGTTAAAGAGAGTTCAGCTGCTTTTTGCGGCACCAGAGAACTGGCAGAGCTGCAGATGGAGGTTGGCTGAGGTCAGTGTGATTAGGAGAAAGCATCCAACTCACAGCTTTTCTCTTGGGTGGGAGGAAGGTGGGGAGAGAAGAGTGGAATGTGCATCCAGTGTTTCACCTTTTGAAGAGGCTGCCCTAGGGATTGGTTTCTGTCTCCCCTGACTTGGAGCAGTAACAGAACCAGCATAGTTTGATGCCTTGGGAGCTGCAGAAAACAAAAGAACCTATTGGCTTGTTGCAGCACCAGAGAACCTGCAATACTACAGACACCAGAGAGAGGAAGAGATTACAAACTCCTGAAAAAGAAACTGGCAAAACTCTCTAATTGGGAAATTGCATGCACAAACCCAGAGAAGATTTATTCCCAAATAAGGTTTGAAGGACCCCCAGATTCTCCAGCCAGACTGATTAGTGAAAGTATTCCCCTGTAAAAATCCAGTCCGTTAAGACTGGGAGAGGTGACTGTGTCTTCAAATGCATTGAACCATAACAAAAAACAACAAGGCACACAAAGAAACAGGAAAACATGGCCCAATCAAAGGAACAAGATCAATTTTTACAAACCTACTCTAATAAAGAAATGGAGATCTATGAATTACCTGACAAATAACCCAAAATAGTTGTCCTAAAGGAGCTCAATGCAGTATGATAGAATACAGATAAACAACTAAATGAAATCAGAAAGATGATGCATGAAAAAAATTAGAATATCAGCAAAGAGATAGAAATTATAAAAAAACAACCAAACAGATATTGTGGAGCTGAAGAATGCGGTAACTGAATTGAAAAATTCACTAGAGGGGTGTAGACTTGATCAAGGAGATAACTCAAAGATATATCACTTGAAATTAGCCAGTCAGGAGAATAAAAAGAAAAAGGAATGGAGAAAGTTACTTAAACCTAAGGGCTTATGGGACACCATCAAGTGGACCAGTTAAATGCCTTGTGGGAGTCCCTGAAGGAGGGGAGAGAGAGAAAAAAGGACAGAGAGCTTATCAAATCTGAGGAAGGAATTGGACATCCAAATTTAAGAAGCTCAAAGAACTCCAACTAGGATGAACTTAAAAAGGCCCACACCAAGACTTATTGTAATCAATTGTCAAAAGTCAAAGAGAGAGAATGTTGACAGCAGCAAGAAAAACAATTTATCACATACAGGGAAGCTCCCATAAGATTATCAGTGGATTACTCAGAAGCAGCATTAAGACCAGAAGGGAGTGGGGTGACATATTCAAAGTGCTAAAAGTAAAAACCTGGCAACCAAGATTATCGTGTTCTACAAACTGTCCTTCTAAAATGAAAGAGAAGTTAAGACTTCCAGATAAACAAAAGCTGAGGGAGTTCATCACCATTAGACCTGCCTTACAAGAATTGTTAAAGAGAGTTTCAAGTTGAAACAAAAGGACTCTAGACCACAACATGAGAGCATACCAGAATATGAAACTCCCTGGGAAAGGTAAAGGGAGAAACAAATACAAAATTCTGTAATACTGTAATGGTGATGCATAAATTACTTTTAATTCTGATATAAAATATAAAAGATAAAAGCATAAAAATAACTATAACTGTAAAACTATGTTAACAGATACAAAATAGAAAAATATGTAACTTATGACATTAATAACACAAAGCATGGAGGGGATATAAAAGAGTAAACTTTTTGTATGCAACTGAAGTTATCAGTTTAAAATAGATTATTAGAACCATAGATGTATTATGTAATTACCATGCTAACAACAAAGAAAATACCTGTAAAAGTTGCACAAAGGAAAAGGGAATCAAAGCATATTACTAAAAAAAACAAAAATCAACACAACACAAAGTAAGGCAACAAGAGAGAAAAAGGACAAAATGATCAGAAGACATACAGAAAACAGTGAAATAGCAATAGAAAGTCCTTCTCTATCAGTAATTACATTAAATGCAAATGGATTAAACTCTCCAGTCAAAATACATAGAATGACTGAATGGATAAAAAACAAGGTCCAATTGTATGCTGTCTACAAGAAACTCGTTTTAGATGTAAGGATATACATAAGCTGAAAGTGAAAGGATGGAAAACATACTCCATGCAAATGGTAAGCACAAGAGAGCAGGGGTGGCCATACTCAATGGTGAGATACTGAAAGCCTGCCTGCTAAAATCAGGAGCAAAACAAAGATATCCTCTCTCACCACTTCTTTTCAGCACAGTACTGGAAGTCTTAGCCGGAGAAGTTAGGCAAAACAAAGAAAGAAAAGATATCCAAATTTAAAAGGAAGAGGTAAAACTATCTCTATTTGTAGATGATGTGATCTTATATGTAGAAAACCCTAAAGGTTCTGCAGAAAACTGTTGGAAGTGATAAACCAACTCATTAAAGTTGCAGGATGCAAAATTAAGACTCAAAAATCAGTTGCATTTCTCTACACTAACAATTAGCAATCCAAAAAGGAAATTTAAGAAAACAGTCTCATTTACAATAGTATCAAAAAGAACAAAATACTTAGTGATAAACTTAATCAAGGAGGTGAAAAACGAGCACACAGCAAACTACGAAACATTGCTCAAAGAAATAAAATATGGCACAAATAAATGGAAAGGCGTCTTGTGTTGGAAGACTGAATATTGTTAAGAGTCCATGCAGCCCAAAGCAGTTTATAGATAGGATTCGATCTAGAAAAATCCACATGGCATTTTTCTTTTGCAGCAATAGAAAAACATCTCAAAATTCATTTAGAATCTCAAAGGACCCCAAGTAGCCAAAACAATAAAAAAAAAATAAAGAAACAGTGCCAGAGGCCTCACAATTTCTGATTTTAAAACATATAAAGCTACATTCGTCAAAACAGTTTGGTACTGGCGTAAAGCCAGACACATAGACCCTGGAACAGAATAGCAAGGAAGTTGCAAAGAGATATCCATAATATGTAATATATATATAAAATTTTAAAACATTCAATATGTACATATAAAGTCAAAGTGTTAAACTAGACAGAAAGGACCTATGCTGGCTTCATGGGAGTGGGAACTCCTGGGAAGGGCAAGAGCAAATGGGATGGGAGAAGGCTGTGTTAGCTGTAATCAAAACATCTTATTTCTTTAAAATATCAAACAGAAATGTTATTAAAATGTTAGCATTGTAAAATCTGGGCAATGAGTACACAGTTGATGTTATAATATTATGTTTTTCTATCAGTCATTAGTATTTTATAAGAAAACTTTAAAAACTAAAATGCAGTATTACCTGCTCAGAAACTAAAAGTGAACAGATAATATTTGTAATAAGGAAATTACTTCCTGCCTCAGGGTGTTGTTTCCAGATTAACAGGTGCCGTTCATGAGAAAATAGTCATCTCTCATCAGCCTTAGGTTGCTTAGTATTTATTCCTCTTTGCAGTATTTTTTCCCCCTTTATTTACATCCTTTTGCACTCTACTCATATTTGATTATACTGGTCCTTCCAAACTCTTTCCTCAGAATTATCTGTGCTTTTCATTTTCTCATCCTTGGACAGAAGACAGCAGTTCAGAAAGACATCTACACTCTGCTGACTATAAGTAGGAAAGCCTGCTGCAAGATACTAGCTGATATGTGCTTTATAGCTGAAAAACTTCCATTCGTGTCAGGTTGGACCATCTTCTGGGGCAGGTTCATTCCCAAATTCATGACTGTTTCTTCGTGAAAGATGTTTGTTTTTCAAAAACAATATGGACAAATTCCCTGGTGCAAAGCAAAGCCCACTGAAGGGTGTCCTTGCTGGTGCCCCAGCGGGCAGTAGCAGCAAGGCTAAAATGGTGATTGATTTTGTTAGTGGTTTAGGGCGTTCTTAGTCAAAATGTATCTATGATGTAATTGGTAAAATTCTTAACTGAATTTATCAAGAATATGAGATGTGTGTGCTAGTAGAATGTCCCCTGGACACTGACACATCTGATGCATTCCTAATTTGCTCTATTGAATGATGTTTGCTACGGAAGTTTTTTTTAAAGAATTTTAAAATTCAACAAGATAAATTTCTTGCAGATATTTTTCTGAATGCATTGAGTTTTTAGGGAAATTCAGTCTCTTGGATTAAGTTCATTTATACGTAATCAGAAGATTGAATTTAAAAAGCAATTTGATGCCTAATATACTTTTTGAGTCTCTTTATGAGTTTTTAAAGTCCTGCTTTTAAGATCTAAAACCAGGAAGTGTTCTGCTCTCCATCCATAAAAGAACCTGGAGCCCTAAAAGCTTGTTTGAGACTCAGAACTCTAAGTCCACAATTCTCTAGTGAATTATAAATTCACCAAAGTGTGTTCTCGTGTCTTGAGTAGAAACTGATTTCATGAAATCAGGTAGAGAAATGGCGTTGTGATAAGATTTGAAAGAGCTGCCAAACATGCTGGAGCCATTATAGTTCTTCCTGTCATATGTTATAATAATAATTAAAATATGTATCATCATAATATATAAATTTCCCTTATTATATATGTAAAGTTTTCTGTACACTGTCAAGATTTAAAAATCAAAAAAATTGAATCAGAATACAGCATAGTCGGCAAACTACTTTCTGGTGCACTTGAATCCTGATATTCCCATTGTTTGTGAAATGTGAGTTTTATCATTACTTTCCTTCCACTAGTATGACTTCAAACATTGAAGCAACTGAAAGCCTCTCAAACTTTTTAAGCACCATGTAAACAATGCTATATTGGTTTTCTCTGTGGTTTGTGTTTTTCTAGAGGTGACCTACACATTGTTTTTTACTTTTTGCCGTTTGAATGGTTAAAGTTCATTTCAAAAGATTCAAAAGTGTCGTAGAAAATATAGGAATTAATCTAATAACTTTGATGCATAAAGTGTCAGAGGAACCAAAAAAAGAGGAAAATCTGTTTAGTTTCCTTTTGCCTTATTTTTAGAGACCTGATAAATGGTCTTGTCACAGCATTTTAAATAGAGTTTCACTTGCCACCAAGTAAAATCAACAGTTCAGTGACAGAATGTTTAAATTCTCTCTGTTCTTTGCTACAAACCATCTAGAAGGAGCGACATTGTGGACTCTCTGAGCATCATCAGTTTATCTTGTACTTCTGTGGTTTGCTGGAGACGGTTTGGAAGCTTCAATACGACCACATGGGAAGGACGTTTCCAGCAGTATATGGTTACCGTTGAGCCTTCTGCAGTTGAATTCTTGTGCAGAAGTCATTTGGAAGTGCTGCCCTGGTAATCAGTCAAGACCTCATGCTGAGTGTAATACAGTCTGGAAAGTACTGCATAACTCCAAGTATTGAAGTTGGATCTCCATGCTCTGGCAAGCTTCAGATCAAAAGAGAGAGCTGGAAGGCCATGAGCTCTTTGAAGCCCTTCAGAAGATTATCACTTGGCCTGTCTGCGTTTTGGTAGAACCAAGAGCTACCTGAGTTTACATGGAACTTTAGAATTTTTCACGAAAATTATTTTGGACCTTTTTCAGCCTAATTCGGAGATACAATCTGCAGCCCATAAGTTTGAGTGCTTGATAAAAGCCCTTGGTGCCAAGACTCTTTTCCACCTACCCAGGCACAGCGATAGTGTCTGACTCTCCTTCTTTCTTCAAGATGATGAGAGAAGAGTTGCACTCATAGGTCTTTTAGAGGAAGATTGATAAAACAAGGCTGGAGGGCAAGATCACCACCTCCCTGCTTCTTTGTTTCAGAGTTCTGGATTTATTATGAGTACATGGAACTCTCAGGCATATTTTTCCATTTCTCAGACATTCATGGAGTCCTTACTCTATGCAAAATATTCTGTGAGATTCTGTGCAAAATATACACACGAAAAAGCATTCTACATCTCACACACACACACACACACACGCAACTACTTTCCTCCTCTCCTATTCCACCTAGAAAGCTCATATATTCCAAAAACTTAAGGTATTTACAAGTCAAGCTAAGTATGTCTTTTTGTTAACAACTTAGATGTTGGACTCAAAAACACATTAATTTTAGGTCTAAAACCACCTTGATAGTGAGTTTGAGAAGATGTTAGAGCGCTGTGGAAGACAGATGTTGAAGAGACCTCAGTTATTCAGGAAAATGGTAAAGAACAAGAAGTGAAGTTTAGAAAAGATGATTTCAGGAGAAAAGACAGACTTCACATATGAGAAGAAGAAATTGTGTAGTTCAATAAAAAATTATCTCTGAGAATTTTACAGTTGATTATCAACAAAATAATACAGCTAAACTAACAGTTTATAAGAATCAATAGAAATGTAAACCTTAAATACAATTCTATCCTGTTTCCTTCAAGTATTCAGATTATTACTAGAGATTGATATCTCGTTCTGGGGACTGCTACTAACCACGGCATATGGAGATAGAGCAGCATTTCTCAGACTTCAGTACGCATAAGAATCCCCTGGAAAAATGCAAACAGATTCCTTGGCCTCACTCCCAGGGATGCTGATGCTGCTGATTCTGAGGACCATATTTTAAGTAGCTCTGACGTAGAGAAGTTGGACAGATGCTGAAGACTAAAGTGCAAGACCTCTGAGGAACAGCAGCTCTCGTAATCTAGTCAGGAGAGAGTAAGACAACATGTAATGTGAGAAACTAAGTCAAGTGATGGGCTAAGCACATGAATGCCCTAACATTCGCTGTATGCTTCCAGCTCCTAGAAATGACGGGGGAATTTTAACAATTAAAGATATAATACTGTAAAACGAGGGGGGCTTTTGTTGAACCACAGATTATGAGAAAGGCTTAAAATGGTAGATAGTGAGATGTTTTTGAAGGAAAATACCACAGCCCAAAAAGCTTGCGAGAGTGGACTACAGCAAGAGGTAAACATTATTTTGGAGGTGGATTCAGGAAGTAGGAGGTTCCTGGCAGCCAACAAGATAACTTGTTGGACTACTGCAGTAACAGCTGCCAGCCAGCCAGACTGTCATATACTCCTCCTCCTTATCCACTATCCCCAGACAAGAGACAACAGAGGTGTCCTGTTCCTACAAGAAGGAGGGAGGAAGCTTCGGAGGAGAAGCGAGCACCAAATGCCTATCAACTCCCAGAATGCAGTTTATTGGCAACCCCCACCAGCACTACATCCTGACCCTCCCCACAAGTACTGGAGGCAGGCTACCAGAGCCTTCGTGGAGAGGCTAATGTGGAATCCCAAATTCCAGAAAGAACAAATAAACAAAAATCACCAGATATTCATGGAAAACCAACACCATAAGGAAAAATGAACCAAAAGCAACAAACAGAAGATGCAAATACACCAATTAAATGCATTCCCTAGGACAAGCAAGTGGATTTTTTTTAAAAAGGAATAATTGTCCTAAGAATAATAAGAGAAACTATAAAATCCTTGAAATAGGAATAAGTTGGGTTTTTTTTGTTTTTGTTTTTAAAGAGATAACTTAGGAGAAAAGAAGAAAATTCAATAAACAGGCTAAATAGGAGATACAATTGAATAGCAAATAATGACTTAAAAAAGTAAGCCAAGTAGTTCTCCTAGGATATAGTAGAAAAGGACAAAGAAATGCAAAGGAAAGGAAAAGGTTTTTGTTTTTTCCTTTTATATGTAAGAGATCAGAAGGGGACGTCGGGGAAGAAGGTGGGGTAGGAAGTGCCAGGAACCCATCTCTTCACCTAGACGACAATTTTACTGCCAGAATCTGTCTGATGTAGCTGTTTGGGAATTCTGCAGTCTGAAGACTTCAGTGTTCAGGTGAAGGCGTGGCCAGTAAGCTGTGGTTCCCTTCAGCTCTTGTCATGGTGCATCCCCAACCCCCTAGACAGCCGTACCTGCCTTCCTAGACAGGCTCACGGGAACCAGGGTGGGCATTGCTTGATGAATTTTGCGTAGTATCAAAGGAGAATGTGCACAATTATATGAAGCAGCTATTAAAATACTCCTGCCTTCTTAAATTATATGTCTTTGCAGGGCTAAACTCTCTTCATATACTTCAACTAAACCAACATATTGCAACAGATTAGATGCAGAAGTAAATGTAAGAATATAACTGTCAGGCCGGCCCCGTGGCCGAGTGGTTAAGTTTGCACACTCCGCTTTGGTGGCCCAGGGTTTCGTAAGTTCAGATCCTGGGCGCGGACATGGCACCGCTCATCAGGCCATGTTGATGCGGCATCCCACATGCTACAACTAGAAGGACCCACAGCTGAAATATGCAACTATATACTGGGGGGATTTGGGGAGAAAAAAGAAGATTGGCAACAGTTGTTAGCTCAGGCGCCAATCTTTAAAAAAAAAAAAAATCTGTCTTCTTCCAGGCCATACAGTGAAGAGATCTGCAAACGTAAAAGAATGCCGCTCTTCTCACTAAATAGTTTTTGTTTTGTAAAATATAGTTACTGTTTAACAAAAAATACTAGTCATGTTAACTTCTGCTGGGTTTATTATTATTGCTCTTAGTAAATAATTATTTTTAGGTGTCTCTGTTTTAATTTCAAACATGATAAATATTGGTAGTTGTAACCTCGGGAACAAAAGCTCTTTAGTGTTCTCAGTAATTTTTAAGAGTTTAACACTGTTTTGAAACTAAAAAAGTCTAAAAACTGCTGTCCTTTAGTGTCACAATCAACTTGCCCCACCCATGTACACATAACTTCCTACTAGCGTTTTAGTTCTGGACTCTTAAATATAAGCTGACAGGCAATGGTCAGCAGTTACTTAAGGAAATCATTTTAAGCGTACAATATGAAAAAGTTGGAACCAATGAAAATAAAGAAAAAAAGATTATTCAAAGAAAAGAACATCTCAAATAAATTAGTATCGGTGTCCCCATAAAAATAAAAGGTAATATTATATTCATTAAACAAGAACAAGATGCTGTTTAAAAAGAAAAGAACATCCAGAGGATGGAATAAGTAGTTCTTGGAAATTAATAATGAGAGAATGGTAATGGAAAGCATAATAAGAGGATTGGAAGATAAAGTTGGACAGTTCTTTCAAAATCTGCAGCAGTATAGACCAAGAGATAAAAAATAAGAAAGAAAGGACACTCGGTTTCCTTCTGGCAGTGAGAGGCCCAGCAGCCTTGGCTGAGCTGGAAGAAAGATGGCAGCAGCCGTGGGACAGGATTTGGCTCAGCTCATGCATTCAAGCGGCTCTCATAAAGATCTGGCGGGCAAGTATCGCCAGATCCTGGAAAAAGCCATTCGGTTATCTGGGGCAGAACAATTAGAAGCTTTGAAAGCTTTTGTGGAAGCAATGGTAAATGAGAATGTCAGCCTTGTGATCTCTCGACAGTTGCTGACTGATTTCTGCACACATCTCCCTAACCTGCCTGAGAGCCTGAGAGCACAGCCAAAGAAATCTATCATTTCACCTTGGAGAAGATCCAGCCTAGAGTCATTTCATTTGAGGAGCAGGTTGTTTCCATAAGACAGCATCTTGCATCCATATATGAGAAAGAAGACTGGAGAAATGCAGCCCAAGTGTTGGTGGGAATTCCTTTGGAAACAGGACAAAAAGAATACAATGTAGATTATAAACTGGAGACATACCTGAAGATTGCTAGGCTATATCTGGAGGATGATGATCCCGTCCAGGCAGAGGCTTACATAAATTGAGCATCATTGCTTCAGAATGAATCAACCAACGAACAGTTACAGATATATTATAAGGTATGCTATGCACGTGTTCTTGATTACAGAAGAAAATTCATTGAAGCTGCACAAAGGTACAGTGAGCTCTCTTACAAGACAATAGTGCAGGAAAGTGAAAGACTAGAGGCCTTAAAACATGCTTTGCACTGTACCATCTTAGCATCAGCAGGACAGCAGCGTTCTTGGATGCTAGCTACTCTTTTTAAGGAGGAAAGGTGCCAGCAACTTGCTGCTTATGGGATCCTAGAGAAAATGTACCTAGATAGGATCATCAGAGGAAATCAACTTCAAGAATTTGCTGCCATGCTGATGCCTCACCAAAAAGCAACCACAGCTGATGGTTCCAGCATTTTGGACAGAGCTGTTATTGAACACAATTTGTTGTCTGCAAGCAAATTATATAATAATATTACCTTCGAAGAACTTGGAGCTCTTTTAGAGATCTCTGCAGCTAAGGCAGAAAAGATAGCATCACAAATGATAACAGAAGGCCGTATGAATGGATTTATCGATCAGATTGATGGAATAGTTCATTTTGAAACACGAGAAGCCCTGCCAACATGGGACAAACAGATCCAATCACTTTGTTTCCAAGTGAATAACCTTTTGGAGAAAATTAGTCAGACAGCACCAGAATGGACAGCACAAGCCATGGAAGCCCAGATGGCTCAGTGACTCCCTGCAGAACCTCTGTGCACACTACATCTTTTTCCATGTTGTACAGATTGATTTCACTCTCTCTCCAAAGCATTTGCATCATGACCTTACGTATTTCAATCCCTTTTGTGCTGGATTCTATTTAAAGAAGACATTATCAGAGCAGGAAGTACAAGCATTTAAAAATATGTAGTTCCCATGTATTCAGGGTCTCTGTGCATCAAACTAAGATGTTTTGAAAGCTTTTTCTTTAAATGGAATAAGTGAAATATCTGTGGCTGAAAAGTTTGGGATTTGTGATAACTTTGTAGTCATGTAAAACTTAAGTGCTTTGTGCCTCTCCAAATGTGATTATTCTAATAAATGGAGCAGTGAGCCAAAAAAAATTTTTTAAAAATAAAAAAAATAAGAAAGAAAGGATAGAGAACTGTCCAGAAGTTTAGCATCCAAAAAATTGGAGTTCCCAGAAAAAAACAGAGAAAAGAATGGGTAGGAAATTATCAAAGAAATAATCCAAGAGAACTTTCCTGATTTAAGATCTGCTGAGTGCCCAGCACAATGAATAAAAATAAATCCATACCAAAACACATCATTTTGAAAATTTCAAAGAGGATATCCAAGAGCCTCCATGGAGTAAAAATAGGACTTATGCAAAGGATCAGGATTCATCCTAGCATAGAACTCCTCAAGAAGATCACTGGAAGCTAAAAGACAGTAGGACCACTCTTTCACAGTTCTATAGGAAAATGACCAGAACTCTATACTTAGCCAAAGTATCAATCAAATGTGAGAGTAAAATAAAGACATTTTTAGACTTGCAAGGTCTCAAATACTTTACCTCTCTTGTACCTTTTCCCACATAAGAAATATGAACCAAGAAAGAAGGTATGGAATCCAGGAGAGAAGTGTAGGACATCCTCAGGATGGAGATCCCAAGATAATAAGTGTACAGAGGGAGTACAAAGCAACCTGTCCAGAACGGAACAGGTCAAAATGTTCTAGGAGAAATTTCTTTAAGAAGATGAAAATGGTAGAATGTCAGATGTGTTTGAATGTATTACAAGGAGATTACACACTTGGGTGGGAGTTTGGGGTTAAAATAACAATCATTGCAAACAAACAAGGCAAATAACAGTCATTAAACCCAGGGAAAAACAACATATTGAATATTTAAGGAATGAGTTAGGCTTGAAAATGGTTGCCTCTGAGATCAGAAAATGGGGGTGGCAGTGCTCTTTCAAAAGCTGCTGTTTTTCATAAGCTTTGAAGAGCTATTTCACTATATAAGGTAGTTGTATCTATAAGACTGATAAAAATAAAAAAGTTAAAAAAAAGAAAAAGAATATCTGGGCCTCCTACAATGGTCTACAAAAGCCTGACTTCTCCTCCCCTCCCCCCTTCACTGGGGTCTAGCAGCTTGGCCTCCTCGCTGTATAGGGTCTTTGCATTTGCTTTGTGTCTGCCTGCTGCATTTTGCTCCCAGATATACACAGGTTTTGTTTATAGACTTCCTTTAAATCTCTGCTCAGTGTTCCCTCGGCCAATTCTCGCCTGCCTTAATGCGTCAGTGTGCTTTACTTTTCAGTGTGGCACTTGCTGTCATCTGGCATTTCATTCCCTCCGTTGCTAGGCTTTGTCTTTGCTTTTGTATCATGAACACGACAGGCAGCCTTGCATATAGTAAGGGTTCAAAAAATTATTTATTAAATGAATAAAAGCAAATTCACTGAAGAGGACATACAGGTGGGTAACAAACATAAGTACTTGATTTCGGAAGTTATCGGGAAAATGCAAATGAAAGCAATGGGATAATTTTTGTCCAGATTAGCAAGAAATAAAAATACTGAGAAGAATATTACTGGCAAGAGTGGAAAAGTAAACTGGTGGGTTTTGGAAGGCAATTTAACATGCAGATACTCACATGGGGGACAGGTGGGCGTGTGCAGGGTTGCCACTGCAGCTAGTGTCTGTCATAGTGACCGATTCAGAACAACCTGAATGCCTGCAAATAGAGGCACTGTTAAATTACAGAACACATACTCTTTAATAATAGGCAGCAAGTAAAGAAAAATGAGGGACTGTGTGTTCTATATCGTGGTTCCATTTATGTTTCACAAAACAACACTAAGTTTCTAGATTTATGACGATATATATATGAAAATACCTAGAAAAAGATCTAATAGCATACATCTCAAACTTTCATTTTATTGATCTCTAGTTCACTTCTTCATTTAACATCTATGTCTTGAGCATGTAGTATGTGTAAGGAGTTGTCCCCACGTGCTAGGAATAGAGCAGTGAGCAAAACAGAAAAAAGTGCCTGCTCTCGTAGAGCTGATGTGCCAGCAGGGAGGACCAGATCAGGAACAGTAAACAAGTAAATACGATATAGCTCAGTGATGAAAAGGATCCTGGAGAAAAGTGAACCAGGGTGAGAGAGAGAGAGGAAGTACACAGTGGGGTGGGAGGGCACTCGCTGTGTTAAGCTCTGCTATCCAGTGGAGCTTTCTGCAGTAATGGATAAGTCCTGTAAATTTGCACCATCCAATACTGTAAGCGGTAGCCTCACTCAGCTGTTGAACACCGGATCTGTGGCTAGTCCAACTGAGGAGTGGAATTTTATTTCATTTAAATTAATATGAATTTAAATTGCCACATGTGGCTGATTGCTATGGTATTGTTCAGTGCGTTTATATGGGATGGTCAGGGAAGCCCTCACATAAAGCAGCATTTGAGCTGAGACCTATATGAAATGAAGTTAGCCGTGTGTTCCAGGCAGAATGAGCAACAGGGCCTTATCTGGAGTAGTTGGAGGCCTGTAAGGCCAAAGCAGAATGAGCAAGGGTAAGAGTGGAAGGAGATGAAGCCAGAGAAACAGAAGAGGCCCCATCATGGAAGGCCTTGGCGTGTTCTCTGTGTGAGGCGGGAAGCTATGGCAACACTTTGAGCAGACAAGTGAAGTGATTTGACTTTTTAAAAGGTTGCTGGAACTGTGATGATGAACAGTGGGGCTGAGAGCAAAAGCGGGGAGAAGCTTAGGAGGCTCCTACAGTTCCCCAGGCTGGAGGTGATGTTGAATTAAGGGGGCAGTGATGGAAGTGCAGAGAAGGAGTCAAATGAATTGACAGTAATTACCGCTGGAGCAGACAAGGGCCGTGAGAGAAAGGGCGGAGTCGAGAAGGAGCTTGGAAGGCTTTGGCCTCAGCAGATGAGAGATGGAGCACTCGAGGGGAGAGGACATTTGGGGAACCAATTCTGGAGCTCTGTTTTTGGCGTGGTAAGTTGGAGGTGCCTATAGAGAGTTATGCCAAAGACCTGACAATGAGTGATGTTAAAATGGGAACTTTAGCTAGTGTTTCTTCTTAGAGAATTGAGTAAGGGAAGCGAATTCATAGATGATGTTAGGGTAGCCGTCTTTCTGTGAAGGGCAAAAGCAAGTGACCTGTCATCAGTCTTTTCAGCATGAAGATTTTATGTCTTTAATTACATGTGGCTCTAAGATTTGGGTAATTATTTCTTATTTAATCCATAGAATGACTCCTGAACGAGTGAGGGCCCTGTCACGAGTTTGTGTCCCGCTTATTACTCTGCCGGATTTTGAACCCCTGGTGGAGGCGCTGCTCACCTGCCATGGATGTGAACCTCAGGAGGTGCTCTGGCCTGAGTTCTTCGATGCTGTGAGTGAGGCCTTTTTGCTGTAAGTGATGTCTATTTAATAACCTGTCAGCTTTGTTTTTCCTTTTCTTAGAATACTTTAGTATGTTGGAAATGCAGTTTTCAAACTGTTTGCTCTCAGTACCACTTTACCCTTTGAAAGATTATTGAGGATCACAATGAGGGTTTTTTTAATGTGGGTTATATTTATCAATATTTATCACACTTGAAATTAAAACATAAGTTTTTAAAATATGTGTTATTTCATTTTAAAATAACAATAAATTGATTACATGTTAACACAAATAGGTTTTTCTCGGTGAGGAAGATATCCTTGAGCTAGCATCTGTGCCAGTCTCCCTCTGTTTTGGATGTGGGATGCCACCACAGCATGGCTGACAAGTGGTGTGGATCCACACCTGGGATCTGAAGCCAAGAACCCAGGCCGCTAAAGCGGAGCATGCTGAACTTAACCACTATGCCACGGGGCTGGCCCCACAAATTGCATATTTTTATGAAAAACAATAATCTTTTCCAAGAAAAAAAAATGTTTAATAGGAATGGCATTGTTTTACATTTTTGCAAATCTCTTTATTGTCTAACATAAAAGATAGCTAGCTTCCCCTATATAGTCTGCATTCAGTCTGGTGTGATAGGCTGTTTTGGTTAAAGTATATGAAGGAAAATCCAGCCTCACACAGATAATGTAGCTGGAAGAGAGGAATATTTTAATAGCCATCTCAGATAATTGTAGATAGTTTCCTTGGATACCTCACCAGAATTTGAAAATAGTAGTTTCTTAAAGGTTAATTGCAATGTGGAATCTGAAATTATATGAATGAGCTTTTCATCCTGTTAAATGAAAATGTGTTGGTCTATCTTGTACTTTCAATGGATCTTTTGCCCAGGCAGGGTTGCATAGCCTCACGCGTGGTTCATTGGGAAATATTGGTTCATTAAGTTATGCAAATCTTCCAAACATTTGACGTACTCTTTTTACAGTATCAAAATTGACATTCATTCCTCTCACCATTGATCTTATCAGAAATGTCTTTAAGTATTGGGGAGCTGTCAAGCTCATATTGGCAGAAACAAATTTTCCAAGATTCTAATTTCTGTTTAAAAACTCAAATTTAGCGTTGGCTACAAATACTGTCAGTTGTTTTCCTACTAGGATGACTCTGCTAATTTTTGATAAAGTATTTGCCAAACACTTAAGTTTGAATAACCATCATTTGTCTGCTGGTCATGCTTTCAACTAAATTTCCATGAAAAAAAAAAGTGGCTAATTGATCTGGCAGCTCAGACGGTTGCACAGGTGCTTTTCCTCCAGACAACCATAATTTTTATGTCACAGAAGTGCTTTATGCATATTTTCCTTTTCACCACACAGAATTTTTTTTTTATAAAAAGTATTCTTGGGGACCGCACGGTGGTTCAGTTTGCACGTTCCACTTTGGCGGCCCAGGATTTGCCAGTTCTGATCCGGGGTGCAGACCTTTGCACCACTTATCAAGCCACACTGTGGCAGGCGTCCCACATATAAAGTAGAGGAAGATGGGCATGGATGTTAGCTCAGGGCCTGTCTTCCTCAGCAAAAAAAGAGGGGGATTGGTAGCAGATGTTAGCTCCGGGCTAATCTTCCAAAAAAAAAAAAAAGTATTCTCAAGGGTAAAATTTAATGAAAGTAATATTTGATACTGCTTCATCAAACACATTTTTATGTGAAACTGGCAGTGTCTTTACTGTGCGTATGGAGTGGTGAAGAACACACTGGCTGCCGTCCCTGCTTTATTCATGTGAGGCACAGCAGTTTTAAAACACTGTTGCTTTTGCACCATAAGTACAAACATCATGCTCAGGAGAAACCATGAGATTCAAAATAGTTACTGAACACTTTAAGTGTTTGTATACCACATGTATGTATTGCCGGTTTCAGCTAAAAGAACTTCTGTCCTGGGGCCGCCCCGTGGCCCAGTGGTGAAGTTCCTGCGCTCCACTTCGGCAGCCCAGGGTTTCTCTGGTTTGTATCCTGGGCACAGACGTGGCAGTGCTCCTCAGGCCGAGCTGAGGCGCCATTCCACACGCCGCAACTAGAAGGACCCACAACTAAAAGAAATGTGCAGCTAGGTACTGGGGGGATTTGGGGAGAAAAATTAGGAAAAAAAAAAAGATTGGCAACAGTTGTTAGCTCAGGTGCCAACCTTAAAATTAAAAAAAACCCCTCCTGTCCTTAGTTGGTGCTGATACCAGATGAATACAAGCAACACGGCTAGTCCAGCCGTATCTAGAGATTCTGTTTTAAGGCAGAAGTACAGTTCTGTTGATAAAGTATTAACTTATCACATCTATGTTTGAATTATTTAATTCCTTTTTGTTTAGACTCTGAATGATTGGTCTCAAATTGATGCCACAATTAACTAGCACTATAATAGTGTTTGAAAACATTCTATTGAATAAGACACAATAAGGTAAATTATTAACATCTATAAAGCCAAGGGAAAAATAACTTTCCTCCTATTTGCTTTTCGTTCACACAGTTCAGCCCAGTTCCTTTGGAGTAGATGTCTCCCTCTCATGAGTCAGAGAAATCTCTGATGTATTGGTCTCATCTTTTCCCAGTGAAACAGCTGGGGAATGAAAAAGCGAATCTTTTAATTCTCCTTTGTAAAGCTGATGGTCCATTCTCAAATATAAGAAAATATATTATAAATAAATTTTACTTTTGAATAAAATATCATTAAATTCTTTTGAAAATCTAAAAATGTTATATTTATATATAAATAAAAATATAAAATACATATAAATATATTTATATCTAAAATAATTTAAATAAAATTTAGAAAAGTTTTCAAAACATTTGGAAATAGCATTGCAAAGTAAGACAGCAAAGTGTATTCACTTCTTGTTTTGTTTCCATGTTCTTGTTTCCCTTTTTTGTGTCTATAGGAGAAAAATATCAGAATATTTATTTATTTATTTTTATACTTTTTCCAGCTTTATTGGGATCTAATTGACTATGTCATTGTTTACGTTTAAGAGGTACAATGAGTTAATTTGATACAGTTTTATATTGCAAAAGGATCACCACCATAGGGTTAGCTAACAGCTCCATCACGTCACATAGTTACCATTTCTTTTTTGTGATGAGAACATTTAAGATTTACTCTCTTAGCAGATTTCTATCATATACTACAGTGTTATTAACTGTAATCTCCAGGCTGTATATTAGATCCCCAGAACTTAGGAATCTTATAGCTAGAGGTTTGTACTCTTTGACCAACATCTCCTCATTTCCCCCACTCTGTTTCTGTGATTCAGCTTTTTAAGATTCCACGTAAAGTGGTATCATACAGTACTGTCTTTGTCTGAGTTATAGCACTTAGCATAATGCCCTCAAGGTCCATCCCTGTTGTCATAAATGGCAGAATTTCCTTATTTCTCATGACTGAATAATATTCCATTGTATATATATATGTACATGTATATACATATGCATGTACATATATGTGAACTACATTTTCTTTATCCGTTTATCCTTTGATGGACATTTAGGTTGTTTCCATACCTTGACTACTATGATTAATGCTCTCATAGACATGAGAATCAGATATCTTTTTGATATCCTGTTTTCATTTCCTTTGGATAAATACCCAGAAGTGGGATTACTGGATCGTATAGTAGTTCTAGTTTTAATTTTTGAGGAAGCTGCATACTGTTTTCCATAGTGGCTGCACAAATTTTCATTCCCACCAACAGTGCACAAGGGTTCCCTTTTCTCCACATCCTCGCCAAGGCTTGTTGTCACTTCTCTTTTTGACGATAGCCATTCTGATAGGTGTGAGGGGATATTCATTGTGATCTTGATTTGCATTTCCCTGATGATTAGTGATGTTTAGCACCTTTTCGTGTACCTGTTGGACGTTTGTCTGTCTTCGGAAAAAGGTCTGATTCAGTGCCTCTGCCCATTTTTTAATTGGATTGTTTGGGGTTTTTTGCTGTTGAGTTATATGATTCTTTATATATTTTAGATATTAATCCCTGATCAGATATGTGATTTGCAAATGTTTTCTCTCATTCTGTAGGTTGCCTTTTCATTTTGTTGACGGTGTAGAAGCTTTTCACAGTGTAGAAGCTTTTTAGTTTGATGTAGTCCACTTGTTTATTTTTATTTTTGTTGTCTTTGCTTTTGGTGTCAAATCCAAAAAATCATTGCCAAGACCAGTGTCAAGGAGCTTATCTCCTATGTTTTCTTCCAGGAGTTTTATGGTTTCAGGTCTTAAACATTCAATTCTTTAATCTGTTTTGAATTGATTTTTGCATGTGGCATAAGATAGGGGTCCAGTTTCATTCTTTTGCATGTGACTGCCCAGTTTTCCCAGCACCATTTATTGAAGCAACTACCTTTTCCCATTGTATACCCTTGGCTTCTTTGTAGTAATTTAATTGACCATGTATGCGTGGGTTTATTTCTGTGCTCTCTTTTGTTCCATTGATCTGTGTGTCTGTTTTATGCCAATGCCATGTTTTGATCACTACAGCTTTGTAATATAGTTTGAAATCAAGAAGTGTAATGCCTCCAGCTTTGTTCTTCTTTCTCAAGATTGCTTTGGCTATTTGGGGTCTTTTGTGGTTCCATACAAATTTTAGGGTTTTTTTCTGTTTCTGTGAAAAATGCCATTAGAGCTTTGATAGGAATTGCATTAAATCTGTAGATCACTTTTGTTTCTATGAACATTTTAGCAATATTAATTCTTCCCATCCATGAGCACTGAGTATCTTTCCATTTATTTGTGTCTTCTTCAATTTCTTTCATCAATATCTTATAGTTTTCAGTGAACAGATCTTTCACCTCCTTGGTTAGATTTATTCCTAGGTATTTTATTCTTTATGATGCACTTATAAATGGGATTTTTTTTCTTAATTTCTTTTTTAGGTAAATTATTGTTAATGTATAGAAATACAACTGATTTTTGTACATTGATTTTGTATCCTACAGTTTACTGAATCTGTTTATTAGTTGTAACAGTTTTTTGGTGGAGTCTTCAGGGTTTTGTATGTATATCATGTCATCTACAAATAAAGACAGTTTTACTACTCCCTTTCAGATTTGAATGCCTTTCACTTCTATTTCTTGCCTAATTGCTCTGACTAGGACTTCCAGGACTATGTTGAATAAAAGTGGTGAGAGTGGGCATCCTTGTCTTGTTCCTGATCTCAGAGGAAAAGCTTTCAGGTTTTCACTATTGAGTATGTTGTCAGCTGTGAGCTTGTCATATATGCCTTTTATTATGTTGAGGTATGTTTCCTCTATATCCACTTTGTTGAGAATGTTTTTCGTGAATGGATGTTAAATTTTATCAAATGCTTTTCTACATCTATTGAGATAATGATATGAGATGATTTTTTTATCCTTCACTTTATTAATGTGGTGTGTCACTGTGACTTGCAGATGTTGAACCATCCTTCTGTGCTGGGTCATTGTGTATCATCCTTTTAATGTATTACTGAATTTGGTTTCCTAATATTTTGTTGAGGATTTTTGCATATTCATCCTGGATATTGGCCTGTAATTTTCTTTCCTTATAGGTTTTTGCATCGTTTTGGTAGCTGAGTAATGCTAGCCTTGTAAAATGAGTTTGGAAGTGGTCCCTCCTCTTCTATTTATTGAGAAGATTTTGAGAAGGATTGGTATTAATTCTTCTTTAAATGTTAGTAGAATTCAGCAGTGTAGCCATCTGGCTGGACTTTGTTGGGAATTTTTGATTCCTGGTTCAGTCTCCTTGCTAGTAATTGGTCTGTTCAGATTTTCTGTTTCCTCATGATTCAGTCTTGGTAGGTTACATGTTTGTAGGTTACATGTTTGTAGGAATTTATCCATTTCTTCTCAGTCGCCTGATTTGTTGGTGTATAATTGTTCATAGCAGTTTCTTATGATCATTTGTATTTGTGTGGTATCAGTTTTAAAAACTATCTCCTCTTTCATTTATAATTATTATTTTATTTCTCTCTCTTTTTTCCTGGTTAGTCTAGCTTATCAATTCTTTCTTTCATGGAGTGTGCCTTTGGTTTTGTATGTAAAAGTCATCATCAAACTCAGGGTCATCTTGGTTTTCTCTTAGGTGGTTTTTTTTTTCCTAAGGAAGACTAGCCCTGAGCTAACATCTGCCACCAATCCTCCTCTTTTTGCTGAGGAAGTCTGGCCCTGAGCTAACACCCGTGCCCATCTTCCTCTGCTTTATATGTGGGACGCCTACCACAGCATGGCTTGCCAAGCGGTGCCATGTCCGCACCCAGGATCCGAACCGGCGAACCTCGGGCCGCCAAAGTAGAATGTGTGAACTTAACCGCTGCGCCACTGGGCCAACCCTAGGATCCATTTTGAGTTAATTTTTGTGAAGGGTGTAAGGTCTGTGTCTAGATTCTTCTTTTTGCATGCGCATGTCCAGTTGTTCCAGTATCTTGTGTGAAAATACAGTCTTTACTCAATTGTATTCCCTTTGCTCCTTTTTCAAAACTCAGTTGACTATATTTATTTGGGTCTATTTCTGAACTCTGTATTCTGTTCCATTGGCCTAGTTTTCAATGCCACACTGCTTTGAGTACCATAGCTTTATAAGAAGTCTTAAAGTCAGTCCTCCAACTGTGTTCTTCTCCTTCAATACTGTGTTGAGTGTTGGGGTCTTTTGTCTCTCCATATAAACTTTAGAATCAGTTTGTTGACATCCACAAAATGCTTTGCTAGAATTTTGATCGAGATTACATTGAGTTTATTGATGAAGTTGAGAAGAACTGACATCTTGACAATTTTGTTCTTTCTATCCATGAATTTCTCTCCATTTGTTTAGTTCTTTGATTTTGTTCATCAGAGTTTTTTAGTTTTCCTCATATAGATCCTGTACATATTTTTGTTAGATTTATACCTCAGTATTTTGTTTTTGGGGATAGTAATGTAAATGTTCTTTTCTTTTTTTTTTTTTTTGAGGAAGATTAGCCCTGAGCTAACTACTGCCAGTCCTCCTCTTCTTTTTGCTGAGGAAGACTGGCCCTGAGCTAACATCCATGCCCATCATCCTCTACTTTATTTGTGGGACGCCTACCACAGCATGGCGTGCCAAGCAGTGCCGTGTCTGCGCCCGGGATCCGAGCCAGTGAACCCCGGGCTGCCAAGAAGCAGAATGTGTGAACTTAACCGCTGCACCACTGGGCCGGCCCCTGGTATTTTCTTTTTAATTGTAAATTCTACTTCTTCATTGCTGGTATATAGGAAAGTGATTGGCTTTTGTATTTTAACCTTGTATCCTGCAACTTTGCTATAATTGCTTATTAGTTCCAGGAGGTTTTTTGTCAGTTCTTTTGGATTTTCTACATAGAAGAGCCTGTCATCTGTGAACAAAGACAGTTTTATTTCTTCCTTCCCATTCATATACCTTTTATTTCCTTTTCTGTTCTTATTGCATAAGCTAGAATTTCTAGTATGATGTGGGAAAAGGATGCTGCCTGGGGAGATCTTTGCTTTGTACCTGATCTTAGTGGGCAAGATTCAAGTTTCTCACCATGAAGTATGATGTTAACTAGAAATATTCTTTATCAATTTGAATAAGTTCCCCTCTATATCTAGTTTACTGAGAGTTTTTCTATTGAATGGGTTTGGATTTTATCAAATGCTTTTTCTGCATCTGTTGATGTGATTTTTTTTTTTTAGCCTGTTGATATGATGGGTTACATTAATTAATTTTCAAAGTTGAAGCAGCCCTGCATACCTGGGAAAAATTCTGCTTGGTCATGATGTATGATTCTTTTTATACATTGTTGGATTCAGTTTGCTAGGGAAATTGTCCCTTGGTATCTGTGAGGAATTCCAGGACCCCCTATTTGTACCAAAATCTGCAAATGCTCAATTCCCTTAACGTAAAATGGTGTAGTATTTGCATATAACCTATACACACATTCTCCTATATACTTTAAATCATCTCTAGATTATGTATAGTACCTCATACAATGTAAATGCTATGTAAATGTTATTATACTGTTTTGTTTAGGGAATAATGACAAGAAAAAATGTTCAGTACTTGTTCAGTACAGATGCAGCCTTGTAGGCCTTTCAATCCATAGTTAGTTGAATCCGTGGATGCCGAACCCATGGATTTGGAGGGCTGGCTGTACTTTGTTGAGGATTTTTGTACCTGTGTACCTCTAATTCTTATTGTGTTCAAGAGAGATATTGGTCTCTAAGTTTGCTAGTAATGTGTTTGTCTGCTTTTGGTATTAGTGTAATTCTGGCCTCCTAGAATGAGTTAGGAAGTATTCCCTCTGCTTCTATCCTTAGAAAGAAATTGTAGAGAATTCCTATCATTTCTTCCTTAAATCTTTAGTTGAATTCAGCAGTGAGTCTATCTAGGCCTGGTGCTTTCTGTTTTGAAAGGTTATTAATTGTTCATTCAATTTCTATAATAGATATAAGCCTACTCATTCTGTTTCTTCTTGTGTGAGTTTTGGCAGATTGTGTCTTTCAAGGAATTGGTCTGTTTCATTTAGGTTATCAAATTTGTTGGCATAGAGTTGTTTATAATGTTCCTTTATTAGCCTTTTAATGCCTGTAGGATCTGTAGTGATGTCGCCTCTTTCATTTCTGATGTTAATAATTTGTGTCCTTTCTTTTTGTTTTTTAGTTAGCCTGGCTAGAGGTTTATTGATTATATTGATCTTTTCCAAGAACTAACTTTTTGTTTCATTGATTTTTCTCTGTTGAGTTCCTGTTTTCAATTTCATCGATTTCTGCTCTAATTCTTTTTTTTTTTTTTTTGGAAGATTGGCACCTGTGCTAACATCTGTTGCAATCTTCTTTTTCTTCTTCCTCTTCTCCCCAAAGCCCCCCCAGTACACAGTTGTATATTCTAGTTGTGAGTGCCTCTGGTTGTGCTGTGTGGGATGCCGCCTCAGCATGGCCTGATGAGTGGTGTCATGTCCATGCCCAGGATCCAAACCGGCAAAACCCTGGGCCGTCAAAGTAGAACACGCGAACTTAACCACTCGGCCATGGGGCTGGCTGCTCTAATTCTTACTGTTTCTTTTCTTCTGCTTACTTTGGATTTAATTTGCCCTTTTTTTCCTAGTTACCTGGTGTGGAAACTTAGATTATTGATTTTAGATCTTTCTTCTTTTCTAAATATGTATTCAGTGCTATAAGTTTCCCTCTAAGCACTGCTTTTGCTGCATCCCACAAATTTTGATGTTGTGTTTAATTTTCATTTAGTTCAAAATAATTTTATATTTCTCTTAAGGTTTCTTCTTTGGTCCTTGTATTATTTAGGAGTGTGTGGTTGAATCTCCATGTAATTTAGGATTTTCAAGTTCTCTTTCTGTTATTGATTTCTAGTTCAATTCCATTGTGGTCTGAGAGCAGACGTTGTATGAATTATATTCTTTTAAATTTGTTAAGCTGTCTTTCACAGCCCAGGATGTGATCTGTCTTTGTGAATGTTCTGTGTGAGCTTAAGAAAAATGTGTAATCTGCTGTTGTTGGATGGAGCAGTCTATAGATGGCAGTTATATCCAGTTGATGGTTCTTTTGAGTTCAGCTGTGTCCTTACAGATTTTTTGCCTGCTGAATCAGTCCATTTGTGATAGAGGAATATTGAAGTCTTCAACTAAAATAGTGGATTCGTCTATTTCTCTTTGCAACTCTATTATTTTTTTCCCACATAATTTGACACTCTGTTGATAGGCATATGCAAGTTAAGGATTGTTATGTTGTCGTGGAGAATTGACCCCTTTATCATTGTATAATGAGCTTCTTTATTCCTGATAACTTTCCTTGCTTTGAAGTCTACTGTATCTGAAGTTAATATAGCTACTCCTGCTTTCTTTTGATGAGTGTTAGAATGTATATTTTTCTCTATCCATTTAGTTTAATCTGTATGTGTCTTTATATTTAAAGTGTGTGTCCTGTAGATAGGTATAGTTGGGCCTTGTTTTCTGATTCACTTTGTCAATCTCTGTCTTTTAATTGGTGCATTTAAACCATTGAGGTTCAAAGTGATTATTGATATAGTTGGGTTAATATCTATTACATTTGTTACTGTTTTATATTTGTTGCCCTTGTTATTTGTTCCTCTTTTTGTCTTCCACTCTTTTTTGTTACCTTTTGTGGTTTTAATTGAGCATTTTATATGATTTTATTTTATCTCCTTTCTTAGCATATTTGTTACATTCCTTTTTTTTTTTAGTAATTGCCCTAGAGATTGCAGTATACATTTATAGCTAATCCAAGTCTTCTTTCAAATAACACTATACCGTTTCACAGATAGTGTAAGTACCTTATAATAACAAACCAATCCTAATTCCTCCGTCCTGTCCCTTGTATCATTGCTGTTATTCATTTCACTTATATATAAGCATAAATAAGCATATGTAGATAAACATATATAATTGGATACATTGTTCCTATTATTATTTTGAACAAACTGTTGTCTGTTACATCAATTAAGAAAATGAAAAATAAAAGTTTTTATTTTGCCTTCAGTTTCAGTGCTCTTTATGTCGGTCTGAATTTCTGACCTATATTATTTTCCTTCTCTCTAAAGAACTATTTTTTAACATATTTTGCAAGGCAAATCTACTGGCAGCAAATCTCCTCAATTTTTATTTGTCTGAGAAAGTCTTTATTTCTCCTTCACTTTTGAAAAATAATTTCACAGGGTACAGAATTCTGGATGGTGGTTTTTTCCTTTCAACACTTTAAATATTTCACTCCATTCTCTTCTGGCTTGCCTGGTTTCTGAGAACTTGGTTGTAAACTTATCTTTGCTCCTCTATAGGTAAGATTTTTTTTTCCTCTGGCTTCCTTCAGGATTTTATTTTATCTTTGATTTTTTTTGTACTTTCAAGATGATATGCCTAGGCGTAGTGTTTTGGAATTTATCCTGGTTGATGTTCTCTGAGCTTCTTGGATCTGTGATTTGGTGTCTGACATTAATTTGGGAAAATTTCTAGTCGTTATTGTTTCGAGTATTTCTTGTGTTCCTTTCTCTCCTCCTTGTCCTTCTGCTGTACCCATCACCTGTATGTTACATCTTGTAGTTGTCCTACATTCCTTGCGTATTCTGTTCTGGTTTTTTCAGTCTTTATTCTCTTTTCTTTTCAGTTTTCAGGGTTTCTATTGATACATCTTCTAGCTCAGAGGTTCTTTCTTCAACCAGTTCATTAATAAGCCTATCAAAGGTGTTCTTTATTTCTGTCACAGTGTTTTTTACCTTTAGTATTTCTTTTTGGTTCTTTCTCAGGATTTGCATCTGTCTGCTTACGTTGTTCCCCTGTTCTTGCATGCTGTCTACTTTATCTATTAGAGCCCTTAGCATATGAATCAGAATTGTTTTAAATTCCCACATTGATAATTCCAACATCCCTACCATGTCTCTTTCTGATGCTTGCTCTGTTCTCTTCAAATTATGTTTTTTTCTTTTTGATGTGCCTTGTAATTTTTTGCTTGATAGCTGGACATGACGTACTTGGTAAAAGGAACTGGTGTAATATGGCTTTCTGTAATGTGGTGGTGACGTGGGAGGGGAAGCCTTCTGTGGCCTTATGATTAGTGAATTTATGCCTGTGGACTGTGAGCTTCACAAGTTTCTCAGTTTTTTCTGCCCTCTTAGGTGGGACAGGATGGCTAGAGTGGCCGGAATTGGTTATTTGCCTTCTCCAGGTCAGTTAGGCTCTCATGACACCCGGTAGGTCAGGCTTTGGTTAACTGGTTTCCCTGAGGGCAGGCCTGCTTAGGAAGAACAGAGTGCTAGGTTGTGTTTGAAAATGGGTCTTTTTCTCATCTTCCTGCCTAAAGCAGAGTGGATTTTTCTCCAGTATTTACTGTAAGAACGTGGTTGAGCACTTGGAGCTCACAATATTATCTCACAATATTTTTGGGGCCCCTCTATGACCAGGTCCCCCTTGAGTTTTTAACTCTCAGAGTTGTCCACACTAAGTCTCCAGCCATTTGCTAATTACAGTTCATGTTTTCCTCCCGAGCACTGGTTCCTATGATGGTTTCTGCTTGCAGATCTCTGCTCCAGTAAGCCATGATTCCCTGTATTCACTTATCTGCCTCTCTGGTCTTGGGGGCCGAGGTTTGCCCTGTGTCCTCTCCTCTCTTAAGGATGCGAGAAGAGTCGCTGATTTTTTAGTCTGTTCTGCTTTTTACCTGCTGTTAGGACAGAGTGGTGACTTCCAAGCTCCTTACATGCAGAACAGGAAACCGAAGTCTCTATATGCTGCATTTTAACAAATATAACTACAATATCATTAATATGTCTAAAAATTGACACTAATTTATTATCATCATCACATATTTAGTCAGAGAGTAAATTCTCTGATTGTCTCAATTTTTTTTCAATTGGTTTGTTGGAATCAGAGTCCAAAGTCCACACGTTGCACTTGGTGGATAGGTTTAAAAGTCTCTTTCAATCTGTAGGTTCCCAATCCCTCTTGTTTTTGTTTTGCAAATTATTTGTTGAAGTAATATGGTTGCTTTTCCCTACTCTTATGTTATAGAGCATTCTCCCATCTTGAGTGTGATAAAGGGTGCAACCAACCACTCCACTGACTTAAGATGCTCTTGCAATTTCTGTATGCAGCTGGGTCTATAGTATTATTTTCTTTTTCTTTGGCCTGTTGTATATTCATTCACCAGTGCAACTTCGTCTTAATAGTAGAGTCTTTCTAACAATGCCTAATATAAAATAGAGCTGGTTCCCCCTCATTTCTCTTCTTTTTCACTGTATTTCTGGCTATTGTTCCTTGTTTTATCTTTTAAATAAACTTTGAAATCAACTTGTCTAGCTTCAGGAAAGACGGCTAATGTTATCTGGGGGACGGTTCATGCTAAATATATAGATTAACTGAGGGGGAACTGGCGTCTTTATGATGTTAAGGCTTTCTGTCCACCTGGCCAAGAACGCTTATGTCTTTCATTTATTCAGGTTTACTTTCTTGAGCTTAGGGGAGTGTTTTATATATTTTCCACATATAGGTTTTAGACATTTCTTATTCCTAAAGTTTTATTGTGTTGTTGATTTTGTTTTGGATTTTTGGCCGTGCTAAGTATATTTTCTCCCCATCTTCAAATTGGTTTTTGTTATGTCATTGCATCTGGAAGATGAACAACATCAAGACCTCAAAAGCTTTCGTTCAGAGGAAGTAGTTACCAGTAGAGTGTTTGCCTTTTTTTCATATATAATTCTTAAAAATTAGAATGTATATTTTAATTTCATTTTATATGAAATGTTATAATGCAGAAATTTGTTGAGGTAAGATTTAGAAAGAGAAATGGAAGGTTAAATCATTTAATGTTTAAAAAAAAGGTCAGAACATAATTTTCATGGTTAAAAAATAGGTAGTCTTTTTCTCTACCTGCTCTAAACCTCTGTCAAAACTTACCTAAGAAGTCTGAATTTCCTGAGGAGTCTGATCTGTTTTCTGTATTATTTATGTAAAATACTGAGTGGTAATCAATTTGGAAGTGAGTATGATGTGATGAGTATGCTCCACACACACATGCCCTTCTCGTCATCTACCTGAGGACACACTTTGGATTCTAATGGCTTACCCCACCAACTTTCATTTTTCACGCTCCCAAGCAATTTTTCACAGTATTTACTTTTAAGTAAAATGTTCTTTTCTTTCACCTTGGTAGCTCTATTTCTGATTTATTTAGTAATACATTACATCAAAGAATATGCTTTTAGCAACCTCTATTTCCAGTCTGACTTTTTCAACAAGAGTTGAATTAAAGGGAAACGGGAGGAGAAGGCCCCTTGGTATCCTCTGTGAAGCCCCACAAAGCTGTTTCAGAAATTACTGGCAGTGAGGAAGAGATGTGCTTAGAGAATTAGCCACTCTTACTCCATTCGCAGTGCTCAGATGGAAAGCTAAGGGCAACAGCTCCATGAGTAGGCCCGCATTCCTTTGCTATTTATTTTACTTGTGATAGCACATTCTCCCTCAGCAACTAATAAGATTTATTTGGTTTGGAAAATTATGTCTGCTAATCCATAGGGGACAGACTGTCCAGAAATGCTGGGTGGTCTTCAACTTGTCCAATTCCTATGGCTTCAGCTCAGCAAGTTCCTCAAGCAGTGGCGTAAGGGCTGGAGCCTTTCCATGGACACTTTCCCATAGACAGAGCGTCCCAGCCACATGTTGACATGGGGAAGCTGATACAATCAATCACTGCAAATTACCACCCCCACACCCAACACCCCTCTTCCTCCAGCCCCTTGAACATGTGCTACGTGGTCATTTAGAAACCACATACTTTCTTTGACCAATGTGCCCTGCCCTGTGTTTAGCCTTCCAACTCTTTGCTTACCACAATACGCCAGTGGAATTTCATCTGTTATACAATTGGCTGGGTGTCTTTGGCCTTGGCTTCCAAATACAGTCATGTATTTTCAGAAATGGGCTGCCTATCTTCTTTTAAACAGCAGTTGCTTGCCCCCCTCTGCAGTTTAGCTAACCTAGAGGAACTTTTTCATTTCTTGGCCTGAATGTTAAACCTAACTTCTGTCTGTCGCTGGGGCTGCCATCATAGCCACCTGCAGGCTGCAGATTGTGTAAAACCTTTGTGGGAGTGCTGCTGAAATCCTTTCATAAGTCTGTGGAGTACAAGTAATTCAGTATGAGATTCCCTGTAAGGTAAATCTAAATCCACTGCTTCAAAAATATTGAGAAGTTGTTTTTTCTACATCCTGGAATGAATGAGCCAATGAACAAATGAAAGAAAGAGTGGATGCATGACTGATCAACCAGCTGACCTCACTGGGTAACTGTGAGTGTGGAATAGGGTGACCAGATAATCTATAATCTAGACCATAACACTTTTGAGAGTTAAAAGGGGTGCCTTTTATAATTTTAGTGGAATAACAGACATAAACCTGTCTCATGCACACTGGGACATATTTAAATGGGTCCACTGCCTGTCATAAGCTTAGCATAGTGTCTAGCACCTAGAGTAAAAACTCAATAACTACTAGCATGTTGCTATTATTATTATTGACTTTCATAATAATTATTCTATTTTTGATAGTTTTATTAGGTTTTCTCAAGCTTAATTCTTTTCCTCCTAATGAAAATATCACTGAACTAAGGCCAGATGTAGCCTAAATTCCCATTGCTGAAAGAGCTAATACAGCTTCCGAAGATGCTTAGTAAGAAAAGAAAATAAATTATAAGAAAAGGCTGACCTTCAGCCAAGCTTCTAGTTTTGTGTTTCTTCAGCTCAGATAAGAAAATAAATGTTGTCAAATAATATAGATGAGTGTCTGAGCAAGGAAAGGCTAGTGTAATACCAGAGACAGCAAATTAGCAAAGAATCAGAAGTAACTAAAACTCCCATTTCTGTTCATCTGTTTATTGAGACCACCTGACATCCTCTTTTTTTTTTTACCCTAATAAGGTGTGGTTACGAAGTTAGTCACTGAAAATTTACTTTTCCAATAAGAATTTGCTGGTATTGGTTTGTAATGGACATTCCAGTAGGTTTGGGTGTGGGTATTTCCTTCGCGTTGCTGCTCTTTGCTTTGAGAAGTGATTTCTCTGCACGTGTAAGTCTTAATAATGGCTCAGGTCCCTCAAACTGGATATACTTCTTAGATCAAGTTTTCATGGAAATGCACCCTTGGGATGTAATAGAGATTTTCTTTCCCGTTTCTTGGAATTAAGTGGTTCTGAGAAAAGTTGATCCCTATTTTTGTGGGCTCCTCGGCAGCCCAGACAGCCCTGATACCTTTCTGGTTTGGAAAGGCAGACACTGTGCATTTGTCTCGAGTGAGGAAACTGCTTCCTCTCTTCCTCCTCCATCTTCCCTACCGACGGGCACCGCCTTCAGCAGGGACCATTCTTGCAAAGAATTGAATTCCATATAAAACGTTTAGAAACTAAATTATTTAATAAGCAGCTGGACCAATTTCTTTACCTACTACCTCTGTTTAGAGACGATGGGGCAAACAAATGCCTTGCTAAATTGAGTATTTGGGGGGAATTAAGTACAGTTTTCCGAATGTCAGGAAGGCATCTGTCTAGAAGAGTCTAAGAGCAGATGTTGGACAGGGCAGAGTGTCCTGTCTAGGCTCTCCTGCTTTGTGTCAGAAATTGTTACCGAAACGCAGATGTTGTACATATAAGGACTGACTGGGTGCCTATCCTGAATATGTTAAAGGAGAAAATTACAATGTATTACACATAAGTCGCAAACACCCTATCATTTTCCTAAAACATAGCTATAACACAGAAAACTTCCCGTGATTAGGTAGGAATTTTGGAGAGCCAAGTTTTTATCTTATCCTGTTTTCCTTGAATTTGTCATTTTGATCACTATCCAGACTAGATGGTTGGGATAAGTATAGTTAGATGAGAAAAAAGACAGCCTTAGAGTTTCGATGACTAACACATGTTGAGTAGAATGAAATTTTTCAGTGTCCCTAAAACATTTTTTAATTTTTTTTACTTTATTGGCTTTTCTTTTTTTTAAAGATTGGCACCTAATGTAACATCTGTTGCCAATCTTCTCTTTTTTTCTTTCTCCCCAAAGCCCCCCAGTACCTAGTTGTATATTCTAGTTGTAGGTCCTTCTGATTGTGCTATGTGGGATGCTGCCTCAGCATGGCTTGATGAGCAGTGCCATGTCCGTACCCAGGATCCGAACCCGTGAAACCCTGGGCCACTGAAGCGGAGTGTACGAACTTAGCCAGCCGGCCACAGGGCTGGTCCCACTTTATTAGCTCTTTAAAATTTCCACAGAAATATACATTGATTTTATCAGATCAAACAATACAATACAGAAGTATGTACAGAAAATGTCAATTATTCCCTCCTTATCACCCGCCAGTACTTCTGGTAACCATACCTTATACCCTTGTAAACATATAGAAATCTATATGAAATAATTGTCTCTCTTTTTTTAAGTAGGTTTTTTTACCAAGGTATCTTGGATATCCCTCAAGGGATATACTTCCAGCTCATTTTTATAAAATAGGAACATGTTCCCTGATATGAACAGACCTTAATTTATTCAATTATTTGCCAATGGATGCATTCAAGTTGTTTCTAATTTTGTCTTTATAATATTGCTGCAGTAAATATCCTCCAACTGATGCTTTTATTTCAGCCAAACAGATTCACAAAAATATGGTTACAAAGGCCAAGGATATGTGCATTTTATAACTTATTAGGTGGCTCCACATGACGTAACCAAACGGCAAAGTCGTTCCCTGTCCTGCCTCTGAGGGGCCTGTCCCGACAGCGCCTTTGGTGCTGGGTGCTGTCGTTCCTCCAAACATCTGCGAACGCAAGGGGGAAAAATGACGTCTCCTTGATGTGTGTGTTTACCTTTCTTTACTGTTAACGCAGTTGAAAGTAGGCGTATTTTTATTGGCCATTTGCATTTCTTCTTGTGTAATTTGCCTTTTTTTCCTGGTTTTATTGAGATATAATTGACATATATTGTAATTTGCCTTTTTTATTTCAGAACCAACGTGGTACACATTTAGAACATTGTATATAATATGAATGTGTTGGTTCAACCAAATTCTGTCATTCAAGTATATTAAAATCATATTGCTTTGGTGATTTCTTCACCCAACATTGATTATAAACAGTTAAGTCTTTGATGTTTTAGAGAAAAATAGATTTTTTGTTAATAGATGATTCAAATATTAAACATACATCCATAAATTTAATCATTCACAGCAATTATAGAGTATGCTCTGAATCAAGGGTAATAAAAAGACAATTGGTACCATGCACATTTTTCACACTGTATCTGAGAAGAGAACAAAACTGTTGTGTACTTACTGGCTTGAGTATAGAACTATTGCAACTCTTCTGTCAATTTGTAACTAAACAGGATCTTTTAATTTAGATAATTGATGGTACTGCCATTTTACAGTGACTTCCTTTTTCCATTTGTTCATATTTAATACTGCTCGTTCTCAGCAGCTCATACCTTTGTGCTGCTGGGCATTGCCCAACCCGTGACCTAATGGTAGAAATCACACTTAATGCACACAGCTGCTCAGAGAACTTAGGAATGGTGCCGCCTCTGAAGAACTTACTAACGTGAGAAACTTTTCTAACGATGGACATATTTATTTCATATGGATTCTGGAAAAGATAAGGTGTGGTGAGAGCAGGTCAAGACATCCCTGCAGCGTGGGGCGGGGAAGCCACTGAGCACAGGCTCTCCCCCTTGGGCCTCAGAGCTTGCCCATCCCTCGGGGCTGTCTGGCTCAGTGACAGAGGCTACAGGCACTCTCCCTCCACTCCCAAGGGGTGTTCTACTTCTTCTAGAAAGCTGGACAAAACCCCTTTTCCAGGGGTCTGTTAATGTGGCTAAAATTGGCTGACAACCTGGACTTTGAAAAGACTTCCCTAAGCACCAAAGGGAGTGAACACAGGGTCCAGGCATCTGGCTCACCCGGAAATGCCTTCTGTACACTCCTCTGGGCCCAAACCCCATTTTCTGAGCAGTACCCTCCGCTCTCCTACCTGCAGAGGTAGAGAGGCTTATATATAACCAGAGGCTCAGGACCAACTTTAGCATCAGACTTTATGGGTTCAGTTCATAGCTGTGAGTCCTTGATCCCTCTCTGACCTCAATTGCCTTGTCTCTAAAATAAGGATAATAGGGGCCAGCCCAGTGGCGTAGTGGTTAGGTGCACCCACTCCACTTCAGCGGCCCGGGGTTCACAGGTTCAGATCCTGGACATGGACCTACACACTGCTCCTCATGCCATGCTCTGGTGGTGTCCCACATACAAAAAATAGAGGAAGATTGGCACAGATGTTAGCTCAGGGCAAATCTTCCTCCAGCCAAAAGAGGAAGATGGGCAACGGTTGTTACCTCAGGGCCAATCTTCTTCACCAAAAAATAAATAAAAATAAAATAAGGATAATAATGATGCCTGTTTTGTAGAGTTGTTATGATTAAAATACAAGTGAAATGTTCAGCATCATTCCAGATAAGCCCTTAATAACTGGCAGCTACTGGTCTCTCAGCCTCTCCATCTCCTGTGCATCTGGCCTATCTGCTGTCAGCCTTGCTGTCCTAAAATACCACCTTCCACAAGCAAGAACACCCCCACACAGCCTCCTGGTGTTGCTCCCCTCACGGCTGGCCCTTGGAAGGCCTGTCTGCAGTCCCGGCCGCGCTTCCCCCTCCTCTCCTCACTGATTCTGCTTTTGTCTTCCATCATACCATCGAAACAGTATTCCTAGGGAGGTCACGAAGGGCCTCCCCAACGCAGCACTCGTGGTTCCATCCCTGTGTCCTCAGTCTCAGCAGTGTTGGTTACTGCCGTCTCTTCCTTGGTGACACGTTCTCTGCCTGTGTGGCACTCCTCAGGACACAGACCTAGGACCTCTTCTCCCCCGACTCAGACCTCTCTCCCTTGGGGTCCTCCTCCATTCTCGTGCTGTTCCACACCAACTGACAGCTCCCTAATGTGTATCTTCAGCCCAGACCAGTCCCTGAAACTTTCAACTTGGATATTCCAGGACCTACCTTATATCTCTGTTTGTGCCTCAGCCATTCTAAATTCACATACTCCAAACTGAGCTCTTAGTAAATCCTTCACAAATCTTATCTTCCTTTCTTTCCGTCTGAGTAAATGGTATGTCCGTCTACCTCATTGCTCAAGAAACTTGGGACAACCTTGATTCCTGCCTCACCTTCACCACCTCTCATGAAATTCGTTGCCAGTTTCTCTTGACAGTACTACTAAAATAGATTTCAGGTGCTCTTCACTCCTTCTCCACTGCCACCCGGGTCCGGCCAGCACCAGCTCCCCCTGCACTTCTGTTCTGCCTGCACTTCCCTCCTACTCTAGTCCCTGTACTCAGTAGTCCCAGTGATCTTTGAACTGTCAGTGGGATCCTAGCACTCCTCTGCTTGAAACCCGTCTGGCCAAAATAATCATAGAATAGAATCCCAAATCTTACCTTCCTGTGGTACCCCTAAGCCTCATCACAAGCTACCTTGCCTTTCTCTCTAGGGCTTTTCTCTTTATTTCAGGGCCATCATGGCTGCTGTTACCTCTGCTAGAACGTTCTTCCTGCTACTCTTCACCTAGCTAATCCCAACTCAGCAGGAGAGGCCGTCCCTGAGCACCCAATCTCAGTTGAGCCCCTTCTGTTATTCTCTCTCACCCCAGACTGTCTTTCTTCTTCATTGCCTTCATCACAATTTGGTGTACGTTTGTATACCTCCTGATGGGCCCTGGACTGCTAAGGGTACAGACTAGGTCTGTTTTGTTCCCAATTGTTTGGCCTGTACCTGGCACCTTGAGTACCACACAGGAAGTGCTCAAGTTATCTTCCTTGAATGAATGATCACCAGCTCCTTGCCATTGAGTATAATAGGGGAGGTTGCAGGGGACCTGCTGGTCTGGTTTAAGACTCAGCTGTCTCACCACCATGGCCTGGGTTCGTTTCCCAGTCAGGGAACCACACCACCCATCTGTCAGTTGTCACCCTGTGGCGACTGCATGTTGCGATGCTGAAAGCTCTGCCATCGGTGTTGCAAATACCAGCAGGGTCACCCATGGTGGACAGCTTTCAGCAGAGCTTCCAGACTAAAACAGACTAGGAAGAAGAACTGGCCACATACCTCCAAAAATATTGGGCATGAAAACCCTATGAATAGCAGCAGAGCATTGTCTGATCCAGCTCTGGAAGATGAGAGGGTGGTACAAAAAGACCAGGCAGGGTTCTGCTCTGTCGGACACAGGGTCCCTAGGAGTCGGAATCCACTTAATGGCACTAACACCAACGCATGGCAATGGCAGTCCAAAGCACCGATGCCACACTAGAGGACACCTAGAGTGTGGACCCAAAATGTGCCAGGTGATGCAGGGTTGGGGACACCGTGGCAGTTCTTCTTTGTCATGTGTAGAGAGGGAGGGGGAAGGGACCCTGCAAGACTCCCCGGAAAAGCTGAAGTTCAAGGTGAGAATGTGAGACCAGAAAGAGAGTGGGAAGAGGGCCATCTCTTCTACCCTTTCTCCTACCCCTCTGCCCGCTCCTGTGACAGTCTCTCCAGCTCTTCAGCTTCTTCCAGTCTTGCCCTAGAGTTAATCCAGGACAAGGTCTACAGGAGTTACACTGAAGGAAAAGAAAAACAGGAACCAGTAGAAATTGCTGCCCTGTGTCTACCGCCTGTTCATTTCTTGCCCCCGTACCCATTCCCTGGGCTTCACGCCAGCTCCTGCAGAGAAATGGCCCAGAAGTGATGGTGAAGGGAAAGACATTGAAGGGGCTGTTGGGTAATGGGGGACCTCTGTGACCCCAGCTTTTGGTTTTCTTATTTAATGGAGTAAACGTCTTTGGCAGAACCTAGAAAGTGCTCTGCTGTGTGTGATGGTGCAGGTGAAAGGGCAAGAGGCCCTGGACAAGCATGGCTGAAAGAAGAAAGACCAAAGAAGAAAGTGCCGCCAGGCCAGAATAGGCCCAGTGTTCCCAGGAAGGCCCTGTGGGGACAGCCCTGCTGCTGTGCCAGGGCCACCACCAGCAGCTCCGTTTAGATAGATGTCTCCCTCGTCCTCCCTCCCAGGAGGGGAAGTACATTCCGCTGATTCACTGACCTGACACAGGAGGAACCTCCAAATACATTTTCTTCTAGAAACATAGTACATAAAATGGTTGGGGTCTATAGAGCGTCATGCTGTGGATCAGCTATGGACCAACCAAGCCATAACCACCATTCATGAAATTGTTACTAAAGGAAACCGTATTGTAACTTTCAAGCAACAGATTTACAATTCAGTTATTGAACATTTGCTGGGTATCAATCACTGTGCAATGTGTTGTCATTGCATTTGATTCTTCTGGCAACACTATGAGGAAGATAGGCCCATTTTACAGATGAGTAAACTGAGATTTAGAGGTTAAGTAGCTTTCCCAAGGTCATATAGTTAGTAGTGGTGGCTCTAGGACTCAGACCCAGGTCTGACTCCACATGTTAACCATTATGATGCACTTTCAAACATACTTATTTCTTAAATTAGGGACTGCATTTACCTGAATATCTCAAGACCTTTTCCATCAGATTTTTTTATCACTCTCTTTCTTCTAACACTATATATATATCCTTTTTGAAAGCATTTCTTTGAGCATTTCTCTAGTTTCTTGAGTTGAAGCGGAAGCATATTCACATTATTTTGCAAATGAATACTTGGTAGATATTCACTGATACTGTAAATATTAAGTGCTGCTGTGACGATGAGGAAGATTCACAAATTGGATTTGTTATTGCATTTTGAACTCTCAATCTTCTTTCTTTAGTAACCCATTTCTATTTAAAATTTTGTTTCTTTCTTACTGAAAGGAAGAAGATTTCTCTCCCCACGTCCGCGGTAGTCTGCCTCTGGCTTCGGCACCTTCCCAGCCTTGAAAAAGCAATGCTGCACCTTTTCGAAAAGCTAATCTCCAGTGAGAGAAATTTTCTGAGGATCGAACGCTTCGTGAGAGATTCCTCGCTGGTACGCGCTGGGCTTTGGTGAGGAGGAACGTCCTCACGGAGGATGCTGGGCATCTCTTTCAGTCAAGGCAGGGGAAAGTGTAAACGAGAGCAGTTGGCGCCTTTTAAAATGATCATGTATCTACATTTTAGTTTAAAAATACCTCATGTAGGGGCTTTTCCGCGTACTTGGAGCATGAATTGAAAACAGGGAGATTCGAGATCTTCTTACTGTTGCACTTTATACTGCTTATTCACCAAAATTGATATTAGGGCACACTTTTTTAAAACAGTATTTATTTTCAGATGAAAAGTAAGTTTTAAAAAATGAAGATCTTATAAACAAGAGGAGGAGTAAATTAACAAAGAAAAATATTCAAAAAATAAATTTTTAGCTCTTCACTACAGGAAAAATAAAACACTCAAGACAAAACCCCAGAAATATGGTTAAAACAACAAAAACAAGTAAGAATTCTGTAAGTTCTCTTTTGGTGTAAGCCTGCCAGCCTTGAACCCTCCCTCTGTGCAGAGGCTCCCTCCCTTGTCTCCCCTCATACTGGGGACTTCTCAGTCCTGGGGAGTCAAGGGCCCCACGTTCGCATCCCACGGCAGGCGGGCTGGGCTCACCTGCGGTCTCAGAACCTGACCAGTCGGGGCGTTTTCCCTCTGTAGGAGGCAGCTTGGGGATTTATATGCGCTTTATAAGAACAAGAATAGTGACCAGTGCACCCTGGAAGAAACAATTTGGAAACTGCAGGTGCCGTGCTCCCGGGGCATCTGTCCTGCAGGGACCTCAGTGGACTCGAACTTGTTTTCTCATTAGCTTTCGTAACCTGGGAGAGATAACGGCGCAGAGATTTTCCTCCTCTTGTACAGATGGAGAAAATTAGTTCAGAGGGAAATGGTGAACGGTCAGAACTTAAGTCGGTGGCTAGGAAGCTGGGCAGGAGAGTGTTCACCTTCCCCCCTGGGCTGAGAGCTGCGGGGTGAAGCTCTGTGCATGGAGCGCTCCGAGGCTGGCCGAGTTTACACAGCCCCCACCTCCCAGGCACCTTCTGTTTATTTAATTCAGTTGAAACTTCCTGTTTTCTTTCTTCCTCTTTCACTTTGCACACTTGCAAGGGAATCATAACTTAATCAATTGGCTTCTTCCCATATCCCATTTCTCTTTATAGGTCCCACACATTCTGCGCCAGCTCACCGTGTGATTGGCCTGGCCATGCCTGCCTTCCCCTCGCTTCCTGGGTCCCTCTGCCTTCCGCTCCGGGGCTTCCCGGGTGCCTGGGCAGCACTGCAGGCGCCACTAGCCATGCTGCTTTCACCTGTGTGCGAGGGGGACCTAGCTCTTTGGAAGTTTACAGTGTTTGATAGGAAAAAAGAAAGGAAGGAAGGAAGATAGGCATAAAGAATGAAAGAGCCCAAAGAGAGATTTTTTAGGAAAATTACTACTTGACCTCATCATTCAGAAGTTTCATATTATTAAGGCAAGAAATAAGAATACACCTTATATAAAAATATTTGCAATAAAACTTAAAATAAACAAAGGCTTTTAGAAGCTCCCTGCTAGCCCATTCCAAGTATTACATTTATTATCAGGTAAATCTCTTTATTTCTAACTTAAATGTACATGCTGTAATTTAATTTTCTCTGGTCCTTTTTCAGTGGCAAAATATAGTTGCTGAGCTATTTCTTTGCTTTCAAGGTCCTGATTAAATTTTGTCTTCTCCCTGTAGGAAAATTTGAGTTCCGTCAGCCTTTCTAACGTGGTTTCATTCTGCAACCTTGTGCTTGTTCTTTGAACCTTCTCTACGTCCTTCCTAACCTGCAGCCCTGAGGCCTGAGCAGCACTTCACTAAGCACAGGACGGGGCCGTGGATGAGAGAGGGAGCAGGCGTTCCTGTTAAACGTTGCAGTGTCTAACCTCCAGTCTCCAGTTTATAGTTTAATCTCGCTCCGTCAAACCGCTTCGAAGTCAGTTGATTTACAAAAGCATTTATCAGGATCATGTGCGTAGCGATTTGGAGCCTCCATTATGGTTAAAGGGGGATTCCAGAGGGTGTTATTTGGCTTAATTTATTGTGGCATTGGCAGGATGTGACCTCTCCGTGCCTTATGGTTTGAGGAGGTAATTACAATACGGAGCTGGAAGTCTGTGATTGGCGTGGGCTGTTCTCTTTAGGCATCCTGGGCCTGCAGTGTCAGAAAACCAAGCAGGCTGGAATAGGCCTGTGAGTGACCGAGCGATTAGAAGGGTAACCTGAAGACCTGCTTCCTAATTGCATCATCTGACTCATTTATCTCAGCAAGTATCTTGGGGCAGTGACAGGACCATGCAGAAGTATCAGAGAGATCTTGAAGACTCAGATAGCATGGGACTGCTGTGCTTTCCTCCAGAAGAAACTTGATGCCTATTACGTTAGAGTTGTATTCTGAGAGTAATTAAAGTGTGATGGTCCACGTAACGTGTATTTTATATGGAGCACTGTTAATTATGTTTCCGTCTCTTGGGACTATCCAGAATTAGCCCTGGAAATTCTATAGTTACCAAAATGTTACAAAAACAAAAGATAAAAGTGTGGTAGAGGTTGTACAAAGTAAAGTGGTCTCCCCAAGTGTTCCTCGGCCTCTCGGGGACCAGAGGCCTGGTCCTTTCCATCAGGGCCGTGAATAATAAGGTGCTAGTCCAACAGCACTTGAGTTCTAGATGCATATGTATGTTTCTGACTTCTAAAATAAAAATAAGTTTGTAAAACCTGTTTACTTTTGAGACTTGCTCTGGCTCCATGGGCTGGACTGTCCCCCCAAGTACATGACCACCTGCTGCATTTGCTGGCTCCAAAATAAATTGCAGTATTAACCCCAGTTTGTCATGTACTGTGCAGGCTGACACTTTTCAAAAGCAGATGGTCTTGTGTTTCCCTTGACAGAGCAGGCACTGAAAGACTGTAGTCCATAGCTTCAGACCTGACCTTAGAAACTGATGTCACCAAAAGCAGTGAAAGCCACTTGCTAATTATGCAGCTTTCTTGGCACTGTTTGGTTTCCCAAGGCTGGCCCCGAATCAGAGGGATGTTGTGTTTTCCAGTTACAGTTGTGTTTGTGGAGCCCAGAAAGCTATTGTTTACATTCTGCATTTGAATGAAAAGTGCTGGCTGGGGGCAGGGTGGCGCTGTGCCTGGTGGCCCTGCAGCATGCCAGGGCCAGTCAGACCCTGGTTCCCATGCCCTCCACTCGCTCCTGAATCGGCTGAGCCCTCACACTGCCGGCCCCTCAAGCTGAGCCCAGAGGGGCTGCTCCCTGGCCTTCGCAGACAGATTTGCCCACAAGAGAGTGGGGAGAAGGGGGGCAGCAGGGAGGGAGTAGGGACAGAGTAGGGAGGGGGGAGCAGAGAGCAGGGAGGGAGTAGGGAGGGGACTGGAGGAGAGCAGGGAACAGTGGGGAGCAAGGAGCAGGGAGGAAACGGGGGGGGGGGGGGGACAGCGAGGGGGGCAAGCAGCAGGGAGGGAGCAGGGAGGGAGCAGGGAGCCGGGGGGAGCAAGGAGCAGGGAGGGAGCAGGGGGAAGCAGGGAGCAGGGAGGGAGCAGGGCAAGAGCAGGGAGAAGGAGAAGGGAGGCCCGGTTGGTCTGGGGTTTTGTTTATTCTGATTTTAAATCAGAAAACACTCCTCGTACTGAAAACACTCTCTCCTACTGAAAGTTTTCATTGCTCAGTTAAAAGTAATTCTTTATCTTGTGAAGTGAACCTCAGTAAAGCTGGGGGGAAAATTATTCTTGATCTGATGAGAGCGTAAGAATGAGCGCCAGGCAGGTGCCTCAGCGTCCTCCGTGGCCTCCGGAGGTGGGATGGTTTGGGTCCTCTCCTTCCTCCGCACGAGAGTCAGCCGCAGCCCCTTCAAAAGGAAGAGAAACATCCTTTACGCAGAATTCCAAACACAATGCCCATTTAGTAAAGACTATCCTAAGAATTAACTCCAAGTCCTGGATGATGCCAGGTTTCTGTGCCTGAATAACTTCTTACTGATGTTCTAGGCTTTTCTTTTCCTCGTTTTCATTACCAGCCTTTTAAGCATTTCTCTTGTGAACCCTTAAATGTGATGCATGTAATTGAACAAAGCTGAAGCAGGTAACAGCGGTGGGGTAAAAGCGCCCCTGCGGAGAGCCACTTCTCGGTCGGCAGCTGCACTTCCCCGCGCCGGCCTCGGGGGGGCGCCAGATGCCCCCGCATGTCCGGGAGGGGAGGCCCGGCTCTCTTTTCCCCGTTGTGCGTGCCCCGCTTCGCAACCGGGCGGAGAGAGGGGAGAGAGAAAAAGGCAAACAGCAGCGGGGCCCCGGCGCCTGGGCTCACGGCGCTCTGAGGCCGAGCGAGGGGCGGCAGCCCGCGGAGAGGAGCCGCCGCCCGCGCCGCCACCCCGGGCGCCCCCGGCCCGCGCGCCGCGCCGCTGCCCGCTCGAGCGCGGCAAGCTTGAAACGCGCCGCTCCGTTGGGCGCCGAAGTTGTTCTTTTTATTTTTAAAGCCGAGAAATGACAGATTTATCACTAGCTAAACAATAATTGCGTTATGGAGGGCTGAAAAAAATTGCTTGTGGTATAAACAACGTCTGGTAAAGATTAAAAAGAATGATTTTTCCCAGCTCAAATTGGTTGAAAGAAATTTGAATGTTTTGAAACAAAATAGATTCTAAAATGTAAAAGGGATGTTTACAGTCTTATGTCTAGTATTTAGAAAGTAGACAAGAAGAAAATGGCATAATAAAAAATACATATTTATGAAAGTGCCTTATTTTGCATGATAAATATGAAGGATTTTTATATAAGTAGATTTTTAAAAAAAACAAATTGGTTTTGAACTCAGTAAAGGAGTTTACTGTTGAAATCTATCTTATGAAGAATCCTTTTTCTAAAAAGAAAGGTTTTTTAAACGAATATAGTCGCCCTGCAATTTATAGACATATGTTGGCGCAGGGCTGGCACCTGTCGAGGGCACAGCGGTCTGGAAGGGGCTGCACGCAGGCTGGGCGACCTGCCGGGAAGGCCGCCCGCAGCCCCTCCTTTAAAGAAGAACGACTGCTCCTCAGTCAAGTATTTGAGCCACATCAAAATAGACTATGACGGAGAATCTGTTCCAGGCTTACTGAACTTCAGCTTCTTATCTCTCGGCTGCACTCCCCCTCTTTATTTTTTAGGAGAAAATATATTACTATGAAGGTTGATAAATGAAAAAGACTTGAGAATTTTTTTTCTGTTTCTTCACTGCCTTTTTATTTTTTGTGAAGCATTCACTTTTGTCTGTGAATTACCTCAAATCACAGTATAATTTCCCTTTCTAGTTTATATTTTCTCTCTTTCTCTGCCTTTCCTTATATTCTCACACACACAGAGAATCAGAAAATGATTAAAAAAAAAAAAGGAAAAATTTCTTGCTCAGAATTCTGTTCTTCCCTGTTCTCAGGCTTCTTTCAAGTGGCAAGTGGCTTGTAATCATTGATGAATCCAGATGAAAATAACAGATTAGACATCAGGGCAGAGAGCCAGCATCAGTGCTGTACCATTCATGGTACAGAGTGACAAGCTGGCCTCTCCCCATAACGCAGGCCTGGAGGACACGGCCACTGTGCATTTCTTCTGTGTTGACTTTGTCTTCTCTTATTTTCTTGAAGGATGGGAATGAGCTGTTCTTGGCAGAGAGGAGATCAACAGTACAGTCCTGGGTAGCCATGGGATAAGGGCAGGAGATGCACACCCAACAGAACAATCTGGGCCATGAGAAAAGGAGGCCAGAGTCTGGAGCTCTCCATCATCGTCTCCGTTCATCCTCCGACATTCAGTGAAAGGACTGGGGCAGCGTGACAGGGGGGAAGAAGGGCGGAACTCATGTTATGGTCTCCTGATGGTATGGTTTCCCTAGACTTGAAATAATCTGTACATGGCCAGATGGAGAAGAGGAGAGCTTGAGAAGGAACAGATTTTGGTAGGATGGAGAAAAACAGACAAACAGATGGAACCCAAGAGAGATTTCCTTTTCTTTTCCTCATTTTTACTGAAAAGATAATTGCCCAGATTGTGGGGCATCAGAGCTGGGCCTGGAGCTCTGCTGGCAGAGTGGCCTGTGCTATGTTACTGGAGGGTCCTATTTTACAGATAAAACAGGACACGGAGGGGTTAAATGTTTGCCTCTTCTTTAGGGGGGAAATTTATGGCTTCCAAAGAAGCGTAATTAAGACTTTAATTCTATCGGCAACATTCCCTTGATAAGAAAAGCAGCTTCAGTTTGCCTTTGTGATTCAACGTCACTGGGACACATGCCTGGCCTGTGAGCGCTCCAGGCTTCACGAGGGGACGAGGGGACGCACTGACCCTGAAATTATGTGCTCAGGAAGTGTGAAGAGGCTCATTTTAAAACCATCAGTAAGGGCTGCGGGTGAGAAAGCTGTTCACAGCTCTGGGGGGGGCACAGGAGACCAGCTTAAAACCCAAATCTGCTGTTGCTGTCTCAGAAGGGTTCCCTAGCTCCTGGCATCTTACCTGTTCTAAAGCTAAAACCATTGTGAAAGCAGGCTGGGAGCAACCAAAGGTCTCAAGCACTTGGGCAGCAGGCGGTCAGAGGAGAGCTCGTTGACGTGGAGAGCACGAGCAGGCTGCACCCAGGGCTGAGACGTCGAAAACAGCAGGTTGAGCTGTTTTGCTGGAAAATACTGTGTGAAAGAAAAATCTGTCCAGCTCTAGTCCTCTTTCAACAAGTTGAGTGAGACTTTCTCACTCCCCCCTTGATGTTCATGGTAGCCCTATTCTACACATTGGATCATCCTTTTCTTTGGCATTCGGAAATCGCCATAATTAATATTGAATGATTTTCTAACAGTATCAAATTTATAGAGTGGCTCTGGGGTAGTTAGGCCATTTAGAACAGAATGAATGGTTTTGTTTTACCGTTTTCAATTTTGGCTTCCTATTGTACATTTTCATGGTCTGTGTGTCTGCCCATGGGCGTGTGGCAGTGTTGTTTGGCCTTAACTACTCTTATTCAAGAGACTATGTATGAAACTTTGAAAAACTGTTCTGGCAAATTTGATGAATTACACTTCTTCAAGATATGCAGTTTGCTTTTCGCTTCTCATTTGATTTTTCCATTATAAATATGTAGAAAGTTTTATGGTATTTTCTGGGCATATATCCAGTGAGCTCTTAATAACTGCTATTATTTACAATGAGGCTGAGAAGTAGGGAGATTAACTGACTTGCCTGAGATCGAAACCTAGACGTAACCTGCCTCTCTTCTGTTGAACTGCAGTTCTGCCAAATTGCTCTCCTGAGTGCGTAACGAATCTATCAGTGAGGATTTTTCGTTGGTTTCTTTTAGGTAAAACTGCACACCACTGAAGGATTAGGGAGCGTGGATTACTCTGCTTAAAGAGTAGAGGTTTGTGACTTGCACATCACACAGCTCCCTCTTCACAGTTAAAAGGAAGTCATGCTACCATTTTAACAGGTGGCTGTGCTCTCGCCACAGCCTTCTGTAGTGGCAGCGTCTGAACGCTAGGTGGCACACGCTCAGTGTTGCTACTCGAAGTGCTGGCACAAACAAGAGAGGAGAAGAAAGTCTGTCGGGAGGGGTCCCGTTCTTCAGTGTGGTCCAGAAAACTTGAGAGGCAAAGCATATCCTTTTTTCTTTTTTCTTATTGAGGGTGCTATGAAAAAGTGTTTCCCAAAGCTAGTCATATTAGGTGCAATATGACTAGAAAAATTCTCCACAGAGCCTATTCCATTCACATTTGGATACTACCATAAAATGCCTGTTTTAGAGTGTAAATGGCATTTTCGTCGGGCTTTGTCTCATGGGTCGCACTCTGGCCAGAAGATGGGGAGCCTGGATCAGGCCCTCGGAAGCCCCACCCAGGCTGCCGGAGATCTGCTTCTGCAGATTGAAACCATCAAAAACTGTCAAAAAAGAAACTTTCTCAGGATAAATTAGATCACTTTCTTTGTTCACGATGATGGTGTCTTTATTCTTTTCATCAACCTTCTTTTTATCCTAAATAACTTGAGCTCTGACTTTGTAGTGCACTAAGACCTGGTGTTGAGTCCAGCACGTAGTCGTCACTGCTTTCCTCAACAATGACTCTAAGCTATTACGTACTCGTTACCCAGTGCGCAAGAGTGAAAAGAGAGTGGCCCAGAGCTGAGCTGCACGCCATTCTGGGCCGTGTGAGGAGCTCAGGCTCACGGGCACATGACGGAAGACTAGCCACACAGGCAGACCCTGCGTCTTCACTGCAGGGTGCTGGTTGAAGGTGTATTTTTAATTTTCCATGATACTTATTAACTCTTTTTTCTGGATCCGATGGGCTTGTTTTAGAAACTGTGGAACACACAGGAGTGTGGAGAGGAAGTAAAGCTTGTCTGTGAGCCCTGCCCCACGAGGACCGCTCGGGCTCGGGCGCTCGGGCTTGGGCACTTGGCTTCTCCCACGCACTGGTGACTCTTTTTTCTAACCCAAAGGAATATGCCTGTTTTCTAGACACCAGCACTTCTGGACAACTCATTTGCCTGATAGCGGCAAGTCGCTGTTGGTGAAATGCTTCTGATATTTTAATTTCTCATGATCTCCTCCTTCACAGCCTGAAGCCGCCTGCCACCCTGCCATATTCAGAATTGTTGACGAAACATTCAGGTAAACGTTGTGCTGTTTCTGCTAGTAATTCATCTAAAAATGCTCAGTTTACAAATATGAGGAAAAAATTCTGTCGTAGTCTCTGGCTGTACCATGAAGAAATTAGCTTGTGATTCTATCTTACCCCTCTAAGCTTTTTGGTAAAATATAAATGTCGGTATATATTTAAAAGCCAATGCCTAAGAATTAAGATAGCTTCTTTTTTTAACCTTCTAAAATTCTAATAATAATGGTAGAAAAACAGAGTTGGACTAGATATTAAATCATTAAATATTCATGTAGGATTTTTCTCAGCTCAAAATATAGGGTAGCAGTGTACTCCCTTCACCACATGAGGGCTGACCAATCTTTTTAAAGGATTTTAAAGCTAAGGAAGACTCAGAAAAATAAATAAATAAATCTGTTCTTAGCTCTTCTGAAAGGCACAATCAACTATGTTGTGTTATCTTACAACACATTAATTTTTATTTTGTAAATATGAGTACTCCTTGGGAAATGTGTTGGATTTACAGGTGGTGAGAGAAAAGAAGACCAGTGGACACCAGGACGGGTTATGGCTGGACTTAGTGGAGACTGGACCCTCTTGGGGAGCTCGTCACTCGGGGAATGTTTCCAGCCTCCTTCCCGGGTGCTGGTTCAGCCGGGGTGCCCCCCCGTCCACCCCCAGCCTCCTCACACTCAGAGGAGAGGCCCCTAGGCAGACAGCAGACGCTGGGGAGAGGAATTTTTACAACAGCAAATAACCTAGCACTTGGCTTGGTCTTGAAACATACTAACTTTAAACTAAATGAGCATAGAAGGAAGTCAGGCTGCTGCTTTTAGTTTAAGCTTAGCAAAATTTGAGGTGATTTTTTTGTTTAAACATAAAGAAAAGTTAGTTGTATGAAAATGCATGGAAACCAAACCAGGTCCACGCATGTTCTTCCCCCGCTTTGACTGAGCCATTTTATGCCCTTGGGCAGCTCTCTTTCTGTTTAAAAAAGCAAAAGGTCTGTTGGTGTTGCATATCTGAGCATACGGTGTGCAAATATTTGTAAAGAGCATTCAGGCCTGTGTGGAAGGGATACACAGTGCTTAATAATTTAAAAACCAAGAAAGGGTACTCTGCACATGGCAATTTTAGAAAATATTTAGAAAACGAGTGACCAATTTCTCGTGTTTTCACACAAGGACTGAAGTCTGATGAGTCGAGGTACTGCTGAAGCTTGTGGCACAAAAAGAAGATTTCCACTCTTCCCTTTCACACTTCAGGTTCACGTGTTTGCAGATTAATCATTAAATGTGTTGTGATCTGACTTTGCATTGCTCAGGTACGCACTCCTGGAAACTGATGGAGCCCCAGAAATCCTGGCCACCATTCAAGTGTTTACACGGTGTTTCTTAGAAGCTCTGGAAAAAGAAAACAAGCAGGTCTGTTATGTTGCATATATTATTCATTTCCCAAAGGAAAAAAGACTTTTAAGAGTCTTTGGCTAATCACCAGAAAGGAGCACTTTATTTTCCGTGATTTTGATAGACTGTTTTGCTCATGAAGAAAGTTTCCAAATGAATGCCTCAGCAAAGGTAAAACCATTTTAATTGAAAATAGTTCTTGCCGGCCCTGTGCCCTGGTACCCACTGTTGTATCAGAGAACTCTGTCATGCCAGCGTGACATGGAGGATGAATTTTCCAGGCCTGTGTTGTATCCTGTCTGTTGAGCCAGACTCTGTTGCTCCTAAGCCAGTGATAGGTCTTCTGGAGTCTTTGTGGCGTGTGCTAAGAACGAAATGCCGCTCCTTACAAAGCAATACTGGACATTCTTAATTATTAGAGTTTCCTTTCCTATCAGAGACCCCAATGTGAGTCAGATTCCTGGAGAGAAAGGAGATAGTGAGAGTGACAAGGAAAGATTTGAATAACTGTAGAGGAGGAGCTGGGAATGGCAGTGACCAAGAGGTGTCCACTGGACACAGTCAGTAAGCAGGAAGCCAGGCCTGGGGCCTGCGGGAAGACTCACGCTGCGGGATCCCATTGGCAGGCGCGCCATGTGCCACGGGGACCTTTTCTACCAGAGAGCTTTCGCCTTCGGGTGTTTGATGGGCCTTTACTGCTAATGGCCACAGGCCTACCGTTTCTGTGGTGCTTTTCCTGGTCTAGTGCCCGGGTCCACTGCAGCTTCCTGTGAGGTACCCTGTGGTCCCTTGTGATGCTTTCCAGAATTGGACTCAGGAGAGCAGCGTTGTGATGCTCAGCTCTACTAATCCCATACCCCTACGCCAAAGAAACCCCACAGGTTTGAGCAGATGCTTCTGCTTTTAAGGCAATGATAAATATTTATGATGTATTTTTTCCCACCCTCTCTTTCCCTAGGGAAGTTAGCTAGACTGTAGACAAACAGAGTTATCAATGGTACCCAGCCTGGAATTTGGGAGGAGAGCTCTGCTGAGAGGCAATGGCTGGCCCTTATACTTATTTTGAGATGTAATTATAAATATCTTTTATCCTCCCTGTACATTCTTTATATTCCCAATTAGGAGCCAGCATCTAGAAAACCTCTCCCTTTGACTCCTGGAACACGCCTAGGTTGGGGTGGAGGACGCTGGTGAAAGAAGTGTTGCTCTGTAGTGTTAGTTTGAGTCCGGTTTTCCTGTCTGCCGTGCTCCTGAGTCGCCGTGTTGGCCTTGGCACTATGGATTTGCACTGGAGCTGCAGTCGCTTTCACTTTGGAATAGCACCCTGCCCAGGCTACGTGTGTCTGGTGGTGTGGGGGGCATACGCTGGGTCCTGGTGGAAGGCAGGGCAGGGATCCAAAAAGAAACAAACTCATCGCCCCTCACCTTGGGCTCAGAATATGAGAGCGATAGCCTCTTCCCTCGCAGTGCCTTCCTAGACACGTGTGCTGTTTCTCTTCTCAGGCTGTTACTGATGGCCTGCCTTTCTAACTGATGGCCGCTCTCCTCACTGATCCCCTGCCTTACCGAGGGCCCATGTTTAGATTAATCATAATCCTTGATGTACGATGCCCTGTGTCCTATTTGGTCGAGGCATGACCTTCTTTTCTATTTCATTCATTCATTCATATATTTATTCTTAATAAAATGAACTTACTTGTATCCACGTGGTCCTCCTCTGTCCTACAGCCCTGCCTTTCTCCCCCGAGGGAACCACTGTCTTGAATTTATGTTTATCATTCCTTTGCTTTTTCTGAAAATACCTTGATTGTATATATACGTGATTTCCTAAACCATGTTTTCTTTACTTGTGCTTGTTTTTGCACTTTATAAAACAAACAGCAAACAAGAGGAGCATACTGTCTTCAGTCTTTGAGCCTTGCTTTTCCGCTCAGCATGTTACCAAGATTTTGCTGTGTTGTATGTAGCTTCGCGGGCTGTTGCTCTGTTGGGAAAGTGTGCCACAGTGTAGCCATTTTCCGGGGGTGAGCACTGGGGCTTTTTCCAGATTTTGTTTTCTTTTAGAAACAGTGTTGCTCTAAACATTCTAGGATATATGCTTAGGGTGGTTATTAGGCATGCAAAGGTTTAGCTTCTGTAGTTACTGCCAAATTGTTTTCATACGTGTTTGTGCCAATTTACATTCCCCCAGCAGTTTATGAGAAATCCCATTTATCCACATTCTTTCCTGTTGTCAGAAATGTTTATCTTCAGTGCTGCTCATCCTCTTTTTAGCCTTCCTCTCACCCTTGTTTTATTTGGAGAGCACACTGCAGCTGCATCAATGTGCCAGTCAAACTAGTAGGCAAAAAAACTTAAGGTTGTCATGACAAGCCACTTTTTCGGAACTTGCATAATGGCTCAGTACAAACAGCACATGAGTTCAGGTTCTAGGGGCAGAGCATGATAACGCACTAGACTCAGTCTCCCGCGGGTGAGAATTGTACACTCTGAGCAAGATACTTTTTAAAACTATTTGAAGGTGCTGTAGAGCAACCAGCAAAGCGATAGTACCTGGAGGGGGTTCCCGCCTTGAAAAAGGAGACCACATTGGGTCTCCTAACTTTCCCCCGGGGGCTCTCGTGTGAGGGTCAGGGAGGTTGAGTGAAGGCTGGGCTGGCCGTACTCCAGGCACAATCTGATTGACTTGAGGTGTCAGGAGACAGAGCTGTGGGCTGTCAGAGGAACGGAAAATAGACGGGACAAAAGGAAACGAATGTCAAAAGATAGACCTAAATCCAAACGTGCCACAAGTACATTAATAATGAAAATTAACCAAATATACTAGTAAAAAGGCAAAAATGTCAGACTAGATAAAAAAACAAGACCCACCTATATGCTGTTTTCAAGAGACCTATTCTAATGATAAAGACACAGATCAATTAAAGTGCAAGGAGGGAAAGAGATATGCTATGCAAATAATCAGCACCAGAAAGCTGGTGTGGCTCTACTAGCAGCACATGGAATAGACTTCAAGACAAGGAGTTTGGGGCCAGCCCAGTGGCACAGTGGTTAACTGCGCACGTTCCGCTTCTCGGCACCCGGGGTTCGCCAGTTGGGATCCCGGGTGCCGGGTGTGGCACCGCTTGGCAAAAGCCATGCTGTGGTAGGCGTCCCATGTATAAAGTAGAGAAAGATGGGCATGGATGTTAGCTCAGGGCCAGTCTTCTTCAGCAAAAAGAGGAGGACCGGCAGTAGATAGCTCAGGGCTAATCTTCCTCAAAAAAAAAAAAAGACAAGGAGTTTGACCAGAGATAGAGGGACATTCCATAATGGCAAAATGGCCAGGTCACCAAGAGAAATACCAATTATAAATGGATATGTGCAACAGAGTTGCAAAATACATGAAGCAAAAACTGATAGAAGTAAAAAGAGAAATAAACAAATCCACAGTCACATATAAAATACTTAGGAGTGAATTTAACAAAAGGTGTATAAGGCCTCCACACTGAAAACTGTGCAACATTGCTGAACAAAACTAAGGAAAACTTAAATATGTGAAGAGGGAAACCATATTCGTAATTATTAAGATGCCTCTTCTCCCCAAATTGATCTGTTGATCCCAGTCAAAATCCCAGCAGACTTTTCAAAGCGGAAATTAACAAGCTGATTCTAAAACTTATGTTGAAATGCAAAGGACCTGCAATAGCCGGAACAATTTTGAAAAACAAAAGCAAAAAAAAAAAAAAAAAACAATCAGAGGACTCACACTACCTGATTTCCAGACTTTGAGCTAGAGTAATTAAGGCAGTGAGGTCTTGGCAACAAGACATAAATCAGTGGAACAGAATAGAGTCCAGAAATATATCTAGATCTAGATAACCATATATAGTCCATCCGTTATATCTATGGCCAATTGGTTTTTGACAGAGATGCCAAGGCAATTCAATGGAGAAAGGAAATTCTTCCATGGATGGTGCTGAAACAACTGGATATCCATACAGGAAAAAATGAACCTCTACCTACGAAACACAAACATTAGTTTGAATGGATCATAGACTTCAACATAAATGCTGAAACTATAAAGCTCCTAGTAGAAAACATAGGAGAGGATCTATGCGTGTGTGTGTGTGTGTGTGTGTGAGGAAGACTCGCCCTGAGCTAACATCCGTGCCAGTCTTCCTCTGTTTTATGTGGGATGCTGCCACAGCATGGCTTGACAAGTGGTGTGAGGTCTGCACCCAGGATCTGAACCTCCGAACCCTGGGCTGCCGAAGCTGAGCGTGCAAACTTAACCACTCTGCCACTGGGCTGGCCCCACGAATATCTCTTTGACATTGGTAGAACCTAAGATTTCTTAGAAGGGATGCAAAAAAGCACTAACTGTAGGAGAAAAATGGATAAATTAGACTTCACCAGAATTAAAAACTTCTATTCTTTGATAGACATTGTTGAAAAAAGGAAAAAGCAAGCCACCAGCTGGGAGAGAATATTTTCAATGTATGTATCTGACAGAGAACTTGTGTCCAGAATATATGAAGTTCTCTTACAACTACCTAAGAAACAACTCAGTTTTAAAAAATAGACAAAAAAGACTTAAATACACACTTCAAAAAAGATATATAAGTTGGCAATAAACACATAAAAATTGTTCAACATCATTTGCCATCAGGAAAATGCATAGTAAAGCCATGAGGAAGCAACATTTCACACCCACTAGAATGGCTCAAATTAATAAGATTCACAATACCAAGTGTTTGTGAGTGTGTGGAGCAACTGGAATTCTCATCAATTGCGGTGGGAGTGTGAAGTGGTACGATCACTTTGGAAAACTAGATAGCAGTTTCTCATAAAGTTAAACAAGCGTCTGTTCCATCATCCAGTAATTCCATTCCTATAGTATTTACCCAAGAAAACTGAAAGCACATGCCCACAGAAAGATGTAAATATGAATGCTAATTGCAGCTTTATTCACAATAGCCTCAAAATGGAAACAACCCAAATGTCCATCAATAGGAGAATGAATAAATGGATTATGGTATATTCATATAATGACTATTTCTAAGCAATAAAAAAAGAGTGAACTACTTATACACAATAACACGGATGAATCTCAAAAAAAAAACCCTCGAGCCAAAGAAGCCAGACACAAAAGAATACATACTCTATGGTTCTATTTATATGAAATTCAAGGATAAGCGAAGCTAATTGGTCTTGCTGAAGTCAGTATATTGGCTGCCGCGGTAGAGTGGAGCCACAGGGGAACTTTTCGAGGTGAGAGAATTGTTCTGTGTCTTGATTGGGGGGTAGTCACATGGATTTACATATCTACCAAAACTTATCAAGTTTGGGCTTTACACTTAAACCTGTGTGCTCCACTGTTTCTAGATCTTACCTCAAGTTTTTACTAAAGCACTTGAAAGCGTCTGTGCCTTCTGAGGGCACTTTGGCGCTCAGACTGCTGTGACCGCTGCAGCTGTTGCTCAGAGCCCATGCTGGAGCAGCTCGCATCGCACAGCTGCCTTGGGAACTCTCACTTACTGGGAAGATGTATGTGTGCAGTCGGGTTCATGGAAGGTAAAGAATTGATGTAAGGACATCAAGAGTATAACTTCATTTTCCTGAAATTCCAAAAGGTGGTTTTTAAAAGGTTCTTCTTTCTGGAACATATTTACGAAGTTGTTGAAAACATCTTTTTAAAAAATAAGTGTTTAAGAAAACACTCTGACCCTGTTAGTACTATTGGGGGTTTTTTGGCAGATGATGCAAGCATTTGTATTTTCTTAGCGCCCTTTCTGATCGTAATGTCCGTGCTATTTTGAACTTTCTGTTCTATTGTAGCTTAAGTTTGCCCTGAGGACCTACTTTCCTTATGCTTCGCCATCTCTTGTCACGGCGCTACTCCAGCACCCGAAAGGTATGTGAGGTTGGTTCTGCCTGTATTAAATAATTCTGGGGAAGAGTACTGACAAATCCTACCCCTCCCTCCCAGTCCCTGGTCTGTGAAACAGGGGAAGTGGAATGGTCATCTCTAACATCCTTCTAGCTCTCACGCCTCACATTCTGTGGATTTTGAAATGAGCATTTGCTTGACTTTCCAGTTATAATCACTTAGCAAAAGAAAAAAAAAAGGAAAAAAAAAATCGCCTCTAGTTAGGTTTTGATAGTCTGCTCCAGATAACACAAGGCCTCTGCTGGGGCCAGCCGGGTCTACCTGGATGCCAGGAATAGGCTAAGACCTGGCTGAATTAGAGTAAAACAGTACGTTTATTTGTGTTTCATTCTTTCTACTCTGTGCCCCTTATTGCAGAAGAAAACATAAAATGATGAATGAAGCCAAAGAAATTTAGGGGAAATTTCTCCTAACCAAGCCAAGGGAAGGCTTTTGAAAGAGTTCAATAAGTGTGTTAGACCACAGCCTTCTCTGATGGCATCTGCCAGCCTTCCAAAGGCCAGATCCACTTGGGGAAGCAATCGTTCCATCTTTAATTCAACTGGTGTTGACCTGTTAACATGCCTGCGAGCTTGTGTTGAAGGAACATTTCGGAAATAGATAATAAAGTCATCCTTTCCCTCTGAAGCCTGAAGTCTGTAAAGGGCCCCATGGACACAAGCACAGACTCTGCCGTAGACGGAGGCACTCTACCTGATGTGGAAGGAAGGAGGAGAGGGAAGAGCAAGATGACGTAACAGTAGCAGCAACGTTTCCTTTTTATGCCGTGTTTTCCCTGACTTCTTCCTGAGACTTGAGGAAGTAGATTCATTTGAGGAAAACAGACGATTCAAAGTTTCAGAGTAGTTTACAAAATCCAAATTTCTCTTCCTTTTTCTAAAAGATACAGGTTCTCACCCAGAGGGACCTGTCTGACACTGCCCTCTCAGACTCAAGAGGTAGAGGGGACGCTGGGCCGGGGCAGTCTCTGCTCAGCAGTGTGGCAGCTGACCTGTGGGAGCACAGCAAGGGAACTTTCTACAGCAGGACAGACAGTCGGTAACTCTCTTGCGCGTGCCTCACAGCTGAAGGCAGATCACAGAGCCCAAGGCCAGCCCATGTGAGAAGCTGAGTGAGCTCCAGAAAAAATGCTGGAGTTCTTTTTTAAGTTTGGAAATCCATAAACAAAAGATGAAAGTGGTCTCTGGGCATGAACTCAGCCTGTTTACCTTTTCCTTTCTGTGATTGTCCTAGATTTATGTCCAAAAATAAATAAGTAAATTCAAGCAGAAGTACAAGAAACCCCTATGCTAGTTTCTAGAATGGTTTTCTCCGTATTACTTTCAGAAAAAATAAATGTTATATTCACAAATTGAAGTGTTTTTTTAATAGTAGTATCTTCTATTCATCAGAAGTTGATTTCATGCCCACTGTGAAGTCCTGTGGGTATAAAAGATGGATCACTTATGAGCCCTGACTGTCCAGCAGCTGCAAGTAGGGAGACATAAAATAAGTATCTAAAGAACTCATACACTGAAGAAAATGAAAATGCCTTCACAGGCTGCAGATCAAGAGTCTGGGCATTCGGAGGAGGGAGGAAGAAGACGCAATCTTTAACCTGTAATGTTTGTGGAGCTCTGTCACTTGCATTATCTTCCTCTGTATTAATTACAGAATCTGTCACTACATGGACATGTGGTAACAACGTTTTTCAGATGTTGTTCAGAACTGCAGATACCTACATGCTCAGATGTGTTTAAGACCACAGGATAACTGTGAAGCCAGAAAAACTACTCCAGAAAAGATATTTGTTTGTATCATACCATGCATTTTTATTATCTGGCCTTTTCTTTACTATAAACCTGAAATCATATTCTGAATTCATCACAATCATAGAAAAACAGTTGGGCAGGCCATTCCTACTTCCTTGTTGACTGTTTTATTACAGTCTCCTTGTATTTTTAAATCACCAATTATTAGTGATGGGGCGGGGGCGGTAGGTAGAAAAGGAAAAACCCAGGGCTTCTGCAACACAGCATTTCTAGATCCCCAGGTGGGCAGCCTGTGCAGTCTGTCTGCTTCCGTGGCTCAGGGCCAAAGAGCCCTTGAAGTTAGTTCTGTGCAACACTGAGGGATCCTTCTTCCCACGCCTAAGAGATGGTGCTGGCTGGGAACAGCATGAGAGCGGCGGTGTGGGTTCCATGGACCAGGAAAGAAAGGCCTTTTCCACAAAACTCTTCCCATCTTAGCTGCAGATGATTCCTCATACGTTGACTTTTCTTCAGTTCATCTCCTCTCTCTCCACCTACAGATATCCCACAGGGACTCTGGCACCAGTCACTGCAACATATTTCAGAAATGCTCCGAGAAATAGTTGAAGACCAGACTCACGGGTAAGCAAACACCGCGACTCCTCGGTCTGCTTCACACATGATTTCTCGGGATCCCTATCTTCCCTTTGAGCAGGGCTGCCAGAGAGGTGCTGTTGGTCTGTGACCAGCCCCAAGCAGGGAAGCACATTGCTGAGTGAGAAGTGGAGGAGGCAGAGGCCACACACATCCCTTTGAGCAACTCAGAATGAAAAGGCATGCGTCTGTAAATGCCTTTTAGAAACTGTGCTGAGGAACGGCTGGTATTAGAGTTTGAAATGTACAAGCACAACAGTACAAGGACTAGCCCTGGGGAGGAAGCAGGGCCGTGCTATGAGCCCCGGCCAGGCGGGAGGGCCCCTCGCCGGCCCTGTTTCTCTCTGTTCCTCCGCTCTCTCGGGAAGGATGCTCTACACATCCTTTTCCTGCACAGTAGAATGAAGTGTTTCTTTTTCCTCCTCTTTCTAATAAATATTTGCCAAAAATTAGAAAATCCATTCTAACATAAATTAATTTCTAACATTATGATATCAAGTACCCTCTTATATGTGTTATTTTCCTAAAAGCATTCACATTGAGGCTCTGCTAAGTTCTTTGTAATGTAACACCCTTCAGCTTTCTCTTAACTTCCTTGCTTTTAGAGTATAAGTATTTTATTCATTGTCTATACTAGCCTACTAAGACTGTCTTTATTTGTTCCTTTTGCTGCTTTTCCTGCTTGAAATTCTTTGTAATCTCGTCACTGAGCCGTCACAGATTATGTGGTGCTCTTATGTTTATGCTCACTGATGGAGATTTGGGTACTAGTTACTTACTCCTACCCTCCCCCCACCAAGATTCGTACCAATAGAAGAGACAAAAAGAACTGACAGCCAGCTGGGAATCAGAGTACTGCCATGCTAATGACCTTCCACTCCTTGGCAGCTCTTGGCGCACCCTTTCTGGTCATCTCTGTTGAACAGCAGGACCTGGACCCAAAACTTCACAGGACTCATACCTAACCTAGATCTGCCTGAACTAGACCTCAGGGTCTACCTGCAGGGAGGGTCTGTGAGCAGGTTTAGGCCCTTTCTCAGCCAGCCACATGGGACTGCCTTGCACACTCAGTTACTGGTAGAAAAGAGGGAAAGTGGCCAGGCCCATCTCTGCAAGGCAGGCCGTGAGCCCCGATCCAGGTATGATGCCCACTTGGGGAAGGAAGCATGAGGGGCTCCTGCTGCTCAGCTGACTCGTCCCTGAGGTCTTCAGGGAAGAGACCCTGGGAACCTGTTCCTTGCTTTTGGGACAAACGCAGCCCACCACTAACGTGGCCCATGGAGCATCAGCTCTCCCTCCTTGGGGACAAGTGACTAAGATTAATGCTCGCCTGCCTTCCTTTTCTCTCCATTGTTCTGTAAGCTAGGTCTCAGGACCTTTCCTTACGTGTCCTTGGGGAGGGCTTGGACAGGAGGAAAGCAGGGACAGGAGGTGAGCACAGGGCTTAGAGTGTGGGGGCTCCATGGGCCAAGCAGAGGGATACAGACCCAGAGGCAACAAAGACAGCACTGGAGGAGGGGCCCCGAACTCTCTTGTTCTGGGAGCTTCCCCAGCTCAGAAGGCAAGTTCTGATGTAACTTGATCTCAGGCCAGTCCTCCATTTTCTCCAGCGCAGATGTGAAACTGCTGAGACTGGCGCTGGGTGAAGTTAATGGGTCTACTCTTTAAACAGCTATTGGAACTCCCAGTTCCCACTGTGACAAAAGGATGGCTTCACAAAAGCTTTAACTTTTCAGCAGTGATGTAGACGTGATGACAGGAAAGAATACAAAATACAGCTCATTAAAAATTCATACTTGCCAAAATACCAACCAGAACCTTGTGTTTTGTCAGAAAGGAAATAGCACATGTTTCTGCCTGCGTCCCCGTGTCCCTTCTCTGGGCTCCATCTGGACCCCAGGGAGTGCCCTCACTTCTTGTTCTGGAGCTACCTGGGTGGCTGCCGAATGGCTGGGAGGCCCCCTCTCCACAGTGGCCCAGCTGTGTGGGCCACGCAGCAGGCAGAGGCAGGCCTGCTGGTTCTCATCCTACGTCATTCCTGTTGGTCGTGGGCTAAGATCTTCCTTTCTCAAAGGCCGGTACTCACTCAAGGTCCCTGGATGTAAAGACTTAAACGTCTGAAGTCCTCAGGGCACATGGGGTTTTAAGAGGCATGCCTTTGAAGGTCCTGTGATGGGTTCACAGTAGCACTGTGTGGTCTTTTTCTGAGTCTCACTTGTATTCCTTGCAAGTTGTACTTCAGTGGATAAGAACAATTCAGCCAACTGTTCACAGACATTACAGTTGCTCTAAGAGCCGAAAGGAAGAAGGAACGAGTTACCCACTGCGCTGTGTTTTGGTTCTGTTCCAGGTCCTATGGAGGCCCCTCTGACTGCTGGTTTGCATTCATTCACTTTGGAGGCTGGGCTGATGTCGCTGCTGAGCAGTTACTGAGGTCAGAAGCTGATCCTCCTGAAGCAGTGCTGTGGCTCTTGGCCTTTAGCTACAGTCCACGTGACGGGAGTCAGCAGAGGGCACAGACCATGGTGGGTGGCAGGACTCACTGCGTGTGGCGTTCAGGGTCCGACTCGCAGGAGCTGAAGCGGTCCTGCAGGAAGGGCCCTGTGGCGGTTTTGGCTTTCCCCGCTCTGACCCACCAGGCACCTGAGTGCTGAGCACTCCCGGCCTTCATTGGGGGAGCCGTAGGTGACACCCTGGATGAGTGAGTGCGTCCTGGACTTATGCTCGGAGACATTCTCCTGCCTTCACAGAGGACTGGAGACCAGACCCTGCCACTCACCCCTCCTGGGAAGCACCAAGCAGATGGGGTGCAGCACTCCTGTCCCCTAGGCCATTCTGTCTGTTCTCGCTCAGCTGCTGCCTGCCCTCCTTTACAGACGCGGAATGCCCTGCAGGGTCTGCCACTTCTGAGGAGTATTGTCCTCTCTCTGATCAGCAGCCTGGCCATGTCTGCTTCTGTCTTGACTTACTGCTTTCTTGGATCAGTCAACAGATCCTCGCATTACCGGCTTTGTTTAGAATTCTTACTAGAGTAATCACATGCTATTAACCACTTAGCTTCTGAAAAAGGACTTGATCATTTCCTAAATAACAGAGCAGCTAAGTATAGGACTGGCTAACTCCCTGTGGCAAAGACAGTTGTTATTTTATGTGGCATATAATAATTACGGGAAGCAATGCTTTGATTAAAAGCATTGGCACCTCCCTTGCAAACATTTATTTGCTGGTTTTGAAACTTCAAGTGCCAGCACTTTTTGCTGAGTTTAATAATTAAAGGGAGCAGGTTTCTTTATGTAGAGAGCAGTGCTCCTGTTTGCTTGATATTTTCTGTTGTTTGAACAAAGCGGAGACCAGTACAGCTCTGCCTCTGTGTTACGTATTTAAAGGCTTGCATGTCAGGGGAAAGAAAGAGACAATATCACAGGTCCCCATGAAACAATGTTTAACTTTCCTTTTAACAATGGTGACAGTTAAAGAACTGTAGGCGAATGCAGAGAATTAAATAGCTGTACGAAAAACCTCAGCATCTGTGATTAAGGACCTGATAAAAACAATATAGGAAATTTATTTTGATAAAACATAAAATCCTTATCCTTCTTGTAGACTACTCAAAGAAGAAACCTTTTATAATTTTTTTAGTCAAGAATAGACTAAAAGCTCAGGAAAATTATCTTTTTTTAAGAAAGAGGAGACCAAGTTTTAATTTTGTACCAGTTTACTTTTGACCTTAATACTTATTTATTTAATTGGATTTACTTTAATCTTAGCCAACTTAATTAGGCATAAAACTCCTCAGGGTTTCACCCTTATAAACCTTTTGTCACTTACTTTTTTATATTTAGAATTTGTCCCAGGTTTCCGTTTTTTCCCCTTCTAGTACCTTAGGACAAATTTATCTTTCTTTAACTCAACAGGCAAAAATACTTTCATTTTTTTATAGCTTTTTTACTGAAAACATATGTTTTATTTTTCTTGTATACAAAGGTTTTTTCTTATTAATTTTTAGTAGCTTTAATTACATATGTTAATTAGACTCCTTAACCCTTAGAAACCTTAATTTTCAAGTGAAAACCAAGTAAGCAATTATAAACTTTCTTTTACATTAGCATTCTCTGGCTTGACAAATTTACAAATACCTTTTATAATTTTTAGAAATATGTTACTTTATAGTAATAAAATACAAGGTGTGTTTATTAATAGACCCAAACACTTTTTAGTTTCTCTGTAATAGCCAAAAGTAGATAAACTTAGACATGTTCAGCAGTAACGTTTCAGTGTTCCATCCTATTCAAAAATGACCCAGATATTCAACAGGTTTTGTCATTTAACTTAACTTAAAACTTTAGAGTTTTACTAAGTTATCAAAAAAGATTTCGGAAGTTATTTTTTAAGTACACAGATCATAAAACATAATTATTGTTAAAACGTTCCTCCAAAAACTTTGTCTTTTTACATTTATTTGGTTTACCCGTTCTCAATAATTATATTTAGATCATCTACAAAAACCTCATGAGGCATCTAACATGAGCTGTTATACCAAGTTATTTATTTTTTGCTGAAGAATTTTGTAACAGAGAGAACATGAGCTCGTTTGACCTGTAAACCCAGCTGTATGTCTGCATCGTATCTGATGCTGATAGCTTTGAGGACATGCATATTTTAAATCAAACCAGCAAACTTAAACAGGCTTTTATTTACCAAAGATCATTTTATATCATGTTGGATAACTTTGTCTTTTAGAAGGTTCTGTATGTTAGTTAAAGACTACATTCCATTATGAGAGGTTTTGAATCCTCTCTTTTAAGGATGACCCCCAAGGTGGACTCATCTGAAACAGAGGCTCCCCAGAGTGGCCATTACGACTCCAAATTGTCTCAAAGGTTTACTTATTTTCACTTGTTTAATTTTAGATCAGGAATTTTGGGGGAGTTGAAGTGGCGAATCTGTGAGAGAGAAGCAGCAGATTTGGCTTCAGCTGCTGGCATCTTTAATAATTTGATTATTTTCTCTTAAAGAGGCAGTAAAAGTATTTCTGATTTCATTTAGAAGCCTCAAAAGATTAAAAAAGGCTTCCCGTTGTTGTAGCTGGTTTTTTCCAATTGCATACATCAGTTTGGGTAAACTGAAATTGCCCCATTTTGGCCATTTTAAAGTGAGATCCCCTTTAGCATGTTTAATTAACATAGCCCAAAGGGTGAATTTACATGCTCTTACAGTATCAGGCAGGGGAAACGTTCCTCCGTGACACACTGTTTATCCCCACAACATAATCTCTAATATAATCAGGCAAAAGAGATGTAATTATTTTACATAAGGCCCATTTAGATAGACCAAGTTTTACAAACCTTTATTTTAATTTTTTTAACTCTTATACTTTTAATTATAACTTATATTAGAATTCCGTTAACAAGTTACCGTGTTACAGTGTTGTGTAGGGAAGCATTCCCAGCTGGACGTAACATTTATTCCCAGAGAAAACATCCAGGCAAAGTTGACATAACCTCTTCATACGGTGTTAGTTTAAACCTTTCATTTTTATAGTCTTATCAACCTGAGCAGCCTAACTGTTGCCCCAAGCAATTTTTGGTCAGGTTTCTCACTGGGATTTCTGCCTTCTGACATTTAAAAATTTTTTTTCAAATTGGGGTGAATGGAACGGGTTTGTCTGATGTCCTTTAATGTTGGGGGGCCACAAGGGAGTCCCTTTAGCCCATTTCACCTTAGGCAGTGTTTCATTAAAACCTTTGTTTTAACTTTATTTATATCTGTTCTATTGATCCCATTTTCCTTTTTAATGACTAAAGATCTTCATCCTGTTGGGCTGAGTCCTGTCTCTTCTCTTTCTGATTTCTCTTTGTTAACTTAACATTTCATTAGCATCTATAAAACCACAAGAAGAAGCTGAGACCCCAAGTTTGATTAAGTTTTTAAGACTAGTCATCGTGTTTTCCTTTTAACTTGGTCTTTTCAGAGGGAGCAGTAAAACAGCTGTTTACCATGAGAGCTCTCCAAAAATCTTTTAACTTAAGGATCTGTTGTTTGGCCATTTTCTCTCCGGAGTTTAAAGAATATTGTGGCCATGCAGTGTTACAAAAGAAAATCATCCCTTTTAGATATTGGCTTATGATTATAATTAGCCCATCTACTCAGAATCAGCCCCAGTGGGCTCTGCTTGGGGGCAGACAGCGTGTTTCCCATTCTGATACACAGAGACAGACAGACACACAGATCCAGACACCAGTGAACCAGTTCCCAGATTGAGGGTAGAAAGTCCTACAACTGTTCCAACTGTTCCCACTCTGATTGCGCACCCAGACGGCCCCCCCAACCATGAACGGAAAGGACCCCAGCTGAGGGGAAGGAAGTTCACAGGCATCCCCGAGCCGACTGGTCCTATTTCAGATGGAGTCCGTTGACTCACCAGAGTGAAGAACAAATCAACAAACAAATAAAACCAAATCTAGAGCCCGTTTCCTTGCCATAAGTAGATGTGCCTAGGGTTATCGTGCCAGGCCAGATGGAAAGTACTGGGGACAGTCCCAAGGGCAGATCACCTAGGCAGCTGCTGGACTGCTTCCCAGGAAATCCCAGTCAGCCCGGGGCCATGGAGCCACAGGCAAGAGCTCCCTGGCTGGCTCACCAGATTGTTACTGCCTACAAACGTAGGTTCTTTACCCACCACCCAAGAGGGCCCAAATAAAAACTGGAACGCCAGGCTTGTGGCAAGGAAAGGGTTATTGTTTCAGATGACATCAGCCAGGAGACAAGAGTGAGCCCTCAAATTTGTCTCATCTCCCCAAAAGAGGGGCAGTGAGGGGTTTTAAAGGTTTGTGAGGAATGTGGCTGCTTGTAGATGGCAGGGGGAGTCAGCGGCCTTGCTGGTGGGAGCTTTCCCACCAGCCTGCATTAGGCCTTGGGAGGCTGCTTGCAGGGAGGAGGAGATGATAAGGAATCCAGGTGGGCAACCTTGGCTGTTTGTGTCCATGGCAGATAGTGGATTCTGGAGCCAGGGAGTGAGTGGGGCAAGAGTGCTTTGGTTTGAATCCCGTATGTGCTAGGTTTGATGTAGGGGAACTGATATCAGGGCTAGTATCATTTCTACTAGTTAACTTGGTCCTTCTTTTTTTTTTTTAATGAAACCTATGCATAGTCCTTACTCTGGGGATGATTTGGCATCTGGATGAAAATGGATGAGCCCACTCAGATTGGTTTAGTTCCTGTGTGTCATTTCCTTCCTGGCTGTTCTGTTGGAGGTAGCCACCGCCTTGTGATTGGAGCCATGCCTCACATTTGTGATCCTAAGGCTCTTCCTCATCCGTGGGGCCCAGCTCGAGGCACCGGTGTGTGTGCCCGCCCGGGAACGAGTGTGCCCAGGTCCCTAGTTTAACTAGTAGTGTATGCCTCTTGCTCTCCTGAGTTTCGTGAGCTTCAATCCCTTCGATGGTCTGTTGGGTGACTTGAGAAACAAACTGTGAACTGCTTTTGAAAACGTGATTGCTGTGAGATTTGATGAACTTGACAGCATCTGTGCCTTTGCCTCAAAAGGCATACTTAAACCACAGTTACTCGCTCAGCCCTGACAGTGGACTGTGCTGGAGTCGTCATCTTGCTAGCCATCCTAGAGGTTCAAGAAGGGGAGAGCCAAAAGCGGCTGTCCCTGCCTGGGATGGGTACTGCCACACAAAAACCTGCCTTCTCTCAGTAAGCCACGTTCACTGCCAGCCAGCGTCCATCTTCTTTTGCTAGCTTTGAACTGGATCGTGATTAAAATAAAAAACGTCTATGTTTGTATCCCTTAAGAATTAGGCAAGGGTTCCCACTCTTTAATGCTGTTGTTCCACTTCTAGGAATTATGCTAAGGAAGTAATTAGAGATCCATGCAAAGATTTATGTGCAAGATTATCATCACAGCATTATTTGTAATTGCAAAAATTGGAAATGGCCTAAACTTTGAATAGTAAGGAGATTGGCTAAATAAATTGTGGTGTATTCTAACCGTGGAATAGCATTCTACCACGAAAAATCATGTTCTCAAAGAATCTGTGCTCTAGAGATGGTAAATCGCTTATCGCGCATTTTGAAGAGAAAACTGTAGATAAAACATTATGTAGTGCGTGCTGTGCTCACGATGCATAGAAAAAGGACACGAAGGATGTCAACCTGGTTTTTAATAATGTGTCTCTTTGGATGGAGTTATAGGTCATTTTTTTTTCTTTTTACTTTTTTCAAATCTTATACAGTGAGCATATATAAATTTTCATAATGCAAGATAAAAAGTAATACTTAGAAAAGAGAGCTTATGTCTTTCTCCTGAAAAAATTAGAAAGCATTTAAAGTTATTGGCATTTCAGCTGGAAGCTTGTGGACATGGAAGGCATTTGAAGGGAGGAAATAGAGAGGAAGACGACCACGTCTTAGGGAGGATTGGACACGGATAGAAAAGCAAACGCCAGTTAAAAGGAAAATGGACATGAAGGCATAGCTTGAAGCCCTGACATTTTTGCAGCCCCATTGAGATGGCAAGATGGTCTTGGGCTCCCACAGATGCCATCCGACGAGGGCAGGCAGGGCCCAGCTGAGGGGAGAGAGGTGCTGAGAGAGCGGCCCTCTCTGTTGGACGGCTGCCATTCTCCATGGAAGAGCCCCATGGCGCAGTTTCTCACGGTCTCGTACTGTGGTCACAATAGCTCGCACAGCACTCCTAGTGTACTGGAGTTTATGACAGACTTCATTGAATGCGGCCTTAACTTCCAGGAAAAAAACAACTCACACAAAATCCATAAAATCAGTCATGAGAATTCTCAGAATAGGCTGGGTCTTCTTTGGAAAATGACGGAACAGAGCTATTCATGAGTTCCATGTAGTATTTTGGATCTATGGCTTTCAGTTTTTGCTTTGTTTTCCAAGTCAACTTGAAGTACCATTTTTATAGCAAGCAGAAATCTCAGCATGAAATAAATATTTTTTATGGAAAAACAACCCACAGCCCTGTAACAATCACCATTATTATGTGGATTCCACAGACTTGTGACCTCTGCTTGAGCTTTAAACATGTATGGACAGACTGTCCCAGTGTTTAAAACAAAACAAATGGGTGTGTATGTGTGTGTGTGTGTTTCCTCCCCCCAAAGATAGCAAAAGGCAAAAGGCAGACCTCATTCTTATCAGAACATGGGCCCCGCGGAGGTCCAGTGCATGGGGCTTTGATTGATTTGTGGCTGTGATGGTGAGTGAGTCTTCAAGGAGCCTTTTGTCCTTTTTCCCACAATATAAAAATCCAACTACATTCTGCTGAGGACTTTTCTCCATTTCCTTTCATACAAAAAAAGGTCTGTTCCTGGCATGGTGCCCTACTGCTTAGTGAGCAAGACAAAAGAAAGTCAAGAAATTTCCATTTTGCCCATTTGGGTTTGTGTGGGGCAGTGTATAAACTCAGACATGGGCCGCCTCTGTCTGTCCTCCCTCCGGGGCCAGTCATCTCCTCTTTCTGGGGCTTGCTTCAAAATACTGAATGACTCCCAGGACCACGCATGTTCTAACTCTTCCCTAATCTCTTCCCTTTGTAATTACCCTTCCTAGGAGGAGGTGAAGGCAGTGCTCGGCCGCCTCCTGAAGCTGCTCAGAAGTCCAGGCTTCTCGGCCAGGGATGTGCAGGCAGCAGCTGGACAGAGCCGAGAAGAAGCCCCCAGGCCACTGGAGTGTGGACCGCTGATCAGGTGCCTCCTCCTGAACTTCCTGCTCTGGGCTCCTGGAGCCCACGCGATTGCCCAGGAAGTCATCACCCTTGTAAGTCTCCCTTTCTCTAGCCTTCTCGTTCTCATCCACATTCCAGGTGTAGGGCAGGTTATCCACCAGAGGGCCCTGCCCTTGACGAGTGCGTGTACCAGGATGCAGTCCTAACATGGATGGACAGGCGGTGAGGCTGACCGCTGAGATGGACCCCAGAGCCTGCCCTTCATAACACTTTCATGTCGCAGAAGAGAAGATGGAGGCTCAAAGACAGGTGGTGACGTCTTGTAGGTCACAGCTTGCTGCTGGCGGGGTCAACACTTCCGTGAGGATGTGCCACTGCAGCAGCTCACAGAATTTGGTTTGTTAACTTAAAAAAATGTTTGCTAATTACAAAGAATTCCTTCCGGAAACCCAGCTGACATGAGGGGTAAAGAACGGTCCAAGTCAAAAGTGAGCACCATTCATGACACTGGGTTAGGCAATGAGTTCTTGGATAATGTCACCAAGGGCACAGGCAACAAAAGGAAAAAAACAGATAAATTTAACTTCATCAAAATTGGAAATTTTTGTACATCAAAGGACACTATCAAGAGAGTGAAAAGACAACTGACGGAAGGGGAGGAAACTATTTTGAAATCATATATCTGATAAGGGTTTAATATCCAGAATATATAGGGAATTCTTACAACTCACAACAAGAACTCAATTCCAAAATGGGCAACGGATTGAATAGACATTTCTCCAAAGGAGATCTATTAATGGCCAGTAAGCACATGAAAAAATGCCCGACACATTAGCCATCAGGAAAATGCTAATCAAAACTACGGTGACGTACCACTCCACACCCACTAGGATGGCACTGTAAACAAAACCAAACCCGACGGAGGTTACCGCGCGTTGGGACAGATGTGGGGAAATTGGAACACTCATGTTATATTTCCAGCTGGCAATGTTAAAATGGTGCACCCACTGTGGAGAAGAGTTCAGTGGGTCCTCAAAAAGTTAAGCATAGAATTACCGTATGAACCAGCAATTCTTCTTTTGTGTGCACCCCACAGAATTAAAAGTAGGAACTCAAACAGATGCTTCTCCACGCGTTCATAGCAGCGTTATTCACAACAGCCAAAAGGTAGAAACAACCCAGATTCCATCAACAAATGAACGGATAAACAAAACGTGGTCTATACATATAATGAGATATTTTCCAGCCTTAAAAATGAATGAAGTTCTACAACATGGGTGAACCTTGAGAACATTATGCTAAGTGAAATAAGTCAGACACAAAGGACAACATATTGTATGATTCCACTTATATGAGGTGCCTAGAATGGGCAAATTTATAGAGACAGAAAGTAGAACAGAGGTTACCAGGGGCTGGGGGGTGGAGAGAGGGATTAAGAGTTAGTGTTTAATGGGTACAGAGTTTCTGTTTGGGATAATGAAAAAGTCCTAGAAACAGATGGTGCTGATGGTTGTACAACATTGTGAATTTACTTCCTGCTAGTGAACTGTACACTTAAAAATGGTTAAAATTGCAAATTTTATATTATGTATATTAGCTACACTAAAAAGAATGCTCATCTCAAAAAAAAAAAAAAACACCAACATGCTGGTTCTTAGAGTTTTTGTTTCTGTTTTGGCTCACTTTGTATTGACGTATAATATACATACAGAAAATGTACAGCTTGAATTTTCACCAACCAGAAACATCCCTGAAACCAGCCACCAAATCAAGAAAGGAATGTTTCCAGCCCCCAGAGGGCCCCTCCTCTTCCTTTCCAGGGTAGGTTCTGTTTGAACGTGAATATGAGGAAAGTCCCAGTGACACATGGGACTGCCAAGAACGGCAGACACCAGCGCCCAGGAGGTCCTCCCCAGTCCTGGTGGAAGTGTGGGCGTGGAGCAGGCAGGCCAGGCAGCCGCCCGTCAGTGCCGCCTCTCAGGCTCGGACAGAACACCTCCCGCGAGCCCGGGCGTGGCCAAGAGCAGAAGAGGACTCGCCTGTCACATGCTGGGGGCCGTCTCCTCAGGGCCCATCCCAGCACAGCGGTCTGTTGTATACTTGTGTGAAGCACACTCCCAGCCCCTGTGGGATGGGAGAACTCCATAGGTGAGAGCTGAGAAATGCCCGTATGTCCACAGAACTTCGTATCAACTTTCTCCTCAGCCAGGTGATCAAGGTCAACAGCAGCAGGGACGTCATGTTGGCAGTGGTGCCCTGGATACGATGCGATGAAAATGGCACTTTACCTCTGTAGTCTTCCTCCTCAAAGCCTACAACCCCATCCTCAAACAAAAAGAGGAAGATTGGCAATAGATGTTAGCTCAGGGCCAGTCTTCCTCACGAAACTAAACAAAAAACCTACAACCCCAGTCTAATAACGTGAAAAACAATTGCCAAACCCCAAATGAGGGACATTCAACAAAATACCTGACCAGCTCTCCTCAAAACTGTCCAAGTCATCAAAAACCATCCGAAAACTGTCACAGCCCAGAGGAGCCTGAGGAGACATGACAGCTGTGTCACGTGGGGTCCCGGACGGGGTCCTGGGACAGAGAAAGGACGTCAGAGCAACACTGAGAGGTCAGAAAAAAGTCTGGTTTTGAGTTAATAAAAAGGTATCAATATTGGTTCATTCATTGTGACAAATGTACCATACTAACATAAGATGTTAATAACAGGAGAACTCTGTGAGGGATATGGGCTCTCTCTTTATTACCTTTTTGGTAAAATTCTAAATCTAAAACTGTTCCAAAATTAAAAGTTATTATGAAAAGTCAACAGCAGGCATTTTTGAATCATGAAAGCTTTGGCAGCATTTTTGTCACCTGACCTCTGACCTCCCACCCATGCCCTGGTCACCTGTGCGTGGAACCTCAGCCCTAGGGGAGCCCACACCCTCCTTCTCCCTCGTGAGCTCTCGGCCTGCTCCTCTCCGTCCTGTCACCCTGGGACAGGGAAGCAGGCCCACGGCTGGACCTACTTGCTCAGGGTCAGGGTGTGGTGGCAGCCCAGCCCTGCCCATGGCGCGTGAGAGAACAGAACCCAGAGCGCGCTCCTCGGAGTCACCAGGTGCCTGCTTCGGTGATTCCAGCGACCGTCCCGCCCAGCCCAGGGAAGCGGTCCACATTCACAGTGGACCGCCCTGCAGTCTCGCCCACGGAGAAGCTGCCGGGAATAGGGAGCTAGAGCGCGTCACAAAGTTGAGGCTTGCCACCCGTGCCAGGTGGCCCATGCCTGCAGAATCGTGCAATCCCAGCCACACGCCAGAGGGAGCGTGGAAGACGCCCGTGCCGCTCCATTCAGTGTCACAAGTCAGCCCAGCCGCAAAACATTCATCAAAGGCTAGAACACCATCTTTCCCTTCACGTAGCCTCCTTGGCAGGTGCTGGCCGGCTGGGCACCCTGGAGCCCACCGGGGCCGAGAGCGCCTCCTGGATGCTGTCCTTGCAGGTGTTCTGAAACTGTGTTCACTGACATACCAGCCGTCCTGGCTCGAAGCTTCCTGCAGTGGCCAGAGGACAGGTTGAAGGCAACTCGGCCAGGGCAGCGATACACAGGATGGGTGGGAGGACGCCTCTGACCGTGCTGCCTCTGTGGACTGCCCTCGCCTCCCGCTTCTCCTCAGCTCCTCTGTGCGCATCCTGAAAGCTCCAGGCCAGGTCTGCGTGGCCTGGGGGCAGGGGGGCTAGATGATGGGGGTCTTGGCTTTGGGGGGACAGCCTTTCTCTTCAGCAGCCTTGGCTTCACCACCCTCAGGACCCTAGCCCTGGCCAGGCTCTGATGTGTCCTCAGAGAGGCCTGAGCAAAGCCAGCTCCAGGCCTGGCACTCGCCTCGCCCCTCTTGTCTCCGCGTCTGCTCCGGAGAGCGTGTGCCAGCCGGGCTCCTCGCGGCTCTCCTGCTCCCCGAGCTGGCCTCACCGAGGAGCCCCCGCCCGGCCTCTGCGGAGGGCAGGCTGCGTCCTCAGCGCCCCTGCCCCTTGCCGTGCCCTGCTCCTCTGGCTGCTGGCTCTCTGCCCCTCCAGCTCTGGGTTCACGTCCTCACACCGGGCTCTTGATGAGGACGAGGCGCCAGCAGCCCGTTGGGCATCCGGGTTCCTCCCCCGAGGCTCGCCCTCTCCTGTCCTGCCCTGTCCTGGGGCCATGCTGCTCCCTCTCCTTCTGTGCTCTGTTGGACCACAGCAAAAAGAGCCAAAAGTTAGCAAGAATCTGAAGTAGAGAGTTCGGGTAGTTGCTGAACTCAAAATGAATTTAACCCCTGACACGGAATATACTTCTGGACACCAACGGCTATGAATGCCTTGGAGCTGTGTTTAGCAGAACTAACAATTCCTGTGTTTCCTGCTTCCCTTGAGAATCAGGTGTTAAAACCTTAGAGGCCTATTAAAAACCAGGGGGCCCAGCTTGCTAGCCCGGGAGTGCCCACGAGGAAGCTGTGTGAACAGGCGGCATCTTCCAGCCTCTCGCAGAGTCAGGCCTCAGCACGCTCATTGGCCTTTGCCCCCCATGGCCAGTAGTCCCAAAGCGGGTGGCGGGCATTCCAGGAAACGGGGCGCTTGCTTGCAGCCTCTGTGAGTCTGAGGCCGTCCTGTCAGGAGAGGCCATGGGCAGGCAGTGACTGCCGCCTCTGAGAGCAGACAGGCTGCTCCTCACCTGGAAAACAGCTAGAGCCCTTGGGGCCAGCGGGCGTGCGGCTGCTCTCCAGGGACAGGACGCTTACAGGGGCTCCACCAGGCATAGAGCTGCGTTTGTCTGAAGAGAGTTTTAACTTGCCTTCTCCTCTGTCCTCGTTGCAGATGGCTCCAACTCGTGAGATAACCCACGAGATTACTGGCTTCCTCGACCAGACCCTGTACAGATGGGATCATCTTTGCACCGCAGCCCCTGCGTCGAGAAAACTGGCCAGCGAGCTCCTCACAGAGCTGCGCGGGCAAGTCTAGCACAGGCCCATTGGAGATGTCGTGGCCATGCAGGGGCCTGGGGTTGCCAGGGCCATGAACGAAATGAGGAGGCTGCTTCTTAGGGCTCCAAGTTTGTAGTATGAGTACCCTCTCTGAGCTGTCAGGATGAGCCAAGAACATCTTGGCAAGTTCTAGTGGTACATATTTTACACGTTGAGAAGACAGGTGCTGTAGCCCCAACCTAGATTTAGTCACTAGTGGCTGGCTTATGCCTCCAGATTCCCTGTGCCTGCCCAGCCCAGGACGCCCATTACAGAATCACTGAAGAAGGGCTGGCTGGAGAGCATTTCCCATGCCAACCAAGATGCACAACTATTATGTGAATGTGTCAAAGTCTTTGGACCCAGAAATTGGTCATGAACTACTGATCAATTTAGACAGGAACTTAGCCCTTTTCCACAGACCTTTTCCAGAAGTCAGGTGATTGTTACTGGTATTTCTTTTAATCCACAGGGATTTGAGATAAAGCCCCATTCTCTTTCTTCCCTAAGAAAGTCTTCATTCAGGAGGGTCAGGACCCCTGGAGTTTCCCTTGGCGCCCCCCGAGCAGGCCCAGGGGAAGCAGAGCCCACCCGCCCAGGGGCAGGTGTGGTGCAGGGCCGCTGCTCACCGGGGCTGCGTGCTGGCCCTGCTGTGGACGGCACCACTGCCCAGCGGGGAATAGCCGGTCTGGTGCTGGCTTTTCCTGCTCTCTATTTGCTGAACACTGACTGCCACCAAAAGAATTGATATCACCTCAAAGACGGCTGAGAGAGGAGGGTCCAGGATGCGTTCCAGAAACATCGGAAGAGGTTATGTATCAGTTGTCTTGTGAAGGGAAATGGGAATCAGAAATTTCTAATAAAAGCGGTGGCCCGGAGGTTAACATTTATTTCACGTCCGTTGGAGATACCTTCCCCCCTCAGGTCCCTTCTTCGCTTGCGTTGGTGGTTTGCTCTCTTGTGCATATTCCGTTTGTCGGGTGAGTCAGACCCTCCTTGTGTCCCCTTTGACTTCCGTATTAGTAATCCCCACAGCCCCTCAGTGCTGGCTCCTGTTTGAGGTGTGAGTAAAGTTTTGTCGCATTAGAGGTTGAGCCTTTAGGGGAATTACTTGTTTCAGTTTATGGATCCACCTGAAGATCTGGAAAATTCCAAGAACTTTTGACCTGAGCCTTCCTTTTGAGAAGCGTTACGCCGTGGAAGGCGTACTGTTAAAATACTTTCGTCACAGCTGCCGCCGCGTTACCTTCACCTGCTTTGCTTGGAGGTGAACACGCCGCCTCTGCTGATTTGTGCCGGAAGCTGTGGTCAGCCCCTGCCGCCATGAGGGAGGGGCCTTTGGTGGCGGGAGTGAAGTGGAAGGGCGCGCCCTGGGGAGTCAGACAACCAGACAATCAGACAGTGAGACGCGCGGGGCTGCGGCCCCTCGGCCGCCTTCACGCTGAACCTCATGGCGAGCCTGGGGACAAGACGCTGTCCCCGCTGGGCCAGCTGCGCCCCGGAGGAGGAGGCCTTCCCGCCCTCACCCTCCCTCAGCCCGTCTGCAGTGTCCCGCCGCCTCCACGGAGCGCCCGGGCTCCCGGGGACCCCCTAGGACTGGGATCAAGGAGGACAGAGCCCAAAACTATAGGGAGAAAAGCCGTGACTGACCGCCCGCTCATACAAAGCTGAGGTCATTCACTGGGACTCTGTGATGTTTGTGCAACTTGTTCGCTTTTTAAAATTAATTTGTCTTAAATTTTTGCATTCTAAATAAAACGTCAGTTGCATCTAATTTTGCATTCATTAGATATTATCGCCTTTATCAGGAAAAGCTTCCTTCCACTCCCCAAGTAGGAAAGCTTCAGGCTGCAAAGACCCCGAGGGCTCTGCCCCTGGAAAGCCCCAGTTGCGGCTTATCCTTTGGGCCTGAGAATCTTGCCACCAGATGCCTACAAACTGGGGTCCCACTGCCAGGAAGAAGGGCGAGTGACTGTAGGGGCAGTCAGCAGGGGCTGCTGAGACCAATGAAACGCCTCGGACGTAGGTGTTCTTTTCTGTAGCCAGACTTCACCGTTACCGTTTCGTGCACGCGCAGTCGTCCTCTCTGCGCGCTTCCTGCGTCTCGGGACCGCGCGGCGCCCCCGGGTCGCCCTCTGCTCCCGACGCCTCGCGGCCGCGCGGGCACCGGGCCGGGGCGCGTTCCCGAGACGCCCCCTGGTCGGGACTCCGGCCTGCGGCTGCTGCTGGCCCTTCTCCACCCGGCCCCGTTCCTCGCTGGTGGGTCAAGAGTGCTGGGACAAAAATGGGAGCGCATCCAGGGGACGGGAGAAAGCCATGCTTCTTGTCGACGAGGACTCGTCAAGAACAGGGACTCGCAAGGGGGAAGCCGCCGTCCCGGGCGGACCGCGCGCCGCGAGGAGGAGGGAGGAGGGAGGAGGGAGGAGGGAGGAGGAGGGAGGAGGAGGAGGGAGGAGGAGGAGGAGGAGGAGGAGGAGGAGGAGGAGCGAAGGCCCCCGCGTCTCCGGCCTCCTCTCGCACCGCTTGTCAGCCCGTCAGCAGCCCCCCGCCGCCAGGGGTGCTGGAATGCGTGTCTTCCCTCTGCTTGACGCTGGATTGAACACGGATTTCGTGGACTTCATCCAACAATTCTAAGTTATCACCACCAACCGTATTACTCATAAAGAAGCAAAATGAGGCAAAATAAAGACGTGTATGTCTTAAAGCCGCCTTCTAAAATCCAGTTCCACCGTTTACACTGTGGGTCCAATTCATGCCCCTCATACACAGACTGGTGACAAGGAAGCTTATAGTGCAGGACTCCCCCCTTCCCAGTCCTGACGTCGCGCACCTCCCTGCGCTGGGTGCTCAGGGCAGGGACCTCTATACTTCGACGCTGGAAGTTTCACACGTCTTAACTTGTCTGTGGCGGCAGTGTCATGAATCAACGCTGAAAATCTTACTGGCCTCTGATGTTCCTCACATTATGATGAATCCATGTGTATCAGCCAGGATTCTCGGTCGCAAGCAACAGAAATGGACACAATGTTGAAAGTAAAAGGGAATTGTCCAAAGGGTGTTTGAGAGCCGGCAGATGGCCAGGCAGACAAGGCTGAGCGCTGGCCAGCCGGCAGCAGTGGCCACAGCCTGGCTGCAGAGTGGCCTGAGAGGAGACCCAGTGCGTCCTGAAGCCTGCAGCTCAGCACCCCTGGCCCTCTGGTGCCTCACCTGCCACCCCCAGCAGGGGGACAGGCCCCTGTGCCCCACTCTCGGAAGCGCTGGTCAGAGCCCTGGCTGGCGCACCTGACTCGGAGAGCCCAGGTCCCCTGCCTGCCCTTAAGCCATAAGGGGAGCTGGAAAAGCAAGTGTCTGACTTGTTTTGCTTCTAGGACCTACACCTTGGACACCACCAATGGTATCGCCCTCTTGCAGGAAGGGGTCAGAGCCCAGGCAGCTGAAGGAAAGAAAATACATCCACAGCACTATATATCATCTATTCTTAAGAAGACTCTTCTAGAGCAGCTGAGACGGTTGTGTCCCCTGAAACAGCCCAACGCTCAGCAATAAAGAAAACTAGAGGCGGGCCCGTGGCAGAAGGCCTACGTCTGGGTTTCTCGAACGTGGTGCTGGTAACAGTGTGGCTGCCTTAGGCTCTGTGGGGGGCTGCCGTGTGCTTCCTACGGTGGTTAGCACCATCCTGGCCTCTCCCCCGGAGGCCGGCTGAGTAGTGACAATCAGAACTGTCTCCAGACATTGCCAAGTGTCTCCCAGAGGAAACCCCCCCCCACCCAAGTTGAGACCTACTGCTCTAACTGGTGGTTCTTTCCTTCTGGAAAGACATCCTGGATAGAAACACTAACTGCTACAGAGACATAAATTAGACTCAATAGGATCCTCACAAGAGAACTAGATGGTCTGATTCCAAAGTTCGTATAGAAAAATAAATATTTAAGAACAGCCAGGAAAATTCTGGAAGTGAAGGGGAGTGGAGGAGAATGAAGTGTGCTGTGTGTTTGCACATATTCTAAAGCCCAAGTCATTACAAAGGTTTGGTGGGACCCAAGATGGCGAGCACGAGGAGACTGTCCCTGCCAGGCCGAGCGCGCTCGGAACTCCTCTGACTGGTCTGGGCAGCACCTAACCTGTCGCTCACCCCGCAACCTTGGCGGACAGAACATTCTGGAACTTAGCCCGAGAGCTAGTCCCTGCTCAACCTCGACCCCTTCCTGGTGGGTGCCTCCACCTTGTGAACCCTCATTCCACTGGGCTTTCACCTGCCATCTCTGCAGAAGGCCACACCCCTCTCCTGGATCACGGACCTGAGTGTCCCACTGCCCGTCCAGCATCTCCGTGACCATCTCAAATTAACACGTGCAGATTCCACTAGCCCCACCCCACCCCCAAACCCAGTCTTCTGGGTCAGTTGACGGTAACTCTGGCCCAACTCCATGGTTATTCTTGATTCCCCTCTTTCTCGCACCCTCGTGTCCAGCCCATCAGGACCTTCTTGAATCTGACCGTTTCCTGCCCTCTGCTCTCTGACACCATCATCTGCCCGGTGTCCCTGCTCCCACCCTTGCTCTGCTTCGAGCAGTGTCATGGCGATCCCTTTCCAGTGTCATCATCTCACACCAGTGTCCAAAGCCCCCCTCTTCGCCCAGGAAAATCCAGCATTCTTAAAGTGGCTTTCAAGGCCCTACACAATCTGGACCCCTTCTGTTCTCTGACTTTATCTCCTAATATTCTCTACTATCCCTTCACTCACCTACCCTACCTGTTCCAGCCACCTGGGCCCCCTGGCAGTCACTCACACACAGTGCAACCCCAGGGCCTTTGCATGGGCTGTCCTGAACCCTCCAGACAAGCAGGCCAGCTCTCTCACCTGCTTACATGTCACTGCCTCCATGTGGCCTCCTTGACCACCCCAATGACAATGCCACCCCATATTCTCCTCCCCTCACTGTGCACTACCTTGACTTTTGTCCCCAACAGCCAATACCATCTAGACACTAGGTCATCTACTTATGTCTTATGTTTCGTCTTCACTGACAGGCTCCACTCCCAGTCCCTGCAGTAGTGCCGGGCCCACAGCAGGAGCCCAGTGAACACCTGCTGAGTCACCTGTGCAGAGATTTAGCCCATGATAAAGGCATTTCCATCAACAGGGAACGATGGTGCTGAGCAATCGAGTCGAATCTCTACTTCTTAGAGGAAAACGACCATGACAAATAAAAGGCCCAGCCCTCTGTCTTTATTGAATGTCAGCACCTAGACGTTTGTTCTCCGGGGCTGTGGTTTCCTGCGGCACAAAGAGGAGGAGGAGGGCCGAGGGTGGTAGGAAGGCTGCCGCTCCGGGAGGGGGTCTGTTACTCCGAGAGCCGGAACGTGTGCATGAAACCAGCACTTCCTCCTCCAGAGGCAGGAAGAATGTTCACGTCTTTCATTCAGAGCTTCCCGCTCATCTTTGCTTTGCAGACTTTGACAGGAAGCCTGCCCCGCCCCCCACCCGAGTCGCTGCCTGGGCCGCGCAGGTTCAAAGGCTCTGGGCCTGGGCCTCTGGGGAGGAGAGACTGTTTCTGGGCACGAGGGGGAGGCACCGAGGCACCAACCGCAGCCGCGCAGACTTCCAAGAATCCTCCACTTTCGGCCCTTAGGCCACGAAGAAAACCTTTTCTGTGCAGACACAAAACCCAGAAATCAAAGAAAAAAAGATGGATAAAACTGACCATACAGAGATAAAAAACAAAACAAACAAACCTAAATACAAATAACAAATTGGGGAAAAATATTTGCAAACTAGTTTTCTAACTTATAAAGCTCTTCTACAAATCAGTAAGAAAAATGCCACAATCCACGAGATTGATGGGCCGGGGACACAGATACTGCACACAATTAACAGAAAGAGAAAGACAAATGGGTTTGAAAAGGCTTTAAAATATTTAACACAGCTCACAAGAAATGCAGATTCATACAGTTATTCTTCCGTATCGGGTTGGAAAAGACAGGAGCGGCCAAGGCACTCTGCCCGAGAGAGGTCAAGGGGTCAGATATTAACATGGAGATTTGCACATCCTGGCGCCAGCTGTGTCCCAGGGGCCCCATGCGGTCCAGCACCTTCACTTGTGGATGAACCCCCACAAGAAGGGAGGCAGGAACCTGGGGAGCTGTCTGTCCGCCAGTGTCCACGGCAGCATTGTTCACAACGGCCAGAAGGCAGAGCGGCCCAAACGTCCATCGACAGGTGCTGGGACAAACGGAGTGTGGTCCGTCCACACAGAGGGCTGCTCCTGCGGAAGTTCTGACGTGCTGCAACATGGGGGAACTTGGAGGTATTTTGCTAAGTGAAATAAGCCAGACAGAAAAAGACAAGCATTGTGTGAGTGCATTCCTGTGAGGTACCTGGGGGAGTCAAATGCACAGAGACAGAAGTAGAGTGGTGGCTGCCCGGGGCTGGGGGAGCGGATGGGGTTATTGTCTAGAGGGGACAGCGTTTCACTTCCGGACGATGAAAAAGTTCTGGAGATGAACGGTGGCGGTGGCTGCACAACCATGTAAATGTACTTAATGCCACTGAACACTTGAAAAAGGTTAAAATAGTAAATTTTATGTTATCTATATTTTACCACAATAAAAACATTAAGTAAAGTTTTTAAAAAATTCTATATCCTTTTATCCAGTAACAGCCCCGTTCTTCAGAGCCACCTCCCCCCATTGCCGGTTGCCCGGGTCCACCATGAGCAGGTCCGGGAAGCCCCACGGACACACTGGCGCCTGTGCGCGTGGGGGGCCCAGGCACTCGCGGCAGCACTGTGTCCAAAAGCTGCCCCTGGAGACAGCCCAGTGTTCATCGGGAGGGGGCTGACGAAGTGACTTAAGGAAATAAACAAATGGAGCAGCAGAGGCCTCTACAGTTGACACCAGGCCCTGCTTATCAGGGTTTCACGTAAATTCATGCCTTTGATTCTCACACCCACCTAATAAATTTATCTATGGTTTATAGATGAGGAAACTGAAGCCCAGAAAGGTTCTGCAGACGACAGCTCACAGGGCTGGGACCTGAGCAGAGGAACCTACGGACTGCGCACTGTGCCTCTCGAGGCCGGGATGTTCCGACAATGGAGACATCAAAATAGAGGCAAAGTATGTGCCAATCGTGAAACATTCTGCCACACAGAAGAATCACTGTGTACTCTGTTTCCATCTGAGCACGACGCAGGGTGTGGACATGCGTTTGCTGGAGCGCATCCTTAGAGTCTCTGCTGCGGCAGAGACGGGTCAGTCTCCTAACAGGGACGAGTTTGGAGAAGGGACCAGGACAACAGGGGGAGGAACACTTACTTTTTGCTTACAAATTGTTTATATTTGTTTCCGTGTTTGATGTATGCACAACCAGAAGCTCAAATCATCAATACACAAGGGAAGGTTCATCTGTCTGTCCCGAGAGAGGCTCACTCTTAAACCAGGCCGTGAGGGTCAGGCGGCCCCGGGCCAGCTGTCGCTTTAACAGGAGACGTCTTTGCTGGCGCTCCTTGCATTTGTCAGCATGGTGGCATTTTTATAGCCTGTTCACAGGACCTAGGTTGTGGCATCAGACATAGAGTTTTCTAGAAAAAGACGACTTGCTCATTATGGTTGGATCCAGGCACCCTGACACAGAGGGAAGATGGCCTGAGCGCCCCCAGATGGAGCAGTTTGTGGGCCGTGACCCACTTCCCAAATGTCAGTCTGTCATCTGCCCAGCCTCTGGGATCACTAATAACCACCTTCCTGCTCTGTGGGACGGCCTGCTCCACCCCCACGTGCCCTGAAGCCACAGTTCCTGCAGTTCCCTCTTCCCTGATACATTTAATGTATTAAAGCAGATAAAATCATAAAGCGACAATTTCTTGCCCTTAAATTATGTCCTTTCTTTACAACCCAACATAAATGCACGCTTGTACTGTACCATCGGCAAACAGTGTAATTGGCTTTTATCTACCTATCTAGTCATTTCTGTCTCCATAATTCTCATTTTTCTTGAGCCTCTCTGCTTAGACATAACTGAAGCGAAGCCTGGGAGACTTAAATCAGGCAGTCAGAAGGTGAAACCGAGGCACCGGGGCAAGCGTGCCAGGGCCCTAGGCGGGGGCGCCGCCTCTACGCCTCCCTCTCAGATCTTTCCAAGATCCTCACCAGTCTTAGGACACACACTTCTGCTTTCAAGGCCTGTTCTGCCAGACCTCGTGGGACAAGGGAGAACTATCAGAGCAGGAAAGAACTTTCTGGAACTCAGGACTCTGGGCAGTGCAGCGAGGGCCCAACCGCGGGCAGCTTCAGCACCTCCTGCCCCCCGACAGGCACGAACCCTCCCGGGCTGGGCTTCACAATGGGAGCAGTCCCCAAAGGGAGCTGCAGGCACAAGAGGGCTGAAGAGAGCAGACGCCACACCACGCGCCCTGTCGCCTCTGCTTCCCACCAAAGCAGCAGAGGCGCTTCTGGGAGTGGGGATGGTGGCCACATCCCGTGAGCCCCTGGGCTCTGCTCCCCAGGCGGCGGGCGTCCTGCTGAGGGCTGTGCCTCCAAGGTCAGGGGAGGCCAGGGCCCAGCAGCCGGCACAGGCGGGGCCCGGCAGGGCGAGGGAGGGCCCTGGACAGGTCTTTGGAGCAGTCGTCCTGTCTCCCCACCCAGGCCTTTGGGCTGAGCAGCTGAAGCGCTGAGCTTGTTTTGTCTCCAGCAGCACTTGGCAGGGGCCAGATTCGTTTTATGGGAGCTGTCTGGAGGAGATGGAAGCGTGTGCTCAGAGAGGCCTTTTCTGCATTTCTGCATTCTGCTTTGTCTTCCCAAACACACACACAAAACCATGGGTTTCTGGTGCTACACCAGCCCCCTTTCCCAGGCCCAGCCCCCACAGTGGGCTCCTTTGGCTGCTCCTCCCATGAGGGCTGGGTTTGCCTTTGCTCCCATGCACTGATGCCAGGGTGCCCGGATGTCTGGCCACGGTCCAGGCAGGTGATCCGCAGCCCCGGCTGGCCCTGGGCACGTGGTAGTTTTACGGTGGCTTCCTTCCGCCCCTGGCTTGGCTGATGGCCTCCTCCCCTTTTTTCACCCCCTTTCTCTAGTCATCGAACTGGAACAGAAATGCCTTATTAGCAGATCCATCTCCCGGATGGCACCAGAGGGTGGGAAAAGATCAATAAAACCTCCCTGAATGGCCCTCCCCCCTTGTAAACCTCAGGGCCCAGCCAGGGAGGGCCAGGTCATTGTCCTCCAGGACAGTGGCCTGGGGGTTGAGCTCATGCCCTCTTCCTTGAGCCTGGTCACTGGGCACTGCCCGGCAGGTCCAGGCACCCCTCTCCACCCCCAGCTCCCTGGCTTCAGCCCCCAGCTCCCCACCCGACCTCGGACCGAGGCTCCAGAAGTCTAGGCTTGGGTTTGCCACCGTCTCGGGACCCCTGTATGGAGTCTTTGCCATGGCCGGGCCTGGCCCACAGGGCCCCCACCCTCTCTGTGCACCCCGAGGTGGTTCACGGCGCAGGTGCCCTGGGGAAGGGGCGCTCCAAAGGATCGCTGAAGCCCCAAGTCACTGCACTTCCCCCTGCCAGGGGCCGCACCCCTCCCTGCCTTCTCCAGTGTGGGCTGTGGCAGGCCCTCTGCCCAGGGAGTCCGGCAGCCGAGGCCATGGGCCTGGGGCACCCAAGTTCTGTCTGCAGGACATGTGCTGGGAGGGACCGGCTCCCTTCGCAGGGCAGGTCTGCGCCTGACATGGGGATGCTCTCTCACAGTCCTCCTCCCCCGGGGCGGCTCCACTGGAAGACGAGGTGGTGGTAGGCCTGAACAGAAGGCTCTAGAACAACTGGCCCTTGACCACAGACACACAGCTTTTGCTTTTAGACACCCAGTGGGCTGCAGTTGCTGTTGGTGAGGCTGAGCACGGCGGAGGCCACTGCTGTGTGGGCAGATGCACGGGGGCCCCGGCCTCCTCAGGCCTTGGGGCTTTGCTGCATGTACATGCTGGACCAAGCAGCTCAGGGGAGAAAGCCAGAATGCACCAGAAACGGCTGCTTGGAACTCATGAGAGCTCTGCTCTGCATGCTAAAGGACAGGTTACTGTTTCTGGTTTCTATACTTGGGGCACAGGGTGCTGCCTGTGAATGTGACATCTCTGTACCTCGTTTCAGATGGAGACTATCATTTCAGTGTTCTGGTTTGAAATTCCAATAAAAATAAATGCTTTAGGGGCTGGCCTGGTGGCATAGTGGTTAAGTTCACATGCTCTGCTTTAGCAGCCCAGAGTTCACGGGTTTGGATCCTGGGTGCGGACCTACACTGCTCATCAGCCATGCTGTGGTGGCATCCCACATACAAAATAGAGGACGATGGGCACAGAAGTTAGCTCAGGGCCAATCTTCCTCAACAAAAAAAGCATATATACATAAAAAAAAGATGTCTTAAAACTGTATAATCCTAAACTAGAGGCCAAGCAGAAGTGAGAGTCTTTTTTGCTCTTCCCTGTCCCCCCACCCAACTCCACTTCCTGCTGTGACTGGCAGAGCTCCAGGTCCTGTGGGGGGAGCTGAATGGGCAGCAAGGACTCCTGGGGTGCCCTCACACCCCCTCTTCATGAAGCTCAGCCCCTCAGCCTACCCTGGGTGGAAGGGAGCAGGTGCTGCCCCAGGTTGCCAGGTGGTGACGGCTGGGCCCAGGCAGGCCAAGTGCAGGGCCACGTACCTGGGGGACATCAGAGGACTGGCCGCCCAAGGTCTGCCCACAGGTTGACCCTGGCCTGTTCCCATATGCACTGAAAAGCCGAGGTGACCTTGGGAGAAGACGTACTCTTGTCCCCAGTCAGCCCTGCTCTGCGAAGGCACAGGGTCTGCTCACTAAGGGAGGAGGAACGCTGCCACTTCCAGAGCCTTTGTTCTCCAAGGAGGGCAGCTGTTTGGCAACTAACCGATCCACGGCTCCGAGGACAGGGCTGCGTCCTGCCACCGCTTCTGTGCTGCCACCCCGCTAGGGGTGCAGTCCTGCCCTCTGCCAGTGCCCTGAGTCCTTGGAGGGCTCTGCGGGCCTGAGGCCTGGCCGGGGGTGTCTCACTGGGAGCAGCATCGTCGTGGGAGCCACACAGCACCCCCATGGCTGACGGCCTCCTGATGGCTGGTGAGCGCCCCACTGGCACACAGCTTAGGAAGGCACCACAGGCAGAGGAGCTGGGCATCTGCTTTCACTAGACCGGGGGACGACGGCCACCATGGGCCTTCCTGCCCTCCTGGCCCCTCGGCCCAGTGGAGGCTTCGCCTTGCTGGTAAATGGGCTCCTCCTATCGGGTCACCGGCACACGCCACAGCATGACGTTTAGGTGGAGGACGGACGGCACATGCGACCGTGGTCCCCTAAGGTTCAGACCGCACAGCCCAGGCATGCAGCGGGCTGTCCCACCCAGGTGCGTGCAGTGCTCTCTGTGACGCTCGCACGACGCAGAAGCCGCCTACGGAGGCGCTTCTTGGCACGTCTGCCCATCACAGAGCGAGGCAAGACGGTCCTTCGGCTCAGCCTGGAGGGCAGCTCGCACCGTCTCCTGCTCAACCTGGGAACCGTGACGGGATGGGGGCCCCTGAAGCCAGAAACGTGCTCCTCTAGGGGCAGCAGGGCTCAGAAACTGTGCCACTAAGAAAGTGCACCAGTCTCCCATGAGGTCTTGGTGATGTCCCCAAGGTGACTTAACCGTAGCGGGTTCAAGTTTCCATGCTTTCCAAAGCAGGTGTCCCCTGGCCCGCCCTTGCAGCATGCTGGGCAGGAGCGTGGGCCTCTCCAAACCAGCCTGGCTGCGTGACAAGACAGGGGTCCGTGAATTTGCTCCGGACCAATGTCCACACCGAGAGCTGAGAGGTACTGTGGTGGGGAGGAAGACTCCAAGCCACGTGGAGCCACGTTCAAATCCTGTCACTTGGTATGTGACCCTGGGGACAGAATTACATCTGCCCAGGCCTGATCCACAGCGGGCACTCGGGAAGGGCAGCGGCACAGCCCTGTCCTGGGCCTGGACAGGCGCCCGCCCGCACCCAGGCAGCTCCGGGACGGGACGGGAGAGCAGCTGGCGGGGCCGCGGTGCCTAGTGCCCCAGCCCCTCCCCACCCGGGGCTGCCACAGTTACAAACAGGGAGCTTTAAAAAAAAAAAAAAAAGAAGAATTATTTTAAAAATGCAGAGTTCTAGTCTTAGATCTCTGTCTTCAAACTGACTGGAGGCCACTCTGGAATCCGGCGGCCTGTGCCAGGTCCTGGCCACGGGCTCCTCCCCCACATGCTCTCAAGTCCTCTCAACGCCGCAGGGGCAGCCAGGAGTCCCCACTCTCAGGGCCGTCGACGCTCCAAGAAGTGGGTGACGGGGTGTGGCTGGCGGGCGGACAGAAGCCCTAGCAGAGGCCTGCTCGCTCTCCCCCGCTCCTCCCCCAGGGGACAGCGCCCGGCGCAGGCAGAGCTCCCGCAGGACGGGCCAAGGGGCGTCAGTTCTGATGACCCTTCCAGCACTGACCACTGCCTGCTGGCCACAGCCATGGTCAGAGCGGCTGCATGACTCAGGGGTTCACGGGAGCAAGAGCAGCAGCCATCCTTGGGCAAAATCCCACACATGTGGCCGCTCGGCTCTGCCTCAGTGGTTTCTAAAGACGACAAAGAATGGCTTTAACGTTATGGAAAAACAAGACCAAACCAAACCACTGGGCCAGCTGGTGGCCCACAGCACGTGAGGAGGTGCTGAGGGTTGACTGCATGCAGGTGGGCAGGCGGGCACTGCCTGGGCCCCGGGCCCCTTCCTGCCCTGCCTCACAGAGGCCAAACACACTCACACCGACCACAAGGGAAAAGCATGTATTTCGTCTTCACAGAAAGCAGTGTTCTTATCTTTAGTCAAATTTAAACATCAAATTGTGATCTTCCTACCAATATGGTAAACAAAGCACGCGCAATCATATGCAGGGCACACGTACAGCAAACAGCAAATCCCTAGGAAACCTTCTAGAACGACAGCCACTGCCAGACCATCCTGAAGACCAAGAGCTTCTAAGGCAGGGAGCTGTTGAAGCCAGGCGCCCCCCACACAGGTCAGACGTGGCCCGGAGGGCGGTGGCCTGGCCAGGGCACACAGGTGGCCCGGCCCGCCCAGGGCTGCGCTGACCCCCGCGGCCTCGCCAGCATGTCCAACCATCCCCGACTCTGGACACAACTGGGAAGCTTCGTTTTTTGGGTTTTTTTTCAAACTTCAAGTACCTGGTGGGAAAGAAAGGCGACACCACCCCAGACTGCCAGGGCGCCGAGCTGGGTGCCAGTGAGGGCAGAGCACCTCGCCCCGCGCCCTCCTGGACAGCCCCTCTCCCCAGCCTACAGGACGCAGAGGAGCCAACGCAGAGAACGCCCTTTCTCACGCGACTTCTTTCTTTTTTTAAACAGTATTAAATTCAGAAGCAAACAGGAAAACAAAAATACTAATCATTACATTTTATTATTAATAAATCCTAGATTTTTATCCTGTACACCTTTATGAAAATCTACTAAAATTCTGGAAAAATCTAAATAATGGACATATCAAAATAATTGCACAGAATCCCTCTGAAATGACCCAGAGGAGGTGTTCACTGGTCCCAGTATATACGAACTCTGTGACCTTCGGAAGCAGAGAAACAGCACTGCAGCCACATGCTGAGGGGATCAGTGCAGAACGGTGAGCAGGTTTCAGTGCGCCCATGTCCCCAGGCGTCCATGTGACAGAGCTGCCTCGAGCCCACAGAAGAGCCACAGCCCGCACTCGGCATCCCGGGGCCGGAGGCCATGGACGAGAGGAGGCGCCTTTCTCCTGAGCTCTGCTGGGAACAGCCCCTGGAAAGAGAAGCACCAAGACGTGGCCCCTGCTGTCGGCTGATGGCCTCAGCAGCCCCATAATCCTTCCTTTGATGTCCAGGGTCAACGGATCCTGGGCCCACCAGGGCCAGGAGTAGATGTATGAAAGAGAATCTGGCTGTGATCTTTCCTGCAAAGGAAACAGCAAGAAAATTTACTGCCCAGTCACAACGGAGGAATTCTGCCAAATGAGTCCCTCTGGGACCTGTGCTCCCTGCTTTGGAGAGAGGACCCCGCAAAGTGTGGAGGACGGGTGAGGCCCGGCCTCATGGCCTGAAGAGCAGATTTTAAGTTGAGCTGTGTGCACTCTCTTGGCTCACACACGGCTCTGAAAGGCAGCGGCGGGGACCGAGGCTTCATCCACAGACAGAGCCCAGGAAGAGCCGTGCTCCCTCCCAAGGCTCTCCGACCGCGTGAGGGCCCCGGGAGAGGGGCACCCGGCCCTTGGGTAGCAGGTGCCCTCCTCTCCGGCCGCAGGCTGCAGGGTGCCACCAGCGCGCCACGGGCCCACGCACTTGGCGCCACCGCCATTGGGCCTGCCTTCAGGGAGGAGAGTCCGGCTCCGGAGCCTCTGGCACTTACACACAGGAAGGCTTTTCGCTCTAGGGCTCGACTCCTGTTCCTGCTGAACTGAGCCAGTGTGTAAAATGAGAACTGATATCAGCTCAGTAGGCACCGGAGGGCGGGTCCAATCGACAGCCGGAGGAGAGAAGCAGTGCCTCGGCCGGGCTCGCGGCAGCAGACACTCACCTAGACTGCAAACACAAGAGAGAGTTCACCACGCTCGGGAGGCGACAGCAGGGGCCTCCTGCGGAAGCCCCCAGGCTCCTCACATGCGACCAACCACGGACATGGTTCTACTGGACTCTCGTGATACACGTGGTTTTAGTTTTTCATAAGAATAATTTTTCAGTTTTAAATACATTTGACCTTTGAGACGGACGCCTAATCAGTGGGTTATGTCTCCGCAGGCTTTCCGTGAGCTCTTCGCACTCGACAGGAGGAAGCGCGTCCTTGGGGCCGAGCGGGTCTCTCATCCTCCAGAATCGTGCTCGGCAGCCGAGCTGCCCGCTCAGCCGCGGCCTCCGCCCCAGTGTCTCCAACTTAACTGTCCCCATCTCACCTTCTCTTCAGGTGCAGAACTTAGCCACTGTGAACAAAGCGGAAACCAGTCACTGTTCACCAATCAGCTAAGCTCTGCACCTCGTCAGAGAGGTCGTCGCTGGGCAAAATGAAAGGGCTGGTGAGCATCTTCCATGGCTGTTGGCTTCTTCCGTTTCCAGAGAGGAGCTATGAGACGCATCTGTTCTCCGAACTGCAGAGAGATAACTATGGCTTCTGGAGGAGCAGCCAAGGTCGTGGTTGCGTGGTAATCCCTGGCAATGTGATTTTAATCTTAAGTCACAAATCAGCATGCCAGGAACCCAAGCAGCCAGAGCACTCCGGAGCAGCACCATGCCTGCCGGCTCACGGCCCGCACCGCATGCACCGGTTCCTCGGACACGAGGTGAAGACACCACCTCCAGGCCTGCTACACTACCAAATGGGTTTTATTTCTGCTTGTTGCTCATTTACTTGGCGTCCTAGAGGTACATTTATTTAAATCAGAAGGACTCAGAGACAACCACACAAATGCCAGTGCGGCTTTGGGATGTGAAATGAACGCCGCACAGCCAGCCGTGCTGTGGCCGTCCTCGCTCAGTCAGCCACCGCCCCAACGCCAGGGCCACCGATTCTTAGTGCTCTGGGATGCCTGTGCTCCCCAAGTGGGGAAGGACCCCCGACAGCTGGAAGGAGCGACTCAGAGCAGCCCTTGTCACTCCTCTTCGTGGGGAAGGCGGGGTGCACGCACATGCCCCTGGGGCCATCTAGGAGGTTTCAGTGGGAGGTGAGAAAACAGCAGACTCTGGACGGGTACTCGTTTGCCTGCTTGGGGCAAAAACATCACAAGGAAGAACCGCGAGCGGAAGGCTGCTGACATTCTCCGTCCCGTGGAGGACAGGCACCCATCAAAGGACAGTCTGCCCTGGTGCAGCCGCACACACCTCCAGAAACACGAACCCTCTGTAACACTGAGCATCTAAAGAGAAACTCGACTTAACACAGATGACCACAGGAAGGTGGCGGCAAGACCACTGTGCAGCTGCTCTGTTCCTAAATGGCCCCGCTCAGCCTGAACAGGGCCGGAGGCTGCCCGTGGGGGTCTGGGAGCGTCCCCACGGCTGTTTCACTACAAGAGGGACACCCACCACAACCACCTCCACTGTGCCCTGTTCCTGCAAACACGGCTCCCTGACTCGTCTGGAAGCACAGGATCATACGTTAGAAAAACTTTGTTGCTCTCCTCAGTATTAGAGTTCTTTCAAATAAATAAGATACTTAAACATATTGGACAGAAATGGTTTATAAGAGCAAAACATTACAAGCAAGTAAATGTCTAACAATGGGTTAAGAATAGCAACATAAAATATTAAATAGCCATTAAAAACTACATCTACAGAAAAGCTATATAACATGAAAAATGCTAAGTTAAAAAAGATACAAAATTAGAAATATCCTATTGTATCACATAAAACCTTGAAGAAAAACTGAGAAGACACATAAATGATACTGATTGTTAGGGAAAAAATACACTTATAATCTCACAGTTCTACTTATAAAACTTTATGTACCATTGCTAAATTACTTATAAAATGCAGAAACCCAAAGTTAAAAACTAACTGCTAGGATATAAATCTAACAGGTCAATTCCAAGCACAGTTAACAAAGGAAGTAATTTAGATGATGTAGGACTCCCACTCCAACATCAACTGGGGAGAAATTCCGCTCCCACACAACCAGGTAGAAGGTCGTGCCCGAAGCCACAGGGCATGACCGAGGAGCGGGCGGTGCAGTCTGAAGGGAGGACCCCCTGCTGGCCTCCTCGGCCAAGCAGGGACACCCTGAGGAACTTCAAGCTCTCAGAGAGCCTGGGAGGAGAGAACGTCTGCGTGCCGCTCAGGACTCGGGGTGAGCCGGCAGCGCACTCGGGGTCAGCCTTCGCCCTGAAGACTGGGATCAGGGCTTCTGCCGGGCTGCCTGACCTGCTTTCCAAACCTGCTCAAGGGGCTCCGCCGCGGTTTGTGTTCCCACAAACAAGACAACTTCAAGAGACGAAAACGGTACCGGCGAGAGCTGTTCTGCCTGAGGTGGACAGCCTCTGCTTGCCGGCGACCCCTCTCGGGTGGACGAGGCCACCCAGTCACTCAGGTTAAGCAAAGGGCTCACTATTTGGTTATTAACTATTCGGCTCCTGAGAGGAATCTCTGGTTAGAAGGGAACAATGGAGAAAGGAAAAGGAGAGAATCACCTCTTTAAAATAACATCTCGGCCACCACCTCTGCTGAGGATCTGTCCATCTGCTCCTTGGTCAGCTCGAAGCACCTGCGGGCGAGCTGCTGCTGCCTGGCGTCCTCACCCACCAGCAGCTCCCCGTACAGGTATATGCCCATGGCCTGCGGGGGCACAGAGGCCAGAGGGTGTGAGGAAAAGACAGGGTGCGTGCATGCATGCACACGCAGTCTCTGCTCGCTGCACATGAACTTGCTGGTCTAGAAATGGCAAACTCCCTAGAAAAGATACATGCCTGAGGAGCTGTCCTTCTAGAACCTGCAGTTCAAGCTCCTCTTTCTTGTTCTCACTGAAACCTCAAGGAATTCTCAGCTATCACTCCCATCAGCAGAACCCTAGCGATTTAACTGACGACCGAGTGATGAGTGAGCACACCTCTGCTGTGGACTGTGTGGGACTGCTCTGGACAGGGACAGGGAGGGTCCCATAATGAGCACCAGGGAACCGGCAAGCTGGAGGAACCACGATGCTGTGTGAGTCACACTGACACAGCACTTCCTCCCTGGGCACAGCCGGGAAGCGAAGATCACCACACTGCACAGGGGAGAGCCATCACGCCGCCCAAGAAGAGTGCCATTGCCGCAGCCCAGCCCGACTGCACCCCTCAACGGTGCGCAGCACTGCAGCGAGCGCGGTCCCTTCTGTTACGGCAACAACGCTGCACACACTCACATCTGCATTTCCCCTAGAGTTTTAAAACAGCCAGTTATGTTCTGGAAGACCAAAAGACCCCTTTGGTTCTGCCTTCTTCTTGTTCCAGCTCAGTTATGCCGGATCACATTCTGCTGGAAGAAATTAAAAGGAGGAGCTCAAAGATAGCACAAAATAAAAACTGGGTAGTGAGGAGTTCAAAAACCCATTCCTGAGAAAGGCAAGATGTGGTAACTCGCAGCTGGCGGAGATCACGGCTCCAAATACACTGTAGTCAATTTTGGTTTTCAGAACAGACTCGAAGTTGCACTTACATTTTTGTCCCTAAGCCCCTCCGTGTTTCCAAACACCTCTTGCTCCACTGTGCAAATGTGACATTTCATCTGATACAAAGTCATATAATTTTCTTTGTGGGAAGACGGAGCCCTTCCTTGCTGGCTGCTCCCCCTACTCAGGCCTTATCAAGAGTCCTTTTGTTTGTGCCACCCCCAGCTCCACCCCCAGCTGAAACACAGCCCCATTCTCTCAGCCCATGGTGCTCGGCAGAAAGCTTGCTCAGAGGCATGCACTGGTCATGCCAACAGGAACGAGTTGCAGGCTGACTTCCAGCAGCAGACAGAACCCATGGCACATGCACCACCATGCTGGGGACACATGTGGGTGGGTGCAGAGGTGGCAAGGAGGATGTCCCCAAACACATTCAGGCACACACATGCATTCTGCAGGCTCCTTGGAAGGTGACCACTTTCCCCTGGTGAACAGTGAAGAAAGTTCTGGCAGGAAGGAAACAGGGGTCTGGCCTGGCGTGGCAGGTGCAAATGGAGACTATTCCAGCCATTCAGGGCTCTCTGAGTCTCATCTCCACTCATGCCTTAAATTAGGGCCATTGGAAACACAGATCCACAGCATGGCATCTCTAGGCCACAATCCTAACCCGAGACTCAGCAATGCAGGGGCACCTGCGGCGTGCTTCACTTTGACAGAGTGGTCCACAGCCAGGGAGAGCCAAGGGAGCCCTGAAGGGGGATGAGTCGAGGGGATCCCAGAGAGACGGACGCACCAGGGCACAGGTGTGTGCAGCAGGAAGCTCCTCCTCACTGCTTACAAATCTCCGGGAAATGGCTATGCATCTGTTTTGAAAGATGCTGACAACTTGGGGCCCTGTGTTAAGTGCACCAGGCAGGGGACAGCATTTAAAGAGTCCTGGCCTGCTGCCGATGAAACGTACCTGATCCTCCTGAAGGAATCTTTCCACATCTTTGTATGCTTTTGTGTATCTGTGCTTAACAACGAGTTCACACCACCGATGGCGGACCTAAGAAATGAGAGACAATCCAGTAAGCAACAGACTGACTGCCAGGCTTCCTGAGCCTCACAGGTTTCATGACAGACTGCATGTGAGCAAAGTGGCTCTCTGAAGTATATTAATGTTGTTGACACTTTCAGTTTCAAATTTCATTTTAGTTTAATTTCTTTATATAGAAAGGCACCATGTTCCTTATTAGCAGGGCTGTTAGTCAACTTTAGGAAAGAGCATTTTTCAGTTAGGTATTTTGATGTTTTTAAACACAACTGTGCAAGATAATATAAATTCAAAACGTAAATGGGAAATTAAGAGCACATCAGTCACACAGCGGTGCTCCAGCCCCTTGGCTGCTGTCAATGAAAGTTTCCTTTAAAACCACAACTACTTAATTTCCTGCAGTACCCGATCTGGTCCAATGTTGTTGACTGCAACAATAAACAGAGCAACAAGAGGAAGACACTGCTCTCCACATTCCTGAGGAGGCAGAGTTGCGTTTTGCGGACTGTGGGGTTTCAGCCCGAGGGGAAAGGAAGGAGAGGGCACCGCCTGGACACAAGCAGCTGCTGCCCGTCCGTGCGTGGGCGCTGCAGGTTTGCACAACGTACTGAAAACAGACAAGTTGGATGCGGACGCCCTTGAGTAAAGACACACTTTACTAAAGGTTTACCAGCAGGACTCGGCCACTTTGCCAGGAACTCCCTCCACCCCACACCAGGCAATACGGAAGTCTACCCCAGCGTCGGCTGCCTCTGCTGACGGAGGCAGAGCCCGTGGCCTCTCTCGGCACTTCAGGCACACTCTTGACGGGGAGATTCTACCTGAATTTGGTTTTCAGAATCCAGTCTCAGGCCCTCTTCTACTGCATCACAGCCTGCTCAGTTACACCGAGCCAGCAGTCTACCATCTTATCTTCTATTATTAGTTCAACATTAACCATACCTGGAAGTGATTATGTGCATTTAAAAACAGCCTCCTTCCATCGCTCTTTGTTTTTATTGCCTTTGAAAGAGGGAGAGCCTTTATAGTAATCCTTTTGTGGCAAGAGTAAAATGTAAGCAATTTCAACATTTTGGCTGGGGCCCCTGTAAACTATATCATTATACACTGCTGGCCGGATGTCTCCTTTAATTTACTATAAATAGATTTACACACAAACAATCAGGAATGAAGGAAAGAAACCAGTTTTGGGGAAAGACTCCTTCCTTCCCCTAGGCCACATGCACTCCAGGATAGGGTGTTAACTTGAGGATTCTTGTGGCATTGCCCTTTGCTTGCAGGCCGCCAGGCCCTTTGAACTTCTAAGGACAGGATGCCAACGAACTTTATATCCAAGAGGGAATTTCAGAAGTATATGGAAATGAGCTAAGAGCCTCAGACCATCATAACAAAAGGGAGGCAGATTGGACTGGGTGGGTCTCGGAAATCTCTCCATCTTCAACAAAATGTTCTTTCCTACACAGTCAACAGAAATTTACAGACCATAAAAGGGAAGGGCAGCCCCTAAAATATTCTGAGCAGAAAGAACAAATGAACAGAGCTCAGAGACCCAGCTCATCCTACTACACCATGAGGAGGAAGCCAGTGGAACAATGGGATCCGCTCCCTTGCGAGCACCAAAGAGGACCTGGCAGCCCCCTTGGATGCCTCGGTATCTAAAAACTTCAGACACAGCCAGCCTCATCCACACACTAGCAGCGTCCCTTGTTGGTGAGCTTTGTGAACATGGGCGCCAGTTCCCCCACGTTGGCTCAGTGTGGCCAGGTGGGATGGACACCACATGGGACAGTCAGAAGACCCGGGACCGCTGCTCTTCCACCTGCTCTGAGACCTCCGGAAAGAGCCTCACTTCTCAAAACTGAAAACAGGGGTACTCGCACCACCTTTGAGTAGGATCATCCACGGAGAACCCGTCAGCTCCAAAGTGTTCTAACGACCTAGATTTGTGTGACCTGATCACACCACGCCCTTGATGACTATTGTCATTCTAAGACTTGGGGACATTCTATTTTTCAGTCCTGATTTTGAGAACGGAAGGTTTGGCCTCTCACTTTTTCTTCCTGCGCTCCCCTTCATCTTACTCACACATGCAGAAATGACAAAGCATAAATTGGGGCTTATTTCCCAGGCAGGCGGGAGGCAGGGGCGGTCCCACCACGACTGGCTCAAGGTCCAGGAGACGGGCTGTGTGAAAGGAGCCCTCTCACAACCAACGTGAAGTCAGAATTTCCACTTCTCTTACTGTTAGAAACAGTTTATTGTCACAATTAATAAACGATCTAGTCTTCTGACCCCTGGAGGCTAACACGGCAGTCCAGGACGCGCAGACCAGCTCCCCCTCCCTGCTCCACGAAGAGCAGAAAGAACAACAAGCCTTTTCATTACAAAGGAGCTAAATCCATTTCAGTCTTTCAATGACAGGATGTCTCAAAGACAGCACAGGGATGCTGTGTGAGGCTGAGGGCCCAACAGATAGATCTTGCTTATGAGCAGCGTTTTTACTTCTCTTCATATTTCTTTGAGAAACAAAGAAAATCCTTATTTTTTAACCCCTAAACTCTCAAGGACCCACAATTTGTATGGCCACTTGTCACCACATGGAACGAGGGTCTTCCCAAAAACCTGGCAGCAAAGTGACAGCTGTCTCAATTTCTCCTTGTGGTATTTCCACAGTGGGCACTGGTGAAGTATGTCCTTTCTCCAGATCACTGAGAAACCTACATCATCCTTGACAGAAGCCGTCACACACTGATACCAAGTTCAGAAGTTCTCGGTGCTGGGGAGCCTGAGCCACGGAATTCACAAGCAGGTCTCTAAGAAGAAATCTGTAACCGTAGATTTGCTCGTCTCTATTTTCTAATGAAGTGATTACTAGGGGAGTGGTCATCCTGTCTTTTACTTTGCTCAGTGAGATTAAAGATCAGTGCTGCACACAAGCACAACAGCACCTGGTAGCTGGCAGGCCCACCACAGCATCTTCAGCTTCTTGCTTCTATACATCCAGTTTCAACATTTTCTGAGTGCATACATATGCCCAAACTGATCAAACAACAGTTTAAACATTAGCATTTTATTATACTTCAGTTATGCCCCAAATTCATTATGCCTCAAATTCATAAAGTCAATCCAAACTCATGCTAGAGATCACCTGAGCACCTCCAGCCCAAAGCTGTCTCTGCCCTAAGCACCATGTGCGTGGGCAGGCCAGACACAGAAGTAAGGGGCACGGACGAGAAAGGGGAAGGAGGCAGGGAGGGACAGACAGCAGGACAAGGACAAGAAAGCTGAAGAAAATCAGAAAGGGCGCTGCAGAAGTGAGAAGAGCAGAGTCCTTGTTCCAGCCGTTTTGTGACAGGGTGCCACGCAGAGCACTCAGGGCCTTGTCCTCAAGGACGGGACCATCTTTTTCTCACAGAGTCTTCAGTGCAGAGAGCAGCTGGATCTAGGCAGGGGGAGGCGGGCAGACCCAGAGCCTGGCTGGTCCAGCCCCACCACCTGCCTGCCAGTGCCAGCACAAGAAGGCACCCACCACAAACAGCTGTGCTGAGGGTCCCACAACACACATGGACTATTTATCAACTGCCTGGAACACGAATGAGAATGGATGAAAAAGAAGAAAGGGAATTTAGATCCCTGATCCTCCGCAAGAAGTCACAATGAGGCTGCGATATACAGATGTGCACATACAGCTGTGCACCCACGAATACTTCGGTGTAATAAAAATTAGTTTGAAAATCTGCTTTTCAAAGTCTTCTGCTCAAGGGACACTGAACAGAAAAATGATGTGGGTGCTGCCCTCAGTGCACAGGTGAGTTTTGACACAGCGGTGCTAATTTACAGCCTTGAAAATGGACTCTAGAAGTTTCCAGGTTCCTGAAGCCTCCACGAACACTGGGTGATGAGTGCAAACACTGATGCCCTCCTGGGAGTACCCAACAGCGAGGCTGGCTCTTAGCTTTGGAGAGGGAAGAATAAAAGGCAGGTATGTAGAGGCCTATTCATGTCAGATCCACACGTAATGATAGAGAATTAAAACCCTCCAATAATCCATATCTGTGCCCGGATGGTGGACCCCACCCCACAGCAGGGACTCCCACCAGGAGGATGTGGCATGTCTGTGCTAACAGGCCTGAGCCACTGCGAGACCTGAGCAGACATGTGGTCTGGGTGTCCAAAAGGTATTTTGCAGGAAACACACACACAGGGCTCTGGCTATGAGGCTGGCGGCTCATTCCTTCCAAACACATTCATGGCAGCCAATTATGCGCTCTGCACGGGGGAAACCATGTGGGACAGACTGACGTCAAGTACAAGCACAGACTTACATACAGATGTGTGTGTGCGATCATGTACATGCATGTAACATGTATACGTGAACAAACACACGTTTCAATTTTTATGCTTCCCCTCACTGTATGCAATACACTCTGATATTTTCTTTATGCTGACTGGCCATCTACTAAGTTGATTTCATGACCCCTGTATCCTGACTCACAGTGAGAACACCCAGGCTGCAGGCCTGGCTCCGTCACTCGCCAGCCCTGCCAGCTAGGCCAGCTGCTCTAACCAGGCCGGCCTGGCTCCCCGAGTGGGGTCAGAAGGGCGCCGGCCCTCTGGGCTGCGGTGGGAACTGATCGGGCTTGTCCGTGACCAGTGTTAGGACAGCAGCTGCCATACAGGAAGTGCTTGTCATCTTAGCAGGAGGAGCTTGCTTCTGGCTTTCTTTTCTACTCCAAAAGTTCTATTATTTACTGAATTTATAAAAACTTGGGAGCATTCACTCCCAGGAAGCGTTTGTTAACTGGTGAGAGGATGCAGCAGAGTGCTCGTCAGATGCTGCGGCTCACCGAGAGGGTGGCCGGGACAGTGTGTGAGGCAGACTGGCGTGTGGCGGGAGAGCCCTCACAGGACTGGGCCTGGGCCCATGGGGCAAAAAGGAGGGAGGGCTGGATGGGACACCACAGCCCAGGAGGAAGAGCGAGGCCCTGTCCTGCGTCTGGACTCAGAGCCTGCCAGTGGGAGGTGGGGCTGAGTCTGAGATACTCAACAAGCAGGGACCCCGCGGGGAGGGGCCTGGAGGCCCGGGCAGTTGGCACTTCTCATGCCCGTGGGAAGTACACCCAGGGGCCAGGCATCTGGGGATTTTCCAGACCATGTGTGAAGACAGAGGGTTCAGGCTTACCCTGGCATCAGCCCCAGTCGCATGGCATTTCTGCCTTTTCAAGAAAATTATCACTACCCAAAAGGCCTGGCTGGGCTGAACTGAACTACTTCTGGCTCAGAAATCTAGGACAGGGTGAAGGAAGCCTGCTCCTCTGATTCCCAGCAGTGCTCAAGAGACGATACCTGCCTTGCAGGGTCATTTATATTCCTAAACCACGGCTCAGATTCCGGAGACAAGTCCCATGATCCCACGGGCCTCTCTGAGAGGTAACCGGCACTTTACTAGAACACACTGAGGCTCCCTCTCATTTAATTGTTCTCTACTGGAAACAGAAGAGAAAAGCTGCCTTTAGCAGACAACCCCACTCGCCACCCCAATCTCTTCTCAACCTGAGAATTTAATGCATCCAGAACCAGTTTCCCACTAAACTCTAAAACAGGATTGGCAAATTTTTTCTGTCAAGGGCCAGAAAGTGAGCATTTTTGGCTTTTTGGCTCATCTGCCATTATATCACAAATGCAGCCCTAGGCAACAGGTCAAAGAGTGGGTGAGGCTGTCTTCAGATGAAACTTCATTTACACACAGACTGTGGGCTGGAGAGCCTGGCTGTATCTGCTGACCCTGCTCCAGAGCAGAAGCCCAGGCCCCAGGCTCCTGGAGGGAGGCAGAGGCAGCCGCGTGAGCCCCTAAAACCTACCAGCATGACGCCACAGAACACAGAGCCGGGGGGGAGCACGTGGTTGGCCCTTGTGAGCAGGCCAGGGCCAGCTTCAGCCTGGTCCTGCCAGGATGTCTAGGGTGTTCTTGAATGCGGCGCCTGCCAGTCCTGCTCCTTTCTCTACAGATTACGTTCCTTCTGCACCAGCAAACGTGCTCTGGCGCTCCTCCTGAAACAGAGCATGTCTCTGGCCTACGGGCCCAGCACAAGTGCCATACGTGTGGGTGATCGGAGCCTGAGGAAGCGCAGCCTTCAGGAAGAGTGAGCCCCCAAACCAGCTGGCGCCGGCTCTCCACGCTGACGAGACGCCCCCCTCTGTGAGCCACAGAGGACGGGGCCACGCCTCACCACACCCCAGCTCCCAGTTTACTAAGACGGGACAATTCTCAATGCTCACTCATAGCTTTTATCTCAAGTTTTAACAACTTTACTTTCCATGAAGCCATTTCAAAGAAATAAAAATTCTTACATAGAAATGCTTCCCCATAGCCTGCTTATTATCTAATAGACTAATTTTCCAAAGTGGTTTTGAAGCTTTTCTTAAGCATAAATCTTCCAAGTTTGAATAAAAATATAACCTGGAACCTCAGTATATAAAGACAGATTAAAGAGAAGAATACAAATGGGTTCTTCAAGCAGTTTAAATGTTCACATCAGGTAGGAAACACCTTAAAATTAAACAGTAAACTCCTGTGTGGGGCCTTGGGCTCCTTGGAGGTGGAGTCTGAAAACCAGTGCATTAGCAAAGAGGCCCTGTGCCCGAAGAATGCATGGAACCAGAGGCTGAGGAGGGAACACTGCAGGCCTAGGACAATATGTGAGTTCTAATAACTTAGCTGATACGCCCCGGCTTGGTTCTGGTAGCCTCCATGCCATCAACAAAGCACATCAGACAGTTACGTCAAGAGACAGGAAGTCAACCATGTTGTTTCCGTCACTGCAATCCTGGAGCCAGGGTTCGGTTTGCTGCATATTCACCACCACGCTTGAAAAACACTTATGGCTCCTATAGGTAGCTGCTTCTCTTGTTTTATTGCTATTATTTGGTGAGGAAGATTGACCCTGAGCTAACATCTGTTGCCGACTTTCCTCTTTTTGCTGGGAAGATTGCCCTGAGCTAACATCTGTACCAATCTTCCTCTATTTTGTACGTGGGTCACCGCCACAGCATGGCTGCTGACGAGTGGTGTAGGTCCACACCTGGGATCTGAACCCACAGACCCTGGCTGCTGAAGTGGAGTGTACCAAACTTAACCACTACGCCACAGGCCGGCCCCTTGCTTTATTTTTAAATGTTTAAAAATTATAAACAGGTAACTCTAGACAAATTAAGAACCCAATGAACAAGAAATTCTAGCCATTCACTTATGATCTTTACAAGAGCAGCAATCAATATAGACATATTATTTTGTGTTTTTCCTTTTCTCCACTTGCCACTATTGGATTTACTAGCTTTGTGTGACCCACATACTTTCACATTTAAAAATGACTACAGCGTGTCTGTCCCCTTCTGTTAACATACTACAGCTCTATTGGGGCTGGCCTGGTGGCACAGTGGTTAAACTCACATGCTCTGCCTCTGTGACCCTGGGTTAGCATTCCAGGCGTGGAACTGCATGCACCTCATCAAGCCATGCTGTGGTGGCATCCCATACGTAAAGCACAGGAAGACTGCTACAGACATCAGCTCAGGGACAATCTTCCTCATACACACACTAGAGATAGAGAGAGAGAGAGAGAGAGGGAGAGAAAGAGAGAGAGACGGAGAGAAAGGGAGAGAGAGAGAGAGAGAGAGAGGGAGAGAGAGAGAGAGATAGGGGGAGAGAGAGAGAGAGGGAGAGGGAGAGACAGAGAGAGAGAGAGAGATTAGTCTTTCAATCCTCTGATGACACCAGAAAGTCAGTCTCCCGTGTGTCCCAAACAGTCCCAGAGTGTGTTAATAGCCTTTAGCTTTTTAACAAGAAGGCAATGAGGGGCCAACAGACAGAGGGGACAAAGACATCGGCTGTGACAGAGATGGCACAGTTTGGGCCCTGCCCCATCTGGCACACCCTCATTTGCTCAGATGATCTGGTATGTCCACATTCCTGACCTCTCCCCTCCCGGAGTTCACCAGCCCTGGCCCCCACGGGTCACTCTCTCAGACAAGTATCTTACATCCTCTCCTGCTCATCATGCTCCCCGAAACCATCACACTTCCCTGTCTGCTTGTTTACGTATCTCATTTACACTAAAACGCAAGCTTGGTAACAAGAGGGGCCTAGTGCCTTTGGGCCATCTCGGGTCCCTATCTCAATGCCTGACACATAGTAAGCGCTTGATAAACGTTTCTGAATGAATGTACCACTTTTAAAAACTCAGAATGCTTTTCAGCTACTTTGAAATTATAATACACAGTTGGAAGCTATAAAATGCTTTGAAGAATGCCACCCATCCTATTTATGACAGGAAGCACTCCCCTTTCTCTTCAGTCCTTTTGATTTCAAAATTTACTGTCGAAGGGAAAAAAATCTGTCCAGGGAACGTGATCTGGGAAGCCCATTAAACCTCATTTAGAGTTCCATTTTACATCTTTAAATAGAAAGAGCAAGGCTCATGGCTTCTGTGAGTTAATAAGCCTAACACCGCAATAAACAAATCTGCTTTTTCAATTTGTGTTCTTCGATTAGATTTAACTTTCTCTAAAGTGGGTTTCCTGCTGGTGAGGGATGCTGCCCAGCAGGCCAGGAGCAGGAAGGCCTTCGCAGAGCAGCTCCGCGACAGACAGCACTGCCAACAAGGATTTCGGTTACAGGCACCTACAGTGGTCCAGCATGTCAGATCTGCTCGTTCTCACGAGAAAAGACAGGCTAACAGCCAGCTGCCTGGCTGTCACACAGAGACTTCCAACTTTTGTATTTCGATTCCAGCACTTCTCCTTTTCTCTCTCACCTTTGCTGCTCCTTACTCTGAAAGGGCTGCAATCTTAACTTTATTTTTTTAAACTAAGGGGAATTAAATTTACCCTATTTGCCACCACAAAGCCAGGCGAGTAAATCCCTCGGCCTGGGGCGAAGACAGCAAATGAGGTGTCGGAGGCTCCTAGCTCTCTTTCGAGGGCTCTTATTAGCCTTGCTCGAGTCAGTCCCTCAAGCTCTCGTCTTATGTTAACTGGTTATGACTGGTTACAGCAAGAGCTGCGGCAATGTGCGAAACAGGGATGGCCTAGAACCCCTGCTGGGATCATACACTTGACTCACACGGAGAGCGGCAGTGAGGATCAAACGTGAGGACAAACGCCAGGCATCACCCAGGAGGTGGCCTCACTCACGGATGTGCTCTCGGGCAGATTCCAGGCTTCCCCCTTTCCTATGGATATACTATTTTATTTAATGACACTAATGCTACCAAAGGCAGCTGGCTCCAAAAAGTAGAACTGGGGAGCCCAGGCTGGCTCCACCTGAAATGTAGCACGGTCTGCCGTCCTTTTCTAGCAAAGATGTGTGCCAAAAGGCAATGCATTCCAATACGTAATTCTATGATTAGGAAATAAAACACTCCACCTTCTTTCTTCATTTCCTTAACTTGTGACACATGGCTTTTGCTGAAAAAAGGACTTTCACTTTTGGCAGAGACTGTGACCATGGGTCACCTCCGCTGATAAGCTCAGACCATAGGATCCCTCTGCCCGTGCCTTCTCCTGCTTTCCTTGGGGCAGGCTCAACTCTGGAGGGCCTCACCAAGTCTGCGGGAAAGGCTTGCTGTCTCCTGAAGGGGTTTCCCTACCACCATGGTCACTCGAACCACCCTGTCATGTCAGATACTAGGAGCTGCTATTCCAGAATACCTAGAGAGCCAGGAAAAGTCATGCTCAAAAAAATAAGTATTGGGTACTGAGGATAAAAGTTGTGAATAAAAACCACTGAATTGTACACTTTAAATGGGTGAATTGTATGGTATATTAAGAATTGTTTCTCAAAAAGCTGTTATTAAAAACAACCCAAACATCAAGTTGGGGAAGGTTCTTTCAGCAAAAGGTACTATTCTACGCAGTGCAATCCTGAGAAAACTACCTGGTGTCTTAACAGCGGGGCCGGCTCTGGGCTGCTGCTTTCTGGCTGGCTGCTCCTCCACTGCCTGCAGACTCCCTGTGCTCAGCCTGGGTACCTGCTGCTACCCACAGGCGGCGGGCACATGGAAGCAGCACACAGACCGAGTAGCTCGAGAAATCATTTTAGTGCGGCCCTATAAAGTTCAGTTGATCTTTAAATAAATTTCATACTCTGACATACACACACAATACCATCATTTGCACATAAATGAGGGGCCTTTCAGTTTTAAATAATTTGAAATCCAATAGAATTGTCTTCTCTTTGCTATCATGTATCAACACAAACATTCAGAGGCATGAGGCATGAGCTGCAGGAAATCGTGTGGGATCCACAGAGCACTGCCCCCTGCAGGGCTCCTGTTCTATCTGCAACAGGTGGGTCCACAGCTGGGAGGCCACGACTCTCCAATCGTGGTGTGCCGTGGAACTAGAGGGCAAAGAAGGGGGTCCAGGAAAGACAATGGAGGGAAGAAAAGCAATGTGAGCTTTTAGGCAAAACAAGCCCTCCATGTTAGGGCATGTAACGCACACTTTACATGTGAAAGTGAGACAAAATGGCAGTGTTCACAGACAACTGCCTGCTGTCTCAGTGTGGATTTTAGCACGGAAATCTAACACACACATATTTTCATATGTAAACCACCGAGGGAAGTATAAAGAACCCAGAAGCACCAATAAAACCGCACACATCGATTTCACTCTTGAGACCTGTAAGGACCAAATGAACATAAGACGCAGCTAGGTTTTGGTCCATACCGAAAGAGGAGCATCAGGGCAATGCTATTTATAAGCCCAGAAAATGTGCACGTGTCTGCGTCTTTCTGAGAAAATGTGTACCGCCTGGGGGGACACAGACAGCAAGAGTCGATAACGCCCCTGAAACGTCTATACACTAGAGCCTGCTGCTAACAGGACTGGAAGCAGCAAACAAAGCACAGTGAGCGGCCAGGGGCTTTCCTGATAAAGTCCGGCTGGAACTGCAGCTGAGAGCATGCCGATTAAACGTTCTTTTCTTTCTTATTTACAGATAAATGTTAAATATTATGAATTGATTATAGTTATTTATTTAAAAGGTCCTTTAAGAAAATTAGGCATATTATGCCATCAGTGGCTCATTTATTCCTTTACCTTCATTCTTTATAGATCAGTTTTTGAAAAATCCGTTTATCACAGTCCAGCAGGGGAGACTTGATTTGTTGCATGGTTTCCACAGAAAAGTTCTAGGGGCACTGAATTGACTAACAAAGAAAGAAAACTCCAAGAAAGAAATGCCTAGTGATATCCTCCTGACTTTGAAAGAATGTTCTAAAACATTAATTACATGTTTGATAAACCAAATACAACAAAGAAAAAAATGCACAAATATAACTAAAGAATTATATAAGAGCTCTGTTCTTTCCCACATCATAAAAGACAGGTGGTTTAAAAAAACAGGTATGTCTAAAGCAACTCAAGAAAATTACCTCAGCCCTTTTTTTTGAATCCATATCCCACCCAGCTGTCAAAATTCTAGGAAAGGAATTACAATGCTGTGTCAAAGGGACACGTACGCACCTCACAATCACTGTCTTGGCTCTCTAAAAAATGGATACAAAGTCACTATTTATATACTGTAACACCCTAAAGTTCAGATTCATCAGCATTTGACCCAATTTGCAGCCTAAGCTTGACCACAACACAGGGCCAATGAGCCAGACCCCTTATCCCTGTGAAGAAATTTTGACAAATGGCCCAATGCTGGGTATGGCAGGTGTCAACTTGCTTTTCTAGAAGCTCCCGTGCGATCTGGCCCCTCATGTCTTACCCTGGAAAACCACTTTGCTTTGGCCACACATCATTCTGACTCTTCACAATGGTCTATTTTTTATGTTCAACCTGAAAATCTGCCCCTGGAACTCTGTTCCACGATGGTGCCTCCTGACAATGCAGGTGGATGGCTGGGGCCCCATACGTGTGCACCCAGGGCAGCCTCCAGGAGGGATGGAGGTGATGAAGAGGCGCCTGCAGGGCCTGGAGCATCACTGAGATGAGGCCGGAGCTCTGGCACTGTTCCTCTGCTTGGGTCTCAGCGTCCTCGCACAGTCCTGTGGTCAGTGCAGGGGCCTTGGTGCCAGCCACGCAAGGCTGTCCTCACACTTCGTGATTATGGGACCTAACGTCAACAAGGCCACAGTTCTTGCCTTTATGTTACTGAGATTCTGCACTGAGGCGCACCAAAGAGGAAGGAGCCCCAAGTGCAGTGCTCTGCATTTTAATGAAGAGCAACTGCGGAGCATCCTGAAGTGGCAACAGAGCCCAAAGAGGGGACATCTAACCTCTCCTCTAAACTGTCCTATGAGGACAGCAAAATAGAAAGGTTGCATTTCTTTATAGTAACCAGAATACTATGGAAAAGCCACCAGGGGAGAAAAGGGGGACAAGGAGTTCTGCGTGGCAGGGCACAGACTCCCGAATGCTCTGCCGAAGACTGTCCCCTGAACAGAAGGAGCATTGGAGGCGACGGGCAGAACCACAGCCGCTGATCAATTTTGGAATTTAGAGAAATGACACCTGGCTAAATCCTTGTTCTCTGCCCTTCCCATAGGCTTCTCTAGAGGTTTGTTCACCATGAAATGCTCTCCATTCACTGGAACGACGCATCTGGCCCAAATGGAATTCAGAAATGAGCTTCAGAACTGTCAGCCCATTGTGTTCCTGGAATCACACCTTCCACCTCTGGATTTCAAATAAATGCTGCGGTGTTTTCTTTTCAAGCAAACCATAAGTTCTCTTACTAACAATGTATTAATATCCATACCCTCCCTGCGAACGTAAAACCCACCATGGGAGGTGGCCGTTTTACATGGTTTTTCAAGGGCTCTTCAGCAGAGCCAGAGGAAACGCAATGATGTGGGAAAAGGCCTGCAAGGTTGGATGTTTTTCCTTCTGCAATCAACCTTGAAAGTGTCCTTTCGGAGTAGAATGGAGACAGATGCTGGCATGGTTTTCTCTGTGCACTAGTGGTAAAACAGGTTTGTCCGTCCTCACTAATCTGTTTCCTTAGATTTTACTCACAACCACAATTTGAACTTGCAATTTCTTCTTTTTCTTTCCTGTGAAAGATTTTGTTTCTACCTTTCTCAAGGTTACATTCCTTGGAGCCTTGGGAGAGTAAAAGAGATGGCTCCGGGTGGCCCCTAAAGGCTGTCAACCATTGTTGTAGCTGCTCCATTCTGTGTTGTAACCAACTCCCAGGGACTTTATTAGATGACATGAAAAAAATGGCCTGCTGTGAATCAGTTGCTGCTTTAGAGCAATGGCTCTTAACCAGGGTGATCTCGCCCTCAGGAGACACTTGCCAATGTCTGGAGACATTTTTTGATTACCAAAACTGGGGGTGGGGTGGGGGTTGCTGCCAGCATCTTGTGGGTATAGGCCAAGGACGCTCACCATCCTACAACACACAGGACAGCCTCCACACCAGAGAATCATCCTGTCCAAAATGTCAGCAGTGCTAGGGCTGAGAGACTTTAATTTAGAGCAAATGTTCCTCCCCACCCTCTGGAAAAACTCACCAAGCCCCAGGATCAAGAATTCTGTGACCGGATGCTTAGGGACTCCCAGTAACTGGGTAGCTTACATTTCTTTTCTCTGTGCCATTCCTGACAGATTAAAAGAGATAATATAAAGCTTTTTTCAGCTAAATAACAAAACTTGACCATTTCCCACCAAATGAGAGATGCTGAATCTTACATGAAATTATGTTAAAGCCACTGATGCTGACAGATGTTCTCTCGCGTCATGTTGTTAACCTGTAAAGAAGGGGTTTATGGCTCCACTTTATCCCTGAGGAGATGGGAGGCACAGGAACCTCGGTGAGAATCCGCAGGGAGGAAGCAGGAGAGCTGGTGAGGACCTTGACATTGTCCAGTCCAGCATTTTTCAAACTGAGGACTGGGATCCACCAGTGGGTCATAAAATCAATTTACTGCAAGCACATTTTTAAAGAAAATGAAATAGGAAATCATAGAAAATATAAGAGTAAAGACAGTTTCATAAAGCTCTTTTTACCAGTTTGTGGTCAAAGTAGCCAAAAGCCAGCAGTCTAGTCCAGGCACTGCTGTGCAGACAAGGAAAATGGGGCCCCAGAAGGGTGGGTGACTTGTCTGTGGCCACCAGCTATTTGAGGCCTGGAACCCAACTCCAGCTTGTTGCTAAGTCAATGGCTTGGCTGAGACCAGGCTGAGCCTGGGCGTTTAGATGAGATCAAGACATGGAGAGCTGCTCATCCTTCTCTTCACGTGGGGCCAGCCATGAGGGCAGTACTCCTGAAGGGAGAAGGCAGAGGTGGTGCCAAGGGGATGACAGAGACACGACGCCCACACCCTCCCACTCCAGTCTAACCCAGGAAGCCTCTTCCTTTAAACCAACAGTCCTGCCTAAGTACAGTGAGGGCACGAACTGATCTGGCTCAACCCACTTACTCTTTCAGAGCAGAGCATGCCACCGAGGGAACCTTTCTGACTGCTGCCCATCACTCCCATCCAAGTCAGACGAGACAGGGAGCTGCTGTTTCTGCGTGTTCCCAAAATTCACCTGAGGTGCGACCCCAACTTTGAAGTGCTCAACTGTAGTCTGTAGAAATAACGCTGCTTCAAGGTCAGTTGTGGGGTTCTTGGGGAAGGAGGTCACAGAGCCAAGTTCATGGATCCTTGCCTCACTACCATGGGGCAACTATTTTTATAGCTTAAGAGACCCACTAGGGAGGGGAGGAAATTAATTATTTTAAAAAGAGTAAAAAAAGATCTTAGAAAGTATCTTTTGTTGCAAGAATGAGTTATCCAATATATTTTTATACTCTCTTGGTTCTTTATTTGAGCTAATGTGCTCAAAAACCGTAGACAACATATTTCCACGAACTTAGTTTTTCTTCAGCTTATTTTCCGTGCTGGCACATGGTTAGTAGTTTCTTTGATTCAGGATATAGAAGATGGTTGACTCTCGTAGTTAGCTTTATTTTCCAGGCTGAGGAATATAAATGTCCCCCATCAGTGCCCACTTTTCAGATAGGTGCAATGAGAGTGGGCAGGCAAGGCATGAAATGGCTGCGATGACGCGCTTTACTCTCCCAGCTTCTTCTTAGATTTGTCCTCGTGCACTTTGCCTTTCAGATCCTGAACACTTGGCATCCCTTCCCTGAGAACAGACCTGTGCATTCACAGCACCAGTGGTGCAGGCACGGAGGACAGGGGAACGGTGCTACCCTGACGTGCAGCCAGCCAGCAGGCAACAGCAGACTAGGTGCCATGCTTTGCTCAGAAACCCCGACCAACACACCAGACGTTCTGTGAACACAACCGAAACACAGGAGCAACACAACTACTAAAAATACTGAGCTACTAAAGAGAATAATTAACAGTAAACTTCCCAGTGGGATTGCGCCAGCCAACCCACACACTGAGAAGGGAGGGAAGGGACAATGGGAACAACAGCAAGAAAGCTGAAGCAGCCACTGAGTGGAGGCCCCTGACTCATCGCAGGATGGACTCCTCACACTGCTGAGAGCTTTGGGTGACATATCAAGAATACACTGCTCTGCCAACTAGAGTTTTGATGCACACTGGCCATTCGGGGCCCAAAGAGCCGAAGACGCCACTTAAAGAGCTCTGGAAACGCTACTGCAGCAGAAACAGAGCAGCAGGCTCACCTCGTCAAAGTGCCTTCACACATATGCTGTCAGGAAACAACCAGTCCAAGCGAGAGTGAGGGAGCCTTTCTATGTGTCTTGGAAATATGGGGGAATACCACCCCACCCCTCCTCGTCATGAGCACTCCCTGCTCTGTGCTGGAGAGATCCCCATTGTCCTGGGGCTACAGTCTTTCTGCACAGACGTCTAATTCAACCCTATGATCCCAGGGCCTGGCAGCATCCTGAACAAGGAGCAGCAGGGCCAGAACCCACACTGCTCCTCGCCAGGAAAACCTCTCCAGAGCCATTTCCCACAGGGACGCTCCATATACAATCTGCCACATGCCAGTATCTTCAGACAGCTTTCAAATGATTGCTATTTATTACATATTTAAAAGCCCGGATAACGATTGAGAGGGACAATCCTTATTTGTTTAGTCAAGGAGAAGCACCCAGAATAGTCAGAATCCTCAAGACTTTTTACACCAAATAACAATTCTTTCTCCCATGAAATGTTCTGTCACTTAAAATAAAGGCAGATGGTTATTCAGCTAAATTCCTGCTAATCAGTGTCACAATAAATCACACTTAACTAATAAAGTTTCTAGAAAACACCCTGGTTGGCCAAAATCCTGTTGCTTTTCTGGTTCTGAATGACATTTCAAGGGAACTTCACAGTGTGATAAGCTGTCAGTGTAACTAACTACATGCCAGGACCTCAGAGGGCCTGGGAAGGAGGGAAGGCAACCGCACATTGTTAAAATAAAATCCCAAACGTGCACCTCAGCCTCAAGGCCCTCCTTGATCTAGCCCCTGCCCATCTCTGACCTCAACTCCGCAGGCCAGAGCAGGGGTCAACAAACTCCAGACGGGGCAGGCCAAATCAGCCCGCGGCTAGGAGAGGTGTGTATGTTTTTAAGTAATTTTAAATAGGAACAACAACAACAAGAATTATCTTGAGGTGTGATAATTCTATGTAATTCAAGTTTCAGGGTCCATGAACAGTTTTACTGGAATACAGGTACGTGTATTCTCTAAGTACGGTCTATGGCAACTTTCTCACTACAATAGCAAAGCTGAATAGTTGCAACAGAAACCGTATGGGTTTCTTTACAGAAAAAGTTTGCTGACCCTATACTAGCACATGGCGAGCTCGTACTTTTGCACACATGCTGCCCCCTCAGTGTGCAAACCAGCCCTCGCTCCCTGGCTTTGTATGCCCAGCTCCTTCTCATCCTTAGATTCTGGCTCAAATGTCCCTTTCTCTGAGTGGCCTTCCCTGAATACTCTATCTAGGGACACCTAGCCCAACTTCACCCTCTGTATCTCCTTCGTAGCTCTTATCTGAAATTGTGTTGTTCGTTTTCTTATCAGCCGTCTTTCTAGAAGAACATAAGCTTCCTAAGGATGAACCTGGCCCGTGGTGTCCATCGTTGTACCCCCAGTGCCTGGCAAAGTTAAGTACTTGTGGACTGTATGAACACTGACCACACTAGTGATGTAACCTGAGCTAAGCCATCCTCAGGCCCCAGTCTCGTGTCATCAGACACCCGAGCTGCAGAGACTGCCCTTGCTTTGGGCATCATGGTGTAGTCTGTGAGATGTAAGACAAGCAACCAGATAAATAAAGCCTGTTATACCTCTCAAAGGTTTAAGAGGATATATATAACAAACCAGTTGAAGAGTAAGTTAAGAACATCTGTGTTTTATGCCAGCAGGAAGCGGGGAAACAGGGCCTACCACCTCACGGCTTCTGGGCACGAGTGACAGGTGCCCAGCGCCCGCTTTGATCTTCCTGCCTTCATCTGTCCACTGCCCATCACAGGGGCCTGGCACTTCAGCTGTATTCAGGGCTGATTAAAACATAACCTCATGCCTACAAATAGAAACCTCTTTTAAACACTAATTAAAAATAACAGGCTGGCATTTGGAAACTTTTATAAACAAAAATATAAGAGCCGAAATAAACAGCAACAGTGGCACGTCTGATCTATGTTCAGGGGGGTAGAAAGCTACATGTGTCTTCTCTCAGGTTTTTTAATTAACTCCTGAATGTAAGGGGCTTCAGAATGTCTAACAATATCCCCTCTTCCCTTTTAATCTAATAGTGAGTTGGCTTTTCTCAATTTACTCCAGTTTAGTGGTAATGAAATTAGTTTTAATAACATTATATTTAACCCAACACATCCAAAATATCATTTTGACACTGTAATGAATAAGAATAAATTGAGATATTTTGCTTTCTTCATTTTTTATACTACGTCTTCAACATCCACTGTGCATTTCACACTCACAGCACATCTCAATTCAAGACAGCCATATATCAAGTGCTCAGCAGCCACATGGCCTAACAGCCACCATACTGGACTGTACGGTTGTTAAATGTTCAGTTATCTTTAATAGAACACAAACCAAATTTATTTGTATTTTAGAAGTTTCATATAAAAGAGCTTCTCTCTTTTGTACGGTTGTTAAATGTTCAGTTATCTTTAATAGAACACAAACCAAATTTATTTGCTTTTAGGAGTTTCATATAAAAGAGCTTCTCTCTCTTTGACTGTGTGCTTGTTTTTTGCATAGGATGACTAAATATGTTAAATACTTATTATTTTATATATATTATAACTCCTGGAACTCATCTTAGGATTCACACTGCATTCTTCACAATAAGCTAAAAGATATTAAAGACCACATCATATTGCTTTCCCACAAGCATCCAAGTTTGCTTTTCAAACCACGGCTGTTAGATTTAGTTTTCATTTCCTTTACACATGGCTCCTTTCCTGCCCTAACTGAAGGCAACCAAGAAGCTCTAGCACATCTGAGCCAAGTTTCCGTAACGTGCAACAGGACGGCGCCACGACTGTGCACAAGATGACTCGCCTGAGTCTGTAATTCAAAAACACTCCACTCTGCCTGCTCACTCCTCTAGGAGACTCTTGACTGTCTTTATGACTTAAGAAGCAAGAGGGGAAAACTTAGGGCCTCGAAATACCCCAGGAATAACCAGGATCAGAGGCCCCTGCTGGAGTGAGCACAACCAGGGAAGCAGTTGACACTTTGCTCAAAGCAGCTGCTCGTCACTCATAAGCGCCCGGCATGGGGTGCTGCTAATGGAAAAGGCCGTTTCAGCAGTTTGAGATCCAACAGGACCATCACTCTTCACCAACAGTGAGGGCGTTCCCGGTTACCTCTGCATCCTGCTCAGGGAGGTGGTACGTCCTCTCGAGGCTTTGCAGAGTTCGGGGCTTCAGGGTCTTCTGCTCCAAGAGACACTCCAGAAGCCAGACCAGCTGGTCTGGAAGAAGCTAAGGGCAAAACCAAACACCTTGTGAACATGCCATTCAGCTTACAAGAAATTAAACCCAAATGTCTAGACAGATTCAGGGAAACCTGGGCACTTGCAGCAGCTGCTTCAAACACGGGGCACTGTGGACCTGACTTTGGTAAAACCACAGGGTTTACAACTGGGACCTGATTAAACCCTATTTTCCAAGACCTTTCCTGTCAGCTCTATATTAGAGCAGATCAAAACGGTATTTATCTTTTCTTTAAGGTGTACGATGTGACGATTTAATATACACATACACTGTGAAATGATAAAAACTGTACTTAATAATGAATATTATTATGGCTTATTAGATTCCTTTCTTTATGGCATGCATAGGTCAAAAAACGTCATTTAGCTTAGACAAAAATTCAAGAAGCCACCCGATCTTAGGCAAACACGTGGAAGTTTAACAGAAATAAGAAGCAGCTTTCAGATTTCCTGCTTTACCATATAAATCTTGCAAATGTACACCAAGAAATAAAGAGCATGTAGTGAAACAAGAACCATGTCTCACAATCCATCCCTTATAAAAATCATGTTTATTATTCCATTAAAAAATAAAAAGTGGTCGTACACGTGATCATACATGTAAGTATGTATGAACATACACACATGGTCACCCATAAGCTGAGTTTTCACACAGGGTAAGTAAAAAATGGTGCTACCAGTAACGGGAAAACAGAGAGGGGTATGGTTCTTATACGGTACAAAAATAATGCAAGCTAATTTGTGAACAAACAATATTTGGAAAATCCAAGAACTTAAACTATCTGCCTTATTCACTATTATACTGCAGTTCTAAAACAGCCCCCAGCACAGAGCAGCTCTCAAATAAACTGTTAATGGAGGGCAAAAAAATCACTTTAAGATACATCGCGTAGGAATGAAAAATATTTGTTATAAAATCAAGGTTTTAAAACTACTACTGCAAATTCCACTCTTCTCTGCATTTAGCTTTTCTCTATCCCCGCTTTTGCCCAGATAATGTTTGTCAACGAAGCCAAATTTACAGGTCTAGAAATCAATACTAGAGCAACAGAATGTTCATAAGAACACTTGGACTTTAATCCCCACTTTCTGTTACTCTAGAAGAAATTTAAAAATTACTGGCTTCTCTCTCCACCTCCTCTTTACCTTCTGCCCTCAAGTATGCGCTCTGCCCCACCCCCCTCACAGACACACACACACACACACACACACACACACACATGCACTTTTCTAAAACGCGCTCACATTTCTCATATTTTCTCAGCTTGCCCTTGCAAGTTCTAACAAAACCCTCACTTCCCTATAGACAGACATGGATGCACATCACTTGATCCTTGATCCACCTAAGGGTCATTCTGTTGATCCTCCCCAGGCTGACAGGAGAAACAGGCGCCTTCAGCGAAAACAGAGTTACAGACAGCATGGCCCTGCGAGGTTCCAACTGAGAACAAAACACTGGTCTTCCACTTTCTATAGTTTCACACGCATGAGGCTATGTCTGTGATATTAAATCTGCTGTTTTATAAATGAGGCCAAATCCAGGACCGCCAGACTCTGGGGAGCCTCCTCACCCATTCACACCACATGCACTTCGCTGGTGGGGACTTGTGGGGTGTGACAGGCAGACAGAGGATTCCTACCCAGCCTCTGGAGCCCCTGACCAGGCAGCAGAGCCGAGACTGTTCAGTCTTTCTTGTGGCCCCTCCTGTCCTGGCTCCGTCTTCTCAGGCTGAGCCCAGTCGCCCAGCACCCAGGCCTGACGGCACGCTCCTTCAGCCCTCCTTGCCCCTCATCGTGCCCTGCAGCCTCCTTCTCCACATCTTCCTCACTACGTTTCAAGAGGACCCTTCTCTGGTGGAGGCTAAGCCTTCAGCCCTGGCTCTGAGTTCTCAACTGCCCTCCTGCACCTGAACCCTCTTCATGGAGCCTGCCCTCTCTCCCTACTTCCCTGTCCAAAGTGCACTCCATGTGGCGCCCACCCCATGATGGCCAGGCCTGGGCACCGGTCGGGCAGCAGCCCACTGCCTCTACAGGGGCTGCAGAGGGGAGGGCCCCAGACTAGGCCAGTGGCCCATCCAGCCCTGCACCCCCGCAAGCACTCTCAAAACCAGTCAGGAGCACTTCCACTGGCAGTCAATCCCAGGGCAGCAACAGCGCGATGCTGAGGCCACGTGGGAGGCAGGAAGATGGCCTCCTGGGGAAGGGCCCAGCCTGACAGAGAAGGGACTCAGGCAACCAGGCGCCTGACACAGCCCAGAACAGCCGCGGGCCGGGGGTGGGGACCTTGTTCCTAACTATATACAGCAGGAACCAACTCTGCCAACTTGCAGAGTCACAGGGAAGGAAAGAGGAGACAGAGAAGCATCTCCCTATTACGTGCCTGCGCTTACAAAAAGGCCTATTGTTACAACTCGAGTCTGTGATTTGGTTTAAACTAGAGACGCTCACAGAGGAAAGAAACCCCTGAGTAAGGTGACCAGCTTGGTCCTCAACTTACCCCAAAGGGGTTTAACCAATAAACACAATCCCAGTTTAAAATCGAAGAAGTACTAATATGTGAACCTATCAAACCATCTGGATTCATACTTTTAGATCTGTTTTCTTCTAAGCAGAAAGTTCACGCAGTACCACAGAGAAACAGAACCAAAAGGATCACGGGAAGTTTCTGTCCTCTCCTAATTTTACACAATGGAAACATATTTCAAGTGAAGCCCTCACTTAAGATGGACAGCTGGGACAGAAAGGGGGGCCTTTGCGGTTCCCTAGTAAGTTTAATTCCCTCTAACTGGAGAGAGGTAAGGAGCGGGCGCGCCCACCCCGCAGGTGCCCCTCCTCCTCCCGTCGGCGCCGGACAGCCTGCTGCAAGAGCCAGCCTGCTCAGGGGCGGGCACAACACACGTGGGACCCACACAGAGACGTGAGAACATTCCTCCAGGGTGCCGAGTCCTGCTGGTCCCACTCTTCAGAAGGGACTTGTGTAAATGGCTCTCACTGAGTATACAACTGCAGCCATCTGGCTTTCAACGGGGACTCTTCTAACTCACGGGAGGAAAAAGGAGTTTCTAAACAATAATAAAAGTAGAGAAAATCAAATGCTACTTTAGTACGCAGACAGTATCTTTCATTCACAAATAAGCAAGCATTACATAGTTTTTACATGAGATCACAGACCTTGAAAAGAGGATATTAAAGCAAAAACGTGGGAAGTAGCTGGCTTTAATACAGTACATTCTCCTTGTAAAATAAACATGTATTCCCTGTAAAGCCACCCTACAACGAAAATGTTTGCAAAGCAACCGACAGATATCACACAGGAGCAAACGTGCTCAGGGAGCGCTGAGCGCGACCGCCCTGGCAGCTGGCGTGGCGGCAATGGGAAATGTGCGGCATGCTGCTCCCCCAGGTCGAGACCAAATTCAACTTCCCAGGACTTCCAGGCCAACCATGTTCTAACACAGCGGCACTGAGGGAGACAGCACACGTTTCAGAGCATTCGCTCCTGAGAAAGCAGCTCCTTTAACACAAAGAGAGCCTGCCTTGGCTGCTGAGGATCTAACAGTGCCCACACCCAGTTCAACAGTGACAGGAAGAGAAAGTCCTTTCCTTTGCACAAACAAGGAATTCATGACGGGGTTATGTTTTCTGTATGGAAACCAGCTTGGTATTTTCTAAAACACACCTGCCTCAGAAACTTAGACAAAACAAGACTATGGGTGCCAAAGCCACGTGAGCACTTGGAACAGAACTTGACAGAGCTGTAAAACATACCTGAACACAAAGAAGAAAACGGTGACGGAGGTCAGTCAATACAGATGCTATGTGTTAAGGATTAAGAAGTCTGTCTTCTTGCTCTAAACAGGGAGGATTCCATAGTTGCTAATTACCCAGAAATGTACAAAGAGAAAAAAGTCTACCTGATATTTTTCCCAGTCAACTTCAGAGGCAAGCTGCACAACTTTAAATGGTTTTAAAGAGTTTCTACAGAGGGTCTTTGAAAGAAAATATGAATTTTCCAAACCCACCCTCCTAATCAACAAGCAGCACAAAGAAAACAAACCCTGACTCTTCCAGAAGCCTCTTACTGCTGTCATGGGGGGCATCACTCACTCCCAGCTCCCAGCAGACCACCCACGCAACTGAGGCCCTCCACCACTGCCTCCATTAGCAGGAGGCAGAAAAGGCCCGCTGGCCTCCTAGATCAGAAAACATCCCCCGCGCGTCTCACCACTTGCCTTCCACAGGCAGGACCTGACACAAGCACCCGACACAAGGAACCGGCCATGCGGACATCCAAGTCCCATGGCTGCACCCCTCCAAAAGCAAAGGAGGGCACCTCCCCTCGAGACCCAGCTGGCGCACTGCAGCCACACACGAAGGGAGTCTCTCTGAGGCTGGCAGACAGGCCGAGCCCGGGACTGACAGTGGCGTGAGTTCCATTATGACCCCATTATCACTCTGGGATCTGTGCCCAAACGAAGCGAAGCCTGCTTCCCCCCTGATGCCACTTCCTTTCATCCTGGCTGGAGACTAACAGCGGATCAACAGGGCAAGACACAGGACACCACTTCAACTTACAGCAAGGCCTCCCTCTCTTTCAGTCTGTCTGGAATACACAGAAAGATCGATTCTTCCCAAAAATGGTTAAAAAATGCTTAAGGAGCATTCTTCTTCCAGAAAAGCATTCTCTGCTATATTTGTCTATGTTACTACGGCAAGAACTGTTTACACGGAACAAAAACAGAAGAAATGGGGGAGGGAGAAAAATCTCAAATTCTCCTGTATGCTGGAGACTTGCTGGCTCAAATTCAACACAAGCAGGGTCCAAACCAGAACTGAAGCAGCTGACCTTTGAAAGTCACAGGCTTTCCGGCACAGGGGCACAAGAGAGACAGCAGTTTTCCCTGGCCCCTGGATTAAAAAGGTAATCCCACAGATACAAAATGTCTTTGTTACAAGACTTCCCTAAGGTCTACAAATTCCTTTCTACTCTTCCCAGAAAACACAGCCACCACACTATATACCCCCAAGTGCCCCACAATCCACAGGTGTGAGAGCAAACAGTTCCCATCCATATGGCTTTCTCATTAAGGGCAATGAGGAACTCCGACCACAGGACGCGTGACAGAACTTTAAACCAAGTCATCTTTCGGACACTGCTCTGAACCAAAATAAAACAAAATGAGTAAAAATCTCTAAGTTGTGCAAATTTTCATATGATGATTTTTGAAAATGGCCTAAAATTAAGACATAAGTGACAAAGTTCCTCAAAACAAGAGTTCTTCTTCCTCACACAACCCCACAAAGAAACAGAAAATCCTAAGAGTATCAAAACTAGGGCACAGCTGACCTCCCTCCCCACAAGCTGGCCAGGACCACCACGGGCACATCAGTGTGAGTGTACGGTCTTCTTTCACCCGTCACTTTCTTAATGACACACATTACTAAGTGACAAAAATGAACTATTTAATAATACGTACATAGGCAAGTGTCTGGCCAGGAGCTGTTGTCAACTAGGATATGACGACATAATTGAAATATTTTTAGTCTACACTAGTAACTTGTACAGAAGGAAAAACAAAATTGGTTTGCATTGCTACCAAAAACAAAGTGAAAAACTTACATTTTAAAGAATTGCCACATTTAAGAATAGAAGTCTATAAGTACATGTTACTTTGGGGACACAAATTTGATTTGCCAACAGATGAAAGTCACCAAATAAAATAATTAAAAGTGAAAATAATTTTCTTCAGAATCAATTAATAAGTATATATTGGTCCAGCATAATCAGTTATTTTTGATTATCAAACATCTTTAGAGAATATGTCTAGTCAAATTTGAGGAAGAAAATTCAAGCACAAGCAAATATTCATATAATTCATTTCTCACAGAGAAAAAAAGCTATTTTCTGTATTTTGGTGAAACTATTCTAACAGCTATGGTTTAAAAATATTGCACTTTTGAGCCAGGGTTTGGTCACGGTGCTTCCAAAGTAACACTGCAGTGACTATAACAGACACCACTGTTAACAAACAGAATCTAAAACAACTTATTGGCATAAATTATTCTCATGTTTCTATATTATAAGAGTCAAATTTTCACGTACTAACATTTCCCTATACTTTTGTAAAAGTATTACCCAAACTATATGTAATCTGACACAAAATATATTATTTAAACTACATAAAATACAATCCTCTTGTCAACTCTTAGAACCACCTGTACACTAATGGTTTATGTTATTACACATTTTGGAAAACAAATCTTTGTAAACATCAAATTGGAAATTTCCAAGTGTTTTACAAGAGATGATCAGGATCTTCAAGTCTGCCTCCCCAACCCAGGAACCTGCCAGACCAATGGCCAAAGGGGCCAAAAGAAGACCATTTGTGATCTGAATTTTATGCTTCTCAAGCAAACCGTCATCCATGAGGAAGAAACCACAAGTCCCTAAGCAGTTCAGTCCACTCATTCTGCCATGACGGTAACGCACGCTCCACGCGGGGCTTGTTTAAGGCTTGCCAAAGACTCTGCAGCACCTAACAGTATCAGAGAATACTTCTAATTTTTCTTGTATTCACAGGCTTTTTAAAAAAAATACTAATCTGCTTCTTTTCACTTCCTCAAAATTAATGCTCTTACCTAAGGTAACAACATTCATAACTGAGATCTTTATCTTGAGTAAGAGTACACATTTCATGAACCTGAGTTCCTACGTTATAAATACTAATATTTTCTAACTCAAAAGTTGAGTTGCATACTAACTAATTTATGACCCCCTGAAGTCCAGCATATGAGTACACCTTGATTGGGAATACCGTCAGCTGGTTCTGTGTCTCAAAACTGAGGCTATGACATATAACCACACAGTGGAATACTATGCAACTATTAAAAAGAATGGGATGGAACTGTTTCTGTAATATGGTAAGATGGCACGAAACATTATTAAGGATGGGGAGAGAATTAAGAATACAATGTTGAATATGGTTGAATTTGTGTAAATAACTTTCTAAAGATATATAAAAGAGAAATTAAAAAACTCTGTGTCAACCTTTTCTCTGAGTAACCTACGTGAGCTGCCTGGTCTTTTTCTTTTCTCCCTTTTCTTCTGCCTCCAGCTCAAGCTGAACTATTTTTCTTAAATCATGTTAAAAACATTTCTCAATAATTTACTTAATGGAGAGAAGATCTGCTCTATGAAGAAATTCAATACTGCAATCTAATCTAAGCACTGAAATGCATAAATGATTCAAGCACATGCTAACAAAGTGCTGAGCTGGCAAGCTGGAGACCAGCAGCTTCTGTAAAGCAGGCCCAGTTTGTCACAGCAGAGGCCCTAGCAGAAGTGTACCCCAATAAATCTATCAGCACCCCTCTATTCTTGGTTATAAGAATAATATTTTAAAATAACATAGATCTCAAAAGTTCTGATTTCAATACTTCCACGTAAAGATGAATGGTAATACCATTAAACAGAAGACATTAGTTCTGTGCGAGCAATGCTCAAATACTAGAAGAATTTTAAATTTGCCAAATGCTTTGCAAATATATATATGAAGCATTGCATCAGTCACATGCTCAGATTTTTATGTTGTCATTTATAATAAAAGTGAACTATCAAATATTTTCAGATTTTTCCAGGGGAAAAAACAGTAATTGTAATTTAATCTAAACCCAGAATTTCTTCCTATCTTTCTCTAATTTCCTATATTACCCTCAATATATCAAAATCAGATAAACAGTGTGGGATTATTTATTACAAATTTCATAGTTTTAGTAAATAACTGTATCAATATTAGATTCATTTAACATCCAGTTGAGTTTATTTTATATAGCCCTACAATCCTGGGGCCAGCTCTGGTGGCCCGGTGGTGAAGTTTGGTGTGCTCTGCTTTGGCGGACCAGGTTTGGTTCCCAGGCACAGACCTACACTGCTCTATTAGCAGCGACGCTGTGCTGGCGGCCCAAATACTGAAAAACAGAGGAAGACTGGCACAGATGTTAGCTCAGGGTGAATCTTCCTCAGCACAAAAGAAAGAAAGAAGACTGTACATTTTTAAGGCAAGTCCTTAAGGACGAGAACCCGATCTTGCTCATTTCATGTGCCAGCTGCCCCATGCCTGATACTCACGTTTACCAAATGTAAATAAAGGACTTAATGCCCAACACAGTTAAGATGGAGTAACACAGTAAAAATGACTGCAAGAATAGCTGTCGACCAACGATCCAGAGGTTTAAGTAAATCTGTTAAAAGAAAATTCATACAGCTATGCATGAAAATTCAGTCCAGAAGGTATTCTGACTCCTAAACTAGAACAATGTCAAAAAGTACACACAGATTTATCAACTTAAAAAGTTTTATAAACATCCTATATAATAATAGATGTGGTACATGATTCTTATTTTAAAAACTAATGGTAAAATGAGTGAAATGCCTCTTCAGTTGAAATTGACGGTAATCAATGAAATGATGGCTCTGCAATGTTTTTAAAAAGCTAATAAATAAGTCAGATTGTATGAGAAAGAGCTGTAACAAGCTATTCTGCTCCCAGGGCACCAGCTCAACAGTATCTCGAAGAGGTCTGTCCCTCTGCCCCCCAGCCTCCTTGTTAAAACTTCTTACCAAAGATTAAGCTTTTTCAAAGTAACAAAACTAACAGTTTAAAAGAAAAGTAATCCACAAAAGCATTTTAGACATGATGATACTAAGAAGAGTTGCAAAGTGAGAAAAAGACAAGAAACAGAAGCAGGGAGAAACTAAGTCAACCGCCCTGGCCCTCAGCTTAGACAGCCGACTCAGGCATGGACATACATATGCAGGGAATGTAATTTACAAACAAGTTTCACTCTGGGGTGTTTATTCTGATCTAAAATACTAACATTGCATTACTCCTAGTTCCTGTCTTTTCTTCTTCAAAGGCACATGGTGAAAACAACATAAAAATCTTTTTGGTTAGATTTTATTTTCCAATATTCTTTCTATATTTTCTAGCAAATCCAAACTAAGCATAAATTTTAGCCATACGTCTACAATTTGTTGTGGTTTCTGTCATAAAGTTGACAAAGAAACGGATCCTTAAATATACGTCTAGCCAACCACAACTGAAGAGAAACTGTGAGGGTGCGAGGTGGAAGAGACTGAGGAGTCGAGCTACATGAATCAATGCTGGAAAAATAAAAAAACAAAGTGGTTTTTATTCAATAAAAATGTGTTGAGAGGACTGTACAATTTACTGTCCAACGTCTCTGTTTTCTCACAAAATGATTTAAGGTATATAAAGCACAGGCGTCAGATTCCGCTCCAATTCTGCACCCTTTTGGATTCTAGTCCAGACATTTTATATCCCGGATTAACTCTGAACAGTTTTATGAGGAACAGAGAAAAGAATTAACTTAAGAGTCACCTCTACACTTACAGAAATTCACATTATTGAAAAAAATACGGACTTAAGAACTTCAGGAAAAAGGAAAGGCAGAGAACAAGCTTCACATACTTTCAAGAAATGTTTCCTTCATTTTTAACCTCTCCTTTTCGCTGCCTTCCACCTCAATCCCAGCTCGTCTGAAGGGAATGAAAGCTCTCACTAGGCCAGTATTTCGTATGAAGGAGAAATGGCTGTTTCGTGGGTGCACATCACTGAGAAGGTGAAACAGACAGGCAAACGGGAAACAACAATAAAACCACAGGGATAGCAAAGACGCCAGGTTTGTTTACCCCAAAGTTGAATGGTATGTACAAATGGCTGAATAATTCATAAGTTACTGTGCTTCCCATCAAATAGGAACTAAACAGGTAGATTGAAATAGAAGTACTATAAAAATGTTCTTTTAGGGCAAACTGTCCACTTTACTGATGTGAGAGTTGAGACATTAAAATGTCAAGTCCACTGTGAGAGCCATCTTGGACTCACGGCCCAGAGCAGCCTGACAGTGATACAGAAGCAGGAAACCTGAAATTTGGCCTTGATTGCTGCCACGGAAATATTTTCTTATGTGAATTCAAGCACTTGAAGGTCAATCAACAGAAGTGTGTCTTCAAAGACGCAAAACAGATACTTATTAACCATGGGACTAAAATTCATGGATCTAAAATCCTAACATTGCTAACCATGGATCTAAAATCCTAGTCCGTCTGAGACCTACCAACATCTTTCCATTGGCGTTGGTACGAACATGGTTAAATCTAAGATGTGTTTTCTAGTAGCAATCTAAAATCTCAAGTATGTGCAAGTTATTCCTAATGGACTCCTAAAGAAATTTCATAAAAACTGTAGCTGAGTTTTAGCATGTAAGAAAAATTCAGTATTACTTTATCGGAATAATACACTTTTACAGCACAGAACAACGTTTGGAAATTACAGGAAATGTTAAGATATTTCTAAATTTTCTGTCTGTTCAGTCAATTTTAACAGAGAATAGGCTATGGAAAACCAAACTTTCCCTTCCCTCTGCATCCCAATTATGAGTTAATTTGGAATTTATCTTAAAAAAAAAAAGAGGTAGCAATGAAACATGGTTTTATGTAAGGTTTTAGAAATTTTTCTTACATAATTAAAACTAAAAAGAAAAACTTTAAAACAATGTTTACTCTCCGCATTTTAACAGAATTTCTGCTACTTTGCTTTTAATGTCAAAATTACAACATACCAGTTAAAATCTACACATTCTATTTCAAAGTGGAATGGACTTGTTTAAATCAAATTAACTTGAAAAACCAGTGATCACAGATCCCCCCAAGTGAAAGGTGGATATACACAGATTTTAAAATGATTAAATGTGAGCTCACAGGTTTAGAACCACTCCCCCCCCCCCCCCGATTTTAAAATGTAGGGCCTCATCTCAGAACTTTAAAAGTAATAGTTACCTTTGAGACAGAAATCAAAAATGAACAGGCTGCTCCTTCAGGGCAACCCAAACAAAGTTCTCTTTAGAGTCAAAGTTTAAAACGTGGCTTCTTTTATTGTCTGTGGTTAGCCGTCTGGCATTTAGTCTAGTTTCCGTCTAAGAACGTTTGCTAGGAATTAAGACCAAAGACCAGAACCCCTGTAGATCAGCACACACCCTTTGACAGAAGACGAAAGAGGAGAAGAGTCCTCTAGAGAGTAAGGTTGAAGGCGGCTCCAGCGTGAAGCAGTCATTTTCGCTACTCATTTCCCCCTGGGGTGGTCCTTATTAAATGAGCTTTCTCGAGCACATCAGAAAGTATTTGTTTACCTGGTCTTTTTTCCTTGAAGGCTCGGTAAAAATAGCATAAAAAGTTACAATACGGATGCCCACGCCCTAGAATGCACTCTGAAAGTTTAAAATGTTTCCAAGCACTAAAGCGTCAAGACAAAGAACAGCCCGTCGGAAGCACCCTACCGTATCTTTGAAGGCAACTAGAAATCCCATGCGCATCAAGTGACAGCGGCAGGGTAGTGGGAATGCACACTCCACAGATTGGGCTGTGAGCAAGGAAGGGCAGGATTATGAAGCAGAACGAACGATGGTGAACCAAACTTGGCTTTCTTTGCTGCTAAAGCTCATTCAGTGGAAAGACTGAGGTCCAAAAGAGGAAAATGAGAAGGGATTTGGTAGACGGAGAAGCAGCCGTCCTGGTTCTCCTAACGAACACCAGCTGACGGCGCCGGCCGCCCCGCAGCCCGGCCCGGAGGAGGAAAGCGGCTTACTTACTGGGGCTCCCGTGGGGCGCGGCCGGAGCCTGGAGTCCGCGGCGGCCGCCCGGGCGCCGGCTGATATCCCCCGCGGCCGCCGGGCCGCCCCTCCTCCCGGGCCAATCCCGGAGAGGCGCCGCGCCCGGCCCGCCCCGCCGGCAGCGGGTTCCCACCGCGCGCCCTGCCCTGCCCTGCCCAGCCCAGCCCCACCCGCCCCACGCCGCCCGCCAGTCAGCTCCCACCCAGGCATTACTCTAATTAGAAGTTTTCGTCTCGCAGTTAAACAATGCACGAACCAGTCCCAACATAGCTTGCAATTCAAATAGCTTTCAGAACAAAGGCAATCATAGCTGTAGCAATTTCTCCTCTAATTTATAGAATGCGAAGACTTTCTCTCGTTGCACAGCGGACCAAAAAGAAAAAAGTTTAACCTCTACTGTACATGCCATTTCACAAGGATATTAACATTTCTGTGGAAAAACACCAGACCATGCCAGCTACAACTGACAAAAAAAGAAAGAAAGAAAAACCACTGTTTCAAAAACATGAATGTTGAACTTGTAAGTTTGGTCCCTCCTGCAGAACAAATGTCCCGGGATCACCTGGGGCAAAGGTGCAAGATATACAGAGATATAGGAGGGCTGTTTTCCTACAGTTTATAGATTATGGGAATAAAAGGCAAGCTACCCAGGGCATCTTTCTCAGTGAACAATCTGCATAATTCTCCATTAGTACTGGTGGAGGTTGCTAATTGTTCACACTAATAATCAGCTGAGCAGCTACTTGTCTGTCCAAAGAGGAAAACACCAAATGCCAGAATTCAGTTTCCTGGGTGCAAGGACCGCTGGAATGCCTAATGACTGGCATCTTCACCGGAAACAACCAGAACATCCCAACAGCACACAAGAGGCCAGTCTTGTTTCCAATCTTAAAGTAATCCCAGTAGATACAGGTCACCAGAACAAATTCCAACAACAAAATCAAAAACTGCAACTACTATCGACTAGAACAACTATTTCCAAGATTACACAGAAATTTATTTATCAGGAGTAAGTGAATAGCAGCCATTTCTTGAAGATGTACTTCACAACAAAACCAGAAAAAGAACATGGCTCCAAACCAGGGAAGAGAAGTGATCAGGCCTATTTTCCCTAGAAAACTGTAATAGTCTATTCACAGCTCTGAGTATTAAACCCTTCACTCTAGTTATAAACATACAGTGGAATTTTCAGGATGAGTAAAATTATAACCATAAAATATGTGCTTAGAAAAATAAAACAAAACACCAAAAACAAAAAAGCCTTTTTACTATATTTTCCAGTACTGGTTTAATCTTTAAAGCAATCTGCATCCATTTTAGAATTACTGAACAATTTAGAAGTTTATGTGAAAGATAAAAAAAAAGGCAATGGACTATTGAATGGAGTAGAAAAATAATCAAACCACTACGAGAACAATGTGCAAAATAGGTTATGTGACTCATCTCTTCCCTTTTCAATATATTTTTTCAAAAATGATGTGATTTTTTCAAAATTTCAGGTCAGGCAGTTTTCAGTCCTGCTCCACGCATTTACTAGGATATGCTCTAAAATTTCTCCATTTCTAAATGAAGGAAATCTTAACTGTTCACATTATGGAAAACTAATTTAGTACCTTATTTTGTTACAAGATGCTGTTTTTGTTTAGAAGCTGAATTTGCCTCTCTAAATATTAATATGAGAAATACAGGAACACAATTTAGAGTTTCATTATAGTAACCATTTTAAAAGCCAATCTCAACTAGAAAGTCAACTAATTTCAAGTTAAAACAAGTGAAGAGAACAATTAAAACCACTTGCAAACGCTTTCAAATGCTAACGTGCCTACTTTATCTACCTTCAGATAAATATTTCACAATGAAAAACAAAACTAAAGAAGTTTTACAAACTATACAAAATGTTCTTGTGAAAGTGCACATTTCACACAGCCCAGCATGCACACTGCTCTCAACCTCACTGCCGACACAAACTTATTTTAGCATTTACTTTTAAAAGCAAAAAGCACTGCCGGTTAAGCTGTTGGTCAAATCTGCAATTCTGCTCTAAAGGCAGAGAGCAAGACAGGATAAAAACATAAGCTGTCCTGAGAGAATCTCCACTTAATACACAGTTCTCGCCAACATCACAGATTTCTCACTGAGTGCAAGACTATTTGTTCAAGCTATTTTTATAATTACCGTGTCCTCTTCTGGAAGTCAGATCAGTGGCCCTACCGTGAAATGATTACTATTTTCTGAAAGACAGCGTACCTGGGAACGGTGTCCCCTTCTTTTCAGCAGAGCACGGTCGCTGCTGGCCAGCAGCGCTGAAGCCACCTGCGCATCACACGCGCTCCCACCTCTCTTCAAAGCAGGGGCGGGGACCCCTGTCCAAGGCTTTTCACACCAAGTCCCCAAAGGCCACTATCAGTTCCAAACGGCCAGGTGGACGACGCTGGCCTAAATCTACACATCTTGCCCCCGACTCTTGACAAACCTCAAAGTTGAACGACGAGAACTATACTGACATCTGTCCCCAGAGCACATTCTCTGAAAGCAGAAAATCACCCAAGTCAGAAGCAGGAGGACAATACATTATAAATGGGGACAAACAAAATTAAAGTACTGGCTGTGCAGGGAGCTCCGGCTGTGGCGCACCGCCCTGGTCCCGAGGCGCGGCCCGGGGGAGCGCCGTCCCGGGACGTCACCGAGACAGCCTCCGCCGGAGGGCCACACAGCGGCGGCCACCAGAAGACGCAGTCGGTCGTGAAGAGAAGACGGGGGGCGAGAGGGATTTAGGGAACCTCATGTGTGTCCCAAAGCCCGCCTCCAAAGCCGGGAACACAGCTAACACAAGGTTTTAACTGAGCCAGTCGTGTCGGCTTGGGGCCCCCGGGGCCGCCGTCCATCCTCCTCGCCCCGGACCCTGACCCGACACCAGCCGAGAGGCCCGGCTCAAGCCCGCCGCCAGGCCAGTGTCCAAGGCAGTCTCGCGGTCGGTCCCAGACTCGGCCCACCCAGCGGAGGGGTCGCTGGCGGTGGGCGGGGACACTGGGGCGCCGGCGGAGGGGCGGTCCAGGCTCTCCTCGCCACGCCACGCCGCCCAGGTCTTGCTGGGGCAGGCGATGAAACGCCCCCTCTTTAAAAACTCGCGTCCTCTCCTCCTTACACGAACAGCAGGCACTAGGGGCGCCTTCAGCTGGCGAGTCACCTAGAGCCCGGGTCTAATCCCGCCTGGCTACTCCCCTAGTGACCTTGGGACCAGCTCTGCGACTTCCGCGCTCTCACCCATAAAAACTCGACCCCAACTCACAGGGGTTTCAAGGATGTTAGGGCCCTTTCAGTCCCAAGAGCCGCTTCGCTCCAGGGTGTGAATTTGCATCGGCCCATCCTCCTCCCCCACGCTCCTAAAAGACCAACCGTGCAGACAAGGGGGTGGGGGCCTCATCAGGCCTGCGTCGTTGCAAGGACCCGGACTGTAAACGCACTTTGCCCACAACCATCAGGCCAGGTGAGTTTCCCTAATGCACAACTCTGATCCTCAACTTCTCTCTGTCCTCCCACGGGAACGATGCTCTGTATGCCCCAACGGTGTGTTGTTTAATGTGCTTATTTCCACCTCCAATCCTCTCCTCAACCATTCACCAAACTTTTGCTGCAGTCAAACTGCTATGAATTGCTAATACCTGCCCCTCTGCCTGGAACGCGCTATCTCCGGCTGGAGCTCTCTCTCTTCATCTTCATTTCTCCCTCCCACCTCCCTCTCCCCCTCTCCAAATCACTTTTCAAGGGCTACCTTTTTCAAGAACCCTTCCAGAAACAGTTTTTGCTCTCTAGGTTTTCTTCTCTCATTCATTCCATGTAGACAGTTCTATTCAGTCACATAACAGAATTATTAGAGTGCTACCGTGCATATACTTCAATTTCTGAGCTCCCTGTAAACCTGGAATGTCTTTTCTCTGAATCTCCCCACCTGGAGCACAGCCATTTTAGGATCATGTAACCTGTCTTGCAGCAAGATCAAAGTTTGAATCTTGTGCTCATTAGCAGCACTGATTTTTAGCAACTAAATGATGAAAATTTGTTAAAACAGGATCAATTTTAAAAGAGAAATTGAAAGATAATACTTTTTTTTAAAGCCTTACACCATTAATTTCACAGGCAAAGAATGCCATTACACATAAATGTCATATCTATTTCAGGGACATTTTCTACTAAGAAGCTATTGACAGTTTAACCACTGTAGCTCTCCTTTATCCAAATGAAGGTAGAGTTTTTCCCCCAGAGAACTTAACATATCTGTGATCTCAGCTGACTTAGCCATGGCCTTGCGACAGGGGCAAACACTACCCACAATCTCAAAAGAGATGACTGGGGAAAGGAGACAGGAAACTCAAGCCACTTAACACAAAAGGGTATGTACACAGCAGTTAAAACTATGTAAAAAGTTTACAGATGTGAGCACCAGAAAGGATGTTTATAGGGTAAAAATAGAGTATCATTTTTACTGGAGGTTTTCCAATGAAGTTAGGTGTTAATAAAAACAAATTAGAGCACAAAAAATTTATGACAAAACATGATTAATTCAATTATTCTTAAGTCAATTTTGAATACAGAAATGCCAAGTTCCCCCAAACTAAAAGTATAAATTACTTGTATGTCACACTTAAAATTTCTCCTTATATTTAGTAGTTGACAAGAGATATTATAGCAAAACAGAAACCCCATTTAAGCTAAAAATATGAATGTTTCTACTGTCATAGCATATATATGTCTGTACATGTACATAATATATGTATTTTTCCTGACTAGTTATAAGAAACTGTAAGAAGCTATGAAAACTCACTTTTAATAGCATACCCCCTATCTGTCTACTATCCAACCCTACGAACTCCCCAAATCACTACCCCTTTACACTATCAGCATTCTCTGGTGTGGGAGGTGGGATAATGGCCATGTCCTAACCCCTGGAACCTGTGAATGTGTTAGGTTACATGGCAAAGGGGAATTAAGATCGTTCATCAGCTGACCTAGAGATGGGGAGATGCTTTTGGGTTATCCAGGTGGGCCCAGTGCAATCACAAGGTCCTTATAAGTGAAGAAGGCAAGCACAAAAGCAAGAACCTGAGAGAGAGCAGCCTGACCTTACTGGCTTTGAAGATGGAGGAAGGCGTCATAAGCCAAGGAATGCAGGGACCTCTGGAAGCTGAGAGAAGCAGGGAAGCGGACTCTCCCCTAGAGCTTCTAGAGGAACAAAGGCCCACCAGCACCTTGATTCCAGCCCAGCGAGGCTGCTTTTGGACGTCTGACCTCCAGATACTGTGAGATGATAAATGGGTGTTGTTTTCAGTCACTGGATTTGTGGTAATCTGTTACAGCAGCAATAGGAAACTAATACATCTGGGTTCCAAGTTCCTCTTAAAATCAATCTCATTGCTTCTCAATGTTTGGTTCAACATGTGAGGAAAACAAAAACATCCTTTGAAAGCACTCAGCTACACCTGAACTTTGATCAGTTTCCTTGGGGGGGAGGGGATGGGATTTCTTCCAGGTCCCTCCCCTCACCTCCTCCCATTACCCAGCTTTATAGGGGATTTCAGGCTCAATTCTAGTGGCTGGAAAGTTTGTTGGGGTCGGTGGAGTAGGACTAGAAGCAAGCTGAAGAGGGGTCTAAAAGCCCTTTTGGGTCTGGTTCCTGCCTGCGCGGCTGCTTTTTCAGTGTCACAGAGGCCAGGGCGGAGCATGTCAATGAAACAAAGGACAAACATGAAACAGAACGCCACCGGCAACCACGTCTTGATCAAATCTAAGAGCGATTCAAGTTAATAAGTAACACAACCCTACCACCTTTTTCATGGCTTTAATTATTACAGCCAGCAAAAAATATTCAGCCATCCTTGTTTAGTGATGTTTTATTTACCCCTAAAGGCTAAAGTCTTCATTAAATGCAGAAGAGTTGTGTTCAATTCAACACATATGGTGAGACTGCAGCCCAGCTTATTGTATTTTTCTGAAGTGTCACTCCCCCTCCTCTCACACACACACACCCCCCGCTCCAAGCACTCCGAATACCCAGCACTGCAATTATAATCTGGCTCTATCAGATTCTGCATTACTACATAATTGATTTAAAAGACAATCTTAGTCCAGAATAGTTTCCATTATTTTCTATTTTTCTAGCACAAATTAGTCTTTTCTTGAGGCCATTTCCTACACTGTTCAAAGGCACGTTACTGCTGCTAATGAGGTCTTCCCTTGCCCCCATATGTTTCATTCACACATGTAAAACTTGGCTAAGTTCCTGAATGGCACAAGGCCTTTTGGTTTGAGAAGCTGACAAAATGTCTAGGGAGTAAAAGGAATGGGTAAGAGGTTGGAGCAACCCACATGTCCCCGAGATCAACACCAATACTTCCTTTCTTTCATGGTGTAGAGACTTTGTCAGGGAACTGCCCACTTATGATGTTTTCCAGAGTTCACACTGTTATATTCTCCAAAGGGAAACAATTAACCAGCTATATCTTTCCAGGTAAACTCTTCACTGAGGAATGAAATGCAATTCTTTACCATATCTTACATTAGAAAAGCAATTTTTTCCGATCATTCCTCACTTAGATCAGTGTTTTTATATCTTTGTCTCTCATTTGGCATTGCTATCTGTGGAGGTTAGGTGGCATGAAAGGAGCTGGGATCATTCAAAATTGAGACCCTGCACCACGCAAGAGCGGTAGGCGGAGGTGGGGGTAGTTCTCCTCCACGAACATGCACCTGGCAGGGACAGGGAAGCGTGCTCACCAGGAGACATCACTCGGAGCACCTCGTCAGAAATAAACGGAGGAGAGGAGTGCAAAGACCACAGAGCTCCCTGCTCTCCCCTTCGTTCTCAGGGATGGAGACAGGTTCTGGGGAAGAAGTGGGAAAGGGGGAGCCTCAGGCAGTGGGAAGCAGCCCAAGATGAAGCACACCTGGGCCTGGGCCTTGACATTTTTCCTTTAGAAAAAGGTGCTTATCACATGGCTTACAATGGTTTAAGGCTGGAAGCTCAACTTGGCTTGGTGTTTGATCTTCCGTTTTACTAGCAGAATCGCACACAATGATATACAGCCCTCCTTAGTCCCCAGTTCTCGGAAAAACATTCCTGGTAGCAATATAACTCTTAAAGGGGGGAAACAAAAAACAGAAAACACAGAATAAAGAGGCCGGGCACTAAATTTTACGAAATACAGGAAAGTAAGAGCTGTTTGATTTTGTATGGGCAGTTCTTCCCATCAATGTAGGCGCAGGCCTGTGTGGGAAGGGGCTTGGGGAAGCAGGGCCGTCTGGCAAAGTCGCCCGACCCGTGCTCCTCTCTGGTCCTCTGGACTGAGCAGAAACCACCCGTGACCTCTTGCTGCTCTGTACGAGGCAGGAATAACAAAGCCTGTGCCTTCCTCTTCTAGCTCCTCTTACATGCCCTTAATGCTATTCTTCTTATAGCCCCAGAATTAAATTAAGTTAAAATAGCATCTTTAACATGTTTTAGTTCTGTGGGAAAAGGAAATATATCAATCAAGCAATAACTATAAAAATTTAACATCCTGAAAACTGTTTTTACAAACTCTGAAGAATAAAAAATAATGTCAGCAATCATATTTAGTCTGCCATCACAAATCACTATTCTTGACAGTAAATAATGCCAGTGGCTATTTTAAAGATTTCTTAAAGTTAATAACATGAAAAATGAATGAATCACTGACGAAATAAACAAACATGATGCCCGTAGCAGGGATAAACAAATTAGCAAACTCATAACTTATTTCTGTTTGTACAGCTTGCCCTAAAGCTTTTGAGAGAAATATTACTTAACTAAAATGTTATGTTTTGCTGGTAGGATAAAACTTACTTAAAATTGTAATCCAGTTTTCAGTGAAGCCATAAATAACTTGCATTGAAGATAGCCATGTAAAAATACATGAATTTATTAACTGTTTCTACTAGTAGCACAGTATAATTACTGACTTATTATTTGTAAAAATATCATTCTTTTTTTTTTTTTTTAAAGATTTTATTTTTTCCTTTTTCTCCCCAAAGCCCCCCGGTACATAGTTGTGTATTCTTCATTGTGGGTTCCTCTAGTTGTGGCATGTGGGACGCTGCCTCAGCGTGGTCTGACGAGCAGTGCCATGTCCGCGCCCAGGATTCGAACCGACGAAACACTGGGCCGCCTGCAGCGGAGCGCGCGAACTTAACCACTCGGCCACGGGGCCAGCCCCTAAAAATATCATTCTTAAACCTGCCAATGTAATTTAAGTCACTTAATTTTTGTGCTGTGAAAATAAAGAGTAACTTATGATCACCTCCTTTGAACACAGGGATAAATGTAAAGATGCACGATGTCTGCTCCCTTGTTACAGCAGTTTTAAGCCGAGGGGCACTCAAAGACTTGTCTGGAGGCACAGAAGTTAGAACCCTGGTACCAGCTTGTCCCCAGAGCCCCAAACGTTGCTGTTAATAGACGGAACAAATCAATTTTAAAGAACTTATTTTTTATCCCCGCAATATTACTTTTATTTGGACCTGTCTCAACTGTCTCAACTGACCCATGTTACTCAAAAATGCAGACTCCAAAAGCATATAAAGTGGCCTGGCTGATCCCCTCCTAACCCTCCCTGCCATTATACTGTTAAATATTTAAAGGCATTGAACACATACCCACAGGTGTTCCATTTGACTTCTGTCCATCCAGTAGGTCCACAATGACCCTTCTTTCAAACCTAGAGCTGGTCACTTCGCCACGTTAATCTAAACACTACCCAGTCTAACAAGATCACTTAGATTGCCAAATTTACCGGCAACCTTATTAAACCTGCCTCAGCTATAAACTCACCAGTTATCTTCAAGTCCAAACTTCCAATAGCAATATTAAACCACACTGACTCTGGGACTGCTCCTATCACCTCCCCCCGGTAACAAGGGAAGCACTGATGAGCACCTGCCCACCCAGAAGTCATCTGGACACTGCAGTGAGTCCTGAGAGCTTCTCCAAGAAAAGATGACTAGGGAGACCAATAAAGCCAATATTCAGGAAACCATCCAGTACCCTTTCATGGACTGAGCTTGTTGCTGGCAATAACAACATCTTACAACTTCTAAGACTCTTAATGAAGGACTAATTAAAAGTACAGGAAAACAAATCTCCCTTAACAATAAAACCATTCCTATGAGGAGATCCCTTCTCTTGCAGGGGACCTTGGAGGTAGAGTATCCATGATTTGCTTGCATTACAGAAATACTAATCATTTTGCAACAAAAGGAGTTATTTACAACTGCTTTGTCTTCATTTCCTAGGTTTCACCACTGGACTCTATAATTAGCCAGGTAGTAGAGTAGATCTGTTTGCTGCAGTTACTGAGAGTTGGGGCAAACAGGTGTTACGTCATTAGGCTTTCTATAACTCTACTCAGTGCTTCTTTTGGGGGGGAGTAGGGGGATGTATGTGTTTGCATTCAGATTTAAAATTTGTGCAAGATGCCTAGAAACCAAACTGCAGAATTCACAGCCTGATGCATGCTAAATTGCAGTTGCTGGAAACACTGTTTCCCCAACTACACTCTGGGCTGGGCTCATTCCTATCTACCCTGTGATTCAAGGTTGATGGTATCTAGTTTTCCAAAGAGTTTGTTTTTTTTTTCCTTCTCCCCAGTGCCCCCCAGTATATAGTTGTGTATTCTAGTTGTAGGTCCTTCTGGTCGTGCTATGTGGGATGCCACCTCAGCGTGGCTTGATGAGCGGTGCTATGTCTGTGCCCAGGATCCGAACTGAAGAAACCCCAGGCCGCTGAAGCAGAGCTTGCAAACTTAACCACTTGGCCATGGGGCCAGCCCCTGAGAGTGTGGTTTAGTCATACCATCACTTTTGGTATAACTGGAGCGAAATCAGTTTTTTTCACCCTGCTTGAATGTACTTCATTCTTCAGGAAACTTATGTCCCTTCTCCGGTGTCAGGACAGTACGTGTAGCTATAGACGTGGAAGATACAGGCCGAAATGGGAGAGAACTTGCTTTGCGTGGAGCATGGATGGACAGATGGATGGATGAATAGATTTCTCACACTTAAAAGCATTTCCCACACTGAGCAACTTCCCATCTAGAGAGCTCCATTCATTTCGTATGTGTCTGAGGTGCCAACATTCCCCACCATGTTCTCACACTCCCGGGCACATTTTGTAAATGGGGGCAACTCAGGCAAAAAACTGGTCAGGATCCCCGTAAATCAGAAAGTGAAGCCATGTAAACCCTTAGGAATTTATTAGCTTGTTCTGCCAGGTAATGGGCCACAACGTTTAGATAAATCACTTCTAACGTTGCCAGAGTTCTCAGGACTAAGTCCGTCCCTTCTCCACAAGGGTCTGAAGGCTTGCAGAGAGCAGCTGAAGAGGAATGAACGGTGCTTGCAGGCTTTCCTTTGTAGTTTAGCAAACTGACCGTTACTACTCCTAAAATACTCTTGTCCTTCAGCAATCTCCTAGAAGAAACTGTCCGGAACGAAGGCTATGCTCTATTTATTCCACACAACTGGGGATGGAAGACACATGTGAATATCCGAGGGGAAAAATGCAACTTAAACTTCTTGGAAAACACTTGAATTCATCAACTTTTGGTGCCCAAGACACTGCTTTTTATACTATAATCTCAAACAATAAAACCCTGCACATCCTTTATAAGTGAATGTGGCAATATTTTAGACAATGACTTCTGGGTGCCAAGGACAAAAATATTTTTCATGGTTATTTGTACAGCATATCATTTTCTATCAATAAACTCTAATCAGCTTTTTGGTTAAAATAAACCAAGTGATTTCAGAAAGAATTTTTATGATGAAATGGTTAGAGGCTGATAAAGGAAAATCCCCTTCTTTTTTTTAAAGTCACAATAAAGGCTAAAAGGTAGACCAAAAAATATATTATTCCCAAAACTTCATAAAATAGTTACTTATAACCAAATTACCAACAATGCTGAGGTCCTTAACAAAAAACTTCTAAAGCCTCTGGATTCTCTACAGTTTTCATGCCCACTCTTAGGCCATGATGTTCAAACGAAACAGCAGCATTATCTGCTTCAAACGAGCAGTTTAATAGATGTTACCACTTCCTGCGAGTGGCACACTTAGAATGGACCAAATCCCAGTGAGGATCTGATCCCATGAGAGTTAAAGCTGCAGGAGATGACACTGGGGGCTGAATGCTAAGGCAAACTTGTGGCCAGGCTGGAAGAACAAGATCACAGGGCTCTCAAATCCACAGCCCCCCGGGTTGTATCTCGAGATCAGACGTGGAGCTCATGGCGACAGCTTTCCTCTCTCTCTCAGTTATGCCACACCTGGTGACGTCTGGAACAAACTACGGAGTTCTCCCCATGTTTAAAAAAACAACTCCCCACCATTCTGACATCTGCTGAAAGGAATGTAATACCACACTTTTGTTTTTGAAGAGCAAGCAAATACACATTTTATTTTATGGCCAATATTTATTTAAGATAATTAGGGAGAAAGGAAAGCTTTTTACAAAAAGATTAAACACCCTTAGAAGGGATAAAAGACTTTCTCCCATCCTCCAGTATGATTCCTGTCATTTTAAGGGTTGCCACTCTTCACAATTTATTTAAAATTTAGGACTTTTTTCTTTTTTGTTTGTTTGTTTTTGCTGAGGAAGATTTGCCCTGAGCTAACATCCACTGCCAATCTTCCTCCTGTTTTTTGTATGTGAGCCGCCTCCACAGCATGGCCTCTGACTGACAAGTGGTGTAGGTCCGCAACCAGGAACTGAACCCAGGCTGCCAAAGCACAGCGTGCCAAACCTAACCACTAGGCCACTGGGGCTGGCCCAGGATTTATTTTTCCATAGGTGAAGATTAAAAGCAACTAGGACTTACCAGATAAATTCCACCTTCATGAATTACAACTTGAAAAAATAACATCAAAAGATTTTATTTTCATACTTTCAAATAACTAAATTCTTTTTAAAGGTGTCCTTCTGAGAAATAAGTGGTAAAATCTTGAAAAAGCAAGCAAGGTCAGTGGAAGATTCCAACTGCCTTCAAGCATAGGCTTAGAGAAACTGTGTTCACACAGGATCATACGTACATCTTCATAAAGGAATCCTTAAACATAGCAGGAATTCTTAAAGACATCTCAATCACTAGATAGTAAAAATCTGGGGAGATTTAAAACGCAAATACATGTATAATCCTTTGTATTCAAGAAAACTCAGTGTAAACAACATCACAGGAGCCTCTTCCTGGAGTCTGCAATCACTACTCTTATGCCCATTTTCCGGGTGAAGCAGCTGAAAGCACGTGGTAGGAGGCGAGTCTGGGAGAATGAATGATAAGGGGGTGGGGAGGGAGGACAGTACCTGCTTTTACTGACAGGTGAGCTATGCTACACAGCAATTTCTTTAAAAAATAATATCTGAATTTGGTATCAAAGGGATTCATTTAAAAACAGCAAGTCACCAACACAAAGGAAGAGATTTACTACTGCTGAGATCTTCAAGATGTTCTAGCTGGTCCTCAACTTGAGTCAAACAGGTAGCTCTGGTTACTGACTGCTCCCACAGGATGCATAACAGGGGCAGGTTCTTCAAACATGCCAGCAGTTAATGTCCAGTTTCAGGAGAAAATCGGTACGTGATTATCATTAAAAATGCTCTTCTTCTAAATTATTAAATGAAATGCTATGTGTATAGAATCTCTTCCCACTTCTCTCCCAGGTTCATAACAAAACCAGAATCCTATCAATCAGTGCAATCCAGAGAGAATCACAGGAGGGCCCGCGTGTCGAGCTCCTCTTTCTGGAGGTCCATATTACATCACCAAAACAGTATCCGCTTTATCTCAGTGCGGCTCCTGTCAAATCAAAGGCTGTCAGTTGATCCGAATTGAAGGCATGACTGTCCCAACGTTTCTCCATTAAAAACAAGAGGATATTCACATCTTCCAAACAAGTGCCATTAGCCCACATAAAAACTGATGAGCCAAAGGAGGCCTCACAGGCCATAGTGTGTGGTTTAAGGGGAAAATTATTAATACCCAAATAGACTTTCAAGACTAGCTTATCTTTACTTTCAAACTGTTTCAGCGTCGCTTCTCATGCCATTTCTGCCCTACTTATAATTCTCAAACTATAAGGAGCATGGTCTCAAATTCTCTCATCTCTCTGATCTGTGTCAGAGAACTCAATTTGCATTTACCAGTTTTGTCCTTTGGTATCTTGACACTATTTTATCAAATTGACCTACATTGCAAGGAAGGAGAAAATGGGGGAAAAACATATATTTTAGTGGTTATCTGGATCTGTTTTCCCTTGTCAAGGATCTCCTTTATCAAGACACCTGTCCGAGCTATTAACCAAAAGTATAATAAAAATAAAGTTGAAATAATCGCTGCTTACATCTTGGCTTTGAGCAAGAAATAAGAATATGATTAAGCTTCAAATGTAACTGAAAATTTCCTTTCTTTCAAATAGGTACCCTGAGAATAAAGCAACATGAATGTCAGGACTCAGAACTAAAATTCTAGAAGTTTGAAGACAAACTACTTCTTGAAGTAGAAGACAAAGTGGGGACATGTCCTCGACACATCATTTAGAAAGCAATTCTCTCATGTTCAATGGCTTCACTGCTCTAACACAGCTGACAGTAAAAACAGGGACAGAGAACAACAAAGAAAATTTTAAAATCCCCATTTGGCTAAGCAAATAACGTAATTTGGTATTATACATTTCTGTTTACAGTATACCAAATTTAATTGCTCACACATAAATGTTGGGCATTTAACTTCTGGCTATACCATATTATATTTACTATTTCTGTATGTAAAATCATTATGCATTTCATACTCCATTCCTATTTCTGAAGTGTCACAAAATAAATACAAAAAACAGTATTGTGATTTGCTGAATCTTGGCAAAGACTCAACGTAAAGCTCCTGTTTCTAAACGTCAAAAATTTCCTATGTGATCTTTTTGGTGAAAGGCATATTAAGTAGGTTAAATTTAAATAAATAATTAACCTAATATTTCATTTTCAAGAAGAGGGAAATTTTGAGCTATGGAATAGTACCTTCAGTAAATCTCTCAACATGAAGAATCACTGACTGTTGGAGAGAGGACCACCCAGACGAGCCCATCCATTCCACTGGTTTATCAGAGCACCTACAGAAGAAAGGCGAGCCAGAGAACAGGACAGGGTGGAAGGAGAGGGACAATGGACGAGGAGATTCTGCAGGAGGGAAGGAGCCGCCATGTGGGATGTCGCAGGGTATGACACGAGAATGGAGAGACGTGCTGGGCACTCGCAGGGCACCAGGCACCTGAACTGACAGCAGGGGGAAAGACTAGCACCAGAAAGAAGAACAAAAGTATCAAAAGAAGGAAGAAAGGGTGAAATGAGGACACTCTAAGCTGGCACCTCAATTACGCCAACCTCTGGGCTCCATGACCCAGTGGTAAGGAACTGCCTCAGAGATTAAGAGCACATGGCAGAGGGGCTATTCTTAGCTATCTGTGTTGGCTGAAGTTGCCAGCACCTTCCCCCAAACCACACAGATGTGCTTATGTGCTTCCTACTGCACTGTTTCAAGTTGAAATCTCCTGAGAATAACATGGGCATCCTAAAAACAGCCATTCTAAAATGAACGCTAGTGTTCTAGCACTTGGCACAATATTAGGAAAATCCTTATGCCCCTTACACACACACATACACACACATCCCTAGTCAGTAAAGACCTCTGAGAAGCTCTCAGGATGGTACCTCCTATAAAATCAGCAATAAGGCTACTTCATCACAGAGTAAAGGCAAAGAAGTGGAAACAACTACAAATCACTCTGCCCTGACTTGATTCAGTCATGTATTTACCAATTTGTTTCAGTGAACGTGTATTTATCCCTAAATAACACGTTTATTTACTAGTTATAAATAACTAGCCTCTGGTACTACTGAAATGTGCCCAAATGAAGTCTTGGGCCTCAGAGCGACCTACAGAGCAGAGAGTCTGCTGAGAGCACACCAGCTCTGCTGACTAGTCCCACTGGACACTCAAGACACATCGCTGTCTTTCGCTGGTCCTCCAAAGGACAGAGGAAAACATCTCTCAATGTCACCCTGTTGCTTTTGTCACAGAAACACCTTTGAATGGTAGAACTTAACTGAAAACGTACCTGCAAGGCATGTTTTAAAAACGGTGCTGCAGGACCCGCCCTGTTTCCCTGGAGGCAGAAGCCCACTCTGGTCCTGAAGGGACAGGCTTTCTGATGAGGTGCGCAGGGCCAGACTCACCATCAGGCCCAGAACGGCTCCCCTGCACCTGCAGAACGCTCGCCTGGTCCCAGTACCCCAGGAGGGCCAGGAGGTGTACCTACAGCTCCAGGAGGTGTGACCTGAAAAGGGAGGCACGCCCTGAGCAGTTGGCCTTGGCTAGTCAGAACTAGTGGAGTATTCTCGAACACACGACCAAGAGTGTTTCCAGGACTACTCCGAGTCACGGTGGAGGGCTTCTGGGTCACCCAGTGTTAGTTTGACATCCTAAGACATGTGCCTTCTGATCAGGCCCCTTTCCATGTTATGGTTAATACAACAGAATGAGAGAAACCACAAAGTACAAAAAGCTACAGGGGTCTGAGCAACTTATTCATGTTCCCTGTAAACACTGGAAAAAGACATCTTTAGCAGAAACACGTGTAATCAAAAGAAGGGGTGGGGGCTGTGGAACATCAAAGCCCCTCAGCTGTGGCATACGGTCCACAAATAGGATAATCCTCCAGATAGCCGGGACAAGATGAAAGATGGGGGAGCAGATGATGTTCACTTGTCTGAATTGAGATATACTTCCAGGAGTGAACCTAAAACGACATGATCCACCAATGGATCTCCTTCCCATCTGAGAATCTCCAATAATATTCTCCCACCCTCCAGGAGTTGGGCTGGAAGAGGCTTTAAGGTGCACAGGTAAGCTTTAACAACTGTTCGGTTCCTCATGGGAGTGAAATCCAACAGTCCCTTTCATCTTCAACGAGCGTGCAGCTCTGACCTCATGCTCCACCAACTGGCCACTGTCAGGGCACTGGCACAGAGCTGTGCTCTGGCCTTTGATGGATGGCAATTTTTTTTGTTTTGCGGAAGATTAGCTCTGAGCTAACATCTGCTACCAATCTTCCTCTTCTTTTTGGTGAGGAAGACTGGCCCTGAGCTAACATCCGTGCCCATCTTCCTCTACTTTATATGTGGGACACCTACCACAGCATGGCTTGCCAAGCAGTGCCATGTCTGCACCCGGGATCCGAACTGGCGAACCCCAGGCTGCTGAAGCAGAATGTGTGCACTTAACCGCTGTGCCACTGGGCAGTCCCAGGATGGTGGGTTTTTAATCAGGCATTAGTTTCTATAAAAATTGCTCTGAGGGACTTATTCCCTTCTCACATTAAAATGAAGACCTACGTGACATCATGTTCTGGCATTATGGGAACATGTGTAGCACACCCAACCAGAATATGTTCTGCTATTGGATGTCTGTGAGAGAATGGAGCCTACTTAAGTTTCATGATGTTCTTTTTAAACTAAAAAGAGCAGATGCCTGAAGAGCAAAAGTAGAGAGATGCACTGACTCCATTTCATTTAAGTAAATACAGGTAAATGCAGAGAAATCTTTTAATTGCCAAAAATAATTAATGTCCTTCACCCACACAAATTTGTATTTGATATGCACTTTCTGTGGTAACACAACCGGGCCCGTGGGGTGTGTGTACCTGCACACCCCAGGGGTGAACCTGACACTACAAACACCAGACTTCCCACTAGCCTGGGACCAGCCTTGCCTGGAGGGGCTTTCACCAACACAGAGAGCAAGACGGCCAGGAAACCCAGCCAGGCAGGACGATAAAAACAAAAACACCAAAGAAGAGGCAAAGCATGAGAGTTATAACCCCTTTCAAGATTTGATTATGCTACTTTGAAGTTAAGACTATTTGCATTTTAATAAAAGCCAGAAAACAGGAGACGGCTGTGTAACTGCATATTCCTTAGAAATGAGTTGGGAGTATCAATTTCAGCATAACTCTTCAAGGAGAACAGAAATACCCCCACCAATAACAGCTGAACAGAGGCTCATCTTCTATAATATCTACATTATGACTACAAGCTCAATACACAAGTCATGCGGTGAGCTGGTAGTGTACCCTCAGATCTTGAAATGACGTCAGTTTGATTCACGGCGAGAGAGGAAGAGGAAACACAGCACAGTTGCTGCTACTTTTTACATGAACAGTTACACAAAGTCAAAGGTAAAAGAAGTAATCCACAAGCCCTCGTCACCTGATCCATTCATGAGATCACGAGATCAGACTGCAGTTGGCACTGACAAAAGTTTACTGCAGTACCCAGGAGATTGTTTTCAAACGGATTTCATAAGGTATACAAGTCCCCAGGAAAGCCAGGGCTCTAGCCGTGGTCAGACACTGAATTCCAGTATTCACTGTCAATCAAGTTATTTTTTACGAAAGGTACAGATCTTTCCAAAGAGGGGGAATTTCAAAATCAATGAATCCAATTAATTAAAAAAAAATTAAAAGTAGCCTGAATGAACCACCTTTGAAGTCACAAAACAGAAGTTACAAATATAAAACTCTCATTCTTTTTCAATAATTACTTTCACTAAAAGACTTAAAGAACAAACACCAAAAATGAGTACAAGCTGTTCTCTAGATGACCAGATTACTTGTAGCTTTCAATTTTCTTCTTTATATCTTCCTGTATTTTCTCTAATAGTATCACTTTTATAACGAGAAAAAAACATTAATTTTCTTGGCTCGAGTTGCGTTTTTTTCTTTGGTTTTTTTTTGGGGTTTTTTTTTGGTGAGGAAGATTATCCCTGAGTTAACATCTGTGTCCATCTTCCTCTAATTTGCATGTGGGTCGAAGCCACAGCATGGCTGATGAGTGGTGTAGTTGTGCACCCACGATCTGAACCTGGGCCACCGAAGTGGAGCCCGCGAACCTAACCACTCACCACAGGGCTGGCCACTCAAGTTCGTTTTCTGAAACTAAAAGGGGGGTTAAATATGCTGACCTGAAATAAACACACAAGAAAGGAGCTACCCCAGAAAACAAAAGAAACTACTCTGTGCAGAAACTGGGAACACAACATGGCTGCGCAGTCCACTCTGTGCCCGATCGAGATTCCCACAATCTGAGCAAGGCCCCCAGGCAGCCTACCAGATCAGCTCTGTCGGGCCTACCAGCAACTCTCAAAGGCAAATCCAAGACAGAGTGGAAACTCAAGTTTTTATATTAATAGTGGACTTGGTTATTACAGATGAAACCAAATTCAAATGAATTTCAATCTCCTGCCCCTGAGTAAACCTTTCTCAGCAGCTTCCATGACATGGCTGAATCAACTTTTTCCCTCCTGTGTCCCTGATAAGTTGCTGGCAAAGGTACTTATAAACACTCAAATGTCCAAAATATCAGTAACAAATGGAAGAAGGAGAACAATCATTATTGGTAAATCTACAAACTTTAATTGGTGTGGAAATTGTCAGGAGCCAGTAAAATGCGTCATCTCTCAAACCCAGGGGTGAAGGAGTGACGAACGGATGGCAGGTACCCTAGAGCCCAGGCGGGCACTGAGAGAGCGGGGGTGGGGGAAATGCAGCACATGGGAGAAGGGCTCCGAAGAACTGCCCTGCCGAGAAAACAGCAACTTCGAAAGGGGCTGCTCCAGTGCGCATCAGGGGCACGGTTCCTCAGCAAGAACACACGCAGACAAAAGGGCAAACGCCGGGAAAGCTGAGACCAGTACAATGACTTAATGTCTGCATCTACGCACCACCACTGAAGGACTCGGTATTGTAATCATGAGGTCCAAGAGCTTGACTCTTCACTCTCATCTCTGCCCTATACCTCTCAACCACGTCTCTTCTCAGAATTCTGGGGCTAGCCTCTTCACACCCCAGCGTGGCCAGTGAGAGGGTGTGTGGTGACAGGGAGGATTCTGCGGTGGCGAAGGCGCCAAGTGCAGAAGGCTGAATCCTAGGCAACAGTACAGAACCCATTAGAGAATCAATTTACAGAAACTGAGCACAGCTCAACGACATGGAGTACCCCACCCCCCATGATTACCTGGAAGCGCTGCTCCACCTGCATCCTCTGAGAGCTGCCTCCCGTCACCTCTGCCACTTCCTTTCACATACACATGAATTTAACATTTCAGTAACATGGACCAAAAGCCTGTCATAACCTGGAGCTAAGGGAACTTGTGGTATCAGAAACAATGCTTCACTTTTAAAACTACCTTGAAATGAAATTCTTAGATACTCTAATACACATAATACATATAATGGGAGGGGGGACCTTAACAGAGTGCCCCGTCTGTAACATAAAGGAGAATTAGAAGGAAAGTGAGTCAGAATGCATTAATATAGATTTCAGTATTTACAAGCCTGAACACCCTATAAGACATAATGAAGCAATGAGAGGCCTGGAGAATCCCAATAGACACACAGCTGTTAACACAAATGGAAGCAGGTGTACTGTGCAGTTGGACACAAAAGCATTCCCACTGATGATAAGATTTTCTGAAATGGCAAACAACTCTAGGAAAAATTCAACAAAACACAATCTTCCCAGATTTACCTTGCAGTCGTATTTCTAGGAAATTCAGTAAATATTAAAATCATGCATATAGAAGAGTTAGGTTCTAAGCTCAAATATTAGACACAGGTTTTTCACCCGTATAACTCTCCAGCAGGCATGTGAAGGCTGTGCGGGAGGTGGCGTAATTCCTTGCCTTGCTAGAAAGTGCTGTGCATTGCAGGCATAATGTTCCTGGACTCAGCCCACTAAAGGCCAGGACCACCCCCAATCACTGTGACACCCATATCACTCCCATGGAGGCGATTCTGCCTCTGAGAACCTCTCTTTTATGCCATACTGCCCCTACATGACAAAGTGCCTATGGAGGCCAGACTAATTCATGCAAACTGTATACAGTTGAGATTATCTCTTCAGCTATCAGATCATAAGATCACTTCTGCTGCTACTTCCCTCCCGGGGACTTCTGTCACTTGGCACTGGGGTGCCTCTTATCCTTTCCTCTTGGTAGGTGGGGTACCTGCCTGAAGAATATTATCTTTACCTTGGACAAGCACAGATTCACAAGACAAATGCGCCTGCAACAAGTGTTCTCAGACTCATGCTTCTGCTCACATCCAAAGAGTGGTCATGAACCTCACCCATGATAAAAGATCTATTTTACCAGAGTGCTCAGTTGTGACTGAGTGTATGACTTATTTAGAAATATAACTTTATTTGATAAGCTCACTGCCAAAATAAAACATACTTGCAAATTCTAGAATAAACACAAATAATGAGCAACTTTTATCATTTGGTCTTTAAAGGCACAGTAGTCCCCGCCATATCAAATGATGTGATAAATTCTTCCTGTACAACTTCTGTGAGGCCTTTGGAAATAGCCCAGATTCATACAAATATTCCTAGTTGCATTTTTAATAAAGAACCCTGAAAAGCTATTCAATTCTATAAACTAGAAACTTTACCATTTAATTATTTAAAGCACCATAAAACATAGTTCTATAGATACACGCACGCCTGCTCTATATTAAAACAATGTGTATAATCAGAAATATAAACTTAGAACCTTTGGTTTGAATAACAAAGAAACTAAAAAAAAGTACCAAAAAACCGCTTCTCAAGGTAAACTAATTTAATCTTTAGATAATAAACATCACATACACACATACATCCTCCATAATTTATTATCAAGTCTACAAAAAAGAAACATAATTAAATGGAATTTGTCAAACTATTGCAAGCATGACTGGTGGCAGAACCTAGAGATTAGACAGGATAGAGTACAATGACTACAACTTTTTAAATATGTTAACAATTCTTGAAAAATTGCAAAAAACTTAAAATAGTTCCCAGCTTTCTTTTGTGCATAAAAATATCAAAGAAGAGGGGCCAGCCCCATGGCTGAGTGGTTAAGTTTGCGCGCTCCGCTCCGGCGGCCCAGTGTTTCGCCAGTTCGCATCCTGGGCACGGACATGGCACCGCTCATCAGGCCACATCCCACATGCCACAACTAGAAGGACCTGCAACTAAGATATACAACTATGTACCGGGGGGATGTGGGGAGATAAAGCAGAAAAAAAAAAAATCAAAGAAGAGTCAAAGGTTAAGGTTATTCCTTCTATACAGCCTGTGGGAAGGATGTGGAGAAACTGAAACCCTCATACATCACTGGTGGGAATGCAATATGGGGCAGCCATTTTGGAAAACAAGTTGGAAGTTTCTTAAAAAGTTAAATATAAATTTCCTATTTGACTCCTAGGTATCTGCCCAAGAGAACTGAAAACACATAAACACAAAGACCTGTGTGAGTCTTTATAGCAACATTATTCATGACAGCCCCAAACTGGAAACAACCCAAACGTCCATCAACTGGTAAGAAGACAGACAAAATGTGGTATATCCATACAATGGAATACTATTCAGGAATAAAAAGGAACAAACTGCTGATACGTGCTACAACATGGATGAATGTCAGAAACATTATGCTGAGTGAAACAAGGTGAATGCGGTAAGATCATATATTATATGATTCCATTGATATGAAATTTCCAGAACAGGCAAACCTATAGAAAAAGAAAATAGATTACTGGTTGCCTAGGGCTGGGGAGAGGAGGGAAATGAGGAGTGACTGCTAATGGGCACCAGGGATCTTTCTGGGATAATGGAAATGTTCTAAATTTGGATTCTGGCAATGACTGCACAACTTGGCAAATTTACTGAAAACCAGTGAAGAGGACACTGAATTTTATGGTACGTACATTACACCTTACACAAGCTGTTAAAAATCCATATATACACATGCACCAAGCCTACTGCTGAAGCCCGGGGCAGCTACCAAGCATTAAATCTGTGTTTTGGTTGTCCCTGTTACTTTCTTGACTCCAGAGTGGAAAAGATGACATCAGGCCATTAACATTATAAGAATGCAGAATTTTGCTATTCAATTTCCTCTTAAAGATAATAAAGGAGCAGAGGGGGAGGGAGGCACACAGGCGGAGCAAATAAATCTGCTCTTTCCTCATTACAGAGTTCATACCGGGTCACGACCCTATTAGCCAGTAACCACAAGTAGCTTACTTATTACTGCGTGTTGCGGGTGGGGGCAGTGGGGGGCCTGGGAACGCAGGGAGTCCACTGCCCTACAAACATAGGACCTTTGTAGTGGGCAAACCCGGACCAGGCACTAGACTAAGCACGATAATGGACACTCTGAACAATTAGGAAATGGGGAACTAGGGAAATTCTTATGTTTAGTTCATGTAACAAAATCTAATACAAGCCACTTACCTGCCAAACCTCAAAGTTAGGTTTTATTTGTTAAAATCAGTATCAACTTAATCATTTTGCCATTCTACATAATGAAAAACCTCAATCTGGTAAACAGGCATACCGTGTACAATATCCTAAGGCAACCCATCTTGCCTTCCCTTTCCATCTCCTAATGAGGCAATTTTTGCCAGTGTGCTGGCTCTGCTTTACAGACTCATGACAGACCCCTTCTTGGCAGGACAAGGGACTGGACGGCATCTGGCACTGTTGCTGTGGACGACGAACAGACTCTGGAGCCATGTCTGAGTGCTGTGGGCTGACAGTACTCATTGACGGAAGGCTGGAAGGGGCAGGGTGACAAGCCTACAGAACGGCCCTGCTCAGAAGCAGGTCATGGAAAAAATAAGAGCACGCACAAATTAGTCAGAATCTCTAGAGTTTTCTGACCATCTATAGCCAGGACACCAAGACTGCCCCTGCCAGCTACTCAAAGGACGTCCCAGGCAGAAGCCACAGCACAGGTACCATGTCCAGAAGACAAGGATCTTAGGAGCATCTTATACGTCCCTGTACAAAAGTTTCTGAATAAGAAAATAATAATAATAGTAAGTACATAAGTGATAAGCGGGCCAATCTGAAAGAAACAGTATGGAATTATTTTTAGCTGAAGTTGATAGGACAAAAACCCATCTTATGAAGTGAAATACACTGTGGAAAAGAGTAGAATGGGCAGGAAAACGGAAATGCTATATTTATCCCCTTCTCTCCCACCACCCTTGAGTATTTCCTCTATTTGGAGAAGAAAGCAATAAAACTGTTCTCCCTACCAACATTCTCCCTCCGTTCAGAGACACACTGGCAGACAAACTGGTCAACAGGCCCCACTGGTGTGGCAGGCCGCATATTCCTGGCCCGGAACACACACCGCCTGGGACAGTGAGTCTGCATACACGAGTCACAGGAACACACATCTGCAAACAGCTGTGGCTATCGGCTGAGGGGCGCCCCCTTGACCTGTCAAATCCTTCCAGTCACTCTCACCACTCATGGAGAGGTAGAGCATCGGCTGGGAGAAGAGGGGGAGAACATTGCAGAGGCCTCCTCAGGGCCCACATTGCCCCTTACTGTGCATGATCCTGCACTCAACTGCTGCTCTCTGTCAACAGAGGTTAAGAATATTCCAAGAATGCCAAGGTCGAATGAAAATGACCAGGAGTGTTTTCTCATGATTCATTCCCCTCATTCCCATCCCACTTTCTCTCTCATTCCTTAATCCTTACTTAAAATAAACTTCACAGGGAAAAAGTAGGGATCAGGTGAGTACAAGTGGCAACCTGCATGATCTGATAGAGCTAGCTGGCTAATATAACATTTGACATGAAAATTATCCTACCTAAAGAAATAATTTCTTTCCCATAAAAAATGCAAGCACACTCATAATTTAGAGGGCATGTGAAGTTTCAATCCTTAGCAATTAGGAAGCCAAAGTCAGTCCACTGGTTTTTGTCCAACGACCCTTTAACTACTTGAAAATGATGTCTGATTATCAAATAATGTTACGGTTATCTATAAAACCTTCTTTCTAAAAAAGATCGATCCTTGATTTACATAAGGACGTTCTGAGCAGCCTTTTTAAATCATACATAACACATTACTCATAGTTGAGACAAACACTGGGCCCACTTCTTCAGCGTCTAAGTGGATTTCCATTAGTTAAGTCAGCACCTCAGGAAACTTACTACCTATTCTGAGCCAGTGCTACATAATAATAGTAACTGTAAAATCAGACCTCCATAGTTACTGGGGGTGGAGACAATATCTCAACACTTGTTTTTGAAAGCTTCCTGGAATTCTAGTGCTCAGAACACCAGCAAGCACTGTACTTCTGGATGGCCAGACCTTTTGCGAATTGAGATCACTTTAACTAAGGCCTGAACCCAAATCAATAAAACAGCTTTGATGACTTCAACTAAAACTCTCTTTGGAGGAGCCTAGTGGAAACTTCCAACAGAACCCAAGGCAGTATTTGCCTGGGGCAGAGTGGCCGCACAGAGCAGATTCCTGGGTCAGCTTGGGAGACAGGTGCACCTGTAGGTGTGGCTGGAACCTGCCAGAGAAGTAAGTGGGCTGCCTCCCTGGTCTCAATGCTGGGGACACTTCCGCTGGCCCATACATGCCAGGCTGATGTCCCAAACATGCGTCTTGATGGCCATCCTTCCTGTGGCTGCATTTCTTAGTCTATCCTATTGGTTCTCAAAACTCCTTCTGTTCTCATAATACACCCACAGGCGACAAATGACTTTAAACTCTGATAATGGTACTGGAAAAGCCCATGATGAGTAACTAATGTTGGTGAGCAATGACTCAGTGGCAGCTCTTTGCTCAATGCTTTCAGTTACTATTTTATAGACGCAGAAAACTGAGGCTTACACAGGCTAGTTTGTCCAAGGTGAAAAAGCTAATCAGGGTGAAGACAGGATTTCAATCCACCTATTGGAATATGAATTCAATGTTGTGAAAGACTTACAGAGGGGAAGAAATGTACTTTACGATTTCAATTTAATTCTAAGAGCACAGATGACCTACAGGCATCAGCTGCGGCCATCTGCAAACTTCTGTAGAGGGAGAAGTTAATGGAAACCGCATGCGTTCTCGGAAAAAGAGAAGAAAAAGGGTCCATCCACAACAGATTAACATTTCTCTTGCTAAAAAAAACTAGAATTGGAAAATTGCTTGGGAAATAAATGCTCTTGACAAACGAACTCCTTCTACTGAGCTACTGTTAAAATAGCTACTTTATTTTGATTTTGAATTATTTCTGATATTAAGATTTACTATAACTGTCTTTAAAAAAAAATAAGCATTTCCAAATATGCTAGTAATAGTTTTTCACAGGAAAAGCGCCACCAAGAATAGCATAGAGATATTACATTATTCTTAATCCTCATGTAAATGATGTGGCTCACCCTCCAGATTATTGTAAGATAATTTGAAAGACCAGTAATGAGAATACCGATGATCACATATATTTATACTACGTCCCCCTCTCTTCTCTGTAACGTGCATGATCACAAAATAGGGCTGATACAAAAAATTAAAAACTGAGAAATTACAAATACATGTTCAAAATCTACACCAATCACTCATGCTTATTCTACCCTTCTCTCCCCTTCCTGTTTAAGAATTTGAACACAGGAGTGAGGCGTCCTGTAGCAACAAATTAGATTTCCTCTCTTCTATTATCTGGAACTCCATCAGGATCACAGTAGCTCTCAAAAAAGAGAAAGTGAAGTTAAGCAAAATTAAACAAAAAAACATCTCTTTCGCCTTCCATTCTGGACCCCAGTTTGCTCCACCTCCACTTTTTCCACTGGGCCTCTCCCTAGGATGGCTCATGATGACAACAACTTTGCACCATGCACAGGGCAGGTCTCTGGGAGTGTGAGGCAGAGGCAGAGGCAAATAGTGCTAGCTCTGGAAACAGTGCCTGCAGCTTCCCTCCAAGACAGGAGACAGCGGTCACATAGCAGGCCTTGGCCGAAACCTCTCCTGCTTGGAGGTCAAAGGCCAACGACATAGAGTGTGAGTGAGTGTGTGTGTGTGTTTGCATGCACATGCACCCAAGCTATACATGCACAGTGATATATCAGTAATCCTTTCTTGGAAGATAGTTCAGCATCGTTTAGATTTGTCTTATTATAATCTGATGCTCTATATTGGGTAATGCTATTGTTGACCAAGTCAGTGACAATCTCGAATAAAGACTCAAAGTATGCCAGGATTAGCAATGCAGGAGTAATATCCAGTGCCTTCTCTCCAACACCTTTCATTTTGCTGGGAGGGAAGGAAGGGCACCTTCTACAAGTCTGAAGCAGCTCAGTACTTACCTTTGGTTTTCACCTGCTCATTTTGGACACTATCCTTCTGTATTTGTCAGCTGCGTTGCAGAGAAAACATAAGCAGCTTTTTTCTTAAACTATAACATTCCCACTCACTCTGCCCTGCCAACAGTACAGAAAGTTCTGGGGAAGCAAACCTTTCCTAATCCAAGTTCAGCATTAGTTTTATCAACACTGTTCTGGGGGTGGAGGTGGTTTGATTCAGCCTGTAAGCAAACAGCCAAGTCAGAGAAACTGTAGAAAAACTTCACTTAACCCTAAATTTGCAATACATCAACGTACGAATTATGTATAAACATGGAAAGCAGCCCTGCATTTTAGAAAAAGTAATAACACATACACGAAAAAACATCTGCACAGGGGCAGACCCTGTGCCCCAGTGGTTACGTTCAGCATGCTCTACTTCGGTAGGCCAGGTTTGTGGGTTCGGATCCTATACCACAGACCTATACCACTAATCAAGCCATGCTGTGGCAGCATCCCACCTACAAAACAGAGGAAGACTGGCACAGACGTTAGCTCAGGGCTAATCTTCCTCAAGCAAAAAAAGAGGAAGAGTGCCAACAGGTGTATTAGCTCAGGGCTAATCTTCCTTACCCAAAAGAAAATATCTGCACAGACTGAAGGAAAGGCATTTGTGAGAGTACCTTTACTGTATTCCAAAATAAAATGCCTAGTTATCTGGTCATAATTATATTTGATTACAAAACAACAGCAACATTTTCATGTCATAGTTGCTTGGTTTGTGACAAGTATCACAAAACCTCAAATGATCTGTGCCTTGTAAAACTCACTAATATGAAAACCAAAATTTCATGTCAACCCTTGCAGACACCCAGCTGCCTCACCCTGAAGTCTCTGCCTGCTCTTTGGAATGACTGAGCCCTGAAAATCTGGCTCAGTCCACACCCAACCAAGCCAGGAGGGGACGGTTCTCTGGAAACCTGGAAAAGGCCCTCACTCTGGAGGTGGTGCTAGGCCACAAGGGATGGCCTTGTAGGGGCCTCCTGAGTCTCTCAGACCTTCTTTCCAACATGGCCTACAACCCAACAAAGACCAGGCTGACTCATTTCTCCTCACGCAGAACTCAAAGCCGCTCTGCCTCACAGCCTACTGTGGGGCGCTCCCCAGGCAGAGTTGAAAAAAGAGAAAAAAAAGGGGGGTGGAGTGGGGAACAGATCTGGGCTCTGGCCTATGCCCTAAAGCCTCCCAGGGCCTCCATATTCTCACACGTAAACTAAGGGCTAGAGTTAGAGAGGCTGGAAGGCCTTCCCCGCATCTAACAACTCCGGTCCTTCAAGCCTCCCAAATCAAGCCCTAAAATGACAAGAATTATTCAACTTCCCAGGTGACATTCTCCCTCCTCCATCTCCTCTTCTGCAGCCCAGGACACACGAGTGTTTAGGACCTCAAGTAGCTTTCACAACATATATTCACTAGCACACTCCTCCAGTTGCGTGATTTATAATTTTTCCAGTTATTTTAAACAGCTCCTTGCTGGTGGTGATTTTATTTTCTGAAGTTACCTCAACATTTTAGCTCTTCCCATGTTCTGTGCAGCAGCATGGTACCAAGATGAGATTTCCACAGATCCAAAAACTGTGTTCTCTTTAACATTTAGAAACTCAACATGGCCAAGAATCATTTCAGAGAAAATAACCATTTCACAGACAACCACCTGTACTAGAATTGACTCTTGCCATGAAATAAACTGAACGCTGTAATGCTGTCTAGTGAGAGGTACCAGAGGTAGCTGAAACCTTCTGTTAGAGCAGAAACACATCACACAGTGACAATGGAAGAGATGTGCCCGAGAGTAAGTGCCTTTTGTTAGCTAAGTATCTCTATAAGTTCCACCAGTCTTCAAAGAAATTTCAAATCTGGGGGCCGGCCCCATGGCTAAGTGGTTGAGTTCGCATGCTCCACTTCAGCAGCCCAGAGGTTTGGCAGTTCGGATCCTGGGCACGGACCTAGCACCGCTCATCAGGCCATGCTGAGGAGACGTCCCACATAGCAGAGCTAGAAGGACCTACAGCTAGAATATACAACCACGTACTGGGGGCCTTTGGAGAAAAGGGGAAAAAAAGGAAGATTGGCAACAGATGCAGCTCAGGGGCAATCTTAAAAAAAAAAGAAAGAAACTTCAAAACAGTGTGGGTGAAAGAAACAAAAGCAAGGACTTATTTAGTATAAAAAATGATTGTAGATTGATCTAAAATGGAGCTCTCTAGAACGCAAATCTTACCGACAGCCTGAAGAACACTTTGGGAGCTTCCAATTTGGAACAGAAACAATGACAATTTTATTCTACTATAGTGGACAAACTGAAGAGAGATGCAAATAAAACCACACAGTGGCTCTGAGAAACATGACCGGTCTTCTTGAAGAAAGTCAAGACACAGAGACAAGACATGCACAGCTGTGAAAGCGCTACTGCGGAATCTGCTGCAGACCAAGGAATGGCTACTGCAAGAGACCAAGGCTGATTGCTTTAAGTCTGTGAATAAATTTAAGAATGTCTTCCTGTCTCACTGTCATGAAGGAGAACAAATCAAATGCATAGTGTTACTATCCACATGCCAGCAGGTAATCAGCCTTTCACAATCCTATTGGAGAAGTACTCTACAGTGTATTAAATATTTACTAAGTGCCAGCTGTTTTAGACAAGTCACCTCACTTAACTACCCCTCAAGGCTCTGGAGAGGCAAGTATCTACCCCCTTTGACAGGATGACACATGGTGGCACAGGGCTCGGGAGCCAGGCCTGAGCCAGCCAAGGCCTACGCATGGCAATTAAGGAGCAGAGGGTCAGCTCCCCAAGACACAGCCACAGCTCTGCAGAAAACAACCAGATTTCATCAGGTAAAATTCTAGAGAGGATAAGAATGATCATTCTACAAATATCAAAACCACCACTCTTAACAAGGCTACGAAGACAAAGAGGACCCTGAGTCACAGGGAGCCAAGAGTCAGAACAAAAGCAGGTCGCTGGGACTCCAACTGCCATACGAGGGCTCGAGGCTCGATGACTCATCTGAGGATCCCGGGTCAGACATCAGATGCTCCACTTACAGTGCTACTGCCTTCTGCTCTGTAAAAGGGGGGACAAAAGCATATGAGGGTATGTAAACACTTTCAGGTCCTCACAAGAAATAAAAGCATGAAGTGCAGAAGCATGGTTCACCACCCATGAGGACATCTAAAATACAGAAATCTGACAATGTCAGGTGCTGATGAGGAGGTAAAGAAACTGGGCACCTTAAACTGCTGTGGGAATGTAAAATGGTGCGGCCACTTTGGAAAACAGTTTAGCAGTTTCTTAAAAAGTTGACTATGCACCAGCCATATGGCCAAGTCACATGGGTCCTAGGTGTCGACCCAAGAGAAATGTCTCCACAAAGACAGGGAAACCACTGTTCCTAACAGCAAAAACTGCAAAAAAATCCAAATGTCCTGTCAACCAAGAAACAGACAGGGGCCAGCCCCGTGGCCAAGTGGTTAAGTTTGCACGCTCCGCTGCAGCGGCCCAGGGTTTCGCTGGTTCGGATCCTGGGCACGGACACGGCACCGCTCATCAGGCCACGTTGAGGCGGCGTCCCATATGCCACAACTAGAAGGACCTGCAACTAAGATATACAACTATGTACCGGGGGAATTTGGGGAGATAAAGCAGAAAAAAAAAAAAACATTGGCCACAATTGTTAGCTCAGGTGCCAATCTTTAAAAAAAAAAAAAAAAAAGAAACACATAAACGAAATGTAGTATATCCAGACAACGAATGGAATACTACTTTATAATAAAAAAGAACAAATTATTGATACATGCAACACTGCTAAACCTCAAAACACTATGATAAATGAAAGAAGCCAGGTCTAGAAGACTAAAGTGTGTATGATTCCACTGATACAAAATTTCTAGAAAAGGCAAAACTATCAAGACAGAAAACAGATTAGCAATTGCCTGGGGCTAGGGGTAGGGACAGGGACTGACCACAAATGGACAAGAGAGAACATTTTGGTGATGGAAATGTTCTAAAACTAGATTGTGGTGATTGTTGCACAACTGTATAAGTTTCTTCAAACTCAACGGTCTGCATATGGGTGAATTTTATGGCATACAAAATATACACAACATATAACTCAATCAAGGAGTTCAGAGAGAGAATCAGAACCGCCATCTTCTGTAGTCTACAGGAGCACTCAGCATCCTTTACCGCCATTGTCAGGAATAAATGTTACAGGTGTATCTTCAACACTGACAACTAAAATTTGTGTGAGAGGAGACAGGAGAAAAAAATCAGACACCAAATTGTATACGAACACAATCCAGAGGTATGTTCTGTTTCTCTTCTAGATTGTTTCTGCTGTTCCCCTTTAACATCTCATTCCCTTCATGGATATCATGAATTTCTTTTCTTGGACACAGAAAACTAAAAGCATGAGCTTTACAGCTTTCAGTTATAAATGAGGCCACAAAAAAATGACTACTGTTGCCTTTTCTATGAAAATGCCAGAAAAGTAAAAAAATATATTCTGAGACCATTTTTCCCATTTTATATGATTTCTCTAGTATTAATTATTGCAAATCAATTTGCTTTCCTGCTTTCATATATATAAAATCTGAATCTTCAAAGATGTACAATTTAGAACTTAATACTCTGAAAAACCAACATTTCTTGATTTATAGATACAAAATTGTTAAGTGACTTGGACATACACTTAACACCATTTTTGTGGCCCACTTGATGAGTCCATTATTCTCATCATCAGAAGCATAGAAGGAGTATATAACTATTTTTTAAAAGTAATTTTAAGAAAAAGAGGTCATGCTTTATCTGTGGTGCTGAAAACGTGTGGGATGCTTTTTGAATGACAAAACAACGTCTAAAAATCATGAGATGGGAATTCTGCAAAGTTCTGGAACTTGAAGTCACCCTCCTAATTCTTAAACATTCTCATTTCCCATTTTGCCCCACGACCAAACATTTTAGAGGGAAGGAAAAACCCCCCAAAACTTAACAATGCAAATAAAAGGAAAAATAACAGAGTGAAATAGATTAAAAACTTTATGTCCCCCAGCTCAGAGGTGGCCAACACTTGCTTCGGCACCTTGATTTTACATTAGTGAGCCAAAGAGAAGCACTAATTTCACAGTTTCCATAGGTTCTCATGAAGACAATCGGAATTCTAAGAAATTATAGTATCCTCAATTCTACAAAATAACAAAAATTGAACGAACTGGAACAAATATTTGTACCCTGCTCTCAGTGTGGACAAGGCAAACAGCCCAGAACGATACAACTTCCTCTCCTTACCCAAGATTCACAGTGCTCTGTGTACATACCTATCGAACCTCCGATACAGGTTTGAGTCAACGCTGTTTTCTACTCTTCACAGTTTTTTACATCTCAACTGTAAATTCTTTGAGGACTGTTTTCCATTCACCTCTGTACTCTCTACTCCTTACTCAGGGTTTTTTATCTTGTGGATATGCAATGAAGTTAGTAAATAAACTGTTTAAATAAACATAGAATTTAATAAGGAATGTGTTATGAACAGAATTATAGGCAGTATTACATTTCTAGACTCGAGTTTCCAAATCACCCTGATTCATAAGTGTCAGCAGAATTTCTATGATGGGTTCCAGCCTTACTTGCAAAACATTAGACGAATTTATTTTTAAAAATCGCATATTCAAATAAAGACACTAACACTATTTATATGTATGTCAATCAAACTCCTATCTGTGCTTACAAATCAGGTAAAAGCATTAAAATGGATTCAGTTAATTCAATTACCCAATTTCCCACCATAACTTCCAGCCCGCATGTGTAAAGGGTTGCTTTATCAAAACAAGGCCCAGGCATGGAAACTCTAGTCCAGAGTAGCCTCAGGTAAAACGCATCCTATACTCATGTCCCTAGTGTGCGCTACCCTGGTTTGGATTTATTTATCACATGCTGCTTTGTAAATGATCTTTGATATGTTGAATGTTTTATCTCCAATGGCCAGAAATGACATCTCCTGTTTCTTTGGTATTTTCCAGCAGCTTCTTGCACAGGGCCTTATGTACAACAAATCCAAGAAAACATGTTGGCTGATTACACTGACTTGGGTTTTCAGCTCTCCTCATTATCTGAAAAACAGTCCTTTAATTTTTGTCTCTGTATCGTTCTATGCACATATAAACTAAGATCACGTAAACCGAGAGATCTGTGTGGGAAACTAACATATGACGGGCAAGACTGCGAGGAGAACAGAGCGGAGCTACAGTTTTCTAAATGAGATACTTTCAGAAAGCACTGCTGCTTTTAGACCAGTTGTCCTCCACGTGCGGGCGCAGAAAACTGCTGAGCACATGGAACCAGGGGGAGACTATTTGTCAGGATGTAGACAAAAGGCTTCAGAGTATCCACTTCAGATTTCTCACAAAAATAGAGTCAACTCAAGTCCGACTGTCCATAAAATGAAGCACTCTAAATTTTCAAGTTTCTTACAACACGGGACTTTAAAAGGTCACAAGAAAGTAAAATAAATTTAAGGCACTTTATATACACTATCTTGTTTGGTCTCCAAATCCACTCACTGAGCAGGCAAGAAAAGTTATCATTATTCTCATTTTACAAATGAGGAAAATAAAGCTAAAAAGCCAAGCGACAACTGGGAAAACTGACTCACAAAGGAACGTTAGAATAAAATTTTGAGAATTTAAAGAAAAAAATCTGAGCATCCAGGTGAAAAGACAGGTCACTCTGAAATGTCTTACACAAGACAATGGAGTAACATATTTAAAATACTTAAGAAAACATGACCCAAGGATTTTATGTCTAGTTGAAGTGACTTTCACGTATAAAGAGCACAAACTTTAAACATGCAAGAACTCAGGAAACATGGTTGCCCCAAGCTCTTCCTGAGAAATCTACTGCAGAACTGGCTTCAAAAAACCAAAATGACCGAAATCAATATAAGAGCGGATGATGAGCATTAAATATAGGATTTACTTGCAGAACTAAAACTAAGTGATTTTATCAAGGATACAGGGTAGTATGTAATCTCTATATATTCCGACATCATAAATACAGTACAGCTATCAAAGGTGGGGACAGAATGGAAAGAATACATGAAAAATACAGCCGACTTACTGACTACGTTAAAGGTATTATCTGGAAGTAAAAAGACAGTATTTCAAGTCACATAAGAGAAGAAAAGAGGGGAGGGGCAAGAAAAAGTTAATATCTAATTTCATCACTGCTCATAGCAGGCAATCAATACATAAGAGCAAAAAAGTAGACAAGAGAGGCAAAAATGTATTATATCAAAGTACCCATTAGAACAAAAATAAAAGCCTTGTTAAATATCAAAAAATGGACCAAAAAAATCATAAAACTCTACGCAAGAATCAAAGCCAAACATATTCATTTTATATTGAATGTAAATTGGCTTAACTGGCCTATTAAATAAAAGGATTTTCAGATGAAAGCAAAAGTCAAGTGACAAACTCAAGGAGCACATAATTAGGTGGCAGAGTTGGGAGCAGTGTCAAACCTTCCTGATTCTGCACTCTCTTTATAGAAGGGATGAAAAAGATGCCCCATGACAAACGCTAGAAAAGTTCTACCAAATGTCCTTTAATGAAAACCTCTCTCATTAAAGAATAAAATAATTAAATAAAAACCTGGACATCAAAATGTTTTAAAAATGCAATAGCTAGGTATGACTTTATCAGATAACTGCCATTTTGGGGATTCATTCATCTACTTCATTCAACAAATATTTATGGAGGCTGCACGTGATCCAGTCCTTTTCTAAGTATTGGAGATACAAGGCTTGAATGTCATTTTTGCTGTGTGCAGAGACCCAGAAATATGAATGAAACACCTGTTGGTTAGACTTAAAGATACAGGCTACTGTCGGCCGAAGATTAACGGAAACAATGACAGGCCCTAAACTATATCGACACCAGTAGGTGCTACTAAAATAATGCATCTTATTGGTGCCATATCATACCAGGCACAAAACAGCAGCTCGTTAAAATGCCTAGGACAAGAGTGACTGTCAAGTAAAGCATGTGTCACAGGACTGTAACTAATGCTTCCTATAAAAGCAACTAGAAAGCCACGAAATTTTTATCTGCCCACCTCCCCTTTCCAGCCAAAGTCTTCATGTTTTATATTAAAATGGCTTTCATCTTTCATGGCACAGAAGAGTCGACGGCTGCTGGCATCAAATCTGCTAAAATCAACAATAGCATAATTATCTGCACACTTCCAAGTGTTTTCAAAATACACGCTGGTTGAGATTTTCCCAATTTAGACATGTGTGCTTTACGCTGGTGGTCTAGGACTGTCAACAGCCTGTATTAAATAGAACTTCTCAATTTTGCCCAAAGCATTCTTTTCCCAAGCAATTATTTGATTTGTTTATCCCTCATCTACTTTCACAAAGCGTCTGATGCAGCCTACAACATCCTCACATCATACTGCCGGTTTGTGACACCACTTTAATGGTACACTGACATGCCATGATACAGGTAAGGCACTTAGAACACATGACAAGTATCAGCTATTATTATATTAATAGTTCCATTCAAAGATTCTTTTTAAAATAATGTGAATGAGTGCATGATGGTGAGTGGATGACTATAATTTTCCCTGTTATGCTAGTCGAAAAGGGGAAGGAATTTTAGTACACTCAGAATTCTCAGAAGATTTTTTTCTTAAACTGCAGATTCTTAAAAAAATAAATCTACAGAAGAGATGAAAATTTAATGGTATAAAATTATACAGATCAGACTTCCTTCCTGAGGCTACCAAAAATACATTTTATCAGCAATTCTTCCACGGTTCAGCTTAAAAAAAAGAGAGGAAAAGCAATAAAAGGCCAAGATCTTGAGAAACCAGATCTAACTTAAGACCTGGGCACAGAGAATTCAATAAATTACGTATTTGTTAGAGATTTACAACAAAAAAAGGGAGACGCACAAGTAAGACCGAGTTCTAAATACTTCAGCAATAAAATAACAAATTGTATATTAACAGCACTGTAATTACTCCTTTTGTTTGGTTTCTTTGTAATTACTTTTAATAAATTACTCTGCCTCCCCCCATCCTTCAAGTAAGTTGTCATCCAAAGGCATAACCAGTACAACACAGGACACAAAGCCACTCACAGCTAGGGAGGGGGGCTGGTGCCTCAAGAGCTGCGACTCATTAGAATCCATGAAGCTTTCCTATGGAGATCAAGTGTCAACGAAGCTATTGTAAGAGATTATACTTATATAAACGTAAACGAGTTATCAATTCTCACTGGGCAAGAGCACCAGCGCCTGGGAAGCCACGCAACACGAATGCTGCCTCCGCTGCGTAACACTGGCTGCTCGTTCCTACCATTTTGCTAAATGCGACATACGTACTTCCCACAAGCTGAAGGGACTCTTGGCTCAGTACTCCTTAAATTCATCTTGTGACATCTTACCAAGCTTTGTATCCTGATGGCTCCATGGTCATGCCTAACATAGTTGCTGTCTGCAGTTACTGGTCCCAGAAAGAGTCAGATAATTTTTATTAGTCTTAAATACTGTTTTCCAAATATAAAACAGACCTTTGTCACAAAAGACAAACAGCAGCATTTTCTTAGTTTAAAATGTATACCTACCTTTACCATGTTGAATATTCCAACATTAGAATTGTAAAAGAATTCTCTTAGAGCATATAAAACTTTAAAGGGAGCAATAAATGTAGCAAAATGCATAAACTCAGTTGGGTTTTACATACAACTTAAAAAATCTGTGAATTATTATTCATACCAACATTACCAGTGACTGCAGTTCAGAATCAAGTGTGTGGAAAGAACAAATGAAATAAAAGTAGAGGGAAAATGCTCCAGAATTTAGGAAGGACATTATCACAAAGAAAATAACTCCAGCATTTTTCTCAAAGACTCAGAAAATAGAATTTATCATTTGGCTCCCACTATAATGGCCAATAAATACTATAAAGTCCACATTTTCACAACTCTCTCTCTAGATTTTTATGTTTCACTTGATATTTCAAGGAAAATTTTACCAAATTTTAAACAATTTTATGCTCAAGAGTATTGTTTTCAGGTTCTGGCAGTGAAGAAGAATTAAGGTAACCCTAAAGGGTGCTTTTGTTGGAAATCATTTGCTAGTGTTCCTTATGACTAACGGTAACAGAGGCCAGACAATTTCAGCCTTACCAAGACCACTCGCCTGGAAGCGAACACACATAAAGGACTGCTCGTTGGTAACAGTAGCCAATCTTAGTCTTGCTGCATTTTCAATGCTTTGAAAGTATGCCAATGAACATTTCTGACATCACCATACATACTTACTGATGGCCAGAAATGAGTATTCTAAAATTTTTTCTGTGAATATTATCAGTTACACATGAAGTGGGAAGGGTACTTCTTTTAAATCTGGAAATTGGAATTTTCTTCCTCTAAAGGAATCATAGGCGATTCATATGTTTTCCTCAAATAAACGATTTCACAAAATATTATTTTACAGTATATCCTAGTCCTTAAAATACTGATAAAATTATTAAAAACTTCATATTATTCTACGTGTATATATTCATAAAAACGTATTACTCCTCAATCCTTGAATGCGACAGATAATTTGTATTTTTCTTTGATTCAGTTAATGATAAAAGCAGAAAAAAAATGTGTGTTCTTCCTCCAAAACCAACAGCTGTTTAGTAAAATCTATTAACGCTATTTTTAAAAATATACATTATACAATTCAATGCTGCAATCACCATTGTTTAAGCTGCCCCTTGCAGAGCAGACTGATCCATTCTTCCTGATTGTTCTTTGTGTAGTTGTTTATGTTCTCCTGGCCTTTCTGTTGCACAAATTATTCAAACCAAATAAAAGGAACTCAAAATAATGAAAAAGGAAAAAATACCATAATGCAAAGAAAACCCATCTAAGGACCAGAAGCAAAAGAGAAGTGAGTTTTGTAATTTAAAATGAAGAAAACAAAAACTGTATAATGGAATTCAGTTATATCAGTGGAAAGAGGGCTAAAGTATGAAGATAAAACAAAATGGAAATAAATGTCAGAGAAGATAGAAGATGATGCACAAGAGAGAATGATGTATCTTCAGGAAGATAAGAAAGGAAAACAGTAGACAGCAGAGCTATCCAGTGGGTGGGTGGGAATGACACAACGCAGAAGAGCCGGCCAAGAAAGGCCGGGGGAACATCTTCCATCACTTCTCCGGTGGTGCCTCTCACTCACTCAGTGCACTTTATTTCCTTATTCGTTATTTTAACCCAGAGCTGAGCACGGGGTAAGTTTGTTTTGCTTCTCCTTCTGAGTTCACCAAAAAACTCAACTAGTATTTCAAGTTACATCAGGCTGTGCCTACTACTTAGCACCTCTGAGATTTTCTTTAAGGGGGAAAACAAACAGCTCCTGTAAGATTACATTCTTTCTGTGTAACTTCTCGCCCAATGCCTGTTTCCACACTCTGGGCTTGTATCACTGCTCTTTGTTTTTCTTCCTCAGGCAGATCAAAAGACTCTGCTTTCCACAAGTCAGTAAAAATTGGAAGAAAAATTTTAAGACCCTAGCATAATTTGGGGGCTTTTAATTTTTTCAATTTTAATTTTTTAGTGAGGTAACACTAGTTCATAACATTATATAAATTTCAGGTGTACATCATTAGATTTCGACTTCCATGTAGACTACATCCGCCCTAGCATAGTTCAATACAGAACAGTTCACTCATCCAGGCTGAATCCTGCACCAGTCCTGAAGATGCAGATAGAAACTCGTTTTCTTTTTCTACAGTAATATAAAATGAACTAAAGCAGGAAATACCATAGTGTTATTTTAATGTTCTAGAAAAATACAGCGGCTGCATGAGAGAAGAAAAAGACTAAGATGCTTCTACTTGCAGCATGGCAGACATTTTAAAAAGGCTATTAAACTCAACAGAAAGTTAACCACCTACATTCCTACTAGTAACAGGTTCAAATCTCAGCAAAAGGTTAACACATGACCTCAGTTTGAATACTCATTACCACACAGAAGTCGATCTGTATTTCAGAATAGACACTTGGGGGCAATCGGGGGCTGCACCTTGGCCACCAGCGCAGGAGAGCTGGCTCTGGGTCTTTCGGAATTTGCTCTCATGCTCTTCCTTGGTGGCTGATTGCACTCCCTTTCACCTCGCGCTTCAAAATATCGCATGCTTTGCCTCAGCGAGCTCCAAACCCTCTCCTAGGCATGACAGGCAAAGCAGTGGGCAAAGGGCTCGGCTGCTGTGCAGAGCCGGGAGGAAAGACTGGAGACGCTGATAGTTAATATTCTCTGATACAACTCAGAAACGTCCCATCTTCTTGCCGTCCCCTCCTCCATCCTCAAAGCTAGTCAGCTTTAAGCTTCATTCCTTGAAAGGAAGTTTGGCATGTTGGTCCCAACCTACTTCATTTTCATATCCTCTTTAAAACTGCTGCCCACATTTTCTAAGAAAAGTCAGCCATGCATCCTCCCTGTAAGCTCCAACACCACGGCCTCCATCAGGGAGAGGCTCTGCGAAGAGCTCCCACTGTGGGGGAGGTAAAATCCTCAGTCCCCTCCCTTCTCATTCTCAGAAGGCAGTGGTCAGATCCTAAGTGTCACAGATACCGTTACTTTTAGTCCACATTTGGACAGTGATGGTACCTAACACTCTGCAAAGATAAGGGCTTCCCCTTCTATAGATGATATGCCGTGCGTTTGGATAATCTTATCTTTGGTTTTAAAAAAAAAATAGCTACAAAATATTTTTTTTTAAACACTAAGCGAGCCGTAATTATTCTTCCATCTTTGGACATTTTATGATCTCATTCATCGCCTCACATTTAAAAAAGACCTAAAGTATGAAAGGTAAACAAATACAACCTACCATAACACGGTGAAGTATGGTCAGAAAACTGAAGTCTGTTCATTGTGACACCTTTTCCTATTACCGTTGAACTAAAGTAACAACTATGACTCTTTAAAAAGGGAAGGGCTGTAGTGCCACTTTTCACACACTGAAGGTCTAGCTGCAAATGCCTATACTCCTAGGCCAGTTCTTTTTACAATTCTCTTAGAAGCTACCCTTGGTGCCCTCAAACGCACTCTGAAATGTTGGTGTCACCTTCATAATGATGTGCTTTGTGCACGCTCTCGGACACTGCAATGCCCATACTAAGGCAACACATCACAGAAGTTGGCAGCAATGCTATCAGCAAGAATTTGGCTTCAGAATCAGGAGTGATTCATCATACATTCTAGCAACAGAAAAACAACAGGCCGCTATTTTAATCCCTTGGTGCTATCAAGAATCAAAAAACGGGAAAATAATTAACCAAAAGCAACAAAAATCATACCTGCTGTAACATTTTTGTAGAAATATTATTCACTTTTAAGAATTTTCAATAAAAGTCACTTAGAAAACAGATTACTTACCTTATTTCATAATATTTATTACAATGACAAATCAACTTTTAACTTAATACGACTTCAGGAAAATAGGTAGTCCAAACTTCTGCAAAGTAACCTGTTGGAATTCTAAATTCAGGAAAACAATTTCTCATTTGCTTTACAGTAAACAAAATTCCTCCTAGTGTTTCAAAAGTCATCCACTTCTTCCATCTTCTCCCTCCATTTTTGAGATGTCTCTAAAATCTGAATGAGTGAGCGTGCCGCTCTATCTATCACAACCAGAGACGTCTGACACTGTGGGCGATTTATTCAGAACACCCCCACCCTGTTTTCAGAGACCCTAAGACCGCCATAGTAAATACGACTGGTCTAATATAAGAATGGAGCCCACTTACGTCCTGCTGCTCTAAGGAGCAGGAAACAAATCTCCATCCCAGGTCGTTCTCACTTCACGAGAACAGAGGATGTTGACAATCACTAGGAATACCAACCAACGTTTCCATAGAACTCTTAACGTAAATTTACGGCTTACTGTACATTTAAATAAAACTTTTTAAAAAATGCTGCTCTATTGTGTGACCCAGTCCGGGGGGCAGACGGGGAGACTGAGCGAGAACTCCACCCGGCGCGCTCTCGCGGGGAGCCCTACCTTCTCAAACACTTCTTCGGTCTCCCTTCGTTTTCGTTTTCGGGGTCTCCGGTTCACTCGAATCCATTTCGCGACCTGCAGTGGAAAGACCACGGAGCACTTTAAACAGGACGACGGGCCCCGAGGGCCGCCCGACAGCCTCGCCCCGCGCGCTCCCGCACCCTCCGGGGCCCGCAGGGGCCTGGGCCGCGCGGGGAGCGCGAGCCTCGCCCGTGGCCTCGCCCGCCGCCCCCTCGGGCGCGCCCCGGGGCAGGGCCGTGCGCCGCGGCCAGGGCGCCGAGGACTGCCCGCCCGCCCGCACTCACCTCGGCGCTCACTCGCCGCGCCAGCCCGCACGCCGCCGCGGCCCCGCGCTCCCTCTGCAGCGGCTGCGGGGAAGGGACAGAGTCAAGTTTACCCGGGGCCGCCAGCCCCTCCCCGCCCCCGCCCCGGCGCGCCGCCCCGTACCTCGCCGGCGGCAGGTGAGCGCGCAGCGGGCGCCGCGGCCCGGCCGGCCCTCCGGGAGCCGCGGGCGCTCGGGGCCGCAACCCCTCCGGCGGCAGGCGGCGGGCGGCGGGCGGCGGGCGGCGCCGGCGGGGGCGGGGCCTGCCTTAAAGGTATAGCCGCCGCGCCGCGCTCCCCGCAGGTCGCCCCCGCCCAGCCGGCGCGCCCGCTATTTTATTGTTCTCTTCGCGAACATCTCTCGTGCTCGTCCTGGGTCCGGCCCGCGTCCGCGCTCCCGCGCCCTCCCACGCCGGGCCGATCCGGGCGCGCACACCTTACCTTTCCAGCTCCCGCCTGCGGACCCCTGGGTATCCGCGAACGGGTTTCGTGGCCCCCGCGGGAGCAGAAGTGCTGCCCGGCCGCAGTGGAAAAGGCTTAGCTCGAGAAGCGCCCCCACCCCCGCAGCCAGCCTGAACTCACTCCTCGGGTCAGAAACCTAGGTGTCCAGATGGCCGTCGCGTAGGGCAAGGAACTTTCCTAATGGACTTTTCTCCGGGAATGGAGTAGATGCCATTAAATAGACATTTTTCAACGACCCTCTCCGGACTCCGCGGCGGTGGCAGGTGACCTCTTGGGGGAGAAGCCGGGAGCTTCTCCGGGAGTAAAAGGCGAGCCCCGTGCTCCGCCCGCGCGTCGCCGGAGCCAACGGACTCTGGCTCAGCGCAGCCGGCGCTGCATTCGCCCGGCCCGTGGACCCCCAACGCGACTGAGTAGAATTCCATAAGGGGACAATCTGTCCTCATAATTAGGGAGAAAGTTTCCACCTAGCTTACAAAAGTGTGCGATATCCCCAAGTTTTTCTGATCCCCAAAAGGCGTTTTTCCCATCCGCATGAGAAGTTGGTTGAAGCAGACCAGGGGTGAGCGCTTGGGGAGAAGAGTCGGGTCGCACTCCTGTTTGCTGATCTTGACCATCCCTTTAACTTTATCACATTTCTTTAAAGAAAATCTGTCTTGCTGTCTCTTTATTGCTCCTCCATCCTTCTTTCAAGATCAAAAGCGTTAGATCAAAGCCAAGATCAAACTCACTACTTTAAATAGAAGCAACTCTGCCGTGGAGTATTTTACACAAAGAAGAGCTTCTTAATGGAGACATCAGAGTGGAAAACTTTATTTTATCCCTTCATCCCATATTCATAACTAGACTACTTAAAATTACATTGATGATGCGCTTCTATTTCCTAAAATAAACAAGTCTGCTCAAATGGGGGATTCTTGACTTAGTGTTTGTGTTTCCAGGAATACAAAACAAAAACTAACTCTAGAGAGTTAGACATATTTACCATTTTGTATCATTGCTAGCTAAGTGCTATGAAATGCATACTCATTTGCTAAATATTTTTCAGTGTTGTCGAATAATGTACAACCATCATATACAATTTTTCTGCTGTAAAAGAAATGCATAAAAATAGTTAATGGCCCTGCAAATCTTGGGTGCACGTACACATAGGCAGGTAAAAATTACAAATGATGCAGTGGATTATGCAGAGCTGCTTAATTTTAAATGGAAATAAAACTTTGAACTATCTAAGCTTCCATGCTACTAATAGTTTCAGAATCAATAGAAATCTATCACTGGCTGACATTTCCCTTACCCACTCTAGTTTTTTACCTTGGGAATTCACTATCCCTAAGAACTCTGATAGGAACAGTTCAATGTACTAAAACAGTGCTTCCTAAATGGACTTTTCTTAAGTGTCCTCTTTGTTGATTCATCAACAATTTTAAAACGTGTAGTCTTAGAACAAAAAAATAAAAATAAATTCCAACAATCCAGTAGCAGGAATAAAGGTAACTACTGCAAATTAAATCTTATACATACAGACTTCTATGAAAATCTGTTGTTACAGCTGGGTAGTTACTACTTGAAGGTTTTTCCCCCCCTTATAATTCTCATCCGGTTGAAGTCTCAAATACACACACACACACACGCACACGCACACGCACACGCCATCGGTCCTCACTCTCTAAATGCCATAGAGTCAGTGTAAAGATCTTAGGAACTGAGACCTGGGAACCTCATCTTGCTGCCACTGACGCTCTCCTTTCTTCCCAGCACCCAGTTCATGGAGAACCTAACAGTTTTGGCAGAAGCTGAGCAAAAGAGACATCCTACTGTCACTCTCCTCCTCTAGGACTTTGGGTAGCAAAAGCTGTGGTCCATTCTAAGTGCCTCTTGACTCTGTCTCCTACTTTGTGCTCTTGCCCTCCCACCCCCACTCCCAGAATCAATCCTCGACAGAGAACCAGAATGATATTTAAGAAGGTAGTTCAAATAATATCACTTCACTTTATTGAGAATGCATTTCCTTCTCTTCTTTGCCTGGCTGGCTCCTGCTTATTCTCTAGTTTTCGGCTTAAATAACACTTCTCCAGAAAGGTCTTTTCTCACTCCCACATCCAAATTGTGTCACCCCACTATTCTTTCTAATAGCATCCTATTTATTTTCTTTAAAGTGCTTATATTTTGTAGCTATTTTAAAATTTCTACTTTTAATTATACTTTATTTTTTAGAGCAATTGGAAAAATTTGTGCAGAAAACACAGAGTTGCCCAACATAACACACAATTTCCTTTATTATTAACATCTTGCATTAGTTGGGGCATTTGTTACAAGTGATGAACCAATATTTGATACATTATTATTAACTAAAGTCCATATTTTATATTAGAGTTCATTCTTTGTGTTGTACAGTTCTGTTATAGCTATTTTTTATTAATTTATTGATTGTCTATTTCACCAACTGGACTCTAAGGCCCAGGAAGAAAAATATGCCACCTATTTTGTTCTTGACTTTTGCCCAGTCACTAAAAACACTGCCTGGTACACAGTAGATGCTCAGTCAATCTGTAAAGTAAGTGAATGGAAGGAAAAGGAACCAATGACCGGATGAATGGCAGATGAAATTTGAAGGACGGGAGTCTTAAGATGAAGATCTTTCTAATTAACTTCTGTTTGTTTCTCTACTAAAATACCTTAATTTGTAAAGAGCAAAGAATTGTGCATTTTTTTAAAAGAGAGACCATGGGACATCAGTTACATTGCCAGAGTACTTCTAAAATGACCTTTAAAAAAAAAAAAAATAGAAATGAGAAACAAAGGTTCCTAATTCCTTCATATATTAATCACTAAAATTATATTCCAAAATGGTGCTAGGAGCTGAATTGAATCTAGAATGAAATGTTGACATATTGCACGACACTGGGAAAATATTCTTTTTGACTGTGTTCAAGATAGCCTCAACACATTTCTGCTTTTGTGTCCCTAAATCCCCTTTCTTCAGGGGCTGACCCCGTGAAGGGACGGGAAGGGACGATGGAGGGAGACTCCTTGTTAAAACTGGGCTTCTGTGGTTGGAGGTAGATAGTCTAATACTCATCTTTGAGAATGTGGTGAAAGCACTTCAAAGCTATCTTTTAAAAACATATTTTCTGTGTGAATTATATCTTTAAAAACGCTTCGTCTAGTAGAGATGCAAGTTTGAAAAGGAAGTTGTTGTAAGAAACTCTCTTGTCCAAGCAGTTTATAATAGCTGAAGACAATTTCAGAGGCTGAGGAAAATGCCATTGTTTTAAAATAAAAGCATTACTTAACCTAGTGGCTGAAGATTACTTTTGGAGGGAAAACCTTTGTCTACTTTCTCCTTCTTTTTAGTTGAGAGGAAAGGACTCCTTTCCCTGGAGAGTGACAGTCATACCAACTTCACACTGTTAACATGTGTGTGTCCCTGCAATGAGGCACAATCCAGAGGAACGAGGAGCAGTCACCCAGAAGGCGGAAAGGGCAAACAAGGGGAGCCCTTTAATTAGCCCAACAGCCTCAGATGGTAAACTACACTCTTCTGGGCACAGCAGAGGGAAAACTATCTGGTATAAGAAGTCAAAAGACCTTTTAACACCAAACAAGCTGGAGAGGTCCAGAGCTTTTGCTGGTTTCAGAAAGGCTCTATAGCCAACATATATTCGGGGTCAATTAAAAAGTGCGAGTCTACACAGGACTGAAAATAAAATCAAGGTTAGTTTAAGTTGCAAATAACAAGTAAAGATTAGAGGCAAAGTTATCAAAATATTATGCCTTTAAATTTTGCTCCATTGTTTTAAAATATAACATTCCTTTATTTGATTTTAGAAAAATTGTAATTTGTATTATTGCCCATTTTGTCTCTGTGTTAGAATGAATGCCTAATTTCCTTCTGAAGAGGATCTTGGCCCTGCCAAATGGACCTCATAGTGGAAGTCTTTATAAAGCATAATTGTCAAAAAAGGAAATCCATCCCGCATTTGCTCTGCAGTGAACTAGCTAACCAAACCTCTTCCTCTTAGTAACCATAGCCCTGAACCACTTTTGCTCAAAAGCTTTTAGAGCTTGCCTGAGGGAACATGCTCAGTTCTTCCGTCTTGACCCCCTCAGAGAACCTGATGAAGCTTTAGCTATCAGCTATTGGCTCCCTAGAAAAAGCGCCGCCCCTTTTCAGAGTTGTGAAGATCAAATCACACACCAGTCATCAGAAGGTTCACAGGTTTTTCTGATGCCCAAACTCCTATCCTAGATCCTCTAAGATCCTCTTGGATTACGGCAGACCACCGTACAGCTGGCACTGGGCTGCGTCTTACTGGTGCTCTGTGAAATTCCTGTTAGTGCATTATGTTCTGGTAAGAAGCCATCAACCTTTATTGAGGTGCATTATAAGAAACAGCCCCATAAAATCCATCACAATGTTTACTGTAAGGACGGTTTTAGAGCGTTGTTTATTACATTAAATAGTAATTTTCTGTGAGGACCCGCAGGAAAACTTCTCCTGGGTATCAACATCAAGAAGAGTCGGACTTAGGCAACTGGCTTGTTTCATCTCATGAACACTGCAAATTGATCCCTTTTCCCTCTTCTAGAAAGCTCTGTGACCCTCCTCTAAGCCAAGTAGAGGAACTTCAGGGGATGCATATTGTATGCTAATTTAATTCCTGGCCTCATCTTCTTTTCCTACCATTATTTTCACGTTGCTTCATTTTTCTTAATTTATTTTTATCATGCCATATTTTGCTTTGGAAGCTGCCTTAACTCTGTTTTGGACAGGAGGAATATGAATAAATAAAATATTATGGGTTTATTTCTTTTTTCTGTAATTTTCTTTTTCTTTTTTGGGGGGAGGAGGGGGTCTGGAAAAGTTTTATGGTTTGAGTATTTCTGCCCGATAACAATACTTAGAAGTGCAGAGTAGAAGGTAAGCAAGTATGCTTATACCTAATTATAAAAATCAAGGAGAAGAACTGTTAAAAGATGAAACCAAAAATAAATATAACACTATACGAACATCACACAGGACTGATATAAAAATGTTAACCAACCAAGTATTTTATCTCTTTTGATATCAAAACCAGAGGAAATGGGCTTCGATTGCAGGAAGAAGAATGTGAATTGGACATATGGCTAGGTTATTCACTTAACAAACATGTTGAGTGCCTCCTACAAAACAGAGCCCCAGACTTGGTGAACACAACGATGAACAGACATCATCCCGGGGGGTCCTCAGGACATGGTGGACTAGGCAGGAAAGCGGCATGGTGTAAGCAGCGTGCGACAGCCTGGCTGGGTTTGAATCCAGGCTCTGCCACATTAGCTGTAAGCTCTCTCTAAGCTCTTTCTCACAGAGTTGTGAAGATCAAATGACACCTGTGGTGTGCTTACAGTAGGAGGCAGCTGTTATTTATAAAATTCTAGACTACTGGAACACAACGTCACTAGAAGCTGGAGGGAAGTGACCTGAAGACAGACGAGTCCTGAAGGGCTGCGTGTGCCAGGGAACCTCAGCACTGGGAGGAAAAACCAGAGTGGCCAGTTTGTACAGGACTCAGCAGTTTACAAAGTGCGTCTTGCTCCTCACAGTCTCATCTTCAGGACGAAGACACTGATCTCAGGGAATTTCAGTACCTTCGGTGCTCCGTACTGTGGAGCTTCGAGCCCCAGCTGGAAATGCAGTGCTCTTCCTACTCCAGCACTAGAGCTTAGGGAACATCCAGCACACCGCCTCACTTCAAATATTTGCTTATAATGTGGATCAGCTCAACCTCAGAGCAAAACACAGCCTGTAAAATATAATCCCACCCCGTAAAAGTCTATGGACAGAGCCATTTGAGGAAAGAGATACTAGTATATGCCCTCAGCACCGGTACGACTGCACTTCTCCACAGGAGCTTCACATGCATGCACACCGGAACCTCAGAGTTTCACAGGTGAAATATAAAACTACAGGGTGGCTTTAGATCAGTGCTTCCCACCCTGCCTGCTATGAAAATCACCTAGGAGGTGCACCAATCCTAATGCCCAGGTGGCACTCAGGCCACTTACATTCACAGTGCTGAGCTTGGGACCCAGGAGTCAGTCATTTTTAAGGTCCCCTCCCGACCCCCTAGTGATTCCAATGTGCAGACTGGTTTAGATCATTTTAATGATGACCCATCTCTAACTGGTTACTATGAAGAAATTCCAGATGTTTGGGAGACATCTAAATTTTAAGGTCAATGCCACAGAGGACTACCACCCATTATGTTCTATTACGATAAGTCCCTTTGGGCAGATGGCAGACACAGTGCTGGGCAGATGGGCTGTCGGGCTGACCCAAGATAGCATTTCCTATAGCTTACACTTAGGGATTAACTTCTGGGCAAGAGCAATTAAGCATACACACAAAAGAACTAAAAAGAAGTGAAAGATCTCAACACTAACCCAGAAGGGAGGCAAGAATGGATGGATATTTGACTTTTTTAGAGTTTTTTCCAGGTTCACGGTTAATGCAATTCTGAATCCTGAGTGAACAGACCATAGATCCTTGTCTTCAGGTCACCAGATTGTAGTGCTGAGCTGGAAGGCTATATACATGAGGTGGTATTCCCCATTCATCCCCTGTTGACAATGTTCTAATTATGTCAATGGCTGCCACCCATTCCCTGGAAACAGTCATTTTGCTTCTGGAAGATGGCTGACTTGGATTAGGGGACAGTGTGTACCAACAGAAAAGACCCTCTGCCACATGCAAAAGCTACTGTTCCACACAGGAAGCAATGGGTTGACTTCCTTGAGTCTTGGGCACAATGCTCTAACCAAATGGGCTTCTTTATTTAGAAAAGACAGACACTACATTGATGCTATAGGAAAATCACTGTGGCAAAATGCCTTAAAAAAATATTAGTTACTAATTAAAAACACAAAACATATATGTTAACATTTCACTAGTTTGAAAAGCAAACGCTCATGTCTAGGTCCCTTTGGTTATTCCCTAAGATGGAGTGGGTGACATGGAATGTCCCTGCTCCACGGTGCCTTTAAAGGAGGCTAGGCATTGGGAGTCTGTGGCCCCTGGCATGTCTGTTTTTCTTTTTCCATCATGTCTATTTTTAAAAATCTTGGCACTCAGACTAGGCTGCCTATCATCTGGCCTCACAAAGGAACCCAATGAAGTCACAATTTGCAAACAAGAGGAACGGGCCTGAATCATCCTACCTCTGTTAAGAAGTAAGATCACACACACACACACACACACACACACACACACACACACAGTAAGGAAAGTTTATCATAATCGGGGTGGGGGGGGGGCGGGGAGTTGCCATCCCAAATAAAATAATATATGAGAAAGAGCTATTTTCCAGAATGTTTGCTCACCAAACATTTAGATCCATACAAGAAGAGTTCCAGGAAAACAATGGGAAGGGCCAGAATTAATTGGCTGCTAATCTCTTTACTCTTTGTAGGATGTTTCCTCCAGCCGTGGATTAAATCAATGTTAATGCTACACAGGCCCGGCTGTGTCCATATTAGGAAAGCCCTAGCTCACATCTCTCTCTCTCTCTGTGGAAAAAGGATCTGTCCTCCTTCCCTTCCCTCTGCTTCCACCCCTGTGTGTGGAGGTGGGAGAGCAGGAGCCGGGGAATGTGAACTTGATCCAGCATTGGTCAGCCAAGCAGCAAACTTCATTGTTCTTTAGATACCAAACATAACTTCTTTCTATTAGGGATAAAGCCAGTCATTCTGCACACAACATAGCTTTTGTGCTCAGTAGCATAAGAGATGGAAAAGAACCACAAAGAACGTTAGAGCTTTATTAGACCATCATAAACACCTCCTAACATGCAGAATTTAAGAATCCACCCAGTTACTTTACATTCATATTAATATTAGGCATGTTATACTCTCTGAGCCCTAACACTCTTCCGGTCATTTGATTACTTAATAATTATGAATTTCAATTTATAGTGCAAATACTATGGTCTGTTTTAGCTTTGCCTTCTATTTGAGCATCTCTTATGTCACTGCCCTGCTCTCTAAGGTTCAAGGGCAATGGCAATCATGCCAATGTACAACCAAATGTGCTGCTGCTGTTTTTAAGAGCTGTCCTATGAATATGGCTTAACTATCTCTGTACAAAGTCACGTGTAACGGGAAATACACATTGAGAAACTAGACTCAGGCACCTTCTCTCCTTGCCTAGAAGCTATGTGACCTTGGGTATGTCACCCAAAGTCTCGGAGCACATGAAATGGAGATAATGCTATCTGCCTCACAGATCTGTGAGAGCTGTGGTGAAGATGAAATGACATAGCACACAAAGCAAGAGGCACAAAGTAGACCAATAAATTTTAATTCTCTTCCTCTTTCCCCTCAGCAACAAAAGCCTGTCTGGTATTTTGAACTTAACTAAACTTTCAAAGGTCTCAAAATAACTGAGTTGTGACATCATAATAAAAGCCTGACGTGACCACCACACAGAATCGATGCCATTGGATGGAGCCTGCAGAGACACAACACGTCTCAGCCGCTGCAAACAAGGAGCTGTCCCTTTCTGAAGGACTGGTGGACACAAGGAAGCAAGTTCTCTCTCTTACATGCTTTCTTATAAAGGAGATCATTCCGTGTCTAGTCCCATCTCACTCAAAACAATAAGCCCTCCATTGTTACAAAAAGATCACAAAATGAAACTTGATATTTCTACATTGTTCTTTGAAGGTACCAGCAGGACCAGGTGTTAGATGCAAAAAACCCCTGCTAAAATCCTAATAGTAGCTACATGCATTTAAAGCCAATGTAATCTGAAGAACTTGGACTTTTCAATTAGACAGACTTGCTTTTCAGTTTCCTCATCTATAAAATGGGTATAACAATAATGTCTATCTTATAGAGCTGTGACCAGAAGAAATAAATAGCTATTAAGTATAAAGCACTTAGCATTGACCTTACTCAGAAAAATGATAGCCTTTTCTTTCATTCTGGATGTTCTAATATGGAAAATAGTATACCCCCATATACTTGGGGGTGGGGAAAGAGAAGGATTAAATGAAAAATATAATTCTAAGAGAGTTACACAACATATATATTCTTGGATTTACCCATTTACAGCTTCATTCAATAGAAGCATTTATGCAAAACCCAGGCAGACATCCCTCAATTACAAAACCAAGGACAGTGATGAAGAAGTACAATTTGAGGAAGAGAGAGCCAGTGAGAACTCCGGAGTAGCCAACTCTGTAATAACTGCAACTAAGAAGAGTCTTAAAGAGGACGCATCCTCGCTTGGCCGCATGGGACATGAAAAGAGACGGCACGCACAACTGAGGAGGAAGGAAGAGAACACCAAGAGAAAGAAGATGGAGTACCTGGAGAAAAGGCCAGAGGAGCCGCTGGACGGGGAGGCGACTTCTCCCCATGGAACAGGCCACAGGGGAGCAGGCCTTCTCTCCAGTCCAATCTCAACATCACTTGTTGCCCTAGGGCCTCAGTCCCCACTTCTGATGTCTTGACTCTGGCCTCCCTTCCGTGCATTTTCATGCCAATAAAGTTGCTGAAATTAAGAATTGAGTTGTGAAGCTTTCTGGCATAAATAATGTCATATTGTAAAGTCGGGGCTCATAACAACCAGTATGCCCTTAACACTCTTAAGAAAAACCATCTGATCTATATAGCCCTCGATGTGCTTTGAAATTTCCCTTGGCCTACAAAGGAAAATATTTTTAGCATGTAGCACACTTTGTAACAGACATATAAATGCACTGAAAATATAATTTTAGGAAAGCATCTGGGTTTGATCATTTCTTGTTATACCTCAATCCCAAATACATTCTACTTTCTCAATATAAGGAACAGTGCAACGTTCTGCTACAACCTAAGCAGCCATCACTGTGGCAATTTCTCATAAACATTTCATTACTGGATCTGTTTGTTTTTATTTTTAAAGGAGCAAATACTCTAATGATTTAAATATAAAAGCAGCATAAAAAATAAGGTGCTCCTTCTGGAGCATTTGGCCATGTTTTCCCCTCCTTCAAAAGGCAACCTGGAACTCACTCGACGTTTTTCCCCAAAGTCATTTAGGCAACAGACATAAACAAGTACTTATTTTTATGTCTCAAAATATATGCTAGAAATAACAGCTGCCACTGTCCAAGGTAAAACTCACCTGTAGTTTTTATTGATCTGCAGGAATATCGAGACAGTGACAACTCTAGCAAAATTTTTTTCATCTCCTGCTGGTAAAACTGGTTAATATCTGTGAATAACTGATTTGAATTAGAAGCAAATGCCTATTCTTCAATGATCAACCAGCATAAATGCTCTTGTAGATTGATTATTACTTAAGATTTCTCTCAATAATCTTTCAAATGGCAATTTTCAAGTGGGAGAGAAGAGAAATGCACAGAGTTTCTTGGGAGTATATGTTTGTAAAACACCACTCAGGATGAAGTGAAACTTATGAAAACTCTCTCAATACCACTCCAAACTAAGGGGAAGTTTTCAGTCTGAAGGCAGTTCAGCAGACTCTCAGGGAGAAAAGGCAGAGACTTAGAGGAAAAGTAACTTTCCTCTTCTCAGAGATGAGCTCAGGCCTCAGCGAGGTACCAGGCACAGCATGTAGTGACACGAGGTGCAAAGTGGCTCTGGCCTTCACCCAGGCCATCTCCCCTCATTCCCCAAAGAAGCAGTGAGGACTCAGAGAAGGCAAGTGGCTCGCCCACGGCCACACAGCTTAATGATGTAAGGCTGCCTCCAAAGTTGCACCTAATGTCTCAATCGCCTCCTTCATCCACTATAGGATTAAGCTTGCAGAACAAAACTTCACTGCAGCGCACTCTGTGAATACAGCAATTTGGATATAACACACTGACTCTCCTCCTCCACCATCCTCCACTCTTGCTCATTAACCTCAAAATAATGCAGCCTTGCATTTTATGCATCAAATTGTCTGGACCCCACTTAGAGTGCAATGGTGGTGCTTATAACGAGACAGGATCAGAAGCAGAAAACCCTGAGCTTGTGAAGGCCAAGCTAGAGGACTGACCTGGAAGGACAGGGTCTTCTGCTGAAGGAGCTGAACACATTCATTACCGAGCATCAATAAATCATGGACAACTGCCACACAGAGAGACGTGTGTGATGTGAATGCTGTCCTGGTTAAGCACATGTTTGGATCTGGGCAGTTTGACAATCACTGACCGTCAGTGACCTGTGATACACTTGCTGGCTGGCCACCACCAGGCTGTGCCCCTGTCACTCTCCCGCTCTGGGTCAGCATAGGGGACAAAATGAGGGCAAAGCCAGGGATCCTCATTGGAGTTTGCTTTTGAAAGCAAGTAAGACGATACAGGGGATATCCCTTAAATGCTGTAGAAGGTATATAAAGACACGTTTTTGTTCGACCAATGGCTTTTTCTCATTTGCTGTTTTGGTGACCTGGTATTTATCATCTAATTTAGTTTCCATCTCATAGCTGTATCTTTCCAAAGGCAAAGAACTAAACTAATCTCTACACACACTCACATTCATTCACACCAAAAAAGATACCAACTCTTCGATGCAATCAAGCCCAGTACTTCCCAGGCAAAATATTCAGTAAGCTACACAGGGCTACCCCTTAGAAACAACTAAATGGAGGAGGGATATATATACCCCTGACTCATATTTATGAAAGGCCCAGGAACGTGAGGTCCACACCACCACACTCACTGTGCACATTCTTGCTCACTAAAGAATAGGAAAGAACAGTTCCAGGAAAAGGAGCAGTCATTAATTAAATTAAAAATGACCACTGCTCAGGGATCTCTCCTGCATTCACTTATCAGCTAAGCATAGGCTTTGTAAAAACTTAGGCAACAATGGGAACAAGCTGACTTTGATTAAAAACAACCCTGCTAAAACCACAGAATGCCTAAGTCGGATGGACTGAGGATGGAGGGGCCTAGATCCAAGCCCTGGGTCTGCCACTAACTAAGGGCACAGCTAACTCCTGGGGCACAGCTCCCCCACTGTAAAAAGAGGAGCGCTCCTTCAAGACTCGCCCCTAGCCTAGGATTCTAAAGCAGACCAAAAGTCATGCAATACCAGAAAAGACTAATATTTAACCACGAAGCCATAGAGGCCCCACTCAAGAAATATATACAAAGCAGATATTAAATATACATCTATTTTGTACAACATAATGGCTCTCCACAAGAGAGAAGGAAAAAGTCTTATATTCTAAAAGTAGCCAAGTGTTCCTGAGAGCTTTCCTCATCAGCAGGTGCTCTGGCAATGACACTGGCACAAGTCATGAGCATTGTGGACGGCCACCGTCAGAGGAGCTGCCCAGAGGCCTGGGATGCTGATCTGAACATCAGTGTGTGCAACGATGCTGTGCAATGTCAAAGAGCCAAGGGGGCCTGCGTATGTGTGTGGGAAGAGCATAATGCAAATATAGAAGAATCTGCCTTCAATTAAGAACCTACCAGAATATGTCTTCAGCCTAATAAAAGAGAGAATGGGGCAGTTCTTAAAAAGTTGAATCAGATGTTCTTCTATTGACATAAAGGTTTACAATCTGAAGCTGATATCTTTGTCCTAGCTCTTTGAGTTTACATTGCTCCTTCTTTCTAAAGACCTCTCTGTGAAATAGATAAAGCACCATTACAATGAAATCCTGTTAAATGGTACACTCTTTATGAGAGCTGACACGTCCTTACTTAAGTCAATCTGTGGGTTCAGTACGTATGGACCTATAAAATAAGTAATGCCCGTATGTCCAAACACGGCTCACCAGACTTTGCACCTTGAGGACAATCACACTGGCTCCCTTGCACAATGAGCTGGCTGACTTGTGACCGAGTAGGGCACAGCCGAGTCTCCAGCCTCTGAGTATGCTGTCTTCTAATGGACTTAGTATCCTGGATGTGTGGAGCAAATACAGAAGTCAATTCTACAGGTCCTCCCAAGTCTGGACTCAGGGCAGAGGCCCCTTGTGCATGCTTGAACAATGGTTGGTTTACAGATGCCCCCACAGATGGTGGACTCATGGGCAGGGGCTGTGCCCTTTCAGCTCTGTATGCCCACTGCCCGGCACAACGCTTGGCATATTGGTTGAACAAATAAACTAAACCACAAAGCCAAATATTTGGAGGCTCAGGAAGAATATAAAATTGAAGGACTCAAAGAGTTCAGATTGTACTCAGCAAAGAAGAGAACTTCTTTTGATAGAATATATTCCAAAATATGACATAATTATGGATTCTATCAGTAGGTCCTAGTGCTGCTTATGGAGACCCTCATTCAGTGGGTGCGGCCTGAGTCGGGGATCTGTAGTTTTAAACAACTTCCTGAATGATTCTGATAACCAGGTCTTGGCATAACTGGACTAGGTGTACCTAAAGGCTTCCAACCCAAGCTTACAAAGCTATGCTTCCAGAAAGTACCCAGCTTTATCTCTTTATTAACACCCATGTATGCACAGGCCACTGCCAACTGTCTCCATCAAGCGGACTGAGCCAAATAAACTTTTCAAAGCTAGTGCTTCCTTTTCCTTCTGGTTCAAAAGGCAGAACAGCAGGTTTAGCCTTAGTCCACCAAGCAAATATTGGATTTCTCTCCACAGTGTCACACTCTGGACGTGTCTGTGTTCATCTAGGCCAGTTAAGAATTTCTATACTTTTCAAAGAAAAAAGTTCTCAAGCGCTCTTTATCCACCTGAGAAAGTCATTCTCATATGCCTTCCTCTGAGCTCACTTTAAAAATTCATGTCCAATCTGAGCTCCTGAAGGATGCAAGCCTCCGTCCCGGTCAGTTTCCTCAGCATTCTCCCGGGACATCACTTAGCAGGATTCGGGCATATCATCTGCATTACATGAATTTGTGCTTGTTCCATGTGGCTTCCTACTTATTTCTTTGAGGGCACCTGTAGATGTTCCTCAGCCCATTGCGTGTGCTCTGGGGAGACCCCATTGGCCATCCAGATATTTAATGATTCTTTTTAAAAGTATCCATGTAAACGAATAGCTTCTGGTCAGGAAAGCTCAAAGTCAAAAACCAAGGCACAAAAGTCTAGCTGTTCCTCTCACTCCATAAGACTCCCTAGGACCTGGGCAGAGGGGAAAGGCTTGGCCTTTCATCCAGGGAGTTTTCTTTCTAGCAAGGCTGCTGGCCCACCTGCCCAGGTATCTAATTGCCACTCATGTACTGGCCTCTTTCCACAGCCTGTGGCTGCTGAATCTTGAGGGAGCTCTCCATCATCCCATTCAAGTCCCCGTGCAGTCTGGTTGTCTCCTGCCTTACTAATCAATCCCTTTTGCAGATCCTCTCTCTGCAAAGCAGGCAACATTAAACTCGTTCCTAATGAGAAATGGACAGCCAAAGATCACTCCTCCAAATCATGGTCAAAACGCATCCGCCTGATGCATTCTAGCACTCCAAAAAAATTCACTCTCCCCTCTGTTACTCAGGGCAGAACGGCCTTGGTTAGCGTGGGGCTGGGGCTGGAGCTGGGGCTGGGGAGGCAGCTGAGAGGGAGAGAGAGCTGACTGGGATGGTTCTTGCCCTACCCCGCCCACTGGAGAAGCTGCCTCCATTCTGCTGGTCCTGGGGCACTACCCACTGAACCTTAATCATGCTGATGACAAACTAATTCATTAGCCCCCGTCACTGAGATCTGACTCTGCCTGATGCTGCTCAAACACGCAGACTCAGTTTTCTACCCCAGAAGCTGTTGTCTCTCTCCCTGCCTGCAACGCCTTTTCCTCTACCTGTCCTTCAAAACTGACTTCAAATCGTACCTCAACCCTCTCTGCTTCCACAAATGGGAAATGGCCTCTTTCTTCTGAACTCTGAAAGTTCGTTCGTGTTTCACCATTCACTGGTTTCTGCCTTAGGTGAGTTTTTTGTGTATCGGTTTTTCCTAGTGAATTATAAAGCCTCTCGAGGGCAAAGCCGCTGTTTCTCTCATCTTTGAGTCATTCACAGTCCCTCATAAAGGACAGATGTACAGGCTATATTCATGGAAAGAAGAAAAGGGGCAGGGAGGGAAGGCATGGACTAGGAGGTATGATTTCAGATCCTCGAAGAAGCTTCCTCTTGCAAATCTCATCCATCTGGTCTGGGATGCTTGACAGTTCTGTAGAAGCTTAATTAAGCTCTGACACAGTCACAAAGGAAATCTTCAAGGGAGAGGAAACGCTTTTAATCTTTATTATTCAGTTGGAGTCTAGTCTTAAGACTACTGTGAATGAGATTCAAATTCTTTCTGGAAATTAGGTTTTGAAAGGGAGAGAAAAGAAGGAAGGACACAGAGCTTTCATTTGGTCCACCAAAGGAAAATGTCTCCTGTTCCATCATGGTGCCTTATGCTGTGAAGAGGTCAATACATTTGGACAGTGTCAAATCAGATGCCCCAAATCACACACAATGCCCAGCACAGAGCTTCACTTACCTACTACCCTCTGGGAAGATGAACCCTTCCTTCCCACATTTCTTTCTCTCTCACCCTATCAGAGACTTTTCATTTTTGTGGAATAGAAACCACTGTCATTTGGGACCAAAAAATTATACTGAAAGCATATTCACTCATAAGGGGAATAAAATATATGAGGTTGACTTGGGTGATTTTTATTGGCCATTTTGAAGGGATCCACAAGAAATGTGGAACTAACCAGAGACGTATTGGGAATAAAGATTGCTCTGGGCTGAATGTGTTCCCGCCAAACTCACATGTTGACGTTGTAACCCTCAGAAGCTCAGAGTGTGACTGTATTGGAGACAGGGCCTTCAAAGAGGTGATCAAGGTAAAATGAGATCACATACATGGGCCCTGATCCAATCTCACTAGTGTCCTTATAAGAACATTATTCTTATAAGAGATTAAGACAGAGATCTCCTCATACAGAAAGGAAAGACCATGTGAGGACACAACGAGAAGGTGGTCATCTGCAAGCCAAGGAGAGAGGCCTCAGGAGAAACCAGACCTACCCATACCTTAATCCTGGACTTCCAGCCTTGAGAACTGTGATGTAATAACAGTCTGTTGGTGAAGCCACCCAGTCCGTGGTATTCTGTTCTGGCCGCCCAAGCTAACTAATATGAGATGAAGCCACAGATGCCAAAACTAAAGGCAATTAGGCTAAAAATGAAACGATTTTAATAAAATGTCTCCCTGTCTCTTGTGGCTGCCAGCAGTGCACCACTTTGAGGAGTCTGTGGGAAGGGCCAGGCTCTTCGATGAACAGTAAGTGACCGTGGGAACTCATTGACGTTGCAGGCTCTGCCCCAAGTGAGGCCAGAGAACCTAGTCAATTTATCTCTAAGGGTCCCTGACATGTTTAGTCACTTAGAAAATATGAGTCAAACCACTAGACAAAAATGACAGTAAAATTATTAGAAGCCCAAAAAGCACACCACATTATGGCAACTGCTATTACTGATATAAAAGAACCAAGGATCTCACAGCACATATAATTTGAAAAATATAATTTCTCTGGAATTTGCAAAATAACCAGTCTCAGTTTTCTTGAATTGCCACTAAATGTAGAATTCTTACAGACAGCACTGAGATTGAGTATCCTAATGTGCCTTCAGTGTTGACAACATTACATAATCTGTGCTAAAAGAAGCCTACAAGTTATTCCCCTAAGAAAGCACCTGGCTTTCAGTGTGCTAAAAGCCATCATGGCTCCAATGATAGAAAGTCTCTTGCATCGTATCTTATCAACTTTCCTCAATTGTGTGACTGCAGCATTTTCCCTACAAGACTTAAGTTTTCCATCACTTGTTTGTGTGGACTTTGGCAACCTGCAGGTGTTTGCATGGAAAGAAGTGGCATTTTTCCAAGATGACACAATAACCTGCTGTTCTAAACTCTGGGATTCAGGAGCGAGCCTGGAAGCTTGAGTGGATTCCTGCCTATTTCTGGGACACTTTCTGTGATCGGCCATTACTCCTCTTCTCTACCCTCATTGCTGTCACTGCTGCTCATGATTTCGCTATTTAACATCTGCTGAGCACTTTCCCCAAAGAGGAGATGAAGTCACAGAAGGGCTGAAGGGTTCATGGGTGTCAGTGTGCCACTCATTAGTACCTCAGGAAATATTTCACCTGGGAGTCGAAATTAAGAGCTGAAGTGAGACTGGTAATTAGTTCATGCCCTTCTGAATGCCCACGGTGGACAAGCAGTCCATCGAGGGATTACAATCACCAGTGCTGTCACAGTCCACTGAAGCCCTCCACGGATGCCCAGCTCTAGCTTTATGCATACATTTAACGAAAATACAGATGATTTCAATTACATCTATTCAGTGAAGGATTTTAAGGCATTATGCACTCAGATTTTAATTCAACTGATAGCTTTAGAGCAGCACTGCTCAACAGACGTATATGTAAGCCATATTTGTCATTTAAAATTTTCTAGTTGCCACATTTTTTAAAAAGTGAGATGTAACAGCTAACATTAATTTTAATAATATATTCTATTGGGTACCTATACAATGGATTACGATGTCTCCAAAATATTATCATTTCAATGTGTAACCAACATTTAAAAAACCATTAATGAGATATTTTACCTTTTTTTTTTTTGCATTAAGTCTTCTAAATCTGATATGTTTTACAGCCCACCCCAATGTGGAGGCTAAATTTTAATCCGAAATGCTTGGTCTGTATTTAGATTTCATAAAATTTACCACTGAAAAAGTGGATTCATTCACATACCCAAGTTTTCCAAACAATAACTGAATCATTAGGTTTAAAACTTAAACTTTGATTATATTAAATTAAAAAATCAGCTCTCAGGTGCACTAGATATTTTTCAAGTGCTGAACAACCACGTGTGGCCGGTAATGACCGGACTGGACAGTGAGCCCCTGAGCATCTGCTATGTGCGTCGTAGCAGGTGGGGCAAGGATGAGTCAGACGCAACCCTTGTTTCCATGGGAGGGGGAGGAAATGTATGAGACACATCTATAGAGAACAACACTATAAGGGGGGTTACGATACCTACCAAAGACAGAGAAAGGAAGACATTCCAAGGAAAGAAAAGGGCATGCACAAAGGAGGGCTGGTGGTAAAGCTCACAAATATTTGGAGACTGGTCATTATGGTTGGGCATATGCCTCGGAGTGGTAGGAATTAAAGTTTAAAATGGGAGCTTGAGGCAGTTCTGCTGATAGCCTCAAATAGCAGGCCAAAGAGTTTGTTCTAAACGCACTCTTAACGGTAAGAAAAGTTTCTGGTGAGAACAGATCTGAGACATGTTTTGGGAAGATTCACTTAGTATAGATGTGGACGATGGATGGAAAGCTAGACAGTTTGGCAGCTAAAAGACCAATTAGCTACTGCCCTAAAAATGGAGGAGGCACTAGGAAAGAAAATTAGAAATTTAATATATATGTATATAAGGATATCAGGACTTGGCAATGTGGGCAAGAAATCAAAGGGAGGAGTCAGAGAGTTCTGTAGCAACTAAAATAAGAAAGTAGAGAAGAAAGGCTGGGTGAGGAGAAGTTATTTCTAATGTATTTGCATATAAATGTCTTAAAAGAAGATTGGAATATATGTACACATGGGCTGGTGGTGGGGAGACCTTTGGCCAGACATGAAAAGAAATCAAAATCTATTTATAGAACTGTCAAATTATCAAAATGGGCAACTTTCTTAGAAATAATGTATACTATCCCAACAGTAGGGGGTGGGGTCTGAGTAAATTAAATTACGGTACAGTCAGCCCTTGCATCCACAGGTTCCAGATTCAACAAACCACGATCAAAAGGCCTACGAGGGCCGTGTCTTTACTGAATATGTACAAACGTTTTTTTCCTTGTCATTATTCCCTAAACCATACAGCATAACAACTATTTACATAGCATTTACATTGCATTAGGTATTACAAGTAATCTAGGGATGTTTTAAAGTGTATGGAAAGATGTGCATAGGTTATATGCAAACACTACACCACTTTATATAAGGGACTTGAGCATCTGTGGATTTTGGCATCCTTGTGGTGCTGGAACCAATCCCCCCAGGATACCAAGGAAGACGATACTCATCGTTAGAAAGCTATGCAGCTGTTAAAAATTATTGCTCTTGAATTATATCAAGGAATATGGGAAACTGCTTAAGATATATACATATATATATATATTTTTTTTTTTTTTGAGGAAGATTAGCCCTGAGCTAACATCTGCTGCCAATCCTCCTCTTTTTGTTGAGGAAGATTGGCCCTGAGCTAACATCCGTGCCCATCTTCTTCCACTTTATATGTGGGATGCCTGCCACAGCATGGCTTGCCAAGTGGTGCCATGTCCGCACCCGGGATCCGAACCAGTGAACCCCAGGCCACCAAAGCGGAACGTGTGTACTTAACCCTACACCACCAGGCCAGCCCCAAGATCTATTTTTAAATGGAAACTTTGTTTGGATAATTAGATTAAAATTTTGCTGAAAAAGGGTATGCACCTATATGCTGTATAGCAGAGAAAATGTGCAGAGGGACACATACCCAGCTGTTATCAGTCAAGGATTATCTCTGGGGAGTACACTGAAGGCAGCAAGGGCTTTGATGTTTTATATTTTGCTATTGTTGCAACAGAGAACATATTATTTTTATTTTTAAAAAGGGAGGCAAAGAAAGAGGTAAACTATATATTCATATATCCAGAAAAATGACTGAAAGGATTTATATCAAAAAATTATCTCTGGGGGCCAGCCTGGTGGAGTACTGGTTGAGTTCGCATGTTTCCTTTTGGCGGCCTGGGGTTTGGGGTTCGCTAGTTCAGATCCTTGGTGCTGACCTACACACCACTTGTCAGGCCATGCTGTGGCAGCGTCCCACATACAAGATAGAGGAAGACTGGCACAGATGTTAACTCAGTGACAATCTTGCTCAAGCAAAAAGAGGAGGACTGGCAACAGATGTTAGCTCAGGGCCTATCTTCCTCACCAAAAGAAAAAAAAGAAAAAAATTATCTCTAGGTCATTTTAATTTTCTTATTACAAACTTTTTTATAGTCCAAAATAAATACGTAATACTTCTGTAGTCAGAAAAAAGTCATAAAAGGAAGTAATCTATAATACCAATGGTATAATTAATTTTAAATCTGCTTGCAAAGTCAAAGCTTATAGGGTTGAGTGTCCTTTAAAGAGGTTTGGATCCAATTTCTTTTACTTCTTTGGGGCTCATGCTTACTTTTATTCTCTGCTGAAGCTATTTCCACACTTTTTAAAAATGATTTCCATTCAACATGGCCAAAAAGGAAAATGCAGGCCCACCACAGGCAAGCCTTGCTGAGAGAAGACAAAAAGCCTCTGTGACGTGTGGAGAGGAATCGTCACCAGGAGAACGTGACTCCTGCTCAGGACCACTTCGGCTGCTGGCAGACACAAACTTTCAACGAGAACAAGGGACAGCGGAGCGACTCAGTGCTCCGGTCATCACTCCAGGCCAAACATGCTCGTAACTCTATATCCTAATGACGGGGACAGAGAACAAGGTGTCCCATTCACCACAAGGCTCCTGCAGCCAGAGGGTCCGGGCCTGGCACAGCCTTTCACTGCAGTGGAAAGGAGAAGGAACTCTCAAGGAGCACGCAAGGCTGTGAGCAGGTAAACCATCATCACCCATATAAATAACGGCAGAAATGGGCAAGAAAGATGAAAAGATGCTGTCTGATCGCTCACCAATGGAAAGATGTGCACTAAATCAGGGTCTTTTCTGTCTGACACTGTTGTTTTTACTGAACAGTTAAGCACCCAAGGAAATACCAGTTGGATCTTAAAGACAATTTATAGCTGGGTTGGCCTCCTTGCACCTGGCTGTGTTTTGACAGCAGGTTTCGTCAGTTTAGAGCAGAGATTCTTGTCTACACCATAAGCTGTCACTAATGCAACTAGACCTTTGGAAAAAATGTACCGCTCAGAGGCAAATCTCTCCCTTGCACGTAGCCCTCCCCTTTTAATGAAAAGCAAAAGCCTTCTGCTGGTGGCAAAGCCTCCTCCTCTGAGGGGAAACGACTGAGCCTCCTGGGAGTGAGAGGGTCAGGCCCAGAACTACGACTCAAGCGGGGTGCGCCTGCTTCTGGGCACTCAATTAAGGACTCTTTCTTTTCTCTTCCCTCGGGGCTCACTGCTGAACACAGCGACCTTGTTGTTTGGAGCAGGAAATTTGGGATTCTGCTCTCTGAGCTCCCAACTCTTCCCAGCTTCCAGGCCATGCTAAGAATGTCTGGGAGCCTTGCAACAGCCTGGCCTAGGAGCACAAGGAAGACAGCTCCAGCAGATGCCCCTCAACCCCATCTAAAACAAGAAGGGTAAAGCTTAGCTATTTAGGATCAGACAAACCTTAACTTTGTTTTCCTGAGGATTTTGTACTCAGCGAGCGGCCTGGTTTGGCAGCCACTGTCTTGGAAATCACAGGCCCTCATTATAATATATATGAGTTGAAAGCACTGCCTCCCAGGACCAGGTGCTGCCTTACCCTACCCTGTTTGTTTTGCTTTTTTAGGCCTCAAGATTTTATTATTTTTTTGTCCCCAGAAAGAGTGGGCCAAACAAATAACTTTTAATAGGTGATACACATTCCTGAACCAAAGGCAATGTGTCCTTTCTAGGAATGAGCTCACAGGGGCTGGTGGCCGACATTTTCCCCTGTGTGGTAGAACAGAACAAAGATGTGAGTAAAGGGATGAAAAGGTAATGGAGAACAGCCCCTCCTGTTCCTTAATTTCATGGTTCACAGACATTCATTGACATTCAGACACTCCCAAGGGGAAGCTCATATAACCAGCCATTAAACCAGAAGCGAGCAGGCTGACGGGCCGCTCGCCTGGCAGTTTCTCACCACCACCTGGGGGTCCACTCCCGGACACCAAGGCCCACTACAACGTGTCTGCAGCTGCTCCAGGGCCCAGCCCAGACAGGGAAAGTCTCAGGCCTGCAGGGTCCTTTGACCAGGCCCCTCGGGATGCCACCCTCAGGCTTCCCAGAGACCAGGCTCTAGCTAGGGTCAGCATTCAGACTGGTGAGGGGGCCAGGGCTGCCCGTAAGGCTCTGGGAAGCACAAGACTGAGGGAGAGTGAAGAGGAGAGGAGGCTCCAGGCCAGGTGATTCCCACGGAGCGAGAGCTGGCTGGGAACCATCTCTCCCTCAGCGTTGCCCAGGAGCTGAAAGGCAGGGAGAGAGTAAAACCTTCCATAGGAGTGAGTCCTGATCCCTAAGACAGAAAAATGAATCTAACTGGCTTATTCAGATGAGAAGACCAGCCTGAGGCAAGGATGCAGAACCAGATAAGGAAGTCGAGGGGCAGCTGCACCAAGGAAATGATGGAGAAACTATGGGTCCCACAGGTCAGAGGAAAGCTACAGGCAAGCCACTCACTCAGCTGGCTGTAGCCAAAAAGCAGAGCTGGAGCCCAGCTGCTCAACCCACTGGGGGCACTGAATTGTTGCCTGGTGACACCACCCAAAATATATATCACACTTTGTATGACCTCATGTAACATACAGTTCAGGGTCAACCAGCATGTCCACCTATAGCACTACGTCACTTGAGATAGAGGCCAGAGGCACACTCACGATGGCAGGCTGAGAGGGGTGGAAGGCCATCACTTTCCTCACTTAGGGATACTCCAACTCAGCAAGATGATTACAGACATAGAAATCATTGTCACTAAGCGGCAACCTCTACTATTCTCCGCAGACTCCCCTGAAGCAGTTACCCTGAGCGTACCTGTGGTATTCCAGAACTCTCGAGCCAGTCTCGGAAGATGTTTTCAACAGACAATTCAAGCCTTTAAAAATTAAAACAACAACAAAAAGTCTGAGATTAGAAACTAACAGCGCACTTATTACACACAACGCTCCTCTAGCTATTCGGGCACATCCCCACACGGATTCCCAGAGGAGGACTGCATCTTTGGAGAAAGAGGAAGGCTGTCCCAGGTTACAGCGTGGGAGGGGACTCGGTCACTCAGGACAGCTTCTCTTCAGCCAACAGGATGAAATCTAAAAATCAGAGGTACACCATAATCGGTGCTTTTGATGCTTGGAGAGGAACTTTTTGGTCAGGAGCACCAATTTAGGGAAGATAGGAGAAGTTCATAGAACACATTAGGCATGACTGCTTTGTGGAGAGCAGTGGAGCGAAGGGAAATCTGAGCATTATAGCACTTAGTATAAAAAAAGGAAATTCAAACTTCATAGTGACCATGGGCTACAACAAGCAAAAACAATACAGATCATTCTCAGAGCACACAGAGGCTCAGACGCAGGCAGCACGTGTGGCTTCCACCGCGTCTGCCTTCAAGGAGGCCCACATTCTGCTTTACTTGAAATACTATGACTGCTTCTGAGGTCGGATGCAAAGTCAGCTGAAATCCTTCTGGTTTCATGCCCTGACGATTTGAACACTCCCTAAACATACTAAGGATCCAGTACATTAAGGGTCACCAGGCTTCAGGCTACGCCTTCCTGAAGTTTAAAGCAATTCCTCTCTCGTTTCCAGATCGCTCCTGCTCACGCCCACCGCCTCTCCCAGGCTGTGTGTGTGACATCCACCATGCTCCCTGTGCCCTGTGCCACAGCAGCCTCCCCAGTTTACGGCTGCGAGGTATTTCATACTTGACTTTTAACTCCCCTCACTGGATTGAAGCTCTCTGAGAGCAGAGTCCACGTCTGCTTGACTCACTTCCCGAAACCCAGCACTTAAAATAGTTCTTGGTATAAAAGAGGATCCTCATAGATATTTTTATGTGAATGAATGAAAACACATTTCACTGTTGACTCAATAAAAATTATTGTGTTTTAAATTAATCATCACCTTTCCCACTAAGATATTCCCAAGTTGTTAAGCTCTGCACCTTTTGAAATTTTCTGTATTATATACTACTTATATCTCCCTAATACTCCTTTCCTCCCTCCAGCCTCCCTCCCTTTTGGACTGTAAAGCAGCTGTGGAAAGATACAGAGCCATCTGCATTTGCCATGGCGCTGAGGGCCAAGTGCCCCCTCCCCTGTGGGCTGTGCTGCAGGCTGGGCAGCAGAGAGAAAGGGAGGGAGGGAGGAGCGGCCGGCCGGTGGGTTTGGACGAAGGGGACTGATTGTATTTTCCCTTCCTTTTCTTCTCCAGCAAGAAGCAACTCACCAGTACACCTTGTCTTCCCTGGCCGCCAGGCAAAAGCAAAGGCTGCCGAAGGAGCGGCTGCTGTTTCAAAACAGAACAACTACACAGAGGGAAGAGAGCTTCTGCAGAGAACATGGTTTGCATTCACCATCAAGCTGATGCCCATCTGCGGGACGAGCGGGCAGGGGCAGGGGAGAGGGCAGAAGGGGATACAGGGAGGATGGCTACCTCCTAAGGCTGATAGTCCAGGTTCCCAGACTCAGTGGAATTACTGGACGTGCCTCATATGAAAGGCCAGGTGCCACCATCTCTGGGCCTTTCCCACTACTTCTTTGTTGTCATTTCACAGCGTCAATCTCAGTGCAAACGGCCCAGTCCTCCGAAGCTGTGAGTGTGCTGCGTGCATGTGCATGTGGGGGCATGCACGTGTGCACTCCTATGCCCCTGTGTGAGTGTGCTCGCATGTGTGGGTGAATGCATGCAGTGGGGCAGGCGCGGGGGTGACCTGAAGAGAGTAGGCATCTCTCAGGGCACCTTAAATCCAGATCATCCTTCTTTCCTGGGCTTGATTTACTTGGTTGGCTGGAGGAAGAGGCACTGGAAATACCCTTAACTGGCATAACTGATCTGCCAGCAGGAGGAAAGTGGGGCTAGAAGGGCCACCTAGAGAAGTGCCCAAGGAGACCTGGAGTTGTTTTATCTTCATTGAAATGTGTGAGGCAGGAGGGTAAGATACATTTGATACTTTCTGTTGAAGACGAGATGCTCCATGGAAGGCCTGTTCTTGGAATGCATGTCTGGCCCCAGGGTGAGGCTTCACTTGGCGGAGTTGAGTGTCTGCCCGGGGCCTGAGCAGACCTGGAGGCTCCGCTGGCCTCTAAGTTGTCTGCCCTGATGTAGAAGCAAGGGCTGGCTTCTTCCCTGGCCTTCCTCCATTGGTGCTCCTCTCTAAGTGGCCCATTCATTTGCTTCCTTTCCAGCCAGAGAGGGACACTCCTGTGTCCGGAGCCCTGGGGCTAAAAGCTCTTGTCAGCCATCCTTTGAGAGAGACTCAGGGAAGCCGCAGCAAAAGGCTGACTCTGAACCGAGGTTTTCCGGGCTGTGGCACTCGGGAAAAATGGGCATTCTTAAACCTTCCACAACTTAAGGGGAAGACGGAGAATTTAGAAAGGGTTTAGAAAAGAGCAGCAGTGATGATCAAAGGGGTAAGTACTCTGGATCCACAAGGGAGGTCAGGGAACTGGGATTAAATATCTTGAAGAAGAGAAGTCTGCAGAGTAACTTCAGAGCCATTTTTGAGTGATTTTACAAAAGATGGTGAACAGCTGTCGTGCATCCCCCTGGAGGAGTGAGTAAGAGGACATGGACATAAACTTCCTCTGGGGAATGTTAGCTTAAAGACACTTCTTCAGGGGTGGTATGGGGAGGGGCTGGGCACTTGAGTCCCAGAACATTACTGAGTAGGGTGCAAGTCTTTACCCGAGAAGGCTGAGAAGAGGCAAACCCTTCCCTATGGGGCAAACACAGGCTTGAACTGTCATGGAGGAAGGCTGTGCTGTCCAGAATGACAGGCAGGACCAGGAGAAAGGGAAAGAAAGTGCACGCAGGGCAAAGAGAGCAGAGGCAGGAAAGCTCAAAGACATGGTCAGCGGGCCTGGCCCACAGAATGAGGTGAAAAGGAAACAGGGAGTCCTGGGAGGACCCTGAAGTCCTGCCATTGAGCCTGGGCTTCATCAGGGAGGCTCTGAAGCAGGGCTGCAACATGGCACGAACAGACTGGAGTCGAGGAAGAGTAACGGAAGGAGGAGAGGCTGAAGGCAGGGAGACCAAAGGGGAGGCTTGAACGTGCTCAAATGAGAGGCAAGGAGAAGAAGCCTAAACTGATGTGGAAGGATGGGGATGGATGTGGAAGGTAGCGTTGGACGAGGGCCATTGGAGCTGGGAGAGATGGTATGCAGACAATGGGTCCCACTGCTCTCTGCAGGGTGACTTTCCATAGAATGTACAGGCCCGAGTACAATCTGTATACAGCGCCACAGTCTACCACCTGGACAAGTGGCCAGGCCAACTTGGAGGGTTATTTCACCAAGTATTAAGGCAAATTTTGCTTTGCCATACTTAGTATTTGCACACAGAGATACCAGTATACAGGGATACTAAAAACAAAACAAATAAAAACTCCTCTATACACTGCCAACTAAAGGCATAAAAGTGGTAGCTGTTGCTTATTGAACATTTACTATGTACCAGACACTATAGACAAAAATCTCATTTAAATTTTATAATATCTGTGCAAGATCAATATGATCACCCCCATCTTAGAGATGAGCAAACAAATGTTCCAAGAGGTTACAGGACTTATCCAAGGCCACACAGGTGGTACTTGAAGAGCTGGGATTCACACCTATATTGCCTGGCTGCAAAGACCCCGCTTTTCTTTCTGTGCTGAACTCAGGCTTCATGATACATCAGCTCGTGATTTATGGAGCAGACAAGGCAGCAGAAGGGGAGTGCCCATGCCCACTCCAAACAGCGCTGACTTCTTCTGCTCACATCTCTCCTGCTGAAGGTGGCCTGGCCCCTGCTGTGGTTGCCCTGTCTTTCTGCCCTTTGATTACAGTTCTGAAAAGATGGGGAGACCCTTGGGAGGGGCAAAAGTGTGAGAGCAGGACAGCTGTCATTCACGTGCATCCAGGAGCAAAAGACACTCCCCCGTGAATGAAGAGAACATGTTTGCAGAACACTTTCCTTAGGAAAGGTTCAAAGCATCTTACAACCGTTATCACTTCATTCCTCAGAATATCCTTGTGAAGTGGGTGCCAATTGTGGCATGGGTTTTTAGCTGACGGAGAACTGCAGCATAAGAAGACTGGCCAAAGTCAGCCCAGACAAAGGGCTAAAGAAAAGACTTCCAGGGTGAGTGCCGGCATCAAGCTGCACCGATGCTTGTTTGTGGACTGCTAATGTGCAATAAGACGTTAAACTAGGAGAGGAAGATGAAGGCATTAACTTCTGTTGTTAAAAAAAAAAACATTTTGGGGCCGGCCCCGTGGCCGAGTGGTTGAGTTTGTGCGCTCTGCTTTGGCGTCCCAGGGTTTCGCCAGTTCGGATCCTGGGCGCGGACATGGCACCGCTCATCAGGCCATGCTGAGGTGGTGTCCCACATGCCACAACTAGAAGGATGTACAACTGGAATATACAACTATGTGCTGGGGGGCTTTGGGGAGAAGAAGAAGAAATTTAAAAAAAGGAAGATTGGCAACAGATGTTAGCTCAGCCAAGCTTCAAAAAAAAATCTTTGAAGGTAGTATAAGTAGTCTTACCTCCCAAAGAAATTATGAGAAACCATGCAAAAACATTTAATTTTCACGGAAGAAATGGACTCTATGTTTTAGGAAAGAATAACATGTACACAGTTTTTGTAGTTTTGATCATAATTATTGAGATGACAGTGCAGGTGCACTTTTAGGTCTGGACTTGGATATATAGCAGTGGTAAAGCTGAAAATTGACTTTTTTCAAATCAAGACAGTCAGAGTCTAAGCCAGTGGAGAATGTTTCCCCTCTGAGATCATGTGGCTTAAATAATCACAATAGACAAGCAGAAGCATTTCCACTTCACTGGGACCCAGGACTCACAGGAAATTACTCTTCTGCATGTCTGATCACTATGGAAATTGATTTCATACAGATAGCTGAAAGTACACAGGCCCACGACTGCATGCGCTCCATATCTGTACTAGTGAGCAGGACTTCCGCCTCGTTTCTGAAGCCTGCCAGGGATCTGGCACGGTGGGTCGTTTCACCCTCAGGCTGGAGAGTTCCCTTGCTGTGCTCCCACATCCTCTAAGGCCACTCTGAGTTTCAGGGTCTGTCTCTAGTCCCTGTGAGCTATAAATGTGCTCACACATGGTCAACACAGCAGGGGAGAAAATATACTGGACACCCTGGCATGATGCTAGAACAAACTGTGTTTAAAGCCAAGAAAGTTCCTGATTGCTCCTCTCTTTGTGATGTTAATGTATTTAGAAATAGACCCAGGCTTGCGTGAAAACAGTATTGCATATGCCGTATTTGCTCCCTCCGTTGATTTCCAAGAGTAGAATGACAAGGATGGGGAGTTGATTATTAGCCATATCTGCTACTTGTGCCTATCAACTTGTTGCTGATCTGCAGAAATGTCTTTACCACTCTTAGCTCCCGTCTTCAGCCTCTTGAGATTCTAAAGATCACATCTTATCCATGTCTCTACAGGGAAGCACACAGCCCCGACAACTTTCACATGAACTAAATGATAGACACAGAACTTCAGAAGTGCAGGCACTAGATGCATGCAAGCTTTGGGAATCTCAGTGCTCAGGGTCTGCAATGGAAAATGCCCTTGTTCTGGAACGTAACTTACATTCTGTATGAATTTTTAAATTTTAGGAATTTATGTTTTGAAGTCCCCTCTCTAGATATGGATACAACTAGTATGCATCTCAAAGCTTTGCACATGGTTACTTATTTTCTGGATCCAAACAAGTCATTTGTGCTTAAGTAGATATTCAAGATTGATGACGTAACATTTGCAAAACAAGTACTCCCTAGCTCCATGAGGGAGAAACAGTACTGAATTAAAACAAACACATGAATGTGCACACACAAACATCATAGCTGATGAGCAAAGAAAGACTCGATAGCTGTTGATCCAGGTAGAATATCAGGTGGGCAGGACACTCTTTCACCAGGCAGGCTGGCTCCCAGGGCTTGTCTGGATTTCCTCCTAAGCACTTTCAGATTTTTCTTCCCTTGGTCTCATAAAACATCAGCATTTAAATAGAAACCTTATATGAAAGCCATCAAAAACATATCTCCTCCTCTCCCGCCTTCCACCTTCAAATACTCTCCCTTCCACTCCCTCGGCTCCATACCGATGCCCAAGACAAAACAGCTGCCGTATTTCCAGCACTGCAGAGTATAACTGAGTGGCAGAGAAGGAAAGGTCAGGCTCACACTAGACTCCTCTATTCAACTTTCACAACCAATCAACCAAGTCGTCACGGTGGCACCTCTGGAATACCCCTCAAATCTGTTCATTACTCTCAAACCCCACTGCCACCACCACCATCCCTGCCACGGTTCCAGCTCCAGATCTCTCGAGTGAACTGCTGTATTGGTTCCTACTTGGTCTGCTGACGTAGTTCTCCCCATACCCATCTACCTTCCACGCTGCCCCCCAGAGTCCCAGAGTATCTTTCCAATCTGCCGACGGCACTCCTCCACTTAAAACCTTCAGTGGCGTTTCTTTGCCTAAAGGCTCGAGGCCAGGACTGACGAGACCCTTCTCTGTGCACCTGGGACTCTGCAGCTCCCAGAGCACTTCCTACACTGAGTCATAATGATCTGTTTCATGGATGTCTTCAGACTCGGAGCTCCCTGAGGGCTAGACATGGAATTCATTCCTTTCCGTTCCCTAGCGTCCAGCCTAAAGCCTGGTAGGTGCTCAAGAGAGAATGCTCAATTAATTGAAGCCAGAGAACAACGCAAAGACAGTATGATACAGAAAGTGCTGGCCCCTGAACACTAACTGGCTGGTCTCATCTGACAACCTTGCCCTTTTCGGAACGGCTCCCGTGCCTAACAGATGTGCCTGAGGATCAGTTTGCAACAGGGCCAAAGATCAGAGGCCCGGAGGGGTAGGTGTGGGCCTTTGGAGACCTAGAGAAAATTGGTACAACGTGCTGCACAGGCAAAAGGGTAAACAGTCTGTTTTAATAGCTGAATTAGATTCTGAGATTAGCAGGAAATAAGATGCCTGAGTTTCAAGAAGTACTCTAGTATACTTGCTGAAATAGATTCATCATAGGAATGAAATTGCCTAACTTTTAAGGAGAATTTTAAAAAGCTTAAGCCTGCTAGCCAAAACATGATCCTAACTGGGAAAGGCACCCTCTCAAAGGGTGAAGGTTGGTGGTTAGTGGCCACCAATAAATAGAGACACTGCTATTAACTTCCACAATCACAACAAAAGTCTCTTTGTGGGCCCACAGTGTGTTGCCTCAATAAATATTCACAATGATAAAATCCAGGTCCCCCAGAGCCAGAGGGCTCGGGGCCATGCAAATGAACTTCATAACCTTATTAGGAAGAGGATGAAAGGAAAGAAGACCTCCCAAACTAAAAATGCACTTTGTTACTTTCATGAAAATTGCCATATTTGAGCCCTAAGAAGTTCTTCTGTGAGAGCGCATAATCATCACTCAGAAACAGACTTTGCTAACAGGAGGTAATACACCATTTCTATTAATTTTCTTTTTTTTCTGCCTTCATTCCTAAGGAAACTGCTCCTATCTATCAGCGGATCTGAAAAGTTATCCCAGGGCAGGTACAAAAACGGGGAAAAAATATATCTTGCAGGTAAACTTAGGAACAATAGCCATATCTGAGGTGATTTTTGCATAAAGAAAACCCATATGTTTGCTTAAAAAGAAAGGATGCTAAATCTGAAACATTTCAGACATTCCAAAACAAGCTGTACTTCTTTCGAGCAGCCTCCTGAAAAGCTAATTGTCTTGGCCAATTACTAAAGCCCCACGCAATCTCCCGGATAAGACTTCCTTCAGCATCAAAAGGCATGAACATGCAGAAGTAGAAACAAAGGAATTTATTAAACGATATGGATATATTAATTCTGTACAATGCACTGACTTGCTTTATGTGTGTATGTTCCCATTTGACTTAAAAAAAAACTAACAAACTATAACACTTCTAACTGTTGAATCAAGAATTGGAGGCAGAAAGTTGAAAATGGGGATATTAAACAAAAAAGGCCAGGCAAAAATCTAACACTTAGAAACCAATTTGCATGCCCTCATGGCCTCTGGATGCTACTCTGAACTAGCATGTCATCTCCTGGTAGTATAGGCCCTGACAACCTACCCTTCAGACACCCAGTTTAGGCTGTGAATAAGACAGGCTCACCAACATGGAGGTGTGTGGCTGTGCACAGATCTAAGCCTCTGTCTGTGTGAAAGAATTCACTTCCACATCAGGAAATCTGTTATGAGCATAAAAACATAGCTAAAACTGTGGGTCAGAAAGGAGAGTAATGTTGGCTCTTCTTCAAGGAATGTTTAATTTCTCAAGATGCTCTCCTTTAACATATGAATATCAATTTTGCTATCAGAAATTATGTTTCAGGGTATTCACTTTGAGTAACTAAATTAAGATAGGAAATTAGAAGGAGAGGGTAGGAAGGAACCTCATCTAAATTCTGAGGTAGGTCTTAAACGTCCTCTATGAATCCCTGTAGGTGGTCAACCAGACTAAAACCAGACACTTCCAAGGAAGAGAATCTCCTTCCTTTCCAGGGAAGTGAGCTCTATGCAAAGAGCATGGGTCAGAGCTGGACAGACACTATCGCCCTGCTAACAAGGATCTTGGAAAGTAACTTTACCTTTTGGAGTCTCAGTTTCCTTGTCTGGAACAGAGGGGATAAGAGCAGAGTCTCTAGAGCCAGGAGGCCTGGGTGCAAATTCCAGCCCTGCCACATACAGCTGTGAGACCCTGCTACTTACTCAGTCCCTCAGTCCTCTTACTGGTAAAACAGAGATAGAGGAGTGACATCAGCATCATTGCAGAGTGAGCTTCCCCAGTAATCTCTCCCCTCCACCATACAATGAAAAAGACATTCATACTCGAACAGAGGACCTCCAAACACAACACAAAAGACGCCTGAGAGACCCACGCAGCCATACATCGGAGGGCGGAGAGGCTGGAGGCCCCCTTGGAGGAGGAGGAATGGGGTAAGAGGAAATTTTGCTCCTTCCCCAAAAGACTGGGATCCGAGACTGCCGGTGGCCTCCAAGATGGAAGAAACAGGGGAGGGGATGTTTGTTCATGGAAACATCAAAGATCCCTGAGGGCCCTCACAGCCTTGGGGAAAGCCCCTACTGAGGTGAAAGCTAACGCAGGGGTGACCTCATAAAGCCAACATCCCAGAAGAGCAGATAGCCAGGGCAGAGCAAGAAAACCCCGAAAGCACACAGAAGAAAGTGCAACAGCCCCCACCCACCCACCCAGCACAGCCTCCAGTGCCTGGGATCTAAGCAGAACACAGAGGGCTCAGAATATGTGGCTCTTGACACCCACCCAGTGGTGATAGGTGGTAAGTGCGACCAAATAATACCACGATGCACAAAAACAGAGCCATGCCCTCTAGCAACGTCAAAAATTATATTAAATCTCTAGATCAGAGAGAAAATGACAAGTACCCAGAAATCAGCCCTAAGGACACAGAAATATGTAAACTAAATGACAGAGAATTCAAAATAGCTATCATCAAAAAACTCAATGAGTTAAAAGAGAATGTAGAGAAACAATTCAACAAGTTCAGGAGCTACTTCACAAAAGAAATGGAAACTATAAAGAAGAACCAATCAGAAATATTGGAGAGGAAAGACACAATCAATGAGACAAAACAAACTATGGATTCCCTAAATGCTCAAGGGGACATCATAGAGGAGCGAATCGGCATAATTGAGGACAGACATATTGAAATGCTCCAGACAGAGGAGGAGAGAGAACTAAGACTAAAAAGAAATGAAGAAAGTCTCTGAGAAATATCCGACTCAATTAGGAAATGCAACATAAGAATTATAGGCATTCCAGAGGGAGAAGAGACAGAGAATGCGACAGAAAGCTTGTTCAAAGAAACAGTAGCAGAGAACTTTCCAAACCTAGGGAAGGAGATGGAAATCCATGTGGAAGAGGGTACCAGATCTCCTAAATAGGTCAATGTACAAAGACCTACTGCAAGGCATATGGTAGTGAAACTGGGAAAAGTGAATGACAAAGAAAAACTACTAAGGGCAGCAAGGCAGATGAAAATAACCTACAAAGGAAGCCCTATCAGACATTCAGAGGATGTCTCTGCAGAAATCTTACAGTCTAGGAGAGACTGTAGTGACATATTCAAATCTTCAACGGACAAAAACTTTCAGCCAAGAATACTCTATCCAGTGAAAATGTCTCTCAGATATGCTGGAGAAATAAAAACTTTCCCAGATAAACAAAAGCTAATGGAGTTCATAGCCACAAGAACCACCCCCTCCCCCCCAATACAAGAAATCCTCAAGAAGGCCCTCATAACTGGAAAAAAAAAAGGAGAAAGGGGTTAAGAAGCATGGAGTAAGGAGATAAATAGGTAGACAAAATCAGAAAATGGTAGTTATACATCAGAACAGGTTAGCAAATACTCAAAAACAGCATTAAAGATAAAAAGAAGGAAAACACCAAAAAAAGATAATCTTGTCATTTTAACCACAAACTCACAACACAAGTTGGAATAAGATGTGAGAAAAACAACTTAGGAGGGGAAGAGAAAAGGGACTGAATTGATTTAGTCTAAGGAAATAAGCAGCCATCAGAAAATGGACTATCTTATCTCTACAAGATTTTGAATATAAAACTCATGGTAATCACTAAGCAAAAAAGCAAAACAGACACAGATAATAAATAAGGAGAAAACAAACACACACAAAAGAAAAAACTACTTAACTCAATTGGTAGACTGAAACACATGGGGCGAGAAACAAAGGAAACGCAGTAGAACCTGAAAATGAGTGATAAAACGGCAGCATTAAGCCCTCATATATCAATAATCACCCTAAACGTAAATGGATTGAATTCTCCAACCAAGATACACAGAGTAGCGAGACGGATTAAAGAACAAGACCCAACAATATGCTGCCTCCAGGAAACACACCTCAGCTCCAGCAACAAACACAGGCTCAGAGTGAAGGGATGGAAGACGATACTCCAAGCTAACGGCAAACAAAAGAAAGCAGGTGTTGTAATACTTATATCAGACAAAGTAGACTTCAAGATAAGACAGATAAAGAGAGACAAAGAGGGGCAGTATATAATGATCAAAGGGACATTCCACCAAAAAGACATAACACTTACAAATATCTATGCACCCAACAGAGGAGCACCAGAATACATAAAACAACTTTTAACAAACCTAAAAGAAGACATTAATAATAACACAATAATAGTAGGGGACCTCAACACCACTCACATCAATGGATAGATCATCCAGACAGAAAGTCAACAAAGAAACTGTAGAATTAAATGAAAAGCTAGGCCAGTTGGACTTGATAGACATATATAGAACACTCCATCCAAAAACAGCAGAATACACATTCTTCTCAAGCGTGCATGGAACATTCTCAAGGATAGACCATGTGTTGGGAAACAAGGCAGGCCTCAATAAATTTAGGAAGACTGAAATAATAACAAGCATCTTTTCCAATCAAAATGCTATGAAGCTAGAAATTAATTACAAGAAAAAAGCTGAGAAAGGGACAAAGATTTGAAGACTAAACAACATGGTATTGAACAATCAATAGATCACTGAAAAAATTAAAGGAGAAATAAAAAAATATCTGGAGACAAACGAAAATGAAAACATGCCATGCCAACTCATTTGGGATGTAGCTAAAGCGGTACTAAGAGGGAAATTCATCGCAATAAAGGCTCACATTAACAAACAAGAAAAATCCCAAATCAGCTCAATCTCAACCTACACCTGACTGAATTAGAAAAAAAAAGAACAAACAAAGCCCAAAGCCAGCAGAAGGAGAGAAATAATAAAAATCAGCACAGAAATAAATACTATTGAAAGAAAAAGGCAGTAGAAAGGATCAGTGAAACAAAGAGCTGGTTCTTTGAGAAGATAAACAAAATTGACAAACCCCTAGCCAGACTTATGAAAAAAAAACAAAACAGAGAAAGCTCAGATAAATAAAATTAGAAATGAAAGAGGAGAAAGAAGAATGGATACCACAGAAATACAACAGATTACAAGGGAATACTATGAAAAGCTACATGCCAACAGAATGGACAATCGAGAGGAAATGGATAAATTCTTAGGCTCTTACAATCTCCCAAAGCTGAATCAAGAAGAAATGGATAATCTGAATAGGCCAATCACAGTAAAGAGATTGAAACAGTAATCAAAACCATCCCCCAAAATAAAAACCCAGGACCAGACGGCTTCCCTGGGGAATTCTGCCAAACTTTCAGAGAGGATTTTATACCTGTCCTGCTCAAGCTATTCCAAAAAATTAGGGAAGATGGGAACTTCCTAACGTATTCTATGAGGCCAACATCACCCTGATACCCAAGCATGACAAGGACAGCACAAGAAACGGAAACTACAGACCAATATCACTGATGAACATAGATGCAAAAATCCTCAACAAAATATTGGCAACCCAACTCAGCAATACATCAAAAAGATCATACATCATGATCAAGCGGGATTTATACCAGGGACACAGGGATGGTTCAACACCTGCAAATAAGTCAATGTGATACACCACATTAACAAAATGAGCAATAAAAACCACATGATCATCTCAACAGATGCACAGAAAGCATTTGACAAGATCCAATAGCCATTTATGATAAAAACTCTTAACAAAATGGAGATAGAAGGAAATTACCTCAACATAATAAAGGCCATATATAACAAACCCACAGCCAACATCATACTCAATGGCCAAAAACTGAATGCCACCCCTCTGAGAACAGGAACAAGACAAGGATGCCCACTATCACCACTCTTATTCAACACAGTACTGGAGGTTTTGGCCAGAGCAATTAGGCAACAGAAAGGAATAAAAGGAATCCAAATAGGGAGGGAAGAAGTGAAACTCTCGCTGTTTGAAGATGACATGATCTTATATATAGAAAACCCTAAAGAATGCATCGGAAAACTATTAGAAATAATTAACAACTACAGTAAAGCTGCAAGGGTACAAAATCAACTTACAAAATATCAGTTGCATTTCTATAGTCTAATAACGACCTTACCAAAAGAGACCTCAAGGATACAACTCCATTTATAATCACAAGCAAAAGACTAAAGTATCTAGGAATAAATTTAACCAAGGAGGTGAAGGACATATACAATGAAAACTGTAAGACATTATTGAAAGAAATAGATGATGACATAAAGAGACAGAAAGAGGTTCCATGCACATGGACTGGAAGAATAAATATACTTCAAATGTCCATACTACCCAAAGCAATCTACAGATTCAGTGCAATCCCAATCAGAATCCCAAGGACATTCTTCACAGAAATAGAACAAAGAATTCTAAAATTCATATGAGGCAACCAAAGACCCCGAATTGCTAAAGCAATCCTGAGAAAAAAGAACAAAGCTGGAGGCATCACAATCCCTGACTTCAGAATGTACTACAAAGCTACAGTAATCAAAACAGCATGGTACTGGTACAAAAAACAGGCATGCAGATCAGTGGAACAGAACTGAAAGCCCAGAAATAAAACCGCACATCTACGGACGGATAATCTTTGACAAAGGTGCCAAGAACATACAACGCAGAAAAGATAGTCTCTTTAACAAATGATGTTGGGAAAACTGGACAGCCACATGCAAAAGAATGAAAGGAGACCATTATCTCATGCCATACCCACAAATAAACTCAAAATGGATCACAGACTTAAAGATAAGTCCTGAAACCAAAAACCTCATGGAAGATAATATAGGTAGTACACTCTTGACATAGAACTTAAAAGGATATTTTTGAATACCGTGTCTTCTCAGACAAGGGAAACAAAAGAAAAAATAAACAAGTGGGACTTCATCAGACTAAAGAGCTTCTGCAAGGCAAAGGAAACTAGGATCAAAACAAAAAGACAACCCACCAATTGGGAGGAAGTATTTGCAAATCATATATCTGATAAGGGGTTTATCTCCATAATAGATAAGGAACTCATACAACTGAACAACAAAAAAACAAACAACCCGGTCAAAAAATAGGCAGAGGATATGAACAGACATTTTTCCAAAGAAGATACACAGATGGCCAATAAGCACATCAAAAGATGTTCGAATCACTAATCATGGAAATGCAAATCAAAACTATACTAAGATACTACCCTACACTTGTTAAAATGGCTATAATCACTAAGACTAAAAATAACGAATGTTGGAGAGGGTGTGGAGAAAAGGGAACCCTCAGACACTGCTGGTGGGAATGCAAACTGGTGCAGCCACTATGGAAAACAGTATGGAGTTTCCTCAAAAAACTAAAAATAGAAATACCATATGACCCAGCTACCCCACTACTGGGTATCTACCCAAGCAACTTGAAATCACAATCCAAAGTAACATATGTACCCCCATGTTCATTGCAGCACTATTCACAATAGCCAAGACATGGAAGAAACCCAAGTGCCCATCGGCTGATGATTGGATAAAGAAGATGTGGTGTATATCTATAGAATGGAATACTACTCAGCCATAAAAAAAGACAAAATCATCCCACTTGCAATAACATGGAAGGACCTGGAGGGTATTATGCTAAGCAAAATAAGCCAGATTGAGAAAGCAAACACTGTATGATTTCACTCATATGTGGAACATAAACAAACACTTGGACAAAGAAAACAGTTCAGTGGTGAACAGGGGAAGGGGGTGGGGAGTGGGCACAGGGGGTGCAGGGGAGCACTTAAGTGGTGACAGTCAAGAAATAATGTACAACTGAAATTTCACAATGATGTAAACTATTACAAACTCAATAAAAAATAAATCAAAGCTTTGCTTTTTAGAACTGATAGTAATAATTATCATATCAATAATTATAAAAAAACAGAGAGATAGAAACATAATGCACCAAATGGTACCAAATAGTGTTGTTTGGAGGATTAACTGAGTGCCTGTATACAGTAACCTCCCAGTAAGTGTTGGCTTACAATAATTCTGAGGAGGAGGAGGAGGAGAAGAGTGCTGTAAGGAGGATTAAATGACTGACTGTGTGTAGATCCCATATATAGTGCCTGATACACAGAAGATGATTATTCTTACAACTATATCCATCATTAATTGAGCACCTATTTTCACATATATTATGCTGTTTAATCCTCCCTAAAACCCTGCCAGAGGGAACGGGAAGCTGAAATTTGGAGGGCTGAAGTGACTTGCTCAGAGTATCATGGTTGGAAGGGGTAGAGCTGGGGTGAGAATCTAGGAGAGCCTGACTTCAAATCCCAGGCTCTTTATACACATGTGCCCAGTCACCCCTTTTGCCCTCATCCCTCACCCGTTCCCCTCTGGTAACCACCAATCTAATCTCTGTATCTATGTGTTTGTTTATTGTTGTTGTTGTTGTTTTTCTCTTCTACTTATGAGTGAGATCATATGGTATTTGACTTTCTCACTCTGACTTATTTCACTTAGCATAATACCTCAAGGTCCATCCATGTTGTCACAAATGGCAAGATTTCATCATTTCTTATGGCTGAGTAGTATTCCATTGTGTATATAGACCACATCTTTATCCATTAGTCCCTTGATGGGCACTTAGGTTGTTTCCAAGTCTTGGTTATGGTGAATAATGCCACAATGAACACAGGGGCACATATATCTTTATGCATTCAAGTTCTCACGTTTTTTGGATAAATATCCAGCAGTGGAATAGCTGGATCATATGGTAATTCTATTCTTAATTTTTTCAGGAATCTCCATACTGTTTTCCATAGTGGCTACCCACCATAACTTTTAGAACTTTCCTCTCCTCCATTCTTTTCCACAGCAGCTAAAGCTGCGGAACGTCCTTGGCTTGTTCCTCTACCACTCTTGGTGCTCCTGACTCTGGGGCTCCCAGCTGTGTGCACCGGCTCCCCATATCCACAAGGGCCATCCCTAGGCCCAGTTGATCGTCCCAGGGCTCCCACTGGCTGGGCTAGGTCCCTGCCTCTATTAAGAGAGGAAGATTAAACTTTCTAGGTGTAACACACAAACAATGGCAGGGTCATTTTTAACATTAGTAGTAAAGCTGGGCTCTTAACTCCTTAATCAGTCCTCACCTTTTTTCTTCTGGGATGTTCTCCAACAGCATTTGAAGGAAATCCTGGAATAAGAAAAAAGCAAACGATTAAAGATGTCCACCAATAAATAGCTCTGCCCCAAATCATGCCAGAGACCAAGCGTTCCCAGCTGCTGACAGCTCACCTGCTAGGAAAACTAGGCCTGTGCTGACTTTTTAGACTCTACTCAATTTACTAATTTACCAGGGCTTTCATCCAATCAGTTAAAGAGATCTGTTTTGTAAAAACCACAAACAAATTGGAAAATGCAATGTTTGGTATATTTTGGTTCGATATTTCATTCATTTCATGTTTAACAATTTTCAAAAGGCTGGCCATAGCATAAAGCACTTTAACCATGTTCTCCTCTTCATGAGCTTTCCCTAAAGATCCTGCTACATACTGAACAATCTCAACTCCCCAAGAGGCTAGTAACTAATTTGCAACTTTCTTGCATTGCTTTATGGAGAGATAAAGACAAAAATCAAGATGATTAATTTCCCAAAGGAGGAACAAAAATGTCACAATTACAAAAATGGTTCACAGGCCCCAGAGCTAACATCTGTTGCCAATCATCCTCTTTTTTTTTTTTTTTGCCTGAGGAAGACTAACCCTGAGCTAACATCTGTGTCAATCTTCCTCTATTTTGTATGTGGGTCGCCGCCTCAGGATGGCTGACGAGCGGTGTAGCGCTGCGCCTGGGATCCGAAACTGTGAACCTGGGGCCACTGAAGCAGAGTGCGCTGAACTTAACCACCACATCACGAGGCCAGCCCGTCAATAATAGATTTTTTTCACCTGAAGGCATGACTTACATACGCACCCATTTTTCCCTTTACTATCGAAAATTTCAAACACATCTGAAAGTAGTCAAAAGAGCATAATTAACGTTCACATACCTATTAACGCACAGCCAGTCTGCCCCATCCACTCACCTGCCTCTTGCATTATTTAGAAGAGAATCCCAAACATTATGTAAATTCATCCACTAATGTTCCTGTAAATACTCTATCTCTAAAAGATAAGGACTTTTTAATTTTTATTTTATTTTTTTAAGGATTGGCACCTGAGCTAATAACTGTTGACAATCTTTTTTTTTTCCCTTCTTCCCCAAAGCCGTCCAGTATATAGTTGTATATTTTAGTTGTGGGTCCTTCCGGTTATGCTATGTGGGACACCGCCTGAGCATGGCCTGACCAGATGTCATGTCTGTGCCCAGGATCCAAATCGCCGAAACGCTGAGCTGCTGAAGTAGAGCGCGTGAACTTAACCACTCAGCCACAGGGCCAGCCCCCAGGACTCTTTCAAAACACAACTGCAATACCACAAGCCTAAAGAATTTACATGTGAATGTTCAAAATCACACATAATTATTTGCAACCTGACTATTACGACCAATCTTTTCAGCTCATCTAATGCTGGAATCTTGATTTGGTCTCAAAGATTGTCAAATAAAATATAGGATGCCCAGTTAAACTGGGGGCATACACTAAAAAATTATTTGTTATTTATCTGAAATTTGAATTTAACTGGGTGTTGTATATTTTTATTTGGTAAATGGGTAAGCTTAGTGTTAACCCTCTGTTTTCTGAAGGTTTGATAAGATACATTTTGGATAAATATAGAACATGAAACAAAGAAAAATAATATTTACCTCTCTAGGGACTTGATATTGATCAATAAGTAAGACCTACACTTGAAGCTTTTCTTTTAATAAATTGAAAAAAGTCTTTCAAAATGGATCCTTTAAAGAGGGACACGTGTGCAAACCTAGGTGAGCAAATATGACACTGTCCAATGACTGTCTCTCCAGGTTGGAACCCTCGACCCCCCACAACCAAGTCTGCAGACCCAGGGTCAGTGCGAGGCTCTGACGGGATCCATCTAGCTCACGGTGTGAGACGGAAGCAGCAGCACAGACCTTCAGAGTACAAACAGACGGCCTTGCAGAGGAAGGGAAACCTGCAAACAATTTGAGGACAAGATGTTCTTTTTCTGTCATGGCACTAAGCATAGCCATCAGGACGCTGGCGAAGCCAGCTGTCCCTTTCGATGTGTTTGGGGGGGTTAGGTCCATTTCTTCCAGAGGCAAAGTCTCCCTATTAAGAGCACTGAGGAAAGACTTATTCCTTGCAATCTCTGATCTCCTTATAAGACATTACTTGTCAATTGCTGCTTCACCTAAAATAAATGGTACAAAGAATAACAAAACTACTATTAAAAACATGGATCATGCAGTCAAAATGGAAAGGGACACTCCCAAATAGAATAATGCTTCACATCTGAAGTCCTTCCTAGTACCTACAGTGGGTATATGGAGAAAAAACAAAGGAAACAAGAGTAACATTTAGAATGCAAAGAATTAGTTTTGCTTGAGGTTCTTAAAATCATTATGTTTATTATTTTGTAAAAAAATGTTGAATTAGAAATTAATTTATCACAGTCTAATATATTAATAGATTGCAAATATTTCATTGGCTTACTGACAGTATTCTTGTGTCTTAAAAATCTAAGTATTATAATGATAATTTCTTACTAATTTCACTTCATTATCTTCTTATAGTCCATATCAACTTATCCTATATTTATCCAATAATTTATGCTCAATTATATGGGGGAAAAATTACATTAACTCAATGGCAAGGGGGAGAATTTAACTGCACGAGAAGGAGGAAATTCAGAGTTAACCTTAATTCTTCCCTTTTGCATTTTCCAATTACAATTGGATCTTTCTTTATAGGATTGCAGAGCATAATGTTCCAGAGTTTTGTGTGAATACAGGAAAAGTGCATGAGGTACCCAAGAAACACTGCTTTTTTTTTTTCTTTTGGTGAGGAAGATTAGCCCTGAGCTAACAAATGTACCAATCTTCCTCTATTTTGTATATGGGACACTGCCACGGCATGGCTGATGAGCAGTATGTAGGTCTGCACCTGGGATCCAAACTCACGAACCCTGGGCCACTGAAGCAGAGTGTGCCAACTTAACCACTACACCACTGGGCCAGTCCCTGCTTCATTTTTTAAGAAAGACAGCTGTCCTACCTCCTAATAGGTGGCCACCTGCCTCTTTCTGCATCAGAGCCAATACCTGCAGACCACATAGCAGTTGGCTGGATGTTGCCAAGCAATGCTGGGGATAACAGGTCTAGGAAATCACATTGGATAAGCAGAACTGAACGCCACAAGCACCCCTAAGACGTGGAGCCTGTATTCCCACAGGCTATGGGAATGTTCGTCTACAGCGCAGACATGCTCCTTCTGCCCTAGGCTCCAGGCAGTTCGAGAAGATGCTTGGTCTCATGGAGGCAGTCGTCATACCACCTATCAGTGGAATCAGCCCACTTGACCCTTCTTACTCCTTTCACAGACCTAATCTTTCACCACAAAATGCTGGTTTTCCTGGTTCTTTTCGTAAATTGGCATATAACCATGGAATGGACTCATCATAGAAGCTTTTCTCCACTCTCCACGGCAGAATGATGTTTTTATGTCACAACTATTCCTTCCCTCACCACCTCTCTTTCAATTCTTTCATCTGTCTTCACTCTTCCCTTTAGTATGTTGGCATCTTTAAAAAAGCAACTTACAAATCTTAACTGGACAAAGGAGGACTTTCCTTTAAGATGGACTCTAGGATAAATTGACAGCATCTAGAATATTGACATTGATCTAGAATCACTGACAAAGTCAGTTAGTAACTAATGCTAGGAGGTCCCAATTTGTCACCTCTACAGTATGCCTGAAAAAAGATTAAAGCAAAGGCACAAAAACAAACAAACAAACAAAAATTCTGCTGTTTTGACAGTGCGCTGGGATGAACTTTTATCTGGATCCTTGGGAACTGTTGCAAGCCCACATTCCAGCCAAAAAATGCACTCTTGAGCCAGCCCTGAGGGCCTAGTGGTTAAAGTTCGGTGTGCTTCGCTTTGGCAGCCCGAGTCCGGTTCCTGGGTGCAGAACCACACCACTTGTCTGTCAGTAGCCGTGCTGTGGTGGCAACTCACACAGAAGAACCAGAATAGCTTACAACCATACACGACGATGTATTGGAGCTTTGTGGGGGAAGGAAGGAAAAAAAAGAGGAAGACTGGCAACAGATGTTAACTTAGGGCAAATCTTCACTGCAAAAAAAATTTTTTAATTGAAAAAAATCACGTTGTTTGAGATTTTGTCTTCATTTCCTACTCTCATAATAATCTATATGCTGATTAGGTCAGTCCCAGACAGCTTATTTTGATTAACACCTACCAACACTAAACTAAACATTACCATTTAAAAAAACTACATTGACTGGGCACATGGCTAATTTGGTAATTATTTTTTAGTCTTGGTGAAAGTATCCAATACAAAGCAGGTGCATGTAGATTTATCCAGTTTATCCAGTAAACGGACATTGGCCTAATAATTACACAGGATTAGCAATTTCTGTCAGACGTTTTATGAATAATTACCATGGTCATGAGGAGAGGGAGGTAGGAGAGGCAAAACGAATAATGAAAATGTTGAAGCAAGGACAGAGATGGCAGGGTAAGAACTAAGAAGAAATGAAATGGTCAGGAAGAAGTCACTGCTAAGCTCAAGAGAGCAGTTTTACAGAGGGCTGGAAAGATGATAATACCAACATGCTAGACAGGTGGGGTGTTCAGAAGGGAAGGGATTAAGAAGTAAACAGGAAGAAGAAGAAATTGAGGAATTTCTGAGTAAAGAAACTGGACGATAGCCTTCCTTAAAAATGAAAAACAAAAAAACAGCAAAAACTTTACCATCAGCATCCAAACAAGGAAAGAAGTATGCAGCCTCATGGCACAAACTTCAAAAAAAGACAACTCAGGAAAGAGCATAAGATTCCAACACAGCCCCCAAACCTCCCTCTGCGCCACCCCCACTCTCACGCTTAGCATAGCGGGACTTCATGGTGAACGCCCAAACCCCACAAACACCCACACACCTGGAAAGAAACAAGACAATCTTTATCTTTCCTCTTTTTTTGACTGTGGAGAAACTAGAAATGTTTGTTAGAGAGAGATGAGTAAAACTTGGGAAATGAACAACTTGAGGATGACACTCTGAGCAACTGTACAGCTTCTAGAGCTCCAAGCTGAGCTGGAGGGACAGCACTAGCTGAGAGAGCACCTGCAGTGGGAAAAAGCTGCACCCAAATTAGGGGACGAGATTTGGGCTGGGGACATTTAACAAAATTTCAAGAGTTAGTGGAGCCAAATTCTTACAACAAAGGCTGTACACAGCTCCGGTGCAACTCCTCCCCTCTGCCCCCTCCATGCATAATATCCAAGCTTCAAACTGCAGCTCAGAGGGGAAGAAAAACACGTCTAAGAAGTGTTGGGAAAGAAATCAGGGATGATGTTCCAATACATATGAGAATAAATAAAAGGGCAGGACAGCGCTACTCAGGCTGAGAATGAGCAAGGAGAAAAGTATGGCAACCATGCAAATGAATACAACAAAACTCACATAAAGAGAGAGACAGAAATAAGAAGCATAACAGAAAAGACAAAGGATCCAGTCTTGAAGAAAACATAATCCAAGGAACAGAAGAAAATTCTCCATGAATGCATTACACCATAAATTAACAAAAGATCATAATAAGAACATAAACTCAGTAGAATGAAAGCTCAAAGACAAGATGACAAAACAACAAAATGAGATGAAAAGAGAGATTTCGAAGCAAATGAAATAAATTAAGAACAAAATAATACCATGATAGGAGCGTTAATAAAATAGAAATAGCAAGGAGAAGAACAGACACTAAAGAAAAAAAATTAATAATAATAAAAATCATAATGTAGCTTCAGATAAACATATGCCATGAAGACCGAAAAGACCAAAGCAACTGGAAAATAACAAATATGGAGGGCAAAGACGACACAATAGAAGGATAACTGGTAACCGTGAAATTCAGAACCCTGCAAGGGGGAAAAAAAAAGAATGTGTTCAAAGATACAATTAAGACCATTTCACTGAAAAAAGGAAGAATACAAGCTAAGACTAAAAATGTACACTGTTTTCCAGGAAAAAAACTGATGGAGACTCATGGACACCAAGCCATTTTCTGATTAAATTACTAAATGTCAAAGATAAAGAAAGAATTCTTCTGTCATCTGAGTGGTATAAAGAGGAAAAAGTAGGCTGACTTCAAAAGTTTCAATAGCAGTATTTAATGACAGAAGGGAGCTGAGCAATATCCACAAAGTTCTGAGAAAATGAAAACGTGACCCAAGAATATTATACGCAGCCAGTTTGTAATTCAAATATAAAGACAACAGGCAAACATTCTCAAGCACTAAGAACTCAAAAAGCACAGAACCAGTGAGTCTGCAACTTGAACATCAATTTGGTAACGGAATTCAGCCAACAAAAAGTTGAATCAAAATATTCATGAATATAGAAGCATGGTGAAATGACTGGTGATGAATTTAAATACAGATCTAAGATTACACAACTGTGAAAATTATGTTTACAGCAATACCATACATGATATAAACCTTAACTATGTAAAAATATTAACTACGATAAAGTTAGAATTTGGGGAAAAGTAGAGGAAGTACATAACTGCTGATTTCCTCACCTTTTACAGAAGTGAATAAACTCATGCTTTCTAAAAATTAAATATATGACTAAAGAGAAAAAAATAACAATTTCGACCTCAAAGATTTTTTATAATTGTGTTTCTTAACCGTAGAAGAATCCTTTAGGAAACGATCTCTCCTACATTTATCTGAAGTTTGGCAAAGTCCTTTAGATTCATTTTAGTTTCTTTTTCATTTGCTAAATTCAAGTAAAATATAATTTAAAACATTTCATTAAAAAGCACATAGAACACATGCTATTTTTATAAAATTATTTCTGAACGTATCTTGTATCTATACATGTATATACACACATACATACAGACACACATATACATACTACATACACATGTACACACAGATACATATATACGTATCATTTATAACATATAGAAAGACAGAGAAAGAGAGAGTGCAATTTCTGGAATGATGTTCATCTAGTATTAATTATAGGTATTTATGAGTATGGGGTTTTGAGTGATATTTTACATTATTCTTTTCTGTACTTTTCTGTATTGATTGAATTTTTTTATAATGAGTATGTTTCAGTCAAAAAAGCAATAATTTCCAAACTCACTGCGGTACTGGTGTAAGGACAGAAATAGAGAGCAATGGAACAGAATTGAAAGTCCAGAAATAAACTCTTACATTTTTGGTCACTTGATTTTCAACAAGGTTTTCCAAGATAATTCAGTGGAGGGAAATAATAGGCTTTTCAACAAATGCTTATGAGCAACTGGATGTTAAGATGCAGAAGAATGAAGTTGGACCAGCTACCTCACATCATATACAAAAATTAACTCAAAATGGATAAGAAACCTAAATGTAAGAGCTAAAACTATCAAACTCTTAGAAGAAAACATAGGAGTAAATCTTCATAACCTTCAATTAGGCAATAAAGACAATATCTGCAAATCATATATCTGATAAGGTACTTAAATCTACAATATACAAAGTACTCTTACAACTCAATAATAAAAATAATCCCCTCCCCCCAAAATTGGCAAAGAATCTAAATAGATATTTTTCCAAAGAAGATATACAAATGGTCGATAAGCACAGGAAAGAAAGTTCAACATCATTACCTATCAGAGAGATGCAAATTAAAACCACAATGAGATACCACTTCATACCCACTAGGATGGCTATTATCAAAAAAACAGAAAATTGTAAGTGTTGGTGAGGATGTGAAGAAATTGGAACCCTTGTGTATTGCTGGCGAGAATGTAAAATGGTGCAGACACAGTAGAAAATAGTATGGCAGTTCTTCAAAATATTGAATTACCATATAATCTAGCAATTCCACTTCTGGGTATATACTCAAAAGAATTGAAAGCAGGAACTTGAATGATATTTGTACACTAATGTTCATACCAGCATTATTCACAAGAGCCAAAAGGTGTAAATAACCCAAGTGTCCATCAATGGATGAACAGATAAACAAAATGCGGTATATACACACAGTGGAATATTAAGTCTTAAAAAGGAAAGAAATTCTGACACATGCCACAACATGAATGAACCTTGAAGATATTACGCTAAGTGAAATAAGTTAAATACAAAAGGACAAATATTGTATGAGTCCACTTACATGAGGTCCCTAGAGCAGTCAAACTCACAGAGACAGAAAGTAGAATGGTGGCTGCCAAAGCTGGGGAGAGGGAAGAATGTGGAGGTACGTTTAGCAGATACAAGTTTCAGTTTGGGAATTTCAAAACGTTCTGGCAATGCATGGAGGTGATGGTTGCACAACAATTTAAATGTACTTAATGCACCGGATTATATACTTAAAAATGGTTATTTTGTTAAGTATATTTTACCACAATTTAAAAAATAAAAATGGAAATAAGAAAAGAGCGATGAAGTACTGATAGATGCTACAACATGAACCTTGAAAACATTATGCTAAATGAAAGAAGCCAGACATGAAAGCCCACATAATATATGACTCCATTTATATGGAATGTCCAGAACGGGCACATCCATAGAGACAGAAAGTAGGTTAGTGGTTGCCTAGGGCTGGGGGGAGGTAGAATTGGGGCAGCGACTGCTAATGGATGTGGGTTTCTTTTGGGGTGATGAAAATGTTCTGAAATTAGAGTGGTGATGGTTGTACAACTGTGTGAATACACTAAAAACCACTGATTCGTACACTTTAAAAGGGTGAGTTTTACAGTATGTGAATTATAGCTCAATAAAGCTGTTATGAAAAACAATAAAGCTATTATTTAAAAGAGACAAACAAAAGAAAAATTGAACCATTTGGTGGAGGGAGCACTAAGTGTTCATGGGAAGCTGAAATCAGAACCTCAGAAGTCATGGCAAATGCAATGCGCTCAGTTAACACTGCAGGATCTTGGTGAGAAGTGGTTTTAAGCAGGAGGAATTTGGGGCTAATCAGTCAACCAAACAATAAGACTTCTGAGCCAGTTTTCAAGTTGCCTTTCGAAATACACGTTTAGGCAAACTCTTTCTCCCCCCAACCACAACAATAAAAGGAATGCAGAGATGAGGACTAGCCATCTAGTCTGGTGACATTCACGCTATTCCCTCCATATGTGTTCAGATTATACACGCACGTCCTTTACACCTAACATTGTGGACAATGTGACTTCAAAATCGTCTATGAGCACAACTGCCAAATATCAAAAATACTCATCAGTCCAATCTGTGCAGAGGCTGCATCCTCTATTCTCCCTCAGTTACAAGCACTGTTTTCAGAGCCTCTTCCTCTTTCTTAACTTTCTTGGTACATGCAGCTCAGCCCCATACCTGTGTAAGCTGACAGAGTCTTGCTCTGACAGTTTTGTGGCCAGGCTGTCTAAATATTTCAGTGTTATCTTATTATTAATCTATTTGTTTACCAAATACATATGCTGTACATACTCTGTGCCAATCATGTCTTCCGTACTGGTGAAATAAAGAGTATGGTCTGGCCTCGTTGAGCTTACACATAGAATGGAGGAGACAGAAAAACAAATGGACTCATAAAAGAAAATATAATTATAAGTAATGGCAATGATAACGAAGGCAGAGAAAAGGGCGAAGGGTATAAAATAACAGGGTAGATGCATAGCTGTTTAGCTGGGGTGACTCTGAGATTGTGAAATCTCAGCTGAGACAAAACGGTAAGAAGGAGCCAACTTTGCGAAGATTGTTCCAGGTAGAGAGAACAGCAGGATGGTTTTGTTTCCGTTTTTAAAGTCTCTGAAGGTACAGCTATCCACATCACTGTGCGCCAGACAGCGTTGGGGTACAGTCTGTCCCAGAACTACAGGGAGATTGCCCCCCCCGAAACAACACTCCTGTGTCCACTTCATTCACTTCCTCCTTTTCCTACTGCATTGTGTCGTGATGCTTTTCCCGACTTCTTAATACTCACATAACCTAGTCCCCAAGTGCCACACCCCCCGCAACTGGATAGCACAAACTCAGGACCCGTAAATTACCTGGGAAAGAATCAACTGCCCATGGAATGTGTGCACAAATTTTCTTAAAAATGAAAAATAGGTGTCATCTCCAAGTCTTTTGGCAAGGAACCGGAGAAGGAAATAGCCCTAGAAGAAAGGAAGAAGAAAACAAAATGGCTATCATGGGTTCATCAGAAAAACGCTTACACAGTCAATCCTAACTTGTCCCCCAGCACTTATAGACATCGACGATGTTCCATCTGACCTGTCCCAGGCTGCCCTTTATATTCTCACAAGGTTGGGCCTGGAAATTAAGGATCTACTCTTTGCTTTCAACTCATCTGTTAATGGCATCATCATCTGATTTGTCTTTGGTTTACATAAAGCCTGGACATCTCTCATGGACCAAAAGAGAAGAGCGGCCCAGCTCCTCTCTCCCACAGCTATCAGGAAAGGCCTTTACCACTTAAAATACTTCCTCATTACTCCTGTCTTCTAGTTGGAACCCAACAGCAATTTTAAGATTCTGTTCTTCAAAGCCAACATGAAGCAGGGAGAAGGGAGTTGCAGAGAAGGGAATAGTTCAGCTCCCTTTGATTCATGCCTCATTTCTGGGGTATGAAGTGCTTTAATTATTGGACAATCAGATATCTGCCTAGTTAAATGTCATTAAAATGTTGATTTCTTTTATTTTGTCCCAAGCACGTTACTAATCTTCACTGTCTACATGGACACCCTAAAAAGTGCTGCACCACCACCAATGGCTTCTGTCACTCAGATGTGCTCACCTTTAAATAATGAACCTGCATGAAGGCCTTCTCCGGATTGAGACCGTGTTTGATGACAGACGATCCTGAGTCACTCACGCAGCCAGTTTCCTCTTTATTGGGTCTAAAACGATGCAGTGAAATTTTCTTTAATTATAGCACATTCTTAGCTAATTATATCATAACATCTTCTTCTTTTTTGAGGAAGGTTAGCCCTTAGCTAACTGCTGCCAATCCTCCTCTTTTTGCTGAGGAAGACTGGCGCTGAGCTAACATCTGTGCCCATCTTCCTCCCCTTTATATGTGGGACGCCTACCACAGCATGGCTTGACAAGCCATGCCATGTCCGCACCCGGGATCTGAACTGGTGAACCCCGGGCCGCCAAAGCGGAACGTGCGCACTTAACCGCTGCATCACTGGGCCGGCCCCTATTCTTCTTATTTCTTATTTTCAGAGTTGCTCTACAGCATCTTAATTCTACTCAATAGTACCAGGTAAAATTTAAAACAGTTTACGTTACAAATTCATACACTGAACAAGGAGGGATTTATATCTAGGTTGGCAACCTGAGGTTGGCTATTGGCCATATTTTACGTCATCTTATCCAAGATTAAAGCTTGCCAGACCCTTGAGGAGACTAAGCTCCAACATGAATTATTTAAGAACCTATATACTTTTCTTTTGGTAGGAATGATGGACTGGGAAATGCAATGGAAAATGTAGCTTTACTTGGAAGAGTAAAAAATTTATATCTTTTTAAAAGAAAATTCTGAAAGCCCCACTGTTATCCACTTCTCTTGATTTGCATTTAGTTATTAAAGGTTCTTTTAGGCAACATTTGCACTCTGAAGCCATTTCAGAATCACACACACACACAAAAAGAAGTGATAGAAGCCCATGTTTTTAGAACAGGTAGGGACATTAGTAATCACATACATCAACCTCCTCATTTCACAAATGAGGGAAACCTAGGCACACAGAAATTAAGTCTGCAGCCAAGGTCCCACAGCTTGTTTCATTTGCGGCGACATTAGGACTGAAACCAATGTCTCCTTCTTGTTTATCAGGGTGTTTTCCATATGCTCTATGGTTTTAAATATTTTTAAAAATTCCTGTAATAAAATGTAATTATGTTACAGTGAAGCTTCAACTAGCTAAAATCAAAATATGTAACAAGGTATTTGCAGCTTTCAGTTGTTCTAAAACCAGTCCCTTATTAGACAAGCTTTGAAGCGTGTGTGCTGGGGTGGGGGAGGGCAAGGTCTGACAGGAGGCTTGGCACATCAGAAAGGTGGGGGGTTAGTTTTAAAGGTAGTGTGGTCTGGAACCCGAGACCTCAAGTTGAGTCTCAAATCTACTTCTTACTACCTGTTGCTTACTAGTAGGTTTCTTAAATTCTCTAATCCTCAATTTACTCACTTGCAAAATGGGAATAATGCCACCTATCTCACTAGGTCCTGTGGGGAATAACTGAAATAATATGCAGAAAGCCCCTAGCAAGGGCTGGGGATATAAAATTACTCAATAAACTTAATAAAATATTCTAAAGTTGTCAGCAATAAATATTGCTAAGTTCAAGGTCGGTCATCTGATGTTGGAGGCAACGATCTTAGTGGTTCATCTGCTCAATCCCACATGCCCACAGAAACAAACGTGCAAGGATGCTGGACCTGAATGGAACAGCCTGGGGATGACCCAGCTTGCTGAATCAGTCCCACTGCAGTGTGCCCTAGCTGCCAAGCAAAGAAGCCCTGAGTAAGTCTCTCCTGAATATTCCAGTACATTAACCCAGCAGACACAAGGCACGGAATCAGCAGCTACCTCAAGGAGAGATGGCGACCGGCTACAAGAGCTAACTGCATAGTTTCCATTCTTCTGCTTGATCCCTGACTTACGTACATGACCATACTTGCAAGAATAACTCATCCTTTTCATCTTCATTTGAGACTCCACTGAAAAGCATCAGCTTTATTCCTGCTTTCAAGTGTGTCCTGGGGTTGAGTGGTTTTATAAAGAAAGCCACTCTGGCCTTGATAGGGAAAGCTCACCACCCACAGCTTTGGGAGGAAGACGGCTTCTCAGAGTCAGCCTGAATTCACACCAGTTTTCCCAGCCCCAAAAGAGACAAAGTTGCTGTGAGTTTCTTACGCCCTTCAGCTCTGAAGTAAGACTACTAGAAGGGGAGGAACACAGGAGATCCAAGTAAATCTCTTCTCCAAAGGCTGGCTTCCAGGCTCAAGTGACTAAGGATGCCTTTAGTTGGTGGTTTTTTCCTTTGCCTAAAAATGTCCTTCCAGAAAGCATCCCTCTCTTACTCGCTTCTTCCACCCTCTCCAAATGAAGAAATGTTCGAGAAAATTCTTTTATGCTGACAGCATCCAAGGCAAACGTACAAGTCCCCACGAGATTCCTTTTACAGTAGACTTGGTGCTGGAGAGAGCAGTGCCCAGACAAACTGCAAGAACTCAAAGGGGGTGGTTGTTAGAAGGAAAAGATACTCCCCACGTGGAACAAGGGTGACTTCCATTTCTGTGCTACTCTGGTTCTCACACTGCCGCCTATCCCAGGTCTATGCAGAGAGACAAAGCACAGGAAGAAGGCAGGAAACAAACGAACTAGCACCACGTGCAATGACAGACGACTCTCACAGGTGACTGAAAGAATTCACAGCCAGAAAGAGTACATACAAATGTACGATGCCACTTACACGAAGTCTAAAGAACAGGCAAAACAGATCTATGGGGACAGAGATCAGAATAATGGTGACCTTTGGGAGGGAGTGTTGGACAAGCAGAGAAAAAGAGGAAGGTTTCTGGATGCTCCAGATGTTCTCTACATTAATCTCAGTGGTGCTTTCATGAGGATAAACAGTAAAAATCTACTGAGCCATCTAGAAATATGTGTACTTCAGTGTACGTATATTTCAATTAAAAAGTTTTTTAAAAAAAGATGCACATGAACCAGTACACATTCTGTGAGAATAAAAGTCCAGAAAAGAGGTGTTGCTATTGGTGTGCCATGAACATATGCCTAGGACTCACAAAGCCCTCTACACCTGAGGGCAAGGAAATATTTTTTTAAATGACATTGTGAGAGGCAGGAAGAACTGTGGCCAATACAGTTGGCTCAGTCTACTCCCATTATCATCCACCTTCTTCCCTGCCCACTTAAATGCTCACTTTCCAAGTGTGCTTGCAACTACAGATAGAAGACAGTCCTGGCCAATGAGACAAAAGCAAATGTCTGCTGTTGGGAGTGGGGCTCTGGGAAAGCTTTTGCTTTCTTTACAAAAGGGGGAAATACGACTGGTACTGCACCTCTTCCCCCCAAACATGACGGATGGAGCTGCAGCAGCCACCTTGCAACCAAGAGGCAGCAAGTCAACATGCTATGGAAACCAGAATGGAATGAAAGAAGGTAAATAGTCTTTGATGGTATCATTCAGCTGCTGGCCAGCCCAAGACTGCCTGTCTTCACACTTCTTACTGTATGAAAAAAGAAAAACCCTATTTGTTTAAGTCAACATTGCTTTACTATTCTATTAATTGTAGCAGAATGATTCCTAATGGATGAAGAATTGAACTAATTCTAACAGCTACCATTTCCTGTTATCCTCCTGTGCCAGGTACTCTGCCAAGCTCTTTTTAAGTATCATGTCCTTCTATCCTCACGAGAACCTGATGGGGCAGGTACTGTGACTATGCCCATTGAAAAGCAAAGGAAAGTGAGGCCTGAAGAAGACCACAAAGCTAGTTAGTGGCAGGGTTTAAGCTGAAACCTGGGTCCACAGAACACCAAAGTCCTAGCTGCATTCCGGGACGTTCCCAGGATCCAGGCCCCCATTCTCATCGTGCCTTAGACACGTCGCTTACCCTCCCTGAAGCTCAGTCTCCTCACCTGTGAAGAGTGTGATGAGGCTCAGATAAGGTGAAAGCACTTTGTGAAAGAAAAGTGTTAAGCATCTCTTAGACATTATACGCCAGTGTTTATTTCCTTGGCTGGAATACATGGAATGTGAGCGATCAAGTTACCAAGGTCGTTTGGGCTTAAACGCCCTTGGTTTCTGTTGTACCTGGCACCACATGTAACAACTGCGATTAGCATGGCCTTTCCCTGCCCACCTCCTTCCTTCTCCACTGCACTCAGAGGCAACAGGGACACGTAAAGAGCTTTCAGCCGGCAGTGACATTTGATACACCGTGATTTGATTTGGAATCAAACCTCCTGAACAAAGGGCTGATTCTGCAGAACTATCACCAGGGATGGGATCTGGGAAAATGCCTCTGAAAGGTGCTCAGGCGTGTCAGCTTGGGTCTGAACACCCACTGCCCTGCCACGGCCCAGACGGGCCATCCGCCAGAGTTCTCCATCTCATATTCCTTGGCAGTCAAAGTGAGAGCCATGAGATATCTCCATCTATAAACTCACTACTGTGGCGCTTGAGCCAGGGACTAAGCATCCCAGAAAAGAGACAGAAAGGGATTAATCAGCATTTCAACATCCCTGTCTGAGTGTCAGTCACAGCTGCTCCACGAGCTCTCAGTCCAGGAGCAGGGCCCTCACTCAGCCCCTAATAAAGGAGGAAGTTAAATACGACCTTTGTGTAGGCATTGGCCTCACAGTACTGATCTGAGCCACTGACTTGCCTTTGGTCAGTGTTACCAAAGAGAAGTGGATAAAACATTGTGTACACTTTTAACTAAGGATATCGTACTGTATTGAAGCTACTGGAGTTTGGCAAGTTTGATTATCTGCATGCTTTTCCCAATGAATTTAACAGCTATCCGGCATGAAGGTTCTTCCCCATCAGGGACCATTATCCTGTAGCACACATAGCAGGATATGACTCTGGTGTTGAAAAAGGCAATTGCTAAAATGACTTAAGACAGAAGGAGGCATCCCTCGAAGGAGTCAGAGGAAAGTAAAGAAGGTACATTCTGGTCCCTGATGGGGAAAGGAGGCAGTGGTTGGTGCCTATAGGAGAGGTCAGCGGCTGAAGGGGATGATAAAGAAGGACTTTGTAGCTGGCAGAACTGTGGAAAACACGAACAAACTCCACGGATTTTGATAAGCAGGGTAGCAAAATGAAAGATGAAACTCAGAAAAGCAGAAAGTCATGAACATCAATACAAAATCAAAATAGTCCTCAGGTTTTGAAGGGCCATAAATCAGAAATTCCTCTCTAAGAAACAAATTCCCAAACAGAGAAAAAAATAAGGAACAGACTAACACAATGGTCTGAGCAGTACATCGCCACATTCAACACGGCAAGAAATCATTTGGACACATTTTCAAAAGAGACAAAGAAGAAAATGGAGAGCAACGACATCAACATGAGTGTGCAGGAGGTTGCTGATCACGTGGATTTTCAGAAGACACATCCAAAAGATGACGAGGGGAGATGCTGGAGAAAGAAGAACACCAAAGCTACATATAAGAGCAAGGAAGCTGTAAAACCGTTGCCAGGAAGGCAAAAATTCAGGATGAGCCAATGCTAATGGAGAATGCCCAGGACAACAAAAACGGCTTTTGAGGGGATGTTTGGAGCATAAGGAAGACCAGGAAGATTCGGGGCCAATCTTCCTCACAAAAAAACAAAAAAGAAGAAGAAGAAGAAGAGAAAATGATGAACTATAGGAGTCAGCATAGTATCTCAAGGGCCACTTCCAAAAATTCACTCTGGGCTTCAAGCATCCTAACCTCTACTAGTCAGCTCACAGAATGGATGTGGTGGGTGAGCATACGGTGGGGAGTGTGTGGTGGCTGTTTCATGGCATTAGAGAAAGTTAAAAAGCAAAACCCTAAGGCTGTTGATTAATTACTTGCTAAAACCAGGAGGGAGTTCTTAGGGCTGTGCCCAAGGACTAACAACTTACTGGCTGACAGATTTGCATATGAGTTGAAGTTGGGAGTCTAGCTGATTGATTGACAGACAGCATCCACAGTCAAGAACGGCAACCACAGGTGGAATGAGGATCCAAAATTAATAAGAAAAAGTTAATAAGGGCAAAGAGGTTTTTAAAATTAAGCGTTTACCTATGAAAAAGATTTAGTATGTTAAATCGTCTGCTAACTCAATACGCAGCAAGAGATTAATGTGGCTTCCTAGACAATAAACAAATTGGTAGGTGCGATCAACAGGAGTAATGAGAATGGAGCAGGAAGTACTGCTGAGGACGGGGTCAGACAGTGTGGAAAGCAGTGGTTAAGACCTGAGCTCTGGAGCCAGACTTACCTCTGCTTTCATCCCAGCTCTGCCCTTACTAGCTGTGGAAACATGTCCAACTGCTTAACATCTCTATGCATTTGTTTCCTCATCTAACAAACAGGAATGAAGATGATACTAGTCCCTATCTCATAAGACAATTTTGAGCATTAAACAAGATAACATGTAGAGTGCTTAGAACAGGGTTTGGCACATCAGAAGCCCTCAATGAATGTTACCAAGGAGAAAAAATCCACGGGCATTGAGATGGTAAGATTGCCTTGAGAACGTGTATGACGCTGGGTCCAAAAACGAAGTATGGCACGCATGTGCATGCGTCCAACTCCATTAATGCTTGTCCTTTCTTTTCCAGACTATCCAGATCAAGGGAAGCAGTAACAGTCCACTGCCTTCTTCACAGGTGTGACCTCCAGCAGAGTGCTGTGTCCAGGTCAGAGGTTACATTTGAAGAAAGCTACTGGCAATCAGGAGGCAACAAAGGGCCAAGCCCAAGGCAAATGTTCTCCCAGCCTTGCAGGTATGGATGACAAATTCACCAAAACCTGTGACCTATTGTCCAGGAAAGGAAGGACAATGGTCTTCAGACAGGTGGATTGTTTGGGTGAGAACAAGCCGGAGCAGTGAGATCTGGACGCTGGAAATAGGTAGAAACTGGGTGGCTGTCAGGGGTATGGAAGGTTGGGCAAAATCACTTTTAAGGTCTTTTCTGACCCTAATATTCTATAATTAGGGAGATAAAATAGCCCAGAACATATTTAAGCTGTAGCATTTAGAAGTACAACATACATCCACTGGAGTGGAGTCAACAGGTTTGCTACGCAGCCTTGGCCTTGCTAAATCAGCATCAAGGGTGACTTGGATTTTTTAAAAAAAGCCTAAACGGGGCCGGCTCCCTGGTCGAGTGGTTAAGTTCACATGTTCCACTGCGGCGGCCCAGGATTCAGATCCTGGGCGTGGACATGGCACTGCTCGTCAGGCCACGTTGAGGCGGCGTCCCACATTCCACAACTAGAAGGACCTGCAACTAAGATATACAACTATGTACGGGGGCGGGGGGGGGGGGGGGGTTGGGGAGATAAAACAGAAAAAAAAAAGCCTAAATGAATTAGAGGAAACTTAACTGAATTTTATTCAACCCACATATATTCAGGGATAGATTTAGCTTACGAGTATAGGATCCAAGCAATATAAGGCTTCCATTATACTTCTTACAGGGTTGTATTGTGCAGGAGGGCGCAGAGGAAAGAGAGGTAGGTGCAGGTGCAATATACCTGAACTGTACCCTCATAAGCCAGGTTAGACGGGGCCTGCCTCTCTCACTATCCAGGGCTACAGTGACCATAACGAAACTCAGGCTGCCAGTCTGCTACACACGTTCAAAACACAACTCAGGCTGTCAGTCTGCTACACACATTCAGAACACAGGAATACAGAGAACCTGAAAATTACAGGAAGCAAAAGTAGAAAGAGTAAAAATGGAAAATCCTTTTTGTACTGCATCAAAAAATACCCCATGACTTCATCCCGGAAAGAGGCAATGAGACAAACACGCTTCATTTTACAAGGGGAGGCTGGAAGCAGGTTTTGAACACCAGCAGCATATGTGGTGCTGTGTGCCGAGATAATGGGAAGGCTCATCTCATCTGATGACTCAAAGAGGAGCAGATGGTCTGTGGGAGCTGGAGAAAGACTCTTCCCTCCTCGGTGGAGGACGCAAGGCACTAGGGACAGCAGCAGTGGAGGGCTTGCCTGGGTTTAAGGCCCAACACACACCAGGATGCTCAACAGGATGAGTAGCTGGGAGAACAGCTCTCCTCTGTCTTGTAGGCAACTAAGTACTATGTAACTCTTACATTTAATATGCAGTGCACTAACAGTAAGTGTAAGACCATTCAACACAGCAGTGATTGTGAAAGCAAAAAACTAGAAATTGCCAAAATGTCCAATGGTTAACAAATGGTTAGTTATGTAACATTCATATCCTGGAATATTCTGCAGCAGTTAAAAAAAAATATCTACACGTGTCACTACCAGAACGACAGTCAGGATTATATTACCAAGAATAAAATGGAAGATACGGCATGGGGTGGAGAGAATGAACACACACACTCGGGATGCTTGCTTAGAAGTGAATCATCTCTACGTGGGGTGTTATACCACCGACACTATGCAGATGTCTTCCTGGCATCTAGCACTGGAAATGGTTCCTTGGGTCTCATCGAATGTCCTGAGGACACCAGCTGCCTCCTGCCATAATTTCTTCTTCCATCTCTCCTTCAGACAATTGCTGGTAAACCCCATTAACGCTACAGTGATGTTATCAGATGTTACAGAATATCCAATGATTTCCATCAATTTCTATCTTTTTTTAAAAATTAAGACATAATTCACATATCATAAAATTCTCCATTTTAAAAATGTACAATTCATTGGTTTTTAGTATATTCACAAAGCTGTGCAACCAAGTACCTAATCCCCTAACATTTTTATCACCCCAAAAAGAAACCCCATACCCCAGGCAGTCACTTTCTATTTTCCTCTGCCCCCAGATCCTGACAACCATTAATCTATTTTCTGTCTCTGTGGATTTGCCTATTCTAAATATTTCACATAAATGGAATCACACAATATGTGGCCTTTTGTCACTGGCTTTTTTCTCTTAGCAGAATGTTTTCAAGATCTGTCCATTTTTGCAGCACATATCAGTACTTCATTCCTTTTTATGGCTGATTAATACTGCACTGTATGGATATAACATTTTATTTATACATTCATCTGTTGATAGACATCAGAGTTGTTTCCACTTTTCGGCTATTAACAATAATGTTTCTGTGAACATTTGTGTACACGTTCTTCTGCAGACTTAGATTTTCACTTCTCTTGGGTCATAAGGCAATGCTATACTTAACCTTCTGAGGATCTGCCAGACTGCTTTCCATGGGAGCTGCGCCATTTTACACTCTCACCAACAGCGTATGAGGGTCTAACTTCCCCAAATTCTCATTAACCCTTGTTCATATCTTCTTTTTCATTGTGGCTATCCTCGTAGTATGAAGTAGTCTCACTGAGGTTTTGATTTGCATTTCCCTGATGGCTAAAAATGTCAAGCATCTTTTTATGTGCTTATTAGCCATTAGTATACCTTCTTTGGAGAAATGCATATTTAGATCTTTTGTCCATTTTTTAATTGGGTTGTGTTTATATTGCTGAGTTGTAAGAGTTTTTTACGTATCCTGACTGCAAGTCCCTCAGATACATGATTTGCAAATATTTTCTCCCATTCTCTGGGTTGTCTTTTCACTTTCTTGATGGTTTTTAATTTTGATGAAGTCCAATTTATTGATTTTTTTCCCCTTTGGCTGATTGTGCTTTAGGCGCCACCTGACCATAAATGGAAGGGTTTGTTTCTAGACTCTCAATTTTATTCCATTGATCTACATGTCTGTCTTTATGCCAGTACCACATTGTCTTGATTACTATAGCTTTGTAGTAAGTATTGAAATTGAGAAGCGTGAGTCCTCGACCTTTGTTCTTCTTCTTCAAGATTGTTTTGGCTGTTCTGGGTCCCTTGAATTTCTGTTTGCATGTGAGGATCAGCTTGGCCATTTCTGCAAAAAATGGCAGCTGAAATTTTGACAGGGATTACATTGGATCTGTACATCAGTTTAGGGAGTACTGCCATCTTAACAATCTTAAGACTTCCAATTCATGAACATGTTTTTCCATTTATTTACTTCTTCGTTCTTTTTTTTTAACATTTTATTTTTTATTTTATTATTATTTTTTCCTGGTGAGGAACATAATATCTGTTGCCAATCCTCCTCTTTTTGCTTGAGGAAGCCTGTCCTTGAGCTAACATTTGTGCCCATCTTCCTCCTTTTCGTATGTGGGATGCTGCCACAGCATGGCTGAGGAGCAGTGCATAGGTCTGTGCCAGGCATCCGGGCCCGTGAACCCTGGGCCACTGAAGGGAGCACGTAAACTTGATCACTACGCCATCAGGCTAGCCCCTTCTTTTAATTTCTTTCAACAACATTTTACAGTTTTCAGTATATGTGTTGCCCATCTTTCATTAAATTTATTCCTAAGTATGAATTTTTCTTAATCTCATTTTTAGATTATTTATAGCTACTGTATAGAAACACAACTGACTTCTGTATATTGATCTTATATCCTGCAACCTTACTGAACTTTTTTTATTAGTTCGAACAGTTTTTGGGGGAGGATGCCTTAGGATTTTTTATATATAAGATCATGTCTGCAAAAAGAGAGAGTTTCACTTCTTCCTTTCTAACCCAGATGTCTTTTATTTCATTTTCTTGCCTAATTGCCTTGGCTAAAACCTCCAGTACAAGGTTGAGCAGAAGTATAATCCCTCTTTTCTATTCCTTCTCTCGTCAACCATTGGCTTGAAAGGAAGAGGAGCTTCTATAAAGCTGGATTTTAACACATACTGGGATATTCCTTTTTTTTAAAGATTGGCACCTGAGCTAACAACTGTTGTCAATCTCTTTTTTTTTTTAAAGATTGGCACCTAAGCTAACAACTGTTGCCAATCTTTTTTTTTTTTCCCTGCTTTATCTCCCCAAATCCGCCTGGTACATAGTTGTATATCTTAGTTGCAGGTCATTCTAATCGTGGTATGTGGGAAGCCACCTCACCGTGGCCACGCCCAGGATCTGAACCGGCGAAACCCTGGGCTGCCACAGTGGAACGTGTGAACTTAAGCACTTGGCCACGGGGCCAGCCCCTGGGATATTCTTCTTTCGTGTCTTTGCAGCAGGTCCAATCAAATACTTGTACAGTTTTTGTCAGCCATTCTGGGTCAAAACTATTGGCCAAAACATGAACTAAATCCAGGGAGTGGGTGGCTACAGTGAATAAGCAAATACCTTATAGAATGAAGTCAATTTTGGATTACACGAGAAAGCACACATTAGCTAAGAATGTAATGTACATAGTGCTGGGACTGGCTTAGTACATGAGACATTCTCAGAGGATGGGCAAAATAAGAGTGAACTCTTATAGATTGATTTATGTATTCGAATTATGTTGTAGGAAAATATTTCATAGGCAAATAGTGTTATAATGAATCAGTGCCACATAGGGCAGCAATACAGAAGAAGTGTGCATATATACTTATTAAATTTATTTTCTGAACGATTCACAAGAAAAGGCTAGCAGTGATTATCTTAGGATGAGCACTACAGTGGTGGGGATGGAACTTCATACCTTTATAAACTGTTTTCCTGTTATGTAGTTTTATTTAAAAAACATGAGTAACTAAGCAGTGATTATGAACTGCTTTATTTCTTCTTCGTGTTTTTCTATATTAAAAAAACACTAAACGTTATCGCAAAAATGAAATACCACGTACAGTAAGTATGTAATTAGGGGCCTAGCAAGGAGAATTCTATCCCTCCCTTTGAAATACCTGAGTGATGAGTAACTAGGGAATGGTCTAGAAAAATGAAGAGGGAGGAGTATTTGAGTAACTATTCAGGACACGTCTGTCGTCTTCGCTGGGTAGAAGAAGTGAGAGCTAGGGTGTCCCTCTAACAGGAAACAGGAACTGAGTGGGCAGCTCAAGAGGGTGGAGCTGGCCTTTGAAACAGGAAAGAGCAGAGTCTGCTTCTGGCTGGCTGGGAGCCCTGAAGTTTTTCAGAAAATGCTGGCACAGGTATAGCACTCTCCTGTCACGAAAGGGTAGAAACAGTCTACACAGTGAGCTGGCTAGCGTGTGTGGTTCAGATAAAGAAAACTGGACAGGAAGAACGTGGTGGAGGGCATCGTGGGCCTGAGGGATGGAGGCTGGAGGGCAGGGATTCCGAGACACAGATCTAGAGACTTTAGGAACCACACAGGCCAGTGACTGTGCTTGGAGCTCAGCTAAGAACTCCTGAAGGCCATAAAGGCAAGAAGTTTTTTCTTCTCAGGACCATGGTCAGATTCTGCACAGAGGCCAGGGGAGCTGTACGGAGCAGAGCCAGAGGGGACACCAGGGTGGTTCTTATATAGAGATTAGACCAGAAGGAGGTTCCAGAATGGTGGGAGGATTCCATTTGTCTTAGAAGCACTGCCAATTTAATTCTGACCTCAAGCTAGTTTGAGCATCTTTGTTTAATGTTCAGATTTTTTTTTTGGTTTGTTTTTGCTTTTAATCTCATCTTTTTCATTTCTAACCAGGCATTCTTGCAATTTTTTTCTAACATCCTCTTAACTTCTTAGTAAAATTAACTTTTTGAACATTCCAGCCAATTGTAAATTTGTTGGGAGGAAAGGTAGGTATCTCTAGGCTCTGGTTAGTAAAGAGACAGGAGCAGGGTGCTCTTTGTGGTCCCCAGGGGAGGGTGGCAGCAGTGAAGAAGAGACAGACCCAGCTCAGAGCCTTTGGGAGAGGTGGGAACGGGGTAGGACCAGGAAACCAGAATAAACCTGGCGGGAGAGTGGAGATGGCTGTGGGGGAACCTTTGTTCTCTCTGTCACTTGTTGGGCAAATTTACCAGGTGCCAGAGCATCTAGATGATAGTATCTAACGTGTGTTGAGTATTTACTATAGGTTGAACCATAGGAAATTGACAGTATTCAGCCATTTTAGATCCACCAAAAGGGCAATTTCCCATGATTCAATCTAACACGTGTTCTAAGTGATCTGCACATATCACATTTATTCCTCACATCCACCTATAAGGTAGAAACTATTGTGTTATTATCCCTAGTTTACAGTGAGGAGACTATAAAGCTCAGTGTGATTGAGTAACTCTCCAAGGCCACACAGCATGTAGTAGAGTCAGGACTGGACTCACCCAGGCAGTTAGGCTTCCAGGTTTACACTTATATACCCCATCCTACTCTCCTGGGTTGAGAGCGGAAGACTGACAAGCTCTGGAGCAGAACTCAGGCCTACATCGTCAGACAGTGTTTCTCTGAAATAAGGGAGGGTTAGTCAGGCCGTGGCCAAGAAGGAACTGGGCTGTGGCCTTTCACTCTGCTCAAAGTTCTAACAAACTTCACAAAGCCCACATATTCAGCCAGTTCCTTTAATGGGTCCATCCTTACGTGCACTCAGCGATAGATAGCGTCACATCATAGTATTAGAAGCCTTCTTTGAAGCTGTGTGAACACTGCAATCGGTTTTGAATAGGCCCAAATGAGCAACTCGTCACTCAGAGCGTCAGGCCAACTAAGAAGAGGATCCCAAGTCTTCTAAACTCAGGCCTGGGTTCCTGACACCACCGGACTTCATCTAGCCGCTAGACGGTCTCTCTTATCATGTGTTATCCCAAATGCTTGGGAATCTTTCCTAAACTCCATTTTCATTATGTCATTTTTGGAACTTAAAATAGCTCCCGATTGCCCGGACAGCACATGCAAACTCTTGAATTTGGCATCTAAGGAACTCCATTACTTAGCCCATGCTCACCTGGTCCACCTTCAGTCTCACGGGTTCTTATGCGGCTCTCCTCTCCAGTGAACCCATTCTCACTTAAGGCCCGTCGCCACAATCAATTCCTTGTTTATGTCTGCCAGGCTTTGCTTATTGAGCTCCCTTCCCTCCACCTCTTTACCAGTCTCAATGCTATACTTTCTCATCATCCCAGCTCAAGCCTCACATCTTCCCAAGATTACCGATATTATACTCCCAGTTTTTAGAACTCTCAGGATGCAGCCTAGGATTTGTCTATCTACTGTCTTGTGACCAATATTTCAACTCTCCAAATAATATAGAAAGAACCTTAGGGACAGAGATCATGTTGTCTATGACATTTCTTCAACATTCATTGAGCACCCACTTAGAGCCAAGCACTGTGATAAACAGAGGTAAACAAGACAGTCCCTAGGTTCAAAAGGCTGATGGGTCAGAAAAGAGATTAGGTTGGACTATATGAAATTGCTTGGGTTTTCTTTCTTTTTGCTGAGGAAGATTTGCCCTGAGCTAACGTCTATTACCAATCTTCCTCTTTTTGCTTGAGGAAGATTCACACTCAGCTAACATCTGTGCCAATCTTCCTTTATTTTGTATGTGGGTATGCTGCCGATGATTGGTGTAGGTCCCCGCCAGGGAACCAAACCCAGGCCGCTGAAGCAGAGTGCACTGGACTTAACCACCAGGCCACAGGGCCGGGCCCTGAAACTGCTGTCTTTGAAGGTCAAAAATGGTTGAAAATTGGCAATTTAATATCCCTCATCCTAAATATAATTATCAAATAATATAGTAAGGTCAGAGATGGAGATACAACCAGAGCATTTATGGAGTAGAGAGGAGGGTCACCAGCTTATCTTGTCAGGATAGGGACTGAAACTTTTAGAAAGCAGAGATATCTGTGCTGAGCCATAAGAATTTGGAGTCTTGCAGCAAGGAAAGATATTCTAAATAGAGACAACATGAAAAAAAGGCAGGGAGGTAAGAAAAAACAGGCAGACAGCAGGTATTACGGGCTGAATTATATCTCTCCAAAATCCTTATGTTGAAGCTCTAACGCCTAGTATCACAGAATGTGACTGCATTTGGAGATAGGGCCTTTAAAGAGGTAGTCAAGTTAAAATGAGGCCATTAGGGTGAGCCCTAATCTAATCTGGCTAGCGTCTTTATAAGAGGAGGAGATTAGACACAGAGAGAGACACCGGGAGTGCACGCACACAGAGAAAAGACCATGTGAGGACGCAGCAAGAAGGTGTCCACGAGCCAAAGAGAGAGGCCTCAGGAGAAACCAAACCTGCTGACAACTTAATCTTGGACATCCAGCCTCCAGAACTGTAAGAAAATAAATTTCTGTAGTTTAAGCCACTCAGTCTGTGGCATGCACATTTCATTTTGGCTATGGATAGAGTTGCATACTTGGGTTTTATCCCGACTATTAAAGGATGTCTCTGTCACCAGGGGGTGAGGCGTTCATGAGGAAGGTAGGAAAAGGCGTCTGCGTTTCCCTAGAATGGTACTGACTGTGGAGGCAGCAGCTAGGAGAAAGAGCCACAGCAGACTCTGGGCTTGTCAGCACGTCTCTACCTGATAGATTTTAATATATCTTTCTTAGCACGAGCTTGACTTTAACAACGCTTCCAGAAAGAGGGGGAAATGATAATAAATCAGAAGCAATAAAAATCCACAGAGCTTCCTTGCGACCCCGCCACTGTAGTCCTTGGATCTGCCGGCCTGTCGGAGTGTGCCAACTGGAAGCACTGAGACAGAAATGCCGAATCTAGCCGGGCCCCAGCGAGAAGGGGCACGGGAGCCTTTCAGAGCCCCCCGCATCTTCCTTGGCAAGAGTCACGACTGCTGCACTGGTCAAGAGCGGAGTTTTCAGGCAGGAGACGGGGAGTGGGTCAGTGTGGGAACAGGGGAGAGTGGAGCGGTGGTGGCCAGGCAGGGCAACGCAGGACAGCAAAAAGATCAGGCTCTGCCTGGCACACAGTTCCACCCAGGGCTACTGGAGAGGTGAGGGAGAGTCTGGAGAGAGCCACTGGGGTCTTGTCTATGGGAAAGGCCTCTTTAATAATTAACAAATGCGAAAAGGCCAGGAGTCAGTAATGTGAACCCTAGCATTTTGAAACTATGAGCAAATTGCCAGGCCGCAAGAGCCTGCAGCCCACACTACAGGCTCCCCAAGCCAGTGAAGGCTGAGAAGGCTGAGAAAACACAAGAAACTGATGTAACCACACGAAACTTGCGACCAAGTCGCTCTAAGACACATTTGATGAGAGCCATGATTCAACAGTGGATGTACGGAAGGCACAAATGGGAAACGGTTTTTATAAATTACTGAAATTAGCAGCAACTCAGAGCCAAACAAAATTTTAGTTTTTCTCTTCTCACTTTGTTAATACTCCAGTATCTATAATCAACACAATGTTGAGTTTTCTTTTTTCCTGATATCTACTGAAAATTAGACCCATGCTCTCATGTGTAAAAAGACAAAGATGCTTGGTCCAAGGATACTTGTTTTAGCCCGACCTTCATGTCCTTCCACAGTTGAAGATACAGGGAATATTTTTATTTTAATGCAAATAAATGCTATATTGGAAGCAAGGAGATGGTGTAGGGAAAAGAGGATAATTTAATCCCTGGGTTTCAATCCTCACTCTGCTGTTTATCAACTGTATGATGTTGGACATGTTATTCAGTCTTTCTGGGCCTTGAGTCACTAAGTGAAGATGTTAAATAGCCAGCAAGAGAGGTGGGGGAGGCCTGGCCAATGACACAGAAGGGAGTCCAGCAGAGTGTGACACACAGAAGCAAGAGAAGCAAGTGCTTTTAGTATGAGGGGGCACTCAACCATGGTGAGAGCTGCTGTAAGGATGCTAAGAGAAGTTTCCGTTGCCACTGGCAACAGGGACAACGTATCAAGACACAAACCAACTTCTAAATTGTCTGGGTTCATCATTTCAAGACCATGGGGTATCTTGAAAGAAAAAAAAAAAGATAGCATCTTCAATCACTGTATTGTTTTAAGAGACTTCTTTCCCAGGGTCTTATTTGCATATTAAAACAAAACAAAATCTGAGAACAAATTTTTACAACTCTGGTTCTTCCTTTCAGTTTCAGTAACTTTTAAGTTCTCTGTGACCATGTAAGGGAGAATTTGAAGAGATGGGAGTAAACTAAACCTGGACTATACAATTCGGGGCAGGCTCAGAAACATTTCCTCCTCATTGTGACTGTGTCTGATAACAATCGTTTCCACACTGATGCGCAACAAATCTCTCAAATGGAGTTATTTCATGGCTAGCCTAAATTTAGGTAAACACAACTTCTGAACAGAAGAAAAAGAAAAACAAATGCCATAACAAGGCTTCTAGCATAAGGGTCTAAAAATAGTGGATTCTTTCTCCCAGCACCACACACAAAGGAAAAGCTCTTGGCGGTCAGAAGCTGGGTTGATCACAGCTCCGCAGAGTCCAGAGGTAAGGCTCTCCTCACGTGTGCACTGCCTTCCCAGGCCTCTGCCCCACCACACAGCTTTGGTCACGCAGAACTGCATGTGTCAAAGGCAGCTGGAGAATGGAGAAACCGAGTCTTGAGAGGTGACAGGATTGGCTCAGTTACGCGGCTCACACGTACGCATGCTCCTGCATCAGCCACCTTACAGCAAACCTCCCTGGCTCTCGACTGCTTCCCTCCCAGCACAAGTTCTCTCACAAAGGCCACACTCACTGTCTCCACTTCCTGATTCCCTCCCATTCACTCTTCTAGCCACTTCAGTCTGGCTTCCTCCTCCACCACTCATGAATAAATGCATGTACATCAAGGTCACCACATCTTTCACATAGTCCAACCCAAAGGTCACTCCTCTCCTTCCCCGTTTCACACCCCTCAGCAGCATCTAATGCCCCATTCCCATCATCTTGACTCACTTTTTTTCCTGGCTTCCATGACCCCCGGTGTGTAAGTTCTCTCTACACTGATTTCCACAGCTCCTCTGCCAGCTCCTCTCATCCTCTTCTCTCGCTTTTCTTCCTCCCTGGTGATTTCTACATGCTCAGAATTTTAAGTATTTATAGGCCAAATGTTCCAGTCTCTCCAATGAGCTCCTGACTTGTAGACTCCACTGAGTATTCAGTATTCAATATCTGTTTGGCATCTGAAACTTAACACACGCAAAACTGGAATCTTTATTTTTCCCTCCAAAGCCTGCTCCTCTCAAAGTCTGTGTTCTGTCACCAAATAGCATCACCATCTACCCAGCCGCTCAAGTCAAAGTCTAGAAGTCGCACTGGACACTCTCAGTTCCCTCTTCTCCAGCCTCAGTCGACCAAAGTCCTGCCAGTCCCACTGCCAAAACCTATCTCAAACAGGTCTGCTTCTCGCCCCGTCACTGCCATCGACAGGAGCTCTTGCATGGACCACTGCAGTGTTCTAACCCTTCTCCTTGCTTTCCACATGATGCCTCCCATCCCATACAGCAGCCAGAGCAGGACTGTGGAAACACTAGACAGACTGTGCTCCTTCTCGGCTGACAGCCCAGCAGCAGCTTCCACTGCACCTGCAGGAAGGCTCGCTGACCTGGCTCCTGCCTGCCTTTCCCCACCCTTCAAGCCACACTGCCCTCCTTTCACACCAAGCCCTCTCCTGCCTCGGAAACTTTGTGCTCCTCAGATAGGCATTCCCCAATCTCCTTACTACAAAGCGCTGCATTCTCTTTGAGCCACTTCTCACCACCTGTAACTAGTTGTACATGCAACAGGGTCCTCGCTAAGTGGAAGCCCCATGAGAGCAGGGACCCCGTCCATGTTGGTCGTCAGTGGAGCTGTCCCACTGGGTGAGTGACGAGATGTGCGAACGGTGGTACTGGGTGGGGAATGCAGGGTTCCTGGCTCTGGAGCTCCTAAACAATGGATGAGTCAGTGTGGTTAGTGTGCAAGCAGGGGACTAAGCGGGGGACTTTTCCGTGGGAAGAGTGGCCACACCCCATGCTGCAGCACTGCACAAAAGCACCAGCCAGCCTCCCTGGGGTCAGGCTGAGGGGAGCATTTCCCTCAATAGGCAGTCGCTGTGGAGTGGGGGTGTTTATTTAAAAGTAAACAACAACAATAGAACTGGTCCAGGCAGGCTTCTACCCAGGAGGCTGACAACCTTGAGGGCTGCCATCTAAAGTGGCAGCGATTCCTGGATGGCCCCCTTCCCACCTGTCTGACTGCTGATTCCAAACACTTGGCTCTAGTCAAGAGGGTACAGGATGAAAGCTTCTGTTGTCATAGCAACCTCAGAGCTCTTGGGGCCTAGGCTTGAGGTTTCAGATAAATAACTGTTTAGAGGAGTGAAGAAAACGAGCAAAGCAGAGAGGGACAGAAATGGAAAAATGGCAAGAAGCAATCCTACAAGTGCTGTAAGACACAGTCTGAAAACAAAGCTCAGGAGCTGGGAGTGGCCTCCTCCCACAGCGCAGGGGAATGGCCTCCTGCTGGGAGGGATCCGGAACAAAAGGCCCCATTGACACAAACATCTGTTACTGCTAAACACTTAGGAATCAGTATTTTCCTAAAGGTTTTTTTCTTTTGGCTTTGAAGGGTTACTGTCTGCGAGGCTACCAAACCCCAGCCCTCTCCAAGTTTGCAGCCACCACATAAAGTGACTATTAGAACTTCAAAAGAAGAATTTGCTCCCGGAAATGGCCTTGTGCTAGTTTTTTCCAGGATGGAGACACCAGGAAAATGTCAAAAGGCAAATCCAAACCCACACCCTGAAAGACTTACAACACAACCATCACATCCCTGGGAGGAGGAGTAACCCAGCGCACTGAATCTAAAAGGGACCTTGGCAGACTGAATAGATGGCACCAGAGGACGTGCCCGGAAGGAGAGCGGGAGCGGGAGGGTGCGGGGCCCGGATGGGAAGGACCAGATGTGCTTTACCTCAACACCTGCATCTCCTCGGGGGAGTTCCGCACTTCATCCTGGAGGCGCCGCCAGCGCAGGCAAGCCCTCAGCTCCTGCTGCTCCTGGGCCTCGCGGGGGGCCAGCTGCTTGGGCCACAGACACACAAACACACGTGCACAAAACACAGTCACTGTTGTCCTCGCGCAGAGTCAGAGCCACCCAATGGAGTGGCTGGCTTTGTTTCTGAGGGGATGGCTCAGACGGCCTCCCTACTGTGCCATGAGCCCCATCAGAAAAGTGTCGAGGACCAAAGGGGCCTCTTAGGGTCCTCAAATGAAGAATCAGCCACTCAACTTCGTGCTGCCTGTTTGACGGGCACCCCCTTGGTCCCAGAACCTCCCCACCCCGCCCCCCTGGCCTGGAGAGAGCAAGCTCACTAGAGGGCCATTTCCACCCTGATTCCACCCAGCCCTTTTTCTGCTTTGTCTTTCTGCATGAGGGTGGGTGGGGAGGGGATGGGGACAGGGGACAACATGGGACACAGGTCAGGACACATCCCCTCCATTTACTGCCTATTTTCCCCAGCCCTCAGTCTTGTTAAGGGCTGTTTACAGTAGAGCCTGCTAATGCAACCCAGATGATCCTGTTTGCATATAACCAGAAACAGTGTACTGGACTCACTCTGGGGGAGGGGAAGGCCACCACACTCTGCCCTACTGGTCAGAATCAGCTGCTGTCACTCGATGTGCTCACTAGGTCCCACAACTATAATCTCCATCAGGGAGGGCAGCAGAACATCCACTGGGGAGGGAAATAGTATCTATAGGCATTTCTGGAAATTAAAGGTCCCTAATAGGTCATTCAAGAGATATTTACTAAGTGTCCGTTAGGCCCTGGGGACTTATGGACACAGACTCTACCCTGAGGAGGCCAGGGGTGGGGGGTCCACACAAGAACACTAACCATCAGGGTGCAGTGATGGAAGAGGTTAAGGAAGAACCTAGATGCCCCCTTGCCAACCAAGGTGGTGAGAAGGTTTTCCTACAGAGGTGTGGGGCTTGAGCTGGTACCCAGGGAAAGCAGGAGTCAGCCAGGGGAGCAGAAATTTCAGGAGGAGGAAAAGCATGTACAAGGCTCGTGGGGCCTGGAAAGAGCACGATGTGATTAGAGAATGACGAGGGATGTGCTTAGGCAAGGAGCAGGCTACCATCCAGGGAGGGACAGAGGTGCTGAGAAGCCAGCAGAGCTCTGATGATCAACAGGTTTTGTGTGGCCTGCTGTTATGGACTGAATTGTTGAAACCCTACCCCCAAATGTGACTGTGTTGGAGATGAGCTCTTTAGGAGGTAATTAAGGTTACATGAGGTCAGAAGGGAGGGGCCCTAATCCAATAGGTCTGGTGTCCTTATAAGAAGAGGAAGAGACGCCAGAGATCCCTCCTTCCACGTGTGCACAGAGGAAAGGTCACATGAGGACACAGTGAGAAGGTGGCTGATATCAAGCTGTGGAAGAGGTCTCTCCAGAAACCAAGCCTGTCAGCACCTCGATCTTGGACTTCCAGCCTCTAGAACTGTGAGAAAACAAATGTCTGTTGTTTAAGCTGCCCAGGCTGTGGTACTTTGTTATGGCAGCCTGAGCTGACCAAGACACCTGCGAAGGAGTTTACACTTTATCCAGGTTCGTGACAAGTCACACAATTCAATCTTGCGACTAACTCAATTCACTTCTCCCTACAGATGCCACTCCGAGCAGAATGCCGGTTTCTATCTCCTTGTTCAATGATTTCCCACTCCGCACTTTGCAGTGCTTGCTACTGCTCGGTGCTGAAGAGCGCAGTCTCCCAGGCAGCAAAGTGGTCAATGCCCCCTCATGCCCTCTTCACTGGCAGAGCCCGCTGCTGACCAGGAGAGTCCCGGGAGGCCGCCTGCCCTTCCTTGCCCTGAAGAGCTCTCCTCTCTTGCTTGGAAGGTGTGCTGCAGGCACTTGTCGGGGACCCGCAGCAGCTCAGTCTCACTCACCCTTCAAAGAAGGGTCAGAGCCATGGATGTGCTCTGGAAATGTTTCCAAAATTTGTGCTGGTTCTAGAATGGCCACTTTGCCCCAGGGGCATTCATGTGTTCACATACTGAAGAGTTAGTGCATGCACCTTGAAGGATGCGAACTGAGCTGTCTCCAACACCAGGTTAGGAGAAAAGGAGAGACAGAGAAACCTCAGCTCCTACCTTCCCTTTGAGCCCCCATCAGAAGTCACCTCTTCCGAGAAGACTTTGGATCTGCTCAGACCTGGCCTTTCCTGCCTGTGAACTTGCAAAAGATTTGGTGTTGACCTCTCTTTTCTAATTCCTTTTCTTCTTCCTTCTACTGGTGTGATTTTCTCATCCTCACAATTAGACCATGACCTCTTTCAGAGCAGGGCTGTGTCCTACTCATCCTTTCGTTCCTACAGATCTAGCAGAGAAGGGACACATGGAAGACGTGCAGCCGTGAGATGCAGCTGGGCTAGCCTCACGCCTCTCTAAGTGGAGATGGATGTATTCAGGGCAGTGAGAGGCAGGCCTCACGTGAAGAGTCTCAGGAGCGACCCCCTGGCTGTACTGGCAGGGGGAAGGGTAACGGAGGAGTGCTCTTTGGATGCGGGAGATAAAGGACAGGGAGAGTGTCATCAGATGCCTGAAATACAGTCACGATTACTAAGAATAGCACAAATCTCACTGTCTGGGGATGGAAGCACCCCAGGGAAGGGATGGTGACAGAGGCACATATTACACCTTTTTAACACTTGCTAAAAGCCTGCTACATGTCAGGTACTGTGCTAAGTTCATTCGCTCTGCAAGGTTAAGCACTCTTACACCCATTTTACAAATGAGAAGACTGAGGCTCAGGGAAGCTACATAAGCTGCCTGTACTCACAAAGCTGGTGAACAGCAGGGCTGGGATTCGAAGCCTGCTCTGACTCCAAACCCAGCTGCTTTTCCTGAATCTGCCACGTGGCATCTCTTCTCGGAACTCTGTGTGGCAGGGGACACAGATGTGCACACTGCTAGCTCTACTGCCAAGGTGTGAAGGGGATGGGAGGAGGAGTAAAACAGAGCTCGACTCTGAAAGAGGTCATGGTCTGGTTGTGAAGCTAGAAGAGGAAGAACAAAGCGAGGAGAAAAGAGGTATGAGTACCAAATGCTCTGGGAGTTGAAAGTTTCTAGAAGAGAGTATTGAATTGTGAGTGGAATGTTCAGCCTGGGCCATCCAGAGAAGGTGACCTTGAGCTGGCTAGTGAAAAATAAATATGATTTCAACAGGCAGAAGGAACTTGAACAAAATCATACAGGTATGCACAAGCATGGGAATTTCAGAAAATATTAAATAGTCCGGTCTGTGAGGGGTAGAAACGGTAGAGAAGAGAAGTGACCAAATGTTAGGAACCGGAAAATAAGCAGAAAGCAGTTTAGCTGCCAGATCTACATTAGAACTGGCAGCCAATTCTTTAAAGTAGAAGTTGTAAACTGGGAACATGTTGACAAAGTCTGGCCTCTGGGTATATTAGGTTTGCATAATATTTTTTAAATTAGTAAATTTCACACAAAAATCTAGATTTATAACTTCCTTTAAAAAACTCGAAATCCACACTATGAGCCCTCCCTTCAACAGTGACAACAAGTGGTCAGAGCTGAGGAACAGCTGCCAGTTTGCCACAGTCCTCACCCTTCCCTAATCTATAACACCAACTGCTTCATTTTTCATTACTTGCCAGCAGACATCTGAGATTGTGACTCCCAATTTAACTTTTAATCTCATTATTTTAAAAAACCCCACAATGTCACCACAACCATAACTACAAAGGAGTGCTCGAGTATGCCACAGCACGACCTTTTCTTTGAGTCTGTGCTCAAATGTTCCCTTATCAGAGAGACCTTCTATCAGCGCCTTCTACAGCAGCACTTCCCCAGCCCTCTCTATCCAGCTTCGTTTTCTTCACAGCACATGTCACCACCTGACCTGTTAAGGATACATTTGTTTTTCTGTCTAGTCTCTCTCCTATTGCTAGACTGTGAACCCCACAGGGAGCAGGGACTCCCTCTCTTCTTTATACAGCTCTCTCCCACAAACAGACCAGTGCCTAGTGCACAATTAGCACACAGAGACATGGTTGAGTGGATGAAGGACTCTGAACAGAATTTGACTCTAGGGAGTGAAATGCTTAGAGCCACTTTAACCCTACCTGCTGTGCTCTGGCCCAGAACACATCTTCCAAGTGAGTGGCGAACCCTTCACTCAGCCACTCCTCCGTCCAGTCGCGGGCCCCAATGGCTAGGCCAAACCAGGCGTGCGCAATTTCATGGCAGAGACGGGTCCCACAGAGATGGCTCATGCCTGTCAGGGTGCTCTGAGAGAGGAAGATGATGTGTGGGCTGTGGACAATGGGGGAGAAAACACACAGTGCCTTGTTAGAGCTTGTCCTCGTGGCTCCCCATGGGGCAGCTTTCTCAGCCTGGCGAGCCTGTTATTATCATGTGCATGCTAGATCATGACCGACAGACTTGCAGCTTAGATGCTTTTAGAAATAAAGTGGCAGTTTACGTTTCTGGCAGCGGTTCAGGTTGCCATTTCTGCCAAGCAGTTGTCTCCGTCATCAAACGGCTATTACCTGTAATAAGTAACCTGCACCAAAGTTTTACACTGAAGAAATTACAAGGCAATGGAAGCATTTACTCTGAAATCTGGACTGTAAAAGAAGAGCAGGTGTGAGAACGTGAAGTCCATGCTGTCAAGAGAATGATCAAAGAAGACCCTTCAGCCAAAAATCCCAGCAGCTTACAAACAAATTGAGAAGTCATGCAGAAGGGCAGGAAAAGCCGAGAAGAATGGAACCAAAAATTTTCCATTTCAGACTGGGGCTGGTTATGGAGTTAACCAACTAACAGGTGCCATGCATGGGTGAGGTTTCCAAAAGCCTCAGATCAACTCCGAGTCTTCATAAGGCAAAAATGTTCAATGGTATCGTCTCCTATTTGTAGATACATATACATTTACACAACATAACAAAATCAGGAAGAGAGAGGAGGAGAGAGATGGGAGTTAACCCATCCAGGTGTGCAAACAGCCCCAGGGCCGGCACCAGCCAGGGAGATTTATCTAATCTCATTTTCCATACCTTGTTTTAAAACCCAAAATACCATGAGCAGAACTGCACAGACGAAACAGGAGGAAGGAGGGTGAAGAACGAAGAGGCAAATAGAATACCTCCTGTGCTTCCACGTATCGTTTATCCAGGACTTGTTTACAGTCTCATTCATGACGAATCTGCTCTTAAAAAACTCTCTCCTCCATCAATTGAACAAAAACAGTTGTGAAACCTTCCAAACTAAAAAACTACGCACTGGCTCCTTCCTGCAAAGCCATTCGATGCCATTAGGCCAGCTCTGCTTGCAAGCTTGTCCTCCGCCCCCACGGCCACCAGGAGAGAAAGCCCACCTGTAGGTCCCTGCACAGTCACCCATTCAGCTCGGAGAGCCATGAGCGCTGAAACAGACAGCTTTCAGGTGAAATAATCACCGGGAGGCACCCAATGAAAAAGCGTCTGCCGAGCTCTGGGCAGAATCCCCTAGAAGCCCAGGAATCAGGATTGGGGCATTCAGGACACAGGGTGCAATGCAGCAGGCACAAAGAGTCGTTCAGAGCTTTGCCTCAGGAAAAAAAATAGAACGGAAGGAAGGAGGGTAGGGGGAAAGGAGGAGAGGAAGGAAGGAAGGAAGGAGGAAAGGGAGGAAGGAGGGAAGGAAGGAAGGAAACAAGACAGTAGGAAGGGAGGAGGGAGGGAACTCAGAGACACACGAGCTAACCTTCCTCTTACTGGGAAAGTCACCCACTGAGATGACAAGCCGTGCAACCTGGCATTTTCAAGTAAATGACCCCTTGCTCTGGCATGTGCAGTGCTACAAAGAAAAGCCACAGAAATGTACCAAGTAAATAACATTCCAGACATACTGCTGGCAGCACTTCACCCTTTTGGCTAAAACAAAACAGAAGTAACTTCAGGCCTTGTAAACAGGCTTACAGACAAGCCTACATCAGACGGGTGTGCTGGCCAGAGGCACAGACAGTGCCCACGTAGTAACAGAGACCCGTCCACTCAGCCCAGGAAGGTTACACAAGCTGATGACTGTGAAATCGCAGCAAAACTCTTCTTGGAGAAAAAGCCTGCCCTGTCCACGGTGACTGCTCGCTGCTGTGCTGTCCTAGTGTGGAAGCCCGGGAGATTTCTGCACATATCGAAGTCTGCGAGGGCCTGAAGGAAGGCACAAAAGCAGCTGTGTGGGGGGCTTTCGTTTTCCTGCCCTTTAATTTTTCCCTCCAACGTTCTTTGCTGTCTCCACCAGACCTCCTTCCCACCTGCCAGCACTGCGGACCTCCAGCCTGGCCTTGGTGCCATCTGACTGGGCTCAGGACAGACCCCGGCATTGCTGGAATCCCACCTAAATTCCCACTTCCCATCCTCAATCCTTTATTCCTGGCAGGGATAAATGCATTTCTTATTGTCCTCTGAGAAAGACCAAAGCTTAAACATCCTCGTGGATAGGAAGGAAGGGCGTTTCACTTCATATAAAAGACCCTATTATCAGTGGAAAACATGCTCTTGTCCTTGAAAAGCGATTTTCCAAGTGAGAAGCAGACCCCATCCCCTCCTGCAGTGGAGTGTGCCCTCCAAGGCTGGGGATGCCTGGGGGCCCCCCGGGCTTGTATTTCCCTCTGAAGGAAAAGGCTTCTTTCTAAACTAAACTAAAAACATGGAGTGAAGTTTTGATAACCTTTCTCAAGGGTTTTTAACAAAAGTCTGACATAAAAGGACCAATAGAATTTTCTTTCAAGGAGAATTTCCTCCTCTCCTTTTAACCCTAAATGTCAGAATTTCTCAGGTTTAGTAGAATTTTTAAACTGCTTTTTTCCAACAGGGAGTGAAGACATTATAATGCTCTGAAGCTCACTTAAAGGAGTAATATTAAATATTCCTTTACCAACAGATAACCTACTTCATGCTACCTTCAAAACAGAATGAATGTCTAGAATTTTCTACTCCTCCCTTAACCTTGATTTATAAGTTTCACCCCTGGGCTCCTCACACCTTCCCTCTTCTCAGAATCGTATTCATGGTCCTAATCAGCCAGCAGGTCATCAGTCTTCACTCTGACAAGGCCCATTTGAAGCCGGGTTTTCTTTTATCTTCTTTTGCCCTGAAAGGGCCCATGTCAACTGCCTCTACAAACACCAAATTGTTGACTCGTCGGCATTACAGAGGATGGAAGACAATCACTTCAACGACATCTTCATGCTAAAAATGGTTCTTTTTTTTTTTTTCAACCACAGAGTTTTATCATTTTTCCCAATAAGAGATGGGCGGGATAGCAATACTTTCAACTCTCAGAAAACACAAGGCCTCTTACTCGTATCCTCCCCCATAAATTCTCTTTCACTACAAGTGGTTGAGGAGGACAGTGGGGCAGGAGCAGGGGGTGGGCAGAGCCACAGCAGGACACGTGTTCTCATCCTTTCCCAGGAGACCACCCACGGGGCTGCCTCTTGATAAAGGCCACGTGGTACTGTATGTCTGCCACCTTGCCACGCCGAGATTAAAAATATCACTTCTGGTCTGAAAACAGTTTCTCAAGACAGTTCCTAAAAGCTACCTCCTCACCCAGATTAGCAGGCTATGTCCGTTAATTTAAAACACGCTCCTAGTAGAGAAGGAAGGAGTGCCGTCATTACTCTCTAGAGCCACTCCAATCCTTCAGGAGGAATTCAATTTGGAGCGGAAATGGAGAATTTCATCAGATCTTAAGCAGGGGCTGTGTGTGATTTATTTCTGCTCTGTCCAGGAGACGTGACCAGCGTGGCCCATCTTGCTGCTCAGAGAGAGGTACAGCACTATCTGCTCTGGCACCATGCTGCCGCCTCAGAGGAGACTGCAGGTGGGACCAAGAAGACAGGAAATTGCTTTGGTTAAGGACAAGAAGAGCCGCAAGCCACCCCTCCCATTTTATTGGAGCAGATCCCAATTCCCTTCAGGCGGAACAGCTTTTCATACAGATCCTTGAGAGGTGTGTCCAGGAAACAGACTATTCATCAAGCTTGAACTTACGGGTTCGAAGTTTTCACAACCTCAACAACATGTGGAGCCCAACGTCCATGACAGAGAGGAAGGAAGAACCAAGAAAGAGGGAAACTGAAGCTCCTTTCCCTCCAAAGTCAAACTGGACAGTTCTAAAGCTTTCATAATCCTGTGAAAGCAACTTTCGTTTGCATGACTTAATTACTTGCTAAAGTTTGGACAACTGTAAAGGAGAGTCATAGTGGCCTGGGACAATCTTAAAGGAAGAATCAGCTCCTGCCTCTTCAGCTCTGCTATGAAACCCCTTTGTCTCTCTCTCCTGGTTGCAGTCCAATGTTGGGGATGAGTCTGTTGTCTCAAAGGCAAAGGGGTGGCCCACGTGACCTAGAGGGCCCCTGCTCCCCTCCGGCTCTGAGACTGCTCACTAAGGACTAGTCACCTTCCATTTGCTCCACTGGGCATCCCGCCATGGCCACATAGTGCAGTCTTTAAACTGGAGGCTTAGGAGATGATGGAATGTTCTTTTGGGGGTTTGGGGAAACTGGGTATCTAAGGGTTACTGTAAATATTCAATAAGAACAGGATTACCTTTCAACTTCCCTTCCAACACAGACATAGATGAAAAGAAGTTAATCTTGTCAATTTGCTGTTTTCTTGTTTAACCTGAGGGGTGACTCAAGAGTCACAAGGATTTATGAGCTTGTTTTGCAGAAGAAAAAGAATGCCTCCAAGGAAGTTACAATCACCAGATAACCAGCGCCCAGCTGCCACTGACACCCAGAAGTCAGACTGCCCAAGGGCTTATCTGGAGTGAAAGTTTCTCCAAAACTCCTCCTGCCCAGCCCCTTAGCTCTATAAACCCTCCTGCTTTCTTCTCTCGTTAAGACGGGTTTAAGAAAACCTATCCTCCCACCTTCTCATCTTGGGCAATTTGAATAAACTTTTCTCCATCTCCAAGCATATCTCAGTGATTACCTTCTGCGCATCAGGCACATGAACTTGAGGTTAAGAGGTTCGGTATCAATGGGACTTGAGGGTAGCTGAGGTAGAAACCACTTCTAAAAACTTGAAGAAAAATTTACTATACCTGATCAACACGGGGATCTAGGTTTGAGACAAAAGGCTAACATTAGTATAACTTTTCCTTTTAAACTTCTAAATAACAAATAGGCAGTAAAACACCTACTCACTTATCTAAATAAATTTTGGCTCAAACTACCAACGTGACTATAGCAGACAGCGACTGAGGGAAGCCCCAGGGCCACATTCCAGAGACTTCTACCAAAAATATATCCTCCTTCTAAAAACTCACATTGCTTGAGTGCTTGCTATGTACCAGGAACTGTATTTTACATACATCATCTCATTTAATCTAACCCACAACCTCAGGAGATAGATTTTATTATCCCCATTTTACAGATGATGAAAGTGAGGCACAGAGAGGTAAAGTGACTAGCTCAAAGTAACACAGCTGGTAAGTAATGCAGCCAGTAGTTTTACTCACAGTCTTGACCCTGAAGCCTTATTCTGACCCATTCTGGGTCACTGGGCTCAGACCTGTGATTTCTGGGCTCCCATCCCTCTGTGACAGCTCAAGCCCAGTGTTGCAATGATCATTGCTCTCCCTGGAGCTCCATCTTCAGAGTCCACCCAAGGGAAGCCAGGAGCCATGTCCTGGGACCTCTATTCCCTAAATCTGTATAACAGCTAGAACCGGCCTAAGATTACCAGACCTTGTTGTGATCAGCAAAGCTTCAGCCTCTGCCTTGTGAAAAAGAGGGAAAGAATGGAAGTGAGAGGGGACATCACTACTCGACTGCTGATGCCCCCAAAGAGCCTAAATTCCTGAACGCAACACCTGGTTCTTCCTAACTCTGTCCTATGCCGGAAGTTCTTCACGGGCCACTGCAAGGAGATGCTTAGACAAGCAGGTGCAAAGGTGCTTAGGTCAGTCCCTAGTGTTTGACTCCAGGAGCCTAGGAAGGGCAACATGCCATACTGCCTAGTGCCTTTCCCCAGCTTCTACCTCCCACCCATTTTTGCTATAGCCTGACTTTTATTTTTCCTAAATAAACTTTATTTTTTTGAGCGGTTTTAGGTTCACAGCTTAAACTGAGCAGAAGGTACAGAGATTTCCCATATGCCTCCTGCCCCAACACAAGCGCAGCCTCCCCCACTATCAATATCCCCCACCAGAGTGGGGCATTTGTTATTACGATTGATGGACCTACACTGACGCATCATTATCACCCACAGTCCATCATTTACACTAGGGGTTCACTCTTGGTGTTTTACATGCTGTGGGTTTGGACAAACATATAATGACATGTATCCACCATTATAGTATCAAGCAGAGTAGATTCACTGCCCTAAAAATCCTCTAATTTTTTTTTCAAGAAGAGATGATTTAAAGCAGGTCAAAAACTCCAAGATCTTCAAGGCAAGTAGATAACAAAAGAGGGAAGTGGGTTATGAGATGGAGGAAGCAGATAAAAAAGATGAGGGAAGTAGATAATGAGATGAGGGAAGTAGATAAGATGAGGGAAGCTGATATCAAAAGGCAGGAAGTAGATAACAATAGAGGGAAGCAGACAAGGAGATGGAGGAAGACGATAATGAGAGGTGGGAACAGATAAAATGAGGGAAGCAGCTGACAAAAGGAAGGAAGCAGACAACCAGATGGGAAGTGGGAAATGAGGTGAAGGAAGCAGTACTGAGATTAACGATGTGGTAACACTACAGGGAAGCAGATCACTACAGGAGGGAAGCAGACAACGATCAGGGGAAGTAGACAACAATTTAAAAAAACACTACGCCAAAGCCAACAAACCCATGGTCAGGAGCTACTGGTTTAAGCAGTTATCTGAGGAGAAGCTTACGGTTTCACTGCACGTTGAGGTGGAATGACAGAGGCCTGGATCCTACCAGGGCTCTGTATGGGTGCTCATGGAAAACGGGGAAAGGCTCAAAAGCAGGGCACCGATGACAGCTGAGGGAGAGAAGGGGCTCTTAGTGAGGCACAAGGAGTGACAAGGGGGGCAGTGGGGACACCAAAACATTTTTGCCAGCTTCATAATTTTGTTCAGTGTTGGCCCTGGCCTATTGCTAATGGGAAAAATAATAGCACAGCAATGACAAAACATAGAGACCACCTCCGGTTCTAGAAAGTACAGAGACCACCTCTGCAGAGTGCTTAGCATTCGATGGACACTCACTTTGGTGCCGCCGGGCAATCCAGCCGTAGAGAACGCTGCCTAGACCTCAGCCCTGTGTGCTCAGTGGAGGCAGGTTAGCCTCAAGGATTAGGAGCTGGCTGCACCCAGCTCAGCCTCCCCTACCTGAGGCAGGTGGCAGAGGTCGGTGTCTAGTGGCTATGCTCATCTAAAAAGCTAACGAAGCTGCAAGTGGATGTCTCAGATTTCAAAGTTAAAGTATCAGAGGCAAAACCAGTATTTGGTTGAATTTTCCAACTAGATTCAGACTCCTCTCCTTCTGAATCTTAGGGTACATGTTCAATCTAAAGAGTGTGGCTTCCCATACATGAGAACAAAGAAATAACTTTTTTTAAGCTACTGAACACTCCAGTGTTTTGAACACCAGGGACACACCCATACCCAAACTATATGAACAATATTTATTGTAGGTGAACATGTCTTTTGAACCATCTCTAAATTACTTATGAACTGAGAGCTGTGCATTTTCTACAGGATCTGGAGAATTCTTCTGGTGAGTTACTACCAAGTAAAACATGTCGGCAGCGTCCAGTGGCGCATGTGGATGACAAAATGTGAGTCTATCCACTCCCTCATCCCCAACCCCACCCCCAGCCTCCCCAACCAGGGTGATGATGTTTGTTCCCATAAAAAGACCTAATAAAATTAGCCTCCACTGTGGTACAGGGAAAATCTTTATTTAATGAAATAATGCATTTTGCTTCATTCCCAGAACAGCAATAAAATGGCACAACTGAGAACCATAATAGCTCATCCAGTGGGTTTTCGCTGCATGTATAAGTCTGTCCTTTGTGGCCACACGGAAGCTTGGAAAGCTGCTTCATGAAGGGACGCATTCGGGCAGCTTGCAACACCCTCAGTAAGAACGGTGCGGTTACAGTCTCCTTCGAAATACAGTGTGAGCACCCTTCAGATCCACAGATCAAGTCCTCCCATACTCCTCCTCTAGAGAAATTGTGGGGATATCCCAAAGAGCACTCATCAGTTCAACTGGTGAGGGGGGCATCAGCTGTTTCCACAACCGAGAGCTAGTACCCACGTCCCAGTCAGGTACTACAGGGATCTGAAAACCCAAGCCGTAGGCAGAAATATGTCTCAGTGCTGTGCTGAGAGCTGGGGAAGGCACACACAAAGAGAAGGGCCAGTCTGTCCAGTGACAGGGCCCTGCAGATGTTAGGAGGAGGCCTGGAAGCAGATGCTGGTGTGGAAGAAAGCACAGGCTTGCCCTGCCAGACAGCCACACTATCAACTAGCTTCCAAAGCAGGCGCTTACTTTGATAGGAACCAGCAGCAGAGCCCCCTTAGAGAGCAGGGTATCAGAATCAGTTCTGTACCTACATCAAAGGTAGATCAAGGGAAAGAGAACTGAAGGAAGCTGCATCCAAGCATTTCCTGACAGCGGGGATGATGGTGGTGGTGGTGGTGGCGAAAAAGGAGAGGAAACATAAAATAATGATGACGGTAAACTCTCAGACACTGCTTACTCTCTCCCAGGCACAGTTCTAAGTCCTTTATGTTCACCAACTCATTCGGTTCTAACAACAACCCTGTGAGGGCGATATTATTTTATTCCCATTTTACACATAAGTAAACTAAGTCAGAGAAGTTACATCACTCGTCCCAGATCCCACTGTTGGTACATGTCAAAGCTGACTCAAACACAGGCAGCCTGGCTCCTATACATGTTTTGCTTGATCACCATCAGCATGTTCAGAATCACCTAGAAGTAGGGTTACTAGATAAATACAAGACACCAACTAAATCTGAATTTCCAATAAACAATGAATAACTTTTTAGTATATCTCCCAAGCAGTATTTGCTAAACCTGGCAACCCTACTCAGAGGGCTTGTTAAAACAGATCGCTGAGCCCCCATCTCCAAACAATCTGATTCACAGGCCTGGGCAGGGCCCGAAAATCTCCTTTTCTATGAAGTTCCTGGGTGATGCTCATGTAGCTGGTCCAGGGACCACACTCCAAGAGACACTGATTTACCCTGTGGCAGCTGCATAGCATTAACTTAAAAAAAAAAAATCCATTGCCAAAGTGTATAAGTGAGGAGGCTTCACCTAGAAATCCAGATTTTCTAACTATATTGAAAATTTGAAAGATCTGACCACACTAGGCCCACATTCCCATGTAGCAACTGTGGCTCAACAGCAGCTGGTCCTTTCAGAGGGGACGTGGCTCCCCAGCTCCCCACCACTCCCTGCTACCTCCCCACCACCAGCTGAGCCTACTTATCATTTATAATCATGTGTGTGCTTTTTCTTTTCTTATGGCAAGACTAAGAAAAAAGTGAGGGGCTGGCCCCATGGCCGAGTGGTTAAGTTCACGCGCTCTGCTGCAGGCGGCCCAGTGTTTCGTTGGTTCGAATCCTGGGCGCGGACATGGCACTGCTCATCAAACCACGCTGAGGCAGCGTTCCACATGCCACAACTAGAAGGACCCACAACGAAGAATATACAACTATGTACTGGGGGGCTTTGGGGAGAAAAAGGAAAAAAATAAAAAAATCTTAAAAAAAAAAGGACAAAAGTGAAATATTTCTTCTATCCATGTCACCATCAAAAGTCGGCAGACAAGACTAAGTGTTTCTTAGAGGATGCTCTGCCCATGCACTCATTTATATTTGCTGCCTGACTCCTTATAGGCATGTGGATTTAATCTCTTGTTTAGTTTTTCTTATAAAAAATTCTACCATTACCTTGTTTATGGCTATACAATGGTTTAGTGACGTCTTGCTTGACGGAGAGGGCAAAGACACAAACTTCGGCCTAGTCTAAATCAGTTACTACAAATTCTATATCACTAAGGGTAGAATGAATTAGGTTTATTGTATTTTTGAAATCCAACCCAGTTTCAATTATTACTAGTCACTAATGGCTTATAACGAGGGCAGAGCTTGTTAGCTAAGCAGACAACTGGCATGTTTGTCTAAAGTGTAAATAAAAGGAAAATTCATGAATTAAATGAATGAATTCTCTGATTGTTCTTCATCGGCTGTAAAGCAGCATTCAGCCGCCACAGTATCCATCACCGCCTTTGTACAAAGGGTTAGCCTGCTCCAGTTATCTTCATCCAGTCAGAGATGTTCCTAGTGGCTGCTGACAAGGTAAATCTCTCTCTGAATTTCTGAAAGTACTCATCCGCATCAATAAATGCGATTAAGGCTAAGGGGTCACCTGGCTATTGGGGGCTCATAAATAACTGGGCTTTTAAGGACAACAGCCATGTTTCCTGATGGCAAATTGTGACTCCATGAATAGACCAACAGGGCACGCTTACGGAGATAAGGGCACAAGATGCCTTATATTTTCCAGGGTGGTCCTAGAAAGTATGAGACAGATGGTCATTCCCAGAGGTATTCAACTTAACAGCATTTTCCTTTAAAGGGTAATAAACCTCACCAGAAACCAAAATAAATGAATAAAAGGTTTTGCTCTCCAAAGTCTCCTGGGATTAACTAACCTTTTCATTTAAAATTACGAGCCGTACATTTCTTCTCTCCAAATAGAAAGTACCAGGTTTATTGGATATAGTTAAATCCCCTTGTCTGGGATGGCTCCCTTGATCCATCATTCCGTGGATGTGGTCGCCATGGTGAGAGCGTAGGGGAGGATCACAGGAATTCGTCTCCGTCTAAATAACTCTTCCAGGTCCCCATTCCTGGGAGGTTACCTTCTTGCGATTTGAAAGGCAACTGGATGCATCTGAAATATATGCAGCTGCAACTAACAGAAAAGACAACTAATGCTGGCTTAACAGAAGGAGAGGTTTTTTCTTTCCTGTAACAAGACCCCTGGAGGAGGGTGACTGTTGGGGTTAGTTCAGTGACTCAGCAATGCAGTCAGAACTCTAGGTCTTTCCATCTTTCCACTCTGCCATCCTTGCCATGTTCACTCTTGTGCTCATGCTTGCCACCTCATGGTCACAAGTTAGCTACCACAGCTCCAGGCATCACTTTCATGCTCAACATAGAAACAAAAGGGAGAGGGGGCTGTGCCAGCAACATCTATCCCTTTCATCAAGAAAGCAAAACTTTTCCCAGAAAGCCCACAGCAGATTTCCACTCATTGGTGACCCCCAGCTATAAGGCAGCGTGGGAGAGAGGGTCTTTGGCTTGTTCTGATTCTGTGGTGGAGGAGGGCAGGAAGCAGGGGTTTGCATATGGGTGTTGGGTTCGTCAACCCACAGGGTCTGCTACAGCACTCTAGCGTAGTCCTCCTCATGAACATTGGAGAGTCATTCCCTGGGTCGCCTTTTAAACTACAAATACTTTATTGTATGAAAAGGTTTTTCTTTATTGTATGAAAAGTTTTCATTTATTTAAATGAAAAAGTTAGTTAATACCAAGAGCCTTTGGAAAGCAAACCTTTTATTCGTTTATTTTGGTTTCTGGTGAGGTTTATTACCTTTTATAGGGAAATGTTGTTAAGTTGAATACCTCTGAGAATGACCATCTGTCCCATACTTTCTAGGACCACCCTGGAAAACATGAGGCATTTTGTGCCTTCATCTCCATATACTCCAAATACTTTAGGAAGGGATAATACACTGAAATAATTTATGCTGAACTGTTAGTAACATATCACATTACATTTTTCTAGACAAGAGACATTCTGAACACGGAGACTATAGAATGGACAAGTAAGGGTATGTCAAAGACACATTCTACCTATTTCCTAACTTAAATTGATGCTGACTGGCATTTGGACTTTTATTTTGCTTTCTTACCCTCCACAGAAGACTGAAAACCTATTAAAGCTAAAGGCAGAACTATATATTATGGTGGTTGTTAAGAACTCAGGATATGGGGACAGAGCCTGGGTTTTGACTCGTGGCTCTCTCACTTACCGACTGCACCACTGTATCAGTTTTCTACTGGTGCTGTAACAAACTGCCACAAATTTAGGGGCTTAAAACAACAAACTTAAAAACACAATTTTATAGTTCTCCAGAGCACAAGTCTGACAAAGGTAGTGAAAACCTACTCTGTTAGAAGTCAGGACATTGGTCCTTGTGCGTGTCGGGTGGGAGGTGACTGGAAGCGGACACAGGGGTCTTCCGGGGTGTTGGTCATATCCTGTTTCTTGATCAGATGCTAGCTACAGAGGTGTGTTTAGTTTGTGAACGTCTGACAAGCTGTACACTTAAGATGTGTGTGTACTTTTCTACATGTATTGCACGTTAACAAAAAGTTAAAAACAAACAAACACATAAATATCTTGGAGGTCTCCATTTTCCCTTTGGAGAAATCAGGACAAGGGTTAAGCCAGAGTGCTGTCAGTAGGGACAGAAATGAGGCCAGAAATGGGTAATGCCCCCTAGTTCTCCAAGTTGAATGTACTCTAGGCCAGTTCCAAAAATTAATTATATATTTTTTAAATCTCTTGAGGAAAAGTTTTTTGTTTTTTTAATTTGCTTTTGCCATAGAGTCACATTTCCTCTGCAAGTGAAAGGTAGCTTGTACCCTTCAGACACACCTGTATAAACAGAACTGATACTGTCACAGATCCACGTCTGCTTCGTTCTCTTTCAGACACAGTGGAAAATATACCACAATAATACGCCCCTTTTCCACACTGGCCAGCTGGAAAACTACGTTATGATTGAAATGACATCATTCAGCTACGACATCAAGCCAGCAGCTACTCTGAGAAGTCTGGGTGAGGCGTGACAGCATGGATGTGAATGCCACTTGGCGATGAATCCCACCCTTTTTGTTAGCAAATGGCTTTTTTTATTGCCATGCATTTTGAAAATGAAACTGTGGCAGCTACATCGTCTGAGCCACTGATCACCCAACATCCCTTATCTCTGAAACTAACCAGGTTGGCCAAACAAGACAAGAATGGGAGTCGGTGAGAGCTCACTTTAAATAACTAGTTCCCAAGGAGGAAGACCAGGGGCCAGGGCCAGGGCAGTAGTGACTTTCCAGGGATGGTTTAGTGTTTCCTTTCTCTCTGTCAATTGTTTCTAAAGCGATCTCAAGTAGTAACAGTCATAATAAGAGTGTTAGTACTAGTAGTAGTAACAGTATCTATAATAATATTCTTTGGTGTAGAATATTGATGTTCTGTACCATAATACTCTAAGCAAAACCCAGCATGCTTACGAGGCAAACACAACATCAGGACAAGGCCCTGACTCTCCTCCAGCTTTGCAACTTTTAGGAGGAACCATATAAAACTGCAGATATTTGATCATTTTAAACCTCTAAAAATGGGCAGTTTCATAGAGCTCATCCTAAAAGACTGTCCCTTCCCCACCCAAGACTCTTCTCTGCACAAATGTCAGGAGCTGCCACAAGATCTAAGGAAATTCCCATACTTCTCAAGCAACAGAAAATTAGAAATGCTGCTGCATCCCACTGTGCACAAGTGTAGATGACAGGTCCTGGGCAAGTGAGACCGTGCTGTCCTCAGAAGGAGCTGGACCCTAGGTCAGTGCCCAGATCAGCTCCCCTCTGTGCTATGCCTGCTCACTGTGAAGCCATGTGCCTTAGGTTAGAAGCACATCTTCATGTCAACAGCAGAAGCAAGAGTGGCCAGAATAGGGAGACAGGAACAGCAATCACCCCCAAGCCTTGAGGGAGGCCAAGTGGATCTGTAGCTGATATGCTGCACGCTGCAAGGCCATCTAAGACCCATCTTTGTACCTGCAAGCCAGAGGTAACAAGGCTGAGACAACACTGCAGAGAAGCTGGGATCCTAACTGGGTGGTTTTAGCTGACCAGCCTGCTGCCGATGCCTGACCCTTTGGCAACGAAGTCAACCCCCAGTGGTGGAAGGCATTACATGGTCTCAGGGCCCAGGGGGAGACAGCCCACTGTTTCATAGCTGCTCTCTGCAAGGTGAACCTGCACGCCATATTTGTTTAGCCAGCTGCCAGGAAGGGCGCTGGGAAAGAGAACAGGTTCATTTTGATGGAGGACTGAGGTGAGGAAGAAAGGTGAGAGTGTAGGGAGCACTCTGAGGAGAAGAAAATTAGTCCATGGTTGTGGGGAGAAGAGCAAATCTGGGGCAGGAACACACAGATTCCAAGGCCTGTGAAGAATCTGGCTCACAGCAATTCTTCTGCAGCCACAACAGCTGGGAGGTGGCCTAGAGTGGAGAGGTGAGCCGGCACTGAAGCTGAGGAAAGTGTGAGACTGCTTCTAGAATCCTTGGACACTTGATCCAGAAGGGATCTCGGAGGTCTGTCCCTCATATTCTACATAGGAGAAAACAAAGACCCAGAGAGCCAGTGTCCTTGGTGCCACAGCTAATTCACATCAGATTTAAGTCTGCAAGATATTTTATTCAAAACTTTTCTATGAAATCCCAGTCACAGCAGAACCAACGGAGACCCCGTGCCTGAAACTGGCGACTCACTGAAAGATAGAGTGGCAACTGAGGGCAGAAACCCGTATATGCCAGGTTCACAAAATGCTTCTGAGCTGGGTGTTACACCACGTAAGAGCAGCACGTTACAAAGACGTCTCCTCTGCTGAGACGCGGCCTTTCCTTCTGCTGACAGAGGGCCACCTTTCAGGAAAGCTTCAACCACAGCAGTTTGTTGTTGGTGTTCACTGGTTTCACGTGGGAGGGAAATAAGAACAAACAAGAAAAAGAAAACATTTCATACTATTTTCTAAGTATAGAAAGTGATATATTTTTCACAGTTGTGTAACCATACTGGTTGACCCAATTGTTTTCAAAATTTCTCTCTTGTTCTCTCATTCATTTTTTTTAAGTCTCTGAAAATCTCTTGGTTGAACATGGCTGTGGAAAGCAAGCTTGGCATAAAGAAAAACTGGGTTATGCTGGAGCCTCAATGCAGGCAACCTTAACTACAGTGTTTACTTTTGCAAACACTATAATGTATGAAATAAAATATTAATAGCCATTACCTCAGTTCCTCTGAGAACAGACCTGAGTCACAGTTTTTGTGTGGGGTGATTTCCACACATGTGCCTCACTGTGAGCCCTGCTCACGTTACCAGGCAATGGAAGCTTCAAAGCAGGCAAGACCAAGCCCGCTGTGCTTTTATTCCATAATGTCATGGGCAACGTTGCTTATTTTGGCGACCAAGTTCGGTCCTCCTGAATTTATCACCTATTACACACTTTAAGATTAATCACCTAAACACGTACTAGGAGGGTTGGCAAAATTATTTTTAACTTACAAAGGAAAATATTGGAATGAGATTAACATCTCTGTTATTTATCAGTGGCTAGATCTGTAATCACTCAGCTAAACTCTCTGACATTTGAAGGTACCAAAAGGGCAAAATGTTTGTGCTCACAGATTTATTTCCAATACCTCATACTAGTGCGTTGCAAATGGACATAATCAGATTTTTCACCTTTGTGTAGATGGCATTAAGTACGCCACAGACATTTAGCTTGCTCAGGGTTTATGGTAGGTCTGGTTTCCCCTTTTCTCCCTCTGCTTGTCTACCATCTTCTTGATAAGTTTTAAGTTCTTAATGGCCTAAAAACCAACTGCTTGACAGTTTTGTGTGTGATTATACAGCTGAGTTAAATAAAGAATGAAAGTCAAGTGCCACCCCAGTACTCGGCACACAGTAAACATGCCACAAATGTTAGTCCCTCCCTCTTACACTCTCTCTTAGACTGCTAAGTGCTTTCAAGTCCATGTTTAGACTTATTCTTCAAATCCCCCATGAGATAGTGTAAAGTGAGCATTCCGCTTTTACTGGCAGGGGGCCGGGAGCGGGGAGGATGGCTAATTTACTCCTCCAGACGAGATCCTGGCACAGTCCGAGGCTGGACCGAAACTAGCTCTCTTGGCCGCAGCTTAACAGCAGGGCTCCTGAGCTAAATTGCTTCTTTAGGTGGCCTGCCACACTGAGGTATGTTTTTTAAATCTGTGCAATAAAATTTGGTGTGGTTGGAGAGGCGGCGGCCGACGGGAACCCACCCACAGGCAAATGACGTCAAAAAGCTAGAGGGAAACATTAGGCTTCTCTGTTCTCGAGAAGCTTCTGCTATGTTAAGCAACCCAAGAAGGAAGCTGACTTTCCATTAAAAAACAGCCACTTTGGCAGTTGTCAGAGACAGCCTGGGGTCTTATACTTCCCCTCTCACGAAAAGTGGGGAAAATAATTTCCATAAGTTGGAAAGGAAGAAACCTGGAGTTCAGAGAGTCCTAGAGCTGGAAAGGCATTTGATGGTTATTTGGTGTAATCTCTACTTTCAAATAACAAGGAAGGAAACTGAGGCTCAGAGCAGGTTGGGGACTGAGCCTCAGGCCCTGGATTTCCAGGGCAGCCCACTCTCTATACCTTGCTGCCACCACAAAGCCCACTACCTGCACCTTCGTCAGCAGCTCAGATGAGAAAGTACCTCGCATTCCAGTTTGCAAGGGGTTGTTTCAATGGAGGTTCATGGATGGCTGAAGGGAGAATTGTCCTGTCCCCTTCACACCCGAGGCCCACGATCTTGCTTGGGAAGAAGCTCTGGAGGCTGTGTGTTTGTGTCTGTGTATGTGAGGGGCACACAACCAGGAAGGCTCTTCCCTCTTAGACCTTTGCCCACAGAAAACAACCTCATGTGAGGGGTTGGGCACACTTTGTGATGGACCCTGCACACTGGAACTCTGGGAAGCCACTCTGCACGGGGTGGGGGTGGGGGGGCAACCACTAGATCTCTCAGTTCTTCAGCTTCCTACTCTGCAGAAAGCGCCCTGAGGCAACAGCTAAGGGACAACTTGAGGAACAGCATGCAGAAGTCACAAAGCAGGGCTGTCCACAAGTTCCACATGTGGCTGCAAGACTCAGCTCTTCCTTGCGTCTCTGGGAAACCAATTAAGCCTGATTTTAAAATACCATTATGTCACTCACAAAAATGTGTTTGTATTTTCCTTAGTAAGTTAACTCTTCCATCAGTGACCTTCCAAAAGAGAAATTCTTCAATTAATAAAGTGAACAGTAATACCCTTATAATTTTTCTTTGTGAAAGTTGTGGATTTTTTCCCTTAGGTGAGAAAGTGGAGATTCAGAAAGAGGAAAAGACTAACGTGGAACAGCAAGCTCATGCATGGCAGAGCTGGAACTCCAATCCGGCTCTTCTCTCTGCTACCACTCTGAACACATGTGCAGTGGGACCAGCTTTGGTTCCGTGGTTCACAAAGTGATTTCATTCAGGGAACAGAAATTCTTGGTCCCAGATTGGGTTGGACAAACAGGACAGGGAAGGCAGATAGTGACGCTGAAACATTCATTCATTCAGCAAATATGGGACGCCTGCTAAGTGCCAGGCCCTGTGCCTGGTGCTTGGGATACATTCACGAAGAAAAGAGACAGGGACTGAGGTCCTCGTGGCGATCACAGCCTAGCAGCGGGTGACATTCGGTAAGCAGAAGCTTTACTTCTGCACTACGTCATGCACTTCTCTCCCTCTCTTGGTTCCTGTGTTTCCACAGCAGAAACTTCGGGTCGTGTTTGGCTCTGCACCCCCCTGCTTTATGTTCTGCTTACTCTCAGCCTCTGCAGCCCCTCCCCCGAGAGGCCCCTCTCGCCACTCCCCGCCAAAATGACAGGGGTGATGGATGGTTCTGCACAGTGTCTGACTGCTTTAGTCTGAGTGTTGGCAGTTGTCAGTGATGGGTATTATTAATCTGATCATTGATAGATTTCAGTATTTGTAGCTTTCTAGCATGGCTTTTACTGGAAGTTGTGTGTGTGTGTGTGTGTGTGTGTGTATGTACACGCGCGCGCATGTTTCCCAGAGTATAGTTTACGATGGCTTTTAACAGGGTTAGGGCGAAAGTGTGAGGTGAGCAGCTTTCTGATCAGGGCTCAATGACATGTACAGGGGAGGTACATTTGAATGGTAAGGCTGGCCCTCTACATATAACTACAGAAAAGAAATGACAGAAGAACACATATTTTTACTATTTTGATTAAACTAGAATTTTAAACAAAATTTTCTTGCCTATATGCCACTTGTAGTGTCTCGAGCCACAGGCTGACTCTTCCGTCTTATCTCTCTGTTATCTGGGAATCTGGGGGAGTTATTCAATTCAAGCCCTACACAATAACTGCTTTTATAACATTTTAAACCGCCTTTCATAAACAATATGTAAGTGGAGTATAAAGAAACCAGGATTCTAAATTTACTAAAAGATCAGCGACTGCTCTTGAGCTTGTTATTGAGATGAATAAAATGCATTCTTTAATCAGGAGTAAAAGGAAGAAATCACATAAAAGCCTAAGTAGCAACTCAAAAATTATTTTCTTGGTTTATTCTATGTTGCAGCTACATAAGCCAACCCTTTTTGTGTGTCCATCAATAAGATATCTGTTGTGCTTTTGTACAAAGAACAAAGAGGCTTTTATCAATTCTCAAAAGTCTGTAGGACAAACCATTCATGCTGTCAAACCCCCTAAAACCCTTTCAGCAAATAATGAAATCCATCAGTGACAAATGTCAACATACTAATTTGTTAAATGCAAAACAAAAGCAACATTCAGACAAGGCGCTTCATTTCATGTTATATCAGCACTCCAATTTGTACCAAGTTTATGGCACCCACGGATCATGCAATATTAAACAGGACTGTATTATAATGACTAAAACTGGAACAATGAACTCTCCTCAGCTAGAATGCTAATAGTGCAGCATAAGAACAGAAACTTGAAAAATAAAATTGAAGTCCTAGAGAAGACTTTAGAACTCACTTAGTGCAATGACCAATCACAGCAAAATGAAATTCTTTTTTTTCCCCCCGAGGAAGATTAGCCCTGAGCTAACATCTGCCAATCCTCTTTTTTTCTGAGGAAGACTGGCCCTAAGCTAACATCCATGCCCAGCTTCCTCTACTATATATGTGGGACACCTGCCACAGCATGTCCGCACCTGGGATCTGAACCAGCGAACCCCAGGCTGCCAAAGCCGAACCTGCACGCTTAACCGCTGCGTCACCAGGCTGGCCACCAAATGAAATTCTTAAAGCCATGATATATAATGAGAGGATTTTCCTGATTTTTAATGTTGATCATAATAAAAAGGACATTTTAACCGAGGCTGTCACATTGCACATTATGGTAGACTTTTTAAAAAGCCTGAAAGAAACAAGACGGTTGGTGATGCCAAGGCACAGGCTCTATCTACAGCGTGAGATAGAGAGCCTTGGAACAGTGTTTCCCTGTCATTTATTTAAAAACAGCTTCAAACGATGCCCAGTGCCCTAAAGCACTGGCAGTGCAAAGTCAGAGACCTAGTGGGCCTGGCACAGGCCAGACACACTTGAGTTCAAATCCTGGCTCAAGTGCATAACTGTGTGACTTCGGGCCAAGTTCTCTACCTCTCTGGACCTCTGTTTCCTCTCTGTAAAATGAACATCACCATCACGCTGCAGGGAAGCGGTAAGAATTTCCAGTGCTGTGCACACTGTTGATACATGACTATCTTGGCCAGCCTTCCCTCAACTCACTTGATTTCACTTCCTTACTTTTGGAGAGATTAATTTAGTTGGGCTTGTGGGTAGCTCAACTGAAGATGCTATAAAGAGCACCATTTGGGATGAAAAGAAGTCTAAATTGAGTAGTTATGGTGTGCAAGCCAAATGGCATCGAATGGCAATTACGAGTGTTTTGGGAGCACTTTAAAAAGTGTATCTAGTTTGGATTTCCATGTATCTGCAACCAATGCAATTACCATAAAGAGCGGGTGAAGACACCACCTGCTGTGCGTGACCACAGGCCCATTGGCTACCACTGTCCCCGTCATGGGGCCTGTTGCTCTGTTACCATCTTTAAAACAGACGCAAACAGGCAGAGCTACTTCAAGGAACCTGAAATGCAAAAAGTTATCACAGAAGATAAAAATGATCTTCCAATTTTCTGCTTTAAATGGCGCGTGCGCATGTGTGCGTGCACGTACGCACACGCACATACACACACACACACACACAAAGTATATTTCCATCTAAGAAAACAGGAAACTGAGAGCCAGAAAATGTTCCTAAATTGTGGTAAAAGAAGTAGATAAACACAACTCTGTAGAAGATAAGTCATACAAATTAGATCACTGATATCCTGTAAACTCCTACCTGCCTGTCTAAGATGCCACTCCTTGTAATTTCTTTTGGATACAATACATTCCCACGCTCCAGTCCCCAAATGGGGGCGTGCTATTGGGGGAGACATCAAACAGCTGCTGTGTTTCACCCCCACAGTGACCTGCGCTTTAGCAGCTGACCCTGCTCACCCCCCCACTCTGGATGTGCTTGCTGAGTTGAAGCAGAGCACACAAGCAAGATCCAGCCAGCTTCGTTATTCTCCTTTGTCACCTTCTAAACATCAAACATTATTCACACTGAACCCTATTAACCCCTTTTCACCCCTTTCTATATATATGTGTGTAAGAAATATTAAATGACATATTCACTGGGAAACTAAAACATGTCTTTCTTAACTGCTTAAACACTCAGCTAATTAACAGCACACACAAGTCAACTCTAAGTTCTTGATACTCAAAGACCAGGACCATCAGCCTCTCCGGGGAGCTTATTAGAAATGAAGAGTCTTGGCCCTATCTCAGAACTGCTGAATCAGAATCTGCATTTTAACAAGAACCACCGTTGATTCATATGCATGTTAAAGTTTTAGAAGCATTTTAAGTGAAAGTGGTCAAAGAGGCTAGTTTTTGTATGGTTTTGTTTTGTTTTTCGTCTTGTGGACAGCAAAAGGTGTGAGGAACACTGAGAAGCAGGGGGTAAGTCCTAAGGATTCAGGGTTAAAGCTCACATTTAACAACCATAAGGTTAACACTTGCCATACATGGAACACTGGGCCAAGTGGAAGGGGTCTAAGTATGAATAAGCACAGGGTGTGGCCTCCCATTTGAAATATTCACTGTCCTCTCAACATAAGAAAGGCCATGTGAGACAGCCAACATCATACTCTACGGGGAGAAGCTGAGAGCTTGTCCTCCAGCACCAGGAACAGGATAAGCATGCCCACTCTTGCCACTGTTTTTTAACATAGTATTGGAAGCCATAGGCAAATCAATTAGGCAAGAGAAAGAAATAAAAGGCATCCAAATTGGAAAGGAAGAAGTAAACCCGTCATTATTTGCAGATGACATATGATATATAGAAAACTCTAAATACTCCATTGAATACTCCATTAAATACTGCATTAAAAACTGTTATAACTAAACAATGAATTCAGTAAAGTTGCAGGACACAAAATCAATATATATAAATCAGTTGTGATTCTATATACTAATAACGAACTATCAGAAAGAGAAATTAAGAAAACAATTACAAGTACACCAAAAAGAATAAAATACGTAGGAATAAATTTAACAAAGGAGGTGAAAGATCTCTACAGTGAAAACTCTAAGACATTGATGAAAGAAATTGAAGAAGACACAAATAAATGGAAAGATATTCTGTGCTCTTGGATTGGAAGCATACTGTTAAAATATCCATACTACCCAAAACAGTCTGCAGATTCAATGCAATCCCTATGAAAATTCCTATGGCATTTTTCACAAAAATAAAACAACTAATCCTAAAATTTGTATGGAACCACAAAAGATTCTGAGTAGCCAAAGGAATCTCAAGAAAGAAGAACAAAGCTGGAGGCATGACGCTTCCTGATTCCAAACTATGTTACAAAGCTACAGGAATCAAAATACTATGGTACTGGTACAAAAACACATCCATAGACCAACGGAACAGAATAGAGAGCCCGGAAATACACTCATGCATGTATAGTCAATTAATTTATGACAAAGGACCCAAGAATATACAACAGAGAAAGGATAGTCTCTTCAATAAATAATGTTGAGAAAACTGAATGGCCACATGCAAAAGAATGAAACTGGGGGGCTGGCCCCTTGGCCGAGTGGTTATGTTCGCGCGCTCCGCTGCAGGCGGCCCAGTGTTTCGTTGGTTCGAATCCTGGGCACGGACATGGCACTGCTCATCAAACCACGCTGAGGCAGCGTCCCACATGCCACAACTAGAAGGACCCACAACGAAGAATATACAACTATGTACCGGGGGACTTTGGGGAGAAAAAGGAAAAAAATAAAATCTTTAAAAAAAAAAAAAAAAAGAATGAAACTGGAGCACTATGTTACAACATACACAAAAATTAACTCAAAATGAATTATAAACTTGAATGTAAGATCTGAAACCATAAAACTCCTAGAAGAAAACATAGGCAAAAAGCTCCTTGATATTGGTCTTGGCAATGATTTTGTAATTTAACACCAAAAGCAAAGGCAAAAATAAATAAGTGGGACTACACTATACTGAAAACCTTCTCCACAGAAAAGGAAGCTTCAACAAAATGAAAAGCAACCTACCAAATGTGAGACAATATTTGCAGATCATATATCTGATAAGGGGTTAATATCCAAAATATATAAAGAACTCATACAACTCAATAGCAAAAAACCACCCCCCAAACAATCAAATTAAAAAATGGGCAGAGGATCTGAATAGACATTTTTCCAAAGACATAGAGACGGCCAACAGGTATATGAAAAGGTGTTCAACATCACTAATCATCAGGGAAAATGCAAATCAAAACCACGAGATACCATCTCACATCTGTTAGAATGGCTATTATCAAAAAGACAAGAAATAACAAGCATTGATGAGGATGTGGAGAAAAGGGCACTCTTGCGCACTGTTACAGGGAATGTAAATTGAGGCAGCCACTATGGAAAACAGTATGGAGGGTCCTCAAAAAATTAAAAATACAAATACCAAATGATCCAGCAAGTCCACTTCTGGGTATTTATTCAAAGAAAACAAAAACACTAATGCAAAAAGTTATATGTACTCCCATGTTCACTGCAACATTATTTATAATAGCCAAGACATGGAAACAACCTAAGTGTCCATTGATATGGACGGATGAATGGATAAAGAAATTATGGTACATATATACATAATGGAATATTATTCAGCCGTAAAAAGAAGGAAATTCTGCCATTGGCAACAACATAGACGGACCCTGAGAGCATTATGCTAAGTGAAGTAAGTCAGACAGAAAAAGACAAATATTGTATGATTTCACTTATATGTGGAATCCAAAAAAACCAAATAAACTCAGAGATAAAGAGAACATATTGGTGGTTGTCAAAGGGAGGGGGTGGGAGTGGGCAAAATGGGCGAAGGTGGTCAAAGGTGCAAACTTCCAGTTATAAAATAAATAAGTCCTAGGGATGTAGTGTAATTATGGTGTCTATAGTTAAGAAATAATACTGTATTGTGTATTTGAAAGTTGCTATGAGAGTAAATCTCAAAAGTTTTCATTATAAGAAAAAAAATTTGTAACTATGTGTGGTAATGGTAATGGGTATTAACCAGACTTACTGTGGTGATCATTTCACAATATATACATATATCGAATCATTATAGTATACACCTGAAAATAATATAGTATTATGTTAGTTATAACTCAATTAAAAAATAAAAATAAAGAAATGAAACATTCACTATTCTGTATTATACTATAGTAGGTTACTGAAATAATGAAAGAATGTATTGAGGGGGTGTGGGGGCACAGAGGAGCAGGCAATCAATTCTTTTTTAATTTGAGAAAATCTTAATACTTTACTTTTTGTCATTCCCCATTAAAAAGTAGAAGGTGCCATAAATACAAGTCAACGCCACATGAGTCAGGGAAGATTATGAAATTTTTATTTCCTGTTTATTGACAGTAGGTACCAAATTCTACTTGTTTTTATAATATCTCCCACTTAACCACTCACTGCAGTGATGTTTCACACTATTTACTCAACTTTGCAGGAATTAGAAATAGAAACCCAAGTAGTAACCACTTCTTGACAGGAGGGAATACTGGAAGGGTCAATTTTGCCAAGATCTGAGAGAAAGTGGGCTAATCCAAGCATGCAGTTTCTGTAGGAAAGACTTGAGCAAGGTCTAAAAAACGGGGCACCTGAAAAGCCACCCACTTAACTTGTGAGTCAGACCGATCCTCACTGCGAAGCTTCCTGATGTTGTTTAAAGTCAGTTCCTGGAATCTCAGATATATCCAGAACTCAGAGCTACGGAGAAAACACACTCTGAGGCCAAATATAGATAACATTTGGATTATCTATACTCCTCACTCTCCTTGCTTAGGGGGAAAACCTGACAATTGACTAAGATACAGATATACAAAGAAAAATGTTTCAAACAATTATCAGTATTGAGTACTATCCTAGAGATGATGGTTTGTCTCCTACCCAAGTATCATAAAACACTTTCCTAATGCAATATGAAAGGAACAGTGAGAAATGGAGAAGAAGATGACGATAATGTAAGAGATTCTCCCAAGAGAGGGATGCACAGGAAGACCTGAAAGGCTCAGAAATGATGAGAAAAAGCAGCTCAGCATCACCTCCATGAGGGGTGAAGGACCACCAGCTCTCAATAAGATAGCATCAGGACCTGAGGATAATATTGTTTTGCCCTTGAATCTACTCTTGGTGAAGAATGTTGAAATGACAACAAAGGATTTAGAATATGACATAAACTTAGTTGATAAAGCAGCAGCAAAATTTGAGAAGATTGACTCCAATTTTGAAAGAAGTGCCACTGTGGGTAAAGTGTTATCAAACAGTATCGCATGCTACAGAGAAATGGTTCGTGAAAGGAGAGTCAGTCGATGTGGCAACCTTCATTTTAAGAAATTTCCATGGCCATCCCACCTTCAGCAACCACTGATCAGTCAGCAGCCATCAACATGGAGGGAAGCCTCTCCATCAGCAAACATATTACAACTCGCTGAAGGCTCAGATGATGGTTAGCATTTTTAGCAATAAATTCTTTTTAAATTAAGGTAATATATATTGTCTTTTTTAGACATAATGCTATTGCACACTTAATAGACTACAGTATAGTGTAAACATAACTTCTATATGCACTGGGAAACCAAAAAATGTGTGTGACTTGCTCTATCGCAATATTCACTTTATTGCAGTGGTCTAGAACTGAACTTGCAATATTTCCAAGGTATGCTGTATATATTTGCTGGAAAAAAAGGCAACACATACTAAAGTCTGCTTTTGGTTAAATTTATTTTAAATCAGTGTGTTAATTCTAGTCAGAGACAGTAATTTGAGACTGAAGCAACGTAAGGTTTAAAATTTTGTAAAGCTTATTGAAAAGGTTATCTGTATTTGTTCCTATTTTTGGTTTTTGTAATTTTAATAATTAATAAGGTAACAAAAGTCTCAGTGTAAAAAATTAGCACAGGAAAAGTAAAATTCTCTTCTCATCAGTCCTCCACTTGAATCTTTCGCCTCCAAGATAACTACTGTTAAAAGCTCTTTATGAGTCTTTCCAGAAAATATTTTCAGGTATATAGCACAAATGCATGATGGACACTGCATCTTGTTTTGGACATTGATCCTGTATCTGGAGCTTCTCCCACATGAAGTTCTACCTTATTCCCTCTACAGGCTGCAGAGAATTCCACAATGGGGTGGCAGAATACATTTATCCTGGCCCCTACTAATAGACACTTAGGTGGTTTCTAGAGTTTTGTTTTCACCAACAATGCTGAAGCGAACATTCTTGCCCATTTACCCCCCAATACTTTGGTGAAATTCCTAGCAGTGGAAGTGCTGAGAATGCTTTTGAAATTTTGGTAAATATTGACAAATTGCCTTCAAAGAAGTTACACCAATTTCTCTTCCCACACAAAAAATAAGCCAGGTTCATTTGCCCACTATTTTGGAGGAGGGGATTATATTTTCATTTTGGGGAGAGAAATTTAAAAATATATTTGTTAGGACACCTTATAAAATAAGAAAGTCAGCCCCTTATTTGTCATGTTTTGCAAATATTCCCCCTCCCCCATTTGTTTTATTTCTTTTGGTCTTATGACATTTACTTCAATAAATAAGTTTAAAATTTTGATGTAAACATGTTTACCACTACTTCTCTTTATGGCTTCTGGATATATTGTCTGACTCTAAAAAGTTTCTCACATTTTAAGAGCATAAATAAACTTATTCATGTTTGTTTACTACTGTGGTTTGATTTTTTTTTTTTACATTTAATGTTTGATCTGGATTTTTGTGAAAGAAATATGGTATGCAGCTAAATTTCCAAGTTGCTTATCAGTTATTTCAATAACGTTTTTCGATCAATCCATCTTTTCCTCACTGATTTGAAAGGCCACCTTTATCATATGAAAAATTCCAAATGTATTTGAATCAATTTCTGAGTTCTATTCTGTCCCATTTCCAGTGCTTAGTTCCCTTCCAGTAACAAACTGTTCTGATTAAGGTATCTTTGTAACATGTTTTAATGTTTGATAGAACTAGGACCCTTTATTAATCTTAAAATGTTTTTCCCCATTCATGCTCATATGTTTATTTTTTCAGATGACCTTTAGTATCTTCTTCTTACTTTTCTAAAATATACATTTATATGTTCATGATCTGGGAAATTTATTGAGGCCAATCTATATACTTTATTATATTTTACATTCAATTTTTATTTTTATTTAAATAAACTTTTTACTTTAGAATAGTTTTAGATTTATTGAAAAGTTGTGAAGATAATACCCCACATCCAGTCTCCCCTACTGTTAACACCTTACATTATTAATTAGTATGATACTTACATCAAAATATATCATACTGATAATACAATGACCCAATATTAATACATTATTATTAAAGTCCATAGTTTATTCAGATTTCCTTGGTTTTGACTAAATGTCCTTTTTCTGTCCCAGGTTTCCATTCAGGACCACATTACATTTACTCGTCATGTCTCCTTAGTCTCCTCTTTGTTGTGACAGGTTCTCAGACTTCCCTTGTTTTCGATGAACTTGACAATTTTGAGGAGGTAAAATACTGGTCAGTTATTTTACAGAACGTCCTTTAGTTTGGGTTTGTGTGATGTTTGCCTCATAGTTAGACAGAGGTAAAAGGTTTTTAGGAGGAAGAGCACAGACATCAAGTACCCTTCTCATCATATCATATCAAAGGACAAGCTCAAAGAACATGCTATTAACATTGTTGATTGACCTTGACCGTGGGGCTAAGGTGGGAGTAGTGTTGTCAGGCTTCTCCACTGTAAAGTGACTCTTTTTCCCCCTTTCCATCCCATACCCTTTGGAAGGAAGTCACCATGCACAGCCCACACTTAAGGAGTAGGGCATTATGATAGCCTCCTTAATGGGGGAGTTTCTAAATACAGTATTTGGAATTCTGCACAGGAGATTTGTCTATTCTCCCCCATTTATTTATTTATTCAATTACTTATATATTTCAGTACAAACTCATAGGTTTTATTTTATACTTGGGTTATAATCTAATACTGCATCATTTGTTGATTGCTCAAATCATTCCAGGTTTCGCCAGTGGGAACTCTTTCAGTTGGCTCCTGCGTCCCTTTGACACATCCACATCTCTGTCAGGGGTTTTTACTGTTTTCAGTACTTTGCTTTCTAGCATTACAGGATTCTATAGGCTTATCTTGTATATTCCCTCCTCCAGTCCTAGAATCAGCCATTCCCCCCAGGGAATCTTGGTTTCTTTTTTTGGAAAATATTATTGGAAATCAAGATCTGGATGCTGGGTGTAATCTTTGCTGTCGGGATTTCTTTGCTTCTAGGTCCTCTGAGCTGACAGAACAATAAAATAAATGTGTGTTTACTAACTGGTGTATATACACATACTTTTATATGCATCCATCTGTAGTTATATTATTTAGTATCATTTTTAAGTCCCTCCGCCACCAACTCAACCCATATCCTACTGATACTTTAATTGGTATCGAATTGAATTTACAGATTACTTGGGGGTTTTTTTTGTAAGAGCTTAATGTAAAATAAGTAACAATTAGAAATATTTTTATATGTCTATCATTTTTCTTCTCTTATGATCCTCAAGCAAGTTTAGGTTTTTCATATGTTTCTACACATATTTCTTAAGTTTATTTCAAGAAATATTTTGTGTGTCTGCTTCTCTAAATGAGAGCTCTTCTTCCACTATAACTTTTTATTGTTTGTAAAGTAGAAAATTAGTGATTTTTTTTAAAGAAATTTATTTTATAACCATCCATCTTGGGTTTCCTATGTATCTTCTGCAAATAATAACAATTCTGCTTCCCCCTTGCAATAATTATATCTCATATTTGTTTGTCTTCTTTATTTGTATTGTCTAGAACATAGATGGGCAAACTTTTGCTATAAAGGGCCAGACAGTAAATATTGTGGGCTTTATCATATACAGCCTCTGTCACAACTACTCAGTTCTGCAATTGTAGTGTGAAAGCAGTCATAGACAAAATGTTAATGAATGGGCAATACTGTGTTCTAATAAAACTTTATTTACAAAAACAGGCAGTTGGCCCACAGGTGGTATAGTTTATCAGACATTGCTCTAGAATCCAAATTATGTTACATGATGATGTTGACGGCGGGTACCTTGTCTTGTTTTAATCTTCACTTTAAACAGAATGCTCTTGATTTTCACTATTAAGCATAATGCTAGCTTTCAATTACAAATATGCACACACATACACGTAGTTTAAATAACGTTAAAGAAATATCCATCTTGTCCTATTTTCACTAAAAGTATTTATTAGGAATATCGTTGAATTTTGCTAACTGCCTTTTTTTGCAACTACTGAGCTTTGACATCTTTCACCCATAAATTTAGTAAGTTACGTCAATACATTTCTTAAGATGGAACCATTCTTACACTTTTGGTCTAAAACTTGCCTGGTTTTGGTTTATCATGCTTTATATATTAGTGAATTATTTTTGTTAATAGTTAGAATTATTTTTGTTAATAGTCTACGTATGATTTTTCCGTTGCCATTCACAAATAAGAGTAGTTTGTAGTATGTTATTATTTTAACCTGTCAGGTTATGTTATCAGTATTTTGTTGTCTTCTTAAATATAATTCGAAAGGCTCACTTTCTACAGAAATATTTTTATGATTAGGGCTTACCTGTTTATTGACATTTTGAGCCAATTCAGCTATGAAAAATCCACCTGCGTCTAGTGTTTTTCCAGGGAAAACTCTTTGATAACTTTCTCTCTTTCTTTCATGGATATATTTATTTAGGTTGTCTAATAATCGTTCTTCTAGTATCAATTTTTGGTGATTCATATGTTCTCAGAAAATAATTTATTTCACGCAGTTTGTCAAAATTATTTGTTGAAAAGTTGACAAAGTACTATTTACGATTCTTCCAATTTCCTCTGCATCTGTTGTTGTTTGCCATTTTTCGTTTCTAATCTTCTGTATTTGTGAGTTCCTCCCTTTCCCCTCTTAATTAAGCTAGCCAACATCATCTCTGTTTTATTGGTTTTGGCAAAAAATCAACTTTTGGAGGCATTTATCAATTCTGGTTTTCTTTTTCATGCTTTCTAATTAATTCATGTCTGCTTTGATGTTTATTTCCTCTGTGTTCTTTAGATTGATTTTACTGTTGTTCTCTGAACTCTTAGAAACTAATTTGGGCTATGAAATTTGCATCAAGAACAATTTTAGTGGCACCCTTTGGATTGAGCTATATGGTGTTTTCACATATGTATTTTTCTAGATATTCTGTAGTCTAGGTTTAATTTCTTCTGTGATGCAAAGGTGAGAGAGGTTTTTTGGAGGGGAGAGGGTTATTGTTCCTCTTTCAGTCTTCCCTAATTTTATTATTTTATTGCATTGGGGTTAGAGATAGTCTTATTTCTACTTCTGAGGAACCGATCAACATTTTTACTAAGTCCTCAGATATGATTATCAACAAATGTTCCATGAACATTGTTAAATTTCTAAAGCAGACAATTACACATTTTACATTTTTCTCGCTAAGAGTAGTGTAAAGTTGCTTCTGCATTACTGGTTTCTTAAGAGCAAGATATCAACGTTATTCATTTTATATCTCTAATACCTGGTCCTGTGCTTGGCACACAGTTGTTGTTCAGTAAATGGCTGCTGAATGAATGAATGAGGGAGCACTGCCTATATTCAGTGGGTTTATTTTTCTGAGGTTAACTGGCTCTGGACAGTGTCTCCTCACACCGGTACCAGACTGATGGATTACTAAGCCATTCATTTCACAGGGAGCCATGGTAAAATGAGTCAATAAAAAAGTTAAAACAGGATTTGCAAGTTGTTAAAAACCTGGTTTATATTCTTCTCTTTTCTTAAATGTCCTCTCATCTGCTCATTTTATACTCCTTTTCTAAACTTTAAGTCTTGACTCATCCATGAAACAAGGCCATCTGAGTTCACTGACTCTCGTCTCTCTACTCTTGTGACCTTCATTGACTAGGCTCATTTTGGCACGTGATCTAAAGGGTCTTACATTGTTATCCAGCTGTTTTATGTGTCTTGCCTTCCTGGTAAAACTATAAACTCCTTGAGAATCTTACATTCCTTTCTATCCTACAATGCACCCAGAAGAGTGTTTAATAAACGCCTGCTGTATCAACAAGAGAAACAAATGCCTTGGTTGACATACTATCACATCATGGTCTTGTGACCTTAGCTACATAATTTCACATCCCTAGGCCTCAGTTTTCCATAAGGGCACACTAACGCCCTTTCAAATTTAAGAAATGCAACAGTTTTTGTGATATTCTACAAAGGAGAGAGAGAGGCAATCACATTAAGAAAATTGCATTAAACATGTCCAGTTGGCCAAGTGACAATAGCACCATCGTTCTACACAGAAGTCAGCAACCACCCTGCTCGATGGTTTCTTTCTCCTCCACCCTCCGAATGTGGCCATCCTCAGCGCTCACTCCACCTTCTTGCTCCACTCACTCAGAGAACGCCAGCTGTCACCAACACGTATCTCTCAGATCTGCTCCCTCTGGGCCCACCTCTCCTGAACAGCTGTACACAGTCTGCTAACTATCTGTCAGACACTGTTCTTCTGGGTGTTGTGCTGGTTGATCACATTAAATTCACTTAAGCTCATACCTTGACTCCCCTGCCCCCTACCCCGCAACCAATCTGTTCCCGTGACATCCCTACTTGTATTTAAGGCTCAGCCATTCTCTTCAGAGACATTTTTGGTCCCACTCCTTATCCTCAACTCCCACAGTCAATCAGTTGTCAAGTCATCAAGAATCCACCTATCCACCATCTGGAATCCGTTCTTTCTTTGCTATTCCCATTGTTACCACCCTACCAAGGTTTGCACCACCCCCTTCTTAGGATCACTCTAATTACTTCATAACTAACCAGTTTCTATATGACCCAACCTATCCTATACAATATTGCCAAACTAATCTTCCTACAATAGAGTTCAATAGTACAGGATTGATTAATGGCCTTTCGTGTCTCTGTCAGCTTAATTAACCAACCAATCAATCACAACTAATTCTCCATGTCTTTTCCAAAACAATTTGATGTAGGACTTAAAGAGATTCATTAGGAGCAGCAGTAGAATCGTCTTCAGAACTGCCTTGCAGCGAAACTGGACTCACTTCTGACCTCTGTAATATACTACCAGTGTCCTTGGGCAAATTAGTTAACTATTCTGTTTCTTCAGTTAAAAAACAAAAGGACAATAATAATAATAATGACTAACACTTAATGAGTACTTATTAATGTGAGGTACTATACTAAGTGATTTATATGTATTAAACCACTTTAATCCTCGGCCTTCCCTATGGGATAGATATTGCTTTGATCCTTATTTTTCAGATGAGGAAACTTGGGTTCAGAGAGGTTAAGTAACTTGCCCAAGGGGCTACTGCTAGTAAATGGTGAAGTTGAGGCCTAGAACTCAGGTCTCACTGACACCAGAGATTGTGTCTGAAGTTTTGGGGGTTTTTTATTGCATTAAGTTTTGCATACAACAGAATGAACAGATCTTAAGTACACAGTTTGATGGGTTTTGACAATCAAATACACACGAGAGATTACCACCGAAATCAAGATATAGAACATTCTTCCAGTCAACCTCCACCCTTACCCCAAAGACAACTGTTCTGAGTTCTAGCGCATGGATTAATTTTGCCTGTTCTTGAATTTCATGTAAAAGGAAACATACAGTATATATTCTTTTGTATCTGGCTTCTTTTGCTCAACATAATGTTTTTGATATCCATGTTGTGTCATTAAGTAGTTGATTCCTTTTTATTGCTGAGCAGTTTTTCACTGTACTAATATAGCACAATTTGTTTAGGCATTCTCCCACTAGGTTGCTTCCAGTTTGGGGCTATTAAGAATTAGGCTGCTATAAATATTTTTGTACAAGTCTTTTTGTGGATATATTTTCATCTTTTTTGGATAAATTCTCTGGAGTGGGATTGCTGGGTCATATGATAGTGTATTTTTAACTTTATAGGAAACTACCAAAAAGCTTTTCAAAGTGGCTGTACCATTTTACACTTCCACCAGTAATGGATGAGAGTTCTAGACGCTCCACATACTTGCTAACATTTGGTGAAACAAAATAACATTTTATTTTAGTCATTCTTACCCACCCATCAGCCATTCTTGTGGGTATAAACGGTATCTCAGAGTGGTTTGACTCTGCATTTTCCTGTTGACTGGTGATTTTGTATACCTTTTCATGTGCTTATTGACCATTTATAAATCTTGCCCTTTTTTGGTGAGGTGATTACTCAAGTCTTTTACTATATTTCAAACTGGGTTATTTGTCTTCTTTATATATTCTGAATATAAGACCTCTGTAATGTGAATATTTTGTTTAGTCTGCAGCAACCTAGTTATTTTCAAACATTCGTAATCAGAATTTTTAATTTATTAATTTTATCATTTATGGTTAATGATTTTTATGCCCTAAGAAATCTGTGTGTACTCCAAGGTCAGGAAAATATTTTATATTTTCTTCTAGAAGACTTATGGTTCTAGTTTTCATATCTAGATCTACAATCTATCTCAAATAATTTTTGTGTATGGAGTAAGGTAGGGGTTGAAGTTCATGTTTCCATAATGATATCTAATTTTTTCAGCCCCACTTCCCCCACAGATTTCACTTGCAATCTTTGTGAAAAACCAATTGGCCATAAGTGTATGGGTTAATTTCTAGATTCTATATCTGCTCCACTGACTTATTTGTCATCCTACGGCAATACTACCCTGTGTTTGGCTTCCACTGTTTCTGAGAAAAGGTCTGCCATCATTTCTTTCTTTTTTTTTTTTTCCTAAGATTGGCACCTGAGCTAACAACTGTTGCCAATCTTTTTTTCCTGCTTTTTCTCCCCAAATCCCCCCAGTGCATAGTTGCATATTGTTTTTAGTTGTGGGTCCTGCTAGTTGTGGGATGTGGGATGCCACTTCAGCATGGCCTGATGAGTGGTGCCATGTGCATGCCCAGGATCCGAACTGGTGAAACCCTGGACTGCTGAAGCAGAGTGTGCGAACTTAACCACTTGGCCATGGGGCCAACCCCATCTGCCATCATTTCTAATGATGTTCCCCTGAATGCAATGTGTCTTTTTAATCTGGCTGCATTTTAGATATTCTATTTATCTTTGATATTTAGCTTTCTGACATAACATACTTAGGTGTAGTTCTGTTTGTAGTTTGTTATCCTCCTTGTGGTTTGCTGAGCATCTTAGATCCGTGGGTCAATTTCTTTGATAAATTTTGTAAAATCCTTGGCTATTATCTCTGTGAATATTTTGTTTTTGCATTCTCTCTCTCTTTTCCTTGTGGGATTCCAACTACGTATGTGTCAGACAATTTGATAATGTCTACAGTTCTAAGATATTCTGTTCAGTGTTTTCATTCTTTTTTTCTCTATATGCTTCATTTTATTTCAGATAAATTCTATTGACTTGTCTTCAAGTTCACTGATCCTTTCTTCTGTGTGTCTACTCTGTTATTTATCCCATTATATAAATCTGTCATTTACGATATTTTTTATTTTTGGAATTAGTTCTTTCTTATAGCTTTCCTTTTTTTCTTTACTGATATTCCCCATCAATTCTTATACATTATTTACATTTCATACTAGGTCTTTCAGCATATTTATAATAGTTATTTTAAAGTCCTTGTTTGCTAATTCCAACATTGAGTTTTTGGTGGTCTGCTTCCAGTAACTGACTTTTTTCTTGATTTGGGGTCACATGTTCCTTTTTCTCCACATGGCTGCCTGTCTTCTTTCCTTCTTTCCTTTCTTTTAATTTTGTTTTTCACTGTATACTCAAATGAAGGTAAAAGAAAAGTAAAAACTAAAGTAGATAGTATTTATCCCAGGCAAAGGTATGCCTCTTCCTTTATCAGGCCAAGTCAATACAGGCATATCTCAGAGACATTGCGGGTTCAGTTCCAGACCACTATAATAAAGCAAATATTGCAATAAAGCAAGTCACTTGAATTTTTTGGTTTCCCATTGCATACAAAAGTTATATTTACACTATACTATAGTCTATTAAGTGTGCAATAGCATTGTGTCTAAAAAGCAATGTACATACTTTAATTAAAAAAATACTTCATTGGGGCCGGCCCAGTGGTGCAGCAGTTAAGTTCACATGTTCCGCTTCAGCATCCTGGGGTTCCCCAGTTCGGCTCCTGGGTGTGGACCTATGCAACGCTTGTCAAGCCATGCTGTGGCAGGCATCCCACATATAAAGTAGAGAAAGATGGGCACAGATGTTAGCTCAGGGCCAGCCTTCCTCAGCAAAAAGAGGAGGACTGGCAGCAAATATTAGCTCAGGGCTAATCTTCCTCAAAAAAAAAAAAAAACTTTATTGCTAAAAAGTGCTAACCATCATCTGAGCCTTCAGTGACACAAAATCTTTTTGCTGGTAGAGGGTCTTATTTTAAAAAAGCAACATCTGACAAGCACAGTAAAGCAAAGTGCAATAAAATGAGCTCTGTCTGTAGAGCCTGTAGCCAAACTGTGGCCAGGTTGTTGCAGTTTTAGTCTGATTCAGTTCACCACTGGCTTCCAAAAGTTTTGAAGTTAGGATCATTACTTTATCCTCAGTAGAGCCAACTCCAGGAAGAATCAGAAGCTGGAATTATCTTGCAAGGATTGTAAAGCAGCTGCCATCAAAAAATGCTTCAACGATCAATTAAAAATTCTCTTGGAGCAAAAGAAAAAGTAGAAAATCTGAATAAATAAAAAGAAGTTATAAAACATAGAACCAAATGGAAATTATAGAGCTGATAAATACAGTAACTGACATTAAAATCTCACTGGATGGATGTGACAGTGGAATGGAGATAACAGGATAGAATCAGTGAACTTGAAGGCAGATCCATAAAATTTACTCAGTTTGAACAACAGTAAGAAAATAGATTAAAAAATAAACAGTTTCAGGGTTCCGCAGGAAAATAAGAAAATATCTAAGATTCATATTGTCAAAGTCTCAGAAGGAGAGGAGGAAAAGTGGTACTAAAAAGTGTTCAAAGAAAAATGACTGAAAACTCCCCAAATCTGGCAAAAGACATAAACCTACAGTTTCAACAAGTTGAGCAAATCCCCAAAAAGATAAACCCAAAGAAATCCACACCAAGATAAATCATAAGTAAACTTCTAAAACCAAAGAGAAAGAAAAACATCTTGACAACAGAGAGAAATGACACTATCTATAAGGAACATAACTCAAACGGCAGTGGTTTGCTCATGTGAAACCACGCAAGCGGAAAGGAAGCAGCACAACAGTTCAAGTGCCGAAAGAAATGCCAACCCTGAATCCCACATACAGTGAAACTATCTTTCAGGAATAAAAGGGAAATAACGACATTCTCAGGTAAAAGAAAATTAAGAGAATTTGTTGCTGGCACACCTACTCTCAGAGGATGACTAACAAAAACTCTTGCAACAAAAAGAACATGATAACAGAAGAAGGTTGGGACATTCAGAACGGAAAGAAGAATAGAATGGGTAAAAATAGAAGCAAACATACACTGTCCTTCACTTCATGTGTTTCTTTAATCTTTTTTTTGGTGAGGAAGATTGGCCCTGAGCTAACATCTGTTGTCAATCTTCCTCTTTTTTTTCCTCCTTTTTCTCCTCAAAGCCCCAGTACATAGCTGTATATCCTAGTTGCAAGCCATTCTAGCTCCTCTATGTGGGATGCTGCTACAGCACGGCTTGATGAGCAGCGTGCAGGTCTGCGCCAAGGATCCAAATTGGTCAACCCTAGGCTGCCGAAGTGCAGCACACAAACTTGACCACTCAGCCAAGGGGCTGGCACCTCTTTAGTCATATTGAATGGTTGGAGCAAAAGCTATACCACCACCTGATGTGGTACTCAATGTATGTAGAGGAAATATTTAAGACAAAATATATTTTACAAGTGGGGAAGGTAAAAGGACCTAAATGTAAGGTTTCTCCACTTCAGTTGAAGGAGTAAAACATCAACAACAGTAGGCTGTGATAAATTACATATGTAAATGGTATCACGTAGAGAAACCACTAAAAAACTATAAAAAATGGTATACTCAAAAACATTATAAATAATCAAAATGAAAGGCAAGAAAAAAGAAACAGAGGAATGACAGAAGAACAAACATAAAACAAATAATAAAATGGTAGTCTCAAGCCCTGACATGTCGATAATCACATTAGATGCAGATGGTCTAAACACAACAATTAAAAGACAAAACCCAACTCAACTACAGGAGAAAGTGTCTACAAAAACTTCCTTAACACATAACAACATAGGTAGGTATTTTAAACCTACCAATGTTTAAATAAAATGATAGATAAAAGATATATCATGCAAACATGAATTTAAAAAGCAGGAGAGGGGCCAGCCCCATGGCCGAGTGGTTGAGTTCATGCACTCTGCTTCGGCACCACAGGGTTTCGCTGGTTTGGATCCTGGGCACAGACCTAGTACTGCTCATCAGGCCACACTGAGGCGGTGTCTCACATAGCAGAGCCAGAAGGACCTAAAACTGGAATATACAACTATGTACTGGGGGCTGTAGGGAGAAGAAGAAGAAGGGAAAAAAAAAAAAAAGCAGGAGTGACTATAATAATATCAGATAAAGTAGACTTCAGAGCAAAGAAAAATACAAGGGACAAGAGTATTAATGTACCAAGAAGAAATAGCCATCTTAAATGTGTATGCACCAAACTACAGAGCTTAAAATTAAAAGTACAAAGGAGCCAGTCCAGCAGCATAGTAGTTAAGTTTGCATGCTCTGCTTTGGCGGCCTGGAGTTTGTGAGTTTGGATCCGGGCACAGACCTACACACTGCTCATCAAGCCATGATGTGGTGGCATCCCACATACAAAAAAATAGATGAAGATTGTGCACAGACGTTAGCTCAGGGCCAATCTTCCTCACCAAAAAAAAGGAAGAAAAAAATTTAAAAGTACATGAAGCAAAATTTGATAAAAGTTGAAAGGATGAATAAGTAAATCCACAATTGTAGTTGGTTACTTCAACACTCTATTTTCAGCAATTGATAGAACTACTAGATAAAAAAGCAGCAAAAATCTAGAAGAATTGAACACCATCAACCAACAGGATCTAATCTGACACTTATAGAACATTTTACTCAACAAGGGCAGAATACATACTCTTTTCAAACACCACGGAACATTCCACAATGGACCCTGGGTCACAAAATGACTATTAAGAAATTTAAAAGAATCAAAACCATACAGAGTATATCCTCTGACCATAATGGAATAAAACTAGAACTCAATAAGAGAAAATCTCCAAACACCTGGAAATTATACAACACCCTTCTAAACAGTCCATGGGTCAAAGAGGAAGTCTCAAAGGAAATTAAAAAAACAAAAAGAACTGAACGAAAATGAAAATATCAAAGTTTGTGGGATGCAGCTAAAGCAACGGCTGAGAGGCAAATATATACACTGACTGCTTATATCAGAAAGGAGGAAAGATCTCAAATCAATAAGCTAAGTCCCTACCTCAAGAAACTAGGAAAAGAGGAGCAAAATAAACCCACAACAGGAAGAAGGAAGGAAATATTAAAGATCATAAATCAGTGAGACTCAAAACTGTCAACACTCAACATTAAAATTCAAACAATCCAATCAGAAAACAGGCAAAAGACATGCACTGACATTTCATTGAAGAGAATAGATATACAGATGGCAAATAAGCACAGGGAAAGATACTCAACATCACTAGCCATTAGAGAAGTGCAAATTAAAACTACAATGCTATATCACTATATACCTATCAGACTGGCTAAAATAAAAAATACTGCTAATACTAAATGCTGGTGAGGATGTAGAAAAACTTGATCCCTCAAATATTGCTGGTAGGAATATAAAATGGTATAGCCTCCTGGGAAATAATTTGGCAGTTCCCTTTGAAACTAAAAATGTATTTACCATATGACCCAACAATTGTACTGCCTTGTACATTTATCTGGAGAAATGAAAACTTATTTTCATACAGAAATTTATACACGAATGTTCACAGCAGCTTTATCTGTAATAGCCAAATAGTGGAAACTACCCAAATGTCTTTCAGTGGTGAAAAGTTAAACAAACTACAGTACATTCATACCATGGAATTCTACTCAGCCATAAAAAGGAACAAACTACTGATATACACAACAAATTGGATGAACCTCAAGGAAATTATGCTGAATGAAGAAAGCTAATTTCAAAATGATACATATTGTATAATCCAATTTATATAACATTGTGAAATAACATAATTATAGAAAAAGACAACCTATTTGTCAGAGGTTAGGATCAGGGGAGGAGCAGGTGCAGCTTTAAAGGGGGAGTGAGGGAGCCTTGTCACGATGGCATAGTTTATCTTAATCGTGGTGGTGCCTACATGTGGTGATGGAAGCTACTTACAGAATAAAATTCCCTAGAGCTGTACACATGCACGTATGCACAGAGAAATGAATGCACGTATAACTGGTAAAATCTGAATAAACTCTGTGGATTGTACCAACGTCAGTTTCCTGGTTTTGATACCGTACTAGTTATGTAAGATGTTAACACTGGGGGAGGCTGGGTGAAGGGTACATGGACCTCCCTAAACATTCTTTTCAACTTCCTGTGACTCTATAATTATTCTGAAATAAAAAGTAAACACACACATACACACACGTGCATGGTCTCTATTCTATGATGGATTAATGTTATATGAGCACGATGGCCAAAAATGTTTAAAGTCTCATTTTATGGAGAAGGTAATAAAATTCTAATTGGTTGACACTGTCACCTCAGCTGTTATAAATAGATTTTCTTGCTTATTTTCATTTTTACTCCTTTCCTTGTCATTAAATTATGAATGTGCTAGTATAATTGAAATAATCCTCTTTCTAAGATGTAATATTGGAAAAAAAGTGAAAGTTTGGTGAACAGACATATTTTCAATAGTCAGTCAGAGCAAACAATGACCTTATAATTAGGAAACTTTCAGTGTGACAAATCCATTCCCAATGAAGCCCACTGCTCACGGCCTAATGAGGGAAACTTGCAGTGTTTACACTGGCTCTCTCTACAGGCTTATTTCACTTAGACATGCACAGCCCTAGCTTCTCTCTGTACAGGCTGAAGTTCAAGAAAAGAGCCTAGTTTGCTAGGCTCTCATTACTTCAGATCCGTTACCACTGCTCTGTGCACAGGTCCCTCCAAGTGTGTTTGCCCCTGCGCAGGAAACAGGTCTAAACTACCTCACTGATTTAGTCACTGAGTGTAACTTCCGGCAGAAACTCATGAAGTGCAAATTCAATAGCAATAGGACTGACATGGTACCTGCCCTCCTGACACTCTCAGTCTACTGGGGATCTCTGCAAATGTTCAGCATGTTAGAATTTATATTTTATTTGATCTTTAATACAATTTATGAAGTAAGTAGTATAAGCTTCATCTTACAAGCAACAGAGGTAAGGCTTGGAAAGATCAAATGACGCCTAAAGTCATAAAATGCCAGGACTTCCAACTCAAGTCCAGGCATTGCTCCTCCATACCATAGAATTCCAGCTCGTGTGGACTTAGCTTACACGAATCAAACCACACCCACTCAGGATAAAAAAACAGAGACTAATAATTTAAACAGTACCTGAGACAACACTTGCATGCATATTTCATCAGACAGTACATTAATCTGTATTATACATTCATATTACATGATAGATCATATAAACACATCCACATACGGTATTTTTTGTGGGTGTTTTAAGGGATTTTAAAGACAACTGCAACAGTCGGGACTTTAGACTTGTGAACTTAATTAAAAAAATTGTATAAACCCTGTATAAAACTGACTCCACTGTCCCACAACAGTTCAAAAATCCTAAGGAACAAAAAATAATCCCACTGTAGAAAATCAGTCTAACGCTTTTCCAAGAAAATCTTGCATGATATCATCATCTTCTTACTTTTCTTAATTCTAAAAGTAATACATTTATTGTAGAAAATTTCAAAAGAAAAGAAGTTTGTCCATTTCTCTTCTGGATTTTTAGAAATGGCTTTTTTTTCCCAGGGGAAGATTCACCCTACACTAACATCTGCTGCCAGTCTTCCTCCACCCCCCAACCTCCACAGAGCCCCAGGACACAGTTGTGTATAGCTGTATGTTCTTCTATCCTATGTATAGGATATGTATATGTATATCCACAGCACAGCTTCTGACAGAGTGGTGTGGTTCCACACCCGGGAACCGAACGTGGGCTGCCAAAGCAGAGTGTGCCAAACTTCAACCACTAGGCCAGCAGGGCTGGCTTCTTCTAGATTTTTAAAAATTATCAAAAGTTTGCTTTCTTAAATATGTAACGTAAACTGATAGGATAATCAACTTCAAGAAAATTAGTAAATGCTTAGGCTTATAGACCACGTGAATAAAACAGACTTTTAGCCCTTTCTGGAGGGCTCGATTACTTAGGTGTATTTTCTAAAGCATTAAAATTGGATTTTTACAAATTCAGTTTACAGACATCTTCTCAGGAGTGTTTACACATTCAGCAAAGCACATCTGGCCCTTGGCTCTATTTTATTTGCGTATTTTAAAAAGTGCCAAGGAAATTCCATTGCCCACCACCTGTCAGATGCACATTACTTCTGCTTTTCCTTTGGGTTAGCTTTTTCATCAGACAAGTTTCTACCGCTCTGACCCTTGTGTTCCATCCAGACCTCTCAATTTCCCACAGTGCTTTGTGGCTCTAATTTTCATCAGCCCTTTTTGGTTCCAACTGTATTAACCTCAGGTTGTACTGACACTGTGTGGCCCCTGAGCTGACAGGGTGAATGCGGATTTTATAATGATGGGTCAGTTGTCTGTTACCAAACAGAGAACGTGTTTCAGATGTTCTAGAACTGCCCTGATTTTATCCAATGATATCCTTTTCAATAAGGATAACTCTTTAAATAGATAACCAAATTAAGTTAATTTTTATGATTTTTATAAGACTTTTCACACAGAAAGCTTTCACAAATCAGGAAAAAATTTTCAGGTCACATATTCCAGTGTTCAGTTAGCAAAACATGATTACTGCACACGCCTTTCATCCACTGGGTCTCTCGGAAGAGAGCAGCAGCTAGGGGATTATCAGTGGGATTTAGGGTTGACAGAGACTTCTACTCGGCACAATCCACATTCTCCTCTTGCTCCTGGACTCCCAATGGTAGGCTATATTTTCCAGGTCCCCTTGCAATTAGGTGTGGCCATGTGACTGAGTTCTAAGCCAATGGAATGTGAGTAGGAGTGATGTTAGCCATGACCATGCCTGGCTCATAAAAACTCTACATGTACTCCTCCATGTCTTTCCCCCTTCAACCATTTGAATGTTAGCCAATAACTAATATAAGATATTTTTACACTTTTTAGTACAAAACAATAATAGTAAGAGTAGCAAATATTAATACAGCATCTACTTTGTGCCAGTTCCTGATGTAAGCTCTATACATGCATTAACTCACTTCACCCCAACAACCCTGTGAGATAGGTACTATATAGTAACACTGCATCCACTTCGCAGAGGAGAAAACTGAAGTGCAGGGAGGTTAAGCCACTTCCTCAAGCTCACACAGCTAGGAAGTCCCAACTCCAGCGTCTGTGCCCTGTGCTGTCCTGCCTCCATCACAGTCTAATTCTTTTCAGACTGGTAACATACGCTTCATATTTTGTGATAACTCTAAGTTAGCTTAAACATGTGTTCAGTCAGAAAGGCCTTACTGGCTAGCAGAATCTCATCTTCAGCTTTCCTAGCAGTTGAGTTGGGGTACCACAGCCAATTTCTTATAAATTCATTCTTTAGCTGGTAGAACAGCTAGCTAGATCTTAGATTTGGATTTCAAAGCCTCACTGAAGCCTCCTTAATTGCTCTTCATTAACAATTTTACCTAATATTTGCTAATATCTGGTGGTAATCCAAGACAAAGGAGGAAGTAAACAGCACTATTAAAATGTCTTTCATGGTTTCTTCCTCTCCCCATCTCTCTCCAGAACAAGAGGAGAACGGCTTTTGTCTAGGCTTGTGGCTTGCATGGTGCTGATGAAGACAGAGCCACAGAGGGAGGATCCAGAGAGCCCTTTGTTTTCCAAAGCAGATGAGCAATTCCAAAGTGGAGGCACTCCAGGCAGTGACTCCCTCTTAGGATGTAGTCCTGAGGAACAAAGTGAGCAGAAGTCGGCCCTAGGTCCCAGCTTTCAGAACCTCTGCCTGTGATGGTGGCCCGATAATACGCATCATTCTGTGAAGTCTCCTCTCTCACCGCCTCCATGTGGTGTTAGCTATGTCAGATATTTCTCTGATCTCTATCTCAGCTTCAACTCATGTCTAACATTTTCAACTAATGTTTTCTGCTATAAATCCAAATTATATCGTAAGAGTATACTTACGCCAGATAGGGAGATGAGAGAAGCATATTTTTCTGATACTAAGAAGTAACTATCTTATTCCTATAATTGTATTATTCCTATACATAATGATCCATTCTCATAAACGGTATTTTCATACCATTCTTGAACTGGTAGTGGAGTAATTAAAAAGCATGTGGGTGGAAAAATATGGCCCTTGAGTTGAAAAAATATCCCCCAACAGAGCTCTCTACCTTAATGACTCAAAGGATAGCTAGAAAGGCCATTGAACTTTACCTCCCAAATCAGTAAGATAATACAGGTTAAATCTTCAGACTATTAATGAAAAAAATCTTAATGGATACTCCATAAATCTTCTAATTACTGGCAGCCTATTTTCCTATCCTTGACCCGGGAAATATTTACAGATGAATTCTTTGGCCAAGAATTCATCCTTGAGCCTCTTTGCCTACACAGGTGAAAGGAATAGATTTATGTTTGGCAGGGATAATATAAATAACAGTTGCCCTGTTAAAAAATAAATAAGAAAAATACTGATTAAAATGTCAATTCAGCAAAGCAAGTCTGCCTTCTGTATCTTGGAATAATTTAGGGCTTAAAATCTTCTGAATGCCTTTCTGGACCCTTCAAAAGTATGTAGAGATTTCCGTCTCTGGTTTTTAAGTTGTAGCATGTGTTATTGAGAATTTGAAGAGCTTTTCCACGGCTCCTTTCTTCATCACACTGAGTTCCTAGTGGGTTGGGACCAAGCCATGTTTCTTGTGGCCTTTAACAAATAGAAAAAAAGAAAGAAAGAAAGGCAGACCAAAAAGGAAAAAAAGAAAGAAGAGAGTCTACATGTCTTAGGATACAATGAGTTCTTTGAAATCAAACAGCAGCAGAATTACTGGCCAGTCTTCTAAGTGTGTCATAGATTGATGAGTCAACACTTGAAAAGTGCTCAAAGGTTCTGAGATCAAAGACCACAAATCTGTAGTATAAAGTATTATCATTATAAAAATAACTCCATTTTCCTGCGGTTATATTTTCAAAAAAAGAAATGTCCTTTTGGTTCCTGTTTATAACCAATTTAAAAAACATAATAAAATATACCAACAGTAAGATATTCTTGTAGAAGAACATTAAATCATCAATACTTTTCTGGGATTAAAAAAACGGAGTAGGTGGCTAAGCAACATCTTTGAGAATGCTCAAGGTGCTGTCTGGATGGTAATGGAGAACTCCATAATACACTTAAAAAAATTTTACAATCATACTTAATGACCTATAACAAGAAAATTTCTGATCACAATTTTTCATGTTTTTCTATTCAGTTTTAAAGGGAACTGATAGTCTCCATGATCACAAAATAAAACATTTTTCTCTCAGGTTCTTTTTTTTTTTTAGGAAGATTAGCCCGGAGCTAACATCTGCTGCCAATCCTCCTCTTTTTGCCGAGGACGACTGGCGCTGAGCTAACATCCGTGCCCATCTTCCTCTACTTTATATGTGGGATGCCTGCCACAGCATGGCTTAGACAAGCAGTGCCATGTCTGCACCCAGGATCCGAACCGGAGAACCCCGGGCCGCCAAAGAGGAACATGTGCACTTAACCGCTGCGCCACCGGGCAGGCCTCTTCTATCAGGTTCTTTACATGCTCCAGGTCATTCCTCTTTTCTTTGAAGAGGAGCTGTATTCCACATCAAGGCTGCGTGCAAGAAGGAATGTACTCAATCAACTACTAATAGCTTACTCATCCTCCACTGAGAGTAGGATGTATAATCTTCTCACATCATTGAGCACAGTGGCTGTAACTAGACTGAATTATGTTGGGAATTATTTACTACCTAAAACTTTTTGTAGTATGCTAATGAAATAGAGAATAAGAGATTACTATTTCAAAGAAGTTGTTTGAAAAGAAATTATACCAAGGATTTTCTCCCCCTTTATTAAGCCAATGTGTTAAATATGAAAGTATAACAAATAGAATAAAGAAACTTAGTTTTTTTCTTTATGGTTCACAAATAAATGCTCAGATTCTCCAAGATGATGAATTCTTGTGACCAACAAACCAGATATGGAAAGGACAGAAAAGTGAAATGTAGAGCAGTAATCTCCCCCGTTCTTTGTTCCTTCTTCCAACTTGGCCAAAGTCCCAAGCTCGTTCGCAGAGCTATCTCCCAATCACCCAGGCAATTATAATTTATTAAGTTATACTTCGGTTCCAAAGACGTCAGGTGTTTCCTTAAGTGACAAGATAAAGAGCACACTACACATATGTTAATTCCAAAGAATTCTAGAATCAGAACTTTAAAATTATATACTTCGTCAAAAGGTATAAAGCCTTTTTCATATTCTTTCAAATAACAAAAATAAAAGTAGAGGTTTGGGGAAAGCATTCAAGTATTTTAGCAGGGAGTTTTCTCCTAAGTTTCCTGTGGCCACCAAGCCAAAGCATTTTTGACAGATAATTGGACTAGGAATAGTGCCCCTGGAAACCATCAGCAAGCATTCCCACCCATTAATTAGGTGATTCATTTTCATCTTGTTTCCTCCCCATTTTTTTCCTGTTTCCTTTTCCCACCCTTTCTTTGTTAGTTTTTCTTTGGACCATCTATACCTCTGCTATCCTCCTCGATCTATCTACTTGTGTTATAACTTACTGGACCTGGATATATTTCCTGTTCTTATTGCCTCTCTCTGGCCTCTGGCTTCCTCTTTGATAAATCCTCATGTCTTGGTACTTAACCTCCCTATAGAGACTTTGACCATCTTGCAAGTGAGAAAGCTCTCTGAAAGCCTCCCCTGACTGCTCCAACTTCCAGTGATTTCTATTTCCCTTAAATTTCCATGGCACCAATGATTGGTACCACACAATCAGTGCCTTATTACTGCCAGATAATCTTTCATGTATTTCCTTTCCAATTGAGTAGGTAGCTACTAAAAGACAGGGAATATTATATCTAAGTCTTGAAAACATTCCACACAAACTTAACAAATAGATACTAATTAAGTAGGATGGTGGACACATCTCATGGAAATAAGTTACAGCCTCATTTGGGGATACCGGGATTAGAAGTTAAATGAGTTTTAGATGTTTAAGCTCTTTCACTCAAGAATATAGGAGACACATGGGTATAATGGAATACGGAACTTTTACCTCCAAGAGGAATTTCTATTGCTTCATCAGTTAGTGACCCAGTGTTATGTAGAAATGAGGTTTCAAAATTCCCCCTAGAGGGGCCAGCCCGGTGGCACAGCAGTTAAGTGCGCACGTTCCGCTTTGGCGGCCTGGGGTTCACTGTTCGGATCCCGGGTGTGGACATGGCACCGCCTGGCAAGCCATGCTGTGGCAGGCGTCCCACATATAAAGTAGAGGAAGATGGGCACAGAAGTTAGCTCAGGGCCAGGCTTCCTCAGCGAAAAGGGGAGGATTGGCAGCAGTTAGCTCACGGCTAATTTTCCTTAAAAAAAAAAAAAAAAACTCCTCCTAGAAGTTCTGACTATATGAACTCATGAACCCTGGGTTTGAGTCCATTTCTGCTACGAATTATCTGAGTAACCATGAGTAGGTCAACCTTTCTTATGTTCAGTATACTCCTCTATAAAATGAGGTGGTTGGATAGGTGACCTTTAAAAACCAAACAAAACAAAAACAACACTAAAGAATGATTAGTAGCTTCATTTGGATCTTTACCAGGAAGCGTGATTGTCTACCCTGCCATCAATTCATTTTAAACACATGCCCACTTGGAGGGTCACTTATTCAAATATCCAGAGAAACGTCATCCAAAGAAGATGAATAGAAGAAAAGAAAAATGATACAGAAATTCTAGGTACTACTTTTATTGTCACCAGAACCATTTACTTCCTATAGATATCTTGTCGGACTATAAAAAACTAGTAGGAAAAATCTCCACCCTGTCATACTTCTTATTACTCTACGAGACACAAGACAGGAAAAAAACCTCACTGGTCTTCAGTACCAGCAAATATCAGATAGGCAAAATACTTTTAAGTCTAAAATAATCAGGTTGATAAGGGTTGCAGAAATTTAAGTGTGCTGGAATGCCAACTTGACACTCCAATGTTAGTAAAAACAGTACATGCCAGAGCTACTTTCTTAAATCAAGCAATCTCTGTGGTAAAAGAAAGGGATCAAAATATCATGGCAAGCATGCCATTGGCTTGAGGTATGTGTCAGATTTATTGTGGTTGAGAAGATTAAAATCAGCCAGCATTAAGGAGGGTGTGTGTGTGCAGCATTCAGATGTCAGGAAGTCTGAAAATTATGCCGTCAACCCAGAGCGATTCCAGGGTAGATGAGAAATAAAGGACACGTTTAAAACAGAAAGGATGAAAAGTAGCCAAGGCCTGTACATAAAGTGATCACTTCAGTTGTGGCATTACCTATGCCTATGGTTAAGAGAGTAAAGCTAAAGATAGCAAGATGAATCAAGGTCACATGAAAGGACTATAATGAGAGTGAGTGGAAAGGTTGCTGACATAGGCTCAAAAATATGGTGTCTGGGTGGGGCATCAGAATGCACTCCAGGGTACAGACCTTTTAGAGAACGGAATTGGGAATTATGCCCATGTTTCAGAAGAGTCGGGGCTGATGGAGAGAAAGAGGAACGGCTGACCATGTGCACTGAGAAAGAACACTACTTAACTGCTGGAGCAGTGGAGTCTGGCCTAACCCAATCCAAGCAAAGAGAGGTGGGTGATGGCCCAATCACCCTTCAGAAGGCCAGCCAGCCACAGACAGACCTCAAGTAGGGCAGTGATCCTTTGAGGCCAAAGGCGGGTCTGTAAAAACCCAAATCGTAGTGACTTTTTAGTTTTTCTGGTTCTTCCTTAGAAACCACATAACCACTAACGTTCTACTTCTTTTCCCACTGAGCCGACCCACATCCAATTTATATATTTCCTATCCACAAAAGTCACAGCATACATCCAGTCATCACCCTGTGCCAGGCACCAGTGGTGATTCCCGCCTAAGGTAAGGCTGGGCTGCTGGCTAAACTGTGGCATCAGCAAGCTCGGTTACTGGAGTGTGGAAAGAGGCCTGCCTCTGCGGCCACATCAGGGTCCAGTCCCAGCCCTCCCACTGCCAGTTCTGGGACCTTGAGGCAACTGTCGCAATGTCTTTGAACTTTCCTCATCTTTAAGAGGATATAAACAAACGTGTTGTGCAGGGTTGTCGTGAGGACTGAATGGGATCTGAACGCATCTAAAGCACTTAGCATGTGCTGGGCATGTGACTGGTATCCTAGAAATGGATTATCAATTGACTATTGATCATTAATTATTAATTCCCTGTACTCTTCTCCTTTAAAATAAAAATCATGTTTTGACCATTCCCTCTCCCTGTTAAAAAAATTCATGGCCTCAATCCCTTCTCTAGCCCAAGTGCCTTTACTGTGCCCCATCTTTCCTATTAGGAGGGAAATCAATTGGATAATGTCATTCATATAAAAAAGTGACACTTAATATTGCAAACTCTAAAAAGCCATGCAGATAATGGCATTGGGCAATGATTACATAAAGGAATCATTTGTGGAGAGAGAGTCACAGCAGACAGGGTGTCCCCAACTGACATTCTAGAGATGAGTAATCATTCATTCTGCTTGTGGAATGAGCCTTATCTGGTTTTGATTTTCATTTCTGCATGCTCCCTTTTACTGATTCAATCTAATTTGAAGGTAAATGGTGTAGCCAAAAAAACATTACCTACCTCATTCTACATGGCTGTGCCATCCCACAGCAAACCATTGCCAAGAGACACTAGTTAACTTTTCCAACACATATTTTGCCCAGACAATGGGCTAAACGGAAACAAAATGAAACAGATAAGCATAGATGACTCAAGTCTTCCAATAAATTTTTGGTTGAATAAAGCCTCAAAGCTTAATCACTAAATACAATCCACCAGAGCTAGAAATAGGGCATTCACTAACAATCAACAACTCTCTAAAAGATCAAAAACTTGGAACTCCGGAAACATAAAATTAAACTGGACACAAAGGCTACTGCCACAACAACATGGACAAGTTTCAAAAACATAAGATTGAGAGTAAAAAACAAGCTGCCAGATGTGTACCGAACAATACCGTTCACACTGAGTTTTAAAACACGACAAGCAATACTGAATATATGTTTTAAGAGTACCTACATAGGAAATAAAGTAAGATATGTATGCAGGAGAATGAAAAATAATAGTGGTTGCTGGAGGGAGGGACAGAGAGAGGAATGAAATTGGGAAAGGTAACACAGGGAATTTCTATTGTATTTGTAATGTTTTAGGTCTTATTTAGATGATGGGTACCCAGATACTTACCACATAATTCTCTAAATTTTTTTATGTTTCTGAAATATTTCATACTGAAAAAATATAAAAAATAAAAATAATTCTCACTGAAAACTGCTGACCTGTGAGTTTGTCTGATGATGTTTGTGAGCAGTAATAATAAAATGAATCCCAGCAAACCTTTACGGCAGGGGGTGGTGGGAACTGGGGGAAGGTTAGAGAAGAGGGAGCTGAGCTAAAGGGGAGAAGGCCCCTCTTGAGATATCTCGTTGGAAAGGCAACCTAGGTCAGCGCAGAGCGTCAACCTCTGGCTCGTTTCTGCTCTCGAGACCTTCCCAGCAGGCAAAACCAGATGGACAGGTAAAGCACGCAGCCCGACACTGTTTAGGATCTTAGCCTACACTGGAAGTCAGCTAAGGTACAGAAGTACTCAGGGCCAACTTCACAGGCATGTGATGTGTAGTCACGGAGGGCCTCCTGACCCCCGTGCTTGATTTAATGTCCAGCTGTAACTGTCTTAAAATTCTTAATGTTATCCTTGAACTTGTGTTTTGTAAGTGAAGACTGATGGGAGAATGGAGCATGTGCATAAGGAGAGAAGCTGCATGTATTATGTGTGTTTGCCACTGTTCCTTGTTACTCCATATATAGCAGTTGCAATGCCCACGAACAAAGAATTCTGGTGGAATACATACTTCCTTTCCTAAACGTTATTTGGCAATGTTAATCACATTCTCTTTTTTTGTTTGTTTTTTTTTTACGAAGACTAGCCCTCAGCTAACATCCGCCGCCAATCCTCCTCTTTTTGCTGAGGAACACTGGCCCTGAGCTAATATCCATGCCCATCTTCCTCTATTTTATTTGTGGGACACCTACCACTGCATGGCTTGCCAAGCGGTGCCATGTCCACGCCCAGAATCTGAACCGGTGAACCCTGGGCCACCGAAGTGGAACGTGTGAACTTAACTGCTGTGCCCCTGGGCTGGCCCCTCACATTCTCTTCTGAAACCACCTTTTCCCCAAATATCAATAAGTAGATATGGTTATACTCTTTGGTGGAGGTACCTTGAATATCTTTGAAAGAGTGTGTGTGTGTGTGTGTGCACGCACATACGCGTGGGTCTGCATTGTACTACACACTGAACACAGGGGAGCTTAGAATAGAACCACGGCTCCCCCTGAGGCTTTGTTCTGGGCTTTTGGTAACTCCCTAGGGCTCCTCCTCAGATTCCCAGTTAGGAACCAGGGTCTCTGGTTTTACCTTTATTTATCCTTCTTGAGGCATTTCACAAACATTCCTCAAATGGCTCAAAAGCCTAAGAGACATGGGATGTTTAAGTGTAATGACTGAAAAATCAATGTTTTGCAATGGATTTTCTCCAAGGTCAGAAAGCAGAGTCCTGGAGCTCAAAGGACTCACAAGCATTCTTACTCCAAGCAAACTGCCCTCCCCATACTGGTGAATTGTGGTGTCTTTGAGATATCTAGGTTTTGAAAGAAGAGGAAGCCTACCTGAGCCCTCTAAACTGCTGTCCTGGGGAATGAGTGACACAAAGCCTGCCCGGCCTGGTTGTTATCGTAATTAATGCTAACGGATCTTGGGAATTACTGATTTTGGTCAATTGTTTTACCCAGCACTAGATTTATTTGAGCTTTGCAATTTTCCTTAATAAATCAACAAATCCTTAAGTTTGTGTCCATTGTCTAAAGGCAGATCTCCAGAGTGTTCTGACCGTCAGAATAGAAAACAGCCAGGGAAGCAATGGTTGAACAAACAGGAAGGATTATATTATAAACATGTTAGTGTCCAGCCTCTCATTTGCCTGGCTGGTCTGATGTTATAGCTTTATTTGATACTTTGCCATGGTTGAAATGAAAGGCAACTGGCTTAAATTACCCAGCTATAGGGAAGTCAATGCACTAGTACATAAGAAGCCAGGTTAATTCACCAAGAGAATGTTCCTTGAGGTTCTGAGTCAGAACAGATCCTATCAGAGGTGGGAAGACTCTGGTGAGGATGATAAGGAGGGCTGACCTAGTGTCATTCCCATCTTCTGACCGAGGTATGCGGAAGGCGAGCATCCAGCTGTCCTGGCTAAAAGGCCAGGTGCCTCCCAGGCAGGAAAAGTCAGACAGAATAGGAAATTGAACAGAAAAATAAACCTCTTCTTCAGAATATGAGGTGAATTGTATGACTGCTTTAACATATATTTGAAGAATTTAGGCTAAGAAAAGACAATAGGGAGGATGCCTTGGATGAAATATTTTTTCGCCAATCACATGGAACAGGCAGACGTATGTGTGGACTGCTGAGGCTGACACTGAAGTGACCTCTGAAAGCAAACGCCCCAGTGAAACTGTTATGTAAACCAAAACGACTAGACATGCCAGGCCACGGCAGCACAGGGCAGGCAGTGTTCAGGACGGCCTGCCACCTGTAAATAGCAAGTATTTTTGAACGGAAAGGGGATGGATGCAAATATCCTCTCTGATTTTACATTAAGAGAAAAAATTTTACATTGGATCAAACTGTGTAAGTAATGGAGATGTAAAATAGTTCCAGATTTTAGAGGAAGGCTTCATAAACTTGATAGGAGGACTTTGCTGTTTCAAATCTGAATGGCAGGAACTAAATTTAATCAAAATGGCAGGCTGCACACTGAAAGTATATAATGTAATATGGACTGTGTTATTAAGCTCATGTTCACTGCAATGAGATTAACTCCCAACAGCAGCATAATCAGATCTTGGTATTTTGCTGGGTTAAGTCCATGTCCAAAGGACATAGAGCCAGAAATAAGTTTGATGGATTTCACACCAAAAAATTTGACTTAAGTAAAATCGCTTTTTAAAAAAATCCTCGATTTTATAAACTGACTGTCAATCATCAAACCCTTTGAAATCCCCTAATAACCTAAAAAAGTCCTTTTTGAACAGCAATTACATTAATGTTGTTTGTAGTTTTAATCAACCAATGAGGTTTATTTGTAAAACCAAAGATTTAGTTTTAAAAAGGCCATCTATTTATGTGCTTCACACCAAAAATCTGCATATTCAAGTAAATTGCTTTTTTAAAAGAAATCCTCAAATTCCATAAACTCATTGAAGTCATCAATCTCTTCTAAGTGCTTTCCTTAAAGTAAATAATCTAAAATATTCTTTTTGAAAAGTGGCTTCACGGATGCTTGTTATATTTTTACTCAACCAATAAGCTTTATTTGTAAAATTTAAGACTTGGTTTACAAAGGCCATGAGGCCTGGGCAGCATCATCAGAGAGGAGCCCTGCGTTTCCTTTGTGCAGGAGAGTTAATAGGATTAAGGCTTGAAGAATTGAATAAAACCCTGAGCTGGTTAAGATGGATGTATCACATTTCAGGGGTCCCATTTCGTAAGCGGCCTGCCCCACATTTCATAAAATAAAACATGCTGGTGAGCTTATTTAAATGGTTCTTCAAGAACTCACTGATTTCAGAAACTTAAAAAGGGAACGCGTGTCCGTTTCCTCTCTTCAGCCAAACGGCTGTCTGTGCGCTCAGCCTGCCTGGCGTTAAGCTTGCTCCTGCCTTGCAGTCAGCAATTCTCTGCTGCGGTCCAGCTACACGGAGAAAGGAGTATACATTCTTGTGCTCAGAGAATTTTTCTATATGAATTAAGAGTTTCCAACTTTCACAGTGATGCAATTTGCACTGGCCTTAACCGTCTGTAAATACAGCAAATCTAAGCTAAAATGCCAAAGACCTGTTATCTTCCTCCAGATCATGTAATGGCACTGGGGGTCTGCAGCTTTCTGCTATCAAGGTGGTTATTATCAAGTATAATTTGTGGTTGGAAATGTTTGGCATTCCTGTCTAGCAGTAGCCTAGAATGTTTAGAATAGATTTTTACATAGGAGTTCAAACATCTGTCCGTTTTGGGTCAAATTTCTGTGAGAACTTATGCATATAGCCTCTAAACATATGCAGCTGTCCCAGATTAAACGGGAATGGTTTCTTGCATTACGATGATAACAAAGGGTCCAGTTTAAAATTAAGAATATAAGAATAAGGCTAAGAATGGTAAGTAAAATGTAGTCCTATTCTATGAAATGCCAGATAAAGTTACCAGTTAAGAGTTGGGCTTGAAGACTGTTTGAGCAATATCCTACAAAAGACTTATTAACTAGCGGTTTCTAACACTAATTTGCCTATGGACTAATATGCAGCATAACAATTTCATTATAGATTCCTTTCATTTGCAATTCCTCTGTTATAGGAATTCAGTTCCTTTGAAGTGAAAAGTGCCTATTAAATGAAGCTGTATATAAAACTGCAAAGAAACATAACGTCGAATTTTGGAAAGGAAGTTAAAAAAGAATTAAAACAAGCTGTGATGATCCTAACAAAGACACACAAAACCTGTTACTAGGAAGAGTTGTTTGGTCAAATTTCCTGTTTTCTCCTAAGTCCTGGTTTGTTTTAAACATGTCGTCAGCGCACAGTTTACTGCTGTTGGTTAACGTTTCTACATGTAAAGTCCAGAGCTGTTCTCCAGGACTTCTTCTTTAAAAATACTCTAAACAATGTGGATTTTCTCCTTCTGCTCCAGATTGTGGTCTTCACCATGATTAAGAGATGATAAGCTATGGATCGAAATAGCTGAAAATTAATTTTAGAAACTAGAAAGTTACTCAAGTATGGGTTAATGAAAAAGCCATCAAATGAAAACTTTATCAAATATCTCTGTAACGTTAAGCAATTTTACTTCCAGATTCCAGAGATCTGCTTGGACCGCTAGAAAGCACATCAAATCGAGGCTACGTAAGTGTGCTGATGGCTCTTTGTTTTGTTTTACTCACATAAAAAATATTCTTCTCTGCAAAGACATATCTAATGACAACCTATTATAAAAGTTAAATAATTGAATCACACCATTGTGTGTGAAATGCAGGGAAATAAAAATTCCTCCCTCGGGGAAAAACATATAAAAATTAACATTTTTCTAAGCATTTTATAAATTATGCAGCTTTATTAAACACGTACCATTAGACTTTTCTTCTATTACTGACAACACTTTTCTTAATGGTCTTTTTACATGTTTAAATAAATGACTCCCGAAAATGTGCATTTATATTATATAAATAAAGCCTTAATTAATATAAACATACCCAGATATAAACTTTTTAGAAATGTCAGCTTAAAACTTTCCAGTCTAAATAAATCCTCTTATGAATGGTCCAGTAAAGCCATTTTTAACACATTTTTCCCCTAAAAAGCTCATAGAGATTTATAGGCACAATCCAAAAGAGAAACCAAAATAGCTTTGAAGAAGACTGAATGTTTCATTCACGTAATAAACAACTCTAAGCATATCCAATAGAAGGAGAGCTTTTGAAACCAACTAAGGCTGTGTATTTTCTTTTCTTTTTGGTACTTATTATTATCTCATATTATCTTGTTCCCTTATTTGTTCTCCTGTTTATTGTTGAACTGTAAGCTCTCTGAAAGTAGAGACCACATCTGTCTCGTTCTTTGCTCTAACACTAGCACAGTGCCAGGTACACAGAAAATGCAGAGTGGCTCACTGAAGAATTCATGAAAGGTCTGATGAGACAAAGCTAAAAACACTCAGTTATTTCAATGTACCTCACTTTATCCAGTTTATCCCATGTGTCAGAATCTCCATTTTTCCTCTTCTTTCTTAGTACTCCCAAGTTTCCACTGAAAACATGGCCACCTGGAATAAAGACTACATTTTCCAGCCTCCCTTGCAGCTAGGTGTCACTAGGTATGAACAAACAAGATGCAGACAAAAGCATTCTGCATCAGCTTCTGCAAAACCTCCTTGAAAGACAGCTGGTGTGAGCCCTATGCCCCTTTTTCTTCCTCCCCCTCTCCTTCCTGCTGCCCAGAATGTGCAGGTAGGTAATGGCTGGAGCTTCAACAGCCCTTGTGGCCTATGAGTTGACCTTGAGAATAAAAATCATGTTAGGATGGTAGAGCAGCAAGAGTAAAGACTGGGTTCCTGCCCAGCCGAGTCCTCCTCCACTCTGGACTCTTTACTCCTACGCTTTTTTTACATGGAGAAAGAAATAAACTTCTATATTACTTAAGTCATTATTTTTTTGAGTTTTCTGTCATATGCAGCCAAATCAAATCTTAGCGATATGATTTTGAAAATAACTTGAAAAATAGGCACAAGTAGACTTAAGTGTGCCTTTTTAATCTATTATTTGGTAAACACAATGCAAACTCTTTCCATTAAGTAGGCAAGTATTTGTGAGCAAATATTTTGTCCTCAGAATTAAGCCTGATACTATGAGAGAATATAGAGAAATTCAAGACTGGGTTCTTATCCTTAAGAAGTTAATGATTTAGGCAGTGAAAAAGAACACACACACACTGCCCATCCCTCTCTCCCAACACACTCACCCAGAGGAAACAATATCCAGCAGCAAAGAACAAAGAGTGAAACTGTGCAGTGAGACAGCGACTGTGGAAGACATTCGGAAACCAAAGGGCCAAGGAGGACTCGGGTTCTCAGGGAAGGTGCTAGGGGGAGCTGGCCTTGAGGTAAGCCTTGCAGGAAGGGCAGAACCTGGAGAGGCAGTGGAAACCGACTGGGTGTCCCCAGGGTGGGGACTAGTATCAGGAAAACCACTATTTCAGTAATGAGCACAGCGTGTTCAAGGAGACTGGAAGGAGGTCAGCCAGATGTGTGGTCTGTGGAAACAGAGCCCTCCCTTTTCTCAGAATGTGGTCTCTCAGCCTTGAAGAGAGTCCTCGTAAAGGGCCATTACCCCATCATTCCCCCTGCATTTAGGAGATGAATCTCAGCTCCAGATTCTTCCTGCCTTGCTACAACACACGCATGATATTATGTACGACTCCCCCGAGCCTACTCTGTGGCACATCCTAGGCCCAAGGTCCCCGCTTCTCTTCGGGGATCCTGCTCAGATCTCAGCCCAATGGTGACTTCTTGAAGAATGTGCTTCCTCCTATGCAACAGGCACATCTGAAGTCTTGCTTACATCCTCTGAGGAGGTGTTGTAAATTAAATTGTCAGGTAGAGGTAGCGTGCTCTGCCTCCTACGATGCGAAATAACAATAAAGCCACAGACTCACCAGTCATTGCTTCCAAAGAAAAGGCCAGGGAATTCGATTACTCACAAACTAACCACAACCGTAGGATAAAGCAGCAACTTTCCTAATGAGTTCCCTTTCAGTTGCTCCTCATAAACAAAGCCATTGTTCAGTTTTTAAAAATCAACCACCTGACACCTTTGAGGAAAAGAAGACACTGTTCTAATCTAATGAAAGACCTGGGCACAACCTCCAATCACAGAGCGTGTTTCAGAAGAGCAGGCACTGTTCTGGCCACTGAGGAGCCCAGATGAAGTCAGTTAGAGAGAAGGCTCCCTGTGGAACCAAGGCCCAGCCAGGCTTACTACTGAGTAATGACGCGCTGACTGAAGAGAGGGCCCAACGGATAACAAATTACACAAAGTGTTTTATATCTAGAGGTTAGGAGGAGTGAATAATCTCTCTGGGGTCTGGTATAAGGCAAATGAAATCAAACTTGACCCTTTTTCCAAAATTGGGCCTAAAATGGCTCCCGGGAATCCTGCCTGGCAGCCTGCTGGAGCAGGAAAGCACAGGCCAGGGGTGAGGAGACCTGAGTGCCGGTGCGGCTCCCCCGCCAGGGCACTAGCTGACTGTGGTATCTTTATCTGTAAATGAGGTTGGACTGGAGATGATCTATCCCTAATACCCACTCTGGCTCCAACAATGACTCTACGCCAGTAACAGATGAGAGCAAAGGAAAGAAGGAAACATGATTTTCTCTCCGTCTTTTCTGCCCATCACCATTTCTCCATATGCCCCAAATCACATTAATTCGCCAATTAGTAAACAGCCATCCTCAGTTGCAGTCTCCTCTGCAGTTCGGCGAATTTCATGCTTGTTTGTGACAGCGGCAGCTGCTGCTCTCCTCCAACCACATCCTTCCCCTTTGTCATGAGGCCTCCTTGCTAGCCACAGTTTGCCTTGGCCAGAGCTCCCTCTGCGTCAGCTTGTACCAGAAACTGCCACCCATATGCGGAGGCCTAGTTCATCAGCCCCTCTGAAGCAGATCCAGCTGGCCAGAGCAGCATTCCAGGTGGTCAAGACCAAAGAACTTCATAGCACTGCAGGCATATTAAAGCTGAAAGGGACCGCAAAACACATCTAGATTGCTGCCTCCGCTTTATCAATGAGGACACTGACGCCCAGAGGGGTTTACTTATCTAAAGTGGCCTAGCCAGACATAGAACCTAAATCTACTGACTCAAAGGCCAGTTATGATTTTGAAATGACTGACTGAAATAGAAGCTACTATTTATGGTGTGCTCTGCGTTAGGCACTGTGCCAAGTGACTACTCAAATGTTAACATATACAAACTTTGAACTCAGGATTTTTTCTCCAAATCTGCTCCTCCTCTTGTCCTTCCAACTTCATCAAAGGTACCCCTACTCATCCAGCTGCTTATGCCAGGAATTTGGGAGTCATCCTTGACACCTCCCTCTTCCACATAGCGCCCCCACAAAAAACTCTCAAGTCCTGTCATTTCACCAGAACATACCTTGCATCTCTCCAATTTTCTCCACCATCACTATCTCCACCCTTGTCCAAGCCACCTTCACCTCTTGCCTGAACTATGGCCACACTTCTGATCTCACTATCCCACTGCCACCACTTCCTGTCCCTGTCAATACACTCTCTAACCAGAAGCCAGAGGAATTCTGTAAAAAGGTAAAAACCAGATCATGCCATGCCCACCCCTATTCTCACCCGTCACTGCTTAAACCCATAGTCTTCCCAATATACTTAGGATGAAGCTCGATTTCTATAAGGCCCTGCCTAGTCTGATCCCTGATGATACCTCCAATCTCATTTCACCCCAATCTTCCCACAGCTCCTAGGTCCTACTAACACTTCTTTCAGTTCCACCAAAGTTCCAAGTTCCTTCCAACCATAGGCTATCCCTCTGCATGAAAAGCTCTTCTTTCTACTCCTGGCCTGGCTCACTTGTTACTGTCCTTCAGATCTTGGCTTAAACAGTACTTCCTCAGATGGAAGACCTTGCAGAGAGCCACTTCTTCTGCATAGCATTGATCCATTTGTGGCATTATGTTTTTGAGAGTATTTATTTAATGTCCATCTCCCCAACCAGACCATAAGCCCTATGAATACAGAGACCATATCTATTTGTCCATCATTGTAGCCACAGAATTTAGTGGCAGGCACATAGTAGGTCTTAAATAAATATTTGTTGAATTAATTGATGTATGCTCCTAATACTCACTAGACCACATCAGGCGAGAGAAGATATAGGAGATAGTGACCCTTGATGTTTAGCTGATTGATTTAGAACGAATGGAGTTCATGATAGGCTAAAAAGTGGCCCGCCAAAAGATAGCCTCCACCCAATTCCTGAAACCTGTGAATGTTACTGTATACAGCAAAAAAAAGGTGGGGGGAAGGTCTTTGCAGAGGTGATTGAGAATCTTGATATAGGGAAATTATCCTGGATTATCCAAGTGAGCCTTGAATGCAACCACAAGTATCCTGAAAAGAGAGGGGCAGAGGGAGATTTTTTCTCTCTCTTTTTTTTTTTTCCGAGAAAGATTAGCCCTGAGCTAACATCTGCCAGTCCTTCTCTTTTTGCTGAGGAAGACTGGCCCTGAGTTAACATCCGTGCCCATCTTCCTCTACTTTATATGTGGGAATGCCTACCACAGCATGGCCTGCCATGCGGTGCCATGTCCACACCCGGGATCCAAACCAGTGAACCCCAGGCCGCCCAAAGTGGAACGTGCACTCTTAACCGCTGCGCCACAGGGCCAGCCCCCAGAGGGAGATTTGACACACAGAGGAAACAGGAATACGAAAACAGAGTAGAAAGGGATTTGAAGATGCTGGCCTTGAAGACTGGAGTGATGCAGACACAAGTCACGGTATACTGGAGGCCATCAGAAGTTGGAAGAGGCAAGGAACAGATTCTTCCCTCTAGCCCTGTGAGGGAATGCGGCTCTGCCAATGCCTTGATTTCAGCCTAGTCATACTGATTTCAGACTTCTGGCCTCCAGTACTGTGAGAGAAAACATTTCCACAGTTTCAAGCCCCCAAGTCTGTGGTAATTTGCTATATCAGACATAGAAAACTGATACACAGTCCATAAGTTATTTAGCTGGAACACTAGTGGCTTACATCTGAGAAGGGTTTACTCTTTCCCCATGACCCCCATCTGTACTCCCACATACACTGTTGAGCCACAGATAAACATGGCACCTCCATTCTGAGCACCATCTCTTCTATACATTCCGTAAGTCAAGAGTTAGCAACAAGGAAAGAAAAAGTTACAAGGCAAAACAAAAGAAACTGACTACTAGGTGTAAAAATGCTTCAAAGCTCAGGACTTACGTGAAAACCAAAGTAAACAGTGTCCTAATATTACTTCGAAAATGTTTTTGGATCCAGAGATCTTTTGTTTTCACTTTCACAATACAGTAAATAATTGATAATAGATAAACAGCTGCTTTAGAATAGCTAAAGAATCATATTCCATAAAGTTAAAGGCCTTGTACTTTCAAGTTCATCTTTCAGCCTACCTGTGGCTCGTAGTTCTGCCTCATATATTAAAAGTTTGGATTTGGCAGACTGATAACACGCTCTGCTTTAAGACAATCTATAATTTTATAAGACAAAATGCCTAGAAATATAAATTTTCAATGACTCATTTTAACGTCATAAGAAGTCAAATGATATTTATGAGGTGAGATGCACTGTGAAGAAATACATTTTAACACACTCTCAGTACTCCCACGGAGAGGACAGGGCTAAGTGCCCTTTGCCAGAGCAGCCATCTTGCTATTATTTCATTCAGAGCTTCCAGATGGGAAAAGGATATTAAGTCGCTGGAAATTAATCCTGCCAAAGGAAATCGGAAATTTTCAAAGCTTTTTCAAAGCCATTTGTCAATATGGCTCTGCAGTTGAAGATGAACATACATGAGGTGAATTCACAGCAGCTAAAATCTGTTGAAGAAATGACTACCATAAGAACTGCTGGAGGGGCCAGCCCCGTGGCCAAGTGGTTAAGTTCACGTGCTCCACTGCAGCGGCCCAGGGTTTCACCGGTTGGGATCCTGGGCGTGGACATGGTACCGCTCATCAGGCCATGCTGAGGCGGCGTCCCACATGCCACAACTAGAAGGACTCACAACTAAAATATACAACTACGTACTGGGGGGCTTTGGGGAGAAAAAGCAACAAATAAAAAAAAAAAGATTGGCAACAGTTGTTGGCGCAGGTGCCAATCTTGGGGGGGAAGAAACAGAAGTCCTGTAAGAGAGCATAAAGAGAACTCCAGATGATGAAAGGGAAAGAGAAAATGTGGTTGAGGGATCTGGGTGAGGTGACTCAAGGTTGCTGAGTCTTGCCAGAGGGCAAGGCAGGAAGGTGAGGCTATTTCAATGTGAGAAAATCTCCTGAGAAAAGACGCTTCTCAGAGAGCCCAGGGCATGTTCGGGAAGCAGTTAGAAATATTAAAAAGTACTTGACCTATCATAATATTTTGAGAGTAGGAAGGAACTTTGGAGATCGTGTAGCTCAACTGCCCCATTTTATAGATGGGAAACTGAGGCCAACAATGGTTAGGTCACTTTCCCAAGGACAAGCAGCTATCAAGTGGCCATGCTGGGACTCAAACTCAGGTCTGTTAGAGCCTCCTCCAGCACTTTGTGTCTGTGCCTCTCCATATTTATTTCAGATATTAGCGGTGTGTCTTCTAGCTTAAATAATGAAAAATTATCTTTTATTTCTTAGGGGTGAATTAATTTTTAAGCACTGTCAATCTATTATACAGTGAGCTATTTCAAGCTGATTGCTTTTTACCAATTCTCTTCAATATGACATTCAAACAAATACAGCACCTCATCTTCCTGCTCCTTCCTTCATCCTTTGCCTTCCCTTAATCTCCTTGATGGTAGATAGTTATTTGGTCAAATAATTTGTCTGTTTTCATCAAGACTGTGCAGCTTTTACACCTGAGCCATTACCAGCCACCCTGAAGAGAGGTGAGCCAATACAGCCTGTGTTGACGCTGTATCTTTGCTGAGCGCAGGCACTGGTTGGTGAGCGCATGGCCTGAGCCAAATGCACAGATCAGGCATGCATGTAAGAGCCATGGTGCTCAGGGGCGTTAACCTTTCTGCTGCTGTGCCCCCACCCTAGAGCTGGGGTGGATGAAACAGCCCAGAGGTGTTGGCCTCCCCGGTGAGAGCTTGCTTCTTGGCCTTGGGGAGAAGGAACTCAGGATGTGAGTAACCCTGAGGAATGAGCCCAGTGTATATGTCCCTTTGCCAGGTTCTTATTCTAATGCTTCCTCAGTGGTGACTCATGCATATCTGGTGACAGGAGCGGCCTCTCCTTCATCATATATTCTTTGAGTCTCGCCCCTGAATCCAAGGAGAGGACACCTGTAGTTTTTATAAGGATAATCTGCAAATATATCTTGCCTATCTCTAGGTCGTTATTTATCAAACCTAATGGGCATTTGACCCACATGCCAACCACCAGTTCTAGGCAAATTAAAAATAAGATTCCTCACAATTTTTAAAGGATAAACTAATATATGATATTAAAAATTATTATTTTAAATAATAAGTTCATATCAGTGAGAGGGATTATATGGTTTATAGTATTTAGCTATTTGTCAATTTACATATAATGTCTATCTTCTCGATAGTTTACTTTCTTACTCTTTATTTCTACTAAATTAGAATCCTTACCTGTAGAGATTGTCAGAAAGGGCTACAAGTGTTTGGTGGCTCTGTCAGATACACTTGGATGTTCAGATTCAGCACAGTCCTAGAAATTATGAGATGATTTCTCACCACGGACTTCTTTCAGGGCTCAGTAAACATAAAGTGATGAGCACATTAGATTCAAGAGCTCGAAAATGGGGCTGAATATTCCATCAGGGAAGAGCAACAAATAGATGCTTAATCTACTTTTTGGCTGCAGTTGGCGAGCATGTTGTAGCATTTGGATGTGGTTTTAAAACATAACCTATAATATCCTATTACTTCTTTCTCTGACTAATGAGTGAAAATCCATTCATTAAGCAAATATTTATTGAGCTACTATGGACAATGCTAAGCATTAGGGATACAGGAGGAAAGTAAAACTAGGTCTCTGTCCTCACAGACCGACAAGATAAGAGGATTTCTTGTACTTAATATTAAATATCTTAATGTTCAGCCCCAAAATAGCATATCCCTTGAGAAAGCTACCTAAACAATAGAAACGGCCTTTACAGACACTAACCATACCACATTCCAAAATCTTTTGTGAGGCGCCTTTGCCTCCAGTATGCTACTTGTTGCCCATTTTCCTCATTTTATGAGAAATTGTCATACTTTTCACTATTTTTTTCAACTATAATCAGGATCAAGCGGCACAGTGCAGACAACCAACTGTTCTCTGAGAATAAAATAATGTTATTCACATTCTAGTGCAACTTTTTTCATTTGTGTAGCAATATCCTTTTTCCTTCCTTACCTGTCACTACTGATCCCAACTTACCTTTTTCATTCTCCATGGCTCACAATATAATCATTAACCAAACCAAACCAAACATTCTTCTCTTATGACAAGGCTTTTCATTGAACAAAAACTCATCAAGCAATTCTCTTTCAAAAAGTACTGCACATACGCCAAGAGCTGATTCATAATCCACACATCTCTGGTTTTGCCCAAATGTGAAGTTAAAGATCTGCTAGCATGCACATGTACAGTAACTGCTTTTCCATACTTGTGCCACGGATATTACGCAATACCCACCTGATGAAAGAATTTTGCCAAATACCCTATCCTGGCTTTCTTGAGAATTATACTTGTCATTAACTTTGGAGACGATCGTAAGGGTGTGACCTGTGGCTGGTTTTCTCCATGTGGAGTATAGCACTGAATATTGTCTTAGTCATTTCGACTTCTTCTCTAATTTCACTGTGGAACTCATCAATCTCATTTTGAAAAGCACAATTTTGGATATGTTACGGAAAAACTTAATAGATTTTCTCTTTTGTGTTTAAAAGTGACAGAAAAGCCTCAATGACTTCATGTCACTATTTGAGAAAAGGACACAGTGAAGTGGAGTTGATCGGACTGTCGGTTCAATAAAATCTAATTTTCATCTATTCGTCATCCTTCTTTCTTCCTTTTTGGGCCACTTATGTTAAATCATCCTACTCAAGGAGTCATTTGTCCCATCAGCTACTAATATATACTCTATTTTTGCAATGGTGTCCTGTTTGCTATTTATACCTCTAACGTTGACATGAGTGCTAATATTTACCTGACTCATTCCATTCTACTTTTGCCCTTCACCATTGAGCCAAATTTTTAATTGGCGTATAATAACTGTAAAAAAATGAAAATTTATGTGAACAATAGTGGCAGATGATGTAAAAATATGTCAGCTGAGATGAACTTCACTTAGCTAACCAAGTATTAGCCAAGATAAAGTGACTGAGTCTTTCTAGCACATATACAATTTTAAGAGGATAAAGATTATTAAGAACAGGATTCCTGTGAAAACAATAATGTTATTTCTAATTAGAAAATTGTTTGTGAATAAAACGACTTCATCAATTTATCCTTCGAAACTGCCAAAGCACCTGCAGACCACCTGATAGAATGGGGTTGGGGTGAGGGATACAATAGGCCACACTGAGAAATTGCTCTCAGCTTTCCAGCTTGACTTAGGTCTGTGTAACACTCAGCCAAAATTTGTCATGGGTTTCAGACCCAACTGTCAACTCAAACTAAACCTCATGAAGAAGTGTTTATCTTCTCCCCTCTATCCTTACCCTAAGCCCAAGTTCCAGCCAGCCATCCCACTACCCCTGGTCTATGCAAACTCCTTAATAGCTCAAGTCAGGAAGCTTGAGATAATCTCTCCTCGATTTCTAACACTGAAGTAGAGTCAAATTCTACTGCTATTCTAAGCCAGGAGTTCTCAACATTGGCAACTCATTAGAATCATCTGGGAACCGTTAAAGAACAAAGCACCACTGCCTAGACTGCACCCCAGATCAATTTAATCAGAATCTCTGGGATGGGGTTCAAGCACCTATGTTTTTAAAAAGTTTCCCCAGTGATTCTAATGTGTAGGCAGGATGAGAATCATTGCCATAAAATAGAGCTGCCATAAGGTATTTCCCATGGTAGCCCCTCAGTTATTATGCATGCTGATCCCACCCAACTGCTGGGATCATTATCTCTCATCAAGGCTACTGTGACAAGCTCCCTGCTGGATTCTCTGGATCCAGTGGATCTACTAATGCTAGAGCCTTTGACGTCTACCGTCACCACAGTTCTCCAAAGAGTCTTCATCATCTTTCCTTCCGTCTATGTTATTCTCTCCCTCCAGGACAGAGGTTCTCAACTTGACCGCACTTTGGAATCACTGTCCAGGATGGACTGCACACCAGATACATCATCACCTCTGGGGATGGGAACCAGGCATGAGTGTTGCTAAAAATCAGCCAAGACAGAGAATCAATACTCTAAGACCTCAGTACCTTTCTATGACCACCACATCTAGGTTAATCAGGTATCACTATTGAGCTTGGTTCTGAGCTTCCTGACAGTCATTCTCAACAAGGAATTTTTTTGACTCAAGAGCTTATAGTCCACTGGCAGAGACAGACTTGAAAAACCAATCTTTAAATTACAGTGACATAAGTGCTATAGCAGAAATATCAAAAATCTTCTATAGAACACTAAGGAGGGAGCAATTAATGACCTGTGAAGTTTTAGGAAGGCTTCTCAGAGGAAATTATACTTGAACGGGGTCTTGAGGGTCATCAGACAGAAAGAGAATGGGCCAAAAGATGCTTTCTTAGAAACATACATTTACCTTTTAAAATATTTTCATTATTGACACACAGTAACACATTACTTCTATTATGTGTTTTTGATGTTAGGACAGTGTTTGCCAATCTTTTTGTTTCATCAATATATTTAGCGTGTTTACTTTTTTCTAATATACTTTATTTTTTAGAGTAGTTTTAGGTTCATTTAGTTTAGCAACATTGAGCAGAAGGTTTAGAGATCCCTGCCCCCACACATGCTAGCCTCTCAACATCCCCCACCAGAGCGGTACACTTGTTACAATCAATGAACCTACATCAACACATCGCTATTTCCCAAAGTCCATAGTTTACATCAGAGTTCACTTTTGGTTTTATACATTTTATGGGTTTGGACAAATGTATAATGACACATATCCACCCCCTGCTGTGTGCTCTGCCTACTGATCCTTCCCGACCCCCTAATCCCTGGCAACCACTCATCTTTCTACTGTCTCCACAGTTTTGGTTTTCCAAATGTCATACAGGTGGAATCATATAGTACATAGTATTTTCAGATTGGCTTCTTTCACTTAGTAATACATATTTAAGACTCCTCCCTGTCTTTTCATGGTTTGAGAGTTCATTTATTTTTAATGCTGAATGACATTCCATTGTCTGGATGTACCTCAGTTTATTTATCCATTCACCTATTGAAAGGCATGTTGGTTGCTTCGTACTAGTACCTCATTGTTTTAATTTGCATTTCCCCAATGGCATATGATGTGGAACATCTTTTCATCTTCCCAACCTTTTGATATGTCATGATATGCATAGAAAACATTTGTAAATTCTCTGGATTAAACAACAAGGCTGCTCATAGCTAGAGGTAACAGGCCTGGCACCCTGGCTGTGCCTGGTCCCCCTTGGCCACCTGAAAGCTGAGAGCATTCATATCTCAGCACATCTGTAACACATTTTCAGAACACCAAAATGCCAAGGCACACCTGTGGGGATGCTCTAAATTATGATATCTTTAGATACCAGTAACAAAAAGCCCAATTCAGACTGGTCTAAAGAATGAGGGGGTCTTATTCTCTCACATAACAAGAAGTGCTGGGACTGAGCGCCCCCAGGTATAAAATGTCAGGTCCTGCTCTGCTTCTCTGCCATTTTCTTCGCTGTGCCTTATTCTGGGTATTGGCTGCCTCTTTAGACTAATGGCAAGATGGCTGCCACATAGCCAGGCATCACATTCAGATGTGATCAGGGGAAGAAGGGAGGTGTCCTTCCCTATGTGTCTACTTCCCTCAGTGGAGAGCTCTTTCTCAGAAGCCTGCAGAAAGTTACCCCTCACATCCCCTCAGCCAGAATGTTGTCAAATGTCCTTGTCTAAGCAAATTTTGGCAAGGGGAAGTGGGACAGGACTCACCTTCTCTGAGACACATAGAGGTAAACAACCAAACAAAATCAAGGCTCTTCCAGCAAGGAAGAAAGTGGGACTGGGTTTTAGGCAGGCAACCAAGAGGGTCTGCTTTGGTTTACATCATATTAGAAACGGGCTGCAGATCATACCGGTTAAGGGAATCCACTCTGGAGTCAGGCAGTGGGCTCAAATCCCACTGTGCCATTTCCTAACTGGGGCTGTGGGCTTCAGTTTTCCCCTTTCTGAAAAAGGAATAGTAAGAGTTCCTAACTCAGAGGGTTGATGGGAGGATGAAATGTACAGTGCTTAAAATAGACTCTGGCACACATTAGGGCTTAAAAAATGTTAGCCATCATCTCCACAGTGTCTGTCATAGATCAAAACAGCTAACAGGCAGGGACCAGATTTGGGGGGGAGAAAAGTTCTCTCTGATTAGCACCGAGCACAGTGCCATGCTCAGTTAGGCATTCAGTAAGTTCATTAGGCTTTTCTGCATATTAATAACAATTAAAAGGTCCATTTCTTCTTACTGCTAGCAAAAAGATGTTATTGACTAAAAGGTAACATTTTATCACTGTAATTACTTCAAAAAAATTTAGTGCTCCCTGGAAAGCATACTCAGAGAAATATAATATTATTTACAATGAATATTTATTGAGCCTTTACTATTTGCTGGAGACTATCATAAATGTCTTATATGCATTATCTCATTTAATCCTAAAACCAATCTATGGAGTGAGGTTTATCAGTAAAACACTCTTAAAACTAACCTCAAGGTGCAGCAGTTAAGTGCTCATGTTCCACTTCGGCAGCCCAGGGTTCACAGGTTTGGATCCCGGGTGCGGACATGGGACCACTTGGCAAGCCATGCTGTGGTAGGCGTTCCATATATGAAGTAGAGGAAGATGGGCACGGATGTGAGCTCAGGGCCAGTTTTCCTCAGCAAAAAGAGGAGGATTGGCAGCAGATGTTAGCTCAGGGCTAATCTTCCTCAAAAAAAAAAAAAAAAATAGAGGAACATTGGTACAGATGCTAGCTCAGGGCCAGTCTTCCTCAGCAAAAAAAGGAGGATTGGCAGCAGACGTTAGCTCAGGTAGATGTAACCTCCCTCAAAAAAACAAAAACGAAAAAAACCACAACTAACCTCAAACAAAATATAGGTTTGTCTTTAAAGCATAAACATTTCCACAGCATAATGTCAAATGAAAATCTGAGCTACCTAATTTCCAGTTCTAAGACATGTTTTTTCCCCTTTCTATCTCCCTTACCCCTGTTTTAACATTGCTGAAGTCAGGATGCATCTTACACTCAATGTTTATGTTCATTATAAGAATGTGTGTGTGTGTGTCCCATTGTTATTAACTTGGTGACGCCTTCACAGAGGGAGGAAGCGCAGCAGTTACAGTCATCACGGAGTCAGGCTCCATGTTTTACTCATTAACCCTCATTAACCAAATGTATGCTAATTAGATGCTCTCTTCTACAGAGGGCCTTAAAATGGGAAGTGAATGACTAATTGTAGTATTACGTTTCCCCTGGAGCCAGTAGCCAAATAATTCCCACTTTAAATTGTAGAAATTACGTGAACATTAAAGACCCAGCAATATAGCCCCAAATCCTGCAGGTGGTTTATATTCAAGATTTATCACTTTGCTTCAGTCCAGGGACCAAGTATAAAACTAGAAATTCAAGGACACCATTTAATTCTCGGTCTATCATTAATTTGCTGGGTGCCACAAGCAGTTACTGACATGCCCTGGGCTCTCATTCTTCACCTGTTAAAGGATATCAATTGTCCCTACAGAATGTCTAAGGGTATTAAGAGCAACTAATGAGATTGTTTCGGTTCCAGCATAACTCAAATTTTCTCCCACTCATATCGGTTTCCTCTTTTACCGCACACGAAGGCCCCAATCTCCCAGCCCATTAATGATTCAACCTATTAAGAAAATCAGCTACTTGTCTGGCAGCTAATAACATAGTTCTGCTTCATTACTTCTTGAATGAATTTCATTTTCTTCAGTCTTCTATAAGAATCTATTCAATTTCAAAAAGATAGGCGTTAACAAAAAATCAACACCATAAAGAAACAAAGAGAGATGTCACTTGGTCCATGGCAACAGCCTCTGACTGTCCTCTTGCCTCCAGATTCTCTCCACCCAGTCCGGCTCCACTCAGCCACTGGAGTTCTTGCATGGGAAACAGAAGTAACCAACACGGAACTCCCTAACTCTTCCACTGTGAAATCCACCACCCTAGCTGCACCCACCTCCATGTGTGCCTTCCCGTCTTTGACAGTGGATGAACCTTTTGTGCACCCATCAAAGATCCACTCTACTCTTACTCAAGATCCCCAACCCTCCTGCCACGACAATGCATATGGTTGCTGCCATCAACGCCTGTTCTCTCATTCTCTCCTTTCTCATCAATTTCTTCCTCTTTACTCTGATCATTCTCATCAGCATACAAATTTGTCTGATATCGTCTGTCTTTAAAACATCTTCCTCCAGCAACTTCCCTATTCCTCTGCTCTCCTTTACAGTAGGACTCGTTGAAAGAGGTTCCTACACCTGATATCTCAACTTTCTTGCCCTCCGACTCTCCTTATCTCACTCCAATTAACATTTCTTTCCCACCATTCTATCACCATTGCCCTTTTCAAGGTCACCAGTGACCTCCACTGGACCAAATTTCATAGTTCATTCTCAGTCCTCATATATTCCACTTCTCAGCGATCAGACCACTTCTGAGATCAGACCACATCTCAGTCCTCATACTTCTCTTCTTCTCTTTCTACCTCCTTCCATAACATGCTCCTCCAGTCCTATGACTTTAATTACCATCTGTATCCTAAAGACTCCTCAAATTTATATCACTGCCATGGGCTTCCCTTTGAATTCCAGCTATGTTTCCATGCAGACACTTCACACTCAACAAATTTAAAACCAGCCTTGATTTTCTCCTACAACTTTATTCTTTCCCTACTGTTTCTATCTCAATAAAACGATACCAACATTTTGTTCAGGCCCCAAATCTTGAAGTTGTCTCTGATTCCTCCTTCTCTCACATTTTACGTATAATCTGCTCCAAAAATCCAGTCAGCTCTATCTTGAAAATATCCCAAATTTGAACACCTCTTACCTCATTCACTGCTACCACCATAGTCCAAGCTACCACTATCTCTCACATGGATTTCTCTATTTGCTTTCTCATTTGTATGCCTGTTCTGCTCTTAAGTACCCCATCCCCAACCGAAACTATCAGGCACCCATCCAGAATGATTTTTTTTTCAAGGTATAAATCAAATCATGTTACTCACAAAAAACCTTCAAGTGGCTCCCCCATATCACTCAGAATAAAAGAACTAGAAGGTCCTACACAATTGGATCTTCAGCAACTACTCAACCACACTTTCTACCACTCTTTCCCTTGATCATTCAACACCAGCAGCCTGGCCTTCTTGCAGCTTTTCCAACTTGCTAAGTACATTCCTACCGCAGGGGCTCTGCCTCACCCAGCCCTCGCCCAGCTCCATTCAGGTCTGTGCTCAAATATCACATTATCAGAAAGTCGCACTTGAACTCACCATATCAAACAGCAAGTTTCCTTATTCTCGGTTCCCTTACCCTGCTTTATTCTGCACAGCACTCTCATCACCTGACTGCATAGTACACATTCACTTGTTTGTTTATCATTTAGATATTTATCATTAGATATTATCATTTATCATTAGATATTGTTTATCTCCCCCAACAGAACCTAAGCTCCGTATTGGAATAGATTCTGTCCGTTCTGAGCAGAATAATACTTGGCACAGAGTAAGTGTCAATAAATATTTGTTAATTGATAGATTGAATGTATGATTAAATTCTTGGGCTTCTTCACTTTTTCCTGAAATGGACATTTTTTTTATTTCCACAAGGCACTCACTCACTGGCTCAGGTAACTTACGCTCTGGCCTAACAGGTTCACATCATTCCACCTGAACTCCACTCCCATAGCCAGCCCCCACCTGGCCTGCTCTGGCCTCACAGACAGCCCTCAGAGCAGGCATATCTGTTCCCTGAGACCATGAGTTCTTCCAGGGACAGATTTTGCATTTATCTTGCATCCTCAGTGCTAAGGGTTTCTGGCACAATGTAGCTGTTCCGTATGTGTTTGTGGATTTAAACAATATGCCAGGTATTACTGAGCAACTTCATGGAGAAAACAGCCCAGATATTGTCAGATGAAGCAATAACTGTACCTAGATTTATCCTGGCATTATTTTCCATGGCACAGATCTTACCAACAATGAGAAAGCAATAATTGAAAAAATAATACTGAGATATATATAAAAAGATGGAAAGGTATATTGGAGGGGAACAAAAAGCCAAGTGTAAATACTATAGTTTGGATTGTGTGGGGAAAAAAACTATGAAACAATACAATCTTTTCCTTTCTGAAGAGTAATAGAGTGTTCAAAAGCCATAATCATTATGGTAATTCTAGATAAGACAAAAAGAGAGTCCTGGTTAAACTGAGTGAGTTTTATCCATAATTTCTCAAAAAACCTTGTTTTCAAAGGCTCATGGGCATTCTATGGTACTAAACTTAGCCAGCAGGCTGAAGGAGCAAGAAATGTGATGATAACAAACTAGCCGTTCATTCACTGGTTGAAACTCTCCTAGATGCCAGACACCGTGCCAGGCACCGGGGACATAAGTTCAAATAAGACAGAGCAGACTGTAAGCCCCTTGAGAACTGAAGCTAAGAAAAGGAGACATGGACACAGACCATCACAAAAGAATATGAAAGGTACAATAATAGAAAGACATGGAATGTACAATGGGAAAAGAGGAAGGTGGAAGCAACTCACTCTGGGGGATCAAAGATAGACCACTGAGGAAGGAAACTCCTGAAGTGGGTTTTTAAGGATGAATAGAAGCTGCCAAGCAGCAGGGGAGTGGGATGGGGAAACAGGAAGGGCAAGCCAGGCAAGGGGAATAAGACATGAAAAGGTACAGAGGCACAAAAAGAACTCAGATTATGGAGGAATCTGGATAGAAGAGATCCATGTTTCTGTTGAGTGCAGTGTTCAGACATGGGCAGAGGCAGGCAGGGAAGGGCCTTGTGTATTCTGCTAAGGCCATAAGCAGCCAATTCTAGTCGCTGTTCAGGCAGGCTGGATAATCAGATTTGCATTTTAGGAGGATGATTCTGACAGTGGTAGAAAGAATGGGTCTGAGGGGAGCAGGGCCAGAGGCAGGGGTGCGCAGGAGGAGGGTTCCTCCAAAGCCCAACTGAGATGACAGGGGCTCGAACCAGGAAGTACCCACATAAGGGAGTCGGGAGCGCCAACTTCAGAGATACTTTGTAGGAAAAACAGACAGCGCTTGGTGACTGACTGATGTAGTGAATGGGACGTCAGCAAGAGTTCAGGCTGACTTGGAGGTTTGTGTCTAAGTCATTGAATGGGTGGTAGTGCCCCCAGTGACAGGCACCAAGGCAAGGACACAGAAAACTCCAGGAGAAATTCTCTAATTCAAAGGGATGAAGACCACCTAAACTCAGGGAGAGAGAGTGAAAGAAATCCCCCACTTCCTCTTCTTGTCTTTTCTCTGCTCAAACCCCGGACCCTAAGTGGCTGTGGTGCCAGGCAGTGGAGACAGCAGGGTGGGAAGCACCTAAAAATAAGGGAGGGGAACGTCCTTGATGTTTGGAGAAGCTGTGGTCCCAAGAGGCTGGGTCAAACAGCTTTGGTTTCTTCTATAGCAATACTCTTGCAGCTTGGCCCTGGACAAGGGCATAGTCGTGGGCAGTGTGTGACAGAAGGGGTAACTAAAGCCCCAGTTTTTTGGCCAGAAGAGCAAAAGAAGGAGGCCCAGGGAACCAGAAAGTACCAGGGAGACTGCAAAGAGGAAGGGCTCAGGACCCCATAAACTTGTTCATAAACTTCTGAGCTTACCCCCAAGCCATGCATGTGGGGATCTGATTGTAAACAGCATACCAAAGGCTTTGAGGACTGTGATAAGGGAAAGACCACCTCCCAGATCCCAGGCTGGCCATTAGGTGGTAAGCATGAGTGACAGACCCAAGCAGCACTGCAAAGACTTTTAAAACAGAGTAGACGCTGAAATCATAACCTACAGAAGGCTGCTCAGAACTTCTACTCTAAAAGCAACTACATGAATTACCTGCTTTAAAGAAAAAAATCAACACTACAGATTTACACAAGACCCCCAATCTCATCATATTCAAAATATCCAGGATATGATCCAAAATCACTTGGCATATGAAGAATCAAGAAAATCTCAATCACATGGGAAAGACAGTTGACAGATGAAATGTGGAGATAACAGAGATGTTGAAATTATCTGACAAAGACTTTAAAGTAGTTACTATAAAGATGCTCAAAGAAGTAAGAGTGAACACTCTTGAAATAAATAAAAAGACAGAAAGTCTAGCAAATAAACAGAAGATATAAAGTAGAACCAAATGAAAATTTTAAAACTGAAAAATATAATAACCAAAATTTTTTTTTTTTTTTTTTTTTTTTTTTATTTTTTTATTTTTTTATTTTTTTATTAATGTTATGATAGATTACAACCTTGTGAGATTTCAGTTGTACATTTTTGTTAGTCATGTTGTGGGTACACCACTTCCCCCTCCGTACCCTCCCCCCACCCCCCCTTTTCCCTGGTAACCACCAATCAGATCTCCTTCTCAATATACTAATTTCCACCTATGAGTGGAGTCATATAGAGTTCGTCTTTCTCTGACTGACTTATTTCGCTTAACATAATACCCTCGAGGTCCATCCACATTGTTGTGAATGGGCCAATTTCGTCTTTTTTTATGGCTGAGTAGTATTCCATTGTGTATATATACCACATCTTCTTTATCCAATCATTAGTTTCTGGGCATGTAGGCTGGTTCCACGTCTTGGCTATTGTAAATAATGCTGCAATGAACATAGGGGTGCAACGGACTCTTGAGATATCTGATATCAGGTTCTTAGGATAGATACCCAGTAATGGGATGGCTGGGTCATAGGGTATTTCTATTTTTAGCTTTTTGAGAAATCTCCATACTGTTTTCCATAGTGGCTGTACCAGTTTGCATTCCCACCAACAGTGTATGAGGGTTCCTCTTTCTCCACAACCCCTCCAACATTTGTCGTTCTTGGTTTTGGATGTTTTTGCCAATCTAACGGGGGTAAGGTGATATCTTAGTGTAGTTTTGATTTGCATTTCCCTGATGATTAGCGATGATGAACATCTTTTCATGTGTCTATTGGCCATTATAACCAAAATTTTTTTAAAGCACCTCACTGAACAGGTTCAATGGCAGATCAGAAGTGACAGAGGAAAAAAATCAGTAAACTTGAAGATATAGTAATAGAATCCAAGCTGAACAACAGAGAGAAAACATTTTTTTTAAATGCTCAAAGCCTCAGGGACCTGTGGAACAACACTAAAAGGGCTATTATTTGTGTCATTAAAGTCCAGAGAGAGAAGACAAAGACTGCATTGTGAAAAAATATTCAAAAATATAATGGCTGACACCACAAATTTGACCAAAGACATAAACATACAGATTCAAAAAGATGAGCAAAGCTTAAACAAAATAAGCTGAAAGAAATCAATTCCAAAACAAATCATAGTCAAGTTGCTGAAAACTAAAGGCAAAGAAAAAATTCTTGAAAGGAGCCAGAGAAATCACTTATAAGGGAACAATGATTTAAATGACTGTGGATTTCTCATGGGAAACTATGGAGGCCAGAAGGTAGTAACACAGCATTTTTAAAGTGCTGAAAGAAAAGAACTATCTTTTTTTCTGTTTTTTCTTTTTCTTTTTTTTTTTTTGAGGAAGATTAGCCCTGAGCTAACTTTTTGTTCAGGAAAGACTGGCCCTGAGCTAACATCCATGCCCATCTTCCTCTACTTTAGTGGGATGCCTACCACAGCATGGCTTTTGCCAAGTGGTGCCATCTCTGCACCCAGGATCTGAACCAGAGAACCCCGGGCCACCGAAGCAGAGCGTGCGCACTTAACCGCTGAGCCACCAGGCCAGCCCCCAGAAAAAAATTATCTACCCAGAATTCTCATGAAAAATCCTTCAAGAATGAAGGTGTATAATGACATTCTCAAATAAAGGTAAATTAAGATAATTTCTTATCAGCAGATCTGCTGTAAAAGAATTGCTAAAGGAAGTTCTTCAAACACAAAGAAAATGAAACCAGAAGGAAACCTGGAACATTAGGAATGAAGGAAGAGCAAGAGAAATGGTAAATATCTGTGTAAATATAATAGACTAATCTCTTACTGAATTCTTTGAACTATATTTGACAATTCAAAGTAAATAAAATACTGATGAGATTTTCAATCTTTGTAGATGGAAGACGTAGGACAACTACAACATACGAGGGAAGGGTAAAGGGGCTCTTGGATAGACAACTCCATCCAACAACAGCAGAATAGAAACTCTTTTAAAGTACATATAAAACATATAAACATTAAAGTACATATAAACACCAAGATACAATATATTCTGGGTCATAAAAATTTTTAAATTAAAAAAAACACTGAAATCACAAAAAGTGTGGTTTCTAACAAAAGCAGAATTAACTAGAAATCAATAATAAAAAGATAGTAAGAGAATCTCCAAACAACTGGAAAACAAACACACTTCTAAACAACCCATGGGCCAAAAAGAAGGTCTCAAAGGAAATTAGAAAATATTGAAGTGAACAAAAATGAAAACATAATATATCAGGGTGTGTGGCATATAGCTAAAGCAGTGTTTAAGGGAAATTTATGCCATTAAATACTTATATGAGGGAAAAAAGGAAGGTCTCAAATCACTAAGCTAAGCTTCTACCTTAAGAAACTAGAAAAAGAAGAGCAAAATGAATTCAAAGCAAGCAGAGGCAAGAAATAATAAAAATAAGAGCAGAAATCTATTGAACTGTAAACAGAAAAAACAGACAAAAATCAAACAAACCAAACGTTGGTTCTTGGAAAAGATCACTATAAGTGATAAATATCTAGCCAGATGGACAAAACAAACAAAGAGAAAAGAAGCAAATTACCAATATCAAGAACAAAATTGGGGCTAGCCCTGTGGCAGAGCATTTAAGTTTGTGTGCTCCACTTCAGTGGCCCAGGGTTTCACTAGTTCAGATCCTAGGCACAGACATGGCTGCTCATCAAGCCATGTTGAGGCGGTGTCCCACATAGCACAACCCAAGGGACCTATAACCAAGAATATACTAACTATGTTAGCTCAGGTGCCAATCTTTAAAAAAAGAAAAAAAAGGGATAAAATTATCACTACACATTCTGCAGACATTAAAAGGATAATAAGGGAATACTATAATCAACTCAACACACAAAAATTTGACAATTCAGATATAAGAAAACAATTACTTGGGGGCTGGCCTCATGGCATAGCAGTTAAGTCAACACACTTTGTTGCGGTGGCCCGGGGTTCACTGGTTCAGATCCCAGGCGTGGATCTATGCATCACTTGTCAAGCCATGCTGTGGTGGCATCCCACATATAAAGTAGAGAAAGATGGGTACAGATGTTAGCTCAGGGCCAACCTTCCTCAGCAAAAAAGAGGAGGATTGGCAGCAGATGTTAGCTGAGGGCCAATCTTCCTCAAAAAAAAAAAAATCCTCAAGAAAATATTAGCAAATTGAATCTAGCAACATATGAAAAGAATAATACACCACAACCAAGTGTGGTGTATCCTGAAGATGCAAAGCTGTTTCAATATTTGAAAATCAATCAATGCAATCACCATATTGACAATCTAAAGAAGAAAATGCACATAATCATGTCAATTAATAGAGGGAAACAGCATCTGACAAAGTTCAACATCCATTCATGTTACCATTTCTAAGCAAACTAGGAATATTAGACACTGTCCTCAACCTGAAAAAGACACTTACAAAAATCTACAGCTAACATCATACTTAATGGTGAAAAATTAAATGCTTTTTCCTTAAGATCAGGAACAAGGCAGCCACCTCTTCTCAAACCACTCCTATTCAATATCAGAATGGAAGTCCTAAGAGTACAGTAAGGCAAGCAAAAGAAAGAAAAGTCAGGTATACTTAAAAAAAAAACACCTGTCCCTATTTTCTGACTCTTATAATTAATAAATGAGAAATAAGATCACAACATAGAAGGTCAACTACCAAAAATGAATCATATGTCTATACACAGTCACGCACCATAAAACAACGTTTCAGTCAACAACAGACTACAGATATGATGGTGGTCCTATGAAATTAGTACCATATAGCCTAAGTTGTAGTAGGCTATACCATCTAGGTATGAGTAAGTACAATCACACAACAATGAAATTGCCTAGTGATGCATTTCTCAGAACATATCCCCATCATTAAGCAATGCGTGACTGTACTAGCTATGAAAACTGGAATCTAAAATTTAAAAAGAATACTAGTTATAGTAACTCCAAAAAAGTGAAATGCTTAGGTCTCAATCTAATAAAACATGTATAGGATCTGTATGCTATAAACTACAAAACGTTGATGAAAGAATTCAAAGAAGATTTAAATAAATGGAGAGACATACCATGTTCATGGATTGGAAGACTCAACATAAGGATTCACAGTAAAGATGTCAACTCTTTCCAAATTTATCTCTAGACTTAATGCAAATCTGATCCAAATGTCAGTATATTTTTTATAGATATAGATGGTTAATTCTAAAATTTATATTGAAAAGGAAAAGAATTAGACTAGTCAAAACAATTTTTAAAAAGAATAAAGTTGGAGGAATCATATCACTCAATTTTAAGAATTATTATAAAGTTTTGGTAATTAAGACAGGTATGCTATTAGAGAAGGGAGAGATACATAGATCAAAGGAAGAGATTATAACATCCAGAAATAGACCCAGACAAATATGACCACTGACTTTTGACAAAGGTGCAAAGGCAATTCAATGGAGAAAGGGTACTGTTTCAACAAACAATGTTAAAACATCATTAGACATATAAAGACAAAAACCGAACCTTCACACAAACTTTACACCTTAACAAAAAATTTCCTCAAATTGATCATAGATCTAAATATAAAACATAAAACTATAATTTTTATTAAAAACATAGAAAATCTCCATGACCTAGAATTAGGCAAATAATTCCTAGACATGACACCAAAAACACAATCTATAAAAGAAAAGATTGAGGGGCCAGACCCATGGCCTAGTGGTTAAGTTCAGGGTGCCCTGCTTCAGCAGCCCAGGTTCAGTTCCCAGGTGCAGACCTACACCACTCATCAGCAGTCATGCTGTGGCAGCAACCCACATACAAAATAGAGGAAGACTGACACACATGTTAGCTCAGGTGAATCTTCCTAAAGCAACAAGAGGGAGATTGGCAACAGATGTTAGCTTAGGGCAAATCTTCCTCAGCCAAAAGAAAAAAAAGAGAAAACACTGATAAATTGGACTCCATCAAAATTAAAATAATTCTTTCCGTGAATGATACTATTAAGTGAATGAAAAGATAATCTATAGACCAGGAGAAAATATCTGCAAATCATGTATCTGAGAAAGAAGCTGTATCCAAAATAAATAATGAACTCTCAAAATTCAACAAACCACCTGATTGGTAATAGGCAAAATATCTGAACAGATATTACACCAAAAAAAATAAGCATATGAAAAAATGTTCAACAATATTAACTACAGGAAAATGCAAAGAGAAGCCATCACAATGAGATAACAAGACGTGCCCAATAGAATGACTAAAATTTTTAAAACTGACGATACCAAGTGTTGGCCAGGATGTAGCGCAAGGGGAAGCCTTGTTCACTGCTGATCAAAATGTAATACCATAAAGCCCCTTTGCAAAATAGTCAGGAATTTTCTTATAAACTTACACATACACTTACCATATAACCCAGCAATCTCTCTCCTAGATATCTACACTAGAGAAATGAAAATTTGTGTTTACACAAAAACCTGTACATGAATTTTTATAGGCATTCTGTGCATGTCTTAATTTATGGGGCAATTAAATTTTCCTTGGAAAAGGTGCAGGTACATGTGTGCATGTGCACGTGTACATGTGCACATGCACACACACACACAAACTAGAAGGAGAAAAAAGTCAACCAAATGCATGCAATCTCATCATAGCTCTTTCTCCTGTAGATAAACACAGCCAGCTCCGTGACCACCCTGCACCACTGTATCTCTTATCTCGAAATTCCCAGCTCTGGGATGGACTGATTTGGGATGGGAAAAGAGATAGAACAAAGACAAAAACTAAGAATGGCAGAAGAATCCAGAAAAACCCACCGAAATATCAATCAATTTATCAAAGGAGGCTTTGAACGCATAACCTGGATGAGACACTACTTAAAGCCATAAAGAAAGAATTGCCTTGGCCCTCTCCTCCCTCCACTCATCTACTCTGGAATTTTACATAGATATTATTTCAACTGAAGCAAAAACAAAAACTATAACTATAAACTCCTATAAACTCTGTTCAAGTCTTTGATCTTGTTTGGTTTAAAGAGAAAGAAATAGAGCAAAATTTTAACATAAACAGGAATCTCAATGCCTTTCTTAGAGAGGCCTTGCACATCTAACTTAAGTCACTGGGAAATGCAGGAAACTGAGTATTCACCATGAGAGCAGGTTAGACTTTCTTCAATGGAGGAAAAGAGAGGCTTATTTGATGGTGGAAAATTTTCTGTGCCCTGTTCCATCAATCACCAGATTCTCCTGTGCCCTGGTTATTTCTAGTGATAAAACACAAGAAAACTGAAGAAAAATACTGGTCGAGGTTAGGAAGGCACAGACCAAGGGTGACCACAAGCAGGGGACAGCTGAGCCAAAGCAAAACCCTGACTACATCAACCCTTAGTAAAGAGTTAAAGCAGACATTGTTGGAAGAAAAAAATCACTCCTGTATGTCCTGTGGTGACACTTCTCTAGCTGGACTCTTGTCCATCCAATCTATTCTGTTCATTCATTTCCTACAATAAAATGCACTACTTTAAATTGTACATCTTGATGAGTTTTAACAAATCTGTACACCCAAATAACCACCACAACAGTCAAGATATAGAATATTTTCCATCGTGCCAAAAAGTTCACTTGTGCCCCATCCCAGTTAATCTGATCTGCTGTCTGTCACTAAAGATTTATCTTTTCTAGAGTTTCATAAGAATGGAATTATACCATATGTACTCTTTCACGTTTGGCTTCGTTTAGCATAATACTTTTGAGACTCAACTATGTTGCTGGGTGTATCATCTCTTTCTTATTGTTGAGTAGGAGCAGGGTTCCATTATATGAATAGTATGGATACGCCACAATGTGTTTACCCATTCACCTAGTGGACATCAGGTGGACATCTGGTTGTTTCCAGTTTAAGTGGCAACGAACACTGGTGTATAAGTCTTTGTGTGGACATATACACAATTTGAATTTAGTTTTAATTTCTCTTGGGAAACTACCTAGGAGTGAAATTGTTGAGTCATTTGGTAAGTGTATGTTTAATTTATAAACCACCAAACTGTTTTCCAAAGCCATTGTATCATTTTGCATTCCCACCAGCAATGTATGACTGTTTGAGTTGCTCCACATCCTTGCCAATACTTGCTACTGTCAGTCAATCTATTTAATTTTATTCCTTCTAATGTGTAGAGGTCAACTGAGGTGTCATTGAAGGTCAATTTGCATTTCCTGACAACAAAAGATGTTGATCACCTTTTCAAGAGTTTGTTGGCAATCTATATATCTACTTTTCTAATGTATCTGTTAAAAAAATCCTTTGTCAGTTGTCTTCTTCTTATTGTGTTGTAAGAGTTATTTATTTATTATGGACAAAAGTCTTTGTCAAATGTTTTCTTCCAATCTGTTGGCTTGCCTTTTCAATTTTCTAACTATGTCTTCCAAACAGCAGAAATTTTCTATTTTGATGAAGTCCAAGTTATCAATGGTTCATGTGTTTTGCTTCCTAAGAAATCTTTTCCTATCCTAAGGTCATGAAGATTTTCTCTTATGTTTTCTTATAGAAGTTTTATGCTACCTTTTACTTTAGGTTTATGATCTACTGTGAGTAAATATTTACGTATTGCATGAGGTAAGGGTCAATATTCATTTTTAATATGGCTATCTAATTATTCCAGAACCATTTGTTGAAAAGACTGTCCTTTCGCCCCATAAACTAAGCTGACATCCCTGTCGAAAATGAATTGACCATGTATATATGAGTCTGCCTCTCGACTCCCTATCTTTATCATGCCTCTTCCTTTCTCAAGAACCTACAGTGACTCCTCACTGTCCAGCAGGTCAAGTATAAATTTCCCATTCTGACACCAAAGTACTTAAATCCAACAACTTTTTGGTTCAGCCAGACCTCCTTCAACACCCACCTCCATTCCCTCCATGACACCACTAATCACTGCCGCCCTATCACCCCTACTCATGCCATTCTTCCTGTCATCCCAGCATGCTCTTCCCACCATCCTTAAAATGTTTTCTATCCTTCTGCATCCATGAAGCATTCCCTGATAACTGTATATGACAAAAATCTCTCACTGCCTGTAGTTCCTATTATATTTACAATACATGCCAATACTGTAGCCTTTCATCCTTAAATGTGATTCAATATTTATTTAACAGTTACTGGCAAGGCACGGTGGTAGGCACTGCGGGTAGAGAATGAAAATAAAGGGCCACTGCCCAGAGACTTACAGACTAGTGAGGAAAGAATCAACTAAACAGACAAAAATAATTCAATATATGTTCTCTCATACTGTTCACTATATCATATTATAACTGTTTTATGATGTAGATTTTGTATTCCCAAATAAATATTTCAGTATGTAACTCTAAAAGGACTTTTTAAAACAAAACCACCATACCATTATTATACCTTAAATATTATAATAAATCCTTAATACCATCAACTGTCCAGTCAGTGTTGAAATTTCCTTGTCTCATAAATATTTGTTTATAGTTGGTTTGTTCAAATTGGGATCCAAATAATCCATATAGTGGAATTGGTTTGTATTTCGCTAAGTTCCTTTTAGGTTCTCCCTGTATCTCTCTCTCTCCTTCCTTGCAATTTATTTGTTGAAGAAGCCAGGTTGTTTGTCTTATAGAGTTTAAGATTTCCTGGATTTTGTTCACTGTATTCCTGTAGTGTCATTTAATTTGTATCTCTGTTCTCTGTATTTCCTGTAAATTGGTGATCAGATTTAGAGGCTTTGATCAGATTCAGGTTGATTTTAGTTGGGCAACAATATTTCAATGGAACTGGATTGTGTACCCCCATTCAGAGGCACAATCACAGCTTAGATCCATTAATTAACTAGGGGTTGCAAATGGTAATATTCACATTCTATCACTACTTAATTTATTATCTGAAATTCTTCTATAAAGAGAAACTCCCTTTCTCAATAATTTGATTCTGCTGAGATGCAGTGTATGTAGGAAAGATTGCTTGATTCTTTCTCTTCATCTGTCTGTTTTCAAAATGAGTCAATTCTCTGGCATCCTTAAAAGATAACCAATTATATGAGTTTGTCTTTATTACTACAAACTCATGGATTTAAACACATTTGCCGTGTTTTAAACCATTGCAGTTATTATCCTAAAGATGCTCAAAGTGTCCCAGTGGGAACCACTTCAATTTGGTCCTGAGTCCTTTGGCTATGTCTTTGATAGCTTCTTTGCTTTTTGGTATGACAAAAACTGCAGGCACAAGTTATACATTTCCTGCCCCAAATTTGGAAACAATCATTTCTACAAGGAGACCTATTTCCTTTTAATGAGAAATAGTATTTAGAAACCACAAACGGTGTACTGGGGGTGCTCATTGCTACTGGGCTGAACGCTATTCATCAGCCTTTCAGTTGCCACACCTAGGAAATATTTTTTCTCAAGATGAACTACATGATGAGTTCACCCAAACACTTTCAATTCAAATTCATGACTACAGTTTTTATTTAACCTCATCAATTTTACATCTGGATCTTCTTTCTCCCACGCCTTAAATCTATCAGTTCTCAAAGACACCAACATAATTACTTATTTGCTTTATCCTACAATAGACAACAGCCTCAAAATAGCAGTATCATCACTACCACTTATGATAGATAGACCAGAGTAATCCCACTAAGAGTATTCAATCAAATTACCTTAAAGCCACTTGGAATAGTTACTCTGTGTAGTTATGCCACTAACTTGAAACATAGATAAGTTCATTTGTTTAAAAATATATTTTTTAATTTTTAAAAAAATTTTATTCATTTATTTAAACCAAAAAAACTCCAAGCAATTCACTCATTTCTCCCACTCCCCTACCCTCGCCTCTGGCAACCACCAATCTGTGCTCTGTATCTATGAGTCCATTATTCTATTTATTTATTTTTTTAGATTCTACACATAAGATAGATCATAAGGTATTTGTCTTTCTCTGTCTGACTTATTTCACTTAGCATAATGCCCTTGAGGTCCATCTATGTTGTCACAAATGGTGGGATTTCCTTATTTATGGCTGAGTAATATTCTATTGTATATGTATACACCACAATTTCTTTATCCATTCATTCATCAATTGACACTTACATTGTTTCCATATCGTGGCTACAGTAACGCTGCAGTTAACATGGGGGTGCATATCTTTTTGAATTACTGTTTTTGTTTTCTTTGAATAAATACCCGGAAGTGGAATTGCTAGATCATCTGTGGTTTTATTTTTAATTTTTTGAGGAACTTCCATACTGTTTTCCACAGTGCCTGCACCAATTGAAATTCTCACCAACAGTGCATAAGGGTTCCCTTTTCTCCACATCCTTACCAACAGTTGTTATTTCTTGTCTTTTTGATAATAGCCATTCTAACACGTGTGAGGTGATATTTCATTGTCGTTTTGATTTGCATTTCCCTGAAGAGTAATGATGTGGAGCATCTTTTTATGTACCTGTTGGCCATCTATCTGTCTTCTTTGGAAAAAATGTCTATTCGGATCTTCTGCCCATTTTGTATTGGATTGTTTGGGGGGTTTTCTTTGCTATTGAGTTGTACAAGTTCTTTGTATATTTGGATATTAGCCCCTTATCAGATATACAACTTGCAATTATTTTCTCCCATTCCGTAGGTTGCTTTTTCATTTTGTTGATGGTTTCCTTTGCTGTGCAGAAGCTTTTTAGTTTGATGTAGTCTTACTTGTTTATTTTTGCTTTTGTTGCTTTTGCTTTGGGTGCTAGATTCAAAAAATCATTGCCAACCCACAGCTAAAATATACAACTATATACTGGGGGGATCTGTGGAGTAAAAAAGCATAAAAAAAAAAAAGACTGCCAACAGTTGTTAGCTCAGGTGCCAATCTTTAAAAAATAAAATAAAATAAATAATTGCCAAGACCTATGTCAAGGAGCTTACAGCCTGTTTTCTTCTAGGAGTTTTATGGTTTCAGGTCTTATGTTCAAGTCTTTAATCCATGAGTTAATTTTTGTGTATGGTGTAAGGTAATGGTCTAGTTTCATTCTTTTGCATGTGGCTGTCCAATTTCTCAACACCATTTATTGAAGAGACTGTCCTTTCCCCATTGTATATTCTTGGCTCATTTGTTGTAAAGGAATTCTATTCTGTTCCATTGATCTATGTGTCTCTTTTTATGACAACACCATGCTGTTTTAATTACCCTAGCTTTGTAATATAGTTTGAAATCAGGGAGTGTGATGCCTCCAGCTTTGTTCTTCTTTCTCAAGACTGCTTTGACTATTTGGGGTCTTTTGTGGTTCCATACAAATTTTAAGATTTTTTGTTCCATTTCTGTGAAAAATGCCACTGGAATTTTGATAGGGATTGCACTGAATCTGCATATTGCTTTGGGCAGTATGGATATTTTAACAACATTAATTCTTCCCATCGATGAGCATGGACTATGTTTCCATTTATTTGTGTCTTCTTTAATTTCTTTTATTAATGTCTTACAGTTTTCAATATAGAGATCGTTCATCTCCTTGGTTAAATTTATTCCTAGGTGTTTTATTCTTTTTGATACAATTGTAAAAGGGATTGTTTTCTTAATTTCTCTTTCTGATAGCTCATCATTAGTGTAAAGAAATGCAACAGATTTTTGTGTTTTGATTTTGTATCATGCAATTTGCTGAATTCGTTTATTAGTTCTAACAACTTTTTGATGGAGTTTTTAGAGTTTTCTATAAATAATATCATGTCATCTGCAAATAATGACAGTTTCACTTCTTCTTTTCCAACCTGGATGGCTTGTCTTTCTTTCTTTCTTTCTTTTTCTTTCTTTCTTTCTCTTTTTTGCCTAATTGCTCTGGCTAGGACTTCCAATACTATGTTGAATAAACATAGTGAGAGGGGACATCCCTGTCTTGTTCCTGATCTTAGAGGAAAAGCTTTCAGCTTTTCACCATTGAGTATGATGTTAGCTGTGGGCTTATCATATATGGTCTTTATTATGTTGAGGTATGTTCCCTCTGTATCCACCTTATTGAGAGTTTTATCATAAATGGATGCTGAAATTTTGTCAAATGCTTTTTCTGCATCTATTGAGATGATCATATGACTTTTATCCCTCATTTTGTTAATGTGGTGTATCACATTGACTGATTTACAGATGGTGAACATCCTTGCACCCCTGGAATAAAACCCACTTGATCATGGGTATATGATCTCTTTAATGTATTGCTGAATTCAGTTTGCTAATATTTTGTTGAGGACTTTTGCATCTATATTCATCAGGCATATTGGCCCATAATTTTCTTTTCTTGTGGCATCCTTGCCTGGTTTTGGTATCAGAGTAATGCTGGCCTCAAAATGGGCAAGAGCTTCCCCTTCTTCTATTTTTTGGAAGAGTTTGAGTAGGATGGGTATTCATTTTTCTTTGAATGTTTGGTAGGATTCATGAACGAAGCCATCTGGTCCTCGACTTTTGTTTGTTGGGATGTTATTGATTATTGATTCAATCTTGTTACTAGTAATTGGTCTATTCAGATTTTCTATTTCATCATAATCCAGTCTTGGTAGCTTGTATGTTCCTAGGAATTTACCAATTTCTTCTAGGTTTTCCAATTTTTTGGTGTATAATTGTTCATAGCAGTCTCTTATGATCCTTCATATTTCTGTGGTATCAGTTGTAACGTCTCCTCTTTTACTTTTGATTTTATTTGAGTCCTCCTTTTTTCTTGGTGCGTCTAACTAAAGTTTCGTCAATTTTGTTTATGTTTTCAAAGAACCAGCTCTTCGTTTCATAGCTATTTTCTACTATCTTTTAGTCTCTATTTCATTTATTTCTGCTCTAATCTTTGTTATTTTCTTCCTTCTACCAACTCTGGGCTTCATTTGTTCTTCTTTTTCTAATTCCTTGAGATGTAAAGTGAGGATGTTTATGTAAGACTTTTCTTGTTTCTTGAGGAAGGCATTTATTGCTACAAACTTCCCTTTTAAAACTGCTTTTGCTGCATCCTATAAATTTTGGTATGTTACATTTCCATTTTCATTTGTCTAAGGTATTTTTAATTTCTCATTGACCCACTTGTTATTCAGTAGCAGTTTAATCTTCACATATCTGTAAATTTTCCAGTTTCCTTCACATTATTAATTTGTAGTTTCATAGTATTGTGGTTGGAAAAGACGCTTGATATGATTTCAGTTCTCTGAAATTTATTGTTTTTTTTTTTAAGATTGGTACCTGAGCTAACAAGTGTTGCCAACCTTCCTATTTTTTTTTTTTTTTTTTATTCTTCTCCCTGAAGCCCCCTGATACATAGTTGTATATTCTAGCTGTGAGTGCCTCTGGTTGTGCTATGTGAGATGCTGCCTCAGCATGGCCTGACAAGCGGTGCCATGTCCAAGCCCGGGATCCAAACTGGCAAAACCCTGGGCCACCAAAGCAGAGTGTGCAAACTTAACCACTTGGCCACAGGGCTGGCCCCTAAGACTTTTTTTGTGGCCTAACATATGACCTATCTTGGAAAATGTTCCATGTGCACTTGAGAAGAATGTGTATTTTGCTGCTTTTGGATGGAATGTTCTGTAAATATCTGTTGAGTCCAACTGGTCTAACATGCCATTTAAGGCCAATGTTTCCTTATTAATCTTCTGTATGGCTAATCTATCCATCAACGTAAGTGAGATATTAAAGTCTTTTACTATAATTATACTGCTGTCTATTTCTCCCTTTAGGTCTGTTAATATTTGCTTTATATATGTAGGTGCTCCTATTTACAAATGTTATATCCTTTTGTTAGATTGACCCCTTTATCATTATGTAATATCCTTCTTTGTCTCTTGTTACAGTCTTTGTTTTAGAGTCTATTTTGTCTGATATAAGTATAGCTACTCCAGCTTTCTTTTTGTTTCTATTTGCATGCAATATCTTTTTCCACCCCTTCACTTTCAGTCTGTGTGTCCTTACATCTAAAGTATGTCCCTTGCGGGCAGCATAAAGATGGCATTTTGCTTTTAATTTTTAGGGATTGCTTAAAGAATAACTAATTTTATAATTATGTATAATATTTACTTGGTTCTAAAGTCAGATCTACAAAACAAGGTGTAGTCAGGAGAAGTCTAGCTCCTCTTTCTATCCCTGCCACTCTGTTCCTTCTTTCTACTATAGGTAACCACTTTTTAAAACTTTATCATTTATATTTCCACTGTTTTTGTTAAATACCAATGGGACTGATATTTAACATACTATAGACACATTCTCCACCTTGCTCTTTTCACTTAACAATATATCCTAAAGATAACCACATGGTTTTAGAGACAGTCCACATTCCCTTTTACAGCTACATAGTGTTCCACTGTGTAGACGCACCAGTTTCTTTAAATCAGCCGAAACTGATGAGCGTTTGGAATTTGGTTTGTTTCCAGTCTTTTGATGTGCTAATAACTAAGCACATACATGAGTATTTTCTTATTTTTGCCAATGTATCTTTAGGATAATTTCTATGGAAGAAAGACTTGAAGTTGGACTATTGAATCAAAGGCCTATCTAATTTTGCTAAATATTGTAAATTCCCCTCCATGAAGGTTAAACTGTTTTGCATTTCTACCAGTAATGTAGATTGCCTGTTTCCCTACAGCTCCACCAACAAAGTATATTGTCAAACTCTTGAACCATTGCTAGTCTGATAGGTAAAGAATGATAATCTTCGCATAGTTTCATTTTGCATTTCTCCTATGATGAGCAAAGTCGAGCATCTTTTCATAGGTTTAAGAGATATTTGCATTTCTTTTCTCTGAATTGTTTGCTTACATTTCTAGCTCATTTTTCTATGATTGTTGGTTTTTTTTTATTGTTTTCAGAAGTTCATTATTTATTTGTGGCATAAATTGCAGATATTTTTTCCCAATGAGTCATTTGCTTTGTTTCTTTTTTTACAGGCAAAATATTTTTTTTCATATGGTCTAATTTATCAATATTTTGTTTTATTGGTTCTGGATTTTGAAATCAGGAGTGTTCTCCACTTTCAGGTTAAAAAAGGAATTCACTGATGTTTTCTTCTTAGACTCAACACAACATTTTAAATGAGTATCACCTTTTCCCCTTCAGTTCCTTAGAGAATGTACAAAAGCAGTCTTATGTCCAGTCAGTTCACATGTTAAAAGTACCTCATTTCTCATTTTAAAAGTCAAACATCTGATATAGTTCATGCAGTCACCTTCCTAACACTGCTCTTTCACACACCCTTGAATTGTGCAGGTAAAGCACAGACACATGTATGTTAACATGTAAGTGTGTTTCCTCTTTACAGAGTTCCCCTGTGCCACCTGGGTTCATGAAGTCAGATGGTATCCAAACCAAGTGCCCTGAATGCCCAGAGAGAGCTAGAGTCAAGGCATTTTGTTCCCTCTCCATTAAAAGAGTGAATAGCAAAGGAAATCTAGATGCAAGAGGGTAACAGATTCTCCCTAGAGCCAGTCGGCATCCGCCAAGTGGCCAGCATGGCTAGGGGGTACTCACACAGATGTTTTGTGGGTGTTTTTATGGAAGAGAGAAAAATTTCGGTAGAAAGAACAGCTGCAGCCAGCCGCTCAGAGAAACTCTGCCCAGTGTCCTGGCATCATGGGCATGGCCTGTTTTGTGAAGTGCATCCAATGTAGAACTGGGGGAACGGTTTCTTACTTCTCTTTCCAAAGACATATCATGTTTCCCATCTAAAATATTCTTTTGGAAGAATGACTTCCACAACTGCAGTCTGGTATGTGGTTAGACAATGGCCTCACTTCTTTGTATTTGAAAATAAGGCCACAGAAAATGTCTGATTTTTTTTCTCGTTGAAAAATAAAAATCAATGATATTCAGATATTTGATAATGACCTAAGAGGAAATATAATAACTAGGCCTACCTAGCTTTCAATATATAAAGCAGTGATTCTCATACTTCAGTTATATAAATATCAGTCTTTTCTTTCTTAACCAGCAATCCAGGTAATTCTAACGCAGGTTTCCTTGTATCACACTTCGAAAAAAATCTGTCCAAGAGTCTAAATCATCCAAAAGTCTACCTTACCTCCCAAATTTCTTGAACTGCTTTTTTGTCCCCAGGTTCTGAAACACTGACACTGCTGATGATTCTACTGACAGTTCTATCCCTGGCATGCAGCACAATGCCTGGCACACAATGTATACGTAATACATATTTGTCTAATTAAGGAATAAAAATCTGAAACCAGTGGATATTCACATGCAAAAGGATGAAGTTCTCATACTATACACAAAAATTAACTCAAAATAGATTAAAGACCTAAATGTAAGAGCTCAAATTATAAAACTCTGAAAAGAAAACATAGGTATAAGTCTTCAGAATCTTGGATCAGGCAATGGATTCTTAGATATGACAACAAACCCAAGCAACCAAATAAAAAATAGATAAATTGGACTTCATCAAATATAAAAACTTTCGTGCTTCAAAGACACTATCAAGAAAATGAGGAGAGGGGCCAGCCCGGTGGCACAGCGGTTAAGTTTGCACGTTCCTCTTAGGTGGCCCGGGGTTTGCCGGTTCAAATCCTGGGTGCAGACCTACACTCTGCTTGTCAATCTATGCTGTGGCAGGCGTCCCACATAAAATAGAGGACAATGGGCACAGATGTTAGCTCAGGGCCAGTCTTCCTCAGCAAAAAGAGGAGGACTGGCAGCAGATGTTAGCTCAGGGCTAATCTTTCTCAAAAAAAAAAAGTGAGGAGACAATCCAGAGAACAGGAAGAACAAGCATCGACCATAGCATCTGCCTCCATGCTTCCTATAACAATATTCTCTGGCATTAATTCCAGAACCACTGCTCTCCAACCCTCCTTTTCTTGCTTTCTGTCTCTGATCTTTTCTTTTCGATTTCTTCTCATCTTCTTTCTCTTCTTTTTGTTCCTACTCTGTTTCTCCTTCTTTTTCTCATTCTGTGTCGAGGGAATGCAATTTATATTTTTATTTTTATAAATGGGATTCTGGTTTTTTGTTTTTGATTTTTTTCTTAACTTCACCAGGGAATTTGTTTGAGGGTTAAAGAGCCTGGGTACTACAGAGCCTTTACTATATTACAGGTCGCCTGCTTCTGTACACTTATGCAAGGCCTATGAACAGACACACACAAAGTAGGCCTTTGATCCTGAAAATCTAGGGATCCCACTGGGATGAGGATAAATATTTATCTCTGTTTGCTTTTTTCTGTTGGGGCCTGGTTTCTGGCTTGCTCAATGTCCTATTTGGCCAAAGACCAGCCAGATCAGGAAAAGATCACTCCACAGTTCCAGCCTTGAAAACATGCAGGAAGAGCCTCCGAACAGTTCCCATATGAATTTTTAAAGGGTCATCTAAGTACATTATGAATATAAGGAAATATGTAGGGAGAAAAGACATTCTCTGCCCTCATACTGAGTTAGAGAAGAAAACCAAATACAGAATATTCTCTTACGAATTTCTTTCCATACCTTTACCTAAGTAAAGACAAGAAACAGTCTAGAATATTCTAGGAGGGCTGAAATAGCTATCTGGTGGCTACAGTGGAGGAAGGAGTAAAAGGTTTGAGGTTACACAGACCACAGTTTTCAAATCCTAGTTCTGTTACCTATGAGCCAAGCCTCACTTTCCTAATATGTAAAACCAAGACAATAAAAACCTACTTTACAGAGTTGTTGAAAGGATTTATAGACATCATGTATGTAAAGCACATGGTGTGGTTCCCAGGACACAGTAGCAGTTCAATTTTGGTAGAAGTACTAGATATGTCCCACTATCTCTCTACTTAATGGATCTGGGGTTCCAGAGCTGTAGGTCACCCTGTTCCTAGATCCTGAACTGGAAGCCACAGAAAAGAAGATAGGTTGTTCTCTGGCTCTAACATGGAGACCTGCCTCTGAAAAAGGGTCATGGCGCCCACCTCTCTCACAAACCAAACTCACTGTTCAATGGAAGGCAAGATCTACCAAAAGCCAGTGGTGTGCTCCACCAGGCATACTATTTGTAGAAGAGGGACATAAGCAGATTCCCTAAGCCACTGCTTCTGCAGAAATGAAGAGCGGCTTTTGCAAACAGCTTGGGCAGGCAGAAGTCTGTAGCTCCTACTTTTGCCATCGTCACCATCACTATCCACGACCACTATTACCTCCCCCACTTCCACTGTTGGTACTGCCATGACTACGACCGCGGCCATCACCACCTCTACTACTAACACCATCAGCACCATCACCATGACCACACTACCTTTTCTCCTTCCCCCATCACAACCACCATCATTATCATCACATGTCATCAGTCAAGACCCTGGCTGCTAGAGAAAGAATAGCTAGTGGTAAACCTGCCTAGTATGAAGCCTTAAAGCAGGTTCTATTTGGAGAACTTTTGAATCATGCAAACTGTGTCACACCCATCTCTCAGCATGTACAAAAATGGTCCCACCTAAAGCCACTTGCTACAACAAATGCCACAGAACTGAGGAGACTCCTATAGAGGCAAATTCCCTCCTCCCCTTCTCTCCCCACATAGACCAGGAGAAGTCCCAACATGCAGGCCCCAGAAGGTGTGGGCTGAGTGGCAGAGGTGAGCGGCCATGGCCTCATAACCGGAAGGGCTAGCCATATTTCCATCTGCCGGGCAGAGGCTGCTGGGTACTCCTTGGCCAGGAGTTTTATAACGATGAACCTGAAGCCCACTGACAAAACCGCTTTGCCAGTAGTCCTACGGGAGGCTCATGTCCCAGGAGAACAAGGGTGGGGTTTACTAGGACCCTGCCTGGTGCCATGAGGAAAACTGAAACAATATCTTTTCAAAATATTTTTCGCGAGATTTTGCTGTATTTTCCTTTCAAGATATAAAAACTATCTAATAACCTTGTCTACATAATAAAAAAAAGAGGGTCACAAGCTTTTGCTAAAAAAAAAAAGAAGCTATTTTTCTTTCCTTGCATCCTTGTAACTTAACAGTTATAAACAGCTAAATTGAATTTTTAATTATCCTTTTTAAAATACTTTTTGAAAAGGAAAGGTCATTCCTAAGCTGATACTGAATATGCCAGGTCTGTAGCTAGAAGCAAATTTTTATAGCTAGTTATAAACCCCTGAAATATGAGTTCATATTGGAAAAGCTAAAGCAACCTTAACTCTACCCGCGCCGATGGGCGCCACTTTAATTACAGTCCCAGAATCGAGGAAAACAGTCTCTCTTCTACAGTAGCATCACAAAGAACCCCATTAACTCTCCAATTACTAAATGAGGAAACAACATTCTCTAGGACCCAAGCCAAGAAGAAAAAGAACACTGCATGTTCCAACTCAAAGCCTTAAAACGGGGCTTCAAAGTTACGGTCTGCACGAGGAGGCGCTCCCCTGCACAGTGAGGTCTACTGCACTGATTTTAAAAAGTGAATGTCTTTGCCAGGGCTCACATAAGACTATTTGTTTCACAAATAAAGATGTGTGTTTCCTGGAGTGTTTCTAATTGGGATCTGAGATCCCACCTCCTAAGAAATTCTGGGTTTGGATACCACCTGCACGATGCCTTAGACAATGTAAGTATCCCATGTTGAGGGGGCAGGAGGGTCTGGTGTTCAGAAGGCAGCATGCACGGAAAAAATCTACAGAACAAATGGTTTGTCTCCCACCAACGCATCCATCACGCTTTCAACAGGAAAGAAAACCAGGGAAGGTCAAAACGATATCCAGTAGGATTTGTAAATTGAGCTATTCAGTAGGGAAGCACACTTTAAAAATAGTAACTTGGGGGAGGCCAATGTCCCTCATCTGCTCTGTTCTCTCACTCTGCCCTCCCCAATCTGCCCTGTTCTCCCTACTGTGTTTGCAACAGCAGTTAAATAGCCCTGTTTTCAAAGCCATGCTAACATCTTGGGAACGCCAGGGCGAAAATCAAAGATTCTTTGGCTGGGTGTGTAATATAAAACTTGAAGTTGTTCCTGTTAAATAAAAACAGCCATGTTAATTTTGGTGCCATTGAAAACACAGGAAAACGCTGTTGCGAAATGGAAAAGGGGGGTGGGGGTAAGCTTACCAAATGGGAAGCAGTTGTATTTTCAAGACTTGAGAAGGATATTACAAAAACTAGAGAGCAAAATTGAAAGAGGAAAAAGAAATGTAAAAGAATGGTTGTTTTCTCTATTTAATTCTTTTCCTCCATTACGGTAAAGGAATGCATCCATAATTCCCCTGAGGAGACGGAATTCAAGTCTCAGGGGTTTCACTCCCTTGCTCTGTAAATAATGAAACATTTTCTTGCTCAGGCGAAGAGCTCCTGGTTCCGCCCTTCTGCAAATGCTCTCAATAACACACTCCCGTGGTTTACAGATTAACTGAGCTACGCAGCAACCAGAAAAAAATATTCTGTACTCAAGATCCTATTTGGAGCTGAATTTGACAAATGGTTGGAAGAGTATAATTGTACAGGCAGAAATTAGTTATTTTCTGGTTCCACCTGGAAGTGAAGGACTATTCCCAGCAGTGTTTCCAAGTACCTCTGAGTTCTTAAACAGAGCAGATGTCAAGCTATACTTGTAATGATGGTTATAATCGCAAGAGATTTGCAGGAGACCATCCTTGGCTGATGTTAACATCTTTGGGCAAGAAACCACAAAAGATGAGAAGGAAAGGAAAGCTAAAGACCGAAGACTCTTGAACTCCTCTTTTTAGGGGCTTGAAGAGATTCTGGAACATGGATCTTTTTTGGTTATTCCTAAAAAATGTATTATGAGAGAATATTTTTTACTTTAATTTTAATTTCGAGGATAATTGTAATGCCTAAACTGGTGTCCATACACCGGGGAAATTATATTAGATATCTTTGGCAAAAAGCAAAATTACTTTCATCATCACTGCTCTTCCTACGTGCATCCTTTCCCTCACTTTATAAATAGTACCTGAATGTCATCTACTTGCCTGCGACAGTGCAGCATGCTGGCTGTGATACAATTCAGCATCTTGTGAATATTCTTCATAGATGGTGTTTTTTCATTCCAAAGGCATGGCTTCCACAAACCGACATCTTAGCAGTGTCCCAGATTCTCAGTGACAGCAATGAGTACATGATAACCCTGGCCTTGAAACAAAATCCAAGTTAGATTTCCCTAGTTCTGAAGTTACTGTGGAATTCTGGTGAATCCTCCAAATTTGAATAAATAGTACCTAAAAATCAACTGCCACTGACGGCCAACACTGTTGCTCACTCTCTACCGCCTTCCATTCAGTCGCCATGGAAACCCAAGAGGGCCAGGGTAAGTGTAGGGGATGACATCGGGGAGGGCACTGGACACCCAAGATTCCCTGTGGAACCCGTCGGTTAAGAAACTTCATTAGATCCTCCAGGGAATCAAACTAAGAGGGGTTAATAGCCTCTTGAAGGACTGAATTAGAATCCAGTGAGAATTAAAGAACTTGGAAACGTGGTTAAATAAAATGAATTTCCAGGAACACGTGCAGACCAGTCTAAAGTAAGGAATGACCAACCATGTGTTAATAAAGTAGTAAAAGGGAGCTATAATGATCTTTAAGTGGAAAAGTGAGCCAGCTGCCCAGCATAGTTGTTGGAGTTAAACATAAGATTCTGGGACTGATGAATGAAATCATGGCACCAGAGAGAAGTGGTTCAGACTGCAGGCTCCACAGTCAGAGACTCAGGTTGAGTTTCAGCTGTGTCACCTGAGAGATGGGCCAGACACAGAACTACTCTTTTTTCAGTTTCCTCACCTACAAAATGCCAGTAAAATAGCCTCTACCTGCAGAGATTGTAAGGCTTAAGTGGGGCAAAGTGTGAAATGTGCTCAGCACAATCCTGGGCCCCGAGTTAAGAGCTCCATAAATGGATCCCACATTCACTACAGAGACACCTTGCAACTTCCCATGCCTGGTTTTGGACTTTTCATCTTCTGAGCAATGAAGAGAACTAGAAAGTGATCCAGAAGAAACCAACTGAGATGATTAAAGAAAAAGAAAGTAGAAACTATAAAAAGGAACTCAACACTGTTAGGATTATCTAGCCTAGAAAAGCAAAAGCTGGAAGGTTATTAACAAAGCAAGTAAGTACTAAAGCACCCCACTATTCAGCATGGGGTGACCAGTGATTCTGCTGCTGGAGTTAGGCTGTGAGGGAAGGTGTGTTATCATAGCAAGATGAACAAGGGTTAGCTATAAAAAAGGACTTCCGCATAATTTTCTTTTTATGAAGAGTCATTTCCCTTGGCCTTAGAAACCAGACAAGCACAAGTCTACTTCCCATCAGATCAGGCATCCATTTGAAAGCACAAAAAAATGACCCTCCGATTGCTGCTTCAGTGTCGCCACATCCTTAGAGGGGTCCCAGGGTCCTGCCAGGTTGGGGAGGTGACAAACAACCAGCAGCTCCCCTCACTGCACTCTCTGTGACCGTTCTTTGTCTGTTCCCCCTAAGTGGTGACGGTGCCACCAAAGCAGCATGGGCATCGCTGAATTCTGTGTGTGCATCTATAGGAAATACCTGCCAGGGAAGTCAATAGGCTGAATGCTTCTGTGTGTGTGTGTGTGTGTGTGTGTGTGTGTGTGTGTGTTTGCACACACACAGTGTGGGGGCCTACAGCTTATATTAATTTTCTATTCACTACAATAGTTGCCTTTTAGAGTCTTAAAAAAATAATTTGCCATGCTGGTAAAGAACATTTTCTGAACTTGTTCTTTAGTGCCATGCCTTATGAAGGCTGAGATAAATCACATCCATTTCTTGCTTCCCATTGATGTCACCGAAAAAAATTAGATTATTCTGGCCAACACGAAACCATAATGGGACAGCAGCCTAGGCTCTGCCTACTAATTAAAATTGAGTTTTGGGTAATACGCTTCTAGAATTATGCGGGGGGTGACATACAGACACTCAACTGAGCTTTAAAAAACGTTTCAGCAACTCTGCCCCAACTCAACCCATTCCTTGAGGAGCCTGGAAATTCGGACACATTCAGTTGTTTCCATAACCCACTACTTTCCACTTCCTTTTCTGGCATCTCAGGCCACTTTTTCTGTATTCAGATCATGCTTGGTCTTCTGCCCAAGTCTGAAGATTAAAACCATTAAAAATCTCTGTCTTCTCAACATCCTCCGTTTTAAAACAGAGACAGCATTAGCCTTCCCCTTCATTTTCTTCCCACTGTGGTTAAAGAATATTCTCCCATTTCCTCCTTCAAATTTTCTGAAGTGAAACCTACACAGCAGCGTTATTTTATAAGACTAGTCACTGGCCTTTTGGCCTGGGCTCAGCGCAGCCTCTTGCCTGCCCACCGCCAAGTCTCTGGAACAAACGCTGTGCTCCTGGAAGCCCAGCTGCAGGTCCCTACACCAGCGAGTACCACTCACTCAACACCAGGGCGCAACCCAAATAAATAACACCAACAGCCCAAACTGCATAAATAATACCTATTTCTCTTAACCAGAAAAATAAATGGTGTTTCTTAATGCTGTTTAAGAATGTCAAACACGTAGATTCGTTTTTTAAAAAAGAGATTCTCTTTAAATTTCCAAAGTTACTAAGAAAAGGATGAACACAACTTTACAGTGGTTAAAAGTAATTAAATCTGAAGAACAACATCATTACAAAACTGCTGAAAGGGGAGCATCATGGCTTCCACTCAGTTTATGAAATGAGGACTCGGGCCTAAAGGAGCAAGAGCTTCACAATGACACATTAAGTTTGAGGTGAGAGACTTATATTCTTATTTCCATCCCTGCTTTACTGCATGAAAGTTCCTCCAAGTCTTGGTGAACCACACGAAAGTGCAGATATTCAACTGTTTTTGAAATTTCCAAACCCAGAAATTTCATATGGTTCCACCTATACTTACAGCACTAGTGGGGGACAAATAAGATGCAAGCACATCCCTACTTCTCACACAAGGCATGGCCTGTTAACGGGATCGTCGTGCATTTACTGATTCTTTAAAATACACCACGTGCTCAATGCAGCACTGTTTACAACAGGAAAATACTGGGAAACACTCAAAGATGCATATTTCGGAAAAATAAACTGAGAACATCCATAGAATAGAATACCATGCAGCTAAAAAAAAGAATGAGGAAACTCTCTAAGGCCTAATAAAAGAAAGAAATCCAGGATATAATGTTAAGTGATAAAAGCACAGTGTAAACAGGTGTGTGCTCTGCCTCCTTTTGCATAAGAGAGGAGGGATAATAATCTATATAGTTATTATTGAATCTGCATGAAAAGACACAGGAGGTCATAAAAAAGCTAACAAAAGTACCTAAGGAATGAGAGGAGTGAGTGGGCAGGAACAGAGGTAGAGGGAAAAAAAGAGAAAATTTCACTAAAGAAACTTACTATTCAAAGGGCTTTTATGGTTGCTTCTTTTGTAAAAGCGTCTTGAGCCATTCCTAGTCTGGCCCACAGGATTATCTCAACCAAGACAGATGGGTACTATTTACAAAATTCTGCATGTGCTTCTGGGACAGGGGCCTTGGGAAGGCAATTTGAGCGAGGCCAGTATTCAAAGAGAGCAGTGCAGGCGGTCACCCAGCCCCTGTGGCAGCTCGCCTGTCCATCCTGGCCTTTCTAACTCAGAGTCTCTCTGGCTCCATTCAGAAGCCACAGGTATGGCAACACAGGCTTCTTTCAGAAGTTTCCATCACGGAGTCCTTTCAAGCATAGGTCAGATAAAGCCTCTGTACCCCCGAGAACAGACCAGAGACAGCTGCTTCAGGAGCAGACAGGGAGCAAGAGGTCAAGGAGGCAATGCTTTGTCCAACTGGTGGATCCAGAGCCCCAGGGGGGCTCAAAGAGTCCACTTGAGTCCAGGTGGGGTCCCAAATCCTCAGAAGATCAGCATTTCTTTTCATTTGTCGTTAGATGTGGAAAAAGAACTAAGAAATACATTCAACTTGAACCAAAAATATCTAGTGGTTTTCTTCTGCTGCCTTCTTCAACTTTCTTTCTGGCGGAAGGAAAGTTAACACGTATGTTTAAACTCCTGAAGGAAAGTTAACACGTATGTTTCAACTCCTACAGTTCAAGCTACATCCTTGAAGGAAGGCCTACCAAGACTGTAGAGGCTACTCTAAAATGCCCCTTCAGTGAGTCGACAAATTCCATTTGTACAATTTGACTAATCTAGACCCAATAACTCTTCATAACAAACCATTCCTGTTTTCATACCACCATGGTAACTAGTCACACCTATTTTTATTTTCTCCCTGGAGCTATTGTTTCAGAGAATAGGGGACATTTTGGGGTGGTAGGGACCTTAAAGTTTGAGATTCACATTAATAAGCAACAAATCTTAGGTGTTTTTTGACCCACAAAACTACCAAATTTCTCCAAGCCTACTGAAGCAAGGAGCCAATATTTCCTGAGGCCCTACTATAGACCAAGCATCTTACACATGGTCTTACCTAATGTGCACCAGAGCCTGGATGTGAGCAGCCGCAGGATTTTACAAATGAGTAACTGGGCTAGGTTTCACAGCACAGCTACATTGGCACAGCTACACTGACACTGGCCTTTCTGACTCCAAAGTCGGTGCTGTCTTTTCACCATCTCACACAGCGCCCTGGGGGGCAGAAGGACAACCGCAGGCTCTGAGGAAGCCTGCAGTAACAAAATGGCAGTTCAAAAGGCTGACCCGGGAGAAAGAAATGAAATGAGAGGACGCTAAGTGCACTTGGTTGCCTGGGGCTTGCCTTTGCTTAGCTCACAACCCAGGCATGGGTCTACAACCGCTCAGCTCAAGCAAACAACCCATCATTAGGATCCACTTGCCCTACACCTCAGAGGCCAAGAGTCACAGAAGCCTAGGCCCTGATCCCAGCTGTCAACACCTGCTGGGACTCATCACCCCACAAGATAAACTACTCACTGAGCAGAAAGCAGAGCAGGCACTGCCTGGTGGATGGAACATCATGGGAGGGGCTGGGCAGACAGACCTCTCTGAGCAGCAGGGATTCCAGATCTCAGAGAAGGCTGGGGAGAGTCACAACAGGGCTGGTCTTGAAGGAAGCTATGGGGAGCCTGTGGCAGCTGGACCAGGGAAAGGCCGAGAGCTTATTTGTCAGGATCAAATGAGAGAATATATACATGAGGACACGCCACAAGCTGTAAAGAGTTAGTCAGATGGTATCGTCATGAAAGAATCTGAAGGCTGGAAGGGAAAGGATCCAGAGCTGTTCAAAGCTACTGACTCCTTTTTCTGATCCTAAGGTCTAACGATGCTTTTGTTTATAGAAGCAAAAAAGGAAGTAGTTCTTGTAAGTTAGTCAGGGCCCTGGGTTGTAAATGACTGAAACCCAACTCAACCAGTTTGGACCAAATACAGCCCTTGTTTGAAGGCTCACAGACCCACAAGAAGAGCAGAGGCACACACGTGAATGCCATTTCTCATCCATATTTCTGCTTCTCTTACATTCTCTGAGACCAGGTTTCTCTATGGTGATTGGAAACACAGATCAGTGACTCTCATACCACACACTTCTTAGCCTCCTCTACTCTTCATTCCAACTGGGAAATCCCAGGTAAGGACTTGTACCAAACGTTAAGTAATAAGATTCCAATACAGAGGTGCCCCTAGGGCCAAGGGGATGAAGACTAAGTGGTTTGTGTCCCCTGGAGGGAGACAGTGTAATGCACTGCCATGGCCTGGGAAGCTTCTTAGGGTCTGAGGAGGCCAGGTTGACAAGCATTGGTCTTCCTCTCAGATCCTGAGTTAAATCTCGACAAGGTATCTAGAGGACCAGGCAGAGTCCATCTCCTTGAGCCACCTCTATGAGCTGACTGAATGGTGGAACACTTGCTGGTGGTGGCAACACCAGAGAGGTAAATATCTACATCTGGGCCTATTTCTTTCAGACTTTGGAGGAAGTGTTGCAGAATGATAAGATGTACATTTGGTCTTGAGAACAAGCACCTTCTCTCTCATCTCTACCTTTAGAAATATAGTATAGATCTCCTTCAACAACTCGGGGCTTTAGACATGGAAGCCAAGGAAAAGGGGTTTCTTGGATAAAGAGCCATCATTTATATCCTCAAATAGCTTGAAACTATACAAGCATTGGTCGGTATGAGGCTGAATCCAATGGGCTCCTTTCGTTTGTTCATTTACTCTCCTTACCCCAACTTCTGAGCACCAACTTGTTCGGCCTTGGAAGGCAGACGAGACACTCAAAGTTTGAAAAGATAAAATTCAAACACACGCAAAAGAGGCGACCCTAGACCACATATGAAAGGTCAGAATCATTTCCAAAAAGGTCCCTCTCATTCCCCACCCTTGCCCAGGGGAGCTGGTTATTGGAACAAGCACAGGGGCGGGGGTGGAAGGTCCTGGGGGCTCGCAGGCTTTCTGGGTCTGATTTCCTGAGGTGGTCTGGGGACTGGGGCCTGAGTCCCCTACCAGGCAGTATGCCCTACTGAGCTCTGGGGCCTATAATCTCCTGATTGCTTGCAGCTCTGCAAGGAAATATCAAAGCCAGGAAGAAATGGTTTGAAGCCAAACAGAGGGGGTGAGAGAGAAGGGAAGGCTGATTGGGGGTGGAGGGAGTCTGGAGGAGGTTGGACCAGGGCCTGGGGGCGGGGAGGGTTAAGCCAAGGGAGAAGAAAAATCAGAATTAAATGAAAACAGCATTTATAGCCGGGCCCCTCTCAGTAAAGTCCTGCTATGCATGCATTAACCCTCTATCGATGAAAACAAAATCCTGGCCTGCCTGCTAGGGCACATAAAGCTTAGGGAATATAATATCTTCCAGGTGGGTGTGCCCAGAAGCACACAGAGGTGCTCGACAGGTCATTTAAAACTGACTGTCAAGGTCAAAACAACACCACCTGCAGGTACAACTGAAATGTCTTCATCCATCCCCCCACTCTGGGCTCTCTGTTGTTGTTTGTTTTAAACCAAAGCACAGTCTGAGCAGCAGACAAGCCTGACAACTGTTCAAACATATGTACGTGCAATTTATTAGTTTGCAAATGGAGATATCTGAAGGCTAAAAAAAGCGGGGGAGGGCAAGTGAGCTGCTAACTCCGAAGGGGCGAGAGGAGGGGCTCTGAGTGGTAACTTGCCAGGCTGAAGGAAGCAGGCCTTCATCCATGAAGCAGGCCTTCATCCATGGAGCATGCTCCCGAGGCGGTATTTGGAAAGGCTGTTTTGCATTGATGGTACGCAGAGCAGAGGCGGTTATTATGAAAGGAAGGGGCCCTTGCCCTTGAGATCTGTTTATTTTGCAATTAACTAGGGGTAAGAGAGGCCCCTTCTGAACCTTCTGCTTGCGGGCCTAAAAGTTAAACCGCCTACTGCAGCCCAGGTGCCTAAGGAGTACAAGAAAAATCCCAGGCTTACATAACTAGCTCTGACATCAAAAAGAAAATATATGTGTATGTAAATTGCTGAAGGAAACTGAATCACTCCCATCCCTGTCGAAAATACTCAAACCTAATTAAATCAAAGAATGTTAGGGCTCTAAGACACTGCAAGCAATGCTAAACTGGCCCCTTACTTTTCCAGAAAAGAAAACTAGGCAGGGGATCCTGGCCTGTCCCTGGACCCAGCTCCTCAGGAACATGCCTTCCTTACTAGTAACAGACAAGCAGGGACATCATCTGGGTGCTCAACCACCATCCTCTTTCCTCAGTCTGACATTCTCATCTGAGAGAAGACGAAAGGACAGCAGGGGAGTGTATGAAAGCTTCCCAAGAGACACCTGTCCAGAGACACCCCGCACTGTCCCCAGCAAACACACAGTGCTCCCTAACACCTGCAGCAGAATCACCTGGGCGGAAGTGTTAACACTGCAGGTGACAAGACCCCACCCCAAGCCTACCGAATCAGAGTCTCTGCGGTGGGGCCCAGGTGGCTGCAGGGATCCCAGGGCCCTAGCCAATCCGTTAGAGGGTAGGGGAAATGACAGAACTTCCTTTTATAACTGGTGTTTTTCTTATCCTTTTAAATTTCTATTATTGTGTGTATTTTATAGTGTACCTAATATATTAACACTGTACTACATATATACAACTTATAAATAAATATAAATATAGGGAGAGGGTAATTGTTCAAAGAGATTATACTTCAATAAAAAAATTAAACAAAACAGCTGTGTAATCAGAAAAGTGTGGAGCCTGCTGCACTAAACTGTGAGCCCATCTTCCTCACTGCAATAAAGCAAGGCCCTCGCCCAGTGCCTGACACGTGGAAGGTCCTCAACCACCACTGACAGAATAAAAGTTGGATTCCACAGCCAGCTGTGCAATGGACTCCACGGTATTTCTGAATAGAATCATTTCCCAAAGTGTGTTTTGTTGAGACCACAAGAGTCCCATGAAACGCACCCTGTAAAGGAGCATCCCCAGGCACAGTGTTTGGGGGAGACTGCATATTCTGGCCTGTCTTCAAAAGGCACATATATGCCAGGGTATTAAATCAGGATAACAAGGATACTAAGGCTTTCTTAGAAGCCCTCCAGTAAAGACTCCATTTTAACTTTGTTTAATCCATTGATTTCCTGAACTAATTAAGCCCCAGTTCCTTTTCCCACATTATTAACATTCCACAAAACTAGTCTTCCTTGGAACCCACTGTAGAAAACCCTGATTTTAGCCAAAGGTCTCCTATTTCCTTGTAGCTGCAGAATCATCAGCACTCATCACACCTGTCTGTTGACATGAATGACTGAAGGAGCTGTTGGCTTTGCCCATCCATCCTTTTCCAACTGCCTGCTTTCAACAGGAGGTTCAGAAATCACACACGTATGCTAAAAGCCAGAAACTGAGCTGACTCAGTCTCACAGTAGGTTCTCAGGGCCTCCTCTTAGAGGAGACCAACTCAGAAACTAGGATCTGCCAACCACAGTCCCCACGACACAGCAACCCGGCCTCTAACGAATAAAGGCCTGGTCGGGGGGTGGGGGGCGGTCACCAGGCTCACAAGACCACATCCCTCCTTGCCCATCCCAAGTCTTGGCCAGGAGCCCAAGTATCATTCATACCCTCCTAAAACGGAGTTCCAAGATTTCCATTTTATGGTGAAAAGGGGAGGTAGTTATTTTCGGCAAGCTGACTGGGAAGGTGAAGGGCAGATCTGGCATTCTGTCTTCCTGGAACAATGTCTAGACTTTCTGAGGAGTCACCTCTATAAATAGCACAGTTAGTTAACCAAGAAATATAACATGTTCTACTCCAAGCTCCACTTGGGTTAAATCAGGGTGGACTTTTGCACTGTACCTGCAAATCCCACAAACCAATCATTTTTTAAAAGTAATCCATTTCTTAAAGGAGTGTTTCCTCACATCTCTGGCCTTTTAAAGTGAGCACTTCTTTATAAGAAAAGGTAGCTGGGATACTCTTCCAATTACATTTTAGGAGTGGAGTAAAGCGACAAGGCAATTCTTACCCACTTTACGCAAATACGCCTTTGCGGCTCAGACGTCGGTGGGTTCCAGCTGCAAAGTGGCTGTGATACAACAGAGGCAATGTTCCCCATGAGCAGAGCTATTCGTACATTGTACCTTGCTTGAGGACTGTTTCCAGAGCTGGCGTTCTCCCCAAAAGGAGTCTAGCATTAAAAGACATACAAACACAGCTCCATGCCCACATAGATATATAACGCAGACCAGAAGTCACAGCACTGGCTCACTCTGTGTAGTGGTCTGAGGAGTGAGAAGCCACAAGCTTGGGAATATTCCAACTCAGGTAACTCTGCACATTGAATTCCATTGTTCTTCTTCACCCAGGGAGTGTATGGTCTATTCAGTAATGATGCTTCTGTACAGAAATAAGTGGGAGAGGGAAAAAATAAAAGCCTTTTCTTTGCAATGGAAAAATGAAAAGGTAGTGCCGACTGGCCATCTCAGGCTCAAGGGCTGGAAGAGATTAGGGGCCTATGATGACATCAGTAGAGAGAGAAGATTACAAATGTAGGGAGAGGGATGATTGCTTCAGGAAGGCCTTTCAAAGGCCTGACAACCTCTGGTGAAGGATGGCCCCAGCAGTGTTCTCTGAAGGCAGGACTGTCAGTCTATCTTTATGGAGGACAGTTCAAAGAAAACAAAACACTTAAGCATAATCTTTCAGAGGGTGAGAAATCGCGGAGTAATGATGATAAAATGCTACTCCTGGATCTGACAAGCAGCACAGCTGTTTGATGGCGAGAAGATTCGGGCTAAGCCAAAAGCTGAGTTCACTCTGCATGTTGTTCCAAAAGGAGAGAGAGAGAGAGCGCGAGCGCCTGGCCCCAACATACTCATGTGAAACAGGAATTTGCCTGGTACCCAGATTCTATGGCCTGCCTCAGAATGAGCCCAGAGTGAATGCTGATCTTCAAGTAGACTCTATGACACTATGATTTCCATGGGGAGTCCCTGAAGCAAATATATACACCTCAGAGAGGGTTACAGAAAACTCTTGCCTAAATCTGAACCCCAGGCTCTGACAGCCATCCCCGAATAAAGCCCTCTTACTTCTTCTTCTGACTTCCTGGCTCTAAGTGTCTTGGGGACATCATATATCTTCCTACACCTGTGCTGTGAAAAATTGAGCACACATACATCTTCTCCCTACCTGCCTCACTCAGTACAAACTGATATTGTCAAGACTAACCAAATAATCACAGCCAAGGGCTTTCAGAGTCCAAGAAGAGCATCACCTTATGAAAACCAGTTTCTATTTCAAGAAAGAAAAATGAAAGAACCAGAACACACCAGAAGGGGAAAGCCCTTCCTTATAAGATGGGAGGGAAACAAAGTCAAATAATTTTCTCAAGAAGAAAAACAGAAATAGAAAACAACATGGAGAAATTAACACAAAGAAAGCAACAAAGGAGATGCGTCTGAGGGGGCACCTTGCATGGACCTCCTACTCATGACACACAGTATGTTCATCACTACAGCAATGGCAGGCATGCCAGTAAACAAAGGATTACATTTTTAAAGGAAAAGAAAAGGATGTTATAAGCTGCTTTCTATCATTCACATCCACCTGTTCGAAAAAACAGAGGAGATTTATACTAGAAAACAGGGGTAAGAAATGCCTCTTCAGAATATTTTTTAAAACAATCCATGCAGAAAGAAATTTGAGAACGTTTTAAAGTCTGGGAAACAAACAACAACAATAACAAAGAAACAAAACCCACACGCAGACCCCAAAATCCTCAGCACATCAGAGCTAGCGGAGTTGCTGGCAGCCTTGGTGAACTGAAAGCTGCACTAATTTGCAGCTCAAATCAGATTCCCAAAGGATAGGATCACTATGGTTCCATCCTGCCTTCAAACAGTGGGGGGTCACATCTTCTGAAATTTAAAGGATTGTCTAAAAGTATGGTGCTTTTGGTTTGGGGGATCAAAAATTCAAGTAGAATAACAAAGAACAAGGAAAAAAAATTCCACAAGCTGTGAAACCTTGCTACTTAAGATAATGACAGAAATGTATGACTGCTTCCTTCCCCGGCAGAAAGGAGAACAATTAGAAGGCTGAAAACAACAGGCCCTTTGTACCAGCACGTTATGTTTTGCTGATTCTATTACCCATTGGTTGGGAGATAAGAATAAACAGGACAACACCCTGTCTAACCCCAGGAAGAGGGGGTGGAGGGGGAGCTGGTTACTTCATTCTTGGGCATGGATGTGCACACTATTTCTTCGCAAATCGAGGTACTTAAGAAAATTGTGCAAGCAATAGTCAGGAACTAGTAGAAGCATTCAGAATCCTTTCATTGCACAATCAAATCTTTTAAGAGTAAGCTGTGTGTAACAAAGAGCTTGATAGTTTTTCTCTACTGTGAAGGGCACTGAAGATATTTAAGTAATTGGTGATTATTTCTCTATGCCCTTTATTTATCAATCCTATTTTTGTTCAGTCTTTGAAAAACTTAAAAATTAGGATGAGTAAACATGTAAACATAGCCTCCTTCCTTGTGACCTATTGCATCAAAAAAGCTTGCAAGGAATCAATCAGCAGTCACCAGGGGAAAGAAAGGGACAAAAAGGGGAAGTTGCCAGTCTGGGTGCGAGGTGCTCTGATGTTCCCACAATGGAGAATTCTGCCCAAGGACAGCAGATGCTAAACCAAGTTAGGTTCTAACCAGCCAGTCACCAGATGGTATGGCACCATTGGTCTCCAGAAAACCGAGAAAAGATTTGATCTTTCTTGGGACTGTCTCCGCATACACCTGACTAACTGGAACCATCAATCTCTACTCAACCTCTGCCATTTCTTAGCAGCTCTCCCTCACTCTTCCCATACCGGTGTGTGAGTGGCTCAGGTGACCCAAGCCCTGAGGGACCATGCCAGCTCCTGGTATCCAAAATGAGTTTAAGGAAAGCCATTCTAAAAGCTTATTGCCCTCCAGCCACACTGGCCTGCTTTCTGCTCCTCCAGCCCACTCCAGTGGTTCCCACCTTGGGGCCTTTGGATTTGAACTTACATGCTCAGGATGCTGGCTTCTTCTCGTTCTGCAGTATCATCACAAACGTCACTCTTTAAAGAAGCCTTTTCCTCCTAACCCTAATGATGGTACCTATCCCTAGTCACTCTGTCTTAACTTGGTTTTATTTTCTTCATAGTACACATCTTAATTATTTGTTTTTATGTATACCATTTTCTCCCCTGACTAGAATGTAAGTTCCACGAGGACAGAGACCTCATCAATCTTGTTCACCCTTGTAGACTCAGTATCTTAAATCCTACCTGGCACACAGTACATGCTTAATAGAAATTTATTGCAAGAATGAATGAATAAACAAACAATGAACAGATGAACAAGACAACCTTGTACAGAACCAGTGGAAAAAAGGTCAAAGCAGAATTTGTCACCCATCATCAACCACACTCCCGCCATTTTTTTTCCAACTTTCCCTGTGGGACCGGAGGTGAAGCTACATGTGAATGGTAAAGCAGGGAAGCAGAGCGAGAGAAGCCATGGCTGTTTTATTTGGTGCTCTAAACATAAAACCACTCTGAAATGATTTGCAGGAGATTCTTGAAATTCAAATAGAGAAGGAAAAAAAAGAATGGCTATCAGCAAGGTAGTTCTGCCAACCTAATTATGCCCCGTGACATGTAATTGTGAACTGCTGAAAGACAAATGGTGAAGCAAGAGAGTTATTATAAACACATACACAGATAAGACTGAGGTGTTAATTTTTAAGCAACTGTCATAAATCTGGTTCCAGGATATTATTCCATTAACATTATTCTTATTATAACAAAGAGTCTAAGCATGGTGACGAGCTCCTTTCATGTATTTCTCAATACCTAGGAAATTAAGTTTACTAGTCAATCCCTAGCTGAGACACCTGAGAAAATATGAGGACACAATGAAAATGGCAGAACACCAGTTACACCAACATGAAAAGAGCTTTTCCATACATTGGAGATCATTTAAAATGCACTCGAATCTTCCTATAGCCATCATATTACACAATCCAAGAAATGTATACTCAACAGCTCCTTATGTGGCAGATTCAGCCTCTACAGAGGCAAAAATAAAACGCAACAGAAACAGAAAGCCCATACTTAGTAAATGAGAAAAGTATAGGAATGGAACTGTCAATAGTGTCTTAAAGACAAACTAGTGATTCTTCTCAGAATCAGAATGGAATGAAAGCATCTCTCCCCTAGAACAAGGATTCAGAAAAGGATGGGGGGTGGGGCAGGGAATAAGTAATAGCTCCTATTATATTAACAGGTGACAAAAATCATGAGGTGCAGTATTGACAAAGGTTCTAATTACTGCTATGCTTGAAAAGCATTTCAAATTCTAAAATGTTGTTTGTATATTATTTACCATCTAATAAACTGATTTGTCATTATCACACATTCAAGTTGTACAAATGTGTTTTTTCCCGCTTTACTGAAATCTCAGAATCGGGCTCAAAAACAGACTCAGAGAGGAGAGTTTTACGATAACTCATGCAAACTATGATACATAATATTTAAAATACAGTGAAATCATTACGGATATCATCCAAAAATTTAAAAAGTCTTTAAAATGGTTATTAATAATGTACCCATTTTAGTTTGCGTGGGAATGTTTAATGTCATCTACCAAAAAAGAATACTAAAATGGTATTCATTATGATTAAGACCTAATCACTAAAGAAATCCAGAGGTATGGAATTTGTAATCTTGCATACATGTTTGTAAAATATGGACTGGAGAAAGAACCATTTAATTTACCAAGAAGCCCTTTGATCTCTCACGAATTATAACCAATAGGATGATGGCAAGTTTCAGTGTGGAGGTCTTTCTGGATGGCTCCTACTAGACTTGGGGTTCCTCTATTCCTGTTTAGGGTACACAGTTGATCTACAAAGACTGTCATTTTTGTTCCAGCCTTGCTTTACAGAGCCCCAAGCAAAGCCCTCCCCATAAATAAGGCAGCAGGACCCTGGGAGCCAGCTGAGTCATAAACCTCACTCAGTCGCATGTGGCTCAAGGTGTTGGGATGTTGAGAGAGTCGAGCCAAGCAAGTGGAATCAATTTAGCTCAGAGTCAGGAAAAATAGAGTGCTTCCTCCCACCCCCCACCTGGCAGGGGAAGATACCACAGTCCCCCCTCCACAGCTCAAATACAGGGAACGGTAACTCAACCCAGGAAAACATCTAGGCCAGGGCAGACATTTTCCACAGTCTAAAAAGAAAGAAAAAAACGGAAAAAAAATGATATTTGACAACAAACCACAAGTTTTTAAATGTACGGTTCTCCTGTTTTTAAACATAAAAGCAGTCTTGTTGCTGCTAAGTTATTATCACCATCACATTTTTTGACATTTGTGCCCAGTACTACTTGGCCTTAGGGTCCTTAGGCATATTGCTTTAAAAATACAGAGTTAAACATGTTTAAATCACTTTAAATATCTCACAAAGCAGCAAACAGACAGCCTGCCTGCTTGGGCATGCAACCTTGAAAAGAGAAGCTTTACAGAATTGCCTGCAGGTCAACAAATTCTGGTTTGGCAGACTGATGTCAGGAAGGAGCTATAGAAAATAAGGTCCTCTGTATGAAAAATACTCTGCCTTTGCTTCCCTCAGGTCAGAACTTGGAACTCTTAGCAAACATGCCCTGAACAACTGCAACTCTCATAAGGTGCTAAAAACTCCCAAACAATACGGCCCCTCAAAATTGTGTACAAATGAGAAACATTTAATGAACAACCCTTTCTTCACCAATAATTCTGCTTAAATTAAGTCCAGCAGACTCTTCAAAGGGACCAAAGAAGACCCCTTGTTAAGACAAATTCTATATATAGACATCCAAGACAATTATATGATGCAAAAACCAAATATATATAATTATCCTAGTTTCTACATTCCCATTATCTTCATAAATATAGGATAAAAATCAGTCTAAATGACTTTCTCAGACCTCCTCAAGGATTACGACTAGCCAGCCAGCTTTTAAAAAGTATATGTATATAGTAAAGATCAAAAGCAAATGTTCTGGTCAGTTCTTTTCTACTCAAGGGTTTTACTAAGAATGTGTGCCGTTTTCAGGGAAAACACCACAAATGACAGCTGTTCAAAAGCATGGAAATTAATTGGCAGCATGAATTTCCTTGACTAATAGGGAAAAACTTACAGTCACGTGTTATGATGAGCTTATTTTTCCCATCCTTAGTGAAGGATATTCATTGTTAAATGAATAAGATTTTCGAATAGAAATACAACCAAATAAAATCCTGAGTACCTAAGTAAGTAAAACGCTGCATGAAACACAGCCACCTATTACTGAATGAACAATGGCATCAATGAATGGATTTTAGGTGTAAATAACATATAAGGAAAGGTTCAGCTTGTAGGTCTTGATTTTCTACAGGTAGAAACTAAACCGAGACAACAATAAGAACAATATATTTACTGTACTAAAAAACAGTAATAAGACAAGCGACTCCCTCCAAATTCCCCCAGTTAGCCATGTGCTTTGAGCTATTTTTCTAGCAGTGGTGTGATTTACACTGATCCATCCACAGTCTGACACAGGGACTCTCAAGTCGTTGCCCTTGTGACCAATGGTAAGAATGGATGAGACAGCTGGTCAGGATTAGGCAAGCAGCCTGTGGCCCTGGAACCAAGTTGTGTTACTCTGTCCAGAGCTATGACCTTGGGCGTCTTAGCATTATGCTCTTACCACCTAAGCTAACCAGCCACTGATCAGCCATGGTCCAACATTTATCACTCTGGGGGCACAATGTGTTCAAAATCTCAGCATGACTTTATTTCATGGCCTTTGAATTGAGTCCAAGACACTCAAAGACTCATGCATAGCGGACTCTACACACAAACTGCCCCTCAAGGCAGCAATGAGATGTCCAAGCAGGAGTAATGATGGCCCTTCCATCCTAATCGAATGACAGCTCTGACAGAGCTCAGGCAAAGCAAGAGTCAAAGAATTTCCAGAGCATGTTCTCCAAGTGCCACAACGGAACAACATACCTGGCCATCCCCAGACTTGGAAAGTTGGCAGGGACAATGAGTACATCCAGCCTGGAGAACGGGTGTGTTCCCAGGACAGAGTGTGCTGCTGAGAGGCAAGGAGGGATCAGCCGCAGAAGGGTCTCTTGGCAGGCACCCTTGAGGCACACTGGGGCAAAAACCCGATGAGGAATGATCTCCTGGGTGGTGGCAGAAGCATTCTGGAAGCGGCAGGGGTATTCCATGTGACCACAAACGCCAACATACCTGGGAACAACATGAAATAAACAGATGCAGTTTATGGTAAATCAGGTTTATTCTTCTTGCCGTGAAGGTGCGGAAGTCTCACAGACAGGGACAACTTCGAAGAGACAGCGGTTCAGACAGGCTCACTAGCAAAGACAGTTCATTTGAGTTCTTGGCTTGTCTGTTTCTGTGCAGCAGTGAAAAATTACAGGTCGAAATACTTACTGATGTGCTCAATTGATTGAGTAGTTTCAGTCTAAGCTAAATAAAGTAGTAAAATCTTGTTTCAGAATAAATAGGGGGGAAACCCCCAGACTCAAAACAACAAAACAACCCCCCCACCAAAATAAAAAGCAATTTCTGCCCTCTAAAATGTGTTTTTCAAATATCACCACAGGAAAAATTTTCTCCAAATGAGAGATGATTCATAACTGATAAAGGAAGGGACAGTACAACCAAATTAAAGATTCCATTCCAGAATTTCCTAAAATAAAAGATGTGGACATAGGTAGAACAATGAAGCAAATGACAGTAGAGGTTCCAACTTGTCAAAAGAACACAACCCATTTTACTGAAAAGTAATCTAGGTGTTCTTTACAAAGGCCATCAAAAGTTAGGCTGGTAAGGAACACAGAGGCACTTTTGATACAATATTTTCCCCAATGCACTTTCAATACAAATTTAATTGAATCAACCTTTTACGGAAACAGATCAGAGCCCAGCCCGTACTATCTGACCACTGCCAGTTATTCCGTCAAAGGTGGAGCTAAAAACGAATTCCTAGAGCCTGACTCACAGGCCTCAAGAGAACCTACCTACCCAAAGAAATCGACATCAAAGGGAACTCTGTTTTTTCACCTATTAACATGTCCTTTATTCAAACACAATGGAAAGTCCCCTAATTTTAATTTACAAATTATAATTCTAACTATAGGTACTTATTAGATTCACAGTGAATACTGAAAAACCTTAAAATGCTGGCACATCCCAATATGAGCAGACCGCAACACCTCTCCACGTTTGTGAAGTGACTTTCACCTGATCAAGGCCAGCACTGCCCAAGAAGAGCCACACAACTGTGAAGAAACGTCTCACCCGCCACAGCATGGTGCACAGGACACAGCTGCCAGCACTGATGGCGTTTCACCACAGTTGAGGGTAAGAAAAATCGATGGAGGCTCATAAAAACCTCTGCCAGGATAAAGTGACAGGAAGAAAATAATTATTGACGTTGAACCCTAGCCAGAGTCCCTGGATTGATAACCTTGCCTTATGGAGAAAGTGAGTAAAGTTGCCTACTGGTAAACATTTAATGGAAAAGGCTGCAGTGTCCACCTAATGACAGAGACTCTACTGGCGTATCAATTCAATCAAAGGTCTCACGAAGTGAAAAAAGCCATTTATTGAATAAAACACCACAATATCTTTTCCTAATGTATTTACATAGGTTTATAATGCGCTATAGTAATTTAAGCTTGCACTCTCTGAAAAGCTTTCAGAGCATGTTAAGTAATGGAGAAATTGGAGGTGAAGAGGCATCTTCAGGACAAAGGGCATAAGTTTACATTCTATCTATCAAAGCACAGTTTTGCAAAGAGGTATTCAATTAGCGTATGTAGAAACACACCATGAGGCAAGACTATTTCTTGCAGGCAAGAACCCCAAAGGTTAGAGAATAGTTTGAGGTAGCCAATGCTATACCAAGAAAAAGTCAATTTGTTCAAGAGAAAAGGTGAGTTAAATTCTCTCTGGACATGAGTGGCACTAGCCAGAGTAATGAAGATTATTCCAGCTGTGTGACTTAGCATCATTTTTCATAATCAAAGCCTGGGAGAAAATGCAGGACTTTAAGGCAATCAAGCTATGGGTAAGTGGGACCACTAAGGCTCCCAATAAAGATGGAAATAGCATTAGGGAAGCCACAAGTGGGTTCTGACATGAGGATCAGGAAACCTGGGCTTCAGTGGCTCTTTTCAGGCTGGGTAACTGTGACCCGAGGCAAGCGACTCGGCATCCAGGGCCTCTTTTTCCTCATCTCTAACACGGTCTCAGGAAAGCGGCTGCTGTGGGAGGGGAGGAATTGACTGGAGACAGGTGTGAGGGAAATCTGGGAGGCGACAGAATATTCTCTGTCTGGTTTAGGGTGTACGCAATCATCAAAAATTCATCAAGCCAAACACTTAATATCTGTGCATTTTGTTGAATGTTCATTATACTTTAATTAAAAACAAACAGAAAACTTAAAATGGTTTCTAAGGTTTCTTCCGGCACTATCATTCTATGACAACTCGCCACATGAGCCCCTCTTCATACAACACCCATGTTCCTGAAGCAGTAAGGGAATACTGTACTTTTATAAAGACATGAAGAGTCTTCCATAGAACGAGAATAAAATCAAAAGTGCTGTATCCTCCTTTCACACTCGCCTTCAGTTGTTCATCTCTGTATTTGTGCTTGCTCCAATACACTCTCAATATCCTCAACAAATCAAGCATTTATAAATAGCTATTCCTTGTGCCCAGACTTGTAATCAGAGTACAGATTTTAATAGTAAAGATTAATAATAATACTTGATTTTCCATTATTAATAATCTGTAATACCAATGAACATAAGAATAATAAATAATAACTCCTACCACAAGTGCTACTGAATATTTACTCTGTGCCAAGCACTGTTCTGAACACTTTATATGCATTATCCCAATTAATCCACACAACATTCCTAAAGAATAAGAACTACTTTATCACATCGTGAGTCATCATAAGCTCCTCCCTCCTGACCCTCCTTCCTCATATACCTCACTATGCTTCCTGAGTAAATTTGGATCCTGGATTTTTCTCGAGGCTGAGCTCAGCCGCTCTGTGGTTCTCCAGTTTCCTGCTGCTCCTTGTCCATATTACCCATCAATACTGCCAAGAGGGGAAGAATGGTGACATTTATTTCAGGCTGGTACATCATGGGAACTAGACCACTGGTTCCCTCTTAGACAACTGCGGGGCTGAAATGATTTTACAAGAGGTTTTCTAAGGAGTAAGAGTGACCATGTTTTACTCAGAATCACAAGATTAGAAATTGCCTCAAGAGGTTCTCCTTCAGCCATCCTCTTGTTTCAAGAAGGCACTGTACTGAAACCACCTAACACAAAAGTTTTCCTGCCATAGGTTCAAAAGAAATTGCTAGAGAAAGTCTCCCTTGGGAATGCATATCCTTTTTTTCATGACCCCTTCCTCGGTTCAACCTGACAATTTAGTGAATATTTCCTGCATTCTTGCTCTATTCAAGGCACCCAGGAGGGTGCTACAATGTACACACATATAAATCAATCTCTGATCCTACCTTTGAGGAGTTTACAGTTTTGTTGGGAGAAAAAATTAAAAATTCTGATAAGTACAGTGACACAGATTACACAATTTATTAACATGCTTTAGCAAGCAAAGTAGATGCTTGCTAAAAATCTTAAGTGTTCAAAATCCTACCACCAGCCCCCAATGTGTCATTGGCAATGATGTCAATATACATGATGATGCAGTAAGGTCCAAAAGCCAGAGGTGTTTTCTTAGGGCGTTCAGTATATTACAAAGCAAAATGAGGTATGTGCAACAAGAGACAGAAAGCTGAAACATCCTGGGGGAGTAAGGGCTGGAGAAACACCAAGCCAGGAAAGGTTTCTCTCATAGTGAAGGGTGTACTGGAAATTGGCATTTTATATATACATTTCACAAATATGTATGTATTTTACAAATATAAATATATATATTTCCTCTCTATATATGTCACATATATATATGTACACATACATATATAAATGTATATATAAAATTTTTTCTTTTGTAGCCTTTCAAAGACATAGAGCAAGGGCCTCAAGCTCCAAGGTTCACAAGGCAACTCTTCATAGGCTTTACAGCTCTAGAGAAGACCTCTTCCTCCATCAAGTCTGCCCTTCTTTAGGAAGAACAACCTCAATGCCTTTTCTTCTTCCTGGTGCCTATTTTCCATGCTTTTAATTATTTTTGCTGAGTTCTTCTGAATTTTATCCAAGTTTCTGCATCATGCTTAAATTGTATGGCCCCAAAGTGAAGACAATGCTTTAACAAAGGCCCCGAAAAGTTAAACATAATACAAAGATTCCCCTGTGGCTGAAGGTTATGCTGCAGCCAAATAAAACTAACAAACTTTCAACAGCTTACCTAAGTGCCTCATACCTAACGGATTCACTCAAATGCTCACTCAAAGCACACTAGTGTATGTGTGGAACTGGAGTGGGAAGAGGAAAGGTTCTTCCTATATTTCACACGAACAGTGATGGCAAGTTCCGTGACCAACACTTTGGGACCCAGATGAACACTTGAGGCAAGTGAAAGCCTATGGTATGTAAGGCCCCTGTAAAAGTTACATTTCTGTGACTTGAACTGGTGGTCTTAGGAAGATCTGAGGTAGAAAGGGGGTTGGGGAAGGCAAGGCGACCAGATGTGAGCATAACCAAAAACACCATGGCAGTTGGCACTTCAGAGCACCTTTGCTGGCAAATTTAGCATGAGCCAGAGATGTAATAGATAAAAACACAAAGCCACCCTCTGATGACTAAAGACAGCATACATGAACCATGCAACCAGGGAAGGATTAAGCAAATGTAAGCTATTATTTGATCAGCAGTTCATTTCTGATGGACAAGCACAGTGATAAATGAAGGGAAAACTTAGTCATAGCAGGTCAGACATGGAAGGGCGTGTGGGAGGGACTCCATTCCTGGGGCCTCTCGATGTGTGGAATGGCACCCTTCACCTCTCTCCCAAGCTCATCTGATGGTCTTGGCCACTCTGGGCTTTCTGTTTCCCAATCTGCTTGCCCACAGAGGGGATACTTTCTGGCCGTGAGGCAGGCTGTGTGTATCTGTGTTATGGAGGCTGGCAGCGGTCCAGCTGGGTGGGTAACTGGTGGGTAAGTGTGTCTAATTTGGAAATGGAGTATTAGTCCTTCGAGACGGTGCCCCTGAGCACTCCCTCAGTGCAGCTTCCGTCAATAATACAACCTTTATTTTTGCTCTCCTCCTGTCTGTTTCTCAATTGGTTCTGAACTCAGGAGGACAATAGTGGAGTCATAGTGACCTCTTCCCCTAAATCCCAACAGAAATTTCAGAGAGCATGTCTTCCCAGAATCCCCACTTGATGTGGCCGTGTCCTCCTCCCCTCACAATTGTGAATGCAGGAAAAGTGAAAAGCCACTTCAGCTGCTTCTGGGCAGCAAAGAAAACAGAGAGGAAATGGTTGCTGCCCACCCTTTTACCTCGTATCTCTGGGAATATGACTAGAAAGATAAAATACCACATTTCTTTCTTTGCCTTCCCCTAGCCTTCCTAAGGCACATTTTCCAACTGCACACCTCCTCCAGCAGTCACTCAGCCCAGAGAGTGCAGTGAAGAGCAGAGTACTTCTTCACCATGAAGACTTTGAGAGCCCAGAGCAAAATCTTGACTCTGCAGAGAAGGAAAGTATGGCATTGCCCAAATGGCTTTTGCAAGCCCAGCAGGGATGGCACCTTCAGGCTCAAAGGCAATGCTCTTGACTTCTGTTTTCTGTTTCACACAACATACTCCAATCAGTAACAGTGGCTCAGTCATGGAGCTAACTCTTCAGGTGGGAAGGGAGATCAGACTCCAGGGGAGGCGTCGATGTTACACAGTTTTTTAAAGTCCCCAGGTAAAATTCTGAATGACCTCTCTAGGGGGCTGAGCCTGGATGTGAAACCAGGAACTCACTCAGTAGGAATATGAATATGAACAAGTTGCTGTCTGAAGCCTCAGTATCTTCATCTATGAAATGGTGACAATAACACCTATCTATCTTACAGGATACTTTATAGAGCTCAGGGAAAACAGTTCAAAATAGGTAAGTTACTGAACAGGAAGTGAAAATTACCTCCCTTCCTTCAAAAAGCAAAATGTGGGCAATAAGACAAGCCTGTCACAAGAAAAGGTTCAATGGCTTTATCTCCCAACAATACCAACCACTACAGGTATTGCAGTAAGAGTGAAAGCAATGGGGCAAAATAAAACCAACACAAAAGTAATTTGCACTAAGAGCATATCTTACTTGGTTTTCAAGGATGAACTAACCATCCGTAACCGTTACTCTGGGCTTTCTCCATCAGAAGGTACTGACTTAGTGACTTTCTGTAAACAGGAGAAATGATTAAAGTGAGCTTGGGTGTAGAAGTCCTAGGAATGAGGCATGATGCAATGATGCATGATTAGCACACTTCTGTGCTTCTTATGAGCGTCCCCCCTCTCTGTTTTGGCTCTCAAAGCTAGAAGTAGCCTCTGGTGAGACTGCAAGTAAATATCCAATGGCGCGTACTAATTTTTAAGAACTTTAAACTGATTTTCTCTGATCCACTCTGAACAAGAAGAAATTACTACTGAAGTTAACAGAGCCCTGACCTAGCAGGATTCTCTACACCCAATGGCCTTGTGACAGCTTCCTTGTGCCCTGTGCTCCTAAGGAGGCTGACCAGCCCAATAAGGGAGGCCCACCCCTACCAACACAGTGCTAACAGCAGCCACTGGAGCCAAATCAGCACAGCGGCCTACAAAGCAATCCACCAGACAAGCAACTTCTTCTTATTAAGTTGTGTTTTTGACCAAATAAACACTGAAAACCAAAGTTAAAAGGTATAGAAGGACGGGAAGTGTTGAATCTGAGGATTCTGTTGACTTAACCAAACAAATAAAAATATTTCACCTGACTTCACAGAGGATTTCATATATATTTCTTTTCTTTTCTCTTTCTTTCTGCATAAACAATATGCCCACATTTTTGCCTCTCAACAATCTTTTCCTCCCAGTAGGGCTTTTCCTGCTTTGATTAATTATATTTTGGTTTAGTTTCCCAGCAGAGATGACTCACGTTCCCAGTACTTGGAATAAATGCATCATACTGCTCCTGCGAGTGTTTGTTTTTCAGCAAGTTACCAAATACAAACCTGAAATCAGCCTCAGAAGATGAGAGGGATCTCTCTGTTGCCAGATCATTTGATAAACAGGTCTCTGGCTTCATTTCTGCCCAGGATCCCACTGCAATGGTGAAGGTGGAAGCTGGCATTGGCATGGTTACGTAGTAATGCCAGCTCGAGCACCCTACAAACAGAAAGAGAAAACCCATAATGAGGCCAGTGAATGATTCTGAATCTCACTCTGTAGGTCTTCTCTTTAGGCACTTGAAGAGCTTATGTGATAAGATGGTAAGAGCTAATTATTGGAGGTGGGTCATGTCAACTGAAGGGGCATTATTCCAGGTCTCAGGGGGAAGTGTAAGAGGAATGATGGTTTCAATATAGCCAAAGAGGTTTGGATCTCCTTGAAGATCAGAGATCAGTTTGAAGCCTTTCAAATGAGGTTATAAATAAAGGGTGGTGGTTGAGGTGGTCACTAATAGTTGTATGCAAGAACATGTCTTATTCGTCCTTATTGTCCTGCACAGTATTTGGCATAAAAAAAGATGCTCTGTTGAATGCCTGAGTAAATGAACAAATAAATGTCACTTCTGTGCTGCTAAACTATTTTGTGTAAATTCAATTTAAGTCAAACTAAAATGGATATAGAAGAAAATAATGAGAGTAGGGAAGGGAGATACCTGTGTTTTAGTTCCAACTCTGAAACTAATTAGCTGTGGAAGTTCAAGTCTTCTCTCTCATCCTTTTTACCAGTTAATGTATTGGGCTGGTCCCCCATTCCTCACTGAGCAGATGAAAAACAGGACTAGAGGTTCAGAGAGGTTCAGCGGAGCCAAGGACTCCGAGCTAGTTTGTAACACGGCTGGAAGTATAGTGGGCCCCCCCCCCCCCCCGCCCCGCACCAAGGGTGTGCCTTTACTTAGTCCACACTGTAGAGAAAGACTTTACCAAAGGAACAAATGATTCATAACTTAGAACACTATACTTCCTTACTTCTAAAGTAGGAAAATGATTCTAATGTTTCTGAAATCTGAATGTGTCATATAACCTGCATTAATATAGTATTTTTTTCGGGGCATCTGCTATAAATTGATGGTCTGTCTTAAGAGGAATTGATATCACCTCATATTTTGAAACCTAGTTCTCCACTCCGCATGTTCCTATGGTGGGGGACTTCCATGAGACAGATACCTCCAGCCTCTCTTTCAGTCCTTTACTAACCCCTTTGCAGGAGGTATTCTTCTCTTGCCTGTTTTAAGTTTTACAGGGTTAGACACTCACAGAGCGGCCTGTAGTTGTTCAGTTTGGTTAGTGAGTGGATAAGATGTCAAATTCAGGGTCAAAATATTAACATGCCAATATTGGTCAGCAGACCTAACATGACATTTTTCAAAGAGCTTTACCAGTAAAAATCAATACTAAAGGTTCTTTTTTCATTTTTAAAGATTGGCACCTGAGCTAACAACTGTTGCCAATCTTTTTTTTTTTTTTTTTTTTTTTTCTCCCCAAGTCCCCCCAGTACATAGTTGTATGTTTTAGTTATGAGTCCTTCTAGTTGTGGCATGTGGGATGCCGCCTCAGTGTGGCCTGATGAGCGGTGCCATGTCCGCGCCCAGGATCCGAACCTGCGAAACCCTGGGCGGCCAAAGCGGAGTATGCGAACTTAACCACTCAGCCACAGGGCCGGCCCCCAAAGGTTGTATTTTGATCTCCCTGTGCTTGGCTTCTTTGTTTCTCAACTAATTCTGAATTCAGGAAGGTAGGGGAGTCATTATTTATTACTCTCCGAAACTCTACCAACTTAGATCCAAAGAAAGACATTATAGAATTCCTCTGATGGAAAACAATCTTTAATAGGAAACAAAGACTTAAACTGAAGGAAAAAATAAATATGATACCAAGTTTGAATAAATATGCTATGCTATCAAGTTTGGAAGTCACTAGGGGAGATACTTGAAGGAGAAATACTGAAAGGCATGCTCAGAACTGCTAGAAACCCAACACCGAGGCAGCCTTTCTCTCAAACTTGCTTGTAAGTTTCAGCTTGCTTCTGGAATCAGAATGGCCGCTCTTGAGATTACTCTCTCCACAGCTGACTAAGAAGCTGAAGGCATGCTCCTCTTTAAAGAGACAAGCAAATCCAGTGATGCTAGAGCCAATGTGGTGAAGTGTGCAGCTTCTAGTGGGCTTGAAGGAAAACCACAGCTTTAAAGAAAATCACTGCTCTGATCCGAAGTCAGTAAGAAAAGGGTAGAGGCAGTCCCAGCAGTCTTGATAAAAGCATGATGTGGATCTGACATGACAGGCTGTCCTGCACCCACCTCCCTCACTTTTCTGCCTGCCCATAACTAACTCACTCTCTGCAACCGGATGTCTCTTCCTGGTTATTCCATGAAGAACTTCCGTGTGGACTGGACAACACAAGAAGAGCTGATGCAAGTTGTAGAGAGAGTGGAGATGGAGGAAGAGGAAAGAAGTTATAGCTGAGGAACTAGATCTTTTGAACAGTCTTGGTTTAAAAGAAAAATCTCAAATAACCAAGTTCTCTTAATCAAAGGGCTGCAGTCTGGACATTCTTTCTCTGAGGTACATTGGGAAGTGTTTAGCATGGACCATTGAATGTTCCTTTTAAAAACTTCAGAGCCTTGAGGGTTCAGTAAGTAAACAGCAATGGTGAGGCTTTCAGGTAAAAATGGAACATTAAACACATGAGGCTACCTTTCCTTCCTCCCAAAACCCAGTCAAAAGACGGTAAAAGGATTTTTTAAGCCATAAACCAACAAGAAGAGGGGGAATAAAATAGAATACAATAGTTGCAAAATACTGGAAGCTAGAATGCAGACGGAAGAGTGACGAATGACGCAGCAGACCTGAATCCTAAGTTAGCAGTGGGGAAAGACAAGATTCCACCTCATCTTATCCCCTAAAAGCCACAAACGGCTGGGGGTGGAGGAAGTACTAAACTAAGCAGGAGTGGCTCCAGGACTATCTAAGGAGGGCTTAGATCCCTGGATGGCCTCCCCTACTTGGCACACCTGGGCTGTTCGCCCATCCCCCCCCACACCCAAGCAAGAACTGGAGGTTTATCTTCTACAGAGAATAAAGGAGAGGGCCCCTAGACTAGGGGTAGGGAAGGACAATGGCACAGCTGCAGGCAAACGAATGGGATTGCATGAATATATGCACAGCAGATGCTGAGACCACCAGCCATCTTCCCTTATTTGGTTCCCAGAATGCTGGCAACCAGGCTTTTACCCTCTAGGCAGGAGAATGAAAACAGCTGATGCTCAAGAGAAGGCAACGAAGGATACTGACATTGGAGGTTTCCTACAAGCACCCTATGATGAAGCTCCCAGGCGACAAGCCCTGTGCACGCACTCAGAGCTTCCAATCAGCACTTCAGTCACCTATTCCTAAATGCCTGCAGACAAACCAAGAACCTCCAGGCATCCTTCAAAAGCCCCTGGCATAAAACTGAGGGACCAAAACACACAGACACCAACAACTTGGGGGACAGTGACATGCGAGAAGAAAATTGCCCAAAAGACCAATGTATACATACTAAGAGTTAAGAGAATTGACTGCAATGCTGAAACAAGAACAGCATAATGTTAAAAAGGAGCTCTCCAAAGTAAAAGGAACTAAAAACATGAGAGAAGAAAAGAACAACTCAGTAAAAGAGGGTGAGACGGACTATAAAGCTAAGGAAATCTCCCTAAAAGTAGAGGTGAAGAAAAAAAAAGACAGGACAAAAAGATAAGGGGAAAACAGCAATCAGTTCAGAAGGTCCAACATCCAAGTAACAGAAGCTCCAGAAGAAGACAGCAGAGAAAATAGAAGGGAGAAAATCATCAGTTAAAAGACTCGAGAAAATTTCCCCAAATTTAAGTTTCCAGATCGAAAGGGCACACAATACCCAGGACGCTGGATACAAACTGACTTGTGTCAAGATACATCATTTTGAAATTTAGAGCCCTGGGGACAAAGACAATATTCTACAAGCTTCCAGAAAGAGAGGGGGAAAAAAAACACACATAATAAGGACATTTTCAGACACGTAGATTTTCAAAAAAATTCACCTCCCACACATCTCCCACCTCCCACTTTCCTATTCTCTGGAAGCTAATAGAGTATGTAAAGTATGCTTCAAAAAGAGGTAGTGAACCAAGATGAGGCCGGCCGGTGGTGCAGCGGCTGAGTTCATGCGCTCTGCTTCTGCAGCTGGGGTTCACCAGTTCAGATGCAGGTGCAGACCCACACTCGGCTTATGGAGCCATGCTGTGGCAGGCATCCCACATATGAAATGGAGGAAAATGGGCACAGATGTTAGCTCAGGGTCAATCTTCCTCTGCAAAAAGAAGAGGATTGGCAGTGGCTATCAGCTCAGGGCTAATCTTCCTCAAAAAAAAAAAAAAAAAAAAAAAGAGGTAGTAAACCAAGAAAGTGGAAGACAGAGGAGCCAATACAAAAGAAAAGCAAAGAGAACCTATAGAATGATGGAGAAGGGCCATCCCAGGAGCCAGCTATGCACCCAGTAGAGAGAGTAACTTGTGCCCACTGGAGCAGATTATAGAGCACCAGGAAAGACAGCCTCAGGAAGATGAAATTAAGAGAAAACCTGATGTATCTCAGCATCTTGAAAGATTTAAACAACTTTCAGAGAGTCTGGGGTTGGTAAATACATAGAAAACCAAGCAAATGAGAAAAACAAACAATAAGACAGTTATTACCTCCATGAAAAACTAACATGTTCTACAGAAATAATAATGTAATCAGTTTTACTACAAGACTCAGCTCTTAATAACCAACATAGATATAATAATATAAATGAAGAATATTGATCTAATCGAAGCTATGGCATTAATTATATTGTGAAGATGGGATTTGGGGAAGGGAGCATGTGTGTGATGGAAGGGGAAGAGAGCTAAATCCTTATCTGCCACAGCGGGAAGACCAACTCTGAACAATCAAGCATCTTATTGAACGACACAGATGTCAGCATCAAATAACCAACTAGAAGAAGTGAAAATGGTTACCTCTAAAGCAGGAAAAATAGAGTGGAGGTACTGAGGACTGCTATTTTGGACACAGAGTATAATAAACCCAAAAGAACTATTTTGACTCTTTAAATATGTGCATTTTTAAGATAAAAAAATTAAAAAACTAATCAGCCAATTAGTTAAAAGGTAATCTGAACAGAAAAAGAACAACATTTTTGGTTCTGAGATTCCAATAAAATAAAAAGTAACTCAGAAGGAAGAAGCAATTTAGAGATAAAGAGCAGGCACTAACCTATTAAGAAATCTTTTTAAGGGGCCGGCCCGGTGGTGCAGTGGTTAAGTTCGCATGTTCCGCTTCTCAGCGGCCCGGGGTTCGCCGGTTTGGATCCCGGGTGCGGACATGGCACCACTTGGCTAAAGCCATGCTCTGGTAGGCATCCCACATATAAAGCAGAGGAAGATGGGCATGGATGGATGTTAGCTCAGGGCCAGTCTTCCTCAGCAAAAAGAGGAGGACTGGCAGCAGTTAGCTCAGGGCTAATCTTCCTCCAAAAAAAAAAGAAATCTTTTTAAGAATGAAACACTGGCAGTGATTTTTTGGATATGACACCAAAACCAAAAGCAACAAAAGCAAAAACAAACACGTAGGACTACATCAAACTAAAAAGCTTCTGCACAGCAGAAGAAACTATCAAGGAAAAGGCATCCTACAAAATGGGAGAAAATATTTGCAAACCACATATCTGATAAGGAGTTAATATCCAACTTATATAAGGAACTCATACAACTCAATAGCAAAAAACAAATAATTCAATTAAAAAATAGGTGAAGGACCTGAAAAGACATTTTTCCAACCCAGATATTCAAATGGCCAACAAGTATATGAAAAGGTGTGCAACATCAGTAATCATCAGGGAAATGCAAATCAAAATGACATATCACCACACTCCTGCTAGAATGGCTATCATCAAAAAGATAAGAAATAACAAGTGCTGGTGAGGATGGGGAGAAAAGGGAATCCTGATGCACTGTTGGTGGGAATGTAAACTGATGTAGCCACTATGGAAAGCAGTGTGGAGGTTCCTCAAAAAATTAACAATACTACTACCACATTATTAAACAGCTCCACTTCTCGGTATATACCTAAAGGAAATGAAATCACTATCTCAAAGAGATATTGACATTCCTACATTCATTGCAGCATTATTTATAATAGTCAAGTCATGGAAACACCCTAAGAGTCCACTAATGGAAGAATGGATAAAAAAAATGTGGCATATTTACACACACACACACGTACAGTGGAATAAATGCAGCCATAAAAAAGAAGGAAATCCTGCCATTTAAGACAACGGGCTTCTTGGCGGCCCGAGGTTCGCCGGTTCAGATCCCAGGTGCAGACATGGCACCGCTTGGCAAAAGCCATGCTGTGGTAGGCGTCCCACATATAAGGTAGAGGAAGATGGGCACGGATGTTAGCTGAGGGCCAGTCTTCCTCAGCAAAAAAGAGGAGGAGGATTGGCAGTAGTTAGCTCAGGGCTAATCTACCTCAAAAAAAAAAAAAATCATGTCATATACCTTAAACAATGTTATGTGTCAATTATATCTCAATAAAGTTGGGGAGAAACAAGAATGAAACACTATGCACAACAGACTTTCTCCCTTTGTTCTGCATTGAATTTATGACTGATTTTTTGCTGCCCCTCTGTTTCTTGTACCATCCATCTAGCACACGGGCAAGATGAGACTTGTGGAAACAGCAGGAACTGAAATTGCTTTCAAGAGCGAACACTGCTAACGGAATCAGAGGTATCTGTCAGATGCCTGCACAGGCAGCCCCGGAGAAGTCACACAGTGTGCCCAACCACATCGCTGCCCAGCACCTCTATTAGAATGTCTGTACCCTCAAGGTGACGTAGGGAGGGCAGCAGAAGCCATAAAGTGAGGTGGCAGCAGAGAGGAATGAGATTAGCAATTTTTTTAAAAAAGTCAGAAACCTTAAATAGCTTGAAGTTTTGGAGTGAGACAGCAAAAGTGTTTGTGACAACAGAACCTGAGTCAAGTCAGCAAAAATATTTTAGAACTGTCTTTGCTCCCTCACAGTCTTCTCTGAAGTTAAATAATGGAAAGAAACATTTCTTTAGGAAATGTATTGAAAATATCACCCAAACCAATATTTTACACGCTCAAGATGAATTTCTGCTATACAGCCCTCAAGATTTGTACTTTTTTTAGATTCCTCAAGTTCCTCGACTTAGTAGGGCTCATTTGGAATAAAGTGTTTCATACTTCAAGCTTTTGAAGCCAAAAAGCTTTCTAGGCTACCAAGTGACAGCCAGATACGGGCAGATCAATAGGCTGGGCCAAACAAGAACCGGCCAGGAACCCACTTCCCAAAGACCCTGGTGGGACTCTTTGCGGAAGCTTCTCAAAGGTGGCCGGCCCTGGGCCTCCTGCCTGCCCCTGCGAGTGCCGGAGCCGGGGCTGCGACGACTGGGTGCCTCCATTCGTCCATGACCACGAGGGCAGGTCGAGTATCCTCGTTAGGTAGAAAGGTCTCTTTTAGGCTGTCTGCTCATGGATTATTCCACTGAGCCCAATCGTGCATAAAGACTGCCCACTGCCACAGGGAGCTAGCTACTCACATGAGGAATACTTGACCTCGTCTTCAAACCAGACTGCAAAAAATGCAAATAACAAGGTGGAAACACTCCCCAGAAAACAGAGCATGCATTCCAAAAATGAAGAGAAATGCTTTCTAGATTATCTATTGTTTGGGATAAGTCCACCTTGCAAAGAGAATTGATGAGAGTTTATTTCTTCTGAATATATCCATTGATTGAGTTCCAGCTCTGGAATCTGACTTCAGGAGTTCAACCCCCGGCTCCACACTTACCAGTTCTGGCACATTACTTAATCTCTCTATGCATTAATTTCCTTGTCTATAATAAGAGAATAATCACAGTATCTACTTTACAGGATTATGTAAGGAATAAGTTATATAACAGAGAGAGACATCACTAGGATAGTAATTGGCACATAGTAAGTGCTGAAGAAATGCTAACTGCTGACTGTTCTTTATAGCTGTCTCTCTCTGTGGCTTGGGCTGACCTTCTGGAGGCAGAGACGAAGAATGTTGAAGGTATGGCTGCCACATGTGCACCGAAGCCTGTGGCCTGATGAGGCCCACATATGGGGTTTAAGGTTGAATGGCATTAAAACGCAATGCACACAAAGCGATCCATTTAAAGTAGAATGACAGCCCAAAGGGGGCATCCTGTATGACTTCATATAGAATGGACCATTTGGAGACTATTTAAATGGTGTTTACTTTAAATGAGCCATCCTCGATGAAATAGACATTGAATGCTTGCATTTTCCTTTTTGATTCAATCCAATTGCCCTAGACTCCTTCCCTACCCCAGCTGCAAAACAAAGAGAACACGCTGTACTTGAATTAACCCAGAGTTTTTCCTCTGCAGAGGCCAGAAGCCCATGGCACCAGTGGATGATTTCACGGCAGCCAGGCCGGGATCCATTAGCAAGACTAACAGGGAGAGGGAGGGAGGGAGGGCCCAGAGGAAGCGGCACTCCCTCACTGTGCAGGCTTGAGCAGCCACCCAGCCTGTCTCCCTTCAGGGCAGATCCAGGAAGGCTGGACTTCCTCAGAAAGTTCCCCAAAGGCCCGGTGCCACCTTCTCAAGTTGGAACTTATTTGGGGGGGAAATCCTTATACTTTCATTGTCACATGAGTAATATAGATACGTCATATCAGATATTGTTCTTATAATCATGCTCGCAGCTGCTACAAAGTAGAATTTTCATCTCTGAACCGGGATTGAAATTTCCCTTTAAGATGACTGTTTCTGTAGGTATGATAAGGATTTAAAATGGGTCATTTTTCAAATCATAAGAGGCAGTTTAAAATTTAGTTTAAGGCCTTTCCCAGTGGCATAGTGGTTAAGTTTGCATGCTGCACTTTGGCAGCCCGGGGTTTGCGGGTTTGGATCCTGGGTGTGGACCTACATACCACTCATCAAGCCGTGCTGTGGCAGCATCCCACATACAAAAACAGAGGAAGATTGGCACAGATGTTAGCTTAGGGACAATCTTCCTCACCAAAAAATAATTAATTAATTAATTAAAATTTATTTTGAAAATACTTATAGCTGGAGAGTGTTAAAACAATTACTTTATTTTTTTCACTTACTACTCTAACAAACTGTCCTACAAACACTTATGAAGATTCTATATTCTAATGGAGGAAGAGCAGTTATCAGTGAAGAGGGAAAAAGAAAGAACGTGATGGAGTAGTCAGTTCATGTGGGGAGAGAGAATTTTTTTTTCTTTTTGGTGAGGAAGATTGGCCCTGAGCTAACATCTATTGCCAATCTTCTTCTTTTTGCTTGAGGAAGATTGGTGCTGAGCTAACATCTGTGCCAATCTTCCTCTCCTTTGTATGTGGGATGCTGTCACAGTGTGGCTTGACTAGCGGTGTGTAGGTCTGCACCCAGGATCCAAACCCGCGAACCCTGGGCCACCGAAGCAGTGTGCGAACTTAACCACTATGCCACCAGGCTGGCCCAGAGAGGGAACTTTTTATGCTTAACCTATGAAAAACTTTGCTAATTATTTGAGAAAAACACTTTTATTTAAAAAAAAGTTCAAAGAGAAAAAAAGTCAAGATACTGAAGTCATTTTTTACATATCGATCATGCCCACTAATAGTAAATTTAATACAAAATTTCTGGAAAGGTATTGTCCTATTCTCAGGGGAGTCCTGGATAAATTCACTCAACACACACCATAGGCACAGCCACACCACACACACCTACTCTGCTTCTACAGAGGCAAAAGCAGATGATTTATCTGTGCATTAACTATCTTTGAGTTAAGCATCTCCTAGAATTTCTTGTATTTAAAGAGTTATTGTTTTCACTGAAAATTAACACAGGCACTTAAATTCTTCCTATTAAAAGCATCCACTTGGAGGTGGCCTGGTGGCACAGTGGTTAAGTTCGGACATTCCACTTTGGTGGCCTGGGGTTTGCCAGTTCAGATCCCAGGTGTGGACCTACACGCTGCTTGTCAAGCCACGCTGTGGAAGGCGTCCCACATAAAATAGAGGAAGACGGGCAGGGATGCTAGTTCAGGGCCAGTCTTCCTCAGCAAAAAGAGGAGGATTGGTGGCAGATGTTAGCTCAGGACTAATCTTTCTCAAAAATAAATAAATAAATAAATAAATAAAAGCATCCACTTTATCTTTTAAACTTTTCCACTGTAGATTAGACAAACAGCATGAAACACTGGAAAACATCCAACTGATACATGCTTTTATCATATTTCTTTACTCAAATCTTATGTAGCCCCTGCTTCTTTCCTACCTCAAGACTGTTTCTTTCTCTAGCCACTATTATTTTTTTTTCCTACCTTTTTCTCCCCAAATCCCCCCAGTACATAGTTGTATATTTTAGCTGTAGGTCCTTCTAGTTGTGGTATTTGGGATACCACCTCAACATGGCCTAATGAGCAGTGCCATGTCCGTCCCCAGGATCCGAACCCTGGGCTGCCGAAGCAGAGCACACAAACCTAACCACTCGGCCATGGGGCTGGCCCCTCTCGCCACTATTCTTAATTTCAGAACTTCCCACCCAAACTATTACATAGGTCAAGCTATTTCATTATTTTGAAACATCTTTGTATCACAAAGTAAACATGCTTGATAATATGTATAGGAACATGTATATAAAGGAATATATGTATTTATAAGTGTATGTAGACACTATATATAATGTATACATTAAAAATATATTTCATATATTTATTATAATAAATACAATAGATACATAAAAAGTAGGGAAAGCTCCCAGTTTTGGCCGCTCTTCCTCTCTTGGCTGCCTTCTGCAGGTCTTTCAGCAAACCCCAGCTCTTTTTCTTTCACTACTTTTTAGATGCCGAGTCTACACATTCTGGTTTTATGAGCTAGTGCCACCCTCTTGAATACCCATGGCGTGACTGTCTTTCATTAGTTCTTCTCCACTGTTGCTCAAGGGCGGGAACTGGCACCAGAACAAAGGAGACAGTAAGAATGCCCTGGGCCGGTATGCACTGGCACTGCCTACCAGGGCATGCGCCAGGTCATGCCACAACTTCTCAAGCACTGATGCCACCCGGCAAGGCTTCAGGTTTCCCTCCCCGCAACATGGTACTGCCTAACGCACAGGAGACCCAGGAGAGAATGACCTTCCAGATCATTCCTGTGAACCAGGTAAAAGAGCGCCACCTACTGAACTGAGGACACAAGCGCCTCCATCGGTTTTGAGGTCTGTCCCTTGTGGCTAATAAATACCTGAAGGCATACATTGCACCAGGCTTGTTATTCCACGTCTCAACTGCCGTTCTGACCTATGACACAGATAACCTAGCTCCCCATAAACTCAAGTACAGAATGGATCAGCAAACTGGACACCAAATCACACTGCTCCAGATGGTCACAGGTACACTTCAGAACTTCACTCACTTGAGAAAAGTCATGACTGTCACGTCTAAGACAAAAACCCAGAGCAACAAGAATTGGTATACACAGGCCTGCTGGAATCAACATTATCCAAAGGAAATCGTGATGACTTCCCGTACGCCAAGTCGGGCGAGCACAGCACTAGGAGGGCAAGCAAGAACGAGTCAAAAGCAAACCGAAAACAAAAGAAGGAACTGACAAAGAGTTAGAAAGCGCAAGGCATTATGTGAGACCTCATGAGGGCTGTAACGGAGCAGAACACAGTCCTCAGTCACCAGGAGCTTTCTAGAGAGAAAATACGAATGCACTCACTCTGTACTCCTACCCCTTGAAACACAGGTACGTGGACTAGCCCAGAATAAAGTTTCCTCAGCTCTAGAAACAAGGGGCTATTTTCATTCTCTCTTTGTGGTGAAAACACTCAATCACAACCATTCCTAAATGTCTTTTAATTTACCATTTCCTTAGACGTAATTCCTGGTTGCATACTGTGGGAGCAGTCTAAATAGTATCGCTCATTTTAAGCCATCAAGAGGGAAAAAAAAGTTGGCTTTCAATTGCACACAGGAGGGTCTGGACCCTGAAATCTTGGCTTTTCCCTGGAATTTCCCACACAAAGTCAAGAGAGGGAATATCAGAGCTAGTCCATTGGGCAGGCCAGAGAGTAGCATTTTGCCCAGGATGAAGTAATGTCTACAGTCTCTTACTTCTGCAGAGAAAGATGAAACCAGATCCTATGCGAGGGCACATATAGTTTTTAACACCTTTCACTTGTTCATAGGTTTTTTTCTCCTACCTTTAGAAGGAGCTTAAATGAGTCAGTCTTGTTGATTTACTTGAGGCTTCCCATGAAAAATGCAAGTGAAATATTTTATTTTTCTAGGAAGCAGGAATAGACTAAATTAGACTCTGCACAAATAAAACAAAACTAAGCAAAAAAAAATTACCAAACAGGGGAAAATAAGAATGTACGACATCAATTTTTTTCCTTTAAAATCTATTGAGCCTGGAGAAAAAGCATAAACTCTAATCAGAAGTATAACTGAAGAAACAACCCTGAAATCACTTTTGTCACCACTGTCACTACCAGTAGTGGTTTTAAATACTTCTTCCATGAAGGTATTACTTCTGTCTCATGACACGGAACACATTTATTCCACAAATAAGTACTGAGCACCTATTACATACAAAGCACTGTACTGGGCATCGCGTCTCTGTGCTTAATAGCTTAGCTACACTTTGGCAGGGAATGCAGGCCGACAACAACACGCAGGCGAACCTTTCTGTCTGCCCAAGTAACACTGTGCTGAGGAAGCTAAATAATAAAGGAGCCAAACAAGTCAATCTCGATCTATGACCTTGACTTAGCCTCCTTGAAAAAAGGACAGTGACTTATCAGCCTACAAAATTCTTTCGATGGCCATCATTCTACAGTCTAAACCATTAGCCTTTCTTTTTAAAAATAGCTAGGAGACATGATTTCCCTCGGGTAGCAAGGACTCGGAGGCCCGTCTTCTGATTTCCGCTGCCTGCCCCAGGGCTGCTGTCACTCCTGTCGCTGTCATCTGCCTCATTACATTATGCTGCTCCCAGGTGCTGTGCCTCTTTCGGGAAATCAGCTGGTGCCTGGCAAAGGTGCTCATCAGGTCGATGTGTCACTGTGACAGAAACTGTGACTGTGGGCCGGCTTCTGCTGCTCGTGTTGGCAAGCATAGCTCATCATTTTAAAGGGCATGTGCACCACAGAGCACAGGTCCTAGGAGACCAATCTAGCAACCTAGAAAACAGGACTCGGACAGGAAGCAGCAGCATCTTGTATCCACATCTCCTTTTCCTCCGACGAGTGCAGAGACATTTGGAGACATTATTCGTCCTCAGAACAGCGATTCTGCGTCTGGCAAAGAGCGTTGTTAGCGCTCTTTCCTGGCTGTCCTCTGATAAACCCCAGCTCTGGGCTGCAGGAGGAACCTCAGCATTAGGCATAGAGTTCTTTCTCCTTGTCTGGCTCAATCCTCTCTCCGTTTGAATTGGTCAAGTCTGCTCTGTGATATCATATAAGGTATAAGTGGTATGGACGTAAGCAAATCCCAATTAGCATTGACTTTATTAAACTCTGCCCTGAACTGGTCATTCTGAAAAAAAAGGTCCACAGATATATTCCTGGAGGTATGAAAATTTTTCATGAAAATTTTCAAGTCATTTCTTGTTTTAATTTTTGATAATAATCTTCAAATAGCTAGACAGTCAGGCAATGAGAGACAGATATTGAAGGGGTCAGAACACTTTTTTCGGTAAAGGGCTAGTTAGTAAATACTTTAGGCTTTGTGGGCCGTACAGTCTTTGTTGCAACTGTTCAACTCTGCCACTGTGGCACCAAAGCAGCCAGAGACAATGGTCATGTTCCAATAAAACTTTATTTACAAAAATAGGCAGTGGGCTGGATCGGGCCAGTGGGCTGGATCATCCAGATATAACTGAGTCTGCCAAACCGTTTCAGAGTTCACACCTGCATTAACTGGCATGACCGCACAGGGACCTGCAGCACTGCTGCAATCCTTGAGAGAGAATGGGGACCGAACATGAGGATGATGCTTTCGGTGAGGAAAGGCTCAATGACATCACAGCATTCTATGTAAGCAAAAGCTACACAGCATATAAAAGAAAAGTGGCAGAGAACAAGATCATCATGTGGCTCAGGGTAGCACAGGCACGACAGTCCTAAAAGAACCTTATGGAGCTGTCAGCACAACATTCAGATCGTGAGGGGCAATTTCATTTCAGCAAAACATTAATCTTAACATTAAATTCAAGTCGTTTGTTTGAATTTTATTGATTTAATAGTTTGGTCTGTATTTAATTTACACCTTTACTTTGGCTTTACAGACGTCTAAGATTTATAAGCACAAAGAGTTTATATCTAATCTTATGTTTATAGTTTTTAAAATATCATTCTAATACAAATAATTTAAGTCAACCGTGGTGAATCGGGAGTTTTGGGTTTTTTCCCTCTAAAAAGAAAAATAATACTCAAGTTTGAGAAACACTGCCAAACACAAGCCTTTACATCTGAATTGCAGGGCTAAACCATGAAATGAAAGTAGGTAGGCTTTGTGAGGTGGGGGTAGGGAGAGCCACACTGCATCTTGGGAGGTGTGGTTATCACAAGTAAGCCATCATAGGCAGAAATGGAAGCTAGAGGAGTCCAGGTTATCAGTGCCTGCTTGAGGCTGCAGTGTTTCATGTACTTAATCAATTCAGCATGTCAGGGAACCAAGCAGAGAGGGTAGAAAAAGATCCTACGTGAGTTCAGCAGAACTTCACTAGACAACTGCCAACAAGACACTACAGCTTGGATAAAGGAGCTGTGTGCATCAGTATCCTCTCATCTGTTGAACCAAGAAGGTGAAGGGAAACCCATAAACTTTATCCTGTCTGTGGGTACATACCCGAGAGGAAAGCCATAAGCACCATGGGAAAAAATACTGCAGAATAAAGGTAAAATAAAACATCATCCCAAGGACTCAGAGGAAGAACAAGCCCTGGAAATCAACTTACTACAGAAACCAAAACCAGTTTAGGAAATTGGCATTCCCATTATGATACAAGAAGATATAACTTCTCTCAAAAAATAGTAAAAAGCCATGAGAAGAGAGGCTGAAACAGTGTAACAGAGTGAGATAAAAAGACAACAAAATAACAGATAAAAAAGATAATAAAGGATTGCAAGGAAACTGTTACAATAATTTAAGTCTGTAAGGGAATTACTAAAGAACAAAATGTCTCTATGAAATATCGGTAGTACAGAGTGTAAATAAAAAATGAAAAGGCAAGCCATACAGACTGGGAGAATACATTTGCAATACATATATCTGACAAAGGCTTGTATCTAGAGTGTATAATGTACTTACAATCTAATAATACAACAACCAAAAAGCCCACATTAAACAAACAGGCAAATAATTTGAAGAGACGTTTTTCAAAGGAAGATATAAGAATGTACAATAACTGCATGAAAAGTTGTTTACCATCATTAGTCATCAGAGAAATGCAAATTAAAACCACGACAAGATAGTATTTCACACCCATTTGGAGGACTAAAATTAAAAGGACAACACTAAGTGTTTACGAGGATGCTCACAACTCGACTCTCATACATTGCTGGTGCAATATAAAATGAATATAAAATGACTTCAAATACTTTGGAAAACCCATGTCCACCAAAAGACTTACATTTGAATGTTCACAGTATATTTCCCATAATGGCCAAAAACAATTCAAATGTCCATCAACAGGTGAGAGGATAAACAAACTGCAGTTTATTCGTATAATGGACTACTATTCATGATTTTTTTTAAAAAGAATGAACCACTTACGCCTACAACAATATGGATGCATCTCACAAACACACTGAGCAAAAGAAGCCAGACACAAAACGAGTATAGAGGGACTGGCTTCATTTATATGAATATTTAGGAGAGGTAAAACTAATCTATAGATATGGAAATCAGATCAGGGGCTGACTGGAATGGGGTCAGGGAGGAAAAAGTTAAGGAGGGATGGCAAAGGCACAAGGGAATTTCTAGGGAAATGGAAATGTCCTACACATCTTCATAGGGGTGCTGATTAATTACATAGGTGTATGCATTTGTCAAACCTCACTGAACAAGACAAACTGTATGCATTTTCTTATATGTAAATTATACTTTCATAAAGTTGATTAAAAATAAGGTACCCACAACTAGCTTCATTCTAGAAAGTTCTGAATTACATAAATTTAAAAAAAAAATTCTACAAAACTCTCTCTAGGCAGGAAAATCAGACTACTTTCAAAGAATAAAAAAAGAAATTGAGATCAGATTTCTCCTCAGAAATACTAACAGATGCTAATGAAAACATTTACCAGATAGTCGTTTAAGAGGAAAAAGAAGTCCTAAGAATTTTGTAACTAGCCAAGAACTGTTCATAAGTAAATACAACAAAAAGCCAACCTAAATATGGGAGGGCTCAGAAAATAAACTACATATCTATCTACCCTTCTGGAAAAAAATATATATGAAGCCATTTTCCAGCTGACTGAGGGAGGCTTCAACTTAAAGAGTTCAAGAATAAAGAAAGTCTAAATGCTTACTGCAAATATGATTTGAAACTGGATGAAAATATAAAACAATAATTGTAATTCCTAGAAGAGAAGATATAATGTAAAAATAAAATATAGGGATAATATGAGTCCCAAACATCCAAATTAGATTAATTAAAACTGGGGAATGTGGGTGAAGGAAGATGACAGAAGTAAATGTCCATTAAATTCCTTATCTGATAAAGAGTGAAGTCAAGAACTATTAGTCAACTAAATTGTGAAACATTCATTTATGGAATACTCTGTAGTCATAAAAATAATGAGGAAGCTCTGTGTTCAGATATGAAGTTATCTATAAGATAAATTTATTCTAAAGGAGAAGCACAATACAAAAATGTGTATAGCATGCTATGATTTGTGCAACAGAAGAGGAAAAATATACTATACAAAGGAAATTGGTTATCTTGGTTGCCTTCAGGGAGAGTTACTAGGTAGCTAGGAATTAGGAGTAAAAAGGAGACTTTATTGAAAATTTTTTGTTCTTTGCTCATCTGTAACTAAACCATGTCAATGTGACCTATTTTTAAAAATAAAATTTTAAAATGTATTATGTTTGTTTTGTTTTGACTTTGAGAATCAAGTAAACACTCACTGAAGACTCTAGTACATGTATACATCTAGTGTATGATAAAGGAGATATCACAAATCAGAAAAGATTTACTAAATGATCCTGGAGTAACTGATTTCCTATTTGAAAAAAAATAATAACGTGTAGTCCTCATTTCACAACCCTGACCAGAATAAACTACAAATAGATTAAAAAGTTAAATTACACAATTAAACTAAAAATTTTAAATTATATAAAAATATTAGAAGAAAACAGGTGAGTCTCAAAGCAAAGAAAGAGAGACTCCAAGAAAAACCTATAGATTTGACTCATAAAAATTAAAATCTCCTGTAGATCAGAAACATTATATAAAAATTTAAGGGCACACTAAAAACTGGGAAAAATACTTTTCACAAATACGATGAGATTAATATAGTTTATTTTATTCTTTTAAATAGAACAGCTTAGAGATTTATTTAATGTAAGTCCTATGTGACACAGGAGCCTCCATAAGGAAATGAAGACCTGAAGAAACAATTAGACCTCTGTACTTTTCTGTTAGGTTTGATGAAGAGTGGACAGGCAACTTAGGAACAGCCAGCTGGAAGAGATGCACAGGGCAAGGTACGTGGGAAGGGGTACAGAGCTCCCATGCCCTTTCCAGGCACACCATTCTCCCTGCGTCTCCACGTGTTCACCAACCTGGAAGCTCCAATATCTTTACTTTTGAAAGAGCCAATCAAATTAAAAGACAAAACAAATTTTTGAAAACCTCTCTAAGGCCTCAGTATAAAAATGGGCAAAGGAAATGAACAGATAGGAAATGAAAATGGCTAAGAAACATATAAGGACATGTGACCTCATTGGTCATCAAAGTAATCCAAATTAAAGAAGGACCTTCTATTGCCTGGCAGAGGGATGAGCTCCAGGGAAACAGAGACCCTCATAACTACGGGCGGGTGTGTAAACTGGTGCAACCTTTCTAGAAAACAACTTGAAATAGGTACCAACAGCCTTAAACATGTTCAAAACTTTTGACTCAATAATTCTAATTTTATACAAAATACCTCCACAGGAATTTAGTGCAACTTTATTTATAATAGGAAAAAAACCCTGGAAACAATAAAAATGTCTAATAATATGGAAATATGAAATAAAATCTGACATATTCATATAACAAAATATTATGCAGACATTAAAATCATTATTTTTGAAAAATACTTAATGACCTGAAAACCATTCAAGATACATTATAAGTGAAAAAAGGGGACTACAAAACTTTATGCTATGATGACAATTTTAAAATGATAATATATACTATACATATAGACTTTACATACTGGAGGGAAATGCAACAAAATGATAGCAACCATTTTCTCTAAAATTATTTAATTGTATTACTTTTACATTTCTGTAAATTTCAAAGTTTCTAGAATAAATATGTGGAAGGAGACGTCATATTTTAAATAAAGAATATTACAATTACAAAAATTTTACCTGGCATCAACATGCTCAGGATCTCAACTGAAAGAGTTAATTACTGCAATAAGCAAGTAATTCACAGACAAATGCATTAGCACTTGACTTCTTTCTTACCCACTTTTGGTTCAGAACTTCATGGGCAAACAGTGTGTAGAACAGATGCTTTACCAAGACAACTCCTGGTAACTGTGGACTGGTCACCAGGAGCACTAGTGCTCACTATAGTGATGAACCTTGTCAGCACCATGACCGAACCACAGACAACTCAACTGTAACAGTGTTTCCATGACACTTGCCTGCCCAGGAAGTTCAACCAAGACCACCCACTTATGGCCCACAAACCACTAGGTGAAAGCAACTGCTGAAATAACCTAGGAATCAATAACTCCGGTGTGAGGAGCCCCACATCCCACGCCCAGGCTCCCCAGTGTCCCTCCCCACCCCCTGCTGTGTTCTCTGGCAGGATGTTTTATAGTATGTTCATTCCAACCCAACTAATAAAGGAGCTTTTTAAAGTTGAGAAAAACACTGCGTATTGGGTTCCTGGGTCTAGCCTGTGTACAATACATAAAGAAGCACATAACACATGTACAGTACCTTCGTGAAGCTGTGTTGGCTTGGCAGAATTTTCCCCACTCATTAAAACAACAAAAGATGCAGCTGCTCGAACTGTAGCCTGCCATGTTGACATGGCAACGGGTGGCTCCTGGCATGGAAAAAGGGCCCTGTTGTTTATGGGAGATCCCATAGTATAAACACATGGCCTGCAGAAGAAAGACAAAGAAACAAATGGGGAGAATCTTTAAAATGAGTTGTCACTTTTCTCACCACCATGGCAGTGAAGGCTAAGTTGAGCTTTCAAAGAGAAAAACATTTCGAGGCTTTGTACTCGACTGGTTTCAAAGCATTTTGAACTGAAACTGCCAAGGGCTAGCTATGTGAATAGTTGAGCGGCAATTTCTCCCAAATGAATTACTTAAATATGTAAAGAGTTGTTTCTTTTTAAGGGGAAAAATATTTTTTGGATAAAGTTTTAAATATTCGTCTGCCAACTTAAAATTTATATTACCCTTGCTCCTCCCCTAAGGCCCTTACGCCTTCAAAGGAAAAAGTTTGAGAGACATTCTCACCAACCTTTTGGAAAATATTCTGGAAAAGAAAATATGTTTGGAGATTATTGAGATATTAATACTTGGAAAAACAAGCTGGTGGTCTCAAATCCAGTGCTGGCAGGCAGATACCCCTGATCTTGGAAACCGCCATCTCAAATGGAACCCTTGTGGGAATCCTTGTGTGGAGGCCAAAACAGGGGTTGGCATATAAACAGGACTGGAGGTCACAAGCACCAGGCTTATAATGGGAAGGCCAAGTGTAGAGTCGTTACCAAAGTGAGTGTAGGAAGCCAATGGCATGACGTTAGGGCTCGTTCTGCTACAATTAAAAATTACAAACCCACCTACACCAAGAATGTTCCCTTCGATGATTAAGTCACAGTCGACAGAGATGGAAAGGACCTGCAGAATCAAAGGAATCCATTCTTCCGACACCACAGAGTAAAGAGCACAAGACTGACCCTTAGGAGAATGTTTCTACTTTTTGCTTTTCAGGAGTTACGACAAACATGATGTCGCTTTAATCAGCTTGATTTACGGAGTAAACGAGTAGCGCGTAGCACTACCTCTCTCGGATAAACCAGTTTTCCTTTTTTGTTAATATCATTATAACTTAATGTTCATTGTGTTCCTACAATGTGCAAGAACACACAGAACAATGGACCTACTTTTTCAGCCAGGATCCAGTAAGGAAAAGAGAAACCAGTCTAGATCTCAACCAACAGAGGTAATTTAATACAGGGAATTGGTTATACAAGTGACAGAAGAGCTGAGAAGCTGGACAGGGGACAGTGAGGCAACCCAGAGATTAGCCACAGCGGTAAGTAGCTGCGACAGGTCCTTGGGTTGGAGGAGCTGGTATCATTGGGTGTTACAGAATTACAGTGGCAGGCGGCATCCGGCAGAGGCCAGAGTCACAGTGGGGACTGTCCACTGGATGCTGGGACCAGACGAGACTCAGTCATTGCTGGAGAGGCCAAAAGAAGCAGAGAGGGGAGAAGAAATACCTTGTTTCTCGCCAACTCCTACTCTCAAACTTTCCACCAGTGCCCCCTATCAGCCAAACCTAGCAGGAAGCAGAAGACAAGGGAGTCTGGGAAATGAGGTTCCTTATCATTCAGAGATTATAGTAAGTGCAGAAAATGGACCTTAGAGCAAACAGGCAGTTGCAATCTACCTATCCTAGAAGTATACATGCCATGATAACTCACAGGTTCAACATGGGGCAGGGAAAGAGGTCAAAATTCAGAAGACTTTAGTCCTGGCTGGGTTACCAACTTATTAAATGACTGTGGTGAAGCCCCTTGACCTCTCTGAGTCACATGTAAAACAGGATGGGGGCAGATAGGTGACTTCTGTTGTCTGTTCTAGTCCATATTCTGTACCCCAAGTTTATAGATCCAAGAACAAAGGCAAATTTTCAGGGAAGGCCCAAAATCTCTCATCAATTTCAATGAGTGCTGAGCTCCCATCTTGGTCCCCTTGGGTCCTTGGTCAATTGACTTAACCTTAGTTAACTGCCCAGCCTCAGGCTGTTTAAGAATCTAAGGAGGAAGCCTGTTAGAGCTGCCTCCTCCCAGTAGGTGGTGCCAAGGTGCGCCTAGTTCTGAAAGTTTTACCTATTAAGTCTTTTGTTTTTTCCCAAAAAGCCCATCTAGAGAAGCATCCCAAGAAGGAAAAGTGAGTATCGTCAGTAGAAACAGAGTATATTCCCCCCGGCCAAATGGCAGGTATATGCTTCCGTTGACAATGGCAGACATTGAGAATCAAGGCTTGCTTTCTCCCCGAAGCAGAATGGACGGCACAATTTTTCTCAGTTCAAGAGCTCTAGAAAGCCACTTCCAATCTAAGTAGACTTGTGGAGGTAAGCCTATGAGATGCTTACAGGGAAGCAGCGGCCCTCACCTAGAGATCTCCTAAGACTTTCTCTATCTCACACAAAGGGGACCTGACCCCATATTATGGTCTTAAGTCCTAGGGTGCTTAGGCCAAGTCTGAAAGTATCTGTGCTTTTCTTTTGTGCTCAACACCTCATTTCCCTAGAGTGACTCTGGTGTTAGTCTTCCCTTCCCTGCCCAGGAAATAAATCCTCTCCAAAAGATGGACTTGCCAAGAGGTTTGCTCTCCTTCTCCCTACAAGGTTTGGTTGGAGGCCATGCTAGCATATTATAATGCATTCTGCCTGCGCCCTTAGGTATATGGTCCCCACTGCTTCCTCCATCAGCCTTCACACCTCTTCCGTGAAGAAACAATCAGATTTAAGATGAAGTCATATCTGAGAAATTCTGCAGAGGAAGAATCTGAAAGACTTAGTGACTTGCTGAAGGACAGGGAGAAGGAAAGGAAGGCCTCTCTGAGGCAGCCAGCTTCCAAATTGGCCCCCAATGACCTCTGCCCCTGGTGTTCACACCCTTGTGCAGTCCCCTCCCAAATTGTACCAGGGTTGGTCTGTGTGACTAGGATATGGCAGAAGTGATGTCACTTCTGAGATTAGATTATTTAAAAGTCCGTGGCTTTCATTTTAGAGACTTTTCTCTTTCTCTCTCATCACGTGCTCTGGGGAGAATGCAGCTGCCATATCATGAGGACACTTGGGCAGCCTATGGAGGGGCCCACATGGTAAAATGGAAACCTCTGGTCCACAGTGAGTGAGGACCATGCAAGTGGGTTTGGAAGATGACCTTCTAGCTCCAGTCAAGTCTTGAGACGCCCGTGGCCCCAGCAGACAGCTGACTGCAACCTTGTGGGACATCCTGAACCAGAACCACCCAGTTAAGCTGATCCTGGATTCCTGACCCTCAGACACTGTGTGAAACAATATTTTTCTTTTAAGCTGTTCAGTTTTTGGGTAATTTGTTATACAACAATAGTTAACTAACAGAATTTTCACAGGTTTCTGGCTTAAGTGCTAAGACTTGAATTATGAAGCTATTAAACAAGAAAGGAAACTCAGGATGACAGGCAAGTTCATAAGAAGGGACAAAGTAGAAGGAGAGTTCCTACCTGTTTAATTTGTGGATAAAGGGCTTTACACACCAAATGGCAGAGGACACTTGTACGGACACAAGAGATTATGATTTTCTAACCCCAGACAGTATAGTGTCCAACAATGGGACTGAGTGTCCGAAATCAGACTGATCTCAGAAAATTTAAGACTCATGATTTTATGAAGTAGTAAGTATTGATGTTGCAGGCAGATCTGAGTCTGGGTGCCACACACAGATTGGGGAGTTGCGGGTAATCCTCCCAATGAGTGGATTTTTAAAAAGCATGTTATCACCATCCTTTCCTCCCCAATTCTCTATTATTTCCCCTCTCAATGGCCTAGTTCTAGATATTTTATTCTAGGGTTTTGTCCTGATCCCTCTGCCATCCTCTTGAAGGCTCTTCCTGCCATACTATGCCTGGACACCTGAACCCTCCCACCATGGGAATTAGTTACCTGACCAGGTCCCCAGAAAGCTCTCACCTCTGACCTCCCCACTGTCCTCACAATTCTCTTTTCCTACCTTCCTCTTCATGTGGCTGGGGCATCGTTTCTGCTAAAGTCTATGTGTTTTCTTTCTAGCTTTCCACTTGTCTCAGCACTATACCTCTGAAAGTATAGATCAAGTCATCTATTTAAAAGCCACACCCATAAATATACCCATGTCTGATATAAGATTCAGTTGCTTTCTTACTGGAATGTTTTCATAAATAGGAAAACAATCACGGAAGAGGAAGATCCTAGGCAAAATTTCTGGAAAATTACAGATTTTCTTTGTGCTCCCAGCCTATTCCTTTCTTGGCCTTTTCCTCTTTCTCAGTTGCAGCTTCACTCCTCCCATCCCAACACCCCCAAACCAAGTGCCAATGACTTTATAACCAATGGCCTTTTGAGCTTTTACAAGCTGATATCCATATGCACATCATAGAGCAAATATCTAAAACAATTTAGAGTTACATAACTATATTTTAAAAGGGGTGAAAGCTTTTACCTATGGATAAAGCTCTAGTGGTAGAACTTTGGGCATCTGACAGCAAGTGGAGAATAGGTGAAGGTGGGGTCTTCACAGAGTCATGAAAATCATACCCCCTCTACATGGTGACTCAAGAGTAAAGATGGCTCCCATCATGCACACATTCAAATGAGAACTATGTGGAGGGCTGATTTCCTGCCCACCGTGCCCCAGGAAGGGAGAAACATCTATGTGTATTTACAAACATGCTCTGCAGCTATCTGGAGGTGTAATCAGTGAAATAAATGCAGCTGTGTTTACTTGACGAGCATAGCCTTGCACCTTGGCCATGTTGCTAGATGCTCATGGGACAGATGTGCAGGCACCAGCCTGAAATTCTCTGACACTTATAACTTCATTATTTCTACTCTGAATAATTCCTTCCAGCAAACAAAGAACAGCTCTCATACCAGGGCTAATTCCACACACCCTGGGATATACACCCACATGGGAGTCTCCTTGGGGAGCTCAGTTAAGCGCACAGAGTTGTGGGAACAGGAGGAGGACTCTGAAAATCAGAAAGAAAACAGAGTAAGACAGGGAGTGAGAGGCAGGCCCAAGGCTTGAGACCATTAAAGGACTTCTAAATTAAGGAAGAACCCATCAGAATAACAAATACTTCAGCTTCTTTACATATTTGCGTGTTCGTGGAGTGATCAAAGCAGGATGAGACACATTAACCATGCTGCTATGGTCCAAAATGTGTCGCCCCAAAATTCTTAAGTTGAAAACCTAACGTCCAATGTGATGGTATGAGGTGGGGCCTTTGGGAGGTGCTTAGGTCATGAGGGCAGGGCTCTCATGAATGAGATTAACGCCCTTACAAAAGAGGACGGAGAGAGTTCCCCAGCCCCTCCCATGATGTGAGCACACAGCCAGAAGCCGGCAGTCTGCAAACCAGAAGAGGACGTTCACCAGAATCCAACCATGTTGGCACCCTGATCTTGAACTTCCAGCCTCTAGAACTGTGAGAAATAAATTTCTGCTGATTATAAGCCATTCTGTCTGTGGTATTTTGTTACAGCAGCCCAAATGGGCGAAACCCATGCCTTTCAAGGTAAGAGGTCAACAAATACCAACGTGCTTGCTGTGTTCTTAAGGAGGAGCCATCTATAAAGGAAAACTTGTGGGATTGATTCAAACCATATATTTTCTTTCTCTTCAGTTGACTACTAAATGCACTTGTCTTTTTGTAGTCGGGGTGAAAAGGAGGTTATTTTTAGTTTAAAAAATGTTTCAAGTTCTACTACTTTCCATAAAATCACCCATTTTCAGAGATTTGGTTGTCACTGTTCAGTGACTGCGGTGAAGGCTGCTTCAGGAGCAGAGGGTAGGAGGTGATGAGCCCACGGTTGTCATGAGTGTGGCTTGATAGGGTGTTTTTCCACAATGAGGCCCGGATCTGGTCACTGGAGGCCAGGGAACCACAGATGTGACGGTTTAGTGGGTCACATTCTTTCATAAGATTCCCAGGGTTACAAAGTCTTCAGGCCTCCTTCAATTCCTCTCCATCTGTTCTCCTTCCTACACCTGATCTTTTTTACAACTCCAGGTTCTCATAAACCCAAGTTACAGCCCCCACCGCAGGTGAGCAACCCTCTTGCTTTCTTGCGCCACAAAAACCAAGAGCCAGATTACTAAACAGCAAGTGCCAATTACAACTCACTCTCTCCCCCCTACACACACACACACACACACACACACACACCCCTTCCTTATTTTCTATTTCATGGAACAATTACCCAAACCAAGATTCATGAAGCATACAGAACATATGGCAGATCCACAGAGAATGCTGCTTTGACTCGGACAAATTTTGTGTACAGTCAAAACGGACTGGACTGAGGGAAAGTGAGTTTGAGCCAGAAATTCACCAGTTTTCACCAGATGTGTTCTGGGTACAAAATAGGCAAGCTGCTTATAAAGGCAAATACGGAATTTCTCATCTGGAAGTTCCTTTTGAATATAGGATTTTATATGTGGAAAACATTTGGAGATCCCCAGATGGAATCTTCCTGTTTTACACAAAAGAAAATTAAGCTCCAGAGACGTAAAATGACTTCTCTGAAGTCACACAGCTGGTTGGCCGCACTGCTCTGACGAGGCCTCAGGTCTCTCGGCTCTTACTTTCTAGGTTCTTTTCAACAGACTGTGCTCTTGGCTATCGGTCGTTGTGATTTGTTATTTCCTGTTGATGTCTGGTTACTCATTTATTTTCTTTGGTTTGTCATTTTGATTACTTGTTTAAATTAAGACAGTCCATCACTGTCTTTTCTCCCATGACTCGACTAGCATTTCTGGTAGATCTAGAATGAGCAGCAAAGGGAAAACAGGCTGAAAAAGAACTCTACCAAACATTTTCAAGTTTATGATTATCAGTTCTTCCTTTGCAGTTATACAGTGATATTATAGAATTAATGTATTATTTCCACTTCAGTTCTCAGGAATGTTGTATTGGTTTCTTGAAGCAAGTAAAGACAAAAACGGTATTAATTGTAGAAATGTTCCCCTTAGACCTAAAATCTCTTCTGAAGGATCTTCTACTCATTCCTTTAATCTTAAAATTTCCCTTTAAGTGAGATATAAAACAATGAAACTATTTTATAGTGGGGGAAAAACATAACAGGTGGTTCTGGTTTTGATGTCAAGCTAAAAGTACCCCAAAATCTACATCATCTTTGGTCCAATAGTTGAGGAATAAACATAACAGTAAAAAATCGTTCTCCTCAGTATTTTGCCAACTTCATCCTGGGCTTGTCTAAAACAAAGAAACATCATAGAGATTTAGGAAATTTAAAATTTTAATATGACTTTAAATTATAACATATCTTCCCAGTTTCCTTATCTTTAACAATGATTCAAATAATTATAGTTTTTAAAATAAATTTCCTATATTTAACCGAATTTCCCCTCCATTCAACTCATGCTCAGTGATATCATCAGCTTAAGTCCAGATCTTCTGGCCCACTTGGCTGGTTCCACAACTATTTTAATGATCCAAAGGGAAAGGGGAACGGATTACCAGAGAGAACGCTTTGGTTTTAAATAACATTTTATTCACTGGAATGGAAAAAATGCAAGAAAATGTAGAAAGTACATAAACTTTGAATAAAGATTTCCATGTTTAAAAGGGTTTTTTCTTAAGTATGTTGAGGATTAGAATCAAAAATATATTGTCTCCCTCCTTTCTAGCTTAGCAAGAACACTCTTACACATTTTTGACCTTGTCTCTGTTTTTATCAAAATATTTTTTAAAGGGCACACACACTACACAAAAGTAAACAAGTTTTCCAAGAAGCATGTTGTATCAGATTGTTATGTATCTGTCTGTTTCATCAGTCATTTTTCACTGTCACCTAAAATCCAGCATCTGAATGATGAAGGCAAGAAAGAGCACTTAGGTTCAAGGGTTGCCACGACCCCACAATGGCTATACCAAGGTAGGAAAATGTAATTTTTGTATTTCCAGACATTTTATTTCAGAACTAGAATAATAATGGGAAAGCAAAAATTATTGACAATTATTGAAAGAAATACTCTTGTATAGCTTCAAACATACTTTTAGTTCTTCTCCAGAGAACACTGCCGTTTGGTAAAAACAGGACATCCCCTATGAAACAGGGATTTCAGGGTAGAAAGATGGCGATTTATTTCCAAATTTGAAGTTTATTTTCTTAATAAACTTTATTTCAGGTCTCTTTTTAAGAGTGCAAAGATAATACACAGAGTTCCCATAGACCCATACCCAGTTTTCCCTATTACATACATCTACATTAGTATATTTGTCACAATTGGTAAACCAATAGTGATACATTATTACGCAAAGTCTAGATTTTATTCAGATTTCCTTAGATTTTTCCTAATGTCCTTCTTCTGTTCTCGGATACTACATTACTTTTAATCATCATGTCTTCTTAGGCTTCTCTTGACCACGACAGGTTAAGACTTTCTTTGTTTATGCTAACCGTGAGAGCTCTGAGGAACACTCGTCAGTTATCTTGTTCAATGTCCCTCAATTGGGATTTATCTGTTTGTCTCTTGGTTAGACTGGGGTTATGGGTTTGGGGAGGAAGATCGCCAAGATGCCATTTTCATCACATCATATCAAAGGTACATACTACCAACATGACTCATCCCTTTTGATGTTAACTTTGATTTCCTTGCTGAGGTTTGTCAGGTTTCTCCTGACAACTGGACAACTGACAACAGGTTTCTCCTGGCAACTGTCTCTCAGGCTTCTCCAATGTAAAGTCACTCATTTTTCCCTCTTTGGAAGGAAGTCACTATGTGTAGTCCATACTTAAGGAGTGAGGAGTTATGCTCCACTTCCTTGATGACAGAGTATCTATATACCCTGGACTTCTTTTACACCACGGATTGGTCCATTCTCCTCCATCTGTTTATTTATTCAATCATTTACTTATATCAGTATGGACTCATGGATATTTATTTTATACTTTGGGTTATCATGCAAAACTATTTTCTTCATTTTGTCACTCAGCTTTGACCATTAGTTTTTCAGATGGCTCCTTGGACCTTTGACATGACACCCACAATTGTGGGTTGTTGGTGCTGCTGTTTGAGCATTTCCTTGTTCTTGGACACTACATGATGCTCCAGGCTCATTTCGTACACTTCCTGCCCCAGTCCTAGCCATTTCTCCAAGAAACCCTGGTTCCTTTATTGTAGAATGGTATTAGAAACCAAGATCCAGGCCCTGGGTTGTGCTCACTGCTTCTAAACCCTCTCAGCTGAGAAGTAAGGAAATATACCTGTGTTTGCTAAGCCCTGGAAACATTCATATCTATAATTATTTCTACATGCAACTATCTATATCTATATTGAGCTAAACACGAGTTCACAGTGATATCTCCAACTCTACTCCATTACCGCAGGGATCACTCCAGCCTCTTCCTCTCGCTTATGTGTAACCTCCCAGGTCAACAGTGAGAAACCTGGCTCCCACAATCTGCCATCCATTCACTTAATTACTCAGTTCTAGTATGCATGGACAGTGGTACCAGAAGTGTTCACCTGCACCCCCATGGGAAACAAGCTTATTAACTACAGCATAGTATTTAGGTCAGTCCTTCTTGCCTTTAATCTTAGAGACTCCGCTCATTTCCAGCGTTATTTAGGCCACGCCTTTTCCCCTACTCCTTTAGTGAGGTTCTTTCATACATTTTTAATACAGTTGGATTGCTTTGTCACACTTTGCATTCCATTCCAGGGAGCCCCTGACCTCCTAAATGATTATTTACCTACATATTATCAAACAAAATAACTTAAGTTTTATTCTCGACAAGGAGCAGAGTGAGGGTCAGAAAGGGAGAAGTCACTGATGGAACTCGAAACAAAAGATACCAATTTAGAGATTCTCTTAAGTTTCTAAAATCTGCTCAAAAATAGAAATTTATTGAAAGCAAATATAATTCATTTTTTTAAGTGTATTTGAAATCTTTACATACAGTAAGGGTCAAGGTAAAGATGAAAAGTAGCTATCTTCCACAATTGAGACATGGATTTTTCTAAGAGCTTCCAATAACTTTATTCAATTTTCCTACTCATAAAATAACAATAAAAAGTTTCTCATCTGGGACTAAAAATTTACAGTAGGTATACTGACAGTATTTTGCCATTCAAGGGTAAAAAATAACAACTATTTTAGTTTTAGTAAATGTAGATTCTGCCTTGGAGGAAATAAGCTCAACGCAATTGTATTTTTCACACAATTATACTAAAAAAGCATTGTAACCTGACGATTACTATTCACTCATATCACTAAGGAAATATTTCTGTCTGGCAATCTGGGATCCTTGGGCATTTTAAAATCCTTAAAGTATCCCAACAGTTAGCAGAATCTACCCAAATTTACTCTTAAGCATGTGGGAGAGTTTACAGAAATTTGGTGGCTAATCATGGAAGATTATCTTGACTGCAATAAAATTCCCCCCAGAAAAAGAACAAAAGGGAAAGAAAAGATCTTTTGAGGATTTCTTTTTTAAACCACATTTATTATCCTTGCAAGACTGCATAAACGCCGCTTATTTACTAACATATAACCATAAACGTGCAAGGATACAGTTTAAACTCCGCTGTAAATGAGCATTTTATTGAATTATCAGAAAAGGCGACATCAAGAGTAAATTCACTAAGTCAACCTTCCCAGGAGCCAGATACGCCCAAGAACCTCTTTAGTTTCTTTACGAAATCAGCACTTGTCTATAACTCGTTCCTACTCAAAACTTTACATGAAATGTAATTCACAAGTCTAATCTTTCTTTGTAGTGAGCCCTGAGAAGAAAGCCATGTTTGAGGCCATTAATGAGCACTTCTTCCAAACACTGTCAATAGTTTCTTCTTCCCCATTATTCTAATTCAAAAGTGGAATATCTGAGAATATAAAAACTACAACTTCTAATTAAATATTCAGAGACAGTATATTGCTAAATCTTATTGAAGACCCCATCTTTAAAAATGTCAAAGAATTTTGAAGATTCAATAAGAACACCTGTGTCTTTCCTTCATGGTCCCCAAGAATATCCAATAAATAAACAAATCACTATGCTTTTGTACTGACGTATGTTTGTACCAATCCTGCAATTGCCCAAAGGCTGCCTCTGATTCTAGAAGAAATAAGACAAAGTGAACTCATTCCAAGTGGGGCTGGAGACCAAAGCAGGAGGTAAGATTAGAGGCAAGAATGGGATAATTAGAGCTCAAAGTCAAAGTGATGCTTTAAAAAAAACTGAAAATGCATTTGGGGGATGGGTCGGGGGAGACTACCGCCTCCATTAAGGAAGTCCAATGCTATAAGAGGCGGCGCTCCCAACAAGCTCGCAGAGATCAGCGTTCCTCCAGCCAAGCTCTGCAATCATTACTGTATCGATTTGCAGCACATTAGCACAAAGAAATAGGTAAAATAATGAGGAATCAATAACGTTTGATTTAAAAATTCACAAATTCTAAAAACCCTCAACAACTGTTGGAGGAAGGGCAAGAAGAAAAGAATGAATGGCTGCCTGGAAATCGATGCCTCATCAATTCCTTCTCCCCACACTAAAAACCAGGAGTCTCGCTGGTGTCAAATACGAAGAATCACAGCCAAAGAATCAAGTGTGGACTCGACAGGACTGACTGTCACACTCCTCAGAAATGGATCTTCCCAGTGCTTTAGGGGTTCACGTTATACGACAGCTGACGAAGTCCAGGGAGGCACAGCTGCCAAGAGACAGGTACAGCAAGGAGGTACAAGAGCAGAGCCGGCTTTCTTTGGAAGCACTGTGCCAGGCTTCACACCCACTCAACTTGGCAGCAGGGCACCCCCTCAGGGAGAGTCTGCGGGAGCTTTGAGAAGCATTGGCGCAGGGACACAGAGCACTGCCATCTACAGCACTGGAAGGGGCCAGCAGAGATCTCAGCAGAGAGTTGGGCTCGGGATTTAATCAGGAGGCTTGCCTTTCAATCTCCTAACTCAGAAATGCAGGGCTTAGGAAAGTAATCTTTTCATCCTGACTTAAGGGAAATAATCCTATTAAGAGTTCAGTATGTCTGGAAATTTCCCTGCTTCACTATGGGTCTAAGGATTTGAGGCTAGATGGGTAATACCACAGAATGAAGGGGAGCATCTTTGCAGAGTTGGTACCGTCTGAGAGCATCCCTGCAAAGGCTCATCTCCCAGTGTGTGATTAACGGGCGGAGGGCTGGGGAGTGCCAGACAACCTACCTGCCGCTCTGGTCTGAAGTCCATGTAACTGATCGCCCCTGGGGTTTGGTTCTGTACCGTATCCTTATGGCGTGAGGAAAGTCAGTAGCTGCCTGAGTCCCTGTCTTCCTGATCTGTAAGCTCCAAGTGTCAGTGTCAAACAGGAGTTCCCCACAGCCAGGAGCCTGGCTGCAGCGAGCATAATAGTCTAACTGCTCCCTCCAACGATCTGCAGGCAGAGTCACAAGTTCCCGTATAATCTGATTCCTGAGCTCCTCAGAAACAACCGTGAGCGTGGGAGACCTTGCAAATTTTTCAATACCTGGCACAGCGGCAACATCCACCTCCTCAACCTTTAACACGGACAAATCACAGCAGTCCAACACTAGCAAAAAATCCTCACTCCCATGATTCCCTGTGTCACAGCAGTACTTTGAACTAGAAATCCCAGAAGCCTGTTCCCAGTTGTCATGGTTACCATCTTTACCAGAAGTATCTTTTACACCTTTACCACAGACTGAAAAACCATCATATCCCATTTTAGATGAGAAGGTACTTGTATGTGTCACAGGATTGTGGCAGGGTTCAGGCATCCTAAATTTGCAGGCTTCATTTGACTCTGATTGGCAGGTTTCCTCGATGGAACTACTCTGTTTCTTGAATCTGTTTCCAGGCTCAAAGAACAGCACTATGCTGCCCTCAATGATCTGACTTTTGAAATCCACATCTAAATCCAGTACATAGTGCTTCACAAGTATGTGGCCGGTGTTAGCCAGGAGAGGCAGGTCATCTCGGGAAGGGTCCAGTTTTACGTCCATGGTGTAGGTTGCTGTTCAAGAGCTGTGTTAAAATCTCAGAAGGGACTTCCCATCTGCCTTAATCTTTCGAAATCACAAATGGCTGCTTACCAAAAAACACCTGGTGTCACAAATTACGGTTCGACAACTTTCAGTCCCCTGGCAAAGAAGAAAAACACAATTAGACAAAATTCCAAATAAGACCCTAAATGTTCCTGCCACTGCTGCTCCTGCAAGTTGACTACCTTCTTAAATAATCCCCACTGTGGTGGAAGCTCGCAGCTAGAAGGCAGACTAATCTTTTTGACTGACATCAAAGAAAGCTGCATTAGGAGTTTCTAAAAATATTTCAATTACCAGTGGAATGAAAGGGGCCTCCACAAAGACGGAAGAATCCTGTTCCTAACTGGAACAGTCCTTGTTTTGGAAAAGAATAATCATTATGCAAAAGCGTAACTGAGCATCACTATGCCTCTGGTTTTAAAAGATACTAAATGTATCATTTCTAATTTTGTGCATCAAAAGATAAGTGATTGTTTCTCTACTGTGATTCTAAGTAACAAATGTGAATGAAGGCTAAATGGCCTCATACGTTTTATTCTTTGAGAGTAATAATTTAATACATACAATGTAACTCCAGGGATTAATGTACTTTTCACATTAGGACTGCTCTCCCATCAGCACTTCCAGTGAATTACAGGAAAATGAGCCAATTTACCAGGAGTGCATTCTAAGTATTCCTTTGAGATTGTTCATGGAGATTTTTCAAATTTATAGTTAAATACTCAAGGTATATCATTACATCTTAATAGCTGAAAACCCATTAACATTCTGGATAATAGCCTTCTTGTGGCAAACAAAAAGGTCTTCTCATTTGAAAAAAAAAAAAAGTATGCAAATACCTGTAAAAGGAAGCAGAGAAAATAAAATGTAGAAACAGATGTTGTAATAAAATGCCCCAGTTCCTCATAAAAGTTCTGAATCAAAATGTATTTTTTTATAATAGCAATCGAGCTAAAAGAAAAATTACCTGAAATTATTTCAGTCCCTGTTGTGTACCTCACTTCTTTCAGGGTATACTCTTTTTTTTAATTACTATTATTCTTTTACTAAAAATGAAAAAGAAATGGCAGAGGAAAAGAAATAAAAACTCTGACAAAGTAGATATATTTAAAATAATTTTTGTATTTCTAAATATCAGGAGGTATTCTTTTACCAACTACAAAACGTTACTTGCTTGACTTTTCAAGTAAAATTGAGCCCTCCCTTTTTATTCTAACTCCTTCTCACTTCCCTTCCTACTTTACCTGCCTCTCTATTAGACTCTTTTCCCTCTCTTCCAGAATTTCATTCCGGCAAACAAACCTACTGAATTTTCATTCCTGCAGCCTTGTACAATCTGGTTTCATGCTATTTTCCTGGTCATGGAGACCATACTCCCTTTGCATCTTTGTCCTCCAGCTAAAGAGCCTGCTCAATACACTCTCCCTGAAGATGACCTGACACCATGCTTTCTTGTTTTTTGGACTAAGCTGTGTGCCATACCTGGAGTGCCCCTGGCTCGCACCTCCCATAACCAGTGTCCCTGGAGTGCTCCTGGCTCCTACCTCCCATATCTACGTGTCAAATTCTATTTTCCCTCTACACCCAGTTCAAGTGCAATCGCCTCCCGAAATCCTTCCCTGCTCCCTTCTCTCCCTCCCCCACCAACCTGCATGTGGTAATACATACTATGACTTTAAGAGTAATAGGAATTGAGAGAAATCAGGGATGCAAAGAATAGCTTTGAGATTACCGTATGGAGAAGCTGATACTCCTCTTGGTTCTAGAAAAGTCAATGGGCAAAGGGAATAAGCCAGGGTATTTTCTTTTCTGCATGATAGCTACTGAACTTGTCATGTAATGAATAACAACCTTCACTAAAGCCACTGTCCGTATCTATGTAATGAGAAACAACAGATGTTAAAACTTCATCCTGCTGGTATCTGGGCTGCTAACATGCAGCATTTTGTTGACTGGGTCCTTTTAAAAAACTTGTTTAGAGGCTGGCCTGGTGGCATAGTGGTTAAGTTCACAGGCTCCACTGCGTCAGTAGGAGTTCACGGGTTCGGATCCTGGGCATGGACCTATACACCGCTCATCAAGCCATGCTGTGATGGTGTCCCATGTACAAAAAAAAGAGAGGAAGACTGGCACAGACGTTACCTCAGGCACAATCTTTCTCACCAAAAAACAAACAAACAAAAACACCACACACACACACACAAACTTGTTTAACAAAAAACCCCTGAATACATACACACAGACAAGAGGAAAATGTGAATCACTGAGACAAGGGTTAACTTAGTGGCTGTCTAAACTATCATATCTGAAGAAGAACAATTTAGCATTTGTAACGATACGGAAATAACCATTCATTGTCTAACTAACCCTAATAGATTCCTTCATTTGCTTGTCAAAGTTAATATAATTTAAGAATAAAGTATATTCTGTAGAGCAGTTTTTACCACTTTTGTCCCTAGTGGCAGAGAAGAGCCTGCCTTAGAGCCCCACCCATCTAGGTCTGTTACCATCGCCCTGCTTGTCACCCTAACTTGCAATCCTTTGGTCCTCTTCAGTGGATTCTTGAGCATACTCCCTATGGGGGCAATTCTAAATCTTTCCTTCTTCTAACTTTCCAATTTCCTGCCTGCTGACTCATTCTCAGCTAATTATTTGGGCTCCTACTTTACTGAGATGATTTGGAATCTCTGAAACTCCATCATACCTCAAGGATCTCTAGTTCTTCACACCTACTGCCTTCTCCTGATTCAGAGGAAACGATACCCCTTCTCACCAAAGCTAATTCTTTCCCCTGCATCGCAGCTTCTGGGGTCTGCGAGAGGGAAACAAATCGCACTCTTCTTTCCTATCCAAATTCGGCACACAGAGAAATAAGATGAGGATATGGCAGACAGAGACCAAACTATCAACATTATTACTGATGAAGACTAAACTGCAGAATACGGCTTAGTGTGGGAGCCACAGTGTGGGAGCCTAAGGTAGCTGAAACCTGAATCCCCAAATTCGACAGATTTGCCCATAGGGTCACAGGTAATGCTGGATCAGGTGGAAGCTCCCAGAAGAGGAGGTGCCCTCCCTAGGTAAGACTCAGGGCCTGGCGAAGAACAGCGCTCTGTGGTCAGGACTGCTGCCCAAGAGCCGACGGGGGAGCCGATCTGAACAGAGCATACCCAGTTCCTTCTTCCCACACTTACCGGAGTAAGTCACTCCACCTCCCTCAGGGAAGAAGAAGTAAGGTGACCAGGAATGTTACAGCAATTACACTCCCTCCACAAGAAAGGAAACATCAGAAAGGGGAAAGAAGCATTCCCCCCAATACCATCCCCTCCCACTAATTTGGAATCTTGTTTCATTTTGACATTTTTCTCTTGCCAATATTTTCTCCCTCTCAATGTCTCCATCCTACTGCCAATGTTTCAAACACCCCTAGGGCTGCCATCTTTAAAAACAAACATCACTATATATATATATATATATATATATATATATATATATATATATATATCTCAAATCATTATGTTGTACACTTTAAATAAATCTATGTCAATTATATCTCAATAAAACTGGAAAAAAATTAAAAATAAAAGAAAACAAAAAATACATTTGGCCTTGTTGCCCATTTTAACTAGTCTTATTTTAATGAATTTTAGAGTAGAAAAATTCCTTAGGGCTCACTTAATCCAACTCTGGTTTTACAAACAAAGACAATGAGGCCCAGAGAGGTACAGCAATTTGCCCAAGGTCACCCATTCTCGATGCTTTTCCTTGAAATTCTCATCCTCCAGCTCTCAAGGCCACTTCCTTCATATTGTCCAAGTCATAAATCAAATGTTACCTCCTAAGCCTCTCTTCCATATCCCCAATTCTACCTTTTTTATCTTCTTCAGGTTGTGTGAACTAGAATCAATTCGTATTGTAATGGCTGTGGGGAAAAAAGGAGAATTTTTAAGCCAGTCCCAGAAGATTCAGAAGATCACCATCACCTTTGCCTGGTTTCCAACCTAAGTTATGTGACACGTGTAAGTCTATTATAACTTGTTGCTTAGTACACCTATTTCCCACTTGCCTTGGATTCATGGAAGACCTAAAATCTCCTTCCTCTGCAAGTACATAACTCTCACTGACGTCAATCATGGTCACAGTCCTGTGTCCAGGGAAGAACTCAACTGACTGTGGTTGCAAACGCGTGTATGCGGCTACCTTGAAAGGCCTCTCTCAGCAAATAGTAACCATATTTCTAAGCAGTCTGTTGATTTCAGCAATTTTTTCTATTATTGTGTTCCAATTTAAAATGCCAACCCATCTCACTGAAGCATTTTTCCATTCTCTGTCATAAGCCATAACATATAAAATTCCCCCCTTTATCAAACCCAATGGTTAGTTTCCAGTGGCTAACCACTGCTGCCTCTAAAATAAGTACACAATGTACTGTGTATTTTAACTGCTTAAACGATTGTCTCAGCAACACCATTAACGGCTTCAAAAGGATTAATGTACAGCAAAATTTTTCTTAAGGAAGGTTGGGGGGAGGGGGGGATCAAATATTACACAGAACTACGGCACAGCAAAGAGACTGGCCTGCCACTTTCAGTCACCAGGAAAGAAATGCACACATTTGCAATACGTGAAACAGCCTCTGCAGAGCCATAGAAAATAATCTCACTCTCCTTTCAAGCTACAGGCCATGTGCCAACACTCTCATGGCCCTCAACTTACCCTGCTTCATTTCACAGTTACCTCCACCTTCCAATGGGCTATAGACAACCTGGGGCTCCTGACTCATCTTTGTGTTCATGACCATGTTCCGTAGCACACCCTGTACATAGTAGGTTCTCAAGTAGTATCTGTGGAATTGACATCTGAGGGCATTTGTGATTTCAACATCTAATTATTCACAGAACAGGGATTCTGGCTTGAATAGGTTCCAGCAGAAAGGTATTACTTAACAAACATCTTCCTCCAAGACAGCTCATTTTTTCTTCTCAGGACACACCTGTACCTCTTTAGGCTACAACTCTTCTCTTGTAAGCAACTCAGGGGAGAAGGAGAAACATGCACATACGCTTACTCTATTATATTGAGCACACTATGAGGAGTTACAAAATATTTAATTCTATAGATTACTCGTTCAGAAGAAGACTATTCTGCTATTCCAAGTGTGTTCTTTCTTTAGGGTACAGTGATTGCCCTTAATGACAGCCAGTTTAGTTGCTGAAGTATACTGTTTCTGGACACAGTTCCTCAGACACTCAAGTGCCTATTATAGTCATAGGAAGACAGCTTACTGCTTGAATTTCAATTAAATAATTTCAGAATTAGAAGGAATCTTAGAAGAACAAAGGTATCATTTTTTGTTTAGAAATGTCACACTGACATATTATTCTGTAACATTTCTTTCACTCAGTAGTTTCAAAATATAGCCATGTAAATGCACATAGATCCAGCTTACATCTTGTAACGACTGGTTAGTGTTCTTATACGAATATTCCACAATTTATGTATATATTTCCTTACTGATAATATTTAACTTCTTTTAAAATTTTCATTATTACAAACAATGCTGCAATGAACATCCTTGTACCTGTCTCCTGGTACACATGTGCAAGTGTTTCCTGGGTAAAATACCTAGAAATTCCATTTCATCTGCTATTAATATTGTCATACCTGCTTTCTTTTGGTTTGTTTTTTCCTAATATATCTTTTCTATTCTCTTCAGCTGCCCTGGGTTGTTTTGAGTGTCTTTTTTAAGCAACATTTGGCTGCATTTATAAAAATATAATTATCATTTTTAACAACTGAAATTTATTTACATTTATCATGATTATGCTTGTAACAGCAGTGATCTCAACCAATTTATTTTGTTTTCTATCTACCACAATTTTGCTTCTTAGCTTTTACTTTTCTACTTTTTGTTGAATTTTATCTAAATTCTCTTTTTTCCCTCTAATGTTTAAGTTATACATTCTATTTATTTTCTTTAACACGGTTACTTAAAGTCAACCTCTAGTAGTCTTCTGAACCCTACAATGACCCTAGAAAGTTTTATCATCAATCTCTCCTCTTCCTCACCCTATATCAGCTTTCATATCATTGTTGGTGATATCTTAGTATCACATTGTTTTTAACAACCCTCATCCAACTTACAAAAAAACAGGCAATACTTATTTGTATTTGTTCACCAGTTTCCTTACTCATGACTGATTCATACAATCCACTCCTTCCTTCAGGGTTCAATTTTGTTCCAGTTACTATTGCTACTTGACAAATTAACCCAAAACTTTGTGGCTTCAAACAGCAACCATTTTACCATATTCCGTAGGTCAAGAATTTGGGTAACATTCAGCTGGGCCATTCTTCTGCACCTTATGAATTTGACTATGGCACTCAGTGGTACTCAGCTGGAGGATGGCCTTGTCTAGGGGTTCTGATGTCTAGGGTGACTACACAAAGCCTGTCTAACATGGAGGTCTTGGAATAGTTGGACATCTTATATGGCAGCTGACAGCCCCCAGAGCAAGTGTTCCAAGGAACCAGTTGAAAGCTGAATGATTTTTTCTGATGCAGCCTCGAAAGTCAACGTGGTATCACTTCCACCACATTCTCCTGGTTTCAAAAGAGAGGCATATGGCTAGTCCGGATTCAAAAAGAGGGAATTCAACTCCATCTCTTGATGGGGGAGTGGCTAGCTCACACTGGAGAAGAGCATGTGAGATGGCAGATATTGTTGTGGCCAATTTTGGAAAATACAATCTGCCACAATTTCCTTTTTACTTAAGTATATCTTTAGTAATTCTTTTAGGAGGATTTCATAAGTAGTAAACTCTTTCAATATTTGTATGTTTGAAAATGTCTTTATCCTCACTATTGAATGATCGCTTAACCAAGTGTAGACTTTTAGGCCAACGGTTATTTTCACTTAGTACTTTGAATATATTACTCTACTATATTCTGACATCTCTTTTTGCTGATAAGAAGTTTGTTATTAATCCGCATTTCTCAACATGCGTCTGTTTTTTCTTCCTGGTAGTTTTTATATTTTTTTCGTTATCTTTGATGTTCTACTGTTTCACTCAATCTGTCTAAATGTGGATTTATTTTTATTTGGCTTGCTGAAGATTCAGTGTGCCCCTTCAGTTTGAGGACTCAGGAATTCTTTCCATGTATAGCCCTGAATAAACACTAAATTTCCTTGCCTCTCTATCAAGACAGTGCACGGAATTTTCCTTCTCCATTTAACATAAGGATCACCCCCTCATGGTTTCTGGCTTTATGCCGATAACTCAGTTTCAGTTCTCCAAATGTACTGGATCTATGACTGGGTACCCCTTCCTTGGTTGAGATCAGGACCCAACCCCTCCTCAACCCCAGCTAGTAAGGCCTAAACTTATTTCTCTGTGACGGCCTCTCAGGTTAGGCACCTGGTTCATCATACTGACTTTACTTGCCCTCCCCATTTTGGTCAACTAGGATAGCCCTTTCTTGGTTTTGAATTTTTGTATGTAAGTATATATGTGTATATATGGGGGTGTGTGTATGTTGTTATATTTTATCCAGCACTGATAAATACTTGAAATGGGATTATAGAAGAAGGAGTAACTGAATTTGAAAATATTTATATAGAAATTATACAATCTGAGGAACAGAGAGAAAAAAATGTTGAAAAAAATGAACAAAGTCCCAGGTACCTTTGGATCAAAATCAGGAAAACGTCAGGGAAGTCAACAACCCCATATTCTGCATATAAACTGCCCTATTCTCTAACTTACCCCTGAACCGTTCATGTATGGGGCAGACTACACAGTCCATTCACGGCAAAATAAACTGAACTAAACTGAGATTTCTGCTGCTGCCCACTGCTGGGAAGGCAACGTTGGAAGTCTGATTTGAGCCATCCTTATAATTCAGATGATCCTGTTGACCAGAAGTCCACAGACTCCACTATACCACTTCAATGGTCCATACCTACAAGTTCTTTGACTCAAGAAGTTTTCATACAGGATATGCTTCATTGTATACCATTACAGGCACCATAGCTATAGATTTCCTTTCATCAACACAGAAACCTAGAGACATGATTAAAAATTGAAAGGATAAGAATATGTGCTAAGAAAGAAGCCAAGATGCAGAGAAAGCTGAATTATATTATTTACTCATTCAATAAATATGTGGAATCCTCTTCTGTTCTCTCTTTGTTAACACTCTCTCCCTCTCCCCAGCAAGTCCTCAAAGAAAACTTTCCTGACCTCACTGATTAAGCCAAATTCCCCTATTATTAGATCTTATAGCACTTTGTACTTCTTCAAAGCACAATATAGTTTTAGTTTTACATTTGTTTGCTTGATTATTTAATTAACATTATCCTTCCCCTTAAATGAAGTGGAATACCACTTCTAGTAACCATGTAGTAGCTCATATCAGACTAACCTTACCACTGATAGCACTTGTAAACTCTAGAAAACAACAATAAAAATCTGAAGGTACGTGAGAGAGAACAGAAAGTTGATAGAAACTGTAGGGAGTTGACACCTGGGAGACAGGAAAGGCACCGAGTTTCCAGTTTTATAGTTTTTCATCTGAGGATAGGCTCTAGTTGGTGCTATGCAGAGCAGCTACAATTCAAACTGAAACTTGCAGTCTTACTGACTGAAGAATCAGACAACAGGGTTCAGGATTGACTCAGTAGCTGGAAAGTAAAGAAGGAAAACGTCAGGGAAGTCAACAACCCCATATTCTGCATATAAACTGCCCTATTCTCTAACTTACCCCGAACCGTTCATGTATGGGGCAGACTACACAGTCCATTCACGGCAAAATAAACTGAACTAAACTGAGATTTCTGCTGCTGCCCCCTGCTGGGAAGGCAACGTTGGAAGTCTGATTTGAGCCAAGTTAATTGCCTGCTACTACAAAACGTTAATACTCTTCAGAAGAACATAAAGAATCCAGAGTTTCTATAAAATATCAACCACAATGTCCAAAATAAAATCCAAAATTATTAGACATAAAAACAAGAAAATATGACCCATACTCAAAGAAAAAGCAATCAATGGAAACTGACTTGAGTGGACCCAAAGATTAGAATTAGCAGACAAGGACTTTAAAGCAGCTATTATAATTAAGAACATAAATGCTGAAATAAATTAACTAAAAGGAAAACTCAGCAGAGGAGTAGAAATTACTAAAAAAAAAAAAGAAAGAAATTCTAAAACTAAAGAATACTATATGTCGAATTAAAAATGCACTGAATGGGTTTAATAGATATGAGAGATTATAGAAGAAGGAGTAACTGAATTTGAAAATATTTATATAGAAATTATACAATCTGAGGAACAGAGAGAAAAAAATGTTGAAAAAAATGAACAAAGTCCCAGGTACCTTTGGATCAAAATCAAAAGGTTAAACATATAGAACTGAAGTACAAGAAGGACAAGTGAAAGAGAATGCTATGCAAAAAATACTTTAAAAAATAATGAACAGTGAGAACAACCAGCACCCAGATTATGGTTTCCAAATACCATTTTCCAAGAAAAGGAATCAGGCCTCCTGGGAGAAACGGCAGATTCTAGGGCTAGGGCAGGGAAAATACAAGATGAGCCTGGAGTTTCAGATAGGCCCCCAAAGTAAGAAAGTTAAGGAAAAAAAAAAAAAAAAGAATAGGGCGATCTCTAAAGAACACAGGAATCAACCTGAAAGAGCTTCCAATGGCCAAAGCTGAAACAATCTGAGCACAAAAATAAACAATGATAGTATTGGATTAGAACCCAAAGAATGAAATAAATATCTATGACTCTATTCTGATATAAACAAATGATTGAATAACAAATAAATGGGAGTGGGGGGATAAATCTTCCTTATAGAAGAATTCTAAACAACAGATGTAGATACTACCTCTTCCAAGAGATAAAGCTTACTTTCCCTCCTCTTGAGTATGAGCTGCACTTAGTGACTTGTTTCCAAAGAATAGAGAATAGGAAAGAAAATATATTACGTTTACACTAGGGAAAGCTGACAGACACAAACTTAACCACATTATTAAGATCAACATCACCAGTGATAAGTCATATCAATATCATTATCCCCTGATATGATTCAATGGGAAAGCACCTTACCTCTGGAATATTCTTCCCTAAACCCATAACCTCAGCATAAGCATGAGAAAACATCAGAGAAACCCACGGAAACCCACATCGAGGAACACTCTAAAAAAATACCTGACCAGTACTCTTCAAAAGTGTCAAGGCCATGAAAAGTGTATGATGATAAAATGTAATGTATCCTAGACTGGATCCTAAAACAGAAAAAAAAAAAAAAATGGACAGCAGTGGAAAAACTGTAGTTAATAGCATTGTACTAACATTACTTTTATAGTTTAACAAATGTACCACGATTATGTAAGCTGTTAACATTAGGGAAAGCTGGGTGATGAATATGTGGGAACTCTATCTTTGCAAATTTTTTGGCAAATCTAAAAGTATTCTAAAAGAACTCATTTATTTTTAAAATAGTTTAAATTGTCCAAACTTGGTGAAAGATATAAATCTAAAGATTCAAGAATCTGAACAAATCCAAGCAGGATAAATGCAAAGGAGATCACACCTATGCACATCATAGTCAAAGTGCTAAAAACTGAAAATTAAGAAAAAATCTTGAAAGCAGCCAGAACAAATGGCATTACATGCAGGGGCACAATGACGCAAATGACAGATGGGTTCTCCCCAGAATGACACTTGACTTCTCATCAGAACAGAGGCCCAGAAAACAGTGGGATAATATCTTTTAAGTGCTGAATGAACTGGTGGGGGAGCACATTTGCCTCAAATATATTAGTCCTAAAATCTTATTTATTTTATTAATTTGTTAGGAAGTCCTTATTTTTCTACTTAGTAAAACAGCTGCCCATTTCTGGTTAAATTACCCCAAATTCTGAATGAGTAAAGCCTGAACTAATTTCTACTTTATTCAAAGTTGGTATTTCCTCTTATTTGTTCATCTACTGTTTTTTTATTCTTTCTATTTCAAAACAAATATATGCTAAAAAATTAACCCTCCCTCCAAAATATCTAGTTCTTTCCTTCTTCAGTAGAAATTCACATGAATATTGGACAAATTGGCACAGCATGGAACAGGTTTTCTACTCAAAGGTTTGAGTCCCTATTACGCTCCCCAGTCCGTCAGAACTTTTCCTTGAGCTCATTTTCATATCTCCCCAATTTGATAGAAATCGCTTGCTGGTACCCTTAAACAGTTAACAAACTTTTCAAGTTGAAGTCATTGTAAATGGCAGAAACAAGCCTATCACAGGATCACCACGGTCTCTGGCACACTTTTAATCTCTGAGTTTAGGATATGCCAACAGGCCTTCAGTCATTTTATCTGGTTTCCAGCATTTTAACTTTAAGTTTTCCCCTTTGTTCACTCCTTGTTATTTTTCTTTTACTTCGAATAAAAATACAGTGTTAAAACAACATTAAGCTATATGTTTTAACTGAACAAGTACCAGGATATTCAGAATTTAAATTCCCTCGGCAACCATAAGTCTAACAACCCAGCCCCTCCCCCCATATAAATATATGCTACAATAGGGTCTTTCACGGCAAAACTCATACCCACGAGGCCATGTCATTTATCACTGAGTAAATAATGCGAGATAACATAATGAAAAGGGGGTTTTGCGTCATTCCCTTAACTATAAATAAAAATATGTAGCACTTTGCAGGATTACCACATGTGGTATGATATTAACTTAAATACCAATCTTTAGGCCAAACTGTAAATAAGATAAACTGTGCTCTCTGGTCTCAAGTTTTAAATAGTCTCTCTTTTCTTTAAATTTACTGCTTTCATGAAGCATATAAGAGTAACTGCATATAATTTGTGATCATGTAATGAAAGACCCTATTGCAATATGTATATGTAAAAAAAACCCAAAAAAACAACTGGAGTTTACGTTGTTGTGGGAATTATAAAAAGTGCTTGTGATGACGATCAATGCAGTGAAGCCAAGTCAGAATCAGAGTCAAAGACCTTTTCCTGGATAAAGAAAGCAAATCACTGTCAGCTGTGGCTTGATTTATATATTATAACCAGCCCAGGGGGGAGGGAGAGAGAGGTTTAAAATGTGAACACTGAAAACGAAAACTGATTTTACTCACATCAGTATCTGACTACAGTGAATTACGTTTCAACATGATGTGATATGATGGAATTCAGCTTCCCTGATAGCAGCTTGTGTTTATTCTGGCTATCCTGATCACATCTTAGCATCCAGATGCCATTCCTCTTGGGTGCCTAATGTGTTTATGCTCACATTATCAGCAGGCATTGGGTTGCAAAGATCAGACTGGAAGTGATTTCACTCTATTTTCAAAAAGAAGAGAATTTATCCCTTTGATTGCTACTTGCTTGCAAAGTAGAGCTTGTTTCAGTTTTCTAAAGAGTGCGACTTAAACTAAATTATAGCAGAGTGAGCGGAAAGGATTCCAGGGAGAATTCATTACAGTTATGGAGAAAAAGAGGTTTCACTTTTCTACTCCTTTTTCAAGAAGTCACACTTGCCCATGAGGCTGAGCAGTGAAGGCACTGGAAAGGTTATTTACCTACTGAACTGCAACACCTGATTCTTCCTTTGGAGATTGATTAGTCTCCTGGCACTATCAACAATTAAAGGTTTTATATGAAATATTTAAATTTTAAAACTAGAAAATAACCTTTCTGCGTCAAAACTGTTAAAGACGTGTCAATAGGACACAACAAAGAACTAATCAATCGTAGCATAGCCTGTTGCAATACACCTCTCCTGTAAGTTTGACTTTGTCCCCATGCAATCACTTTATCATTCCCTCTTCCCTTGGCCTTTGTCAACTTGCTCAAGTTCGCATATCCAGACAACTCCCCATTATTCAGGGGCAAATAACTTGATTTGTCAGTTAAAAAAAAAAAGTGCACTTATGAAAAACTTAAAACTAGCAAAAAGCAGTGAAAACATCTATCAGAGATAATCTGCTTAGAAGAAATAACTGATATTTACTGAGTGCTCACTCTGTATCTGACACTCTCCTAATCTCTTATAATCCTTTTTATTCTTCTATCCCTTTTTACAGATGAAGAAATGACTCGCAGAGAGGCTAAGTGCCCGAGATTACCAAGATGTGAACTCAAGCAGTTGGACTCCAGAGTGTTTTTAACCACTATATCCATGGCCGCTACTGCATGGCAATCCTACAGAGTAACCATGACCTGCCACCCTCTGTCAACATCATTTGGAAAACCAAACAGAGGCCCATCACGGACAACAGCAAAGGTGAGCAGACCCCTGAGGCTGGGTGCAGAGCTGCAGGGAGGGGTGGGCACAAATAACAGACACTGCCCAGCTCCTGTCCCATTCTAATACTTAAAGAAAGAGCACAACGAAAATGAGAGATCACTAACAGACTACTTTGACAGGAGTTTTGAGCACTTCTCAAACTTACAAATGTTTAGAGCACCTAAAACTTCATACTTTCATTCTTTTCATACTTTTGATGAATAATGATTGTTTCTCACAGTATTAGATATGTTTAATTAAATAATTTTATCCTAAATCTATTTTGTGCTATATTTTTATTCTTTTAATCATGATTGGGGATTAAGTAACCCCACTCCATTCCTCCCCTCATTACTTTACTCTTCAGTACTCATATTTACTGAGCACTGACTAGAGGAAGAAGTTGAATTTCCCAGGTTGCACCCATGGTCACAATTTGGAGTCATTTCATTGATGCTCTCACTAGGGGTTCTGAGTCCCTGCTCACTTAACTTTGACCACATCCACCGCCATCAGTGCTCTACCTCAGTAATGCCCACCTTGTATTTTCCCCTGAGTCTGCTGAGATTTGCAGAGACCCAGTTTCTGCCTCCGACCATCCTCAGTTTGCCACGGATCAGTAGTTATCTGGGTTACCGCACCATTCCTCTTCAATCCACGCCCATTTCCACTCCCCAAGTTCAGTCCCATGGCCTCTGTTCTCCACTCCTGCTTTTGGCCAGGGAACACTGCCACCTCCTTCTTCCTTCTCACATCTACTTTCCCACCTCTCAGCTGACAGGAGCTTTTAGAGTTGCTCAGGTTTTCCTACCGGAAAAAAAACAAGAACAAAATATGCTTTCCCTGGCCTGGCCCAATTGCTACCATTCTAGCTCTTGCCTTTGTTTTGCTATCACACTTTTCCAACCAGTAGTTTATACCCTCTATTTTATCATCACACATTTCTCATAACTGTTGAAATCTGGCATGTGACCACACCACTTCACTAAAAGTTTACTTTTAAACATTCACAATGCAAGACTTCCTTCTTACCAAATCTAGCTTGACCTCAGTCCTTATTTTCCCTGACTCTCTGTGGCATCTGACACACTACTAACCTCCCACCCTGTCCGATGATTCCCGGGACACTGTACTGTCTACATTTCCTCTTCTATCTCCGCCCCAGAACACCAGGTGTCCCCCAAGGCTCAGTCCTTGGCCCTCTTCTCATTCTGGAGTCTTTCTTTTGCTCACATCTCAGGTACTCAACTAATCATTCCAAGGAAAGGACTCAACTCCTATCACCAGCTCTGATCTTTAACTCCTTGTCACCTATCTCCAAAGCAGTATTTCTCAAACTATCTGTGGTGAAGGGCTAGTTTTTTCCACTGTTACAGGTCAATACTTTTGTAAAATATAATAAAAACAAATCACAAAAAAAGAAAAGACAGACATACAAAATACAAGTCCATTTAAAAAATTTTTTTAATTATTATTTTTTATTATTAGATTTAACACAAACATAATCAGAACCATAGCAAAGGAAAAAAGAAAAGAATTACTTATGAATGTTTCTAAATGATTGCTCTCTTTCTGTACTCATCTCCTCACAGACCAACCACAGTGTGTGGGCTGGCACTGGTCGGTGGACTTCTCTCCAAGGAGCACAGCTCTAGAGGCCTGCAGGGCATCCGACTGGCCTCCCACCATGCCTCATGTTGACTCCTCTCTCCTCTGTAATTCTATCCAATCAATTATCAACTTTTAAATTTTATTCCTTCAAATTCTTTCTTTTATCCAACTCTTCTCCATACTGACTGCAACAACCTGCTCTAGAAGCTAAGACCTCCTACTTGAATTATTATACAACCACCTTCTAATGAGTCTGTGCGTGTGGTGAGCAGTCATCAGCAGTGCTATTTATGAGTACTTCCAGTTCTTCGTCCGCAGCCCTTCCCCTCAAATATAGAAGGACGGCAATTTCTGGAACCCTTCTAAGTTAGTGACTGCCATGCGACTAGTCTAGCCAATGAGTTATCAATGGAAGTGTGAGTGTCACTTCCAGGCCTAGTATTTAATTGCTGGTGCACCATCCTCCAGAATGCTCTTTTCCCTCTCTTAAGGCAAACAAAATATGAGATGTTGGCTATTCTATCAGCCCGGGTATCTGAACAATTGTGATAAGCAGAGACCGCAGTTGAGCTGTGATAGACATGGAGCATGAGCAAGAAATATATCTTTATTTTTTTAAACCACAAAGATTTTAGAGTTGTTTGTTACTCCTGCTAACTAAATCTATCCTAACTTATACACTCTGTCCCAAGCCTCCCCCTCTCCAAAACCATACTACCGTGACTAAGGTTCCTGAAGCACTAACTTAATGTCATGTCCCTGCTTTAAAAAAAAAAAAGCCTCAAATCTATGGTTTTGTGGGGACCTGGAATTGGCCACCCCAAGATATGTCTCTTTGGCATCAGGATTATTTGAGGCTGATTGCTTTTGATAAACTGGGACAGGGAAGGAGGCTCTGAGGAATGGAACTTGCCCTTCCTTAGGACACATTTACATTTGTAAGGTAAATCTCTGTCTGTAAAAGCTGCCTCCCTCTCTGTACCAGGAAGAAGAAAGGAGGTGACCTTCTCTCTAAAAGTTCTTAATCAATACCAAAGGCAAGGACTTAAAATCTACATTTTATTGTGCTAGTCTGGTAACCTCCTGTAACTAACTTCCCTCCCCCTCCCAACGCTGGCATTTCTTAAAGATTAAGCATCTTTCTTTAGGCTGGGAACTGATTGCGGCACTCATCTGTGACCCGCCCCCCACAACCCCCCACCCCCAGCCCGAGGCAACACACCTGCCACCCCGCGGTGTTCACTGGGACAGCAGACCTATCTGTCGTTTCCATCGAGTTCTGTGCTGACAGAGCGGCCTCGTGACTATTGTAAAAGGGACATTTCAATCACATGTGAAACACCTTGTTTGGGGGTATATAACCACTATGTGCACCCCACTTCTTCGGTGCCCTTTCTTCCTTCGGGAAGAAAGGCCCCGGGCCAAGGTTCCTCATAAAGCTTTGTTTAATTTTCTCTTGCTATTCTGTCTCATGTGAATTTAATTCGTTCTCCAGCCAGACGAACCCACATTTGGGGAGAGGAAACGTCCTCCTCCCCTACAGTTTCAAGAAAAAATGCAAATTCCTTAGAATCCAAAGCTCTGACCAACCTATTTTTCCAAACTTACCCTACCAGATCAACCTCTTTCACCTGAATTTGCCGGGCTCCTTTTCCTCCCCTGCCCCACGTCCTCTCCCTCTTCTCCTTAAAGGTCAATTCTGTCCACTCCACTAAACTTTCCTCCACAACCCTAATAACAGCTAATAGTTACTGAATACTCGGTGGGTGCTAGACTTTGTTCTAAGCATTTTCAATGTATTAACTCATTTAGACTCACAATAACTCTATGAGGTGTGTATTATTAAACTCATTTTACAGGCGAGGAAACTAAAACTCAGGGACTGAATAACTTGCTCAAGGTTCCACAGCTAACACATGGTAAAGCCAGATGGACCTAGCAGGCTGACTTCAAAGACCATTCTCTCAACCACTGCCCTCCGCTGCACCTAAGACACTGCAGTGTCTCCTCACTGAACTTCCATTACACTGCGAGGGTCCTTCTGGCACATCATCTTGTGCCGTCCACAACCAGTCACTGTTTCATGTCTGCAGGCTTTATCTACTAAGCTAGACTGGAAACTCCTGGGGTACAAGGAGCCACTTTATCATTCTTGGTATCATTAAGAAAATGCCCCCTAAAGAACCACCTCTGTGATAAACACAGTTCTACTGGAAAGGGTATGTATTAATCATGTTATTATTTTCTGTATTTTACGAAACTTCGGCATCTTGGGGCCTTGCTGATCCTGGAGAGACAACCCCTTCCAGAACTAGCTAACACGCAAAGCAACCAATCCAGAGTCCATACCCTCAACTACCTCCTTTATCTAACTCTCACATGCCAAGCCAATATTCTCCCATCCTAAATCACCCAAGGCAAAATACCAGACAACCAGGGACACCTCCATAGCCCAGAGCCCTCCGAAACTATTCAAACTAGCCAATCCTAAGACTCCCTACCCTGTCCTGCCCTGCCTTGACTTTTCTCCAGAAACCACAACCAAAGCTCGGTGCCAATGCTTTCTCCTTGCTCCTTCTGCCTCCTGACCAACCCTGGTGCTTTCCACGTGTGACTCTGCATGGCATGCCCCGGTGTCTTGGGAACTGTAAAACTATAAACTTTTCTTTCAAGGGTAGTTTGTCTCCATGTCTGTCATTTTATCATACCTAATTAAAACAAAATCCCAGTTATATTTTCAAACAGAGAATCATCCTATCTGGAGGTCCTTGGAAACACAAACTGCACACTTGAGACCGGGGAGGATTCTTAGGGCTCTTTCTTGATTTCACAATCTCCACTGGTGCTGGAAAGAAGGATCTTCCAGGGAGTTAGAAGAGACAGAGGAGCAGTACATAGAGCAAGAAGAGGTTTGCTGAGCTTCACGCTCAGCAGAAGGAAGAAGGAAGCCCATCTTGTCTTCCGGTTCCAATTTTAGCAGTTACTGTCTTAGCTCTGAATTGGTACCCATGATTGTAAAAGCTACAAATCTTTAAACAATGCTACTTTTGTTAGGCCTTTTCTATTTTTTCCATAAGGATTAGCAATAAAATCCCTAACCTCAAAAGAGTGTGAAGACAACCGTAGGGGCAATAAACAAAGGTGAAAGCTAAGGCAAGTGTGGCCAGTCCGTAGCCAGTCTTGGGAAAAACAAAATCCCAGGAGAGGAGGAGGTGGAGGCAATTCTAAGAAGAGGGAAAATGAGGATGAGCTCCTACAACCTGATGACAGGAAAACAGCATGAAGAACCGGACCCAGATTTGAGAAGCGATCTTAGTGATGAAACACTCGCTCCTGGACAAAGCTAACCAGGTGAACAAACGCTTAGTGGACACTTGTGGCATGGATACCTCAATCATAGAAAACTGAATATCGTTTCATGACACTCATGGAGATTTAGATATAGGCCACTTGGTCAGCCCATTAATTTAAAATTTTTTCTTGTCCTTTTCTTTATCTCCCTTGAGACAAAGTACTTCTTTTCTCCTACAGCATAAGGTGGTGTAATCTTTCACAGTGCCCTGATGTTCCTACGGAATATAATCTGCACATTTGGTAATGCTCCTTTGAAAAAATGCCAGAGACCTCCCACCCCATCAGGGAACAAGATGGGGAACAGATCCATACAATGGCAGGCCAAGAGAATCCCATTGATGCAAAACTTCGCTTCAACATGTCAGCCCTAAGCAAGCAACACGCATCTAGAACACCTTACAGAAACCAACTAGACCAGAGTCTTTCCCCTGTGGGGATTCAGTCAACTCAGAACTCTTCCGGGCTATTCAGAAATCTTTGAGAAAGCACTTGACCTTTATACACTAGCATCAGCAACAATTAGCAACTGCATCTAACATCTATTGGGTGCTTGGTATGAGACAGGCTAGGCACATTAAGTCATTATTGCATTTTCTCCTCACTATCCTATAAGGTAGGTCTATCATTTCCATTTTACAGATGAGTAAATTGAGGCCCAGAGAGGTTAAGATACTTCCCTAAGCTTGCAGTTACTAGATGGAAGGGTGAAATTTAGATTCATATGGTCTGGCTCCAGATCCTAGACTCTTAGGACTTCACTCTATTGATGAAGCAAAGTTCAATCCTAGGTCAAAAACTGCCCATTAAAAGCACAGCAGAGGGGCCGCCCTCTGGCCAAATAGTTAAGTTCATGCGCTCGCTTCGGGGGCCCAGGGTTTCGCCAGTTCAGATCCTGGGTGCAGACCTAGCACCACTCATCAGGCCATGCTGAGGCAGCGTCCCACATAGCACAACCAGAAGGATCTACAACTAGAATATACAACTATGTACTGGGGGGCTTTGGGGAGAAGAAGAAGAAAAAAAAAAGAAAAGGAGATTGGCAACAGATGTTAGCTCAGGTACCAATATTTTAAAAAAAAAAAATTAAAATTAAAAAACCAATTAAAAAAAAAAAGCACAGCAAAGTGCATTAGATCACATACCCCTAAGTTGAATGAGACAGTTCCATTCTAATAATTTTCACAAATTAAGTATTTCTTGGATACAGCTGTTAGATAAAATACACAATGCCAAGTTGAATTTGAATTTCAGATAAACAACGAATAATACTTTGGTATAAGTATGTCTCAAATACTGCATGGGACATAGTTATTTTTGTTTGCTAAATCTGGCGACCTTACTCTTGGGTCTATGTGGTGCTTACAATACCAACAGTTAGATTGGTTGATTAATTAATTAAAGGGCTGTTTCCATATTTAATTGGCTTAATTATCCTGAAAAGCCTCCTTCAGCTCTGCCCTTCACTAGAAAATTGAACTAAAAAAGTCAAACTTTACTCAAAAACACCAAACTCTGTACAGAACATCCATATTTTCAAATTTAGTTATTTTGTTTTTTGTTTTTGCTAAGAAGATTCGTCCTGAGCTAACATCCGTGCCAATCTTCCTCTACTTTGTATGTGGGACACCTCCACAGCATGGCTGATGAGCGGGGTAGGTCCATACCCAAGATCCAAACACTCAAACCCAGGCCACCTGAGCAGAGCACATGGAACTTTAACCACTCAGCCACGGGGCTGGCCCCTAATTATTTCTCATTTTAAGCAAAAGAACATACACACTGTTAAAAATAAAATTAAGTAGTACTAAAAAGTTGATAATAAAAAACAGCTGACTTCTGCCATGCCCTCTTCTGAACCCTAGATCCACTCACTCCTTAGGGCCAATTAAAGGAGGGGCCACCAGCCCTGTCACAACCTCCATATTACTAAAAAATAGCCTTATGCTGTTATTTTTTGAGTTATGCATTTTTGGCATTATTGAGTTTCTTTTGACAGATGGAGATTTAGTTTCTTTTCCACTATTCCCATTCTCCCTTTCTAAGTGTATTCTACTTTTAGGGAAATCGATACATATTAGTACCGTGGGTGGTTTGAAACAGCTTCCTAAGAGGAGCTTACCCCTACTCCTGAAGGGGCATAGCATTACACAACCCTCCCTTGAAAAAAAAATCACAGTGCAGACACTGGAACATTTAACTGCTCTCTTTTTCACTTCCTTATCCCACTGAAAAGAGGGAACAGCTACCTCTGTGGTAGTTATCCATCCTAAGGAGGTGAAACAAGAACATGCCACTGTCTTTGTTCTGATCCATGTCAAGGAGCCCTAACTGAATCCTGGAGTAGCAAGGCACAGGGAGAGACAGTAACTGGAGGCGCTCTCTAAAGAAAACAGAAAAAAAGAGAGAGAAATGCTTCCTGCCCTCATTAATCATTTTTCTGAAAGCTAGATATAACAATTTTTTTATAGTTCTATGCAGGAAAAAATCATAAATCATTTCAGATAAATCAGCTCCTGCTCCTGACAGTGGACTGAGGGTATGAGCCTGTAGGCTCGTGGACAGAGTATTTTCTTAACATTCTTGATGCCTTTTAGGCTTCTAGCACATGGGTCGGGGACTGTGAAAAGATATACTTTCCCCGTATTTTCTGAAGTTAATTATTCTTTGACTGTGTGAAGCTTTAATATGTAGTTCCATAACTGTAAAGATAAGCTTTCTAAAGATTATTCCAAAAATATTAATTATACTACATAATTATACTATATTTTACTAACTAAAACTATACTAACTATAATTATACTATAACTACAAAATGTTTAAGTCTGATTGGTTTTTTTTCTTTCTTTAAAGATTGGCACCTGGGCTAACAACTGTTGCCAATATTTTTTTTTTTCTGCTTTATCTCCCCAAACCCCCCATGTACAAAGCTGTATATCTTAGTTGCAGGTCCTTCTAGTTGTGGGATGTGGGATGCTGCCTCAACGTGGCGTGATGAGCGGTGCCATGTCAGCGCCCAGGATCCGAACCCTGGGCCGCCACAGCGGAGCACGCCAACTTAACCACTCAGCCATGGAGCCGGCCCCTGGTTTTTGTGTTATTATATTACACTGTCAAAGTGGTCTTCAGGGGCATTTTTAACCTAGGGAGACTACTCATGATTTCTCAAAGAATTTTATCCCAAGCATCTCTGTACAACTTCCCAGGGAGTACTAAACATTCAGGCAGCTACTAGCAATGTGTTAGTGTCTAGCACAGTGTTTCTCAAAGTGTGGTGTGAGGACCACACACACCAGAATCAACTGGGAAAGGGCAGGCTGGTGGGCGTGGTACTTGTTGAAAATCCAGATTCTTGGACACTATGTCAGATCTATGAAATCAGAATCTCCAGGGATAGGGGCCAATAATCCACATTTTAAATGAGATGTCCAGGTCCAGCCCCGTGGCACAGTGGCTGAGCTCAATGCACTCCACTTTGGCAGCTCTGATCCTGGTTCATGGGTTCAGATCTCGGGCATGGACCTACACCACTCGTCAGCCATGCTGGGGCAATGACCCACGTACAAAATAGAGGAAGACCGGCACAGGTGTTAGCTCAGGGATAGTCTTTCTCAAGCTAAAAAAAAAAAGAGGAAGATTGGCAACAAATGTCAGCTCAGGGCAAATCTTCCTCACCAAGATACGTAAATAAATAAAGAAGAGGTCCAGGTAATTCTTACATACCCCAATGCTTCTGAGCCGCTTAGCTACTGGAACCAACTTTTGCTATCATAAAGCCATGGACACAGGATTCTCACAGGTCATTGGATATATAAAATAATAATAAAAAAAAAGAAAGAATCAAGGAAATAAGTATTTAAAATGGAAAAGGAGACAAGGTGAAAAGCTCTTTCCCACTACAGTCTGGTAGAATTTAGATTCCAGAGTGAATTGCAGCCATGAATGGGGGTATTCTCTACCTATAAGAGAAGTGTTACCTGTTACTCATATCTACAGTGAAGACACCAGTATCTCTTCTGCCCTTCAACTTGAAACACAGCATAATCTGTAAGAGGAAGGCCATCCCTACATAAGGATTAAAGGATGTCCCAGCATGCAATGAAGTTTTCACTCATTCCTTCCCAACACTGTGACTTTGCCACCACAATTAGGCAAAATGGCTCTCAACCACTTGAATTTCCTACGCCAGTGGTTTTCAAACTTGATGTGCACTAAGAATCATCTGAAGATCTTGTTAAAACACAAACTACTGGGCTCCAGGAATTTGCATTTCTAACAAGTTCCAGGTGATACTAATACTGCTGGTCCAGAGGCCAGATTTTGAGAACCATTGGCTTGATCTAACTCTGGTCTCCTCCCAACCAGCACCATTTAGTATTCACTATGGAGTTCAATGATGCTAAAAAATGGCTCCAACTGGCAAATGCTCTGCTTGCTGTAGGGCTTCTTGTGTAGGACTCTTGCCACTGAGTATTTTCAGAAAGTTCCCATCATTCAAAACTTATAGGTGGGTGATAAGCTTGTCCTTTCTTGGCAGCTCCAGGGATAAACACCCTTTCTATCCCTCCCCCTAATCCTGGCCTCTGCCTGATCCTACAGCCCCCACTTCCTCCCCTACATCAACAGCCTGTCCTCCATAGGAAACTATACTTCCTACAGCAGGAAAGCTGTAGGAAGGGCAAGAGGTCCCTCTGTTCCTGTCTTAAGGATGTACACTTCCTTTAGCCAGAAATCAAGACAGGCTCCCTCCATTTAGTGATTTATTTGGTGATTGTCACAGGGCTACAGCTGTACAGACAACTCAGCAAAGAGTACTGCATCTAGAGGCACAATGAGGTCAACTATAAACTCAGGGATTCTCTAGAAATATCAGAAGCATTCAGATCTCAATATTTACATTCTGGTCCTTTGTGGGAATAAACATATAACACAGATTTCTCCATTCAGAGATAGGTTCAGAATTTGCACACTACAAATACATGTCCCATTCTCTCTAAATGGCTTTCAAATCCATCTCATCAAGGGTTAAAATAGTCTCCCAGCATCAGGTTCTAAGTGGTGAAATGAACAAGTATTCAGTTCATCCTTCCCAAGAAAAGATTTCAACAAATTTCTAGAAATTGGAAGGGATTTGGGAACAAGATAAGAAAGTGCATTTGATATAGCTTAAATATCTTGAAAAGATCTTCAGGAGCTCAACTGTCTTTTAAATTCGAACATATAACTATCACTTAATTTGGGGATCATGTTAAAATTAATTAGGAAGTTTTAAAGGTAAGATTAAATAGTTTGTTTTTCTTTGAGACTTCGATACACGCTTAACGAAAAAGTGTAAGCCAAAGAACAAATACACAACTACACCAGTGGAGAAGGAAGTTTTTAAAGTGTTGGCCACAAGCTAGTTAAATGTTGCAAATACTGTATAACATTAATAATTTACCATGTACTGTAAAAAAAATACGACTTTCTTAAATCATTGTAAGTAAACGACTAAACACAACATACACTGTAACCATGGTATTAGCAGAACCTAAAACACTCTATTAGAAAAGACGTTAAGCCATGTTCCAAATCGAAAAGATTTGTTAGAAACAATAGTCGAAGTCCCTAGGCATGCATCCGCTCCAGGGTGACCACTGAGGAAGCTTAGATCTGTCCAAGTACTGAGCGTGGCTGCAGACTGAACACAGCACTCCCTGAGTGTCGTCTGCCAAGAGAGAGCAACTGAGGGGATGCAGCGCTGACGCTGCTTTTTAAAGCACAACTTCTCTGACAAAGTGTTGTCTTTTAGCATGCTTTCTACGCTTAGCATGAATGTCCATTCTTTGAGGTGCTAGATCCTAAACACCAAAACAAATCAGGTCCATGTGAAAAATTGGTTCTCATTCTTCATTGAGGTAATAAATTAATCTTCTTAGAAATCCTCATACTTAAGTATGGAAACAAGGTCATAAAATACCATTGTTAGGGGCCGGCCTGGTGGCGCAGCAGTTAAGTTCGCACGTTCCGCTTCTAGGTGGCCTGGGGTTCGCCGGTTTGGATCCCGGGTGCGGACACGGCACCACTTGGCAAAAAGCCATGCTGTAGTAGGCGTCCCACGTATAAAGCAGAGGAAGATGGGCATGGATGTTAGCTCAGGGCCAGTCTTCCTCAGCAAAAAGAGGAGGATTGGCAGCAGTTAGCTCAGGGCTAATCTTCCTCAAATACATAAATAAATAAATAAACAAAATATCATTGTTAATCACTAATACCAGAAGCTGCTTTTTACCCGGTATCAAATAGATCAGCTTCCACAAAAAATAATTTGTATGAAAATCAAGTGACAATGTCATGGCTTTTAATGCCACCTACTTCCCATTTTGCAATAACAACACGTGATATAATAATAAAACCTCGGTCAGCTTGTACCTGTGGAGATTTTTTTTTAATGCTTTGTAAAAGGGGTGGGAGTTAGTACCCATTTTTTCTTGATGAACAATGTAGGGTAAGTTCATTAAGACAAGGTAAAAAAAACAAGTTCCCCTGGAAGTATGAGCATCTAAAGGCATAATGTACACAGGAAAGAGCGTTTACAGGCATGATCTACCAGCAGTGTGTGGCCTGCATACTGAGTCCACAGCAAGTACTTCTCAACTAACACTGTACATACATATAATTATACGTTAAAAACAAATATGAAACAATAAAGAGCAAAAGAAAACAAACTAGGGGTCCAGGGAGCAAAGGCAGGGGGAAAGAATACTTCTAAGAGGCTGTAAGAGTTAAGGCTGTGTGGCCATTTCTCCTGCCAAAGACAGCAGACTTCACGAGATGCCTGAATGCAAGAAACACGCTCTGAACTTAGGTCACACAGCACAGAACCGGAGTCTCTTGAAAAGTAGTATACTTTGAGGTAAAGGATCACAAAATCAGATCAAGAAAATACTGAGAAAGAAACGAAAAAGAACTACTCACCTAAAAAATACTACAGAAAATAAGCTAGATAAATTCCATGACTTTTTAAAACACTACAGGAGGCAGGTACAAGTTCAGGGAAGCGGTAATGTTAGGAAAAGAGTTGAGAAACGATTAATGGGGAGAGTAAGGAAAATCTAGAAAGTCTTGGTTCTGCTTTCACCTCATGGCTGCTTTTCCAACTTGCTCCATAACCACAGGCTAGCTACTTTCTCTCTCTCCCAAAATCACCTACTCAGTGCCAACAACCTTCGCCTTCACTCCACTCAGCAAACCAATGGTTCGTTCTTGCCATTTTCATTCCTTGGAACAGCCACACCTCTGAAACAGCTAATTTCCACGGTCCAATTTCAGAACACGGCCCCCTGTTCTCCCTACTCTTTCCCTTGCTTACTTGCCAATCCTTTGACTTATGTCTTTGAGACTCCAGGCCCTCGTCTTTTCCACTATCGCCAATCCATCAGCTCCTTCTGACTCTAGGCAGCAGTTCCAATCAGGGGTGATCCTGCCGCTCAGAGGACATATGGCAATGTCTGGAGGAATTTCTGATTGTCACAACTGGGGGGACCTGCTGTTGGCATCTAGTAGGTAGAAGCCAGGGGTGCTCTGCTACAACGCACAGGACAGTCCCTACAAGAGAGAATTAACAATGTTTCTGAAGTTGGGAGTCTCTCCTCTCTGGCCCTCTTCAATAATGTGGTCCATTTCTTTAATCAGTCTTAGAACATTTTAACCTCAATTCTCTTGCCCTTTCATCCTTCTGATACACCTGTTCTAAAAAACCAAATCTTCAACCAAGTGAATCATTCAAATTTTCCCTCTCTAAACTTGGTGTACTGAGCTCAACAAAAGCAAAACAAACCAATACGAATATCACACAAGCACCAAAATAGTTGACACTACATATTCACAGACTCCAACCTCAGCGGGACCCTCGGCATTACCAGGCGGGCAACGCTTCACGTCTCTCTAGTCATCCCCTCAGCTCCTGGCTTTTCCCAGCTTATTTTCTGTAGTTTTGACCATGCTAAACTTCTACCATTCCCCTCAATCCTCCCTCCACCAAATCAACCCTCAATATCAGCAAATTTACTTGCTTCACTTAAGACACTTTGCTCCCATCAGACAAGAACTTCCACACATTCCTTCCCCATCCTATGAACTGATTTACATCTATCCCCAGCCTTCTCCCCACCCCTCCCAGGAGAGAAGTGGCTTCTGGTCCCAGCGCACCCTGATCACGGCCTGTGCTCTGGATACTGTCTCTCACTGGCCCCCTCTGCGACCCAGCTTCCTCAATCATGTAGTCCCCTGCATACTCTACACCTCAACTGCTTCCTCTTGCTCAGCCCTTTTCACCTCAGAAATAAGGAAACGTTCCAATCTCTTCTTAGAGAAAAACAAAAAATCACAAATGAACAAAAACCCTTCCTTCCATCCTTCCACATCTCCAACTCAGTTCTCTCTCTCCTCACAGCCCAGTTCCTTAGAACAGACTTCACTCCTATCCCCATTACTCCACCTCCCTTTCAGCCCACTGACTCCCTGCACACATCCCTACCATGCCAATAAAACTCCAAGGGAGGCAAACAACTTCCTAGTGATCAACTTCGGCGAGGTCTTTCAGTGCTCAATTTGGGAGCATTAACACAGATTACCACACCCTCCTGAAAATCCTCTCCTCTTTCGCTATCTGCAATACCATTCTCTCCTCTGTATCTTCCTACCTCTTTGGCCCTTCCTTACCCCACTTCTTAGATGTGGGTGTGTCCTGAGCTCTAGCTTCAATCTTTCTCACTTGCTTATGCAACCCATGCTCTAGTCACTTCAAATCATATATCCAGCTCTGACTAACTAAGTTTTCCTAGTGAACGACACCACCATCTACACAGTTACCCAACCTAGAATCCTGGGGATCATCCCAGATTTCTTACTCTCACCTACACATAAACAATTGCAAATTCCTATCAATTTAATTTAAGTATCTCTTGGATCCATCACATCAGTTCATTCTCTCTGCAACCTGTCTAATTCAGGTCATTCTCTCTCACACAGAACATATTACTATAAGAAGAATGATAACTCAGCACATATAAGAAAAAACTTGGGCGTTTCCTTTTACAAGTAAGGATGCTACACAAATACAATGAGGTATGACTCAAAAGAACACAGAACATTGGTATTCTTTTTTAAAAAATGGATTTTAGGGGCCAGCCCAGTGGCTAAGTGGTTGAGTTCGCGCACTCTGCTTTGGTGGCCCAGGGTTTCACCGGTTCAGATCCCGGGCGCAGACACAGCACTGCTCATGCTGAGGTGACGTCCCACATAGCACAACCAGAAGGACCTACAACTAGAATATACAACTATGTGCTGGGGGTCTTTGGGGAGAAGAAGAAGAAGAAAAAAAAGATTGGGAACAGATGTTAGCTCAGGTGCCAATCTTTTAAAAAAAAGGATTTTAATACTGTATGAATATAGGCAAATCATTTAATCATCCCAGGTTTCAGATGCCCAGCTGCTGAATGAAGGGTAAAAGCGATATATGTAAGAACTCTGAACTCTTTTCATTCTATAGTTCTATTTCTACGAGACATTATTCAGACAGCTCATACCTCCAAATATGCACCATACTTGCTACATACACAAGATATTATTGGCGCCAAAAGAAACAGGCTGGTATGTCTCCTTTGCGGCCAAAATATATCAAGCATATTCTGATTCCCATCAGTTTCAAAAACTAAACCTAAATTGCAAGTGTCAAAGAAATAAAATGTAAGCAAAAGAAAAAGCCAAGAAAAAATTATAATGAAATTGATTATGTATATAAAAATGCTATTTCAAAATAATTTCTTCAAGAATCAAGCACACAGAGAAAGGAGTTAGCAACAAAATGAGTGAGCCATAAACCATTGTGACAGTTAATAACATTAGAAAGAAAAAGCTCTTTCTACCCACACAACAGTAGTGTGGAAATCATACAATATCTAAAGTCAAACACCAACACAATATACATGCGATATGAGATCATAGAAAGTTTCAGGATCTGCTTTTCAAAGACAAGGCTCTCACAGAAAGATAATAGGAACTAAGCTGTGAAAACGCAGTCTGAATTCCATTAAAATGCTATCAGAGCAATCAAATGAGAGGCACCTGTTACCCGTCTGACAGTTTGGGTTCAGTTGCTCTTCCATTGCCTGCTAAACTCAGAGGTTAACATTCTGTTTTAAAGATCATATAAAAAGAGAGGGTACAGGAAGAATGCGGCAGGTAAAACAATTTACACGGCAAGGTCGATATTGACCCAAGGGTCAACTCAAAACTTAGAATAAACCATCTCTGGAGCCAGAGAGCCTAGGTTCAAACTCCAATTTCACCACCAACCAGCATCATAATTTTAACAATTCATTTAATTTCTCTGTGCCTCAGTTTCTTCATCTGTAAAACAGAACAATGACAGTACCTACTTCATAGGTAAAGCGCTTGGAACAACGTCTGACATCCGTAAATACCATACAAATACTAGGCGATGTTATCATTATTATTAATTTCCTTACTATTTTTAGACTAAATATTAGGTGAGAAGAAAAATAACATTATAACGTATGCTCAAGCTCCAGTTGAACATCGTTACCCAGTATTTTGCTCACAGTTCAGTAACAATGTTATTTCAGTTGACATCTTCATCCCTGTCTTCTAGGAGCTCACATTCAAAGCAAATCGCTAAGTATTAAGTTAACACCACACGAATGAGGAAGTATGAAGAGGCATAATTCACATAAAAACAGACACACAGATTAATTAACAGAGCCCAGAAATAAACCCATGTACATACAGTCAACGAATTTATGACAAAGGAGCCAAGACTACACGATGGGTAAAGGACAGTCTCTTCAATGAATGGTGTTGGGAAATCTGGACAGCCACATGCAAAAGTATGAAACTGGACCACGACCTCACACCATACACAAAAATTAACTCAAAACAGATTAAAGACTTGAACGTAAGACCTGAAACCATAAAACTCCTAGGAGAAAACTTAGGCAGTAAGCTTCTTGACATACATCTTGGCGATGATTTTTTTAATCTGACACCAATCAAAAGCAACAAAAGCAAAAAATAAACAAGTGAGACTACATCAAACTAAAAAGTTTCTGCAGGGAAACTGCTAACAAAATGAAAAGGCAACCTACCGAATACGACAAAGTATTCGCGAATCATGTATCTGACGAGTGGCTAATATCCAAAATATATAAAGAACTCATACAACTCAATATCAAAAAAAACGAACAATCTGATTAAAAAATGAGAGTATCTGAATTGACATTTTCCCAAGGAAGACACAAAGATGGCCAACAAATACATGAGAAGATGCTCTACATCATTAATCATCAGGGAAACGCAAATCAAAACTGCAATGAGACACCACCTCACACCTGTTAGAATGGTTATTAGCAAAAAGACTAAAAATAACAAGTGTTGGAGAGGATGCGGCGAAAAGAGAACCCTCATACACTGCTCGTGGGAATGTAAACTGGTGCAGCCACTATGGGAAACAGTATGGAGGTTCCTCAAAAACTAAAAATACAACCACCATACGATCCAACTATTCCACTTCTGGGTATTTATCTGAAGAAAATGAAAACGCTAACTCAAAAAGTTATACGCACAGGCCAGCCTGGTGGCGCAGCAGTTAGGTTCACCACATTCTGCTTCAGCGGCCTGGGGTTTGCCGGTTCAGATCCCGGGTGGGGACATGGCACCGCTTGGCAAGCCATGCTGTGGCAGGCATCTCACATATAAAGTAGAGGAAGATGGGCACAGATGTTAGCTCAGGGCCAGTCTTCCTCCGGAAAAAGAAAAAGTTATATGCACCCCCCTCCAAGTGCATTGCAGCACTATTTACAATAGCCAAGACTTGCAAACAACCTAAGTGTCCATCAATGGATGAATGGATAAAGAAACTGCAGAATATATATATATATAATGGCATATTACAAACCCATAAAAAGAACAAAATCTTGCCATTTGCAACAACATGGATGGACCTTGAGGGCATTATGCTAATGAAATAGGTCAGACAGAAAAAAAAATTGGTAAAATTAAGAAGCTGCAGGTATTTAAAAAAAAAAAAAAGGCAAGGAATTGTTAAGTGCATTCAAGAATTTTCCATGCAAAATGATTGATTCCAGTCAATATGATTTTCCCTTTCTATTTCTATTTCTATTACCAATCTTCTTTTTTTTTTTTCTTATTTCTCCTTCTCCCCAAAGGCCCCCATCTTCTAGTTACAGGTCCTTCTGGCTCTGCTATGTGGGACATCACCTCAGCGTGGCTTGATGAGTGGTGTCATGTCCACGCCCAGGATCCAAACCTGTGAAACCATGGGCAGCCAAGGCGGAGCGAGAACTCAACCACTCGGCCACAGGGCTGGCCCCAGGGGTAAAAATTCCAACTATCCAAAACTACTCCTTCCCTGAGGGCCCCAAACAAAAGAGTCATCCTGAGCAATCCTATCTGCCATTTATCTCATTCTCAAAAATAAGGAAGGTATGTGTGTAGGTAGAGCATAAATTAAGCTTTCTACATGTTTTAACTCTGGGTACATGAGAACTTAATATTAAAGATATTAGAAAGTGTCAAATCATTTGAATAGATGAGTGAACAATCATGTTCACTCAGAATTATGTGACTATTGTAAAAAGCCTAGAATTTGATCATTAATAGTAGAGTTATTTAAAAAAAAAAAAAAGTACAGGGGACAGCCCAGTGGCAGAGCAGTTAAGTTCACACTCCACTTTGGTGGCCTGGGGTTCACAGGTTCAGATCCCAGGTGCAGACCTACACATCACTTACGAAGCTATGCCGTGGCAGGCATCCCACATATAAAGCAGAGGAAGATGAGCACGGATGTTAGCTCAGGGCCAATCTTGTCCAGCAAAACGAGGAGGATTGGTGGTAGATGTTAGCTCAAGGCTAATCTTCCTCAAAAAAAGAAAAAAAAAGTACAGACTTTGAAGTCATATACAGACCTGAACTTAAAGCCTGGCTCCACCATTTAGTTACTAAGAATTTTTGGCAAGTTAATTTCACATAATTGAACCTTAGTTTCCCTCTCTGTAAACTGAGAAGTGCCTACTGACGGATGAATAGACAAAGAAAATGTGGTATGCATACACAATGGAATATTATTCAGCCATAAAAAAGAATGAAATCTTGCCATTTGTGACAAAATGGATGGACCTTAAGGGCATTATGCTAACGAAATAGGTCAGACAGAGAAATACTGCAAGATCTCACTCATATGTAGGATCTAAAAAAAAAATGATGTCATACAAACAGAGAAGGAATTGGTGGTTGCCAGAGGGGTGGGGGGTCTGAGGTGTCAAAAGGTGAAAACTTCCAGTTATAAAATAAATAAAACATGGGGATCTAACGTACACCATGGTGACTATAGTTAATAATACTGTATTGTATATTGGAAAGTTGTTAACAGAGTAGAACTTAAAAGTTCCCATCACAAGAAAAAAAATTTTGTAGCTATATATTGTGACTGATGTTAACTAGACTTATTGTGGTGCTCACTTCACAATATATACAGATACCAAAGCATTATGTTGTACACTTGAAACTAACATAATGTTATATATCAATTACACCTCAATAAAAAATTTTAATTTAAAATAATAATAATAATAATTCCTAATTCATAAGGTTGTTGCGTAAGCTAAGGAGAAACCACATGCAACATGTTGAACACAGTCCCTGTGATACAGCAGAAGGTCAACAAAGGGCAACTACTGTTACTCCCTAACCTTATTACACTTTGTCCCTCAAATATAAGAAGAACCCAATCTTAGCAATGAGCAAGTCATTCACAAGCTTCTCAGAATTATATGAAGTAGGGTATGTACTATTCACAAATGAAATGTAATGGGCTGGCCTGGTGGTGTAGTGGTTAAGTGCATGAGCTCCACTTCAGCAGCCCAGGGTTCACCGGTTCTGATCCCAGGCACCAACTTATGCACTGCTTATCAAGCCATGCTGTGCCAGGCAGCCCACATATAAAGCAGAGGAGGACAGGCACGGATGTTAGCTCAGGGACAGTCTTCCTCAGCAAAAAGAGTATGGCAGCAGATGTTAGCTCAGGGCTAATCTTCCTCAAAAGAAAAGGAACATAGTAAAAGTAAAATAAAATACAAAACCAAACCATCAATCAGATAAAAGATTTCAGAATCCTGCTTTTCCTCCCATATCTATTCTGGTTGGATTTGTTAACAATCTGTATTCCTTTATCAACAATATGAATCCTATTATTTTTCGGGGGGTCCTAACATTGCTAGTGGGGTTCTGTTACTTATTTGTTTTGATGGCTAACTGGGCAAGGATAATTGTCATCACTGCTTGAAAACCAAAAAGAAATCCAAGAAGAAGGACCATTTTAATGAAACGTTGTAACTGTTCCACCCATCTCAACAGTTGATTAGACCCCATGTTAGATCATCTATTATCACAACAGATTTTCACATTACTGCACCCCTCCCTTTGCAAAAAATACATGCGTTAATGAGCAAAACTCCAGACCGACAAAGAACGAAATGTTCTTTAGAGACACCAAAACTCAAAACTTGGTGCTCCCAGTAAGGATCCTCGGGGAGATGGGAGGTGGATGGGTTTCACTGCGAGAGAAAATGAACAGCATCGGAAACTGTTCCCTCCGTAAACAAGCCTAGAGATGAGCCCTGTGGGGCTAGGAGCGGAGAGGGGAGGGCCACGTGGGCCGGGAAGCAAGAGAGGAAGGCGGCGGCAACTGTAGGCTGAGGAAGGGTCTGCCCCGGGGGAGAGGAGAGTCGGAGCCGAACGCCACCCCGAGAGCGCAGGCGGACAGAAGTGGCCACTCAGCCAAGTCCCCAGGAAGGACCGGTTTAGCCTCAGGATGGATGGACTGAGGGGAATGTGTACCCGGCCGACCGAAGAAAGACGAGGGTAGGGGCGCGTTCTCGGTCGCCTTCAGATCGGGACGCTGCTGTCCCCGCAGCCATCCTGGCGAAGAAGGAGAGAAAGGCAGAGACCCAACAGGGAGCGCACAGGTTACCTGTCTCAGCCGCCTGCCCACCGGTCTCCACTTCCGCAGACTTGGGGTTACCACGGGCTACCCGGGCACGCGCAGAGTGACGTCATCCACGCGCGCCCGGCCGCCGTCTGCCTGGCCCGCCCCCTTGGGAGGAGCTGGGCTGGGCCGCTGCGGGGAGGTCTGCGCAGGCGCGGGGCTGCGGCGGGCCTGGGACCGCGCCAAGAGCCTCATTTGTTTGGGGTGTTGTAGGGCTGCCCTGTTACCAAACAAAATACTCCTAATTGCAAAATCTTGTGGACACTTAATTAAAAAAAATGTAATTGAAATACAAAAGTGCCTTTTCTATTCCTTGCTTTACTCTGCCTCTGCTATTACTGTTGTTTACATACTCATTTGTTCCACCACAATTTATTCAAGTCCTACTGTGCACCAGGAAAACCCTGTTACAGAATCTAGGGTACAGCGATAAACAAAAGAGACACTGTGCCTACCCGCATGGAGATTACCTTCTAGTTGGGAAAGCAAACATTGACTAACTCAACAAATACATATGCATTCGTACAGATGACAAGTGTGTGGAAGGAAAAGAATAAGTTGCTCAGAAACTGAAGGGGGGAGGGGTGCCCCTTTAGTGTGAAATATCAAAAAAACACCCCCTGAAGAGGATCATTGAACCGAGAAGAGAAAAAGCCAGCTCTGTAAAGATCTGGAGGAAGAGCAACCAAGAGAAGAATCAACATGTTGGAAAGCTATGGGGAGGGGACAGAATGCGGTGGTGCCCTTGAGGAAGTGAGAAAGTAGACTAGGGGAAGAATAGAAAATGGGATCAACAAGGCAAGGAGAGTCCTCCTCTTGCGGAGCCTTTCTAAGTCATTGTAAGAGGCTTGGATTTTCAGCGTAATGGGAAGTCAGTGAAGGGTTTTAAACGCATGAGTGACAAGATCTGGTTTTATAAGCTCACACTGGCTACTGTGCATACAATGAAATATTGGGAGGCAAGAAAGGATACAGAAAGAACAATGGCTTTTGTGATGACCAAGTAAGAAATGACGGAGAGAAGTGAACAAATTTAAGAAATAATTTGGAGGTAGATATGACGGACTTGGAGATGGATTAGATAAGAGTGATAAGCAAAAGAAAGGAGTCAAAAATGAGTCCTATATTTTGGGCCTGAACAAACAGCGTAATAATACAGTGTCAACTTTAAAAATAAAACAGGCAGTTATTTTATCAGTGAAACGAGTTTATTTAGGATTAGCCAAAGAATTTTAACTCAGGATATACATACTGTGGCAGACCATAGGCAAATCCAACAATCAAAGGAGAGAAATGTTATTTTGTAGAGAATAAGGAGGAAATTGGGACCGGTTGTTTTGAATGAAAGACCATTGGAGAAAAACAAGAGTTCCGGGTGGTGATGGTTTCTCATTGGCTGAGTCGCTGCGGTAGTCGATTTCTGTTTGAGATGCAATGTACATTTCTTCCTGTAATTGATGATTCTTTCCTGTTGACTTCTTTGTTTTGGGGTCTGTAATTAACGATCTTCCTGTTGAGCACTTCTTTCTGTTGGGGTCTGTAACTGACCGTCTTTCCTACAATTGACCTCAAGCAGTACTGCATAGGAGCTTCCCCTTCAAGCCTCTCGACTCCATTTTAAATGAGGTTTCCCTTTATTAATCTTCATATTTCCCCTTTTGATCAAAATCTTTCTCCAAAAAAGATCAAGAGTTGGGTTCTCTGCACATAGTGGTTTTGTCCCTCAGTGCAGCAAGGACCTTTCCTAGTTGTCAAGTCCCACATTGGAGAGAAGGTGCATAGTGGTGGGAAACCATTTAGGCCACATTTGAGTAACAAAAACGGCCAGAAGGGAGAACTCTCAGGCATCTCTTATTCAAAGTTTGTATTTGTCAGAGATCATAAGCATTGGAAATCATTTCAAATTGTTGAGCTAACATCACCTTCTTAGGTACAGCATGTTTACAAAGGTTTGACAGGCAATAGATACAGAGTTGAACAACAAGTACACAAAGCAGGATTAAGAACAGCACAAGAAGCCCAGTTTGTATGACAGTTCTAAACCAGGAGCCCAGACCTGAGGGTAACCAGCTGAACAAATCAAGACAGTGGATTATTGGGTGGATTTTATTGCAGCAAGTGTGCTTGCTCTCTAATTCAATGTATTGGGTCCCTGCTTCCCCAGAGGTCTATCCATGTGCAGCAGGAGGTATTTGTTACTGCACAGACACCTCCCCGTTCAGCAAGTAGTTAATCAAGAGCTATACAGTTATCTGAAACTACCCTGGCCAATGAGTTAAGTGACTGTTTTTGGGTGGCAACTGCTTTGGCTGTGGATCGGCCAACTCTTCTAGTGTTAGGGAGAGATTTCTCATCACTTGTTCATTGGCACTTACTCCAATCCACGAAAAGACAGCTCTCCCTGTGGAGGCAAACCCAAAATCATACACACCTCCCAGAAGTTCTCATTTGAGGCGATTATAGAAATTTAGTGGAACTGACCAATGAGAGGCTTCTAATTGGTTATGCAGGGAGAATAGGGTGGTGAATATGGCAAGGGCACACTGTCCTCGTACTCTCCAGCTGTCAAGGCAATGAGATACCTAAGCATAATGGCTATTGTCAGAGCCTCTGCATATGAAAATGTAAGCAGGAGGTATACACAAGCCTCCCACATAAGTAACAGTATCTGTGGACCCATTCACTGGCATAGAGGTATTAGCACCATTTCACCAAGGCTCAGACATTATGTTGTTACATATTGAGTGGTTTCCTAAATATGTATTTATTGCCTAAATATATTAACAAGTGTACAAATGATACGGTTTACATTAGCCGTGTTACAAAATTTATCATACAAATGTTCATAAAATCTTGCTTTCCCTCCCGAGGTTGGGTTAAATTAAAGCAAGGAACAAAATTAGGTGGGCTTAGCACCCTGACTTTATAAAATGGGCCTGCATAACAATTTAAACATACAATGGCATCTGGGATCCCACTGAAATTACTTATAGGGTGAACTAAGGGGTCATTATTGTCCTGAACAGATCACGGTTTCTGATGGCAAATCCAGCGATCAGAGGTTTCACTTTTTTTCAAGGGATTGGGAAATGCAGAGAAGGGCATTGTCCTTCCATAAAAGAGAAGGAGGAAACAAAGTGAGAGAGAGCAGTGAAAGAAAAGTATACAGGGGGCCGGCCCGGTGGCGCAGCGGTTAAGTTCGCACGTTCCACTTCTCGGCGGCCCGGGGTTCGCTGGTTCGGATCCCGGGTGCGGACGTGGCACTGCTTGGCAGCCATGCTGTGGTAGGCGTCCCACGTATAAACTAGAGGAAGATGGGCACGGATGTTAGCTCAGAGCCAGGCTTCCTCAGCAAAAAGAGGAGGACTGGCAGTAGTTAGCTGAGGGCTAATCTTCCTCCAAAAAAAAAAAAGAAAAAAAAAAAAAAAAGAAAAGTATACAGGCCTGGTCCAGGCATCTTGGGCAAGCTGTCTGCCTCAGACGTCAGCTGTCTCCCTTCCTAGCCAATTTGATTTGGAGTCCCCCAGCGTTTGTACAGGGCTAGACATCAGGTGAAGCCTTCTTTAGCTGTGAGATCTGTACACAAGGCTCGAGTCCCGGAAGTGTGGCTGCCAGCTGGGTGATGAGGAGGACCTAGCATAATGCCTTCCAAGGAGATTTCAAGGGCAGCAAAAATGAGAAATGTTAGTTTGCAGTATCACAGCCAGACATTGAAGGAAACTAGAAGAATTTAGGATCCAGTCTAGCTTACAGGTATGTAACAAAACCCTAAAGACAATTAATAGGACTAGAATTTAATATCTACCAAGGTGAAAACATAATTTCTCTCTCCACAATTACCACCATTTTTATTAAAGATAATCATAGTAAAACAAATTTGTTTGTATTAAACTTGGCCTGATTAGTTATATAAATGTAGCAAAAATAGTGATTGAACATATAAGCTTTATTAAAGATTGCTTTGCTGAAACCTTGTAATCAAGTACTAGGCCAGTTTTTCCAAGCGGTTCCTTAAAGCTGTCTGGTCATTTCTAGCCTATGTACATCTTTCTTAAATAAGACATTCTAGTCAAAGCCTTGGTAATGTAGCCAGCATTTCCAATTGTGTCCTGTTACAAGAAGAACATTGAGTATATGCAAATACATAGATTGCCATGAAAAAAATACTTAAGAGTTTCCAAATTTTGGAGGGATCAGGTAGAGAGAAAAAGATAAATGCGTTAATCCTTGTTGTAATATTTTCGCAAAGGAGAGGAGAAAAGGGATCATTTAAATCCAGTTCAATGTGCTAATCTTGACGTTGTCAAACACCTGCATTCTAGAGTATTTCTCAAGATCTTTTCCATGAATTTCTCTGAAGATAAAATATATTTGCAAAAGCACTAGTGTAAAATAACAACTGTCTGTAAATGACAGAAGACTTAAGAATAGCAATGGTTAAAGATCTGATGAAGGTCCATATAATGGTAAATAAACGTATATAAATTTTCTAGGCATATTACTTAAAGGTAAAGAAGATTTCACAATCTGTTATCAAAAGCTGACTGAGAAAACCTTGTCCTTCTAACAGAAAAGAAAGCCAAATTTTAATTTTGCATCAGTTTATTTTGGTATTAAAATTCTTTTTAATAATTTCTTCTTAATCTTAGCCAGCTTGAACAGACATTAAAATTCTTTTTCCAAGATTCTTTTCAACAAAGCTTATACACTTTTTTTTTACATTTAGATTTTGTCCTGTGTTTTCCTCTTTCCCATTCCAAAATAACCAGCCTCTCTGTAGGACAAAATTATTTTCTTTTCCCTCAACAAAATGCATTTTCATTCTTTATACCTTCTTTTATCAAAACACACATCCTACTTTCCATGCATACTGAGATATTTCCCTTATTATTACATATATTGATTAGAATTCTTAATCCCTAGAATCCTTAATTCACAGTGAAAAACTAAGAAGTAAGTAGTTGTGAGCTATAATTAGTATTTTGTGGCTTGGAGAACTTATAAATACCTTTTATAAGTTTCTAGAAATGTGTCTTTTTTTCATAGAAGATTTCTCAATGTGGCACAAAACATGTTCACTAGTGGACTCAAATATCTTTGTTTCTCTGCAATAGGAAGCCGAAAGTAGATAAACCTATGTGCAGTAATTAATGTTCACATTATTTAGAAATGATTTAGATATGCAATGACCATCAATTATTCAGTTTAACTTAGTATAAACTTTTATCTTATTTATATTTATTTAAATTACTTGCTTTTAATAATCATACTTGGATTTAACATTAAATAACCAACCATTATCTTAAGTTACTTTCTCGTTGACAAATTTTGTCAGAGAGATAACATGAGCTTATATAAACTCAGGTAGAATGAAAATTGTATGTCTGCCTTATATTCAGCATTGATAATTCTGAAGACATACCTATTTCAATTAAACCAACAACCTAAAGCTAGCTTTTATTTACTAAAAATTGATCCTACATCACATAAACTTGAAAACAATTGGGTTAGTTTCCATTATATTTTTGAGGTTTAGGAATAGTTAATTCATAACTGCATAATTTCAAGCCAATTAAGTAAAGCTCTTTTACAAATCAACCTTAGCAATACCATCCAGAGGCAGAAAAATATCACATACATACATAGACACACATAACATATAGGCAGATGCAGAGCCCTCATAGCTTTTGTTTTAAAATTTTTAGCCATATCTCAGGTACAAAGTTCAAAGGAATAATTGGGTCCAAACTGTGTTTCTTGCAGATGGACTAAGTTAAGGTTACTTGCTCAGATGGCCAAAATTTCAGCACTAGAGGGGATGCACAAGGGAAGGACGAAGATGACACCAGAGGGGGGCCCAAGAGTAAGACAAAGAAAATGCGAGGAGGGAAAGAGAGGCCTCAGAAGCCATTTTGTCTTCCCTCAGTGTTTTAGTTGCTCTGGCTGGTTTAGATGTGACATCTTGTAGTGAGGTGATCTTAGAGTTTTGTGCTTTTTTGGATCCTTCAGGTACCAATTAAAGTAAACATATCATTCATTTTCCTTAATTTTAGAGCCATGGTCTACCAATTTGGTTTTAAGAAAAGCAAGTGTGGGGAGATTGAAAATTCCCTGTAATAGCCATTGTAATTCCAGACTACTCTTGATTAGTTTGGACAATTTAGTGAAAAATGCACATGTAGGGAGCTCAAACATAAACCTGGCCAGACTCCCTAAAGGAAAGTGTCCCTCAGAACATTTAGATGACTGGGATCCAATTTCTGAAATTTCCTCTGAAAATCCAAGAAATTTGCTAGAGTCCTAGCCCTGATCCCTGAAGAAATCTAAAAAAAAAAAAAAGAAAAGAAAGAAAAGTAGCTGGATTCCCAGTCCTGATTCCAAAAGGAATCTGAAAACCAAATAAGAGTCCTAGATTTCAGCAAGCCCCAAAAGGAACTGTGCTACCTTCAGAAAACAACTGAATACTTTCCAAGAATGATGTCTTGAACCTAAGGACAGAGCCTTGAACCTGGAGGACAAAGTCCCTCCCTGGAAAGAACAAAGTGATTCCTGATCCTGAATAAAGTCCAAGAGTTCAGAACACAAAGGGAGCAGAGCTTGAAATCTGAGAGGAGACTCACCAAACCAAAAGTAGGTGGCAACTCATGGAAGCAATGAGCACAAGGGGCTCAGAGAAGGTACATCACTCCATTCCAGGGGCCATTGTCTCTCAGGCGTCGCCTCCTTTGAATCTCACTTTCAGACACCATATATGTCAACCGTAAAAATAAAACTGCCCTGAGGAGGGACATCAGCATCATGGCAGAGTGAGCTCTCCCTCTGATCTCTCCCTCCACCATACAACAAAAAAGACATTCATACTCCAACAGAGGACATCCACACAACACAAAAGGCGTCTGAGAGATCCACACAGCCACGTGATGGAGGGCAGAGAGGCTGGAGCCCCATTGGACGAGGTGGAACAGGGTAAGAGAAAACTTCTCTCCTCTAAAGACTGGGCTCCAGGACTGCGTGTGGCCTCCAAAAGGGAAGGAACAGGGGAGGGGATGTTCATTCTTGGAAACATCAAAGATCCCCAAGGGCCCTCACAGCCTATGGGAAAGCCCCTACCAAGGTGAAAGCTCACATGGAGGTGACCTTATCAAGCCAACACCCCAGGAAAGCAGATAGCCAGGCAGAGCGAGAAAACCCCAAGAGCATGCAGAAGAAAGTGCCCCTCCCCTCAGCTGCCCAGCACTAGCTCCAGTGCCTGGGATCACAGGGGATTGCAGAGGGCTCAGAATACGTGGCTCTTGAACCCTACCCAAGTGGCGAGCGGTGATAACTGTAACCAAATAAGCCCACAATGTGCAAAAACAGATCCACGCCCTCTAGCAATATCAAAAATTATATTAAATCTCCAGACCAGAGAGAAAATGACAAGTACACAGAAATCAGTCCCGAAGACAGAGAAATATGTAATGTAAATGACAGAGAATTCAAAATAGCTATCAACAAAAAGCTCAATGAGATAAAAGAGAATGTAGAGAAACAATTGAACGAATTCAGGAGCGACCTCACAAAAGAGATTGAAACTATAAAGAAGAACCAATCAGAAATATTGGAGACGAAAGACACAATCAATGAGATAAAACAAAACATGGATTCCCTGAATGCTCAAGCAGACATCATAGAGGAGCGAATCAGCATAATTGAGGACAGAGATATTGAAATGCTCCAGACAGAGGAGGAGGGAGAACTAAGACTAAAAAGAAATGAAGAAAGTCTCCAAGAATTATCCAACTCAATTAGGAAATGTAACATAAGAATTACAGGTATTCCAGAGGGAGAAGAGAAGGAGACTGGAGCAGAAAGCTTGTTCAAAGAAATAATAGCAGAGAACTTCCCAAACCTAGGGAAGGAGATGGAAACCCATGTGGAAGAGACTATCAGATATGCTAAATATGTCAATGTAAAAAAGACCTACTGCAAGGCATATGGTAGTGAAACTGGCAAAAGTGAATGACAAAGAAAAAATACTAAGGACAGCAAGGCAGAAGAAAATAACCTACAAAGGAACCCCTATCAGGCTTTCAGCAGATTTATCTGCAGATACCTTACAGGCTAGGAGACACTGGAATGACATATTCAAATCTTTGAAGGACAAACACTGTCAACCAAGAATACTCTATCCAGCAAAAATCTCCTTCAGATATGATGCAGAAATAAAAGCTTACCCAGATAAACAAAAGCTAAGGGAGTTTATAGCCATGAGATGCATGCCCCCCCCCCACACACACACACACAAGAAATCCTCAAGAAGGCCCTCATACCTGAAAAAAAGGGGAGAAAAGGTTTACAAAACATGGAGTAAGGAAATAAATAGGTAGACAAAATCAGAAAATTGTAGTTATACATCAGAACAGGTTAGCAAATACTCAAGTATAACATTAAAGATAAAGGGAAGGAAAACACTAAAAACAAAGATAATCTTGTCATTTTAACCACAAACTCACAACACAAGATGGAATAAGATGTGAGAGAAACAACTTAGGAGGGGAAGAGGAAGGGACTGAACTGGTTTAGTCTAAGGAAATAAGAGGCTATCAGAAAATGACTATCTTATCTATGAGATTTTGAATACAAACCTCATGGTAACCACTAAACAAAAAAGCAGAATGGAGACACAAATAATAAATAAGGAGAAGACAAAGAAACACAACATAAACGACTACCTAACTCATTTGGTAGACAGAAACACGTGGGATGAGAAACAAAGGAAATGCAGAAGAACTGGAGAGTGGTAAAATGGCAGCCCTCATATATCTATAATCACCCTAAATGTAAATGGATTGAATTCTCCAATAAAAAGAAACAGAGTGGCGAGATGGATTAAAGAACAAGACCCAACAACATGCTGCCTCCAGGAAACACATCTCAGCTCCAGCAACAAACACAGGCTCAGAGTGAAGGGATGGAAGACGATACTCCAAGCTAATGGCAAACAAAAGGTAGCAGGTGTTGCAATACTTATATCAGACAAAGTAGACTTCAAGATAAGACAGGGAAAGAGACAAAGAGGGGCAGTATATAATAATTAAAGAGACACTCCACCAAGAAGACATAACACTTATTAATATCTATGCACCCAACATAGGAGCAATAAAGTACATATAACAACTATTAACAAATCTAAAAGAAGACATTAACAATAACACAATAATAGTTGGGGACCTCAACACCCCACTCACATCAGTGGATAGATCATCCAGACAGAAAATCAACAAAGAAACAGTGGAATTAAATCAAAAGCTAGGCCAGTTGGACTCAATAGACATACAGAGAAAGCTCCATCCCCAAACAGCAGAATACACATTCTTCTCAAGTGTGCATGGAACATTCTCAAGGATAGACCATGTGTTGGGAAACAAGGCAGGCCTCAATAAATTTAAGAGGATTGAAGTAACAGCAAGCATTGATCACAATGCTATGAAGTTGGAATTAATTACAAGAAAAAAGCTGAGAAAGGGACAAAGATGTGGAGACTAAACAACATGTTATTGAACAACCAATGGATCATTGAAGAAATTAAAGGAGAAATCAAAAAATATTTAGAGACAAATGAAAATGAAAACATACCATACCAACTCATATGGGAGGCAGCAAAAGCAGTCCTAAGAGGGAAATTTATCACAATACAGGCTCACCTTAGCAAACAAGAAAAATCCCAAATCAGCTCAATCGCAAACTACACCTAACTGAATTAGAAAAAAAGAACAAAGGCTAAAGTCAGCAGAAGGAGAGAAATTATAAAAATCAGAGCAGAAATAAATGCTATTGAAACAAAAAAGGCAGTAGAAAGGATCAATGAAACAAAGAGCTGATTCTTTGAGAAGATAAACAAAATTGACAAACCCCTAGCCAGACTTACAAAGAAAAAGAGAGAAAGCTCAGATAAATAAAATTAGAAATGAAAGAGGAGAAATAACAATGGATACCACAGAAATACAAAGGATTATAAGAGAATACTACAAAAAGCTATATGCCAACAAATGGACAATCACGAAGAAATGGATAAATTCTTACAACCTCCCAAAGCTGAATCAAGAAGGAATAGATAATCTGAATAGGCCAATCATAAGTAAAGAGGTTGAAATAGTAATCAAAAGCATCCCAAAGAATAAGAGCCCAGGACCAGACAGCTTCCCTGGAGAATTCTACCAAACTTTCAGAGAGGATTTAATACCTATTCTTCTCAAGCTATTTCAAAAAATTAGGGAAGATGGAATGCTTCTTAACACATTCTATGAGGCCAACATCACTCTGCTACCAAAGCCTGACAAAGACAGCACAAAATAGGAAAACTACATGCCAATATCACTGTTGAACATAGATGCAAAAATCCTCAACAAAATATTGACAACCCCAATACAGCAATACATCAGAAAGATCATACATTGTGGTCAAGTGGATTTATACCAGGGACACAGGGATGGTTCAATACCTGCAAATCAGTCAATGTGATACACCACATCAACAAAATGAGGAATAAAAACCACATGATCCTCTCAATAGATGCAGAGAAAGCATTTGACAAGATCCAACAGCCATCTTTGATAAAAACTCTTAACAAAATGGGGATAGAAGGAAATTACCTCAACATAATAAAAGACATATATAACAAACCCACAGCCAACATCACACTCAATGGGCAAAAACTAAATGCCATCCCTCTGAGAACAGGAACAAGACAAGGATGCCCACTATCACCACTCTTATTCGACATAATACTGGAGGTTTTGGCTAGAGCAATTAGGCAAGAGAAAGGAATAAAAGGAATCCAAATAGGGAGGGAAGAAGTGAAACTCTCGCTGTTTGCAGATGACACGATCTCATATATAGAAAACCCTAAAGAATTCGTCGGAAAACTACTAGAAATAATTAACAACTACAGTAAAGCTGCAAGGTACAAAATCAACTTACAAAAATTAGTTGCATTTCTATACTCTAATAACAACCTTACTGAAAGAGAACTCAAGGATACAATTCCATTTATAATCACAACAAAAACAATAAAGTATCTGGGAATAAATTTATCCAAGGAAGTGAAGGGCTTATACAATGAAAACTATAAGACATTGTTGAAAGAAATAGATGATGACATAAAGAGATGGAAAGAGGTTCCATGCACATGGACTGGAAGAATAAAAATAGAGTGTCCATACTACCTAAATCCTAATCAGAATCCCAATGACATTCTTCATGGAAATAGAACAAAGAATCCTAAAATTTATATGGGGCAACCAAAGCGCACAAATTGCTAAAGCAATCCTGAGAAAAGAGAACAAAGCTGGAGGCATCACAATCCACTACTTCAAAATGTACTAAAAAGCTATAGTGATCAAAACAGCAGGGTACTGGTATAAAAACAGGCACACAGATCAATGGAAAAGAACTGAAAGCCCAGAAATAAAACCACACGTCTACAGACAGCTAATCTTTGACAAAGGAGCCAAGAACATGCAATGGAGAAAAGACAGTCTCTTCAATAAATGGTGCTGGGAAATCTAGACAACCACTTGCAAAAGAATGAAAGTAGACAATTATCTCACACCACGCACAAAAATAAACTCAAAATGGATCAAAGACTTGAAGTCCTGAAACCATAAAACTCCTCGAAGATAATATAGATAGTACACTCTTTGACATAGAACTTAAAAGGATCTTTTTGGATACCATGTCTTCTCAGACAAGGGAAACAAAAGAAAAAAATAAACAAGTGGGACTCCATCAGACTGAAGAGCTTCTGCAAGGCAAAAGAAACTAGGATCAAAACAAAAAGACAGCCCACTAATTGGGAAAAAATTTTGGCAAATCATATATCCGACAAGGGGTTAATCTCCACAATATATAAGGAACTCACACAACCGAACAACAAAAAGACAAACAGCCCAATCAGAAGATGGGCAGAGGATATGAACAGACATTTTTCCAAAGAAGATACACAGATGGCCAATAGACACATGAAAAGATGTTCAGCATCACTAATCATCAGGGAAATGCGAATCAAAAGTACACTAAGGTATCACCTTATGCCTGTTACAATGGCTATAATCACTAAGACTAAAAATAACAAATGTTGGAGAGGGTGTGGAGAAAAAGGAACCCTCATACACTGCTGGTAGGAATGCAAACTGGTGCAGCCACTATGGAAAACAGTATGGAGATTCCTCAAAAAATGAAAAACAGAAATACCATATGACCCAGCTATCCCACTACTGCGCATCTACCTAAACAACTTGCAATCAACAATCCAAAGTGACATATGTACCCCATGTTCATTGCAGCACTATTCACAATAGCCAAGACATGGAAGCAACCCAAATGCCCATTGGCCAATGATTGGATAAAGAAGATGTGGTATACACACACACACACACACACACACAATGGAATACTACTCAGCCATAAAAAAGACAAAATCATCTCATTTGCAACAACATGGAAGGACCTGGAGGGCATTATGCTAAGCAAAATAAGCCAGACTGAGAAAGACAAACATCATATGATTTCACTCATATGTAGAAGATAAACACAAGGACAAAGAGAACAGCTCAGTGGTTACCAGGGGAAGGGGGTTTGGGGTTGGTACAGGGGTGAAGGGGAGCACTTATATGGTGACAGACAAGAAATAACATACAACAGAAATTTCACAATGATGTAAACTATTATAAACACAATAATTAATTAATTAATTAGCCCATGATTTTACCTGTGAAATGAGGTTATTCTGGAATAGCCAAAGAATTGCAATTCGGGATATGCATACTATGGCAGACTATAGGCAAATCCAACAATCAAAGGAGAGGAATGTTATTTTATATAGAAAAAGAAGAAATGCAGGGGGGTTGTTTTGAATGAAAGTCCACTGGAGAAAAACAAGAGTTCAGGGTAGTGATGGTTTCTCATTGGCTGAGTTGCTGGGATAGTCAATTTCTGTTTGAGATGCAGTGTGCATTTCTTCCTGTAGTTGATGATTCTTTCCTGTTGACTTCTTTCTGTTGGGGTCTATAAGTGACTCTCTTTGCTGCAATTTTCCTCTAGCGGTACTGCCTCCTTCTGGCCTCCCAACTCCATTTTAAATGAATTTCCTTTTATTAATTTTTACAACAGCTAAAACAATTTCTTATATTTCACAAGATTTACTCCTCATCCTTTCAACCCTGATCCCTTTGCTTCTTTGTTACCAAGCCCCTTGGTTCTCTTCTTACCTCTCTGGCCGTCTCCCCTCAGTCCCCCTCGATCTTCTTCTGCTACATCGGAGGCTGCAAACCTAAAAGCCTACAGTGCTCAGGCAGCGAACACAAAGGAGTGAAGCCTGGGCACAGAGACGATGGAGAACTGGAGTTCATGGTCCCTACCCAGCTATAGCTGATTTTTGCCCACCAGGAATGCCAGCCCACTGATTTCAAATCCTCTCATTTTTAAAGAGAAAGCAATATACAGAAACTTACATGAAATCTCCCAAATTTTAAATGTTGGTTACTAATTCAAATTTTGTTCCACTTTTATTTGGGACCAAACAAAACACATCTGCATGCCACAACTTTGCCTCTTTGGTGGCTATTTTCCCAGGGTGATGAGTTTGTCTACTCTCATGTGACCACCAGCTGTAAGCTAACTCCCAAGCCTCTCTGTCCTCTCCAATCTTTTAAAATGTTCTTATCGAAGTACTCAAACTCCACTTAGGTGTCCAGCTGGCATCTCAAACTTGACGTTTAAAACTGAACTCACTGTCTAACTCCATCTCCAAACCCAGCCTACTCAAGTATTCTCCAACTCGGTTAACAGCAACATCTACCAGACGCCCAAGCCTGAAAACCAGGATCCTCCAGACTTCTCCCTCTCCTTCATTCCACAAGTCCAGCCAAACATGTCCTGACCTTAACCTCCTGCACATTTATTACATCTGCCCATCGCCTCCATCTTAGCTCATCACTGCCTTTGCTCAAGCCTTCCTTATCTCTCTTTGGGCAAGTCTCCTGACGTCTCTGCTCCTCACTTTTCTCACTTGTAAAATGAGAGGATTGCAGGAGGTGATTCTAAAGATCTGTTCTATTTGTAAAATTCTGTTTTATAAAGCCACCAAACATCTCAGAATAGTTGCCTAGAAACTTTTGTGGGGTTTTCCTATCTTTTATTTATTTATTTTTTGGTGAGGAAGATTCACTCTGAGCTAACATCTGTTGCCAATCGTCCTCTTTTTTTTTTTTTTTTTTTTTTGCTTGAGGAAGATTAGCCCTGAGCTAATATCTGTACCAATCTTCCTCTATTTTGTATGTTGGTTGCTGTTACAGCACAGCTTGATGACTGGTGTTGGTCTGCTCAAGGGATCTGAACCCACAAACCCTGCGGCCAAAGCGGAGTGCATTGGACTTAAGCACGATGCCACAGGGCTGGCCCATTTTTTTCCTATTTTAATGCCAAAGATACTGTGACCAGGTTGACAGGAAAAACTGGACTTGATAGAAGTAGTCAATAAAAAATGAAATTAACAGTGGTTAAAACTGGAAACAGTTTTGTATGCAATAAAAACTGACTGAAAAATAGCTGCTGATTGGTAACACTGAAAACTGGAAGAACTGAGAAGAACAGACACGGTAAAATTTGTCATTTATTAAAAGTTGATGGAAAAACCAAATTTTCTTGACCTAATTTAGTTCTACAAAATTTGTGCAGAAAAAAAATTGGTCTTCGTTAATTAACCAAAAAAGAAAGCTCATAATGTCGGAAGCTCTAATGGCTATAACTTTTCATGAAGAGAAAAAAATAATACTGAATTATAACTTTAGTGTAAAGTTTATGTATAAAAGATCTAGGTTTGATTCCAATGAAAATAATTTTAGTAAAATAGAAAAACAAGAAACAGTTTAATTGTAATATAAAATTGATCAGGTCATTATATTGGCATAACAAAATTTGCTCCAGAAAATATTTTTTTATATATTAAAAAGTTTAATATAGTATTTTAAAGATTTCAAGTAGAATTTTGAAACTTGGATTGAAGTCAAGAGCGTGGTAATTTCTGATATTAACAAGTTATAAAAAGTTCATTTACATGCAAGAGTTTTCTCATTTTGATGATTTAGGATAAAAAAGACTCAGAAAACTGGGAAAATGCGTACTTAAAACTCTGTATATGGCAGTTAAAACAAACAAGGAGAGCCAAGACAGGAAACCACTTGATATGAGCCATCTTGTTTTTCTGCGTCATCCTTACAGTACAAATCATGACCACGCTTCAGCCGACACTTTATATTGTTTTGTTTGTACTCATAAAAGATCCCCTTCCATTGTCTTTCTTTCTTTCTATCTTTTTTCTCATGGTTATGTAGGAAAACTCACATTTTACAAAGTAAATTATTATGAACAAATGTAATTTTTAAAAATAAACTGATTTCTAGGATTTGATTCTGGTTTACGTCAAAAATGGTGTGTGTTCTGTGAAAGTTTTTTGCACAACAGTTAAAACTATAATTACATAAGTGCCATCTTTCCTACAGAGAAGATGCTTTGGTTTAAATCTGAAATATTTAAAAATCCTGATTTTTTTTTAAGATTTTATTTTTTTTCCTTTTTCTCTCCAAAGTCCCCCGGTACATAGTTGTATATTCTTCATTGTGGGTCCTTCTAGTTGTGGCGTGTAGGACACTGCCTCAGCGTGGTTTGATGAGCAGTGCCATGTCCGCGCCCAGGATTTGAACCAACGAAACACTGGGCCGCCTGCAGCAGAGCGTGCGAACTTAACCACTCGGCCACAGGGCCAGCCTCTAAAACTCCTGATATTTTTATGTCAGTTTCTCATACCCCAAAATACATTTAAAAAGGTAAACCTTAACTTATTTTGTATTCTTGATACACAAACACAGCAATGTCATAAATGTTCCATTTTCAAACATGATTTGGCAAATGTCAACAAACTTTCACTTTTCACAGAAAAATAGGTCAAAAATGAATATTTAAAGAATCAAAACTCTTTTTTTACTCTCTATCTCTAGTTCTGCTTTCATAGCTTCAGTCTTCAGACATTTTTAAACACAGAATTTATCTTTACATAGAAAAGAATACATGAACTCGTAAATGTGAAATATCCAGGCCAGCAAACTAAGGTAAAGTCTGCCCCAGCCCCATTTTTGGCTTATCTTAATTTGCATATTACCTCTTAAAGATAAATCTCAAAAGTCTATCAAGAAGTTTCTCTCAAAAGAACAGTATTTTGATTCAATCCCAAGAGTGTTCAGGAAGTTTTATTTCTAATGTTACTATAATCCATTTAAAAAGTAGTTTTCTAGAAAATAACTTTTTTGATGAAAATTATTCATGTAAGTATAATTGTGATGTGAGTGTACACGTTCATCTACAAAAAATCAACATTTCAGAGAATCAAAGTGACATAGTTAACATCTTGTTTTCATTCAATAGCTCCTGAAAATTCTTAGTCTTTCAGTTCTAAAACTCATGAGTGGATTGAAGTCAAGAGCGTTTATTCATGCCACAGGCAGATATATTTTCCTAAGGCCTGCATAACTGGAGTACGTATAGCCTGGCTTCAGATATGCTTTTCGTTAATGACTATTTTTCCCTCTGATACTATCAGCTCCATGAAATCTGTGCATATCCCCACTGAGATTTAATGCACTGGATTCAATTTCAGAAGAATTTCTGACTTGGCTCAGGTGAACTGAGCACAATAGAGGAGGGGAAGACAGGCTGCAGGCTGCCCCTCAAGGTGCAGCTCTTTTCTTCACAGTAGTAGAACTCTCACATTTTAGATAATAGAATATCCTATCCTAGCTGACCCATGGCCACTCAAAATAAAGACAAGATTTTCCAGCCTCCCTTGCAGCTAGATGTGGCCATGTGACTAAGTGCTGGCTAAGGGCAGGAAGAGTAAGTATAATGTGGAACCCTCCTTGTGAAAGACATGGGACATAAGTTTGTCTTCTTCCCATCCTCCTTTTTGTTGACTGGAATGCAGATGTGTTGGTTACTCCTGTACTAGCCATCTTGGGTTATAATTCAACCTTCAGAACCTTACAGGAAGGCAACGAGATAGAGTCGGGATCCCTGAGGACTCTGTGGACCCCCACCACATCAGCTCTCCACTGTCAACTTCTGCACTTGTACCAAGAGAAGTAAGCTGCTCTCTTTTCTAAGTCACTTTATTTTCAGTCTGTTTCTTCTACCAAACCTGACTGATATAATGCCTAGGAACCAAAAGAAAAATACACAGCAAAGGCATTTTCAGATTTCATGCAGACCTGAATAGCAGAAAGAAAAACCCTCTGGGAGGAAGTGGAAGCTCCCTTCAGTAACCCCACACCACTTAGACCAGAAAACAAAGGCCTGGAAGAGATACCGTCTGAAGACAGTAACTCCTAAATTTGTTTTTTTAATAAAGCAAGTACTTCGCGTTTATAGCCTCCCTCACTGTACCCTACCTAGCATCCCTCCTTTCTTCTCTACTAACAGAACCCCGATTTTGTGGAAGAAAATCCATTGACCTCAGAGAAGGTAGTCCCCTTCTCCAGTCCCAATGGATGAACGCTTGTAAGTCTACGCCAGTTGTGGAATCCACTCCTCTCTGCCCCGGACTCCTGGTCCTGGCTTTCCTTACAGCTAAGGGCGGCCGTGTGGCACAGTTTGGCCAATGAGATGGAAGCGGGAGGCTGCTAAGTGCTCATGAGACAGATTTTGCCTCCTAATAAGAAAACAGTCGTAAAAGGAGAGCTCAGTGCCGTAGTCCGGTTCCTTTCTTTACTGCTTGTGAAACCGGCATGAGGGAAAAGATGCTTGGAGCGCCCAGCAGCCATCTTCACCGTGGGTGGTAATCACAAGAATGAAAAGTCCACGTGCCGAGGAAGGAGAGGGAGGAGTGTGAAGAGCCCGATCCCTGATGATATTGTGGCGCTGCTGCCCCGGTGCCTGAGCGCTCCCTCTGGCGTTCTTAGTGAACAATAGTGCTTGTGGTTTTAGCCCGTTGGCAAGGTTTTTTTTGCAGTTCATTTTTGTTGTTTACAATTAAAAGAGAAAAAGAAAGAATTCCAGCAATTTTTTTTAGTTGGAGATTTACCTCTTCGCTCTTTTCCACACCAAGCCTTGTTTTTCATGCTTAGGTAGGGCTCACTGTTGATGCTTCCGCTCTTACTACTGTTCTCGCTTTTGTTGCCGCTACCGTCTTTGTCCTTTGAATGTGCTGAATCGATACTTTCCCATGATTTCTTCTATTGTACACTACATTTAAACTATCTTTATGATGCCGTTTTTGCATACCTCTAATACCAATGTAATTTTGGTGCCATTCCCCCTGTTTTAGGCTGAATCGTAAAGGGTTGACAGAAAGAAAAGGGGTCTTTGTGTTCACTAGAGGATAAAGTTGTGCCTTGCCTTGTTACAAGAGGCCCCAGAATTTCTGGATATCATTAGTCCACTAAAGGAAAATCCATAATTATTCCTGATTCTGTCACTGTCTTCATGGGCCCCTGCGACTCGCTCAACTTCTCAGAGCTTGTATTTTTCTCATTCGTATAATGGGAGAATGTTACTAAATGATTTTATGGGTTTTTTTATTTCAAATTTCTACTTTTTAAAAAATTCATTTTATTGAGGTCACATTGGTTTATAACATTATATAAATTTTAGCTGTACATCATTATATTTCAACTTCTGTATGGACTGCATCATGTTCGCCACCAAAAGTCTAGTTGCCATCCAGCACTGTGCACATGTGCCTGTTTAGTGCTTTTACCCTCCCAGTCAGTGCCCCCTTCCCCTCTGCTAACCACAAATCTGTTCTCTGTAGCTATGTGTTTGTTTATCTTCTACATATGAGTGAAGTCGTGTGGTAATTGTCATTCTCTGTCTGACTTATTTTGCTTAGCATAATACCCTCAAGGTCCATCCACATTGTCACAAATGGCATGATTTCATCTTTTTTATGGCTGTGTATATTCCATTGTGTGTGTGTATATATATATATATATGTATCTCACATCTTCTTTATCCGTTCATCCATCTATGGGCATTTAGGTTGTTTCCAAGTCTTGGCTATTGTGAATAATGCTGCAATGTCAGAGTGCATATGTCTTTTCAAATTAGCATTTTCATGTTCTCTGGATAGAAGTGGAATAGCTGGATCATATGGTATTTCTATTTTTAATAATTTGAGAGCTATCCATACTATTTTCCATAGTGGCTGCCAATTTACATTTCCACCAGTAGTATCTGAGGGTTCCTTTTTCTCCATATCCTCTCCAACACTTGTAATTTCTTGTCTTTTTAATAATAGCCATTCTGATGGGTGTGAGGTGATATCTCATAGATTTGATTTGCATTTCCCTAATAATTAGTGATGTAGAACATCGTTTCACCATCTGTTGGCCATCCCAATATCTTCTTTGGGAAAACGTCTGTTCAGATCTTCTGCCTACTTTTAAAATATTTATTTATTTATTTATTTAATTGAGTTTATAATGGTTTACATCATTGTGAAATTTGATTTGTACATTGTTACTTGTCCATCACCATATATGTGCTCCCTTTCACCCCATCTTCCCATTCCCTAGCCCCTTTCCCCTGGTAACCACTGAGCTGTTCTCTTTGTCCGTGTGTTTGTTTATCTTCTACATATGAGTGAAATCATATGGTGTTTGTGTCTTTCTCAGTCTGGCTTATTTTGCTTAGCATAATACCCTCCAGGTCCATCCATGTTGTTGCAAATGGGACGATTTTGTTCTTTTCATGGCTGAGTAGTATTCCATTGCATATATATACCACATCTTCTTTATCCAGTCGTCAGTCTATGGCCACTTGGATTGCTTCCATGTCTTGGCTATTGTGAATAGCGCTGCAGTGAACATAGGGGTGCATAAGTCACTTTGGATTGTTGATTTCAAGTTCTTTGGGTAGATACCCAGTAGTGGGGTAGCAGTGTCACACAGTATTTCTATTTTTAGTTTTTTGAGAAATCTCTATACTGTTTTCCATAGTGGCTGCACCAGTTTGCATTCCCACCAGCAGTGTATGAGGGTTCCCTTTTCTCCACAACCTCTCCATTTGTTATTTTTTGTCTTATTGATCATAGTCATTTTAACAGGTGTAAGGTGATATCTTAGTGTAGTTTTGATTTGCACTTCGCAATGATCAGTGATGTTGAACACCTTTTCATGTGCCTATTGGCCATCTGTATATCTTCTTTTTTCTGCCCATGTTTTTTGATCAAGTTGTGTTGTTGTTGTTGAGTTGTATGAGTTCTTTATATATTTTGGATATTAACCCCTTATCAGATATATGATTTTCAAGTGTCTTCTCCCAGTTGGTGGGCTGTCTTTTCGTTTTGTTGACAGTTTCCTTTGCTGTGCAGAAGCTTTTTAGTTTGATGTAGTCCCACTTGTTTATTTTTTTCTTTTGCTTCCCTTCCCTGAAGAGATATGATATTCAAAAAGATACTGCTAAAATTGATGTCAAAGAGCATACTGCCATACTGCCTTCTAGGAGTTTTATGGTTCAGGTCTTACATTCAAGTCTTCAATCCATTCTGAGTTAATTTTTGTGTATGGTGCAAGATAATGGTCCACTTTCATTCTTTTGCATGTGGCTGTCCAGTTTTCCCAACACCATTTATTGGAGAAATTTTCCTTTCTCCATTGTATGTTCTTGGCTCCTTTGTCAAAAATTAGCTGTCTATAGATGTGTAGGTTTATTTCTGGGTTCTCAATTCTGTTCCATTGATCTGTGTGTCTGTTTTTCTGCCAGTACCATTCTGTTTTGATGAGGGTAGCTTTGTAGTATATTTTGAAATCGGGGAGTGTGATACCTCCAGCTTTGTTCTTTTCTCTCAGGATTGCTTTGGCTCTTCAGTGTCTTTTGTTGTTCCACATAAATTTTAGGATTCTTTGTTCTATTTCTGTGAAAAAAATGTCAGTGGGATTCTTACTGGAATTGCATTGGACCTGTAGATTGCTTTAGGTAATATGGACATTCTGACTATGGTAATTCTTCCAATCCATGAGTACAGAATATCTCTCCATTTGTTTATGTCTTCCTCAATTTCTTTCAATAATTTCTTATAGTTTTCAGTGTATAGGTCTTTCACCTCCTTGTTTAAATTTCTTTTTATGTATTTTATGCTTGTTGCAATTGTAAGTGGGCTTGCATTCTTGATTTCGCTTTCTGCTAGTTGGTTGTTAGTGTATAGAAATGCAAATGATTTTTGTATGTTGATTTTGTATCCTGCAACTTTACCGTATTTGTCAATTATTTCTTATAGTTTTTTGGTGGATTCTTTAAGGTTTTCTATATATAGCATCATGTGATCCACAAATAGTTACAGTTTTACGTCTTCCTCTCCAGTATAGATCCCTTTTTTTTTCTTGCCTAATTGCTCTGGCTAGGACTTCCAACACTATGTTGAATAAGAGTGGTGGGAGTGCACATCCTTGTCTTGTTCTTGTTCTTAGAGGAATAGCTTTTAGTTTTTCACCTTTGAGTATGACGTTGGCTGTGGATTTGTCATATATGGCCTTTATTATGTTGAGGTACTTTCATTCTATACTTGTTTTATTCAGAGTTTTTGTCATAAATGGGTGTTGAATCTTGTCAAATGCTTTGTCTGCATCTATTGAGATGATCATGTGGTTTTTATTCTTCATTTTGTTAATTTGGTGTATCACATTGATTAATTCATGGATGTTGAACCATCCCTGCATCCCTGAAATAAATCCCACTTGATTGTGGTGTATGATCCTTTTAATGTATTGTTGTATTTGGTTTGCTAATATTTTGTGGAAGATTTTTGCATCTAATTTAATCAGTGATATTGGCCTGTAATTTTCCCTTTTTGTGTTGTTCTTGTCTGGTTTTGGTATCAGGATAATGTTGGTCTCTTAAAAGAAGTTAGGAAGCATCCAGCCCCCTTCAATTTTTTGGAAGACTTTGAGAAGGATAGGTATTAAATCTTCTTTTAATGTTTGGTAGAATTCCTCAGGGAAGCCATCTGGTCCTGGACTTTGGTACTTTGGGAGATTTTTGATTACTGTTTCAATCTCTTTACTTGTTATTGGTATATTTAGATTCTCTATTTCTTCTTGATTCAGTTTGGGTTAAGTTGTATAATTCTAACAATTTATCCATTTCTTCTAGGTTATCCAATTTGTTGGCATATAGCTTTTCATAGTATTCTCATATAATCTTCTGTGGTATACATTGTAATTTTTCCTCTTTCATTTCTGATTGTATTTATTTGAGCCTTCTCTCTCTCTCTCTCTCTCTCTTTTTTTAGTGAGTCTATCTAAGAGTTTTTCGATTTTGTTTGTTTCAATGAACCAGCTCGTAACTTCATTGATTCTTTCTATTGTCTGTTTAGTCCCTATTTCAATTATTTCCACTCTGATTTTATTATTTCTTTCCTTCTACTGACTTTGGGCTTTGTTTGTTGTTCTTTTTCTAATCCTTTTAGGGATAGTGTTAGATTGTTTAGTTGAGATGTTTCTTGAGGTGGGCCTGTATTGCTATATACTTCCCTCTTAATGCTACTTTTGCCACATCTCATACATTTTGGTATGTTAGGTTTTCATTTTCATGTGTTTCCAGGTATCGTTTGATTTCTCCTTTGATTTCTTCATTGATCCAACTGTTATTCAGTAGCATGTTGTTTAATCTCCACATATTTGTGACTTTTCCAGCTTTCTTCTTGTAGTTGATTTCTAGTTTCCTACAATTGTGGTCAGCAAGATTCTCAATATGATTTCAAACTTCTTAAATTTATTGAGGCTTACCTTGTTTCCCAACATATGGGCTTCTTTGAGAATGTTCCATGTACACTTGAGAAGAATATCTATTCTGCTGCTTTGGGAGTGAATGTTCTATATATATTTTAAGTCCATCTGCTCTAGTATTTCATGTAAGGCCACTGTTTCCTTGTTGACTTTCTGTCTGGTTGATCTATTCATTGACGTAAGTGGGGTTGTTAAAGTCCCCTACTATTATTGCTGTCAATTTCTCCCTTTAGTTCTGTTAATAATTGCTTCATATACTTTGGTGCTCCTATGTTAGGTGCAAATATATTAATAAATGTTATGTCTTCTTAGTGGAATGTCCCTTTTATCATTATATAGTGTCCATCTTTGTCTCCTGTTAGCTTTTTTGGCTTGAAGTCTGTTTTGTCTAATATAAGTATGGCTATACTCACTTTCTTTTAGTTGCCATTTGCTTGGAGTAGCAGCTTCCATCCCTTCACTCTGAGCAAAAGATTGTCTTTAGAGTTGAGATAGGTCTCTTGGAGGCAGCATATTGTTGGGTCTTCTTCTTTGAATCCTTCTAGCCACTCACTGTCTCAATCTCTTTTTTAAAAAGATGTTCTTTGTTTTTTGGAAAATTGGCCCTAAGCTAACATCTGTTGGCCCTGAGCTAACATCTGTTGTCAATCTTCTTTTTTTTCCTCCCCAAAGCCCCAGCACATAGTTGTATATCCTAGTTGTAAGTCATTCTAGTTCTTCTATGTGGGACGCTGCCTCAGCGCAGCTTGATGAGTGGTGTGTAGGTCCACACCCAGGATCCAAACCAGTGTACCGTGTGCCGCCAAAGCGAAGTGCGTGAACTTAGCCATTTGTCCATGAGGCTGGCCCCTCACTCTGTGTCTCTTGATTGCTGAATTCAATCCATTTACATTTAGAGTTATTATTGATATATGAGGGCTTAATTCTGCTATTTTTTCTTTTGTTTTCTGTTTGTTCTATATTTCTGTTGTTTCTTTTTCCTTTTATTTCTGTATGCCATTTCAGTTTGGTGGTTTTCTGTGATGTGTTTCTCAGTTTCCTCTTTTTTCATGTTTTGTGACTCTGCTCTGATGTTTTGTTTTGTGGTTACCATAAGGTTTGTATAAAAGATCTCATAGATGAGATAGTCCTTTATCTGCTGAAAGCATCTTATGTCCATTAGCCTATGCAGGTTTCATCCTTTTCCTCTTCCCCTTCTATGTTTTTGTTGTCACAAATCATCCTTTTTTTGTATTGTGAGTTTTTGATCAAATTAAAGTGGTTATAGTTATTTTTGATGCTTTCTCTTTCACCTTTATGTTATAAATTATTTACTAACCTATTCTGACATGGAGTTGCAATTTTCTGATTCTGTCTGTCTATTTATCACCTTGCTCAAAGCTGTGTATACTTTTCCTTTTTTGTTTCAGGTGGGAGGGCTCCTTTCAATGTCTCTTGTAAGGCAGGTCTAGTAGTCATGAACTCCCTCAGCTTTTGTTTGTCTGGGAAAGCCTTTATTTCTCCTTCATATCTGAAGGATAACTGCTGGATAGAGTATTATTGGCTGATAGATTTTGTCTTTCAATGTTTTGAATATATCATTCCACTCTCTCCTAGCCTGCAGAGTTTTTCCTGAGAAAACTGGAAGCCTGATGGAGGTTCCTTTGCAAGTTATTTTCTTCTCTCTGGTCACTCTTAATATTCTGTCTATGTCATTGACTTTTTTTTTTTTTTTTTTTTTTTTTTAGTGAGGAACATTGGCCCTGAGCTAACATCTGTTGCCAATCCTCCTCTTTTTCCTTGAGGAAGACTGTTGCTGAGCTAACATCTGTGCCAATCTTCCTCTATTTTGTATGTGGGATACTGCCACAGCATGGCTTGACAAGTGGTGTAGGTCCACACCTGGGATCAGAAACTGAGAACCCCAGGCCGCTGAAGCAGAGCGTGTGAACTCAACCACTATGCCACTGGGCCGGCTCCTGTCATTGACTTTTGACAGTTTTAATATAGTGCCCCTTGGAGAAGGTCTTTTTGCATTGACATATTTAGGAGTTCTATTAGCTTCATGTAGTTGTGTATCCAGTTCTTTCCCCAGGTTTGGCAAGTTCTCAGCTATTATTTCTTTGCATAAGCTCTCTGCTCCTTTCTCCCTCTCTTCTCCTTCTGGGATACCTATTTTCCTTATGCTGCTTTTCTGAATTGAGTCAGTTATTTCTCATAGAATTTCTTCATTTTTAAAAAATCTTAGTTCTCTCTCCTCTTCCACCTGAATCATTTCTAGATTTCTATCTTTGAGCTTATTAATTCTCTCTTTCATTTGGTCACTCTGTTTCCAATGCTTTGTACTTATTTCTCATCTCATTAATTATGTTCTTCAACTCCAGAATTTCTGTTTGGTTTTTTCTTAGAGTTTCAGTCTCTTTAATGAAGTACTCCTTCTGTTCATTAATTTTATTCCTGAGCTCATTGAACTGTCTTTCTGAGTTTTCTTCAAACTCATTGAGTTTCTTCATGACAGATATTTTCAATTCTCTGTCAGTTAGATTGTAATCTTCTGTGACTTCAGGTTGATTTCTGGAGAGTTGTCATTTTCTTTCTGTGTTACTCTGTTACTCTGGTTCCTCATGGCACTTGATGAGTTGTTCCTCTGCCAGTGCATTTGTGGTAGCAGTCACCTTTCTTATTTCAGTAAGGCTTTGGTTACTGTGGTTCTGAGCTGCTTCTAGTTGTATTTGAGAGCCTGTACTCTTCTACCCTCCACCGCCTCTGCCAGAGGCTGCTTGTGCCTCCAAGTTTCTGGTGCCTTGCTGCTTATGTTGCTGTGGTCTCGGGTGCTGCCCTGGGGTCACCAGGCTGTGAGCACCTCTGCTGCTTCCAGGGTAGCCTGGGTCTCTTGTTCCTCCAGTGGCTCTCCATGGACTTTCCATGGACTCATGTGCTGCTGCCACATACACACCTGTGCTGCTGCTCCTGGGTTATCTGGAGGTACTGGCAGCACTGCTGCTGGGGGTGTGGGGTTCACAGGTGCTGCTGCTATGGCCAGGGGCCTGGGGTCTTGTATGCAGCCCCCACTACTGGTAGAACTGGTGTTGGGGGTGCAGCCACTAGGGGCTGGGTCACGAGTTCTGCTGTGCCTCCTGAAGCCTCAGGTCATAAGTGCCACCTGCCACTGCTAGGGGAGGGGCAGGGGTTGAGCCACAGGTGCTGTTGCTGCGCCTGCAGCCTCTGGTCTTCATTGCCAGTGCACTTTTTAAAACCTCAGGTCACAGGTACCACTGCCACTGCCAGAAGTAGCTGTGTTTTGGATGCAGTCTTCACCGCTGGAAGGACCAGTGTCAGAGTTGCCACTGCTAGGGGAGGGAGAGGGGACTGCTCCCCTGGCTTCACTGCCTCCTGGAGGTCCAGTCCACCCACCTTCAAATGTTTAGATGCATGGATCTCTCAGGCATTCTGGTGTGCTGTGCGGAGGATCCTTTGCTGGTCAATGGATGTCCTATTGTTTGCAACATAGAGGAGAGAGACAAAGGGAAGAACTTACTCTGCTGTGGTGCTGACATGACCCTGCAAATTTCTACTTTTCTAACTTCACTTAGATACCAAATATAGTTACATAAGCCTATAAGCTCTTGAGAGTAAGGAAATTAGCCTAGAGTCTGTCTGCCATGTCTCTCACCCATTTAATGTCACAATAGTCCACCTACATCTCACACCAAAGGGAGCTGAGTGTGTTAGAGCCAAGCTTGGGTTTGCATGCCATCGTTTCCTAAGGCAGGATCTGTGGCAAAAAAAATCTCTCTAAAACTCATTGTGGGTTAATGAGAGACAGGTGGGATAAATGTGTCAAAAGATAAATACAGGATTTGAAATATCTGCAAGTTTCCAGGACAAAAATCACACTAGAATAGGATGGGTAGTAAATGAAAGTTGAATATAATGATTTGCCTGACAGCCATGAGCCACAAGTCTTCTCGGTGACTTGGTCAATATGGGTTGAAGAGATTACTGTATATTTTATACATAGCCATAAAGCAGTTCGGGCCACAGAGCCTATCACTATAGACAGCACTGGTGGCTAATGCCGTAAGTAAAGAAGGAGGAAAGTGTGTGGTTTGAAGGGACAGGGTCATTTCGAAGGGCACTGAGACTGACAATGATGCTCTTTCTACTAAAATTTTTTTTAAAAGGCATAGGGAAGAATCAAGGTACAGTTGCCAAAGAGGATGGAATATGGTGATTTCTAGAAAGAAAGAGAGTGACATTCATGATGAAATATTCATTTTTACTAGAGAAGGAGACAACAGGTTTCAAAGGATTCCAATGAAAGTAAGCACAGAGCCTCTGGTTTCTGGAAAAGAGGTCCCTCCACCCTCATCTCTGGTCTATCTTTTCTTCTCTAATGCTGGAGCACATTCAGTGGGAAGGGAGGCATGCGAGATGGAGCCTTAATACATTCCTGCTAATTGGTGCCATATAGCTGCATTCATTTTTCTTCTTTCAGCAACATTTCCTGAGTGCTTCCATGTATTAGGTACATTTCTGGGCTCTGAGGATACAAAGATGAGAAAATATATCCCCGACAGCAAAGAACTACTGGCTACTGTGAAGATAAATGGTTTATTACATCAGAGGTCATAGTTCTGGACTTGCGTCCTAGGTGAGTTCAAATAGCAGAGCCAAGATGGCAAGAAAAGAGAAACCATGAAATGAGGATAAAACTGGGGATGGGGGGTAGGTGTTGAAAAAGCAGAAGAGCTGAAGACCAGGTAGAGTGAAGGAGATCAACGGGAGGTGGCCTGGGGCAGCCCTAGGATAGCCATTCTGGTTGACGGGATGGGAAAGACTAAGTCAGTGGTCTGCCAGCCTCAGGCTCGCACGGGCAGCCGGTCTCAACACCCAGCTCTGACTGGTCAAGAAAGTGCTCAGTATATATTTATTTATTTATTGAAAGAAACAGGTCGATGGAAGACAAGACTCTCACGACTTTCGTGCCCATGTTGTGGGGAGGCAGGAAAGCAGACACAGGGAAAGATAAACATTCTTTATGGATGGGGCTCAGGGAAGCATATTTTACCTACACCTGGACCCTGAGCCAACATAGCAACATGTAATACTTGACCCAACACACACCCAACAGCATAGCTTTAGGAAAATGCTAGCAAAGCTCTCTCTGGTGGGGTCCCCTCATGAGGGACTGGGTCCCAGAAACCCAGGCAATCGCTCTGTAGGAACACTCCTCCTATCAGTCATGTTTATGCAGATGGAAGCAAGTTGCACCGATCACCAATGATCGTGTCAGAAACAGGCAGATTTGGGATCCATTTGCCCACCAAAAAATATTGATCTCATAAGCAGTTGTGAAAATTTGCTATTTGTCTCGAACTAGAGAGATTTATTCCTAAGAATCTATGGGATTCAACTTGATTGAAGGCCCTTCAAAAGTCACCAGATTTTTCTAATTCCGTCACTGCCAGTAATAACGATGTTTTAAGGATTCTGATTTTAAAACCCACTTAGGATACAAACACTTCCATAAAAGGGTTGATAAACACTAAGCACTAATCTCTTGTCTCCTAACAAAAGGTTACCACTGGCTGGATGCTTGTATTAGTTGGGACTCTGGTTTCAAGTATCATGCAAGGGAATTTATTATAAAAATACAGTAGTGACTCACAGGACACAAGGACAGGAATGCAGCCGGGTCAGAGGAACCATGGGAAGCCTGCAGAAGTCTCTCTTCTTCACCCTTCTCTTGTTCCCAAGCATTTCTGCTTCATTCTTTTCTCTGTTCCTGGATCTACTTTCTCTGAATCTCTAGCCAGGCAATAGGCAAAGGTGGTCATCTCAGAATACTCAAGTTTATATCTCCTCCTTTTAAGAGAGAGCAGATCTCTTAATTCCAATTGCAAATCACTAAGAGAAGGAATGTGATTAAGATCATTTTAGGTCAAGCATCCACCCCTAATCCAGTCACCTCCAGCCAGGGGGCAAGTTGGGTGATATGAACATGGCTGCAGAATACCCTTCCTCTGGAAGCAGGTGGGGGAGGGTGATTCCCAAGTTCAATGTTTTATTGCCAGGAGTGTGAAAACACCCCACCCAGCAGGTAAAGCAAATCCCTATGCTAATCATGCAAAATTTCTAGGCACATGGCTCTGGGTAATTGCTGGCCTATCGTGGCAACGTGAGAACGTTGGCTTACAGAGAGGACAAAGATAAATCTTGGCAGCTTGACAGTATTGCTCCCTCTTACCCCCTTCTGGATCCCTGGAAACACTTAATTAAAATCCGCAGATCACCAGATGGGATCCCAAGGTAAATGGCTGCATACCCCTTGGGTGTGTACACCTGCAGCATTTGGTGTAAGTAAGAACGTCTACAGCAAAACAGTTCAGCAGGGTTTCTTGCACTGAGCGTATTTCACTACTGCTGCCAGAAAACTAATGTGATTAATTACATCGCAGAGATCCATCGAGATTATGCAGTCTGGGCTATTTTTATGTTCTTTCTCATGAATTTCAGTCTCTTTTAAGTTACTAAAACCTAATTTGAGGGAAAACGTTTCTTTTTATTCTCAAGAACTGAAAAGATAGAATCGGTTGAGGAGAATCAGAACACAGATCTTTCTCTCTCCCTTTAGCCTTTTCAGAGGAAGGAGCCCTATGATAAAGTTGCGCATGGGACCACACAAACATTGCTCGACGTTCTGATCACCAGTGTTTATATATCAAAAAAAAATCATGTAACTCCTTCTTTCCAGCTGAGTTTTGGAGAGCAGGAGGCAGGAGGTGAAGTCACACTGCAGAAACTTGGGAGGTACTTTTGAACACAGAAAGAAAACAATATTGAATTCTGTCATAATGTCTCCTGTTTCCCATCACTGTTTCTGCTTTTCCTTCAGAGAAACTGATAGTTCAATATTTTCTTCTGGATGAATTAAAAGAAGAGCAGACATCAGTAAAGAGTTTTGTTGATTGAAATGTACTCAAAAAGGCCTATGGTCAAAGCAGGCGGTGACTGCGAAGTTCTTCACTGAGGGGAAGTGTAGTACTATTTTGCAAAGATCATACATAAATAAGAGGAACTTCAAGCATTAAACAAATTTTTCCCACATCAATGATGAATGGATATGGATAAGCTATGGAACCGGCTTCTGATGAGACAGTTACGGCAAGATATTAATTTGTGGTTTGTTGTTAGTGCTGTAGGAGTGAATGAGGAGTACTTGTCTTTCCCCATCCCAAGAAGTCTTTGTGTTCTGCATTTTACCTCTCTAGCCTAGGAATGGCTTTCGTGTTGGGAAGCTGAAGTTTAAGGCACGTGGATATCAACTCCAGGGAAGATAATGGGTGACGAGACAGTGAGAGTAGCAGTGGGGTGGAGGCAGAGCTGGCCCAAGGAGAGAGAGGTGAGGGAGCCTTACCCTAAGGATGAGAGATCCCAGTGGTGGAAGGTCAAGTTAGCCTGTGGAAGTGAGGGCTGAGGAGCATTTCAGGAGGAATAGCATATGCAAAGATCCTGTGGCAGATTGATAGTGCATCCAAGGAGCTTGCAGAAGAGAGGAGAAACAAAGTAGGAAAGAAGGTTTGAGTGATAGGCAGAGGCCAGGGTTTACAGGGTCTTGTACCTTGTGTTAAAAGATGTTAGTCTTTTTCCTGAGAGAAATGGGAAACCACTAAAGAGTTTTAAGCAGAGGAATGATGCAATCACACTTACCTTATAGGCATTTTATCTTTACAGCAGTTCTATAAGGTAGGTACAATGGCAGCCTCATGGAACTAGCTGGGGGGAAGTTTAGCAACCCTATAACCTCCATCAGCCACCTCCAAATAAACACGCATTCTTCTAAGACAACAGTGTGCTTACTATGGAAATGTAGCTTCTAGACAAGTCCTTAAGCACTCATCCCTAACTCCCCCAGATCTGGAACTGCCACTAGGTGTGTACTATTATTATTATTCTCTCAGATAAAGAAATTGAGGCTTAGAAAGATTAACTTGCCAAGACCCAACAGCTAGTATGTTTCAGAGTGAGGATTTGAATCGAGGTCTGCCTGACCAGAGTTCTTGTAGCAGATGTGGTTAGTGCCTGCCCATACCCCCTTGGCCCGCTCCGGAGGTCACCTGCAGATAAACCCCCCATGCTTACCTGGGAAGTCACCTGCAGACAGCCCCCCTACATGCCCACCCAGGAGGCCACCTGCAGATAATCTCCCTGTATGCCCACAGGCTTCTTGTGTATCTCTGCATTAGGGCCTTCTCTGGCCACCGGCATTTGTTTGACGTGTGCATAGGAATTTAACCTCATAGAAGTGACACTCAGCCAGTGAGGACAGGAGTTGGGAAATGGGGAGCCCAGCTTCCTCACCCCTTACTTAAATGATTCTGAGGCCTCTCAGAGGACCTGGAGTGGGAATGAGGCTCAGGTGCACAGAAGTAACTTGATCACTAATTTACACTTTATTGGCTTTCTTCCCTTCCCTATCTCCTTTCCCTAACTCTCCCTCAGTGTTTCCCGGGATCAACCTCTATAAATTAGTTGCACCTAAATCCTCACCTCAGATTTTGTTTTGGGGGAACCCAAACTCAGACAACTCTTAACCAATACAGTCTTCCGCCTCTCCTAATAGCAGCTGGAGAGTTTCCAAAAAATTCCCTTATAAGATCAATTTAATGGGTATTTAATGGGTACATGGCCCTGTACCAGTGGGTACAAAGGAGCCATTTATGACACCTATTTGGTTCCTTACTTCGGGCAGAAGGTGACAACCTCAAAGAGGGAAGCAGGTATAAATGATGGAGAAAGACGACAGTTTTGAATGTAGTTGGCCCTATACGGGGGTATGATAGAGCAATAGCACTTATTTCCTAATATATTACTCTTCGCTCTGATTCCGGGATATTAAACGTATCCATCAGGGAATGTTATGTCATGCTATTAAGAATTAACAATATACACTCTTGGATGACATTACCCTACTAATTTTAGCTCTATCTCAGCTGACCACAAACGCTGCTCAGTGTTTGGACGATTTGTCAACATATAAAGTAAAGCTTGCTAAATCTCTGGCTACATTCATAAATAATTTCACCATCTTTTATTTCATATTTTCATTTTAAAAGGCCATAGTATTGGCAAACTTGTCATGGATGGACTTTATGCCTCAAATTATATTTTGAGCATGAATTCTAACTTTTAAAAATGACGTACATTTCATGCCTTTTTTAAAAGTATAAGTTTAATGACATGACAAAGAATCTTACCTGAATCTTTCATAAAGTTTGCAAATCTACTTTACTTTTCTAGACACAGTTAGTGTGGCTTTAGCGGTCCTAAGAGGGAACACCAGATGGCTTGGCTTGAGCCATGCCAGCTTCTAGAAAGGAGCAGAGTTTATTTCACGGTTGATGGAAGACACTGACTATTCCAGTCCTGGATTCCCATTGATTTTTGAGCTTTGTTAAAACGAACCCCATGGCTTTAATTAAAACAGCATTTATGTAATTCTGTCTGTGTATGAGCACATGGAACTTTATAATGTCCCAGCATATTGTCACCATTCCTAGTGTGCTGAGGTTCTAGGGTTCTGAGGAGCTGACATGCAAGCCAAGGAGTTCAACTCACTGAAATTCTCTGGATGTGGGGCAGGTTTTTGAGATACCAGAAGCAGAGGAAAACTGTCGCCTCCAAATACCCTCGAATAGCAATGGTAAGAGAGTCTCTGGAATGTTCAGCGTCCCATGAGCATCTGGATCATGTGCAAGCACACTGGGAGACTTTTTCTGGAATGCCTTTATAGTGCAGCCACCCTAGGGTTACATTAGATATTCTGGAGTGACGACAAAAGCATTGCATGAAAGGTGGGGTGGGACGAGCGCACAAAGTCACGCGTTTCGTGATTCTGAACCATTCTACCCAACCTCTCCTAGATAGCCCAAATCATTTGAGGCGAGAGGTAAAGGCAGGAAAGAAGAGAGACAGAGACAACTCCACGGAGACGTTGGAGAGGAGAGGTATTGAGAGATCGCAAGGAAGAATTCTCTGTTGACATGACATTCAACTGATGGACATTTCCAAGGAAGAAACTACAACTGATCATGGTTCAAATTTCAAAACTGAAGAAGAACGGAAAGCTGTGTAGGTGACAACATGCACCAACACATCAATACGAAAGGAGGAGTGGAACCGGGGCTAGGTAGACAGCAAGACTGCTGCCACCTACTGAACACGCAGTCAGCTAGCACCTTTATTTTTCCAGCATGACGAAAAATTAGCAATTTTTGCATTGCTGTAGACAACATCAGTCAGCAACATTTCTCAATTTGCGTTGCCCTTTCCATGAACTTTTTTGGTATTTAATTTTTTTGACGATATCATCACGCTTCTAATAGTTACAAAAACGATCTCCCCCTGCTGTGAAGCTGTGTGAGAGAAGCACCTCCCTCCCTTCCCCCAGGCACATCAGTCACTCATCAGTCACTGTTTATATTAAATAGTGCTCATCAGTCACTATTTATTTTTAACAGCTTTATCGAGGCATAGTTGACATATAATAAGCTGTACTTATTTAAAGTGTAAAATTCTATATTTTTTGACATTGTATATACCTGTGACATCCTACCTTGACCCCAGAAAGCTTTTTCTTGTCTCTTTGCAATCCTTCTCTCACACTCCTCCTCCTCCCTAGGCAATCACTGATCTTTTTCTGTCACTATAGATTAGCGAGCATTTTCGAGAATTTCATATAAATGGAAGCCTACATTGTACTCTTTCTTTTTATTTTGAGATCCACCCAGAATGTAGTGTGTATCAGTAGTTCATTCCTTTTTATGGCTAAGTAGCATTCCATTGTGTGGCTATACCACAATCTGTTTATTCATTCACCTATTGATGGACATTTGGGTCATTTCCAGTTTTTGCTTATTACAAATAAGGCTGTTACAAACATTCATGGACAAGTCTTTGTGTGGACATATGCTTTCATTTTTATTGAGTAAATACCTAAGAATGGAATGCCTGGATCCTATGTTTAACTTTTTGAGGAACTGCCAAACTGTTTTCCAAAGTGGTTGTACGATTTTAAATGCCTCCAACAGTGTATAAGAGTTCCATGGGGCTGGCCCAGTGGCATAGTGGTTGAGTTCATGTGCTCTGCTTTGGCGGCCCGGGGTTCTCGGGTTCGGTTCCTGGGCATGGACCTACACACTGCTCATGAAGTCACGCTTCCTGGTGGTGGCACCCCACATACAATACAGAGGAAGATTGGAACCGATGTTAGCTCAGGACCAATCTTCCTCACCCAAAAAAAATAAAAAAAGAGTTCCAGTTCTTCCACATCCTTGCCAACATTTGGTGTGGTCAGTCTTTTTCATTTTACCCATTTTAGTAAATTTGTAGCAGTATCATGTTGTGATTTTGATTTGTATGTTCCTAATGACTAATGATATTGACTATCTTTTAATGTGCTTATTTGCCATCCATATATCTTCTTTGGTGAAGTGTCTGTTGAAATCTTTTGCCCATTTTCTGTTGAATTGTTTTCTTGTTACTGAGTTTGAGAATTCTTTTTATATTCCGTGTATGTCTTTATCACATATACACTATGAAAATATTTCTCTAGTGCATGGTTTATCTTTTCACTATCTTAAAGTATTTTTCAAACAGCATAAGTTCTTAATTTTGGTAAAGTCCAACTTGTCAATTTTTTAATTTTATGAATCATATTTTTCAGGTTGGATCTAAGAAATCTGTCTAACCTATGGTCACAAAGATTTCCTCCCACGCCTTCTTCTGGAAACTGTGGTTTTAGGGTTTACACTTAGGTCTATGATACATTTGAAGTTAATTTTTGTAAAGAGTATGAGGTATGGATTGAAATTTGAAATTTCCTTTTTTTTTTTTGCATAGGGGTATCCAATTGTTCCAGAATTTCTAAGTTCCTACGTGATGTTGATATGGTTGGTCTGTGGAGCCGTGCTTTGATTTGCACTGTAACAGGACATATGTAAATAATTAAGGTTATGCAAATAAAAAAAACAAGAAAATTCTTAATTCTAAAAAAACAAATAAAAGAAAGGCAATGTAACTGTAATGTGGTGCTTGGCTCTGCAGTGAGCATGCACGTGCTTGCGTTAGTCTACCGGGGCCACTCTAACGAAATACCACAGATGGGGGGCCTAAGCAACACACATTTATTTCTTACAGTTCTGGAGCCTGGGAAGTCCAAGGCAGAGGTGCCAACAGCTTCTGTTCCTGGTGAGAATTCTCTTCGTAACTTGCTGACAGCTGCTTTCTAGCTGTGTCCTCATGTGGCTGAGAGAGACAGAAAGAGAGTGAGCTCTGGTCTCTCTCCCTCTTCTCATTGGAGTACGAATTCCAGCATGGGGGCCCCACCTTCATGACCTCACCTAAGCTTATTTACTTCCCAAAGACCCCATCTCAAAATATTATCACATTGGGAGTTTAGACTTCAACACATGAATTCGCTGGGGGTGGGGATCACAATTCAGTTCATAGTGATGGTCATTATGATGTGAACACTTGATTACGGCCGCACGCCACATCATGATGTTTCAGTCAACTATGACCTGCATACACGACAGTGGTCCTGTAAGATCAGTACCATGCAGCCTAGGTGTGCAGTAGGCTGGACCACCTAGGTTTGTGTAAATGTATTCTATGATGTTCACACAGCTGTGAAATCACCTCATCACCTAACGACACATTTCTCAGGACATATCCCCGTCATTAAATGATGCATGACTGTATTGATTTCCCTCGAGATAGTAATAAAGCTAGAAAGGGAGAATGAGGATAGCGAACAAAACCTAAAATTCCATGTAGCAAAAGAAACTCAATATATGATGCCAAAAATGGATAACTCAAGAAATAACAGTATAAAGGCTATTTTTTTTCTGATATCAAGGTAGCGACAGGGCTGGTGGCCTCTCCTTACTCTTGGCCCTAAGGAGTAAGTGGATCTAGGGTTCGGGAAAGGGTGTGGCAGAAGCCAGCTGTTTTTTGTTTGTTTTTGAGGAAGTTTGGCCCTAAGCTAACATCTGTTGCCAAGCATCTTTTTGCTGAAGAAGATTGGCCCTGAGCTAACATCTGTGCCCATTTATATTTGGGACTCCCACCAAAGCATGGCTTGAGGAGCGGTGCGTAGATCTATGCCTGGGATCCAAACCAGTGAACCCCAGGCCGCCGAAGCAGAACTTAACTGCTACGCCACCAGGCTGCCCCACAAGCTGTTTTTTCAATCAGCCTTTTAGTACTACTTGATTTTATTTTAACAATGTTTACATTAGTTTGCTTAAAATAAAAAATAATTAAACCAACTCAATAGGGAAAACAGCCCTTTAATTAATTAATTAATCAACTAATCTAACTGTTGGCATCAGAAACACCACATAGACCCAAGAATAAGGTCGCCAGATTTGGCAGACAAAAATAACTATGTCCCATGAAGTATTTGAGACATACTTATACCAAAGTATTATTTGTTGTTTATTTGAAATTCAAATTTAACTTGGCAGCATATTTTTTTTTCTTTTCTTTTTTTTTTTTTTGCTGAGAAAGATTCACCCTGAGCTAACCATTGTGCAAATCTTCCTCTATTTTTCAGTATGGGGGCTACCAGCACAGCATGGCTGTGCTAACTAATAGAGCAGTCTAGGTCCATGCCCAGGAGCCGAACCCGGGCCGCTGACACGGAGTGTGCTGAGCTTAACTTCTAAGCCACAGGGGCTGGCCCTTGGCATAGTGTGTTTTATCGGACAGCCCTATCCAAGAAATACACCATCCATGAGAATTGCTAGACTGCAACACAGTTGGGGTGGGAAGCGGGAAATTTTTCATTTACTCATTTCGGATAGACGTGGCCCAGGATGGAGCTCAGGGTATTTCTGGGCTGGGATCCTGATGTTGTGGTACATTTTTTCTTCGTCCACCCCAGTCCTCTAAGTCTGCCATAAACAGCTATAGCAAATACACTTCTAAAAGGAACTGGTCTGGTTGCAATCTTCGAAAACGATTCTTGGCCCCCAGAAGAGAACAAACCATTTCCAAGGGCTAAGCAGTCAGAAATGGAGCGAGTGTGCATTTCTCTTGCTTTTACTTCGTCCCGAACGTGCAGTGTTGTGGGCACCCTGAGCAGGAGAAACTCAAGTCTGTGGTTTTATACTTATTGTCCAGTTGTGTTCCTTACACCAGGTTCTCCTCTTCAGTAAATGTACATAGAATTTTAAAATTATTGTTATGGAAAATTTAAAACATATGCAAAATTAGCAGGAATAGTTTAACGAACCTCCATGTATCCATCACCCCAACAACGCTCAACTCACGGCTGGTCTTATTTCATGTAAATTCCTTCTCTTTATCCCTCCTAAGTTAATGTGAAGCAAATTCCAGACAGCATCTAATTTCATCTCTAAATATTTCAGTATGTATTTCTGACGTACAAGGACTCTCCCTTTTAAACGTAACCACAAAACCCTCATCACACACACTCTAAAATCAACGATAATTCCAAAGAAGCCATTTTAAATAAAATTTGCTAGATGAAACAGAAATGCTGTCCCAGGATTTTAGCCAACACAAACCTTTCTGGTATTAATTAAACAACGTGGACAAGTTTAAATACTATTCCGGTACCGCTTCAGAGGAGGTAAATTCGAACACTCCAATCAAGTATTAAAATAGCTCTCCATTTTCCAAAGAAATATTGCTATTGTCTATTCATTCATCGATCCAACAGGTACTGATTGAATACTTATCCTGCTAAGCAAGAGATGCAGAGATGAACGAGACCTGCCGTCTGCCTCCAGGGCATTGCCCAACGGGGCGGTTTAAGCGTCAGTCCCTGTGACTCAGAGCAGCAGGAATCAGCAGGGAGCAAGGGCACTGGCTAGAACTATCAATTGAAAAGCGCCTAAAGGGGGTGCACCTATCCTGATGCGGCAAAGGCGGGCTTTTCACTGGAGGAAGCAGCACGAGCAAAGGCGTGAGGAAGACAAAATCTCCTAATTGTTCCTTCTTCAAGAGCAAAGACTAGGCCTTCCATATCTTTGCAAATCTCCTGCCCCGGCCTGCACACCTGGCACAGTGCCCGAAACACCGTGGCTGTTCGATTCACATTTATTGAAGAAATGAAAGTAAAACTCCCTTTTTACCCAGGTGATCATTAATATTAATTCTCAGCCAGTGCTAAAGCTGCAGTGTTATGCTGCATTGTTTTCACACACAAAGCCTGTGCCACAGACCCCTGCAGCCCGCAGCAGGAGGAGGTCAGCCCCGAGATGTGTTACAGTGAGGGATCGATTGTGCGGAACACTTCCAGAAAGACGTTCCTTCCCTTATGCTCTAGTTTCTTTCATCCGCCTACGCAGTTAGTTGGTGAATTTTTGCTGATCTCCTTTATTAGTTTAAAAGATGATCATACCATCCGTGGTCCCCCAGTTATCACGACCCGCCCATTGGCCTTCTAATGAGCACATACGAAATTTGGTTCACTGACAAGTTTCTCCGAAAGTGAAAGCCAGAGTGAAGCTTTGCTAACCACGTGATTGAAATTTATTGCCACTGAATGGATTTGTGTGTGTATGTGCGTGCGTGCGTGCGTGCGTGTGTGTGTCTAGGGTTTGGATGGGGCTCTAAATGAAAACTTGAATAGCTCCCTGTAATCATTACACGGACTGTACTGTCCCGAGTAGGATTTGGTCCTATCTGCTCACAGGCGAGAAGATCTGTATGTTTACCAGCTGGCCAGCAGTGTAGTAAGTTTATACAGAGTTATTTTCCATATCATTTTGTTTATTTAGATAGGCCCGAGTAGATCCTTTTAAAGGCTTAACTTAGTGTGGCTGCTGCAGACAGCTAGTTTACACCAAGTCCTTCTTGGCAAGACTTGAAAGCACGTGGTAAATGGTGTAAATAATTGTATGTGATTATACACTGCCAAATAATGTGCATCTGGGAAGACAAACAAAGCTTATTAAACAGACAACAAATAGCCAAGGTAAATATCAAATATGTTAACTCTACAAAGTACAGGGCTGGATCTCGTCAAAGTCTCGTTAACTCAGCACAGCTGAATGAAAATAAAAAGAGCCGTTTAGACTTAAAAGCAGGGGATCCCCAAGTTAGAAAGTCTGGATTCTGTTCCTGTCTCCGTCACTAATTCACTAAGTGACATTGATTATTACTTTGATTTTTGTTTGAGTTTTCCCATCAGTGGCAAGGGAATTTCAGGGCTGCTCGTGAGAGCACAGGAAAACGGTTGCCATGTGCATTCCCTGGAAGGAAACAAAGGAGAACCATCGTCTGGCCACCTCCGAATTTATCCTGCAATCTCCAAGACTTTGATGTTCCCTGAAAATCAAGTTGGCCTAGGCGAAAATTGGTGAAGGAGATGACACTTGCAAGATAGGTCACCACCATGGCCTTGGCAGGGTTGGGGGGCCAGATAACAGTATGGGGACATAGTTACTGATGACCAGTTCTGCTTCTGAGTGCAGATGGGAGAAGGAAGCACAAACAATGGGAGACTTTGGCAGCCCCAGAGTCTGCAGTCATGTAGGACAATTGTCCTACCACTCTAGAATCTGAGGCATTTGGAACCATACATGTTTATGGCCATCTTTGAGTGTTTTTAATTGAACTTGCTTTAAAAGCAAAACACTGCTGATGAGTTCTTGGGCCTCCATTTTATCTACCCTTGTTCCTTTCCTGCCTGAAATGTCATCTACCTCATACTTCAGGGTTCCCACTATTCTCTAGATCAGAAATGTTCAACTTGGCTGCATATAAAAATCATCCAAGGGAATTAAAAAAATCCTGATGTCCAGGCTTTCACTCCTAGAATCTCTGAGGTTGGCACCAAAACATCAGTATTTAAGCCCCCTGGGCAGCTGCAAAGCGCAGCCACGTTGAGAAGCACTGAACCAATGGTCCAAATGGCTGATCACAACTTAAAGCAGTGGTGCGCTCTAATCTCGGAGATCCACTTGAGTCACCTGTGGTGGCCTTAAATGTCACATTTGCCTGGACCCCACTGTCTGAAGATATCCCAAGTGCAGTGCTCCCCTTCTTTACTGCTTCCATCTTAATTCAGGCCACCAGCTCTGTCTTCTCTTCTTCTGTAACAGTGTCTGTTTCCACGGCACCTAGAGTGAGCCTTTGAAGCATAAATCTAATGATTTATCCTTCTGCTCGCAATCCTTCACGCTTAGAATAAAATCCAAGGTCTGATCACAGCCAATTGGCCCTAAGTAACCAACCTCTGCCTCTTTCTCTCTAGCCTCATTGCCTCCCACTCTACAATTTACACAGCAGCCTCTAGCCTCGGTACTGTGCCGCCGACATGCCCAGCACATTCTCATCTCTGGGCCTTTGCACTTGCCATTCCCTCTGCCTAGCACTTTCCTCCCATGATGCATGTAGTGTTGCTCCCTTACTTCACTCGGGATTTCGCTCCTCACCAGATTCCTTCACTTGACATACCTATCTCGAGTAACACCTCCCTTCGTTTTGTCCCCTTATCCTGCTGTATTCTCTTTCATAGCTTTTACCACTGCCAGAAACCATATTATTTCCTACGTTATCTATTTACTGCCCATTTCTCCCCTAGAAAATGTAAACTCTATGAGGTCTGGGACTTTGTTTTGTTTTGGCTGTTATCCAATATCTGAGTAGTGTCTGGAACAGGGTAGGCACTCGATACACAGTGAATGAATGAAGGAAGGAAGCAGGAAATGTCCCCTGCTTACATGCCATTCTCATACTTAGATATATCATAATTATGAAGCTATTTCAGAAAGAGGCTATCTACATCATCAGGTTTCTCAAATAAAGCAACACATGGGTGCACTTTTGCTCTAATTTATTTGACTTCTTTTAATTTGAAACCTGAGTTTCCCTAGATCTCACCAGCCCATAAATACGTTGGTTCACATAAAACATCAATAAAAACTTATTTTTATTGGAAAAGGTGATTGCTCCAGATTAGGGTTGTCAGATTTAGCAAATAAAAATATAAGCTGCCCAGTTAAATTGGATTTCAGATAAGCAATGAATAATTTTTCAGCATCCGTATGCCGCACACTAATGAGACATACACTAAAAAAATATTTGTTGCTTATCTGAAACTTAAATTTGATTGGGTGCCCTGTATTTTATCTGACAAATGTAATCCCAAATGTGATGGAATTTGCCTTAATACAGGAGCAAGTATGGAATCAGATAACCTGGGTTTGAATCCGAGCTCAGCCACCTGTTGGTTATGAGAGTTTGGGGAAGTCATTTAGCTTTTTCAAGCCATAGTTTTCCCATCTCTTAAAAGGGGACAACAATACCTACTTTGTATGCTTATTGAGAAGATTAAATTTAAAAACTATCTAAATCACATAATAGAACTAAGTGCCCATAATGTGCACAAGTAACATTACTCTCATCATTGTTACCGTAGGTGGGGTGATCGGCTGTCTCGGATTTGTCCAGGACTGAGGGGTCTCCTGGGATGTGGGACTTCTGGTGCTAAAACTGGGAAAGTTCCAGGCAAACTGGGGCGGTTGATCACCTTAGCAGCACCTTAGAAAAAGTTTACTACTGCTATACTGCAGCTCGACTTTAAGCTTTAAGCCATACATGACGATTGCTTTCTATCAATTATCAAGAAATGTCTCGTTGCAATGGAAATTTTTCCAGCTTATGTTTCAAAAAGGAAATTTATTCCTGTTAACCCTAGTCACATTTAGATCTCCATTACTGGAAAGTGGTGAGTTTGAATTCTATATATTTAGAAAAGTATTCAAGTGCACCATGAAATGTTGATTAATACATTTTTAAACATTAACAATTACAATGGAGCATTCGACTGCCATACAGTTCTGTGCATTTGCAGTTCAGCCCTTTGTTCTCTGCATCAAAAAAGGCTGTTAAGAAACAATTTATTTCACAGATAAAATGGCATTAATTTATGCAAATACAATGATTGAAGCAGCAAGGTTCACAGAGGTTATGTCTTCAGCCTCTCAGGCAGGGCAATCAAGTAGGTGCCTCTGTGAGCTGCTGCTTGATAATGCGGTTGAATCTGGAGAGAAACACATCTCTTTGGCAGTGACTGAGAGCAACAGAGTTACACAGCCTCTGCGTATTGGGTTTCCACTTTCAGAGCTGGTCTCAGTAGACAAAGCACGGGAAACGTGGTTGGGGTTTAGGCAGCGTCTTAGTGATGTAATGGTAAGAATGTAGCCAACAGAAGGTGGGGAGCAGGAAAGGGGGAGACAAGGAGGGGACAAGCCCCAGTTAGGCAACAGCCTCATCTTATAAATGGGGGAGTGGCTGGGAGAAAAACTAGAGAGTCAAGCATATTACTTATTACTTTATAATGGTGTTAAAGAATAGTGTATTATTTACAGGGAAAAAGATCGTCCAGAGAAGATCTAGTAATTATCATCTAACTCTCAAGCTTTAGAAGAAGTGGGAGGAAGGGATGGGATAGATAAAAGCGAACTGAAACATCATCCTTCTTACCAGACTTAGTATACAGGCTAGACTTAAGAAATTGAGAAATAAGCATCAAATATAGAGATGAGATGGAAGTCATCAGAAGAACTAAACACAGAAGTCTTTTATTTTTTAATGACGAGATCTGAGTCGGGAGGCTGAGGTGCAGACTACTGATTTCACCAGGACCTGCTCTGCTTGGCCGACTGTCATGTACACAGATTACTTTGATTAAAAAATCAATTTAAAGAAATCAGTAAAAAGATGGTGCTATTGTGGCACAAAGATGTGGTCATACTCTTCTTTTTAAGCAAAAGTGAGCAATATTCTCCTTTATTTGTTTGGTGAGCTTTCAGAAAATTGAGTTAGAGTTGTTTACACTTATTTGTGCTTCAAGGGCCTTAGAAACTACTTGGCAAAATTCAAACTACTAAGCAAACAGATATTTTAGAAGAGGGAATGAGGGGAAGAGAGAGAAGAAAGAAAAGAAGTCCAAGATTGTGTCCTTGATGCCATCAGCAGCGGAAACAGCACTCATTAACTTTAGGCTGCCCTAAATAGTTATGTGTGGAGAAAAACGTCCTATCACCTCTTACACCCATCCTGGTCCTCCTGGCCTCCGCTTGTGCCCATTCTCTGCCTCTCTCTACCTTCTGCACTAACCAGTTTACCATTTTCCTTTTCTCTTCACTTCCCATTTGTATTAAAGTTTTTCAGACATGCAATATTATCTTCAGTGGGTCATTTATAGGCTGTTGTGTTTAAGAAGGGTGTGTCCTCTGCATGGAGGAGATGACTATTTTTTAAACCTGAAGCCTTTGGTCTCAGCATCAAATCATTGTTCCTCATTCTGGGTAAGTTCACTGCCACAGGGGCTAAGAGTAAATCCCTTGGTCTAGCTGTGCATCAAGTATAAATAAACACGAGCTGGGAGTGGAAAACTTCTGCTTTGCTCTCTGCTTTTCTTTCTGACTTGAGCTTGCGTTTCCTTCCCAGTCAAGAGCTGTTATGGCCCAGCCTGCTCATGGGAATTAAAAGCCTTCCAAGCATAAAGGAGTCCTTCTTGTGGTTAGAGAATCATGTCAAGCTCAGGTGTCCTTTATAAGGGACATGTCTCCAATTACTGTCAAATCTTCTTTTGAATTCGCCTTCTTTCCTTCAGCCAACCCTTCTCAACCAAGGATCTCCTCTCATCATTGTCTAGTTTCACACTGTCCCAGGACTACACTCATCTGCAAAGGCACTGGCCCCGGGGCAGAGAAGTAAGAGTTGGGGGACAGAGTTGAGCCTCTGAAGGAGGAAGCCAGATGGGGGACGTCTGTCTCTCTCCCCGATCCCAGAAACTTTCAGCAACACAGACACTAAGCCCTCACAATTGTTGCTGTGCCGTTGAACTGTGGTGCCAACGACAGTTGTGACTTTACTGAAGAAAGTGAAACAGCTGGCAAGGCCTGGTGGGTGTGCTCCTAATTTGTGCAAAGATAGCTTTGTAGTTCACAATGGGTTCCCCCAGCAGTGACTGGAGCCAGACAAAAAAATGCCCTTCTATTCAAAATTGTGGCTTCCTTCTCTCCATTGAAGTCAATGTCAAAGTTTGCTTTTGTGAGGGCCAAAGGGTTGAGCCCAACAGTTTAAAAAAAGGAACACACACACAAAAAGGCAGTCTTCAAGGTTGACCACACTTTTCTCATGAATTCTGAATGCCCCCAGTGTGCAGCATGAACTTGGAACCTAAGGATCTGATTTCTGAAAAATGCTGGCATCTATAGAAAGATAACTCCTTTATTTTCAAATAAAAATATGAGAATTCTTTCTATTTGAGAAATCACCCTTGGGTCTATGTGGAAGAAGATTACACCTTTCTAAGGCTTTCTAAAATAAAAGAAGCAAGGTGTGTGCTCACAGAGCTAGGTGGGGGTGGGGGAGGTAACCAGTGAGTTCACACCTTCAACTTCATAGCTTGATAAACCAGTCTCGCCTAACCTTTCCTCTATCATGTTATTTGCTTTAGGTGGACATTTGTCACTTTTTTGCCACCCAGTGACAATTCCGCATTCCTAATAACATTTGATATTCCCTTAGGAAATCTCTCTTTCCGCGTTCTGAGCCCCGTGATTTGGGAGAGATCGACCCCACCTCCTATTCCAGGCGTGGACGCATGGACACGGGTTCACTTAAATCACTGACTCACCTCCTCCACTGGTCCTGGATAAGCCAGTAACCTAACCAGATCCATCGAGACACGAGGAGATATTTGAGACCGCTGAGAAAGAAAAGCTTCCTGTCTTCCGCAGGTGCTACTGGAAAAGATGCTCGCTCTTCGTCCTGGAAGGTATGGGAGGAGATCTGAGGTCTGGAGTTGCCGCAGTCATTTTGCTACCACAAGTGGAGAGCCTGGAGCGGCCTGTGAGGAGGATGGGGTGGGAAGAGGGGAAAATACAGTATCTGAGGATGAAGCTGAGACAGAAAGGAACCAGCCTCCTGGTTTCCTTGTTGAGGCTGCTAGGTCAAGCCTCATCTGAGGCCAGTATTCCCTGTGGACATTTCCATTATATAAGCCAAGAAACTCACTTTATCGTTTAAGCCAGGTCAAGTTGGCTCCTCTGTTGCTTATGATAAAATAGTCCCAAATGATATAAGTGCCTTGTTAAGAACCATCTATATTTCCACATTGTCTATAAAAAAGAGCTTAAATTTCTTACTTTAGCATTTGAGATAGTCCACAGGTGGAACGCAGCCAACCTTTTTATTCTCGTCAAATTAGCCTTACAGCAGTTCCCACTCGTCCCTTTTCTCTGCTTATCCCTCCCTTAAATTTTAAGGGTCACTGCTCTTAAATTTTATATCTTCCCTGCTCTTCCCAGCTATACTTATCTCTGTTGATCTCTGTTTCCCCCACATTCTTCCAATTATTATTGAAACGACTGTATTTTCCTTGCCCTTTTCGTAGGCTGTCTTATGCTGTTAATCATGTTAATGTGTGTTTAGCTTACCTTCTTGAGGCCAGGTCCTACAGCTTTCCGGTCAGTATCTGTCTCTAGCACCTAGAACCACGCCCTGCACATAGTAGGTATTAGTAATGTGTGTGGGATAGTTGGCGATAGTCATGGTTTTTGATCAACAGCACCACAAATGGTTATGTCTGGGAAAGGTTAAGGACCCAAATATTACCTAGACACACGAAAACAATAAAACCAGAGGAGTATGGCTAAATAATGTTCACTTGAAAATGAAATGAGGATACTCCATTTTAAGAAAACAATTTGCATGAAACAAACTTGGTTAGTGAACTATAACCCCTTAACTCTTTGATATCAGAGGGCTCATGAAAACAAACAAGGTCAACTATTTTGGCTAATACATCTCTGTTATGAAAGCCCACTGGAGCTTGCTATAATGTAATATAATATAATATAATATAATATAATATAATATAATATAATGTAATGTAACCCTATAACTCAAAGCTCCTGCCTGTGGTCAAACATGTCTGCCAAGAAGGTGTGCAATCTGGCAGTGCCAGTTCACCATTCTGTGTAAAGCCTGTGAGTGACGACTGGTCCTTCAAGAAGCCCCCAGACCAAAAAGTCTGCAGAGTGCCCATGTGATGCTGTTACTTCATCATTTCCTGCATTACTTCCCACCTATGTTCCCTCTGGCTTCATGGAGTTTGTTTAGAAAGAGAAGTAAATGTCCATATTCTGCTTGGTTTTATTGTAACTCTTTAAAGCTTTATGACATTCTGGGGTGTACTTCTCTGGCATTCCAGCATGACCCACAGTACAGTGGAAACAGGCTATTCTTAGCATTTCATAGCCTGAACGTTTAATGACATCATTCTGGGAGATGAAGGGAACGCTATAAGAAAAATCCAGTTTGGCCTGCTCTAGCTACAGTTGCCTTAATTGGCCTCCAATTTTTAATGTAATGGAAGGAATAAACCTAAAGATGGCTGGCCAGGAAAATTATGAGCTTTCAGGTACGCTTGGTTACTATAATTTTTCTGCTGGTAGAAAACGTTGTTAAGCCATGGGTTTGCTCTCTATCTTGAGAACACAGATTAGAAGGAGAAAGAAAGGTACACACATACATTTTTAACAAGGCATTAAGGTGTGCTATCTGCTACCATCACGATCTTGTCATCTAATTCTTTCCAGAAAGCGTAAGCACTTTCTCTCTGTATTGGCTTCTCCCTCTTGCTGTGAGCCCTATAACTGTGTGAAACATAAATTTGTAATATTGCACTGGACTGGGTCCCCCTTCGCTCTAAAGCTGCGCTGTCCGCATTGGCATCCTTCTGGAGGAAGCTTTAAGGAAAGGAGCATTTGGAACATCAGATAGAATAAGGCACGATTCCCCCTAAGAGTGGGCTTTATTCTTCTGAGTAAATAGATGCTTTAAAAGCAGCCAAGTTTCCATTTGGCATATCTGAGTAGGAGTCTGATATTCGCACTAAGTACCGAATTCCTACAACACCAAGAGGCAATTCAAGAATTTTCTTCCAAGTCAGTTAGACTTTAAACCAATGATTCGCACATTCACGAGCAGATACATTTTTTTCTAGCACACTCTCAGCATGAAGACGAAGAGTATCAACCACCAACTCTACATTTTCTGTGGTCATGTCTTGTGATATCTAAGAATCAGGTGATATGGTTAAAAGAACAGATCAGACAGAAGGCTTTCAGGGCAACTAACGCCCCAGCTCTGTAATACCTGAGGAATCACATCAGTCACAGCCTTGCTGAGGTCTCTGACATGTTGAGATCTGTGGATTGGAATCATATGCTCTAAGTCAGCAAGTGGCTTGCCGGTTGGTGGGCCTAGCCAGGCACCAGCATCCATTCCCAAAGCAGCTTTATTGCTCTCTTCCTTGGGGGGGCCAGGCAGGAACCCCGATGACTAGTTAAAAGTGTTAGTCTAGAAATACGGCAACTTCTCTCCTCTCTCACTGCAACACCCCGCCCCCGCCCCCACACAGACAATGAGTACTGCCAAAGGAAAAGAAGAGAAAGTGAAAAGATTTAACAAAGGGGTGGTATTTATGATCAATCCCTCTTGAATATCCAGGTTACCGTGGCTGTGGAGCTTCGGGCAAGCCTACCTCACCTCTCTGAGCCTTATTGTTTCCCTCGTTCCCTCATTCCTTCGTTTCTTCCTCCTCCTATTTATTCAACAAGTATTTATAGACCATCTACCATGTGTCAGGCACTGGTCTCGGCCCCAGGCATTTAATGGTGAGCTAAACACAGTCGCTGGCCTCGCGGAGCGTCTGTTCTGACGGGGGAAGGCAGGAGAAGACAGGCAGTGAGCCGTGAGACCTGAGAGTTTTTAGTCAGTTCGCTGGGACAAAGGGAGCAACTTGATTCGGATTCTACTAACAAGACTTTGTATGTAATTATTTTAAAATAGGGACTCTGCCTTTGAATTAATCTTTATAAGATATTCTGAAGGGCTTATCCCGGTGCTTTTCTCAGGGCCACATTCCATATGTAGAGGAGGCAGAAGAGGAAGAGTGTCAGGTCTTCCTCCACTCACTGGCTGGGTTACTCGCAGAGTTCGTTAGCTTCTTAAACACTCCAGTGTGGCAATAATACTCTCCCTAATCACATCCGGGGTTAATCTAAGAAAAAGCAAACTGGGGTGAGCTCTGCGACAGAGCACCAGGAAATCCAAACACAAATGGGAACGCTGATTAAGGTGCAGTGATGTCGGTGATGAGAAGCGAGAAGGGAAGTGGAAGGTCACTTCTTCCTGAGTCTCTTTTCAGCTTGTAAGGGGTCCAGATCCAAATTCACATGGCACCATTGACAATTACAGAAAATGTGTCAGATGCTTGCCTAACCTAAACCCATAGGTTGCGGACAGACACAGTTCCCCATAGGCTCATTCATTTCCTTGTGGGGCACGTCACCTCCAGCAGTAGGCAGTACCTGACCAAACTGACCAATGTAAAGAAACCCCACCTCGCCTGCACCTCCACAGGAATTCTTACTCAATTTGGGCTCTGAATGTCGCATTTGCCTTGTGTTCTTTAGCACCAACATTAATATGTAAAGATATCTAAATGATTTCCATTAGTGAAAATTGAACAAACTATCGATGAAATAAAAACGTGAGTAGACTATATCTTTCTTGATTCTCGATCTGTTTTGGATTGAAGACAAGAAAAGACCATATTAGCAAAAGAAAAATTGGCCCAAATCTGAGAACAGTTGGCTTTAAATATATATATATATCATTAAGTATTCACAGAATGGCAAGAAGCCAGGAAAGCACTCAGTGGAGTTTTCCATCCCACTGCCCACGTCCTGTTTGCAGAGTGTGTGCTTTTTGTCTTAAAGTACCATGCTCCCAAGCTGAGAGAGATAGTCTGTCTTTCTTATTTCCATGTAAATAAAACAGTTAAATACGAAACAATGGGATTTTGATTTGAAGAACAGATAAGTAGATTAATAAATGTTAAGCTAACAGAACCCTTTCCCCTCAAAGACCTTGTCCTTGTCAGGGATGACAGTCTGCTCCTAACCCCATGCGGCTGAAAGCTAGCTGACTGTATAATTCCCCAAGCATGGGAGTGAGGCTGGTGAAGAGACAGGGACCAGAACTCATGCTAGGGAGGGAATGGTTCCATGTTGTTTCTGATCTAAGTGTGAGATTTAAAAATTCCTTTTGACTTAAAAAAAGATGTATGGCACGACACAGCAATAGAAATTGAGGAAGTACTGATACAGGCAGGAACACCGCTGAATCTCAAAAGACACAAAAGAGCGTGTACTGTATGACTCCATCTATATGAAGTTCACCAACAGGCAAAATGAATCTATGGAGAGTTCAGAACGGGGGCTGCCTCTGGGGGTGGTGCTGACTGGACAGGGGCGTGAGGGGACTTTCTGGGATGACGGGAGCATCTTATATACTGATCTGGGTGGTAGTTAGAGAGGCATGTACACATATGTGAAAAGTCATTGAGCTGTACCTTAACGTTTGGACGCTTTACTGCATGTAAGGTATATCTCATTTATTTTCTAAAAAGGGCATCACATTCAGGAGCCACCTGAGGACGTATTTGTAAGAATAACAATGATTGACATATTTATAACATTTGCCAGTCTGCAAAAGACTTTCATATGCATCATCTCTCGATTCTTGCAAGTGCCTTTGAGATTAGATGAGGAAGGCGAGGTTCATTGGAGTTCTCCCCATTCCGCTAGCCCAGGGACACCAGAGTGCCTCAGTAGCAGTGTTTCTTAATGGGGGCATTGATGGCATTTGGTCAGGGCATATCTTCATTGTGTGGGTCTGTTCTATGAATTGCAGACCGTGTACCCTCTCTGGCAAATGTCCTTCCCTAAAGGTCAATGGGCCAACCAGAAACACCTTTGCAAATTTTCAGATGCCCCCAAGAGCATACTACAGACCCTGGTTGAGAACTCTTGTGCTTATTGTATCCCTGTATAAGGGAGCTTGAGTGCCAGTTTATTCCTAACTCACAGAGGAACTGGAGCCCTGATGACAAGAGGCACCTTTGTTTGGGCACTGGTGCAGAACTGCATGTTAGGCTGGGTCCTCTGTTGAGCCACTGTTCCTGCATTGGCTTGAGGTCTACCACACAGGTCCCGTCACTTTATCCACGGGCCCGGCATCACACATCCATAAATGCGGTATTGGGGTAGGGCTTGAGCTCACAGTCTGTTCCCTGGAGGTCCAATCATCTACCCATGTTCCCTTCCTCTGTTCCTCCACTGGGATCAAGCATCTGGAGCTCCATTTGGCCCTGGAACACAGGAGGTTATCCAAGATCCTACCTTGGCCCCACAGCCTCAGAAGTGGAGCCTCCATTCTCATAGACCCTCCAGCAGGGCCTTCTGCCACAGAGAGACTGCTTAAGTTCACATGAAAACAAGCGACCAAGTGAGGGCTTGAGCCCACTCTCCTTACCTCAAATATCACCTGCCACCCACTACACTCTAGGTTGGCAAACCACAGCCCATTGTCCGAATCTGACCCACTGCTTGCCAGCCCAAGTTTGTTTTTCTGAAGTTTAAGTGGTGATATTTAAAATGGTTATATAAATATCTACACAAAATATCCTCAGTTTTGCCTCTTGGCTCACAAAGTCTAAAATATTTACTATCTGGCCCTTCACAGAAGAATTTTGCTGACCCCTGAGCTGCCATTATGCTTTATTCCAGTGTGTATCCAGTAGAACTCTGACAGGGTTTGCCCACAAAGCCTCCCCTGCTGGGAGCAATTATGACTTCTTTTATACTGCAAGAATGGGATGAGGGACAAGAAAGAAATCAGCTTTATTAAGACATCAACCAAGCCTATGAGGGAACAAGGCGAGTTAAATGAGATTATAGAGACAATCAATCACATATCCTGTCCCATCGGTTTAAATCAAATAGTTGCATTTCACCATCTTCTCACCTGTGCCCCCCTCCCCGTGACAACTGGATGATCAGCTCCTACATTGAGCTGGTTGACATTAAGAAAATCACTCGTGAAGTGGCAGAGGAGCACTGATGTAGAACTTTAGCGATCTGCTTAGCTGATTGGATTTCTGCCCTTGGGTTCTCAGGGCCACAGATCATTCATCATCCATCAACAGACAGGAGGATGCAGAGATGGAGGAAAGAAGAGTCCCCTCTCCTGAGAAACTTACTAACAAGTAAATAGATGTTTACCCGGCAATTGAGACAGGGGCAAGAGGAGAGGCATGTGACCTTGCTGGAATAGAGAAGGTGAAGCCCATTGTAGGTCTTGGAGTGTGAGTTCCCCTGCCAGGTGAGCAAGATTCAGGGCAAGGGCGTTTGAAGCAGAGAAGAGCAGGGACAGCTATTGTACAGCATCTCTTGTGGAATTTTTTTCTTCACTATATAAAAAATAAAGTAAATAAAGGCATAGAAGCAAGATAGAACACGGGGTGTTAGAGAACGGTGCGGATCCTGGTACAGCAGGCACCACAGCTGAATGCGAGGGCAGGAGATGCCCCTAGAGATAGGCACGGGCCAGATCCTGAAGGCTCCTGCAGCCTGTTCTCTGAGTTGGGTTTTCCCAGAAGCGGACCCTGAGACCAGGTGAGGAAGAATAGAGATGGCCACAACTCCGCTACTCCTCCCACTGAGAGGTGGAATCTATTCCTGACCCCTTGAATGTGGGCTGAACTTAGTGACCTGCTCGACCAATAGAATGTGGTAGAAGAGACATTCTGGGACTTCTGAGACTAAGTCACAGGAAGATTTGCAGCGTCTGCCTGGGTCTCTTGGAACACCCTCTCTCTGGGAACTCTGAGCTGCCACATAAGAGCTCTGATGACCCTAAAACTGCCATGTTAGAGAGACAACGTGTGAGCCCTCTGGAGAGTGGTCCTGGCTAAGTTCAATCACCCCTGAAACCTCTGCCAAAATGCCAGATACGTGAACAAAGCTGTCTTGGACGCTGCGGACTTGCCCAGTTGTCAGTTGAATACCAAAGAGTAACCTCAGTACCACGTGGGACACAAGGCCTGCCCTGCTTGAGCCCTGCCCAAATTCCTAACCCGGAGAGTTGTGAGACAAAAGCAAATGGTTGCTATTTTTGTCCCTAAGTTTGAGGCAGTGGTTGTGCATAGCAATAGATAAATGCATCAGTTTCCTAGTGCCGCCTTGATGAAGTACCACGAACTGGGCTCGTTAAAACAACAAAATTTATTGTCTCGCAGTTTTAGAGGCCAAAAGTCCAAAACCAAGGTGTTGGCAGGGCCGTGCTCTCTCTCAAGGCTCTAGGGAGAGTCTGTTCCGTGCTTTTCTCTTAGCTTGTGGTGTTGCTGGCGGACCTTGGAACTCCTTGACTTGTAGACGCATCGCTCCAGCCTCTACCTCTGTCATCACATGGCATTCTCCTCCCTGTGTGTTTTTCTCTCCGCTTCGTATAACAACACACAAGTCATACCGGATTAGGGCCCACCCGGATCCAATGGGACCTCACCTTAACCTCATTACAGGCATAAAGAGCTTCTTCCAAAGAAGGTCACAGACACAAGTACTAGGGGTTAGGAATTCAACATATCTTTTGGGGGGACAAAATTCAACCTACAAAAATAACCAGAACACAAAGATTTGAGTACAAGTAGTTTATTTGGGGGACAATTCTAGAAAGCACTGCTAGGAGAGTGGGAAAGTCAGACGGGGAATGAAAGGAAGCCAAAGTAACGTGAGTTACGGAGCAGATTGCTACTGTGGGCAATTAGAGTCAATTCCACTGGGAAAATCTGGGAGGTAGTATGGAAAACACCTCAATTATTCTCTCCCTCTCACCCCCATCCCTGCCCCAGGGCCAGGAAGATGGAGAATTTATCCTTCAATTCCCATCCATCACTGGCTGAAGGTTGCTCCCTAGGAGCATTAATTTCCTGGCACTTATGGCCTGTTGCCCACAACTAAAAGAAATCCCTCAAGTGAAGAGGAGCAGGCGCCCGTGATGGGAGGCTGTGGGCATATTCTGGAATAGCGCGTGCTAGGGGTTGTGAGTGGGGTGCTGATGACCTTTACTGCAGCTGTGCTGAGGAGGGTGCATTTTATTCTGAAGGTTGTGGAGGCTGGAGAGGGGGAAGTGGACTATTTAATGCAGCAGAGGGATGTGTTCAGATTTGAATAATAAATCACTCCGATGGGAGCTGGAGGGGGCTGGACTCTCCACTTAGGAAGCTGTGTTTGTAGTCCAGAGGAGAAATCACGAAGGCACAAGCAAGGGCAATGAGAGCTCAGACAGAGAGGAAGGGATAGACTCAAGATACATTTAGAAGGTAGAATCAACAGGATGTGCAAAAGGAAGAGAAGGATAAATCTGAGGAACTTCTGGGTCCCTAAAGGAACTCTGGACATTGAGCAAAGCTAAACGTTATAGGGAAAGTTACTGATAAGATAGCAACCTGCCTCAGGGCCCTTGCACAGGCTATTTCCTCTGCCTGCAACGTCTATCCCCATAGAGTCACATAACCCATGCCTAGGCATGTTGCAGGTCTTTGCTAAAATAGCCCCTTCTCAAAGAGACCTGCCCTGACTAAACTTAAAATTGCAAACGACCTTCCCTCTCTCATTTCTCCCTGTTGTCCTCCTCGGCTTTATCTTTCTCCAGGTGTCATATTCTGACATCTATTTATTCTAATTATACTTTTGTATACTGTCTATTTCCCCCTTCCCTAGAATACCAGTTCCACAATGGCAAGATTTTTCTCTGTGGTGGTCACATCCCGACATCTAGAATAGGGCCTGGCTCACTGAGAGAAGTCAGTACTTGCTTGTTGAATGAAAGAAGCAACAATTCAAAAAATCGTTGCCACGCACAAATGGGCTATAGCTGCTTCTGTTGTCCAGGCAGGAGAGGTGGTGATCACACAATTAGACTGCAACAGAAATAAAACTTCTGTGTCACTCCCTTTACCCTGCAAAGACGGGGGGCGGAAGAGGAAAGGGAGACGCCCGGTGAGGGACCTTGCTTGGTAGAGTGCAGGTAGCACTTTTAAATATGCAAAGGGAGGCCTGTTGTTAGACAGGGCATGTGGCAAGAGAAGGGAGAGTGCAGGCTTGGACGCAGTGTCAGTTTTGAGGAGGAAATAGTTCAAAGAGAGCGCCGAGGGGATCTTCATGCAGAATGGTGGGATGGTCAAAGGGCTTTCCCCAGCACGTGAGTCTCAGACTCAGTTTTACAGGATTTGGAGTTTCTGCCATGTAAACCCACTCTGTCTCTTCAAAAACTTTAGCAAAGTCTGCTACAGGCATAGGCCTTGTGTGAAGTTTTGGGGGAAAATTGAGTAAAGGACCCGAATTCCGCATCTGGGTTGATATGTTATGGAGCAGGGACAGCAAGCAGAGAACCTGAGATGTTACAGAAATGGGATTCAGAGAAAGCAGGAGAATAGAGCCTGGGCTGACCCTGAGAACATGGGGCCCCAAGTATTTGTGGAAAATTTGGGAAATGCTTTGGAGTGAACAAGGTCACTTACCAGACCAGTCACTTGGATTGCCGTGATATAGTACATTCATATGGCACTTTATAATTCACAAAACGTTTCCATAGACATTGTCTCTTATTTGTTTATTTTTTTTTGTGGAAGATTAGCCCTGAGCTAACATCTGCTGCCAATCCTCCTCTTTTTACTGAGGAAGACTGGCCCCGAGCTAACATCCACGCCCATCTTCCTCTACTTTATACGTGGGACGCCTACCCCAGCATGGCGTGCCAAGTGGTGCTATGTCCACACCCGGGATCTGAACCAGGGAACCCCAGGCCGCTGAAGTGGAATGTGCGCACTTAACCGCTGTGCCACTGGGCTGGCCCCCATTATCTCATTTTTATCTTCTCCCTGTACAAAACAGAGAGGTTGGGTAATTTACCCAAGACCTCATGAGTGTCAGAGCAAGAGCTGAGCTTTGGATCTCTGGACTGGAAGTCAAATACATTATTGCATTACCCCTGTGTTTTGCAGATTCAATATTTGAGGTTTCAGCTATTTGAGAAGTTCACGTGATGCAGCAACTTGACACTTTTGCGGCAGCACAGCCTCAAATCCTCTGTTCTGAGAGGCTGGTCTGCAGGAGGGAGCCCGGAAGCTAGTGAGTGAGGCTGGCCACTTGTTCAGTAACCACAGCCCAACTCTGCTCTGCTGTTCCATCCTGTAGCACACGCATCGGAAGGTCTTGGGATCCATCTATGACAAAGGGCAAAAAGCTAAAACTTTTCTCTTGCAACATGTTTTCAGGAGGGGAACTTCAGGGGTGCTTTTAAAGAAAAAAAAAGTCAATCTTGCATGCCATATTTGGGTTCTTCCATGGTTAAAATCATGAATGGAGCATAAGGCTGGGTTTGGAAAGTTTGGGAAGATATATTTCCACAATCCTTTCTCAGTTTAAGCTGTTGCTATGACATCTTACCCAAAGTATCCTGACTCTTTTCTCAAGAGATTGCTCTTCTGGGAAAAAATGCAATGATGCTCAAGTTAGAAATGGAGTGTGCCGCAAATTACTCTCAACTCTGCTTCTTATGGTTGAGGAGGGGAAGTGTTTGTAGCTGTGGTTATAATCGGAGCAAAATATTTCATGTGGACCCTAACTAAAATGAGGGAGCAATGCCACTTGAAATTTTCCTTAACATATATGCTTATGAATCAGGTTTGTGAAATGGGAAATAGACACATCTATTTTTAATCCAAAAAATAATCCACAAGCAGAACCCAGGGTGGCAGTGGCATGAAATTTAATTGTTTACCCAGATCCATTATAACTGTTCTATTCTCCTTTCTCTGAACAGCTTTAACGTGCTCTGAGTCCCAAAGGTAAATTTGCAGAAAACTAGCGCTAAATCTATTTCTGGTTAGTGAGTCTGAGTAAGTGGGATTTGGGGTCATTTCTTTGCTTTCTTCCTTGTACTTTTCTATATTGTTTTATTTTTTATTTTTATTTTTTTATTTTTCTGAGGAAGATTAGCCTTGAGCTAACATCTGCTGCCAATCCTCCTCTTTTTGCTGAGGAAGACTGGCCCTGAGCTAACATCCGTGCCCATCTTCCTCTACTTTATATGTGGGATGCCTGCCACAGCATAGCTTTTGCCAAGCGGTGCCGTGTCCACACCCAGGATCTAAACCGGCGAACCCTGGACCGCTGAAGCAGAACGTGCGCACTTAACTGCTGTGCCACTGGGTGGGCCCCATCGATTTTTAAAATTATATGTATGTATTAAATTTCAAAACAATAAAGCTATTACAAATTAAATTGTTACTGTTTCCGTCAGGGTGCTATCTGGAAGGCAGAACACTATGAATTATGCACGGTGGTTCTGTTACAGGCAGTAGACTTTTCACAACGGCAGGAGGTACTGGGGAAGTGAAAGCTGGAACGGACAATTGGGGATCAGAGGAGTCAGCGTCCAGTCAATCCCAGAAGCCAAGCACTTCCAGGTCCCGAGGTGGCATCACCAAGAAGCAGCTGGGGGAGAAGCTGTCGTCTCTGGGGCTCCGCAGTCTGGCATCTGGTGATGGGCCAGAGGTAAGGAAGAAGAGCAAGGTATGGAGCACAGGAGGCAGAAGAGCTGGAACCCTCCAGGACCTTTAGGAACGTCCGTCACTATGTCTGATTGTGATGACCTTCCACAAGTTATGGGTAGTGCTTCACTTCCTCGTGCAAATTCCCGTTTTGGACAACGTGAACACAGAACCACGTGGGGAGGAGCTTCTAGGAAACAAGCTTCCATCTTAACCAAGTTGACATCAGACATCATAGATACCACGAAGCGTCACACGTATTTGATTCTGATCAAGGTCTTTAATTAAATGAAGTTGAGCATAAGCAATCTCATATATAATCAGTTTACCCCGTTCTTTATAAATTTAAACCTCTGGCACAGCCTCTTGTGTGCCTACATCTTGTCTTTTCACAAGTTGTCACAATTGGTAAAAGCTAGTTATTGGAGAGTGGTTGTCTGTATTGTGGAAACATCAGTATTTCCCCTCCACTGTGTGTAGATGAGGAAAATGTAAACTGAGGTACTCACTTTTTTACCCCTCTTAACGCCGTAGAGTCAAAGTCTCATGGACTCCAAAGCTATTACTGTTCTGTTCATACACCATCTACCAATCAGTGTCAGATCACAGAGTTTCACTGTAAGACGTACAGTGCCAGTAGCCAGAAGAATGTCTAACTACCGCTTTATTTTTATCCCAGTGTTTAGCAGAGTGGTTACCCAACTGTCTGATAAAATGATACAAATGTGTTGGTCTTTCAATATCACTCGTTTGTTCCATATTTATTAACCTTCTGCAAGGTGCCAGGCAAGTGTGTATTTAGGATTAAAGAATCCATGATAAGGGAAAACTTCCAGCAATGATACCAGAACACAAAAGAAGAGGAAACCCCAAAGATTCAACTTGGTTGCGTATAAAAGTCATTCCCACCACAGTCTCTTGAGAAATCGCCCATCTTTAAGCCTACTATCACCCTATGATATGATTAGGAGCGTCAGTAATGTGTACTGGATTAATTCTGACCGTGTTTTGTTTAGTTCCCCACTAATACTGACTTTATGCTTTATCTACTCTTGTTTGAAGAAGCACTGGTGTGTGCTTAGAATTTGAAAAATTTTAGGGGATTCTGGTGTTTCCACAAGGAGGGACTGGCTTTTGGTCATCACTCTATGAAGAGTCTTATTATTTCTTAATCACATAATGAGTTCTTGGAACGTTCTCTTTAAAAGGATAGATGCAGGATTACAACAAAATAATGTTATTAAAATTTGATAAGCTGAAAAGAGGCATTTGTGGTTCTTTCAGTACTTAGGGCTCCTTCAAGATAGTACTTGCAATTCTCCTCAAGTGCATTATTTATGACTATAAAGGAAGACTAAAGAACTCTGAGTTATGAAGAGAAATGTTGACTAGTACAACCCAAACAGTGTCATTGCTTATGGCTTTTCCTAAGCTTGACCTTCTTTCTAGCCCATAATGTAGTGGAAAGAGAATGGGCTCTGGAGTCCACAAGATTTGAGTTCAAAACCTCCTACTCCATCATTTTCTAGTCAAATGACTGATGGCAGGTTATTTATTCACTCTGAGGCTCAGATTCTTTATGTATAAAATGGGAATGATAATTTCCAGTTTGAGCCAAATGATATTGCTGCTACTGAACCATTTCTGACTTATAAAAATAACAATTTTATGTGGTTCAGCCTAGGATGTTCATTACAGGTTGGTAGGGAATTAAATATTCCTGAGCACGAAGCGCTTGGCCCCCCACCTGCAACACCATCAGCGGTCAATAGACACTAATTGTACTAACTCTGCCTTTTAACTGGTTGGCCTTGGGGAGCATTTATTTGGGTATCCGTATCTGTTTTCTTCAGGTTGTACCTCCTCTGAGCTTCTGGTTCCCCTGAGTTTTTCTCTTACATCTTTCTAGTCTATTAAAGTCTCTTGATGCAGAAACTTCATCAACATCTTGAACTAACCTTGCTAAACCCATGATTGGTTTCATTCCAAAACCCACATCACAAGTTATAGAATCAGGAAAATCAGAATATCAAACTGCTGAGAATAACTACACGGTCTCGACTTCAGAATCTGCAAAGTGTAGAAGCTGTCAGAGCAACAGTAAAATCTAAATACAGTACACCCACCACATGCTCCAAGTGTGAACTGAAGCGTTCGATTGTGTAGAATGCAGGCTGTGTTCCTTGGAGGTCAGCAAAGTGAAATTCTCTGTGCGAGATCGGAGCCGCTCCCAGTCCCCGCCCCCCCCACCCCGTCCTCACTTGCATTCTGTCCACATGCTGTTACTAGGAGGGCGCCATCATAGGGTTTACTCCTTGGGGTGTCCTAGAGAAACCTTTGGCAGGAACTCCGGCCTGGGAGAGGAGACCTGGGCCCTCTCATCTCGTCATCTGCTCCTCAGCCAGCCGCGGGAGGGGGGCTTCCAATTCCTTATCTGTAAACTACCCATAGTTAGAGGATCTCTTAGCCCCTTCCAAGGCTAGCTTCTTTGGTTCCATAATTTGATGTGCACTGAATTGATTGAATTATGTGACTTTTGATTGGTTATACGTATGTATAACGTGACATGAGCAAGTATTTGGGACCCCCTCCCCACACCTGGGTTTTACAGTTCCTGATGGTTAGTGTCTGTTTTGCTGGGACAATGCAGCAGTTCTCACAGTCATTCTGGAAGGCAGGAAGTAGGCTCAAATGTGCTTCGTGAAATCCTAAGTGGTTGGGAACGGCCAGGCGCTGCCAGCCTTTATCCATTCAGTGAAAAGTCTGTGCGCCTGTTATTTGCCAGCCACTGCTCCTGGGACATGTGAAAGGGAACAAAACTCCCTGCTCTCTGCATTTGGGGGGTAGAGAGGAAGGTAGACAGTTACCAAGAAATAAACCTAATTCACAAGAGAAAAATATCCTAGAAGACTGGGTCCTTCCTATGCTGACAACAGAGACCCGCACATTTCCAACCGCTTCGTGTAGCATTCCAAAGACAGGTCCTGGGCCTCGCGACGCTTCCCTGCAACCCTGCAGGCCATCTCAATCCCTTGGTGCATTAAGCAGCCACCAACTCCTGGCAGCAGCCATGGTGAGTGGGCTCTAGCAGTCACCATTAGGCAGAAAGCACTCACTTGTGCAAACTATACACCCACTGGAAATGACATGATCCATAAGATAGGTACACATTTGGCTACGTCTAGGCAATGAGCACACACACACACAGAGGATAAAGACTAGGACAGCATTTCTTAATTTTTTGAAAAGAATTTCCTTAATTTTGTGTTAAAAAGTAGCCTAGGAAATTCCAAGAAATGTGGAAGACTTCAGAAATGCTAAGTTCTCTTACCCTCGCCCTAGCCAGTGGCTCTTGAGGGTCTTCTGCACAAGCAGCGTCAGCACCTCCCGGGCATCTGTTGGGCTGCAGACTCTCTGGCCCAGCCCAGACTTACTGAATTGGAAACTGTGGAGCGGGGCCCAGCAATCCATGGTTTAATAAGCACGCTAGGTGACTCTGATGCAAGATAACGTTTGAGAATCACTGCTGGACCATACTTACAAAAAAATTAATTATTAACATAATATTTTATAGTTTCTCATTTGAGCTGTGCTGTGACAGTGCAGAATCAGCATAGCAGACATCATGCCCATGAAGAAAAAAACAAAACAAAACAAATGAGGATACTTAAGCCCAGAGAGGTTAAGTGAGTATCCCAGGATTACACAGCTGGTATGCATTGAAGAAGTAGTGTTCCGGTGTTCTGTTTCCTTGTTCCTCCCAAGCTCTTTCTATTTCAGTCTTTCTCGGCTCTCCCTTCCTTTATACACAATCTATATATACTGGAACTGAGATCCTCAAATCATGGGGACAGAACATACAGATTATAGTTGATACGTCAAAACATTGGCGACAAAAATCTCCAGTGTCCAAACTGTAATTTTCTTCAAATGAAGGGCTTAGAGTTGCAGTTCAATGTTTCTCTCCTTAACAAGAAGAAAGGACCTTGCAAAGTTGGAAAAGACTCACTCCAAGTGGCCTCTCCGGCTGGTTAGTGGTCTGACTGCTGTTTCCAGGATCCTTCACAAAGGCCCGGAGCCCAGCGCCTGCTGTTGTACTAGAAGGATTCACTGGCTGGTGGTGAAGTGGCCACGTGTGGACGGTGTGGTTTCATGATCCACACTGCCATCTTCTGGGGATCTCACCCACAGCTAGCCATTCCACTTTTAGTGCCAAGGTTCCAAATCAAAGGTGAGTCCACTTCTCATCTCCACTGCACCTATTCCAAAGAGCTGAAATGATACTGATGACAATGATGACGACGATGATAAAATACAGAGGATGCTGGGCTTACAGCTGTTCTCACTGTTTTAAAACCACATCCCATAAAGAGTGCAGCTGATCAAACAAAAGAGAATAAATTCAAAAGAGTGTTGCTGCTATTTTTTAAACAGTAGAAGTGGATGGAATGGCCATGGGGATGAAGTGAGGAAAACTTGAAAATACACTATCCACAGTGATTGGCTCTGGAATGTGGCATCATGAGCACTTTGTAAATTCTCTTGTTTTCCAAAAGTTCTACAGTGAACAGCTTGTAGGGTGTATCATAGGCTGCATTCATTTCCTGTGGGGGCCGTAACAAAGGACCACACTATGGTTGGTTTAAAACAACAGAAATTAACTGCCTCATAGTTCTGGAGGCCGGAAGTCCAAAGGCAGGTTGTCAATAGGGCCATGCTCTCTCTGAAGGCTCTGCGGAGAATTGGGTCCTGTCTTTGCCTCGGCTTCGGATGTTGTTGGCAATCCTCGTCACTCCACGCTTTGCCTCGTCTGCCGTCGCACGGCATTCTCCCTGTGCGTCTGTGTCTCTTCCTCACGTATGGACCCTAGTCGTATTGGAGCAGGGGCTCACCCTACTCCACTACGACTTCATCTTAACTCATTACATTTGCGATGATCCTATTTCCAAATAAGGTCACGTTCTGAGGCTCTGGGAAGCTCATGGCTTTTGGAGGGACGCTATCCAACCTAGCATCAGGGTGTTGCGTTCAGATCTCAGCTCAGCTACTAATTAGCTGCTTAATCTCGAGCAAGCCGTTGGCTCTTTCTGAGCATCCGTTTTCTCATCTATAAAATGAGGACAGGACTACCAACCCACAGGCCTTTTGTGAGGATAAATGTAAAGGCTTAGCATGAGCCTGGTGCAGAGTAAGTCCTCAGCAGGAGACCGCTATTATTTTTGTTTTCACTATCAGAAAAAAATAAAGCTTAACACATTTGAAGAGAGGGGAAAAAAAGTTTCGCACAGTCTCTGGATCAAAACACGCCATTTAAGTCAAGAGACCTTTGGGAGCACAGCTCAAATTTAGTCGTATTTAGTATCTAGTGAAAAATCCAACGTAGCTCCAGAGACGGGTTGTAGGTGACATGGTTTCTGACGCAGGAGATTATGTGTGGGTCCATGTGCGTCCCACGCAGGAGGCTCAGAAAAGACGCTGTTTTACATCTGAGAGCTCCTTCGCCACCTTTCCCGCTCTCCCCAGTTCTGTGCAAGCCCGACTTTCCGGCACGAGGCTCATTTTAATCTGACTCCAGGTACGTTCTGGCCCCTTGGGGTTAACAGAAGGGAGCTGTGAGATCTGCTTGACAGAAACTAGCCGCCTCATCAACCTGACTCAACTTCTCTCCCTTAGGATCGGGGATTGGGGCTTTAGAGGTGTGTTACCTGGGAAGGCCATGATGCCGACTCATTAGAAATCAGTACCAGTTTTGGATGCATTATTTTTCCAATAAGTTAGAAGCTCAAGAGGCCAGGACATTCTGAGGGGAGAAAGAAGGTTAAGAAAATTCCAGAGGCTGACTGGCTGCAGGGTACATTTTTACCTGAGGAAGGGTAGTGACTGAGAGCCTCTGAGCAGTCACTGATTTTCCACCTGACACAAAAGCCCCTGAGGCATCGACTGGGATATTTACATGTGCAAAATGTTCCATGTGCTCCTCTAAATATGTTCATGTGGCTCTGTGTATACATGTGTTTACAGAATGTGTAAATAAATTAAGAGCAGAATATGAAACACATGTGCCCGTGTTTATAAAACATGCATCCACTTATGCTAATGGAATTACTTCCATCTGAGAACAAACGGTCATTATCTACGGAAGTGCTATGAGTTAGGGAGATTACTGGAATTTTTCACCTCATGCTTGGAGAAACTGAGTCACTGAAGTAATTTTTTTGTCATCAAAGGCAGGAAATGTGGCTTATGTCAACCTTGAAAACTGTATTGCTCAAGGAGCATCTAAGTTGGAAAGAAAGCCACCCTTAGGAATCCTATTTTCCTAACAGACAAACCTTTAAATTCAAATTCATTCCCATTATCTGTTGCAATTGACATCCCACGTATTCATGCGCTTGATTTTAGCAAACTTCTCCAAGCCTCTCAATAGTTTTGTGTGCATAAAAATCTCTGGGGATCTTGTTTAAAATGCATGTTTCTGAACCCCTGTCTGAAAGGTCTGAGCAAGTCTCAGCGAGTACCAGGAATCCGCAGTCTTAGCAAGTGCCCCGAGCGAGCAGAGAGCTGGGGACCACGCTTGAGAAACCCTGCTCAACGTCCGAGTGGTGGAATGAGGAGCAGTTGTCTTTCTTTTTAATGAGGGGTGGAATGGCGTAGGGACATTTAGAGGACAACCCACATACACAAGGGAACGAGAGTCTGTCTGCTCTACGCAACCCCTGACGCCCAGCTCCGCTGGGGCAGTTAAAGCGGAGAGTTAAAGCGGTCGAGTTCCGGCCAGCTCTCATATAGGTCTGCGCAGGCTGATGCGCCTCTTCAGACGAAGCAGTGCGTGCAGCCACTGTTGCTTGCTGATCCAATGTCCACCCTTGGTGAAACAGGGTAAGATTTTTAAACTATGCGTTGTGACCTCCTGCTATCAGTTTAATGAGTCTTGTGCAACGTTTTAAAAAACTTTTGTTTTGAGGGGCAGCCCGGTGGCGCAGCAGTTAAGTACGCACATTCCGCTTCTCTGCGGCCGGGTTCGTGGGTTCGGATCCCGCGTGCCGACGTGGCACCGCTTGGCAAAAGCCATGCTGTGGTAGGCGTCGCACGTATAAAGTAGAGGAAGATGGGCATGGATGTTAGCACAGAGCCAGTCTGCCTCAGCAAAAAGAAGTTTGGCAGTAGTTAGCTCAGGGCTAATCTTCCTCCAAAAAAAACCCAAAAGTCTTTTGAAATCTAAATGCACAAGAAGTTGCAGAAATTGTTCAGAGAGGCCCCAGGTACCATCGCCCAGCTTCCCCCAATGGCAGCATCTTACATAGCTATAGGACACGATCAAAACCAGGAAACTGACATTGGCACGTTGAACTACCTCAGGCTGTTGACGTCAGTGGGATTCCATCAGATTTTACATGCACACTTTTATGTGTGTGTGTATAACTCCATCACATGTGTAGATTGTATAACCACCACCACCTTAATCAAGACAGAACTGCTCCTTCACCACCAAAGCTGATGTGACCCCTTCTTGCTCACCTTCTCTTCTCCCCGCCCATCCTGTTCATAACCCCTGGAAACCAATCATCTGTTCTCCATTTGAGCAACATTTTGAAAAATGAATAAGAATAGGGCAGAATGGAAAATAAAGGAAGAGAATACATCTTAGCACATTTCAAAGTCGGGGGGAGTGTTGATTTGGGAAACTTTTGTTTTGTTATATATGTATATATATGTATGAGGATATGTTGGGTTGTGTTAGAAAATATATTTCCTACGGAGAGTTGCAGGCAAAAAAAACCAAACAGAAACTGAGAAACGCAGTGCTATTAGACAGCCTGAGCATCAGCAGACCCTTCCTGCCTCCCTGGGGCTCACAGTCACTGACTTGAGACCTTTTCTGTTGGCTGATAGCTGTTGTTGTCCTCCAGCCCTGTAATTAATGACTCTGCTTCACATTTGGATGGAAATTCACCATCTGGACCCCAAGTGTTTGGATCCAGACCTGTTTCCTGCTCAGACCGGCAGACCAGAGGATAAAGGGAACAGAAACAGGTAAAGGGACAAGGAAGGGCTCAAGGACTAAACAGGTTCCAGGCTCCCCACCGCCCCTGGCCCAGCCTTCCCTGAGGCCCAGCCGCTAACAGAAGCCGGGAGGTAAGCCCCCCACTCTACCGACCCCTCGAAGACTGTTCAAAGGGCAGCAAAGGGCGTTCCTGGAACATCTTCTTCATTTATGGGTCATTTAATGGTGTGTGGTGCACACTCAGGCAATTTCAGGAAAACTTAGAAGATCCACCACAATTTTAAATCAAAAACATGTTAACATTTTAAATAATATGTTTCATATTAGCGACAGGGATAAGGTTTTTGTAATATTTCACCGAAAATAGATAGCTGGCTAGAAAGTAAATGGATTGATGCATGGATGAAGTTCTCCATTTGTTTTTTCTTATTCCTCATTCCTAAGGGACTAGAACACCCAACCTCAAAGGCACAGGTCATTGCAAACGGCAAGTGCTGGGTGACTGTCAAATACATTCAGAAACTATGGGGAGATTTCTCCTGAGGGCCCTCTGAGCACCCCGCGGTTGTAAGGTTGATGGGCTTGTCCTGCTCAAAAGCTGAAAAGTGAAGTGCTCCAGCTTGGAAAATGGTGGTGAGTGAATGGGTGCCTAATCCATTCTTAGGCTGCGTATATCCCTGTAAGGAATTTCTTTACGTTCTATTGCAACATTTGGGCTTCAGCTTTTAAATACGCCCAACAATACAACCGTCGATCTATTTCACCAATGATCGAAGGAAATCACCCAGAGTCAGGAAGAGTCCAGCTCTCAGGGACTGAGCTGTTTGCAATACGGCCTGGTCGTCTTATGAAGTCTGGATAGCCTATTCTCAGTGCTAAGAATGTTTATAGTTTAGGCCTGAAGTGATTGATTCAGGTCTTTTAAGGTACTGAAAATTTTGCTGCCAGATGTCACCCGAAAAAAGTTCCTGAAATCACAGAAACGATCTTTACTGAAATAATTGTTCTTCGCTTCAAAACCTCATGTGAGCATTCTTTACTTTGACAGCTGTCATAATTCATTTTGGAAAAGCAGTGTTTTGTATTTGCTGCTCATTTCTTGCCGGAACGAAAATTGCCGTTCAAGTGTATGTACTGAAAAAACGTACATGCATTTGGATTATGGGTGCAATTTTTCTCCATTTTCTTAAATACTGGCTCGAGAGCAGGAGCACGCTATTGACCCTTGGCTGTTCTCTGGGGATAATCCTGAGTGTGGACTGACATTCAAGTGTAGCCTCTTTTCTTTACCTGGTAACACCTCCTCATGTGGACACAGAGCTCACACCCCATCAGCATCGATTCCACAGCAATCTTCCAGGTCGCATCACATCTCCCAGTTTATTTCATAAAGGACACACATGTCATTTTCCCATAGCATGGGTTCTTCTTGGTAATTGGCGTTGACAGTCATTAATTCTTCTCCCTCGTACAATTACTACGGCAGGGACAGGGGTATACTGTCCCCACATGGTTTCCTCACTGCATTTCCCAGTGTGTCATTTCCAGGCCAAAGTATTTAAGAGCTTGTGTGCCTCCTCCATCTCTTCCCACACACAGTGATCTTGGAAGATCCATGTTCTCCACGGCCAAGTTACAATACGGAAGGGGGTCACCCAGCTGCATCAGATTTTATAACGGCACGCTTTCAGGATTTATTTGTTGCTCCATGCAGTTCGGACTAACTTGACTTGTACATAGGCCAAAGATTGATTCCTACTTTGGACATGGGCATTTTTATCCAGCTATAGAGTAAAATATTTGCTCAGGGGCTGGCCCCGTGGCCGAGTGGTTAAGTTCGCTCACTCCGCTGCAGGCGGCCCAGTGTTTTGTTGGTTCGAATCCTGGGCGCGGACATGGCACTGCTCATCAGACCACGCTGAGGCAGCATCCCACATGCCACAACTAGGTGGACCCACAATGAAGAATATACAACTATGTAACGGCGGGTGGCTTTGGGGAGAAAAAGGAAAAAAATAAAATCTTTAAAAAAAAAATTTGCTCATACACATATGATAGTAATGGCTTTTCCACATTTTATGCCTTTGAATTTTATGTGATGTTCACAGAGATGTTTTATACAGGAATTTTGTGAATAAATTCCTCTGCTTTTTCTCCTGGCATGACATTTTTAAACTTGGGACTGGTTTTATAAGATTCTTGGCAGCAAAGTAAACTACTTGTTTTTACCCAAAGGAATGGGAGTTCGAATGATCTCTCTATGGTTTTGGTCTCTTCTTTGGTCTTAGTGGCAAAATTGTATACTGCAAAGGATTATCTTCCATTGTCCTAGACAAGCTCAGTGTTTTGTGTGACAATAAAGCAGAAGTTTGACAAAGTTTCATAGAAGACAATACACGTTCAACCTGACTTTTCTTTTTTTGTTTCTTACGTGAAATAATCACTTTGATCCACACAGGCTCATGTTCTCTATTCACAAGAGATTGCTGCCTACTGCCTATGTTTGGGTGTTTTTTTGAGTTATAGTTTATGTTACTATGCTCATTACTCTCTTCATGCCTCACTGAACTGTTTTTAAAACAGTAATCCAATTTCATAATTGGGAATATAAAATAATTGTCTTAACCAGGTCCTCACGAAAGCAGAGCCTGAGGCAAGGATTAAAATGCTGCTATTTTATTGGGAGACGCAGGCCTAGGGCAGTGAGGGTGAGGAAAAAGTGGGCAGTGAGGCAAGAAAAGGTGTGAATCAATGTGACCTACTACGCTACTGCACTGGCCATGGCGTCACAGTGCGCCACGAAGAGAAACAATGGCACGTGCAGCAGGCGTGCCCGTTCCCTAAGGGAGACTTCTCTGCAAGGGTTGTAATTCCTTGGAAGAGGTGGAATTGATCTGCCCAACTCTTTCCTGTCTCCTGGATCCCAGTGGTACACCCCCTAGATGGCCAAATGCCTGTCTCTTCTGGGTTGTGCCATTTAGCCCCTTGGCGGCTTCTAGGTCTCATTTCCGTCCTCTGTCAAATGAGGACAATTATATGACCTCCTTAAGGGATGTTTTGAGGATTAAATAGGATAATGAATTTAAAACCTTCGCAACTGCAGATATTCAAATAAATGATTGTTAAAGGAAAAAACAGAAATCCCTAGGTGCTCAGCTGTTGACCAGAGAGTTCCTCTTCATCTGTGAAATGATGAAGAGCGTGATCAGCCAGCCACAAAAGAACAGTGGAGACAGCTGGGTGTGGTGACAGACCTGGAAGCTGGTCCAACAGTGATGTACAGCTATTTTGACCATATTCTTGAGAGTGGAGAGAAAGGACAGGATCCAAAAATGTTTCTGCAGGAATAATAAGAAGCAAAAATTAAATAACTGGATGGAAAACACCTACTCTGCAATGGCCAAACACGATAGCTTATAATGGCTTCCTCAGGAAAGTGTCTATTTCAACATTGTCCCAGGAATTCAGAAAATGCTAGAAATTTTATTCCACCTTGTTTCTGCTTTTTTTTTTTTTTTTTGCAACTATCGTGTAGAACGAGAGCAAAAGTTCACTGTCTGCTGTCTCGCTGGGGCAGAATTGTTCCTTTAAATCTGGGAGGTAAGAAATTTAAAGTTCCCATAGCTGGCTCTCAACATGTCCCCACATGGAATTCACTTTTTTTTTGTACGGCATAGTTACGGGTTTCACTACAGAGTGGCAACCCCTCTGCCTTTCAGCCAAGAAACTCATGCTTAAGAAAAAATATTCCAAGTCCTGCTGAAAACAGATCCGGTGCTAACACAGCCAAATTAAACTCCAACACCAAGACATTTACAAATCGGTATTCTCATATGGCTTGTTACTTCTTTCCGTGGCTTACAACCGAATACCTTAATTCTCTGTTGAGTCAGTTAAGGACACAACTTCTCATTCAGCAAATATTCCTTGAGATTTGGGGTGGGGCTATGGATATTAATATGCAAACACTGCATGAGCTTCCTACACTCAAGGAGCTTACAATTTAGTTGAAAATATATGACAATTAACCAATACAGTAGTGAAAAGGGTGTTATAAGGCAATACGAGATTCTGGACAAATGAATGATAAAGACAGCTAATAACTGGACAGATCAATGGAGATGTACACTTGAGGCAAATTTTGAAAGGATGGAAAGGGCTTGGCTGGAGAGAGGGGGCTGCAGGGATAGATGCTCCATGCTAGGGGAAGTTGGAAGTACAGGTCTAGAGGGGAATGTGCGTGCCGCAGTCAAGGGGCAGAGTGGGAAATTACAACAGCAAGTATTTATTGAGCACCTACCGTCCATTTGGTTGTGCTAAGCCCTTCAAAATTATTCTCATTTAATCCTCTCAATGACCCCACAAAATAGTCATTCTTCCCATCTCATTTTGCAGAGGTGGAAACTGCACTTGGAAAGGCTGAGTGATGGCCCTACGTCAAAGGATTAGTTACTGGCAGGCAGGGGTTTGAACTCAGGATGAGGATTCAGGTCAGACTGTGAGGAGCTTTCCATGCTAGGTCTGTGTGGGGCAATGGATGAGGCAGAAAGAATACAGTGAAGAATGAGCCTCGGTCCTCAGACTCACAGTGTAGTTGGGGAGAAAGACAAGAGTGGCAACTACCAGAACAGTGGCACGCAGGGTGGCCTGGAGCTGGGAATGCAGGCCAGCCATGGGGTTAGATACGCAGATTCTCAGGCTGCACCCAAGACCCATGGAATCAGAAACACTGGGGCTGAAGCCTGGCAATCTGTGTTTTAACAGGCCCTCAGGTGGTGCTGGTGGTGCTGAAGTCTGAGAACCATCTGGTGATGGCTTTGGGGATGGGAAGGACCAACTGGTGAAATGTTGCAAAGGAAGAATTAACAGAAGACCCTTATTAGTGGCAAACTTCTATCAGCTCAGTCCTCAGGCTCACAGAGTTTGCACCGTGGTGACAAACTGGCTGTGTAGGAATAGAAGAATGGGAGGAGTTGGCGTTTTCTCAGAGGTTTCAGATCAAGGGTAATGAGAATAATAGTGGTCAGATTTGGATCCTTTAGACCCGGGTTCCAGTCTTGGATCTGCCACATCCTTCACCCCTTTGAGTCTCAGTTTCCTCATGTATAAAATGGAAATAGCAATAAGAGCAACCTCACAAATGAAATGAGATCATGTGAGAATACTTGCTAAACTATCAAAAGTTATGAAAACAGAGGCTGTTATTAGTGACAGACATAGCAAGGTAAAGAGGGGCTATGTCCATGACTTGGTTCATCAGGTATGAAGCATATATACGTATAGATAAAGTGATGGTAGAATAGCTAACGGTGGATGCTCTTGTGGACAGTTCAAGACCCCAAGGGCAGGGATGGAAATATAGAGTTAGGGATCATGAGCAGAGAGATGAGCAAGCACAGGGTTGCTTTCATCGGAGAGTTAAAAATAGAGAGTCTATATAAAATACCACCTTCCATAAAGTTCAGAACTGTGGGACAACAAGGCACAGTCTTCCCCAGAGGTCTTTCTGGCACAGTGTAGGGAGCCCCACAGATGGGTTTGGGTGGGGAGAGAGTGGTCAACATATGAACTCTGAGCCTGAGCAGTGCTGCTAAGACCATTGAGAGCGGGGCCGGCTCCGTGGCCGAGTGGGTAAGTTCGTGCGCTTCGCTGCAGCAGCCCAGGGTTGGGATCCTGGGCGCAGACATGGCACTGCTCGTCAGGCCACGTTGAGGTGGCGTCCCACATGCCACAACTAGAAGGACCTGCAACTAAAAATATACAACTATGTATGGCGGGGTATGGGAAGATAAAGCAGAAAAGAAAAAAAAAAAAGATTGGCAACAGTTGTTAGCCCAGGTGCCAATCTTTAAAAATAAATAAATAAATAAATAAAAGACCATTGAGAGGGCAAGTGTAAAGGCTGAAATAGGGATGCACCAGAATAGTTGTAACCAGTATAGTATTCAGGCTACAAACTCAGGTCTGCAAGAAATACAGCATATTTAATTAATTTATTTTCTGCTTTTATGATTTATTTACTATCAGTGCTTAATTTGAGAGATGTTTTTTGAAGAATAATTGAAATATGATTTGCATACAATAAAATTCAGCTTTCGAAAGTATACAACTCAGAGGTTTGTAGTGTTTTCACAAAGTCGTACAACCATTGCCACAATCTAATTCCTGAACGTTTTCATCACCCCGGAGAGAAATCCCGTACCCATTAGCAGTCACTCCATCCTTCTACCCTCAGCACCTGGCAACTGTTAATCTACTTTTTATCTCCATGGATTTGCCTCTTCTGGACATTTCATTTAAATAGAATCATACAATATGTGGCCTTTTGTGACTGGCTTCTTTCACTTAACATAATGTTTTCAAGCTTTCTCCATATTGTTGCAAGAGTCAGTACTTCATTTCTTTTTATTGCTGCATAGTATTTCATTGTATAGACATGTCACATTTGTTTATCCATTTATTAATTCATGGATATTTGGATTGTGTGCACTCTTTGGCTACTTAGAATAATGCTGCAATGGACATTTGTGTACAAGTTTTTGAGTGGGCATGTGTTTTCACTTCTTTTGGGTATATACCTAGGAGTAGAATTACTGGGTCATATGGTAACTGTTTAACTTTTTGAGTAATTGTCATACTGTTTTCCAAAGTGGCCACACCATTTTACATACCTACCACAGTGTATGAGGGTTCCAATTTCTCCAAATCCTTGCCAACACTTATTATCATCAGTCTTTTTTTATTAAAATTATCCTAATACATGTGAAGTGGTGTCTCATTGTAGTTTTGATTGGTCATTTCCCTAGTAACTAATGACATTGAGTATCTTTTCTTATGCTATTGGCCATTGTGTATCTTCGTTGGTGAAATGTCTTTCAAATCCTTTGCCTATTTTTTATTGGGGCCATTTTCCTTTTTACTGTTGAGTTGCAAGAGTTTTTTCTATACTGTTGATACAAGTCCCTTACTAGATACATGATTTGCAAATATTTTCTCCCATTTTGTGCATTGTCTTTTCTCTTTTTAAATAGCATTGTTTCTAGCAAAAATGTTTGTAAATTTTGATGAAGTCAATTTATCTTTTTTTAAAAAAATTGCTTGTGTTTTGGTGTAATAGCTGAGAAACCAATCCCTAATTTAAAATCATGAAGATTTACACCTATATTTTCTAAGAGTTTCCTAGTTTTAGCTCTTACATTTAGGTCTTTGGTCCATTTTGAATGAGTCTTCATATATGGTGTGAGGTAGGGATCTAGCTTCATTCTTTTGCTTGTGGATATCTAGTTGTCCCAGCATCACTTGTTGAAAAGACTATTCTTTCCTCATTGAATTGAACTGTCACTTGTCAAAAATCAGTTGGCCATAAATGTAATGGTTCATATCTAGACTCTCAGTTCTATTCTATTGATCTACATTCTATCATTCTGCCAGTACCACACTGTCTTGATTACTGTAGCTTCATAGTGCAAGTGTAAGTTCTTCTACTTTGGCCTTTTTCAGGCTTGTTTTGACTATTCTGGGTCTTTTGCATTCCTATATAAATTTTAGGATCAGCTTGTCAATTCCTGCGGAAAGGGCAGTTGACATTTTGATAGGAGTTGTTTTGAATCTGTAGAACAATTTGAGGAGAATTACCATCTTAACAACATTAAGTCTTCCAGAGTTTAGAGGTGGTTGCTCTGACCAATTGGAACTCCCTGCCCCCTCCCACAGCCCAGGGGGACGTAGTAGGCTGCAGTGAGGAGGTAGAGGGGGTGGGAGCCACATTGGGAGTCCCTAGAGGACGAGGACCTTGAAGGCGGGACATTGGGGAGACCCAAGGGTGGGGCCAGGCATTAAGCAGTCCCACTTCTTCTGTGCCAGGCACTGAACTGGGCTCTTGATGGGCATCATCTCTTAATCCTCAGAACATCCTGGGGAGCTCTGCAGGGTCCCATATTCTGGGCCATGAGTGAGTTAAAGGACTGCCCCTTGCAGTTCCATGACTTCAAGTCTGTGGACCACCTGAAGGTGTGTTCCCACTACACACAGTGCTGGCCCGCTCTGAGGATGATGGCATCGGCATCGAAAAGCTGCATGCTCTACAGCTGGAGCTTGAGACCTTGCTTTCCTCTGCCAGCTGGCACCTGCATGTGCTTGAGGCTGAAACCCAGATCCTCAGTGATTGGCAGGATAAGAAAGGTGACCAACGATTCCTGAAGCTGGGTTAAGACCATGAGCTTGGAGCTCCCCCTAAACATGGGAAGCCCAAGAAGCAGAAACTGGAAGGGAAGGTAGGACATGGGCCGGGCCCTGGCCCTGGATGGCCCAAATCCAAAAATCTTCAGGGCAAGATCCAGGAATATGAATTCACTGATGACCCAGTTCATGTGCCATGGATGCCCAAGAATGATGCCCCTAACGGGTTCTGGGCTTTGGTGGAGCCCTGTTGTGCAGATATCACCAGGGAGGAGGTGCGCACGCTAGAGGAGCTACTGAAACCCCAGAAGATGAGGCTGAACATTACAAGCACTGCTCTCAACGCTGGGCACAGGAGGACCTGCTGGAGGAGCAGAAGGATGGGCTGGGCTGACAAGAAGAAAGGCTTCATGGGGCCACTGACACAACTGGACACTAAAGATGTAGATACCCTGCTAAAGAAGTCTGAGGCCCAGCAGCCGGAAGATGGGTACCCCTTTGGTGCCCTGACGCAGAGCCTCCTGCAGGCCCTGGTGGAGGAAAATATTATTTCCCCCGTGGAGGACTCTCCTATTCCTGACATGTCCGGGAAAGAACTGTGGGCTGATGGCGTGAGCCCCTCCCCCGCAGTCAGACCAAGCCCTTCAGTGTGCCACACACCAAGTGCCTGGAGAGCCAGCCGCATCAAGGAGGAGCTGATTGCCCAGGGCCTGCTGGAGTCTGAGGAACGCCCTGCAGAAGGCTCAGAGGATGAGGTCCTCGTGGAGCTGTGCAGACAGCAGGCCGAGCTGAAGGCACTCAGTGCCCACAACCACACCAAGAAGCACGACCTGCTGAGGCTGGCAAAGGAGGAGGTGAGCTGGCAAGATCTGAGGCAGCGGGTGCGCACGGCACACAACGAGGTCATGGTCACCTTCCGCAAGATCATTGCTGCCCAGCAGAACAAGCGGACCCCCACCAAGAAAGAGAAGGACCAGGCCTGGAAGACTCTAAAGGAGTATGAGAGCATCCTAAAGCTGCTGGACGGGTAGCCCTTATCCCTGCCTCAGGCTCCTTCCCCCTGGCCTAGGGGAGGGAGGGAAGGGAGGCCCACTTCCTTCTTTGGGCTTTCAGAAGCCTCGGCCTGCGGCTGCCAGTCAAATGGCAACAGCCTCTAGTGGCTGTGGTCCTTCCCTGAGGTCTTTTCCCTGGCCCTGTACAGCCAGGACACAGCAGGCCTTGCTGGGCTGGGGTGGGGCCCAGCCTCTGCTTGGTCCTCAAGATGATGGGGGCCTTCATTTCTGGGCCCTCCTCCTCCCCCTCTCCGCTACCCCTACCCCCTGCCTCCCTCAAGGACTTCTCCCTTGTGGTTTTGTAGAATGCAATCTTAAGAATAAGGTGACTGCTGTGGTTTTTTAAAAAGAAAAAAAAAAGTCTTCTAATCCATGGACATTGGATGTCTTTCTATTTATTTAGATCTTTAGTTTCTTCCAACAATATTTTATAGTTTTCAGTATACAAGTCTTGCACTTCTTTTGTTAGATTTATTCTTAAATATCTTATTTTGGGGATGTTGTAAATTGAATTATTTTTTTAATTTAGTTTTTGGATTGTTCACTACTAGTATTTAGAAATACAATTGATTTTGTATATTGATCTTGTATCCCGCAAACTTGTACTTGTTTATTGGTTGTAGTAGATTTCTTTTGGTGTGTGTGGGTTCCTAAGGATTTTCTATATACAAAATCATGTCATCTGTGAATACAGGTGGTTTCACTTCTTTCTTACCAATCTGAATGCCTTTTATTTCTTTTTCGTGTCTAATTGTCCTGGATTTAGTTTTTTTTAAACAACAATTTCCTCTTAAGTCCCTGTTCTGCCAAGCAGTGAATCATAATTACCAGTCAATTCAGATCTGCCCTGCATTTTCTGGACTTGTGCCTCATTTCTTCGAGGGCTTATACAGAATCAAGTCCTTAATGGGGGAGGGCAGTGTCTGGTCCATGGTGCCATCATGATTCTTGTTTTCGTCTAATGTTCAGACGTTGATGCACGCAGAGCACTGCTATCTTCTTCCTGGGCCAAGCTGCTGGCCTCCTCAGATCTCTAGCTGTCTGTACTGTGTTGTCACAGTCCTTGGGTACAAAACATTCAGTAGCTCCCAGCTTTCGCTGGACTGCAGGAAACTCTGTTCAGGCTGTCTCGGGTCTGTCTGCCTAAACACAACCTCGTTCTTCCTGATGGACACAGGAGAACACGCACCTGTAGCTTTCCCTGGGCATGGGCAGCATGGGTTTCTTCTGTTTGGAATGCCCAACCAACATGGAACTTTGGTTATTTGACTCTGAACCTCAGGGTTTGGCCAGGGTTTGGGGGCCATCTATGGAGCTTGTCCTACAGGCATGTCATTCCAGCACCTCGCTCTGCATGTTCCTTTCTGACTCTCTGAATTTCTCATCTAGGGAATTTCCATGTGGTTGGAACAGTTTCCATCGACCCTTTACTTATTCTTCTAAATTGGTGGTTCTCAGTTGGGGCAATTTTACCTCCAGGGGATGTTTGGCAATGTCTGAAGACACTTTTGGTTATACAACTAGGGGTGGAGTGGGTGCTACTGGCATCTAGGAGATAGAGGCCAGGGATGCTGCTAGACAGCTTACAATGCACTGGACGGCTCCTACAACAAGAATTACGTGCGCCAAAATGTCAGTGGGTGGAGGCAGAGAAATCCTGTAATAAATCTATTGTTTAAGCTTTAAATCCTTGAGGATCTAGGCTTTTGAAATAATAATTTTAAAAAAGCACTTTAATCTGATTTTCTGTTGTTACAATGCCATCCCTGGGGCATGGAGGCAGAACGTCTATTTGATCAGGGAATAATAGGGATCAGGAGGCAATAACAAAAAACATATCAGTTGAATACCACATAGCAATGAAAATGAATGAGCCATGGGCGCACACAAAACATAACAAAATAATGATGAAAAAAGCAGTGTGGGGGCTGGCCTGGTGATGCGGTGGTTAAGTGTGCATGTTCTGCTTTGGTGGCCTGGGGTTCACCGGTTCAGATCCTGCGTGCAGATATGGCACTGCTCGGCAAGCCATGCTGTGGTAGGCGTCCCAGGTATAAAGTGAAGGAAGATGGGCACAGATGTTAGCTCAAGGCCAGTCTTCCTCAGCAAAAAAAAAAAAAAAAAAAAAAAGAGGAGGATTGGCAGCAGATGTTAGCTCAGGCCTAATCTTCCTCAAAAAGAAAAAAAAGAAAGAAAGAAAAGAAAAGTGGTGTGATTCCATGTAAATAGAGTTCAAAAACAAGTAAAATTGCTTTATTGGCATATTCATAGCTGGATGGTAACACTATAAAGAAAAGCAAGAATATGATTGCTGTAAAAGTCATTGTGATAATTATCGCTGGGGGGCGAAGTTGGAAGGGTGTTGTGATGGAAAAAGGACACAAGGCGAGATTCTAAGGTACTGGAGGTGCTCTGTTTCTGATTTCTTTTAAACAGTACATTTTGTTTTATAAACTTCTACGTATGTTTCCCAACTAAAAAGTAAAAAAGAAAACCCAGCCACATTAGTCAACATTCAAAAATATTACCCTCCTGGAACAGAAAAAGTACATAAATGGAAGAATAGGTGAGTTTCAAATGAAATCTAGGGTTTAGTTAATAGCGCTGCATCAGCGTCAGCCTCATAGCTTTGTGCACGTCCTACGGTAGGGTAATGCATTAGCCACAGGGGAAACTCGGTGAGGGATATATGGGGTCCCTCTGAACTCTGCAACTTTCCCTAAATCCGAAATCAGCTCAAAATGAAAAGTTTATTTAAAAAAAAATCTCATCCTAACATTTATAAATGCTTTCCTCTAATCTTTGATCTTTTTCGCAGTTTTTGCTTGATTTTCTTTTGATGATATGAGAATGAAAATAACAACAGCTAATACTTGCAAAGCACTGATTTTGTGCAAGGCCTAAGTGCCCAGTAAATGTTCCGTCACTTCATCCTAACAGAACTCCATGGGTTAGATGTTAGTACCAGCCCCGTTTCACCTATGGGGGAATAGAGGCACAGCAAGCTGTGTGCAATGACCAGCCCGGCTGGTAGGCGGCAAAGGGTGGACCTCCAGCACAGCAGCAGCCTGGCTCCAGCCTGAGCAGATATATGGTCCTTGCTGAGGACCTGGGAAGTACAGAGAAGTGAAGAAAAGGAAAACAAACAGTCCCTCAGATGCAGCCACCATTTTCACTGTGGCATGTGTCCTTCCTTCCTTTTTTCCTCCATATGTTTTAATTTGGTATTTAACAATTTGTAGCCTGATTTTCCTTGTACTCTAAACATCACATCATAAGCATTTTTCATGCCATTAAAAATCTAAACAGAGCCAGCCCTGATGGCTTAGCCATTAAAGTTTGGCACACTCCGCTTCAGGAGCCAGGGTTCAGTTCTCGGTTGTGGAACCACACCGCCCGTCTGTCAGTGGCCATGCTGTGGAGGTGGCTCACATGGAAGAACTAGAAGGACTTACAACCAGAATATACAACTGTGTACTGGGGCTTTGCGAAGGAAAAACAGAAGAAAAAGGAGGAAGATTGGCAACAGATGTTAGCTGAGGGCAAATCTTCTCTGGCCAAAAAAAAAAAAAAAAATCCTAAACAAAGCATTAGAGTCTACACAATATCCTGTGTATAGGTGTGCCATGCTTGGCATACCTGTATCGAGAACGCTGTGCGTTTAGATTGTTTCCACTTTTTTTGTCATTATGTACAAAACTGCCATGAACATCTCCTTCTTAATTAGTGTCTACCATTTTAAATATTTGCCCAATTTCTTCTATTTTGTCACTTACATTTTTCTCTGTGCTTGTTACCATAGCTTACTATGCCACGCAGTTCTATACATTGCAGCGTACCACTTTAGTATAAAACTTGGCAAGCTTTAACCCTCTCTGTCTCACCCCGTCTGCTGTCCCTGATCCCTCAGGAGGCAGCGGCAGGTTTTCCTGCTTTGGAAACAAGGGAAGCAACGGTGAGTGACATCTTTCTCTCCACCTGACGAAGGGCTGAGGTGACGCAGGACTGAGCGATGACGGCAATAATTAGGGGGCAGAGACAACAGTTCAAAGCATCTAGTAATAAACCAAGTGCTCTTGGCATGCACTATCTCACTTATCCCTCTAACTAGTGCTCTAGGTAGATATTTCTACCCCAATTTATAGATGAGGAAACTGAGACCCAAACCCAGAGGAAAGAGTCAACAAGGAAAGAGCGATGGTACAGGAGGGACAAAACCCCACAAACCAGACCCCTAGGAATATGTGCCTCTGAGTGCTTATGTAAAGCTTGTCACTTAATATTTACTGGGGGAAAAAACCCAAATCCCTCAACCCTTTATCTTCAGGGTCGGAATCTTCAGTTCATGGCATTCTATTGCAGACATTTGCATTTAATTGTCTCCTTGCGGGGAGGCTGGGGTGGGAGTGGGGCACATGGAGATCTAAACCTTGCTACTCAAAGGGTGGTCTGCAGAGCAGTGGCAGCAGCCCTGAGCTGGTCAGACACGCGGCATCTCAGATCCCACCCCAGCCCCGCGGACGCAGTATCTGCATTTTAACCAGGTCCCCGGCATCCGTGTGCACACTGAAGTCTGAGAAGCGCTGCTCTGAGAATTTCTTAAGGAGCAGGATTTCCTCAGGCTGCATACAAGCCCAGTGCCGCGCCCGCAGCCATGGGCCGGGGTGTCCCGCTCAGTTATGTTCACAGAGCGGCTCCGGGAATATTGGCCAACAGCAGAGACTGTCTAGGGATTCTTTTGGAAATTCAGATGTGGGATCAGAGAACTTCAGCTCTGCCCACGTGTTTTCCTGCCCTCTTCCTACTTGTAACTGCAGCCAATTGTGATGTATTCTAACTCTCCAAGGTGCGGTGGGGTGAGGGCACAGTTGAGATCCAGCTGCCACTATAAGCTTCTGAGAAAGGATGATGACCACCAAGACCAAAGGATGCTACATCTGGGAGGCAAGGGGCAGGAGGATGGTACCAGGAGATGGTCTCTCTTCATGGTTTTTACAGAAGTTGTTTTTTGTTTCAAGAACTGGCAAGGTCTCTAGAAAGGCTGTGGTCCACCCTCCTTGTTTTACATGTGAGGGAGCCAAGAGCTTTACTGCAGTCATGCAGCTACTAACGAGGGCAGAGTCCACTGTCACATTTGGTTCTTTAGCTTCCAAGCCCAGGCCTGCCTCGCACCGGTGTGTTGCTAGGATGGGTTGGTACTCAACATCCATTTCCAGCTCCTTCTAGCGTGCCTTTCTGCACCTCCCTCAGAAGTTAAGAAAGCTCCTTTCCAGGCTCTCCTACAATTGCATTCTGGATATTATTTGGGTTTCTCCAATTAGATGTGCTCCCAAGATGCCTGAAGGTGGAAGTTAACGCAAGGCATCCTTCTCCTGGCCAACTCGGTGGGGAGGGGATTGTCTTCAGCACAGCTGCCTGGGGGGCACGAGGCACGGAAGGAGACTTGTTTTTGCCAGTGCCGCTCTAGGACAAGGGATGTGGCTCTGAGGGAGCTGCTGAGACCCGTCGGCTTTCTGATCCCTGACTCCCCTCAAAGGTTCTCCTGGAGGCGACAGTTCCGGCAGCTTCTTGCTTCCGCCCCTTTCTGATGATGTTGTACCCATGTAACTCACAGTGTAAATCCCTTTCGGATGAAGTGCCCAGGGCACTTCTACTTTGCGCTGCTGAACCCGCCTGATGCCTTTCACTCCCCTCAGGGTGAGGCATAAATTTACAATAAACGATGTTCACGAAGATCTCTGCAAAGAGGCCCGCCTTCCTTCTCCCTCTTGAGACCCATGCGCAGTATTTGAAACACAAATGTTTCTCACAACCTACTCTTATTTTGGACTTTATGTTGTGTCATCACCTACACTTCCTGGGACAGCAGATGTTGGAATAGAAATATAGTCATACCTGAGAGCTCCAGCATCAGGAAACCTTGTCATACCTCAGAGCTCCAGGCATCAGGAAACCTTGTCATACCTCAGAGCTCCAGGCATCAGGAAACCTTGTCATACCTCACAGCTCCAGGCATCAGGAAACCTTGTCATACCTCAGAGCTCCAGCATCAGGAAACATGGTCATACCTCAGAGCTCCAGCATCTGGAAACCTTGTCATACCTCAGAGCTCCAGGCATCAGGAAACATGGTCATACCTCAGAGCTCCAGGCATCAGGGAACATGGTCATACCTCAGACCTCCAGGCATCAGGAAACATGGTCATACCTCAGAGCTCCAGGCATCAGGAAACATGGTCATACCTCAGAGCTCCAGGCATCAGGGAACATGGTCATACCTCAGAGCTCCAGGCATCAGGAAACATGGTCATACCTCAGACCTCCAGGCATCAGGAAACATGGTCATACCTCAGAGCTCCAGCATCTGGAAACCTTGTCATACCTCAGAGCTCCAGGCATCAGGAAACATGGTCATAGCTCAGAGCTCCAGGCATCAGGAAACATGGTCATACCTCAGAGCTCCAGGCATCAGGGAACATGGTCATACCTCAGAGCTCCAGCATCAGGAAACATGGTCATACCTCAGACCTCCAGGCATCAGGAAACATGGTCATACCTCAGAGCTCCAGCATCTGGAAACCTTGTCATACCTCAGAGCTCCAGGCATCAGGAAACATGGTCATAGCTCAGAGCTCCAGGCATCAGGAAACATGGTCATACCTCAGAGCTCGAGGCATCAGGAAGAATGCCAGAGGTTTCATTCAATTTGAAATGGGAGTGGTTCCTGAAAGGTTCCTGACTCAACAGGAGTTACTGGGGTTGGGAAAATTTTAATTTTTCTTCTTAACATTTGTATGCAGCATTTCTAACAGAGTACTGTCTTAGTCACAATATTAATACGACACATTTGGCCCAGAAGGTGGTATACAAAGGTATAAAAAACCTATACAAAGGTTTGAAATTAATCATTTAGAGAAAAAATTTACCGGAAATTCTAGCTTAATTTAATCATCATTGTCATAGTTGCTGTTTATTAAGATCTTTCTATGCTCCGATGACTGTGCTAAGTACATTTTATCTTATGTGCATTTTTGCACCAAATATTCCCATAACATAGATGTTATTATTTCCTTTTGACAAATGATGAAACTGAGATTCAGTGAGATGAAGAATCTTGCTCACGGTCGCACAACTAGTAATTGACCAAGCTGGCATTCGAACCTAGACTTTTCGACTCCAAAGCTCATCACTATTCTACCTCCACCTCCCAAAATAGCATCCGCCTGAGAGAATAGGATATTTGGGGTTTCATGCAGCTTTAAGAAGTTCAGGACGTCTGCTGCAGACTCTAATGTAACTACAGGATGCTACGGGGATGGGTGTTTCTTTTCTTTTCATCTTGTTTACTTTCCTGGGGAAAATGTGGTCACGTAAAACTTTCATGTATGTCTTAGTTCCTGGAGTTCTAGGGAAAACAGCCAGTGATGGGTGTCTATGAAAAGGTAAATTAGACCAAGGTGGAGGCAGGAATTGTTCCTTTTTGTCTCACCCTCTTGACTATCTGAGAATTCTGTGCCATCCATGTTTTGGCAAAGGTTCATAAGGACCTGACGCTTGCTGGCTCTCACTCCTGGGTGAAAAAAAACCCCCCACACAGGGGCGTATGGTGCAAACTCAGTGCCATTAGGAAAACCCTCTTCTTCGCTTCCACCCCACAAACGAGCTCTGTGCACCTCTCGGTGGCAGCCCTCGTTTTCAGTGCAGAGTCTCCTTGTCTGTTCAAATAATCTTTCCTGTTTGCTCGACGTTTAGGACACGATAGATGTGGAGGCAAAACTGCCACCCACAGCAAAGCCCTTTATTAGCTTTGGCACTGGAGTCTAGGCCTTGGCAACTGGGTGCTGAAAGACTCGGGCTGGGTTTCACTTTGAATGTTGCCCAATACCCAGGTCAAGCAGTTACCTGGCTGCAAACAAATACTGGCTTCCCTTCCCTGGGGACGAAGTCCGGAGGGGTCAGGGGTCCAGGGTGTCCAACGGCTGCAGCCTTGGCTGTTTGCAAAGCCCACTGACACCAGTACCTATTCTCCCGTGTGCCCCGCAGCCTGGGCGGGGCGGGGGGGGGGGGTGTCTCCAGAAGCTCCTCTTACAGCTGAACCTTGTGCTCCAGATCAAACACAAGCCACTTTGCAGCGCAGAAACAAGCTGATCCAGCTTTTGTTGACTCTTCAGACTCGACCTTTCTCCTGTAATCTCTAAGCTTGTTTTTAATAAATGTTTAACTTCTTGATTAATTTCCTTGATTTCTGAGGGTAATTTTTCACAACTCAGATAATACGTTCTAAATGCTTGCTGAGCTGCTGGCTCACTCAAAACTGTCAACACTGCAGACTGCTTGTTGTCTGCTAAACACTCTCCCTTATTATGTGGGCTTGCATCCCCAGTGAAATTTAGTCTTTATTCTTGCTGCCATCTGCATAATTGCCAGCGTTTAAAGATGCTTGCGAAAAGAATTGTTTGTTCAACCTTTGCTAAATTAGTATTTTTCTGGCTTCTTTATCTCTCATTCTTGAAGAGTAGTATATAACTAACTGAAATTTTGATGGTTTTCACTTTCCTGCCTTTCATTTGGCAATTTACCTGCTTTCTACTTTCTTCCTCCCCATCTGTTTATCCCAGGGAGGAGGCCTTCTCACCCACATCTTTATTCCATTTGCTTTTTAAAAGGCTTTGTGGTTCTTTGGAAGAAGAAAATGTTATCTGCTGCCATAGAGCCAGCCCGTCTCCTTCGTCATTTTGCCTGAGCTCCAAGGTCGCATCCCCCACCCTCCGTGCTCTGGTGTTGGACTCGGAGGCGCCGCGTAATCCCATAATGGAACCACACTTAAAAGCCGGATGGATTCCTCAGAGTACCATTGACCTAATATGTTCCCATTACCGGCGTTTGTCAATACGGGACTGAGACAGCAAAGCTACTGGGAGGATACTTGAAAATGGGAGAGAAGCCCTGCATGATGCGGATCTTGGCAGATTTTTTTCCAGTGTTTCTTTCCCCTCCTGCCATACCACAAACAGGCTTCCTTTTTTCTCTTATTTTTTGCTTTCTCTCATTCTTATTATGTTGCCTTTTCTTAGAATAGCAAATGATTTAAGCTAGAAATCCCGTGATAAGATTCTTGAATCACTTACATACAGTGTTTTTAAACACAAATTGAAGAACGCCGTACGTCTTATTTTTCTCCTTTAGATCTGTAATTTGAAGATTATTCCAATCCTTCTCTCTCTGTCTGTCTGTTTTATTCCAATCCTTCTCTCTCTGTCTGTCTGTTCTTTTGTTTTACAAAAATAGCATCAGATAGTGCATTACTATTTTCACTTAGCAACATACAGCCAGCACGTTTCCATGCTTCTAAATATCTCCCTCCACGTGACTTGTAAAAGGCCTGATTTTCCATTTCAGGACCCTGTCTTGGCTATCAGTAACTCCCCTCGTGCAGTTACGAGGTCCTCCGTCAACATTTGTGGACTGGACCGGAATTGAACTGACGCATTTTATGGAGAAAGTCAGATGGTAGATTGGAGCAGTCAGACGAGACTCAGGGAGACTGGATTCTGAGCATCCAAAGGAACCCAGGGCTTTCACCTTCTTGTTTTTCTTGTTCTTGTTTAGTTTCTTTAGAACACCAAGAGTTATTTTCAAACCTCTCATCAGAGTGGTGGTGAGCGGCTCATCAGATGGAGATGGAGAGCTGGTCCTGGGGTCAGCACTGACGTGTAATTTAGCTTATCTGTGTCTGAGATGACTTAGGTATGGATGTGCCTGGAAGTCTGCAGGTTGGATTAGACGCTGTCTGGGGGCCGTTCCCAACCCTGTGGTTTTATAATTCCATGAGAAAATGTTGGAATAACTAACTCATATTTGCTTGAAGATAAGACTCAGAAGACGGTGGAGGTATGGAGGAAAGTTACCCTGGGCGACCCTAAATCTCATGATTGACTTTCGTTCACAAGTGGATAAGAATACCCTTTCACTATTATGGTATTTTAATAGTTCTGAGAATATAATTTTTGAAGGCTAAGTCAGATCCTGCCATTCTCCATTTATAATATCGCAGTGCCTTCTCCTTGCAAACAGGATAAACTCCAAACCCTTTACTGTGGCTCTCAGGCAGCACCTCCTCACGCCCCCGGCCCTGTTTTGTCCTGGTCTCAGGTTACTCACCTTCAGCGCACTGTGGGATTCCCTGCATCAGTCGCTCTCATCTGGAAGTGTGCCTTAAACCACCTGGACTGATGCTTGAAAATATGATTCCACTTGCTCTTGACCTCTTCCACCTTCTGAAAGAGACTTCTGTGGGGGTGGGACCCCTAGGCATGAGTAATATTTTAAAGTTTCCATGGGATTCTAATACACACCCAAATTTAGGACCTACCGCTTCATGGGGAAGGCTCTGGGCCTAGCTGCTAGCCTGCCACCACGTGGCTGGGACCATTTTCCCCTGTCATCCGGGAATGCTGTCAGCTGGGCTAACTCCCCAAAATCCGGGCCAAGGAAAGGCAGACACAGAGAGAGCACTCTCCTCTCTAGTCTGCCTGGGGCCTGCCATTTGACCTGCTGCTTCCTGTCTGAGGATTGCCTCTGCACCCCATATTCCACCCCAGATATGGATGCGTCTTCAGGAGAGACGTCCTTCTCACACAGTTGTGCCTGAACCCGATGGGCTCAGCAGGGTAACGCATCAGCGTATGACAAAACACAACCCAGGGTGCCCAGCTGAGTGCCTGAGTACCATGAGGTCTGAGTACCTGAGGGTTATTTCAAGTTTCTCAGGGACCAGTGGTCTTTGTGTTTCATTATATATATTATTATATATATTAAGTATCCCCTTCTGCACAGCTCCCTGAGGGTCAAGCCCCCCGTTATTCCTCTGACCTTGCTAGTTCTTAGAGTAATTGTGAAAACCCCCTCCCCCATCTCTGGCAGTTAGGCACAGGCACCTGTTTACTTCAGGTCCCTGTCATCCCCACTGCTCTCAGAGAGCCAGCTTCTGTGACTTCTTCTCCTACCCTCTGCCCTGCCTGCAGAGGTGACTATGTGAAGCTGGTGTCCCCTCGCCAGCCCCTTCCTGACGTGGAGGGTGTGTCCCCCAGTATCTCCCACAGAACACCGTCCTCTGGGGCCTCTCAGGGCCTCACGTCCACTCCAGCACCCACGGCTCTGCCTTTCGTTCTTTAGTGGAAATTCACATAACATAGAATTCACCATTCTCAAGTAAACAGTTTAGTGGTATTTAGCACAGTCATAGTGCTGTGCGACCACCGCCTCTATCTAGTTCCAAAACATTTCATCACCCCAAAAGAAACCCCATCTCCATTAAGCAATCTCTCCCCATCCCCTCTCCCACCCCCTCCGGCAACCACCAAGCTGCTTTCTGCCTCGTGGATTCACCTCTTCTGGACGTCTCACAGAGAGCGGGAACTGCACTGGCCCGGTTTATGCACGGCTTTGCAGGAGACCGTACTACAGCAACTGCTCGGTTTACTTGAGTCAGCTCAAGGCTGACTTTTGGTTATAGGCACCCAGAACCAATAAACTGTGGTTTGGGGGAGGCAGGGTCACAGGGCTCCGGGGCAGCAGGGGCTGTTGACTGTGTGGTTTCTCTTGGAAGGAAGTGTGAGAAAGCATGCAAACATGACGTGCTTATAGCACCACTGGAGAATAACGTACGGTAGTCTGCTTTGCTAGGGAGAGAGCTGAGAAACCTGAGGGCCCTGGCGGAGAAAGAAGGGAAGAGTAAGAACACCAAGGAGGGAAGTGCTACAACGTAATAATTTTCCAGGTGCTTGAACTCAGTGGTCCACAAGACGTCTCTACAACTGGGGCTTGTAAATGGGGGCGTACATCAGCACCTCCTGTGGACTGGCTTAAAAACATCACAGATTTACTAGATTCTGACTCATTGGGTTGGAGAGACGATGTGTTGGGAGTCTATATTTTAAAAGTACATTCCTCTGATGATTCTGATGTACACCAGAATTTGAGAAAAAACACCCTATAGGAATTTTCAGTAAAAGGAGAATTAAAACAATAGGAAATCAAGCTTCTTTCCTGGTCGGAAAATTCCTTCTCAGCTGCCTGCCATCTGCTTTGGCTCTGAGGGGTAATTACAGCAAATGAGAAATTAGGATACATTTGAAAGCTTAATAATGATAATAATAATACTTTCATAGAAGGGCAGTCAGGTGCCAGGAACAGAAAGACAGTCATGCAGGGGGAAAAAGGAATCCAAATTCTAATTAGGAATTTTCAGAGTCTTGGGATTTTCAAGCTGATAGGGAGAATCAGGGACTGGGTTTACCCTCCCACCTGAAACACCTGAAAAAAACTGGACAAAATAAATGGATGGCAGGATATGAGATCAATATATAATCTCAGTTTCTCTAGATACTGACAATGAACCATCAGAGGTTGAAATTTTAGAAAATATGCTGTTTACTATAGCATCAAAATGAAATACCGAGGAATAAATATGGCAAAAGATGAACAAGACAGGCGCACTTGAAAAACACAAAGCATTGCTGAGAGAAATTAACGCGTATCTAAAAAAATTGAGAGTTATACTCTATTCATGGGTCAAAATGGCAAACAAAATTCTTGCAGGATTTTATAAGAATTCACAAGCTGACTCTAAAATTCATACAGAAATGCCAGAACCTAGAATAGTCAAAACAGCTTTTAAAAAGAAGAAAGTCGGAAGACTAATACTGCCTGATTTCAAGACTTATTTTAAAACTTATTTTAAAACTACGATAATCAAAACATATGGTATTGGTGTAAGACAGACAAATAGATCAATACGAAGATCTATTCCTAAGTCCAGAAATGAGATGTACACGTACATGGACAACTGATTTTTAACAAGGATGCAAAGGCAATTCAGTGGTGAAAGTATGGTCCTGAACAACTGGACATTCATATGCCAAAATTTGAACTTGGATCCATAGCATCACCGTATATAGAAATTAACTCAAAATATATCATAAACCCAATCGTGAACCTAAAACTGTAAAACATCTAGATAAAAATATAGGAGAAAATTTTATGAGCTTGGGCTAGCCAAAGATTTTTTAGCCATGACACCAAAACACAATCCATAAAAGAAAAAGTTGGTTAATAGGACTTCATCAAAATTAAGAACTTCAACTCTTCGAAAGATACTGTTAATATACTACAAAGCTGTAGTAATCAAAAAAGCATAGTATTGGCAAAAAAACAGACACACAGATCAATGGAACAGAATTGAAAGCCTAGAAATAAACCTACACACTTATGGACAGCTAATTTTTGACAAACGAGCCAAGAACATACAATAGAGAAAGAAAATTCTCTTCAATAAACAGTGTTGGGAAAACTGGACAGCCGAGTCCAAAAGAATGAAAGTAGACCAGTATCTTAACATCATACACAAACATTAACTCAAAATGGATTAAAGACTTGAATGTAAGACTTGAAACCATAAAACTCCTAGAAGAAAACATAGGTAGTATGCTCTTTGACATCAGTCTTAGCAGCATCTTTTTGAATATGTTGCCTCATGCAAGGGAAACAAAAGAAAAAAAAAAACAAATGGGACTACATCAAACTAAAAGGCTTCTGCACGGCAAAAGAAACCATCAGCAAAATGAAAAGACATCCTACCAACTGGGAGAAAATACTTGCAAATCATATATCCGATAAGGGGTTAATATCCAAAATATATAAAGAACTCATACAGCTCAACAACAAAAAAACAAGCAACCTGATTAAAAAATATGGAGAAGATCTGGACAAACATTTTTCCAAAGAAGATACACAGATGGCCAACAGGCACATGAAAAGATGTTCAAAATCACTAATTATTATGGAAATGCAAATCAAAACTACAATGAGGTATTACCTCATGCTTGTCAGCTTGGCTATTATTACAAAGACAAGAAATAACAATTATTGGAGAGGATGTGGAGAAAAGGGAACCCTTGTACACTGGTGATGGGAATGCAAACTGGTGCGCCCACTATGGAAAATAGTTCTGAGATTTCTCAAAAAGTTAAAAATAGAATTATCATATAACCCAGTGATTCCACTTCTGGTATTTATCCAAAGAACATGAAAACACTAATTTGAAAAGATATATGCACCACTAAGTTCATTGCAGCATTACTCACAATAGCCAAGAGTTGGAAACAACCAGGTGCCCATCAACAGATGAAGGGATAAAGAAGATGTGGTATATATATACAATGGAATACTAGTCAGCCATAAAAAATGAAATCTTGCCATTTGCAACAATATGGATGAAACTTGAGTTATGCTAAGTGAAATACGTCAGACAAAGAAAGCTAAATACCGTATGATTTCACTCATACGTGGAAGATAAAGTAACAACAACAACAAGCAAACACATAGATACAGAGATTAGATTGGTGGTCACCAGAGAGGAAGGGGGAGTCCAGGGAGGACAAGAGGGATAAGGAGCACATATGTATGGTGACAGATGGCAACCAGACTTTTGCTGGTGAACACGATGCAGTCTATACAGAAGTTGAACTGTAACGATGTATACCTGAAATTTATATAGCGTTATAAGCCAATGTGACCTCAATAATAAAAATTAAAAGACACTCAAGAGAATGAAAAGACAAACCACAGTCTGGGAGAAAATATTTGCAAATTATATTTTTGATAGAAGACTTGTATACATAATAGATAAAGAACTTTCACAACTCAGTAAGAAAACAACCAACCCAATTTTAGAAATGAGCAAAAAGATTTGAACAGACACTGTCCTTAGGAAGCTATAAAGTTGGCAAATAAGCATATGAAAAGTGATTCAACATCATTGTTATTTTGAAAATGCGAGTTGAAATTACAAGATACCAATACACACCTATTAGAACGGCTAAAATGAAAATGACCAGCCACACCAAGTGCTGGTGGGGACTTGGATTGACTGGAACTTCCGTACACTGCTGATGAGACCGTAAAATGGTACGATGTCTTTGGGAAACAGTTTGGCAGTTTCTGAAAAAGTTAACTACACCTTTACCATATGATCCTAGGTATTTTCCCAAGAGAAATGAGAGCACATGCACATGCATTTTGCAGCATTTTATTTATAACAGCCCGGTTGGGAACAGCCCACATTTCTCAAGAGTTGAGTAGATAGACAGATTGCGGTGTATGCAGACACCGGAATGCTATTGAATATAAAAAGGGATTAATTATTGATACTAGCAACAATGTAGATAAATCTCAAAATAATTATGCTGTGTGAAAGAAGAAAACGAGAGTACATATTGTATGGTTTCGTTTATATGAAATCCTAGAAAATACAAGCTAATCTATAGTTGACAGAAACCAGACCAGCGGTTGCCTGAGTTTGTGTGGGATGGGGGAGGAGAGATCATAAAGAGGCAGGAGGAAATTTGGGGGAGCAATGGTTATGTTGATTATTTTGATTGTGAAGGTAGTTCCACAGGTATATACATATGTCAAAACTTATCAAATTGCATATTTAAATATGTGCAGTTTATTGTCTGTTAATTATATCTCAGTAAAGTTGTTTCTACAAAAGGAGGATCTTGTTAGGATTCCTCACTTCCTGTGACTGCCATGGCGCCTGGGAGAATGGTTCTAGAGCGGAACCTGTGACAAAGCGGCCTTGGCTCGCTTGGCTGGCCACACACCCCCGGGAGCATCTCCCAGGGGTCCAATCACGTCCAGTGCCCATTGAGGCAAGAAACTGTTCCGAAGGATGGCTTGGGATTATAATGAAAGCTGCAAATAACCCAAAATGGATTGAGTCTCCCCAGCTAATGTATCACTGCTAATTTAATCTAATTGGCCTCTGAATGAGAGCCTCAGCCTGCTCAGAGGCACAATTTTCCAAATGAAGTGAATTTAAACTGCTAAGTAATTGCAAACTGGGGGGCTTTATCCCAAGAACAATTGTTATTGTTCTTTGATTACTTGCTCAACTGGATTATTCACTCATTCCCATGAGAACCATTGGGGCTTTGATGTGGTGCCCCTTGCAGCACAGAAAGTACGAGACAGAGCTGACCTGGGAGAGGTGCTGATTGTCTTGACATTCTGAGCGTTTGGAGAATCTTAAAGCGTATTTCATAGACAAATGAACAGCCTGTGCCACTCAGTCAAGTAACCTGCAGCTCTCTACCCCTGTGTTTGGAGACATCAGTTTTTCTTTAGCCCCAGGACCTAGGTTATGAACTTTGAGCTCATCCCATTGAACCAGTCTTGAGATGCAGCCTGCTGTACCTGGGCTTTGGTTCCTGGAGCCAAAACGGGAAGAAAAAAAAGACGTGTCTTCTAGATTGTTTCTCATCAGCTGTGTGATGTGGACGTGTTGCTGGACCTCTCTGAGGCACAGGCAGAGAGATTCAGTGGGAAAAGTATGAGCTTTGCAAGAAGAATCTCCCTGCTGCTACTGCGCTCAGCTCCTTATTCTCGGGCAAATCACTGAACAACTTTGGTCTCAGTCCCCTCCCCTTGAGCAGTGCCTGCGCCTCACGGAGCTGCTGTGAAGATGGAACGTGACCGCCTGTGGGAAAACATTCCAGACTTGCTAAAGCTATTCTTTTTCTCATCTGTAAAATAAACGAATTCAATCAGGGGATTTGAACAGTCTCTGAATTACTTTCCTGTGGCTGTCATAATAAAGTACCACAAACTGGGGGAATTCAAACAACAGGAACGTGTGCTCTCACGTTTCGGGAGGCCAAATCTGAAATCAAGATGTTGGCAGGGCCGTGTTTCCTTCGACAGCTCTTGAGGGGAATTCTGCCTGGACTCTTCCAGCTCCTGGGGGCTCCTGGGCTTCCTTGGCTTCTGGCTTCACCACTCCAGCCTCTGGCTCCTTCTTCATCTCACCCTCTCCTTTGTGTGTCTCAAATCTCTCTCTGTCTTTCTCTCATAAGGGAGCTTGTCACTGGATTTAGGGCCCACCACGGTAATCCTGGATGATCTCATCTCAAGATCCTTCACCTAATTACATCTATAGAGACCCTTTTTCCAAATAAGTCCACATTCAGAGGTCCTGGGTGGGCATATCTGTTGGAGGGGGCCACCATTCAACCCACTGCAGTCCGCTTTATCCCTGTTGTCTTAACATTTGGTTCTGGATGTCAACATTTGGTCTAAACTTACACGAATTTGTATTGTATATTGAATGGTATAAAAGCAATGACCAAATCTGACATTCTCATGTTGTCTGAGAATATATATTTTTTTCAATTCCCATATAAAAATGCATCCAATAATTGGTTACAGTGGGAGTAGGGGCCATATATAGGACAAAAACTTACTCATGACAAAATTATGCAAACTAGACAAGGAAATAAAAATTTCAAGCAGCCAGTGGCACCATAACAAAAAAAAAGCCTGGCCAGCAAGGAATTGGATTTAATGAAGAAAGTTGGAGGAGTGACCGTTATCACTGAGCCAAGTTTGCTAGAATTGGTGCCCTTGAGTTAGTGACTTTCGCATTTCTAATTCAGCTGGCAGATGTCTGCTAGTCTAAAAAGCTCCCGTTGAGGGTAGAAAGAGGAAGATGTTAGAAAGAACGCTCCTAATAAACAATAGCAGCTTGCTGTTCTTCCTTTGCAGATTGTCGTTAAAATTATGTAAGTATTAGCGTGTCCCCGTGTTCTCTGTTCCTCATTTTACAGCTTGATCCACTGAGGAATTCTAAGGACACAGGATGTGTCATCAGAGCCACAGCCACCAGATTTAATTTAGGGTGAAATGGACATAAGGTGAGCTAGCCTGTTCTCAGACAATCTGTTTTAAAGTATAAGATTGGGTCCATAACGTAAGTCATCAAAGTGGCTGGCTTTCACATTACCTCCAGACTGTGGACTAATAAGGTCAGGGAGTCTCCCTCCCTCCCTCACTCTGAATCCTCCAAGGCATAGATAGTAGGAGGTTGCCGGGTTGGTGACCGCCCTGATATGCCCTCTCTGTACTTCCTGTATCCCCTGGACCACTGCCCATGCTGCCCCAGCCAATGACTCAGTTTCAGAACATCTACATCTCAGTAGTCGGCTGGGAGGAGAACCCTAATTTCTCTGATCTCTGTTCCAAGAAGGTGGTACATGCACAGCCAGTCTGCACTCCCTGAGGGTTATGGAAGTGGTGGCCTGGACCTTGGAGAGGAGAGCTCTGGCTCTGAGGGCTGTGTTCTTGGGACTGTGCTGGGTTTCATTAGTTTGCACCTCCATCTCCATTCTCCATCCTTCCCCACCTGCTGTAGGTCTTGGGAGGCTGACCTGTCTAGGGCGGCATCAAAGGTTCCTTTGCTCTCTGGATACCAGTTGGGTCTGGCCAATGTAGCACCTCAAAATGAGGTTGGGGCATTTTATTCATGTTCTTTCAGGGTCACCGTTGGCAGGCGACATCCCTCAACCCAAGGTGTCAGCTCCTGACTGGCAGCCCACCCCACCCTGTCCTCTGTGTGTGGGTTCTGGTACCCTTCAGTCCTGAGGGTAATAATGAAGTCTTCCCAGTCCCTACTCACTCTGAGATAGCGCGTCCTCTCTCGTGTCTTACTTTCCCCCTGCCCACAGCCTTGTCAACAGTCCCTTTATGCAATTCTCCTGAATCCTTCCTATGTTGAATGTGCCATCTGTTTCCCACAGAGACCTTGACTGATACAGCTCCTCCATTTATAAAAATTGAAAAATAATGCCCATCCCATGGTGTCTTCAGGATTAAATGGGATAATACATGAAAAACACTCAGCATAATAAAGAGCACATAGTTTTGTGCTCAGTAAACGATAGCTCAAGATATATTTCAGGGTGAAGCTGGTATGGCACATCAATTCAATTCAGTCCTACCAATATTTATTAAGCCCCCGCTAGGTGCAAGGCATGGAGTCAGCCATTTCCCAGGTTACAAAGCTGCATTAGCAGATTGGTCAGAATCCACTCCTTCAGAGAACTCATAACCAGCAGCTTCATTTCCCTTTCTCCTTTTCCCCCATATCCAATCATCATTTGACAAATATTTACTGAGAGCTTACAGTCTCCTGGGTCTCCTGTTATAATACTTGTGGATAAAACAGTGAGTGTCATAGACATACTCCTGCTCTCAGGGAGTAGACAATCTGATGGGAGGAGAGAGGTATCAATCACATAGTTGCATCAGTGCGTATGTGTTACACACTGATATAAGGGCTCTGAAGGGAGAACACTTGTTTTTATAGTGGGAAAACCTGGCCGTGACCAAGGTCCAGGAATGCTTTGTTGATGACGTGATATTGGCTGAGATAAAAGGATGAGTAGGACTGAACTAGGCAAAGAGCAGGTAGAGAAGAGTGTACCACTCACAAGAAACCCCACGTGTAAAGGTCCTGTGGTGGGAGGGAGCACCACTTAACTGGGCTAGAAAGTGGGAAGGAGGGGCTGGTGGTGGAATATGAGAGATGAAAATGGAGAGATGGGTAGGGCAGATGACCAGGCTCTGCAGGTCAGAGTTAACATTTTTGTCTTTATTTAAAACAAACAAACAAAGCCACGGGAATATTTTAAACATGGGAGTTTCATTATCATTTCAAGGTTTTGGAAATATTGCTTTGGCTGCAACAAAGAGAATAGGGTGGATATGAGAAGACCAGTTGGGAGGCTTTGGCCACAGTCTGGGTGAAAGGTGATAGCTCGGGCTGACACGGCACCAGAGGAGCTGAAGAGAACTGGACCGATCCATAAGACATTAAGAAGACAAAACGAACAAGGAAGTTGGGGGTGGGTTGAATAAAGAGAATGAGGGAGGTGGGTATCAAAGAAGAATCCTAGGTTTCTGTCTGGTTGGTCATGTCATCACCCGAGAGGTGAAATATTAGCTAAAGATTTGGTCTGGTGTGGAGGGTGTGGGAAGACCATGAGTACAGTCTTGAGTTTGACATGCCTTTTGAGACATGTAGGTGGAGAAGTCATGTAGTAATTGGAACTGACAACACCAAATGCTGATGAGATGTGGAGCAACAGGAACTCATACATTGCTGGAAGGAATGCAAAATGGTACAGCCAACTTGCAAGTAAGTTTGGTGATTTCTTGCCAAACTAAACATACGTTTACCATATGATCCAGCAGTCACACTACTTGGTATTCCCTCAAAGGAGTCGAAAACTTCTCTCCACACAAAAACCTGCAGCAGGATGTTCATAGCAGCTTTGTTCATAATTGCCAAAACTTGGAAGCAACCGAGATGCCCTTCAGTAGGTGAATGCTTAAATAAACTGGTGCTTCCAGACAACAGAATACTATTCAGCACTAAGGACGAAAGAGCTATCCAGCCATGGAAAGACATGGGAGAGGCTTAGGTGCATGTTATTAAGCGAAAGAAGCCAACCTAAAAATGCTACATCATGTAGGATTCCAACTATATGACATTCCGGAAAAGGCAAAACTATGGGGACAGTGAAACATCAGTGGTTGCCAAGGGTGGGGTAGGGGAGAATGATGAATAGGCAGAACGTGGAGGATTTTTAAGGCAGGGAGAATATTCTGTATGATTCTATAAGGATGACTAGACATCATTATACATTTGTCCAAACCCATAGAGTGTACACCACCAACAGTGACTCAATGAAAACTATGGCCTTTGAACGATGATAAGTCAATGTAGGTTCAACTTTGGTAATAAATGTACCATTCTGGGGAATGATGTTGATAAAGGGGTAGGCTATGCGTGTGTGGGGCAGCAGGTATGGCAATCTCTATACCTTCTTCTCAATTTTCTTGTGAACCTAAAACTGCTTTAGAAAAATAGTCTTTTAAATAATGAAACAATTGGATATAGGGGTCTGGAGCTCCAAGGGGGAGATCTGAGATAGAGATTTGTGCTTAGCAGTGACTAGAAATCAAATGGTAATTAAAGCCATGGGCTGGCCTTGGGAGATGACCAGGGTCTGTGAAGAATTCCGGAGTGGTAAAAGGCAAAGCCGGAGGGTGTGTGATGGAGAAAGCAAGAGAGTGTTGCAAGAAAAAGGGAGCAGTCAACAATGTCTAATGTTCCTGAGAAGTCAAGAGGAGAACTGAGAAATGTCTGCTGAGTTTAGCAACACAGAAGTCATCAGTGACCCTGCCAAGAGTTCTTTCAATGGGCAAAGGAAAGTCAGAGCTAACCAGCTATAGGGGAGGAAGTGGAGGGAGTTTTTATACTCATTGACCCTTTTTCCATTTTCTCAAGAGATTCGACTGTGAAATGGTAGCTGGAGAGGAGTAAGGGGGTCAAGGGAGGATTTTCTTTGTTTTCCTTTCACGATGTGAGGGATTTGAACATATTTAACTGGTAATGAGACAGAGTCAGTTGAGAGGAGGTAGTTGAGTATGCCAGGAGACAGGTAAATGGTGCGGCAGGTTTGCGGAGAAGGCAAGCGGGTGGGCTCCAAGGAAGGCAGGCAGAGCAGACGAGGCCAGATGCAGTTCGATTTCCAGCTTAGACAGGAGACGCTGAAGAGCTCCCACCTGAAGCTCTTATTGAATCAGTGAAGTTGGAGGTGAGGGACTGGAGATTGGAGAATAGATGAGTGAGTTGACTGGAGAAATAGATGTCTGACAGAGTTAATGGCAGAGCGGGGCTTTATGAATTTATGGCGAGCCCCATGTATCTAGTTGGTGTGACTTTCTCCAGCAGCGCCCAGTGGAGAGAGCAGACAGTGGGTTTATCCAGGTGGAGGTGAGGAAACAACAGGAGGGGAGGAGTGGGGAGTATTGTCAAGAATATCATTGAAACGATGCCTTGTGGAATCTACATTGGAAAAGGAAGGCTGGAAGAAAGAGGGCAGTGAATTAGGAAAAAAGTAAAGGACGGCTACCAGCCCTGAGTTCTTCCCCTCACTTCCTCTGTGAACGTTCCCGGGTTATCATGGGTAGATGTGATTCTGCCTCACTCCTGAGGCCCGAGGCATCCATGGACACATCACCCCTCACCTGACGCAACACTTATTTGTGTTTATGACACTCGACAAATATTTATTGACTCTGATATGTACTGTCAAAGAATAAAACAAAGGCCATCAGAGCCATATATAAATATAAAATAATAATAATAATGCTGACTTTATTTACTTGCCAGGCAAGGGAACATACCAGTGAAGAAATTCACTAAAATGTTTTCTGGAAGGAGAAAACTCAGGGTTTTTGCTTTAAGAATCAGGAAAAAAACAGGTTTCATGGTGGCTATGTTAATTAAAGTATGGCAACACGCATCCTGGATAGGATGGTTTAGAAAAAGCCTCGTTGTTCATTGGTCACAAAAGAGTCTGCTGTGAGCTGCGGTCTGGGCCTAGCATCCTGGGTCTCTTCAGCCCGTTAGGACCAGCCGAGGAGAAGCAGCACTCAGCTTGCTGTCTCCTCAGCGAGCACTGCTCCATGTGGAAGCGTCTTCCTGTCACAGTGCCCCGCATTGTTCCGTTACCCGGGGAAGCTTACAGCCCAGGGTGGAGGGCAGAAGAGCAATCAGGAAGGCAGAGAGCAGTGTATTAAGTGGATGCTGGAGGAGGTCCAGGGGCAGTGAGGGCCCACAGGAGGGGAGCTGACCCAGCCTCAGGGAGCCGGAGCTCGGAGCCCTGGCCACGGCTGGGAATTACCCAGGACAAGTGAGCTCAGGTGCCCATCCCTGAGGCGAGAGAAAGCGGGGCCTCATACAAGGCCTGAACCCTGGGAAGCCAGACAGGCTGCGAGCATGGACTCCCGGTCAGCTTCTCTGAGTTAGAACCTTGTTCCCCTGCATGTTAGCTGTGTGACCTTGGGACAGCTGCTTCACTTCTCCATACTGTAGCTTCCTCATTTGTCAAAGGGGAATCGCAACTGCATTTATTCATAAGGGCATGTGGGATCAAATGAGATAATCTGATTAAACGCACACTTAGCATGATGCTAGGCCTGTAATAAGCACTCAACAAACATCAGCTATCATCACTCAGACTCAAAGAATGTAAGAGAAGGATGGAGTTTTGCAAAAACATTTAGTTTCACCTCCTTATTTTACAAATGAGGACGCTCAGCCCAAAGAGATTAAGTGAGCTGGTTTCTAGCAGAGGCGGTCCTGGAATCTGAGTGTTCTCTTTCTCGGTCTCATCTGATGATAAAGAACCAGTATGTTTAGTGCCTAAGCTCAGATCCCCACTCTGCGATTTACTGCTAGACAGCCTTAGGCACAAGAGTAACCTGTCTAAGCTTTGGTTTCCTCTGCTGTAGATGGGGCTAAAAACCTCAGCAGGTTGTCATGGGGATTAAACTGGATGATAGGCAATGAGGACACATGCAAGACACCCGGCCTATGGTAGATTCATTATGCCTGCTCTCTGACTTTCCTCTTGTTTGCTAAGACTGACTCTCAAAATGAAGGCATCCCATGCACGTGGGCCACCCAGCCCGAGAGTGAGACGGTCAAGATTTCCCTGTGCATCCTTGGTTCCTGGCAGTGGTCTTGAATAGTTTGTCTGACTCAGTATGCACAAATTCATTGCCGCAGAGTGAGCTGTAGGAGGACAGGCACACAAAAGTGCAGGAGGCTGCTTTGAAACTGTGAGCAGGGCAGCTGGAGCATGGGAGAGGGAGAAGCGGGAGTTCCGGCTGAAATGTGGGGTTTGGTGACACGCAGTGGTGGTCCTAAATGTCCTTCTCAAGAGTTGGATTTTTTCCCCCGAGACAATAGGGAGCCGTGAGAGCTTTCGGAGTGAGGGAGTGGCAAGATCTGAATGCCTTCAGGAGAGTTAAAGCATTAAGGGCACAGATGGAAGATGAGGAGAAGGATACTGGCAAGAAGGGGGAGACAGGAGAGCTGTTTCTGAAACAGAATGAACATGGCCTGATTGGACGTGGGGGCCCAGAAATGCAGCAGGGACAAGATTATGCCAAGATTACGGGTCTGTGTGATCACAGATGGCAATGTTGTCTTGCCCAAATATGGCACTCAGAGTCCCAGATGTATTCCGTATGGTGTTGAGGGGGAGGGGGTGTGCTCTGAATAGATCAGCACCTACACACCCAGTTCATTCTAATTCTCCTTACACTTCAAAGCTCTTATGTGGTCAAGACCCTGGGAGAAAGGAGCCCCTGCCCTGATTCCCGCCTTCTCAAGATCCCTGCTCCCAGCGGCCTCTACCGACGCACTCAGACAGTCACGGGAGCCCCTACTCGGCGTCTCTACCTCCATCTCTCTCCACTTCAATCTACCCTACGTGTTACCTCTAGGAGAAGTCGAATCTTGTAACATGTCATTTGTCATAAAACTTTGATGTCCCTCTGCCATCTTCAGCGGTGCTCTCAAACTATCTGTGGTGAAGGATCAGTTTTAAAAAAACATTTCCAATCCATCATGGATCATGGCTTTTATAGAATACAATAAAAACAAATTTCTAGAAAAAATTTAAAAAGACATAAAATATAGGTCCAATTTTTTATTATTAGATTCAATAGACTTAGACTTGTTCTGTCAAGTTGCTATTACTTTTACTATCAATTTCTGTATTTATCGTGGACAGGTAACAAACCCTGCAGACCAGACCCCACCTGGAGTAGCAATGGCCTACAGGACAACATCCAAACTCCTTACTCTCACGTTCAAACCCTCCTCAGTCTCAGCCAATCTACTCTCCAGGCTTGCTGACCATTCTTCTCTCCATGTTGTCAGCCTGGTTTACTCACTGCCCCTCAAGCTCACCTTTAGCTTTCTCATGCTATTTCGTGTTCCTCCTGGTTCCAGAATGTTCCATCCTGGCTACCAACCCTCGATACCTATCTAAATCCTAACAACAGCAGCCATAGATTGAACATCTACGAATTTCTAGGCACTGGCTTTTATTCACGGTTTCACTGAATCTGTGTAACAGGTAAAGTGCTAACACATAATTATTTACATCTTTTATAAACTAGAGCAGATCCAGTGTTATCCGTAAAACAACCACCACTGAGGAATGGTCACCCCTCTGGGCCAGTACAAGTTCAACACCGGAATTTTGCTGGAACCGGGGGAAAGCTGAGCCGGTGGAACATAGGTCTGGGGATGCCTGCGGTCACACGTGCTGCTTCGAGGAGAGAGAAGTCAAGAGCGATGACACACAGAGGAGAGGAAAGCCGAGAGATGCCGAGACAGGGCCCTGCCTGTCGCCCCACTTCTAGTCTTCTTTGCTCATTATCGTGGATGCTGTGATATGTTACCCATTTCCTAACAGAAGACAGAGAACTTGTTCTCCAGCCCCTGGGACTGTGGCCTTGGCAGAAGAGAGCCACCTCTCCATGGCACACCCCTTCCCAGAGCAGCCTATAGCCAATGACAGAGTGATTTGGGGATATAAGTCCTGGCCCCCTCGCCCCAACTCAGGACAACTCTGAAGGGTCATCCCAGCCTCAGGGCTCCCCACAGGGCTAGCTGAGCCCTTTCCTGCAACCGCCAGGGCTCAGCTTCTCCCTCTGACCCATCCTGACACGGCACTAACCAGCCTGTTCCTGACATTCTCAGCAGGGGTAAGAAAAGAGGGCTAATTCTAGAGATGGGAGAATGGAGCACTGCTGGGTGAGGTAGAGCAGATGAAGAAGGGGAGTCACAGATTAGAGCTGGCGTGGGAAGGGGCTTCAAGAAGCCAATGAGTCGGAAGCAGGATGGGAGGAACTTTAAAACCTTGTCATCTGAGGAACAGCTGGAGGAACTGAAAGTACTTCGTGGAGAAGTAGAGATTGATGAGGAACATGACGGTGGTCTTCACGTATTTGACAGGCAATGAGTAGAGGCTGGATCAGACTCGTTCTGCTGCGTCTCCTCCTACGTCCATTCCCACACACTCAGATAAGTCACCACTCTCCAGCCCCACACCCTCCAGTGGCTTCTCACCACACTATGAATCGAACCCAAGTGTCTTGCTACGACCAGCAAGGTCTTTCATAGCCTAGTCCTTGCTTCCCTTTCCAAGCTCTTCTCCTGTGGCTCACCCCCTCACCCACCCTTCTAGCCGCACTGCCTTCCGCTTGCTGTTCCTTGAAAACACCAGCCCATTCCTAGCTCAGGCCTTTCCGCCCGCTGCTCTCTCTGCTTCTTCTATAAGCTCTTCATTTGCCCCATCGCTTTTGTTGTTCAGTCTTGAATCGATGGGCATTTCCTAAGAAGTCTTCCCCCAATTGCTTTCTGCCTCATTGCCCTGTTTTATGTTCTTCACAGCACTCTTTGCTGCCTGAAATGGTTTTGTATCTTTATTACATAATTCTGTTTCCTGACTATCTCCCCCCAAAAATGTAAGCCTCATAAGGACAGAGATATTTTGGCGCACAGTGGGTGCTCGAGAACAATTTGTTGAGTGAGCGAATGGGCCAGCACACGCTGAGGAGGAGCTCTGGAGCTAAGGGGTGGACAACTGGGAGAGCTGATTTTTGAAGCTGCTGTAGGCAGGCTCAGCCTCGCCATGGTGGCGGCTGCCCAGAGCGGGGAGCCAGCAGGCCGGTGGGAACGTGGGGTTTGGAATCAGATAGACCAGGGTTTGAGTCTTGGCTCTGCCATTTCCTGGCTGCCCACAGGCCTTGGACAAGTTCTTTGACCTTGAAAAACCTTAGTTCCCTCATCTGTAGAGAGAGGAGTATGAGTGGAAGCCACCGCCCAGGGGTTTGGGCTGGTGAAAGGTTGTGCCTGCAGCCCTCCGGGAGTGCTGGGCATCTAACACATGCTCCACAGATGTTGGCTCCATGGCTTGGCTGTATAGTTGCTGTTGCTCCAGAGGTTACTGCTCCTATCTCCATTACCCGCCTGAGGCCACAGGGACCACAGGAGCTGGTGCACTGACCTACGGAGGGGCCACACTGCTACAATCCCTCTCTCGTGAGCAACCACACGGTCTTTCTTTCCCTGTCACAGTTTCCAACTGCCCTCCTGGGGGAAAAGTAAGCAGAAGTGCCCTGAGTTCAGTGGGGGTGGCGGGGGCGGTGAGTGATCATCCAGAGAGTTCCTCTCAACTTCCTGCCTCTGACACAGACCAGAGCTCACCTCCGGGGGCTGGAGCCTGGTGAGGAAATGGGTGGTCACTGTCTGCACAGAACTTATAGCTGTTACAGCACTGGTAATATTGTGTGAATGGGAGTGTGTTTTGTGATGACAGAGGAGGAGAAATCACTGTGGCCGGCGAGGAGCTGCTCTGCAATGGGGGTGGGAGAGGGCGGGAGGGAGAAATTCCACGTGTAGAGAACTATACACGAGGTGGGTGCCTTTGTCTGGTCCGGTACCATCCTTGGTCTCTGGCTAACACCTGGGTGATGGGTTATGCATCTTGACCCAGGAAAGAGCTAGTCAGAGTCAACCAACATGATGGAGGGGATGCAAATGCACAACAGGTCAATACAGGCTGAGGCTATCCACTCCCATATCTCTTCAGCCCCCTTTTGACGGCAAGGGAACTTTCTTTCTTTTGTTCAGATGAAAACAACAGCTGACACTATCCATATAATGAAGGAAACACTTACACAGCATGTGCTTACTACAGGTCAGGCGCAGCTCATGAACACTTTACCTGCGTCGCTCATAGAATCATTAGTCCCAACTTACAGATGAACAAATGCTGCTCAGAGAGGTCAGTAACTTGCACAGGCTTTCACTGCCAGTAAGGGGCAAGGCTGGGACTTGGACCCAGGCTGTCTGGCTCCAGAGTCTGTGCACTTGACCACCATGTGAAGTGGCCTATTCCTAAGGGGGATGGTTTGCCTTGTAGGTGGTGGCCTTCCCATCATTGTGGGTGACAGGGATCAATAACTGAGCTAGACAGAGGTCTCTTCCCTGTATTCAGTGTGTCCTCTGTGTCCAGCTCAGAGCTGAGCACTCTGCCAACATCATCCCGTGACACTCCTGCCACCTCGAGCAGCCATCCCGCTTTACAGACGAGTACACTGGGATTAGAGGGACTGGGGACCAGGCTGTGAGGGCTGGAGCTGGGAATCCAGGAGGCCTGCCTAACCCACAGCCAGAGCTCCCCAGGTCTTTCCAGGGACAGTTTCCAAGGGATTAAACTTCAGGAGGGCTGGGTTGGACTAAATGACTTTTTCCTAGCCAACCTGAGATCCCGTGGACAAAAACAGCTGACACATGAAGGGGCAAACTCTGGAACAGAGCTGCTGAAACTAGTTGGTAGGCCAAAAATATTAGTCATCACATTTCAGATTTTATATTTAAGGAAATAGTTCTCTTCCAAGATGTTTTTTCCTTTTAATACCCTGCAGTGTTTCTCCTAAAAATTTGCCCGAGGAGCAAAGGATTAAGTGGACCCTCAAAGGGTTCACTCTCTCTGCCGTGGTATTGAAGCCCCCTTAGGCTAAGAGGAGACAGTAACCATCTTTCCTGGTGGTACGACCCCTTCCCTCACCCAGCACTCCCCCATCTGACAACCCTGGGCACAAGCATCAGCATGCCAGGTACCCACGATTGAATCCAGGGGTCAGTTTTCAGATCGCATCCTGCTGGACCCATCTGCAGGATTTGGCACGTGGGTCAGCCCTGCTGCTTGGCTCACATTCTTCACTTGGCTTCCTGGATGCCACACCTCTTGGCTTTCACAGCCGACCCCTTCCTTGGCGATCCCTTCCATTCTCGTGGCTCCAAACACCATTCATCAGCAAGGTTTTCCAATTTATATCTCCAGCGTAGACTTCTCCAAACGCCAGACTGATAACTCCGACCATCTACTTGACATTCCCTTGGATGTCTAATAGCCATTTCAAACCTACTGTATCCCATAATGAATTCCTAATCTTCAACTCCACCCCCAATGTACTCCCCTCCTGGTCTTCCTAGTCAAGGGCCACTCCATCCTTCCAGTTGCTCAGGCACTGACCCTTAGAATCATCCCAAATGGCTCTTTCTCACATCTTATCTGTCAACAAACCCGTCAGTCCTACCTTCAATCCAGAATCCAGCCAGTTCTCACCATGCCCATTGCTCCCTCCCTGGATCACCATCTCTCAGTAATCTCACGGGCATCTGTCTTCTCTCTTAAGTCTAATCTTATAATCTTAATGCAGCAACCAGAGTATGAAAACAAAGGGCGAATCATGCCTGTCCTCTACTGGAAACTCTCCAGTGGTTTCCTCTGAGTTAAAGTCAAACTTTACTTGGCCCTCCAGGCCTCACGCCTCCATCTTCCCCTCCCCTCTGAGACCTTGTCTTCTCCCTGGTCCCCTGGCTAGCTCTACGCCAGCTCCACTGGTCTCCGGGCCATTCCTCAAACACAGCACACTCTCCCGCAACTCAGGGCCTTTGTACTTGCTGTTCTCTCTGTGGAGAACACTCTTCCCCCATCTCCACCAGCGCCTCCCTCACATCCTTCCACTCTTTGCTCAAATGTCACTTTCTCAGTGAAGTTCCTCCTCACTACTCTATGCAACCCCTCCCCTCCAACATTCCCCATCTCTGTTTCCTATTTCATTTTTCTCTATAGCACTTAGGGCTCATCTAACATAGTAATCTGTTTGTTTATTTTTTGTTGTCTTTGTTAAAATCTAAGGTCGAGAAGGCAGGAGTGTTCTCTGGTTTGTTCAGGCTCTATCCCGGTGCGCGGGGCACATGGGAGGTGCTGCATGAAGGTGTTCCCGGATCTGCACAGGACCTGCCCGAGGACTGCAGCATGGGGGCTACAAAGCGGTCCGGATGTCAGGACGTGGGCTAGGAGACTTCCAGCCTCAGCGAGGTACCCAAGAGACACTTCCCCGTGTCTGCGACTGTTTCCTCGGCACAATGCAGGTATCGGAAACTAAGGTCCCCAGTAGCTCTCGAATTATAGGAATCTTGACAGGAAGAGGCCTGGATTAAGGATCCAGACATGGGCCATCAGACAGGTGAGGGACAGGGGAATCCGCGTCTCCTGAGGTTGGTCAGAAGAGCCAGTGACAGGCCAAGCGGGGGTGGACAGAGGCCAGGGAGCGGGCAGGTGGCGCCCCCGGGGGCCGGGACGGCAGCGGTTAGGCCCGGGTGCGGAGGCCAGGCCGCGCTGGGCTGGGGCGCCCGCGTCCTCGCTGCCCGGCTGCGCCACATCCAGCGCGTCTCTTAACCTTCCGACCTGCCGGTCACGTCTTGGGGGAAATCCTGACTGCGCCTCCGCGCAGGGTGGCGTGGAGACTGCAGGAGATAACGCAGGTGGCCCAGAGCCACGCTCCACGGCGCCGGCGGCCGTCCTCAGCGGCGCGGGGCGCGGGCCACCGCGGAGGAAGCGGAGGGGGCGGCGGCCCGGGTCCCCGACGTCACCGGGGATCGGAGGGGCGGGGCGGCCGCAGAGGGGGCGGGGGCCGGGGCGGAGGTGTTCCCGGGGGCGGGGGGCGGTGACCCGGTGCCTATAGGCTCCCCAGGGACACAGCGGCGGGGACCTGGCCTGGGCCACGTAGGCTCCGAGCGGCGCGGACAGTCGGCGGTCGCTCCGTCCTCCCGCCGCGTCCCGCCGCGTCCCGCCGTTCGCACCTGCCGCCCCGCGCAGCAGCCCGGCCCCAGCATGACGGACCAGGCGGCCTTCGACACGAATATCGTCACCCTGACCCGTTTCGTCATGGAGGAGGGCAGGAAGGCCCGCGGCACGGGCGAGATGACCCAGCTGCTCAACTCGCTCTGCACCGCGGTCAAAGCCATCTCCACGGCCGTGCGCAAGGCGGGCATCGCGCACCTGTGAGTCAGGCCTCCGGCTGCCCGCTGCATCCTGTCTGTCTGTCTGTCCGCCTGGGGATCTGCCTGGATGCCTGACTCTGACCCTCCTGCTGTCAGCCTGTCTGTCTGACAGCTGGGGGTCTCTTTCTCTGTCTCTGGTAGCCACTCTCTTCAGAAGCTTGCCCAGCCACACTCAAGCCCTTGTTTCCACTCTCTGGAGCTTGGGGGTGGCCACTGGCGCCTGTCTCCCAGTCTGCACCTGCGTTCATCCTGCAGCCCTCTCACCTGGGCTGAGCAGCCTGCCTTGGCACCTCTCTCCCATTCCTCCTGGTGAAACTGGTTGTCCGGAGTGGGCACCTGGCCTGCCTGCTTCCCTCCGTCACTCCCTTTGGCACTGGGGCCCCAAGTCAGGTTTCTAATCGAATATCTCCTTGACCCCAGACAGGCTGGGAGGGAGCCTGCAGGCCCAGAGTTCTCAGGAGCAGCAGTGCTGGTGTGCGAAGGGCTGCGGTGGGTGTGAGGTGGGGCCTCAAGTTCTGATTTCTAAGAAGTTCGGTGGTAAGGGGTGCTGATGCTGCTGGTCTGCAGATCACACTGTGTGCAGCAAAGGAATCGGGGGCGCGGGAATTCAAAGGGCACCTTCTGGTGAGGCTTTTTGTAAGTAACACAATATTCTTTGGTTATTCTGGCGTGCACAAGTGTTTTATATTTACACTGGTCCTCACTGTAACTGAAGGGTACCTGGGTTTCCAGATTGCCCACCCTCCTTCCTGACATTTCCCACACTTAGAAAGGCTATAAAAATTGTGCATGATCCTCATAGCTGATCTGAATAGTGTAAGCCCTGCAGCCTGGAGTCCATCTCTGGGAAGCCGTTTGGCTTCAGTCCCACAGTTTGGGTTGGTGGAGCTGGCTCTTAAGAAAGGGGCGTGTGGTCCCATTTATTTCCTGATGTCAATTGGGGATGCCTTGTTGGAGAGCGATTGGAACAGGTATGTCAGGAAAGTGGTGACTCCATCCCCATTTCACCTGTGGCCCCTCTTAATCATACATTTCTAAGGAGCCTTTGCTATAGGAAACCACTTGGTTAAATCTTACTTCAGATTTAATCTACACCCAGTATAGGTGTTCTTACAGCCTTATCTGCTTTTGAGGACCGGGGAGCTTTTTGAGAAAGTGTGCTTGTCATTTCTCGTATTCTTTTAAAAATGTGTCAGTACCTTTCACAACCCCAAAGAGACTCAGAAACACAAGATCTGCTTTGAGCTGTATCTTTCCCACCTTTTAAGTAACCTCAGATAGTGGGACCTTAGATAGTGGGATTTTGATAGTGGGACCTGGACAAAGGGTGCGAATTTGGGCTATGTAAAATATGTATATTTTTAGACTAGATAGTTGTAAATTCCAGGTTTAAAAACGTATTGTTGTTATTATTATAAACCAGTTAATAAGCTGTACTCATTGACAAAAATTCAAACCACTGGAAAGAACACTAAGGGAAAAGTGAAACCCACCTCATATCCATTCCCTGGGGTATCCACTATTAGTAATTTACTGGTTATTTTCCCAGATACTTCTTTATACTCATATAAATTATACAGGGACATATATTTACGTAGGCCTATTTGTAAATAGCAAACAAAATGGAATCACACTTAACATAGTCTTCTGCAGTTTGCTTTCATCATTCAACAATATATAATGAACATCCTTCAATGTCAGGACGTATAAACCCACCTCTCTTTTTAACTGTTGTGTAGTCTTCCACTACAAGGATGTATCGTGAGCTATTTAACTCTTCCCCTATTTTGGGGCATTTCACAGGTCTTTGACTATTTCAAACAGTAGCTGTAAACAAGTGTTGATGTCTGGTAATGTGGGCAGTTGACAGGGGCAGACCGGAACCTGGACACTTAAGTGCTCCTGTGGGAAAATAAGAGTTTGGCTGTCTCAGGACAGCATGTCGTCAGTCTGGCAGGCAGCAATAAGACAAGATCTCGTCAGGCCTCTAAATTACATTCATTATCAGCTTTGATTTCCTGGATGAAAAGGCCAGCTTGCCTGCAAATAACTGGTAAATGCCGAAGGCTTGCCCTAGAAGGGCATGTACCCAGAGGGACAAGAGGATTGCAGGTTTGCAGGATCCTCACAGGAAGCAGTTTATGGAGCTTGGCCATGACTTCTCATCAGGGACACATCAGGAGTTTAAGCACAGAGTCTGGGGCGTGCTCTCCCCCTCTCTCCCTCTCTAATCAACAGTTTCTATTGTAGCCACCTTCATTGCTCGTAATAAGATGTTCACAGAATCATAAAATTTCAAGCTGAAAGACTCAGAAGTCACCTAGTCCAGCCCCTCTTTGCACAGATGAGGACAATGAGGTGACCTGGCCTTGGCCCTGGTTGGGGCTCTTTTCACTATACCACACATCTCTTCCTTTATCTTTTAGAAATCAGTTAAAGCTCACCCAACTCTGTCTCATCTAGTAATTACATTTTTGATGTGCGTTAAGAATTGTATCCCAAGAAGCTATCACCTTGTAGCAAACCTGTTCTTGAAGCCACGTCTGTGCGCTGTTGCCTCTCCTCCACCCACTCCCGGGAGGGAAGGGGTGATGGTCCAGACAAGGCGCGGTCAGCCTTCTGTTCTCTCCTGAGAACAGTTAGCAGCCTGCAGGTGGATCTGATAGCTTCATGGTTCAAATTCAAGTGCTCCCTGCTTCTCAGTCTTCATTCCTTTGGGAGAAAGTGCTCCTCTGGGGGCTTAGGCTTCTGCTTTCGGCAAGTGGAGTTGACTTCCTTTCGTACACGTTTCCAAACCAGTGTCTGAAGGATGCACTGGTTCCATTCGATTCAACAAAATGCTATTGAACACCCACAGTATACCAAGGTCTAGAAAAGACAATGAGATGAGAACGACACAGAGCTTATGCTGTAGGAAAAATAAGACAAGTGTAGAACTAGTTATAAAACACAGTAGAGATGCTGAAAGATGCTTTCCTAGAGGTGCCAAAAATACGATGCAGATGCAAAGGATTGTGGAGCGTCGCGATGGATATTTGCAATGGGCGGTCAGAGATCGTCACAAGGCCTTTCAGCTGGAGAGCACTTGGAGCTGGGCAGTCATGTGAGGAAAAGTACTAGGTGGGAAAATGTTTCTGGAAAGTTTGCTTATTTAATTTGATGGAACACACGTGGCGGAGCGTTAGTGGATGTTACGTTGTGAGTGCGTTGGGGAGCATCAAATGGAAAGGGTGAATACTTCATATTCTAGGGGGTATGCAAAGAAGAGAGGGTACAGATTTTTGAGTGGGGCAGTGACATGGTTAGAGATGAATCTGGGGAAGATATGAATGGAAGTATAGAGTTGGAAGATGGAAAGCTGAGAAGTGGAGAAAACCAGTTGAAAGGGGAGGGGTGAGGAAAGCGGCTGCCAGAGCTAGAGCTGGGGCAGAGAGGAGGACCCAGAAGAAGGCTGAGTGTGGACTGGGGGGGTGGGCAGCAAGGGAGGTCCACCCAATTCAGAGCAGCCCAGCCATTAACAAACAAAGCAAAGCAAAACAAAAACAGAATTCCAAAGGTAGAGCTGGGTTTTCGAGATTGAGGAAGGGTGAGAAGGTGATTCCAGCATTTTGGAAACGTTGAACTTGAGGTGGTAAAGGGCTAGCAGCTGGAGATGTTGTCCAGCCTGCAGTTGGATGCCACAGTCTGAAAGGCAGGCATGAAGCATGACTACAGGTTTGGCCATGAGATTTTGGTACATTGGCCCTGAGGCAGAGAGGAAGAGGAAAAGAAAATCGGGACCAGACTTAGCAGAACAGGATCATGCAGGGCTTAAGAGCACTTTTTTTTTTTTTTAAAGATTGGCACCTGAGCTACCATCTGTTGCCAATCTTTTTTTTTTTTCTTCTTCTTCTTTTCCCCAAGGACCCCCCAATACATAGTTGTATATTTTAGTTGTAGGTCCTTCTGGTTGTGCTGTGTGGGATGCCACCTCAGCATGGCTTGATGAGTTGTGTAGGTCCATGCCCAGGACCCAAATTGGTGAAACCCTGGGCCACCAAAGCAACGCTCGTGAACTTAACCACTTGGCAATGGGGCGGGCCCAAGGGCACATTTTGGAGAGAGATGGAGCTAGGGTCAAGTTCCTGGCTTTGCCATTCAACTTCTGTGAGGATTTGGGCAATTCATGTAATATCTCTGAGCCTCAGTTTCCTCACTTGTAAGATGGAAATAACTGTTTTCTTCAACCTCAAAGAGTTGTGTGAGGATGAACTGAGTTCATTAAATGGGTACCAATATCATCATTGTTTTCCTAGGCTGAAGATTATTTTTTTTCTAGACTTATATCTTTATATTTTACTTTTTAATCCTTACAAGTTGCCCACAGGTGTATATTCCAGGCTAGAACGTTATATATTAAAACGATGTTGCACCGTCAGATTAGGTCCAGGAAACCTCCCCCCATCATGCTCACGTGGTATCCAGAAAAGTTCCTTTTATATACGGGGTCCTCTCGGTTATTTGATGGAAGAAAATAATAACTTCAGTTTTAATTTTAGAATTACAAGTCAGTTAATACATGCTTAAGTTTATCTTCAAACTTGCAGAGTTTATGACGTTAAACTTTTGGAAACTTTGTCAGATGTATTTTATATTTCTTGAATTGTCTTCTCCATGTTTCCAAGAGTGAGTTGTAACTTCATTTCCATGAGAGAGACAAAGCCAGCCACAGTCCATCCTGTTTGTCCATTTGGGCTGCATGGACTCCAGTGAAGGTCGGGGTTTGTGGCCTTTGGAAGCTGCCCCGGTTGACGCCTCTCCTTCCACATCTTTCTGATCTGACCCTTGGATGTTCCTGGCTGGGTGAACGGTTGGTCATTTACCTTGGAATCAATCAAAAACAAGTCAGTGTTACCTTTGACTTTAGTGATAAGGATTAAATGGTAACCTGCCTTTCTTTTTCTTTGGTCAAGTATTTCTGAAAATGAGTTTTCCCACTTGATTTTCTTACATGCTGTCGAGGGTGCTGCCTCGTTCACACTGTCGTATTGACATCAGGAGGAAAAGGTCTAAAGTCAGGGAGCAAATCAAGGAAGTCATCGAGAGTTCCTCCCTAAGTGTGGCCCTGGCCCCAATCCTTGTGTCTAGGGCTGTGCTTCAGAGATGTTGTAAAAGGGGGCTCTCCCCTGATCATCATAAATCACAGACTTTATGGCTGTGAAATGGCTCATTCCATTCTAGAAACCATAGGCAAATTTGAAAAACCATGCTAGTATTTAATCCAGATTTCTGAGGATTTTAAAATGCTGGCTGAGTGAAACTATGCTTCTGAAGAGTTCCCCATCACATGAATTAAAATGACTTTTGGCTTTTCCAAAATTTCAGTGAGGTTTACAGTAAAAGTAAAAGAAGAGATATTACAGACAGCAGCTTCTCAATTTGATTTTTGCTCCCCCACCTCTGGAAAGAGAACTTTTGTGTCTCTGGGGTTTAAAAAGAACAGCTACAGGGCTTAAACCCTGGCAGGATGCCTCCCCCCTTGAACTACTGGGGCTGCAGAGCCAACTAATTGGAGTGACATTGAAGTGAAATGTCGTAAGCCTCTCAAGTAGAATACCATCCCCAGTGAAACTTGGGTCGAATGTGAACTTTGAGCACTTTCCTTTGCTGCCAGTTACCTGTGACATAGTTCAGCACTGGCCATCTGGCTGTGTTCCCAGGAATTGCCTGCAAAACTGGTTTGGGGGTCATGGTTCCCCCGCCCCCTCCTCAGCCCTCATTTACTCAGTGGATGCCTGTGGGCTCAGTAAGGACAGTGACGGCTGCCTGTGGCTGCTGGGAACCAGGTGCGTCACAAGGATTAGCCCTCATCCTTACAGAGCCCGAAACAGAAACAGTCCACCAGGGAGCTGAGACCACTTAGTACATAATCAGTAAGAGCGAGAGGCAGAATTTGGACCCGAGTCTCGGATGCTGTATTCTTGCCAGGACTCACCTTGCCTCTCAGCATGGTTGCGTTACTGTGAGAGACGTTAGGGACGGGACTGAAATGAGACCACTTCTTGCTCCTTTGCCTGTGTGCCAGGCTCTGTTCTCAGCCCTTTTTACCTATATCAACTCATTTACCCCCCCTGTCTACACACTACAGTGCAGACATACTGAATTCCTATTTTACAGATGAAGAACCAAAGGTCAGAGATGCTAAGTGTCTTGCCCAGGGCTGCCTAGCAGGTGGCAGAGCTGGGGTTTGAAGCCCGGTGGCCTAGAGTCCCAGCCCATGGAGAAAAGCCCAGGATCTTGCTTTTCCCTCTGTGATACCTTGCTATTAGGAGAAGCATCCTCGGCAGATCAGGTCACTGACCTATTCAAAACTAATGTCCCTGTCCTGCGTGATCAGCGCCGGGCTGCTACTGAATCCTTTTCTGGGTGGGGTGGGGAGGGAGCTAAGCTGGGAGGTTTACCACTTGCTCAGCTCAGCCCATTTCTTGACCTTTCGGCTTGTTTCTCTTTCTCTGTTGGTTGTCAGGCACAGTCGGCCTTGGCAAGGCTTTTTTTGACAGGGTTGTACGCTGGTTCCCCCACATCCCTGCAGCCCCGTTTGCTGTGTGATTCTGGCCCTGGGAAGCAGCAGGTTGAGAACTGATCTAAGAGAGATCCAGATGGTGCAGGAACGGCCTTGCTCAAGGCCCACCGAGGGTGGTGGTACCGTTCCCGCCTGTTCACAGCAGCTGGCACAGAAGCTCCTTCCAGACCAGGCCGGGTTTCCAGCCCCCGCTGGGCTCTCCTGGAGTCTGCTAGAACTCAGTTGATCCATTTTCCAAGCCCTAGTTCACAGGGCCAAGCAAAAGGCCTGATTCTGTAGGTAGGTTATACTCTCTCTCCTCGTGGCCCTCGGAATATATAGTAAAGACTCTCGTTCATCTATCCTTTGGGGCCTTGAGCAACGATGACTGATCAGAACACAGAAATTTACTGCTTCTAAGGGAGTTTCTGAAAACTTGTGGAGAAAATAAACTCCATGTGTTCTTCAGCTAATTAGATCCTCTAGGATATTTCTGAGGGCTTTTTCTGCTCTGTGGAAGCTGCAGAAACCTTGCCCGCTTCCAGGTTTTCATTGACCTGTGGAAACCTGTTCCCTCAGGCCGTCCGCCTTCTGAGGTCCCCTCCTGAGGAGGCCGGGAGAAGCCCGAGTGAGTACTCACCCCGAGGCCTCGCCGCCCCGGAGCAGGGCAGTGCGGGGCAGCGTGCGAACAGGCACGGGGACTTTGCGTGCTAAGATGCAACGCGAAGAGCACGCAGGGAAATGACAGGTGCTGGGGTATCCTTACTATCGACTCGGCAGCCTGGGAACTCATCGTCATGAACCGTTTCTACCATAGAGTCGCTGTCCTGTGCTTCCTCAAAGAAATTCTTAACACCAGGACTTACCAGGGGAAACTCTCCCACAAGATGGCCTAAAAAAGTAATGAAGTGCCTGAATTTTGAGTTTGAGGGGTATAGAATAATCTCTCTCCATAAGTTTTTTATGCTTCTCAAGCAACTGGAGCATAGTTGACAAAAAGTCCTTCTGGTTAGTATAGAGGAGGGACCCTGGGGGGGTGAAGAAGAGGAAGAGGGAAGTAACCCCCCAACTCTGCAGACACAGCCAGAGAAGCGGCCGGCTGTCTGCGATGGTTCCACGGTGAAGACAGTCGTTGGTGCTGGGCATGGTGAGTGTCCCCAGTGTTCATCCTGCTGTGTGTTATGTGGTTCCACCTGACTCCCATCATGGACAGGTGGTGCCACTCTCTGTGACCCAAGGACAGGAGCCGCCTTAGAGCCCTGGAGCGGCAGTGAGGAACCTGGCTGGTGGTCTTGGCTAGACAAGTCAGCCGCCCTGGCACGGTGACCTCTCACAGCCCACAGCACGGTCTGGGGCTGCAGGAGTTGCATCGCAGTTCTATTTGGCCAGCGGCTGGGTCTGCAAGCTCAGAAAATGCAGTCCAGTGCATCAGAAGCTCTCCTGCTTCCATTCAGTCCCGCTGAACAAATGAGGGAACCTGTGTTTGCAACAGAGTCACAGGGAAACCAGTCTGCCCTGGGCCCGCAGGAGCACCACAAACCAGAGCTGGCCCTGCGGGACCCTCTCCTCTGGTCTCCTCTTCCCACATTCTGGAGCTCCCCTGATCTGGGCATCACAGGAAAAAGACCTTGAGTTTTAAAAGGTTACCTATAAAAATGTGCACACAATAGCCCCTCCCATTTGGAAATGTGAAAATCAAACTCTCTGTGGTGTCTGGATGAATGGCTGGCCCGGAGCTCTGGTTGGAGCTGTTACTGGCTGGCTTGTTTGGGCTCCCTTAGGGCTTTTTCATACCCTTCCTTTCTTAGGAAAAAACAGTGAAGATAGCCTCCAGCCTGACCGGCCCTTTGCAGTGGGACCTTTCTTGACCTCCTAAACCCCTTGCCCGGCATCTTGTTTCATTTTATTCGAGCACTTGTCACTCTCAGACAGTATCTCGTGCATTCACAGCACTTGTTTGTTTCTCATTTGTCTCCCTCTCTAGAATGTTAGCTCCATGAGTCAGCGAGCTCATCTGTCCAGTTCAGCACTGTGACCCCAGCACTCAGAATAGGGCCTGGGGCACAGTGGGAACCCAATAAATATTTGTAGAATAATGAACCCTCACATAGGCCTCCAGGGTGCTTTTGAGTAGAAGAGACCTCAGCCTGACAGCTCACCTGTCTCGCTGAGCAACAGACCTGAGCAGGTGGAACGTGGGCCACAGGGTGAAACAGACCTTTCCCATGGCTGCCTCTGTGCCTCGTCCAACTGCCCCAGCCTGCCAGGCCTTCCTGGAGCTGTTCCATAGGCCTGCCCCTCTGGGGACCAGGCTGGTGGCTTCCCCCAGCCCTCCAAGGTGTGGAGCAACCTTAAAAGTTGATCGCTCCTGTGCTCACTCCTTTAGGTTCAGGTCTCTGTTCTCCTCAGGCAATGCCATTCACTCATCCAACAAGCATTCACTGAGGCCCTACTATGTGCTGGAAGCCAAGACACACTGGGGAAACACATACCCTCTGTCGTCATCCTCACAGAAGTAAAGGATAAACAACCACGCCAGCGTGATGGTGGACGAGGCCTGGGGGATCTCCGAGGCCCGCCCTTCCTCCCACAGCATGAGCGGATCCCCAGTGAGCACTCCCTTTAGTGAGCAAACAAGGGAATAAGCATTTCTTTCTCACCTCTTAGGCGCCAAGGGCTGTACTTAGCCCTTTTTGTACCTTATTGCATGTAATCTTCCAAGTGCCCCGAGGTCGTTGCCCTCTGGGAGCAGTGGCAGAAAGGCAGGCTCAGATGGGGCAGGGCTTGCAGAGCGGGGCCCTGAGCCGGGGCTCTGTCAGGAAGCCCTGCTCTTTTCCGTCAGCGCTGTTCATCTGCCTGAATTAGTAGTGACTTCAGTGGTGGAAACGTCTGGCTGGGAAGGAGAGACACAGGTGCGGGGGGCAGTGAGAGAGATTGGTGAGCCCTGCCAAGCCTCGATCCGCCCAGAATTTGGCTGCCTTCTTTCTCTGAAGTGAGGAAGAGAGTATGTGGAAAGAGAAGCAAACGCCCAGAGACGTGGGCTGTAGCGCAAGTCTGATGGCTCCCCTGATCTTTGCGAGTGAGGTGGTGAAAAGACAAGTGGGGGGAGGGCCGGAGCGATGAGGCGCTGTTTTCCAGGTGGGCAAGGAAGTGATGCCAAAAGTGGGGATGCTGGAAAGTGGGCTCGATGAGACAGCTGGAGCTGCCTCCTGGAGAGAGTCAGGCCAGACGAGGCATCTGGGTTTGGACAGTTTCTGGTGTGGGCTCAGTTTTGTCCAGCCAGAGACATGCAAGTTATGTTTAGAGAAAATGTATTTTCAGGAGTTGAAGCAGCGGATGCCGTGACAACAGTGCAGGGCAAGTGCCCCGGCAACGTGGGCCGGGGGCACTTGTGCCCCTTCGTGCCCGCCTGCAGCTGTTTGGCGGTTTCTTCCACGCTCTGACTTTCCCTTCCCACCTCCAGTCTCCGTATCTTGTTCTGGGCCTCCTTCCTCTACACCGTTTCCCCTCCTCCCAGTGTTCCCGTTCAACCCCAGGCTGTGACAACCTGCCTCTTTCTCATTCTAACAAGTGAGGCAGCATCCTGGACAAGCCATCCGCACTCTGGGAATTCCCCCATTACTGACCTGCAGGTACCTTGAAAATAAAGTAGAAACTCCAGACTTCCCACTCCCCGCAGCCCTTAGGACCCGTGCCAGGGGCAGTGGGGTGCCCCCCAGAGGGGCCCGGCCTGGGCATCAAAGTGAACTGCTGGCCTCTGGCCTTGCGCTCTGGTGTAGACAAGCTCGCTGGCACCCTGGAGTGAGCTGCCTCCTCTATAAAATGAGCTGGTGGGACCAGTCAAAATTTCTTCTCTTTTAGGATCTTTTCAGCTGTAAAACCATAGAATCCCTTGGCTTAGCTCACATCTCAGGCTCCCTCTTGCCTAGAAGTTTTCTTTGCTTGCTGAGTTTCTCAACTGATTCATTATGCATTAGCCCATAAATTTGGAGGTAAAATTTGGTTCTTGGGGGAGGTGGAAAAAAATCAACCTTTTTGTGTATAAAACACAGGTACACATACAGTGCATAAACAGATATACTATATCTGTACTATTAAAATTAAAATTCTGGGGCCGGCCCTGTGGCCGAGTGGTTGAGTTTGCGTGCTTCGCTTCTGCAGTCCAGGGTTTCGCCGGTTCAGATCCTGGGTGCAGACACGGCACTGCTCATCAGGCCACGCTGAGGCAGTGTCCCACATGCCACAACCAGAAGGACCCACAACTAAAATATACAACTATGTACTGGGGGGATTTGGGGAGAAGAAGAAAAAAAGGATTGGCAACAGATGTTAGCTCAGGGCCAATTAAAAAAAAATTAAAATTCCATGAGTGAATGTGATTAGGGAAAAAAAGCCTGAAAAGCCTCCTTAGGGGCCCTAAGAAAAAAAAAGGTTGAGAAACACGGCTTTAACCTCAAAGGTGTGCCGTGCACCATGACAGGTCCTGGACAGACAAATGACACTATTTCCTTCCCCCTGGGAGTCAATCCAGAGGGATGCCCACCCTCCTTGCTCTATTTCTCCCCAACCAGGTGTCTTCTTTCCTTTCTTCTAACTTCTGCTAAATGCTTGCTTTCAGTGGGTTTATAGGTGCATTGACATATTCTGGTGGCCGTGGCTTATATTTTTGTGGCTTTTCTTCCTTCTAGCTATGGAATTGCTGGCTCTACCAATGTGACGGGTGATCAGGTGAAGAAGCTGGATGTCCTCTCCAATGACCTGGTTGTTAATGTGTTAAAGTCCTCCTTTGCCACCTGTGTTCTTGTGTCGGAAGAAGACAAACACGCCATAATAGTGGAACCTGAGAAAAGGGTGGGTTTGCACTTCCACTGTTGAGGGTGTTAACGTGACCATTTTTCTTCCTAGCTTCATAAATGACTCTACTTGTTAGCCAAGCTGGATTCCTAGGAATCACCCTAGATCATTCCTGAGCCATGCCATCATTTCACTGATTCCACCTCACAACCGTATCTCCCACTGTCCTCCCCAGTCCACACCACCACGCAGGTCACACCGTGATCGTCTCTCCCAGGTTCTTGTACGTGGGAGAGACTCATAGATACTCACACTCATCTCCACTCCTAACGTTTTACTGTCATGTTCAAGGCTCTTCAAAGTCTGGCTTCTGTTAACTCCTTCTTTCACTTTATCTCCTTCCACCAAATCCCCAGCCTTCACACCCAACTCTCCCGCCAACCTCAACTGCTCACAATTCCTCTCACTGATGCGTGCGCTGAGATCCACTGGAATCCTATTAATCTGATCGCTCCTTGAGGACAGAGAACCAGCTATATTCTTCTCTGTATCCCAGCATCAAGCGCAATACCTGGTGCATTGTAGGGGCTCAACAATAAATCATTGTGTAAAAAGTGAATGAGAGAGTGTAGCCTGCTTTGTGGAGCAACGGCGATCTTGTAAAAATGAAAACGGCACTGAGAGGAGAAGCGCAGCTGTACGGGCTTATAGTTCCTCCCTGTCTGAGACGACCCGGGACGTGGAGCAGTGGAAGGAGAAAAAAGTAGTCGGAAGATGAATTTAAAGAGGCTGCCTGCTGCCCAGTCTTGACCTTTTTAAGAGGGTCGGGAGCCACAGCCTGTTAACTTGTTTTACATCATTCCTAAGGCGCTACTACCTGTCAGCTTCCAAGTTCATGTTGTTCTCTGCTGGGCTTCTGACGGTACTTGGCAGTTGTAGGCATGTGGATTGAATTTGCAGTTTAATATTCTCTATCAGCCAGCCCGAACTTCTCTGACTACAGTGTACCTTCATGACAGGCATGTTCCCGTTTTCCAGGTGACAGTTTCTCCTGTATCAGCCAGGGTGATTTGTTAAGAGCAAGCGGTCAGGGAATCAGAGAATTGTCTTAATTTGATGCAGAAATGTAAAAACCACATGTTAAAGTGGCTAATTGGGAGATGGAGAATCCCCAGTGGTGTGCTGGTAAACCAAATCTCTGGTTTGTAGCACTTGCCAATTTCAACTGTGTCAGTACTGCCCCATAGTTGATTGTAAGCTACTGTATGACATGGCTGAAGCAGAGTGGGAGGAGACCGCACCATCAGCTGAGAGGCGACCCGCCAGCCCCAGCACACCGCTGAGAATCCTGCGCCAAGGCTTTGGTGGTTCCACTACCACTGAGGGCTCTTTCCTTTGGGAATTGCAGTAGGGCTGTCGTTGAAAACTCTGTGCACTGCAACCCCAGCTGTCATCTAGAGATTTCGCATGAGAAGTGTCTAACAGATCTGAAGGTTGTCTTTGCTTCACCTAAGGAATTGTTATGTTTTTTTCCTTATAAATAATGATAAATATGTGACTATCTTTGTTTCTCTTTTTCCTTTGGCTGTCAGGAAACTCAAACCAACATTATGATTAATTTATGTCAATGACGTAGGAAATTATAACTTATTTATCTGTATTCCATCACTTTCATCTACACCTCCTTTTCTAAGATGTGTTTTCTCTGCCTAATTCTCTGTGTTTTCTCACACCAAAAGATATACATCTATACTATATATATATAGTTGTTGTTTTCATTGTACATGCCACCTCATACTGTCCATGACAGAATATAAATGACTCACATTTCTTGCAGTTTTCCCCAGATTCCCTTTTTTACCCCTTAGTGTATGCTCTCTATTTTGTTATAGAGTTTATTTTTAAAGTAAAGTTGTATTCTTTTTCTTTGCTCAGGGTAAATATGTGGTCTGTTTTGATCCCCTTGATGGATCGTCCAATATCGACTGCCTTGCATCCATTGGAACCATTTTTGGCATCTACAGAAAGGTAACGCCCCTGGTTTGGGATCAAAAGAAAAGTTAAGACTGAGCACCCAGTCCTGTTTCCCTGTTGGAGGAGCAGCCAGAATGTGTTTCATGAAACTCCGTGAGGCTTGAAATAGGTTTATACTTCAAGGTCTGACTTTTTCAGCATTAACTGCACAATGAAGATCCATTAAGCTGTTAGAATAAAATGGAGTAAAACGTGAGAGGAAAGAGACAGATATTTCACTCTGTAAAATATTGCTCTCCTGTATGACAGAAAATGAAGTTAAAGTCAAAAAGACAGTACAGGGCGGCTACAGTGACGATACTGTGGGGACTGACAAAGGTGGGAGCATGACGACAGCAGAGATTATTTATGTCGAATCTGTCCTTTAAGTGTACTAAACCACAGGTCTGCGCACTGTGACCCCCAGGGCCAGATCCAGCCTGTTGCCTGATCTGCATGGTCTGTGAGCAAAAAATAACCCTTTTGTATTTTCATATGGCTGAAAAAACTCTAAAGAAGAATATTCCATGACCCATGGCATTTATATGAATTTAATTTTCACTGTCCATAAATAAAGTTTTAATGGCCTATGGTCAACTCCTTTCTTTACATGTTGCCTTTGGCTGATTTCACGCTGCACTGGCAGGGTTAAGGAGCTGTGACAGAGACCGTGTGATGATAAAGCCTCGACTGTTGACAGTGTGTGCATTGCGGAGGGTTTGCTGCACACTGGTGCAGCATGGGGACCCCAGCCCTGCCCTGGGTCCTCCACCAGTGCAACCTGGCCAGGGAACTCTCCCTGCAAAGTCTCTCTCTCCTGAGGTGTATGTGTGGGTGCGGGTGGTGGTGGGAGAGCTCTCAGCTATACAGACAGGTGGAAAGAAGAAGGAATCCCTGTGGGCTCGGCATAAAACAGGATGACATCTAAACTGTCATCTTGGCTTCAGCCTTTCCTGTTTATTTAGAAGTAAAAACTCACAGATGCCATCGAGGCTGGGCCCGTTTCTTCATCTTAACGGACGAGGCGGTTAGTTCAGCGGACCTCCGAGGTCCCTCCCCAGTCTCCTACTCCAGATACAGAGGCCAGACCTTAAGAAGCGAGATCGCAATTTGCACTTTATTTTTCCAAGTGACTTGTCTAGTAGTACACCTGATCTCCTTCCGAACATGTGGAAGGTAGGACCCCCGTGGGACAGTTCTCTGTCATCCCTGGGATGCGTTTTGCTTTTATCTTGGTTGAGAAGCAGATCCGTATCAAAATCAGAGTCGGAGAAGGTTCTAATGCTCATACCAGGAAGGCAAAGGCAACAATTCATTTATTTCCAAGTCACACCGTGAAACATCCCTTCCTGTCGTAGAGTGGAGGGACGTGACGTTCCCTGCCGAGTAGCGCATCTGTAGCAGAGGTAGAGAGCTTTGCAGCACAATTCCTCCTGCGGAGGGAGACCGCTGGTTAGTGATGCGGCCGACCTAGCACAGGGCCCGTGCTGGCCAGCCCAGCCTCTCCCTGCACACCCCAAATAGGGAGCTTCGAAGGGAAAAAACTCTGGAAAACCGAGACACTTGCTATCGACTGAAAAGAAAACAAACCAGCTCGCAACAGCAGCTTGAATTAAGAATGCTAGAACAATTAACAGTGGGTCTGAGCACTCTTCTCAATAAACCTGAAGTGACTCTCTTAAAAGACTGAAAAAGATGATGAGTCTGACACCTTTAAGTTATTTCAGTTTTCAGAAGTCTTATTGATTATGTGGAACCCTTTGAGGGCCTGTGGGGCGTAAACATGTATGCATCTGATGCTTCCGAGGAGACCTTTCCTGCGTCCTGCAGGGACGGTTCTGGGCTGGAATTCAGCGCCCTGTTACACCCGCTCGGTGTCCCGGCATCAGTAGCGGGGACCTGGCGACAGTGATGAGGCCTTGCCCATGGGACGCAGGGAGACAGGCTCCAAGGCAGCCTCGTAGCGCACGTGGTCAGTGTTCCACGCAGTTCCTGCTGCAGCACCCCCGAGGGGTCACCAAGCCTCCGGCTGGGGACATCCGGAAGGGGAAGGATTCTCCTGAGCTGTTGATTGGCCGTCATGGTTAGAATGTTTGCCAAATGTTGAGTGAGACTCTGTCTCCTATTACTTGTTTGGCCTTTTAGAGCATCAGAAAATAAGATTTTTTTTACATGTTTGGAAATGGCTTTCCTGGCTTCTTTTCTCCTCCTTTTTTCGGTCTTCTTTAAGCTAAACATCTTCATATGAGATGATTTGTAGACCTCGCTAGCATGGTCACCCTCTCCTGGACACGTTCTGATGTCGCAGGGTACTTTAGAAATATCGGTCCCCACAACAGAGCAGCTTCGGAAGCACTCCGGCAGCTTCAGAGGCCGCGTTCCTTCCCTTGACTGAGCACAGGGAGGCTCACTGAGAGTAGCCACGCGGAACACTGACACTTCCGGACCTTGACACTTACTGGCTCTATGGGACCTGGGGCCAGGTGACCTCTCTATGCCTCTTGTTCCCTTATCCATAAAGTGGAGATATTGAAAATTAAGTATAACACACCAAAAATAGTGCGTGTCGCATAAAAAGTGCTCGATAAGTGGCAGCTATTAATGTTACTTGTTTTGTGTAGTAAGATTCAGTGGGCAGTGTCACAACTCAAATTGGCTTAAGAAAGGATGAAGGGGAGGGATGGAGGGAGAGGAAAATTAGTGGCTCACACGACTGGAAAGCGCAGTGGGTAGTCTGCCTCAGGTGCCGCTGCAGTCAGAGATTCAGACCATGTAGTCAGGACTCACTTCCTCCCCATCTCCCTCACTTCCTCCCTCTGAGGTGGCGACATGGCTCCCAGCAGGTCCAGGCTCACATCCAATCCTCTCAGCAACCCAAGCAGAAAATGCAAGCCTCCCTTGCAGCAATTCCAACAAGAACGTCATCTCATTGGTTGTCGTTGGCTCTGATTGGTTGGCTTAGGTCACGTGCCCACCCCTCAACCAATCACAATGGCCTGAAGCGCGCAATGATCTGGTTGGCCAGGCCAGGGTCAAATGCCCGTTCCTGGAGCTGAGGAGAGGGAGGCGGTATTTTAAGACTAAGGTGCAGTTATCGGGGGAAGGGTGATGGACGCTGGCCAAGCAAAACCGACAGCTGTTCGCTGCAGATTACAAACTTCCTTGAGGGCAGGGGGCTCGTCTTATGTATTGGTCATCTGCTAGATTGTCTGGCGCCATAGTAGGTGAACAATACTGGCTGATACGGGGCCTCTGCCGACCGCTCTGTGAGATCTAAGGAGGGTTTGCTGCCGCTCTGAGGGAAGCCCTGGGGACATGACAGCCCTACCCCACTTCTCCCTGACCTTCTCCTCCACCACTTCGTCTCTGGAATCCGTGATGTCTTCTGCTATGCTCCTTATGGGGTGGTGTGAATTAAAACAAACCACCCCGGTGGTAGCCTGGACAGGTAGAGAAGGGTAGGGTCCAGGGGCTTTTTAATTTTGCCAAGAGCTGTGTGCCCATCGTTCTGTGAGCATCTGGATGAGAATATAATGCATTCCCTCAGGGCAAAGACATTCCTTGCTGGGGGGGGGGGTGGGGGGGTTGGAGGAGAGAATTCACGCACTGAACAGGGGATCAGGCCAGAAAAGAATTCCTCTAAATCCATGATTCCATGGCATTATTTTCTCTTTGAGTGTGTGGATCGTAGACTATGTTACCATTTCTTACTCCACGCAAGGAAGTCGAAGGGTAAGATTGTTTGGTGACCTTATTTCAGGGAAAGGCTGTTTACTCTTGCACCTTCGCCACCGGAAGGCATGGATGGTCCTGGGCGAGCTGAATCTCTGGGAGACTTTCCTTGGTGGAGAACTGATGACTCCAAGCCGCCAGGGGCTGCCAGTCAGCTCTTTGGGTTACACATCACCTTTGTCTGCACTGGCAAGGCTAAGTGGTTGTGATAGAGGATAGTCAGAGGGCTGAGTCCATCTACCGTGTCACTGGCTTTGAAGGAAGCTGGTTCCTTTTTCAAGGTTGTGCACTGGCCAAATTTGGAGTTTGGGAAAAACAACTCAACTTTTTGATACTGTGTGTAGTCTGTGTTTAGCTGTACTGCAGTATCCTGTGAGAAAGCAAACTAAATCAAATAACTTGACCCAACCCAACTAACCAACCAATCACCTGGATGAAAACCATTTCTTAAACACAAGGAGTGAGGACAAGGGGAAAAAGGAGAGAAATGGTTTTTCTGACTCTTCCTTTTATATGAGTAGTTCTTAAACTTTAGTGCAAGAGTCTCCTATGGTGCATGGTAAGTGCGGATTCCCTGGACCCAACTTAGAAAGTCTGACTTAGTAAGTCGAGGCTGCAGCCCCGGAATACGCATTTCTAATAAGCATCCCAAGTGATTCTGACGCAGATGGTCTTTGGACCACACTTTCAAAAGTTACATGGCGAAATTACCAGGAATGCTCTGTTGGGATGACCTCCATCCCCAGCAGCATGATATAGATGCCCTTGCCTACTCTCAGCTGCTGGAATCTCTGCTGGGGGAATGAATGAATGAAATGGCCCATTTTTGTTTCTATTGAAATTCAAATAGAGAGTATTTGAGCTGAAAGATCTTTTTGGGGCTGTTTTGAGGACGGAAAAAGCCAATCAAGTGTTAGTAAAGAAGATAATTATCAATTAGCGATCATACACTAGGAGCCATCCGCTTAAGGTGTTCCCTTCCTTGGTATTAGGCAAACTGTGGGTCACGTGATCCAGTGAGCTGTGTTTTTAATGAAAAAAAAAAAAGAAAGATTAGAGAGCATGTCACGTTCTAAATACTGTTTTGTTAAATTTTTGTAGTTGTGTGTGCATGTGTGTGTGTGTTGGTACTGGTTTGTGTTGTAAAACTGTATCTTTACTGTGTGTCATGGTCAAAAAAATGGAAAGCATCTGCCCTACCCTGTAATGACTCTGGAGAGATGTTCTAAGTTCCTGTATTTCTGAGAATTTCTTTGATGTGTGAGTGATGTGGACCACACTGCTCACTGGGGTGTGTGCTGCAACTGGCAAGAGCTCATGAAATTGATTTCCTCGGCAGACTCACAGCCCTCCAGCCCAGACTTAATTTGTTTAAATAAAGATGGAGTAGGCAGGTGAAAGACATTGATGCCCGTAATAAGATTAAATTAGTGGGAACTGGCAAGAAGGCATGTTCTTTTTTGAAAGTGATAATGGCAAAATGAGGGAATATCAAATTAGTAAAATTGGAGGAGGACTCTGATTGGAAAGAAGGATCCAGGAGCAGGAAATCTGGGGTCTGGCGGGCAGGCTGCTGTGGTAATGTAATCAGGATATTGCTGGTGTGTGGAGGAAGGCCTCTGGGAAGATGCCCCATTTCATTAGGAGAGCACCTTGATAATGCATCTTGCTAATGGTTGAACTGGAAAAAAGAGCCGCAAAACAAAACAAAACAAAAACATGCTTTGTTTTCTTTCTTGTCCTAGAATTCGACTGATGAGCCATCTGAGAAGGATGCTCTGCAGCCAGGCCGGAACCTGGTGGCTGCCGGCTATGCTCTCTATGGCAGTGCCACCATGTTGGTCCTGGCCATGGTAAATGGTGTCAACTGCTTCATGCTGGACCCGGTGAGAGACCCGGTGGGAGGCTGGGTGCTCAGCTGGTGGCTGTGAGGGTCTGGAGTGTGTGGGGTGGGGGTGGGGGGCGTGGTATGCAGAGGTGGGAGATGAGGCTCTAGAGTGAAGAGATGATGGGGTGGAGAAGAAGGTGAGGCAGGTGGAGGGACAGTGAGAGGGTTACTGAGGTGAGAAATCATATCTGTCCAGAGCACAAGAAGAGGTCTTTGTTCCAAGATTAATTCTTTAGAATGGATGGTTTATTACTCAACAAACTCAAATGCCCGCCAAGGCCAGGCAGGCTGTAGAAATGAGTGAAGTGTGCTGGGGGAGGACGGCCCAGGCAGTGGTGGAGACGGGAGGGGGCCCAGGGGTTGTTGCTGTTCAGGAGCAGGGGCCCAGTTTTGCTAAGGCTTCCAATGTTTCAAGAAACGCTGGCTTTTTGAAAAAATGTAATGTTTCTGGCTTTGTAAAACACTGTGCTAGCCAACCAAAACACATTCATGGACCAGATGGGGCCCGCAGATTTGCCACCCACCGTATCTATTACTAGCTTATTTTCCTGAGGTGAACGGGGCTCCCAGCTGAGGCAGTGGACTGCACTGTTTCTTCAAAAATAGCTCCAAATTTATTTGATATTGTGCACATGCATGCAAACCTTCGGTTAACCTGTGCGGTTTGGTAAGGCTTTGCTGAACTCAAGGAAGTGAAAATAAAGAAGGAAATGAAGATAATTCCTTGGTCCACCTTATAGAGAAAAGCTACTTGTGGAGGGGAGCCCACGGGGCCGTGAAGAACTGTCACGAATGGTTTTGATTTGTGGATAATTTCCTCCACGTGTCTATTGATTGGTGTTATTTATTTATTCAGTTAGATGACAGTTTCAGCAGAGCAGATCAATGGGGAAAGAAATCTCTGTAGATATTCGGTGCCACTCAGCCCACCGTTGAGCAGGGTTCCACAGCACCATCTTTGGTGGGTCTGCGTGTCATCATGTGTTTGGTCCCCAGTCTCAAGGGGAGAAGACCTGGGTTTATAAATAGCTTTTAGCTTTAGAAATGTCCTCGTATGAAAGTAAAGAAACTCTTGGTTTCTCCGTGCTTTTTGCTGACCCAGGGAGCACCAGGCACATGCAGCAGCTGGAATCCAGGAGGCGTGCACAGCGGGCGGGTCATGTAAATCAGAACTGCCTTTGTCCCCGCTCTTTCACCTCTTTCACGGCTGGACTTTGCCTCCTTGCTAGTACAGGCGCTTAATAAATACACAAGGCGGGGGCAGCACCAGCTGAGGCCTCCAGAGGAGTGACCTCGGGGAAAATAGGGGCAGAACCAGAGCAAAGTCTGCTCCGAGCCCAGGGGCCAGTTCCTGAAGCCACGGATGTTTGCAGATTTCTCGTCTTGCCACGTGCTTACCACTTCCCCCAATTTTCTTCTGGTGACATCTCTGTTACCTTTGAGCTGATGAGTGTGTACAAAAAGTTAAATCTCTTCTTGTCTGCAGACTGCAGACTGGTGTCTCCAGGAGTAAGTTTCTGTGTGTTTGATGGTCTTTGGCCCTCCTCAGACCTAACGGCCCTCAGAGTTTGGAAGAACAATGCAGCCTTGGCCCCCCTGACCCCCCAACCGCGGTGACATTCCCCTGCTGGCTGTCCTCCCCAGATCACATTAACCCTCTCGTCCCCAGGCCTGGGGCGAGCCTCGGCCGGCTTAGCCCTCTTTTCATCTTGGCTCCTACAAGGACAGGTGATGGTTGCTGCTAAAAAGACCGCACAGCTATATTTGTGTTTCTAACAAGCTTTAACTTTCAAAAAGCTTCTCAGTCTTGTCTCCACGTACAAGAGCCTCCTCTCCGTCACACTGGGATGCCCTGGGACGCGTTTTCCAGACTTTTTATGTAAAGGCATTTATCTATCTATTTATTTATTTTGCTTTACTGATTATAAAAGATATCTCTACATATTTGTGGTCAAAATTTTTGGAAATACGAAAAAAGAAAAAAGATCCCTTTCAATGACCACTGTTAATTCTAGCCTCTTTTCTCTCCCTTCTTTCCTCCCTCCTGCTTTCCTCCTCTCTGGCCTCCCTCCCTCCCTCCACCGCCCGCTTCCTGTCTGCAGGAACCAGTCTTTGCTACGGGAACAGATGGCTGGGGAGAAATGTTGACGGGCCTCCCTTCTTCTTAGCTTTTGCCTCAATGAAGCTACCCCCATCCCCAGATGAGCAGAGCCTCTGTCACCCTCTTATCAGCAACACATAGGAGCCCCAAACAATCTTTCTCCAGGGCAATAGGAGTTAGTGACGCTTTCCCCCAAATCTGAATCTCCTTCGAAGAACCCAAGTCCTAAAGGCGTCTGCTTAGCACTGGTGCTGTGGGAGGAGAGTTAGAACACTGCAGATCGTGAGCAAAGGCATCTGAAGTTACGCACGCTGTGAATCAAAACTCAGGCTTCAGCTCTTTTCTATGGCAACACACAAAAGGGGAAATGTCATAAAGGTAGAGCTGGGAAGCTGGGAGCAGCCTGATCACGTTGGCGTAACTCAGCCGCCCCTTCCTCCTGGCAGCCCACCTCCTGTCTGCGCCAAGGTTTTCTTTTTTTGCAAAGGCGCACACATCTTCTATTGCCTAGGACACACATTCTTATTCGCCCTCAGGTTTTGCTGCTGTTTTACATATGTCCGCCCTCCTTATTTCGGTATGGTTTCTTTCTTGTTTTACTGAAACCATTTGAAAACAAAGTCAAAAGTGTCCTCTATCCCTGACCACGTCTGCGGCACTCTCTCATCCTCTCTCCTGTCCTGTCTGCTCGTCCTCACCGCGCTCGTCTTCCCTCACCGCGTTCACAGTTCTTGGAGAGGTGGCGGGAGGCATGGCTGTCCCAGGGCCAGGAGAGGCCCCCTGTGTTGAAGCTTGGGGGTGACCGCAGGCCTGACACCCCCAGCCCAGCCCGCCCCCTTCACCCAGGCCCCGCGGAGGCGGCTGTCACCCCTCCTTTCCCTCCTGTTCCACAGGCCATCGGAGAGTTCATTTTGGTGGACAGGGATGTGAAGATCAAAAAGAAAGGCAGCATCTACAGCCTCAATGAGGGCTATGCCAAGGACTTCGACCCTGCCGTCACTGAGTACGTCCAGAGGAAGAAATTCCCCCCAGTAAGTGAGGGCTCCTGGGGTGGGGAGCGCCCCTGGGCCACCCAGAAACCTGTTGGTTCACGATTTACCCTGGAGGTGAAAGGCAGCAGGGATGGAGGTGCCTGGGCCTCCCCCGTGCCCTGACCCCTGAGTAGGTTCCCACCTGGCCCCCTGCCCTGAGATGTTAACATCAGCCTTTGCCACCTTCTCTCAGGAGAAAAAAATCAGGATAATAAAGTCAGCCAAATGAATGAGTTCACAGCAATAAAGCGTGTTTCACTTCTGGGGTCCCTGACCCCAGATGGTAGAAAATGTGGTCCTCACGCCCAGGTACCTGCCTGATGGCTTCGACAGATTTCTATAGTCGGCTCGAGATTGAGCGTCCATCTTGGTATCTCTCTAAGAAAGTTGCCCAGCACTGAATGCCAAGAGAAGAAATGGTTGTTTGTAGAGCTAGGTCTATGTGGGAATATCCCATTTTGTCATACTCTTGGTTAAAGGCCTTGGGAGGCTGCTGTGTTGCGAGGAGGAAGCCCCAGCGTTGTTAGGATGACATTTAGGGCCCTCAGAGCTGACCCCAGGCTCTCTCCAGCCTTATTCTCTCTCCTTCCACCTTGCCCTAGATTACTCTACCAAAACAGGCACCCTCACTGCACGGAGCTGTTCCCCAGGCCCGGGGATGGTGCGTGCTTCTCTGTGATGCCAAGCCTTTGAGCAGGCCGTTCCCTCTCCCACCCTTGGTGAGACCTCCCTAGACTGACAAAGTCTTCTCAACCTGCAAAGTCCTGCTAAATGGGACAATTTTTGTGATGCCTGCCCCCACCCATAGCCAGAATCAACCACACCCTCCTCAGGGCTTCTTCAGGTACTCTGACCTCTTGTAAGATGTATAAAGGCTGTCTCCATTATTCCATTTTCTGCTCCTTAGGAACAAGATTTTCATCACATTTCCTAGCACAGCCCCAAACACACACCTTGTAGGTGCTCATTGAATGACTGTTGAATCAAATAAGGGTAGAGATCACAGAGAGAACTAACTCACTTTCTTTCTTTTTAGCAACTCTAACTACTGCTGTCCTTAACCTTGCAGGATAACTCGGCCCCCTATGGTGCGAGGTACGTGGGCTCCATGGTGGCTGATGTCCACCGCACCCTGGTCTATGGAGGGATCTTTATGTACCCAGCAAACAAGAAGAGCCCCAACGGAAAGGTAGGGAAAGCCTCTGACAGGCGACTGAGAAGCAGTGTGTTTCACTGGGAGCCTGGGGCGCATGACATACTCAGCAGGAGGGTGCTAAGGATGTCTGTGGCACATTCTTTCCTGGATTAAAGCTTGTCCTGGTTAAAGCCAGGTAGTATCAGCTAAAAATGGTCTCTCGAGAGCCCTTCCATCACTAAAGACAGGTAACCATGTTGCGTCAGAATGGGTGGAAGTGCTTAGAGCTTCCAGTGGGTACACGGTTTGGCTTGGGTAAAATGAATTCCATTCCTAAAGCAAAATGAAACAGTCCAGCCTCATTACCAAGACAGCAAATCAAATATGTATTCCAAACAGAGGTTTTCTTTGATTGCTTTCAAAAGGCATAAAATTGAAATAACTAGTGAGCCAACATTTGCTGCTCGGAAAATAGTACCTTTCTAGGGAAGGAAGGAAGCTCTGGGGAAACCTGGAGCTGTCAGGTAAGCTGTCACTGACTGATGCCAGTCTATCCCCCACAGCGTCCCCAAAAGCCACGGTGGGGGCTGCGCTTGCTTATTCTGGCTAAGGGACGCCCCAATTTGCACCCACACAGAGGGACAGCGTGTTTCCTTCCCAAGTGTTGTCCCCTGATTTTTCCCAATAGACACGTTGTCTTTTTTTTTCACGTGTGAGAAGGAATAGGAACAATAATCTGCTTAAGACAGTTGGAAATCGATCTATTTCAGATCTGTTCAGGTTTCTGTTTTGCAAGTGGCATCCAGGTCGCTGAAGGCATTCTTGTTTATTTAAAGACCACTCCTGTGAGAGCCACCTCAGGTGTCGCAACCTATGTGGCTAGCCTGCTTCACAGCACTTTTCTCCAATGCCTCAAAAAATTGTTCCTTAACACAATATTGAGCTTCCTCCTTTTTTTCAGTTTTTCGATTCTGGCCATGACACCTGTATGGAAATAGAGTCAGGAAACACCTGCAAAAAGCTGTCTGCTCAGTAGGCAGCCTGCGTGAAAATGCATACAATAAAAAAGTTAATATTTAAAAGTAAATGCCAAGATGTATAATATACTAAATCCCAACCCTCAAGCCTTGGGAGAATTGTAAAAGGAATGTGTACAGAGTTGCAAACAATATGATACTGTTTGGAGGAGCCAGTCTGCATTCCAGATGTCTGCAGCCAGACACTACCATGGACTTTTTATGCTTTTAGAATAGGCAAAGCTCCATCCAAAACACACAGAATCACTCATTAGGTCCAGTTTCCGTGCTATAAAGAGAAGGGAACCATTGGTTCTGCCAAAATGTCATTCAGTCTTGAGTCCAGGTGGCCTGCCTCACATTCGCGTCAGGCAATCTGTTGCTGGCTCTGGCTTGATGGATGGCTTAATTGAACGGAATGGCTAATTAGATGCAACCCTGGGGGGAACTATTACAACCTCCTGGAAGGAAAGAGAAAGGATCAGTTACTCCCTCGGAAACTCCCCCTGCCTCTGCACTATCTTGGTATGGAACAAATCCCTTTTCTGTGTACTATCCTCTGGTGTAAGGACCCTGCTCTTGACTCTTGTTTTGCAGTTGAGACTACTATATGAATGTAACCCAATGGCCTATGTCATGGAGAGGGCCGGAGGATTGGCTACCACAGGGAAGGAAGCTGTACTGGACATTGTTCCCACTGACATCCACCAGAGGGCGCCGATCATCTTGGGGTCCCCTGAAGATGTGACCGAGTTCCTGGAGCTATATAAGAAGCATGCTGCCAAGTGAAGAGCTGGCCTTCCCCACACCAAAAAGAATTGCCTTTTGTTTGGACCTTTTGTCTCACATGATGCTACCCATTCTGATTATGCATCATATATTCCTAGACAGCAGAAATAAAAAGCATGGATATTTTCACCATCAAATGCTGTGTGATGCCTGGCGCTGCTACCCAGATGCTGTCTTGACGATGCCACTGACGGTCAAGATATATTTTGAGTGAACAGAGGAGAAATAAACATATTCTTCCTTTTTCTAAAAAAAAGTCTTCATTGCTTTGTGTCAAATAGTAATAATAATAGTAACAGTTAATTCATATAAGATAATGTGCAATCTTCTCAGCAACCTTATGAATTAGGTATTGTGAATAACCCATTTCACAGATGACTAATGGAAGACAGTCAGGTTATCTGCCCAAGGTCTCCAGCCAATGAGCGACAGAGCTCAGATATGAACCCAGGCGGTCTGGCCACTAACCTCGGAGCTAACGTATCACTTGTACGTGTTGTCCGCTCAGGTCTGGCTGTGCAGCACTAACCCGAGCAAGGCTGTGCGTGCCCCCCGGAGCTGGAGGGGTGATCAGTTAGTGGTGGTACTCATCTATGACCTCTCGGCCTCCCAAACTTGGGTGTAACCGTCTGAGTCACAGACGAAGGCTTCCATTATCACTCAGTGGTGTCTTTTCTATAAAAACATAACACTTTACTAAACTAACAGAGCCCAGCAAGTCCTGAGGCCCAATTACCATAAGGAAAGGACTCTCCATCAGAACAAGATTTAAGCAGACACACTTGGTTGCAGCAAGCATATTTCTCACCAGGCTCTCTATATAAACAGTTCCTTCCATAGCTGACCCTGGTTCTTTCCGGACTGGAATTCCAAGATCAAGTAAGGAACATCTTAACATCTTGAGCTCTTGTGAACTTAGACAGGTGTGCTTGTGTAAATCCGGCTTTTCTCCCTCCAAACGCTCATCGTTAATTCTACGTCTTTCCAACAGATAACTCAGTTTTATCTTGAGCATTGGCTCTGCATTTGTCCACTGACTGGACCCGGAGCCAGTATTTCTGCCACTCCAGCTGTGACTGGCCCTCACAGGAAAGCCCCCTCACTCATAAAACACCTTTTGAGTTTTAACCATCTTGTAACTCAGTTCTTGTAGCTTCTGGTTCTCAAAGCACTGACGGAGATGTGGCAGGCCAGGAGTCATTTCCTATTATTAAGACAGCTGGATGGGAAATGCTACTTCTCCACTCTGGTGCCATGATGAAACCAAGCAAAATCACAGAAAGATCTCTTTCCTCTGCTTTTGTCTGTAGGTTCTGTGTGGTGCCTTTTGATTGAGCCATCAGTTTATTTAACTGAGGGTTTTCAACTGGTACTTGTTTGCACTGTACGGTGGATGCATCCAGTCTTTCTCTGTCTTTTTCTTTGAGAAAAGAAGACACAGACCCAGAGAAACAGCACGCAATGATCTTTCTCTGATGGCTCTTGGAATCCCAAAGCTGGATTTGACCTTGGAGATCCCTGGATGCCCTTCACCGATGAGGGTGAGGTGATGGCATTCACTGAGTGTTGTGTAGAGACTTGGCAGGACCCAGGTCCTCTGGTTGTCAGGCCCCACGATGTCACACTGTCACTAAAATGGGAGATCCCTCCTACCCTTAATCAAAACACGCAAAGGAAAACATCGCCCTCTGACCGCTCACATATTTGGCTGCCAGGGATTTTCTATAAGATTCCTCAGTCACAGTGTTAGCAGGACTTGTAAAGAGGCCCATGCCTCCCCATTCCCACCTCCAGGTCTGACTTTTGCTCTTAGAGGCTCCATACCATACCCTGCACCTTCCAAATTAAAACCATACTTGGCAATAAGCCTAAATTCTAAATATTTTACAGCAAATCTGTAGAAGAGTTTCTCCACAATGGTGTATTTGCTGTTTTGTGTCCTTTGCCAAAAGCTAAGAAAGCATCTTTCCAGCTTGACTCCAGGGCATCCATCTGCCCTGGCTTTGCCACCACAGCTGTGCCACTGGGCATTTGATGGAACACTCTGTGACCAGGATGGGGGTAGAACTCCGCATGAGCATCGCTGGTTCCCAAAATCCTCAGTGACTGTGGCCTGGTCCCCAACTTCAGAATTGGGAATAACTTTGACATGTCTATGGAGGGTTGAGTGATGGCCCTCCAAAAGACACGTGCATGTGCAAATCCCTGGAAGCGGTAAACGTGGCCTTATTTGGAAAAACGATCCCTACAGATATAATTAAATTAAGCATTTTGAGATGAGATCCTACTGAATTACTCAGGCAGGTCCTAAATCCAATGACAAGTGTCCTTATAGAGACACAGAGAAGGTGATGTGAAGATGGAGGTTAGATTGGAGTGATGTGGCCACAAGCTAAGGAAACCGAGGAATGCTGACTGCCACCAGCTGAAAGAGCCAAGCAAGGATTCTTCCCTAGAGGGCCCTGAAGTGGTACGGCCCTGCTGGCACCTTGATTCCCGACTTCTGGCCTTCAGAACAGGGGGAAAATGAAGGCCTGCTCCTTTAAGCTACTCAGTTTGAGAAAATTTGTTGCAGGAGCCCTGGGAAACTAATACAATGCCCTCCTGAAGCAGCGGTGGTTTTGCGTGTGTTTTCTGATCATGTAATTCAAGGTCCCTCATGCAACAGAGCCTAGAGAACATCTGTTCCTTCACAGGACTGTTCCCACCAAACGGGTGCCTGGATGCGCACAGGCCATTGACTACACAATTCTGAGGACTCGAAGGATTAAACTCAAAATGGCCTGCCTTTTTATTGAGATGCTACTTTTGGTTTCTCTGAGGTTCTGAGGTGCTGCTCCTAAGGTGCAGGTGCACGTGACACCCACAAGCTGGGGTGGAGCAGAGCAGAAATGGTGGTGGGGCACGGAGGGCACACCTTTCTCTGTTGAGGGTCTTGGTGAGCTGCAGAGAAGGCAGTGCAGCAACAGCAACTAACTTTGAGACACCTTATGCTGGAGTCAGGTTGACCTGAAGTCAAGTCCTGCTTCTGCCACTTACCAGCTGTGTTGGTCTGGTGGAGACCAACTAAAAGCTCACCACACCATTTTCTCTTCCTGGACTCACAAGAAAACTACATTTCCCAGCCTCCTTTGCATGTAGGTAAGAGCCATGTGACTGAACTTGGGCCAATGGGATGCAGGTGTAAATGATGTCTACTACTTCTAGGTTGAAAATCCAATGCTTAATCCTTCATCCTCTCTCTTACCTTCCATGCAACCTTTGAAGCCTTTCACTTCAGTGACAGTATCACAACATGGCAGGACCTGGATGCCTGGGCCATCACACTGTCCACATCAGATTGTGATGTGAAGGAGAAATAAACCTTTGTTGTACGAAGCTACTGGGATTTTGGGCTTATTTGTTACTGCAACATAACCTAGGCCATCCTAAGACTGAATTTGGGGAAGTTTTTTTAACCTCTCTGAACCTCAGTTTCTTCATTTGTATATTGTTAATTGTTACACCTATTGTTTTAGCCAAGGTCATTTTCACTATAAGTAACAGAAATCCATTCATTCTAGCTAAATCAGAAAGGGAATTTGTTGGAGAGAGTCAAGGGGATCTCACAAAACCTGGTACCCATTTGTACAAGACAGCTCACTGAAGGATGCATCCCTCTTAGGTCCAGCATTATCACCCAATTCACTAGTGTCTGAAGTTAAGTTCCCAGGACAGAAAATCTGATTGGCTCACCTTGTGTCAAGTGTCGACTTCTGGTCCAATCAGCTGCAGCCAGAGACCAGGGTCACATAGAACAAGCATGCCTTGAGTCTTCTTCTTATGGGAAGGATGCAATTTTCTCCAAAATGGGGATCATGAGTTGAGCAGATACCCCAAATATGTTTGCCAGGCTACACACAGGGATGTTGATGTTACATGAAAAAGCATGTATTGGGCTGGTTCCACATGTAAGGAGCTTGGAAGTCACCATTCCATTGTAGCAACAAGTAAAAAGCTGAACGGACTGAAAAATCAGCAAGTTTTCTTGGATCCATAACAGAGGAGAGGACACAGACAAGATTGGAGACACCACTGAGTGACTACAGAGAGGCATGGCTTACCAGAGCAGAGACTCACAGGGGAAACCACCATGAAAACCAGCAAGGGTGGGAGAACCCAAACTGTAATTGACAATTTGCTGGAGGCTCAGTGTGGACAAGTCTGAGAGTTAAAAACTGCAGAGGACCCAGCCATAGGGGATCCCCCATAATATTGTGAGATTTACCTCCAAGAGCTCGAAGAGATTCTCATAGTAAATATCCAAGGAAAAGGAATCATTTAAAAACACACCAGAGCACTCAGCTCTTCTTAACAAGGACTGCCCTCAGGGGAAGCTAGTTAACCAAGGCCTAACCCGCAGGAGTCTTATCAGAGTCTAACCAACTCGGGGAGGGGAAATACCCAACTCCAGCCGGCTCTAGCCATCTATAGGGGAAGAAAAAACCTGAGAAGCACTGGTGAAGCTCACAGCCCAGAGGCACGGGCTCACTAACTGCTGAGATCTGATCATGGGACTACAGCACACTTGCCCTCCCCAACACCTCACCACCACGTGACCCAAAGTCTATTTACAGCAGTTCCTTTTACCCAGTACATCATGTCCAGCTATTGAGAAAAAATTACAAGGCATACCAAAAGGCAAAAAATAAAATGAAGAGTCAGAACAAGCATCAGAACCAGACATGGCAGAGATGTTGGAATTACCAAACCAGGAATTTAAAACAACCATGATTAATATGCTAAGGGCTCTAATGGACAAAGTAGATGGCATGCAAGAACAAATGTGCAATGTATGCAGAGAGATGGAAATCCTAAAAAGAAATACTGGAGACTAAAAGACACTGTAACAGAAATAAAGAATGCTTTTGATGAGCTTATTAGTAGACTGGATGGCTGAAGAAAGAATCTCTGAGTGAGGGGATAGATCAATAGAATCCTTGAAAATTGAAAAGCAAAGAAAACAAAGACTGAAAAAAAAGGAACCAAGGGAGAATATCCCAGGACTGTGGGATAACTATAAAAGGAGGGACATAGGTGTAAGGGGAATACCAGAAGGAGAAGACAGAAAGGAACAGAAGAAATATTTGAAACAATAATGACTGAGAATTTCCCCCAAATTAATGTCAGACACCAAACCACAAATCCAGGCAGTTCAGAGAAGACTAAGCAGGATAAATACCAAAAAAGCTACACCTAAAAACTACACCTACAAAAACACCTTCAAACTGTAGGAAACCAAAGATAAGAAAAATCCTGAAAGAAGCCAGAAGAAATAAGCGCCTTACCTATAGAGGAACCAAGATAAGATTACCTCTCACTTCTTCTCAGAAACCATGCAAACAAGAAGACAGCAAAATATTTAAAATGTTGAGGGAAAAAACTTACCAACCTAGAATTCTGTAATCTGTGAAGTTATCCCTTAAGAGCGAAGAAGAAATAAAGACTTTCTCAGACAAAGATTGAGGGAATTTGTCGCCAGTAGATCTGCCTTGCAAAAAATGTTGAAAGAAGTTCTTTGGAGAGAAGGAAAATAATATAGGTCAGAAACTTAGATCTGCAGAAAGAAAGGAAGAACACTGAAGAAGCCATTAGTGAAGGGAAAATGAAAACTTTTACTTTTCTTATTCTTAATGGATCTAACAGATAATAGTTTGTTCAAAATAGTGATAGCAATAATGTATTTGATTGTGTCTGCTTATGTATATATCTTATGTATATATGCCTATGTTTGCTTGTGTATAAGTGAAATAAAAGACAGCAATGACACAAGGGATAGGAGGAAAGAATTAGAATTATTTTATTATTCTAAGGTACTCGCACTACCCATAAATGATATAGTGTTATCTGAAAGTGGACTTGGATTAGTTGTAAATTTATCTTGCAAACTGTAGGGCAACCACTAAAAAAATAAATGTAAGTGATATACTAAGACAAGAGAGAAAATGAAATCATATCAAATACTCAACTAAAACCATAAAATGCAGAAAAAAGGTGGAAGACAAAAATAGGAACAAAGAACAAGGGCGACTCATAAAAAACAGTTACAAATATAATAAATATTAATCCAACTATATCAATAATCACTTTGAATGTCAGTGGTCTAAATCTATCATTAAAAGACAGGTTATTAGAGTGAATTAAAAAACATGACCCAATATATGTTGTCCACAAGAAACCCGCTCTAAATATAAAGACACATATAGATTAAAAATAAATGAATGGAGAAAAATATACCATGCTCTCATTAATCCAAAGAAAGCAAGGATAGCTATATTAATTTCAGACAGAGCTGACTTCAAAGTAAGGAAAGTTATTAGGGATAAATAAGGGCATTACATTATATGAAAGTGTTCAATTCCCCAAGAAGACAGTACTCCTTAACATGTATGTGCCTAACAACAGAGAGTTAAACTACATGAGGCAAAACTGACAGAACTGCAAGGAGAAATTGATGAATTCACTATCGTGGTTGGAGACGTCAACACTCCTCTCTCAGAAATGGACAGATCAACAGGCAGAAAGTTAGTAAGGACACAGTTGAACTTAACACCACCATTAATCAATAAGATATAATTGACATCTATAGACTGCTTCATCAATAACAGAAAAATATACATTTTTCTCAAGCTCACATGGAACATTCACCAAGATAGACCACATTCTGGGCCATAAAACACACCTTAACAAATTTACAAGAGTAGAAATCACAAAATGTCTGCTGTTAGACCACAATGGAAATAAACTTGAAATCAATAATAGGAAGATAACTGGAAAATGCCAAATTACATGGAGATTCAACAACACACTTCTAAATAACATACAGATGAAAGAAGAAATCTCAAGAGAAATTTAAAAATATTTTGAGCTAATTAAAAATAACACAACTGATCAAAATTTGTGGGATGCAGTGAAGTAGTGCTGAAAGGGAAATTTATAGCATTGAATGCATATATTACAAACAAAGAAAGATCGAAAATCAATCACCTAAGTTTCCACTGTAGGAAACTAGGAAAAGAAGAGCAAATTAAACCCAAAGTAAGCAGAAGAAAAGAAATAATAAGAATCAGAGCAGAGATCAATGAAATTGAAACAGGAAATCAATAGAGAAAATCAACAAAACAAAAGGTGGTTCTTCAAAAAGATAATAAAATTGATAAGCCTCTTGCCAGGCTAACTAAGAAAAGAAAAGTGAGAATACAAATTGCCAGCATCAGAAATAAAAGTAGGGACATCACTACAAATCCCACGGACATTATAAGGATAATGAAGGAATACTATGAACAACTCTATGCCCACAAATTTGATAACCTAGATGAAATGGATCAATTCCTTGAAAGACACAACCTGTCAAAACTCATACAAGAAGAAACAGATAATATGACTAGGCCTATATCTATTAAAGAAATTAATAACCTTCCAAAGCAGAAAGTATAAAGCTAAGATAGGTTCTGATGAATTCCACCAAACATTTAAGGAAAAAATAATATCATCTTTTTGTGTTTTTTTGGTGAAGAAGATTCACCCTGAGCTAACATCTGGTGCCAATCTTCCTCTTTTTGCTGGAGGAAGATTCACCCTGAGCTAACATCTGTGCCAGTCTTCCTCTGCTTTGTATGTGGGATGTCTCCACAGCATGGCTGATGAGTGGAATAAGTTTGCAACCATGATTCGAACCCGTGAACCCCAGACCACTGAAGCAGAGTGTGCAGAACCAGTTGGCCATTGGGCCAGCCCCTCAAGTCTTTAAAATATTCTTCAGAGGATAGAAGCTGAGGAAATGCTTCCTAACTCAGTCAGTGAGGCTGGTATTATCCTAATACCAAACCTAGAAAAAGACATTACAAGAAAAGAAAACTACAGATCAATATCTCATGAACATAGATGTAAAAATCTTCAACAAAGTTTTAGCAAATCAAATCCCCAAAAGTATATAAAAAATTATATACCACAAACAAGTGGGACTATCCAGGTATGCAAGGCTGGTTCAATTTTTGAAAATCAATTAATGTAACCCATTACATCAACAGACTTCAAAAGAAAAATCAACAATCATATCAATAAATTCACAAAAAGCATTTGACAAAATCCATTCATGATACAAGCTCTCAGTAAACTAGAAATAGAGGGGAACCTTCTCAATGTGATAAAGACTATCTACAAAGAACCTACAGATAACATCATACATAATGGTGAGAAATTCAAAGCTTTCCTACTAAGATCAGGTAGAAGGCAAGGATGTCCCTTCTCACCACTCGTTTTCAAGGTCATACTGGAAGTTCTTGCTAATGCAATAAGGCGGGGAAGGGAAGTAAGAGGTATACAGATTGGGAAGGAAAATATAAAACTGTCTTTGTTCACAGATGACATGATCATCTATGTAGACAATCCAAAAGAAATAGCAAAAAACCCTCCTGAAACTAATAAGAGATTACAGCAAGATTGCAGGATTCAAGGTTAGTATACAAAAGTCAATTGCTTTCCTATATGCCAACAATGAATAAGTGGAATTTGAAATTAAAAACACAATACCAACTACATTAGCACCCCCAAAAATGAAATACTTAGGTATAAATCTAACAAAATATGTATAAGATCTATGTGAGGAAACTACAAAACTCCAATGAATAAAATTAAAGAAGAACTAACTCAGTAGAGAGTTATTGCATGTTCATGAATAGAAAGACTCAATATTGTCAAGATGTCAGTTCTTCCCAACTTTATCTACTGATTCAATGCAATCCCACTCAAAATCTCAGCAAGCTCTCTATGGATATTGACAAACTGATTCTAAAATTTGTATGGAGAAGCAATAGACCCTGAGTAGCCAACACAACATTGAAGGAGGAGAACAAAGTTGGAGGACTGATGTTACCCAACTTCAAGACTCACTATAAAGCTACAGTAATTAAGACAGTGTGGTATCGGCAAAAGAATAGACAAATAGATCAATGGAACAGAATTGAGAGCCCAGAAATAGAACCACGTGAATGTAGTCACTGATCTTTGACACAGGAGCACAGGCAATGCAGTGGAGCAAAGCTGGTCTCTTGAAAAATGGAGTTGGGACAACTGGACATCTACTTGCAAAAAAATGAATTTAGACCTTACACCCTTCCCAAAAATTAATTCAAAATGGATCACAGGCCTAAATGTAAAATGCAAGACTTCTAGAAGATAACATGGGAGAAAACTTAGATGACCTTGTATGGTGATGCCTTTTTAGATACAAGACCAAAGACACAATCCATGAGAAAGAATTGATATGCTGACTTGATTAAAATTAAAAACTTCTGGTCTGGGAAAGACAATATCAAGAGAACACAAAGACAAGCCACAGACTGGGAGAAAATCTTTGCAGAAGACACATCTGATAAAGGACTGTTACCCCAAATATGCAAAGAACTCTTAAAGCTCTACAGTAGAAAACAGCCCGATGAATAAACGGGCCAAAGACCTCAACAGACACCTCACTGAAGAGGATATACAGATGGCAAATAAGCATATGACAAGATGCTCCAAATCATATGTCATCAAGGAAATGAAATCAAAACAATGAGATACCGCTATGCGCTTATTAGAATGATGAAAATCCAAAACACTATCACCACCAAATGCTAGCAAGGATGTGGAGCAATAGGAACTCTCTCCTTCATTGCTGCTAGGAATGCAAAGTGGTACACTCACTGTGGAAGACAGTTCCAGGTTTCTTACAAAACTAAACATACTTTCCATATGATCCAGCAGTCACACTATTTGGTATTTCAGGAACTGAAAACTCACGTCCACACAACAACCTGCAGAAGGATGTTTATAGCAGCTTTATTCATGATCGTCAAAACTTGGAAGCAACTAAGACGTCCTTCCTTAGGGGACTGGGCAAATAAACTGTGGAGTATCTAGACAATGGGGTATTATTCAGTGCTAAAAGAAATGAGACATTGAGCCATGAAAGTACACAGAGAAACCTTAAATGCATATTACTCAGTGAAAGAAGCCCATCTGAAAAGGCTACATGCTGTATGATTCCAACCATATGACATTCTGGAAAAGGCAAAATATGGAGACAATAAAGAGATCAGTGGTTGCCAAGGGTAAGGCGGGGAGGGGAGAGATGAGTAGGCAGAGCACAGAGGATTTTTAGGGCAGTGAAAATATCCTGTGTGATACTATAACGATGGATATATGCCATTATACATTTGTCCCAGCCCATAGCATGTACAACACCAAGAGTGAGTCCTAATTGCAACTGTGGACTTGGGATGATGACTATGTCTTAATGTAGGTTCATCCTTGATTTAAAAAAATATACCATTCTGGTGAGTGATGTTAATAACAGGAGAGGCTACGCATGTGTGGGTGCATGGGGAAATGAGAAATCTCTATTCCTCCTCTCAATTTTCTTGTAAACTTAAACTGCTCTAAAAAACAGTCTTTAAAAAAATTAAAAGAAAACAGCATAGGATGATGAGAATATAAGTAAAAGGCACAACGGGTAGTACAGAATTAAAACACAGGTCTACCACACGCCAGTCCCACTTTAACTTTGTTTTTGCATTAGAAGAATGTACATAGCACTTTCCTGTAGATTTTTTTTGTATTGAAAACTGGACTTGGTACAATTATGTTATAGGAAAGTGGGAATTGTATTCTTTAGTTTCCATCCTTGTTTTCTGTTATCCCACCAAGTTGCTGCGTAAGCATCAAGCTGGTTTCATTGGTGCACAAGACAAAGTGGATGTGCTCTGCGAGGACACGGGTGCCTACATGAAGCAGTTTACAATGGCATTCAGGGTTCTGTGCTCGGTATGTAGGCAGTATGGTAGTCCCATGTGGACAAATGTGCAGACATTTTTTTTAACATTTTTCTATAAGTGCATATTTTTTTGCATTTTTACCTGATAGCATTGTTTCTCATAATGAAACTTTTTCTGATTGAAAACTTTACAAAAGCATGTGTTGGCATTACATGAGAGAGTGTATGGAAAGAATCTGGGCAGGTTTGCTAACAAAGAATGGTCGCTCAGCTGATCCTCTAGAGTCACATTGCAGACCCTTGCCTTCAGGGGGAGGGCCCTGACACGTGAGCAGGATTGCCTCAGCTGCTGGGAGGGTCTGCGTGTCCTGATCTCCTTAGACTCAGGTCTGTGAGCATCTCCCACGCAGCATGGCAGGGCATGGATAGCTCTGTGGGCACCATTTATCCCTGGCACTGAAATACGTGTGAGCTGGGTGCTCCTCTCCCCTCCTCGGGGCTTTCACCACAGCGGCTCTATTAGTTTACACCGTGTTGTGTGCCCTGGAAGAACTCTGGCATTTGCTGAAAGGTCATCAGCTGCAATTTTAGACCATTGGGTAACTTGAACTTCTAACGTTTAAATGTAGCTGCAAAGGGGTGTGATGGCTGCACCCAGTGGTCAGCCGGGGCCGGCTGGCGGCAGAAACAGCAGACGCGCCCCGGATCCCCTTATGGACGAGTAGTTGATGGATTATAAATGACACCAGCCAATACGTCTCCCTCCTAATCCCCAAAGTATCCAGCCTTTTGCTCATTCTTAACCTCCACAGCATGCTGGGCACCAGTGCTTCTCCTGGGAGCTGTTTTGAAGCACTGGTTTGTTTGTTTGTTTCACTTCCAATCTGTTGTGAACTTTTATAAAACCTAATAAAAAGAATTACTGGAAAGGCCAATGAACACATGTAAAGATGCTCAAGGTCACTAATTATTAGGGAAACGCCAATCAAAGCCACAATGAGACACCATTTCCCCCATTAGGATGGCTATTATCAACAAAACAGAAAATAACAACTGTTGGCAGGGATGTGGAGACGTTAGAACCCTTGCGCACTGCTGGCGGGAAAGTGAAATGGTGCAGCCACTGTGGAAAAGGTGTAGAGGTTCCTCAAGAAATTAGAGTTCCCACATGACCCAGCAATTCTACTTCTGGGTATATACCCTAAAAAATGGAAAACAGGAACTTGAACAGATCTTTGTCCAACCACGTTCACGGCAGCATTATTCCAATAGCCAAAAGATAGAAGCAGGGGCCGGCCCTGTGGCCGAGAGGTTAAGTTTGCGCGCTCCGCTTCAGTGGCCCCAGGTTCAGATCCTGGGCGTGGACCTACACGCTGCTTATCGAGCCATGCTGAGGTGGCATCCCACACAGAAGAACTAGAATGACTTACAACTTGTATATACAACTACGTACTGGGGTCTTGGGGAGAAAAGAGAAAAAAGGAAAAAGAAAAAGAGGAAGATTGGCAACAGATGTTAGCTCAGGGTCAATCTTCCTCACCAAAAAGCATACCTAAAAATAAAAGGTAGGAGTAACCCAGGTGTCCGTTAAAGGATGAATGGATAAACAAAACGTGGTGTATCAGTACAACGGAATATTATTCAGCCTTAAAAATGAAGGAAATTTGGACACATGCTGCAACGTGGATAAACCTCAAAGACATTATGCTAAGTGCAATAAGCCAGTCATAGAAGGACAAGTATTGTATGATTCCACTCATATGAAGTACCTAGAACAGTCAAATTCGTAGAGACGGAAAGTGGCGCAGTGGCTTCCAGGGGCTGGGGACTATGTGGGAACAGAGAATCAGTGCTTAATGGGCACAAGATTTCGCTTTGGGAAGATGAAAAAGGTCTGGAGATGGATGATGGTGATGGTTGTAGGACAATGTGAATGTACTTAAAGCCGCTGAACTGTACCTTAAAAATGGTCAAAATGGTAAAAAAAAAAAAAAAAAAAAAAAATTACTGGGAAAATGAACTAAAAAACAAATAATTACAAAATATAGGCCCCAACTGATTTGTGTTAGATGGTAATTTCATTTCCATTTAAATTATTTTTTTTGTTAAACATAAATTACATTTTAATAAATATAATCAGAACAAACGCAACAGAAAAATTGCTATAGAAATTTCTAAATACTTTCAGTTTTTCTACTTCCCTTGTCATGGACCAGCACAGTTTGCAGACTGTCCATGATTCTCTTTGTATTTTGTTTTACAGTAAAATGACTTAAAAAATGTACCGTTCTATGAATTTTAACACATATAGATTCAAGTCTTCATCACCGTAATCAGCATATAGAACAGTTCCATCAGGCAAAATACTCCCTTTTCCGGCCCCCTCCCCACCCCTTACCCCTGGCAACTGGGGCCATTGTTCTCTGTCTCTGTAAGACTATGAGACTGGCTGCTTCTGCCCAGCACAATGCCTTTGAGTTTCATCTCCGTGCTACGTGTAACAATAGTTTGTTCCTTTTTACTGTTGAATAGTGTTCCACTTTATGGATCTACCACAGTTTGTTTATCCGTTCACCATTGAAGAGCATTTGGGTATTTGCAGTTTCTGACAATTACAAACAGAGCTTCTGTCAATATTTGTGAATGGGTTTTTGTGTGAATGTACGTATTCATTTCTCTAAGAAAGATGTGAGGTCCACTTTGAGTGGCACTGTTTTGTACCATCAGGTGGGAAAACCTTAATCAAATGACAATGTTAGACTTTAAAGGGAACCTGGACACCGGTCAACCAGGCCCTCCTTGGTCTGGCAGTCATTTACTGGCCCGGAACTCCTCATCTCCAGCCACTGCTCTTTCTATAATCACGTCCGACGAATCATGGTTGATCTGTCATGCAAAAGACAAAAACTTAGACGGGGCAGGATCAAAGAAAGTTCCATTCCACAGGCGTCGCAATTCCCAGAAGCTCTTGGAAAAGAAAAAGACAGTTTTCTGGTTTACATCCTGGTGATGTCAAAATTAAAACGTTCCAGCAGAGCTGCTCCTCTTCCAGAGCTGTATCTCCCAGAAGCCTTCGCACGAGCCCACGCACAGAGAAGGAAGCCTGTCACAGCGTGGTCCACCTGATTGTCCACCCTGGGATGCAGGCCGTCTCTCAGGGCCCACACAGATGTGTTTCCAATGCGTTTGGCTATGGCAGACACTTGAGATGGTTGATCCAACACCAGTGCCCAACTCTTGCAGCAAGAGATGACCATGTGATACAAAGCTGGCCAGTGCGCCATTGGTGCAAGTCTGCTGGAAGCAGGGAGTGGGGTGTTTCTGGGGAAATTTTTCTTTCCTAATAAAAAGGAACTGATGTGGTTGAGCTGCCTTTCTCCCCTCTTTGGGTCTTCAGCATGGACGAGATGTTCAGAGCTAAAATGACAAGCTTGGAGGCAAAAGCCAGCTGACCAAGGATTACCAAGAAGAGACAGAGTGGTTCCCAGCGGAACCTGTGAAGGGCTCAATGCATGCCAGCAGCCGCCTCCTAGAGAATTCATGAGAAAATGTGAGATAAATGAACTCCAAGATTTAAATCACTCTGAGTTTTCTATTACTAGCAGCTAGACACATTCTAATCGAAATAAGTCAAAGGAAAAAAATCAAATTACAGAGCAATGTGCACGTTCTACTATTTTGTAAAACGGAATTATATATGTATACATAACAGTTATATATACAAGAGAAATGGGATGTGCCAGGCACGCCTATCACCTTTCATCCTCACAACCACTCTGTGAGGTAGATGTTTCATTGTCATCTCCATTTACAAGGGGAAACTGAGGCTCCAGGAACTTTCCTAGGTGGTACAACTGGCAGATGACTAGCGTGGGACTCAGAGCCGGATCTGTTGGCCACTAGAGAAAGTGCTTGGACCACCCTATGCAGACCACCACCCCCCGCCCCGCCCCAGCCTGATGGCACCTGTTACCAAAACAGCGCCCCCCCCCCCCCCAGCTCTAGTGGTTATTTCTAGGGAGTGGGCTGGGGGATGGGCAGGTGGCGAGAACTTGCACTTTTTCTTTATACTCTTCTGTAGTGTTTCCTATATGAAAGTGCAGATCTAGAGAAACTGATAAAATAACTCTGGTGCTAGGCTCTGTGCTAGCAACACAGCCTTTTTCTTCCAGATTTGGAGATCCATTCAGTCATGCATGCTTTTTGGGAATAAAAGCATCCTTTTCAAACTTATGTGAAAGAACTCTGGCTCAGAGGTCCCAGGATTGCCACTATTTTATGTAACCCTTACCCCAGATAAGACGTCTGCCAATCTGCCAGTTATATGACTACAGGGAGGTCGGGTTCTGCAGCAGACACATGCCAAGGATCCTGAGTCCTTAAAGAAGAGAGTTTTATGGATCATCTTTCAATAGCTAGATTTCTCATCTCCCACCTGTTAGTAAATGACTGCTTCTTAGGATCTTTAAAGAGAAAGGTTGATCAAGAGAAAGAAGGTCTGTGTTTCTGGGCTGCCCGTTTCTATTTACAGCTTGCTTGTGGCCTTGGCAGCCTTGAGAACCAGCCCTCGCTGGGGAGATTTCCTTGAGGGCTCGCCCAGTTATCTCAACCACGTGGGCTGGAGCACTTTTCCTTAAAGGTCCTGGCACGGCCAGCACAGACTTCTAAGCAGCTCTGATACGGAGGAGCCACAGCCCTCAGAGATCAACAAGGCTTTCTGCAGGGAGGAAAGAAGGATTTGAAAAATTCCCCGCCGCAATGACGGACAGAAGCCCCTTCGAAACGGACATGCTCACGCTGACCCGCTACGTTATGGAGAAGGGGCGTCAGGCCAAAGGGACCGGGGAGCTCACGCAGCTGCTCAACTCCATGCTGACCGCCATCAAAGCCATCTCCTCGGCCGTGCGCAAGGCCGGCCTGGCCCACCTGTGAGTCGGGGGCGCAGGGCCGGGCGCGCGGGCCTCCCCGACCCGCAGCCGCCCCCGGGGCGGGTGTGCGCAGCGCCGCAGGTGCGGGTGCCCGGGCGAGAAACCGCAGGGAAAGCTGTTTGCCTCTGTGCCCTGGAGGGAAGTTGTGTGTGTTACTGTCACGTGTGCTGTGATAAAGGGTACTTTGACATTTCGAGAAAGAAACAAAATACTCTGAGACACGCTATGGAGAATATATATATATATAATTTTTCCAGTTGCCGTGTGTTTTAATAACAAGCCCAGTGGCTTGTGACCTTAAAACACACACTGAATTATCATGACTTGTATTTGCATTCTCCCTGGCACAAAGAAACCGCAAGGAGACTTGAAGCGTCTCTTTATGCCCTTTGCGGATATGAGCATCTTATAGGCGGAACCTGTGCCAATACGTTAGGAGCGGGGTCATTTACAAAACAGATGACTTCCCAGGGCCGGCCCAACCTCTCCTCTCTCTCCAGCCGAAGGAGTCTTCTGCCGGCCGCTTTTCAAAGTTTCTCTTCTGTGTCTTTCTTTGTCTTCCTCTCCACTTGGTGCGCACGGAGCTGGGAGGGGCTGGGCCGGGGGGAGGGGACGCAGAACACCCTTCCACTTTGTTCTCCTTGGTGCTTCATCCACGCACAGAATGACAGATTCATGCTACGGCTGCTGGTCGGCATGGCCAAGTGTGCAGCTTAAGTTTATGATAAAAAAAAAAAAAAAAAGCAGTCTTTCTTTCGGCTTCCATTTCATTGTAGTAATTTCACTGGAGGTCTTCTTAGAGGTTGAAAGCACCTATTATTAATTATTATTATTATGGCACCCAAATGCACAAATAACAAAGTCCAAAATTTAAGATTTTTTCTTAGCAGGTTAGTGTTTTAACACAAAAAAATGTGATAGCATTATATCACAAGATGTCATTATCACAAGATAAGTATGGAATTTATTGATACAAGGTTTTGTGATGCAGTAATGGGATCCTAGTTAAAGATGCATTCTGACGGCTTTCCCCTTCCGTGTGTTGCTATAACCGTCTTATCACCTCATTTGGCAACAATGGCCAAGCTCTGCTTTTAAGGACCTTCATGAATGTGAGGTGCAGCCATTTGCTTCTGTCCTGCTCCTGCCAGGTGATGGGTCCTGCTGAGGGACACTACGTAGTGGCTTTGCCTCCCACTGTGTGTGGGCCCCGCGGTGCTTGGAGCGGGTTCCTGGGAGTCCCTGTTGCTTGCTGACATCACAGTATCGTCCACCCACCCTAATGGGCGCCTCCTCTGTGCGGGACGTCCCGCTAGGCAGCAGCGCTTGCGGTAGGGCTGTACCAATAAGCTGCAGAACGCTGCCTGACTTTGTGGCCGTTGAGCGTCCAGACGAAGTGGACTCAGAGATTGGATAATTAAGGGGCTCATCTGACTTGGCTTTTTCTACCATGTGATCATGGGCAATGATCTATTTTTGCTAGGACTTCATCTTCCCCATTTATGAAATGGAGAGGACACTAATAGCCCCTAACTCCTAGGGTTGTTGTAAGGCTTAGTAAGTCCACGTGATAATCATTTCCACAGTGCCAGACCCGTAATAAATGCTCAGTAAATGCTCCTGATTGCCAGGGTTCCAAGCCCAGACCTGGGGCAATTTGCCGGGAAATGTCTATGCAGCCGCATGACCACTAGATGGCAGGCGCGGCCCGTGGAAACGAGACGGAGGCGCCGGCGCGTTCTCGCAGACTGAGGCGGGGTCCCCGCCCGGCAGAGGCCCGGGATTCTGCCAAGTCAGCCGGCATCCTTCCCCCGGCTCCTCGGCAACAGACGCCCAAAGCGGCAGCAGGAGAAGCCTATTGGCTGGCAATTCCTTCTTTCTAACAAGATGCTGAGGTTATTTTAAGAGGACCTGGGGTTGCTTCTCAAGTTGCTAAAAGGTTGAGTCAGTCCTGGAGCAATTCTGCTCCTGAGAGCAGAACGGGACTCTCACATATTCCTGCCACTTTCCCACTGAGGGGGGCTCAAGCCCCCCATTCCTTTGCTTCCTCTTTTTGGGAAGAAATCTCTAGGTCCAGGCTCGATAAATGCAAAAATGATCAGAAATTCTCGTGTTTTTCCTTCTTCCTTCTCCGCTCCTTGCTGTAGAAAGAAGGGAATGCCTTGCCGGAAGCCTCTCCATGGCTTTCCAGCGTCAAGATGGTGGGCCGTCGCCCCTCGGAACTGTCGGCAAGGCTTCAGTGTTAGTTACGGTGGTGGGAGACACTGTCCTCTGCTGGGTTGTGAAGCGCGCTTTCGCCCACCGCGTGACTTGGAGCAGGTGTCAGGCAATGAGATCTCACTGTGAATGGCCTTCCATTCTTTCTGGAAGGAGGGGTGTTGATGGGGGTAGACCCAGCAGGACGCCAGCACCTGGACACTGGTTGGGGATGGAGTAGAGGTGGGGTTGGAGATGTTGGGGGCTTTGCGAAGCACAGGACGTTGTGTTTCTCAGCTCTGCCCACCGCAGGCCTCCGGCGCCCTAGCTCGTCACTCTCCAGCCGCAGCTGCATCAAGATTCCAGTTTAAACAGGAGGATAGGGTTTGTGGTCCCTTTAGACTTCGACGCAAAATAACCCAGTTTTTATTGTTGCTGTTGTTTGCTTTTATTTTGAACCAGAAGGTACAAGCTTTGAGGCCAGGCTACCAGTGTTGTTTTCTAAGGCGGCTGGCTCAGCACTGCACATCCGACATCGCCTTGTGGGGGGCGTGGGGGCGGTGGGGGGGGGGGCTGTCAATCAGGGAAGAGGGTGGGAAGTGAGTTGGCCCTGCTTAGGGTAGCTCAGTGGTTCTCAACCCCTGGCTGCCTTAGAACCACCTGTGAATTCCTTCAGCCAATGAATGGCGCTGAAAAAAGGAGAGGAAAGGAAACTGCTCTCCTGCCTTCCTTTCTTCACAGGCCACTGAACACGCGCTGAGCTCTACTCTGCCCTCAGGCACTGTGGAGACAAATAGTAAGTCACAGTTCTTGCCCTTGACCAGCAGATAATCCAGCGGGAAAGACATTCCCATGAGCAAATTGTGAGCACTGTGGAAGGGATGGCAGAGGTGTGCCAGGGGTGTGGCAGGAACAGGAAGGAGGACCAGAGAAGCTTTCAGAGCAATTAGGAGGGTGGGTAGGAAAAAGCTGATGGTGCGCAGAGAGCATCCCGTGGGTGAAATGCTGTGAGTGAAGATGAAAATAGAGGAGCAGCTTGCTGGGTGCCGGTGGCCACAGGACCTTTGTGGCTGTTGGAATGCAAAAAGCTTGAGTGGGGTGATAGCCACGTGGCTCTTAGAGGGAAGATTGTGGGGGTGGGCAGCAAAACCGGGGGTCGGTGGTGAGGCAGGTGTGTGCCCGGTGGGTTCCAGAGGCTGAGATTGGCCGAGTGAGGGTGAGAGGGACAAGGGGCAATGTCAGTGGCCAAGGCCCACTGTGGGGAACGCGGGAGCTCTGGGTGAGGTGAAAGTCATCTGACTCGCATTTGAGAAGGATCCCCGACAAAGGGGAAGCAGAGACCTTTGCCTGTTGACACTGTAATACACAAAGCTGGGTAGAGTTTCGTAGTGGTGCTCTTTCTTGTGTGGCTTGGAAGGGTAGCGGAGAGCTAAATCCGTTGAGTCCGTCCTCAAATTTCCTTCTTATTCAAGTAACGCCAAACGACAGCAGGCAATTTTTAATGGGGCCCAGCAGGCCAGCATTTGAGGATAATCAACAAACAGTTGAAATTCCAGTGCTGGAAGGCGGTCCTGTACTTTCTGGAGTGCTGTACAGTTGTGGTGATGTGTCTGACTATGAAGTCTCGGTTCCTCGTCACCTCCCAGGCCGAGTGCAGGTCTGTGTGCGAGTAAGACTGAATTCTGCTTGCGATCCGGAGAACAAGGGACCATGACAGTACCCCTGAGGTGCGTGTGAGGCAGGAGGGTTAAGAATCGCCGCCATGAGACATGACCCACTTGGTCTATCTTTATAATCCGGAGCCTCCAGAGCCAGGAAAGAAGGTAGGGTCCACTGTGGTGCCCCAGCGTCTGGGCTGCCCTTCGTGACCTCATTGTCTTCTTAGGTATGGAATTGCGGGGACCGTGAACGTGACGGGGGACGAGGTGAAGAAGCTGGACGTGTTGTCCAATTCCCTGGTGATCAACATGCTGCAGTCCTCCTACAGCACCTGCGTCCTGGTCTCGGAGGAGAACAAGGAGGCCATCATCACGGCCAAGGAGAAGAGGGTGCGTGCGGGGCGGGCTGCAGTCCCCTCCCCAGCAGGTGGTGCTGCTGAGTCGGGAAGAATCTTGGGTTGCACAGCTTTGCTTTAGTTTCTGAGATTTTCCTGTATTGCTTAACTTTTGTTTGCCGGGAAGAACGGATTGCATACTTCATTAGTTGAAAGTCTTATGCTGTCTAGTGAAAAAAGACTCCCTAACAAGGCAGTGATTCATTCAGGAAATAAATCAGAGCAATTTACCAAAACGCCTAGTGGGTGGGGTTCATGAGTTTCACTTACTGTACTGGTAAGCAGGGCTGGCCTTCCGGGCTGGAAAATCATCAAGTCTGGTAAAAAGTAGAGTTCTAGGGAGAGCCACACTTTCAGCCTCTTCCTCTTCTCATCCCCACTTCCACGCCCCTCCCAACACACTCTTCCCGAAGGGGGCTGTGGTTGCAGAGATGTCTTCATGCCTGACGAACCGTTGGACTAATACGGGAAGAAATCACGAAGGTCGCACGCTCAGCCGTGATGCGGCAGCAGCTTGGTTACTGTAGGGCATGGCTGGGAGGGTCTGTATTCACTGTGGTTTCACGGACAGTTTATTTTTTTAAAGGTTGGCACCTGAGCTACAACTGTTGCCAATCTTCTTCTTTTTTTCTTTTTTTCCTTCTTCTTTCCCCTCAAGCCCTGCAGGACATAGTTGTATGTTCTAGTTGTGAGTGCCTCTGGTTGTGGCATGTGGGACGCCACCTCAGCATGGCCTGATGAGCAGTGCCAGGTCCGCTCCCAGGATCTGAACTGGGGAAACCCTGGGCCGCCAAAGCGGAGCATGCAAACCACTCGGCCACCAGGCTGGCCCCACACACAGTTTATTAAAGAGAGAGGTTTGCTGGCGGCCAGAAGATGCAACCCACGTTCAGCTGCGATGCAGTAACACAAAATAAATGCTGGCACTATTGGCCCTTGTTTTACATGTTGAGTGTTGGGGGCAAGGTGCCATTTCTTTATGATTAGCTGAAAGGACAGAAAAGGTCAAGCCAAATTTGTTAAACACCTACTGTATGCCAGGGACTGTGCAAAGCATTTTACTTGCTTCATGTAACTGAAGCTAAGTCACACCTATTATTTTCAACTTTCCGTTTCCACTGATACGACCCTCGATGATCTCTACAATCTAATCTGCCATTTTCTTTCCCAGCTGGCCTGAGCTACACAGGCCTTCATGCTGGTTCCTGACTACTCCACACGTGCTCCCACACCAGCTCCTTGAACGTGTTCCAGCATAGGCTAGATGCTCACCAAATAGCCATTGAATGAATGCACGCGGGAATGGATGGGCTGAATTGGATTATCCACAGGAAGAATGGGGAATTTCCAATTTATGGATTATTCCACTTTTTTGTGTGCCCCTCCCCCAGGTTGAGCAAGGGACCAAAAAAAAAAGAAGAACTAAAGCTCAACTTAAGCTAGGGCAGCCTCATTGGAGAGCCGGGGAAAGTCGTTTTAGTGGTGGGAGAAATGACTCCCATTTTACCTGATGGCTCATTACCAGCGTTTAATTACCCAGGAGACTCTGGTCCCCATCACTGACGTCCTCACGGGACCTTGCACATAGGAGGCTTGTAAAACGTATCTGGGCATTTCTTTTCATGGAATGGTGGCTGGGGCAGCCCGTGATGCTGGTGGGGGTGGGCGAGAGAGACCCGCCCGCTCTGCCTTCTGGTCTTCACAGCAGCCAGGTGGGCTGGACGCAGCAAAACCCAGAAGGGTATTTTTATTCTCCTGATGTATTTGTGCATACTAGCTGTCTTAACAAGACAGACCCAGAGGCCTGGAGACATTTTTCTGAGATTTTCTGAAGTCTTTCGGTGAAAGTGCTCCAAAATGAAAAAAGCCTGTCTAGGGAGAGGCTCAGAAAGAATTATCAATAAATCAATAACTGACACTGGATATGGATAGAGCTAGCTCAACTTTATCTTTTTTCCCTACCTCTTCCCAGACCTGGTGTCCTCTCATACCTCAGCAGCTTGAGGTCCCCAGTGGGCCCAGGTAGGAGGGGAGGGTGGAGCCAGCGCAGGTGCCAGGAGAGCTCTCTGGAGGGGGGTGGGACCCTGAGCGCCCCGCGTGGGCATCGGTTCATCCATTTCCGGGCAGGTGGGCCCTGAGCTGCACAGTTCATATGTGCAAAATGCTCTGCCCTCCATAAGTGACTGTGCTTTTTGATAAGGAAATCCCTTTGCTCTGATTGCTTTTTCACGCTGTGTTATCTATCTGCCACACGCGGCCGCTTACATAGAGTGTGTTGGTGCAAAGGCAACCTGATCAGATGGCTCCCCCTTCTGCATTTAGGGGAAATACGTGGTCTGTTTTGACCCACTGGATGGATCTTCCAACATCGACTGCCTGGCCTCCATTGGAACCATATTTGCCATCTACAGAAAGGTGAGTAGACAGTCTGATCTTTAAGGCCTCCTGCCTGGAACGGCTTCTAGAAGGCCCCTGGGCTGGGAGCTGCAAGTCTGCGCTCTGCTGCAGGCTTCTCGTTGGAAGAGCTGCACTGGCGATTTCCCCTGCCTTCTTCACAGCATTCGTAAAGCAAGAGGATAGAGGGTGCCTTGTGTTGAAAATCTGGAAGTGACACAAATGTCAGCATGGTACGAGGTTCCCCGTGGTATCCATCCAGTGTTACCAGAGACTTCATGCCAAGCCACGTAGTCCACACGTTACCTCAACTTGGGACCAGGCCTGCTCCAGTCAGGGTGGCTGGCCTGTGCCCGTGGGCTTTCAGGCAGAAGGAGGCCAGGGGCACTTGAAGGTTTCAAGGACTGTTCAGTTGGGTGACCTGCCCTCTGGCTGGTTTTAGAGGCCCTACTGTCTGTCTCCACAGCATACACTCTTTCTGCTAAATTACTCACAATCAAACAAATGCAGACATCACTTATTTTCTATCCTACCAATTTGGCACTAATTTCATAACGTGTGTAGTTAATTTTCCATGTGTGTCTCTCTTAGTGCTCCTGGATTATAAACTCAGCAGAGGATTGGGTATGCCCCACATCACCTACTGTGTTGTCTGTAGATATTGGTATTGCAGTAGATATTTCTGCTTGGCTGATGGTTGTCCAAAAAAGGGGGCCAGCATTTGATTTTCAGGGGCAAAAGCTTAGTGGGAAACTAACCCCAGCAGAATGTCTGAATTAGCCTGAGCGCTCCTCCTGAGAAGACAGCAAGGAGCGGGCGAGCGCTCCCTTCCTCCTGTCTCAGAGAACAAAATGGAAGCCAAGCCAGCAGGGGTGAGAGGAAACCTCCAAGGATGTTGCTTTCCCAGTCCGTGCTTCTCTTTTCTTCTTGTGAAGAGAGAGAGGAGATTTTTGCTGAGGGAGCAGGAGAGAACGACACGAGACACTTTCTCTGGTATCTGAGAGAGTTAAAGACGGAGATGCTGTTCAGGGTGAAGCAAAGATGAGGTCGGTGAGTATACGAGTTTGTTTCTCCTTTGAGGTACAGCTTAGAGGTCAAAATAAAGGGATAGCTGGCCTGATGTTTATGAGATTCTGGAAAAAGACACCCAGCTGTATCTTTGAGTTTTAGGTATTGGTTTTTTCCTCACGGCTAATGCTCTGTCAGGCACTGCCTCACCCGCCTGCAGGCACGCTGTTCCTGCGCCAGCCCTCACCTCCGCCGAGATGCAAATGCACGCACACTATCGCCGCTTTTACTGCCAGCAAACTGAAGCACAGACAAGGTCTGCAGCTCCATTGAAATCAGCAGGGGGCGCGTGGCGGGGCGGGGATTAAACGGACGCTCTGACGCTCTGATGCCACCATCACGGCTCTTCGCAGCTTCTCAAGACCAACTGGTTTAAAACAAGAGCAATGACGGGGAGGCTGTGCCTGTGTGGGGACAGGGGTCTATGGGACATCTCGCTATCTTCCTCTCAATTCTGCTCTGGAAAAATTGAGTCTTTAAAACAAGAAAGAAAAATATTATTATATATAATATGGGATATTCACACTTGAATTTACGTGACTTTGAACATGGAGATTTTGTCTTAAATTTTGAAGAAAACAGAGGCTTTGAAGCCTAGTTCAAATAACCGTAGATTCCCTTTCATAATATTTCTAAAGAAGGGGGGAAAATTTGAGGAACTAATAAACCTCTTAGAATGGAAATTGTGAAGACGATGTGAAGAGACTGCTTTGCGATGCTAAAACCAAGTGTAGTGAGAGAGCAGCTCACTTCGGAGACCTTAGGGGGGCTGGCACAGCAGCTGAGAACCTTGTCAAAACCAGGGGTGATGCCTGTTTCTGACCAGGACTTCTGTGATTCTCTGATAAGCATCAATATAGAAGTTTCAGGAGAGTCAGAGGACTGTCAAAGGTATCTTGCTCCCTTTATCTCTAAGGAGCAATGCTGAACACCATTTGGGGCAACCCACACTGTTTTCAGCCCTCTGTTGGTAGATTTTCCTTTTTCTTGAAGTAGAGACTTTTCATTTCCAGCAAAGTCATAGATTAGACAACGTGAAAACTCTCCTGCTTCAAAATATCCGGAACTGCTGGGTAAAATATGTCATCCATACCTTTAAATGCACAGCTGAGCTCATTGAAATGAACAAGCAGTAAACACAGGTGAGGGGCAGGGACCAGAATCACAGGAAAGCGAAAACCAGACGCTAAGGAGAAGGACTGATACTGGCTCTGTCTGACGGAAGGAGCAAGTTGTGGGTCTGAATAATTTAAGGGTATGGGTTGTAACACCCCTACAGGGTCAGGAGACCCCCTCCCCCATTGTTACAGTTAAGCAAAGCTTGCCCAAAGTCAACTCTTTCATTGACATAAGAACACACAGATAGGGGCCGGCCCCGTGGCTGAGTGGTCCAAGTTCCGCATGCTCCTCTTTGGCAGCCTGGGTTTGCAGGTTCGGATCCCACATGCAGACCTACTCCACTCATCAGCCATGCTGTGGTGGCAACCCACATATAAACTAGAGGAAGATTGGCACGGATGTTATCTCAGGGACCATCGTTCTTAAGCAACAAGAGGAAGATTGGCAATGGATGTTAGCTCAGGGCAAATCTTCCTCATAAAAAAAAGAGTAGATACATAGACCAATGGAACACAAAAGAGCAACTACAAATCAACCCACACATGTACATATGTATGTGTGGCCACCTGGTTATGAAGGGGCAACATTGAAGTTCATGCTACTTCAGTAAAAGATGATCCTTCACTAAATGATGCTGGCCCCAGAGAATCTCTATATGAGAAAGAATGCACTTGACCCTACACGCCATACCGGAGATTAATTAAGAAAGGTTAGAGACTTAATTGTAACAAGTAAGGCTATAAAACTCCTAGGAAAAAACCACAGGAGAATATCTTGACGTCTTTCTGGAAGGTAAAGATTTCTTAAGGACACAAAAAGCACTAACCATGAAAGGAAAGGCTAATAAATTGGACTTCACTAAAATTAAGAACTTCTATTCATCAAAGACAACATTAAGAGTGAAAATGCAACCACAGACTGAAGGAAAAGATTTTCAGTATGTATCTCCAACAAAGGACTCATATATAAAATAAAGAACTCCTACAAATCAATAAAGAATACTGTCAGTCTAAACAAAGGAATGAGCAAAGGCATTGAATAACACTTCAAAAAAGAAATTTTCTCCCCAACTGATTAGTAAGCATATGAGAGATGCTCAACATCCTTAGTCATCAGAGAAATGGACATTAAAAGTATAATGAGACATTATTCACCCCACCAGAATGGCTAAAATTAAGAAGACTAACCACACCAAGTGTTGATGAAGAAACTAGAATTCTTACTCATGGTTGGTGGTAGCAGAAGATGATGCAAACACTTCAGAAAACTTTTGATAGCACCTGCTAATGCCTAACATATATTTATACACTAAAGCCCAGCAAGTCCACTCCTGGTATGCACCCGGGATACATGAGTGCTTGTGTCTGGCAAATGATTCGTCATAGCCCCAAACTGGAAAAAAATCCAAATGTATATCAACATTAGAATGGGTAAATAAATTGTGGTATACTTGTACAACAGAAAACTACATAGCAATGAAAAAGAACAAACTACTACTACGTGCAACAACATAGATAAAATCACAAAGACGTAATGTTGAGAAACATAAGGCAGATACAAAAAAACGCATGCTTTGTAATTTCATTTATATGAAGTTCCAAAACAGGCAAAGCTAATTATTTTTTGTTTTTTAAGGAAGATTAACCCTGAGCGAACATCTGCTACCAATCCCCCTCTTTTTGCTGAGGAAGACTGGCCCTGAGCTAACATCCGTGCGCATCTTCCTCTACTTTATATGTGGGACGCCTGCCACAACATGGCTTGCCAAGTGTTGTGTAGGTCTGCACCCGGGATCCGAACCGGTGAACCCTGGGGCACCATAGCAGAACATGTGCACTTAACCGCTGCGCCAGCGGGCTGGCCCCTACTAATTATCTTTTTGATGTCCAGGTGATAAAGTCCAGAATAGAGGTTACCTTTGGGGGAGGTGATGGCGACTGAGAGAGGGCAGGAGGGAGTTTGCTAGGTTGCTGGAAATGTTCCATAGATTGATCTTGGTGGTTATGTGAGTATATACTATATGTAGGTAGAAATTCATTGAGCTGTAAAATGAAGATTTATGTGCTTTGCTATATGTAAGTTATACCTCAATAAAAAGAAAAATAGTCTACTTTCCCAAACCATCTGCCACCAAATACATTGAGCCTGGAGTAATGGAGATTACTAATATGAAGTGAATTTTTGGAGTACTAGGACCATAATGGGGAAAAAACAAAAATTGAACCTTTCTTTTTTCCATGCACTGAAAGAGATTACAGATGAGTTAATGAGTTTGGTGGAGAGGTGGAGGATGAAACCAGAAACAGAAAAGAATCTTTCTCTGATCTTGTCTTGATGTAGGAGAAATTCTGTCTAAACATGAAGACAAGAGAAGAAAATAATAAGGGTTGTAATGAATAATTTTAATTACCAAAAAACTGCACTGCAAAGAAAAAGACATTGTAAATAAAGTTAAAGGCAGATGACAATCAAGGAAAATATTTGTAACACATATAAGGCATTAATATCTTTTATATGTAAAGAGCTATTAAAATCAACAAGAAGATGAAAACTCTGATACAAAAATAAGCAAAGACATAAAACAGGCAACTTACAAAATAAGAAATAAAGATGATCAATAAACATATAAAAAGTTAGTTATAAAAATGGAAGCTAAAATAAAAAAGATGTCTTTTTTTCACTCTTTTTTAAATCTCAGAATTGTTTTGATATTTAAAAATATTAAGAGACATCAAAAAGATAATAAAGAAATACTATAAATAACTCTACACACATAAACTTGACAACTACATGAAATGGACCAATTCCTCAAAAAGTGTGCTACTATTATTCACCCAATATAAAATAGATCATTTGAATAGCTCTATAACTACTAAGAAAATAGAATTCAAAGAACAAATCTCCAGGCCCAGATGGTTTCACTGGAGAATTATACCAAATGTCTAAAGATTACTTAATCTCTTCCAGAAAAGAGAAGGGGAAGAAACACTTCCCAATTCATTTTATGAAGCTGGTATTAGCCTGATTCCAAAACCAGATGAAGGCAGTTCGGAAAAAGAAAACTACAGACCCATAGTTCTCATGGAGTGATGCAAAATCTTCAACAAAATATTAGCAAATAGAATTCAGCAATACATAAAAAAAATTATACACCATGAGAAAGTAGGGCATTCCAATGGTGGAAAGCTGGATCAATCTTCAACAATCAGTCAATCTAAACTACCACATCAACAGGCTAAAGAAGAAAAATCATATAATCATATCAACTGATGAAGACAAACCATTTGACAAAATTCAACATTCATCCAAAATTAAAAAAAAAAAAACAACTCTCAGAAAACAAGAAATAGAGGGGAAACTTCCCTCAACTTGATAAAGAATATCTACAAAAACCCAACAGCTAACATCACATTTAATGGTGAAAGACTGAATGTTTTTCCTTTAATATCAAGAACAAGACAAAGATGTACAGTCTCACTACTGTTGTTCAACATAGTGATGGAAGATCTAGCCAGGGCAGTAAGACAAGAAAGAGAAATAAGAGACATAGAGATTGAAAAGGAAGTAATAAAACTGTCCCTCTTTGCAGATAACATGGTGGTCTATGTAGAAAATCCCAAGGAATCTACAAAAAGCAAAACAAAAAACTAACTTCCTAGAACTGATAAGTGAGTTCATCAAGGTCACAAGATATGAAATTAATGCACAAAAATCAGTCGAATTTCTATATATTAGTAATAAACACACGGTAACTAAACTTTAAGGTATAATACGATTTATAATAGCTCAAAAAATGGAATAGTGTAAACCTAACAAAACATATACAGTATTTTTATGCTGAAAACTACAATATGCTGATGAAAGTAACCAAGGAAGCCACAGTGTGTCTTGCGTGGAGAGATATACCAGGTTCATGGATTGGAAGACTCAACATAGTAAAAGAGGTCAATTCTCCCCAATTGATATGCACACTTTCTCTCAAAATCTTGGCAAGATTTTTTGTAGATATGGACAAGATTATTCTAAAATTTAAGGCAAAGGAACTAGAATAATTAAAACAATTTTGAAAAAGTGTAGAGTGAGAGGAATCAGTCCCAATTTCAGGACTTATCATATCACCACAGTCATCAAGACTGATATGAACAGAGGGATAGACACATGATCAATGGAACAGAGTAGAGAACCCGGAAGGGATCTCACAGTTTCTGGCTAACAGATTTTTGACAACGTTTCGAAAGCAATTCAATGGAGGAAGGAGTCTTTTTAACAAATGGTGCTGTAGCAATTGTACATCCACAGGCAAAAGCCTAAGCTTCATACCTTATACAAAAATCATCTCAAAACAGATGATAGGTTTAAGCATAAAACTTTTACAATCAAGCATAAGAGGAAATTTCCAGGAACTAGGACTTGGCGCAGAGTTCTTAACATGACACCAAAAGCACAATGAATTAAAAAAAAAAAAAAGAGGGGCCAGCCTGGTGGCGCAGTGGTTAAGTTCGCATGTTCCACTTTGGTGTCCTGAAGTCTTCCAGTTCAGATCTTGGGTATGGACCTACTCGCTGCTTATCAAGCCATGCTGTGGTAGGCGTCCCACATATAAAATAGAGGAAGATGGGCACGGATGTTAGCTCAGGGCCAACCTTCCTCAGCAAAAAGAGGAGGTACATGGTTGTTCGTAGCAGCTTTATTTGTCATAGCTCACAACTGGAAATAACCAAACTGTCCTACGGGAGGTGAAATGTTAAACAAATGCTGACACGTCCACACTTGGAGAACTCCTGAGCAATAAAATGGAAGGAACTATTGATACGCATAACAACTGCGCTGGATCTCAAGGGCATTATGCTGAGCGAAAAAGCCAAGATCCCAAACTGTCTGATCCCATTTATGCAACCTTCTGGAAATGACGTGTTTACACTAGAGATGGAGAAGAAATCAGTGTTGGCCAGGGTCAGGGGTAGTGGGGAGGGATAGCACGAGGGAGATGTCTGTGGTGATGGAATGGTTCTGTGTCTTGACGTGGTGGTGGGGATATGAATCTAACATTTGATAAAATGGCACAGAGCTAGACCCACACTTGATACCAATGTCAGTTTCCTGGTTTTGATATTGTACTCTAGGAAAATACATAAAATGTAACTATTGGGGGAAATCGAGTGAAAGGTACACAAGATCTCTCTGTATGATCTGTGCAACTTCCTATGAATCTATAATCATTTTTATTTATTTATTTATTTTTTTGAGGAAGATTAGCCCTGAGCTAACATCTGCCGCCGATCCTCCTGTTTTTTTGCTGAGGAAGACTGGCCCTAAGCTAACATCTATGCCCGTCTTCCTCTACTTTATATGTGGACACCTGCCACAGCATGGCTTGACAAGCAGTGCATAGGTCCACACCTGGGATCCAAACTGGTGAACCCTGGGCCACCAAAGTGGAACATGCAAACTTAATGTCTGTGTCACCGGGCTGGCCCGTATAATTTATTTTAAAATAAAAAGTTAAACATAATTTTAGGAAAAACCTAAACTTTAAACAGTAGAGATTGATTAAATTTAGGGGTTGCAATAGACTATCCAACATGCTCATGAAAAAGTATATATGCCTGTATACATATGTATGTGTATAAACGTACATGTGTTAATTGAATGCAACGAGCATGGGCCAGATTGCACTAGATGGTAAGAAAATAGACATGCACAAGAAAGTCAGTCCTTGTCACCATGGAGCTTACAGTCTATTTAGTAGGTCAAACATTAAACACACTAGTAAAGTTGCGTTGGAAGCTTCAGAGGGGAAGCACTGGGTGCCATGGCATCGAGTACCTGGAAGACTAAATCTTGAGGTCATGGAAGGCCTCCATGCGGAAGCTGATGTTTCAACTAAGACTTGAAGGCTGAGTTCCTCAGGCAAAGGGCATGAGGAGAAAGGAGAGGGCCATTCTGGCTAGAAAGAAGGGCATAGGCAGAGTGCTGGAGCCCAGGTGCCGGGTGGAATGTTCAAGAAGAAAAAGAAGCTCAGTGTTGCTGCAATGTAGGGCCTGGGTGGGTGGGCATGGAGAATGATGTTGGATGTGACCAGTCAGCCAGCAGGGGCCACATAATGGAAGACCTGGTAAAATGAGTTAAGAATATTGAACGTCAAGGCAGCGGGAAGTCAATACAGGCTTTAAGGAGAGAAGTGACATGGATGCAAGCAGAGCAAGGGTGGAGCAGGGGGACCAGGCAGGAGGCGATGGTCTCCAGGACCAAGTGGTGGTGAGGACGGAGAGGAGGACATGGATCTGTGAAGAGTGGCTGCTGGGACCGACTGACTTAGTGATTGAGTGGAGGTCGTAGGGGAGGGTGAGGAGTATGGTCTGGGAAAGGGAGGGACGGGTGACTCCCAGGCTTCTAGTGGACAGATGATGGCGCCATTTGCTGAGACAGGAGCAATGGGAGAAGAGTGGAGATTTTAGCGGGAGGGTGAGATGGGGCAGATGAATCCCATCTTAGATGTGTTGAGCTTGAGGCGTCTGTGGGATACCTGAGCAGGGATGTCTGATGGGTAGGTGGCTCCAAGGCCAGGCTCTCAGGAGAGTGAAGATGGAGCTCTGGGAGGCATTGGCACCTGTGTGGGGCCTGGAACACTGGTTGTGGATGAGGCTGCTGAGGAGTGTGTAGAATGAGAAGAGGAGAGAGCTTTATTAGTTAGGACTCTGATATAAATGGTAGGGATGGATCAGGAAACCCCAAGGCAGGAATATGGCCAGCCTCAGAGAGGGCCTGGGCCAGAGAAGGGTCGGGCCGGGAGAGAGCTTTTTCCCTCACAGTCTCTCATCTTGCTTTCTCGCCATGCAGCTGCTTCATCCCTTCTTCTCTCTGTAGACCAAGTTTTCTCTGATTCTCCGGCCAATGGCAGAAGAATGATGGTCACCCACAGCTCCCAAGTTGACATCAACCAGAATGTTTTAGCCCCAAATCCAGATTTCTGGAGCAGAGATTGTGATTGGGCCAGTTTGGGTCAGGAATCTATTCCAGACCCCATTCAATTTGTGTGTCTCCCAGCAGCTAAGAGCCCCACTTCGGACAGCGCAGCAATTCAGCAAGTCCATTTTCCAAATGCTTAGATGCCCAAGGGCTGAGGAGGAGCACCAGCCTTTCAGGGGCGGGAAGAAGAGGAGCCGGCAAGAGCAAACGAGAAGGCACGTGTAGAGAGAGAGGAAGAAGGCCAGGGGAGGTCTCCTGGACCCGAGTTCAATGTGGGGAGGGGGGCATTTCCCACACGGCACCAAAAAGTTCTTGGATATAGCAGGGTGTCCAAGAATTCAACTCAATTCTGACACTATCTACCCAGAAACAGCATCAGAGTCCACAGGTTAAGAGTTCAGTCCTACAAGGCTGCCCTTCTCCCACCACTTCAGATCCCAGTTACAAGCCCAAGCTATCACCTGTGCTTCTAGATCGGAGGCCCCCACAGCCCCCCCTTGCATTTCATTAATTTGCTAGAGTGGCTCACAGAACTCAGAGAAGCAATTACTAGATCACTAGTTTATTATAAAAGGATATAACTCCGGAACAGCCAGCTGGAAGAGATGCACAGGGCAAGGGATGTGGGAAAGGACGCAGAGCTTCCATGCTCTCTCCAGATGTGCCATTCTCCCTGCATCTCCACGTGTTCACCAGCCTGGAAGCTCTCCAGGTCCTGAGCTTTTGGATTTTTATGGAGGCTTCATTACTTAGGTATGATTGATTACATCACTGGCTGTGGATGACTGAGTGTGAACCTCCAGCCCCTGGCCCCTCCCTGGATGTTGGGGGGCAGGACTGAAAGTTCAACCCTCTAATCACATGGGTGGCTCCTTGGCAACCACCCCCCATCCTTAGGTGTTTTCCAAAGGTTACCTCATTCACATAACAAAAGACACCTCCATCATTCATTTCATAAGGAAATTCCAAGGGTTTTGGGAGCTGTGACCCAGAAACTGTGGACAAAGACCGAATATATATGAGAGATATGTTTTGGCCATCTGAATGACCAAATATTTATTTCTTATAAATCACAATATCTCAGGCCAGAAAATAAGGAAGTGGATAGAAGCTCAGGAGAGACACATCTCAAAAAGGAGGCAGCAGCCAAGGGATCTGGTGCTCCTGAGAGGTCGGGTAAGAGGAGGACTGGAAAACGTGTGCCTGATTTAGTAGATGGGGTCATCTGGCAGCCTGCAGTGGGGACAAGAGAAGGAAGACAGCCAGTGTAGACAGGTATTCTAGATTCCAGGATCTAGATGAAGACAGAGATAGGGCAATAGATGGAGGGAAGTCTTGGGATCTAGAAAGTATTTTTAGTTATTTTTTAAGGCCAGGGAGTTCTGTGTGTAATTAAAAGCCAGTGAAGCCAGTTGGGGAGGAGTGGTTCTCTTCAAGCCACAGTGCAGGGACCCGAGGACCAAGGAGAGGGCGCGATGCAGAGGCCGCAGGATCGTGGCTTGGAGAAAGGAAAGTCTCTGGGCTAGGAGAAATCGGCAGAACAGAACTCCAGTTTCTTACACGGAAAATATGATCTTTCTGATGGCTAGCGAAGGTGTTTCAGAAGCTTCAATGGGGAAGGCCAAAGATTTTGATAAAAACTTAATAGCGACTTTGCCGTCCACTTTTCTGAAGGTTCTTAAGAGATCATGCTTTAGAACAGTGGTTCCCAAGCGTTAGCAGGGGTCAGAAGCACTTGGAAGGCTTGTGAAAACACAGATTTTGGGCCCAGCCCTGAGTCTCTGATTCTCTGTGTCTGGGTGGAGCCTGAGAACATGCATTTCTAACGAGATCTCAGTTGATTCTGACACTGCTGGTCCACTTTGAGAATCACTGCCCTGCGGCCTGCTTCTCGGAATCTGCAGTTGCCCTGGGAATCTGGAAATAAAACTAATTTATTAAACACGTGCGGGCCAGCCCCATGGCCGAGTGGTTAAGTTCTTGTGCTCCGCTCTGGCGGCCCAGGATTTCACCAGTTCGGATCCTGGGCGAGGACATGGTATCGCTCATCAGGCCACGCTGAGGCGGCATCCCACATGCCACAACTGGAAGGACCCACAACTAAAAAAAATATATACAGCTATGTACCGGGGGGCTTTGGGAGAAAAAGGAAAAATATAATCTTTAAAATAAAAAAAACACGAGCAAGTCGGATAAAGGGGAATTTGTTGCAAAAAAAGTGTTAGAATGAAAGATGGTGAAAGTAAGGAAGAATTATTAAAGAGAACATGCCATTTTTAAAGAAGGATAAGGTTTGGTTTTACAATAAAATTGTTAGGATGTTACTAGCAAAGGGCGAACTGGCCCCATATTCCGTGACAGTTGAGAAGGACTCTGGCTTAGCGTCAAGAGATAGGGGTCCAGTCCCAGCTTTCTCACTCACTGGTTTCAAGATGCTGTGTGAGCACTTTTCTGACCTCCATCTCTTCTCTTTCAAATAAGGCTCAGAGAGCCTTTCCATTGTTTCACAGAAGCATCATGTGAAAGTACTTTGAAAGATATAAAGTCCCATATGAATACAAATTATTATTTTACCCTTAAGAAGCGATTCTTTAGGAGAGTTCATCAGCCTATTTCCAATGTGCATATAATATTTGGGTTCATACTGTTGTTCTGTTTTCTGTTTACATAATCACTAAATGTGTCTTCATAATTTGAAAGGTATTTCTTTCACCTCTGTCACTTTAAGATTCTTTGGAATTTCTGCTTAGCAGGAAATCTCCAGACCTGTGTTTTGGCTAAAGACTCACTGGTGTCTAGAGAGTGTAGTTAAATATCTGAGGTAGCTCTGCCAGAAAACAGACAGTAGAGAAGCAAATGACAGAAGCAGTGAGGCCAAGAATTTCTAATGTAACCCTTGCACACGGAGCACCACAATCGGCAGGTGTGATGGTGTGTGAAGTGAGTTTGGAGCCTCAACATATGTCATACCCATCTACCATAGTCTGTGAAGCTGAATCTATCTGGATCTTTTGATTTGAAAATAGTTGAGTGAAGTCTGTCCACCCATTCACCTTTCCTTCAAAGCTCCTCTCACATTGGCCATCCATGATGATGTTAACCACGGAACCAGAGCCCGAGTGTTTGCCAGAATTCTCCCCTCCCTCAAGGGTTCACTGTGTAGTCAGAATCCCAGATGAAGATGGAGAAAGAACTGAGCGTGCCCTCCTCTCCCTCCCCCACCCCAACTCAGCTCCTCACAGTGAAGGCCAAAAGTTTGCTAACCAGTTTTCCAAATTCCTAAGATTTGATTCTCTTGCCTTTAAGAGCTCAAGGAGGTAGGGAGGGAAGGGACCTTCAAGAGATATTGGGAGAAGTGGGTTATGAAATCAAGTTTCAGCTGCAGCTCTGTCCCTCCATCAAGAAGGTTTGCTGTTGGGGCCGGCCCGGTGGCGCTGCGGTTAAGTTTGCACGTTCCGCTTCTCGGCGGCCCGGGGTTCGCTGGTTCGGATCCCGGGTGTGGACATGGCACCGCTTGGCAAAAAGCCATGCTGTGTCAGGCTTCCCACCTATAAAGTAGAGGAAGGTGGGCATGGATGTTAGCTCAGGGCCAGTCTTCCTCAGCAAAAAGAGGAGGATTAGCAGTAGTTAGCTCAGAGCTAATCTTCCTCAAAAAAAAAAAAAAAAGAAAGAAGGTTTGCTGTTTCTTCCTCAGCCTCCCCACCTTGTCCTGTCTCTCCGAATTCCCACTCACATCAGCACTGTTAGTGCTGCTATGCCAAAGAAAAAGGCTTCCTCAAGAAAACGTTCGGAATTGTAGCCAGGGGTCCTGGAGCAGGGGCAGGGACAAGGTCTTCAAGGGGCAGCAGCTGGAAGAGTGTAGAACTGGGCCGAGCTGCTGAGTTTGACTCTGGCTCCGAAGCTTCGTGGTGTTGGATGAGTTTCCACTCGCTCAGGCTCCCAAGTCCTCACCCGATGCCTGGAGATGATGCAGATAACTATCTCAGAGCATGCTGCACAAAAGCAGAGCTCAGTGATCTTAGTTGTCATTATAATGGTTAAGAAGCATGGCTTTTGATTATTAAGGGGGCCTGTGGTTTTAGCATCTTGGAGTGCTTTTCTTGGCAGGATGCAGACAATTGTGTCAAGAAACAGGAAGAAGTCCAAGAATGGCCTTTGTGATGGCTCAGCTAGAGCCATGCATTAACATGGCAGATTGTCTCCTCTAGATGTAGTCGTTGCAGCTGGAAATTCTGAGAACTGCACTTTCTTTAGTGGTTCCAGAAGATCTGAAGTCCAGGCCTCTGACAAAGTGTTCTTTCCACTGACAATAATATGCCATGTTTCTCTTCTCTCTTCTGCAGACCTCAGAGGACGAGCCTTCCGAAAAGGACGCCCTGCAGCCTGGCCGCAACATTGTGGCTGCGGGCTATGCACTCTATGGTAGTGCGACCCTGGTGGCTCTTTCCACCGGACAAGGAGTGGACCTCTTCATGCTCGACCCAGTAGGTACCCAATATGGCAGCATCGGCACTTGGGACACCATGGGAGAGGCTTTGGCTCAGGGTGCACCTGAAGGGTTCTACAGACACAGCTCATGCTCTCCACCTCAGTCACAACAAGAGGGCCCAGTCTGCACAAAGGCAGGCCCAAGAACTTGTCCACACATCTGATCTCTCCTTATTAGCCTGGAAACCCTTTGGATCACAGCACTCTACTAAAAAGGACATTTGAGCAAAAGCTGGTGTAGAAGCTTGGGGCCTGTTTGGGAGGTTGACTTCAAGTTGAAGGAGCTTATGGCAGCTGTCACAGATGGAAATACCATGGAGGGTGGCCAGCAGGTTTCTCAGGCGGGGCCTTAAGGAACTGTATGCTGTGTGACTTTGCAGGGCTGGTAATTTGATTTTATCAGAGTACACGTTTTGTTCAGGCACAGAGGGACCACCTCATGTGAACCAACCTCTCAACTGTTAGAGAAACCACAATGTCAAGGCATTCATTTACAAGCGAGAGTTACTGTTTCTGAGTAACAAGAATCTGGTGCCTGACAATCAGGTCTCTTCTCAGAACATGTGGGAGGCCATATTAATAATCAGCGGTTGTTAGTGATCACACAGCCAGGACAAAGCAGTATATTTTCCAGGTTAGGCTAAGACTCCTTGACCATCTCTGTTCCACAATAGAGAACAACTCTCCAGGGGCCTGAGCATCCCCACCCCCAGGCCCAGGGTGAATAAACAAGTGAAGGCTGTTGTTTAGATAACAGTTGTGATAAGCAAGAGAGAAAAGAACCCTGGCTCAACTAAGCAAAGGATGCTGCTGCATTGATGGGAAAGCTGAGGCCCCAGGCTAGGATGGGTCTAGAGGACCAGGAAACAGGAGTCGCAGGAATGGTCTTGCAGCATGGCCAGTCTGGTCTGGACCCACCCCTGATTCTGTGTCTCTTGCTCAGGTTTCAGATGCCAGGAGGAGTATCTAATTTGCCAGGACAAGTCCAGCTGAGCTTGGGTCAGAGGAGGCTCAGACAGAGTCACCCTAGGCTGCATCCAGTGAGGAGAGTTCACTCTCCAAAGGAAGCTGGGGCGCTTTTAGGAAGTGGAAGCCCATGCCGGGCTGCTCCAAAGCAACGAATGTCCATAGGAAGTTATTAAAGCTCACGACCAGAGGCCATCGAGAGCACACCTATAAGAAGATGTCGGGTTTACCGAGCCAGCGAGCGTGCGCTCTAGATGGGCTGTGAGGCTGTGCTGAGAGGGGGTTGGGATGGGCCTAGTATAGCTCGGGGGCTTTTGCTTGATGATTCTAAGGAGGATTCGAGAAAGAGAGGGCCAGTTCTGGGCTGAGTGTTGTCTAGAAGTGGGTACAGTTAATGATTATACATTTCAGTAATTTTTATCTAGGCGGTGGGAAGATTGAAGTGAGGGTAGAGAGTTATTGGTAGAGAAGTAGTCATCACTTCCATTCAGCAGAAGAAAGGAACGTTTAGCTATTTTTATGGTGGCTGAGTGTCCTTGTCACTGTCTTATTTCAGACACGATCAGCGTGGCCTTGTCTCTGTATTCTGGGAGTGTCATCTATGTTCATTAGGAAGCTTCTCGTCTTTCTGCCAGCTGTGAGCTGCCATCTTGGGAGATTTTCACTTTCTCAGTTTTCAAAGTTCATCGAACTTAACGGGATAGCTGCACGTCCCTGGGGACCAATATCACCGACACTCAGATACGGGGTGCCTGAGAGAAGTCCTGTAGAGAGTGACCATGGCAGCTAGAGGGGGAGTAGGCACAACTTTATTAGCAATTCTGAGGATTTCTTTAATTTGTGTCAACTATTCCTTATGCCAAGTGAATATAGTTTCTGAATGAAGGGATTTCTTCTTTTCCCTTCTAAGAGTTGTTGGGGTACCAGCAACTTTTAATGATTTCCAAGATTGAGTCATTAACATAAACAAAATAACTGGACCACAAACTAGTGTCAACCTGTGTCTCCCACCTTAATGACAAATCCCATCCCCAAATTTCCTCTCCTTGTTGATTGCCCAGATCTTCCTGAAACATTCAGAATGAAACATTCAGTAGGGGCATAAATACAGCCAGTTTCCTTGTAAATGAGTAGCCTAGCTGACAGTGAAAGTTACAAAGGAAACTTTCCCCTTTACCTTTGAATTATTTTATCTCTTGTTATATTACTGCTTGAGCTTCCCGTGCAGACTCAGTGTTGTCACGGTTCTTTATACAACTCATAAAAACACCACTGGACAGGCCGTGGAAGGACTTGGCAGCCTCCTAAGTTCTTCCACAGGTCACATGTTCTGATGCTCTCTGATCATTGTGGAGTGTGCTGTTGGCTTCTGTTTCCTGGCATCTCTCTTCTTCCTGGTGTTTCTCTTCATCTCCGTAGGCTCTTGGTGAATTTGTCCTGGTGGAAAAAGATGTCAAGATTAAAAAGAAAGGAAAGATTTACAGCCTCAATGAGGGCTATGCCAAGTATTTCGATGCAGCCACCACGGAATATGTGCAGAAAAAGAAATTTCCTGAGGTGAGTGAAGAAAGCTAAGGCAGTAGCTGGGAGAATGCTGTCTCAGTGGGTTCCTGTTTTGGTGGTGGCTTTGGGGGCCTGGCTGAAAGAGGTTGGTGCCACTGTTTATGGCTCTGGTCAGTATGAGTATGGCAGACTCTACCTTTCTTCATAAGCAATCAATATCACTTATAGCTAATCTTTTATATGCTCTAATATGAGGGCCTCCTGTTTATCCCACGTTTTAGGAAGCTTTTTGACTCTCAACGTGATCACCGAGTTCTGGACTTCATGTGGCAACTAACACAGCCCAAACAATCCATTAAGTGTGTCCACCATACAAAGAGAGCCTTTAAGACAGGTATGGGAGCACAGTCAAAGAAGTTCCAGATCAAGTGTGTAAAGTCTGGCTTAAACTGGAAGTGGAGCAAAAACTTGTTTACAAATGGGATCCTCTCTCACCAATTCTGGGGGAGGTCATAAGGGAGCCCCTTTCTCATATGGTGGACAGGCAGTGGGGTGGCGTGCCAGCCTGGCTGTCCTTGAAGCTCCTCATGAACTCCAAGGAAAGAGAGCTCGGGGTTCCACGGGACCAGGTGGCACTCAGTCAACAGGATTCTGGGACCGGGCTTTGCTGCCTCATGTGGGCTCTAGAGGCAGGCTGCCCAATTCAATTCCTGATTTTGATGCTCAAGCTCTCTCAAGTCATAGTCGACATCAGCACTGTCCAGAAGAACTTTCTGACAGGAGAGAAATGTTCTGTATCTGTGCTGTCCAGTATGGTAGCCACTGGTCACATGTGGCTGTTGAAGGCTTGAAATGTGGCTCATCTGTCTGAGGAACAAAAATTGTAATTTTTCTTAATTTTAATTAATTTAAATTTACATAGCCGCAGGAGGCTAGCGGCTACCGTATTGGACAGCACAGGCCTAGAAGAAAGGGAAAAAGGTTGGCTATCTGGCCCTGACCTTCTAGTTGTCAACCTAAGGACTGTTACCTTGTGTAGATCCATTCTGCTCAAGTAAGAGTGGGCAGTAACTGAGTGTTCAGGATGCAGGGGTACAAGGCCCAGGTGCCCCCGTGTGGGTGGAGAGGAGAAATGCATGACGGTAAAGAGAAGGCGACTAGGCTAATCCTTCTGGAGTGTGAGCTGTGCTCAAAAGTGAGAAGATGTTTGACAGAAGAAGAATGTGTTCCCTTGTCAGCGGTTATTCTCGCTGCAAAAGTGAGAGGTCACTTTGTTTGCAAGAAAACAACTGTGGAAAAAACTTTGGAAAAGAAAAATGAGGGTGTAACGGCTCAGAGCATGACTCTCAGACCACTCTGTCCCCGTTCGAATCCTGGCTGCCTGCTCTGTAAGACTCGGCAAATAGCTTCATTCTCTGCACTTCCATCTCCTTAACTGTGAAGTGGGGAGGATGACAGCTTCGAATTCAAAGAGTTATTGTAAGCATTAAGGGAAAAAAAATCTGTGAAAAACACTCAGCACTTAGCACAACGCTCACCATGTTTTAGCCATCATTCCTCTACGAAGGAAGGCCTCTCAGAAGGACGATGTGCTTGGGGAGAGCAAGGAGAGTGAAGCCACTGAATACGCTCACTGGCTTCTCCTAGGGCAGTTCTGGGCGCTGAATAGGACCTAGGCTTTAACAGCCAGTTCATTTCCTTTCCTTCCATGGGGAGGGATTAAATGCCCGGGGCGAAGACTTTGCTGCATGCTGTGTGGACTTGGTTGTAGTTAGAGGCACAAAAAGTAGAGAAAATGCATGTTCTCTCTTTAAAAGAGAGTCCCAGTCAAGCCTTGTTTGATTGCAAGTGGAAAAGGGTGCAGCAGCGCAACTGATGCACTGAAGGTTGAGAACAAAATAATAGATGACTTTTAAAAGAGGCCCCATCCCAAAGCATTTCTGAGCAAGAGAGGGGACGTTGACACCAAGAGACTGGAGGTATGCCGTCTGCCCTGGAACAGCGTGTATGTGTGTGTGTGTGCATGCGTGTGTGTATTTTAGAGGGGGCAGGGTGGTGGTCCAGCTGAATGGTGTTGCCCATTTCCAGGTGTCTATAGTCAGCAGTTCTCAGTGAGGGAAATTTCCAGGAACCTGTGAGAGCCTCAATTCTGGGAATCTGCCAGGCCCAGAGGGCCCCAAGCAAGACCACGTCAGTGAAGGAGGCCTTTCCCGTCTCCCCCCTGCCCAGCTCCAGCCCTGCCTCAGGGGGAGCAGGGAAGAAGGAATATTGTGGGGCCGAGAAGTAAAAATGTTCATAATGACTCCCTTACCCACCCCACTTTGTAGCCTGAAGCAACTCTGAGTTGGTGGTGGGGAGAAGTTTTAACTGTAAACGAAATTGGGAGGTTTGGTGATTAACTTGGACTAGATATTTTAAGTTTTTAAAAATTAACTTTGTAATTGTGAAATAATCTTAGATTAGGGGAAAGTTGCAAAGATAGGACAGAGAATTCCTATATACCCTTCATCTAGCTTCTCCCGTTGTTAGATTACTTTGATATATTTGTCAAAACTAAGAAACTTGGGGCTGGCCTGGTGGCATGGTGGTTAAAGTTTACACACTTTGCTGCAGTGGCCCATGGTTCGTGGGTTTGGATCCCGGGTGTGGACCTACATACCACTCATCAAGCCATGCTCTGGTGGTGTTCCACATACAAAATAGAGGAAGACTGGCACAGGTGTTAGCTCAGTGACAATCTTCCTCAAGCAAAAAGAGGAAAATTGGCAACAGATGTTAGCTCAGGGCCAATCTTCCTCAAGCAAAAAGAGGAAAATTGGCAACAGATGTTAGCTCAGGGCCAATCTTCCTCACCAAAAAACCCCCCAAAATCAAAAACACTAAGAGACTGAGATTGGTACATGACTAATAACTGACCTCCAGATTCTGTTGGGATTTCGCCAGCTCTTCCAATGCGTCCTCTTCCAGCTGCAAGATTGAATCCAGTTCTCCATGGCGTTTTGTTGTCAGGTCTGCCCGGTCTCCTCTGGTCTGCAGCAGTTTCTCATTCTTTCCTTACTTTTCATGACCTTGACAGTCTTGAGACATACTGGCTAGGTGTCTTGCAGAATCTCCCCCAATCTGGGCTTGGGGATGTTTTTCTCATGATTAGCTTGGGTTATGGGGACGTTTTAATTTTTGAACTGACATTGTCTTTGAGTCTAAAAGAGACTGGAGGTTTTTTCTTTTACTCAGATCAGAGGGGCGTGCCTGAGGTTTCATCCAAGGATCAAAGAAGGATTCTCCTGATTGGGAGATGAGGGAATGAAAAAAGTTATTTTCTGCTTGACTTTTTGGAGTCTTATTCTGTTATACTGGTAACAAGAGCCAGTTCCAACTGGCTTAAGCACAAAGGGACTTTATTGGAAAGATATTGGGGTATTGCAGGAAGCCAAGGGCAGGAACTCAAAACTACTCTCTCTTTATTGCCCCTCTCTCTCTCCATCTGTCTCTTCCTTCTGCCCTTTCTTTCTGCAGGCTGGCTTTCCCTGTTAGGCACAGAGCCAAACATGACTGGCTTAGGGCTCCCCAAATGACATCTCCCAGTTTGAGGAACCAGCCAATACTGACCACCAAACCGAGCATTCCCAGAAGAGAGAGTCAATCCAATAGGTCAGGTCCATCCTGAGGCAGGAGACGTCCCTTAGTCCAACCAGCGGAAGCGGGGCGTAGAGTCCCACCCGACAAAGGTGGCATCCAGAGAGTCCACTGGGACAGGAGTAGAAGTTCTCACAAAACAGCGACGTGACAGGGCAGACACCCTCCCACCAAAGGTATTTAATATACTTAAAAGTTGACGTGATAAAAATATTCACCATTAATTGGTCCCTGTCGTTATTTTGTATCAGGTCCTAAGTTAACTAGTTTATACACATTGTCTCATTTAGTTTTCGCAAAAATCCAATATTATTATTCCTGTTTTCATAATAACAAAATCAAGTGACAGAGCAGTTCAACAGTTTGTTCAAGGTCTTAGCCCTAGTGAGCAGCAGATGCTGGCTCGCTGTCCAGGTCTGTGTTTTGACTGTTAATGAGTCGATACGTGGAAAAGCTGGATCATGAGGAAAACTGGTTCGTGTAAGTAGAAAGAATAAGGGAATTGTCTCAGAAGAGATTGGACCAGAGAAATTCCTTGTGGGATCAGTCAGGTTCGGATGGGAAGAGAGAAAGAGAGGAACACTGGGAGAGAACAATGATTGGCTTGCATTCTTCAGTACCGGAGTGGCCCAGACGCAGGCTACAGCCAGTTCTCAACTTCAAAGAATTTATAGTGTTAGGAATTGTTAGTGATGGTGTCTTCTTAAAAGCATATTACTAATACAAATTTTTGCTTATATTTAGACAATATTGCTAGCAGAAAAATTACACAAGTGTGTTAATCTATTGTTGTGTTAACAAATTACCCCCAAATTAGAAAGTTTAAACAAGAAATAGTCTTGTCTCACAGTTTCCGTGCATGAGGACCAGAAGCAGTGTGGCTGGGTGCAGCTGGCTCAGGCGCTCTCGTGAGATGGCGTTCCAGACAGCGGCTGGCACTGCAGTCCTGCAAAGGCTTGACTGGGACTGGAGGCCTTGCTGCCTACCTCAGTCACGTGGCTGTTCGCAGGTGACTTATTTCTTACTGGCTGTGGTGTGGAGCCTTGGTTCCTCACCATGTGGGCCTCTCCTCAGGGAATGGCAGCTGGCTTCCCCCAGAGAGAGTGATCCGAGAGAGAGAGAGAGAGAGAGAGAGAGAGAGAGACAGAAAGAGACGGGGAACAAGACCATGAATGACCAATTCATGGCACCATTCAGTGCCTTTCATAAGCTAATCCCGGAAGTGATTTACTGTCTCTTCTGCCGTATTCTTTTTTTTTTTTTTTGAGGAAGATTAGCCCTGAGCTAACTGCTGCCAATCCTCCTCTTTTTGCTGAGGAAGACTGGCCCTGAGTTAACATCCATGCCCATCTTCCTCTACTTTATATGTGGGACGCATACCACAGCATGGTGTGCCAAGTGGTGCCATGTCCACACCCGAGATCCAAACCAGGGAACCCTGGGCAGAACGTGCGCATTTAACCACTGTGCCTCCAGGCCACCCCCATCCTAAAGAGTTTTATAAGGGGCCGGCCCTGGGGCCAAGTGGTTAAGTTCACGTGCTCCACTTCTGCGGCCCAGGGTTTCACTGGTTCAGATCCTGGGCTGGGATCTGGCACTGCTCATCAGGCCATGTTGAGGTGGTGTCCCACATGACACAACTAGAAGGACCTACAACTAAAATATACAACTATGTGCTTGGGGAATTTTGGGAGAAAAAGCAATAAAAAAAAAGAAGATTGGCAACAGTTGTTAGCTCAGGTGCCAATCTTTAAAAAAAAAAAAAAAAAGTGGGCCGGCCCGGTGGCACAGCACTTAAGTTCGCACATTCCACTTCAGTGGCCCGCGGTTCACCGGTTCGGATCCTGGGTGCGGACATGGCACTGCTTGGCAAACACCATGCTGTGGTAGGCGTCCCACGTATAAAGTAGAGGAAGATGGGCATGGATGTTAGCACAGGGCCAGTCTTCCTCAGCAAAAAGAGGAGGATTGGCGGTAGTTAGCTCAGGGATAACCTTCCTCAAAAAAAAAAAAAAAGAGTTTTATAGTGAGCAACAGAGTAAATTAAAATTAGTAACAGACCATCATTTATTACTGAAACAGCCGATATTTTCACCAACTAATGAATGGATAAATAATTTGCAGTACGTTCGTCAAATGGAGTAATGCTCAGCAATAAAAAAGAGACAAACTGTTGACATATGCAACATGGATGAGTCTCAAAGCATCATGCTAAATGAAAGAAGCCAGGCGTGAAAGGCTGCATACCATACGGTTTTATTTATATGACATCCTGGAAAGGAAAACTAGGGACAGAAAGCAGATCAGGGGTTGCAAAGGGCTGGGCGTGCGGGGAGCGGACCCACTTCAAAGGGCCTCAGGTGGACTTTGGTAGAATAGAAATGGTCCGTTTCTTGTGGAGAAATGTTCTATATCTATTGTGGTGGTAGTTACATGGCTGTATATATTGTCAAAACTTACCAAATTGTACAATTAAAAAGAGTCAACTTTATTGTATGATAACTATACTTGTATAATTTAAAAGGTATTTAAAACATTTTTAAGGACTTTCGTAGATTCATAGACATCTTAGTAGCATTAACTCTGATTTTCCTCTAAATATTATGTGTTCACCTGAGACTTCTGTGGAAAAACTACCCCTTGAAGTTGTAGGTGGACGATCATATACTCTGTCTGTGTTAGCTCTGTCTGCTTGTTGACATTTGTTTGCTTGTCGTTCAGTTCCAAGTAATAGAAACGAATTTCAATTAAGCAAAATAGTTGTCCAGATGTCTCCCAGAGCTGAAGGGCAGGACTTACTAAGGGCCATGAGCTGGACCTGAAAGATGTCAGCACTTCTCTCTTTCTGACACTGCTTGTCCCTGTGTGCCCTTGTTCCTTGCCAATGCTGGCTGTGATAAAATGGCTCCTCACTCCCGAGTTTGCCCCATGTCGTGACGGGTAGCAGAGGTCGCTATTTCAATTGCCAACTCCTGATAGAGTATCTGTCCAGGTTGGAATCAGGTGTTCATTCCTGGTCTAAGCAGTGTGGCCAGGTGGGGGAGGCCTGTAGTTGAAACATGGCCTTCTTATTTTAGCTCATGGGTCTTTGTGTAGGCAGTCACTTATAAAAGTCTACCACTTCACCTGATATTTAAACATCTTTTTTTACTTGAAGTATAATTGACATACAATATTATATTAGTTGCAGGTGTATAACATAGTGATTTGAAATTTTTATACATTATGAAATGATCAGCATGCTGTCTAGCTACCATCTGTTGCATACAACATTATTACCATATTATTGCCTATATTCCCTATGCCGTTCATTACATTCCTATGACTTATTCATTTTATAACTAAAAGTTGATCTCTCTCTCTCTCTCTCTCACATCTTTATCCATTCACCTGCTGATGGACACTTAGCTTGCTTCCATCTCTTGACCATTGTCATTGTATGCTGCCCTGAACATTGGGATGCATATATCTTTTTGAATTAGTATTTTTTTCTTCAGATAAATACACAGAAGTGGAATTGCTGGATCATATGGTACTTTTCTTTTTAATTTTTTGAGGAACCGCAAAAGATTTTCCATAGTGGTTGTACCAATTTATATTCCCATCAGCAGTGCACAGGAGTTCCCCTTTCTCCACATCCTTACCAATGCTTGTTATCTCTCATCTTTTTGATGATAGCCATTCTGACAGGTGTGAAGTGATATCTCATTGTGGTTTTGATTTGCATTTCCCTGATGATTAGTGATGCTGAGCATCTTTTCATGTGCCTGTTGGCCATCTGTATGTCTTCTTTAGGAAAATCTCTATTCAGGTCCTCTGTCCATTTTTTAATTAGATTGTTTCTTTTGATATTGAGCAGTATGAATTCTTTAAATATTTTTAGATATCAACCCCTTATAAAATATATCATTTGCAAATATCTTCTCCCGTTCTGTGGGTTACCTGTTTGTTGTGTTGATGGTTTTCTTCACTGTGCAGAAGCTTTTTAGTTTGATATAGTCCCGTTTGTTTATTTTTGCTTTTGTTGTCCTTGTCTGAGGAGACGTATCTGAAAAAATATTGCTCAGACTGATGTCGAAGAGCTTACTGCCAGTTTTCTTCTAGGAGTTTTATGGTTTCAGGCCTTACATTGAAGTCTTTAATCCATTTTGAGTTGATTTTTGTCTATGGTGTAAGATAGGGGTCCAGTATCATTATTTTGCACGTGGCTGACCGGTTTTCCCAACACCATTTACTGAAGAGACTGTCTTTTCCACATTGTTGTAAATTAACTGACCATATACGCATGGGTTTGTTTTGGGGCTCTCTGTTCTGTTCCATTGATCTGTGTGTCTGTTTTTTGTGCCAGTGCCACGCTGTTTTGATTACTATAGCTTTGTGTATAGTTTGAAATCAGAGATAAACATCTTTAAGTTTATCACTTAGGACTGGGCTGAGATACACAACCAGTAATATCTATGAAAAAGATTTTCAGAAGAGTCCTAATTTTAATGTCTGTAAACCCTTCTGTGAAGTGTGCATATTAACTTTCAGGTTAAAATCCATCTATTTGCCCAAATCTCATATATTAAGGAATGTGCATACTTAGAATAAAGAGATTTCTATTACACACACATACTCCATCTAGTCCACAAGCTTTTACTAAGTTTTATGAAGCATTAGGTACTGTGCTAGGTGCTGGGGATAGAAAGACACTAAAAACCCGGGGTTGATTTTCCTTCTTTAAATTTAAAGAAGTTATGAAAGGCCTGTAGCTCATGCTTCTCAGCTTTTGCATCCAGTCAAACTCAAATATGGATAATCTAAGAGGATACTGAGACTGTGGGTGGTAAGGAAATAGAAAAGCCTCTTTGATTTGTGGTAACCATGTGTAACTATTAGGCCTGTGATGGTCGCGTACTAAGCCAATGAGCATAATGAGTACATTATTGAAACAAGGGTGGGATAAAGCAGTTTCTAGATTGGGTATAGAACTAGGGTCACAAATTCAGCTGCCTTCAGGGACTAAGCAGATAAGATAAACGTAGGAAGTGGGCAAAGCTTAAGACAATAGGGAGTTGTGGGGATTGTGGCATCTGGAGGGTGTCCCATAAATGAGTCCACATTCTATGACAGCAACAGCACAAGAACACCACCAGGAGGGCCAAGGACAGCATTTCTATGGGCCAAATTGAGCCTACAGGCTGCCAGTTTGAGGCTCCCATGGAAATGTTGTACAACGTGACCAGACCAGGCTAGTCAGTCAAAGGGAACACCAGACAATTGTTTCTGATCAACTATCCACATCGAGGGCACTGCCATTAACCGCTGAGTTCATTCACTCTGTCCAAACGCCGGTGCTTTGCCATACCTGGGGTGACAGGGTGGATTAGAAGTGCGTTAGATTAAGTGTGTTAGAGCTAACAGTGCACGTGTGGAATAGGTTACAGTTCATTTTCCTAAGTTGTAGGCTAGTTGCTAAGTTCAGAGCAGCAGAACGTAAACTTCCTGTCTGATTGGATGATTCAACATTTTCTTGATGAAGACAAGTCATTCTTCCGTCTTGAACATTTGCCCTATTGGGAAAAATCGAGAATTTCTCTTCAAAGCTTTTGAAAAAACCTAGATTTCTGCTTTCTTACTATCTCACTTTGATCGGGTTGCCTACAAGAGTCAGTCAGTACCACTTCTCCAGGTTCGGTGTTTCTTTCCTAAACCTGCTTATTTTCCTAATGTAAACTTATCTGACTGTGGAAATGACGCCAAAGAGCCTCGTGATCAAAGAAACCTTATTCAACACCACAGACAAGGGGATGTTTTGATTTTTTTTATAACACCAGTCATCTGACTTCCTGTCAGCTCTTTGTTCATTTCCTCTGTTGAGTATGCTCTTCAGTTCACACATCATCAGCTCTGAAATTCCAATGTGTAATGTATGATTTTTGTAGCTTGGAGTCTGCATGATATCTTTCTCCTGTCTAATCTCTCCACATACAGTTCTTAAAATGTCTGTCCCCCTCTGGTGTACTAAAGACCCTTATTGGGGTCCATATTCCTACCTCGGCTCCCTTAGGTGTCACCTTCAGAGTGGTGTCATAGAGTGGCGTTGATTTGCAGCCACATACTCCAGTGGCTTTCTCCATCATTCTTCCTTCTCTCACATTCTTCTGGTTTGATGGGATCTACATGGTCCTTCTGCTTTGACGAGCTCTCCTCCACCCTGGGAATGCCACCAAGGATAGAAGGGCCCTGGGGAAAAGTCCCTTGGCCTCCTTTGACTCATGACTTAAGCTCAAGGGGCAGAGGGAACACCTGAAGGCTCAGGTGTAGTCCAGCCTAAACCACAGGGCAGGAGACCAAAGAGGGATTGGGCAAGGCAGGGCTGGGTGCAGAGTGTGGGCTGATCTCCGGCTCCCTGCACCTTGGAGCTTGGGGGTCTGAACGATATGGCCATCCTTGTCAGAGTGAGTAGGAGATTCAGAAATTGGCTGTTCTGGGGCCAGCCCCGTGGCCAAGTGGTTAAGTTCGAGCACTCGGCTTCATCGGCCCAGGGTTTCGCCAGTTCGGATCCTGGGCGCGGACATGGCACTGCTCATCAGGCCATGCTGAGGCGACGTCCCATATGCCACAACTAGAAGGACCTATGACTAAAATATACAACTATATACTGGGGTGCTTTGGGGAGAAAAAGGAAAAATAAAATCTTTAAAAAAAAAAAGAAAAGAAATTGGCTGTTCTGGGACCATATTTAGCATGATCAACAGAGAGCTTCTCGTCCATTCTGAATAAAGGTGGTCAGGGGTATGATGGCCAAGGACTGGGTCCCAGAGAAAAATTGCTCTGAAATCTAGACACCCCTTCCCTTTGCAACCTGTACCTCACTGTGGACTGCAGAGGCCCACTGCCCTCCGCCCACGAATAACTGAAAACATAAATTTGTTTCCCTAAGGTCCTCCAAATTTCTTCTGCAGAAAAGCAAAAATCTGCCAAGGAAAAACAATGTCAATGAAAAAATTCTGAGCATTGTTTTTATTTCTTTGCTCCATTCTGTACTTTCTATTTTAAATTTTGAATTTCTAATACCAGAAGATCTAGAAATGGAAGTTGGCCAACTTTGCCCCCATGTTTCTCACTTAAAGAAAAAGTTCAGGGGCCACCCCCTGGTCGAGTGGTTAAGTTCTCGCACTCCGCTTCGGTGGCCCAGGGTTTCGCTGGTTCCGATCCTGGGCGCAGACATGGCACTGCTTGTCAGGCCACGCTGAGGCAGCGTCCCACATGCCACAACTAGAAGGACGCACAACTGGAATATACAGCTATGTACTGGGGGGCTTTGAGGAGAAGAAAAAAAGAAGATTGGCAACAGTTGTTAGGTCAGGTGCCAATCTTTAAAAAAAAAAGAAAAAGAAAAAGTTCAAAGAAACTTCTTTTAACTTCTCAGCTACCTCTGCTGATGAAGCTGCAGTGTTGGGGCTGGCTCACCTTGGCAGGTACAGACAGGCCATTTCCTTCCCCAACAAACACGCTGTGCAGACCTGCGCACACTGTGGAAGTGTTTGCTGGCGCATAGGTGGGTCAGTGGTGTCGTCTTTGTACAACAAAGGACTGTTTCTGGTTGTCACGTATTAGATGCCTCTGTGACCTTTAGAAAACTGGTGTAGTGATTGTCATAAAAAGGAGTGCTGGCCAATATTAGCATTGGCTCAGCTTGGATTGGATTTAGTTCCCTCTGGCCAGGAGACAGCCCTCCGCATGCATCCGCCAGTGCCTGGAACCACCCCTGCCTCCAGGAAGCAACGGGAGAGACAGAACCTGCTGCAAAGGACCTTCTGTGCTTGCTTCTCCCTCTGGGCCACTGCTCCTCCTCCCCACCAGCAGTTGCGTGATCCTCTAGGAAAGACAGTGTTAGAGTTTCTGTGGGTATTTATTTCTCATTGCATTCTTTTAAATGTATGTTTTGGGTGAATTTTATAGTGTACCTAAATTCATGGGTGTAGTTTATAAGTAGAGCTAATGTTTAACATGTACGTGTGTGTGCCTAAGCTGGTTTCGGCTGGCTGAGACCGCTGCCCTGGAGCTCCAGGTTTTCTTTTCAATTCTGTGAAAGGGAAAACGTTTCTAAAATCAGGCACTCACCTCCTCCTTCCCTTCTCTACCTCTTGCCATGAATTTCATCCTTCCTGACCCCTAATAGTCTATTTCAATGTTAAGAAGTGTGACTGTAAATTACTGTGGAGTCGCGTTGCATTATTTGATCAGTTTATTGTGTACATATTTTGCGGGGTAGTGTTGTGAGTCTCCTGTTTCACGGCACGCTCAGACTGTCAGACTAAAGACACAAAAAGACAAAGCAGCAGCCCTCTGTTCACTCACCCGCTCCCCGGTCGCTGTCAGGACAGTGTCAGCAGCTCACAGAAGCACGGCAAGCAGGAGAGGCGCTGGGTCTGAGGAGGGCTCTTGCGATGTAAGCAGCCCCGTCCCAGACATTCCGTGTGTACCCACTTCCTAACACATGTGACCCATACACCTCCCCGTGCCCAACTGTGGTGCTGGTGGACCAAAGGCATTTTGTTAGAATGTGAAATGAAATAAAAGTGGAAATTTTGCATTATTAGTCCACCTTGCAAAGGGTTGATTGAAGGGAAAAATATGAAAACAAGGAAGTGTCGACGAAAATAATCCATAACCAATCTATAAATGAAAATTTGGGTGAGTTTATTCTGAGCTTAAATTTTAGGATTATAACCTGGGAGGGTCTTTCCACAAAGGAACAGAGCACTCCAAAGAAGTGGGGGTACACAGGGCGGTTATATACCCTCAAAGAGGGTGTTTCACATATGATTGAAATGTCCCTCCCACAATAGTCACAAGATTGCCCTGTCGGCACAGCCCTTGATGGACACAGCAGGTAGTGGGTCTGCTGTCTTGGTGGGTGTAGCAGGAGGCAAGTCTATTGTCTCGAGCTGGGCGGTCACAGGTGAGCGCAGCAATCAGTTTCTAGCCTAAGGAAAGATGCTTAATCCTTAAGGAGACGCCAATGTTGGGAGGGGGTGGGAAGTTGCACCTTTATCTCAAGGGCCTTTGTTCTTGCCATAGGGAATCTCCAAAGCAGATATACGATGCATGCTCAACGGCCTTGGTCAGGCCCTTTTGGAAAGACAAGGTCAGGCTGAATTAGGTTTACACCAAATGGCTTCCTCATATATTACAATATATCCTATTACTTGCCATTTTTATTTGTCACTTCCCCCTTTTGATCTCTAATCTTTCGATAGAAAGCATTGATGACCAAAATATTGTCCCTCGGCGCCAGGGTGGTTGCTGCCTGACCTGGGTCCATCCTGTCCCTCGGTGCTAGGCTTTTATTTCATTTATTTGCCTAGTCATCCACGTTGGGGGAAATAGTGGACAATCATAGAGTTATATATATATTAACAGAGGAAGCACTTCATATGTCATGTAATTTCCAATTAATTTTAGATTGTTGCGCAAACATTGTATATGTGCTTTTCTATGACACTTCACATTTACATTGTATATGATTATAGAACAAGTACAGTAACAATAATAACTCAGCATTTTTAAAAGGATTAGTCTGAAATGAATTCTTAGTCATAGTCCCTATCAGAAAAGGACATTTGTCCAGGGTTATAAGACAGATAAACCATCTCAAGCTGTCGAACAATCATTACCCTAGTTTGTATGCTACTCTTACAACACTGAGTAAAAAAAACAACAATTAGTTTGACTATTATGACTAGTACAAGAATTCCAAGAGGTAGTAGAAATAGGAATTCCAATCTGGATCGGAAAAGGAAACTGATACCGGAAGGGAGCTAACCAAACAATTCAAGACTGGGTGTCGGATCGTGTAAGGTATCCACTTGCTTCTTCATGTGCTTTAGCAGAGATGACACATTGGAAGATTCATCATGTATAAAAGCACAGCATCCAGTCTGAATGATTGCATATGTACCACCTTGGGATGTAGTAAGAATATCTAAAGCCATTCTGTTTTGAAGGGCAGCCCTTCTCATTAAAGACATTTCAGTATTTAATAAGGCCATTCCTGCTTGACTATCATTAAGGGCTTCTTGAGTAAATTTAGTCAGAGATTCCATATGTAATAATGCCATCTTTTAGCTCCAAAGAAGGAGCAAATATAGCTGCAAATATAGCCATACCAGTGGAACACTGAACAAGCCCATCTGGCCTTAAAGAGAGGGAGGTTGGCAACAGGTTTTAACTCAGCCCGACTCCTTCCCTGCTTTTAAAGAAAACTCAGGGTGAAGTGTTTTAGCCATCCAGGCAGTAGCCAAGGCCAAAGATTTGTTCCACATAACCACTGAGTTCCATTAGGAGTCACTCGATAAATTCCTGGCCTTCAAGACCAGTCTGTTCCAAATTAATCACTTTAAGTACGATAGCATTTCAAACAAATTATAAAATAGGTATACAGCTTAAGCATAACAAATATTTAAATGAGGAGATAGAAGCTTGGGAATACAGGCCCGGTCCGGAGTCTTGGGACAGCTGTCTACAACAAATGTCGTCTTCTTCTCCTCCTGGTTTGGTCCTTTTCAACAGGGCTGCAAACAGTCTTATTTGATGTCTCTTTCAATAAATAAATTCTTCAGGTTACAGTCCAAGATCCTTAAGTTCTGGGAGCTCTGTGAAAGAATCCGCTACCAATCTTTCATTTTACTTTAAGTACCTCAATAAGACCGTGACAACAATGTAATATATCCCTTAAGCAAAGCTGGTTCATATATTTCTTCATCTAATTGCATAGGCTGTTTTATTATTATTTCAAAAGGAGACAGCCGATGTTTACAAAAAGTATAGATCTAAGATTAAGGAGCACTAGCACAAGAGCTTTTGGCCGTGAGAGAGTAAATGCTTCTGAAAGCTTGCCAATTAAGTTCTAGTTGTGCCATTAGTTTTACCAGTCCTGAGGATTGAGGATGGTTAGTGCAGTGGAAATGCTGCAATATTGGCCAAACATTACAAACAGGTTTGAGTTCCCCAGTCACTATGTAACTCAGTAGGAATTCCCCTAACAGGAATTATTCTCTCTAATAGTAATTTACCTACTGTTAAAGCCGTTGCTCTTCTGCAAGGAAAGGCCTCAATCCAATGTGAAAACATGCAAATCATTACCAAGATGTATTTATATCCTTGAGATGGTGGCATTTGGACAAAGTCCAATTGCCATACCTCAAAGGGTCCCTTAGGAAGGGGAAAGTGGCCTTGTGACCCATGGAGTGGGTTTCTTATTGGGCCCGAACCACATCTGCGAGGGGGTGTCAAAAATTCCCCCTTTTGACTGCCATATCTGTTTCTCTTGTTCTGTGGCAATTTCTTGAGCCTGTAGAAGGAAATCTTTTACTGGTTTAGCAGAGTTAACAGAAAGTAGCAGGCATTCTTGAGGCTAGACAGTGTAACATCTTCACTTACCATTTAAGTAAGACTCATTTGTAAACCAAATTAAAGAATAGAATGCAGTCGTGGTCTTCTCTCCCTTGTGATGTTGGAAGCAAGGTAACAAGGTTAATGGTTGGAGCAAATTATAAATTAGTTCCTGCGTCCAGGGAGCAGGCAGTCAAGAAGACTTCTAGATGTCAGAGTCAAAGCATCTTTTTGCAGCTTGAAACGTCTCTGATGATGTCATTGGGCATTCAGGTATATTTTGAGTGGCTTACAGCTTACACAGCAACAGATAGGAATCTCTCTTAAGTTTCTATCAAGTCGTTCAGCTTCAGTTTGCAAGGCTTCAGGAAAAAGAGCGTGTTCAATTCTCAATGATTCCAAATGAAAATGAGGGAAAAATTGAAAACAGTAGTTTGGAGGTTTGTAACCAGATATTTCAGTAGAAGAATTCAGGATGCAGTTCAGTTCACAGGTAGAAAAAGCCTCAAAGACAATTAACAGAACTAGGATCTAATATCCACAAATGCGTATTGTAATTTTTCACTGAAACAATTCTTCTCTCTAAAATCACCCTCATTTTTACCAAAGATAGTCAAGTTAAGACTAATTTTGGTTTGCCAAAATAAGTTTAGTTTCAAGAAACTTGGCCCAATTATTTACGTAAGTGCAGCAAGAATAGCAATTGATCATATAGGCTCTTAAACCTGCTTTTGCTGGAATTTTTTATGGGGAATCTCAGATTGAACTTTAAAGACTTCTCGAGGCCAGAAAAGCCAAGCCAAGGATTTGTGCCATCAGGTCTTGCCTGCAATGCCTTAGATTTGGGTGAATTTCTCTCCTTTCTCGAGATTCCCCAGAATATTTCGAGGTTCATTGCACCTGCCAGATAAGCAAGCCTCCTTACTTACCAGGTAAGATTGCTGGAATCTCTCTCTGTAAAGCAAGGTACCAGGCCCATATTTCCAAGCGGCTTTATTTCCAGAAAGTCAACCTTATTCCTCAAAGGCAGTATTGTCATATGTGAGTCTGTATCTTTCTCTCAAACATGACATTCCAGTCAAAGTTTTGGTAAGATAACAAATGTCCTGTTATAAGGAGAACAGATTCTTATTGAACTTATGCAAATAACTATATTGCCACGAAATAACCATACTCACTCACAAAGAGTTTCCAAATTCTGGAGGGATCAGGTAGGGAGAAAAAGATAAATGTTTCAGTTTTGCTCATAAAGGTATAATTTCACTAATTGCTGTAAGTCATAGTTAGCATAAGAGAAAAGATTTCCTTAAATCTGAGAAAACAAAACAACACATCAAAAACAATGTTTCAAACAAAAGTCGTAAAAAAAAATTATAATCATCCTCCGTTCATTCAGTCCTGCATACCCGGTTCTTGATCTTAATCTTCCGTTAGCAGTTTTATGAGGTCATCAGTTTCTCCATTAGATTTCCGTAATTTCTCACCCAGAATTCAGTCCTATGATCTGAAAGTTTATCAGAAAACTGTGTTCCAGAGTAAGCGTCAGAGTCCTTTCCATGAATCCCTCCGAAGACGAGACATATTTGCAAAAGCAAAGAGCATCAGAGTAAAACAACTGACTGTAAACAGCAAAAGACTTAAAAATGGCAATTGACAGAGAAACTTATTATTCCTGTGATATACAACACCTTAAACTAATAATTAGAATTATGACTGATAACCAGGACAGATCAGAATTTTAGGAATGTTATATAGTTTTCAAAACACTTATATCAATAACATTTACCCACGTAATACCAACTAAGAAAGATTATCATCACTTATCTGACAATGCTTCCAATGTAATTTAACAGACCAAATAAGCCTAATTAGTTTAGAATCTTCCACCTTATAGGAAGAGAGAGCAAATTTTCTCTGTGAAGTCTCAGGGGCCCTCTGAAAATCCTCAGAGAAATTCTCTTCCTTCATTCAGGTCCAAGGAAAACCTTTATTTAGGACTTGAATAATTTTTTTTTTTTTTTGAGAGAGAAGCTTGTCAAAAATATCAAAAGGTTTTAAAAACACTTATTTAAACAACGCTCACTGTGAAACAATGCTTAGGTATCAACAGCAAAAAAAAAAGCCTTAATAGAGAGACCTCTGTTTTTTTGCACCTAGGAAAATAGATACAACAAAACATAGATCTTTTGTAAACTTACTCAGAAGGAAAAACCCTTTATAATCTCGTTATCAAGAGCAGACTAAGAGTTTAAGAAAATTATCCTTTCAAGAGAGAGAGCCAAATTCTAATTTTTGTACCAGTTTACTTTTTTTCATATTAAAACCCATTTACTTAATTAGATTCATTTCAATCTTAACCAACTTGACCAGGTACAAAACTCTTTTCAGAATTTCTTTCACAAAACTTCTATAACTTTCTTTTTGCCTTCAGAATTTGTCCCATGCTTTCTTTCTTCCCTTCTAGTACATTAGGACAAATTTATCTTTCTTAACCAACCAAACAAAAATATTTCCATTCTTCATACCTTCTTTACTGAAAACTTACATTTTAACTTTCCTTGAATGCAGAGCTGTTTTCCTTATTAATTTCCAATAGCTTTAATTATATATGTTAATTAGAACTTTTAACCATTAACAGACCCTAGTAAACACTAAAAATGTAAGCAATTATGAATTGTCTTTTATATCAACATTCTAAACACTTCATAGTTTCTAGGAACACATCACTTTACAGTAAAAGACCCAAAGACTTTTAGCATCTCTGCAATAAAAACCAAAAGCAGATAAACTTAGATGTTTAGCAACGTTTGTTCTATCCAATCCAAAAATTACCCAGATACTCAGATTTTTATCACTTAACTTATCAGAACTCAAGATTGCTACCAAAAAGAATTTGGAAGCTGTTTTTTCCTCCACCCCCACCTTTTTTTTTCTTCAATCTTAGGAATTAGTGATGGGCTAGGTAGTAGTTCCTGGAGAGGGGAGATGATAATCCTTTTTGAGATAAAGGCACTGGGTGGAATCTGAACTGCCTCTAGAGCAGTATTTCCAGTCTTGCAAGGATTTTCTAAGGACAGTTGCTCTTGATTCCCCAGAAACTGGGTTGTAACTCAAATTACATTCCAGGTTGATCTACCTGTCCAACAGCATCACAAAAGCACAGAGAAACCCAAGTTTTTGATTTTACAGAAGGTCCAGGTTCTGGTCAGGTCCAGCCTGAACTTAACCTCGACTTGGTGACAACAGAAGAGATGATGAGCAAAACAGACAAAGAAAAGAAGAGATCAGAGCTCACCCTCATGGCCTCTTCCAGAGGGTTATCAAGATAAGAGTCACACAACAGTTTCTATGCTGGGCACACAACCCCAGCAGGACAGTTCACAGAATAAATCACAGGTCTCCTACCCTTATAACTGACTCAGTAGGTGACTAAAATACTCAATGAGTCAACTGTCAAGAGAGGGCACCCCACTTAGGGTTGCTGGGGTGATCGGGCCCAGAAACCCAAAGTTGGGGCTCCCAGGGGTGGATCCTTTGACTCTTTAAAGATTTCTTTGTTTCCTGGCTGCAAAGCTCAAAAGGAGACGAAAATGGCCATTGTAACTCTAAGAGAGAGGAAGACATTTGGGTTAGTTCTATTCAGAAAAACCTTTTGTAAGCGCTTACTTTAAGTCAATGGAATAGAGCTCTTTAGAAAAGAAGAAGGAGATGAGCTCTGAGATTCCAAAGGCAGCTGCAGAGGAGATGGAAGGGATAAGTGGGCTGGGACGGTTTCTGACTTCTTATCCTTTTTTTAATTCAGATACAGTCTTTGCCAATTTACAGTTAGTCTCCTGTAAAGAATTCACTTTATCATTATTACGTTTTGAAGCCTCTAAATGCCAATCATAATAAGCTTCCCATTCTTTTGCTTTAGTTTTAGAGCCGGCTCTTTCTACTTGTGCGTGCAAATACAGTAGCTTTGAGATATCGAACGTTCCCCACTTTGGCCACTTAAGTCATTCTTACTTAGTCCTTCCCATTTTGTTAGATACTTGCAAGCATTGTTTCCATACAGGAAACCAGCTGGAGTTCCATTGGGAGGTTGTCCATCCGGGAGCTGGCCGGCTTTAAAAGCACGGTTTTCCCATTTTCTTTTTGCTTGTCTGTTTTTTTTTTTTTTAAAATAAAGTCTGAACAACTTCTAAGGACAGTGTAGTGGGTCAGAAGTGTGCTGCTTGTGAGTGTTACTCCCTATAGAAAGGTCGTAAACACTCTCTTATGTGCCTCGGTTTTTCCTCCGGCGGTCTAAAACCACCGTGGGTCTCGGAAGCGTGGGTGACCAGCCCTTATGTGCGCGTCCCAGGACGAGCCTGTAATTAATTACATGAATGAGAGTGGAGTTCCCTATGGGACTGCTGCGCGTCGCGAGGATTGATCCTCTGACACTCCCGCTGAGGTCCTTAGTCACCTAAGGGCGCCTTTTGGTAAAGGCCGGGAGGAGCAAGTGTCCCTTTTCTTCAGAGCTGAACACGTTCAGTCTCTCATTTCTCTATCAAGCAGTTTGTTCAGACCCTATAAACACAATTCTTTCCAATTTAAAGCCAAATTAAAAGGACAACCAACCCAGCTCACTCCAAGCTCCTCTAAGCTCCCACAGCTTAGGAATTCTCTCCAGGTTTTTCTCCACCTAGGAAATGTACCGGTACCCCTCAAAACCTCTAGTCTTAAGACCTTACCCAGCTCATATAAACTCTTGGACCGTCAACTTAAAATAAGGAGGTCCAGGTTTCAGGAGAACTCATCAAGGTCACCCGAAGAATGCAGTGATCCGGGGGGCTCAATGGGCCCTTATTGGTACCGAATGCCGGTTCAGTGTAGATTCCAGGTGGCCTCCGGTGGGTTTCTCTGAAATCCTGCTGACTACGCCAAGAACTGTCGACGAAAATAATCCATAACCAATCTATAAATGAAAATTTGGGTGAGTTTATTCTGAGCTTAAATCTTAGGATTATAACCCAGGAGAGTCTTTCCACAAAGGAACAGAGCACTCCAAAGAAGTCGGGGTACACAGGGCAGTTATATACCCTCAAAGAGGGTGTTTCACATATGATTGAAATGTCCTTCCCACAACAGTCACAAGATTGCCCTGTCTGCACAGCGCTTGATGGACACAGCAGGTAGTGGGTCGGCTATCTTGGTGGGCGTAGCAGGAGGCAAGTCTATTGTCTCGAGCTGGGTGGTCACAGGTGAACGCAGCAATCAGTGTCTAGCCTAAGGAAAGATACTTAATCCTTAAGGAGACACCAACATTGGGAGGGGGAGGGAAGTTGCACCTTTATCTCAAGGACCTTTGTTCTTGCCATAGGGAATCTCCAAAGCAGATATACGATGCATGCTCAATGGCCTTGGTCAGGCCCTTTTGGAAAGACAAGGTCAGGCTGAATTAGGTTTACACCAAATGGCTTCCTCATATATTCCAATATATCCTATTACTTGTCATTTTTATTTGTCAGAAGTTTCATGAGAGAATTTGAGGAGTTCTGTATTTGAGGAATACTCTTTTAAAGTGTGGTTTTGGGTATGTTTTTCGCACTTTCTCTAGACTTTTTGTTGCGTCTTATAATTCATCCACATGATGGTGGGGGTGGGGGTGGGGGCTGTGGAAAGCTGTGCCCAGAAAGTTCTTGCTAGTCCTTCCTTTTCGGACTCCAGGGGCTGCCTGACATGGGTTGGATGGGGCCTGCTCAGTGAGGCTCCCTCCCAGCCTTGCAGCTGTGGGGATGCAGAAGGCAACCCTTGGCCCCTTAGCATCCAACACTGATAAGACGCAAATTCCGCTTCCAAGAGCCACTCCCCTAGCCCCGTGGAGGCCATTGTGTGGCCATGGCAGGCAGAGTATGACACTGGACCTCAGGGAAAAAGTCACCAGCTTGTCATATGGCAAGATCGTCAAGCATGTTTTGGTGCACAACATGCTGATGTCCTGCGTGAACTTCAAAATTGACCCTCAAATCAATCAAGGATTACCAGTTGAGTATTGGTTGAGTAGCCAGCGTCCCCTGAGTATTAATTGATGTTTACCCTGCTTTCATCTCCTCCAGACTCTCTTCTCCACCTATAGTGCTGTCATTTGATTATTTGTTGGTAAAATTTTTCCCTCCTACTCGAATGTAAACTCCGTAAGTGCAAGCACCTTGTTTCCAGCGTCTAGAACACTACCTGGTGTCTGGGGGGACCTCTGTGAATATTTGTTGAATGAGTGAATGAATGAAGCACAAAGCCAATGCCCTTGTTCTCACAAGAGCTGAGGAGAGAAAATCCCATCCGTAAACATGGAGCTGATGCGCAGCATGCATGTCCGTCTTTAGGCTGCGTGGGAACCGGTCAGAGGAGAGTTCTAAGGAGAAGGCTGTTGGGGCTCGTAAGAGGGGGGCTTCCTTATGGGCTTGGGTAGTTAGGGTGGGTAACCATCCTCAGATGTAAACTCTGGGACAAAAGCATTTTACTGCCAGAGTGTTACCGAATCTGAAGTGAGTTCGCCCACCCATTGCGCAGCAAGCCAATCTCTGACACCGGGGGTGATGGAAGAAAGTAGGAACTTTATTTTTGCACAGCGCTGAGCAAGGAGAGAGGGCAGCTAACACTGAAATCCCAAACTCCCCGAAAAGCTAAAAGGAAGGGTTTTTATTTGGGGCTTTAGGTAGGGGAGGGGGAGCTCGTGACCTTGCAGGTCAGCAGCTTTCCCACCAGCCCGTATATCTTTGTGGGGAGGAGATGGTCCAGGTGCTTGTCCTTGATGGTGTCTGTCTCCATGGAGGATAGCGGATTCTGGAGACGGGAAGCCAGAGAGTAAGCAGGGAATGAGTGTTTTGGTTTTAACCCCATATATGCTGGGTTTAATGTGGGGAAACTGATACCAGGGTCGGTATCAAGAGGAAGGAGAAGAATCCTTTGTTTCTCGAGTGGAGCTCTTCCACTTACTAGGCTGGAGGCAGCGTGACACTATGGAAAGGCAAATTCAGTTTAGGAGCCTGGAGGTCCTGTCTCAGCTTTCCCACGAATACTTAAGGGCCTTAGCATGGCCCTAGAATTTCTGGGACTTTGAAAGTAAAGGACAGCCAAGATTGCCCAACAGCCCTTCCAGTGCCAACATGTGCTGATCTGTCGATGCCCAGTTTTCATAGCTTGCATGTGTTTATAAGGGCGAAGGAGAGGCAGCTTCCCTGAGCCTGCCTTACTTGCCTCAAAGGCGTCTGAACCAAATTTCAAGCGTTGATGCAGTACTGACTCCCTTGGTGCCGTCTTCTCTCGCTCTGGCATGTCTTCCCACAGCTAACCTTTCACCCACCGCTTTGCCTTCTGGAAGCCCCACTCCAGTGTGAGCAGCAGGGTGCCCCTCCCACTCCTGATTCTTCCTGAGGCCATTACTTCCCTGCAGGATCTTTGCGTTCTGGCTGCCGTGCTCCCACACACCGCACCACCAGGAGATGGGAAGTGGTGCAGGCGCTCTCTTCTCCCTGCCAGTGTGGAAAGAGTGGCCCTCCTTTGCCATCTCTGTTCCCTAACAATAGCAGCTTCTTTTGTTCCTAACGGCATGCTTCTATTGGTCATGATAGTGAAAGTTGGTGTATATTGTGTCAGGAACTGTTCCAAGTGCTTTCATGTACTAACTCATTGAATTCTCTAACACAACTACAAGATAAGATTAATACCATAATCTTCATTTTACAAATGAGGAAACTGAGGCCCAAAACAGTCAAGTCACATGGCTAAGGTGGCCCTATTAATAACTAATAGAGCCGGGATTAAGTCTAGGCCACTGGGATCCAGAGCCTGGATGTTGTGGAATCCATTAGTGGGTGATGAAGGCAGCGTAGGGAGTTGTGGTCAGCAGATATTTGTAGATGAAATAGAGCAGAACTGAACAGAATGGGATAAATAGAATAGAGTAAAAATTGCTAACTGGAAGAATTATTTTTGCAAAACCCTTGTTTTATTTCGATCATGTATGTTTTTTAGTGTACACTGTATTTTGTCACAAAATGTACTTTTTTTTTATTGCGTTAATGATAGGTTACAATCCTGTGAAATTTCAGTTTACATTAATGTTTGTCATTCGTGTCGTAGGTGCACCACTTCACCCTTTGTGCCCACCCCCCACCCCACCTTTCCCCTGGTAGCCACTAATCTGTTCTCTTTGTCCACATTTTTAAATTCCTCATATGAGTGGAGTCATACAGAGATTATCCTTCTCTAACTGGCTTATTTCACTTAAGATAATTCCCTCAAGGTCCATCCATGTTATTGTAAATGGAATGATTTTGTTCTGTTTTGCAGCTGAGTAGTATTCCATTGTATATATGTACCACATCTTCTTTATCCAATCATCTGTTGATGGGCACTTAGGTTGCTTCCATGTCTTGGCTCCTGTGAATAGTGCTGCAATGGATATGGGTGTACAGCTATCTCTTTGAGATCCTATTTCCAATTGGTGTGGATATGTACCAAGAAGTGGGAGGGATGTTTCCATTTTTTTTAAAGTTTTCATTCTCTTTCATTCCCTCTTTGACTCTCTTTGCTCAATGTCTGCCCTTTATAATCCTCTGAAACTGTCCTGGCAAAGGTCACCTATATCTTTGGAAATGTTGCCAAATCCAGTGGTCATGTTTCCACCTTGTGTTACATGACCTCTCGGTGGCATTTAGCACTCTACCATTTCCTTCATGAAACTCTGTCTTCCTTGGCCTTGTGCCTGGTTTTCCACTCACCTTCCTAACCATCTTCTTAGCCTTTTTCACTGCCTCCCACCCCTATGAATTTGGTACACTACAGGACTCTATTCCAAGCAAGCCTTTGGCTCACACTTGGTGTCCCTGATACTGAACTTCTTAATCTCATGTTCCTGTGCCCGATGCCCCATAAGCCAAACACTGAGACATCAGTGCTTGGAGATAGAGAAAGCTTTATTCAAATTGGCCAAAACAAGAAGATGGGAGCATGGGTTTGCTCAAATCCACCTTAAGAGAAGAAAGCAGGGAGTTTTATAAGAGCTAAGGGGCTGGGCAGGAGGAGCTTCAGAGGAACAAAGGTCCCTCATGATAAGCCCCTGGGCAATCTGACTTCTGGGTGTCAATGGCTGCTGGGCGCTGGCCATCTGTTGGTCACAACCTCATGGAAGGCATTCTCTTTCTTCTGCAAGACAAGCTCACAAATGCTTATGACCCAAGTCACTCCTCAAGTTAAACAAGAAAACAGCACATTGACAAGGTTCACCTATGTCTGTGTTGGGATCAAGGTTGGAAGGCAATCGTGTTCTTATTGGATATCTGCAGTAACTCACAGGTACCCGGTTTCATCCCTGCAGGGTGACCTCATCCCGTCCCTTCTGGCCACTCCTGTTCTCTAGATTTCTCATAGGCTTCAAATTCATTTGCTCCTGAGACGCCTAGAACTCCACGTGTCCACTCTGACATTCCTATCCCCTACCCCCTGCTAAACGCGCTCCCCGCAAGCCTGCTCCTCCCTGACGTGTACTGCCTCTACCATCTTCCCCAGCAAGGCTCTGGGAGTGAGCTGAGAGGACTACCTCTTTCTCACACCCACGTCTAATTGTTCTCTAGGTGTTACCAACTCTGCTTCCTAAACATCTCTCAAGTATGCCCATTTTCTTCATTCCTATGGCCATTGGTCTGATTCAGACCTCCATTTTCTTACCTATTGAGAAGTCTCTTAACTGGCATCTGCAGGTGTTTTTTTGTTGGGTTTTTTTTTGAGGATGATTAGCCCTAAGCTAACTGCTGCCAATCCTCCTCTTTTTGCTGAGGAAGACTGGCCCTGAGCTAACGTCCGTGCCCATCTTCCTCTACTATATATGTGGGATGCCTACCACAGCATGGCGTGCCAAGTGGTGCCATGTCTGCACCCAGGATCCGAACTGGCAAACCTCGGGCCACCCAAACGGAACATGCACACTTAACTGCTGCGCCACCAGGCCAGCCCCTGCAGGTGTTTTATATACAATATCCTTATGTGAATAAAATATAGGAGGCCGCAAAATCTCCCATGTCATTTTAAAGGTAACAACCTGAGAAGTGCTTTCCAGAAATCTCATGTAAATGCAGTGCAGTAAGGATTTTCCCAGTACCTCCCTTATGCCTCGCACCAGGCTGGGCCAGGGAATGCTAAGCTCTGTAAGTCAGTCTTTCCCTAAGGACATCACAAACCAATGGAGGGGCCTGGCACATAAATGCTTATGAAATAAATGCATTTTATTGTGGCTAGTGCCACACAAAAGACTGGATGCCTGCCCTGAGGAATTTCTGTCTTCCTTTCCACTGTCAGAGAATTCTTAGGTTAGACAAAGAAATCTCAGATGGGTCACTGAATGGGGACAAAACAAACCTGCCCAAAGGAACGGTTTAATCAGATAGCCATGCCTTACCTGATATGCCTTACTTTGAAGAAAATCATGCCTTACTTTGACTTATTTCTCTCCGAACAAATTTTTTTTTAATTACATCACTAATGAAATTGAGGTTTCCAACTCAGTTGTTCTATTTCTTTGAATGATTCTAAAGTGGTTTAAAATGTTGTCAGTGGATAAACACTCCTTGCAGGAAATGCAAAAGTTGTCATTATTTAAGGTGGTCTGGTTCTCAGAAAGCTAAAAAGAGCTCAAGAAGCAAGGTGAGCCCAGGAGCTTTAAGGAGCTGCCAAGCAATAGTTGTTTGCATGTATTTCCTTCTTCTGTTGTTGTTTTCTTGTTAGCTGCTCTCTTAAGATTGCTACAGGATATTGACTCTTACTTTAGGTGGTCCTACATTTAATGAGTTCAATCGCTGTCCAAGGTTTGGGGTTCTTAATGGATGAAATACTCAATTACATAATTGTTCACTTCCTAAGCTGTGGGTGGAGGATAAAGGACCCGGAATGCAGAGGCTGCACAGACCGGATGTCTGACCTGGAGCTGGTGCTGGCTGGTTGCTTAACTGCCTGCTTCTCATCTCTCCCCTCTCTGCCTTCTAGGATGGTAGTGCTCCCTATGCGGCCAGGTACGTGGGCTCCATGGTGGCCGATGTACACCGCACGCTGGTCTATGGAGGCATCTTCCTGTACCCAGCGAACCAGAAAAGTCCTAAGGGCAAGGTAATTCTCCTTTGTCCACGGCTGTATCCGGTCAGTGAGTCAGTCTGGGTTCCCTTTCTCTTCATGCCTGCTTTTTGGCTACCGCCCTGGCCTTGGCAAGTCTGTCTGTGAGTGTGCAGGCGGACGGGAAATGAGGTATATTTCCCACTGGTGAAATTTGAGAGTGCGGTAGAAGGTTTGGAGAAGAAGAATGAGTTGTCATTGGCGATTTTCCCTGGACTTCACTCCCAGAAGCCAGGATCCCCTGTGAGCCACCTCTGTCCATCTCCCACTTCCCACACATTGTGTCTGGCTTTTAGCTTCAACACCAACTGATTTTGGATCATAGACCCCTTTGAGAATCTAATGAAACTTATGGACCCACTTCGCAGGAGAAAATGTGCATAACCATACACATCACACACGTTTTCAGAGGTTCCCATGTGCTCTGAAATCCACCCAAGAATCCCCTCGAGAGTTCCAAGTTCCAGAATGAGAGCTTCTGCTCAGAACTCAGTCAGTGTTTCTGGAAAGGTGGCTCCTGGAAGATCTCACTGCAACTTTGTGACACGAAACCAGAAGCACTTGTGTTGTCAGGTGGGACCCGTGTGATCCCAGTGCATCTGTCTTGAACAGGCCCTCTCACGGAAGCGTGTCTGATTTTTAGCCAGTCTCAGAAATCCTGGGTAAGTAGGCAAATCAAAGCACAGACCTGCTACATCCCTGACACTCCCGCTACTAGCCACAGGGATACAAGTCTGTCGGGGTGGGCGAGGTGAAGGGCTGGGACGCCAGATTCAAAGGCACGCTAAGAAATCTAACAGCACGTGAGACCAGGGAGAAGATATGCGGACTGGTATCAGGCCTGTCTCTTCGTGGGGGTGTTAAGCTCCTGTGTGTTAACCTCTTGAACTGAGAGTCACCGAAACGTCTGCAGGAGAGGGGCTGGAGGAAAGAAAAGTGCTAAGGAGTATTAAATGAGATCAAGTAGAAGATATGGAAATTCTTAAATAGAACCACGCTTGCCATGTACTCAGTTCCAACAGGGAGAATAGTAACACTAGTTATTACTAATTATTAAAGTGATTTACAATGACTCACAAAATATCCACATATAATTTCATATACATGTCCATAAGCATGTATAATTCCATATATAGATCTATATTCCCAACACTATAACCACCACCCATATTGGAAACACCATTGGTTCCTGATCTCCGTGTTTTAGCTCTCATGGTCTCTGACCACATCCGGGTGTGGGTGTGGGCAGGTGTGTACGCCTCTCCTCCTGTGTGTGCTTGTCTCTATAGCCATTTAGATCTTAATTGCAGAAGAAAATAGATCAAATGGCCCGCAGGCCAAGGCACCCCAGAGCCCTCGGCTTTGTGTTTTAAGGTGAGTTTACCACCACAATGGCATCGTAAAGTCAGCGCACACCTTGGCTCCAAGGCAAGCTCTATGTGAGGATACTGTGCTTTTCTTTTTCTCCCTGAATCGTTATGATACAAACAAAGGCTAATTGGTTACAATCTGAGACTTTATTGTCTGACACCCCAAATGCCCTGCCCTCCAGCCCCCAAGGCAAGGGAAAGGAAAGAAAAGAGCCAAGCTCTACAAGATGCAGGTCAGAGTTCCCCTGGCCAGCCTGTTCAGGACAGCATGGCCTCCAGTGTCCCTCCTGTGGACAATCAGGGACAAAACGAGCTGACCCAAGTGTGCCCACATGCAGTGGGGCTTCTCTGCGCCCTTCCAGGCTGCCCATCACTCTAAGAGCTGGAGGTCCGGGGTGAAGGCCTCATACACTGTTTTACCAAGTGGCAGTAAATGCCCCTACTCTCTCCTGCATGCCTGGCCCTCCACCTAGACCAGAGATAGTTTGTTCCTCTCCTTGACATTACAATAATTTAAAAATCAGCAGAAGATATGACTGTCTCTCAAAGTGGTTTAAACATACCTTCAAAATGGATTTGAAGAAAAGAATGAGAAAGAAAGGCTGCACAGAGCTGGGTCAACCACACTGTAAACTGCTTACAAAAAAGGGACCTTTTTTAAAAAAAATTCCTGCTTTTGCACCTATGGGGGAAGGAAGAAGATGGTATGATATTGATCAGAGCATGCAGCTAGACCGTCCCCCTGAATCTAATGTGATGTGTGAGTGTGTGTCTGGTGGGGGTTGCACTGGGGAGCCACAACATAATCACAGAAATATACCCAAAAAGGACATCACTCCAGCCCAAATCAATTCGACTCACCATGTACTCTCTGGAGACAGGGCGGACACATGCTGGTTCTCATAGGGCCTTTTAGAAAAGGCATTCCTTCCTCAGAGCAGGCTCAGCCCTGGGTCCATGTGCACAGCTTGCTGAGCAGGCTGCAGGCTGATCTTACCTCCCATTCCTGCCCTCTACTGGCAGCCCTCATGCATGGTATGCAGTAGCCTTGTTGGGACACTTTCTTTGTGTCAGGCAGGACTGGGAATGGAGAAGTCACAATGACCAATGCAGACATCACCCTCCCTGCCCTCAAGGGACAGCCTCCCTGCTCTCAAGGGACAGCGTCTAAGGAGGAAGGAAGATGTTAAGCAAACCTCAGTGTCCTGACTGTCGTGAAAGGGGAAGCGCAGGATGCTGTGGGAGTGCAAGCAACTGGAGTTAATTAGTCTAAGGGGCCAAAAGAAAAGGCCACTTAACCACTAGCAAACTATTTAGCCAAGTCGACACTTGAGATGTGGAGTTCCTCCCCACAATCCTAGACACTGGTTATCCTGAAAGACCACCTAGCCCACTTAAGAGACCACCTCAAGAGACCACCACTCTTGAGGTGACCCTCGCTCCCATAGGCTTGACTCCTTTCTAGCCATAAGGCCTCACAGATGGAGGCTCCTGACCAGGCCTGCAGAATCAGGTCACCCCGCTGCTGAACCAACAAGAGCTAAGTACATAGATTTCATCCTCCCAAATGAGGAGGCAGGTCTCTCATAAGCACCAGGGTCACACCAGACAGGTGGATGCCCACCAGCAGTGCCCCCAAACGCATATAAGATGAGCATCAGCTGACGCATCCGGCCTTCTGGAGGGTCCAGATCTCAAGCAGCCCACTCTGCTGAGCTGCACGAGACTGCTCAGGCTAGCGAGACGGACAGAAGTTCAGCAGTTGGAATTCCTTGTCGAGCTTTAGGGGCACGGCTCGGGATTTTTGGCAACTTGGCAAAACTTGACCACCTGCTCCGTTTTCCCACAGCTCCGGCTCCTGTACGAGTGCAATCCTGTGGCCTACATCATCGAGCAGGCGGGAGGCCTGGCCACCACAGGCACCCAGCCCGTGCTGGATGTGAAGCCCGAGGCCATCCACCAACGAGTGCCTCTTATTCTGGGGTCCCCGGATGACGTGCAGGAGTATCTCACCTGTGTACAGAAAAACCAGGCAGGCAGGTAGTGAGTTTGATCCTGCAAACCCTCTTCTCTCTGTCTTGTGCCTTGTATTAAGGACCCTAAATGAGTGATGAGCGGAAGCAGTGGGCTGAGCGACTAAAGGCAAAGCCACCGAGTCACAAACAGAAGAGCAGGAAACTGCTCAGGGCAGGGCTAGGACCCAGAGGCGAAGCTGTGTCAGCGTAAGGGCTAAAAATAAAACCTGTGTGTGAAAAGAACAGCTTTGATTTGTCTTCTGTCATGAACATCGGCAAATAGGGTTGTAATTCTGTCTGCCAACCCAAGTCATTGGCAGCTATCTCCATGTGGGCAAAAAGTATAGAGATCAGTTAAGAATTTGACTTGATTGGCTTAAAATTTGAACCTAGTGTCTTATCCTGTAGTGATAAATTTCCTTTCTCATGAAATAGATACATACATTTAACCTATATATTTATTTGAATATATATTTATATACATTTAAATGGCTGACAATTTCTTAGAAGAGTTTTTGTCTTATTTTGGATGTTTTCAGGTAGAAATCTCATGGCTATTAAACTCTAAAATTTTGGATTGAGTCTTTTTTAGGAGCAATAACTTGGATGACCATAACTTTCAATGGAAAAATGTGGTCCCCTATTGACAAAGCTATATACTAAATGGAATTAATATTTAAAAATTAATATCTACTTTTCTCAACTCCTTAACTTTGCATTTTCATTTTTGGGGGAAATGTCTAATCTACCCTAGGCCCTAACCAGAAGGCACTAGTTAAATAACTCTTCATTTGTCCAAATTATGTCAAGATTGGGAAGGGAGTGGCATATGCATCAGAAATCTCACTGTTTTAACAAGAATTGCTACATATGAATAGGAGCCTGGAGGCCAAAAATCCTTAATGCAATATTGACAAATCAATACCGAAGTATTTAAAACAAAGATACATCAGGACAGAGTCAGGCTTAACCCAGAAATTCAAGAACGGTTCAGCATTACAAAGTCCATTAGGGGCTGGCCCAGTGGCGCAGCAGTTAAGTGGGCACGTTCTGCTTCAGTGGCCCAGGGTTCGCTGGTTTGGATCCCAGGTGCGGACATGGCACTGCTTGGCAAGCCATGCTGTGGTAGGCGTCCCACATATAAAAATGTAGAGGAATATGGGCACGGATGTGAGCTCAGGGCCAGCCTTCCTCAGCAAAAAGGAGGATTGGCGGCAGTTAGTTCACGGCTAATCTTCCTCAAAAAAAAAAAAAAAAGTCCATTAAAGTGAGGCATTAGATCAAGGGAAAAGGCAGCAGTGTGGAGGCGGAGCTGGAGAAGCCTTGGGAGGAAGCAAGGCTCTCCTTTCCCAATGGAGCTTTGGGCAGATTTCAACCTGGGTGTAATTCGGTAATCACATTGTTCCTCAGTCCACCATGGCTTGGCAGCAGTGACAGAAGCCGCACAATTATAATGCATAATTGAAAAATTTTCGTTCTCCCAAAAAGGAACAAAGATTTTCTTTTTCTAGGATAAATTCTGATTCTAGCCAATGGGCTGGTAATACTTTATTAGACACTTCTTCTGAAACTTACATCTGAAAGAGTCAACCTGAAACGTTTACTTCAAAATCTCTTATAAATACCTTGATTTGGTGAGTTTACAGCACATAGTCTAAAGACTACACAGCCAGGAGAAGGATTTGTTGGCAACAAAGCTGAGCGATAGCACCTTCAGTCATGGTACATGTTGCTTTGATGAATGTGGTGGACGCCCAGGGAAAGATCCATTCACCATTCTTATGTGTTCTTATTCAAGCTGAGACCCTGGTTCCCTCATATCAAATCCAAGAACTGGGAACTAGGGGATAGCATGGGACTCTCATTCCTTTCTCAGAGGTTACATATCAGAGGTTGGGGGGCGTCAGTGCAATGGTGCCTTGGTGACTAATGCTTCCCTAAGCAGGGTCCGGAAAGACCATGGGTTGGGATCTCTGGATTCAGCGATCTGAGAACCCCTCTCCACTCGGTTTCTCATTCTCTCCTGATTGCCTTCCCAGTTTAGATGCTTGTGTGTGTCTTAGGGAGAATCCAATTGTTCTTTCCATTTTCGAGCATTCCCCAGAAGTACACTGTGCAGGTCTGGACCCGCTTGGAGAAGACGGGAGATCATCCACTGGGTTTCTGTTGTCCTTCGGGCAGATGGGTTTCAGCAACTGGGAGGCAGATCCCTTATCACGTCAGAAGGAGAAAAGCCACATGATCATTTAAATAGATGCTTTTAAAAATGAGAAGAAAACATACTGCTTCAAATCCATGGGGAAAGAATGACTGGCGTCTGAATAACTAGCTAGTCACTTGGGGAAAGAAAATAAAACTAGGTCCCCAAAGCATATTGCAGATGGATCCAGAATTAAACATAAAAAAGTATAACTATAAAAGTTACAAAAAGGGGCTGGCCCCATGGCCAACTGGTTAAGTTTGCTCACTCCGCCTCAGCGGCCCAGGGTTTTGCCGGTTCGGATCCTGGGCGCAGACCTAGTGCTGCTCATCAGGCCGTGCTGAGGCGGCATCCCACCTAGCAGAACTAGAAGGACCTGCAACTAGAATATACAACTATGTACTGGGGGGCTTTGGGGAGAAGAAGAAGAAGAAAAAAAGAAGATTGGCAACAGATGTTAGCTCAGGTACCAATCTTTAAAAAAACATTACAAAAAGATAAAGGCAAATATATTTATGACCTTAAACGGGACCAAAAGACACAAAGCAAAAATTTAAAGGAAAGATAGGAGTGATTATATCAAAATAAAAACGCACCGAAAAGTTAAAAGATGATAGATGAGGAGAAAATATTTGTAACATATAACAAAAAAACGCATATCAAGAATCATACATATTAAGAGGAAAAAGATAAACTATCCATGGAGAAATAAACCAAGAATATAAAGCTGCAATTTGCAGAAGAGAAAATTCAAATAGTCATAAACATGTGAAAAGATGGTTAGCCCCCCTGATGATCAGGGAGATGAAAGTGAAATGGCATGTCACTGCTCACAGATCAGAGTGACAAAAAACAACAAGACTGACCCAATAGTCCTACATGTTGGTGTACACAGAAGCCTTTATTAGCCTTCCTAAAATTGTGTTGTTTGTAATAGCGAAAAGGTGAGAGCGATTTAACTGTCCAGCAGTGGGGCTGGTTGATCTGTGGAAAGCTATGCAGCAATCTGCATAAGTTGGGACTTACAAACCCGCTCCAGACTTTTATGAAACGGAAGTAAATACCTTCCACAGTTTTATCCAAAGCCATTTTTAACTTTAAAATTGACCAATGCAGAAAGAACGAACTATGTTAGCTGACACCCTAAGGCCTTTTGCTTCCTTCTAACCTGATGATAATTAACATGTTCTTTACACTCTGGTTTCATTGTTGTCTGTCATTTCTTCACAAATTTATTGTTTCTTTGTTGAAAAGGTATAAAAGCTTTCAGCTCTGGTCACTTCTTTTGGTCTTCCTTCTGTTGTGAAGGCCCCCATGTACGTATAACAAAATCAATAAAACCAGTATGCTGTTTTCCTGTTAATCTGTCTTTTATCAATAGTTTAATTCTCAGGCCAGGCCAGAGATCCTAAGAGAGTAGAGGAGGATTTTTTCTCCCCTACATGCCCACTCACATTATCAAGAGAAATCTTCTTTACTTAAAGTTAACTGACTGTAAATGTTAATGACTTCTGCAGAGTAACTTCAGAGCAACCTCTAGTGTTTGACTGGAAGAATTGGGCGCCTCGGCTCTGGTGTAAACCCTGAGAGTTGCTGACTTTTTTTCCTTTTGCAATGCGAGTGCCTGACTTAAGCTTTGATTGCTGAGGCCTCCTCTTCAAAAACGGCATCCGCTTCTACGGCCATCTCGAATAAACACATTGGCAGCCACAGGACTGGATAAAGAGCCAGCTGCCTCCCTGCACTGAGGCACCTTTGTTTTAGAGATCCTGGTTGATTTCAATAACTGACCATTTGGGCCACTTGTTTTTTCTCTTCCTGTGCTTTAAATTCCTGCTCTTATGTTTGAAATTTATCGATAAAGAATGAGCCTGTGAAACCTGGGCCCCCCACCTTCGACCCCGATGAAAGCAGAACTCCAGGCCCTTGCACTTTCTCTCTCTACCTGTGGCCTTGCTGTGTGGCCTCAGGTGTGCTGTGTAATTTCCAGGTCCTATAAATAATAAACTTTGATTTTTCAAGGTCTCTTGATGTTATTGTTGAAGGAGGCAATGTGCATTTTAGGTGCGTTTTAATGTGTGAGAGTGCCTTTCTATAAGACACGGACGGTCTCTGCTATGGAACCCTAGCCAGCGCTCGACTTAGATGAGAGAGGACTCGTGAGGAAGGGAAAAGATACTCAAATCTTCTCGTGTCTGTTTTCTGCTAAATCCACCTGCTAAGCCATTTGGGTTTCTTAAACTTCTATCTTCATTGGCTGATTTCCTTGTGGACTATAGTATTTTGTTGAACTCACTGGAACCCTAAGAAACTCAGTGAAAATTTGTCAGATTAAAACTCAGTCTTGAAGAACGTGGTGAAAGACCGAGAACCAATTTAAGTTGACGGATTTCTTACTTGTCCCATCTGGACGTCCAGCAAGTTTGACTTGTCCTGCCTGGTCTTGAACAGATGAGTCCGGTGGTGCCCTCCGGGGCTGAGGAGGGCGTGAGGCCAGCTGTGTAGCGCAGGTGCAGTAGTACCCTGGGGCTGGCGTAACATATGACCACAAACTCATTGGCTTGAAGTCACAGAAATTCATTCCCTCACAGTCTGGAGGCCAGAATTCCAAACCAGAGTGTCTGCAAGTTATCCTTCCAAGGGCTCTAGAGGGGACCCTCTGCTGCCTCTTCCAGCTTCTGATAGTAAGTTTAAGTTTCAGACAAGACTTCTGTAAGGTTGAAATTGTTTTCAGCTTTATTTAGTTCATGTTGTTTGGCTTATTTTAAAAATGCTTTTATGACAGATGCACTTTGGGACTTTTCACAAGTTTACATTAGTATAAATGTCTTTGAAAGTTACAGAAACTTCTACTATCTGTTTATTTGTTTAGACATCTGAGAGGTCTTTTCACATTTCCATTCGTATCAGCCCTCGGGCATTTTCTGAGAGTCTTGGGCTGAACTCCCCGTGTTCTGTGTCAGCAGTCTGAGCTAGCCTGGCACGATGAAGCAAGATGACAGTCACAAAGGAGTGCTTTCTGGTGGATTTTCAGAGACTGAATATGGCAGATTGCATTTTCCAGCAATGGCCACAACCATATCTTGCATCCCATATGCTCTTCTGTTAAGTGACCTTGCCTCTCCCCGTCACGAGGTGGGCTCTCAGCCCCCTCCCCTGGAACCTGGGCTGTCCCTGGTGACATGCTGCGAATACAGTGCAGCAGCAGAGGTTTCATTGAGGACTAAGGCCGGGTCGTACGAAGGCTTACAGTTCCTCGTTGGGTGTTCTTGCACGCTTCCTCTGGGGCCATTCCTTTCAGAGCCGGCCTTCGTGCTGTGGGAGCCCAAGTCATGGAGAAGCCCATGGAGGTGCTCTGGTCAGCAGCCCAGGCTGAATGCCCAGCCCACACCAGCATCTAAGACAGCCAAGGGAGTGAGTCCCCTTGGATGCCAGCCCAGTCAAACCTACAGATAATTCCAGCACACGAGAGACTTCCAAAAGAAAACCACGCAGCTAAGCCCAGTCGGGAAATAGAAAAGATGTTTTTCTCCAGCTGCTATGTTTCTAGGTAGTTTGTTTTACGGGAATAGGTAACCAGGGCAGTCTTTGACTGCATTCCCGTGTGTGTGCAGGTTCCTGTGTCCTGAAAACCCACGTGTGGACCCAGCCTCACCTCCCACACCTGAACTTACCACCCCACTTTCTATAAATGCAGTGTCTCCTTTCTCAGGGTCCTGACCCTGAAGTCTGCCCAGACACTCACCCTTTTATCCTGTCTCATTGACTGGCTCCTCGGGGTTCAGGTCAGGTTTCTCTTCCTCCTGTGTTCTCAGCTACCTTGCTCCCCCACAGCACCAGCTGGTTCCTGAGGTGGGGAATGTCTGCTCCACAGGATGATGACTGGGGCACAGTGGGGGCTGCATCAATCCCGGTTGTTTCAATATAGGTCCCAACCGGCAGAAGAGACTTCGCTGGGGAGCCTCCCAAATCTTCCCGTGACTACTCTTGACCACACTATCACAAAACCCACAGAATCTCACTCCAAACACAACATTTGTCATTTTAGGTCGAAAAGTTGGAAATTTAAGCACCTACGAGGGAAGGCCACATTGAAGGTCCAGCATGACAGGTGGTCCAATACAGGTGGACTTGACCAGAGGCCTCTGGGGGCCTCGTGGGCTGACAGCCCTGTTGTCCTCCACCTCACCTCCACATAAAGAATTATAGGTCTGTTGACTAAATACTGCCACCCATTCTTCATACTTCCTTGAGTGAGAGCATGAGAATTTTAAACACACAGAGAGCAAATGAAACTATGTACTTCTTTAATCTGCAGAATGTAGGGAGTTGTTTTTTTTTTTTTTAATAAATCAGGGATTAGGCAGGTAGGTGTAATTTTGGCCTCAGACTATCACTTTTGATGCTCTCGCCCATCTCTGAGGCCACAGTACTATTTTTGAAGTCAGGCCTGAAATCCAGGAGCTTATCCTTCATCGCTCGAGGACCCAAAGACAAACATTCCTAGCAATCCACTGTGTCTGGTTCTTCCCCAGCTGCACAGCAGCCATGCAGTCTTCACTAGCAGCTAAGGGAGATGCACCAGAAACTGGCTCTGTGACATTCGTCCTGTAACTTGGCTGGGTTGTAACCATCTTGGCTCAAATGATTATAATCTCTTAAGGTCCTTTTCTAGTTTGAAATCATATGCATGTGTGTTCACTTTTCTAAAATGTGAATTTTTTTCTTTATTAAAATAATTAACCGTTGTCCCTATAGATTGTCACATTTTGCTCCATTCAAGGGTTGGGTCAGACACAGCCAATGGGCAGCTGACATAAGATCTGAGTATTTACAACTAGAAGAGCCAGAAGGCCACCCAGTCATACTCCTAAGGGACCACTGGCACACTCAGTTATGTTTGTGAGGGCCAATTACATATTTGACTCTAAAAAAAGCTAATGTATTAAAAACAGAAAGAAGCATCACCTCTACTTTGAAATTCAGTTTTATTTTTAAAGATAACTACATACATCTTTAAAACATGAAAATTCAAAAGTTATTAGGCAAGTCAATCACACAAAGCTGTTTACAGCAGTAATTAAAGAAGTGGTAACATTTTACCAGCATAAAATGTAACAAAATTCCAATCACAGTTTGGATCTTCAGTGATTTAAGTGTTTTGTTCCACACAATGAGGTCTGGTCAGTTTGAAGATAAAATCCCTCCTCTGGATATTCTGTTCTCAAGCGAGTCCTTTATCACCCCCGAGTGAAGGATAGCTGGCCATGGTGGCAATTCCACAGTGGTTTTCCCGGTCTTTGGCCATCTTTATGTAGCCATTCATGCCCCAATCTTCACCCCAGCTGAAAGAAGAGAGAGTTTTATATTTTACACAAAGAATCAAGCACGTTTACCTTTATTAACAATAATACCTGATACTTAAACAGTATACCAGAGGCCGAGACAGATTCACAAAGAATCAGAAAAAGGCAGCTGTTCTTGTTCATGGTTGAGTTCTAAACCTGCACATAACTTCTATCCTTAACCCTTTCAAAGAACTGCACAATTAGAGCCAGAAAAAGGAAAGACTGGGTCCAGATGTTCAAGTTTAGAAACGTAATGGTACCAAAACTATGTCAAGACCCCAGCAAGCTTGAGATAGTCTCTTAATGTCATAATCAAACATTACTATGTCTGTGTTCACCCTAAGTTGGATAAAGACTTTTGGGATTTCAGAAGTGTGCTTAAGGGTTCGAGGATGTGTATCCAAATACTGATCTCAAACAAGGATTCTCTTTTCAATTTAAAATATAAATATAATATTTGAAGTTTTATACCTGTTCTTGACAAGCCAATATTTATTCCTTGAATCTTTTCCTTCAAAGCCATAGCCAACCACCAAAACGCCGTGATCCAGGTATTTACTGCTGCAGTCCGGATCATAATAAATGCCTAGGAAAGTGAAATTCAATGCCGGGGTGAGGACCTCTGAGTGACAGGTGACATTAACCCAGCCTATCAACCACAGTTGATAAGGAGGCATCTCAAAATTCTGTTAAATGACATAAATCCAGGTAAGATTTAAAAACAAGATCTTTTAAAATCTAGGCTAGGGATTTAGGCCCTCATTTAATACTAGCAGAAATACAAATTGGCACAATCTCTTTTGTAAACAACTTGTCAAGAGGCATTAAAGACCATTCCTTGAAACCCTGTTGTTCTACTTTTAGGATGTCAGTCTAAGGAAAAGGACACAAGATTACTTGAGCCAAGGAGTTCCTTCAGGTTTAATTATAGTAGTAAAACTCTCTGGAAAATTTTAAAGGTCTAACAAATGGAAAAAAAGTGAAGTAAATTAAGCTATACCAATTAAATTATGTAGCTATTTAAATATATTCATGAAGTGCTTAAAATCACAGGGTTATGGTCCAAGTAATGTCAGATGGAAACATCCAGTACAAATATTACATGTACAGAGTAATAACTATGTTAAATCCAAAAATTCTACATTGAATTCTACATACCAGAGAGTCAATCTTGTGGTATGTCATGGTGGTTTTCCAATTTTCCTTCCTGAATTTCTACATAGACAAAGGCTTACCTTCTTTATAGAACTGGAAGGATTCCAGGCTGGCATCGATCCCGGCAGAGATGGGCCCCACCGTTGCCACTGCCTCCATAAGGAACTTCTCCTGCTGCTGGATGTCCAGGAAGCCAGTGTCGTTGGCAGCAGAATACTCAGGCTTGTATTTACAGAATCCATCCTTTGAAAGGTAAAGGGGAAGAGACTTCATTCCTATCTGCACCTCTTGCGGAACATGCGTTCAAGACAGTTTGCAGCTTAATGACTTCCAAGTCAAGCTTGTTATAAAGGATCCCAGGAGGTGAAATGCTATTGGTTGTTTTGAAATTGAAAAATTAGCTGGTGTCTACTCAATGAGACCCTCTCTCTCTCTTTTTTTTAAAGATTGGCACCTGAGCTAACATCTGCTGCCAATGATTTTTTTTCTTCTTTTCTCCAGATCCCCCCAGTACATAGTTGTATATTTTAGTTGTGGGTCCTTCTGGTTGTGCTATGTGGGACGCTGCCTCAGCATGGCCTGATAAGTGGTGCCATATCCGCGCCCAGGATCCGAACCAGCGAAGCCCTGGGCAGCCGAAGCAGAACTCATGAACTTAACCATTTGGTCACGGGGCTGGCCCCTCAATGCGACACTCTCAGTCTACCTGTCCATAAGAAATTGTTCTCTCTGGAGAAATCTGAACTATATATAGAATGGTATGTATATCTCCATATAACAGAGAAATAGGAACAGCTAGATAGTAGCCATCTACCTAGAGAACTGTGCAAGGCTAATATATTTTAATGACAGCTCTGACAGTTTGCAAATGTAGATTCTACAATCTACAATGTGAACTCCAAATATGGAATCTGTTTTCCCTGAAAGTGTCCAACTTTCAAAAGCAGAGCTGGAATGATAACAAAATAAGGAGCTCTGTTTACCTCCGCAAGATATGGGTAAGATTTCTCCGAGTCCAGGCCTCCGTTGTCCTTGACGTACTGGAAGGCATAATCCATCAGGCCACCACTGCAGCCCTCATTGCCTTGAGCCCAAGAGCAGTCCACCAGGTTCTGCTCACTCAGTGAAACAAGTTTGCCAGTTTTCCGGAACATCTGTCCTTCAAGGGCACCAGTCGCACTAAAAGCCCAACAAGAACCACACAGACCCTGAAAACAACATTAAAAAGCTCTCAGTGTACTAAACAAACAGCAAGATCTTGACAACAGCCCACATATCTCAAACTCTTTTAAAAAACAGTGAACTGCATCTTGTTCCATAGTCTACCACAGCAAGAACGCCATTTCCTTTTTGGTTTTACTCTTGGAGAGAGATCTGCTGAATCCCATCCTACCTGATTCTTCACAGGAGTTACATAGCCTTTCTTTCTCCAATCCACAGATTTGGGGAGCTCGGCAGAGAGAGGTTCTCGAAACACTCTCCCCTTCTTGTGCGTCTGGTTGTGAAGGCCATTCATCACCTGCCTGAATTCTTCATTGGTCTTCAAGGCAAATGAAATAGAATTTGGAAAGCAAGAGATGATTTTGCTAAAGCACTGAGGACAGGAAGCACAAAAAGTTCCGCAACCCAGGGAACACTCACCATGTCACCAAAGGCATTCATGGCCATGGTGAAGCCGTGCTTCCCTTGGCTGTATTCCTGATTGTGCAGTTCAATCATTCTCATATTCTTCTCCCACACTGCTCTCCTCCATGCTTCTTTATTCTAGAGGCAAACATATAACCTATTGTCTTTATTCCTATTTAACACCAACTCAACTTCACCAAGCGGATTTGCAGACAGAGAAGAGAAACCATGGCCAGCGATGGCTTTTTACTTCTGGTAGCTGTTCTCCAGCACCCACACAACAGGGACATATGCCTATATTGTGCTCGGTAACGGGTGCCATGAAGTTACTGTCTTGGTAAGAGCCGGCCTCAAGAAGTTACTCTCGGCTATAAACTCCCAGCAGCATGGACCGTTCTCTGTGAGATCCCGCTGGACAGTTTCAGATGTTACCAACCACGCCATATAGTCTTCCGTGCGTTGCCTTCCACTGGTACCATTGTGCATCTAAACTGGGATCAAGTTTTGGAGCAGCTGAGGCTATTCCCAAGCAAAGGGCAGCCAGAAAGAGTGAAGGATTCATGTTTCAAAAACCTAGGAAGGGAAAAGAAATGAGGATTTGATGAGGCCAATCCCTTAAAAAAAAAGCTGTCCTACTTTCTGCTGAGAACTTACAGCCACTATGGTGGAGTAAAAACATTTGAAAGATCTTCAGAATATTTACGGCAGCTGTGTGGAAGGCGGCTAAGAATGTGGGTGGAGAAAAACAGGCCAAGGACTTATCAAACAGAGGAGCTATCGGGGCGGCTCCGTGGCCGAGTGGTTAAGTTCGCGCGCTCCGCTGCGGCGGCCCAGGGTTCGGATCCTGGGGGCTGACATGGCACCGCTCATGAGGCCACACTGAGGCGGCATCCCACACCCCATAACTAGAAGGACCTGCAACTAGGATATACAACTGTGTACGGGGGGGTTTGGGGAGATAAAGCAGAAAAAAACCCCAAAAAACAGAGGAGCTATCTGATTCAGCCATCAACCAAAAAGTGGGCTGACAAGTGCTACAGGAATTCAAACAGCCTTGTAAGGGTGCAGTGAAAATTTCGGTTTTGATAAGGGTCTCAAGGTACCTTAGAGGTCAGAATCTTAAGGCAACAACTCGGAAACTGTTGGTCCAGGTATTTATAGAAGGCCCAGGAAAACCTCACTAATGAGGACATCTTATCCCAAGCAGGGACAGAAGCCTCACACCTCCTTCTTGACCACCGTACGGCGGGGGTGAGACGTGCCTTCGAACCCTGCTCCTCGACTCGAAACCTTTCCGAAAGGCCTTCCCAGGGCAAGGTGGGCAGGAGCGCCTCCAGAGCCCCGGGGTGCCCACAGGTGGCCTGCGCGTCGACACCCGCACTCCCTCCCCACACCGGGGACGCGGTGTCCCGGCACACGGAGCCCAGAGCCCCGGTGCCCGCGCTCGGACAGGAGCAGGCTCTCCCGGGGCTCAGAGCACCGCCCCGCTCCGGGGGCTGCGGGCGGCGGCGCAGGGAGCGCGGCCCGCAGCGCGGCGTGCGGCTTAGGCTGCCGTGTCCAGTCCGGCCGGGCCGGGGTACTGCGTCTCCTGGGACGCCCGAACCCTCGACCCCCAAAGCTGGAGACCGCGCTGGTTCCCGGGGTGGCCCGCGGCGCCGGGACCCGGAATGCGGCGCTCACCTGTGGCGGGCGCAGCTGCGCAGGCGCAGTCAGCAGGCACAGGTCCGGGGGTCTCCGACGCCTGGCTGTGGCCCCCCGGGCCGCGCATTTAAAGCCCTGGGATTCGGCCGGGCCAGCCCCGCCCCCACCGCCTGCCCGCGCCGCGATTGGCCGCGCCGGCCTGGGGGCGGGGCCTCCGCGCGTGGGCTCGCGGCGCGTGATGCGGCTCAGTCCCGGCTTGTCCGCGGCTGCGGGTGCGGGCTCGGTGGCCCGGGGTAGACGCGTGGGGCCCGGGGCAGCGCTGAGGAGAGGGCGCCCTGGGCGCTCGGGTCGACTAAGGACCCCGAGTTCATGCGCTTGGTGCGTGCTTCGGGAAAAGAGGCTCACAGGGAGCCCATGTGGATTTTCAGCGTAGCCCTGCGTGTCCTTCAGTCCTGGAGCTTTGGGTTGAAAGCTGTGGAGGGCCGGGAACAGAACGATCGAGCTTACTGATTGCTGATCAGTCCACTGTCGGGGTGGGGCGAGGGCAAGAATGCAGAGCCGCGGGCAGACGCGTTATCTCCCAGTTTCTGGGCGGAGCGGCTGGGTGCTGGAGGACCCTGGGGTGGACCGGCCATACCCCGGGGGCTGGACGCGGTGGTCAGCGCCCAAGTCCTGGGAGGGGAGGGAGCCGGCCAGGGAGGTGTCCAGAGAAGGCGTGGCGTTTGTAATGCCCGTTTCCTGTCTTCCCCAGGCGGGGATTCTTCCTGCCTCTCGAGCATTTCTCAAAACCAACAAAACGAGTTATTTATAGAAAAACTTGTTTAATAAAAGGAGGAAAGATGGCAAGTAGAAACTGCCTTTACTTTCCCGCCCTCTGTTATGGGTGATTGTGTCTTCCTCGGTATCCAACGTGCTTTTCTTGAGATTTAAGAAATTTGCTTTAATGACTTTCCAATGATTTTTACTTAAATTTACATTTAATGTCAGGATTTAAATGACAGTTTGTGAAAATGTTTTAAATAGAGGAAAAAATATATTTTATACTAAATATTAATGTATATAATTAAGAATTTGAGGAACACAAACCAGAAATGTACGTTTGTCATTTTTTATTTAAAAAATATATTCATTGTAGAAAATAACCTTTCAGAAAAAAATCGTCACCTCATGTCCCTTTCTACACTGCCTTTTTTCTATGCATATTTTGAAGTCTTTTGATAAAAATAGAGTCTCAGTTTATGTGGACTTGTAAACTAATTTCTACTTAAGATTAAATTGATAAACTTTCTAGAAGCACAACTAGACAGAATTTTTTTACTGGGGTAATATGTATATATTGCCGTAAATATCTATTTTAACCATTTTTAAGTGTACAATTCAGTGGACATAAGTATATTCACGTTGTTGTGCATTCATCAGCACTGTCCATCTTCAGAACTTTTTCATCTTCCCAAACTGAAGCTCTGTATCCATTAAATAGTAACTCTGCTTTGCTCCCCGCCAGGCCCTGGCATCCACTCTTCTATCTTCTTTCTCTCTGAATTTGACTACTTTAGCTACCTCAAATAAGAGAAGTCATGTAATATTTGTCCTTTTGTGCCTGGCTATTTTACTTATCGTAATATCCTCAAAGTTCACCCTATGTTGTAGCGTGTGTTAGAATTCCGTTTTTTTTTTTAAAGGTGACTAATACTCCATTTTATGAATGTACCATGTTTTGTTTCTCCAGTCATTCCTGGATGGTCATATGAGTTATTTCCACGTTGGACTATTTTGAATAATGCTCTGTCAACATTGTTGTATAAATGTTTCAGTTCCTGTTTTCAGTTCTTTTGGGTTTGTACCCAGAAGTGGAGTTCCTGGATATGGTATTTCTATGTTTAATTTTTTTCTGTCTCCCACAGTGGCTGTACCACTTCACATTTCTACCAGCATTGCGCAGGGTCCCCATCGTATATGGTTTGCAGATATCTTCTCCAGTTCTGTGAGGTGCTTCTTCCATTAAGTCTTTTCATGCACAAAACTTTTTACTTTTGATGAAGTCTAATATATCTATTTTTACTTTGATTACCAGTTCTTTTGGTGTCATATCCCAAAAAATTAAATCTGATCATGAGGCTCTTCCCTTGTGTTTTTGTCTAAAGTTTTATAATTTTAGCTCTTATGTTGGGTCTCTCATACGTTTTGTGTTGATTTTTGAATTTGGTGTAAGGTAAGAGTCCAACTTCATTCTTTTGCATATGGGTATCCAATTTTTCTAGCATCATTTGTTGAAAAGACCATCCTTTCCGTATTGAATAGTGCTGGCAACCCCATACAATTTTTAAAAATCAATTCATTAAACATTTCATTTTAAGGTCTTCGAGGAAATAGAAGTTCTTTTCTCTCAACTGTAACTAGAGGCTGAAGCTCTTAGGTGATTATAAAAGTATGTTGTATTATAAATGCAGGTTAAAAAAATTTTAATATATCACTGAGTTCAACACGATCAATCAAGAAATCTAAGTACGCATTCCAATATATGACTTTTATAGTTGCCCTGGGAGCACAGCTCCATGAGATTGCACAGGGTGGAACGCTACTGCATTAAGGCCTGCACCCTAGGCGACAGCCTGAGAGGAGGTTCTGTGGCAGGTGCTGCACCAAAGAATGGCATCCTCTTTGTTTCTTGGAATGTGACACAAATGCATTGGAGAAAGCATGGACTCTTTTTATTTCGAATGTGCCCAAACCTAAAATTAGACCAAGGAATATCTAAATGCCAGAGAAATTTGGCAGAAGCCATTTAAGCAAGAAATTCTAACATCTATTTATTCAAAACCTGTTAAATAATGTATTACAAAAAGATGGTATGGCTAACCATTTTGTTCATATTCCTTCTCCACTATCTCCATTTCTTTGCCAAATAACTTAGATGAGTGTTAATTATTAAAATGGTCACATTTTAGTCAAGTGACCAATCCTTAATTAAGCTCTGACCTTGTACTTATTGTGCTTTGCTTGGTGTAATTTAGCAGTTTTTTAGAGACAATCTTCGTATCCCTTTCACAGTTTTCTCAGGCTCAGCTTTTCCATTTTGAAACCTTAGATTACCACAGTAATCTTGATTTTACAGCAAATGGGCACAGAACATGATAGATCTATGCCAATGCAATTATGGCAAGCGTCTTGGTGCAGTAGGTAACAAGGAGCCGACCTGTGGCGCTTCTCCCCACAGTGCTCATCCCCACCCCAAAGTATGTAATCCATTAGCTCTCCTTTGGAGGCCAGAGAATCTCCTCTACAAATCTGACCTGTGTGTTCTGCCATGCGCTTGACATCTCCTCCCAGAGTGGGAGAACACCATCTGGGCACCGGATGCTGTTAATAATAAAATGCATTTAAAAGAAGTAGTTATTTCTTCCTTGGATCAGAACTGTGTGTTCTATACTGTACTCTTAAGTGTTTTTTTCATCGGGGCGTGTTAGCAGTGATAACGAACAAAGACCAGATTCCTTATTCAAAGGGTGGTTAGCTCTCAAAAGTTGAAGCTGGTTCCTCAGTGGATCCGTGGATTTGAGGATAAAGTTCAGGTGTGCTTGAGACCACAGCTACAGGTCTGCTTTGAGGACAATGAAACCCAGATAAGGAGGCAGCGACCTTTGGGGTTTGGGGGGACACAAGAAAAAACGAACATAAACCACCAGAGTGGAGTCAGTAACTCAGCAAAAAATCCAGAGTTTATATTGAGAAGACTTCCTTGGTTTGGGGTTTTGAGGGGCTCATAGAGGGAATCGGGGATGCTTGATTATATGGTTCTGTTTCCTTTTCGTGGTCTCAAGTTTTTAAAGAATGTTTTGTGTGTGTGTCTTTAGAATTGGTGAAGGAATGAACCTCACTTTTTTAATCCCTGAGCTTCTCAAACCATGAGTCACTGGAGCATTGTCCTCCAAGGCAGGCTTACAAAGCTGACGGTGAATGGATCACAGGTCAGGTGCAGAGCTTTCGTCTCCGAGAAATGATCAAGCAAGGAAACACCCACAGGCACAGGGCAAAATGCCCTCCTGGAAGCCGCTGGGGCGGGGAGATGTGGAGGCCCAGCTCAGCTCGCAGCATGCCTTCCGTGTGGCTCACTTGTCTTTTCCTCCTTTCAGCACGACTCCAGGAATCCGGCATCGGCACCGAAGTCCAGAGCCTGGCCCTGGACAGCTTTGGTGCTTTCTCTTACGATGGAGTCCGTGCACACATTTCACTTCTCCCGGTGCCCTCCGGCACCGAGAGTCCAGTTTGCCAAGTAAGTGAGGGTGGCTGGGGGTGAGGGACGAGGGCAAAGTCCCCAAAGCTCAGCTTCCTTTTCTAAGCCCTGCTGGCCTGAAGCACATTTAAGTTGCTTCCTCACTTTAGAGAGGAACCTGGCACCACCCTTGATTTTGCATACACCACTGCTGTGACCATCCTCATCTGTAAATGGGGCACATAATAGCACCCATCTTCCAGGGCAGGGGTTCTCAAAGTGAGGTTCCCCCGCTAGTAGCATCAGCATTCCTTCAGAACTTGTTAGAAAGCAAATTCTGGAGCCACACCCCAGGCCCACTGAACAGAAAGTTGGGGGACGGAGGTCAGTAATCTGAGTTGTCACAGCCCCCAGTTGACTCTGATGCACACTCAAGCTTGAGAACCACTCTCATGGGGTTGCTGTGAAGAGTAGATGGAGGAGCGTGTATAACATGCTCGGAACAGTCCCGGCACCTAAGCGTTACTTGCCCATTACTATCATCGTCATCATCGCTGGAATCCTTCCGAATAGTGCTGCAGCGTGCAGGAGTACCGGGCACTCGCAGATGGAGATGCCCTTCCTGTGGGACAAACCCCCTGGCACGTATATATGCAAGCTGATGCTCTTAACAGCACAGAGGTCTTCTCTGTCCTCGCCACCTACTATAATGATAGAGGGACTGATTTTTACTCATGCCCTATTTCTTTTTATATATATAGCATTATTTTTATTATAATTTTATTATGATAATTATATATATAATTATATATAATATATATTATTTTAATATAACATAAAATCCACCATTTTTAAGTGAAATATTTCAGTGGTTTTTAGCATATTCACTATGTTATGCAACCATTACCACTGTCTAATTCCAGAACATTTCCATCACCCCAAAAAGAAACTTCATACTTATTAGTTCCTCCTACCCCTACTCCCATAATCTACTTTCTGTCTCTATGGATTTATCTATTCTGGACATTTCATATAAATGGAATCATAAAATATGTGACCTTTTGTGCCTGGCTTCTTTCGCTTAGCATAATGCCTTCAAAGTTTACTTATATCATAGCCTGTATTAGTTCTTCATTCCTCTTTATGGCTGAGTGATATTTCAATGTATGAATATGCCATTTTTTAAATTCATCAATTAATGGATATTTGTTGCTTTCACTTTTTTTTGGCTATTATTAAGGATGCTGCTATGACCATTTGTATACAAGTTTTTACATGAATGTATAGTTTCATTTCTCTTGGATATATACATAGGAATTGGTATGTATAACTTTTTGAGGAAATAGCTGACTGTTTTCCTACCAGCAGCATATGATGATGTTGAATATATTTGCAAGTGCTTATTGGCTATGTGTATACATCCTTTGGAGAAATGTCTATTCAAATCATTTGTCTATTTTTAAGTTGGGTTATTTGTCCTTTTATTGATGAATAGTAAAAGTTCTTTATAGTTCTGGATATTATACATTTATAACATATATGATCTGCAAATATTTTTCTCCACTCTATCAATTGGATTTTTACTCCCTTAATAATTTTCTTTTTTAAAATTGTGGTAAAATACACATAACATAAAATTTGCCATTTTAAGTGTACAGTTCAGTGGAATTAAGTACACTCACATTTTGTGCACCCATCACCGTCATCCATCTCCAGGATTCTTTTCATCTTGCAAAACTAAAACTTTGTACCATTAAATAATAACTCTCCATTCCTTCCTTCCCCCATCCACAGGCAGCCATCATTCTACTTTCTGTGAATATACTAAAAGCCACTGAATCATATGTTTTAATATGATGAGTTTTCTGATATATGAATTATATCTCAATTTAAAGAAAAGAGAGAGAGGGATTGATTGAAATCATTGGACATTCTATGATGTCTCATAACATCACGGTAGTCTGATGGGGTTGACCAGCAATTGTCTGCCCCTCTCCCAAGAGAGCCCTACAGGGAAATTGAGGAGAAAGAGAAATGGTTTGTGGAGAAATGGTAAAAATGAGCAATGAGGTTAAGAGTCATCTTAACCAAGCGTCTCATCCAGTGATTTCCAAGACGCCCAGCATCATACAAAGGTTTGGTCGAATATTGTTGCGTTTATCCCTGTTGAGCACTCTGCAGATCTGGGCTTTACACCCAACAGGCAACAAAACCTTTCCGTAAGCACAATGGGGAGTTACCACCTCAGAAGTGACAGTTTGATCATTTTATCCAATTGATGAAAGGGGAGAAAATTGGGACTTCTCTAAACTTTCATTTGTTTTTTATCTTTTGGGTTTTCCTTTTGGATTGGAGAAGCAATGAAAATCACTCATGCTTTCTCTTCTTCCTGTTTATTATTTTGATTAAGGTGGAAGAGCATTGATTAAAAAAAATCATGTTTTTGCTGGAAATAATAAACTTTGATAACCAAAATTGCAGAATATCCCAAGGCTTCCATTTAAAAACCTTCCTATGTTACTGCCATGTCTACTTTAAAGTAGTCAGTGGAAAAACGAGAAACCAATAGAAAAACAATTTTTGTACCACTTGACTTCATGGTTTTATCAGCCGACTGCACTGGCTTTGAAAAGTACATGACGCCAATCTCATCTTTGGTAGGCATGAACTTTGGGCAAATAACCTACCCTCTCTAAGCCTTAGTTCCACTTGCTATAACTGTGTACAATACCAATGACCTCATAAGGTGGTGTTAACAATTAAATGATGTAACACTAGTGTTGACAGAACCAGCCATCTCCAGAATTTCTCCCTTGAAAATGGTCACATCCTTGAGAGAAGACATTCAATCCAAAGGCACACTAACAATACAGTGAGTACTGCTGCCATTGCGATATTGTACACTGACCGTGCTTATAGCTTCGACCATTCTTACACATCTAGAATCCTACTGTAAGGCATTAGAGAAGTTTTTAACTTGATTCAGGGAAAGAGCCCTCAATTACCATAAAACCCTGGGAGCTGGCATCCTTCCCATTCAGGATGGTCCTCCGCCAGCTGTCTTCCTTTTTTTACCTTATTGTCCTAGGAAGCTCCCCCTCCTGGGTTCACTCAGACCTATGAATGTATTTGAAACCTCTGAGAAGGTGATAGAATTGTGAAATATGCTTCCAATTCCATCTGAGGAAGAAAGGAAGGTGTGAGACAAAGGGTCTTGAAGAGTTTAGACCCGGTTCACACAGCACTGGCCTGGAGTGCCAGCCCGAGTCCAGCGTGACATGAGCGACTGGGCCTCACCCTCACCCCAGCCCTTTAGCCAGATCTGCAGGACCGCGTGTTGCCCCATTTCTTGCTTTGTAGGTGGTCTCCACTCTGTTCCTCCTGGGGATGCTCTTTGAGGTGTTGCAGTGGGAAGGGCAGGGGGCTTGGGAGAATGACAGGACAACGGCTGGATTCAGGAAATGATGTTTTGCCGTTCATTCAGTCTGCGAGTCCTTACTGGTCCCTTTTGCGTGGTCCCTGTGCCGAGTCTCGCAGTGAACAAACACTGATGCATCCCCTGCCCTGCCAGAGCTCACACCCGATGGAGCCGCAGGCAGGCATCAAATATTCCCCTTGGATGGTACACAGACGTGCGCTTCCTTTCTTCCCCATTGACCTAACCATCTTGGCAGTCTCTCATTTCTGGGTCCCCAAGTGGTGAGCTTTCCATGTAGCCATCCCAGCCCCCGGGCGGGGGAGCCTCAGAGAGCAGGGCAGCCTCCTCCTCTTCAGATTTCGTCAGGAAAAAGAGAAGTTCTGAACGACGTTAAGTAGAAGACATTCCGACCAAGGCTACCTGGTGCCCGCATCGCGGCTCACCCGCGCCTCCGCGATTCAGCTGTTTCTGCCCTAACCGCAGGGCCCGTCGTCTGCCCCGGGCCTGCGCGGCTCGCCTGGTTGTGACCCGGTGTCTGGTCTCAGTCTTCAGGGAGCCGTCTCACTGCACCCTTGACCCTCAGGCTGCCCGCACGCTGAGTCCCTGTGGGGACCTCACTGTCAACCTTTGCAGGTCCCGCTGTGTGGACAGAGAAACAACGCTGACCGTCCCGGCCAGAGAGGACAGCTGGTGGCGGAAGGGTGCAGCCTTTGACATTTTAACCAAAACACTGTCACCACCTTAGACTTCTTTCTCAGGGGCACAATGTTCATTTTAGCAGAATGGGCACAGAATCCATCCCCTGTCCACCGCCAAAGTATTAGGATCGTAAATGGCATCCAATACTGCAAACTCTTCTATTTTAGCTGCAGCACCATGCATGGACGTCTTTCCCTGTCGGTGCGCACAGCGGAAAGCCGTGGCCGCAGTGGACGTCCGGAGGTGAGCCTGGACGCCACGGGGTCCTGGGGATGGCGCTGGAAGATTCTATAGAAGCATTTCTGTGAGGAGAGAGGGGACGGACGGACAGGAAATGTCCTGAGCTACTTGAGTCCTTCAGCAGTTTCTCTTCAGGCAAGTTTTCTTCTCTTTTAAATATATAACTATAATGTATTTGAATATGTAAATATAACTAAAATTTGTGAGAATGGGGCTGGCTGCCAGGGGCGGGAGTGCGAGGCGAGGGAGGGTTGGGGTCAGTGGGGAAAGGCCAGCACCCTTCCTGGGCCCAGACCCAGGGAGGTGCTTGGGAGCCAGGCGGCTGATCTTGCAGTCACAAGGCGTCTGCTGGCTGCCTCCTTTCAAAGGTCGCACCTTCTGGATTGGGCAGAAGACAGCCGCTCCACTCCAGGTAGTGGCTGTGGGAGGGGCTTCTGGAGGTGCCCCGGCTGAAGGTGTGGGGGGCTTGTTTTCATCGCAAGGCTCTCCTCACCCCCGGTTAGTGGCTGGCTCCTCAGTGGCTCTGCAGCTCTCGTTGCCTCTCCTGGTGTCACCCTGTCTCCAGCTGGGCGTGCAGGGCGTGTGTGGAACTAACCAGCCGGCTTGGGTCAAAGGCCCAGGTTCTGCGGGGCTAGGAGCTTGGCTCTGCACAGCCACCCTGCTTCCTGCTGTGTCCCCCTCCCCCGGCGGACGACGGAGTGGGGAGCTTGCCTTTGGATTTAGTTCCCAAATCACTCATCTCACCAGGGTGAAATTACAATTTAAAAATTTAAAAGAGACTTTTCTAACTTCAAAAAAGAGAGGAAAAAAACCCACAAAGCGTGAGTTACTTATGTGCCCTTAGGCAAGTAATTTGAATTCTCTGTGCTTCCACCATTCCAATAGAAAAATGGAAATAATAATATTTTCCTTATCTACTACATGAGGATGTGTCAAAATCAAAGCACTATATATCTGCAAAATATTTTATGGTGCTTGTGAGTTGTTTGCGCGACATGAGGCACGATGTCGTCACGGTTTCCCTGTGCTGAGAAGGACGGCAGCATACAAAGGAGGCGAAAAAGACACGTGGGCTGGGGGCTGGGATGCGGCTGCGCCACCTCCAGCAAACTGTGTGATTTTGAGTAAGTTGCGTCATCTCTCTCTGGGCCTCTGTTTCCTCATTTACAAAATATAAAACATAAAAGGAAGGCGTTGGACTAGATGGAGTTAACCACTTCTAGATCTTTCAGAGTAGAAAGATCTAGAATTATTAGTTTGCTTAAACCTACAATGAGGCTTTAAAAATCTTCTCTTTATTATTGTCAGCTTTGTTGAGGTATCATTTACATACAATAAAATTCATCAATTTTTTTTTGTGTGTGAGGAAGACTGTCCCTGAGCTAACATCTGCGCCAAGCTTCCTCTATTTTGTGTGTGGGAGACTGCCACAGCATGGCTTGATGAGAGGTGTGTAGGTCTGCACCTGGGATCTAAGCCCATGAACCCCTGGCTGCCGAAGCTGAGCACATGGTATTAACCACTATGCTACTGGGTGGGCCTCCAAAATTCATCAATTTTAAGTATACAGGTCAGTGAGCTTTGACAAATGCATCCAGTTGTGTAATCACTACCACCACAGTCATGATATAGAAATTTCCATCCCCCTACAAAGTTCTCTCCTGCCCCTTTGTGGTCCATCCCCTCCCTCAAGCCCGGCCCCTGGCCATCACTGATCTGCTTTCTGTCACCATAGCTTTGCCTTTATTAGAATTTCATATAAATGGACTCATACAGTATGTATTCTTTTGTGTCTGGCTTCTTTCACTTAGCACAATACTTTTGAGATTTGTATTGTTGGTTATTAGTGCATTTTGCTATAATTTCATATAGGCTATCTGTATTTCTTCTAAAATAGACTATTTATTGTATCTTTTGTCCATTTTCTATGGAGTAATTGATCTTTTCGTTGTAAATTTATAGAAGTACGCTTTCAAAAAGTCAGTGAATAATATGGAAGTTGATTTTATTTTTGTTAAAACTTCTCGAATGTCTTTTTCCGCCAAATAGCTTCCTTGGAGTGACTGATGCCACTATTTTCTCTCTCTGCCACCCCTTGAGGTGCTTCCTCCCTTCCACCTCCCAGCTTGCTGTGGAGGAGCACACGCTGGCCTGTTGCTCCTACTGCCCAGGTGGGACTGAGGGGTCTTGGGAGGGGAAAGGAGAGGACTCAGCACCTGCTTCCACCCCTGCTCCTTGGCACCCATCTCAGTGGGTGGTTTCCCAGCTACAGAGTTACAGCCCTGGCCCTGCTCCTTGTCCCTGAGCCTGTGCACCCAGTCCTGGGACCAGAGACCCTGTGTGGCCAAAGCCTGGATTTGCTCTTGTTGCTGCACCAGGTTTGTTTTTGCCTGCCACCTGGAAAGCCAAACACCAAGACGACAAGATTGCAGCAGAGAGAGGCTTTAATCACAAGGCAGCCATGTGAGGGAGCGAGAGCATGAGTTTCAAATCTGCTTCCCTGAAAATAGGGATTCAGGGATATTTATGGGATAGAGAAGTAAGGTGGTCTGAAATGTAGAGATAGATGATTGGAGGTGAGGAGAGGTGAGGTAATTGATGATCTGTGCAAGCATAGGCAGACTCCATGCCTCTTCATAGGATGCATGTTTACAAAATGGTGCATTAGCATGATCTGAGGGTGGATTTTTTAGCCTCTTGACGTCAAAAGGTCACTTACTGAACATCTGCACAGGCCCAGTTGGTGAGTTGGAAGTCTCAATTGGCCTGAAGTACACAGGGGATTCTAATTTCTGAAAAGCAGCTCACATCCCCATTACCATGGTGACCCAGCCTCCAGGGAGATGTTATCTGTAGGAACCTAGTGGGAGTCAGATAGCATATTATTTAAACAACACAGTTAACAATAGGTGGGTTAAACAGCTAAAAGCTATAATCAGTAATTGCAAAAAGGAAAAAACTCTTTAGTTCTTAGCTACTTAATCATCAATGGCTAACTGTTTGCCAGTTTCAATCCTCCCTGTTCTTTGGTCGTTCCTCATTCTTGAGGGATTTGGGGCGACGACTGATCTAGCTACTTACTGCTGAATTGGGGTGTAGATCTGGCTTAGAGGAATGAACTGTTTAGCACTCATTTGGAAATATTTTTGTTCCTGGCTTCAGGTTGACATTTTGCATTATTAGAATTTTGTACCATGCTCAACAGTTTTGGAAGATCTCAAGGCACATTTTATAATCAAGTATTGGAACCAGAAGGATAAGAAGTATAGACAACCCAAATTTTAACAGTCTCTGAAAAATAGATCTAATCCCACTGGGGCCTCCATCTGATCTCCAGGTGGGGGCAGACATCTGGTCTTAGTTCTTGATAAGTCTTTTGTTTTACTGGATATGCATCTGAGACCAGAGCAACACACTGTACCCTGATCTATCAGTTGTCATTGATGAGGATATCAGCATAAACTCTCTGTCCAGGGGTCATCACATTCCTAAGGAACTCAAAGGTATGAAGTTATTGTCTTATCACAGCTGAGAGGTACCTGCACAAGCAGGGGTCATAAAATCTACAGAGCAGGTGGATCTCCTGGAGGGTGCATATCCAGCTGGGTTAGTTTCTCAGAGATCATTCAAAGTTACAATATGGTTTCTTTTCTAAAATATGGCTTCCCTTATGTCAACCTTGTGTTGAGCTAGTATCAATTCCCCCCCCTTTAGTTTTCATTCCTCAATCTTGAAAGACATCCTGTTGATGAGGGGCATAGGTTGTTCCATCTCATTGAACCAGTCTCTTAGTAAGATGGTGATGCAGGTGGGTTCCCAAAGTTAGGCCTGTATTGTGTAAGCAAGTAAGCAGGTATTTAATAAGAAGCATTTCTAGAGAGACAAAAGGAAAGCAAGGTTAATGGTGGGAGCAAATTATAAACCAGTTTCTGCGCCCAGGAGACAGCCAGTCAAGAAAATTTCTAGACATAAGGGTCAAAGCATCCTTTGAAGTTTGAAATGTCTCTGATGATGTCATTGGGTATTCAACTATCTTACACAGCAACAGACATGAATCTCTCTTAAGTTTTTATCAAGTCCTCCAGCTTCAGTTTGCAAGGCTTCTGGAAAAAGGGCAGGTTCAGTTCTCAATGATTCCAAATGAAAATGATGGGAAAAAATTAAAAATGTTACTTTGGAGACTTGCAGACAGAAATTTCAAGAGACTAGAATAATTCACAATCCAGTCGGGTTAACGGATATGAAACAAAACCTCAAAGACAATTATCAGAACTGGAATCTAATATCCATGAATATGCACTGTAGTTTCTATTAAAACATAATTTTTCTATCTAAAATCACCCTCATTTTTTATAAAGGATAGCCAAATTAAAACTAACTTGTTTACAAAATAAGTTTAGTTTCAATAAACTTGGCTCCATTATTTACATAAGTACAGCAAGAATAGTAATTGATTATATAGGGTCTTTCAAATCTGCTTTGCTGGAACTTTTTATGAGGAATCTTAGATTGAACTTTAAAGGCCTCTCGAGGCCAGGAAAGACAAGCCAAGGACTTATCATCAGATTTTTTCTGCAATACCTACAGATTTGGGTGGCTGTCTCTCTTCTTGGGGTCCCCCCAAATATTTCAAGGTTCCAGGTGTCTACCAGATAAGTGACCTTCTTTATTTACCAGATGAGATTTCTAGAATCCCTGTAAACAAGGTACCAGGCCAATATTTCCAAGTAGCTTTATTCCAGAAAGTCAACCTTTATTCCTCAAAAGCTGCCTGGTCATATCTGAGTCTGTAGGTTTCTTGCAAATATAACATTCAAGTCAAAGCCTTGGTAATATAACCAATGTTTCTAATTGTGTCCTGTTATAAGGAGAACAGATTCTTTTTTCTTTTTTTTTTTTTTAAAGATTGGCACCTGAGCTAACAACTATTGCCAACCTTTTTTTTCAATTGCTTTTTCTCCCCAAATCCCCCCAGTACATAGTTGTATGTTTTAGCTGTGGATCCTTCTAGTTGTGGCATGTGGGACACCACCTCAACATGGCCTGATGAGTGGTGCCATGTCCACACCCAGGATCCAAACCAACAAAACCCTGGACCGCCGAAGCAGAGCATGCGAACTTAACCACTCGGCCCCAAGGCTGGCCCAGGAGAACAGATTCTTATTGAACTTATGCAAATAACTATATTGCCGTGAAAAAAATGCTCACTTGTTAATAGTTTTCAAATCCTGGAGGGATCAGGTAGGGAGAAAAATAAATGTTTCAATTCTGCTTACAAAGGTCTAATTTACCAAATTGATATGTCATAGTTAGACTGAAAGGAAAGGGAAAAATATTTCCTTAAATCTGAAAAAACAACACATCAAAAAAGTCAGCAATCCCTCAAACAAAAAGTCATATAAATTATAATGATCCTCATCAGTTCATTTAGTCCCATGTAATTGATTCTTGATCTTAATCTCCTGTTAGCAGTTTCATGAGGTCATCAGTTTCTCTGTTAGAGTTTGATAACTTCTTACCCAGTTCAATTTTATAATCTGAAACTTTATCAGAAACCTGTATTCTAGAATAAGTGGCAGAGTCCTTTCCATGAATTTCTCTGAAGACAAAACATATTTTGCAAAAACATCAGAGTAAAACAATAACTGTCTGTAAACAATTAAAGACCCCAAAGTGGAAATTGACAAAGAAGTGTGGTTAATTCTGTGACATATAACACTGTAAAATAATAACCAGAATTATGACTGATAACCAGGACATCCGAATTTCACTTATGTTATACAATTTCAAAACACCTATATCAATAGCATTGACCAACACAATATCATAGGACGCCATGAAATAACACTTAACATCCATTTAACCATGGTGACAACAGGGATCTTGAAGGCAAACATAGAAAGCTATTTGGCTAAAAAACTTAATAGAGAGACCTCAGTCCTTTTGAACATAAGAAATTATTTTAACAAAACATAGATTTTCTGTCTTTTATGTAGACTTAGTCAAAAAAAAAGAAAAACCTTTTATAACCTCTTTATCAAGAGCAGACCAAAAGTTCAAGAAAATTATCCTTTTGAGAGAGAAACCCAAATTTTAATTTTTGCACCAGCTCATTTTTGACATTAAAACTCATTTACTTAATTGGATTTACTTTAATCTTAGCCAACTGACCAGGCATAAAACTCCTTTCAGAATTTCTCTTTCACAAACTTTCTATAACTTTCTTTTTATATTCAGAATTTGTCCCATGCTTCCTTTTCTTCTTCTAGTATTTCAGGACAAATTTACCTTTCTTAACCCAACAAACAAAAATACTCCCATGCTTTACACCTTCCTTACTGAAAACACACATTTTACTTTCCTTAAATACAAAGATGTTTGCCTTATTAATTTTTAGTAGCTTTAATTACATATATTAATTAGCATTTTTAGCCCTTACAGATCTTAGTGGAAACTAAAAATTAAGTAATTATGTATTATCTTTTATATTAGCATTCTGTGTTTTGGCAAATTTATAAATACCTTGTGTAATTTCTACAAACATGTTACTTCATAGTCTGATCTTTTGATAAAATACAAGACATGTTTACTAATAGACCCAAACATCTTTTAGTTTCTTTGTAATGGGAAGCCAAAAGTAGATAAATCTAGACATGTCTAACGATAATATTTCAGTATTTCACCTTAATTGGAAAATGACCCAGATACTCAGCGAGTTTTTTTATCATTTAATTTCACTCTGCAAAACTTCAAAGTTTCAAGTTACCAGAAAGATTGTGAAGTTATCTTATTATTATTATTATTATTAAAGATTTTATTTTTCCTTTTTCTCCCCAAATCCCCCTGGTACACAGTTGTATATTTTTAGTTGTGGGTCTTTCTAGTTGTGGCATGTGGGACGCCACCTCAGGATGGCTTGATGAGCAGTGCCATGTCCTTGACCAGGATTCAAACTGGCGAAACCCTGGGCCACTGAAGCAGAGTGCGAGAACTGAACCACTCAGCCATGGGGCCGGCCCCTGAAGTTATTTTAAATACACATGCCATAACATGTAATTATTGTTAAAAAGCTCACCACTTTTATCTTTTTCACATCTATTTAGTTTACTTATTCCCAATAGATATTTAGATTGCCTACACAACTTCATGAGACATTAGACCAAATCAGTTATCATTCTGAGCTATTATTTTGCTGACAAGTTTGTCACAGGTATAACATGGGCTTATTTGACTAGTAAACCCAGGCTGTATGTCTGCATCATATCCAATGCTGATGACTCTGAGGACATATCTATTTTAATCAAACCAATAATCTTATATAAATTTTAAGTTATCAAAGATTAATTTATATCATGTTAATTTGAAAGACATTTGGGTTAGTTTCTATTGTGTTTATAGTTTATGTAAGCACATACTTTTAGCCAATTGAATAGAGCTCTTTAGAAATAATACCATCCAGAGGTAAAATATCACACATATATAACATACATATAGACACATACATAGTTTCCACACTTATTGTTTTAAAATTACTGCTGCGAATCAGGTACAGTAAACACTAGTTATGAATCCAAATTTTGTTTTAAGCCTATTTACTAATATTTGTAGAGAAGACACTCAAGATGCTAGATTTTTGGAGAGGGCGTTCTTATGCCTGTCTTTTCCTTTTTGCTTTTTTTTTTCCCCTTCAGTCCTAGGAATTAGTGATGGGCTAGATAGTCCCCAGAGGATTTGCAAGCTCTTTGAGATAAGGGAAATGAGTGGAACCTGAACTGCCTCTAGAGCTGAATTTCCAGCCTTACAAGGATTTTCTAAGGACAGTTGCTCTCGATTTCTCCAAAATTGGGTTGTAACTCAAATGACATTACCAATTGTTCCAACTACATCATAAAGGCATAGAGAAACCACTCAAGTTTTCTCCAAGATGGAGTTTCTGGGGGCAAAACTCATCAAAAATCAAAAGTGCACCCAAGAAGTAAGTCTCCAGGGATGCTTGGGGTGTTCCCCATGGTGGTAAAGCTGGTGTCTGACTGACAGAGGGCCAGAGAAGGGTGCAGAGCCAGCTGCAGGTGTCAATATAGTTATAAGATTTAGTCAAGTCCCATTCAGCCCAGGCACTTAGTCCCTGAGCCAACATAAGGCAAGCCAGGGGGGCAGGAGGCAAAGGCCTGGAGCTGGCTGGGGACCAGGGCTCCAAACACCAGGGTTGAGAGTTAAGTCCCTGGCAGAAAGTTTTTGAGTTTGGATTTTACAGAAGGTCTAGGTTCTGCTCAGGTCCAGCACGAACTTAACCTCAACTTGGTGACAACAGAGGAGGTGATGAATGACAGACAAAGAAGGGAAAGAGGTGATCAGGCCTCGCCCTCCTGGCCTCTTCCCAAGGGTTGTCAAGATAAGGGTCACACAAACAACAGTTCCAGGGCAGGACAGTTTACAGAATAAATTACAGGTGTCCTGTCCCCATAACTGACTCAGTAGGCACCTAAAATACTCAACAAGTTCTTGACAGGAGACAAAACAGGGTTCCAGATGTCAGTCAAATGACTGACCGAGGGGCCAAGCTGGAATCACTCCAGGCCCAAAAACCAGAGGAGAGCTCCTGAGGGTGGAACACTGACTCTCAGAACCGGGGCAGAGGAGAGCTCCCCGGAGTGGGGCTTGGGGTGTGGAGCTCTCATTAGCATCTGTAAGACCACGAGAGGAAGCTGACACTCAAATTTGATTCAGTTTTTAAGACTAATCATTGCAAGAGCTCTCCGATTGTGGCCATGTGGTGCTACAGTAAAACACCACCTTTTTCTTTCCTGTGCACTCGTAACTGAAAGTTGCCCAGTTTTGAAGAATGCAGCCTAGGGGACTTCAGGTGGGAATCGAATTAGCATTACCCATTGTTTCAGAATTTAGACACAGCCGGTCAAAGTATACTTACGCTGCAGCTAGAACCAGATCTGAAAACCAAACCAAACCAAGCCAAGCCAAGAGCACTTCTGTGAGCGGATCACCTACTTCTTCCTTAATATCAAGTGTCTCTGAAACCAAGACCCTCACAATGAAGGCCAGACCAAGGCTTCCTTTGTGGGAAATTGCGGAGGGTGACCTCTACCAAACCAAGGCTTCCTTTCAGAAGTCAGACCAAAGGAGGAAGAAAGAAGAATGCGGTCACTTGTACTGAGGTTACTCACCAAAAAGACATCTTCCAAACCAAGAAACCGTCTGTCTACTGAAAGTGAAAATATGCACCAAGGAGTCGGCAGGGCCAAGCCAGGAGAGAATCCTGAACAGTCCCGGGAGAAATGCTCCTGGCAGCTGCTGGACTCGTCCACACTGGCAAGGGGCTGATGAAGCCCAGGCAAAAATGTCCGTCTGGACTTAGCTCTTGGCTGGCTTGCCAAATTGTTACCACACCAGGTTCACTTTTGCCCACTGCCCAGAAAACCAAATACTGAGACAATGGGATGGCAGCAGAGAGAGGGTTTAATCACAAGGCAGCCATGTGAGGAAGCGAGGGCATGAGTCTCAAACCTGCTTCCCCGAAAATAGGGACTCAGGGATATTTATGGCATACGGGCAAGTGGTCCGAAATGTGGAGGTAGGTGATTGGAGGTGAGGAGAGGTGAGGTAATTGATGATCTGTGCAAGCATAGTCAGACTCCATGCCTCTTCATAGGACCCATGTTCACAAAATGGCAGCGTTAGCATGATCTGAGGGTGGAGTTTTTAGTCTGTTGATGTCAAAAGGTCGCCTATCGGACACCTCTGCGGGTCCAGTTGATGAGTTGGTGGTCTCAACCAGCCTGAAGTGCACAGGGGATTCTAATTCCTGAAAACAGCTCCCACACCCATTACCATGGAGACCCAGGCTCCAGGAGATGTTATCTATAGGAGCCTAGTGGGAGTCAGATAGCATATGGCCTAAGCAGCATCGTCAACAATGGGTGGGTTAAACAGCTAAAGCTATAATCAGTAATTGCCAAAAGGAAAAAAAACTTTAGTTCCTAGCTACTTAATCATCAATGGATAACTCTCTGCTGGTTTCACTCTGACCTGCAGCCAAGCCTTCTGTCTGTCCTGTGCACTAGGATGTACCAAGGGGCAGAGGAGGGACCGTTGCCCTCATCACGTTCTGCCTCATTACCCACCATAAACACTCAGAATACCTCCACAGGGCTGGGTGTTCTCAGCAGTGCCACGCCCAAATCCTTAGTGAACAGGGACCGACTGGCAGGTCTGCGGGGCTAGGGGAACAAAGGGTGGTGGGAAACCTACTCGGACAGACAAGGTCACTTCAGCTTCGAGGCCGCCTGGATGCCACCCTCTTTCTCCCCTTTCCCGGGCTGCACCATCGTGCTGCGGTGCTGGGAAGAGCCCTCCGTCACCCTGCCCCGCCCTGGGCAGCTGGGCGAGGGCAAGCCCTGACGCACCACCCTGGGCAGATGTGCGCCTGGCTTCCCGGGAGATCTTGCAGCCCACGGGGGTTCGGTTCTGTTGGGTGCCATCCGCGTGGCACCACTTCAGGTGCACCCCCAGGTGAGTGGGCTGTCCTGCACCAGCCTCAGTGCCTCACCACCAAGCACCTGGTTCCTGGCGGAAAATACCTGTTTTCTCATCAGCCGATTGGCCAGGCACTAACGGCACACATCCTGCTTATAAACTGGGGTGATCCCGTTTAAATCTCTGAGAAAGCTTGAGAGTGCTTCTCAGACAGGCACAAGGAGTTTCTTGTTCACTTTGTCTTTTTATTCTGCCTCTATCCAGTGCAAGATGGAACTGAAAAGGACATAAAGCAGCAAGGAGTAATCAAAATTAGAATGGTGACAATGACGAAAAAACAGTCTTGGTGCAATTCCAGTGCCCACCTAAAAATCTCTTTTATTAAAGGGTATTAACTGGAAAATATTTGGGGCCGGCCCAGTGGCGCAGTGGTTAAGTTTGCACATTGCGCATCGGCAGCCCCGGGTTCGCTGGTTCAGATGCCAGGTGCGGACATGGCACTGCTTGGCACACCATGCTGTGGTAGGTGTCCCACATATAAAGTAGAGGAAGATGGGCCCGGATGTTAGCTCAGGGCCAATCTTCCTCAGCAAAAAGAGGAGGATTGGCAGCAGTTAGCTCAGGGCTAATCGTCCTCAAAAACAAAACAAAACAAAACAAATTCCTTCCAAAGGTCTTGCTTAATTCAGAAAGTATTTATTCGAGAATTTGATGTACAGGCAATACCCACTTATTTCCTATGAGCCACATTACCAAATTGGTGAGATGAACCATAAAGTATAGTGGTAAGTAGGCATATGTGTTAAAAGCCAAGATGCGGTTAGTTAACATTATTAAATTATGCTCCCACACAGATAAATTAGTCATAAATGTCCTAGGACGATAGCCACAGAACCTAAATACAATCCCTTGTCTCATATGTTTGACCTGTCGTGACAGAGATGATATCACGTTTTAAATTACAGATAACTTTTCTTGCCTTAGAAGAATTTAGGAGGTCATTTGAGGGGTTCTAAGATGGCTCAGATTTTCTTAAAAAGTGCGTGAGATGACAATGAGATGATATTTGATGTCCACAGGAATGGGTACAAATAAAAAGGTGTGCAATACTAAGTGTTGGTGAGGATGCGGGACAACGGGAACTCTCACGTTACTAGTGGGAGCGTAAAATGGCAAAGCCACTCTGGAGAGGTGTTCACCAGTTTCTTATAACGTTAACCATCCACCTACCCACTGACTTGGCAATTCCAGTTAGAGGTGTATACCCGAGTGAAAAGGTTCAGAGCAGCTTTACTCAAACCAGCTTCCAACTGGAAACAGATGAGTCAGGTGTGCGTCCACTGGAGAAGGGATAGACACACCGTAGTGTATTCATAGTCAACAATTAGAAGAGAAAAACTCTACATGCCACAACGTGGATGTACCTCGAAAACACTATGTCAAGCAAAAGAAGCCACATATGAGAAAGAACATATTATATAATTCTATTATACGAAATTCAAGAACAGGCAAAACTAATCTTTGGTGATAGGTATCAGAATGGTGGTTACCCTGAGGGAAAGTATTGACTGGAGAAGCACACGAGGAACTTTCTAGAATGATGGGAATTTCTCTATCTTGATCGGGAGGATAGTTCCATGGGTGTATACATCTGTTAAACTTAATGGGCTATACACTTAAGACCTGTTAATTCTACTCTATGCAAATTATACCTACCTCCGCAGAAACTCTGTTACCACAAAAATGTCAAAGATCAAGGCAAAAAAAGAGAAAGTTACATGTTAAAAAATAGAAATCTGTATCAGGATATTGAGTAGATTTTTTTCCTTTTTCTCTGAAGAAAAAAAAAAACCTGTAGAAAGTAGCCAAGGATGTTTCTGTTGACCCTAGAGCTGTGCCCAAAGTAAGTCTCCTAGATATCCGTGCCTGCGGACGCTGGTGGAGACAGGCGACCGCAGGCGCGCCCTCTGAGACGCGGCGGGAAGGGAAGGCGCCGCCCAGGCCTGCAGCCGGGGGCCCCCGCCGGGTCCTCCCGCGGCCCGGGCAGCGGCTGCAGCGCCGCGAGGCCTCTGCGCCCAGGGCGAGCCGCCCAGGAGCCTGCTCACCGATGGGGCCTGCCTCTTCTGTGAATCACTCTAAAATGCTCAGCGGACACAGGATTTAAATAGCATTCTTTCATCTTTAATGCTTCAGGAGAACAATGTGTTACTGATTTCACGTTTTACTCCTAAAACAATAAAAATTTCCCCAGGTGCTTAGTCGGCATTCAGGTCTTTCCCTCTGGAGTGGAGTGAACGCGCCTGTTCCAGCTCCTTCTGGCGGAAGCAGCAGCGTGGTCACCGGCCTACGAATCGCATTGGAAACGCTTCGCCTTCCCGGTCCTGCGTTGCCCACATCTCTTTTATGGATTTGCTGGACCAATGTGGCTGAGCAAATGCTATCTTCTGGTCACTCTCCTGGGATCTGATGTGCCCGTTATCACTTCTGTCATTTAGTCTCTATTCTAAAACAACATCAAATGAGAGGGAAGCACCAGCTGCACAGCTTTCTCCGGCCACTGTTGGCGCATTGAAAAAGCGTGGGCAAGGGCTGGTTCCCAGAGTCTTAGATCTTTCGGAATGAAGGGTACAGGACTGGGACAAGAAATTCCTTTTGAATTAGGAGCATCGGAGAAGAGATCAAGTACCTTGAACTAAACACCTTAGCAATTTAAATTAAATCATTATTTGACCAACTAAGAAAGCTCAAAGACTTCACCTCCAATTAATCTATTCTCAATTTTGTCCAAGACATTTATGTTAAGAAAAGATAGTTTTCTATGGCACATTGTTTGCCAGTGTTTACACACCTGCTTTAAAATAGCCAAAATACTTGTGTCTTGTGACACATTCCGTTCTTAGTCGTGAGTTGTGGTTGATTATATAAGTACATTTAAACACCTTGGTACAAGAAAATCAAACACAAAACCTAAAAAGGGTAACTAAATTTGAGTGATCTAAATTTGGGCGAACTTTGATTTCAACTCTAAATGGAACACAATTTCCAGTGTAGACATTTTCTTTGGGCCATTCAGCACAGTGTGTCTCCCCAGGTGTCTGCCTCTCGCTGGCCGCCTGGGTTGTCAGGCAGCTCCCAGGACAGCTGACCACAGACTGGAAACATTGCTCAAGGTTTGGGATTCTTAAGAAGAAGAATTCAAAAGTTCCCACTTTATTTTTTATGCAATATCCATTATAGTTTCCAAATATTTTACATCTTCTGAGTAGCACTGGAAAGATCCGCTAATGGAAGAAAAAAAAAAAGTCCTTTCCAGGCAATTTAACGGGAAGTAGAAGAAATGTCCCCTATGACCACTTGCAACGTGACCATAGCAGACAGCTCTCCTCCAACCTCTATGAGATGTAGGCACGAGATGTTTTATTTCGACCGCGTAAGGTCATAGCAGCTGTTTTCTGACGAAGTGTCCACGGCTGTGGAGCTACTGGTGTTTCACAGTGTCATCGCGGGGCTCGGTTTTCTTTTATCCTGTTGCGCGGTGCCCCGCCGCCATCGTCGTCCTCTCCTGCCTCTCCCCGCGCCCGCAGGGCTGGTCCTCGCAGGCCTCTCCCGGGTCCGTGAGCGCTGCCCTCGGGCCTGCCGCGCTGACGGCGGGAGGGCGCTCTGCGGAGCGCCGCCTTCCTCGTGCCTTTGCCCAGCCTGTTCCTCCCGCCTGCCGTGCCCTTCCTCCGCGTGCCGCCTCGTTAAACGCCTGGAGAACGCTGCTCTTCGTCGAGCCCCCTGTCCAATCCCAGTAAGAGGATTTCCTCTCCCTGCTTCCCCGACCCCCTCCCTGAAACTGTCGGAGTGCCTTTTCAGTGCTTTGTAGTTTGGGGCAATTCTTGCTAGGCTGAGCTCCTCAAAGTCGCGTTCATGTCACATACACTGTTGAATCCGTCGTCCCAGTGACCCGGTCAGTAGGTGCTTGATTCATAAGCAAGTGCGTGCTGCAGGGTCTTGAGGACCTCCAATTGCCCTAGATTTAACATTGTTTGGCCGGCAAAGTACATCCATGCATAAAGTTGCTCTCATTCTGGTCATTTTAAAAATGAGAAAAGGAGGGGGCCGGCCCCACGGTCCAGTGGTTAAGTTTGCACGCTCTGCTTTGGCTACCTGGAAATCACGGGTCTGGATCCTGTGCGCAGACCTATACACAGCTCATCAAGCCATGCTGTGGCAGCATCCCACACAGACGAACTAGAATGACCTACAAGTAGAATATACAACTGAGTAATGGGGCATTGGGGAGAAAAAACTAAAAAGAGGAAGATTGGAAAGAGAAGTTAGCTCAGGACCAATATTCCTCACCAAAAAAAAAAGAAAAAAGAAAGAAACGTAGCTACATTGGGAAAAAAATGAGAAAATGAAACTGAAATATTCACATTTATGTCTACATTTCTTCTGGTTCTTTTCCAGCTAATAATCTGTGGTAATTTAACCAGGGCAGATGAAGTTTTCTTCTATACTATACATGAAGAAAGAGTTTCATTCACAAATTAACAGTCAAACAAGTGCAAGAAATGTCTGAATTATTTAGAAGAAAACATGCTTATGACATGTTAGCATTGTTATTGTCTGCATTCAAATGACCAGAAAATTACAAGAATATCATCTACTTATTAAAATAATCTCTCTACTTGGGTTCACCTTATTAGCAACAAGAACGAGGTACTTGGAACTTTTGATTCAGATATTCCACAATTCAGGAAATCATCGTCATCATCATCATCCCCTTGGTAGCATTTGTCACAACTTATGATGTGTTAGGCAGTGTTGAATTATTAAGATACGTCACTGCATTTGCTTTTCACCGTAACTGCTCCCCGCGTGAGTGTGGACACTTGCTGCCCTTCCCAGTGGCCTGGGGTTGGAGTTGGGGTACTGTAATTTAGTCTATAGAAAGAGTAAGAAAACTGACTAGATGCGAAACCTGAGTAATTAACAGCTGGAGTGGTTGTAAGATCTCTTTGACTAGCAATGCCAGATAATCCAAAGCAAAAGAATTAAGTCTTCTAAAAAGAAATTCTTGTTTAGGAATTGGGATGTTCACAGGGTTGAGGGCAAGGTTGGCGTAACGAATATCAGGATTGAAACTACCAGAATCCAGGGCAACTCTGGCATCTGTGGAGCAGAAACTACTCGGCCATGTCGTCAGGGCTCAGCTGTGGGAATGAATGAAGTTCAAACCATTTCTTCCACCCTTTCACTCTGCTAGAGATTCAAAAGCCTGGAGACAACGTCTGCCAACATCTCCTTGTTTGTGTGGAGGACGGCAGGGCACGTCGACCACAGCCCCGCCAAGACTGCATACAGTGGGGAAGAAGCGAGATTGCTCCGACCAAGACCAGAGGAAGGGGGCTCGTGGCTAAGGAATAACCCCTGTTCACCACAGCAGCTCCCTTAGCTTCCCAACACACAGATAAGCTTTTTTTAAACTGAACTTCTCATTTGGAGATATAGATGCACAGGCAGTTGTAAGAAATAATACAGAGAAAGCCCATGTATCTTTTACCCAGTTTCCCCTAATGGTAACATCTTGCGTAACCATAGTCCGATACATCACAAGCAGGAAATTGACAAACCACTGGCCTCACTCGGATCTACCATTTCCACATCAACTTATTTGCGTGTGTGTGTGTGTGTGTGTGCTTAGTTCTACACAGTTTTATCACATGTGTAGGTTCATCTACTCACGACCACAGTCAAGATTTAGAACAATTTCCTCTCCACAAGGACCCCTCATGCTTCCTTTTTATAGCTACAGCACCTCCCTCCCACCTCTCCACCCCCCACCCCCCACCCCCAGGGCCCTCCTAACCTCTGGCAACCACTCATCTGTCCTGCATTTCCATAGTTTTGTCATTTCAAGAATGGTGTAGAAATGGAATCATACACTATGTATCCTTTTGGGATTTGCTTTTTTCACTCATCAAAATTCCCTTGAGATTCATCCAAATTGTTATGTGTATGAATAACTCGTTCCTTTTCATTGCTGAGTAGTATGCCTTGGCGTGGATGGACCATAATTTGTTTAACCATTCACTTGTTGAAAACATTTGGGTTGTTTTCAGTTTTGGGCTATTTGAATAAAGCTGCAATGAACATTTGCACACATGATTATGCATGAATATAGGTTTTTACTGGGATAAATGCTCAAGAGTGCAATTGCCGGGTCATATGGTAATTGGATATTTATTTTATAAGAAATTGCTTGGGAGGTAGGGGAAGTGAATGAAGTGGTCAGAGGTACAAACTTTTAGTTATAAGATAAATAGTTTCTGGGATGTAATGTACAGCATGGTGAGTGTGGTTAACAATTCTGTATTTTATATTTGAAAGTTGCTAAGAGAATAAATCTTAAAAGTTCCCAACACAGGGGCTGGCCCGGTGGCGCAGTGGTTTAACACACATGTTCCGCTTCAGTGACTGGGGGTTCGCCGGTTTGGATCCCGGTGTGGACATGGCATCGCTTGGCACGCCAAGCTTTGGTAGGCGTCCCACATATAAAGTAGAGGAAGATGGGCACAGATGTTAGCTCAGGGCCAGTCTTCCTCAGCGAAAAGAGGAGGATTAGCAGCAGTTAGCTCAGGGCTAATCTTCCTCAAAAAAAAAAATAAATAAATAAAATAAAATAAAATTTCCCACTGCATTTCTATGATATACATCCAAAAGCTATATAATGTTATAATCCAGTGTTACTGCAATTAAAAATAAATAAATAAATAAAATTTAAAAAAATAAAATAAATCCTGAAAATACTAAAAAAAAAGTTCCCAACACCAGGGAAAAAACTGTGACTACATGAGGTGATGAATGTTAACTACATTTATGTGGTAATCATTTTGCAATATATGCATATATCAAATCATTATGATGAACACGTTAAACTAATACAATGTTATATGTCAATTATATCTCAATAAAACTGGAAAAAAAAGACACTGCTACACTATATTCCAGGACAGCCGTACCATTTTACATCCCACTAGCAATGGATGAGTGATCCAGTTCTCCACATCTTCACCAGCATTTGGTGTTGTCACTACTTTTTATTTTAGCCAGTCTAATCGGTGTGGAGTGAGATATCATTGTGGCTTTAATTTGCATTTCTCTAATGACTAACGGTGTTGAAAATCTTTTCCTGTGCTAATTTGCTGTCCGGTAGCCTCCTTGGTGAGGATAAGAAGCTTTTGAGCGCCCCTCCTTCATACGCATAATGCACCGATGTCAGGAGCTAACTGAGTGTCAAATGAAATGGCTGCGGTTGTTGTGTTCCCTTGAGGGCTCCTCCGTAGACAGCCGTGCCGAAAATGGCTCATTTCTGCTCTATGCCAGTGAACACTGCATGTGCAACACCGCCATCTGATAGAGAAACGTCGCAGAGGGTCTTCTTTTTTCTCTCTTCGCGTGATCTTTGTCCTGACCTGTGTGGCTGCATCAGCGAGGTTCTCCATGTGAGTGTAGAGGGTGCTGTCTGCCGCAGGCAGGCTCTCTCAGCGCCTCTGCAGCTTTAGGCTCTTCTTTGCATTTAGAGACAGGATGCACTGAGGTTGCGTGAAAACGCCTTAGGGGTTTTTTTAAAACATACACCCAGCTGCATTACTAGAAAGCCACTTGGCTTTATTTAAAGCAAGAAGAAAGTGTTCAGGGCTCCATGCCAACATTTAACACAATTTTCTAATGGAAAATGCACCAAGGCCAGTGGACTGCTCTTCCAATAAAGTCTAGTTTTCAGATCTCATTGTCATGGGTTTCATCCACGCTTTATTCATTTTTGGCTGCTCATGCAACGTCGTCAACTCGCAGATTCAGTGTGTTATATCAGCACATATGAGCTCACACTCTATAATAAAACTTGAGTCTTTGCAGTATCTAGATAGACGGTTAGAACTTGATGTGGTAAGATGCTAAATGACATCTTCCTTGTTTCCCCCCACTCTAAACAAAGCCCACGGTGGGAGTCCAGAGAACTTCCAGCTATAGAGCTGTGACTTTTTCCTGGGCTGGCCATCTCAGCGGGACTTGAACGACCCAAATCCCCGTTACTGGTTGACTATGACTATTGAACCCAACACACCAAACTGCCTGAAAACAGCCACATTCACTGCTTCTCACAGGTCTGTGGTTCGGCCAGAGGCTTTCTGATCTGGGCTGGGTTCAGTGGGCCCTACTCCATGCGTCTCTCATCCTCCCTGGGCTAGCCAAGTCGTGCTTCTCGTATGTCAGTGACAGAGATACAAGAGGGTGAGCGGAAACACACATGGCCTCTTAAGGCCTAGGTTCAGGACTTGCACGTTATTCCACATGACAAAGCAAGTCATGGCCAAACCCAACACTGACTGAGCAGAGAAATATGACCCGCCTGCGCAGGGGAGGTGGAGGGAATGAATATTTCTGAATAAGAATCCATCTAGCAGCTGGTTTCCAAGAATGCATGTCCCCACACAACGAGGTAGAAGCGTGTGGCAATTTTTTGCCTCAGCCTCAGAAGTCACATCAGCTGACTTCCCCCATACCCTATTATGGGTGGTCAGCAGATTCCACCAGGTTCAAGAAGAGGGGAACCACACACTGACCGTGTGGTTCAATGGAATGAGTGCCAAGGTCATTTTGTAAAAAGACTACACAGAATTGGAGATGTTGACATGATTACCTCTGGGAAATGGCATCTGCCACAGGAACAATAAAATGGTATTTCCAGGTACAAGTTTCCCTTGGCTGTCAGTGTTTGGGGAGCTTTAGTACACTCTCAGGGTCCTGGGGGGTGAGGGTACCATTTAGTATCTTCAAGAAATTATTTCCTGTACTGTACTGGCTTTAAGTGACCAAAGTTCTTCCTGGGAGCCTTTGACTCACTGACTAGCATGTATAGTGGGCAGTGCTGATAGAAGTGAGGGCCACTGAGAGCTCATCACAAGATCAACCTACGCCCATGGTGTCTTCACCGGGGGGCGAGAGAGGCCAAGGGGAGATGAGCTTGCACATCCTGGGCACAGATGGCCTCCTTCCCAGGGTATGACCCTGGGCATGTCACTTAAGCCCTCTCAGCTCTAGTTTTCTTATTCTGTAAAACAGGAAGGAGAAGAAACTTGTTCTGAAGATATGCTAGTGAGTAAGAAACATGAGCATTGGCACTGGGCAAGTTCTCGAGAAACACATACTAATATGAAGATGGTGACTGGCGCTGTGCTGGGATGAAGAAAGAGCAGAGACACTGGGTGTTTGCTCTAGACTGAGTGTCTGTGTCTCCAGCCCCCAGTTTCATGTGTTGAATCCTAACTGCAAGAGAATGGTATCAGGAGGTGGAGTCTCTAGGAGGTGACTGGGTCACAAGGGGGCAGCCCTCATGAATGCGATTAGTGCTCTTGGAAAAGAGACCCCAGCCAGCTCCCTTGCCTCTTCGGCCATGTGAGGACACAGCAAAAAGAAGGCCATCTGTGAACAGTGAAATGGGCCCTTATCAGACTCCGAATTTGCTGGTACCTTGATTTTGGAATTCCCACCTCCAGAACTGTGAGAAATAAATTTCTGTTGTATATAAGCTGCCCAGCGTATGGTGCTCTGTCATGGCAGCCGGAGCACACTAAGACAGCATTGTGTACAGCTCATGGCTAAATCCTGATTGCCCCACGTGGACACAAATCTCTATGAGGCTGAGAGAACAAACAACACTTTTCTCTGGATTTTCTTTTTTTTCTCCCCAAAGCCCCAGCATATAGTTGTATATCCTAGTTGCAAGCCACGCCGCCACAGCATGGCTTGATGAGCAGTGTGTGTGTCCACACCCGGGATCTGAACCCGCAAACCCCGGGCTTCCGAACTGGAGCGTGTGAACTTAACCACTGCACCACCAGGCCAGCCCTCCTTTTGTCTTTAATATCCAAAATAGTTTAGTACCATCTGTAATGATCTGTAATGGGTAATCAATTCATAAAAATATTATCATGTGGCATTTCACTGTTTTCCAGGAGTGGCCCCATACAAATCAGTATAAGCAAAATAGAAAGCAAACTTTTTCCCCTATTCTACCTTACCTCTATTTTGTTTGTATACAGGTTCACTGCAGAACAATTCTTAAACAGTCCCAAAAAAATATTAACTGATGTCATTCTTCCCTCATGTCCCAACACATGATTTTTTTCTGAACACAAATGTATAGTTGGTTATTTATTATTAAAACCCCAGTTATTGTCAAGCAATAATGCCACGACTGCGGGCAGCAATCAGAGCCACGAGAAGACTGCGTGGTCACCGTATGCCTGTTGCACAAGACCCCGTCCCTTTTCCCAGCACTTGAGACGAAGACTGCAGTGACAGAGAGGGCCTGGGGCAATCAGCTGAGTCAATGAGAAGGGCTGCAGTGGCAGCAGCACGGGGTACAGCGGTTCCTAAAGCGGGTTTGTAACATCACAAGCATGTGTCTACCACAGCCGGGCGTGGGGCCTGTGAGGTCATGCAGCCCTGACCCAAAATGTGTGCACTGGGGCAGGCGTGCTTCCTGGAATATGAAGCAGGAGGGTAAAAATGGAAAGTTTGTGAGTGCTGTGCAGCTGAATGAGGTAAGGGCCAAATAGTATCGGTCCTTGAAGATTTGAAACTAGATTTTCCCGTATATTCCGTGCCTTGGGTATAGATCCTGAACACTAAAAGCCTGTAGGGCAGGGCTTCTTAATCTGGTGTCCACAGACCTCTTGGGTCCACAGATAGATTTCAGGAAGGTTTTATTGGTCAAGGTTCTCCAGAGACACAGAACCAACAGGATGTATCTACAGAGAATGAGATTTGCTATAAGGCGTTGGCTCATGTGATTATGGAGGCTGAGAAGTGCCAAGATCTGCAGGTGGTCAGCTGGAGACTGCAGAACCAATGGCATCATTCAGTCCAAAAGCTGGCAGGCTCCAGACCCAAGAGGAGCCAATGTTTCAGTTCTAGTCCAAAGGCAGTAAAAGACCAACACCCCAGCTAGAAGGCAGTCAGGCAGGAGGAATTCAGGCAGGGGGAAAGACAGTCAAACTCCTTGTTTTATTCAGGCCTTCAAGGGATTGGATGAGGTCCACCCACGTTAGGGAGGGCCATCCGCTTTACTCAGTGTACCGATTCAGATGTTCATCTCATCCCAAAGCAACCTCACGGACCCACGCAGAATGTGTGACCAAAGGTCTGCGTACTCCGTGGCCCAGCCAAGGTGACATAAAATTAACCATTACACATCCACCGCTTGTCAACTGGGCACCCATACACATCTCCTCAAACTAGGCTCAATCTTCAAATAAAGACAATAAAAGGTCATCATTCTGCCTAACATGATGCAGCTACCTGATACAACCAAAATGCGCTAACCCCTTCCCCAGAAGAGGAGGTGACGTACTCGAGTGAGATTTACTCTCCTTGATAGCCCAGAATTTAAATGCTATGATGGAAAATCAACAACACTTAACTACCGTGATATCAGTTCGGTATCTTTTATGTTACATGATAAGGGAATAAGAGAGGGAAAACCCAAAGATGACTTATGCACCCGCACATGCACCTGTGCACACATGTATTCACAGCAAAACGGAGGAAACACCATGACGACAACAATCCTCATTTCTGTAACTGGTCCCGTAGTGATGCATAGCTGGAGTTTACGGCCACTTCTGCTACCCACTCTGTCTTCTCTTTGCCTTCAGCAAGCACCTCAGCTGGTTGTGGCTCTTTACCTGGTGGGGTGATCCGAATCTTCATTCCCAAAGCGTCTGAGCTGTTACTGGTCCTGCCTGGAGAGGTTATTGCAGTTTTCCACTGACCCTAATCACAGGGCTGGGCCACACTAAGTGACGCCCTAAGGCATCGTCTGTCTTCCAGACATGCTCTTCCCTACTTCCCTTGTGCAATATAGTCCACTTTCTCCTTGGCAGTCAGGCCCCATCGGCCCAGTCAGCACAGCAGGTCCCGTCTTTGCCTGTTGATTCAGAGGCATGAGGAGCCCAAGGTGGCCACTCGGCAGTTTTAACTTCGAGTTCAGTGGAATCCTTGTTGTGTCCTGTGGAAGCACTCCTCCCTGAAGAACTCAGACCTCTAGGCCAGCAGAGCATGACGTCGGGGGAGCAGGAAGCAAGTCTCCCGCTAGTGGGTCCCCCGGGGTGACAGTGAGTGGCGCCACTCCCATTCCTCACATCCCTCTGCCCCAAATTTCCCTGTCTCTAGTTTTCCTCTCATGGTCCTTCAAAGTCCCGTCCTGCCAAGCCACTGTTGATAGCTCATGAATCAGAGTATAATTGCACATTGGCCATTTCCTCTGCAAAGCAAAGTGAACAGCCAGGTGCACTGCTTGAAGTTTTGCCCACTGGGAGGATTTCCCTTCACCACGATCCTTCAGGGATGTTCCAGAAAGAGGCTACAGTGCTGCAGCTGTCCAGTTCCGGGAGGTGCCTGCGTCTCGTGCAGAACCACCTGTAAGGCGGCCCCCCGTCTTCTCTCTCTCTGTCAGTGGATTGTAGGAAACTCCCAATGAGGCCATAGGTGCAGGCTGGGAAAGAGAAGGCAGGAGGGGGGGCCATGGGCATTTGGGCCACTTTCTAGTGTAACATACTTGTGCCTTCAGGGCCTGTTGGGCCGGATCGTGCACATACCACTTCCATTTGATGAGAGACTGTTGCTGTGCATGTCCGACTTTGTGGCGTGGTGGCTCAGATAACACCCAGTTCATGATGGGCAGCTCAGGTGGTATGATAACTTGATGGCCCATGGTCAAGCATTCAGCCTCTACGAAGGCCCAGTAGCAGGCCAAGACCTGTTCCCCACAAGGAGATTAGGGCTTTGCTCTGCAGGGCTGAGCCCTTTTGCTACAGGCCAATTCACCAGTAGGGGCCTGCCAAAGGTTTCAAATAGCATCTCTATCTGCCACTGACACTTTTTTTCTTTTTGAGGAAAATTAGCCCTGAGCTAACATCTGCCGCCAATCCTCTTCTTTTTGCTGAGGAAGACTGGCCCTGAGCTAACATCCATGACCATCTTCCTCTACTTTATATGTGGGATGCCTACTACAGCATGGCTTGCCAAGCGGTGCCATGTCTGCACCCAGGATCCAAACTGGTGAAGCCCGGGCCATCGAAGCAGAATATACGCACTTAGCCGCTGCGCCACTGGGCCGGCCCTGCCCCTGACACTTTTAAGCACCGTTGGATCGACTGGATCATCTGAGCCAAGTGGCAGAGCAGCTTGCACAGCAGCCTGGGCCTGTTGTGGAGCCTTTTCCCAAAGCCAAAGATGCCCAGGACGTGTGATTCCTCTTTTTTGGTTTTATGAGGGGCAGCTGCAACGACTTCTGCTTCACCCTAGAAGGGATATCTTGACCCTCCACACCATCGGACCCCTAGAAATTCCACCGAGGTAGAAGTTCCCTGAATTTTGCCAGATTTATTTTCTACCCTCTGAAAAGCAAACGTCTCACCAATAAGTCTGGAATACCTGCTACTTCTCACTCACTAGATCCAGTCACCGTAATGTCATCGATGTATTGGACCACTGTGACATCTTGTGGAAGGGAAGGCGATCAAGATCCTTGCAGACTAATTTATGACATATGGCTGGAGAGTTGATATACCCTGAGGCAGGCAGTGAAGGAGTGTTGCTGGCCTTGTCGGCTGAAAGCAAACTGCTTCTGGTGGGTTTTATTGACAAGGAGAAAGAAAAATGCATTTGGCCAGATCAATAGCTACATACCAGGTACTGGGAGATGTGTTAATTTGCTCAAGCAATGAAATCCCATCTGGTCCAGCACTACAGTTGAAGTCATCCCCTGGTTAAGCTCATGATAATCCACTGTTGTTCTCCAGGATCGTCTGTCTTCTGCACAGGCCAGACAGGAGAGCTGAATGGGGATGCGGTGGGGATGACTGCCTCTTCCAGTCCTTGACGGTGGCACTCAGCTCTGCAATCTCCCCAGGGACGCAGCACTGCTTTTGTTTTACCATTTTCCTGGGTAGAGGCAGGTGTAGTGGTTTGCAGTTGGCTTTCCCTCAATAATAGCCCTCACACCACAGGTCAGGGAACCAATGTGGGGATTCTGCTAGATATGTAGCTAAGTATATCTATACAGTTATGCATTCAAGAACTAGGGAAATAACCATAGAATGGCTTCAGGGACCCAGTGGGCTCACTGTGAGGTGGACATGAGCTAAAGCTCCGTTGATCCCTGACTCCATAGGCTCCTCTTCTGACTGGTGAACCACATTGCCATTCTGGGTCTCCCGGAATTAGTGTCTGTTCAGAGTGAGTGCCCAGTAGTCCCTGAAAGGCCTAATTTTTTCCAGTGGACAGTTACCCTGATAAAAGGCCCTAGATCTCTTTAGGGGAGGCCGGGACAAAGATTAACAGCATAAAATTTTGCTATTGTACTGGGGTCCTTTTTCAAGGGGATTCCCCTTCATTCAAGGGGTTCTGGGTCTGTAAACTGGCCAAAGCTTGGGGATTGATTGAGGAGTGTGACTGTTTTTATGATTCAGTTTAGACTTCTGTTCACTTGACCTGGAGCTTTTCTGCCTAGTAAGAATTTTGCAGGGTTCCTGTCCGTCTCACTTATAGGAACACTGTGATCAACGCCATAGGCCTGCATGAGCCAGACTGTTCTGGCTGCTTTCACTCTGCCCTCCATTACAGTGACCTTGCCTTTGGTGGTTGAGTGCTGACACTTGGCCCCTGCCACCCAGCATCCAGTTACTCCCATCGCATTTAGGATTCCCAAGTCAGTGACCGCGGTTCCCACTGTGAGGTCTGCCTTGCAGAGAAGAGTGATCACAGAGCTTCTCAAGGATGCCAGGACTCCCCTCACAGATTTATTTTTCACAGTCATGGTGAAAGGCATGTTTTTTGAACCCTCCCCGTGTGGGTGAGTAGATCTTAAATGAGAAATCCACTCTAATCTTTCAGTCTCCTTAAGCCTTTGAGTTCCTTCCTCTACATTAAACCAAGGCGGGTCTCCCATTTCCAGCTCGCTCACTGTGGGCCACCTTTTGGTTGATTTTCAGTCAACCAACCAAACACACTGTCCAAGGCCTTTCTAACTCCCAGCGCTACAACATTAAATGCAGAATCTCTCCTTAGGGAGCCCATGTCCGTCAATTCATCCTGATCCAACTTTATGTTCCTTCCACCATCATCTCACACCCTTGATATCCACTCCTACACATGTTCTCTGAATCTCTGTCCGTATAACTTAGAAAACTCAAGTAGTTCTTTTGGAGTGTAGACACTTCCCCGTGGGTCACACTTTGTACCTTACCTTTAGGGCCCTGCTGGGACTCAAGTCTAGGTATGGGTCTAGAAGCAAAGAGGGGTGGTGGGGGTGGGTCCTGTATTAGTCTGTCTTCGTCTGCTTGGGCTGCCCTAACAAAATCTGGACAGGCTCCAGCCCACGGGTTGTCCTTATTGTTATTTTCAACCTGCTCCCCCGGAGGCGCTGGTGTTGGTGTTCTTCATGTCTTATAACCTTTGTTTTTGCCTGCTCTGGATAAGATCTCCCAACACTTAGAGGAATCTTTGAGACAGAAACTACCGGCAATGACACACTGTAGCATCGAGCTCGTGTTGACTGTACTGCTGATAACGTCATCTTCTACTAGAGTCATTCTGGTGCCTGGACAGCTGCATCAGGAGGCTGAGGATTAGTAAGTGCTCCTGCTTTTGTCAGTGATGAGCGGGCTTCCCCTCTTTAGATAGAGGAACCGAAACCCACACAACCAGCCCAAATGTGCCAAAAGCTGTCACTGAGACACTCAGCTCACCATCACCTTTCATCCTGTCCCTTTAGTTACCTTCAGATATGGCCCCATTTACACAGGACCTGCACTCTGTTATGCAGGGGGCAGTACTAATGCCTTGAGTGGATTGTAATGACTTCTCATCAGTTGGGAAATACGCCAGCATTTTCAGCAAACGTTGAAATTGGAGAAAACATTTGACTGAATTGGCTCCTAGTTTCAGGACAAGCTAATTCCATTCAGGGCTTCTGTTTGTGGGCAATTGGGTGGAGCAAGGGGCAGGAAAGCATCTTGTACTTTTAACTTGATTAATAACAGCTCTGACCCAGGGGAGGAAGGTCATGTCCTCTCTCCTGTGACATGGGGTTGGCTGGGTCCTGCTGCCCGCTGCTGCCTCCTGTGTTCGCATGGCCTTCTCATCACACTGACACAGCACAGGCAGGGCCACGGCAGAGCCTTCCCTCTGTCACTATCCTCCCTCTGACAGCTCTCATTTATGCTCCCTACTGATTCAGCAGTTCTGCCCTGAGTGGCTAAAAGAAATGTTCAAAAACCTTTCTAGAAACTCATCAATAATCCGCAGATGACATTGAATTCTTCCCTATTAAAACAGCTTCAGAAAGTCAGACTTAGTAATTCCTTTTCCTGAGAGTCTTTAAAGGATCCCTTGAGGCCTTGATGTTCCACAGACAATGTCGTCCACGGCAAAGTGCTTCTGGGAGATGGGGAGCAGCTTGCCTTCCCTGGAATCCCGACTACAGGTGACACCCAGCCTCTTCATCTCCAGTTCCCATGCCTGACGTGCAATGGGCCCATCTCCGAGCCATCAGTGTCTGGCCATGGAGAAAGGTTTATTCGAATTGGCCAAAATGAGACGGTGGCAGGGTGGGCTCTCTCAAATCCACCTTCACAAGATGAGAAGGCCGGGGGGTTTACAGAGCTAAGGGGCTGGGCAGGAGGAGCTTCAGAGAAACAAAGGGTAACCTGTGTTTCTTTCACTCCAGATAAGCCCTTGGGCAATCTGACTTCTGGGCGTCTACAGCAGCTGGGGCTGGTCATCCAGTGATCACAACCTCCCCTAGGGCATGCTCTTCCTTCTGTAAAACAAGCTCACAAACCCCTCAGGTTGAATCTTATTGAATATTGACCGTAAACCTCAGGTGCCCAGCTTCACAGGGACTATTTGGAACACTGGGTCTTATTTTGAGAAGCAGCTAAAGATTTAGCATTCAAAAGAAGTTTATAGTTTCCAGACACACAGGAAAGGCATTCAGAAGACAGAGAAAGGCAGAGGTGGAGACATCTGTTCAGTGTGGCCAGATTGTCTTGGGGAAAATGTGCTGGATGGACAGAGGGGCCTAGGCAAGCTGGCGGCAGAAAGGAGGAATGCAGATGGAAAGGGCAGTGCTCACATAACCTACTAAACTTAAGAGAAAGGACCAAATCAAAGAGCAGAAGAGGTGATGTAAGACTGGCTGTTAAGGTGTGTCAGAAAGAGGTCATTTTATGTCACTGAAAAGGAGATGTCTGTAGAAATGACTTTAGTTTTCTGTAGCAGAAATGATGCTGGCCATATATTTTAGAGACTTTGATATTTTGGCAAAGAAATTTACTTGAGGCTAGTTTTCCCCTCCACGGGGTAGGACACAGGATAAGCCCTTGAGGTCTGGGGAGGGCTGGGCACCTGAGGTCTTAGGACATAGCAGAGATGGACAGAAGATTAGGGACACAAGGCCACAAACACTCACCTGGAGCCATTTCAACACGTTCCCCCAGGTATGCCCTGTTCTCATGGTCCCATGTAGAGTTAAAGAGCTACTGCGCCCTTGGAGTTTCTCAGCCAAACCAGCTTCTGTCATCCTTGCTTTCTCCCCGGCTTTTCCTTGGTTGTTGGGCCCCTGAATATGCATGATAGACTGAAATAGGTCAACTGTGGGCAAAATCTTCAGCAAAGTACAATGCCAAGTCCAGGCCTTGCCTTGGAGAATCTTGCTGACCAGTGATCCATGTGGGAAGGTGGTGTTCTTCCCCCTCTGCTCTTGCGTATTCTCAGGAAAATAATAAGCAAGTCAAATAATTCCAGACAAGCCAGCCAGCAGCTTTTCAGGGCTGTGCCAGCCCCAGGATGGAAGCTTGGCGGTCATTAAAGGCCATTAAAGAGAATTGCAGGAGGACAACAGTTAATGTTTATGCTAAATATCACCTTTTCCACAGTCCAGGGGAAGAGCAACCAAGAGACCACTCCCTTCCCAGTGGCCCTACAGAAGGTCATTACCCTAGGCACCCTCCCTAACCCTCCACCACTGTCTCCATTGAAACATTTCTCCAAAGCACTTCCTGTTCTCTGTGACTCACCGCTGCCTTCCAGGGAAATCCTCTCTCCTCCCTGCAGGAACCTCGTCCACGCTCTTCCCCTAGCAGAATATGTCCCTACTTCTGAGGTATATCTTCTAGAACAGGTCTGGGGATGGCATGGGTGGGGTGAGGGCACACATTATTGAGAAACAGAGGGGCCGCCACCAGCAGGCCTGTGGTGTCTGTGACGCAAGGAGTGATTTTTTTGAAAATGGTAATGTTCTTTCTTTGTGTGTGTTGCTTTTATTGGGACATTTCGCCTCTAGAGCCAGGGACATCCTGATCACAGATGATCAGGATTTTAACAACAGGAATGCAAAGAGAGAAAAAGTCAACGTTCCACATTTGACATCCCAAATAGAATTCCCGAGTCCACAATGGTCCTGAAAGCCAAGCTTTGAAGAGAGAAAAAAAGGTTTTCTAAGTTGGAGGGCCCAATCTGAAAACCTCCATATAAGGTCAATGTGATCAAGGAATGAAGTGTCCATAGCCTAGTGGAGTTGGAGGAAGAGAGGAGTCTTCCCCAAGACCTGGAGAGGGGCAGGGGGTTTCTGCAAGCGTCTCAGGGCAGTAGCCTACTTGCACCCAAGGCCTAGAGACGGTGGGCTCTGGAAGATTCTTATGCACAATTGGCATGGCGGGAGGCAGGTCACACACATCTTGGGATGACCAAGGGCAGCAAACACAGACTGCCTATAAGACCCCAGGACACTTGCACAACCATGGGGAGGAACGGTAGCTCCTTTAAGGACAAAAGAGACTAGATTTTGCGTGGGTGGGCTCCAAGTCAGATTTATTTTAAGAAGAATAAAGAAATAAGATAGTTCTGGGCAGTGCGGGAGAGTAACTAGGCCCAAAGGCAGGGTTATAGTTGACAAGAGATTTTCACATATTGAGGTATAAGGGGTAACTATTCGGGTTCAAAACTGATTTGACTTGAACTAAAGAAGCCTGACTTATGGCCCATCAAACACACATTGTACATCTGCTCTAACCATTAAAGTAAAGAAGGCACTGTATTCAGATAAGAATGCAGACTCTCCCTCCTGTGCCCTACCGCCCTACCAGTAACACCAGTATTAGTCCTTTCCCTGACACCAGGGTCATGTTGACCTGCCAATTTGCAGCTGAAAACCTCTTTGAAGTTTCGATGAGTATGTATCCTGGGCATGTTTAATGTATGTTCTTTGTTCTAAAAAGATCTGAGACTGGACTGGAGACCGTGCTTCTCTGGAGTGCTTTCTTCCTTTGTGGAAGCTACCTTCCCGGATTATAATCCTCACCCTGGCTCAAGGAAAACTCACCTCTCTCTCTTGTCTATAGAGTGTTTATTGGTTATTTTGTGTCAACATAGCCATGGATGAATCTGAAAGGGACCAATTAGTTCCCAGAAAATGGAAGGAAATGGGAGAGGGTTGATGAAATCAGGAGAATTCAAGTTGAGTTTCTCCTGAAGTTAGTCCTCTGATTCCAGTGGGCATTCCTTAACCTCCAGTCCTACTCTGACACGAACAAGGATGAAGGTTGACAAACATTGGAAAGAAGATGCCAGAGTCTCTCCAATGGGTTGAGACAATTTTGCTGTGCCGGCGATATGCGCTCAGCTTTGGGTTCGTGCTTCCTGGCTGGGGAAGTTCTTTCCAGGCCCTGCTCTCCTGCACCCTGAGTTCTATACATTCCTGTTGCAAAGGAGAACATTTCTTGCTTGACGCCCCATAATTTGCACAGTGGGGGTTCAGTGAACACAGAGGGATCTAGACAGTCTGGGCACAAACCCAGCCCAGCCTCTGCCAAAGAGTATTCTTAGAATGGTCAGGGCTTGGTGCCAGTGATCACCTGTACAGGTGGAAAGCCACAGCCCTGTGAGCATACGGCTTGAGCTGAATGCCGGTTGAAATGTGGGCCCCAGAGCCCCCTCCTCCAGGCACTTCTGGGCAGTCCAGGAGTGTGCAACTGCTTGCACGGGCTGAACAGGCCAGATGCTGTGCGAGGATACGCATGGCGCTCTCCCTCTTCTTGCTCAGAGCTCGCAAGCGAAGACAACCCCGGCAGGCAGCAAGTCCAGGCCCGTGTGTCACCCTTAAGCTATGGGATCAGGCAGCCGGACATGCCTGGCTACTTCCACCAGTCTCCCAGTCACCACTGCACTCCTGAGAGTACCCCTGGCCGTCATTCCCAACTTCTTTCCGGTTCTCTTGCCAGGAGGGGTAAGAGAGCGTCCTTTACTCACCTGATCATTGGGAAGCAAGCCTCATTTTTTTTTTCATTATGGTAATACAACATACCAAAATTCACCATTTGAACTGTTTTTGATTTAGTACATTCACATTGTTGCGCAACCACCACCACAATCCATCTCCATGATACTGGCTCAGCGCAAGGTTGACATAAGGGAATCCATATTGTCGAAGAGAAACAAGAGTGTAACTTTGAGTGACCTCTGATATGCACCCTCCAGGAGATATACATGCTCGGTACATTTTATGGCTCCTCCAAGGTGCTATAAGTTGATAACTTTGTTCTTTTGAGTTCCTCAGGAACGTGATGACCCCTGGACAGAGAGTCTATGCTGACACCCATCAACGACGACTGAAAGATCAGGGCATAGGGCGATGCTCCAGTCTCTGATGCATATCCAGTAAAACCAAAGGTTATCAGGAACTAAGACCAGATGTCTGCCCCCACCCGGAGACCAGCCCCCTATATAACTGGCCTGTAGTCTTTGTTCTGTAAGATGGTTCTTTCAGAGATTAGTCAGCCATCTTCCTCCTTGCTAACAAGCTGTAATAAACCCGTCCTCTCCTACCACCTCTTGGCTATTGGCATGTCTTGTGGTGGGCAGACAACTCCCCTTGAGCGATAACATCCAGAACTTTCATCATCTCAACTGAAACTGTTCATTTCTTGTTAACCTTCCCATGATTCAGCCAGAGGTATACAGTGCCTTGGGAAGTGTTAGGATTACTAAAGGAGAAACGAAAAGAAAGAGTCAAATGTTCAGGCTTTAACTTCCAAAATAGGATTTTTGAACTCCTCGCTTTCAATAAAAAGCCAGGCTTTAGAGAGAGAGACAAAATGTCCTTCCAAATTCCAAAGGCCCTGAGCAGCTGGGTGAGCGTGTAGGATGTGCTGACTCCAGACCATCTTGTCCTTAGGAGATGAAAACAACAGCAGGCAGCATAATAGCTGTTTTAAGAAACACTTAAGTGTCTACGATGGACAAGGAATCAGTATTTCTAGGTGACCTGGAAGACAGAACAGGGTGTGGGAAGTTCAGGTGGCAAGTGAACTAAAAACGGCTTTTCCGAGTCTCCAGCCCTGAGACTCTTCGAGAAGAGACCGACTGACCCTCGTATTTCACGGCGGGCCCATGCTCTGGCCCAACCGCCTGCCTTCCAGGCTTCCTCCTGAGGCCGAGAGCCCGCGGCCTTGTTTCAAGAGCAGCCAGAATTACTGTGCTTTCCAAGCGTGCCCGGCCTGGAACAGCCGGTGACTGTTCCAGTTTTCAAGGATGCAGTGAGTGTGCCATCAGCTGTTTCATGGGAAGGGCCCGTGGGGCTTTCCCTGAGCTTCTTTACACAACGAAGAGCAAGGCTTCCGACAAACAAAACCCAACCAGGAACTTTAAAGCACACTGCCCACAATGAAGTGGTCTCTGCTCCAGTGAAATGGAGACAAATAAGGACCCCTGCATGATTTTTTTCTAAGATTAAATTATTTAAGTGAAAAGAAAGTTCATTATTCTAAGACTATCACTTTCCTAATTTTCTCTTTTAAAAATCTTTTTTCTTTCTTTCTTTTTGTTGGTATCACAATGTTTTAAAAATACTTCTGTGACGCCTGTGACAGCGTTGTAGCTGTTGCTGGTTCTAAGTGGTTTCACATTGCAAAACAAAGTGTCAGTTCCCCATGTTCTTTATGGAATCTCCATGAAATCCCCTAAGTGTGGGAACCTCTGGCACACACGAGGACTTCTCAGGGCTCAAAAGTCAGCAAAACGAAAAGCTACTCGTTACCGGAAAACAGCTTAAGGCTCCTGATTTTGGGGGCAGAGAGATGTAAAATTCACTTTTATTTTTTATATTCAGGACATCATTCTTGCCAAAATGATGAGTGAGAATCTCATTGAGCCTTGAGCTCACATTTGTCCAGTTTATGCAGGGGTAAGTGAAGTGCCCCCGGGGAAAGCAATCCGAAAAATCCACAAATTAGAACAGTCTGCAAAATAACTGGTTTTGTATTTTGTCTTCTCTACATGAAAGGGTCTCTGGTGGGGGACTCCACTATTTACGGCCTGTTTTGACTGATAACATCCTCCAGTGGTTCCCAAAACCAAAGTGGGCAGGGACCCGGCTGGACGGTGAGCTCCCAGGTGCAGCCGTGTTTGGTGGCTGGAGAACCAGGCAACCTGGGCCGGATGGCAGGGAGGCCAAAGAGAAGAGACCATCACACCAGTAAGGCGGCAGCCTTCCCTCTGAGAGAGGCCTGCACAGAAACTCAGGACATCAAACAGATGGTGAAGGACATTGACCATGACAAACTGGTTAATGAGTGTTGACAATTCAACATGCGCTTAAAATAAGTCACTAGATGAGAAAGCTCGACATGTCAGCTTATATACATATAAGTATAAAAACTTGAAAGAGGTTACCCAGAATTGAACACAATCTTAAAAATTTCTACCAAAGAGTTTGAAGCTGACAGTTTTCTAAACTATCAATAACTTTAATTAACTAATGATTTTGATCTCTCATGGTGGTGGAAAGATTGAATTTTCTTTCCACTCTTGCTCAAAAAGTGATATGATAAAACCTGTTATATATAGCAAAAAATGTACTAAAAAAGTATTATATGATGTGTCAACAGTTAATAATATTTTTCTGGGAAAAAAGAAAACCAGACAGACAGCAACATAAATGCCACTTTTGCTCAGCAATAAATGCTTCTCTCCTTGGATTTTAAGGATTGGCACCTGGGCTAACAACTGTTGCCAATCATTTTTTTTTTCTTTTTCTGCTTTATTTCCCAAACCCCACCCCCCCCATACATAGTTGTATATCTTAGTTGCAGGTCCTTCTAGTTGTGGGATGTGGGACGCCACCTCAATGTGGCCTGACGAGCGGTGCCATGTCCGCGCCCAGGATCCGAACCCTGGGCCGCCGCAGCGGAGCGCCTGAACTTAACCACTTGGCCATGGAGCCGGCCCCTCTCCTTGGATTTTAATGTTATGTGACAAAAGCCAAAAAACACTTCACATCGAATCCAAAATATAGAAAAGAAATGTGCATAAAGATGTTTGAGGGAAACATGCCTCATTTAGAGAAAAATGCCGAGCATTCCACGGCAGGGAACGGTCAGGCCAATGGGGATGGGACAGAGGATGACAGCATTGCTCAGCACTTGAAACCGATGTGTCTGAAGAGCTGCTGACGACCTCGCAAACAGCCATCATAATGTTGGGTTAAGAAGAAGCAGGGTATAGCATTGTGCATTTTGTATGATTTCAGTTACATGAAAATATGTCTAGGACAAAAAGCCAAAGGGATGAAAGCTTTCACTGCATCACATTGCCCTGGAAGCCAAGGGCAGCGCCCGAGCCCCAGATGGGCCAGCAGCCCAGGACTCTGGTTCCCGACTCCCAGCGCAGAGGCAGGAGCGCACTGTCAGCGGCAAACGCCTGGCTTCTCCTTCTCGTGCAAGTATTAGGCACACAACCACATTCTTCAAGGGAATCACCGGGGGCTGCGCTCTAGGGTGCCTGGCCTTCTCAGAAAACAGAAAGATTATCATTGACACTGGCTGTGACGCAACCTGAGGGCTTCGCAGAACCCCCTGCGGCTCACATAGGGGCGAGAACCTCCACCACATGGAGGTGTGGGAAGAGGAAAGCTCTCACGATGCTGTTAGTCACCTGACTGGGAAAATGGGCACTCGCGGCTGAATCGGTGGGAACCAACGTTATGGGCCAGAAGAACAATCTTTACAGCAGAGAATCCCTCACCTCATGAAACACAGACACACACACACGGTACACACATCATGCATGTGCACACACCTACACTTACACACAACACACACACTGCACACATACACACACAATACACATTCTCCAAACATACACACACACAGACACACATAAAGATACACTTATACACATCTACACACACACCACACACACATTATACAACATACACATATCACACACACGAACGCACTTATACACATATACACGCATGCATACATTCACACACAAACACACAAACTTATATAGGTGTATACACACGTACAGTTACGCATAGGCACACATACACAGTTACACATATGCACATGCACACACAGAGGACACACATATACACATATACTTATGCACATATACTTATGCACACACACACAATATACACACATACACATGTACACTCACAACACACACACTACATTACAATATAAATATTTAGCAGAGGAGTACAAGGGGCCCCCAGTTGTGGTCAGATGGCCTGACACTTAGTCTGAATTGTTAATAAATGAACCATACAATTTTGTCTAAATCGCTTAAACTCTTTCCTTCCAGCCCCCAAAGAGCGGTTGAACCAGACCCTCTGTGAGATCTCTTCTCATTGTAAAATTCTGGGATTTCAGTGGGACAAGACACCTCATCCACCTCGAGCTGGTCTCGGCCCCTTCTCTGTACCCCTGACAGGAACCCCACAGGCTGGAGTCACAGCCTTCGGCGCCTGGCCAGGCCGCCCCACCACGCATCAGCCCGAGAGTGCGGGCGCGCCACAGCCCCACCCAGGGGACCTCTGCCGCTGATATCTGTGGGACTTCATCCTGCCCCCTCCTCACGCCCACACGCATCTTCACTCCTTTTTGATCAAAGAATGGCCTTGTGAACAACAATCAGGAGCCCACAACAATCTGAGGCTGGGCGGTCCTGGGAAGATTAGCAGCTGTCCCCTGGGGTCGTTTCCCACTCTGCCACGTGCATTTCCAGGGGTGGGGGCTGATGGAAGGGGGCTGATGACTACTTAAAACCCCCTTTCGGGGCATCTCCCTGGCACACCCTCTGGCCAGGACATTCAGCTGTGACAGATGCTCCTGTCCCTGTCTGGGCTCACGTCTAGAAGCCACTGAGTCCTGGGTCTGAGGGGCTGGAAGCTCCAGCCTCTCCCCAGCCCATGACTTGGTTGAAAAGGAAAATTCTGACCTTACCCTCAGGTGGCCACCACAGCACAGCCACAATGCCTGCAAACAGCCCCCGAGAGCGAATTCCTCAGGAGCCGTTGAGCTGAGCCCAGTGGCTGGCCCAGGGGAGCCCACAGGCCCACTTGGCTCCACGCCCACGTTGTGAGCCTGGGGCTGGTGCCCACACTAGGGGCTGAGCCAGCGTCTGGGGAATGGTGGGTCAGAGCATGTTACTCCTCATACACAGTTTGGCCTGATGAAGGCATTAAGAATTCAAAGTCCTGAAAAGACTATGCCACCATCCCACGCATGAATTCAAAGCGAAAAAAAGAAAAAAATGAACAGCAAGCAAAAAGAGAAAAGAAGCCTAGGGAAATTCTTACTTCTTCCTCCTGTGATAACCACTTTAAAGATTTTTTTTTGAAATAACAAATACCAAATATACCAAAGAATAACAAATATTCTTCCAAAAAGCAGTCCATCCTTTCCTGTGTCCCTCCCTGGGGGCCGGCGTGGCTGGGCTGCTCTGAACACATGGGGCGTCTTGTACATTTTTCTGCAAGCTTTGCTGTTACCTGGATAGTCTCAGGTTCCTACTTCACCTTTTTTCCCCCCTTCTTTTAAAAAGATTGTAGTAAAAGAGAGATAAAATTTCTCATTTTAACCCTTTGTGACCGCACAGTGCAGTGGCACTAATTATGCAGTGACGTTAACTCACATTGTGGTGCCACCATCACAACCATCCACGTCCAGAACTTTTTTCATCTTGCAAAACTGAAACTCTTTTCTTACTCTCAACGAAGAACTTCCACTCTCGAGCTCAGGTCTCCCAATGACCCTCCCGGACTCACAGCCAGGCTGGCATCTAGCCACTGTTCACGCAGGAGCAGCCAGGCTGGCTCTTCCCTTCGGAGAGGCTTTTCTGGGGTCACACTGTCAGGGTTCAGTAAGACTTGTGTGGACTCTGGACACTGACAGGGCCGAATGTTGTTTCGATTTCAAGGAATCCTGTAGTTGTTATTGGAAACCCCTGTCTGCAAAAAAGGCCACCAGAGTCGCCCCCAGAGTTCTGATTCCTTTTCGAAGGTGTGAGATCCAGATTTTGGAACCAATCAGAATTCCCCGAAGTGCCCTCCAGCCCATGCCACAGAGGCCCTGCGTCCCATGTGGAGACCTCAGGCCCCCCAGGGCAGCTGGCATCTGGGCTTTGTACCAAGGGGCAGCCACAGCCCAGAGGCCATGAAGAGCATGTTGTCCAAGCGCATTTCACGGCAACGCTAAGAAGGGCCCCACGGAAGGCTTTGCTTTCTGGCTCCTATACACTTGCACCCTTTGATTCTCACTGTGCCCGCAGGAAGTAAGCTATGGTCTGGTTTCTTCCTGCTGCAGGAGGTACAGCTGTCTACACATGGTGGGGCTTTGCCAGTTTCAGCCTAACCAGGTTCATGGCATGACCCCAAAAGGCACGCTGAATGCCCCTCAAGGCATTTCCCAGGATGGGGCAATGAGCTCAGTGGTCCTGAAGCTCTTCAAATTCGGGTTGTACTGAATCCTAAGTATGGCTTCAGCACCTCAGGAGCCCAGGAGGCCACGTCACCTTATGAACTCAGGGCCTACAGAGAAGTGTGAGGACCCTGCAGCACTCTGCACTGTTGGTCACGATCCTCCCTCCGCCCTTCTGTTAACACAACTCCCAGCTGGGGGAGGACTGCTCCTTCCCAGGAGCCACTCTGGGCCACTGGGGCCAGGCCAGTTGGGTAACTCTATCTCCCCCAACCACCATGCTTTGCGTAAGGACAGCTCTGTGACCCAAGATGGACAGGTCAGAATCCTTCTCTGGGACTGGACATACAGATGCTGCCGGAGGCGAACCCCTGTCCCTGAGGTCCAGCGGCCTGGCGCTGTATCCCCGCAGCGGGAGGCACTCTTCCAAAGTAGGAGCAAATGAAGTTGACATCTAGGAGGGAGCTGATACAAGAAAAGGAGATTCCACTCTTCCAAGGCAACTAGAATTTCATTTTCCTTGTCCTCCTTTCTGGGCAAGTCCATGTGTAGCTTTCAGTTTTATTTCATTAATATTTCTTTCCTCATTGTAATAGTAAATCATGTTTACTGTGGACAATTTGGGCAAAACAGAGACAAACTGTATTCCCACCATCACAGAGAAAATCATCGTCACCGTTTCAGTCTTTTTCCTTCCAATTTTTTTTCTTCACCCATTTCTTTTCAAAGCTGTCTTGAGATTTTGCTAGAGGTCTTGTCACTCACAGCTCCCAGCGGGTCAGAGCTGGAGTCCCAGCTGCTGGCCTGGGTGGGGGGGCCCAGTGAGACAAGGGGAGGCAGAGAAGGGTCTTCCATGCAGGGTGTCCTTGCCGCTCGCTGCAGGGCCCCACGCCCTCCACCTGTGTCCAGAGACAGGCGGCTTCCCCCGCCCCCTGCTGCCGAGACTAAAGGATTCAATTTGGTGTTTGGTTCACCCAAGGACATTGGGAGGAGCCCCTTTCCTTTAAAGTGAGAACAAATGTGAAGATCATCTGGGCTCTTTTTCCTTCTCAGACCATTCTCAATCTGAGGAATAATTGAGCACCTAAAGAAACTGGGTTGTCCTCCGCCCCCGGGAGTTTAGGTTTAATGACTTTGTGCGTTTCAGATTGGTTGTGCCCCAGGTGGAGTACTGGTAAGTGAAAACAAAGCAAAGAAAAAGAATCCTTTTTGAATTAAAGACCAACAAACTAATGCAACAAGCAACAGTTTATTTTTTAAAAAAGGAAAAAAATAAACAAAAAAGAAAAGAAAAACAAACAACTTTTTACTACATCTTATAGATTCAGTAAAAATACCTGTATTAATATATATGTATATACATATTGCATATATATATATATATACACACACATATAACATTAAAATTACATGCTTCTCAGGACAGAAGAATCAGGACATGTTCCCTCATATCAATTTAAAACTATCACAATTTAAAACCACTGCAAGAAAAGTTGCTTCTTTTATTTTCTCTCTCGGACTTCAAGTACAGGAAATTATCAGACAGGATCTAAAGTGGAAAGCCACCTGCTCGCACAGACGACGGTGGCCTGCACGAGTCGGGAGGCAGGGTCTCCGGGGTCCTCACGTGGCCTCCCCACCCTTCTGCGGAGCAGCCTCCTCCTGAGAGGGCAGGAGCGAGAAGCGGGACATCCTGAGGTCCATGTGGACATTCACACGACGTTTCAACAAAAGCAAACGAGAACATGTCTACCGTAGCAACAGCACTGGCCGGACGGCGCTCTGGGGGGGGGGCGTTCCTCCCTCCCCTTTCCTTGACAAATGAAACACGAAACCGCTGGGAACACAACTCAGGGTGAAGCACCTCTGGCGATGATCAGCCAACAGCAGGGGACAGAGAGGGGCGTTTCCTTCGTGACAGCTGCTGGCTCACTCATGATTTCAAACACACCCTCTTCTGCAAAAGGCACTCACATAATGTCTGTTTATAAATCATACAGTGCGATTCCATACATGGGAGTTTTTCCTACAAATATAAAAGAGAGAAGCTGAGGACATGGTATAACAAAGAAAAGAGTATAAGAAATACACCTTTTGGATAAATGTGCGCTTTTTTTTAAAGGACAATCTATATAGTAGTTAAAAAAATTTTCATTGAAAAGTTAGGAATTCCAGTAAAATTATCAGTAAGAAGCAAGGTACTAGAGGATGAGAGATGGGGTCCAGAACACAGAGCAGAGGGGTGCTAGTTTTTCAAATGGCCAAAGGAAAGGATATGGTCTGTTCTTAAACTAGAAAGACCATGTAATGCAACGGAACGTGTGGGAAGGAGGGAGGTAGTGGCAGAGAAATAGGTGATGTGGGAGGGAGGGTGGCGTCCCTCAGCAAGTGGGCGGACGAAGGGATGCACCGGAATCTCTGACGGCAAGATGGGCTGATCCCCCTTGCTTCTGCAGTGCGAAGAGACCCTGCCCAAAACGAAGGCTGCCCTCACCGGGACACGACTGAGCTAATGGAATTATAGGACGTGCCGCTGTTGCAGCTCGAGGCATAGGCCTCCTGGCCATTGCCGTCCAGGTTGATTTTGAACACAGAGGAGGCCTTCAGCAGAAAGTCGGCCGCATCCCGGCGCCCCAGCTCCCGCAGTTTGGACATGAGGACGCCGACCGTGCTCTCAGGGTAGGAGGTCCATTCCCGGAGCAGGGCGTGGAGCGGGCTCGGGAGGAACTCCTTAGGAGCCCCATTATTGGTGTTGTACTTTGCCACAAGGTCAGGGAGGCCCAAGTTCATGGCAAGAAGGCACCAGTCCTTCCCCATGGGGTCGGGCGGGTCCAGCAGGCGACTGAGTTTCCTCCGGGTCAGGAGGTTCATGTCTGACGCGTGGATGTCCATCCCCAGGCTGGCCTGCGAGTAGATGTCATGGCAGCCGAAGCACATGATGCTGCTGAAGCTCTCCCTGTACCCGCCCATGGTGTTGGTCAGCGAGGTCTCCTTCAGGGTCTGCGCCCGGAAGAAGTCTCTCGGCTGGTAGATCATGACCGGCTCGTGGTGCTCCCTCAGCTGCTGGGGGCTCAGGTAATGCTTCACCGTCAACAGCCCAGGCAGCGTGGTGGCCATGACGTTCTCGATGGTGCTGCACACCGAGTCCAGCAGGAGGCAGCACTTGATCTTTTCCGTCTCCAGACCACGCACCTGGACCTCGATGCCCTGGCCGTGGTTGACCAGCAGCACCAGCAGCTCGGCCCCGCGGTTGGCAATCTTGCAGCCATTCACCCACAGGCGGATGTCTGCGTCGCCCTCGGTGCTCTGCTGGTGGATCCACCGGCAGAGGTTCACCTGGACCTTGTGAAAGATGCCGCACGGGAAGGGGGTGAGGTGCTCCACCGGGACGATGCGCACGCCGCCGTAGACCATCACCTCGTCCTCCTCGTCCGTCCAGGAGCGGTGCAGGCTGTCTGTCTTGATGAGGGCGGGGATGTCCACCATGGTCCCACTGCTCAGGTCCCGGGCGCAGATGTCCATGGCATCCAGGATCTGCAACAGCTCCTCCACGTCGCTGTCGGGCACCAGGCGCTGCACGTCCTCCATGGTGTAGCGGCCCCGGTAATGGTGCAGGGCCCGGGGGGTCTCGACGGAGAGCAGCTTCCCCAGGACGCTGGTGCAGAGCCAGCGGGGGTCCAGGAGCAGCACGTCCTGGACTGTTTCACTCTGCATGATGTTGATCTGCCAGAGGGGGACAACAGGAGGTCACACACAGGAACATAAATGGACGGGTGCAGCAGCTGCTCAGAGCACCCAAGGGCCCGAGCAGTGACAAGATCTGTGCGGATGTGGCAAGGAATGACCCAGGGCATTCACGTGGATGGATCTGGGAAACCAAACGCTGAGCCCGAAACCCAGCTTGGAAATGTCATAAGAGAGATTCTGAAAAGACTATCTTGGACTCTAAAAAATGTAATGAAAGGCAAAAAAGAGAGAAAGAGATGGCAGCCAAATGTAATGAGTGATTTTTGACTGGATTCTGAATCCCAAAATAAATACATAAATGAATACAAACAGCTATATAAGAAATCATTGGGACAAGTGGCAAACACTTGAATGAAAACTACATGCTTAATAAAGTATTGTATCAATGTTACGGTTCCAGAATGTGAAAATTATATTGCGGTTATGTGGAAGAATGTCCTTCTCCTTAGAAGATACAGGCTAAATTATTTAGGGGTAAAATGCCATGATATTTAAAAAGTAAATAGACAAACAGACGAGAGAAGGATAAAGCAAGTGTAGCAAAAGGAGACAATTGGTTAATTTAGGTGTGGTGTATACGAGGAGTCGTAGTACTATTCTTGCAACTTCTCTGAAGGCTTGAAATCTTTCAAAAAAGATTCAGAACAATGTTCTATCACTACATAAATTTCTCACACACATTCATACAAAAGGTGTGGCAGGACATCCACCGTGACAGTGGCTGGCCCTGGAGCGGGGAGGGAGCGGGCAGGCTGCAGGTGATCCGCGAGCCAGCATCTACTTCTTGATAAGGCATCTGGTGGGACACCATCTGCAGTTGAGACCACCTGTCAGCTCAGGGTCATCGAAAACAGACTGATAAACTGTCCCATACTGGAGAAGACTAAGGTTGGCTAAGCCCATTGTGGGGTCCTGGGCCAGAAAAAAGTCACTAGGAGGACAACTGGTGACATTTAAATAAGATCCGCAGATTAGTCCTGGAGGGCAGTAACAACGCTGGAGGAGAGGCTGGCGGCCCTCAGAGGGCCACCTGATTTGGAATTCCCTTCTCCTCACCCCCCCCGCCTTTTTTTTTTTTGAGTAAGATTGGCCCTGAGCTAACATCTGTGCCTGTCTTCCTCTACTTTATATGTGGGACGCCTGCCACCGCATGGCCCAACAAGCACCCGGGATCTCAACTGGAGAACCCCGGGCCGCCAAAGTGCAACACGCGAACTTAACCTCTGAGCACTGGGCTGGCCCCTTTTTTCCTCTACTTTCAAGTCTTTGTTTATTTACGTGCTACATCTCATGGGCAAGGAGGTATGTGATGCCAAATAAAGTGAATTATAGGCTATGATCGAGAAAGCTGTTGATCAAATCCTAGAAATGAGAGAATACCGTGCCAAAAGGAGTGAGTGTATGATTATGATGAAAACATCTTCTCATATCCAGCAGCATTTTATAACATGGCCTTTAACCCTCCAGCTACCCCCATCCTCAGATCCACTTTAAAGTGTCGTGGGAGGGGCCAGTGGAGTAGCGGCAGTTTCATGAGTCCCAAAGCTGAAGCCATCCCCGCCTGAGGCTCCAGTTTTCAGGGTCACTGGCTCTGGACTCAGTTTTGATTTCAAGCTGATACGATTCACACAAACCAGCCACAGGGTCAGAGGTGGCACGTGAGATCGGAGGGGCAGCTGCTGTGCTCTAAAATTCTCAGAACTGCTCTTCTTGGCCCAGATTAGCCTATGCCGTCTCCTGACTACACACATGGAGAATGGGAAGGCTATGCCCCCCCTTCTGGAGCCGGGCACACAGTGCAATTTAGAACAGGTTCTCCACTGCATCTCAGTGCCGAATGTGGAGCAAGGACTCCCATCTCTTGGTCATTCCCGCGGGTCACTGTGCCTTAGCGTCTCCAGACATCGCACTGTCACAGCCATTTCTTGACTGCCCGTGAACCCAAGAGGTCTGCTTGGAGCGGTACCAGCCCGTGGAGAGCAGCCATCCTGAGGGCAGCTCAGCCCCAGGTGCCCCAGGTCGAGAGCAGGGAGGCCCATCCCCCGGTGCACTGGGAACTGTGCTCCCTAACTAAGAAGCTGGAAAACAAGCCAGAGTGAACAAAACCACAGCTCTTGGGGTGGAGAGGGGCGCAGGGAACTGCTCAGGCGGTCACTGAGGCCCTGTGCAGCAACCTCGTGTCTGGACATAGTGTGGGGTGTGGGGCGGCTTCCATGCCGCCTCCCCAGGCCCAGCCCACCCTCAGATGCTGGGACTGGCGACAGAAATGAGTCCCCGGTGGCCCCTCAGAGCCCCGCCTGGCTGGAGGAGCCCTTACCTCGCCCGCACTGTGCAGCTGCTGGGCTATGCGCCGCAGGTCCTCCTGACTGGCCAGGGGGTTCAGCTGGTCCTGCACGTCACACACGAACTGCTGCAGTGACATCAGCTGGTTGGGCCCGTTGAGCTTCCTCCAGGAAGGCAGCGTGGAGATGATTTTCTCGCACAGGTGAGTCATTGGAGGGCAGACCTAGAAGATACAGGACCGGACAGGTCAACGGACGGCTGTGGCGACTCAGGCGGAGCACGGCAGAAACGGCACCACTCACGTCTGCGCCGACGCTCGCGAGTCTTTGCGTAAGTTAGGGCTCTTTTGGTGAGGCACTTGGCAGTTCTTACTCCAGCGTGGCCCTTAAGCAGAACCTACGTATGAGTCACGCAATTTGCAGAGGCTTTCATTTCTATTGCTCACGTTAACCGGATGGTGAGGCTTCACAAGGACGTTTCTGGAATTGTGGACTCAATCAACTAACGTTCACTAATTCCTGATGTTTTACTCCCTCCCTCCCTCACGTGGAATGACAGTGTCAGCCAGAGGATGGTCACTTCAGGAACACAGAGAGGAAAAGAGAATAAGTATCATGATCAATACCAGAGTGGGTTTTTAACAATAAATTCGATATTTATGGAAATTGTTGTTGAAATATTATTTCAAATTAGCCTAATTCTTGGTAATTGGCTTGAAATGGCTTTTTAATCTCTTAACTTAGTTAAACAGATCAGTCTATGTTACAGACTCGTATAATCAGCACCCCTTCCTGACTAGAACCACACCAGCCAGACACTGCACTGCATCACTAATCGGGCAGCCCCTTCTGGAATCCTGCCTTTTCTGTCAGTTACGTCCACTCCCTATTAACAAACACAACTCCCAAGGAGAAAGGGAGTTTACTTGGTGGGCTCCACCTGCCTGACCTCAGGAGTTGGGGGGGTGGAGCAGAAGGCACGTCACACCCCCCCTAAAAACTCTCCAGGGACCCCCTCCCCCTGCAGCACCCACAGATCACCGTTCCTGATGGCCGTCCACTGCTTTCTGTGGCCAGGTTGCTCTGAGGCCCCCAGTCTGCTCCTCGCCTGCTGGCCGTGCCACGGTGGGGCCCTATCAGAAAGCGGGGGCCGGGCTTCATTAGCGAGCAGTGGGTCCCTGCAAACCCCGCCAGCTCGTCTGGGACCGGAGCCTGGTGTCGGAAGCTCAGCATGTCCCGCCGGGCAAGCCCTAAGCTGTCACTAGAGGGGGCACCCGCTGGGCAGGGGGCGAGAGGCACATCCCCCGAGTGGACACTGGCTTGTGCAGCACGAACATTTCCGGGGGCATTGCAGCATTTTTCCCTCGGGACGCTTGCCCTTTCCAGACCAATTTTGGAGAGTTTTTTGAATAGTACAGATAGTAACCTGTTATGTGTCAAAGACATTGAGAATATTTCTCCCCAGTCTATCTCACCTTTTAACTGTGTTGATAGAATTTATTTGCCAGAAAAATTTTTTTAACTTTTCTCAATGAGGCATATTTTCTTTGAAAACGTCTAGGGCTTCCTATCTCAGTTTAAAAGTTTTCCCAACCCTTCCTAAGTTGCTGTAAAAATACACTCTCTCATATTTCCACTCAGGATATGTTTTATTTTTTTCCATTTAAAGCTTTAATCCACCCAGAATTTATTTTGCACCATGCAGTGACCAGGACTTCGACCTTATTTCCCTCTAGGCAAACAGCCAGTTGCACCAGATCATTCATTAAATAACATTTTCCCCATCAAACTGAAACAATGTCTTTCTTTTCTATTAAATTTCTGTAGATGTGATTTACTTGTAAACCCTAATCTATTCCACTTATTTATTGATCGATCAATTACAGAGCCTTTCTCATACGTTTTATTTATTCTTCCATTGGAATTTTAAGATAAAAAGCCCCATCTCCTCAATCCCGTCTAGCAGTGTATGAAGTCTATACAACCCAGGAAAGCTAACGTACGTTAGTAAGATCTTGCCATCCAAGAACACAGTCTCATTCCACTTGTTTATCCACTATTTCATGCACCTCGATAAATTTTGCTGGTAACTGTTTTTCTACTTTTCTAAATGTTTCATGACAAGCACTTTTAAATTGCTTTTGTACATGTGTAAAAAGCAGCTTTACTTTCACACAAACCTCTAAAACTGTCAGAATTTCATACACTCTAAGGTGGTCCACCTTGCCCATAGCAACCCCTGCACCTCGCGGCCCCCTTCGTTTCTCAACTCTTCCTTCCTCATCCCAGAGCAACAGAATAAAAACATGTCCATCGGCCACCTCTACTGGGCCCCTGAAAGCCGAACCAAACCAAGCCGGCCACTCAAACCTCCTGGGGCCACTGGATGTGACTGGACGGTCTGGGCGAGGCTGGGTTCCAGCCCTCCCGGGTGTACTCACTGAAACAATCTGGCTCCGTATTTCTTGCAGGTGATTTCGAAGCACCTTCATGTCCTTAGACCCGGAAGCCCCGGCGTCCAGAACAAACAGCTTATTTGAAATGTGAAGATCGTTCCCAAACCTGAGGGAAGAGCAGTGTCCTCATTAGAGTGACTCAGTGTGACCAGGTGTTCCCATGGCCGGGCCAGGCTCCTACTGGTCCAAAAGGCTGGCTGGAGGCAAGGAAGCTCTGATGACCTTGCAAAGTCCCCTCCACCCTGCTGTTCACTGGTCTCTGTCACGTTACCCTGGTGCCGAGACTTGGGGAAACCTGGGTGCTCAGAGTCATGCCGATGGTGCCTTGGCTTCCACAAAGCGGCAGGAACACAGCACGAAAAGATAACAGCTTCCCCAGACACAGGCAGGGTGAGGCCTAATGCGCTCACCTTACAACTTAGGAGAAGAGATGCTGTTGAAAGTTGACGGACTAAGAATAGAGGGACGAGTATGAGTTAGTCCCTAGACCTAAAAATACTAATAGAAGCCCTATTTTTCATATCATGAAGATAATATAGAAGTGTCTTCGGTTGATAAACCAAGAATTCGAGTTCTAGCACGTTATATAGAGCTGCAGGTTCAAACTTTTTTGACAGACATTAAGTAAAAATACGTATTTTTACACTGTGACCCTGTGCACATTCACATTTATAAGTGAAACAAAAGTTTAACAAAAATATTTGACATGAAATGCACTCACATCTTCCATTCCACTCCATCTACCCTGCTCCACCCCATCCCACTTTACAAGGACGTGGGCAGGACCTCCTAAAGGAGTTTCATGACCCTCCATGGGTTTTAACTCATAGTGGTATGATGATAACCGCCAAAAGAACTGAAAGCTAAAAACTAAAATAAGTGAGAAGCTGCTGTAAAACCTGGTGACTACAGTTGGCGACACTGCATTATAGGATCAAAATTTGCTGCGAGAGCAGAACTTACATGTTCTCGAGAAAAAGAGCTAAGTGTGTGAAGTGATGGACATGTTAATTAACTAGATGAGGAATCCTTTCACAATGTATACACACATCAAATCTCCACGATGTACACTTTAAATATCTTACAATTTTGCCAATTATACCTCAATAAAGATGAAAAACAATACCTGAAACAACGAGAAGAAGTCCCTTCCGGGCAGGGGTACCCGAGGGGAGAAGAGGAGTCAGAAGACCGGGCAGGGGTACCGAGGGGAGAAGAGGAGTCGGAAGACCAGGCAGGGGTACCGAGGGGAGAAGAGGAGTCAGAAGACCGGGCAGGGGTACCGAGGGGAGAAGAGGAGTCGGAAGACCGGGCAGGGGTACCGAGGGGAGAAGAGGAGTCGGAAGACCGGGCAGGGGTACCGAGGGGAGAAGAGGAGTCGGAAGACCGGGCAGGGGTACCGAGGGAAGAAGAGGAGTCGGAAGACAGCTGCCTTGTATCCCGCGCTCTTGATACTGTTTGATTTGTCATTATGTGTATTGAATGCTTTGATGAAAATAAAAAATACAACGAAAAAGGCAACTGAAGGAAAGAGGCCTTGAATTTCTTTAATTCCTTTCTCTGGCTCACACGACCTGGGCTGTGTTACCCTGAAGACCCAGCACCTGCCCCTTACCTGTTCCTGATTTCTTTCAGCAATGACGTGTCTTTGTCATATCCAAACTCGCCTCCGGCTGGACGAGGCACATTCATGATGTCGGCGTGCGTGGCCACCAGGACGACTCGGAGTGGGTTCTTCAGCTTGCCGCCGAAAGCTGGGGGAGAGAGAGAACTGTTTCGGAGAGGGCTTCTCCTCCCTGGCCATCTCTCCTCCCCAGGTGAGGAGGGGCGCGCTGGCCTCAGGCCCAGCTGTCTCTCCAGGTGGATGTGAACCCTGCCCAAAGACGCGAGAGCCCTGTGCCCGCGGTGTGGCGTGGCCTCTAGAAGGCCCCAGGCCCAGCCAACAACAAGGAGCCATTTCCTGCGCCTCAAGGAGGCTGCTCTGAAGTGGCCCAGAAACAACGTTGGAACACAGGCAGCCTCTCAGCTCTTCCTGCAGAGGCCCGGCTTGCACGGCAAGGGAGCTCTAACCTCTGCCTTGACAACACCAAGCACAGCCCTCTGAACGCAGCAAACCGCAGACACGGCTCAGAAGAGGAACTCCTGCAGCTCACACGGACGGAGAGCCTCTCACTACGGGAGTGTTTAAAAGAAACCAGGAAGAGGAAGGAGAAAGAAAGGCAAAACGGTGGCACGCCAAGAGTGATTAAGCCCCAGTTATTGGATTGTTAGATGCTTTTCAAGAGAAAATTGACTGCCGAGTTTTATATTTCACCACGGAAGGCGGCTGCTTTTGTTGTACGAAAAGAAGAAAAGCACTTTATTCCACGCGATCGTCTCTTCAAGGAATAAAGTTAACGCCTTCAGTCAACACGGGCCTCCTCCTTCCATTCCTGACGGAGCTACAGCAGGAAGGGGGCTCACCCTGTTGACTAATCCTGGCCATCAGGTGAGGCACAGTCACCCTCAAAGGAGCTGTTTCACTTGGCACCCAGCAAAGGCGACCATGCCGTAAAGAATGTAAGAAAAGGATCTCAAGCAATTGCTCAGACTTTTGTCTCCATGGCAGGAAAACTCAATCGTGAAGGAACTCCTGGCAGAACAAAGGAACAGGGGAGCCTCAGAAAGCCTCCACCGTGGGAATCTTCCAGCAGGAAGGAGGGCCGAAGGCAGCCGCAGCTGTTGGCCGCAAGCTGCAGGACCTGAGCACAGCTGGGGCGCAAGGCTGGCGGGAGGGGCCTGCACTCCCCGCGTCTGAGCTCACCTATGGGCTCTTCAACCGGCACAAGAGACTTCAGGAAACTGAGCCAGAAGATCACTTGGTTCAGCTGGATCTCGTAGGGTTCTTCCAGACTAAAAACGATGACATGGATCGATGTGGGATCGTTTGCAGCAAAATAGTCATAACAGCAGAAGTATACAGGATTTCCAGAGAACTCCCACACACTGAAATCGCCAACTCCTAAGGAGAAAAACGAAGATGACTATGGTGAAACAGCACTGCCAAATCTCAATCACTTTTCCTAGCACTTTAGGGATTCCCAGTAGGGATGTCCACGGCATTCATCTGTTTATCTGTGTATCTGCTTAAGCACAGATCTATGTACGTAACATCTATATATCCCTATTACGGATGCCTATGTGTGTTTCTATAGCCACACCTTTTACCTGTAAATCTAAAAATCTACTTACATCTCTATCTGCTTATCCATTTTGCTAAACACTTTCATCATTGTATCTGTATCTATATCTCTATCATGTCTACTTATAAATACCCTGGAGTGGTATAGACACACACACAACACTCTCACACACGTGTGTGTCTGCATGCCTAAAAGCATACATGGAAATGTCTGTGTATACATACATACTTTGTTTTTCCCTCGTAAATATTATGAAATTGAAATGCACTATGAAATTATTATGCACTCTGAAATGCAAGCTTAATTTTGGTTAAGCAGTAACTAAATTCACCTTCTACAGGGAGTGAGCGACCTGCTCAGGCTGGTCAGAATCAAGCAGGTGCTGTGCACAGGTGTAAAATGCACTAGCCGATTAGCAGCTCTGCATATGAAGGATGTAGGTGGAACTGGAAGGAGTCGGTAGGGGCAGAGTCAAGCAGGGTTCCAAGGTTTAGTGTATGTGTCTATGGGGGGGGGGTCAGTTGCTCCCCCACACTGGAGCTGCAGGTGCCCTGGTTTTCGTAAAGTGCCTGAGGGTAAGATTCTGACCTGGAGTTCCCAAGGCACCTAGAACCTCCTAATGACTGTCCAGACACATGGACGCCCCCACTTCTATACTGCCGCATCCCCCCAGGATGGTGACCACCTACCCAGCGGCCTCTGGGGTGGCCTGGCAGGGCCACTTATGTTACAGGATTTCAGGCTCTCTTTCCCTAATTTTTCCCCTCAGTGCTTATTCTGTGCCAGGAATTCTGCAGTTAGGAGTCATTTTGGAAGATTCATTTAGAAAAGTCAGGGCTTTTCCAGAACTTTCTCTAGGAGCATGGGCACTCCTGGGGGGATGACCCTCTAAGTCTGGCAGCTCAAGCCTCAGTGTGAAGAGTTCTGGAACTCAGAAATAGGCCCTCTGAGCCTCGGGAGCACCGGCAGCCAGACTTGGAACGGGGTGAAGGCCTATGGAGGACAGGGGGTGAGGGCCGGGATGGTGGGGTACCGTGCACACGCCTCTCCCCATTTTACAGATGCAGGAACTGAGTCTCAGAGAAACTGCTTTATTCCTGCTCTAAACTGCATCTCAACAAGGCAGGGGGCTGGGGTTCTAGTGACCTGGGCCCAGCTGGGGGCCCTGGGAGCTCCCGGGCTGCAACACCGAGAAGGCAGTGGTCACTGGAGGAAGCAAACCTTCCCTGGGAACATTTGAAGCTTTATCCCCTTGGAAAGGTTTGAGAGCAAAGAACACACTTAAAATTTAGCCTTAAAAAAAAAAAAAATGCTGTGTCTCTATCAGAGCATTAGCAATGAGTGTAGATGATTTAAAAATAATTCTTCAAATGGCTAGTGGGAACTTTATGAGATTTCCCATCCAACTGGGTATTTAGCTCTACTTGAAAAAATGTATTCATTTACTCAACATTTAGTAGGCACCTACTGTGTGCCCGTGCTTTGCTGGACGCCAGGGACACCAGGCTGTTTAGTTGACTTTTTAGGGGCATTAACCAGCCACACTTCAGTCCTGGGTCACTCCCAATGGCACTTGCACCGGCTCTCCCCTGTCCTTTGTGCAGCCGTGGTGGACGCCCGTAGGACAGGCTCCCTAAGGGGAATGACTCACAGCCCTGGCAAAGGGAACCTGAGGTCCTGCCCCTGGGGGTGGGTGGGCCGTACCGTTCAAATAGGCATTCTGGATGTCGATGGCCTTGGTGGACTGGTCGTCAGCGGAGCAGTGCGGGTGGTGGGATGGGGCCACGAACACCTCCAGCATCCCTTTGGTGAGGCCCGGCTCGAACATCATGCTGCGGCTCCTCACGCTCACGTTCTCGCAGCCCGGGTACAGGTTGTTGATGCTCACGGAGACTGCAGGCCAGAGAGGACGCAGGTCAGACCTCGAGCAGGCAGCGTGCGTGCGTGCTCCCCTCCTAGCCCTGGCCCATGCGTGGTCCTTTTCCAGTACACGCTCTGTCCCCACCCTACTCCTGCCTCAGGCTGGGTTGTATGTATGCCCCCCACGTGTGCTGTGCAGCAAGGTTCCCAGGGATGTTGTCCTGACCTTGTTTGCTCCACCTGCCATCTCCCTTTCCCGCGCTGCCCTGGGCCCCGAGAGGCTGGTCCCCAGCACTGCAGCTCCCAGACTTATTTGCCATTTGCCTTCTGTCCAGGCCAGCCAATGGGAGGCAAGGGAGAAGCTGGGAGGAGAGAGGCCGAGGCACTTCTTTCCTCCTCGCTCCCTGATGCTTCTCCGATACCAGTTGTGTCTCTGACTCGAGACCCCCCCTCAGCGGCTCTATCCCCGGAACTCCAGCTTTTCCAGAATATGATTTTCTCCTCTTGTCTTTCAGCCCCCGGGGAGGTGATGACTTCCCTCTGTTAGCAGCCTCCAGACGCCTGTCTCTCGTACGTTCCTTTGAACTTTGCCCAGGAGTCTGCTCTTTCATTCAAGTCCCCACCAGGACCCTGACGGATGCAGACGAGGCGAGTACCACTCTGGTACATGAGATTGTTTTAGGTTGGCTGCAAAATGACCTGCGACAGTGGCAGGCCATGGGATGAAATCAGGCAGAATGAGTGAGAAAGTTATTCCTTTTAAAAACTTAAATTAAAAGTTCTTTCTTCTAAATTTAAAAATTTAAAAATGGGGATCAGTACACAGCCAGATTTTAATCACATTGTTTGCTGTTCATTGTGTTTATTTTAACTTATGGCAGTGGTATTGGTTTTCCATTTATAGTAGGGCTATTAACAATTTCATTTTCAAATCAATGTATTCCAGTAATAAAAAAAGTGAATCAGTTTTAAAAACTTACATAAATAGTAACGGTGGAACTTGCAGGGGAGCTGAATAACCCAGTTTGGGTCCCCTGCATCTGGACACAGAGCCTGTCCATCCCCAGGAGGGGAACCTGTGCTTAGTCACTGTCACATTGCTGTTGGCTTGCCTGTCTCTCCTAAGAGACCCCCCCCCCCCCCACAGCGTTATGAAGGCAAAGCCGGCCTCTCTGCCTCAGGGCCAGGGCTCAGGGAGGCCCGAGGCGGGGGCCCCATGGGTGCATGGGGGGAGGGGCTCACCCTAGAGTTGGCACCTTTGGTTTGTAGTTAATAGTGACTGACATTGCAAAGAAATGACAATTTTACCTGGGCCACCTGACTTTTAAAAATGGTGATCCAAATGCAAAGGTAACTCCTTGTTTAAAGACCAAAGATTTCAGACTGAGGATGGGGACAAGGAGAAAATCCAGGGGGTGGGGGCAGGGAGGAAACAGGCAGAGCTCAGGGTCAGGGTCAGGTCTGAGGGAAGGAGGAAGGGCAATAAGATGGGAACAGTTATTCATATATATATATATATATATATATATATATATATACACACACACATATATATTTCTGATTACAAGTAGAAATCTTGGCAAACAAAAATGTAAAGAAGACAAAATGGCTCAACTCTCAGTGTCAATGAGGCTGACATTTCAGTGTCTTTCTTTACATATCGTTGGTCAAATCTGACAAAGGTTATGGGGCTTCCCAGAATAGGCTTGTTCATCTCCCTGTGCCCTGAGACCGTGTCTGGGCCGACCACTGTCAGGTCACACTTGTCTGGGGGTCGTGCGGGCTCGTGCGGGCTGAGGCAGAGCAGGCCAGATCTGGTAAATGAGAACGTCCCTCCCGGATGTTTTCGCTGGGAGGATAAAAGGGTAGGACAGGGTGTGTAAACAGTATTAGTGAATAACAATTTCACAGGGAAACGTGAAATTATAGGAGGAAACCATTCCCTTTTGCTAATTACTGACCCCTAGTGGTAAAACATGGCAGGTCTGATGGAGAAGCCACCTGTGCTCTGGGAGAGCTTCCTCCCTGCGGCCTGCCTGGGGAGGGCAGGCCCACCTCCTGCAGGGCTCCTCCTGGACCTCGCTCCTCCTCTGGCACTGGGTGCTCCCTTCCTCCTGCGGAGCCACAAACCAACAGCTATGACACTCAGCTGGCCACAAAGCAAGTATGCGCGTGGCAGCCACACAAGCAGTGTGGGCTGGACCACGACCTGCGGTGAGCGGCTGCAGGCAGGGGCGCCCAGCTCCTCCCGTGCCACCTGGTCCTGTCTCCTGGCTTGTGGCTCAGCCTTTAGCCTCCAGAGTTCTCAGGAGATGGCAAGGCAAAGGGCCCAGTTTCTAGAGGCGAACTTCCTGTGTCTGATGATACAAGTGTGCGCCGTGGGCATCCCTCCGGGGAAAGGAAAAGGCCTGTCCATTCTAGCAGAGGTCATGGATGTCCAGAGTCTGGCCTAGGAGACAGCAGAGCAGGGACCCCCGGCACTGGCAGTGCCACGGTGAAGTGAGGATGCTGCTGTTTCTGGAACCAGACCTCCTTCCCTGGAGGCGACACTCTGGGCAGCCTTTCCTGGGTGTCCTTTCTGCAGTATCCATTCTAGACGCTGAATGAGAGCTTGCCGCCTGCCCCCAGCCAAGTCTCCTCCAGGCAGCCCTTAATGCTGTTCTGTGAGGGCCAGGAAGTGACAGGTGAGCTGGCTGGTCTAGGACAGGTGGCGTCCAGGCCCTGCATGTTGCTGCCTCCGCCAGCAGCTCCCTCGGCTGGGCACACTCGCCCTTGGGGCAGGATGCAGCCTGCTACAGAGCCCGCGGGCAGAGCTCTGGGCTGTTCCCGGCCCCGGGCCGATATTTACCTGCAGAGTCTGGTCTCTTCCAGGGGCTGTTTGGGGGAGAAACTCTACCCATCCTGGGAGCAGATCAGCCACCTGGGCATTAAGCAGCACCAGCCTCTATGGGGTTACCCTCTCTTCCATCCTTGCCTAGGCCCCCCAGGAGGGCGCCTGGCTTTGGTCAGACAGATCTGGGACTGACGTCCCCCTCTGACATCGACTAGGGGTGACCTCAGTCTAGGAGTCATGTGCTCCAAGGCAACCTCATTTCTGTCACAGGGCAGAATTTCGTACATGGGGGCGGGAGTTGGCTCCTGAGCTCTCTCCTGGCCCATCGGACTTGTGGGGTGCAGGGCTGGGTGGAGACGGGGACGTGGTACAGAGCCTCTCGTGGGGCGGCCGCCCTCCTCTCACTAACCAGCACTGGGCAGCAACGGGAATCCAGTGTGGCCAGAACTCCCAACCTTCCCCAGGAAGTCACACAGCCAACTTCTTAGCCGAAATCTCCTGATTTTTAAATGTTGGCAGCTAATCCGATTTTTCTCCTTCTCTCCCCCATATTACACAGAACACTGCAGCTCACAGGCTGCTGGACATCCACCTGGGCCTCAGGTAGCCATGCCTTACATCTCCGAGCCTTGCTTACTTTGCTCTGGAGTGGGTTCATGACACAACCTCACAATGGTGCGAGAATCCGAGAGGACACGTGTGCACAGGCCAAACTGATAATCACACGCGTGCCTTTCCACACTCTTTTGCTTCTACATAGGTTTTGTCTTGTCTCCCCAAGGAGCAGCAGCTCTGCCACCTGGATAACCTAAGAAAAGCCCCTTGGCCTTCTCTCACGTCTTTGAGGCATTTTCTACTGTCTTAGGTCTTGCAAATCCCCACATGGACTTTCCTCAGACAAGTGACCGCAGAGAGCAGAGTGCCTCCTGCGAGAACGACGATGTCAGCTCCCAGGAGAAGGGAGTACATTTTGAAAGTTTTCTCCCTTCAGCTCCTTCTGGTAGCAAAGCCAGCGTCCTCTGAGATGACAGGACTTCAGAAGGACTCTAAAGAACTCAGTCGCAGGGGACATAAGGCAGAGCAGCGTCTGCCTCCTGACAGTCTTTGGAGGAGCCCGGCCCCGCTGGAGTGCTCCCTTGACAGAGACACTGACGGGCAGAGGGGGAGGCAGCTCTGAACCCAGGGCGGCCGAGAGGACAGGAGAGGCAGCCTCCCGAGACGCGCGCCTCCATGCTGATGCGGCCGGGCGGCTCGTTTGGTCCAGAGTGCGCATCGTCCCCGAGAGTCTTCTGTCACTGCGCCCCAGGACCAAGTCTCTCCCAGCACTGGCTGGAGGACGATGTTACACATGGTGAGCTGTGCTGACAAACCGGCCATCCTGAGCTGCGTTCGTCAAGAATCTACTTTCAGATGTGGAAAACTGGCCAGAAGGAAGATGGCGATAGTACTTCTGAGGGGTGAGGACTGAGCAGCAGGTAAAAGCTCTCCCTCCCGGGGGGCCCACGTGCCACCTGATGTGTGGCCGCTGCAGTTCAGTTCCTGGACTCCCGGCGCAGAATCCTCACACCCAACGCAGACTTACAAAATCTGTCTGTCTCCCTCTGTCTCTGTCACACAGACACAGACACAGACATGGTCTTCTTCTGTGCTCTCCCCCAACAGTGGGTCAGACTGGAGTGACCTTAACCCCCAGCAGGACAGAGTGGGCTCCCTCTACAGTGACATGAGGAGCTGCCGAAGTCACCTTGAAAGAGAAGCACTGGCCTGGTCCACACACACAGGCTGAACCTAACCATTAAATCTGGAAAACTAGTGGCTTCAGACAAGGTGTCAGCCATCTTACATCCCAAAACTGAGCCAAAACTACAGTGGAAAATGGAAAACGTGCGCATGAAAATGCCCCTACTCAGACGGAGTTAGAAGTGTCGTTAACCAGCACTGGCTCTGGAACCAGACACTTCATCACTGCCAGCTGGGACACCAGGCAGCCTACTTGACCCCTCCAGCCTTCAGTAAGACGGTGGGAAAAACGCCCTGTAAGGCTGTCGTGTGGATTCAATCAGGTGTCACACGTACCAGATTTTGCTCAGTTCCTGGCACACAGTTAGTGCTCAATAAGTATTAGCAATATGTGTTAGCAATATCACAACCACACTAATTATAAATCTGTTTTGGTTACTATTTATTCCCCAAGTTTCAATTCTATTGCTGTGTTCAGAGAAAAGAAGGCGAAAGTGGCACGTAAACTCAGTCAACTGTCCCCTGGCTAAGGCTCCCCAGACACCTCATGGAGAGAGAAATCACACAGAAACACAAACTCTAAATCATTTGTTTTCACCCCAGGAAACAGCTACGACACCTTTGTAATATCATGTACAGAAAACCGATCCCAGCCACAAAGTGTCAAAATTGACATTGCTGGGAGACTCTTTAAAGATCTCTATTCTTCACAAAATTTAATTCCCTCACTCTATTATCATTTTTGTGTGTGTGTGAGGAAGATCAGCCCTGAGCTAACATCCGTGCCAAACCTCCTCTACTTTTTATGTGAGATGCCTCCACAGCATGGTCGATGAGTGGAGCAGTTCTACACCCGGGATCCAAACCCACAAACCCAGGCCACTGAAGTGGAGTGTGCAGAACCTTAACCACTGGGCCCTGGGCTGGTCCCCTAATATCCTCACTCTAAACGGGGATTCTGGAGAAATAACACCCCAGATTGCACAATCTCCTGTCTCAGTGAGGGTGCTTCCCCTGGGGAAGGACAGGTGACATGCAGCTCCGTGGCTCCGTGTCCTGGAAGGAGAGGAAGACAGTAAGCCTGCTTCCCGAGAGGGTCAACGTGAGCAGAACGGCCCACCGTGACTGCCACTAAAGGGGCTTTCAAAACCATCACCCAGCTCCGGGAGGCGCAGGAACGGTGCTTCCCCGTGAATCCAGCTTCACGGCTCCATGGGCGAGGACCTCTTCTGGGGACCGACATGCTGCCCGTGCAATCTGGGACCCATGTCAGTCCAAGCTCTGTGACTTTCAGGGCAGAGTCCTCGAGGAGGACAGGATGCAGCCCTGCTACCTGCACACCTGCGACTGTGACTGTGATTTCAGGGAGGCCCCTTCCCGCTATCTCCGGGCAGCCTGCAACTGCCAGTTGAGAGGAGATGGACACAGGGCCCACAGCTGGTCTAGACCACACCGGAAAGCTACCAAAGCGGCGGGATCCAGCTAGTATGGGTCTAGCGATGAAAACAGAGCCATCACTCATCCTGGACCTTGACCGGAGGGAGCAGGAACGCAGCCCACAGAGGAGGGCCGGGCCGCGGGCCGGGGCGCCTACCTGCAGGCCTGGAAGCCAGGGGCGAAGGCGGGAACCTGGCGGAGCTGGCGGAGGAGAGGCGGGGCCGGCGCCTGCGGAAGAAGCTCCGCAGCAGCCCGCACTTGAGAGATTCCACCAGCGTGGTTTTCCCCGAGCCCGAGTGGCCGAACAGCTTCAGTTTGATTCTTGGCTGGAGGGTCTGCGTGGGTCGCAGCTGCTGGATGAAGAGCCCTCGGTGCGTATCCTGAACACAGACGAGAGAGGCCCGTCAGTCACAGAGAAGGCGGCCCCGAGCAAGCAGCAGGCGCCGGTTCCCACCATCCGAGCCCCGCGGCGTCCCTCCCACGTGTGCCCGTGGTGCAGATGCTTTTCGTTCTGTCTTCCACACGTGTAAAACATTCATGTACAATGCACAGAACACACAATTCACCATCTTAACCAGTGTAAAGTGTACCATTCTGAGGCTTTCAGTACATCTACAGTGTTCTACAACCATCACTGCTGTCCAGGTCCAGAGCATTTTCATCAGCCCCAAGGAAACTCCACCCCCGTTAGCAGTCACTTTCCCCTCCCCTCTCTGCCCAGCCCCTGGCAGCCACCCATCTGCTCCCGTCTCTAGGGATTTGTGATTTCCATTGCATTCTGATGCATAACGAATTGGGTGGCGCCATTCCTGTGACGTGATCAATTTAAAAGTGGAATCTGGTCAGCTGTGTTAGACTGGCCTGGGGCATCTGCTCCTCCTGTTGGGAGGGGCCTGGTTCCTTCACGACATGTCATAGTAGAAGCTGACGAGAAGGAGGGGCATCACAAGGTACAAAGCTAAACACCGTGGAGGAGGCCAGGGCACATAACCTCTCCACTGTCCCTCCTCAGCCCCACAGGGAGAAGCAGGAGTCTCCCCAACACAGGGCCACTCCCTCCCTCGTTCGTTCATCAACAAACATTCATGGAGGGCCTCGCATCTGCTAGACAGAGCGCTGGGAATGGGACGGTCTAGAGCCCCCAGATCTGTGGGCCTGGGGAGACACAGGCATATGAACGGTCTGACGTCAAATCTAACATGAGTGCCTTTGACGGGATGGTGTTGGCGAGGTGCTCTGTGCACCCAGAGAACCCACCTCAAGGTCTACACGGTGGGGCCTCGATCCTGCCACCCTGGCCCCACGCTGGCCTCCCGTGCCAGCCTCGTTTCTACCACCCTGGCCTAGGTTTGGCTCCCTAACAATAGCAGCTCTGTTGGAGCAGAGGCATGCAGCCTGGGGGCAATTCCTTGCCCCCAACCCAGGATGGCTTTCTCTGCTTTCGCCTGTTAACTTCCACGCATCCCATGAGACCTATCTTGCTGTGATCTCTCCTGGAACTCTCCTCCCTGGCAGGCTCAGGCCCACGTGTGGTTCTCCACTGACCCCACCTGACTGTGGGGTAACTGTGTGGCGCTCTCCCCCTTTAGCCTGGGAGCCAGCTTGAGGGAGAGATGGTGTCCCCAGCACCTGGCACAGTGGGATGGCGCTGCAGAAATGACTGACTTGGAGGTGACCCACGCAAGAGCATTTCAGAGATGAGCGCCTGCCTTCATGTCACAGTGGGATCTCACACCTAGCCAGCCACTGCTTCCCGTTCTAAATCCTGGGGGTGCTGAGTTACTGCTGGTCTCTCCCAGCTGAGCCACTGTCACGGTGCCCACTCTTGTCAGAGCAAGCTCATATAACACTCGTAGCTCTCCTGAAGGCTCCAGACTCTACTCCCATTTTCTCCCAGGAAACTGTGACCCACTTTTTTCAACAGGGGCAACACTGCCCCCTGGCGGGCATTGTGGAGATGGGCGGTGGCATTTTTCGTTCTCAATGTTGGGGAAGCTACTGGCGGTGGGTGCTAGGTGCCCAGATTTGTTCACACAGAGTCCCCAGTGGTAAGAACTCTCCTGGGTCCCTGGACCTCTGAGTGTGTGCTGAGCATCGATATAGGAGAAAAACCTGTTTATGATCATCTGAGCTTAGGACTTAACTGCATTTCACCTACGACCCCGAGGGCCTTAGGGGGCACTGTTTGATACATACGACTTTTTCAAGAAAGTACTATTTTATAAGTTGGTGGAAGAATATACATATACACATAGCTCTGCAGATCTTTCACGAGCTCCGTCCCCCGCTTGTGAAGATCACGACGGCATGCAGCAGCAGAGCTGGAATCCACCCCAGCCTGCAGTACCCCAGGCGCAGGAGGCGGTGCGCTCAGGGTTCCGCGGATGAGGCCCTGGAGCTGCTGGTCTCACTCCGTCTCCTCAGGCCCTGTGCCCGGCTTTTACACACTGAAACACACTATGTTTTACTTAAATATCTTCCTTTGATGTCTTTGTTACATTGAAGTTAGGGCATTCTACTGATCTTCTAAAATTATCTGTGTAGGTGCGTTGTTATCTATGAGTTTTATTTCAGGAGAGTAAAAGGGTGTCACAAAATGTATGTCCTAAGATGCTGGGTTGGCTAGGCTTGGAGACCACGGCTTGCATGGTGATCTGCAGAACATGAAGTTGTCCTTGTTCTGGTTTCTTCTTCTAATCTCAAGTCTCCACAGGTTCAGGGACAAAGCACTGCGGGGGCGTTGAGGGGCCGGGCAATCTCGCCAGCACTTCCCCTGAACTATTACCGAGTCAGCACAAAAGCTGAAAAGGTTCTGTCCTGGGACAGTTACTCAGCGGGGTGCTGCCGACCAGGCTGGAAGAATCGGGCGCTAGCACTCTCCCCGATGCTGTCTGCTGCTGCAGCTAGGCCCGGAGCCCTGAAGCAAAGGCACCTTCCCTCATTCTAATTTAACCTTCTGAACCAGCCCTTCGTCTTCCCCGTAAACCAGGCGCCCTGCTCACAGCTCCACCGCGTGGTGAGCAACTGAACTGCAGTCAGCAACTTGGGAGCGCCGCCTTCTATCATGAGCATCTCACTGGGAAGATTGAAGAGCTCTCCACCTTTCTCGTGACACACCGCTTACTAACACACGCAGATCCCTTGTGTGAAGCCAGTGGCTGCTTCTCCTGAGATGGAGGAAGGCAGAAAACCCGCTTCCGACTTCAATCCAATCACTGGGTCCCGGGCGCACTGTGCAATCAACTGGCTTGTGGCTCTTTCCTTCTGTTTCTTCCCCTGTTGATCTTGACACTTTGCACGCTGGCCAACATGTCTGTCCCGTGTGAAGGAGTGAGGGCATGCCTGTCCCTTCTGCATGAGTCCCGTCGGCCCTTCGCGGTGATGAGACTTGAATCATTGTGACTCTGGGACACTGCTGCTGCCCTGGCATTCTTCCAGAGGCCACTCTGAACCAAGCCTGGCTGGCTTCTGTGCGGCAAAGTAGCGTCTGTGCCTTGCTCAGTGGTGGGCTGGAAGCTGCTGGCAACCTGTCTGCCTCCTTCCCGGGCCAACCCCAGAAATGCAGGCGAGAGGGAAGAGGCAGCCTAACCCTAGTCAGGCTCCCCTGAGCCCTCAAGTTCCCGAGCTTGGGCTGTGTCCTGTGCCCTCGGCCTGGTTAGTCCAGTTTCAGCAAGAAACCTGCCGGGTCAGTTTAGTGAAAATCCCCCACCCTTGATAACTGATCAAATCCCCGCTCCATGTCTGATGGCCTGTCTGCCTTCAGCAAGAATCCTGGTGAGTCGGGGCACTGTAACCTTTAAAACCCCCCTATCTTTCTGCTGCCTCCGCATCCCCAAATGGGCTGTGAGCACCCACCCCGGTGCGCCAGTGTGACAAGGTGCTCCCAACAAGTTCTCCCTCCTGCTCTCCAGTGGTGACCCCGACATTCAAGGCAGCAGTGACATCTCCTCACGTCTCTCCTTGTGTACTCCACCCAGATCCCCAAAAAAGGCCCTTGCCACGGTCCTCTCTGCTCCCCAGCTTGGCTGAGCCCACGCCTGTGACGCCCTCTTGACCGCTGTCTCTCAGGGACCTGTGAGTATAAGGAACTGTGTTTCCTCCCGAGCCTCCCCGTCTCCTCTTGTGGCCGCAGCCGCTGACCGGCTCATAAAAGAGTCCAAAGCAGTCTGTGGAGCAAGAAGCCCCCAGCCTCGAGTTTCCTCTCAGCAACTCTCCGCCCACTGTCCCCGCCCTGCCTCTTGGCCATGATGCTCCATGCAGGAGCTGAGCCACTCTCTCTCCCCTGCCACCCCCCACAGCCCCCTGAAGCGAGTCTGCCTTACCGTCTAACGGCACTAGGAATTATTTCTTCTTTAACACCTGGAGGAGTGGAGACAGGTGCATTTCCTGTCTGTAGCCGTAAGTTCCATGTGAACAGCACCTTCCAGCTTACTTTCCTTACACTCCTTACTCAAACCTCAAACAAACTTTTGTGGTTAATGAGGTCATTCTCCCTTCCAGATGAGGAAACTGAGGCTCAGAGAGGCCAAGGCACTTGCCCAAGGCAAGGACAGAACTCCCCACCAGGTCTTCTTTCTACCGCTGTTGGCCACGGAAAGGGAGGTGGTGGGATTCTCAGAAGCAGGGGAGAAAGGGATGCATACGGATTAGCAAGGTGGGGGCAGGACCTCAAAGCAGGGCGTGCTGGGGTGAGGCACAGCACTGTGGAGTGCCTAAGGAGGGCACTGCCTGTGTTCCCGCTCAGACACTCCCCGTTGGTGCCAGGGCTCCAGTGCACGGCTGCCGCTTTTTACACTGCATTTACACTGCATTCCCCGGAGCACTTGCTGTGGCTGCCTCCTTTTTCTGTCCTTCAGGTATTGGTTTAAGTATCACCATCAGAGAGGTGTCCCCTGACCAGTCAGTGGAAAGTAGTTGCCTGCCCCTCCCCCAGTACTTTCTCTCATTTCACCCAATTTGAATCCCCTGCACTTACACCAGGGGGCAGCAAACCTTTCTGTAAAGGACCAGGTGGTCTCTGTTGTGACAGCCATGTATGCAGAAAGCAGCCATAGACGGTAGTGTGTGGCTGTGTCCCAATGAAACTTTATTCACAAAAAGAGGCAGTGGGCGGACTTTGGTTCTAGGCCATTGATGCCAACCCGACTTACCCACCTGGCACTGTATGTCTTTACTGGCTCCGGTGTGCCCCTTTGTTCACTGTGGTCTCCCTGGTGCCTAGAACAGTTCTTGGCACACAGTGGACGCTGTGAGTACTTTTCACTGAATATTATTTGATACCTGCATTGCTCTCTGAAGCCCTGCTGAGTCTGGGTTTCTAGTTCCCTTTCTTCAGCACCTTGCCCCCTAGCAATTTAGCTTTCACTTTCTCACGAGCAAAGGTGACTAAACATCCGCAGATGGACAGGGAAGACCGCAATCTGGGGAGCCAGATAAGAGCATGGAGAGGTGATGTGGCTTTCCGCATGTGGCAGGGTGCAATTAGACCCTGCTTGGATGGGAAGAGCAACTCTTAATTATGCAAATGCAGTTACTTGTGGTGAATTTTAAATTCTGGGCAAACTCCCAACTTTGTCCTTTTTTCCAAAATATTCCTGAGCACCTTCTTCACTGTCTAGTCTTAGGCTTAGGAAAAGCAGCTACTTTTAATATCAGCTTATGGAAAATCTGATTTGAAGGACAATCAAACAAAATAAAAATGAACCAACTCCGCAAACCCCCTGAAACTAGTATTTTAAAATCAGGCAAGAATGGGAGTCCCAGTGACAGTGAAAATGGGTGCCGATGGAAATCTAAGTGCGAGCCCTCCCCGCCTGTCCTGACAAACACTGACCGCCTTTTTTCTATGAAAGCTGGTTTGGCTAAGCCACAGCACAGTCCTGGGGCGGGTTTGGAGGGCTGAACTGGGCTGTTAGCAGCGGGTGAGCACGGGGGAGAGCAGAGAGGCAGCTCCTTTTTGTAAGATGGTACCTACAACCCACAGTGTGGCTGTGGGGGCTTCCAGGGACCCCAAAGCAATGGTGTGCTGGTAAACCAGCTTGCTGGGGGAGAAAGGCCCTGACTGCAGTGTTTGCTGTGCCTGTGGTGTCACACTGCCACCAGGGCTGATTTCAGGCCCCCAGGTGGCGGCACTGACTCATAGTTGGGAAGGGATGCGTACGGGGGCTCTCCTGGACAGTCCCGAGGTGCCAGAACGACTACCCCTAAATCCTCGTGGTGACGGGTCCAGCTGTGTTGTTCCTTCCCCACGAGGCCCAGCCTCGACTGCCCTCCTTCCCCCCTGCCCCGCCCCCCTCACAGACGCACCGCTGCAGGGTCTCATCTCCCCACGCTGGCCCCTTTCACTGTCTTAAGAATCAAACATCCTCTCGCTCTCCTCTGGCCCGGCCTCTGCTGCCCCTGCAGGTCAGCAAGACGACTTTCGTTTTACTTCCTGAAGACAGAGCCCCAAGGCCTCCCTTGCAAGTGGCTGTTTAAAAATACATTCCAGGCACTGTCAGAGGTGAAAACACAGGGAGGGGTTCTTTTGCTAATTTGGCCTATTTGGAAATCAAATAGATTGACAAGGGAATTTAAGGCCAACATCCCTGCTGTCCCCATACGGACTTACTTCTCTAGGAACGTGTTTAGGATCAACACTTAGTGGGTCGACGACGGAGGGTGGCACCACCCCAAGAGGTGTCAGGAAATGTGTAGGGGGGGATACTATGACGTTAGATGCTTGGGGGTCCTCGCTTTCTGTAAGGACGGGAAGTCCCTCCCACCCAAAATGCAGACAGCTCCCTGGTGAGAAAGACTGGGAAATACGGAGGAGAAAACGACATTGATAGGAAATTGGTGACAAGATGCTCCCCAGTATGCTACCCTCTTTCCCTTCCCCTCCCCATTGTGTATGGTTGTGAACAGTCTCTTCCTCCAGATGATTCGAGTTATAACTGCAAGTCAATCTATTTGTTGGCTTTCTCTGCAGGTGTTGCTGCTCCCGGCGGCAACCTACCACAAATCCTTGCCGATGTACTCTCCAGGGAGGTGACTGTGGCATCTTAGTCACTTTCAAGAACACGCTCAAGTACAGGTGTCCCCAAATCCCAGTCAGTTATTTATTTTGGGATTTATTTTAAAGAAAAAAGTATGTTTAGAAATGCTTGGCAGCCACCTCCTCCTTCTCTAGCTCATCAGGAAGCTGAGATCTAGAGTCATCTGAGGGAATGATTCGGGCGACCAACATGCCGGGCTCACTGAACATGGAGTGGAAGACTCTGCTAAGGGAACGGCCCCTGGTTACCCTACAGAAGGCGATCCGTGCTCGCCACAGAGGGGGTGAGCTCAGGCAGGGAAAGGACCGCCCCGGCTGGCGAGAATCAGCACCGAAACAGCCCTGAGCCCCCTGAGTGAGCTCTGAAAGCAGCTGTTTCTGTTTCCGGTCTGATCTGGGCCCTGCATGTTGCTTAACCTCGTGGAGTCCCAGTTTCCTGCAGGAACATGCCCATCTTGGGGATGCTGTAAAATTACAGGCCAAGCCACACATATGGAGGATCAAACGGTGGCTGTTACTGAAAAAGACTCTAAGGGTACTCCACCACAGTTGCCATTGTTGACACGCCAACATCTGCTCCCAGGGGCTGGGTCACAGAAGAAGACCCCACGGGGAAATCTCCATGTATCCCCAGGAAGTAGATGGTCTGCAGAATACCAACAGTGATGCTTACTGTGGCAAACACATGGTGCTTCCTATGTGCAGGCACTGTTCTAAGGGCATCATTTACATCCACCCATCCGAGCCTCATCACCCTCCTGTGAGATAGTACCCTACTCACCCCATTTGACAAATGGGGAAACTGAGTCACAGAGCTGTTAAGCAACTTGCTAGTTCACTCAGCTAGAAAATGGCAGAGCTGGGATTTGAACCCAGGTCGTCTGATTCCTGAGTCAGTGCTCTCAGCCATTACCCTATATTTTGTCTCTCAAAGCAAAGATGAGAGGGGAGACTTTTGGTGCATTCTGGGCTCTAAAAAAGAGGATGTCCTTTAATCACAGGCATTAAAACGACTCTTGTCTTGATCTCTCCTTAGAGAAAAATCACAGGATAATGGTAAAATATTAAATAAGATAATATTCCCTCTCCCATGTCCCTTTTAAAAATCTAGGCACCAAAAGACAAAGGTGCAAATCAGTGGAAGAAAATAAAGGAAAACCCACACTAGGGCTGTGCTAGAACTCACTCTGTGCCAAATTCACAATTCTCGACTGGAAAACAGCCGCCTTTCCCTGAGGCACAGGGAGCTGGCAGTAGCACCAGGCCAGCTTCTTTTTATTTATATTTCTAATTACAAAGTTAGTCTAAGCTCGCTGCAGAAAATATGGGAATCAGATTAAGGGAGAAAGAGCACCAACCCAGTCCACCCAATGCTGGCTATGGGTCGGGTGTGCCCCCTTTGCGGCTTTATTCTGGGCATTTATTCATTGTTTCAGATCTGTCAATGTAATGGACATCATGTTTGCACCCAGCATAGCAAATCTGTTCTTAAATAAAGGAAAAGACCCTTCCGAAGGGGGAGATGGGCAGGAAACAGCCTTGCCCAAGGGAAGGCCGGGTGCTCCGCCTGGGGAGGCCTTTGCCGGATGGGCAGCGAGGCGGGGACAGCGGCTCTGCAGTGGAGCTTCTATTAAAGGCGCAGCCTGCCCCGCCCCAGGTGCCACTGCTCTGTGGTGAGCGTTTCCGAGAGGGTGGACAGCACGCCAAGCCCAGGGAGAAGGTGGCAGGGCATTTCCAGGATGCCACACTGCGAGAGGCCCTGCTCCCGTGCTGGCTGGGCCCGCAGACACCGGGCAGGGACAGTGCTGCTGCTCAGGGCAGGATGGCGGCACTGGGGATGGTGGGCGGAAAGCTGTCTCTGTGGACCGGGACATGTGCAAATAGCTCAGCCAGCACGTCCGTACATCTGCAAGGCCTCAAGGCCAATAAAGTGTTTCCTCCTACCATGGACCACAGCAGAGACCAAATAATTCACAGCAACAATGCGTGCTCATCCAGGTGTGGAAAGGTGGATCTCATTTCAGTTTCTTTTCACTAACGAAGGATACTATAATGGGTAATGGATATAAAACAGCCCCTATATTGTGACACTTGGTCCATAAACCTATGCCTCTATACTCCAGTGCAGGGCTCCTACCATAACCCCGCAAAGGCCGGGGGTGCTGACCGGCCACCTGCAAGTCAGCGTGGCCTGGAGGTGTGTTTTGTTGGGCTGACATATCACCTCAAACAGAGTGAGCTTAAAGATGAGGCTTTCTGTGGAAGTTCATTATTGATTTGCTGACAATGACTGACCCTTTGGCGCCACCCTCCTCTCGTTTTGCTTGTAAACAAAAAGTTTCCCTTGTTTTTCTAGTCCAAATTCTTCTCACAAGGAGACAGCCCCTGGTGGTAGAGAGCAGGAGAACACGAAGCATACTGTTAACTTACTATTTCCCCTAAGAAAGTGTGAGTAAGGCTCGGGCAACTTTTCCAGCTTCATCTCTTTCTGGAATTTCGATGGAAGCCTGGCATCTGCTGGGAGAGCTCAGTCTTCACCAGCCGTCTGCCCAGGGCCTTTGTGGCCAGTTCACACACTGCACAGCACAAAGGTGTGAAAACGAGTTATCCTCCCACTTTAGCTCTCAGCGCTGGGAAGGAAATTATTTCAGCCTGCATGTCTCCTCCCGCACCGGGACCAGAGGACACCAGGGAAATTCAGAGTGTCAGCGGCTGTGAAAGTTACAACATTCCCACCCGTGCCTAGGCACTTGTCAGTGTATATGGCAGGACCTTTGTGGGATACGCTGAGCTTATTTTGGACAATACCGTTTCCATGAGCACTTAAATCGACTGAATTAGTTTTTAATTTCTCTAAGTTTTTTTGAAAAATTATTACATGATTATTATAAGAAATTTGAAAGAACAATAAAGTTTAAAGAAGAAAATGTTCATTACAATAGCGAAATTCAAAGACACCACTGTTAACATTTTCTTTCTGTGCATTTTTAAAAGATATACTACGGATTATAACGTGCACATAATTTGTTTTGTGCTTTGATGCCCCGGAACATCTTAAGCATTAAACTCCTGTTACTAAAACCTCTTCAAAAATAATTTAATGGCCAAAACCCATTGTATTCTATGGCGGTACGACAATCTTCTGGACATTACTGTTGGATATCTGATGTTTCCAATTTCATTATTGTATTATAAATAACACTGCAATGAACATCTTTGTTCATAAAACCTTTTCTCCCTACAATTTTTTTTTTTAAAGATTGGCACCTGAGCTAACAACTGTTGCCAATCTTTTCTTTTTTCTGCTATTTCTCCCCAACGCCGCCCCCCCCACCGTATATAGTTGTATATTTTAGTTGTGGTCCTTCTAGTTGTGGCATGTGGGACACCGCCTCAGCGTGGCCTGATGAGTAGCGCCATGTCCCCGCCCAGGATCCGAACCCTGGGTCCCAAGCGCAGCCCCAACGTAACCGCTCGGCCACGGGGCCGGCCCCTCCCCCCACGATTCTTTTGGATAGAGGCTCAGATACATAGAGTTCCCGGCTTAGAGAATTGGACTGTTTTGAAGTCTCTCCACACCCACTGCTGTGACGGGGGCTGGAAGGCACAGCTGCAGTTACTTATTTCTGTGATGTTTCGCTGAACCTCAGAGCAACGAGGTGGGATAAACCGGAGCGCACGTGGTGCGTGGGCGCGCCAGCCTTGAGAAGGCCGGGAGCAGAGAGCAGGCGTCTCACTTCCTCTCTCCTTTCCAGGGGGCAGTCGTCACCGAGAGGGCGGGAGGTCGGAAAGCAGGCACAGCGACTGCCAAGCGGCCAAAGACTTTCCAGTCCAAAGACAAGAAACAGGAGCAGGGCAGGTGCATTTATGCAAATTGTATGCAAATCACAGGGCGGGGACAGACGCCTTCTCAGACCCGCTGTGCGCCCAGAGCCTCACTTTATTTCTCATGTTTACAAGGGAAAAGACAGAATTTTTCACATAAAAACAGAGCCTTTCAGACCAATAAACAAAATTTCTCACCTTTCGGAGTCTTGCAAGGAGACCTGCTACATGTTCGTGCTGTTCCGATTTGGCAAGATCTTCCGCTGTCTTTCCATCCTGTTGGAGAAAAATAATTAGTTCTTTTCTTCCCAACAGAGAGCTGTGTGTTCCATACACCAGTTCCGTCATCTGAGGCAGAAGCAAGCCTAACAGGTGTCGGAAGAAAATGAGCTGGACAGAAAGAGCACACCCTGCACTCTCACTGTCTGGGGAACCTCTACTTTGTCTGACTGTCCAGGACAGCAGGGGAAGAAGCAGGAACCCAGCGTGACCTGGGGTCCCGCGAGGCACCGTGAGATGTCTCAGGCCCACAGGCATTGATCAGACTCGGCCCCTCGTTAGTGGGCAGAGGACTCTGTCCTGAGCCTCTGTCCAATCAGGCAGAAAACAAAGATGGTCATTAGATGCCAAAGTCTAGTCGGTGCAAGCTAGCATCTTAAAAGCCACCCAAGCACCAAGGTCAGCACGCATGGATGTCCATCATCAGTAAGTGCCGTGCATTTTGAGGAAAAGCCTGAGCTGTACAGACCACTTTGACCTACAGATTTTCAGCGAACATAAAAGGAGGAAATAAGGGTCCACAGCACTTCAGTGTTTGCTTTTTAATTAGGGAATGTTCATAGGGTGCCGTTTCATAATGAACGAATTCACGTCTGTCTCTAAGCCGTGAATACGCACGACCCTGGCTGACCCGGCCGAGCGCCTCTAACACCGCGAGCCTGACCCAGCTCTCAGCGCTCGGTGTGCAGTAACCTCGGTCACTCCTGGGTGGCCGGAACTCTGCCTGTTCACAGGCTGCGAGGAGGAAACGGAGGCTTAGGGGCTATTCTGCTGCAATCTTAGAAATCATTACAAATTTAAAAGTAGAAATATGGGAAGGAGTTTCCACATAAATAAAGGCGATATTCTTTAAATAAGAAGAACAAGAACCATTCCGGCCCATCTCTCAGTGTTTCTCACTAACAGTTTAGTTCCGTCCCGTGGGAGCTTAGGGATGCCCACAACCTGCTGCACAGCACACCTTCCAATTCCTCAACTCAAGCCACAGCCCGAGCCACGGCCGGGCCCAGGAGAGCAGCGTTCCTCAACCTCGGCGCCGCTGGCACTTTGGACGGGATAATCCTCTTTGTGGGGGCGTCCTGTGCACTCCAGGATGCTGAGCAGCATCCCTGTCCTCTGCCACTAGATGCAGTAGCATTCCCCCAGCTGTGACAACCCAGAGAGTCCCCAGACACTGCCAAGTGTTCCCTGGGGGTGAACTCGCCCCCGCTGAGAACCACGGCCTCAGGGGCTGGTCCGAGCTCAGCTAGGGGGAATCAGGGATCGCGTCAGCGGTTCCTGCCCAACTGCCAGATCCCGTCCTGATGTGGTAGGAACGGCCCCAGTGGCGCAGTTCTCAAGCCACCGCACACTGGAACCCCGGGGCCTCCCAGAGCTGCTGCTGCCTAGCTCCCTTCTGGACACTCCGCCCTCACCAGGCTGGGGTGCCACCTGGGCCTTGGGGTTCTGAGCACTCCTGGGAGACACTGTTATGCAGCAAAGAGGGGAAGCACTGTCCTCGCTGGATGGACCTGCAACCTCCACCAACACTTTCTGTCTCTGGCATGTCTGGCCGTCTCAGTTCCTTCCCTCGGAGATCCCGACCTGCACGTCGCACAGGCAGAGGAGGCACAGTGGCAGAGGCCGCTCACCGCCAGAAGGCCTCTTGAGGGACAGGAGAACCACCGTCAACAGTCCTTACATTGGCGCCGCACTCTACAATTTGCAGACATGTTGCTCTAAAGGACACTCTTCAGGCTTCCAAAGGAAGCGCCTGCCCGAGTGGTGGCAAGCCTGAAGTTTGGGGTTCAGGGACCCAGGTTAAGTCTGACTCTGCCCCGCACCAGTTCTACAGGTAGTCACTTGGCCTCTGCAGCCCGGGTTTCTTCATCTGCAAGATGGGAGACAAGCCCCTCACCACACAGGTTCTTGAGCAGAGTACAGAAAACCAAATGGAAGGAGCCAGCCAAGTGCTGGACACAGAAAAAGCAAGCAGCAGGGGCTTTCAATAAAGAGCTGAGAATCTCCCCAAACTCCCTGGCTTTCTGTCCAAGAGAGAAGTAGCAGCAACTGGGCCTTTCCATTCTGGCCTTGCTCAGTCACTGCGCCTGGCCCATGAGCAATGCTGACACTTACTGCCCTCCTTGTTACAAACAGCGGTCCGGGAAGGCCTGAGAAGGCCTGAGAAGGTGATATCTGAGCCAAAACCTAAAGAAAGTGAGAGAGTAAGCCATTTGCATACCTAGAGGAAGTTCTGCAAAGAACAGCAAGTGCAAAGGCCCTGAGGCAGCAGGATGACTCTCATGTTTGAAAAATATCACAGAAGCTCATGTAACTGGTGCAGGGGAAGCAAGAGATGGGGTCAGCGAGGTAATGAGAAGGCCAGATCTTTAGGGGAGCCCCCACCCTAAGGACTTTTACCCTGATGGAGGGTCTGAGCAGAGGAGGGACATGATCTGACTTTTGTTTGAACAGGGTCCTACAGGCTGCTGTGTGAGGCAAAGACAGTGGACCAGTGAGGAGACTATGACAAATTAAAGGAGATCACGGCCAAGAGCTCACAGCCTTGTGAGAAAATCAGCAGTCGATTCCAACAGAGCAAGGAAGTGGGCAAATCGTACCTGCTGAAGGGGGCTGGGAGGGGGGGACTTCCTGGGGCTCCAGTTGAGTAAGGAAAGATGAGGAGTTAGCGTCCCAGAATCTTCCTGCCACTAATGTCACCTGCTGCTGTGTGCCTGGTGCCTGCTCTTAGGCATTACAAGTCTCTCACTGTGAAGGCAGAGGGGTGTGTACATGTGCACACGTGCACAGGGAGTGTGTGCAGGGATGGAAGGGGTGGGAACTGAGGAGGTTCCCAAGGGAGAGCACAGCACGTGCCAGATGATGAGGGCCAATGAGCGAGGGGCACCGAGGACCTGCGAATAGCCCTGCTGGGTTGGGTGTAGCTAAGGGAGCGCACAGTAAAGGGTGAGGCTGGCAGTGGGCGGGGCCAGGTCATGCAGTCACATCCTGCAGGCCACAGAGCTCCAGAATGATCTGAAATCGGAGTGCTCTGTAGGTGGGCTCCTCCAGAACAATAAATGTGGTGCTGGGGTGGAACTGCCAGGAGGCCACGAGGCTACAGTCAAGGGACCCGTTCTGAGGCTGAGCTGGTCCTGGGGATGCACCCAGTGAGGTCCTTAGCCAGGTGGAGGCAGGCGGATGGAGCACTGGGAGTTCAAGAAGAATCTAGAACGTGGACACCAGTGTGATGCAGGGGAGGGGAGCTTCCCCGTTTCTGGACTGGGCAGCCAGACCCAGGCTGAAGCCCTGTGCAAAGGTCAGACAGCGAGAGAGAAGAGTAGACCTGGAGGAGGAGGACACCGTGTGTGCAGGCTGGGGCCTCCCAAAGGTGGTGTCCACCAGGCTGTGTCTCAGGGTGGTGTTCGGGGGCAAGCAGGGACCGGGGACCCGGACATGGGCCTGAGTCCAGGTGCAGCTGCAGCCCCAGAGGCTGGAGAGAGCAGCAGGGAGCAGATGGCAGGAGGGCAGCGGGCAGGCATGCAGGAGCAGGGCAAGAAGACCTGGAGCCCGAGGAGGTGGCAGAGCGGGAGGATGGGAGGAGGCAGGCAGAGAGTGCCGACAAAGGGTCAAGTCCAGGGAGGAAGACAGTAGAGAAAGGCAAGGAAGTGGCCACTGCCAACGTCAGAGCAGGGTCACACTGCAGGGAGAGGGCTACCTGGAACCAGCCTAGTGGCTTCCGGGGCAGCCTGGAAAGTTCTAGTTCTTGACCTCAGTGGGGCTACAGAGGTGTTTGTCTTGAAATAATTCACCAAGCTTTACTTCTGTTCCTGTGCTTTTTGAAAAAAATCTGTTTTACTTTATAATAAAACAGTTTTGAAGGAGAGAGCTACCAGGAGGAGCCTGGGACTCTGCCGAGAGGCACGTGGAGCGGAGGACGGGCTGTGGAGGTGAGGTGGCCAGGCCGCAGGCAAGGGCAAGGGGAGATGGACGCCCATGGCTGGCAGGTTGTCCTGGCTGGGAAGGGCTGGGAGGGCCTCAGCTGGGGCGCTGCAGGGCCCAGGGCTCCGGGAGGCCTGGAAGAAGCGCCAGGCTTGGCCGGGGCGCCAGCTCAGGGGGAAAGGCAGAGGCTGGCGCAGTGCCCAGTGAGGGGCAGCACTTGCCTCGTGGCTACTCAGCACTCGAGGTGTGGCTGAGGTGACGTGTTGTGGGTGTAAAAAACGGGGGATTTCAAAGACTTAGCACAAAGAATGGGAAGTGTCGCAATAATTGTACAATGCTGATCACAGGTTGAAATGAGAAAATTTTACATATTTTGTGCTAAATAAAATCTATTACTGAAATTAATATCCTCAGTTTTTTTCAGTTTTGGATGTGGCTTCTAGAAAACTCGGAATGACACAAGCAGCATGCACCACCTTTCTACTGGATGTGGCCTCGGCCCAGAGCGCAGGGGGCAGCTCCGAGACCGCAGCGTCCTCGTGCCCTCGGGCGGCCAGGCCCAGGCCACCCGCTGCTCCTCCTGGGCCGGCCTGCCACCCGCCACAGTCCGCTGTCCCTGCACCCCGCCAGGGCCCGCGGCCACCGGCTCGGCCTTCACACTGGGCACTGCCACTCCCCATTCGGGGCCTGGCAGCGAACTCTCGCTCTGTGACTGTGTTTACTGCCCTGACTGATGGTTCCCCCTCTCTCCCGTCAGCCTAGGAGTTTGCTGAGGGAGGGGCGCCACCTGTCTTGGCCCCTCGTGTTCCCTGGTCTGAGCAGTGCCTGGTGCACAGCCCGTGCTCAGTATCTGTAGAAGGAATGAACGAGTGAAGAAACGAGTGAGGCTCCGTGAGGTGGACTCGCAGGTACCAGGGAGGGGCAGTTACTACAGAGGAGGAGCGTCTGCAATGAGCTGGGAAGGGGGAGAGCAAGGAGGCACACCCAGGGCCTGCCAACGGGGAACCACGGCAGGAAGCAAGAAAATGGCTGTCGTGGGGAAGGACAAAGGGAGATGACGGGGGGCTCACAGTCCTGGGGTGGCCCCAAGGACCCCGCTGAGGCCAGAGGCCACACATTTTAAGGGCTCCAACCTGACTGCCAGGTTTGGCAGAAGCCAGTTGTTGGCATCTTCAAAGCCATCCTCAACAGTTTATTTTTTTCAAGGCAGTATCTGTGACAAAAAAATACTTTTCCTCATAAAAATGCATACAAATGCTCTATCGTGGAGTAACTAAACCGTGTACCAAGACAGGGTTGGGCAGGTTTTGGTAATAACTCATCAGTCCTGGAGGTCCATGCATGGCCGAGTATGGGTCTGTGATGGGCGAGGAGGTGCCCTAAGAAGGGACAGTCCCATGAGAACTGGTAATCAGTGGGTCTGCTGAAAAGCCCCACTTGGGACTGGTAATCACTGGGTCTGCCGAAAAGCCCCACTGGGGACACCGCAGAGAAGAGACCTACTATCCGTGGGGAGAGAAGGCCATCAAGGTGACATCAGTGCAGTCGGAGGCCGTGTCCTAGACCAGGCGTCAGCAAACACTTTCTGCAAAGGAGCAGACAGTAGATATTTGGGGCTCTGTTGCAAGTGCTCAGCTGTGCCCCTGCAGCATGAAAGCCGCCAGCCAATAAGTAAACATGGGCATGGCTACCGCCCGATAAAACTGCTGACACAATCAGGCAGCAGGCTGGGTCTGGCCCTCGGACCGCAGATTGCCGACCCCTCTGACTCTCCAAGAAACGAGGCTCTCCCACCAGCCTCAGAGTGCCGATTTGCCTAAAGTTTGCCGCCGTATTTTAAAACTCCAATGAATGTCCTCAGAGAAGCGCTTTATGTCAGCAAAGCCCTAGTGAGTTGCAGCAACGTCCCCGGAGAGCGCGGAGACTCAACCCCGTGGGCCCGAAACCAGTCACCACCGCAGTAAAACGGCCACCTCATCTGCACAGCTGACGTGTCCTCCCTGCGTGGTAGCTCGTGAAATGTGACTCAGAGGACCGCTCCTACAGGGAGGTACCAGGTCTGCAGCGGGGAGTGGGAAGCGAGGGGAACTGAAGAAATCTCACTTAAAGATACACTGCATGCCTAAGAACGCGGCCAGACGTTTTAAACGAGACAGCAGCTCTTGGCCCAGCGCTGGCGGCCACCGTCCCACCCGCCCCGTGCCCCCGCGCCCCGCTGCCGAGGGCAGCATGCAGGGGCGGAAAGCGCACGCGTGCCCTAAGCCAGGCACAGACAGCGTGCATCAAAAGCCAGCGGGAAACCACAGGTCTTCCTGGCAGCGTGGCCGAGTGAGATGGGGACGGCGCACTCCTGAGAGGTGGCCCGGGGTGCGGCTGCGTGTGCGGGGCCGCAGTGCAGATGCCCAAGCACCGCGCAGCCGGCCGGCTTCGCGCAGTGGCCAGGCAACCCCGTCCCTCCGCCCTTGAGGCCGGAGGCGTCTGAGTGGCTTTCTCCCGCCAGCAGGTTGCTCACCGAGGTCAGCGCCTCCACGTTGGCGCCCGTCAGACACAGGTAGCGGACCACGTCCAGAATCCCATTGTTGGCGGCCAGGTGCAGAGGCGTTCGTCCATACTGGAAGAGACAAAAAGACCCGAGAGGGTCCTTTGCGATTGCTGCGAGGATGACATCTGTGGCGTCTAAGCACTGTGTGAGGGGTCTAGGATCTGCCAGAGGGAAACGCGAGGTGCGGTCTCCCTTCTCGGGAAACCTGCTGTCTCCTGACGGAGGCAAGCCAAGCAGAGTGTTTTCAAGTATTTTTCAGTTAAAAGAGTAACTTCACAATAAAACTTCAAAGGATGAAAGAGTGGGAGGCCATCGTAAGATAACTAAATCAGGTCTCCTGCTGCACTGGTGGAAAGGAGACTTGAGTCAGGGCCCCAGGCCCAAGCTTCCAGAAAGATCTGCACGACAGTTCAAATTCAGACACAGCAAGGGAAGGGGAACGGAGGGACAGCCATGGAAGTCGCTCTAACGAGGTGAAATTCCAAGGCCATGCCCACCATTTTTCATGCCTGTGGTTCCCAAACTGTGCCAGGCACTTCGGGCAGGCAGGGAAGGCACGGCGTGCTGGGGAATATTCTGAACTTCTGACGGAACCAGCAGGTTCAGACGCCAGGTGAACCACTAGCTCCAGGCAGTTCTGTCTTATGTCAGACTGCACTGCCTTCCTCCAGCGGCAGCATATCCACCCAGCCAGGGTCTGGTTGTTGCCGTAAAAAGAAGGATCTTCAGAAAATCAGTGTGAATGGGAAATAAGCGGGGTGGTGTCTAATCTGAGTCCAAAGTTTGAGGAGCTGTGAGGTGCCCAACAAGCACACATCTCATTAGTATGCAATTGTGGTTATGTAAGAATGAAATAAAAATATTAGTTTTCTTTTGATTTATGTGGATCATCTATTCCAATAGCTACTAAGTTGTGAGGACATAAATACTTACTAAGTTGTTTGGGCCAAGCTACTTAATAAACAAAACTGTTAGGTATTTCTTTTGCCCTAGGGAAACTGTAAAAAAAATTACTGAGACACCATGGACACTGTGAACTGAGAAAGTCTGGGCATCTTTCCTTTATGCTGTCTATTTGCAAATACAGGTTTTTGTTATGAAGTTAACACATGCTCATTTAGAACATCCAAGCTACATAGACAGACATCTGGTAGAGAATGGAAGTTCTCCTCCCATCCTCCACCCCTCCCGACAAGTTCCCCTGCTCAGAACTAGCCCTACTTAACCCTCTGGTGCCTGTGCTCCAAGCTTTTATCTATGAGTCCATAAAAGGAGATAAATAATTTGAAAAGCCAAGAAATGATCATACTCCACATTCTGTTCTGTCACTTGCTTCATTCACCCAACAATAGAGCACAAATACCTTTCCATGTCTGTAACTACATCCATCACCTTCTTTCAGATACCTGGATGACATTCAACATACGGATGTACCATAATTCATTCAGCCAGCCTGCTGAGGATGGATACTTAAGGTGGTTCCAATTCTTTGCTATTATGAATAATGCTGCAATGTGTGTCCATATTTATGTTTTGTTTACTCTTATCTTCTAGAGTGATTTGGAAAGTAGATATTAAGCTTTCAAATACTGTCCAGTTAAAGTGAGAAGGAAAAGAGAAGTTCTGGAAGATTTGGATGAAATGTTTGGGTCCATGTGTAAGGAAGATAACCTTAGCTTAGGATGTATAGTTTCATAGGAGGGAAGAGGACCATGAGGAGCAGAGTGCTGAAGAAAGGGGACTAGGAAGTTTACACTTTTGAAGGGCCCCTCCCCTCCTTTTTTTTGCTGAGGAAGATTTGCCCTGAGCTAACATCCATCGCCAATCCTTCTCTTTTTTTGCTTGAAGAAGACCAGCCCTGAGCTAACACCTGTGCCAGTCTTCCTCCGTTTTGTGTGTGGGATGCCACCACAGCATGGCTAGTGAGGGGAGGAGGTCTGCGCCTGGGATCTGAACCCATGAACCTAGGCCACCAATGCGGAGTGCGTGGAACTTTAACCACTGGGCCACAGTGCAATGGAAGCCCCCATTTTTGATGGAACAAACCCCAAACTCCTGAGCATTAGATTGAAGGTCTTTTACCATCTGGACCCAACGTTCCTCTCCAGGGGTATTTCCTCTCTTGCCCCAGTCTCTCCCTCCCTAAACACCTACCCACGTGCCAGCTACAGACAGTCAACAGCCCCCAAACACACACGTCCACCTCCCTCGTCTGAAACAGGCTTTCCCCTCTTCTTTATCTGTCAGAGTCCACATGTACCACTGTAAATGATCGCCTCAGCAAAGCCTTCCCGGGTTTCTCTAATGTCCAAGTGTCTGTGTTTCCTTAGGACCCATGCCTCTGCTATGCAGTGACCACAGCATGAGATGGTTTTATATATTGGGATGTCTGTGTGTCTGTCTAGAAGCAGCCTGAGGGCAAGAACCATTGACTCTGCTATCCACAAGCTCCCCTCTCCCCATGCATGGCACAGTCCCATCAGAGAAGGGCATCAGGAAACGCAGACGGCCACGGAATTCTCTCTTAGGTTCCTGGATGTGTGTGTGCATGTGTATGCATCTCTGAGTATGTGTGTACACAAAGGGTTAAGGCCATGTGTCTGCGCCCTCTATTTCCTCCCCTCCCGTGCATTCTCTAACGCATCAGGAGAGTTAAATAGCCACTCTCCTGATTTTCCTATGAGAAGAATGAAGACTGAGAAATGTCTGTTTCACTGCAATGAGTGTCAAGGAGAGTGACAAGTTCTGTCACATAATGATGACGGGTAGGATCCGAATGGACATATTTATCGCTGGGGGAACTTAATCCAGGTAAGGAAGAGGCAGGACACACCACGGGAAAAGAGTGACAGTCTGCCTGTGGGACGTGGGCTGTCACTGTGCCACATCCACGCTGACAGCCAGTTACTAGGGTGGGTCCATAAAGCTGTGCTTTCTGGGGAAATGATGTCTTCCTCTTATTTTTCTGCACATCTTTTAAGCTCCTCTAAAGGCCTCCTCATCTTTCCTAAAATAAAAAAACAGAGAAAGGAACAGAACAACAAAACTGACACTGAGCCCCCTGAAGAAGGCGTGCAGCCTGCGAGGGTGCGGTGTGGTGAGCTCTGTGCACTGGAGGCGAGCTGGGGGCCCGCTGCTCCGGGGGACTCTCAGCACTGGCCTCAACTTGGCTGCTGATGCAATAGGCTGAAATTGTGGCACTAATGCGTTTCGCGTCAGCTGAGCTTAACTCACTGACAGACTCATCCACTGGATGCCTCCATGTGTGCTGCAGGGCTTCAGGTGGTCAAAACCCAATCTGTGTCGGCACGTGTGAACTCCCACGGCCATCCGCAGTATCGGAGGCAGAGCTTTCCCATTAATAAGCCAGTTGTTTTTAAACACGAGATCAAGGATTATCTTGTGGCTATTTTAAAGAGCACATTTAACAAGTGCACCCTTTGCATTTAGGCGTGAGGTGAACACCTGTTCCCTTCTTTAGCTCAGTGCAAAGCAGCACGAGACGCAGGAGACAGCTAATCCCAGATGCTGCACACACAGTAGGCCAGCTGTGCGCACAATGGCCAAGTCTGAAGGTATTCAAATGAGGACCACGATGTTCCTTGAAGCCGCTTTGTATTCACTTAGATTCCTGGAAGGAAAGCCAAGGTCTTGATGCTGCTTAATATCACATTTGGCTCTCCCCTTAAGCCACTTACGTAATTCACTTGGCAAGATTAGAATGGGATAAACTAAGAAAGCAAGCAGCAGCTAACGGCTAAGACCTAGGGTAGTGCCTTTTCATATTTCCAGAACGTGAAGATTACCCATTTCAATTTCCATTAGAATTAATCACATAATATGTAAGAAGAATAATTTTTTTAGAAGTAGAATTTTTCAGCTGCTTCAGATATTAATTCTTTTATCTTAAACAAATCCTAACAAAATTCTGCTGTCATCATGTCTGCCACTTATAAACACACATTTCCCGCAATTAAGAGTTAATTCTACTTGGACTTTGTTTTAAACACAATCATAACAGAACAGTGCTTGCCTTTTATGCAGCTACAGGGCTGAAACCACATGACTAGCTAACCTTATATGGTAATGAAAATCCACATTATTCAGGGGGAAGGGAAGGTGTTCTAGAAGTCAACATAATGGGATTTTTATTTTTAATCAACCTAGGAGCATGTAATTATTTCTTTTCATTTCTTTGTTATTCACCAAATTATAGCATCCCCTTGTCTCACCAAATTTATTTAGCTAAAAAAGATGTTATGAACTTTTGGCCATAAAACTCTCATGTGGGAAGCTAAGGAGAGAAATCTGGCCCCAGGAATCCCAGTGACATCACAGCCCGTTAGGTGTTCTCCTGAAGGCCTGGTGCTCAGAGAGATGCCCCAACTGCACCACGTTCTCTGACTCCTTCCAGGAGGACCCGGATACCCTCTTTTTCTCTCTCTCTGGATGGCCAGAAGTGGTGAGCCAGGCTAGGCAGGAGTGCTGGTTAATTATCTGTTATTCTAGGAAATTATTCAAAAGTATTATGTAAAATATGACTTAAAAGGAGCACCCTATAAAAAAGAACAGGTCCATATGAGCAGTACCGACTTGGAACAATGAAGAGATGCAAAGAGAACCTTGGCTAAAACCCAGAAGTGGGTTGACGGACAGACGCTGCCGGACCCTGCAGGGGTCCCCTCTCCGGCTGTACCTTGTTTGCGATGTCCAGATTGCAGTTTGCCTCACAGAGGGCCACCACAATAGGCACGTTGCCATCTTTGCAGGCCACGTGGAGAGGGGTGTTGCCATGCCTGTCTTGGAAATCCACAGAACATCCCTGGCTGATGAGTGTCTGGATGACCTCCGTCTGACAGCGTCTTACAGCAAGATGAAGAGCAATGTGTCCATCCTGCAACACACACAGGGGCCATGAGCACCCGCGCTCAGGCACACGGGCCTGGCCACTCGCCTTTCTAGCCGCCATCGGGCCAGGTTTAATTGGCAACGCGATCACTATTGCAAAGCCTGAAGGAGGATTAAAAACCACCAACTTTACTCCTGGGGGGTGTGGGAGAGGCTTCCTACATCCCACTCTGAATAATTAGAGGCTAAGCTGGCCACCAGCTTGATTATTCTAGGTGTGGCCAGGACAATCAGATAGAAAGACTACTCTTTCTTTTTGTCTCTGAATTTATAGGATTGAAGTAATTGTTGGTACTCCAATGACCTGTTTTATCAAGTATTTGAAAAATACTTTTAAAAACATTCGCTTAGCAATCTTTATCAACTTCCTAAGTAGAAAGCCTATTATTTTAATCTACACCAGAAGAAACTGAGAAAATGAGGTGAAGCCATTTGCTCAAGGGCTGTCACCTCTATGAGAGGTACATATGTACGCTGAACCTCTGCACCCACTGAAGACCAGCCTGGGCGTGCCTTCTAGCCGTTCTAGAACATTCTATCCCTGGTGAACAGAGGTGCTGCGTTCCAGGAGAGTTTGGAGACATTTCTACAATTTCTCTGCTCTGGGCTTTCTCAGCCTCGGCACGACTGCCATTTCGGGCCTGTCGTCCCAGCTGCAGTGTGCAGTATGCAAGCAGCTCCACTGGTCTTCATCCACGAGATGCCAGTAGTAACGCCCACTCCTGGCACGCCGACCAAAAAATGTCTCCAGCTATTACCAAATGTCCCCCGGGGGCAAGGGCGCCCCCAGCTGGGAGCCACTTTTCTGTACCAAGAAAATACTCCACAACTGGCAGTTACTAAATTAACTGGTGTCAAATCTAACTGTGTATAGCAACATCCCAGCCTCATTTTAAGTACAAGTTCACAATAAAAACAGATTATTCTGAATTTGCTTAATTAAAAAAGGAACACCTGTTCTAGAATCGAGACTGCCAGACAAATAAGAGTGGTTTATTGTCTTTCTACAAAATAGCAGGTGTGGAAGTAAATAAACCACCTATTTCTTTGTTTATCTACAAATTAAGAGTGCCTTGCCAGTTTTCGTCCTAAATGAGGACGGCCTTGGCCCCGTGACCAACACTGCACCTGCTCCAAAGATAAAAAGGCTGAAAATAAAAGAGACCAGAGTCATCCAGCCAATTCCTAAATTCTGTTATGTGCCACAAACGAATATCAATTCTTACAGAATCTAGAAAAGTTCACAGGATCTTTGCTGCATTCCAGTTTGGTTTTTAGGGAATGACTGAGGAGTCTTGCGGTCCCTCCAGCCCCCAGGTCACTGCTCGGCGAGTGTGACCCATTCACCACAGCACCTTGTCAGAGGCATTCAGGTCGGCTCCGTGCTCGGCCAGACACTCCACGATGTCGTGGTAGCCCCTGGCGGAGGCCGTCAGGAGGGGCGTCTCTCCTTCTCGGTTCTTAACATTCACATTGCAGCCAGCCTCGCAAAGGGCTCTGGCCACAGAGTGGTAGCCATGCCAGGCCGCACAGTGCAGGGGGCTTTCTTCCTCCTGGGCAGGGAGACAAGCGCAGACAGGAGAAGGTGATAATTTGAAAGAAAGCAGAGGCCCGGTGAGGCTCCAGCTGAATTCGGCAGCAAAGTCAAGGTGGCAGAAAGAGCTCATGGCTATTGGGGCAAAAACGGACACGGGTCTGAGGTCTCTCCTGCACTAGTTCGCTTTCCTCAACGCCTTGAGTTGGACGAATTTGGCTTTCTCAGCACTTTACTGACAACCGACTTTAGGGGGCCCGCAGGGCCACGGGCTCAGCTCTTCTGAAGGAGAGCCCCCGCCTGGGCGGCTGACAGCACCATCTGTAAAGGGCCTTCGTTTGCCTCACCTGAGACTGCTGACAGCAGGAGAGCACGGCCCTGCACAAGAATCCCTTCGACAACCTCGAGGCCTCACGCTTCCGCCACGCACACGACGTAAGATGAGCCACATAACGTACTGTTGCTGTGGCCAGGGAGCAACCGAGACAACCACGCTTTACCAGGTCGAGGAATGGGCCGGCCACGAGGCCTGTGGGACTGGAAGGCCTAGTGCTCAGTGAGCGACACCATCAGATGCACACATCTGTCTGCGAGAGGCCGTTAGAGTGCAGCGGTCACGAACATGGACTCTGGAACCAGACTGTGTGGGTCTGCCCCTGGCTCCACCACTTACGAGCTGTGTGAGCTTGGACAAGTTACTGAACCTTTCTCTGCCTCAGTTTCCTCATCAGCAGAATGACAGTAACCGTGACTCACCTCGTAGGGTTGTCCAGAGGACTGAGTGAATGAATGAAGGTTGGAGAGTGCTTCTGTTTGAGTCCCTGCCCACCGCAATCTAAGCAGAAACTTGGATAAAACTCCAAAGGACCAGGCTGTATCACTTGGCTGCCTGCACGTCCGTGCAGAGCAGAAGGAGGGGAGCACATCGGCTACCAGGACCCACCTTGTCCTGGAAATCGGGGTTAGAGCCGAAGCTGCACAGTAACTGAACCACGTCGGCGTGGCCATAGCGAGCTGCCACGTGAAGGGCCGTCTCTCCAGACTGCAAAAGAAACAGCCAGAGGGTCAGCGCGCCCAGGACCAGAGGCCAGGCACGCCTGGCTCCACGTCCTCCCCTTTGGGGTGCCCGCCCCCAGGGGCCAGAGGCCCTTTGGTGATGGGTCAGGCACCTGGGGGCGAGTGACCATCATACAGCTAGTGTTAAACCCACACCGCTGGCCCATGCTGTTTGTCATAAAGCTCCCCAAACGAGAAGAATGCTTTCCTTTCTCTGTGACGGCTGCTCTCAATCTTCTTTACAAAATGATGCTTTTCACTGTGATTTTTTTTAAAAACACAAAATTCCCTCTTAATACGAAGTGCATCACATAGCAGTTATTTATTAACAAGTTTCTGATTTCACTGTCTACGTGTAGAATCTTGTTTCTTATGTTCTCAGAGATACTTAAAACCATCACTATCAGCCCATGCAATAACTTGCTGTGAATTAGTAATAGCTGCAACTTCCTTAAGGCATTTTACTTATATCTGCCAAAAAGTCATCAGAATAAACTGATTTAAAAAAATAAACAAGATACTTTATTGCCAACTGATAGAAAACTGCCATAATACATATGTGTCTTTGTTGCGAATGTCATTCTTAGATATGGTGCAGTGCACAATCCATACAACTGTATGTGGCAGCCCTGACTGAACATGACAAATTAGTCTACAAGCATGAGAAGCAGAGAAGGGTTGTAGTACAGTAGACTACAGAATGGATGAAAAGTAGGAATCCTAGGCGCAGCTTCCAGCATTGACAGCTCACAGGACTGTTGTGTAGACTGCATGAAACACGTATATATGAAAGTAAGGTATCTTGCTAAATCCATAATTTTTATAACATCTTTGCCCAAAAAGCCTTACTTTCAGTGCATTGTCTCATTAATCTTTCTAGCGTCGGCATTGTCAGCCACTTCAAAGATGAAGACAATGGTCAAGAGTTGTGCTTAGAAGCATATGTTGAGTCAATAAGAGGATCAGGACTCAGATCTCTCTCTGATTGTCTTTCTAGTAGAGCTCTGAGTTTTGATGTCATGGAGAAAGGAATTCACTGCTTGCATGTTATGGCGACTACCTGGCAGATTTCAGCAAAAGGCAAATTTTAATACTAGACCAAGCCACCAGCAAAAAGAAACTTCTAAATTAAACTCTCTGCAGGAAGATTTTGGTCCTGAACCCTTGTTCTTCGGGTCCTGGTGCACACAGCACGCCAGAGCTCAAATGCATCCTTTCATTACTCCTTCCTGTCCCTAAGAAGAGAAGTGGCCTTACCTTGTCTTTAACATCCAACGGGCATTTGTTCTCAATGAGAAATTTCAAGGTGTCCACGTGGCCATGCCGTGAGGCCCAGTAGACGGCATTGGATCCGCCCTGTAGAAAACCAACATGGAGTCACATTCCCAGGGCGCCGAGGGATCTGAGGGCTCAATGGCTCACACTCACTCACTTCCCTTCCCACGAGGCTGCAGGCTCCAGAGGAGCAACTTTCAACAGCAAGAAAACTCCCATTTCACTTTTCAGTTGGGACAAAGGGGCTGAGGCCAGGGAGACCTTAACGTTGCGGGAAGCTGCGTGAAGGGGCTAGGGACCTCTCCGTACTATCTTTGCAGATTTTTTTGATAAGTCTAGAATTACTTCAAAACAAAAAGTTGTTCTTCTTTTCTGAAAACTCTCCTCTGGCCTCTGGTTGGAATTCGCTCTACTGTCAAGGGCCACAGCCAGTCGCCCCCAGCTCTGTGGAAGTGCTGTGGACACTGAGGGCGGAGCCACCGAAATGACTGTGTCCTCCTTACTCTGTTGCCCTGTAAACCTGCCAGCAAATACATTTCTGATGAGGCTAATTAGATAATAAAAGCTTTTCCAAATGTGACATCTAATAACACTGTGGAGTAAGTGTCATCAGCAAGGAGCAAATCGGGGTGTTTCACAAAGAAACGCTGACGTCGAGCAACCAGAGCCGAGAAGGAGACACGCTCGCCTCCTTGTCCACGACCTGCGTTGGACTGGACCAGGCTGCGTGAGCAGTTCACCTTCCTTTATAGGAAACTCAGAAATGAAGGAGGGCATACATGTTATTTTTCTCTGTTACTTCTATGATTAGGAGACATCTGGAAATACTTAAAACATTAATTCATTTGCAATAAAACAGAATTATGACCTTATCCTGGACATCAATTCTTGAGCCTCTTTTAATGAGCAACTGTAGTATTTGAATATTCCCACAGCCAGCAGCAATAAGTAACGGAGGTGTCCCATGCTGGAAAAGGAGAGAAAAAAATACTATTTTTCAGGTTTGGTAGGAAAGAAAAAGCCCAGCCGTCACTGCTGCCCCACACCTTCCCGTCTCAGCAGCACACACCTACTGCTGCGGGACAGGAACGGGGCGGTTAGAAGACCACAGCCGCCCTTCCGCTCTGGATTCACAATCAAAGGCGACATTTCCATTTGCAGGATAAGCACACTCAGAATTTCACAGGTAAAGGAGCAATCGGTGCATGCAGAAAGGCCCTCAATGCAATAAGGCCTTATTTCTGACTCAATCCACGCTTTAAACAGAAGTGACTTTTTCCACAGTATGGAGTTTGCAACAGGAAGGGAGAAGGAAGAAGCAGATGGGGTCTTTCCACTTTAAACTTGGAGGCACACGGTCTCCCTGAACAACCCCTCCACTCCCCCTGGCAGGACAGCATCTGACCTTGTTGGGTTGGTTAACATCGTAGTTGGACAATGAGCCCAGGAGGTGCTGCAGGCCTGGGACGTTGTCGTCGTTGATGGCGTGGATGATGGCTTTCATCACAAAGGAGTCTTCCTCATCCTCGAGAGACACAGCGAAGAGGGAAAAAGAGTGAGCTTGCCAGCCACCATCCTCTCATCAACATAAGAGAAATTCAGGCTCATTTGTTAAAAGGAGCATTCAGAGCAAAGCAAGCCATTTAATGCCAAAATCCACGTGGTGATGAAGGGAAGCAGGAGGTTAGTTTTGCCCCTGCCGTGTTGGAAACTAGCACCATGTACTATTTACCTGTGCCTCATGTCACCTGCATCATAACCCAGAGAGCGAACAGCTTTCAAGATTCAGATTTAGAACAATGATTGATGACAAACTACCCTTTGTGTTTATCTTAGGAATCTTTCAACATGTAGGCCCAGAAATGATGGGTGAGTATAATTCAGATTCTAAAAACCATAAAACCAAGGAAATGATACCTTTGAATAAGATAGTCTTAATTTGTAATTTTCCCAATTACAGAAGTGTCATTTTCTGATCACTGGAAAATCTTCCTTCTCTAGGTACAGAATAACGTGGCAAAACTCACTGAAAGTTGGTCACAATTATTAAAAAGTAATTGGCCCTTAAAGGGAAGAAATATAAAAATAAAGGCCAGAAAAAAGAAAACAGATACATTTCTAATTACAAAGGGAAAATAACCAGAGAATGTTGAACAAGTTTGTTAAATCTTTGCTACTTTGTCAAAGTTTTCTCATAATAAGAAATTCGCAAAATATGGTACATTAAAACCAAGGAATAAGCTAGAAAATCCCAAACAAAATTTCTGCACTTATAGAGGCCACTAAAATTTCGCATCTGGAAAAGTATATCTCCAGAGGCTTGGTCTCCGCCTGTGGGCGGAATGGAGGAAGCCGCTCTCTGAACTCTGCTCTCTCTTCTCTCAGACCCGAGTCCAAGCACACTTCGTGAGGGCTTTAAGGATATCTGTATAGAGGACACGTTTAAGAACGGCACTGGTTTTGCTTTTGTATCACAATCCAAGTTGATGAATAAGAGACATTTTCCTGAAAGCGACAGGAGAAATGCAATAAAGTGTGGTCACGACCAGCAGGATGCTGGGGTGGGAGAGAACCTGAGGTCTGCGAGGGGTCTTCCTACCCGGAGCTCCCACACAACCCTGGGCCCTCTCCTACCCTAAACTTTCCATTGTGACCCATCTATTTTCTCCATCTGATGATTCGGGATGATTTTAATTTATAATATTTAATCATTCCCATTACTTTACTTAGATTAACTGTTTTTACCTTGTCCCCGATCCCACTGCCACCTTCAAACAGTTCCCAAACCCAGCCTCCCCCCCTTCTGCTCCCTTCTCCTCCTGACTTGCTTCTCTCACACTTCTTTCCTCTTTTTAACATCTCCTCTTTTGACTCTACAAGGCTGGGCCTGGAGCCTCAGTGAAACCACTGGCTTTGGGGAGGAAAGACAGGGCAGGGCGGGTGTCTGATGGGCGATCCCGTGCCGGAGCCCAGCCTCCACTCAGGAAGCTGACCTTCAGCTGCAGCCATGGAGCAGGCTGGGGCCCACAGACCACCGCTCCCACCTTTTCTGGAGCTCTTGCCTCCAGGGTTACAAAGCCCTGCTGCCTGACTCAGGGGAGAGTCTCGTGAATTCAGATGGGCCAGTCAGACCTGAAGGGTTACCTTGACATTAGGTTTCAGTTTGGATTAGGGGAGAGAAATCATGGAGTGGTTCCCAAGGATCTTGGGCAGTCCATACAAAGCCAACACAGCAGGTGGGTAAGTGGGTTTAGCCTCCTGGTCTACCATGAACTCCACCCCAAGCCCCACTGCACTTCCCCTGACTTCAGGCCTTCTCAGTTGTTGAAGCAATTGAACAACTTAAGCTTCTAAATACACAGTGCTGAGCAGGAGCCTCACCAGGGCACACAGGCATGCTTACCAGGGTATCGTCACTTCTGGCAACACTCATGTTACTTCTGGACAAGAACGACCTGGACAATCTTTGGCACAGTGATATCAAGCGAACGGATTGCTTTAAAAAAAAGAGAGGAGAAAAGGGCAGGGGGAGGAGGAGAGAGATCTGAGGTAACAATACTCAAGTCCGTGCACCTCACAGTCACTGCGACGGCGCTCACGGCTGGCAGCACGCAGGGGCGGGTGACGCCACAAGTGCATTTGCTTAAAGAATGCTTCTCACGGTCTCGTGAATCAAGACAACAGGACAGAGAGCAGCCTCCTGAAGTTCATCATTAAATTGCAGGACCGCACCCCCTGCCTCCCTTCTCTCAGCATCTCGTTCTCTGCTCCAGGAACGGGATCTGACCTAACAGCCCCACGCGTGCCCCTGCAGAGAAGCCGTATGCAGGCGCCTTGCCCTGTGTCCTGGGTGCCCAGACAAGCTGGCAATGGTGGATAACGTGACTATCAAACCCCATACAGTGGCTGGGAATGACCCGGTGGGGACTCCTCAGACTACAGGACAAACAGCCCTCCACTTACTCTCAAAGTAGACGTACAGGTAAAGAACGTGTGTGTGTGTCTGTGTGTGAGGGGGACTGACGGTGGTTCACTCTACATTTAAAGCCTTCTTCTAAGGGCTTCCCTGAGACTGACAGTTAAACCTTAAGTAACCCAGTGCTGCGGTCCCCCTCATCCCTATCGTGCCGCCCCCAACTCCATGTGTGCAAGAACACGGCGCATTTCCCGTCCGCTGCTGGGTAGACACGGCAGGGCCCTGCTTCCTCTGGGCTGGACGTGACTCTGTGCTCGGGAAGCCATCCTGTCACCTGCCTAACCCTGAGTTTTGATTTGTTCGGGGATGGCTGGAATGCCCTTTAGAGCCACATCCCCCACAGAGGCCGTCCACACCGAAAAAGTGCAAGAGACCACACTGCAAATGCTCACCCCACCCCACCGCCCCCCACCACAGACCAAGGCTGGATTCAGACAACCATCCACACGAGTTCCGGTAGGAACAGAATACCATGCTGCTTACCACAAAGAAGACATTTATTTAAAGTGGGGCTTGCTGAATTTAGAAAAAGACTCCACTAGAATTTTCTGTGCTGATTTAAAAATTTGCCTTGGGAATGGTTTTGATTTTAAAAAATGCAAAATTACATGTGAAGATACAAGTTAAAGAGGACTGATACTATTTTTGCTTATCTTTGAAAATAAGGTAATAGGGCAGAAGACTACAGAGTAAATTAAACAAAAAAGAAAAGGATGCACTTTTGTACCAACAGTATCAGAAGAGATGAGCCCTGACACGGGGAGCCTGACAGAGGAAACAGAGTTAGTGACTCTCTCCTTAGCAAACAATCTTACTTTCCATTTTTTCCGGGCTGCGAACTTCTTGAATTTCTCCATGTTTACGGCCGAGGCTTTTCTACTAAGTGCTTGTTGGGTATCTTTAGGCTACAAGGAAAGTCCAAGAAAGAAATTTAGAGCTCTCAGATTGTGGAACTGTGGTACCCGACAACTTTGCGAAACCTCTCATTCTTCAGGATGCTCACACATTCACCTCCCTAAACAACCACACAAGTTGGAATAATATGCAACACCCAGGAACCTGGTCTCGGGAGGCTAACTTCTGTGCCTAAGGGTGTGATACAATCCACAAAGACGGGATCTTGGGGAAAAGTGCAAAAGTTGAGCTTGGATCAAGCTGAATTACAACTTTCCACAAGTGAGTTTGGGAATGGCCAGATTCACGGTGAGGCCATCCATGTTGAGGCATCTGAACTCAAGGTCATCAAGTAGGGACCCCAGAGGTCAACAAATACGGCCTACCCTACAGCATTGGAATCCCTTCTACTGCATCTTTTTCAGAAGCCATTTAGCTCCACTGCCGAGAGACGGAGACCCCACTGCGTTCTGGGGGGGCCCAGGAACTGCTGGGAGCTCGCGCAGACAAACAGTTCTCCAGTTGCCCCAAACCTACTTCTGTAATGCAAGTTACTGCATCGCAATCTGCTTACAGCTTCCATGATTTTATTCTGTAACTGCCATATTCCCCACCCTTAGTCCTTTCTGCTCCAGCTGAAGCAACTTCAGTTCTGGAACCCAAATGCTGACAGGCGTCAGGTAGGTAACATCAAGGTGTAACATGTCAGCGGGTGGCCACAGGCCCGGGCACAAAGGCAGCTGTGCCGAGCTGCTGGTGACCTTGTGGGATGAGTGCTCAGTGTTGGTGGATCTTCACATTTTTCAAGAGAAGCTGGAAATCCAGATTTGATATGATATCTAATGCTAGGAATTAATTAAAAAATTTTAAAAAATATTGTCTGGGCCAACATCCCACAGGTCAAACCAAAATTAGCTGTTGAGTGGACTTAACCTTCAGCTCTGTGTTTACAATCCTGCGTTCTGATAGCTTACTCCTCTCCACCTCTGGTATCATTAGGATACGCTCATCTCCAGTGGTCTTAAAATACGGCACAGCAGCAAACACAACACTCCAGGTGCGACCTGTGGTTAGGACCCATGGTAACTGGTCGTGCCCTAGGACAAATGAGCCAGGATGCCCTGTAACACCCAAACCCACCACAACGGGCCACTTACCTTGATCCAGGGGTGCTGCAGACTATCTTGAATCGTCATTCTCTTCCTTTGTGGGGGAGGGGAAAGAAAAAAAATGCTGTGACCAGAGAAGCAAACACGAAGGCTGTCCGCGTGCGGCCAGGCCTGCCAAGCAGACACGCCTGAGAATGCAGACTGGGGCCCGCCCCACGGAAGGAAGCCCAAAGCAAGGTCAGTCTCTGTGCGACCATTGCACTGCGCCCGCAGGGACCGACTGAGCAGGTACAGAGGGCCCGGCCTGCATTTTCTGAAGTGTTTCACGTGGCACGCTTCCCTCTGCCAGGCAGAAACAACCAGGGTGTCATGAGCACAGCCATGAGCACAGGACAGGTGCTAGCCCTCGTCCGCCGAGGCCAGGGCTGAGCCCTTTCAGGAATAACGGACACTCACTTTGGATCCTTGACGAGGAGTCTTCTTATGAAGTCCTTGGCTAGGGCACTGGTATTACTGAAGTATTCTTCCTCAAATTCATAGTTGACGGCAGATACGTTTGCTAAGGTTTCTTGCTTAGTGTCTCCAAGGAATGGGGAGGCCCCACTTAGGCTGTTCATAAAGTGGAGCACAGAACACAAATAATTACTTCTCGTGTTGTCATTTTATTCCTCTAACATCTGACAAGGGGAGTGAGGATAAGACGATAATCTGGTGCCTGGGCAATGACTTCAGAATTCAATTACACTTTATAGGGCATGTAATTGTCATGAACAAAAGCTTCAGCTTAATGCAAAGGATGCATTTAAGAAGTTAATTTGGAACGGCATCTAGCAGTTAAAAAAATCCTCTCCCCTTCCCTCAGCAGGGATGGACAGCCACGGTTTCTTTCAGTGACTATGCGGCAGTTTCTGATGACTCATTTCAAATTAGGAGAAAACGTTTAATAGTATAAACTAAATGTGTTCTGGGGGTGGAAAATGAATATGTTTACATTAAAAAGCATAGATAAGCTGAAGAGATCAACGTGATACACAGAATGGTTAATACAACATACGGTCTCACAGACAGAGGGAAAGAACGTGCGTTTGGATTCTGGTACTTACAGAATATAGGTTATTACCCCAATACTCCTAAACACAAAACAAAAACGAAATAAAAAACAAAGGTCAGAAGAACAGTAAAATAAAACAATAAATCAGAAAGATGACTACATCGGGGGGGTGCTCCTTACCACATATCTGCCTCGAGACCGAGAGGTTCATAGTTGACTATCTCAGGAGCTGAGAGGAAATGAACGCACAGTTAGTTTCAGAAGGAAGCGAACTGATAGATTCTATCTTCTTGTATAAACCAGAAACATGTACCAGGGAAATGATGCCACAGCCGGGGAATTTTGCCAGCATCATGTTTATGAGAAATAAGTAAACACATGAGTAAAGAAACTTACCAACAAACTCTGGGGTTCCAAATATGTTTTTGAATTCATTTCCAAAGTCAATTTTATGGGCCAACCCAAAGTCGATGATCTTGATCCGAGGTTTAGGGACATTTCTATCCAAAAGCATTATGTTTTCAGGCTTTAAAAAAGAGAAACAGTACAGCAATGCTCATAGCAGCCTTATTCAAAATAAGCAAAGGTGGAAACAACCTAATGTACATCAGCGGATGAATGGATCAACAAAATGTGGTGTACACCTAGAATGAAACATTACTCAGCCTTAGAAAGGAAGTAAATTCTGACACGTGCTACAACATGGTGAACCCTCAAGACACGATGCTAACTGAAATAAGCCAGACAAACAAGGACAGATACTGTATGATTGCACTTGTATGAAGTACCTAGAACAGGCAAATTCATAGACACAGGAAGCAGAATGCGGTAGCCAGGGACTGGGGGGGGGGATGGGGAGTCAGCGGTTAAGAGGTACAGAGTTTCAGTTTGGGAAGATCACTAAGTTCTAGAAATGGATGGTGGTGACAGTTGCACAACAATGTGAATGTACTTAATGCCACCGAACTGTATACTTAAAAAGGGTTAAAATGGTAACTTTTACTTTATGTTTATTTTGCCACAATAATAATCTTAAAAAGCTATCATATGTTACGCTAAAGACAAGGTGGCAGAATAGTTTTCCCTCTTCCCTGAAAAAACAACCAAAAAATAGGGATAACAGGGTAGTTGAAAGAGAACACCAGGAAAAATAAATGTCCTGGTTTAGGTTCTCCCAGAAGCAGACCTGAGATAGCAACTTGGGTACAAGCGGCTTATGTGGGAGGCGCTCCAGGGAATGCGTGCTGGAGAAACGGGGAAACGGAAATAAGGAAGCCCATACAAGGTGTCTTATCAAGGCGGGGGTGACTCAGAGTTTCCCACCAGAGCGCAAGGGAGCTGGGATGTTTACCCACCATCTCCCTGTCCCCTGTGGCTCAGAGCTGCTTCTGTGGCATTCGCCCTTTGGCGTTTCCAGCTCCCAGAGCCAGAAACCAGGTGCAGGCAGAGAGCCACGGCGTTCGCAGCAGCAATCCTTATGGTGAGTTAGTGAGTGCTGGGGGATCTGGATGGGGTCTGGACAGCTCTGCTACAACAAGGAAGGAGAAATTCCTCCCTCCTCTGACGTCTTGTCCCAGCTCCAGTGATCAAAATCACTCACCTGGCTGCTTTGGGACACTGTCCTCACTACCGTGGATGGAGCTTGAGTCTTACACTGTCACTTCCTGTTGCTCATGTACATGTCTTCCCTTCCCAAAGAGACCACAACCTCTGTGACGGCTGGGAGTATGACATGCCATTTTAGCTCCCATAATGCCTTGCTTCTAGCTCGGCAAAGACTCCAATTAGCCAGTCTCAGAGTTTGGCAATTGCCAATGACAGTCCCGCTCGCATCAAGAGGAAACTAGAGATCAAGGCATCTTCCATCTTATGTGCCCGCAGCCACAGAGGGAGGGAAACTGCATAACCGGTGGCCACTCCAGGCTGAAAATACCCCATAACCAACAGCAGCCCCCTTGTTTAAGGACCTGACTGAGAAAGCTCCTTAATTCTTGCCCAAGGATTCTAGAATATAATCATTGATCTCAGCCTCCATCCCACAAAAAGGTTAGGAGTTCCTGCAGTAGGCATGCATGATATACTTGCTGATTTATATTGATAACTGTTTGTTAAGCCCATAGAAGAAAAAAGTATCTCTTTCAGACGCCTCAAGTCTTCTTAGCAAACAAACAATCAGGGCCGTGTTGGCATAAGCCTCTCTCTGGCTCATGCTCAGTGACATACCTTCAGATCAAAGTGGGCAATCTGGAGGGAGTGCAGGTAGTAAACACCGTTAAGAATTTGCTTGAGAAATTCGGTTGCTTCCTCTTCAGTCAAAGATTCCTTTTCAGCCAAGAAGTCAAACAGCTCACCGCCTGCAACGCTGCAACCAGGAAGCAGAGGTGATTGATGCAGCCGGCCTTCCGTCAACCTGTCTCGCACAGACTGTTGGTGGGCTCAGATCTCAGGCAAGAAATCAGCATGAGCACATGCTGAGACTGCCAAGCCAGGAGTCAGAATCTCGCCTCTCATCACTGGATGAGAATTCGGCCTTCAGGTACATTTGTACATTTGTCCTTGGGTACCATTTTCCTAATGTGCTAATGTTCACAAATGAGGGGAGGGAGCAGAGATGTGATGGGGGGAAAAATATCAATGGATCTTTAAAACATCTTAATCAAACAACTTTAAAGCCGAAGACAATTCACCGATTTAAAAAGGACCTACAAGCTAACTTTGTACAGAATTTATAGAATACATCTTCCTAGCCAATCAGAGAGCACCTGGGAAGTTCATAATCTGTGAGTTAATCATTTTGAAACTCAAAATCACAACAGAGCCTGACAAAAATTTTTCCTTTTTTGTTTTGTATTTGTTTATATGTAAATACATACATATTTATAAAAATCACATTTAGTAATGAATTTAACAAATACCTTAACTCATAAGAATAAACTTATCACAATGCACAAACTCACAATGCACGTGGTTGTCTGGGTTACTGTGTCTGTCTCTCTGACCAGACTGGAAGCCCCTGGAGGACAGAGGTCAGCCCTGGCTGTGGCCCGCAGCTGCCCCCACCTTCTTGCACCGTGCCAGCCACATAGCAAGAGCTCAAAACATCTTTATCAAGTGGTTAAATGAACAAACTCCCCTAAAAAATTCACGGTAGTGATAAATGGCAAATAACAGGGAACTTTTAATAAGAGTTTTTATAAGTTAATCTTGATCAAGTTTAACTGTACATTCACAACATAATAATTATCTGCAATTACCCATGTAACTGCTGTGTGCGTTATCTTTCTTTCCACAGACGGCTCCATAAACATACCTACCATGTCTACATCCAGAAGAAGATAGCTACTGCTGGTGACATTAAACTCAAACGACAAAAAAGGCGTTTTCTTAAGGAAAAGCTTCAGGTCCGGTCCCTTCACCCTCTAAGTCCGTGTTTTTCTAAGCCCGGCCCAGGGTCCACTGGCATCAGAACTGCTTGGTGTGTTTTAAAAACACAGATTCTGGGCCTGACTTCCAAACTGCTGCCTGGGAGTTTCAAAGGGTGGGGGCCAGGAGACAGCCTTCTAACAAGCACCCCAGCTGATTCTCAGCACACCATAGACTGAGGCCAGTTTTCAAAGTCTTGATTACATGGTCCTCCCTCTGATACATAACTTTGGGATATTTATCCAGAGGGCGAGGTGACTCCACCCCTGGGACCCCAGTAGATAGCCGGCAGATCTGCCACGTGCCACATGGTGAGAAGCCCCCGTGGGTGGCAGAGGCCTGCAGCTGGCACCAACACTGCCAGGCAGTGGCCTTCCTGCCTGCCCCCTCCCAGCCTCGCTGCCCTCTCCTCTCCAAGCGCCCTCGGCCACGCATCTCGAACCGGCTCCCACTCAATGCCACGAGCCCTCCGCTTCTCACTTTTCTGTCTTCTTATCCCTCTTAAAACCAACAAAATGGGAAGAGGGAATCTTTCAACTATAGGGAACAAAAAGGAAGAAAAAATGGGAAACTGTGAACCGACCAATGCTGAGAAAGATGCGCTATCATCTGCTTCTGTGCTCTCTGGCGTTGGTGGCATTGCTTAAGTGACTGCAGCATCTTGGGCACACAGTGCAGGGATGGTCCAGAGTGCGTGCATCCGGCTCGTCTTAATTCTGCAGCTGGAAGGTTATTCCTTCCCCCTGAGCCTCATTTCCTCATCAAACAGGAATAATAGGACCTATTCCTTTGAGGGTTTTAAGGATTAAAGAAAATAAATATATGTGAAGCAGCTGGCAGGTTTCTGGCTTGGGGCTGAGGGCCTGTCAGTGGCACTGTGCCATCATAAAGGAAGGAACCACCATTCCTGTAGAATGCCAACGCTCTCCCTCCCCCCCCCGGGCAGCCCACAGGATGGGAGCCCCTCCCTGCCCTGCCTCTCCCCTCTCCCCCTCACATCCACTGGTCTGGCCTAACCATGGCACGCCCAAGATGAGGGGGCTCCTGGCCCCAGCCTTTCCTCGCTCTGGCTCCCTTCAGGGTCTTCCCCACTCCTCATCGCTCGCACAGACTGCTTGTGCTTTTACTTATTTGTTTATATTTTGCTGAGGAAGATTCGCCCTGAGCTAACATCTGTGTCTGTCTTCCTCTGTTTTGTATGTGGGTCACTGCCACAACATGGCCTCCAACAAGGGGTAGAGGTCCGCAGCCAGGAACTGAACCTGGGCTGCCAAAGGGCCGTGCGTGAAATTTAACCACGAGGCCACGGGCTGGCCCCAGAATGCTTGTTCTTTTAAATACATCAATACGTCTCCTGACAATGAGAAATGCCTGGGGTTTCGCTGCCTGCATCTCATAGCACCCAAACAGCTCAGTGGGGCGTGGAGATCCAGTCCTTCCTAGGAACCCGGCCACTGCCCCAGGCCAGGCCTTTGCTCCTCTTCTTTGGCTGGCTTTCCCTCCCTCACATGTCCCCTGAGCTTCCTCCAGTCAGTGAAGAGCAGCCTACTTCATCCTCCTGAGGGCTCTAGGCTCTGTGAGGCAGAAGGGCAGAGGGCAAGGAGACCCAGTCGAAATCCTGCCCAGTTACCGAACCTCACCGCACCTGGGATTCCTCTCTGTAAGAGAAGGGACAATCGCACCCTGTAAAGTTGTTCTGAGGTTCCAGGACGTGTAGAGCCTGTCAGGGCTCAAGAAATGCTGCTTTCTTCCCATCCGGCTTCAAACCAAGGGTCCTCCCAGAGCAGCAGTGGTGTGCTGGACTGTAGTTAACAACCGGCTCTCTGGGGTTGGGTGGGGCAAGCTCATTCCCAAGGGGTCATATTCCCACCATGGTCATTTCAAGCTACTCACGTGACGGCAGTGACTGTGGAGTTGGGAGAGGATGTGCCCTGGGGGAGCCAGCTACCTGGCCCACTGAGGCATTATGTATTTTCCAAAGATAATGTAAAAGCATGTCACCCCATGTGTTCGTCTGTGCTGTGATCCAGCATCTGTGGCTTCACCTCCTTGAATCTGGGGGGGCCCTGTGACCACTTTGGCCAATAAAACATGGCAGAAGGGACACTGTGGTATGGTTCTTCACTGGCCCAGGGCTTCCACATCCTGCCTTTTTCAGCCCTCACGTAAGAAGTAAAGCGATCCCAGAGGGCGGGACCAAGATGGCAGAGTGAGAGGTCTTCTTTGTCTCTCCCCCGTCGAATCTACAACTAATTGGACATTCACCGATTAACAAAGGCTATCCAGATAGCATCTCAAGATGCCTAAAAGTCTCGTGCTACTACACATCGGAAGGCGGACGGACTTCCCCCCGGGAAGAGGTGGAAATAGGTGAAAACTCTCCGACCCCCGACCCCTGGACAGCCTAGTTCCTGCAGGAGGCTCTCTTCCAGCGGACTCCCCCATAGCATCGCCACACACCAAGGGCAGGAGTGTGCACTCACCAGCGGAGCGACAGTGGAAACAGGTGACAACACCCCTACCCAAGCCCCCCGCGATCACTCCTAAGCCCAGGGGGGATCCCCAGGGTCCCGCACCCACCAGCAGGGAAGGCCTCCCCTCGCCATTAGCAGGGAGGCCCTGCCCAGAAGCCAGAACAAAGAGAAGCTCCTGGCGGGCCTGGCATGGCACCAGACCGCAAGCTGCCACTGAGCTCACGGTCTCCGGCGCACGGCTCAGTGCAGGGGGCACTTGGACTTCCCGTAGACGTGCTTGGGGACACGGTTGGAGCTCCAGCGCCTGGCTCTGCGGCGCGGGGGAAGGCTCCAGGGTCCCGCATCTTCCCGGCAGGGAAAGCCTCTGCTCACCATTAGCAGGGAGGCCATGCCCAGAATCCAGGACAAACGGAAGCTCCCAGTGGGAGGATCCCCTGGGGTGGCTCCAGGCCGCAAGCTGCTGCTGGGCTCATGGTCTCCTGCACACGGGTCGGTGCAGGGGGTGCCCGGACTTCCCGTGGATGCGCTTGGGGCCTGGGTGGAGCTCCAACACCCGGCTCTGTGGCCCGGGGGGTCGCTCCAGGGTCCCGCACTCCCCCAGCAGGGAGGGCCTCTGCTCGCCATTGGCCCCGCCCAGCATTCAGAACACCAGGAAGCTCCCTAGAGCAGAATTCCCCACAAGGCAGCAGCTTACAAGCCACTGCCAGGCCCAAGGACTATGGCCGTGTCCCAGACGAGGCAAGGGGCTCCCACAGATCCCGTGAGAGTGAAGTGGGGCAGAGTAGAGCTCCGGTGAAACAGCTACGTAGCCCAGGGGGGATCTCCAGGTTCTTACAGCAGCCTCAGCGAAAGCCTCTGCACAGCACTAGTGGAGAGGGCCCAACTGGCAATCGCAAGGCGGGAAGGCCCTGGGGCAAAAGCAGCACAGCTAGGTGAGCTAACGACAGACTGCAGAAGATACCCATAGCTCTGCTGGGACCTATAGTGGACAAGTGTGATCTGGTGGGCTCTGTTAGAGACAAATCGGAGATTATAGGTGATCCTGCTCCTGGCTGACGGGAAAGCCCACAACACCGCTGCAGACCACAAGGAGGGAACGCATCTAGGTGGGCTGCAGCAGTAGGCACCAGCAGCCTGAGGCCCCCTTGCGATTGCCCCCACAACCGATGAGGGACCCCACAGGACCACTGTGACTACGAGGAGGGGTCCAGGCCCAGTCAGTAACAGCTGATAGGGTTCCTGGTTGGTGCAGTCTAAACAGCTTCCCCCCCACCCCACACACACCAGACGCAACAAGTGGAAGCAGTGACTAAACTCTATCTCTATGAGGAGGCACAAATCCATGCCATCAAGCAGTATGAAAAAAATATATTAAATCTCCAGAACAGAAGGAAAATGATAAGTACCCAGAAAACAATCCCAAAGACAATGAAATCTATAACCTAAATGACGATGATTTCAAAACTGCCATTATGAAAAAACTCAATGACCTAAAAGAGAATTCAGATAGACAACTCAATGAGTTCAGGAGCTATGTCACAAAAGAGCTTGACACTATAAAGAAGAACCAATTAGAAATACTGGAGAGGAAGAACACAATGGAGGAGATTAAGAAAAATCTGGACTCTCTGAACAGTAGGGTCGATAATATGGAGGACAGAATTAGCAATTTGGAGGATAGGAATATAGAAATGCTGCAGACAGAGGAGGAGAGAGAACTAAGACTAAAAAGAAATGAAGAAACTCTCCGAGAATTATCCGACTCGATTAGGAGATGCAACATAAGGATTATAGGTATACCAGAGGGAGAAGAGAAGGAGAAGGGGGCAGAAGGCCTGTTCAAAGAAATAATAGCTGAGAACTTTCCAAACTTGGGAAGAGAGATGGAACTTCACGTCACAGAAGCCAATAGATCTCCAAACTTTATTAATGCAAGAAGACCAACCCCAAGGCATATAGTAGTGAAACTGGCAAAAGTCAACGACAAAGAGAAAATACTAAGGGCAGCCAGGCAGAAGAAAATAACTTACAAAGGAACCCCCATAAGGCTATCAGCAGATTTCTCAGGAGAGACCTTACAGGCTAGAAGAGATTGGAATGAAATATTCAAAACTCTGAAGGACAAAAACCTGCAGCCAAGAATACTCTACCCAGCAAAAATATCCTTCAATTACGATGGGGAAATAAAAACTTTCCCAGACAAACAAAAGTTAAGGAAGAAGTAAAGCGATCCCAGGAGTTCACCGGTTCGGATCCCAGCTGTGGACCTACGCACCACTTATAAAACCATGCTTTGGCAGGTGTACCATACACAAAGTAGAGGAAGATGGGCATGGTTGTTAGATCACGGCCAATCTTCCTCAGCAAAAAGAGGAGGACTGGCAGTGGATGTTAGTTCAGGGCTAATCTTACTCAAAAACAAACAAAAAAAAACCCACAAGAAGTAAAGCGATCCCAAAACCATTGTGTGGTGAGGAGAAACCCTGGAGACGAGACACCCCATAAAGAGAGAAAGAAGTGAGGAGCACTGAGCAAGGAAGGAGCCCTGGAAGTGGACCCTCCAGTCCAGCTGAGGCCACAGAGGTCAGACTGTCCACCTGAGCCCTTCCAGAATTCCTGACCCACAAGCTGTGAGCACAAGAAAACGGCCATTGTAAGCTGCTGTGGTGGACACCACGAGCATCCCCCGCATTCCTCCTGGAGGAAGGATCTGCTGTCCCCACTGCTGAGGATGGAGGCAGCACAGCCCTCCGCCCTCACCCCTCCTGGGCTGGACTCTGCTGCAGAGCTGCTCGCTCAAGGTCACGTCCTTTCCCAGGAAGCCCACAGCCAATGGCTGATCAGTGCGGGAGCATAAAGCAGGGGTGGACAAACTTCTATGAATGGCTAGAAACTAAGTATTTTAGGCTGTGTGGGCCATACAGCTTCTGTTACAACTAATCAACTCTGCCCAAGCAGCATGAACCGGCCTTAGACAATATGCAAACGAGGGGGTGTGGCTGTGTTCCAATAAAACTCAATTTACAAAAACAGGTGGCTACCTGGATTTGGCCTGTGCACTATCATTTGCCCAGACCTAATACAAGACCAGGTCCTCTCAGCCGGAGCTGCGGCAACTCTCAAGGGTCATTCTGGCTCCAGGACTCTGTTGGGCCAGCTGGGGCTGTCACTGAGCTGCAAGGCAGCACGACTTCTGCCCACTCCTGCTCCTTCCCCTGCTTCCCAAGTCTTGATCCTAAGGGCAGTTCTTAAGAAACATCCTGCACACTTGTCGCCATCTCGGAGTCTGCTTCCCAGGAATCCCAACCGGCACCACCCTGAGCTTGGCGGTCATTTGTTACGCAGCAATAGATGACCAGGACTCTTACCACCTTTGAACTGGGTCTCTTTATGTGGCTCAGCCAACGGAAATCGGGTTTGCCTTTCTCTGGGCCTGGTCACCTGGTGCCCCATTCAGTCTTCTTGCGCTGAGCAACTCAACTCCAACCGTGCTTCCTGACCACAGAAGTGAGAACCAGGCACGAACCCTGGAGCCCCCAGGGCGAGGGACCAGCCTGCAAAGTGGCAGTGCCTGATCAACTGAGAGAGGAGGCTCAGTCGGCTCCAGTTTCTGCCTCTCCCCTTCGCCAGGCCTGTGCAAATCTCACGTTGTTCACAATGCGGTCCACACTGCCACTTGCCCAGGCGCCAAACTGTTCAGCTAGATGCGAAGAGGGCTGGGAGAGCCCCCATCTCCCTGGGCCCATCACTGGCTCCCTGATGCCCTGAAAGCCCTATATACATATTCTTCCTCCTTCACGCCAATCTGGGAAGGCACATGTTCTAGCCATGAACCTCTACTTATAAAATCTTTAGTCAGTAATGAAAGTAATTGAAACCGAGTGATTTCAGCAGAGGTTTGGGAGCACAATAAGCATCATCTGATAATCTACCCCCTGCAGGTAGCCCCCCAAATCTCAGAAGGTAGACAGTGACTGCAAGATGCTTTCCACATGGGAACTTGCACAGACGTGCTAGAACCGGAAGGCAAACGCTTCCAATGCTGCTGCTGAACGGCAGAAAGACGCTAACGAGGAAATCAGCCAAGACCTTAGTACTTTTGCTCATTGTTCCAAATGTTACACCCTGCTTAAGAAGGAAGATGGAGAGAGAGATGAGCAATCTGAGCAGCAAATTTAGAAAGCGTTTCACCTCCTTTATTAGGTCTTTGAGCCAGAGGGTTTTAAATTATAGCATCATCATGAAAATTGTGTGAAATGCATGCTAATAAGCATTGGCTGTTTTCACCAAGACAGCTGGAAAATATGAAGGTTCCCTCTCCTCCCCTACCCCCAAGGCCTCCCAGAAAACCTAGCGGGAACAGAATGTAATTAGGACACATCACAGCTTTAAAACAAAGTGGGCCTTCAGGGTGATGTAAGAGAAACTATTAACGGGATTCCAATTTCTAGATTAACACTATTCACAGTCCCTGCAGCCATCTTTGGAAAATATAATGTCCTACTACCTATGACAGACGAACTGAAGTCCTCAATCTTATTTCAACCTAAATGTCTATTTTATAAGGGTTAGGGATAGGTAGTTGTCTTAATTTGCTAGGGCTGCACTAACAGACTAGATGGTTTAAAATAACACAAATGTACTGTCTCCTAGCTCTGGAGGCCAGAAGTCTGAAATGAAGGCGCCAGCAGGGTCTGCTCCGCCTGAAGCCTGCAGGGAAGTCCTTCTGTGTGCTCCCAGCCTCAGCAGGTTGCCGGCAGCCTCCGGCGCTCCCCCGCTCCGGACGCACCACTCCCAGCCTCCGCTGCACGGCCCTCTCCCGGCCTCTCCATGTCTGGGTCTGCGCCTAACCTCCCCCTTTCTGTAGGTTCACCGGTCAGAATGCATTAGGGCCCACTCCAGCGGCCTCCTTTTAACCTAGTCACATCTGCTAAGGCCCTGTTTTCAACTAAGGTCACATCCTGAGGTGCTGGAGGTTAGGACTTCAACAGAGCTTTTTGGGAAGGACACAGTTCATCCCGTAAGGTGGCAGTTGCTCACAGGCTACAAATAAATGTTACAGAACGGCTACAGCAGCTCAGGATCAAGGATAGGAGCAATGCGCAGGGGCAATCCGAGTCCACTGATGCTTTTTGCAGTCTTGCTGTCAGATTCTCTGCTGTTACGACAACTTTCACATTCAGGTCAGGAAACGTGGACGAGAAACGCATATCTGGTCCATCCTGAAGAATGTCCCCAGCACCTTGAGATGATTCTCTCCTAGAGCTGATCTGCGGGTGGACGACGATGTGAAGGCGCGCATGGAAGCACCCAACCACCTCTTGGCTCTGCCTTCAAGTGCAGCAAAAATCGGAGCTTGGCTCCACGGCCCAAGCCGCGTGCTGAGCACCCTTCTCGTTAAGCCAGGGACGCGGGCGGGTTTTCAGGCTCTCGCAGCTCCCGTTCTAACGGAAATGCCTCGGTTCCGCCGGCTCACGTTCTAACGTTCTAAGGGGAAGTCCCCGGGTAGCCAAGAACCTTGCGGAATGTGAAAGGCAGGCTCTGTGCATTTGTGAAACAGGTGTGAATCTAAGGTCGGAAGCAGATTGAGGGTTTGAGAACACCACTCTTTGCCTATATACTGTGTTGCCCCTTAAATCACATAAATAGTATCAAAGGAGTTCCTGACCTTCGCACCTCCTCTGAATTAGCCTGGCTTCCTTTGAATTCAAAATTCAAGCTGCATCTGAAAATACATTTTCTGTCTGTCTTTACCTCAAATTCAAGTAACAACTTAAAAACAGCTTTGGGGATACTCATGGAAAAGAATGCCTGTCACTCAAATTCACAGGGGAAGTGACGTTTCATTTTACCAGGAAGTTGTGCAGAAGCAGGGAGGAGCCTGTGGAAGCTTCTAGAAGGAAATCCCTAGGGGAAGGAGATCCCTCAAGGTGAACATGCGGTGGAGGCAGGCATTCTGGGTTTCCATCTGGGCTCTGTGCCCTCAGGGAGTTCAGTGACTTTCTGAGGCACGGCTTGTTCGTCTGCAGAGTGGGGATATTAATAACTACTGTTCATTATTACTACTGGGGGTGAATGGGGATAACATGACTTAGGATATGAGCGTCTGTCACATGGTAAGTATGTCAACATTCCCTCAGCCATCCTTGGCCTTAGCTCCTCTCAGCCACACACGTCTGGGTAAGAGAAGCCCCTGACGCTCCTCTCTGTGTATCTCTTGTGCAGATGCTGGCCTGTGGAGTGGGACTCCGACGTGGCTGTCGTGGGAACAACGGAACCAGGCCACACACACACTCCTGTGGTTAAACAGCAGGCGTTTCCGGAAATCGGTCAACACTCCTGGGGCCAAAAATCTGGGGGAGAAGCGGGTTCTTAGATATGAAATAAGTTGGAAAGTGGTCTTGGCTCCCTGAACCGTCCCTTGGGTCTGGACACAGAGGAATCCACATGTGCTTGAGAGCAGCCGGGGAAGAGAGGCTGCCCTGGGAGGAAGGGGGCGGGGGCTGAGGGCGGGGCGCCGTGCCGGCAGCCCAAACCCAACGCCACCCATTTCTTGCGACTCTCTAGTTCCCTCCTGTTAAACAAAGACTTAACTAACATGCTTCTGTCCAGTCTCAATTACGCAACGGGAAATTAAGGACAAAAGCCTTTTCTTGCCTAGGCAAAAGTGGTAAGAGAACACTGAGGCCAGTACGGAGGTGACAGATGATTAGAAAGAGGCCTCAAGGGAAGTTCAATCTCAGGGGCCACAGCGCCCCCCACAGCCAGATGCCCCTCCCCTGCGCCCCCAGGCGCCAACCCAGCAGATCCGGGCTAACCCAGGGAAATGGCCCGTTCCCTTACAGAAGCCACTCCATCTGGGGAGGACTGAACTTTAGCTTGGTCTCTTAAAACTATTATACAAGAAATACATATATTCTCCTTAAGAAAAATTAAAACATCCATATATAAAACTGAAGTCCCTCTGTCCATCTCCAGCTGTGGCAGACGAACGTGCTGTGGCCTCCCAGCCTCACTTCCTTGGTATTACTACTTTGGGCCAATCTGATGATGAAATAATGAATCAGTGTCTTATCCTGCATTTCCCTGCTCAGTAGTGAGACATACTCTCTCACTTTGAAAGAGTGATCATCTGTCATATGTTTATCGGCTGTTTGTAGCTGTGTCCCATTTTTCTACTGGACTGTCAAGTGTTTCTAACTTTAATTGATCGAGTCCCTTACATCCTTTTGATACTAAACTTTGATCTCTTATATATTCCAAATGTTTTCTCCCAATCTATTTGCCATTTAACTTTGCTTAAAGTGATGTTTAGTTAAACAGAGATTCTAAAGTTGCATGCAGTCAAACTTATCACTCATTGTAGAAATCAAGATTTTCCAGGGGGCCGGCTCGGTGGCAGAGCGGTTAAGTTCACATGTTCTGCTTCTTGGCGGCCTGGAGTTCACCGGTTCGGATCCCAGGTGCGGAGATGGCACTGCTTGGCACCCCACATATAAAGTAGAGGAAGATGGTAACGGATGATAGCTCAGGGCCAGTCTTCCTCAGCAAAAAGAGGAGGATTGGCAGTAGTTAGCTCAGGGCTAATCTTCCTCAAAAAAAAAAGATTTTCTAAACCAAAAGTGAGGACAATGAAATATCAGGTGGAGTTTAGCAGCTGTGTGATCCAGGGCACGGAACTTCATCTTGCTGTGCCTGTAGATCTAATAATGGCTGCTAGTGAGCTCAGAGAGGCAGAGGGAACTTCAAAGGACTTTTTCCCAGCACTATTGTTCCTCCCCAAACGCCTGCCTGTCTCTCGATTAGGAGCTGCGCAGGGGCAGCTCCACATCCCGGCGCGCCCCTGAATCGTTACAGTGGTACACTGGAGCGCCGAGAGCCGCTGACACGCATCTCTTCCCAAACCCACTGTTTGTGACATCGCGTCAGAACTGGCAATTGGCCTTGGTGGCATTTGTACCATAGAAATAGACAACGTTACAAATCAGGGCTTTTCTTGCCTGGAGAGCCGGTCGTTACCCATTTACCAGCACACCACCGATCTCCAGTGTCCGAGGCACAGACACCTGCTGCACGACCTGGGTTGGGAGCTGCTGCTCCTGTCAGAAACTCCCGCTCACGTGGCCTGAACTCCGGCTCTGGTACCGCAGGTCCTGATTCTGCCTCTAGCACAGAGGTTGGCACGCTTCCCGGAAGAGGCTTTGTGGGCCAGAGTCTCCGCCGCGACTTCAGCTCTGCTACGTGTGCTTCTTGCCTTTGTCCTCAACCATTTCAAACGCAGCCCCTTCTTTTCTTGAAGTCTCGACATAAGCAGCCGGAGGCTTTGGCCCACTGGCTGCAGTTTGCCAACCTCTGCTCACGGACAACACAGGTCGCAGAATACAAGCCACACTGTGACCTATGCAACTGTTCTTCCCGTCTCTGAAAATGGCTCTCGCACACCCCTGGGTCTTTTCTTCTCAAGCCCAGGATTCTGCCAGGATTGCTCCTAAAGTCCATTTCAAATACAGGGGAAGTGATTTAGAATGTTTCTAGAATCTGCTTTACCAGGACTCTGTAGCTGTGGTGGGCACTGACATTACAGACCAGTTAACGGCAGGAAAGGTACAGAAATCTGGACTGAGGTCAGTCAAGGGCTCTGGCCAACTCCAGAGTGTCACAAGACCCAGAGGAAGCAGAGCACAGGGGACCCATCCATGTGCTAGCTGTGTGATCCAGGGCAGGGCACTTAACCTTTCTGGGCCTCTGGCAGAATAAAGATGGCCGCAAATTCTCTGACACTACCCAGTGAGAGCTGCGGTCTCCTTCCCCTCTCCGAGAGTCTGTGCAGGCTGTGACTGCTCGATCAACAGAAGATGGGAGAAGCGATGCTGCATCGGTCTTAAGACACGGGCAGCCTTCTCGTCCTGTGTGGAACACCTGCTCTGGGCGCGGCTGCCACCTGGTGGAGAGCCCAGCAGCACCAGCAGAGGCGCACACGGAGCGGAGCCAACACCCCCGACTGCCTCCCGGCAGCAGCCAGCACCACCTTGCTGGTGGGGTGACAGAGACGTCTCAGAAGGGGGCCTGCAGCACCAGACAGTCACTCCACTGATGCTACAGGGAGCAGAGAGGAGCTGGCCCAGCCAAGCCCTGCCCACGTCGTAGACCCACGATCAAAACGAGTGGCGCCACCTTAAGCCAGTAAGCTTTGGAGGGGTTTGTCAGGCAGCAAAAGACACCCAGAATGGGCCTCAGACCCCACCTCCCTGGGCCTTCTCGAGGGTTAGACTTGTGCTGGGCTCAAAGCCTGGCACACGAAAGTCCTCAATGAATAACAATTATTACTCAGAAAAAATACAGCTGCTTGAGCTCCTTCCAGGGAGGGACAACATTTTACCTCCTCATCTCAGGCGGTGTGCTCTGCAGGCCAAGCTTCCTGAGGAGGCTCATGTTTTTCGTGGCTTCTTCATTAAATGAGATGAAATGAAAAGCACTTAGCACAGAGTATGGCAGACAGTGGTTACCCAGGAAACGTTCACTCCCTCCCTTTCAAAAAATCCTCCCACTCTTACACCCAGAAACTTTCTAAAAGCTTTGTCTCACTTGCACTCCCTGCCCATCACGTAATCACCTGGGCAGCTATGCCCAAGGCCCAAACTCTCCCCGAACTAACGATTTTATTTCAGATCCTTTGCCTCCAGGTAGACACGGGGCCTCCAGGATTCAAGGGGGCCAGACTATTGAAACTGGCAAGAAAAGCTGAAATTGTATCGAATAAGCAGAAAGTTGGTCTATATGCTTTTAGGAATGTACACTTTGTGCATGAGGGCCCAAACCTGTTAGCTCTGCCAGCTGTGGCAAGAAAAGGAAGATTCCAGCTTATAAAAAGACCTGCGTTTGGAAATAATTTGGGATCCCCAAAAGGTCCCTTGCCTCAAAAATCTGGCCTTCTATTGTCAAGGAGAACTCATCTGTGAAGCTGGATTAAAGTGTGGCCTCTATGGAAAACTGAAGATTTTAAAGCAATCACTTTCATTCATAAATGAAAGAGCAGAATCACGACTTCCTTTCTGTATCCAAGATGGAAACAGAACGCTGGATTAGTAAACAGAAAATGCATCATGATTTATCACCACCAGCGGGCGTGACATGACACAGGACCAGCACACATGACTGAGCTGTTCAGAAGGTGGCAGCAGCTGTGGACAGAGAATAATCAGGACTAGCTCCAGTCCGAGCATCCCCTGACACGCTCCCCCAGCCCTCACTGAGATGACCGCGTGCACAAAGTCAAGGCCAAGTGATGGAGCGGCAGTCTGCTGAGGCAGATTTTCAAACAAGAGGCTGCAGTTCTCAGCTAGACATGGCACTAAAAAATAAAACCTTTATTTTTTTTCAAATTGAAGAAGCTTTATGTGGAATATAATGCGGCATTTATAAAACAAGCCAACAAACCAAAAACACTTTTACTTCTCTCTTTCTCTTCCTCTTTCAGGGAGCAGAGTCTGCTTGCTCTCTACCACTGACTAGATCAAAATGATTCCAACTCTTGAAAACATGGGACTAGTTCCGAGATGTGGTTTGTAAGAGCCAGCTCTCTGGAGAAGAAAGCCTTCATGGTTGTTTTTTGGGTGATCCAGGCCTGCTGCTCAGGCCGCGGGGTGACACTCAGGCCTAAGGCTGCCTTATGTAGGCAGTCATCACACCCACGGTGCATTAACCTGAGCCACAGCCCTCCCACCCCTGACTCTGGGTCCTCGCTCATTTCTGATTCCCTACTTGCATTTTTGTTTCCAAATTGGAAAGGGACAGAGGGGACATGGGAAAGGGAATGGGTGGGGGAGGTAACATAAAAATATTACAAATAGATAAAATCAGGTTAAAGCTTCCAGAAATGAAAACGATGGAGTCCATCCATTCAGGAAGAGAAACAGGAGAAAAGTAAGACAGCAAGAACGGAAACCTCAGTAGAACAACGGCTCAAAGTGCTTCCCAAATTATTATATGAGACTAAAGGATGCCCTTGGAGAGAGGTAACAACGTGCAAGGAAGGGCCGTGTCGGGAGCCCGACGTGGATGCTTGGAGAACCTCGGGTCTCTCGGTAAAGTGGTCAGGAGCCCCGGACCTGGAGCCCCCAGGTCTCAATTCCACTGAGGGTGGAGGGAAGAAGAAAGGGAGGGCAGAGAGGGAAAGGCAAAGGCATCCACTCCAGTTGAATGATAAATTCAGATGAGAAAAAGCAGATGCCAGTGTACGTGAAAGGGACCCAGGGTTGGAGTAGGTCCTTAGCTCCCCGTGCTGGGAACGCAGGGTGGATTAAAATCTGAAGCACAAGGCCAGGCGCTGTTGTTCAACATCCTGAGGATGGCAGACAGCCTTGGGCCCTACATTTTAAGAGAGACATGGAGACTGGAGAATATTCAGGAAATGCCATGCTGACAATGAGGGAGACACACGAGGCTGTCAACAGAGACTGTCCCCTCCCTGGGAAGTTCAGTGAGGCCGGGAGGTGCAGGAATGCTGGGCACTGTTGGCCCCAGGAATGAAGGAATCATTGGCTGCGCTGGTTCAGACAGGAAGCCCACTAGAAAGGCCACATGTGGCCTTCTGGGCATGGTGTCCCAGAGTTCAACGGCCAAGCCTGCCAACTGGGTTACCACAAATGGGGTACAGGTATTCAGAGGTACAGGAGCCCCAGCCCTCAGGTGTCTGGATGGGGTCCAGCGCTACCTGGCTGGACCCTGAGGGTGGTCATCTCCAGCCACGAATGGCCTCATGCATTTACTCAGGGCTCTGAACAAATGATCACGTGCAATGTGCACTGGCATGATGTGACAAAGGGACGAGAAGCACGGCTACAGGCAATATGGTGGGGGAGCGTGGGTGGGGAGGAGGGGCTGAGATGCAAACTGTAGCTCCAATCAGTCCACGCAGGTTTCTTGAACTAAAGAATGCACTCATATAAAGGGAAATCAGAAACTCAGCAAGACTGACCACAGCGGACGCCAAGCCTCCTTTTACTCTAATGGCTTCAGTCCAAGCTTTGGAGACCCACAAAAATAACTAGGCCAATCAAAAGTGGGGCAAACGGAAAAGCCGGGGCAGCCAGACCTCTCTTCAGCCTGGGTCGCTAGAACAAAAGGCCAGTGGGAAGTAAACCAAGCTGGGAGGTTCATGGAGGTTCACTCCAAACTCAGCCTGTCCCGTCTAGAAGGAAACAAGGAAGGCTATCATCCAGGGATGCACAGCCACCCATCTCCTCCCACTCCGCGACTGGGTTTATCATGACAAGCCAGTGCAAAGGGCTCAAACGAAAGCTGCTGATTGTTGTTAACGACCCGGAAATCTCGGGATGAAAGACCACCGGCCTATCAGATGGGGCACCAGCCAACCTGGAGGATGGTGCTGCCCGTTCTTTAGCCACCCCTAGATGTGGAAAGCTATGATTTAAAATGGGAGTGAAGTAGAGTGGTCCTTCCCGAGTTTGAGGATGGATTAGAGGAGGAGGAAGATGACTTGGAAGAGGAAGAGGTGGAAAAGGTGAAAGAGCTAACATTCACCCAGCAGGCGGTGAAGCTCTCAGACCACTTCCTATCTTAGCTTCCCCTCTTCAAGCTCTCAAGAGCCTGGCCACTCACAGAAGACGGGGACTACAGTAGAGAAGGGGCATGGAGCTGGGCGCCTCCCACTGACCACCTAGGTAAAGGGAAGGGTGGGCAGCCTGAAACCCCACTCTGTTGGAAGAGGAGGCCCAGAGCAGAGGGCCATGCCCACCGGAGCCTCTAAGAAAGATGGAGATGGGCTCTGGATCTCTTTTTCAACAGCACAGTCAGCCTGGGCCAGGCCAAGGCTGGAGCAGGGCTGGCTGGATGCAGAATGCTATAATGGGCAAGGTGACTTTCCATTGTCTGAAGAGCTTACTTTCTTTCTTGCTTGATTTTTTTTCTTTGCATAGATGTTGACTGAGTGAGTACCTGCCCCATGATGGGCATTATTATACTAGATCAATGACAATCAGAAGCTTCAATCTTAGCCACCCACCTCTGACTGTCATTGGCATTCAGCATCATAAAGTCAGGCATATTGTATGTTCTCAGCTCCTGTCCCTTGGAATCCCATCAACCCTCCTTCTAGCCTACTTTTTGCCCCATCCTGTGCACCCATTTTAAACACATGGTCCTATGTCCCAACCCTGTCAGGCCCAAGGTGGAAATTAGCTAGGGTGACAAACTGCTCTGTTCTCAGGAGAAAAGGCTGCTTTCACAGGTCACAAATGATGCAGCGCTCTTGGCTTTGTTTCCTCCTTTCATCCCACTGTCCTTACTCTAGAAAGGCCCCTCACTGCTGTTCATCAAGATCTCCCAGCTGGTCTCCTTGACAGAATTCAGCTTTAACCACTTTTACCGGCACCGACCATGTGCTGGTATTCATGCCCTCTGCTAGAGGCTTGAGATAGAAAGACAAATTAGTAAAATGCTGGCACATGCCCTGGAAAGCTCATAGTCCATTACAGGAGAAAGACACACAAACATTTAAAACATAGTACAGTAAGTACTATAATCAACACACTTCTAAAAGGTGACGAAAACACAAATAAGAAAGCAATTAAAGCTAATTGGGGTAGGCAGGAAAGCCAAAGAGAGAGAGGGTGATGTGTGAGCTGGGCGCTGACAGATGAGCAGGAATCCTCCAGGTGGACAAGGTACATGCCAGGGAGAGGATGCGGCAGAAACAGCGGGTTGGGGGCGCCTGAGAACAAGGCAGAAGCTGGTGAAGGCAGGAGGTTCTCTGTGGGTTGAGCATCAAGGGCAGAGGCAAAAGGGGTGGAGGGGAAGCGGCTGGATATAAGAAGGTGGCCAGACGCAGGTTTAAAGATCCTACACCATTCTGTGGATCGTGGGCTTCATTCTGTGGGCAGGAGGGAGCCATCAGAGATATTTTCTAAAGCTTTACTGAAACATAACACACATACCATGTAATTGTTTCTTTTAAAGTGTACAATTCAATAGTGTTTACATTTCATATAAGTCAAATCGTATGATATGTGGTCTTTTGAGACTGGCTTCTTTCACTTAGCATAACGTTTTCAAGGTTCATCCAGGTTGTAGCAGGTACTAATTGGCACCTCATTCTTTTTTATTGCCAAGTAACAGTCTACTATGTGGATATACCACATTTTGCTTATCTATTTATCAGTTGATGGACATTTGGGTTGTTTCGACTTTTTGGCTATTGGGAACAACACTGCTATAAACTTCAAGCGTAACTTTTTGTGTGGACATATCTTTCCACTTCTCTTGGGTATAGTCTGAAGAGTGGAAGTGCTGAGTCATATGATACCATTTTGAACATTTTGAGGAATGGCCAAACTGTTTTCCAAAGTAGCTGAACCATTTTATTTCTCACTAGCAGTGCAATTACATTACATTACATTGTTACATTTTGGAGAATGTTCCAATTTCTCCCAAATCCCCACAAACACTTGATATTGTCTGTCTTTTTGACTACGGCCACCCTAGTGGGTGTGAAGTGGTCTCATAGTGGTTTTGATTTGTGGGGATACCTAATGACTAACGATATTGAGTATCTTTTCACATGCGTATTCATCAAAGATTTCTGAGTAAGAGAAGTAGCTGTTCTATAATAAATCTGAGGGCAAGCTAGACAGGAGAGAAACTAGAGGATGTTGTAATAATTCAGGGAAGAGTTAATGAGATCCTAGACCAGAGGAAAAGTATGAGAATGGCAATAAAGAGAGATTCAGGAGCATTTGCAGAGGCAGAACCCACAGAACTTAATGAAAGATTGGCTATGAGGCACAGTGGGGAGTTGAGGGGGAGAAGGAAGCGGCAAGGATGGTGCCAAGGTTTCCAGTCTGGGCAACCAGGATGACAGTGATGCCATGAACTGAGCCACAGAAGGAGAGGGGAGAAGTAGGCTGAGAGGGGAGACTATGAGTTCAGTCTGGGGCGTGTTAAGTTCAAGGTACCTGGGGGAGATCCACTCGGATAGAGACGTTGAAGAGGCAACTGGAGAAGCAACTGCGGGGCTCCAGAGAGACCTAGAGATATAGCTTTAGGGATTACCAACATATTGGGAGGTAACAGTCAAGTATCATGGGTTGCATATCTATTGAGGAATTTTGCAAACGAGGAAGGTTTGGCAGTAGTCCTTTCAGTGGCAAGTAGAGAGATGAAAAGTGGATTAAAGTGATGTGAAGAGGGAGTGAGAGTCAAGGAAGAAAGGGGCAGGTACAGATTGCTTCCCGTCTCCATGAAAATCCTTTCCACTGCATCATTAGACACATGGAGGCCAAGGAGCATGGAGACAGCTCCCATCCATTCCGAGAGGGATGCAGCACGCGAGGGGTGGGAGAGGCAGGATGAACACAGCTCTCCTGCTGGAAGAGCTGCCCTGGCAACGGAAAGCCATAGAGGCAAGACTTCTACCCTGGCCCTCCGTGTCTCCACCTCCTCATTCCAATAAAGCTTTTAATAAAGTGAAAAATAGGGAAAACACAGGGGGGTCAGGCTTCAAAAAAATGTACTTCCTTTTTAAGAATCTGTAATGGGCACACAGCCTTTGAGAAAAGAGGGCATGAGATCAAATGGATCCCAACCATCCTGTGACAAATTGTATTCTTCAGTAGATTTCATCAGGGGGCGCCAGAAAGTTTGGATTCTAACTACTTAGTGTCCAAAGTACTACAGAACCAAGAGAAACCCTTTAAACCCAGAGCAAGATTACTTTCTATCTCTGGCTCCAAGTCTGTGCCCCACCCTTCTCCATTCAGTTCTGGGTGCAGGCAGGCTGCTCACAGAGACTGAACGAAAGGCTCTGGGTCAGTTGTCTTCTGGTCTGGTCTGGGCACAGCAGCAGCACAGGGAAGGAGAGCGAGGTCAACCTCACTTCCCCCTGCCAGGCTGCCATGGGTTGGCCCAGTCCCTCTACTGGGGGCTTAGCTCAGGTCAGGTGGTCCTCTCCATGAGGTTATCCTTTCGAGGTTCCCCAAGCCACTGCCCTTCTCCTCTTCAGGTCTAAGGGTGGTGAGAGCTCACAGCCATCACCACTCCTAGGGTGCATCCCCATCATGTAATTCTTTATCCCTTGGACACACCCCTGTTAACAGCCTCTTTATTAAATGCTCTTCAAACTTCCCTGTTTGTGTGCACCATCTGTTTCCTGGTAAAACCCAGACTGACTCAAACTCTAATGTTCAGAGTTTATTCCTTATTCTCTAGGAAACCTGGTCAAGATGACATTTCCTGAAGCCCAAGCAGGTAGATCAGCGTCTCACAAAGAAAAGTGTCTCCGTCAGAGGTCAACTGGCTCTTGAGCACACATGACCCTTCCATCACATCACTTTGTTCTTCTTGCTCCATTGGACTTTCTGCACTTTTATTGGGCCGAGCCAGTCTTAAGCGCCATGGGCCAAAGCAGGACACGGTCTTGCCCTCAGAGAAACATACTGAGGAGGCAAATATGCACATGCAGCCGTAACACCAGAGCACTCACAAAGCCATCCCACCTCCTAGGACACTTTCTGCCCTCTCCCAGCACCATGAAAAGGCCAACCAACAAGGGGCAAGAACAACACGGCTGCCAGAGGAGCAGCGCTGGAGAAAGAGACGGAAAGGTCTGCAAAGTCCAGGCTGGCTTTCAAAAGTCGTTCAGTCACTGCTTTGAAACTGAGGAGGACAACGTGGCTCCAGAAGGACCGACGCGAGAGAATCTCTTCCCAGGAGGATGGTCAAAGGTGACCGGCAGCCCTGCATGGGAGGGAAAGTAGGGCAGCCTTGCAACGTCCTCCTGCTCCAAAGTGGTCTTTTCATTTCACTCCCCCTCCCCCAGCCCCCAGAGAGGACGGCTTAGAGAAGATGGACAGTGGGCCTTCTAGGCTAAGTCCAACGGGGGCTTGGCAGAATTTTAGGACTCAAACAAAAAAGTTCCATCCCCAAGAAGCTACTGTCTGAGAATTAGAATCCCCACCACCTATATCCGGATAGAAGGGGCACAGCCTTCCGAATGTGCAGGGTGGTGACAACACCACCCTCCTGGGGGCGCACCAGGTTTAAATGAGATAATGTAAGGCAGGGAACCACAGTGGCTGGCCCAAAGATCAGAGGGAGTGCAGCTTCCCTTTCTTCTCCACGGAAAGCCTCTCTTGTCCTTCACCTATGGACTCATGGAGGCTTGCAAAGATTCACACCAAACTGGAAGTACCTTAAAAGAAGCGACCATTCTTCCCTATGTTTCTGAAACAACCAATTCTACCTGAGTTTTCCCATCAAAATATTGGAAGAAAAAAGTTCCTGACACTTCTGCCATCTAGGGAAGGCCAGTCCTCTAGCCACACCTCACTCACAGCTAACTCCGTCAACACCGCAGCATTTGCGCCACCCTGCAGCCACGCCTGGCAACCACGTGCATTCAGAGGCCGGAAATGAAACCAACATATTGGGACGGAGCAGGCAGATGCTGACTGCGGTCCTACCCAGCTCACAGGTTCCTCATGTGCATCACAGTAAATACGACCTTATTAAGAACAAGAAGATGAGGTAATATTCAGGTACTTGGAGATACAAATTAAGATAAAAAAGCAATACTGGTTATTTTAGAAGTATTTCTGCTTGCTTTTTAAACAACGTTTGCGATGACATGAGGCAGAAGGGAGGCTCCTAGGGGCTCCAGCATGGTCTGGAGAGATGGTTACTGACCATCCTCGGACACTAGCCTAATAAGGGAATCCCCCATGGCCTGTGCTCTGGGCGCTCTCTCCTCTGGAGCGCCAGTCGGGCCAGTCCCTCTGCTTCCTCTCTCCAAAGCTGACCCCAAGCACTCTCCCAGATGTCTGGGCACGGCGCACCTGGACATGGGTGCCAGATGACCAGCACTTAGGAAAGCCAGGTGGAAGGTTTGGGCTGAGCCTGGACCACCCAACTGGCAGCCCTTGGCCTGGGAGGGACCTGGGTTCTGAGGACAGAGAAGTGGCCGCATGGTGCAGGGAGCCTGTGACCAGACGGCCTCCCCATGCGGAGAAGAAATGGGAGCAGCAGGAAGAGGGGACAGCAAGAGGAGGAGCCGCAGCGTCGAAAGGGGCGGCTGAAGCCGCAATTCCACAGAGTTCCCTTCTGTCGTGTGTTCTCGAGACGGTGGCTGGGAGAGCGGTTGGCCGAGACAGGAAGAAGAAGAAGATTTGCGACATGGCTCTGAGTTTCCAAGAGGAAGTGTGCACAGTTCCCAGGGATTTAGACTATTCCGGAGTGTCATGAAGTCGAGTCTGTGGTCCCTGGGAAGGGGTCTAAGAACAGCCCGTGACGGGAGCTAGGGAAGTCCCCAGGGCTGGCTGGCCCCAGTTTACTGAACCTTAACAATCACAATCACGGGTCCCTTAATAACGGGGTATGTTCTGAGAAATGCGTCATTAAGCAGTTTCATCGTGTGAACATCATAGACCTAGACGGTCCAGCCTATACCTAGGCTGTATGGTACTAATCTTACGGGGCCACTGTTGTATACATGGGCCACCACTGACCTAAATGTTGTTGTGCGGCGTGAGACTGGATAGGTCTTTCTTGGAGAAAAGCAAAGATTCCAATACCTTCTGTCCTATATAACGTATATACAGCACAGAAAACATCAAGCCAGATACTAAAATTACGAATATATGATAAACATCATGATAGATCTATGAGCTCAGATACCACGTCATTGGTTTTTATGATCTCCATTGTCCCAATTTTTCTAAGACCATCCAGAAATCAAGTAATCCACTTGAGTAAGTAAAAATGCCCATTTAATAAACACTAAGGAAACACTGTTCAAGTGAACTGGCAAGAAGTCAGAGAGTGGGAGAAGACATACGCACAGGGTTTTATTTCTCCGAGAATGCCTGAATGGAAAATAACCTATTTTACAGGATTTAATTCTGTTGTGAAAGGTTGAGACTGTTGCCAAAAGCACTTCAGTTCTCTTTCTTGCCTAATAGCAGATATCTGAGGGGCCAGACGCCAAAAGTGCAACCCAGAACAGTTCTTGAAATTACCTTTGTGAATAAAAACAAAAGTGCAAAAAGTCAAAAGAGTTGGCTGGAGCTCAGAGAGGAGAGAACAAATGTAGCAGCAGAAGCAAGCATTTAAGAAATCGGAGTGTGCTTTGCGTCTTGTGAGGAGCGGGAGAGGAGCAGAGGACACGTCGGGAGGGAAAGCCCCGGCATCAGGGCCACCTCATTAGCCAGCATTGCTTACGTCCGCACAACTGCACTCAGTCTAACGCAACTCTGCCCCTTTCCAGCTTGAAATCAGCGCTGAAAATCACGCATTCGCTTCTTGAAAGGCTCATACAACTCTAGATTTGCTGACAGCGCAGCACGAATTCATCCACTACATCTGCTGCGTTGATATACAATGAAAAGAACTCATTCATATTCTTATTGGTTTGCATCTTGCTTTAGCTAGGAAAGAGAGTGAGCCAACTTAACGATCCTGCATAGAGTGACCGAATATTGCACAAACGTTTGAAGGCAACTCAGCAGTTGTTAGCAATGGACAAACTGAATTCCAGAAATGATTAACTTAGCCAAAATCAAAAAGAGAACTAAAAAGCGGAGTGGTTTCACAGGTACAGAGTGTCAGTTTTGCAAGATGAGAAGCTCTGGAGGTCTCCTGCACAAGGTGCTATGCTAACACTACTGTACTGTCCACGTAAACACGGCTACGGTGGGCAGCTTTATGCTTTCTCCCACAATAAAAAAATTAATGTTACCTTTTTAAATTAAAAAAAATAATAGAATGCATTATTCATTCCACGTCCTGCACTTGGCTACAACCACAGCATATGCACTAATTAAACTGAATTTCCTGTCACGAGAGAGAGAGAGAGAGAGGGAGCACGCCTGCGAGTGCCAGCTAAAAAAGGGTTACTCGGATTTAAAGAGCTGCTTTAAATTCCAAGCAGAGCAAATAAGGGGAAAACCTGAGGGTTGGAGAGCCCACACTGGCTTGATCTCTGGAACAATCCGCCACGCCAACACTCACACTGCAATTCCCAGAGTGCCACTCTACAGATCTGACAGGTAACCATTCACACAGGTGAGCCAAAGCTATAAGGCGGCTACTCTGAGGCAGGTGGTGACGGGTGACCCAGCACGGCCAGCCCTCTCTCTGCCAGGCCCTCCGTGGGGAGGGAGGTTTACGCCTCGCATCGGTTCTCAGTTGCCTGATGGAACCGCCATGATCAGGTGTTCTCCTTTGCTTTTAACCAGCTTACAGAACTTTAGGTTAACACGTGAGTGGGCCCCCCGTCTAGGAATTATCATTTCTATTCAACTAGTGTTTCTGGCTTGTCTGCTGGGGCTGCAGTAGCAAAGGACCACACACTGTGGGGCTTAAACAACAGAAATGGAGTCTCACAGTTCTGGAGGCAGCAAGTCCAAAATCAAGGTGTGGGTTGGCAGTCCTGGTGGAGGGAGAATCTGTTCCAGGCCTCTCTCCTCGTAGCTTGTGGGTGCATCATTCCAACCTTCCAACTTGACCTAGCACCCTACCTGTGTCTCAGTCCTCACATGGCATCTTCTTCTCAGGACACCTATCATATGGGATCAGGAGCCCACCCTGCTCCTGTATGACCTCATCTTAACTAATCACATCTGAAATGACCCTATTTCCAAATAAGGTCACATTGTGAGGTAAAGGGGGTTAGGATTTCAATATATCTTTTTTGGGTGACACAATTCAATCTTTAACAGCTTCTTCTTCTTTTTGGTTTTTTTGCTGAAGAAGACTAGCCCTGAACGAACATCTGTGCCAGTCTTCCTCTATTTTATATGTGGGTCACCGCCACAGCATGGCTGACAAGTGGTCTGGGTCCACACTCCAGATCCAAAGCCATGAATCCAGGCCACTGAAGCAGAGCACACAGAACTTAACCACTATGCCATGTGGCTGGCCCCTATAACAGCTTCTTAAAAGATGAACCCCACACCAGCAGCATCAGCATCACCTGGGAATTTGTTTAAAATGCAAAACCTTGGGCCCTACCCTAAACCCACTGAATCAGAAACTCTGGAAATGCATCCAAATAATTAAGAAGCCTTCCAGGAGGTTCTGATGCATGTTCAAGTCTGAGAACCACCGTTTTAAACCATACTGTGCATTAAAAAAAAAATCATTTTGTAATGCTAAGCGTGTATCCTGCCCTTCCAACAGAAGTGCTAGCCCTCTGGGCTGTCTGACTGCAGTACCACACCTTTCTTCCTCCACAGCAGCGATCAACTAGTACTTCCTGCCACATAAAGCAGGCTAGAATCTGGAGGCCTGGGCAGCCCACACATGGTCTTCAGGTAGGTTTTATTTTGTCTGCTCATGAGTACTATGAACTAATTGCCAACATTAAAAACCTAGATTACAGACTTGAAAAAACTGTAAGATCTGCCAACATTGGGTCCAAAATCTCACATGGCAACAGTCAACCAACGGATGGCTGCCTCTCTGAGGTAGGGCATGAGGGTTCCAGTTAAGCTGCAGTCCTCACCATTCCCAGACGTCTCTCTGAACTGGGGCTTCACGCAGAACAACCTCACTCATTTACACTGCCTATCTGGCCCCTAATGGCATTTGGATTTGAACCACGGCTGCACAGAGGGAAGCTAGACCGAAAAATGCATCACTCTCCACAGCCTGAAATACTTAGCTATTTCTGATCAGCAAGTTAGGATCGGAGTTCTAGAAGCCAGTGTCTCTGATTAGCACCGACTTTAAGTTCTGAGAGTTTAGCTTCACTTTTCATTAAGTAACAGGGCAAGTTATGAAATGACTCAAGCAGCGGAGACCAAAGTTTTGTAGTGGCCTGGCTGTGCGATGATGCGTGGGCAAGCAGAACTCGGGGAGAGGGGCGTTTGCACCGGCACGCTTTCTTCAGGGAGCCACGCAGGGTGGGGGACACGCAGCGTGCTTCTGCGCATCACACTGCCCCCTCCATGTCCATGCTCCGCTGAGCCCAACAGCAGAGCGGCTGTGAAGAGGCGACCTTCCAGTGAAGCAAGTGGGGAAAGTCCCTCTCGAAAGCTACTTCCAGGACATACAAAATTTTTAAAGAGCAGATCCAGACCAGGATTTGACAACTGTGCCTTTAACACAGACACCAAACCATTTCTGTACAAAGGACAGAAAAGATCCCATTTCTGTGCCTCGCGCCGGTCACACGGGCGGCTGGTGAAGTCGGGAGCAGAGCGGTGTTGGGGCCCCTTTACCTCTGCAGTGAGAGTGGGCCTGGAGTTTGGAGGCGAGAACTCACACACGAGTGGGGACAGGCACACGGTTCCGACAAGGGCACAAGCCTGAAGGGAGCTGGACTCGCCCCAGCGTTCACCCCAAAGAATACAGCGACAGTACAGCCACTCAGAGAGGCCAACCCAGAGGGTCCAGACAGGTGGCCCCATTACGTCACAGGGCTATTTTCTGACAAATTCTTAAATTTCATTCTCTCCTTAACTGCCACTGTACTGCAGCAGTCCTAAGAAAGGAAAGAAGAGATGGAATATGCCACCAATGACTAAATCTGCCTTTAAAGCTACTGGAACTTAGAACAACGATAATTTTCGCAAAGGCAAAGATGACTGTTTCTCCCGGGCAGACCGAATATTTTGAATAGTCTCTCAAAAATTATAACAGCTCTCCACAGCAAAATAACTATATATAAAAGGGAGCAGGCTTGTGATGTGGAAACAAAGGTGCCCTTTCCTTCCTTGGTACTCATACTACCACATTAGCCAGGGTTCTCCAAAAAATGGAACCAATAGGATGGACATACACACATAGAGAGAGAAAGGGATTTATTATACGGAACTGGCTCACATGATCATGGAGGCTGACAATCCAAGAGCTGCAGGGTGAGTCAGCCGGACCCCAGGAGAGCTGATGTTTCAGTTCCAGTCAAAGGCAGGAAAAACCAATGTACCAGCTCAAAGGCCATCAGGGAGGAGGAATTCCCTCTTATTCAGGGTAAGGTCAGTCTTTTTGTTCTATGTGGGCCCTCAACTGATTGGATGAGGCCCACCCACCTCGGGAAGCCAATCTGCTTTATTCAGGCTACTGTTAATCTCATCCAGAAACACTCACAGACACAACTAAGGAAATGTTGGAGATGTTTTAGCACCCCATGGCCTAGGCAACTGACGTACGAAAGTAACCATCACCACCCCCACATGCCTGGTGGTTGAAAAGGCAAGGACAATCAGCCCACAGGAGAAGCTAGAACCTGTGAAGAGCAAATACGCAGGGAAGAGAAACACAGGTCTGACGCTCTTGCTGAGCTCGCTCAACTGTCATTCAGGGTCACCACGCGATGGCCTAGGTAAACTGCGTGTCACTGTGCACCTCCTAGAATGCCTGCAATCAAAAACAAATACTGACAACGCCAGGCGCTGGTGGAGCCACTGGGACTCTCGCCCCTCGACGGAAGGACTGTTACATGGCTCAGCCACTGTGGAAAACAGCGTGGCAGTTTCTTATCAAGTGCGACATACACTGACCACACAGCTTAGCAATCCCACTCACAGGTACTTACCCCAAAGAAACAAACACTTACGCTCACACACAAGCCTGTGTGTGAACGTTTACAGCAGCATCACGCATGCTCACCAAACTCTAGAAACAACCCACCGTCCTTCAAGGGCAAGTGCACCAACAACCATCCGTGCAGTGGGAGCACTCAGCAATGAGCAGGAGCACAGGCTCACGCACGACTCTCAAAAGCGCTACGCTCAGGGAAAGCAGCCAGCCTCAGAACAGTGAAGACTATGTAATTCTACTTATACGGAATTTCAAAAAGACAAAACTACAGCGATGGACAAGAGCTCAGTGGTTGCCGGGGGCTAGGGGTGGAGGATGGGGTGACTGTGAAAGGATAGTACCCACGAGTTTTCGGGGTAATGAGACTGTTCTGAACCCTGATTTCGGTGGCGGTTACACAAATCTACACGGTTAACTTTCACAGAATTATACAACCCCCCTCCAATGTCAAATTTATTGTATGGTAATTTAAAAAGTTTAAAAATCAAACGGTAAAAAAATAATCATATGTCGCCCATTTTATGTACAGAACGGGTGGGAAATATCTGTGGAAGGGGGTCAGTCAAGAGAAGCTGAATGTGGAATGTAGACATGCAGGTGGGAGCGAGAAGACAGTACTCACAGGCCTCATTCATACAGTTTGAGAGAGAAAGGGGAGAAGCGACATTCTTGAGTCACTGGGCACAACCTGGTAATTCTCCGAACAGGCAAAACAGCTGTGATTTGCAACATTTCTTTCCCAGGAACTTTGGATTCACGGTCTCTTCTAACAGCCGCAAGGAAGGAAATTTAGGCTTAGAGACGGTAAAGGATTTGCCCTGGATTCTGATCTCGGTCTGTCTGGTTCCCGAGTCGCCACACGCAGCCACAGCGAGGACCATATCTTGGTTCCTCTCTGCACTCCAGCAGGCCCCTCAAAGTCCTGCTCTTCCTTTAAAGGGGGGGCAGGGGGGCCGTGCCCCCAGGGAACATGTGGCAAGGTGTGGAAACAGTTTTGGTTGTCACAGCCAGGGGGCAGGGTGCTAGAGTAATCTGGCGGTAGAAGCCAGAGATGCTGCTAAACATCCTACAGCATACAGGACACCTCTGAACAAAGAACGATCCAGCCCCCAATGTCCCCAGCGCAGAGGCTGAGAACGTCCGAGTCTAAAGGAAGGCAGGCAGGAAACACGTCCAGGAGCCAGATGCGGGGCGAGTTGTTTTTAATTTCTCATGTCACTTATCTCCTCAAGACCCTCTTGAGGTAGGTGCTGTTAACCCCAATTTGTAGTGAAGGAGGTCACAGCTCAGGCCCCTAAAGGAATGTGCCCAAATCTCAGTGGCAGACAAGCACCTGTGGCCCCCAGGCCCCCCTGGCAAGGCGGGAACGCCGGCAGTGCAGTGCCCCAGGGCGGCCGGCCCTCCGCAGACCTCCCTCCACTTCCTCTCTTCTCGTCTCAAAAACCCCCCTTAACCCTGAGATCGGGAAACGAGGCGGGCTGCTGGGCCGGCAGAAGGGCCAGTGTGAATGTCAGAGGCTCCGGGAGCTGGGCTGGGTCTGTCAGCACTGAGACCCGCCCAGGACTGACTGGTTTGCCTTGTTGTTTAGGGCACCAATGTCTCCTCCGTGCAAAGAGCCCAGACACACCCAGCTGCAGTCCTGGCCGCCGGGCTCTCCGGAGCAGGAGCCCTGGAGCTGCAGCAACGCACCACCATTGCTTTCCCAGGCGACCTCCGATGGGCAGGGTGCCCAAGGACACAGCCAGGGCTTTCAAGGCAAGTCCGGGAGCACCTCCGAGCCATTCCCTTCACTTTCCCCTTTCACATAACTAGCGTTGACAGTTCCAACAGCTGGAAACGGGGGTGTGTGTAAGACAGAGCAGGAGGAGAGGAGAGGGGAGGGGAGACGGGGAGAGAAGCGGGAGAGATGGAGAAAGCAGAGGGAAGGCAGAGGGACAGTGTGAGAGGAGCATAATAAAACTCAGAGAAGGGACGGGGCTCAAGACAAACAAAGAGCACCTCCAGGACGCAGGAGCCTCCTGCAAACGCGGGGGCACCCTCCTGCAAACGAGGGGGGACCGCGTTAAGTGAAGCTGTTCTCAGACTAGAGCGGCGGAGGCAGACCCCGGGGGCGGGGAAGGGGCGGGGAAGGGGCGGCACTCACAGCTCCAGGATGAGGACGACGTCGGTCTTGCTCTCGTAGACCTCGTGCAGGGTGATGACGTTGGGGTGCCGGATCTCCTTCAGGATGCCGACCTCGCGCTCGATGTCCTCGCGGCTCACGCCGCGCCGGCTGGACCTGGTCCTCCTCTTCTTGATGAACTTGGCGGCGTACTGTAGCCCGGTGCTCTTCTCACGGCATTTCTTCACGACTGCAAACTGCCCGCTGAGGAGAGAAGGTGCGGGAAGGTCACGGGTCATTTATGTGGACTTCATCTTTCCTGAAAGATAGGATCTGTGCAAGGATGCGGCACGGGAGCACCAGGGCATTGTGAAAGGTCCAAATTGTGGGCAATTCACAAACTTAAAGAGGAATAGTTCTTAATTTATGTATTTCAGTTTCATTAAGGCTGTTTCTTTATGGATAATGTTGCAAGGAATACAAATTATTTTCTTGAATTTTACTGACTAGGTATTAATGCCTCCACTTCTGTGCTCTCCTCCTTCCCTCCCATGTCAGATTCGGGACTGAAGGAGGAAGGAGCTCCGATCCCACCTCACTTCTGACAAGCTCTTTGTTTGTCTGTCTAGGAAAGCAAAGGATGGAGACCAGAGAACGGGTAGAAAAATATACAGGGCCTTGCCTTTGATGACATATTTCTAGCACCAATATTGATCAACTGAAACAGTGAGAACAAAAACACTACATCCTTTGGTGACTCTGCAGGGACCGAGAAGCCATATGTACTAGGCATTTGTTGGTATCAGGACTTCTCCAGTATCACCTCCCTTCTCTTCCTGTCCCAACAATATATCTAGGGATCCTGTGGTTCTGGGAAGCTGACTCTACCCTCACCTAGAAATATGGATCACGTGACCTAAGCTAGGCCAACCAGTGCACTACAGTTTCCTGGCTCTGCTGAGAGACACAGGACCTAAGTAAGACTTTCTGGAAAATGCAGAGACAAAGACTTTTTCTGCGACTCTTTTCTCTTCTGGATGTGAACACTGAACTACATGACAGCAAAAGCTGCTGCCAGCCATCTACACAAGGGGACCCACTCTTGGTTTAAAACCAACCATTGTAGGGGCAGAGCTGGTAGAAGGAAAGAAACTAGGTCTGGATCAACCCTAGTCTGAAGCCATCTGCCTTTGGATTTTCAGCAACATAAGCCAATAAACTCCCTTTATTACTAAAGCCCGTTTGATTTGGGTTTTCTATTTTTTGCAGAGGAAAGGATCCCTTATGCCACAGCACGTAACCAGATCTTCCTACCCATACATGAAAGAATATAATAGCAGAACTTAACACAAAATAATGTGAATATGTAAGAAGGTGAGATCTTGCGAGGGAAGCAGGCTACCCTGAAAGTAAGTGAAACACAAGGAAAGACCCTTCCTGTATGGGCACGGGCACCCTCACTTCTTCCCTAGCGCCCAAGGCGGGGTGGACGCACCCAGTACAGGAGCTGCACCTTTCTCGTCACCTGCTGCACAACTGCGTGTGGAGAATCATCAGTTATTTTTAGCTAGCTATATTCTCCACACGTGAAGACAACAGGGGAAGAGAAAATCAAATTAAGGGTAATATTTCGATGTTACAGAATGGATACTTTATGGGGCCGGCCCCGTGGCCGAGTGGTTAAGTCTGCGCGCTCCGCTGCAGCGGCCCAGGGTTTCGCTGGTTCGGATCCTGGGCACGGACATGGCACCGCTCATCAGGCCATGTTGAGGCGGTGTCCTACATGACACAACTAGAAGGACCTGCAACTAAGATACATAACTACGTACTGGGGGGATCTGGGGAGATAAAAGCAGGAAAAAAAAGATTGGCAATAGTTGTTAGCTCAGGTGCCAATCTTTAAACTAAAATGGCTACTTTAAAACGTTACTCATTTACTTTAGCAGCAGGAGGCCAGTGAAGAAAAAACACCTAGTGAAGGATTATTTTTATAGCAGTGTCAACTTTTTTGCATGGCAGGTTATTAATACCCTCGTCCCCGCGCAGCAGGATGGCAGAGAAGCTGAGGAATGAGTCACACTGGAAGGCTAACACCAACTACCCATAAACTCGCCACCTTAGAGAGTCATAGGATCTGTGACGACCTCATCAAACCATTCTCCAATTTCTTGGGGAGTGAAGACCTGGCGTTCTCTCCATTGTGGGGTGGGCCGCAGAGATGGGGCTCACAGTCCGCCCCTCACGAAGACCGGACGGTGATCCCACTGAGCGCTCCCAGGCGCACCAGGACGGAGGGGGCGGCGCACCAGACCCCCCCCGGGCCTTCCACCCTACACACAACCCGCACTTCCAGGGGCCAGCCCGGCGCTCCTGTCATGGTCACGGCGACGTGTCGGAGGCTATAAACACTCAAGGAAGCCTCTGTGGTTTGAATCACGTTGCTTTAAAAAACAAAACCAAAGAGCCAAAAAGTAAATTTCAGCAGGGGAGCCACCAAGAAGTAGAATGCAAGCCTAAATTCTAAGACTATCCTGAATGTGTTTTCACCCCTCAAACATCCCATGTTGACCTTTCCCCCCTTTTAATTACGGGAAGCTGAGAACGTCAAGGCCACCCACCCTAGCAGCCGGGTTAAGGCGAGCTATCCACATCTGGAGTGTGGAGGCCAGAGGCTGTGCGCAGCCTGAGCTGAGTGTGGCCCCAGGTTTGCCGAGAAACACAGGAACTCACTCCCTCACTGGAGAATCGAGTCTGCTCTCACACTTTGGGGTCCCCAGACGCAGGGTGCTGCTGGGAGAGGAGCGGACGAGGGCCAGCAGGTGGGAGAGGCTCTGGCCCAGGAGAAGACGTGATTCTCCTGCCGCACGGCTGCATGCTAGTGTCCCTGCTGACCTTGGCTGCAGAGGGTCAAAGAGGGTCTAGAGTGATTTGGGGGAACATTTTCCAGACCCATCTCAATGCCGCCTCTTTAAAGACACTTTTCCTTATTTTTCTCCAGCTCCCCACCAATCGGCCCCCCACCTCCTGCTCCAATGCAGTGCTCTCTCCTGCACCTCGTGCCCTTGTGTGTCACTTACTGCTCTCTGCCTTTCCTGGCCCATTGCCACTCCTCTCAAGACGGTAATTCCTTGAGGACAGATGGCTGTCGGGTGCATGGCATCCTCCTACCCCCTGGGGCAGTGGGTGCAGAGCTCTGCCAGGGACCCACGCACCATGCTGACCTGCTGCTCTTGAACTCCAAATCCAACATTCAAAAACCAGGAGTTAAACTGAAGATTCTCCACTGTAATTAAGCAGAACCGTGCAGGGCTGGAGCACAGACTGACTGTGTTTGAGGCTTGGTTCCACCACCTGCTGGCTGTGCAACTGTGGGCTGACAGACTATTGAATCACTCTGTGCCTCAGTTTCCTTATCTGTAAAGTAGGCATAATAACAGTGCGTACCTGGAAACGTTGTTGGGATGGAAGGGGAAAGATTTAAAGAGTTAAGCTGGGTGAAGCGGTTAGAACAGCCTGGCAGTGGGAAATGTTCAGTAACTGTTACCGATTATTAATCTTTGACAACTGCAGTTATTTTCATTAGCTCACAGTTGCTTAAATCTCCAAGCTGTGCAGTATTATCCCCAAAATATCACCTCTCATGACTGCCAGGGCGAAAAGAGCTCTAAAACGAAAGCCACAACACGGCTGTACTGTGTTAAAGTGTGCAAAACTATTGCTAAATCTGGCAGCTGGCTTCAACCTTCAAGCTATTGCCCCGCCCCCTGCCTCTCCCTGCCCCACAGAGGGAGTGTGGCCGCTCCCTGCCACTCCCTGCAGCCTGGCCGCCTGGGGAGCTCACAGTCACAGCTGAGCCAAAGCACAGGCAGCAGGCCCACAGGGCCCAGGGGCCTTGGGGCGCCACAGCAATGCGGGTGGGGACTTTCACAGCGGAATCTCTTCACCCAGCCAACACTGGGGACAGACTCCTGGGAGAAGAAACGGTCTGCGCACAGGAATTTGCCATGTGAGGCCTAATTCGAGCTGGGCTGTTGGTTAATTGCCACTTCCATCCTCTCTTCCTGGGCAGCTGGCCCCCGCCCGCCTCCCTGCACCCACTCTGGGGGCAGTTCCTCTTCTCCCGTTCCTCCCTCCCCCACCAGCAACTGAAGAAACAATTTGTTTGGGTTTTGGGGACAGGGGCGTCTACACTGTGGGCTCCCAGAGTAACAACCTGATGACGCTCCCAGGGTCTGCTCTTACAGGGAGGCAGTAGGTGGATGCAGAGAACGTGGCCCCCAGGGCCGTGCCTGGGGGACGGCCTGTCCCTCAGGACCCCATCAGGGATGGCCGCCCATGCAGAGGCTGCAGCCAGAGCCACGTGGCTTCTTCCTGGAAACAACCTTGCTGTGTCCCAGGACACCTGCGCCTGAGGAGCTGGAGCAGGCGAGCCTCAGTTTACCTGTGAACTTGCCTGCTGGCTAAAATGTACCTGTAATCTCAAAAGCAACACTGGCAGTGCTTCCGGGTGGTTCGCGGATCTGAGCCGCGGGATGTGCACACGCCCGCTGAGTGGGCCAAGGCCACGCTCTGCCTCTCATCCTTTTTATGGTCTGTTTAGCACCACGTTTTTTCACGTTTTGAGCTTTTTGTTGCTGATTTGGCTACTTGTACCGGCCCCCACAGGTAGTGCTGAAGTTGGTCGGCACAGAGAAGTGTGGGCCGACTTCGTGAGGGCACCACTTGAGTGCTGTGGCTGTGAGGTCAACATTAGAGTCAGCAGCAGACATTAGATAAGGTGCCTTTTCACAAAAACACACACGAAAGGAGGTTAGGCACCGATCTGTTGACGGAAATGCGACCCCAGGCTCACAGGAGCCCAAACCTGTGCTTCTCTAGGACGAATGGTCCAGAATTGGCTAATTCGGGATTTGTGGTGAATTTGGAGAACATCATTACCATGAATAATGAGAACGGGCTGTACGTCGCTTTTAGAAAATGCACAAGTATTCTTGGTCATCCAGCAACGGACAGTGTTGCTAGGTACAGACAGCCAAATGCATTCTACCATAAAACTTCCAATTAAATGTAGCAAACAATTACTAACTACTGGTGGTCAGATACATACAAAGACGAGGAGACATCCCTGCTTTAAAGAAAAACTCCAGCAAGCCACCCCCTGTGAAGCCACAGCAGGACTGGAGCGTCATTCTGGGCAAGAGCTTTGCGAGGGGAAAGCAAAGAGAGGGACTTGTGGTTAAAATAAATTTGGGCAACGTTGCCTTCTTCTCCCCATTGAAAACTCACACTGTGTTTTAACTAATTAAAACCACCGCTGTAACATGTTTTGAGGTTCTCTGCAATAAAAAGAAAACCACATTTGCACGTGTGCTTATGCAGCACAATACCAACAGCTAGAAAGACCCACAGAAGATTCACAAGGTCAGCATAAGGATGACGTGCCATTTGTGAAGCATTCATGTTTCAGTAGGTCTGAGATATTTCACAGTGCATTAAAAATAAACCTGTTAAACTTCGTTCCACTCAGTTAGGTTTTATTTTCAAATTCACTTCTGTGTCTAAGCTTTGCTCACTTGGGGAAAGACAGGATGGACATACACTGTCGGAGAAGATGCCGCATTCAGAATGGAGGAAGAGCACTCTGGCTGGACGTGACAGTTTGCTCCACCTCGTGGCTGGTACCTAACCCAGGGCTCAACATTTTCATTGCTGACCTTGATCCACACACCACATTACAACAAGCCACCTACCCAGAAAGGTGGTGCAGATTCAAACAAAGTGACTAAAACACCATACAATTTTTTCTTTGATTTTAAATATGTATCCAACGAGTACATATGACAGTTAAAAATTACTTATGATAACTATTTATTATTACTAATTCCATACATTAATGCTGGAAATTTAAATCTAAAAGCTGATAAGTTCCATCTCTCCCTTCCTCCCAAGTCTTTGCAGTAAGGTTTCTAATTAACAAGAAATAATTTTTACTTTAAATTCATATATTAACCCCTGGCACAAGTTTAGTGCTGGTTTATGGGCCATCTGTTTTTCTTGAAGAGCTATGTTGAGAGAGTGGTCGTAGCAGAATTCTTCTGGAACACTGGAATTACAGGTCTTAAGCAAGAGGTGAGGTGACAGAAATGGTTTTCCAAGGATGAGTTAACATTTGATAACTCACATTTATGGCAGGAGAAAAGATCCCAAACAGTTTATAGACTAACGGCAGAGACAAGCATGTAACACAATCACGTGGGAAGGGCCATAAAAAGGACATGGCCACTCTGGGCCACTCCTGAGGACAGGGTGAGGTCAGGAGACCCAGGCCGTGTCCTGAGGGCTGAGTGCCAGCTGGGAGATAAAGGTGTATACAGAGGGATGGTTTCCGAGAGGAGGCACAGCATGAGCCAAGGGAAGGAGGCATGGGAGAGCCTGCCTTGTATTTCCAGAGAGAAAAGGGAGTGGCAGGGAGGTATGAGGGCAGCCTCACAAACAGGACCCCGCCCAGGATGGAGCAATGCCAGCCCCAACCCTGCCAACAATGTGGGAAATCAGGGACCTCTCTGAGCCTCGGTTTCCCCATCTGTGCGAGGGCAATGATGACATGAAACGAGCCCACGCATGCCAGTATAAGCCGGGTTCTCTAAACACATCAAGCACATGTAAAGGATGAAAATTAGGAGGCTGTTTCAGTTTCATACTTCTCAAAGAAGCCCAGAGGGTGGTGTGTCAGTGGCTGAAAAGCAGCACCAAATTTCTTCTTGGCATGTTTCTACCCAACAACTTTGACAACTCAGTGTAAAGTCCCTACATTTTTTCCCATTAGGACTAACAAAGCTGTTTTCACTTCGGATGGAGACCTGTTCGATTTGCCTTCTTTGGTCTCCAAGGACCTTGTGACTTTGCTTGGATGCTGAAGTTTTAGCCTGTGGGCCAGCAATGGGAAGCAGACTGCGTTTTGCAAAGATGGCCTCAGCCATACCTTCCATCTCACATGCTCTTCTGCAGTGTGACTCTGCCTCTGCCATCACGAGGTGGGCTCTCGTCCTGATCCCCAGGAACCTGAGGCTGGCCTCACCAAAAGAATGTGCAGAAGTGACCTGGGGCTTCTGCCTGGGTTTCTCCGAACGCATAGTCTTGGGAGCTCCCTCTTGGAACTCAGCCACCAAACTGAAGTGAAACCCAAGCTATGTGGAGAGGCCATGTGGAGGAGGTGCTCTTGTCAACAGTCCCTGCTGAACAGACAGCAGCTGTAAAAGGCCGGCCAGGTGAGTGGCCATTGGATGCATGGCCCATCAAGTCTTCAGCTGGGTCCAGCCCCAGCTGACGTCTTAACGCAACCACACGAGAGAGACCCCAAGCAGGAACCCTCAGGCAACCCACAGAAGCATGAGAGATCACTAAGCGTATTTTGGATGGTGGGTTTAACAGATGACCCAGGCAGCTGTGTGGAGGAAAGATTCGATACAGAGGGTGAGGGACCACCAGTAGGTGGCCACTGTCATGGACTGTCCTAATGGGAGAGCATGGGGAAGGAGTGACAGTGCCCAGCCCATCTTGAACGCAGGTCCCACCCCAGGCTACACAGACGAGCCCTCTCTTCCACCAGCACGTGTGGGCTTGCTTCTCAGGTTCTTTGCATCTCATCTTGGCAGCAATCCCTCATCTTTCAAGGAAAGTGCTGCATCATTTAGGAGGGACCTCTGCCAGAACCCGAACCAACAACAACAAACCCCAAAGACTCTCACTGAAACACCTTAACAGATTTCTGCCGAGCTGTGCTCGTTCCTCGTCTCCAATCTACCTTTCCCAGTCTCTGTGGTGAAGCAGGTCCCGCCCCGAGAAACACACAAAACCAAACGCCCCGACAGACCCAGCAAACATACAGTTGCCTGATCCTCATTCTCACCGTCCGGATGCCCGGGGCATTCCCAGGGTGACCCACCTTTAGGGGACATGGGAAGAGAGAGCACTTGTCCTCTCATTCAGTGGAAACCCCTTCCACCCTAACCCACCCCCACACGGCTGAGGCTAGCCCCTCACGGGAACGGGTGCTTCAGCACTAACTGCGCGCAGTTCCCTTGGAGCGTTTCTGTGGCGCAGCCCACACTCGGAACTGCTCTCTTTCTGCTCCTTGAGGAGCGATGCGTGACAGGAAGGCAAATCATTTTTTTACCAAAAAGCCAAGCTGGTAATTTATTATTATTATTTTTTTAAACCCTCCCCAAATTATTCTGAACTGCTTTCGTGGCTCAGTCAAAACGGCACATGATTTGGAGAACAAAGTTCCCCCAAGAATGAGACAGCAGCGCAGGTTGCCAGGGCTCTGACAGGGAGAGGCAGGGTTTGCCGAGGCGGGTAAACGGCAGCAGCATGTCACTTTGGGAACCATAACAGCACGCAAGAGTCAGGAGTGAGATGCAGAGCGACAAGTGCTGCCTAGGGACGGCTGGGAGACATGAGTTAATGCACCAGACAGAGGAGCATGGCGCAGAGAGGCGGATCCCATCGGGAAAGCATCTTCTCGGACGACAGGACCACAGAGAGAGGTCTGCCCAGGAGAACAGGGCAAAACCCAGCATCCAAGGCAAGGGCAGGCAAGGGTGTGGCTTCCCAAACAAGTGTGGCGTTGCCAGTGGGTCAAAGAAACCAAACACACAGAGTGTTGGGTGGCTGGAGCAGCCTCATCCTAATTAAGGAGTTAGCAAACCAGAGCAGGTGAGGCCTCGGGAAGGAGGACAGCAGTCGGTGCCTTTGCTCATTCCACAGGTCGTGCGATGCCTCTTTGGAGGGGAAAGATCTGAGATCCATCTGGAAGAGCATTTTCCAAATAAAGAGATGCTATTTGCAGAAAGGGTTTCATGGCCAAGCAGGTTTAGGGAAAAGGGGGTAAACAGAGTCACCACAGGTCTCTGTATGCAGGACTCAGACCTGCCCTCTCCCAGAGGAGGTCCAGCTTGGACATTTCAGAGGGTTGGGTTGTTGTTAACCAAACCTTTTTTCTTTTTTTCTTTTTTGCGTCACGGAGCGTTGCGAAGCCCCGTTCCCCAGGGAGGCTGCTTCGGCCTCTCTGCACGCACAGCCTCCTTTCGGTTCTCAGCGCAGCGCTGCTCTGCGGGGGCTCTCTCCTGGGACCCGACGCCGGTCACTGCCGCCTGAGGGCCCGCGGGGGCAGCGCTGCGGGGGCAGGAGCCCAGGGGGTTCAGGCCTCTGGGCACTCTGGCCCATGAGAAGAGAGGGGACCGCTGGGTCAGGCCCGGGAGAGGGGGCCGCACTGCGAGGAGGGGACGGGCCCAGGCCTGCGCGCGCCTGCTGCCGCCACCTGAAGCAGTGGGGGCCCGGAGTCGCACACGGGCCGCCGGGGGGTGTTTCCCATGGAACCGAGACAGCGGGGTGATGGGCGGGAGCCGGCGTCTCCGGGGCCCACTTTCACGCCCGGGAGCCCCGCCGCCCGTTCTGGGGCCGACCCCGCGGGTCTGCCGCCCGCTGTCGTTGGGAACCTCCCCGAGGCGGGGCTGGCGTGCGACACCCGGGACTCACGCCCCCGGGGTGAACGAGGCCCGTCCACGGCGCGGCCCGCGAGCGCGGGAGCAGCGTGGGACCCGCGTGCCCGGCTCAGACCCGGGGCTGCGCGGGACGCGCGCCTGGCACTCGCGCGCTGTGCGCTCGTTTTCGTTTTTAAAGCGAAAGGGAAAAGAAAGAAGAAAACAAGTGCTGGGAAAGTGTCATGTGATACAATCTAAACAGGACCTCCGACGGACCAGACAAATACAACCACCTCCAAGTATTTTCTCCAAATACAGGAAGCCCCATCGGGAAGCAGGCCTGCCTTGCGGTCCAGTATCACGCAGAGTAAAACACCCTTATACGGAAAGGGTGTCACGCAGGCTCAGCCCTCTCATGTGATGAATGGTGACCATGACAGGTGACTGGAGAGCCGCACAGGGCTCCGGGCCTGCTTTATCCCTCCAAGTCCAGCATGCCACTCCTTGGGCCAATGCCATTATCTGATCATCCTGACTTTGTCATAGAATTCTGTTTCAGCTACTGGGCCAAAGTTAACTGGGCCACAAGGTACGATCTGTTCTCAACTCAGTAAGCTGCTCTCAGGGGAAAAAGCTGAGAAGGGAGCAGGAGGCTCACACGACTTCATGGGGAAAGAGAAGACAGACAAGGAGCTGCGCTGAAGCCAAAAAAAAGAAAGTCAGATTTGTTCAAGGTGCTGATTCGAGATGGGAAACAACCAGCCAAAGGAGACCAGCGAGGAAAAGTCCAGCAGAGTCTGCCGGGCATAGGCTGTAATTATGCAAACACTATACTCAGCTGCACAGCCTGCATGCAGTTCACACGGGTACTCTGCCTGGGCCTGGGCACCAGCGGCACTGCACAGGATGTCTGAGTATTCTCATGTCTGCCTTCTCAGCTCACGTAGAAATACTATTTGCCGTGTTTTCATGGGCAGGTTTGGGACCCTCTGTCATGCTTTGTCATTCAAGAATTAGCTCCATCTTATCCCGAGAACTCAGGTTTGTATTGGTGAAGAGTTTGGATGAGTGACATGGAGGAAATTCAAATATGCTCGGTGTCACACGGCTTTCAGTGCAGCCGCAGAACTGACGTGCTTTGGAGACGCTTTCCAGGAGCCTGTCTGGCTCTCGAGACAATACAGCAGAGGGGAGTGGCTTCTTCAGGGTTTTCCTCCTCCCGAGGTAGAAGAGGCATGGGTCTCCACGAGGCAGCGAGTGGCTGTCTGGCTGCCAGCCCAGCCGGAGGAATCCTTTTCACAGCGCTCTTTGACAAACCCTTCCCCCTGGTGTCTACACATCTGTCACCTTGGCTCCAAACCAGGTGGGGACTCACCTCGCAGAGGAAGTCTGGGGAGAGGAGAAAACAGGTAGAGGACCGAGGGGTCACTTCAGGCCAGGCAAGGAGAGGCTGGCAGGGAAATTCACTGCTGGAGTTACCTGAAGAGACAGCCACGCAGATAAAACTGAAAGATGATAAGTTAAAGAGAAACCAGAGCTCCCGGGAAGTCTGAGTGGTCCCTCCAGGGACGCAGAACTCCCTGGAAGCCTGCCACGTGGGCTGACCTCGCCCTGCAGTCAGGCCTGAGCAGACAAGGGGGCTCATCGTCAGAGGCAGGGGAGGGCGCCAACACCAGGCCAGGAGACGGAACACACGGATGATGGGAATTCTCCCAGGAAGGGAGCCTTCTGAGGAGCAGGTGTCACTGATCAGGTCTTAGGTCAAACACGGAAGAAAGTAAAAACAGTTCGGGTGTATGAGGTATGAAAGTGATACCGCCCGCAGCAGGGACAGCACACCCCATGACCTTCCCACGGGGTGTTGCTTCCTAAGAAAATGTGGGATCTGAATTCAGGGAGACTCAAAGCTTCCTTTTCCCTTAACTAGAAGTGAATGGCACAAAAATAGAACCCATTTTTCCAGCTACTTCCTGATTTGCTAGGCATTTGTGAGAGATACAGGCCTAGTTACTACACTTAGAACACTAGAAGAACTGGTTTATTCAGTTTGAATTCTAATCCCCTTCATGGTGATCAACCAATATATTAGCTTTTAAAAAAATTGTTTATATCACACTTGTATATAGGATTCTTTCTGACAACTAACACCATTATCGAGTGCCAAGAGCCCAACATGGTACTTTCAATAAAATTTTAGAATTAATACCTGTTGACTCAATCTTTAAGGGTCCCTCTAAATGTCTACGCTAACTACCTACCTGCTTAAATTGTTTCCACTGACCTTCTGGACACGGAAAAACAGTTGCTCCAATATTTAAAAATATCACACAAGATGTCTCAGCATTTGCTTTAAGAACAGCCTGGCCCTGGGCAGTCCCTGTGCATTTACTTCTCTCAAACATTTACTGGACTCCAGATTTGTGCTAGGCCCCAACTGGCCCCCTGGGAGCTGCCCACCTGCCTTAGAAGCTGGTCAAGGGAACAATCAGTGTGTTTGATCTTACACAGTGATTTGAAAAGCAAAAGTTCCTTACAGTCCCCACATGGGCTACCGACACTTCAGGGGCATTCTCCCATCTCCTTGGGGCTAAGGTCTCCTCGGGCCAAGTGCTTTGCATCTGCAGTTGCCTTAGGCCATTACTTTAGGTAACTGGGCAAATTCCCTAATTGGAGCACAACCTAAATATTTTTTACACAAGAATTTTTCATAGTCATTAAGCAATTTGTAAGCAATTGGCCCTTGAAAGGTAAACGCAATTTGCAAATTCCATGAGGTCAGATTGCTGAAAGAATGGAAAATGGAAAGCACAACTCATGATCTTGTATGAATACAACAAAATAACATGAGTTACTCAAGAAGTCTAAATGCACTAAGATTTGGGAAAGAAAAAAAACTCCAAAACTTAGCACAAAATGGACAAAAAGGGCTAAACATGGCTGGCGAGAGTCGATGGTTAACAGACATTAATTAAACATAATTAATTCTTTTGAGCCCCCATTTTTTCAAGTGTGAGGCCAACGCCCGTCACTTAGTGAAACTGGGCCCAACCTGCTTTCAGTATACTCAGTTAGTTGTCTGTTTGCAAAAGTAGTTAGAGAATGCATTACTGAAGCCCACCTTGGATGACATCTCCCATGCCTGAGTCACCATGGTAGCAGGAACTGAGAGTGACTCCTCGTCCACCTAGGGCTGGTTAAGACCACGACTCATCAACTGGGCCTGCCTGAATGCCTAACAGGTGACCCTTTGATGTCAAGGGGCTGAAAACTCTCCCCTCGGATCACGCTAACGCCGCCATTTTGTGAACATGCGTCCTGTGAAGAGCCACACAAAGCTGGACTATGCTTGCACAGATCATCACTTACCTCACTCATCCTCACCTCCAATCGTCTATCCCCACTTCAGACGCCCCCCACCCCTTTATCCCACAAATATGTCTAATCCTCATTTTTTGGGAGGTAGATTTGATGGTTCTCCCGCCTCCTCGCTTGGCTGCCTTGTGATTAAACCCTTTCTCTGAAAGCCTGTCGTCTTGGTGATCGGCATAATCATGTGGTGGGCAGAACGCACCTGGTTCAGTAACATTAGGGAAGAGTTGAGAAAACACTGGTAAGGTGGAACTGAAGCCTGAGTGCAGGAAAGAGAGGATCAAAGACTGCCTGGCTAGGCACTGAGAAGGAGTCCAGATCTCCAGATGTAAAAAAGTGAACCCGCGGTGAGGCGGAAGCAATCTCACATCATTGCTGTTAACGTGGGACAAATGTGAAGGAATGATGCCGTACTGATGTTCAGAAGAAGACCAAACTCAATCCCTCTCTAAGATGGATTAGCTCGTTATTAGACTCGATTGAGACTTGATTACTGATGAGATGAATTAAAAGTAATCAATAGGTAGCAAAATTAGCAAGAACTTTCTCCCTACCTGACTGGGTTATAAGATGAGCAGAAATGGGAAACAATATGGATGAGAAAGAAAATGTTTTTATTTCAGAAAGGCCTGCAACATAAGTTTTCGTGATGTTTTTGTCGATGAAATGATCTATCACCTGTGGTGGACTCTGGCAAGATAGAAGGCTCTCGAGTTTAGCCCCATCCTGGACAAGACATTTTTCAGAATATCAGATAGAAGCATACTTACCACATTTTTAAATAACTAGTCTAAGAGGAATGGTTATATTTACTGACAGAACCTAAAATCTGAATTTATCCCAACAGACTGAATAATAAAATTCCTAAGAGAAATAAACAGAAATCCCTATATTACGTTCAAAGAAATTAACCTCACGTGACAGCAGTTCATATAGAAAATGCCTGACGCTTCCAGCTGCCCACAGAGGATGTGCGCACAGTGTAACCTTGCTGTCCCCCAGGCGTTTAAGGGCTGCAGTGCCCCTGCACTCAGCATGCGTCTGGGCCCCATGCTGGCACTTGCACTTGGCAGGAAAGACGCTGACAGTGTAGGCGGCAGTCAGCGGGAGGACCAGCACAACAAGGAGGCTTTGCTTCTGGGCATGAAGACTGCTGCTATCTGAAAGGTGGTCGAGAGGAATCAGGCCATCAGCCAACCTCAGGATGCTCTGCTTCTCTGGGCTGCAGAAACCGAGGCCCCGGCTTGCTGTACTCTTCACTTCACTAAAAGAAAACGTATTGTCGAGCACAGCTGAAATCCTATGACAGAATTTCTTCATGCATTTTCTGAATCTCTGGTATCCTAATGATCTTCCCAGATTGAATCTCAAAATAAAATCCATATTTCCATCAACTTCTCTAGAATCTACTTGGAAATGTATTTTATGCATTTGTGCCTTAAGATTAACTTTCCAAAGTGAGGGAGAGTACCGACAACCTCGAGCAGAAGTGTATGGTGGGCGGGAACAGTGCTGGGCCAGGAAACAGCAGTACTGGGTGCTGGCCCCACTCTCCCATCTAGCTCTGGGTGGAAGGCCGAGCCTTCAGCAGGGTCATTTGGGAAATAAAAAACCCACACACATGAGATTAATAATGCTTAGCTTATAGAACAGCTGTAAGACTCAAAAGAGGTAAAAAGATATGATTGTGTTTTATATACTTCATACCATCACACAAATATAACGTTAATATTTGGAAATATTTAAGTGGTATCACAGCTGGGAATAAAACCCGTGTGTCTGTGTCACTATGTCCAAAGATCACTAATAGATTCAGTCTTTGATAGGGGATGACGAAGGAACGAAAAGTCTTCTTTCAAGCAGGATTTAGAAACAGCCAAGTCAGCTCTTCCAAAACTAAAACTTAAAATAAATATCTAGACGGATAAAGTTAATCTTCTGCATGACATTACGACTCTCAAACTTTGGAGGTAAAGGGCCTGGTTTTGAACCCTGGCTTTACCACTTACTAACTGTGTGATCTCGGACAAGTTACTCAACCTCTCCTGCTGTGGCTCAAGGGCCTCATCAGCAAATTGAGTGTAATAACCACATCTATGGTCAAAGCTACTGCAAGGATTAAATGAGTTATACTTGTGGTGCTTGACATATAATATGGGCCAGAGGCTGGCTGTTGTAACCAGAAGTATTATCGTTGTATACGGTCGCTTACAACCATCTGCATGTCTTAGGCACATGCCACGGCTCATCATTGTTCTATTAGAGGAAATAAGAGAAGGAGAAACCCATGCCAGTTCTTCTCCACGCTGCTCTGGAGGAGCCCTCTTCAGCATGGCCTGCTGAGTGGATCTCCCACGAAGGCTGCTGGCTTTAAGACACCTCAGCACGTGGGGATGTGCTAACCGGCGTGGGCTCTGGAAACACTGAAATATTCAGGGGGAAGAGGAGGAAAGCACGAGAATAAAAATAGCCGATTTCCACGTCTTGGGTCCATGATTAAGAATATTCTGACTTCTTTCTGGCCTCACGGCCTCAGGAGTGAGTGGATGGTCAAATCTTGGGGGTTGACCTCACCCTGGGACAGTTATATGCTGTTGGTCTATCTCTTGGACTGCCATGGAGGAAAGACCCTAAGTGAGGCTGTTTCCACCTCGAGTTTGCATACGTTGAAAGAAGCCTCAAATTTCTCAAGCTAACTGTGAACTCTGATCATTCAAGGCCACCATTTATATGCATGAGAAAAATAAAATTAGCATTTTCTGGAGGCATAGAAAAGCTCCCTGTCTGAAAACAAAGCATTAAAAAGAAAATTTAAATATGCGAAGGGAGTAGAGAATGATCTCCTCTTGCTTTCTCTTCCATTATTAGTAAGGTAATGCGAAATGCTGTCACCGCCTGCTGTGAAGGCAAGAAGCATGGAGCAAAGCTTTTGCCCAGAAGCTGCTAGCTTTAAAACCACCCTCATCAGCCTGACCTGACAATGAGGCAACCTGTTCAGCTTCTAGAGCGTATCATGTAGTTCCAAATCTATGCCTTGGGCTCTATCTACAAATCCCTGGAACTCCGTGGTGAGGGAGTAGAGTTCTGACCCTGCTGGGACTCATGCCCTACCTCCCTCTCCTCTCGGCAAATGTTTGCTGAATGGATGGATAAATCGATTTGTCCAGACTTAGCCCTCGGAATTCCAAGTTTCTCTGGTTAATTTTTGATTCATTGGCCCAAGCACGAAAGAGAACGTTAATCAGATGTTTTTCATGACTAGACACTTAAAATGTGATAAAGACATATGTAAACAAATGTAAGAAGGGGACTTTTAGGATGCTGAATTAACTTTAAAAACGCTTGGTGTCGTGTCGCATCTAACTGGTTCAGAGGAGTTACCATGAGTGGTTCAGGGGAAAGCAAAAGGAAGTGAACTTTGCACTGGTTCCAAAATTCTAACCTCCCTGAAACACGTCCTTAAACAGAATAAAACTTCACAGAAGAAGAGCTATGAAGACTTAGAATCTGACTATATTAAGCTTGACGTGATTTACATGAATCTATTTAAGAATAGTGCCAAGTGTTTGTTCAGAACACGTGCCCAATAATTCTTTTACTACAGGAAGTGAATTATAAATACATAGTCTTCCTAATAAGGACATAGATGTAAATTTAAGTTTTAAGCAACAAATATTTATAAGTTAAAACAATGCCTTATTTAGGACACAGCTGTCCACCAGAAATAAAAGACAAGCCACAAATGCAAACCACTGTCAATGTTAAGTTTGAATAGCCACATTAAGAAGAGTAAAAAGGAACAGATAAAATTAACTTTAATAATGTATTTTATTTATCTCAACATATCAAAATATTATAATTCCAACACATAGCCAATAATGAAGAATTACCATCACACGTTTTAATCTTTTTTTGGTGCTTGAACCCTAGTGTACGCTCTGCACCCACGGCACACCTCAGCTTGGACCAGGCGTCCTCCAAGCGCTCTATAGCCGCAAGTGGCTAGTGGCTGTTGTGTCGATCAGCACAGCTTCAGGCTAATTTTATGGCTATAATATAAAGCTGGGATGAAGCTTGATTATTTTATTTATAGAAGGGAAGTGAAGTCACTGGGAGGTGAACCATTGCTAATTTGGCACATTAATCATTGGTAGATACTACTGCTGACCTTATTAGAAGAATAATAGAGATCAAGTTCTCTTGGAAACCCACACCATGTATTCTGGATATTTTCCTTAAAAGCATGTGAATGCATTTTCAACTCTTCATTTACATGCACTTTTTACACATCCTCTGCTGTTTGGAGTACAGAAGTGAACTGGAAGACCCACGTGCTCTAACAAGCACGTATGTACTTGAAAGCATTCTCCCTTCAGTCTTCTCTAGAAAACTCCTGTTAGTTTAACCGCTGGCTAATGCAGATGAGCTTATGGCTCCAAACAGGCAAACACAGGAATTCTAAGCAGCTTACTACGGGGGCTACTAAAATGTATCCAGCCCAGTGAGAAACACAGATAGAGATGATGGTTCAGCTAATTTTGAAGGTTTGATCCTATTTGGTAAATTGATTTTCCACATGGTCTCATTTATTTCATAGATCGCCCCACCTCCCTTTAGCCCAAGGACTAAAGTAGAGAGGGAAGAGAAGTTAGGGATAGTGAAAAAGTGATGGATGGCCCAGAAGCTTCCAATGAGAGTGGTTACAGCGGATGGGGCGGCAAGTCAGTGGGAAGGAGGTGCTGTGAGCAGGGCTGCCTGGAAACGGAGACTGGAGAGAGTTTCTGGTGGTGCCACGGGGCGGAGGAAAAGGTTACTGGAAGTGAGGAGGTCAGAAACTAGGAGGCAGGGTAACGTTACGTCATCGGTGAGGAGGCTGAAGCTGCCCACAGGATGGCGGCGAGAGAGAAGGGGAAGCCTGTAAGCCAGACTTTTCTGCTCACGGACATCTGCCCGCTCCATGCACCACGTTTCTCAAACACAGGCTGATTCATTTCTTCTTCACTCATGTGAGGTCACAGTGCTGATATCCATTATCTCCCTTGCCTGTGCAAGCCGTAAGAACTAACAAGGCTGTCACACAGGACTCCCTAAACCCGCTCTGGGCATTTATACACAGAGCGCTTAGCGCTCCTGCCAAATGGCAAGTTACACATGGAGTGAAGGGGTCTCTCCTGGGATTCCAGGTGATTGCCACTCGCATTCATTCCCTCAGTGAACACTTCTTGAGCACTGTCTATGTGTTGAGCACAGTATGCTGGGGATTTTTTCCCTAAAATATCAGAAAAAGGGGGAATGTGTAACCATGAGACATTGTTCTTCCCTCTCCTGGCTGAGAGCTACCATCTCTAGGAATCTTTCTCCCTGTTCGCCATTCTTCTGCTTCCTTCCTTCTCCCTATTAAATAATGGAAAGATACATGTCATACCATTTTACAAGTGGCCAACTGGATCCACTGCTGGCCTAGAGATGACAGGGCCCCAGACCCCAGGGATCAGCTACTTCTTGACAGAACATAAACATAGTGTGCTGCTGGTGCAGTTCTGAGCACCCACACCTCAGGGTCCTTTACAGCACAGAGACCTCGTCAGAAGCGGGGGCAGCTGGCAAAGGGTGAGCATGGCAGGAAGAAAAGCTTCACGGTCATGGAGAAACATGGCAGAAGCAACTGACGTGGAGTGGCAGTCTCCATAAACTTGCCAGCCCCTCCTGACCCTGCTCACACTGCACCCTGATCTCGGACTTCCAGCCTCCAGAACTGTGAGGGATAAATTTCTGTTGTCAGGCCACCCAGTCTATGCTATTTTGTTATGGCAGCCTGAGCTGGCTAACGTACAGCTCCAACTTCACTCTGCTTTAAACCATTTGGGGCAATCAGAAAAGCTGCCGACACCCAGCAGTTCTTTCAGTATTCCTTTACGAACACTTACTTCAGATCGCGCTACATCCTCCAGCTCATTGAGAAAGGAAACGGAGGAGAAGGGCGTACCTGGTACGGGGCCACATTCCAGCAGAGCACAAAATCCATCTTTGTCGAAAACATAAAGTTGATTATTCTAAGTAGTACAGCTTTGAGGCCTACTGGACTTGTTTTCTTTTTAAGTTGAGTTATTTTTTGTAGAGTACCGGACTCTGTATGTGAGGCTCTGTTCAAGCTAAATTTCAGTTAAAATTTATTGCATTAAGCCCACGAGTTTCAAATTGAAGAAAATGAGAGGGAACAATGCTTAATGATGCAGATGACCTCCCGGGGCGTGATCGGCTCCATGTGAAGGGCACACAATGAATTGCTGGTCTGCCCCTGGCCGGGCACCCTCTCCCTCTGGTGAAGTTTGTCCAAGTTTCCAGGCCAGCCCCGTCGGGCAGGTTTAAGGCTGGCTGTTCCGTAGCCAGGTCGTGTGAGCGCACTGCTTTCAACCGGCAACAGCTTATCTTCTACGTGGCCAAAAGGGTTTGCGGTAGTAGGGAAAAGAATCAAATTCTAATTTACATCCCAACCTAGCCACAAATACACACAGAACATGTGGATCTCAAAGCTGAAGTGGGCTTAAAGGCCTCCAGAAACACTGGCTCTGGAGTCAGCTTCCTCTATTACTGATAAGGAGAACTGCAATTTCAAATCCATTCTGATTGCAGGATATCATCGTAAATAAAATTAACAAAGTTTTTAAAAAAGTCACAGCTTGGTTCCGTCACCACGGTTTGTGCTCAGGCAAACTGAGTCTGTCCGCCTTCAGACAGAAGAGCTTTCACGGTGCTCATGAGGACGCAACAAAGGAAGTCCCAGCCAGACCACCACTCACGCTATTCCCAGCTCCTCCCCTCGGAAGCAACAACGAAAGCGAAAGTACAATAAAACTATGCAATTTGAGGAATACAGTTTGTGTTCAAGGAATAATAAATACACCCACGCATCTCTAAAAGCTATGTGTTTTTGGAAGCCGGTCTGAACAGCTGAGAGAAACAACGTGCGTCACAGTTCTAGACGATGAGTCTGAAAGTGGTTAAGGCGACCAAAGGCAGGGGGAGAGAAGCAATCCGAGGAACGACCTGATTTTTATCTAACTGGGGTACACATTCACTCTGTGCCGACTCCGTAGTTAGGGGGAGTGGGTACAGCGGTGCCACAGAGGCCTGTGTCATCTACATTTTACAGCAGAGTCCACACCAAGTTGCATGCAGGCCACGTATTGAAATCCTGATCCAGTACGCACATCCAATGTCCTCACACACTGTGAGCACCGCTTCTCCTTCAACTTCAGACAGCCTCTGGAAGCCGCGCTGGGGGGCTGTGCATGTGCTGCCCACACAGGGGCCATCCGGTCACTACTGGGACGCCTCGGGGGGCTGAAAGGAGCAGGCAGCAATCTGCGCAGTCACCCTTATGCTGGCCTTGGAGACAGCCTTGTGCTCAGTAAGTGCTCAATCCTATCTGATAAACTCACCTTGGAGCGAGAAATTCCTTCAGAGATGAAGGGATTAAGGATAGACTTCATTCTTGCGCGGTATGCTATGACATTGTATTTTCCAAACCAAAAGTAGGGCATGTACTCAAAAACTTCACCCATACTTACGAGGACAAAACATTTGAGACTGCTTGTGCTCTGAGACCCGCCCCCACCCACCCCCCCACCCCCCACCGTTAGCGTCCTGTAGCCATCTCTGCCAAGCCCCTTTCACCAAATCAAGTGACCAGGTACAGGTCCCATGGACCAGAGGAGGACGTTACTGGGGACCATGATCCAAACCTACCACATCCCCAACGTGAGCTCACCATGATCACGGGCCTTTTTATTGATTCACTTCTTAAATTAGGAACTAAAAGGAATTGTCTGGAGGATGGAGGGGACGGAGCTGTTCCACCCGTATCCCTGAGGTTCTTTCTCTCACAGTTAAAGGGCTTCCCCGCCTCCTTCCTCAATATCTATTTACATGCTATAACCACTGTCATTAAATACACATGGCTTTATTACTGGCTAATTTTCTATACATTTGTCCTAACACCCAGTTTAAGTGAAAAAAAATCTGCATATGTCGGGGGTCCACACTAGGCTACCAGTGGGCCTCCAGTGCGCAGCACACACTCAGGTGTTGTACATTTTTGCTGTGCTTTAGGAAACCTTGGACCACAAGTGGCTGCTTTCTAGTAGTAGGTGTTCAATAGATTTTTATTGGAAAGATGGATGGGTAGATGCAAGGACTGATGGGACAGAACGCATCCAGGGGCCCTTGGGCTAAAAGAAAGACCGTCAGTTTGTTCCTGCAGCATTAGTTAGCTGAATTCCCTAAACTGAAAAAGAGGAATCACTTGGCAAACAAACAGAAGAGAATGTGCGAATCTGTGCCCTTGATCCTGGAGGAGAAGAGTTCGATCCGTCTCCCTGCCCTTGTTCCTGCTGAGCTTCCCCACCTCCCAAATAATGCCAAGTTCCTGGAATTCACCGACAGCTGGGCCGCCCTGTTACTCTCTCAGACCACAGATGCTCTCAGCTTGAATTCAAGCTGGCAGGTAGATGTCTACACTTCCACAAGGAGAGCACCCAGGATGTGAAGGTGCCGGGAGAAGCCTCATGAATCAGAACAATGATGATCCACTTCTTCTCCACTGCCCTTCCAGCACGGAGATTTCCTAGGAGGGTCCCAAACCCGAAGACAAGTTATCTCAGCTTGAGGTACATGGCTTAGCCATTGTAACAAGCTGGGCTGGCTGCACCACGTGAAATGTAGATAGCGGAAATGTTCTCCACCTCTTCCCATAAGGCAGGCACATTCAGTTTGAAAGAAAAGTCTCCAGTTACAAGTCATTCAGGGCTTCAATTAAATATCAATGGTCAAAGAAGGCCAAGAAAATGGATTCTTTGATTATTTAAGTTGGGAGTCCAAAAAGACCCCCCTGCAAGACGCACTGAAGCAGCACACTTGAGCGAGCGTGCGTGCATGTGTGTGTGTGCGCGTGTGCGTGTGTGTGTGCTGGGTGGGGGTGCAGTATCACTCCTCCAAGAGACGACTTACACCCTGGTGATCTAGAATCATTTAACTTTGACTGTAATGCTCTGCAAGCCTTCTGCCAGTGTCCCAGAGCATTTATCAAGGGTCTCTTGAGGGTGTGGTCCTACGCGTCTTCCTGGTAAGCACTGCTGTGTTAAAAGGTACAAAGGCACACAAGATGAAGCCCAGATACAACGAAGATGGACCTTCAAGAGCGCAGAGCTGGGAATTCCAGATGGTCTCAACCCCACGATAGGAGGAAAATCCCCAAACTAGAGCTCTCGGTCATTGAAAGACGAACGTGATTCCACAAGATGAACAAAAGAAGAGAGAGGCAGATGGGCTTAGCAATCTGTGACCACATTCACAGAGAGCCACTGGAGAGCCAAGACACGACCACGTGGCTCAGCAAAATGACAAATTTTGTTCGTTTTTAAGGTAATAATCAATGTTAGCGAAAGTACCGGACAAAGGCCTGCTCTGAGAGAGGGAGTGAAAACGGCTCAGCCCTCAGGAAAGAAACAGCACAATGTACAAGAGCCTTTAAAGGGCTTGTAAGTTTTGGCTCAGTGATTCTACTTCTAGGAATCTATCCTATGGAAATAATCAGAAAAACAATCAGATTTATTTACATGAATATTTGAACTTACCATGGAAAAAAAGAATGGAATTAACCAGAGAGAATGGCTGAGTCAATTATGACACACCCACATAGTACAATCTGATGCTGGCTTTGAAAATGGAAACCAAAGAACATCATGCCAAATTATCATAATATAATGCTAGGCAAAAAAGCAAGATATGCAACTATATACATTGTCTGATCTTAATTTTATATTAAAAATGACATATACACGCAAGACTGGAAGCTAATACATCAAAACGTCAACATTTAATGGAATCTTTGGAAGAACAGGATTATGGGAGATTTCTATTTTCTCCTTCAAAGTTTTCTAGGTTTTTTCAAACCTTCTGCATGAGCATGCGGTACATTTAAAATCAAAAGACTGCCATCAAAAGACATCAGAGCACTGTAGGAAATGAGGCAAATGCGATGGAAATTTTCTATGGCCTACGGGTAGCATCTCACCCAGTGTCCGTGATCGCCCCTGAACTCATGTTACAAGAAAATTCTTCTTATAATTCCAATCATCTCACCCCAAAGAGTAGATGAAGGAGGAAGAGGCAGAGAGGGGAAGAAGGAGAGAGAAAGGACAAGGCAGAAACTCTTTAGAGCAGAATTTTTCAATCCTGGGAGCACATGGGAATCACTGGTGGAGACTTTAAAAAAATCCCCATGCCTGGGCTCTGGCCCAGACTCACTGAATCAGAGTGTCTGGGAGCAGGGCCCTGGCGCTGGGGCTTCAGAAGGCCGGTCAGGGAATTCTAAGGTCCAGCAGGGCCTGGGCACCCAGGTGTCGAGACTAGTGGCTCTCCAACATCAGTATGCATTCAACTCACCCGGAAGTCTGATTAAAACACAGATCGCTGGGCTCCACCCTGGAGTTTCCAGTTATCAATCTGGGGCGGGCCCGAGACTCTGCATTTCTAACAAGTTCCCACATGATGATGGTGGTGGTGATGCTGGTGCGGGCGGGGACTACACTCTGAGAACCACCCATGGGGGGCAATAGCTTCTCGGACTTGCCCCGGTGACCCTGTTCCTCAACAAGTTCTCAGATAAATTTTAGTGACAAACCAGATTACTCTTTCTTCCCCTAAACACTGACTGGCAGGTTGTTTTCCAAAGAAGGCAAAGGGAAATCAGGAGAGAAAGGCAACGCGCATTCGCTGAGCAGCTGCAGGAGCCAGGCGCTGGGCTGGCCCTTCACGCTCTCCAGAGCTCACCTCACCTCCTGGGAGGGGCACAGCCACCTCTGTCGCAGGAGGACGAGACGGGAGACGCGGGAAACACGGTAATCTTCCAGGGACAGGCAGCGGGCAGGGGTGAGGCCGAGGTGCCACCAAGGCGCGTCACCAAGGCGCGTCACAAGCCCGAGTCCTCGCTTCCTTCCCTCTGAGAACAGATCCCCCTTGATGAAGTTAGAAGCTCCCCTGCCAGCAAACACGCTCCTGAAGAGACCCAACTTAGCACGGGGAAACACGGGAGCAAACGGACGAGGCCACCCTCCTGCGACTTTATTCTGACACTATCGGTACAGACGGAGAAGCCACGCGGTCCGCACAGGAAAACACTGCCCAGCCTGCCATCGGCACAGACTCAGACCTACTTCCACCGGCCCTGGCCTGTGTGTGCGTGCACGTGTGGGAGGAACGAGCCCACCAAACTCCATGCGCGTTTGGAACACGTTGAAGCCCCACCAGAGAGGGTTACGTGAAAACAGACACACTGCGAGTCAGAGGAAGCCAACGCCGAGCCCCGGGAGGCTGCCGCCGAAGACGAGGGGTCTCAGGACTTCGCCGTGTCACAGCCTCCCTCCCAAGGCATGGCTGGGTCGGCTCCGGGCCCATGCAGGACCACTCGCCCCCACCTTCTGTTCTGCCCCCATGTCACACCCAATGCCTGTGGAGGTGAGGCTTGTTTGGTTCCATTTTGGGATGATCAGGTTGAAGAAAATTATTCTTCTAACCTCTCTTTGCACAATCTTTCTTAAAGAGAAAACTCTGTGTTTGCTGTTACGACAAAAAAAGGGGAGAGGGAGGTGACTACCTTCAGCTCACTGAGGAGTCTTCACCTGTACAGGAGTCACCCTAGGTATTTTGTAGGAACCAGGGAGAACATTCTAGAAAGAAAACAGAATGGCCCATCAGCCCTACACTAGCCTAGAAATCTATTTATCAGTGTTCAAGTGACACAGATGCCACTCCTCAGATCGCTCCTTTGTGACCCCATGAAGCCCCCAAGCCCATCCCTCCAGCTCCAAGCCTTTTCCAGAACAAGGATCTCAGAACCCCAGGCTCTCTAAGATTCATCGGCTGCATCCTGCCCCAGAAAGTGCCCAGGGCCGACCCACAACCAGACCCTCCTTCTGGGGCTGAGACTTGGTCCATTTTTCTGTTCTCGCTGTAGTTACTGCTGTCAATCTCTTCGCCTGGCTCAAAACACAAATGCAGACGTCACCAGGGAGCTGGAGACGGCACCGGGGAGCCGCTATGAGTCTCCCAGGCTCGCCTTCTGCCCTTAGCTTTGATTATCCTCAGCAACTTCCTCCTTATATCTGCAATCCGCATCTGCCCTAATTAATTAAGTCATAATCAATGGAATAACATCTATAATGTCCAGCGTGGCTCCTCTTAGAGGAATGCTTACAAGATCCAGCAGGATCCTAAGTCTCCTGGCTCAGAAGCATCCATCTGAAACATCTGGACCTAACGCAAACATTACCTGGGTTTGAAAATGACGCTAAGACCCTAGTAAGGCACCGACAGTGGTCTACTCCAATATTTGATCTTTCTTTTGTCTTAAGTTCTAGAATTACCAACTTTTTGTTGAGAATTGGGCCACTTGATATAAAGACTACGTTTCCTAGCCTTCTTGTGGCCATGTAAGTATCTAGCTGTGGCCATGTAACTATGTTCTGGCTGACAGGATGTAAGCAGAAGTGTTATGTGTACCATCCAAGGAATGTCCTTCATGGGAAAGGGTATGCCTTCTTCCTCCCTTCTCCCTCCTTGTGGGATGGAATGAAGACATGACAGCTGGAGCACAAGCAGCCATACTGGACCATGAAGTGAAAGTCACATGCTTAGGATGGCAGAGTGACATCACAAAAGGAGGCAAAATCCTTGATACCACAGAGCTGCCACACTAGCTCTGGACTCCTACATGATATAGAAATAAACCGCTATTTTCTTGAAGCCATTATTATTTTGGGTTTTCTGCCACAAGCAGCCAAAACTAATCCCAACAAACATTCATTAACGAAAGTGCTTCTAAACAAACCTTCAAAACCCCAAATGAGGGGGCTGGCTCCAGGGCCCCAGTGGTTAAGTTTGAGCACTCCACTTGGGTGGCCCGGGGTTTCGTCAGTACAGATCCTGGGCGGGGACATAGGACCACTCGTCAGGCCATGTTGAGGTGGTGTCCCTCATGCCACAACTAGAAAGACCTGCAACTAAGATATACAACCATGGGGGGCGGAGATTGGGGACATAAAGCAGAAAAAAAAACCGGCAACAGTTAAAAAAAAAACAGCCCCAAATGACGCAGCGTCAGCTTGGATTAGAAGCACAGAGATCAGAGGCATGAAGTGAGTCCTGCAAGGCCATTTTGTAGAGCGTGTTAAATTCCTAGACACTCAGAAGCCCGGAGCTGTGCAGGGGTGACTAGAAGGCCAGAGGACGCTGACACAGGCGCTGGCTGCACTTCCAGAGTCTGGGTCCTCCCCAGGGGCACGCACCACGCAGCGGCCACGTGGGGCGACCCCGGCACCACCGCCGCCTCCGTAGACGCACCGGCCTCCTCGGAGACAGGATCCCGCGCCCCAGACTACCCCCACCCCACCCGTCACCTTCGGATGCTGTGAGGGCGAGCGGCCGAGGGTTGAACTGGCGTGTCCCCGGCTACGGGGCTCAGCGTGGCCCTCCGGGCCGGAGGAGCGTTACCATCGCGCCACCTGTGAGGGACGCGGGGCCGTGGGCAGGGGCTGCTGGGCCGCAGCAGGGGGCTCAGCCCTCGGGCGGGCGCGCGGGTTCACAGGGAGGGACGCAGCCGGTCAGCGCCGGAGGGCCGTCCCCGCGGGCCCGTCTGCTCGTCCTGTAAAAGCGAGGCTGCCGTCTTAAGAACCAGCGTCCAGGAGGCAGGAGGGAACCTCCCCGGGACGCCCCCGCGACAGGCTGCAGCCTGACATCGAACTCGCCGCCCCGCGGCCCGTGGGCCCTCCCGCTCCGCAGACGTGCAGACTCGCGGCCCAGGCCTGTGAATGGGCGTCTGCGCGCCAGCAAGACCCGGGACTGTGTGCACACTGACGCTGGGTGCGGCCTTACATCCACGAAGTGACCACTCCAAGGAGAACACAGCAGAGTCAGCCATTGTCCTGGGACCCAATCGAAATACTTGCTTTTCATTTTGCTTCATTTTTAAAATAAAAACCACTCATTGTAAGGATTAAAAGTGATAATACTTACAAAGGGCATGGTACAGTGTGAAAGGTCAATCAATGCTAGCTTTGTTTTTGCTACTACTGTTGTTGTTATGAGCTGCTATATTCATTGGTCTAGCTTTACCAAAACTCAAGAGACCCAATGGGGGAATAGGAATTTCGAATTCTGAAGCCACTTTTCACTTGTGACACTTTATTCCCAACCCCTGGCACAACCACATTCTCCTGATGAACAGAGGAGCTCAAAATCTCGGTCTCGACAGAGAAAGAAAATACGACGCCCTCGGACTCAGAGTCATCAACCAAAGTGCTGGCTCAAGCCAACGGCAAAGCCAATTCTTCGGCCCTGTCAGGAACAAAGAGTCTTCTAGCTCCTAAGTCACCACTCACGGAGCTAGAGTGATGTCACCTGCGTGTGACAGAAGAATCAAGGGACTGCCCTTATCCACCTTTAATGCGGAATGCCCCGGATTCTCACGATGGCATGCACCCACTGCCTGCGGATAACTCAACAGTGGGTAAATGCTCTTTAAATGGATTTAACCAAAGCTGAACTGCTGGCAAGCAGTTGGGCCAGCACACAGTACAAGCATCAATTTGTGTCACTGGGGCTTTGCAGAGGCAGACGGAGTGGGGGAACCAGACTCTCTCTCTGCCCTCTTCAGTCTCCTCCTTCTGCTTGACATCTGGTCTCTTGGGGGGCTTAGGGCCTGGACTCTTGGTCTTTTCCCTAAAAGCCAGGTCCCCACGTTGCCACGTTCCTCTCATTTGTAAGCGCCAGGAGAAACCACTCCGTAGATTAGAATTTCACACGCAAATGCCCGCAATAGTTCAGACATTTGCTCCCAGGTTCCCAGCAATGCTGACTTTGCAAAGAGTGAAGCAGAGCAAGCAGAAGCCTGGGGTCTCCCATCTTCTCCCCAGGTAATAGCTTTTGTTCCCAAAGCACAACTAAGTCACTGTTCGCTTTTTCTGTGTGTGTGCCGAATACACAATGCCTTCCATTCTCAGGGACTAAAGAAAACAGGCGTTGGCATGAGGTGTCCACATTTTCCTTAATGAACTGAACAGCACAACCCGAAATTCAAGTGCTAAACTTTCAACAGCAAACAAAAAGCTTGTGTTCCAGGCCAGCTCACTGAAAGGCCGGCTCACTGAAACCAAGTGACTTTTCTCTCAGCTTGAGCCCTGGGAGTTTACTTACTTATTCTTTTCTTATCAGCACGGTTAAGGGTCAGTTCCACATGTAAGCAAAGAAAACAAATTGTGCATATGACACTTTGGACGAAAAAAGAAAATCCCTGAGACTCATACCCAGCACCCTATGTGTTCCTGAATGGTTTCTCTTCCTTCTGTCCCCGAAATCTGGGGAATCAGGCATTTTGGACATTTAAATAGGAAATTCAGTCTTTGGAATTAAAATCTCCCAAACGGCTGCCATAAATGATGACGCTTTTCCATCAAGAAATCCGTGAGAAGTGGGCGTGTGAGGCTGGCTCTGCCCTCCCCGCACACAAGTTCTCTGATTGTAGGTGTCACGATAGCCCAGCAACGGAAAGCCTGTATCACTTATCCTCGTGCAATAAGCCATTTATTCACATAACAAAATAATAAAAAGGATGGGAAAGAGCAAGGCTCTTGGGTAATATTCTTGGAGTTAAAGCAAAGTGTTTGACAATGTATAAAAAGACACTTATGGTAGATTTACATCAAAGCCATTTTGAGATGTAATAAAATTAGTTCCCCAAACATGTTTTCTGCATTTTTCTGACAACTTGCAGTATCTCTCAGTGTTAATGATCAGACAAGGCTGGAATCAGGAGGGAAGTTTCTGGTAGACGGAGAGGCCTACAGTCAGAATGAAGTCTGCCTCCTGCAGACAGATACAGGACGGAAAACGGGGTCAGGAGTCCACGCAGGCTGAGGAGGTCCAAGATCTGCAGTGTTCATACCTTCTCTTTCCTGGACCACGGCCGGCAGAAACTCTTCTCTTATCACAAAGTAACAATAAAAAAGATATGAACAAGTGGCTCAGCTATGCAAATACCAGCACTAAAAGTCCAAAGCAAACGCCAAGATGAGGAGTTTGAGAATCAGATGCGGGAGAAACAGTTTTGTTTCATAAGCTTTTCTCACCCCTTCAGACCCAGAATCACAAATATTATATTGCCAGGAATAAAATCATGACATTCAGAGGTCTCGAACTTGTATTTTAGAGTGATTTCTTTAATCCAAAGAGAATAAGTACAACTTAATTTAACATACTGGTCCAGGTTGTTTTCTGGAGTCTTAAAAAGAACAAGCCAGGAGACAAATAGCTCTCGGTCTGCATTTACAGCGGTTTGGCACCGTTTCTATAAACCAGCACTCCAGGCAGGAAGCACGGACACAAGATCAGTGCACTGGAAGACCTCTCGTTGGGAAAGCCTCCGAACACACCCAGCCTGATCCAGTCCTTGCCTGGCCCCTTGCAAAACGTAGCCTGCCCCACCACTCCCCAGCAGTGAAGAGCTAGGCAGTCACAGCTTTTGCACCCTAACTGACATCTGTTTCGGGAAATCTTTTTTCCCCTCAAGAGCTTGCCAAAGGTGGGACACTAAAGTATTTCTATTTATTTGTTACAAACAGCACGTCTGTGTGCACACCCACTCTGGGGCACAGGGAGGGCAGCTCACGACCTAAGCCATGGATCACCCAGGGCGAGACTGGAGGTGGGGCCTTTAAAAATTTAGACCCCAGGCATCCCTGAGGCGCTGATTCAGAGGGCGGGACAGGGGCAGCAATCCACGTGTTAACAAGCTCCCCAGGTGCTCTGACACGTGTGAGGTCTGAAACTCACACCTGGAGGAGCGATTCTCAACCAGAGTCACTGGGAGCTGTGTGACTGCAGGTGCCCAGACCAGAGCCGGACCCGTTAAATCCGAATCTCTACGGCTGAGCCCAAAGACAGAGGGTTTTCAAAGCTCCCAGGAGATTCCCCCAGAGGCCCTGGCCGGGAACTAGCGAGGCTAAAGCAAACTGGGGCACTTACACAAAAACAAGCACGGCCTAACGGGCCTCCTCCATCTAGAGAAACCTTTCAAAGTATTTTTTATTCACTCCTGCCAGGCTGACACTTCCTTTCAGGAGCTGATTCTATAGTCCTCGAAAACTGCGTTCTCAGTATGAAGCCTGGTCGTTGCATTAGCCGCTGCGCAGCCCAGGACCACGCTGAGTCCTTTCCTGTGGAGGGCGCCTCCTTCAAATGCCGGGCAGAGATGACTAACAACTGCAACTGAGAAGTGGACCTGTTTTGTAACAGCCCCCAAACTATAAACTACAGCTCAGATAGCCCTTTACGCACTTCTCATGGATTTTTAGAAAGTGATTTTCTAATGACTTCATCACCCACGGTACACTTTTTAGCCTCCCTTCTATATCCTGGCGGCTGCCATGTTGTAGGGCTCAGACCCCTGTGCAGACAGGACGGGGAAACACGGTTAAGCTGCAAGGCGATGCCACGCAGACTGCATCTCATTTTCCCACTCTTTTTAGCCAAGGTTTGTTGAGGCGAGGAGACCCAGAGCTGGCACAAGCTGCCACAGATGAAAAACATCTCCCCCACAAACTGCCTTAATTAGAAACTAAATGCCTTCAACAAACTCTTAAAAGGCAAGTCCCCTCAAAAGAAGCAAGCTTCATTTGCTAGGGAGTGTTACATTAACTCACCGATCAAACTGGAGGGCCGTGCAGATGATTTCTGTTTGAGCCACACAGTGTGTTGAAAAGAACTGAATCCAGTGTCAATATTTTAAAGCTCTACTTCTCAGCATTGCTAGACTTGGAAAAGCCGGCAGCACGGGCCCACATCCCCACATACGACGAGCACACGGTGAATAATGCTGTCCCCTTTGGATGGTCCTGTGCTCTGCAGCTGACCACAGGCCTCACTGCTCCCTAGTGCCTTGTGCCTGGTCTGCTTCACACATCGCTGCTACTTGCAGACCCCTGCAGATATTGGAGTTTGCAAACTCTTCTTTAAGCAATGACTCACCCCAAAGGGGCAGAACTGGTGACAGAATTTGAAAGCACATTTTCGGTCTTCTACTCACTGGCCACGAGACCCTGGATGGTCACTATCTCCTCCTCAGATGAAGCCTGAGTTTCTGTAGCATTACTATTCGTATTGAACGGTGACAGCTTCTTGGGGTGTCTGTGAGTGTTAAAAGGAAGTGAATGCGAATATGAAAGTGTTTGGAAATGATAAAGCAGCATGTTGTCAATCAGTTCAAGCCTGCTGCTCAGAACACCCACGTCCTGCTTGGACCAGAACACCGTGGCAGGCGCTATGGGTGGGACTGGACTCACGAATTAATGAGAAGGCAACCTGGGGCATGTAGGTGTTAGCCCCACAAGGGCAGAGACTGCAACCCCAGCACCTGGAAGAGTACAATCCTGCCAGGGCTCCCACCATGGCAAGCCCACCAGTGGAAACCAAGAGGATGCCAGTTCTTGAGCTCCAACAGACAGACTAGTTTGGGAGGCTGCAAAATGCTCTCTCATAGCTGCGCCTCCTAACTCCCCCAGTACTTCCGGTCCGACTCAGCATCTCTAACTGAGACCGGAGTCTCCTGATCACACCTGGTCTTTCTCCAAAAGGAAGAAACACAGGAGGAAGGAAAGACACGGAGGAGCTGAGAAGACAGTCACTGATTCCTTCCCCGCCCCCCAGAGACCTTATCTTTCCCTACATTATCAGTTTAGTAGGTTACTTGAATTTTGGCAGGATTTCCCTTTTCCAGGGCTTATCAACGAGTCTGGAGGAGATAGCAGATGGCTGGCTACCCAACTAGTTTGAGTACATATTCAAGAAAGTAATCGGCTACAGACTGACTTGGTACCAGCAACCATGGGAGGAGGCACCGAGTATGTCTAAAGTCCATCACATCCCCTCAACTTGCCTTCACTTGCTTTGCCACTAGTAGGAGTATATTTTAAATTCATATACTTTGTTCTGGAAGGAACTCTAGACTTCATAAGTAGTCCATCTATGTCTTGAGATGAACTACCAGCATGAATTCTAGGGCATTTCTCTTTGTGTTGGTAAACTTTCATCCATCAGCTCTCTTGCTATATTGCTTTCCAACCAGCCACCAAAATGCACAGGTGTCTTTCCAACATACATACTGTACACTTCTAAGTGTGCATGCTCTCTCCATACTGACCGGATCTGTCCCGGAAGAAGAACACGGTCAGATACCCGACTGAAATCCTCTGTTCACCATGACCACATTTCTCTGTTCCAGCAGCCCAGTGATCTCTTCAGACAAGAAAATAAGGTTAGCCTGACATGACCAGCTCCCTAGTGTGCACTGCTCTCCTTTCATCCTTCTAAGCACAACCAATGTGCCTATACTATCCTTGTTCTTGTTCAGGACATAGGTCCACAAAGATTTTTTTTGTTCTGTTTCTCTATTTAGTATTTGCCACCATCAGCCAGGTATGGTCTAGGCTAGATCTGCAGTCAACAGTACTTATATAATCAACTCTCTCCACCTTAGTTTTGGTAGAGCCTTTAAAAATCTGAGCTTATTTAGAACATTACTTTCCCAATAAATATTTACCTCCTTCTACCATTTCTCTTCAGTTGGAGCACCCTTAAAATGATCAGGCTCACTTTACTAGTCGTAGTCTGTACTCTGGCCATGGGCACTACTGTCAAGACTCATCCCCATTATCTTTCTCCAAGAACCTGAGGACCTATGTTACTACCGGTCGTCATTCTTAGGCACTTGGACTATCTGCTGTGGCCCTGCTTCTCAAAGTATGGACTGTGCAAGGTCATTAGAAGTGCAGACTCTCAGGCCCCTCTCCAGATCTCCTGAATCAGAACCTGCATTTTAACAAGATCCCAGGTGATTCGCATGCACGTTATTAAGTTTGAGAAGCACTGCTGTACGGTACTGGGTTATATCCAGGACTTGACAGCCGTGTCCTGACTCCCAGTGCAGCTCTCCCGCTCCCATGGGAGTTATTCTCCAAGCCTCATCACCCAACAGACCGCCACATCCACTGTGTGACAGGATCTCAGTAGGGCCCAAGAGTCCGTGGAAAAGAGGAAACAGCCTCTTTCCCCAGGAGCTCAGCGTCCCATGGGGGACACTAACCTGTCAACAAAGAACCACAGGGCAAGGGGGAAGTGCCAATAACAGAGATGTGTATCGAGGCTCCAGGGAGAATCAGGAGAGGCACCAGGGTCTTGAAGACAGGGTGAGAAGTTCCAAGGAGGGGAAGGAGAGGCAGGCATTCTAGACTGAAGGGATAACATGTCCAGAAGGTGTCAAAAATCACGTCATATTGGGAAATGGCGAGGAGGTTGGTGTGGCTGTCACAGAAGGCAAGTGCAGGGACTGAGCAACGGTCAACCACTAGGCGCAAAAACCACCCCAAATTCAGTGGCCCAATTAACAGTCATTGGTTTGTTCACAATTCTGAGGCTTGGGCAATGGGCTGGGCTCAGCTGGGCAGGTCGCCCACTCCCCGTGGTGTTGGCCAGATTCATTCACATGTCTGCGGTCTGGCGGCTGGCTGAGCTGGCTGGTCCGACGGCCTCGCTCCCAGACTGGTGGTGTGTGCTGATTGTCAGCTAGGCCTCTTGCTCCACATGCCTCTCTCTCATCCTCCAGGAAGCGACCCAAAGCATCTTTACATGACAGGGAAGTGTTCCAAGAGACCAAGGCCTAGCCTTGGAAGTCACACAACATCCCCTCTGGAGGACTCTGCTGGTCAGAACAAGTCACAACGCCAGCCCCGATTCAAGGCGAGGGGAAGAACGGCAAAGCCAAACTGCCGAGGGGAGTGGCACAGGGAAGTTCCTTGGGGACCGTAAATATTACAAGTCACCCCAGAGTGGAACGAGATATGATTAGTGCACGTGTTCACACTTCATCTGTGAGCCCCTTAAATTCAAAAGCATTCGAGGAGCTTAAAATCCTATTTACCTTTGTCCCCCCAGCTGCAACCCGCATGGTTCTTTCCACACAGTGTGTGGTCAACAAATTCATGTGGATTAATTAAATTCTCACAAATGCATATGCTTACAAACTTAGGAACTGGAGTTTACTAGGACATGCCCGAAGGAACAGTTAATAAAGGATAAAAAGTCTCTTTTGCTTACAAAAAACTTCAAGAAGACAGAATAAGAACATGATCATTTCACAAAGCCTATCTGCCCTGAAATTTACCAGTAGCAAACCTCCTGGCAGATTGTCACTCTCCTTCCGTTTTCCAGCCTTCACTCCAAACCCCACCATTCGTCTTGAAGGAAGAGAAAAAGTTAAGAGGGCAGCACTTGCTTTCAGCCCCATAACAAAACAGAGCAAGTCATCACGTGTGGGCAGAGTCCTCTTTAAATTACTCTTTAAGCTCAATATACAGCAAACTGTCTTCTCTGCAACAGCCGCAGACGGCTGTTTCAATCTGTCTTCCTAATCTGGGCGGTTGACATGCTATCATTTTATGAGCTAGACTTGGCAAGATTTATTTCCTTCTGGACATTGTGCCCAAGATCAAGCAAAATAGTATGGGAAGAGGTTACATGGGCGATCTCAACTTTCTTCAAGTAAAAACAAAGTAGGGACTTGAGTTAGCAAATGACCCAGTTCCTGACCCTTTTTCTGTAAAAATATAACTCTTTATTAAAACAACTACTGTGGCACTGCTATCCATCACTACTTCAAGGTCCTTTCCTTTCAGCATTTGGTAGGAGGGTTAGGTGTGGCCATGTGACTTGTCCAGCAAAATGTGAGTCGAAGCACTTGTGTTGGTTCCAGAGGAAAGCTTCAAGGGCCAGGCCTCCATTTGCCACATCCTCCTCCCTCACCAACGTGACTGCAACTTTCCAGACAGTAGGGCCTCATTAGCCCTGGTCCTGGAGTTAGGAGGTGTGAGACAGAGCTCCCGCTGACTCACACTGGCCACGGGGTTGTTTGTTACAGCGGCATCTCTCTGCCCATCCTAACTTAATAACTACCATCAACAGACAACTATCTTTAAGTGCTGGGTTGAAGGAAAGGATAGCCCATGTTAAGCAAGATGGCTCCTGGTTTTAGAGCAGTTTAAATGCCAGTAGCTACGCTGCTCCCCGCTTCCCTCCGGCTAATCACTCCTATTTCTCTCTTCTTGCTTGCCTGGAGTTTAGGACACTGCTCTGTTTCCTTTCTTCACAGGAAACCCACAGAAGTTACCTGGTTAAGGGAGAGAGCCTGGGGTAGGTGTCAAGTTCCGTATCTGCCACAGACCTTTCCCTGACTCCCTGAGAGCCATCCCCAAGTCCGGATCATGGGACCAGACGACATTTGCATTGCTCATGGGGGCCACCTCATTCACAATCCTGACCCTTAGGGGCAAAGAGGGAGGCGCTTGCCTAGAGTACACAGCAAACCCAGGTGTAAAACCCAGGCCGTCTTCCTGGGCTCATTCCCGGCCCAAGGCCTGCAGCCCAGACTGTGCCCAACACTAGTGCATGCACTGTGTGGAACTACTTCCTGTTGCCTGTTCTTTCCCCTGGACTCTGAACTTACCTTTTCTGCCTCTGGACAACTGGTCTGAGGGCTCCTGGGCCTGAGTTTCCTCTGCTGCCCCATGAGGTTTCTTTTCCCTGGTCCCACAGCTACGTCTCCCCAAAGGCCAGCTCTGGGATGCCCAAAGCCTGTAACTTCTGCTTATAGCGACTGAGAAACGAAACCGCGACCAGATTCTCTGGCACTCCCACGGAGCCCTGAGAGGCAGGGCTGGGCCCCTGACCACCCCAGCTGCCACTTCACTCCTCTCAGGAGCCAGGACTCGCTGCAGTCCCTTACTGCCCCACGGTGAAGTCAGAGGAGTCAAGGTCCACGTCTGCCCAGACCCCTGCGAGGGTATCTGCGCCACTGTGGCCCCTGCAAACAAGCGTAGTAACTCTCCTATGCTTTCTCCTGAAGGCCTCACACTGTGAATAGTGTCTTTATCAAACACACTTTGATAAACTATCATCCGAAAGAGACTTCTTTAAGGGGCCAGCTCTTTTTTTCCCCTTTCTCATTTTAAAACATTTAAATAGAAGAATTTTAAAACAGACCCGTGCGGAGGAGTCCTCATACACAGGCAGCCACTTTCTCCCACACTTCTCCATGACCAGACACACAAAGAAACGGAGACCAGAAAGAGATATGGCACACCCTTTCCTCTATTTTTGGAAGAATTCAGAGCCCACACCCACAAAGGGAAATTGGCATGCTCTAGCAGCAAAAAAGGCAGTCGGATGCCGTTGGCATCAAGGCAGGCCATTTGCAAGGAGTCTGTGCCCCGAGTTCTTGGAGCTGTCGCCTGAACCCAGGAGAGCGCACACTGCAGACCGCCCCGTGAATGTGGCGCTGCTGGCTGCCAGCCTGTGTCCACCCACTCCCGTCTTCCCATCAGAATCCAATTTCACTCAGGGCAGCAACACTGGATGATGAGACGTGAACGAGCCCAGGTGGCAATTGCAGGGAGGCCCGTCACAGGGCCAGTGAGGCAGGCGCCCACCGCCTTTGCCCTTCCTGCTTCCCCTTCTCTTGCCTGAACCATAGGCGTGGCAGATGGACCCCTGGTGTCACTCACAGATGACAGTGACTCCTAAGGATGGCAGGGCAGAAACCCAGGAAGAGCCTGAGTTTCCAGTGGCAGCAAGGGGCCACCATGTCACCAGAGGCCACCTACCTCCCCACTTTTGTAGAAGAGAACAATTGACCTTTAATTTGTCTAAACTACCGCCACTCAGTGTACTCAGACATTACCCACATGCCATGCCTATCCAACCTACCATCCAAACAGGGTCATCCCCTCGGCAGGCAGGGGAATTTCCGTTTTGTGTGGAAAGTCAATGACCCAGAGAAATTAAAAATCAATGGAAGGTTTCATTAGACTAAAATCCACTCTAGCTAAACATATTTGGTACATTTTGGGGTGATGATGGGGGAGAGCATAAAGGTTCAACTCTTGCTGCTCTTAAAATATAAGCACAAACTGCTCTTCAGCTAATATAATAATTATCTAGATATTTTAATTACATATCACATTTTGGGGAAAACGGGAGGGAAAGGAAGAAAAGATAGAAGGGAGCCCACTGTCCATCAGTGTGGATGAATGAATAAAGAAAATGCGGCATAAACATACAATGGAATATTATTCAGCCTTAAAAAAAGAAGGGAATCCTGTCACATGCTACGACTTAGATGAACCTCAAGGACATTATGCTACGTGAAATAAGCCAGTCACAAAAGAACAAATGCGGTACCATTCCACCCATATAAGGTATCTAAAGTAGTCACAATCATAGAAATAGAAATAGAAAGGTGGGTTGCCAAGGGCTGGGGGAGGGGAGGAGGGGAAATTAGTATTTAATCGGTATGGAGTTTCAGTTTTGCAAGATGAAAAGTTCTGGAGATCTGTTGTACAACAATGTGCATTACTTAACATTACTGAACTGCACGCTTAAAAATGTTTAAGATGGTAAATTTAATGCCATGTGTTGTAACTACAATTAAAAATAATATAAAAATTTTAAAAGACAGAAGAACAAAGGAGGGAAGAGGAGAGTAGAGACATAAAGCAAGGGGGGAGACAGAAACAGAGGGAGGCAGAGGGAGAGCGAGGCGTGTGGGGACACAGTAGGAGGCTCTCTGAGGTGCAGGTACCCGAGTGTGATCACACTGGGTCACACTTGGGCTGCAGACGTCACACACCCAAGACTGCTCCAGACATTGCCCTGCTTCCTGGCTCCCACTCACAGACAAGCACGGAGTGCGCTGCGTGCAGACAGGGGTTGTGACGGCCTCTGTACCAGCTGAACTGCCTAGGACCCCGAGGGTCTCAAAAAAGGATCTTTTAAATCAATCAACCAACGAATAGCGCCAATCAAGTCAAAGGCCGCCAGCGGTGGCCAGCCTCCCACACCCTGCTTTAGAGAGCTTCCGAGGAGGGCCCACAGCTGTGCGCAGGCACAGAGCAGGCCTAGCACTGTCCCGCACACAGCCATTTGCCACAGATGGCTACCAAAATTGAACTTAAAGCAACGAAAATTAACGAACATGAAAAATTCAGTTCCTCAAAAGCATGAGTCACATTTCACATGGTCAACAGCCACGCGTGGCTACTGGCCACCACAGAACATCCCTATAATTGCTGAAAGTCCTATTGCACTGCATTGTGTGGACTCCACACTGTATACTCTGACGGAAAGAAGCCTTCCTGGGCCCTGGGAGCTGGGGGAGTACTAGTGATGACATGCAGCTTCTCTGCCTCAGTTTCCTCATTTGTAAAATGAGCATAGCATTAACACCTAGCTTACAGGCTTGTTAAGAGGAGCAATGAGATCATCCGTGTAAAGCACACACGTCTGGCACACGGTAAGGGCTCAGTGAATGCTAGCTATTCTTTGGGGGGGAAGGAGGGAGAGGAGGGTGCAGTTGGAGCATGAATGCACACAAATGCGAGTACATGTGTGATTCCTGGCAGAGAGACTGCAATTCGCTCCTCTCTGCACCGCCATCCGACCTCCCCAGCCCCAGAGAGTGTAGAAGGTTCTGATTAAACAACCGAAATGGACAGTACCTCTCACACAGCCCACTAGGTAGGTATCAGGCACTGTGCCCAGGCTTGGCGTGGTCTGGTCTCCCTTCTCCATGAGCCTAACAGGAGTCCACCCACAGGGACCATGGGATGGGGATCACGTACGAGAGCCTGCATAGGTGGGTACAGCCCGGAGCAGACTCTGAGCCCCCACATGGCCTTGGCAGGCTGTTCCAGGAGGCAAATAAGGGATCCAGAGGGAAACTGCTGCCCATGCCAAGAGAAACCCTCAATCACAGCCCTACCCTGTGGTGACCCTGCAGTCACGCACGGCAGAAACAAACCCAGGGATCAGTTCGTCCCCCGGAATCGCTCATGTCCCTCAAAAGGGATATTTACACACAATGACTGTCCGCACCTTGCAAATCTAATAGACCGCTACACACATGCATATCTGTGTGTGTGGACATATCCACGTGTGTATTTATGTGCGGATATATTTGTGAGTGTATTTGTGTGAACACAGACACGTGTAGAGCATATCATCAAGCAATTCCAAGATCCTTTACTCATCTAAGATTTTTCATGATTAAAATATATCCCTTAATTTCTTTTTTATGCTGGCTTTATTTATTTTCTCCCGTTGGTCTGTGGGTTTATCCTGGATTTGAAATGCCACCCAATGGACTGTTCATGACAAAGGGCGTGACTCACTGTGTTTGGTATCTTCCCGGGATGCTTCAGGGAGGGTGCAGACAGGCCACGAGACCCACTGTACAGATAGGACGGCAGCCACGGGAGATCCTGTGACCATGATCCGAAACCAGACAGACCGCCCGCCTCCTGTGCATGGTTTCCAAGGGGCGGGGAGACGATGGGATGCATGACAAGCTAACTAATGCTTATCACGTTGGGCTCTTCCTTTTAATGATTCTGATCATTCAAATTAAAGATTGATTATGGTTGGGAAAGTGAAAGAAAGAAAGAAAACACTCAAAGGATCGCTAACTGACTTATCCAAATGACACACTTGGCTAAAGGACTAGTATTTTTAAAAACTCAATACATTTTTATTTTAATGGATTGCTTCTTGATGAGTAATGTTTTAGGTAATAAGAGAGGGAGATAGAAAAAAATCTTCTAGAACTTTGTCTCCAAGGTCATTTGTCAGTAACAGCTATGGACAGTTGTTATTTTAAATTTATAATGTCTTAGTCTGCATGGCTTTAGAGCTCACAAAAGGGGATTCTTTACGTCCCAGCAAGAAAACTGTAATTTTCTTCAGGACACCAAGGCTCCGCATTGGGAAGGACAGGAAGGCGGAGGATGCAGCTAGCAGGGAGCCGGCCGGGATGGGAACAAGCGTCCTCCCCTGAGCCATGCGGCAGAGGCAGGAGCCTCTGTTCCCCAGGGTGCCCCGCGCAGGCGGGGCTGCCAGGTAGCGCTTGCTTTGAACAAGGGACTCTGAGACCAGAGAGGCTTGCAAACCATGGCCTCCCCAAGCCAGACGCTGGGCCCCGAGAAGGCACCCTGCTGAGGGGGTGCTGCCCCTCCTGGGCACAGCAGCCCCGGGGAAGTACGAGAGCAGAGGGGACTCCTCCTTCCTCCTTCCTGCCCCCTGGGACAGGTGAGCAGCTGGAGGCCAGAGGGGAGAGGCTGAAGGTCACCCTCCACCTCTCTTCGCGCCCCGCCTGCCCCAGTGGCTGGCCCGGCTCTCACGGCACACCGACTGAGGAGCCCAGACCAAATCCACAGGCCCTACCTTTGTGACTCGGCCCCACTCAGCCTGGCGGGGCAAGTCACTTCTGTTCCTACTCCCTTATTGAGGGCAACGACAGGAAAAGCACTTCCTGCTGCTGTGGAGATGGGCTGAAAAGCCACACAGGCCTGGGCTGGAAGCCAAGCTCCATGTCCTAAATATCCTGGCCTGGAGCAAACGACTTCACCCCAAACTGCCTTCTGATTTTGAGTCCCACATCCAAAAATGATGAGTCCCAGTGACCAAGATGAGGATGCAAATAAACAGCTCCTCATCTGCTCCTCAGCAGTAATTACGATGGCCACATTCACTCTCCGAATCTTCCTTCATAGCACCTAATTTTCTCATTTGTCCTTTTAAGAATAATAGCTCCCGCAGTGGCAGCATGTGGCCAGCTCCATTCCCTTAAATAATAATTCTCCAGGCATTGTTTAGTCGTGTTGACATGGAACTCACCTACCTTTTAGTTAGCCAGTAATTTTTTTTTTAAAGATTGGCAACAGACGTTAGCTCAGGTGCCAATCTTCTTCTTTTCCCCAAAACCCCCTAGTACACAGCTGTATATTGTTAGTTGTGGGTCCTTCCAGTTGTGGCATGTGGGACGCCGCCTCAGCGTGGCCTGATGAGCAGTGCCGGGTCTGTGTCCAGGATCCGAACCGGAGAAACCCTGGGCCGCCGAAGCGGAGCTCGTGAACTTAACCACCCGGCCATGGGACCTAGACCACGGCCCTAGCCAGTAACTTTTTATCATGCTCTTGCATGATTGCATATTTATGCTTAACAGTGAAGTTTTAATGTGCTTCTAATGCTTAGTTTTTAAAATGTGGGGTTTAAAATTTTTGTTGTTGTTGTTTTGGTTGGTTGTTTAGTAATATTTCCCAAGGAAGAGTACCAGGTGACCCCAGGGTCATCTTCTCCCTGCGTCTGTGAGAGAGAAGACAGAGGACAAAAGGAAGGACAGATGCATTGGTTTAAAAGGTTAAGACCAGGCTCAGTTCTGACCTATCCACTTCCTGATCTAACATCTGCTTAAGAACACGCGATGTTACAAAAATGCTCTAATGAAACAGCTAGATCAGGAACTGGGTCTTCTGGGAGCGTAAAGCTCAAAAATAAGGAACTTACTTTGCTGAGAAAAAGGGATGTTATGTAAACCCCCAAGTCCTTAAACGTCATGATGTGAGGCTGCTGGAGCACACAGCTGCTCCGACCCACCTGGCTGCGGGCTCTGGGCGGCGGGTCCCCAGTTCCTCTTCGGCTCCAGCGAGTCGCTCGGCTCACTGAACCATCTAGAAAGCCATCATTACAACCTCACTGTGGCCTGTGGCAGAGAACTTGTCACCAGCTGGCTTCTGTTTAAAGACCTCCTGCAGAACCGGCAGAGGCCCCCTGCTCCAGGGGTCTGGGGAGGCGGCACAGGAAGCCAGGGCGGGACCAGCTGCCTCTGTCCCTCCAGAGTAGTTGGTGGGCCCAGAAGAGTGGATGGGCTTTGCTTGCTTGGGTCCAGGCTGCCATGGAGATTAGCAGTCCCCTGGATGTCCCCGCTACAGGACCAACTGGAACTCTCCTGATGGGGGAGCTAAGGGAGCACCCCCAAGTCCCAGGGCAGTGGGGGCTCTGAGTACAGAGTTGGTAGGCTGGGCCTCCATCTTCCTGCTGAGTCACAGAGACCATTCCAGCTTGGTCACTGTGAGTGAAAGTGTTTTTTCCCTTAAACTGAATTTTCCAGATGAAGTAAAGATGACTTTTTTTTAGCATTACATTTTACTCTTACTGTTTCTTCCAGTATTTCATAATTATTTAAATTAATGATTGCTATTGAGATTTAAAAAATGCCTTGAGGCATTGCAGAAGATGGGAATAATAATAATTTAAAAACAGTAGTCAGCAACAAGAACCCTTAAAAGCATCAGTATAACCGCATTGAAGAACAACCTCCCTTTGACTTCCATGCACTTGAAGAGATTACTGACGGCAAAACCAAGTGCCAAATGTTCCTGAATCAGTAGCGCCTTTGAACTAAGCTACTCAGATGAAAATACAAATTTGGCCTATGTTTTATGCTTTGGAACAAGATTTCTGACCTGGGGTCTGTGAGTCTGCTGAGACCGTGGGCTATGTGTTCAAGTATTGGAGGGCAATTTTTAGAAAGGGGTATATAGCTATTAACTACTCTGAAAGAGGGCCTCCAAAATGTTAAGTTTAGAGTTTACTTAATTTACAGCAAAGTTACCAAATCCAGTTCCTTTATGTCCTTGAAGAGGTCAGAACTTGGTGGAAGACACACACACTGGCGTGCTTTCCTGCCCCTACTACTGCCCACTGGCTACATGTCTCATCCTCTCGCTTCCCTTCCTCTCCTCATCACCCTCATCTATGGCATATCTAGAAAGATAAATAAATAAATATTGAGCACCATACATGGCAGACACGGTGCTCAGTGTTGGGGATACCAGGACAGATTAGACAGGGTCCATGTTCTCACGGAGCTCATAGCCACATGGAAGAAAAGGACACATCAAATGGATAATCTGATGTGTGTAATAATTATTGAGATGCACATGGACAGAATGCTGGGGGAGGTGTGTAGACATCAAATATTCCCAATCACCAACACAACCCTCTGTCACAAACAAAAATCGAGAAGGAAGATATCTGAAGAGTCTGATGAATGGGGATTTGCTTGGTTTCTTGTCTAGTTGGCTGGCTGGAACTTAAATAACAATGTCAAGGATGGTTATATCTTCTCAAAAGTCATCTTAAATCCAAAGACAGAAAATAGAATGGTGGTCACCAGGGGCTGGGTGGAGGCATGGGTACAGTTTCAGTCGGGAAGATGAAAAAGTTCTGGAGATGGATGGTGGTGATGGTTGCACAACAATGTGAATGCACTTAATGGCAATGGACCATACACTCAAAATGGTTTTTAAATGGTAAATTTTATGGAATGTACATTTTATCACAATTTTTTTAAAAAGTAGTCTTGATTTTTCTGTGTGTATTTGGCAAAAAAAAAAGATGTTACTAGAGCCCTTTTCTGCCAGGGTGCTGGAGACAATGAGTCTGCTGGGCCGGGAGTTTCACAAATCCTAACGTACACCAGGTTCTTCCATATTCTCCAGACAGCGGTGTCCCTGTCACTGCTCAGGCTGACACTCCCTTCCTTTCTCTTCCCCAGCACGTTCAGCAGGGCTGGGAAGGAAGCCTGAGAGCCCCTGACCCGGTGTGCAGTGTTCTGGACAGCCTCATCTACCCAAACGCCCACCCTTGGCAGCAGCCACCTCTGCAGCTCCCCTGCCTGCTCTGGGCTCCCTGCTGGGTCCTGGAGAGTGAGGGTGCCAGAGAGTGTCACGTTTCTGTGACTAGCAGCCTGAAAAGTGAGCCGCCCAGGTCAGGGGCTTGGACAGGAGAGTTACACGGCCTCCTGGTCATCTCAGAACTCGATCCTGGTTATCACAGAGACTCCACACCCACGAAGCCCTGGGCTCACTGGCAGCCGAGATTATCCGGGTGCGGTTCATTTAGATCCACCTGCCACTCGCAGCCCACAGAGGGATCTGAAACCCCGCAGCTGCTTCAGGCTCGTGTGTCCACAGCAGCGCTCGCTCTGGGGAGACGACAGCACACACTGATACTATCTTCAGGATCCTCCTCCGGGTTCTGTGGCTCCACCTCTGGTTTTGTTACAGCTTCTCCGTGCTGATGTATCAGGACCTGAGCTGCCCTCAAAGAGTTCCCCGTGCTGATCGCTTCCCCGTGGAGGGATGCAGGGGGCATCCCGCTGGGGCCAGCCCCCAAGGATGCCCAGGGACCCTGCGCACCTTTTCCCTGCGGCTCTGGAGGATTTCACCTGCATCAGCTGTCACCACAGGCCTGGGGACTAGAACAATCTCCCCAGCTACCCTCTGCTTTGCAGTCCCAGATAACAGGCCCTCAGCCGTGCTGTCTTTAAGAATTTCATCACTAACTTACAAGGAGATCAACAGATCCTGGCTTAGAATCTAAAGCAAGGGACATGAAGACATTGCCCACTTGCAAAAGTAGGATCCGTGGTTAGTAACTGCCGCCTCCTGACTGGACTCTGGCCCAGCAATGCTCAAGACTGCTGCTGGCGGGAGAAGGCAGAACCAACCAGCTGGGGTCCTCTGGCCTGGAGAGGAACCCCCTTCAACATCCACCCCAAGATAAGCCCCTTCCCCCAGGGCTGGCCCCTCTGGCTTCCATGTGGGTGGAGGAACTTCCTCCCAGGCTCCCCAAGATTTCTACTGGGAAACCAGGCTGTTCTGCATGATCCTAAAAAGGCTTTTATTTTTATTACATATAAAAATATGTAATATACACACACACACACATTTTTTGTGTTTGCCTTTCTGAATATTGCTGCTTCTGGATGCTGGGACATCTCACCCTTGTTGCTGGTCCCAGGTCCCTGAGATGACACAGGGCTTCTGACTATCCTCTGCTTGGCAGGAGGTCTGGAGCCCTTGCAGCCCAGCCTCCTCATCTAGCCCGCCTCCTTCTCCTGGGAGCCCTCCATCATTCTCGGCTCATCTCTAAGGCTCTGCTGGACATCTTCACTCCTCTTTGGGTTCTATGCTTACTTCACACCCTGGCTACGGGGTCCCTGGCCAGCACCACACTGTACCCCTTCAGTCTTTCTGGGGCTCAAAGAGCCCTCCCTCCCGTGAACTTTTGTTTCAGATGGGCATCAGTTCACAGCTCAGCAGTCCTGCCATGTGGTCAATCACTCCAGCCCCTCCTCAGGTCTCGGGCATCTAACGCATGCCTCATACCTCACCCCACCCCACCCCTCACCCCACCCCACCCCTCATCCCTCACCCCACCCTACCCCTCACCCCACCCCACCCCTCATTCCTCACCCCACCTCTCATCCCTCACCCCACCCTACCCCTCACCCCACCCTACCCCTCAGCCCTCACCCCACCCTACCCCTCACCCCACCCCACACCCCTCACGCCTCATCCCCCTCAACCCTCACCCCACCCCACACCCCTCACACACCATCCCCCTCAACCCTCACCCCACCCCACACCCCTCACTCCACCCCACACCCCTCACACACCATCCCCCTCAACCCTCACCCCACCCCACACCCCTCACCCCCTACCCCGCTCAGCCCTCATCCCACCCCACACCCCTTGGAAAGAACCTCTGCTCAGTCCTAAAGCAAGCATTCCTTCAATCCCAAAGAAACCTGAAGGCATGGAAGTTCTCCTATGGAAAGAACAAAGTGGGTCACTTGGGGGCAGCTGCCTGAGCCTTCCTGGTGCCTTATCATCCAGCAAAACTAACCTCACTAAACGCCACACCACCTACCAGTCTGCGAAATCTGTTAGACTTCTGTCACTATTAATCACGTAGAAACTGACTTCCTCATTATTTTATTGAACATATTCTATGTTGTAAAGGAATATTTACAGGAAAATGTCAATCATTCTATAGGAGCCATTTTATGGCAAATATGAAATTTGTTTGTTCTTGACTTTCCCCGAGGCCTCACAGCAATTGTTTAGGGGTTACCGTGGAGATGACCAGTTTCTAGGACCTGACATGCTGGCAACTCTCCACCTCTTGGTTAAATTATAGGAAAATGCAGAAGCTTTGGCTGTGTTCTTCGAGATGATTTATTTAGTCTAACAATCTTCATGCCACGGATGTGGAAACAGAAGCCCAGAGATTCACCACTGAATGGCAGCAGGCTGGAGCTGGAAGGACACGAGCCAGCGATTCCATACCTAGGGTGTATCTGAAAGCAGCAAAAGCACCTGTCCACACAAAACTCGTTCAAGAATGTTCCTAGGTCCTTTACTCACAACAGCCAAAACAAGGACCCACCAAGAGGATGACAGCTAAACACACTGCAGTTTCCACAGTGGAAAACTATTCAGCAACAAAGAACAAACTACTGACACGCAACAACCCGGGAGGATCTCAAAATCCTTTGTTGGTGGTGGGGGTTGAACGGTGTCCCCCCTTGAATTCCTAGGTTGAAGTCCTAACCCCAGTACCTTAGAACGTGACCTCATTTGGAAACAGGGTTAGTCAAGATGCGGTCATACTGGAGCACGATGGGCCCCAAATCCAATATGACTGGTGTCCTCATAAAAAGGGGAGATTCAGACACAGAGACACGTGTGAAGGGAGAGTGAAGGGAGTGTGTGAAGACTGGAGTCATGCTGCCACAAGCCAAGGAACTAAGGAACTGGCACAAGGTAGCAAAGGGGTCTGGAATACATCCTTGCTTACGCTTCAGAGGGAGCACGGCCCTGTCTACACCTTGCTCTTGGACTTTTTAGCCTCTACAACTGTGAGACAAAAAGTGTCTGTGGTTTGAGCCTCCCAGTCTGTGGCACTTTGCCATGGCGGCCCTGGCAGACTAACACGGTTGGCGACAGAAGCCTCACACCAAAGAGCGTACGCTGTAGGAATCCATCTACACTGAGTCCAGAGCAGCCTAAACAGAACCACGGGGACAAATTCATGAGTCCATGTACACTGAGTCTAGAGCAGCCTGAACAGAATCACGGGGACAAATTCATGAGTCCATCTACACCGAGTCCAGAGCAGCCTGAACAGAACCATGGGGACAAATTTGGAGCAATGCTTTCCTTTGGAGGGACAGGGGCGGGAATGATGAGGAAGGGGCATGAGGGGACTTTCTGGGGTGATGTTGGTGTTTTACAATTTTGACAGGGTTTGGATGATGGGGATACGTATTTGTCAAACCTCGTCAAAAGGTGTCCTTAAGACTTCTGTATTTTGCTATATGCAAAATTGCGCACACATAAAAAGAACTGTGAACAAATAATAAACTCTAGGGAAGGGTGGGCATGCTGAAGCATTTAAGGGATGAGGTGTACTGGTATCCGCAATTTACACCAAAATGCATAAAAACTTGAGGCGGTTTGATGGGAAGCTAGATGCATGAACAGATATGAATGGCTATGTGATAAAGCAAATACAGTCATGTGCTGCATAATGATGTTCAGTCATCGATGGACCACATCTACGATGGTGGTCCTGTAAGATCAAGACCACGCAGCCGGGGTGTGTCGTAGGTGGTACCAGGCGGCTTGTGTAACTGCGCTCTACGATGTTCACACAATCATGAAAGCTAACGACGCGTTTCTCACAGGTACCCCCGTCACTAAGTGATGCATGGCTGTAGAGCAAATGTTAACTGTAGAATCTAGGTAATGTATACACGGGTACTCCCAATACAATTTTTAAAAATTTTTCTATATAGTTGAAAATTTTGAAGATAAAATGTGAAAAACCATTATCATGGCCATAGTCTGATCTCTTTCGGGGCTCCAGTGCCAGGTGGTGTGCTGGCATGACAGTGCTACCAAGCATCTAAGAGCCAACTTAACGAAAGGTATTTTAAAACGATATTTAACTCTGGGAGAAAAGAAACCTTACTTTATGTTGAAATATGTTCTGTTTACGATGAGAAATGTTTTCCTACTCTAACCTATTTGTAAAACTAATTTAAGTTGTGTGAAATGCCTATTTAATAGCATAGAGTATGGTAGTAACAAGAATTTTTTCTTCATTTCAGAGACGTCTATTCTTAAACGCCCTGAGGATAACCCAAATCTACCAACTACACAAAAATTAATTTACAGTCGGTAGTGAGTTCCCTAAAGGTGCGTGGCGGCTCAGCGTTGACGGCAGCCCCCGAACGCAGAACAGACACTGAAACCACACAGGCAGCCCCCGGCTGAGCACCCCGGAGTGCATGCTCCAAGAGGAAAATCAACACCGTGCTCCCCAAGACGACGGCCAAAGACGGGGAAGGTGGGCTCAGAAACGGTTTCCCAAGAGAAAAACCTTACACAACAACAACACTGTGCTTTCCTCTCTGAGTAAGTGAGGTGACTGAATTCGTAAGTTTAGTCATCACTGCAGAAGTGAAGAAGCAATTTCAGCATTTTGGGATTAAAGACAAAAGAATGTAAATCAATTCAACTTTTCAGTAACCAAATGTCTTTTATTGATAATGTTACCAAGCTTATATTTGGCAGAATAGACACAGGAATAGAAACAATGCAGTCCACAAAATGGTGAGAGAAAGAGAAAAGGGAAACAACCTGTCAGGGCCTTTCCCCTGCCCCTCCCAAAAGATCCACCGGGAGAGAACTATAACCCCCGTGTGACAGATGATGATACCGAGGTTCAGAGAGGCCAAGTGACTTACACATCACTCAGCTATTTACGGAGCAGAACTCGGGTTCCAACCCAGGCTTCTGACTGAGGCCCATGACAAAAAAGTTTGGTGTTTACCTGTTAGAATGGCAAAAATATCCAAAACCAAGAGTGACAAATGTTGGAGAGGCTGTGGAGAAAAAGGAACCCTCATACACTGTTGGTGGGAATGCAAACTGGTGCAGCCACTATGGAAAACAGTATGGAGATGTCTCAAAAAGTTAAAAATAGAAATACCTTATGACCCAGCCATCCCACTACTGGTATCTATCCTAAGAACCGGAAATCAGCAATTCCAAAAGTCCCATGCACCCCTATGTTCATCGCAGCATTATTCACAATAGCCAAGTCATGGAACCAACCTAAATGCCCAGCAACTGATGACTGGATAAAGAAGATATGGTGTATATATATATACAATGGAATACTACTCAGCCATAAGAAAGGACAAAGTCGTCCCATTCACAACAACATGGATAGACCTTGAGGGTATTATGTTGAGTGAAATAAGCCAGACAGAGAAAAACGAACTCTGCATGAGTCCACTCATAGGTGGTAGTTAACATATAGACAAAGAGAAATGATTGGTGGTTACCAGGGGAAAGGGGGGGTGGGGGGAGGGCACTAAGGGTGAAGTGGTGTACCTACAACATGACTAATAATAATGTACAACTGTAATTTCACAAGGTTGTTAACTATCATAATCTTAATTAAAAAAAAGAAAAGTTTGGTGTTTAGGAAACAACTTGGCCCCTCAAAGCCAAGGGAGGCTCAGCAGCAGCGATGATAAGGCACAGCGTCTGCAGACAAGCTGCCAGGGTGTGAGGCCTGAGTGAGCAGCTGTGTGACGCTGGCCACCTGACTTACGCTGTGCGTCACTAATGTTTTCTGTAGAAGTTGTAGTAACAGCTCTCATCCGATGGAGCCCCGAGGAAAGTGCTTAGAACAAGGCCTGGCCCTCTACGGGCAGAGGCTCCAGACTGTGCTGTCCAGCTCTGTGGCCACTAGCCAGGGGCGGCTACTTAAAGTTAACTTTCGATGAGCCAAAATTCAAAGTTCAGCTCTGCAGTCTAACTAGCCACATCTCAAACGCGCAACAGCCACATGTGGCCAGTGGCTACCACACTGCACAGCGCAGACAGAGTATTCTCATCATCACACAAGCCCTTCTGGGCAGTGCTGGTCTGCAGAAGGGAACGAACGTTTTCCCGAGCACGCCAGTGGCTCTTAAGTGGAAGGCCTGCGAAGATGGCAGTGTGAGTCTTGTCTGTATGACTATGATTGTCATGACATCAGGTTTTTAAATGCCCCCTGTGAGTTTTTCTAAAGGTAAAATGGAATGCAGATTGCTCTAGTCGGTGCAGCCTTTGTCTGAGCTGATCGCATCCTCAATTAAAAGGAAGGGAGAGGAAAACAAAAAGAAACGAGATGGAAGGGAGAGAGAAGGAGGCGGCAGAAAGGAAGGAGCTGCAGAGAGAGGGTGTGGGAAGAGAGAAGGGTGCCATCCCATCACCCAAAGCCGACGCGCTGTCTGCCTGCCTTAGCCGTGCCTTCATTTTCGGTTTTTTGATACTCTGCTCTACTCTGGGGCCCTGCTGACCCTGAGGGAATGTCCCTCCCAAGGCGAGCCAGTTCCTAGAGCCAGTAAACAACTCACCTGCCAGCGTACCTATCTTATGCAAACGGACCAATCCAGAGCCCACCCCCGACTCTGTCAGGCTCTCAGACTCTGGGCGGCTATTCCTCTGCCCTAACTCATCCCCCCAGGACCACGTACTAGACAACTCAGGGTGCCCTACACTCCAGAGCCCACTGAACTTACTCCAGCGAGCCGACCCTAGACCTGCTTGCCCTGCCGGCCCAGCCTTTCCCATGGAAGCACAGTAAAGGCTCTTGCCGACGGTTTCCCCTCATTCCCTCCGCCTCCTGACTGACCCCAGTGCCCCCCGCCGTGTCCCCCCAATGGGATGGTGTGCCCCCTCCTCTTGGGAACTGTGAGTAACAAACTATCTTTTCCATAGCAAATGTCTTCTGACCTGTTGGCCTCACCATATCTGAGTAATAAAATCTGTACCTTAAAGTGACTTCACCCCACCACCACCAGTCTCACCACAGCAAAACATAACTTCATTTCCCTGAAAATCAATTTCCCAGCCAAAAAGCTGGACTGTGTCATCCCACTGAGCTGTGGGAGCAGAGAGCTCGTCTAGTACTGCAGACCCCAGCGCCCCCACCTCCTCTGTCACACATCTGTGTGGATGCAAGAAAGCAGCCACCTCAAAGGAACGTGGAGTCGCTCAAACTGAGCTGTCGGATGATCGGACAAACCCCCTTATTTTACAGCTGAAACGTCTTGTCCAAGGGCACCGGCAGGGGCAAAGCTGGGATCTGAACCTAAACATTCTCACTGGTGCCTGTCTAGCATATTTTTTCTGTCTGTTCCACCTTCACCTAAAATTGAGAGAAGCTAATAAATGACTTAGACTCCAGCCTGAGGTCTGCTAACCCTCCAGTATTCTGCATATTCACTTAAAGCAGCCATAACATCTCTTCATCCCGAGAAACTACTGGAGTTGAGATTATTAATAGCTGTTGGTCGAGGACCCATTTCTAAAGCTAAGCACTTCCTAACACCTCGCCGGGGAGCCTGGGCCGGAAGAAGCAGGCAGGCCAGGCTCTGGAGGCCTCCGATTTTCTGAGTAAAAGGTGTGAAACACTCCAGCAGCCAGTCTGACGACCTCTTCTCTTCAGGAGTTCTGTCCTTGCATGCCAAGTACAGGGGTAGCTGACACTATCTGGGAGGGAGGAAGGCAGATTTGAAAGCAATCGGGAGAGGCTGAAATAACCTAGAGCGTGTGAGGACGCGCCCACTGCGCAAGGACGTGGGCCTTGCCCGCAGGGAGGCTGAAGACGGGGCTGCGAAGGTGCAGGAAATCCTCACCCTGCAAGAAGGCAGAGCTGTCCTGCCAGTTCCCGTTGGGGGCGGGCAGCCAAATTACAACCTTCGTTGTTCCATTTCATCCTACAGGAAAATGCCTTTCTTCTTGCATTTTGGATACTGGAGGAGAAATCAGCCTTATGTCAATCTTAAATGCTTAATTTTTTCTTTTACATTTATTTTTATTTTATTATTAATTTATAAAATTTTATTATTAATATTAATTTAATATTAATATTATTTTTTAATTTGTGATCCATACAATCACATTAAGATATTTAATTATAAAATGACGTGATAGCAATAAGCTGAGTTAACTGGACATCTCTTTAGGATCGTGGCATCTTACAGTCAGGGAGCTGGGCGGCGGCGACCAAGGGCACCTGTGCACTGGGTGAGCAGGTCGGCGCTGACACTGAAGCTGGACAGACCTGGGCAATGGCAAGGGCCTTAGCCTTGGCCTCAGGTAGACCTGGGTTTTACTTCTCACTGGCCATCCGTCCTTAGACAGCTCAGCCATCAGCACAGTCTCTCCATCCTTAGAGCAGGAACAATCCCTCTGACCTGGAGTTTGGTGAGGCTTCCATGAGTCACTGAATGCGGGCCAGCCAGCAGTACAGGGCCTCCACAAACACCTCTCTCAGATAATTCACAGGCATGGGAAGACCAGGCTGGAGTCCCAACAGCATCGGGCGGCTCTGGGAAGGTGAGGGCGTGCTGCAGGCAATTTCCTGCTGGAGTGCTGACAGGTTAGCAACGGTGGGTGGAGCACAGGGGCAGGGGCCAGGCTGACAGACAGGGCCTGGCTCTATCCCTCTCACTGTGTGAGCGGAGACAAAGCCTTTTACCTCACTAAGCCTCAGTTTTCTCATCTGTAAAACGGGCATCACAGCATCGACCTCTTAGGACTGCTGTGATGATTCATGGGATAATCCTTAGAAAGCATCGCTAAACGCTACCACTGTCTGACTCGTCTTAAGTTTTCAGGAAATGTTACGTATTATCATTAATAAGTAATTTGTGCCCCTTAGAAAACACAGTGTTAACTTTTCATTGCTAATCTGAGATTAGAGAGAGCTAAATCATTATGAAGTCCCACAGGCACAGATTAGTATGAGGCTTTGCAGACCCCAGACCGGGCCTGTAAGTTGTTTTTCTTTATTAAGTTCCTGACTCTTTCTTATCAGAGCTGAGGGCTTATAATTACTGCTGTTGTCCTTAACTTTGGGTCTAAAACAATCTGCTGATTTCTATTTCTTTAAAAATTCATTTAATTCTGTGTAGCCGTCAATACACCATTTTAAAGATGAGCAAAGACACTTTCTGACCTGAGATACAAGCAACAGCCAAAAACAACAAAACGTAATTGTAACTACATAGATGTGTGACAGACACATAACGCAAAGGCGAGTCAGTCACGCTGCTAACAGTGGTGGCCATGCAGCTCGCACTAACACCTGCTGACGCCTAACACGCAAACAGCAGTTCACGGAAACACATCCTTGAGCAGCTCTGACTCTTCTTAATTTTACCTTCAGTCTGAACATAAACTTCACATTTCCTCTTCTGCATTTCTTCAGTGTCAACCAGAGTTTTGTGGAACTTTTCTGAAGGCCAGGTGTTTTTCTGGGGGAATGCAGCCCGCTCCACTGCCTCACCTTGTCTTTCTCCATCATCCTTTAAGTGCTGGAAGAAGAACCCCCCTGTATTCGTGCTGGACGTAAACCACACAGGAAAATAGAAGCATTTACCAAAACGGCCGACTGAGGAATAAAAGCAATATTCAGTTTAGTCAAAGCATGGTCTGTTTGAATGTCTTGATTTTGTCTTTTCTGGAAACAGTTTTGATAATTTATACAGAATAAATATTAGTACTTTTTGAAAACCTGGAGTTTTTTAATTAAAGTGTGGTAGAGTATGAGAATGTTCCTGGAAAGTCTTTCAGATGACTTTCATTTCTGTGTGAGGTGTAGGTTGGCAGGAGAATTGAAACAGATTTCTGCAGTATGTGCTGTAACTCAAATGAACTTGGCGAAAGAGAAAACAGTTCGGTGAGGGGGTCTTTCACGAATTCAACAAATACTTACATCTCAAGTACACAGCAGCCCTACGATTAAAAACTGATTAAGACCCGGGTTCCCATAAGAGGCTCACAGTACAGGAAAGAGACAGGTAAGTGAGCAACCACACTATGGTATAATACGCATAATAACAGAATTATTTACTGTGATCACACTAATACTTCTATTATCAAATGTAATTGTCTTATTAAACAGATATAACAGCAGTCAGGAAAAGGTTATACTTCGCTTTCACCAGTATGTACAATCTATACATCTTCAACTAGACATCTATACATCGTAAATCTGTCAGCAACTAGTTTCCCCGAAGAGCTCAAGGGGGGGTTTGGATATTTTAACTGTTGCTGCAAACTGGTTTTTTCCTTTTGCTATGCTAAGGAGATGCAATCACCAACCTCCCTGAACCAGACCAGGCCTCACCATGAGAGCTACACCTGTGACCTTTGCCCTGTTTTAATGCTAAGATCTCTCCAGGAGGAGCTCAGGCTGTCTCACCATCACCTGCAGTGTGTGTGGAAGCATGTTTCCCACTGAGCCTGCGCAAGCGAATACCCACCTCTCCTTTTGAATGTTCATCCCCCATCCCAAATAAATGTCCCTGCTTCCCTTTGTTCGGGGAGCCATGACTCTGGAAATGATTCCACATGGTCTCCTATTTGCCACAAATATGCCTCACTTTGTGAGACAACTACCGGTGGAGAGTCTGATTTAACTTGCCAGGAGGGAACCCACTTTGGTTTTGGTAACAAATTTATACAAAATCCATCCATCTTAAACTTCAGTAACTGTCTTAATACAAGTCTCATCACTTTTAGAGACTTAATTTAAGCTACACACAGAGTTTGCATAAGAGCCCTCCAAATATACATATATAATCCAACGAGGGGAGTTCAGTCCATTTTTTAGTGTCCAAACCCGTTTACTACCTAACAAATACAAAGATTCCTCAAAGCTAGACACTCAAACACACTTAATTTTAAAAACTGAGTTAAAGTTAAATAAAAAGACAAAGCCAACAAAGAGTTTATAAAGCTATGCTAATTCATTGTTTTGTAATTTAAACTTTTTAAAATACAGGTAACCTTTGGGGCTGGCCCCATGGCCGAGTGGTTAAGTTCGCGCGCTCCGCTGCAGGCCGGCCAGTGTTTCGTCAGTTCGAATCCTGGGCGCGGACATGGCACTGCTCATCAGACCACGCTGAGGCAGCGTCCCACATGCCACAACTAGAAGAACCCACAACGAAGAATACACAACTATGTACCGGGGGGCTTTGGGGAGAAAAAGGAAAAAATAAAATCTTTAAAAAAAAAAAAATACAGGTAACCTTTAAAATTTTAATTAACCAGATGGAGGGTGGTGGTTGTTTTTAGTTGTGTGGGCAATTCCTGTAAAATCAGCCAGCAAGAGACAGCTGCGCAGAAAGTCACTCTTGCTTAAAGACTGGGTCTCACCTATTTCAGTATTTTAAACGAATTCTGTTCAAATTTTTGTTCTAACAGCAGGTCTCCAGACATGTGACCTATGACATATTGAGGATTTCAGTGGACTTCAGATAAAAAGATAAAGGCCTTTCAAGTGAGAAAATAACAGAATCTTAAGTTGAATGGAAAATATTAGCCTTATACATACAACATTAACCACAGATCTGCCAAGTAACCCCACACACACACACCTCCACACACGCACACCTCCACACACTCACACCTCCACACACTCACACCTCCACACACGCACACCTCCACACACACGCCTGGGCAAGGGCTGAATATTCAGTCATTCTCTCTGGGTGGTGGGATTATAAGTGATTTTTCTTTTCTTTCAGGTTTTTTTTTTTCAATGAGCACGTGTGACTTTTATAACTAGGAAAAAAATCTTTATTTTAAAAAATGCACTCCAAGAGGAAAGATTCCTAAATCATTCTTTAGTACTATTATTTGGCTCAATTATTAGCATACTATACTTCTCTGGGAAATTAACATCTAAAATTGCCTCTAAAAAGACTCCATGACTATAGTCTTGGTGAATTCATTTGAACGATGACACTGAGTTTGCAGCTTTAGCTTTAATTAGAATCCCTCTGACCTTAAAGTAAAAATGGGAAGATACTGAATTCTTTAAGCCATCTGCTGAATTATAAAGTGTTTGGGACCAGCAAAGCAACTGCAATCCCTGTGGGACTGTGGATAAAACTGGCAGCCACTACTTTTGTGAATGAGAGCACATTTCAGCTTCTCTCAACCCCCCGGGTGGCCTTGGGCTCTGCTGTCTGATGTTTATAGTTTTAGGGGGTTGATTTTATGAGGATCCTCCTTCCTTGGCCTCAGAACCAATCTGGTCCTCTACGATTTTCCTCTAACTTTACAGCTGCACATTTCATACCATCTGCTGCTTCCAGAAAACCTTCTCTTCCGTTAAGAGCAGAGAGGGAGAAATGCATCCTTGATGGCATTTTCCACTGCTCCTTCTGAAAACACACAAACATACACACATTGCATATATCACATACTACACAACCCCCCCCTACATAGTCCACATACACACATTCCACACTCTACATACACATGCACTCATCATGTATCACATTTTCCACACAAATATACACACCACACACATACACCACATTCCACATACACACAAGTACACACATATATATCATACTCTGTATACACACCACACACACCCTATACACAATTTCTACACACATATATACATTCCACAACCCACATATACATGCACATGCCCCACATACATCACATGCTACACACACACACACACACACACATACACACGCTGCACCACACACACATCCCACACACCACACACACAAACATACACCATACCGCACCCAGAAACATCTCCCAGGCACCCAGCCTGTCCTGTGGAGCGAGCGAAGGCAGCGTGCTTGTAACAGTAGACACTGGCGCACTACTTAGATTGTGCTTCCAAAACACATTAAAACCTCATCTCTCAAAACCAAGTGAAATTTAAAACAACTATTGCTGCCAAGATGATAAAACTAACATAGCTACTCTATTATAAAAAATATAAAATGATCAGGTTAATTAAAATTGCTTCCTATCTTTGAATTTTGAATAAATTTATTGTTATTGTCCTATTCAATACAATACAGAATTTAAGTAAGAATAAAATATTCTCAAAGAAGATATTTGCCCTAAAGCCAAATGGCATGGAAAGAGTAGCTATAAATGCAATAATCTGTAAAACAACTGAAGGTAGCACAATGCTAGTGTCATTTAAAGCTGATACGGTAGGGGATGATGGGAAGGAAGAGTGATGGGGAAAATCAGGTATTGATTATTTTTTTACAACTCCCATATGGCCTGCAGATTTTATTTTAACTAATTCAGCTGTCAGAATCTTAGGCTGTTGGTTTTAAAAATCAGTACAGACAGATAAAAGCTTTAATTAAGGTTTCTCTGGAGAAAAGAATCTGTGTCATTAAGCAAACTCTGGGTCACATTCTCATTCACACGTCTTCAAAACATCTTCACCTGTAGACATGCATGGTGATTGCATCTTCTCCCTCACTCATCCTGACAACACCTTTGCAGGGCAACCCGAGGCCGGAGCTCTCTGCACCTGGGGCTCCCAGAACAAACCGAAAAGGGTTCGCTGATTTAAGGCCCACTGGGCCTGGAAGCCTTTTCTCCCCACTGGTGTCTCTGCCACTGGGCCCGGTTTGGCGCCACCACACTGCTGTTGCTTCTGACCTCCCAGAGTGCCTGGGGGCTGACCTGACAGTCACCTCACCCGGAAGACAACAAAGACTCTAAGGCAAAGCCTGCACGGTGACCACAATCGCCAACGCTGTACCGTGTGACTTACATTCACTAAGAGAGCACAACTTAAACGTTCTCACCAAAAAATGAGTGTGTGTGTACGTGTGTGTGTCCGAGGTGAAGAATGGACTTCACTAGATGGGAGGAACCCTTTCACAGTGTACACGCATCAGATCACCACAACGTACACTTTAAATATCTTACAATTTCGTCCACGGTACCTCAATAAAGCTGAAAAAGCCCCTCGCGTGCAAGCCCCATCTCACTCGGGATGAGAGAGGGCCGAGGGGCAGGTACAAATGACCTTATCTAAAAAAAGAAACGTATCATTCTGTTTCCTCCTACCAAGATAAAACATCTATTGTGGAAATTTTAGAAAACTGAGGGGCAAAAGGGAAACAAAAATCACCAAGATGTAATTTTCTGCCAAAAGATAACCACCATTGGCCTTGGCTTATGTCTGTCTAATCCTTTTTTCCCCACATATACAAACATATTAAGTAGCCTTAACTGTATGCCGTGGGCAAAGGGCATCTACTGTACCATCATCAACTGTGTGAAAAATAACACCTATTTTATCTAATAATTCTATAAAGAATTAGTGAAGAATGTTATGGATCTGGAATACTTTTTCAAGATATCTAGAATTCTGTTCCTGTGATATAAAGGGAAATAAAACTCCAAAAGGACTAGATATTGTAAATTAACTAGGACAGAGACTGCAATCTTTCTTGGAGGGAAAAAATCATATTTATAGATGACATTACATTACAAGAACATTATATATTTGACATTAAAGGAGACTTTCACACATGAGAACTCCAAGTGAGACCCAACTGAGCCCTATAAATTAATCTGAGTGTCTATAATTTACAAGATAAAAATGCTGATCCCGTATAAGAACAAGTTTCAAATTTACAGGGTTTTTTACACCACATTCAAACTCAGTAGGGCTTATAATTTTTATGTAACTCTATATCAGGAACAGATTAGCTTCATGTAAAATGCTAGACTTGAAAACCAAAATAAATCTAAGCACATTGGTGATACAGCACGTTCATAAGCGTCTCCATGCTGACTTTCTGCTCGAAGCTGCTGAGGGAACAAATAACCCAGGAAAGTAAACCCAGAAAAGGGGGTCGGATGGAAATGCAGTCCGTAAAGCACGAGGACCACAGAAGAGGGGCCACAACAGGCCGAGCGCAGCAGGATTCGCCCGGGGCTGGAAACACACAGAGAACATGAAAAAAGAAGGCACGGTCTCTGTCATCGTTTATCCACTCACATCATGTGGTTCCCAGGAGCTGGCAACTGATGAAGGGTTTTTATTTCTTCTTCTCTCTGGTGGGTGTGAGAACACAAGTTCTACTCTCTTAGCAAATTCTAATTACGCAAGACAGTGTTGACTATAATCACCATATTTTACATTAGACCCTCAGACCTTATTCATCTTCTAATGGAAAGTCTGTCCCCTTCTACAAACCCCTATTTTCCCCACCCCCAACCCCTCCAACCACTTTCCAACTCCCTTTTCTACAACTTTGACTTCTTTTTGATTCTACATATAAGTGATACCACGCAGTATTTCTCTTTCTCTGTCCGGCTTATTTCCCTTAGCGTAATGCCCTCCAGGTTCACCCATGTTGTCGCAAATGACAAGATCTCCTTCTTTCGAATATTATTCAGCCATGAGAAAGAAGGAAATATATATTCCAACCAAAATTATATGACTCAATATTCATATATATGAATATTATGAATATATATATGAATATATATATCACTTCTTGATCCATTTATCTATTGACAGACGCTTAGCTTGTTTCCACATCTTGGCTATGGTGAATGAGGCTGCGTTGAACATGAGGGTGCACCTATCTCTTCCATATCCTATTTTCATTTCCTTTGGATATATACCCAAAAGTGGGATTGCTGGATCCTATGACAGTCCCATTTTTAATTTTTTGAGGAACCTCCATACTGTTTTCCATAGTGGCTGCACCAATTTACATTCCCACCAACAGTGCATAAGGGTTCCCTTTTCTCCACATCCTCGCCAATACTTGTTATCCCTTGTCTTTTTGATAATAGTTGTTCTAACAGGTATGAGGTGATATCTCATCCTGGTCTTGATTTGCATTTCCCTGATGATTAGTGATGTTTAGCACCTTTTCATGTACCTGTTGGGCATCTGTATGTCTTCTTTAGAAACTGTCTATTCAATTCCTCTGCTCCCCCCCATTTTTTTGGTGAGGAAGAGTGGCACTGAGCTAACATCTGTGCCAATCTTCCTCTATTTTGTACGTGGGATGCCACCACAGCATGGCTTGATGAGTGGTGCATAGGTCCATGCTCAGGATCTGAACCCGCAGACCCTGGGGCTGCCGAAGCAGAATGCATGAACTTAACTATCACACCGCCAGGCCAGCCCCCAAGCTCTGCCCATTTTTAGATCAGATTGTTTGGTTTTTCGCTATTGAGTTATATGAGTTCTTTACATATTTTGTATATTAACCTCTCATCAGATATATGATTTGCAAATATTTTCTCCCATTCCGTAGGTTGCCTTTTCATTTTGTTGACGGTTTCCTTTGCTGTACAGAAGCTTTTTAGTTTGATGTAGTCCCACTTGCTTATTTTTGCTTTTGGTGCCAAATCCAAAAAAATCATTGCTAAGGCCAATGTCAAGGCGATTATTCCCTACGTTTCCTACTATGAGCGGTATGGTTTTAGGCCTTACATTGAAGTCTTTAATTCATTTGAGTTGATTTTTGTGTATCAGGTAAGACAGGGATCCACCTTCATGCTTTTTGCATGTGGCCATCCAGTTTTCCCAACACCACGTATTGAAAAGACCGTCCTTTCCCCATTCTATATTCTTGGCTCCTTTGTCAAAAATTGACCATAAATGTGTAGGTTTATTTCTGAGCTCTCTATTCTGTTCCACTGATTTATGTAACTTTTTTTTAATGCCAGCACCATATTGTTTGATTACTACAGCTTTGTAATATAGTTTGAAATCACGAAGTGTTTTTATTTATTCTTTAATCTTGTGAATAACATGCCTTCTAAAAAAGTGGTGTTCATATTAATAGAAACATTTGCACAAATCAAATCAATTATAGAAAATAAATCAAGGAAGAATACAATACACTTTTAAAATGACGGTACCCGAGAGGACAGTATGTTACTTCTCCACAACAGTATTCACCAACAAGAACACCTGAGTATACTTCAAGTTGTTTTTGCTGATCCTTGGGTCAGGAATGGAATAAAAGCTAAGGCATCCTACTAATAACTCAAAATGAACTCCACGGAAAGTAAACCTTTACAGAGCACCCACGTTGGGTCAGCACTGTGTTAGGGGCCTAGGAAGACCCAATGAAATGTCCAATGTGGTACCCCCGCCCTCAGAAGCAAGGATTGAGAGGGACAAAAACTGTCAATTTAAAAAGTTCCAAGCCAAATCAGTCAGTACAGCACTGCAACATTAAAGCAAAAAGCAAAAACAATGACCGAAATAAGCCATCTGCATTTTGGTCACATGTGTGGCATGTAACACAGCATACATTTGCTGATAAATAGGCCCTGGCGTTTATCACATGTTTTTCCCCAAGTGTTCAAAGCCCTTTGCAAAATTAAAAAAAAAAATTCTCCTAAGAAATTGGGATAAGAACTCACACAGGATCCTAGTGGGGGTGATACGACCCATTAAAAATTGTAAAGCCCTAGGCAAAAGCACATTTACCCAGGCCGTGAGGACAGGCCCCGAGACGTGCTGTAGGAGAAGGCATGGGCACAACGGGCCAATTCTGGATTAACTGTTCCTGTCCTGCAAGGGTTCCCTGATGATCAAGGCTCCTCGCTGGTCCTTCAGGTAGCCGCTGTCTAGTGCATTTCATACGCTCCTCCCAGGAACCGGCTCTGCCCTCTATAGCTGCCCGCACACCACAGCACGAGCACACGTGGGCCAGCCCGGCCGCTGGCCCTGCAGGGCACCTCTACACCCGTGTGAAGCTGCCTGGAACACAGAGGCCACGTCTCCCACCCCTTCCACTCCTTGGATGCTCTTCCAGCACAGAGCCAAATCCGCAGACCCACGGCACACCTGCAGGAGCCGGGGTGTCCTGAGGACTCGCCAGCGACGGGCAAAGCCACATGGCCTGGCTAGAAGCGGGGCTGCCCAGGCCGCAACGTGTTTCCTTGGTCTTTAAAAACACACCTGCTCCCAGTCTAGACATTCCGCATGGACACGACTTGGTGACTTTAATTGCACAATACTGTCCTGGTGTCCAAGGGGCACAGTTCTGTCCCCGCAGCGGCCTCTGAGCCTGCGTCCCAGAGACTCCGCTACTTTACGTACAATTTCCTCCTTTATTTTATATATAGACAGACATGCATATATACATGCATACACACACACACACACACGTATTTTTTAAAGTCAAGTTTTAATTACATCATATCTGTTTGCTCCCAACTGCTTTCGACACCTCCCTTTTATTCCATTCAGGGAGTAAAAATATTGCACACCCTTTGGGCTATGTCTACTCAACAGCACAAATAAAAGTAACCCATAATTGAAATGTACCAATATCTGCAACCTATTTGGGGAGCAATGGATAGATACGTGATAGAGGAAACAAAGTAAAACGTTAGGAATCGTAGAATCTAGGTGGTGGGCATATTGGAGTTCACTGTACGGTTCTATCAACTTCTCTGTATATCTGTATATGAAAACTTTCCTAACATGTTGAAGAGAAAAAGAGGAGAGGAGAAAAGGAGGAAGGAGATGTTTTTTCTCTTAAAGCATCAAAAGGCTCTGTATGGACACCTGGCTCTGTGGACTCAACGCTGTAGACGCTTCCAGTGACCAGAATTTTCAGATTTTTATAGGGAGCATGAAAGTGCTATCAAAATAAAAATTGTTACATTACAATATAAGTGGAATTAATTTAATACGTTTTAGACCTCAGAATTTTAAAAAACAACAACAGAGAATAATGGTGCAACGTGCCTGGCCTGAGGCGTAGACGCGGGCGGCACGGCCCCCGGGGAAGGGCGGCTGGCGAGCCCCAGGCCCGGGCTGCGGGGCCTCCACGCCCCAGCTCTGCCGCTGCCGTGGCCATGGCCCAAACGCACACAAACGGCGTGGCTGTGTTCCAACAAGGCTTGTTTATGGATGCTGAATCTGAATCTCATGCAAACTTCACATGTCATGAAACGTTATTTTTCTTTTGGTCTTTTTTCCCAATCATTTAAAAATGTGAAAACCGTTCTTACGTGTGGGCTGTACAAAAAAGGCGGTGGCCTGGACTTGGCCTTGGAGCTGTAATTTGTGACCCCTGATGTAGACACAGGACTCTGGCCCCAGTGGGCACCAGTTATTAATGGCACATGTGTTTATCAACACGTGGAGATCAAAGGTGTCATTAATCCAAATTTGCAGATCAAAGGTGTCATTAATCCCAAACAGCACTAAAGCCTGTTTAGGAACGTGCTGTTAATGGCGATGGTGCCTCGAAAAAGAAAAACCAAGAGGCGGGCCTGAACACTCCGAATCACCCATAAGATCATGGAAAAGGTGCCCAGGGGCACACAGGAGAAAACTGCATAAATAGGAGAGTCCCTGGGCGTTCTCTGAACTGATATCCATCTCCCAGACACCCTTCTTCCTGCATTCCAGTATTCTCCAACATTCCTCGAACTCTCCTGCACGCCCTAGCAGGCAATAAGATACGAGTCTAACTTTCAGGCAACTAGCGTTTTAAACTATGTACCATATATGGACCCCGTGTGAAATTGGAGGGATCCACGTCTCTGCTAGGAGATCAACAGAAGTGGTGACTTTCTGCCTGGCTCCACGTCCCAGGTGGCCGCTGCAGCGAGCGTGCGCGGGTCTGAACCAGCGGGCTCTGCCCAGTGAGGGACTCGCCCCGGCCCCTCCCTCACACCACGCCTTCAGAGTCACCTTGTGACCCTTCACAAAGTCATACATGCTCAGTGAAGAAAACACAGGAAAGCCCAAAGAAAAGGTATCGGGCCAGCTTTCGAATATTGTTTCTTCTTTGAATAAGCAGACTGGAGGCTGGCGGCACCCGCAGTGAACCCCAGCTAGCTACTGGCAATGGGCACACAGGGGCACAGCCCTCCACTCAGAGGGCACCATCCACGACAGGGGTGCTCGAGAACAAGCCATGGTCCACGGCGAGGTGCCAACGAAAAGCACACTGAACAAAACTCACCGTGTGCATCACGAAAAGATCAGACCATTTTCTCCCTAAATAATGTTTTTGACAAAGGTCTCTCTGACTCCTCTCTCCTCCCTCCCCCACCTCTTCCCATAAAGGCGTTTCTCTCTCTCTGGCTCTCCTCCCTCCATCCCTCTCCCTTCTCCTTTGAGAGAGAGGGTTTGATGGATAGACACTTTAAAATACATCCATGCCTCTACTTGACTTTCCAAAGAGTAAGCATTTCTTAAATTCATCAGTCTCTATTTTTAAAAGGCCTGATGCTAATCCTTGGCTCACAGCTGCTCCATCTCCTTGGGGAAGGAAATTACTTAAAAACCTCCTTTGAAGCGGAGACCTGCATGAATATGGAGAGGTCACTGGTCTGGCCCCAAAGACCACCTTTGTTCCAGGGAGGCTGACCTTCCAAAGGGCCCCTTAGGGATTTCCCTGGATGTCTGTTCCCACCTGCCACAAGAAGGCTCCCCTCTGAGCATCCTTTTCATGTGGCACCACCCGAACCCAGTGGACATCAAGAGAAATCACCTCATTCAGTCTGTCCAAAACGTCAGATTTTAAAATTCCATATGAAGGTGAGGTTTAAAAATTAAATAACATGTTTATCTTTTTAAAGAGCCAAATTAATATTCCTCAAACAGGGGGAAATTATTCTGGAATTTCTGAAGAAGTACAGTGGATGAAAGAAGTTTTCATCCATTATTAACACTGCAATAGACAGCATGCAGCTGCATATTAACTTTCTCTTTCAATTTCAAAATGGGTCTGGAAAAGCAGACACATTATTCGATCCTCAGAGGGACCGAGATTATTAACATGCTTAATATAAATTGTACAAATGGAACAAACTCGAAATCAGCTTGCAAATTTAGGATCAAGCTACCCGAGGAAGGCCTACCTGCCTGGCTTGACGGCGCTAACATGCCAAGTCGCAAGAGCTCTCAGCCGCTGCCCGACCACTGAGCTGACAAGCGCGTGAAAGTGACAGTCTCCGCGCGCAGCTTCTCCCATTCCGGGAAATGCTACGTTGCCATGGCTAAGTTACGGTGAATGGAATGATGACAGAACACGAGAGAAACCATACCGGTTCTTGTTGGGAAAAAGAGGAGGGCAAGATTAGGCTGTGCTTTTTCATTCTAAATCCTGGGCCGGGAGGAGGGGTGAGGAAAGCTTAAAAAACACCAGCAGCCCAGGAGTAAGAAGTCCTGTACATTTGTGCATTTAACATGCACAGATCTCTAACAGTTCCCTTCGTCTTATGCTGCGGTGAGGAAGCAGAGGTTCTGAGAAGTTAGGGAGCCACCAGGTCCTCCCCCATACCAAGCACTCTCATGAAACCCAAATTTAAAAGGCTCAGAGGCAACAAGAAGGAGATTTACAGCAGGAGACCAGATCCAGTACAGCAGAGCAGGTCTGACCGCACTGAGGGCCCGGCGACCAGGATCTCTCCTCCGGGGTCCTCCTAGGCCAGCCTGAGCCCCTGGGGCGGGGGGCTGCTTTGCTCCAGGCAGCCTCGAGGTGTCAGGCGTCCCCACAGGAGAAACGAGGCTGCCGTCCGTGTGCTGTTAAAGCCTTGTCTCCTTCAGGGCAACCCGGGCCTTTCCTCCAGCTTTGCAGTCAAGAAAGGAAAACACTAATAACCAGGAAACAATGCCACGCACGGCCTCGCGCACACATGCACTCACTCCATCCCTTTTTCGTAAGCACCCACCACGTGTCAGGCCCTGTTCCAGACGCCTGGGATAAAACAGACAAAGATCTCTGCCCAAAGAGCCACAGAAACAATAACACCTCTCATTCTAAAAAGATGAGATAGTAAGGCATGTTAGAAGTACCTCAGAAAGCGCTAAGTGCTGAGGGAAAAGTAGGGAAAATGGGGTACAGTGTGGGGTGAGAGGTGATTTTTATAGGGCAGTAGAGTTCGCCTTCATTGAGAAAGTGCCATTTGTACAAACGCTGAAGAATATGGGGGTTAACGTGGCACTCTGGGGCAAGAAGGAACAGACGATGCATTCTAACAATAAGCTTAAATGGAGAAAGCGTCAACATATTGGGCACCTTGAAGTTCTCACAAGTCTGACTAATACAGGTAAGTGTTCAAGAATGGGTATGAGTCTTACATGATACATCAGTGTTAACGTCACCAGCACTCTCATGTACAAATGTGGTTTGATATATTAATGTCTGGAATTCAAACTACTTATGTACATGGTGTATGAAATAATGTGGGATGCATATGTGCAATGGGAACGCTTCTGAAATTTAACTTCCCATTTCAAAGTCACTAGACTAGAATGCAACAGTAAAGCAGGATTGAAGATTTCTGCATTCTTGTCGGCAAATGCTCACTTGCAGACAAGATCTTAGCCAAAAGATGCCTTCCTGGTCCTAGAGTTTTCTCCTGGTTTCATATCGTGCTTCAAAGGAGAAGTATTTTAAACACCACTCCCAAGAAAAGGAGGATGTGAAATAACCACAGAGGGAAGTCCCAATAATTCAGCTAGTAACAGCTCAAAAAGCAGCTTAGTGCTTGGAAATGGTCCAAGAAAAACATGAGGTTTGTGTTTGGATGTGTTCCTTAATTGAAGACAGCATCGCACGCACATCTGTATACGGTACTTTTATCGGCTTTCAGGATCTTCTGCCAGATCACCTTCCTTACGGGCCTGGATTCAGAAAGCACGAGAAGTTGCCCCAAAAGCTCCCCTAAGGGGGAGCAGGCTCTATGTGCAGTCTGCTAGCAGGCGCGCTGGGCCAGCCCAGGCCTGTCCTACAACAGCACAATCACCCTCGATGCCCGGGGAGCCACGATGGCAGCAGGGGCCTTTCCGCAGTCCTGAGCTGTCGTTTCTGGACCCGGCAGACGCAAAGAGCTCCTATGTGCTGGGGTTCTGAGAGGATGAGTTCAGTGTCAGAGACCCAGGAGGCCCATCTCCTCCAAAGCCCTCATCCCAAAAAGAGAAACCAGAGGGCAAGCAATGTGCCCAAGGACACACAATGCTTGAGAACACAGCGTCAAGGTCAAAAGCTCAGTTTCCCCAATGTCACTCTTGGGTTTTCTTCAGTCACTGGGAGCCCAACACCTAAAGAGGCAAAGGATGGCCCAACACGACACAACGTGCAATGATGTACGCCCACACCCACTCTGCTCACCGCAGCGTGAAGCTGGGTACCAGGCTTCACTCTCACGGAACGGCTATGGAATTGTTTCCCTGAGCTAAATACCTACCGACAGCTAACAGAGTCCTTGGCCCTCCACCCTTCAGGTGTCCACTTTCACAGCCTGCCCGGGATGGTGGGTTCAGCTGCTTCTTTCTGTCCCCTCCTCTTTGGCCCCACTGCCAAGAAGCTTCCTCTATTCTAATGGGAAGAAATTATGTCTAACTCTCCTCCAACTGTCTTTGAAGTAGAAAACAGCATATGGAGACGGTTTACTTTGGGTTCTGAGTTTTCAGAGAAATGCTTTTATAACATTTCTAATTGGCCTCAACATCAAAGAAGGCATGTCACTCACAAGACAGAGCACCAGAGAATAATTAAGGATGGCTAAGTGGAGAGACGTCAACTAGACCTGGGCACAGTGACACCATCACTACCACCATCATCTTAAAGGACCATTCAGTGCACAATTACACAGGCTGTCTTGGGTGATGCTGCCCCAAAAGCTTTGCCCTCAAAAAAGATACCAAACCTACTTGGTTACCAAAAGGATTCCCTGGAAAGCTTCTGACCCACTAGTAGATGGAAACAGTCAAAATACTAATAATATATTGGAAAACTCCAAATGTCCTTCAGTTGGTGAGTTGATAAACTGGCACATTCAGATAACAGACTACTACTGAGCAAAAAAAAAAGGGTTGAACTGCTATGCAACAACATGGATGAATCTCAAATGCACTATGCTAGCCAGGCTTAAAAGGTACACATGCTATGATTCCAGGGCACAGATTCCACGGCTGTGATTCCAGGAACAGAAAACTGATCGGTGGCTGCCAGATGCTGGGGGCGGGGCTAACTACAAGGGGCACAAGGGGACCGGGGGGTTATGCAACTACTGTACATCTCGCTGGCAGTAGTGGTTACATCGCAATATGTACTTGTTAAAACTCCTAGAACTGTACCATAAAAAGTGTAATGTTACTGTACGCAAATTATCCCTGAAAAAAAGGCCAAAAAAGTCTAGTAATAATCAGGAAAATAAGCAAAATCCAACAAAGAATTTAAATATTTACTGTTCCTAGGTAAACTTCACTTTCATATTGAAAAACAAACTTACATCTCTCTGCACAACTGTGGCTCAACTGACTGCTCACGTCCTTTAGAACAGACGGCTTCTCACCCACGCCCAGAGCAACCGGGACGGGCAAGGAGCTTCTCAAACCTTCAAGCACCCACTATGTGCCAGGCTCGGCGAGAGGAGCCGGGCCACCAGCAGAGAGGCCACAGTGCCAGGCCCTGCAAAGCTCACAGCGGGAGGAGGTAAGAACACGGAGGAGGTGGCCCAGAAGTCCCCAGAACAGACATGGCTGCTCTGACAAGAACTGCCTCGGGTTATTTCGGGAATGTGACATTGTGTCATTCACTAATTCAACTCATTTTTGAGCTAAGTACAGTGAAAAACAGAGATGCAGAAGTCCTGGAACTCACCCCCACGCGCAGAAAGACACGTTCTTCTACCCCATTGCTTCCACAGGGCCACCCACAGGCTGCCATGGGATAAAACGGGACCCTGGGGAGACCACAGGGTGCACCATTCACACTGTTCTGGATGTGAACGCACTGTGACTGGCGTCCCCAGAATTCCGTGAGGAGGTGGCTCTGGCAGGGAACCCACCCCAGCTTCACCTTCAGGCTTCCGAGGAAGATGCAAGTTCAAGGTGGCAAGACTGTGCTTCCCAGCCTTTCCCACCTCCCCCCATGGAACACTCAAAGCAAGGTCTGTGCTGCCTGCAGCCTGAGTTAACCAGCCTGGGGGCTCCGATGCCCCAGGGCCTACTCAGCTACCCTGAGGGTGAGGGGCGCACCTGGAATGCAGGGGTGCTCCCTGGCTCTCCACTCGAGGACAGATCCAGAAGGGTACTTGCCAGTGGGTCTAGAAACTCGGGAAACAGAGTTCTAATGTCAGGGTACCTCTGGCCTATTGGAGCCTCTGGGAGAATTAGAAATGAGTGCCCCATCTTCCAGGCAGAGGCCTCAGAGCATCAGCTAGATTTCAGCCCACCCTGCAGCCCTACCTCCTAGCCTCCTTTAGAGCCTTTGGCAAGGCACAAACTGCTCCGCCTACTGACGGACCTGCCTAAGAGACAGAAAGTTCTGTCCTATGGCTGTCCCCAGCCTATCCAACTCAGATCATCCTTCAGCAAGTTCGCACAACGTACTGACTAGCACGTCTGTGATTTTATTTGAACAAGGCAAACATAAATACCTGGTTGCTCGCATTCTCCTAGACTGGAGCGTCATCAGTCTAGGTCAGGCTGCATTTCTGAAGCCCCCAACAACTCCCATGGACTGCTGTTTCCCTACAGCCACCCGATGCCAGAACCTCCCCGGCCGGGTCCAGCTGCTCCTCACACCACGTGCGATGACCAAGGGCAACCAAGGGGCTTACTGTCTGGACAAAGGACACTCGGAGTCACCCCTCACACCTTCCACCCCAGTGGCTTCCAGATGGATCACAGATTCAAACATAAGTAAGGAACCACGGAAGTATCAGAAGACACTGCTGAGAATATTTTTTAATAAACTCAAAGTGGGAAAGGACTTTCTAACGGTGACACAAACCCACAAAAGATGAAAAAAATCTGATAAATTTGACACTTCAAAAAACTATCCAATTGAGATGATGAAAAAGGTCTGGAGCTGGATAGTGGGATGGCTGCACAGCCAATGTGAAATGTACTTAATGCCACCGGGCTGTACACTGAAGAATGGTTAAAATGGTAAATTTCATTTTAGGTATATTTTACCACAATACAAAAAAAGTATACACAGGGTAAAAAACAGCAGAAACAAAAGTCAAAAGACAAACAACCACCTAGAGAAAAGATGTACAAATCCTGCCACAGACATAAAGGTATTTTTCATGTATAAAGAGCTCCTACAAAGTAGCATAGCCCTAGAAAGCCATTGGAAAATGAGCAAATAGAACGAACTGAGAGTTCACAGCAAAGACAAATAGTTCTTAAACACATGAAAAGATGCTCATGCTCATTCATATCTAAAAGTTAATGCAACTACAACCCAACAGCTGAGGGAGAGGGTAGAGAATCGACTGTCTCAGCTGTGGGCGGTCGGGTTGCAAAGGGACTTATCTTGCCAGAAGAGCAAGATGGCGGCACCCAGACTCTCAGAGGCCGACCCTCCAGCCAGCGGGTCCACTTCTAGGAATTTACCCTACAAACAATTTCAACATGTTATACAAAGGTATTCACTGCAGAATTATTTGTAATAAAAAAAATTAGAAGAGAACCCTAAAAGTTCATAGACAGGGAGAGAGTTAAATACATTATGATAAACTCACAGAACAGAAGGAAGCGTGTCTTTTTGTACAGTAACAGAATGACTCGCAGGTACGTTGTGAGGTGAAAAACAGAAGTGCAGAACAATGTGTCTCATATGACACCATTTCAGAAAAAACATGAAAATGTTTCTAAGTTCATTGACTTAAATACACACAGACTTCATCTGGAAGGATCCCCAAGAAGCAGAGGCGCTGGAGACTGGAAGACAGAAGAAGAGACGCGGCCGTCCTCTGCATATTCTTTGACTCCCATGTCATGTGAGGGAATTACCTCTTAGTTTTAGAAGACGGAAAGGGACAGAAGTCTCTCGTTCCCTGTAACTAGTCGTCCCTGTTGGGTACTGATGACTACTGGAAGTCACCACGCTGCTAGACAAGAAGGCCTTGCCTCTCTGGACCTCTTGTCTCCTAAGCCGCCTCCTCGCTGCTCACCGAGGACCTTGTCCTCATGGGGTACACACTGGAGCGCCATGAATTGGCTCCTGCTCCCTTTGAAACCTCACCCATCCATGCCACCAAACTTACTGAGTCTCTAACCACGCACTCAGCACCTTCCTTGGGGCCAGGGTTCAACAGTAAGACACAAAGCCTTTTCAGACCTTAACAGCGGAGTCGGGGAGGTGCCGAGTCCACCCGTGCCGGCTCACGGGAGCCCGCAGTTCATTCTGCAGGAACTGTGTGAGCTGCTTGTTGAACACATCGCTGTTAAGTAATACAGAATCAAACAATGGCCCGATCCCCACAATGGCACCAAAAGCTGAAAAGACAGCGCTCCTGCAATCAGCAGGGCTGAAGTTCAGAGATTCAGTTTAACGAAGATAATTTGTATAAGGATGAGAAACAGTCTAACAGAAGATCACACGTTAGAATTAATGACAATAAATTGATTGGGAAAAGAATTTGCAGACTGGGATGTGACTCCATTTGTTAAAACGTCATCAACCATAGGTCAGCCACAGCAAAAATCAACAAGTATATTCTGTGAGACAACTGACTACAAGGAATTTACAATAGAGTATGCATATTTTGTTATTATTTGTAAATCGTGTTATACATCCTTTATATCAGTAAAATTTATTTAAAAAAAGGTATGCATATGTATACACGTGTATATTACACATATACACGTACGCACGCATGTAAGCACATACACACACACATTTCAATCCACACTGAGCTGAACTCTGACATCTCAAGCCTAACTTCTCTAAGGTCTGGTTTCCCAATCTGTAAAGGAAGCATAAAAACCACTTCCCACCTGCCTCCCAAGGTCAAATAGAAACTACAAACTATAAAGTTGCAACCTAGCTGTTAGCAATATCCTGACTCTTCCCACCCCACAGTGGCTAATTTTTAAATGCCTGCTCCCCACAACTTTCCCCTGTCTTTTGGCTTTCAGGCAATCATCTTCTTGCCCTTAACCTCTTTACTATCGCAGAAAGAAGTGCAACACAAGGAACAAGACTACACAGCGTTGAAAACTGCTCTGTCCCTGTCCCTGTGCCCTCTGAGCAGGGCTCAGCTCTGCACGGGTCTTTGCACATCCCCACACCCAGCACTGCCTCCACTCGCTCCCTGAGCCGCGGAGGCTAACCGACACCTTGCTGGAATGCTGGCAAGGCTCCCAACCCTCAGCGGCAGAAGCCCATTTTCCCATCTTCCCGTTTACACTATTCCACTGGATCCCTCATTTCTTCTCTCTGGGTGCTACCCCAAGCACGTCCCATAGAACTAATTTTAAATCATAATTAAATCCTATCTTTTCAGAATGCATGACACACCTTTCTACACATACTAGAATCAATTAAAATTTACTGGGGAAGACATCAATTCTATATTAAGAGTTCCTGTTTCCTTTTTGAAGCCCCAATTTTCAAGCATCAAAGAGAGCAAATTTGACAGGATTGACCGACAGCAGGGAGACTGCCATTTGCAAAAAGGTTTAACATCAAGTCCCTGCAGTTTTCACTTTTCAACTGCAAATACTGCAGGGCAAACAGGTGTGTGGTAGAGTGCTCTGGCCCGGCTCTGGCCCGGCTCGGCTGTGCTGTGCAGCTCTCTGAGACCTGCCCACTGACACGGGCAGGTCAGGGTTGGGGCCACTGACTCTACTACCTGTCTCCCCTGCAGTAACTGAAATGGGGCAACCACACTTTATTCCCACTACACTCACCTCCCCCCATACTTTAAAATTTGAAAGCGTACATGACACTGAGAAATAGGTAACATGGTATAAAGTACCAGAAGATTTTGGGGAACTCATTGGTATGCTATCTACAATGGAAAGGACAGAGCCATTTTGTCCACATCCTACTCTACCCAGCTGGCAGTGTGACCCCGGGCCCCATTTTATTCCTTTATGGGGCTGTCACCTCTCAGGGTTTTTCCAAGGATGATACGCATCTTAAGGAACTTCTTAGTGATTATTGGTCCACCTTTAAAATTCAGAGGAACGATGGCTACAGTCCTTAATTTCAGAATTTTGTTATGACCAGTTAAGGGAATTGATACTCCAACAACAGATATTTCTGGAATACCTTCTCCTTGCAAGATGCTGGGAACAAAAGAATTATGACACCTTAAGGGGCTTACAATCTAGGGAAGATACACACACACACACATAGGGACAGCCAGCAATGCAACAGTGGGGAGTCTAAATGCTGGATGAATGTGCCAAAGATGCTGGATGAATGTGCCAAAAAGGAAATGCCCCAGGAGCTGCAAGAGGAGGAGCGCATCACTTTGAAGTGGGATGGTCAGGAACGACTTCCTGGGGCAAATGGAACATAAACCCAGGATTCAGAGTAGAGAGGAGGGTCCCGCATAATGATAGCAGATTCTGATCAGTTGCCCCAACAGAGGGGAGGAGTCACACAACAAACCCAGTATCATTTCATGATTGTCACAAGTTGACGTCCCCCTTTCCTGATTCTTCTCCATCTCCTCCACCTCCTCCCAGCCAGGAGGCTGCCCTGCCTACTGCACCACCCGGGCTCCCTACAGGTGGCTCATGGGAGGCGCTGGAGGGAAGGGGGAGAGGGAGGCCAGGGGGTTTGTTCCCCAAAGCGGCATGTGCTGGTGGCTCCAGCTCAGCCCCAGGTGTGTATCAGATCCCCAGACCATGGTGCATACTTGGCCACCTCATAAGCTTCACCTGGACCATCCGAGGCGGACTCATCTCCTGCCAGCATCCTGACCGACACATTTCCTTTTTCCACGGTGCCCTTCAAATCAGCCCCTCATCCACCGACGTGCTTCCCCAACTGACTTCCACGCCAGTGCCCTGGCTCCAGGGAGCGGGAAGCCGAGCTGGGAGATGTGGCAAAAAGCCTTCTTCTCACCTCCTGCCGGGGTCCCCAGACCTGACCTTTTACCTTTAAAAGCCACCCCCCACCTCTTGCTAGGAGGAGGGGATATTTGAGACACTAACTAAGCTCTGTGGGCTCCACAGTCACACAGCATGCTATACCATCCAGCCCACCAGAGAGACAGGCACCTGGGGCCTCAGAGAATGAGAGAGAATAAAAAGTAAGGAGATAGCTAGCTTTGGCTAAAAATGAGGAATCAGCATGAAAAGAACACAGCTATTAAGCAAGTTTAAAAACGGAGTCATCAAGATGGCAGCAGAATGCCATCCTTAGCAGGGTGGACCGAGGTCAGACAGTGACGGGAATCCGGCTCAGCCATCACCCACAGCAGCCTGTCCAGCAGGGAGGGAAAGACGGAAACTGCATGTTAGCCAAGGGTGGCTCCCACACCCAGGCCAGTGACGTCCAGAAGTCTGACCAGCCTTATCCATTGTCAGTCCCACCCCAGGCCTCTGGGACACAGCTGACCCGTCCACTCCTGGGACAGCACATAAAAGCCAGACTAAAACAGAAAGTGCCCCAGACCTCTTGCTAGCATTATTTGGCAGCCTGCTCTATTCCCTCCTCAGGGATGGACCCTCAAGGTCAATACTTTCTCTCAAGAGCTTTTTCTTTGCCCACTGGGTGCAGGAGGCTCCTTGCCTATTACCCACTCCAGTACCTAGGCCCCTCAGTCAACACGTCCCTCCCTGTCTTAATCCTGGAGCCCCAGGGTTCCCAATGAGTGGGGCAGGGGGACGGGTGCTGCTCCTAGGATCCAGTGGGCAGAGGCCAGAGATACTGCTAAGCATCCTACAATGCACAGGACAGCCCTCACCACAAAGAACTATCCCAGCCAAACTGTGCCTAGGGTGAGATACTCCTGGTTTAGAGGGCAGAAGGAGGAAACAGGTATTGGACACATTGTATGAGCCGGGCTCTGTGCCGGATGTTTTCAACTTCCCTACCCAGTCAGTGACAGAGGGAGAGGCCACAAAATGAGCTGCACCTCCAGTCACCCAATTTCCAGACACGGCTTAGCAGTCTGGGTCTCCAACAGTTGCCACAACCATTTTAAACAGTGTCCAAGGCCAACGTCTTTCTGAACCTCAGTTTTCTCCGCTGTAAAATGTGGGTTACAACACCCACCTCCAGCCCCTGGTCTAGAATGGGCTCCCAGTGAGTCTTAGTTTCCTTGCCTCCTTCTTCATGTTTGGTTGCCAGCTTCTTCCAGGGAACATATGAGTTCAGAGACACACACACATACCTGCTCAGGCACCCACCTGCTTACATCATTACATCCCCACAAGAATCTGAATAAATGAATGAGCCCTCCCAGAAGAAGGACCGCTCCTTGCCTGAACTCCAAAAACAGGTCTTCACACTCGGTTCCTCTCACTTATTTAGGCTTCCCATTATCATTGGTTGTGTGAAGTCTGTCTAGCCTACTTGATCAGACACTCGTCGGGATATAAGGGTCTCACCCAACACCCTAGCCAGTGCCGTATCATTCAGATGTCCAATCAACCCCGGAGGAACGAAGAAAGCTGGACAGACATCACGGTTCATGCGACAGTTTTGTTGAACAGTCTGTGTCTGTTTTCTGTTTATAGTTATTATCACCACTCCCTGACAGTTCACCTGGACTCACCCTACAGATCCAATTTTCAGGCATTTTCCTTTTTGAATTTGTGAGCATCTAACATTACTTGCATAAACTAAACATATCCACTCAATAGGCCCACAGAATAACGAAGCATCCTCTTAAAGTGGCTTCCCATGCGGCAGCCGTGTTCCTTGAACAAATGAGACCCAGTGCGCAGGAACAAGGACGGCTCTCCGCCGTGAGTGGGCATTTACACACAGCAGCTGGCGGAGCCTCGCCACTGAGGAGCTCCTAACAATCCAGCCTTTCAGCCACTAGTCTAATAGGCTTTTCTTGGCATGGACAATCTGGGCTTGGCCAAACACTCATTTTCACATCGTCAATCAGTACGTGTCAGAAAGTGATGGAGGCTCGGCTCTGCCGTGTGTCCTGCGTTCTGTAGCAAGCTCTTCGTGCTCAGGAACTCAGGGGCCCACACACTCAGACTCCTTTCTCCATAAAGATCCATAACAAAAGCAATGATTTGTTCCTCTGATCAAATCCTAGGGTTTTATTCAGCTGCTTAAGATGGTTTTTAATTTAAAAAGCAGCTAGAAAAATGAAACTGACTTTCCAGGAACTTAAAGGATACCAAGTTAAGCCTGAATTTGCGTGCTGACGTACCTCAGTTCCCAGTAACGCCAGGATGACTATTCCCCAGCACCTCCAAGCAGCTGTCTCAGGGACGAGCTAACTCCTGGCTGGCGGGCACGCAGCTTTCAGTCGTCTCAGCTTCCCCGCACGCACGCATCCATCTTAAAAGACCCTCCTTAACATGGGCCTCTCTCTCCCTCTCCCCTGCCGTCTGGGGGGACTTTGAAAATGGGTCCCTGTAAACTCTGCTTCAGCCGCTCACTTTTGAGTACACAGCTAAATTCCTAGTTAATTTGCTTCTCAGGAACTCTAAGAACCATCTACCACACTATCAGGCAGACTACCTGAGGGAGCCCAGCACGTAAACCGAGGCCTGGGTCTGAGCCCTCAGAATGAGGCCGGCACACCTGGAAGGACAGATCAGATAAACACAGTCCAACCGGGCAGATGGGCACCGTGCAGGCTGAGCCAAAGAGGGGCAGAGAGGGTGAGGAGAGAGGAAGGGAGGAAGGAGGGATGGAACTGAGGAGAAGCGAGCCCTCGCCCCACTTGGCTCCTGGGAGTCCAGGCCAGAACCTGGGCAGAGAAATGAAGAATGCACAGAGGACAGATAGGGCTCATCACACAGACTCAGAAGCACGTCACACAGTCTTGCTCTCTCTGTCTTCAGCCACCACTTCTCGAGCACTTGCTACATGCCTGGTCCTGGCCAGGCGCTTTACACACCTTATCTACATCCTCACAAGAACCTTGTGAGGTAAGCATGGCTATTATCTCCATTCTATCGAGGAGAAAAGGGAGTCTCCCAGAAGTCAACAGTAAGGTAACAGCAAGTGTGTTCTGGAGTCCGGGATTTGGGTCCAAAGTTCCGAAGTGCTGTTCTAATTTCTGGACAGGTACCTTCCTGCATAAGGCAAATAACAACGCCTACGGTGCGTTAGCTTAATCCCACCCAACATAAGACACAAAAAACCATGTTCTCTACTCAGAAAACTCGCAATTCATAGGGAGAGCCAACAATCACATGAATAAGCCAACTGTACAAGAACACAAGTGGCCAGTTACTTACTCCAAACTGTTAAGGGATTTAGGAAATAAGAAAGCAACCCTTCACAGTAGACCAGCCGTGGAAACGCTCTGGAGAAGTCTGAGGCATATGACCGGCTAGGCCATTTCGCCTCTGCTTCTTATTTCTCCAGGCTACCACTTCTCTCCAATGTAGACGAGTTGTAAAAGTTATCTGCATCAAAGAGAATGTTGCTTCTGAAGATGAGGCCTACATAGGACGGTCCACGTTAATTTGTAATATTCATAAAACAGGATATGGTCATTCCTGTTTAGCAAAACAGAGGGATGTCATGCTTCGGGCCGGCCACTAGCTCACCTGGCCTGTCCACTGCTATATGCCAAGCCTCCCAATCTCTCCGTGCCAAAGGAGGGTGGGGGGAAGTAGACTGACACAATTCCATCCTGGAAAATGTTCCACTTGTACTGATTCATTTCCTCTCCTAAACAGTTGAATCAGCTGCCTGAAGCTCTACGTGGGGAGGAATGTCTGATGGAGCTTAGAGTGAACCCCTATCAATTCTAAATGGGAAAATTGTAAATAGCTTCCAACTATTCCAGAGCTTGTTTGAATTACAGTGCAAAGAAAGCCCAAGAACAGAGTCCCAAGCAGTCACTGTATAGGTCCATCACCAAATGGGACGACAGGTGAGGAGTCCACTTCACTCCAATTGCACAAGGTGGAAAAGCGACACTGGGAGAGAAAAGAGCAGAAGGGCCAGAGGTCAGCCAGGCCTCGCCCCGAGGACACAGGTGCCGCTGCCCTGACGCACTGTGGAGGGTGCAGCCAGCCAGGAAGGTGGCTCCTCCACCCTCGGTGGCGGGTCGGGAAACAGCCCGGGGTGATCCGAGGCCAGAGCACGCCTGAGGGCAGACGGGGAAGCTCCTGGCACTGCAAACAGCAGCGCATGTGCTGATTCTAGGGGCTCGGAGCAGCAGAGACAATATTTAGAAAGACAACTTTCTCTAGTCACATCCCAGGTGTACAGTGGAAGCCCCTGGCAGGCCCTGGTTCATGGGCCAGAAAAACTGTTTTAGTAAGATAACAAATAATCTCTGAGTGCTTTCTGGTTCCAAATTCCCAAGGACAGCTGCTCTGCGGATCACCTGCAATCCAGCATCTTAAAATTCAGTAGGCAGCTGTTAAAAGTCCGTTCTCTACAGCATGTTTCCACATACCTCAGTGTGTATCCACATACCTACTATAGTGCGTATCCGCACCCCGACTATGGTCCGCGTGTGCACACGCCTACTACAGTGCACGTCCACACACAGACTACAGTGCGTGTCCACACCTACTACAGTGCACGTCCACACACAGACTACAGTGCGTGTCCACACCTACTACAGTGCACGTCCACACACAGACTACAGTGCGCGTCCACACCTACTACAGTGCACGTCCACACACAGACTACAGTGCGCGTCCACACCTACTACAGTGCACGTCCACACACAGACTACAGTGCGCGTCCACACCTACTACAGTGCACGTCCACACACAGACTACAGTGCGTGTCCACACCTACTACAGTGCACGTCCACATACCGACTACAGTGCGCATCCACACACAGACTACAGTGCGCGTCCACACACAGACTACAGTGCGCGTCCACACACAGACTACAGTGCGCGTCCACACCTACTACAATGCATGTCCACATACCGACTACAGTGCGCGTCCACACCTACTACAGTGCATGTCCACACACAGACTACAGTGCACATCCACACCTACTACAGTGCACGTCCACACACAGACTACAGTGCGTGTCCACACCTACTACAGTGCACGTCCACACACAGACTACAGTGCGCGTCCACACCTACTACAGTGCACGTCCACACACAGACTACAGTGCGCGTCCACACCTACTACAGTGCACGTCCACACACAGACTACAGTGCGCGTCCACACCTACTACAGTGCACGTCCACACACAGACTACAGTGCGTGTCCACACCTACTACAGTGCACGTCCACATACCGACTACAGTGCGCATCCACACACAGACTACAGTGCGCGTCCACACACAGACTACAGTGCGCGTCCACACACAGACTACAGTGCGCGTCCACACCTACTACAGTACGCGTCCACACACAGACTACAGTGCGCGTCCACACACAGACTACAGTGCGCGTCCACACCTACTACAGTGCACGTCCACACACAGACTACAGTGCGCGTCCACACACAGACTACAGTGCACGTCCACACCTACTACAGTGCGCGTCCACACACAGACTACAGTGCGCGTCCACACCTACTACAGTGCACGTCCACACACAGACTACAGTGCGCGTCCACACCTACTACAGTGCACGTCCACACACAGACTACAGTGCGCGTCCACACCTACTACAGTGCACGTCCACACACAGACTACAGTGCGTGTCCACACCTACTACAGTGCACGTCCACACACAGACTACAGTGCGTGTCCACACACAGACTACAGTGCACGTCCACACACAGACTACAGTGCGCGTCCACACCTACTACAGTACGCGTCCACACACAGACTACAGTGCGTGTCCACACCTACTACAGTGCACGTCCACACACAGACTACAGTGCGCGTCCACACACAGACTACAGTGCGTGTCCACACCTACTACAATGCATGTCCACACACAGACTACAGTGCGCGTCCACACCTACTACAGTGCACGTCCACATACCGACTACAGTGCGCGTCCACACCTACTACAGTACGCATCCACACCCCTACTACAGTGCATGTTCACACCTACTACAGTGTGTATCTACATCTCGACAGTGCGTGTCCACATCTCGACAGTTTGTGTCCACATCTTGACAGTGTATATCGACACACCGACAGTGTGTTTCCACACCAACTACCGTGCATATCCAAATATCTACTACAGTAGGTAACCATACATTTACAGTACATATCCACAGACCTACAGTGTGTATCTACATCTCCACAGTGCGTATCCACACACCTACACTGTGTATCCACATCTCTACAGTGCGTACCGACATACCCATAGTGCATATCGACACACCTCTAGCGTGTATCCACACACCTACAGTGCGTATTGACATACATACAGTGCACATCCACATATCTACAGTGCATATCCACACAGCTACAGTGCGTATCGACATACATACAGTGCACATCCACATATCTACAGTGCGTATCCACACAGCTACAGTGTGTATCGACATACATACAGTACATATCCACGTATCTACAGTGCATATCCACACACCTACACTGTGTATCCACATCTGTACAGTGCATACCGACATACCCATAGTGCATATCAACACACCTCTAGCGTGTATCCACACACCTACAGGACGTATCGACATACATACAGTGTGCATCCACATATCTACAGTGCGTATCCACACACCTACAGTGTGTATCCTCACACCTACAGCATGTATCGACATACATACAGTGTGTATCCATGTATCTACAGTGTGTATCCACACACCTACAGTGCGCAGACCTTTGCTTCTGTAAAGTGAAGCAGCCTGTAACTCCCAGACTATTAAATATTACACTCAAAAGGTTGCAGTCTTTCATCACTTTTCCAGAGACACATTTCTGCTGCTTACTCATAAGTCACAGACGGCCAAAAACAAAACTGAGCTCTACACAGAGGAGGCAAAAGGTTTAGAAGAGCTTCTCAAAGGAGGGTGGAAACACGAGAACTGAGTCAGCACTAACTACTGACCTCTTCTCCCCCTGGCCACTCCCTTTTTGTCCCAGCGTATCCCTCTGTCACCTTTTTCTTGTATCACATAAGTCATACCTAGCTTCCTCATATGCACCTGGGTCATGGACAGACCTGGGATTTGCCAGGCAGACAGACACCCAGGCAGCTCAGAGGAAAATCTGATCTTTTTCAAGATGGGACCAAAAAAAGGGCACTGATTACTGTTCCCACATTTCTTTTTCAACTGGAAAATCCTACAGTGGGAGGCCAGGAACAAGAGAGTGGACAACTGAAGTAAGGTCTCAAAAATCCTGTCAATCTTTCAAGTTAAAAAGGAAAAGTTCGCATGCTTTCAAAGGTAGAAAACGATGAACTATAAAAGAATTATTCAACAATGGAAAAAAGTAGAAATTGGCTCATTCCATGTAGGTGACAACTTAGAATATCAACTGTACCTGATACATTTAAAAACCAGCCCCATTCATCCCATTACATCTAAATAAGAATAATCAGACAATTTTGACAGAAAATAAAACGTGTCCCAAAAGACAGTCCACACTCAGAGCCAAATTTCCCAGGCAAAAACCATCAGGCTTTGAACTGGCACCATCAGTACAGACTTTTCAAACACCAGAGATCCCCAGTTTACAGCACTCATTTGTTCAAACATTATGCTCCTCATCCAAAGTTGAATGTGTTTATAAAGGAAAAAAAATCGACAACATTCTCCCCACCCCGTTCCCCTCCTGGCAGCTCTGAACATACGTTACGTTATTGAAGAAAATTTCTCAAGCTCCCAATTGAAATGCCGACAGATCAGACACAGGGGAAAGTCCTGTGGCCAGTGCTCAGCGGTGAGCAGTATTATACTTAAACAACAACAGCGTGACCCGTAAGCCACACTAGCTCTCAAAGTCACCTAAAAGAGAGAAGTGATAAACAAGAGGCACGGAAGATGCCACTTGTCAACCCTCCCCAGATCAGGTACCAGCACACAACTGGTTCTGTTTTGTTTTGTTTTGGACCGGGACTGAAAATACGGCACAAACTATTGTAGGTTTTAGACTTTTTCATTGTAAAAGCTCATCTAGCACATTAAACCTAGCGTTAAGGTACAATGACACTTTCTGTTTCATCTAAAAAAGATTTACTAGTTAGACAGTTACTTTCAACCCAGTTTAGTCGGATGATGTAGAAAACCCAAATGTCAGTCTATTTTTCCTCCACACTCTCCTAACTGCACATTTAGAATGTTAACAAAGTGATAAACTGGACTTATTATAAATAATTATACTGCCAAATAATCTTTAAGGCTGAGAGATGATGCATTCTGTTTTGGTAATTTACCACAATAAACCAAAGCAAAACAATTAAGTACTCGCTTCCACATGAGGTCTCAAACACTCACACACCGGCCCTAAACCAGATGGACTTGGGCCGCTGAATGAAATGAGAAACTGTTTGTCACTTAGCAGGAGGCCCACTGGCAGAGCCAAGACTCTTACACATTACAGCACTCAAAGGTTAAATAATAATGCAAGTGTTCTGTGAACTTTCTAGAAAGCTAAACTTTAACTCTGGGACTGGGGTAAAACTATGCCACACACTAACACCATTCCTAGCTGTGGGCACATGCCACTCGGAAAAGGAAAGCAGGTCCGTGTGCAGGCAAGAGGCAGTGAGAGCTCTGAGCTCAAAGGGAAGCTCTGGCTGGGGCGGAAATGAAATCTTCCTTTCAGTGGTTCCTGGTTATTCCTAACCACTTCTCCACTGCACACATGAAAATGCATCGGCCTCAGTTGGCTGCCCAAATCACCTCTCATAAATATCAACTTCACTTCTCTTCCACAAAAGGAAAACTGCCAAATCATGACTGCTGTAGAGAACATAAGGAAACAGGCCTGGCCCAAGCTTCTAGGTCCATCTCTTGCTACCTACTAACCCGCAGCCTTGAGAAAGCCACCTGTCCTGTCTAAGCACCCACTGGATGAAATGGGAAGCAGGTCTTGCTGATCACTCTGGCTTCTTCTAGTCTGGGTACCGAAGGGTCTCTGGGCTGCCCTCCACCCAGGGAAGCCCCTCCCCACACCAGCAGGAGTGATCCAAGTCCCAGAGTTAATAGGTTAGCTTTTTAGAAAGGTTACAAAACACTTTCTTCCTCTCATGATCAGAAATGAGTTTCTACTCAAATCATGCCTTATTTCATTTATATACAAAACGCCTGGTTAGCTTAGGTACCCATAGCAGTTGGGTAGAATTAAGAGTGAAAGTTCCTAACACACTTTCCTGTGGGAAGCGAGGGACTCCTCACAGAGGTCAGACAACGTAATTGTCACTCACATGGCTTAGACCTTGTCCCCCAACCACACCAACTCAAGGTATCCAGTTTTTACCCCAGCACCCACTCACCCCTCAACCAACCCAGAAGGTTCTCTGCCTTCAAGGGGTTACAACTTTCCTGGGAGACAAGAGGACGTGTCTGACAATGTCACCTCTCCTGACATAACCCCTGTATGGGATTAGCGACATTGCTCTGAGCATCCATCTCAGAGAGCTTACTGTTTGTATTCACGGCTTTGCAGGGGCATGCCAATGTTATGAGGCCTTTGGGTTCCTAAGTGGCTGGATGAGACACAAGCTGAGGGTGAAAAGGCAGAGAGGCCCAAGAAGTCAGCTCCAACGCTCCTCGGCTTCCCCATCACTAAGAACCTTGAGCCTCTAGGCTCCCGGGCCCGTGGAACCTAAATTATGCCTGCCTGAGTGGTCCCGAGACACACTCCCACTACTGGCAAGCAAGCATTCACCCAAACTACCACTCACTACCACCACTGTGCCCTCCCTTCACATCCTAGAAGACTATAATTAGACCTTCCTAAAATGCACAGGATTTTAAAATCACTCACCATTACCCTTAATATATGTATTTGAACTTTATGTCCCTTAAAACTTTGCAGCTTTTCCTATCAGAGAAAACATCTCGGGGCACATGGAAGCAGAAACGCAAAGAGAAGGAAGCCCCTGGGCACAGTCCTACAGGATGAACTCACTGGTTGACCATGTGGGCCCACAACTCACACTTCCAAAGGGAAAACACGCCGGGCAGTCACTCCTCCTGCCCTCTGCACAGGACTGCCACAATCCTCAGGACTCCGTCCTGCAGGCACAGTAAATCAACGGGAAGATGCACTGAGACTGTCAGGATTTATTACAATTCCTAACTTCAATTAAAACGCCTATGGATTTTATGCCAAAATCAGAATGTTTTCAATTTGAATTATTATCTTCCAGCAACCATCCAAATCAATGTAAAATATTTAATGCTCCACTTTGTTTTGTTTAAAACTGATCTTGTGCTTGGAAATTTTGGCTGCTGTGCCCATTACTGTTCAGCCACAGAGAACGCAGAAGAAAAGGCAGCTTCCATGTTTATGAGCTGCAGCCTTTAATATGCTAAGTTCACCTCCACAGTCATCACTTATTGAAGCCACAAATAAGTATGTGTGTGTGTTCATGGTGCTTTACATATCTCAATCCATTCATTCAATCAGCGAGCATTTACTGAGCACCTAGTAAGTGGCATGCATCTAATTAGGCAAGAGAGATAAAAAAGGATGAGCCAGTCCAAGGTCACAACCTGTGACAACCTCTGGGGAAAGCAGATAATCAAATCAGTAATGACTGTGCTGTGTGGTAAATGCCGTGACGGGGAAAACAGGTTATGAAAAATATCTTAGATGTGTCAGACGTTTACAGCCGCTGTCTCCAACTCTCACAACACCCTGCAAAGGCAGGTATCTCCAATTCCCAAATGAGGGTACTGAGGCTGTCCCACACCACGCACTGCCTTGCTATCCATCAGCATCCGCATCAGCATCTGCATCCATATCAGCATCTTAAATCCCCACTCTGGTCTCAATACGGCGCCTGCAGCTCCGCATGAGCTCGTTCAGGCATTGCTCACACTCGTGCCTGGGATTCCCCAGGACGCCGCACACACTGGGAGAAAGGGCCACACTGAAGGAAGGCTCAGGCCACTACAAGGAGCAACACAAGAGTAATCATAACACAGTGTGAGGACGGAGCACGGCTGGGCAGGTGCTGGTCACGGACCAACAGAAGGCTTCAGACAGCAAGACAGTGGGCTTCCGAGCAGGAGAAATCATCGTGGAGGCATTTATTCAGGAGGTGGCATCAGGTCTTCAGATCACGTAAGGCCAGACAGCAGAGGAGGAAAGAGGCCACCCCCTCAGGAAAGCAGTGTTCAGAGAAGTGCCCAGCTCACAGGGTAGGCTGAACCGCCGCTAGGGCTGTCACTGGAGCCCTAACGTGGGCCACGCCAGCCTGCAGCTGCCCCCAATGCCAAATGATAAGAGCAGAGGAGGCACGCCGGGGCATTAAAACAATGCAAGTGTAACAGCAGAGGGAGGCAGCCGCAGTGACAGGAGCTCCTCCCAGAGATTACACACGGACGGAAGCAGCTCTTGGTTCCACCACCTGAGATCGAGGGAGGACTCCAAAGGGCCTCCCGGAGTCAACACAGAAGGTCACCAACAGTCGGCTAAGGATGAGGGTCCATTCACTGCAGGGACTCGTTTCCACTTGGGGTGTGCAGGTTCGAGGCCAGGGCCGCATTATTCCCAGAATCACAGCGGACAGGCCGAGCACTGCAGCCACGGGTCTCCCCCATGACCCTCTTCTCACAGGGCCGCCCCACCCAAAGTTGGCTAACAGACGCTTCAAAGAATATGGACTTGCAGGCCAAGTTATCAGCCTGCCTAGAACATGGTCATGTCTGGGCCAGCCCTGCAGAAGATATCTATGTTTGTTTACCTCGTTACTTGAAAAAATACTTTTGCGTGAGTTAGATCACTTGATTTTCACAACAGCCATGACAAAAGCACTAGGCTTCTCATTTTACAGATGAAGATCCCGAGGGTCAGAGAGAATAAGTGACCTGTTCAAAGTTGTAAAGCTAGCAAGTGGTTGAGCTGATTTTGGACCAGGATAGCTGTCCGGCGATCTGTCTGCTCTGTCACTACTGCAATAACCCTAATACTGTACAAAGTTCTTTAGAGCTGACAGAGAGCTTTTACAGTAGTCCTGGGCAGTACACACAGACACACACTAACAGACACACACACACACACCTGCTCACCCTCGTACATACATACTCTGTTTTCCTAAAAGTAAAATAACAAATACAACAATAATAATACTGTATTCTACGTGTTTAAAAACCTATCTTCCCCTCTGGCTACGGACTTCGTGTCAGCAGAGACAGAAGGTAAGTGAGGCGCTATTGTTTAGACTGTTAGAGATACGTGCTAAAGTCTTAGATCCTAGACGCTGGTCCGCTTATAACACAGTTCAGAGCACTGGCACTTGAGCTAAAGCCCTGCGCGTGTCCATCATCAGCCCTAAGGCCGCCTCCACCCCGCCTCCAGACCCGGCTTCAGGAGGACACTACTTCCCAGGCAGACGTCAAGATCCCAGGACTCGGAGAAAACTCCAAAAAAATCAACTATTTACCCCATGTTTACACAAAAACAAAAGATATATCAGACAGACAGGCACGTATACTTTATTGTAAAAAATCCCCAACTCTCAGTTTTTCAGAGCACTTCTTTCAAATTCATATTTCACATACATTAAATTATTCAATAAACAATATGTCAATTAGTCTTGCACAGTGGGGAGAAAGTTCCACACAAAATGCAGACAGAGCCAAGAGCAAAGCGAAGTGCGAGTGACAAATGAGTAAACAGCCTCGCAGAGGGCTGTGGGCACCCGAGCCAGCACAGGCACGGCAGCCACGGGCCGCGTTTCTTCTTCTCCTAACACACAATTCCACCGAAAGATCTTAATGAAAATGAGGTCAATACACTTAATCCATAAAGCAATCATCTCATCTAATTTTAATCATCCATCTTTTTAAGAGAACTTATATAATCAGGCCACACTACACAAACAAAATCATAATATATTTTTTCACCTCTTTTCCCTACTCCCAAAGGAAAACTCCACATACTGCTCATCTTGCTGAAACCACAGGAATAAAGTGATTTAATTAGAGTTAGACCAAGTATTTTAACCACATACTCAGTCTTAAACATACCCACGAAACACGGCTTTTGAGAGCTTTCCTTCCTCCTGACTCAGGAAATCTCAACATACAGCACACACAGGCTCCCAGTGACGTTCTGGGTCAATACCAAACACACACAGAAATACTCTGATACTGTAACTTTTTAAAAATTGCTTTCATTCTGCACTACTATTCAAACCATTAAAAAATTTTAGGTAAGCTCAACTTGCATAATTCTCATCATGCAGGGTGTGGGTGTTTGTGAATTTCCTTTTCACCGAGAAAAAGGAAGCTCTGTACCAGGATGTCAGGTGTGCATGGAAAAACAAATATTTTGATACACGTAAAGTAACTACAAACTTTTTTTATTTAAAGATCCTTTTGCCTACTTTACTCACAATACAAATACTGCAGTCAAGTTCCTTGTGCTGAATTTAAATTCAGGTGTTAAAACTGGGTTTTCTGCTAAAGTTTGACTGGAGCGCGATATAGCCTGTCAAATGCCCAGTCAAGGGGGAAGCGATCCAGCCCTAAGATGCCCCCAAAGAAATCATTCTTTGTTCACCTAGCAACTGAAACTCAGAATCACAGCTCCTGCAGTGATGGAAGTATCCTCAGTCCAGAGAGCCGTATCAGACCTCGGTCATTGATTTGTTAAAAATTTAACATTGTGAATGAAACCAATTCAATTCCTGGTTCCGAAATGTTTCAAAACCCAAGCCCAACATCAAGGTGTGGCAACTGTGCATTTATGACCTACTTACACTTGTGCATGTCACTCTGAAAATTCAGAAAGAGGGAAAGTATTAGGATTTTAAGAGCCTATTAATTAGTTCGTACTCTGTCGAAATCACACACAGGAGCCAACTCCAGCTGCAATCATGTTAGGGTTTGCCTCATGGTCTCAGAACGGCAAGAGCTGACAAGAGTTACTGCAGACAATTCTGTTGTTGTCGGGGGTCCTGATCAATACACTGCATCATAGTCTAACACTGAAATTGCTTCTCCTCCACTCCCAGCCCCTCGGATAAGGTGGTTTATTTCGGGTCCCTAGCCCTCGCTGGGTTAGTAACTCTTTTCTCTATAATTTGCGCGTCTTCTGGAAGGGCAAGGCAGACGCCTGATTCAAACCGCACTTGTTTACCGCCCACTGCCCCCAATATTATGCATTCCAGCAACGCCGCAGAGCGCTTCCGGCACCCCCTGTACCTGCCAAGCTCCTCGCCGGTGTCGTAGTAGTCATCCACGTTCTCCTGCCTGAACACCGTCATGATAAACTGTCACGCCTCACCAAAGCCCAGCGCACTTCAGCTCCGCTTCCCAAACCATCACCACCGCTCCTGCGCCTCCGTGGGCCCCTCATGCATCAGTCTCCAGTCCTTAAAAGGGAAAAAAAAAGGCAATAATAATAACAGAATGACAACCCCAAAAGGAAGTAGACCTCCCCAGGGCTAAAACCCGCTCACGAGCTGAACACCACGTCTCGGGAGCGGCCCCTCCCCGCTGGGTGGAGAGGAGCACCCTTTGTTAAACCCGGGCCAGGGACGCCCCCAGCCCCGCGTCGCCGGCGCGCGCGTGGGGCCGGGCGCAACCGCCCCCCAAGGTCCGCGTCCCCGAAAGCAGGGCGCTCTGCACCGATCAGAACCGGCTCCGGAAGTGACCAGCCTCCCCTCCTCCCCTTTCTCTGCACACACGCCCACCCAGCTCCCCACCTCCAGGGGCGCCGAGGAAGAATGCAGCCCTCGCCCAGGCGGAGAGCGCCTCGCTGGATGCATCCCTCTCCAGCCTGCAGCGGCGGTGCAACCCCCGCCGCCTCTCGGCTCCCGCACCTCCCCGGCCGCTGCGGCCACCCCCTCTCCTCCCTCGAGCCAGGCAGTCCCCAGAGGCACATTCCTGGCGACTCCCGCTCCGTTACCCGGCCGACCCGGCGTGCGGCCGCCCGGGGGAGCTGGGGAGGGAAGGGAGCGACCGAGGGAGGCGCGGCCGCCCGCTCCCGGTCTCCGCGCCGCGACACAAAGCGCCCTGCCCGGCTCGCGCCACCTGTTCCCACCCGGCCCGCGGGGCTGGAGGCGCCTCCTGCCTGCGATCCCACTCCTCCTCGCAGTCAAGTTTCCCCCGCCTCGGCCTTCCTGGTTGTCCTGGGCGCTGCCCGGGCAAACCTCGCCGCGCCGCGGCCGCGAGAGCCAAAGCAGGCGGCGGGCCCCGGGAGGAGCCGCGGAGCTGCGCGCGACCACTCACCCGGGCGCCCGGGAGCTACTGTCCCTCCGGCGCGCTGTCGGAGGCCGATCGTGGGCGCCAGCGCCGGAGACGAGCGGGGCGGCGGCTGGAGCGCGGGGGAAGCGAGCGCGGGGTGCCGACTCCGCGCGTCCGCCCCGGCGTCGCTCGGCAGGCTCTCCCGCTCCGGCTCCGGAGCGGCCCCTCGGCTCCTCGCCGCCTTCCGGGCGGAGGGCGGCCGGCAGGCGGCCAATGGGGACCCCGCGGGCGGGCTGGCGGCAAGGCCCACCCACCTCCGAGCTGCCCGGCCGGCCGGCGCTGCGGGTTCCGCCCGCGCTCGCTGCTCCTCCCCGCGCGGCGCTCGGGGCTCGCCGGCGCGCTCTACCGCGCGCACCCCCGCGCACCCCACCCCGCACCCCGCGCCCACGCCGGGGGCCGAGCCCGCGCGCCGCGCGCCCTGTGGGCGCCCCACCCGGGAGGCCGCCACGCTGCCCGCTTCGGCTGGGTTCCGGAGAAGTGCGAGTCCTTCGTCCTGCAAATGTGTACTGAGCGCCCAGCGTGTGCCACGCACCATGCTCCGCACCGGGAAATCGGAGACCAAAATAGGTTTTAAAAAACGCCTGCCCTCGTGGAACTTACATTCTGGCGGAGAAGATAGACAATAAATATGTAAGCAAGTAAATGAGATCATTTTAGAGGAGATGAGTTCTGTGGAGACTAAGATAGAAGAATGGGATCGAGAATGACGGGGAGTGGGCCACAGTAGATGGGAATCCTCTCCGGGATAGGTGTTTTGAGCTGAGACCTGAACTGTAAGATGATGTGCGAGCAGAGAAGAAAGGGTTGGTGGTGGTCTCGGAGGCTCAGTGAAGCAACAGAAGCGAAGGGTTTCTGAGTGCTGTCTAATGCGGCATTGGCTGTTGAGGAGTTGAAACGTGGCTAGTCCCCAATGAAGGCTGCATTCTGTGAAATATTCCAAGACAGTATGCAAATAAGAATGAAAAATATCTCGTGAATATTTTTACTTTAATTACGTGTTTAAATGCTAGTATTTGGGATATATTGGTTTGAGTATATTATTAAAATTAATTTCACCTTTTACTTTTTAAAATGCTGCTACTAGGAAATGTAACACTACCTATGTGGCTTGCGTTATATTTCTGAGGACCCTCCTGATCTACAGAGACCCCTTATCCATTCCTCTTCTTGCCCCATGCCCCTACCAAGCGTCTGCGTGGGGGAAACAGAAAGGATGGTTCCCCATAGGGACTGCTGGAGATCCCAAACAGAGAACCCTCCTCCGGGGAACTCTGCCTTACTGCCTAGAATTACAAGAACCAATATGAGAGCCCTCTGAGATTTCAGATCTATATTATGGTTCAAATGCCCTGATTTTCTAAAACGAGATGAGTTAAATTCTTTTTGGTTCAACAGAAATTTTCAACCGAAGAGATTTGGCCTCGCGGAAAAAAAAAGAAAGAGAGAGAGAGAATGCCCCCCAGACCTTCTGTCAGAGTCTCCTGGCAAGAAGCCTTCATCTAAAGGCCCACAGGCAGGGTACACGTCGTCGGGATGGTGGAATCAAGGGGAGGTTCCAAATAGGGAGCTATCCAAGTTCGTATCAGGCTAAGTGGTGGGTCTGAGAATTAATACAAAAGGATCTTGAGAGGTGAGAAATACAGTCCAAAATAACAAAAAAGTGATTCATCTGGGAGAAAGGCAAATGAATACATCTGGGGGGGGTTACAAACACAGATGTTCGGGAGAAACTTGGAAAGGGCTTATGGGTGACTGCTTTATGGGTAATATTTTTTCTACAAAATAAATGTAAGTGTGTTTTCCAAGGCAATGAGAGGGACTGGCTGTGTCTGGGGACTAGTGTGTCTTACCTACCCCGTCGACTTGCTGATCACAGATGATTTTCTGGGGCAGTGAAAAATTCGCGGACTTGGAAGTCACAGAATTGGACCTAATGTTGGTGGAACCATTTAACAGCTGAGTGACCTTGGATGTGTCCCTTAGCCCTGAACTTTATGTCTGCACTAATTGAGGCAAGGATTCTAGAGAGGGGAAAATGTGGTGGTTGAAAAACAAGGCCAAAAATTCAATCAAGAAGCGGAGTGTAATTCTCCCCATGAATGGGAGTTGGCCCTACTGGCTGGCTTCTAAATAAATGTGGTGGAAGTGACACAGTGTAACCTCCTTCCAAGGACAGGTCATAAGGCATTAGAGCTTCTGCCTGCCCCTCTGTTTCTTTCTCTCTCTCTCTTTCCCCCTCTCACTCTCGCTCTCTCCACTCACTCTCGAAGCCGTCAGCTGCCATGGTTACCCCGGGACTGCCATGTGGAGAGACCACGTGGAGACACCACAGAAAGAGAAGCCGGAGCGAGCCAGCTGTTCCAGCCCTCACCCTACCTCTCAGCTACTTGTGTTTTCACAGCCCAAGTTCTGTGAACAGAAATAATGATCATTACTGTTTTGAGTCATTATTTTGGGGTGGTTTGTTACACAGCAATAGATAACTTATAAGAAATTAACAAGAAAATAAGAAAACATAACTCTTAACAGGTATCAGATGCTAGGCAGACTAAATTAGTCTCTTGCTTAATCTTCAAGTAACTCTGTAAATCAGTTGTTTTTTCCACTTTGTACTTAACCTTCTTAGTCTCAGTTTCATCGCCTGCAAAGTGGGGACAATAATAGACGCTTGTATATTCTCAGAGTTGTTGGGAGAATATAACGAGATAATGCATGAAATAGGGCTTGGTACATTACAAAATACGTCAGAATGTTGGTATTACATTTTCTGTCATGTTCCAAGCAAGAAGGGCTCTGAGGGCCATGTCTCAAATGGCGGATAGTGCTACAGTAATCCTCAAATGATGATATTCAAGCTGGAAAGAACTTTCATGAAAATAACTGATTATGATATGGACTATGGATTATGATAATCATGACTCAAGCATAGAATTTAGAACATTATTTTATATCTGCATTAGTCACGGTAGAGTAACTGCTGCTGTAGAACCCAACAAATCTCAGAGCTTTAGCACATTGAAGGGTTATTTCTTGCTCTCAGGCCAAATGTTTGCAAGGGTAGAGTGAGAGCTTGGCTCCACGTAGTCGTTCAGGGACCCAGGCTCCTGCCTCTACTGGATCCGTGGTCCCTCAGTGTGTTTGAGTTTCTCAATTGATCCTTGTCTTCCATTGGCTGTTGAGAAGGGACAATCCAGAGAGGACTGCAGTGAAGGTTTATTTAGATCAGGTTTGAAGTCTAAGGCTTAATCGTTTTTAGGCAAGACACTCTAAGATCAATCTAAGTGGACCGCATTAGCTCAGCTCACCTTTGAGCTACTTTTTAACAACAGGCCTTTGGCTTTTATCAAGGCCTAATATTTTTAAATGGCTCCATGAAGAATGTTTCTGCACCTGTGGTTTCCCTGTTGAGGATTCTGCCCATTATGCAGTTGAGTGCCTCTTATGTAAGCAGTCAGACTGGTTCCAATTCCTCCCAGCATTGAGCACTAAAAGAACTCATTTCTTGTGACCAAATGATGTTTCCTTTTTGTCAGACAATGAAAATTATAAAGCTCATTCTGTTCTCCATTTTCCCATAGATTCCAGAGAGCATGTGGCAAACTCCGAAAGTGTAGTCCTCCAAGTAATGTCCAATTCACCATATTCTCTGCATCAATCAATAAGCATTTATTATCTAGTATATATTAGATATTAGGGATGCAGAGTTAAAAGAAACATTCTCTGTCCTCAAGTAACTCAGTCTAATGAGGGAGACTGAAGAAGGAGACAAATCCATTACAGAGTGACTGTGCAAGATTGAATCCATTCGCTTCTCTAGATACACTCTCCACTCTTCTCCACCCTTTCAAGTTGGCAGATTGAGCTGTAAGATTATTTTACCTCATTTCCTTGTCCTCTGACTGCCGGTAGTTTGGCCAATGGGGAACTCCGGCGTGAGGTCAAGTAAGAGGGAGGAGAGTGAGGCCAGGATAGTTATTCTGCTTTCCTCACTGCAAGGTTGCCTGGGTCACTGTCAAACAAAGGGCACTGCTCCTCACCAGGGAACCTCTTCTACGTGATTTTCTCCATCCTGGTGCTGGTAACCACTCTCTTTCTTTGTCTATTTGAACCTAGCATCAGTGCCAGCTCCACTGTTACTAACCTGGGAGTTCCTGCCCCATCTCTTAAGATTCCCCTGTACTCCTCGCACACCTCCTTGAATCGTCCTAATTTGAGTGTGCCGTCTGTTTCGTCTCGGACCCTGATTGATGGCGTCATGAGAGGGGCATCTCAGACTGCTAAAGAAGCACGGAGGGAGGGCGATTAATTCATATAAAGGCCTGAGATGGAGGGTGAAGAGACGGGTGAGCCTGGAGTTTCAGGGAAGTTTCCTAGAGGAGCTGACATTGTAGCAAAACACATGAAAGGAAATTAAGAGTTAGCAGAACAAAATGGTGGGCAATGGGGTGGTGGATTATTGGGTGGGAGGGATGGAGAGGAGGGCATCTAGACGGAGGAGAAGAGTGAGGGGAAATCATGGATGTGAGAAAGGTTTTGGCTCATTCAGGCATCTGTAAGGAATCAGAGCTCAGGCAGTGCAATGGCAGGAAGTAAGAGTAGAGAGGGGAAAAGTCTTTCCCTCATGCCCAGGACTTGGATGACAGCAGAGAGGTAAACCGAGGCAGATCTTGGCGGCCTCGTCCATTATGCTCAGCATTTGGGTCTTCACTCTGCAGACTCTTCGATACTCAGGATTCATTGGTGCTAATTTGGCACATCCTTGGAGATGGTGGGTAGAGAAAACCAATGAGATACTTCAAGGAGGCAGAAATCATAGGACTTGGTACTTGAGGAAAAGGAGAGTCAGGGTAATATCCAAATTTGGGGTTGATTGATTAGGTAGATATTGCTGCCATGTAGGCTGAATTTCAGGTGGACAAACTGGGGGAAGAGAAGATGAGGTCAGTTTTGGAGATAGGAAGTTTGAGGTGCCCATGGGGCATCTAGATGATGTCCAGGTGGAAATGGGTACCTATGGGATGGATGGGGGTGATTCTGGTGTATGCTAGGGCCGCCAGGAAGAAGATGGGGTCATTTATGGACAGGATGCAGGGCTAAAAAGATTGCTATGGGCAGAACTCTTGGGAACAGAAGGATGTTAAACCAAGTAAATATGGCAAGTATGCCTGGCCAGTAGCTATAGATTGCCAGTTAGTCCAGTGAGCAGCTATGGGTTTTTCTTGTGTTTCTTGGGGCCAGAATAGGCATCACCAATGGGTGATGACATAAGACCTCATGAATATAGTGCTTCATATGCCTCCTGTGTATAGAGTGCAACGTGAATAAATGTTCATGTCTTCTTGGTCTAACAGGTTACTAACTTCCTTATCTATGCTTAACACATCTTGTGAGTTACATCCATCCCATTTATTTTCTTGTTTTCTATAGCAGAATTGAATATTCATGACCAAAACAGCAAATGCACCTTACACACCTCCTTCGGAGCTGTGAGCTATTAGAAGCACCTCTCCAACCCCTTTTCCCACCATGACTCCAAACTCAAAGCCTTTTTGTAGTGCGTGGGTTTAAGCACAAGGCCTTCACATTACCTGCTTGGCCCTCTGAACTGGAAGTTTGTGACCCCAGGTTTAAGACCCCATGACATGGATTTGCCTACTTCTCTATCCCTACTTTCCCTGTGACTCAGTTTCTTTCCAATTTTCACTTACTGTACCCTGTGCTATTGAATGTATCTCTAGCTCTCATTAAGTCCACTGTAAAAACAAGTCAGGTAAAAACAAGTACACATACAAATCACTGACAGAGTCTGAAAGGCCAGAGCAGATTATAAACATCTAGGGTTACAGGTTTACTTTTGCCCTTAGCCTGATTTCTTTTATGCCTGGCCCAGTTTCTTTTAGGTTCTGACACTACTTGAAACAAAAGATTGGTAACACTTGGCACTTATAAAACTCATGGCCTAGCATGTCAGTCAGCTCCTAACTAAGGTTAGCTGCCTCTGAACAGTGTACACTTCACTCATTTTACTATTATGTACAAACACAGCATTCGTGTTACGCCTGCCCTTCTCTCCCACAGGAGTTCCCCACTATTGGATTTTTAGCACAGTTAGCTACCAGATTCTGCCTCTCTCTATGAGAATATTTGGATATAATTGGGAAGAAGAAGAGTGGAACATTCACAGGAGTTTCTGTTTTGTCAAACAAACTTAAAGCAAGATTGAAAAAAAAGTCATCCAGAAAAAAGCACTCAATATTGTTCATCCATTAGAACTAGATGGGCCAATCACAGTTACAGATAAAATGTGAACTTATAACCACATTGATTTAGTGAATGTAGGTATATTTATTTTCTATTGCTTCCAATTCTTTTCTCTGCTGATGACTAATGAACCTCTTTCAAATCATGAGTCTTAATACCATTGATTTCTATTTATTTTTCTTTCGGTGAAAATTATGGTAAAAATATTTTCAGTTTGTATCAAAATCCATCTCTTTTGGGGCAGATAGGTGTTAAATATTACAGAAGATTCAACATCAATGAAAGCCTCTGGGTTTCTTGCATGTGGTTTCATGAAAGACAAGTCCCATTACTCAAGGCAGGGAAGTGACTTACAGCCTTAGTCATTGCAGTTTGCTAGGATTTATAGAAACATTGCTTTTTAGGAAAGACAAACTTGTCATAAATTTTTCCAGAAGGTTCTGTCCGTTGAAAGATTTGCAGATAGAGCAATAATCTTTGGCCCTTTCAATACTGTATTCTCATAAATTTATACACCTATACAGTTAGTGTTTTCTGGTATATAGACTTAGTAAGTACAAATATATTCTTTTCTTAAAATTGTATAAGAATGATTGGCATAATTTAATTTGTTGCTTAGGTATTATCTGCCACTTTCTCTTAATGTTAAGAAATTTTGAGATGATGAAAATTTCTGAGGAAATACTCCTCAAGACCACTGTACTGGGTTTATAACGTCTTAGGAATCCAGAATTACATCTGGTAGCTTAACGCTCATTCATTCAATTATTTTTGGAGTGATAAGGATAATGGTGATTAAGACAGGCCCAGGGAGTTATGATTTAGAAATAGCCACATTTTTGTATTTCTTAAAGAAAGGATCTGCTTGGTATTTCTGAAATTACCTGCTTAAGTTTCCTGGAAGAAATGCCCCAAGTGGAGCTCTCCAGCCACAATCAATAAAGTAGTCCCTAATCAAGATCACAAAAAAGGCACAAGAGTTGGAAATGCATTTCCCACCTCTTCTGCACACCTCCGCTCCACTCCTCTCTCTCCAGGCCACCTCACTCTCTCAAGGTGTAGAAAAGCATAGATTTCCCCTGTCCTGAGTCCTACCCTAACTTTTTGCATAGGTGATTCATTTTTCAAATATTAACTAAATAGATTCTTTCATATATTAAAAAATTACATTTTAACTGATTTAATATGTCTGAAATGACTTAAATATGTCCTTTAAAATGGTTTTGCATCTGGAATAATTTGATTAGATATTTGATTCTAAACCACATTTATATAAGCTTTTAAAATATTTGTAGGCTTCTTGAGTGTTAAAAGTCTATGTTTTACATCTTTCAGAATATGTCGAAAAGCTGGTACTAAAAAAGCATAGTAGTAGGCACATGGTGAATATTTTCCCTGGATTAATTACCTTTTAGTGTAATTAATTAGCTACAATAATTTTGTGATATACAAACAGTCTTTGCTTTTAACCAACATGCATTCCAGGAAACTAGCACACCTTGCAGCCTTGATAAAACAGAGCATTTCCGTGGAAGAGTGTGATAACTGGAGGTCCTACTCCTGACCTAGGATTTGACATGACATAAATCATGGAAGTAAACAAAAAATGTCATCAAAGCAAAGGCTTAGCAGCCATCACTCTATGAAAATACAAAACAGTAAAATTATGCTCCAAGCCTAATAAACTGCGTGTAAATGCACAGGCCACATCTGCCACAGTGCTCCATTGTTGTAGATATGTGTGTGTGTGTGTGTATAAATAAATATACGTATACAATATGACATAAAACGCAACTTTATAGCATCGTAATTTCTAGTTAAAATAGTATTCTAAGTAAAATAATTAGAACTATTAGTCAGTAATAATTGTGCTTTCCCTCTTAAAGCTTGGAACAGTTTTGGGAAGAGAATCACTGTGGGCCGGGTTTCTAATATCTGTCTAAGAAGGTTCGAGCTGATTCCCCTTTCTCTTGTAGAGAAGTTCCTTAAAGCAACCAGAGGCTTTGAAACTCATCAGTGCTGCTGAGAAGATGGTAGGAGGCGCTCAGCACGTGTTACTTGCTGACAGCAATGGCTGCTGCACAGAAAAGTATATTTTTAAGGATCTCAAATTTGACCAAAAACATCTCCCTTTCGCTGTTTGCTGCATCCTCAATCTATTTACAAGTACTGTTTGTTATGAAATATAAGAAAAGCTCCTAGAAAGAATGCACAACAGCCTTTTTCAGCTCATTGGAAAACCTTGAACTTATAATCGTTTTGTGTATTCCCGTAGAGTTGCTGAGCGAGGCATATAACAGAATCTGACCCACCTGAGCTCCTCTGGCGGTCTCTGACAGACACTGTGCAGTGGAGGCCAAAGGGCATTTTGAATCTGGCGGAATGGTAAGAGACCCAAAAAATCCTCTAGCTATAAGATACTAGAAACACTAAGAACAGATAACAAGCATCATTTAAATGCACATCTGCACCCACAGGGAGTAAGAAAGATACAGCCAAAGGAAAAAACAAACAAGACAGCAGTGGGGAAGGGGGTCAGCCTTGAAAACAAGGGGCTGAATTTTTAACACCCAAGTGGGACAGGAGATGAGACATTCAGCAATTTTGGATAGAACAGACACTCTCCAAGTGTTTAAACCTTCAGTAAGGGTAGATTAGATAAAAAATCCACTCACTTACATGGGCCAATGACAAAGAGTTGATCTGCCATAAAGTGCGTGAGAATTTGAAACCTCAGGCCTCTTCCTCACACGGAATTGAGTTTAAATTTTACGCTTCGTGTCGGTCCAGAATCACCTATGCCAGGAAAGTGGTGCTGTACTGGTAAACTCCTTAGGAGGGACCTGCCCTCGTCCCCTGCGTGGGAGGATACACAAACCCCACTGAAGATGAGCTCACAATCGAAAACCTCAAAACCCTGGAGGAACCAGTGTAGTGTAATTAGGAACCATCAGGTTTAGTAAATAACGGGGATAGCTTCCCTCCCAAGAACTTCAGATCACAAGACAATTAGATAGAGACTATAGGAATAATCTTTAAAATAATTTTTTAAAAATAATTAAAGACATTAAGGAAGGAATCAAACAAAAATTATAAAAGAAGTTGATGAGTTGTTTAGTGACTGTCAGGCAGGATGGAATGCAAGAACTACAACACAAAAAGGAATGAAAAGCGGGAGCTGTGGGTCTTATATATGTTTGACTAAATTGAATTTTTCTCCATACACTGCATTTGGCCATGACTCTTTTTAGTGTCTATTTCAAGGTAAGAATGGGGTGGAAGTGTTCCAGTCCTTAAGGAGAATTAACAGATCTGTGTGGTTAAAAAGTAGAGCAGACGTCCTTATGAAATTGGTTAGTGATCGCAAATGCTTGTTGGGGCCATCTGTATGCTTTTGAACAATTTTGACATTTTTAAAAGGATAAGGCATTTTTCTTTCATCACTTCTTAAAAAAATTATTTATATTTGGCCACATGTGAGTGGGTTACACTTTAGGCTTCTATGTTGTCCATCAAGGTCTTTGGCCCACTTTTAAATTCAGGTCGCTTGTTTCTTATTGTTGTAATCACTGCTTCCCGATCTGCGTTCCGGGGAATTCAGTTCCTTGATGTGTGTATTCTGTGTAGCAGGTGCACTCTGTGAGAAGGGGCGTTCCGTGGTCAGATAAGCTTGGAGAATTCTGAAGTAAAGAGAGCTGAACAGTATCTCTTCAGCATAACTTCTCAGACCTTTAATATCTTAATGTGCGGGGCAGTGCTCCAAGTCAGGAATCTGGTGAGCCAGTTGTCCCTAAGTTATTGGACCTCTATTTTTCCCAGGAACCGGAGAACATCTAGGAACACTAGATGTTGGCAAACTACTTTTTATATCTTTCAGTTCCATTGTTCTGCATATACTCATATGGGTACATTCCAATTATGTGCTATTTCTAAGTCAGTTTAGGTGGATGAAAATATAGGTCATGCCACTCTATCAAAATTATGACTGTATGTACCAGAGTATCCCTAAATTTGGAAACTTTCTGTTAAGAATATTAACCACCCCTTAGGGCCAGCTCATTTTCTGTTTCCTCTGTGAAAATTTCCCCAATATTTGTGGTCTACAATGATCTCTCTTCTCTAAACTGCTTTGACCATTTAGCTTTTTCTGTGCAATTTTACCCCCAAATATGTGTTCCCTTGTATAGTCTTCATTATTCCAGGTTTGATGATTGCACCTCTCGATACAGAGTTCTCTTCCTCAGGAATGTGCTTTCTATTACTGCTGAGTGTCTGACACATGGCTTTTAATTACAATTGTCAAATAATTTTTTCTTTCCTAGGCCTGCATTTCTCCCTTCCTTCCTTCAATTAACAAATACACGTTAATTGAAAGCATAACAATTCTATCTATTTTCGAAGTAGATCACAGTAGTGCCAAATTAGATCGGCTGGCTTCTAATATGCGCTGCAAGCTGTTTAAGCACACCAATGCACAGGGGTTCACAAGGTGCAAATTTTACGGCACCTTTAAATTATGCATTGCGGCAATCTCGCCCAATGACCGATAGGTTGTACACTTGCCAAAAAGCAGTGAAAAATGTATTTAATGAAGACTAAATGTATTGTATTTTAACAGTGGAATAAACCATTTTAAAATGTGATTGCAAAAGACAGACTTATATGCAGCATTGCAAATGTTTGACATATCATGGCCTGCCCTTGGAGTGTTTTGTGGTGCTAAATAGGATTAGGCAGGCGGATTTCTCAGTATTCTGATGTTAATGCAGAGACCACTAAATATTTGTTAAAATCTGTCATCAGGGAAACTCAGGCCCTTCAGTCTCCTAGCTAGCAAGAACTGAGTCTTGTACAAACAAATAACCTAGATGCAGGAGCAAAAACTCAACACATACTTTCACCAGAGACAATCACTTCTAAAAGGAATCACAAAATATACTAAGCATCACTCAATTGTACACTTAAGTGAATTTCAATAAAGCTGTTAAAAAAAATTGTACAATTTTATCCAGAGTAGTATGGAGAGGACTGCTCTGATATGCTAGAAGCTACCATCTTACGCTTAATTCACAGTGTAAGCATCTTCTTAAAATCTCTGAAGTGTGGCTGAATTAGTTGTCAGAGAACCTACAGAATTAACACCCTCATCAATTGTTACTATAATAGTTTTGTTTAAATAAATTGTTCACAATTTTGTGTTGAAGGACAATTTCAAGTGTAACGACATGCAAGATACGTTTTTTGAAAAAGCTTTTCATCGTCTTATTGAGAACACAATGCGTTATCCTGGAACAAGGCCATTAGTTAAGCACTTGAAAACAGACAGCAAGATGCTGCCGTGCAAGAACATTCCTCAGTAGGTATAAGCATGCGAATACCTGAATAACGCATTTGTTAATTGGCATTGAAGGGTTATGTTTCGCCTATTAACATAATAAGAATGTGCCCTCAAAGAACCACTTGGGAGCAGCTAGCAATGGAAGCTTCCCCAGGTTGTGTGCATATGATTTTCCATTGTTCTGCCTGCCTTGTGAGGCACTCAAACCCATCTACAGACGCGGATGTGGTCCACCCCTTAATTTCAGCAGGCAGACCTACGAGTTTATGAGTCCCCTGTGACTTTAGTTTATGCTTTGGTCCCACAACAAGATGACGAGATTACCTGGGTGGACATATGGTTTCTTTCTAACAACACCTCTTGCCAGTCAATGTTTGATTGACAATTACCACTGCCGAGGTCTTAGCTTTCCCTATTTTATGTTTTCTCACACAAAGCACTTATTTCAGTCCCACCAGCCAGCCACGAAAGGAGAGGTCGAGGGCTGTCCTGTGCCGCTGACAGTACTGTGGCTGGTTTGGAGAAACATTAAAGTGATGTCGTCATCAAAGTGGTGACATGATCTCACCTGTTCACAGTTTGAGTGAGTCGCCGAAAAATGGTGGTGTCATTTAACATTGTGAGTGAGGAGATGAAGGATGGAGAGAGAAAGGACTGTTAGGGCTGTCTCCCGGGACAGGAGTGGCCGTTCTCCGAGGCTGTCTGCAACGGCTCACCACCACAGGCCACACTGCAGGCACCAGTGTGCAGTGTGTCAGGACTCCGGAGGCCTGAGAGAGGAAGGGGGGGAAGGAGAGGGCCAGGAAGAGAGAGAGAGGGACATTTTCATCAGCTGTGATACAAAGATTTCTTACATGCTTTTTTTTTTTTTTTTCCCCAAAGCCCCCCAGTACATAGTTGTATATTCTTTGTTGTGGGTCCTTCTAGTTGTGGCATGTGGGACGCTGCCTCAGCGTGGCTTGATGAGCAGTGTCATGTCCGCGCCCAGGATTCGAACCAATGAAACACTGGGCCGCCTGCAGCAGAGCGCACGAACTTAACCGCTCAGCCACGGGGCCAGCCCCTCTTACATTCTTTTATAGGTAATGCTTTTTTATATCAACATTCTAGGGGCAGAACTAGCAAAATGGGATCTCTCTCTCCCACACACAGAGATTTGTAAAATATAATATATCCTGCATATGTAAAGTATTATTAATTACTTATTTTTCCAGCCCCATTATATTTCTCCTGCCTTCCTGAGCTCCCTGGAGCTGGTGAGACCGAGAGACCCCGTCCTATCCCCTCTCGCCAGCCTCCTAGCCTGGCCCCATTGGTCACCCAGCATGTCAGTAACCTCCTTTCACTGCCTCTCCACTCTCTGTTTAGCTGCTCTCCCCAAACTGGGTCTGTGGCTCAGACAGTCCTGCTGGGCTTCTAGAGGCTTCGATATGTTTCCTTATTCCCAAGCTGGCCCAGGGGAGAGGGCAGCAGGGCACAGGCCCTGTGTTGCACCCCTGGCACTCCACGGCCCTCAGGCTGGCACCCTTCTGTCAGGGTTGGCGTGGCACAGGCCCCGCTGGGTCTAGTTTGCGCCCTGTTGTGAAGCATGGGTTCATCTTCTAGGCCCCAGGCGCCTCGCTTGCTCTTGGGTTGGCAGTCTGCCCCAAGCCGCTTTCAGATGGCTGCCCTGATACCCTTGCCTGGTCTTGCACGGCGCTGCTCCCAAGAGAGGAGATGTTCATGACCCTGGGATGGTGCTGTGATGTGCCCGCCTTTCTCCCTTCGGGAATGAAAGACTGATCTTCCCAGCTGCTGAGAGTGCTCCTGGCAGAAAACCCATAGTTGCCAGTCCACGGGGGACTCTCCTCAGCCAACGAGAGCCTCCTCGGCCCGGCTGGCGTGGGCTGCATCCAGCGACCACTGGCGGTGTGGTCCCAAGGCCCACTCCCCTCGCAGGAACTTAGGACAACTCTCAACAGGTTATCATAGCTTCAGACTCTGGCGGAGCAGTCTGTGGCTTTCGGCTACTCAGCATCTCCCTGCCCTTTCTGTCTCCTGCCCTTCCCTTCCTCAGATGTTGATCTCAAGGGTACTCACAAACTGACCTCCTGGGGGCCAGTCTCCGAGGCTTAGAGTCCTGCCCTACACACCTATACGTGGGCCTCCAGGACCTCTGAGAAGACACCTCTGTTTGTCAGGTTTCCCGTATGCAGAGCCACTTGGATTCTCTTGCTGGGCTCTGCCCATCTGGCTGGCCACCCTCTTTCCAAGTATTTCCTGAAGTAAAACTGAGTTCTTCTGCTTTAAATATTTGGAAGAAGGTAAGTTTATTGAGGTTTCACGGATAAGCTTAAGGAAGCTTTCCCCTGCATGAAAGCAGAAATTATAATATTTTCTATGCCTGAGAGACCTTGATGCTGTATTATAGCTGTTTTCTCTCTGTTGTTATTTTGCCCCTGTTTTCTTTCAGTTATACTTAGAACTCACTGGTTTTTCTGGAGGGAAAGGACCCACTTACACCGACTTTTAACCAAGCTGGCTCGGCCCGGCTGCTCTGGTTAATAAGCATACTCCGAGTTTAGGAGATGAAAGATAAAATGCCACACGGAGAGATAGAATAAAACAGATTGCGTAACAGCAAACTGCACTGACCACGATTTTCTTTTCCTTAATGACCCGGAAGGCAAGTGAGATCTTGGAGAATTAGGAGCATCTTCTACGGAAGTTCCAGTTAACAGAGATTTGGAGGTGCTGAGGTATCACTGAAAACTGTTTTAATGCCACAAGAAAGTGAACATCTGGGGCCGGCCCGGTGCCTCAGCAAAGTTCGCACGTTCCGCTTTGACAGCCTGGGATTCGCTGGTTCGGATCCTGGGTGCGGACATGGCACCGCTTGGTAAGCCATGCTGTGGTAGGCGTCCCACACATAAGCTAGAGGAAGATGGGCACAGATCTTAGCTCAGGGCCAGTCTTTCTCAGCAAAAAGAGGAGGATTGGCGGCAGATGTTAGCTCAGGGCTAATCTTCCTCAAAAAAATAAAGTGAACATCTACACCCCAAATAGCCAAAGCAGTCTTGAGAAAGACAAACAAAGCTGGAGACATCACATTCCCTGATTTCACACTATATTACAAAGCTATAGTAATCAAAACAGTATGGCACTGGCATAAAAACAGACACGGACACACAGATCAATGGACAGAATAGAGAACCCAGAGACTGTCCAAACCCATGTGTAAACCCAAGCATATACAGTCAATTAATTTATGACAGAGGAGCCAAGACTATACAGTGGGAAAAGGACATTCTCTTCAATAAATTGTGATGGGAAAACAGGATAGCCACATGCAAAACAATGGAACTGGGCCACTTTCTTACACCATACACGAAAACTAATGCAAAATGGATTAAAGACTTGAACATAAGACCTGAAACCATAAAACTCTTAGAAGAAAAAGTAGGCAGTAAGCTCCTTGACATAGGTCTTGGTGATAATTTTTTGGATTTAACACCAAAACCAAAGGCAACAAAAGCAAAACTAAACAAGTGGGACTACATCAAATGAAAAAGCTTCTGCACAGCAAAGGAAACCCTTCCTGAATGGGAGAAAATAATTGCAAGTCATATATCTGATAAAGGGCTAATATCCAAAATATATAAAGAATTCATATAACTCAATAGCAAAAAAACAACAATCTGATTTAGAAATGTGCAGAGCATCCGAATAGACATTTTTCCAAAGAAGACGTACAGGGGGACAACAGGTACAGGAAAAGGTGCTCAGCATCACTGATCATCAGGGAAATGCAAATCAAAACCACAATGAGACATCACCTCACGCCTGTTAGAATGGCTATTATCAGAAAGATAAGGAATAACAAGTGTTGGTGAGGATGTGGAGAAAAGGGAAACTTTGTACACTGTTGTGGAAATATAAATTGGTACAGTCCCTATGGAAAACAGTATGGAGGTTCCTCCAAAAATTAAAAATAGAACTAACATATGACCCAGCAATTCCACGTCTGGATATTTATCCCAAGAAAACGAAAATACTAACTTAAAGTGATAGATACACCCCCTTGTTCATTGCAGCATTATTTACAGTAGCCAAGATATGGAAACAACCTAAGTGTCCATCAACGGATGAATGGATAAAGGAACTGTGGTGTATATATATACAGTGGAATACTATTCAGCCATAAAAAAGAATGAAATCTTGCCATTTGCGACAACATGGATGGACTTTGAGGGCGTTATGCTAAGTGAAATAAGTCAGAGAAAGACAAATACTGTATGATCTCACTTATAGGTAGAATCTAAACAAACCCAAAAAACCAAGCTCATAGATACAGACAACAGATTGGTGGTTGCCAGAGGTGGGCAAAATGGGTGAAGGTGGTAAAAAGGTACAAACTTCCAGTTATAAAGAAATAAGTCCCAGGGATCTAATGTACCGCATGGCAACTATAGTTAATAATACTGTCTTGCATATTTGAAAGTTGCTAAGAGAGTAGATCTTAAAAGTTCTCATCACAAGGAAAAAAATTTTGTAACTATGTGTGGTGACAGAACTTAACTTATTGTGGTGATCATTTTGCAATGTATACAAATATCAAATTATTATGTTGCACACCTGGAACTCATGTACTGTTGTGTGTTAATTATACCTCAATTAAAAAAAGACAAAGAAATTGAACATCTGGTACATTAGTATTCTTGTCTCTGAGTTTGACTTGAGCTGTTGAATTGATTTTTATGGCCACACTTTTGCCTAAACTCACCTATTCGAGAGGCTGTGAGGTGTAGAGAAATTTGTTAACTGGATAATGGTTCTAGTTTTACCAAAAACTTTGTGAATCTAGATAAGCCACTCCCCTACTTTAGAACTCTGTTGTCACTGTGGTAAAAAAAAAAAAACCGAGTTGGTTTGGGTGTTGTTATGGACTGAGTATGTGGGTCTGCCCCAAACCAGTGTTGTTGAATCCTAATGCCCACTGTGGTAGCATTGGGAGGTGGCTAGGTCGTGACAGGGATTATGGCCCTTATCAAGAGATCCCAAGAGCTCCCTTCTGCTTCCACCATGTGAGAATTTAGCAAGAAGTTGGCATCTGCAACTTGGAAGAAAGCTCTCTCCAGAACCCAGCCGTGCTCTCACCCTGATCTTGGGTTTCCAGCCTCTAGACATGGGGGAAACAGATTTCTGCTGTTCATTAGCCACCTGGTCTACGGTATTTTGTAATAGAAGCCTGAACGGACTGAGATGGGGTCAAGCTCTATGTCTGTGATTTCTCATAAAGTTGGCTGCACCAGAGAAATCCTACTAGGGTCCATGGAGTCAGGTGGTTTGGTTGCAAGCCATCCCAAGTCTTCACCTTCTGGGTTATATCTTATTCTCAGCTGTGGATCCACCGCTCAGCTTCTGGCTGGCATCTCCCCTGAATGATGGATAAAGCCACCTCTTTATTTACAATATTTCCCTTTGGAGTATTTGTGCTTATTCGTTCTGCCTCCATAGAATGTTGTTTTGAAATCTCAAGAAGGAAGAGTAAAACAAGAAAATAAAACCTCGGCGTTTTTTAGTGGGAGTCATACATATTGTTACGACCACAGAGGACCTCTGCAGTTAGATGCTTTGTTTTAAATCTCAGCTCCATCCCTGTGTAAACACAGGCCAGTTATTGAAGTTGCCTATACCTCAATTTTCTCCTTAGAAAAATAGGGACAACAATTAGCACCTGCCTCATACGGCAGACGTGAGTTTTAAATGCATGTGTAGCCCGGTGCCTGGCACATAGTAGGGCTCAAAGAGTATAAGTTTTATTTTAATTATTTGATCTATGATAGTATGGCCATCATAGAGAATTATGAGGGGTTGAATATTACTATTATAGAGATATAATTAAAATAAAAAATAATACAATTAAAGGGCATCATTTAGTCTTAGACAATAGCTAAATTATTATCCTATATGTCAAGTTATTGTTATGATCATGGGAGGAAGAAAGAGCCAGCATTGACTCTAACAGTCCCGTCTAGGGAAGGGATAACAATGGGATAATGATTTATGAGCTCAAATTGAATTCCTCAGCAAAAATAGAACAGTACAGATTTCTCACATACTCTACGTTCTGAGGAGGGAAAAAATAACTCAAAGGGAAAAGGATGAAATAGTGTAGGAGTGTTTCAAAGTGGGCTAGGAGAGAGGAGTCTCTGGCTGCTCCTTTGAAGTTCGCTTGAAATGAGTCTATTTCCTACCCCAGAAATGAAGCATGACTTGCAGTGCATGTTTAGTTTTTGCTAAGAGAAAGCCAAGGCAATATTTTCATTTAAGAGAAGCCAACTTTGCTGTTGTTTTCTGTGTGGGCACTGTGTTTTTATTCTTGCCAATCAATAACCAAAATTCAGAGTCTCGGTACACATTCCCATTAAATGATTACAACCCCATCCACGGTCTTTCGGGAGGTTAACATTGAAAGCAGCAGAATCTCCAAGGGTAAATGTTTCTTTCTCCGGTTGATGTGTGCATGTCCCTGACGGACCACCAAGGAGTTACTTCCAATGTTCTACCGCGTTTTTTCCCAGTTGAACCTGAGGCCCATTCTTCTCGTTGGTCACATATGAACATAATCTAGACCATTTGATGCATTCTCCTTTGTATACTTGGAGCTGCGGTGGGAGGCGTGGAGGGTGCTGGGGGTGGTCAGAGCACAAGTTCGGAATCAGATACACCAGGACCCTAACCTGTGCCGCCACCTTATATGCCAAGCCTTAGTTTCCTCATTTGTCAAATGGGGATAATAATAATAATGCCTATCTCATGGGGCTTTTGTGAGAATTAATAAGGTCCTGTATGGGATATGAGTTCGCTGGAGGGCAGCATAAGCAGTGGTTAAGGCTCTGGAGATTTCAAACTGCCTGAATCTGAGTCCCATCCCCATCACTCAATAGTCATGTGATATTGAAAACACTGGGGTTGAGGGCTTCATCTGTAAAATGGGTATAATGGTAGCGGCTACTCCACTAGAGTTGAGGACTAAATGAAATGATACATAACAACTGCCGTGTGCTTGGCTACACTTGCTTAGTAGTCTCTCTTCTTGGTCTCCTCCATAGAGAAGTTCATATTTCTTTAGTCTTCTATCATGGGAATTATTTTTCAACCCTTTAAGCTTCCTTGATTTCTCATTCTTCTGAAGTCCTGTAGTAATTTTTCATACCTCTCTTACAGCCCTCATCCCATGGCATAGTTAGTTTCATGTGTCAACTCAGCTGGGCTATAATACCCAGTTATTCAGTCAATTCAGTTCTAGATGTTGCTGTAAAGGTATTTTGTAGATGTGGCTGACATCTACAGTTAGTTGACTTTAGGTAAAGGAGATTGCCCTGGATAATGTGGACGGGCCTCATTCAGTCAGTTAAAGGCCTTAAGAGCAAAAACTGAGGTTTCTTGGAAAAGAAGAAATTCTGCCTCAAGACTACAGCATCAACTCCTGCCTCAGTTTCCAAACTGCCAGCCTGCCCTATCAATTACAGACTTGCCAGAGCCTTAAAATAAATCACAAATCTCTCTCTATACATACAAATACATAACTAATAGACAGCATACCTTGGTCTATATATATATACAGTACCAACAGGAGGAGAACTTATTTGTTCTCTTTCTCTGGAGAACCACTTCAACCCCACCTTTTTTTTCTTTGTATGAGAATTTTAGTTGTATGGTCATCTGTCCTCCTGGACAGGAAGCTGCTGGAGGGCAAGGCACATGGAATAGAAATCTTTGTATCTGACCCAGTTAGTGCCTAGGGTTGTATCTGCTCCACAGTAAATGCAAAGTCATACCTTGCCTGCTTCCTGCTTGGTCCTTTTCATTTGGGTCTGTACAGTATTTAAATTTTTTAAAAAATTAGTTGCCAATGGTAAAAAGAAAGGAGAAAGGATATTTTTCATAAAAATTTGAGGATTTGGCTTCTCTTGTAAAATCAGTAGATTTGGAAACAAGGAGCCATATTCCTTCACGGTGACAATTGGTTGCAGCCTCATGGGGGCTGTTTGCCCAGACAGAGCTGTTATTCAACATACCTGACTATAGACACCTGTGTCTGCCAACGCTTGATGCTTCCTATGTGTTTGTTAAGTAAAGAGGGAAGAATGGATGGGGGATTCATTTAAAGTTGTATTATTTTTATTGGAATTTCTAGCTTTATTTTTAAAGCTATGGTGGCCCAACTATTTGCAGGACCATTAGGATTATCTATCTATCATCTATCTAAATTTAATAACTTAATTATTTATAACTTAAATGTTTTTACTACCTGAATTCCAGAGAGGGAAAATGAATACTGTAACGTTAAATTGGGGAAAGGGCCTTGAATGTAAAATTCCAGCAATGACAGATTGTGACAGTGGCTTGGCCCAAGTCCTCTGAATGAAACCCAGACTTTGACTGAAATGAGCTGTTCATGGAAAACACAGATGCATTTTTATGGCATCAAATAGATTTAAAATTACTGTAAAAACTCTGGACAACTTTGAGTTCAACTCCCCGTGGATCATCCACTTCTCATTTTCAATTTGCTTACTGCTTCTTCCATCTTATTTGCCTTGCTTCACTGTGCTTAATGAAATTATTCAGGAGCCTCTCCTGATTCGTTTCAAATTAGAACCAGACTGAATTAGCCTCCAAAAACAGAACCACTATGGTCTGGCTTCTGTGAAATGACTTGATACTGAGTGAAGCTGTATGTTCTGAAAGTAGAAATTTGAGAGTCTTTATTAAAACATGAGCTGCTACCATTGCGTGCATTGCACACACGTACCATTTGTGTGTGCGCATACTGTGAGCAGTTCAAAGACAAGTGCCAGCCACATCCCTGGGTGAGTTTGCATCGTAGTGGAGAAACCAGAAGAAAGAAAACTGCCTGCCAACATCTGCCCAGGGTGAACCAACAGGAGACAAAGGGCAGGGCAGCGAACTCAGTGACAGAGGAGCTGGGGCCATCTTTAATCAACGTGGCAAATCCTAGTCAAGCCACGCTGGGCTTATTATTAGTAGCTTCTTCTCCACTTCTGTTTGACACCTGCAGGATAGGATGAGAGAGCAAGGACAGAGCTAGCAAAGAATCCTAAAGGGGCTTTACTGACCATCTTGAGGGATGTATAGACCTGTATGATGTTGGCACCAATTTTAATTATTAGATTATAGAATTATTAGGCTTGCTTAGAAAGAACTATAGTTAGTCGTCTTTGGCTATGCCCCTGTCCCCTGAGCTGTACCATTTTAGCACTGACATCTCTTTGTCTGCAGGCTTTCTCTGTCTGCTCCATGCAGGAGGACAGAAGTGCCTGGGACTAACACATGCAGCCCTCCCGGCAGCCTTCAACTAATGCCTGATGGGAAATGGTGTATAAACACCCTAGCTCCCTCACCCAGGTGGGAGGACATAATTCTGAAGCACAAATTCTGTACTGTTCCCTAAAGTTCCCCAGCGAGATCAAGCTCCAGTCACCCACAGTGATAAAGGCTGGAGAACACACCCTGCATCAGCCCCTCTCCTTCCCAGCTTCACTTCTCTACTCCCTTCCCAAATAGATCACTTGCACTTAAATCCTTGTCTCAGGGATTGCTTCTGGGGGAACCCAAACTGAAATAGCATCTAGTTTCCAAAAGTTTCTCTTTGTCTGTGGAATAATACTGTGAATGCCTGGGCTGCCATGTGTCTATGTTCCTTCCTTAATTCGTTGACTTCTTCCCTCTTTCAAAAAAATATTGATGGAGTGTCTATTTCATGCAAAATGGCTGACCTAGGTGCTGGAAAGACAGAAGTGAAGTGACATAAGTCTTGGCCTCCAGAGCAGCCTGTCTCATAGAAACATAATGTGAGCCACATGTGTAACTTAAATTTCCCAGAAGCCACGCTAAAAAAAAAAAAAGAAAGAAAAAGGAACGAATCCAATATAGTCAAAATACTATCATTTTAATGTATGCTAAGTCTTTGAAATCCAGTGTTTGTTTTACATTTGCAGCGCCTCTCAATTTGAACTTGCCACAGTTCAAGTGCTTAATAGCCACATGTGGCTAGAGACTCCCACCATATAGAACAACCCAGCTCCTGAAGTCTAATCTAGCGAGCGTGACGGAGGAGCAGGTCACCTAAGAGGCAATCACATAATAAGAGATTGGTCACTTAAATTGGTGGTTCTCCAACTTGGTGCATATCTGAGTTGCCTAGAGAGCTGATAAAGAACATGGAGTCCAAGGCTCTTGGAGGTAGGAGAGTGCCTGGGCCTGTGTATCTTCACCAAGTTCCCCAAGTGATCTGGATACACAGCCAAATTTGACCACCACTGCCCTACCTCACCCCAAACCTAGTCTCCTCACTCCCAGTTCCTTACGTAAGTGGAGGGGAGGAAAAATAATTTGTCTTCCACCCTTCTAGGTTCTTGGCTGAGTCCTCCCTGTAAAAAAATACAGATTAACAAGAGAAAAACAAAATAGAAGTTTATTAACATGTATACCTCCTGTATACATAGGGAGATGACGCTGGCTCGGCGAGCCAAGGAGTCAAAAGAAAGATTTCTTGGACTCTCAAGGTCTGGTAGTAGTGCTCCTCTGTGCAGAGAACAGCATGAAGTAGCATGGGGACAGGACCCATGGGCAGTAAGAGCTGCATGGGTTGAGGGTGGGGCTAAATTTATAAGGCATAGGTATGTGAGTTATTTCTTTACAAGACAAAGGAAAGATCATGTAAAAAAGTCATTAAAATGCTATCAGTGCAGGTGGGGTCTGGTTATTGGGTGGTCCTATAACTTTAGATAAGAATCAGATCGGATCAGGTCAGGACGTCCTATGCTTCCCGGAGGATGATACAGATCAGTATGTAGGGCAGGACCCCCTGGGCTTCTCTCCCTGGGGCAGCCTTGATCCTCATCAGGAGACATCCAGGAAAACTGAGTAACTCCCCTAGACGGCCCAAGCCACCACCTTAAATGTCGTCTTCAGCTAAACACTAAAGAAAGATTTTCAGGGTGGGGGTGGAGGGAGGGGCGGGAGGGGACCTGGTTATGAGAGGTGACCAGGAACAGCCCAATAAAGGAAGGCAAAGTTGTCTTGCAGATCCTTTGATACGAGTTTCTTGTGCCTTAGAGTCATCCTCCTCTTCCTGGTACTCAGAAGGAGACGCCTCTACAAATGGAGATTTCCCTTATAAACGTAAATGTCCCTTAGTCGAGGTTGACTTCTACTGTGTTTCCAGAGCTTCTCCTGCGTCTGCAATTTCTCAGAATAATCCTTATTCCAAAGATGCACGTGCTATTTTGGGGAGACATATTCTGCTATGCTTCATAAGACTGCTGTTCTCAAATTTGTTTGTACCTTGGATACACCTAGGGAGTTTTAAACAGACTCATTCCACAAATTCTAACTGAGTGGTGAGGAGTGAGGCCTGTCTCTCAAGGTATTAGATGTCTCCCCAGGTGATTATAACACACAGCCAAGTCTAGAACCACTGACCTGAATTATGGTGAGTAGCAAAACAGCACTTATTTCCGATGTCCATTTGGTAAAAATATTCTATTTTTTGTCTATATGTATGTGTGCCCACCAGGAAGAATCTTGAAAGACATGTACAAATATGCCGTCCTAGGAGATGCAAGTATAGACAGAAAGACTTTCTTTTTGTTTGTCTCTATTTTCTGATTTTTCTGTTCTAAGAGTGCATGAAATACAAAATAATAAATGGAAACCCAATTAAAGAAACAATATGAGTTGGATCTGAATTTATTTGGGGTGTTTGTTTGGCTTCTGCTTCTAATTTTCAACCTATTACGTCTTCTCTACCCTTTGGCAATGCTTTCCTAAGTGTTTCACTTGGCCTTGAATTGAATGAGTTGAATGTTTCCATCTTTGGCCCCTGGAAGGATGGACGACCCTGGAAGCCCCATAGAGACCTGCTGGAGCGGGTCAGAGTAGGCAGAGAAACAGGTTAGGAAGCTGGTATTGCCAGGGAGCCAGATTTCGGGGCTGGATATGTGGGCGTGCCTTCCTACCCTATTCCTGGACCTCTGCTCAGGTGGGCCTTGTGGTTGAGGCCCTGAAAACTATAGCTCCTGGGAGGTTGCATGCTGCTTTGTGCTGGGTTGGACCATCAGCGGTGAAAATCCCTGAAATGTCAGGCCTTGGCTTCAGGCATAAACCAGCTTGCATTTAAATTAAATATTGAATGAGTTTAAGGCTGTAAACATTGATCTTCTCTGAGGACAGTTGCGTTTATGTCTGAGTGGTCAGATTCATGTTTGCGTGAATGGTCCCTGGTGCTGGAGATTGATCTGAGCGCGCTCATGCGGCCCAGACTTAGAGTATTGGGATGGAGTCTGGGCTTCCCTGGCAGACGCTGCGTGACGTGTTTAGAGTTTCCATCTATTCATGGACGTCACATAAGGCAGTTTTTACGTTCTCTTTGAAAATTGAAATAAAATTAAGCTTAAACTTTTTAAGAGTCGTCTAAACAGTGATTTTATCTGGTCTGATAGAAATGACAAATTTAAGCCAAAAAACAAAATTAAGCAAAAAGGAAGGAGCAACGTTTTCATTGTTTTATTCTCATGACTTACTTGGGTTTCACATCCATGTTTATGCACTTTGCTTTGCATTTCTTTCCTGGTGAGCTTGACCTGAATCTATAGACCTTTTTAGAGTAGTCAGATGCTAAATTTCTTTCAGCACCACAGAAACTGGTTTATTCTCCCCATACAGGCTTTTGCTCTGGCATCTAAAATGACAGGAAAATGCATGTAGCCAAGATACCTTACTTGAGTCCATTACAAGATTCAGTCCAGACCTGTCTGAAGAGCTGGGGGCGGGTCATTAAGAGGTGATTTGCATGAGCTAATCTGCGTCCAGCCTGTTTGTTTGCAGGAGAGTGAGGCAGATTCCACTGTGCCTAGGGGAGACACAGGGGCATGGGGAGGGTATTCTGGTGCCTGACCCGCCTCCACCTTGCTGGCCCCGGTGGAGACATTGGTGAGAGACTCAGCTCCCTTCAGTGCCTGGTGACAAAATGTGGCCCAGAGTCAGTGATGCTTTCTCCCCAGTCTTCAGAGAATATGTCACCAGACTATCATTGAGGCTCAGTGCACGTGGGAGCTTCCAGAGAACCAGAGAATGCACTTCGACCTTCCTCTGGCGGGTCCTGGCAGCAGGGCCGAGGGTCTCTGAGGGCAGAGATCATCAGAGAAGAGGCTAGGCAGAGATGCACACAGTGAGTGTGCCCGCCTTGGGGGGTGTAGCTGAGGGTCAGGTTTGGGAACCCCGGTGAAACGTAGCTGGGGACACTCAGGACATAACCTGGAACACTTTTCAGGCCAAGAATCCAAGAAATAAGGGCTTTTCCCATTAACATGACCGCATTTATACTCATCTCCTGTGTTTCAGCAAACAGACTCAGTCACTTGGTCAGGAATGAGTTTGCTTGGCAACAGAAACGCTTCTTTAGCGGATGGATAGGTCCCTGAGTGGGGCAGGCCAGTGGGGAAAGACTACACATCCAGTTAAGTCTTTAATTCCTAGAAAGATTCCTAGAGATCTTGCACTGGAACATAAGAAGAAAGAAGCAGTGTTTGGGTTTTCACAGAACTGCCCTTGGCCAGAAGTCATCCCCAGGAAATCCTTGGAAATGCACGAGCCGCCCAGAGGTGGTGTTTTGGGAATACCTTGTAATTAGTTCCAAACTCTTACCAAACAGCAGCACAGCCTATAATTTCTATGTAAACTCAGCTCACTCTTTGAGTCAAGCTACGTTTCTTTGCTCAAGATTTGTCATCGATTTAAAAAAAACCACCTTTGGCTGTACACAGTAGGCAGTCACCTGAAATGGCCGGAGGCAACAGTCAGTTTGTACAATGCAAGGGGCATGTTCTGGTGGGAAAACCAGGAGACCCAGAGAGGGGAAACCCGGGATCCTCTCTCACCTATTGTGTGACCCAGACCAAGCACCTTTGCCCTTCTGAGCCTGGGCTTCCTGTCTTGTAAGATGAGGGGTTAAACGCAGATTCTTACTCCATAACTACTTGTTGATGAGCAGATTTGTGCCAGGTGTTTCCATGGGCCTTCCGCAACCCTGTCATCGCCTCTTTGTTTTAGGGCTCATTGCCCACGTCCACTGCAGTCCTAGTAGCTTTATGTGCCTGGGGACTTATGTTCCAAATTCCGTAAGAAACTTAACTTGCTGTGTAACAAATGTGGAAACATCTCTATTGTTTTTCCTGATTTCAACTTGCCAACTGTAAGTATTTATACAAACAGACGTTTATAAAATAAAAATCGCTCGAAAGCATCTCTCTCGGCAATAGCTTCATCCATATTTTGGTGTAGCAGCATCTAGACCTATTTCTGTGGAGACTCACACACATTTGCTTTTCCCAGGGTGTTTTCAGAAATCTTCCAAGTCCCCATGTGGTTTTTTCACCACTTGTTATGTGGATAGCTTTCCATGTCAAGGTGAGAACTTTTCATGTCAAGAAATATAGTTCCATGTCTTCATTTTCAAGGGTTTCAGAACATGTCATTATGTGCTTAAATCATAACTTATATACTATTCCCTACTGTGGGCCTTGAGGTTGATTCCATTTATTGGAGGAAAACAAGCTAAGATTAATATCATTGTCTATCCATCTTTGTGAATATATATCTCTATTTTCCTTCCCCCTCCTTTAGATAAATTCCTGGAAGTGGAAATCCAACTTCTAAAGATATTCAGAAAGGCTGTACCAATGTACATTCTTACTACAGTGTATAAGTGTCCATTTCTCTAAACTCTAGCCATGTTGGCATTATCATCCTTTTGAATTTTTACCAGTCACCGCACAAAAGAGGGTCTCTTGTTTTTAGTTCTCTAACTACTAGCAAGGTTGAAAGGTTAAACATCCTTTTATGTGTTTATTGACCACTTTATTATCTATATCTTTCTCTCATTTTTCTACTAGACAAAATTTTCTTATTGCTTTGTAAAGACTCTTTCTATATTAAGGATAACCTATAAATTCTAATACAGACTATACACCTTTATTCTCAAATTACTCTCATTTTAAGTTAAGGCTCAATCCATCTATTAGTGTATCATTTATAGAATGAAAGTTTGAGGTATGTTGGGACAAGTGGATTGCCACCTGGAAAAGGCCAAACTTTATTTTATATGGTAAGTTAATTTACTTTCAAATTTCCCTTTTTTCTTTTCTTTTTATTTCACTCACATTCTCTGTACATAACCCTTTCCTAACCCCCCGCTCCCATTTCAGCTCCCCAAAAGTGAGGCTATTAAGGTACTCAGTGATTAGAGGATTTGAACGTTTTGAAAGAGACGTGGGTGGTGATGGCACGTTATTGAAACTTGAAAGAAAGCCAGTGTGATATAATTTCACATTGGGAGCTGATCACTATGGCAACAAAGAACAAATTTTGAAAAATAAGGTTCAATAAAATACAATTAGGGGAGAAAAAACTGATTAGAATAAAAAGGCTGTTTATCTCTGTTTCACTGTCAACTTGTTTATCACATGCACTGAACTCTACGTGAGCACCCAAGAAATATATGTCTGCTTTCAAAAGCAACCACCTCTTAATATATTTACATAGTATAAAGCCACAAGAAGGAAATTCTTTTGGTAATATTACTTTTGTCTGTGACAACAGTGACAGTATCTCTTTGGAGTCTTTTATGTGAGAAGAAATAATATAATTTAAAATTGTATATAGCTTTGAATTCTTCCTTTTTTTAACTTAAACTTTTCATCCATCCAAAACTATTCACCGAGCCACTGTGCTCAGAAGCGAGAAGAGGAGCTGGAGCAAACGCAGGCCTGCTCTCTCTTCTCAGGGAGTTTACAGTCTGTAGGAGATTTTGTCCTGTGTCCTCAAATATTCTCTGAAACACGAGTTTAACAGGACCTAATATTCCAGTGTATGTATATGTGATAATTTAATTATTCTACTATGGTTTGACTTTTAGGCTGATTTTAGTTTTTATAGTGATGGGTGACTAAGTGATGACCGTTGCTGTGTACCAGTCTGAGTTTCTGATTGTTTCCTTAGGAATACTTCCCAGAAAGGGGATCACTAGCTTAAAATTGCTAAACTTCTTTCTTTTAAAAAAAATCCTAGAACTTTAAAAATAATAAAAATAATAGTCTTTCCAGTGGAAAGATCATCTTATCTATAACATTATTTCTAGAAATACAGCACAGACAGGCTAGGGTAAAAAATTCCTTTATTTCATTCGTGTCTCCTAAAGTAGGTATTAAGTGTTGAATTTTGCTTTAGAAAACAAACTATAGTTTAATAACGTGTCAAAAGTCAATACTAGAGGCTTTGTAGAGAAGGTCAGCTTTTGATCAGAAAGAAAAAAGATGCCATGTCTCTGCAGTAGGGCTGTGTTTAAGAGAAAAACATGATCCTCATTTGAAGTTAATTTCTTTCTTCAGGAGAACAGTCTCAGAGTCAACAGCCAAATTGGGAATGTCAGAGTCCAGTGCTCTAAGACTCCGGTCAGGAGCTGGCTGTCTTATTGGTCTGTCATCACTCCTTACCATAATAATTCCCCATGACCAGAGATGGCTTCTTGTTGCCATATTTTTATCCCATGAAGACTTCTCATTCCTCCTGTCAATTACATCATTTTCCAGAATATAGAGTATTCATATGGAATGCATTTTATTTGCTCAAAAGACATCTCAACTACGTTTTCAAATCATCATAGTATTCTACAAAATTTGCATTTGCAAGAACCAAAATCATCAATGCCATTTCCCTTTATTTGGCTCAAAACATATCTTCCCCAGGTAGTATCCCTCCATTAACTCTACTTCTCCCTGATAATAAAATGAGCAGAAAACCGCACAAATGTTGGAGCCGGGGTTGCTAGCCTTGGGTCTGTGTTTGTGTGACCTCAGGCAAGTCACTGAATCTCTCTGTGTCTGAGTTTTCTCGCGTGTAAAAGAAGAAGGTTGGAGTAGATGACCTCCGGGGATGTCCAGCGCTCCTTCTTTTCCTTCTTTTCTGCCCAGTATACTGCCCCACACCCCTACACACGGTTTATCCCATTTTTCCTTATTACCATATGTTGCTTTGTAAAAGATCTTTAGAATCAAATCTGTACGTGTGCTAGTTATGACTGTTGTCCTTCAGAACTGAAAGGTAAGCTCCCAAAGGAAAGATAGCTGCCTCCTCCTCCTGGTCCCCTGTTTTCCTCTGTAAATTCCTTCTTCTCATTCCGCCCCTTGGCCGCCTCCTCCTCCTCTGTTTCTCCCTGTTTGTTTCCTCCTCCCTCTTTGTCATATGACTGTCTGCCCCCTACTGTGGCTGTGCCGTGGTTTTGTTCAAAATTAGGTGCCTGGAGGGGGACAGGGCTCCATGACCTTGGGTAGGTGATTTAATTTCTTTGGGCTTTAATTTTTACTCTTGTCTCTTTTATCAGCCTAAACTTCCTCAACCCCATTACACATACACACGTGCACACAGAGACACAGACACAGACACAGACACAGACACAGACACACACACACAGTGTACCAACTAAAATCAATCTATTTGCCCTCTCTTCCCATGGAAACATGCATACATGTGTCTTCCTCCAAATGGAGCTCATGTGCATCCTCAGGGTTGGCCTCCATCCTTCTTCATCTCCTCCAATCCGTGGTCTAAGGCCCAGTTCAAATGGGCCTCCTCACCAAGCCTTCCTCGGTACTCCTTGCAGGTTAGGACGACATTGTGCGTTCACATACCCACACCCGCCCTCCGTCTCTGTCTATCTGTAGCTTCAAACACACTCAGCAATACATGAGAATATCAAAATATTAAATATATACGTAAGTGATAAAGGCATGTCTCTCCCCTAAACAAGACAAAGACCTCTCCAGACCCGATCACAGGACAGAGACACAGAACAGTGAGCAGGCTGCTGGTCTCTGGGTCTGAGACAGCAGTCCAACTTCTGTGGGGTACTTGGCATCAAAATACCCCATGAAATGTGAAGCAGGCACACTACCTAAAACTGGGGAATTCTGTCAAATTGCTGGCCTATAAACAGGCTGCAGGAAGCGCTGATGCCATCTGGAGGCAGTGTCATCAAGGGAGGCACCTTGGTGGCCAGAGGAAGCAGACGCAGCCTCACTCCAGGAAGGGGGCTAACTATCTTCTTCACTCATTTTCTTCACCAGCTGTTCAGACTTTTTGGGGACCGTGATTACCTTGCAGTAAAACTTCTCAGGAAAATAAAGTTATAGCTCAGAAAAACATCTTTCAGTCAAAACAGAGACTAAATGAAAGCACTGTGACGCACTACCTGGAAACAGAGACTGCACAGCACAGGCGGAAGGGCGGTAGGAGATGCTCCTTCTGCAGCCTCCTTGCCTGGCATGTCCAGGCAAAGCAAAACATCTTGGGGTCACCTGAATGGGGAACACAATCCTAATTCATCCCACATGTGAGTCCTTGGGTAAACTTATCAGCATGGCTTTGTGTTTAGCGTTGAGCAATCCATTTGCTACTAAGGAAATTTTGGGGTAAAAAAAAAGTCATTTTGTTAGAAGAAAAGGAATTGGTTGTTTGAAAAGTGAACCTTTTGAAGCACCTTTACAGTGCAAGGTCGTTAACTGAAGAGTTATTAGCCTCGTGACGTAGGTCTATACTTAGGAGGGTGAAAGGGAGGTGGAAGTTTCTGGTGAAGTTACCCAGATCCCCCTTTTGGAGACGAATGCCACTGCTGAGAAGTCTCTGCTTCTGTCTGTGCAGCTCATCTCCCACTGCACCGGAGGGGAAACCGGGGCGGCAACCGCAGTCCTCAGGTACTCTGTGATTGCCTTTTCTGTCCACACCTACAGAATGGGATGTTTGCCCCAAGGACTGTTACGCATCACATAGTCATAATATTTGCAGTCCCGTGAAAAGTGTGTCACCTCTGTCTGTGTATGACTTCCTTGGTAAATACAGTCTGGGGCCCTGCTGACCCTGTTATCAAAACAGCATAACAAAGTTACCAAGCCCAGTTCATTTGTTGTAACAAGAGCTGTTTGATTTTCCAGTTTGAAATGTAAACTAAGACAAATATTGACTTCACTGTTCAACTAGATACCTCCAGCATACGTATTACCAACATCTACTAATGGGAAAACATCTGCTTTGAGTGGCTATTCTGCATTATATTTGGGTAACCGAAGGGAGAGCTCTGCTAACAATAGTCAACATTTTCCTCCGTGCTTTGTTGATTTAAACAGGGTTCTGCTCACCAGAGATGTCTTTGAAATGAGGAAAAGGAAATCTACAAATAAAATGCTGTTTATGGAAAGCTTTCCAAATTATCATGATTTTATTTTATAAAAAAGAGAGACCAAAAAAAGAGAGAGAGAGAGAGAGAGAGAAAGACCAAAATAAAGAAACAAAAAAACAGCACAGGAAATAAGGAAGTCCTGGCACACTCTGTTCTCAATTGTTATTCAGAGGCAATCCCACTCAATTTTCTCTTTTGAGGTGAACCTTTTGACTAAGAATCTTTTGCCAAAGGTGCTCACATAGGGACCACTGTGTCTTACAGAAGGAAGAATAAAAGAAAATATAAAAATACAGACACGTGAGGGAAATCCTGAGTTACTACCGCGACTAAGAGAAATAGACAAGCTAATCATTAATCTTTAGTAATCGAAAAAAATTTTTTTGGTCATTTTCAGTGTCTCTCTTCTTTCCAATTTCTCAAATACAGAAATAACCAGGTCAAACCCTGCACAGGCTTCACAAGTACCTATTCCTCAGAAGAAAAGGGCAATAAGTCTGCAGGTCTGATCTCTAATTTTGGCTGAATTTTTTTCCTTTCATCTCCATCTTCACATTCACTGTTGAATTAAATAATAACTCAAGGAAAAATGAGAAGGCTTCCCAATGTTTACAGATGCTGCACTTCCCTATTAAGTAATTAGTTAGGTCTTCATTATTTTATGGTTGATAATAAGGATGATGATAATAATTAGTTACGCAGGAAGAGACATGAAACTTAAGGCATCGTGGGTCATTCTCCCTACTGAAATGCTAAATAGCTTTCAGGATCTATCTAAACCAAAGCTAATTTAGTCAGAAATAACTACGGGCAGCGGAACAATTATATCAAAGTTATTTGTGTCCTCGTATAAATTACAGCTCTAAGAACTAGGATCCCTTGAGATTTACATATTTTTCAATCTTAATATAGAACACAAATTTGGCTCTAGTTTGTTATTCAGGAAGACTCTGATTGAAGAATTCTTAATAATTAATGCATGAAAGTAAAGACCACACGTACATTAATGGATAGACAATTACGTAAATGGCTAAATAATATTCTATTACACATTTTAATTATACATTTCATTGGCAGGTTGCTTTTAATAGTGGCTTTCTAAAAACAAGGTTCAGCTCGTTATCCCCATTTAACAGAACAAGGAGCAAAAGGTGCGTGGAGCAGGTGACTTGCTCAAGGTCATAGAAACAAAGTGCGAGGTGGAATTCACAGCCCTTGAGCTTGAGTGGTTTGCTTAGTTCTCCTCGTTGCTGCTGGTCTGTTGCCTAGGAACAGTGGTGCTCCCTTACCCAATAGCATCATATCTGCAGAACATGCTGTTACCAGTGTGGAGGTTTTAAGTGGAACTCAAATTCTTGTTACATCAGTTCTTTGAATTCTGTATATGGCAAAAAAAAAAAAAAAAAAAAAAAAAATGTTCTGAAACAACCATAGTTTGCTGAGGTTGAATTCTGTCAAGTTTTGAAAAGAGAGTTCTTCTCCCAAGGATTTATTTAGTGTCACTTTTCTCTTGGAGTTCCCTCTTCTGTGGTGTTTTTAGTTTGTTTTTAAGAGGTGATCTCAGTGGATTGCAGCCAAAAGGAACCTCATGTTCTTTGGAGGAAATAGTAAAGGGAAGAACTTTGGGCGCAACAAGAATAATAGCTGATAATTAGTGTCGTTTACTAGAGGCCGACAATTTTCAAAACTTTACTTGTAAATGGTGATATCAGAATTTGAATCTAGGGCACCAACACGCTCATGCCACTGCCTTAGAATAGCTCAGAGGTCAGGAGCATGAGCTCTGGGGTCAGCCTCAGCGCCCAGTCCTGGCTGCACTCCCCAGTACCGCGGGCATATTGTTCCAACACTCTGGTTTTTCTTTGATGCAAAATAGGGAGGGTAGTCATGTCCACCTTTTAGATCTTAGTTAGGAGGGGTCAAAGGACATGATGCATGTCAAGTACCTAGTACTATGCCTGGCACACAGTACGTGCTCTGTAAGTGTCAGCCATCGCTATTATTATCGATGCTGTTAATCAGGAAAGATAGAGGCGTGCGAGAGAGAATCTATGCACGAAACTCATCAGCCTTTCAGAATTGGAAGGGATCTTTAGGGTCGCTGTTCAACTCCATCATTTTCTGATGAAGAAACTGAGGTGAGAGGTTCTAAGAGATTCACCCAAGGTCCCCCAGTTAGACAATGTCAAAGGCAGTACTGGTCAATGTGTTCAAGATGCGTCAGCCTTCCAGAGTGGGAGGGAGTGTGGGAGCAGAGGTGGAGACCTGAGGTGAGGTGCAGAGACATAAGGCTGGATTTGGACGGGCTTTGAGAGCCAGAGAAGGGAGGTGTCTGTTTGTGTCTGTGTGGTGGTGGAAGGGTGTGTTTCTGGGAAGCCATTTGGGTCTGTAGCTGCTGAGGTGTGTAGCAGAGACCGTGGGACCATTTGGGCATGCAGAGTCCTGTTTATGAAAACACAGAGGGACAATGAAGAATGCACTAGGGCCACGCATGCAAACAGGACTGTCAAGCACACCAGAAGGAGGCCCTCCCGGGGTGCCAGAGATGGAGACAGCGGGAAGGATGGGGAGTGCAGCACCCAGCTGCCCAAGGGACCACGTGGTCATGCCTGCCAGTCCAGCTGCCACCAGAGCCCATTTACAGGGGCATCTGCACCCTGCGTAACCCAGAGAGGACTGCTGCTGGATTCTGCTGGCTGCTGGATCTGGGGAGCATCAGGGCAGGCTGCAGCTGCCTGGGTGCTCGCTATGAATAGTTGGGACAAGACTGGGACTCACAGCTATTAGCACCTCAATTTATCAGTCATCAATAACTTGGAACTTTATGGTACCCAACCTCCATCAATCTTGGACATTTTCCTGTTTCTTATGGGATGCGACTTTGGGAAAGATAACTAAACACATGTGAAACAACTAAACACATTCGTTAAAATACTAAGTTTCACTTCAAGATCCTCATTTATAGAATTTAGTTCCAGCTCTAAGCCTTTTAAGAGCATAAGTCAGCTCTAATCTGTGGCTCTTCACTCATCACCACACTAGATTATCCTTGCTGAATACTGGCGGGGTTTTGTGCAATGGGCAGGTGGGAGGCTCCTCTCACCCCATGAGGATGCTGGGCTAGACAGGCACTCATGCAAAGCAGTCTGAGGTGGTGGAGCTGGGGTGGAGAACAGCCCAGAAGACCACAGCCACACCTGACATAACCATGAGAAGCATCAGGTCTGACGGGCAGGGTGAGGATGGAGAGGGAAAGCCTGGAGAGATGGGAGGGGCAGTGGTAAGTGGGAGGAGCCCTGCTGAGGTGAAGCTTGACCACTGGCTGCAAACGGACATGACACGCAGGTGCGTGTCCTACGCTGTGGGTTTGGGCATAGGGCTATACTCCAAACTCTCCTCCAGGAGTCAGTTTGGCTGCATACAACTGAAGACCCCAATGTGCAGCGTTAACAAACTAGAAGTTTGTTTGTCCCTTACTTGAGAAGGTTCTAGAGGTAGGCAGTCTAAGGCTAAGATCAGGCAGTTGAAGTTCTTGTCACCAGGGAGCCAGGATCCGTCATTCTTCTGCTCCACTGCGTCAGCGAGCACACATCTTCTGTACTGAGATGGGCTCACGGTTCAAGATGGCTCTAGAGTTTCAGCCACTAAACCTGAGTTCACGCACAATCGAGGAGGAGGAGGAGAAAGACAGAGACCTCTCAGCTCTGAGGCAGCCCCCTCTGAGGGGGCATGGGAGCAGCACTTAACCGCTTGGGTTTACATCTCATTGGCCACCTTAACGGCAAGGAAGTCTGGGAACTGCAGACTTTCAACTCAGCTGTAATAGAGGTCTGCAAGTGAGGAGGAGGGGAAAATCGATATTGCATAGGCAATGGATAGTCTCTGCCACACACTTCGCCCACCCCCATTGTAGTCTTGCATTCATGCCTCTCCTTGCTCTGTCTCAAGTTTCTTGACCCACCTTTGATTCCCAGCTCTCTTCATAGAATTTTTTTTTTTTCTAACATGTCAGTGGCTGTAAGGGCTTAATATGAAAGCGTTACTTCAGGGATGAACTCTTAATGACTGAATTTCAGATAATTGTGGCAATCTGAAGATAAGGTGGGAGGAGAAGAGAAATTAGTAGGCAAACATACGTTACACGTGGAAAACCACACCGCACTTCACCTCCTGCCCAAGGCTGCTTCTTGCCTCCCCTTTCCTTCCTGTGATTTTCAGAGCTGGGTCAGACAGACTCCTCGCTCCAGGCTTCAGGCTGCTCCGATTCCCAAGTCAGTGAGTTTTTCCACCGGCCGTGCTTGAGAATCAAAACGCTCCTCTGTCCAAAATACAGGTGTCTGCATTTCATCACAATCTTTGAGGTTGTATTATGATCACGTGCATTTTGAAAAAGCACCCCAGTCCATTCTGGCAGGCATTCAGTGTCGAGAACTACTGTTTTAAGGCATTTCTGATTAATGTGGAAACTTTTTTTTAATGCTTCAGCCTCATCTCAGAAATAACAGGGGGACTTAGCATTGAGCTTGCCACCCACCCAAACTCCTGTTAACCGAACCAGGGCAGCACTGCCTGCTGGAATATGGAATATCTGAATTCTCCACGAGTGCCTGAATAGCAGGTCTCTGTCACTGAGAAGTCCTTGCTCTGAGAATGGGGGACGTCTGGCTAAGGGCTGAATTCTGCAGTTTGCTGAATTAGACTTTTCCTTGAACCTTAGTTCTATGTTGGGTGGCTATTCGGATTTTACAATCTACTATAGTGAACATCTGTTATTTGTGTCTGGGAATATCTCTTCCTTTGGGAATATGTCTCATCCTGATCCACGTGGTTCTGATGGGGCTGTCCATCAGACGACCCTGTTCCCATGCCCCCCGCAGGGTTGGCACACCCATCAAGCTGGGTCAGTCACACTCTCTTTTCTACAAATTTGAATCATCAGCAAATGTGGTTGGCAGACAACCTTCAGGAGAGTGTCTATACATTCCTGAAGCTGAGCTTCCTGAAACATTCCTACTTTCTCCAAAGCTTGGTTGTTAAGAAATTCTTTTGATTTTATGTCGCTGAGTATGTTCCCAATAAACTCTTTTTTCTTAATTGAGTTAGTCAGAATTGACTTTTGTTGTTTGTATCCAAAGAATTCCAAATCATACAAAAATTGACAAGAGAAAGAATCGGTTGTAGGATATAGATCCTCAAAGAAATGTGGTTTTTAAGAATTAGTTGTTGAACCCAAATGGGGAAAAAAATGGTGAAATTCTCATTTATTTTCCAAAATACATAGAGGTAGATTATGGACTGGCCAAAGTGCCTACCTAGCTATCAGCTGTGGTCAAGAAGGACACGATGTCCCGCTGAGGGTGAGCTCTGGAGAACTGTGATCTGCGGATATAGATCAACTTAGAATGAGACACGCTGGGAGCACAGGAATAGGATGATTTCTTTAGCATCATTGGATATTTTAAGAGCTGTACCAAACTCTGAAATTCTTACCTCAAGACATGGAACAATACTCAGAATCTTTATGAGTTAGTGGTTGAAACTCATTACTGTGTAGTCATAACCAACAGTTAAAAAATAGCATATAATAGAAGAGGAAAATATCAAAGTACATTATATATAGGAGGGGTAAGAAATGTCTCATGTAATTTATGGTTCAATTGTGCACATATGTGAACTTATTTGTGGTGTAAAATTTATTTTATAATATAGGTTATGGCCAAAAATACTTGAAAAACACTGAATATTTATAGCTCGCTCTTGGCTTGTAGATGTCGGGCTAAAATAGCTACAAAAGAAATTCACAGATTGACTCTGCAGGTTGCTAATTTATGTACCAATTTAATTCACAATCTGACAAGGTCTTTTACTGAAAATTAAGGCTCTGACTGGGGACACCAGTAAGTGGAATGAAATAACGGTAAGATTTGCAGGGCTTTTCAGATTCTTCAAACTTTGTAAAGTCAGCATTTCCCTTGACTGGAAGGAAGCCACATCTTCTATGTAGAAGAAAGACAATCATTTTCCACATGCCTCATCTCTTACGGATGCTGTAAAGACAACCAGGATTTAAACACAATATGGTCAGGAGGATGAAGTGCAAAATTCAGATGTCATGTCCAGGAGAAATTGAAAAGATACGTAAATTTATGTAATTAAAAGTCTAGACTTTTTTTTTTTTGATAAGGAAGATTCTCTCTGAGCTAACATCCATTGCCACTCTTCCTCTTTTTTTTGCTTGAGGAAGATTGTCCCCTAGCTAACATCTGTGCCCATCTTCCTCTCTTTTCTATGTGGGATGCCACCACAGCATGGTTTGATGAGCAGTGTAGGTCCCCACCTGGCATCCAAATCTGTAAACCCAAGCCGCTGAAGTGGAGCATGCTGGCCCCTAGACATATTTTTTGAAATGAATTTTGAGGATGTTTCACCAGGGATGAAACTCAAAGTGTTTATATGAGTGTACTTCCTAGATATTCAGCACAAAGCGGACTAGATTAGCACTAACCAGCTGTGGTTCTACCCATTTTTTGGGCTAACTCATATAACCTTGGATTAGCCCTTACTAAATGACGCAGAAAGACCAACAGGGGTCTTATCATAACGCAGGAGTGGTAATTTCAAGAATTTCTGTGACAAACACTGACCTGATCTGTCACGTTCACCTTGCCTGCCCCCTTCTTATGTCTCTAGAGAGCGTGGAGAAGACTCTCCCTTTACTCTTGCCGAGAAGACGTTTTGATGAGAGAAGCATCACAACATTTCAGAAGAGCTTTACAATCTGTTCTTGAGAGACAAAAAAATACCGATGAAAACGCTGCAGTTGAAACAGGCTCCTTGATCTCAGCATGAGTGAAAGGAACTGAGCGCGAGTCCAAATGACATCAGAAGCAGAGTGGACATGGTCGTTTCATTATGCAGCAGGCAAGCACGCAGTGAAGAATTTAAGAAATATCAGACATGCACAAATTTCTGGCTGTGGCTTTTAAATTATGGGGTCCTCAGGAGTGAAATCAACGGGCGGCCCATGCATGGAAGGAAAGAGGAATTTTACAATGTGAGTCAGTCAAAAAATCTAGAGGCTGTTGAACGCAGGTGAAGCTGAGTACTGCGATGAAAGGCTGGGCTATGTCACCACATACGTCTAACAAGTCCCTTCTGGCGTCCCCCTGAAATAGGTGTGGCTCTTTTATTGGGAAAACTATTATACAGCAAGATTAAATGAATTCTCGGTGATATAGAATGTCACCGTAGTTTGCTGATCAAAGTAATTGGCCAAATCCACTGAAAAGTAAATAGAAAATTCTATTTCTATGGGAATTTCAGAGATTATGTTACAATCAAATCTTTGAATATGAATGTCTAATGGTTCTTTATTGCATTCTGGTATGCTTCCCATTTTGGCAAATTCAAAAAAACACTGGCTGATCCTGTATAGTAATGGTAAACTGTAAATTTAATTAGGTGGTAATTTCCATTGTGGACGCTCATCCATACAGTTTTACTATTGGAGCAAATTTACAAAGCTCTTGTACTCGGGCAGCTATTCAGCTGGTATATACTTGTACTTTATCTGTTTCAATAAATGGAGAAGACCAAAATATTTTGCTTTCACCCGACAGCATCAACAATGCATTTTTGCCTCAGGTATATATCAACTCTCTGACTCCGTGCCGCAATCTAGTCCGTAAAGATTGTAACCAAATCATCATTCTACAGTCTAGACCACTAATGCCTACGTTGGTGACATTATGTTGATAGACCCTGGAGAATGAGAAGTAGCAGACTCTCTAGTTCCTCTGGCAAGATACGTGAATCAAAGATATTGCAAAATAGCTTACATAAAGTTTCTGGAGTTCCAGTGGTCTGGGAAATATTAGGTTATTATTTTTTTCAATAGGAAACACATGTTGCTTAACATAATGTCTCCAACCACCAAGAAGGAGGCATGGTACATAATGAGCCTCTGGATATGGGGTGTTCTGTTTGGACCAATTTACCAAGTGGCCCCCAAAGCTGTCAGCTTTGTATGGAGCCCAGAATAAGATATGACTCTCCAATGGGTCTGCTTCTAGTTTTCTCTTTTGACTCAGAACATTCCATTGTTCCTGGAATATCTAAAGCTGATCAGAATGTACATGAAGCTTGTGGCAAGTCCTGACAGGAGAGTCACGACAAAGACCCCAAGGATTCTAGAGCAAAGTCACGCTGCCTTAAGCAAGTAACTAGGATCCTTTGAGAAACAGCTCCTGACTTGCTACTGGGCTTTGATCTAAATGCACGGTCATGAACTGGATGCTATCTGGTCCATCCCACCACAAAGTCAGTCCTTCTGTCGTCAAGCACAAGAAGCAGTTACAGGAGCAGGCCTGGGGAGGCTCTGAAGACACAAATAGAATGTGGTTCTGTGGTTCACACTTTCACTGTGCCTACTCCTGCCACATCTCTGTCCTTCCTTCAGCCCACACTTGTGGCCTCAGGGAGAGCTCCCTACGACTGAAGTTTTTTTTTAAGCCCAACTTGATCTTGTTCATAGATGTTCCTTCGAGGCTTGCCAGCCTCCACTGGAAGTGGGCAATGAAAGCATTTCAGCATGAGGGTATTGAGAAAGGGACCTCTTCCTGCTGGGTGGAATTTTAAACAGCGTATCTTTTTGTCCGCTTTCCTGGAAGGGGAGCTGATCCGAAGTAACGAGGGTCTACTCCAGTTTCCAGAGGGTGGTTCTGACCAAGTGATCAGGGGTTTGGAAAGAGCAAGATCGGAAGATTTGGACAAGCAGGTCTGGAGAAGCCGTGGCCCTTCCAGAATGGGCTCGAAGTGTGAGACTATTTATGTCTCACTGGAATGGTGGGAGAGAAGTTGTCTGCAAGTACCCCGGGCTTCGCTGGGTGTAGCAGAAAGAGTCCCCACACTTAAGAAGGCTATGGAAGACCCTGAACCTCAGGGAAGGCGTGGAGGTGGAGGCAATAATCAGTTAGGATGTTGTGGATATAAGGAGCTGCCCAAATTTTTGGGTGGGAAGAAAAGAGGGAGAGTTTGCATTGGTGGAGCACAATGCAGTGTCAGAGTCTCTAGGCTTAAAAAAGGCTTATATTCTGGGTTTGACCAAGGCTAATAGAGAGGCGAGAGACAGTGGGTTGATTTGTTTGAGGGAGCCCTGAATCAGACAAGAGTACCAGTGAAGGGGTTGTTTCATGACTAGGACTCCACCTGGCGAGACAACTCTGACTTCTGTAGAAGGACTCAGTGGAGGTCATGCTCTAAGAGATGTTTTCCAGTCTTCCACTGACACTACACAAGATCCATTTTCTCCTTCTTCCTTGCTAACATAACTGACTTTTGTTCAGGATGGCATGTGCCCCTGCCCCAAATCACTTGATTTCTCAGGCTCCCTAGCAATAGCATTGTGACAGAAATCTGAAAATCCATTGGTAGGGCTTCTTGGAAAGCTATTATTTTTCTGATAAAAAGAAAGACTCCACAGGCATGCACTTTTTCTCCACTGACTGTCCTCCTTTTTCCTGCCTGAATACAATCATGATGGCATCTTGCAGCCATAAGGATGAATGTTTCATACAAAGGACAGTGGAGAAGAAAGTTAGGGGGATCCTGGGTCTTTGATGATTTCCCCAATCTGCTGCATCAGCTCTGGCCTTTCCACCTCTGGACTTCCTGTTTAATGAGAAAAATAAAACCTTTACTTGTTTAAGGTACGGTAGTTGGGCTTCCAGTACATGCAGCTGAAGGTAATCCTGACTGAAGAAGCTCTGTGAGTGAAGATAGACACACAGATAGAGACTCGAAGGAATGGAATCTAGCCTCCAAACGTTAAGGCAGATTTCCTTCTTTTTTTGTTAAAGATTTTATTTTCCTTTTTTTCCCCAAAGACCCCAAAGACATTGTTGTGTATTTTTAGTTGTGGGTCCTTCCAGCTGTGACCCGTGGGATGCTGCCCCAGCATGGCCCGACAAGCAATGCCATGTCCACGCCCAGGATCCAAACCGGCAAAACCCTGGGCCACCAAAGCGGAGCGTGCGAATCCAATCACACGGCCAGCCCCCAGATTTCCTTCTGAGTCTTTCCTGGTTGCATCTGGGACTGGGGCAGAGGAAATTGGAATTGCTTGGTGAGGTAGAGGCTTATTTTTATGCAGTCAGCACAACAAATAATTCAATGGTAGCAAGGCATCATGGCAGCAAGCAGCCCCAAATCAGGCACATCTATATGTTCCTGTACATTCTGGACTCTCTCTGCATGAGCATCCTGCCCAGGTGAGATTTATAGCATGCAGAAGCAAAGGAGAACCAGTGGGTGGAACTACACACGACCAGTTATCATGGCTGAGTTGTCACCTTACCTCCTCAGGGGCGAGAGGATAAGAGTCAGAGAGAAAGAAGCCTGTCCTGTGCTGTGAAGCAAGGAGAAACACTGAGTCCTACTGCCTTCACACTTACACTTTCTAAAACTCCGCCAAATCTTCTTATTACCTGGCAGGGTCAAGTCGTACTGTAGACCCAGCCCCTCTCAGGCCCATAGCCTATTCCATTCGTCTTGCTTGTGGATAAGAAAATGTATGTAAATGATTAAATATGCAGAGCTCGGCATATAGTAACTGTCCAGTATAGTAAGACGACATCATTATTTGTTGTTGACATTGTTAGTAAGGTACAGGAGGCAGTTTTAGCAAGGTTATGATCCAGGGGGCTGGGTTGGAATCCTAGTTCTGCTCTTGGCTGACAACTTGGAGAAGTCGTCTTCTCTAAGGGCCTTGCCTTCTTCATCTGTGAGGGGTTTGTTAATTTATGTGCAATGTACAACTCTAGGAGTCGTCATCACACAGATGACAATGTAATGTGTATTCCCTGGAATTGTGCAGTGTGGAGGGCCTGCAGATGCCAACTTCCCTCAAAAGTAGAGGCAGTAAGAATTGTGACTTTTGCAGCTTGGAGTCAACGCCATCTGATCGCCCTCCCCACAAACAAGGTGAGATCCATTAGTCAATGGTATGTGCTTGAAATCAGTGATGAAATGCCCACTCGGGAATTAGCCAGCCCTGCTGTAATGAGCTTTATGCTTGTGAGATTGTACTATTTGTCAAGTGGGAGGCAGCAAATACAAATCTAAGAGGGAAGCAGAATGCCTATACATGTTCTGAAGTTCTAATCTCCACAAAGGATGGCCAATTACGCTGACGACTGGGGTTCTGAACTCTGAGCTTTGAAGACCCCCAGAAACACTTTCTGGCAGGCTACAGAAACATCAAGGAGATTGGGTAGAAACAGGAGGGCCAGCTGATGCTGAGAAAAATTTGAGGCTCTCGTATATACATAACATGTGAATCCACTACTGGGATGGTTGCCTAGCAACATTATTCCCCTCCCCCTCAAGCCTTCTTGTGACAGCCTCACTTCTTTCCTATTCTGATATTAGCTTAATGTTTTTTTATGAATCAGATGTACAATATTTTGGGAATGGTGTATAGCATAAGAGAGTAGAGAGTAGCCTGATTTACTAGTATCATTTGGAAAATATACAATCCAGGCAGCTCTTTTAAAAAGTTAATGGTCCATTTTTGGCCATGTTACAAAAGTAGATGTTTAGATTACAAGAAGATTTTTTAAAAAGGAAATACCTAAGGATCCTGCCCTGCGAAGGCCCCATTCTGCCGCTCTCGTATTCATAGCAGATGTTTAGGTGGACGTTTCCGGTTGTGCAAGGACCCGGTGATTTGCCTCAGGTGGACGTAAAAGTAAGGCTAAATACAGTTTTATTTTGGTAAATGTTTAGCAACTGGTTCTCCAGAAAAAAACCAAATCAAACCCTAATTTGTAGTGGTTGCCTCCGTCTGCAGTGTAAATAGTCTCACCATAGCCAATTTCAAATTACCAAAGTCTGTCTCTGAAGGCAGAATTGGGAAGAGATGCACATAATCAGCTCGCATGGGTTGGTATGAGCGGCTCGATCGCACCGCTGAAAGAGTGTGAAGCTTCCTGTTTAAAGCGGGAGCGTCTCAGACATCTGCCAATGATCCTGCAGAATCCAGGTCCCAAGAGGATTTAGCTCAAAGGGGAGAGTGTTCAGAAAACAAAACAGAACCCAAGTAGGTTCAGCGCCACTAACTTACAGATGTGATTAACCTGAGCTCCTGATGAAGCAAGGGACGGAGGAGAAGCACCCCCTTAGCAAAGCGGCTGGAGCACAATAAACCCCAAATTATCACTCGTAAAACCTCAGCCACATTTGAGTACTGAGTCTTCTTAGTTACTTAAATATTTTGATTGGCTTTATTTAAATCATTTTGAAACCTAGCTTCAACTCAAGCAGCTATATTCATTAAAGTGTTGAGTTGGTGAGCTGATCGTGTTATTGAATATACATTTAAACAAATATGTAACCTTTAAAATAACAAATATTCATCCGATAGGACCTAAAATCCCTTAGCACACCGCCTGTGGTATCTGAACAGGTACCCGTACCATACTTCGTGAAACAATGCACCAAGTAAACTATTGCCATTGTTAACGTTTATCTGTGGAGTCTGACTATTGCAAGGCTCCTTCAAATAAGGCAGGTGGTAAATTCTCGGACTACGTTTAGACAAATCATCAGAAAACTTGGCTCCAAATATCCTGAAAAACCTGTAGGAAAAAACTATTTGACCTTCTTTAAAGGTCACTGCTGCTAGGCAACACCTTTCTTCTGGGATGCTGACCACATTTCTTAGATTTTCTTAAAGCACCCGCTTTGGTGGGGCTGGAGGTGGAAGGACACATGGTGCTTCTGTCTAACGTGTCAGTAGGCAGGAACGTGGGATCGAATACAGATGTGTTCATGAATTTCCTTCCCTACTCTTCAACCTCTGTGAGGGTGCAGGTCCTGTAGGCAGAAAATTAGGAGCTCTGTGTGTCAACCTTGGGCCTGCCGCCTACTCGCTAAGTAACTGGTAACCGCAGGGCGGCCTCCCAACCTCAGGTCCCCAAACCGGTTAGAGCAGGAGGCTGTCTCCAACGGTGGGGAAGATCCGATTTCAGAAATGGAAGCTATTTTGCCCCATGCTCCCTCCTGAGCTGATCAATGGCAATTGTTCACAACAATAGCACATGGTGGGTGATTTTCTTTTAATTCATTGATTTTTACCCAGAATAGAGAGATCCTCTCCACTGTAAATTTGGAAGAGATGTTCTGTGCTGTGGAATTGTTATTCCTTTTCCTGGTTTTAAAGGGGTCTATAGCGTTCAAACAAATCCAAATCAAAACCCAATTTCTTCAGATGGTTAATTGAATCGGAAGAAGATTTGCTTCTAATTACCAGCTGTCTGCTGATTGCAAGGTGAGCTGTATTCATCCATGACTAGTAAATTCATAATTTATGAGGCCCTACATAGCCACTCGCCTTAATAGTGCTCATTTTAGAAAGCTGATGTCTTCGAGCCAGAGGATGCTTAACACACAACATTTACCAATGTTGATAATGCCCCGATCGACTGTTCCTATCGTAAGTGCTGTGGAAAAGGAAGCATTTCTAATTCATTTCTGTTTCTCCTCTAGGCCAGTCCACCCCAGGTCCTTTCTCCTGACCAGAGAAGCGTAAAGCTGGAAGGTGCAGGAAAACATCCAGTTGCTGAGCTGACTTCACTGAAGAAGCCCGGAGAGCTGAGCGCATTTTCAGTCTCCCAAATACCAGTCGGTGAGTGGTTAGTCCTCCGCTGTCTCACACTTTAGTGCTCAGTCACTTGGACTTCTTTCTTGGCAGCAGGTACCTGAACTTCCAGTTTCTCAAGAGACCAAGTTGTGGGAAACGGCCCATCAGGAAGAAGATTCTTGCCTCTGGCGAGATTTGACCACAAGTTTAGGGTAGGTTTTGGTCATGGTTTCTGTGAAAGAGGCTGTTCCTGGATCCAAAAGAGGGCCAGCATCAGCAAATTTGAGCAAAAAGAGCCCCCGTGGATGCCAATAACGCCAAAGGCACTGCAGAGAAGGCTCCCAAGCAAAGTGGATTTAACTTGTGGGCAACTATGATCTAAGAAAAGACATACAGTTTCAAAGATTCTGACTCGAAATCCTCTTAGAGTGGGATGAAAAGCCACCGTCTGTGTGATGCATGGGGTTGGCAGTGACCCGGTGAGACCAATGTTACCCCTAGCTTTGTGATATTAGGCAAGGCACTTAACTTTTTTGAGTGTCGGTTTTCTAAGCAGAAAAATGAGTTGGACAAAATACTTTCTAAGGTAACTTCTAGTTCTAAGATTCTCTGGCTCAGTTATACTTTTACTTCTGGAACTCCACCCACTCCTCTCAACAGCTAAATCACATTTCTAACTGGGGATTGTTGGGTTGAGAATTTAACGATATTAAGATTAATGGGATTAAGAGTTGCCAGAGTCTGATTTTTCTTCTCCAAGGCATTTCAGTACTGCCTTGTATTTTCTATTCTGGGCTTAGAACTCACTGCATGAGAATGCCGTGGATCGTGTCTTAACCCCCTTCTGCTCAGTCTCACCAGTGAAAAATGGAAGATGCATACTGGCATAGAAAGAAGATCACAAGCTTCGGAGCCAGAGAGACTTAGGTTCAAATTCCAGCTCAACCCCATTCCTCTCTGAGTGATGGTAGATAACTATTCAAGGTACGTTTTTCTGTAAAGCAGGGATAAAAATATCATGTTGAATTATCGAGAGGATTAAATGCCTCCCATATCCCAAAGGCATTTAATGGCTCACCCATTCAAAACTCCCCTTTGCACTCCTTTCTTGAAGATTTCCATAACCATGTGGTCCGTCCTGCGCTTTGGAGTTGCCATTCCTCTACTTCTTCGCTTTCATTATTTTCTTTGTCTCACCTAAGCTACTGACTGCCATGGCCATAACATGAACATTTCATCCTTGTAAACGCTTGATCTCTGAAAATCAGCTTCTTTATCCCATTATCTGACCACCATCTCCTATCTTTCCACCTCCCTTCTCTAGAACCTCCTCTCAAACAATTCTTCAACCTCAACAAGAACTCTAACCCTTTGGTCCTACCACAGTTTCACTATCAGGCCCTTTATCGTATTCTCATTTAGAGTCCATGGGCCATCACTGTAATCCTCTGCCAGTGGCTTACTTGTCTAGCAAACTTGAAGTCTTGATTGAACCCAATTCTCTACTGCCTCTATACCTTCACTTGGGCAGCTAATTATTGCCGGAAAATAATGCATAACTGTGTTGACTGGTTCTAGTTTTAGTTTCATGACCACAATCTCAGTTATGCTTTCAATGCCACCCTGCAACCTTATTACGCTTCCCTAGTTCCTTTGTGTTCCCTCCAACTAATATGACTATTTCACCCCTTCTTCACTCCCCTCGAGTCTTTGATATTCCCTCCTCGTTTGCCTGATATTCAACTGAGGAAACGGAAACGCTTAAGCACACACTCCCTCAGGTGCCTGTACCTCTCCATACTTCCCATTAATCACTGTAAAGGAAGACCAGCACCTCCACTTTGCTCTTGGCTTTCATCTCCTCTTACCTGCTCAAAGGCTGTATTCCTGTAGTTATTGCCCCTCCCCCAGCCCACTCCTCCCCACCCTATAACCTACTTTGTGACATTGCACACTGGCCCTGGGATACCATGACTAACAAGACGCCATTTGGTCCCTGAGACTCTCCCTACAGATACCTAGATGACCTGCTGTAAGACCGTGTGATTGGTGCCTGTCTCAGGGGAATGAGCAAACTTCTGTGTGGACACAGTTGTTCAGGAATGCCTTGGGTCAGGGAGCGGGGAGCAGGGAAATAATTCCAGTGTTCAGTGGAGATTTAGTGGTGATACCATAAATCATCGTTGTTTATTTGGGGCAAATTAACTTTGTTTTTTTTTTTTGTGGAAGATTAGCCCTGAGCTAACTACTGCCAATCCTCCTCTTTTTGCTGAGGAAGACTGGCCCTGAGCTAACATCCATGCCCATCTTCCTCTACTTTATATGTGGGACGCCTATCACAGCATGGCATGCCAAGCGGTGCCATGTCCTCGCCCGGGATCCGAACTGGCAAACCCTGGGCCGCCGAAGTGGAACGTGCACACTTAACCGCTGTGCCACTGGGCCGGCCCCCAAATTAACTTTCTCATTGTCATTAACAATAATCTTACTCCCGCCTCATTGGAATCCAAGACCAGTTTTTACTTTTTATAAAGTAAAATCCTTTCATTTGTTTAAGATCAGTCACCTAACTTTGTGGGCATCATTAATAATCTATGGTCTGCTATGTATGTTCCAGGTTTTTTTTCTTTTGTTTTTTGCTTGGCTTACTCATATTTTATCATACAGAAGCTTTTATAATTTTAGGAAGTCAAATTTATCTTTTGTTTTATAATTTTGTGTTTTGCTGTCTTGCATAAGAAGATCTTCCTTTGCCAAAGCAAACTCTTCCATTGATTCCTTTTACAATTATTAATGGCATACTTACAATGAATGAAGAGTCGTTGGGCCTGAGCATATACATGAGGTCATCTCTTTCGGGCAACTTTTGATTTTAGCTGGGGAAGCGAGATAATCACATTGGAGTGAATAATATTTTCAGATTGCCATAAAGGCTTCGAAGGACATAAACAGAGTGATACAATTGACACCGTCACCACCTGAGAAAGGGGAGAAAGGGCCACCTAAGACAGTGTACTAACAGACTTGAAGGATGCAGAGGAGCCAACCGGCCACGTCCTCTGCCAGGAGAAGATACTTAGGCAGAGGGAACAGCAAGGACAACAGCTCTAAAGCAGAGAAAAGCGTGGTGTGTAGCAGCAGCAAGAACAGATTGTCGCAGATGGAGCGTCGTGAGCAGGCAAAGTGTTGCGAGATGAGCTTGCGAAGGTGGACGGGGCATGGTCAGGGGGCCTTGGGAATGCTGGACTGAGTCTAAGGCCAGTGGGAAACTACTGAGAGATTCTGAGTAGAGGATGGCACGAGAGGGCCTGTCCTCCCACAGCTAAGAAGGCGTCAGCCCTGCCTTGTAGGACTGAGAATCATCTATAAGGTTCAGGGAAATTTTCCAGAATTTTATGTTTGGGGACCCAGAGCCAAACTTTTTCTTTCAACACTTACTTTTTAGATTAGGAGTAATTACATGAAAGTGTAGTATATTACCTCTCTGCTTTCAAAGGAGGAATATATACATTGGTGTTTCCTTTAAAAATATATAGATTGATTCTGCTTTAGGGAATGCTCTATTTTTTTATTTTATTTTTTTATTACAGCAACATTGGTTTATAACATTATATAAATTTCAGGTGTACATGGTCGTATATTTTGATTCCTGTGTAGATTACATTATGTTCGCTACCTAAAGACTGATGACCATCCATCACCACACACGTGCGCCTAATTATCTCTTTCTCTATCCTCCTTGCCCTCTTCCCCTCTGATAAGCACCAATCCCATCTCTGTTTCTCTGTGTGTGTTTGTCATCGTTTTTATCTTCTACTTACGAGTGAGATCATACGGTATTTGACTTTCTCTCTCTTTTCACTTAGCATAATACCCTCAAGGTCCATCCACGTCGTCACAAATGGCCGGATTTCATCCTTTCTTATGGCTGAGTAGTATTCCATTGTGTATATATACCACATCTTCTTCATGCATTCGTCCCTTGATGGGCACCTAGGCTGCTTCCAAGTCTTGGCTATTGCGAATAATGCTGCAATGAACATAGGGGTGCACGTATCTTTATACATTCATGTTTGCATGTTCTTTGTATGAACACCCAGCAGTGGAATACCTGGATCATATGGGAGATCTATTCTGAATTTTTTGAGGAATCTCCACACTGTTTTCCATAGTGGCTGCACCAGTTTGCACTCGCACCAGCAGTATACGAGGGTTCTCTTCTCTCCGCATCCTCTCCAACACTTGTTATTTCCTGTCTTGTTAATTATAGCCATTCTGATGGGAGTGAGGTGATATCTCATTGTAGTTTTGATTTGCATTTCCCCCATAATTAGTGATGTTGAACATCTTTTCGTGTACCTGTTGGCCATCTGTATATCTTCTTTGGAGAAATGTCTGTTCAGATCTTTTGCCCATTTTTTAATTGGATTGTTAGTTTTATAATTGTTGAGATGTATGAGTTCTTTGTATATTTTGGATATTAACCCCTCATCAGATATGTGGTTTGCAAATATGTTCTCCCCATTGTTAGGTTGTCTTTTTGTTTTGTTGATGGTTTCCTTTGCTGTGCAGAAGGTTTTTAGTTTGACGTAGTCCCATTTGTTTATTTTTTCTGTTGTTTCCCTTGCCTGGTCAGACATGGTACTTGAAAATATGATAATAAGACTGATGTCAAAGAGTGTACTGCCTATATTTTCTTCTAGAAGTTTGATGGTTCGAGGTCTTACGTTCAAGTCTTTAATCCATTTTGAGTTAATTTTTGTACATGGTGTAAGATAATGGTCTACTTTCATTCTTTTGCATGTGGCTGTCCAGTTTTCCCAATGCCATTTATTGAAGACACTCTCCCTTCTCCATCGTATGCTCTTGGCTTCCATGTTGAAAACTAGCTGTCCCTAGGTGTGTGGGTTTACTTCTGGGTTCTTGATTCTGTTCCATTGATCTGTGTGTCTGTTTTTGCGCCAGTACTGTGCTGTTTTGCTTATAGCTTTGTAGTATATTTTGAAATCAGGGAGTGTGATACCTCCAGCTTTATTCTTTTTTTTTTCTCAGGATTCCTTTGGCTATTCAGGATCTTTTGTTGTTCCATGTACATTTTAGGATTCTTTGTTCTATCTCTGTGAGAAATGTTGTTGGGACTTTTACAGGGGTTGCGTTGAATCTGTAGATTGCCTTAGGAAGTATGGACACCAGTAAGGAGATCAAAATGGTAATCAAAAACCTACCAAAAAATAAAAGTCTGGGACCAGTTGGCTTCCCTGGTGAATTCTACCAAATATTCAAAGAAGACTTAATACCTCTCCTTCTCAAACTCTTCCAAAAAATTGAAGAGGAGAGGAAGCTTCCTAACTCTTTCTACGAAGCCAACATTACCCTGATACCAAAACCAGACAAGGACAACACAAAAAAAACAAAATTAGGCCAATATCACTGATGAACATTGGTGCAAAAATCTTCAACAAAATCCTAGTGAACTGAATACAACAATACGTTGAAAAGATCACACACCATGATCAAGTGGGTTTCATTCCAGAGATGCAGGGATGGTTCAACATCTGCAAATCAATCAATGTGATACACCACATTAACAAAATGAAGAATAAAGATCACATGATCATCTCAATAGATGCAGAGAAAGCATTTGACAAGATACAGCATCTATTTATGAGAAAAACCTGAATAAAATGGGAATAGAAGGAAAGTACCACAACATAATAAAGGCCATATATGACAAACCCACAGCTAACATCCCGCTTAATGGAGAAAAACTGAAAGCTATCCCTCTAAGGACAGGAACAGACAAGGATGCCCACTGTCACCACTCTTATTTAACAGAGTATTGGAAGTCCTAGCCAGAGTAATAAGGCAAGAAAAAGAAATAAAAGGCATCCAAATTGGAAAGGAAGAAGTGAAACTGTCACAATTTGCAGATGACATGATTTTATATATAGAAAACCCTAAAGAATCCACTAAAGAACTTCTAGAACTATTAAATGAATACAGTCAAGTCACAGAATACAAAATCAACATACAAAAATCAGTTCCGTTTTTATATACTAACCACAAAGTAACAGAAAGAGAAATTAAGAATATAATCCCATTTACAATTGGAACAAAAAGAATAAGATATCTAGAATAAACTTCACCAAAGAGGGGAAAGATCTGTACACCAAAAACTATGAAACATTACTGAAAGAAATTGAAGAAGACACAAAGAAGTGGAAAGATATTCCATGCTCTTGGATTGGAATGCTCTATTTTAAAATATTTTAGATATTTCATGAACTTAAAAGCAGGATTCTTTTAATAAACACATGTAAGTGAATACATTAATAAGAAGCTGTGCAGTAAACATATTTTATAAGAAGCAGTCTTCATCCTAAAATTCCTCGGGGAAGATAAGTCATGGACATAAATACCTACAGTATGTGATATGTCTCCTGAAAGAGCTAATAGCGTCTCATCATGGTTCAGGGGAGAGCTGTCCTTGAGTGCTGGGGGACCAGGGAAGATTTCCTGTTGTAGGCAGTGTTTGAACTGGCTCTCAGGGAGGAGCTTTATAGTAGACAAAATCAAAGGGAGAGGATTCTGGGCATAGGAAAAGTCATGCTATGAAGGCAAGAAAAGTTAGGGATATTTGGGCTAAGCCGACAGTAAGTTCGGAGGAAGGTTGAGGTAGATTCAGGGGGTTAGTGAGAAGCATGGCTTACTGGTGGCTGGTTGGGAACAGGAACCCAGGTGGCAAGGCTCTGCACCCAGGTTGGAGCAGTACCTATGGGGAGGTGTATTTTGAAACTCAGTTCTAAATCCCTGATTCTACTGGGCTCTGTTGGTCCTTGGCCCAGAAACCCTTGGCTCCCTTTCGCCACATCTGTGCACCTTTCTCTCAAAGGGATCTGCATGCTTTGATCTCCAGTGATCCTTTCTGGTTTTCCTTTCAGAGGGCTTCCTTCCGGCTACTGTAGCCACAGTACCTGCAAGATCAGAGCTAGAAGCTCCTCTGAGTTGCTCTCTCTCCCTGGCCCCTTCACAGTAGATTATGAGAGCTCTCTGGCCTGAGGTCAGGACGGCTCTGAGGCACCACTTACTCTCCAGAGTCCCCTGAGGATCAGGCTGAACCTACTCCCTGAGACTTTGCTGGAAATTGCTCCTCTACTTGGCTCCTTCCTCTTTCCTCTTCTAACCAGGCTCCTCTGTAGAAACTCGCTTAATAAATTACTTGGAAATGAATTCTTGTCACAGGACCCACTTCTGGGGAACCTGCCCTAACATTCCGGCCAAGGGCTGCTTTAATTTCACCAACTGTGTGCAGGACTGATCAAGGGTGGGAAGCCCACTGAACATCACTGAGGACCACTGAGAAACAAGTTTGGTAGAATAGCAAGACAAAAGCCAAATTGTAAGGATTAAAAAGGGAACGGGTATTGTGGACAAGTTGTTATCCTTTTTAGGTGTCCTACTCTTTTTGAAACCCTTAAAATATTCGGGATATTTCTAGCCTTTTGCATCTTGTCCCACCAAAGCAGAACCAGAAAATGGACATTCCCATTTCCTGCAGCTGGGATGCAAGAACGTGATCCGAGCAGCACTGAGCAGACATACTCATATTAAACATCGGTTCAGAAAGGAACAACTTGGGAAAAAGACCTTCTGTGGAATCCTTTATTACTTTCTTGAGTGGGTGGCAGCAGAGGTTTTGGCTTTTTGAGGAGCAGTGGTTGTGAGATTGCAGTCCTGACTCAAACGGGAAAAAAAGAATGCCATTGTTGGGGTGTGGCAGTGATGGTGGGGGTTCCCTGTGGTGCTCAGTGCACAGCAGTAACAGCAGCCACAGAGATGGGAATTGTCTCATCATGTCGGTTCTGTGGCCTGGATTCGGGCATTGTTCCTGAAGATGTAACTTTAGCCTCCCTGGGTCTCCTTAGCCCTCCAGCGACCTGTTTAATAAATTCCTCTTCTGAATACTTGGAGTCAACTTCAGTTGCTTGAAAATAGGAACTCTGCCTGAGAGAACAGAGGCTGAAAAATTGTGGCCAGTGTGGACAGGCTTCCAAAGTCCTGTGAAAAGAGGACAGAGTACTCATGGACTGGGGTTCCCCTGAAATGGCTCACAATCATTGCCTTTTAGTTTTCATGTGCTTCTGCTGTCCCCTTCCATGTTGAATCAGGGCTGATGTGTGTGGCCAATGGAATACGTGGAATACGGTGGAAATAATAGTGTGTGACTTCCAAAGCTAGTTCATGAAGGTGTTAGAGCTTCTGCATTGGAAGATGATCACACACAGAGGGACGGCGTTGGCATATAGGGACCGCTGGTGGTAGTACACCCAACAATGAAACAGACCCAGAGCTAGGAGTGAGCGTAGGGGATTCACAGAAGAAATAAAAGTGTAGTGATAAACAAATGGAAAAGTCCTCAACCATGCTGGTTATCGAAGAAATACAAATTAAAAACAATGCAATAGTAATTGTCACCCAAGAAACTGGAGAGTTGAAAGGGCTGGTGAGGGTGTGGCCCACCTGCTGGGAGCCTGAATTAGCATAAGCTCTTGGGAAAGCAATTTTGCATTATGTGTCAATAACCTGTAAAGTTCATACGGGTTGACCCAGCAAGTGTACTTCTGAAAATCCCTACAGAAGAAATAATCAGAAAGTCTGAAAAAGATTTATACATAAGGATGTTAATCACAACGTCATTTATAAGGGTTAAAAAAATTTAAAAGACTATTTCAGTAAAATATGGTTTAATCACGTAAGAATATAAAGTCACTAAAATCATGTTCTTAAAGAATTTTCAGGGGTATGAAAATAATCGTGAAAAAATAGAATACAAATTCTATATATTTTATCCTCCCAATTACGTAAAATAACGAATTCAATTGGAAACAGATCACGTAAACCCCACATGTAAAAAAATATATATATACACACACACACCAAAATATTGTGTTTAACCCTCAGTGGTGGAAAGTCAGACAATTTTACTTTTCTTCTCCATAGTTCTCTAGATTTTCTGTAATGAGCATGAATTATTTTTATAATAGAAAAGCATCACTTTAAGTAAAACTTTCCATGATTTGTGAAGATGGGCCATTGGCCTTTCTGCTGTCGGTAGGGTTCTAACCTGGGTAGAGAATTAGTCTCTTTTGTTTTTACTCCAGAATGAAAGCTTGAGGTGGGATGGGGATTCCCAAGACATCTAAACTCTGGTTGGGATCATTTGCGTGAATTCTAAGTTAGCCTCAGGGAATTCTCCCTCCATAAGAACTCAAAAAAGTGCGGGGAGAACAGATGTCAATTAAAGGATCGTCCAGAGGTTTTAGTCCAGTGCTTCCCAACATTCATGTGCGCCTGAACCAACTAGAGACGTCGATAAAATACAAAGTGAATTCAATAGGTCTGGGTGGGGCCTGAGGCTCTGCATTTCCAACAAGCTCCCAGGTAATGCTGATGCTGCTGGTCCATGGGCCAAACACTGAGTAACAAGGCTTAGAGTTCCTCTCTTAGGGACAGTCCAGCATTCCCTACCAGGATATATAAAAGATTTAGAAACAAGTTGATTCCGCAGGCATTAATTAGGCGAGTAACATACATCTGGCGTCTGGGAGCCCACATCTGGGGAGACTGTTCTGTGGTTATGGGGTCATTAGGACATCAACAAATGATCTCATAGTGCAAGTGCACTCACATGAATGTGTGCACACACATACATCTTCTGATACATGTGCATTTGTGTGCCTTTGTGGTGAACTTCTTTTAGGAAGTTCTTGGGCATTACATTTCATCTTTCCTGATGGGGTTGCATTAGTGATCAAAAGAGCCCACCACCAATCATTTCCCTTTGTCTTTTTCTTTTTCCTTTTCACAAAATCTCTAGTCTCTGCATGAGTGCTCAGTAATAAGAGAAGCCAAGGCCTCCTGTGGGTCCTAGGAAATGCATTATCTAATCTAGAAATAGACAGGAGCCCATTGTCTCACGCAAAAGTAAATCCCACATACTAATCCAGCAGAAAGTGATCTAGCCCTTTAAAAGATTTATCAGTTCCTAACCTTCTTTCTATGCACGACTATTTTTCATCTCATTGTGTGATGGAGAAATTGACTTTAGCAAGAGCTAAAATAACTTCTTTTTAAGGATATATAAATCTTTGTGATATAAACCTTGGGGTTTAGGAGGCCTCAAAGTACTTGAAAAATCCAAGTGTTAAGTGAGAGGAGAAAAGTAACTGTTATTATAGAAACAGATGGGTTCCCAGCAGTGGGGTGTTGTAAGTGTTTAACAACCAGCTCTGAAAAAACAGGAAATATTGCCAGGGGCGGAGGGAGGGGGTATGGGGAGTGACTGCTAATGGATGTGGGCTTCTTTTCGGGGTGATGAGAATGTTCTGAAGTTTGATAGCAGTGATAGTCGCATAATGTAGTGAATACACTAAAGATCAGTGAATTGTACAGTTCAAAATGGGGAACAACAACACAAAACCCACCTCCCTCCAAACTTTGCACCATTTGCCAATTGCCACGGTGTAAATACTCTCACTGTGTCTGACTCCAAGCTGCCCGCAAGGAATCCCCAAACGTGGAGCTGGGAAGGGCACAGCTCCAGCACACTGCTGGTCCCAGCGTGGAGATTTGTGTCCTAACCACTGTCGTTCAGGGAGACGCTGAGCGGTACACAGCATTCCCTGAATGCTAGCTTTTGAAATGTCCTGTCTTGTTTTTCTGGCTTTTTTGTTTTTGCTGTTTTTTCTCTCTTGAAGTGATCGAGATGTAGTGAAAAGAGCCCCAGAATGAGATCCTCGAGTTCAACATTTGTGTTTTATGAATTTAGGTTCTCAACATTTATTGAGCACCTCCTCACACGAGGCTCTGTGCTGTATGCTGCGAACTTTAAGGTCCGTGAAATAATGCCTGCCCATGAGAAGACTAAGTCTAGCCAGCGATACGAACCTAAAAACACCAACTGTGGACCGGGAGTGTGCGTATTCTCTAACGGAGGAGTGTGCACTCTGATTGAGAGAACTATTTTCCTTGGCGGATGGGGCGTGGTTGTGGTCTCGGTGAGCATGTCAGAGAAGAGGAGGATGACCTGGAGTCAGGGAAGGGCATTGTAATTCAAAAGAACAGCATGAGGAAAGGCACAGAGGCGTGAAGCAGTGAGATGCTGAGTTATCCATGGAAGCTTGACACAACAGAAGGCCATATGATACCTGGGTTGTGAGGAGCCCAAAATATGTCTTACATGGGAATCCCAGGTCATCACAAACTACCAGAACATCAGAAGGGGACCCCTAACAGTTTGCAAAGGAAAGCTGGGACAGCAGCTGTTAAGGTAAGGGCATCAGAAAAATTGTGAATGCCTTTGAAATGAGCAAAGCAGATTACCGGACGTCGGGTATAGCACACTTTTCCAGATTATGTCTATAGTTTCATTGTCTTTGAGCTATTTTACAGCTCTGTAAATTGTAGATAACTGATAGCAATAAAAATGATCCTTGTCCATGGGCATGCAAATAAATTTTGTCTGGTGGAGGGGCAGTTGATCTGCTCACACCTTCACCTTCAGAAGAAGCACGTTTTACATCTATTAAGCAAGTTCACTTTAGCACTCTTGGGGCCTCTCATTTATGTCTGCTCTTTGATTTCTCCTTTGAACTGGTTGTGATATCTTACTGGCTTCCTCGTAAACTAATGAGTTAAATAATAAAACTTTTGACATATGTTCATTTTATGACAATCATGATTTCACTCTTTAAAAAGAATGATCAGTTAATGACCATCACAATTCCTTCTTACACATTGGAAAACTAGGGTAAAGGGTAGAGTTGCTCCATCCCCAGGACATCATCAGGGTGCTGGTGAGGAACAAATAGTGATCCGGAGGAGGGGAAATATCGTAAGACTCCATCTGGGGTACAGTGGAGGTCCAGCTTCTATTTCCCCCAAGCAGGGGGAGTCCGTCCTCAGGTAGACCTTAGTATGGGTCGTCAGATTTCTGGGCTATGGGAGATTCGGTAGATGTGTCGAGGATGGACACTGTGTTGAGGAGAAAGGAGTAAATTAATACTTTTAATGGGTAGGAAAATCTCAACCAGGGTTCAGAAAAGTTCTCCATTGTAAAAGGACGTTGGGATATCCATCAAATTTTTGACTGCCCTCAGAAGCATGGTTGTGTGTCTCCTTATATGCATAGCACAATGAAGCATTAATGATATGTAGAATAGGTGGTCAATATTAGTAGGACAGCGGTTTGTTTCTTATGGATGATCCATTTAGAAAAATATGAGGATCCAGCTTTTCTCAGGATGGAGGCAAAAAGTGTCTCAATGACTCACAAAGAGCAGTAACAATATGGTGGCCACCTTTCAGGAAGCAGAGAATTAGCAAAGGGAGGAGGGAGGTGGACAGAAGAAAGTGACTCTGGGAGCCCAGGGTAACCCAATGTGATCAGGCTTCAGTATGTCAGTGGTTTTCTTGGTGGTAAACTGTGAACAATTCCAGATGTGGCAGGTGCTGATGAAAGGGGGTAGATGTAAGGAAGACCTTGTAGGAGAAGGAGATGCAGAGACAGGCAATCCATGTTGGAGTGTCCAAAGCATAAACCATGTGGGAGCGGCCAAAGCAGAGCTTGAGGAAAATGTATAGTACTACGCATAGATGTTACAAAATAAGAAAGAAGCTGAAAAGTGAATAGCAACAAGAAAAGAAATCCAAAGAAGGAAGAAAACAAAAAAGATAAGTAGAATTAATAAACTAGTAAACAAAAAAACCAACTTGATTTTTAAAAAAAGTGAAAAAGTCAAACTTGTAGCAAACCCAATAGCAGAAAAACATAATATTAGAAATGAGAAACTGACATCACTGCAGAAAAGCAGGATATTATGTACAAGTCAAGCTAGTGTATTTGAAAAAGTGACTTTCTAGGAAATTGAAAATGATCAAATTTCAAATTTATTCCCATTTAAAAATCCAGAAATAAACCCCTAAAATGTGTAAGGCCTATATGAAAAAAATTGTAAATCTTTATTAAAAGATACAACATCGTGGTTACTTGTTGGAGAAATATAGCATGGTCTTAATGGCAAGGCTCAACATCATAAGGATTTTACTATCTGCCAAACTGATCTATAAATTCAGGACATTCCTAATTGAATCAGGAGGATTTATGGGCAAAATAGTTACAAATTTCCCCTGAAAGAGGAAGCACAGAATGGTCATGAATGCTGACACAACAAAAAGAACAATGTGGGTGAGGGGAGATCTCTCACGGTTGCCATCCTGTACCAAACTCTGCCATAGAGCCAGAGTAATTCAGTGTGCCACAGACGCAGAGCACTAATTTGGACAATTTGATAAAAAATGTTGGAACACTAAACTATTTGGTAAAAGGTAAAATTAGGCCCTTAGCTCATGCCAGAAACAGAAATAAAGAGCTAATCTCAAGATCTCACAAAAGTATCAGAAGAAAACACTTTTATTTTAAAAAATAATCTTGAGCATGGGAAGGACTTCCAAGGCAAAATACAAAACCCAGAGCCCCAAAGGAAAAGACTTGTAGCTTTGACTGCATAAGAAGTAACAAATGTGGTTAGGACAAATGACACTGTAAACAGTTAAAAGACAATTGGTGGACAGGGAGAAAATTATTGGTATCTGGAAAATATAAAGAGCTCCTAAAAATCAATAAAAAACCACAAATAGATATAAGCAAGATATCTATGAGAGAATAAATACAAATGGCGAATAAACAGATGGGAAGATGCTTTGCCCTGCTAGTAGTCAGGTGAGTATGAATTACAACTCCAGCTCAGACTCTGTGGGCAAGGAGGCAGAGGAGCAGGCGTCCACATTGTTGAGGAGAATATCAATTGCAAGTCTTTTGAAGGGCAAATTATCGCAATTAAGTTCCTTTGATCTAAGGATTCTAAACCTAGGAGTTTGTCTAAAGAAATACTTGCATGTGTACACAAATCTATGTACAAAGATGTTCATTGCAGCATTATTTATAATTTAAAAAATGAGGACAAACATGAATGCCCACCGAGATGGAGTGGGGTGCAGACAGTGACGGGGTTGGGGAAAGGGGGCATTTCATGTTTCATTCCTTCTTCTCCTCTTAAAAAATCTTTTAAACAAGGGGCTGGCCCCGTGGCCGAGTGGTTGAGTTCGCGCGCTCTGCTGCAGGCGGCCCAGTGTTTCGTTGGTTCGAATCCTGGGCGCGGACATGGCACTGCTCGTTGAACCACGCTGAGGCAGTGTCCCACATGCCACAACTAAAAGGACCCACAACAAGGAATATACAACTATGTACCAGGGGGCCTTGGGGAGAAAAAGGAAAAAAAAAAAAAATCTTAAAAAAAAAAATCTTTTAAACAAGAATGTAAACATATTTACTTGTTTAGGTTAAAAAAAAAAAGAAAGAAAAAAGAATGTAAAGAATTACACCAACATATATAAAAAATTATCTGTGGGGGCCGGCCCGGTGGTGCAGCAGTTAAGTGTGCACGTTCTGCTTCGGTGGCCCAGGGTTTGCCGGTTCGGATCCCAGGTGTGGATATGGCACCGCTTGGCAAGCCTTGCTGTGGTAGGCGTCCCACATATAAAGTAGAGGAAGATGGGCACGGATGTTAGCTCAGGGCCAGTCTTCCTCAGCAAAAAGAGGAGGATGGGCAGTAGTTACCTCAGGGCTAATCTTCCTCAAAATAAAAAAGTTTGGATGGTGGCGTTTTAGATGTGTAATTTTTTATATTATTCAGATGATCTATAATAAGCAAGTATTATTTTTATAATCAGGAAGGGACTGAAAATCAGCATATAAAATCTTGGATACGTCGTATGTTTACATTTATATGTAAAAAATGTAAACAGCAAAAATGCTGGAAGAAGATAAACCCGTAGGCTTGCACGATTGTATCTGGATGGCAGCTATATTGGTGATTTTCTTCTTTCTTCTGGTTTTCTCTTTTTTCCCAAGTATTCTGTGATGAGCACATTTCTCTTCTAAACTTTAAAAAGATTTATTTTTTTAAGGAATGCGTTGCATGTAAGTGATATAATGTAGGTGCTGTAAACACGAATGCATTTTGTTTTAAATAATTATTCATTAGTTATTTCCATCTTTCTAATTAAGATGAAACCGTAAGTGACCATGTGTGTATATCTGTATGGGTATACTGTACAGTAAAACTGTAATCATTGTTTTACATACTACAGGAATAGCCATGTATTTGATGCCTTATGCACAGAAGTAAGCAATCTGTCAGGGCTGTTGCCTCTCTGTTCAGTGGGTGCTGGCTTCCAGAGCTGAAAGGGAGCACATTTTGGTTTTTTAATAACCACGGGTCAGGTACAGGCTTCAGAGCAGAATTCCGATTTTCCATTTTATAGGGGAAAATGCCCTTTAAGACATGGTCTCTGGGCTGACCAGATCATTAATTTTAGTTTAGCAAGGTCAAGGCAAGGAAAACAAGTGGTGACTTGAATTTTAATTTTAGTGTATTAACATTTCTTCAAGTTTTCTTTTGGAGGAGTGGGGGTTTTTAAGGAGTTAATGAAAAGGAATTCAGATTTTTGTGTCTAATTAATTTTCTCCATTGTCATGTGCATTTTATTTGGTAAAGTCCTTGCTGAGCTATATCTGAGTGAAGGAATTCCCCCGGGGACAGGAGTGCTTACTCTTTCCTTAAACATCTTCTGGGGACAGAGAGCGGCCTGGGCGGCAGGCTTGGAGCTGCTGTGCCTGCCCGCGTGCGTTCCTATTGCTCCGACTGGAGGCTTCAGGCCGGGAGCTGTTGTTAGCATTTGCGGGGTCTGCTTGGGCCGCAAGCCCACAGCCCCTGGACACTTGCACACGGCGTTGAGGGATGGCTCTTTGCCCCCCCGTTCGCTACCTTCCTTCAGTTTCTTTGTTGACATCTCAGAAAGTGGCATCTTTTCATCAGTCAAACTCTCCTTTTCAGAACCATCAGGCCACGTTTCCAAATGCAGCAAGGGCAGCCTTTGGGGTCTGAAGCGTCCTCTGTGTCCCTCAGGCTGTGGCCCAGCCCAGGCCCGGAGAGCTCCTCCGTCCTGTCCTGCAAGGGCAGCCCTACCTGGGCTCCCGGGGCTCTGGGGACATAAAATGGCAGGCTTCTGTGGAAACGTGTTCAGTGTTGCTGAAGCCTGCCTTCGGCTCTCTTAGTCACCGCAGCTCTGTGTTTGTTCAGCTGGAGAGGTCAAATGGTTTGTTCTTCCAGAAGTTAATCATTTATGACAAATTTGCTTGGCCGACGCCTGTGCTGTGCTGCAGACCAGCTGGAGAAGAACAGGCGAGCGCGTTGGCCTCTGTCAAAATGCTTGTGTTCCTCCATGTGCTTCCCCCATTTCCTACCGTCACCTCAGGCCACTGTTTTCTCATCACCTTGTCTCCCTCACCTCCCCTATCCCTTTCTCCCCTCCCCTTCGCCCCGGCTCTCAGTGGAAGGCCCAGAACCTGCCTTCACCTGCCAGGGCCCGTGAGGCCGCGAGCGCCTTCCACGCCCACCGAGGTGGATTTTCTGAGGCAGCGGAGCTTCAGGGTCCCTTGCTTGCACAGGCCCTCGCGATGTGTTCACGTGGTTACAGGTTGTAAACTGTACAAGTGTCCGATAGTTTCCTGTCTCTCTCCTCCAGCTTCTCCTCAGGCACAGCCCGCCTCGTATGGCTGGAGTTCGAGCGTCTGTGGCCGTTTTTGGGAACCGTGTAAAGGGAAGCTGAGCTGAGGATGGATCTAGTGTGGATGTAGTGGATGGACTTGTTTGGTTCGCACTCATGTCTGTACAGTTCAGTCGTTGCTGGCTGTCCTCACGGGGGAATGGCCCGCTCTGCTGCTTGGGCGCGGAGACACCGAGGGGCGACCCAGGTGGCCTGGCGCCCTGCATCTGTGGCAGTGGGGAGAGGCATGGAGTTAAGGGTGCGGGGCCTGCAGCCAGTCTGTGAAAAACTTTCGAATTTCAAAGCTCATATGAGAAGGAAGCTTGATAGAGATCTCCCCAAATTTGACAACAATTCCTAAAAAAACAATTCCTAGAACGTTATCAATAACAATTGCTAAAAGAGCTTCCTAAGCTATTGATAAAAAACACTTGGTCAACCATGCTGAAGAAGAGGTCTTCAGGCTTGTCCTGGATGTGACAGCGTCTAAGTCATGTGAAGAGGTGGTCAAAGAGTAGGGAGCCAAAAATGTAGGAAGGAAGATATTCTTGAGACGTGTCAGGAGTTTAATTTTATTTATTTTTATATTATTTTCCCCTGGGTTTTATGATGCTTGTGATATTTGTCAGTTTTCCAAAATTTGTATTTCAATTGTGATTTCCGATTTCCCTTGCATTGTACCCACTTTTGTATCCTTTTTTGAAGAGGATAGCTGAGATTGTTTAAACCTGAGAGGCCTCACCACCTAAAGCAGTCCCTGCCCTCAATTGTTTGAAACCACTGTGATGCTTTTGAAAAAATCATTTATTTAGTAAATCTTCTAAATCAGGAGGTTTCTGAAGTTAAAACTTTGAAGGCAAAATTCCTCTTCATCTTTCTAGTCTACCGTGTCCCGAGATGCTTGCAACCGATAGATCTGAGCCTGGAGAGGAGTCCGTCAATACTGGAAGCTGCTGTTTTGAATCCGCACTGAGATTTTTCTGGCTTTTATAAAGTAAGATTTCAGCTTCGAGGACATCCATTTCCACACATTAGACCAACACTCAGAAATCTCTAAAAATATAAAGCAGTGTTCAGCAGGAAGGAAGCCATGTCATGAGAATAATTTGGCTGGTTCTTAAGAACAGTTAGTAACTGGGCACAGCTCAAAATGGTGTGTTTGTCTTCTAACAGATCATAATACCAGGTGGCACAGAAAAAGGAGGAGAGGAAAAGCATGCAGCGTGTTGCAAAGGGAGTAGCTGTGTTATGCAAAAGGCGTGGATCCCGGAGGAAGACATGTGCGGTCCCTTCTGCTCAGATGGGGCTTGTCTGGCGCTTGGTAGCAAGGACTCGGGGAATAACAGACTGGTAGGACCATCTTATGGGAAAGGAACCTTCTGGTGCCCCTTATGAATAGGTCCTAAAGGATAAATGCCTTTGGGACATAAGGTAATTCAGATCTGATTATATTGTTGTGGTTCTCAAATTTTAGCACCTATAGCACCTGGAGGCTTGTTAAAACAGATTGCTGGGCTCCACCCCATGGTTTCTGATTCAATAGTGCAGGGTAGGGCCTGAGAATGTGCATTTCTGGTAAGTTCCGAGGTGATGCTGAAGCTGTTGTCCAGGTTCCACAGGGACCACTAGGGGCTGAATCTGATCTGCCCCTGTCATCTTCTTTACTCAGAAGTGTGCCGCAGCAAGGGAGCCAGCCACCATCACTTAGTTCTGGCAGCCATTCAAAAGCAGGCAGAGAAGTGGGGAAGCCTTAGAGTGGAAAAAGTAGAAGGCTTCCTGTGGGGCAGAGGGCCATGCACTCTTTATCCGTCTAAGGGAGTAGGGTGCCGAGCACCTGCCAGTCCCAGGGGAACACTCATACACTTCTGCCCACTGTGTCTTGGTATCGGAGTCTCCAAGGAAAACACAGCACAGTCGGGAACTGGATGGAGCAGCACAACTCACATAGAGAAGACACAGAGCAAGATCAACTCCAGTAGTGGGTGTCAGCCCCCCACGGCCAGCAGGTCTCTCCTGGTGCATTTGCCTACGTGCATCCCTCTTGTGCTGCTGTAGAAAGACCCTGTTCCCTCCCCATGGAGGGGTTGGCCAGGTGCCATATGACGCACACACTTTAGAGACAACAGAGCATTCCTTGAGCCAGAAACAGGGACAGGTATTTCCACACAAGGTGCTAAGCCTGCACAGGCGGTGTGGACCCTCTCTCTTGTTCCAGAGCCAAGACCCATTCTCGTGTGGCTGAGGAGGGGTCAAAGGCTGTGTGTATGAGACTGCTTTTACCAGCACTTCAGGCAAGCTCTGAGAGGTGGCTGTTGGCATGGGGAAACTGGCGGTGGGCTAGTGTGGGGGACTGGAATTGGCCACCTCAAGATATGTCCCTTTGGCATGGGGATTATTTTGGGCTGGTTACTTTCAAAAACTGCAGACGAGAGAAACTCTGAGAAGCAGAAGCTACCCTTTGTAAGAGACATTTACATTTATAAGGGAAATCTCCATCTGTGAAGGTGTCTCCCTCTCTGTACCAGGAAGAAGGGGGCTGACCTTATCTCTAGAAACTCTTATCAATGCAGAAGGCAAGGACTTAAATCTGCATAATAACCTTACCCTTGTTTACTGGGGTTTTCTGGTAATGTCCTGTAACTGACTGTCCAGCCCCAACATCCTCCTTTGTCTTTAACTGAGGCTGGTATTTAAGGGGAGAGCTTCTGCCATTTTGGCAAGTTGCTCATTTTGCTTGAGTCTCTCCCGTGTATACATGTTATAAAACTTTGTTTGATTTTCTCCTGTTATTCTGTCTCATGTGGAGTTATTTCATAGCCCAGCCAGAAGCACCCAGAGTGGGTGGAGGAAGTGTCTTCCCCGCCTGCACCAGCTAGAAGTGGTACCCTATGTGATTAGTTCATGGGGCTTATTTGGCTTTCTCTGACTGGTCCTAAGCTTAAAGTGGGGACAAAAATTAGAGACGCTGTTGGTTATTAAGTCCTGGCCATTTGGGGCCTATTGATATAGAGGTTATTGTTTGGCTTCCTGCACTTGTTGTTAGAGGTAGTGGTCTGACTTCCTGCTATTCTGATTTCCAGATTTATAGACTGGCTGGTTTCTTGGGCTGGTGACTGTAGATACTGGGTTGGTTTCCTGGACTTCTTGCTGCAGATTGTGGGTCAGAGTTCCATTTTTACATATTGTTTGACCATTGTCCGTTCGTATATTGTCTCAACAAAAGTTTACTGCCTCAGTGAGCAAAATCGTATTGACATTTACAGTACCCAAATCCAAGTCCCTGTTCACTCACCCACTCTCGGGTATTGGTTAAGCCCCTGTTCTATGTCACACGCCATATCAGCACCGAGGGTGCAGTGGGGAACAATGTACACTGAGTCCCTGTCCTTTTGGAGCTTACGGTCTGGATAGAAACAAAGAACTTTAATTGAGTCATTATAATGAAATATGGTGAGTGAATTCATTGAAGAAATATGAGATCTGTTGTGTGAGAAAAGGAGTCCTGGAGAAAGAGAGATTTATACTGAAATTTAAAGAGGAACAAAAGTTAGGTGAAAGTTGATGGTGGTGGGAGGCAAGGGTAGAAAAGTGGGGAGAGCATTTTGTAGGCTGAGAGGTCATCGGGTCAATCAATGCTCGCTGCCCCCATCTCAATGATATTACATAGTAAAGGATTATTTTTTACTCATGTCAAGTCCAAGGTGGGTGAGGCAGCTCTTTGGCATGACTTTCTTCCAAGCAGTGACTTTGGGACCAAGGCTGCTCCCATTTTGCAGCTCTGTAGTCCTTCACTTCCAGGTGCAGCAATGGGCGAAAGAATGACTTAGCGTAGGGAAATCTCATACCTGTTCTTAAGACCTTGCACTGGAAATGACTCATCACTTTTGTTCGCACGTCATTGGTGAAAATCAATCACGTGACCCTCCTAGATGTATAGGGTTTGGGAAACGAGACATAGATGCATGGTGAGCGCTAGTAGTTTCTACAACAGAACGTCATGTGCAAAGATCACAGGCAAGAGGTAGTGCTGCATTGTTGAGGAGCCACCTGGGCAGGGGCACAGGGGACGAAGCTCTAGGGCAGCTGTCACGGCTGGACAGGAAGACAGGAGGCCAGGTACTTCGGGAACTTGGAAGCCATCTTGGGGAGTTTGTGTTCACTCAAAGGACGATGGGAGCCACTGAAGGGTTCAAAAAGGGAAGTGTTGAGATCAGATTTGTGGCTTTTAGAAGCTTTCTCTGGTTTCATCTGGGATAATGGGTTGGAGCATGGCAAGACTGGGCAAGGAGAGAACAATGAAACATGTCGATATTCTATAAAATACAATACTAGTGAATTCTTCATCTTTAGTTGACAGCAAATACTTAAGAGTTCAACATGAACTTGGTATTAAGCAATTTTAAAGTTATCTGCTTCACTTAATATTTTTGCTGATTGCTAGTTTAAACATGTTCTAATATGCTTCGCAGAACAAAACCAAATCTTACTTTGGGGTTAGATATATGAGCATGATAATTTTTCCGTAGGGAAACAGAATACACTGCAGTTCTAATGTGATAGGGATCCATTTTATTTTGAGTGGAAAGGACAAGTCTATTTTATTTGAGTGAAAGAGAAATGGAGATCCATAAACCTGTAATTAATTGACTTGGCATAGAAAATTCTCAATGGGAGAAATCAACCTAAAAATTTGGAACTCAAGTGATGAGAGGGACTCGGAGGAGACTCTAGCTGCCCTCTGGCTCTGACACAGTCTTGTGTCTGTTTTTGAGTAAATCACTTGTGTGCCTGAGCACTCTCTTGGCTGCCCCAAAGAAAACACGGGAAACCCAACCTCAGACTTACTCTATAGGCATAGTGGGAAAGCGAGGTCACGCACGTATCTCCTAGGGCACCACTGGGAGTAAGTGCATTCTTCTAAGCCCCCTTTGTGACATGATGCAGGAAACCTATCGATCACAGGGTCAGAGTTTAGGGAAATAGTCTTTTTCATCTGCCTATTTCCCCAGCCTCCCACACCCCTGTGGCTTTCATCATTCTATACAGGATAATGACTTATCTTTCTGGTTTAACCACAGGGCATCTTCTTGCATGGAAGAGTCTGGTATGTTTTTACTTTTAAGAGAAATACAGGGGCCAGCCCAGTGGCGCAGCAGTTAAGTTCGCACGTTCCGCTTTGGTGGCCTGGGGTTTGCCAGTTTGGATCCCGAGTGTGGACCTACACACCGCTTGTCAAGCCATGCTGTGGCAGGTATCCCACATACAAAGTAGAGGAAGACAGGTACGGTTGTTAGCTCAGGGCCAATCTTCCTCAGCAAAGAAAAAAAAGAAAGAAAGAAAAGAAAAAAAGAGGAGGATTGGTGGTAGATGCTAGCTTCCTCAAAAAAAAGAGTTATACAATACAGTTGGTTTTGAGGACTTCACTATGTTGCATTGTGTCTTCTCATAAAGTAATTCCTGAGGTTGCTTATTTTAAAAGGGTTGGAGTTACAAATGAAGTCAACAAATTGAAAACTGTTTACTTTTATAGACTCTTGATACCAACAGTCTCGTTAGTGCTTTTCAGGGTGTAAAAAAAGAACTGGTAAATGCTGTGTTCTGTTTTGTTGTTTTGTTTTTTTAAGGCAGGGGAGCCAGAGGAAACACAACCAGTGGAAAAGATCCAGGCCTCAGATTTGTTGCTCTCTGCTGTGATCATGGCTGTATTATTGCCAGGTCTTCGTTGGAGGGATTAGCTTATTAAGAATCCATTTTTCACATTCTTTTAAGATTTTTTTTTTTTAGGAAGATTAGCCTTGAGCTAATATCTGCCACCAATCCTCCTCTTTCTGCTGAGGAAGACTGGCCCTGAGCTAACATCCGTGCCCATATTCCTCTGCTTTATATGTGGACACCTGCCACAGCGTGGCGTGCCAAGCAGTGTGTAGGTCCGCACCTGGGATCTGAACCAGTGAACCCCAGGCCAATGAAGCAGAACGTGTGAACTTAACTGCTGCGCCACCAGGCCGGCCCTCTCTTAAGATTTTTAGAAAGCTCGCACTTACATATGAGTAGATAATGACTATTATTTTGCAAATTCAGAAGGCACTCCTAGTACTTTATGGTGCTCTAACCGTGAGGCAGGGATGGAGACCTAAGGTAAAACTTGTATATGAGTAGACACCTTAATTCTTTTTTGACCTGAGTATAAAAGTAGCATAGGCTCGTGCCCGTTGTCTTCATCCATTTGGGCTGCTATGCAAATACCACAGATCGGTGCCTTAGGAACGACAAAAGCTTACCTCTCACAGTTCCCGAGGCCGGGAGGTCTGGGACCATGGCGCCGGCAAATTCGGGGTTTGATGCAGCCTCTCTTTCCGCTGTGTCGGCACGTGGTGGAGGGGACTAGAGAGCTCCCGGGGGATCTCTTTTGCAGGAGCACTAATCTCATTCATCAAGGCTCTGTCTCACGACCTAAGCACCCCCAGGGCCCAGCTCCTCACACCATTTCGCTGGGCATTAGGACTCTGACAGGTGAATTTGGGGGGTCACAAGACTCCAGACCGTAGCACTCACTGAAAACAAAAAATACTAACAAATAGAGTTAGATTTTAGAAAGTTTCGTCTACCGGAAACCACTATATACAGGTTTTTTCACTTATTTCAGCATAACCACTTCCCCCACGTCATTAATATTTCTCTGCAAATATACTTTTAGTGACTGTAATATTTTGTCTTATGAAATTTCCATAATTTACTTAACCCTCTGTCTATGGTTGATGCTTAGGTTGTTTCCAGTTTTGGCAGCTACATAAAATACTGCCATGAATACCTTGGTGTGCACATTTTTTGTCTTGATTGTCATTCCCAGAGACTCCATAAATTCTAGAGGTAGACTGAGACAAAAGGCATAAACATTTTTAGGGCTCTTTTTTTCAGTCACCATGGAAATGATTATGTGGTTTTGGGGTTTTTGTTAGTCTTGGAGTGTTTTTATTTATTTCCAATTTTATTGAGAGGGAATTGACATACATCACTGCCTAAGTTTAAGGTATACAGCATAATGGTTTGGCTTGCATATATTGTGAAAGGATTATCACGATAAGTTTAGTTAGCATCCATTATCTCATATAGATACAAAAAAACGAGAAAGCAAAAAAAGAAAAAAACTTTTTTCTTTGTGATAATTCTTAGAATTCACTCTCTTAACAACTTCCATGTACATGACACAGCAGTGTTGACTATCGCGATCATGTTGGACATCACATCACTAGTATTCATTTTTGTACCTTTGATCACTTTCTCCAGTTCCACCTCCCCCCACCCTCACCTCTGCTAACCACTAATCTGATCTCTTTTCCTACGAATTTTTTGTTTGTTTGTTTAGATTCCACGCATAAGTGAGACATACAGTATTTGTCTTTCTCCCTCTGACTTATTTCACTTAGCATGATGCCCTCAAGGCCATCCATGATGTCACACAGCAGGATTTCCTCCTTTTTATGGCTGAATAATATTTCATTGTTTATATATGTGTATGTGGATTCTCTTATTCAACTTGTTGATGCAGTAAATTGATCTGTGAAAAATAATGTAGAGAAAATTTGAAAGAGACGCTGCCTACTTTAATTGTATAGCATGCTCCTAAGGTTAATTTAGGTAGGATATTGGAAACTCACCATAGAGGAGGGAGCACATGGATGTTTCGAGAGCATTAACAGCTTGTGCTACAAGCCAGCAAGTACAGAGGTCCAAAGGCAGGAGAGAGTGGCCGCAGAGCATCGTAATGAAGGGTTGAAGAGCATCCATTCCATGTTCCCCTATTTTCTAGCAGCGTCTCAGCTGCATAGGGTCCTTTACCTGGTGGGATGACTCAAACTTTCAGTCGTGTGGGATCTGACACCCTCATTGTCTTGTCTTTATTGTACTGCCTCCATTTTCCATCGGCCAGAAGCATTGGGCTGGTAAGCGTTGAGAGGCCCCCCGGCCAATCTCCTAGGTTCCAGATCAAATGCTCCTTACATTTGTCGAGTCACAGCATCCAATGCCTCCCTGTCACCTTGTCAGGACAGAGACACTCTCCTCTGCTTGTTGGGCCAGTTGTATGAAGAGCCCAGACTGGACCCGGAGTAGTCTCAGCCTCTAATATAACAGAACCCAAAGCGTATCCCCTGGCAGAAGAATTTCCCCCTCAAACATTAGGACTAGAAAACACTTCGATTCCAAGATTTGGGTGGGAAAATAAATTTTCCCCGTCAAGTAATCTGGTATAAAATTGAAAGGGGCCATTTCTACCCCCTCCCTTTGGTTCCCAAGCCTATGCATCCTGGTCACGGGGAAAAGAGAGCGAGAAGGCACACCCTCTGTCTAAGCACTCCTCCAGATGCAACAGGCTCCCTCGCACACTCTATGAGTCAAAACTCAGAAGCAGAACAAAGCCAGCTGCAAGGGAGGCTGGGAAATGTCTTCTGGCTGTGTGCTGAGCAGGAGGAGAAAGGAGTCTTGTGAGCATACAGCAATCCCCACCACACCACCCTCGCCTTGACCAGTTCAGTTTTTGCTGCTCTTTGAGCCCCTCTTCCTTGAATATGTTTCAGAATTATGATATATTCTGGTTTCATTAAAGATGCATCAAATACTTCTTTTTTCTTTCATGTTTGGCTTGTTTCACAGAGAAGACAAGTCACTCCTCCACTTTTTTTTTCCTGAGGAAGATTAGCCCTGAGCTAACATCTGCTGCCATTCCTCCTCTTTTTGCTGAGGAAGACTGGCCCTGAGCTAACATTCGTGCCCATCTTCCTCTGTTTTACATGTGAGATGCCTGCCACAGGATAGCCCGACAAGCAGTGCATAGGTCAGCACCTGGGATCCGAATTGATGAACCCCAGGCTGCTGAAGCGGAACATGTGAGCTTAAGCACTGCACCACCAGGCTGGCCCTGTCACTCCTCCATTTTTAACCAGAAACCGGACACCGTCGATTGAACTACCTGGTTATTTTCAGTGGCCACATTCTAGGCTGCTGTAGATTCTCACATTTGAAATAATTTAGGTTTTTGTTCTTGGCACATAGGTCACTTTTTAGGTAATTAAATATAACTTGGTGCTGCCAGTTATGTTTTGAAAATACTTTAGAAGTGATTTTTGTTTCTTTGTGTACAAAAATATCCAGAAAAAATCCAAGATCAAACCCTGAATCCAATATTGTAAGTTCTGAATGCAAATGTTTTGTGTTGATAGCAAGCAAAAAATTACAAGCCATTCTTCTTTGGATGTACTCTTAGTATGGTTTTATGTAAGAACTCCCAGGAGAAGCCCCTGTGGTGATGACTTCCTCAACCAAGTCATAGCTGAGGCCAAAGACGGGGTGCAACCCCTTCATTGCTGGGTGGCTGAGCTGGAGAGAGAGCGGGGAGGCATCTCAGTCAGTGCCTTTGTATCAGGTGCTTCCTGGGGCTCAGCACTGTCCGGGAGCCCGGGAGCCCTGCTCCCCGTCGGGACGGCTAGTGTTAACAGTGGGATCAGGCATATTTGAAGGGCCAGGAGCCTTGTACGGATCATTTACAAAGTTTCATAGAGGCATCATAGGAAGACTTTAGACTCAAATGAGGATTTTATTATTGTCCATTCAACTTCTCCTTATTTTGTAGATTTCAAACAGCCCTTGATGCTGTTTGGAAAGACATCTGTCTAGATACAATAAAGAGGCTTTTGGAGATTAGAAATATGCCAAAGAAATAAGCTTTATTTGGCATATTTGAAATAAAATAACTTATGAGCCATAAATACATGTGACGTAAATAAATATATGTACAAAATAGATCAAGAGGGAAAGGTTTTTTAACCATGGAATTTTTAAAAAAGGAATTATTTATTTTTCATGATCATTTGCAGAAATGCAGCACTCCTTTTCAAACTGGGAACCATCATTTAATCAATGCACTTACAGAGTTATTGATATTCAGGCAAAATTGCTTGCCTTAGTTTGCACAAATAGGTGTCAGAGATGTGCTTGCTGTCATCATTGTATGAGTTAGTTTTGAAACAGTACAGTGGGATCCAGTGTTTGCCAGGTGCTATGTTTCACATGTTTACAGTTGGTTCTTTCAAGGGTTTTTAGCTGGGCCTCTTTGGCCTCTTGGCACTGCAGAAGCGCCTGCACTGTGTCCAGAGCATGCAGCACGTGGCAGCAGTGCCTGCACCATGTCCAGGTTTGTTCCAGCAGTGCCTGTACTGTGTCCAGAGCCTGCAGCATGTTGGTTGCAGCAGTACCTGCACCGTGTCCAGAGTCTGCAGCATGTTGGTTGCAGCAGCACCTGCACCGTGTCCAGAGTCTGCAGCACGTTGGTTGCAGCAGCACCTGCACCGTGTCCAGAGTCTGCAGCACGTTGGTTGCAGCAGCACCTGCACCGTGTCCAGAGTCTGCAGCATCTTGGTTGCAGCAGCACCTGCACCGTGTCCAGAGTCTGCAGCATCTTGGTTGCAGCAGCACCTGCACCGTGTCCAGAGTCTGCAGCATCTTGGTTGCAGCAGCATCTGTACCACATTCAGAGCCTGTAGCAAGTAGACTCATGATGAAACACCAGTTCTGGGACACAGGGCTACCTGTCATGGGTTAGATAGGGCATCTCCAGTACATGTGGATAGTCCTCCTCTTGTCTTCCACCTTCTCTACTTTGTCTTTGTTCTCCCTTTTCTCTTTTTCTTATCATCATCTGTTTGTGAATCCATGAGTCACCATAACAGGCTGTCGATCAAAATAATCATCCTGCAGATAGGAGAAATAAGGTGAGTTACTTGAGCCAGAGTGAGGATTATAACTTGGGAAGGCCTTAGTAGGCGTTCCGGAGAAGCTTGGGTTTCAGTACAGTCTTATATCTTTTTCAAACAAAGAAGATACATTAAACACACCCAGGATACATTTTCAAAGAGATATTCAATTGCAAAGTAGAAGGTCAACATGACCATGATGCCAGGAAAGGGACTAATCTGGGTGTTCCCAATAGGGCAAAGGAGGGGAAATATGTATTCTTATCTTAAGAGAGTGCATTCTTTAATGGTTAAGCAGAGGTACAATGTATGTTTGACGGGCCGTAAGTTAGGCTTTTTAGCTCAAGCTGAATCAGTTTTGAACCAGAATAGTTACCCCATATACTTCAATATGTGAAAATCTCTTGTCATTTTCCCCTTTTGATCAATAATTTTGATTGAAAGTGTTGCTGATCAAAATATTGTCCCTCAGTGCCAGGGTGGTTGCTGCCTGCCCTGGGTCCATCATGTCCCTTGGTGCTAGGCTTTTATTTCATTGATCTGCCCAATTATCCACGTTGGGGGGAAATAGTGAGATATAGTGGACAACATAGAGGTATATACTAACAGAGGAAGTGTTTCAGAGGCTATGAAACTTGTCAGTTATTTTTAGATTATTGCACAAACATTGCACATGTGCCTTTACATGACTTCTTATAGTTACATTATTTATAACAATCATAGAACAGGTAATCCAATACTTGAAAGTAGCTTAAAAATGAACTCTTAGGCATATCCTTAAGAAAAGGGGGTTCATCCAGGGTTGTAAGATTGATCAACCATCTCAAGTCGCTGAGCAATCATTACTCTAGCTTGCATGCCAGTCATACAATGCTAAGAAAACAGCAATTAGTTTAAATATTATGAATAATACAAGAATTTCAAGGAGTAATAGAAATAGGAATTGCAATCCATGTTGCAAATGGAAGCCAACACTGGAAGGGAGCCAACTAAACAAATCAAGACCAGGTGTAGGATTGCTTAAGGCATTCGCCTGCTTTTCTTTTTGTGCTTTAGCAGAGATGACACATTGCAAGATTCATCAGGTATAAAAACACAGCACTCAGTCTGAATGACTTATATGTGCCACCTTGGGATGCTGTAAGAATATCTAAGGCCATTCTATTTTGAAGGACTGCCTTTCTCATTAAAGACATTTCAGTATCTAATAAGGCTATTCCTGCTTGACTACTGTTAAGGGCTTCTGTGTGTGATATGGCATCCTGTAGCCCCAAAGGAACAACTGTAGCTAGTTGCTCTGTGGTCATACCAGTGGAACACTGAATGAGCCTACCTGGCCTTAAAGAGAGGGAGACTGGCAACAGATGCTAGCTCAGTCTGAATCCTTCCCTGCATCCAGGGGAAACTCAGGGTGCAGTGTTTTAGCCATCCAGGCAGTAGCCAAGGCCAGAGATTTGTTCCACATAACCACTGAGTTCCATTAGGAGCCACCCAATAACTGCCTGGCCTTCGAGACCAGTCTGTTCCAAATCAGTCACTTTCTTCAAGTATGATAGTATTTTGAAACCTTAAATGGAACAATTATAAAATAGGTATACAGTTTAAGCATAACAAATGTTTGAATGAGGAGATACAAGGTTGGGAAATAGGCCTGGTCCAGAGTCTTGGGACAGCTGTCTACAACAGATACCATTTTCTTCTCCCCCTAGTTTCGAGATATTTCTCTTGGTCAGTTGAAGTCTAGTATCAGGAATAGGAGCTGAAACCAACTCAAGTGGAGAGGCCTTTGTTAAACGAGAAATGTGAATCCACGAGTCTATGCCTTTTGATTCTGCAGAGCATGAATTGGTTAAAAGTATCTGGTATGGTCTTTTCCAGCAAGTCTGCAAAAGTCTTTTATTTGGTACCTCTTCTGATAAATTCTGCAGGTTATAGTCCATGATCCTTAAAGTCTAGAAGCTCTTGTGAAAAGAATCAGCTACCAATATTTCATTTATCTTAAGCATCTCAATGAGACCCTGATAAGAATGTAATATCTCCCTTAAGCAAAGTTGGTTCATGTATTTCCTCACCTAATTGCATAGGCTGTCCAATTATTTCAAAAGGTGGCAGCCAATGCACACCAAAGGGTGCAGCTCTAAGATCGAAGAGCACCACCAGACAAATAGATTCAATTTACTTAAAGCTGCCACTCTTCTGAAGGAAGGTCATCAAGCCAATGTGAGAACACACAGATCATTACAAGATACATTTATACCCTTTAGAGGGTGGCATTTGGACAAAGTCCAATTGCCATACCTCAAAGGGTCCCTTAGGAAGGGTAAAGAGGCCTTGTGATCCATGAAATAGTTTCCTTACATTATATTTTGGGCATATAACGCAACGAGTAGTGACTTTATGAGTCACTGTGGGAGAAAGTGTCCAAAAGTATTGTTTTCCCCCTTTCACTGCCACCTTTATTTATTTTCTTCCATGGCAATTTCTTGAGCCTACAGAAGGAAACATTTTACTGGGTTAGCCGAGTTAACAGAAAGTAGCAGGCATGTTGCGGCTGGACAGCATATCCAGCTTGATAACATCTTGCTTACATTTAAGTAAGACCCATTGGTAAACCAGTTAAATAATAGAATGCAGTCGTGGTCTTTTCCTCTTGTGATGTTGGAAGCAAGGCAGCACGGTTAAAATAGTGGATAATCTTTACCTATATAATATAACCTAAGAAGGTTTATCATCATTTACTGGACAATGCTTCCCATGCAATTTAGCACCAAACAAGGCAAATTAGTATCCCCACCTTTATAGGAAGAGAGAACAAATTTCTTTGAGAAGTCTCAGGGGCCCTCTGAAAATCCTCGGAGAAATTCCCTTCCTTCTTCCAGGTCAAAAGAAAGCCTTTATCGAGGATTTGAATATTTTGTTTGGTGGGGGGGCTTGTTAAAAATATCAAAAGGTTTTCACACACTTGCTAAACAAGAAACAATGCTCACTGTGAAACAATGCTGAGTTATCTATTAAAGAGTGAAGGGCAAACAGTGAAATAAAACAGCCAAAAAGTCTTAATAGAGAGACCTCAGTCTTTCGGGACATAGGAAATTATTTTAACAAAACATAGATTTTCTTTCTTGAAGGTAGACTTACTAAAAAGCAAAAAAAAGCTTTTTATAACCTATTTATCAAGAGCAGATCAAAAGTTCAAGAAAATTATCCTTTTGAGAGAGAAAACCAAGTTCTAATTTTTGCACCACTCATTTTTGACATTAAAACTCGTTTACTTAATTGGATTTACTTTAATCTTAGCCAACTTGACCAGGCATAAAACTCCTGTCAGAGTTTATCTTTCACAAACTTTCTACAACTTTCTTTTTACATTCAGACTTTGTCCCATGCTCTCTTCCCTTCTAGTACTTTAGGATGAATTTATCTTTCTTAACCCAACAAACAAAAATACTTCCATTCTTTATACCTTCTTTACTAAAGACATATTTTACTTTCCTTGTATACAGAGCTGTTTTCCTTATTAATTTTTAGTGGCTTTAATTACATGTATTAATTAGAATTTTTAACCCTTATAGACCCTAGCAAAACTAAAAGATGAGCAACTATGAACTGTCTTTTATATCAGCATTCTAAACACTTTTCAGAATATCTAGAAACATGCTACTTCATAGTAATAAAATACAAGTCATGTTTACTAATAGACCCAAACCCTTTTTAGTTTCTCTGTAATAAGAAGCCAAAAGTAGATAAACTTAGATACTTTTAGCAATAATGGTTTAGTATGTTTGAAAATGACCCAGATACTCAACAAATTTTTATCATTTAACTTAATTTAGCAAAACTAAGTTACCAAAAAGAATTTAGAAGCTTTTTAAAAAGTATTCAGACCACAAACCATAATTATTGTACCCACAAACTCTTACCCATTTTTATCTATCTAAATCATTTGTTTCCAACAATTATGTTTGGATTACCCACTTCATGAGACATTAGACAAAATTACCTATCATTTAAAGCTATTATTTTGCTGTCGAATTTGTAACAGATAACAAGGGCTGATTTGACTAGTAAACCCAGGCTGCATGTCTGCATCATATCCAAATACTGACAATTTTAAGGACATGCCTATTTCCGTCAAACCAACAAACTTAAACAAGCTTTTGTTTACCAAAGATTAATTTATCTCATGTTAACTTGAAAGACATTTGGGTTAATTTCCATTACATTTAGAATTTATGTAAGCACTTACTTTAAGCTAATTAATTAGAGCTCTTAATTTTTTCCATACCATATGGAGGTTAAATATCACACATATATAACATACATACAGACACACATACATGGGTTCTCTACAGCTATTGTTTTAAAATTACTGCCATGAATCAGGTACAGTAATATAAAGCTCCCTGGTTATGAATCCAAATTTTGTTTTAAGTCTCTTTTACTAACATTTGTGGAGAAGACGCTTAAGGTGCTAGATTTTGGGCGAGGCTGCTCTTATGGCCATTTTCTGGCCTTTTCCCTTCAGTTTTAGGAATTGGTGATGAGTTAGGTAACAGTTCCTAGAGAGGGGAGGCCATAATCCTTTTTGAGATAAAGGAACTGGGTGGACCCTGAACTGCCTCTAGAACTGCTTTTCCAGTCGTACAGGGTTTGTAAATCGATGACGGTTGTTCTACCTGGAAACCACATCACTGTAATATGCTTCTTTCCCTCTAGGTTCTTAGTTTTAATTTCACTTAGGGAAGAAGGCCTGGAAAGAAAATTCCCATTAATTTCTGAATATCAGTTTCCAGTTTGGCCAAATTTCTGATCCTAATTTGCTAAATCCTTTGGGATATTTTGTTGGTTTCAGCCAGGACAAACAGTAACTACCTGGTGATATTGAACATTCCAGTAATCTTTAGTGTAGCAGTTTCCCAAAAAATCTCTGAGTCTCATTAACTCATAGAGCAGATTACGGGAGTGTCTCTAAAGTCATGGCCTAGAATTTCCCTTTAAGTACTGTTTATAACTTAATTTTCTACTAGCTTTTTGCAACAAAACTTTCAATAAGATTACTTTGGAATGTTGAAATTTTTGCTCTTTAAGTGCAATTTTTAGATGATCTTATCTAATCAGAATGTTCGCTCTAATGTCCAATGTATTCCCTGAGGCTGGTAGCAGCTTGGTAGGACCCTTAGCCACGAACGGAGTGCAACCCATATTTCTCTCTGGCTATCTCTGACCGCAGAATGGGGTGCAGCGCATTTTGTCTGACCATATTTTGGGACCTCTAACCTGATGATTATTAAGCCAAGCCCTCTGGACATGAAACAAGCTTGGTAAAATGTTTTTTGCTGTTCTTTGTAAATATTTACGGCTTCCAGAACCTTTAGTTGGAGGCATTGTGCTGGAAGTTGGCGAGCTCAACTCTTCAAAAATTTTCCTGTTGCTTGGCTCTTAAAAAGAAGCCCCACAGTAGCTACTGTTAATTTCAAATTACCCCGGGTCATCTTGCCACCCATTTACAGCTATCCTTATTTCCTTAAGCGCTTGCAAGTCACAACATGAAGCCAGCCAGAGTTAGGAGATGAGGCTGTCCATTTGGGAACTGGTCGGCTTTTAGAAGCTCAATTTCCCACTTTTCTTTTAGTTTTGTTTTGCTATAAAGTCTGAACAATTCCTAGGGACAGTGTAGTGGGTCAGGAGTGTGCTGCTTGTGGGTGTTACTCCCTAAAGAAAGGTGGTAAACACTCTCTTCATGCCTCAGTTTCTCCTGCTGGCACTCTAAGACTGCCATGGGGGCTCGGAGCTCGGTGACTAGCCCTCATACAAGCTTCCCTGGATGAGCCTGTAATTAATTAACGTGAATGATAGTGGGGTGCCCTATGGAACTGCTACACGTCACGAGGCATTTGATCCTCCAACACTCCTGCTGAGGTCCTCGGTCACCTGAGAATGCCTTTCAGCCAGGAGGAGCAGTGTCCCTTTTCTTCGGAGCTGAACACATCAGTCTCTCATTTCTCTATCCGGCAGTTTGTTCGGACTTTATAAACACAATTCTTTACAATTTAAAGACAAATTAAAAAGGTCATCCTGCCCCATTCACTCCAAAGGTCCCTCTAGGCTCCCCTGGCCTGTGAAATTGCCCCTAGGTTTCTCTTTCCTGGGAATTCCCCTGCTAGGTTCCTCTTACCTAGAGTATGTACCAGTACCCCCTTAAGACACCTAGTCTTAAGGTTTGAAACAGCTCATATAAACTCTGGACCATCAACTTAAAATAAGGAGGTCAGGGTTTCAGGAGAACTCACCAGGGTCACCTGAAGAATGCAGTGATCTGAGGGGCTCAATGGGCCCCTACTAGTGCCAAATGCCGGGTCAGTGTAGATTCCAGGTGGTCTCTGGTGGGTTTCTCTGAAATCCTACCGACTACACCAGAAATGTTCATGCAAAATAACCAATAACCATCCTACAGATAGGAGAAATAAGGCGAGTTTACTTGAGCCAGAGTGAGGATTATAACCCAGGGAGGCCTTAGAAGGCCTTCCAGAGAAGCATGCATTTCAGTACAGTCTTAGATCTTTCTCAGACAGAGAAGATAGTTAAACACACCCAGGATACATTTTCAAAGAGGTATTCTGTTACAAATTAGCAGGTCAGCATGACCGTTACCAGTAGGCTGAAGGAGGGGAAGTCTGCCTTCTGATCTCAAGAGAGTGCATTCTTTACTTTAGCGGCCAAGCACACGTACAATGTGTGTTTGATAGGCCCGAAGTCGGGCTTTCCAGTTCAAGCCGAATCAGTTTTGAACTCGAATCGTTACCCCATATGCCTCAATATGTGACAATCTCTTGTCAGGGCTCTGGTGGGTTTCAACTTGAGCAGCGAGTAACTTCTACTTCCAGTTACTGTGAGGATGAGCTGGGCTCGTGTAGGCGACTCAGTCTCAGTCTGGAGTAAAGCGGATTTCTTCATTGTCTTGAAGATTTGACCTGCTGGGAGAAGGGGTGTGGGGTGGGAGCTGACGGTGGCATCAGCCAAGCCTGCTCCACTCGGGCCCCTCCCCCGACCTCTCTCTGCCCTCACATATCCGCATGACTTGCCCTCAAACCTCCTTTAGGCCTTGGCTCAAAGGGTGCCCTATCAGATACCTCCCTGAGCATCCTATAGTGAAGGACCAGACCTCCCCATTCCACAGCCCTGCCTCTCCCCCTCGCCTGCTTAGTTTCCCTCCACAGCGCTAATGAGCCAGCACACGTGTAAGTTGTTTGTCTCACCCCGCTAGAATATAAGGACTTGGGTTTGTTCAAGTCTGTATCCCAGCATCTGGAGCAATGCCAGAGTGCAGGAAGTACTCAATTGATATTTGTTGAATGAATAAATGTTGACAGGGTCCCTGAAATTTAAAAGATGCTGCTGCCCTTGCACATGTTCCCATTGATCCATGCTTGTGCAGTGGAAAAGAATCCAGATATGCCAGTCCCCCCGGCCAGTGCATGTGGGCAGGTTCTCCCCAGACTTTAGTTGTTCTTTTCAGAGAACGTTGATGTTTGAGTCCTTCTCTTCTTGGGGTGCTATAAGGATACAAACTTGACACTATTTGGCCAGGGAACCCAGGAACGCCTACTCCCCTTCAGAGCACCAGCCCCACCTCCTTTAGGCTTCCTGAGGGAGCTCGATGCACATGGAAGCACAGGAATATATCTCTCAGGATTATCGTCCTCAAAGCCCAGTTGGAAAGAGCTGAACTGGACCTCATGAACATGCAAACATCTTGGGTGAGAACTTCAGTTTTTGCTGTTCAGTGATCATCGGAGGCGTGCGGTGGGTGGGCACTGTTTTAGGTGGGAGACATGCGGAGGTGAGAGACACAGCCTACGAAATGGACATGATGATGTATTCAGGGATATGTTGCTGGATCACGGTGCGTATTGACTGCAAGAATGCACAGGAAATTTTCTGGTAACTTCCAGAGGACTGTACATGTGTTAGCTATCTTATTGGAAGACTCTAGATGGCCGGCCGCAAGAAAGGCAAGTCTATACCAGTCTAAACCGCTCTGGTGGCGTGATGAGCACCACCTGAAGCTCCACATCTCCTCGGCCTTCCTAGCGAGTCCCTGCCAGGCGCAGTGTGAGACCTCCTTATCGGTTGTAAAAGTACTTACTGCACAGGTGGAATTCAGGACAATCTCTCAGCTACACGCAAACTGAGGGAGTGTCCCATGCGTGTTGCTGTGTGGCACCTGGGGTCTTCACACATCATCAATCTGTTGTTGTTGCCATAGATTCTGCAAAAGGGCCCATGAAGCCCGAGGTGGACTTCGTTGGCCTTGCCTTCATCAAAGAGAGGCTCGAGGAGTGCACAGCTGCCAGCTCTTGAGGACAGGCTGCTGTGAGCAGCAACACAGCTGAGCTCCCTTGGCTTCATGGTGGGAGATTCATAAGGTAAATGAAACTTGAGGAGAATTTTCAAAAGATGGAAGGAATGATCATTGTAATAGTGTATATATTACTTCTTCAGATGACTTTACTGACTTTCTTCTTTTGAGCTTTATAACACCAGAACTTGGGTCTCTCATTTCTAAACCCAGTGATCTTTCTATTCTACCGCTATAAAGGGGGCTGACAGGTGACAAAGTGTAGCTGGGTTGAAGAAGCGTCCGTCAGTGGCATATGAGTGTGGAGACAGGACAATGAAAAATTTTTCCTGAATATACAGTTGAGGGTATAAATAGCAGAGGGTTGGTGGAGGACCACAATTTGGAGGGCGTATTTATGTCAGCGTGTAGTGATCAGGTCTTTGAAATTCATGACCAGAAATTTGGGTAAAATGCATTCAGGAACTACAGAGGTCTTGTCAGCACCGGAAAGGTAGGCAACGCTTGAGAAAGATCTTTTGGTTGCTAACTTTGAAGGGGCCAGTGATGAGATGGACAGCCATATAGAAGGTTCAGGAAAGACGTCCTTGTGGTGAGTGGTCTTGCCCTAAGAAAGCCCACAGCAGGATGTGTTTAGAAATGAGTGTTGGGGGAGGAAGATGAGAAGGTGTCGAGACCTTTTGCCTTATCAAAGAATGTGTGAGAAGAAGGGATTGATTGTCAGAGCAAAGAGAAGCACGGAGATCTAACTTTTGATGCTTATATTTGGTGGGTTTGTCTTTTTAATATTTAATCATGGTTTTGAGAGACACAGACAAGGAAGTATGATAATGTTAATTGCAGTGGGTTGCAAACACGTCAGCATGTTCTTTGACACTCCTCCAATCGAGAGTCAAGCTCCCCTTCCCGGGAATGTGGGCTGGCTCCTAGTTAACGGATTGTAGCAGGCGTGATGCAGGACCACCCCAGAGGCTGATCTTAAAAGGTGATAACCCATCTTTCTCCTGGGACACTTGCTCTTGGAACCCAGCCGTCCTGCGGGAGGAAACCATGGCTGTGACAAGAGATTGTCACAGCTTGAGGTATAAGGGGTAACTATTTGAGTTCAAAACTGATTTGGCTTGAACCAAACAGCCTGACTTATGGCCTGTCAGACACACATTGTACATCTGCTTATCCACTAAAGAATGCGCTCTCTTAAGAATGCACACTTCCCCTCCTTTGCCCTATTGGATTAGTCCCTTTCCTGGCATGCTGGTCATGTTGACCTGCTAATTTGCCACTGAATACCTCTTTGAAAATGTATCCTGGGTGTGTTTAATGTCTCTTCTTTGTTCTAAAAACATATAAGACTGTACTGAAACCCAGGGTTCTCCGGAATGCCTGCTAAGGCCTTCCCGGGTTACATTCCTCACTCTGGCTCATAGTAAACTCACCTCAATTATGATTTGTAAGTTAGTTATGGATAATTTGCATCAACGGCTGCCTGGAGAGTCGTGTGTTGGTGTTCTGGCCAGTAGTCCTCGCTGAGCTGCCGGCCAGCTCTGCATCAGCTGCCAGACCTGTGAGTGAGGAAGCTTCATGAAGACCCCGGCCTCGGTCCCCATCCGACAGCAACCTCACCAGACACGCTGAACGAGAACCGCCTGGCTGACCCCAGTCAAGCCCTGGAGATGAGAGAGATTTTCCTCCTACTCTTCCTCCTGATGAAGATTGCTGCTGTTTTATGCTGCTAAGTTTGGGCTGGCTTAGCACACAGCAGTAGATAGCTTAAACACTGATCAATGGCATATTTCTAAAAATTGTCAAAGGCCTTACACTAATTTCCTCTTAATATTCTTTTTCTCTCTCCTTTACCCTTCCTATTTCTGTAAGAAAGCGTCCTGATGGTAAAGCGGGGCAGTAGTGCAGAAGGTGATTTTTGACCAAGCTCTGCCCCCGAGGGCAATGATCATTAGTGGGCGTCGCCAGGTTGTAGGACTGCGTCCATCTCTTGTCTCTCAGAAACTCTCCATGTGCGCAGGGACAGGGTGGGACACCCGTCCATACGTCTGGGGTCTTTGTTTCTCGAGCTGTGACACGTACTTCGGCTCAGTGTCTCTCCCTGACTCTTACTGGACTTGGGGCCGGGTTTTGGGGTATCACTTGGCAGTGTGCAAACACCACGTCTCCGAGGGATGTCTGTGTGAGGCAGAGGAAAGCTCTAGAAGGTGGGGCAGGAGGAAAAGTGAGAAATCACGCAGGAGTGAGGAATGTTAACTCCCATTGTACCTGTTGTCACATTATTCTAAAACATAATGTATGTTTTGCCCTGTGAATAAGACTCAAAGACTTTCAGAATCACCCTTCTTACCTTAAAGAGTGAGTTTTCTGTATTCAATGTGTAATTATATGAAAGTTGTGGCTATTTGACATCTGGGATGGACTCAGCAGTACCTCACTCAGACATCGCCGCACCTTCTGAAGAAAGAAACTTGTTGGCCTCTTTAGAGTCTTGAGAATGAGAGGAAGAATTGAGCGTTAGTGGCGTCCTCTAGGAAAATGGAGAAGAGGAAAGAGGAGAGCCACTGCCACGGGGCTACCCTCCCTGATGAGGATTCTGCCCCAGTCCCTTGCGCCAGCGAACGGGCGGGACACAGCAGGACCTGGGGACTGCCTGCCTGGCCGGCCCCCTGCCAGCCGCGGAGGCACTACTGGCAGCAGGGGCTCCGGTCAGCTCTAGGAAAGGAGGAAAGGAGGCAGGACGGTGCCCAGTCGGCTTTCCCCCACGTTCTCTGTTTCTCCCAGGCTTAGAGAAGTGCTGTGCTGCTGCCATGGCAAGACAAGCCGACAGCAGAGTTTGGCATTTATTGAGCACATACTGAGTGCGAGGCTCCTGGGGACCAGGATGAATAAAGCACACTGTCCCCCCGACCCTGAGACAGGCTCCTGCAAGTGGTCTCTGTGTAACGTGGGAGGGAGCGAGTGCAGGGCTGTCCGAGACTTGGGGATGAGAGGGGCTGCTACTGATGGAGCCAAATGCTGGCTGTTCAAAACCCTGCGCAGCCGTTCTTCCTCATTTCACTGCTTGCTGTTATACTCCTGTCTGGTCGCTGACCGCTTTTTAGGGTGTTCTGCACCACTTCCCAGGAGTGTCACAGAAGGGACTCGTCCATGTAACTAAATAAAGAATCGTGTTAACTGGCATCTACTGAGGGCTTTCTGGGTGAGACACCGTATGAAAACGTCTATCAATATTTTCTTGTTTAATCCTCCTAACAACCTTACTAAGAAGGTTCTCTTGTCCTTGTTTTACAGATGTGCCAAATGAGGCACGGAGGGTTTCACTCACGTGCTTAAGTCTCACTGCTGGCACGTGGCGGAGCCAGGATTCGGACTCAGTTCCAGAGCCCACATTCTATATATGTCTGCTTCCAAGTGAACACTGCTGTCCCTCCTAATCATGAGATTTTATGCTCAAGTAATAAACTCTCCGTTGGACCAATTCTTTCTGAGCAGGAATGCTGTGTGCCTGAGCCCTGCACGTACAGATCAGACCCCAGCCTCTCCCATGCCTCCCTGGGAGTCCCAGGCTGGTGGCCCTCCGGGGTGGCTCCCGAGAAGGAAGCCGGGTGTGGCCTTATGCCCGTGCGACGGAGCCCTCACCTTCTTAGGACCTGGAACAAGGGGTCACATTGCGCCCACCCTGAAACTCGTCAAATTTTGGATCAATATCCTTTTCTTTTTGGCGGATGTCGGGATTTGATTTGTCCTTGGTACCTGTTAGGGTCGCAGTCACACCAGAGCCCACTCCTTCTGTGAGAATCCCCGTTGGCTTGGTCCTAACCGGCTGCTGTACTTCAGAAAAAAATTTTACATTTTTACACCAAAACATGTAAGTTGGAAAGCAAGGATTTTCCAAATACTCTTCCTGGACGTTTTCAGTTCACATACCCTAAGCCACGAAAAAGAAAAAGAAGTTACTGCCTGCCTGTGGTAGGTAAGGTTTTCATGGTTTTCTTCTAATTTTCCTTTTCATGCTCACAATTAAATTCATTCTCAAGGGCTTTTCCATTGTTTGGCGTTTGTATCTGATTGCATAATATTATGAAATATTTCTTAACCAAAGTTTTCTTTTCCCATTGCTTTCTTTCTTTCCTTTGCACTTCCCCTTCATCGAGTGCTCTCCCTGACCTCGCTCTAGGAACACCTGGGATCTTTTACAAGTTAACCCTGTCTGGGCTGCGTAAATCAGGATTTCCGGGGGCCTGGCCCAGACATGGGTACTTTTGAAAAGCTCTCTAGAGGATTCTGAAGTGTGGCCAAGTTTGAGGACCACTGGAGTGACCAAACTTCCTGTTTTCAGCGAGATTCTCATGCAAGGGATAAAAATTCAGAGAAAAAAAGAAATGTGTTCTTGACATTTGAGTTTTAGCAGCCTAGCAGGATAATGGAAAGGACACGAGACAGACAGAGGATCCGGCGACAACAGCATGAGTCATAGCAAGGAAAGGAAAAGGGTTCTTTAGGCTGCAAGGAAAGTGAAGGGGAGAACCAGAGGGGAAATGATGAGGCTTATTTATTTGGGGGTTTGGAGATCCTCCCAGACACAAGGGATAGACTGTGATGGGGGACCAGGTCGGACGACGGACATCTTCACAGATGCCTGCATGGGCAGACACATAGAAAATCAGATGCCAGACCTCTTCCTTGCCCCAGTCCCTTGGCACAACGCAGGCTTCCTCGACCTGAGATGCCACACTTGGGAAGGAAGGGGGACTATTGACTTATGGTGGAGGAGAGCTCAGCACGGAAGTTAGGTCTCAGTATAGAAAATAAAGACTGCTATATATCTTACGCAGCTGCTTCTGATATTTGTACATGTTGTATTTGGGTCTATCCTCTGGCAGTAAGAATAATGAGGAAGACTCCTCTGTTGAGCCCATTGATTCTGCTCAAGGCCAATGGCTTTGCCTTTGGCCACCTGGTATTTGAGAGTTTTATGTTCTTTTTTTTTAAAGATAGGCACCTGAGCTAACAACTGTTGCCAATCTCCTTTTTTTTTCCTTCTGCTTTTTTCTCCCCAAATCCCCCCGGTATATAGTTGTATATTCTAGTTGTGGGTCCCTCTAGTTGTGGGATGTGGGACGCTGCCTCAACGTGGCCTGATGAGTGGTGCCATGTCCGTGCCCAGGATCTGAACCAGTGAAACCCTGGGCCACCCAAGCGCAGTGCTCAAACTTAACCACTCGGCCACGGGGCTGGCCCCCAAGAGAGTTTTATGTTCTTAATAGAGGCCAAGGGAAACGACGACAGGGGATTGTGGAAGGTTGATACCAATCACCACTTGAACATGAACGCACGCTACCAAACCGACCAGTTCCTTTCGGGAGCACTGCCACGTAGTTCTGCGTCTCATGTCCTGTAATCTTACCCATCAGAAGAAGCAACTTAGTGAATTGAAAAATTTACAATTCGTTTTATTTGTGTTTGGAATAGGTAGTATATTCACATAGTTTTAATTCAAGAGAAAAAAAAGGATATATAGTAAAAATCTCCCTTCAGTTCTCGTCCCCCTGCTCCGCAGGTCCCTTCAGAAGCAGCCGGTGTGATCAGTTTCTGGGTGTCCTTTGGAGATGGTCAATGTACGTAGCAGCAAGTGAGTGAGGGTTCTCTTCTTTATTTCTTTTTGTCGTCAATTGGCAGCTAATATAAATTGATCTGGACCTTGATTTCTATATCAAGACATAATGGGGTCCTTCGTTCTTTTTATGGCTGAGGGGGATGTCACTGAATGCATACACCAGGATTTATTTAACCACACCTTATTGATGAGTAGTTTTAGATTGTTTCTGTCCATTGAACGTTTCAAAAAATGACTGAAGAACGAGGATCCTCTGAAGAGCTTCATCTCTTCCTCTTTCTCTAGACTTACCACTTTGGTAATGATGTATATGTATGAATTTCAATCGCTATTCCTTCAGTTCATTTAAAAAGGATTTTAATTTTACACATTAAAGGATACTTTATCACTAATTATTACATTTAGATTCTTACAAAATTTTATGAGCTTTTTTTGTTCATCTTTGCTAACCTCATAAAGTTTTTATGTTCCCAATTTTTGCTGTTTTGCATAATGTCTGTGTTAGTGCAATCAGTAGTCTGTTTCAATATGCTATCACGCTCTTTCACTACACCAAAGTGTAGAGTTAGAAATGTCATTAACAATGAAGTCATTTTCCATTTACACATCCTTGCTTGCTCTAGAATTACATGCCTTAACTGCTCTGGAAGCCTAGCTTAAAGCAACACCCCATCTTGCTGGAGAAACATATCATACTTTCCATTAGTTATAATTTTTCATAAATAAATTCAGCTTAGCCTCTAAAGGTGTTAAGATTTAAGCAATTTCTGAGTGAAAACGATATCTTCTGAAATGATGATATCTTCCTTTTCTACAACTGTTTGGTTGTGTTTTGAGATTCCATATTGGTGTTAAATAGATTTAGAATCACAGATTCTTATCATCGGTCATAAGATCCAGCCTTCAGTGACAAAACCCAGGACTCCTGTCTCCTGACCAAAGCTGCCTTTGCTTGGCAATTTTTGGGGGAAGGAAAATACTGGGAAAATTATTCCATTTTTTTAAAAGAGATTTTTCTACTTTTTGTGCTTAAATATAATTATCTTCTTTTCAATCAAAAGAACAACATATCACACTAGCTCTTCTGGTGACAGAGGGATTACACTAAAAACAAATGGTGGATGACATGAATCTAAAATCAACAGAAATCTGAAAAGGCATGAAGAGAAATTTTCAAAAGACACTGATTTCCCTCAAACCCAGGGTCAAAAGTATTAGAAAAAGCATGTTGTTAAGATTTTTATTTTCCTCGCCTACTCTTGAAATTCACCCAAATGAGACTTCAGATGCTAAGAAGATTCCCTAATGTTTGAAAGCATCATCTTATTCTGAAGATCCTGACTCCATATTCTGTTACTATCTTCATATCTTACATTGCTGTAGGTTGGGACTGGGCTAATGGTCAAGAGACATGTCGTTTTGAGGTGGCATTTGAAAAGGAGATCGCCACAGTTGATTTAAGACTCAAAAATTTTACCTTTCTCCATGGGACATATGGGCATAATAATTCCTATAGTGATGCTGTGTTTATACCTGATGCTCCATTGTTTTTGAGTGTCAAGCTTCCATCCTCTACTCCCCTGAAATTGCACCCAATTTTCCTTTGGAAAAGAATGTCTCATCTATTGGATGTAATGCTGATGAGACTGGTGTCCAAGGTGTCTCGCATTCACCTGCCATGGGGTGGGCATGTGATCCCAAGTTCAGTTCTACTCTCCCCGTGGAATGTGAATGTTAGGCAGAGGTGGAAAACAATTAGTATTCATTTGTTTGTTCAAGGGTGTTACCCCAGAAAGACTAACATTTAGCTCTTATTCCCTCATGAGATTTGTTTCTGTAGCCTTGCCTCCCCTTCTCTGAGCCATTCAATAAACTCTGTTTTTACTTAAATTACCTTCATCTGATTTTGGTTGCTTGCAACCCACAAACTCCAATGGATACAATAGCAAAGACAGAATATTGCTTGCAAATAGTTTAAATGTCTTCAGATGATACCATACCAGAATTCTGTTTCTTTTATTTAACTCCAACCAAAATGACCATTGTTGGAAGGCTAATTATGGGATCTTGCACAGCAAATGGAGTTGGAAAAACCCATATTAATTCTCAGTTTGAGGCTGGCCTGGGGGCTCAGCACTTAAGTTCACACGTTCCGCTTCTCGGTGGCCCGGGGTTCACAGGTTCGGATCCCAGGTGCGGACATGGCACCGCTTGGCACGCCATGCTGTGGTAGGCATCCCATGTATAAAGTAGAAGAAGATGGGCACAGATGTCAGCTGAGGGCCAGTCTTCCTCAGAAAGAAGAGGAGGATTGGCAGAAGATGTTAGCTCAGGGCTAATCTTCCTCAAAAACAAAACAAAGCAAAATAAAAACACACAGTTTGGAGTTGTTGGGCTTACACAAATATTTTGACAGGTCTGCTCTTTCTGGATCAGTTTATACCGTCCTTTGGATGAGTTAACCAATCTGGTGGTACCGTCACTGTAGCTCGAAATTGGGGAGCGGTGTCTGGACTCCGGCAGATTTCACAGTGAACAGGAGCAGCTGTCGCCCAGCCCTCACGCTGTTTTTCTCTGGTCTGCATCATTTGTGCTCCTACACCCATCTCCAGATTCCATTCTAGACTTTGGGACCCTTTTCCAAAATCTCTCTTTGTCATCTTCATCATGCTCCACAGGTGGACTCAGCTGGTCTGTGGAGGCAGCATGGATGTCAATTTGTAATTTTTTTGTCAATTCGTAATTTTAATTTTTGAAAACAAACTTTTTCCCAATAAGTGAAAAGACTGACCTTACACTACTCCATCTCTGTCTCTCAAAATCTGACCTATTCTTCAAGCATAGTGAAAAATCCCCCAAATTTTTATAATGCTTTTCTAGTTGACCACATCTAGAAAGATCCTCTCCCACTCTGACATCCTTTGATGCGGGTTGTCTGTACCAGTTTGTCGGTATTGCTGTATAACCTGGCTTCCTAGTTACAAACCTTCTTTCCTCTCCTTGTTCCTTAGCTTCTGGAGGCAGGCATTTGCATCTTCTCTAAGGCGAGGACGAATGAATGGCGTCTTTTTGCAGCGCTCCCTCCACCCTCTGCCCCAAACCAGTGATGTCAACAAGTGTTGATGAACCTTATTACTAACTGGATGGCACTCATGACAATGAGATTTAGTGTCAGCACAGCCATAGAGAAATGAATGTTCTGGCAGCATCAGAATAAGGGTGCCTCAGACTGGTTCACAGGCCGCTGAAGTCCACAGACATGTCTCAAAATATGTGTTTAAATTAATTGGAATTTGAAGACTTTCAGCAAAGCAGGTGCTCTCCACTTCACTGCAGGCCCCACCTCTCTCCTCTGCTCCCACTCCCTAGTTACACATTTTTGGTACTTGATAGGCTCTGAAGATCTTTGAGTTTGGGACCCCAATTAGGTTTTAAACCTTGTTGCTATATCTCCAAATACTCTGCATATCTGCCCGTGGATCTCCATCTTTCTCTAGTGTGTATATTTTAAAACTCCTCGACGAGAGTGATGCTTAACTGGAGGCCACTACAAAGCTAGGCCTTTGCTAAATATTACCAACTGTTGACCTTGAACTTGAGGTTGCCATGCGAGCAAATTCATGCCATGGATCAACACCTGGCTCTCCTGCTTTGAAGTCGTGCTTCGGCCTCAGGATGAGCTCTTCTCCTCTGTGAACTTGGCAAACATTTGCTCCCTCAGCTGCTCTAGTTCAAGCAAATAGCATGAAGAAAACTTACATTTGTAAGAGTGCTTGTGTGGTGAGCCTGGTGGCCGACGAGAGCAGCGTGACCATCTGGGTGTCTCTGTAGGCAAAGTATAAAGGTGCTAGGCTCTAGACGTGCAGGTTAACTAGTTTACCAATTAGATGTGCCAGCAAACACGAGACTACCCAGCAAAGCTTTTAGGAGACCTTTGTATGAAGGCCAGAGCTGTCTCCCCGAGGGGATAAGCAAATGCAGGGGACACCTCAGGCTCCTTGTGCATTCCTGTGTTCCTTCCTGGGTGGAGCTTGTCCTCAACACTGTCTTTCTATCTCAAATTGACCTTGAGGCTCAGGCTAGTTCTGAGACAGGGCAAAGAGAGGAGAGAGAAAAAGTGAAGAGCCAGGAATGACAGCAGGTGGTTTTGAAAAACAGCAGCAGGCGTTCTCAGAAGACCATTCAGTACCTCGGTGATTTTTAAAGTCGTAGAAGTAGACACAGGGAAAAAGTGGAGAAGGAAGATAAGGTGTCATACGTGTATTAGGACTCAATATGTATGTGTTGGCTGTTGATAAAGGAAAGCCTCTTCTAATTTTTAAAGTGAAATACTGTGATAAGTATATTTTATTTAATATTTTGCATTTACATATCATCTCACAGATTATAATTTCACTTATGACGCCACTGGAAACAATGCAGGAAAAGTAGGTAGGGAAGTGACACATCCTTTCTCAGAAGGGAAACCTACTCAGGATTCCCTTTGGGTCCTCGATGGCAGTGGCCCAAACGAAGCCTTCCAACCCCCTTTCGGAGCTCCTTGCCTCTGAAATAGTCTCAGTGTGTTTTTGAAATGGGGCTAATAATTAAATGACAGGCTCGTTATGGCATTTGGTCTTACCTCTTTGCATTTCCCCGTTGTGGGGGTGTGGAGGAGGAGGCGGGAAGCAGGGTCTCATCTCCCTCTGAGGGACGCAGTCAGTGTCGCCCCCACCCCAGCAAGGCTGATGTCCCGCGGTAAGGGCCCTGTCACTCTCCCTGCTTTCCTTAACGCCCTCGAGGGGCGTGTAGTGTGAGCATTGACGTGGAGCGGGTCGCCCAGAGTTATGTTTTATCCTGTGTTACTTTTCTCTAAGGGCAACGTTATCTATTAACCACCTTCTCTTTGCCCACGTTCCCGCTGGGTGTTGTGAAAAGTAGAGACAAAAAATTTAAAACTATGATAAGGAAAAACCTCTTTTGCAGGAGGTGGCACTGGGGGCTGGGAGGGAAATCGGTATGCTTGTGTCTCCCAGTTCTGTGAGTTTATGAACATAAATACGTTAGCTCTAATTTAATTTGTTCATAAAACTCTCATGCTAGGTGATTTCACTCACAGTGAAAGATGAGCAAACACGTGGACAAGGGAACAAAGAGAACAGATTAGTGGTTACCAGAGGGGAAGGGGGCTGGGGTGGGATAAGAGGTAAAGGGGCACACACGTGTGGTGACTGACAAATAATAATGTACACCTGAAATTTCACAGTGTTGTAAACCATTATGACCTCAATAAAGCTATATTAAAAACAAAAACAAAACAAAAAAAACCTCTCACACTAGGAATATTCTGGGTGTGAAAAGCCGTCAATAGGTTTTGCCTGGACTATTAACGATAACTTTCTTGTCGATGTCCTGTCCTCACTTTCTGTCACTCCCCAAGCGACACTTGTTCTCCATTAACTGCCCGCACTAGCTTTCTAAAGCATAGATGTGCTCACGGGGGTACTTTCCAGGACTCAGTCCTCCTGGGTGAGGGCCCTCACATCAGTCAGCCTGTGAGGCCTGGAGCCCGGCCCAGGCTGCCTCCCAGATCTTCACCCCGAATGCATCAGTCCCATCGCTCGCTCCCACAGCCTGGAGCTTTTGACCATGTGGCTTTCTCCCCTCAGGGCTCTCCTTCCCACTTTGCTCCTCTAACCACTTAGCGAGTTTCAATCTTTTAAAAAGTGTAGCTCAAATGTCCCCTTTCCAGAAACTTCTGTCTCCTCCCTCTAAAAACTGATTCCTCCCTCGTCTGTTTCCCATAAACTATCCTTATGTCACTTTTAGAGTTCTACTGCTATATCATAGCTAGTTGTTTAATGACTCATTTTGGAGAGTGGGGTGTGTGTGTGTGTGTGAAGAGAAAGAGAGTAAAGGAAGACAGCATGGAGCTTGGAGAAATGGAGAGTCTTTCAGAACAGGAGAGATCCCTGCAGGGCACACCCTGAAGGCCTGCGCTAGATTGTTCTGTTGATGCCTGTGCTTGGCACTGCCTTCCCTCATCAAGAAAAGGTGGCTAGCTCAGGGGGAACAGTTCTCTTGTGGAAATTCCCTGAGTGCTCCGGGACCTCCATCAAGAGCTCAGCACCTAGCCCAGGGCAGGGGGCTCAGCAATTGCTGGCAAAATGTACAACCCAGCAGACAAGAGGCTTTTCATCAAGGCGTGACACTTCCACCAGCATAGCCCCTGTCCCTTGACTTTGCTCTTAACGCCACCTCTCTCACCCACCCCTGGCCTGCCCGTGGATGACTCACTGCTACTTGCCTATGGGACCTGGGCCAAGTCAGACTTCACCTGCGTCTCCACATCTGTCTATATGTAGCCTGGTCACGGGGTAAGTTTCACACAACTGAGGGTCTGACACAACTCAGGCTCTGTGCCCATCCTACTCTGGCCGTGATAGAGGCACGTGGAAGTCAGCTCTTCTGCCCATCCAGACACTCCTCTCTCCCTTAGCTGGGAGTTGCCTGTTTATGAATTCTTTCTGCCTTCAGGAATGTCCTTGTTTTTGTTTTAACCTAATACCTTCTCCTCAAAATAAACCAACAAAAGCAAAACAAATCCAAAACACAGTCAAGGCTGTGCTCTCCTAGATGTGATTTTGTGTTTTCAAAAAACAAGTAAATTGCTGTGAGATCCTGGGTGAATTTCATCTCTTTGGTTCAATGCCTGATACCTGACATTAAAGCCTTAGGCAGTACTGATTAAAATCATAAACTTACTCAAATTTCACTCTTACCGATTTTTGTAGATAGGCAACAAAAAGGAAGGTTGTTTTTAGTCAGAGTGTTTTGAGTAGCAGATGATGGGATGGAGCAGTGGGGCAGCCAGAGGCCAGTGCAGCGCTGTTCCTAAAAGCCACCACTCCAAAAGATAAAGACCGAATGTCCACTCCTTCCCTAAGCTGCCTCCCTACTTGTTCTTCAAGGGGTAGGAGGCATTTCTCTCTCAAAATTATTAAACTTGCAAAATTTTAAGCATCAAGACAAGAGAGAATTAAAAGTTTTTCAAACTTGGGGAGGTATTATTATTGATTTCTTCATGTGTTTGAATTTGTCAAGTTTAATTTTTTAATCATTGCAATTGTTAACAAAAAAAAGGTGAAATTCCACACTTTTTAAGTCCAACATAGTTTACTCTTTTCTGAAGAAAATAATCAGGCTGGCACTAGGAACAAAACAATGCTACAGAATTTGGAACGTATACTTGGTAAGGTTAAGGGAAAGAGAGTTTTTAAAAGCATATTTATGGATTCAAAAAGTATATCCATAGATCTTAAACTTTATAGACGGTGATCACATATTCATTTGGAGTTTCAAAAAGTGACCTCTGAAGCTCTATGTTCTAGAAAATATTAAAAAGCAGATTGAGAGACTTTTGCTTCTAGTCAAGATAGAATAACAGGGACTGGATTTATTCCCTGGCCTGAAGTAACCAAAAAAATCAAACAAAAATATGTGGAAAAATGGCCCTCAACATATAGGGCATCAGGTAATGAAGGACGATGACCCCAGAGAGTTGGGAAACAAATTCAGGGAGCCCTGGATCCCCCTAGCTGACTATGTGGGAAGAGTTTTTGGTTTGCAGGGCAGGGAGGGGGAGCTCGGCAGAATCTGGTGGTCCCCTTGAGTGGAGAAGACAGGTCGGCGAGGCTGGGGAGGCCAAGGGTGCTAGGTTTCACAGGGCAGAGCTCCTGAGAGGAGAGAGCTGTCTGTGGAGTGAACTCTGGACATCTGTTGTGTTCATTTAAGCACTAGTCAGTGCATGTGTTTGAGGAAATGGGGCTGGGGCAAGAACCGCCCAAAAGGATTAGGGGAAACTGTACCCAGTGTTCACAAAGTCAAAATAGTGCCTGTTCCCAACAGCCCGAGTGGAGAATCAATTAAAAATCATGTTGCCTCAAGACTAGGGAAAAATTAAACCTGGATTAAATGCTGCTCTGGTACTACCTAACAAATAATAAAAGCAAGACTCAAGAGATTTAAACTGTTTTCAAATAGTTTATTGTTACTGCATCATTGAACAAAAGCTTAAGGAAAGTTATAGGAATACAAAAATATTTAGCACTCAACAGATAAAATCCATGAGGTCTGGCTTCTAGACAAAAATTCACAGTGATAGACTTAGTAAACAAGGATGTTAAAACAGCTATTATGACTGTATGTCACATGTTCAAAAGGCCAGAGGAAAGATCGTACATGTTACACAGAAATATGGAAGAAAAAAACCCCCAAATTGAACTTCTAGAGTTGAAAGCTGCAATGTCAGAGATGAAAAATACATTGGATAAGATTAACAGCAGATTAGATATCGTGGAAGTATTAGTGAACTTGAACAGAGAAATAGAGACTATCCAAAATGAAATTAGAGAAAAAACAAAAATGAAAACAAAATGAAGGGAACATCAGTGAACTTTGGAACAACTTTAAGCAACCAAATATACGTGTAATTGGAGTCCCCAAAGAGAGAGGGCATACAGAACATTTGAATGGCCATAATTTCCCCAAATTTGATAAAAACCATAAACCCAGATCGAATAAGTTCATCAAATTTCAAGCGTAAGAAACATGAGGGATGGCCCGGGGTTCACCAGTTCAGATCCCGGGTGCAGACATGGCACCACTTGGCAAAAGCCATGCTGTGGTAGGCATCACACATAAAGTAGAGGAAGATGGGCATGGATGTTAGCTCAGGGCCAGTCTTCCTCAGCAAAAAAGAGGAGGATTGGCAGTAGTTAGCTCAGCACTAATCTTCCTCAAAAAACAAAACAAAACAAAAGAAACATGAGGGAAAGACACTGTGGTACACGATAAGCATGTTGCTTAAATCCAGTGAAACAGAGAAAACCTTAAAAGTAGTCAAAGAAAAAAGATAATTACATACAGAGGAGAAAAATAAAAATAACTGTAGCTTTCTTGTCAGAACAACGCAAGCTAAAAAGGAGTGTTCTGAAAGAAAAAACCTGCCACCCTAGAATTCTCTACCAGTGACGTCTTCTTCACTCATACACAAGCTGAAAGCGTTTATCACTGCCAAACCTGGACTACAAAAGCATGATCTATAAAAGAAAAAACTTATAAATTAGACTACATTAAAATAAAAAACTTTTGGGGCCGACCCCGTGGCCAAGTGGTTAAGTTCTCGAGCTCTGCTTCAGCAGCCCAGGGTTTTGCCGGTTCAAATCCTGGGCGTGGACATGGCACCGCTCATCAGGCCACGCTGAGGCAGTGTCCCGCATTCTACAACTAGAAGGACCCACAACTAAAAGTACGCAACTATGTACCAGGGGGCTTTGGGAGAAAAAGGAAAAATAACAAATAAAATCTTTAACAATATGCAACTATGTGCTGGGGGCAATTATGTACTAGGGAGAAAAAAGAAAAATAAAATCTTAAAAAGTAAAAATAAAAAACTTCTGTTCTTAGGAAAACGGTATTAAAAGAATAAAAAAGCAAGCCTTGAACTGAGATAAAATATGTGTGTATTGCATATCTGACAAAGGACTTGTATCCAACATACATAAAGAACTCTCAAAACTCAATAAGAAGATAACTAAAACCCAACAAAAAATGGGTGAAAGATTTAAACAAGCACTTCACCAAAGAAGATATATGGATGGCAAATAAGCATATGAAATGTTGCTCAACGTCATTAGTCACTGGAGAAATGCAAATTAAAACGAAGAGATACAACATATACTTATAAAAGTGGTTTACATTTAAAGAATGACAATATTAAGTATTGATGAGGATCTGAAACAACTGGAACCCTCATACACTCCTGATGGGAGGCTAAAATTGTATAACCATTTTGGAAGTAGTTTGGCAGTTTCTTCAAAACTTAACCATATACCTACCATATAATCCACCCACTGAACTCTTAGGTATTTACCCAAGAGAAATAAAATGATATGTCCATACAAACACTTGTACACAAATGTTCATAGTAGTTTTATTCGTAACAGCCCCAAACTGGAAGCAACCAAAATACCCATCCCCAGGGGAGTGGCTAAAGAAACTATGGTGCACCCATGCAGTGGAGTACTAGTCATACTAGTGGAGAGAGATAAGCTGTTGATGCACACAGCAATGTAGACGAATCTGGAGATCATTACGTTGCAGGAAAGAAGCTAGACAAAAACTGCACACACACTGTAGGATTTAATTTATATAACATTCTAGAAAATTCGATCTAATCCATAGTGACAGGAAGCAGCTCAGTGGTTTCCTGGAAATAGGAGTGGGGAGAAGAGAGGGTTGGGGAGGGGCAGGAGGGAGGAGTTACAAAAAGACACAAGGAACGTTTTTGGATGCATGTGCTCATTATCTTCACGTGGTGATGGGTTCACAGATGGACACATTTGTCTATTTTATCAAATTTTATACTATAAACATGTCCAGTTTATAATATGTCAATTGTATCTCAATTAAGCTGTTTGAAATAAAAGGCTGTGACATAGGAACTCAGTCTGGGTTTCAGAAAGGAACTGGTATTTCTACGAACTAGAGAATTTGATCAGGAAAATCATATAAATATTAAAATATTGTATAGCCATCACAAGTAATTAAAAACAACCAAATATTGAAATCTGTTGAAAAATATTCAACTCAGAAAATAAATATACTTTTAAAACATATGGGTGAAGGTGCTGTCTGTGTGTACAAGGTTTGTCCATTCCAAATGTTGCCATCTGCTAAATAATAATTTGTTTCAATAGGAAGGGATGATACTACAAATCTTGACATGATTTAGTAGTGCAACAGATGTCATCAAAACTGGTTCAATCTTTTGAAAATTATCAAGGAAGCAAAAAGTTCGAAATGCCATTGGCCAAGTGTGGTCATATGAGCACTAATAGAAACAACGATAAAAATGAAATTGTTCTTTTATTAAGGAAATACATAAAAAGGTCATAGTAAGTTTGGAAAACAGTTAATTTTAGATGCATCTGCATTTTAAGCAATGAGGTTTTTATTTATAAGACATTCAAAAGTCCTAAAACATCTGGCACTAAACTATTTTTGAACGAATGAATATGAATATGATATTGCAGATTGTGCTTTGGGTCTGGATCTTTCTCTTAATTTTTGCAATTCACATTGAAACTAAAAGATAACTTGGCTCAGGTGAATGGAAATTACCACCGCGTCTGTCAGGTCTTCCTCCTTCCTTACATGGGATCTCCAGAGCCCCTAACTGCGCCGGGACTGGAGAGAGCTCAATGTTAGAGATTGTAAAACCGACCTGGGGCCTTCCATCCTCGTCTCCTGCACTTTGACAACCTGACTCTGAGCGACAAGCCGCTCTTCTTTCCTCTCTCCGTCCTCCACGAATTCCTCTAGTCCCTCCAGTGAAGGCTTTCCTGCCAGGCCCGGGTCGTTCATCATTTTGATGTGCTCGTCTGGGAAGCTGACAGCCTTCAGGCACAGTTAAACAAGGATCCTGAAACTTGAAACACAAACTGATAGATGTCTTGTTGACTTAGCGCTGGTGGCCTTTCCTGTGAAGACCCAGAGATGATTAAAATGCTCATGATCATGGAAGCTGAAAGCAGGAGAAAGGACACTTATTGCTACAATTATTTTGGACTTTCTTTTCATAAACCACATGGGGAAAAAGGGGCATTTGTCTCTTTTCCTGGTAATACACTGTAGGGGACACAGGTTGACCCATGACACTGTGATTTTTGCCCTGAAGAAGTTGCAAAGGTGCGTTTAACTCCCCAAAGCCTTTGCTATTTCAGCAGAGATCGATCTGTACTTTAATGGCGTTTGGTTGACTTATTTCATGTCCAAAATTAAAAAAAGAAAACTAAAACATTTTTTCCTCTTAGCTAGTTATTTAAATAATAAAGCCAATACTGAAAATTTATTGAAATAGGTTTTCAAGTAATAAATGCCCTGGGGCCCCCTGTTAGGCTATCTATTGTATTGGGCTTTCTTATAAAGACAGATTTTTAATTCCACAAAATAAACAGTACCCTTAAGACTTAACTAAATTAAAAAAAGATCTATTCTGAGAATTTAAATGGCTTCACCTCTTAAACTTGAGCTAATTTGAATTGCATAATCAATGCATGAGTCACAGTGCATAAGGCAGAAATGTGCTGCTGGCCTTGAGGCCTGCTGTCACGTAGCCCCTCAAGGAAATACAAACCAATTGTTAAAAACCAATAAGATGGGAAGAAAATTGCTAAAATGGTTTCTGAACATGCTGATTGTTGGTGAAGACTGCCTGCTCGTACACTGCATTATTCAGCTGGAGCTGCCTTAACAAAATGCCTTAAACTGGGCAGCTTAAGCGATAGGAGTTGATTTCTCATAGTTCTGGAGGCTGGGAAGTCCAAGATGAAGGTGCTGGCTGATTGGTTCTTCAGTGAGGGCTCTCTTCCTGGCTTGCAGACAGCTGCCTTCTCACCGTGTCCTCATATGGCAGAGAGAGAGGGAGAGAGGGAGAGAAAGGGAGAGTCTGGTCTCTCTTCCTCTTCTTATAAGGACACTAACCCCCATCATGGGGTTCCCACCCTCGTGACCTCATTTAAACCTAATTACCTCCCAAAAGCCCCACCTCGGAGTACCATCACATTAGGGGTTAAGACTGCAACATATGAGTTTTAGAGGGACACAAAATTTTCGTCTATGACATTCCACCCTGATCCCCCATATTCTTGTCTTTCTCACATGCAAGATACATTCATTCTATCCCAATAGGTTCGAAAGTCTTAACTCATTCCAGCATCAACTCTAAAGTCTAAAAGTCCAAAGTCTCATCTAAATATCATCTAAATTTGATACAGATGAGACTTGAGGTATGATTCATCCCGAGGCACAATTCCTTTCCAGTTGTGAACCTGTGAAACCAGACAAGTTAAGTGCTTCCAAAATGCAGTGATGGGACAGGCAGAGGATAGACTTTCCCATTCTAAAAGGGAGAAATAGGAAAGAAGGAAGGGGTGATGGTTCCCAAGCAAGTCCAAAATTCAGCAAAGCAAATGCCATTAGATCTTAAGGCTCAAGAACAATCCTCTTTGATTGGAAGCTCTGCCTTCTAGGCCCACTGGGGCAGCAGCCTGACCTCCACAGCTTTGGGTGGGGGTCCCACCCCCGAGTCTCCGGGTGGCTCCATCACCAAGGCTCCTGCCCCTAAGAGTCTGGGTTCCTGCCGTCTGAAACCAAGGCAGTGTCCACCTCCCACAACCCCGTCAAAACTGAGAAGGCAGCCCTGACGTTCTCTGGATTGCCTTCAGAGTCACTCTTCCCTTGTTTTGAAGAATAGTGCCTGTTCCCAGATGAATAGCTCTACGGCTTGTTCCCCCTCTGTCCCTTTCGGTTCACACTGGCAGTGTTTCCGCTCATGGAATCCCTTAATCTCCTTATCAAGTGAGAGTCCTGCCACACCCTTGACGTTCTCTTCCAAACACGCTCTCTCAGTTTTCGCAAAGTGGACAGTCTAAGAATTTTTAAGTTCTGGTTTCTTTTTGCTTAAAAATTTCTTCTTCAGGGGCCGGCCCCACGGCCGAGTGGTTAATTTCGCGCACTCTGCTTAGGCAGCCCAGGGTTTCGCTGGTTTGGATCCTGGCGCGGACGTGGCACCGCTCATCAAGCCATGCTGAGGCCGCATCCCACATGCCACAACCAGAGACACTCACGACTAAAATATACAACTATGTACCGTGGTACTGTCCTTTGGGGAGAAGAAGAAGAAGAAAAAAAGGAAGACTGACAACAGTTGTTAGCTCAGGTGCCAATCTTGAAAAAAAAAATTTCATCATCAACTCATTTTTCCCTTGCGTTTTACTACAAGCAGTCAAGAGGAACCAAGTTGGCCCTTCGACAGTTTGCTTAGAAATCTCCTCGGCTAAATACTCAATTTTGTCACTCACAGTTTCTGCCTTCTGCCAAACACTAGAACACAGTTCAGCTACTTTCTTTGCCAGCTTGTAACAAAGATTGCCTCCCCCCCATACCCCAGTTTCTAGTCACATGTTCCTCATTTCCCTCGGAGACCTCACCAGATGGCCTTTAACGTCCATATTTCTACCCACAGTCTGTTTATGGTTATTCATATATTCTCTGAGATGATGGAAGCTTTTTCTCCAGCTCTCCTTTTCTCTTTCTGAACAGTGTGCCAGGCTGGGAGCTTGGTTTGAGTTGTAACTCAGTCAATCACAGGATGAGACTCTGCATCTGAGTTTTAGCAAGCTCAGCCCTGCGGCTCTGGGAGACAAGGGCCTCCTTTCGGGCACACTAGAAGCTTTCAGGTCCTTTCTGTGCTGCTTCAGCTTGGAATTCAAATCCCTGAGCTCATCCTTTTGTTTTATCACCTTGCCCAGCAAATTAGGAGCAACCAGCAAACCTCATTGTATTTGCTGGATTTCCAAAAATGTTTGAAAGAAACATAAACACTGTCACCCAGACCCTCGTAAGTGGTTGATGAGAAGTACCCAGTGGAGGTGTTTTATGGATGAATATCAGTGCTCTCCTTAGGATGAGAAATAGAGACTATAGCATCTTTGAATCTAATCGGTTTACAGAGCCACTTCCAGAAACCTCAGAGCCAATTCAGAAAAGTCATTCTTAAAATTCTGTTCCCCCAGAACCATTCTTGGTGCCAAAATCTGTATTAGTCTGGGCTCTCCAGAGAAACAGAATATATATATAGAATATATGTGTCTGTATATTTAGATGGAAAGAGACAGATAGAGAGACTCACTGTTAGAAGTTGGCTCACGCGATTACGGAAGCTGAGAATTCCAAGGTCTGCAGCTGGCAAGCTGGCGACCCAGGAGAGCTGAGGCTATAGTTCCAGTCTGAGTGCAAAGGCCTGAGAAGCAGGAGAGCCGATGGTGTAAATTCTAGTTCAAGGGCAGGAGAAGACCGATGTCCCAGCCTGAAGATAGGCAGAGAGAGAGAGAGAGAGACAAAGAGAGAGAGAGAGTTCTTCCTTAGTTGGGTTTTTATTCTCTTCTGGCCTTCAGTGGGTTGGATGCAGCCCACCCTCACTGGGGAGGGCAATCTGCTTTACTCAGTCTACTGATTCAAATGTTATCTCATCTAGAAACTTCCTCACAGACAAACCCAGAAACAATGTTTAACCAGATACCTGGGCACCCCGTGGCCCAGTCAATTGGCAAATAAAATCAACTATCACATTCGCCAATAAGGGAGTATCTCCTGATAGCTGGGCTACACCAAGAGCACAGTATGAGAGGGAGGGAGGCTGCTGCTCCAAGAGCTGTCCACGTGTGTCGTCCACGTGAGAGGTGGGGCAGCTGGGGCTGGGCCCACGTGCGCCCTGTGAGGAACCAGCTCAGATCTGACAGCAAGGAAGAAAAACTTCATCAGTGACTCCTGATTTCAGGAAAGCAACTTGATGCTCTTGTGGAAAGTGATGTTGTTTGTAGTTGTTTACTAAAGGTTAGGGCGAGTCTGAGGAGAGACCTCATTCTCCAACTCTGCTCTGAAATGACTCACAGGGCTGACGCCAGACCTTTAGAAGGTTGACTCTAGCCAAGAGTGGAGAAAGACTCATTTTGGTCATTCAAAACCATTGAGTTCATTGAGTCAAGAACCAAACAAAACACACACACACACATGCACACACACACATACACCTATTTCCCTTAATCAGTCCACACGTGCGCAGATTCTGAACCAAACAGAAAACTTGTGGAGTTGTCTATTGTTCAGTTGTCAAAACAAGATTCTCATTGTCTATCTATCTTTCAATGGGATTGTTCTTTTTGTAATTGCTTTCTCATCAGATGACTTTCACGTCCATTATAAAACCCTATTTCAAAGTGTTGCAACCCGTCAGCTTTTTGGAGGTGGTGGTGATTAAAATTTTTATTGAATGATAACATGCTCGAAAGAGCGCACAAATCATAAGATTAGCTTGATGAATTTGCATAAAGTGATTACATCTGTCTAACCACCACCCAATTTAAGACATAGACCATTACTTTAGCCCCCTTCTAATTCTTAAAACCCCAAAGGTAAACCTATCAGTTAGTTTTGCCTAAATTTGCACTTTACATAAATAATACAATAATAGATAAATAAATAAAATGTAGAATATACAATACGCAATTTCTTGTGTCTTTCATCTTTCAATCTATAGTCTACACAATGTCAGATTTATTTGTGTTGTTGAAGGCAGCAGTAGTTTTTACATTTTCATTGCTATATAGTATTCCATTGTATGAGTACGCTAAAGTTACTTATTCATTGTGTTATTGTTGGACACAGGTTATTTGCAGTTTTTGGAAATTATGAATAGTGCTACTGTGAATATTATAATGCATCTATTTTGGTGGGTACCTGTATGTGTTTCTGCTAGGTATATATCTAGGAGTGGAATTCCTAGGTCATAGTGTACGGATATATTTAGCTTGAGACACTGACAGTTTTCCGAATGGTTGTAACAATTTATACCTGCACCAGCTATGTGTAAGAGTTCCAGTTTCTCTACATCCTACCATTTGGTATTGTTATTCTTTTTAATTTTAATCAATTTAGTGATATGTTATTGAGTTTTTGATCTACATTTCTCTGATGGTTAACGAGGCTGATCACCTTTTCGTATGTGTATTGACAATTTGAATATTCTCTTGTGAAATGGGTTGTGTTGTCTGTGTTTAATTGGTTTAAGAAGATGCTCCATGGAACCAAACTTTGATCATGTCCAACATGGCGTTTTTGTAATTGAATATATTCATTCTCTAGGTGGTAGAAATCTGATCTCCAGCTGTGACCCCAGTAGTCAAGTATGTCTGGATAATTACTCTGATCTTAAATGAATGGATTATTATTTACATAATAGTGTTGTTCTCACCAGGTTCTGTCAGTTTACTCAAATAAGGATTCTTAGTGGCAGCCAAGGGCTCATTTTTGACATAAGTTGGTTGCTAGGATTTTGCGGAAACATGGGCAGTGGCCCGGTAATTTGTTGTGGCAACATCAGCTGTTATCAGCTGAACACTGTCCCTCCTCCCAAGTCCACATGTTGAAGCCCTAGACCCCAGTGCCTCGAACGGGGCTGTGTTCGGGGATGAGGCCGTTAAGGGGGTAATGTGGGTAAAATGGGGTCATTAGCGTGGGCCCTAATCCAGTACATCTGGGGTCCTTCGAAGAAGAGGAGAGTTGGACACAGACACGCACAGACAGAAGACCCTCTGAAGACACAGGATGACAACCATCTGTAAACCAGGGAGAGACAGCTTGGAAGACACGAACCCTGACAACACTTTGATCTTGAACTTCTAATCTCCAGAACTGTGAGAAGATAGATTTCTGTTGTGTAAGCCCCTCAGCGTGTGGTACTTCGTAATGGTAGCCCTAGCAAACTAATGCCCTGACCAAACTGAGAATCGGAAACCGATGGCCAGGTGGCCATGAATGATTGTTCTTCACTCACGTAGATAAGCAATATATTGTCTATAGTCTGCATATAGACTCCCACTGGGTTCCTTACAGATAACATCTCTGACGCTTGGGTCACCATGGTAACGGGGGCTTAAGTTATTTTTCAGGAGCTGAGGGTCAACTCTTTGTCCACTTCAGGCTGGTTGGGGCCACGACTCATCAACTGGGCCTGCGTGATTGCCCGATAGCTGACCCTTTGACATCCAGGGGCTGAAAACTCCACCCTCAGTTCATGCTAACGCCACGATTTTGTGAACACGTGTCCTGTGAAGAGCTGTGAAGCTAGAGTAGGCTTGCCCAGATCATCTGTTAGCTCACTTATCCTCACCTCCGATCATCTATTCCCACGCTTCATATTACCCTGCCCCCTTATCCCGTAAATATCCCTAATCCTCATTTTGGAGGAGATGGATTTGAGACTTGTTCTCCCGTCTCCACACCTGACTGCTTTGTGAATGAACCCTTTCTCTGCTGCAAACTCGTCATCTCGTGATTGGCATACTGTGTGGTGGGCAGAAGGAGCCTGGTTCGGTAGCAAATTCATCCCAGGGAATCAAAACCACTGAACCTTGGAGTTGGAAGGTCTGGTTCAACGTCTTTGATGAATAAAACATTTGGGCTCCATTCTTCCAGGGATGGGGCACTTTTGATCCTCCAAAGAAGTCCCGGGCAGAGATATCCCATTTGACCCTCTAACTACCGAGACAACATCCTGTCTGTGGCTACGTGGTTTTCTCATATTTAATATAATCTGCTGTTCCCTTTTCTTTTTTTGCTTTCTTTTTGGAGGCTTTCCTACTACTTTCAAAAGCCAGAGCACAAAATCGCTTCTCAAGTTGGGCCACTTAAAGCTGCCCAGCTGGAGAGCAATAACAGTATTCCTCCCAACTGTGCTCAGCCACTTTCTATCGGTATGTGAAGCTTCTAAGCACAGTGTGCTGTGGCAAGTTACATTATGGTTCATTCAATTCAACCACCGTGTTTTGTGTGCCAGGCACTGTATGGTAGGCGAGGGATGCAAAGAAGAATGGGACGCTAAGCCCACCCTAATGGGGGGAAATTGCTGAAATATTGCAAGGTAATCTGGTGACATTAAGTGGGAAGTGATACAACACGGGACCTGGAATTACTTAGCAAGTGACTTCCAGGAATCACTTGGTGATGGATGTTGAGAGACGATCTTCTTTTGCCAAAAAATACCTGTGTACACTTGCCTGTGTGGCCTCTGGAGCCCCAAAGTATCTGCCTTCTGAAAACACACTAGGACAAGAGAGAAGCCTGGAGAAAGATAAATGCCAAATCTTCCCATGGAACCAGGATCCCTCTGGTTCTTTCTGGATCACTCCAACTTTTGTAACTTAAGGTCTCTCCAATGTCTTGGGCACTTAGCATGGCACAAAAGAGCACATTATTTGCTCCCAATGCACTCATGCTACAACTTAAAGAAAAGGGGAAACAGCTCAAATGGAGACCTGGGAAGAGGCAAGGGCTGTGCTGGAAGCTGGGGGACGTGGGAGGCAGGGCCCTGAGGGTACGTGCGTTGTGCACAGCCGGGAACACGCAGGAGCGAGGAGGCAACCTGTAATTTTTTTTATTTTAGTTTGGAAAAAGAATGAGGAGCTATTTCTTGGTTTGTGAGCTTTGCTATCGTTTGAATTTGCCCTCAGAGGGCTGGTGATGTGGGTGGATGGTATTGTTCGATTGTAAAATGGGGCAGCAGTTGGTGAGCGGTTAATTTAAGGGCGAATCATCGGTCTGACAGAACGACCCATGTGTGCTCTCCCATATGCGTGGGGGAAGGGAGCCAGCAGTGCATCTACTGTGTGAACTGACTCTGTGTACCAGGGTTAGTAGCTCCATTTTGCAGAAGACAGGTTTAGAGAGGTTAAAGCAACTCAACCAAAGTGAAACCGAGGGCAGAGTTGGGATTCAAATTTAGCTTAGGCCATGCACCTCCCACCAAAGAATGGGTTTTATTTCATTTATTATTATTACTTTTTAATGCCAAAAAGAAGAGATTCAACGGTGTCCGTGTGAGGAAGGAAGGAAGTGTACCGGGTCCCACTGTGGGGTCTGTGACTGCGCCCGGATTTCCTCGGGTCAGTCCCCCAGAGCCACTCCTTTCTGATGTGGCTGCAGGTCAGCATGGTGTCCTGGTCCACTGAGCCCTGCAGCAGAAGACCATGCTGGACAGCCTTCAGGATGCGGGCCCCAGGGTCGCTGATAGGCTGTCAGGCCCTTATGGAAGCTTTCCTCAGGCTGGGGAAGGGCACGCAGAGAGACCATTGGCCTAGAATGACCATTATTAGAGGACTATGCACACAGGGGTATGAAAATGACTGTTTCTGAGACAGTTTCAAAGCAGTGGGATCTGCTTTTCAAGTATTAACTAATGCCTTCTTCCCCCGAGTGTCCCCATTACCACACGCCCCTTCCCCCTGCTGCCTGATTTGGGAAACGGCCAGGGCACCTCTACTCATCACCAGGGAATGAATGAGGCAGCAGCAAGAGAGAAACTAGGAGCCTCTTTCCCCTCGGCTTTTAAGTTTCAAAAGAGTAGGCTCTTAGAGTGACATACAAAGGTAAATTGAGGGGCTGGCCCCGTGGCCGAGTGGTTAAGTTTGCGCGCTCCGCTGCAGGCGGCCCAGTGTTTCGTTAGTTCGAATCCTGGGCGCGGACATGGCACTGCTCATCAGACCACGCTGAGGCAGCGTCCCACATGCCACAACTAGAAGAACCCACAACGAAGAATACACAGCTATGAACCGGGGGGCTTTGGGGATAAAAAGGAAAAAATAAAATCTTAAAAAAAAAAAAAAAGGTAAATTGAAACCACTTTTGTGCATCTTAGATGATAAAAAGAATTTGGGACAATGCGAATATATGAGAACAAAGCTTTCCTCCCCTTCTTTCCAGTAGAAAAAACTTGCTAGACCAAGGGAGTGTGGGGAAAGACAGAGAGGAAATGTAAAGGGAGAGAGGTTTATAAGGTTCTAGATGAGAGCATGGGGCCCTAGTGGACCCCAAGTGGATGCGTACCATCTGCACTCAAAGATCACTAGCCTCCCTGGAGCCAGCACCATCAATGACCAGCATCCAGGGCCCATGTGGGAAGTCAGAAGCACCTGACGATGCCTGTGATAGAACACCGTAATCATACTTCCCATTGGCTTCTGCTGAGGACCTCGTTTTGACAGTGTTCACAATTCATTTTGACAGTCCAGCAGGAGTGTCACATATTTGAGCTCTGAGTCTTTTCTCAGACTCCATTTGACTTAACCCACATGTAAAATCTCTGCTCCCATTTTCCCCAGAGGAGTGGGACCGACACTTAGAGAGGGTCGTGTGGAGGGAGTGGGAGCCACTCTTTCGGATCTGGATGAGCTGAGAGGAAGCACTTCCAAGTCGAAGTTAGGCCTCGCTCCCACGCCCCATGTCATCAGCCTCAGTGCGCGGGAGTTCTCAGAGGCACTTTCTCAGGAGGCAGGAACACACAGACGTCCACCTTGCAGAGACACAGGCTTATTCATTCCTGCGGCCCTCACAGGGCCAGCAGAAGCCTGCTGCTAAAGCTGGCTTTCTGGCACAAGCGTTTCAGTGTTTTATGTACTTAAAATTCCATCTGCGCAGGTTCAGACATGACCCGAGTGCTTAGCAATTCAGGTTCAGCTCAGCCCTCCCAGGGCTTGGGTTTGGAAGAACGAAGCATTCCTCCGTCTCCCTCACGTACCCGCCCTGCTGAGCGAGCAGCTCCCTCTGCCCCTGACCACGCGGTGTAGGACTTGTTGAGAAACTGGGGTGACTTCATTATCCCCACTTAGCACGTACCGAGAATGAGTCGGGAGATGCTGTAGGAGCCCTGGTGGCCTCGATAAAGACGGAAGCCCTCTCGGAGAGGGTGAGCCGGGCTTGCCGGAACTGCATGAATACTGGTGACAACCCAGGAATAGAGTCAAAGCTGGTGACCTTCCGGAAACCCAGGACAAAATATCAGCTTCCCTTGTTGTGGGCTGACATCCTAGAATTCAAAGCAACTGGGTAATAAATGGAGGGATGTGCGGGGAACTGGAGATGCTCCACCCACGTCCCCATTCAAGAGAGGACCTGCTGCCCATGCTGCGGGGGGTGTCGTCAGCAGACAGCCCTCCGCTCAGCCTTTCTGGGCCTGCCTCTGCTGCAGACGGCCACCGAACCCAGGAGCACGCCTAGAGGGTGGGCTGCAGCCACTGATGATCAAGGACAGAAAGGCCGTCTCAGCCTGCAACGACGTTGACACCAGCTACCTGGAGTTGGGCCAAACTCCACAGGTTAAGGGCATGGTTTCCCACAGGCTGCTCCCACTTCAGATACTAGCCATAAATTTGGGGTCCCCAGGCCTCCTTGACTTCTGACCAGCTGGCTACAAATTTTGGGATTCCCACTAACCTCTCAGGTTTGATAATTTGCTAGAAAAACTCACAGAACTCAGGAAAACTCAGCACTTATGATTACAGTTTTATTATAGCAAAAAGAGGACAAATCAGGACCATCGACAGGGAAAGGCATATAGGGCGAGGTCCAGGAGGGTGCTATATGTGAAATTTCCTTCTCTTTAGGACATGTAATTCTGTAGATCATGAATGCATGACAAAGCACAGAGCCAACTAGGGAAGCTCACCCCAGCTTCTATCTCCATAATTTCTACTGGGGCTTCAGTATGCAGGCCTGATTGGTTGAATCATTGGCCATGTAACAATCTCCAGTTAGCTTCTGCTCCCCCAAGGTCAGGCTGATATCCTGTAGCTCAAAGCCCCAACCCCCTAATGACATGGTTGGTCTTTCTGGTGTGATCAGTCTCCATCCTCAGTCGTCTGCTTAGCAGGAATGATCAGGTGTGGTCCAGGGGCCCACTGTGAATAACAAAGACACTCCTATCACTGGAGAAATTCTGAGGGTCTAGAGGTTTCCTCCCAGGAGCCAGGGACAAAAACCAGCCAGATTCTTTACTATACACAACCCAATGCAGGACAACTCTGATGGGCCATTTTGCTATAGAATCCTCATGCAGGTGGCTGAGGCCATTTCTTTCCAATCCTTTCACAGGTATGAATCCCCAGGGCATTCTCTATAAATCGTCCTAAGCACTAAATTCTGTGTCAGAGTCAGCTTCTGGGAGAACCTAAACCGTGGCATTTGGCTCTAGGAGTGGCCCAAGAAAGCAGGTGATAAGATGGAATATTGGAATTAGATCACATGCTACCCAGCTGTTATCTGATGTGTTATCTGAGGACAAGGACAATGCAGAACGGAGAGGGGAGAGGGGCAGGATGGGCATCAGTGGCACCTCCGAGCCCATCGGAAGCATCTGCCAGAGACTCTTATGTTGGTGAGAGGAAACTGGCATATCTTCAGGAGGGGAAATCAGCTCACATCTGGACCTCGCATATCTGAGTGTGGCTCGAGGTGGAGTCTGTTGCTTGGGTGATGCCTAAAACAGCTTGAGAAACTGCAAAGGAGCCTCACTCCTGCGGCAGTTGTCCACGGGTCCACACCCGAGTCTCCTGCTCCTAAGAGCACTGAGATAAAGTCTCCATGACGCTTTACAGTGTCAACACAAATAGTCCATAACCAACCTATAAATCAAAATGGGGGGAGTTTACTATGAGCCGGAGTGAGGACTATAACCCCGGAAGGCCTTAGAAGGCATTCCAGAGAAGCATGGTTTTCAGTACTGTCTTTTTTTTTTTTAAAGATTTTATTTTTCCTTTTTCTCCCCAAAGCCCCCTGGTACATAGTTGTATATTTTAGTCATGGGTCCTTCTAGTTGTGGCATGTGGGATGCCGCCTCAGCGTGGCGTGATGAGCGGTGCCACGTCTGCGCCCAGGATCCGAACCCGCGAAACCCTGGGCCACCAAAGCTGAGCGCGTGAACTTAACCACTTGGCCACGGGGCTGGCCCCTCAGTTCAGTCTTATATCTTTTTAGAACGAAGAAGATACATTAAACACACCCAGGATACATTTTCAAAGAGATAGTTGCAAATTAGCAGGTCAACATGACCATGATGCCAGGAAAGGGACTAATCCACGTGTTACCAACAGGGCGTAGGAGGGGAAGTATGCATTCTTTATCTCAAGAGAGATTTCTTACTTTTTTTTTTTTTAAGATTTTATTTTTTCCCGTTTTCTCCCCAAAGCCCTCCGGTACATAGTTGTATATTCTTTGTTGTGGGTCCTTCTAGTTGTGGCATGTGGGACGCTGCCTCAGTGTGGTCTGATGAGCAGTGCCATGTCCGCGCCCAGGATTCGAACCAACGAAACACTGGGCCGCCTGCAGCGGAGCGCGCGAACTTAACCACTCGGCCACGGGGCCAGCCCCAAGAGAGATTTCTTACTTTAATGGATAAGCAGCTGTACAATGTGTGTTTGATAGGCCATAAGTCAGGCTTTCTAGTTCAAGCTGAATCGGTTTTGAATTCGAATAGTTACCCCATATACCTCATTATGTGACAATCTCTTGTCAAGTCACCTCAAGGGCCAAGACAGGCCATTCCAAGTGGCATTAAGCCCTTTAGTGGATGAAGATGATGGTGACAGTCAAGTCTTCCTGGGAACCACTGGACAGCCAAGGAGTTCTGGAAGAGCAAAGGGACAAAGGTGAGCCCGACTTCATTTAGGGCAATCCAGAGCTCAGGGAAAGCAGGCGCTTGTTCTGGACTTCAGTCGGGAGAGAGCAGGTAAGGAGGAGGTGTTCCAGGCAGGAGGCTGTGCACAGGCAGGGACAAGTGGTGGGAAGGGCATCGATGAGGTCAGCAGAGGAGAAAGAGCAGGTAGGTGGACCAGAGCCTGGGAGAGGAGGTGCGGGAGGAGGGCAGCTGAGGGCTGAGGGGACCCTGGGGTCCTGAGCTGTGCTCATGCTGGCTCCAAAGTTCCAGGTCTGCAGGAGGCTAGCTGTGGCCTCTGCACACGCCCCTCTCCTGCCCTCTGGCTGCTGCCTCTACCTGCTGGTCCAGCTGCTCTCCAAAGAATCTCATACCTGCTTTTGTCTGGCACCTTCTCAGAGTTCTGTGGGCATCTCCTTTTTTTGAGGAAGACTGGCCCTGAGCTAACATCTGTGCCCATCTTCCTCTGTTTTATATGTGGGACGCCTGCCACAGTGTGGCTTGATGAGTGGTGCGTAGGTCTGTGCCCGGGATCCGAACTAGCAAGCCCTGGGCTGCTGAAGCTGTGCACACGAGCTTAAACACTGCACCACTGGGTCGGCCCCGTGGGAATCTCCTTGTGCCCAGGCCTTTACCTTTGCCCCTTTTCTAGGTGCTCACTCTTGCGGGAGCCACAAAACATCCTGGAGGAGTGCCATCCCAGCCCCCTCCTGCAGACATACTGTCGCCCACCCTCCAAGTTCACTTTTCCAACTGTGCAGACACATGTCAGCTTGGACCTAGGGCATCTTGAAATCAAACTCGTTTTTCTCTCTAAAATGAACCCTCAGATTCTCATTATCCCATTATTTTTTCAGCTCTCAACCTAGAAGACTTTGGCTTCTCTTTTTCGCCCCCAGTGCCTTGTAGGGGAGGAAGACATTTCCTCTACCCACTCTAGGTCCTTCTGGCCCGACTGTGAATTAAATTCATGTGAGACAGAATAACAGGAGAAAATTAAACAAAGCTTTATAACATATATACACATGGTAGAGACTCAGGCAAACTGAGCAACTCAGCAAAATGTGGGAGCTCTCCCCTTAAATACCAGCCTCAGCTACAAAGGAGGATGTTGGGGCTGGGGGGGAGCCAGTTGTAGGAGGTTACCAGAAAAGCACAGTAAACAAGGGTAAGGTTATTATGCAGATTTAAGTCCTTGCCTTCCCCATTGATAAGTTTCTAGACATAAGGTCATCCCCCTTCTTCCTGGTACAGAGAGGGAGACACCTTTACAGATGATTTCCTTTACAAATGTAAATGTCTCTTTACAAAGCATTAAATTCTACTTTCCAGAGTCTCTCTCATGTCTGCAGTTTTTAAAAGTAACCAGCTCTTGGGGTTGGCCTGGTGCACAGCGGTTAAGTTCTCGTGATCTGCTTCAGTGGCCCAGGGTTTGCCAGTTTGGATCCCAGGAGCAGACCTACGCACCACTCATCAAGCCACACTGTGGCAGGCGTCCCACATATAAAATAGGGGCAGATGGGCACAGATGTTAGCTCAGGGCCACTCTTCCTAAAAAAAAAAAAAAAAAGTAAAATAAGTAAAAGTAACCAGCTCAAAATAATCCTCATGCCAAAGAGACGTATCCTGGGGTGGCCAATTCCAGTCTCCTACAGCCTCATCCAAACTGTTAAAAAATTCTGCGCCCTCTTCTTTAGAGATTTTCCTTGGTATTTTTCATTCCCTTTTGTACCACATCCAGCAGGTCCCAGGTTACCCGCCCCAAGCACAGCGCCCCTCCCCATTCCTCATCCCCGTGCCCTGTGAGATCTGTGAGAAACTTGGGGTGCGAGCCCCAGGAATCTGTATTTCCAATAACCTTCCGGGTAATTAGTTTGCCTCGCACTGAGGTCAGCACAGAAAGCCTGTGCAGAGGGAACCCCGGGACACATTCAGGGTAGATCAGGTTATGCTCTTGTGACAAATCAATCCTGAAATCCCAGTGACTTAACATAAAACATATTTATTTGTTGCTCACACAAATTCTAATATGGGTAGGGCAGCCGCCTCCTTTTTATAGCTACAGTATCTGGAACATGTGGTCCCCAAGATGCTGAGACCAGGAAGGAAGGAGTTGAAGGGATGTTTCTGAGGGCCAGGCCCGGTATTGGTTACACGATCCCACACTGAGCTGCAAGGGAGGCTAGGAAGTGCCTGTGAAGGTCCCAGGAAGAGGGAAGTCTTTGCAGCAGCCAGGCTCCAGGGCTCATCTGGAGCCCTGTTTTCACAAGTGTCCTGCAATGCTCTCTATCACTCGCACTGACTTGAATCAGTCCTTGGTTCTTAGTGCTGCGAGAGCTGGACCCAGCATTCTCCTCTGGCAGCACGAGGCCCAACTGCACCCCCTTCATTCTTCTTATTAGGGTGATCTCCTGGTTCTCTTCCAGGTATATTCCAGGTTTTTCCTGTCGAGTTTCCTGGAATTTCCACTTGAGGAAAGAATAGAACTTTCTAGGAGTTCCCTGAAGGAAGATCGTCCTATACTCACTTCACCTTTCAAAGATGAATTGAGACAAAACTAAGAAGGGCTTAGGAATGTGGACCAAATGTTGAGGCATAAACAACTATTTCTGAACTGCTTTCTCCACCTTGGCTGCTAAAGTAAAACCAAAGCTTTTGGAGACTTTGGCTCAAGTCTGTAAATATCCAGAATACTTCCTCGTGCTCCCCAGGTGAGGCAGCGCGACACGGCGGTGTCGAGCGGGGGGTCTGGAAATAGGCTGCCTGGGTTTGAATGGCAGCCCTTTCTTTCTGGTGGCGAGTCTTGGGCAAGTTACTTCACCTCGCTGAGCCTCAGGGTTCTCATCTGTAAAAAGAGGAAAACATTCACATCCATACCTCTCTCCTTGATGCGATGACTATGGAGCACAATGGTCACTGTACTGGCTCATCCTGCGGCAATAAAGGGAGGCTCTAACTGATGTTGCTAGAAAACACTTATCTACCCTGAAACGTGAACATCTTAACTTTGATTTTTGATAGATAATCTGTAAATGTCTATTCAACAACAAATTTAGGACACTCATCATAAAAAATGTACTCTGTACATTCTTATGGAAATTCTGTGACAAAGGAATATGTTTACTGTGGATGAGAATGGGGCTGCCCGCCAACCGTGAGTGGCAACGCTGATGTCCCTGCTTACTGCCAACAGTCTGCATTTGTCAACTGGCAGTGATTTTGTGACACTGTCCAAGGCCTGCCTGAAGCGCCTGTGTGGGGACTCTTCCTTAGATGGTTCCCGTCAGCCATGGCTCTGCTCTTGCTTGACTTGGTGCGCAGCCTTGGAGAAACAGGGGCACAGTCTGGGGATCGAGTCATTGCTGCTGTGCCCGTAGGCTTTTTTCCTTTCTTCTCTTTGAGACCCCAGGTGCTGGGAACAGCAGGAGAAGGTGAAATTAAGAAAGTTAAGGGTGGTGGGTGCCAGATCTGCCAAGTGCCTTGCTTGACGGCGGGCGGGGTCTCCGCGTCCTTGCAGGGCCTGGTGGGGATTTTCCCTCAGCCTTTGTTCTCCTATAAGGTAATGTGGGCAGAGGCGGAAGTGGGGGTGTCACCTGTGAGCCATAACAAAAGAAAACTGGAGCTTGGGGACAGCAACAGGGAGGATCTTGGAATAAATTTTTGCCATAAAATAAAGAAAATACGGGCCGAATTATTTCCCCTCTGAGGGCTAGGATTGAACACGCTGTGTAGAGACTGCTTCTGATGGGCCCACAAAATAACGTGAGCACACCTTTTGGATCATTAGCTGCACATTTTTTCTCTTAAATTTGTTGTTGCTGTCGTTAATCAAAGGTGTTTGAAGACTTTGTTAATTTACTTTCCAGTTCTTGAACTCACATTTCTTAATATTTTAAAACTAAAGTTAGCCTAGGACAGGTGTGCATTCAGGAATATCAGAATTTACAAGCTTAGTTCAACTTCCCGTAATTCCAAATAACTACGACATATATCTTCTCCTTTCAGTTCTGCTTCCCTCTTCATTCTGATTATTCCAAGTTATGCAAATTAAGCTAGAGAAGAGATTTAATTTAATCAACGGTGGGTTTGCTCACACCGATTTGAATATTAGCTGTTGTTTATATGTAAATGATTAGCGAGAAGGAAGCTTGTTGTTGTGCCCTGTGACCGGCTCCCCAGCCATTCTTGCCGGCTCACCTTGTGCGGGATCTCAAGGTCAGGCTCACCGTCAGCTTGGTTGTGGGAGGTCGTCTGTGGGCCCTGGAGGTAGACACTCCACTGCCAGGCCTGTGCTTGGGTGATTCTAAAAGACGACTTTTTTTTTTCTCTAGGTATTGTCAGAAAGACCTCCATCTTGTCTGTGATTTATGATTTATGAGAGAGAAAGAGGGACGGAGAGAGACGGATTGTTTTCCTTTACCAAGAATTCTCTATTCACTCAAATGAAGTGGCATTCTTTGCATTCCAGGCCAGGGAAGGTGGCTAAGGTATCCATCCCCTGAGGAAAAATAGGACACCAGGCTATTTGGAGCTGTTAGCAATCTAGGAGGAGAGAGAAACTCTTTCTCCAAATCGCACAAAGGGTCAAGAACAGAGAAATCAGCAGCACAGAGTTCTCAGCCAGCAGGGAGCAGAGGACAAACTAAGAAAGGTTTTTCAGGGGCCACCAGGCCAGCTGACCACAAACAAAATACTCATCTCTTTGAAGGGCTAACGTTGCTCTCCAGTGGGGAGGAAAAAGAAAGGAGAGGAGACTACAGGTTATAGGCAGGTTATCCGTTTGTCTTGAAGGTGCCAGGCAAGATCCCAGGACAGATGTTTTGTTTCAGAAAGCCAGAGATGTGTTCTGCAGCGGAAAGCTGACCAAATCCTAGAACTGATTTTTCTTCCTCTTCTTTTTCTTTCCCCTAAACTGGGTCAGGGAGAGAGTTTCGTGTTTGTCTTGCTGTTGTTAGGCTGCCAACTCAGGAGCAAGGCCACTGGCTGAAACTTCGAGCTCAACAATTAGCGTTAAATACAGGCAGCTGGCTGGGTTTTGATTAAAAGCCACAATCAAGAAATCTGGCAATCTGGAATATCACGACGGCTGAAGCTCTTTTTTTTAACCCCATTTGCACAATTGCTAGTCTTTTGGGGCCTTTTCCTTTACTGTCACTGTAGTTCTTCCTGTTTATAAAATTGGCAGAAATCCCCCAAAGTCTGCTCGGCCCCCTGGGGCCTGCCGCGGGGAGGTGTGTCGCTGTCCACGTGCTTCATGGTTTCTGCTCTATTTGATGAAAACGAACACTGAAGCCATGGATCAATTTGTTAGCACAATGTTTAATTACTTTTTTTTCTACTCAATTAATTGTTCATAAATGGGAAAACAAAACCGACTCGGATCAACACCTTTCCGTGGCAGGGCCGTTCTGGAGGCTGTATTTTGTTGCTTCTAGCGCCACCTTGTGGAGGACTGCATGTAGAATCTGGAGTCAAGGATGGATTCATTTGGAAAGTGTAGTATATTGTCCTTGTAACTTTGGACTTCTTGGTTATAAAATCTGAGTGTAACGACGACACTTAGTTTCCCTTAGGGAAACATTTCAGAAAATACCCTATAATAGGAAAAACTAATTGTGGTGAGTATGGAGATTTATGCACCACTATGAAATATATGAAGAAAATCCAGATTTTGTAATTTACATAAATCGTCTGCATTTCCTCGTAAGTCCTCAAGGTTGGAGGTGCGGAAAAACCCAGGCAGAGCCTAACTTTTCCGACTGTCTCAGTATTTCAGATTTCTTCTCCCTGCTAACACCTGGATGGCACCTGGCTGTATGAGAGAACTGATGTGACCTTGGGGCGGTGAGGAGAGAGACCTTGGGTCTCTGGGCACTGGCCCCACATCTTCTGGCTGCAGATGGGCTGAGCCATTCTCTGGGCCTCTCTCTGTGGAGTCCGCTGTGTGCCACTGGTCTCTTCTGGCTTTCTGGTTGTCATGTTGGGGATGGGTCATGAGTCCCCATGCTCCACAGATCCCAAAGCCCCTGCTTTGTGACCGTGAGCTGGCACAGGCCCTCTCATAACTTTTGGATCTGTCTACTGAGGAAGAGACAAATTTCTGGATCCCCTGCAGACCGTGCATGGGCTCTGGGGCACCAGTAACATGTTCTCAGGCTATCTATGTAGACATCTCATCCACCATTGCTGGTCTTGCCATGTTGGATATGGTGCCACCCCAATGACCACTCCCCGAAGACTTGCTTGAGAGTTGTCAGGGTTCCCACATCTATCTGCCCGAAGGTGGGAGTGAAGCTCAGATATTGGGAACACTGGCGATCGACCCCTTCTCTCCATCTTTTCTCTCTTCCTTTCTCTGTTCCGTCAAGGCTAGAAGTTCTTCTCCTTTCTGCATATCAGGGATTTCCCCTTCATCACTTCTTGCGCTCTCTATTCTATGACTTACAGCAAAGCTGTGGAATCAATTTTGCCAAGCCCGACTTAGATATTCACAGAATTGTCAAAACTATAATCTTTCTCGGAACTCAGAAATTCAATTTTTATAGTCAAAGCCAAAAATTAACTCTTTCTCTTTGAGCACTTTTGAAATAATTATTCTGATTCATCTTAGAGGCAAATGGATGCTTCTGGCAGAATGGGGAGAGAGCATGTACTTGAAAATGCAAATTGAAAAGCCCATCAATGTCTTTCAACGAAATATTATCTTCATATCATTGTTATTATTAATTCTAAAAATGCAAACATCTCATAGTTTGGATGAAAACTTGGAAAGCAAAGCGCAGCATCTATGTTAATTTGTCTCAATGTTTCTCCCCTGACTCAACTAAAGCCAGGTCATTTGGTGTTTGGTTTTGCATTGACAGTCTCCTTAGGAAAAGGCAGAAGCAAGGAGACAGGAGAAACTGGTGCATTTTAATAGGGACCCAGCTGCCCATTGCAAAGAGGAGAGTCCTCACATCGGCCATCTGCTCGCCGATCCAGTCCCTACACAGAGGCAATGTTAGCCCCTTCTAAACAAAATCACCGTTATTATTTATTCCTTTCAAAAACCGTCAAGGTTCCCCTGTGGATATAGATTGAAGTTCAAACTTTCAAAGTCCCTTATAGTACAACTCGCTTTCCCTGTCCAGACTGACCCCCTCCACCCTCTAGTAGACGGCTCGTAGGCAGACGACAGTTTCTCATCTGTCAGCCTGACACGCTCTGCCCCTTTCCACTCCCCCGCTCTGAACATCTGGTCCTTTCTTTTCATGCTATTTAGGTTTAATTCATTCTTCCAGGCCCAATTCAAATCCCTTCTTGTCTGTGAAACGTTCCCTAACCGGTCAATCTCTTCCTCCTTTGCATTGCTTCAGGCCAGTGGTTCTTAACCTGGAAGGAGCGCCGAATTACCCGGCAAACATTTTCCGTGCATGTTCTAGCCTCAGACTCAGATTCTAATTCGCTTGTTCTGGGATTAGATCCGTGTGGTTGTGAGAATATCGCTGGTTGAGCATCAGGGCTGAAGTTTAAGGTCTGCCCTCTTCTGATCCGTTCTGTTGGTGCGTACCGCCTGTTGCTTCGTCCTGTCAGTTACCCCTTTGCGTGTAACGAGACATCTGGGCAGGGTCTGATGGCCAAGTGTCAGACTCTCAGGGCTGATGGTCCACACGTTCCCCCCAGAGTCCTCTGTGTGTCCTGGACACAGCAGCCTCTGGTTGTGCGTGGAATGCTCCAGGAATGCCAGGATGTTAAGGGACACTAAAGTTCCCACACACTTTCCTCGATTTACACTGTGGACAACGTCGGTGCTTTTCCTACCATTTTGGACATAGGGGTCCCCTGGTGGTCTGGAGGATAAAACAACCAAAGTCCCAAAAGAAACATCACCACAGGGAGGAAGAAGCAGTGATTCAGTGACTGCAAATTTATGAAATACCTGTTATGTGCTGGACAGCGCGTTGGAGGAACGCGACAGCGGACAGAAGCTCTCCGCCTCCGTTCACTGGGGCGCCAGAGGGGCCTTCAGCCTCCAGTGACGATTTCCTCACTCGCTCTCCTTCCAGGCTCTGGTAGTGGTTTCTTTAAGGCTCTTCTGGTCCCTGCCTGCCACTCAGTCCCAGAGCCAAAGCTGTATATTTTAGGTTTTTGTTGCAATATCTCACTTCAAGATATCAAGTTCTGTTTGAGTTTTCTATCACTGCAGAATAAATCCTGAACAAAATAAACCCTAAAACTTCGTGCCTTGAAATAACAGCGATCTAATTATTTCTCATAAGTCTGTGGGTTGAATGGACTCAGCTGGGTGAGTCTTCTGCTCCATGTGACGTCAGCTGGGGCTGCAGTCAGCTGAGGGCTGGACTTGGGTGGAAAACCCGGGAGTGCTTACTTGCACATCTGGCAGCTGGTGCTGGTGCTGGCTGCAAACTCAGCTAGGCCTGTTGACCAAGGACCTCAGTTGTCTTCCATATGGGCCTCGGCACATAGCTCCTCAGGCTTCCTTAAAATTTGGTGCCTGGGTCCCAAGAATGAGTGTTCTGAGAGGAAGGAGGTAGAAACTGCCAGCTTAAGGTCTGGGTTTGGAATTCACCTCTGGTATATTTTATCAGTCAGAGCAAGGGGCCAGCCCAGATTCCGAGGGAGGAAATAAATGCCTCTCAGTGGAGAAGTGACATTCATGTACGGGCAGGGGAGACCGGACGGCATGCTGGTCGTCTCTGGAGACTGCCACAGCTGGGGGTAGTAATGACTGCCGCTTGCAATAAGGAATTACGTTGAACCAGGCTCTACTTTCCTTCTGTGGAGGAGACAGACCTCACATTTCTGGAGCTTCCCATCATTGTTCCTTCTGATTCATCCTGCACACTGAAGGCGTCTTAATGCTTACTATTCAAACAATTGATATTTTGCTCTCTGTATACTCGAAATCCAGTATAAGAAAAATGCATCGATGCTTTCTTCTGTTGGGCAGTAATTTTTGGTAAAAAGTTGGAAAAATAGGAATTGAAGCATGCAGCAGTGTCTTTAGCAGAGATGTGCGATACAGAGTCACCGCAGCATGCCTTTTTTGTAAATATGATTTTGTAAATTGTTGTGAATTCTCTGGCTGAGCACGACCTGGGCAATGGCATCCTGAGACGTGGAGCCCTCCCTCCCTAAAGAGAGCAGAGGGAGACTTTCCCCCACTCATTTTGTTTCAGTGTATTTTTTTTTAAAATACAGATTAACTTGCTATAAAGATTCAAACAGTTCAGAATGACGTAAAATAGAAAAAACTCCCTCTGCTCGTGCCCCACCTCCTTCAAACAGTCAGCACCGCTCTTCAGACACAATCAGTGGACCCTGGTGTCAGAGCTTCCGGTGGGTGCCATGGGAAATAAATCTAATGTATTTATACTTATCTTTCTTGATTGGTAAATTTAAGCAGTATTTATCGTGTCCTCACTAGAAAGCAGTCGTTCCCAAATTTTAGTATGCATCAGACACACCTTGAGAGTTTCTTAAAACACCCCCAGAGCTTCTGATTCAGCAGGTCTAGGGCAGGCCCTGAGAACTTGCTAGAAATGCAGTGGTTTTCCTGATGCTTTTGTCTGGGACTGTATTCTGAGAACCACTGTCATGAAGAAAAAAATTCTTTGTTTTTTGCCTTACACTGCATCCTCTTCTCCTCTCACTTGTCTGTTGATTTTTCTTAATTATGTATATTTTAATTCTGATATTTATCTTTGAGTCACGTGAAAACATACATGTTTATTTCTTGATTGGTCATCTTTAGGCAGCATCCATTGACAGCCACAGCTACAAGCGGTGAGGAAATATGAGAATTATTTCTGCTTTACCATTTTGTTACTATTAAAATTGATGTCTTTTGGGAAAATTGCATTTTTAACCATTTGGTGTTGTTATAGAGAGAGGCAATTTATTTTTACTTTTTGTTCTTAGATCCAGTCACCTTGGTAATCCTTTCGTAATTCTAATTTTCAACTTGTTTGTAAGATTTTGCATGTTGATACCTGCATCTCTAATTAATTCGTCGTTGCTGTCGCATAATGCTTCATCCTGATTATGCCACACGTTGATAATCCATTCTCATGTTGACGGACATTTGTAGTTCAGACAGCCTTCTCCTTCTTTGCCGTTACATAATAATGCAACAATAAAATTGTAGTGTATGTGTCCTTGTGGACATGTGTGATTTTTTTCCCCAAAATATACCAGGGAGGAACTACTGGGTTGTGAAGACTCAGATACCACTTATGCACAATTCATAGCCTGTTGGCCTGACCTGTTTTTCCAGTTATTGCCATGGCAACCAGCTTTGCGTGAGCTCCCAGTGACTTTGCACGAGGCTTCCCTCTTGTCTGTTCTGCCTGCCTCTTGCCTCCAGCCCAGGGTGGGGCAGGGGACCCTGCAAACCCAGGCGGGAACAACCGTGAAGTGTGAGGAGTTAATGTCCCTTGGGGCAAACCTTTGGCCCTGGGACACAGGAGCCAGTGGATAAACCCTCCCCTTTCTGGACTAACTGCCCTGCAGTGCAGTTTGTCTGGCCTCTTGAAGGGCGATCTCATCAGACCCAGCAGCCAGTAGCATCCCCGCTGGTGCCTCCCTCCTGCCTCGCTCTGACCACTGCTGAGAGACTGCTTGTCCTTGGAGGGTGAAGCAGAGTCTGCATGGGCCTATCGCCTGGCCTCGCGAAGCTGCTCTGAGATACCTAGCTAAGGGAGGGGAGGATCGTGAAGGGGCTGTGGGGAGACCACTCACAGCTCAGGTTTGGGGCTGAAACGACTTACACTGTGAATGCTGCGCACGGAACGTGCGGAAATCTGGGCTGCAGCTTCGGGTTCAGACTAGACGAAACTTGTGCTAGCAGAAATCCTAGTTTAGGGGTTGGTTTGGAGCAATGCAAATTGACTAGGGATTTAGTGGTATATTCTGAATCAGGAGGTTGAAATGGATGTGACTCGGGTGCCCATTATCAGCTTGGATCAGTGAGCCTTGTCAGGGCAGATGGCTCGCCCAGCCTCCACTCTGCCTCCTTTATGGTTGACTTAATTTGCTGATTGAGTGTGTTGCATTATAGTCTAGGATACGATCATTCATGGTACAAATATTTATTGACAACCTACCACTATTCTAAGTTCTCTAAAAATATTAGCTAATTTAATCCTCATAACAACACTCTGAAGTAAGAAGTACTATTACCCCATTTTATAGATGAGGAGATTGAGGCATAGAGAGGTTCAGTAACAAACTTCAGGTCGCACAGTGCTGGAGCTCTGTTTGAACCCAGGAAGTCTATACCTAGGCTGGTGCTCTTTACCACCTTACTACATGGATTCTTTTGTTTGTACCTCATCCTCCCTCCCTCTCTTCCTTCCTTCCTCCGCCTTTCCTTCCTTTTTCTTTTCATGTCAGATTTGTTGAGGTATAATTAACATATGGTTATAACATATTATGTTATATTATATTATTATGTAATTAAGATATGGTTAACTATACCGTAATCAAGATATAGACACTTTCATCACCCCAAGAAGGTCACTGTGTCTTTTCCTCCACCCCCGGCCTCTGGCAACCATGAACGGTCTCCCCCTCTGTAGTTGTGCTTTTTGGAGAGTGTCAGGTGAGCGGGATCACAGAGCACACAGCCTTTGCAACGGCTTCTCTCACTGAGCGCAAAGTGCGTGAGACACGTTAGTAGTTGTTGCTGTTTACGACTGAGGAGTATTCCATCTCATGAATGTGTAACATTTTGTTTATCCAATTACAGGTTGATGGATTATTTCCAGCGTTTGGTGATTATGAATAGGGCTGCCATAAATATTTGCCTACAGGAATGGGATTGCCGGGTCATATGACAAGCAAATATTTATAAGAAAGAGCCAAGCTGCTTTTTCACTTATACCATTTTGCATTTTCACCAGCAATGTATGATTTGCTTGTTGTTCTACATCCTTTTTAGCAATCGGTATAGTCAAATTTTTTAAAAATTTTTACTCAATCTAATAGATGAGTAGTCGTATCTCATAGTGGTTTTAATATGCATTTCCCTCACGACTAATGAAGTTGAGCGTGTTTCCATGGGCTTATTTGCTATCTCTACGTCTTCTTTGGAATGCTTTCTTGTAAATAAGATTTAATTTTCATTAGCTATATGCTTATTAATAAATATCGTTAATCCAACAGTACACATGGATGTTGACATACGACTCACATTTTTACATTTCTAATCATTGTGGAGGATGCAGAAGAGTGCAGCAGCTGGGGACGGGCCAGGGCTCAAGCTGCAGCTCAGTAACTTACTAGCCGCCTGCCCTTGGGCAAACTGTCGTGAAACTGTCACTGTTTCCTCATCTGTAATGCGAGGCTAACAAGAGTACCTCCTGCAAAGACCTACTGTGAACATAACAGGAGATGACTCCTGTGTGTACATGAAACAACGCCTGACACACAGGAAGTGCCGTGAGAGTGTTAGTTCTCAGCAGCAGCATCCTCACTACCACTTCATCAGCATCATCAACATCTGGTCTGTGACATCGACTAACACACTCTTAGGAAGTTCACTCATTTCTACCTAATTCCAGAACTGTAAAGGGATCTAGTCCAATCCCCAAATAGCACAAAAGAAAACGAGAAGGCCTGGATGGTGTATCTTGATTGCACAGCCTACATGACCAGCAATTGGGAGACTCTGCAAGTACTTCGTGCAATGCCAGTTCAAATATGGAAAATCTCAGTCATTTCCAGACCTGCTTTGGCGTCTGGAAAAGTTTAACAACTGGTTCTTCCGTTGCTCCTCCAGATTCTCCAACAGTCAATAGACTCATCCTGCCAGAACTCAGGTAGTTCTCGAAGGGCCCAGACTGACTTTTAAGACATGCTTAGAATTAAACAATTGTGTAGACCACTTGTAAACACTTTTAGGTGAACAGACATCATTTTAATCTTTGCCCTTTGTCGGTACAGCTCAATGCTGACTCTCTTTTCTGGTCGGATGTCGTGATTTTATGAGATTGTAATGGGGTTTGAGTTGGTGGAATGGATCTTTGGGAAAGTAAATTTAAACACAATTTAATTTAATGCTGTGAAATGGCTACTAGCTGCTGATGTCAGTGACCACCACAAGCCGACTTCCTGTTCTTAAATGCCACGGGATGGGGGGATATGTAATTGCTCAGTGAGTCCACTGAGGGGAGCCATTTCCATAGCAAAGATAGTGCAAACGTGAAATGGTGATTGTGTTCAGGATCCAACATCAACTTTAGAGGATAAAGATAAAATTATTTACCCACGGGGTCTTCAGAGTCCTAAAAGAACTATGATTTTATAATGACCAGACAGAACCGTGTTCAAAAAGGCAATACAAACATTTAGCTGCACTGACTTAAAATAAAAATCTGTTGAGTTTAGGTGATGATATATCTCCCTGGGGGAAGGTAAAGATTTGTTTGTTTGTTGTTTTTTTTTTTCTCTTTGCACTCCCTTCAGATATATCCAGCACCGAGCAAAAGTTAGTTGTGGGAAGGAATAGCAACAGATAATGTTTGGTGAGGCCTTGCTATGCGCTAAGCACTGACTCATTGAATTCTCACTGTGATCCTATAACGTTGGGAAGAGTTATCATCCCCATGTCATAGTTGGGGAACGAAGGCACAGAGAGGTAAGTGAGCTGCCCAAGGTCACAGAGCTGGTGAGAAGCAGGCAGTGTGTCTGCAGAAGCCACAGCCTCGGGCCTCACGGTGCTGCCTTTCCATGGGAGGGTCCATAAGCCGCAGCTGAGTGGATGACTTGCGAGTGAAGGAGAGGAGAGAGTGAGACAGCCACATAAGGCAGTTTAGATTACTGTTCCAGTGATCAGATGAGAAGTATCTTCGCTTGAGACCCGGAGAGAAAAGTCAAAGTAGACAAGTCGATCCTCCGCCCGGTGCCATGAATACAGCACAAACGTCAAAAGAAAATCAACGAAGACAAACTTGTTTTAAATATATTTTAATGTTGACAACTGTCAAACGTCCTGAAGGATAATGACGCTGGGGATGGTAGCAAAGGTTGTGACCCGGGTGGAGTGAACACCGGCATCGGAGAGGCAGCGTCGGTGAAGAACACGCTGCGTTACACAAAACGAACCTTGTCAGGGTTTCCTTTCTCTGTATTTTGTTAACATTTCCAGACTTGCATCATCTTCCTGGACTGTCTTCAAAAGTTTTTCCCCCTCTCTTTTCTTCCCGTTTTTGCAGCTGTTTTCAAATACTCTGACTTTGCCGTATTTTCTTGGCTTTGCTGATATGTGAACCCCAGTTTGCCTGGTGATAAAAGAGGTCTCACTGAGGAATCCAAAAAGTTACACGGCTCAGCCAGGCCTCCCTGACTTCAAATGACTCGGGCACACTATATCCAACACATGAAACACCAAACATGAAAGACGTAAATGAATCATTTATAACCCAAAAGAGAGGGAAAAAATCTATTAGAGACTCTTCTGTTCTGAGAAAAAATGTCTACCATGGAGGCTGAGAGATGTGGCCCGCACTCCTTGGGGAACTCATGACCCAGCTGTGTTCACTTGCAGATTATTTTCTTGGCTAAAAAAAACACATGGTAATTTAGAAAAATTGCCTTACGGAGACTCTCCGCTTTGCCAAGGGAAGTGAGAGAGCCCTGTTTTATTATCATTGTGAGTCATCTCTTTTCCTTGGTTCTGTAAAAAGATTGTTATGAACCTCATCAAATATTACTTAGGAATAAAACCAAAGTTTGCAATTCATTTATAAAACAGAAGTTAATTAATTCACATGAGTAAATGTAATTTTAACTTCAAAGCGCTGTGAAAGGCCATTTGCCATTGGAGACCTGCCTGGCGTCAGGCGTCGCTTGTCTGGGTAGAGCCCTTCTGGACCCTCTCGGGTGCTCCGTTTCAGGATGAGAAAGACGGTCAGCCTTGGAGTCACAGTCGACTGCTTGGCCTCTGGATGAAAGGTGCGAGGAAAGTGACCTGTCTTTTATCCCAGTTTGATTCAATCTCATGAAGGGCTGGAGCAGCCAGATAGGGGTCCCAGGACACCAGGAGCCCTGGAGAGTGGGGGGCAGAGCTCAGTGAGATCCCAGAGAAGGCCTGGTTTAGCCGAGAGTCATAACTGGAGAGCCCACATCTGTCAGTAAGTTCCAGAGGAATTGGGGTCTGGGAGGGTGCAAGAAGACCCCCAGAGCACACACGGGGGTTGGAGAACCCAAGAGAGGGCAAGGTCTAGGAAGCTGCCTCCGAGGGCTCCCACCACGGCCTGTAGCGTTGCGTACTTGTCGCATGTCCCATGGCAAGGTCAGAGCCGTTAAAGTATGTAGTTGACGTGAAACCACGAAGGCGAGAAAAAATAAATAAAAGGACACATATGACCAAGTTAAAAAAAAAGTTCTGCCTGGTAAATGGCATTTTAAGAAAAAGTTAAGACGCTTTCTCTTAAGAGGGTAACCCTTTGTCTATGGATGGGGAGAAAGGAGCTGGGCAGGGAGGGGGTTTTGGGGTTCAAAGCCTCGCCCATGTTTGCCCTCTCCGGGGAGCTCCTCATGGCCCTACAGGTTTTCCCTTCCTCCCCACCCCAACCATTTTGATGGGGGCCTGTGGTGACTCAGAACCAGGGTACCCCAAGGCCTGTGACTGGGTAGGTGGCTGGGGAAACCCACCCACGGAGGTGGAGACTACGTCCCTTTTAGATTCTTACAGCTTGGGTGCACGATGGCTCCCCCAGACTCCATGGGCAGATCTGAGAATCTATCATGTATGTTATATACATATCGATCATATAATATGCATATGTATATGTATGTAATATATATACTTTTTATAGTACATGCATTTATACATTTGTGTTATATACACATATGCATACATACACATATACCCATATATACACATTATTATATGTATATAACTTTTGATAGGAAATACCCCAAAATATGTTTCCTTTGGAACCCAGTACCTGCCTGTATTGGGGACAGCCTGATCCTGACCCATATTCCCTCCCGGGAGAAGGATCCTAGCGTTTTTTGCATCTTGACGGAGCTTCCTTTTCTAAGAAAAGGATTAAGATGGACATCTTAGAAATTCTCTCCACTTGGATTCCCTGCTCATCACACTGGGAACTCGAGGAATACGTGTGTTTATCTGAGCTTAGCAAACACTTGCTGTGCTTTGTTCTAAGTTCTTTATGTATTTTTACTCATTTAATCCCCACAACAGCCCCACAGGATGGATCATATCCATGTATAGACGAAGACGCTGAGAGAGCTGATAAGCGTTGGCTGTCTCTGAGGTCAGCTGTCTTAACCACTCTACCAGCTTGTCTCTGAAAATGGAAAAGCAATTCAGTTGTTTCTTTCCCCTTTGTTTTTGCACTAGAAGAGTGGAATGCAATATCTTCCCTGGCCCAAACCTCTTGGAAAATTTGGAGGTTAAATCTCCTTGACTCTCAAGAAAGTGAAATTAGTTTTGCTTTGGGGGAGGTTTCTGGGTCCAATGGGCCATGTACTCGAGTGCGAAAGAACGAGATGAAAAGTGGGTTTGAGATGCAAATGCCTTGGGAAGTAGGATGAGATCTCTAAGACAAAATGAGGTCAGAGGGGGAAGAAGGGGAATTACAGAGGAGGCGCCCGGGAGAATGGGGCTGGTCTGAGAGGAGCTGCCTGAGGAGTGAGCACGTTCACCCTGGGAAGACTTGGGCGGGTATGTGGACTCGGCAAAAGACCGTCATGAAGATGGAGTGGGTTGTCACTTTTGCGACTCTCAATGAACCACGCCTCCTGGTATTCACACACTTGTGTTGTCTCCTCCTCTTAAATCGGACCTGGACCTGTGGGTTGCTTTGACCAATAGAGCGCTGCAGAGGAGCTTCAGGGCCAGTTGTGGACTTCGGTTTTAAGGCCTGGTAGTTACAGTTGTGTGTTCTTGGGAGCCTCAAGCAGCCATATAGTAAATTTGGATATCTTGCTGGAGAGACCACATGGAGAGGCCGTATGGAGAGACCATGGGGAGAGGAAGAAGCACTGAGATTACATGGAGGAGACCAAAGAACCCATCCGGGAGTGAGAGTTGAGGCTGACCCATGACCCCAGTCAAGCAGCTCAGCCACCTTCCAGCTGTTTGAGCCACTTCAGTGGAGGCACCAGATGTATGAGTGAAAAAGTCCCAGCAGACATCATATGGGACAGAGACAAGCCATCCCCTGGACTCTGTCTGAATTCCTGACCACAGTATCAGGAAAAATGATAAGATTGTGTTGGTATAGGCCAGCCACTAAATTCGAGTGGCTTGTTTCACAGCAATTGATAATCAGAACAGACTGCACTGTTTGTACACCCAGGGGCTAAGGGAAACCGGGGCTTCATCTGCTGCAGGCCTACACCCCTTTACGTGATCCCAGCTCCATGGATCTGGTGAGAACTTCACTTCAAATCTGTGTCCAGCATCTCACCTGTCAGTCACCTCGCAGTAGGGATGCCATGACTTTGCATAGGTTCTTTCTGGTTATCCCACATGGACCCCGTGCCCCTCCTACAATGTCTTGGGATACTCATAAGCCCAAACAAGTGGAAGGGGTGGAAAACTGGACATCTGGTGGGATAGTGTGATGGTTAATTTTATATGTCAACTTGTATGGGGCACAGTGCCCAGATATTTGGTCAAGCATTATTCTGGATATTTCTGTTTAAGGTGTTGTTTGGATGAGATTAACATTGAAATTGGTGGTTTTGGGGTAAAGCAGATTATTCTCCATAAAGAGGGTGGGCCTCATCCAACTGCTTGAAGGCCTTAATAGAACAAAGACTGACTTCCCTGGGGCAAGAAGGAATTCTGCCAGCAGACAGCCTTAAGTCTCCAGCCTGGTGACCTAACCCGTCAGATTTTGGACTCACCAAACTTCCATAATTGTGTGAGCCAATTCCTTAGAATCTCTTTCCCTATATACACATACACAGATATCTGTCTATCTATCTATGTATCCATGTGTCTATGTATCTATGTATCTACGTATCCACGTATCCACTATCTATGTATCCATGTATCCATGTATCTATGTATCCATGTATCTATGTATGCATGCATCTATGTATCCATGTATATATGTATGTATCTATTCTGTTGGTTCTGTTTCTCTGGAGAACTCTGGCTAATACAGAAGGTAAGGTTTGTTACATATATTCTTTGTGTTACCAAATAGAATAAGCTCAAGACCTTCTGAGTGGGGATAGTGAATGACCCCTTGTCACATGTATGAGAGCAATGATTGGGCTGAGAATTTGGAGCTGTGTGTTAGGCTTCTTTGGCTCTGCCCCTCTGTGACCTTGGGAAAACCAGGCAACCTCCCTGAGCCCCAGTTTCATTAGGGCTGTAGCTCTCAAAAGTTTCTGTAATTTAGATATGGTTATTAGGCAAAAAAAAGAAACAATGCAGCAATTGTTACCGCAATAATGAGTGCTTAATCATGGCCCAGGTGGGGACCATATAATAAGCTTTTTTTTAAAAAAGAGTTTAAATAAGTGGGCATATTTTGCACTTCCTACTTTCTACAGTTTAAGTTGTATGAGCTGAATAGAGGCGGATTCTTGGAGGTTACCATACTTAACCAATTACCCAGGGACATTAACTAGCACACCTGTTCACATTTACCTTTTTATTGCTGGGCCTCAGGGCCAATAAAATTATAGCTTGTGCAATTCATTTTCATAATGCATTGATTGCTTTAATCATATGTTTTCTCCCAAGTGTCTGAGAGGGTTGGGGAGAGTGGCCACGAAAGTGTCAGGGTCCATCACTGAAAGGGAAACCCAGATTCTCTTTGACTTAAGAGGCCTGATCACTGGGAGGCGCCCTCTGGGCCTGGGCCGTTGCGTCTGGTTTTAGCGTGTGTTTGCTAGAGCGGTTGTGGCCTGTGTAAGCGCAGTAGCCCCAGCTCCTGGGGAGTGTTAGGGAGGACTCTGACGGCTCCGTGCACTCCCAGTGCGGGGTCTCACATCATCAAGGTCCTACTGACGAGGGCTGGCTCAGGTCACTTTTATGACAAAACAGCTGTGACCTGCTGATAAAACAACAGGGCCTGCGAACAGAGGAATTCCCCACGTGCCATGGACACAGACCGCAGAGGCAGAGTGACTCTGCAGTTAATGCCTCTTAAGTGTTTTCTGACTTCTGGCTCTGCGTCTCTGGACGAACAGCGATGGTGGACTGGTTGCTGGTGTTCCATTGGAATTCTGGAGCCACAGAAATTTAAGAGCGGAAGGGTGTGACCTGAGAGACGGTAGGTTTAGTGGTTTTCAAACTTAACCTTACCTATGGAGCCTTTTATTTAAAGGAAATATGGCGCAGAAGTGCAGTAGGGAAAGCTGACAGAAGGGGGCGCTTCAGGTTGAAGTGCAAGGCAGGGCATGAGGCTGCTACCTCCTGGGGTTGCCCCTGCAGCCCCACAAAGACCCCAAGGGGCCAGTCCCTGAGAACCAGCCGTGCGGCCCACCTTCTTCCTCTTAAACGTGAGGAAACTGAGGCCCAGTGATGTGAGGGCCTTCCCAAGACCACTCTGTGAGTGAGTGGAGCAGCCTGGGGTGTTCCTTCCACAAGTTCCCTCCTCAAGTCATTCCCACACCACCACACTGCTTTTGCTCACGGCTTGCCACGATGAAGCATTTTGGTTTGATTTTCCTGTTGTAAATTGTGGTGGTTGCTTCCCGTGATCTCCTGGGGACGGTTCTGCCGTCACATGCGTTCCCCTTGGAGATGCTTTGGGGAGGGCAGAGCCCCAGGCTGGGAGCTGGCTGCTGCATTTGCTAGCCCTGACTTCCTGGCAGTCTAGCTTCCCGATGATGGGGAAGCTGTTTTCTATTGCTGAGCCTGCTGAGCCAGAGTCTCCTCATCTGGAAAATGAAAATCATAACATCTAGGATGCCAGTCATATTAGCCTTCTGTTGCTACAGTAACAAGTCACCACAAACTTGGTGGCTGAAAACAACAGAAATTTCCTCTTTCACAGTTCCGTGGCCAGAATTCTGAAGTCAGTTTTGCTGGGCAGAAATCAGGGTGTCGGCCGGGCTGAGCTCCCTCCTGAGGCTCTGGGGGAGAATGTGTTCCTTACCTCTTCCAGCTTCGGGGCTGCCGACATTCCTTGGCTTGTGGCCACATCCCTCCAGTCTCTGCATCCTGGTCACACGGGCTTCTTCTGTTCTCCAGTGTCCCTCTGCCCTCCTCTTATAAGGATACCTGTGATTACATTTAGGGCCCACCTGATAATCCAGGATCATCTCTCTATCTCCAGAGCCTTAACTTACTCACATCTGCAAAGTCTTTGCCATTTAAGGTAAAATTTACAGGTTCCAGGGACTAGGACCTGGTATCTCTCAGGGCTATTATTCAGCCTTCCACAGTAGTCAGCCTGGGGAGCTTGTGGCCCTCAGGAGAGGCGTAAGTGCGAGAATGCTTTCTTAATGATAAGCAAATGTATTAAGTATTGCTTTCTTCAGTGATAACAAATGTATTAACATATTTTTTCTTGTGATAATGTCTGTGTCAATAGTAGAACGTACATTAAAATAACACAGCAGAGTAAAGTGTTAACTACAACAGAGATCTTATGTGAGGTAAATTGGGGCCATTCATTCATTTCTGCAAATATTGATTGAGGACCTACTGTGTGCTAGGCCTCTCTAAGCACTTGAGAGCTGTTAGTAAACAAAGTAGATAAAGATCTCTGGCTTCATGGAACTTGTTCTCTAGCAGTGGGGGCTGGAAGGGGCAGAGCATAAACAAGAGACATAATAGTAATACATTTGTGGAGTACGTTAGGAAGTTGGACAATGGTCACCTTGGAAAAGCAGGGATCGCGGTTGGGGTGGTGGTGGGCGGCAGTAGGCCTCCCTGAGTGGAGACGTTTGCGCAGACTTGGAGGAGGCAAGGATGCCGGACGTCCGCAGGAAGAGTGGTCCAGGTCGACCATGGTTGTGAGAGGCTGGAATGGATACTTGGGCAAATTGTTAATGGAAAGAAAACAGTGCTCAATTTTGTTTTCAACACGATTCCACCATTTGCCTGTTTCAGGGATTGTGAATGAAAATACGTACAGAGCCCACTCACATCGGTGAGGCAGGATGGCAGGAGGCAATTGGAAGCCATACAGATGGCAGAGAGTGTCTCAGCCACGAAGACAGCCCCTGCACACTCCAGCTGTCTGTGCTCCACAGGATGACATCGATGAGGCTGGAGCGGCCACCTGTTAAAGGAGAAATCCAGAATGTTCTTGTGAAATCTTTCAATTTTAAAGTGTTGATGGCTGCCAAATCTTATAACCTTTGTATTCTGTTCAGTAAACATAATTCCTGCCTCTTTTTTCTTTTTACATTCATCTTTCGATGGGCTCAATCTTATGATCTCAAATAGTTTTAATTAATTTGTTAAGTTATTAATTTAGAGCTCATATGTGGGAAATTTCCTGTGGGTTGAAGTATTTAAGAATGGCTGACATTTATTTGCATGGAATCAGGCCTTGGTTATAGACTGGTCTTAGGTCACAATGTTTTTCCTTAATCCTTTGAAAATTTCAGACTTTCTTCACCCTGTCAATTCTGCTTATTTTCTTCCTGGAACCATAAAGAATCTTTTCTTTATTTAATTACTTATTTAAATAAAGTTATAGATGTATATAATTTTAAGAAACCTAACAGTTGTACTACACCTGCAGTGAAAGCATAGTACCTCCTAACGCAACTTTTAAAACTTGAGAGAGGCAGGAGAGTTTGTAAGAGTGGTAAATGTCTCTCAAAGCCCCTCTAAAATGGAAACATGTTTAAAGAAATAAAACACAATGATTCTAAAAAATAATTTTGATAGAAATTGGTTTACTAAAATAGTGGGCCACGTGAAATACATCCACAGGCCAGATTCAGCTCAGAGGCCGTCACTGTTCAGTTCCAGGTTACGAGATACATTTAGCAACCTGAGACTGTCTGCCCAGCCAAGGGTGGGTAACTAATGGTTTCCCCAGGGTCAGCATGAGGAGGGCAGGTTGGGGAGCAGTGATGTCTCCTCTCTATCCTTGAGGCGACTGGGGGCTCACCCTACAGTGTGGTTTCGAGTTGCCCCCCGTGAAGATCTCTGCGCTGTTGGGTCCCACCGACGCCTCGCCCTTCAAATCCTTTTATCCTTAGATTCAGCACCTGGTCTGGCCCTTGGTGTTGATTTCCCAGCATGTTGTGAGAATCTTAAGGAAAGGACCATTTCAAAACTTTGGGGGGCTTCTCATATTGCTTGATAGAGCTAACCTATAGGAAAATGTTGCATAATTGTAAAGCACTCTATAAATGTTAGCAGTGGTTTCCATTGTGGTTGCCAGTGGATGTCTTCCCATCATTGTGTGAATAAACGGTGGGTTAAGCCTAGAGACTAGCGTTAATCTTTTTATTTGATACTTTCTTTTATTAGCAAAAGACAAAGGGAGTAGGGATGGCAAGTTTTCACCTGCCTTTTTGAGTTACTGCACTGTCCTTGTTATTATTGGTGGGCAGTGTGGCAGGTGTCGCTGCTCTTTCTTGGAGTCTGGTTTCCCCCTGCTTCCAGGCACCTGGGAGGATTGTACATCCCCGCCCCGTGGAAGTGGGGCGTGGACATGTGACTTGCTTCGACCAATGAAATATGAGTGGAACTGACCTGTGTCACTTCCCAGATGAGGCCTTTAATTGTTGGTGCTCAACTCTGCAACCTCTTTTCCCAGCCCAGGAGTGTGGAAGCGTTTACCGATACGAAGAAGTGATGCCGAGTCATCACGGGGAGGACAGGGCGGCCTGACCTCCAAGACATATTTCATGTCACTGAGAGTTGGGGATTTGTTTCCATAGATTACTCCTAGTTTATCCTGACTAATACATGATACATACAATAATATTACATATATAATAATTAGATATCATATATATATTTTGTATATGTATATTACACATATATATAAAAATTGGGCCATTATATACATATATACATATTAGGCCATTATTTAACAGGCCACTATATATCTAACAGGCTATTTAATAAGCCATTGTATATTATAGTATCTTGTATATATGTATTTAAATATATGTCTATTATATATTTTATATGTATGTATTACATATACGTATATACACACACACATATGTATCAATCTATGTATTAGGCCATTATTTAACAAAAGGCACACTATGCTATGGGAGAGCATACACTTTGGAGTCAGACCTAGGTTTCAGTCCTGGCTCCGTTGCTTATTTGCTTGGTGCCCTCAAGGCTTAGTTTCTTCATTTTTCAGATGGAGAATAATAACTAGGACGGAGTTCTTTTGGCAAAATGACAATGGGAAACTGTGCAAGTTGTGTGCATATCACCCTGAGGTTTTCAACGTGTGTATGAAGCATGTATCCAGTCAGCAGAGCCAGGCATGCAACGTGCCGAGGGTGCGAAGTGTAAGGAGGCACCCGCTCCCGTGCTCAGACCTATGTAAGTGTCTGTCACCCCCCACAGGAGATGGTAAGCTGCTTGCTGGTCAGAGCTGTGTCTGCTTCATCTTCCTCCAGGGCCTCGTTCCGTGAATGGCACATAAGATGATTTTCACGGATGGAGAGACAGACCAGCACTTTTCCTGTGATCAGAGTGAGAACTGAGGCTTCAACCAAAATTCCGCTGGTAGCCCAGGACCGCCAACTTCTTTAGAAACGCATGTAGCTTTTGGCTTTCAGTTTGTTTTAGCTGTGATGCTTTGAAACAAAAGGGGCTGTTGCTGGTCAGGCTGAGTTATCGGGGGTGTTTGGTGACGCCCTTTCAGTTCAGACCCACTGTTGTTGGCAAACTCCCCATCCACTTTGGACTGTTGTCAATGAAAGAGCGGGAGGCAAGATTTACTCCAACTAGGCACAATTCCAAATTATTGGCTGAGCTAGACTAAACTAGGACTCATGGTAAAAACTTGCCAGTGCCTCGTAATAGCTGAGTCAGTTTGGAGGTTTGCATGCAAATGTTCTGGACATTGCACTTAGGAATATTCAAATTCATGAGGATGACATGCAACATAGATCACTGGTTTCTCCTCCTTCTCTGTCCTTCCTTCCTTAGCACTTTATCAGTTCTCTTGGCAGAAAGAGGGGAGAGAGAACATTTCATCTATTCATTTTGCCTTCTTTCACCTGACCAAATGTACTTTATAAAATGAGCTTGGGGAAAGGCACTAATTCAGTTTATTTAGTCAATGTAGACGCTCAACGTGTCGAGCTAAACAATCCAGCAAATGTCGTGGATTCTCTATACCGAGATTAGTTACCTCCCCAGATAAACAGGCAAACAATCATCCCATTTCACAGGCACAGAGCTTTCTGTGTCACGTGACATGGGCATTCCAAAAAATCTCAAGTTCTGCAACATCGAGCACTAAAAAGGAGAGGGCTTATTTTCACTTTTGCACCTTTGTAACTAGACAGCACAAACAATTATCACAAAAATACTAACACATTTTAAACGACATTATCTAAAAAATAAAGAAATACTACTAAAACATAGGACTTTATCTTTAAAACAAAGATGAAGATAGCTTGATTGATGAAGATCTAAGGCCAGGAGGGTCTGCTGAGTTCTGAAGATGAGGGCGTAACGCACAGCATTCTGGGAGCCATGCACCCCTGCTATTCAGCGCTCGCGGAGGACCCGAGCAAGGAGGATGAGTATGGGGTGAGTGGGCGGCTTGCCGGGTATGGTATTCCTTCATGGTTTGCAGCTTTCAGCCCTGTTAGTGCACCTGATGCTCAGCTGTGTTCGACTTTAACACACTGGGACAAATCACATATGAGTCCATGCACCGCCTGCTTATGCTATTCCATACAGAGATATGCATTATGGCAGAAGTGACTGGATTACGTTCAGGCGTGAACTGCCGCGGCTGAGACCAACGGAGTTGTCAAGGAGCGCCAGCAAGTTGACTATTGACCAGAGAGAGCTCGTATGGTCTCTACGCCACTTTCTTCACATAATTTTCTCTTCTCTTATCCAGAAGGGAAACTTATACCATCTTTTTGTATTAACGTATATATAATATTATTTCTAAAGAATTAGATTTATAAACAAACATTAAAGTAGTTTACATAAGGTTAGTGAAGATTTTCAGAGTAAATGGATCCAGATTCGGATAAGGGAGGGAGGTTTGCATTCCTAATTTCTCTTCTTTGAGTCCCCATGGGCAGGGGAAATTGTTGTCCTGAATGGATCTAGATATTTTAGGAAAAACCAAAATTTTAAGTTTTTTTTTAAACTATTTTCATCTGGCAGAATCCCATGCATGTTTGCTGCTTTTGGTTTAGTTTTTGCTGAACAGTTTGTCTATTAACTTCAAAATCAAAGTGTAGTTCAAGGGAGATTTATTCTGCACAACATGTTTCTGATTATTTGTATGTAACTCAGCAAAATGGTGTTTGGTCAGAGTTATTCATTTATTTTTTTCATCTCTTTAATTTTCATTGAACCTCTTGAATTTTTTCCCATTTCCTTTCCTTGGCTTTAATTTAATGAATGTCCTTTTCATGGACAATAAAATATTTGTATTTGGGGAGGCTCAAATTTTGTCAGAACATCAATATCCCTGAAGAGGGACACGATGCATTTCCTACCAGGAATGTGGGGGTTGTATAGGAGCCGGAGGGGGGCTCGGAAATCTTTTCCTACTTCTCTTATTTCTTGACTTGCCTTTTTGTTGATGTTTCTTAAAGCTAACGTGGTTGCTTTGGTGTTATGAATAGTGATAAAACACAAGAACAAGGACAAAAGCAGCCCTCCCATTCTTACTAGCCTCCCCGTGCCTCCCCACACAGACACGTGAACTCAATCTTTAGTTACCACTTTAAAAAAGAGTAGCTCTGAAATCACACATTCAAAGAATCTGAGGTATTTTTCATGGGCTAAAAAGTAACAAGAGTATTTATGATCTGTCAACTTTGAGATAGTATTCAAGTCAGTTGGGCAGTTTAACTTATTTTCCCTCCTTAATTCTTCCAACTGTCTTCTTTCATCTATTTCTCCCTTCATTCTGCCTCCCTAAGTGAACTTGCTCAGCTTTGCCAGGTTTTGCGACCCTGACAGGTGTCTGGGAGCGCTTCCCTCCCAGGCTGCTGGGTTGGAGGGCGGCCTCAGCAGGAACCCAGGAGGACAGCTGGTATCCGAGACTCCCCGGCGGGGCCGGCCCTGCCACCAGCCTCATCTGCAGAAGGCAGGCCTCTGGAGCTTGCTCTTGGGCATCAGCTGTCTCCGACAACCTCTCCAGGAGCTTGCAGGATGTCGGTGAGTTCAGGTGGAGACTGGGATCTGGGGAAAAAAATCAAGAGAGCAAAAAACAGGGACGTGGTATTTATTCTTTGCTGAAAATGATGCAACCCTGCCCTGAAAAAACGGCCTATTTTTTCTCCACCCATGGAACACATTTGCTTTGGATAACGCCTACACGCACAAGCTGAAATCTTGAGTCATTACTGGTTTTATTTACATGTACTTTCTAGCTTTAATTTATGATATGGTTTGCTTGGGTTTAAACTGTATTTCCTTCAGCCTTCAGCAATGCTGATTACTTCAACTAAATAAAATTAATAACTTGTTTGGTTTCCAGATTCACTGCCTAGGGTGGGTTGGAAGGTCAAGAAAAACAGAAGGAATGCAATTATATAAAACCCAATTCAACCCAATGTTTTTTAAATAATAGCTTCGGTGAGATATATTTCATATACCATAAAATTCACTTTTAAAAAGTATATAATTCAGTAATTTTTTGTATATTCATAAAGTTGTGCAACCATCACCAATATCTAATTTCTGAACATTTTCATCACCCTGAAAAGAAACTGGCACCCTTTAGCAGTCACTCCATTCCCCTCTTCCTTGAGCTCTAGTCAACCACTAATCTATTTTTGTCCCTATGGATTTGCCTATTATGGACATATTATAATAATTACACTGTGTGGTCCTTGGTGACTAGCTTTTTTCACTTAACAAAATGTTTTCATGGTTCATCCACCTTGTAGCATGGATCAGCACTTCATTCCTTTTTTATGGCTGAATCATATTCCATTGTGTGTGTGTGTGAATATATGTGTGTGTGTATATATATATATATATATATGTGTGTGTATATATATATGTGTGTATATATATATATATATGGATATTTTTTGGCTATTATGAATAATGCTGCAATGAATATTCATGTGCAAATTTTTGTGTGAACATATGTTTTCAGTTCTCTTGGGTATATACCTAGGAGTAGAATTCCTGTGTCATAGGAAAACTCTAAGTTTAACCTTTTGAAGAACTGTTTGGTTGTACTCCAAAGTAGCTGCACCATTTTATATTCCTACCAGCAGTATCTGAGAGTTCTAATTTCTTTATACCCTTGCAAACACTTGTTATTATCTTTCTTTTTTATTTTAGCCATTCTGGTGGGTGTGAACAGGTATCTCATTGTGGCTTTGATTTGCATTTCCCTGATGGCTAATGATGTTGAGCATCTTTTCATGTACTTGTTGGCTATTTGTATATCCTCTTTGGAGAAATGTCTATTCAAATCTCTTACCCATTTTTTAAATTAAGTCATATGCCTTTTTATTATTGAGTAGTAAGAGTTCTTTATATATTCTGGATTCAAGCCCCTTAAATATGATTTGCAAATATTTTCTCCCATTTTGTGGAATGTCTTTTCACTTTCTTAGTGGTTTCCTTTAAAGCAAAAAAGTTTTAAATTTTGATGAAGTACAATTTACCTATTTTTTCTTTTGTCTCTTGTGCTTTTGGTGTCCTATCTAAGAAACCATTGCCTAGTCTAAGGTCATGAATATTTACTCCTACATTTTTTCTCAGGGTTTTACAGTGTCAGCACTTCTATTTGAGTCTTGATCTGTTTTGAGTTAGTTTTTGGGGATGGTGTGCAGTAGGGCTCCCCTTTCTTTCTTCTGCAGTGAATGCCCAGTTGTCCCAGCACCATTTGTTGAAAAGACTTCTTTCCCATTAAATTGTCTTGTTGAAAATTAAGGTTTGCTTCTGGATTCTGAATTCTGTTCCGTTGGTCTATGTGTCTATCATCATGCCAGTACCACGCTGCCTCGATTACTGCAGTTTTGTAGTAAGCTTTGAAGTTGGGCAGTATGAAGTCCCCCAGCTTCTTTCCCAAGATAGCTTCAGTTGCTGAGAATCCATTGCATTTCCATAGGAATTTTAGGATGAGCTTGTCCAGTTTTACAAAAATGACAGCTGGGATTTTGATAGTGAAATAGGATTTGTTTTTAAAAAAAGAACAATGCAAAGAGATCATGATTCAACTACTGTCATTACATTTATCATAAAAAATAAGAAAACGAAACAATTGTGCAGTGTTGTACAGCGAGCTGGAGAGACAGATAGATAGTGGAGCACGTTTAGAACTGGTGGGGGGAGTCTGGGCTCCTGCTGGGCACACCAATTACTGATATGATTTTGCGTAAGTTATTTAACCTTTCTGTTTCCTCAGAAAAACCGTAAATTGGAGTAAGAATGAGTACATTGTAGGGCGATTGCGGGGATCACAAGGAACTTGTTTTTACGCTCCTGGCACAGTGCCTGGCACACTGGTGCCCAGTAGATAGTAGCAATTGTTATTGTTACTAGACATTTCTCACTGCTGTTAAGAAAAGAATTAGAAGAAATGAGACAAATTGTAGACCTAATTACACAGATTATGCTATAAAGGAGAACTCTTGATGTCAATTTGTGACTAGCTTATTAAAAGAAGACTTGGCTTCTTCACCTGATGGAATCTACCTGAGCAGGACAGCCTCCAGCGTGGGGTGTTTTGAAGTATACTAGTGCCTGAAAGAAGAAGAATTTAACACACCCATGCGAGGTCTGTGAAGGTCAAAGCTACAACACTAAGCTGTTGTTTGCCTTTTCCATCGTCATTCACTTAGAGCGTACGGTGGAGTTTTCCAGAAGCTAGATGATGTGTGATGCTCTGATGGCAGATGGAATGTGGGCTTCTGTATGCTTGTATTTTAGACTTTTTTTTTAGTTTTAATATCAAATATGGTAAATTTCAACAGACAAAACTCTTGTGAACAAAAGTTCTTTGAAGTCCTCTGTAATTTTTAATACTGTAAAGGGGTTCTGAGACCAAGAAGTTTGAGAACTGCTATAATAGACAAACCCTTGAATAACGATAACAGCAGATATTCTGAGCACCTTCTACATGCCCAGTACTGTGCTAAGTGCTTTCCTTGCATCATCTCATTGAAGCCTGATGACGAGCCATTGTTGTATCTCATTTTAGTGATGAGAAACTGACCCTAAGAGGGATCAAATCAATTACTGAGGGTCGCACGGCTGGGAAGTGGCAGAATTAGGATTTGAACCCATTGCATCTTGTTTCCTCGGTTCTGTCTTAAGATTTCGGAGCCTTAGAGATTCAAAGGATATTAAACTTCACAGTGAACTCCTGCTCTGAGGTCTGAGGAGCCAAAAGTCTGACGTATGTGCTGAGCACACTTTAAGGAGCCAATTTTACATTATGATTCTCTAGCTGGTTGATTGGAACAAAAAGCTGAGGCCAGAATTGTGTCCGTAACATTCCCAGAGATCTTGCCTCGACACTCCCAGCTCTTTGAAAGAGGGGTTTGTTGGCTGCGCTCTGTCCTGTACCTTGTTAGATTTACGAGCTCTCAACTGCAGCTGAGGCGAGCTGGCCAGCAAGGCAAGCCTGCCTGCCATGGGGCTGATTAATCCCCAGCTCCCCAGTGAACTGGGCGCAGGGAGGCCGGCCCGTGAGCTTGCCGACAGGCTGCGCCGCCACGCAGGCTCCTTTAGGTGCCAATGTCTCCACTTTTGGTATTCAAGAAACAAAAGAGGACTAGGATTAGCAAAGTGTGGCAGGGATGGGGGGCTGCCAAAGCTCCTGTTGAAAAGAAAGGAAAAAAAATTCCAATATTTGTATATTGTGAAAAATTCCCAATCTAGACTTATACAATGTTATGGATATCTGAAGTTTAGCTAATTAGTTTCCATGAATAAAAATCTGTTTTAAAATTAACGTTTATTATGTGTGTGACCCACAGGAGACCCCAAGGCTTGACTTCGCTCGTGTCCAAGCCCACCTCTGGGGGTGCCCCGGTCCCACTCTCCCCTGATTTCCTGATGAAGAAACTAAAGACCAAAGAATTGGAGCAGTTTGCTAGAGATCCCACAGCTGGTTTACAGCACAAACATCATGCTATTTTCCTTTCTACAGATGTTCCACATTTCTGGATTTTAAGGACCAGAAAATTTTTTTAAAAATGGGAAGGGGGGGAGGAAGAATATAACATAGCATTGCCAACTTTTGGTTTTAACAAGTAAAGACATTAAGAAGCCATAACCACTATCTGATGTCAGCACTTCTCATAAAAGAAAGGACATTTATGTGTATTTTAACGTCCTTTGAGTAGCCTGATTTTAGTTCTGTGCACTACTCTATATTCCCCTGCCTTCCGTTATTTGAAGGCAGGCTGGGATAAACTTTGCCAAAGATCACTCTTTGTCCTCAAGCTGATATTTGACCACTCCTGAGCTTTTATTTCAGTAAGAAGGTGCAGCATAACATTCCCATCGTCTCTTCTTTGAGGGTGGGAGTGAGCCCTGCTTTCTGATGATTTGAACAGCAGGTGTAAATTCTACTGCTTGTAAGCTGAGCTCCCAGGATGGGCTGTAGCCAGTGCTCTGAGAGCCACAGGAAGTGGCATTGTCTACCCAGCCTGTGTTCCTGGCTACCTGCTGGGGCCATGAGAGTGACTGATAAGAATCTGTGGGATGGCTTTCCATTCCATTTTCACTTGGATTCCAAACATGTATGATGGAGCAAAGGGTTTATGCAAACATTAAATGTCTCCACTAATTGTCTAACCTTCCATGTTTAGGGCTCTGCAAGAAATCCAGGCTCTAGTTTCATGTGAGCTGAACTCAGCTGACCACAACTAGATGAAGATAAGTAAGTGACTTTGCTTGGATTCCTCCATGATCCACAGCGATGATCTTTGGCCTTCCACAATAATGAAATTATAAACATATTAGATCAGAATGGGTGAATGTGATGGTATCGTGTGTCTGCTATTATAGGTCAGAATGTGAGAAAATGCCTCCTCCAAGCTGTTCCATTTACTCCCAAGACTCAGCAGAAATGGGACCCACTAGGTTAAGATGTCTAGCACACAATTAGGATGACCAAGAGGCTTGGTCACTTCAGGTGACTTGTTGACCGCTGGGTGATGAAAAGTTTTGTGCCTCCTCTACCCTAACTTCCCATCTCTGGATTGGCTTTGGAAGCCCTGGGGCCGGTCTGGTCTTTCTGGGGCTGCAGAGTCTGCTGTGCCTTGGAGTGATAATGAGAGTTCTATCAGAGTTGAGGGCGCAGTTAGACCAAGCTAGTAAGTATTTCCTGAGCACCTACTGTCTGCAAGGCTGTATGTAAGTGCCTGACACTTATCATCCTGTTGCAGGTAATGGCACAGGAAAAAGTGCTGAGGAATTTGGAGTCCTTGGAAATTTGAGTCTTGGGAAAGGGTCAAATTGTCAACATAAGAGTATTGATTTATTTAGGACATACTTTAGTTGGGCCACACTTTCCATTGTGATCTTGTTGAACAGCCTTTCGAGGGAAGTGCTACCATCTCCACTGCACTGAAGCTCAGTGAGGGGTCTTGCTTGAGGCCTCATGGCTCATAAGTGGCAGATCTGAGGTGTGCCCAGCTCTAATGCCGAAGCTGATCGTGCCGTGTTATAATCACTCCCAACCTTCTTCCCCAGACTCTGCCCAGGACATAAACTGCAAGGCTACACCCAGAACCACCTACTTAGCTCAAATCCAATGATCTTTTTAATTTAACTGCTCTTGCAGCATTTCTGCAGTCATGCCGATTGTGCCAACCTTATCCCAGCCACCTGGAGGATGGTAGTGCTTGAGAAGAATGTCCTGGTGTGCTTCTCTATGTGGACACTCAACTGACCAAAGCCCCACTCTGTGGGCCCAAAGGCTATGGGTGCCACCTCTCCTACTGTCCAGCATGCTCAGAGACTCACCCTCCTTTGGCCAGGAGGTGGCTAATCATTTTTCCTCCTTGCTGCTAAAAATGTCCACTGGGTGTGGGGCCCCCCTTCCTGAACCATGAATTACAAATGAGGGTTCAGAAAGGCTGTCGGCAGGACTGGAGCTTCTCAGTCCAGTTGGATCCTTCCAGTTGGCTTGTACAACACCGGCCATCACTAAACTTAGAAAACGGGCTTTGCCGCTTTCCAGGCCTGGGCTGCAGAAATGCCTGGAGCTTTAACGACCCTCCCTGTCCATTAAGGGATCTGATAGACATGGAGTTTTACAAGGTAAGGCCCAAAAATGGATCAGGTTTTCGACGCCAAAATTCCATTAGGCTTCAATAAAGGATGCAGTCAATCTATTTAGCAGATATATTTTGAGGTAGTGAAACCAAGTAAAATAATAAAACCTTTTAAATTTAATGTTTATTCTAGGGACTGATCATTTAAAAGAGAAGTGTTCATAGTGTGATAGGTAATATGTTCTTCTGCTCTGTTTTGCCTCAGAGGCCTATTTACTTTTCTCTTTTCGCTGGGGGCCATAGTGCACGTTTTGCTATTGTAGCATGTTGGCTCATGGAACAGATACTGGACCCTCACTGGTTCTTTCTCTAGACTGACTTCTTTTTGATTCTGTTACCAGAAAGGCCACAGGGGGATGGAGTGATCCCTCATCTAGTCCTCGTTGTCTTGGTCAGCCCTGCCTGCTTAGTATTTGTCCCATCCTGTTTAACTCAACTGAGAAGGCACTTGGTTTGTTCCGAGTGTATTACCAACGATCACAGGGCGTGATGGAAGATTGGTTAAGAGAGTGAGTTGAACGCATCTGTCTCCCACCCTTCTAGCTCTTGAAGTGACAGAAAATGTTGCTAAAAAGAAGAAGTCCTTTGATACAAGAAAAGATTCCATCACCAGGGAGACAGAAATTTTACTGTGGACTGTAAGAGAGCATAGGGTTACTATGTTTTCAGAGAAGGCGGAGGGTAGAAGGTGCAGGTGTAAAGCAACCTTGGGAGAAAAGCGCTGGAGCGGGGAAGTGGTTCCGGGGAGGCTCCGAGCTCATGCCCGGCCAGCTGCTGGGGTGCAGGTGGAGAGTAAGCAGAGCCGGGTTTAGACAGGGTTGGCTTTGCCGTGCGTCCATGATGGTGGGAGACAGGAAGGGAAAGTGCAGAGAGTAGAGAATCTGGACACAGAATGACGAGAGTGACAGGCTGTGGAGTCTAGTTTAGGAAGAGGAGGAAGTGACAAAGGGGTGTGTTCAATCATCTGCGAGTCCTAGCCGGGGAGCGGGGGGAGCTGTTGAAGGTTGACACTAGGTGGGGCGGTGGTGGTCAGAGACAGGCAGTAAGATGCCTGTACATGAGATGCTGGAGGTGGTGTGGCCACAGGTCATGACAGGTCCAGGATGGGGCCACAGGAGTTGCTGTTTGTAGGGACGGGCGAGGAGGATATCACTGTTAAGTGTGGGGGGCCAGGAACCCAGTCCTGAACAAAACAAAAAGCCCAAGAGACGCCAGACCAAACCCAAACAACAACAAAAACCCATCACCACCACCGCTAGAATATAGCCATATACTGTTTAACAGGAGTGCGCCCAAAACAAAACAACCCAAGAGTACTAAAAATAAAAAGAACAGGTCAATTCTGGCCGAAGGAAAGCCGAGCACAGAAACATGGACGGCTGATAAAGATAATGTCTCAGAGGAAAGCACTAAATGAGAAAGGAGTTGTCACTTCTATTTGGTAAAATTTACAGTTCACAAAGAAGTCATCATGATGAATCTTTATGTTCCTAACAATGTAGACTTGAAACATATGAAAAGTCAAATTATTAAGAGAAAGGGAGGAACTCAGAATCAGCGACTGGCAAACATTAGTCCATCAGACCCATCGTAGGCACGGTTCACGCACAGCAGTTGTAAGTGTACTTCTTTACACAAGGATGTGATGCACATGGACGTGATTTGTACTTTTTTTAGAATCCATGAGCATTTTTAAAAAGTAGCTACTGAACATGTGTATTGTGCAAACAGCAAATAACACTACGTTCCCATTAGCTCCTAGAAGAAAATTAGAAGTTTATTAACAGGTAGCTGATTGTTTCTATCACACCAAAGCTTAAGTCTTAAAACCTAAAAGCGAGGGAATAAAATCTGCTTGAGTAATTTAATAGCATTCTGCCTCCAACTTTGATTCAATTCCCGCTCTTGTATAAGACATCAGCCTGAAGAGTCATTAAATTCCCATTTGACTGGTGCCGGCTGTAAGTTAATATGCAGGCTTATTTAGCTTCTCCCCTCCACGCTTGTGCACAATGCTTTGAATGTTCTGTGTTTTCCTTGCCTTCGATTGCCATTCCATCCCAGGATTCTCATTTCCTCCTCTCTTGAGTTTTGGCCAGCATAATTTTGGAACTTAAAAAAAGTGCATCTTCTGTCTTTTTCTCATAGCCTTCATTTGCATTTTAGTCTATTTTGGATGTTTTTCTGCAACGTCTTCAATGTGCTTTATTTCCTGTTTTCATAAGCTTTATATAACTTAAGAAAAATGTGATCCAAGACATGTCTGGGTTAGAGGTTATTATTATGTTTTTTACTGTAATATGGAATATATTGACCTGCAGAGAATACACTAGGCATGGCTATTTGCAGAGTTGTCTTTAGGTGACATTGACCAGAGGTAATTTTCCAGGGCTCTGCACCTTGGGGACCTGGGGAGGCAGCTGGTGGGATGCACATGTAGAAGATTGGCATTTGTGCACCACGCCCCCCTCATTTCCAAAGCAAAAAGGGTGAAATTGTTTCTGCTCTTCTTTCATTAACCCTAATTCCTTTTTTTTATGTTAACAGTACTTCATTATACTCAGTAAAATGAGTAAGTCTTAAATTTTCAGCATGAGCAATTTTGACAAATGTATGTACTCTGATTAAAATATAAAGCAATTCCGTCACCCTAGGAAGTTCTCTCATATGTGTTTCCTTCAATTCCTATCCCGTAAGCCCCAACTCCAGGTAACCACTGACCTGTTTTCTGTCATCTTTAGTCTTCTGCATTCAAGAACCTCATATAAATGGAACCGTACCTATGTGTTCTTTTGTTTACGTGTCATTTCACTCAGCATATTTTTTTTTTGAGGTTCATCAATTTTATGTATATCAGTAGTTATTTTTTTGCTTAGTATTATTCCTTTGTATGGTTATACCACAATCTGTTTGTCCATTTTCCTACTGATGGACACCTGAGCTGTTTCCAGTATTTGCTTTTTGCGCATAAAACTGCTATTTACGGACAGGTCTCTTCGTGAACATTCACATTTGTTTCTCGTGGTATATATCTTGGAGTATAATTGCTATGTCATAGAGTAGATGAATGTTTAAATTTGTCAGAGAGGGTCAATTTGTTTTCAAAGTGATTGCCCAATTTTGAACTCCCCCCAGCAATCTGTGAGAGTTTTAGCTGCTCGACATGCTTGTCAGCACTTAGAGAGTCAGCTTTAATTTTAGCTGTTCTGGTGAGTGTGGAAATGTATGTCATCGTGGTTTTGCTCTGCATTGCTCTGGTGACTAATGATGTTGAGCACCTTTTCATGTGCTTGTTCACTGTCTTAGTCCATTTAGGACACTGTAACAAGAATACCGTAGATGGGGCAGCTCAACCAGAAACGTTCATTTCTCACAGTTCTGGAGGCTGGGAAGACAGTGTCTGATGTGGACCACTTCCTGACTTATGGGGGCTCCACTCTCATGACCTAATCACATCCCACCCCCTAATACCTTTACATTAGACGTTAGGATTTCGACATACAAACTTTGGGGAGGGGACACAGACATTCAGCCAAAATATTGACCATTTGCATATCTTCTTTGGTAAAGAGACTAAGTCTCGAACTATTTTTTATTGGATTATTTCTATTTTCAGTATTTCATTTCCCTTGGAAGAGTTTAACCAATTAATATGCTTTAATCAAGAGCCAACTAGATGCCCACATTGCCACAGGCTTTCAGATTTAATATCTTAATCAGTACAACAAACCGTTGTGGTCGATGTATTATTCCCATTTTACAGAAGGGGAAACTGAGCCTCAGAAAGGTTGAAAGCCTCCAGAAAGTTGAAGCTTTCTGACTTGAAGTATAGGGCCACTGGTATTCAGTCTCACCAGACTACATCTGAGAAAGAGGTGAGAGGGAAGACATCTCAGAAGAAAATTCACTATCCTTGAAATTGGTGTTGGCTTTTTAAAAAAAATAGTTTTCAGAAAATAATCTTTTATTTTAGAATACTTATATAACTACAGAAAAGTTGCAAAGATACTGCAGAGAATTCCCATATATCCAACTAGTTCTGCTTTTTAAAAAGTTTTTTTGAGGGGCTGGCCCCGTGGCCGAGTGGTTAAGTTCGCGCACTCCGCTGCAGGCGGCCCAGTGTTTCGTTGGTTCGAATCCTGGGCGCGGACATGGCACTGCTCATCAGACCACGCTGAGGCAGCGTCTCACATGCCACAACTAGAAGAACCCACAACGAAGAATACACAACTATGTACCGGGGGGCTTTGGGGAGAAAAAGGAAAAAATAAAATCTTTAAAAAAAAAAAAAAAAGTTTTTTTGAGATAGAATTCATATACCATATAATTCATCCATTTACAATTAAATGTTTTTCAGTACATTCAAATATATTTGACTTGCGACCATCACCAGTCAGTTTTGGAACATTTTCATCATCTCAAAAAGAAACCTCATACCCTTCTGTTATCAGCCCTCCGCTTCCATAGGACTCCCCTGACTCCTAGGCAGCCACACATCTGCTCTGTCTCTATGGATGACCCTGTCCTGGATATTGCATATGAATTGAATCATGTAACACGTGGTCTTTTGTTACTGGCCTTTTTCAGTCCTGGTTGTTTCCAGGCTGCTGTGGTCACCACAACTCGGGTCCCTGGGCGCTCGTGAACTCCATTGCCACTCCCCTTGCAGTCAGATGTGGTAAGTGACTGAGTTCTGGCCAAAGAGATAAAGCAGGGGCTGGCTCTGTGGCTGAGTGGTTAAGTTCACGCACTCCGCTGCGGCGGCCCAGGGTTCGGATCCTGGGTGCGGACATGGCACTGCTCGTCAGGCCACGTTGAGGTGGCGTCCCACATCCCACAACTAGAGGGACCTGCAACTAAGATATACAACCATGTACGGGGGGTTTGGGATATAAAGCAGAAAAAAAAAAAGATTGGCAACAGTTGTTAGCTCAGGTGCCAATCTTTAAAAAAAAAAAATAGAGATAAAGCAGAAGTGATGTGCATGCCGGGCTCTTTAAAAGCAAAACCAAACCAAACGCCCCAGCGCCCATCCTCGTGCTCTTTTCCTACATTTGGGCTGAATGAGGAAAATTCTGAAGAACTAGAAGAAGGTGAAAGCTCATGAAAGGAGGAGCCCAGGACCCTGCAGGAGGAGCAGAACCCTCTCCTGACCCCTAATGAACTGTGCCCCGGGTTCTGAACAAATGCTTCTTGTGTGAAACGAACCTTCTCTGCAGCAGCTTGTCTCACCATCTTTCCTGCAGAGCACTCGGTGAGAGCTCGCCATCAGGCATGTTTCTGATGTAGCAAGAACTCTGATCGTGTGCTGTCTTTTTGCAAAGGTGTCTCAGATCGGCCACTCACCGAAGCCTAAGAATTAAGAATCATGGTGCCTTTAAGATAGTGCCCTTGCATGTGGCACCAGCGCACATATTTGTTACCTCCAAGCAGTCTTAAGACAGATCTTTCCCAAACTTAAATATGTTATTTAGTTGGAAAGAGTCAGAGAGGACATTCTTATGGACTAAATCACATATATCCAAAAAACATTTATCAGCATCCTTATGACAAATTCTTCCAGCTTAGTATTTATTTCACAATCTTTGCTCCATAATCTCCCCGCACGTCGGGGGCTCCATAGGAAACAGGAAGAGCAGAGCTCTGTGCAATGCAGGGCATTTCATGAATTATAAAAATCTGCTCAGTTCTAAAGATCAAAACCTCCATCCATCTGGGGTATATAAATCCTATACCTAGAATTTATGAGGGGGTTATCTTGAATTATGTGTTGGGTGCCGGGTTTGGCAGCTAGTAAATAAAAATGATCCTCACAGGACAGTAGATTAACATCCAGGGAGAAAAAAATCAGGCATCCGTGGAATTTAAATGGGCAGATGCCCTACTTTTTCAGAGAGAAAAGAGCTTACAGAACTACGACCCTTGTTTTTAAGCCGCTTACTAACTCCTGCCCATGGGAGAAGGAGAGAATTATCTGCTCAAGGGTTGTTTGGAAAAGAAGCTGTGTAAGTTTGGTTGGATCCTCTGAATCGTCTCATTTTGAGATCTTTCTGCCCATGAAAGGATGCCTCTGGCTATCTGCTGGACTGCCAGCTGGCAATGCTGTGGGAGGCCTGTGGATGGCCAGCTGCACCAGTGACCCATGCATGAGTCTGTCCACTTCCGAGGGGAGGTGTTAGGAAGCTGACTGAGGCTGACTGTCTAAGCCACATCCTCCAAAACAGCTTTGATTAGTAATAAAGCTCACATTTTCGCCTTCATCTCTATGGCCCTGCGTCTCTCGACTGGTTCTGAACTTGCAGTGTGGGGGCAATGGAAATATTTATTGACCCCTAAGACTCTAACAGAGGCACAGCTAACATATTGCATGTGATATACAAATCGGTGGATACCTCTAGCATCCCTGCTGTGTGCAAAATTGCACTGTGTCACTTCATTTTTGTGTGTCACCTCAAAAGAACAAAGCGTTTTTGAGTCTTCTCAAATAGATTGAAACTCCTTGAAAGAAAGGACAAACTTGCAAGAAAGGTAAAATCAGCCAATGATGGCATATAAGTAAGGGTTATGTGATGTGGGAAAGCTGGCAATCTACTAGGAGCTCAGAGATGTGGGATGCTGTTCTAGATTGGAAGATTTCTGAGGATCGAGCTTGGCTCTGCAGATGTCTGTGACACCTGGATGTGTGTAAGTTTACACACACAGACAGAAAAATTTCAATTTACTTCAGCCTATGTAGTTTCAGTTTTCCAGAAGTTATTTCCGATCCCCTCTGCATTTTTTTCCTTCTAGTTGCGGTTTCTCCGTGGCATATAGAAAATTGTATAGCCAAATACATAAAGCAAATCTGAGGACCTCAAGTTGATGCGTATTTCTGTATTTAAAAATAATGATCCATATTTTCTGAAATTTCCATAGCACATCAATGTCAAGGACGTATCAACGGGAACAATGTAAGAGCTGACATGATGCTCAGTCTTTCTTGTCTTTGTGCTCCTCATTATATGGTTTTCTCTCTATACTTTTCCTCTACCTATTCTTGCTCTGAAATATGTCATTCCTTAGAAGAGTGGATAAGTCGACAATTTCCAGGAAGTTGTCAACAATCAAAAAAAGAATGAACATAGCCTGAATAAAGCAAATGGTAAGAATGGATGTGAAGGTTGGGCATGTGAACACAAAGATGGGATAGTGAAAGCTCCTGCTCCTGAGATGGTCATTGCCCTTTGGTTTGCCAACATTGGAGTGGCTTTATGGGTGTACCACACCACACTCTTGGTTCTAATTTCCACCGGTCCCCAGAGTGTTGGCCAACATCTGCTCAGCTAACCATGAGGCCATAATATGCTTTAAAGAAGTACATTGAAATAACTGAGTTACAACATGTGGTGCAGTGTCTCTGAGAACTATTCCTCAGTAGTGTCACTGGGAGAAGAGCACCTTTACTTGGGGACAGGAGTGAGTCTTCTGCCAGAAGGGGCACCCTCACTAGGGGCTGGAAGTGAGGCTCCTAGTGGAAGTCCTGGGCATTAGAGCCTGCCCCTTGCTGACCAGCCGGCACCTGCTGTCCGTGTAGCCCCTCCTTCTCCTTCACTCCGCAGAGATGGAGTTGGATCAGGAGGCACTGACCTTGAGCACTTTTAAGACTAATTCCAACATGGAGAGCCCAGGATTCTTGCCAATCACACAAGTGCTCCATTCTCTGTCCCTCTTCCCTTGGGCAGAGAGGCATTCCCAGCAGCTCCCTGAGATGGGCGCTGGGGAGGAGAAGGGGAAATCTTTGGTTCTCCTGAGTGTGGTAATATCTTCCTTGTTGGGTGCTTTACCTCTAGCTGTAAGACCAGGCGCATGTGCGGTTATGTTTATCGGGGATTGTGGAATGGAAATGCAAACCTCGTGGGTCAACACTTCAGAGACTGAAGCCAGGGGTGCTTAATGGCTCACTGATATTCTTGATAAAATCATGCTTTCTTTCATTTAGATTGATCTTTTTCGTAAGCTGGATAACTTCTAACCTCTGTAGGATCCAATATTTGAGGCCACAGGCTGTGACTTGGTTTTGCTATGCTCCGCAGAGCAGGGGTTCTGCGTTCTGCACACCCCTCAGTCCCTCAGAGTGTCTAGTTTCACGGAACCAAAAGATCCTCATTAAATGCCAGATGCGGAGGCATTTGTGCAGACCTGTAGGTGCTTATCTGATATTCGCTCCTTTTGCTTACTAAGAGAATCACATTTTGTTGAATTTGCAATGTACCCAGCTTGCATATGTACATTCTCTAAACAGTCTTGCATGTGATATAGTTCTAGCTAAAGAGATGTCAACAGAAGTCAGTGGATGGGGCTTCTGCAATTTTAAAAGAGATTGTCTCAAGTGATACATACCCTTTTGCTCTTGGCCTTTTCATCTTCCTTTTGCCTGGACCGGCCATTGTGATTGTCGGTGCTCCAGCAGCCATCTGGGAACCATGAAGACACTATAAGATTGACAACTATGTGCTAAGGATTGAGGGAGCCTGTATCTTGATGACATTGTAGAGATTCCACGCCGCTCATCAATTTCTCATCTCTGTACTTTTAAGTCACTGCTACTTGTGCTTTCTGTTACGTTGCAGCAAAACTCAAGTTTTAAGTGATAAAATACTCAATTTTCATGTTGCTTTACTTAGAGATAAAAGAAAAATGAATGTTTGGCATGAAAATATTTTTTACTCAAAATGTTTTTGGTGAAATTCTAACTTTAAACATTGATGATGGGGCATGTCGCATGTCTCCATAAATCCTATATACCATCAAGGAGGCCTAGGTTTAAAAAAGAAAAGTAGCATCTTTTCAAGTTTAATTTGGCCTGAGGAGAAATCCCTTCACTTTGCCGTGGTTGTCACTCTATGCCTGTGAAAGCTTTGTTAGTAGAAGTTTCGCGGGGGGTCTGGGAGTATGTAGTTTAGTGGAAAGAGTAGGGGCTTTGGCATCTGGCAGATCTGGGTTCAAATCTGGGTTCGCCACTACAAACTGCCTGTGTAATTTTAAACTCATTATTGTATCTTTCTCAGCCTCAGTTTTCTGATCTGTAAAATGAGGAAGGCTTTAGGTTAAAAAGGAAAAATCTGCAAAATAGCTTATCAAGGGGACCCAGTGAGGTACCTGGTACCGTATATGATCAATTCTCTGCGTATGTGTCTTGTTTCTCATTCTTTCACTCAACAGATGTTTACTGAACATCTGCTCTGTGCTGAGACTGTGTTGGGTATTCAGTTCTTGGACTCTCTGAGTTTGCCCCTGGCGGCATTATGGCTTCAGGACTGAGTGTCAGAAGACTAATGTATGATCCATTTAAAAGCTCCTTGGCACTAACCAAGGGAGAGTGGGTTTCAGAGCTTCTTCATAAAGTTTCAGTTAAGAAACTAAATTGGAATCTTAGTGGAATGGTAAGGTTTGGTGATTACCATCTGAAAGCAGACGTAAGGGCTAGAGACGGGTCTGGAAGACACAGTCAGTATTTGGAAACTAGAGCAAAACTTTGAAATCCCATCTGGAAAAAGTTGTGCCTCTCCAGGAAATAGAATGGGTTTTGGTCTAAAGAGACCCTAAAAGCTGAAATGCAGTGGGGTCATTTCCTTGCGACTCCAGCCCCCATCACTAGTTTCATGTGTCCTGCAGATGCTACAGATGTGAGACCAAGTACTTGAAAATATATAAAGTCGGTGAATTATTTAGAACAAGGAAGCACGCATTTTACCCATGCCAGACCCCAAGACTTTTCACTCTATCTTTCTTCAGTTACCTCTTGATGCACTTGGCCAACTGTGAGAACTCTCAAATGGTCTGCAGATTTGAGGTTGTTCAACATATAGTATTTGTGGATCACGACATGAAATAAATATTCGAAGAAAGACTTTGAGAACAAAGAGGTGAAAAAGTACAGAAAATTTACTTTCTGAGAAATTAAGTTATTATTTATTTTCATTCATCAAGACCCTGGGCTCAACGGACTTGCAATTATACAGAGCAACTCGAATGGTGGCTCATATTAGCTGAACATTTTTCAAGTGCCAGGACTTTACGTGGCCTATTATTATCTTTAGTCCTGACCATTAACAGCCATCTTTCATGGATACAAAACCTGATGTCATGCCATAGTGGAAAGAATAGGGTTATTGGCATCAGTAAGACTTGAGTCTGAATTCTGACTGTATAACTTTGAGCACATTATTAAACATCTCTCTATCACACGTAATTGTTCTCCATTGTTTTTCCCGTTTTTCAGATGAGTGAATGAATCTGAGTGGACTTGGGCCACCTGCCCAAGGTTCCATGGCTGGATGATAGAAGGGCTGGTTTCTTTCAGTAGAAGCTGCCCTTTTCCACCTGCTCTCGTGCTGCCCTGAAGTTAGGGGTCCACAGATCATGAGGGACAGGAAACACGTGACAAGGTGGGGGTGTCCAGGGGAGGTGACCTGGATGCTCTAGTTATGGCAGGAATCAGAACTCCAGCCGGGCCTCCACAGAGGGATGAGAGGGGTGTATGTGGAAGAAAACAAACAGTTCCCCAACAGTTCACCTTTGTTTTTCATTTCGGGCTCTGGAACGGGCACAAGTCAGGATAAGATCTGGATTAGGCTCGTTCTCCCGGTTTCCAGTATAGCACATTTCTGCACGACGATTTGTGTCCATATTTATATCCATATTCTCCTGGGCTGGAGCAACTCCTGGTGGACTATCAAGTTGTGTTTACATTTTCCTCTTATCTCAGCAGCATCTCTGGGTCTCTGGCTCCTGGGTCTGCTGTCTTGGGATAGGCTTTCGCCACTCGACTCTTTCTCTTGTCCACACAACTTTCCCCTCACCCCGATCCTCTGTCGTCTTCTTTGTTTTTAAGTCCCTGTCTTCTGCCAGAAGGGCCGTCTGTGTAATTCTGCGCCCTCTGTTTTCAGTTGGTGCGGAGAGGACCTGCCAGACTCGCGCACTCAGGATCAGCATTTAGGACCTTCCGCTCTCGCTTGAGGAAAATGCTTTTCTCTCTCCATTTCTCAGTCCAGATCTTGCAGTCGGTCTTTTCTCTCCTGTTAGTGGATGTTCTCCTGCAGTTTTTAGTTCTCAGCACTTTTTTTTTTTTTTTTGGAGGAAGATTAGCCCTCAGCTAACTACTGCCAGTCCTCCTCTTTTTGCTGAGGAAGCCTGGCTCTGAGCTAACATCCGTGCCCATCTTCCTCTAGTTTATACGTGGGACGCCTACCACAGCATGGCTGCCAAGCAGTGCCATGTCCGTACCCGGGATCCGAACCAGCGAACCCCGGGACACCGAGAAGCGGAACGTGCGAACTTAACCGCTGCGCCATCGGGCCGGCCCCAGTTCTCAGCACTTTTGAAGAACGGTTCAGGTAGATCCTCTGTAACACAGAAAACATTTTTGCTTTGAGCCCCAGAAGTGTATTTTGTGGAATTTTCCTTTTAAAAACAGAACAAAGAGCAGTTGCAACTGCCAGTTCCTTGGCTCTACTTGTTTCCTTTTAGACCCTGAATGGTAACCAGACACTGACTCTAACTCCGTGGCCCCATTGTTGCCCTCTCTTCTTCTCTTTTCCTCTTGAGGTTCATTATTTTCTCCAAATCGAAGGTTCTGGCTGGAATGAGTGGGTACAGAGAGCTGGGGCAGCCGGGTGCTTGGGCCAGGCGAGGATTGGATCCGGAGTGGCTTCCTCGCTGGTCTCTGAGGTGCTGAATCGACCCAAGGGAGCCTGGCTTTGCAGTTGGAGGAGATTGGTTTTGAGAGGAAATCTGCTCTTGTTACCCATGACAACTGAGGTAAAATTGTTTAAAAACAATTTCTTAGAATATTTGAAACAAAACAGAGGGTTTGGTTTATCCAAATATGAAGCTTTTGGCTGTTCATTCGTCATTCATTCATTCACTCTGCAGATATTGATTGTGGCTGCTGTGCTCAGGCACTGGGCCGGCTCTGAGGACTCCAGGGCAGCCAAACCGGGCTGGCCCTGCGCTCTCAGAAGGGAGGGGGATAAGTATGGAGCAAATATTCCCATGCAGAAGGGACATCTGCACACTGAGATGGGCACCCTGGAGGCCAGGAGGGCCTTTCCCGGCCAGGGCGCATGTGCTGTGTGTGTGGGGGGAGCCTTCCTGCCGAGGAAGACCCGTGAGCCGCCATAGGAGAGGTGAGAGAGAGTTCGCTGGGCGGCGGTTGGGAGCCAGGTTGGGTGTGCCTCTAGTGGAGTGTGTTCCCGTTCCTGACAAAGGCCAGACGGTGAGTGAGAAGAAATGAACTTGGGCCAGAGGCTGGGTTTCTGCGTACAAGAGGGAGAATGGAGCAACAGGGCCCTGCGGGGTAGCGGGGGCCCAGTGACAGGCCAGAGGCTTAGTCTCTAGCCTTAGAGCCACCGACGGGTTCTACATGGGAAATGGCATGATTAGTTTGCATTTTTAGAAGATCACTCGTGTGTCAGTGGAGGGAACGCATGTTCAGGAGCCAGTGGGGATCTGTTTAACCACCGCTTTATGAAAGGTCTACCGTGCTCCGACCAAGGCCTGGGCCTGGACACCACAGTGAGAGGGAAGTGAAGGTCCCTGTTCTGTCAGAAACTCCAGTCCAGTGGGCAAGGACAGAGAATACACAAACACATGGATTCAGAGGAAAGGTAAGTCCCAATGGCACTAAGTGCAAGGAAACACTCAACCAAGAGGACTAGGGCAGGCGGCCCAGGGGCGGTGGCAGGGCCCCATCGCCCCGCTACTGTCTTCAGGGAAGGCCTCTGGGGAGCTGGGTTTTCCTTCCCAGGTGCAGCATTCCACCCCTTTTTGAGTCTTGCGTCTTGCCCAGAGCAGAACTGACCGCCTCACCAGCCCTTAAGTGTGTGTCCTCGTGTGCCAACGCTGTAAATAGAGCCCTGGATCACCCTCGTTTTCCTTGGCCTCCACACGCTCATGGAGTGTGTGAGCTTGAAGCAACTCTCAAGGTCATCTGATCCAACTCTCATTTTACAGGCAACAAAACAGAAGCCCAGAGAGGTAGGGTTTGGGGGTTAGGGATCCCCCCCATCCTAGTATCCAGGCCACCTCGCCCTGGGGCCAGAGCCCCCACCCCAGCCCTTGGCCCTCCTGACAGGGGTGGGGCAGCCAGGCTCTCTGGGGCTGTGCAGCCTGCTTCCAAAGCACTTTTCAGCCCTGGGTGTGCAGGAGACTCCAAATACCTGTGCAAAGTGATTAATGGTCTTTTTTTTCCCCTGGCATCTTCTAATGCAAAAAATCTTGGACAGCAACCAATTTAATTTAGACTCCAGAAAATTCTACTTTTTTTTTCAACCTGGCTTATATTAATGATATTTTTAAAACACCCTGAAGCTCTGAAGCATATTTAAGACCACGAAATAGTCTTAAAATTACAAAGCTTTTGCCATTTACAGATTTGCATGGAATGCAAAGTCCAAAAAAAGAAAAATAAAGAATTCTCTCTTTCCCTTTAGTTTCCATAAGATTTCAAACTCAATAACACATTTCTTATTTAAGATTTATAAAAATAAATATACGCTTTTTCCATAATTAAGTCTTATTGGTTAAGGTTTAATCTAGAACATAATTTTCATGGCCGAGTTTAAAATTCCTTTTGGAATCAGGCTATAACCTAATCTGAAATAATTCTTCCTGAGCTGGTTATAATGAAAAGTTTTTTTATATTAGATCTCTTAGGGAATTCCTCCTGTTTTTTGGGACATTGCTCTGGGAGAAAAATCCCAGCGTATCTGAAACCATCAGATTCAGTCAAGGCCACAGGCACTGAGGAAAGAATTAGGTAGTAATATTTATCCTGGTGAAAAACATTTTATTGATGAATTGCAGTATATCCTACTGCTAGGGAAGTTTTTTTCTCTTGAATAAGATAGGTTATTTATGATCTCCATTTTCAGTTGAAGAAATTGGAGCGCAGAAAAATTAAGTAACCAAATTCACAGGGCTGATCCATCTATGGCCATCAAGCAGCTTGAAGAGGTTTTGTGTGGCCTGGCAGTTTAGATGAGCGAGGGGAGCGCAGTGGAGGGCTCTCCACCAGGAGCCAACAGTCGAACTTGGAAATGTTTGAATGTCCCTTTGGGGCTCTCGTTCTCCCTGGTTTGTTTTCAAGAGGTCAGAACGGCCCAGGAGACACTGAGTCCCCGGGTTGGCTGAGGAGGGAAAACATCAGACACTCCTCAGAAAGTCCTAGAAGTTGGTGTGCTGGGATGCACCTGGCTCCACAGCGGGGACTGCAAGAGGAAGCTGCAGGTGCCAAGGGGCTGCCCAGGTAACCGAGGGTGTTAGTGTCCTGTGTCTGCTGTAACCGCAGAAATCGCTGGAAACAGCAGAAGCTCATTCTCTTCTACCTACGTCTGGAGGCCAGAAGTTGGAATCAGCTTCCCTGGACTGAAGTCAGTGTCTGCTCGGCCCCACTTGCCCTGGAGGCTTTGGGGGAGAACCGGTTCTTTGCATCTTCCAGCTTCTGGGGACTGCCAGCATCCTCAGCTTGTGGCCGCATCACTCCGGTCTCCGCCTCCGTGGTCACATTGCTTTCTTTTCTTCTGTGTCAATTTTTCCTCTTCCTCCCTCTTACAAGGATAACTGTGATTGCCTTTAGGGCCCACCCAGATAATCCAGAATCATCTCCCATGTCATAATCCTTGACTTAATCACATCTGCAAAGATCCTTTCTGTTTATTAGGTGACATTTATATGTTACAAGGATTAGGACCCGATATCTTTGGGGCCATTACTGAGCCTACCATACCGAGCCTGGATCCATCATTCCGACATCATATGTTTATGATCGACCTGAAAAGGCTACAGGCAAGAGGCCAGCAGAAGAGAGCTTTCCTGCTCTCCAGCCTCAGGGTGAAATGTCATCATCAGTGTCTGGCGAAACAGAAGACCGAGGGAAAAGCTTAAGCAATACCACGCGCCAGGGTGACCACACTGGCAGGATTACTGCTGAGTCTGTTTGTGAGAGGAATGAAAGCAGCCATGTTGGAAGCCTCAGGTGGTTTTCATATCCTGGAAGTTATGTAGAAATAGTTGGAGAGGAATGCATTATTCAGGCGTGCAGAACGATTTCTTGTTCAAACAGACCGCAAGGCTTGAGTGGTTAAGAAGCACTCCCGGAGGGTGGAAATGCAAAATGCTCTTCAACACGTTGTTGATGTGGCCCTTTGGGGACAAAGGAACGCACGGTCCCAAGTCTGTTGTTGATTTTACCGCACAGAGCCTGGGTGTTGAGGAGGAGCAAAGGAACTGAAGCATCCGGCCGTGGCACGTTGTGGCGAGGACTTCTCCTTCCTGACTTCATTCATAAGTCGGGAACGGAGGGGGCGAAGAGGCCTGGTTAGTGGAAACTACGCATTCTTGCCTGTTTACTTGCTTTAGATGAAAGAACATACCACAATACTGCTCCCCCCCGCAAAATAAGTAAATAACGTTAGCCAAACTGGATCTTCTCTGTAAATTGCAAAAGCATCTGCAGGCAGGGGCCACAGAGAAGCTTCCAGGCGATCGACTTCACTGCCTTTCCAGCATCTGAGTAATGGGGATGAGGGTTTTCAGTGAGATTTTTCCAGCTGCAGGTCGAGAGCATTTCTGAGCTTCCCGTGGGTCTTGGTGGTTATTTTTAGGATAGAAAACACTATTTTTCTTACATGACCACCTGCCATCTCTCAAAGTTCTGGGACTCCCTGAAGGCCCAAATATCTTAATTCTTTTCTCCTCTTTGCTTCTTCCTCCCAGACCAACATAAATAATTCGTATGATCAAGTAAGTTCCAGAACCGGTGTACAGGTAGAAGTCCGCACCCAGCCCCAGTTGTCCAGCCCAGCCCTGGAAGCTGCTGACTCTAGATCAGAGGTACTCAAACCGAGGTGGAGCGTCTCTTTGGCAATATTGTGACTGGAGATAAACGGCCAGACTAGAAGCTGTTTGAAAGGTGTCTTCAGGCCCCCCAGCTCAATGAATCAGCGCTTCCATCCTGTGTCCCGTGGGACGCCAAACACGCTCCACCCCCTGCTGATTCTTTTCAGTTAAGTGAATAACAACTTCGGTGTTCATTGTCGAAGGGCTATGCAGTGGCGTGACTTGCCTTATTAAACTCTTTGAGCACACCAATCCATAAGACATTTCTTTTTTTTCCTTTGCCAAAGGGAACTTTGACAACTCCATTCCAGGGCACGAAAGCAAAACTGAGCAGTCCTGTGTCTTCCTGCCCCGTCAGCGACAGGTTTGGATAAGACCAGTCTCAAGGACCTGGTGGGTTTTGCCCCTTTGTCTTTCTCAAGGCTACATTGTGGATATAATATTCCTGGTCTGTCACATAAATGCCTTTTCATCTCTCCCCTTTCAAAGTCCAGTTTCCCCCAACTCACCAAGTGGTTGCGGTGCAGCTGTCTCCCACATTGTTTGGGATGTTTTTACTTTCCTTGATTATGTGTCTGTTAGACCTGGTGCGGCTGATTTAGTAACCAGACCTACGACACTGGCAACCGGATTTGTCTGACGGTCAGTCAATGACAGTGCACTCAGTGAGACCGTCCAAATATTTCCATTTTTCTAGACCCTGCATTTGGAATGAAGCTGTCCTTTAAACTCCCCACCATGAAGTGACCTTCTACTCCCTGAGCTCCTCTGGCTTCCTGGTACAGAGGCGTTGGACAGCCTCCTTTCTCCGCCGCAGCACACTCACCGTTGCAGCTCTGAGAACTGGAGTCTCTCTCACGGTTTTCAATGGGACCAATTCAGCGGGGACACAAATACCCCTCATGGGAGACATATTGGTATCTCTGGAGGGGTGTGTGCATGGTGAAAAATATATTCAGTATAATTATTTTTCCACAATATAAACTGCAAGACAGAGAGGCTAGATTCCCTTAGCCTGAGAGGGAATCATGGATAACAGAAAATAGAGGGAATATTCTATGGGCCTGAGTTAAACACAGGGTGACTGCACGTCCCGGTTTTCTCAGTTCTGTCCCAGGTTAAACTTATTGTTCAGGAATAATTATGGGTAGCCCCCTTTTTTGCTCTCCAGATATCTCAGCTTACACCTTAAATTATGCGATCACCCTGGTTAAACAGAGCTTCAGAAGCACCGGTCTGATAGGACCTCCAAAACAGTTCTCTAAGTTGTTACATTCAAGGTGCAATACTTGAGAGGAGAGTTTGGGTAGGAGAATGGCTTCCCAGCAAAATAAATTTCACTTTTAGTCGTGCATCTTCACAAACATGGCTCCCTGCTTGGTGCTTATGGGCATGTTGTTTCCCGTAGTTCTAATGGACACAAAGGATAAAGGTTGACAAGAACCAAATGCAGTCTTTGCAACTGAACACTGAGATACCATTATGAAGGGCAGTGATGGACGCCTTGCGATGATGAAGAGAAAGGAGCAGGAAAGCTCACAACAGCTCTTAGGAGCTCTTTCTTTGGGCACTCTGGATACCTGCTCTCTGATGACTCTGTTCCTTAATTACCTTCGCTTTGTCTTTAGGGTCTCGTTTCTCCTGCAAGGAGATAGGGGCATGGCTGAAGACAAAGCGTAGTCTGGCTCCCACATTCAGTTATATGACCTCTTTGGTCATATAACTGCCCCTCGACTGGTCCTGTAGAGGACTTGGCCTTGTCTATTCCAGAGAAAAATTGACCAAGTAGCTTTGCCTTCCATCCATCAACCCGGGTAACGATATGTTGTAACATGAGTTGCAATTAGTCCTTAGTTTTTTCAATTCATGCATGAGAAACTACGATTTAAACAACTAAACAACAATAACCACAGCACCAAAACAAGATCAATGCTTGCAGCCAAGTTGTTTAAATGGCCATTGCCAGCATATTTCTCTCTTTTTAAAATATCGTCTCTGGATTTTGACATGTTAATTCCTTCCCTCTCTATTTGGTTTGTAAGCGGAGAAATAAGGTGAGAACTCATCCACAGCAGCTGTCCGGAAACCTCCACAGCTGGTGTGAGGCCTGACGGACACCAATTGTCTGACTGTGACTCTTCTTGGTGTGTTCAGAAAAACCTGCACTCTTTTGTTTCAATTAGTTTTTATGGATGTTTCAAGCTGGGGCTTGCATTTTTCTGTGGTAAGCTCACCTCTCTATTCCCCTGGAGGCTCACTAACCTTGGCCACATTCATATTTTATGCGAGCTGAGCTGCACAGGCTTGATACTGCCATTTGATTTTTCCTGCATCGAAATAATTTGCTTCTCCCTTTCAGTGACCCTGGGTTTCAACAATATGAAACTGGTCTACAAACTGAGAGAAGAGAAAATTCGCTCTGTGGTTGTCCCATTAGAGAGATAACACTATCTAAAAATTGAAGAGATTAGCGTTGTTTTTTTTGAGTCAACACATATGCCAAGTTATTTGTCCTCCATTGACAGTGTTCACAAGAATCCTTGGTAAGCAGTTTCCCAGGAGGTGGGGTCTTATTGACAACGTTTGGAATTAAGTGCTATTTGTGATAAAGTGAGTCTTTAAAAAGATGGCCAACTCCATTTCTATTTTGTGCAGTTTTCAATGTCTGTGTTCATGTTTCCTCTAATATGCGTGGGTATTTTGCACATATTGACCATTTCACGGTGTTCTGATCTGACTCAGAACACAGGAGGTATGGGCAAATGGTGAAAGAAAAATTCTTTGAAAGTTTCTCTTTTGCTTGTTCCTTGCTCTTTTGGCACACAAACGCCTGAAAAGAGAAAGTAGATAGCTATCTATATGGTTTGGTTGAGAGTAACAGAAAAGTTTTCCTAAATTAAACATTTTTGTTCTATTGGTGTACTGGGGCGCTTAAAAATCCCAACCTTCAGACCACACACTCTTAATTGTGGCGTGTGGGTTTCTAGGAGTTGAAATTAAAAAACCCAAAGAAGGTTGTTTAACAGTTCCAACTTTTAAGTGTGTCCCTGTCTCCTCCAGACTCAGGGTCTGTAGCCAAGAATGGTGACAACTGGGTTGAGGCATTAGAGGTCTTTGTCTCAATATTAATCTTGGGAGGGGGGAGAGGACAATAGTGCACTATGCCACCAGCAGCCGTGATGGCCTTATTGGGGATTCTCTCATTGATCAGCCCAGTCCCTTAGGAAAGCCCTGGGGAGCAGGATAAAGAACGGAAGAGGGAAAGGGGTAAGGAGGAGGACCCGACCGACCCATCACGTGGTTTCCTTTACGTTGTCCTAAAGGAGTGCGAACAGGGTTCGTGAAAATGCGCACCTGAAAAACCCTGAGTGACTTTATCCATTGTTTAAAATGTATTTATAACTTTCTGCCAGCCTTGCCGAGGCGTGACCCACACGGCATGCCGTTCACCCCTTTAAAGCGTGCAGTCGGAGGGCTGTCGGGTGTTCGCGGAGTTGCGCAGCCTTCGTGTAGGACTCTGATGCCTGTCGTCTTGCCGTTTCTGCCCTCCGCAAGGCTCTCACCCCAGGTATTGGCTCATCATTCAAGTCTTTGCTCACATGTCACCTCTAAGGAGCTAAGAGAGCTCCCCCCCGGCCTAAAATACCACCGTGTCCATGGTTCTCGCTCCTCCTGGCTTTCATGTCCCTACGCCCTCTGACAATTTCTTACTTGTTTGTGGTCTGCAGTCCTCGCCTCTCCTTGGGTGGGGTGACGGTCTGGTCCCTGCAGTCCGGGGCCTGGGCGGGCTTGGAGGGAGGAGCGTGGTGATGGCTGTCCTCTCTCACCCTGCCCTTGGTGGGGCGAGTGATGGAGCAGCAGCTAACTTGTTCCTGGGGCACACGGCTCCCTGATGGCTGGCCCCAGGAAACAGACGCTGCCGCGGTCTGTGGGTTCTGGCCTGACGTGGAGAGGGGCCAGAAAGCTGGGCCTGGCTTCTGGGAACTGGAGTGCTAACTTTCTGTACGACCCCGGGTACTATCTGGCCTCTCCGAGCCTCTGCAACGTGAGGACATTGGACCCTGGCTCCTCGTAGTTGTGACATTCTGGAATTCTCTGGAATCCTCTGATCAGGAGTAACTGACCAAATGCAGGTGAGCTGTGCCCGGGAGCCTCTACGTTTAATTATTCCTATCTCTGTGGCCACCTTTGCCTCATGCAGCTGCAGCATGCGCCCATTTCTCAAGCCTGGGGTCCTAGGCCCGTTTGAAAGACGAAAGGGCAAAATAAAATTGGGCTTTGGATGTGCTGTTTGAGCTGGAGCTAAATTTGAGTAAAAACTTTGTGAGTTTAAAAACATACAATTAAGGCTCTTACAGTTATCTAAATCTACTTTCTTGCCTTATAATTTTATGGTTAGAAGCATTACAGTTGTTTTTAGATTTTCATTATAACTGCAGTAGCCACAGACAGAACGAAATAGTGTTTGTTTATTTGTGTAACTAATTATGCCCCTCAGCTAACTTTACTGTGTAATTTGCACTGGGTGTGCATTTCGCAAAAAAAGAATGCTTCGGTCTGAGGGTCTTTTCCTCCTTTTCTTCTACCTTCCTTCCAGAGCAGCACTGACAGTAGAAAATGGGGAAATAAGGCGCACATATGGGCATTTGATTTATGAGTGTAGACACGTGATTGTGTGCTAGGTGCGTGCTGTACACATGCCTGTGGGTAGACAGGCAAGTAGAAAGAGAATTATACAGAGATTCCGCTCTCCTGCATTGTAGCTGGCAAAGCTGGTGAAGTCAGTTTACTTCCCTGAGCTTCATTCACGTTTAGCTCTGGCCCCAAAGCACACCCAAAGCACATTCTTGATAAACTACGGATATTCTGTGTACAACCAGAATAATGGTTCTCTGAGTTGCTACTGAGTTCAAACAAGATAATATCTGAAATCCCATTGCAAGGTGTGAAGTGCTTTTCTAAATGTGTGCTAGAGCAAACTAGAATGATAGGAAATGTATGCTGTCCTTCATATCAGGGCAAAATTTGTTCCAAGGTGACTTTTTTATCTGCAGACATGGAATTTGGATCTCAGCATGAATAGGGAGAGACTTCTTTCCATCCGTCCATTTTGGTCCATCTGAGGTCCTCTATCTGAGCAAGGACTGCTGTCAACCTGGCTGACCCTTAGGGTCCTGTGTAACAGAACTGTGAAAACCCGTGCACACTGGGGGTGGATCCCTGTTTGTACTCTCTTCTGGTTCTTCTCAGCAATCAGCACATTTCCATTGAGACCCCATTGCCTGTGGGCATCGGTAATTTTGTCCATAGATGATTTTGTCCTTAGATGTTACTTTTTCTTTGGTCTCACAGAACCACCTGTGACTAATGGTGGAAATGTCTGAGGCGGTGGTCGAGCTGAATTCATTAAAAAGGAATGGAAAATATGTAACATTTAAGCAATTTGAACTGATTAGGAACTTGGGTGGGGTCACGTTTTAGTTCAAAACAAGATAGGAGCTCCAGATAATTACCAGTTCCTTATATTAAGACTAGTCGACTCTGGATTCCTGTTGAGATAAAATAATCACAAACTTATAACTAAAGAATGAACACCTTACATTAAAATACTGCTTTATAGTTCATACAACACTCTCGGATAAATCACATGCCGGGAGATCTTGTTTCTGCTATCGACCAGCTGATGACCTTGGTAACCCTCGGTTTGAGGTCCTTAATTTCAGCCCCCCTTGGAAGGTGGGAGGAGGGGCCTGGGCTGATCCTTCTGGCAAAGCTCCTTCCAGCTCAAAAAATCGGCAACACTGGTAACTTCCAGTTCTATTCTCTCTGCTTTATAGATTAGAAATGAGAGGAATCATGAGTCTCTTGATTGGGGATAGAATGATTTATTTGCTTGCTTTTTTTGGTGAGGAAGATTGTTGCTGGGCTAACATCTGTGCCAGTCTTCCTCTACTTTGTATGTGGGACGCCACCTCCGTGTGGCTTGATGAGCAGTGCGTAGGTCTGCGCCCTGGATCCGAACCTGCAAACCCCGGGCTGCCGAAGCTGAGCATGACAACTTAACCACTATGCCACTGGGCCGGCCTCTATTTGTAGTTTTTCAGAGAAAAATATTAATTCCTCCTTCCTTCATTCTACACACGTTCTTTGAGCCCCTGCTACGTGTCAGGCACTTTTCTAGTTCTGAAGATACACGAGTGAATAAGGTGGCTGCCGCCCTGAACTTCTAGTGGGGGGAAGGGTGCACTGTCTTGGGCTTCCTGCTAAAATCAGGAGGGCCCTGGGCAGACTGGGACCAGTTGGTCACACTGAGTGGAGAGGCTGAGCGTAAGTGAATTAAAACAGAAAGTGAGCAAAGTTGTCTCAGACAGTGTGGTAAGTACCACGTAGCAACTGCTCGGGATGATGCAACCAGGAGCATGTGTGGTGGGCATGGGACCACCAGCATGGATGGGCTCTGCGAGGCCTCCGAGGAGATCACGCCACACTCAGTGGGTGGTGAGAAGGGTGCAGACATGTGGCGAGTTGGGGGAATTGTGTTGGAACAGCAAGTGCAGGGGAAAAGATCTCGGCCTGTTTGAGAAATTGAATGATGACCAGGCTGTGACGTTTTGGAGAGAGGAGGATAGGGGTAAGGGCTTTGTGGGCCTCGGTAAGGAACCGTGGGAGACTGGAATTGGCCACCCCAAGATATGTCTCTTTGGCATGAGGATTATTTGGGTTACTTTTAAAAACTGCAGACATGAGAGAACCTCTGAGAAGTAGAAGTTAGCCTTTGTAAGAGGCATGTACATTTGTAAAGGAAATCTCCATCTGTAAAGGTGTCTCCCTCTCTGTACCAGCAAGAAGCGGGAATGACCTTATCTCTAGAAACTCTTATCAATGCAGAAGGCAAGGACTTAAATCTGCATAATAACCTTACCCTCGTTTACTGTGCTTTTCTGGTAATCTCCTGTAACTGACTCCTCCCATCCCCAACATCCTCCTTGTAGCCGAGGCTGGTATTTAAGGGGAGAGCTTCTGCCATTTCGGCAAGTTGCTCAGTTTTCCTGAGTCTCCCCCATGTATACATGTTGTAAGGCTTTGTTTAATTTTCTCCTGCTAATTTGTCTTGATGCAGTCTCGGTGAGCCCAGGAGTCAAAAGAAAGATTTCTTGGACTCTCAAGATCTGGTAGTAGTGCTCCTTTATTCACAGAATAGCATGGGGACAGGACCCATGGGCAGTGGAGAGCTGCAGTGTGTTGAGGGTTAGGGCTAAATTTATAAGGCATGGGTACGTGGCTTATTTTCTACTAGACAAAGGAAAGATGATGTAAAAAAATCATTAAATGGTATCAGTGCAGGTGGGGTCTGGTTATCGTGTGGTCATATAACTTCAGATATGAACTGGGTCATGTAGATCGGCATGTAGGCCAGGACGCCTTGGCATTCTCTCCCTGGGGCAGCCTTGAGCCACATCATGTCTCATGTGAGTGTAATTTGGAGCGGGGCCAGAAGGACCCCTACAGAACCTACAACAGTAGTAACAGCTGACGTTCTACTCTGGGTGCTCACCGGTCTCGTTACGCCAGTTTTCACAGCTCCCACTTTACGGATAAGGCTGTTGAGGCACAGAGACTTTAATAAGCATAGTGTCTCAAGTCACTCGCCTTGCCCACAGTGGAGCCAAGGTGCAAACCCTGAGGGGGTGAGGCAGGCTCTACACTTGCTGTGGCCACAGTTAACTGAGGGGAACCCCTAGATCGCCGTGAAGGTGCGTCCATCCTTCTGAAGTCTCCGTGCCGCCCGATACCCACCAGCACCCAGGAATAGGGACAATCTTTGTCAGCGAGACACCCCTCTCCAGGCAGGGCAGCTTTTGCTTGGGAGGTGACAGAAGTGGAGGGGGCCCCGCGGCTCCGTGGATCTGCTCCAGCCCTGAATGGGGGCGGTCCCAAGAGGGCTTAGAAAGAGCCGCTCGGGGTGTAATCAGGTCACTTCACTGAGAAAACGTTTTTGTTTCAGCTTCCTTCCTTCTCTGGGTCTTGTCCAGGGAGCAGTGTCTCTGACCTTCTAAGCCACAAAGGCCAGAGATAATGGGGCACAGCAGGTCGACGCAGTCAAAAGAGGGGAGAGTGTGTGGTTAGGGACACACACACACACACACACACACACACACGAGGAAATCCGTAGGCGTCACTAGCCGGGGTGTTGCATTGTAAAATACGCTTGGAAACATACTGCTAAGAGACAGATGAAAACTACCCTAGTCTGTCATTCTCTTTGTTTGCTTGAGATCTCCCTCCTGCTCAGAGGAGAGCAAGGGTAGAACGCACTGCGCTCTCAGCAAGCCCGAGTCCCCTGGGGGAGCTAGTGGCCGCGGCCGCTGTGTGCAGATCCGCTGTCACCGCCTCACCCGGTGTGCGGGCTGAGCTGACGGGCGTTGCCACCTTCCCGCCAGGCTGCCTAAGAATGAGTGAGACCTGCTCCTATAGGAAAATACTGCCTTGTAATTAATTAGGGCCAGAGATGAAAAATAAAAGCTACATGGAAAATTCAAAAGATTGAGGTTTTTATTTTAAAGTTTTAAATTAATATGTAAGAGGTTTAATGAATTACTTATGCCCCCAAAGTGACAGACCCTAAAGATATTTTTCAGAATCATCTTCTTTTTGTTTGTTATTACATGTAAAATGGTGGCTTAAGATCTGGGAGTCACAAGAAAAATGCAGAAAGAATGTTATATGTTTTGTTTTAAAACTTTCTCTACTTTGTTTGGTTTGACATTCAAATCTCTCTTTTCTTCATAAATTCCTAACTTCGCTCGGCCTAACCAATGGTTCTGTGACTTTTGCAAACCTACTGGATGGAAATCCTGCTTGATTATAACACGGCTAGCATGTACTGAGTTATTTTAATAACTAAAATGCTGCTCATTAGTAGCTGAAGACAGATTTTGTGAAGGAAGAAAGGGAGGGAGGAAAGTTCAGGGGTTCAGGTGGGAACGCCAGGCTTCTTTCATTGTCCTCACTGCCACCGCTGCAGGTTTCCCCAAGTTACTGTGGCCCGGGACGTATTCCTGTCAATGCAGGGGATGTGTGTGAGGGGTACATGGATGCTCTCTCCTTCTGGTAACATCTTTGCTTCCCTCCATGTCCCCTCTGGACACCCATGTTAGTATCTCAGCTAGCCCTGGGGTGTAGGTGTGCCCCTGTGAAGAGCAGTGACTCAGAGCTCACCTGCATTCTGGTACCCTCTCTTATCAGCTGTGTGACCTTAGGCAAGTTACTTAACCTCTCTGAGTCTGGTATTCTTACTTACAAAAAGAGGCTGTAACAACAGCCTCATAGGATTGTCAGAATTAATTTAAATATGTATGTAAAAAGCAGGCACTCAGTGTTTTCCATGGCATTTAAAATCTTGAGCCTTGGGTCCAAATCAGAAATAAAGGAAGTCCAGGCACCAAGTGCATTGTGTGTGCAATTTACTGAGGCGTGGTGTGTGCCAGGTGTGGCAGGGAGCCGGGGTGAGCGGGAGCCTGCTGCACCCTGCACTCTCCCCCTGCCCCGTGGTGGCGTGTGTCTGCTGTGTTCCCAGTGGGGCGCTATTTGGCTTTTTGTTCCTCTGGTGGAGGGCACATCTGGTTCCGTGTATGTCCAGCTGAGGCAAACCTTGAACTAAGTCTTAAACGTCGCTGTGAAAGAGTTCTAGGCTCAGGAGTGGGAGAAGCGGATTCTGGTCGCACTCACGGGCCACCTTGGGTGAGCCGTTTCGGAGCAGGGGTCCCTCCGACATGAAGTTTACATCCTCCGTGATACCTCACATGGTTTCAGAGAGGAGACGAAATGACAAGGTGTGTGTAAAGACCCTTTGCCTACTTTTATAAATAATATCAGCAATAATGACACATAGAGCCTCTGTTTTTCTCCCAGGGCTCAGAGATCTCCTGCTGTCTACTGGCTACCTCCTCGAGTTCTTCCTTAAAACGCTTTGCTTAAAACTATTAGATATTCAAGTTTTTTTCAGCTTTCTCTTCCTCAGGCTCCATCCGTAATTCAAGCACAAAAGCTACCATGTACACACACACACACACGTGTGCACACACATCCACACACATTTGATTTGTCCCATAATCTCTAGGGTCTTGCTGCCTATTAGTTATCCTGAATATCCTAAATAGCTTGGCAATATTTTCCAGAGATGTTGATGCATTAATGTAACATAAAACTGCTTTTGGTAGAGAATACCGGCCGAGGGTCAGCCGTCTTTTTCGGTAAAGGGCCAGTGAGTAGGTATTTTCAGCTTTGTGAGCCATATAGTCTGTTGCGACAGCTGCCCTCTGCTGTGTAACCAGAAAGCCACCCTAGACGATACAGGAATGAATGGGCGGGCTGTGTGCCAATAAAACTTTATTTGCGAAGCCGGATGGTGGGCTTAATTGGTCTGTGATCCATCATTTGCTGACCTGCCACAGGCAAGAGAATGAGTAGCGGTGGCAATCTCAGGCGTTGTGGCGGGACACTAGGGAAAGCTTTACGGCAGATGCCAGCTTTGCCCCCCGCCTCGCTCCCACCCCTACCTGCCCCAATGTCCTGACCTGAGGTGCAGGCAGGGCTGTGCAGAGGCTGGCACCCCGGCACCCCAGAGTTTGGTGAGCCACTGACTGGCCTGGGGTGGTTTGGAGGATGGAAATTTACAAGTGGGCTGAACGCCGTCTCTGCTGAGGACGCTGTCCGGGTTCCGGGACTAAGCCTCTGGCTGGGGCTTCAGCTGGAATTTCACACGCACAGACTACCGGCACCCGACGCTGGGCAGGGGTGGGTACGGCACGAGCTGTTGGCTCCAAGAAGTTCCTCAACCCTGTTGTGGGCATAAAAGTAAAGAAAGAAGTGAGCAGTCCCGGTTTTCTGCTTTCAGCCTCTATTTTTCTATATTTCTACTGAATCTGAGATGAGAACATACTTTGGAAACAACCAAGGAGCATGAAGGAATTTATTCCCAAGGCCAAGAGTGACTGAACTGCTGAGTGTTAAGTTCTCAGTAGGGATGCAGAGAAGCGTGGGCACAAAACGCACATTTCATCCCGCCGGCTTTGTTCTGCTGGCTCCATCGGGCTGCTTCCTGTGGGGCTGGAAAATGACCCCCACTTTTCCAGGAGCTCAGTGTGCATGTGCCAGCAGCCAGGATCTATTTCAAAAGGAGCTTTTTGTTCCCCACGGTCGTTTCTGCACCTCGTGTTGTTGTCAGTCATATGGTAAACAGTGCTCTCAGGAAAGCCCTGACGCCAGAGGTTCGAGAAGCTGCCTGGGGCCAGTGCGTCCCTTCTGTTTGCACCTGGGGACTGGGGATCTGAGAAGGAGGGGAGTCAACCAGTGTGAGGTGAATCGAGGAGTGGACTCAGTTCCCTGGGTTCTGGTCCGGTGGTCCACCCATGAGGCAGGACTGTACTGCTGCTGTGTGAGGATAAGGACGACGGGATTACAGCCACCAGCTTGACCATTTAAAGCCACACCACAGAACTAAAGCCTCATTGACCTTGAGACTTGAAGAAGCTTTTCCACATCCAGCAGAGACAACCTCACCAAATCCTGTAACAGCAACTTTTGTTTGCTTGTGTGAAGATCACCTTTGTGTACTTGTGAATTGGTCACAATGCTCTGGGTTACATGTGGTGACAGGTGACCCCAAAGCTAGGTGGTTTAGAGAAACAAGGCTGTGCTTCTCACTCATACTTCATGCCTGTTGTGGGTTGCTGTGTGCTACTCCTTACCTCCTCACTTTGGGACTGAGGCTGACAAAGCTGCCTTTAGCTCAGGGTTGGCAAACTAGGGGTTGTGGCAAACCCAGCCTGCCATCTGTTTTTGTAGATAAAGTTTTATTTAAATATAAACATGGTCATTCATTTACATAATATTTATGTAATTACATAAATGTAATATTTATGTAATTGTGTATTATGTAATTTACATAATATTTACATATGGGCTTTTGCACTGCAACGACAGAATCGAGTAATTGCAGTAGAGCCCATACGGTGCACAATGGCAAAAGTCTTCACCTCCTGGCCCTCACAGGATAAGCTGACTGACGCCTGGACTATCTGAAACATTGCTTGTCTGTCCCCCTGGCAGAAAGAAAAGAGATGGAGTAAACTATGGGCTGGTTCTTAAAACTTCTTCCCAGATGTGACAGGTGGTCGTTTCTGCATGTGTTTTCTACACTCAAGCAAGACATGTGGCCACTCTTGACTTTAACAAAGGGGGATAAAAAAATCAATCTATTCCAACATGATTTGCATTTTATTTGTAGAGAAATGGACTCTCTTTAACTTCTGTTTAACAGAAGAAAGGTTTCTATGAAGGTTATTGGGTAATCACACAATTGCTGGGAAGGCTGAAGAACAAGGCTCCAGAGGGAGAGAGCACAACACGATCCTGCCACAGGCAGGGCCCCCGTGAGCAGTGCCCCCAGGCATCGCCAGCACCCCAGTTCCCTGAGCCTTTGCCCACTTCCTTGAAGCTGCTGTGAGTAACTTTAACTGGACCTTAGTCTGCGTGTCACTCCTTCTGGATTCAAAGTGCTGGGTGGATGCCACTTATTGACCACATTTAGGTCATGTGGCCATGTCCCTGCTGCAGAGGGCTGGGAAAGTGGACATCAAGATTTTCCATCTTTGGAAGGGGCCCTTATGTATAAAGATTTATAAAGGGAGGAACTTCATCAACATAGAAAAACTTGCTGGAATATGATTATAATCCACTCCAATATTCAAGAGCTGGTAGCAGAAAGCTGGACGAATAGTCTGGCAAAGTCAGACATTGCTTTGGGCTCAACTTCTTAATTGACCTTTTTGCAGCCTCGTTTTTCAGGATGCTTTCAGCAGGGGCCCAGAAGGATCGGAAAACAGAGGGAGAGCTTTCTCCCTGTTGGCTATTCTGAAGCCAGAATGACCTTTATTACCTGGACTTTTCTTATTCTCTTCCTCATCATCCATCATTTCATTCCCACAAAGAACCTCCAATACTTTAGAAAAAATGTCAGAAATCTAGTCATGGCAGGAAGACAGAGGGAGAAGAATGCATCTGGAAATCAGGCTGAATGCATTTTTATTATCACTGCCCCTCGGTGCTCCCACTGTCGTGAATCCCTGGGGCTCGATTTTGTCCAGGCACCTTCAACCTCACAGGGTGCCGGGCAGGGTCAGTTTGACAAGCTGACGTGGGGGCTGGTTGTGAGGGGTGAGCTCCAAAGTTGCAGAACCTACCAGGGTCGGGGCAGCAGAGGTCACTCCAACCAGGTTTGTTTTCACAAATGGCCCCCAGTTTGAACCTTTGGGTTCACATCCAAATGGAACTATGTAGAGTCTCAAAGAATGAACGAGAATAATTTAAAACTTTCAATCCCATTGCTAGACCATGCTCTCTACAAACTAATATTTCTAACCAATCTGCTATGTTGTGAGTATCACAATTATATTGCATCACACTTTTTGCATTAAAAAATATTAACTTCTGGGGCCGGCCCCACGGCCGAGTGGTTAAGTTCGCACGCTCTGCTTTGGCGGTGCAGAGTTTCACTGGTTCAGATCCTGGGCGCGGACATGGCACTGCTCATCAAGCCATGCTAAGGCGGCATCTCACGTGCCACAACTAGAAGGACCCACAATTAAAAATACACAATTATGTGCCAGGGGGCTTTGGGGAGAAAAAGGAAAAATAAAATCTTAAAAAAAAATTAACTTCTTTGATGCAAGTATTTAACTTCAATTTTTAACTCTATTTTGCTGTTCTTCACTTTTTTAGTGAATCTGGAGCGTGAGACTATGGATATGGCCTGGAACGCTCCTGACCTCTACTGCTTCTTTCTCTACGACAGCTAGAGCAGGCAGACCTAGGTTCTCTGAAAGCTATGAGGCTCCAAAGCAGGACGGACTGGTGTGAAAGGCGGGAATTCCAGCTCCAGAAAGCCCAGGAAGGGTTACAATCTGGAGTTCCCGATCTCAGGCTTGGAGGGCTCTCTGTCAGGACTGAGTGTGGCTGTGGGTGTGTCCTGAATGATTGCCCAGGAACCGATGAACCATTGAGGGCTTCCTAGTAGGGTCAGATAGACATGGGCGGGCTCATCACTGCCCCCGCCGGGAAATACCTGATGGAAATTGTCTATGAAGTAGGTTCAAGTCTCTATTGGTGATGTCAGATATGTTCAAAAAATGACTAAAAGAAAACAGCACATTCTGAATTGGGACTTTGTCAGCAGGTCCTTATGCTGTCTGGCCCCCGTAGTCTTTGCTTAGGTGTTGGATGGAGGCTGGAGGCGGAACAATATCCCAAGATGCAGTAGCCTTCCCATTGCTCTATATGTGTGATGAGCCAGGGAAAAGCAAGGGTCAAGATCAGGCCAAGTAGATGGGAACCCAGGTCCCCGGTGGGAGCAGGACAGCGAACAGGTAAGCAAGTCGTATGTCCAAAGGTGACGTAAGAGTGGAATGGGAGCGGGTGACTGGAGGGCACAAGGGCAGGGCAGACTTTTCTTCCCTCCTTGAGGTCTGATACCACCATCCAGTTCTGGAGCCCCTCCTGCCCAGGAAGCTCGGATTCCGTAGGCCCACCCCGTCTGCCAGGGGAGAGTGGACTGGGTTTCATGTCGGTGATCCAGTTTCTAGCTGGGACCAGGTCCCTGAAACCACATCTAGAGTCCTTGAATCCTGGACCCTATCCCCATACCTTCAGACCCTAAGTAGCATCCTGGGCATGAGAGTTGCTTTTCTAGAATCTTATTGCTGCCAACCAATCTGACTTCTTTTACCTCTGTGTCGTCTTTCTCTGGTCTCACCTGCAAAAGGAGACCTCCTCCGGGGCCAAGCTAAACTCAGATGTAAGTTCCTGTGCAGGGTGTCCACACTGAGCTGCCTTTCACTCTGTCTTTTCTCTACAGAGAAGCCTGACCAGAGGAGGCTGAGGGCTGCTTCTCTCACCGAGGGCCTCCCCTAGGTCAGGCCTCGGGTTCCCAAGTGCGGCGGCTCTGCCAGGAGGCCCTCAGAACCTTCAGGAGGGGGTGTGGTGCTCAGCGGAGCTCAGCCAGGCCTCTGATCCTGAATGATGACTTTATTCTTCTCCATTTTCATGTCTGCTGCTGTTTCTGCTGGGGATGGTTCAAATCTCTGAGTCAAGTTTACCTTTTGTTACAATGCTTTTCATGTTCAAGTCTTTAAAAGAGCAAAAAAAAAAGAACCACCAATTTCATCTCTATTCCGTGTATTATATATGTTTAAAGCTTTTCCCCTCATTCCCAATCTAAAGGTGATTATTTTTATTGATGACAAATGTGAGATTGTGGTTTCTCATCTGCTTCACACGAAAAAGACTTTATTAGTCGACTTAAATTTATAATTTTACTTTTTAATGACCCATATTCAATATAACAGAATCATCATATTTCAATTATATAGTGTTTCAGTAACTTAGGGACTATCTGGTCTAACCCCTAACTTTACAACTAGGAAACTGAGGCATGGAGAGAAAAGTAGCTTTCCCAAAGGGTTCCTTCACAAATGCTCTTCCCTCTTCTTGGCCTAGTGCGTTTTCTACAAGCTTCGTTTCCCATAGGCATCTTGTCAGTTCCCTTGTGTGGACTGCTTTTAGCTAGAGGATGATCGAACGACAGTATCTTTAAAAGGCTAAGTGAGCACGTCGCAGTTGTGCAGGCTGGAGCCTGCGCTGGAGAGAAATCCTGCTGTGGGCATCAGATGTCTGAGGGCTCCTCCCGCCTGCACGGGCTCTGATGCTTTTGGTGCTTCTGTGCCTTGGAGTCAGAAAATCCAGGGCAGGGCTGAGGGGATGTTGAGACACCCCAGGACCATGCTGGGATGAGAGACGACCTGCGTGTGCTGGACAGGAGGGCGAGGAATCCGCGGGGAGCCTGAGCAGGCGTCGGGCTGGGGGACTGCCTGCTACACGTTGTAACTAAACAGCGCTTTTCTAATTGGTGTGTACCATTCAGAGCTGTGGATGTCTGGGCAAGGCTCGCGAAAACCTTTTCCCAGCCCTTGGGGATCCAGTAACGGGAATCACGTGTCACTGATTGCTGAGGGAGCCGCACCCGGACGCGCTCGACCTGGGGCGGGTGCTGGTGCGGAAAAGAGCCAAGGGGTGGACTCAGCCCGTCTTCTGAAAAGATGCCTATCAAAACACGCGTACATTCACAGAGACCACCAACAACAACAACTACCACAGAGTCTGAGATTTAGGCATAGTTTCTGAATTTTCTGAACAAAAGACTCAGCAACGCTTATGCTCGGGAGGAGAAGCAGTGAAAGAAAATGCCACAGTCTGAAGGAGAGGCTGTTTCACTTTGGCTTCGTCTGCTTCCCCCACAGGGACTATCGTGTTACCTTTCTAATGAAAAGCAGGCGCTTTAAAAATGACTTCATCCCAAATGAAAAATGACTCTGAGCTGAGTATGGTTTGTTGGGGGTGAGCATGGGACTTGCGTGGGGCTGTTTGTGGCCCCTCTCATCTCCTGGGCTGGGGTTACCAGGAAAGTAGAGATAAAGGAAGGGGTGCCCCTGATTTTTGCAAAAATGCCATCACAGTGAGAGTCTTCAGACTCTGCACTCATCTTACGTTTTGTTCCCTTTGCTATTAGAATGTGAAAAGGCAAAACCATTTCTCTCTGGTCTTGATCCAAGGACCCCAGCGTTCTAAATTTTGTTCTGTTGCAAACAGGGAGACACAAGGCTTCCCTGTCAAATGCTGTCCTTGACGTGGCAGAAGGAGCCCTGGTGATCAGGTAGCTGCTTCCCTGCTCTGGTTCCCGCTCTCGCACCCGAGCTCAGTTTGCCAACTCCACACATTAAATGCCCCAAAGTTTCTCATACCACTCATCCTTCGCCAATGCTATTGCCTCTTCTTGCAACGCCCCCCTCCCCCCTTATTTGCCAGATTATGCCTGCTCAAAAGTCACTTCGTCCCAACTGTCTTCCTCCATCTCTTGGCCTGGGGCAGGTGCCCTTGTCATTGCCAGATACTCATCTCTATAATGGCCTTAGTCATATCCTATTACAGTTATCGGGAAAATTGTCTGCGTTACTCATGGACTCTAAGCCCCTTGGGTGAAAGGGACGTGTTCATTCGTCTTTGAGCCTCCAGTGCCCAGTAACTAGTACAGCACCTGGTGTGCTTCTAGAAGGTTCTTAATGAATAGCATTGACTGAGTGAAGCAAAGGCTCTCAGGCTCACGGGCTTGTAAAGCTCCACCTCATTTGCCAACTTTGGATACAGGCATTGAAAAAGTGGCTAAACCATCCAGCAGACGGAACTGAATCCAAGGAAGAGAATTCTAGGTTCTCCTTCTATGGTACAAGATATGTCTGGTAGTCGCCGGAAACAAAAGACTTGCCAAACAAAAGAAATATTTTTCCTTTTATCTCTGTCTCTACAATCCTATCCATTCATAGCTCATCGCAAGCCCCACACATTCAACAGTTTTCACTGCCTTCCAGTCACCAAGTTCTTGCTCCCCACAGAGCTCCAGGGGAGATCCTATAAAAGGAGTGGTATGGACTGTGAAACTCATGGTAGACTTTTCTGCTATTGTCCAATGTGATTTTCGGTTCTATTCTTGGGATGCTTAAAGTCTAATTATGAGTCTTAGCAAGTAAATAAAAGTGACAGTTATCAAACTGCAAAGCACTCGGGCCAATGGCTGATGACACATTTGCAACCTACAGCTTTATGTCCTGCATTAATGCAGAGAGATGAGTAATGTGAAACTTCAGGCACTGTGACAAGATCTGTGGGTAACATAGGACTCTTTTGGTTGGAAATAAAAACTGAACCTTGACAGGCTTAAGCAGGGACAAAGGAATTTATTTACTCACAGAGAGGAAAAATCCAGAGGAAATCTGGCTTCCAGCATCGGTTGATTCTGGGGCTCAGGTGAAGTCATCAAGGCAGTGTCTTCCTGGGGATCAGATCTGTCTTTCCCTGTATGTACCTCCCTCCCAGGCACCAACCTGTAGCCCCCATAGCTCCAAGGTCAGTCTCCTCCAGTCCTTATTAAATGTAAAAGATTCCTCCTGGAATCACCTGTTCTAGTGTGGGGATCTCGGATTAGACCAACCTGAGTCAGGCGCCCCCCTCACCATCCCTGAGGCTCTGCGGGCTGTGTTTCCTGATGGTCCAGGCTGTGACACCTGCTGCACTTTATACTGAGGGCAGGGGAGGGCCCTACGCAAGTCACACTTCCAGAGGGCACATGACCCAAATCACCAAAACAAGAGAGGATGGATATTGGCGGCCAAAAATCAATCAGTGTCCACTCTGTGGAGATAAAACTGGAGGCAGAGCTGGACTCTTCCCAGAGCCTATCAGAACATGGATGCCACGTGCTGACCTCAGTCCAGGCCAGCTCGCACAAAGTATTCCTTTCTCACTCAGTACCTTAAGTGTGGGAAATGGGCTTGCTATATTGGGCGGAATAAGTCCTTGATTGGAGTAAGCGGTGAAGGTACTTTCCATATGTGCGTGAGATGCCTTCTTTTTGAGCATCCTTTACAACCCCTGATTATAGTAATGCAAAGAAGATGTGTTCTAATGGCTGCTTCTTTGTCAGAACTTCTTGGTTGGAAGCCAAGCAAGGAAACAGTAGAAGGGTTAAGCCAGGGGCTCTGCAGCCCTGGGGGGGCGTGGGGAGCACCTGGGTCAGGAAGGACCTGGGATGAAGGGATGGACAAGCCTCTCTGCCCTGGTGGCCTCTGCAGTTTCATCCAACAGGGGCATCTGTGGGAGGGTCATTCATTTGTTCATTCATCTATCAACTTTTCATGAGTACCCCCTATGTACTAGAAACACATTATAGTACCCAGCATACTATATTTTCTCAAGAAATGTTTGTTGAATAAATGAAACCTGGGGAAACAGGCTTTCATTTCACAGTTAGAGGTGTAAGGTCAAACATGAAACGACATCACTGATTTATACATTAGTGTCAATGAGCTTCTGATGGAAGTCCTTGTTAACAGATCTTTCCGATTTGAAAGGTGAGATAAGAGTGACCAATAAAAAGAATAACATTACTAATGGTTGACACTGGAGTTTCCTAGATGCTTCCTGTGCTAATTTCACTTGCACTCATTAACCATTTAATCTCCTACGACAATGCTATGACCCGTTACTATTTATTATCCTCATTTTATAGAAAAGGGAATAAAGGCAATGTGAGATTAACCAACATGCCAATGACCACACAGATAACAGTTGACAGAGCCAGGTCTTCCTAGAGGCCAGTCTGCTTTCGGAGCTTGAGGCTCAGTACTGGAGGGGGTGAGTGTCAGGAGGGACCTGGGAACAGAAGGACAGAGATCACAGATTTATTGACATTGTCTACCAACAGAATCAGGCAGCTTCCAATGAGGGCTTTTGTTGTCTCTCTCTCTCTCTTTTTGTTATGTAGCAAAGCTGAACACATGGGGGGGGGGGGTCACCATATTTTAAACTCCTCATGTGGATTCCAAGTGGATCAAAGCCAGGTGGACACCAAGCAGAAGAGACTTGAGACTGGAGGGTGGGAGGAGAAGAGAAGTGGAAAATGGATTTCCTCTAGCCCCCAAGAGTCCCTGCTGCTTCTTCTCTTCATGTTGGTCTGTAGTTTCCTTTGCCCTCAGGTGGAGACTGGAAATCCAGAATAGATATTGACTTTTTATTTATTTATTTATTTTGGTGAGGAAGATTGTCCCTGAGCTAACATCTGTGCCAATCTGCCTCTATTTTGTGTGAGATGCCACCACAGCGGGGCTTGATGAGCAGTGTGTAGGTCTGCGCCCAAGATCTGAACCCGTGAACCCAGGGCAACTGAAGCGGAGCATGTGAACTTAAACACTCTGCCACCGGGCTGGTGCCAGCATAGATATTTACTTTTTTATTTTTCTTTCACTGAAGCAAGATGGTGGCTGGGGCCACTTGAGTCTTATCATGTGCTTCACTCATGTGGGCAGAGGACTGAAGAACCAAGCTGCAACTTTGGGGAACACTTCTTCCCAGAGTGTTTTGACATTTGCCAATATGCAAACAGAAAGCTTGGTCATGACAACGTCTCCTTCCTGCTGTTTCTGTGCAGTTATGCTGAAAGAGGCAGAGAGATGTTGACATCTGCCAGAATACTGTTAAGAGAGAATTGACACTGATCACAGTGTGGTAACTATGGCTCTCTCTCTGTTTATTGAAAACAAAACGTGTAAGAGAGTCTGGTCTGGAAGCAGGTTGTGTTTATAGTTCTCATAACTACAGTGTTGCTGATACAAGACCTGACGCCGATCCAGTCTTGACTCGGTTGAACTGTCTTTGAAGACGGCAGGCGTCCGCCACGTGCATGTGGTCGGGGTTTGGAAGCAGGCTGAGGAGTTGCCATGTGCTGTTAGAATTGCTCTTCCCGGAACTCTCAGCTTTCCGTGTGAATTCCAAAATAATCTGTAGCATTGCACTGCCGGGAAGGAGCTTGGAGGTCTTGTTGTGGACAGGCATGACCTCAGACGTCCCCAGCGCAGGGTTGATGACAGAGTTGGACCTAGAATTGGAGGGAGGTCCTACAGGGAGGCTGGTGCCCAAGCCTGGCCAAGCCCACCAGCTCCCACCCTTTCAAGAGGAAAGGATTTCTCTGGAAGGATCCCCTGCCCAACCCCTGTGATCACAGCCAGCTTGAACCAAGGATCCCTCAGGTCCTATGCTGAGAGCTCGATGGCCGTTGTCTGGCCTGGGCTCCTTCCCGCTCAGAAGTACTCTCTGCGTCTGACTGTGGTTCCTTTAGGCTGCGGACGACTCGACCAGTCTTCAACACAGACCTAGCTGGAACTGGGCAAAGACTGAGGGGGAAAGTGGCATATATTGTCAGCTGAGCCTCCTGTGGCTCCTTATAAGCTTACTTATTTATTTAACTTTAGTGGAATTGCATTAAGAGAAGCATCACTGTGCTGTGTAAAGAGAAGTAGCTCTGGAGTTCAGTTGCCTGGGTTTGAATCCAGGCTCAGCCCCTTACTAGCTGTGTGACACTAGACAAGTTGCTGAATCTCTCTGTGCCTCAGATTTCCTCATCTGTAAATCAGGATAATAGTAAGAACCACTTTAAAGAAATGTCCTGTGGTAAAATGAGATAAAACATATGTAAGTCCCCAGAGCAATGCCAGGCATACAGGAAGCGTTCAACTTATATTGATTATTATTATGGAAGTTATATAGAATGTATATAGAATGCAGTTGTTTGGACCTCTTTCCTGGCATGGATTTGGCTGTTTGCTTGGCTGTGGTATAAATACCTAGATCTGTTGTAATGAGTAAGTGCCATGTCTCTGAGAGCATGTCTTACAGTTGGGATTCCTTCGTTCCTTCATTCATGTACACAGCACACTCTGCGGCAGCCCGGTGCTGGTGGCTGAGAGTCTGGGAGGGAGCAGGCAGATGCTTCTTTGCACCTCAGTCTGCAGTCCAATCCAGCAGACGTGTGTTAAAGACTTGGACCAGTCTCATAAAGAGGAGCACAGAGTCGGGGCTGGTGGGAGTGCTCCAGCCCTGCCTCAGCTGGGGCGGCCGGCAAGGCTCTGAGCTAGCCTGTCGCCTTCTTTCATGGGCGGGGCGGGAGCTGTACGGCACTTAGCCGCGGCCCCACAGTGGCCAGGTCTGCGGCTGTCTAGCTTTGGAGGAGTTTAGAGGGAGTTTAAACTAGATGAACTCGAAGTTTTCTTTCAGGGATGAGATTCCATTCCAATCTCTGTATATTTACTGAGCATTTGCCAAGCAAAGCACCATGCTAGGGTGTGGGGTAGGCAGAGTGGAACTTGATGGTAGAAAATAAGAGAAAGTAAAGAGAACACCTACTCCTAAGGATCTTACAATCTTTTGTTGGGAACATAAAGTGCATCCATATGAAAAGACAATGGCAGGTCATCTCTGACTTATAAGTGAAATTTGTATCTGTGCCTTTCATTAGAACAGCACAATATGTGACCCAAAGGGCACAAGAATGTGCCTTCTCTCTAAGGTGTCCAGGCCCCCCCGCTCCCCTGCCGGGTGGGGATGCTCTTCTTGGAGAGCAGCAATGCCCTTTCATTGTCCTCGTGGCTGTCCCTGCTCAGGCAGCCTTGATGATGTCCTCTTACCTCCCAAGACTTCTCTTTCTCAACTCTCTGGCCCTGGCAGGATGAACCATTGCCTGTCCGTGTGCCCAAGGAGGTTACATGGACTCAACCTCTCTATCAGCATGTTTTCCCCATGACCTGAGAATGGGTTATGGCTCTCTGCTAGCTTCCACTGTGAACTGGGCTAGGTCTTATGTTTCAGTTATTTCTTGCTGCGTTACAAGCCTCCCCAGAACTTCAGAGCTTACAACTACTACCCTTTAACCTCCCACGATTCTGGGGGTCAGGAATTTGGGTGGGGCAGGTGGGCACAGCTTGCTTCTCCTCCAATGATGCTGCCTCGGGTGGCTCCGCTGGGCCTGGAGGGTCCACCATGGCCTCGCTCACGTGTCTGGGGCCTTGCTCCTGGCTGTCAGCTGCGGTGTCTCAGTTCTCCTCCATGTAGTCTCTCTCTCCAGTGGTCTGTCATCATTCAGTAGTCTCTCTGGAGCCTTGTTACATGGCGGCTGGCTTCCGAGAGCCAGAAAATGGAAGGTGCAACATCTCTTAAGGCCTAGCCCAGAAATCGCACAGCAACACTTCAGCCAAAGCAAGACACAAGGAGCTCAGGGTCAAGGGGAGAAGTGGGCTCCACCTTTTGAAGGCAGGAATGGCAAAGCCCTGCTGCCAAAGAGTGTGGAGGACGGGGCTTTGACGCAGCCGTCTTTGGAAACATCTCATTTATTCTCAACACTTAGCATGTGCCTGGATCATAACAGTTGCCCAGTAGTAATAAGATCTGGCATTTAATAAGCTTCATTTATCTGAGCATTTACCTTTATTATCTTGTTTAATCTTCTTAACTCTTTGAGGTATTATTATCTCCATTTTGCTGAGCAAATTGAGGCTTGGAGATGTTAGGAAAATTGCCCAAGATTATTAAGTTAGTAGGATGTGGAGCTGGAATTCAGACTCAGCAGCCTGGTTCCAGAGGCTGAGCACACAACACTCTGCTGAAAGACTGAGGATTGAGTTTTTTGTGGTTTACTTGTCCATGGCATCGATTGTCACCATCACAGCCCTATGGCTGCTCCTATTGTCTTGTTCCCTTTGAGACTAGAAGGGATGAGTGTGCCACGTGGGCCGGGCTCCAGCGTTGGACACGCTCCTGACTCTTCTTGCCCTCTTGCAGAGGGAAACGCCTCCAGCGGTCAATGCCCCGCGACAGTTGATTTCCAAAATCTTCTCTGTGATGTGGTGTCAGTCGGTGGTTGAATTTTGGTGAGATTTTCATGAGGTTTATATTTGTTTACTTTAAAAGGTACGAGAGTATGTCTTTCCTACTTTTTTGAATTAATAGTTCATTTTATGATATAGATTGTAAGACGTTTTTGAGTGAAGGTACTTGGCAACAAAAGTGTTGGCAGCCCTATGTTCATTACCAAACATGCCAATTGCAACATTCTCCTGGTTCTTTGTGATCTCAAAGTCTGGGATCCCCTGCTCCAGGAGAAGAAGGAGGCAGGGTGGTGGAGCTGTTAAGAGCAAGGGCTGTTGGGGTGCACTGATTCCCACTAGCAACTTGCACGTGTTGAGACCTCACACTGTCTTTCTTCTTACTGTGGCTTAGACTTGCTGTTGCACCAGCAAGGTGGGTTTGGGATTGTTGCGATAATTTCATGGCACTATTTGCAGAAAATACTTTCTGAGGAGAAGGTCCAGCGTATAATAATGCACAATAAATGTGAGAGAGCACCGTTATTATTGATCCCTATGAGATTCCTGTACACGGTGATCACTGGCATTCTTGGAACTCTTTCCCCCTAACTGGCCCTGGCCAAGCAATTAACGTGCTCGAGCCAGCTCCATGAGGACAGAGATGTGGAGATGCAGAAACATCGGTGACTAGCTGAGAGGCCTATAGATTCCTGAAGCAGAATCAATGATCGGAACAAAAGGTCTTTTGTCCCCAAATCCTTAGGCCAACCGAAGAATTATCTCTTGGTTCTCAAGAGTCCTGGCTAAAAGATTTTAATTGTAGCTAAATGCCACTTTTTAGAGGAGATAAGCGAGCAATGAGATTTTATCAGAAAAAATTTTAAGATTCTTAAAATTGCATCTGGTGGAGGAGATTGGGAAGTTGACAGTGAGCGGGCACTTCTGATGTCCTCCTTGTCTAACTCCTTCTAATCACCTACCAGCTGTCTCAGATGCACAGCTGCTGGGCTTGCCAGTGGGCAGGATGGGAAGGATGTGGCCCTCAGGCTCTGCTGGGAGCAGGGGAGGCCAAACAGGGACAGGACTTTGCACCCTTGGGTAGGAGCCTGGATGTCTGAGTGAGGGTGGTAGAACTCCAAGGCCCCCGGAGACCTTGGCCCCAGAGTGCATGATGTTGTCTCCCTTTGTGTAATCCTCCGAGGACCCATAGGCCTCGCAGGTCCTGGAGCTGTGGGAGAAGATACCCGGTGTGCTGGCTTCCTGCATTCCCCTGAGGCTGGACAATGGCAGAGCTCTCTACTGAGCAACCCTGGGGGAAGAGAGGCTCTCTCTGGTGCCTCCTGCAAGCTGGCACTTTGCCAGCAGGAAGCTATGCCTCCAGCTGCTCATGAGGCCGCTCCTCCTCAAGGTTCCCCGGCAGCCTGACTTGAGCCCCAAGAGTGAAGAGAGAGGGGCAGGCGAAGAAAATTTACAGGCAGCCCCAGCAAGGGGAACAAGCTGAACTCGGAGAACAGGGGGCTGAAGGAGACAAAGAAATCACAACTTGAACAATAAAGATAGTACAAAACCAGACATTTTGGAATTGGAAAACTAATTTTTTTGTAGTTCAATGGAAGAAGGGCATTGCTGTTAAGAATAAACAGTACTGGCCTGGAACATCAAATGGAAGAAAGACTTCAAAACAAAGAGCAAAGGAAGTTAAAGTAATCTTAATAAAAGTGAGGTGGTGATAAATTAGCACTGAAAACGTAAGCGGTCACTAATGCAGAGAAAGTCCTACCTCCTCAGGCCTGAGCCGGCCGGGTCAGGGAGTGGGAGCTTGCTCAGCAGACTTCCCGAGACTGTTGAAGATAGTGTAGCAGCTCGGATGTCACAGAGCAAGAATGTGTCACTCACTCCGCACCAGGAAAGGCAGGAGACAGGTTTGCAAAGGTGTTTGTCCTTCCTCCTGTTCCATCTTGCTGGTCTTTTTACTGGCATGGCAGGCCCTGCCCACTGACAGATGTGAGCAAAGTGTTTTGGCTTGATGTCAAGAAGAGGGAATCATTGGCTGGGTATTAAAGAACCTTTCAAAGAATAAGAGTAGTTAAAAAACTAGCATGTATCATTTCAGCTGCCGGTTGAGATACCATCCCTTGCAGTGTTCAAAGGAAGAATTGAAAAGGATATTAAATGCAGTCATTGGCTTCAGAATGGCAGCTCACAGGGTCATGAGCTCCCTTGCGTAGAGAATAAACTTTTGCAATGTGACTTTGGCAGTTTTCTCAGTATTGCATTGGGCTGACGGCAAAGCTTATTAGTATTTCATCAGCTACTTGATTCGGCCACAAACATTCAAAAATTTCAGTTTTGAAATGGCTGCCATAACAGATGGAGCTCTGGCGGGGACTGTGTTTGATCTGTGTGTGAGAAGAAAGGTGCACACGGATGTAGCAGAGGAGACTACTAGCTATCCACCAAAATTGTTCTTTCCATCTTTACATCAACTAGACTACATATAGCTCCCGGCATCCCTTGCAGTTATGTGTGAATGACAGCTCTCCATGGAATGGGGACCGAACAAATGGGTGCCATGTCAAAGCCAGGCCCATAAAATCTTTGTGTCAAGCCCCTCCAAGCCCTTTCTCTTGCAAATGACTCTGAGGCCCTAAGGGAAGGCAGAACTTGAAGATGGCAGGAGCCTGGGTCTCTGAAGCTCCAGGTGGGGTGACTTGCCTATTCACCGGGACTGCCTGCATCACCTGTTACATCTGCAAGAATAAACTTTGTTGCATCAAGTCTTTGAAATGTTAACACTTATTTCTTACAGCAGCTGGCAGTACCCTAACTGAGATAGGGGCTGCAGGACTGGCCACTGGATGTGCTCCATGGAAACTGTGCCCTGAAACATTTGAAAGTATTTTCCAAAGACATACGTCAATTATGTACTGTCTGAAAGCGTGCTGTGCTTTTTTCCCCTCAATGTGTCTTTGTACTCCCACACTCCTGTCCCCTTCCAAGACTTCACAGAATCAAATACTTCTTCGGAGAGGAGCCTTGGGCATACTTCATTTAACAGCGGTGTTTGGATGCCTGCCACATGCCAGGACCTGCATGGCGCTGTGGGATACAGATGCATCAGTCCCTGTTATCTGCTTGCTTGTCACTGGACTCGGGTTAACCCAGGTAAGTGTCGGTGTTGAACACCTTTGATGACGGAGGATTCTGTCCCTTCAGTAGTCACCCATTTGATTGTAAAATAACTATAATAATTAAGAATATCTTCCTAATATTCAATATTAGTCTATCTATAACATCTGCTAATGGGATCCAGCCTTTACTGCCTCTAAAAAAAGACATTTTTCATCCCATTAAGATTTCTCTTCTTCAGACTGAGCATACTGAGATCCTCCTCTCACTCTTAATTGTCTTGGCTTTGAGGGCCCTCCCCACCTCCTGCAGGAGCTTTCCAGTGTGTCCCTGCCTATTATGTTAGTTTAATCCATCACTTTAATGCACGAGTGCCATGGCATGCCAGGTGACAGTCTCTTCTGACGTTTCCTCTGCCCCAGCCCAGGCCCTCACCTCTCCATCCTGGACCACTGTTGTAATCATCCAGCTCTTTTATTTTTATAAACTTTTGCTCCCTAGCCCCATAGCTTTGTTTTCTCAAGTCATGCATTCCTCTTTCCCTGACAAATAAAATTTCCGTAAGCCCCGATTGCATTGTCTAACTCTCAGGAATTACTTACCACTTACTGATTTCAACATGTAACTCCATGCATAAGACCTTCAGCGGCCTTTTAGCCCCTACACCTTTAAGCCGGGACTCCACTGTCCTGTCTTCCGGTGCCCCCGGAGCACCGTGAGGAAGGGCTTGGTGCCGAAGATTGAGTCAAACCTGTGAAGGAGCCTGGACTTTGTTGCTCTGGCCTGTGCTTCCTGCAGAGGGAGAGACTCCTGGGGTGGAGGCACAGTTCCAGGGCGAGAGAGTCTGCAGGCTGAGCAGCACACGGCTTCCCAGACCATTGGTTTTTACTTGGACATGGAGGAAAGAAACTTTCCTTTAAAGTTATAATATGTAGCTTGTTTAATACAGTATCTTATAATGTCCACACACTGGAGACTTTAGATAGAATATGCTTTTAAGGAAGATTGACTCAAGCTCTCTCGTCAGCCACATATCCACTCTTCTCATGTTTTGGGATGTTTGAGAGCTGTGGTCCACTGTTTTTCAAACTATAGGTCCTGACCCATCTGTGGATTATGAAATCAATTACAGCACTAGGTTTCGACCAGATTTTTTTTTTTATGAAAAAAAGAGTAGAATAGAGTGGAATGAATAGAGTGGGATGGAATAAAACAGAATGGAATACAGCAGAGCAGAATAGAGCAGCACAGAACAGCTCAGATAACCAGAAGTCCAGAGGTCCGTGGGGTACAGTTGTTGGATTTAGCGGCTCAACAATGTTATCAGGGGCCCTGATTCCCTCTGTCATCCATAGTTTCGGTGTCATCCTAAGGCTAGTTCCCATAAGTTTTCTTAACGTGCTACATACTTATTTTGTCCAACAAGAGAGAAATCTTGGCTTCTTGAATTTCTTTTAAGAGTAAGGAGAATCTTCTTGAGTTTTATTTTCTAGAATTGCATCTCAGGCAGTGCTACCCTTGAGCTGGGATAAATTCCCTCAGTAGAGGATGGAAGCAATGGATACTGGGAAGTCACAACCAGTGTGACTGTGATGTGCAATACAGATGGTGGGGAGCAAGGCTGGAGAGAAGGGAACCATGGAAAATGTCCTGAGTATTTCTTTACCAGACATGTTCTGCCTTCTCACCACATCCTTTCCATTCTTTAAGATGTGGTTTATGACCCACTTTCTCAATAAAATCTTGTCCTATTACTTCAGCTTGCACTGCTTCTACCTTTTCTGAATTCTTGCTGTAATTATCTGAGCTGTGCCATTTGGGCATGTCTCAGTCCTAGCCCCTTAATGTTTACATGATGGCAGAAATCATGCTGTGGACTTCCCTGTACCTACTACAGGGCTGGACCGGGCTTTCGAGATTAGCCTGATGCATTCTAGTGAATTTTCTTTTTGATACAGGCAGAATGTCAGAAGTGACATATGTGAGATGCTTTATTTGGGGACTGCAGAGGACCGTGGGTCACTTAGCTCCTCTATGTAGCTCATTATAAGAGTGAACATCATTGTGAATAAGTTGGTCCCTGAGTTGTAGCAACATAAAAACTCCCCCGGGGCCCCCAGCTGCTACCTCCCCTCTTCTTCTGGAAGATGAGTGTTCCGTCTAATCCATTTGACAGGGATAATGGATGAAGAAGAATGTGATATTGTTTGGGATGCACAATTATGGATATTACCAACTAAGAGTTTGGAAGGAATTGTAGGAAACATGAACATGTTGAATTCCCATTTCCTATGGAATGAGAAAATAGGTCTGTGCAATAGTGTTTAGTGGGACCTGAAATCGCAACATAAACACTCAAAGTTAAGACCTGTATTGACTCCACCAGGATAATTTTCCACTATGAGACATTTTGGATTTTGCGACCACACAAAAGTTGGGTTAGAATGGGTGTGCAGGGATCTTATCAGTATGTCACTGGGTCATCTACTTCAGTCTGTTGGAATTCCAAGTTCTAACTGAACTGGAAACTTGGTATTTAGGGAAGTCATGAGTCCCCCCACGAAGAGTGATCCTCAGGAGATCTTGTCCTTGCACTCATGTGTGAACGAAAGTCCAACTTTTCCCCTCTAATCCTTTACAGCCTTTCCTTTGATCAAAATAAGCTTAGATGAGTTCCAATGATGAGTTCTGTAGAAAGAAAAGAAAAATGCCTTAATTGCTTATCATTTACAAGGGACTGTCAATTAATCCGGTCAAGTTTGAGGATTTTATTGCTTGGCCACTTAAAGTGGAAACATCTGCATTAAAAAAAAGGTGCTAGAGGGGCTGGCCCCGTGGCCGAGTGGCTGAGTTGGCGCGCTCCGCTGCAGGCAGTCCAGTGTTTCGTTGGTTTGAATCCTGGGCGCGGACATGGCACTGCTCATCAGACCACGCTGAGGCAGCGTCCCACATGCCACAACTAGAAGGACCCACAACAAAGAATATACAACTGTGTACTGGGGGGCTTTGGGGAGAAAAAGGAAAAAATAAAAAATCTTTAAAAAAAAAAAAAGGTGCTAGATGCAGCCAGACACTTACTCAATTGGTATCGATTTTTGTAAATATATTATATATAGATTATATAATATTATATTCTCCCCAAGTCAAAGATTAAAGAGTTTTGCTGATTAGTGAATGAAGATAATAAATAAAATAGCATATAAAAATCTGTGTTTGTTACATCTTGTGTTCTATGATTTTCTGACAGTTTCCCCCTACCTTTATTGAGATATAATTGGCACATAACATTGTGTCAGTTGAAGGGGTACAGTGTGTTGATTTGATCTATTTATATATTACAATATGATTGCCACCTCAGCATTAGCTAACCCCTCCATTCCTTCACATAATTATCATTTCTTTTTTTGTGGTGGGAACATTTACGATCTACTCCCTCAGCAACATTCAAGTATATGATGCAGTATTATTAGCTGTAATCACCATGCTGTACATTAGATCCCCAGAACTTGTTAATCTTATAACTGGAAGTTTGCACCCTTTGACCAATATCTCCTCCTTCCCCCCCAGCCCCCAATCTCTGGTAACCATGACTCTACTCTCTGTTTCGCTGAGTTTGGCTTTTTTAGATTCCACATATAAGTGAAATGTAATATTTGTCTTTTTCTGTCTGAGTTATTTCACATACCATAATGCCCTACGTTTTCCCCAAGTTGTCACAAATGGCAGCATTTCCTTCTTTCTCATGGCTGAATAATATTCCATTATATATACACCACATTTTCTTTATCCATTTATCCATTAACAGACACTTAGGTTGTTTCCATATCTTGACTATTGGGAATAATATTGCAATGAGCATGGGAGTGCAGGTAGCTCTATGAGATCCTGATTTCACCTCCTTTGGATGCATACTTAGAAGTGAAATCATATGGTATTTCTATTTTTAATTTTTTGAGGAACCTCCACGCTGTTTTCCACAGTGGCTGCACCAATTTACGCTCCCACCAATAGCGCACTAGGGTTCACTTTTCTCCACATCCTAACAGTTGTTATCTCTCGTCTTTTTGATGGCAACCATTCTAACAGGTGTGAAGTGGTATCTCACTGTGATTTTGTTTTGCATTTCCCTGATGGTTAGTGATGTTTAGTACCTTTTCATGTACCTCTTGGCCATTTGTATGTCTTCTTTGGAAAACTGTCTATTTTGGTCCTCTGCCCATTTTGCAGTGGGATTGTTTGTTTTTTTGCTATTGAGTTATATGTTCTTTATATATTTTGGATATTAACTCTTTATCAGATATATGATTTGCAAATTTTTTTCCCATTCTGTAGGTTGCCTTTTCATTTTGTTGATGGTTTCCTTTGCTGTCCAGAGGCTTTTTACTTTATTTTTGCTCTTGTTGCTTGTGGTCTTGGTGTCATATTCAGGAAATCATTGCCACGACCAATGTCGAGGAATTTTTCTGTTTTCTTCTAGGAGTTCTATGGTTTCAGGTCTTAGATTTAAATCTAATCCTTTTCAGGTCCATTTTTGTGAGTGGTATAAGACAGGGATGTGATTTCATTCTTTTGCATGTGGTCGTCCGTTTTCCCAACACCCTTTGTTGAAGAGACTATCCTTTCCCCATTGAGTATTCTTGGCTCCCTTGTCAGGTATTAGTTGACCCTATATGCGGGGATTTATTTCTGGGCTCTTGATTCTGTTCCAACGGTCTATGTGTCTATAGACTTTGTTCTTCCTCTGATGTTGCTCTTCTTTCTCAGGGTTGCTTTGGCTCTTTGGGGTCTTTTGTGGCTCCATACAAATTTTAGGATTGTCTTTACTATTTATGTGAAAAATGCCATTTGAATTTTGATGAGGGTTGCATTGAACATATAGATGGCTTTCCATCATGTAGACATTTTAACAGTATTAATTCTTCTGATCCGTGAATATGGGGTATCTTTCCATTCGTTGGCATCTTCTTCAGTTTCTCTCATCAGAGTCCTGTAGTTTTCAGTGTAAAGGTCTTTCAGCTCCTTGGTTAGATTTATTCCTAAGTATTTTCTTGTTTACGATGTTATTGTGAATACGATTCTTTCCTTTATGTCTTTTTCAGATGTTTTAGTCTTACTGTATAGAATTGTAAGTGTTTTCCATATGTTGGTTTTAAATCCTGCCACTCCATTGAATTCGTTGATTATTTTTAGCAGTTTTTGGTGGAGTCTTTAAGATTTCTGTATATAAGATCATTTCATCAACAAACAGACAATTTTACTTCTTCCTTTCCTATTTGGATGACTTTTATTTGTTTTTCTTGCCTAATTGCTCTGGCTGGGACTTCTGGGGCTGTGTTGAATAGCAGTGGTGATAGTGGGCACCGTTGTTTTGTTCGTGATCTTAGAGGAAAACTTACAGCCCTTCACCACTGAGTATGATGTTGGCTATGGGTTTGTCATATGTGGACTTTATTGTGTTGAAGTTTGTTCCTTTTTTACCCAATTTGTTGAGCATTTTTATCGTAAAAGTATGTTGTATTTTGTCAAGTGCTTTTTCTGCATTTATTAAGATGATCATATGATTTTTATCTTTCATTCTATTAATATAGTATATCACATTTATTGATTGTATATGTTGAACCGCCCTTTTATCTCAGATATAAGTCTCGCTGGATCGTGGTGAATGATCCTTTCAATGTGCTGTTGAATTCAATTTGCTAATATTTTGTTAAGAATTTTTGCATCTATATCACTTAGGGATTTTGGTCTGTAATGTTTCTGTTTCTTTTAAAGGGAGAATCTTTGAAAATATGACGTAGGGAGAAATAACAACTTATTTCTATTCAGGCAAAGAGTCTGTTTTTTTTTGCTGGGAAAGATTCACCCTGAGCTAAGATCTGTTGCCAATCTTCCTCTCTCTTTTTTTTCCCCTCCCCAAAGCCCCAGTGCATAGTTGTATATCATAGCTGTAAGTCCTTCCACTTCTTCTGTGTGAGCCACTGCCGCAGCATGGCTCCTGACAGGTGAGTGGTGTTTCCATGCCCAGGAACTGAACCTGGGCTGCTGAAGTGGAGCGTGCTGAACTTTCACCACTAGTCATCAAGGCTGGCTCTGTGGTTTTTTTTTTTTTTGAGACAGGGAGAGAGAGGGAGAGAGACAGATTAATTGATTTAGTGAGTGCCATTTGACATCAACCCAATCCCATTTCTGTAAGTCAGAAAGATGAGGAAGACAGAGAACATCCAAAAAATAACAGTTGCTAACATTTACTGAGCACATAGTCTGTGCTAAGCACTTACTCGTCTCTGTTAATAATCACAAGAACTCTTAAAAGCTGCCCATGTTGGTGTATTTGGAATATTCCACAATAAATACGTGTCTGAATATACTTAATCTTTTCCACTAGTGACAAACATGTTAGTGTTTTTCAAATTTTATTGTTACATCCTAAACTGTCACAGACATCCTTGTTCAATTCTGCAGGAGTTCTTCAGGGATAGATACTGAGAAATGGAGTTGCTGTGTCATAGGACACGCCATTTTAAACACTTCCGTATATCCTGCCAAATTCCCTTCCTCACTACATCAGTCTAGGTTTTCCTCGATCACATTTAATATTTTCACACAAATTTTTTTCTAAACCAGTGTGTAAACTGCTATTTTATCATTATTCTTAGAAATATGGTGTATTAGGATTTTGGAGAAATCTCTCTTAGAACAATATACTTTAAAATGTTGGATAGAATATTGTAACCAAATAAAACGAAAACCTCTGTTAATGCTTGGCTAAACCAGAAAGAAAATCAGAGAATTCCTCAGAGATCAGAAAGAAAGTGTGAACCCACAGGGGTGGTGAGCTGGTGTCTTCTCTGGGTGTACTTACCAGTTACAGTGGCCTGGAGCCGAGGGTTTAATGAGTCACGTGTTTAGGGAGCAGGTGAAAAAGAAAGGAGTGAGAACTTCCATCCATCAGAAACCACTAAAGGGCTACCTTCTTTACGTGATAACTAAACAAAAGGGAAAAATCTGGTACAGCAGAGGGAGCTGTTCGGTAACTTTCTGTTTTGGCCTTGACTCTGGCTGGAGCAGGTAAAAAGGAAAATAATCACATTTTTAGGTTACTAAGCTTCCACAGATGTTAAAAGGGTGATAAAGGAATACAATACAAACAAGACTATACACACAAATAACAAATGAAATGGACCAATTCTTCAAAAACTACATACTACCAAAACTCACTCAAGATAAAATAGATAACCTGAATAGTCCTATAGCTATTAAAGAAATTCATTCCAAAAAACTTCCAAAAAGAGAAATCTTCAGGAGCAGATACTTTCACTGTGGTTTCTTCCAGACATTAAGGAAGAAGTAACATCAGTTTTATAATTTCTTCCAGAAAGTGGAAGAAGAAGGAATACATTCCAACCCATCTTACGTTGGCAACCTTATCTTAATACCAAAAGTAGACAAAGACAGTACAGAAAAAGAATACCATAGACCAATATCCTTCAGGAATATAGTTGCAAAAATTTCTGACAAAATATTAGCAAATTGAATCTAGCAACATATGAAAAGAATAAAACACTGCAACCAAGTGAGGTTTATTCCAGGAATGCAAGGCTGGATCAATACTCAAAAATCAATATAATCCATCATATTAATAGTCTAAAGGAGAAAAATTATGTGGTCACATCATTTAATGCAGAAAAAGCATTTAACAAATTTCCATATCCATTTATGATTAGAAACTCTCAGCATAGTAGGGACAGAAAAGAGGTAGGAGATGCAAGGAGGACTGCTGAATAGAGAAAAATGTTAAAGATATGGGATAAATCTAAATAACCATTGGCTAAAGCAGTGTTTAATTTGAGGAGTTAACAATTCAAGATGGAACTAAAATATATAACAACAATTCCATATAAGTCAAGATAGGAGATATTGTAACAAAAGCATACCAATAATTTCTTGTATTATTCAGATGTTGACAAATTTAGACTTTGTAAAGTCAAATATGCATGTTAAAGTTTCTAGAGTCATCACTGAAAGAATAGCAACAAAGTATAGCACTTCTTCACTAGTGCAGAATAACAAGGACATAAGGAGTAAAACAATCTCAGAATAATCTTAAGGAAGGCAAGACAGGTAATGTTAATAATAGTAACAAAACAGCAACAAAAATAACTTTTATAAAAAGCAAAAATAAAAATGCAAGGCCGGGCCCTGTGGCTGAGTGGTTAAAGTTCTGCCTGCTCTGCTTCAGTGGCCTGGGTTTGCGGGTTTGGCTCCCAGGTGTCATGCTGTGGTGGTGTTGGTCTATACCCAGGATCTGAACTCACAAACCCACAGCCATGCTGTGGTGATGTCCCACGTACAAAAAGATAGAAGAAGATTGGCACGGATGTTAGCCCAGGGCTAAGCTTCCTCAAGCGAAGAAAGAGGAGGATTGGCAATGGATGTTAGCTCAGGGTGAATCTTCCTCAGCAAAAAAAAAGGAAAAATAAAATATGCAAAATAAGATTAAGAACTGTGTCTAAGTCAGTAGGCCAGGTTGTGCTGACATTATAAATTGCCCAGATATCTCACTGCTACTAAGTCACAACAGCAAATGTTTATTTCTCACTCACTCTCCATGTCCACGCCCTGGGTCCAGTGTGGCCCTGCTGCACCTCGTCAGCACTCTGGTCCTAGGCTCACAGATTAGCCTCTGTCCTGAACATTGCCAGGTACCGTGTCAGAGGCAAAGGAGATGTGGCAAAGCATCACAATGGCACACCTCACTGCCCTTGCATTTTACTGTGAGGGAAGTGGCAGGGACTGTTGGGTTCAACAGGGTGGGTGGGGAGTAATAATTGCCTTCAGAGAAGGGCCACTTCAGAGAGGGAAAATAATATTTGGTGAATGCAATCTACCACTAAATAAATCCAAACATATCAGAAATCACATTAGATGTAAATATACTAAACTCTCCAGTTAAAAGACAGAGATTATCAGAAGTGTTTTGAAAAACATCATTTCTATGTCCGTTATAAAACTTTCACCTGTAACATAAGAACACAGAAAGATTAAGAGTCATAAGATAGAAAAAAAAATTGGTTACAGGTAAATAGTAACAACGAAAGCTGGAGTGGCCGTATTAACATGAGTCTAAACATATTCTAAGGCAAGAGTATGACTAGAGTCATTACGCGTTGGCAAAGGTTAAATTTTACACTGTATGATCTTAATTACATACATTTAAAATACGTAATGCTAAAATTGACAAGACTACAAAGAAAAATTTGTAAATTCACTACCATAGTGCTAATCAATAGACAAATAAAACAAAACAAGTTAAGACAACAGAGTCAAACATCTCAATAAGTTGTGATCATTAGTGGGTATCTATCTACTAATTTTCTTTTTAAAGATTGGCACCTAAGTTAACAACTGTTGCCAATCTTTTTTTTTTCTGCTCTTTTTCCCTGAGTCCCCCCAGTACATAGTTGTATATTTTAGTTGTAGGTCCTTTTAGCTGTGGCATGTGGGATGCTGCCTCAACATGGCCTGACAAGTGGTGCCACGTCTGTGCCTGGGATCTGAACCGTTGAAACCCCAGTCCACCGATGTGGAGTGCGTGAACTTAACCATTCGGCCATGGGGCCAGCCCCTACTTATATCTTTATATAGATAAATATATACTGTCATGTGCCACATACTGATGTTTCGGTCAGTGGTGGTGGTTCTGTAAGTTCAGTAGTACACAGCCTAGGTGTGTGGTAGGCTATACCATCTAGGTTTGTGTAAGTGCACGCTATGATGTTCCACAGTGATGAAATCACCTAACAGGGCATTTCTCAGAAGATATCCTTGTCATTAAGTGACACATGACTATATGCTCACTAATATGTATGTAATTTTATATGTCATATAAAACACTAATGGATGTAATGAAATATTGAAGTCACCTTTGCAACTACACATAGCCATTTATAAACAATTGTTATATACTAGGCTGTAAATATAAGCCTTAATTACATTTAAATGATGTTTGTCATTAGAACACACTCTGACCACAATGCAAACAATTCAGTAATAAATAACAGAAGGATGACTAGAACGGGCTCTTTAGCACAGCTTCTTATGTTTAGAAATGATGAAAACGTTTTAAATCCCTCATGGGTCAAAGAAACAATCATAACAGAAGTCAGGAAATTCTTAGACATGAAAGATAATGAATATAATGCATGTAAAAATTTGTAGAATTATTTCTAAAAATGACTACTTGAAAAATAGAAAATCTGGATTGCTCCACAATCATTTAAAAAATAGGACCGGTGGTTAAAATCTTGACTTCAAGAAAACACCAGGTAAGATCTACCAAATTTTAAGAAATGGTTAGATCGTCCCAGAATATTTAAGAAAGGAAAGAGGGTGTATTCATCAATTAATTTTATGAAACAAGAATATTAAAGTCCAAACTCACGTGTGAAAATAGATGTAAAAATTCTAAACAAAATATTAGCAAACCAATCCTCCAATGATTGAGTTGAGTTTATTCCAGAAATACAAATTTGGCCAATGTCAGAAAAATCTGTTAATGTAAATATCCACATGAACAGATTAAAGGAGAAGAACTGGTCATTTTTGGGTTTGAAGAAAAAATATTTGATAGAATTTAGCGTTTATTTATGATAAAAACTCTTAGCAAATTAAAAATAGAAAAAGAAAGCTATCTACAAGAACAGGAGGAGCAAACACACTCCATAGTGCTGTCACCTCGTGAGAAAAGTTCCCTGTGAAACCTCAAAGGTGATGATACGATTGCTGCCGCTTCTATTCAGCACAGCGCTGGGAGTTCTCGCCTGCGCAGCAAGAGGAAAGCAGGAAAGAAGTGATTTAAGTTTTGCAAAAGAAGAAACAAATCTGTTATTATTTTTGGTGATAGCGTTGTCTTCGTAGAAATCCCTTCCAAACAACTAACAAATTATTAGGATTAGTAAGGGAGTTAAGTCAAGTTTCTTGATAGATGATTAACATGAGGAAGTCAATTGCTTTTCTATGCAATAGCAGCAGGTAAAAGCCACGTAGAAATAAATGTAATGCAAAGGTGCAAAGCCTTTACGGAGAAAGATGTATAACTTTATTAAAATACATTAGAGAAGACTTTGTTAAAAGGACAGTTGTATTCGTTTCCTAGGGCTCCCATAACAGAGTACCACGAATGGGTGGCTTCAAATGACAGAAATTTATTCTCTCATGATTCTGGAAGCTAGAAGTCCAAAATCAAGATGCCCAGAGGACCACGCTCCTTCGGAGACTCTGGGCAGAATTCCCGCTGGCCTCTTCCTAGTTTCTGGAGGCCGTCAATCCTTAGGGCTCCCCGGCTCGCAGCTGGCTAACTCCAGTCTCTGCCTCTGTCATCACGTGGCTTTCTTTTTGTATCTTCAAATCCTCTTCTTATGTGGACACTAGTCATGTTGGATTGAGGGGCCACCTCACTCCACTGTGATCTCGTCTTAAGTAATTACACCTGCAATGACCCTATTTCCAAATAATGTCACATTCGGAGGTGCTGGAGGTTAGGACTTCAGCAGAGCTTTTTAGGGGCCACAATTCAACCCATAATAAGAGTCATACCAAGTTCATGAATAAGTACATCACGTTTATGTTTAGGGGCATCCATCACAAAAATATGAATTGTCATCTAAGTTTTACAATTCAACTCCAATAAAAATTCCAACAAAGCTAATTTTTGAATTTATGTGAAAGACAAAATAGTCAAGAATAGCCACGACAATCCTAGGGATAAGAACTTGGTAGAAGGACTCACTTTACTAAACGTCAAACTTATGAAGCTGTAGAAACTAATACAAGGGGGACCGGGGCAGAATTAGATGAAGGAAATAGAATAGAGAACCCAGAATCAGACCCACATAAATAGGAAAATCTTATATTTGACAGGGGTGGTATTGCAAACCAACAGAGAAAACTGAACTAGTCAATAAGTGGTCCTGGGAAAATACACATATATAGAGGAAAATTGAAAATGGAGTCCCTACCTCATACTATATCAAAAGTCAATTCCACATAAATCAGGAGTTCAAAACTAAAATACAGAATTATTAAAATTATTAGAATAAACTAGAGAAGATTATCTTTATTACTTTACGGATAGGAAAGAGCACAAAACATAGACAGATTAATGTTTTACTATATTAATGCCCTAACATTAATCAAGTGTATTGTTTCTTTTCATTCCCTTCTTTTAACTACCTATTAAATTCCAGGGCAGTGGTAGGGGCCAGGATTCAAAACTGAAGAACACAGACCGTGTAGGGAGGAAAAGATATATTTGGCAAATAATTTCCATTTTTGCAGTGTTCTGAAGGAGGACTGCAGGGGCCCTAACTTGCCTGGAGGGCACCAGGGAAGGCCTGTGTGACAGAAAAGATTGAGTAGAGGAGGCTAAGGGAGTAGAGGTGGGAGGGACAGTCTCCTGGCTGAGGGGGCGCTCAAAGGCTCTGGGAACCTTGCCTGTGGACGATGCAGCTGAGGCCACCGGAGCTCAGGGGAGGACTGCCCAGGACGAGACAGGAGAGGCCGGCAGGCCAGACCATGCAGCATCCTGGAGCCGTGTTTAACATTCTGAATGTTACCTAACAGCCATGGGAGCCATTTTTTTTTAAAAAATCAAGGGAATGAGATGATAAGATTGCATTTTCAAATAGCAGACCAGATGCCATCTGGAGAACAGAGGGAGCCTTGGTGCACGTGGGAGGACCACATCCTCTTCCCTTGTCCATTGCCTTAGATGCTGTCTCCCAACTGTGGTTTATGAACTAGCGAAGTAAGGAAGCTTTAAAAGTAACAACATATTATATAAATAGCATAATAATAATGGTGTTGTTAATAATAATAATTAATAATAACAATGATAGTTCAAATTTCCAGAATACTTAACACACTCCAGGAATAGTTCTAAAGAATTTACATTGTTACTCTTGACTCTCTAATGAGGTGGATGCTGTCGTGACCCTCGTCTTGCAGAAGGATGTTCATTGGCTTGCCCGAGGTTGCTCAAGAGCTGGGAATTGAACCTGGGAGGTTTGGCTCCAGAGCCCATGCTCTTAACCACTTCACTGTGTTAGCCAGAATTAGGAGAGAGAGTAGAGCAACTCTTTGTATGCACTCTACTGGAAACCAGTCTCAAACTCAACCAAGACCCAGTGGATGTGAATGCTGCTCTGGCATAACCACAGGGATCAGTTAGGAGCATGACCCAGGCCCAGCGCTGGCCCAGCCAGCACGACTGACCCAGTATTGAGATGCAGCCAAAATCAACGGACAGTCTCTTTAATACCTCAAGTAAGGACTGAGGTGGACTCGGGCAGAAGTTCTGTTCTCGAGTCCCATGATATCTGGGAAAATCAGGTTTATCATCTTTGCTTGACGATACCAAATGTTGATCTGGCCTAGAATGTTGCCTGCCCACTTCCTTCAGCCACGGAGGCCAATGCTGAGGTTGTGTGGGTAATTTCCACGACGGCTGTGGTTTAGACATGAACCCAAGCACACACCTGCAAATGCACTAGCACACAGGCGTGTGCATTTGTTCACAGAAAAGCTCACATTCCCTCGGTGAACAAGCCCTCCGTATGGCTTTGGAATATCTGCCTTTCAGAGGAGTTGTCTCAAGCCACTTTCTAGGAACAGCTATGGGTCTGTTACAGCCACTGCTGCAGTCCTCACACTCGCTGGGCGTCTGCCCAGGATCTGGGAGTTTCGCGAGGCTGGGAGGGTTCATTGGGAGAAACTTTAGGCTAGGGTGGCTGCAGGAAGGAAAGCAAGTGGGAAACATGGAAGCGGAGACTCTTCTTGGGGTGGCTGTTGTTTTAATTTGTCGTTTGTTAACAAAGCTCCTTTTCATTCACTGTTGTTCCTTCTCTCTGTCCATTGTCAGCAGGATTGCAGCCAGGGGTCCTTTCTATGAACTGACTATGCTTAGAGTTAGCTCAGCCTGTTCTGTCTGTTGTCATTCCAAAGACACATGATCATCAATGGGAGGCCAGTGGCTTAGAAACGGATGGCCAGGAGAAACAATTACAAACACAGTGAGCAATGTCGGTTCATGTCCTTTGTGTGGCTCTGTGAGCGCACAGGTTCCTCTGCTTTTCTCTGAATGTTCTACGACACATATCATGGAAGTGTGACCATTGCTTCTATTTTCTGGGGCTTTCCGACTGAGCTATTTCATTCATTCCAATAATGAGCCAGTTCAACTGCTGACCACCCCAACCTCCACATTGCTTTAGAAAGAAGTCTATATACGAAGAGAGATTTAGAGAACAAGGTCATTGCCAATTCAGCTGCAAGAGGAAACTAGAACTGACTGGTTTTTAGTTTTGTTTTTGATACAACTCCTATCATATATATGCCTTACAACCTTTAAAGCCTTTTAACAGATTATTTCATTTGCTTCTCTCAAAAACTCTATGAAAAGTATTCAAGAAATTGTTAATAATGATTTTCTCTAGGAAGGCAGGGAAATTACATTTATTTAAAGAATTACACTTATGTAAGTCATTTTATTTTTCCAAGGCACATGCAATATGTTTGTGCTTGAAAAAGAAAACAGGTTGAAAAAATACAGATAGAGAAAGGATGATAGAGAAAATGGGAAAAATGTAAGCAATTGGTGAATCTGGCTAATGGCATTTGGAATTTCTTTTACTGCTTTTGCAACTTTTCTCTAAGTTTGAAATTATATAAAAATAAAAAGTTACAATAATGCCGTAAACAGATTAAAGGCATGTAATTCCTTAAAATGGGTAATTCCAATAAATTTGCTTGGAATTCCCCTAGGAATCCCAGCAAAGCCTAGATTATTGGCTTTGCCTGAAATCATAGATTTCAACTATAATAGAGTAAACTGTAGGCTGAGGGAGAAGTTACTGATTGCTGAAGCATGACATGACTGGGTATTCAGTCCATAGCTTTTACTGAAATGTGAAACAAGCTGAGCAGATTCTTTGGGTTTTCTTTGTAGGCAGGTGTGCAATTACACGTGACTCTGCTTTTTTCTGAACATAGTATACTCCATACGTTAGAAGGTGATAATTACCTTGTTAGATAGCCATTCTAGTTTTTACATACCATGAAATTCATCTGTTTTAAGTGTATAATTCAACCACTCTTACTAAATTTATAGAGTTGTTCAACCATCACCACAATCCAGTTTTAAAATGTTTCCATCACCCCAAAGGGATCCCCTGGGTCCATTTATAGTAAATGCCTGTTCCCACCTCCCAGGCCAGGCAAATACACTCTCTGTCTTGATAGATTTGCCTGTTCTGGACATTTTACGTAAATGGGATCATACAATACGTGGTCTTTCCCATCTGGCTTCTTTCACTTAGCAGAATGTTTTTGAAGTCCATTGCCACTGTTTTTTCTGGGAATTTTTTCCTGGCGTAAGAAGTTACTCAAAGAATAAGCAAATATCTTACAGTTACTCCGAGGAATGGAGAAAGCAGGCCACCAATATATCCTAACAGGGCTGTCACAGCTGAATCTGCATCAACAAGAACTCAGCCTGAGAAATTTTTCTTGTCCAGAAGGCATGCTTTTCTGGAAAACAAAAAAAGTTGGTCTACATTATCTGCCAGAATCTAGGAGGTTGTTGAGCCCTAATTTCTTAGTGACACAGCAGAGACTTTAAGAGACATGACAACAGAGACTTGGTTATTGCAGAGAGGATGCAAAACCAACAGGCAGCTCATGTTTTCTGGAAATTACATTTCTTCAGTTTGACAAGAATTACAAGCTCTCTTTCAAATGTGAGAGTTGGGAGACACACAAAAGTCTTGTTTTGTTCTCACAGCAGTAGAATGGTGTAATAAATGTCTCTACAGTAAAAAATAATGCAGTATCTGGAACTTGCCGTTAAATATTTTTATTCCAAGAAAGCATGGTGACCCCAAAGAGATGCATGTTTTGTGATAATTTCAGCTGATACCAAATGTGAGATGTACGGAAACGGTAGGAGCAACTTGGTTTTAAGAGAATATTGGTCTTAAGAAATATTGTATTTAATCTAAATGGATGATGCAAAAATTTATTAAGTACTTATTATCATTTTACTGTAATCTGAAACATTGAGGTTTGCCAGAAAGTGGGAAAAAACACGTTAGATTAAAAAGTCCAGTGGGTAAATTTTTCTTATGAGTTCAAACAGTTTGAAAATGAATTTGCATACTCTTTTCCTTAAAAATGGCAGAAGAAGTCTCTCAATTCTGTGTATGTATATGTATAACTCTGACTTTGCAGGAAATCCTTGTTCCGCTGCGGGGAGAGACTGGACAAGGTCCCCTGCGAGCATTTGCTGCAGCTATGCTTACAGCGCTGAGGGCGCGGTGGATGGTGTGGCTCTCCTGAAGGGACCCTGCAATGTCATCCCCTTGCTCCTGCTTTATCTTACTTACTTACAAGTGTCTCTGACTCAGTAAAAAATGTCCTGCCTTCTGCGAAAGTGATGAGATTTTCACATCATTTTGTTTGGTTTTTGGAGAGTCTGTTTTGTTGTTTTTGGTTTGCTTTCTCTGCATCTCTCTTTCTAACTGAGTTGCCTAGGCTGCCAACCACCTCACCCCCTGGTCAGTTTGCAGCCAGGCCTCTGTTCTGACACTATGTGTCACGTGCAATTGCAAACTGTTGTGTTGCTGTGATATTTTAAATGAGCTATTTCAAAATAAAGGTCCTGTACGGACAATTTTGTCACCAGGTTGCTCCAGGTTTTTAGATTTCTGAATAAAAGCCATTTTACCAAATCTTATTTTTGTTTGTTTTTCTAGGACACCCTGAGGTAGGATAGGAGAAGTTTCCATTAAAAATTTCTATAGTATTTTCCTCCACAATCAAGGCATTGTATGATTTCAGGGATGGAGATATATTAGCATCTCACAAGATAAGATTTCTGAGCTGAGGATCCGAAGCCATAATAAATCAGCATCTGAAGTTGTAAGCCCATGAGGACAACAGAGACATTTATGTTCAGCCCAAATTCAAGCTCAACCACTGGGACATGATCGTCTTCTTTGGCTCCCCACGTGATAAAATCTGCACAGATGGAGATGAGGAGCAGAGGCGGCACCAATGGTGGTCTTCTGCCCCCACCGCCGTGACTGGCGCCCCAAGACGGTGGAAGACACCACATCGGTTTATTCTGTTATCACCATAGAAACTTAACTCCCTTCCCCAGAGATACAGTCCAGCAAAACAACGCAAACATGGACAAAGCTGGAGTGAATTGCTGCAGAGCCATGAGTGATCTAAGTGATGTTCGGGGTAGGCAAACTATCTCATGCCCTAAGGCATCGCAGAGACGGGGAAACAACGCTGCAGCAGGTCCAAAATGGAGACTAGAAAGCTGAGACTTGACAACATCTAGCGTGGCCTCTGGAATCTCCCATGCCAGTGGAGTGTCGGGACGTGGTTTGGCCTCCATGCCCTTTTGAGGCTCACCATCCATCCTGGAATGAGGCCCTAAAGGAGTGGGCGGAGCTCCTGGGCCCAATCTTGCAGTGGGGCTCAGACTCTTCCTTCCATCAGAGGTTTTGTAATTTGTGATCTTAGAGTGTCCCTGCCTTACTCCCCTCCTCCCTGTCCATATTTAATTTTTTCCCTTTGCCAGCCATTCCTCATATTTGAAAATTGTAGAAGATTACGCAGGTGTGATGTACCATCATTGTCATCGACAGCAGCATCGCTGTCATCACCATCTTTGTCATTGTGACTTGGAGGCGACAAGAAGCAGCAGGTGAACAGTCACTGCAGAGGTACTCAGGGCTTGGGAAGAGTAAACTTGCAAGCTTCCTGAGTAAACAGGTGACATCTGAGAACAGGTGTTTCTACACGTGCTTCCATGTGCACATCCCCCCTCACCTGTTCTCTTGGGGAAACACCCAGACAGTCAAACTCTCCGCACAGTCACAACGCTTCCAGCCTGTGTCCACCTCAAACGGGACCCAGCGCTTTCCATCGCAATGCAGCTGTGAGGTCAGCTGAACATCAGCCACCCGGAAGACTCAGTGAAGAATCCATCAGATGTCTGAGATGGATAAAATTGCAACTCACTCTGAATTGGAGCATTGATAGCATTTATTATGAATCAGTTTGTGCGTTACAGAAAGGAATTAGGACATTTCACTTTGTGAAGCAGCCTAGTTTTCTTCAGCATGACAGAAAAACTCTGGCTCGAAAAGAATATAAGTTTTCTGCCTTCGTTAAGTACAAAAGTGAAGAAATGTAGACTAGTCAATGTTTTAGCAGCAGTTTGTTTAATCAATAATGTTACCTTCAACAATCTTCTCATTTATGTGATGAGTATTATGCTATGGAATAATAATAATAATACTAATAATAATAGCTAACGTTTATTGAGTATTTACTATGATCCAGGTCTTTCTTTCATGTATCAACTTGAATGATTGGCAGTGGCTGCATAGTGTTGAAATGGATTCTGAGACTTTGTCTGAGTTTAGTGAGCAAGAGTGTTGCGATTGATTAATGATGTCTGCTTTGGGCACAGGATGGAAGAATGATGCCTCATACAAATATATTCATGTCCTATGGTTTTGTATCATCAATACAGGTAGAATGTGACAAAGCACATTGAGAGAAGCACAGAGAGGTGTGAAGTTCAGAGGAGAGATTCAGGAAAAGCATTAATGTCAAGGTTGAATTTGACTTAGCTTTGACAGAGGTTCAGACTTTCTGGGGTGAAGTTGAGAGAAGAGAGAAGAGGATTGTAAGCAGAGGGAATAATTTGAATAGGATGTTGAGACAAGAAGATGTAGGGTGTGTTAATGGACAGCTAGTATTTAGGTCCATCTGGTAATCAGAAGAGATAGTGGGAACTTAGCTGGACAGCGATTTGGAAGAAAAGTATGGAGGGCTTCACTGTTGACTGAAAATGGTTAGAAATTGAGAACTATTTAAGTTATTTTGTTGGGTGGCCAGCTATGATGTGTGTCTTAGGATTATTCTGAAAAGAGCAAATAGAACAGATCCAAGAGAGAGGGATTGGAGAACGCCAATGCTAATGCAGTTGCAATAGTCCAGGTGACATGCACAGGTCTGACTAGAGTGTAGGAAATAGCTATGTGTGACACCAGAGGCAGAATGAACAGGCTTGATAACCAACTGGGCACATGGGTGAGAACAGAGAGGACTGCCTGCCATACATTTCTATGAAGTTTATTTAACAGAAATAAGGAAGCGGAGGGTTTTGTGATGATGAGCCTTGTTTTGTTCATCTTGATTTCAGTGTGTTGCAAGGAAATATCTAGTAGCAGGCGGAAATTATGCTTGGTGATCAGGAGACGTATAAGGCCAGAAAGATGGTTTAGGGAGAGGCCTAGAGATGATAGCGGATGAACTGAGAATTTAGAGGCTTCCTAAGGAAGAGAGCATGGACGAAAAAGGAGGATAAAAATGACCTTGGCACCTGCTTCATTTGGGGGGGGCAGAAGGATGGAGCCAAGTCAGCAAAGGTGACAGAAAAGGAGAGGTCATTAAGGAAAAGGGCGAGCAAGTGGAAGACAATGGTCAACTCCAGGACCATTGTAAACAGTCCTACTTTGAATTTCTCTTAGAGTTTAGATCATCAGCTTATATTCTCATCTATTATATCAAGTAATGCTCACAAGTTTTGTTTTATAACATGTTTATATATATTATGGAACATCCCTGGAAATTTCCTTGGTTTTGTGCTGTCTTTGAATATGAACAAGTAAAATTTAAGTTGTCCTTGAGCCATTGTCCTCTCATGTATCCTAAATGTTGAAACACGCAGAATGTTAAGTGTAAAAATTGTGTTACCATGCAAAGCTCTGTGTTCAGCGTGCACAATCTCCATGCCTCATCTGCTCTGAATTTCCTCCAGATATGATTGTTCCTTTCTCACCATGTCCTTTCCATTGTTCCACGGGTCACAGAATGGACTCCACCACTGGGGCTGTATCCTCTTTCTCTGGGAGCCAGCTATAACTCCCACATATAAAAGTTGGCATCTGAAAATCTTGATGTAAATAAAACTTCCAGAGATACTGTGTTTACTTCATTTTCTACCCTCCCTCTTTTTCCTTTTACCTTTCTTTTCTCCATCTTTTCCCTTTCAGGAAAGGACTCCAAGAATTTTCAGGGGCTCATCCTCCAATATCAACTATGCTTTCTGGTTTTGTTTTTTTTGCTTGATGTATTCTTTGGCTGATTTGCTTTGGATTTTGTGATTTACTATTTTTATTTATTTTAATAAGTGTGTGTACTAGGGGAATGTGCAGGAAGCCATGCCTCCATCCCCTCACGTTTTATCCTGATCTGTGACTGTCCGTCAAGGGTGGAATACATTGATATCTCTGTGCCCCCATCTTTCATCAGCATCCATGGCATCCCTATTTCACCACATTATGAAACCCTTATTCTCAAGGGGGCAATATCATCTCCAAGGAGGCAAAAGTTAGTTCCTCAGATGGGGTGAGAAAACCTTACTCCAAATGTATAAAGGACATGTGGACAAATAATATGGAAACAGACATAGAGTCTGTCTGTGGTATTATGCTTTCACCGGGGGTGACCAGGGGAAACAGTGCCTAAAAAGCCTTCTTAGAGGGCGATAAAGAAAAAAAAAGGTTCAGAAATGTTGGTCTAAGAGAAAAATCACGCCTTGTCTCAACGAAAGCTCTTACTTGAGCCAAACATCACACATAAATCATGAAACACAACAAAGTAGAGGGAAAAATGGATATTTTCATCCACATATTCACCTGTTTTCTGCTTTTTGGTGTGCTTTACACAACCTGCTCTCCACCAGTGTTGTCATCTTTTCTAGAAATATTTTTCCAAAGAGCTTGATTGCAGGGTTTAGGAATGTGAGTGGTCCTAGTTTCTAGCATCCTCTATCATTTGTAAAATCACATTGTGGGCATTTCTGTCTAACTGTATGTGTGTGTGTATATTTACTTTCTTCCGACTCTTTGTAAGATGTGCTAATACAGGAACAGAGGAAGTGCTAAACAATGAATGTGAGATGCTCAGGAGTCTGGAGAACTCAGGAGTGTGTCCCTCAGAATCAGGAGCACTTCTCTTTTTCAATTTATGTCTGAATTGCTAAATCATTTACTGTTTCATCTGGTGAGCACCCTCTATCAACCCATATCTTTCCATTTTTTAGGCCACATCCTTTTCCCTCTCTCCACACCAATTTTGTAAAGAACTGGTATTTTTGAAACGAACGTTGTAAAATACACCATCACTTTGGGGCTCCTAGTATCTATTACTCACGTGTTTACTATGTCACTTGCCTTATGTCATTGAAATTTTAATTTTATTTGTGTGTGTGTTTGTTCAAGAGTTCTCTAATGGTGGCAAGCACAGAACGACATGGGGGCATGTTGGAAGAAAACGCGATTCTGCTTAGGAGAATCAGGTATTTAGTTTCCAGAACAAGGGTGATGGTGGGAGCTAAGTCTTAGGAACAAAACAGAGAAGCTGTTTCAGATCTGGGTACCAAGGCCAGAACTCGGACTGCAGTGTGGGTAATCTAAGGTTGTGCCTCAGAGCCCTGTTGAAGATCTTTAGGTTGTCTCTGCTTAGGAACAAGGACCAGCCTTCTCTGGGGCCAGTTGACCCCAAGCTTTAAGAGAAGAGAGAGAGACAAAATGCAGTAATGAGAATCATAGTGTTTTATATTTGGAAGGGACTGTGGAAATCATCTAGAAACCTGCACAAGCCTCATTATTCTGCTAGAGTAGTGGAGGCCCGCCGAGGCCCAGGGAAGTACCCAAAGTCCCAACACTGGAGACAAGCTGGGGTTAACAGCCAAGTTCCCTGCCCCTCCTTTATGCACACTACTTTATGCCAAATAATGATTTTCCAGAGCGTGAGTTTTCCTTCTCAAATTCTATTTCTTGGTCATTCATGACACTATATGTGGAACTTCCTATAAGCAAAGACTCTGAGATGTCTTACATATTCAACAAGTGAACTCAAAGCAATAAGGAAGATTAGAAACTTTTTAGAATGCTCTAGAAAGGTGGGCCTTAATAAATATCTGTATGGCTATGCCTAAAACCTTGTGTGACTCTAGCTGTCTAAGGTCACCTAGAGCTCTTTAGGATGAAATGCTTCAACTGAGGCCTGGTGGTTTTTGTATGCTTGTTATTCCTTTTCTTTCTCCAGTTTCGCTGGCTTTTCTTTGAATTGTCTTGCATTTCAGGGTTATGAAACTTTGATAAGAGTAGAGTGAGAAACAACCTAACAAGGAATTATTAGCATCTCCATTTTGTGGGATGGAGATGTTAATAGTAAAATTATTTTATTCTGAAAACTATACTTTTGTACCTGACTGATGCTTTTTGGTAAAAGCATTTGCAAATAAATTCCTTATGATTCTTCTCTTTTCAAAGTCATGTATTCTTCCTTCCCCTCCGACAAATCTTTGGGCAGAGTAATTTTTCAGAGTGTACACACCTCTCCGCACATTTCAGAATGAGAAGAGTCCTACAGCTACTAACTGAACGTTAGCCATTTTTGTACTTATGATGTGGGCTGGAAAGAAATAGAAATTACACCTCTCCTCTTTCCACAAGCCACATGCACACTGGCTCCAAGTGAATGGTTTTCACACAGGCCAGTTTCTGTACGGTGAATTTACCCACTTTCCAACAGCCCTGAGAGGGATTTCATTCTCCGCGTCTGGTGGCTGAGGCTGTCCCGTGAGTACAAGGGCACCACTGTGCCAGGCGTGGGGCCGCCTTATTTGATGAAGACCACAGCTGCCTGGCACAGAGCTTCTGTTTTGATTTCCCAAACCTCCTGGAGGTGAAGGAAGGTTTGCTGACTGTGGTCAAGAAGGCCCCAATTACGAGTGATTCCCTAACCAAGTGTTGAAACATTGCACTTTGTAATTAAAATGCAAAACACACGCAAACTGGAAACGCTAGAAAAAAATTTTTCAGGAATTTTCCTTGAAAGTTTGGTTTCTCACTTCCTTCAAGCATCATCTCTCTAAATCTACCTTGATTTTCTTTACTCTCCTACAAACAGAATGATCTCTTCTGATCTCTTTGATCCTGTCTCTTGAGAAATAGGGATATGATTTATCCTATGAGTAAAATATATTTTAGTCCCTTGCTTTTCTTCTCATGTATCTCAGATACTGTCCTCACTCTACTTTGCTGCTTCTGCATCAATAAACTCTGTGCTAGCAGGAAAATGGAGGAAAAGACAACGCTAGGTTAAGCAATTTTGCCTTTGAATCTAGTAAAATTTTGCTCTGTGTGTTACAAGCCTCTGTTATTGGGTGCATACAAGTTTAGAACACTTTCTTGGTGAATTGAATCAGTTATCATTATGTGGTGACCATCTCTATTTCTAACAATGCTTTTTGTTTAAAGTGTATGTTATCTGATAGTAACATATCTGTAACAACTCTCTTTTAGTTGGTGATATTTGCCTGTTACATTTTTTCCATTTTTATTTTTTCAATCTTTCTATGTCTTTCTTTTCTGCTTCCCATATAGCTGAATTGGAGGGGGTAGGGCAGGAGACTAATGTGGGTCAAGATCGGTAGAGAGGGAACTGAGACAAGCAAAAGGAAGGACAAAAGAGATTGCACTTAAAAAAAAGCACCTGTAGGGCCTGGTCCAGTGGTGCGGGGGTTAAGTGCGCACGTTCCGCTTCGGCGGCCTGGGGTTCTCTGGTTAGGATCCCCGGTGCAGACATGGCACTGCTTGTCAAGCCACGCTGTGGTAGGCATCCCACATATAAAGTGGAGGAAGATGGGCACGGATGTTAGCTCAGGGCCAGGCTTCCTCAGCAAAAAGAGGAGGATTGGCGGCAGATCTTAGCTCAGAGCTAATCTTCCTCAAAAAAAAAAGCACCTATAGGATACTAATTATGCAAATGTAACTATGCATCTGGATATGTGTATCAAGAGCGTTGAATGAAGAAAGAGAAAGGAAAAGTTTCATTTGCCAAAGACCCCATAGACAATGTGAAATAACTGTCACCAAATCAGGAGAAAATAGTTTTAACATGCATAACAGGAAAAAGATTACTATCAGAATACGTGAAGAATGCCTGTAATTTGATAAGAAAGTAGTAATCCATCAGAAAAAAAGGACAAAGGATACAAATAGGCAATTCATAGAAGAAGAAATGCAAATGACCAATAAATATATTTTTAAATGTACAACTGCGCTAGTAATTAAGGCAACGCAAATTAAAATGAGCTTTTATTCTTCACCTGTTGGATTAGGAGATATTTCAGAATTAGGTGACGTTATATATTGATTAGGGCATGGGGGAAAGGTAATTCTCCCTCTAAATGAAATCTCTGGTCCAGATTTAACTTTGTACTGCCTTTTTGTAGGGCACTTTGCCAAACCTTTTAAAACTGCACGTATCTTTTGAGCCGGTAATCCGACTTCTTGGTATCTGCCCAAGAGAAATGCAGCCACATGTGTGCAAGGAGGCATGTACGAAACTGTTCTCCATGGTACTTTATGGAATAGTTTTTTTTTTTAAAAAAACAACCTTGAATTTCCACTAATGGGGCAATAATTTCATAATCCATCCTATGGAATATTATGCAATGGTTTTTTAGGTGCAAGAAATCCATAGTCACACTCACGGAAATACCTAAGGACTTCTTGCCAATTAAAAACATTCACAAAAGTAAAAAAATTCTTTTTATGTAAAAAATACAAACTTGAAACAAAAGTATTTATTTGTATAATTTTACATGTAAACAGAAAAAGGGTTGGGTGGACACTAAATTCACGGCAGGCATTATATATAATAGAAAAACTTGGACTAGAGAGAGGATTTTAGAGTGACTTGACTTGTATCGATATTATTTCAACTTCTTACCGTCAGAAATGAATCCATATTTTACTATGTGATTAAAATAATTGTTTAAAAAAGAGATGATCGTATATTTGACCAATGGCTGAAGTTTTCACGTGATTTGATTTTAACTGGTTCATTGGATCATAGTTTTCAATGCAGTGATGACATTCTTCTCTTAACCGAAAGGGTGAGGCTAACACACACAACATCAATTGGTTGACCACTGTGACAAGCAAACTTAAAATTAACTTCAGCCTAAGAGAGAAACTTTGTGTCTAGAGTGAAATGATCAATTGAGGGCCATGAGCAAATCTCTTTTCTTCACGGAGGAAACACTGATGCCCTTTTTAGTTGAAATCATGAGGTACTCTCGCAGACAGCACAGACAGGTGAAAGATGGGTGGAGCCATCTGGAATCATTCTTGCTCTCTATTTCCTTAGGATTCTCTTACCTTGCCAACACAAAAGGATCTTTTTCTTTTTAGTATCGCATGCACCTGGCTAGGTATTGCAAGTCCAGTAGGCATAGGATAAAGGGTCTGATCCTATAAAAGGTTTCAATATCTTTAGGAGTGTAAAGTATGGTGAGGTCCTCAAACCCTACAAACTGTGTGATGAATTTTAATCTTGCTTAAAAAGTATGAGGCTTTTAAAAATTAAACTCTGAAACTCTGAGCTGCCATGGACTGTAGTCTAATGTTTCACTCCACAGAGGAAGAAACTGAGGACCAGAGAGGTTAAGCATCTCACCTAATGTCAATCAGTGCCCTTGGCAGTGACTCATGTTCATCGGGTTCACAGTGGCTCCAGATAGACGGTGACGACAATGTCACCTCTCTAGGACCTAGGCGCTCGTCACGGAGGCGTGGATCCAGAGCTGCCCGCTTATCTGGTGATAGTTCTAGAAAACCATCTAAACAAGGCTTTAGAAGGTTCCAGTCTCCATCTAAAATCATCTATTTATGGAAAACTCCAGAGGTTATTTATTGTTTACTTTTCCCAGGCTATCATGAGCTTATATTATATTATATTTAAATTCTACCTTCAAGTGAGATTTTGAGCCATTGTCCCTATGAACGAAGAAGAAATTAAGTTGTCGAAGTATATAGGGGCCAAGCTTATATATCCGTAAAATGTGGAAATTTAGGATGAAAGTTATTCTAGTTCAATGCTTATCCATAAAAATTGGTATCCATCTTGAGTGAGGTGCCCTGTTGCCACAATTCTGAAGTATCTACTTATAGTAAAGATGAAATGAGGATAGAGTATTGATCTTTATTTGACCTTTATTGAATTTCCTGGGTTGACATGGGATTGCAATATTATTTTAGTTTGTCTAAAGTACACAAAACCTTTTTGTAACTGAAATAGGGGGATCTTCTCTTCCCTTCCCCCATTTCCTTTATTCCTCTCTTGTGTGTACACACACATACACGGAACATTATCTCCAAAAACCAAAATGAAAACAGGACCTGGAAACTCAAAACACTTGGTCATCCTTCTGCTGAAACTGAATGTAACAATGCAGCATATTCTTACGCTTTCCCCGCTTTCCTTCCCCCCACTTTTCTCGGCATTGTCCAGGGGGATTGACAAAGGTTGGAGACCTAGAAGGCCCGTTTAGGACAGTCTGACTCCATTGCAGGCTCAGCTGAGGACACATCTGGAACCCATTTCCTGCCAGGGTGGACGTGGCGGCCGAGCACCCGGCTGTGCTCAGCCCAGTCTCTCCTGTGTGGCTGCGGCCGCCTCTCACGGCCAGAGCCGGAGAACGTGGCTGCAAGTGAAAGTGTTTATGTGTTTATGTGACCACAGGTATGTGCCCTCGGTGACAGACCTCCCATTTCATGTTGTATGTCCTGGCAGGCAAGTGGATGGTAGGATGAAGCCAGGGGAAGTGCCCCTGACGTTGCAATGTCACCATCAGGAGAAGGAGTGTCCCTGGGTATGGCACATCGGCGTTGGGATTATGACTGTGGCATTTCTTCTGGATTTGGGCTGGATGAGGCGTTTTGGTAATGATGCTTCCTCTGATGTTAGGTTCAGTTATCGTTTTGCCCAATATTGGGGGCAGGGAGACGGCCTGTTTCACTAGTGACAGGTCACCACTTCTCTGCATGGCGAACGCACCTTCTGAGCGTAATATCCGCCCCCAGCAGAGCCATGACGGTGGTCAGGAAGAGATGGTCTCCTCTCTACCCGCAGAGAGCTCTGAGCCTTGAGACAGCCGGTGAGCTTCCGGAACCACCTTCCTGCAGGTCAGGATGACATTTGTGCTTGCTGAAGCCCAGTCACAGTAGAAATGTTCCTCTCCCTTCCTGAATGTTCCAGGAAGAAGAAAGGCTGTGGGAAACCAGTTGTTTGGTATGGTTAGATGCTTACAGGGTGCCCACCTCTGTGCTAGGCGATGTGAGCAGTACCACGGTGATGTGAGTCAGAGCGTCTGTGTTTTGTCGTTACTTGTTTGTGTTTTGCCTTTTATCTTGAGAAGCCTCATGCACAACAGGGACCTAGTGCTGAGAAATGAAGGCTCCCTCGTGACCTTCTCAGCTGTGCCTGTCCTTCGGGGGTTCATCAGGTCTGCTATGGGCTTTTCCCCTTCTTATTCTGTAATTCTCTGTTTCCAAGGTTTCCAGCAATCCTGGTCATATGGTCACACCCAACTCAGGATTTCTTGGTCACAAAACCCATACATCTATCATTTAATGTCTGTGAACATCTCCTCTTGCCCCACACATGCCTTGAGGTAAAGCATCCCACATCAAATGCAGCATCCTCCTCCTCATATTTATACTTTTCCATTACTCACCTAATAGCCCAAGTTAAAAATCTCAGAGGCATTTTTGACAGTCCCATCTTTTTCAGTCTAAACTATACATGTCACGTCCTTTTGATTTTTGCTTTCAAAATATCTCCGGAACACATCGCCTCTCCTCCACCTCCAAGGCTCTGGTTAGGTCTTCAGCATTTCTGCCCTGGACCATCAGGGAAGGCTGGCAGAACTCAGTTCTAGGAGAACAAAAACTCCCTTTTCATAAGAAATATTTTGTAACACCCTCTTTACCCTGAAATGAAATTTATAAATAGCACAATCTACCTGAACACAGATTTAAAAATTTCATATAGAGCCCAAACTTTGATGTGAAGGAAAAATACAACTAAAGAAGCTCCTAATGGCAGAATACGTGCTTCAGTGCCTGAAGGCCTGGGCTGCCCACGCCGAAGGGCAGAATTACGGTTAGAGCCGTCGCTGTAGGAGGAAGCAGCGGGAGGGGACGGCTGTGAGCGCAGCCCACTACAGACGTGCTCTGGGGGTTCCCCAGATACTGAGCATGATGTTGCTGGTGGTGGCATAATTTTGCAATAAGGTGAAAACTCAGGGTAAAGTTCCGAACCAAACAAAGTACAGTTTTCCCTTAATTTATAGGTGCAAAAGTTGCATTCCTGGAAAATTCAGTGTATTTTAAAATCATGCCAAAAAGTCCGTTTGTTTTTATATGTGAATGTGTAGCAGGACATTTGAAAATGGTGTAGAACAGGATAATTTTTCACTGTGGGAGTCGACCCCAGCATGGCTGGACATCTGACATCCCGGGCTGCACCCACCCACTGCCAGAGGTGCCCCCATCATTGCAACGGCCAACAAACCCTCCACAAATCTCGAAAACATACCTTAGCCGTTGGTAGCATTTCCACTGGGAAGCACTACAAAATCTTAATCTATTCATATTAATTTTTACTTACACAGGCAATACACAACTACTTTCTCCTCGTAAAAACGGAGATCTCATGGGTGAAGCTAAACCGCCTTGGGCGTGCGCCCACCCAGGTCTGCTTCCCTCCCACCCCTCGGGGCACTCACGGTCAATTGTTTAGTAGGTATATTCCAAGACTTACTATATATTATCCTACAATTTATGTTCCCCTAGAATATATATGCCACCTGTTATGAGTTGAATTATGTCCACTGAAAATTCGCGTGTTGAAGTCTTAACCCCTTATTTGTGACCTTATTTGGGAATAGGGTAGTTAGAGACATAACTAGTTAGGTTAAGATGAGCTCATGTGGGAGTAGGGTGGGCCTCTGTTTCAACAGGGGGAATTTGGACACAAGACAACACCAGGGAAAATGCCACGGGAAGATGAAGGCAGAGACGGGGGTGATGCTTTGCACGCCGAAGAATGCCAAAGATGGCCTGGGAACGACCAGAAGCCAGGGGAGAGGCATGGAACAGACTTTCCCTTCCAGCCTCAGAAGGAACCAACCCTGCCGACACCTTGCTCTCATACTTCTAGCCTCAGAACTGTGACAATAAATTCCTGCTGTTTAAGCCACTCAGTTTGTGGCACTTCCTTATGACAGTCCTGGAAAATTCATATAGTATCCTTCTGTGCCTTAGTTTGAGGTGACAAACAGACAAGAAACTATCCGCATTAAGGGGGGCTGAGGAGGGGGCTCCAGAGGCTGCTGCCTGTTGGATGACCTGGGATATCAGCCCTGGGGAGCTGTCAGTCGGGCAGAACTGGAGGGAAAGTTGACTGCAGAGTGCAGACTCCTGCACGTAGGCTGCGCCTTTCCCCTGAGCCCATCTAGCAGCAAAAGACTCATCTACTAAATTAGATTTGCAATCAAGTCGTTTCTATCAAAAAAGAAAAGCTGTAATTAGCCTTAAGACGTTTTTCAAGCAGTAGGTTTGTTTTAGAAGTGAAAAATAATGAATAACTCAAACTGCACCTGGGAGCACGAGAGACTTTTAACTGGCTGCAGTTTATAGCCTGTGTGACTGGGGGAAATGTGATCTCCGTCTCCTTCTGGATCTTTCTCTACACCTTGCATATGCATGCATGGTGAAATGGGTTCCAAAACACAGCTTGAAATGTAGTGTATGACATACTCCTGTAAATGAAATGAATAGTTTAAAAGCACGGGCCCTGAAGGGAAAAGCAGACCTTTTAATATCCAGTTTCATAAAGCAATGCCTTTAAAAATAATTTGCGAACTGGAAAGGCAATTAAAAGGGTCCTTTTACTCCACTGTGCCACGTGTCACAGCCTTTAAGCTTTAATGAGCATCGCTCAGTGTGTCTAGGATTCGGCCAAAGACATTTGGCTTGAGCAAAACTACGAAAAGCCCTGCTAAAATGATTATATTCCATTTAGTGCCTTTAATACTTTTGGTGATGACGGATTACTCTGAAAGCAGGGCTTGTGGAACCTGAGTATTTGCAGTATTTCACCTTGAAATGTCTATAGGAATGTTTCTGTAGGCTTTAAAAAATTTATATTCTAAATGGAAATTTCTGAATATCAAAAATACTGTTAATTTTCTACATGTTAAAATAGTTTAAGCTAATAGATACTTATATTATTTTGCTCTTCATTCAAAATAAGTGTATTTGGGCATAAATAATTCAGAGATATGTATTTTATTATAGGTTGTACACTTATTCTCTATGTACAATTATCCAACATATAGAGATATAAACAGAGCAGAACTGGAGGGAAAACTCCGTTTACAACATAAAAGAGATGTAACAGAGTTCTCATCAATGGATGTAAATTTGACAATTTTTAAGTTAAAATATGAACACTTCTTTTTGTGGGTGCGTTTGTTTCATGCTTTTTCAGTGTCTTTTAACAGTGCGGACAGCATCACCAAAGTACTTACTGTTTCTCTCATGCCTACTTGTCACACCTGTTTGTCATTTATGAAATTGTTTGGAATAAATAGAGCACTTTTGCCATTCAGCAAGATGATCACATAGTGCCCTAAGGGAGCACTAGCTGTCTGAAGGAGTGACCAGTCTGTCATTGTGTGACCCCACTGGAGTTCTTTGAGAGGTTCGAGAACAAACCAGCCAGCCGCCTCCAGGACTCTGTGTGCCGTGTCCTCCTGAAGCTCTAGCTCTGTGCCCTGCAGGATCACAGTGGCTCTGACCAAAGCCCCGAGTGCTTTCCGAGTGGGTGTTTACCGATTCAGGTTGGGCTCACCACTTGGCCTCCTTCCTCCAGACGTCCTCGGGCATCCTTCACCTGGCTTCCCGGGGTCCCTCCGTCTGCGCTGCTCACCCACCTTCTCCACCTCCGCTTCCTTCTCACCCTTTGCATCTTCATAGGCTCTGTCTCAGGGAGAACTTTCTGGGCCTTCCACTCACTGGGTCAGGACCCCCCGCCCCACACTTCTCGTGACACTATCATCTCCCCTTTGCACATCACAGTTGGAATGTTGCATTGATTCGTGCGGGCATTGGCAAATGTCCATCTCTGTCTGTGGTCTGTAAGCTCCGTGAGCCCAGGGGCTTTGTTTGGTTTTGTTCCCCTGATATCTAACTGGGTGCCTGGCCCACAGTGGGCAATTACTAAATTGCTAAATACACTTAATAAATATTGGTGAATAAATGGATGAAGGACGAAGTTATGAAGTAAGCATTTTTGGTTTGAAAGCATTGTGTTAAGGGATTTACTGTTATGAAAAAAAGAATGACATATTGCCCAATACCCACTTGTGCCATTCAAACTGGCCATGTGTTCAGTGGATTGACCACAGACCAGCCCCCACGTCCGGGGCAGGACGCACATGGTGCTGTTACCTGTCGGGAGCGCTTTCCCGTAGAAGGAGCACGTAATTTCAGCACACGTGATTGAGGCCGCATAGCAAGGGGAGCTCAGCTGTTGATCTGCTTTTGCATATTCTTCAATCATTCAAAACCCTGAATTGGCGCACTCACGATGCACTGGGACACGACACTGATGGAGGCAGGTGTTTTCTTCGCCGTCCTGGAGCTGGCAGTCTCGAGCCCTGGTTCTCCACTTGTGGCTCTAGATTCTTTGCCTCAGAATCACGAGAGCGGTTATTAACATGTGGCTTCTCAGCCTCCTCTGCAGAAAAACTAAAATCAAATATTTCAGAGTGGGACTGGAGAAAGCTTAAACTGAAGGAAATTCCCTCTCTCACTCTCACTGACTTTGGAGTTCAAGGAGGCCCAGGAAACCGTTAATAATGTTTCCTGAACTATGAAAGAGAGGATTGGACTAGAAGTCTTCTCAGGTCCTTTTTTCCCAAATGACTGAGAACACAGAATAACGGTAATAAAACTAAGCTCACCCAAAGGTGCTACTATGTGAAAGGAAATGCTAGGGACATTGCTACAACCATTGTCACTCCCACTGACAACCCCACACAGCCCTGCAGGTAGGGCAATGAGAACTTCATATCAGCCATGGTCCCAGCAGGAAATAAAAGTTTACCTGGATGGTTCAAGTAAAAAGAATGAAGGCGTAACTTGCCGAGAAGGAAGATTAAGGACACAAACAAGAAATGTTGACACGCCTAGAGGCTTGCAACAGCAGGAAGCCGTTACAGTCTTCCCTCGGACTGGAGGGAGATGGAGGGAAGCAGTGCCACGGGAGCCCATCGAGAGCTGGAAGTGTGGAGGAGACGGCTCGTCCAGCTGGAGCCACAGTCATGGAGAGACACAGACATCGCCAGAGATGCGGTGCCAAACAGGGAAGAAATACTCTGACCCTTCTCTTCTCCCACCCTTCGCTTTCCTGACAGTGGATCTGCTGGCTGCAGAAACCAAGCAGAAACTGGCCACTGGCAGGGGAGCCCATGTGTTGAACCACAGGACAGAAAGACGGGGAATGACTGGGGGAGGGGTGGAAGTGGAGAGTAACAGCACATACGCTTTGCTCTAAGGTTTGTGTGGAGAATACTCCCCTTTTGAGAGACCTTTCTTAGGTCACACACCAAGCACAGAAGGGAATCTCAGCAGATTCACTTCTAGAGCACTATCTTTTCTTTGTTTTACTGGGGTCATAATAGTTTATAACTGTGAAATTTCAGTTGTACATTATGATGTGGTAGTCACCATATATGTGTGCCGCTTCGCCCCTGTGCCTACCCTCCAATCCCCTTCCCCTCTGGTAACCACTAAACCGTTCTCTTTGATCATGTGTTGGTTTATCTTCCACATGTGACAGAAATCAGACCGTGTTTGTCTTTGTCTGTCTGGTTTATTTCGCTTAACATAATACCCTCAAGATCCATCCATGTTGTTGCAAATGGGACGATTTTGTCTTTTTTATGGCTGAGTAGTATTCCATCGTATATATATACCACACTTTTTTTTATCCAATCATCAGTTGATGGGCATTTGGGTTGCTTCCACATCTTGGCCATTGTGAATAATGCTGCAGTGAACAGAGGGGTGCATAAGTCTCTGTGAATTGTTCATTTCAAGTTCTTTGGATAAACACCCAGTAGTGAGATAGCTGGATCGTATGGTAGTTCTATTTTTAATTTTTTGAGAAATCTCCATACTGTTTTCCACAGTGGCTGCACCAGTTTGCATTCCCACCAGCAATGGATGAGGCTTCCCTTTTCTACACACCCTCTCCAACATGTGTTATTTTTTGTCTTGGATATGATAGCCATTCAAATGGGTGTAAGGTGATATCTCATTGTAGTTTTGCTTTGCGTTTCCCTAATAATTAGTGATGCTGAACATCTTTTCATGTGTCTGTTGGCCATCTGTATATCTTCTTTGGAAAAATGTCTGTTCATATCCTCTGCCCATTTTTTTGATCAGATTGTGTGTTCCTTTGCTGTTCAGTTGTGGGACTTCTTTATATATTTTGGAGATTAACCCCTTGTCAGATATATGATTTGTAAATATTTTATCCCAGTTGTTGTGCTGTCTTTTTGTTTTGTTCCTGGTTTCTTTTGCCTTGCAGAAGCTCTTTAGTCAGATGAAGTCCCATTTGTTTATTTTCTCTTTTGTTTCCCTTGCCCAAGTAGAGATGGCATTCGAAAACATCCTTCTAAGAGAGTGCTCTGTCTTCTTGCGTCCTGTGGTGCGCATGTGTCACAGCTGCATGTGCACAGTGCTTCCTGGGGTCTTCCTTTCTCCCTTTCGATTAATTTGCTGCATTTTCACAGTGTCAGTGCGATGTAGCAGAAAAAGCACGAAGTTTAGGGCCAGGAAACATGGGTTTCAAGTTCTTGATGCTGACCTTTAGCAAGTCACTGGGTCTCTGTGGGGCTTACTTTCTTCATCTGTGAAATAGAGTCATGGTCATGTGCCTAGGGCTCTGTCATACTTGTGTTGGGAAGTGGGAAGACAGTTCTAGAAGTATGGACTTTTCCCCTCTATTCCGGTGAAGAGGCCGCAGGGACTCACAGCCAAAGAGAGTGAGATGGTCAGAATCAAGTCATCAATGTCCAATTTTTCCCAGCTCCAAGCCTTTGCAGACTCATCACTCTTTTGGGTGTAAAGTCCTAATGCCTCAGTGTGATACCCACGGACTTCCCTTCTGCAGCTATGCCTGATCCTCCATCGCACCTGAACAGGAGGTAGCTCCTTCAGCTACATGCCCACCTCGTTGTCTCCCCATTACCCCTTGAAATAGCTCATGCTCTTCCTGCTGTCAAGAATGCCCTCTCCTTTCTCCTCTGCCAATCCAGTTGCTGCCCACTCCTTTCACAGACTTGAACCAGCTCACCTGCCCAGCTCCAGTTCCTTGAAGGATAGGGCTTTAGGAAGGGAAGAGGCAAGGGAGCTGGGTACCAAGGAATGATACATTTATCATCTCATTTTGTCCCCATGCCCACCTAGCAATAAGTGTCATCACCTCGTTTTACTTAGGAGAAAACTGAGATTCAGCGAGGCTTGGTCACTTGACTAAGGTCATAGGCTACTGAGCGGCTAGTCTCAGATTCAAATCCAGGTGTGTGCAGTACTTCATGCTGCCTCCTTGCCCGTAGGAGGCGTGTGGCTCTTCTCTAACGATGCTGTCGGGACGCTTATCTACTGATGCAGCTTGAGGGGCCTTCAAACCCTTTCCAGCATCAAATGGTTCATCTGAGGGCTTTGGTCTCTGTAGATATGTGACAATATGAGATGCTAGAACATGATATTCAGGCAGTTTTCCTTTTAAAAATTTTTTAAAATAAGGTAAAGGTTTTGTGATTATTTTTCTAAAACTATATAATGGAAGAATGGTTAATGTTGCTCATATTTAAACCTACTAATGAGTTGTTAGGATTTACTCTTCGAATGATCTGGCAGTCACACTTCATAGAAGTAAATTCTGCATAATTTTATTACCGATGTAATTTTCCTAGAATTTAATTGACTACGTCTGATTTTAAAAATATGTCTATTTTAGGGCCTCCCTTGGCACTAGGAGCTAGTACTTTCTTCACGATGGAGTGGAACTGGCCCCGTGGAAGCAGGTGGGTTGCAGCTGTGTCCTGGCTGAGGTTTGGGAGGTGGGCGAGCCAGCCCCACCGGCTGCATGCTGGAAACGAGGCGTTTCAGGCGTTCTTCTGGAGAAACTAAACTCACACCAGACAAAAAGTTACCAAATCCTGTCATTCTGTCAGACCCACTCCCAGAGATCCGTAACCACCGTGGTTAAGGTTTTTTCCTTGAAGCTGCCCGAGGTGCTGGTGACTCATTGCCAGGTTAATGCATTTCACCTTTCACCAAACCTACAGCCAAAATATTTTTCCACCTTTGTGACTCACTCTTTTCCCAGGCCTGTAAAATTAATTGGAGTTTAAAGAAAATATCCCGGGAAGGCTGAGGCAGTCACCGTCGTCTGTCTGATGTGCACAGCATGTCCCAGCAGAAACCTGGAGCCTCCTGGGTTTCCAGGCCCAGGTTTAAATTGGACGTCCAGACTCTAAGGGTTCCAGTGGAAAAGGCGCTGTAACTTTTAGAAAGCTGCTGTTCCAGTTTCAAAGTCATGGAATTTCTCTAGTCCACTTGATAAAACGAGCATCCATTATGAATCAACCAGGGCACGTCTTTAATTGTGGTGGGCCAGTAAGTCCAGCCCTTTGAGGGCCTTTCCAAGTCCACTCTAATCTGGCTTGACGGTGCCCTCTTGTCTTCTGCCAGTGTCCTGCGTCGACTCTGCTTCGGCTGACTGTCCTTTTCCTGCACCTGAAGCTTCACCCTTCTACATTTTGGCCTTTGCGTCTTTGCTTGTGGTTCCCTTCCCGCGCTGACAATTAGAATGTCCTCCCTTCTTCAAGTCCATTTATCTAAGCTTCAACCTTCTTTCCAGGCTCCTGTTAAATCCTATTTCTTTTGTGACATCTTTCTTGACAAAAATTGCTTCCTCACTTTAGCTTCTGGAACAAGTATTCTCTCTCATTACTTTTAAGAACCTCTCTTTACCAGTGGTTCTGTAATCACTTCACCGTTAGATGCCTATGTGTGGATTTCTGTTTACTTAGCTTGTGATTCATGTCTTTCATCAGTTCTAGAAAATTCTCAGCCTTCATTTCTTTGAAAAAGCTTTCTTCTCTCTTCTTTTTATTTTTTTCTCTATTACTTCTCTTTCTGGAACTCTTATTAGACATATATTGGACCTTGTCCTACTTCCTCCCAACTCTACCTCCTTTCAGATTCTCTGTCTCTTTCTGTTCCGCATTCTGTGTAATGTCTTTGGATCTGTATTCCAGTTTTGACAGTGTATAACCTGCTGTTTAACTTCCCCACTGAGTTTTTTTAGACAATTTTCTTGAGACGTAATTTACACATATAATTGACATACATGCATATAATTTACATAAGTAAATCCAACCATTTAATTAGTTAATTAATTAATTAATTTTTTGCTGAGGAAGATTGGCCCTGAGCTAGCATCTGTGCCAGTCCTCTTCTATTTTGCATGTGGGTCCCTGCCACAACACGGCTGCCAATGAAAGGTGTAGGTCTGTGCCGGGGAACTGAACCCAGGCCATCAAAGCAGAGCATGCTGAACTTAACCACTAGTCCATGAGGTCAGCCCCCCAACCATTTTAAATTTATAGTTCAATGACTTTTAGCACATTTACCCAGTTGTGCAACTGTCACTATAATTCAATTGTAGAACATTTCTATCTCCCCATAAAATGGCTCATAATCATTTATAGGCAATCCCCATTCCCATTTCCAGCCCTAGGAAACCACCAATCTATTTTTGTCTCTATAGATTTGCCTTTTACAGACATTTCACATAAGTGGAATTACACAGTATGTGGTGTTTTGTGTTTGGTTTCTTTTATTTAGTATAATTTTTTGAGGTTCATCTACATTGTAGCAAGTCTCAGTAGTTTGTTCTTTTTCATTGCTGAATAGTATTCCATTGTATAGATGTACACATTTTGTTTATCCATTCATCAGTTCGCCACTGAGTTTGTAATGTCAGACTCTATATTTTTTTCAATAAGTTCTATCTGATTCTATTTCAAGTCAGCTTGAACAATTATATTCAAACTAGTTGTTTTCTCTTATATTTATTTCATCATATACTTTAGTTATCTTAAACATATTCTCTAGTTGGTTTCTAATAATTCCATTACCTGAAAATCCAAAGGGTCTGAAGCTGATGTTTTTTGGCTATGTGATTCTAGTCTATCCTGCCTGTGTTTTTTCTTATGTTTGGATTTTCAGCTCATGTTTTGTGGGAATCTTGTGTGGCCTGGATTGAGACTGTCCTTGTTGGTGACCAGGATGACCCTTTTTCAGGTTAATTTCTGGCTTAGAGTTTGCTGGACCATGCTGGTGGTGTAAAAATGAATACCAAACTTGCAAAAGTGCAGATTTTTAACCTGTGGTTAAAAATTATCACAAAAGACTTTTTTCTCCCAAACTAGAGCATAGGGAGGAGACAGATATTTCTTTGTATTCTGCCTTTTCTGGTTTGCTCACATCTTTTTGCTCCACCTTTTCCCTGAGGGCATGGTTCTTTGAGAGTTCCAACTACTATATGTCAAAGGCTCAGTTCCAGCTCTCCGGCTCATGCAGGTCCAAGTCCTTGACTCCTGGTCTTAGGAGACATTAAAATTAGGACCTCACTGTGTCCTCAGGGCAGCCACAGTACTGGCTTTCACTTATAACTTGTGTTTTCATCTCACTCTCCATATTTGGTCCTTTATTTTGTGTAGGCATAGAATCACATGTGCATTTTTTTTCCATCGGATGCATTTTTGAAAGTAAATTTGTTATATTTTATTTAGAATTTCTGGGTGTTTTGCAGCATGATTTTTTCAGGATTTTCAGTGTGCTTGGGAACACAGAAGGACACAAGCAGTCAATGGCTATCTTGCTGTACAGATATCAATGTGCTCACATCTGTGAGTATATATATATATTTATATGTGCTTTTATATGTGAACTGTCAGTTGCTTTGCTAAAAATGTGAGCTAACTTACCACTAGATCCAGCATTGGTACCTGACTAGAAGTAACATAGTTCTTTAGGGGGATAAACTGTGCTTTAATTTTAAGAAACAGATTTTAAAGCTTGCATCGAATACTTCCCTAGGGTCCATGGCTTTTTTGAACCTTTGAAGTGTGTACTCTACAACACAATAAATTTCTAGGAAATAATACCATAGTAATTTTTGGATTTTGTGGAATGCTTTGCATCTTTCTGTTAATAGTTTTTGTAAAAAAATGATGTACATGAAAATGTAAATACTTTTGTATCCTAAGGGTTGTGTGACCAGAAAAAATGGTCTTTTCCCAAGATCTTAATGACATGACGTGCTAGGGTCACAGTCTTGTCTAAACCAGGGAACAGAGTAGTTATCTGCTGACAATTCCCTTCATCTTGAAGTTTCCATTTTAGGAAGAATATAAAATTACCTGACCTTGTCAGGAACCGAGGAACTTATTTATTTTTCCAGATTGTCACTTCCAAATAGAAACAATCCTGCATATTAAGAGAAGGCTTCAAATAGCTTCTTAAAACCTAATTCCAAGGCTTCAGGTATCAGTCTTGGAAAGTGTCTGCCTTCTTCCTGAGAATTTCTTCAGGACCTCCTCCCCAGTCTGCTCATATTAGTCCCCCAGGGCTGCTGTGACAAAGTGCCACAAACTGGGGGGCTGAAAGCAACAGAAATGTGTGCTCCCACAGTTCCGGAGGCCAGAAGTCTGAAATCGAGGCGTCAGCAGGACTAGTTCTCACCAGAAGCGCTGAGGGAGAGTCCGGTCCAGGCCTCTCCTCCAGCTTCTGCTGTTGGCCTGCGATCCTCGGCGTCCCTTGGTTAGTGGTCGCATCACTCCAGTCTCTGCCTCCGTCTTCACACGGACTTTTTCGCTGTGTGTCTTCTCCACATGGCCTTCTGATAAGGCCACCAGTCATTGGATTAGGGCCCACCCTACTCCAGTGTCACCTCATCTTAACTAATCACTGCTGCAAAGATCCTATTTCCGAATAAGGTCCCATTCTAAGGATCCGGGTGGCCAGGATTTTTGGAGGGACACTGTGGGCTGGCCAGCATGACCGTTGGCTCTGAGCAGAGGTGATCGCCATCCCAGGCACCCAGGCACCTTGTCAGCACGCTGGGTATCATCTGCCAGTGAAGCTGTAAGGTGTGAGGAGCAGCTTCAAAGACCCAGGGGTCCTAAATGTGGAGGCTAAATATAGAGGCCCTCAGAGAGAAACGTCTGCTTCATTGTGGAAAGCGCTGGCAATCCATGGCGTTCAGGCTTTGCTGGCTCCATCCATCTGGGCTGTCCCACAAGGATGAATTTCCAAAAGGTGGAAAAGAGCAGAGCGTAACTGTAAAAGGAATAGGGTCGAGGCTGCCAGGCGGCTCTAAGAAACAGGGAGACTTACTGGTTGGCAAAGCTCACAGTCACCTTCCCTAAGTCTTGAGGGTTCCTGACATTCTGCTGGGCAATTGTGAATGCAAATAAAGCCCGACAGCCTCCTGCACGATCCTCCACGTCTGTCCCAGTTCCCCCAGGTCACACAGCCAGGAGCCTGGGGTAGCTACGAATATGCAGTCCCCTTAGAAACACACGCTCTCCTCCAAACTAAACAGAGTTATTAGGAAAGAAGATTCAAAATCTTCAGATTTCTTTAAAGCCCATGAGGATGTACGCAGTACTGATTTTTTTGGTTGAACCGATGGGGGCGGTAATGTGGTTTTTCACCAACAAGGACTAAATGCATATCTCCATTCTCCCATTTCTCATTTTTGCCCACAGAGCAAAGAGAGGCATTTTTTTGCATCCTTCTAGCTGCACCCCTTCCAGGCTACAAGCCACCATTAGCTCTGGCCACACGAACCTGTGTTTTCCAGGGAATCTCCTTCACGGAGCAGCCTCATGCAGGTACACAGCAGAACTGCAGTGTGCAAGAGCACGCGGCTTGGAATTCAGAACACTTCCTTACTTTGCTAACATGGTTTTAGAAAGTAATTCCTGGCTGCCCGGGGGGATTTTAGAGGAATTGTTGGCTACATACAAACACTAAAAAATATGAATTAATTTTAATTCCATAATAGGTCCCTGTGGTTGCTCTCCTTCTTAAAGGAAGGATTAGAAGAAGGGAAACATTTCGTTCTATTCATCAAACATCATAGTTAATACTATTCTGACATGAAGTCTTTGTTTACCTAGTATATTAGGTGTAATAGATTTGTCAAACTACTTCTTCCTATTAGAGGTCCTGATTTAAACCCACTTTAAATCAACTTTAGTTGGCTCAGTATCCTCACCCACAATGATTTTAATTCTGTGGAATTAATTACTTGGCTTTCCACTCAAGCTTCACCTTTATCTGTGGCTTTAAAAAGTGTTGCCAGTGTCGCTGGTACTGAGCTTATACCAGCCAGGCAAGAAAGCCCACAGAGCAAAGAGGCTGTGTTGACTGGATGGTTCCTGTTTAAGATGTAGCAATTTTTACATCAGTGATCTGCGGCTATCTTTCTGAGCAACTGAGGCGGTTTGTGGTTTCCTTCTTAAGCTCCGCAGCTTCTCAAAGTCAAAGGCTGGGATAAGAGGTAGGGACGCCATCGTGAACTCCTGACGGAAAGGGACGAGCTTACTCGTTAATCTCGTCTTATTCCTAATACTCCCGTCTCCTTCTTGATCACTTCCTGAGGTTGAAGTCTATGCATTTTTTGGTGGACAATATGTTTTGCTACTTTTCTCAGAATGAAGAAAGTTTTATTTGTTTATGGTTCTTAAAATAATATAATCAAACTGTAAAAAAATCCAATTACATCAAAATTGTCAAAACATCCCCTGCAAAAAGTTTTTAAAAAGTTAAAACATCCAAAATTAGGTCACTTTGAGATAACTAGTGTTAATATTTTAGGGTATATCCTCCCAGATCTTTTTCTATGCAATACACATATTGCTTATAGGTTATAGTTATAAAGTTGTATTTTCCTGTATATATGGATGTATATAGTTTTCTTTTTCACTCTGTGTTAGCTCTTCATCCCTTTCAATGTCTAAATACAGAATCATATTCTGAAATAGCCCAATAGAATTCTCTAGATTTTATGGATGGACCTTAACCAGTTTCCTCTTGGTAGATCTGTTACTTTCCTCTGTTACAAACATGGCATGTATTTTGTGCATATTATTTTCTTATCCACAGAAAGTTTATATTTTGTGCAACTGGAACCAATTATTTGTTGCCTTGTGTGTTTTCTTCCCCCAATTAATGAATTTAAACATCCTCAACCAATCACTCATGACCAACCACTTCTACAAAACGTGGCCTGATCCTTTCGGGGTCAGCAGGAGGGGACGTGGACGTGTGCCTTTGCCACCACTTCCTTCAGCTTATGGGATTAGTCTCCTTCTTCTTACCCGTGGCATGTACGTGACCAGTGGGCACACACGCATGTGCACGCATGCACACACACCACGTACAGGCCACTACATCCACGACTATAGACATTTAAGAAAATGAAGCTCTCCTGCCCCATAATGCTGGTCAAATATATTCCAAAATATGCTCATTTTAACATTTTGTGGCTACTTCTATATTTGAGTATTATCTTTGGAAAGTATGTTTCAAATATCAATTCCAAATACGAAAAATATTTTGAGCATGCTGAAAAAATGAAAGATGGAAACACCAGCATTATAAATACAACACATTTTAGCCAAGCTCTTCAGAAAATAATCTCGTCTGGAAAAAAATCATCTTTCCAGTTCTTCATTTTAGGGATGCATATATTTAGTGTTATTGTTAGGGGAAAGCATACTGCCAAGAAGGACTACGACGTTTGTCCTGAGGCTCATAAACCCTGACTCCGTGCACTTCTCTTATTAATAGAATAATGCAAGGAAGACTTCCATCTGCAGAGCATGTGTTCACATGCATTTTTGCCTTTTGTTATTTATGATAACTCTGTGAGGGGAGCTGGGCAGTCTTATAGTCCCCATTTCAGGGATGAGGACCCCGATCCACGGACCCCTCCAGCGTGGGGCGGACGAGTTTCTGAGTCAGACTCTAGGATTCTTTTCCTCTGGTCTGCTCTCCTAGTGTAGGTGTCAGCTGGTTAATTTATAACTCCATAAAGTCTTTCTGTTATGATAGTTTTCCCTTACTTCAGAGTTTGGGTCCGTAAGCACCATTTGGAATGAGATCATTTTCCTATAAAACTTCTGTTAATAAGTTCCACGACTGATTTGTTAGGCATCCATGAGGCGTGTTTGCCGTCCAGGTCCTCGGCGTTCAAAAATGTTTCTAGGGGCCTGTTTGGGGGGAGAGAAAGTTGTCTCTGACGTGCTCTGCTTTCCAAAAATGTCATCACTGGGCTGTGTGTGCTGTGTGTCCCTTCTACCTCCATTTCTGGCTGTCCCCCGTGTCATCTCTGAAAAACCCCTTTTTCCACAGTTGTTTTTATTAATCTATGAATTTTAGTACAAAAATATAGCAAATTCTGCTTTATTGATAATCCTAAATCCTATATATCTTTCAGCCCCAAATACAGTTAACATTTAGATGTATTTCTTCCTTTTTTTAATTCATCCTTTCCAGTCTTTCTTTATGCCTATATTTGCTCTTTGTTTGTTTTTAAAAATTCACATCATGTAGTATTTAAAGAGTTTGTAGGCTGGTTTTGAATTTAAAGTTATAAGCATTTCCCCATGACATTAAATAAATCAATGTATGTCCTTATGGTGGACTATTATGCAACTATGTTTATAAAAGAATATTTAATCGTTCTTCTATTTTAGGCCATAAGGTTGTTTAAGCGTGATGATGAGGCTAACTAAACTTGGATCTTTTCTTGAAAGTTTCAGGCAATTTATTTTTCCGTTGATGATATATGAAAGGGTCTTTTTCATGGCCTCTTCTAAAAACCTTATCATTTAAAAATATTTCATTAAAGATCACCGCCAATTTTATAAACAAAAATGGTACCTATTCTATTCTGTTCATTTATTGGACATAGACGTGTTTGCTCTTCTGAAGTGTTTTAGGGGAAATCGCCAGCTCCCTTGCTTTGTGGTGATTTGCATCTCTCTGATTGGCCCATTCTGCACCTTCCGATGAAGACAGGTTGTCTGTGCCGAGGGACTGCTGGTGGAGGTGTTGACTTGCACAGCCTCTGCTCCCAGTCCACTTGCGGGTGAGGAGCATGTTCTCCCACCTACAGCTCCTGACCCAAACCAGTTCCATGCAGTAACTTCTGCTGGACTGAGGACCACTCTTCTGTCTTTCTTGCTGCCCACTCTTCTGAGAAGTGGGAATGCCCAAGGACACAACAAAAGGATGCTTTCTCAGCGTGCCCTGCCTCTTAGCCTGTTTCGACAGCATTTCACTTAGCAGCTCTCAGCTCCCCGGATGCACCGTATCGCAGCCACTTTCTGCTAGGCTCGTTTGGGGATAGGAATTGCACTTTCACGATGAGAAAGGCAGACGCTGACTGGATGAGAAGGAGAGAAGCCATCTCCAAAAAAGTGGTGCTTTTGCAATGGAAGGAGCGCTTTCAAGTTTTGAGAAGCTCTGGTCTTTCAGCCGAAGGGCGGGCAGTAGGGAACACACAGAGTCTTGGGTTTTTCTCTCAGGTGACAGAGGTAGTCTGTTTCAGGTGGCCAAAGACAAGTTGCACACCAGTCCACAGTTCTTGAAGTAGTGGAAATCTTCCCTGATTCTAACAGTAGGAGGGTTGCCAGTATCAGTTGCAATGTAGTAAGTTTTCCTCTTTCACCAGATACGTCTTTGCAGGTGTTTTGATTGGAATATCAGAAGGTTCCATAGGTGAATTATAATCATACCCTTTAATTTTTTTTTTAAATTAGAAGCTGCCACTGGTTTGCTGTATTTTAATGGCAGTATCCATCATCTCTGACTACTACGTGTACAGACAGCATACCTTTATATGCTTCTCCTGCATTTAAAACTGGGAAGGCTTTTTGCCACCCAGAGAGCACGTCCTCCATTCTTGTCCCCTGTTCTGTGACAGCACTTTGCCCCGTAGCTGGTTTTTCACACTGACTTCCCTAGAAGAACTTGCCAAGTGAGGGGCAGGAGTGACACGTTTTCCTCCTTTGGAACACACACCCTGTTCGTTCTCCACCATGAAGGCCACCAAACCTTCTGAACGGTTGTCCTTACACTCTGTAAGGCTTGTTTGGCCCTTACGAACATCAGAAAGAAAATAATAATATACATCAAGCATCCCCATTTTAAAAAGCATTCCCAGTTTGATTTAAAAAATAGTACCTCTGATTCTAATTTTTCTATCTCTGGTTACTAGTAAAGGTAATTTTTTTTCTATAATTTTGCCATTTTTGCTTTCATGAGTTGTCTTAGAATAGAGTTCCGCTTTCCTTGTTTCTGAAGTGTGGCTCTGTTGTGTCTTTTCCTTGCTCCTGGTGAGGATTCTGTTCTAAGTTGCTTACAGCTTTCTCAGTTCTCAGAGGTTTTTTCCTCAGCCTTCATCTGAACAACTTCCACGCCTTTTCCTAATCATCCTGCAGCTCCCTGCTTCTCACCACAAGCTTTCCTTGATCCATCTTACTAAAAAAACTCATGTTTCCGTTGCCCTTCTGATACCGCTCTCTAGAAGGCTGGCTGTGACCCCCAGAGCAGTGGAGCATCCCTGTCTCTGTCCTCCTTTAGCCCTCTGTGGCGTTCGGAGGGCTTATCATGTCTGTTTCACATGGAAGCCCTCTCCCTCTTTGGCATCTGGGACCTGGATTCGACTCCCGAGGGAGATCTGTGACATGGTGGAAAGAGTCAGGGCCACAACACTGCCACTAACTTCCCCGTGGTGCTGAGTGATATGTGCATCATTTTAAAGTTTCCCTCTTTGCAAAACTTGGGTTCTAATATCTACCTCATAGGTACATTATGAAGATCAAATGAGATAATGCAGGCGAGAGCATTTTTATATCATATTTTGACGTGTATTCACTCCACAGCTATGCATTTAGAGCCTGCTAAGGACCAGCAACTGTGTCGGGAATAAAGGATGCAATGGGACCAGGTCCCCAGGAACTCATGGCTTCCTGGGGGAGTCAAAACGAATCAAATAATTTTACAGAAGGATATAAAGTTGCCACTGTAATCAGTTTTGGAAAGGGAAAACATAAGGTGCTAGGAAAGGATGCAATGGGGGAATTTGATCTACTCAATCAGAGAAGTGTAGAAGGCTGCCCTAGGGAGTGGCCACTGGATTGAGCATGATGTGGAGAGGGCACTGAGGCAAAGAGATAAGAGAAAAAGTCCTCAGGCAGGACAAAGTCCCTGTGGCAGCAGGCCCGAGGGCTGGAAAGACGACCACAGTGGCTGAAGCACAGAAGGAGGGAGAAGGTGGTACTTGAGAGAGAGATGGGGGCGGAACTTGCAGGCCTCGTGGCCACGGTGAGACCTGGCATCTCCCTAAGAGCAGTGGCAGCTGTTGGAATCCTTTAGCGTGTGCACGCGGGCAGCTGCCGCCACGACTCTGCATGTCTCAGATCTCCGGCTGCAGTGTCGAGGGGATTGGAGGAAGGCCACAGTGGGCTCAAGGAGACTGCTTCTCATTCTTTCCTGGTGATGGCTGCTCTTCCTTCTCTTGACTTCTATATGTACCCCCTTCCTTCATCGTTCTGGTCTCTATATCCTAATTTTTAACCACCTGCTGGATATGTCTCCTGGCAGCCCAGAAATTCAAGTACATTCTCTTAGCCTCTGCAGATGGAGCCTAGGAAAATACCTTCAACCGCTCCCCTTACCTTGGCGCTCATATGCCATCAGTCACCATGTTACCCAGGTATGTAGTGAATGACGGTCAACCTATAGCACCTCTGTAACCATTTCCTGGACCGTTATGAGACTATCTTTCTAAGCCCCTTCTTAGTCCTCAGATTTGCTCGGTTCCACTTTATCGTACGCCGCTGCTGTCAGATCAGTCTTCCAACGGGCATCTCCAGTTAGGACTTTTTTCTGCCTAATCTCTCTAAACTCTTCACAGCTACTCTAAACTCTAGCCGAACCGATTTACCCACTGTCCCCTGCTTCCCTGCCTCCATCTACAGATGCTACGGATGTGCTGGTGCATTCCACCCCAATGCCATTCTGCCTTTATTTCCATCTGTTGGAATCCTAGTCATTTTTAATGCCTCAGCTGAAATACCACTGCTCACAGGGGACCTTCGCAGACTCCTCCAGACTTACATGAAGTTTCCTTCCTCTGAACTTCTTACAGCACTTTACTTCTCTCTCCTTAATGACGCATAGCACACTGGGATTTGTACTATGCACATTTTGTATATTCGTCTTAGTCTCTCTACCAAGCTCTTTTGCCCTTAAGATCTGGGACCACAGGTTACTCACCTGCGTGTTAGTTACAACACTCATATCTGTGCCTTGTGCATGGAAAATGCTTGATAAATATTTATCAAATTAATGTTTCCTTTATGATAATAACTAATTATGCACATATGATTCAAACTCACTTTTCTATTCTTCACTGCTGTGGGGTGTTTGCCATATCCTTTTGGAAGTTTGGAGCAAATAATTTTTTTCATTATTCTCACTCAACTATTTCCTCGCTCTTTATTTATTTGTTTTTTTTGGTGAGGAAGATTGGTCCTGAGCTAACATCTGTGCCAGTCTTCCTCTATTCTATATGTGGGATGCCACCACAGCATGGCTTGATGAGTGGTGTGTAGGTCTGAACCTATAAACCCCAGGCTGCTGAAGCAGAGCATGTGAACTTAACCACCACCCCACAGGGCTGCCCCCCCTCACTCTTTCCTATCTCCAAGTGTACAAATATGAGCAAGACATTCTTGAACTGTATGTTATAGAGAGAAGAAAGAAAGGGGCAAACTAAACAATTCCTTTTACGTTTCATCCTGGTTAGAAGCCAACGTAAATGCTTGTGCTAAAGAACATGCCTATTTCCTGCCGTGAAGGCTTGGCCGTTTACCCTGGGACCCCTCTCCACCACTGGCTGCCCTCGAAAGACTATTAACCCCTGCTTTAAGCCAGCAAACCAGATGTGGGTTTTTTAAGCAAATTATTGGTTATTTCACCACATGTAGTTCTTGCAGTTAAGCGTTTCCAGCTTCTCAGAGCATTCCACAGGAATAACATCATATTTTTCCTCCAACCTGTTAATTAACATAATTATTTATCAACCCTAAGCCACAGCTTGAGTTTGTTAAGTGGCCAGCAGAACATATATTCCCTGGATGGAGCCCAATGCTGCTGGAGAGAACAATTCAGCAATTAAAAAAAGGAAAGTCTTGTGGGGAGTGGGGAGCACACTCCATTCTTCCTCTTGCTTCTGGAGAGCATCATTCTGGCTCAGGCTGCACCCCCAGGTCTTGGCTGGATTTCCCTAATAACTAGGCATTGAGTCGACATGTTTTTTAGAATGAAGGATTTTTCTGGTGATCTCTGAGTTCTCATCCAGCTTCAATATTTGAAATCTGCTTTTGCAGATTCAAAGGGTTGAACTGTGAAGTGAGGTGAAATGCTGTTTTTCCTGCTGCTCCCCAAATCTCCTGGCATGTTCTTGGGATTAGCAGAGAGTTCCTCTTGATGTCCCGCCCACCCGACTCCTGCCTGTGCTGCTTTCCTATCAGCTGGCAAAGACTAATAGCACCTTCCCTTAACAAGGGCAGTTCTCCAAGCGTCGTCCGGGAGCTCGGAGGGTCCCCGAGACCCTTTCAGGGGAGCTGCTAGGTCACGACTATTTTTATCAGTGTGGTCAAATATTTGTCTTCCTCTTTCTTGTTCTCTCCAAGTGTATAGTGGAGTTTTCTAGCAGCTACATGACATGTGATATGACAATAGGTTGAATATAGAAACAGAACCAAGAATCCAGCTATCCTGTGTTAAAGCAGATGTTAAATTAAAGAGATTTGCAGAACTGTAAAACAATGCCACGCTTCTCACTAAATTTATTTTTATTTTGAAAAATATACTTACTGTCCATAAAAGTATGACTTTTATATTAACATGTAATGTTTTTATTATTTTTCAAGTCAATTAAGACAAAAAGTTCTCAGTTGCAACTTCTAGCATAGCAATTATTGATAGATATTGTTACTCACGTAAACAGAAGCTCTTTGTGACCCTTAATAATTTTAAGAGTGTGAAGAAATGCCGAAACCAAAAGGTCTGAGGCCCACTGTCTTTCACATACCATTCATGTGAAAAGTCCTTATGCTACCAAGCTTTTGTCATTATGTAGGCAAATGGCATGTTCCTCAGAGAAGGAGTCAAACACACCAGGTATGTGTATGTGTTTTAACCCTTTGGCAAGGACCATGACAAATCGCTCCATCGATCAGTAACCACAGCCCACTGAGACAACCCCTACAGCTTGCTCTAGAGACCGACCTCATGCAGTTACGGTCAAAGTGTTCTTACGGGAAGAAGTCAAAGGCTGAGGATGAGAGAAGCTGGGAGCTGTGGGGCTAAGAGAAGGGAAGAGAGTTTTGGAATTGAATTGATGTTTGAGGAAACGCTCATAGGTAGGAATATCTGCTAGCTACAAGTTTTCTCCCTTCAGTATTATTCCTTGAGAGCAGAAAACCCATTTTCAGAGTTCAGCTACTGCCTGCACTGTGCTTTTTGTGAAGACAATAATTAGTAGCTTGCAGTGGATTCCATGTGAAAGTCACAGTGGCTCCAGGCTGGACCAGAGATGGATACATGTCAAATATTTAAGTAGAAGTTTGAATGGTTGAACCACAAAACGTTTGGGTTTTATTCCAATTCCCGTAAAGTAGACCCCATCTTGGAACGTCCTGTGACTATTCCGTCTCTCCCAGAGCTCATTGACAAAAAGCCTTTCCAGCAAACGGTGGTTTATTAGCACATTAGTGCGTGCCCTTACTCTTCCATTCTAAGAACAACCTCATACACCCACAGCCAGAAGTCATTCCCACTCTGTTTGCAGAACCCAAATAGTAGCTTATTCACACCATTTTGACCAGGATCGCAGTCTTCCGAAGAGTAGAAAGAATTGTAGCAACTATTCAGTTAATCAGTTTTGACTGAACTGCTAGAGACATCACACCATGAGGGTGAAGAGAGATCTAAGCCAGCCGTTGGATCCTGGGTTATAAGTCCTTTTCACATTAAATTGCAGTTTTCAGTGACTCATGGTTCCTTCTCACTCACGCATTGCTACAGCATTCCTCAAAATCACCCTCAATGACTTTAGGAGTCCTCAAGGTGGGCATGGCTCGGTGTGCTAAGGAACATGCCCAATCAGCTTGGATATAAACTCCTCAGAGCGTTCGTTAGCCATCCAATCCAAAGTACTCCTCCAGCCCTGGTACTTTTAAAATGCTATTTATCATTATTTGAACTTGTCTTTTTTTTTGTTTTTTTGTGGAAGCTTGGCCCTGAGCTAACATCCGCTGCCAATCCTCCTCTTTTTGCTGAGGAAGATTAGCCCTGAGCTAACATCCTTGCCCATCCTCCTCTATTTTATATGGCGGACACCTACCATAGCAAGGCTTGCTAAGTGGTGCATAGGTCTGAGCCTGGGATCCAGACCGGCAACCCCACCGGTCCAGCCCCATGAACTTATCTTTTTCAGTTATGTGTGTGTGTGTTTGTACTGACTCCCTCCTTCCATTAGAATCTAACTTCATGACACAGGCACTTTATCTTGCTCGTGCTATATTCCTGGCACCCAGAACAGTGCCTGGCGCGTAGTAGGCTCTCAGTATTTGTTGAGCGAAAGAATGGAGTTACAGTGCTCTCCTCTGGTGGGGTCCACTCTGAACCTGAGTTTTAAGCTCTACTAACAGCTATGATTGTATCTTAGCAGGGACAGACTCAGAGAGAAGCAAAAGCAGGCTTTTTGCCCTTGAATGGCACATAGTGAACTTGGGCACTGTAGCAGACAGGGCCTGCAGGAAACTAGATAAACCATGGTTGGGTAATTCAAGGAGAGGCTAATAAAAGACTATCTATAAAGGCGTGGGCAAGGTTTAAAGAATCTAATGAAGGATGCTGCAGTCCCCGTTGGCTAGTAATGCCAGGGAGCTATCTCCCTAGAACCCCGAGAATGTGGGCATCAGGAGAGGGCTCCTGAGAGGACCTGGAGGCTCAGGACAGGAAAAGTAGCCATATTTGCTACGTTCTGCAGGAATAGAGCCAGAATCATGAAGTGGAGCCAGAAAGGTAGAAAACTGAGACGGGGAGAGAAGAGGGAGGGAGACAGGAAAAGAGAGGCCTCTGGGACCTGCATGGTGGGAAGAGAAATGCCATGTGGCACAGCATCTTCTGGATCCCATGTGTGTCTGTGACTGTCTGATGGTGACACTGCACTGTCCTCAAAACAATGGCAGCCTTATTCCCGGCTCCATCCTGGAAAAGTGCCTGTAGATCCTCAGCTTTCTGGCGTCTTCTATGCTAATCATCTTTGTAGAAGAACTTGCTGACTAATCTATGCCACTTTACACCAGGGTGACAAAGATCTGCCCCACCCTCTACCCAGGGAGGACAAGGAGGACAGAGCAGATTGTGGGGCGGGGAAGAAAACCCTGTCCAACCCCATATAGAAGGCACAGTTTACAATGTCTGGCACACCGTGAGTGACCAAAACATGATTGGCAGTCATTATATTAGACTCCCAACAGATAGCTTGGCTTTTTTAGATTTTCAAGGCCCCTCTTAGGAAACTCGAAACAAGTTGAACTGGAACTGTCACAGACCTTTCAGTGCCACTGCCCAGAGTGGTTCTCAAAAGCAGTAAATCCAGCGAAATTCACACTCAGGCAGCCGGGCTCCAGAGCCTTTGTTCTCAAGATGCTGGGGGTGCCTCACTGATACCCCTCGGTACTCACTGAGAATTCTCAGGCATGCCAGAGGCTGCCTACTGCCAGCTCTGCGCTCACTCCAGAGGACTTTCTCCAATTGCAGGCACAGGTAGACCAGAAGTACCGAGGTGTTAACCCCCAGGAATATCCCTCCACCAACAGCCTAGACGTGGTAGCTATGTATTCCAGAGATTTGCCCCTCAAGTGGGATAACTCTGACCTGCTCCTCATGGTCTCTCACAGCTTCCTAGCAGGACTGAGCCCTGGGAGCCTCGTTCCCACAGCGTGACCTTGCTCATTAATGCACCCTGGATTGGCTTTCTCCCCTTCCCTGGCCCAGGGTCCCTTCCTCTCCTGGTTCTTTCTGGGATCACCTCCAAGTAAACTGCTTGCACTTGAATTCTTAGCTCAGGGCTGCTCTGGGAGCAAACTAACGCTGAAGTGTTGCCTACTCTGATCTCCTTACCTTAAATTTCCCCCAGCCTTAACGTCCCATCCTCCTGGGCACCCCTTCCATTAGGAAACACTCTCGGTTTGGTTACTTATACCTTAGAGTGAATTTAAGCCAATGAATCACCATTCCCAATTGAATGGTGAAGTCAACCAAGCTCAGCGTGCTTTGCCTCTGTCCTTCTTTGTGAACTCCTGGGAGTGTTCAGCAGAGTTGATCTTTCACTTATATCACCCCTCTGCTTTGCATTCCAAAGTGTCACAAAGCTTTGTCCCTCCTCTCTTTCCAGTGAACTGCTATGTTTTTATCCTTTGGAAAATAGCTGATTTTTAGAAAAAGAGGAAGAAAGGACACATATGATTCTTGTCCCTCTGCCGTTTTCTCTCCAGTGCCAGATTAGTCCATTGATTTTCACAGCTTTAACAATCACATTTGCATGAATGACCTGGAAACCTGTATCTCCACCACTGATTTCTCATCCAAATCTTGGTCTCCCGCTGTCTACTTGAACACTTCTTCTTACATGTCCCTTATTCTCAAATACAGCCAGTAGATGCAAAATAGAATTCCTCATCTTCTCTTTAAAACATCTCCTTTTACTAAGTTGCCTATTTATACCAATGGTGATATCATTCCCACAATCCTCCAGTTTCAAAATCTACTAGTCATGTGTATTCTTCCCTTGCTTTCGGCTCCTCAGTCCTTTACTACTTCCCAACTCCTCTCTAACCTCAGACTCCTCCCTGTTCAGGTTGCTGTATAGAGGGGATGGGCTAATTTCCCCCAGATTCTTCATTCACCTTGTCACTATGCATCTCAAAAAAATGCTAGCAGCTCTCAACTGACTTTAGGATGAAAATACAAATTTCTCAAAAATGTGTGTGTGCTTTTGTCTTTCTTTCTTCTTTTTAAATTTTATTTTAAAATATCTGCTCTAGTCTGGCTAAAAACTCTTTATTCAGTTTGTCTTTCTCTGTTTCCTAAAGCAAATTCTCCCTGCAGCCAGGCTGGTCTGCCCAGCGCTCCCCAAAGTCATTCTCACTCTCGTCTCTGGGGTTTTGCTCATGATCCTTCCTTAACTGTAGTTGAGAACACAGCTTGAGCCCTGCTGTGTGCTAGATGTTATACAAAACATTTAACACTCTATATAATCTCATTCTTTCTCTAGCATAACTCTACGTGCTAAAAACTTTTATTGTTTACATACAAAGAAACCAAGGTACCAAGAAGTGAAAGCACATTGCCACATTATGCAGCTGGCAAGCGGTACAGCAAGATGAGATCTCCCTTCTCCCTAATTACTATTAAGAAAAACCCTGAAACTTGGAGATCCTTTCAATATTGTGTCCTTTCAATGTCACGCTGGAGCATTGTCTAACAGGCTTCAACAGAGAGTACCTGATTCTCCAGGGAAATGTACCTTTGTTTGATTTATAATTGACTATTGATTAGAACCCAGACTCTGTGAAGTGAACTTAGTGAAGCTTGTCAAGTCGCAAATGATGTTTCTGCTCTTCTGTAAATGCAAATATTTTTGTCCAGTAGAAAAGAGAGCTCCAAAAGAGTTACAGTTTTGTTGTCCTGAAGAACATTAGCCAGTTCTGTTTCTAACTCAGCAACTTCGTTTCAGTATTCTGACTCTCACTAACAATATATACTTTGAGTTTTCCTTGATTCTGTTAGGTCGTCTTTATGATGCCATTGATTCCCTTATTAATGAGCTAAGTGGATCTTTGAAAGGTTCACAGTACATATTTTTATGAGAGTCATGCTTTTAACTTTTAGAAAATTATACTTTGACTATACAGAGCCTACACACTTAATTACTACGCTTAATAACTTCGTGCCTCCCAGTTCCACAATGCCTGCCCCTTATATACCCAAACTTTCAAATTTCAATGAAGACTCATCTCTCCTCTTGAAATCTTCCCTGAATATTCCAGTTCATGCCCATCACTTTCTTCTTAGAATTTCTAGAATACTCATTGGTCTTAATGACATACTTCTTTAATTTTTACCTTATTGTCTTATTCACCAATCTATATCTGTCTACCCATTTATCTATTTCCTGCCCCCTCCAGGCTGATGGAGAACCCCTATGAAGTATTCCTTCAAGAGGCTTTTCAAATTACTCACATATTCGCCCATCTTTGCCCCGAAAGTGCTTGGAATAGCCTTAGACACAAAGTATATGTTCAATAAATCCACATTGGGTAAAATTTATTTGCTCTTTGCAGGTTAACCTTTTCTACAGCTCAGAATTCTCCTGAGTTATATTTAAGCAACTTCAGACAAAACAGAGAGGCATTGTATCCAAGAATGAGTAGCCCTTAGGAGAGAATAACGGGGACTAGGAAATTCTGTGATCACACGAAGAGGGGAAAATGTCCTGTGCAAGCCTGGGGATCGTAATAGTTAACTTTAGAATTTGCCCACATAGTTAAGCCTCATTCCAAATGCCACTTTTCTAAAAAGCTAACCCAGTGGCAATCTGGGCCTTCCCTTTTGAACCACAACTCTGTTTAATTTCAAAACAAGGGCAGATAAAATATGCTAATACACAGCAAGTCTCCCCATTGCTATTCATTAGGAAGCCCCTTTCCAGTGTAAAAGTCCAGTCTTCCGTGAATTCACAAACAAATGATTGCCCTTGTTACTGGCATTCCACACCGGTGATAAAACATGTGAGTGAATCAGCCTCAGCCTGATTGTGTGAGTTTTCTTCGGGAAGGTACTGCGTTCTTTGTCTTGAATATATATGAAAATATATCTATGTGCACTTGTAGGACATTTTAAAATAAGCGCACTTCTTTCTGCCGGGACATTAATAGGAAATCCCCTGAGATCTCCATCTGGTGGTGATGGTGGTGGTGGCGATGGTGGTGGCGGTGGTATGTTTTATGAGTTCAAAGTCTTTGCACTTGAGCTGTAGGAGCCTGCTTAGCATGCCATGTGGGCCACAGCCCCTGACATCCTTAACTAGAATAGCAAAGGGCTGGGAAAAGGAACACGATGGAGTACTAGCAGCCGCCAGAGAGCAGGGTTGGAATGCTGGCTCTGACCACAAATTGGTCCCCGGAACTTGTGTTTTTCATTAGGCTTGCTGCAGTAATGCCACTTTCTAGCATTCCAAAGGATATTCAGACTTATATTAAATTAAATTCTCCTTTAAAAATCACTCCATGTTGGAACAACGTGAAGGATCAGACTGCAATCAAGAAAACTCAGGAAACATAAAAAACTAAGGCTAGCTCTGGCCTCTGCTTATGTTGTGGTATGAATGTACAGTGCACATTGTCCACAATTTACTAGGTAATCTGCAATATATCTTAAAGATGCAGGATCACCTTGAGCTTTTAATTGACTACTTAGCTCAAGTTTCCTTTTAATATTATTGGTGGATTGCAGAAGACAATAGAGTGACCATAATACATTTATATGCCAGACATGGGAATATGTTTTATTTATTTATTTATTTAAGATTTTATTTTTTTCCTTTTTCTCCCCAAAGCCCCCTGGTACATAGTTGTATATTCTTCGTTGTGGGTCCTTCTAGTTGTGGCATGTGGGACGCTGCCTCAGCATGGTTTGATGAGCAGTGCCATGTCCGCGCCCAAGATTCGAACCAATGAAACGCTGCCTGCAGCGGAGTGCATGAACTTAACCACGAGGCCACGGGGCCAGCCCCGAGAATATGTTCTGTAATGTGCATAAATAAACACTCATATAAGCCATGTACTTGTTTAAATGCACTTATACATCTGTCTGTGAAATCTCCAGCTAAAAATCAAGTAGGTAAGGAACTTGTCTCTTATTCTAAAATCAAACTCTCACCATAAATCAATTCTCTCTTTTTATCTCTCAAACACACATACATACCCCATACCACATACACACATAAAATTTATACCTGCACAATGAGGCTTCTGAGTTCCTAAATGAGCAAACGTATTAGTCAGAAGAGGCTAGGCGACGCTGCAGGAACAGACAACCCCAAATCTCAGTAGGTTGACTGTATCAGATTTTATCTCCCTCACGTACATCCTCCGTGAGTATGGGCAGATCCTCGGGACAGCTGTTTTCCGTAAGCTGGCTGAGCCGAGCAAGCCAGGCTTCTCCAATATTCTCTCACTTCCGTCTCAGCACACGCATCCAGGACTGTAGCAGCAGGGAAAGAACAGTCCAGAGAGTCAACCACGGTGCTATCACGTGCCGTCTCCACACACATGTCATTGGCCAAAGCGAGTCACTCTGCCACACCTAACTTCCGAGATGAAGAGAAGCACTCTTCCCCTGTGTCTGAAGAGATACTGGTGAGTAACAAAAAATCCTGTAACATGATCAATGGAGCCTAATAATGTAACTGATTTTGAAATTAATCAGCTATTTTCTCTCTCTCTCTCTCACACACACGCACACACACACACACACACTCACACACACACTCACACACACATCTGTGTAGGAGGAGAAGATGTCAGGTGTAAGCAAAGGCCCTTCCTTCTTTCCCCAGAACAGAATAACTCAGCTTGATTACAGAGGCCACGGCAGGTAGGGTATTTCTTTAACTGAAAGTTTACCTTTCTTTAGAGGTTTCACATCATAACAGTATCCAGTCTTTGATAAGGAAGATTTTCAGTCCTTTTCTTGAAAGTAAACTTTAAAAAAGGAAAAATAGAGAATTCTCTTTCAATAAGAGTGAAGTGTGGAAAACGGAAAGAAAAAGCAAAGGGTGAGAGCGTGGATTCTCGCAGCAGGAGTCAGGGAGTGAATGCATTTTGTTTCAGGCCAACAACATGGGTGTGGACTCCCAAGTCCCCAAAAGGAACAGAGTGTATTTTCAGCTCTGATGGGACCAGTAGATGAGTGGAATGCAGCAGGCTTTCCAGGTTCTGGAAAGGAGCAGTGAGGATACCATTTACAAAAAACTTCTTGGCAGTGCTTCTCCTGCAGGAAGGGTAAGACAGGGCGGGTCGTCAGGGGAGAAGAGAGACGCTTTATGTCCTTGAGGGCTTGTTCACGATATCCAGGTGCGTTGCAAGAAATGGCAAGTGCTTTTGTACGTATCCAAGGCGCTGTATGATCTAGCTCCTGCCTACACCTTGCCAGCATTGTCTCAGGCATCTTTCCACCCCCTCATCACCTACCTCCCAAGTCTATGTTCCCACCATGCTGGGCCTTATTCTATTCTTTGAGTGAGTAATTCTCCCTCCTGCACAGGGCCTTTGCATAAGCAGTTCCCATCGCCAAGAATGCTCTGCCTCATCTCTCCTCCCCTAAGTGAAGCCTGTTCATTCTTCAGACCTCAACTCAAATGCCATTTCTCAAGGAAGCCTTCCTTGACGATCAGAGCCACCATTATGTGCATCCACAGTACTGTATGTCCTTCCTCCTAACAAATTCTATGGTTTGTGATTGTGCGTGGATTGGTGTAGTGGTCTGAAAACCATTTTTCTCGTGCTAGTCTATAAGCTCTATGGGGACCATCTCTGTTTTTCTTGCCTTTGTACCTTTATTCCCTATCTCAGTGCTCTGAACATATACCCCAATAAAAATTTGCTGAATAAATGCAGTGTTGTACAAATAAATGATCACAATCTATCATGTTTATATAGCCCTATTTAGGTATCAAGTATTTTACCTCCATTTTCTAATTTTTTATTCACAATAGATGAGTACTGACAGACGCACTTAGGTTGTAACTTAGGGGCCAACATGGATGGTACTTTATAGCTATGACTCTTTATCCAGTGCTCTGACCCTGTGAAAGTTACCACACTCCCCTGGTTCCCATCCTTATGTATGTAAAATAAGTGTTAGATTCCACATATGTAAAGAGATCCTCCAAATAAAGAAGAAAAAGATCAAAGCCCAAAAGGCAAATGGACAAATGTATGAACAGGAAATTAGTAGGAGAGGAAACACAAGTAATTGAAAATATATTAAATGACACTATTGCTAGTGAAATGCCAATGAAGAAGCTCACAAAAGTACTTGCGTTATAATTCAGATGTCCAGAGGAAATGTTTCTTTATTCTAAAATGTGATCTGGTCTTTGTCTAACTCTCACTCACTGTGTAGCAGGAAAAAATTATATATATATATATATTTTTTTTTTAAAGATTTTATTTTTTTCCTTTTTCTCCCCAAAGCCCCCCGATACATAGTTGTATATTCTTCGTTGTGGGTCCTTCTAGTTGTGGTATGTGGGATGCTGCCTCAGCGTGGTTTGATGAGCAGTGCCATGTCCGCGCCCAGGATTCGAACCAACGAAACACTGGGCCGCCTGCAGCAGAGCGCGCGAACTTAACCACTCGGCCACGGGGCCAGGGAAAAAATTATATTTTAAAAAACTCATCCCAATCTAGTCACTAATAGCCTACACTGATGCAATTAATTTAAACAGTCCATCAGTTTGGCTCAATGGCTCTAGGTAAAAATACTAGTGTCCCAGAGTTCCACCCACTTTCTCTGTTTCTCTACAAGATGACTTTGGGTGTGTAAAGAAGCTTATTGGGTCTTCATGATGTGGGGCTCGTGGGGAGGAAGCTTCAAATCTGGATGTTGTGTCCACGCGATGTCTCTGCCCCGTCTCCCTGTCCACCTGTTTGCTGGGTGCCTTGATGCTGAAGTCTGCAGATCATGAACTTGGTGTTTGCTGTCTCTTTGACTTGGTCATAGCCAGGTGGACTCAGGGATTAGCTGTACCTCATCTAGGCTCTCACCATCCCTCTCTGTGTCTGCCTGCTACACTTTCCACCTGAACTCCTGGCCTGCTTTCGGCTCCATGCCACAGTTGATCCCATGGCAAAACTGTTGTCTGCCAGCTCAGCATCCATACTACCTGGGGACCGAGGGGTTCAGCATCCCAACCCAAAAGACAGCACCCTCCAGGCTCTTATACGAGAACCTAGACTCAAGAGAGGAATTTTACTGGATTGACCCAAAAGGGGTGGGACCAGAGGAAAATATTTCAAGTTTAAGGAGCAAAAACTGCTGAAACCTGAAGAAAGAGGTGTCATTTAGCCCACCTAAAAGAAAAAATGCGCTCCTTGGGGGTGTCTGTGAGATGACATCTGGACGCCGCTTCCATGCAGCACCCAGACAGGAGCTGAACTGGGGTGCGCAGGGGCTGGGGGGCCTGCAGCCTAAGAGTGGTGGCTTTGAGAGTTGTTGTGAAGGACTCTTATGCCCACATTTGCCCCCAAAACTTCAGGGTGTCACTTGTCTTCAAGGTAGATACAGACTGGGGCAATGAGTCTGTCAGGATAGATCAGCATGAAGTAAAAATAGAGAGCCCTCCTAGAATGCTCTGGAAGGCATAAGACTTCTAAAATTAGACCTGATGGTGTAAGTGTGTAAGAGGAAACCCCAGTATCCCCTGGAATGGAATTTCCCATCAGCCCAGTGGGATGGAGTTTAGAACAGATTACATTTGTTTAGGGACAGAAAATAAATGTCATATTTCTTTCTCTGTAGTATGTGAACTAAAATCCTTACCCACACATAAGAATGTAAATATATAAAGAGAGGTCAGGAAAAGAGAAGGACTGGATGGTTTTCAATGGTAACCTTCGCAGGGGGTGGGGGTGGAATGGGGAAGGGGGACAGGGTCCTTTCTGGTTTTCATTCTGTATTTATTTTTCTTGTTTAGATCCATGACCTCAAGCCTCCGTTCTTTCCTTACTTGTGTAATAAGAACATAGGATCAAAAGAGAAATGTTGAGTCAGATGATCCCTGAGAGTTTCTAGCACTCTGCTGTGCTGTGGTCCTGCGATGACTTCCTCCGTGGCCAGCTACCAATGAGAGTGACCCAGCTACGCACGGCCAACCCCTCACTTCAGCAGCCACAGCCCTCCACAACGGGACGGCACCCCCTTTCCAGCGCCGCCTGCCAAGCTCCCTATCTGCCCCTTAAAATTACCTGGAGGAACTTTTAAAATGCACCAGATACCTAGCCCCCATCCCAGAGACTCTGAGTCAATGGTCTAGGGAAAGCCGGGCCTCTGGATTTTTTGCAGCTCTCAGGTGATTCTAACGGCAGCCAAACTGAGAACCATGGTTAGACGCTTCTTCCTGGGGTCAGCCTGAACATGGCCACTGTTTCCCGCCTCTGCCTTTGTCCTGCTAGATCCTCTGCCCCCACCACAGTCCCTGCTATCTCTTTTTGTCAAAATCCACTCTCTCCTGGAAGGTCTTCCCAAATCCCACTGTCTCGGTGTAGGCTTTGTCCCCGGCTGTGACCTTTCTTTCCTAAGAACCCGACTGGACTTTATCCATCCTGCCCCTGTGATCTTCATGTGGGCACCTTTGCACTGGCATTAGTTGGGCGTTGGCTAATATACAGGACCGGACGCTGGTTGAGGCCGGGGGCCGGGGTGCGTCAACCCAGAGGAGATGTGGGCTCTACATGCAAACAGTGGGGGACCAAATTGCACTGACCTTCACAATCATTTTGTCCAGACTAGATCTACATGGACTAAGTTACATAAACATGTGTGGGCAATGGAAGGATAAATGGATCATGTTAAACTTTGAGAAAACTGCGGCTAAAGACTTCTTCCTTGAACACGTCTCCTGAAGAGCACAGCCCCTGTGCACTTATTGTGGTCACTGGAAGTCAGATGGAGGAACCACTTGCTGCTGGGACAGCTTCTGCTTGAATGGGGGGTCTTGGGTTTAGGAATTCTGATTTTACTGAAATGAGCTCATAAATTTAATCTCCTTAGTGTCTTACGGGAGGAAAAAATATATCCAAAAGTTTAGTCCAAAAAGTACAGAGATAGCAAATCCCAAAGAATCTATGAATGTCGGTTAAGTGGGAGAGGAGAGAAAAAAACAGCATATCCTTTCCCAAGTCTGTACACACCTCCCCTCTGGCTCCTGTTGATGAGGATGCCAATGGGAGCACTCCCATGCAGAGAGGCTGCAGCGTGACCCATATCAGGATGCAGATCTAAGCTGCACAAGCCTCTGAATTTAACTACCAACTCACGAGAAACACAGGGACACATAACTATGTCCAATGACAAAACAGGTGCCAGTGGCAAAACCCAGACTGGGAAACTCTACTGTACAGATGACCCGGTTGTGTCAACAGATAAACTGCAAAGAAGGATGAAAGAGAAAGGGGTAAAGCGTAGATGGAAAGAGAACTTAAAAGGCATTATCGACTCATTGCTAAGTATTGGCCTCATTATGATCCTGATTCAAACAATAAACTGTAAAACAAAAAGCGTTTGTTTATGAGACGATTACGGAAATTTGCACACCAAAGACATATTTGACAATAGCAAAAATTATTAATTTTGTGATAACGGTATTATAAATATTATATTTACATTATTATATAATACCACTTATTATAAAGTTTAAATAAAGAGATACCTTTATATTTTAGAGCAACAATGTAGAGTTACAATTATATCATGTCTGAGATTTGCTTCAAAATAATGTGGAGTCAGGGAATGAGTGAGGTACAGCTGAAATGGGATTGGCCTGAGTTGACTTTTAAATGAGTAAATGAGTTTATTATATGATTCTCTGCTTCTGTCACATTTTGCAAAATTATCTAAAGTATTAACAAAAAGATATAAAAGTATATGACACTAATTTAAGTAAAAGTAAATTAGTAAGAAATTCACACATTCATCACATTTTCAAACAGATCAGGAAACGAGTTTAATGATGAGAGCCGTGTGGTTTGCCCAGCCTCTGATCCCTCGCATACATAAGGGATAAAGCATTGTCAAGCTAATAACAGAGGGAGGGAAGGAGGGAGGGAGAAGTGTCTTCAATTCGAAAAAGTGATAGATTTGATATCTTGTTACATTTTTGCCTTAAAGTCTGGTTAAAACAGAAACTACAGTTTCAAAAATTCAAAGCCATTTGCCGCCCCGTAGACCCACTGCCTGCTGGTGGTGGGCAGACACCTGGAGGTCACAGAGTGAAACACTGAGCAAACAACTGGCTGCTATACATTTTCAAGCCTACTGGGGACAAAAGGGCTGTCGGGGCGAGAAATACGGAATTAGAGGGAAATGCCACACAGAGGGTGCGAGGCTGGGCTGCATGGAGCTGGGGACCCTTCATAGATGGTGAGATACTGGTATGTGTCCCGTGGTGACACTGGCAAGGACACCGTGGGCTCTATTTCTTCATCTTAGTCATGAGTGTAAGATGAGAAGGAATCCACAATCCACCTTCAAACATGAACTTCTGGATAGTGAGAAACAGCAGAGAGAAATTCTGATAAGGTGAACACCAAGCTGGGATGGAGCACGGAGACGGGGAAGAAGTCAGCACAGCTCCATAAGGCAACTTATTGTTCCTTCTGCCACTACCTGGACTTCCTGTTGTCCCTGCCTGCTCTCCCAGCAGGGCATCAGCTATACTGGTCAGCAATGATTGTCTCAGGAAGTAATGTCACAGGAAAATGAAGTGAAAAATAGAAAGCTCACTGTGGGTGACCCAGCGCAAAGGAAAAACTTGTTGAGTCACTGCATGCACGTTATCTGAGACACACACCATAAAAAGGGATTCCTCAGGACGCAGGGAGTGGGAAAGGTAGCTAGAGAGGATGAAGGAAGGGAAAGAGGAAGAGCCCAGCAAAAATTGCGGAAACGACTGTCCAGGTGGCATCAGAGACCACCCGCCAACCCTTAGCACATCTACCCCAAAGAGCACATCTGGAGTCCCTCGAAGCCATAGGCAGCTGCACCACGCACCTTCTCCATTAAGCAGTTCTCCTGAGGTTGCTGCTTCTATAGCTGTGGAACCTCAGAAAAGCCTCAGGAATCAGAGGATGGGGAAAATCTAAAAGGGCGGGGCGGGGGGGTGGTGAGGGGAGAAAGGAAGGGGGCAGCGAAGGGTTGAAAATTTGTATGAGAAGCGGTCAGACATCCAAATGCAACTGATACAGTGCCTGATGTGTAGAACATCTGTGTAAGAGTCTGGGGATGGGTTCTTAGAAGTATATAAAAATTAAAGAAAAAACTCCAGAAAAAGCAAAATTGTATGAGAAGAGAATGTACTTTTAGTTCATTACACAGCACGATGTGAATAATATTTACATAGCCATAATAATATAAGCAATGAAAGTCCATTTATTATTTTTTAAAGTAACATAGATTTCTTGGGAGGTAGGAGGTCCATGTACATGTGGGAAGGTGGGTAGATCTACATTCTCAGCGTCCACAGCATGAGAACAGTGAACATTTAAAGGTGATCAGAATCAAGAAACAGCATTTCAGCTGGTTATTTTGAAAAAGGGACACAAATACTACAAGAAACATTAAAAATAGTTGGAAGTGTTCCCTGTGGAAAGCTGAAATTGAGGATAGAAAGCATAAGGCAGGGATCAGACAGGAACCAGCCTAAGGAGACAGGGTCATCTGCAAGGCCCTGGCCCCTCAAGATAAGGCCCCTAACCAATCAGCAGGCTAGGAGAATCATATCGAAACCACCAAGATCCACATTCCACAGCCTCAGGGTTTTCCCAGGCTTACGCAAGGCCCTAGCACCCAGGAGCTGTCTGAAGGTGACCCTAGCCCAATTTCCATAGTAAGAATCACACCCAGGAGTGGAGAGCTAGCGTGCTAATAATCTTGCCGCACAGGTGGCAAGTGGAACGTCAGCGCAGGCGCGAGGAAAGCCCCGCCTCCACATGTCCTGACCGGCCCTCCTCCCCAGCCTCTGCCTAATAAAAGCGCCGCGATCCTGCTCCCTAACGAGCCGGTCACCTGCCTCTTTCCTTTTCCACCGGATCGCTTGTGCCTCCCCTGTGCACAAGCTAGTAGACTTTTCCTTTTTTACTCCCATTGTTGTCTCTCTTGATTTCTATCCTGGGAGACAGCAAGAACCCAATGTGCCTGTAACAAGGGTTGCCTGATTTCTTTCTTGTTTTTTGGGAGGGGGGTTTTATTTGATCTTTTAAGCCATATGCATCTGTTACTTAACATAAAAAAAATCAAATTTGAAAAAGTATAAAGTATGAGTGTGTCAGCTGGATGATTGAACTAGTCATTCGTAAGTTCTAAATTTGAGAACCTGTGATTCTCTACCAAAGGATGTAAATCGCCTCCAGCATGGTGCCTGGGGCAGAGGAGGTGCTTAGGGTTGTTCGGGTTGTTCGTTTCCAGGAGCTTCCAGAGTCAAATATCTTGTGCCTCTACTGGGAGTGGCTTTGTCTGTTGAGGATGTGTTTTCACTTTTGACATGAAAATCTGCTTTAGCTCTCCGCTTTGCCCTCCTGTTCCCGTGTACGTGTGCATTTACACCATTGCCAATCAAAAAAGACTTTTGAAAATAATTGTGTTATTGAAGCATAACATACATACGGTAAAGTACACAAATCTTAAGTGCATAGCTTGATGAATTTTTGCCAAGTGAACACACCCGCATAATCAGCACTCTGATCAAGAAACATTACCAGCAGCCCTGGTAAACAAAATAACTATCCTCTCATCCTCTCCAAAGGTAACTAGTGTTCTAAATTCCACACCAAATACAGTCTGTACTCTTTTGTGTCTAGACTTTTCCTTCTCGCAATAGTTGGCTTATGTGATTCATTGATTGCCATTTACCACAATTTATTTGTCTATTCCACTGTTGATGGATGAATAATGCTGCTGTGAATATCCTTGTACATATCTTTGGGTGCATTTCTGTTGGGCAATGACCTGTGGGAGGAACCACTGTGCCAAAGGGTATACTTTACGGCCAGCATGAGTTGACATCATCAAGTACTCCTCCAAAGTGACTTTTCCAATTTCTGGTTCCAATAGCTGTATATGCGAGCGGTCATGCACCTCAATTTTCCCAACAATTGTATTGTCAGCTTAAAAAATACTAGGCACCTTGGTGAGTGGTATCTTATTATGGTTTTAATTCGTATTTCTATTTTGACTAATAAGTAGAGAAACTTTTTAATAAATTTTATGATTTTCTGTTTGGTTTTTTTTGGCTTGGAATTCATGGTGCTTCTTGAATCCAGGATTTGGTATCTTTATTCAGGTTTGGAAAATTCTCAGCCACTACCATTTCAAATAATTCTTTTATTCAGTTCTCTTTTCCCTTCCTCTTGGGACTCCAGTTATGCAAAGGTTAAATTTTTCTACCTTGTCTCGTGTCTTGCACTGTTTCCTATATGTTCTATTCTGTTGTCTCTTTGTGCTTCATTTTCAATATTTTTCTCTGATCTAACTTATCATTCACTGTCTAACATGATGATAAATCCATTTGAGGAGCTTTTAATATCAGTTACTGTATTTTCAGTTCTGCAATTTCCATATTTAAAGTATTTTCCAGTTTACAAAAAAAATTTCATCTCATTTAATGCCTTGAACATGTTCAGCATCATGTTTTTCAAGTCTATAGCTGATAACTCCTGTTTCTGGTTGATTTCCTTTCTCTTTGTTTTCTGCCAATTGATTTCAAATAAATTCTTGTATTTTTGTATCCCTGGTTATTTTTTTAAATAAAGTTTTTGCTTTGGAATAAATTGAGATGTACAGAAAAGTTGCAGAAGTTATACAGATTGTTCCCATAATGCCTCACTCAGTTTCAGTTACTCCCAGTGTAATCAGTTTTCCTCATCATGATAGAAATGTCAAAACTAAGATGCCAACATGGTACATTACTATTAACTGAATTCTAGACTTTGCCTGGCTATTTTTGATGGAGTGCCAGGCATTTTTCATGATAAATTGTAAAGATAATTTGAAGCTCTGGATGTTACCATCTTTCTCCAGCGAGAATTTACTTTTTCTTTTGGCAGGCCACTAGGCTGGGGGAAGATCACCTTATTCCATACAGGAATAGAAATGACCTGAACACGGATTCAACCATCCTGAGAGCTGATCCATTTCCGGTTGGCCTCTATCCTTTGGCGCAGACTTTTGGAGTTCCAGCTAAAGCCTCGGGAGGTTTCTCAGGGCCGTGAACTCTATTTTTCCTCCCATGCATGTGAGACTACCAAAAGCTCTGTCCAGCAGCTAAGCCTTTCAGCCACCGCTTCCACTTTCAGAGTCTGTAGTCAGCTTGAGGGAAAAGTAGCCCCATGTATGCATCTTACCTCCCTTGGCTTCTTTTTTTCAGATCTTGAACCTGCCAATTCTCCCTGTCCTGGTGACTCTGATGCCTTCAAGTGGAATATATATATTATATATATATATTTTTATATATATATATAAGTTACATGTATGTATATAAAAGTTGGATTAAAAAACATATATATTTATTTTAATTCAACTTTTACAGTTGCTCTTAGAGGGAGGGTTGGCCCAAAATAACCTACTCAGCCATTACTAGAAGTGAAACTCTCAAAACATTTTTTTTAATTGAAAAATACTTGTGGTAAAATACACATAGCACAAAATTTGCCGTCTTAACTATTTTTAAGTTCGGCGGCATTAAGTACATTCACATTGTTGTGTTACCACCTCTGTCATCCATCCACAGTTTTTATCTTGCAAAACTGAAACTCTGTACCCATGAGCTACGACTCTCCATTCCCCTCCAGCCCCCGGCAACCACCATTCTCCTTTCTGTCTCTATGAATTTGGCTGCTCTAGGAACCTCATCGAGTGGAATCTTATAGTGTTTGTCTTTTTGTGAGTCTTATTTCACTTGACGTAATGTCCTCAAGGTTCATCCACGTTGTAGCGTGTGTCAGAATTTCCTTCCTCTTTCAGGCTGGATGATATTCTATTGTATTTTGTTTATCCATTTATCTGTTGGTGGGCACTTGGGTTGCTTCCACTTTTTGGCTCTTGTGAATAATGCTGCTATGAACACGAATGCACAAATATCTACTCTAGCCCCTGCTTTCAGTTCTTTTGGGTGGATACCCAGAACTGGAATTGCTACATCAAATGGCAATTGTCTGTTTACTTTTTTGAGAAACTGCCGTAACTACTATACTGTTGTCCACAGCAGCTGCACCATTTTACATTCCCACCAACAGTGCTCAAGTGTTCCAGGTTCTCCACGTCTTCTCCAACACTTGTTCTTTCTTTTTTCTTTTTGATATATATTAGCCATCCTAATGGATGTGAGATGGTATCTCATTGCGCTTTTGATCAAAACACTTTTGATGTTTATTTTTTGAATTTCCAGTTTAGACTTTATTTTATCTCTGTATATTATCTTTAGATGGAACATATATATCTCCGTAAGTGTGCAGTAAGGGCTTAGTTTGAGCCAAGCTGGGAGTTTTACTGTCAGGGTCTCCCGGGTGAATGATTGTGATCAGCCTGTCAGAAGTCTGTCTGTCTTGGTGATGGTGGAGTGTCAGCTGAGGCCGAGGGCTGTTCTGATGTGATGCTGTCTGTCACTCATTTCTGCCCCAGGCCCACTCCCCTGGACGTCCATCTGGATCCTAAGAAAATGCTCACATTAAATACAAACTAAAAAAGTGATTTTAATTAAAATCTGTTTATGGCATTGCTCTGTGTCTCTTTAAAGAGCACACCCCCCCCCCTCCCCCCCAGTGAGAAAGGAAGTCGGCTGGCTCTGAGTGCATCTTCCAAAGTGGGAGCAGTCCCGATGGTGAGGCACAGAGGGTATCAGTCCGTCCCATGCTTGCTCTCCATGAGGAAGCGGATGGCCCTCTGAGGGCGCTGGGTTGGGTAGGAATGGCGCTTTGTGCTGCAGGTGACAGCAGCGCCTGGGGGATGGCAAGGAACCTCTGACCAGACTTGTTAGGAAGCTCATATGAGCCACTCTGGACTATCTCAGAAATATTTAGGTGAACTTTTTATGGAAAATAAATTTAGAGTGAGAAGCAGAGGACTGGTTGGGTGAAATACAGACTATTATTGTTAACGCGACTCCATTTGTACTCAAAGCTGGTGAAATATCAGGAAACTTAAGATGCACGCAGGTATAAGTTTTTGGATCTAGTTGCCAAGTGGTTGCTAGCTGGAGCCTGCTGGGTTTAGCAACTATTTGTAAAAACCAACCCCCTAGTCCTTCACACACATTCCTGAGATATAAATCAACCACTTTTCTGGAGGCCATTTCTTCCAAAGCTTTTCTTACTTTGTTGTACTAAAAAAACAACAACAAAAACCCCTCATGTTCATATATTTTTTGGATGTGATATCATATGTACCTAATGGTAAAATTAGCCCCGGGATTTTCTCTATTGAAACACAACAAAAGAAAGCTTTGTCACTAATTACTTACAAACTTATTATTGGTGTCATGTAACTGTATAGGCAATTATTTCAGCAGGAAAAAAATAATTGCATGCAGTTATGCCTAAGTACCAGCACAACCCACATATTATCAATAATAGTGGTAATCAAACCAGCTTACTCTTAGGCCCTTAAAAGATTTTGGTTTAGATGTAATGCCTATCTTAACTGTCTAAGTACAATTTGAAACAGACGCACTTTTAATGCCCAATGTGAATAGAGAGAAAAGCGGTGCATGTGTGTTTGTGTATTCAACTTATAAGAAATACTTTTTCTGTATGGTAAAAAACACGTGACCATATACTCACATGCACACACTTCTACAAAGAACTTAGAATATGGATGTATAGGGCACAGTTTTTGCCTCAATGAACATAGACTCTAGTTAGATGTGGACGCAGTGAGTGGTAATGGGAGAACAGACCTTCCCAGGGGTGGGAAAAAGGTTGGGTTATGACTTGAGGTACCAGATAGCATGGGGCTCAGGTTTGGTCAGGCCTGAGGGGTTAGCAAGAATGACAGCACCAAAGGTTAAAGCCACAAGGAGGAAAAACCAAAGCTGCTTAGATTGAGATATCCACCCCCTGAAGGCCTGAGGGGGAATCTGTGAGATAAAGCTCCAGCAGCCTTGACAAAGAAAATGGCCAGAAGATTTCTCGGAGCGGGGGAGAGAGCTGACCTGTAGGAGTAGGGCAACTGGGTTGAAATTTATGCATTGTCTCCTATGTGCAAAAAATTATAACTTCCTTTATTTTCTATTACTGAACTCATGTTTCTCTGGAGCCTTCTAGCTAATGTAAACTTGCTGAAGTGAAAGTAACCCAATCTCTACTAGTTTAGGTCAAGTTCGATTCAAGATTAAAGTGTCTATCAGGACGGCCCCTCTCCTCTTCTTCCCTTCTCTGTCTGAGCTCCCAAACTGGAGGCTCTGGGCATGGGGGTGGGGGTGGGAGGTGCTCCCACTGCCTCCTGGCAATAAGAGCTGGGTAGGCCAGAAGTCTCAATGCTTTCTGCTTGGTCTTTGCAGGTTTCTGATGCCTGGGGGCCAGATGATGAGGAAACGGTGCCATCTGGTTCTATTTGGTGCTGGCACCGGCAGCTGAAGCATGCGTCGATGGAACAAGCTGTGGTCCCTTCTCTCCTCACGGATAAGGGGCCATGATAGACTGCTCTTGGGAACTTACCCATGTCCCCAAGCTGATTAGGCCCAACTCGGCTCTTTCTTGTTCTGGAGATTTGGCAAGGGCTTGCCGAGTCTACGACGTATTCCCGAGTGTGGGCACACCATCCTAGAGCTCCAGTGGTCTCTTCGTCCCCTATTTGAGGTAGTTCTCTATGGCAGGCTAGCCAGCCTTTCCCCTCCACCATCTTTTGTGTACCAACCACTGCACTTGTAGAAACTGATGGAGCCTCACACCCCGAAGGAAGCGCAGGGAGACTAGGGAACGCCACTGCAGGCGCATCCGTTTAGAAATCTCACCCTGTCCCTGCTGTTCTACTGTGCTTGCACCACCCTGGTTTCCAGAAGGCCAGTCTGGGTGTTCTCAGAGTCCCCTTCTTCTGTCTGAGATTTCCATCAGTTTCCATTGTCCCACCCTCTCCCTTTGGCTGAAGTCTGGGGCTGGCCAGGACATGGCGCATTCTCACTCCAGTCTTATCTCCTCCACCCTTTGCCTTCTTCTTCTCTAGTGAGGAGGCCCTTTCTTTTCTCTTGGGTTGAAACCTCCCTAACTTATATCCTCTTCCTTTTCCATCTTATGTATACCTAAAAAGTCTGTTTTCTGAGTAGACCAAAACTGATATATAATGAAGGTATTTAAGGAGCAATTTAGAAAAAAATTTGTTCTCAAAAAAGCCTGGCTTTAAGAATCTTGTCTTCCAGTGACCTCAGAAGAACCGACTTTGTGAACGGAGGCTGTACAGTAATCTCTTTGTTGCAGGGAGACCGGCCCCTCCTTTCCTGGGACAATAGCACCAGGAATTATCCTCTTCTGTGTGTCCACTTTGAGGTAGACAATAAAAGGGGCAACTAGCTATACCCAGGAGTATAAACAGGCATGCCTACGAAATAGCCACCTGGAGTGGTGCATCGGCGCACACACCCTCTACTTCATGGTATAACTTTGACAGCAGATGGTACTTGTTGATGCGGGGTCAGTGAGCCGAAGAGTCGAAAGAAAGAATTCTTGGACTCTCAAGATCTGGCAGTAGCACTTTTTTTATTTAGAGAATAGTGTGGAATAGCATGGGGACAGGACCCATGGGCAGTCAGAGCTCCTGCTGCTGCCCTGAGTTGAGGGTTAGGGCTAATTTTATAAGGCATGGGTACGTGACTTATTTTTACTGGAAAAAGAAAAGATGATGTAAAAAGTCATTAAATGATTTCAGTGCAGATGGGGTCTGGTTAGCGTGCGGTCATATAACTTTTAGATACGAATCTGGCCATATAGATCGGCATGTAGGTGAGGATGCCCTGGGCTTCTCTCCCTGGGGCAGCCCTAATTCATACCATAAAAAAATTCCACCGGGTCATGTAGTTTGGCATGTAGGCCAGGTCACCTTGGGCTTCTCTAGCTGGGGCAGCCTTAATCCACATCACTTGTCACTATGGTACTTTTTAAAAGCATTCTCTTGATGTTCAACTTTTATTTCTCCCTTCAAACAGTGGTGCAGATGAGACAGAATATCAACTCTACATCAAGGTGAGGCTCTATTTCCCAAGGGCATTTTCCATGTAATTATTTTTACATCTGAAAAATACTTTAGGTAATATAAATTATCTCTAGACATGTATGAATAGTTTCAGTTTTATAGATGAGTTTTAACTCCAGAACACCCTTGCCTGAAATAAGTCCTATACGCTGAGTTAAATTTTCTTTTTAAGTGCAAGCTGTTCAGAAGATAACTGGAACTGCTCAAATCTGCCCGTAAACAACAACAGTTCCTTTGGAGTTTATGTCTCAATCCTGAGCATTTCTACACTGTCCATCATAACAGGCATAAAAAAATAGAATTTCATGGAGGTAAAAGATAACAATTAATTGAGAATGGCAATCGGATTGTAGTGCCCTGAAGTGCCTCATATTAATTTAATTCAACTATATTCAGTAGATACTTATTATGTGCCAGGGGTTGGGTAGGAGAATATGCAAAGACGAGTTTACAATATTTTGAAATGATCAAGTGTTAGAAGCATCACTAACTAATACGTAAATATCTGGACGTATATTAAGTTAGCTTCTTACAATAAAACAAAATACGTTTATCCAATAACCATCAATCAGATATGGCTTCCTTGCCAGAGACTGTGCCCCCAGGCACAGGAGGAAATAAGATGTTATTTATCCAAATTCATAATTCTATTACTAATCTCATCATTTTTATCCCTCTACTTACAGGTTTGCCATGAGTCTTTTAAAAAAATAAGATTCATAACTATTTTAACAAAAGTCAAGAATAAGCTATGTGGGTTTGTCAGTCAATGTTTAGTGAGAAGGGCTTTATGTGAAGTGGTGGCCCTTTGAAGATGTTCTCACTGTTATTTATTTCAGAAGACAACTCATAGCATTTTTAGTCTTGGTAACTATCATTTCTCTTCTGCTTGAAAGTATTTTTAAAAAATTTGTTTATTGTACAATAGAAACAAGAAGACAGAAGCTATTGAGATCGTGTTGTGGAAAGAGACTTAAAGAATATATTAATAATAATAACTATGCACATTTGTGTAGGTCTTTTTATTTCACAAGGCACATTCGGATGCATTATTTCATTTTTCTCATAATAAAGAACTCCGGCAATATCAAAGACATTTAAAATAGGAAATGGACCATTGGCAAGGAGCCATCGAACTACGATCCGGGGGGAAAACCTATTTCCTTTTGGTCTAAGGAATCGAGTCTCCCTTTGATTTTTTTTCCATATCATCCCGGCCTTTTGAGTCTATGTGCCTTGTTCTTTGGATCATTGGAATATAGATACTCTCGGAACCCATCCAAAAGGGCAATTATAAGAAGGAGATTCCATTCAATAAGTCATAAATCCGGGAAGCTCCGAGCCAGGGGGAATTTTGTTCACATAGGCCCTTAGGATATGTCTTAATGTTCCCCATCCATAGCAAGATGTTCCTCCCAACTCACAGGAGGCCTTGCTGTATTTCAGAACGGTACCAGCTGCATTACACTGCAACACTGGGTGGTGAAGAGGCTTGGGCGAGCACAAGCTGTAGAGGAAGGAAAGGAGGAAAGAGAAGAAGGAAAAGAAGCAGAAGGCCAAACATTCTGCGTTAAAGAAAGTGAGAAAAGTAAATCAGGTGTGTGATGGGGACGGGCCAGGTCAGGGGTGGAGGCCAAAAGACATTCAGCTTTATTAGAAAGGATCTAATGATTTCTTTAAAAGAAAACTTTATGATCATACAGCTTGTACAATTTTTAAAAAGATACATCTAAATGGAAAAATTTAGAAGCAAAGATGCTAAACATTAATAGTGATTAATTCTGGGTTGAAATGTAAGTGATGATTATTATTTTTGATTGTTTGTTTTTTTGCGCTTTTCAGACCAGACCAAACCAAATCAAAATCAGATCAAATGAAGCGTCATGGACTCTGTTCTGGCGTTATTAGTGATAGCAGGCACCAGCCTGCCCTCTCTGGAGGAATTGCTGGAGTTAGCTCATGCACAGCAGCCATCACTCACGCCACGAGCATATCAGACGTCAACAAAGTTGACTGAGCACCCACTGTGTGCAACTTGTGCTGAATCAAACAGAAGGTTTAGAAAGCTCTTAGCAAAGCTGATTCAAACTTCTCATCTCTAAAAATGAAGCTGTTTTTCTACTTTTGCCAGCAAGGGCTTGTATGCCTTTGGTTCATTCCCGGTCTTTGGAAAGTGGAGCATAATATTAGTAAATGTAGGAAAACACACTTATGCACCCTGGAAAGTTAGTGTTGATGCTGGTCATTTTCCAAATAAACAACGGAGCTGAACTTTATTGAGATGAAAGAGTTATTATAGTTAACTCCCAGAATTACTTGGTTCTGTCTGGATCCTTGTTTTAATTGATTTAAATACTGTATGCTATCAAATTCTTGTTTCCCAAGTTCAAAGTGAAGTGGATGATTCAGAGAGATGAATCTTAATGATAAGAAAAGGACAAATTCAATGCTGCCAAATTATCCAAATAAAAGCACAATATATTTTGATCCTTGGCCTGCAAGTGAAGAAATTTAATCTCTAATAACGTAAAGCTTTTGGCCCAGGATTTTCAGAGAGGCGGAGTTGACTATTTACAAAAGATGATTGTGAACGATTTATACTTGTAAAAATAACTTGTAATTCATTCTTTATTCTTAAACAATAAACTCATTACTTATTTAAGACCAAGTCACACGGATGATGGTGCCACAAGATTTACTTGCTTATTTAAATAGAGTTGAAAGCCTTTAGGTTTTTGGCTTTTTCATGCATTTTGCAAGCTGAGAGAGCCAGCCTCTCTAGTTTGGTACTAATATCTAATAATATATTGCAGAGCCTCTGGTCATTATTGTGTGTTTTAGGGGAGAGGACTGTTTTTGACTTCTTTTTCTTTTAAAATCAATTAGATGCAGATTATCCTACAGTTTGTTGACTATGACGATAGTATGAGTGTGGCCCCGTCCTAGAAGGGGAGTGTTTGAGAGTGAGGGCCTTGGCGTTAACCCCATCTAGCCCTACACAGGCAAATCTCTGTCCTCTCTGAGCCTCATTTCCTGCATCTGTAAAACAGGGATTAAAATGTCCACTTCATAAGGTTATTGTAAGAATTAAATGAGGCGATGAAGAGGAAGCATTAAGACAGTTTCATAATGCACATGTAGTTTTCAATCAGGGGCTTACTGCTGCTTTGTTATTGACGAAGGTGGCTTATCCGAAACCAACCAATTCCTCTAGTGTCCTTGCTGAAAATTTATCTAAAGCCTGTTCTAAGCTGTCCTTCCTTCCCCCAGCTCCTGTGTCTCCTTCATCTCCTCCAGCTCATTCGAAGCATTGCTGGTCAGATCTCTTATTCTGGATATCGTTTCCCACACGATCACTTCTTTCTTCAATATTCTCGTCCAAGTCTTTGTTCCTTTTTTAAACAGCCCCTTCATTATGAAAACATCTTGGACAGAGGGTACAATGGTAGTGATTAATCTTTTCTTTTATAGACCGTGCTTTTGGTGTTATATCTAAGAAATATTTGCCTGATCTAAAGTTACAAAGATTTTTCTCCTATGATTTCTTCTAGGAGCTTTATACTTTTAGTTTTTACATTTAGGTCTATAATCCATTTTGATGTAACTTTTGTATATAGTGCAAAGTATGAATCAAAGTTCATTTTTATACGTATGGTAGCTGGTTGTTCCAGCACTATTTGTTTAAAAGACTATCACTTTTCCGTTGAATTATCTTTGCACTTTGTCAAAAATCAGTTATCTGTGTGTGGGGGTCTATTTCCAGATTGTCCATTCTGTTCCGTTATTCTATCTGTTTATTTTGACAACGATATCCTAGTATCTTGATTATTGTAGCTTTATAAGTTGTATTAAAGTCAGGTAGTATAAATCCTCCAATTTTATTTCTCTTTTTCAAAGTTGTTTTGGCTACTTTCAGTCCTCTGCACTTCCACATAAATTTTAGAATTAGCTTACCAATTTACACAAAAAAAGTCTACTTGGATTTTGATTGGGAATGCTTTGAATATATAAATCAATTTGGAAAGAATTACACCTTAACAATCCATGAACATGGTGTATCTTTCCATTTCTATAAATCTTCCTTAATTTCTCCTAGTAATGTTTTATAGTTTTAAGCATCCAGATCTTGCACATCTTTTGTAAGTATTATAATATTTTTGATGCTATGTAAATGATATTTTTAAAAATTTCAATTTTAGATAGTTTTTAGTACACAGAAATACAATTGATTTTGGTATATTGATCTTGTGTCCTATCACCTTGGTAAATGCACTCGTTAGTTCAGGTAGCTTTTTTTTTTATAGATTCTGTAGGATTTTCTACATAGACAATTATGTGGTCTGTGAAAAAAAAACCACATGAAAAACATTTTAGCTCTTCTTTTCTGATCTGGAAATTCCCCCTCCACCCTTGCCTTAATGCATTGGCTAAACCCTCCATACTACAGTGTTGAACAGATGCATTGAGAGTAGATGTGCTTGCCTTGCTCTTAATTTGAGGCGGAAAGCATTTAGTCTCATGATTAAATATAACGTTAGCTGTATGTGTTTTGTAGATGTTCTTTATCAAGTTGAGAATGTTTGCTTTCAGTCCTGGTTTTCTGAGAGGTTGAATAAGGAATGGCTGCTGGATTTTGTCAAATGCGTTTCTTGCACCTGTTGAGATGATTATACGGTTTGTCTTTTTTAGTTTGTTGATACTGTGAGTTGTATTGACTGCTTTTTGAATGTTAAACTATCCTTATATTCTGGGATAAGCCCCCTTTGGACATAATGCATTATCTATTTTTTATATTGCTATTTGCATCTCTGATCATGAGGAATATTGGTCTGCAGTTTTCTTTTCTTGTAATGGCTTTGCTGATGTTGGTATTATCCTTTCTGCTGCTGGCTTTAGGTCTCTTTTGCTCCTTTTTTAATTTTCTAGTTTCTTAAGATGGAAGTTGAAGTCATTATTTCAGGCCTTACTTATTCTCTACTGTAGACTGTAAATTTTCTTCTAAGTACTGCTTTAGCCTTATCAAGTAAATTTTGGTGTGCTGTAGTTTCATTTTTGTTAGGTTAAAAATATTTCCCAATTTCCCTTTTGATTTCTTCTTTGATCCATGAGGTATTTAATAATACATTGTTTAGTTTCCAAATCGTCACGGGAAATTTTTATTTATATTTCTAGTTTGGATTTCTAATTTAATTTCATCATTGTCAGAACATACTTGTTCAACTTGAATCATTTAAAAATTTTTGATATTTGTTTTATGGTCCAGAATATGTTCTATTGTGGTACATGCTATGTATGCACTTGAGAAGAATATGTTTTCTGCTCTTGTTAGATGAAGCGTCCTATAAATGTGAATAGCTTTAGTTGGTTGATAGTGTTCAAGTCTTCTATATCCTTACTGATTTTCTATTTATTCTTTTACTATGATTGTGTATTTGTCTATTTCTCATTGCAATTTTATCATTTTTTGATTCATATAATTTGAAGCTCTGTTATTACATGCATAAATATTTAGTGTTATTATATTCTCTGGTTGAATTGACCCCTTTATCATTATGAAATGACCTTCTTTATTAATGATAATAGCCTTTGTTCTGCAATCTCCTTTGTCTGATATAGCCATTCTAGATTTCTTTTGATTAGTGTTAGCATGATCTATCTGTTCCATTTCTTTTACTTTTAATCTATTTGTGCCCTTGTATTTAAAGTAGGTCTTGCGAAATCAGCACACATAGTTGAGTCTTACTTTTTCCAACCTGAGTATCTCTAGATTTTAATGAGGATGTTTAGATCACTTGTAGTAATTACTGTTGATATATTTGGATTTAAAGCGAAAATCTTTTTATTTGCTTTATAAAGTTTGTGTTATCTGTTCTTTGCTCTCTTTTTCTTCTTCTTACTTTCTTTCGGATTCAGTATTTTTATTATTTCATTTTACCTCCTGTGTTTATTGTATTTTTTATTTTCTATATATTTTTTGACATCTTTGGGGGGACTTGCTGACCGGGGAGAGACTGCTCCTCCCAGGGCCAGGTAATTCCTATAGACAGTAAATGACCTGTTGGCAAGCCTGCCTACAAAAGGCAACCAATCTAGTATAGTCTAGTAGAGTACACAAACCAGCCAATCTAGAGTTCATCCTCCCAGCCACCTCCTTTACCTACCTCTGGCACACCACGCCAGTATTTCACCTGTCCTAAGTCTACCCAGGACCAGGTACCAGACAACTAGGGACAGACTCTATACCCCAAAGCCTGCCAGAATTATTCAAACTAGACAATCCTGAGATGTTTCCCCTGCACTGCCTTGCCCCGTGCTTGGAAAATACCACAAAGGACCTGACCTAGGCTTTCCCTTGGTTCCTTTCTGCCGCCTAACCAACACTGGTATTTCTCCGTGGGGCTCTGCATGGCATGACATTACTCCTCCTCTTGGGAAATGTAAGCAATAAAATCTTCTTTCAATGGCATTAGCCTTCTCCATGTCATCACTCAGTCACCTCTATAATTAAAATCCTCTGGGTACAAATGAGACACCTCCTTTGTTGACTTAGCTATAACTATTTGTCGTATTATTTAGTTGTACTATTTTAGTGGTTGATTTAGCATTTGTAGTACACATCTTTAACTTATGACAGCCTACTTTCCAGTGATATTATACTACTTCATATAGTACAACCACCTTACACTGGCGTACTTACACTTCTCCCCTCCCAGCCCTTGTACTATTGCTGTCATACAGTTTGCTTTTCCATATGTTATAAACCACATACTATGTTGTTATTATTTTTTATCTTTCTTTAAATTGTCAATTATATTTTAAAGATATTTATGTCAAAAAAAAATATCTCATCTTTTACCCATGTAAATAACATTTCTGGTTCCTCATTCCTTTGTGCAGTTCCATATTTTTCTCTATTATTATTTTTCTAGTGCTTGAAAGATTTTCTACAAAATTTCTGGTAATACAGGCTGCTGGTGATGAATTCTTTTAGCTGTTGTGTTTCTGTCAAAGTCTTTATTTTGCCCTCATTTTGAAATATATTTTCACCAGGTATAAAATTCTGGGTTGACAGTTGTTTTGAGTACTTTAACAACGTTATTCTACTGTCTTCTATCTTGTACTGTTTCCAACGAGAAATCTGCTGTCATCATTTTGGCTGGCTGCTTTTATGATTTACTCTATAATACTAGTTTGAAGCAATTTAATGATGATGTGCCTACATGTAGTTTTCTTCATGTTCCCTGTGCTTGGAATTCATTGAACTTCTTGAATCTGTGGGTTTATATTTTTCATTAAATTTGGAATATTTTTAGGCTTTATTTCTTCAGATATTTTTCCACCCTCCTCTCTTTACAGGGACTCCAATTATACACATATTAGAACAGATGAACTTGTTCCATAGCTCACGATGCTCTGTTAATTTTTTTTTTGTCATTTTTTTTTCTCTGTGTCTCATTTTGGATAGTTTCAAGTTCATTAATCTTTTTTTCTGCAGTATCCAATCTGATGTCAATTCCAACCTGTATAATTTCCATCTCAGACACTGTAGTTTTCATCCTAGATGTTTGAATTGGGTGTTTCTTATATTTCTCTGTCTATACTTAAATTTTTCAATCTTTACCTAGATTTTGAACATATAGAATACAGTTATAATAACTGCTCTAATATCCTTGTCTACAAATTCTGTCTGTTCATTTCTAGTTAATTTTCGTTGACTGGTTTTTCCTCCTCCTTATGTATTATATTTTCCTGCCTCTTTGCATGCCTGGTAATTTTTTAATAGATGCAAGACATTACAAATTGTACTTTGTTGGGTCCTGGAAATTTTTGTGTTCTTGTAAAAATTCTTGAGCTTATTCTGGGATGTAGTTAATTTACTTGTAAAGAGCTTGATCCTTTAGGATCTTGTTTTTAAGCTTTGTTAAATGGGACAAGCGTATGGCTAATTTTGCTCCACTACTGAGGCAAGACCCTTCTGAGTACTCTCCACTATGTTTCAGAGTTATGAGCGATTTTTGATTCTCCCCTCTGGTTAGTGGAAACAGAAATTATTCCCAGTCTGTGTGAGCTCTAGGGGTTTTTGTCTCTGATTGTTTAGTTGGTTATTTGTCAGGCTCCAGGCTGCTTCCTTGAACACATGCGCTGGTCAGCACTGACTTGGAGTGGAGGGGAACATCTGCCGTTATTTGGGGCTCCCTCTCTGTGAAGTTCTCTCCTCTCTGGCATTCTTCCTTCTGAACTCTAGGCACCTCAGCCTCCCTAGACCCCACCCTATAGCTCCTCAACTCAGGGACGTGCCTTCCTCTCCACGCACCGTGACCTAGACATTCTCTCCAGGCAGTAAGCTGGGGCCATCACAGAACTCACCTCATTTGTTTACCCTCTCTTAGACTACTGTCCTTTGTTGCCTAAATGTCTTGAAAACAGTTTTTACATATCTTTTGTCTAGTTTTTTAGTGTTTCCGGTTGATGGGTAAATTTGATGTCTGTTACTCCATCACTACCTATCGCCTTGGGTTAGGTTGGTACTAACAAGAATATCAGGAAAAAACTTCCTTAGTCTCATCTTCATCCTCAACTTTCAAACTCTTTGTGTAAATTTATGTTTATCTAATAAATTAATTAAGAGATTAGCTTTATAATATTTACTATGTGGATTAATAGTGTTGCATCACTTGATTTATATGTCAGAGGATCTTGTGTTATGCAGTATATGTGACGTGTTTTGGGGGAGGAAAAGGGATTCACCGTGTTGCCTCCACTCATTTATTCTCTTAAATGATGACTGTTTTGTAGCTTACACATATCTGGTTAGAAAGATTGATGGACTATATTATCTAGTTTTAACTATGTGAATCCTTTGAAAATGGACAATTATTTCAATACGTTTCTGCAAAGACACTGTGGATAGGAGATAATACTAATGGTAAAAGCATAAGAAAATACTGAAAAAGAAAAAAGGAAGATATTACACTTCTGTTCCTAGTTTGAGTGTTTATATATAATGATATATCATAATACATAATATAAAATATGTATATATAATTGATCCTCATATACACAAATTCTATATTCGTGAAACTGCCTACTTGCTAATGTGTATTTGTAATCTCAGAATCGATACTCGCAGCACTTTCGCGATCCTTCACGGACATGCGCAGAGCAGCCAAACACTTGAGCAGCCCAGCGTCTACCTTCCCAAGTGAGGCAGAGCGGGCGAGGTTGTGCCTTTTCGCTTCGGGTCTCACGCTGTGAACAAGTATCCCTTTTATGGATGACTTAGTGCCGTGTTTTGGTGCCATTTTTGCGCTTTTGTGGGTGACTTGCTGTGCTGAAGTGCTGTCTAGTGTTCCTGAGTGCCAGAGGCTGTGACGTGCCTGACAGAGAAAATGTGTGCTAGATGAGCTTGGCTCAGGCATGAGTCGAGGTGCCGTGGGCCATGAGTATATTGAAGTCATCTTTAAACAGAAACACACAGAAAACAGGGTTAAGTACTGATGGGTTATGAAGCTACTACCAGAGCTCGTGGGAACCTAACCCTGTGTTCCTGCAGGAGCCAGAGTTCCGTGTTTGCTGAGTTAGTGTTTGTGGCGACTTCATAGAATATAATTACTGCAAATAATGAGAATTGACGGCATATAAAGGGAAAACCCCAGAAATCGAATCAGATCTTACAAAAAGTGGGTCAAAAACATTAATATTATCGGGAAGTTTATTGAAAATTAGATTACATGCACTAATGTTATCAAGTAACCCTCAGCCTAGACGTATGGATCTTAAAATCACTAAGAAGACAGTTAATGAGCCTATGGATACCAAAGTAACGAATAAGACGCTTAACTAATCATTCAGAACGTGAAGACAAATCTAGATAGAAATATTGATGTATTCAAAGTAATAAGACCTCAATACATATTTTCCAAACTTAATTGTAATTTAAATAATTATGTCTTTAAAAAATTTTTACTTAAAATAACTAAAAATAAAAGCTATATATTTGTGTTTTATTCCATGGCAAAAAAACATAGCTGAATTATCGCACCAAAACAATTTTGCAAAAAGCTAAAATACATTTCTTTGCTAGCAAATGTTATTGGAAGCTGACTGGAAAATGTTGCTAAAGGTTTGGCGAGGCAATCATTAAAACCAACTCTGCCATGTAGGAGGTTGAGGTTTGCCCTGTAGGTAGAAAGACAGATGTCTATGCTTCAGCTAAAAGTATTCCTTAGATATTATTTCAAAAATGAAATTCAGGAATACTAACATTTGTGAACCATTCAAGGAACTATGTATAGGGAAAGATATCTTCTTAACGGTAAATTGCTTCTTTAACAAAAAATAGTTCATGGATTATTCCATGCAAAATATTTAAATGAGTTATCAAAGTTAGGGATGACATACATTTTTATTTTATAAAAATATAACCTCTCAAGAACAACTGATCCCTCATTTGTCAATCATCATAGAAATAGTTGATTCAGACAAAAATCATCAATGGATGCTAAAACTGTGGGTGGGTATTTCCTAAGGAAGAGAATATTGACAGTCTCAAGAGTATCTCCCCACAAAATGCTATTAAGCACAAACGGGAAAGAAACCAGCAATTTCATAGTCGAGAAATGTGGCAGACACCACCTTCACCAAGTGATCAAAGTTAACGTCATCTGTGATGGAACAAAGTGACATCGTGTATGTACCTCTTGATAAGATGCATTGAAAAGAATCACTTCTGTGCAAAAACAATGCAGAACCTGACTCTAGCCACGAGGAAACAAATCCGAACTGCTCGATCTCTTCAAACATACCCAGGTCACGGGAGAAAAAGGAAGACGAGAAACTTCTCCAGACTGGAAGAGACAAAGGAGCCCTGTCAGGTGATTCTGGACGGGACCCTCGGTGGGAGTTTTATTTTTATTTTTGTGCTAAAATGCACATTATTGGAATAATTGGTGACATGTGAATAGAGCTTGTAGATTGGACGATAGCGCTCCACGTGAGTTAAGTTCCTGGTCTTGATCGTTGCTCTGTGATTTTGTAGGAGGATGTCCCAGGCCATGGGGAACACGCATGCAGGAATTTAGATGCAAAGATCATCTGATCTGCAGCTTACTCTCAGAGAGTTCAGAAAAACAATGTAGGTGTATTTAGAGAGACTGGTGAAGCAAACGTAAAATGATAGCACTCGGGAACTCTATGCGAAGAACAGACAAGGGTTCTTTGTACTGTTCTCACAACTACTTCACAATAAAAGTAAAAATAAATGGACTTTTTAATGATGATAACCGTGATTACTAGTACGCCACTTAGCAGATATTTTGGGGGGAAAAAGTTGTACTTAATCTGCTCCTATGAGGAAAAGTGACATTTTAAACAATAGGTGGTTAGAAATGCTTTTTAAATAGAAACTTGTCACAGAAAGGCCATTTTGGGAACAGATGTTCGAAAATATCTCTTATTATCATGACTCTTGCCCGTGAAAAATGCTGTATTTACACACTTGAATGAAAACGTGGTAATAAAATTTTCCAACCTATTGAAAAGTCTTCCAGAAGTGGCATTTCAGTAGAGTTCTGCTCTAGATAATATGTCAGCACACCAAACCACTCCCAACCTAAGTCGTGCACAGGAATTTACTGGTACCTCTCAGGGCTCTGGATGTAGACAGGCTCGGCGGGACGGGTCTCATACAACTGCAGTCACATGCTGAGGGGATGGAGTCACCTGAAGATTTCTTCATTGACATGTCTGGTGTCCGGACCAAGTCAGCCGGGACATTTGGGGGCTGGCCAGGCATCTCTTTCCTCCTCTCTCCCCAGGGATTGCTTAGGTTTCCTCACAGCACGGCCATCTCTGGGGAGTTGGACTTAATATATGGTGGCTGGTTTTCCCCAGAGTGACTTGCTCTAAGATGAGCAGACAAATGTCAAAAGGCTTCCAATGACCAAGTCTCAGATGTCAGGCAGCCTCCCCTCTCCCATATTCTATTGGCTACAGCAGTCACAAAACCGTCAAGATTCAAGGCACCAGAAGAACACACTCCACCTCTCCCTACGAAGATGGCGCACTTACAAGGATGGGAAGAATTGGTGGTGGCCATCTTGGAGACAAACTACCAAACTTCTGAATCCAATTTGTTGAAAACACAAAGACTGTGACACGTTCTGATTACTTCATAAGGAAAAGATACTGACACATGAGAAAATGGACGTTCACCAGCCAAACTTCAGGAAGAGACTAATTACTCGAAAAGACTGATGAATTAGTAGATGGGATTTAAAAATGACTCATGATTTGGTCAGTACACCCGACGATGCGTGTCTTCCCTTGAAGTCTACTGTGGGGTAACATTTTCAGCTATGACAGACAATAAATGGAACTTAGAACCAAAGTTTTGAAAGGTTGCACCATAAAGTGTGAAGTCAAATTTTTTTTTAAAGGAGCATATTCATTTTATTCTCACTGAACTACTATCATTAATAATAGTTTTATTGACAAAAAGCTGTTGACTATTAACAAATATTATGAAATATTAACTAGTTTATATTTTCTTTACCTTCTATTTTTGTATATGGTTTATGTACATAACATATCTGTGCAGTTGCGTGCTAGAGAGAGGCACTCTACTATTGTGCTAAGATCATAGATTCTGGAGCAAGATGCCTGGGTTTGAATCCTTATTCTACTATTACTTGCTGTGTGACCCTGGACAAATTCCTTCACCTCTCTGGGACTCAGTTTTCTTAACTCTAAGTAGGGATAATGATGATACCTATACCATAGATTATGAGGATTATATGAGTTAATATAGACCCTGGCATGTAATATTTAGCTATAATTATTACTGGTTAGCGGTATCTTTTAAAATAAAAATATGCAGATCATTTGACCTAACGATTCTATATCTAGATATTGATTATATGAAATACTCATGTGCGCAAGGAGCTTGTACAAGGATATCCACTGAAGCATCATTTGTAATAAGGAAAATGATGGAAACCATCAAATTCATAGGAGAAGAGCTTAATAAAGTGTGGTATATAGATACACTGGCATACTTCACAGCTGTTCCAGAGAGGGAGGTCAATTTACATGTACCGATATGGAAACATCATCAAGATATTAACTTAAAAATCAAGTTGTGGAACAACGTGCACAATGTGATTCCAAAAATGCAAAGGACAGTCATAAAATTAAACTACCTATTTCTATGTTTATAGTTGTATGGAATATAAATATTTGCATATAATTATTTGTACTTGTGTATAAGTGTATAAGAAAGGTCTAGAAGCACATAGCCCACACAGTTTATAGGGGAGCGGGACAGAGAGCACCATGGATTTTTCTGTATTTCATAAGAATGTATCAATACAACGATTGTGTAATTTAGGATATATTTAAGATACTTTTTTTTTCTCCCCAAACCCTCCCAGTACACAGTTATATATTTTAGTTGTGGGTCCTTCTAGTTGTGGTGTGTGGGACGCTGCCTCAACATGGCCTAATGAGCGATGCCATGTCCGTGCCCAGGATCCGAACTGGAGAAACTCTGCGGCGCTGAGCAGAGCGCGTGAACTTAACCGCTAGGCGAGGGGGCCAGTCCCTAAGATATTTTTTAAAAGGAGTGTGAGAGTTGCTTATCTAGATCGTGGAAGTGAACTTGATAATTAGGCACCTAATTGTGGTCAGAATGGGGAAAACAGACAAGTGAGCTTTTGGTTGTTCTTTCTCAAAGACTCTACATTTCACCATTAACTTCAGTGGAGTAAGTAGAATTTTTTTCTTATTTTTTCAGTTAACAAATGATGGGGAGAAATTTCTTGAAAACATTTACAGTAGTCCATGGCATAAGCAGAAAATCTAAGAACTGCATTTTGTTCCTTTCAAAACTGACCATCAATAGTAGTTTATAAAATTAAAAAATGATTGTTCGTTAATCACATCCAAGCAGGAGAGGTTCCTTCGGCTACTTTAAGTATTCCACTTGTTTCCTTAAGAAAAAAACAAGAGAGAGTAGTACAGCAGATTATTAAATTCCTATTGTATATTATTCCTACGTGAGAAGCGGTCTTTGAAAGTCCTGTGTGTAATCGTGTCTTGATAAATAACTTCACTCCAGGCCTCGAAGTCATTGGCAGGTCTCCAAAGAGACCAAACAGAACTTCAAATATTGTTTCAGAACAGCGAGGGGGAGAGCAGAAGGGAGACTGAATTCGTCTTAAATGACTGGAGGGGCTCTGCCTGCGCTCATCTGTGTCTTTTGCCCATTCCGTGGCTTTTGTTTGCCGATTAGGGGGTATCACCTGGATTAGATGGTCGTCTAACAAAGAGGGGAGGAGGCTGCTCCCCCTCAGCTGTCCACGTGTGTCACCAAGAGACAGATGGGAGCAGCTGGGCCTGGGCCACACTTGCCGTGAGAAAGCCAGCTCAGATCCAACAGGAAGAAGAAGTGACTCCAGTGGTTGCAGAAACGCAACCCGAGCTCCTTATGGAAAGCTACAGCCTGCACTGTTCCCTTGGGGCTGCGGGGAGTCTCAGGAGAGACCTCTTCCTCAAACCCTGCCCTTCAGGGGGCCAAGCAGCCCTGACAAAAATGAAACAAAACTCCTGAGACAGGACAGGTCCCCTTCCACGCGGCAGGTGCCCGGGGCGCCGCTGGGAGGTTTCCCTCTGGTGCCTGGACTGGGACGGGAGGGGGAGGACTCGCTTGCTCCGCCCAGTTTCCACAGGAAACCGTAAACGCAGAGCCCGAGAGCTGGGAGCTGGGCGAGTGGTCCTCGTCAGCCTTATGGTATTTCCAAAAAGTTAATCTTCTTGAAACGTGCGGGGGCCCCGCGTGATGAGCGGAAGGCCATGAGGGGCTGGGAGAGGGGAGGAGGCCAGCTTCAAGTCCCCAGCGGATGCTTAATCAAAATGCTGTCTTCCCCGCCAGGGCGCCTGCTGATGCAGGGGCTCTCTTCGTGGTGAGGATCCTGAAAAGCCGTGACCAACACAGCCTGGGAGGAAACATATTCCCGCTGATACTGAGGCTACGTTAGTGGGATCGCTGGACAGGTTTACCGCGTCCAGACCCATAGGGACCACAAAGATACAGCCCTGGGGCGGACGTTAAGGACTACTTCTCTGCTTTGTGTGTGTAATTGTTTATAGCTTAGTTTTTTCAGATAGGCAGTACATTCTCATGGTTCAAAAACCAGTACATACTAGTAGACAGACAGTCAAGACTACCTTCCATCTTCCCAGCCCCCACTCCTCCCCATGACAGGCCACTTCCTGTTAACTGTCCTTTCAGAGCTTCTTTATGCATATATAAATACATGAAAATATAGATTATTGTCTCTCCTTTTATTTATTCAATAGTAGTAACTTATAGAGAGGGCTTCATTCCTTTTTTTTTTTTACAGTTTCATAATCTCCTGTTGTATGGATGTATAAGAATTAATTTAACCAGTAGCCTGTTGATGGACCTTAAATTGTTTCTAGTCTTTTGTGATCAACAATGTAGCCCAAAACAACATTGTACATATGTCATTTGACCCCTACGCAAGTTTTCTATACGCTAGATTTTCAAAAGTGGAGTTAAGGGCCAAATGGCATGTGGATTTGAGATGTTGCCAAATTATTCTAGTTGCTCATAAGCCATCTATGAGAATTTCCACATTCTCATCAACAGCGTATGTTCACACTTTGGGGTTTTGCCACTCCGAGAGGTGAAAACTAGTATCTTCACTATAGTTTTAATTTTTCCTATTATGCATGAGGCTGAATATCTTTTTATATGTTTAGGAGTTACTTGTATTTCCTTTTCTGTAAGTTGTCCTATGCATAAAATCCTGTCCATATCCTTTGCCCATATTTCTGTTGGGTCTTGATCTTTGTTTACGAATTTCTACTATTGGGCCCATCCAGTGATTTTTTTAAAAAAAGCTTTGGTGATTGAATTTTTTATTTTTTATAAATTTCCATTTGTTTTTCATTACGTTTTCTATTTGTTGTGACACTATTTTTTTTTATCTGTTTCAAGCATTAATAATTGCTTGAAAATTCAAATATTTGCATAATAGCTGCTTTAGAGTGCTCACCAGATAATTCCAATATCCATGTCATCTCCATGCTGATGTCTGCTGACTGCCTTTTCTCTTTCAGGTTAAGATTTTCATGGTTCTCAGTGTGACGAGATTTTGGATTGTGTCCTAGACATTTTGAGTATTATGTTAAGTGACTGACTCCTGTTTAAATCTTTTATTTTAGCAGGCAGCCAACCTGTTTAAGGTCAGATTGCACGTCCTGGTCCACTCTGTGGGCCGTGGTTCGAGTGCCAATTTCATTTTCAAAGCCTTGGGGGGCTATTCTGATCTGCACCCCCTGTGCTACCGTGGGGCCAGTCCAGAACCAGGGTGGCATTTCAGACCAGTGTTCAGTTTTTCTGACCTTGCAAACCTTTCGCTCGGTTGTTTCTTGTCTATTTTATGCACAAGTCACCCAGAGTTCTGCCCAGCATTTCATACACACATGTAGAAAATCTCTTTGTCTGGTTTTCTCTGCTACGTTGTCCTTCCTCACGCTGTAGTCAGGAGGAGAGGGGTACCTGCGGCTCCTTATTGCAGGAGGACGGAGGGCTGAGTGGGCTCCACCCACAGCTCCCACCGGCAGTGCCTGGTGAGGAGGAGGAAGTGGCCAGGCTTCTAGGTGGCTGTTTGCCTAGAGAAGGGCGGATATGGTCAATATGTTTTCACCTTGCTGGAAATCCCAGTCCTTTGGTTAAAGAAAGAAGACCTCCTGGGCATATTTATCTGCACCTATTAGTGTTTCTGGGTGGCCCCCTCCAAAGCCCAGGCTGCCATACACAGGAGGTGAGAAATTTAACAAAACAAAACAAAGCCCAGGGGACGCACTCCTGGGTGGGCCCTGGAGCCTGAAGGACCCCGCCCCCTGCCTTCTGTTTTCTTTTCTCCACCTTCCAAGTCTTCTGTCAGTTGCTTTGCGAATTTTCTCCAGGGCTTTTTGATGTAATCAGTGGGAGGAATAAGTGCAAGTGTGCTTATTCCATCTAGTCTGGAACCTAAGTTGTGGAGACCTACCCACTTTTCAAGAAACTGCAGCCCAGAATTGACTCCCTGCCTGCCCCACCTCCCTGCTCCCTCACACCCCGGCGGGTCCTCTCCCTGGTTGGAGTCACTCAGTTCGGATTGTGGCCGGGGATGGTCTCCAATCGCATCCCTGCGTGGAGCAGGGGCTGCAGGGTCTCCTAACTCAGGCTCCACGCCTCTCCCGCCTGGGTGAGTTGAAGGCTTTCAAGCCTTTACAAACCACGTTACCTCTAGAAACCATGGTTATCTAGGTAGTGACTCTGGGATCATTCCCCACGTCTATCTCCTAAGGACAAATATTACTGCTCCGCGGCAGCCAGTTAAGCCCAGAAGAAGGAAATACTTGCATAACCACCTCAAAGTCCTCTCCCATGAGTTGTTGAAGGAGTCCTTGAATCTCACGTTATTCGGCCTCTTCTGATATCCCGCTTCTGCGTTATGCTCCCTTAAGCCTTCCAGTCAAGGAGAGGGACGCAGCCTGAGCCGGCTGTGTCTCAAACCGTACCTCCCCGCCAATGCTTTAAGTTCCCCTGCAGGGCTTTCATTATGTTCTCAGTCCAGGGCCTTCCCTTGGAGCCGTTTCTGCTTTTCCCCATTTCTAGGTTCTTTTCTCTTATACTCACATCTCTCCCTCTTTAACAAACAAAAACCAGCATGTAAATAACAACGGCAACAAGAACACCATCCAAACAGAAGCGTTCTTCACCGTGCTGTTCTCTGACTACCACCGCCCAGCCCTCCCTTTCCGCCCGCCCCCGTTCTTGAAAGAACAACCCAGGAGTCCTCACATCCCACTTTCCCACTTCAGCCTTGCCAAACTCCTACCACACCATTAAAAATCCCTGTCGAGGTCCCCAGCAACCCGAATACTGCCAGCGCCAGGGACAACAGCCCAGGCCCCACGGACTCCTCACTCTCTCCCAAACCTCTCAACTCTTTTGCTCTGTGACATGCCTCTCCTTTTTCTCCCCCCACCCCCAACAGTTCCTTGTCTCTTTCACGGATTTCTCAGCAGCCTACCCCTTCAACACGAACGACAATGTGCTAATGACGATAACAACTCTAACCTGTATTGAGCTCTCATACCAGGTTCTAGGCCAGGTACTTGGAATGGATTATTACATTTAATTCTCATTGAAACTCTTACAAAAACCCATTTTGGGAATGTGGATACTGAGAAATGTCAGGTTATTTGCCCAAGTTCATGCATTTAGTCTATGGCAGAGGTTTTGGGTACAGCTTTTCTCAAGGGGCACATCCTTGGTCCATTTCTCAGTTCACTTTGCATCCTCTACTTGAATTATTCTCTCTCCTTCATGGTCTTTAATAGTGACATCTGTGAAGAGTTTTTTTCCAAACTGAGCTTCCAACTCCTATACCAGGCTTCCTCCTGAACTGTCAACCTAGGTGTCCCACGGGAACCTCTAACTCCACGTGTATCTATTTGAATTCATCATATTCCTCCCTGCATCCCGCCTGATCCTCCGGGATCTTTGGAACTGGGATAGCCAGCTTCCACCCAGTTGTGCAAGAGACACACAAAGCACTTTTGACTCTTCCTCTCTCCTTTACCCTTCATTTATCATAAAGTCTATTAATTTTGCTTTCCGTTTCTATCATCCAGCTTTTCTTCTTTACCCCAACTAGTACTCTCAGATTCAGGCTCTCATCTTTTCTTTTGACTATGGCAATGGATTCCTACCTAGTCTCCCTACTTTCGTTTTCTCTCTTTTAAGTCAGTAGGCTGTACTCCGTGTCTTTTTCTCTCCCTTAAAACATAAAAATGACAATTCCAGTTGTCTGTTGCTGTGTAGCAAACCACATGAGACCTTAGAAGTCTAAAGCCAAATTTCCCTCTCTCAATGTCTGTGAATTTACGGGGGCAGTTCTCAGCTGGGATCTCTCATAAAGTTGCGCTCAGATCATGGCTGGGACTGGAGTCACCTAAAGGCTTGACCTGGCTGCACATTCAGGACGGCAACCCACATGATGGTTTCTGGCTGGGAGCTCCGCTGGAGTGATTGACCGGAGCACTGGCATGTGGCATCTCCCTGTGGTCTGGGCTTCTGACAGCATGAGTTTGCTTCCCAGAAGAGGCCTCATGTTCCAAGAGACTAGGCAGAAGCAGTAAGACTTCTTAAGACCGACCTTTGGAATGTTACTTTTGCTACCTTCTCTTAATCAAGCAGTTGCTTAGTCAAGCCCAAGATTCAAGGGGAGGAAAATTAGACTCCACCTTTTCATTTTTTTTTTAAAGATTGGTACTTGAGCTAACATCTGTCGCCAATCTTTCTTTTCTTCTTCTTTTCCACAAAGCCCCCGAGTGCATAGTTGTGTATTCTAGTTGTAGGTCCTTCTGGTTGAGCTGTGTGGGACGTCACCTCAGCATGGCCTGAGGACAGTGCTAGGTCCACGCCCAGGATCCGAACCGGTGAAACCCTGGGCCTCTGAAGTGGAGCCCACGAACTTAACCACTCGGCCACGGGGTGGCCCCCAGACCTCACCTTTTAATGTGATGAGCAGCACACGTGTACAGGGAGGGAAGCCATTGAGGTGGTTATTGTGGAGGCTCTTGCCTCAATGACCATATCATTTTTGTGCATTTCATTTTTTCGTTGCTTCCCAGTTACTAGGAGATGAAGTCCAAGCTCCCTAGAAGACCGTGCAGAGGCTTTCTAGGGTTTGCTTCACCTACTTCTCCAACATCTTTTCCTTCCACTCCTAGTCTCCCACAATTATTGCTTGTAAAACTCTCCATCCCACCTCTGCCATAACCTCAATGGTTATTCTCTTCCCCAATCCACCTTAAGATCCCTACTTAGCCTTCTTCCCTTAGGCAACTCCTGCTTCACCCTTTAAGGTTCGTCAGACATCACATCCTCTAGGAATCTTGCTTGAAATCTCAGCGTGGGTAGAATGAGCCGAGTTTTGTTTTGTTCTTTTTGGTGAGGAAGATTGGCCTTGAGTGAACATCTGTGCTAATCATCTTTATTTTATGTAGGATGCCACCACAGCATGCCTTGATGAGTGGTGCTAGGTCTGCGCCCAGGATCCTAACCTGTGAACCCCAGGCTGATAAAGCAGAGCACAAGCACTTAATCGCTATGCCATCAGGCCGGCCCCCTAGGATGAACCACTTTTGCAGACTCCTGTTGCACTCTTGGTGCACCCATTGTAATACTTGTTATAATACTGTATTGATATTACCTGTTTGTGTTTCTCCTTCCCTTTACACTCTTAGCCAGTTAGCCTCCGAAGGCAGGAACCAGGTGTCATCCATCTTTGCACTTTTGGTGCCCACATAAAGGAGATGCTCTAGGGCTCTGTTGACACAACAGTGTGCTCACTGCGTGGCGGAGCTGAGTCTTCTCCACCATCCATGGTTATGCTCTTCTACATCGAACATTGCAGTATCTTTAATGCAAGAAAATAGGGAGTGGGGGTGTGCGGTGGCTTTGTAATGTGTCAACTTGTCTAGACTGGACTACATTTCCCAGAATTCCCTCCACTATATATTCCGGGTTAGGGTAGGCCACATCTCTTGTGGAAGTTCTGGAGGGTAGAAGTGAAGGAGCAGCCACGGTGTAGCTCACACGTGTTGTTGCTTATCTGCTGGCTCATCGTGATGATGTGGGGCAGCAGTCAGGCCTGCAACTCCTCCTCCTTCCCCTGCATCCTCCTTCAATTTCTCTGACTCCCGGGCCAGCTCTGTGATGAAGAGCATCAGCTTGCCCTGCAGGACACCAACAACATCAAAGTCAGAGGCAGCAAGAACTGACATGGGTTTCAGTCTGTCCTCCTGGGTTTCAGCTCATGCTTGTCGGTTCTACTTTGTCCTTGCTGCCTCACCGCCTGCCCTAGGGGCAACAGCCTTACAGAGAGGGCCTAGCCAGCTCCCACCATTTTGTAAGGTAAAAATTCCTGTAACCAAGGTATATATGTATCTGTACACCTACATGCACACATAATACGTGTACTACCTCCTAGTGATGCTACTTATCTGCTCGAACTGTGACTGATACGGGTGAGGGGAGTTTGTCGGGCAAAATTTGAGACAACACCAGCAAGCCATCTGGCTTTCCTAATAACCACCCCTGTAATCATAATACAGCCCATCGGATCTCCATGACACTTCTTCAGTGTCTCACAGGAGAGCACGGGAGTTAATGGCGAGCCTTTGGAGTCAGAGGGGCGGGATTTCATGGCTGCCCCCCCACCTCCTAGCTATGTTCACTGAGCGCACTGCAAACCTCAGCTTCCTCTCGTGAGAAGATGGCAGGAACGGTGGGGTCTACCTTATAGGCTCATGGCGGATTGACATGTGATCCATATGAAGTTCTTTGCATGTGACCAGCAGGTAAGTAATGCTTAAACCAAGTTAGATAACATTGATTATGTAAAATACATAACTGCTTGTAGATATCACTTTAATCTGCAGTTTATATTCCATTGATTTATGTTTATACCCGTAACTCATAAACTGCATTTATGAAGGACACACACACTCCATAAATTGAAGAACAGAGATTATAATACACTGTAGACATAATGAGTATAAATATTTTGAGACCATCCCTAGTCATTTATAAGTTAAAGAGTTTATAATAATAAAAAGTCAGAAATATTAATAAGATACAATGGAGGATTAAAATGACATAGTCAGCTTGTGCTGATAATGTCAACTCAGAGTTGTGTAAGTTCATTCCTTGGAGAAATCTTCCTCCAGCCTTAGAGTTTTAAATTCCTCCTGCTTTAAAAATGGAATCCATCCATGTATTTAAAACTACTTTATAAATTATAAACCTTATATTTGGCTCTTCTTTCCGTTTTCACTAGGGAGTCATGTAGGAAGGTAGGCAGAGCCACGGCACTCAGAGCCAGATCAACTATCGATCATTCCAGAAGGCTTCTCGACCTACCAAAATCTTAACACAGGGAGGAAATGAGCAGGGTTTCCAGGTCCCGCCGGCTCTCAGGGTCTAGACTTGTAGGAATGTGCAAAACAGAGAGCGAGAGGAGGTCTTCGAATGATTTGACTTTTCTATTCTTTTTGCCTTTTGGAACATTTGATTTTTCTGAGTTCTCTTTGTTTATGAATTGAAAATGCTTTTGTTTATTAAGCTAATTAAATTATTTTAAGAACATAAACAATGCGCGATAAGGGACTCAAACACTATGAGCCTCTCTGTCTCTCTCTGTGCTAACAAACGGTCAGTGTCATAATAAAACAAGTCTATTTCTAAATAAGGCCAAAACGACTGGGTCCTGTCTGGTGGAGCAAGACACCAAACACAGCGTCCCACTGTTTCTGCTGCCCCTGCTGCACCCTGGGAACTTCAGGAAACCCAGTATTATGGAGTGGAGACCAAAGGTCAGTTCCCAGACAACAGCAGACAATGCCCCCGATACATGCTTACCCCCTCAGTGAGTGGGGAAGGCTCGAGATTGTGGGAACTCAAGGCAGGGCCTTTGCCAGATGACCTGCACTTACATGTGTTCTTATCTCACATAGCATCTCTCTTCAAGAAGCTCCTGGTGTCGTTGGCATGAGAGCATGTGCTGCCTGGTGCTATGGACATGTCTTGAGGGGCAGATGGTGTCATGCCCATTGCAGAGCTGGTACAAGAGTAGAGTTCTGGCCAGGCCCGGGATCACCGCTCACTGCAAGCATGTGGTCATGAAGCACAAGGTACCATCCAGCCTGTTCTTCTTCAGTTTTTAGGTAAATTTCACGAATCAAAGGAAACCTCTGTGTCATAATCTCAAAAATGAAATTCAGGGGCGAAGGAAGAGAATTTTCTGCTGTTAGGGGAGGAGCAGGTTGCAGGAAGCAACTTCCCTGGAGGCGGTTTCTCTCTCATGTGAAGTCCCCTTTTTGTCCTTCGGTCCGTGTTTCCTGGGTGACGTGTCCGTCAGGAGGGTTAGAGGAGGCGTGTTTTATGGCGGCTGAGCCACACAGCTGACTTATGCAGATGCAGCATCCTTCCTGCCTTTCCTGGGTTTCATTGCAGCTATTGTGAATGAAAACACCCAGAAAAACACACAGTCTCTGGCAAGTTTGGCTGTGGCCAGTGGGACCCGCCTTCTGGATGGGCTGCTTGGTGCCCACAGCATTGTGTTTGGATGTTAGATTATGAGAACACCCAGATTAGAGCCAATATGTAGTTAGAGAGCTGACTCGGTACACATAGGGTTGAGTGATTCTTTTTAATAATGAATATTTACAATTTTTCAAACATAAATTATATACATTATGAGGCTACTTGATGCTTATTGCTTTGTATTCGACCTCAAAATGGTGTCTGTCGTACTTTCTCAATTCTTTTTCAGGAACCCTTGTTTTGGGACATAAACATTGCAAGTTTTCCACTATTTTTTACAAGCAATTTAAGCAGGCATTTATTTATGAAGATCCTTCGGATAAGAGAGAGCAGAGGCCCAGGAAAGGGATGAGCCACGGCCACTTCCCAGTGTGTGTATCACTCTTATCTCAGCCTCTTGCTGAATTTTCTATTTTCTTCTTCTTGATGTTGCTCAAGCAGCACTTGAACGTGTTCCCCGTCCCCACCCTCAGGCATGGGTGCAGCACCCTCCCAGGTAAGGGGGCAGAGAGAAGGGGAGATGGTACCCCAGTCACTCTGACCTTTCTAGCTCTACCCACTGGCCGGATGTTGGCTCCCTCACACCATCCTCATGACATGCCTCCTCCTCCCCGCTCCTCCGTCTTTTCCTCTAGCTCCAGACTCGGCCCTGCGTCGGACCAAGAGAGGACGGTTCAGTGTGCTTCTTCTCTTAAGAGAAGTGTTCCTTTCCTTCTTTTCTTTTCTTTTTTTTTTTTATAACTCTATTGAGATATAATCCGTGGATCATACAATTCACTCACTTAAAATATACAATTAAGTGGATTTAGTATATTCACAGATATGTATAATCATCACCATGAGTCAGGGTCGTCTGCAAGGCCCTGGCCCCTCAAGATAAGGCCCCTAACCAGTTGGCAGGCTAGGAGAATCACATCGAGACCGCCAAGATCCACATTCCACAGCCTCAGGGTTTTCCCAGGCTTACGCAAGGCCCTAGCACCCAGGAGCTGTCTGAAGGTGACCCTAGCCCAATTTCCATAGTAAGAATCACACCCAGGGGTGGAGAGCTGGCGGGCTAACACTCTTGCAGCCCAGGTGGCAAGTGGAACGTCAGCGCAGGCGTGAGGAAAGCCCCGCCTCCACATGTCCTGACCGGCCCTCCTCCCCAGCCTCTGCCTAATAAAAGCGCCGCGATCCTGCTCCCTAACGAGCCGGTCACCTGCCGCTTTCCTTTCCCACCAGCTCCCTTGTGCCTCCCCTGTGCACAAGCTAATAGACTTTTCCTTTTTACTCCCGTTTGTTGTCTCTCTTGATTTCTATCCTGGGGGACAACAAGAACCCAATGCACCCGTAACAACCGTAGTGAATTTTATAGATTTCTTTTTTAAAAAATTATTTTATTTTATTGGCTTATTACGTTGTGTAAATTTCAGTTGTACTTAGTCTATTTCTATTTCAGCTGTGTGCACTGTGTTGTGCTCACCACCAAAAGTCTAATTTTTATCAGTCTCCATACACATGTGCCCCTTTACCGGTTTTGCCCTCCCTCTGCCCTCTCCTCCTTTGGTAACCACTAATCTGTTCTCCGTATCTATGTGCTTGTTTATCTTCCACATATGAGTGAAATCATATGGTGTTTGTCTTTCTCTGTCTGACTTATTTTGCTCAGCGTAATACCCTCAAGGTCCATCCATGTTGTTGCAAATGGCATGATTTTGTCTTTTTTATAGCTGAATAGTATTCCGTTGTATATATATACCACATTTTCTTTATCCATTCATCCACTGATGGGTACCTACATTGCTTGCAAGTCTTGACTATTGTGAATAATGCTGCGATGAACATAGGGGTGCATATATCTTTTTGAATGAGTTTTCATGTTCTTTGGCTAAATACCCAGAAGTAGAATAGCTGGATCATATGGTTCTTCTATTTTTAATTTTTTGAGACACCAAGGTGCTGGAGGGGTTAGGTGGTGGGGGACACAAAGTTGCAGATTCATGAAGAAGGAAGGGAGTGCCGGTGGGAGCGGCGCTGAGGCCCACAGAGACGGATGGAGATCCCCTCCTCGTTCTCAGCACCCTCCTTCACAATAACCCTTAGTTTCGAAATGATGCAGGGCAGAGACACAAGGCAAAGCTGTGAACGTTCACCCTGCTTCCCAGGGGTCTGAGATGGTGCGACCACAGCTGTGATTGGAAATAGGCAGAGTTAGTGGTGAGGGAAAAGAAGCTGACTCCTGGCGGGGAGGGGGCAGTGTAAATCATCTCCGAGGATTTCTATCAGAGGGAAATGCTGAATTCCCAACCCCAGCCCCTGGGAACACGGCATCTATGCTGGCCGGCCCTCCTGGCATCTTCTCTGCTCCCTACTCCATGCCCAGTCCCTTGCCCTACCTCTCCCACTCTCCATCAAGACAGATCCTCCTCCCCAGGGCAAAGGACCCTTTGAGCAACGTAGACTGCGAGACCTTTTGCTGCTCCTCACAACCCTCAGCATCTCTGGTCCAGGGACAAGCAGCCGGGCATCTGGCAGAAGCAGATCCTGCTGTAGCATCAGGCAAAAAGCAGGACGAGGGGCTCGGCTTAAAGCTGACCCCTGAGCCCCGCGCAGGCCTACCCCAGCCGAGATAAAGGAGGCCATTTAAACATCAGAACTACTACTTCAATTCCCGCCCTCCCAGAATTTTCAGGACTGCCACCTGCTTGCTTCAGAGGCCTTGATGCTCCCCTGGAAGGAAGCCCCGGCGCTTTCGTCCACATCTGCTGCAGCCCTGATGGCGGAGTTGTCCTGCCAGGCGTGCTGGGAGGAATAGCTCATGAAACAGATTGTAAAGCCCTGGGCGGGGACTTGCTCTCCTGTGACTTGGCACTTATGTAGCTTTTTCCACTGGCAGGGACCGATCAGGCAGCCAAGCCTCCCTCCCCCCTCCTCCAATGAAGGATGCCTTCCCCAAACCATGGCTGTGAGGCCCCACTCCTTTGGCCCTCAGTTCTTCAGTTCTTCCCCCCGGGGTCCCCAGAGGGTCTATTGAGTGGAACTGTGCTTGACACCGAGGTGGCACATTGGAGGCCATCTTCCTTGCACATTCCAAGTGCGGAATGACTCAAATCTGTGTGTCCTCTGTGGGTCCGGCCCCAGGAGGCCCAGAGGCACAATGCCGGTTCCCAGACAGGGGCTGTCCGGTCCCTGGGTGTGCATCCGCTTCTCGAGCGGCCGCCCATCATCCCAGGCCGCCCAGCCCGTTGCTTTGGGCCCAGGCTCTCCCGGGCAGCGGGGCTGGTGCTTCCTGAGGGCCAGGGCCGCCAGCCAGCTGGTTCCCGGCTCCCCGGCGGGCTGCAGTCGCAGCTGTGATGACTTCATGACTCTCCCATGGCCGTGTGGCCGGGGAACAGGGCCGGGATTGTATTCACAGGGTGGAAGGCCCCAGTGTGAAAGAACTGTGTCAGGCTGGCCCTCCCGCCACAGGAGTTTTTGAAAATCACTCTTATCTCCAGCAAAAACTCCCTGAGCGCCTCTGCCCACTCGTCCAAGCCCCTTTCACGGGCCAAGAGTCCTCAAGGCCCTCCTCAGCCAGGGGCTATGTGGAGGGAGTGTTAAATATGAAACCGACTTCAGGTGGGTTTTTAGGTTTTAGGGGAAATGGTGAAATTTTGCATTTGAATGCAGTGAGTAAGTCAGCTTTTGAGCTAGTGGGGCCCAGCAGTCGTGGAGAAAGGGACGCCTCTGTTTCTCCTATTAGCTAGTCTGCCCTGCCCAGGGGGAGATTCGGCAGCGAGGCGGCCACAAGACCCCTAAGGGCCCTGCTCCACCGACGTCCGGGTCTCGGGAGAACTAAGACTGAGGCACCAGGTGATCTGGTTGTCAAGCTGCCTGACATTTCCGTGTGGCGACAGCGGCAGAGGAACGAGTGCACCCGCATGGTCAGATGTGATTGTGATCATTGCAGTGTTGTTTGTGATGGAAAAAAGTGGAATAACCTAAATGTCTACTGACAGGGAAATGGATAAATAAAAGGTGATGTATTTAAATGATGACATTGTATACAGCAGTTAAAATAAATAACCAGACTGGGATAGAGCTCAAAAAGAAAAAAGTGAGCAAGCCACAGAATAGCTACAGCATGAAACCATTTATATAAAAAGAGAGAGAGAAGAAAACAGAAAACCCCCGGGAAGCAAGGCTGTTTCCTGCTCTGCCCTTCGTGTTGGTCTGGAAGACTAAACCCCAATCTGGAAGGATCTAGGGGAGGTGGAGGGGCTGAGACTGGCAAGGTGCTCAAGAGTTCCTTTTGAGGAAGTGTTCTAATGTTCAAGGGGAGACCGATTTCATTTATCTCTTATGTAATTAAAAATCCATTATAAAGTAGTGGGAAAGAGGTGTTAGTGGTTTACGAACCGAACCTAATCCATCCAGATTTAGCAGATATGGAGCTTTGAGTGTTTGACCTGTTTGTGGATAATTAGTGGTTCCAGTTCTTTTTTTCTTTTCCTTTGCCGAGATGAAGCAAATTGATATGATTAAAAGGGTGAGACAGGTGGCTTGAAGGCGTGTGCTCATAAATCAACAGGTGACTGTGTGAGGGGACACTCAAGAAAGCCCTTTTCCCAGGAATTAGCCTCTCCTGCTGTGGCCTCGCTGAGCCAGGGGGTCATCATCCCTTCATGCCCCCGGGGTGCAGCATTGATCGCTCTAATGGGGCCTCGAAGAAGGAGGGGGTGGCCCAGGTAACCGAGCAGCAGATAGACTGCAGAGAGTCCTGACATTTCCTTTTGCACCTTTGGCCTGAAAAATCTTGCAAGTAGATGTAAGTCAGTTGTGCAAACACAATGTTGCAAATTCACTCTGTTTTGGAGTTAAGCGAATAATTTAGCTAAGAATTCTGCAAACCCTCAGATGGAGATTAATATAGCCAGAGAGATTTTCAAATACGAGATGCAGTTTTGTGTATGTGTATGTATGTGTGCAGAATTAATAAAATAGAATTTGAAAGATAATAAAAGTAGAACACAACAAAGGAGAAGATTTAAAATTGAAAAGAAATTATAAACTTATTAGGAAATAGCTCACTGTGGTTTAGAATCAGAACTAATAATGTATGTTGTTTTAAAAAATAATATTTTCCCTAACTACAATAATTGTGTCATAGAAAATTTCACAGTTAAAGAAAAGTCTAAACAAGAAAATTAAAAGCAGACAATAAATGAAGCAGTGGCTAACTCTTGATGATTTGATTATGAATGTTTTCTTCTAGACTTTTCTATTATTAATATCATGAAATCTCCATCCTACTGGTGATATCATTTTGTTGCTTTTGTGTGTGTGTGTGTGAGGAAGATTGGCCCTGAGATAACATCTGTTACCAATCCTCCTGTTTTTGCTTGAGGAAGATTGGCCCTGAGCTAACATCTGTGCCAATCTTCCTCTGTTTTGTATGTGGGATGCCACCTCATCATGGCTTGATGAGTAGTGTGTAGGTCTGTACCCAGGATCTGAACCTGCGAACCCTGGGCCACTGAAGCAAAGTGCATGAACTTAACCACTACACCACTGGGCCAGCCCCAGTTGCCCATTTTAATCACGGTATTATTAATATTTGAAAGTATATTACCCCCCAAAATTTCCTCATGGCCTTTTCTAGTCAATTTCCTTCCCATTCCAGGCCTTGGTGACCATTGATCTGATTTCTGTCACTCTACTTTGCCTGTTTTCAGAATATGGTATGGATGGAATCATACATGTGGCCTTTTGTGACTAGCTTCTTTTAGTTATCATAATACTTTCGAGATTCTTCCATGTTGTGGCATATGTTAGGAGTTTATTTCTTTTTGTTGCTGAGTAGAATTCCACTGTACAGGTGTAACACAATTTGTTTATCAAATTATCATTGTTGGGGTTTGCTGAGCTTTTGGAATCTGCGGGTTGAAGTCTTTCATCCATTTGGAATATTTTTGGACATTGTTTATTCCAGTATGGCTTCTGCCCCCATCTCCATCCCTCCCCTCCCCTGGGACTCAGGTTGCAGTTATGCTACGTCACCTGATTTTGTTCCCGTATCTCTTATGCTCTGTTCTGTTCTCCACATCCTTTTCCTCTCTGGGCTTCAGTTTGGATCTTTTCTATTGACTTTGGCTACACTGCATGTTTTCCAGGTTTTTTGAATATTAACAATGCTATTGCCACAGGCTTGTGCAAATGAACCTGAAACCTTATGCCTATCCTTTTCTGCTTGGTTAACTCTAGTTATCATCTAGACTTCATTTCTTCAGGAAAGCCTTCTTGGATCTCCAAGATGAGGCCAGATTCTCTGTTACATGCTCTCAAAGCGCCACGTGCCTTTCCTTCTGAGGAATAACCACAGTTTTCCTTTTGCTGGCATTCTGCTTAATGAGGGAGTGTTTGTCTGCCTTCTCCTCCATCCATAAGCCCCACAGGGCAGGCGTCGGCAGGGGTTGTGTATCATTGTTTCCTCATCTGTAGCCAGGTGCCTGATACTTAGTAGGATCTTAATATTCTTGAAATCTGTGTGGAATGAGTCCATCTCTGGTTACTTGGGGGCCTGCCCCCTCAGGTTGTTCAGGTTACCTCTTCCGTGCCTGTGCAGCAAGCCTCCCGCCCTCAGCGATGGTCTTTACAACAACATTCACTATGTACTGCCTCGGTCGACTTCAGAGGTGGAGGAGCCACCCGCTTCCAGAAGGGCGCATGGAGAAGCTGCTGCCGTAGCCTGGATAGAAAACCAAGTGGAAAGCAGAAAAACAGTTTGAACGTAACTGTAGCAGACAACCCTTGGACTCATGGGAAACTGCTGGCTCTTTTGGATGCATTCTTGGTTATGAACTTCTAACTCTGTGGGTTGACCGAGCGATCCTCATTTCTGGGAACCGACCGCAGCAATCCCCTGCTCTCCAGCTCACGGAGGTGTGTCTGTGATCTGAGACTCCCACTGAGTTGCCACGCTGCCTTACTTTCACCACTGTGCTCCAGGGACAAGATTTCTTTGTCCCTCCTTCTTCTTTCCCCTCTCTTTCTATATCTTCTTTCTTGGGGAAGACAAAAATATATAACTCCAAACAGTGAAGACCGTATTTCAGCCTGGGGAGCTCTACAGACGCGTTCCAGAGGACGTAAAGTTTGAGTGGGATGAGAAAGGTGAGCAGGATTTCCTACATAAAATATCTAATTGCACAGGAAGTGGGGAAATTTCCATGTTTCCGGAAATCTATGAATCTATAGATCATAAGAGCAGGAAGAAGAAAATATAAATAGGAATAAGAATAGCTAGCATTTACTTATCACATGCGCCATCTCATTTAATCCTCCCACATCCCAGAACAAGAAGGTATTGTTATTGTCCATTTGTAGAGAAAAGAACTAGACGCCCAATGCAGGATGCCTGTGTAAGATTGAGAGGAAGATCACGGAAGATGTGGACGGTGCTTCTTTAACTTATATTAACTCTTCGTTTTTAGGGAAATTGCACTACAGCAAATTTAACTTGCTGATGCATAGATCTGATCGAGTTCCTCTACTGTCTAAAATCGCCCAGTGGTCACTGTTTTCTAACCGAAGCCAGGCAAGTCGACATGTCATGTGACTTCCCAGATATTTGGCTGTTCTAGCACACATCGGGAATTTCAAAAGTGGAGCATTTCTCAAACTTCTTTTACCACAGAATGCATTTTCTCCTGGAACATCTTCCAGTTTTCCAGTGGTCTTGGAAATGCTATCCTGTAAGATGAAATTTGAGTACCAAAGTCTTGTTCTTTATGCGTGGTTTATTCCTTTCTGGCTGTCTCAAAGGTTTGCAGGGGCCAGGCAGGTAATGTAAATGAAAGGAGCCCGAAGGAGTGAAATGATATGTGATGGCTGACTATCCGCCGTGACGGGAGGGTGGGGGCATGACTGGCTGGCAAGTACATGCCTTGTCCAAGGAGAGAGTGCCCACTAGCTCTGGCTGGATGTTGTCGTGTGAAATGTAGGCTCAAAACTGCAGAGATTTTGATACTCCAAGAGAATTTGGAAACCTGGGTTTTGATTTAAATTATTCTTATTTTTAAAGGATGGCAACTAATGCATGTTAAAACCCAATGTGGGCAAACATTGTGTGAGCCAAGGCAAACATCCACAAGCTGAATTTGGCCCACAGAACAGCCGGTTTGTGACTTTTACTCTACATCATAGGATCTCGGCTACCTTTTTTTGCTTTCTCTCTAAAATGGCAAAAATTGTTGAATATGAATTTCTTATTTTAGAGACCAGTATACTAATCCTTTTTATTTAATTTTCAGGATGAAATATAAACAAGTATCACATACATTTGCATATATACTTATGTGCAAATATAAACTGTAGTCACACCCGTAGTTGGCTAACACTTTTCTAGATTCACCTCGTTTTGAAGCTAGCTAACACATGACCAGCCTTCAGACTGCCCTTCTTTTCCACATTCCCTAGGGGGCCACGTGCGGTAAGGGACAGTGGCCAGCCCTCTTCAATCACAGGCTCTCCAGAACGATTGGCGCTGGATATGAGCTATTCTTCATGGGATCTATTCGCAGGTGGTATGACTGGTGGCAGTTTTTAGGTGTCCAGATGTTCATACCTAATACCTCTTAAAATATCTGCAGAGGAGGATGAAAATTATAGTGAAAGATGAGCTCATTTGCAGCCACAGGGGTAAGAAATTGACAGGGGTGGAAAACTGGATAGAAGAAATGCTCCTGATAGTCTCCTTAAAAAGCTCTATGCTTTTTAAAGTAGAGAATAAGCCATTCCTCGTAATCCCATTATAAGTTAAGCTCTGATTAAAATACTAGTAAAGCACGCATTCTTCAGGCGTGGGAATTGCTATTGGTATGTATAACTTCTAGAGCATGGACAACTGAGGGGGTCAGAGGTGGCTGTCACCTCGGTCGAGCACCTGCTGAGCATACCTGGCTCGCCTCCTCCCACTAGCAGTCACTCTGCCCCGCTCTGTACTCCCCCATATCCCTCGCCCTCCCTCCCTATGGAGAGTTACTCCCTCCCTTTTCTGGTGCACCGGGGGCTCCCCGCGGACATGCTGACATGCTGGGTGAGAGTAAAATCAGCTGTGCTCCTCTCTTTGCCTGCCGCTGTGAGAGCTATAGGGGCGGTGCTGTCTGTGACTCCCAGGCCCTCGACGGCACTTAGCACCCAGGAGATGCTCAATAAACGTGGAATAAATGGTCATTTGAATGAAACATGGAATTTTAAGAAGGATCAGGTAGAATAACAACTAGAACCATCTCTCCAGGGAACGGGCAGCTTTGACATAGGAGCCCTGGATTCTGTGGACTGCTCACGTGGAAGCCGGGAGATTTAACAGACTTCCAGCCTTCCCGGCTATCTGCTCTGGCCCTCGGGTCCTGGAGCTGGTGGAGCAGATACTGTGCACGCTCTGCTCTAAGCGCCCCACCCCTGGTCTTACCGTTTTTACACAGAGGCCTGACCCCTGCCTGCCAGCACCTGCATTTCTCTGCCCCGGGGGTTTGTCTGGCCTCTGGAGCGCCCCCTACCTGCAGGGCAGAGGAGCTGGAGGGTCAGTTCCTGGAAGTACCCCTCAAGCGGTGGCGAAGGGGTCTGGTGGAGACGTTTCTGGACTCCCACTGGCTCCCAGTGCCCCCAGGAGGTCAAGCGCCACAGTGGTGACCGGCCTGGTAACTCAGGCTTTGCTGCTTGTCTTCCCCTCCTTGTCTCTCTTCCCATACTCCCCTCCTGGCCATTCCTGGGGTCACCTCCCAAATAAATGACCTCGGCTCAAATTCCGGCCATGGGTCTGCTTCTGGGGAAACCCAAAAAGATAGCTGGAATCTCAACAAGTTCCTTCCACGGGCTAATTCAGGGGACACCCACATTTGCTCCCTAAAGTCATTCAACAAATAGCAGCTCCCAGACAGAAGACTCAGAAGCCGCAGGGCCGCGGCCTTGGCGGGACCCGCAGCGCGGGGTTCCGGCTGCTCGTTCGCGGCTCGCACGCCTCGGGGCGAGGCCGGGTCCCCGCTGAAGCGGACGCCGAGACCGCGGCTCCGCGCCGCCACCGCACCAGCAGCCCGGTCACCTGTGCCAGCCGCTCAGCACGACGCAGCGCCCTTTGAAAATCGGCTCACGGCCGACTGACAAGGGCGACGGTTCAGGAGGCTCCAGGATAATTGTGTGGGAACTAGGTAAGGAGACAGATGAGAAATTAAAATCCTTGTGGATTGTTTTAGACTCGGGGCCAGTTAATATGCTGCGGCAGGGACGGCAGATTTTATGGTTACGAAACACCCACGTAACAGCAGGGGGCGAGGGTTTTACAGGGCCCCTCGTAACGACCAAGCTATTAAACATCAAGCAGGGACTGGCTTTTTTCCCCGCCCGTCTAACCTGCGATTTCTCCAGGGAAAAAGCATAACTACAGGAAGTACAAGCCGTCACCCCCAGAGCAAAGCCAGCCCCGAGGTGGGCTGTCTCGGGATCAGCACTGCCCCCCAGGGCCCCGACCTAGGACGGCCCCGCGAGCGGCTGGACCAGGAAACACCAGGGCAACACGGGTGAATGGGGAGACCCGGCCGCTGGGAAATGCTGTCGGGGGGCGTGACCACAGGGCCCGACCACCGCCCAAGTTCTAGTCCCGCAGTTCCTGCTGACCGCGCCTGTTATCAGGACGGGAAAGAAGACAGGACCGGTGGACACGGGGCTCCTTCCATCCCGCTTGGTTGACCAGGGTCTGCTGCTCATCTACAAACAGAACTCAAAGAGACCCCAGCGAAGGCCTCAGAGCCAAAGCCGAGCCCGGGGTCGTTGGCCCAGTGCCTGCTTCACCTTGACCAGATTTCCCAGGCCAACCGAGCTTTTATAGGATTTGGAAGAGGTTTCCCTACTCCTACCCGGTTCTGGGAGTCCAGACAATTGTAGAAGAAAGGACTAGAATACCGCTTGGAAAAGAGTCCATTTGAAAAACAAACAAAAAAACCCTTTAATTTTATTAAAAGGCTCTAAATGCAGATTGCTGCTGAACCAGGTCTGGATTAACCTGCTGTTTGCGTTCAGGCTTTGGTTGGCGCCTACTTGTTTCATGGTGTGGGAGAATCCAGATGACAAGGAAGCAAACCTGGTCGGGACCATGCAGGTCTCTAACTCTACCCGTCTGATGGGGCCCTGCTCTCCCTTCTCCCTTCTGCCCAAAATTCTGAGTGGCAGCTACTTTTCAATTACAAGTTGGCCCAAATAAATTCATCTGGGAAAGGTTTTGCAGGTATTTCCACCTCTGTCAGAACACCAGAAGAATCTCAAACTCCTCCAAAACAGCGTCTAGAAGACCTCTTCCTGTGGCTCCCACTGCCTTTCGTCCTGAGGGAAGATCAGTCAAAGAGCTGAGGCCAATGCTTTGTTGTGACACCAGCCAGTGTCCTTTCTCCTGGAATCCAAATCAGTTTGCCTCAAATACTTTAACTAGAAACTTCAGCGCTATGCAGGTCGCAGGACTGTCTCTTACTGTCGAGTTTCAAAAACATGATGATTCAATTTGGACCGGCTAACACGCTGCACTAACTCAGAGGCACATTCATGACTTCATTAAATGTTCTTATCCACACTGTAATGTAGTAACTAGGACTCCCGCATTTCAGAGAAAGAAACAACTTCTCTGAGGGCCACGGTCACTTGTCACCGTTCCATCATCTATCCAGGGACAGATTTAGAAAGAGTCAAGCTGGAAACCCTGCTCCAAGCCCCTAGTTCTTTCCATTACAGATGTCTGAGCAATAATTAAATTGAAATGACAGCAGAGAGGAAAATCCTAATGTACCAATAACTTCATTTTCCTGGCTGCTCTTAAAAAGCAAAAGAGTATGATTTGAACAATAAATCTTTTTTTAAAAATATGAACATCTGAATTTTTTCCTTCTTGCCTGCAACAGACTCCTGGTCTCCTTCTCAATTAGGCTTCTCTCCTTTCTCTGCTAGACTCCTTTTTTCCTAGTGTGTTTAAAGCACCCCCGCCATGTGTGCTAAATGGAGGAATGGATGGGCGGTGTTGCTGTTCCAATGTCCCTCGGAAACCCAGTGTCAGGCATTCACCGCTCTCTGCACTGAAGTGGGGCTTCAAGCGCAGCGCAGCCCCCACCAGGCACTCAGCGGGCTCGGACATTGCGGCCTTCAGATTCGGAGCGTCTCCTTTTTCTTGCCTTACACTGAGTACTTTTCCTTTTTCTGTGAGCACTGAGAAATTTTGAGTAAGGTGGCCTAGCTGTCAAGATAAGGAATGAAGGACTGTTTGGTGCTGGTTTAAAATCTGATGAAACAATTATACACCAAAGAAATTTGAACTATTAAAAGGTTTATTGTCTTAGACACTTAAGGAATACAAGTATTTCTATTTTAAATACAGATGGTTTTTGTTTTTCACAGGGTTTGGAACTCTGAGTCTTAATGCAACTTATGATCCCTGGAATCTCCAAGTAGACGACCTTCCATCTGAGCCACAGACTTTTTGTAGCAGCGTTTACCATCCCAAACAAGAGCTAATGAGGTGGAGCCGTTGTCAGGTGCTGGAGAGTGAAGACTGAACACACAGGGGAGGGAAATGCCCTTAAAGAGATGGAGGGATGTTTCTCCCAGCCCCCTCTACCTTTGAGGAGGAAATTACAGAATTAATTCCCACACAACATTAACTTCTCGTTTGGAATACTCCACAAACTCTCGACATTTGGCATGTGACTGATTAATTGATTCATGCACAAAGCTATGTCGCATTTTGAAATCCCCTGAGAAGCAGTGAGCCTGCAAATCCCTGAGAAGTAGGAAGCTGCAATAAGCATAGTCCTCATCATCCAATTAGATGAGTTCTGTTATCTGAACAAATAGGCTATACATTCTAGAGATTTACATGCAGCTAAATCTCCTTATATTTTAAAGTTATTTCTTGATTTATTATTATTTTTTTAAGTGAAAGCAAGTTTGATGCAAATGAATTCTGGAACTAGTTAAAACCCCCAAATAAGGGAGCTCATTGCTTCTGCAGGAAGAGACAAACACTTACCTCATGGGGTACTGGATCCTGTCTCTGGGTTGAACCAGCATCATCCCTGATTGACAGGCTGTCCCTGTGGTTTTTGTGACTTCACTCTTCCTGGATTATAATCCACTTGCAAATCTAGTTATATAGATGCTTACACAAAGGTAAAAGACGTCAAATGCAAGCTTTGTAAATTTAGCATTTTGTTGCCTCTCTCTGTATAGGGTTTTGGTTCAAATGCACAGAATCTACCTGCAGAAACCATGAGAGTGGCAGGAAGCTGGGACGGCATTCTCCACTGAACCATCTGGTTTGTGTCTTTGAAACCATGTCAGCTTCCATTTGGCGTCACTCAGCTCACCTAACGCTGTCTAGCCCAGAGCCAGGCCAAAGGATCTCCTTGCAAGGCTCCCGCTGTGTTCCTCCAGTTACTGCAGCCAGTAAGTGCCTGGCAGTTACACATCTCCTGCTTGCTCCCCTTTACATGGGCTTCTACAGCCACAGACATTTCATGGAAGGTAAATCAGAGAACAGCATGGGGCACAGCTGTCAGCAGATGCGCGCGGCCGCCATTCTCTCTCCTCATGTGGCAGACCTGGATGCTTGGGTAACCGAGCATCAGCGTGACCTGGGAACTGAAGGGAGTGAGCGCACGCCTTCAAACCCAGCTACGAAGGTGCTTTATTTATACCCCAGACATTACAAGTCCCCAGAGCCGCACAAAAAAATCACACGTTTAATTAAGGACATTTCCTTGTATGAGTTCCTGAAGGCAACAGCATGGTGCGCAGGGCTTTAACAGTCCTGGGGATTTCATTTAAGTACTGACCATTCTCTCACGGAATCGAAGCCTGTTTCGTGGATAAATGTCTTTGGTTTTCAGGTACTTTTCATCATGATTGCCCTTCTTCTGAAGCAACATTTAAAGAAAAGTTTACTTATCTGAGCGTAAGAATTGTAGATGTCTGATGACTGCTTTGATTAATCCTTATCAATATGCACGTCCTGAAAACCTAGCTGTGCTTCCAGTGTGGCAACTACTAGCCATGTGTGTCCATCTAAAGTGAACTTTGAATGAATTAAAATCAAACAAAATCAAATATTTGGTTCCTCAGTCCCACTAGCCACAGTTGAAGAACCCGATACTGGCATACCGGAGTGGCCATGCAGATAGATCGTTTCCGTCACTGCAAACACGATGGCAGTGAGTCCTGAGGCGTGAAGGCAGAGGCGCTGCTCACAGACTTACTAGAGATTTGGGAAGCTGTCAGCCCTGGAAGGGGGGCACCGTCTAGTTAGAGATGAACAGTGAAAGGTGATGTCGTATATGGCAAACCACCAGGTGGAACAGGAGCCATCAGTCAATGCCAAAACGGAGGCATGAAGTTCGAAGCCGAACGGTCCAGGGCAGGATGGTGGAACCTAGTTCGTACACCGTGAGCAGACTTGGGACCAGGAAATGAGCGACACGGCAGTCTGTGTGGCAAGAGAGAATAAGAGAGAAAAAGAGAAAACATACGACACGATTGTGACGTGGAGGTGATCCAGAATTCTCAAGGAGTCTTGCACCAGCTTCTTGCTGCTGTAACAAATTACCTCATGCTTTCTAGCTTAGAACACCAGTGTCTCTCTCCCCTCACGGTGCTGGAGGCCAGAGATCCTGCTGAGCTGGAACAAAGGTGTGTGCAGGGCTGTCTCCTCTGGAGGCTCCAGTGTTCTTGCCTTTTCCAGTGTCTGGAGGCCACTTGCATTGTTTGGCTTGTGGCCCCTTCTTCCATCCTCAAAGACAGCCGTGTAGCATCTTCACTTCTCTGACCCTTACTCTTACTTCCATCATCAAGTCTTCTTCTCTGACTCTCACCCTCCTGCCATCCTCACTATAAGGAACCTTCTGATTCCATTGAGTTTACCCTTAATCACATCTGCAAAGGCCCTTTTGCCACGTCAGGTGACATATCCGCAGGTTTTGGGAATTAAGATATGGACATCTTTTGGGGAGGCGTTATTCTCTGCCACAAGTATGGTAACGCCAAAGGTCTGCTTGACGGCCTGTGGCCTCATAGACATTTATGATTCAGAGGTCGCCAAGGTTTCAGACCATAGGAAATTTTTTATTAATTGATTTTCCACCTAGTTCCAGAAATGAGTTACTAGCTTACAACAACATCTACATACAAGATAGAGCTTAAAATTTAAATAGGATAAAGGGAAAAAGATGGACTGGGGTAAGAACACAATGATGGAAAGAATGAGGCTGAGAAATAGACTCTATGATCTCATTTCCTCCATTAGCTTATCTGTGGGCGTCTTTAGAGGCAGAATACTTTGAATGTAGAATCTAGCAGTCTGCTCTAAATATTACCTGAGTGATTCAGACAGGGGTACAACCAGAAATTCCAAGTAATCACATCCTGAAGGTCAGGAAAATAGAGATGGGAACTGTGAGTATAGGGCAGGAATTTTTTTCAGTGTAGTGGAATGGAGCAGCCCTATCTTTCTCCTGAAGATTTGGGGAGGTGCAGCCTCTGTAAGAAGTGATGCGATTACCGACAGGAGCAGTGCTCTGACATGTGGATGTCCCAAACATCCGGGGGAAGCCCGTCAACTCCCCGGCACCTCATGTGCTGTGAAAGTGCGTGTGGGTCAAATCAAACCCATCTTGCCACTGCCGGCCTCCCCTCCCCTGCTGTCCTCTCCCCTCCCTTTCCTTTTTCTTCCTCTCTCTGTCCTCTCTTACACTCTTCTCCTTCCTCTTTCCTTTGTCCTCACTTTTTTCCTTTGCCCAGCACACTGACAATCAAAGAACCTTTCAGAAATTCTGAAGGCCAAGACGCTATACCAAATTATTTCAAAGGGGAATGTTTTAAAGTGACACTTCAAGAGCATACTTCAAGGTGGGTCACAGTGTGCCCTATAAAATCAGAGCACATTTTTAACTCAAGTCTATAAGTTAACATGTCTCATATTTTTATTCCTACTGATCTGTACATACAATGCAAGGGACAGCACATGGCTCACGAAGCTCGGCATGGGCTCAGTGAATGATAGGTTCTCATTCTGAAGCATTTCAAACTGGCGGAGCTGGCCGGATAGGGTGTGGGCCAGGCTAGAAGCCAGATGCCTTTGATTGTCCATGCACACCAGTGCTTCCAACACCAGGCTGTGTGGCCAAAGAGGGGTCCCTTTGATCAGCCCAGCTTATGACTTTCTAACTGCGGTCATGATCCTGTCTGTATCCGCATCCTTCCAGGACTTGGGAGCAGTATAGGCACTGCATTGAACTCGTCTCGTAGAATGCTGCAGAAGGGGGCCATAAAATCTTCAAGCACATGTTTGGTTATATTTCTTTCTTTCTTTTTTGGTGAGGAAGATCAGCCCTGAGCTAACACTTGTTGCCAATCTTTCTCTCTCTTTTTTTTCCCCAAAGCCCCAGCACACAGTTGTATATCCTAGTTGTAGGTCATTCTAGTTCTTCTATGTGCGCCGCCGCCACAGCATGATGAGCGGCATGTAGGTCTGTGCCCAGGATCTGAACCGGTGAACCCTGGGCTGCTGAAGCAGAGGGTGTGAACTTAACCACTCGGCCACGGGACCAGCACCCTTGCTTATATGTCTTGATTCATAAGTCAGAAAATATGATTTGTGAATTAGAGGGAGATGGGAAGAAAAATCTGAGGGAGTGCAGAGGTGGGTTTATAAGGAGAAAGGAGTGGTCTTTGTGTGGCTCCAGTGGGAGAAACACCCCAAGTTTCTCAGTGTGTACTAGAAGCCCTGCTAACAAGGGGGCTCAACCAGCTCAGCATTTCAGGTATCTTTCCAGAAAGTGTTGGCTTTTCCCATGGTCCTTTGGGGAAACTTTTCGGACTCCTTTTCACCTCTTGAGCAATTTAAGAACAATGTACTCATTTGATTGATAATGTGAGGGGCTGGTACAACTGAATGAAGTGTCTTGAGGGGAAGAAGATAATGTTTTTCAAGTGCCTTGACTAAGATGCTCAGACTTGGTTCAGACACGTCTGTGTACTTTGTGAGCTCCATCCTGGATTTCACAAAGGCTTCTCTGTCTTGCCAGTAGTGCAGAGGGAAGAGAGGGACAGGAGGAGGGCCCTCCAGAGAGCATACCATGCTGTTTCCTGACGACGGGCTTTCCCAACCGAGAGAGAAGACGCTGTTGTGTTTGGGGTCCAGGCAGCTGTGTGGACGGCACGCGTGTGTCAGCCGCAGCACATGCCCGGGCACGCACATGCAGGTTGAGGACACAGCTGGGTTTTGCTTTTTGGCTGGGGGTGGGAGGGGCGTTTATATTTTGTGACCACTGAGATATATGTCCTGTTGCTACTCGGTTCACCCTAAGGGGTGGAACAATTCCTTCATTCCTTCTGTGTTCTCTGACCTGTTTACGACCTGGAGAGGCAGAACCATCCATGCTCCGGGGGCAGGGAGGAGCTGCTTTCTTCTCCTCCTTCAGGTTTGACCCTAAACGTCACTTTCTGAAAGACTCCTTCTCTGATCCCCAGCTAAGGCGAGCCCCTCCCTTGACCCCCACGTGGCTTTCAGTCACAGCTGTCACAGCATCACAGCACAGGCCCTGAGGGTGCACAGCCTAGATGGACACCCCAGCTCTCCCGTCTGTGCAGCCTGGCAGAAGTTGCTGCATTGTTTTATGCTTTCATTTTTTCATACGTAGAATGAGGAGATTAGCTGCTCCTACCTCGTGGAGAAACTCGGATGATTAAATAGTTAAATAGGCACAAAGAGCTCAGTGCCCCACACAGGGAGGCCTTGTGTAGATATTCACTGCTGCTGCTTTTATATTTGCTTGCTTGTTTGTTGTTTCTCTTCCCCCAAAACTGTAAGCTCCATTAGGGCAGAGCTTATATATGCAAAATTTTGTTTTCATGTTGGATGAAAGGGAAGTCGAGGTACCAGTCTTCTATTACAGAAAGAGAAAGTGGTAAATTAGAATCCCAGCCTCACATCACGTACGAAGATCAAGGATTAAAGGCCTCAAGGTGAAAAGTATAGCGTTCGCTATAAAATTTTGGAGAATATCATTATGACCTTGGGGTTAAGGGAGGATTTCTTAGGCAGTAAAAAGGTACTTATCATCAAGCAAATGATAAATGCCTTAAAATCCTGAATAACAAAACCATCAGAAACAAAGAGAAAAAGTAATGTTCTTGGAAAAGATATTTGCAACCACATAGTTGATGGAAAATTGGTATTTGACTACATGATAAGAAGTCTAAGTGGCTAAGAAGCACGAGAAGTTTAGCATCATTAGTTATTAGAGAAATGTAAATTACTATCCTAATAGATAGCATTTCACATCCATCAGTAGGCAAGACTTCAAAACCGCTGACAGTGCCAAATGTTGGAAGTGTGTGGAGAAGTGGGGTTCTTAGGCCCTGTTGATGGGAATGTAAGTTTATACAAGTACTTTGGAAAATAATTTGGAAACGATAAGCCCTGAATTCATGAGAGTGGCTTCCCTCTAGAGACGGCAGGAGAACGGGGCTGGGAAAAAGTCATACACTGTAGGCTTCAAATATACTTGAGATACATTTTTAAATAAATATGGTATAATATGAAGTTTGCTAAATTGAGCCATTGAGGACTGGTGATTCATTGTATTATTTTTTACCCTTATTTCCATATGTGAAATACATTTGTAATTAAAAAAGCTAAAAAAATGGAAAATTAGGCATGAAGTAGGAAGAGGCCTCGGGGACTACCTGGGGTGCAGTGGTTCTCAGACGCTTGTGCATGTCCAGGCACCCGCAGGGCTGCTAAGTCTCAGGTCGCGGGCCCGCCCTGGAGTCTCTGATTTCACAGGTCTGGGTGGGGCCTGAGAATCTGCATTTCCAAGTTCTCAAGCAATGCTGATGCTGCTGATCCAGGGACCCCACTTGAGAACCACTGATCTAGCCTGACTCTTTCCTTCTAGAGATAAAGACCTCGTGATCAGAGAAGAGAAGCCATTTCATTTTTTTCCTCCCAAAAATACTTGCAGTGTACCCGCTGTGTGCCAGGCACAGCTCCAGTACTGGGGATAGAGATCTTAGCAAAACAGAAACGGTCTCTGCTCTCCTGCAGATTTTACTCAGCTGCAGGGAGGGGAAGAAGGTGTGATCAAAATTAAACGAATAAGTAAATGAGAGAATTTCAGACAGTGGTAAGTTCTAAGAAGAAAACAAAATAGGGTAATGTCAATGAGCGAGTTGAGCGGAGCAGGGGCATTGTTCAACTGGACGGTCAGCTAAAGTCCCTTTGAGGAGGTGACTCCTCAAAGTTGAGACGGAAAGGTGGGAAGGAAGATCCAGGGAAGTGAGTTTCTGGCAGAGGAGAGAGAAAGTTCAAAGCCTGAGGCAAGAAAGAAAAAGAAATCTAAAGGACTGGCAGACCTATGAAAAGAAGTTTAATATCTTCAGTTATTACAGAAATAACCAATTGCTAATTAGTAGTTAACCAACTAAACTGTTAGAGAAATTGTGTGCTTAGATCGTAGCGACCGAAGGGCAGAGAATAGGAGGTGAAGTCAGAGAGGGCAGTGTGGACACAGGGAAGGAGCTCAGGTTTTCTGCTCCGTGGAGGCCCTGGAGGTCCTGATGTCCAAGGTTACAAGTTTGTCTCTCGATTCAAGGTCCCTGGTCCTCCCACGCGCCCACACGGCACACGTGTAAAACGCAAATCAGATGCAACACGAATAAAACACAGCAACTCCTTCTGCAACCTCACTGTCAGGGCGCCGTCCCTCTCATGATCTGAGAAAGGAAATAAAATACATTTTTAAAAGCTCCTCCCTTCACATCTAAAACATTTTCAAGTGAGTGTCAGAACAACGGTCAGGGATATTAACTTGCAAGTAAAATTTACGTTCTTCTTGTGTAGAAGCGTTTTCTTTCTCTTGAGAGCCAAGGACCCAGGCTACATCTATTATCAGTGAAAAACAGTAGATTTGCAGCGACTCAGTCTTCTACGGGCCGTCAAAATGTCAGATGTGAATTTCCTTGAAAAATTTCTCCTTACCTCCTTAATTCGTTTAGTCAACATGCGTGTGTTAAGCCTCCACTTTCCTTGGTATTTGCATATTTATTTAACTGACAGATAAGGTGTCACATTCATTTTCCTCCTTTTTGACTGGGATATGGTCCAAACCACAATCTTAGTGTATTTGCAGAAATATTTTAAAATGGTTATCAATGTCATCTTTCATGAGCAAATTTCTCTTCGGTTTCTCAGTCTTTTTATTTTGCAGCTGGTATTGTTAGTTCAAGAAGTGCTTAATGGCTAAGTCAATGGTTGAATCTGATTCAAGGTATATTATTACCAAAGGTTCTTAATAAAAATTAATTTATTCAGTCAACACATGTTTACTGGTCATCTAGAACACCTCAAAGCTCTTGGGATACAGCAACGAAACAAACAGAACCGTTACCATGGAGCTCACTTTCTAGAGGAGGTACCATAATAAACATAAATATATTAATCCAGGTGGCGGTGAGTGTGAAGGAAAAGTAAAGCTGAGTAGGTAGACTGAAAAAGAAGGGGGGCGTGGTGCTACGTTCAATAAACAGAGAGGAAAGTTCTTGGATAATTTGACCTATGAGCAAAGCTCCAAATGATGGGAGATGGACAGCCACCCGGGAGAAGCAAGTACAAATTCCCTGAGGTGAGAGTCCAAGTGGCTGGAGGTGAGTGGATGAGGGAGAGAGCCACAGGAGATGAGATGGAGAAGCAGCAGGGGCCAGATCAGGTAGGGTTGTATAAGCTATGGTGAAAACTTTGCATTTCATTCTCAGAGAGATGGAAGCCCCTGGCAGATTTTAGGCAGAGGAACAATAGGTCCAACTTGGATCTTAGAAGTACTCTGGTTGCTCTGTTAGAACAAAGCAAACACACATACGCTGAAAAGGAAGCAAAAGGATAGAATCAGGGAGAACATTAAAAGGTTGTTGCAGTGATCTTGGCAAGAAACAATGGGAGCAGGAGCAGGAGCAGAAGCAGAAGCAGGGGGTTGAGAGGTGGCTAGATTCTGATACAGTCCAGATAGAGCCAGGAGTATTTGAGAATATATTGGAAGGGGATCTGAGAGAAAGCAGTCAAAGAAGGAAGAGCTCAGGATGTGGGCTTCAACAACTGGAAAGATAGAGTTGTCATTTACTGCGACGAGGAAGGTGGGGGAAATAAAAGCAACTTTGGGTGGGTAACAAGAGGTAGATGGACATCCACGAAGACTGGAAGATAAATAAGTCTGGAGTTCAGGAGAATTACCCAGGCTGCAGATAGACATTTGGGAGTCATGAGGGTGTAATTGGTATTTACCAGAAGAGATTATATGGAAAGTCTGTAAAGGTAGAGAAGAAAGGCGAATTGAGGATGGAACTCTGGAACACTCCACTATTTGGAGTTTGGGAGAGTGAGAGAATCCAATAAAGGACATAAGAAAGAGGAGACACAAAAAGAAAACTAGAAGCAAATGGTGCTCTGGAAGTCAAGTGAAAAAAAATAGAGCTTCAAGGAAAAGAGAAAGACCAACTGGCATAAATTCTGCAGCTAGACCAAGAAAGAAGTCTGAGAAATAAACATTGGATCGAGTTGATAGGCGTTTTAGTGATGTGGTTGAGGCAAAAATTTGATTGGAATGTGTTCAAGAGAGAATTAGAAGAGATACTATGGAGACAATGAATTGAGAAAATTATTTGGAGGATTTTTGCTGCAAAAGGAGTAGAGAAATGTAGCAAATAGTGGGAGGGGGAGGTGATGTCAAGGGAGTGATTACAACATGCCTGGATGCTCATTGGAATAAGCAAATTGGCAGAGAGAGAAATGGACAATTTTGAGAGAGGAGGGTACGGTGGAAGCAGTGAGGCCCTTGCCAACTTTGGAGGGGTGGAATCCAGTGTCTGAGGGAGGAGTGGCCTCAGGAAAGTGCAGGGACAGTCATTCATAGGCACAGGAGGGGCATGGAGTATATGGGTCTAGATGTAGGCAGATTGGTAGATGTGAAAGTAGGAACTTTGAGAATTTCTCTTGTTACTGATTCCATGTCTCCTTGAAATGGGATGGATCATTTGAAGCGGGTGGCTGAGGTGGGAGCGGAGGGTAAGCTCATAGGAGGTGAGGAGGAGGAAAGAGAGGTAAGAAACGAAATTACTGGATGAATTATCTATGTGGACATTGAAGCCCTCAAGAATCATAGCAGGAGTAGCAGTGTAGAGAATGACAGCAAAACAAGGAAAGATGAAACTCTTCAAGAAATGAGGGAGAATGATTAGGGGCTCTGACGATGAGTGCTCCAAGGAGGACTAGCCTTATGTGCGGAACCTCGAAGGAGCAGGGGTGGTGCTGGGGGGTTAGAGTGGAGGGAGGATAAATGGCCCAGAAGAGGCAACAAGGAGCAAAGAGGACACCTACCTCACCCCAGCCTCAGTGGTAGGAGAGAATTAAAAAATAAATAAGTAAATAGACACCTGCTTGAGAAGGTTGTGGGGGAAGCAGTACCTTCAGAGGAGAGCCAGCTGTCAGTGAAGTACAGTCAGTCCTCATTGTTCATTGCAGTATGTTCTAGACAGTTGCCGTGGATGCTAAATTAGCCAATACTGAATTGTTACTCCTAAGAGAAATACAAGATTAGGTTCCCGTGAGCCTCTGGTCACAAGATTTTTATCAGCTGATCAGTACCTAACTTTGTCTGATGTGTATTTCTGTTTAAAGACACCTGATTTAATACATAGCGTTGATTGGTTCTCATTAAACTCACGGCCGACAGCGCTAGAATTCATGCCTGGGCAAAGCTTATCTAAAGCACCCATTTTCTCTGTAAGGCTTATCACAGTCTTCTTGCTCTTAGGAAAACTAGACATGTACCATGCTTGTTGGCCATTTTAAACATCAAAATCACCAACGAAAAGCATAAAAATGTAAAATATGTGGCATTCAATAGACCACAAAAAGGACACATGTGTAGTGTGAGAGCTGAAACAAGAAGCCAGAGCGCCATCTTGTTCAACCTCACCTGGGAACGCGGGTGTTGACTCAGATTCTTCACTGCTCTGCATATGTTCACAAATGACTGAAAGCATTACAAATATTGATTTTGGAGTCACAAATAAATTTTGGTGGGTAGGCAAATTTGCAAATATGAAATCTGCGAATAATGAGGATCGACTCTAAGTGAAGGAGGTTCAGAGAAGAGTTCGGGTCATGGAGGATTCTGTTGATGACCTTGAATTCCAGTAGATACAGTTGAGGTGCTTTTAGGATGTCAGAGGAGTATGAGATATGGTCGGATTAGGGGACATACAGAACTTTATGTGGATGAGAGGGCCAGCGGTGAGGGATGACTTGAAATCCTTGGGCTTTTTGACACATCTGGGGAAAACAGAAATGCAGAAGGCAATGTCTTTGGGAGTGGGAGTTAGTTTGATAAAACTTTTGCTGTTCATGTAACAAATCTTGGTGTCTTTCCGTTTTCATTTAACACTGTACCATTACTTCCTTTTGTCTTTTTCCTTATTCTTCCCTCTTCTTCATCCTTCCTTCCCCTTGGTTTAACACCAGCATCCTCAGAATTGCAGGAATGACTGAGGAACCATAAAGAGAAGAGAGATCCCTAGAGATCAGTAGCTGCAGGGAGCGATGGCCCACTCTGTGGGATCATGCTCATGTGCCCCTGGGCTGCCACACCACCCCTAAGGGAGTCTGTGCTCAGCTGCTGCTGCTCCAGCTGGAGCCAGAAGAAGAATAGCATCTACCCTCTTCCCATCTTCTCATCTCCCAGGGGCCTCCCATTAGTAGAACCTGAACTAGAACCGTGGTGGCAAAGGAATCTTATGTTTCTAGACTTCCTGCCCCTGGAATACAGGGAAAGAGTAGAAGGACACGGGTGGGGATGAGTACCAACAGGTAATGCCTGGCACACTCTGGACTTCTCTTTTCCTCTTATACTATCTATAGCCAAACACATTAAGGAATCCCTGAAAGTCTTACTTCCAAATACAAGTAGAATCAGATCGTTTCTTACTACTTCCTCTATTACTATTCTAGTCCAAACCTGCATTTCTTTTAAGTAGATTATTGCGCTAAATTCCTAATTCCTCTTATTCCAACTCTACTTGCTCCCTACAATCCATCCCCAAGGCAGTGGCCAGAGTGAAACTTTTAAACATAAATTAAGTCAAATCCCTTCTCCTCTTAAAACTCTATAATAGATCCCCATTTCGTTTAGAATAAAAACCAAAGTCCTCACCAACACGATCTGAACCACCGTTAGCTCTGACTTGATCTGGCTACCTTGGCCTCCTTGCTGTTCCTCAAACACTCTAGTCTACCCCCACCTCTGGGCCTTTGCACTGGCTGTCCTCCACTTGGAATGATCCTTCCTGGGATAATCACAGAGCTAACTCCCTTATATCCTCAAATCTCTGCTTCACCTTCTCAGGGGAGCCTACTCTGACCACCCTATTTAGTATTGTAGCTCATTCCTTACTCATTCTCACCACCTCCTCGTACTTACGATCTTTCCTGCTTTATTCTACTTTTGCTTTTTTTTTTTACAGCACTTAAATCTTCTAGCATAATTTACTAATGTTCCATATTTGTTGTTTACTGCCTATCTACCACCACTAGACTATGAGGTCCCTGGGGGCAGGGATCTTTATCTATTTTGTACACTGATCTATCCCAAACATCGGAAATAGTGGCTGCCACATAGGGAGTGCTCAATGAATTTTTGTTGAATGAATACACGAATTGTTCATAGCGGTGGAACCATAATCCATTTTGGAGACAGGAAAGGCAAATGGCCTATAGATTTTCAGAAATCTTTTTTCCTGTCCCGGTGTTGTACAAATGAAACTTAAAACCTTCTAGTGGGGACCTCTGTGAGGGGTAGTGTTGACTGGGATGGGCACGTGGGAAGATCTGAGATGACAGAAATGTTTTATATCTTGATATGGGTGGTGGCTACATGGGTGTGTATTCAGAAGAAAATTCATTGAATTGTATGCTTAAGATTTGTACATTTTAATCCATGAAAATTCTACTTGGACAAAAAAATCAAAATCAGCATGAAATTGAGGAAGGCTGAGAGGGCCTCCCCATGAAGAACTCTCGGGTTGTCATGTTAGAGCAGACAGACATGCAGAAATAGGGCAGACTCCAAGCTTAGGTGTGGAGGAAGAGGGAAACGCTTGATCCCAGCTTCTCTTTCATGGCGGCCTCAGCTTTAAGACGTCATTGTATTTTTCCTTTTTCTCTCGACTCCAAGTAAAACTGATGATCTTCCAGGTCATTGGGGAGCCCTTATTTTGTCTTGGAGTGGTCAGCTTTGGCTAAATGAGACGTGCACATGCCTGTGTGTATTTGTGTGAGTGTGTACACGAGTGTCTGTGCTCGCTCATACAGCATGAAGAGCAAGCCAGTTACTTTATGTTATTGTCATTTCCCTGGCCTTAAAATAAATGAGTTTATTTAGATTTCTGGAAATGAAACTGCCTAGTTGACATCTTATAGCTGTCTGGGATCCTCTGGGACTTGAGCTTTTTACAAACGTTTGCCCGTAGTGAAAACTGCAGGGAAGAGGGGAGCATAAACAAAGTTTTAAAAGAATGAAACACAGCTCAAAGCTAGATTTTAAATTAATGTCCATCTATTTCTGGAAGTCCCTTAAGTTCTCCATCAGTCTTATCTGCAAAATTTCCCTGATTTTTTTTTTAATTCTGCTTTTTCTATTTTTTTCCAACTCATTCAATGTAAAAGCAAAATGGAGTCTAGTTATGGCCACAATATTTATTCTATCGTTCAACGTTGTTGCACAAAACTCTATAAAAGCTTTTCATTCTTGAAGATCATTTTAGTTTTCTCATCTGTAGAGTCAGACGCAGTGAGAGCTGGGAGAGCAACCTCAGAGAGAGGAAAGATCCAGAAGGGACTTGGCAGCTCCACTCACATCCTGCTTGGCCCCTGGAGACGAGGTTATGGAAGGGGGGCGCATTTTCTCAGCTGAATGCGCGCTGGAAGCGCGCTTTAATGAAAACACTACAATGCTATGGGTTAAGTTTCCCTTTCTGGAGGAAAGACAATGTGCTGCTTTCCTCCTGCACCTCTGAGAATATTGTGTTCATCAAACAGAGAGCAACGTGTCAGGGGAATCTGGACGCACCCCTGGCCCATCAGCCTGCCTTAACCTCCTCTGAACTTGATCACACGCCTCTTTGGCCCATTTATGAATAAAAATAAATTCCACTTCTCTCTCAAGAATTCAGGATAGTCTTTACAGCAAAGTTTGATCTTCCCAAAGACTTGATTAGAGAGAGGCAGGAAGATGACCTTCCTGCACGTGGAAGCGGCACAGGCAGTGAAGTCCACACCATTGCCGCCTTCGTGGTCTGTTTTCAGCCCATGTAACTGTGATTTACACACAGAACTGGTTCTTAAAGAGAGGCTGAATGCCTGTCTTCCATGTACTTGCTCCTCAAAAAAAGAAAAGAGGGAGAAAAAAAGAGAAAGCAGAATCTTTTCCACCAAAGGCCTTTCTTTCGTCATTCAATCTCTGCTTCACTCTGAGGCACTTCACGAGTCCTCATTCAGTATTTATTGTTGAGCTCACTTATTTAAAATAAAAATACCTTCACAAAAATGTCTCGGTGCCATAGAAGGAGTGAAAAGGCCTATGCTTCTCCCAGAAAGTTCCAGGAAGCTTTTGCCTGGAGGGCCATAAGCATTCACAGCCTTCCCGGGTCCAGGGCTGGTGGCTGCCGAACAGTAAATTGCTGCCCAGGGACGGTGGAAGGAACAGCCTATGGGCAGCGCTTTTCAGGCTGCTGACAGTTTAAAGGCTTTTGTGGAGGGAAAATGATTTGCAAGTGTTTGGCAAACAAAAGCTCTGTGTAGCTCCATGTCACTTTTAAAGTCAACTTTAGACTCTTAACACTTCCACATTTATGAGAATGGAAAATCGACGTTTCGCCTGATGCCTGTGAAGAGCTCCCTATTGCTCTGTGCGCAAAGGCTGAGCCTGAGAACCGTGAGGTGGAGTGTTATGTCCGGCAGCCATGGACTTGGGCTGGGGCCTCAGAGCAACCAGCTCACATCCAGAGGAAAGCAGGCAGAGCCACCTAAAGACAAGGTTTACCGGGGCTCACTACTTTGGTCTCCTTTGAGTTACCCTCCAGGGACATGTACGTGTGCAGCCGGGGTGGGCACTGGCAGATGGCTCAGGGGCGTGCTCCCCAGCCATGTAAAAGAGTGGGGGTTGACAAGCAGGCTGAGAGAAAAGGTAGCCCTTTTAAGTAGGTTCAGGACCAACATGAATGTGGTTGGTCAATTATTTAACACGAGACAATGGAAATAAACTAAGTGGAAAGATCACGCAGGTCTCCCTGCCTGTGGGAATCCTGGTGGTTGTGATTATGAGATCTTAGCCCTTGTCCTCCTTGGCAGCCCAAGTCCTGGGTCAGAGATGAAGAATCTACTAGAGACACAGGCCAATAAATCACAGGTAAGTTAGATAAGCAGGTAATTTTTAAAAACTGATTTCACAGACTGAGTGTAAAGGAGAGATACTGGGAAAGTCTGTTCTTTCCTTTTAGAGAGGAGGAGCCTGGGTCCGTCACGGAAGCTTTCTCAGCTTTTCTGGTGGCAGAGATGAGACAAGCGCCCAGGCCTCCAGGACTCCTATTGGCCCCCATCAATCATTTGATCCGAGCGTCACACACAGAACAACAAAGAGTTAGGAGAGCTCCCGACACCCAGAAAGCAGCATCCCTAATGAAAAGAAACACACCCTGTCCACTTTCCCTTCACCTTGACCTGCAGACGGCCTGCATAACCATTTTTGCCTTGAAATATTTCTTTAGAATTGCGAACTTGAAGGTATAGAGAAGTGAGAAGAATTTAGAGCTGGAAGTTCTAGAACATCTCATTCCTTGGCCTCCTTTATAGATGAGCGAAAAGAGGACTGCTTCTCCTAGGAACCTTGGAATGCAGATTCTGGTTCAGGAGGTCTGGGGAGGGGCGTGGCAGTCTGCATTTCTACCAAGCCCCCAGAGGATGCTGACCCACAGACCACTCATTTGAGTATCAAGGAAGTAGACCAAGTGGCTAGCTACAGCTTACACAGCTAGTTGATGGTTGGTCCAGTGGCCATAATGAATATCTATTAATTTCAGATGGTGCAGAGCTGTGCAACTTTAAACAATCTTCTTACACTTTCTGAGTTACATTTCCTTATCTATAAAAAGTACAGTTTTATGGGATTTGTGACCCCTTTGGGTAGCCAGTGGGGATAGCATAGTCTTCTTATAGACTTTTATTCACAAAGCAGAGCAGTATATGGGAAAAATAGTGAGTTGGGAGCCAGGAGCTCCTAGTGACCCAGCCATGTGACCAGAGGAAATACTTCGGGCTTCAGTTTTCTTCCCTGACATAGAGGTTGGCCTGGGTCACCTTTGGGATCCCCTCTTTTTTTAGACAGCTTTCTTCTGGGCAGACATGAAAATTTAGTAAGAGTTAGCACGTGCCATGTGCCAGGCACTATTCTAGGAGCTTTCCTTGTAGTAGCTCATGTCATCTTCACTACCGCCCCGTGAAGTAGACACTGATATGAGCCCTACTTAGAAGAAGAAGCTGAGGCCTGGAGAGGCGCAAGGTCATTCAGGGGTGAGTGGAAGAGCCGAGACGCAGGCGGCTCTCATTGACTCAGTTAGCAGCAGTGGTCCAACTCTAAAGGGTTTCTCGTTGTAGACCACCTTTGCTTGTATTATTTGAGCCAGGTAGCCATATTGAGAGTTGTCATCATCACCTCCATATTATAAGTGAGAAAACCGACATTCACTTTAGTGGTGACTGGGGAGGCCAGGACTTCAACTGAGTCTGTCGGAGTCCAAAGTCCCACCCTTTGTAGTATTCCTGCCCCTCAAACCGGAAGCTCTCGCCATGAACACCCGACTTACTCGGAGACAAGGGAGAGCTCAGTCTCCTCAGCTGATGGGCCTGGCAGAGACGCAGTCCATGAAGTATTTCTAACAGTTTGTGGCTGGTATTAAAAATTAAAAATAAATTGATTTTCTAAATTGACTTACCATCCACTAAACATGCTACATATACTTGTTAAATGTACTAATATATATGTAGATACTTTTGGTTTCCTATGTAGATAATAATACCATTTATAAAAAATAAAATTGTTTTTTATTTCTTAAAAAAAAAAAAGATCTCTTCCAGTTCTGACAGTCCACCACTTGGAACATAATGTTCCTCGTTGAGATAAGTATAGTGATTTGGAGCTGTGGGATCTTAATTTCTGTGGTGTATCAATGGTCTGTTTGATGCCAAGTTCTTGCACAAGAACAGAGGCCCATAATTATGCATATTTCTATGGGAAAATCTGTCCAGCTTCTTTGCTCCACTTGAGAAGATATTTTTCCAAGAAGATAAGGGGTGAGGGGAAAAGTGATGGCCTTCATAGGCTTATAAGATTTAAATCACCAGGAGAATGCGGAAATTAGAGTGTTTTTAGTTCTGGTTTAGTCACTCAAGTTGAGTACCCTATTTTTGGGTATAACACCGTGAGATCACCACAGGTCCCTTAACTGCAAATTATTCCAGTGACCATCTGCAGTCACACATACTCAGGTGGCCACAGTGTGCACACATCTTTGACTACCTCACAAGGTGAGGAATCTCACAATTGACTTGTTTTTTCAAAAAAGGAAAAAAAGAACCTGAACATCAAAGATACTTTCCTACTTTGTAGAAAACTACAGAACCATCTGAGAATGCTTGGATGTCCCTTTTGGGAAAGTGCCCTCTGAGACCTTTCCTAAGGATATTTCAGGTGTGTGTGACAGATACCGTTTTTACAAACTATGTTTATTTCAGCCAACCTTATTTGGTCCTCACAGGAGCCTGGACAAGCGGGTACTGCCCTCCCTTCTGCAGAGGAAGAATTCAGGCTTCCAGCAGCCAAGGGCTTGCTTGCGTGCGGCTGTGTCAGGACTGCAATTCAAGCCCCTAGTTTCTTGTTCAGGGCTTTCTTCACTCCACGAAGACCATCATTCTAACATCCTACAAATGTCCGGTGCAAATGTCTGTGTGAAATATATGCTCTTTTCTGTCTGTTTACTTCAGACTCTGGGGAGAGATCGGAGAGACATTAGTAACTTCTTTTTTCTTTCCTCAAGTCCCTGTGACGAAATGACTGTTTCTGCAGTGCTTGTTTTCTGGGCCCTGGAAAGATTCCAAAGCTGTCACTGTGTTTTCCATCTGGCACTTTTTCAAGAATCTCTCTGCTGCTTCCTGCAGCCTGGAGGTCGTCCTGCAGAGGCCCCTCTACCACCCCTGACAGGCTGGTGGGGCAGGACATAGGCATCACGGAGCTGTGCAATAGGCAGGAACAGCTTGACGAGGGGGCGGGCGCCCCATTGCGTGCAAACTCACTCCAAGACGGGGAAGCGGCCCCCAGAGACATGGTTTTCAAAAGTAGAAAACTACCTGCTAATTTGTTACGGAACCTTTAAGTAGTGAATGAATCTAGTGATTTTTTAAAATATAATTCAACCTATGGGAAAAAATCCAGCTTGACTTTCTTGAAACACTCATGGGTCACACTATTTGGAAAGCAACACTGAAAAGAAACTTTGGAACTTCCAAGGGAATGTGGATGGTGAGTGAGCCTCTGCATTACAGAGTTTGAGCCGTCCCACCTCCCCAAGAACGCTCAGGACCTCAAAGACCCAGCCAGAAAAGACCAAAGAGATGATGGAAGTCACAGCTTTGCAGAAACTTCAGAAAATTTGTGTTTACAAAAGGGTTTGCAATAAAAGCTGCTGCTCACGTTTTCCTTCTGAAATAGGTCAAGGAAGTGAAACTCTGGAAGGTAACTCACAGGTGAGGTCTAAATATCCTAAGGACAGCTCAACCACTGTTACCCAAATTTGCAAAAGCACCTGTAGGCCTCACAGTCCTCCCAAGTGTAAGTCACTCAAAGTGGAGAAGAAAAGGAGGACGCCTTGCCTGGGTGTTTATACTGGGATGAGCCTAAAGTTGAATCAGTTTTTGTGTGTTAAGCATGTCCCTAATAATTTGAACAGCCGCTTATTCCCTCCCCTCCCTTCTCCTCTTCGCTCTTTCCTTGCTTTGTACATTACAACCATTTAAAAGGCACTGGGCGAGTTGTTTAAGGACTCCTGTGGGTGATACCAGAACTTTGGAGCTGGAGGGGAGCTCAGCAACCACTGAAACCCTTTTACAAATGAGGCAAACCAAGAGCCGGGACTTTGAATGGATGTGTGCAGTGCTCGAGCGCTGGTCAGACAGAGCTGAGTCTCCCAGGCGCTGGCGTTCTCTGCCACGCCTCTCCTCCCTTCTGCTTCACCCTCAGGTGGCACGTGGTCTTCAAAATCTCTCTGTGTGAGATGGATCCCCAAGGAGACCTCCCCGGCACTTGGCCCACTCCAGATTTATGTGTCTAGGTGACAAAGAAGTTCCCTTGCATGTGTCTTTTTCCCTAGGCACGCTGGCAGCTGCGTTACTTTCCCATGGCTGTCCTAGCAAACCAGCACACATGGGGCAGCTGGAGACAACAGACATTTGTCCTTTCACAGTTTGAAAGGCCAAAAGTCCAAAATCAAGGTGTTGGCAGGGTCGCACTCTGTCCAAGGACTCTGGAAGGGAACCTGTCCTTGCCTCTTTGAGATTCTGGTGGTTTCAGGCCCATGGCTGTGTAAATCTGGCCTCTGCCTCTGCCTCCGCGCTCGCAGGGCCTTCTCCTCGCAGCTGGAGACATCTCTTCTTTCTCCTACAAGAACATTTGTGTTTGGATTTAGAGCCAACCAAGCTAATCCAAGACGATTTTCTCATCTCAAGATGCTCAACTTAGTTCCCTCAATGAAGACCCTTTTCCCAAGTAAGTTCACGTTCACAGGTCCCAGGGGTTAGGACATGGAGATATCTTTGGGGGCCAACATTCCACCCACGACAGCACTCACGTACATAGACTCCTGGAAACAGCCCTAAATCCTCAGTGTACATACAGTAAATTCTGTATTTGCATATCCCGAGCTGTGCTGCTTGCACTCAGTTTTGAAGAGCTGTTTTCCAAAGGAGGTTCCTGGTGAAATGATTTTGGTAATTTGTATAAGAAAGATAAGCAGTTAGCAGGTTTTTGTTTGTTTCTTTGTTTGCTTAGGTGCAGGATTCCTCTGGACCTGTAAGAAGCTGACGGGCATCGTGGCCACCGTACGATGGCGTAGGGGACCTGGCATTTCCCAGGTGTGGATGTTTTTGAGCTGTTATGTTTTGCCTGGGTTTCCCAGAAATCAGGGCCTAAGCAAAGGCTTAAGTGCAAGCTTTCCACTGGGGATTATTATCCAGGGAGCCAGTGTGAAGGGCAGGGCCTGCCACAGACAGATGGAGAGGCAGTGCCCAGGGTGTCCTGGATCTGGTGGCCTGATCCCAGGGGGTGGCTCCAAGAGCTGGGTGAAGGGTGTCTGGGAGCACTGCTCTAGGAGAAAGAAGGGGGCAGCAGCTGTCCACTGGCTCCTCCACAAGCCTGTGGGGCCTCACCTTCCACGCAGGCTTTGCACATCTAAGCACCTAGCAGGGCCCCACCATGTCCCTCACCTTTGTGTAAGTGCCATGTCAGCACCTGCAGGAAGTTGGTGAGAGCCTGCACAGAAGCGGTCACACCATAGTCACTGGCGTAGGGGACAGCTGAGGGGGAGAGAACGTGCAGCTGTGGTGAGAGGAGTCTGCTACGCCCCCGACCTGTCAGTTCAGGGCTCATCCCATGAAATAAGGGCTCCTGGGAGGATCTCTGAGAAACCCGCTTCATGATTAAATTGCCACGATGCCTCATTTCATTACAAACGTGCTTTGATCCTGCTTATGCAGGGTTACCGCACACTCGCTCAGTTCTCCACCCAGGAGTCACTGTCAATAGTCTGTTTGACAAAATACATTACTATGGCTTTTTAAACTTTAAGTCGGGAGAAAGTTCATTCTTGAAAGAGCTATTTATACACACTGGAAAGCACATTCCTGGAGCTGATTTAATTTTAACTTTATTTGTGTCGTCGTATCTGCTGACTGCACGCTATGACAACTGGAAGATTTCTTCAGGTATGCGATACTTCCTGCTCATTCAGCCAATGTGGTAAATACCATCTGACCAATAGCAAAGGGAAAAAGAGTACACAGCAGCTTCTTCTCTAGCTCATCGGGAGGAAAAGAGCAAAGAGGAAGGAAAAGAAAGAGCATGGCCTGGTCCAAATTTTGGGACAGTTACATTAAACAAAAGGATCAGAAAATGGAAATGTATTCCTTTGAAATGACTGTAATCGGCTGAATGTTGAGGCTGGGAGCAGAGTAATGATGGAGAACAAGGTGGATGAGAGTGTTAATTTTCTCTGATGATGAAGGGTATATGGTCACACTTACAAGAGGAGATGCAGACATCACAGAGGAGCTGATTTTCAAGAGACCCACTCTGCTTGCTGGGGTCCATTTTCCGGATGGTTGGTTGGCATGGAGGAGGCAGGAATCACAGTGAGCCCACGTCCTCTCCAAGGCAGGCACGCAGGAGACGTGTGATCCAAGCAAAGCCAGCAAAGTAAGAACTATAGAGAAACCCCAAGATGGCAACATCAGTTCAATCCGGCTTTGGTGTTGCTGTCAATGAAACAAGCTAGGATCACAGGCATAGAGAGGGGAGGAGGCAGAAGGGGCTGGTGGGGAATGGGTCAAAGCTGTGCAGGCCCAAGTTGGGGAAAAAGCCTATTCTTTTTAAAACTTCAGAAATGTTCTTTTGGAAGCAGGATAGTAAAAGGAAAAGAACCTAGACTTTGCAGCCAGTTGACTTAAACCCAATTTCTGGATCCTTTGCTTGTGAGCTATGTGGTCTTGGGACGGTCATTTGGCTTCTCTGCCTCAGGTTTCTGATCTATAAAGTGGAAAGAATGACATATGTCTGTTAGTAGCAAATAACACCCTATTCAACCTGTTTAAACATACAGGAATACTTCTAGGCAAGGTGGCTCTGGGCATTCCTCCAAACGCTTCTGAAAAATAGATGAGAAAAAATCATAGTTGAGGCTCAAAAACCACCTAAATAGGGGCCGGCCCAGTGGCATAATGGTTGGGTTCACGTGCTCTGCTTTGGTGGCCTGGGGTTCACCAGTTTGGATCCCAGGCGCAGATCTGTGCACTGCTTATCAAGCCAGGCTGAGGTGGCATCCCACATATAAAGTAGAGGAAGATGGACACAGATGTTAGCTCAGGGCCAATCTTCCTCAAAAAACAAAAAAAACCCCACATAAATATATCTAAAGACCACAAACACACACAAAATAATACAAAATGCCCCAGGTCCAGGAGAAAGCAGCATTGGTCAGGAATTTGGCCTAGGCAGCATTACTATATGCTGAAAAAAAAAAAAAGAAAAAGTGAAGGAATTAGAGGCCAGCCCCATGTTTTACACGAGGGCGTGGATGGGATTTGAGACTACAGATCTGTAAGACTAGAGGAGAAAGGGTAAAGGCACAGCCTTTTGACCAGGATCCGAGTCAGTTCACCCTCACCTGATATGGGACAGGGCATGGAACCAGGGCCTCAAGGCATTAGGGGGAGGAAACATAGAAGTCATGAAATTGTATGCGTCTAACAATGTAGCCTCAAAATTCGAAAAGCAAAAGTTGCTATAATTACAAGGAAAATTTGACTAATCCATAAACCCACTGGGGTAGTTTAATATATATCAAAAATGATTGGTTGAGCAGACTTCAATTGGTAAGGATATAGAAGATATGAACAGGAAAATAAAAACTTTGTTCTAATAAATATAGAGACAATTCCATAACCCCTAAATGAAGACTATATATTATTTTCAAGTACACAGGGAGTATTTATAAAAATTTACTATGTATAGGTCACAAAGGAATTGTCTGCAAATTTCAAATAACCAATTTCATAAGAATAATTGTTTTCTAAGTAAAAGCAATTAGAACAGAAATCAACAAAAATGAGAATAAAAAACGGACAAACATATATTGGGAAACTTAGAAATGTGCTTCCAAATGGTTCACGGGTGTATTAGTTTCCTGTGGCTGCTGTCACAATCCCCACACACTCGGGGGCTTCACACAGCAGAATATTTTCCCACAGTTCTGGAGACCAAAAGTCTGACCAAAAGTTTGGTATCACGGGGTTGAGATCAAAGCGTTGCCCGGGCTGTGCTCCTCTGGGAGCGCCAGGGAGAATTTGTTCCTTGCATCTTCTGGCGGCTCAGGACGTTCCAAGCCTGCATCGCCCCAGGCTCTGCTTCTGCGGTCCCATGGCTGCCTCCTCTTCTGTCAGTGTGAAATCTCTCTCTGCCTTCATAGTATGAAGATACATGGGATCGCATTTAGAGCCCATCCAGATCTCCAGCATAAATCCCCATCTTGACATCCTTAGCTCAGTCATATCTACAAAGCCTTTGTTTGCATATAAGGTCACATTCTCAGGCTCCGGCGATCAGGACACGGGTGTCTTCTGGGGGCCATTACTCAACCTACCACACGGATGAGAGGGAAAAATCACAGAATTGTGAACGACAATTGTGAATGACAATCATATATATCAGGACTTGTGGAATGGAGCAAAAATCACACCCAGAGGCAAATTTATAGCCTTAAATGCAAATACATTTTTTTAAAAGAATATTTAAAGTAAACTACTTGATTCAACTCAAGAAACTGTATCAGGAATTGGAATACTACCCTCCAACTGGCAAGTATATAGAAACTTCAAGGAACAAACATCCCCCATACAAATCTTTTCAGAGTCTAGATCTAAAAAGGTCGGCTACCCACGTAATTTTATCAGGCTAATAGAACTTTCATATGCAAACTAGACAGAATGGTATGAGAAAAGATAATTATAGACCAATCTCACTTATAATCATGAATGCAAAAATCCTAACTAAAATGCAGGAAATGGAATTCAGCAGTGATCAAAAATATCCAATGACAAAGTCAGGCTTATCCTGTCACTATAAGACTGCCTCAATACTAGACAATCTCTCAATGCGATACATACTGTTAACAAACTAAAGGAGAAAGATCATGTGATCGTCTCAATAGAGGCCCCAAAAGCATAAAATAGAAGTCCTCCATCATTCGTGATTGAAAACTAAAAGCACGTAGCAAAGTAGCCCTGAGAAGAATGTCCCTTGTCCTAATAAAGGGTGCGCATCAAACACCGACAGCTAGAAGTTCCCCCTCTGGACAGAGGAGGAAGCTTGCCTGCATTCACTGTTACTTCTGTGGCGTGCCCCGGTTTGGGAGGCTTACTCTAGTTTCCCCTTTTCCCTTGTCGTGTTTGGGTACGCAGGTGCAGATGGTAATGGTATCAAAGCATGGCCTGTAGGAGGCTGCTGGTTTTCTACCAGATCCACTCTTCTCTTTCTCCATTATCTCAGAGACCCAGCTAGGCATGTGGTAGCTCAGCTAGCCAATATTTCCCCATGTCCTGTGACATTCTGTGTGACCGTGTGACTAAGTTCTCTCCAGTGGAACACAAGGGAAAGGGATGTGTCTATATATGGGTGTGCATCTTAAGACATGGGTGTGTCCCTTCCAGACTCTTTCCCTTCCGACCAGCTGGAAGCTGGAGCTGGGAGCAGCAGTGACCTAGCTTCAACCATGCAGGTGATGACGGAGTTACAGGAAGGGAGGAGCTGTGCTCCCTGAAAGACCTGTGGAACAGCGCTGGCCCTCCTGTCTGGGATGCTTGCACTGGGGCTAAGTGACAAAGACATAAAGGTAGATATTCTTGAAAGCCCTGAAGCTTTGTGTCTCTTTCTTACAGGGCTTGGTCTTACCATAACCAACAACAGGGGAATAGTAATGGCAGTTTAGGACATTGGATCACATGGTGCACAAAAGAGCTTCAACAGCATCTTTAACATGGTTTCTTTAAAAAACGCAGATGGGAATATGTCAGTTTTAAAATGCCGTGTTGTAGATACACTGATATTTGTCATATAATTTTCTATTCTTGTCTGCAGGTTTGAAGTACGTAATAATAAAACTGAAAGTGATCAAGAGAATTTGTTGGCTACAGATATATTCTGACTTCAGGATAATTTCAGTTCCACTGTTTGGTAATATCACCAGGAATTGTTTTATCTTAGACTTTGGGCTGCCTTGCTCTCGTATTTTGACTGCTTCTTAAAATGCCCCTCCACGTCCCAAGATAACTACCAGCACCTTCTGGAATTCATGCAGCCTCATTCATTATAAACAGAAAAGACTATCTTTGTCCCCAAGTAGGGAAAACATTGCTTCACCAAACATATGTTAAGATCTTATTCTTTGCCAAGTACTAGTGACGCAGAAATGAGTCAGACGTGATTGCTTAAATGGGAAAGCTCGGAGTCATCATCTGGACATCCACAATATTCCTATTTCCTTCTGCGTAAAGATTGTTTTTAAAAATGCTCGTATTCTGCGATTTATGAAGTGTGTTGATGAGGTATGTTTATGAGGTGTGTTGAGTAACTGATGTAGAACCGGCCCCCGTCCTTCCTTACCTGGGCTCCTACGTCCACGAACATGAGATGTCACACTTTTCTTTAGTCATTCTCCCTGCTTTGAAAACCCTTTCCTTCCTTCTCCACCAGGCCGAGTTTTAACGTTTCTTCAAAGCCCTCCAGGGCATCTTTCTAGGGCGTATCAAGAAATGAGATCCGCGGGCAAGTAAGTGACTGGGACGACTTCTCCCCGGCTATGGGGTCATTGCTTAAGAGCTAGACTTGCTGGATGTCACCTCCACAAGTTCGTCCCCTCCTTTGTGTCCCCGTAGCACTTGGTTTACATGGTCAGTATGACACTCAGATGTACATACACGACTAACTACAACACGGTGCGGCTACTCTCCCACTTGACTTGTTTCTGAGGATAAGGACACTCGATTATTCACCTTTGAGGTTCAGTCTTCTGGATCATACTGGACGTGTGTGGGACAGAATGCTGACTGCATAACCAGTGTCAATGGCCCCTTCTTCTTAAGAACAGACCCACGTTGGGTATGTCATTATGCTTAGTTTAAAAACCATGTCTCCCATTCTCCCTTCCACATAAAAGTGATGAATGTGCAAGTGGAGGGTTTTGGACAGGACTTCCAGGACAATTCTTTAAAAGGGGCTTACTCAACTGAGAGCCGATCCTCCTTCTCCCATTCCTTTGTCTTTCTGTTCAGAATTCAAACGTGATGGTTGACGTGCTAGCAGCCATCTTGTGACCATGAGTCAACCTTGAAGATGTAAGCCCTGTGCCAAGGTTGGTGAGCAGGAACAAGAAAGTGCAGGAAGACGGGTCAGTCATGTAGCTCCGACTGTACTGCTGGGCCATCTACCCCTGGACATTTTTAATGTGAGAGAAAAACACACCTCTATCATTTTTAAGCCACTGTCATTTTAGGTTTATATTACTAGTAGCTGAACTTCATCCTAACTGATATAATGCTTGATAAATGTTTACAACTTAAAGTAAAGAAGTATAATTCTCAGAATAACTTATTCAGCACGGGCAGTCTAAGCCAAAGGTAGCAAATCACCAGGCTGAAGCTGAATCCAGAAACAAGTCAGGTTTATTTTTTTTAATGCAATAATTGCCAACATCAGAAAGCTGGGCAATTTCATGTAAACATTTAGATTTCTTCTTCTTTAAAATCAGGAAGGTTTAGCAACATTGGGCCCATACTCCTGCCTGGCATCAGTTGATGAATGGTGGCTGCCCCCTTGGTATGGGGCCAAGGGTCTTGTTTTCAGCTCCTCTCAACCATGGGAGCTGCCCAGGCCCTACAGGCAATAGGTGCGTGGCTCCAGAGCTGAGCTAATGTCAAAATTTTAGCTAAGCTAGATTTTCGGCCTTCCTCTTTCAGGTTGTTTAAGGCATCCTGTGTCATTAGGTATCCACTTTACTTTGCACAAACGTGAATCCTGGCAGTGGGTATCCCTTCTGTTGTGCAGGGGAAGGCCAGGCTTATATTTGATAAAACACTTTCAGGGCTCACATGGGTTAGGTCAATGTGAAGCTGGCTGTGAACAAGAATCTCCGGGGAAATTTTTGTTTGTTTTGTTTTTTGAGGAAGATTGGCTCTGAGCTAACATCCCTGCCCATCTTCTTCTACTTTATATGTGGGACGCCTGCCACAGCATGGCTTGATAAGCAGTGCATAGGTCTGCACCCGGGATCCGAATCAGTGAGCCACTGAAGTGGAGTGTGTGAACTTAACTGCTGAGCCACTGGGCTGGCCCCAGAAATTTTTTCTTTTAAAAATGTAGCTCCTGAGATCCAACAGAGAATTTCTGAACCAAAATTCCCTGGGGTGGATGTAAGAATCTAAGAGGTCAACTGACCTGTGGACCGGGGTCCGGCAACAATGGGGCCACATGGTGCTCAGCTGACCTCCTTGGTATCTCACCACCAGCAGCTCCAATGCCCCATGACTGAGAGGCATGGCCAGAGGGGCCATTCTTTAATGATCTAGCCATCTTCTGTCTGTTTTTCTATCTATCACCTATCTACTCATTGGTCTATCTGTCTATCTATCATCTACCAGAGAAAAAGAACAAAGAGGAAGAGGAGTGGAAAGGGAAGGGAAAGACGAGGTGAAGGTGAAAAGAGAAGGAGAAAGGAGGAGGAAAGGAGGCAATCACCGGAAGGTCATCAGCCAGGTGGAGAGAGACGCTTAACCAGGTCCCGGAAGAGCTCCAGAGGCTCCTGTGATGGTTCTGTCCAGGGGAGGAAAAAACACAGGGAACATGAGCAGCCATCCCCAAACAGGTGGAGCCCTCTGAGATGACCAGAGGTGTTTCCACAGGTGTTTATTGAATGACTAATATGTGCCAAGCACTAACCCAGGTGGTGGAACACATCAGTGGACCAACTTGAGCCGCTCTGTCTGTGTCTAGCTTAGGGCCCCAGGGACAGACTGACAATAATATCACCAACAGGTAAATTTGTGATGTCCAGTGGGGTTAAACTTATTCCCTAAGAATCTGAGATCATGTCGATGGTAACTAAACAGAATCTAAGGAGAACGATTCCTCAGCTGCTGCGTTTCAGTCTGAACTGCCTGATAATGCAGTGTAAGACTGGAGAGTCCTCTGTGCTGAAACATGCACATTGAGGCAAAACCAGGCGAGTTGTAGACAGATGAAAGTGTTGGATGCAGGGATGGGGCCAGACAATCTCGTCAAGCCTGCCAACCTTGAGACTCCATCACCTCTTATTTTCTACCTCCTCTTTTGCAATATCCTCTTTCTTTGCAGAACTCTCTAGAAGCAATAAGAGTTGACTCCATGGTGTAAGAGACTGAGTGATAAGGAAAAGATTTTCCACATAGCCTTGTGATGGAGTAACCAAAATGACCTCTAAGGTAAGTGACTGCCTCTCTCCATGCATTTCTCATCATTTTCTAGGTGTTTGGATAAAGAAAACATATTTTAAGAAATGCGTATTAAGACATGGGGGTACTAGAAGAAAGGGTATGGAATGAGCAAATACTCAATACAATAACTATTCGAGGGCACAGATGGTCAAAACAGTATGACAGTCACATCATTGCTGTAGCGAACACAAGAGAAACAGAGAATGAGAGAGGGTAGAAACTCCATTTAAGGCCAAAAGTGGCAAAGAGTGCATATTTTAGGATGAAAAACAAATATCCAGTCTTCTGCGCATCTTTGCACAACTTACTATTTCAGTGACAGTGGGAAAATTTTGAACCACTTATGTGGGGATCTTCAGTCAATAATGAACTCTGTGTTCACAAGGGAAAGCTTTTTTCCCAACCTGCTGTTTTAAGGCCCAAGTCATGATGACTAATTTTTTTGCTAGCAACGTCAGTTTCAAGAGTGTGTGGAATCCATCTGTGTTTCTTTAAATCCAGGACATACACGAAACCCAAAATTTTACATTTCTCCTTAACAATCTGACATGAAACTAAATGCATAAAACGCTTGACCTTGTAAAGGGGCAATCTCTTTTTGAGTCATGGAAAATGAAAAAAAAAGGACTGAAACACAGCACAGAAAAAAATTCCTCCACACATTCTCATTTTTCAAAGTGCTGAAATTCCCAAACAGTTTGATGATTTATCTACAAGCTTTCTCCCCGAAAAATCTTCTCTTCCAGCTTGAAGCCAAAGCTGAGGAACTCCAGGCTTGCAGGACACGGCTGTCTCTCTGTGTCTCTCTGTGTCTCTGTCTCTGTCTGTCTGTATCTTTCTCTCGTGTGTGTGTGTGTGTGTGTGTGTGTGTGTGTGTGTGTATACCGGAGAGGGTTCAAGAATTCTGCCGTCAAAGACAGGTCAATGGCACTCCCCTTAAGACTAAGTGACATTATTTTGGGGAGCAATCTTGCCATTCTAGTAAGACCTGTGCCCCGGCTCAGCACCGCACCTGAACTAAGATGACCCATCCGCCCTGGGCTCAGTCCCAGCTCTCCACCAGGGACAGTGGCCCGCTGGAGCCCTTGCCTCTTCGTGGTGATACTGAATTTCTCCACACAAGAGACAGGTGGAGCAAATCAGAGAAGAAAGGATGCCTTATGTGAGCTCAGGGTTTTTCCTTATTTCAAACTTAATGCGCAGCCAAAGCCCCCGCCGCACGGTTCAGTGTAGGTGGAGAGAGGGATTTTTCTTGCTCCTCTAGGCAGCAAGACAATGCCCATAATTGCAACAAATCACTCGTTTTCTCTTCTCAAAGGGGAAACTGATTTTAAATTTTTATGTATTTCAGGTTTGCCAGAAAAAAGCTAGACCTGCGAAGAAAGGAACGCATTTTGGGCGGCTCCCCCGTGCTCCTCGGGGCCACAAGTACTCGAGGAAGTGACTGTTCCCTGGGTGGTGGCCAGACGCTCGGCTCCCAGGAGTCCGGCCGCCCTGAGGGCGGGGCCGGGAGGTCGATGGACCGGAAGACCGCGCGTCTAGGGAGACTGAGTCACGTCCGGGTCAGAGCACGCGGCGTGACAGCCGGGAGAACGAAATGCTGGTCTGGGGCGGAATTTGAACTTTAGGTGGTTAATTTCTACAGGCAAGATCTCTGCTCCATCTCGCGTCCTAAGAAAGGAGGGGTGTGTTTCTAAGCACATACAGGCGCTCACACACTTTGCTGATGTATATTCTCTACGTGCCTAAGCATTGTAATTTAGATTTTGATCTAGAAAATTAAAAATAAACGTCTAAGAGTTCCATGCCAAAATCTTTCGGAAGATTTTCTCCATTATGGAAGCTGGTTTCCTGTGATGAAGAAACGCGCCCCGAGCAGCTGTGGGGACTCCTGCTAGGGTGCCTCAGGGCCGGGCAGGCGGGGGGCCCCGGGGGAGAGGTGTGCACGTGCTTCCGCAGGAGCGAGGCTGGCTCGAGGGCCTTCTGACACCCTTGTTTCGATCCGTCCCGGCCTGTCACCCTCTTTCTCCTCGCTTTCACTGTACTTGTACCCAAGCTTCACTTCATTTAAAATAAGATTGGAAATATGGTGACCTTCACATCAGTAGTGCTGAGGAATTACAGTCCCCCGGGAGCGGCTGTCAAATGATGACCCGCGGAGTTGGTGTACGAATTCCTCAGCTCCTTGTCCCTCAGGCGGGGCTCTACACTGGCTCCCAGAGTCCCCCCGTGGGGTTAAGCTCCTGGGGTCCCCAGTGCAAGCTGATTTAATCACACACTCTCTGTGCTGGACTCCCCTGAGTGAATTCCCTGCTCCCGGCCAGTATATCCTGCTCTCACCTCCTAAACAAACTGCTCACACTTGAATCTTTACCTCAGTGTCCTCTTCTGGAGGGACCCAAAGTAAAACACCTGAACTCTGGGTGCGGAAGTGTTGGCATGAGCCATCAGGTGATGGCCATGGCACCCAGGTCACCTTGTCCGACACCATCTGACACAGTTCTCCATTGTTTTCGCAAAGACCTGAGTTACACGGCTTTGCTGGGCACTAGATGACATGGATTTTCGATGACAACTGTCACCGATTTACTAGAGTTTAATTTGAGCATAAACATATAGATGAGAAAACAATTATGTGGGGCAAGAAGTAAAATGAGAGGGTTTTAAAAAAAATTATGATTAAGGAATTGCTGAGAAGGCCAGGAGGCTGAGAGAAACATCTTTGCACCTGCCATGGGCATGTGTGGGTCTTCCTCTCGCCTTGTCCTGGTCAGGCCTCCTCTTCAGAGGATCCCTCAGGATCTTGCCTTGCTCTGGGGTTTTCACTTTCTTGTTTCAGGATCTGCAACAACCCTCAATCGCTCCTCCTGGCAGTTCTTGCTGTTACCAGCTGCATGGCCCACAGCTCAGTACATGGGAAAAACACTGACTGATGCATTTACTACTGTCCATTGATGCTGTGAATGAATACCTTGGTGCCAGGTTTTCCAGGACAATTTTTTTTTTTAAAGATTTTATTTTTTTCCTTTTTCTCCCCAAAGCCCCCCAGTACATAGTTGTATATTCTTCGTTGTGGGTCCTTCTAGTTGTGGCATGTGGGACGCTGCCTCAGCGTGGTTTGATGAGCAGTGCCATGTCCGCGCCCAGGATTCGAACTGACGAGACAGTGGGCCGCCTGCTGCGGAGCGCGCGAACTTAACCACTCCGCCACGGGGCCAGCCCCTCCAGGACTATTTTTAATCCTCACAATACCCTATGCAGTTAGGACTTGCCTGCTTGCCCACTCCTCACCCCTCCGAAAGCCGTCTCTGGGAAAGCAAGGTTCTTGCTGAGGACAATGAAGGGTCACTGAACCATTGCTCAAAAACAAGCGAGTGACATGATGAAGGGGCCTGGAGGAAACCCACCCCTTGGAGACAGACACCAGTTTACCAATCGCCAATGTCATTCAGACCAGCCTTGCAACAAAGAGGGTAACATGAGCGATGACCAGAGACAAAAAGCAATTGTATCTTTTCAGAAGAAATGTGGTTATTTCAGGGATGATGACTCAATCAGCAGTTACTGACAGTAATAACCATAATTATCAATTTTTGGCTATCTACTTTGTGCCAGAAACCATACTAGATAATCTTACATTGTCTCTAATCTACCCCTCCCCCACACCAACCCTGAAAGGATATTTCCATCCTTCCTCCCTGTCTTACTTTCTGCTTCTCTCCCTCCCTCCGTTCCTTCCTCCCTTCCTTCTTCCCTTCTTCCCTTCGTTCCTTCTTTCTTCCTCCCTCCCTCCCTCCCTCCCTCCCTCCCTTTCTTCCTTCCTTTCTTCCTCCCTCCCTCCCTTCCTTCCACAGCTGAGACTACCAAGACTCTGAGAAGTTAGGTTTTCTACCAAGGCCACAGCTACACCATAAGAGAGCTGTGATTTGAGTCCAGGTTTGTCTGATTCGAAAACCCAGACTCTCTCTTGTATTCCTTGGAAGATAAAAAGCTTAGTAGCTTTTTAAAAAACATATACACATACGCCTGGAAGATTGTTTTAAGATGAACATCTAAGCATAAGCTTTTCTGAAATAGAAAGTTAGAGAAATTCTTTAATGGCTAAATATGAAAACACAAATTACTGGCATTTCTGCATTTGAACATCTGGGTAATGAATTACAATAGTTATTGAGAACTTACTGTAACAACTAAACTTCAAAAAATAGATATTTTCTATTCTTTTATGGACCACTTATGAATTCACCCACTCAACAAATATTTATTGAACAAATACTATGTGTGAGGACTCATAATAATTGATTGGCTGTTGTCTTACGTCTGGACTACTCTGAGTTGAACCTCTAACAAGGTCTTTGAAAAAAGGTAGTCATTTCTGAAAGAAAAATTGCTTTAAAAGCATACTATGGCCACATGAGAAGTACTTGGCTGTGAATTTTATCCCTTGTCATCATAGGTTTGACTGGGAGGCCCAATTCAGGGCTGCACAATGTGGGTCGGTTTTAATGTTCCAGGTACTACTATTCATTTTGCGTTGTTACACCACTATCTACAGGATAGCCAGGAAGCCAGAGAGCTCAGAGACGTCTAGTCACTTTTTAGTCATTTATATTTTAAAACTTAGTTCAGTCCAGTTCACATTCTGTGACTCAGAGATCCTTCCAGTTAGCAGAGGTGGGACTTGACAGCAACTCCTAGAACCTGCTGGTGGCAGAGAAGGCAAGGCCTTTCCCTCCTCTCTCTCGGTCTCTCTCTCGCTCTGTCTCTTCCTCGCCCTCTCTCTCATTCTCTCCCTCGTCTCCTTCATCCCCTTCTCTCCCCTTCTCTCTCAACTCTGTACTCCCTCAGCACTGGCCCCACTGAGAGAGCTTCCCTTTCCATTCTCTGCCCCGTGGGGACCTCTCCTTCCTCCCCACCCTTTGATTTCTTTGTTCTAAACAGTACCTGGATCTGCTTCCTGAGATGCTGAGCCTCAAGACTGAATGGTAGAAAAGGTTGCAAGGGAAGAAACAGAACAGAACAATGCAGACCGCCTGGAAGGAAAGTTCACTGGAAGCTATTTTAAAACCACAATGCCCAGCACACTTACTTTTTCCGTGTCTCCCCCTTACTCTTGAATTTCAGGAGTATATCTCTGTTTTTCTCCACCTTCCCCTAGCACAGAGCCAAGCTCAAGGTAGACACTCAATGAACGTCTGCTGAATGAGTGAAATTCAGTGTGAAATACCAGTGTGGTCCTGGGTCTTGATGAAAGTGTATGATAAAGGGAAAAAGGTAAGCAAGCAGGCAGAACTTCCTGCTTCCGGTTAAAAAGTACTTAGCACCAACGACGCACCAGGCATTGCGGCTCGACAGTCAGGTCAGCCAGACAGCGAGGAAGAAGGAGCATCCTCTGTCCTGAGTTGCTCACAGACTAGTGGGAGAGACAACGCGGTGGATCGTAGTGGTTTGTTTTGTTTTTATAACTTACCCAAATCCTACAGTAGAGATAAGATGTTACAATGTTTAATAAAGATAATGAAATGGAAACATGCAGGTACCAGACCTTGTGATCGAGAGTAGAAATTCCATCAGTAATCTGGCAAGTGCAGAGAGGAAGCCTTCTCCCCAGTCACGTTGGAGGCGGCACCAGCTTCAGCATCCACGTGGAAGGAACTAATGTGACATGTAGGTTTCTTCGCCTGGAAAGTTCTCCCTAATAGCTGGGCTCCTATCAATTTGCAAGGTTACTAACGAATTATTGAAAATGCTCTGTGCACATTTAGAAACACTGAATAAAAAACAGTATAAAAAATTTTCACTATTGTGTAATGTATCTGGTAATTTTCAGTGGAATAATTTGATTTTTCAGGGAGCTAAAGTTAGAATTAATTAAGTCGAGTAGTTTTGCTTTGACCCACTGGTCACTCTGTACCGGTCGATGTTTCACGGGGGAAGGAATAAATGGTCTAACCAGAAAGAGGGCTCACTGACAAAATTCTATACCTCATGGGAGCTGCTATGAAAGTGTTCAATCTGACGTAAGACTTGGACTCTAAATGGTTTCTCTCCTTTAAAACACAGCAACAGAACAGAAATAGAGGAAAAGTTAGGTGTCAGCATAAAAAAAAGGATCCTTAGGCCAGTGCTGCCCAGTATGGTAGCTACTGGCCACACGGGGCCATGAAGCACTTGAAACGTGGCTAGCCCAAATGGAGATGGGCCGTAAGAGTGAAACACACACTGGATTTCAAAAACGTAATTCCACAAAAAAGGGTAAAATATCTCAATAATTTTTAATATTGATTACATGTTGAAGTGATAATATTTTGTATATATTGAGTTAAGTAAATATGTCACTAAATTAATTTCACCTGTTTCGTTTTCCTTTTTTAAATGCGACTACTAGAAAATTTAAAGGTACATATGTAGTTGGCACTGTTATTTATTTTGCTGCACTATTTCAGACTCGATGCTTGGAACAGACCCTTCTCTTTTTTTTTTTTAGCAAGAATTGGGAAAGTTTTCTATTAAGAGCAACTGACCTGCTTTAAAAGAAAATTACAAACACGTGGGAATATAAAAGACACAATTCAGTTTTCTTATATTTTGTTTTTGTAAGAGAAAGATATCTGAAATGTCATGCTCAACTGATTTTAAAATTAAGAGCAGAGAACATGAATATCGTTTTAAAAACATTGAATAAAGACTCAAAACCCGCTTCAATTTCTGTAATGGCTAATCAGCCGAGAGGCGGGAGAGGAGGAGAGAGAGGAAATGGCAGAGAGGGGCCTGCCGAGCGGGGAGGCCTCGTCAGGCATTCTCTCAGAGCACTGATTTTATACTCATGTTCCTAAAAATCCTGGAGGCGGAAAGGTATGCATATGAGACAAGCAAATACCTTCTTGTACCATATACCAATTATCTACACTAATTATGGTTATTCAGATGAATTACCCCAAACTATGTACAAGGACCATACCAGTCAAAGTTTACCAGATTGCCCCTCCGTTGTACACCTGTTCTTCTGGGAATGATGGAGGACTCCCTATTTTGAGCACAGAATGGGTTTTTCCAGGCAGGAAAGTGTTACTGCGGAAGGAGGAGGAAGAGCCTTGGGGTCAGGGGTCAGCTCAGCAGGCTTGACTTGATCAGCTCCCTAGCCGCTGGGACTCCTGAAAGCAGTCACTACAGAAATGGAATAGCAACCTGAGCCTCCTCGCTGCATGTGCCCAGGGAAGAGGTGGGATCACTTGCCAGGTTTCAGTTCTCTCTGGCAGCGAAGCCCCTCAGCACCCAGCCTTGGAAAGAGGCCTCCTGAGGCCCGCACGGCACCCATGCACTGCAGCTCAGAGCAAAAGTGAGAAGGCCATGGTCTCTGGCTCCCTGTTTCAGGTTTTCTTTCCCAGCTGCAGGCTCAGCAGTGGGGGTTAGCCAATGCTGAGGCTGAGGTAGTGGCTACCGGCTCTCCCTTGGTGCCCCTATGCCAGACATTGCCAGCCCGCTGCCACAGTGTCCACAAGTAATTGATGAAAGCTCTTGTCAGAGGCACTGGGCAATGGCTTCCACTCCACCACCAACCCAGAGGCCAGGAAATGAATTACAAAGTATCATTTAATTTCAACACTGTTATCTCTGCTATATTGAAACAATGCTTTAATTTTAGGTATTTACAAAGCAAAGTAAAACAAACTACCACAAAAACAAATAAACAAAGAAATCATTGACTTTTGAGATGAAATTGAGCCACATCGTCATTTCATTCTAGTTCAAATGAAATGAGAAAGTGGCAGTGGCAGGGGACTGAGGGAGTTTTCCAAACCACGGCACCAGCTGGGATGAAACTGCTCTTAGTGTGGCTCCTTTCGTCTCTCAGTGCTCCCCAGCTGCCTCACAGGTGCTCCAAGGTGGTCCGGGCAGAGTGGAAAGGGAGGGAAAGTCTGGAAACCTAGGCCCCTTCCGTGAACATCCTTAGCTTCCTGCCCCATGAGTCCCCGCATGGTTCATTCTACCCTGGAGTCAAACTCATTTTGGGCCAAGCTGACTTACTGTGACCACCCTGTTTTCAATTCCTTTTCTAAGCACATGAAGTACTGCCCACAGCATGCTAAATATTTGCTGTTCTGGATTTTACTTAAGTATCATCTCTTACCCTGTAAGTTGGATGCTTAAGCAGAGTCTGTTGAATTGGTTCCCAAACCTGTTTCTGTCAGTTGTCCTTATTATAACTATCTAATTTAATCAGATATAACCTAAATAAGTGAAAGGTGAATTTAGAAAGAGAATTTTCTCTATAAAAATTAAGTGCTTTGAATGCCATAGGCGAACCATAAAGTTTAAGGGGAAAAAAATCATAAAAATCTAGAGGGATTCTGTGTATAGATTGTGTCACTGGTTTTCGTTTAATATCTTGCTCCCTTTAAGAAAAAAATAAAACTGGAAATGATAGAATATGTATTACTGTTGTGGTCCAGGTATGAAAGACAACGCAGAACGCCCATCAGCTGTCCCCAACTCAAGGAATAATCCTTGGTCCTATATCGCATGCTGGAAAATAAATGTAAATGTAGATGCTTTGAATTAAAATAAATTATGCAAAGCATGTATCACTTTTTAGTAAGTCTCCGTAATAAGTGACTTTTCTGATTGATGAATAAGTGACAAGCAATAGGATATACTGGAGTATATGAGGAAGCCATTTGGTTTAAAACTAATTCAGCCTGACCTTTTTTGCAGAAAGGCCTGAGTGGCCCGTTGAGCATGCATTGTACATCTGCTGTAAATATTTACAATGTCTCAAGGACAAGAATGAGGCCCTTAAGGATAGGCATGTAGCTTCCCCCCATATTGTATTTCTTTAAGGACAAGCATTTCTTCCCAGAAACTAAGGATTAACCACTGACCTGCTGATCACTGACCAGCTGTGCTAGCTAAGCATCTCACGACAGTGGTAAAAGGGATATTCCTATCATATGTGATGTACACTCTTTGTTCCAAGATGGTATAGAACCACTCTGTATTCTCCACTTCTTTGGTGCCCTTCCTTCCTTGGGGAAGGAAGCCCTGGGGCTATAGTCCTCAGACGTGGCTCATAATAAACTCACCCCAATTTTGATCTATATGAATTATTTGTGTCAACATGACCTACCATGTATTTGTCATATCACAATGATTAGAAGAAGGCTCTATTCTAAAAATTAGGAAGGAAGAAAGGCATGTATGTATTTCAAAGAATAAAATGTTAGTATCTTTTGCAGCTCCTACATGAGCAAAGCAACTGTCTTTATTGCCAGAAACCTTCAGAAAATATTTTCCCGTACTTGATTTCCCTTAGGCCTTTCAAGAATTGATGAAAGAACAGAAGTTTTGCTCTACACATTAAGTGCTTGTTTTCTTGTCTTTTTCTCAAGACCAACCTAAGTGCTTGTGCCGTATGAGCTCTCTGCTAACTGGTAGGGGCCGAGGCAGTTCCGTCCAGACCGACCCTCCTGCTACAGTAGCCAAGAGAGTCTTCTTTCTTCTCATTTCTTTTCTGGTGATCTTATTCTAGAAACCTTGACAAAAAAGTAGTAAACAATAATAATAATTAGCTGATCGAATGGGTGCTTGAAGACCGAGTTCAGAGTCAGTAGCCAATGTATTGTTGTCACTTAGGCTAACTCTGAATCATAGCCAGATTTCCCTCATCTCCCCTTATAGGGGTCTTCCACATCAGAGAAAGTAATAATCCTAATTCTGACAGAATAGGCCCCATGACGCTTCAGCAAGAAGCCATACTTTAAAAAAAATCCAGCATCCTCTCAAATGTGTTTTAGAGCGTTACCGAAGTCTCAAACTCAGACAAATATAAAACCTCTCTCTCCAGTCTTCTCCAAGCCCCACTCATCGAACAAGAAAATTGCACCCCTAGTCGCTTTCCCTTCTCACCATTCCCAGTCAAGCACCAACCCTCAACCCAGGCCTGTCTGGTTCTCTCCCCCACCTCTTTCACCAGCTCTGACTAAGAGTCCCTTGTCTTCTTATCTTCTAGTGACTTTCCATCCTTCCCACTGTAAGTCAAGATAGACACCTTCCAACATCTCCCCCAATGCACCCATTTCCCTGCCCTGCATAACAAGGCTCAGGAATAGACATTATTCTCCTTAGATGCAGAAAACTGGGAGAGGCTTTTAATCTCTTATGGTAATTGGGATTGATTTCTGTATCATTTACATGAGGGGCACTGAATCTGTTTTATGTTAAACTCCAGTCTCTTAACTCTTGACAACAGTCAAATTAAAATTTCCTAGGTTTGTGATTCTGAGTAAGTCACATAAGCTCCCAGAATGTGAGTTTCCTTAGCCTTAAACAGAGAATAACCCCTCACAGCTTGTGAAGATTAAATGAGATACTAATTTGCAGAGGGCTTTCTATTGTAAAAGCACTTTCCCATATAGCGAATCCATGGAATGGCAAATAGAAGCCCCTCAAGATGAATTATCCTCGTTGAAAGTCATGTTCTGAAATGTCCTGTGAGAAGCTGGGCTCACAGAATTGCACAAAACTGCCAAATGAAGATGACAATTCAGCCTGAACTAGTTTTCAATCGTTAAAGGACAAAATATTTTTTAAAGGTAAAATCATGACTCTCACATAAATATAAAATGAACACATGACTAAGATTCTTATGTAACTATTAATTAATGAGGGGACTGAAACAGCACACACAACATCGACCAGCTTAAACTACTTTTGCTTCCTTAAAACAGGTTATTGATTGGGGCTGGCCCCGTGGCCGAGTGTTTAAGTTCGCGCGCTCCGCTGCAGGCGGCCCAGTGTTTCGTTGGTTCGAATCCTGGGCGCGGACATGGCACTGCTCATCAAACCACGCTGAGGCAGTGTCCCACATGCCACAAGTAGAAGGACCCACAATGAAGAATATTCAACTATGTACTGGGGGGCTTTGGGGAGAAAAAGGAAAAACATTAAAAATCTTAAAAAAATAAAAAAACAGGTTATTGATTAAGCAAACCTTGTTCAATAACAGAGATGGCACCGTGCATGTGAAGGCAGGAACCCATAGCCCCAGGATGACCTTGGAACCAAGAATCTTCAGAAATGTTGCCACCGGAGCCCTTTACAAAAAGTGAGAAGTCCTTCGATGAGGAAAATCCAGTTTGCAGCAGCTCAAGGAGCTTGATTACCATATGCGTACTGATTTGAGACTAGCCAATCGGCTTCTGCCGCTAACTCCTTAAATTTCACCCGGTACCCTGGATCGAGGAGACAGATGTGAGAGCTTTGCTTCCTGTCTCCTTGTCAGTAGACCTCATAGCAAAGCTTTTCTTTTTTCAAAAGCCAGTACCTTAGTATTGGCTTCTGGGTGCATGGGGAGCAAACCCTCGCTCTGTAACAGAACCAGTAAGATGTTACAACCAGTTTAAAGGAAAGATCTACAGCGTGGACAGAGATAGCATTGTTAAAATAATTAAACAGGAGGTCGTTAGACTGAGGTGGCACTTATACCGTGGCAACCTACACAAGCAACTGGAACTGAAGCCAGAGTCGATCCCTATAAATGCCTCAAAGTTGGGAAATCAAAAATTAACCTACAACCAATCACAACCAACCAACTAGGCTTTCTCAAATAAGGCAGCCACTTAAACTGTAGCCAATCAAACAATTTCCCCTGCTTTGTTTCTGCGTCTTCTCTATAAAGGGCTTTCCTCCTGCTCCGCGGAGCCGCCCTAACCACATTCGGTTGGAATTGTCGTTTGCTCAGATAAACTTGTAAATTTTAATATGTCTCGGTTTATCTTTTAATGGTTCATAGGTGGTCAGGAATGGCCAAAATACAGTCAGTTTTCATTCTTTGCTGGTTCAGTATTTGTGAATTCATTAAATACTTGCATTAGAAAAGCTTCGTCCAAGCATGAGTTATAATGCTGTTGGCCGTGAATTCAATGTTAATGAAACAACAATGTATATTAAAGAAGGTGTCTTTAAACAGAAACACACATAAAACAAAGTTATGTATTGATTGGTTGATGACAATGTGACCAGAGGCTCACATGAACTTAACCCTGTGTTTTTCCTAAAAGAAATGGTTCAGTATTCACTAGTCCAGTGTCCACAGCAATGTTATAGAACATAACCACCGCGAATAATGAGACTTGACTGTATTTGTCTTTGGACAAGAATCATTTATTTGCATTAGCATCCGTTATCTACAGCTGACAGAGTTGTAAAATAGCTCAAAGACAATAAGAGACAAAGATAACCCAGAAGGGTATGCTAGACAGGACACCAGTAATCTTTCTTGCCTTTTTCAAAATCTTTCATGATTTTATCCTGATAAAGGAAAAATCAGTTGCTTCAGTTAAGCAAAATAAACAGTGGTTGTCAGACTAAGGAATAAATTCTTTTAAAAGTTCCACTTGCCTACTGAAACCTAATTCTCCAGCATTTAAAAATCATATGAGCCTACTCGTTGTAGCCCGCTTAGTAGGTATCAGTCACGTGAGACGAATGGGGTCTCGGCAGTGAAGAAGTATTGGCGAAGGAAGGTGGGAGGTGGACATCCGAGTCCCCTCCGTCAACCCTGGAGCTTCTTAGGAAGCAGACAAGATCACAGCCATTTTGCAGAAGAGGAAACATAAACTCTAACAAGTTAAATAATGCTAAAGAGGACATAAGTAGGTAAATGGATTGAACCGAAAACCAGAATTCTTTCTACCCCAAACACCCTCTCTGTTTTATCAAATATTTGGAAACCACTTGTCTCACCTATTTCCCCTGGGTTGGCGATGAAGACTGGAAGGTTGATTTACAATCTCCGCTGGCTCAGAAAAGGAAAACAAGCTACAAGTCTAAAGGATCTAAGAGGTGCTGAGGGAAGCAGAAGCGGAGAGTCTGAGAGCTCAACAAATTCTTATCACTCATTCGTGGTGAGAGTTCTTTTTTTTTTTTTTTTTTTTTTTGCTGTTTCTACATTTCCTATCTACAACTACCTCTGTCATCTTAAGAAGCCAAAGTGAAGGAACGTCTTATACAAAACTGCCAATTCCTTTGGCTTTTGGATTAGTGACAGGTGTCCAGTAGTTGAAATAATTACTCAGAAGTTACAACACCAATTTCTCAGCTCTCGGTTTTTAGATATCTGTCTGTATAGTCATCAAGACTGTTCTTAAGTCTCTATAGCACTATCTGGTCATATATAGAGAGAGAGAGTTAGAACAAGCATGTAGACATACCTACCTAGCTCCATAAATACATAAGCCTATTGTTACACAGATACTAATGCCAAATGGATCCTGAAGTTTGTCTAATCCTCATTTACATGAAATACATACCACAGAGGATCTGTTTTTGCTGCAAGTATAAGGAATAGACTCAACATTTCATATATATAAGTGAAATACAAATAGGCCAGTAGTTTTAATTCATCCCAATAAGCACATGGCAAGAAATGATCCAAGATGACTGGGTACTCAAGATGACAGAAAGTTAGTAATTTCATAAAGGAAACCATGGAAAGACTCTGTATTTATATTCTCTTGTATATTCGAATTATTCTGTATTTAGTGTTATAAAGAAAAATCAAAGGCATCTACAAATACATTGACAGGATGAAACCTGGTACAGCGGCTTTTTGTTTAGCTAAGGTGGAGCTGATTTCCCAGAATTCCCTTCACCGTCTGGTTCTGGGTTAGAGTTAGCCACAGGAGAAATTTGCGTGCGATTTGGAAGAGGCAGTGAAGCACTGACCATTACACCCACGAGGTCACTGTAGGGTGCCAAGTGTGTTCCACATGTGGGTGTTGGTCTGCTGCCTCCCCGTGGTGGCAAAGGGCAGCAGCTGGGCCCCAGATGCTTAGTGGAGACAGCCTGCTTCTTCCTGTACGTCACCTGCATCATTGAGGCTGGAGGTGGGGAGAGAGATGCATGTTACAGTTTGTCCTCATGGATTCCAGTTTGCCCTTGTTCTTCCACACTTGACATCTACCTTTTCTTCCCAACTTCAAGTCTGGCTGGCATGCAGCCCCTTCAGGCCCACCCTAGACACAGAATAACATCCTCTTAAAGACTTCACCAGTTCCCACCATTGTAGAGTCTGGTCCGTATAATAAGTCCCTTATTCCACATCACTTATAGTGGCCCTGCCTCACCGATTGCACCCTAATACACGTGTTTTAGTGGCAAGGCTGAACTTCAAGTCAGGAGATTGGATTCTAGCCCAGGATTTACCATTGCCTGGCTGTGTGTTCTTGGCACATCACTCGACTTCTCTGTATCTCTGTTTTGTTAGATGAGAAGAATATTAGTGGTAGCTCCAGCTCAAAGTTTGAGGCAGTTAGTAAAACACCACCACAGCATTCATAGCTTATTGAGATTATATTCACCCAGAGCTTGTAAAAAGCCAGGAGATCGTTTTAGTCAAATGAGACTCTGTATCTAAGATCTCTTTTTAAAATTAATTTTATTCAGTGATATTGGAATATATTTTTGTTCTAATGTTTTAAAATATTCATTAATATGGGACCAGTGCAAATTATGGTGTGTTACATTGCTAACTACAAAAATTCCCAGTGCATATGTGCCTGTTAAGTGGCCAAGAATATCAATTATTATCAGTGTTGGGTTGTCCTAAATATCTGCAAATGTCTGAATTGCAAGAATCCTGGGACCGAGATGCAGAACACACGTATGCTCGATACAGCGGGGGCGGGAGGCGAATGCCCGTGAGTCATCGGATAGCTCCCTTTCTTTGTCCTGCACAGTTTTGATAGTTTCCCAGGACTTCTGTCTCATCAGAGCCATCAGGAACAAGCATTTCCCAGCAGCTCTTTCATTCTTATGCATCAAGTAGTAGAAATGAAATACAAAGTTGGACTAAAAGCAGATTGAAATGATTGTAGGATGGAACAGAGGCCCTCTGACAACTCTTTTCAATAGGATGACAATGGGGTAAATTCTGGCAAGAGTCCCCTCTCCTCCTACAGTGAAAGGCAGCATGTTGAAAACACAGTGATTAGACGATTGGATTTGTCACCACCATCTCTGTACCATGATACATCATCAAAGAAATAACGATGATGTTGATAAGAGCGACTGCAATAATACCATCTTGCCTTTCCAAGGAGCCCATTTCTGAGCTGCTTTTGTGTCTTTCTCCCCCATTTAGTGACACAGATGTCTATAATCTAAACGCACCTGTGTTTAGAAACATAAGGTTCATTATGAGAACAGAGCACTGATCTCCGCCTGACCGTCGTCAGTCGCGAACAATAGCCACATACATAGACACGGAGCCAGCAGTCCCAGAATTAGCTTCCTTGATAGCAGACACATTCTTGGACTTCAAAATTCTACACCAGTAGGAGCAAATTATAGGCTTAAGGGATTTATTTCTTATTACATGAGGAATGCACACACATTGATTCTTTTCCACTAGTGATGGGTCAACAATGGCTTTCATTTAAAACACAAATATCTCATTTAACAGAAAGGACAAAGAGGGGGCAGGGAAAAGCGTGTGTAGCTGACTCTCCAAGGGTTGGAGGAGTCCGCGGGGCATCTCTCAGGGGTCTGATTTCTTACAAAGCAAGGATGAATTACTTTTTCTTTCCTAAGTATTTAGTTCAAGAGTTAAACAAACATTTTGGGTCATCTAATTTGTTGCAGGTATTGGGGCCATTCTTGAGGAACTTTTAATAACGTGAAGAAGAAAAATTGTTTCCTCACTCATTTCAGTAGAGTCTCCCTCTACCATCCTTAGCTTAGCTTATAGCAACAGTCAGTGGCGTTTTGGGTTATTAGGAAATGTGGCTAATTTTGGTGGTACAGTTTCCAATGGAATCTGTCCGCAAGGTAACAGAGGGCTTGGAAACCAGGCATGGGTGTAGTGAGTGGTAGGGTATGTTCTCCAGGACACGCGGGTTCAGTTCCTCATCAATTCAACAAACAGTTATTGAGTGCCTACTAAATAGAAGGGACTGCTGTGTTCCCGGAGGGCGGACAGACCTCCAAATAAAGCAGAAAATAGCAAATGGTTATAGGCGCGGTGAAGCCAAAATAACAGGGTGATGTGAGCAGACGAAGGGAGGGCTAATTTGGCTGGGATGGTCCAGAAAGCCTTCTTTGACAAAATAACATTTAAGCCGAAAACTGAATGGCAGAAAGGAGCCAGACATAAAGAGATCTCAGGGAAAGGTACTCCAGGTGGAAGGAATTGTTCAAAGTTCAGAGGCCCTAAGAGGGGAACCTGATTGGCATGCTGATGACACAAACAGAAGGGCCATGTGGCTGGATGGAAATTGGCACTGGAGAGATAAACGGTCTTGTAGAGTTCAGAAACCCTGGTATGGAATTGTCCTTTTAATTTATTTCAGTGTTTCCCAGACTTCAGCGTGCATAAGAATCACCTGGAGTGTTCATTAAAACACAGATTGCTGAGACCCGCCTCCCCTAGAGATTTCTTAGTTGGGCCTGAGAATCTGCATTTCTCCAGTCTCCCCGATGATTCAAATGTTGCCTGTCCACTGACCATACTTAAAAATAAAAGCTTTGTTGACATATAATGCACATGCCATGCAATTCATCCATTTAAAATGTAGAATTCATTTTTAGTATATTAACAGATGCGTAAACCATCACCACAGTCAATTTTAGAACATTTTCATCAAACAAAGAGAAACTCTGTGTTCTTTAGCTATTATTTCCCTTCCCGCCCCACATCCACTCCTCCTCAGTTCTATGCAATCACAAATATACTTTCTGTCTCTATAGATTTGCCTGTTCTAGACATTTTATGTAAAGAAATCATACAGTATGTGGTCTTTTGTGACCGGGTTCTTTCACTTAGCGTAACGTCTTCAGGATTTATCCACATTGTAGCATGTTTCAGAACTTCCTTCCTTTTTATGTCCAAGTAATATTCATTGCTTGGATACACCACATTTGCTTATCTATTTGTCTGTTTATGGACATTCAGGTTGTTTCCACCTCCACTGACCATACTTTAATCGACACTAATCTAGAAGCATTTGGAGGCCACCCACACAAATTTACATATTTAAAAGACCACTGTGCTTACTGTATGGAAAATGGGCTGCAGAAAGACAGGAATGGCAACAGTGATGATGGTTGGGAAGTTACTGGCTTATCAAGGCAAGAGACAACGGTGGCCTAAACTGGGCGAGTGGTAATATTAATGATGGAGAGAAGTGGAGGGGTTAAGAATGTGTATAGGAGGAAGAACCAATGGGATTTATTGATGAACGGAATATGAAGCAGTGAGGGCAAGAGAGAAATCAACATGGTGTCTGGGTTTGGGACTTAAACCTCTGGGAAAATCATGGTGCTGTTAATTGAAATGAGAAAATCTCTTTTAGAGATTTCTGATCTCCCATGGTTGCTGTAGCCATTAAGCAATATCTGTCAGCAATACAGAAAGTTTTTGTTGAATATCTACTCATTCTGGTTTTTCCTATTATACCACCCCACCAATTATAAATATTGCAGTAATTCACATTTGCTGTATTACAAATATTCAATTCTACTATAGAAGGCAAGAAAATCAATGGGATAGATGTATCAGCAAGCAGCTTATGAAGAATATACAGAATTCATGAGATGTGTTAAATACAGACAAGTCAGTAACCTGGGAGACCTGTTATATGTAGAGAAAATGAGAAGAGCCAATGCATACTAAGCAAAGAAAGAAAGGGAGGATAGGACCAACTGACACCAAATATTCATTAGATACATGAGGCTCTGAATAGTCATGATGTGCTAAATATACCTGGGGCATACAAGGCACTCAAAATCCATGAGGTCTTCCATTAGCCACCCATTAGTGACATCTTTTGTGGCCCCACGTGTCCTATCCCCAAGGAAGGTGGATAAAATCCAAAACTGGTTATCAGGCTAACTGCCAAGCTATTGCTTGCATCTCTCCAATAGAGCATGTATTGTCGGCTGTAGGATCCTTCCATTCGTTGCCCCTTTGCTGAAGCCTCAACTCTGCTTTAGCACGGCTGTTATGGAAAGCCTGATGCAGCAAAGAGGAAGAGAGAGACAGGATGTATGGACCTTGCTTAACAGAGGATTCTGGGAGTGTGGTCCTTCTATCCCTTATTGTCACTGTGTTAATTTCTTTCTTTCTTTCTTTTTTTTTGAGGAAGATTAGCCCTGAGCTAACTGCTGCCAATCCTCCTCTTTTCACTGATGAAGACTGGCCCTGAGCCAACATCCGTGCCCATCTTTCTCTACTTTATATGTGGGACGCCTACCACAGCATGGTGTGCCAAGCGATGCCATGTCAACACCTGGGATCCAAACCGGCAAAGCCTGGGCTGCCAAAGCGGAACGTGCGCACTTGACAACTGTGCCACTGGGCCGGCCCCTCACTGTGTTATTTGCTTACCCTGCCTCTTTCCCCTTGCTTCTGGCAGTGTATTTTAAATCGATTTAATAAATTGAGTGATTCAGGGATGTTAATTTGGTCTCAATTTCCTCATGTGACCACTGGACTAGCTGCCTGGTGATCTATTTGCATCCAGGTAATTTGCCATGTGAGGTTACACACTGTCACACATCAGAGCCCAAGAGAAGGATGCCTTCTCCCAGGGATCCAGGGGTTAGCATGGCATGGATAATCTTCTCAGTGTCTCAACCTTGGCAATTGGACACCAGTGCTAAGTTTAGAACAGCATTTCCTATATCTCTCATATATACTCAGCAATGACCTTTTGTTCGAGGCCAGCTAAGCATAAATCAAATGCTTATATAATATTCAACAGCATTAATTATCCCAAAAAGCACCTCAGTAAACATCTGCACAAACAAGGTAACTACAGCTTCAACAACTCCAGTGTGGAGGGAAGTTAAGGGTTTAATACAACTGTGACAACTACAGGTAAATGCTGAGTTCAGGAAACAAGAACAACCTGAAAAATCAAGCCTAGTTGGAACACTGAAAATAAGTGTCCAAGGGCAACACGCTCCTCGCTAAGGCCCAGGATCCCCGAGGAGGAGGCTGGCCCGAAGGCGTAGGGCTAACTGTGTGGCCGATCTTCCCTCCCAGCACCACTCTTTCAATTCTCCTTGCGGAATGTATGGGTAAAACTTTACAACATACAAGATTTAACCATATTTTACATGCCCACAAAACCCTGTAGAAACCCAAAGCCAAAATGTGTCTATTACAACAAATAGATACCAGTAAACTGGTTGGAAAATAGTTCAGCAAAGGAAAGGAAGAAGCCAGAGAATTCAAGAAAGAAAAGACAAAATGTTATCCAGAGACGAGAGGCTCTTGGCACTGAAAATAAATTTTTCCATTTGAAATCCCACTCTCCCACTGTGGAATCTGAGAGCTAACACTTCTGAGCAGAACCAAGGCTGGAAAGCAAAGAGAGGGAAAAGTTTTCCATTCAAAGTTCCCACCTTGCAAATCTATTTCCATTTCTTCGTTTGGCACAGCCAATACTGGCTCTGTCTCCTGGTTCCACGTCCATCTGGGGGAACCATCTGGCTGAAATAGGAGGATTAGCAAACGCTTCCCAGATTAGTGATGTTACATTACATTATATATGGCAATGTGTCCATGTTTTTAAGACGAAAAAGAGGAGACCAGAAAATAAAGACAAGTGCTTATAACAGTGGCCACGCTGACTTTTACTGCTGAATGTTTCCAGGTGCTTTTACATGTCATTTTACTGCTTAGCCTTCACCGCAGGCCCGTTGGAAGGTAAAGTGAGCTTCTGTATCTTGCCAGGAGCTCATATCTGAGTGATACTTGTGCAGTGCTTTTCTCCTCGAGCAGAGCTCATCTTGCCTACTAACGTCTTTCTCATAATCTGCTCAACTTTGTGGGCTGGGTACACTGATGTCACCTGACACAGTGCAGAGACAGCCAACAGTACACCCATCTCCCCCCACTCAGGGACTATAGATCCACCACGTGCATCTCAGCAGTAAGAGTGAATGACGTTGGCGACAAGAGCCAACCATCCAGGACAACAGTCGCTTCACTCTCTGACATTGGGAGCCCGGCTGCCTGAGCAGCAATTAGTCTAAGGAACAAATAAGCCTCCTACTCTACAGATGGGCGCAAGCTGTTGTGCGGCTCCTGCTAGATGATGTCAAGGACTCTTCCGTGTAAAGAAGTGGATGTCAGAATCATTTTCAGGGAGTAGTATGGGATGTGGAGTTACTGTCAAGGAAATGGGGGATGGCCAGGTGTCTTCAGGCGGCCATCTCCTGGGGATGGCTCGAGGCAGCGAGCTTTGAGGAGGAGTTTGAGACTTCACTGCAAATCCTGCTCTGGCACAGACTCTTTTCGACTTTAGGAAGAGCCCTTGATTTCTTCATGAAAATAGAGGGTTTGGGGCAGATAATTTTTAAAGTCCCTTCCAACTCCAGCTCAAAAAATAGAATCACTGAAAATCGAATTTGTTCCATAACGTGCCTAGATTTGAGGCAGCAGGAATTGCTACTTCCCCAATTAAATATAAAGCATCTACATCTAAAAGAAAATGGAATATAACCCAATTACCATGACAAGAGATGATCATAGTAATCTTGACAACACAACCAGCCCAGGTGCATTAAAGGTGCAGCAAGAAAGGAAGCGGTCCTAGCAAAAGAACTAAGACTTCTTGACGTAGAAATTCAGAAAATGTGGAGGCTGCTGCTGTGTGGAGGCAATGCAGCTGTCCCAGGCTTCAGTCAGGAAGGGAGGACAATAAAGTCATCCTCTCGAGTGAGACTTGAGGGTCATGGCCAGTGGTGGCCATGCTGCACAGCACAGAAAATCTCATTTGGATAAATGACTAATTTCATCCATGACAGAGACAAGAGTTTTGGAAGTTTGACTCCCGGACATATTTGGGTGGAACAACAAATGAACAATTACCAAACGGGTAATAAAAAATTCAGGCTTCTTTAATGGCCTCTGGTATTGCTGAATTGGAGCAAAGGAAATGGGTGCTGATGCAAGTACATTTCTCATCCAAATGTATATAGCTTCCTCTTTCTTTTGCAGTTTTGCATGGTCCCTTAGGAACCAAACTTGGCACGGTGGCTTGGGTTGCCTGCTCCCCCAACACCAAGGGTGCTGTCAGCACTCTCAAGATAATCATATTTGTTTTGGCCCCTCAGCCTAAAGGGCAGGTGGTTGTCATACTGATTGGAAGGGATGAGTTGTGACAAGGAGAAGGGCATGAGCCAGAAAAGGACATTGGGACGCTTCCATACAAAACAACTATTTCTAGAAACTTTCTAGGAATTTCTAGAACTCAAGGACCAGAAGTCTCCTCAAGCCAGTTAGAATATGACACGGTGGGCACCCTGTGAGGCAGGATAACTTCAGATCCCATCACTTTGGAAACTGGATCCCATTCTTTCGCATCGTCTGGGTTCATCTAGCCAGTTTGGCTCTGGCCTCTAACCCAGCTCTAGGATGTCGGAAACGCCTCTTGTACAGCAGCTAGAGGGAAAACATTTGCAGAGGGCCCACTGCACATCACAGATGATTCTGAATTTGTTGGACTGGCATAGGGCTTTCCTGAGAATTTGGTAGCTGCCAAGAAAAATGGTGGGCCAGGGTCTCAGAAGGTCATGCCTCCTAGTCTAAGCAGTCCTGCTTTTCTGCATTCACGAGGAGTTCCTCATTGGCTGAGTTACTTCCTGTTATGTGATACAAATCAGAAAATATTTTGGGGGCACTTATTTGGCACCAACACCGTGAGAGAGCTCCAGGAGATGACAAGGATCCTCAAGGGTCTCACCACCTAATCATGAATTTAAACTCAGATTAGGGCCTCCCATGCTAACCACATAACCATACTGTGACATGGGAATGTCCCTGGATAACTTAATAGCTAGCAAATGTATATGCTATCATTTCTACTAATATTTACATTTTATCGGTTTTATTGCTTAGTCTATAATCTTGCATATTTTAGTTTCCTAGAGCTGCCATACCAAATTACCACAAACTAGCTGGTTTAACACGACAGAGATCTGTTCTCTCATGGTTCTGCCAGAAGTCTGAAATCAAGGCACGGGAGGGCTGCACTTCCTGCAGAGCTCGGGGAGAGGTTTTTCCATTGACTTCCAGCTTCTGATAGCCTCCAGCATTCCTTGGCTTGTGGCCACATCACTCTAGTCTCTGCCTCTGTGATCACATGGCCTCCTCCTCTTCTTCTAGTGTCTTCTTCTCCGTATATCTGTCTTACGAGGACACATGTGATCGCATTCAGGGCCCACCTGGATAGTTCAAGATAAGCCCTTCTTCTCAAGATGCTTGATTTAATCATATCAACAAAGACCCTTTTCCAATTAAGTTCCCAGTCACAAGTTGTGGGGATTAGGACATGGTCATAGCTTTTGGGGGGCTACTATCCGGCCCACTACACCTTATAGTGTATAACTTTCAAAGAGATTTCACATGCATCATTTTATTTGATCACAATAAATTTATGATCCTGGAGCTTGAAAAGAGTAATCCAACTTTGATTGCTTCTCCCAACTTTGACTTTAAACTATAATTTTCACAACTATATGGCTCACCAGACTCTGATTTGTCCTCAGCGATGGGAGCTTCCTCTCCAATTCCGTAAATACATACTCAAAGTTCTTCTTTTCAATCTCCCTCTTCTCTTAGATGTTTTTATAACTGAGCAGAATGGGACTAGAAGGGAGAAGCATAGGACGCACAATCTAATGCTTATTTCTCGCTGTTTGCTGTCAAGTAGACTGTGAAGTCTTTCTTGGCCTCTGGCTATCATTTCTTTTTAAGATTTGTTAGCATGTTTATTAGTCTCTATAGCTGCTGTAACAAACGACCATAAATTTAGTGCCTTAAAAATAGCACGAATGTAGTGTCTTACAGTTTTGTGGGTCAGAAGTCTGACATGTCTCACTAGGGTAAAATCAAGGTCTTGGCAGGACCACTTTCTTTTCTGGAGTCCCTAGGGAGAGAACCCATTTTCTTGCCTTTCTAGAGGCTGCTCACATTCCTTGGCTTGTGGTCCCTCCCTCCATCTTCAACACCAGCAATGGTGCATCTCTCTGACGCTTCTTCTGTTGTCACATCTCTCTCTGAATTCACAGCAAAGAAAGGTTCTCATATGATTATATTGGACACATCCAGATAATCCAGAATAATCTCCCATCTTAAAATTTGTATCCTTAATCATACCTGTAATGTCCTTTGTGCCATGCAAGGTAAAACATTCACTGGTGTGATGTTTTTATGTGTACACTTGACTGGGCTAAGGGATGCCAAGATAGCAGATAAAACATTATTTCTGGGCATGTCTGTGAGCATATTTGCAGAAGAGATCAGCATTTGAATCAATAGGCTGAGTAAAGAAGATCTGCCCTCTCTGATGTGAGTGGGCATCATGCAATCCATTGTGCGCCCACATAGAACACAAAGGTGGAGGTAGGCCAATCCTCTCTCTCTCTTTTCTTGCTCTGGGGCATCCATCTCCTCCTGCCTTGCACACTGACCCTCCTGGTTTTCAGGGTTTTCAGCCTCATACTGGGAGTTACCCCATTGGCCCTCCTGGTTCTCTGGTGAATTACACCACCGACTTTCTAGCTTCTCCAGCTGGCAAACGGCAGATTGTAGGACTTCTCATCTTCCATAACCAATTCCTGGAACCAATCTCCTCTTCTTTGAATCTCTATATATTCCATTGGTTCTGTTTCTCTGGAGACCAGTACAAAGGCTGCAGGGGTTAGGGTGAGGACATTCACAGTGTAAGAGCGCCAGGTCGTGCTGACAGAAAGTCACAGACTTATCATTTTAGGCACTGAGCTCAGCAAACACAGCTGAGAACAGCACATCTACTTAGGACAGTCCCCTTTACACAGTGGGAAAGCAGTCTCGCTTGTGTCCAGGGTGGTGTGGACGGGCACTGAAAGCCCACGAGGGAGGGGGCAAAGCTACCAGGATCGCTGGCCCCGGCTCATGGCCCTGCTCATTCATGCTCCCTCCTTTTCATCCTCTTCCCCTTTCTCCACTTAGCTAAGAGATACGGAAAATATTTACTTGGAATGTTTATCTTTTTCTTGTCATTAAGATACAAATTTGGCATCTCTCAGCCCAGCCTGCTATCTATGGATCCTGCTTATGCGAGTCCCAGGCCAGGCCTGGCCACGGCTAATGAGCCCTCAGGTGCTCTTTTCCCATCTCTCACCCCTTCATTGTATTAGCCAACAGTGACTTTCTCAAGGGTCTTGAAACTTCCTATAAGAACGGGCCATTGTGTGTTATCAATGGAGGCTTCAGAAATCTCCTGGTTATTTATTTTTTTTAATAGGAAGATGGGGAGTTTCTGTCTCAATCAGACAATGAAGACATTATATTTATTTAAGAGGGAGAAAAAGATGATGATAAAATCCGAGACATAGCTTACAGTTTCATCCTCATATCAGCCATATGTTAGATACTAGTCTTCTAAGGGCCTCAAACAATGGAAAAGGGAAGGAAAAATAAAGCAAAGAATACATCCCACTTCCACAAAGTAGTTTTTCTTGAAAATATTTTCTTTATCTTAGTTTTTCCCTGACAAACACACATACACATGAGTAATGTAGGTAAGTTTTTGATATAAGTTATCATAATACTTCCTATATGAAACAAATTGTAAGCACTTTATCATATGCAAAAGCTGGCCCTTGGGTTCATTAACACAGTAAGATTTTTAAAATAGACAAATGGTTTCAGAAACAGCCATGCTTCTGAACAATTTTGGTTACTCTGTTTCTTACTTGGTTAATGATATGAATGGAAAAGCAGATTGAGCTATCCCAAGGATATCCACTGGAAAAAAATGGCTTTAGCCCAGAGTTGGATAATGGGACTATATTTCTTTCTCCTTCATCTGAATGTTCCACCAGGCGGAAGGACTGTGCCAGGTATCGGGAACCAAATGATGATGGCGCTCATCCCTGCTTTGAGGATTTCACAGTTAAATAATTTATAAATAATGAGGCAAAGACAAAGAAAGAGAAATAGCAGGGCCTCATGAGACAAAGAGGAGGGCATAGAAGTTATCTTGGATGGAAAGAAACTTCCTGAAAGAAGGGATATCTGGACTGAGTTTTGAGAATGAGTAGGAATTTTCCAGGTGAAGGTAAAAGGAGCATAAGAACATGGAGGGCAGAGAAGATGGGCAAAAGGAAAGATGGAGAGGCAGGGAAGAAGAGCAGGACTAGGAGCGACAGTGTGGCGTGGAAAGGACACTTCACGACGGTGGCCCCCATAAAGCACGGCCTTATGGAGGCAAGCCTGAGGGTGTTGTGCAGGTCTGTAGTGGACGTCTGGTTTTGTTTGTTTGTCTGTCCAGCATTCCCCCTCCCTATCCTGGTAACAGGACCTTGACCTTCCTTTGGGGAACTGCCCCTTCGCCACTTTATATCTTTGTAATTTGGGGCAGGGCTCTACCTAACTCTGGGCTCCAAAGATGAGCGCATGACCCCACTTAGCCAGGTGGAACATGCCCCCCCCATCCTTCCTGGCAGGAGTAATGGATTCAGGAACAGGCACAGACCCAATGGACTGTACACGACAACTAACACTAACTGTTGTAGCACACAACCCCAGGTGTGGGTGTCTGGTTCTCTCTCACAAAAACCCAACGCACCTATTCCCGATCAAGTGGCTCTTCAGGATGGCTTCCTCCAAATGGTGATGCAGGGATCCAGGCTCCTTTCACCTAATGGCTCTGTTGTACCTGGGGATTCCAGAGGCCTCTGTGACTCTGGGGCCACCTGCTGAATCCTCTGTACCTAGCCAGTCAATGAGTGGAGAGGGAGGGGATGTGGAGATCACTAGGGAAGTCTAAGGATCCAGGCCAGGAGGTGTGCTTCACTTCCACCTCCACTTTACTGGCCAGAACTGGTCACATGGCCCAACCTAGATGTAAGGTCACCTGGGAAATGTAGTTTAGCTGTATGCCCAGGAGGAAAAGGAAACAGTTAGGGGGCACAGAGTATTAAGTGGTTCTGCCACACTCAGGCTGGGCTAACCAGAGCCAGTAGCGCAAGTCCTGAAATTGTTCTTTCCCGAAATTACTGACAAGGGATTTAAGGGAGGTGCACACAGGAAGGATGATGTTTACTAAGGTGATAGAATTTTGCCTGGAGCTTCTGGTCACTACAAGGGAAGAACTCGCCTGAGAAAGAAGTCAACACAAAAACAGCTGAGAGGTAGAGATGGACCCCGGCCTTGACAGGTGAGGCCGGCAAGGTGCCGGGGCCACGACACACTGAGGCGGCAAGCAGGCTCCGGATCTCAGAGCCCTGGCGGAGCAGAGGGCGCACTTGCACAACTCAGCTGCCTCAGAACCCGCACCCTAGGCGCCTGGCTTGCCTCTCTCCAGACCCCACCCTGAGATAGCCAAATTCTTGACAGTATTACTTGAACTCCTGGATCCATCTGGAACCAGCCCTGGAATTTTCAGCCTTGTGAGCCAATAAGCATACTTTTTACATAAACCCTTTAAAGTTAGGCCTTTTTTCCTTGCTACCAATAGAATCCTCATGAATATGCAGTAATGGCACAGCAAACCCGTGGAAGGTTTCAAGCAGGAGAGCGGCACGATTCAATTTGTGTTACAGAGAGGCCAGTGTAGTTCCACAATCTGTGTGCGATACATCCTGGCCATCCTCCTAAAACAGGCAGAGGCTCCTCACCTCCACGTGGATTTGTCTGTATGTAACGAGGGTAATCTGGCCATCAGAATTCACATCCGCATGTGAGTGCAAAGATTTATCTAGATCAGATAGCCTTTGTGACTTTAATTGATCCTTCTGAGTCTTCTGCTTTCAAGAAGCTCAAAGGTTTCAAGCTGTACTGCAAGCAAGGGCCCTTCTGCAGCCTCTCTGGCTGCTCCAGGACCAATATACGTTCAAAATCTTGCAGCAGAAAAATACGCTGGAATTTTGGCATTGAATCTCAGGGAAGTGAGTAAGTGAAATGAGTGTTTGCCTTTGGGGATTAAATTCGATGCTGGGAAAGAACCAAAAAGTTTACATAGTCTATTTGGGGCACTGCCAATGTTACTCCCATAGGTGGCCCCAGTGGGACAGGGGTGGACATCACCCTAAGTCCAGAAAGTGGAATAGAATCCACTGTCATTGTAAACTGTTTCCCTAGGCACTGATAGTCACTACCAACACGCCCTCCCCTTGCCAGCTGTCAGGAATCCCTGATGTTTGAGCATACGTCAGGGAAGTGTCAGTGTTTAGCTCAAAGTGACAACGGCCACAATGGACACAAACAGGACAGTGGCCTTCCACATAACAGTCCCACTGCTCTGTGAAGACAATGGCCAAGTAGGGGGTAGTTAAGGCATGAGAGGCAGGCTGTGGTGTTTCAATGATTCTTGGCTGTTAGACAGATAAATTTCTGTTTACACTGAACATCTATGCCCTAGAATGTTATGGCACATGCTGTCTTCTTATTATCAAATACCAAAATTTCTTCCTGTCAGTGGTGTCTTAATTTCCAAGAGATAGAAAGCAGACATTTCCCTTGAAGCTGTTCCTACTGATAAGTATCCCAGATCGTCTCAGGAATTCCAATTTATCTTATCTCTGCAGCAATACTGCCAGGGGAAATGGTAGACTTCTCATTTGGAGAAGCCAGAAGGTCATTTGAGTCCATGAAGGAGATGAGCAATATGTATACACACACATATATATACATATATATTTTTTTTCCATTTCGCCATTAATTTTAGTTTCAGAGTTTTCTAGAATGTTAATAGGTGATTTCTCCTTCAATCTTTTTTTTTGGTCACCAGAGTATCTCTCCACCGATTTGGGCACGGCATTAGGAGGTCTGGGTCTGCCGTCCTAGGGAAGAGCCTTAAGTGTTCGGCGTCTGACTTGCCCCCGCAGTAAAACAGAAATAGCGTTGCTTCCTTGTCAGGATCTGTGAAACACATTGGTACACTGCCTTATAGTTTTATTTAAAGATGCATCGTCTTGAATGCACGCTACCATGTATTTTCTGCTCTGAAAAATCCCTATCATAGACTTCTTGTCTTGGATTGTTTGACGAGAATTTTAGAGTTGAGTTATCATCTTCTTCTGGGAAGAGTCGTTTTGTTCAGAAAGGTATATCTCAAAGTTTCTTGTTTTACATTATTTTCAATCATTATAGTTCATCCAAGCATCCCTTTAAACTCTCTAATGAAGACATAATGAGCAGTTACATGCTTACAGAGACCAAAGCATAAGTCTATGCTAAACAGGTGGCTCTGCTGTCAGTGATCTAGATATTTACCTCGGCTTATCTCTTCTTTATTTTACCCAAAATACTACTTTGTGCTAATAGAGTCTATCTTCCTTCTAGAATCAGAGAGAGAGAATTCCTTCTCCTTCCTTGAAGTAATCAGGGCTTGGAAGAGAAGACAGCAGGGTAATGAGCCATTTTGGAACTGTGTCAAGTACCGTCTGTTCATACCAATCCCTAACCATTTTGCAAGGTGATTTGGAAAAGTGGTGTTTATTCCACTTGGAATGGCTTTCCTTTCCCATTTGGATTCTCGAAAGCCTTTGCTTCATAAAAGGCAGAATTCCAGACCCGTGTCAATCATTCATTCATTCACTTGTCAAATATTTTTTAAGCTCCTACTGTGGGCCAGGCACGGTCCTGGGTACTCAGAATGCACTGTTGGACAAAGTCCAAAATCCTCGTCACGCTGGCATCCGTCCCCGGAGCCTTCACCAGTCCGTCTTTCCTCTAAGGTACCCTGACACTTACAGGCTGGAGCCCCGACTTTAATTCCTCCCTATGCCCTCTCATGTGTGGCGCCCTAGTTGTCTCACAGGCTGGACCCACTGCACTGAGCTGAATGCACAAGCTTCGCCCAGCCCGCCTGGGTCAAACCTCACCTGAGGGCCCAGCTAGGGCAAAGTGCCGGACTCTCTCAGCCTCAGTTTGCTCGTCTGTAGAATGGGGGAAACACAGCTGGCAAAGCCACGGAGTGCTGCCAGGATTACGTGAGCTAGTCACGCTATGCGCGGGCCCGCGTGGGGGCCGCGAAAACGCCCTGACACGCTTTCACGTCAGCTGTTCCTCGGCGTTGAGTAGGAAACATCTACAAACGCGGGCAGTCCAGAAATTTCTTTAAAACTACTTAAAAGCCATTTTCGGTTACTACTGTGACCTCTCCTTTTCCTCCAGATTTCGTAAGACCCTGAGAGGCTTGTGTTTGGAATTTGGGGTGGGAAGGGTCTCTCACGTCCATTGATCCATTGATCGTGATCACCTCGATCCCACGGACCTAAAGCTTGACGGCTCCACTTCCGGGCCGTGCACAAGGCACGGGTCTTTGCTAAGCCTGAGATCCCCGAGCCTGGAGCCCAGCCCTCCTAGGGAGCCCACGCTCCCACCACCGCTCCCTCGAGGCCCTGCAAACTCGCCCGGGCGCTTCCAGGAGGCAAACCCCACAGTCCTTGTTTCCCTAAGAGCTCTACCCTCCACCCACGTCCTGGCGTGCGGGTCTCCGCTTCTCTCTTGTTGGCCTCAGAGATACACCCCTTTCTGTCCTTTTTGTCAAGGACACCCAGGAAAATTTCTTCACCAATTCAGGCTTTTACAAAGCAAAAAGAACTGGAATACTTCCTTCCGGAAGCTTCCAGAGGAGCCTGTCTGGAAAGGGGAGGGGCCCAGGAAGGGCGGCTGTTGCGAGAACCCGCTCAGGTGAATGTCTCCATAGGTTTCCTGCAACATCAGATCATTCTTTGCAGTTGGGACCAGGTCTTTTTGATATCACTCACGTCACCTGACAAACAGTACTGAACACAATGTGTGAGCAAAGCCAGGTCAGTGCACGTCTGAGTCAGGTTGAGATGGTTGAAATGGATGTCACTTAGGTCCAGGACTTTGATCTGTGAGTCATAGGCCCTTGGAGTCTCCATGTCACCTCACTCCAGATGGCATTCCATGACAGGCGTGTTGGCCTTGGATCTCGTTCATGGAGAGGCAGTCACTAGAAAGGGCCAGGAGGCCCACTTCATTGCATAACAAGGTCCCCATCACCTGGAGCCTGAGCCTTTCTCCCTTTTACTTTTATGCAAATATTGTAAGTAAATAGCAGACCTCCAATTTTGTGAGCTGCCCAGCCCCGTCCCCTGATCCTCAGGACACAAGTTCCACCCCTGACTGTGGCGCAGTTCCTATGCTCTTTCAAATCTAACGGTCACTGCTCTTTATTTCCTTTCAGGTAATTTGCACTTAATTTTAATAGAAAAGTTTCAGACATGATCCTGGAGAGTCGTCCAAGACACAGGAGAAGCACTTTCAGAAATACTGGCTCAGAGATGAAAGAGAAGGAAAGGACGTGTTATTACCAAAGGACTTCTTCTGCACCTTATAAAATACGCATAGTTAAGGCCTACTTATGTTTTGAAGTGAATATTTGGAGAAAAATAAGCAGGGGGATACAATTCATTTTTGATTATCACTGCAGTGAAGGAGTACAGACTCTGACCAGACGACCGAGTTGGAACCCCAGCTCCTGCACGCTCTCCCTGTGACCTGGGGTAAGCCACTTACCCTCCCTGGGCCTCCATTTCCTCACCTGTTAAAAGGCGTATAAGATACCACCGCCCTAAGTATCGTAGCAGGTGCTGGCGGCCCCCTATGCCCCCTTGGCACTCCTTCCCATGAACACCCTGTCCTCGTACTGCGGTCCCCCGTGCCTTTCTCTGCAGGGGCTGTCTGGCCACTAGGTCACATTCACCTCGTGTGAGGCCGGCCAGGAGGGCCACGGAGTTCACTGCCGCTCGGAGCAGCCCTCTACCCAACGCAGGAGGAGGCAGGTAATCAAAACTCCGGCCTCCTTGCCCCTGTGGGGAGAGCGGGACAGCTCTGAGGCCCCTGCTGCACGGCTTCTCTCAGAGGTCCCCAACAGAACGAGGCCACAGTGGTAACCACCCACGAACGCACCCACACTGGCTCCTCTCCCTTCCCCACCCCACCCTCCACCCTGACTAGTACTCCTTGGAATCATCTCCCAAACACACTACTTCCCCAAAGTTCTCTGGTCACAAGGAAACACAATCTAAAACGACGACCAAGTAATTTGTATTATAAAATGCTTAGAACTGCTCCTTATTCACTGGTAAGTACTAGGTAAGTATTGGTTAAGCAGAAAAATAGTAATAAAGACTTAAATTATTTTACCAGCCTGAGATAATCCAACTAGAGGATAGTGTGCTTTACTGGCTTGGAGGTGGCAGGGGGCTCACGACGCAGAAAAAGACACTTGAGACAGACAGCGTCTGGTGACATATGATTAAGTACCATTTTTGAGTACCTATTACGTGCACAAATATTTTAACTGGCAAGGATAAAAGATGGGCCTTAATATTTTTCCTCCAGGCCCAGAAATCTCCTGACTCATACATATACACATACTCACAAATACATCCATGCATACGTGCATGGGTCTATATGTACACATTCAACCCCCACACGCACACACACTATGGGCACATCAGCACACACACGTACATGCACTCATTGATGAGTGTGATTGGAAAGGCCACAGCCAAGGAGAGAATAAATTTCTGCAATATGCAGGGCTGATATTGAACTGGTGTGGTACAGCCATAGCATGGGGTAAAATATTGAAATACCTCCATAGCAGTTGGGCAGTAGCCACTGCCCTTTATATTTAGCCATTTATAATATTTCATTAGCAGAAAGTATAGTAATAAATGTAGAATAAAGAAGTGTTCTAATCTTGAATCAAAAAACAACCAGAGCAGATTTGCTAACACTGCCATGCTAAATTTATCTTCAAATGAACACGACAGTTTTATAAAGTAACTAAGCAACTCACCATCAAGAGAGGTGATTTTGGGGGCCAGCCTGGTGGTGTAGTGGTTTAGTTTGTGTGCTTCACTTCAGCGGCCCAGGGTTCGCAGTTTTGGATCCCAGGCACAGACCTAGCACCTCTCGTCAAGCCATGCTGTGGCGGCATCCCACATAAAATAGAGGAAGATTGGCACAGATGTTAGCTCAGCAACAATCTGCCTCAAGCAAAAAGAGGAAGACTGGCAACAGATGTTAGCTCAGGGCCAATCTCCTCATCAAAAAAAAAAAGAGTAATGATTTTGGTTCAGCATGAGGTCTGATAACCCTCAACTGAAAATATAGTAATAATAACAGAATAAAATAAAACAAAATAATAAAAACACCTTGAAATTATTAACATCATTTTATATTTTATGCTCATGTGTTCACGAATTCCCTACATATGCATAAAGTCAAAATTCAGAAATATTAAATATAGAACAAGCCATGAACCTACATTTTTCCAGAGTTAAATTCAATATTAAGTAAATTCAAATTACTTGAGTTAATTTGACTTTACTCTAGCAAAACGCCATCTATTACATTATTGTTGTTCATTTGAATTTAAGTGACTTCGTAGTTTCATTTGTGTTTAACCTGAGAACTTATTTTCGTTTTACAGCTAGGTAAGAGCTACAAGCCTAAAGAGGTAATACCTAGGTTTCTGTTCTTACATATTAAAGTGACATTGTAATATAGATGGTTTTAGTTGGGGTGCACGGCATTTTTCTCCTTTCACGAGGACTCGGTACCCAAGTCTGAGGAACAGGGAGGGCCGGCTTTGGCGCCCCCCAAGCCAGGCTGCCTCCTGACCCTGCCTCAGACACGGGCTCCAGTCTCGGCTAAGTCAGTTAACTTTGCTGAGCCTTTGTTTTCTCATCTCTAAAATGAAGCTAATCACGCCTCCCACTCCTACCTGTGGAGTTTGATGGACGGTGCTCAGAAAGCTCCAGCCTCTTTCGGACTGGAAAGGCCCTCAGCAAATACAACTCTCCCTCTGTTTGCCCTTCCCTCTTCGCTGGGGAAATGCGTCCTTTTCATCAGCATTGTTTGTTTTTTGTTTTAATCTGTGAGCGTTAGAAGGTGAGTCAGGTGTTTACAATCCCTGGCATCTTGTGCTTCCCCAGTCAGAGCCGCTGCATAGTCTGTGGGGCCCAGAGGAAAATGAAGAGGTGGGGCCCTATTCCCAAAGCAGGGGACTGTGCCATGAAAGGGACTGAAAGCAAAACTTCTCCTTTCTCCCGCAGTTTCTCCCATGTGCCATGGTGCTTTGCATTTCCTAGTTAATGTCATGCCCCTTTGGGCACCATGATGCCCCCAGGGGAGTGTAGGCCCTCAGGAGCCACCAGGGGCCTGTCCTTCAGAGCATGGGCGTGCAGGACCCACCGGCTACTAGGTTCCCCCTGTCGCTCTGCTGGGCCCTCTCCCGAGGCCATCCTGAGACACCACAGCCATCCCCAGGTCTGTGCCCAGCCCTTGCCGTTGCCACAGGCACTGCTGGCTGGGAGCTGAAGGAGGTTGGGCAGGAGCCAGAGCTCCTGAGAGTGGGGAGGGGGAGGACAAGAACACAGCCCAAAGAGACAGTGGGACGCTGGAGCTTGTATGAACCAAGCTTCCAAGACTGAGCACATGCTCCTTTGTCCCACCAGGCTTTGTTTACAAAACGCAAAGTCAAAGATCAGATTCTTAAGAATAGTAAAATGGCAACCACAGAACACTGAATCTAACAGCAACCCTTCTGAGGGCAGGGCCCTGTGCAAGTGCACCGGCCACAGGCCCGTGCAGCCCAACGTACTCCCAATGAAGGTGACCAACAGGCATGCTTATGGCCATGGTTATTTTCCTAAGGGGTGGGCTTTCCCTCTAAGGACTACAACAAAATCTGAAAATGTATTTCACACATGGAAAGGCATGCAGCTGAACGGGAGAAAACAGAAGGGTTCGAGGAGGCTCTGGGCGGCAGAAGCCGACTACTGCATGGAGGGGCCCTGAGCGTCCACTACACAGCTCTCCTGAGCCCAGCTGTAGGGCTTTTTTGCCTCTAAGTGAGCACAGCAAAATTCCCCTGTCAGTCTGAATCTACGATGGGCCGCGCCTACAGCCCACTGTTTTAACAGGCACGTTTGCTCTTATAAGTTTTATCTTGTAAGTTTTACCCCTTTGGTGAGCCAGGGTAGACAAAACACACTTTGGGGGGATCATGGTTCGTTAGCTAGAGATGGTGTCGAGCCAACAAAAGTAAGTGCTGTAAGAAGATCCTTGTCACTGTCGTCACTGAAAAAGGACAGCACCATCTATGGAATCGTCTCTCCAGTGTCCTTTTGGAACAGCTACGAGAAAAGGCCCCAGTTTTGAGGAGTAGGTGCTTAGAGAGATAGGGGAGTGCAGAATCATGATTATATACCACAGTTCTGGAACCAAAAATGCTGAAATTCCCTCTGCCACTTATTAAGTGGGTGACGGTGGTGGAAATCATTTAAAGGCTCTCGGCCTCAGTTTCTCACATATAAAATTGAGATCATAAAAATAGAAAACTTGGCAGGTTGTTGTGAGTCCCTGGCATGTGTTCAGGGTATAATGTGTGCTGTCTTGTACTGGTGAGGGCAGATGACCACAGAAAGGAAGGGGCAGCGTTGCCCTCAGACACAGATGAGTTGGTCAAGTATTCCCCTTACATCCAAATCAGGGCACATCTGTGTGAGAACATTGAGAGATTAAATTCTCTTGTCCAGATGGCTAAAAGCAAAATTAAATATATCAGCCTAACTTAAATAAAAGTACCGAGTCCTATGTTTTCAAGCTCACCGTCAGATGCTTCTCTGTGTTTTACAAGACTCAGCCATAGGGTGCTAAATTTGCCCTTGATCTCAAAATATAAGTCCTTCTGTATTTCTTTTCATTCTGTCTTTGAAAAATCAAAGTTTTTTCTGGCCTTTCAAGAGACAGCTTCAGAAAGTAAAGCTAAGATTGAAAAAATTCCTTATGTTGTTTGTTGCTAAATTCATCCCCGACTGTGATAGGTGATTTTATTGAAAATAAAAGAACTCAAGTTAATTTCTAATGGGAAATGAATGACTCCAGGCTTGTGTTCCCTTAAATGTCTGCATGAAATATAGTCTTTTTTCCCCACAACTTGTAAATGCACAATTGTCTTGTGATCTTTCTCATAGTCAATCACAGGAAGCTCTTACTCCTTGCTCAGTTTTCCTCCTTCAAGATTGATCAGCTCATAGTGGGGACCATCCCAGCAATCTTCAGACAAGTGGAATTGAAGCAACACTTTTGGATCCTGTCCTCTACAAGCCTGGCGGTAGCCCTAAGAGTGAGCCCAGGATTACCGTAGCGATTTTCCACGTGTAAGCTCAGGTCTCATGGTGACTCCAGAACGTACCCACCGATTTGCTGGTTTCCGCCGTGTGGAGAACAAACAAAGCCGTCCAAACCCTCACTCACATTGCTTTTCTTTAGAGATAAAATCTGTTAATGACTATCTAGGTATAAGCATCCACTTGATTAATGCTAAACCTCCAAACAGTAGGAAAAACTAGGGTAGCTAGGGAGAGGACAGATTGACTTAAAAGGATATTTTGTGATTCACTTATTCGGGAGATACTGAGAACTCTCTGTTTTCCAGACACTATCTGAGGCTTCGGGCATAGAGCCGTGAACAAGACAGACACAGTCGCTTCCTTCTGGGGTACTCAGGTAAATTGGGGGACATATGGTAAACAGATCTTTTAGCAAACACATTTTTAGGGCATATATGTCAAAACAAGCAAACAAACCAGCAGCTAGTACGATTTGGCACCTTAGTCTTATGAAGGAGGAATGTGCATTGTCATACTGTGATAACTGGAAATTAACTCAAATCCAACACTCAGTTTCTTCATCAGTAAAATGGGAATGATTCTACCTACAGGTTTATGATGAGGCTCAGATGGTGAGACTTGTCTTCATGGTGAGCATTAAGTTTGGTTTTCAAATTTTGTTGACATGAGTCTTTACTGAGTTGCTATTTTGTATCAAGCAATACACAGAGAACTTCAACACAGAGCATTTCATCCACACATCACAGGATGCCCCACGAAGTCGGAAGTAACACCGAATGGGAGAGTTTCCTACGAAGAACCAATTTCACATGGATTTGTTGCCTTGGTTGGAATACAAGATTAAAATAAGCCAATTTGGAACGGTCCCAAGTAAAATCAAGCAGTTAACTTTTCATTCTCACATCCTCTAAAACTGATATTTCTTATTTCTAACTTTCCTAAATTTGCCAAATTATGTGGGAATTAAACCAGTTCTGATTTGGGGATTTCTCTTTTAAGGAAAATGATGATCCTCTTTGCTTCATACCTGAATGCCTAGGAGTCAACAAGATTTAAAAATCAGTTTGAAGCTGATACAGAGAAGCCTTCATTAATGGCTCATCTTTTTAAAGCCTGTGAATCCCTTTGATCGTTGGTGAGTCATTGTTAATTTCAATTAACTCGGGGGAGAGACACAGGGGAATTTAGAATGTGGCCGCAGCTAGGAATTAGCCCACATAAAAAATGATATTGTCTACCTCAATGTACTTTTTACCCTGTGCGTCTGAGTCTCGGCCATTATGATCATAGACACAAACAAGTTTTTACTGTTCAGCCTTAGATTAGCAGTTAAGTCAGCCTTGAACAAGCGGTCAGGTGGTGTTTTATCTCATGCAGGATCAGCAAAATTCTGACTATGCTACTTGGCTGCCAGGAGAGAAGTGTTGGAGAAGGGAAGAAAAAAACGTTGCAATCTTTGGATGGTATTTAATTCCACCTTGGTCTCCTCCACGGCCCCTCTATCACTCTCCCATTTTTGTGTTCTAAAAAACTTATATTACACACACACACACACACTTATGCACGTTGTCTCAATTTAACATACATAATTACACACTTATATTTTAGGCTGTGCAGTTTCCATACCTGGAATACTTCTATCCATATTTCCGGGCTCTCAGAACCTTATTCTTCAAGTTTCAGCTCAAAAGTCACATCTTAGTGAGACCTTCTGTGATCTCCCCAAGTCAGGGTGAAATTGCTTCGGATTCTCTACTCCCCTGTGCAGAGGCTCCCTGCTCACTCAGGGACTGGGACAGACGGGATGGTGGCCACAGATACCCCTGCATTATGGCTAAGAAAGAAAAGATAGCCACTGCCCATCATCCAGCATTATCCAGAAGCAGATTGTGGTTAAGGGGACATGTTAACTAGGCGATGGCAGAACAGGTTTTGATTAAAGACACCCCACCACCTTAATCCACACCCTGATTCATTCACCCCAGTAGTCAGGAATCTGTAGGGTTTCGTTCTGTCTGATAGGTCTTTCACAAATTGAAGCCTACCATTTTAAGCCCACAAGCAATCTTAGGGTGGGGCCCAATAAACTCTCATGAGTGGCAGCGTCCGTCTGCTTCCTGCTTCCAAGCCTTGCCTTCCTTGTACCAACTCTGGGGCGTGTGATAACCTTATCATTCTTGTTCTGCAGGCCCTAGCATGATCTCTACCATTAATTTCTTAAGTTTCTGGTAGTGAGTACTTGTACTAAGTGATTCCAAAGTCTGCTTAATTTTATGTCCCACAGCCACAGTCAAAGCCACATCATCTGATAGAACAGGCCAGTAGCTTTCAATGAGTCTCAGTAATACCAGCACCTGCTTTCCCTTGACCTCAAAGGACCTCAATATTTTGAGAACCTGAGTATCCGAAGATGCTGAGTGAAAACTAATTTTCAGTTCACCACTTTGCCAAAACGGTCTTCAACATGACTGTCATATGAAACTCACACAGCATTGCAAAAGTCCATCTCTCCTGCATTCTCTCATTAATTGTAACAGCTGTTATTTATCTTCACGACATCTCTTTAGCTCTTCAGGATTATTCCAGTAACCAGCAAGGGGTGGATTTGATTGACCCTAATGTTTGCACCATTGTTTTAATAGTTTGCTTGCCATAGAGAAAATGTAGTCTTGGCTTAGGTCTAAACTAATGGTTTTAATTCAAGGTCTAGAGAGTAGCTCCGAGTATAACCTCATGTGCAGCCATGCTCCATGGGTGCAGCCTCAAAGCAATGGCACAGTCAGAAAAATGCATTCCATTGGCCTTACAGATTGGCCCTGAGCTAACATCTGTGCCAGTCTTCCTTAACTTTGTATGTGGGATGCTGCCACGGCAAGGCTTGATGAGCGGTGTGTAAGTCTGCACCCAGGATCCAAGCTCGCAAACTTCAGGCTGCCAAAGCAAAGCGTGCAAATTTAACCACTATGCCACTAGGCCCGGCTCTAATTACTCAAATTCTTTATTTTTATTACAAATGATATGCAAAGGCTGCTGCAATAGCATCCCTATTTCTTGCCCCTGAGATTTGAGCAGGTGCCCCCATCTTCTCTCTACTCGTTGAACCCCCACCACCACTCCTGCCCTAAGCACCTCTCGCCTTTCCTCCCCATACTCATCACCACATTCCTCCCACCTCATTATCTCAAACGACCTCAAAATCCACACAGAGATGGCAGAGGGCCAGGCTGGGATATAAACAGGACAGGCAAAGCCAGGAATGTTTTAGCAAGCAATAGGATGGGAAAGAATGGGGCCATACATATATTAAAATTTCTAGTTACATATGTTAAAAGTAGGCATGGTGATAAATCAATATATAAAGTAATACAAATAATCCGTATGAATATGGAAGCTTCCTTATTTCACATCATTTATGTAGTTGGTGATCAATGCTTATTCTGGTCTGTCTTTTAAGGCAAAGTGCCAGTGGATGTTAACTCACCCTGAAACTTGCCTAGAGCTGGAGCTGTGTATAAAACCCCGGGAAGTCTTGGCTCCTGACTTTGGTGCATCTTGGTTTCAGGCATCTTGAAGAGTTTGCCTTTATTCCAGTCTTTTCTCACTGATAAGTTGGAAGTGCACACTTCAGTATAAATTTGCTAAATTCAACATCCATTTAAGATAAAGACTCTCAACAAAATGGGTATAGAGGGAACATGCCCTAGTATAATAAAGACCATATATGGCAAACCACAGCTAACATCATACTGCAAGGTGAAAAGCTGAAAGCTATTCCTCTGAGATCAGGAACCACACAAGGATGCCCACTCTCACCACCTTTATTCAACATAGTATTGGAAGTCTTAGCCAGACCAACTGGGCAAGAAAATGAAATAAAAGTCATCCAAATCAGAAAGGAAATAGTAAAACTTTCACTATTTGCAGATGACATGATATTATTTGTAGAGTACCCTAAAGACACCACCAAAAACGTATTAGAACTAATCGATGAATTCAGTAAAGTTGCAGGACACAAAATCAATATACAAAAATCTGTTGCATTTCTATACACTAATAACGAACCATCAGAAAGAGAAATTAAGAAAACAATCCATTTACAATAGAATCGAAAAGAACAAAATACCTAGGGATAAATCTAACTAAGGAGGTGAAAGATCTGTTCACTGAAAACTGTAAGACATTGATGAAAGAAATTGAAGACGAGGGGCTGGACCCGTGGTTGAGTGGTTAAGTTCTCGCGCTCCGCTTTGGAGGCCCAGGGTTTCAACAATTTGAATCCTGGGCACGGACATGGCACTGCTCATGAAGCCATGCTGAGGCAGCGTCCTACATGCCACAACTGGAAGAACCCACAACTAAAAATTCACAACTATGTACCGGGGGGGCTTTGGGGAGAAAAAGGAAAAATAAAATCTTAAAAAAAAAAAAAAGAAATTGAAGACAACACAAATAGAAAGATATTCCATGCCCATAGGTTAGAAGAATTAATATTGTTAAAATGTCTATACTACCCAAAACAATCCACAGATTCAATGCAATCCATATCAAAATTCCAGTGGCACAGAAATAGAACAACCCCCAGATTTTTATGGAATCACAAAAGATGCCAAATAGCCAAAGCAATCTTAAGAAAGAAGAACAAATCTTAAGGCATCACGCTTCCTGATTTCAAACTATGTTACAAAGCTATGGTAATCAAAAGAGTATGGTACTAGCATAAAAACAGACACGCAGTTCAATGGAACAGAATAGAGAGCCCAGAAACCAACCCACACATACATGGTCAATTAATTTGCAACAAAGGAGACAAGAATATACAATGGGGAAAGGACAGTGTCTTTAATAAATGGTGTGGGGGAAACTGGACTTTGCCACATATAAAAGAATGAAACTAGATCCTTATCTTATACCATACCCCATAATTAACTCAATCTGGATTAAAGACTTGAATGTAAGACCTGTAACCATGAAACTCCTAGAAGAAAACACAGGCAGAAAGCTCTTTGCCATGGATATTGGTGATGACTTCTTGGATTTGACACTAAAAACAAAGGTAACATAAAAAAAATAAACAACTGGGATTACATTAAACTAAAAAGCTTCTGCACAGCAAAGGAAACCATCAACAAAACGAAAAGACAACCTAGCAATGGGAAGAACATATTTGCAAACCATAAATCAGATAAGGGGTTAACATCAAAAATATACAAAGAACTCATACATGTCGACAACAAAAAAACCAACAACCCAATTGAAAAGTGGGCAAAAGATCTGAACAGAGATTTCTCCAAAGAAAATATATGGATGGCCAACAGGCATGTGAAAAGATGTTCAACATCATTAGCTATCGGGGAAATGCAAATCAAAACTACAACAAGATATCACCTCACTCTGGTCAGAATGGATATACTTAACAAGACAGGAAACAACAAGTGTTGGAGAGGATGTGGAGAGATGGGAACCCTCGTTCACTGCTGGTGGGAGCGCAAACTGGTGCGGCCACTATGGAAAGCAGTATGAAGTATCCTCAGAAAATTAAGAATAGATCTACCATATGATCCAGCTATTCCACTGCTGGGTATTTATCCAAACAACTTGAAAACGCAAAGGCATAAAGCTACACGCACCCCTGTGTTCATTGCAGCATTATTCACAATAGCCAGGACTTGGAAGCAACCTAGGTGCCCATCAAGGGACAAATGGATAAAGAAGATGTGGTATATATACACAATGGAATACTACTCAGCCATAAGAAATGATGAAATCTGGCCATTTGTGACAACATGGATGGACCTTGAGGGTATTATGCTAAGTGAAATAAGTCAGAGGGAGAAAGTCAAATACCATATGATCTCACTTATAAGTAGAAGACAAAAACAAGGACAAACAAACACATAGCAACAGAGATTGGATTGGTGGTTACCATAGGGGAAGGTGGGAGGGGGAAGTGCAAAAAGGGTGATTAGGCTCACATGTGTGGTGATGGACTATAATTAGTTTTTGGGTGATGAACTTGATGTAATGTACACAGAATTCAAAATATATTACGATGTACAATTGAAAGCTATATAATCTTATAATCCAATGTTATTGCAATAAAAAAATTTTAAAAATTAAGAAAAATAAAGCTCTTCAGCATGGATCTTGGTCATGATTTCTTGGATTTGACACCAAAAACAAAGGTAACATAAGCAAAAATAAACAAATGGGATTACGTTAAACTAAAAAGCTTCTGCAAAAGAAACCATCAACAAAATGAAAAGGCAATCTACCAAACGGGAGAACATATTTGCAAATCAAATATCTGATAATGGGCTAATCTCCAAAATATATAAAGAACCTATGCAACTCAATGGCAAAAAAAAAAAAAAAACAAACCCAATCTGACTAAAAATTGGGTAGAGGATCTGAATAGACATTTTTCCAAAGAAGACATAGACATGGTCAACAGGCACACAAAAAGATGCTCAACATCACTAATCATCAGGAAAATGCAAATCAAAACCATGGTGAGATATCACCTCACAGCTGTTAGAATGGCTATCATCAAAAAGACAAGAAATAACAAGTGTTGACGAGGATGTGGAGAAAAGGGAACCCTGTGCACTGTTGTTTGGAATTTAAATTGGTGCAGCCACTAAAGAAAAAGAGTAGGGAGGTTCCTCAAAAAATCAAACAGAGCTACCATATGATCCAGCAATTCCCCTTATGGGTATTTATTGGAAGGAAATGAAAACACTAACTTGAAGACATATGTGCACCTCCAAGTTCAATGCAGCATTATTTACAGTAGCCAAGACATGGAAACAACCTACGTGTTCATTGACAGATGAATGAATAAATAATGTGGTATATGCATATGTACATAACAGAATATTATTGGGCCATAAAAAAGAAAGGAATCTTGCCATTTGCGACATGTGTGGAACTTGAGGGCGTGATGCTGAGTGAAATACGTCAGACAGAGAAAGACAAATACTGTCTGATCTCACTTATATGTGGAATCTAAAAAAGAAAAGAAAAAATTGAACTCATAGAGTCAGAGAACAGATTGGTGGTTGCCAGGTAGGGGGTGAAATGGGTGAAGGTGGTCGAAACATACAAACTTCCAGTTCTAAAATAAATAAGCTCTAGGGATGGAACATACAGCGTGATGACTATAGTTAATAATACCATAGTGCATATTTGACAGCTGGTAACAGAGTAGATTGCAAAAGTTCTCATTACAAGAAAGAAAAAATTTGTAACTATGTGTCGTGATGGATGTTAACTGCACTTGTGGTGATCATTTAGCAATATATACAAATACCAAATCATTAGGTTGTACACCTGAAACTAATGTTATATGTCAATTATATTCCAATAAAATAAATAGAAATGTCTTAAAAATAGGACAAATAAATAAACTTACTTTGGGTTCGTGCCAATGATTCCTGTTTCTGTTCTCCTGCATTTTCTTGTGCGTAAAACTGTCCTTTTGGCCAATGAAGGATTTTGAACCAGCACTGTCTTCCTGGGGTGGGAGAAGTCTGGTTCCCACTCCTCTGGGGTTCCTTTGTGTGTTACATACATTGTGCATTAGACTCCCTTATTTTGTTGGAGCGTAGATTTTTTTTCCAGGCTAACGAGGGATCTGTACTTTCATCTTGTTGTTCAGTTGGATATCTTACGTTAGTATCTGTTTAGGGGGTATTTTGAATCGAATTGCTGCGGGTGATGTTTCTAGCTGACTCATTGCAGTTCTAACCACCCATCCCCTAACAGAGAACTGCCAATCAGTTCTGGATGATACTCTATTTCTAAACTCCAGGAGATCATTTATAGGACACATCGGTATATTATGTCCCACTAAGAAATCAACAACTGTGACATGGCCCTCGGGCACACTCTGAGTTCAGAGATACTAAAACGTGAAAACGTTTACATTTAGAATCGATGGTATATAGTGTATACACACACACCATTTTTTGTTTTTTTGTTATTTTGTTATTTTAGCATTCCTGAATGAGCAGAATACATGTATGGCACAAAATCCAATAAGTACCAAATGTGCAGATCCCACAGTCTTCCTCTTGCCCCATGACCACCCCACCTCCCGAGGGGCAGCCACTGCCACCAAGTTCTCGTATTAAGCAGATATTTTGTTTTTGTTGTTGTTGCTATTTATTTTAAGCCAGATTTATGGAGATGTATATTTAGTAAAATTTGCTCTTCCTAGTGTATAGTTTGATGAGTTTGGACAAAAGCACATGGTCCTTCATGCTTCTTTGTACCCGCCACGCCCCCAGGCCTTGGTAACCACTGATCTGTTTTCTGTCCCTGGCGTTCCGCCTGGTGCAAACGTCAGGTGCGTGGCGCTGTACGGCACACCACCTTTGCGTCCAGCCTCTTTCCCCTGCGTAATGCAGGTGGCGTTCATGTCATGTGTCTCAGTTCTTTCCTACGAGTAGTGACGTTTTCAAGTACAACTCTTTAGATTATCTCTTAACCTAAATGTCCCCAGCTGATTGGTGAAAATTGTGTTCTTTTTTCTGTTCCCATGCCCGCTCCAAAGTCCCACAGCCTGTGCCCTTGCCACTGCAGTGACTGCCACTCAGCCTCTGTGCTAAACTCTCTTGCATTTAGTTATACTTTCAAGTGCCCCCGCAGCAGGAAAAGTGTTACCTTTTGAACAGTGAGAAGCAAAGAGCGGCTTTTAAGGAAATGTTTTCTGCTTCCCTTCTAAGAATATTCATGATGTAATCTTGGGCCCAAGGTGGCCTCTGGGATATGATTTAGAAGGACCAGAATGAGGCTTTCACATAAAAGTATTTTCTCCAATTATGTTTCTCCCCCATCATTTTTTGTCTCTGCTTCTTCCTCTCCCCCTCTTTCTTTTTTCTCTCTCCCTCCCTCCCTCCTTCTCTGTCTCACTCTTCCTCCTGGTTATACGCATCTTCCCACCTGGGACAAATCAAAGAGGACACTGGTGCTTTTGGATTTGGATAACCTCAGAGTTTGTAAACATTTTTTTTCTGGATCAATTGCTGGCAATAAACACACACATCTACACAGAGTGTATTCAGTGGTGATAACGCTCTGAAGAAAAATAAATCGAGAAGGAAGATAGGAAACACCTGGGGGAAGGCAGTCAACACGCGCCTTACCAACAAGCCGGGCGGATACGTGTCCAAAGCAGATTCCAAGCAGATGGAAGACCAGGGGCCAAACCCCGAGGCCGGACCTCCCTGATGTGCTTCTTTCCACTTCACTTTGTTGATTCTTCTGGAAGTTTCTGACAACAATAACTGTAAATCCTGCATATTTTTGGATTAAAACTAAAAGCCTAACAATAGAAATAGCAAAGGTCACAGAAGCCCTACGTTTTGTCTTCACTGGAGCTGCCGTAGTCCTGGGGAAGATGACCTGGTCACGCTCCTTTGACAGCAGCTCTGACCACTAATCACAATGCTCTGATTGCAGCCTCTCGGGCTGCTCCGCGGGACGGCCAGCTCCGATCCCACTTTATTTTTAGTTGGACCAAGGTTATAATGGACACACATACACACACACATTGTACTTTGCGAATGACCCACAAACCCTCAAATCAAAAAGTCAACTGGAAAGAATGTCTGTGGGTGTGCTATTGCAAAATAGAATAAAATGTTTTCAGGATTTATGGCTTTTTAGAAAAACAGTCTATGATATACTTTCCATTTTTCTCTCATTTCTTGCTGTTGTTTTTCTGAAATCTTCTCCCACTCCTCCTGACTTTCCTCCACCATCGTTGATAACTCTGCTAGTGAGGTGGAGAGATCTTCAGCGGAGCCTGCAGTTTCACTGTGAGTTACTTTGTATGAGCGGTGAATGAGTAATAACTCATCCAGTCTCAGTGGTGTACACGCACCATCAAATAAGGTGTGCTCAATGCGTGGTTCTGTCCTGTATTTGCTAAATGCCCTACAAACAGAATGCCAAGACGGGTTGTAGGAAGCTTCGAGATCAGAGTGAGGATGGAAGGCCAAGATGGCAGGTAGACAGGGACAAAGAATGGAAGAGTTTACAAGTAGCCAATAATTATTCTTTACCTCCACTCTTTGTTTGGCTTAAAACAACAGAAATTTGTTGTCTCCTGGTTCTGGATGCCAGAGATCTGGGATCTGGGTGTCAGCAGGGCCATGCTTCCTCTTCGTGCCTCTTCCACCTTCCGGTGGTTTGCGGGCAATCTTTAGTGCTCCTTGGCTTGTAGCTGCATCTTTGGGGCTCTGCCTCAGTCATCTTCCCTGTGTCTCTGTCTTCACATGGCATCTTCTTATAAGGACACCAGTCTTATGGGATTAGGGGCCCGCCCTACTGTTATGACCTCATTAACCTAACTAATGACGTCTCCAGTGACCCTATTTCCAAATCAGGTCACATTCTGAGAGACTGGGAGTTAGGATTCAACATACCTTTTTGATGGACACAATTCAACCCATAACATCACTAATTCACTTTTTAGGAACTGAGAATATTGCTTGAACTTTCATGGCATGGAGTAATGCATCTGAGAAATATCTCCTTTATTAAATCATGTATTTATCTCTCCATTACTAGCCCCTGAGAACATCTGATAAGTGCTTGTAGAAATGCTTAAAAATGTGTGTGAAGCAACTACGAAAGAGATATCTTCTCAAATCCCAATTGCATGAAGAACCATAGAGATCCATTCAGAGGTTTAAAAATTAAAAAAATTAAAAGTTAAGAAAAAATAGGAAAAAATTGTCAGTAGCACATGGAATAATAGAAATGTTGCCATGGGAACACTGAGGGATTAACCTTCTCCTCTCTTTTGACCACAGCAGCTGACTCCGTCTTCAGAGTAAGTTACCCTGACATCACATACTGCTCCCCTAACTCTCCGCTTCCTTCTGACATCAAAAACGGCAGGAACATCAAAAAGTGCAAAAAGGAGGAAGAGAGAATCTTGAAGAACAAGGGGGAAATAACTCGACTTTATCAATTATTTCTCATATGCTTAATAAAGTATAAACTGGATTCAAACTGAGAACACATTTTATAATATTCTGCTATTCCAAACTCTAAGTCAACAGAATTGGCTCTAAATCCATTTAAGTCTTTAGAATACCTTGAGAAACTTCTTAAGTTATTTTATCAACCTATCTTTCTGCACTTACTGTATTTATTTATGCTTTCTCCTAGCTGATGGCAATTTTTCAACAATGGCGTATGTGGGATCCCTGGAAACTGGAAATAGACATAAAGCGGTTCACGTCAAGGCTTATTATCTAACACTGGGTAAAAGTTTCAGGAGATAAATAAAATTTTAAAAGAAGAAATGAAATAGAAAATAATGAAAAAAATAATTTCTTTACAAGCAATTGCAGAAAAGGTCAAAATCATAAATTAAAAAAAAGGAAAGAGTGAAAATTTATAATGCGCACAATCTCACTATCCAGGTAAGTTAGGTATTAAGACCCAGCAAATGTATTTGTAAGTTTTTAATATGAATGTGTGTGTATGTTAACAACAATAGATTCATTATTGTTTTGAGGTATCTTTTTTCAAATAATAAGCATTCTATATTTTTCATGTCAATAAATACATATCTACATTATCACTCTCACTACATGAATATTATTCCATTGTATGTGTTACATAATCATGTGTCTTTTTAAAAATAAAAGATATTATACAGCAGAGCTGGGCATGTGTAAATAATACTTTATGTGAAGGAGAGAAAGAGTATTGATAAGCATGCTCCAAAGGACAAGATAAAGGAGAAACATCACAGAATTCCAAGTGTAAGATTAATTTGCATAGAAGACTCATTTACGCAGTCTGCAAATACAGTTGAAATTCAAGGTCACAGGGTCTCCATGTCATGGATGGTGCAAAGGCCACAGGGAGGCTGTCTGGAGTCATAATTTGCAAAACACCTTCCTTCCATGCTTATCTATGTTTAAAACAGTCCAATGTGTCGTTTTCAGCTGAAACTAGAAAAAAAAGGGATATTAGAGGTGACAGTATTTTGGTGTTTTCTCAAGTATCTGACAACTAACAGATTCAACTCGTTTCAAATATTTACCTTATGCACAGTGCTTGACCCCACATTGCTATAGTCTTCACTGATGACAAATTATGGTGATTTCGTACTCCCTCAACTCTTGCTCTCCAAACTTTAGCCATCTGAACTCAGTACCTGGAAAGATGAGAAACAATTTTTGGATAAATTTCTGGCAGTCGAAGAGTTGCTGCTTGCTCATCAAAATTTAGGGACCAAATTGACTCAGCTAACACTGCCTCCCTTGCTATCCAAGCTCGTTAGTTGAGCATTTGATTGGAACCAGGAACTGAACATATTGGTTGAAGTTGGATACGTTCATCAGCTCCCAGAAACGCACATTCACCGGAGGAGGAAGGTTGGAGCAAAACAGTGTAGACCTAAGAAAGTTCAGTAGATCTCTTTGTTCAATTGTCATTAGGCAATGAATTATAAATTAGTGAGATCTATCTCTCTGCAAGAGAGCTGAGAAATGACTGGGAGAGTGCGAATGAGGAAGAAACTGTGTGGAGCAGAGAAACTTCAATACCATATTCAGCTAATAAAACCTCTTCCAATTACTCTTTAATGAAACAAATTTAGAATTTCCTTTCCTTCCTCCCCCTATCTCTCTCGTGTTCTCTTTTTGTTTGTTTATTTGTTTGATAATCTGTGACAGTTCTCATCATTGTCTCTGCATATTATTATCTGAATGCTTAAATCAACCAGAGGCATAAATGCAAACAAGGCAACTAATGAAACCAGAATTTGCTTCATAAACAGGGAAACATCTGGAAGACTTTGGGTATTATTTTGCTTCTTCAGCTGGGGGTTTGTTTGCCCTTTGCTTCTGATCTGCTCCTGGATTTTCACATATGAGACAAAAATACTTTGACTAAAGCAATGTTTCTCAACTTGCCGGATCATGGGCATCGCCTGGGGACAGCTTGTTAAATGCACAGACCCAGGCATCATTGAATCAGAATTTCTAGGGGAATTGGCTTGGAAACGTGTGTTTTTAACAGAGATCCCAGATGATTCTCATGATTAGCCGAGTTCAGGGTTCACTGGACTAAGACATGGACTTTTGTGACATGATCTGTCTGTCCATGAGTCTGTCCATGAGTCAACGGCACAGAGCCCCCAGTGTGTTCAAAGGATGAACAGCTCACGTGATTCGCTTGAGGACCTGAGACATTTATTAACATCCTAATCCTTAGCCCGTTTGCCTAAATCCATCATCATTGCCTGTCCAGATTCTTACATGAGTTCCTGGATTTCTTCCTCCCACAAAACAAAACAACACAACAAACAAGCCAGCAAACCCTGCTCCCACCTCTGGCTTTCTCATCCCAGAAAATGGCACCACCATCCATTGCAGAATCTCGTGGCAAAAAGCTTGGAGTCTTTGTCTCCTTTCTACCCTCCCTACCTGCATCCAATCCATAAGCAAATTCTCTGGAGCCTAACTTCAAAATATATCCGAAATCTGAGCATTTCTCCCTCTCTTCATTGCTGCCACACTGGTCCTAGCCACGTCGGATGTTGCCTCAAATACTGCCGTGAATTCCCTGTTTTTCCTGCTTTCACTCTGGGTACCAGCTGGTGACCATTCTCCATAAAATAACCAGGTTGAAATGAAATTCTGAAATGTCAGTCGTGGTATCATTCTCCTTCCAGTGGTTTCCACTCACTTAGAATAAAATGGAATCTCCTTTCACTGGTCTCCTAGGCCCTGTACTATCTGGCTGTGCCTGCTTCTCTACCTTCATTCCCCACCGCTCCCCACTCCCTATTCTCTCTGCTCCAGCCACACTCTTCTTACTGGGGACATCACACCCAATGTCCCCTCTGCCTGCCACCCTGCTCCCTGCAATCTCTGTGGCACCGGCACCCTCTCTTTAGGTCTTTGCTCACCAGTCTCCTTCTCAGAAAGTCCTGCCATCTAACTAGACTAAGCGTAAGTCCTACTTAGCTCAGGGACAGTCCCCATTTGTGCTTCTTGTCCTGGCATCCTGTTTGATTTAGCATTTGTCCTAGATTTTTTATTTTTTAACCAAGTATTCTTAATAGTAGACACAAGAGTTTATCTAGGATATATCTGGTTAGCATCGTTTTGTTCTTCCAGCTTTTGCCATGGGCTGGTCTGTCTGGTAACCTGTGAGACTCGTGTGCTGTGGAGAGAGGTCTCACTGTAACCTGTAATTATCTGAAAGACCCCCAGAGATTACTCTCTTTTTCAGCCCTTTTCAAGAAGAAGCTACCTAACCCCTCCATTCCAAGCGTGGATGCAGGGGCTGACTGATGAAGCCAAGTGTGGCCGGCAACCGCCTTCTAGTTATTGGGGGGTGGCGGGAGAAGTCTCAGTGCTGCTGCCCCTGGCCAGCGCTTGGCCAGCTGTGTCACGGCCTGTGTCACAGCCTGCAAGATGCGCAAGGCCGCCAGGCCACTGGTCAGCAGAATAAGCAAAGAGTGGGAAGTTCTACTCCAGGTCTACGTGCACATGTGTGAGCAACGGAAGCTGAGCAGTCCTCCACGGATCCGGCAGAGAAAGACTGACCGCTCCTGCTCGAGCAGCTGCATCATCTGTCATATGACGTCAAACTTCAGCTATGCACGCACTGTGCTGTTTGGCAATGCATTTTAATTTTTCAGTAAATCCTTTCAGCAGCAGTAAGCTCCAAAAACAAGTTCACACATCTGAAAATGGCTGTTTCATGAAAAATTAAGTACTGTATTTCCATTTCTCACAAAAGTTGACAATGAACGTACAGCTTACACAAAATGTCCACATTTCTCATCATCAAAGTTCAGTGATACCAAGGACCATGTGACACCAGAAGACACAGATCGGTGTCTACTTCCAAATATCGGTAGCTGTTTTAAGAGGACTGAGATTGAGAATTATGTGTATTCCCAACCTTTTCCAAGCACATTGCTGCCCCACAGGCTTCTTAACTTAGTGAAAACAGTGTTTTTACCATGACCCTCTGTGGGGGGCAGAATGAGGCACACCCCCAAAAAGATGTCCACGTCCTAGCCCCTGAGACATGTGACTGTGTTCCCTTACCCAGTGGACGGGACCTTGCGGGGGTTCTAGGCAGTGCTGCCATGAACATCTTCGCCGCAAATATTTTCGCTGCATAACTAATTGGCTGCAAGGCAATTTTGCTGTGAAAGATAAAATAACAAAAAATAAAAGAGGGACGTTAAAACAAACCACAACATTAATAAGTCTTTAGTAGCTGCTTCTTTTACATATTTCCCACGGCTTGGTAAGCTCTGGGTTCCGAGGGTGGGAGGGCCTGAGCTCAGGGAAGGATGTGCAGCTGGCATGGATTCATTCGCGAGGGCCGCAGGCAGCCTGGCTGTGCTCACACATCACGCACTTCCAGGAAGTGTCGGCACCGTGTTTTCTTCAGCTCCATATACATAGCCGTTACCTCTGCTAACGTGTTAAGACCAGCACGTCTACTCATTACTGTATAGACCGTGAGGGCTGAGATTTACATCATATAAAAACGGGAGAACCACGAGAACTTCGTCAATGGTGAAGAAATGAAAACAAACTGACAACCAGTTATTTTTTTTTTTAAAGATTTTATTTTTTTCCTTTTTCTCCCCAAAGCCCCCGAGGACATAGCTGTATATTCTCCATTGTGGGTCCTTCTAGTTGTGGCATGTGGGACGCTGCCTCAGCGTGTTTTGATGAGCAGTGCCATGTCCGCTCCCAGGATTCGAACCAACGAAACACTGGGCTGCCTGCAGCAGAGCGCGTGAACTTAACCACTCGGCCACGGGGCCAGCCCCAGACAACCAGTTATTTTACCTTTTATGGCAAAATTGCCTTACAGCCAATTATTTATGCAGTGAAAATGCTTGCAGCAAACAAGCTTGTGGCAGAGATGTTTACAGCAAAACTACCAGACGTGACTTTGCAGATGTTATTAAGGGTTTGGATCCTGAGATGAGGAGATTATCCTGAATTAGCTCGGTGGGCCCAAGGTCATCACAAGGGTCCTCTAAGAGGGCGGCAGGAGGCTGAGACTTAGAGAAGGAGATCTGATGATGGAAGTAGGAGTAAGCATCAGAGAGAGATGTGAAGATGCTACCTTACCGACTTTGAAGATGCAGGAAGGGGCCACAAGCCAAGGAATGCAGGCGCCCTGAGAAGCTGGAAAAGGTAAGGGAACTGATTCTACCCTGGAGCCTCCAGAAGGAGCACAGCTGTGACGACAGTTTAATTTCAGCCTGCTGAGACTTCTGCCCTCCAGAGCCGTAAGGTAATAGATTTGTTTTGCTCTAAGCTATTAAGTTGCGGTAATTTGTTAACAGCAGCAGTAGAAAGCTAATTTGCACTCCAACCAAAATTTGTATTCATATTATCATTGCAAAAATAAATATCATCTTCCATGTGGAAGTTTTAAAGTTACTTCCAGTAGTATTCGCAGCAATGACAGATGTTTCACCTTACACAGAATGCACATTAAAAAAGCTTTACTTGGTTGCCATGAGTTGGATGAAATAAGCTGTTATCGGACTTGACGAGCTGATCTTCTGTCTGAAGTATCTGACAACACCGTGTACCTGTGCGCTCAGCCCTTCTGCTAACAGAGCCAGCCAGGGAGTCAGGTTAAAACACTTGCACGTTTCTGCAACAAAGGAACAACCGAGTTGAAAATATCTTTTACTTAACAGGAGAGAAACTTTTTTTTCTCAGTTAAAAATTTGATCATATATAGATAAGAGATATTTGAAGATTTCAACAATTTCAAATTAATTAACCGTAAAATGCAAATTTGGAGAAGATTGCAGTCTCTGTGTGAATTAAGAAAATAAGACCGCTTAAAGAACAATCTTTAGAAAACTACTAGTGACACAGAAATAGAGATATATATGTCTAGGATTAAAGTAAATAAACATATTTCTGAGAATAATTGTTTTATTAAGTTCAGACAACCAATAAAAAGACTTCTAGATTTTGACTTTATATGGATATGTGTTATTTTAATTTTTCAAGACAGAATTTGACTTTTAAAAATTGCTAGAAAAATAAATATTTCCAAAATTATACAATTTTACTTACTGTTAACACTCCATTTCACCCTCAAAACTGTCTTGGTCTTGGGGCCGGCCCCGAGGCCGAGTGGTTCAGTTCACGCGCTCCACTTCTGCAGTCTGGGTTTGGCCGGTTCGGATCCTGGGTGCGGACATGGCACCGCTCGTCAGGCGTCCCACATAGCGCACCCAGAGGCACTCACGACTAGGATATACAACTACGTACTGGGGGGCTTCGGGGAGAAGGAAAATAAAAAAGAAGATTGGCAACGGTTGTTAGCCCAGGTGCAATCTTTAAAAAAAAGAAAAAAAACTGTCTGGTCTCCACAATAGTTACAATGGTCACCATCGTCTCACCTAAAGTGGCCCTCAGCGCACCAGTCACTGGTATCCCTTACTCTACTTTGCTTTCTTTTTAGCGCTTATCACACACCTGAAATTGTCTAACTCACTTGCAAGCGTCAGTGTTCATGGTCTGCCTCCCCTGCCCACGTCAGAGTGCAGGCTCCGTGAGAGCGCGGCTGTATCTTGAGCACGGGGCAAGAACTCAGGCGTGTAGCATCAGTGAATGTGCCTCTCTCTGGCCTCCCTGCCTCTGCTTCCTCACTCCTCAAACCCACCCTCCCCTCGTGGCACGCTGGCACTTAGGATACCAGCCCTAAGGAGGCCCTCCTAGCCAGAGTGAGCCGCCCTCCATCCTGTCAGGCACCGAGTCCTGGGCCTGCCTGTTGCTGACTTCTCTGTTTAACACGCCTCTGTGAAGGCCCTCGGCCCCTCAGCGTAAGATCCAGGCTCTGCAGTGCAGCATCTGAGGCTGTACATTGTCTTGTCTGTGCCACCTCGGCAGCCTCCTCTCTCACCACTTGACTGCCTCATATCTTAAGTGCTTTCTTGTAGAAAGTATGTAGTTGGGTTTTGCTTTTTTTTAACCAATCTGACAGTCTGTCTTTTTTAAAAAAACAACTTTATTGAGATATAATTCACATTTCAAATAATTTACTCAAAGTATGTAAGTCAATGGGTTTTATTATATTTACAGAGTTGTGCAAACATCACCAGAGCTCCATTTTAGAACATTTTTATCACCCCAGAAAATAGCCTGTCCCCACGAGCAGTCACTCCCCATTCTCCCCCGACACCAGCCCTGTGCAGACACTAATCAACTGCCTGTCTTTATATTTGCTTATTCTGGAAGTTTCTCATAAATGGCATCATACCATATGTGGTCTTTTGTGACTGGCTCCTTTCACTCAGCATAATGTTTTCACGGTCCATCTATGTCACAACGTGTATCAATACTTCTTTCCTTTTTGCTGTGGAATAATTTCCCACTGTATGGATATGTCGTATTTTGTTTATTCACTCTTCAGTTGATGGACGTTGGGATCGTTTCCACTTTTGGGCTATTATGAATAATGTTGCTATAGACATTTGTGCACAAGTTTTTAAGTGGACAAATGTTTTCATTTTCTTGGGTATACACCTAGAATTGGAATTGTTGGCTCATATGGTAACTGTGTGTTTGATATTTCGAGGCACTTCCAAATGTTTGTCAAAATGGCTATGCCATTTTACACTCCTACGGCAACGTATCAGGGTTCCAATTTCTCCACATGCTTGCCAATGCTTGCTGTTGTCTGTTCTTTTGATTATAGCCTTCCTATTGGCTATAATCTACCATTGTCATATTTGTTTCTGTGTGTCCCATCCATTCTTTGTTTCCCAAAAACTCTTTTCCTGGCTTCTTGTGGATTAATTGAATATTATTTTTTAGACTTCTGTTTTATCCACCATTGCCTCATAAGTTGTAGCTATTTTTTTAATGGTTGCTCTAAGGTTTGCAGTTTACATTTTTAATGCATTGCTGTCTACCTTCAAAAATATTATAGCACTTCAAGCACAGTATAAGAACCCCACAACTATGTATTTCTAGTTCCAACTTCCCACCCTGCATGCAAGTTTTGTTATGCATTTGATTTCTACAGATGTTCTAAATACCACAGTGCATTGGTACTATTTTTGCTTTAGACACTCAATTATCTCATACACGGGTTAAATAAGAATAAATATCTTTTATATTTGCCCTCACTTTCAAATCATTTTCACACTCTTCTTTTCTTTGTTTGGATCCACGTTTCTATATGGTATCATACAGATTCCACCACTGACCCTGGAAGCCACTGCCCCTCGACAGTGATTATTTGGGTTTCAGTAATGAGAGGCGAGTCTAGCAGCCACTGTTGGCAGCCTGCCGTCATCCCCTGCCTCCTTTCACTGCAAGCCTGCCCAGCTCCTTACTGCCAGCACTTGTACCTCTGTGCCTGAAGGAGCCTTCGACCAGTGACTGAAGAATATTTCTATCAGTCAGGGTTCTCCAGAGTAACAGAGCCAGTCGGGTGTGTGTGTGTGTGTGTGTGTGTGTGTAGAGACAGAGAGAGAAACTGAGAGAGAGAGACTGAGAAAAAGGTCTATTTTAAGACATTGGTTGGCATGATGGTAGGGCTGGCAAGTGTGAAATTTGCAGGGCAGGCCCATAGGTTGGAGATCCAGGGGAGAGTCGATGCTGCGATGTGGGTCCAAAGGCTGTCTGCTGGCAGTCTTTTTCTCTTCAGGCCTTCAACTAATAGGATGAAGCCCACTATATTTTGGAGGGTAATCTGCTTTATTGAAAGTCTATGACTTAAGTGTTAATGTCATCTAAAAAAACACCTTCACAGCAACCGTTAGGCTTGTGTTTGACTCAACATGTGGGCACCTTTGCCTTGCCAAGTTGACACATGAAATGAACCATCACAGCACTGATGTTTGAGCTCGCTCACCCTTCTGGTGTGAAACTCTGAGAGTTGGGTGGTCCCGTTTCCCAGAGTTCCGTGTGGGGAGTGAGGTCCCGTTGCCCACAGCGTTGACTTGCTTGTTAAGGCAGCATGTGTCGGTTTCTTTCCGCTCGCTATCTTACCTACCCTCACTTTCACCACTATCTCCTGGAGTCACTTTCAAAATAAACTCTTTGCAATTGAATTCTTGTCTCTCAGCTTGCTTCTAAGAAAATTCTAAGTGTGGATCACAGCATCACCACAGGACCACATACAATCAGGAATTTCCCCTAAAAAAGAAAAAGAAAGTTTTGGATGCTGGACAATCAAAAAATATTTTTCTCCTACAGCACAGGTACAATACAGACATTTTATCTCTATTAAACTTTCCTTTCTGAAGCCATCACAATAGTTTTTGGATAGATCACTAATGGAAATGCAGTATTTTTAAAGTTAGAGAAGTATTTTTTTAATCTAAATCATAATGATAAATGATAAATCTTGAAGACAAAATTATTATTAAGAGAATAACAATTCCTCACCTATTGTTAAGGGAATTTAAAAATTGTGAAAAGAATGTAGACAACTTTATGGACAGCTTAAAAGTATTGTAAAGGAACATCAAATTTTGCGCCAAGGAGCTAAACTCAAGACAGTGTAGTATGAAGATGTTCAGGGTGGAGGTTTTGTCTATATCCGTAGTATATTTCATTTAGTAGGCAAAGTAGATCACGTAATTGTGTCATGTGAGTGTTTTGGTATTGCCGATAAGTGATTTTTTTCCCTAGAACTTACAAGGAAGTTGTCTACTCTTTAACTCTCAAGTATTTTATGAAGTTGATTTATGTAAAATGCAAAATTTGTGCAAAAACAACTACTATTACGTGTCTAACAATTAAGGGCATCCTGCTTTTGATATAACTGTTTTCTGTGAAAGTGTTTCATTTTCTTGTAGCCTGCTTTGAAATCTTTGATAGCCTTTTCGAGGTCACAGATTATACTTCAACATTCGAAAGGAAATTTGTAAATCTTTACATTGAGATAAGATAATTATATAAGTAAGAAGGGCTATACAGACTATTAATTTTACATTTAAAAGGCATATTAGACAATATGAAGAATGATGGGCTGGAAATACAAATTGTATTTCTAGAAAAATGCTGAAATGTGCCATGTCTGAAGTAGCATTATTAACGACTGAACCTCCAGTGACATCTGTCCTGGGGACAGCCCAACAAAAAGAAGGCTTGAAAACAGGGATACGTGTCAGAGCGTTTCAGAAAGCCCTGATTTTTATTCAAAACACGGATCTCATCACTCTACTCTCTGGTCTCATTGTTTTTAGATTTATCTGCACTCCTATCTCCAATGTCCCTCTCATTGAAAAAATTCTCTCACTCTTGATTTATAGTTAATGATTAACTGGCCAAGATTTACTGACAGAGCTTCAGTCTGAATATCACTGCTACTGGATATAATTGCTACACACTTGCCGTGATACATTATTTAGTTTGAAACAAGATTTTTAATATGACAATAGTCTTATCTCCTAAACTGCAGAGCCACGATTTATAATTCTAAAACCTTCCTTTATACAAATGCCAGTGTTTATATTCAAACTTTTGACTTTTGGATGAAGTATATGGATAGCCTCTCTGTTACTGATTCAGATCTTTAAGAAGAAACTCTGTAAAGCAGATGAAACAATTAATCTTAGGAATCACCTCCTCCTTGTTTAGAAATAGCCATGGGGTTTTGCTCACTTGGTCGTCTCTGACTGAGTTTTGGTAATAAATGGGTTTTCAGCACATGACTGTTCAGATGAGCGTGAATTCTCAGTACATTTGAGAGCCAGTAAGCACCCTCTGTAAAGAAACCAACAGCAGACTTGAAGTTAGCTGGCACCGCAAGGAGACCTCAAATGACCACCGCCCGCAAGGGCAACTTTCGGCTGGACGAAGTGATTTGCGGGGGTCCTTGCTAAACCCAGTCGCTGTAACCAGGAGGATTTTCCATCAGTGTGATGTCATCATGTAATAAATAAATACTAACATTTTGGAAAATGATCTTGATTTGATGAGGCTGTAAACAGCAGCTGTTAAGAGCAAGGGCATTCGTAATCAGGCAGACGTGACGTTTACACCCCAACTAACCACCTAACTAAATAAGGAATGACTGTGCTGCCCTGCTCCAGCCTCTCTGAGTCTCAGTCCTCTCTTCTGGAAACAGGAAGAACAGTCTCCCTCCGCAGAGGGCCGAGTGAGCCTTCAGTGAGATGCTCCACGAGCTGGCTCAGTTCAGCGCCCGCCAGGTAGCACTTCTTAAACAAGCCCCAAAGCGGGCAGCCTGACCATGTCGCCATAATAATTTGCATAAACAACTCTTTTCACTGCTTTCCTTCACTTTGCTTGCTGTCGGATCTTGACATATTGTGGTTGTTCCCCGCCCTGGGACTCCAAAGACCATCAAAACCCCCAGTACTACTCTTATCCATGTGATCGTTTTTGTTGGAGAAAAGACATTTTAAAAATTCTCACCTCGCTGGTTTCTAAGGTGAGTGTGCATGTGCAGGGGATAACAAAGATACTCCATTTGGACGAAAAACAAAATATTAGTTTCTATAGCAATTTTTTCCCTTTGTCTTTCATTTTTGTGTTAGTGCAGTGGGCATTATAGAATTTACGATAAACATAGCACGTACCAGAGAGGTGTGCTGTTCTGAGCGTTCAGCCACAGGTTTTGGAAGCCATTGCTCTAGAACTGGGGTTGGCAAACTCCAGCCCAAGGGCCAAATGCGGCTCATGGCTTATTTCTATAAAGTTTTATGGGAATGTAGCCATACCCATTTGTTTACGTATTTTCAGTGGCTGCTTTTGTGTTACAGTGTAGAGTTGACTAGTTGTAACAGTGGCTAGATGGCCTGCAAAGACTAAAACATTTACTGCCACTTTAGAGACAGAGTTTGCCAATCCCTGGTCTAGAGGATGGTTTTTATAGGAGGAGGAACACAACCCACACTGCAACCTGGTTTTTACACCTTTTCACACCAGTGCTGTCCACTAGCCAACTCAGAAGCGGGGTGATGTTTCCCAGCCGCTTACTGCTCAGAAATTGGTCCATGGATCAGCAGCATCAGCATCATCTGGGAACCTGTTTGAAATGCAGATTCTTGGGTCCCACCTTGGACCTTTCAGAATCTGCCTTTGAACAAGACCCACGGGAGATCTATGTGAATATTAAAAGTCTGAGAAACAGCAGCGTCCCCTATATAACTCTCAGGTCACACATTAGTGGAATGCGTGGAGCTGCTAAAGTACCTTAAGAGGATATTAGTTTTAGACTTCTCATTGTACATGTATTTGCTTCTTGCATTGCCCCGATGAACTAATTTGCCATATATAGAGACCCACAGGGCTGGCATGATCTGGCTCTCCTCCAGTTACTAGTTATATATGGAAAGGCTAAGTCAACTCTTAGACACTTTTGGGCCTCTCTCTCATTAAAAGAAAAAAAAAAGTATCTTGTTTTTGGAGGTTAAACTTTAGTGAAGTGTTCATTGGTGTGGATCAATGTGTTCAGTATTGACCTCAGATTTTGTTGTCCATAGTGTTGTAGTTTTCCTAAAAAAAATGTATGACAGTTCTAGAAGAAGGTTAAAGACGTTTTCCCCACCCCTCCACCTTACAAAGAAGAAATGAGTGAGGGTTTCAGTGCAGGAGAGGGGTGCCGGGCAGAACGTGCCTCTTAAAATCACCGGGCCGGGCACCTGGGCCTGCGGGCCGGAAGGCCCATGGGATCAGGCCTGTGGTGCACTCGGGGTTGGAGGCGTCTGACGCCTGCCTTCCTTGAGGTCCTGTCCCGGGGTTTTCAGGCTTCCTAATGAACTATTAATGAGCTGGGTGTAATTTATTGAATAGGGCAAGGTAAACTTGCTGTGCCTGGAGTTGAGTTATGTTTCCTGAAGGGGAAAGAAAAGTTATGAAATAAATCATCCCCTCTTTAATTAGCAGCTTTGGCTAGCCTACTCGAAATGACTGAGCAAAATGTGAAAATAAGCCAGCAGTTGAGTCAGAAGGCCAAACACAGCTCTCCTTTGCCGCTCAACCAGAGATTTACGCCGTTTGGGCGAACGCGTGGGGATGGGAGTCAGTCACCTGAACCGCGGCGAGGAAGCGTTCTTCTGCACGGCTCTGGGCAACCCTCAAACATGGTCCTTTCCCTCTCGATTCCAGTGTCATTCCACAATGAAAAAAGCCAGAGAACGCTGGAGAGAGGGGGGGAACTAATTAGCCATCTTCCAACATGCTGTATTTGCCTTCCTGCCCACTTCTCTGTGCCAGCGGGTTTTCCTGTACGCATCAGTTTCTTTCTCAACACAGAATGCCTGTTCTCTGACTTAACAGCACACGCTATTTGCCATAGTGGCGTGTATGGCCCGTACATTGAAAACACATGTCACTTCAGTTCAGGTCAGCAGTCACTGGGGCCTCCTAGAACGTGCCAGGGCTGAGCAAGAGGCACGTGAGAAGGAATCTGTGAGGCGGGAGATCACAGAGGGTATTCAAGGAGAAGAAGAACCTCTGAGTTCATGAGAAAAAAACGGAATCGATGATGGAGAAATCTTGACTGACTTACCATCCTAGTTAGAGTACACTTACATCAATTTCTTCGTTTCACAGCACAGATCGTGCTCAAAGACTCAGAAGAATGCTGGCCCATTGCCCTCCCCCAGGACACCCCACCCAAAGGCTGCACAGGTGAAATGTATGTGTCCTTCCTCCTAATACTTCTCAGTGGAGCCAATGCTGTTTTTCCCCGTGAGAGCCCACTCACACCTCAAGACTCGAAGTTTCAAGTTGAACCTGGCCCTCCCAGGGTTGGAGTCCACCTTGAAGAAGAACGACTTAAGCTTTGTGTACATGGCTCGGGGAAACATTTTGATGAGCTAAATGTGAACGAATCAAAAACACATGGGTCACGTTTTCTTGAACACACATGTGATTTTAACAGAAACGAATTTGTCTCCAAGCCTTTTGTTCTCCTGAAATTTCCGTCTGGACTCCAAACCCCACCGTGACACCTCGGCCGGTGGTGTGGATTTTCTAACCCTGCCCTCTTCCCGGCCTCCTGTGTGAAGAGCTCTGAGAGGCCACGCTGAGCTTCTCAGTCATCCTTTTCCCCAAATGACTGCCTCCCTCACACCAGGATTTCCATGCTTTCTTGGGAAGGGCCCATTCCCCTAACCCAGGCCTTGAAGGATAAAATTACCCCCACACCCCCTCGTTTTAGAAAAAAGGAAAAAAAAAGGATCTGAGAAATTTTCTCCCGCTGCAGCGCTCTTATGAAAAAAATTTGTAGCTCGTGTTTTCTTTTTACTTCAATCTGATTCACCTTTGTCAGCTAATACTTCGCATTCATGAAATTCGAACCGTGATGTTCCAGTCTCTTCTCCCTGCCTTGGTGGGAGGACAGACGCAGCGCTGGGCGGTCAGCGCTGCCCACCTGCCGCGGGGAAGCCCAGGCCGGCCGAGCGCTGCTGTGAGCAGGAACAGACCGCTCGTAAACGGCCCGGCCATTACCCTTTATGCGTGCTTGTTCTAGTAGGTGTCGCAGATTCCTGCCTCCTAATAAGGAGAGGAAGCAGAAAAACACATAAATTCTCTCGAGGGAGTCAGACAGCCTGAAGCCACGGTCGACAGCTGCAAACGTTACCATGAGCACAAAAGCAAAACAAGGTTTAAAAAAGTGATACATTGCCAGGCATTTTGGCAAGATTTCCTTGGATCCAGACTGTGTTTTGCACTGTTTCAGTTGAAAAGAAGAGCAGCGCTCCTGCCCGCCACATGTGATGGAATTTGGAGATTAAATAAATAATGGCATTAATGATCTAAAGGGTTTACTGAGTGCATCGCAATATTTGCCTTATTACCGCAGATTTGTTTGTTTGTTTAGCTGTTTATTTTAATTGTGTCTTTTCCTTTTTTTAAGTGTCAGCAGTTCACGTTTTGGCACCAGATGGAGGCTTTCTTTTGGTGAAATGCCACCGTGTCATTCAGCCGAGCTTTGAGCCTTTGAATGTTCGCGCAGGTAAGGTTCTTTCCTCTCCCTCCCTCCGCCCCTCCTTCCTCTCTTTCCTTTTTTCTCCCTCTCCACATTCTACTTTCCCTGAGATGCTCTGGAGATTGGTTAGAGATGTGCTCACTTATTTATGGAGACTGCAAAGGGAACACTCTGGTGCCTGTTTAAAAGGCCTGAGTCTACCCTGCGAGAGATGACAGGTTTACGAAGAAAATGGTTTGGTCAGAGTTCAGGGTGGACCTAAAAGTCCAGGGCAGCAGGCATGAATGTCTTGTGTCTTTTGATTTGTTCCAAATTTGCTTCTTAATGTCTCTAAGACCAAGTGTTTCTATGAGCTACGGTCAGTTTTTCCACAAAGAATGTGTTCCAAACTTCATTTCACAACTATTCCATTTTATCTAGTCTTGCTTATGTTGACTTTGAGAAGTTACTTTAGAGAAGAATGTGTGATTCTGATTTTTTTTTAAAGTTGTTTGTTTCATCTAGTTTGCACAAACCCATGCTGGGACACTGTATTCCCGGAGGGGCCCTTATTTGCCTCAGCAGCAGAAGCCCGAAGCGTTGTCTCTTTCAATAACCAGGAACGGCTCGCCTCCATCACTTCCCCATCTCTCTATATATACTGTCAACGCCTGTACTGAAATGCAGGACAGATAAAATTTCCTTTTACCTCCTTCTAGAGACCTACTTCCATTTTTCAACGAGCCACTTAGCCCAGGAAGACAGGAAGTCAGGCCTGCACTCAGTTTTCTAGTATCCAGCCAGACATTTTTCTTTATTACTCCATTTTTTAATCACAGACAGGACACCAAGATATTTTATAGAGTTTCACATTTAGACAAGGACACACAGGCAACCATGGTAGAAACATAATGCCTAAAACCCCATGGCCAATGGTCTTCAGAATGTTCCAGGAAACTCCAGAATTCCATAATGGTGCTTCAGACATAGAAACCTTCAATTCCAAATATATAGCTCCTTGGAATGTATCTGGCAATATCCATTAAAATTAAGAATACATGGAGTCTTTGACCTAGCACCTAAACTTTGGAGGAATCTTTCCTTTAGAAATAAATGCCATAGTATATTAAGATCTATGTCTGTATATCTATATTGATATTGATCTATTTACACACACACACACACACAAGCTTATTTGAGCCCCTGTTTACCAAATCAAGATGCTGGAAACAATCCAAGTGGCCGACAATTGTCCCCTAACACAGTGCCACGGTCTTTTGGGACATCCCCGATGTCTCGAGGCTGTTAAAGGACTCCAGTTATCATCCACAATCCCAGATGAAAAAGTTTTTTCTTCATTAAACATCTTTATTGTCCTTATTTATATTGATAAAATTTTGCTTTTGTGTATTCTGCATAAATGAATTATGTGTACAAATTAATTGGAGAAAAACAAAAAGTCACGCCAGACACTGACCCTCTCACAGGGAGAGGGATGCAGCTGGGCAGGGGCCCTGGACATCTCACCTGTATTTGTAATGTTTTATTTCTGAAGGTCGCTGGTTAGCACAGAGGAGTCATTATGTTGTTCTTTATGTTACTCTTTTGGATGTCAAACTTTTCAAAAAGTTTTCTTTCTTTTTTTTGGTGAAGAAGATTGTCACTGAGCTAACATCTGTGCCAATCTTCCTCCCTTTTGTATATGGCATGCCACCACAGCATGGCCTGATGCTGGATGTGTAGGTCCACGACTGGGATCGGACCCCGTGAACCCCAGGCCACGAAAATGGAGCGCAAAGTCAACCACTACACCATCAGGCCTGCCCCTCAAAAAGTTTTAAAGAACGTTGAGCTTTAAAATGTTTCGAAGCCCCGAGGCTGGTAGGTCATTCCATAGTTTCATGGTCACAGTGGGACCCAAAGATACCATACTTCCCCCAAGGGGGCCTCCTCAGCACCCTCCGTACAAAGTACACCATAGCACCGTGGCATCCTAGAGGATGAAACATTTTAACACATGATGGTGCATGAATCATTATGGTATGTGAGTTAGCTACAGCATGAATTGATTGAGAAGGGATTTAGGTATGATTATGGTAAAACGTAGGTCACATTTCTATTTACCCATGTAAATATCATAACTGCTTATCACGATAGAAACTAAAATGAGCATCATCTCTTGGAAAGGCTACTGTCACTACCAAGAGACACAATTAGAGTCCCCTCGACTCTACCATGTGACACAGTAAGCACTTAACCTGTGACTTCAGGGGTAAAAACGATGTTGGAATTATCTGGTATAATCCTATCCTTTTCAGGGATTTTTAGGGAGCAGATCCAGAGAGCTGGACCGCCTCCTCTGCAGTCTGGACCGTCTGCGTCTTTACAGAGCACCTCCCACCGTGAAGCACAAGGCCCCTCCCTGCTCACTGGAATGAAATGATCGTCCTAAGAGGTCAACTTGCTTAATTATATTTAATTCCCCCAACTTTCTCCTGTGGCAGGAGGTAAAATGCCACTGGATATGGCTTTTCTCTTGAAAGTACGTGGAAGAGCTGTGTTGGAGGGTCAGAATAAGTGGTGTGTCTATCCCTAGTTAGAGGAGGTCGCCTTTCAGTTGTGGTGGACTGAGGCCATCGGCCACCAGAACAAGCCATCTCTTGCTTTACTGTAGAACCAGCTGTAACATCTAGAACGTGTTGCTCCTCTTTTCCTAAGGACTCAGAATATACCCACGAAGTTACTTCAAATAGAGTCTATTGTAATCGTCAAATAAGCCGAATGTCGCTAAATATACCCGCTGTTATTTTAGTCTTTATTTGTATATGATGATTTAATTTTCATTGACTTGGATGTGCTGTAGTGTAAAGTGCTCTGACTTCCCACCGCGGGTGGAGAGGGAACGACGATGCTGAAGCGCACAGAGCCGTCACCGGGGGCGGGTTGACTCGAAGCATGCAGGCAGACATACGGGCCTCATGTGTGCCCACCATCCAAGGGAGAGGAGAAGCCGAGAGAGGAAGCCTGCACTGGAAGAAGGAAAGAGACAACGAGACAGAGAGAGGCCCACGCAGTCTGTGTGGAGAAAGGAGATTTGATCAGAGAAATCACAAAGCAGGATCCAGACGCCCTGACAGCTACTGGGCAGTTACTGAGACTCATTCTTATCAACTGAGGTGGAGCACAAAATTAAGCAATACTAAGGCGAGGCCAATTCTAGGATAGATATATGAAATGACAGAAAACTATTTGTTTTACCTTTTTTTCCTCCCTGTGTGTGATGCATTTATTTATATTTGAAATGGAACGCAGTAATTTATCTTATCTTTATTCTACACCTGAAGTCATCCTCTTCCTCCTCAAATTAGCATCTCCTCCTGAATTTTCTCTCTCATTTGGGGCTCCTTTGGAGCGAGGCCCTCCAACTTGAACCCCTGAAAATCTAAGATAGCTACGATCCTGCTCACTCCGTAACAAGGCTCCCTAATTGTTTTTTCGTGAAGAAACAACACTGATGTTCCAGTCAAGACATAACATTGCCCCGGGAAGCAATTATTATTATTTTTTTAATATCAGCTTTATTAAGATATATATATAGGGGCTGGCCCCATGGCCGAGTGGTTAAGTTCGTGTGCTCTGCTTGGGCAGCCCAGGGTTTCACTGTTCACTGGTTTGGATTCTGGGCACGGACATGGCACCACTCATCAGGCCATACTGAGGTGGTGTCCCACATGCCACAACTAGAAGGACACACAACTAAAAATATACAACTATGTGCTGGCGGGCTTTGGGGAGAAAATGTAAAAATAAAATAAATTAAAAAAAAATATATATATATATACATGTATCTTATAATATATATATGTATCATAAAATTCACCATTCTTTAAAGTGTACAATTTAGGAGTATTTAGTATATCCACAGAATTGTGCGACCATCATCAACATCTCATTGTAGAACATCTTTATTACCCCCCAAAAAACCCTGTACCCTTTGGTGGTCACTCCACAATCCCTCCATCCCCACCCCTGGCAACAGCTAATCCACTTTTTCCCTCTATGGATTTGCATATTCTGGATATTTCCTATAAATGCAGTCACACACGTGGACTTTTTGTTTGGCTTCTTTCACTTAGCATAATGTTTTTGAGATTCAACCGTGTTGTAGCATGTATTAGTATTTCATTCCTTTTTATGGCTGAATAATATTTCATTCTGTACACCAAGTTTTGTGTACCCATTCATCAGTTGATGGACATTTCAATTGCTTTTACTTCTTGGCTATTGTGACTAATGCTGCTGTGGACACTTATTCACAAGTTTTTGTGTGGACATGTGTTTTCAGTTCTCTTGGGTATATACCCAGGAATAGAATTATTGGGTTACGTGACAACTCTACATTGAACATTTTGAGAAACTTCCAAACTGTTTTCCAAAGTGTCTGCACCAATTTACAACTAATGAATGAGGGTTCCAATTTCTCCACATCCTCATCAACATTTGTTATTACCTGTCTTTTTTATTTTAGCCATTATTGTTAGTGTGAATTTGTATCCTGTTGTGGTTTTGATTTGCACTTCCCTAGTGAAAAGTGATAATAAACATCTTTTCATGTGCTTGTTGTTCATTTGTATATATTCTCCCAATAAATGTCTCTCTTAGGAAATCTGTCTCTCTCTCTCTCTCTCAGGAAATCCTTTGCTTATTTTTTGGTGGAGGAGGGGGAAGATTGGCCCTGAGATAACATCCATGCCAATCGCCCTCTGCTTTGTATGTGGGGTGCCACCACAGCATGGCTTGATGAGCGGTGTGTAGGTCCACACCTGGGATCCGAACCTGTGAACCCCAGGCCGCTGAAGCCGAGCGAGTAAACTTAACCACTATGCCACCAGGGCAGCCCTGTTAATTTTCTTTATATAATGTCAGGTAGAAGACCAACTTTATTCTTTTGCATGTCGATATCCTAGCACCACTTGTTGAAAAAACTATTCTTTCCCCATTGAATTATTTTGATACCCTTGTAGATAATCAATTTCCTGTAAATATAAGGGTAAGGGTTTATTTCTGGATTCTCCATTTTATTTCATTGACCTATATGTCCATTCCTATGCCAGTACAATACTGTCTTGATTACTGTAGCTTTGAAGCAAGTTTTGAAGACAGGAATTTTGAGTCCTCTAACTTTGTTCTTTTTCAACATTGTTTGGGCTACTCTGGGTTCTTTGCATTTCTGTGTAATCTAGCATTTGGCTGGCCTTTGTCCCCAGTTTCTGGGAGGTAACTTCTAAACTCTTGGAATTTCCTGTGTGATAGGAGTGTCTTTGTTATTCATGTTTGGCCCCTTGGACCACACCTGATACTTTAGGCTAATGAGGAGACTCATGGTGGTCCCCTAGATAGTTTATGCTAAGGAGATGACTCAGGATGGGGTTGGTCATTCCAGGGAGACCAACCGTGTGATTAGCATGTCGGGGCTTTGAGCATCATGATGTCAGCCCGACCTCTGGGAAGGGGAAGGAGGCTGAAGATTGAGTTTAACCGTGTGGCCCAAGATTCAATCAACCATACGCATGTAATGAAGCCTCAGTCAGACTCTGGAAGCTTGGGTAAGCTTCCCTGTTTGACAATACGCTCTGAGTACTGTCACACTTTGATGCCAGGAGGGTGGCACACCCCTGAGGACAGCAGAAGCTGTGCATTTGGAACCCTCCCAGACGTCACCCAATGTGTCTCTCCCTTCAGCTGGTTCTAATTTGTAACCTTTTGCTATAATAAAACTGTAGTTCTAAGTACGGTGCTTTCCTGACTTCTGTGAGTCATTCTAGTGAATTACCAAACCTGAGGATGGTTGTGGGAACCCCTGAGTTTGTACCAAGCTGGTCAGAAGGGAGGATGGTCCTGGGTATCCCTGGACTTATGACTGGTGTCTGAAATGAGGACAGTCTTTCAGAGGACTATGCCCTTAACCTTGAGTTGGACTAAATCTAGGTAATTTCCTTATTAATTTCAGGATCAGCTTGTCAATTTCTGCCAGAAAAAGGGCAACTGGGATTTTGATAGGGATTGCATTGACCCTATAGATCAATTTCAAAGCACTGTCATCTTAACAATATTAAAGCTTTTGATCTAAGAATGGAAAATGTCTTTACACTTATTTAGGATTTATTCTTTCAATAATATTTTGTAATTTTTGTGTACAAATATTTCACCTCCTTGGTTAAATTTATTCTTAGGTATTTTATTCTTTTTGATGCTTTGTAAATAAAGTTGTTTTCTTAATTTCATTTTTGGATTGCTCATTGTTGGTATATAGAATACAATTGATTTTCATGTATTGATCTTGTATCCTGCCACCTTGCTGAACTCATTAGTTCTAATAAGTTTTTAGTGGATTCCTTAGGATTTTCTATATACAAAATTATGTCATCTCATAATAAATAGTTTTACTTCTTCCATTCCAATCTGGATGTCTTTTCTTTCTTCTCATTGTCTAACTCTGAATAGACATTCCAGTACAATACTGAATAGATGTGGTGAATGTAGACATCTTAGTCTCGTTCCTGATCTTAGGGAGAAGGCAGTAAGTATGCTGTTAGCTGTGGGTTTCCACAGATGGCCTTTATCAGCTTGAAAAAGTCCCCTTCTATTCCTAGTTAGGTGAGTGATTTTATTAAGAAAGGGTAACCATAGTTTTGTGAAGAGCCAAGAAGAAGAGACAAATGAAATACCCAATAAAACACAAATGTGAGATCTTCTTCCGTTTAGCTAGTTCCTTATTCCCCATTCAAGTTGTGCTTTTTGAGGAGAGAACCCCTGAATCATAGCTGGGAGCCAACTGGGCTGTCCTTAACCTTGTACAAGAAAATGAGGAGATTCCTCCCCACCCCCCACTGACTTGCATCCAAATCATCTAATCCAAAAAATACCCAGTGAAAGTGCTCCTGATTTCTGACTTTATGAGCAGCAAAGGGGCCCTGAATCAGGAATAACTATTTCAGAGAAGTACCTTTCTAGTTCGAGAAAACTCCTCTTTCTTAGTGGAAAACAAAGTCTCTCTAACTGGGACATTTTTTCACCTTTTCTTCCCCCAAACACAAGGTACTTACGCAAAGAAAGGACAGGGGACTGAGAACGGGCATTCCTTTATTCCCAGTGGTGGCTCAGTCGCTTCTCCCTGCCATCCGTGAATTCTCACAAGAAGGCCTTTGTAGTCACCTGACCCCAACCACATGTGAAAGGAATTTAAAAAGGAGGTTCAGAGAGAGGAACTAAACCAGAGTGAGCAATGACCAGAATATTCACTTTAAAAAGACAATTCTCTAGCTACTAAGTTACCTTGTTTGTGTCATCCTAGGTGTGCAATGAAATCTCCGTTTCATCTGGTGCATCTAGACTGATCCACTGTCGTGGCCGTCTTGTGAGGCTGTGTGACACAGCCTCAGCGACACAGGGCTCAGTGACACAGAGTGCCGCGATCAACTAATGAGGCCTGGCGAGGCCAGAGGCAGAAGAAGTGGTGTCCTGCCTCCATTGTTTCTCCAGGGTATTGAGTAGAAAGCCATCCTCCAAATGTTTGATGTGATTATTGCAGAGGAAGCAACATAGAGAAGCAGAGGAGAATGCTCTACGGAGGAGATCATATGAGGAGAGGAGTTCCAGTTAAAAATTGCTCTAGACTGAGAAAAGCAAGAAGAAGAAAAGCGAGTAACAAGGATTGAGAATTGACTTTGAAGTTTAGCTGGAGTTCCATAATTGCAAATAGACTTGGATAAAATGCAGGAAAAATATATTTGCTTTTTATGATCTGGAGACATAGCGATGACTGCCTTTATTCTGGCATTCTTTCATGTTGTGAACATTGCTGCTATGTCTTTTTGAATAGAGAATCACACGGTTTTGAGACCTCAAAAAACATGTTTTGAGTCTCTCCCGTGTATCTAGAACCATCCCTGGGACAGCATGGCCTAAAAGGAGAGCCAGGTTCTTACTTTCTCCCCGACCACCCCACTTTGCCCTGGCTGTAAGAGAGGCCGTTAGGAAGTTGAGGGTGGGCAGAAGCCAGGCAACAGCCCCAGCGGCGCGAAGGCAAGCCAGAGCTCCCGCAGTCCCCCCGGCGCTGGAGCAGCCGCGGTGAGCTCTGGGCAGTGCGGCCCCGCCCGCCTGCAGAGGAGCGAGGTCGGATCTGCGACGGAAAACTCAAGGTTCCAGGTCCTTGCCGTGGAAGCCGCACGTGGACGTTTTGATGAAGCAAGTGCTCTCTAAAGACATCCAGACAGGGGGCCGAACCCTGGCTGTGCCCATGCAGTCTAGAAGGCCTGCACAATGCTTTACTTAATCTTAGCATTTCCTCATCGATAAAAAAGGGATGTTAATAGTACCCACCTCGTGAAATGATACATATAATGCCCGCACAAGAGGACGTATTTGTGTGTTTATGTGTATATATGTTTACAAAATCTTTGTATAGATTTTACCCGATTTCACGTATGCAACATTTTGGGTAGTAGTGATAGAAATACTCTAGTGTAGATTAGAATATATTTCTTCAATATCAGGTTCCCTAAATTGGAAATAAATGTGAATCAGGGAAAAGATTAACTTCAGGCTGGAGAAAAGCGACACAGACTTAAGAGGGGCTGTGGGAGGGGGAAGAAAAGAGGAGAAACGGGAAAATGCGCTTTTTTCTTCCTTAGCGACAGGAGCATTGTCCCCCGCCACGCATGACCCGCCCCCCGCGCGCCCGTCCCTCAAGTCGGCCCCGCACCCCCGCCTCGCGCCCCCGGCTGAGGGTTCCTCGCACAGCACAGCGGCAGCATGTTACTGAGGAGGGGGCGAGCCTTCAGCTGGCCTGGGTCTCCCTGAGTCCTTAGGTCAGTTCTCAGAACATTCTACACATTCTCGCTGACGCAAACGACTATCAATTCATGGGCTCACTGACATGTAACTTTTTGAGGTTTCTTCTGCATTTGTGAAAAAGAGTCATTTAATTGGCTTCCGTTGCAAAGCTAAAGCGGTGGAGGTTGGGGGCCCTGTGTTAACTGTCTCCAGGCTCAGGCTGAGCTAAGAACGACGACCTTCAGCAGAAGGAGCTCTCGATTTACAATCGCTCCAGGATGGATTACCTGAAACTCGGCCTTCAGGCGACTGTGATTAACTTGACCAAAGACATCTGGGAGAGCCATCGATGGCCTGAATTATGACCTCAGCATTCTGGCCTGAAACTAGACACCGCTGGAATCGCCTTCCTGCGGGGCTCCAGCGCGGGCTGCCTTTGTGTGCTCTTCCAACAACCTTTTTTAAAAAAATTCTTGGAGCAGTTCAGTGAAAAACACCTCCACAGGGAGGGTCCACGAAGAAACCGCGATGACTTCCCAGCTCAGCAGAAGGTGCTTTTTAGAAAACAAACTCCAGCTTGCTCGAATCGTGGGAGAAAAGCAATGAATACCTCGACGGTTAGCAACTATGAAAGAGTAGGTTTATCAGAGCCGTGGACTAAATATAAAGTTTGGTGCTTGAAAAAATCATATGCTCACAATTAGCTAGGCTTTCCGGCTGGATACTGTAAAATCACAGCATGCTGTCAGGATTCATTTTGGGTCGCTGTCATCAGCAGTGAATAAAGGTTGAAGTGAAATGCGAAACAGACTTACAGGTGCTAACACAAGTCATTTATCAGCGTGGGGCAGGCTGCCTTTTGTTCTCGGAAAACTTTGGGCAATTCTGTGTCTTCTCTTGTGCCTGAGAGTGGAGAACCCAGCAGCAGCCACAGAAGTAGAACTTGCAAAGAAATTAAAGAAATAAAAAAATTAGTGAGCTCTCTCACCCAAAGGTGACTTTCAAGAAACTATTTGGGCTTAAAAACTAAAGTTTTAGAGATCTGCCAAATATTTTGCTTCTGTCCTTTCTTCTCTCTGCCAGCCGTTACGTTGCCCTCTAATCTGGGTCTCCTGGTCCTCAGGGGATTTGAAGTGACTTCCTGTGTCTGCAGGGTGCACAGCCCCATGCCAGTGAGGGCAAGAGGCCTGCTGAGTGACGGCGTTCACGGAGGATGGGGTTCACATTCACAAAAGGAAACTCAACAGATGCATCTCTTCCCTTCATACTTGGGGGCACCTTGAAGGCACAGAAAATGGGGGTGAGATGGAAATATCTAGATTTATAAAATTAAGTCAATGTTCAAAAAAAGACAAGGACAGTGAAGCAGGTGAAAAGACAAAACTATTTGTGTCCGTGAACTTTTCAAGGAAATTGTTGTGGGGCTTTTACATTTTGTACATCAAATTCATCCCTTCAGAGAAAATAGACATAAATTAGGGGATAATATTGCTCTCCGAAGCGTAATGGAAGGTATTCAATGGCTTAGTAAACACTGAAAATTTTACTAGAGTTTAAATCTCTCAAATGAATTGGAAATCTTTTCTCTTAATGAGAAAGAACAAATGGACACAGTTGGTAACCAAAAGGCCGGCTTCTTGGAGGACCATCTTGCGCAGTCCAGGAAGAAGGGAAAGTTGGGGAGAGGGGAGCCGTCAGCAGCTCAGAGCTCTTGAGGAGTACACTCATCAAGTTGGTTTTTCACTCAAACAATTAAGTTCTTAATATACCCTTCCCAGTATTTGAACTTCCTTCCCAAAAAGCACGTGCTATATTTAAACATGAAAATCCATTTTGAAATAAATAAGGATTTGTTTTTCCATGGGATTATGAAGATTTTTGTGTAAATAATTTAAGTGAGGACCTTTACTTTGGATCCTTAGAGGTGTCAATTATTTACGAGGAATGACCCTAAAGGAAAAGCAGTGTTGAAATAAAAACTAACAAGGGCAAACACATTCCCAGAGAAAAGTCATTTGTTGAATGCATTTAAAAAGGCTAACTTCAGAGCCAACCCTGCTGGCCTAGTGGTTCAAGTTCCGCACACTCGGCTTTGGCAGCCTGGGGTTCGGTTCCCAGGTGCAGAACCACACCACTCGTCTGTCTGTGGCAGCGGCTCACAGAGAAGAGCCAGAAGAACTTACAACTATATGCAACTGTGTATGGGGGTTTGGGGGTGGGGGGCGAAGGAAGGAAAAAGGAGGAAGATTGGCAATAGATGTTAGCTTAGGGCGCATCTTCCCCTGCAAAAAGAAAAAAAAAAAAATATATATATATATATATATATACTCATTATTAAAAAATACTAACTTGAAATCACAGATTGTCAGTGAATTTTGGTGACTCTTAAAAAACATATTCAAGCATCATTTTCTGAGGTGTATTTTTGGGTCCACATGTTAAGATTCTGATAGTCTTAGTCCATCTTAGAAGACTCAGCATCTAAACTGCCTTCCCACTGGCCCCTCTCTTTTCCAGTCCCGTGGGCTTCCTGTGCTGGCAGGGGCCAGGGACGCAGAGGATCCTCCGGGTAAAGGAAGCAAGTTGTTTCTGCAGTTGATTGTCATTGCCCCTCGTAACTTTAACACGTTTCTAGATTTTTTAAATACTGGATGATTTCTGACTAAAAATTCGTGACACGTTTGGCATCATATTAAAAGAGCACAGAAGGGGCGTGGGTTTAGTTGTAAGTCACAGTTGCGTTGGGCAAACCACCATGGAGCAGCGTTTGCTCATCGACAACCTGGGCATAACATATTACATGGCAATGTTGTTGGGAGAACCAAAGGAAAACATGTCTATTGAAGGCACCTCACAGAATTTAAAGTGCCGTCCGAACAGGAGTTGTTACCAGAGCTATGTGTGGGAGGCAAGTGTGGGGAGCGTGTCAGAGCTCAATTACAGAAATGAGCAAAGTGGTGCAAGCTAGATCAGAACTCCAGACCCTTTTTTGATAGTCATGGGTAACTCCAGCTCTTATCATGGAGGCAGAGGGTGGGCCCTATAAACACAGTCTCCTTCGATGACGGAGCTCACACACAGATTTCTAGAGAATGTGCAGGTGGTCCTTTATTTCAGGCCCAGGCGATCTTTTTTGACCATACAAAGTCCACAGGGGCTGGAGGTCTAGGCAGCTTTGTCAGGTTCATTCAGCTCATTGCCCTGACTCTGGCCATGGATGTGGCAGGCCTGACAGTCAACTGGCACACGCACACATTCGTAAGGATGCGCTGTTTGTTAAATATTGAGATACTGACATAACAGTGATAGATAATAGTCACTTCTCCGAGCCCCACTGAATGTTTCCTGACACGCAAACCTGGTGTTCCCAGACTCCCCCAAGTTTTGACAAGTAGGCTGACGTTGTCATGGTTGATACCCTTTCTGGTGATCAGTTTCAGCTGGTTACATTTTCAATATCAGCTGTGGGCTGAAGGACTGTCCTCTCTGATTCCTGGCCCTCGCCATTTCCAGGCCTGCAGTTGGCTGCAGTATCTCTTGTTATCCTCAGACCTTTCCCCCATTCCTCACCCCCTCAAAGGTCCGTCTTCTGTGTCTGACTCCACTGTAGACTTCGTCGGTCATTTCCTACTTAGTTCGAGTCCACCAATGAGTCAGGGTCGGGGAAGGGTAGTGGGAAAGAGCGTGAAGGAGGTGAGAGGTAGAGCTGTTCTGGAGTGGCCACGGGGTAGCCTACCCAAAAGTCAACAAGATCTTGCAAAAGCCGACGACTGAGCCTCTCGAGATTGTACATGTTACATCACTCCAAATAGTTGTCTCCTTCCTATCTTCATTCTGTTATCTTGGCTTAAGCAGAAAGCAGATTTCATGAAGGGATAATGGAGAAGAAAAAAATCTATACTTAGAATAAATATTTGCTTTCCCATGGAATTGTGAAAGTTTTGCATGAATAACTCAATTCAGGACATTCAGTTTGGACCTGAGAGGTGTCAATAGTTTACAAGGAATGCGCCTAAAGAAAAAGTGCTGTTGAAATACAAAACCTGCCGTGGTTCCCCTTATACTTGCATAACAAAAGGGTCATATAGTGAGGAAGTTGAAATCAAAATTTTAAGATGTATTTACCTAGATACATTTGATATCTTCCTATGTATTAAAAGAATAATTATATTTTTATCAGACATTTTTCTTAAGTCAGTGAAACCTTCCTGCCCCTTCTCCTGGGTCCCACACGAGGCCAGCCTTTTTCACCTGGATGCCACCGGGGAAAAGGTGGGAGAGGGAAAGCCAGGGGAATGGGGAAGTGGCCTTGTTTGTGGCCACATGTAGCCAAGTGGCAACACTCTGTCTCCCCTTTCCTCTCATTCCTCCTGAACAGGTGGAGGGGCAAGGAGAAAGATGGGAGACTAACCCGTTTTCTTTGTGGGGACAAAATGTGCCTCCTGACTTGTGTTCTGGCTCATGCCACTAACAGGTGGACGAGTGCTTTTCAATGAGAAGAGAGAGAATCTAGGACTGGATTATAATGAGAACATGGTGAAGGTGTGGAGCTTCTTATAAATTATACTTTTTTTGTTCCTGTTAACATGATAAAATATATGTTAAGATATAAAATCATTTGTATAGTAGGAACTACCTTTAATAGATATTAAATATTCTTAGGCAGCTAATGACCCATCACATTTGAACAAGATAAGATCTAATAAATGATGTTTAACCAAGCCAAATATTGACAGAGTCCAGGAGCCCCTCCGTCTTTGTCACTGCTCTGAGCCTAGCAGAGTTCTGTATGTCGCAGAGCTCAATAAATGCCCTTAAATTGACTCAAATTTAGTATAAGATGAAGGTCTCCTCTTAAGTTAGTGGGAAACCATGGATCTTTTTCAGAAGATCACATTGGATATTCATATGAAGAAAGTAAAGCTGCTTCCATACCTCACACTATATAAAAGTAATTTTCAGATGAATAATAGAGCCAAATGTAAAAACTAAAATAATAAATTTATTATAAGAAAGTAAAGGAGACTCTCTTTACAATCTTGATAGGAAGATGTTTTCCTAAGGTAGTTACAAAACCAAGAATACGGAATGGAAAATAAAATCAGACCTGATTACTTTAAAAGAAAAATTTTCTGCACGGTGAAAGACACTATAAACAACGTTAAAATACAACAACAAAAAGAAGTCTGGGGGAAAATATTTGCAAAATATATAACTGTTAAAGGAAAGGCAAACGAGCCACGCAAAAGAAAAAGAGTCAACTGGTATGAGTAGCTAATCCACAGAAGGAAGTGCGAATGGCCATGAACACTTGAAAAATACCCAACCTCACCTGTAGTCAAGGAAAATGCAGATTACAAGAAAAATGAGATACTGTTTCTACCTACCTGACTGGCAAAATTGAAAGAGATTGTTAATCTCACGTGTCGGCATTCTGAAGACTCCCTCGCAGCCTACTGCAGGGAGTGTACGTTGGGAAATTTTTATAAGTAAATATTGAAATGTAAAACACGTGAATTACTTTACACGCATAGACGAGCACCCGCAGTATTTCCAGCAGCAGAGCTGGCGAGACCAGAGGGGGGAAAGCATCGAGGACCCGGGTGCTTCTGTAAGGTAGCAAGTCAGGAAATAACGTGTGATGGGGTATGAGGATCACCGACCCTGAATGGGCTGGAGAGATGGCTGTGGGAAGCATTAGAGTGAGCAGGAGGAGGAGCCTTCAAGGGACCGACAGAGGGTCCTAATGTGGCTGTTCCGGTAGCCCCGACCAGGGCCCGCTGAGGGGTTCCTGGGCTGCAGTCAGCTCACACATATGATTAGCTTTTGGACCTGTGTTTCCATGTGGCAGCAGTTGCCCGGGATTCTTCGGTTTGCTGCCTCAGTACCGTTTACTCCCTATTGTTTACACATGGGCAGTGTCTCACATTTCTGTTACTGGCCTGGCCCCTCTAAAAAGCTTCAAACATGTTTGTCCCGTGTCCTGTAGGTTAGGTCCACATTGGAGTGCAAGAGAGCAAGACAGACCAGGAGTGGGAGCTGATTTCCTCTGTCTTCTCCCGCCCCTCCCCCCGGACTTGCACATGTCTGGGAAAGTACCTGGACCCGTGTGGAGCCTAGAGGGTAAAATAATACCCCACGGAGAGAGGCAGAAGGCCATCCCCATGGCCACCCAAAGGTCACCCTTGAGACTGTCCTGGGGAACAAGCAGGCAAGCAGGTGCCACCCCAGGGGGAAGCAGAGCTATGGGGGCGGCTGGCCCCAAGGTAAGGCTGAGATGTTCCCTTTGGGCTGGAAAAGGCCAAGTGAGGGGAACTTTAAACTTTATTCTAGGCTTAAACATAATTTTTATTATGCGTCTGTGCAGTTTACAGAACACAGGACACTGGTCCTGTCTTCTGGGAGTTTACCACTGAGTCCTAGAAACAAAGAAACACAAACACAGTGGATGGCAGCTCCACCCTACCCGTTGCTCAGTCCAAAACTCCCTGGACTGTCTCGCCTCTGTCTCCTCTCCCTCCCACACCCAGCTCCCAGCCTCAGCAAGCCCTCAGCTCCACCTTCAGAAGAGAGCCAGTCTGACTGCTGCCCCTGCTTTTGCTGTGGCCGTGGCCCCGTAGCACCTGCGTCAGAGTTACCGCAAGGATCTCCTGCCTGGTCTCCCTGCTCCTACCCTCGCCCCCCTCAGTCTAGTCTCAGCCTTGCTGCCAGGGGGATCCCTAGAACTCGGGTCATGCCAACCCTCCTTTTAAAATCCTGGCACGACCCCCATTTCAGAGTAAAAGCCAGGTTCTCCATGGTGGCCTGGGAGCCCCTGCATAATCTGGACCCCTCTCCATGATCTCTCTGACCTCCTCTTCCACACCAGCCACCCCTCCCCCCACCTCCAGCTGCCGGCTGGCTGCTCCTTGACCACAGCCCCTCCCTTCCTCAGTCCCTCCTCAGGGCTCCTGCACCGTTTTTCTGCCTGCCTGGATCACTCCCTTCTCCGGACCCCCCCACTTTCCTTCGGCACATCTTTACCTAAAAGTCCCCTTCTCCTGACACTGAGTCCCCCCCGCCCCAACCTCCCCCCATCTACAGCTGAGTCCGCTTTCTCCTCATCTCCTCTGTCCTGCTCTATTTTTTCCTCAGGACCTAACATGCTATATATTTTACTTATTTATTATGTTTCTTCTTTACCTACAAGAATTTAAGCTCCACGTGGACAGAGATTTTGTTTCTTTTATTCCTTGGCGTAATCAACAGGGTTAAGAATGAACAAATGAATGAATGAATGAATGACTAAAATGTCATTAGCAAAGACCGTGTTTCTTAAATGTCAAGCATGAAGCCTAGATTAGTGCTAACAAAATTAACAAAATGGAGATCTCATGTTTTCTTAAATAAATAGATATCACCCAGGTGCAAGAGGATTTAGTTTGAGGAATATTGTGTCCTTTCAGGTTGATGTCATACAGTTCAAGGACAAATGTGTACAATTTAAAGATGGTGCTCTTCCAAAATAAAGACAGCACGCAACTTCCTGACCCTCTCCTGAAGCTTGGGATGTGTTTATCCAAGCAAGCAATTGCTCTTCAGAATCGGACATTTGGAGTTCCACCGCAGTAGTTCCTAACTGCTTTTAATTACTGTGGAGATTATTTAAGGACAAGAAAATAAAATGCAATAAAAAGAAAATTAAATAGGTATTAAGTACTATGTAACAGTGGGTTCGAATGCTGCCAGGAGCTAAAGACTCATGATGCGTTTTCCAGCTGTTTTAAGTCTCAGAGCAGAGCTGAATCTGTCCTGCAAAGTGTGCTCCTCAAAGAACTCATTAGCATCAGTTGGGAGTACTCAGGTTGGCCCCAAAATGGCAAATCTCAGAGCTGCTACTCCAGGAGAAACTTTCCCCCCATAATTGCAGGAGATTGCAGCCATGGGAAAAAAAGGCAGGAGGAATGGAGGAATAGATATTCTGGAAATGTAATCTTGGTCAGAAAGAGAGAAACAACAGACACAGAGAAAACGAAGCTGTCTTCTCTCATCCACAAACACAGCTCAGCGCTGCTGCTGGGTTCTCCTCTGAATCTCTGAAGATGAGATCGGAATTGCTCACATTTTGAATTTGAAAAAAATGATTTTGTGATTTCTGGCAACCCTGATTTTTTAGGGTTCTGTGCCTGACTGCATACTTATTTAAAAGTATTTTACTGTAATCTGAGTTTTGGTGCATATTTTAACATTGTATATTTTTTTCTGACCTAAAAGAAATACATGCTCCTTGTAGAGAATTTGTACTTCAAGGGGACAAAGAAAACAATGCCATCTCCTATAACCTTGCCGTACAGTTGACATTTTGACACTATTTCTTTGCTGTCTCTTTTCTGTGCTTGTATAGTGAACTCCAACCCTCCAAGTAAATTATCAAGAGGTCATCTTTCTTCTCCACCCAGGGGCCTCCAAACCTTCCTGACGTTACCAAGAGGTCAGCCCCCTTTATTTGTCACCCCTTCACGGAGAGAAAACCAAGACTTCTAACCATCGGCTAATGGGCTCTTCTCTGGGGACAGCTGCCTTTGTTGCAGCCAAATTCAGGAGGTCTGGAGGCAGGCCGGTGCAATGCAGGAGACGCTCTGCAAGGAGGGAGGCCAAGGCCTCAGTCAGGTGGGAGAGTCCAGTGGTCTGGAACATCTGCCACTGTGGGAAACCAGGTTGCACCCCTGTGGCACTGCCATGCTGTGGAAGTTTCTCTGGGGAAGGCCTCAGGAGCAAGGTAGCCTCCCCGCTGGTGCTGTTGCTCGGGCCATGCAGCCGCACCTGGTCCCCTAACGTCCTGTCGTCCTTTCGAGTGACCCCCTGTGACACACTCAGTTTCTGTCGAGGCATGTCCCCGTGCTGAGGTGGTGGGGTCAGAGAGGGCTAACGTCAGCCACACATTGTGGCTCAAACCGGCCTTTCCCTGAAACAATTGCAACCCTGGTATTGGGCTAAATCCCCACCATCAACCTGTATAAACACCGTCTAGTTCGCTCCAGGCAGAGTGTCAGTGGAGCTGTGCAGTGGGAATATCGGAGAGGTCGCCCTACACCGTCCCTGAAAACCTGACCATGCGGTGAGTGATTGTGTCACTGGACGTAAAGAAGGAGGCTTTTTCCATTTGCCTTGAAAATATCACTGCCTCCTGGTCTTTAGTGCACTGTAGCGTCAACCAACCTCTCCATCTTTATTTATCTGAAATGATTTAAAGCAAATTGCTGAAAGGAAGTTGTTATAAATTGTTTTTTACTCATTAAAAAACAGTTTCAAAGACCATATTGTAGTTAGATAGCAATTTTTTAAAGCACCAAAAAGCAGGCAATGAGTGAACATCATTGTTGGCACCATGCTATTATCAAACAGGGCTCAGCCACAGCTTATTCATGCCGGTGTCACTGGTGTCTCCACTGGGTGCCCATGAATTCCTAGCACAAAAACATCTTGAACATAAACAAATTACAAAAACCATTGGACAAAAACTTGAATAGGTTTTGAAATATGTGCAAAAATAAAAAACAAAGGATAATATTAAAATACACATATATATGGATGCACACATATATATCCATATACATGTACATGTACGTATAGAAATATATATGGGTACATTTCTGTACATGTATATGAATATACAAGCTCCAATATTTTATTTCTGCATCTCAGAAAATTACTGGCTAAAGAATATCCTTTCTACCTTTAAATAGGTTATAACTGAATGAGGGTATTATTGACACAAATAGAGAGACGAGAATAATTCTACAGAGAGCATCTTAGCCATTCCTGCAAACAGCAACCAATACCTGTGAATAAATGAATAAAATACGTCCACAGCTTATGTACAATGGTTGATTTCATACCTAGAGATTCTATAGAAGAAAAAAGATAGGAAGAAAAAAGCTTTTCTCGTTCAGGGAAATCATGATGCTTCAAGAAATCTGTGAAGGAAGGAGTAGAAGTGTTGGAGAAAGCATTGCCGGGATGCAGTTCCTGGCATGAAAGAGCAGGGGTGAAGACCCGGTCTTGTGAGTGAAAAACCACATGAGAGTGTAATGCAAACACCAGATGGCCTGAGAGGGAGAGAGTGATTGCACAGGTCCTAGGAAGAGAGAGGGCGTTTGCAGGACACTTACAGCCTGCCGTCTTTCTAGATTATTGAGAAAAAAACAAGTTTCAATCTATATTTGCTCTTTGTAGAGTTCCTTCAAGTAATCCTGCTTCAGACCAATTCTTCCAGAATGGATAAATGCAAATATGCTATCCAATAAAGTTAAAAGGATATCCATCAGTGACTTCCTTCCTTTCAGGGGAATAATTATCTTGGGAGTTAAAGACCACAGACGTCATGGTGTATGATGCATCAGTAACTTGGCAGGAAACTTGAATTTGCACAATAGTGATCGACAACACAGGAGTGGTCTTTTGAATTAGTTGGGAATTTCAAGTCAAGTTTTTCTCCCCTAAGATTTATAAAATCTTTCTTCTCAGTGCTGTTTGTTCCTCATCTTTGGTCCCCACTGAAGATGTCCATCCCGATATCCTAAGATGTTCTTGAAAATTACTCCTGGAGGCATCACTCCTTCCCCCTGATTTTGTCCTTCCTCTTTCTCTCCCCATCAGAATCCAGCCAGGATGGTGACCTGCCCTGGGTTTTACTGGCCCTCCAGAGAAAGATGGAGGAAGGGCATAGCTCCACCAACACACGTGAACGCCATCAAACTTCTGGGCGTTCTTCTGAAATGTTTACACTATAGGCACCTGGAGCATGCTGACTTTCCCTCTTCAAATGTTTAGGGTTTTTTCTGCTTGGTGACTGCTGCCTCCTCCTCACTTCCTGTCTTAGGTCAAGATAAATGAGTTTTCCACCAGGAAAACCATTTGGGATCATTAGAGGTTTTGAACCCTAATGCATGCTATCTAGTCCACTGCCTTCAGGTTTTCAGGGGCTTGTTTCATCCCGACCTTGACTTTTATCTTCTGCAGCTCTGCATCCACCTGAGTGCAAGAGTCCCCTGAAAGCCCCTTCCAGTGCTGATGTCTGCCTTGTTCTACCTCTTCTGTATTCATTTCATACGTAGAAGATCAAATGGTAGCAACTTTTGACAAACTTTTGACCAAGCAGAGAAGAGAATAGGTTATATGGGAATTAATTATGCACTTGCTCAGTTTACTCTACAGAATATGCCCTCCTATGTCGGGCCTCTCTGCAGTCTCGAGTGCCAAGGAAGTATCCTTGAAAGATGTCTCAGGAGGGCTTTTAGCCCTTGGTCCTGGTTTAGCTATAAGAATATCGAGAGAGTGATCTGAGTGACAGTCTCCAGGATGGTGTGAACGGGTGATTCCGAGAGGGCTTCTTGATCACAGTCCTTAGAATGATGTCAATGAAGCTTTATCCCTTTGGGCTAACGTTCTGGTGATAATATATTCCAAATCTAAAATTGGGGTCTAGGGTATGACACACAGGGATAGAATGTGTTATGCTCAAAAAGATGAAATGATCCAAGAAACGAATGTCCCTATTCTCAGAGTATGAACAAACCACTTGAAGTGGCGTCCCTCAAAATAGTATCCCTCTCACCTTGATGTGAATTAGTCTTATTACAAAATCACTTTCCTGCTTTCAACTCGTTGCAGTCAGGGAAAGGATAATTTGTGAAATGAAGAGAAGATAATCATGAAGTATGGAGTTGTCCCTGGCAGGCTTGACCTGGCAGAGAATGTGGACATCAGGGTAGATAATGGTTGGGGGGTCTGGAGGAAGGATTTGCCAAAATGGGCAAACCGTGCCTTCACTCCTGTGGATCATATTCTAGAAAGCAGGGAAACCAGTCACTGTGCTGCTTCTGGGGTCCCAAGAGACATGCTCAGGGTGAAGCCCTGTGCCCTCCCCATTCGTGGTCTTGGCCAAAAACATCGACCTCTGAAGAGTCTCCATGCTTTTAGAGACCTCCTGGTTGGAAGTGACTGCCTGGTGTGGACAAAAGCTGAAACAAATAACATAAAACCAGTCAAAGAGGCCACTTACTCAGGGAGCTAGACAACCAGCCAACACCTCCACAAACCAACGGTGGCTGAATAGATTTCTGATAATCACTTTTTCTTTTGGTTTATTTAACAAAGTTGAAAACACAGTGCAGTTTTACTAGGCATTTTTTCTTCATTTGTGTCATTTACTGTTTTCCTTAAGGGGAAAAATCCTTTTATACTCTTGCCAAAAAGAGAAGTAGGGGGAGGACTAAGAAGGAATGTTGTATTTTGGATTCCTCTCTGGATAAGTTGAAATGAAAGAATTGGCAAAATGATATGAAGTAATGGCAGATAGTCTCGCTGGCCCCGTGTTGGGTTCTCTCTTGTAAAGTCTGTTTATTAGATTAGACGGGGCTCTTAAAAATTCAAAGAACTCTTACTTTGACAAAACATTTTTCCATCATCTGGTTAGAATTCCTGGGCCCGTTAGCTCAGATCCGCTACTTCCTCCCCATGTGTTCTGCAAGCCATGGAAGGAGAGGTCATTATTTTGCAGGAGTCAGGAATGAGGTGCAATTACAGGCCCTGTGCACAGGACGGATGACACCGACCCCCAAGCCAGTCAGCATAGAAGGCCACTTGTCTGCATTCAGGGGCACTGGTTGAATTTAGTCTGGTATATCCTATGAGGGCCTTATTGGCTGGTTCTCCTTGTTTGTTTATTTAGAAAGAAACCATTGTGTGACGTGGTTATTATAAGGAAGCCTGCAGAGCAAGTGCCGCCTCTGACACGAAGAATCTGTAGCGTGCGCATGTACGCATGTGTGTGCACCTACACACACAAACACAGTCCCAGAGGCCCTCCTGCCTGGTACGTGGGGAAGAGCCTCCGATGGGGGCCTGCGTCTCTGAAACTCAAGCAGATAGATTTGGAGCTGGCCAGAGGATTTGCTATCCTCACTCTTAACCCATAATATTTTGGGGGACAGTTTATATTTAGAAATCCAGTGTGTCAGAATGCTGGAATAACAGTAATTTTTGGTAATTTGCCTGAGTTTGCATTTGTGCTTTCTTTGGCCTAATCTGCTTAATTGAGACCTGCACTCTGGCTAGCCGCCAGCATTCTCACAGCATGTGGGCACCAGACTGAGTCACCTCTGCTTCTGTCGACTGAAAAGTGACATTCCTCCCACTCATTAGCCTCTCATCCTGGGAAATTCATATATTGAACCAACTTGCCTGAAAATAAATTCAAACTTGCAGTAAGTGAATATAGGGAGTGAATGTACTCTAAAGATTGAAATGTGTTATAAAGATCTCATCTAAAAGGAAAGTCAAATAGTTAGCAAAAAATTGATTCTTATTGATCAAAAGAGGATTCATTTTGAAAGAAACAGTCAGAGACTTGTTGACATATCCACTGAGTAGCTCCCCACGTTCAGGCAGCGATAGGAACTCCGGACAAAGTTCCCTCGACCTCACTTAGAGACATGTGCTCAGCAGACTCTTATATGAGACAGCGTGAAGGAAGGTCTGTTTTAGAGATGCAAGCAATGTGCTCAGAGACGGAATTCATTTTGTTCTGAGAGATGGGGAACGAAGGTTTGTGGAGGAGGCCTCTTCTGGACTGAAGCTCTCCCCTATGGAGAGCAGCCACATATATACTCACTGACACCAACCACACAAAGAGGGACACTGCTTTCACTTCCCAGTGATTGGAACATATATATATGTGTGTGTGTGTGTATGTGTACACATGTGTTTATCTGTGTGCATATGTGTGTGTATATATACATATAGAGAGAAACTATTGGGTTTTTTAAATACTATCTTTAAAATTGTATCCTTTTAAATTATTAAGGCATTGTGATAAATTTATGAAAAGAAAATAGTCGACAATTCATGGAGATATATATATTATCTTAACATTTTTTTCTATATTAGAAGTTAGCTATACACATATATACTAGAAGTTAACTATATTTACCTTTTTTGTGTGTGTGAGGAAGATTGGCCCTGAGCTAACATCTGTGCCAGTCTTCCTCTATTTCACGTGAGACACTGCCACAGCGTGGCGTGATGAGCGGTACTATGTCTGCTCCCGGAATCCGAACCTGCAAACTCCAGGCCACTGAAGCGGAGTATGTGAACCCAACCACTATGCCACCACCCAGCCCCTAACTATATTTAAATATATATATGCCATTATTGGTCATATGCCATTATTGGTCAGGTTTATATATTTTTATTGAGGGAATAGGCACAATTTTTTAGTGTCTTTGGCTATACGTGATGGGGAAACTATGAGCTTTCTGTTAATTTATATATTTTTTTCTGTCAGCAACACTACCACAAAGGTGATCTGCTTTACCGTCAAATAATACGGCCAGAAACACAGGCTTTCTTCCTGGCTGACGACGTCTACATCTGTGATTCATACATGGCAGCCGCACAACGAGTGCAGTGCAGCCCGCCATGGTGGAGCGTAAGGTCCCGGGTTCCAATCCCGGTTCCACATGTCTCAACTGTGCCTGATCCTGAAGTTACTGTAAGTGTTAACTTTCTCTTCTATAAAATAAGCATGATGACCATGCCTGTGTCATGGGGTTGGTACATGTCTTCAGTGAGATGATATGTGCAAAACACTTAGCATCTTCCTTGGTACAAAGTGAGCGTTCAGTAAGTGTCCTCCATTATCATATGCACAGTATAATAAATACATGCAACATACCCCTTAGACACTAGAAGTGTTTTCCTTAGAACTGTTTCACTGTACTTCACTAATCTGAAAGTACAATTAGATTATTAGAATATCGTAGAGAAAGCAATAGACCAAAACACTTTCCTTCTACTTACAGTATTGATTTTATCTCTGGCCTGCCGTGATTTGAGTCCTGTTCCTTTAAGGGCAGGAGGACTTGTAAAGGCCCACCGGGGTGGCCAGCCCCAGTTGCTGCAGCCCGTGAAGGCAGATTTAGCATCAATGGGAATGGTGTTTTGAGGATCCCATTATCCACAGTGCTTCTGCCCCACGAATCACCGCAGACAGGTCCCTATGACTTACACATTTACAGGGCATTGGTGTAAATTCAATGAAAGCAGGTCATTCGGGGATGTTTTGGTTTGTAGGGCTTCTCCACAAGACCATGACCTCCCTGAAGGTGGCCATATTCATCACAGCGCCTTCCACAGCACACAGTGACACATTTGGATTATCTGGGACTTTTGCCATGAACAGGGATGAAACAAACACAGCTCCCTATTGTTGAGTGCAGGTCACATGACATGTGACTTGGTCAACTTGATTTAATGGCACAGAATTACGTGGCCTTTGCTGTTTACAAACCTTCAATGCCTCCCTTGGAGCAAAGTATCAAGCCCAAAGTTTTTAATCTGTATGGGAAGGCAATGATAATTGCAGCCTTTCTGTAAGGCAGTAGGTTAGGCTCTGAGAATACAAATAGTAGTGACTCAGTATTTGTGTTAGGAAACTGTTAGCGCCAGAGGGCATCAGAACATTGTCCTATAGAGATCTTTGAGAAAGAATTCAGACGATCTGAGAAAAAAAGCATAGATGCTCATTCCAGTGAAAATAGGGACTATTTTCTTAAGACATGTTCCTAAAGAAAATCAAATATTCAGTTAACAAATTTCCATTCAGTTCTACAGTTTCAAGATACTCTCACCCACATCACAAAGACTTTCTTGATCACCCTGGCCTCTGATGGTCCAATTCTCCATCTTCCAGATTCCTGGAGCAATGGTTGGCTGTGTTCTTCCTCTGGCACAGGACACGGTAGATTGTAGAGTTCACTGTGTTTTTGGTGTAAATGTACCAGCTCCCAATCTCGAGTCAAAGCTGGGTCCAGCCCTGGATTCTGTTTTCCTGTGACTGACCGTGACCCAGTTGACATAAATACCTTGCCACCCCACTGTTCCTTCCCAATGAGTACAGGGCCCATGGTAGGACCTTTGCAGCTTAGAGCAATTGATATGTGGAGCTCTCATGTTTCTTGACTTCTCCAGGGGTGATAACGCTTGTTCAGCAGTATCGTACTGTGCTTTATTGTTCTAGAGGAACTTCCCTGCGGCCTGCAGAAGAGCCTCTGTATGCTGCGTACCAGACAAGAGCCACCAGGGTGTCTTGAGCTGGACTATACCGTCTGCTGAGTGAACGTTCTGCCCAGGAGTCAACATGGGTGGAAGTCTCTCCAGTTGATGCTTTCTGTGTGCATGAAAGGAGATTATGAAAGTGAGTGGAAATGAATAACACAGTAAACAAATACAGATGCTCTGCAACACACGATGGTTGGACTTATGATTTTTTCGACTTTGTGATGGTGAAAGTGATACATATTCAGTAGAACCTGTACCTTGAATTTTGCTAATTTCCCAGGCTCGCAATATGCTGTCCCACACTCGCTCGTGATGCTGGGCAGTGGAGTGAGCCGCAGCTCCCAGTCAGCCACGTGATCAGGAGGGTGAACAACCGGTACACTCACAGCCACTGTTGTTCCCTTCAGTACCAGACTCAATAAATGACATGAGATAGTCAACACTTCATTATAAAATAGGCTTTGTGTGAGAAGATCTTACCCAACTGGAGGATAATCTAAGTGTTCTGGGCGCGTTTAAGATAGGCTGGGCTAACCTATGATGTTTGGTAGGTTAGGTGTATTAAATGCATTTTCAATTCATGGTGGGTTTATCAGGATGTAATCCCATCATAAACAGAGGAAGATCTGTGGACAAATGACACATTTATGGATAAAAAACTATACCATAAAGAGACTTGAGAAAGACAAATGTGTGTCATTGGAAAGGACTTATAAAATTGATAAACCTCTGGGAAGACAGAACGAAAAACTTTTTCTAAAAAAATAATAGGAGCGTCAACATCCACTCTCAGCCAAGATGAAGTATCAGGAATAGGAGGTACACAACCGCTTGAAACCACAAAAAACACAATAGAAAAAATATACAAAACAATGGTTTTCAACACATTGGACATCAGCAACAAAAGACAGTGAGCCCTGAGAGACAGGGAAACAAAATCAGATAAGGCCTAGGATTATTCCAGATTCCTGCCTTGCAAGAGATTCCAGGCCACAGCACGAGGATGGAGAGCATAGGAGATCCCCAAGTTAAGGAGCCAAAGGTAAAAATCTAGAGACATCAAGGTGCCTGGAGTTTATTGGGCAGCACAGTAGAGAAGGCAGCTGCCCAGAGAGAGAACTCCAGAGATCTGTAGAGGTTTCCTTTCATATATTCAACAGAGCAGTGAGCATGCATGTGTGTGAGGAGATTACTCAAGCCCAGGAAAGACCTCCCCAAAAGACTCAGGGGGAGCAGTGGCCACCTCTCACACAAGGCTGGCAGTAGTGCCTGTTCTCACCTCCAGACAGGAAAACATCATAATTTATCCAGCTCTGGGTAAAACATTCAGAAGTGGGGATAATTAGCGCTAGACTAAACACTGCTCTGGTCCTCCCTCACAATCTTGAAATCAAGACCTGAAAGGATCAAACTGTCTCCAGGTAACTCAACAGCATCCCGGAGGAAAGATCAGGAATATTTACAGGAATGCAAAAATACCCAGCACCCGGAAAGGTAAAATCCACCATGTCTGGCATCCTACCAAAAAGTACCAGGTGTGCAAATAAGCAAGAAAACATGAACCATACAAGGAGAAAAATCGATCAAAAGATTATGCATTGCAAAAGGAAAGATCAGCAAATTTGAAAACATAGCAAGAGACACTATCTGAAGTAAAACAGAGGAAAAAAATGACTTAAAACAAAATGAGAAAGAAAGAAAAAATCAACAATCAGAGCATCAATGAGATGTGTGACATGTAGTTGAAGTCTCCAAAGGAGAAGTGGGGCAGGATTTTTAAAGAAATAATGTCTAAAATTTTTCCAAATAAATAAAAAACTATAAACCCACAGACCCAAAAGTCTCAATGAACCCCAAGCAGAAGAAACATGAATAAAACCACACCCAGGTATATCATAATAAAATTGCTCATAAAACCTGTGAAAGAGAAATTTTTAAAAAAATTTTTATTGGAAATAATGCAATGAAGAAGACAGTGGAATGACATCTATAAAGTACTGAAAGAAAAAAACTGTCAACCCAGAATTCCATACCTAACAAATATATTTTTTAAATGAAGAAAATAATTTTTCAAATACACAAAACCTGAAAGAAATCATCACTAGAACCTTCAGGCAGGAGGAAAATGATGCCAGAGAAAAATACAGATCTACATGAGGGAATGAAGAGCACCAGAAATTATAACTATGTGGATAAGTGTATAATATTTTGCCTTATTATTATTTAAATCTAATTAAAATATCACTGACTGTTTAAACAAAAATAATCACAAAATCATGTAAGGTTTGGAACATATGTAGAAGCAAAATGCATGACAACAATAGCACAATTACTGGGAGGGGAGAATTGGAAGTACACTATGATAGAGTTCTTATTACGATACATAAAGTAATATAACATCACTAGAAGGTAGGTGGTGATGAATTAGAGATGCATATTATAAACCCCAAAGCAACCACTAAAATAGCAAAACAAATAGTTATAACTAATAAGTCAACAAAGAAGATAAAACAAAATAAAAAATACTCAATATGAAAAAAAGTAAAAAATGAGGAAATGGGGAACAAAGAATAGGACACATAGAAATGAAATAGCAAAATGGTAAATTTAAACTTAACTACTCTTAATAACCACATAAAATATAAATGGTCTAAATATCCTAATTAAAAAGCAAAGATCATCAGTTGGATAAAAAAGCAAGACCCAAGTATATGCTGAATACAAGATATAGCATTATATATAATATAATGCATGTATCTTGTTTACGTATGTACAAAGATGCATCAGTTAAAGAAAAATGGATGGACAAAAGACATATCATGCTAACATTAACAACATTATCAACTAACTTGCCCTAATTGACATTTACAGAACACTCTACTCAACGATAGCGGAAAATACATTCTTTTAAGTGTTCAGGGAACAATCAGCAAGATAGACCATACTGTGGTCCATAAAACAGGTGTCAACATAAATAAAAGAAGGCAAGTCGTACAAAAGCTTAATAAGTCGTTCAAAATCTTAACAAGTCATGCAAAATCTTATCTCTGATCACAACGTAATTGAATTGAAAATAAATAAAACAAAATATCTGGAGGGAGGAGGATGGAAAGAGGAACATAACTTCACATTCTGTTGAAATTTAACAGGTAATAAGGCATGAGCCGTGAAAGAAACGACTGATAAGCTGGACTTCATTAAAATCAAAAATTTTTGCTCTGTGTAAAACACAGTCGAGAGAATGAGAAGACAAATGAGAATGAGAAGACAAATCTGATAAAGAACTGCTATCCAAAATATACAAAGGACACTTAAGACACAACAACAACAAAAAAACAACCTAATTTAAAAATAAGCCAAAGAAGATACACAGATGACAAACAAATATATGAAAAGATGCCCCACATCATACGTCATCAGAGAAATGCAAATTAAAACAACTATGAGATATGGCTACACATCTGTTAAAATGGCCAAAACCCAGCACACGGACACCACCAAATGCTGGTGAGCACGTGGAGCCGCAAGACTCTCATTCCCTGCTGGTGGGAATGTAAAATGGTAGCTACTTTGGAAGATAGTTTGGTGGTTTCTTACACAACTAAACACACTCTTACCATACGATCCAGCAATTATACTCCTTGGAATTTACTCAAAGGAGCTGAAAATTTATGCCCACACAAAAACCTACACACAGGTGTTTATAGCAGATTTATTCATGATTGCCAAAACTTGGAAGCAGCTAAGGTGTCCTTCAGCAGGAGAATGGATAAATAAACTTCGGTACATCTAGACAATGGGATATTAATTATTGCTAAAAGAAATTAACTTATTGATCTATGAAAAGACATGGAGGAACCTTAAAGGCATACTACTAAGTGAAAGAAACCAATCTGAGAAGGCTACATACCCTATGATTCCAAATATATGGCATCTGAAAAGGTACAACCATGAAGACAGTAAGAAGATCAGTGGTTACCAGGGGCAGGGGCAAAGGAGAGATGAATAGGCAGAGCCCTGAAAACTTTCAGGGCAGTGACACCACTGTGTATGACACTATGATGGTGGCTACATTTGTCCAAACCCATAGAATGTTTACCGCCAAGAGGGAACCCTAACATAAACAAGGGACTTTGGGTGATAATGGTGTGTCAGTGTAGGTCCAGCCACTGTAACAAACACACCACACTGATGCAGGATGTGGCTAATAGGGGAGGCTAGGCATGTGTCGGGGAAGGGCACAAATGGAAATTCTGTACCTTCTCAATTTTGCTGTGAACTGCTCAAAAAGAAAAAAAACTTAAAAAAAGTAATAAGGAGTTATTAGAACAACTTTAATCAAGTAAATTTGAAAATTTAAATTAAAAGAAGAAATTTCTAGAAAAATAAACTATACTTAGAAATAGAATAAGTGTTTAAAGAATTGAATCAATATTTTAAAGTCTTCCTTCAAAAATCTCTAGGATTAAATGGTTTTACAGAAAAATTACCCAAATATTCAAGGAACAAATCATTCTAATAATAAATAAATTATTCCCATATATACTTTAAAGGGTGAGTTCTACCATATATAAATTATACCTCAATAAAACTGATTTTAAAATACCAAACAAGTTGATAAACCCTTTAGCAAATTAAAAGAAAAAAATCATATGATCATCTCAATAGAGATGCAATAGTCAAACTGGCAAAGTTTATCATCTATTTATGACAACACCTCTTAATAAACTAGAAATAGAAGCTGAGTTCTTAAACTCATAAAGGATATTTGCAGAACACACATATCTAATTATGAAATGTTGACACTAGATAAAAAACCAAAGGCCAGATTCTTGCAAATATCGGAGTCTTGAAGAGTGAACCACGGCAAAGAAAAGAAAGAAGATCTGTAAAGATTGTGAAGGAAGAAATAAAACTGTCATTTGCGTATGATATGATTACATGGAAAATCCAACAGAATCTGTAAATAAACTCAGAAATAGTAAGACCTCTATAGAAACAATCATGAAACTTTATTGAGAGAAGCCATAAATTAATGAAAAACTTAATGCAAAATAGATCATGTTCATAGATTAGAAGATCTAATACAAGAAAGATGGCAAATTACCCAAAATGATCTAAGAATCAATACAATTTTGGTCTTTTTTTTTTTTTTGTATATTAGCAAGTTAATTGCAAAATACCTGTGGAAGCACAAATGGACAGAAATATCCAAAACAGCCCTGAATAAAAAGAAAAACTAAGAGGGAGGTGGGTACTTGCTAACCAGATACCAAGAATTACTATGAAATTATAGAGTTAAGATAGTGAGGTGTCATTGGAGAAAAAAAACTGCATATATGAAAATTTGATTTATGACAGATTTATTTACAAGTCAGTGAAGGAAAGGACGGGCTTTTCAATGAATAATGTTAATACAATTGGCTCAATTGATATGGAAAAAATTAAATTAGACTCTGCCTCAAGACATACACAAAACTCAATTCCAGGTGTTTTAAACCTAATCTTGAAAGGTGTTAACTGTGATACCGTTAGAAGACAACATAAGAGAATAAATTATTTCTCAAACAAAATGCAAATTTCACAAGCTATACAGAAAACATTGAATTATTAGACAGATTATATTTTAAAATATCTATTAATCAAAAAGTAACCATAAGAAAATGACAAGAGAAATCAAAAACTGGGAGAAGACAGACAAAGACCTAATACCCAGAATAAATAATGAATTTATATGAATCAACAGCAGGCAAAACCAGAAAAATAGGAAAAGACATAGACATGTATTTCATAGAAGAGGAAAAACAAAAGACCCCTAAATAAATAGAAAACATCTGATCTCATTACTAAGGCAAATAAGCGCTGAAGGCTAATGAGATATCATTTCTCACACCCCGGATTGGCAAATTTTAAAAGGTCAGACCACACCGAGTGTTGACGGGGACATGGAGCAACAGGAACTCTCACACAGGGTGGGAGTATAATTTGGTTCAGTCACTGTGAAAATAGCTCAAATAGGGTGTTCGCATGATGTATGTGTACGTGAATATTCATATGTCCTATGGCCCTATATACATGTATATGTGTGTACACAGGGAATATATGCAAAGCTGTGACCCAGCGTTCTGACAAGTATCTTTACTAGAGACCTTCTTGAACATGTGCGCCAGGAGCTGTCTCAAGAATGTTCACAGCAGCTTTATTCAAAATGGCTAAAAGTGGAAGCAACACAAATGAGGGTCAACAATAGATTGGATAAATAAACTGGGATATGCTCATACGATAGACTATTACACAGTGATAAAAGTTAATGAACTTCAGCCATACACGTCAACATAGATGAATCTCACAAACATGAGACTAAGAGGAGGAAACACGTTGCCAAAGAATTCATCCCCGTCATTTTGTTTATATTAGATTCAAAAAAGGCAAAACTAAACAATTAATTTTCTCAATATAAAGATTGGTACAGAGTTTAGGAGTGGTTGCCTCCTGGAGGTGGAAGAAGGAATGGAATCAGGAAGTGGTATTTAAGGCAGCAGTTGGCAAATGTTTCCTATAAAGGGCCCGAAAGTAAATTTTTTTGGCTTTGTGGGCTATATGCTCTCTGTTCAACTACTCAAATCCACCATTGTAACAAGAAAGCAGCATAAATGATATGTAAACAAATGGCCATGGCTGTGTTCCGATAAAACTTTATTTACAAAAACAGGCAGCAGGCTAGATTTGAACGGTGGCCCTGATCCAATGTATTAGCAGTGGATTTAGGGGTGTTCAATAACTATTATTAAAGAGTATAGGCACACATACATACCCATATACATTTATATATATTCACTGTGCATGCTATATATCATAGTAAAAATTCTTTAAAAAATAAATTAGATAAATATTTAAAAGAAAATTCCCTGAGAGATCCTAGCCAAAGACCACCATATTGACTTCTTAGGCAGACCCTCAGGGGTGAAATATCCCTCTGCTAAAAGGTAGAGAAGATGAGAATCAAGCCCACACTTCACTCAGTGCCTGGCATGTAATACAGATCAATGCCTGATATTCTCTTCTTGCATTATTTCCCAGCCATGACAAACTTTGGTAGCCATTCTCCCATGAATTCTGTCAGCTCCACACTCTGCTTCAGCTCTGTAGACAGGACTGGCCTTCTCTCTGCCGGGGGCTGTCACCAGGACATCACCAGTGCCTCTTGGGTACCTGTGAACAGCATTTGAAACTGGACTGCTTGGGCTCAGTTGTGGCTCCATCATAGCAACCACGTCACCTTGGGCAAATTACTTACATTCTCTGGGTCTCAGTTTCTTCATCTGTAAACTGGGAGCAATAATAGTATTTATCTCAAGGTTGTAATGAGGATTAAATAAATTAACACTCACTTTGATGTAAAATGCTTAGATGTAGGATGTCTGCTTAATGCAAAATGCTTAGAACGGTGCTTGGCACATAGTAAGTTGTATATAAATTCTAGTTATCATTATTATCAGCAACTTAAGTTTACTTTATTAACACCAAAAATTTTAATATTCGTTCTTGTTGCCATAGAGATCGCCTCCCTTAGAAATGGAGAATCGTATGACACAGTCACTTCTGATCTATTGTATAACTGGATTTTCAAAATCTAAAGATATAACTCAGAATAATTGATTTGAGTTTTATCTTCATGTGTTTTACTTCTCTCTCTGACCCCTTCATTTCTTATTTTTCTATTATTGTTCGGTACAAGTATGATAAAAATTACCCACATCTGTTATTTATCTTTCCATCCTGGGGCAAGGCAAATGTGTATAGTTCCCTCAAGATAACAGGAACCATATGGAGCCCATGGAATTACACGTATTATCAGTTTACAAATTCAAGCTTTTCCAAAGACGGTCCACGAGCAGCCCGGGATTCGTGGGTGCAAGAGCTTACACTGTGATGTTTATATTCAGCGAACATATTGGTGTAAAACATGCTTGCAGCTGGTGCCTCATCAGAGCGAGGGGGCTTCAAAGTGGTTCCCAGTGGTTCTCCAACTTTGCTGTACATTAGAATCGCTTCAGGGACGTTTAAAAATCCCTATGCTCCACCACACCCCACAGCAATAAGAGCCTGTTGGGTAGAACCAGTGGCATCAGTTGTTTTTTCTTTTAATTTTCAAGGCAATTCCAACGTGCAGGCAAGTTTGGGAAACAGCAAGAGCTTTAGAAAAAAAAGACTGCATTATTTGGTCACTGTAAAGGAAATGCTAAAAGACCAAAACACACCTTCACCTGGAGCCATTTTTTGCCATCCCAATTAGGTGATGCACATGTTTGGGTAAAAATTTCATCCTACTCGGGGCTGGCCCCGTGGCCGAGTGGTTAAGTTCGCGCACTCCGCAGCAGGCGGCCCAGTGTTTCGTTAGTTCGAATCCTGGGCGCAGACATGGCACTGCTCATCAGACCACGCTGAGGCAGCGTTCCACATGCCACAACTAGAAGAACCCACAACGAAGAATACACAACTATGTACCGGGGGGCTTTGGGGAGAAAAAAGGAAAAAATAAAATCTTTAAAAAAAAAAAAAAAATTTCATCCTACTCAAACCCCTATTAGCAGCCCTGGAGTACTATACCTCAAGGATATCCTTCTCAAACACAGCAAGCACAGATTTGACCAGGCCCAGAGGATTTAATCTTGCTCTGTTAAAAAAAAAAAAAGAGAGAGAGAAAGAGACTGAGAAAAGAAACTCAATCCATTCATCCAATTTTCAAGTCAATTGCTATTCATTCAACAAGTTACATCCTGGTCTTAACACAAGCTCTGTGTCTGTTATGCTTAATCACATACAGTTGGCCTTCAAACAGAGATCAGAAGGTGACACACAAGGTACGTTCAGGCACCAGCTGGCTCCAATTCAGTGTCCTGGAAAGAGTCGTGCTGAACAGTGGGTCACTTTTCAGAGGATGGCCCACGGGACGCCGCTCAGAAGATAATTTGCTTTGATCTCGAAGGGCATTTTCACTCTCGTGAAAAATCTCTGGGTCTCACAGCTCCCTACAATGGTCTCAGTGTCTACAGAATCCTTTCCCCAGTTGTCTTCTTGTTGCAGAGAAACAATGAGAGACTTGAGTTTACTGTGAAGAGCTGTGTTGCCGTCAAGAATGGGATCCTTCATCTTGGGTTTGGTTTTCTTTTTAAGAGAAATAACCTTTCAAGCAACAATTCCCCTTTGATATGTGAAATTGCTTTGCTGCATGGAACCTGCTCCTGATTGGTTCAGATAAGTGATTTTAGTGATTACAGTTTATCTGTAAAATGAGGGACAATGCTTTGAAATAGCGTAATCTCTGAAGCTATTTCTAGTTCTTAAATCTAAGAGTCTGGTTCTGAGCATCTAGACTTAGCTTCATGTAGAGTTGTTGAAGTCAGACAAAGATTAACTACCAATTTCACAACTTATCTTGGGCAAGTTACTTTTTCTTTCTGGACCTCAATTCCTGCACCTCCAAAAGGGAGCTTATGATTATAATTGCTCCCTGGAGCTAGAGAATCAGATGGCTAGACGTGTGGCTTCTAGAATCAGGCTTCGGGGTCCAAACGCCTGCTCCAGCAGACTCAGCGATGTCACTTTGAGTGAGTTACGTAACATTGCCAGGCTTCATTTCCTCTGGGTGTAACATTGGGAAGTTTGCAATGAACACTGCACAAGGTGATCACAAGAATTAAGTAAGTGAATGTGTATTAAGTTTAGCACAAAATCTGGCAAATAATGGATATTTAAACATAAAATCATTGCTCTCGTCATCATATCATCAGTGTAAAAGAGACTCCTTAAATAAAGTCCTGGTAGATACTCGAGGCCTGCACACTCTCACGCCTCTCTGTGCCCCCTTCTTTCCCAGGGTCCTCAGTCCCCAAGGCCTTCTTAACACCTGAGACCAAGGCTGCCGGCTCCCTGAGGACAAGGAACCTGGCTTGTCTTTCACTCTCCAACGAGTAGCCCTATTCCTGGTGCTCCATAAATACTCAGAGAATGAATGAGTGAATGAGTGAATGAATGAAAATGTTTGTGAATTATGTGAGGGATGTGATAAGTAGGACAGTGATGATCGGGGAGGATGACAGAGAGAGGCCTCAGAGAAGAAATTTGAAATTATTTGAGGGAGAAGGGGAAAAAAAAATCAATGAATAATAACAAAAGTTCTTAAGGGGCATGTTACAAATAAAGTAAACCTCCTTTTCTATGAATCTGTCTAATGGAATAAATAATTACATATAGGATTAAGTAGATTCTCATACTCTGGCCACAATGTGGCCAGCAGGGGACTTTTTGTGAGCAATCATAATTGCTCTCCATAATGTCAACATAGAAGTTAAGTTTCCGCCTTGCATATTATAACTAGATAATCCCCTTCTAAAAGCGCCAAAGCGGTGCAAAATAGAGGAAAATATGTGTGCAAGAAACTACTGGATTTCTATAAGATATAGCAGAAATGAGGCAGGATGAAGACAAGGTCCACCAATTCACAATTCACTGGGTGAGAAGATGCAATTTCCTCAGCAACAGCCCCTAAGCTGTAAGTACCAGCGCCAAGGCCAGCCCAGGGCGCGTCACTTGAGGAGTTTCATCCTACCAGGCTCTGAAGGCCATTTGGAGAAGGGACACAGTTCCCCCACGTATCCTGACGTCTGAAAGCAGCCGCAGGCCATAACCAGGGACCTCAAGGAGGCACTTGTGCCACGAGGAAGTGGGAGTCTTGGTCTGAGCTGAGGAACCTGTGACAAACAGGGACAAGGAGCTCTGCGTCCCTGGCTCCAATTCCTTCCTTACTTCTCATTTTCAGAAACTCTGTATTAGCAAAATAAAATCAGAAAATCTAATCTTTCCCCTTCTCTCTTTACCTGAACTACTCATTGTCTAAGAAAATCTTCCATAGTTTCCCAAAGAGGTAAAATATATATTTCCTCTGTAGCGATGAGCAAATGGACCCAAATAACCAAATTTATTAAAAGGCACAGAAATGTCTTTTAAAGATTCTAAGGAGTCGGAAACAATGTCCTTTAAAGAAACAGAATTACTACGTGAAATATGTCAGGAAATGAACTTTAAAAAGTCTGTCATTCCTATTCTTGATAGAGTTTAGGAAACTATTAAACACGGAATAGGCAGTCAGAGACGGAAACATGCAACTTGAGAGAAGAACAGACGGCGCGGAGCATGGAGGTAAAAGCCATGTCTATGTAATTGAAAGCCCCAGTGACAGCAGTGAGAAGCTGAGTTTATTGCAGCAAAGATAATCAGTGATGCACAAACCCAGTTTAAGACAATCTTCCAGAAAAAAATGCAACATATTATCTTTATTTTTATTTGCATGAAAAACTCTATAAGATTACGTAAAATACAAGAAAAGTAATTAAATATTGCGGGTGGTGGTAGTGGTAATGGGCAGGCGGGAGTGGAATGGGAGGAAAACTTCTGCCTAAGAAAGAAATTTCTATAAGAGAAACTGATATTTATTTTACTTTTGAACAAAGCAAATGTGCTATATATTCGAAAATATATGAAAACAATGAAAATCCTATAAACTTGCTATTTAGAAATATTAAGATAATAGCAAAAGAAAAGAAGAGACTTTAAAGTGGCTTCTGGAGAGAGTAAGTGCTGGTGGTGTGGGGGATACTGTCATCTTTTTTTCAAAAACTTGTAGTTTTTGACTTGTAAAACTGTGCATATGTATTTTTATATTAAAAAAATGAAACATTCTCCCAGAAATTAGAAGGAAAAAGAAGTGTAGACCCAGCAGGAAAGACAGCTATAGACATGACCAGCAGGAGAAACAGAGCAGAGGGAGAGAAAATAACCAAAGATGTGACGTAGAAAAGTTTATTAAACTGAAGAAGTATTTGTGATGTGAGAGCAAACAGGCTTACTGAATGTAAGGCTAAATAAATAAAAAGGGACCGACGCCAAGACAAGCCCTAGGGAAACATTCACATTGCACAGATGATACCAGGCTGGCAAAACTCTCCTCCACAACAATACATTGTGCTCATGGCTTCTTCCTTTCTCCGTCTTCAATACCAACAGCATATTAACGGCCAGCTTTTCTGGTTTGCTAAGACCCAGGCACTGTGCTTAGGTTCGCATGTGAATCTTGAGGACAGTACCATGAGGTAGGAAGCTGAGTATCAGAAATGTTAAACAACCTGCCCGAAGAATCAAAGCCAAGAGCTGAACTCGTGCATCCCGGGCAGATGGCCAGGGCCCCAAGTCCCAGCACAGGCACAGGACAAGGAGGCAGCAGCTCTCAGGTCAGCCGCACACTCTAGAATTTCCTAGAAGGCTCTTTGCAATCCTGATGTCCAAGCTTTACTCAGAAAGAGTCTAACTTAATTGGTCTGGGGCTGGGGCTCAGCTGTTAGATTTCATCCAATAATTGTAGATTCTAATGTGAAGACTCTAAATGTTAGATCTAATGTTAGATTCTAATGTGAAGCCAGAATTGAGAATTGTTTTATCAAAACAAAACTTAAAGGATAAAAAATGTGTTCCAAGCAGACCCAAGATTAGGTGACGAATGAGGCTCTTAAGGGCAAAATTTAAGGGAATATCAGAAAATTCAGTAATCAAGAGAAATAGCATTTTAGCAAATAATAATGATAATAATAATAAATTATAATCTGTGATGCACAAAATTTCCAATTTCCAATGCTGCACTTGTATGACTAACCTCTCCCTCACCTTGCCCCGACAGATCCTGTCTTTATTTAAAATTTTGATATTTTGTGCATCATGGATTTTTGCTTTAATTTTGAGGTTTTAAAATATTGCATCGAAATATTATGCTCTTGATTACTGAGCTGTTTTGTATTGTTCTATTCTATTTTGCACGAGTAATACGGAAAAGTATATTGCTCTATCTTCCTCACTGTCCTACAAGTTTATGCCTAAACAATCATTCCTGAGTGAAAGCGACCGGAAGTCACCCGTCAGGAGCGAAAGGCTTCAGAAAGTGCAGACTCCCCGCATGCCCGCTCCGGGAGATGCGCAGCGCCCAGCGGATGGGCGGCTGTGCGTCTTCCTCCAACATGAATGAGCGATGGAGGCGAAAAGTCCATAAGTCAGCTTAGATGATAATGGTTAATGCAGATATGAAGCACAATGTGAATGTCAACAGTGAGTCTTGAAATAGAGGACTGCTAATGTAATGGAAAGAAATTAATAATCTGTATCTCAAGTTCTAAATAATATCAGAAAAACTAGGAAATGACAGTTTAGCGAGGAAAGAAAGCATATGTCATTTACCATCGTTCAGAGAGGAAATGAAGAGATCTTTTTTTGGCCTTTACAATATGTTTGAGGTGAAATGCACATATGATAAAATCAGTCATTTTAGAGTGAACAATTCAGCGGCATTTAGCACATTCACAGTGTTGGGCAACCACCCCCTCTACCTGGTTCCAAAACATCTGCATCACCCTGAACGGAACCCTCACAGCCATGAAGCACTTGCTCCCCCTTCCCCTTTCTCCCAGGCCCTGGCCGCCACCAATGTGCACTCTGTCTCTATGGATTTATTTTTTCTGGATATTTCACATAAATGGAATTATACCATATCTTTTGTGTCTGGCTTCTTTCACTGAGCATAATGACATTTTCAAGGTTGATCCATGTTGTAGCATGTATCAGGACGTCATTCTTTCTTTTTTGATGAGGAAGTTGGTCGCTGAGCTAACACCTGTGCCAGTCTTCCTCTGCTTTTTCTGTGGCACACTGCCACAGCATGACTCCATGAGTGGTGTGCAGGTCTGTGCCAGGGATCCGAACAGGCAAACCCAAGGCTGCCAAAGTGGAGTGTGCAAGCTTAACCACTACGCCACCGGGCTGGCCCAAGGACGTCATTCTTTTTTTATGACTCATAGTCCATTGTATAGACCACATTTTGCTTATCCGTCATCCATGGATGGACATTTCAGCCGTGTCTACCTTGTGGCCCCTGTGACTGTGCTGTTGTGAACATGCATGTATATGTATTTGTTTGAGTGCCTGTTTTCAAACTCTTAGAAGAAAACCTAAGAGTATAATCTTGGATTTAGCAATGGATTCTTGGATATGACACCAAAAGCACAAGCAGCAAAATTAAAAATAAATTTGACTTAATTACAACTAAAAACTTTTGTGCTGTAAATGATAGTATCAAGAAATACAAAAGATAATTCACAGAATGTGAGAAAATATTTCAAATCTGGGTACATGGAACTTGTGTCCAGAATATACCAAGAATTCTTACAGCTCAACAACAAAAAAACAACAACTCAACTTTAAAAATGGGCAAAAAATATATATATATAAAGAGCCAATAAGTATGTGAAAAGATGCTCAACATCATTTGTCATTAGGGAAATGCAAATCAAAACCACAAGGTGCCACGCCACATCTACTAGCTGGCTAGAATCCAAAAAATGGAAATAACAAGTGTTGGCCAGTTGTGGAGAAGCTGGAACCTTCACACATTGCTGGTAGGAATGTAAAATGATTCAGCCACTGTGGAGAAGTTTGGTGGTCTCTCAAAAAGTTAAACATAAAATTCCCATGTGATTGAGCAATTCCAATCCTGAGTATATACACAAAGAACTGAAAACAAATACTTTTTACAATTTTAATCATGGAAATCTTAGAGTATATTTTTCGGTGAAAGTTAACTGCTAATAGAATAAACACATAGGGTTAAAAAAAAGCGAATTTAGCAAAGCACAGAAAACAAAAACAAAAAGATTGAAGTAACACAACAGATATCTCTTAGGAAAATAAATGTAAATGGGTTAAATACTCCCATTAAAAAAAAAGCAACACACAAAAAAGAGTATTAGAATGGCTCAACCCACACGCTTCAACTATGCGTTTGTTTTTGTGAAAGACCTAATACTAACCAGCGGGTTTAGCAGGGTCTTATAAGCCGAATCTGGGCGGCAAGAGTCACAGCCACCAAACCTGCGTGGCACATCTTCTGCTGTGTCAGTGCAGACACCGCCTGAGCAGGTTTCCACCATGTTGAGTTATTTTGGGCATGAATACCCACTGTCGTCTGCTGAATAAATGTGTTCAGACTCCTGCCCTTCTCTTTGAATATAATGTTTCTCTGGTCTAATGTAGACAATCGCAATATTCTGTATTGATAGAAAACCTTTCATTCATGCGATTTCAAGTACTTGAGCAGAACAAGCAGCTCTAACAACCTCCCCTGGTCCGTGAATGCCCACCTGCAGGAGCGCTTGCCGTTTCCCTGGGGCACCGGGCCAATCCAGGCATAATTCTGCCTCCAGTCATGTTTTTTCTCCTTTCATCTTAGAAAATATGCTACAGTACCGTGCATCCCAGCTTTTCTAAGTCTTTTTCCACAAAAGTGAGTGTCCACAGAGGGTCACCTCTTGTTTGAAGCCTTTTCTTTCCCTCCTCCCACCACTACCCCCACCCCACTCAGCATCCCCAGCAGAACCAACTACTTCCTCCATTTCAACCTCCGTTGTGGCCTGTTCACGTCTCTACCTTGGCCCAGTTGGGACTATGAGCTTTGCAATTAGTTTCTAGCTCCTCCACTAACTAATTGTGTGCCTTTGTGTCTCAGTGTTCTCATCTCGAAAAACAACATAGCACCTGGACTGACCACAAAGAATTGTTATACAGAGCACAAGAGGCAGTGCAGGTAAAGAACGTAGGACAGTACCTGGTGCGTGGGAAGTGCTCAGTTACCTGCAGTCGTCAATAGTAGGGATCCCAGTAGTTGGGCTAGCTTCACCATCATCCTTATCACTATTATTTTGGCAGTTTCAATAGCTTCTTTGCATATACTTATTCAAGTGTCTTTCCCTAGGAGGTTGTCTCTGAGCCCGTGATGATGGGGCCCCAATGCGTTTGACCTTGTTTTCCCAGCATCAAGTGTAGGACCTTCATAAATTTTGAATGAATTTGTGAATGCACTGCTTTCGCTCACAGTTAGCGTTTTTCGTCTTTTTTCTGTTTTCTAGACAAATCATAATCCTCAAACAATCAACAAATGGCAGTTTAGACTCAGTTCCAACCTTCTTTGCCTTGTAAGCTGTTTATCCAAGCAGTCAGCAACTCTGACAGATTTGAAATTCAGCTCAGGCCAAAAAGCTAAGTCAAGGGAGCTCGCGGCCCAGGGAGGAGGAGAGAAGCGCTTGGAAGGAGAGCTGTGCTTGTGGTGAAGTAAAGCCGCCCACCCCTTAGTAAAGAGAGCCCTCTGTTTCATATGTCTGATTCTTTTTATCTGAGTTGCAGCATCTCCAAATTCAATTAATTTTGTAATTTTATTTGTGCCTATTGATAAGATCCCATGGAATCTCAGTGTGATGGGATTGAAAGGTTCAATGCAGTGTTTGTATTTCCTCCGTAACAGCTTGAGCAAGTGCTTAACGGAAGCTTCCAGTTGCTGGGACCCGCTGCTTCCCTAAGAAGCCTGGATGTTACAACTACAGCACACGTGAGCTATATGACTGCCAGGTGTTTACCAAGGCACTTGCTAGATGCTTTACATATGTCATCCGTAATTCTCAGAGAAGTTCTGAGAAGCAGATATCATAGAATGAGTTAGTAATAGTGTTAACTGCAGGTAAGAGAACATTTGACATACGTGGCTTAACCATTATTTATCTTGTGTGACAGGAGTGTGACAATGAACAGCCAAGGACTCACTCAGCCATTCCACAATGCTACCAGCGACCCTTCCAGCTCTTTCCAGCTGTCCCTCCCGCCATCTTTAGCCCATCAGTGTCGTCCTTGTGCTCGGCACCTCAGGATTCAAGATGGCTGCCAATTCTCTAGGCATCAGGTTGCCACCAGCAGCCCAAGTGGCAGGCAGGAGACAAAGGCTTATTCCTCGTGAGGGTCAATCCCAAGGTCACACAGTATTTCAATGTGGTACAGCAATTTGAAACCAGATATTCTAATTCCATAGTTTATGACCTTGCATGTTACCACTCTGTCCTTTTGTACAAACACATATAATAGAATGTCTGGAATCAAAATGTACACCATAGGGGCTGGCCCTGTGGCCAAGTGGTTCAGTTCGCGTGCTCCACTGCAGGCGGCCCAGTGTTTCGTTGGTTCGAATCCTGGGCGCAGACATGGCACTGCTCATCAAACCACGCTGAGGCAGCGTCCCACATGCCACAACTAGAAGGACCCACAACGAAGAATATACCACTATGTACCGGGGGGCTTTGGGGAGAAAAAGAAAAAAAAAAAAAATCAAAATGTACACCATAAGCTGGAAAAGCAAAAGACTGCTGGGGAAGGGAGGCAGAGCGTAGGTGGTTGCCCGAGAATCCCTTCGTCCCTCTGGTTGCCTGGCCCCTGCTCTCAGGTTGTGCTGACTGTCCTGCTGCCCATTGGATAGGTCCCTCAGAAACAACTCTGGTTCTCACATTTTCCTGTAAACCTGTCACTATCCAAATTCTTACTTATTTAAAAGGAGCCATACATTTACAGCCACAGGGACAAGTTGGTGGCTGTAGGTGGTGTGGGGGCTGGTAAGTGACCCAAATGACCTAAAATGTATGGCAACCCTCATCTTCTGCCTCTGAGTTGTTGTCTGGGTTTGAAAGTGGAAACTGATTTTGAGTTAAGGTGTGCTAACAATTCCTTCTGCAAAGCTGTTACGTCACAGGCACTTCTCTGTGTGGGATTCTCCCTAACTCAAAAGAGCAAACATCAAAGTATCTTTCCAGAAATTTCTACTGGGAGTAAGAGTGGGGAGAGCTCTTCCACACATCAAGGCTTTTAGATAAGAAAGCTTTGGAGGCAGGCAGCCTTGGTTTGGAACGCCAGCTCTGCCGCTTATTGGCTTAAGATTATCAACCTATTTCATTTCTTTGAGTCGCTTATTTGTCAAAACAAGGCCGACAAAACTGACTTCTTGAGTGTTTGTGGCCAGAAAGTGAGGCAAAGCTCGGACATTGCCTGGTACACAGCAGGGGCACACTGCTGTCACTTCCCCAGGGCCCCTGCTGAACTGGCCCATTTCCACCCACTTGCATCAGGACCAAAAAGCCGACCTGCTCCAAGGCCCAGTGTCTAGGCAGCCTTAGAGGGAAGAAAAGCAAGTACACTGAAGCCCCCTTTTCACCTTCGGCGGCCATCAAACACGAACCCCTGATGTCATGGGTCAGATTTCCACATTACAGCTAAGGGAAGCCAGTTGCCTCAAAGTGGAAAAACTCTCAGCAATTAAGAAAATTCATAGATATTTCTCAAAACTCCTTGGGGCCCTGATTGGGGGAAAGAGGAGGATGGGGTAGTGGTATGTATTTTATCCAAAGCTCAAATAAATCCTGATCCAATTAGAAACACCACCCAGAGATGCACAAAGACCAAGAGACAACGAAAAGGCCAAAGAACTATTTCGAGATTTCCCCATTCGGGACGGCAGGCAGGCAGGCACGTAGGCCCCGGGCTCCCTTCTCGGTCTGCTCGGGCCGGCCCTGGGTCAGAGCGAGAACCGTCCTCCCTCACTTGTTCTTATGCACAGCCTCCAACGGAGATTTGAGAGACCTCGTTTTTTCCCAAACTTGATAGCGTCTCACTCCCTAATTCGGAGAGCAGATGCTTTTGGTGCAGCCTTGGAAGTCAATGCCTTTTAACAAATTTGTTTATTTATCTTTTTTTTTCTTTTACAGAAATTTTTGCACAATTTAAGCATATTCTATCCAGGGAATATTTCTATCCGGGTTTCACTTTGGGTTCATTTTTCCTTCTTTGCTGGATTTCCAACTTAATAGGGAACGGCTGGATACTGTAACTTTTGGGCACAAATAGTGAAAAAACAAAGGGAACTTCTTTTCCAGGACCAAATTGTTTGCACTCTTTGTCTTGATGGTACCACCTGACCCCCTGGGAAGTGCTGGGTTTCTCCACATCCATCACGCTCACAGAGGCCGTGTCTGGAGCTGCAGGGCCCCCCTGGCCAGTACGGCCGATTATTCCCTACATTGTGTGCTGAAGACCAGCTGGGACGGAAAAGGTGCATTCCTGTCCAGCCACTCAGGTCACTGACCCTTTTGTGAGCTCACTCTCCTCTCTTGTTCCCGTATCTATGACCTTCCATCACTCTTCAGAGCTGTTCCAAGAATGAGCTTGTAAGGTGTCACTTTTCTGAAAAATTCTGGCTGGTAACCATTGGTATTCAGATATGAGTAAAAAGAGATGTCGGTAATAAAGCGGAACATAACAGTTAACTAGCAGACTCCTCAGGCAGTTTGCGATACCACATCCGGTGTGGCTGATGTCAGAGCTTACATGCTGTTAATCTAGCAAAAGGGCAGAAGGATTTCTCTACACCCTGGCCGTGCACATACGAAAGTGCTATCGGACCATCTGACGTTTCATCTGAGCTCATCATCTACCATTTTGAAAGTGCGCCAGCTTGATTTATATCCTTTTGCAGATTCTCTCCTTATCTGTTAAAGTCAGATTTAGATAAATTCTTAAGGGGGCAAAGGTTTAGCTGCTCAAAATCAGAGTCATAAGTAGGCCTGGAAATTCCCCATCAGGGAACGCCAGTATTTCTTGGTTCTGCCCAGGCTAAGAATTTGGAAGGAATGGAGGAATGGGCCAAAACTCTTCGACCTCAGACTTTTTTTCTGAAATGAATGAAGGCAGTCTTTGCGATTACACATGTTGGAAGCATTGAAACTGGCTGGGTTCCCTCGAATACCTTGCCCTAATTAAGCCGGTTCTGCAGTGTGTCTTGTGTACAAGCAGAGTACCAGGGATTGCACACTCGGTGCCTGTAGAGCCACATGGCAGGGCAACATGGGAAGGGTGTGGGATCCTAGAGCTCAGGGCTGGAGACAGCCGGAGAGAGCATCCACTACCCAAAGGGACAGCCACTCCTCTGCTCCCATGTGAATGCAAGCGTGGCAAGATTTTCTGATTTTTTTTCCCAAGAAAAGTCAGAAATCCTGACACTTAGGTGAAATCTTTAAATGTTGACAACTAATTCAAATTTTTTAAAAAAATTCTCTCTGCAATCCTCAGAGTCTGCTGAATTTGGCCTATTTATCAGTTTTTAATTTCTGCAACAGACTGGTACCTGAGAGTTTGTGTCTACCTGCACAATCTGGGGCTTGGTGAGTGGGGAATTTCAGTGTCCTTTTCCCCGTGACATCCTGGAGAGTCTGTCACTCAGTCCTTCCGCATGGAGAATGGAGTATGATGCAAGCAGAGGGCTGCTTACCCCCAAGGCATCCTGTGGGCCTTCCACCGAGGCCGACATGCGTTGGGGGTTGACTCAGTTACCCAGGCGTTTGTTTTCCATAGGTGCTGTAACAGATGACCACCAGTTTAGCAGCTTAAACAACACAAATCTGTTCCCTCACCGTTCCGTAGGTTAGAAGTCTGACTCGGCCCTCACTGGGCTAAAACCAAGCCGTGCACAGGGCTGTATTCTCTGTTGGAGACTTTCAAGGAGAATCCTCTTCCTTGCCTTTTTGAGCTCTTTTGCTGCCTCCTGCATGGCTTGGCTCACAGCGTCGTCCATCTTCAAAGCCAGCGCTGGCAGGTGGAGTCCTCACATGGAGTCTCTCTGACCTTCTTCTGTCATCTCATCCCCTCTGACTCGAACTCCCTGCTACCCCTTCCAAGTTTGAGCATCCTTCTGATTATGTTGGGCCCACCTGGTGATCTCCTATTTTAAGGTCAGCTGCCTGGCATCTCTAACGCTCCTCGCCGTGTTCATACGCCGGAACACATGCACAGGTTCCGGACATTGGGACGCGCACGTCTTCGGGGGTCATTCTTCTGCCTGCCGCACGGAGGAAGGTCTGTGAAATGCGATGGGAGGAGCTGAGGCTGGAGCTCTGGAGCAGGATGAGGGCAGCACAGCTCTTAACCCAAGGAGTGCACTCTCCTCTCACTCTCCAGGAGCACCCGGTGAGTGAGAGGAAACTCCTGCTCATTTATGATGCGGTGCTTACTTAATCTGAGGGTATTAGACCTTTGCTTCTTTTTTTTGTTTTTTTAACTTTTTTTTTTTTTTTGAGGAAGGTTAGCCCTGAGCTAACATCTGCTGCCAGTCCTCCTCTTCTTGCTGAGGAAGACTGGCCCTGAGCTAACATCCATGCCCATCTTCCTCTACTTTATATGTGGGATGCTTATCACAGCATGGTGTGCCAAGTGGTGCCATGTCTGCACCTGGGATCCGAACTGGCAAACCCTGGGCCGCCAGAATGGAACATGCGAACTTAACCGCTGTGCCACTGGGCTAGCCCCGAGGCCTTTGCTTCCTATCATTGTGGGTGATCAGAGTTTGCCATCCCAAAAAGTGTCTTTTTGGCTTGATCTTTTTTAAGAACAAAAGACCCAGAAAGAAACTTTGACCTTCCCGGAACTGCCTAAAAGAACTTAAGATAGAAGGCCTGTTCCAGAAAGGAACTAATATCGTAAGGTAACTGTAAGTATAATATAAACTCAGTGTGCTAGACGGAGAGCACTAGCAAGCCCATTTGTATCAAGTTCTCTCTCACTGTCTACAGAGGGCCCGGCAAACACTTGCTTACTAAACATTTGCTTTTCCACCTCCATGTGAATTGCCTTCCTTCCCCAGAAGTCCCAAACCACGACCCCCAGCATCCTCCTCTGTCTGTAGCTGAGGAGGGTATTTAAGGTGGTGGCTGCTGCCATTTTGGTGAATTACTCAGATTTCCTGAGTTTCTCCCATGCATACATGTTATCAAAATTTGTTTGATTTTCTCCTGTTATTCTGTCTCATGTCAGTTTAATTGTTAGGCCAGCCGGAAGGACCTAGAGGGCAAAGGAGTAGTTCTTCCTCCCTGACATCATCATTCCTTCTCTTGTTGAGCCTGAGAACCGCTGGCTGCCCCCAGAGTACCCAAACCAAGTGCAAACAGCTGTGAAAGGGGCAAGGAGACCACCGAAGGATGAACGTGGAAGCAAGTCTTCTCTATTTCTGCTTTAAATGCCTAGTTTTCTAGAATGTGTACTTACATTTCACAATTTCTGTATCTCATGGGGCATTTCAGCATAATATTCCTTCAGTTATTTTTGCATTTTAATCACAGGAAGCTCTTTTCAACTGTACTTCTCTCCCCTAATCTTCTGAGGCTCACATTGTCTTCACTACTTGGCCGCTCACTTTTCTCCTTTGCATGAAAAAGACAAAAAGATTCAGATAGCAAATGCCATTTCCTGTCTACCTTAAAACCAAGGATTTAGCTTTGTTTTTCTTTGTTGTTTTTTTTAACTTACTAAATTTTATTGAATGACTTCACCGCCTTTCACAGTGTGTTAGGGCTGGGTTGGGAAGACTAAGAGAAGATTCCAAAATGGATAAATGTCCCCTGGTCCTCATTCCATTTTTGAGTGTATAAAAGAGGAAACAGGAGAAAAAAGGACTGGGTGTTGGAGAGCAGAGAATGCCCCATGGGGGCTACGAATGGAACTAATGGGCTTCAAAGGGCCAAGCTGGAATGTTGCTCTTATCATCTGTTTTTCTGCCTTTAAATATCATGTTAGTGCTGTCATTGAAAGGAGAGAATATTCCAAGTTGGGTGGCAAAAGTTGAAATCAGGATGGGAGGTCAGATTTAGTGCCGTGGGGGAAGGCAAGGAGATGACCAGGGATGGGGGTCCCCTAAATTTCATCCCATTTCACACGAGTTTTGGTCAGTGCCTTGCTCAAAAATTTTTATGGTCATAAATGTATGCTACCTTGTGAAATTCCAGAGACAAAAATATCCTATCAAAATAAAACTACAAAATTGTGAATGTTGGTTATTGATGTTGCTCTTGCAATGCTCGTATTGTGATCGCCTGGAAGTGGCCTGTCTTCCTCTCTAGGTGAGACTTTGAGGAAGGGATGGATCCTGACTCACCCTGTGTCTACAAACTTGAGTCACACTTAGCACCTGGAAGGTGCCTTGTACAGACATGATCTAAATTCTATTCTGTACCACTCCCCCCAGCTCATAACATCACAAGAAGGCAGTGCTAGGCAGGACTTTGGCCCCCATGACCTTCACCCCTTTGAGTTATGCCTGTGATTGTGCCATGGAGTTACGGCTGGTAATCACTGACCTTGTGATAGAGGGAGCATCGTGAATTATCCAGGTATCACATGGGCCCTTGCGAGCATAAGAGGAAGGCAGACGATGCAGCAGAAGAATCAGAGGCAGAAGAAATGTGCAGCGTGAGGAGATGCACGCCATTTCTGGTTCTAAGATGTAGGCACCACGTGCAAGGAATGGAGAGAGGCCTCTAGGAGCCAAGGGCAGCCCCAGCTGAGAGCCAGGAAAGAAATGGGGATCTCAGTCCTACAGCCGCACGAAACTGAATTCTGCCAACGACCCAGACGAGCTGGAAGTGGATTCTTCCCCAAAGCCTCCAGAAGGAATGCAGCCTGCTGACACCTTGATTCTGGGCCAGTGAGACCCATGTCAGACTTCTGACCTACAGAACCAGGAGGTAGTAAATTTGTGCTAAGTCACTAAGTTTATAGTGATTTGTTACAGCAGCAATAGACAACAAACACAGACACCGTTTGTGGGTCCCTGAGAATCCTTCTCCTGACCACTGCACGCTCGGTGTCTCCAAGGAGAAGTGTTCCTTCCCTCGTCTGGGGACGGAGCAGATACTCCTGTTCCCCTCGTCCGGCACTCCTAGCACAGGTAACAGTGCTAGCCCGGTTTCCTCGTGGATCTCTTTTCTGAAGCAGTTGAGTGTAAGTTCCTTGAAAGTAAGGACTAAGTATTAGGCCTCTTTATCTCTTACTGAACAAGGCTTAGGAGAAGCCATTTATTTCTGCCCAGCAGATGTCCAAAACCCTTTGGGGAGAGAGATGAGGATAGGCCCCATCAGAGGATAGGCCTGGCCTGGAGTCTACAGTGGCGAATCCGACAATCAGGTGAGAGTGTCGAACTCCTACCCACGAGCAGAGGCATTGCCAAACCCAGCGGAGAAGCAGGTCAGATAAAGCAACTGCCCTAGGAACCCAGATCTCTGGAGCCGGGGATGAAGGCAAGTACGAGCGGCTGGGAGCAGCGGGGAGGACCCGGGAGATTACCTGAAACATCTGCTGGGGTGGGAGATTTGCCTTGTGAGTCCGCTGAGATGTGATTGGCCTGACTTAAAGGGTCCAGGGCAGTGTGGGTAATGTGTGTCCAGAGAATCCTATTTCTCTAGCAGGCAAGTGACATCCATCTCCCCATCACCAGACCACCACAGAGGGAGAATTTCTAGCCAGTGTGTTATCTCCAGTATTCCAGCGATTAATTCCACCCCCAAAGAGTTCTAGAGTCCAAATTGACAACTAAGCAACTTGAGTGGGCCTTGCATTACCTCACGTAGTCCCATAACCGAAGTCCAAAGTTTCAAAAATAACGTGTGTCCCAGCCCGCCTCCCCCAACACACACACACGCTTAGCTTTAACCTTGGAAAGTTCAATTGCACAGCCTCCCTTCCTTTTGGGTCTCTGGTGGTTCTCTCAGAAGAACGGATCGTCCCTGCATCAAGCTGTTCAGCTCACCAGTCCCAAGTGGGAGCCTCTCCAGCCAAGTCACCCCTGGAAACATATTTTAAACTCTTTGAGCAGAGAGAAATATTTGGATCTTTGCCTATTTTGCAAAGGCTGAGCATCAAATTACACACTCAGAGCTTCTGTTTTTTTAATATTATGTGTCTGTACTATTTAAACATACATGGAAAGTAGTATTTTTTTCCTAACAAACTAAAGCTTGCTGGCGCCAGCCTTGCGTTGGTGACTGTGACCATTGTGTGAGTTGTGTCACTGGGATGCAGTTGGAGGCTTCAGTGAAATGGTTTGAATGCACAAGATGGAGCCAGATTGGGACATGGAAGGTGGGCCTTCCCTTTGCTTTTCTGGAAAGTGGGAGAATTGCTGAACTTGCAAAGACGTTCCATTAATTACTCAAATGTCACATCCTGTGTCTCATGGTAGACCACGGAAGGTCCTCAGATAGTGAAATGTTATTCTCCTTATATTTGTGGAGACTCTTCTTAATTACAGAATTTTTCTTTTCTATAATCTTTTTTGAAGTTTAAAAAACTTTCTTAGCCCCTGTATCTAAGCTGTGTAAGCGCATGTGCTTTGTGACGCTCCATATTTCAAGAGGAAAAAGAAGAGATCTTTTCAACATATTTTCCAAGAGTCTCAGCCGCTGAAGCATCTATTTTATCTTCCCCAACTGTGCATAGTTTGCAAATGATGCAGCCAAAGGCCCTCCCCCTGGACTTCGCGCAGCGCCCAGCGCCGCCAGAGCGGCCCTCGCTTGGGAAGCAGAGAACGCTGGAGCAGCAGCTGCGCTGAAGTTGACAGTTCCTCAGTGCAGGCAGGAAAAGTTCGCTGAATAAATTAACAATATAAATACTATTTCAGGGGCTTTTTAAAGCCAGTTAAGAAAACAAGCTATTTCTAATCACTTCAAATGAATTATTAACATTCTAAGTTCTAACAACAAATTTATTACCCTGCTTCATGAAGTCAGGCATTTCAATTTTCTTTGCTAGGAACCCCCTTATTAACTTGGTTTAAGTTATTATATCTAGCTGAAATAAGTAAAATTGCATATCTTAAGTAATTGTTTTTTTCACTTTTTCCACCAGTCTTTCACCCCGCTTAACCCCATCTTTAATTGTAGTAAAAAGCTGTTTGGTTATTCCCTCCCTTTCTTTCTACTAAGAACCCTTTTTTGACTTCTATGCACCTTGGTTTCGATTGAGAAGAGGTGCAAAGCCCAGGGTCTTGCTTAATTCACGTGTACCCTCAGGCTGGCTGAGAGGTGCGTTGTGTTTCACAGAATGGCTACAGAGGTGGGCAAGAGTAAAATGGACCAGCGAAATCTGTCTGTGCTATGCAGTGCCACCAATGGTCTCATAAAACAGGCCGCACTCACATCTTCACCAGTGGAAGAAGGCACGCACATCTTTGGTCCATCTACTACGTGCCACACTGTGCTAAGCACTTCAAGTGCATAGCTTATTTCATCCTCCCAGGACTCCTACGACAAAAGTACCATTGCCCCAAGGATTTCCTTTTCTACTTAGAAGGGCAGGGATTTAGGCTAAGGACCACCTGATCCCAAAGATCATATGAGTATATGTAAAGGAATTGGTCCCTTAAATCCAAAAAAATATCCAAAAAATACAACATCTTTGAAAGAAAAGCAGAAACAATACAAGCCAACCCCTTCAGTGGAATTGAATATGTTGTTGAATTTAAGGAAAAAATTGTCCTACAAGTGGTACTACAAGCAGTTGTAATAAATAGTTTTGAGGAAAATGATGATAGAGCTGCAAATCCTTGTAAACTGAATATTTTGGAGGTGGCTCAGATGGAGATTAAAGTGGGGGTTGTTTCATCTTTCTCTTTTGAGAGCTCCCCAGGCAGAGTTCTTTTCTGATTAGCCCCTGAATGGGCTGGGATGGTGAGTCATTGCTTTACAGTAAGACCGGCTGGGTTTGGAGTAGCAATGAGAGAGAAGCAATGCGAGAAGCCTCTTTAGAACGCAAAGTCAGTCACGTCCAGCCTCTCCATCCACCTCTGCACTCTTCTGTGTTGAGTAACAGACATACTGCTCCAGCACGCTCCAGGCACCAATCCCTCGCCTGGGGAAGCCACGTCTACTTCTACCTCAAGCATCATTAAGCTTTGTCCTCCAGGAGGCCTTCCCTGCCTCCTTGAATATGACTTCTCTTGTTTCTGTCCTTCTACCCAACTCCATGCCGACCTTGGTGTGTTGGAATCCCTGGTCTGCACGTTTACTTCTCAGTAGATTTCAGACCTTCCGTGGGTATGCACCGTGTCTTCTCCGCTTGGCATCCCCATGTTTTACTAACTCACTTTTGCATGTTTTTAGAGTAAAAAACTCTCACGAGCCCCCTCTGAGGTCTACAAACCCAAGTTTAAGCAATAAAAGTGGCAAAAATCGTGCCCTTGATTTTTTTATTGGACTATGGAATTCTAGAGTGCCGATGGAATTTTATGTTTTGGGACTCAGTTTCCTCATCTATGAAATGTGAGATGAAATAACGAACTGTAAGTGATATCACCAAAAGCCAGAAAGAGCATGTGATTCCAAGAAGATTCAGTAGTTATCGATGATTAGATTCAATATGGTTTCTTCAGGTGAAAGAATGTCTGAATTCAACTTATAAATCTAATGACAAAGAACAATAAAATGCTTTGCAAAAGCAAAATCCTTGGATACAGATAGAATTTCTTTGGGTCCAATTTTGTCTTGCAACAGGAAGAAAAATGCAACTTCAGAGCGTATCATAATCAATTCAAAAGAAAGACTTCCTTCAAAGTAAAATCAAAGTATTTTACAAATTAGAAGATATTTTAACTATCTGAACTCCAGGCAGTTGGGGAGACTACCCGGGAGTCAGCTGTCTCTGCGTTGCCCTTTTTGTTACTACAAAGGACGGTAAGAGACTCATCCCCGTAGGAGTGAGATCCACTCTTTTTTGTCAAAGAGAGTTGCACTTTCATGATTTCCCACAAAACAGCTGCAAAAAGACCTACAGTAGGGCATCTGGAATTCTTAAAAGTGACTTGAGGATTTGTGGCTAATGAAACATTGTGAAATAACACTCACCATGTTGTAAAAAACTACCCTTAATCATTTATGAGCATTCTTTAAGACAGAAATGAAAGGTGCCCTAAGCATGTTAGTCTAGCTTGATTAGAAGAAAACACGACAGTGGCAAAGAAATAGTGTAAATAGATGTCTTGTTAGAAACCTATCTTAACACAATAAGTCATTTAAATCTCTTTTAAAAGTTATGAAGAAAGTGTGGTAAAACCCCAGCGAGATGGCTGTAGCTTAGGTGCTTGGCCAGATTCTGGAGCATCATCAATAATAACTTACATGTTCTCTAAAAATGTGGTTTCCTATTGAGCCCAAGCACTGTTCCCAGAAAAAATAAAAAGAAAGAATTCTTTTAAAGATGGTTTTCATTTTTACCTCTCACGAAACAGGACTGTCAAAATTAAAGCAATGGCCTTTCCATGGGAACTTGGGTCATATAAACCATGTATTGTTCCATCTTAAAATGAAACATCTGGCTGATTTAAGAAGAAAACGAGCTTAATTACTCCTGAGTATCTAACAGAAAGAGGTTAACTTCAAAATCTTTATGTCTTTCGAAGGTGGATATGGAAGAAAAAAAACTATGAAGTTATTTTTGACTCAGGAAGGAGATCTGGAGGTAATTTAGTGAACACAAATTACCACTGACAAGGGAAGAAATAATTTATTCTCCTGGTGAGCCTTTTTATATGAGCGGGCAGTGTGGAGCTGTCAGCAGGGTAAAGGCATTTGGATGAATTTAAAAACAATTGAAATCCAAGTCCAAAAGCCTATGAGATATCCAGAGCATCACAGGAAGCTGCGAGACTCATTGGAGAAGTTTCATTTCTAAACTGAAGCTGGAGGGTTCAACTGTGAGATATAAATTCAGGTGGAGGAGAGTTCACAGCTAGGAGAGAGACAGATTGGAGGCTTAGCTAACCCTGCTGGATTTCTGAACAAATTCTTCTCTTTTAGCCTCACTTTTAGTTTTGTTCCTGGGTCCTCAATCTAAGGGTCTCTTCTCACCAGAGTATTTTCTCACGTCTACTTGGAAGTCTTTCCTCGTCTCTGGGTCTCCCCCGCCGCCCCCCGATGGCTCCCTCTTTCAGTGTAGACCTTGGCTCACTTCACTCATGTCACTACCAGATGTAATCCACTTAGAAGGGTGTTGTCCTCTCTCTGCTGGATCCATGGGACCTGGGTGGAGTGGTACCTGGCCACACCTCCCCTCTGTGTCCTGCTTCCTCTTCGCTTGGGCATCACTTAAGACTGAAGGGATGAAAACTTAAATCGTACTTAGATCTGTCTTCTCCCATCATTCTTGGAAAAGACGTTCATAGTCAGAGGAAAAAGCACTTCACAAAGGGTCTCCTCAGGGACATACTCAAGTTATTAACCTTGACCACCTGGCTTGTGCCTCTCTCGGCCATTTGTTCTTCTAATCTCCATGCTGTGAAACTCCACACACCTTTTGGGAAAACCCAGTTCTCCTCACTGGCTCCTCCTAGGGGCCGTCCTCTTCTCCACCCAGCGCTCCATGTCCTCCAGTCGAGAGGAAGGGGGCGCTAGAAGGGAATGCGATTGCTGGTCTTCAGCACTTGAAGTCTGGTGGAGTAAACATCTGGCCCCCTTGACATGATGGGGCTGCTGCTGAGTTGGACACACAGACGCACATGTCTCCCAAGGACAGACTTTAAATCTCAGAGAGAGAGTCATCTAGACTTACAAGCAGGAAGAGGAAAAATTGTCCGACTGCCCCATAATTTGCAAAACCGCCTCCCTCGTGACGGAGTTTTACTTCCCTATCTCATGTAGAGCACTATTACTGCCTTCCCCGACTTCCCAGTGGCCTTCTCCTCCCCTCATGCTCTACCATCTGCTGGGAATAACCATATAGTTTTGGTTAAAACACTCCTTTAAGTACACACATTCTCAGTGGACTCTTTGAATTGCCAAATAACTCAGATTCTTATTCAAGGGTCGTCAAAGTCAGGCTCTTTCTGGGGCCGGCCCAGTGATGCAGTAGTTAAGTGCATACGTTCTGCTTCGGCGACCCGGGGTTCGCCGGTTTGGATCCCAGGTGTGGACATGGCACCGCTTGGCACGCCATGCTGTGGTAGGCATCCCACATATAAAGTAGAGGAAGATGGGCATGGATGTTAGCTCAGGGCCAGTCTTCCTCAGCAAAAAGAGGAGGATTGGCAGCAGTTAGCTCAGGGCTAATCTTCCTAAAAAAAAAAAAAAAATGTCAAGCTCTTTCTGGGGTAAGGAAGTTACAGTGACACTTGAGGTTATTTATTTGATGAAGATTCTGTAGCCAGTTATTGGCCATCTAATTAGATATGAAGTGGGTGGTTATATTGATAAGCTAAAGTAATGTACGTTCAAAATAATCTTAATCCATTGGTGTGTATATATATCGGAAGTGAGATGTGTTAAACATTTGAAAACCTACCACAACTCAGGGGAACCCTGCAGCTCCCTCTGAAGATGAAACACGGGGCCCTGAGAACCAGCAGCACACCTGCCACGACCCTTCAGTGCGACGAGCACGTTTCTGGGGATTGAAGCTCTACCTCACTATTCAGAATTTTCTGTAACTCAGGCAAGTCCTGTCTTGAGCTCCATGACTCTTTCACTCTGTCTTGGGGGAAGTTTGCATGTGTGAGCAGCAGTAGTAACAGAGGAGTATTAAAAGTAGCAGTAGACCTGGGAGGGCGGGGCACACAGGGAAGTCACCAAGTGCTTTTGCCTCAGAAAAGGCAAATTTTGTGTGGAGCCAGGTAGGACTACAGAAGCTCTGTACATTTAGGACCTACCTTAGGTGAAATTGCTAGTTCCGCCGGCTGTTTGAGTCTCACCAGGGATCAGATTGTATCACAGATCATTTGCTCAGTGAATCGCACAAAATTAGGGAATCAGAGGTCCCTCACATTAACTCTACATTTTAACTCTGTAACTTCTTGGTTTCAAGCTTCTGCATTTATTATTTAAACTGGTATGGGAAGGGCAGGGGGCGAGAGAGTACAGGGGAGCGGGAGAGGGTATGCGACAGTGAGAACTTCAGCCCTGGGGCAGGGGAGGGGAGCTCAGAATGGGCAGCTCCAGGCCCGCTTGCAGTCAGTGTGTAGACAGTAGCCACGTGTTACGTGATCCACGTGTTTACCCCACGCCATTGAGAACCGAGTCTACACTGAAAGGGTATCTGTTTGTCTGTTTGTTTTTAAGGCTTATGGGAATGCACCACATAGGAGAAATGGAAAGTTAATCTACTTTATGACTAAATAAATAGTAATCACATAGAATTAATTTTCAATTGTATTGTGAAAAATAAATGACATACATAACTAGAACAAAGATGTTTGACTTTATTTCAAGAACTGATATTAATTTAGGGGCTCAAAATATTGACTAAGGTGAATGCAAAATGACCAGGCAACTTTAATGTTATGCTGGTCAGAAAGTCTCAAAAATGAGCTCCATTTATGGGTACTTGTTTCTCTCAAAGATAAAAACATTGATTCCTAGCCATGGTTTTGAGTGGTTTTGTTAGTTTTCCGATCATTGCAAGAACTGTAAGGGAATTCTCAATTTGAAATCCCCTGAAAAGATGCAAGTACTCATTATTCAATATTTGAGTACAGTAGTCCCTCCTTAGCTGTAGCTACACCTTCTGCAGTTTGAGATACCCACAGTCAACCACAGTCTGAAAATATTAAATGGAAAATTCCAGAAATAAACAATTCATAAATTTTAAATTGCCCGCCTTCTGAGTAACGTGATGAAATCTCGTATTGTCCCGCTTGGGATGTGAATTATCCTTTTGTCAAATGCATCCACTCTGTATACGCTACCCGCTCTAGTCACTTAGTAGCGCCTACGTTATCAGATCAACTGTCCCAGTATTGCAGTATCACAGTGTTTGTGTTCAAGTCACCCTTGTTTTACTTAAGAATGGCCCCAGAGCACAAGAGTACTAATGGGGCAATTCGGATATGCCAAAGAGAAGTCATAAAGTGCTTCCTTTAAGTGAAAATGTGAAAGTTCTCAACTTAATAAGGAAAAGAAAAAAAATCGTATACTGAGGTTGCTAAGATCTATGGTAACTTCCATTACAGTATATTGTTATACTTGTTCTACGTTATTATTAGTTTTTGTTAATCTCTTACTGTGCCTAATTTATAAGTTAAATTTTATCATAGGTTTGTATGTATAGGGAAAAATATAGTCTATAAAGGACTTGGTACTATCCATGGTTTCAGGCATCCACTGGGCGTCTTGGAACGTATCCCCCACAGATAAGGGGGTGTACTGTATTGTAATGGGGGATTGGAGGTTTAGGTGGAGTCCTAAAATCAAAACATGCTATTTAATGTTGCAACTCAATAAAATTAATTCCAGGATACTCAAGTCACTAAGTTGGGAGAGAATCTTCTAGAAGAGGTTATAATTAAAGTAAGAGGGCTTCTCATCAAGACAGGGCCTCCGGACTTTGGCTCTGAGGTGTAGCCTTGTTTCCAGGGAAAGAACTTAACTTTACACATTCTTTAAACCTATCTTCACTGCTTTGAAAAAGAGAACATGAGGAAAAGCTAGAGCGAGAGAAAGAAAGAAAGAAAGAAAGGGAGGGAGAGAATTTTAAGGAAACTATGACGCATAAGGGATGAAAAGAAAGAACATCTGCTAGATAATTAGCAAATTCTTTCACAAAGAGAACATTTAAAACTTTAATGTTTTCAACACCAACTAGACCACATTGTTTTCAAAATATTGTTTACTATTATTTTCTATTCTAAATTCAGGAACTTCTTTAAAGAGGAAGGTAGGGAAGGCAGTGAAAAGAAGTCTCTTCTTCAGCAACTACCATCTCAAATCTCAATCTATCATGAAGTTTTGGTATTTTGTTTCCACCGAGAAGGGAAATGGCTTTAAATATAATTTCCCCGCTTGCTGTATATTCAATTTTGCCCTTGATTTGAACCAAATTAATTTGATATCTAAAGGCATTATTTCTTAACAAACCAAATCAACTGTATTTTTCTCTCCTTCAGTTGCTGAAGAAAGTTAAGGGGTGAATTGTATTTTTAATCACACAAACGTTAAAGGGAGCTGAGAACAGCTGAGCTCCAAATCCAGGCGGCTAATGAACAACTGGCTGCCAATTAGCCCACAAGATTGGCTGCGGTTTAAGAAGAAAAATGGAAGTGAGATAGGGCTCTATACTTAATACTTTAAAAATAAAACCATGCTTTAAGTACAAAAGGATAAAGATAGGTAAGTTAAGGAAATGAAGCTTACCTCCTATCTGAGCAAAGAGATGAAAACAAATTGAAAGTCCCAAAATTCATCGCCACAGGGCCAAAGCAATAAGAGGGACTGAGACTCCCATCCCCAAGGCAAGAGAAACAGGAGATGGAGAGAAGCAGGAAGTGGAGAGAAGCAGGAAGAGAAGAGAAACAGGAAGTGGAGAAAAGTGGGAAGAGGAGAGAAGCAGGAAGTGGAGAGAAGCAGGAAGAGAAGAGAAACAGGAAGTGGAGAAAAGTGGGAAGAGGAGAGAAGCAGGAAGTGGAGAGAAGCAGGAAGCAGCTGAGGCAGCAGCATCTGGAACGACCATGGCCTTATCCATCACTCTTCCCTGCCTCTTTGTTGCCCTCCCCCCTCTCCCCTCCTCGTCTCTTTCTCTTCCACTCCTTTCTTCTCTTCGTGCTCTCCTCTGATATTGCGTTAGGTCTCCTACGCCCTCCACTGAGCCCACCCCGGAACTCAGCAACCTCTTCTGCTCTGAGGCTCACACAAGGAGGTGGTGTGAATAGAAAGCAAGGCTCTGGCAGTCTAGGGAAGAGTAGTAAAAGATGCTTGTTATTCCAGGCTCTGACTGTTACCTCCATGAGAAATTAGATGATTTTAGTCATTGAAAATGCACTATTTCTTGGCATCTCTCAAAATATTATGATTTATAAAATAGGAATTTTCATACATGTCCTTTAGTAAATAAAAATATGCACAGCTATTCAGTCAGCACAGTTCATTTGTGATTCTCCTAACAGAGACTTAGTTGCTCATTTAAGTGTCCTGAAAAATTACAAAATGCTGCCCTCACGCCTTCTTTCTTCCATATCTCCCTCATCTTTGCTAGTGAATTTATTGTCTGGTGCATGGACCTCACAGATCTCATAGGGCAATGACTGATGCTACAGAAAAGTTCTTAACAGCTCATTGAGTTCAACTCCGGTCTACCTATACTGAGGGTGGGAAGAAACATGTGGGCCACCCATCCTTCTGAACGTGATCCTAACTTTTCCTGCTAACTGAATTGGTAGAAATAATAATTTATTTGAGTGGAATTGTTCATACTCTCTGAGAATCCATGCTGGTAGGCAATCTGATGACACCGTCACAGAAAAAGCCCTGACATTGACGCTGCTCAATCAGGAACATTAATAAATGTTTCCATCTCTTAATGGCTCATTATATGCAGGCAGGAAATTGATTGAGCCAATTACACTCTTCTGACCTGAAAAAAAATATTTGTAGATCTTCTCAACATTTTAGACCTGGCTGTGTAACAATCGATAAATTTTCCCCCATATGCCTGCTTTGTGCATAATATGTACCCACTGAACACTTGTAGAATTGAAAGACCCCCCCCACCCCAGATCTCACCAAAATCTTATGACAAAGGCAATTCATACCCCCATGAAACAATTCTTGAGTGAGATAAGAAATACCATAATTATATCTCTTAGGGTCCAATCAGGAAAGCAAACCACTCTGGGTGTGTAAAATGGAGGGAATTTAATTTCTTATGCAGATGACAGAAGCTGAGAAGCAGAACTCAGCGTGGTGGTACAACCCAGAGAGACCGGCAAGAGGAAGGAGTTGCTACCTATCTGAGGCTGGAGGAATAGAGAAAGGTCTCAGTGTCACCTGACTCCAAAGTCAAAGTCAAAGGAGGCAAGGAGACATGAGAGAGAGAGTGTTTGTGGGGGATGCTGCCCAAGGCAAAGAGGGGTTTCTCCCTTCTTTCCTCCCCCATTATCTCACACCAGTGCCTGGAACTGGAACTCTGCTGGAAGACAATTGATGGAGAAGCCTGGGAAATACAGGCTACAGGGGTCAACCTCTCAGTGCTACAGAGCAGGGCAGGGAAGGGGGAAGGCAGGGAGTGGATCTGAGCACAAATGGCCCAGCTCTAGCATAATGATGGGGTGTTAACTTAGTTAATATTAGCACTGAGTATGAAATAAATTCAGGAAAGTACTGTTGTTCCTGACACAGTACACTGTGTGTGCCCGATACATTTTTATATGTCACACCTGTACTTATATACACACACACGTATCTGGATGACTCAGAGAAGTCACCAAGGAGCTCATATGCAAAACTGAGAAGGGGGGCACTTGAAATGGCATCAAATAATTTCAGAGTTATTTTTCTCCAGTGTTGCCTAAACAATCAAAGAGGACCACTCTACACACATGTGATGTTGGAATCATTATCCTGAATTCAAGGCAGCTAACTACTTAATCTTCATTCTCTTTAGGAAAGTGAGGTTGGCAGGCCTGCGAAACCGACTGCCTACAGAATACATATTTCCCAGCAAGCCATTTTACCCGGCCTTTTTACCAGTTCTGTGAGCCCTTGGTGTCTGGCTTGTGGGTAGACCACAATTCTGACGGCAATCGGCAAGTGGGGCTGTGCCAGGTTGACTTCATTGTGATGGCATCAGAGCTGAGGTTGGGTTGCCAGTCTCAACATGCTGATGTCAAAGCCAGCCCACTCTTCCAACCTGCTTGGTCTGTTGGATGAAATAATTGGCCAACATTAAGCTAGGGACTAAAGACCAAAGGATTATTTAAGGCCCCAGTGGACTAGTTTCCCAGTACCAGCTGCTCCAAGTAAGCGCTTTAGATCATGTCACGCACAGTGAGGCAAGACTGTGGAGTCAGACAGATCGAGCTCTAAATCCCAGTTCTTTTGCTTACCAGCTCCATGGCACTAAGCATTTCAAACCTTTCATCTGTAAAATGGGAAGCGTGAAGTTAGAATTAAGGACATGGTGCCCATGTGAGCTCAGTACTCTGTGTAGCATAGAGTTTCTGTTCAACCAATGACATCTACTGTAAGTGTGAATGTTCAGTAAAAATTAATCATTGACACTAATGATAATCCATGAAGGAGATAGTTTTGCAAGATGGAATATTGACCCAGCCACCAAAATAAAATTACAGTGAAAATACCCAAATCAGTTGCACATGTATGTTTAATTGATGTGTCCGCTCCTTGCTTGAGACAAAAATGTTTCTAGGCTGCTTATCTAGCAACTGACACTCAAGGCCAGGCTTCCCACACTCGCAGAGGGTGATTCTGATCCGTAAAGTCAACAGCCCCTGCAGAAGAACATTCCAAACTGGGCCAATAAATAAGGAGTCATTAGCAATACCATTACTCCTGACTTCATTGTTCTTGAGAAAACCCAGTCCTAAATATTTTTCACTTTGAATGTGTAGATTGTACTGGACTGGCTGTAAATGACATGGAAGCACTAATATTTGCTGTAGTAAAAATTTGGAGACTATGACTTTCAAACAAGACGACTATTTGCTAACGCCACACTCTCTCTCTTAGGTTTCGATGTTCCCCCCCCCTTTCTCTTCCCTCAGCCACTCTTCTCCTCCTACTGGTATTTCTTCTTCCCCCATGTGCTCTCTCACGCAGGGAGTGCTCACCATGGAGCTAGACATAGTTAATTATTTGTAGCAAAGCATTCAACAGGCCTTCTAGAAAATGTGATACATATCCAAGTAATTATTTTAAGGATTTTGTTACTTCAAAATTTGAGAAATCTGCACATGAGAAGAGTCCAAAAAACTCAGCGACTGCTTTTGTTTCAAGGGGTATGTTGACATATTCAGCAAATAATTTCCAAAACACTATGTGATGTTTGAAGTTGCTTTTCTATCTAGACAATGTGTGTGGCTTGAGCATCACATTTGTGTGGTGTGTTTTCTTAGATTGGCTTGCCAGGTGACCAGAAATAAAAAGCATGTCCTTAACAATCCCCCCTCCCGTGCTTGTCTCCCCCACTCGAGGGGGTTGCGTGCATTCCAACTTTACATTTTTTGCTCTAACGCCCTGTGTGGCCTGCTCAGTTTAGATTTGAACCCAGTTCAAAAAAGCACAAGTCCAGGAAAGGATTGTGCAAGAGCGCCGTGTTTACGCTGTGCCTTACATTCTTAACAACGCTGGCCATTTAATCCATAAACATCAATCCAAATTTTATGAGATTACCAATCAGCTTCCCAGCAAATATTACAAATGTAAAGGCAAAAATAGAGAAAATGCTAAATAAAGCAATGTTTCCCAAAAGTTTATATAAGACGATGAGCACAAGTGCGTTGATCAAGTCAGTGAAGCAAACGTTTGCGGGATGTCTGATCTGGGCATTGCGCTGTTGCTGGGCACTCCAGGGAACACGCAAGTGAGCAAGACTCCAGGCTTCACTCAGAAAAGTCATCCTGCAGTCCTGAGGGCTTCGCTCTGCCTGGATTTGAGCATATCCCACTTCAAGCCATCAATCAATAAGGAAACATTATATCCAAGGGTGTAAAGAATTGACCTTGGGGATACGGTACAACTTACAAACTGATTAATTCTGTTTCTAATTAAGTTTTAAGGATGGCTAAGAGAAGAGTATTTTTATTACATAATTCCTCAAATTTTCCTATATTTACCCATAGAACTTTTATCACAGCAATGATAAAAGCTAAAACTTATCGAGGAGTTACTCTGGGGCTGACACTGACCTAGCTCTAAACACTTTACATACAAGAATTTCTTTAGCTGTCAGAATAGCTTTTGAAATGAGGTTCCAGTTATCTATGGCTACATAACTGGCTTAAACTCAATGGCATAAAAGCACAAGCATTTTCCCGTGCTCACAGATCTGTGGATCAGGAAATCAGACAGGAGGACTTGCTTCTGTTGCACGGTGTCCGAGCCGTGGGCTAGGAAGACTTGACCAGCCGGAGGTGGCCTGAACGGCTGTGGGCTGGAGTCACCTGGATGCTCCTCCCCACACATCTGACACCTGGCTTGGGATGATTTGAAGGCTGGACTTAGGTGAGACTGCAGATTGGGGCACCTACTCATGTGGCCTCTCATGTAGCTTGGGGGTTCTCACACCATGGCAGCCTCCAAGTCTTTGAACTTCCTACACGGCAGCTCTGGAATCCAAGAGCAAGTGTTCCAGTGAGCAAGACAGAAGCTGAACCACCTTGTATGGTCTGGCCTTGGAAGCGTTGCTTCCGCTGCACTCTATTGGTCGGGGCCGTCATAAGCCTGCTCAGAGTCAGGGAGAGAGGACATAGACCTTTCTTTGGATGGAAGGAGTGTCAAAGAATTTGTGGCCACATTTTTAAAATGCTACAGATTGTTCTTATCACAACCTGGATTCTACAGATAGGAAAACTGAAGTGTGGAGGTGCCAAGTAACTTGTCCGAGGTTATGTCTTGAATGAGAGGCAGAGGCAAGATATAAACCCAGCTCATCCGGCTCGAGAGCCCAAGTTCTTTACCAGTGGCTACGCCGCCTCTAAATTCAGCCTTGCAATTCATTGAACAAGTGTTTTGTGAGAGTTTGCTGTGTGCCAGTCTCTGTTCAAGGCCCAGGAGATGCAGCTCCAGACAATGTAGACAAATGCCCTTCTCTTAGCATCTTACATTCTGACTGGGGAGACAGAGTAGATAAACATACACCATGCCAAGTGAGAAGGCCTGATTCTAAAATAAAGGAAGCTGGAGAAAGAGTCACAACTAGCTACTTGATTGTGTTATTTCATGTAGGTGGTCATGAGAGGCCTCTGTGAAGATGTGACATTGACCTGATTGGAATTAGAATAATAATCCATTATGTGAATTTCTGGAGGAATAGCATTCGAGGCAAGGAATAGCATTACACATGCCAAAGTGTCAATCGAGGGGAAGAAGAAGAGAGAGGGAGGAAGTTTGAGTCCACTGACATCAGAGGGTACAGTCAGAGCAAAGGGCCAGAGTGGGGAGCTTGCTCGCCAAACACAAGCACCAACATGGCAGCCTGAACACCTAGAGCAGACAGTTCCCAGGTCAGTGAGAGGAAATGAGGTCAGAGAGAGACTAGAAAGCCAGATTGTGTAGGACCTTATGGGCCATTGTGAGGACTTTGGCTTTTACTTGGAATGAGTTGGGGAACCATTGAAGGATTTTGAGCAGAGAAGTTTCCTTATCTGAATAGACTACAAGGCACAAGCACGGAGGCAGGGACCTATCAGGAGGCTCCTATAATAGTTTAGGCCAACATGGTGTTGGGTTGCATCAAGATGGCGGTGGTGAAGGTGGTGGAAAATGGAAAGACTGTTGATCAGTTTTGAAAGTGAAGCCTAAAGATTTGCTCATGGGACTGTGAGAGAAATGGAGATGTCAAGAGTTGCTTCAGAGGCCGGCCCCATGGCTGAATGGTTGAAGTTCCGCAGGCTCCACTTCGGCAGCCCAACTTTACGGGTTCAGATCCCAGGGGCAGACCTACTCCACTCATCAGCCGTGCTGTGGAGGCCTCCCACATACAAAATAGAGGAAGATTGGCACAGGTGTTAGCTCAGGGCTAATCTTCCTCCAGCAAAAACAAAAAGCAAAAGACTTGCCTCAGGGCCACCCCCTGGCCGAGTAGTTAAGTTTGTGCTCTCCACATTGGTGGCCCAGGATTCGCTGGTTCGGATCCTGGGCCCGGACATGGCACCCCTCGTCAGGCCATGCTGAGGTGGCGTCCCACATGCCATAACCAGAAGGACCCACAACTAAAATATACAACTATGTACTGGGGGGGATTTGAGGAGAAAAAGCAGAAAAAAAAAAGGGGGGAAGCTTGTCCCCCTTAACAGTTGTTAGCTCGGGTGCCAATCTTTAAAAAAAAAAAAGAAAGAATCACCTCAAAGTCTTGCCTGAGCAACCAAGAGGACTGGAGTTGTCGTTTGCTGAGATGGGAAGAAGTTGGGGAGAAGCAAGTTTGGGGAAGACTGAAATTCAGGCTTCTGTTTTTGACGTGCTACATTGATAATGACTACTGGACTTCCAGGTGGAAACGCTGAGAAAGTAGAGACACAAGTCTGGCCGTAAGAGGAGCAGCCTGCCTCAAAACGTTGGAGTCATCTTCTCCCTCTTTTATTCATCATTTCCAGCCAGTCACTAAACACTGTCAATTTTGCCTTGAAAAGCGTCTGTCTCACCTGCCCTTCTTTCTGCATTCACTGCCCCCTCTCTACGACATAAGCACTCTTCACCCCTGGTTGATTCCAAACTTAGCTTAATCAGTATTCCTCTCTTCAATAAATCCTAACAATTAAGATTTATCTTCTTAAAACACTGATGTCCTCTCATTCGTCTGCCCAGAAACTTCCACACACGCCCAGGTCTCCTTAGCAATGGTCCTCAGACTCCAGCGTGCAGAAGAAATTGCTGGAGATGGTCATCAGTGCAGATTCCCAGGCCCCACTGTCACAGCATCTTCTGCTGGTCCAGGAGAGGCCCAGGAATCCGCATTTATGAAACAACCCAGGCATTTAAGATAGACTGTGCAGCCAAGAGAATCTGTTTGGGAGAGTCCTCTCTCCTCAGCTTAGCTGGTGAGTTTGTGAAGAAAAGGACTGCCTCACACTCACTCTTAGCTTCCTCACATAGCCAGGCACACAGCAGACGGACAATGGCAAAAAGTTAGACGCACGAAACTTGATGAGCTGCTTTTCAAGAGCGAACTTTCAATCCCTGTGGCACCAAGTGTCTGTTTATAGATATCGGATACATGCTTCCTTTCTGCGGTTTGATTTAATTCAGCCAATGTGTTTATAATGCTATAAGCCCAACGCTTCAGCTAATAATTTCATGACCTGAATCCCACTTCCCAATGACCACATTCCCGTCAGCGAGCGGCGCTGGGAGACCCAGCTCTGAGTCGGAGCTGTTTCTAAGGTGGCTGTGGAAGAAATCACTCTGTCTGTGCCCAGCTCTCTTTCTACTTTAATATTTTTATCAAATTACGTTAACTATTTTAAAATAACACTTACTAGTTATAAGTCACGCCGTTAGGCATCTAATGTCCCTCACACCCTACATGAAGGTAATGTTTGTTATGCACGTTTTACAGATTAAGAAACTTGAGTCTTAGGGAAGTTAATTAAGTTGTGTGAGGCAGTCCATCAGCCCATGGAAAATCTGATTCAAACTCTGTCTGTCCCCAGCGCCTGTGCCAGAAACTTCGGTATGAACTGCCTCCTCTGGGGAGGTCCCCACCCAGTCACTACCCCATGTGTACAAAAACTCCTTGAAAAAGTTTCTCTCACTCGCCTTTTCTACTCTGTCCTCATTTTCTCCCTCAATTCACCACAGTGAAGTGTCATTCCATCATCTTTCTTATCAAGGTCACAAATGACCGAATCTTGCTCTCCACAGCAGTAACTTCTCAGTCTTGTCTTATCTGATCTTTGGCTCCGTGGGCCATGCAGATCAACCCTTCTTCTCCAAGCGCTTCTTTCTCTGGCTCCGGGACTCCACACTTTTCCGTGTTCCCGATTCCACTCCCTGGGGGCTCCTTCTCTCTCTGAACTCACTCCTTAGGGGATCTCACCCAGGGCCTTGATTTTAATCACATCTCCTGACTTGACATTTTCAATCCTAGTGTTTCTCTGATTTCCATACGTAGATATTCACTTGACTGTTCAATGAGCATCACAAGCTTAACTTACCCCAGGAGCACTTCTGATTTCCCAGCCCAACACTTGGTCAAGTTTGATTGGAAAAGTCAGCGTACAGCATAGAACACTCCAAAGGTAGGGAGACAGAGAAGTTTCAGTCCCTCAGCCTCGTGTTTTGCCATTGATGGGGCCCGGTGTGAGCGGTTCGGCATGAATGGAGCCGCGAGCACTGTTTACGTAGAGGAAGTCCATGACTCACTTCCACAAAGCACGAGTTCTCACGTGCTGGTTACATTCTGTCCAGGAGACTTCCCTACACAGAACAGAAGACGGATGTTTTATCCAGAAACATCTTCATGAAATTGATTCCATGTCCAGAGAAAACATGGCCATGGAGGTGAGGGAAGGATAAAAGGGGACCAGCTGAGCGATCCAGAGGCTGATCTTACCTTATAATCCACAGACACAGATGTAATATGAGGATACAATGTCAATTTCCTGGTTTTTAGCAACTGAAACAGAGTCTGGCTTCATGAGAAATGGAACTGGACCAGCCAACACGCAGTGAGGCGCCACCATTCCTCCCTCAGGGAAACACAGTTACCATTGCTCCCCTTTTTATCCTCTGTGGACCACAGGGTCTTCCTCAGCTGTCTCCCCATGCTCCTCTCACCAGCTAAGCGTGCTGTGTTTGTGCATGGCTCACTCTGTCAGCCAGCCCCCAGTTGGCCCCCATGTTTCAGTCCAATTTCTCTGTCCCTTGGTTCAAACCCCAAAAAGAGAAATCTGATTGTTTACTAGATACCAATGCGTTGGCTGACCTTGAGTCAGATGCTTGTTTCTGCAGCCAGTGAGAGTGAGGCCATCTGGGTTGGCAAGACCCATGAGCTAGGGCACTTCCCAGCCAAAGGGACTATTTTGTAGTAAATGTCAACCTATTGCAGATTGTGTAATTGCAAATGACAAAGAAGAAAGTTCATATTTTCCTGATAAACACTCCCTGAGAATAGACTTTACGTATGATGATTAGTGAAAATTAAAGAAAGGCATCACATACACTGAAAAGGAAGCATGATGGAAAAAAAAGAAGAAAGAAGGTTGAAATGAAAAGGAAAGAAAAGATGGAAATCAAGAGGAACAGAAGAGAATTCACCAAATGAAATATCTCCTGGAGTATGTGTGTGCATGTGAGAGGAGTAGGTAAGCAGGGAAAGAATGAATCAGGTTTTTAGAGAAACAAAAACACAAAAAGGAGGAAAAAAAAGGGAAAATATTACTTGGCTTGTAGCCGGTTTTCCAGCTCCGGACATCTGGAGCCAAGGCAGGGAAAGGTGAGGAGCCGTCTTCGCGGCAGCTCTTGCCCCCACGGGGGCTGGTTACCCGGGATATTTACATTAAATTAACGTGGCTGGCTATGGCTATGTTCAGCACTTGGACACGCGGTTAAATAATCAGTGTGGTTTGGCTGCTGGTTTCTTTACTGTGGTTAAATAATTGGTGTTGTCTTGGTTGCTAGCTACTTTAAAAATGTATATGTGCACTTGTTTCTCTTTTTTCTTTCTCTTGAGCAATTTTCACAAGCTGTTGGCAGAAAAGTGGCTGACCAGCTTTTAAAGGGACGCTTTCCCGCTTGTCATTTATGCTTCCTCCAGAAGCTTTTCAAGGATTTGAGAATCTTGGAGAATTTTCTTCCAGGGATCTAGACAAAGCGCTCTACTACGTAAGGAAAGAATTCAGTTCACCTCCTTTGTTTGGAGAATAGCTGTAAAGCTGAGCCTAGGGCATCTGTGATTTCCCAGAAACGGGCCCCCCTTTCTCACGATGATTCACGAGGTTCTCAGATTCACCATGAGAACTGGGAAAGAACACTGTAGTGATCACTGGGTGAGACAACCCTCCATGCAGGCACTTCCCCCTGCGAGATTCACTGCTAGACCTCTAAAACCCAGAACAGCCCTTGATACGCAGTAGGCACTCGACGCTTGTTGAATGAAGGCAAATAACAGCGAAAATCAGAATTCAGGATTGACGTAATTTCTATTCCAGAAAGCAGCTTCATTTAGTCATTTTGTTGATTTGTTTAATAATCGTTAAACTATCACAAATTGTTCTGCCCTGGGAGACTCTCTCCTCTCCAGACGGCGCCGTCCTTTCTCCTATCCTCACACCCACTCCCGTCTCCAGGCAAATGATGTTCAGAGCAATTGATCCTCTTTCAGCAGCAAATTGACTAGGACAGCTGGGTCAAGAGACACCACAAGTCAGGGACAAGCCTCCACCTGACATACACAACAATTCTAGTGATGGATGTCTATAAATCACGGATGGAGGCAAAGTCCTCAATTGCCGCTGGAAGCCACAAGCTTCTCAGGGTTCCGCAGGAGAAGGAAGCCGGCGCTCCAAGTCTGAGGTCACATACAGAGAGGAGCCTGGTGGGGGTTCAGAGTGGGACGGTGGTGAGAAAAGGGCAGTTTTGTTCCTCCAATGCACCTCATCACTCACAGAGTAATTTTACCTCTAAGAGAAGTGCAGCACATACATTTCTGTCAACATTCAGTGGTCACTCAGGTAAAAAATTTTGAGATTTTTTTTCTGATCTGTTTTGGGAGGTGGGAAAGAGGGGGGAGAAGTTACCAGGATTTTCAAGGGATTTGGGGAGGATTCTTCAGAATTCATTGATTTTGCCATTTTGGTAAGAAGTCTCTCCCTTTGTAAAAGGTATTCTTTAACACTTTTCTGACAATTGGGAGGAGGAAAACTGTTAGGAAAGGCAAAGCTTTAAGCAGTCGGCTTGGTGCTGTGCTGCGCTGTGTGGGAGAAGGGGCGCCGGCCGGCCCCGGAGGGCCTTAGGGGAGCGCTGCCGGGCGCTGTGGCTTCCGAGGCGGGACGCCCATCACTTCACCGCCTTGAACTTCTATGTCTTCAATCTTTACCTTATTCATTTTCTGAAGACTTAAATAATAATGTACGTCTTACACAAAATAAGAGAAATTAAAACTAAAGTTACAATGAAATATAATTTTCACCTATCAGATTGGCAAAGATCCAAAAGTCTAATAACGTATTGTGTCAGTGATGACGCAAGGAGACAAACACGCTCATACACTGGCACAACTTCTACGGAGAACAATAGACCTATCATAGATAAATAGAACAACTGATCTATCACAATTTGAAATGTACCTCCACTTTGACTCAGTAATGCCACTCCTAAAAATGTATTAAAGTACTTAGGGACAGACAAACATGCAAAGATATTCATGGCTGCGTTGTAATAACAAAAGATAAAAATTTAAATGTTCATCAATAAAAGACTGGCTAAATAATTTATAGAAACCCAAAAGGTGAAATACTATGCAGTCATCAAAAAGGATAAGTAAGTAAACTATCAGTGTTCTATGAAGTGATATGGAACAGTGTCCGAAATATATTGTTAAGTGAAAAAACAAGGCAAAGATCATTGTTTGAGAAATACATTTATGTTTATATATATAAGTTATATCTCTGTGAATGCATAAAAGAAATTGGTAATGGTGGTTGAAGAAACTGGGTGCTGGGGGCAAAGGAGAATGGAGGCTTTCTGGACACCAGACACTCTTCTAAAGCTTGTGTGTTTTATGGTATATGCATGTATTTCTTTTTTTTTTTTCTGCTTTATCTCCCCAAATCCCCCCGGTACACAGTTGTATATCTTAGTTGCAGGTCCTTCTAGTTGTGGCATGTGGGACACCGCCTCAATCTGGCCTGAGGAGTGGTGCCATGTCTGCACCCAGGATCTGAACCTGCAAAACCCTGGGCCACCACAGCGGAGCGTGCGAACTTAACCGCTCGGCCACAGGGCGGCCCCATGCATGTATTTCTTAATCAAAAATAAATTTAAAAAAATTTTAAATAAACTGGAAAGCCAAAAAACAGAACCGTGAAGGGGCTTTGGTAATTCAATACACGTCTCCGCATGAAGCAAAGATGGATAGCATAAGCCACCTCTCCCAAACTCCCTGCACGGGAGGCCCACTGGGACAGAGCGCCAACCCGGGGAGAACTCGGTGAGTGTTCCCGGGATAGATAACTGAACTCCTCGAAGGATTGTATCAGTATCAATGGTTTGGGGAGATGTGTACAACTTTTCGGTTTAAGTGGCATGTATGTCCTCACTTTATTTTTTTAATGGAGAGAAAAGAAATACTAAATGTGGAAGCCTTAAGTAATGAAGGTATGCACGAGAAGAGTGGGCTTAAGGGGACTTCTGGGTTAAAACAAAATGCTTCTGGGGGATTCAGCGCAGTTAAACTGTTCTGCGTGGCACTACAGTGGGGAATACATGACATTATACATCCATCAAAACTTGTAGAGTGTGCAGCACAAAGAACAACCCTCGTGCAAACTATGGCCCTTAGTTAACAATAAATACCATTACTGGTTCGCCGATTGTAACAAACGTACCACACTAATAAAAGCTGTAAATAATCAGGGAGACTGGGCAGGGGGAGGGGCAGGGGGAATATGTGGCAACTCTGTCCCCTCCCATCAGTTTTTCTGTAAACCTAAAAGTGCTTTAAAAGAAATTGTCTATTAATAACAAAAAGAAAAAGAAAAAGCACAACAACAAAGGTGGAAGACAAAAAAATCCTCCTGCTTCCTGGAACACACAGCAGGTACTCCATAGATAATGTGTTGGCTTCGACTGAAGCAAATTCAGTGAAAAACGAGCAGGTAAACGTGAAAGCAGATTTAAAGTGTAGGAAGAGTGTGAACTCATCAGTGATGTATTTGATAAAGTCCTGCAATATTGATTTCATTAAAAAGAATTAGATAGCTTTTTCTTTTTTAAAGATTGGCATCTGAGCTAACATCTGTTGCCAATTTTCTTTCTTTCTTTTTTTCTTCTTCTTCTCCCCAAAGCCCCCCCAATACATAGTTGTATACCTTAGTTGTGGGTCCTTCTAGTTGTGCTCCGTGGGACGCTGCCTCAGCATGGCCTGATGAGCCGTGTCCGCGCCCAGGATCTGAACCAGGGAAACCCTGGGCCACCAAAGCTGAGCGTGCGAACTTAACCAGTCCACCACAGAGTGGCCCTTGGCTTGTAATCTTTTCTTTCTTTTTTTTTTTTTTTATGAGGAAGATTAGCCCTGAGCTAACTGCTGCCAATCCTCCTCATTTTGCTGAGGAGGACGGGCCCCGAGCTAACATCCATGCCCATCTGCCTCTACTTTATATGTGGGACGCCTGCCACAGCATGGCTTGCCAAGCGGTGCCATGTCCGTACCGGGATCTGAACCGGGGAACCCCAGGCTGTGCAAGCGGAAAGTGCACACTTAACCACTGGACCACCAGCCTGGCCCCTTGGCTTGTAATCTTTATCAATCTAAGATCACAGATTTTTCTCTCCAGGATACTTTATGACAACTATAAGCAATTCTAATGTTTTCCCCCAAATTGTTTGAGGAGCATTAGCCACAAATTATACTTGCCTGTTGATAGGTATTTTTGTTGTTGACAATTTGTTTGGAAGCTTATCGTGGTCATATAGATCCTCACGAGGTAAAAAAGCAACTTTTTAAGACAATTGATGTCTTTACAAATTCTGCTATTTTTATTTAGAGAACAGTTTGTCCAGAATTATGAAAAAGTTTCTTCCTTATTTCAATAGTGAAAAACACGATTTTAAAACAAGGCCTGGCATGGCTTTGAAACATTCTCCACCACCCGTTGGAGAGCCCGCCGTCCCTGGAGAACGTCCGGCGTCCGTCCAAACGCGGACGAGGCGCGTCTTGGAAACATCAGGGTACAAACCGGTCCCGCCCACCTGCGGCGCGGCCTGTGCCTCGCCGGACTCCGCTGGGCTGTTAGGGCTTTAACCCTCTGTGCCACGAATATCGCGTCTTCGGAAGGTATGAACGTCGAGTTTGCAGAGGACGGGAGAGCCTGCTGCTTTGGCGGGGTTTCCTCCGGTTGTTCCCATGCTGACACCCAGCCGGGATCTCGATTGAGTCCTGCCCCTTCGAGGACAGCTGCTCTGCCTGCTCCGAGGGCGACGGAGAAAGCTGGGTCGTGCTGCCCTTCTGCATCTTGGAGTTCTTAACGACGTTCTTTGAAGAATCAGGAGGTTTTCTTTACATCTGCATCAGTCTTCACACGGTGACGAGTCCTTAAGTTCCCGCATCTAACAACTTACTTGCCTCTGAAATGAAAGAAAATAACTAGAATCAATATACAGCACAGAGCTGCTCCAGCTACCGGTGGTGAAAGGCCGGATTGTTGTTCCCGTCGGTCACAGATAGATACTGCTGTAAAAGAAGTGAAAATAAAAACGGAGACCTGCCCTGCACGGTGACCTGAGCCGCCAGCGCCCCTGCGGCCGAGGCTGCTCTGCCCCCGACGGTGCGCACAGCGGGCCCTCGCCTCCTCATCGCGGCCGCGAACAGGCCACGTGGTGGGACAGCCGTTTCCCCAACTCGAAGACGGCAAAATTACCGGCTCTCTCTAGTGAGGGTGGAGGGCGTCCCTTGGTGAGCACCCGCTGCAACCGTGTCAGGCCCGCGGCGCATCCCGGGGCTGCACTAGCGCCACCTGCTCCGCGCCGAGGCGCCTCTCTGGGCTTTCGCGTGGAAGGGTCACCGTCTGCAGCGAGGAAAAGACACTGCACCCCGTGTGTCCAAGTTAAATGATGCCTTCAAAGTAGGAGCCCCAGCTTTTATCATGACATGCCGTAGACGTTACGTTACTCTTCTCAATTGCTATGAAAGCATCCGGATGCTTGCTCCGACGTTCACCGGCCCCCCGCGGAGCAGGCTGGCGAGCCGGGTGCGCGGCGCCCTCTCTTCCCATGGCACCCTTGGTTTTCAAACCTCTCTCTCAGGCCTAAGGTACGTGCGTGTACCACCCACACCAAATGAGGTTCCAGCACTTTCTCCAGAACTTTTGGGGAAAAAAGTAATTATTTCTATGGAGATTGCAATATATGCAGCGTCTTTTCTTACCAGATTTTTTTTTTTTTTTGTATTGTTATTGGAAGAATTCTCAGGAGTGGGCTGGGACAAATGGTGTATGTATTTCACATTTTAAAGGTGTAGCTAGATGGCCTTCCAGAAAGCATTCACATTTCCGCCAGCAACGTGTGAAGGCTTCCTTCGGAGACCCAGCTGTCACAGTGCTGTCGCAACTTCGTTGGTCCAGTCTAGTGGGGGTTGAAGTGATAGCTCAGTGTTTCCTAACTTCCTTTCGCTGACTACTAGTTAATGTAAACGTTTTTTCACTTGTTTGTTGATATCTGGATTTACACTTCTATGAATTGTCTATTTACATCTTTCCCTCATTTTCTCTTAGACTATCTTTTTCTTATTTTCATAAGAACTTTTTGCTTATTAAAAAAATTAGTCTTTTGTCATCTACTTTATAAATATTTTTCCCAGATCTGTGATGTGTCTGTTTATTGACTTTGTCTCTGGTATCTTTTCCATATGCAACCTCTTAATTTTTTATATAGTCAAATATTTATCCTTTTCTTCTGTATCCTCTGATTTTTCAGTCTTGGTTATAAGTTCTAGGTTATATGTCATAGCTTAGATTTTCTTATGTAATTTTTATTATCTTACTTTTTTATATTTAAGTTTTAATCTGGAATTTACTTTCACATTTCCTTCCAAATGGACGGCCAGTTTTGCCAGCATCTTTTACTTAGGAGACCATACTTTTCCCACTGACTAAACCATAATCTTTGTGACGTTAGTATATGACAAAGATTATGGTTTAATCAGTACCAGATTGGTTTAATTATTAAGGCTGCATCATATGTTCTGACCTCTCATTTCAGTTTTATAGTTTTCTTAAGAATTTTTAGTCATTAATTTTTCCATATGAATTTTAATATAATTTCATCCAATTCCAAGAAAAAAACCTGTTGGGATTTGAACTGGAATTGCACCAAATTTATATATTATTTGGGAGAATTAACATTTTATTATAAGTATCCTTTTCTATGTATCCAGATCTTATTTTAGTTCTTAGAATAATATTTTATAGCTTTATTCATATAGATCCAAAGTCTTCCTTGTAAAATTTATTTCTAAATATTTTATATCTTTTGTCACAATTATACATGAAGTGTTTTTCCATTTTTCCTCTCTCAGTGCTTATGTCTAGAGTACAGAAAAGCTATTTTTATATTCATATAGTATACAGGCACTTTGCCAAATTTTCTCATTAAATTTAGTAATTTTTTATCAAGTGCCTCTTGGGTTTTCTAAGCACGCATCATACCGTTAGCTGTTTCAGTTAGGGGTGGGCCAAGTTATGCTCTTGTGACAAATAACTTTAAAATCTCAGGGGTTTATCACAGTAGAATTTTTTTTCAGTTATGCAAAACTGATGTGGGCGCCGGGCACCTCTGCTCCAAGTGTCGGCTTTGCATCCCGGCTGCCCTCCCTCCCACGCCCGTGACAGCTGGAGCCTTCCAGGTCCAGCACTTACAGAAAGAGAGGACTGGAGGGTACACATGCCTTGTCTTAGCAGTCACCTCCAGTCTCGGCCTGTTGGCTGCAGCTAGCCCTGCCCACCTGCAAGGGAGTGGGGTAGTCTTCTGTGTGGCCAAGAAAAGGTGAGAACTGAAAATAGTGACGAGCACAGTGATGTTGGCCGTGTTTGCTAAAAGAGAGAGTTTTATATCTTCTTTTCCAATTTTTATGTCTATCATTGCATTTGTGGGTCTTATTACAGTTGTTAAAATTTCTAAAGAAATATTAAATACTAACGCTGTTGACTATTCCTGTCTTATCTCCAATTTTAATTCAAATGGCTCTAGCATTTTGTAGTTTAACATATTTGCTGTGGGTTTCTGGTTGGTATGTTTTATATAATTAGTTTCTACTTATTCCTCCTTTATCTGGGGTTTTTATTAAGAATGGCTACTGATTTTATTGTATGTCTTTTCAGCATTGTTTGATATGATCATATCTTTTTCTCTTTTAATTTATTAGTGTAGATTATGTGGCTACATTTCCTGTATTTGGGTCTCTAGAATAAATTTATTTTGGTCTTAGAGTGCTGTTATTTTGAAACGCTGATGTATCTCACGCTTATGGTGTCTGCACCTGTGCTGGTGGCCCCCAAAACAGCCTTGCCACTCAGTCATTGGCCCATCTGACCCTGAGACCCAACCACACACGAGGAGAAAGCTGGGAGGTGAGCTGCCGACCGACATTACAGAGAGGATATGCACATAGAGAGGGGTGATGACATTACATGCATTATCCGGGGAATGGGGGGGCTACGGAGAGACCCTCTCCATAGTCCCATAAAGAGACCAGCATGCTAAATGCCCGAGATGAAAGAGAGGATGGAGGTGCCATGATGAACACTCAGAAGAGAAATGCCAGTTTGCAGATACTTGTGTGCATGTGTGAACATATATGCACACACATGTGTGTATACATGTGCGTGAGTGCATGCATGTGAGAGCACGTGTATGTGTGTACATGTATGTGTGTTTGAGGGCACAGGCAGGAATAGATGGGGGGAAGTATTTGGCATTGGTCTTCCAAACGGTTACCTCTTGTGATGATGGTAAGGACTTTGGGCGCTTGCCTAAAGAGTCCCTGTACAATTTTATTTGGAGTAGCGATTTGGTCAGAGGTATGTTAGCAGCAACGTGGATAATTACTTTAGAGTGGGGATTCCAGAATGCCATCTGAGGATGCAAAACTTTCTGACAAAGTTTCTCTTATGTAGTAAGTTTACGTTGAAATGAGACAAAACAATAAGACAATGTATTAAGTTCTTTAAAAATCTAGATGTATTCAATTTAAAGGCGTCTGTTCTCCAGTCATTCCCTCCCTGTCTCTGGGGTTTAAAATCCCCTTTACTTAATAAAATACTAGTGTTAATAGATGGTAGTAAGGATTTTTGTTTGTTAATATTTGACACAATTTAAAAGTTGGTATCTTTTTTCAAAGATATTCCAATCTTTTTAAAAATGAACTAATCTATGAAATCCTAAAGTCTAGGAACCACTATTTAAGCAGAAATATACCCTTGTAATTTTTTTCAAAATACACACTCCTGGGCCCCTGGGGAGGCATTCAAGTGTCATGGAGTTGGTGCAGGTACACAGACTTTGAAAGAGTCTCCCAAGGGACTCTGAGATGTTTGCCTGGTTAAGAACCTCTGGTTTGGAGAAAGAGGTGGGAAATAACTAGTGGTCAGCAATCGTGAAAACCTCAAAGAAACCAGGGCAATGAGAAGACAGGAAGGTTGGATATGAGAGACATTTTCTTAAAAGGAATTAATGAGACTCAAGGGTGTGGAGATGGTCCTTGAGGGAGATAGAAGGAAAGATGGGGTTCAGGGGAAAGTCCCAGATCTTCAGTTGTGGGAGTGACCCAACTTTACTGTGCACCAATCTGCTTCCCTTCCTCATGCGATTCCCATCCTTCTGCTTTGTTCCCAAGAATTCATTCCTCTTAAGAAAGCAGAAGAATGGGGTGGACATTCAGGACATGAGGTAGAATATAGAATTCTAGAGTAGATGTTGCTTGGTTTCCACTGGGTGTCTGCCACAAAGTATTCATATTCACTGGTTATAAAAACAAAAATAAATAAACAGAACAGGTGAGTGGGTGCCTATGACTTGAAACTTCTGCTCAGTGGGGACCTCCTCAAAGTCCCCCAGTGGTCAGCTGACACACTGCTAAGGCCCCGAAGGGCAGAGCCCTCCTACTACTGCTTCCTGTCTGCCATACTGCTGACGCACCAGGGGTAAGTAGTACCCATCTTTGACTCTGTCATTCTTTCATCGAACCACTCGACGCTCTGGGAATATCATTCCACGTGTAAAACCTTCAGAACTATTCCATATTCTTTAAGCTCTCAGGGAGCTGAGGCGGCAGAGGGAGAAGTAATCACAAAGGCCAGGGCCTGCGTAGGTGAGAGGTGACGTCTCCGAGAGAGGGGAATGGAAAGACAGGAGGTGTCGGTCAGTGAAACGACGCTCCAATTAGAGATTCCGAACTAGAGCCTTTCGAGGGATGTGGTTCTGTTAGTACCTTGGTCTAGGGTACGAGTGAGAGTCGGGTGAATGTGAGGAAGTCAAGGAGCTAAGAGGCCGAGGTTGTCATGAACGGTAAGAGTAGTCTGGAGGGAAACACAGCAAGCCAGAGGCTGAGACCATGAGGAGTGCATGCCCGAGGGAATTACGCCTGAAGTCTGTGGCGGCCCAGTACTACGTCAACAGAGCTGAGATGCAACTCTGTTTCCCAGGATCCCCATCCCTGTGCAGCTCCATGGGAGTGTCGGCCACAAGGGAAACTTTACACCAGACCCGGAAGGAGGAAGCGAAGCAGCAGCCACATTGTGTTTATCCTGTGAAGGTGGTGGAGGCCCGAGCCTGTGGCAATTGCACCCTGCGTGCTGACTCGAAGCTCTCCTTGGCTGGGATGGGCCAGCACTGGACCTCAGCTTCCTCAGCTGCCTCCAGCTCTCCTACTTCAGCTCCTCCGTCCTGGACAAAGAGCATGTCAGCTCCACAGGGAAGGGCCCGGCCTCCTGGGAGGTCATCCCCTGTGGCATGGAGGTTGGAAGCAATGAGGGAGACGCCAGTGCCAGTTCACCCGCTCTGGTTCCAGTTTTCCTCACAGCTTCCAATTTATCCCAGGTTTCCTTCGCAACTGTCTATCTGACCAACCCACAGTGAATTCGGGCTGGATACCAGCCGCAGAAGCAACAGACCGCACCGCCTGCCGCCCACTCCCACAGCTGGGGAAGGTCTCCTCTCTGTAAGAAATCTTTCGTCTGTCTCATGCAGACACTTCTTGACTGACACAGCCTCCACTGTATGTGATAGACTAACTTCTCTCCTCTGTGTCCTGAGAGGTTATGTGTCATCCTTGGGAGGACTGAGGAAAGAGCCACTCAACTCCTTTTCTGTCTTCTGTGGTTCCCGTGAGCACTCCTGGCTGGGAAGGGCTAGGTAGAGGGAAAGTCAGTAGGTAGCTGTTGGAGGAGCTGACAGCACACTGTTGAAGGAAGCTAGAGATTTCGAGGGCGGAGGAAGAAAATAGTTTGGAAGTGGGAACAAAGGAGGAACAACAAGCCTGTGTACCTGACTTCAAGGTCTGGTGAGTTGTGGGTCATGAAGGAAAATCAGCCAAGGAATTGTCAGGGCTCAAGCGGAGGCTGTGCCTACAAGGGCCAGCTGGGGGGTGGTTGTTGGTTCCAGCTTTATTGAGATATAATTGATATATAACAATGTACAAGTTTAAAGTGTACAATGTGACAATTTGATAAACATATACGTAGACATTTACCAATAAGGTTAGTTAACCCATCCTCCGTTCACATACTTTCCATTTCGTTGTCATGGTGAGAACATTAAAGCCCCACTCTCACAGCAGCTTTCAAGTACACGACACAGCACTGTTACCTGTGCTGAAAGTCTGCGCCTTTTGGCCAACGTCTCCCCGTTGCCCCCACCCTCCAGCCTCTGGAAACCACCCTTCTACTCTTTGTTTCTATGAATTTGGCTTTTTTAGATTCCATACATAAGTGACATCATACAGTATTTGTCTTTCTCTGACTTACTTCACTTGGCATAATGCCCTTGAGGGCCATGTATGACGTCACAAATGGTAGGATTTCCTTCTTTTTTTACGGCTGAATAATATTCCATTGTGTACATATATCATATGTTCTTTATCCATTCCTTGTCCCTTGATCACTTAGGTTGTTTCCATGTCTTGACTATTGTGAATGATGCTGTAATGAACACAGGAATGTGGATATCTCTTCAAGATATTGATTTCATCTTCTTTGGATTTATACCCAGAAGTGGGGTTGCTAGATCACATGGTAGTTCTATGTTTAATTTTTTGAGGACTCTTCATACTGTATTCCATAGTGGCTGCACCAATTTACATTCCGATCAACAGTGCACAAGGGTTCCCTTTTCTCCACGTCCTTGCCAACATTTGTTATTTCTTGTCTTTTTGATAATAGCCATTGTAACAGGTATGAGGTGATATTTCATTGTGGTTTTGATTTGCATTTCCCTCCTGATGCTGAGCACCTTTTCATGTACCTGTTGCCCATTTGTATGTCTTCTATGAAAAACTGTCCATTCAAGTCCTTTGTCCATTTTTTAATCAGATTTTTTTTTGCTATTGAATTGTATGAGTTCCTTATATATTTTGGATATTAATCCCTTATCGGATATGTGGTTTGCAAATATTTTCTCCCATTCTGTAGATTCCAGCCAGATTTTAGTTGGTGCAAAAAGGTGAAGATCCAGCTCTGAAAGCAGGTGGAGGATGCGGAAGATTTTTCGGAGAACAGAGTGAAAGCTCCCCCATGGAGGTGGGGATTTGGGGGCGGGGGGGGGGCGGGGAAGAGGGAAGGGGTGGGAGACAGACTTGTAAAAGGAACCAACTCAGTTTAAGTGATATACGGAGTGACGGGGGATTAGTGTCTGGGCTAGGAGGGAGGTCTGGTGGCTATGAATGGAAACCCAGACGTGAGGCACAGTGGTCCTCACGGTCTCTGGGGCTCACAGGAGCGGGGGCCCTTCTTGCTCCCATCTCCTGGTAGCCTCTTTCTCGGGCGTGGTCTATCAGGCAGCTGATAGCCCCACAGGCCTGTGACACCATGAGACTGCGGGGCCGAGGTATCCTCCAAGCAGACAAGCTGTCGAGCCCCGTACAGCTCACTGAGAGCTGTCTCAAGGCCAGGATGGGCAGGTTTTACAAACAACAACAACAAAAAGGCATGGACCTCCAGAGCAGTGCTTCTCAAAGTATGGTCCCCAGACAAGCAGCAGCAGCAGCAGCAGCATCCCCTGAGAACTTGTTAGAAATGCAGATTCTTGGGCCCCACCAGTCCTACCACATCAGGAACTCCAGGAGCGGGCCAGCGATCTGGGTTTTAACAAGGCCACCAGGCAAGTCTCATGCTCATGAGGTCTGAGGCCCACCATTCTAAAGGAACTCAGCAAACACTGGCTTACAGACACAGCCGAATGTTGACCTTGTTCTTATGAGTCTGAAATCACAGAGCACTAAAGATGAAAGGACTTGTTCAAGTGTCTAATCTGGCCTTGAACCTTACATGTGAAGGATCTGAGTGACAGAGGAGGAGTGTGGCTTGTCCAAGCCCTCCTGGCAGGACTGAGATTACAGCTCCAAACAAAGGCAAAACCCAGAGCCTGGAAAATGGGCCACACAGTTGCAGCCTTTCTAATTTTTTAAAAAATATGGATTAATATTATTGTTTGTATGTTTTCTACGACGCAAGTCAGAGCAGCATGGTCTCCTTACCTCAACCTGGTCCTTTCAAGGTCTCTTTCGCTTAGTTTTGGCGGTGGCAGAGGTGCAGAGCCCGCGCCTGGGGGACGCAGCAGCCGGCTCTGGAGCAGACTATCCCGCAGCCTGCTCACTCCGCGTGGGCTGCGGCTGGGATCTGACTTTTGCCATTTCAAATTCACTTGGCCTCCGGGCAGAGGCAGACCGCCCGATTCTGCGCTCACTGGAGCCCCGGCTCCCTCTGCTTCTGGAGAGGAGATTTAGCCTTAATTTTTGTGACAGATGGAGTTGATAGTCTCTCCACGGAAAGGGGAGGAAAAAAGCGCCAGTTTTTGACAGGCCGCAGACGCCCGCTGCCTCTGGCGGTGGAAGGCTGCGTTGCGCCGCAGTTAAGGTAGCTCGCCGACTCCCGCGCCGGGGCTGCAGAGGCTGCTGTGCCCAGCGGCTCCCCTCAGAGCCTGCGACAGACGGAAACTTACAGTTTAATAGAAACCTCGGTGCGTGCCAACTTAGCCCCTCTTTTATGTTGTGACTGCGGCCAGATGGTACTGCTCAACATTCCTAAAGATTTTTAATGCTATTATTTTTTCATCACTGTCCATGTTAGAAATGTATATTCCTAAAAAATTAATTTGGTTGATTGGATTTCTTGCAATCGACGAGGATGCTGGCTCAAGGACCATACCTGCCAGATCAGCAAATTGGGACCCGGGCACTTGGGGGGCTAGGTTGTAAATATCTCATCAGCACCCCCCTAACTAAAGTGTGTGCCTCTTTCTTGTGTGCTTTTGGGTTTTGTGGGGTTTTTTTAAGTTTCAAAGTCCCACATTAAGTCCTCTGATTTCTCTCTCCCCCCTAGGATGCTCAGGACTCAAAGATGGGGAGCTCGAAAAACAAGCTAAATTCTGAACCCAATCGACGGCACAGATTGGGGCCAGGAAGAATTAATAAAATTTCCACAAAAAGGAAAAAAGGAAAAAGAACCAAACAAAAAGGCCCATGACCGAGCCGGATGCAAACAGCTGCCCCTGAGGCCTGCCCGCTGGTTCTGTGCGCGAGCAGGGGCTCCCTATCCGAGCCTCCTTAAGAGTAGGAGGAGCTCCCGGGCCTCTGTCAGGCTCCTTAAGCCGCTCCTTTCAAGCCCTGAATGCCTGAATGTGAGCTGCCCACCACCCTCCCCGCCCTCCCCCACTCCGCAACCCCACTCCAGCGGCTCGTAAAAAAAAAAAAAAAAAAAAAAAAAGTTTCAACAACAACAGCCAGAACCAATAGCATCTCGAAAAGCCGGGAAAGGGGGCCGAGCAAAGGGCGAAAGAGAGTGGAGAAAGGAGAAAGCGGGCCGGCTCGGAGCGCGCGGGGCCGGGGCTCGGCGAGCCGGAGGAGCGTTGCTAATGTTTTTGTTTGTTTGCTTTTCCATGCATGCATAATGAGGGGGCACCGCGGCACCACGCGGGGGCTCCCGGCCCACTTTTGTATTTAAAGCCTCGCTGCGAGCGAGTCCGCGGCCGGGCTCAGCGGATCCGCTCCCCGGGCTCCTTGTCACCCGAGAAGCCGCCGCCGAGGGAAGCCCGGGAGCCGCTCTCCGGCCGCGCCGAGTTTCTGGTTCTCCCCGCGCCGCCCGGAAAGGGCTCCCCGGAGCTCGGTGGAGACCGGGGTCGCCGCGGGCGGAGGGGGAGGGGACGCGGGCGGCCGGGCCGCGGGAAGGCGGGCAGCGCACGGACCCAGCCAGGAAGCGGCGCGATGCGAGAGCCCCCGGCGGCAGCGGCGGCGGCGGCGCGGCGCTGAGCCCGGGAGGAAGGAGCCGCCGCGGCCGCACAACGGAAAATGCACCCGCGGCGCCGCGCGGTCCTGCAGCCCCGCCGCGGCCCCGCGGCCCGCAGCCCCCCGGGGCGGCAGTGAGCGCCTCCCGCCACCGCCAGGGGCCGACCGGAGGGGCTCTTCGCGGCTGTGCCTTTCGAGGAAGCAGCCGCAGCCCGAGCGAGACCCGACCTTCTGCAAGCAGCGGGGCACCAGCAAGCGGCGCGCATGGATTTATGAAAACACTCATGCAAGAGGTTGGCAGGACTGGGGCAAACTTTTCCGCCGGCTCCGCGTCCGCCGCTGCCCGCGCCTCATCTCCTTTCCCCTCCTCGCCCGGCGGCCGCCGCTGCCCGCGATGGTGGCAGGGCTGCTGGGCGGCGGCGGCGGGGCCCGCGGGGGGACCGTGCCGGGCGCCTGGCTGTGCCTGATGGCGCTGCTGCAGCTGCTGGGCTCGGCGCCGCGGGGCTCGGGGCTGGCGCACGGCCGCCGCCTCATCTGCTGGCAGGCGCTGCTGCAGTGCCAGGGGGAGCCGGAGTGCAGCTACGCCTACAACCAGTACGCCGAGGCGTGCGCGCCGGTGCTGGCGCAGCGCGGAGGGGGCGACGCGCCGGGGGCCGCCGCCGCCGCCGCCGCCGCCTTCCCGGCCTCGGCCGCTTCCTTCTCCTCGCGCTGGCGCTGCCCGAGCCACTGCATCTCGGCCCTTATTCAGCTCAACCACACGCGCCGCGGGCCCGCCCTGGAGGACTGTGACTGCGCGCAGGATGAGAACTGCAAGTCCACCAAGCGCGCCATTGAGCCGTGCCTGCCCCGGACGAGCGGCGGCGGCGCGGGCGGCCCGGGCGCGGGCGGGGTCATGGGCTGCACCGAGGCCCGGCGGCGCTGCGATCGCGACAGCCGCTGCAACCTGGCGCTCAGCCGCTACCTGACCTACTGCGGCAAGCTCTTCAACGGGCTGCGCTGCACCGACGAGTGCCGCACCGTCATCGAGGACATGCTGGCCGTGCCCAAGGCGGCGCTGCTCAACGACTGCGTGTGCGATGGCCTGGAGCGGCCCATCTGCGAGTCGGTCAAGGAGAACATGGCCCGCCTGTGCTTCGGCGCCGAGCTGGGCAATGGCCCGGGCAGCAGCGGCTCGGACGGGGGCCTGGACGACTACTACGACGAGGACTACGACGACGAGCAGCGCGCGGGAGGCGCGGGCGGAGAGCAGCCGCTGGACGACGACGACGGCGTCCCGCACCCGCCGCGCCCGGGCGGCGGCGCTGCTGCGGCGGGCGGCCGCGGGGACCTGCCCTACGGGCCGGGGCGCGGGAGCGGCGGCGGCGGCCGCTCGGCGCCCCGAGGCGCCTGGACCCCGCTCGCCTCCATCTTGCTGCTGCTGCTCCCGCTGCCCTTTTAGCCCTCGCGCCCCCGCCGTTCGCTGCAGGAGGGCCCGCGCCAGGACACCTGTGGCTTGGGGACAGAGGGAATGGTTGGGGATACTTTCCAAAACGCTTTCGACTTTGCCTAGCGGGTCTCCTCGCCGTGACTCTTGGCGCTTCCCGCGTCTCGTCTCCCGAGCATGACTTCTTGGACATTCTCCCCTGCCCCCATTCCGGGTTCCAGACACTCCCACCTCGTCTGCCGTGCAGAAACCGGCCTAGCTAGAGTTCAGGACTCCAGGGGTGAAGCGGGTGTTAGGGGGACAGCACCATAGTCCTGGACTCCAAAGAGAGGATGCTGACCAGTGGGGCCTTAACAAGTTTCAAGCGACTGGGCTTGGAGCAGGGGGATGGAAGGAGGATTTCTATTTGCAAAGGGGCTGTCTGTTTGTTAGCATTTTTCCTGTGGGGGCGGGAGGGAAAGTGCCTGTATCGACTTTATTGTGGCCAGTGAGGACATTGCAATCGTAAGTAGACAGAAAAGTCCCAGTTACCCGATGCATTCGTTCACTCTTGGTATCAGCGCCCACAGTTCTCGTTTAGGGGGGAGGGATGGGAAGGGGTTAATATTCCTGAATTAGTTTGGGATAACTTTGAGCCCTTGACCTTAATTCCGTTGCCACCACTCTGATCTCTTAGCACATTTAGGATTAAGGGTCAAAAAATGCTGGTCGAAAGAGTTGCCAGTGGTGTTGAACAATGCAACTTTTTATTTAAAAGAGCTCTGCACTGCCATCTATGAAAGCCTCTTTATGATGTTTGTTTTGTTGTCATTTTTGTTCTTTAAATCAAGAAGTTGTATGCACAAACATACGGAGAACATATGTTCTGCTTTTATCGGGGTGCTAAGCCCTGGTACTTCTTAGATAAAGTGGATTAAAACTGGGATTTGTTACCAGTTGCTGTACTTTGTATATAGAATTTTTATAAATTGTATGCTGCAGAAATAATTTATTTTTAAAAAGAAATTAAAAATTTTAAATCTGCATCCATGTTCCACCTTTCCTCCCTGAAATGTATAGAGTCTGTCTGCCACCAGGGAGCCAGCCCCACAGTCCGCTGTGACATGTGCTCCATCCAGACCAGTCTGAAAGTGTACAGTGTATTTTATAGATTTGGAGTTAACATTCTTATTTTCAAGAGAATTTATGGACATTGTAGAAATGTATAAATGCATTTCCAAACTGCCTTAAACATTGTATTTTTATAGACATCATTTAAAAAAAAGTCTTATGTTTTAAATAACTATGGCTTTGTGTATTTTTTTAATTTGTTCTATTAAAATGTGTACATCAGTAAAGAGTTTTAAATAATGAATATGGTGTAGTTTCTTTCCAGAGTTACATTGTGGTTAACCCAATAATGGATGAGGAGGGGGGTGGAGGGGCCACTGGGAATCTATCAACCATCAACTGAAATTAAAATACAGTATAAGACGAGAAATGAGGGCTATTATTTCTGCCTTTAATTTAATGAACAATTAGACATCTGTAAATGAGGCAGCTAAAAAGATGTAATTGGCCTCCATTGGTTTTTACGTTTGTGCAGAGAACTCGAAAAATAGTGTCTTTACGTGATTTGGGGGTAACCCAGACATCTCTTTCCCCTCCTCCTTTACTGCTGGACCCCCCCTCCCCCACCCCTCCACCCCCAGGGAGTGACTGTCCTCTGGCTCCTAAATGTTCTCATACAATCAAACATGCCAATAACATCTGTTACCAATAGGTCTTAGGAAACCTGCGAGACTCAGTACTTCAAAGTCATTTTCACACTTTGGGTGAAAAAGTACAAAATTTTGTTACAAAACATTCAGGCGGGCTAAAGTAAACACACTGGGGAGAGGAACAATTACCAGAACTTGCAATATTGTTGTGAGGAGTTGTTTAGCAGTGGGCTGGAGGCTGGGCTCCTGCCAGAGCTACTGATCTACACTCAAACGCCCTTAGATAAATAATTACACTCTTAAGCTGTGTCGAGTGCTGATACACTTGACCTTGTAAATAGAAATGTTTGCAGTAGGAATAAACTCCGGCATTGGAAAATCTTTTAAACATTAACACAAAAGAGAGCGCTCTGTCCTCTGGGGATTTGAGTCTGAACCTCGCCAAGCTAGGCACTTGCAAGGGGGAAAAAAAGTTTATTTATCTTCTATTCCTGGTGTTTATTTAAAGCTTTTCATTTTAAACTCGGTGATTGGAAGGCAAGTCAGGAGTTTAAAAGTCACCACAAATAAACTTTGTCTGAGGGGTCGACAGATTAGCAAGATCTCGTGTCTCTTTATATGATATTAACATGTGCTGAGAAAACGTAACCAGATTGCGCGGCTGCCTGAAGTAATTAACGAAGCTGTGCCCCCTTCCAGCTTCCTCCCACCATTCCCACCCCCTACTTTCCAGGTTTCTTTGGCCTCTAACTCGCTCTATTCTCAGCTTTTATGGAGGGATTCAAGGCACTTGTTGGATGGAAAACCAGGATTGGTATATGCACAGCATCAGAAAGTCTGAGACAGTTGTAGTGTCAGCCGAGCCTAGGAGAGTGGTGCGTGGCTGGAATCCCGTCACCTGAATGGTTGAGTAAACATATTGTTAAAACAAAGCTGAAAGCCTTGTTTCTTTGGGAAGGGGACAAAGCGTTTTCCAAGAGACTTGTAAATGAAATCAGCTTTCTTTACAAAGCCACGAGTTAGCAATGCTCCTGGTTTGTCCTTAAATATATTTAAATCATCTCCATCTCATGTTATTTTAACACATTCTTAACTAAAAGTTGTCTTTGTCCCAGTAAAAGACCCAGTTTTCTCCAGTAAGAAGTAAAAGGCATTAGCACTAGAAAAGGCCTGATAATTAACTGCTACAATAAACTCACGACTTGATTTTACAGGGTCTTGTCAAAAGCATCTGCCTGGAATAAATCAACACAGCTCACTCTTGGGGAGAGGGGACACGAGGCTTCAGGCTTTCTTCCTGGAAGAAAGTGAACATTGATCAGTGGTCCATTTTAATTTAAACAGTCCTACACTGGAGCCCAGGAGCCCCCTCATCCCTCTACACACCTAGTGGATTCCAGAACAGGTTACTGAGATGTTAGGACCTTCGACTGTGGGCTGTGGGGTTGTGTGTTGCCATCTGCTCCTAGGCAGAAAGGATTTTTACAGATGTTAACATCTGTAATATCTCCTGCTCTCTGGGGAGCCTGCTGGAATTTTGGACATTTGGCCGTCTCAAATGTCTCATGGAGAATGCCTGGAAGTGCCGTTACTGACAGAGGAGAGGCCTTGGGCTTTTCCTGGGCATTCTCCAGGAAGCGCCCCTCTTCTGACAGCAGTCTTCCGGGCTGAGGGCTACTCCTGCTGGATTTCACGTAAAATCATGTGTCCTTGTGGCTGCTCCCATTTCCCCAGTTACCAGGTTTGCATTCTCAGTGACAGTTTATTTGTCTTTGGAGGCACTTTGGTGACAAAGGTTTAAGGGAGTGTGGGACAATGGTGGAGAGCAGGGAGGCAGTTCATTGAGCTGACAGTGACCATACAGTAAATAGAGGGAGGCCCAGGCTTCACTGCTTGCCCAAGCACACAGCCACGCTTTTGTATATGACCACAATAGGCATAACGTAAGGTCTCTGTTTGTTTTGAACAATATATAGCAATGTACGCAAGCAATACGTGTATGTAAAGTGGAAAAATGGCTGGAGGGAACTAAATTCTTGTACTAAGCAGCAGGATATGCCTGCCTGTGGGCAGGGCTCCTACAGACTTCCAAAAGTAAGGCAGCAGCTCCTAGCGCCAACTGCTGCAAACTGAAGGGGCCGCCACACTCTGGCACATCCGGGGGCACTGCGGCTCTCCCACTGGGGGCCGTGTGAGTGAAGACACATCTCAGAACCAGTAGTCTCTCCTTTTTAGAGTCAAGAGGAATGGCACTGAGTGGATTAGCTGCGTTCGCACCCCCATTCCATCCCAGCCACGCTGTGTAGTATAGACTAAAAAGGGGGAAAACACCAGGAAAACTTTCAGAGGCATCGAACTCCGCATTGAAAATCTTTCTACTTTAAATTTTGGGTTTGCATTATTAGCTTCCTGGGCACAACTGTGGAAGTTCTCAAACATAAACTCACGTATCCCTTTTCGAACCTGTAAAAAGAAAAGCATACATGGTTTGTTTTTTGACCTCTTACACCAAGGAACGTCAGAAACGCTGTCAGTTGACGGGATTCCTCCCAGCTACTCAAAGCCAGGTCGTTGGGGAGCATCGTGTTCCAAATGCCTGTGGCCCGAGAGTAGTTCTGGGAGGGCTGGGTTTCCGGTGAGTCTCCCAGCCTGTGAGTTAAGTGAAGTTGGATGTTACTGTATTCTGTTTGAGGAATTGCCTCTGCTGGACAGTTGAGAAAGTTCACCCTTCACTATCTGAATGACATAAGTAACACGCTATTAGCATAAATACCTTCTAAGGCATCCATTTAATCAATTTCTTAAATAACAGAATGATCTACTACAAAATAGTGGACTGTATACACTATATTTTGGCACAAAGATGGTCATTCTCCCGCTAGTAACCAGGGGCTCTAAATAAATGATTTCAACAATGTTTTATTAAGGACGACAAGAGCCCTCGAGCTGCATTAATCGGGGAGAAGTCGAGTGGCACTTTTGTTATGGAAATGTCAAGCACACAATAGCGCTGCCAGACAATGTACAGCCACTTCATTCTTTCAGCCATGCTGACACCTCTTAAAGAGGAACTGCAGGGAAAGATGTGGGAAAGATCTGCTTTCCGAGGAAGCTTGCAGCGGATGTTTTGGAGGGCTACCTCCGAACGCTGTGCAATGTGCACACCGCAGGAGCAAGAGAGGCTGCTGAGGTGCACAGTGTCTCCTTCCCTCATTTTTTGACATGGCGTTTGTCAAAACTATATTTTAATGATTTCGTAGCTCTACAAATTCGATTTCATAAAACGGATCAAAGACTCAGTTATTCTCAGTGGTGCTGAGATGAGCGGCTTTGCCATGCTCTCCTTAAGCAAGTGGAGTGCATCCTAAAGTCTGCAGACAGGTGAATGCACACAATCTCGTCAAGGACACCTTCAATCTGTACGAAAAATCAAATCTTACCGGTTTCCAGGTTTTATGGACACCTCCATGTACTCTGGTTATCAGTATGTATTCTTACAAATTGATTTCTATGTTTAAATTTTATGAGTTCTATAGGATATTTGTGCGCTCTTGCATACCAGAATGGCGTAACATCTTATAACTAAATCTTATTGTGTATTTTATTACTGATCAGATGTTTCTAAGCACCAAAGTAAAGAATAGTTCAGTGAGACTTGAGGCCTTTCCCATAGACAGGTCTTTAATGAAAATGTCAGCCATCTAACCTTCAGTTGTAATCCTGTCACCTCTTACCTGTCAGATAGTTACACCTATTTGGAGCATCCTTCTGTAGCAAACATTTAAGTAAGCTTTTATGATGACTGCAACTCAGGTCTGTAATCCTGAACAGAGGAGGAGGGGGCGGAGGAGAAGAGCCCCTCTGCTTCCACAGGCATCTGCCCGGGGGTCATGTATGGGGCCAGACAAGTAAGGCGCAGTCTTATCCCGGGACAAGCTGGCCGTCAGGATGGATACTTTCAACATCAAATGGTGAGCACAGAGGAGGCTGACTGGATGGTTTAGCCCAACGTTAGATTTAAGGAAAGCTTCTTGGAGAAGGCGACACTGAAGCCACATCTAAAGACAGGAATGGGAGTTAGCAAGGAGAAAGGTGGGGAAGACATTTCCGTCAGAGGGAACCACATGTCCTAAGGCATGGACGGATGGAACAGCATGGTGTGTGTGACCACTTCTGACCACCAAAGCATAAAGTAGGAAGTAGCAAGGATGGGGCTTGAAAGAAGGGTTAATCCCGGGTCGCAGAAGCCTTGAGTGTCAGGCTAGGCATTGACTTTACTCTGCACAGGGTACGTGACAGGAAACCTCTGGGGATTCTCAGCTGAAAGCTCCAGAGGGTCCCCTTATTGAACAGAGGACACGATGGTTTTGAGGCGTGAGGACCAGGGGCTGGAGAACAGTTAGGAGGCTGCTGCCAGGTCAGCGGACAAAGGCCAGGACTGAACTAGAACAGAACGGTGGCAGTGCCGGGAGAAGAAGGCGCGTTCAGGACACTGTGATTGGTCAAATATGGAGTGTTCCGAGAGGGGGCGGCCAATAGGACTGCTGGGTTTCTGGCTAAGAAAATTGGTGCAGGATGTCATCTTCGGTCCTAGTGGGAGAAGGGTTGGAGGGCACGCTATGTTTGAGGAGACAGGAACATCCAGTGGGCAGTGCACTGCAGGAAGCCAATTCCAGGGCTGGAGCTCGGGGCTGAAATCAGGCTTGTATAGTGGTCACACTTAAAACTCTGAGAATGACATACACAAAGAGCAGAAGAAGAAGTGCAGTGGGCAGAGGAGGGAGCGCCCGGAAAAGGAAATCCCAGAAAGGATACGAGAAGCTCAGAGAAGTCTGAGGAACTGCAGGAGCAAGGAATAATAAAGTTTCTGGTCATGGACATCAGAGTACTAAAATGCCTAAGAGACCAATGTCATAAGTAAATCTTAAAAAGCAAAATGGTGCCCGGGCCTGTGGCAGAGCGGTTAAAGATCGACGTGCTCTGCTTCAGTGGCTTTGGATCCTGGGCGAGAACCTACTCCACTTACTAGCCATGCTATGGTGGTGTGCCACATACAAAACAATAGAGGAAGACTGGCACAGATGTTAGCTCAGGGCGAATCTTCCTCAGCAAGAAAAAAAAAAAGCAGGATGAATTCACTAGATTTCTACGAAAATATAAGTGACCAAAATATTTTTCTTATAACAATAGTAGTAATCATAATTATAATCACAACTAACTCTAAGAAAATAAAAATTCCCCAAATTATACCACTGTATTACAATAATAGGAGTAATAATAAATAATGATAGTTAACGTTATTGAATGATTATTATGTGCCATGCACAGTGCTGAGTACGTAATATGTACTACACCATTTCATCAGTACAATAGCATTTTGTTATTTTTATTATCATCACTACTTTTTAGATGAAGGAACTGATGCTTAAATAACTTAACCATGGCTATTCAGTGGGGAAGCTGGTGAATATGCAGTCTGGGTCTGTTTGTGTCAAGAGATTGAAATGATAGCTTTTATACCATATTGATTCTCAAAATGTAGAAAACTTGAATTAAGAAAAAACAGTCCATCAACTTTTGAAATATGTAGAAATGTATAGTCCATGAACTTTTGAAATATTGGACCAAATTCAAATGATTTTATCTAACCATCATCTATAGGAAGAAATGTGCCAAAATGTTAGCAGTGGTGGCATTACAGGTAATTATTATTTTCTTCCTTATATTAGCATGTTTCCCAAATTTCATCAATGAATATGTATTACCCTACCTTTATAATTAAAATGTTTTTTAAATAATAATATTCAGAAGTATAAGGAAGAAATGGAGGGTGTAGGTTCAGCACCTGTGATCACTGCCTGCCTACACCTACACGTCAAAGGACGTGCCCTGCTTTCCCCCATTTGCTCAGCATACCTCAAATTCTCGTGAAGGAGAAGTCTAAAAGAATTCAAATTGTAAAATTGTTCTATTTGAAAAAGACTATGACAGATGAAAATAAATCATAAAAAATAATAACGTTAGAGCAACAAGGGTCCTACAAGATCTTTTATTCACCTGTTCACTACTCCATTCACCCGTCCATTCACCCCTCCACTCACTGCTCCACTCACTCCTCCGCTCACTCCTCCGCTCACTGCTCCACTCACTGCTCTACTCACTGCTCCACTCACTGCTCCACTCACTGCTCCATTCACTGCTCCACTCACTCCTCCACTCACTGCTCCACTCACTGCTCTACTCACTCCTCCACTCACTGCTCCACTCACTCCTCCGCTCACTCCTCCACTCACTGCTCCACTCACTGCTCTACTCACTACTCCATTCACCCCTACATTCACCCCTCCATTCACTGCTCCACTCACTCCTCCACTCACTGCTCCACTCACTGCTCCACTCACTACTCCATTCACCCCTCCATTCACCCCTCCACTCACTGCTCCACTCACTCCTCCGCTCACTCCTCCGCTCACTGCTCCACTCACTGCTCTACTCACTGCTCCACTCACTGCTCCACTCACTGCTCCATTCACTGCTCCACTCACTCCTCCACTCACTGCTCCACTCACTGCTCTACTCACTCCTCCACTCACTGCTCCACTCACTCCTCCGCTCACTCCTCCACTCACTGCTCCACTCACTGCTCTACTCACTACTCCATTCACCCCTACATTCACCCCTCCATTCACTGCTCCACTCACTCCTCCACTCACTGCTCCACTCACTGCTCCACTCACTACTCCATTCACCCCTCCATTCACCCCTCCATTCACTGCTCCACTCACTACTCCACTCACTGCTCCACTCACTGCTCTACTCACTACTCCATTCACCCCTACATTCACCCCTCCATTCACCGCTCCACTCACTCCTCCACTCACTGCTCCACTCACTGCTCTACTCACTGCTCCATTCACCCCTCCATTCACCCCTCCATTCACTCCTCCATTCACTGCTCCACTCACTCCTCCACTCACTGCTCCACTCACTGCTTTACTCACTGCTCCACTCACCGCTCCATTCACTGCTCCACTCACTCCTCTGCTCACTGCTCCGCTCACTGCTCTACTCACCACTCCATTCACTGCTCCACTCACTCCTCCACTCATTCCTCCATTCACTGCTCCATCCACTCCTCCATCCACTCCTCCACTCACTGCTCCGCTCACTGCTCCACTCACCGCTCCATTCACCACTCCATTCACCGCTCCACTCACTCCTCCACTCACTGCTCCATCCACTCCTCCATCCATTCCTCCACTCACTGCTCCGTTCACCGCTCCATCCACTCCTCCATTCACCACTCCATTCATTGCTCCACTAACTCCTCCACTCACTCCTCCATTCACTGCTCCGATCACTGCTCCATTCGCAGCTCCATTCACTGCTCCACTCACTCCTCCATTCACTGCTCCATTCACTGCTCCACTCACTCCTCCACTCATTCCTCCATTCACTGCTCCATCCACTGCTCCATCCATTCCTCCACACACTGCTCCGTTCACCGCTCCATCCACTCCTCCGTTCACCACTCCATTCATTGCTCCACTAACTCGTCCACTCACTCCTCCATTCACTGCTCCATCCACTCCTCCATTCCTTCACTCATTCACTCTCCCATTCACTCACCCATTCTTCCTCCAGTCAATGTTTGTGGAGCACTTAGTATGGGCCGAGTGACATGCCAGGCACTAGGATACTGCAGTGACCCTTCCTGCCTGCAAGGAGTGTGCACCATGCTAGAAATCTGCTTTCCTGAATCTTGTTCCCTTGTGCTCTGTAACAAGACTATTTTCCTCTGTTAAATAATGACCACACCTTCTTCCACTCTGTACCTCTTCATTAAGGGTTAGCTTATCTTTCCTTTCTCAAAATGTGTTTCAGGCCTCATGGCTATGTGTGGGAAAATGTAAGCTTTCATATATATGACTAATCATTCTGGTTTTTTATGTGTTTTACAAGTGGAAGAATTAAATCCTATAACTTTTCTGTTTATTGTACAGTTGTTTTTTTTCTGGTGAAATTCTGATAGAAAAGCTAAGCCAGAAAGTTACTATGGCACTTTCAGGAGCTAAAATATGCCCTGATTCTTGACAGATGACTAAATGAAATGTACTATTATATTCTGGAAGAATAAATTATCTATAATAGATAAGTTATCCATAAAATTGCATATTAATTTAAAAATAATCATCAGTAAGCTCTAGAAATAAATAGACTCATATTTCATTTAAGTCATCAAATGGAGTCCTTGCTCATTGTCAGCTGAGTTTTCTCTCTCTTTGCAAAATTCAATCTATTGAAACCAATAGTATTAAAAAAAAAGAAGAGAAAAGAACCACCAACATTTAGTGTACTGGTGAGAAATTAGTTATTTTATTATTTGGCCTCTGTTCATAATAGACCACTCCGAAACTTAGTGACATAAAGTCTCTGCCATTTATTTGCTCACAGTGTTGTAGATATGCACTTTGAGCTGGGCTCAGCTGGGCATTTCTTCTGCTGGTCTCTCTGGACTCGCCTGCCTATAGTTAGCTGGTGGGGCAGGTGGTGGAGGGTTGGTTCCAGATGGCCTCATTCTCATGACTTGCAATAGCTGGTGTGACAGGGGCAACTGGGACGTGTGTCCTAATGTCTAGCAGGCTACCTCAGGTTTCTTATCATGGTAGTTGGACTCCAAAACAGCAAGGGAGAGGAAGCCACGCGTGCAAGCACTTTTCAAGCTGCTGCCTACATCACGTTTGCCAAGGTCCCACTGGACCAAGGAAATCACATGACCAAGCTCTGCTCTAGCGGGTGGAGAACTCGACTCCACTTCTTGATAGGAAGAGGCAGAGTGCCATTGCAAAGGGGCACCCATTTGGGGATGGGAAGAATTATAGAAACCATTTTGTAAACACTCTTCCATAATAATGAATCGTTTTCCTTGGGTTCTGTTCCCACATCTTCTGCTGGCATGACAGGAGAAAGAGAAGTAAGAGGTTTAATTTTCAGAATTTATAAAATGTGAGCACCAAAAAGCCAGGAAGGACGTGAAATGCTGTTCTACTATCCTATGTACCAAAGACTTACGATGTGACTTATTATCTAGTAAGACCATTTCTTCGCTTTCTTCTACTTCAGAACATTTCATTTTACATGGTACTGTACTTTTTGCCTTCCAGAAGAATTTCCAAATCAAATTCTGAAGTTTCTTTGAAAAGCTTTTGTTGATACTTTGAATGGGATTGGATGTAATTCACTGATCAATATAGAGACAATTGGTAGCTTTACGATAGTGAATTTTCCACTTTTCCTCTTAGATAAATGCCATATTGATCCATAAACAGATCTTACTGAAAGTTTTATGCCTTTTGTTTATTCAAGTCTTGTTTATTTCTTTTTAGATTTTTCCTAGGTAGTTTACAGTTTCTGTCGGATTATTACTGTTATTATCATTACTGTTATTACATTGCCTAATTCATTATTGCTACTGTATAGGAAACTATTGGGTTGTGTTCATTGATCTTGTCTCTAAACACCTTGCTGAACTCTCATGACTCTAATTATTGGCAGCAGACTCTCTTTGATTTTTCTAGACATATAGAAAACATACTAATGTTTCTCCAACTTTTTGGTCTTAGGAGCCTTTACATTCTTAAAAATTATTGAGACTTTGTTTATGTGGTTGCAAAGAGTTCCGGGTCGGTTTCTAAGACCGCTCTGGTTCCTGACACCAGCTGCCACTTTGGGGGCTTCCTTAATCCATCCTCAGGCTCGATAATTCCCTAAAAGGGCTCACAGAGCTCACCGAACACTGCTATACTCACAGGTACAGTTCATCATGGGGAAAGGACACAGAATGAAATTAGTAGGAAAAAGAGTTCATAGAGCAGAGTCTGGGCAAGTGTCAAAGGCAGAGCTTCCAAGTCCTCTCCTCGTGGAGGAGGACGTGTGAAAAATCCACGCAAATAACTGCCAGCCAGGGAAGCCTGCTGAGCCCAGTGTTCAGAGGTTTTACTGGGGCTCCAGTACAGAGGCGTGGCTGGTTGACTGCCCTTGTGATTGATCTCCTCTCCAGGCAGACTGATACCATGTGACCCGTAAATCCCATTGTTGGCCTTTCTGGTGTAGCCAGCCCCCTAAGGTGTGACCAGTTCCCATCTTAAATCTCATCCCGCCAATCCGCCTAGCCCAGGACCTCCAGACAAGGACAAAGTAAGTCCTGGAAGCGGAGGCAAAGGCTGGACCTCTTTCTGGGCAGGGTTAATTTCCTTACTACACAGCGGCTTAGTATATTCACATCCACCACATGAGAAGTTAAAGCAGACAAACTGTTAAAATGTTTAACAATTATTTTTAAAAATAATAAACCTATTACATGTTAACATAAATGATATATTTTTATGAAAAATAAATCTATTTTCCAGAACAGAAAAAAATCAGTGAGAAGGCAGCTGAATTCTCATATTCGCTTCTGCATTCAATCTGTTTCCATATGATATATGTAGTTAGAAAAGGCAGCAATAATTTGTCTTTTCAGATAATTGTGAATATTCTTCTTCAATATACAACAACATTCGGCAAGTGGTAAATTTTTAAAGATTAATTGTAAGGCAGAATCGGAAACCATATCAATAAATATTTCATAATCAGTGATATCAATGTCCATGGTTCTGTCTTGTCATTTTCATTGATCTTTCATCTATGCATGATTTTGTAGCACCATCAATTGATCTTTTGAAAAATATTTGTCACTGAGTTATGAAGACAATCTAAACATCAACACGTTTTATTTTATGATATTAATTAAGCAAAATTTGTTAACATCACCACCAATCTCATCATAAAATTCTAATTATTGGAAATATATCAGACTCACAGTGCAGGATATAAGCTTTCCAGAATTCCCCTTTTTGCATGGAAGATCAAATGTTATTACTGGCAACAAATCCTGTTATTTGCCTTGAATTATGTTTATTTCTGATAAAACGTTTGCCAAATATCCAAGTCTGAATAAACAGTTTGCCTTTCAGTCATTCTTTCACATAAAAGCAGCGTTCCATGGAAAATGGCTGGTTCAATTCACAATTCAAACAACCGCACAAGTGTTTTTCCTTGAGAAAAATATTTCATGCAGCAGAAATGTCTCGTGTGTACTTCCCATTTCATCATACAGAATATTAAAAAGATGTGTATTCAAGGATCGAAATTAAATAAAACTTTTATTGCTTCATTAAAGTGTCAAAATTTTTTAGTGTAAATGCATGGTAATGAAGAATGTGGCTACTGGTACAGTTTGGTACAATTTTCTTGATTTGTGCATAATTTTATTGTTGGTGCCCTCAAATTGATTCCGGCTCCTAGAAACCCTGTGTACTGCAGAGCAGAACCCTGCCTGCTCTTTTGTGCGCCATCCTTTTGTGCGCCTTCTTCTCACCTTCTGGAGCTGTGTCAGACAACGCTCCACTGCTATTCACAGGGTTTTCATGGCCAACATTTTGGGAAGTGGGTGGCCAGCTCCTTCTTCCTTATTCTTAAGCTCCGCTGAAACCTGTCCACCATGGATGACCCTGCTGGTATCTGAAATATTGGTGGTACAGCTTTCAGCACCACAGCAACATGAAGTCACTACAGTATGACAACAAACAGACAGGTGGTGTGGTCCCCTGACCCCAAATGAGCCTGGACCAAGGCAGTGAGGGCTCCAAATCTTAGCCACTAGACCAGCAGGGCTGGCTTTGTGTTAAATTACCCTCAGTTTTATTCACCATTGCTTTTGTTCCATCCGTGCAAACAAATGTCAACACAATGCAAAAGGAAAGCAGTGCCTTGGGATTATTATGAGAACAGTTTTGACCGTACAGTACCCCTGAAAGAGTCTTGGGGATCCTCTAGGAATCTGTACACCACTCTTTGAAAACTGCTGATAGACTTTTTCTTTTCCAGTGTTTATCATATTTATACCTCATAACTACTTTTCATGTCATATTGCTCTGACTAGGATTGCCAGCACAGTGTTAAACAGGAGGCCATGACGATAGGTGGCTGTTCTTCCTGTATGTTGACTCCGGGGTAATACTTCTAATGTTTCTGCTATGATGCTTGGTGTAGGTTTCTAGTGTCAAGTTATCAAGTTAAGGGAATTTCTTTTCAGTTTCTTTTCTATTTATTGGTCTATTGAGGAATTCTACTTCTTGAGTTATTGTTGGTGATTTGTACTTTGATAAAATAAAATCAATTTCATCTAGATTTTCAAATATTTTTATTACATCTTATGAAATATCTCTTTCATATTTCTCATCTGTAAATTCTGTGTTTATATCTTCATTCTTTCTTAACCTATTTTTGAAGTTTTACTTACATGATTGTTCTTTCAAACAACGAGTTTTGAGTTTCTCTATGAAATTCATGCTGGGATTACTTGTTTCTTCTGTTGTTAATTTTTGCTTTACCATTACTAATTTCTTTTTTTTTCCTGCTTTATCTCCCCAGACCCCCCCGTACACAGTTGTATATCTTAGTTGCAGGTACTTCTAGTTGTGACCATTACTAATTTCATTCTTATACTTTGTTTTTCTTTGTTCTTTTCCTGGGTTCCTGAACTAAATGCTTAGTTCATTTATTTTCATTTTTTCTAATAAGTTGATTTCTTGATACTACTTTTCCCCTGTGCCACATTTAGGTCATGTCCTACTGGCTTTGATGGACTATTCTCTTATTGTAGTTCATTTCCAAAGAGCACAGATTTTCCATTTTGACTGGCTCTTTAACTGCAGAATTATCTAGATTATGTTTTTAAATTTTTGTTTTATTTTCTCATTTTATAATTTCAATCAAAATGATTAATGAATATAGCCTAATAATTTCTGCTTTTTTGCAACTTAGTGCTATTTCATTTATGGCTATTAATATGATCAAATTTTGTATATATTTTAGGTACATAAAAAAGGAATGTGTAATCTCTGACTTTGTTGGTGTTCTCCTTTACAACAGTATATCAATTTAAAATCTTAATTCTAGGGCCGGACCTCTGGCACAGCAGTTAAGTGCGCACGTTCTACTTCGGCTGCCAGGGTTCGCAGGTTCGGATCCCGGGTGTGGACATGGCGCCGCTTGGCAAAAGCCATGCTGTGGTAGGCGTCCCACATATAAAGTAGAGGAAGATGGGCATGGATGTTAGCTCAGGGCCAGTCTTCCTCAGAAAAAAGAGGAGGATTGGCAGCAGTTAGCTCAGGGCTAATCTTCCTCAAAAAAAAATTAATTAAAAAAATAATAAATAAATAAAATAAAATCTTAATTCTGTATATCTCCTTTTTTATTGTTTCTTAAAGTGATATGTTAAAGTCTCCTGCCATGCTGTGGATTCATCAATTTCTCTTTTTATTTCTATCAGGTTTTGCATATATATTTTGAAGTTTTAGTGTTAAATGCATTTAGGTCTACTGACTATTTTATCTTTATGGCAGAAAATATCTATCAACAATATGAAACATAACTCTTTGCTCTTTTAATGATTTTTGCCTTTAATTCTATCTTGTTTCATAATAATGTTGTTGCATCTGCTTTTATTTTGTTAATTTATACTATTTAGTTTTTTGTAAAAATAAACTTCACTTTGCTTTTCTTATTACACAGTAATACATATACATTGAAAATTTAGAAGATACAGTTAATCAAAAAAAGGAGAATAAAAAGTCCCCGTAATAACACCTGAGATGACCTATGTACATTGACATAACCTTTCAATATTTTCTCTATATTTAAAAGAAATGATATCCTGGGAACTGAGAGGGTTCTTTTAGAAAACCCGGGACTCCCTGTAGAAGCAGGAATGGAGGTTCCATATCTTAACTACAGGGACGCGGGCAGATGGTCAATGAACGGCAGCTGTTACTGTCACTGGAAGATGGAGTCAATGATTTCAACCCTCCTTCCGGCAGAGGGTGAAGCGTGGACCGGGTGAGCCCATCCTGTGCACCGTCGGGGCCTGTTAAAATGTGAGGTGCTGTTAGCATCATTGGACCCATAAAGCGCGCTGCCCCGTCACGGGGACAGAGGCGCCTCAAATGTATTGGGCCCTCAGAACTTCTCTTCTTCAGCGTCTGATACAAACATTGCCCGCGGAGAAGGAGCGGCAAAGGCAGCTCTCATTAGCTATAAAGTGTACGGATCCCTTATGTGTGGCTCTGACATTTAGGCTCCCTCGCTAAGTCTCATCTTAAGCATTCCATTTACTTTCTGCGTTATATACAACATCCCAGAGCCAAGCCAAATCTTTTGGAATAGATTCTTTCTGTCAACTAAGCACATTCTGGGCATGCCATCTGACTTTAATTTGTTTGTGATGTCACCAGGGAGAGCGTTCCTCCCATGAGGCAAACACTGTTGGTCTTACTTGAGGCGTGAGCCCTTTGAGCTATTCGTTCAACCAATATTTATGAAGTGCCTCGTAGGTGCCAGGAACTATGCCACATGTTATGGAGACAACGTCATAATTATCACTGTCATCATTGGCATCTTTGGTCAGCAACAAACAGCAGAGTCGAGAGATGGCCTGGGGGGAGGGGCGCTACAGCTACACTCACGGTTATACCAACTCCCTCCAGGCTGTCCAAATAAATATTGATACGAGCTACGCTAGAATGCTAACATGCTTGCTAAATCAGCATGATTTCAAGGCAAGTTTCCCAATCTCCCTCGTCACTGGTGACCCTGAGCCCTCAGATAGAGAAATTTTGAGACGTCACCAGTAGCAGCAATTTCTCCGGCCTCTTCCTTACTCCCTCTGTCTCCCCTATACCTCTTTCACCAGCTCCAGTCCCCGGGGATGCCTTTTACTCACCATTTCAGGTTGTGACTCTATTGGACAGTCAACTCCACTCTTGATGTGACTGCCATGGCAGGAATGCTTCTGTGCACCCAGCCTGCAGAGGGTGGCACGCTGGCCTGGGCTGACATGGACGCACCAAACTCAAGTGTTTCTGGTGCCTACTAGTCCAGGATGGGAGATGTTGTGATTGAATTGTGTCCTCCTCAAATTCATATGTTGACGTCCTAACCCCCAGTACCTCAGGATGTGAACTCACTTGGAAATAGGGTCATAACAGATGTAATTAGTGATGTTAAAATGAAGTCATACTGGAATGGGTCGATGTGACTAATGTCCTTATAAAAAGGGGAAGTTTGGGCACAGTCCCACATACACAGGGAGTACACAAGTGAAGATGAAGGCAGAGATCGGAGTGATGCTTCAGTAAGCCAAGGAACAGCAAAGATTGCCAGGAAACCACCAGAAGCCAGCGGGGAGGCCTGGAGCAGATTCTTCCTCACAGCCCTCAGAAGGAACCAGCCCCAGGGACAGCTTGATCTCAGACTTCCAGACTTCTGAACTGAGACAATTTCTTTGCTTAAGCCACTCAGTTTATGGTACTTTTTCATGGCAGCCCTAGCAAACTAATACAGGGTTTTTGAAAAAAAGTTGAATTTAGAGGAATGATAGGGTTGTGGTTAAATTTTTTCTTTCTTTTGTTGAGAATTCTGGTGCTGGTGGTGTATTGTTTATTTAGGCTTAATTTTAGAGAAAACTCATTCCTCCTAAGGTAAATATCATACCATATAATAATACCACATCATGTAAGAGAACAGCTCCTTCTAAGGCCACAGTCATTTAAAGAGGGGTCAAAATTTTAATCCAGTGTTTCCCATATTTTAGTGTATACAAGAGTTATCTGGGGGGCTTGTTCAAAATACAGATTCCTGGGCTCTACTCATACACCTACTGATCCAGAATCTTTGAGGGCTGAGGCATGAGAACCTGTGTTTTTAGCAGGTGTTTCAGAGGTTCTATTGATCACACTTTGAGGAACACCGACACAAGCTGAAGGAATGAGGCGATTTCATGCCAAGTCTATTGGATAAAGTAGAGACATCTTTTGACACAGTTTTATGGGGAGTCCTGAAATCACGCTATAGAAGCAGTAAGTTTTCTAGCTAACATCTGAGTGAATATCCTCAAAGTACTTATTATGCATCTTAAGTTAAAATGGTCTTATTATAGAACCTCTCTCCACAAAAACCACATCATCATAGTTTAATGAAGTAGAAAATTACTTCTAATTGGGTGTTTCCCCAACTAAATGCAAGATTCAAGAAGAGCCATAAAACTCATTCATTTATCCAATAAATGTTCAGCATCCTGCAGCATAGGGGAAAAAAAGCAGTGATTGAACCATCCCTGCCCTCACTGAGCTTACACTCTAGAAGGGAAGGCAAACGAGGAACCAAGAGCAGATGAGAAGTCCAGCAACTACTGCCACTCACTCCCTTACACGATGAGTCTCAATGTTTCCTATGCAGAAAATGGGTGTGTCGTGATATTTAAAAACACACCTAAAATTTATATATGTGTATAAAACTCTTATGCAGTTTTAGAGAACAAAGTGATGATACAATGATTGAATGACTTAAATGCCAGACTAGAGATTTAAAGCTACAGTGTTGCTCTGAAAGATAATGCTGCTAATACTCCGTGTGACATGCCCATTCCATCATGCACATTTTGTTTGTGACTCCTCGAGAGAGGAAGGAAAGATTTGAAGTTTGGATGATGTTAATTGCTCATTGTAGCAGGCAACACTCAGGACAGGGATGTATTTCTGATTGTCTCGGGTATCCAAAAATTTCTACAAGGACTCCAGAGAGATGAAGTTTCGAGAAAAGATTTGATCACAGGTTTTAAAACAAGCTGGAAAGGTGATAATAAAAGAATGAACATTCCAAACCACGTTAAAAAGTAAAGAAAATAAAAATTCCTAAATATTAATTCTCCATGTTATTCAATAAAGTTTAGGAGACAGTCAAGTAGTAGGTAGAGGGTAAAATAGGTTGTATTTTCATTTTAAAGCTAATTCAGTTTTGATAGATGTTGCCAAAATGTAAGTTCCCCCAGCGCAGTCTTAAAACCTCACACAATTATCATTGTATAGATTGTTTTGCCAATGTTTACAAGCATTTTCTTTTAATATCCATAAGTGTGTATTTCTCAAAACCCAATGCAAGATTTGAAAATAGAACTTTGGGGAAAAAACAGCAATCATCTACTACCATGCAAACAGGAAGAGCTAAACTATATAATTTAGCAGCAAAGCTTGTTTTTCTTCTGAGTTCCCAGTCTCTTATTTCAGGGTTTTAAGTGGAGTTTTAGTAAGAATATCGAAGACACGGTTTCTAAACCCTGGCCACTTTAAGAGGATACACCATGCCTATTAATAATTGTATTACTCCTCTATTATTGCTAAGAATAATGATGGGCTGGAAGCCTTGGCCCCCGAGCCAAATTTATCCTGAAATGTTTTCAATTAACTCTTGGCACTGGCAGGAAAGCATCAAACCTTTCCCAGGCTGAAATATGGAAAATCTGCAGGGAGCATCTCAGCAGGAGAGGAATTTCATTAGAACGAGCACATCATAATCCAGCGACTTCTGCTCTCCCCCTAAGCCTCCCTATTGATAAGGCGTCCGAGGCGATTTTTATGGATTTGCAAAGAGAAATGATTTCATAAGATCCTTTCAGAGAGGTTGCTTTGGTCCGGGCCTTTGAATTATTTTCTGCTCGCTGATGAAAAAATTTTCAGACATTTGGCTTAACTGTGACTGCTGGCTAGGAGGCTGGCCTGGAGGAGAGGCGCGCAGCCTCAGCCACAGACAACGCTTTCTGCAGTCACAGAGGATCTGACTGGACGGTTTCCCGGGTCTCTGAGGAGTGACACACTGTTACTACCTGCGCTTTGAATGACCTGTTGGAAGAAGGCAAGAAGCAGGCTTCTAAAGGAATTAGATCGACAACCACACAATCTGCCAACTTTCGAAGGTGTCAATCCAGTTCAGAAAAAGCTCAGCTGCCCTCGTCGGGGTCCGGGGAGGGAACCGGAGGCCACTGAGGGAAGCAATGGATTGATGGGTTTTTAAAGTACACTTCTGTCCTCAGCCTCCTCCCCCAACTCAACTTCTGCATTCTCTTGTTAAATATTTTATGGGGAAGAAAAGAAAGCCTCAATTTCCCCACCTGTGAAATGATGACAATGATAGCACTACAGAAGTGACGGAAGGTGCTGTGCATATTAAAGGAGATACCACGTATGAATGCTCAGCAAGTGTTAGTTGTCATATTTCTGAAGTATTAAAAAGTAAAACATCAAAATATTTGACCAATACCCCTCAAAACTGTCAAGGGTGTCCAAAACAAGGGAAGTCTCATAAACAGCCACAGCCGAAAGGAGCCCAAGGAGACATGACGAGTGAATACATCCTGAGTGCCATCCTGGGACAGAAAAAGTCTTAGGCAAAAACTAAGGAAATCTGAACAAACCATAGACTTTAGTTAACAATTTATGCATATCTCTCCATGTTGGTTCATTGACTGAAACAAACGTACCATACAAATGTGAGACATTAATAGGGGGAAATGGGATAAAGGGGTGTATGAGAACTCTCTCTACCATCTCAAGTTTTTGTAAATCTAAAACTGTTCTGAAAAATAAAGTCCATTCCAGTGGCCAGTGGTGTAATGGTTAGTTTGTGTGCTCTGCTTCTGCAGCCTGGGGTTTGGGGGTTCGGAGCCCAGGTGCGGACCTACACACCGCTCATCAGGCCATGCTGTCGCTAATAGAAGAAGATTGGCACGGATTTAGCTCAGTGTCAATCTTCCTCAAGCAAAAAGAGGAAGATTAGCAAAGGCTGTTAGCTCAGGGCCAGTCTTCCTCACACACACACACACGCACAGAAGTCCATTCAAAACAAACAAACAAAAGCATAATGCATTAGTTGAAATTGTAAGGTGATCTTTTACAGATAGTTTCCATCCTGACGAAAGTGAGATCATGTATGCGTTTTAGAATAGATGAGTAAAGAACATTTGTCTTTTTACAAGGCACACACACAAGACACTGCACACGTTCACACACACCCATACACACACATATGCACATACCACATTCGCCACATACACACACTCGCTGCACACAAACACACATGCACATACATATACAACACACCCATGCGTGCACATGCACACACCTACACACACGTACATGCACACTCACACAGAGCCTACTCCCACCACACGTCCAGAACGCTGGTTGTTCCACTGTGGCTAGTAGGGGTTCAGTACATTTTTCACTCGAACACCTTTGTATCTCGTGGACTCAAGCTATTTCAGCTGCCACCTCTGGGTGGACAGCTCCAGGCCTGCTCTTTGTCAGTTCTGCACGTCCAGTTCCCTCCAGGATGTGCCTTCTCAACTTCATCCCCTGGACTTTGAAACTAAACAGAAAACTCTGAGCACATCCTCAGTGTGTTTCCTCATGACACGCATCCGTTCCCAATTTCCTATGACTGGTGCTTATGACTGATAATAACCCAGTGGGATGCTCGAGGCAGGCCGATGGGAATGTTCAGAGACTTCTTTCTTATTCGTCCACATTTCCTGTGACAAAAATCTTGCAGTCCTTTCCTATTGACGTCATATTTGTCTGTTCCATATGTTTCACCCCATTCCAGTCCTTTAAACGGAGATTATTGCAACTTCCTCCATTTTTCCTTTTTGCATCCCTACAAATGCGATTAGAAAACTTCTCCCAGACACCACTGTCACTAAGTCACTTGTACATTTAGCAGTATACAGTGTGGCTTCCTCTTCCTTCCCTACAGCAGTGGTTTGCAAGCTTGCATCAGAATGACCCGGAGGACTTGCTAAAACACAGATTGCTGGGCTCCCCCTCAGCGTCTCCACTTCCGTTGGTCTGGGGCAGAGGCCTGAGCACGCGCATTTTGTGACTTTCCTCCAAGATGGTGATGCTGCTGATCAAAGGACCACACTTTGAGAATCACTGATCTGAAGGATCAACCGCAAACCCTTCTGTTTAGATTTTAGTATTTCTCTCTCTCTTCCAATCCTCTTTCATTCCACTGTGCATTCTCCCAAGCACCTGGGTGGTTCCAGTTCGTCAGTTGCACACAGCTTGCTTGTTCCTGCTCTGTTCCATTTCCTGTGTTGCTTTTCCCCTTGCCACCAATCCCTGTTTTTCACCCTTTCAAAACCCACTTGGGACTTGTCTCTTCCAGACTCTTTCCCAAAACAACACATCTCATGCTTGGGAGTTACAGAGTATACCGTCTCCCACAGCCCACAACCAACTAACCAACCCAACAAACAACAAGCCCAACTTGAACCATAATTCTGTGCAAGACCCTTCACATGACGCTGTCCCCTCCAACCACATTACAAAATCCAGGGCTGCTGACCTCCAGAGATGGGGTCCAAGACGCTAGATTTGGCAAAGCCCCCAGGCCTGCAGGTGGTGTTCGACAGTTACTGGTTGGCACCCACGTCCTTTACTTTCTCAACATCCATTCATTTCCTAACTCCTTGAAATTGGCTTCTACCCCACCACTCTACTGGAATTGTTTTCTTGAAAGTTATCAATGATTTTCTAATGAATAAATCCAATGGTTTTCTCTATTAATGATTACAGATGCCTCCTCATTGCTTTCTCCTCTCTAGGCTTTCCGGGCACAAAATTCTTACAGTTCTCTTAGGGTTCTGCTAATCTGTTCCTCTCGGTCCTCTCATCCTATGATAGAAACATTGTCCCAGGCCCTAGGCTCAGCCCGTCTCTTTCCCCTCTACATATTCTCCTCTTTGAAAGTTTCACTTCCTTGCGCTTTCAACACCACCTTTACGCAGGTTTTGTCTCAAGCCCTGGCTGTTTGGTTACTGCCTCCCTCCATTTCTCTCTGCCTGCTGGATGTGTCCAACTGCGGCTCAACGTTTCGAGAACTTCCCTCATCACCTAACATGGAAAACTTTTCTTCCTCCTTTGTTATATTATTTATACTAAGGCTGCCACCACTTTCAAAGAAATCTAGTCTTCAATCACCTGGTCTTTAATCCATGACATCAATCACCTTTGACTCCTTGGTCTGCCCCACATCATACATCTAAGGTGTGGGGAATCTCTCGGGAACTGACTTTTCCCAGGACCCGCACCGTTCCTCTATCCGTTCATGTTGTGACTCCAGCTCAGAGCTCATTATACTTTGCTATTGCCTCACTGGTGTCTCAGATTCAAACTGATGCTCGTCCCGTCTTTCTCACAAACTATATGCCAACGTACGTATGTATGTACATGTAAAATGCGAGGTCTCTACCTCATTTTAGCCAGAGGATTTGTGGTAATGTTGGCGAACACACACAATGAAAGAGAAAACGTAAAGGATAAGTCAGAATCATAGAAAGTAGGCATCAGAATGGAAGGTCAGGATCCAGGAGAAATTCGTTGCAGAAACACAGGCCCTATTGTTTAACCCAGTAAAAATCAAATGGCAGGTTTGCGCTGTGCATCCTGGAGCCAAACGGAGAAGAAATACACTTAGATGATTCTATTTTCTATAAAGACAAAACTTAAGAATTTCTGGGAAGCAACGATGTCTCTGGCACTTCATTTGAGAATAAATTCCCCAGGTGAAAGTTCCTGAAAGGGACCACCTTTTTCTGAAGCATACTTCCAATGAGAATATATTTGCTAATTGAAACTTTTTAAACTATGCTAAGTTGAAAGAACTGATTCTAAGCATCTTAGACAGTGGCCTGAGCTTTGGAGATGACTAAATACCATGTTATCTTTTCATCTTCTCTCTCATCCCTCCCTCCTGTGTTCCCTGCCTTCCAGGCACACCTCCAGCGTCTTGGGGCACCCTCCGCCTCCCGGCGGCCGTACCACACTGGGCTTGAGGAACGCCTCTTCCCCAGCGCCTGTCCTGAAAGGCCTGGCCACACTGCCGTCTCCCTGGACTTCTTCCTGTGTCCCTCTTCCGGTTTCCTCCCCTTTCTGGCTCTCCGTGGCTTTGTCTGTCACTCTTTGGTTGGCACTGCTTTGTTCCACTTCATGCCCTGTATTATGTCTCTCCTGGTGGGTCTTCAGCTCTTCCAAAGGGAGAAGCAGAGACTGCTGGCTCCTCCCCTCAAAGGCCATTCTGTTGGAGACCCACTTGCTAAACCCCTAAGCTCAGACCTTGAAATGTAAGGAAATGGATGGGATTCTAAAAGGACCTACGCAACGTGTAAATGTAAATTTCCTAGGGGACAATAAAAAAGTACTTATTCATTCCATTATATTCCAGACAACATAAGAAAACATGAAATTGGCCTTTGTTAATTTATTCTCCCGGTAAGGGGGTCAAGAGCCTTCATTTTGCACATGTACTTTAGGGCCCCACAGGTTAAAACACTCTCTCTCTTCAGGAGATCACCTAGGCACTCTAAGAGTAATTTCAAATGAGTGAATGGTCTCTTTGTAAGCTCAATATTTTTTCAAAAATCACATTTGCAAAGTCACATGTGAAATTTCAGACAACACTGTAGAACAAAACTGTATTTGACTTGTTCTTTCTTATACTTCTCATCATATTCATAATAATATGATAAAATGGAATAATCCAGGCTTTGGACAAAGAAAATTGTCCTTCTCCTCTCTTTACTGGAAATGTCTACAGCTGATTAATGGATGATATCAACGTGCTGAAGCCCCTCTTCAACATCGCAAGTGGCCTTATGTAATTTGTTTCATAACCTCCAATGATGGCAATTTGATGCAATAGCTTTCTGTCTCAGTCCCTCCAAAATCCTCCTTCCTTCCTTCTTCCTTCTCTCCCTCTGTCTTCTTTCTTTTAGCATTCAAATTGTGGACAGTGCATTCTCAGAGTCCACATCAATCCCCCAGCCCCTGGAGCTTTGCTTTTTCATAAGTTTGGTATGTGATTTATTAGCTTATTTCACTCTCCTAACAGCCCTGTGAGAGCAGCACTATTGGGATCCCATTTTATAGGAGGCCACTATTGACCTTGAAACTCAAACAGCCAGTCATTTGCCTGCAAAATGGGTTTATTCAGGAACAGCAGAGAATTGCAATTCAGGACAAGTGAGCTATAGCAAAAACTATAGGCAAGTCGAACAAAGGGGAGGAAAGTTACTTTATAGAGAAAAAGAAAGATGTTGGGAGGAGGCACTTTAGATGAAAGTCCATTGGAAGAAAGTGAGAGTTCAGGGCGGTGATGGCTTCTCATTGACTGAGTTGTGATGGTTCCCGTTGGCTGGGCTAGTTGCCGGGCTCGGAGCAATCTTCCTTCCTCCTGCTGTAGTAGTAAAGTAGAGATCCCTTCCTGCTGGGAATGCAAGGTACCTCTCTTCCCGTTGGCGTGTGTAATTGACGTCAAATGGTAGTGGGGAGAGTGCCTCTTTCTGGCCTTCCTGGTCCATTTTAAATGAGGTTTCCTTTAGTCAGTTTCACCCCACACATAGAAAGTTAAAGTCACTTGCTCTTGATCTCACGGTGAGGCAGTGTTGGAGCTGGATTTGACCACAGGCTGCTTGGCCCTAGAGTACATGTTCTTAACCTTGACACTCTACAGCCTAAGCTACACCTAACACAACATGTGGTGCCCAGCCCTACCCATCTGAACATTGCTTCCACCCTAATTACCTCGTTGGCACCTCACAGCAACTCTGTGTGGCCTGCAGGATGGGTATTACCATTAGTCCATTTTGCAGATGAGAAAACTGAGGCCAGGAGAGGAAAAGTGATTGACCTAAAGTCTCAGATTAGATTGGTTGTTGAGCTGAGACTCAAGCTGAGAAACTCCTTATGCTTGGTATTTTTTTCAATATATAATTTTTCCCGATAAATACATTATTTCATATACATATATAAACATATATGTATAAACAGCTTTATTGAGACGTAATTCACATACCATGAATTCGTCTGTTTAAACTTTGCAAGTCTGTGGCTTTTAGTATATTTCCAGTATTGTGCAACCAGTACCACTATTTCATTCTAGAACATTTTCATCATCCCAAAAAGGAACCTGGTACCAATTAGGAGTCATTCCTCATTTGCCCCAACACTCCCTTCCTCTCTAGGCCTAGGGAATCATTAATCTACTTTCTGTCTCTATAGATTTGCCTGTTTTGGACATATTATATGAATGGAATCATATGTGGTCTTTTGTGTCCGTCTTCTTTCACTTAGCATAATGTTCTCAGGGTTCATCCATGTTGTAGCATGTGTCAGAACTTCAATCCTTTTTATTGCTGAATAGTATTCCATTGCATACATATACCCCGTTTTATTTACCCATTCATCAGTTGATGGACATTTGGCTTGTTTCCACTTTTTGGCTATTATGAATAATGCTTTTATGAACATTCATGTACAAGTTTTTGCGTGAACACGTATTTGCACCTCTCTTGGGTGAGAAGTGGAGTGGAAATGCTGGGTCAAATGATAACTTTATGCTTAACTGTTTTAGGAACTGCCGAACTTTGTTCCAAAGCAGCTGCACCGCTTCACATTCCTGCCAGTGATCTGTGATGGTTCTCTTTACTGTAAATTCCAACCATAACTTATTACCCGTCTTTTTATTTTAGCCATCCTCGTGATATGAAATGGTATCTCATTGTGGTTCTAATTTAATTTTCCTAATGATTAACGATATTGAACATCTTTTCTTGTGTGTATTGGCCATTTGTGTATCTTCTTTGGAGAAATGCCTATTGAAATCTTTTGCCTATTTTTAAATTGCATTATTTGTCTCTTTATTATTGAGTTGTGAGTTCTGCGTATATTGTAGACACAAGTCCCTTGTACCCAGATTTGCAAATATTTTCTCCCATTCTGCGAGTTGTCATTTCAATTTCTTGATGCTGTTATTTACAGCACAAAAGTCCTCACTTTAATTGAGTCCAATTTATCTATTTTTTATTTTGTTTGCACTTTTGGTGTCATATCTAGTAAACCATTATGTAACCCAAGTTCATTAGATTTACTTTGATGTTTTCTTGTAAGAGTTTTATAGTTTTAGCTATTATGTTAAGTATTTAATTTATGATCCATTTTGATTTAATTTTTGCACACATTGTGAGATAGAGGTCCGATTTCAATCTTTTGCATAGGGTATCTGGTTGTCTTGGTACCATTTGTTGAAAAGATTATTTCTCCCATTCAATTGTCTAGGAACCCTTGTAGAAAATCAATGGACTATAAATGTAAGAGTTTATTTCTAGACTCTCAATTCCATTTCATTCATCTATATGTCTACTATGTCTTGATTACTATAGCTTTGTAGTAAGTTCTGATATTGGGAAATCTGAGTCCCCCAACTTTATTCTTTTTCAAAATTGTTTTTGCTATTCTGACTCCTTTGCATTTCCGTGAGAATTTTGAAATCAGCCTATCAATTTCTACAAAAAAAAAGTCAGTTGATATTTTCAGAGGGATTACATTGAATCAGATCAATTTGAAGAGCATTCTCATCTTAACAATATTAAGCCTTCTGATCCACAACCATGGGGTGTCTTTTCATTTGTTTCAATCTCTTTTAAGTTCTCTCAACAAAATTTGTAGTCTATGGACTGTTTCCCTCCTCCCATCCCCATATGGATCATACTTTCTTGTTTCTTTGCATGTCTTCTAACTTCTTGTTGAAAACTAAACATTTAAAATAATATAATGTGTCAACTCTAGAAATCACACTACCCCCCACTCCAACTCACTGTTTGTTATTATTCTTTTGTTGCTGATTGTTCTTTTAACAACTTTCCTGGACTAGTTCTGTAAAATTTATATTCTTATTTATATTCTTTGTAGTATGCAGCCACTGAAGTCTTTGCTCAGGTGGGTTAGTGGTCAGCTAATGATTGGTTAGAGATTTCCTTACATGCTTAAACCAATAATCTTCTAAGCTTTGCTGAGGAGCTCTGAGTGTGTTTGGGTACACCCTTGATGCCCCAACATCTAAGAACGCTGCCTTAGCCTTCACTTCCAGCTTGTGCAGGGTCTCAAGGTCAGCCAGAAGTGAGAGTCGGGGGTCCTCTCTGGCCTTTCCTGGTCATGAGCACAGCTCTACACATGCACACAATTTTGTAGACTCCCAGGAATATTTCAGAGTTTTTCAGAGCCTGCTATGGAGATCTCATTCCCCAGATCTTCCTTTTAGGTTTGGGCAAGTCTTTTATTTGCCCAAATGGTATACCAGCCTCAGGCAGCTGCAATGTTGAAAAATCGTCTCTTGATTGTTTTCAACAAATGCCCCAGGGATAGGATTGTTCCTGTGAAATGAGCTCTAGCTAAGGTCAAATGGAGATACAGTCCTGCTTTCCATGGAATACAAGACAGGTCAAATAGCGACAATGCTCTAGGTATGGAATCCAAACTTGGCATTCCCCCTCTGGTGGCTGCTACCGCGGTTGGGAAGCTGCTGGTTTTCAAGGCTACTGTGGAACTGAAGAGAAGAGAATGCGAGTAGTTCAAATTAAATATACCACAAACTCTGCTGTCCTTAACAATTTTCATCAGTTTTTCTGGAACAAACACTCTTTAGATTGTTGCAGGTCTTTGGTTAATTTTCAGAGTCATGAAAATGTTGATTTTGACAGTTTTTGCCAGTGTTTTGTTGCTTTTATGGAGGAGTGGATTTACAGACATCCTCACTCCATCATTCTGGAAATCTCCTAATCTACTGAACTGATTTTTCACGTCTAAAATGAGATTGGATGAACCAAAGCCAAATATCCGTAATAAGCACTGGTTCCCTGGCAGTGGTATTTCCCTTATTCTGATTCTCTCCAGAAACAAAATTCCCTTGCAGAGCTGGATGGTTCATCTTGTCATCATGCACCAAGACTGGAAATAACTGCAGGGATGGCTCCTTTCATTCACTTATTTCTAATCACAGATACTTATGTTAAAACCCTGGAAGCCATGGCTTTATTCTGAAGCCGCTTGAGTACTCATTAAGCAGTCTCAAGAGTTAGCACATCCCTACTTTTCCTCATTTGAGAAGAAGTTAGGTAGTAGGACTGATTAAATTCAGATAATAGGGTAAATAATAAATTTAGCATACTAAAATCTGTCTGATAGAGTAGTGTCTTTTCAGGAGTGTGTGTTTTGCATTATGTACCTGTCATGGGTAGAATAATAGCCCCTCAAAGATATCCACATCCTAACCCAAGAATCTGTCACTACGTTACCTTACATGGCAAAAGAAACTGTGCAGATGTGATTAAGTTAAGCATCTTGAGTTGGGGGATTATTCTGGATTATTCACGTGGGCCCAATGCAATCACAAAGGTCATTATAAGTGAGAGAGGAGGCAGGAGAGGGAGAGTCTGAAAAAGAGGTTGGAGTGATACAATTGCTGGCTTTGAAATGGAAGGGGCCATAGGCCAGGGAAGACCTGCAGTCTCTAGAAGCTAAAAAAATCAAGAAAATGAGATCCCTCGGACATCCCAGAGGGAACCTTGTTTTTAGCCCCAAGAGATTCATTTCAGATTTCTGACCTCCAGAATTGTAAGATAATAAGGTTTTGTTGTTTTAAGCCACTAATTTTATGGTAAGTTTTACAGCAGCAATAGGAAGCTAATTCAGTACCTTTACTTTATGGAGAGAACTCTAATTTATTTGATATACAGTAGTCACATTCCCTTATGCTGGTGATAAAATAATTGCAGGGGAGGCAAATGCAAAGAGAGAGTGAAGAGCTGAGTGGCTGTAAGTGCAGCTAGGATGAAGGCATGGTGTGCAGTTGAAATGCAGGTTTTGCAGCAGGCTAATGCTTTCAATAACCTCTTTATGTTCAAGGTGCATATAGACCTGAATGTGAATATAAAGCATAAGACAGCCTGTAAAATGTCCAGAGGTGTTTCATTTACATCTTGAGGATTTCTTTAAAGCATCTTGCTCAGTGGATTTTGCATTTGGTTTGCTAACTCTGAGAAGCATGGCTGATTTGGGTGACTGCTTTCTGTTTCGTCAGGTGTCATATCCACCACTGCCATGTTGCTAGTCTCTAGCATCATCCCAGAATTTATGCAGAATGTAGAACCAGATTTTTTCTGATATCTTTTCTATCGCAAACACTGCTTAGACTTTGCCTATTGACAAAGACATAAATTGCCAGACTGTGTGTTAATGTTATGTGTAGAGTGGTGGGAGATGGGAGATTATGTCAGACTACTCCTGGATCATCCCAGAGACAGCAGAGCTGCAAATTATCAGCGAGACTAATAATAGGCCAAGTCTGTTGGAAGAAGGTAAACTCCCTTTCTAAAGAAAACACTGTTCACAGCGTTCAAGAATTTAGGTCTTAAAGACCACATATGTGGGCCATTCTTCACGTTCCACAGTCCACCTACCATCTATCATTGGACCATGTTTTTGTTTTTGTTTTCTCTCCTGTGCCTACTTAGGCCATTTGTCACTAACGATCACACACAATTAAGGGGAAGGTCATTGAAGTGCAAAGGTCTGGGAGTATGTATCAGGGGTGGGATGAGGAGGAGTGAGGGAGATAACATGTAAAACAGCTTTTGCAGAAGGAGACTCTTCTTTAAAAGCATATGCATGCTTCCACCTTCCAAGCTAAGAATTATAAAAACATCCTTCTGTTACACAAGAAACCTGATACTTTTCCTCACTCTGATTCTTTTTTTCTTTTGCCATCCTCCCTCTGTGTAAACAGACCTCCGCTGAAATGCACATAGAAATACATGGTCATCCCACATTTATACCTCTGCCAATTCTTCCCTCACATGTAAACTTTAGGAAGTTCCACTCTAAATAGTTTTCAAATCCAAGCTGCCACTTTGATTTCATCAAATCAAGCCCTTGTTGAGATCAAACCTTTGAAATGAGAAAAGATTTTTAATCCATTTACACCAGATGGGGTCCAACTCTCGCAGTCTTGAGAGCTACAGGATTAGGATTTCTCAAACCCTTTCCAATACTCCTACCTCCCACATACCCAGCATATTTCACAGCTACTTTAATCAAATTGTATCAGCAATTGCATTTGAACAAAATCAGGGAAAGAATGTTTTCAACACCAGCCCTGCAGGAACTGTTGGTGTGCTTCAGCGACAAAACGCTGCCTTTCCTTCTCTGCAAAGTTCAGCAAACAAAAATGAAAACAAGACTTACGGAAAATAAGCTTGAAGCTAAGCCTTTCAGTAAGGGGCAACAAAAATAAGAAAATGACGGAGATTATAACACAGAGGTATGTTTGTAATAAGCTTGAAACATTTATGCAGAGGACAAATGAATGGAAATGGCAAGTTTCTTCAGCTATAGATACTGAAATTCTGAATTAAAAAAATCATTGTCTAAAATTATTTTGTGTTCCTTTTCACCAAAACAGAAATATTGTTTGTGATAGAATCTGCCTTTGATTTTATCTTCTTATAGGTGGCACCTTGAAGAATTAGTAATTTTCTCATAGCTGTCACTTACTCTGCAAAGTTATCTCCCCTTTTCTTCTGCTGGCACTTGCCAGAGAACAAAGATGGCATTTTATGTTCCCAGATTCAAATTACAGCATAGGCAATTTGTGAAGTTATGTGCTATGCAAACAAAGCTGGATAATCTACTCTTGGAGACAAAAGCCATGGGCACAAGGACTCTGGGTGTTGCAGTGGGTGGATGGCATTGCACGCATTCAGAATCTAAGTGACGAGCCCAGGAGCCTCTCTGGAGCTTGCTCTGCGACTCCTGAAACATGATCAAGGCACTGCTGGTGAGAAGGAGCTCTCCGAGTGGTAAAGGCTATTTGTCACTGGTGGCATTTACCACTGGATCTCCTCCAATGTCATCTCAAGCTTAAGCAAACATATGCTAGATTTAAAAAACTTTTTCGTGTTTTAGGATTAACAGGTGGCTGAAGTTTGCATGTAACAGGTAATATATGAAAAACACTATGCCTTAGAAATATAGAACCTTGACGCTTGCTGACTAAGAGCAATAACACTGAGGGACGAGAAGTGGCCATGCAAAGAGAGGTTTGGAGACGCCTGACATCTAGGTTTTCATTGTGGGATGAGCCCCGAGAAATTTTATCACAGTGAGCTCCAGTCCCAAAAGTCACTGCTGTCTCTTGGAAGGTCAAGACGCATAGGAGATTGCGCCTCACCCTGTCATTGCTCTGGTGAGAAGGAGCTCTCCGAGTGGTAAAGGCTATTTGTCATTGGTGGCATTTACCACTGGATCTCCTCCAATGTCATCTCAAGCTTAAGCAAACATATGCTAGATTTAAAAAGCTTTTGTCCCCTTGGCCCTCTTCCGTGTTGAAGCAATTCATCCTGGCTGCCAGGGGCAGCCCTTGTGTCTTTGCTGGAGAGCTGCTGGAACTCACTTTACCTGCAACACTGATCCTGGTGTCCCCTCAGCCTTGACACAGAAATGTGGGGCATAAGTACCACAGTTCCTTGCCCCTTGGCTGGGATCACTCTGCAGGACGTGTTTTATATGATTCCCAGAGCTTTCCAGCGAAAGCGTGAGTCAGCTGCCTTTGGTATTAGCTGGCTTCATAATGCGTCCCTTCTTGGGTGCCTTCCCTTCCCTGTGTCACCTCCCCACTCCTGTTGCACCTCCTTACATTTAAAAAACACTACATGCCCTTAAACCATGTCTCAGGCTCTGCTTCTGGGGGGAATCCGCTAACAGAGGGGACCATTTTAGAATCACTGCAAAGAGGGTCCTTGTTCCCTAGTTCTCGGGTGGTAACAACAAATGGGATAGAAGGAAAAGTGAAGAATGAAGAGGGTCAGAAGACAAACTGGGGGCTGGAGAACGGATTACACCATCTGGATGTAGCAGAAAGAACCTTTTCTGAGCTAAAACCTCACTTTCACCCCTTACTAGGCAGGCACCTTGGGCAAAGTGCTCCTGGTCACTCCTCTCCAAAGTGTAGCGCGCCCCCCTTGGGACCTACATGAAATAATGCATTTACAGGGAGGCGTGGCTCCAAGCAGGTGTGCAATACCTGATGCTCCTTCTCAAGCTCACTCGCACATCTTCATTTCACTGCCGGCACCTCCTAGTCGGTGGGAGCTTAGTTGGCGAATGCCCAGCTCAGAAGAGCAGGGGCATTAACATGGGACAACTCTTGACCAGCAGGAAAGGTGGAACTTATGGATCAATGCCCCGTCTTCAAGCAGACAATTCTGGGAAGCTCTCGGGACCCTTCTCAGAAAGTCTAGGTGGAGTTGAACTGCACTGCTCACCAGCAGCAACCTTGACAGTTCACCCTTATCTTGGCCCTTCTTCCTTTCTTGTCTCAGTGTCTCCGTCCTTCCTGGGACCACATTCCAGATAAACTGCCTGCACCCACGTCCTTCTCTCAGGGTCTTCTTTTGGGAGAATCCATGCTAAGTCATGTGAACTGGAATTTTTTTAAAGTCGCGTCCTGTTTGAGATAGTGCTATGCAATAAACGGGCATCAATAAAACCCTGTGAGAACATGTTCATTCCAATGAGAGCAACCGTGGCCAGCCTGAGAAGCTCCGCACCCCTGTGGGGCTCCAGGGAGCTCACACCACTCTGGGATTTCCTCCTTAGAAAACCTTCAGACCCAGTTCCGGGGCTGCACGAGGACTGTGGAGGCGAGCTGCTCAGGGAAAGGACGCCGCGGGTCTGGGTTTGTGCAGTTCAGTCTGCATGCAGCCCCTGGCCTCCCTGGGACTCAGAGGAAGAGAAGGGTGACCTCATGCACACTTATCTCTTCTCCTCCTGTGGGCGGGCTGAGCTTCAGGGAACCCCCAATCCCAGGGCACCCACGGCTCCCCAAGAAATAAAGAGTCACTTTGCAATATCATCTTCATTCAAGGCTCCTGACTATTGATGTAAGGATTGTTTTACTTTCGGTTCATAAACTAAGAAAATCAAACTTTGCTCTAGTTTTAGATGTTGCCTCAATAGCACTTAATTAAAAAATTATATATATATACAACTAGAGTGACAGCTTTAAATGTTACCATCACAGTTGAGTTTCTCTCAAGCCTTTATGTTTTCTGTTGTGCGGTGACCACATCTTTCACATCGTCACCCACTCTCCTCTTCATGAGGCACCTTTATTTACTCCACGGGTCTGTACAGGAAAGAGCTGCTCCTGGTGTGACTCCGGGGTGAGAAGAGCAGGAGGGAGTGGAGTAGCGTGTGGCCAGAGGCTCCTTCTAGAGAAAGGGGTCCCTTACACGGTAGAAAATGCCATCCAGACTCCCACAAAACCAATGGCTCACTTCTGCGTCTCCCCTTACTGGAGAAACAGGAGAGAAGGGTTTAATTTCTCAGGCAGAGTCTATGCAAATAGAAAAATGCGGGCTTCTTTATTTAGATGGTCTTTTCACACTTTTCAAGTCAAGAGGCCTCTATTTGAAGTAAAGGTTTAATTTTACGTCTTTCTCTCTGGATGCGAATATGTGCTATGTGTTGAGGAGCCACGAGCATTGTTAAGAGGTCACACACGCATGTGTGGAGTTTGCGCATCAGAGGCGAGCGTGGGGATGGAGAGTTGATGGTCTCAGTCTGCTGGGACCCTCTTCACATGCCCTCTGCCCCAAGGAGAAAAGAGCAGCAGCCGCGGCCACGCCGGCGTCCACCTTTGGAAGGAAGCTCAGCCTGAGCTTGACTGCTGCTCTTGACCTGGGAGGGTCACCTCCAGCAGGCTGCTGTCCAGAGAAAGGGGGCGGCCAGGCCCGGGAGGTGGCGGGGGAGGGGCTTTCATGCGCTCGGAGAAGGGCGCTGCTGCCTCAAGTGAGGGGTTCAACTCAGGTCCTAGGCGGGAGGCGACGCGGAGGAGGAAGAAGAGTGAGCGAAGGAAGCAAAGGATGTGGAGGGTGAGGTGGGGTGGAGAACAAAAGGCACTATTTTGATAGCTCTTCTCTGAAAGGCCCATCATCTCCATTTACTGGCTCTCAATAGCTGGGGCTCAAAGCGCAGCCCCGTGTGGGCCAACCTCTGCCTCTCCCGGGCTGTGCGCTTCCCAGGAGGAAAGTGAGAGCTAAGGGGAAATAGGAGGACAGGCAGGGAGGAGGCGGGAGGAGAGGGAGAGAGGGAGTGGGAGAGAGAGGAGAGGTGGGAGTGAGAGGCGAGAGAGGGAGAGGGGTGGGAAGGAACAGAGCAAAAAAGAGAAAGGGGTGGGGGAGGGGAGAGAAAAGAAAGGGAAAACCCCCTTGCTGACACGGGGCATAACTTAATTTTCACGGTGCCGGGACAGCTGTATCGTGTAATCTGCCATGGCATGCCGTTAAAGCTTCAATGACTTTACTGACCCAGAAGGGAAACTCAGACCGTGGAGAGGCTTTTGAAAAGAAGTGGTGATCTTTCACGATTTATGAGCTTGTCTTAAAGAAACAGACTCCACTCACTTTAAATTAATCACCCTTTCCAGGGTGCATAGAAATCGGGGTCTCTGACTGCGCCTTGTAGAGGCCTGGAGAGCTGGGTCCACCTCGACCCCGCGGCTCCGCGGAGGCAGAGGTGATGGTGGTGGAGGTGATGGCAGTGGTAGAGGTGATGGGGAGGCGGCGGAGGCGAAGGCAGTGGCAGACAGGGTTTCTATGTTGTCGCCTCGGCAGACCGGGACGCGGAGGGGGCGGCGGGGCCGCAGGGACTGAAACTTGCCAAGGAGGGACCGCAAAGGAGGGTTGCAGTGTCCCCTCGAGGCCGGGAGGTCAGCGCAGGGAGGGGGCAGGGGGTGGGAGGAGGGCGTGTGTGTGGCGCGGAAAGGCCCCATTCACGTTCTTGGGCTTGCATTCATTGTGCAGAAGAAAAAAGAAACCAGGAAAAATATAAGGCATTTCACACCCTGATGAAATGCGAGACCTCCCGTGTGATTAAACCGCTGAAAGGAAAAGTGGGGTGTTACCAAACCCACCTTATCCTCTCTCATTTTACTCTTTCTGAGAACAAAAGGTAAAAACCTCATCCTAATGTGCATATACTTAACTGTTTAAATTTGGGCAGAGATATATTTCCCCAAAAGGGACGTTTTGGAGAACTGACAATCCTAAAATAATTAGCCATAATATCCAAGTAAACAATCCCAAGACCATAAGTATTCTTTAACTTCATATAATCACGCAAATGATTGCATTTATCTTCAAGACACCTCTGCAAACCTCGGAACCTCCTCTGGGCCATTTCATACCCTCTGCAGAGGACAAGGGAGTCTGAGGCAAGGAGTCCCACGTGGAAGGCTTCCTTTAATTCCATTTGGGGGTCCCTTTGTACTTACTCTGCACGTCAGCGGTGCTGTGTTTTAACATGTTTTGGAGCCTTTTGCATTTCTATGGTTTCACCAGCTTGTGCCCTGTGGACAGCTTCAGATGGATTGGAGGCTTCTCAGCTCCTCAATGATCTGCTCCTCAATTAGCGTTTTCTGGTGGTAGAAATAGGATGGAGTTAGAAATTTTGAGGACAGCAGATAGACTGAATCTGTTCTTCCTGTTTTGGATGAAATACTGTATCTGATCTCTTGATAGTGATTAGAACAAACTCTCTTCTTAAACAATGGTGTTGGTCCATATTTTAAGGTTTGGTAGCAGCGGATAGACTTCTAAGGATTCGTGTGCTGAGAGCATGAAGAGAACGGAAGCAGCCGCCGCCACCGTGCTCTTGGCCTTGCAGGATGCTCAGACGTGGTCCAGCGGAGGTAACCCTGCACCTCGGACAAGCCCTAACCCTTCGGAGCTCACCAGTGAGGTGACGCGGCTTCTGGGTGGGATGTCGTTGGAGTGCACTTCTCAGGCCCCCCGCGGGTCAGGGGTCGATGATCTGAATTTCTCCGATACAAGCCTCGGTACCATCCCAGCTCTGCTGATTTTATAGTCGCTCCGCTCGCATTGCGACCGAGGCAGGGAGGGCAGGGAGATCGCTGAGGGTAGATTTTCAACCTGCCCGAGCATCAGCCTCACCTGGGAAACTTTATAACATGCAGAGCCTTGCCTGGCTCCGGAGACACTGGGTCAGCTCCTTTGGGGTGGGCCCCAGGCACACATCATTGAAAAAATTTCTTTTTACTGTATCGAGGTGAAATACACATAACCATAAAATCCAGCATTTTGAAGTGAACAGTTCAATGGCTTTTAGAACACTCACAATGCTGTGCAGCCACCACCTCCGTCTAGTTCTAAACTATTTCCCCCACTCCCAAAGGAAACCCCGTGCCCACTGAGCAGCTCCATCCGGTTTCCCGTCCTCCAGCCCCGGCAACCATCTGCCTGCCTTCTGTCTCCACGGATTACCTATTTTCAATATTCCACGTAAGTGGAATCCTACAATGTGTGATCTTTTGCTTATGGCTCAGGCACGAGTGTTTGTAAGAGGTATGTTCCAACTGAGGGAAAAACGATGGCCCCTTAAGGACGGATTTGGCTCTTTGTTTTTTTGAAAATTAATAATTCCGTTCACTTTACAATCTTTCTTACAGCAACAATTGAAATTTCTTTGTGGTCTCCCTATTTTTATTTGTCTATGTAGATTTAACTTTATTATAATGATAGAATAAATTAAATATTTTGCTCTGTTTCTAGATCTTATTGTTTTCTATATTCTTCTATGTGGAGCTAATATTTACATTCGTTTACTTCTTTGGATGTGTAACCCATGCTTGTAATAATGCACTTTAACTTTTCAAACACATTCCTACTTCTTCCTGTTTTTTGATATTGCCATTCCAAACATCTTAGTTCATGAAATTGCCTGGATGTTTTGTATCACTGGGATTTCCTTAGAGTAGATTTCCAGAAACAGCATTATTGAATCAAAAGTACACACTAAAATTTGTTTTCCCTCATTAGTTCAGTGATTCATGTTTGCTCCAATCACAGCTCTCAGTCAAAGAGCTTTTGACGCTTGTGGTGGAGTAAGAGACTTCAGCCTTTTTGCTCATGTAACATATTCAGAACACAGTTTCTCCTGTCAAAGTGCATAACACACCGGGCAGAGGTCACTTGGCCGTGCATGGTCCACCGTGGGCGTGGGCCTGTCTGCTTGCGAAGATCTTACAACAGCCCGTTGGGATCAGATTTAGAAAAGGAGACAGATTTTGCAAGAGGATGAGTTTCCTCAAGAGCCTCTAGGAAGGAGCCTAGAAGCACTCACGCTCATCTGCCACCTGGCAGCGAGGCAGCAGGACCTGCCCCCAGTAGCCGTGAATAAAGGTGCTTCACCGGTCTGAGCTGTGAGGCTATTTTGTAACATCCTTATGCCCGCGGAGCAATCCCCGTGGAGCTGTCTGTGCCTGCGCAGGTGCTGCGGGAAGGAGAGGCTCGCACTGAGAGCTAGTCATGGTGGCCTTGTCACGGGAAAAAGTTACCTCTTCACATCCTCAGAACGGAAAGTGAAGCCCCGAATGTCCTTGTGAAGGAGCAGATCCACACCGTCAGGAATGTGCACCATTCAAGGGTACCACTAAACAACGGGGCATGGAGTGTCCCCATGTGTTCTCTGAGAGGCTTATTCTCATAAGGAGAGAAATGGCAAAGTCACCTTTAACCTGAGTGCAGTTATGGCACCAGAGCTTTTGAGAGCACAAAGTGTTTAATTTGCTTAGGGACAAGCGGAGAGATGATCGTTACAACTCCAAATTGGTCAAAGCTAAATTTGGATAAAGGAGGATTTGTGTAGACTGGAAATGTACCTTAAGACGTTTATTAAAAACGCATGGCCAGATCGTGCTCAGTTCTCTTCTCTCTGGAGGTTTTGGTAGACTTTGATGGGGCAAGTCACTTATGAGGAGATACTAGCCAAAAGCATTTAAGGTTGATCCCCTTCCATTCAGAATTTCTGGAATTTTCCAATGCTTCATGGAGACCTTAGACTTTGAGGTGTGGAGGTCTATTTCATAGCTTTTCCGGATCCAGAGGCAGAGCATGGACTTGCTCTCAGGAGCCCTGGAGTTTCTCGTGTAGGCTCCGCTCTCTGCAGCTCCTCCTTCTGTCTATCTGCAGTGGGGCTTCCTTGGCATCTCTTGGTTTATTTTCTTCCTGACCTTGGCTTGCCTGTAGCAGTGGCTTCCAATGGCATTGACTGTGGCCTCAATCCTATGAGATCTCATAGCTCCAGTGTTCAACACCTCCCGATTACAGCTTCTGGGCCTTTTAATTCAAGTTCTTGCTGTAGAGATCTGATGCCTGGTTCAACACAGCAACACGTCGCTCTGGTCTAATGAGCTGTGACCAAGACACAGGGTCACCTGGCATAAACATGGCCACTTAAGGCCATCTCTAGCCTTCCAAAAAAGTGGCATGGTTGCCCTGGCAGGCATCCCACTTCAGCACTCAAGTATCTTTTCTTTGCCTCCAACTCATTTACCTATTCATTCATTCAACCAAAATTTAATGAATGTCTACTTTCTGCCACGTGCTAGCTGGGCTCACCACTGTAGTTACAAAATAAACAGGTCTAGCAGGTACACACTCAAGTGGGTTTGGGGAGCAGGGGAAGGCAAATAAGGTGGCCTCAGTGTAGGACTGACTCGGGTGAAATGCGGTGGTGAGGGGACATTTCACACGTGTGCAGGGGCTGAGGGGTGTGGCGCATCAAGGTCTGGGCTGAGGGGTGTCGCACATCCAGTCTGCTCTGGGGACTGTGAGTAGCCTGTCTGGGGAGCCAGTGCACCCGGGCTGCGGAGATCCTGAGGGCCGGGACACAGCGTCTCAGAGCCTGGCCAAGGAGCTCAAACTGTAGCCCACCGATTCACATTTTTCCACAAGCGGATCGCAGACCCTCAGGCAATCGGGAAGGTGGTGCAGGAGATCACGTCATGGATGGTGTCATGGGATCTATTTAAAGCTTTATTAAAACAATCAATGAATGAAGTATTGCTTTTATTCCCTTAAAAATAAGCAGGGAGTGTGCATGGCAATTAGTAGAGGTCAATGACCATGCTTAAAATTATCACTTGGTTTTAAAGTCGTTTTGGTTTTTAGCCATACAAAGTTTATGGATTGTTGGTTTGAGGAGGAATTATAAGGAAGAGAGGCATCAACACACAACAGATTAGTGAGGAGCATAAAAGTAAAAATAATCCCTTCTAAATTGCCTCCAGATGATCATCACCAGATCAGTAAAAACCACCGCTCTGAGAAGAAGCCTTCCGTAGCGAGGCCTTCCGAATGTGGGGCGGAGGGGACTCAGGCGGGCGCATCCAGCGCAGCCCCATGCTGGCTGCTATAAAGGACCCTGAAACTCGCATGCCTCCTCTGGGCAATGACTGTGCTCTGAAAGCTTTCCTTTTCTCACCTCTTAGGAGCAAAACAGAAGTATTACTTTCTTAAAAGAAGACTGCCATAATTTTTAAGTGCAAAGTTCAACAAGAGTTCCAAATATCAGGTCGTAAAAAGACTTTTATGTCGATTGTGAAGCTGTGACAAGTAGTTCAGCTTCAGTCTGCAATATGATTTATATTTTCACCCAAACCAAACAAAATAATTTTTACAATTTTTTTAATATTTTGTAATAGCCTCATCAACAAATAATGTTTTTCCTTACATAATTAATTTCAGTCGCCTGAGGGCACAAGTCATATTAACTGGGAAAAAGTCACAACTTGTCTTTATGTACTGCTGGTATTATTGGATTTTTATGTTAGAAATGACTTTTATAATCTGTGCAAAGATACATATAAAATAAAATATTTTACTTGAAATAATTTTATCACATTCCATGAAAAATCAACAAATGTTTAAAAATGTTCTTAAGGAGCTTCATCAGATTATACATTACAATGAAAAGTGTCCTGGCAAGTGACAGAGGTTGGAGATGCTGATGAGGTTGATGTGCAGCCAGTGGAAATTTTAAACAGGTAGAAGGACTTGGCTCAGGAAGGGCACCTGGGTCCTCTCCTGACGCTAGCGCCTGCCGCTGGGTTCAAGGGCAGATCTCAGAGAATATGGCGCAGCACGGACTGGAGGGGAGCTGGATATTAGAAAACACTCCCAGCCTCCTGCTTTGAGGGATTGAAGTCACACGATTCTCGGCACTGAGTTTCTAACTGACTTTTGTCCTCCTCTCGGGGTCAGAAAAGATCCAGTGGAGAAAGTGTCTGGAATTCCTGCTTTTCACATACACCACTGGGGTTAACTTCCCACAAAGGATGTCTTTCATGGGGGAACTTGCAATGGTACCCACAGAAGGAAGTCATCGCGTTATCTGGGCCAGGGGACCTGCAGGACATCTGGAAGCCGGTATTTTAAAATGTAGATTTCATGATTATTCAGGTACGGTGAGGTCAACAGATCAGGCAAGGGCTGGGACTGAAGAGAAAGAGAGAGATTCCCAAGGGGAGGGGATGTGTCACAGCACCCAGGGCCACACAGGGCAGCACCAGGGTCGGTCAGGAAGCAGAGGGAGCAGGAGGAAGATGTGCACGAGAGCCTTAATGTGGTTTCTGCGGGGAGGAACGAGCGGGGCGGGATAAGCAGGTTTGAGTAGTTTCGCAGACTCTGGGGTGTAGGAAGTGATTCTGGTTGTCTGGAACCTGGCCCTGGTGCGATAGGGCAGGGGACTAGGGGCCTGGAGCGTGAGAGTCCGATAAAGGAGAAGGAGGTGGAGGTGGTGGTAAGGACTCTGCATTGGTTGGTTGGCATGTGAAAGACACACTCACTGGTGAGCCCTTTACTGGCTCTAGGAACTGGCTCGCCCGGGAGGGGCAGTAACTCCAGGGTCAGCAAGGCCCCAGGATGCTGTCAAAGCATCAGAAACACAGAAAAGAAAAAGGTATGATTAATACAACTGGTCAGTTGAAAGCCACTGAATAGACACTGAACCTGGTGTCTTGGAGATGACTGTGATGGCACACGGCAGGGAGGCGGAGGTGGAGGCAGGTTATGAAATGTGACACATCTCGGCTCCTCAGCGCAACTCAGCGATGGCTTCACCTTTTCCACAAATGCATCTTAATCTACCCGACTGTGTCAGGATGCTCCACTTTCTTTAATAACATGGAACCCAGAATTCTTGTGTCAAATATGGGAGAGGCTGCCTGGTCAGAGGAGGAGCCCAGGCTGACCAGCGCCGATCCTGGTCTCTCTGTAGGATTCACGTTCCCCTTGGTGTATTTGGCTGAAAACTTCTGCTACCACTCTCTTAGGTTTGAGGAGTTGCTGGACTTTCTTTAGTGATCTGACCCATGTGTGATCCTTTCTTATAGTTGGCTGCACAGTCAGAATGTTCAGAAAGACTTCTCGAGGCAAGGACAGGCACTATCTTACCTATTTCTGGCTTGTGAAATAGAGATCACTCACCTTTAGCCTGTGATGCCCCTCAGGGGTCTCCTTCTGTCCAGAGCCCGGGTTTTGCCCAACGACCATGATCATCTTTAACCAACAATACTCAGGAGTGAACTCATAGGCATTTAGGTTTCTTGAAGCAAAGACCAAGGAAAAGGAGCCTGCGATGTCTCTTCCACCTAGCCCAGTCTCCACTTCCTGTTTCCTGTCTGAGGAGTCCGGTCTTTATCTGGGTGAATGGCCTCACCCTTAGGAAGATTCTTCACCCACAGAGATTTTTGCCTCATCCCTGCAGGTCTCAGCAGAACAAATGTATCTGAGTGACAAATAAATACTCAGAATTCTAAGACGGTCCCCCAAGATTCCGGCCCCCTGGTGTACACACCCTGTATAATCTCTGGGACTTGTGACTATGATGAAATAGTCACTCCACACTTAGGTTATGTTATTAACTAGTTTTAAGAAAGGGAGACTGTCTTTGGTGGGCCTGACCTAATCAGGTGAGTCCTCAAAAGGGACTGGACTCTTCCTGGTGAAATAGATTTGAAGTGTGACATGGATATGACATAAGAATGAATCTCCATTGCTAGCTTTGAAGACGAGTTCTTAGGAACTGAGACTGACTCCCGGCTGACAGACAGCAATGAAACTGGGAGCTCAGCCCTACTACTGCAAGAAGCAGGATGTGAGCCTGGAGGAGGGCACCGAGTTCCAGTTGAGAATGCAGCCTGATTGACACTTTGACTTTTTCCTTGTGAGGCCCAGAACACCTAGTCACTGTGCCTGGGTTTTTGACCTAAGAACTGTGAGATAATAAACGGGTGCTGCTTTAAGCCACTAAGAGTGTAGTAGCTGATTAGGCAGCAATAGAAAACTAATACAAACTCCAACCTTTTTGAGAAACATACCTCTAATCAGGGCATGACGTCCACACAGTGTGTTGCAGAAGAATTGATGGTAGTGGGTTCTGTTGCAAAATGACTCAGTGTGCTCTGGGGTCTGCCATGAAAATGACAGCTGGAATCTGCTACTTACAATAAAAAACCCACTGCCTCTTACTACAGAGTTGTTTGGTGTGTGTAAGAATAGGTGAATCACCTGAACGGGCATCATCAAGCACCATCAATTCGAAGAAAATGACCAAAAGGATGATGGAGAGTACCAGGACCTTCTTGAAGTAGACTGCTGCTGGCGACTATCCACCAGCACTGGCCAGGTTTCTCCTTACTCTCGAGATAGTGAACAAAGGCAGTTTGTCTTGTCAGATTGTTCATCAGTGGATGCCTTAAATCTGCTTCTTTCCAGACAATGATGAAGTTAACAAAGCATTCCGGCTGTTGGTGTCTGCTTTTAATTCTTGCCCAAATTTCCTAGGCAATCTGCCCCCCGGAATCTCAGACTTGGCTTCCTGACATGGTAGTTGAGGTCAAAAGGCCTGTGTCATCCAAGAGCCACAGAGTACAGGGAACCGTGTGGCATCACCACCCTGGTCAGAGACACAGGGGTCCTCCTAGGTGGACTTGACAGTAGAGAAATGGTTCTCAGTCTTTCTGGGCCAATCTGGACTGACCTGTGATGTTTGCAGGGGGAGCCTGGGCAAACTCAGATGTTTGCGCCCTGTGGCAGGCTGCTACAGTCTGTGGGTTATGCGCAGTTCCCAGCATTAGCTACAATCCCTGCCCGTTGAAACCTCTGCTTTAGGGAGCCATATGGCACTGGTTTGCAGCTAGACCTCCTGAGGATAAACAAAATGAAGGAAACACACATTTTTTTTTTCTGGCTACCAAAACTGCTGACAAGGAATCATCTGGTGGATTCACATTTAGAGTTTCAAAGGGCTCTCAGGGCTGGTGAAGAGACGTTTAGTTAAAAGGGGAAGGTGCCACGGGTGGTGTCTGTGTGGGTTGAGATAGGCTGCGTGATTCACATCAGCACTGGCTTATCTCTGGTGTAAGAGCACAGAGAAAACTGTGATCTCCTTCGAGTTTCCTGACCTCTTTGAGCCTTACCAGTCTAGAAAATAGAATTCCTGTCTTACAGGACTGTTGTGAGAACTGAATGAAATAACGTAAGTAAAGCACTTGACACAATTCCTGGTACATGTTAAAGAATATATGAGAACTGTTATCATCAACACCATCATTGCCATCACCATTATCATCACAATCAACATCATCATCATCACCGCTAGCATCACCCTCATCATCATAAGCAGCATAATCACCATCATCACCACCACCATCATCATCATCACAAGCACCGTCATCACCATCATCACCACCATCATCATCATCACCACCACCATCATTGTCACCATCATCACCATTATTATCAATGTTACCAAGCAAGGGCTCACTGCTCCATGTGTATAGAAGCCAATACTATGGCACCGGCTTTTGAGAGAAGAAAGAACTGCATTGCAAGGTTGACCAGCAAGGAGACAGGAGGCAGGGCTAACATCTGTCTCCCCAGCTGAAGCAGGATGGACTTTTAAAGAGTTGTGAGTGGGAGTGCTTATGTGAAATACTGGCTTGGCAAATCTGATTGAATGGTGGGAGCATAAGGATCCTATAAGTCAGGTGCGCCACAAAGCAAGGGACCTCTCACTTCTCATTAAGTTCCGGGGCTTTCGCCTCACACTGAGCTCTGGAGTTGAGAAGCTTTTGGTCCCGGTGCTGCTCGAGGTCATCTGAGGAGTAGGTTTCCATCTTCTGTGCATGCCCTGAGATTCCGTCTTCTGTGCATGCTCTCTGCACTGGCATCAGTGGGAACACACGCAGCTCTGAGAGGGTTGCCCACAGCAACCCGACGGCAGCTTTGCTAGGATAACCTGCACTGCCTGTGCTCTCACACCCTTCTCTGGAAAAAAACATACAAAAGAGAGAGGTGGGTCAACCAAGGGGTACCAAGGCTGTTTCATCAACATCATTTAAAAAACATTTTTAAAAAAATGTACTCTAGATTCCTGAGTACACATGACCCCACTTTGTGAGGAGATTGGCCCTAAGCCAACATCTGTTGGCAATCTTCCTTTTTCTTTCCCTTTCTCCCCAAGGCCCCAGTGCATAGTTGTGCATCCAAGTTCGAAGTCCTTCTAGTTCTGCTATGTGGGACGCCACCTCAGCATGGCTTGATGAGCAATGTGTAGGTCCACGCCCAGGATCTGGACTGACGAACCCTGGGCTCACAAAGCAGAGTGTGCAAACTTAAGCACTATCCCACAGGGCCAGCCCCTAAAAAAGATTTTTAGTGAAAGCTTACTACTTTTGAAGCTATCTTATTTCATCTAACTTCAATGTCACCTTAAATATGTAATCAAACTCAATTGGTCCATCTCTTGGTGAGTGCAGAGCTGAAAAGCACAACCAAGGCCCAAGTGAGTGAAGAAAAAAGGTTTATTGCTTGCACAAGCGCTGGAGAGCATGCGGGATAGCTCCCAAAGCAGCCCTCCCCGCCCCCTCCCAGGGCAGGGGGAGTTTTTATACTCTAGAGAGCAGAGGCCATGTTACAACTATGTAACAACTGGGCCTGATCAGTGCGCATGTGCAGGAGTTCAATGCATCGTTACCTAACAAGTTCAAGGCAACCCGCTATTTAGAGCTGGAGTAATTTGCAGGGGTCCTGCTGCAACCGTGTAAGTTTCACTGTAGGATGCAACATCTGCAAAAAGGAGGATGTCAACTTCTGAAAAACAGCACAGTTAGTTTTCTCCTTGTCTGGAAAACATTTGACAGACTGTGTTAGCTATGGATCAGATTTTCATTAGCCCTTTCCTGGCCTGGTTTCTGGTCACAGATACATCTTTATTTACATACTTAAAAATGTAAAGCGACCAAGAAAAAAGCATAGTCAATCTGAGAAAGCCCTCGTAGCTGTGGTCAGTCCCTTGTCTAACTTTCCATCCCAACGCATGGTCTGAATGTTTGTGTCTCTCCAGTTCATATGCTGAAATCCTACCCCCCAGTGTGGTAGTACTAGGAGGTGAGGCCTTTGGGAGGTGATACGGTCAGGATTAGTGCCCTTATAAAACAGGCCCCAAAGAGCTCCCTGGCCCCTTCTGCCATGTGAGGTTCCAGTGAAAAGATGATGTCTGTGAACCAGGAAGTAGTTTGCTGACCTCACTGATGAGAAAACTGAGCTGTGGAACAGATTGCTGCTTTCCCAGGATGAGATAGCAAAGCTAAGAAGGATGAGAACTTCCCGATCCCCAGTTCAGCGTTCTTTCCCTTCTTAAATCTAATTGACCATGTTGTTACTTGGGCTATTTTTACTCTCCTAGGGTTAGTCAGTCTCTGATACTAAACCCACCTGCAGTCTGTACTTCCAGCCTCCAGAACTGTGGGAAACAAGCCTTCTTGTTTATAAGACACCCAGTGTATGGTATTTTTGGTATTGCAGCCCAAATGGACTAAGACAGTCATAAAATACTCTGCCTTTCTGTTAAAGATAAGTTAAATAAATCTCTCCCAGGGCAAGAATGTCTCCAGCATCTTTATATAAGTCCCTAGTTTTAGAGAAATCAACTTTATACGGCAGTTCCTTCCCCACCATTCCTGAGAATATCTGTTCTGTGGGCATGGTTTCAGTTACCTGCTCGCGTGCCCACCTCCGCCCTGCCTCTGTGTAAGCATTCAGTACAGGATTCTAGAAGAAAAAACTGTGTCAAAGGAGACAAGACTCTTCCTCACTATAAACTCTTTTCCTAAAATCTCACGTGCGTGGATTGACTTCTGTATAGCTTTTTCTGAGCTCTGAAAACATCTGTTTTCTTTTGCATTTATTCTTTTGTTTCTGGAGGGGTATTTTTTATCCGTTCTTTACATTGCATGTTTCAAGTTAATCCCATTGGGGATAATTAGACAAAAGAAAGCTAAGGAATGGGAGTAAAGAAGATAGGAGAAGCAGAAGGTAGAATAAAAATGGAGGTTTTTCAGTGCATGAAACCTAACTGCGCCTCACCGTATGACTCCCCACATGTAAGACGGCGTGGGGGTCGGCTTTATTTAGTATGCTGGCTTACAGCTGGGTTTTTGTTTTGCACACGGTATATCAGTCCAAAAGGTATGAGACAATGCACTGCGAAAATCAGGACTCCGTCTCTCCGGGCCGTGGCACCTGCTGCTCCCCCTCCAGGAGCGACTGCTGTCAGTAGCAGCTTTGTGGGGCTTTCCAGCACCTGGCAGGCAGGGAATGTTCAAAACCACTGCACGTTGCCCACGCTGTTCCGCACTTGGACAGTATACATAGAAAACTCCCTTATTCCATTTAACGGCTACACAGTATATTGTTGTGCAGATGGGTCATAATTGAATGAATGAATCTTCTTTTGATGAACATTTTTGTTGTTTCCAATGTTTTGCTATTGTAAACAATGCTATAATTATCATTCCGACACATCACTTCAGTGGGCTATTCTTAATTTTTGAGGAATGTTAGAAATATTTATGAGTATTTCATTAGATCTCTGGCAAATTTAGTTCCCCCAGATTATTTTTTTGTCATAAGGTATTAAGTTCCTCAAACAGAAATTCTCCTTTAAAGCTGTCTTTTGTCCTAAAATACAGGAAATCACTGTTAAATGGATTTTTTTTAATGAGAAGAGAAAACATTCCTCTCTCAATGCCATCTCACATTTGACTGCTTATCCTGCAAGCCACATTACCCCCGCAAGTCTGCACTCCACGGTCGTCTCCCAGCTAAATCGTCTCACCTCCCAGATTCCCAATGTTTAACTCTTAAAACTAGCCGTCCTCCCGGGGTTTTGCCCACTTATGTGTACGTTACACAAGTGTTTCTGGACAAGAAAAAAAAGTTAAGAAAATTACTTGCCTTAATAACTAACATTATATATAAGCAATTGAGACTTTTTCATAATCTATTAATAGAATGTATAAATTATGATCATCAAAATCATTCGTGAATGATTTGCTTGATGAAACCTCACAATAACTATTACACATGTGCACGCACACGTGCATGAAGACGTGTAAATGAGCATTTGCCCACGGGACAGTAGTCTAGAAGACGAGAAGGAATGAGCCCATGTGATAGACTGTTTTTTGTGTGTTTTTTCTTTAAGATTGGCACTTGAGCTAACATCTGTTGCCAGTCTTTTTTTCCTTCTTTTCCCCAAAGCCCCCCAGTACATAGTTGTATATTCTAGTTGTGGGTCCTTCCAGTTGTGGCATGTGGGATGCCGCCTCAGAATGGCCTGATAAGCAGTACCATGTCCACGTCCAGGATCCAAACTGGCGAAACCCTGGGCTGGCCCCCGTGGACTGTTTTAATTACCAGTCAGCAAGTATTCATAGACACCTCTATGTGTTCAGCACTCCTTCCCCATATCTCGTTTACCCTTGGCTACTTTAGAGATATATAAAATTAAATATACACTAATTTAACTTTTGGCAGTGTTCCACAGAGTGGCAGAAAATTCTGATATTTGCACCAAAATTCCAACTAATTTTCTCATAGTACAACACAGATTGGTGGCTCCTGGAAGCAGCTTGTGTTAGCAGGACTTGAGCCCAGAAGTACAGGAGGATTGGGGGCTGAAGGGAGCTTCAAGAGGGTCCCTTTCAAACTTTCATCTCCCTGATGAGAAAACTGAGCTGTGGAACAGATTGCTGCTTTCCCAGCATGAGATAGTAAAGCTAAGAAGGATGAGAACTTCCCAATCCCCAATTCAGCATTCTTGCCTTTCTTAAATCTAATTGACCACGTTGTTCCCTGGGCTATTTTTAGTCTCCTAGAGTTAGTCAGTCTTTGTATTTTTTCTAATAATGTGTGTGCGGAATGTGTGTTTGCATAAACTTTGAGAAATAGTTAGTCCCTGAATGGTACTTTAAAACCACCTGGGGGCTGGTCCAGTTGCGTAGTGGTTACAAGTGTGTGTTCCACTTTAGCGGCCCAGGGTTTGCAGACTCGGATCCTGGGCGCAGACCCAGCACCACTCATCAGGCCATGCTGTGGTGGCATCCCACATAAAACGGAGGAAGATGAGCGCAGATGTTAGCTCAGTGACAATCTTCCTCAAGCAAAAAGAGGAAGATTGGCAACAGATGTTAGCTCAGGGCTAATCTTCCTCACAAAAAAATTAAAAAATTGCCTGGCCCATAATGCTCTTTTTTTTTTTTTAACTCCTAAAATTACCAATACTATTGTCTATTTCTTGTAACCATTCTATTCCTTCAGTGACCTCCCAAACAAAATATAAATGTGACAGGTCAATTATTGAGCTATTAATTAATGTGTGCGTGTGTGTGTGTGTGTGTGTGTGTGTGTGTGTGTTCTCCCATCTCAGGATCATTCCCTTTCTGTTCCAAGAAGGCCTTCTGCCTCCCTGGCCCACGGGAGAGGATGGAGAAGAGAGTAAAGAAGATGCAGGGGATAGGGCCACGAAAGGGAGAGAGATGGAGGTGAGGGGGTCTGTGGTGGGGGCGGGGCAGACGGTGAAAGGATGGCTAGGGGTGGCTCGTTGGGAAGAGACAAGACCCCCAGCTTATTTCCTCCCCAAGGAGGAGCTAAAGACTCACTGGCTTGGCAGGTGCTACCTCAGTTGTAACCGGAATCCCAGATACCAGAGCACCTTCCTCTTGGTATTTAGCTTTGCTTGAGATGCCTGGGATGTCTGTGCACCCTGCAGGGGCTGGGGGCCTGCTGTTAATGCTCAGTTGCTGCCTGACAAACCACCCCCTGACTTAGTGGCTTAACTAACATTTACTTTGCATATGAGCCTGCAGTTTAGGTTGGTCTCCTCTGTGCTCCTCCTAGGGTCACCTGGAGTGAACTGACTTAGGACTGGGGAGTCCACTTTCAGGACAGTCCTCTCACATGGCTGACCAGCTGGTTCTGCTGTTGGCTGGGAGTTCTGCTAGTGGGCTGTGGGCTAAGATCTCGGATCTTCAGATCTTCTCCACAGGGGCCTCTCCAAAGGGCCTCTTCTTCTCACAGCATGGTGGCTGGCACCCAAGGCAGGTGTCCCAAGAGACCCAGGGAGACCTAACCTCGGAAGTCACAGGGTGTCACTTCTGCCTCCCCAGCTTCAGAGGGAGGGACATCAACCTCATCCCTCGATGGGAAGATTGTCAAAGCCACACTCTAAGTGTAGCATGTAGCAGTTACTGGCAGTCTTTGACGACTCCTGGAAAATGCAATCTGCCACACCCCCACATGGCAGATCGCGTTTGGCACCAGCCCAGCATGAGAGAGGGTGTTGGACTAGAATTGGGCGAACTGATCTCACTTCTTATACTTTCCAGTGTGTGCAGATAGCTTCGTGTTGCTTCAGTGTACGCCAGTATCAGACGTTTGCTCTAATCGTCCATAGAATTATATTTACGCATAATGATGTATAGAAAATATTTAGAGATATTTTCTCTTCTTTTTATATTTCTTTTCAATTGACTTTTTAATTTTTTCTGTCCCACAGATTTCTCATCCAAGTAGTTATTTATCTTTAATCAGATAACTCAGAGGCTTGTATTATTTAACTATAAATCTTACGGCATAGTCTGTGCCTCATTTGACTTGTACTCTCCATTTTCACATTATCATTTTTCTAAAGCAAGCACATCTATAGGTCAATCTGAAGATGACTGGAGAGTTAACTGATTATAAATCTACCCCTGGCAAACAACCTCTGGCATATTAATGAAGACAAAAATTCTTACATTTGTTTGCAGTAAGTCATCTCAGGTAAAACTCAAAAAAACCTAATGAGTGGTAGTCCTGTGCTGTGTTTGGCTGGTCTAAAAGATGTGGAACAAATCCTTATTCAGAGGATGATCCAATGAGGAGAATGATTTGAAGTGATCCAGGGAAAAGATTTCTGTTCCTGTGCCACCCAAAATCCAAACCAACCAGCCAAGAAGCCGTTCTGAAGTGCTCTGGTGGGCTCTCCTTAGAGTCTTCCTTCCAAACAGAAATACAGGGGATGGGGAGAATTGTATTCAGTGAGGGTGCTAACACCTCGCTGTGGATGATTTCAAGTGCTGGGTGAAGATGCTGAATCGCAACAGGGTTGGGATGTCGGGTGGTGGTGGGAGATGGGTGCACTGAGACAAAATCCACAGCTGTCCTCCTTGAAGACTCCTAATGGTTTACCACCTGATCCAAGTGGCATTCGTCTCTGAAGATAACAGCCTGGTTAACTGCTACTGTGATATGTGTTGGATTTAGATAAACAAAGATTTAGGCATACTTTGAAAAAAAATCTTTTATAATGAACCGGCAGCTTATTTCCAAATCTTCTTTTTCTGACCTGAGTAGAAACAGAAAATATCTGCTGGGCTTTGGTAAGAACACTTGAGATGCTGCTTTAATGCTGCCCTGGGGCCTATTTCACAAGATGAGTCATTCCTGGGGCCCTTTACTCTCAGAGGCCTGGTTCATTGACACCAGAACCCCCCACCCTCTAAAGCATCTTTTAGCTGTGGACAACACTCCACAAGGTCTAATCTCCGAAGTGAGATATGATGGTAATTTCCCAGGATGATCACTCTGGACCAGAAGAGAATTTGAGACTAGGGGCCTCTGTGGGTACCTGCCCAGCCCACGGCCTCATCCAAGGAAAGCTGGCCGCGGGTCCTAGGTGTCTACGAATCTGACCACAGCAGAAGAGATTAGATGATGAGAGAACTCCTCCAGGCAGCTTGTCTGCAGGCTGGGCAGCAGGCCCCAGACGGCTCTGCCAGACTGGGAGAAGAGACTCTGTCTATAGGGTCAATTGGAGCTGTGGAGGCGGAGGGTGTGGGAGGCCATCTTGCATCCAAAGCCTGTAGGCAGAGTTAGTAATCTAGCACAGGGAAAGTAGCAGTAGCCTCGAGTGTTCTGAACATGCAGGAGGTCAGAAGGTACAGGCAATTAAAAGCCTGGACTTGTGATTCTTCAGACTTTAATGTGCAAACGTATCATGTGGGAATCTTGTCAAAATGCTGGTTCTGCCCATCCCCCTGAAAACAGGAACGAGACAAGGATGCCCTCTATCACCACTCTTATTTAACATAGTACTGGAGGTCCTGGCCAGAGCAATCAGGCAAGAAAAAGGAATAAAAGGAATCCAAATAGGGAGGGAAGAAGTGAAACTCTCGCTGTTTGCAGACGACATGATCTTATATATAGAAAACCCCAAAACATCCATTGGAAAACTGTTAGAAGTAATCAACAACTACAGCAAAGTTGCAGGGTATAAAATCAATTTGCATAAATCAGTAGCATTTCTATACTCCAGTAATGAACCAACAGAAAAAGAACTCAAGAATACAATACCATTCACAATCACAACAAAAAGAATAAAATACCTTGGGGTAAATTTAACTAAGTGAAGGACGTATATAATGAAAATTACAAGGCCTTTCTGAGAGAATTGGATGACAACATAAGGAGATGGAAAGACATTCCATGTACATGGATTGGAAGAATAAACATAGTTAAAATGTCCATTCTACCTAAAGCAATCTACAGATTCAACGCCATCCCAATCAGAATCCCAATGACATTCTTTACAGAATTAGAACAAAGAATCCTAAAATTCATATGGGGCAACAAAAAACCCCGAATTCCTAAAGCAGTCCTGAGAAAAAAGAACAAAATGGGAGGCATCACAATCCCTGACTTCAAAACATACTACAAAGCTACAGTAATCAAAACAGCATGGTACTGGTACAAAAACAGGTGCACAGATCAATGGAACAGAATTGAAAGCCCAGAAATAAAACCACACATCTATGGACCGCTTATCTTTGACAAAGGAGCTGAGGGCATACAATGGAGAAAAGAAAGTCTTTTCAACAAATGGTGCTGGGAAAACTGGAAAGCCACATGTAAAAGAATGAAAATTGACCACTCTTTTTCACCATTCACCAAAATAAACTCAAAATGGATTAAAGACCTAAAGGTGAGACCTGAAACCATAAGGCTTCTGGAGGAAAACATAGGCAGTACACTCTTTGACATCAGTATTAAAAGGATCTTTTCGGACACCACGCCTTCTCAGAGAAGGGAAACAATAGAAAGAATAAACAAATGGGACTTCATCAGATTAAAGAGCTTCTTCAAGGCAAATGAAAACAGGATTGAAACAAAAAAACAACCCACTAACTGGGAAAAAATATTTGCAAGTCATAAATCTGACAAAGGCTTAATATCCTTAATATATAAAGAACTCTCACAACTCAACCACAAAACATCAAACAACCCAATCAAAAAATGGGCTGGAGACATGAACAGACATTTCTCCAAAGAAGATATACTGATGGCCAATAGGCACATGAAAAGATGCTCATCATCGCTGATCATCAGGGAAATGCAAATCAAAACTACACTAAGATATCACCTTACATCCGTTAGAATGACAAAAATATCTAAAACTAATAGCAACAAATGTTGGAGAGGTTGCGGAGAAAAAGGAACCCTCATACACTGCTGGTGGGAATGCAAACTGGTGCAGCCACTATGGAAAACAGTATGGAGATTCCTCAAAAAACTAAAAATAGAACTACCATACGATCCAGCCATCCCACTACTGGGTATTTATCCAAAGAGCCTGAAGTCAGCAATCCCAAAAGTCCTGTGCACCCCAATGTTTATTGCAGTACTGTTTACAATAGCCAAGACGTGGAAGCAACCTAAGTGCCCATCAACAGACGAATTGACAAAGAAAATGTGGTACATATATACGATGGAATACTACTCAGCTGCAAAACAGAACAAAATCATTCCATTTGCAATAACATGGATGGACCTTGAGAGAATTATGTTAAGTGAAATAAGCCAGCGAGAGAAAGATAATCTGTGTATGACTCCACTCATATGAGGAATTTAAAACTATGGACCAAGAACAGTTTAGTGGATACCAGGGGAAAGGTGGGGTGGGGGGGTGGGCACAAAGGGTGAAGTGGTGCACCTACAACATGACTGACAAACATTAATGTACAACTGAAATTTCACAAGATTGTAACCTATCAATAACTCAATAAAAAATAATAATGAAAAAAGATGCTGGTGCTGATTTGATAGTTCTGGAATGGGGCCCGAGGCTCTGCATTTCTAATAAGCTCCTGGGTGACACTAGATGTTGCTGGTTCACAGACCGCACTTGGTAGCAAGCAATAATTCTCAGCCTTGGCTGTGCACTAGAATCATTTGGGATGCTTATAAAACTCCAGTCTCTGGAGATGGGACCTGAGCATAAGCCTCTTAAAGCCCGAGATTCCAACGTGCAGCCGAGTTGAAAATCACTGCCTGGGAGAGACGTGAGTTGGTGGTTGAGAAGCAGCAAACGCTGAACTAGCCCCATCTCTGAGTGCCAGAAAGGAGCCCAGATGTCCATCTCTGAGGATGCGACTTCTACACACCCTGTATCTCTTGAACATATGCTCTGGTTCCATGAGGCATCTGCTTCTGTTTTTATCACCGTCAGCCCAGGTAGCCCAACACATCTCTGCTCCCTGCCATATGGAAGCAGTCATCAAGAATGGCGGTGGTAATGTTTCCTTTCCTCCGTCTACAAAACATCCAACTGGGACTGGAGGGGTCTACATAAGCAATCCAAAGTCTCATGGGTAGCTGGTTATTTCCCCATAATTCTGCATTCATATGGCCCCACACTGGCATTCTATGCACTAATATTTTTATACAAACATCCTTCATCTTCTTTTAAAGCAAGTGAATAAATGTTTCAAGCCATGGCATAAATCTACCTGCTTTTAAGGTTCCGCCTAGCCTGCAGCTTCATCATGTCTATTTTCTCAGCAGGAGAAAGCATCTCGGACATTCCAAAGGAACGGAGCCCAGAAGTACAGCTGTGAAAGCAGTTTGAGAACCTGAGATGCAATACCCAATACCCTGATCTCTTGAAGCAGGAACAAGTTTCTCCAAAATAATCAAATGTTTTTGTTGATCTGAAAGAGATGGTGCTATGGGAAATGGGAAGTGTAAGGCAATGCACCCATCTTTTAGGAGCTAATATTCTGACTATATAGAAACAAGGGCACCTATGAGGCTTATTTAGAGAGAGAAAGAGTTTAATTTGGGATGAGACAGAGAGCTCAACTGGTGAGAAATAATTAAAGTCTTGATTTTTTAGCACCTTAAATCCCCGGATGGACATACACTCATTAAGAACATAGTCTCTGACATCAGACAGATCGGAGACCAAAGCCTGGGGCTGCTACTTTGTACCTGTATAGATTTGGGCCACATCAGTTTTCAGCTCAGTGACTGAGGCAATGAGTCTGTCTGTCTGGGGAAGCAGTTGTAAGGATGAACCAAGGCAGGGCCTGACACAGAGAATGTGGTCAGCCCATGGGAGTCAATGGTATCCATTGTTAGGGAGTGAGAAATTAGTGAAAGCTTTAAAGCAGGGGAGTGCTGTGAGCAATATCAAGAAATTAGTTTTAAAAGACGGCAGTGGCAGCAGGATAAATGCTTGGGAGGAAGCTGTATCAGGGAGGAGGTGGTGAAGAAACAGGCAAGTCCAAAAGCCCAAGAGTGGAGTGTTGATGCCAGGACTGATAAAATCTGCAGAGCATGTGGGAGTGGAGACAGATGGAAGGATAACTCCTCACAGGGAGGAGAAGTCGAAGGTGATGTTGGGGTGCTAGTCCTGGAGGGCCATGAGAATGGGCTCTAAAGGCCTGAAAAGAGCTGGAACACACTCCACTTACCTTCTCAGTGCTGTGACCACAACAAACACAACCTAGAAGACGCTGGAGAAGTTTCCACGTCAGGCACTTCCTTGGGGCACGTCTGTGATACCCATGCTTCATCGTTTAGTCATAAATCACTGGCTACAAAAAGGTGTTTTGGCTTACAGGTCACACACCTCCAAGTGTTAGGTAAAACGTGAATAGTATGAGCTTTTCTCTTGCTCCTCTGCAGTAGAAAAGAGAATTTTAAAATATAAGAAAACAAACAGTAGTTCAAAATAAGCTATTGACCTGCCTAAAGGGCTAAGCTTCAAAAAATTAAAATGTTACCCATTTACTAGTCCTCTTGCAGAATAACCATTAAGCACCAACTTGAAGCTTTCCTCCACTCCTGAAATTCCCTGAGCTGATGGAACTTCAAAGACTGACCGTCTTTGGGGCTGGCTGGCCAAACGGGGAGGTCAAGCAGGGTACGGACTTATGTTTCTTCTCCCAGCACAACAATTATCTTTCCAAAAGTTCAATGGCATCTACATCGAGGAGAATGTGTCCTATTGTCAGTAGTTTTTTTTTCTACTTCTTTTTCCTGAAGTGCTCTGAGATCTCCAACACAAGGTGTAAAATACGAATGCTGTAAATTCTTGCCACTGTTCCTAAACTTCATATGATTAAGCTCCATTTTGGGCTTTTCTATCTTCTGTTACTAAAAACACATTATTGACTTTCCTATAATTTTTTCCTGAGGTTGCCCTATCATTTTCCATTTAATCAAAATACTTTCAGCATTTATGTTTTTCACTAATTCACAGATTTTTAATGATTTGTGGTTGCTTTTCTAGACAATAAAGTGGCAACAACTATTTTATGAGTAGAATCAAGTGAACATTATTATGACTCACTGTGTAAAATGTGTAAAAGGAGCAGGGGATTGTGGAAGGAAAATTTGCTTTTACTACTTCTTATTTGAAGACGTCACCGAAGTATAGATAGGAGAATGACTGATTACCAACAATAATTTACCAGGTGTGGAATATATGAAAAATAGATTAAGAACAAAGCAGTGAGGAACCTCCATGGCAGGAAAATCTTCAGTATCTACAGGATTACAAATTCACATTTCCCTTGAGAGAACCGTTCCCTCTAGGAAGGCATCTTATAGACATAATTGGAAGTGCTCGAAACGCACTGGCAAGTAACTAGAGTGTTGCCAACTCTGCGCTGGGCGATGCGCAGGCCACAGGAGAGCAGGAGAAATTGGTGTCTGTCAAGTGAGACGAGTTGGGGAGGTGGTTTGCAGTCGTGGCCCAGGAGGGAAGAGAAGAGTAGAGAGAGGAGGCTGATTGACTTCAAGCAGCTAAGAGGCAGTTAAGAGAAATCCAGGTTACTGCTGCACAGCACAAGAGGTCTGAACCAGGACTCTTGGGTAGAACCAACAGGGAAGCAATTTTAGCTCATCTCTTGTAATAAGCATTTCTTCCAATTTCTGTATTTGGTGCTCTGACAAGTGGGGCACTGGAGGGACTGCGCCTCCCGGGGCCAACTAACTCCTAGAGGGGGCAAACATTTGTGCTAACTATGCCTTTCGTGTGCAAGCCAGCCAATCCAGAGCCCACACCCCAACCCCCTCCTCTATGGGGTTCGCACACCCTGGACCACTATCCATCTGTCCTTTCACTGCAGGGCCAGGTACTGACAACCAGGGACGCACCTGTGCCCCAGAGCCCCCTGAAGTCATTCAAACTAGCCAACTCTAAGCCTGCTTACCCTGCAGTTCCTTCCAGTGGAAACCACAATAAAGATTCTTGCCCACATTCCCCCTCGCTCCCTCTGCCTCCTTACTGACCCTGGTGCTTCTCCATGTGGCCCTGCACGGTGTGCCATGCCTCCCGTTTCTAGGGATTGAGGAGTATAAGAACTTCTTCTTTCATGACAGTCGTTTCTGTCTGCGTGTCTTATCATACCTGATTAAAATAAGCCTCAGGTATATTTGAAAACATCCCTTAAAAAGAACTTTCAGATCACTAGAGCTCTTTGGCAATGAAACATGCCTCCATGGGTATAGCAGTTTTCTGTCCTGAAGACGAGTAGTCAGAAGCCATCAGTGCAGAAAATAAAGTTTGACAGGTTGTGTGTGTGCACACTGGGGAAAGGGGAGGAAGTTAGTGTCAGAGACAATGTCTAAGTTTCCTTTTGTGTGTATTGTTCTATATATTCAGGCACATCCAGTATAAGGACTAGGTCATGCTACTTATGTCTGTGCCTATGCACTTATATCCAGTTTTGTATGCTATGTTCTGGTTAGTGCCTAGCACATTAGTACTTTTAAAAGATTAGTCTAACAGATTCTGAATATCACGCTCTCCTGTCATGAGTAGCATATAGTGTGTCATTTCGTGACTGTTGCTAATCTCCCTTTATCTGGGATGCTTGCCTTCAAAAGCTGGCAGGCCTGGTGGAGTGGACAGCTCAGTGGGGAGGGGAGGCCAGCATTAACTAGGCAAGTTGACTTAACTAGCATTAAGTTAATTAGCATTCGGGGCTGGATTCTTCTCTCATCTGGAACTATTGTGAGGGGCTTCTTACTGTTGGTTACAAAAATCCCCTCCAAGATACAGGATGGGGGCTCTGAGTCAAAGCCAGTTGGAAAAGCCCAAGTACAAACAAGAGAAAAATGTGACCGGAGTTTGGGAGCCAGAGTAGGATTTGGTGGGAGTTTCAGAGCTGAGCCTTTGGAACCCAATAGGGAGGAGATCAGAACAAAAATAGGTTAGAAGCCAGATAAATACATTCCTATGCAATTTATGAAACAACCCTGGGGCTCCTTTGGCTGGCGGGTGTGTGGTTCCTGAGGGTGTCAGTTTCGTTCAAAGGGTCAATGAAGGCAAAGCGGACACCGTCTTAGGTGGGGCTCCCCCCAGCACATGTTCTGAGTGTGCAAGAGGCTAATTGGAGAGTGCTCTCAGGTTCAGCATCTGTACGGGTGCGAGGGAAGCAGGGCTGTGCAGAGGGAGAAGTCGAACTGCGATGTGGTTGCAACCAAGGCCTCAGCTGATCCTACAGACGCTCTGGGACTGGGGTGGCTGTTCAGAGCTGTCCTGAATCGGGGCAAGGAAGCTGGGCATTTGTACTTCCTTGATGGGTTTGAGCGACCTTGAGGAAGAGTGCATAACCTGGGGGAGGCAACTTTACCCCTGCCAAAGGCAGTTCCTGGGACCAACACTCAGGACAACTGGGGGAAGGAGCATCTCAGTCCTGGATGGGGCAGGCGCGTGGGGAGGGGCCTGGGTGACACGCCAGTATCCATCCAGCATCCCATGAAATAGAAAACTGACACAAACTGTTTTTGGAATTGTGGATTTTCAGCCAAAATGTTTCCTGTTATCTGAAAGCAATGCCAAAATATTAAGCTCTGCTGGGCCAGGAAATGGGATGGTTCAAACCTCTCAATGACAGGTTCTCATAGATCTCATGAAGGTCTGAAGAATCCACGTATGATTGGGACTCGTGGCCCCAGGAGATGACTGGTGACTCAGCTAAGCTGGGCAACACGGCCTCAGGAGGCCCCAGCCCTGCCCGGCTGGGAAGTGGTTCCAATTCACAGCACAAAAGCTGAAACACCCAGACTGGTCGCCGGAAACGTGTTCATCGGATACAGCTCATCCTTCCTGGGAATCTTTTGCACCACTTCCCAGATCCCTCACACTCAGAGTGTGGTGGTTTAAATCAAGACGGATGGAAGCAAGGTGAAATAACCAATTGGAGTTTCTCTGCTGCTTCCCTGCTTGCCTCCTGCCCCATCCTCCCAGCACACGTGCAGACAGACACACACAAGTACAGTACTGTTCTACCATACCCTTAATTTTACAGATCTCCTGCTGAAGTTTCTGACTAATGGTAAGTTATTTGTTCAGAAAGATTTTATGGCTCTCATAAAACGTCAATTACAGTTTTAAAATAACCTGTAGTTTTTCTGTAACATGATGCTGCCATCTTGGTTCCCAGAGGGTGTATTAAATTCAAGTAGCAATAACAAATCATTTAAGCAATAAATAAATAACCTGAGACGGAGCGTTGTTAAGAGTTAATAGTCTCCCATACACTCAATAGCGGGTGAGGCTGCACTCAATTAAAGTGCCCCGGGAGGAGGGCGGCGGGCCCGGCTGCACCCAATCGTTTTGTTGAAGGTATTCAACCCGCACACATTCATTTCCTTCTTTATGTTGTCTCTTTTCAGCAGAGAAGGCTCGCTGCAGTCCCCGGGTCCAGAGAACAATTACGGTACAGTCTCAGAGAGCAGAAAGAAAACGGGGGTCATAAATATGTTAAATGGGTGCGTGGGTTTAAGTGGCTTTGTAAACGAAACACGGAGGAAACCTCAGACTAATTAATGAATATGAAGCAGGAGGAAAACTGGAGGGTTTTGGGGGGACAGGCTTGTTGTGGGGTGAGGATGCGACATCTGTATAATTACTTTTCTCCAGGGAGGTACAGTTATATATTTTAGAGATCTTTTATTCAAGGTCCCAAGTTGTCTTGATGAAGAAGATCAGAGGCAGGAGAAAAAAATAAAGATAAGTCCTCTTTAAATTGTAGTTTCTCTAATCAGGTTATAAAATTGACATGAAAGAATGACTTTACAGATTTTGAAAAAGTGTTTTCCTTGCATTTTGAGAAACATCATGCTGTCTATAAAAAAAGGATGCATTACATACTTTTCATACGGAAGAATAGCAGCTTACTCAAATAGATGGACTCTTTCTTAGTAAATGTCCTTAGTGATGGGGTTCGTTAAATTCTATTTGAGTCAAAGGAAAGATTAAGATTTTATGATGTGGCATTTCCATATGTTCTAAAATATTTTAGTTTTTCTGTTTGGAGAATTTACCTCTTTTCCTTTTGCTCTTCACATTTTCTTTTTTTCACTTTATTAGCACAAATATCTTATCTCTGGGGGAGGTTCAAGGCTGCCTGCATGTCTCATATGCCCCAGTCTGAACCCACAAATGACTTGCTGAGCTTGCTATGTGAGGCAAACCAGTGCTGGCACTCCGAATATGTCCCTGAACCTGGAGGCTGCTCACACTGTCAGAGGCAGCAGGATCGAGGACCAGACAGAGGCCACAGCAGAAATGCAAATAGACAAAGGGGTAAAGGAGAGAAGAAAGAAGGGGAGAGAAAGGGAGAGGAAAGAGAGAGAGAGAGGGAGAGAGGAAGAGGGGGGAGAGAGAGAGAGTTAGAGAGAGATGTGACAGAGAGATTGAGAGACTCAGAGGGGGATGGGAAAGGTAGACAGACACAAATAAAGTCACAGAGGGACACCAAGATAGCAAGAGGACAAAACAAACAAAAGCAATAGAAAGTGGCTGGCCCAGACTTCCTTGTTTAACTGACTGAATGGCTGAGCTCTGAGCAATGGATTAAATTGAAGAGTTGATCTAATTCAGTTGTTAAGATACTAAAATGGGCAGACTAACCTCTGTTTGGGGGCTGTTTCAGGGGTCTTCATTGCAACTATGAAAAAAACTCCTTGCTAAATCCTGTCCATATTGACTCAACCAATTCATTTTATTTTTATTGCATTTAAAGCTGCAGAATCACCAAATTATAATCCTTAAGTGTACTTCATAAGTGACATTTATTTTTCAACAAGTTTTATTAAACATCTACTATAGAAATGGCAGAGGATTAAGGTTTTGTGCAAAGAATGCAAAAATGTCTAAGAAACTATAATTGTCCTTAAACATTAAGGAAATGGATTTTCAGGGTGACATGATAAACACATGTCAAACAAAATTATATAAAGACAAGAAAGGAATAGCACAAGAAACAACAGGAGAAATTTTCACAGGAGAAAATCAATGAATTGCTCTAACGAGGGATGCGGATTATAAATGTTTTGAGATCGGAAAAGACAGGAGTTACTGGGAGTTAGTGTAACATTTGATAGTTCTATGAAGATGGACGACTTGCTCTGGGTCTTCAAAGCCCTCTGCTCCCCAACTAGGTGGGGAGGAGAAGAAAAGGCCACTGGGAGACGTTCAATTGTATATTATCCATTTTTCATTTGTTTTATTGATAAGGAACAATGAAAAACGTAAATGTAGTCATATGATGTGATGTGTATTTTTTTCCTCAAATTTTGACTTTTTATAACACAAATTCAAAGAAAAGTTACCTACCCAATCTTACGGCCACTAATGACATCATTCTATGGAACAATCTGGTGTTGCAAACAGCTGTGAGCAAAAACTGATAGTAACCCAGAACACCTTTCCCTTTTGTCATCATCTACACAAACTGTCGAAATCCCACCTTCTCTGTGAAGCAGTTCTTACTACGTGAGGTGGAACACGTCCTTCTCCTCTGAACGCCCTGTGGCTCACAGACCATGATTTGAAAGCTCAAACGTGTCTTGAACAGAGAAGGGAGGCAGGTCAGTGGCGTCTAGGGCTGAGGGTGGGAGCAGAGAATGACTATAAATAGACTCAAGGGGACTTCTGAGGGGCTGGAAACACTCTAAAAAGTTAGATTATCGTAATGGTTGTGCATCTCAAAAACTTTACTAAAATTATCGAATTAATTGTATACTTATTATGGGTGAATTCTTTTGATACATACATTACATCTCAATAAAGCAGGTTTTTAACAAAGAGTGTTACCAGGCCAGGCTGGTAATGTAAGGCAGGTGCAGGTTATATTTTTTGATGCAGACACACTCTTTTTGAACAGTAAATGTTTAAGAATATCCTTCTTCAACCCCACAAAGAGATAGCTTCCTCCATATTTTATGAAACACAAGATTTTCTTGTTTTTCATTTCCTAATTTTGATAGCTATGAGTATAAAGAAATTGTTTCTTAAATAAGAGGAAAAAGTATTGTGATCACATGACAAATGGCAGTCAATGATTCCCTACACCGTGGGGAGTGCTGGAGCCTGTGGCGGACAGGAGAAGCATGCCCACCTCAAGGGGCGAGCCACCGCACAGCTCCATCGGTTTTCACCGTGGGAGAAGGCCAGCCCAGTGTTGCCAGATTTTCTATTTGTCAAAGAGAAGTTTGGAGTAAAATCTTCCAATTTTTAAACTGTCGGTTCAAACTTTTAAAACAAATACTGTGTGGTCCAAACAAAATGAGATCAATTCGGTAGATGGGCTGAGAGTTTGCAGCCCCTGCTTTATGGTCAGAACCTTACAATTCAGCACCTAATTGTGGGTTTCCCAGTTTTGTTCACTGTTGTTTTATGGGAGTTAGTCTGACTCCCCTGCTCTTTATAGTTCTTGGAGCTGGGACTTGGAATAAGGGGTTGGGTAAATACACAAATGTTTCACAAATATATATGATAAGTATATATGTGTATGTGCGTGTATGCGACTGGTTTCCATGTAGTATCTACCTTCGCGACCAATATATATTATAAACGTATGGTCAATATTGTTGATTTCATTAGTATAGTCAAGTATCATTGAAATCAACTTCTCCTCGAAGGCTAGCTCAAAGATACATACTACTACTCTCATCTAGTAGGACAGAGCCTGGACTCCAACCCAAGTCTAACTCAATGTTACTCAAAGTGATAAATAATGACTCGTCAGATTTTCCTTGGAGAGATCTAGTCCATAAAGAAGTAAAAATAAGATTGTTTCTTATACTGAGCCATCATATTATTCCTCACATGTGGCAGAGAGTATATGGATTCTTACCAAATATTATTCCTTCTTGCTAGGCACACATAAAGAGTTCATTTCCTGGTCTCCTTTGAGGTTAGTTTGAGGCCATTTGATTGCCTTGTAGGTAACAGAATGTGAGCAGATGTTACGCACACTATTCCAGGACTGGCTGTAGACATCCCTGCATGAACCCTGTATTCCCATGCTACAGCATTTGTGAAGGCCCCGTGTTGAGGATGGAGTTGTCATAAGATGGAAGGAGCCTGGGTCTCTGAGTCACAGCTTGGAGGAGAAACACACAGGAGAGCCATCTGACCTGCATCAGACTGGAACATGAGTGAGAAATACATATTTGTGTTAAGCCACCGAGATTTGAGGGTTGTTTGTTACAGCAATCAGCATTACTTATCCTAACTAAGACGTACAACTTGCCTTTTCAGAGACAGTCTAGAAAATAATTGATTACTCAGGTAGGTGGTTCAGATTGTTCTGATGTAATTAGTAACAACAGACTACTAAATAATCATATACTTTTTGTAGTTAACAAAGCTCCTTAATACACTATTTTATTTAATGCTGGCAATGCAACCCTGTGAGGGTACCGAACGGGGTTATGACCATTGGTACAAATTAGGAAGCAGAGGTGAAGAAAGGTAAATGGAGGGAGTTGGGATTGAAACTGGAGTATTTTGCACCCTCATTTAGGCCCCTATTCATCTACCACTGTTCATGTGCAGCAGGAAATCCTCAAAGAGGTGAAAGGATGCTTATTTTAAGTTATCTGATTATTTTCTCACATGCATATTTCAACTTATTTACTCGATATTCACGCCCAGCCTTGAGCACGGCCTGGGTTCTTGTGCTAATGTTAATTATTATCCCTTCAGTTGTAAAGAGAGGCAGGTTGCGCAACTCCATCTGCTCTGTGTTATGATCAACGACGCCTACAGAAACTTGGATTGTACAGTGCAGTGTATCTCCTGGGAAAGTGGAGAATTGCTCAGAATTTGTCGTCCTAAGTACAACTAACCAAGTTGTGTTATAACTTCTTTTTCAATTGCTGTTGTACAAACTGACAAAAAATTTTCTTTAAGGTAAAAATTAAAAACATTCCGTGAATGTGATGCACTAAAAATAATTTAAGGGGCCGGCCTGGTGGTGCAGCAGTTAAGTTAGCGCTTTCCACTTCTGTTGCTCGGGTGCGGACATGGCACCGCTTGGCAAGCCATGCTGTGGTAGGCATCCTACATATAGAGGAAGATGGGTTACATATGGAGGAAGAAGAGGTTAGCTCAGGACTAATCTTCCTCAAAAAAAAAAAATTTAAAACACCTTCAAAACCATGTTTCGCCAAAGACAACAAATGAAATATCAGAAATGAAGGAGCTCAGGGAATTTCCAAACTTTTGTCCTCAAAGATCCTGCTCAATTCTACCTCTCTGGTCAAGATTTCCTTGCTCCTCTCAGTCTGCAATAATGCATTTCAAATCCACTATGACTGGATTGTTTCACCGTGGCCCTAAGCACAGCCTACGGTGTTGTGCATCCCAGTCGTTCTCAACAGGGGGTAATTTTGTCCCCCAGGGAACATTTGGTAATGTCTGGTGCCCAAGACCAGCTTCATGAACGTGCAACATATGCATCTTCTCACAGTGCTGCATGTTCAGAAGGGCCCCATGCCTAGTTTCATGCGCTGCTGTCATCCTTTACAACTCCTAATAATTTTATCTTTGAACTTGTATTCTGTCAGTGAGGTCTGGTGGGACAATGGAGCATGCGTGAGAGCAGAGGAGGTGGGCCTCATACGGGTGGTCGCCTTTCCTAGCCACCTCATCGGCATACAGTACTCACCATGCCCCATGAGCACAGAATTCTGGTGGGCCTGCCATGAGGGGGAGTTCCACAAGTCAAGCCTGTTTCACCTGTGACTGAGGAAGCAGGGGCATGTGTAGCCCCAACAGGCCACACTTTCTGTTTGAACCAGAACTTTCTGTGAGTGCGGAAAGAAGACAACGGCATTCTAAGCAACAGAAATAACCAAGGAACCCTACCATATTCTTTCCTACTCATGTCACTTCCCTGTATTAGCCCACCACTCCCCCTGCAAATGCTGATGTAGGAGAGGGAAATAGAGAACAATCCAGAAGTTCTTCTCCGTGCAGTCCTTCCTACTCAGCAATGAGCTGAAGGCAGAGAGTACGGGTGGAAAGAGCACCTATTTTGTGCAGTATATTCACTTTTCTAGCAGGAATAAAATTTGAGTTGTGTAATTTTGGTGATTCTGCATATAATATAAATGATCTTATATTTGCCTTAAAACTGGTATTCTGCAATATAAAAATAAACAGTAAAATTCGTGCTAACAATTTATAGTTTTTATTTTCCTTGTTAGAATGATATTAAATAGGAAACCTAAAAAAACACCATGGCAAGCCGAGAGAGGGAGACTGTGGAAGAAAAGAAAGAACTAAATATATGTTAGTAGCTTTAATGTCACATTTCCCCTGCTTTTTGAATAAGGGACCCACATTTTCATTTTATGCAAATTATGTAGCTGACCCTAATGGAAACAATTCTGATCTTCGCAACTGGTCCGGGGATGGGGGGTGCTACTGTTACCTGGTGGGTGGAGGCCAGGGATGCAGCTAAACATCCTGCAAAGCACAGGACGACCCCCGCAGCGGAGGATCATCCGGCCCCAAACGTCAGTGGTGCTGAGGCTGATAAACCCTGTGGCACTGGGTCCATTTACAACTTCTCCAACTAGATGTCAAATCACTTTAGATCACGGGCATCCCTCTCTTTCTAACTCATAGTACACTTCCTGGCACAAGTGGTGGAATTTAATAAAAAGTGATCGATAAATACTCGTTCTGTTAAAAAGGAAAAAAGACAACTTTCAATATTCTTTGTTTCTGGCTGTCATGATCCTCATTACACAGACTTCTTAGAAACTTTTACAACTGGCAAGCAGCTTGCAGGGATCAAGTCAGTGGCAGAATCGGAAACAGTAGTTTAGTCTCTGACCTTCATTACGCCATAGATTTATTATTTCTTTCAGAATTGATGTGTAGCTGGAAAGGCATAATTCAGAATTGAAATTTTGCCACTAAGCTTAGGAGATAGGAACGAAGGAAAGGAAATATTAATGGAGTTTCTGTCTTACAGCAGTGATATTGGGGACTTTAATCATTTGTTATAAACGGTTATCATCCTCCCATTTCACAGGGGAGCAAATTGAGGCTGAGATTAAGTAACTTGTCCAAATTCATGTATCTAAAGAATGTCAACTGGGCCAAAAATCAAACTCAGGTCTGCATGACCGACACGTGTGACACACGATTAGTCCTCCCTGTGGCCATACTTCCCCACTAAGTGCCAGAATGTGAACCCAAAGTGGAATTCTATTCCCACTTCCCATTTGTGAAGGCCCCTTTGACGGAGGACCACATCCGGGTCTAAACCAGGACACCTTTGAGAGCAAAAGAGAGGCTGCTATTCGATATAAGGGACGACAGGTGTTAACTACCACTGGCCCTGAGACACAGGGTCGTTGCCGGTCAGCCTCCTGCTGGGGGAATCCCCTGGGGGGAGGCCCATGCAGCAGAAGGGAGGTGTCTGGTCAGCACCTGCTTCCCCACGGTGACCACGGACATGTCCATTACATTTGTTGGCCAGAAGGAAGTAAAAATGGAAAATGAATCGGGAAGTAAAAGGCACGTGAGGCGTTTTACAGTCCGTCATAAAATGAGTACTGGTACCACGTGTTTTGCTCCAGAAGTCTCAGTCAAAAATAGTTCAGGAGCAGGCCGGGTATCACAGAACACACCCATCATAACGGCTCTCAGATGCAGCACTAATCGTCCAAAGGAGAGCTCCTCATTGGAGACCTGCACCAGATTCTTCTCATCTGGTAGCATCTCTTTGGCCGTGCACCTGTGCCTGCCCCTGAATGAGTGCCAAGGGGAGGATTCTGGTTTAAACAGCCTGTGGACCAGATGAGGGTGACGTTCTGGGTTTGTGCCATTTACATGATGTGGTGGCTAACGAAACGGACTAAAATCAAAAGAACCATGGCTCTTTCTCTCAAAAGACTTACTTCTTCTCTTCCTCTTCTCCTCTTCCTCCTGTTAGCCAGCACCTACTAATAAAACAGATGCAAGTTAGATATACATGACTGGAAGAAATTGGAGGAAAGAGAGCTGCACGACTCTAGTGCGACCGAAGGTTCAAATCCGGGGCAGGAATCCACCCCACACCGTTCGTTCCTTTGACCACCCCCTGCCCTCAAAATTCTGCTGGGCACCAGCCAGAATCCAGAGGTATGAAGCTAAATTTGATGGGAGCCACAGCGATTTGTTCCCATTCACAAAGACCCAAGACCACAAAGAGTAGGAAGTTGGGATATAGGCCACGGCGCCTTAATTTGGACTGTTTTCATACACCGGGTCAACAACGCTCAGATGGCTGGATCTGCGGTTTCACGCGTGACAGCCGCCTCGTCCGCGGCTGCCTCCTTCCGGGGCTGGGGAGGCAGTGGGTCGGAGACCCGCACTTTTGTCTAAGATTACACAGACCCTTCAGTTCCAGTTTGCTCGCTTCTGGAATCCTGCCAAGACTCACACTAAGAAAATGACGGCATTTAATTAGGGGGAACACCTTGCTTTACATGAAAGAGAGGAGTGAAATGGGAAAAATTAATTCATTGCTATGTAATAGGTGTAAAACACTTTAAATATGCAGAGGTTGCCATTTGGTTAAAAAAAAAGAAAAAGCAAGCCGGCTGCTTCTGGGCGCGCCTTGGAGCCCTCGCCAGCGTGCGCGCGCCTGGCAGCAGCGAAGGCAGCATGGGAGCGAGAAAGCCCCGCAGTAACCCTCTGAGCTTTGCCCTGTTAAAAATGTCAGACTGATAAATCACGTTTTTAATGACCGAGGAGCGGGGAGATCAATAAGTTTGGGGAAGCCGGCCATAGAAATCTCATATGGTGCCACTTAACGACGCTCGCTGAGGGGCACGTTTCCCAGCCTCTCGGTTCGAGGTTCCGATCCAAGTTAGAACCCTGAGGCGGCCCTGACTCCGAGGCCGGAGACCTTGGCTTCAACCCTCCCGGTTTCAGGCGCTGTTTGGTCTTTCGGGTTGGGCATAATTTTAAAAATAAATAGCCCCTATATCTTTCAAGTTTCCTTCTATTTTCAGAATCTTCAAAATGTAAAAAGAACAAAAGAATTTTTTTGTCGGTTCTATTAGCAAGAGTTTTTAAAAAGCATTCTTAAATTTGGCAATTATTTAGTACGTTGAAGTGAAATTAAAGGAAAGGGTGAAATTCGCTGCCGAGGCCCGGGGCGCAGGCCTGGGCCAACACTCTAGGCTCCAGCGAGGGCGCCGCGGGGCGCGGGGAAACCGGATCCCCAAGGAAGGAATCCTGGGCTCGGAATTCTTCTTAGTGGCTTTTTCTTTCCTTCTCCTCCCACCTCCCTACCCTGAGTTATATTTGCATTCACACACATTCTCATTGGGGGAAAAAACCAAACCCAAATCCCACATCTTTCGTAAGTTATTCATTTTGGTAAAAGTTCGAAATTGCCTTATTTAATGAGTTTCTCTTCCCAAGTACAAAAGATATAAATAAGGTGCAGCGAGGGGCCGTAAAGGAAGCTCTTTTGAGGTCTGGGGGAAACTGTTTAGCGGGGATTGAAGACCACTTCTGATGCTCACTCTAAAAGAAATATTTTAGGCAAACCATAAAAGTGGGCTTGACCCTTCCATGGGCCCATCATAAATCAATTGTTAAAGCAGGGGTGAAAACTGGGGAGGAGGTCAGAGGTGGGAGAGAGGTCACAGAGAAAGGACAGTGTGAGAACCGGGAGCAAGAGCTGAGGGCAGGGGCCGTCCTCCGGATGGGCAGCATGTTAGCGCGGCATCAGGGCCCTGTAACGGTCCGCTGATGAAATCGCAGCCCTGTGAAGGAGGCTCGGAGCAGCGCTGAAGACCCAGGGCGGTTTTAGTGACAAGGTCTCTGTCCGGCAAAAGGTAGATTGAAACTCCGTTGAAAGTAGGTATCAAGCCACCCTGTCTTTGAGTCTCAGGAAAGTTCCTCCGAACAGGCTTATAACCTCGGATTTCTGTTTATCGGATTTCTATTTGAGGATAGGTCTTACCATAGGCAGATGGTAATCAGACATAAACACCTCATGCATGCTCTCTCAGAGTATGTCATTTGTGCCATATTCTGAGAAAGACAGCCTTTAACTTTATGCCGAGTTGATCTTATACTCACAAGGAAAGCTTTGTGATATCGCTTTCATTAAGAGAAAAGAATATCAAATAATGAGTGAGTTTGTTGACTAACCTAAAAAAAAATTGCTTTTGTAGAAAATTTGGTACCAAATGTAGAGTTTGGATGATCTATATATCGAATCATTTGTTTCCATGGGGTGGAATCAAGCTTGAAGCCTAGACAATTAAAGTGATTCACATTTAAATGAAAGGTGGCTTGATTGATTTGTAACGACACAATTTATTTGGTAATAATGACATTCCTTGAGCTTGGCCAGGAAAACAAAGGTTGATTTATTTCCTAATAACAAAGACAAATGGCCCTTCTGCTCCAGCCTCTTCCTCATTCTCACTGGCTCAGGGCCAGGTTGCAAGTGGGCTCTGGTCTGTTCTCCCTCCTGCCAGAAGAGAATTCTAGACAGGGTCTTTCAGAAACACGTACCACAATGGTCCCGACAATGGAAACTGGACAGTTGTACACCTGAAAGCTTTAAAGAGCCACATGCTACTTTTTCTACTTGCAATTTTACAACTTGGTATTTAAAACAAAAGGTCAAGCCAGAAAAATTATACACTTCATGCAAAGTACCTTCACATTGGCATTTGTAAAGATAGAGCTCTGGTTAGCATGTGTTTTTGAGACAAATCTTAGGGGACTGAGATAAAAAGGGTAAATATCTTGATGGCATCATTATTATAATGACGTTGTTCATTTATTTGAGAATATTATCCTTAAAAAGTGGTCCAATGTTTTATACAGATGGTTCACTTTAAATAAGATTTTAAAAATAAAAATATAAGTGGAACAAGTGGGGCATCCACCTAAGCTTAATAAAGAGTAACGAAAAATAATGTAAAGGCAAACATTGATAAAATAATCAATTTTTAGCAAATATGTGATTTCTGTTTTATGAGATAAAAATCGCAGAATTAAGCTTATAAAAAGTTTCCTATTTTATCTTATTTTTTAATTGAGATATAACTGACAAAAACATGATATCAATTTCAAGTGTACAGCATAAAATGATTCAATATTTGAGTATATTGTAAAATGAGTGCCACAATAAGTTTAATTAACATCTGTCATCATATGTAGATTTTTTCTTATGATGCTCGCTTTTAAGATCCACTCTCTTAGCAACGTTCAAATATACAACACAGTGTTATTAACTACCGTCACCACACTGTACATCACTTCCCCGGGACTTACTTGTTTTATAACCGGAAGTTGGTACCTTTTGACCCCCTTCACCCATTTCACCCACCCTCCAACCCCCCATTTAAATGAATATGTTATAAATGTTCAGAGAAAAGCAGAGCCAGGATACTTGGGACTTTAGGCAACAGTCCTGAGTGACTGCCAGACTCTGCTGGGGCCCGCTGTGCAGAGCAGGCCTCACGGCATGATGGAGACCCTGGCCGGGGAAGAGAGGTCAGGTCAGCTGGAGTGATGTAACAGCACGATTTCTCGAAGACCTTTTTCTTGAGGAGGAAAAATGTGGTAATATGAAAATTAAAGAAGAGTGTGCAACGTCGTCTTTATTCCCTTCTGAAAACAGAAGACTTTCCCATCTTGACCCTGACGGGAAGCTGGGCACTGCTGCAGGGAGCCGCATCAAAAGCTGATAGAAGAGCCAAGGAAGCAAACGGCTCTTTGCTTCCCAACGCAGCTTCCCTTCGTTCAACAGACAGTCCCTACTGTGTGCCCAGCACGGGTCTGCAGCTTAGAGCAGAGCAGTGGGAATGTCACTCATTCAACAGACAGTCCCTACTGTGTGCCCAGTGTGGCTCTGAAGCTCATAGCAGTGGGGAAGCCACTCATTCGACAGATAGTCCCTACTGTGTGCCCAGCACGACTCTGTAGCTTATAGCAGTGGGGAAGTCACTCATTCAACAGACAGTCCCTACTGTGTGCCCAGTGTGGCTCTGCAGCTTAGAGCAGTGGGGAAGTCACTCATTCAACAGACAGTCCCTACTGTGTGCCCAGCACAACTCTGTAGCTTAGAGCAGTGGGGAAGTCACTCATTCGACAGACGGTCCCTACTGTGTGCCTACCACGGCTCTGCAGTTTATAGCAGAGCAGTGAGGAAGGCTGGCTATGCCTTTCCCTCCTAGAGCTTCCATTCTAATGGAAAGGTCGGGGCGGGGGGGGGGGGGGCCGATGATTGAAAGGTAAGAAGCCAAAAGCACGCTTCCTGACAGTGGTAGGTGCTAGGTGGGCCTTAGAGTGGACAGTGTGACAGAGCAGGGAGAGGGCCGGCTCAGAAGCCTGTGGTCACAGAGGGTCTGCGAGGGACGTTCCCAGGGGTGCTGCAGAGGGCTACCTGCTACTCAGTGCAAGCACGTGAAACACTTTTTTAAGTCAAATGATCAGAAAGGTTCAGGGTATGATGAACAGACATCTGCATACCTGAAATTCACAATCAATAAACGCTAACATATTGTCATTTGGGCTTCACTTTATTTTAAATGAAAGAAATGAGAATATTACAGCTGAAGTCTTCTCTCTCTCTCCTTTTCTTTGGCCTCTCTACTCCCTTCCCTTCCCTTTGTCCCTCCCTCGTGGCTGGAGGCACTCACGGTCAGGACATTGGTGTGTTGTTCTTCCCGTCCACGTGTTCTGCTTTTACGACATGAATCTTGCCCTAGAAGAGCATCGTTTTCTGTTTTTTAGATGCATGCAAATTGCATCATTCAGGATGTAAGATTCTGTTCTTTGCTTTTTTGTTCATCACTGTCCTGAGAGTTATCCAAGGCAATATTTATGGATCTAATTCATTCATTCTGGTGGCCATGCGGTATTCTATCATATTTCATAATTTAGTCACCCGATGCTACATTAACGGACATTTGGATTTTTGACAGATTTTACTGTCACATACTGTGCTTCACTAAACATTTTTATACCACGTCCCCTTGCACGCAGATGCAAGAGTTTCTTTAAGAACTATACCCAGAAGTAGAATTGCAAGACAGAGGTTGGGGGAGGGTGTGCACTGAGCGTCCCAGGAATTGCCAAATTGCTCTCAGAGTGGTCGTCCGCATCTGTAGTCACATCAGGAGAGCACAGCTCCTCCTTCACCCCTTCTCGCCAGCATCTGGTTTTGTAGACCTTATTGTTACTGAGTGACATCTCCTTTTTCACATTGGCACACAAAATAATACTATTTCTCTGATTACTAATGAGGTTAAATAATTTTTCATGTTTACTGACCATTTGGTTTTCCTATTTTATGAACTCCATGCTTCTATCCTGTTTTGGATTTTCTATCAGGTTTTTACATTTTTCCTTATTGATTTGTGGTAGCTATTTATAGTTTCTAGATTCTAATATATATACACATACATATATACATACGTATATATCAGTATATATCTGATATATACACTAAGATATGTATGTATTCAGTAAGCTGGGCAACCACCAAACTAATATACATTCATTATTAATATACATAATGCATGTATATTATGTATTAATATACACAATATTAATTAATATACATAATGCATATGCATATTATGTATATTAATTAATGTTTATTATGTAATTAATTGATGTGATTATGTATATTTATATTAATATACATAATATACATAACATTCATTAACAAAACTAACAGCATTAATTCACATACAGAGATAACTGGTTGGAAAATATAATGATAGCCTCGTTTGCAAAGCAGCATAAACATACAAAATACTTAACAATAACTTTATTGAGAAATATAAAGAAATTTTAGGAGATCTTGTGGAGATGATGGAATAAGCAGACTCTGAACTCATCTCCTCCCACGAACACAACCAGGTTACAGCTATTTTTGGAAAAATTACCCTCGATAGAAAACTGGAAACTGGATAAAAAGAACCCCCACAACAAGGGAAAGTCCTGACTAAAGCAGAAGGGGGAGAAATTCCTACTGGAGACAAAAACGTCACCTTCAGGAGCAGCAGAGTTTTTCAGCTGGCCAGGCGGTAGCCACCCTAAGGTGTGCAGCCCTCCCTGGAGGAGTGAGGTCAGGAGCAGGGGCTGATACTGCTATAAGCATCCTTCAGACTCAGCACAACTGAGACGAGGGTCTTACTAAATCTGGCTCCACTGGCTATTAACTGCAGTGGGGAATACCCCAGAAAAGCTATTGGACAGAAGCTGAAAAGATCTGGGTCTTAAAGGGCCCACACACAAACTCACCTGTCTCAGCAACCTAAAATCACTGGAGAGAAGGCTGACAGTCCTTTGGTGAAAAGAGACTCACCTGGTGGGCTCTGGGGGCATCTTGGTGAGAGGAGGGACCTCTCTGGAGACTGAGACATTGGTGGGGGGTCATTGGTCTGACCTGGTCCAGGCATGCTGACACAGACCCTGGCAGATGCCATTGAGGTTCTTCCCCTGGCCTGTTAGTCCAGGGGGCTGCTACATCCACTAAAGTGAAGATTTAATCCAGTTCAGTGAGGGCAGGCAGCCTTCCCTAGGGACCCACCTGGCCCAACAGCAAGCCCTCAGGCTACTTGTCAGCCTGCATTGACTGGGTGCCTTGATCCTCTACAGGCAGGTGAGTGTGTCCACCTTTGTGGGGTAGAGCCTGTGTGAGGACCAGGTGAACTGTGGCAGGCATTGATGGAGAGGTGGGGCCCTCTGCAGTGGGGTGCTGGGGTACACTCCAAAGGGTTGGGAAGTGTGCATGGACCAGGACTGTGTTGACAGTGTGTGTGGTCCTGGGGGTGGGGGTGAGCTTATCAACAGCAGAAGACCTGTGCTTCACAAATACTCATAAAAAGGATCAGCCCCACCTTCCAAAGCCTGAAACAGTTGAGTGCTCCAGTGCCTAGGGCCAGCCCCACTCAGCTGCACCCCTGAGAGAACTGACAACAGCCTTGTAGGCCTGAGGCCTATTGCAACTGTAAGCCCCTGGGTCTAGCAACCAGCTACACTGGGTACCTACCCAATTAACAGGAAAACTGCAACCAGACTGTGCTGTTAGACCTTGTACCCAACGGTGCTGAGGCTCCCCAAAATGGATTTACAATCAGCTGGCCAGGGAAGGAAAGACTAGACTCCCTGGGTACCTGCATTAAGAGCAACCCTGCCACAGCAGAAGGACACAAGTAGCCCACAAAGGGGTCACTCCTGGATCGTTTGGACTGGTGATGAGAGGGAAGCGCACTGCTGGGCCTCAAAAAACATCTCTTACATAAGGCCACTTCTCCAAGATCAGGAGACATAGCTGACTCACCTAATACATAGATATAAGCACAGAGAAAGAAGCATAATGAGGAGACAAAGGAATACCTTCCAAGCAAGGGAACAGGACAAAACCCAGAAAAAGGACTAAATGAAACAGAAATAAGCAACGTACCTGACAAAGAGTTCAAACAAAATCTCATAAGGATGCTCACAGATATTAGGAGAAGACTGGATGAACACAGTGAGCTCATAAACAAAGAACTGGAAAACATAAAAAATAACCAATCAGAAATGAAGAATACAATCCTGGAAATGAAAAATTCACTAGAGGGACTCAATAGCAGACTAGAGGATACAGAAGAATGGATCAGCAAGCTAGATGAAAGACTAGAGGAAATCACCCAAGCAGAACAGAAAAAAAGGAAAAGAATTAGACAGAATAAGAACAGTCTAAGGAAACTCTGGGACAATATCAAGCACACTAACATTCGTATTATAGGCATCCCAGAAGGAGAAGAGAGAGGCAAAGGGGCAGAAAATTTATTTGAAGAAATAATAGATGAAAAATTTCCTAATCTAAGGAAGGAAACAGACATTTAAGTACAAGAATCACAGCAAGCTCTAAACAAGATAAGCCCAAAGAGGGCTACACCAAGACACATTATAATAAAAATGTCCAAAATTAAAGATAAAGAGAGAATCCCAAAAGCGGCAAAAGAAAAGCAACAAGTGACATACAAAGGAAAGCCCATAAGGCTATCAGCAGACTTCTCAGCCGAAACCCTAGAGGTGAGAAGAGAATGGCATGACATATTTAAAGTGCTAAAAGGAAGAAACCTATAGCCAAGAATAGTCTATCCATCAAGGTTGTCATTCAGATTGGAAGGAGAGATAAAGAGCTTTCCAGATAAGCAAAAATTAAAGGAGCTTATCACGAAGAAACCAGTTCTACAAGAAATGCTAAAGGGATTTATTTAAGAGGGAAAGGAATGACTACAAATAGGGATAAAAAATTATCAAAAAAACCCTCCCCCCACAAAATCAGGCAATAAAATCACTGGTATATGTAAAAATATAGTAAAGGTAGCAGATCAACCACCTGTGTAGATAATATGACGGTTAAAAGACAAAAGTACTAAAATTATCTATTTCAATGATAAGAGAGTAATGGATAGACACAGACAAAACAAGAGATTACATATGATTTGAAAAACATAAAATGTGGGAGAAGGAGAGTGAAAAAGTAGAGCTTTTAGAAAGCGGTCAAGCTAAAGAGTCTATCAACTCCATATAGACTGTCATATACATAGAATATTATATAGGTTCCTCATGGTAATAACAAATCAGAAACCTATAATAAGAAAGCAAATAAGTAAGACAAAAGAAATCAAACATATTACTAAATAAAGCCATCAAACCACAAGGGAAGAGAACAAGAGAAAAAGAAAGGAACAGAGAAGAACTACTAAAACACCCAGAAAAAAAGTAACAAAATTGCAATAAGTACATATTTATCAATAGCTACTTTACATTTCAATGGACTAAATGCTCCGATAAAAGGCATAGGGTGGCCAGTTGGATAAAGGAACAAGACCCATATATATATAGTGCATACAAGAGACATACTGCAGACCTAAAGACACTCACAAACTGAAAGTGAAAGGATGGGAAAATATATTCCATGCAAATGGCAAAGAAAAGAAAGCGGGGATAGCAATACCTATATCAGACAAAATAGACTTTGAAATAAAAACTGTAACAAGAGACAAAGAAGGGCACTACATAATGGTAAAGGGAACAATCCAACAAGAAGATATAACACCTATAAATATCTATGCACCCAACATAGGAGCACCTAAATATATAAAGCAATTATTAACAGACATAAAAGGAGAAATAGACAGTAACACAATAATAGTAGGGAACTTTAACACTCCACTTACACCAATGGATAGATCATCCAAACAGAAGATCAATAAGGAAACACTGGCCTTAAATGACACATTTGACCAGATGGACTTAGTGGATACATATAGAACATTCCATCCAAAAACCACAGAATATACATTCTGTTCAAATGCACATTGAACATGCTTCAGGACTGATCACATATTAGGCCACAAAACAAGTCTCAATAAATTTAAGAAGATCAAAATAATAGCATACATCTTTTCTGACCACAAAGCTATGAAACTAGAAATCAACTACAGGAAGAAAACCAGAAAAGCCACAAAAATGTGGAGATTAAACACAATGCTTATGAACAACGATTGGGTCAATGAAGAAATCAAAGGAGAAATTAAAAAATTCCTGGAGACAAATGAAAATGAGAATACGACATGCCAAAATATGTGGGATACAGCAAAAGCGGTTCTAAGAGGGAAGTTTATAGCAATTCAGGCCTACCTCAACAAAGAAGAAAAATCCCAAATAAACAATCTAACAATGTATCTAAGGGCACTGGAAAAAGAAGAACAAACAAATCCCCAAATCAGTGGAAGGAAGGAAATGATAAAAATCAGAGCAGAAATAAATGAAATAGAGACTTAAAAAAAATAGAAAAAATTAGTGAAACCAAGAGCTGGTTCTTTGAAAAGGTAAACAAAGTTGACAAGCCCTTAGCTAGACTCACCAAGAAAAAAAGAGAGAAGCCTCAAATAAATAAAATCAGAAATGAAAGAGGAGAATTTACAAGAGACACCTCAGAAATACAAAAGATAATAAGAGAATACCATGAAAAGCTATACGCCAACAAATTGGATAATGTAGAAGAAATGGATAAATTCTTAGAAACATAACTTTCCAAAACTGTACCAAGAAGAAGTTGAGAATTTGAATAGACCAATCACCAGTAAGGAGATCAAAACAGCAATCAAAAACCTCCCAAAAAATAAAAGTCCAGGACCAGATGGCTTTCCTGGTGAATTCTACCAAACATTCAAAGAAGACTTAATACCTACCCTTCTCAACCTCTTCCAAAAAAATTGAAGAGGAGAGGAAGCTTCCTAACTCCATCTATGAAGCCAACATTATCCTGATACCAAAACCAGACAAGAACAACACAAAAAAAGAAAATTACAGGCCAATATCACTGATGAACATCGATGCAAAAATCCTCAACAAAATGATAGCAAATCGAATACAACAATACATTAAAAAGATCATACAACGTGATCAAGTGGGTTTCATTCCAGGGATGCAGAGATGGTTCAACATGCACAAATCTATCAACGTGATATACCACATTAACAAAATGAAGAATAAAAATCACATGACCATCTCAATAGATGCAGAGAAAGCATTTGACAAGATACAGCATCCATTTATGATAAAAACTCTAAATAAAATGGGTATAGAAGGAAAATACCTCACCATAATAAAGGCCATATATGACAAACCCACAGCTAGTATCATTCTCAATGGAGAAAAGCTGAAAGCTATGCCTCTAAGAACAGGAACCAGACAAGGATGCCCACTGTCACCACTCTTATTTAACAAGAGTATTGGAAGTCCTAGCCAGAGCAATCAGGCAAGAAAAAGAAATAAAAGGGATCCACATTGGAAAAGAAGAAGTGAAATTGTCACTCTTTGCAGACAACATGATTTTATATATAGAAAACCCTAAAGAATCCACTAAAAACCTTTTAGAAATAATAAATGAATACAGTCAAGTCACAGGATACAAAATCAACATACAAAAATCACTTGCATTTCTGTACACTAACAACAAAGTAGCAGAAACAGAAATTAAGAATACAATCCCATTTACAACTGCAAAAAAAGAATAAAATACCTAGGAAAACACTTAACCAAAGAGGTGAAAGATCTGTACATGGAAAACTGTAAAACATTGTTGAAAGAAATTGAAGAAGACACAAAGAAATGGAAAGATATTCCGTGCTCTTGGGTTGGAAGAATTAACATAGTTAAAATGTCCACACTACCCAAAGCAATCTACAGATTCAACGCAATCCCTATCAAAGTTCCAACAACATTTTTCACAGAAATAGAACAAAGAATCCTAAAATTTATATTGGACAACAAAAGACCCTGAATAGCCAAAGGATTCCTGAGAAAAAAGAACAAACCTGGAGGTATCACACTCCCTGATTTCAAAATATACTACAAAGTCATAGTAATCAAAACAGCATGGTACTGGCACAAAAACAGACATACAGATCAATGGAACAGAATCGAGAGCCCAGAAATAAACCCACACATTTATGGACAGCTAATATTCGACAAGGGACCCAAGAGCATACAGTGGAGTATTCCATTGTATGGACTCTCCGTTCGAGAGTCTCTTCAATAAATGGTGTTGGGAAAACTAAACGGCCACACGCAAAAGAATGAAAGTAGACCCATTACCTTACACCATGCACAAAAATCAACTCAAAATGGATTAAAGACTTGAATGTAAGACCTGAAACCATGAAACTTCTAGAAGAATACATAGGCAGTATGCTCTTTGACATTGGTCTTAGCAGCATATTTTCAAGTACCATGTCTGACCGGGCAAGGGAAACAAAAGAAAAAAATGAACAAATGGGACTACATCAAACCAAAAAGCTTCTGCACAGCAAAGGAAACCATCAACAAAATGAAAGACAACCTTACAATTGGGAGAAGATATTTGCAAACCATATATCAGACAAGGGGTTAATATCCAAAATATACAAAGAACTCATATACCTCAACAACAAAAAAACCAACAGCCCAATTAAAAAATGGGCAAAAGATCTGAACAGACATTTCTCCAAAGAAGATATATGTATGGCAAACAGGCATCTGAAAAGATGCTCACCATCATTAGCTATCAGGGAAATGCAAATCAAAACTACAACGAGGTATCACGTCACTCCGGTCAGAATGGCTATAATTAACAAGACAGGAAACAACAGTTGTTGGAGAGGATGTGGAGAGAAAAGAACCCTCATACACTGCTGGTGGGAGTGCAAACTGGTGCAGCCACTATGGAAAGCAGTATGGAGTATCCTCAGAAAATTAAGAATAGATCTACCATATGATCCAGCTAGCCCACTGCTGGGTATTTATACAAAGAACTTGAAAACACAAATGCATAAAGATACGTGCACCCCTATGTTCATTGCAGCATTATTCATAATAGCCAAGACTTGGAAGCAACCTAGGTGCCCATCAAGGGACAAATGGATAAAGAAGATGTGGTATTTATACACAATGGAATACTACTCAGCCATAAGACGTGATGAAATCCAGCCATTTGTGACAACATGGATGGACCTTGAGGGTATTGTGTTAAGTGAAATAAGTCAGAGGGAGAAAGTCAAACACCGTATCATTCACTCATAAATAGAAGATAAAAGCAAAGACAAACGAACACATAGCAACGGAGATTTGATTGGTGGTTACCATAGGGGGAGGGGGGAGGGGGAAGGGCAAAAGGGGCGATGAGGCTCACATGTGAGGTGACGGACTATAATTAGTTTTTGGGTGGTGAACATGATGTAATCTACACAGAATTTGAAATATATTACGATGTACATCTGAAAGCTATATAATGTTAGAATCCAATTTTACTGCAATAAAATTTAAAAAAAAAAAATTCTAAAATGTTACTAAGTACCTAAATTAATGAAAAGGTATATCAAGTCCTTGGAGAAGAAACTAACATCATAAAGATGTTAATCTTCCTCTGGATTAATCTATTAATTTACTGTAATTCTATTAAAAATACAAGCAACATATTCTGTGGAACTTGAAACAAAATACACATATTAGAGTAAAGAAATTCAAGAAGAACTAAGGCAACCTTTAAAAACAAAAACAAGAAGATATATGTACTACAAGGTGACAAGAATTATTATAAAATTACAGTAAGGCTAACCACATGCATTGGCAAAAAAATACACAAATAGACATCGTTCCTCATAGTATTTTGATAAATTTTTGTTATAAAAATATTCCTGTGTTGTTACTTCTTTAGCCACCAAATAATTTATTCTCTAATTTTTAATAAATATTCTACTTTACAGGGAAAAGAAGCATAATAATCTAGCTGATGTTTTAAAGTCTCTAAGACAGGAAGATCTATTGCTTTCTTAATCCAAAGAAAACCCTTTTTCTGGTGGCTGACTCAAGACAAGCAGAAGAAATTAACTATCTTCTCTGGGCCGTCTAATTCCTTACATACAACAGCAAGGTGTACCTGAAGCTATTACACTCATAGAATTGTAAGAGTGTTTAATCTTGGAGTTTGAAGAAACCCACATGATTCTTCAGAGCATGCAACATTTTACAAAAGAAGAGACTGAGACCCCTGGAGCCCAATGGTAACAAGGTCCCTGGCGTTTGTCAGCATGATTCTCATGTGATAGGTGGCACCAGAAGCTGTCATAAGGAATCTTTAAGGAGCCCCCAGGGTGCAATCACAGCAGGCATGGCTGCACCAGCAAATGCTGCTGGAGACCAGTGGGGACCATGAGACCAAATTCCTGAGAGCTGCCAGGCGCCTGGCGCCCTTGCTTGAGCCGGCCTTATCTGCCTGTGTCCCTACTTTCCCAGCAACCTCACCCCGAGAGTCAGAGGCAGTTCTCCTTTCTGACTGGGATCCTCCCTGCTATGCTCTCAGGGCATTTTGCTCATCTTCCCCACATACTATTCCTGTTTTTAAAATGAATTGACTTAAATGACAAGTGCTCAGATCAGAAGCTATCATTTGGGTTGGTTATGCCCCAAGTCCTTATTTGCATGTAATTGTAATTTATAAGACTTTATTCACTTAATGAAATGTGAAAGTTACCATGCAGTTTTAAAAATTATATTAGAGATTTTTAAAAAATTTTATCTCATGTTGTCTCTATGAGGAACTGGGTGTGACCATCTCCATTTAACAGACAGGGAAGCTGGGGCTCAGGAAGGCAAGTTACTCTCCCAAGGACACAGAGAGAAAGGGCAGAGTCAGAACTCCCAGCCAGAACCAGCAGCCTCCAACCCTACACTTGCCATCTTGTGTGATGTCAACTGTCAAGTCCACTTACACTGACCCTGGGCTCACTTGGAGAGTCGCAGAGCACTGATGACTCGGACTCCCATGAGACCGGGATTCCAAAGAAACATAGGATGCAGTTACCTAGGATTTAGAGCAGGTTGCTCTGTGGCCATGTGTCCTAGGGTCGCCACGCCCCCTGGGCCTCACCACTTCACTATGACTTTGGAGGATGTTAGCCGCACTTCATTTTCCTTCTACTTAACTTCAAGAAATTCATGTGCTTACATCAACTATTAGTTATATGTTCCTGGAGATTAAATGGGTGCAGCATCATGTGGAAGAATGAAAAATGGATTCAATGGCATTAAGGGTCAATAGTTTGAAAAAATACAGGAGTGAGATGGTGATATAGACATCTTCTACCCCACTCTGTTCACTCACTCAGCACTGGTGCTCCAACTCCTTTCCATTTCTTGATCATGTGAAGCTCTTTCCTGCCGCAATAAGGTCTTTACATTTCCTGTTCCTTCTGCCTTAAACAAAATCTACCAGTTTTTGCATGGCTTCCTCTTTTCCTTTAGGCTTGAGTCAAATATTCGCATCTTGGAAAAGCCTGCTCTCATCCCTTATCGAACCAGCCTCCGCAGTTATTCCCGATCAAATCCCCTAGTTTGTTTCTTTCATCTCCGTTGTCTCAATCTGAAATTCGTATTGATTTATTTTCTTGAGTTTGGAGAGTCTTCTTGTTCAATATTGAATCTCCAGCACCCAGAAGAGAGCCTGCAAAATGGTGGTAGCTCAGTAAAAATGTATTGAGTTATTCATTGAGTGAGCAATCTCATAATAGAAATAGAGAAAACGATCAGAAAATCCTTTTCAGCTACTTTTCCCAGAAAGAGACTTAGCAATGAAAATGGGGAGCTGATCATATTTTATTTGGGTCCAAAGTCCTGGTCAGTAAATACTGACTTTAGAGGCAAAAGAAATCTGAGACTCAACTGCCTCTGGTTTTGCATCCCAGCTCAGAAAACCCCTCTTGTAGCATAATCGGAGCTCTTTCGACCTTCCTCCCACTGCTCCTTTGGTGTGTGTTCTGGTCCCTGCAAAGGTTGCTATTTACTGGGTTTTGTCAAGCCAACACAAAGTAAATATTTTCAGTTCCCGAATGCTGGTGAGAGCAGGAGAGAGATCAAGTGACACTGCCTGGGAGTCAACTGAGCCTCGTGCAACAGCAGGCTGGGAGCTGGCGATTAGGAACACATGGCATGAGAGGCACGCCTCCAGCAGCTCTGTGACATGTGGGAAGAGTTTATGCAGCTCAAAGGAAGAAATCAACAACAACAACAAATCAAGCGTCAGGTGCTGTCAGGACCATGCATTCTCCAAGGCTTGTAAATACCCCTGCACATACAGAGAGACCAGTGCACTACAGAATTGCAGAACAGCAGGATCGGCGGGGAAAGATGCCCAGCAAGTCAGGTAGAGGAGCAAAAATAGCTGTGCCCGATGACCGTTAAAGAAAACAAAGCCTTGGTAGTCTGAGCTCGAGCGTTGGAAAATCACGCTTATCCATAAGTGAGAGTCACTGAAAGCTGTGTCTGTTGTTTGTTTTCTCCCACAAGAGAACCAGATTTTGGCATCTGATTGAATAATTGAAGAGCACCTTGAAAGGAAGCCACGCTGAGGCTCAGAGTCTCATCACTGTTCTCGTGCAGGGCGGGTGGCAGCTAAGCCCTCCCAGGTGCTCTTTTCCCCTTGGCCGACAGGAGAGAGCATTAGGGCTTGCTCAAACAGGCCCCAACAAGGCACTTCTATTTAGTTTCTAGCATGATTAATCTAATTTGCTTTAGGTTCTGGGAAACTGGCTATACTACAAGGTAGCTCCCTGGAAACTTACAAAAACTTACATCCAAAAATTCTTGAGTGAATTAGACAATAAGGGGCCAATTGTATATATTTCAAAATAACAAGCTGCTACATAGGTGAAATTGACCTATCTAGAAACGTTTTATAGTTTAGGAAAAATTAGCTTTTGAGAAAGCAGCATATGTTCTTTTCGAGCTTTCTTCCTCAGGCTCACTTTTAAAGGATCATTGGACTCCCCCATGTAGAAAGGTCCTAAATCTATGCTCAGACAGGTATCAGATAGTGCTCGCCTCTGCTGCTGGGTTGACAGTTTACAAGGATTCACTAAGAGAGGAGAAGCTCCTCTCTCAGAAGCTGGCAGACTGCTCTGTGCCAAGTGCAGGCAGCTCGATGATCCTAGAGGCGGGCCCAGCCCTGGAGCCGGAGCCACACCCGCCTGTGTAGAAGCGAGGGGCTGAAACGGAGCACAGCAGACTCATACTTTTCCAAATGAGACAACAGACTCCTAGATAAGTCACATAATTTTCCTAAGGAAACACAGCCAATCAGCTAATGAGAAAGCCTGTTCGAGAAGCTCTATCTCCTGCCTTCTGGTCCACAGCCGTCTCAAGTCTGTTGCACCGGGAGAGTCTGTTTAGATAGTCCCAAGGGGCGCAATTCTAGAAGCCCCCTCTGGAGGTCCCTTTCCATTTTGAAACTGGTCCAGCAGGGTAGTTTTAGGACATGGGTTTTCAGTCCAGGACTTCGTGGTCCATCCCTGCCCTCCAAAATCCAGAAACTGCGATTTAAAAAATATTTACATCTATCATCTAAGAGTGGACTGTAAATCCAAACCAAACCTCTGAGACAAGCCACAGACTCAAGCCGTCTCTGCATGCCCTGGCCCTCTAGGAACATTAACTGTATGTGGGAATCGTGAGGGCTTTTCAGATGCTTACCACCACGGCAGACACGGCCCCCAAGGAGATTACTTGGCAGGTACCTGTCAGGTTCAATTTCACGGCTGTCCTCCAAAAATGATTTTATTTTTAATCAGAGTCAAATTTTATGTCGTAGTCTTATCAGGAATATAAGAGATGTAGCTGTTCTTTTTTCAAAAGTGCTTCTATTTCATAAAGCACAAAAGTTTAACCTTTCTTGCCTAGGAAATAACTCAAAATAGAATGGTCTTGACAATGGAGCTTTGTTTTAAAGTAAGAAAAATCTTATTTTATTACTTCATTAAAGTAAGAAAGTAAGAAAAATCTTATCACCTGCCCTGACTATGGAATGGAAAAGATTCTTAAAAAAATACTTGACAGTATTAAATGTGGAACATAGTACTTATTAAAATTATACCTTATCTTTATTCAAAGGCATATTCCGAGAGACAGCACTTGTCATAAACAAAGCACTGCATTAACTTTAATTCAGAGGATCTGGTATTAAATACAGTCACCTATCCTCAAGATCCATTAGTTTATGCACGCAAATGAGTGCTTTGCATGGGCTCCAACTTCTGATCAATCTTTTGGAAAGCTACTAAAATATTTGGAAAAATTGTTTAAGTGGTAAATTGGATATTATTGATCAATTCGTGGTATCTGAGTTAAAGACATGGAAGTCTTAAAATAAAGAAAAACGCACCACGAGAAATTTGTTCTTAGCACAACCTTGAGATTCAAGGGTGAAGAACACTTCCTCTTTGGGATTACTGTGTCCCTTAAGAATTAAAGATCTTCTAAACAAACACATGGATGAAGAGAACAAATTAGTGGTTACCAGAGGGGAAGAAGGTGGGGAGTGGGCAAAAGGGGTAAATGGGCACATATGTGTGGTGACAGATAAAACTAGACTATTGGTGGTGAGCATGATGCAGTCTATCCAGAAACTGAGATATAATAATGTTCACCTGAAATTACACAGTGTTATACACCAATATGAACTCAACAAAATAAGTGAAAAAAAAAGAAATTACACATCTTCACAACCACCCAGTTGTGTGACCCTCAGGTGGTATGTGCTCCATCCAGCCACAAATTAGCTGGCCAAGCTTGTTTCCAAAAAGCAGTCCATATCAACCACCTTCAAGATTGATTGAGAAGATCAGAGCAGGTCCAATTTACCTGCAAAATTTCTGTTCCAGAATTCTACAACGTGCTTCAATTGCTAAGTTCATCCACTTATCAACATTAGTTCATTCAGCTAAGGAAACAGGTGAGTTTTAACCTCTCCTATAAGGGCCTCAAATGTAACAAGCTCCACTTTGTGCTCACATGTATACTAAATTTAGACAATTTTTAATAGATCAGTTCTTAATACCTACTTGCTAGTTTTACTGTAACATAACATTAATATTTATGCTTGTTATGACTCTCTGGGGATAAAAACAAAACACCTATCTAGAGTATTACTCAAGATACCATAATTTAGAATTTGAGGGGAAACGCTAATCGGTGAACTCGTCTGAAGAAGTTGTTTGAAATGAGGACGCTATAATAATCACATTCTAGAGAGTTTATTTGAGAAGAAACACCTGTGTGTGTTGATGGAGTTTTAATTTACTCTCCCTCACTAGAATATAAGCTGCATGAGGGCAAGAACCTGGTCCTTTTTTACCCGCTGCCCTATTCTCAGAACCTAGATCAGTGCCTGATGCATGGTAGACCCTCCACGATGCCTGGTGAAGGAACCAATGAACACTCGAGCATGGAGTTTCTACGACTTGGGGTTCGCTGGGGATTCCATTCCCACTGTTGGAACACCCTGCTGGGAGAGTCAGCCTTGCTGGGAGATTTTCTTCTTGAAATCTCCATGAGTAGAGTACAAAGCAAGATGTGCACCTCTTTGGCTTCCACGTTTATTTATGAGATGTGTTTCTAGAAGCTTTGCTATGTTCTTCCTTTCCCTTACTCATAAACAGTGGGACGAGGCCAATTTTATGGCGCTTACTTTCAAGGAAAGGGAGAATGTGTCACGTGTTCTTGGATTTCCCAGGGCTACCTACGTTAGGCAGAGTAGCCAGGCAAGAGATACGTCCTGGTTCATTTGATTTAGCAAAGTATTCCCAGCAAATATTCTCTGTGGTTAAAGAGTCCACAGATGCTTTTTTAAAAAAGATTCCTTCTGCTCAATCCCTGAATGGAATTAAGCAAGGATGAAATGCCGCAGGATTCCTTTTACTGGATCTGTCATGATTTGGCCAGGATAGATGGACAGCCAGGATAGATGGACTCTTGTGTTCTCCATCTCCAGGCCCCAGGAAGAGTACCACATGAACAGACGTCCCTGGCCGATGCTGGGCTCTGCTCGTATAATGACAGAGGAAATCAAGAGGCCATTGGCAGATGCCCCCTTTAATCCAACCAAGATGGCAGTCTGGGACAGAAAGGGGTACCACCATACACTTACCTGACAGGCCCTTGGCTCACAAGACCCCATGAATGAAGGTGTACCCTTTATCATCTCTTATTACAGACATGTGCACACACAGGTAGAGAACCAAAATTGATTTACTGCAGTTTTTCCACTAAATTACCAGTGGAGATGGGAACAGACCAAGGACTATTTGACCTTGGATTCACTGTTGTGAAGATGTGTAATTTCTTTTTTTTTCACTTATTTTTGTTGAAAATCTGTGTAGCATCAGTTTCATCAATAGGGGGGTACAAGGTTTGCAAAAAGCAAACAAACAAAAAGCTTTCTATTAAAAAATCATTGTTTTTTGGACTGTTTGAAAAATACGTTGTTTCTCTTTTTAAATACCTGTCAGAATAATCAGTTAGCGTGAAAAACTAAAGCGTTGTGAGTAGAAAAGAACAAAATCAAGTAAGAAGCGTGACAAATTATTTTGGTTACAGGGCCCACGTATAGCTTTTCTTCTCCCAAATTATTTGCTAAGTGACTTATTGCAGACATATTAGTCAGCACACAGGGATCAGGGTTCTAGGCTGGATTTTTTGGTATGAAAAGATAATTAAAAAAAAATAAATGCCAGGAAAAAAGGATCATCAAAAATTTTCTCATACTTCCTTTCAAAAACAAGAATAAAATAGAGGTTTGTCAAAAGAAATATCCCACCATTTAGTAATTCTGTTTTAAATACATTTTGCGCTTTGAGAATTTCCCCAAATGAAACGCCACAGAGAAGAATGCACATTTTACAGTCCTAAACATATTTAATATACTGTTTTTACAGCAGCTGTTGCTTTCACAGCACTTTAACCCGGCTGTGTAAATGTGTCGTCAGGAGAATGCCCAGGTCACCATGGAGACAACCTCAGGCTGGGCCTTTGCTCGCTGAACTGGTGTCAGCTTTCAGCCTCCCTGCATTCCAGTCTGGCATCAACCCCAGGCTACAACTCAGACTTCATTAGGGGCCCTGATGAAGGAGAGCGCAGGAATCCAAGGCAATTATTAGAACTGTATGACCGCTTTCCATCAACATACCTGATGGGAGAATTGAAAATTAATTCCAGAGGGAACGATGGTATTAATCACAATTTTCTGGCATCTTCCTTGAAGAAGCCCTGATGGATCAGCTGTCTTTTTCTAGCTAATTTTGGGCCCATTCATTGTCTTAGCAGAGAGAGAAATTTACAGCTGACATTTGGAAGATTATTTAATGTATCATGTGACAGGTGCCACAAGTGTAAGGCCAAATTTTCAGTGTTGCTAAAGGAGTTGGTGAAATTTCTATTACCCCTTGAAGGAAATATAGAACCATAGTTGCACTGAATCCTGCATGCTGATAATTCACGACAGCACTTTCTAAAAAGTTTTGAATATTTGACTTTAAGCAAAATTGAGCTCAAAAAGGTAACACAAAAAATAATGAATAAAAAAGCAAAATTGATGGTCACATGATTCTTCTTGTAAAGCATTGCAAAAGAGGCGAAAAAGGCAGTTCTAGACTGGTTACCCACTTCCGAGAGCAAATTAAGACAAAGGTTTTCTAAAACAGCTAGGTTTTATAATCTTGCAGGTGTGCGTGCACACATGTGGGCACACAAACACACACATACATTATGTTTCTGTTAATCCTAAAAACTTAAAGTTTGTCACAAGATTTCCAAATGAGTTTATTTTATAAAACTTTGACGTACGTGTGACTTAGCCAAACAAAGCACCCCATTGGCCACACAGGAAACTTACTAAAATTGTTCTCAGCGAACTGACTAGAAATTGAGGACACAAAATGACTTCAGCACTTTACTCAAACCATTGTCAAGTGGCCTTATGTGGTGGCAATTCTAACAGAGTAAGGGACAGAGAGCGGGCACGCGCAAAACGAAGTTCACGCAAAATGATCCTTAGCGATCTGTCTGAACTGGGCTTGTACTTAGGCAATGGCACATGTGCATAACTAAGCCAGAAATGTATGACAATCCATGTTTAAAAAACTGATCAAAAGGTGAGGAAAAGATGGAATCAACTTTAATTTGCTGTCTTCTCCATTCGTCCAAAGCTCAGCTGGAGTCCGTGTTCTTGTAGGAAACCTTCTCTCAAGAGTCCAGCTGGCAGTTTTCTCTCCTTTCTGCTCACTTCCTGAAGTCCTCGTTTGCTTACTCAGTCAACAACAGTTTACTGAGCACAACTCTGTGCTGGGCACTGTGCACGGTGTACGGTGGCGAGCCTGCATGTGTGATGATCCTCTCACGGGGCTCGGGTTTGTCTGAGATGTTCATTTGACACCATAACATTTTCTTGGTTTTTTAAATTTTATTTTATTATTGTTACCAGAAAGAATTTATAAGCATTGAAGAAACATGACATCCCATTTTTGACCCATTTTTTTGCCAAGTAGATTTATGTCCCACCATGATCACTCCCTTTTTTCAGCACATTTGGCCTAGAAGGTCAGAGTTAGAAAGATTGTTAACAAAAATCAATGTCAAAGAAGAAAAGTGTGTCACAATTAAGGTTATTTTAAATAACGTGCCATAGGCGTTATTCCAAAGAAGAAGTTTCAAAAATCGGTGACAGTGTAATCATCGTGAAATCATAAGCAATGTGTCATTTGTCCTCTATCCAAATAGCTCTGTGATCTCCCTTCAGGGAGAGATGTCACAGGGCTAATGCAGAAAAAAACGTTGTTCTCTTGGCATTAGCTTCCTAAATCCTGATCCCTCAGGGAAATACAGAGGCTCCAGCAAAGAGAGGTTGTTCGGGAAACATGACTGGGAGCAAAGCTTTCTGCCTCACCCAGGACTTCTACGACTGCCCCAGGCTTGAGGTGGGGGAGGGCGTGTGGAATGAGAGGAGAGGAAGGTGATGAGAGCAGACAGGTGGGTGGGGCTGAGAGAGAACAAGGCAAGTTTAATGGGGACTGAGTGCGGAGGAACAAGGACCATCCCAAAGGCCACAGTGGGAGGCTCTGCTTCAGTGTCCAGGTGCTGGGTGGGACTCAGAGACTGAGGAACCAGAATATCAGCCAGGGATTGCTTTGTAGGAGTAACACCCATCGGAGCCCCTAAATTTTCTTTCTCCCTGTTCAGCAGCTAGTTGGACAGGCTCAGTTATGCTGCGACAGTGAGTAGCTCCAAACTTCCCTGGAGCTTTACGTCTCACTCGTAGTGCTCATCTACTGTGCACGGCTGGGCACTCTGCTCCATTGTCGCCCTGGTGCTCTCAATGAGGACCCGGGGTGATACACTAGTCACTGTCTGGGCCCAGGGCAAAGGGAAACAGACTGTGACAAAGCCTGAAATGACTTGTAAGGCTTCTGTCCAGATGCGACCGGTGTAACTTTTGTTCACATTTCATTGGCCAAAGCATATCCTGTGCTAAATCTGATTTAATGGCGTACCCAGGGAAGGGGAGTGGATATCAGTGACCACACATACAATCTGCCACACGCACTCACACCACTCTGCATGTAACAGGAGGGAGAGCACGGGCCTGGGCACCTGGTGGGCGTACCTGTGTGGGTGAGTTTGTGTGTGGGCAGGGGGATGATGGTGGGTGCACCTGTGTCTGCAGGTGAACGGAGTCAGCCTGAGATCCCCGCAGAGCCAGAAGGGGCTCCGCTCTGCTCCTAGTACCAATATGCCGTGGCAGCCTCGTTAGGAACAAGCAGATATGCTTCCTGTAGCAAAAATAAATTTTGATTTTGTTTTTTTTTGGTTCACTCGATTGAATTGGTTAAAATAAACCAGAAAACAATATAATTAGTATTCTTATCTGAGAAGTGACAGAAGTCAAAGTTGCCTGAAGTTAACAAAATTGACACACTGCCTGGAACCAATTATTAATCTTCACAATGCCTGCTATTTTATTAATGAATGCATTTACTAGGAACGAAAGTTTGAGAAACATATAAACAAGCTTATTATTCTTAGTTATAAAGAATTTTCTTCTTATGCCAGTGTTTTATTTTTGTTTTTCAACTTAGCAAGATTGAGAAATACAAATTTCATCAATGTGACTTTTGGGGTAATGGCTCCTGTTGCAAACTTAGTGATATTGTTTTGACCATTGACTATGTTGCTTTTAGCATTTGTACTTTTAGGAGAGAATAGTAAAAACCAGAAGATAATTATCCCCCACTTGGTTAGATTTTGGGGTTTACCAGTCAAATCTAGGAAGTCTCCTTCAGTGGCTGACCTAGCCTGACTTATTTCTGTTGCCCAGTGCCGTTGATTAGTTCTGTGAAGCATCCATCATCCCAATCCTTTCATATTTTTCTTATTGATTTGTAAGAACTCTTATTATATTAGAAATATCGATCTCATTCCTGAGGCAAGTGACAGGAGTAAGATAATGGATTCTTGTTGCACACAGGGATTGTTAAGACAAATAAAACGTTATGTTTAGAACTTAAGACGGGTGTTCTAAGAGAGCCAACGTGACCCATGGTCCTGATTTAACTCATCCCGTCATCTGCTTGGCATGCGTTCTATCCTCCCCTAAAGCCTCACTCCACCAACCACTCATCCTTTCAACCAAGCCGTCTCTCCTGCTCTAGGAAGCCTTTTTCAGTCGCTGTCTCCATGTTGCCTGCTGCCTTCTGTTTCCGTGGCACTGCAGGCCACAGCCCTCATTGTGGCATTTGGTCAGAGAGCCCGTTACATGAATATTCAGGTTCTTTGTGTATTTATGTCTCCAATCCAGGGACTGAGTCTTGTGCTTCCTACCTGTCCTCCACAAACCCCAGCACACACGTGTGGCTACAGATCGTGTGTTCCCAAAGAGACAGTAAACTCCTTGAAGACCAAGTCACAGGTTTCCTTTCTCTCCTCCATGTTTTCTGCACACAGTGCTGGGCCCAGAGACAGTGCTCAGTGCCTGTCAACAGATTGGACGGAGGTTATGAGAAACGGCAAGGGACAGACCAAGCACAGCATCTTCAACTTGTTACTGAAGGAAAGGAACGAAAACATTCTGCATCCTGCTGGTGTTCTGCACAGTAGACTAGCACTGAGAGGTCATGTTAGCATCCCTCAGAAAAGTTAAGTAGCAGAACGATAAGAGCAGAGAGCTGGAGCACTCTTTATTGAGCCTCTGTTACTTGCAACCAAGACTTTTTTTTTTTTAAAGATTTTATTTTTAATTTTTCCTTCTTCTCCCCAATGCCCCCCAGTACATAGTTGTATATTTTAGTTGTGGGTCCTTCTAGTTGTGGGATGTGGGGCACCACCTCAGCGTGGCCTGGTGAGTGGTGCCGTGTCCGCGCCCAGGATCCAAACCTGTGAAACCCTGGGCCACCGAAGCAGATTGCGCAAACTTAACCACTTAGCCATGGGGCTGGCCTCTCCACCAAGACTTTTGAGTAATACCGTGATGTTTTGGTAATTACCTAATAAGGGCAGAGTTACAGTGCCACGTAATTTAAAAAATCAGGTTTGATCACACTGTCCCTATTTTTCCTGTACGTTTTTCCCCTCTCAATAAAATATGATGAAAAGATTTTCATGCCATTAAGCATTTTTCTGTGAGATTTTATTGGTTGTACCATTAATTAATTTTATTGGATTATGATTATTGGACATTCAAGTTGTTTCCAAATTTTCAATATTTTAAACAATGATATAATGAACAATCTTATTTACGTACCTCTGAGCAGCATTCCTGATAATTTGATAGGTACTAATTCTCAAAAGCGGAGTGTGAGATCCAAAGTCTTCCTCATTGTCACATGCTGATAAATTGTCTTCCAGAGAAATAAATCTCTGTACAGTGCCCTCCCACCCCTCAGGAACGCTTTGGGGCTCATTTTTCCTCACCCTAATCGGCACTACTTTCTTATCAGGGACTCTGGAGGTGGGCTGCAGCCTTTCAGTCCCAGACCCTCCACTGCTCAGGGTTGTGACCTCGGGCGCATCACTCAACCTCGCCAGCCCCCATTGCCCTCACCTGTGAAGTGGGGATGAAGTACTCACCTTGCGTCCTCCTCTCCACTGCGGACCCAGCCTGTAGAGGCTTTCCGTAACCTACCCCTCCCCATCAGAAAAAAACGCAGCTCACAAGCCTTCTGTCTTTGGTCTGTTATCCATCCAACAGCTACTCACATAGTGTTATTTGAGAACACTGGCAGAACAACTGTCCAAAAATCTCTCCTGCTGAAATTTCATGCAACTTAAAATTCTAAGGTTAGAAATGATGAAGAACATTGTCCTTTGTTAAAACATGCTGTGCAATATTCCAAGGCTTAAAAAGAGCTCCAGAAGCAGAATTTTCATGGGGGAAGAGAAAACTTCTAAAGCAGAACTGATTTAAAGTTTTGTAATCAAGTACTGGAGATGGGCTAGCTGGGAAACATCAATTCTGCTGTGGCAAACTGGGAAGATTAAATTCAGGTAAACACTTTTTAAAAAAAATTCTGAAATATCTAAGTTCTTCTGCATTTCAAGGCACGTAGGGTGGTCCAAAAGGTGGATATCTTCCGTTGTTCTGAGTCTTAAGTCAGACAAGCTGTGAACATCTGGATGGAGGGAGACAGAAAAAGAAAGCCCTTCTTAGCAGACATTTTATCTGCAATCAGGTAAAATAAATGTTTTAAAGTATACTTAAAACTGTTGAGGATTCAGATATTGAGAATATGCTGTCTTCATTGTTTTACTTTAGTGAACATAAGGAATATTATAAAGTTTGTATACATTTATTCATAACTTTAGTGCTTATAACCTCATTTTTTCCTTATAGTGTCTTCTAGATCTTTCAAGAAACATGATCTTTCTGGTTGGCAAGAAAATGCTATGATAAACATTAGCACACATAGAAACATAGGGGTACTTCTGAGATTTATTCATAAGTATTAAATACTGTGATCCCGAGTAAGTTGCTGAACGTCTCTGTGCCTGAGTTTTCCATTTGTAGAATGGGACAGTGATCACAACAGCACTGTCTAAGCGTGTTCCTGCGAGAGTAAAACGAGTTATACCCCGTTTCACTGACTCTGAGGCACACCGTTTCCACGTGTTTACACATCTGTAAATCCCACGCGTCTCCCAGCTGATGGAGTCTCGCGTTCGCTGTTGGGGAGGTGTCATTCAGCTACTCCTACACCTGGAAAAACATCAAAACTCCCAGCAACAACAACAACAAATTTCCAGCAACAACATTTGCAGAATGGATATCAGCACTTGGGAGGAAGTCCTGGAGACAACAGTGGATCGCCCTTAATTCCTAGAAACCAGATGGCTGTGGGGAGGAGGTGGGGGAGGGAACAAAAAGTAGACTATTTCTGCATAATTTGCAAAGCCAGCTTCAGAGCTCAGCACCAGTGACTTTTAGTTCCTTTACGGTTCCCCTCAAGAAATACTGCATCCCCAACCTCTTGTTAGCACAGAAGACATTATGGGGAAAGCAAGCAAATGTTGATTACTTAGCAAAAAGCAGTTGGGACTCTGGATGCGAAAAAGTTCGGTCATACCTTCCTTATTCATTTTGCTCAGCTTTCTCTTTCTGCATGTGAGTAGTAATTCATAGTGTACCCATATGCCTAAGTAAATCTAAAAGAGCTTTTTTTTCTGTACTAAGTATAAAAAAGAAATTCTAAGTGACAAGGAGGCATTGTGTCAGAGTCCAATTGACAGCTCTTTTTCTCTTCTCTTGGTCGACCATAAAGACGAGTTGCATCTTACAATCATTGGTGATTTAGTTTTGATGAAATACAGTATGTGTAGCAGTTCAAATGCTAACTATTGCATAGTAAGTGCAGCATAAATCTTTGCTATTATTTTTCCGGGGTGATAGGATTATGGATATTTAATATTTTTCCTGTATCTTTTCTTTGTTTTCTAAATTATCTACCTGGAATATATATTTTTAATTTAAAAAGTTTTTAGAAATGCAGATGCTCCTGAGAGGGAAATACATGTGGTCACTGACTCCTTGAAGCAGATGAGTTAGACAAAGGGACCTCTGGAAGGAGCCTGGATGAGGCCACGGCCTGGCCCTCTCCGTCAGTCTTGACTTCTGGTAGGTCAGCGAGAACAGCACAAGCGGCCCACCTGAGCAGTCTCTTCACAGGCGAAAGGAGATCAGCTGAGATGGCCTGTTTGTCTCTCCCAGCTCTGACGTCCAGCCTGAAGTCGGGCCTGACCGCCCATAGCGGCTGGAACTGATTCTGCTTTCCCACCAGCTGCTCCTCCAAGCCCCCCTCCCCATGTCTCAGAGGCCTCACAGCCCAGTAGAGAGAGAGTGAGGGCCATACAGGTCATGATAAACGTCCTACTAACCACATTCAAAAACCAAAAAGATTGTGAGATTATTTTTAATAATATAGCATTAATTGAATATATCCAAAATATTATTTCAACATAGAAAACATAAAAAATTATTAATGAGATAGTGCATTCTTTTTCTTTCACTACGTCTTTGAAATCTAGTGTGTTTTGTACCGCCAGCGTCTCTCGACTCAGATGGCCACAGCGCCTCAGCTGGCCCAAACAGCCCAAGCTGGGAAAACCACAAGCACCGTCTTGGCACAATCACATTACAGGTTTCTATGCAAAAACATGAGTCAGTAAAAACTGAAGCAGAGTTAAAAGTCTAATATGCATTGAACAGAGGAATGCCCGCTGGTAGAGGTGAATTTGTGGCTGATGGAGCATTTTTAGAATGGCCGTGGCTTGTCTCCTTCGAGGTGTCGGCAGTCACACCCGCCCTGGGCGGGTCTTTGAGGCTTTTGCTTCCTGACTGGAGGTCTATGCTCCCCATTCAAAACCCCGGGGTCAGAGGTTTTGGCGAATCAATAATTTTTTCAGATTTTAGAAAGTCAATAACTGGTATGGACTGTGTATTGCCCAGAATCCTCAACAGAGGCTGGGGCTGCCTCCATAATCAATCATATTATCAGGTCGATGGCAACAGATCTGAATAATCAAAGCGAGTGGTCTACGTGAAAGTTGTTAGGAGCCCGCAGGTCAGGCAGGTTTGCTTCCAAACAAGTGAACGGAGATCTTTTGGTTTCCAGAGCTTTTGGATTTGGAATCGTGATTGAGGGGTGGGGGATTGTACTGAGGGCATTAGTCTGCAAGGTCCGTAGCGTGTTAAGGAAGCGCATGTGGTTCCTATGAAATATTGCCCTTTCGAAACCACGTCCAACCCACGCCATCTAGAAAAAGGCTTTCCTTCCCCCAGCCATTTATTTAACAACTATTTATTGCATGCCTCGACTGTGCCAAGCCCTGCGAGGCACTGGGTGTCGGGGGATGATGAACCAACAGCCGCAGCTCCTGCCCCTGTCAAGACGTTTTGTCGGAATCTCAGTTCATACGCATCTACTGTAAATTGGCATGGATGAGAAAGGCTGAACATATCACATTTCTTTTAGACCTGGTTTATAATTCTCATTAAGTTACTCTGATTTCTTTCAGCCCATGACTGATTTTCAAAGCTATTATAAGTCTATTGCTCAAGGCCACATTTAAAACTCACTCAATTAAAAAAAAAAAACGCCCAAGCCAGTTTGTAGAGGAGCTTTCAGCGTTCACGTCTGACCAGGATCAGCACGTAGGCTTCATTTCCCAGAGCCAATCCGAGGAAGTAAGTAACCGTCTTTGTGAAATGATGTGGCGGACACTTGCTCAAAAACATGTCTTCCTCCCCCACAGCCTGTCTAAAATTCCCTCCATTAGAGACCTCCTTTTGGTTGAAAGTGATCTTTACCATTACTTATTTTTTAAGGCCCTAGTTTTCAGTAGGCGCTACGGAACACAGCAAGGAAACGCTTTCTGCTTTCCTTCAATAGAATGACTGTTCTGATATAATTCAGCCCCTATTCCAGGGAACTTGGACCCCCACCCCAAAATTAAAGACCTGCTTACTTTCCCATAGCTAGGTGGATGGCAGAGGAAAACTTAAGGTGGCGTGAGAATACAAAGCCCTTCCAAAAACCAAGCACGCTGAGTAAAACAAAGCAGAAAGATGAGTTTATTGCAAGAGGTTCAACCTGCAAGCTGGGAAACTCAAGACCGCAGGAGCAATGAGTTCTGAATTGCTCACAGACTAAGGGGTTTTTCTGGGATGAAGGTGCAAGTTGTTTGGGTTTTTCAGCTGGTCTTCTTCCTTGTTTGGATCAGGGTAGCTGAGTCAGGGGAACAAGGAGTCCAGAGATGGCGTGAACAGACTTGGCATTGGGGGGTTGGCTGGCGGCCTCTGCTGACTTCTAAAAAGAGCTGTAAGTTCACGCAACTTACATTAGGTAAGGTTAAGTTTCATTTCTCTTTAATGTGCCTGCGTTGGCCACCTCTGTTTTGTCCCCAACATAAGTGACTCCATTTAATTTTGGTTCTACACCCTGATGTGAAGCTTCCAAGGTCCTAGGGAAGGAACTGGTGAGAGACGTGTGCCTACCTACGAATAGGAAGACTTCAGCCCGCACCACCAAAGGACTTAAGGGGTCTGGAACAGAACCAACATGCCAAGGGGTTAGCATAAAAAATCACGGAGACAACCATGACATAGGTAGATAAAGTACTGTTGGCGGGGGCTCCTGTGGGTTTTGGGGGAAATAGGATGGAGGAGGGAAGATGGAGGGGTACAAAATAACGTATTCTGATGCAATCTTGCTTTGGGGCAGCTTCTGCCCTGATGGGCTGGCCCAGGGATGTGGGATGTTGAATGGAAGCCAGGTTGGATCACCTAATTCACTGGGGATGTCCAGACACTTGGCTTTCTGTTCCCTCAGAAGGGGCTGTCTGTGATGCAAGGCGGTGAACACAGTGGGTGAGGGGCATGGAAAGTGGATCAAGTTGGGAACTAGCAGACCTCAAGAGTTTCTTTGAAACCTCTGTTTATTTTGAAACTCTCCTAGGAGTCAGAACATCAAGCATGTATTAAGAACTTTCAGCAGGTATATTACTTGGCCACCAACAACGGGTCAGGGATCCCCATCTGTGACTTGGTAGTGCTCAGTGTCCAGGGGAAGCATATCTTTCAGAGCAGGGAAGTCTTTATGGAGAAGAGGAGCTCGGACATGGTTTAAAGCATTTGGTACTAGGCAGGCTGTCAAAGAGTGGCCACACGGATGGATGGACGAGTGAAGGCGTGAATATCTAGGAGGTGTCTACCAGAACACATGACTCTAAAGACACGAGGCCACCATCCTGCTAAATGCCTCAGCATTATGTAGGCCTTTGGGATTTAGCACAACTCAGAGAAATATATGGGGGAACCTTACACTGATTAAGATAAAGTTTCCACAACACTGGTGGAAAGAGGGCTCAAGAGGAATTAATTTGAAGTTTAGAGAAACAAGTCATTCTTCTCCTACACCTGAAGTTATGGACTAAGCTTTTGGCCTGCTTTACATATGTTTAATCTGGTGAAAAGGGAACTTGGATGAGGGATGGTGCACATGAGGCATGTTACCAGAATCTTCAAGTATCTGAAAAGTCCCCACGTAGAAAATGGATTTGACATGTTCTGCAGGTGCTGCATTTAGAACAATGGCTGGAAATGATGGCTTTTACACTCAGAATACAGAAATCTGTTCCAGTTGTTGGGAATGTCCCTTAATTGAATAATTTCCACCTTAAAGTGGAGAGTTAATTTTCTGGTATTTGGATAAATTTGATCATTTAAAAGGAGATTGGCAAATTATTTGGATTGGAGACCCAGCTATCTAGGATGCTGAGAAAGAAAGTCTCACGTCAGATGGAAGTTTAGAAACATCTCAGGGACGGGATGGAGGGGGCACCAGCGTGTGCCGAGCACCATGTGCCTGCTGTGGACATTATTCGTTTTTTTGGCCACCCACCACCTGAATGTCTTTTCTGAGCTTGGAGAATGTCATACCTTGTGTGACTTAGTGTCAGAGACACCTCCCACTATAGAATTTGACAATGCCGGATAATCATTGTCCCAGTCTCCCTTGCTAGCAATGCAAGCTCCAGCACCCAGGGCTTGATGACAATGACAGTAATGTCCCCATAAAATCAGCTCTCCTCGGTGGTGAGACATGTTGGAGCCTTGTTCCCCAGCCCTCATGGAGAATCTGATTTCTGTTTTAACACTTTTTATAGATAATTTCCAGCACACACACACAAGAACAGAAAAGTAAACTCCTCATGTACTCATAGCAATAACCAACATTTTGCCAATCCTGTTTCTTGGACACCCCTATGCTCCCCCCACCCCATGACTTCTTTCCCTGGAGTTTTTTTTAATGCAAATCTCAGAAACTGTGTTATTTCACTTGTAAATACCAGAGTCTAATAGCTCCTGTCTAGGCCTCTAAAAGAATCCTACCCTCCATGACAACATCACACCTAACAAAAGTCACAGTAATTCCTTAACGTCCTCTACTACCCAGCCATGTGATACTTTCTCCAGTTGTCTTGGTACAATGGGTTTGCTTGAATCCAGATCCAGATAAAGCCCACCAGTTGCCTTTGGTTGTTACTTCTGTTATTTCTCTTTCATTCAACATCAGCATCCTCTTATTTTCTTTCTGTACTGTTGATTTATTGGTGAAACTTCGTTTTTCCTGTAGAACCCAATATCCTTGTAATAAATTCCTTTTCTGTTTCAATCAGCCAGAATGGACTTCAGTCGATTGTAACTAAGAATCGTGACTGAAATACAAGCCTTGTAGGGTCCCCATTTTGCCGAGGAGGAAACTGCATAGGGGTTAAGCAATTTGCTAAGTTTTCAAAGCTGGTAAGTGTCACGGCTGAAGTTGGAATTCAAAGCTCTCTGACTCGCCGTCAATATGTAATCAGCATGCTTTCTCCCAGCTCCCTTCCCACTCTAGCATTCTAGTATTTCACGCCCCTTTTCCCAAGACCAAGTTCATTTCGGCCAGCAGCACACCCCAGGAATCCAGAACACCTGGTTCTCACTACCAGCCATGATCTCTACTCGGCTTAACAAGTCTTGGCTTTATGAGAGTCCATTACATTTCCTGCCAGAACCCAGGTGTGGACATGGGTAAATAAAACTGTATTTTAGGGTGTATCTTTATCCTAAATGCACTAGGCCAGTGGTTCTCCAGCACAGCCCCCGGAGCAGCAGCAGCAGCACCTGGGAACTTGTTCGAAGCCCCACCCTAGACACACTGAAACAGAAACTCTGCAGCCGGGGTCCAACCCTCTGTGTTTTTATAAGCCTCCTAGCTGATTCTGATGTCTGTTCCAGTTTGAGACCCACTGCACCAGGTCTTACATCTGTGTGTTCCCGGAACATCACAGTAACGTAAAACGATCTGTGCTGTGCTGCTCTGGGCCCTCCCTGCTGACGGAGCACCCCCCAACACTGCGGGACGGACGCCCTCTCTGCAGTGGCTGGATGGTTTTTATCTACCAACAGTTTGCCAGTGGACCCTTTGGTATTTAGGGAAATGTTATTATTTTTTAAACGTCCTAGTAGAATCTCTCTTTCCTTATGTTAAAATCGCAGAATTGAATGAAATCCCACATGTCAGCCACTAACCCCTATTCTTCCCTTGTGAGAGCCGTGTTGGTTAGAGCTGACTAGACGGTTCACTTTCAGGCAAATGCTCATGACTATCTTCAAATCTACAGAGACCCCTGGAGGCTGAGGGGCATCGAAGGACCCCAGTGGGGCTGGTGGGCTGCCTGTCCCTGACGTGGCCTTTGGTTCCATATGTCTCTGCAGGCCGAAGGGGGGCCTGGGAAGTGTTCAGAAAGCTTGAAGAGACAACAAGGGTAGTAGAGAGAAGGCTTAAAACTTTGTGAAGTCTTTAAAAATCATTCATGAACATTTTGTGTTCTGTTATTGGTGTCTGTGGTAAGCCCCACGTGTTCTATCCTGATTTCCTTACGCTGAACCATTCGGCTAAAGTTTTCCTCACTGGACCCTCCCCAGCTCACTCACGATGGGTGAGAGTAGGCTCTTGCCTCAGCATCCTTGCTGGCCTCCGATGCATGTTCCTGGCTGCCGGCATCTGACCCCCAGCCTTCCTCAGGCATCACTGGGCATCAGACTTCAGGCCTTCTGACACACCTGGGTCATCGGCCATCCCTGGCCTGGCCCCAGTGGGGTGCTTGCTCCGTGCTCAGCCCGAACTCTGGATGGACATTTTAAGCCCTGTCGGGAGACAAAGAAGAACTTCAGGACCATTCTTTGCAAGGCACCATCTGTTTTTCCTCTCCTGTACAGCCTTTTTTTCTCTCCTAATCGTCATTCTTTTCTAGAATGGAGTGATACTTGAAGAATTATTTAACACTTTCCTGCTCAACCAATTCATAGATTCACCCTTGATCCTCTGCAGCTTTCTGGGCCATACTGAATTTTCCACCAGTGAGAAACAAGCTGATCTTACTGGAGCGTGTCAAATCCCAGCTGTGCTGTACACACACACACACACACACACACACACACACACCAGAATGTCTTTACGTTTGCTTCTCCATTCCACAGTGTTTTCCCTCCAGAAAGTTAATGAAATATCCCCAAGGCAACTAAAACCATCAACACTGATGTTACATAGTAACAAATTGGAAATTTCTGGAAAGAGTTTGATCTATAATGTTTGGACTTAATATTTATAGTTGGTGTCGGGTCATGTCTTATCCAAGACATCACTCCGCTTCATTAAGTGAAAAGTAAATACATCTCTAGTGTTACAAAAACAAGCTGCTATTTACCCAGAGCCAGTTATCTGAACCCAAACCCTCCTCCTGGAGCCTGGAGAGGAAGGCTGGCATGACACCAGTCTTGACAAAGTGAGTGGGCAGAGGTTTGTGTGCCAAGGGGCCTGGCCTAAGAGAACAATAAAGAAAACCCTGTTCTCCCCCCACCTTTGCTGGGTTTCTCCACTTCTTTTAGAGCTGTCTTGGGCTCTTAACATGATACAAGAAGGCGCCTGAGGATCACTTACTTCTCTTGGCATGGGAACATTCCAGGGGTTTATGCTCTGCCATCAATCTCGCCTTCCCCTTGGCTCTTTCTCACCAGGCTCCAGAATGAAAAATGAGAACGCTCCAATCTCGCATATTAAACCATAACTAATTATTATTAGATCAGTTTTCACTTTTTCCCGGCCCAAATGTCAAAGGCAAAGGTCTTAATTTCCTAGCTCCAGCAGGCCCGAAGCTAGGGGAAAAAGGAGGACGAGAGCTTCCAGGAATGGACTGACTTCAACTGGCTCAAAAGCTGTGTAAGTAAAAAGCTTTTAGGCCATTGAAAGTAAAGGACTCCGGTCTTCTTGCTGGAATCGCCCCTCAAATGCTATATATGTTGTTGATGTTCTCTGAACCAAAGGGAGATGCCTGAAGAGAAGTCACTCTGAATTCGGAGGTGAGACCACATAAAAGCCAGGCACAGAGAGTGCAGAGCCTCCTGATTTCGCATCTGGAGGAGACCCCTGAGGGAACCTATGAGCTCCACCAACTCTTCAAATTTTGGGTGAGGAAACCAGGTTTGCAGTGACGGCAGGCCACCCCTCCCAGCATGGGCCTCCTCTTCCTGGAGATCTGGTGATTGTGAGCACCATTTTGTCATCACAGGAAAGTCAAAGGCCCTGGACTGATGGAAAGAAAAAGAACGAGATCCAGAGGGCCTGAGTTCCACTCCTGTATTTTGGTGCTAAGAAAAAATTCAAGACGAGCCAGATCAAATATATTAAGTTCTTCCAAGAGGCATGTAAAGCCGCAGAATCAGAGGAGAGGCACACACTGGGGTGAAGGCTCTGGGGTCTGAGATGGGGTGGCCTAGGACCGAGTCCCCACTCTACTGTTCACAGACGTTACTCTTGCCCAATCTTATTGTCTCTAAAGGCTGTTTCCTCGTTGGTAAGCTGAGATCATGGCACCTGACTCATGGCATTTCTGTGAGAATTTAGAGTGTCTAATGCAACTATTAGCAACAATAAGCACTCACAAATCTTAAATGATATTATTATGACATTGCTGTTAATAATAACTGTAGCGTTGGAGAAATCATGGGGGGTGTATTGGATTCCAAATCAAAGTTTCTAGAAAAATATTAGATACTTAGAAACAAAAAATTAAAAGGAAATAGATAATCCTACAACATCATCAGACCCTAACCTTTGAGACTCGCCTCATCTAAAGGAAAAGTCAAAACTGTATTTGCTAGTGCCAGTGACTTTATTCTCTCTATTGCTTCATAAAAGCGCTTTGAGTGAAAAACACACCCTGAGTCCTCCTTGGCCCGCTTAGCCTGGTGTCTCCTGTGGGGTCAGAGTCCTGGTGCAGGCCACCAAGAGGTCTCCCCCACGATGCGTGTACGGTGTGAGGAACCTAGCCGCCCATTCCTGCTCTTCCTGTCATCCTGTGAACTGGGACTATTTGAATTTCAGCCCCCACTTTGTTTATGTGTTACAGCCAGTGTTTCTGTGCCCACCTGCAGCATAGCTGTAGCACAGAGAAGTAACACAGGTGGGCGGGGAGTCCCTGCAGAGATGAAGCGTGAAGGCGTGAACGTGGAGGAGGAGAGGGGAATGGACAGGGGTGAAAAATAGGGAGAGATGAAAAGGGAAGCCAAATTTTCCCTTCCTTGACAAATCAGACAGGGATATGGTATGATCCCACGAGCTTTGAAGGGTCCTGTTTGTTCATTTTTGGGGGAGCAGACAAGGCTACTTGTCTAAGGGTTGGAAGAAGGTAGCTTTAGTGTGTAGGCTATGGGTTCTAGAAGGGCAAGGACAGAGGCCATTTAAGGTGAGAGCTTCAGAAAAGAGTATCAGGGGTGAGAAATGCCAAGGGCCAAAGTCTCCAGTGGAGTGACAGCTCTCTCAAGGCAAGAGATGGGAGGTATGAAGAGGGGGGACAGATTTACCAGCTTCAAAGGGAAGCCACTAAATTCATGTCACATTTTGCGTTTTTGTTGATAAATTCTGTGCCACTGGTGCTTGTAAGATGTAAGGGCGCGTTAAGAACAGAGCTGTGTTTTGAGAAGCAGCTATTTTCCAGAGCCAACAGCTCTTAGAGAAGTTGATAGAAGGCACAGAGCATGCACAGCTGCTCATATCAAATGTTTATAGGTATATAATACAGTGCGTACGCATACAGATCTTTTTTAATACTTGAAAGATGATCAAATTATAGTTTTAAGGAATGAAATCCTTTTGGTTATATAACTTCACTCTCTGTCACATCCTTGTCCGCAAACTGTGAGTTTTTCTTCAATGGATAGCAAGTCCCATCGGCCTCCAGTTTGGCAGGATTCGTGTGAGGAGAGGGAGACCCAAGATCTTCGACGCTGAAATCCGGGGTCCTGACTGCTGCTTCTCAATTTCCTGACCCCCATACAGCCGACCCTCAGGGTGGATACCTGTAGCATGCAGAGCGCCTGAGCTGTGCTGCAGGGCAGACAACCTGACATCTCAATCGACAAGAGTGTTTTCCTTGTTCACGCAGGCCCACTGAAGCTCCAAGAGGCACTCCTGGCAGCTGTTTCTCACGAGAGGCTGGTGACGCTCCTCCTTGCCCCGAAAGGCAGGGAAAGAGGGACAGAGAGTGAAATGCTTTACCTGGAAGTGACATTGCCACTTCTGCTCACATTTCACTGGCTTAAGCAAGTCACATGGACCACGCCTATCTTCAAGGAGGTGAGGATTAAAATTTCCAGCAGGAGAGAAGAACAGTGATCCTGCACAATGTCACTCGGTCATTCTGAAAATGAAAACGCCAATGGCACCACTGTCCTGTCTAAACAGTCTCGTAATTTGGAGATATTAGCCATTCTTCATGGTTAGTTGGCCTTACTTCTCAGCTTCGGTAAACGCCCTTCTAAGTCCATTACATATCATACACGAATTATCCTGACAATGGATGGCTCTCTCTCTAGATAGTCAAATAATATCACTCAATTAAACTCACATTTTACCCACTTCTTCTAAGTTTTTGACATGGTTTAATTAGAAACGTAGAATTTTATAAAGACAGAAATTAGCCAAATGCCATGTCCACACACACAACCTGACTGCCATCAAGTATGTGAGGTTAGCACACATAACTTGACTGGGGTTTGCAAAAGTAATACTTCCGAGATTATTCATTTTGTCCTAAGAATTCTACGTAAAATTTTATTAGGCTGCAACCATTGGACAATGCTTTCTGAGTTATGACTTCAAAGAACATACTTTTTTTCACTTTATTATAATTATTTTTTCTGTAGTAATATAAGTATTTAAAATAGATGCAAATAATTCATAACTAGTAAAATAATAGCTTACTTATCCAGATACAGTTTTATTTGCAAGCGCAACTATTTGAAAATCTTGAAGAAATTTGAAATAATAGGGTCTTGAGCAGTTTAAATAAATGTCTCAGAATATATTTACTGTTACTTTTCCTGTAATTATGATAAACTTCATATGGTTCCTCAGGCGCATGTTAAGCTGAAGATTGAAATTGAATCCCTGCCTCACAACATACAGAAATGAAGAAGACAAAAAAACAGGAAGCAAACCCAAGGATATGAAAATCAGAGCCGTCTACACGTGTGAGTCCATCTGCCTCCATGTCCTTGAAGAGGAATGCAACACAGTAAGGATACAGCTTACAATGAGGCACTCAAAACACAATTATGTTCCATAACTTTAAAAAATGTTGTCACATATGACAGCAGCAAGAAAGTGGTAAGGTACCTAGGAGAGAATGTCACAAAAGATGTGCAAGACTTAAAAGGAAAATTATAAAACTATGGATTATTATTAAATTATTAAAAAGTGAATTATTCATAGAGAGGACTGAGTTGAGAGTGTCTCTGAAATTACAAAAATATTCCTCATTTCTTTAAAAATATGTGTATTTGTTCTCTTAATAAAAAATGCATATTCCCTAGCCTGGCACTTAGAAGTCACTCAATAAATATTTGTTGAACCAGTGAGCAGATGGATGGAAATAAGCAAATTCTTCCATGTTTTATAGTTATTTTTGTACATGGTGTCAGTTCCCAAGCACCCCAGGCCCACCCATAGGTCCTCTTACCCGTGTGCTGCCTCTTGTCCAGATCCTGAGTCAGTGGAAGCCTGGATGTTAGGTGGAATGGAAATTCCCTCTCCGCTGATGACTCAGGGTCTAGCCAATGTCTGCTGTCCTGACCTGGTGTCCACTGTGCCTGGCGTGAAGTCAGCCTCAGGACACAGCACCAGACATGCCCATCATTTCCACCCGCTGAAATGGAGGCCTCTGTGGAGGCCAGGGGCTTCCCAGAGACATGGAAAGGGTAGCATTGAGGACTAGAAGATGCCACCTCTTCCAGGGATCCTGAGATCAGGGTGGTGGGCCCCTTACACAGCTGGGCACAGAGACCGAGTCTGCTGTCTGTGGGCTGGCGGCATAGTGAAGGATGTGGGCTGGGGCTCGGGGCTTCCATGATGGGCCATGTGCATAATGAAGTGAAACAGGCCCTCAGAGAGAGAAAAGTGGGAGAGCAGAAAGAGAAAGAGTTGAAAACAATGTGGAGAGAGAAGTTTTATAATGACCTCTTAGCACTTATGAAGCTAGGAGATTCAGTAAGGCCTGAAATAACAATAGCATAAACAAATAATAATACAAGAATAATGCCAGCATCAATTCTTACATAGTGTTTCCCCTGTAGCAGCACTTGAAACGTAACTCACGGAATTCTTACCTATGAGTTAGATATTCTCATTTTACAGCTGAGAAAACTGAGGCACAGATATTTTAGCCCATTTGCTCAAGGCAAGTGTGGAACAATGACCTGAATCCAGACAGTGTGGCTCCACAGGCCATGCTCTTGATCTTGATGTTCTCCCATCTCTCGAAGGGTCTTCAGGTGGGTTTGGTTACTTGCAGACATTCCTGACTAACTGAATAAAACAAATCCTTTTGAGACAGCTTTGTCTGCTGTGAGCGGTTGGCCAGGCCGCCTGCCTGGTCCCAGGTCGTGGACATCTTCCAGTTGTCTGAGGACTTGAATTTACACGACCAAAAGCCCAGTCCCCTGGAGACTTGACCCCTTTCCCTCGCCCCGGGTCACCCCTCCTTTACGGCTTCAGTATCTACTCTTCTGAGGAAATGACTCTGAAACTCAAAGCTCTGTTGTTTTCCCAAACTCGTGTTCTTTAGAATACTAGCTCTGAAAGATGGTGAGTGTTCTGCAGAACAAATGAATGAACAAAAATCTTTTCAAAATCTGAGCAAAATGTCTTGCTGTAAGCCTTTTCCACCTACGTCCAGCATCGGGACCAGGGGTTGGCACACTACAGCCCTTGGCCCAAATACAGCCTGCCACCTGTTTTTGTAAATAAAGTTTTATGGACACACAGCCATGTCCATTTGCTCACGTATGACCGCTTTTGTGCTAGGACAGCAGAGTTGAGCGGTTGCAACAGAGTCTGCATGACCTATGATGTCTAAAGTATTTACTCTCTATCCCTTTAGAGAAAAAGTTTGCCGACCCCTGACCTACACTCGTGGAAGAACAGTCGCCCTCAGAGTGCGTCTAAGAGGCGCACTGGCAGCATTTGGCAGCTCGACAGCTCCGAAACCGCTTCCATCGAGGCGGTTCTGCCCCCAGAATGGTTGCCGTGAGTTTCTCTGCCTTAGAGACCTCGTTTCCTTTATGAAAACCATTACAACAAATGAACACTGTGTGCTGTGCTCTGCTCTTAGCAGACGTGCATGATTTTATTATCGGAATGATTTTTTTTTTTCTGCAGCAGTTATTCAGATTCCCTTCTGGTTGCTAGAATTCACTTCATGTAATAGAAATTAGTGAACCTGGCCAAAAACAGAAAGAAAAGGAAACAGCATTTACTATTTCAAGAGGCAGGCATTATTCTTATTTTTCGGGCGAGGGAACTAAGGTTCTGAGAGGTTAAGTAAAATGCCTTAAAATCTTAGACATGGAAGTGGCAGCAAATGCTGCATAATAAAGGCTCTGAGAAGTCCTAGAGGAAAGAAACCTGATTAAGCTTTTTTAGCCCATTGTTCCCCAAACAGATTTTCTTAAAAAGATTCTTTAGAAGGCCCCAGGAACTGGTGCTCCGAGGAAATACACTTGGAAAAATGCTTCTCTACAGTAGAGATGTCAAGAGTGTCACAGAGCGAAAACAGGCCTGTGACTGGGACACGATGACTTTGTGGGGCTCTTGGGGTTGGGGGGGAAAGCCAGGTGTTGGCATTATAGAGATCAGGTACCAGCTCGCCAGCAGGAAAGGAATTTAAACAACCCAGGTTTCAGTTCCCTCGTCTACAAACACCACGGGGTTATGGAGACAGTTACACGAGATCATCTGTTTCAAGCTACACTGAATGACATGTGACGGGCGCTCAGAAAAGGGGAGATTTTGTGGGCTCAGGTAGAAAAAGTAAGGAGTAAAAATGAATGAGGCTTTGCTGAAAGGAGAGAAAGCCTCCTGTGCCTGACTTCACCTACCCTCTACCCCTCCCCATACCACCTAAGCCCATCGCTCTATCTACAGCAGACACGAGCTGGCATCTGGAAAACGGGAGACAGGAACAGCGGAACAGTAAATCAAATAACTGCACTAAAAACCAGGCAACCACTGGAGCATTTTGTTGTTCGCTTTCCCATGTGTGTCCTCAGCCTCTAAGCTGGGATGTTTCGCCCTTCCTAACTCTAAGGACAGCCCGTCAGTTAAGGAACTACTTCTTCCTAGGTGGAGGAGAGGGTGTGGAGGAGGGGAAGCAGGGATACTGCCCTTGCATTTTGGCAAAGGTCCTGTGAGGACTCACCTCCAACGGCCCCCCTGGAGGAGGCAGCTGCCTGGCAGCCAGGAGGCTGGGATCCCCGCCTGCGTGCGATTCAGCAGGGGAAGGCCTGAGACACTCAGGATGCAGAGGACAGGCCTCTTACTGCAAGCTGATTTCTAAGCCTCTTCTACTGGGCTTACAAACCAGACCCCTGCGGGTCTTGCCTTTGTCCACGGGTCTGCCAGGATTCTGGAAAGACAGCGCTTGTGCGATGGAATAAGTCCTTGGTCCAGGACAGGCGTTGGCAAACTTTTTCTGTAAAGGGTCAGAGAGTAAATAGTTCAGGCTTTGCAGGCCATGTGGTCTCTGTTGCAAGTGCTCAGCTCTGCCCTGGTAGCGAGAAGGCAGCCATAAACAATATGTAAACCTGGCTGAGTTCCAAGAAAACTTCATTTATGGATGCTGAAATTTGAATTTTATATAATTTTGCTCTTTTATAAAATCTTTTTCTTCTTTTTCCCCTCAACCATTTAAAACTGTAAAACCCATTCTTAGCTCATATGCCATACAAAGACACGAGGTGGGTAAGATTTGGTCCATGGCTGCCATTTCCTGAGCCCTGATGAAGAAGATCCTGGAATGTTCTGGATGAGGGACGTTGGACAAGCCTTTTCCCTTCTGAGAACATAAGTCGGACAGCGTACCAAACAAAAAGGGGATAAAATAAGACAATGTCTGTGAAAATGCTCTGAAAACTGTAAGGTATTTTCACAAATTAGCATTCTTATCACCAAGGTAAGTCTTCGAGCAGAAACATTGATTCCAATGTAGAAAGGTGTGTAAATTGTCCAGAGGTTATTGAAAGGAGAGAATTTCAATTTCTGTGGGGAAATACAGTTCAAATGATCTTTTCCAAGTGTTTTGTATTTTGTAGAGAATGAAAACCACAACCAAAATGTGACTTGTGGTTTGGATGTTGGAGGGTTCTTTGCCACCACTTATAGTATTTTAAAAGCCATAAAAATCAACCACAAAATATCTAATTTCTCAAATTATTATTTATTACCATTTAATTAATTGCACTGTTGGTTGAAGCTTTTCTTCCACAATTTCCGCCTTCTCTGTGGTTTTTCCCTTCTTCTGACAACACCTGAAACAGGGCAGTAGGCCCTGATGTCAATGAGAACAGAAGCAAATGCACTGGTTTCAGGATACAGATTATCTCCCAGCCCCCAGCTGACAGCTGTCCTGGGGTCTGCCGGGTAGGAGAGAATAACTGGAAAAGAGGGGCTCCAGTTGCACTTCTCTCAGCCTTGTGTTCCCCTGAGCTTTCTTCCAGACGGGGGAGAACACCCCCATTCTGACTGCAGTGAGGGAAAGCTCTCGACATGCCCCCAAGAACAGGGCTTCACGAGCGTCCCCTGCGGAGGGGCCTCTGGCCCAGATGAGAGAGGCTCGGTTCCAAAGGCAGGTTCTGGTGAGCACTCAGGGGCAGTGGCTGCATCGAGATGACAGTCACAATTCCAATGAAATGGAGGCAAAAAATGGTGACAGGGGTCGCCAGGCGGAGAGAAATGAGCAAGCCAGGGAGGAGAGGAGGGGAAGCTAAAACTGTGGGCGCACTTGGCTTTATTTTTCAATTTTTTTTGTTTTACTTTTTATTGTATTTTAATTTTATTTATTTATTTATTTATTTTATTTTATGAAAATGAGAAATGCAGAAGTTGACATCACAGAATGACCAGAGAAAGAAGGCCTAATCTAGAGGAATTACCTGGGGTTGCCTCATTAATCTAACGACTCAAAACCAATCACAGGCGCAAAGAAAGGGGGGAGGGAAAGGGGGAGCAAGGGGAGAAGAGAAGGAGAAAGAGGAGGAGGAAAGGTCAGGAGGAAGGAGGGAAAGAGGGCAGACCCTTCTTCCGCCCAGCCATTCGCCTGTCGAGACAGCTCTGGGGTCGATGGGGTGAGAGAGGCGTCAGCCGCAACCTCTGTGAGGCAGGCTCTCTCGCGCCTTAAGTTTGTTCGTCTCCCACCCAGCTTTTACAGTGCATGTTTTCCATTTCACAGATGCAAGTCAACTACTGAATTTAGTTAACTTGGAAAGGACTAAAATAGATGGATAGAGCACCCTATTTCCCCTCACCCCCTACCCTTGTCTTTTTTCTTTCCTTTCCCTCTTTGTCTTTGTCCCCTCCCCACAAACCTGGATTAGCTGATAAACCCCGAGGTTCTCACAGGTTGTTAGGATTGCACCGATGACCCTGAACAAGAGGTGTGAAAACAAGAACAAACGAATCACCACCTCCAGCGTTAAAGACGAAAATTACCACCTGAGCCAGAAAGTGCAAGGACCACAGGGAACTGGGAAACCTTGGCCCGGCCAGGTTCTCTCTGTTGCGCATCAGCTGAAGAGAGTCTTTAACCTCCAACGGAGTTCTGAAATCATCTTCTTTTGGTGGCACTCAATAAAAGACCCAATCTGCTCCAATCCTGAGCAAAACCTGGGCTGCCGGTTGCCGACACATTGCCTTCTGAAGGGTTTCCAAGAGCTTCTCCTTTGCACATGGATTTCTGCACCTGTGGCTGCTGTGAGGGCAGCTCCCTGCACAGGACCCATAAGGGTCTCAGTGTGAGCCCGCCACCCCCTTCTCTCTACCCCTCCGATCTGCCCCCCGTGTTCATGAGTGTAGCAGACCAGAAGTTCTTGACACAACACTGTATTAGGGGTCCAGGCGCGGTAGGCTTAGCGCCCGAGGAGGGGCCGAGAGTTTGGGGCTCCACACCAGCCTCATCTCAACCAGAGCGCCTCTAGTCTTGCTTGTCGGACAGGTGAGTTCTCTTAAACAAATTTTAAGATGTAAAACTTGGAGAACCACCCTGGAGATTGAAAAGAGCACCAAGAAGAGTGGAGGCAAATCATGTCACTGGGCGGCTGAGAGACGAGGATGCTGTGTGAGGGAGGAAGTGGCTGTGTCTGCTGAGCCCTGGCCGTCTATTTATTTATTTAGTGTCTGCTCCACTCGCTCATTTCCAGCGGCCGCTCCCAGAGCTGCTTCCCAGCCCAGACTTACCATCCCCCTGGGCTGGCGTTGTCTGGAAATAGGACGTACAACCGCATGTTGTCCATGCGACTACAGCTCAGTGAGTGGAAAAAGAAGGAGTTTTGGAGCAGACAGTCCTGGGCTCAGGCCCTGGCTGTGTCATTTATGACAGCTACAACTTTGAGATATTTTATTTAACCTCTGTGAGCTCCAGTTTCCTTTGTGGAAAAATGGGGAAACAAATATTTACCTCTTGAAGTCAATAATTTTTTTCCTTCCCTTTCTCTTTTTAACTATATCATTGGACTTCCATTAAATAAAATGAGTTTGGTTAACTTTTGCAGAGAAGATAAACTCAGTAAAAAAAAATGGAGGAATGCACATCTCCTAGGAGCACAACAGCTCAAAATCTCCATCTCCAGCTTTGGTTTCAGCAGGGAAAAATGCACCTAGGAGAGCAAAACTCAGGATCAGCCATGACTGCGGCAAGCTCGTCAGAGACTATCTCAGGCAAAATTGCCTTTTAATTTTTTACCTTTTATTATTTTTTCATTTTTAATACACTTTATTTTTTAGAACAGTTTTAGATTTACAGAAAAATCGAGATGCTGGTGTAGAGAGTTCCCATATACCTCATGCTCAGTTCACCCTCTAACTTAGATTAGTATGATTACATCTGTTATCAATGAATCAATATCAATACATTACTACGAACTAAAGTGCAGACTTTGTTCTGATTTCCTCAGTTTTTCGCTAATGTCCTTTTTCTCTTCCAGCATTCCGTCCAGGATCCCACATTACCTTTAGTGGTCATGTCTACTTAGGTTCCTCTTGACTTATTTCCTTATTTTTTGATGACCTGGACAGTTTTGAGGAGTACTGGTGGAGCGTTCTGTAGAAAGTCCCTCAATTTGAATTTGCCTGATGTTTTTACTGTGATTAAACTGGGGTTCTGGTTATTGGGAGGGAGACCATGCAGGTTAAGTGCTGTTCTTGTCACATCATATCAAACGTATACCATGAACATGATTTACCACTCTTGATGTTGACCTTGAGCACCTGGCTGAGGGAGCAGTCGTCAGGTTTCTCCACTGTAGAGCTGCTCCTCCCACCTTCTGCACTGCACACTTCGGGAGGAAGTCTGAGAGACCCCCCAAAGGCGGTTGCACGTAGGTTCCTCTGGGTTTCTCCTCCGCTAGTCTGCCACGCCAGCTTCCTTTCAGTGCACGAACTGCATAAACATTGCGCTCATGCTATTTCTCTTGCAGTTTTAGCAAATTTCAAAGATTCCTAAAGATTCTAAAAATCTCTTTTCTTTCACCCAAATCGTCATGAACTTTCCTGTTTTCAGCAAAGCTTGACTTTTACCTCTGACCTCACAAAGTGAAATGTAGGATGATTGTACATCCACAAGCACACTCTTGATGGGACCCACCCTTTTGGCTTCTATGATTGCTCAATCCCAAATCAGCTTACAAGGATCAACTGGAGAATGGACTGCAATTTCCCAAACCAAGGTTCCTTTTAGACAGTGGTGCTACTAAGTAGAATGGGCAAGACAGTGTGGATACGCAACTGCAGGAGATGGCTGTAGTAGTCAGGTCAGGCGAGGCACATACTGCTATAAGAAACAACCCCAAAATCACAGTGAGTTCAAATATAGTGTTTATTTCTCCTTCATGCAAAGTCCACTGACTCTTAAGGATGACCCACCTTGATTGGAGACAGAGTGATCTGGCTTCTTTAATTCCCTGTGTCCTGACCCATCTCCTGGCTCCATGACCCCCTCAGAAGAGGAAGAGATAGCTAGCAAGTCACATGGGGTCATTGTAGTCTTACCTTGGCACTTGTACTCATGGTCCATTGGCTGGAACAGACCACACGGTCCCACTTATGTGCAAGGAGGCTAGGTCCTGAGAATTCTTGGATCATAAACTCAAGTCCACTCTTATCCATCAGTCAAATTCTTCCTTTTGTAATCTCATTCTGTGCTGGCACAAAGCCCTCCCAAACTCTTCCCTGGTTTCCCCCCAAGGTGCAGGGAGCTAAGTAAGGCAAATGTTGCTCCTTCTCAGTGAACTTTAACATCACTTTACATTGCTTTTTCTCCTTCATTCTAATGTAACCTATTGTTATAATGAGCAAAGGTGGGTTATGCCCAGTCTGACCGCTACTAAGGACTTTACCCTAGTTGTTGACATGCCCACTGTGTTCTTGGCTTACCTCACTTTCTTAGTTGCAAAAACACAAAACATTCTACATTCTTTTTTCTTTGTCTCCCCACAAGGCACACTGAGGTATCCTTTGCCCTAAATTTGCAAACTTAACTCCTTTTATTGCTACTCACTAAATTTGGCAACTTTCCTTCTCCCTATTCATTCCTTCCCCACCCCCACCTGAAATTCCCCTCTGCCCACTCAAGACGGGACACCTAGATCGTCCTCACTTCATCAGGCTGCACCTCAGTTTCTTCATCTCTAAAATGAGAGCTAGGCTGCGCTGTGTCCTTCCCATTCTGATGGTCTCATAATGTGTGTTGATATCCTCTGTGGCATCTTCCTCATCAGGATTTTACCCTTTTAAATCATAGGATGTGTTAATGAGTCAATTAAAACCTGACATGTTTTAAAACAGAAAAAAAAAAAACCCTATGAATTGATCTTTGAATTTGAAATTTCTCCTGTTTTGCCCCTTTCTTGAATTTTCTCAAACACATCTGTTGCCAATGTTCCTTTTTTTTTAAATCTTCTCCCCAAAGCCCCCCAGCACATAGTTGTATATCCTACTTGTAGGTCCTTCTAATTCTGCAGTGTGGGCCACCACCTCAGCGTGGCTTGATGAGCAGTGCTAGGTCTACACCCAGGATATGAACTGGTGAAACCCTGGGCCACCAAAATGGAGTGTGTGAACTTAACCACTCAGCCACGGGGCCAGTCCCTGGAATCATTCTTTAATTTACGTAACTCATTATACAGTTTACTCTTGAATTTAAGCAGTGTTATGCATCATAAGTAGTGAAAATATCAAATTCTCTTGAAAAAAATAGTGGAATTGGTTCCTATGTATTTTTCTCCCATGGTGTTCCCAAGGATTTGGTTACTTGAAACCAGAACTAAATAGAATTATTGAGTTAATTTTGAAGTTACAGGCTACCTACGTTGATGAGATGTTTATATAGAAACTTGATCATTCACTTGTAAATAGGTGAGTTTCTTGTTTGTTTTAATTGCCTAAAAATATGATGATGATATACAGGAATTTTTTTCAGGAAATGGGATCAATCCTAACTATATCTCCTTAACAGAATCTTTTTTGTTAGCCATTTCTTTTCAAGATTAAGCACTGAAGGAAAAAATGGATTCTTCTTCAGTTGCTGTGGTTATTTCTTAAGCAGTATCAACTTTTTAAACCATTTAGCCAAATGTAATGTTTAGGGCATTGGCATGGAATAGGAATAGAATGACTTTCCTCCCAAAGCTGAGGACGCATTCGCAGACGCTCGTTAGCAATGGTTGCTGGTCCAACTGGCCCCTTACTCAGGAGCACACAAGACCTCTTTGTGAGTCTTAGTTTTAATGAAGACCACTAGCAATGAATTCTGCAGTGGTCTGGGTTTTTCAAAGATGGCGTCAGGAAAGACGATGGCAGGTAGATATGAAAAGCATAGATACATGGAACGCCATTTGCCCAACAGCTTCCCTCTCTTACCTTCTTTGTTTTGGGTTCTGCTGCTAGTGCTGAAACGTAGAGGAAATGCCTCAGCTGCTGGAGAGAGCTTTCTGTCGACAGTGTGCTCCATTCCATATTATCTGCATCATTGAACTCCAATTAGTGCGTGATTTCCACTCTGGTGCTGACTGAAGTTTTTTGGGTATTGTTAAACAGAATTCCAGGCTTTCAGCTTCAAGAATTCAGTCTAACCCTGCAGTTTTACTGCAGAATTCTAGGAGACCTGTCTGCTGGGGGTGAGAGCCCTGCAGTTGGAGTCTTAGACCAGGACTCAGCTTCTGACTGCCATTTCCCAGTGGTGTGACCTGGGATGGATCATTTGTCATCAGTATCCTATGAGGAAATGGAGAGGCTGGGACACTACTATTACCTGCAAAAGACATTTGTAAACTATAAAGTGTTATGATTTATGGTAACACTACAGTAACCCAGACAGCCTGGTGCTGGCATAAGGAAGGACAAATAGATCAATGGAACAGAGAAGTGGGTCCAAAGATAGGCCCACACAAAGGTGCCAGGGCAAGTCAATGTTGTGAAGATTGTGCTCTGTGTTTTTAACAAATGGTCACAGAACCACCGAAGGTTCATGTGCAAAATAATGAACTTCAACCATATCTTCCGTCAAATACAAAAATTAACTCAAAATGGATCATAGACCTAAATGTAAAACCTAAAACTGTAAAATTTCTAGAAGTAACCATAGGGAAATATCTTTGCAACTTTAGAAGAGGGAAGGAAAAATAGACACAAATGGAAAAATACGATAAATTTAACCTTATCAAAATTTAAAATCTCTAATTCTTGAAAACAAAAAGGCAAACCACAGGATAAAAGAAAATATTCACAATACATATATCTGACAAAGGACTTAAATTTAAAAAGGGGGGAGCAAATAACAGATTGGAACAGATGTCACAAAAGAAGATAAACAAATGGTCAATAAGCATGTGAAAATGTGTGCAGCATCGTTAGTTACTAGGGAAACTCAAATTTTAAAAACACAGTGAGTTACCTCTGCACACCGATAAGAATAGCTAAAATTAAGATCCTAAGTGTTGGCAAGGATTTGGAGAAACTAGAACTCTGATACACAGCTGGTGAAAATGTAGAAAGAGGCAATCACTTTGGAAACAGTTTGCCAGTTTCTCATAAAGAAAAAGGGTACATACACTTACCAAATGATTCAGCCATCTCGCTCCTGGGTATTTATCCTAGAGCAACACAAAGACTTGTACCTAAAGTTCATTGCAACTTTATTTCAAACAGCCAGACCCTGAAAACAACCCACAGGCCCAGCAACAGGTGAATGTATGAACAAATTATGGTATGTCCATACCTTGGAATACTACTCAGCATAAAAAAAGAATGAACCACTTACACTCAACAGCATGGATGAATTTCACTAACATTACGATGAGCAAAAGAAGCCAGATCCAAAAGAACATGTGCTGCATGACTACATTTGTGTTAAATTCTAGAAACTACTAAACTCATCTACAGTGACAGAAAGCAGTGGTCGCCTGGGGACTGACTGCAAAGTAGTGTAAGGGGACTTTTTATGGTGATGTAGATATTCCATATTTTGATTATGGCACTGGTTACACAGGTATGTATATTTGTAAAAATTCATCAAACTTATAATAAATCAAATTGGTTTCACAAATAGCTTAAAATGCTATACAAATATAAATTTCCAGGAGAGAAGCTGTAATGAAAATAATTGCAATGTGTAATAATTGAGTTTATTTGTTGTGTTATTAAGAATGTAGATGCTGGAGTTCAGATCCCAGCCCTGCCTCTCATCATTCCTAGCCATATGGGCTTGGGCAAATTATTCAATCTTTCAGAGTCAAGGTTTTCAAATCCATAAAATGGGGGTTATAATATTGGGCTCACAGAGATTTTAGGAACTAATAGATGCCAAGTGTTTAGGACAGTGCCTGGCATACAATAAGTGTTTGTAAATATTAAGTATTATAATTATCAGTGGACTTTAAATAACTCTTTTCTTTCCTTCTTCTCACAAGCAGATGATATCCAGTCTCCACTGGGTAGAAACATAAGGGAAGGACCTGATAAACTGAGGCTCCGCTGTCTTCACGTCCTTTCTTATCCTTAACCACCAAGTTTGCTCCTTTCCCAGGAGCTTTAAGAACCAAGAATGGAGTTAAGGCAGATCCTTTTCCGTCCCAGCGTTTGAACCAAATCAGGACTCCTTCAGCAGTCTTCAAGCGCAGATGAGGCATTCTCATTCTCCATGGGCATCTGCATGTATAATGTGACAGTATTAATAGCTCCGTTTGTCTTCTTAATTTTCAACTTTCGTTAAGCTACTGAAGAAAAACCCGATGGTTCCTCCTTGGCACCGCATCACACTCGGCGCAGTGGATCTGCCTACTCAGACCTCTCACCTACTCAGACCTCTGACCGATGGCACTTCTTTGTTGGCCGGGGGAGTCAGAGTGAAGGACCAGCCTGAAAGTGTTCTTGTTCCTTCCAAGTAATTTTCAACTGCATTAAATGGAGATCTTCCTATCATCCTGTGCCACATAAGAAACCAAGAAGGTGAGTCGGTACCTCCACCCCCGTACCATCTTCCCTGTTCTTCTGAGCTGGCCTTCACTCCCATAAGGGCCCTCCAGCAGGCCCAGTCCTGAGCACTCCTTGCCAGGGCTCGATGGATGAAGGAGTTGAGCCTGGGGTCGGATGTGACGAACCTGGACTGCGGTCTCTCTCCCGGCACTTGCTTTCTTTGGATCATTTTACTTGGCCCCCCAGTGCCCTGCTGGGGCTAGAGTCCCATCCGGAGCACCGCCCCGCTGAGTGTGGTCCTGGCACCCTACAGTCTCCTCTTCTTGAAGGTCAGGTTCTGTTTCCCACATTCGCATCCACTGACAAGTGTTAGGCACCGTGGTCCAGTGGAAAGACACAGGTCTTACAACTACTCAGCCCTTAGTACAAATTCTGTTCATGCTTCTTTTTAGCAACGTGACTTGGATGAGTTTTTTAGCCTCTCTGAGCTTCAGTTTACCCTTCTATAAAGTAATATAATAATGTGCACCTTTGAGGTTATTATGAGTGAATTATATCACCTCTATAATTTTAACATCATGTCTGACCCACAATGGGCATCCATTAATGGTGGATATTAATACCATAGTTTGCCAATTTGAAATACACATTTCCTTTCACATTTTCCTATCTCTGAAATCAGGATGCACGTTGCTGCTGATGACATCTCATAATCACTGCAGGCCAGGAGACTGGGGGACGTGGCTGCCATCGCCTGCCCATGAGTTGTCATTCCAGGACACTTGGTTATTCCTGATGTGGTGACTAGACGAAGAGCTCGCTGTTGCAGTCAACCAAACGTTTAAGTGCGTTTGAGGAAGGAATGTGAGTCCAGCTGAAGTCTGCACACCTTCCACCGACACCTCCAGAGGCGGTGAGGGAAGCAAGAATCATATCTCGCTGAGTGGGGGTCATAGACTGGAGAGAGAGTCCTGGAGACTACAGCAGAGCCCTCTTTAAGAAGTTCTGTTCACCAGTGGTCTCCTCTTGGTGGCCCAGGGGATGACCTTGTGTGCAGAAAAACATGGACGTTGACAGCTTTGAGTCGAAAATATTAGTCAGATGATCATACTCTGTATGTGAAGAAGGTTTAAGAATTTAACTAATTTGTTTCTATTCCTCTTCTCGTGTAAGCGCGAGAATGATATGAGATGATAATCTCTATGTAAGTAAGTCCCAGAGTTCTCTCAGGGGCCGGCCCCAGGGCTGAGTGGTTGAGTTCGCACGCTGCCTTCAGCATCCCAGGGTTTCACCGGTTCGGATCCTGAGCGTGGACATAGCACCACTCATCAAGCCATGCTAAGGCGGCATCCCACATGCCACAACTGGAAGCACCCCCAACTAAAAATACACAACTATGTACCAGGGGGCTTTGGGGAGAAAAAGGAAAAAAGAAAATCTTTAAAAAAACAAAAAAAGAGTTCTTGCAATAGGTATTAAATAAATCTATGTGATCTGAAAATGTTGTGTTGTTTCAATAGTGACCGTATTTTTTTCTTTCTTAGTTACATGTGAAACATGGTGCATCTTAACATGATAAGATAAAATTGGCACAAACAGGACTACCCAGAACACGATTCTTTTCTCCCTCTTGACTTGGGAAATTTCTCGTGCCCGGGAGTCATTTTGTGATGGGGTCTTGGGGGACAGCAGCAAGGTGTCTTCCCCTCTGCTGTGAAGCAGTGGTGTGCTGGCCCCTGGGGAACTCGTGCAGGAGCCACACTACTTTCTCAGCCCCCAGCTCTGCTCTTCGCATCTTCCTCCTTCCTCCAGAAATCCCCCTGACATCCCAACATGGGCAAATCGTGGGCACGTATTTGTTTCACGTCTATGACCAAGCTTGTCCCAGTTATGACCTCTTACAGTATAAAGATTTGGCTTTACCTAATGAGAAACATAGAACTTATTCTTTTCTTAAATCCAGAAGAAAAGGTAACCAATAGCGTTACACCTTAGTGTATGTCTTCTCTAAACAGTGGCTCTTAACTCTGCATGTTAGAATCACTGAGAGAGTTTTTTAAAATACTGATGTCTGGGCTCTCTTCCAGACTAATTAAATGAGATTCCCTGAGGATGGGGGCCTCAGGCATCTGCAAGGCCCCAGCTAATTTGGATTGTAGTGAGAGTTACCAAGCACTGCTTTAGACATTGGGCAATGCTGACTTCAGATGGACTGGAGCCATGCTCTCCTCCTGTCTCCTAGGCTAAGGCCCAGTTTCGAGACACCTTAAGAAGCACACTAGGGAATTTGTGTCTGGCCTACAACAAAACACATGTTTAATTGTTCTCATTCCTGTTTAATTGTTTGAGGGAGGTGCTAGAAGAGTCCAGGGATAGCCGCCATCCATCCGGTGACCGCCACAGAACTTGAACAGCTACCAGTGCCTTCAAACCTCACAGTTCAGCTCTCACACTTCCTTCCACATGGGAACTAAAGCAAGTTTTCTGGGGTTTTTTATTGTGGTAAAATATACACGATATAAAAATTTATTTAAACCATCTTTAAGTGTACAGTGGCGTTAAGTATATTCACACTATTGTGCAACCATGACCATTATCCATCTCCAGAGCTTTTTCATCTTCCCAAACGGAACCTCCTTACCCATGAGACACTAACTCCCCATGGCTCTCTCGTCCCAGCCCATGGAGACCACTACTACTTTCTGTCTCTCTGATTTGACTACTCTAAGAGAGATCAGGAGAGGCACCAAGAGAAAGGTGGGTAAAAAAGAAAATCTAGATAACTAGGTTGAGTTTCCTTTGTTGATGAGGAAAACTTTGTTTGAGGTGATGGATGCCGCTCTTCTGCCTTCTTTGCCAGCTGTAAACAAAAATTCACCTAGAGGATGTTTAACTACTCGAAAGCAGGAGGAGTGGGGAGAAGAAGTGGTGGGAAGGGAGGTTTTAAAGAAAATGAGTTCAGGATGTTGGATGTGACGTAAAACAAGCATGTTGGATTAAATTATTTACTGTGGTGCAGTGTTGAGAGCATGGTTTTATGAAAGATGGCTGAGAGAACAAAAAAACAGAGGGTATATAAGGGAGTTGCAATGTGAATTTGACCCTAAACCATAGGAAACATCATTTGGTCTAAAAGTCTTTCTGGAATGAAAAGACACTTTGAGAAAGTCACGTGCTGTGGGTGTTTTTGTGTGGGGAGACACAAGGGGACTCCACGACCCAAGCCTGCTGCCTGTAGCTTCCCGGCTTCCCTCTGCTCGACGGGGTTGCCCCTTTCTTTTCTCTCCCAGTTCCCTTCACCATAGCCCTTAGCAAGTGTCCTCCGTCAGACAGTGGACTCCAGCCTGGGGAGAGAGTGTTGTATGACTGGACACTGCGCGATTCCGCGTAGAAGCTGTAGGTGATCACATCCACTGGGGACAGGAAGCACGTGCTGGAGTATGCTGCCCTGCTCTTGTCTTGGTTGCTGACCTGGCTTTCCATTTCATGCCTGAAAAACTGTGTGTTTTGAGTTTATTGTTTGTTGAATAAATAAATAATTATAGGACATGAGTTTCAAGTTTGCAGTGAAAAAAACCCTGCCAATATAAGTGAATATGATGATCCTTTTAAAAAGTGAGAAAGTAAGTTTTAGTGGCAAATAAGTAAAAAATGTGTGTGTGTGTGTGTGTGTGTTAAGAACCATGTTGAAAATGTGAAAGACTTCCTATCGGTGGTAGCCAGCTTCCAAGAGGGCCTCCAATGGCCCCTGATTGTCAGTGTTCGCACCCCGTGCACCCCCTTCTATACCAGTGCTGGTCTGTGAGACCAACAGAATGCAGCAAAAGGGACAATATGTCCCTTCTGAGATTGATTAGAAAAAGCTGTGGCCTCCATCTTGGGCTCTTTCTCAGAACACTCACTTCAAGGAAAGCCAGATGTCACATCTTGAGGACAGTCAGGCAGAGTCTGGAGAGGCCCACGTAGTGAGAAGCTGCTGTCTCCAGCAGACAGCCTGTGAGGAACTGAGACCCACCACAACCCCATGGGTGGGCTTGAAAGCAGCTCAGCTCCTAGTGGAGTAACCTACAACCTCAGGAGAGACCCCCGAGCCAGAACCATCCAGCTAAGCTGCCCTCAGAAACTGTGAGATGATAAATGCTTGCTGTTGTAAGCTGTTAAATTTGGCATGACTTGTTACACAGCAAGAGATAACTAATAAACTATTTTGCACAATTATTTCCTCACCTAGTTCTAGAAATGAGGTATTGGCTTTGCTAGAGAGATATATAGAATGCAAAGAAAAGCTATAGGAAAAACAGGATGGAACATGCATGGGATCCGGCCGTCTCATCTTGCCATCTTCTCTGGACAATCCCTGAGTGTCCTGAAGGGGGCGTCCTTCTCAGACAAAGGAGGACTATTCTTCAGAAGAAGTTTACAAAAGGCTTTCATTTCCAGCGGGAGTCTGTCTGGGGAAAAATAAAGAAACAAAATAAAAATAAACTCTATCCAGAGTTTTCAAAAGGGACAAAGTGGTGAAATGTTAAATCTGAATGAGATCCACAAATATTCAGGCAAGTGACTACAGCCATAAAGTGACATGCAAGATGAAAATCTCCCAGGATGATGGAATTCTGGGGAAATTTAGGTGAGACTCTAAGTGATGCTTTACCTCAGAGAGCTGCTTTACAGTAGCCACTTAAAAAAGAATTAAAAACAAGCTGCATTTCTAATTGCATTTAAAGGTTTTCCCAACACTGGGGAGAACAATGGGAACAGCTGCCTTCAGTGTCCAGCAGTGTGCCAAGGGCTTTCCATGTGTAACATGGGGTTCACAGACCACCGTCCCCACTCAGCAGTCAATGGTCGCTTGGTTCATCTCAGCCTTGGTCTCACCTAGTGTGAGTGTGGGAGACGGTCCCATCACTCCATTTAGCATCCAAGAGCCCTTTCAAGCTAACCAGGGGCCAGGCACCCAAGCCTGGTAGGATGGCAGCAGAGCAAAATCTGCAGGCTTAGCTGGGCATCTTTTCCCATTGGAGAGCCAGTTCAGGCCAATGGCGTAGAGTTGTCAACAGTCAAAAATGAAATCATCACTTGGCAAATATCCATAGAGAAAGGGATGCGTGGAGGCCGGAGGGCTTGGTGATGAAAACGCCCGTCATGGTTCTCCCCATGATCCTTCTCTCGACGCTCTCACCTAGCACTGCCCCTATCCCCATGGACAACTCCCCAGCCTGCCGTCTCAGACATCAGAACCCAGGATTGTCCTCCCCACTATCCCACCCCATCCTTCATCCCCAAGTTTCCCACCACTGCACCATCTTAATCCTCACTCCCGAGGCTATATTCTCTACTCTCACTAGATGTTATAACTTGTTAAAACCGAATCACAAATCATTAGGCACAGAAAAACAGGTTCACTTTTTCTCAAGAGAAAGGGGAGCAGCAATGACTCGCTCCCTCTGAAGCAGCAAAGAAAGGAAAGAAGCAACTCAGCCCTCGCCCAATACTTGACAGTAGTGAATACCAGTTAAACGTTTATGTCCTTGTACTCTTGTCCCTTGTCGCAAGCTTTCAGAACGGCCCTTGGAGACAGATGCTACTCTTCTCTATTTTTTTTTCAGGTGGTAAAACTGAGGCAGAGAGATGGTGAGTGCTTTGCCTAAGGTGACACAGCCAGTGGGCAGGTGGCTAGAATTGAAAGCTGAAGCTGTTGGTCTCCAAAGGCTGTGCGTGCTCTTGATCTCTAGTCTATCTGGCCCCCCTCTGATTCTCCTTCCAGTTCCTACATGAAAAAGTCAGTTCCAATGCTGTTAGAGAGAAATATTCCAGGTACCAGGATTTAGAAAAGCATCATTGGTTTGCTGATCAGTTTTTCCTGGCCACTTTCCTGAGGGAACCAGACGTCTTTCACTGGATGCACGGCACTATTATTTCACAAAGAAGAGGCTCAGGCGCGGCTGGGGATCAGCAGTCTGCAGCGTGTCCTTGCACGGCCTCCTCAGGACAACAGAGTCCCCTTTGCTGCTTCAGATGCTGCGGTGGGTCAGAAAAAGACACTCAAGGTTTCCCTTTGCCGGTGACACTTTCCTGGTCCCTTTTAAACAGTCATAAATCTCCTTAAGACATTCCCAAGCATCCCTCCTATTTGGAATGTGGGGGCGGTGTCCAATTTCAATTGGGGATGAAAGTCATGTGACTTTTAGACTTTTACACTCAAATAGCATGTGTTCCTTATCAAGACAAGGTGCTGTGAGGGAACGAAAGATAATTTCAACAGGAATGACTTGGCCAAGATGACAGAAAATGTCAATCACAAATAAGAAAATGATAACTATAATAAGAGTAATAAAAATAGCTAACATACACTCAACGTTTACACTATGCTGCTATTCCAAGCATTTTATGCGTGTTAACTCATCTGCTCTCCAAACAGTACTATGAGTTGCATACTAATTGTTACGATCCCATTTTTCAGATGAGGAAACTAAGATGCAAGACGGTTGAGTGACTTGCCCAAGATCACAAAACTATGACAAGACACAGATCCAGGATTTAAACTCAGGTTGGCTGGATCCACCAAGCACTTAACGTTAGATATTCTGAAATGATCCTAGTTTGAAAGTAGGCTTATTTAATCTGGGGGGAGAGACATAGCTGTTATTGGAGGAAATAACCAAACATAGCTAACATATTGCTTATTAACATGATAATACCTAGCTAGGGAAGGAAGAGGAGTTGCTTGTAATAGGGCAGATATTCAGAGAGAAGAAAGGGCCTCTGCGCATCACAGCTGAGGAGCCTCATGCAGAGAAGGAGACGCTGCCGGAGGCAGCCAGCCTCAGACTTGTCAGCTTGGCCAGAGCCCACCAAGAGCAGAAAGTTCAGTGGCTCTCTGGGCTGGGACTCAGGAACACTTGTGAAGGGCAGGTGTTCTATCCCCCTGAAATCTGGTGAGAACTCCGTACATGTCTGATTTAACTCGTGCTCCCCTAAACCTCATCCCAGACTGAAATCCCCCCAGGGTCCACTCCCTGTCCCCCTCTGCCAGCCAGAATGCCTACCAGAAGTCTGAGAAAACACCAGTAACAATCCTTTTGGGAGGAGAAAAACCGAATTAGCCATCCAGGCAGACCACGGGATTGGGGTGCCAGTTTGCAAAATCACTCGGGTGCGGTGACTCCCCCCGCCACCTGCCCCGGCGGGAATGCACGGTTTCAGAAGTGTCCCGCTAATGCTTGTAAATCTTTGTGAATGTCAAGTTTAAAAATATCATTTCCAAGTGTCCCTGTCCTGCGGCTCTGGGGCGCTGAATGCTTCAGCAGAGAGAATGCAGGCAGGTCGGCCCACTGCTCCGGAGAGCTGAACTGCGGCTTCATAAAGTTGCCATGTGAATCCATGATGTCATCTGTTCCCTCAGAGTTTGGGCTGCAGCGCCCCAGACCACCCACGCAGCCAGCTATTCTCTCCCGAAGCGTCGGGAGGGACCTGCCTTTATAAGTGATTCAAGGTCTAAACGGAGGACGTAGCTTGAATTGTTATACAAAAGTGCTGCCCACGACAGTGATAAGCATTTGGCCATGTCGGTGTGGTGGTTCTTTTCTTATTCGAAGGCTGAAATTCTCTGTAACACACAGTGGAAGGCTGAGACACAGAGCGAGGCGAGGGAGGTTTTAGAAACAGGCCGGAAAAATCTGTAACAGAACAGTGAGCAAGAAGGAAAATATATAAAAAGATAGGAACCCTGGAAATATGGAGCAAAAGTAATTAGATCATCAATGATGTTAGATTCACATGTGGATGACTTGTTTCCCCTGATTCTTAGTCATAAGGAGGAAATTGTAGGGGGCGGAAATGTCCACATCGCTGAGAAGTAAAGAAATGCATTTTTCAAAACAATTTGAAGCAAACCAAGGCATTTGGGCTTTTGAATAATTTTGACTAGTCCTTAGTTGGGAAGGGGAAAGGAGCTCATCTGTGGCCACAGAGTGTGATGGGGACATGAAGGCCCATGTCTGCCACACCAACCTGCCTCACTAACAAGCAGCCCCTGCCCACTGGGGCCCTGGTAATGTGGCAAGTGACACACAGCGAAGGGACCCTGTCTGCTCTGTTCCCTAGGGGGAAGCAAGAGGGCAAAGTATAGGGGCAGGGAGAGAGGAGAATCAGATCCTGAAGTTACAGCACTGAAGACATGATGATATCTCTAGATGGAAAGAAAAATTAAAGTGGAAACTAGTATACCAGTTCTGGAACGTCTCCAGAGATCCAGTCATCCTAAGGCTGGGGGTCTTAATCTGTTCTGAGCCATGGATCCCTTTAGCAGTCTGGTGAAACCTATGGATAAATTCTCAGAATAACATTTTTAAATGAAGTAAGCAAAATACATTGGGTTCCCAAGGCAATCAATTATATCAAAATGCATTTATTGATATATTTCTAAAATGGTCATTCATATTAATATGTGTGCTTCTTTATTGACTCTTTAAGTCACGAGAGCCAACAGCGAGTTTAGTAGCTAAGCTGATCCCGAAGTGCTGATGAGCATAAGCAGCAGACCCGGATAACTGGAGCAATCGTAGATGAGAAGCAGGCGCCAGAGATCTCCACTGGTGACAAAGTCACAGGTGCCCTTACTTCTGTTTGTAACCAAAGGAAATGCTGAATTTCAGCTAGATGCTGAAAATAGAGATTATTTTTTCCCGTTCAAGCTCGTGGATGCCCCTGTTAAGAGCCCCCATCCTAAGGAAAGAGTTTCCGGGCAGCCAAGTGGGGCTTGGTGACAAAGCCTTGGACTTGGAGAAGAGAGTCAGTTCTGACTAGTGAGGTGTCTGACCTCAGATTTGTTCCTTAAATCTTTTTGTAAAGAAAAAATTGAAGGAATTCCTGAAGAATCCCATGGAACACCGGGGCACAAGGAACTGTGCATTGAGTCCTCTCTGAAAACTAAAACAAGCACATACTCTGCTTCTCTTTGGGGCAGAACACCCTGATGCAGATGGCGGTGGTGCCAGACAGAAGATGCTGGGCTAGTGATCGCTGAGCTAAGTGTTTGCAGTGCTTGGCCAATGGGACAGGGTCCAGCAGAGGCAGAAGGGGCAGCATCGGAGAAGACCCTGAGGTATCTTCGCTGGGCTGAGAAGCCTGGCATATGAACCGCGTTCTTCTGGGATGGCTCGGAACCCATGGGGTGATTTGTTGACTGCCTACCTCGCATCCACCCTGACCCTTTCCTTTCCTAACGGTATCCAGAATCTCATATTGCATCCACCCCACCTCTCACCAGCCCACGTGATCTCTGTCTGGGGGAAGCTTTGGGAGCAGAGCATGACCAGCTTAAGCCCATCATTGTGTTCTCCTCTGGCCACAGTCACGGGTTCAGGGGTGGGCATGCCACCTACACTGACGCAATCCAGGCAACTTTCAGGACTCTGGCTCGGAAGGCTGGGACAGCAGCACTCTCTTTCCCCCTGAATTGGCAGGGTCAGGATATGAAGTCTGAACTGGCAAAAGTCCTGGGCTACCAAAAGGAAGGCCAGCCCAGGGATGAAGCCAACACACAGGGCATTGCCAAGGGATTCTCAGAGAAATGAGCCAGGGCCCTGCATGAAGCAGACCCCAAAGCTTAGCCTACTGTTGGATCCCCAGTTAGGTGAGTCCATGAATTCCCTTCTTGTTTAAACCAGTGTGAGTTAGACTTTCTCTTACTTGCAGCCCAAAGCACCCTAAATGATAAAGCAGGCGTCCTGGCATAATTTTGCAATCATGATGCACCATATTCTCCAAGGAATTTCTAGCGTTTCCCAAAGTTGTACCCAAATATCTACTGCTCCATCTACTCTTCCATGTTGCATCTTCATGGGGCTGAAATAGGACGTGTGTCTTGGAGTCAAACTCCCAGAATGAATTCTCAGCTCAGTCACTAACCTACCTGTGACGGAGAGCAGGACACTTTATCTCTCTGAGCTTTAATGTCCTCATCTGTAAAATCAGGTCACAAATGATTGGAGTAATAGACCCCAAAAGCCTTTTGTACCTAACATGGATCTAAATCTATTACAAAGAGGAAGACTAGTTCTCATAGACACCCCAGTTTAACTGATGGCTTGGAGAAGAGGTCATCCCCAGGGATACAGCTGTAACTGTGTTAATCTTGTGGAACTGAGGGTTTTATGTGACCATGAATGTTAGGAGGCCAGGGAGTATAAGATGGTATATTTAGAAATTTTCAGTCATTCATTCAGCAAGTTCTATAATACCGGGAATCATAGAAGACAACAAGGATAGAGAAATAAAAGATATAAACAGTCTTTATCTTTCAAAGCTTCCCAATTTAGCAAGGAAGATAGCTGGACTGCTGTGTACTGTTAGGCTGACTATACACTGACCAACTCTTGGGGTTGCGTTTCATGCTAATGTCTATGTGACAGCTCAGGAAGACAAACATGAAAAACGATAATTATATAAAGAGCAACATGTTGGATGGTATATACCCTATGATCCCATCTGTGTAGGAAAAGGATGGCAAGACATACAGATCTATGTCAATACTTTCAGACAAGCTCTGTAAAGAGGTACACAAAACTGTTAATAGACGTTAACTCTGGAAAAGGAGACTGGAGGGAGTGGGAAACTTGTACTATGTACTTTATATCCTTCCATCCTATTTTATTTGTTTTCTATGAGAAAAATATACTGTACATCAAGATGCAACTTCTGCAAGTCAGCAATTTCAGCCTGGCTGACTGCTCAGTAGAGATGTTCCTGACGCGGCAGCATCGTGCAGAGGAGCCCAAGCCAGGCTGGAGCAACGGCTGATTTTATGTGTCAACTTGGCTGGGCTAAGAGATGCCCAGACAGCTGGTAAGACATTCATTCTGGATGCGTCTGTGAGGGTGCTTCTGGAAAAGATTCGCTTTTGAATCTGTAGACTGAGTGAAGAGGACGGCCCTCACCAATGTGGGTGGGCATTGTCCAGTCTGAGAGCCTGAATAGAACCAAAAGGCAGAGGAGGGGAGAATCTGCTCTCTGCCTGAGTGGAGACATCCATCTTCTCCCGCCCTCGGACGCCAGTGCTCCTGGTGCAGGCCTCCAGACCCACGCTGGGACTCACACCATCGGCTCCCCTGGTCCTCAGGCCTTCGGACTCAGACTGAATGGCACCATCTGCTTTCTTGGGTCTCCAGCGTGCAGCATCTCAACTCCCATGGTCATGTGAGCCAATTCCTATGAGTAATAAATCAATCAGTAAAAACCCTGTTGGTTCTGCTTCTCTCGAGAACCCTAACTAACAGGATAACCAAAGGGTTCCTAGAGGAGGTAACCTTGTGGTTGAGCCATAAAAAATGAATAGGAGCCATTCAAGTGAAGGAGGAAGGGAAGAACATTTCAAACAGAGGGAATTGCATGCACAGGGCACAGAGGAAGAGGATGTGGTTGCTTGTTCAAAAATTGAGAAGTTTGCATAACTGAAGCCTGGGGGGGTACATGGGAAAATGACAAGCGGAGGGTCTGCCAAGATCGGGCAGGGCTCCATATTCCGTCATATTAAGGCAGGTGGTGTGGATCCACCACAGGATTTCAAATAGGGGAGTGACAAGTTTATGTCTGAGTCCTAGATCATTCTCAGAGTAATGAGGAGGCTAAAATGGAGAGCACACACGTGGCATCCGTGGACACACACGCACACACAGACGCATATAAACCCACAAGGGGGATGTGACAGAAACTTTTATTTATCTTTCCCTATCTTCCTTCACTTTACTTTCTTTTTAATATAAAAATCTTCAATCTCTTTATAATTTATGTTTGTTTATGGTGGTACGTAGCTTTGCTTGCTTCCAAATGTTTAACCAGTTGTCACAATACCGTTAACTGAATAGTTTATTCTTTTCTTCGCTTATTTGAAATGCTATCTTCATCACATATTAAATTCCTATAGCCATCAGAGATGCTTCTGAACACTTTCTTTTCAAATAAGTGGTCTATGTTGCGCATGCTTTTCAAAACATTATAGCTTTATAATATCTGTTGATATCTGATAACTCAAAAGTTCCCTTATCTTCTTTTCCAAAATTGTCTTAACTGGTTTCATAGACACATTCTCCCAGATAAACTTTACAATCGATTTGCTAAGTTGAAAAAAAAGAAATCTCTAGAATTTTTTTGGAATTGCGTTCAATATACAAACTAATTTGGGCAGAATTTAGCACTTTTACTAATATAAAATCTTAATTTTATTAAAGATGAGATAGCAGATGAGTCTATTCTTCACTTTTTAAAAGAAAACAACTTTAAGAGTGTGTTTATAAAAGGGCACAGAAGTAACAAGTATTTAGTTCCCTACCCCAACGAATGTTGAAAATCATCCTTTACCGTGGAGATTCAGCACAAGAAATCCCAGCGCTTTGTGAAATAACAGGGCAGAGCAATGACCATTCCATTGCCATCACGACACGTTTCTTCGCAGGAGACAGCAAGACATCCCCTGAAATAGCCTCGTTTGCTTTTGAAGTAAACAGCTCTCCAGCAAAACAAAGCCACCCTGATAAACTTCCAGGCGAGGGTTATTCTTTTTTTCCTGTCTTTTGCTTTTCAAGGGCAGCTCCTCCACGGAACCCCAAAATACTGTCCGCCGTGTATGGAGAAGTCTTCACAGCCTGGGGACACAGTCGCCGTATTTCGAGAGATATGACAGTTGTGTTTAGTGCTAACGCCCCTCTCTAACGATGCTAAGACAGCTTCACTCCCTGCCCAGCAGGTCACGGGGAGAGAAAGGTTCCCCTTTGGACTTGGTGTATTACTGAATATGACGACGTCTGCCAAACGGATGTGAGGAAAAGCACTGACGCTGGCAGCTGGATTCCACAGCAACAGCTGGTGAATCACAGGTGGTGTCAGGAAAGCCTCCAGCCCCGCTTAAATGTTCCGGAGAATTCTTTATTATTTTAAACACCACGTTTGGAGAGGGCTTAATTTGCTCGAATTCAAAACATTCCTCATGGGCAAAGTGCAATGTAAACAACGTTGCAGGAGAAAGTCGTGTCAACCTAATTTTTAATTTGCAAACAGGGTGATTAAAAACATGGTGCTGAAGTATCTTCTGACGGTGATGTGGCCACATTGGCATCTAGCAGGGTCATGGAGGGGAAACGCTCTCAGTGAAGCCGCCTGTGACGTGGGATCTTTGACACCAGCTAGGGAGATGAAGGCTTCTGGACAAATTCCGTGCCTCTCTCTCTGCAGGGCCAGCGTGAGGGGAACGAGAGACACAGCAAGACACTCTGGCCGTCCAGTAGTGGCATGGTTGCCATCCTCAGGGTCCAGGAGCGTTCTGGAGGGGCTCACCTCTGCCTCTGAGCTCCAGCCTCACTCTCGCGCGGGGCTCATGGTCTGGAAAGCGGATAAAACCACTCAGCGATGCGGGGCCCATGGGCTCTAAATCCCCTGCATGTAAGAGCAGATCCGAGGGTGTGTGCGCTGTGCTCGCACCTGAGCAGGGCTCTCCCGTCAGGCACCCAGGGTAATCCGGACTCTCCTGTCCCATCTGAGCTCATTCTTTCTTTCTTTCATTTTTCAATATTTAGTGAACACCTTCTGAATTCCAGGCCCTGTGTAAAGCAGAGGCCCATAATAGGAATCAGACGCCAAACCAGGCTGAGCTTGGGCCACCTTAAGCATACTGGGGACGAGCCCTCAGTCCTGCAGCAGCCACCAGCTGAGCTGAGGCCTGCCCTTCCGAGGACCACGCTGCCTGTGCTTGTCCCCACTTCCCCCCGCCCCACCTCCCTTGCCCCCTGGGGAGGAGGGGGAGGCCCCTCCTGAAGGCTTCCAGGGCGCAGAAGCTGGACCAGGCAGGAAAGGGCTCTTCACCAGAGGGACCTGGAGGTGCTAAGGGACAGGAGCAAGAAACAGCACATTGTGTGCGGGGAATTCCAAGTGGGGCCGCGGGGCCGGATTGTAAGTCACCAGCCATGCACGCGAACATGACCGCATACCAGGGAGAAGTGTCGCGCGGCTGTAAAGTGCCTCACAGATGCTATTTTCTATTACGACACTTACTGCAGGGTGGTTGTGAGACCCCAATGAGATCACACGCCTATAAAGTTGCTCTGGAGGCTGGAAAAGCTTCGTGCGCGTGCTAATTAACAGAGTTTGGGGTACAGCTGTGTTACTTTTCAGACCACAAAGGAATAGTAAAAATTGAACTAACAGAGAATTTCTCTTGAATTCACAGTATTAAATGTGTTTGTAAACTGGGCATTTTAATTAAAATACTTCCTATCACCTCTTTACAGATAAAGGATTTCATTGTTTATTAAAAATAATTTCCTGCTAACAATTAATTAGACCACCAAACTTCAGGCTGGAAGCCTGAGAGTCGTTTCTGTTGACTCACGGCATCACCAAAACCCCACAACATGGCATCTCAAATACAGACGTGTGTGTGTGTGTGCACATAATTTTTGTTTTCCAATCAGTATCCCTTCTCTCAGCTCAGGACACGTTCCTTCACTCTGAAGTGCGGGATGGTATCTGAGCTGCTCCCTCTGTCTCTGACCGCTCGCCTCTCTGACCCCTTCCCGTAGCTACCAGGAAACTCAGCAGCATTTGGATCATTCCACCTGATTTAGCTGTAATGTGGCTTCTTTCGTTGTGAAAAGGCATAGAATAGAAATTAGACGTGTGACTATAAGAAAGGAGAAGGAAAATTATCACTGATTCCGGATGGTGTGATTGTCTACCTAGCCAACCAAGAGCATTAACTGAAACATCACTGGCACCGATAGGAAGTTTTGGTAATGTTGCTTGCAAACCAATAAATACCAAAAGGACAATGCTTTCCCTACTACCTGCAAAAACCAGTCAGAACATATCATGGGAAACAAAAGCTGCCATCTGTGGGGAATCACCGAGATGCTGAGAGTTGTCCCTTTGGGCTCCAAAGAGTTCCGATGTAGCCCACGGTCTTACAAGGCCTCCCATGCAAACAGTCTCTCAGATTCTCGTCTCCCTTCTCTAACGACAGAGGCCCTCACTCAGCTCCAAGGTCAAGGTGAGACGAGGATGTCTTGCTCATCATAATGCCTTTCCAAAAGCAACCTAAAAATACAAGCAGTGTACAGAGATACCACTTTGACTCCTTCCTAGAAGACCTTTGGCCTTCTCGCTCACACAGCAGTGTCAGCACCTTACAGCAACATCCTCATAGGACGGACAGAGCCTGGCTCTGCACGCATCTACCAGGCACCCCCTTGGGGCAGTTTTCCCCGGATGACAGGACAGTCTGCCCTCAGAAGTATTCAAGGCTTCACCCCCTGCCAGATAACAACGCTCGCAATTTTTAATAAAAGAATGTTTCCAATTTCTACCCAGCAGGTTCCCCAAATTTTAAAGTACCTGCAAGCCCTGATACTGCTGGGGAGTTTCCTTGAAGTCCCAGTCACCAGTTGTCAGCACTTACTTGGCTTTACCCCTGTGTAAGCTAAGACCTGACGGGCAAGCAGAAGTTTGGCCAGGAGAAGGCTAGGAGGGAATGGAGAGTGGTCCTGGCAGAGAAAACAGTCTGGTGGGAGAAAGCAGGTGGCGGGAGGGAGAGCTCGACAGCAGGTGAGTACAGCTGAGGCACAGAGATGGGTGGAGAGGCAGGCAGGAGGCTGCTGACTGAGAGTGACAGGGAAGAGACTGGAGTCATAGTTGCAGGCCTAGACCACAAAGGTTAAGAAAACACAACATTGTCCCTTCTCTTCGTCAGACTTGTTTCCTGTACTGTAAGTTGTTGACGTGCAGGAAGAGGTCTATGGGAAAATGCTCTTCTTCTGTCCGGGTTCTGATTCACATGAGGCCTTTCTTGTCCCTGTCCCTTCTTGTCTATTACCTCAAAGGGGACCATAGGTAACGATGGCGATAGTCATTGAGAGACCAAGAAAAATCCCACCCACCACAAACCCCCTTCTTCGAACCCCGGAATTCACAGCTCCTGTCATTGTAGCAAGTCTGGAAAAGCAACCACGGTCAAAAGGTTAGGACAGATTGGTGAGTTCTCAACCCTTCTAGCGGAATTGAGGGGGATTTTGTGGCTTTCCCCTACAGAATACAAACGCCTCACGCTAAGCACTTGTCCTCATGGAAGCTTATCAACTAGGGCTATTGACAGAGCTGGAGTGTCCAGCTTCCAAGTTGGTGACATGCACCAAGACCTTTGAGACACCTATGTTAAGTAGAAATTTTTATTTAAAGGTTCATTGCAGCAATATATATACATTTTTTAAAAGAAAACAATCTCAATGTCAGATGGTAGACAGGTTTTCTTTTTTCTTAATCTATCTTTCTAGTGCAGCCGAAAAGATGAAAAACTTTTAAAAATCTTGTGCTGAAATAATATTTAACAATATCGAACAATTCTCAGAATATATCAAGTGACAACCCGATTATCAAACAGTATACTAATTACAACTTCCATTTTATGATGCATATGCCGTGAAGATATAAAACTTGAAAGGCAGTGCTCTAAAATATTAGCATTCGTTTTCTCTGAAAGGTCTGGCTTTGGGTGGTTTGCTTTTCTTGTCATCCTTTTCTTGTTTTCTCCAAGTGTTAAAAAAAATGTGATATTATTACAGTCAGGAAAGAAGACGAAAAATGTTCAGAAGAGCTTGTGTTTTACATGGCAAAGCGTCTTCTGGCTGCGTGTGTGTCTGACTCCCACGGCGGCCTTCGTGCAATAAACAAACATCTGATTTTCCTGAGTGTTCCAGAAAAATGAAATGTTCCTGTGAGATTTATCTGTCCATGTGTTTGCCTGAGAAAGAAAGCACTGACACAAATACCCATGTTTTTTCTGTTGTGCTGCCCTAGAATATTTGAGAGTTTGGCTCCAAGTCCAGAATTCCGCTTGCCTCCTCCAAATCTGGGAGCCTCTTGCGTCTGTGAAACGCAAGCCGCGGCTCCCGTGGGAGAGGACGCTCCTCAGATGCTCCTCAGCTTCCCGCCTCGTTGCAGGGAACGCTGTCCTTGTATGCACAGGCCTGCCACCCGGGCTGCAAATGAGAACCGCATGGAAAGCCAGCAAGACGCTTGCAAGAGTTGGTTTGGTGTCTCAGAATATAAAATTCATCTCTGTTCGCCAGATGAGAGCAGCTGCGTGCAGATGATTTGGAGGGGAATCATTCCCTGCGCTCAAACTGGAAAGCTCGTGAAGTTTCCAGAACTGTGTTTTCATGGACACCACGGAGAATTTCATGAGAAAATGAGAAATACGAGTGTGGGGGACTTGATTTCTATAGGATTTTTACCTCCTGTAGATTATTTCAGATGTTCGTGAGACCTGTTTAATCAGGATCTCCTGGGCTGCGGCTCTGGCATCTATGTGTTAATAAGGTTTACAGATGATTCAGATGTCTAGCAAAGGTTGAGGGAGGCAGTAGCCATATAGCGAGGGGAGATGCGCAGAGAAAACAACAGCGGTTCAAGAACACGTGGCATTCGGAGAGAGACATTTAAAATGCAGCCTTAAAAATTATTTTTAAGAAAGACCTTCTCCTCTGCTAGAAAGGGTTCCATGCCGTTATTTCAAGTCATTCACAGATTCCTCTCACAGTCTGAATAGAAACAATGAAGCAACGCAAAGGCACACTCAGCCGCAGCCGTAGGATGCCCCATAAATCAGCTCGGGGCGGGCTGGGCCAGGCCGGGGTGAGTCCTGCCGAGGCCAAACAGCCCGTCTGGTGACCGAACGCTTTTTGCCTGTTAACTGCACGTGTTGACTTTGTGTGGGGACCTGGAGAGTCGAGTCACCACAAACCCAAGGGTCAACAGCCACTTGGCAGCCTCTCTGCGCTGAACGAGTGCCGAATTAGACAAAACCAGCATTTAAACAGCTCAGCGTCCTCTAGAGGGATATTCTTCGATGTTGGTGAACACGGCCTGATTTGTAAATGGGTTTAAGCCCATTACCCGAGTGGAATTACTAATAACACCCCTGTCCCTCTCAGACCTGTCCTGGTTTGTGGATAAATCACATGGTCACTTAATGTCAAGGTCAAGGGGCTGGCATGTTGGCTGAGGGAGCAGAGGGAGAGAGAATGGTTAGTGACCCCCCCCCCCCCAAACAGCCGTGAAGCAGTAACTAGTGCTTTAACACAGCCCATGTCCCTCAGCGAGCAAGCAGCAAAAATAACCTCTTAAAAACCTTCCCGCCATCCTTTCTCTCCACCCCTCTCCAGTCACTGTATAGATGTTTAACTCTTTCAGTGTCTTCAATGTCCGTCATCATCTGAGCAGCACAGGGTAGTAACTGTACGTCAATTTTCACTTTGCAGCATGCACACTTTATTCCCAAATTACCCCAGTAACCCAAATAAGAAAGGAGAAAGCGCACAAAGAATTACTGTGGCCATCTGGAATGCATAATGTGGAAGGATCTGCAATACATTACATGGTCTGGAAAGTGGCTGGTTGAATTCCAGAGAGCTAAGACAGACTTCAAAGTCTGGCTGTACATCAGTGAAACTGCTGATCGGCTCCGATATTTAAAGTGGGTGTAGATGAATGAATTTATTACAGTTTTTATCTCCTGGGCTCAGATGGGGAAATAGGATCATAGTCAGGTTCTCCTTTAATTTCATGCTGAATTTTTCTGCTAGATTTTATTTTTCTCCTCCTTGGTGCTGAACTGTGTCTTAATTTCTCCTTTTGGACTGAAACATCCCTCCCTTATCTCTGCTGTGGTCCTGAAAACTGACTCATTTGTCTGAGTAACCAGACTCTGTAGAGACTGGCGACCTGAACATGAGATGTTTTCCACAAAGGGTCTCAATTCAAAAACATACATAACTTCATGTTCTTTTCTCTCTCTCCCATGGAGCAAATCAATAGATGAGATGTGACTTCAACTGCATGGAATTTATTTCTCAAATTAAATTTGGGTGATATCTAGTGGTATTTCCTGATTAGAAATATTTTATGAGTTAAACCTGGACTCAATAAATATTTGGAAACACTTGATTTGAGTACTGCTGTCAGGAACTCCCTTTAGGAGAGGAGGAAAGAGCAGTTCTTTGGTTAACAGCCTCAAAATCCCTTTGCGAAACAAGCATCCTCTCATCTCTGCCAACTGGGTTGCTTTTATCTTCATACAAATTTATCTTGACCCTTAGAAGAACCCCAACAAATAGACTCCTAAGCCAACTCTACAGCAAATGTCTGCTCTCCTCCACCTTCAAGAGCTCTTAGGTTTCCATTTCCAAACTCTGAGCACAATCTCATTAGCAATGAAGAGGCATTGCTCTGGATCTCTTTTGGGACTGGGAAGGCAAGAATTATTTTTCACAGACACATAAAGGAAAGAACATACCAAGAAGGCGATGCTAATAGTCTCATGATAACCTACAACGACTCCTTTCCTTCCTCACTATGGCAAATATGCATCTGAAATTTCCTGGATTTCTACAGTAATTAGATTGTTAAAACGTAGCTGGAATTCCTGCTAAAATATTGAAGACTAGCCCAGGACAAGATGGGAGAGTGAGGTAGAGGTTCTCTTCAAGGTTCTCTCTCAAGTTCCTGGCCCCTTTTCCATTTTCAGGGACCCTTTCTCTACCTCCTTCCCTAGTAATTAAAGAACAAGATATTAATTCTTTAATGAGTTGCCCCTCTCAATAATCTTCTGCATTTTCAATGGGGGTTGAGACATGGACTCAGTTTATAAATCTCTCATGGTAGGAAATGGAAAAAGAAAAGTGTGGGGGCACAGGAACCTCTGACACCCTTCCAAGTTCATCATGCCAGAGCTCTTATACTCAAAGGGTGGCGTTAGCTAGAGTAGCTTCTGGAGGTCAATGAGTTATTTGGATCTTTGCAGAAGGAAAACACAAATCAGTATGTTTTCCACCTATGTGTTATTTCCCAACTCAGTTCTAAGATAAGACTTTTTCAAAAACTAGCTAACAGATGCTGTTTGTTGGTTTCATAAGACTGACAAGACAAAGTACTAGAAACTGGGTGGGTTAAAACAGCGGAACTTAGTTAACTCACAGCACTGGAGGCCAGAAATCTGAATTCACAGTGTGAGCAGGGCCATGTACCCTCCAAAGCCTATTGGGGAGGATCCTTTCTTGCCTCTTCCAGCCCTGGGCTTTCCTGGGCTCATGGTAGCGTAACTCCAGTCTCTACTTGTGTCATCACATGGTTGCCTTCACGCTGCATGTCTCTGTGTGTGCACGTCTCTGTGTCCAAGGCTCCCTTCTTATGAGGATGCCAGTCATTGTGGATTAGGACCCTCTTACCTAATGACCATACCTGAACTTGAGTCTATCTGCAAAGACCCTATTTCCAAAGGAAGTCACATTCACAGGTACTAGGACTTCAACATATCTTTTGAAGGGGACACAATCCAACCAATAACACGCTCCTAGACTAGAATAATTGAAGGACAGAGTGAGATCATCTCCTGTGAGGCAACCCTTAGCTCCTCCTTGTTAGGAAGATGTAATTCAACCTTGAAAAGCCTAGGACAAATGCTGTGAAAACTCTAGAGACTTTACATAGCTCTAGAGTATGAGAGGACAGCTTGTTCCAGGTCTTCCATATCTTGATGCCTTCACATATTTAAATCAGGGCCTATAAAACTTACCTGTCCTGCTGGGTTCCACAGAGCTATATAAACTTGAGTCATTACAATTGTGACTTACCTCTGGGACATCCTGAGACAGGCTGGAGGAGTTGACTTTGGGACCCTAGCTTGTATCTTGGATGATTTTAGCCCAACTTGGCTTTGATTAAAAATCAGATAAAATTCTGCTTCATATTAACAATAGAAAAGTGTACTTAATAGACACCATGGTTGGAAATGATTCATGTGGGTTCCATGAAGCAGCTATGTGCTCCTTGAAAGCAGGTATCATGTGAAACTCATCTTCATGGTCCCACTGCCTGCCAGGCACTTAGCAAAAGCTGCATTAATAAATAAAGGCCTCCTTTTACAGATAAACTGGGGTCTGTGGATATTAAGCCACTTGACAGAGGGGCACAACTAGAATTTGATTCAGGTCTTCTGTATCCAAACTGGGAAGTCCTTCTACCATACCAGAGGTCCTCCAGGAGAGTCCCCTGGAGGGCTGTGAAAACACAGGTTGCTGCCTACCTTGCCACCCCCAGCTTCTGATTCAGTAGAACTAGGGTGGGGTTGATCATTTTCATTGCTAACAAGTTTCTAGGGAATGCCAATGCTGTTGGTCGAGGACCACTGCACAGTGGCTGCATGTTGGAGTCCCCTGGGGAGTTTTCAGATGTCTCTGGTCTGGGATGGGGCTTGGCATCTGGCAGGTTAGAGTTCACTGGATGATTCTGACACGCAGCTAGATTTGGAGACTGCATTTTCTGCTCAGCTGCCTGCCAGCCGGACTCTGGTGAATGCTGACCCCAACTCCACTCGGGTAGAAGAAAGAGAACTGTTTAAGATCTTAGCATATCCCTCTGACAATAGGAACAAGACAGGGGTTCCCACTCTCACCACTCTTATTCAACATAGTACTGGAGGTTTGGGCCAGAGCAATTTGGCAAGAAAAAGAAATAAAAGGAATCCAAATAGGCAATGAAGAAGTGAAACTCTCACTGTTTACAGACGACATGATCTTATATATAGAAAACCCTGAAGAATCCATCGGAAAACTGTTAGAAATAATCAACAACTACAGCAAAGTTGCAGGGTACAAAGTCAACCTACAAAAATCAGTATCATTTTTATACTCAAATAACGAACTAACAGAACAAGAACTCAAGAATACAATTCCATTTACAATCGCAACAAAAAGAATAAAATATCTAGGAATAAATTTAACCAAGGAGGTGAAAGACCTATACAAAGAAAACTATAAGACATTACTGAAAGAAATCAATAATGACATAAAGAGGTGGAAAGACATTCCATGCACATGGACTGGAAGGATAAACATAGTTAAAATGTCCATACTACCTAAAGCAATCTACAGATTCAATGCAATCCCAACCAGAATCCCAATGACACACTTCACAGAAATAGAACAAAGAATCTTAAAATTCATCTGGGACAACAAAAGACCCCGAATAGCCAAAGCAATCCTGAGAAACAAGAACAAAGCTGGTGGCATTGCAGTCCCTGACTTCAAAACATATTACAAAGCTGTGGCAATCAAAACAGCATGGTACTGGTACAAGAACAGACACAGACCAATGGAACAGAATTGAAAGCCCAGAAATAAAACCATACATCTATGGACAGCTAATGTTTGACAAAGGAGTCAAGAACATACACTGGAGAAAGGAAAGTGTCCTCAATAAATGGTTCTGGGAAAACTGGACAGCCACATGCAAAAGCATGACAGTAGACCATTATCTTTCCCCATGCACAAAAATATGGACCAAAGACTTGAAGGTAAGATCTGAAATCATAAAACTTCTGGAAGAGAATATAGGCAGTACACTCTTTGAAATAGACTTAAAAGGCTCTTTTCAAATACCATGTCTACTCAAGGAAGGGAAACAAAAGAAAAAGTAAACAAGTGGAACTTCATCAGACTAAAGAGCTTCTAGAAGGCAAAGGAAACCAAGATCAAAAGTAAAAAAAAAAACCCACCAACTGGGAGAAAATGTTTGTAAATCATATATCCAATAAGGGGTTAATCTCCATAATATATAAAGAGCTCACACAAATGAACTACAAAAAAACCAAACAACTCAGTCAGAAAGTGGGAAGAAGATATGAACAGACATTTTTCCAAAGAAGATATACAGATGGACAACAGGCACATGAAAAGATGCTCAACATCACTAATCATCAGGGAGATGCAAATCAAAACGACACTTAGATATCATCTTGCCCCCATTAGAATGGCTATAATCTCCAAATGTTGGAGAGGTTGTGGAGAAAAGGGAACCCTCATCCACTGCTGGTGGGAATGCAAACTGGTGCAGCCACTGTGGAAAACAGTACGGAGATTTCTCAAAACATTAAAAATAGAAATACCATATGATCCAGCCATCTCACTGCTAGATATTTAACCAAAGAACTTGAAATCAACAATTCAAAGAGACTTATGCACCTCTACATTCGTTGCAGCGCTATTCACAATAGCCAAGACGTGGAAGCAACTCAAGTGCCCATCAACAGATGAATGGATAATGAAAGTGTGGTGTATATATATACAATGGAATACTACTCAGCCATAAAAAAAGATGAAATCGTCCCATTCGCAACCACATGGATGAACCTTGAAGGCATCATGTTAAGTGAAATAAGCCAGACAGAGAAAGACAAACACCATATGATTTCACTCATATGTGGAATATATACAAACTTACAGACCAAGAGAATAAATTAGTGCTTACCGGGGGAAGAAGGGTGGAGGGTGGGCACAAGGGGTGAAGGGCCAAACTTATATGGTGTATGACAAATAATAATGTACCACTGAAATCTCACTATGTTATAAGCTATTGTGACCACAATAAAAACATAAATCAAAAAATAGTGAAAAAAAAAAAGATTCTAGTGCATCACAGCTGCAGCCATTCGGCTTCCTTCCACCCCATAACCCAGTCACTTCCACCTTGTCCTTCAACCGTTCTTTTGAGAGAAGGAAAAGAGACTTCTAAGAATATGTGTTTGGACTCTGTGAAAAGGAGAAGGAATCCAGAAAGTATGGAAGAATATCTGTTTCTCTCCTGACCCCCACAGTCAGATGTGTTGATCCCTCATCTAAATAACCACTTTCTCCTGTCTAAATTCACCCAGTATCCTTCCCTATGCTCTGTAATTGACAAACCTCTCTCCATCATATCTCGATGTTTGTTCCACTATTTATATGTCCTAGAACTTATTTAGCAGAGCAGATACCTAATAGGATGCACATCCTAATAGAATGTGGTTTTAGGGCTAAATCCTAAAATATGCACCCAGTTTCCACCCAGAAAAATCCTCCCTGACTTACTGACTTAGGCCTGAAAGTCCCTTGGAAGGGAATCCATCCATCCCATCTGAAGACTCACTGTGGCTCCCAGTGGCACAAGGAACAAAGCTTTGGCTTGATACGCAGGGCCCTCAGTTATATACTCCCCACCTAGCCTTTCTGCCACTGTCTTTCTTCGCATTGTCTCACATCTTCTACGTGCTGGTCACGGATTGCTCATTTTTCCTATTCCACACATATTTGCCTTTCTTTCCTTTTTTTTTTTTTTTACTAAAATGTTATTCAAGTTGTTCCCTTTGCCTGGAATAGCTTTAATCCCAGCATACATATTTAAATCCTGCATATTTAAACCCGAAGTATCTTTTAAAGTGATTCAGATTCCCCTTCCAGCTTCCCAATTAGAATTTGTCCCACCAATCACTCACAGCCTTTGGTTCTAATCTAACATGTTCTATCATGCTGGAGTAATTTATACTTATACACCACCACCCTTTACATTCTCTGAAATCCTAGGAAATGAGACCTCAGTTTATCCATTTTAGCATCCTCCTCAAAAACACTAGCTCAAATTTCGCACATAATAAATGTTCATAAAAACTCTATTTCAGTACTAACTAAGACTCAGCTCAGGCTTTAGTCTCAGTTCCTAATACGAACTATGCTAAGATATTGACATTTTATTAGTCATTTACACTTTTTTTAAATGGCGGTAACATTGGTTTATAACATTGTATAAATTTCAGGTGTATATCATTACATTTTGACTTCTGTGCAGATTACATCATGTTCACCACCCAAAGACTAATCACAATCCATCACCACACACATGTGCCACACACTCTTTTGCCCCCCTCCCTCCCTCCTTTCTCTCTGGTAACCACCAATCCAATCTCTATTGCCATGTGTTTTTTGTCATTGTTTTTATCTTCTACTTATGAGTGAGATCATATGGTATTTGACTTTCTCCCTCTGACTTATTTCACTTAGCGTAATACCCTCAAGGTCCATCCATGTTGTCACAAATGGATGGATTTCATCCTTTCTTATGGCTGAGTAGTATTCCATTGTGTATATAGACCACATCTTCTTATCCATTCACCCCTGATGGGCACCTAGGCTGCTTCCAAGTCTTAGCTATTGTGAATCATGCTGCAATGAACATAGGGGTGCATGCATCTTTATGCATTTGTGTTTTCAAGTTCTTTGGATAAATACTCAGCAGTAGAATAGCTGGACCATATGATAGTTCTATTCTTAATTTTTTGAGAACTCTCCATACTATTTTCCATAGTGGCTGCACCAGTTTGCATTCCCACCAGCAGTGTACAAGGGTTCCCTTCTCTCCACATCCTCTCCAACACTTGTTGTTTCCTATCTTGTTAATTATAGCCATTCTAACAGGAGTGAGGTTATATCTTATTGTAGTTTTGATTTGCGTTTCCCTGATAGTGATGTTAACATCTTTTTGTGTGCCTGTTTGCCATCTGTATATCTTTGGAGAAATGTCTGTTCAGATCTTTTGCCCATTTTTTAATTGGGTTGTTAGCTTTTTTGTTGTTGAGATGTACAAGTTCTTTATATATTTTAGATATTAACCCCTTATCAGATATATGGTTTGCAAATATCTTCTCCCAGTTGCTAGGTTGTCTTTTCATTTTGTTGATGGTTTCCTTTGCTGTGAAGAAGCTTTTCAGTTTGATGTAGTCCCATTTGTTTATTTTTTCTATTGTTTCCCTTGCCTAGTCAGACATCGTACTTGAAAATATGCTGCTAAGACCAATGCTGAGGACAGTATTGTCTATGTTTTCTTCTAGAAGTTTCATGTCTTACATTCAAGTCTTTCATCTATTTTGAGTTAATTTTTGCATATGGTGAAAGATACTAGTCTACTTTCATTCTTTTGCATGTGGCTATCCAGTTTCCCCAACACCAATTATTGAAGATATTTTCCACTCTCCATTGTACGTTCTTGGCACCCTTGTTGAAAATTAGCTGTCCATAGATGTGTGGGATTATTTCTGGGCTCTCAATTCTGTCCCATTGATCTGTGTGCCTGTTTTTGTGCCAGTACCAGGCTGTTTTGGTTGCTATAGCTTTGTAGTATATTTAAAAAACAGGGAGTGTAATACCTCCAGCTTTGTTCTTTTTTCTCAGGATTCCTTTGGCTATTTGGGGGTCTTTTTTTGTCCAATATAAATTTTAGGATTCTTTGTTCTATTTCTGTGAAAAATGTTGTTGGAACTTTGATAGGAATTGCATTGAATCTATAGATTGCTTTAGGAACTATGGACATTTTAACTATGTTAATTCTTCCAATCCAAGAGCATGGAATAGCTTTCCATTTCTTTGTGTCTTCTTTAATTTCAACAATGTTTTATAGTTTTCAGTGTACGGATCTTTCACCTCTTTGGTTAAGTTTATTTCTAGATATTTTATTCTTTTTGTTGCAATTGTAAATGGGATTGTATTCTTAATTTCTCTTTCTGCTACTTCATTATTAGTGTACAGAAACGCAAGTGATTTTTGTTTATTTGTTTGTTTTTTAAGGAAGATTAGCCCTGAGCTAACATCTGCTGCCAATCCTCCTCTTTTTGCTGAGGAAGACTGGCCCTGAGCTAACATCTGTGCCAATCTTCCTCTACTTTTATATGTGGCATGCCTGCCACAGTATGGCTTGACAAGCGGTGTGTAGGTGCACATCCACGATCCGAACTGGCTAACCCTGGGCCGTGAAGCAGAGTGCGTGAACTTAACCACTGCACCACTGGGCAGGCTCCCACAATGCAAGTGATTTTTGATGTTAATTTTGTATCTTGCAACTTTACTGTATTCATTTCTTGTTTCTAAAAGTTTTTGGTGGATTCTTTAGGGTTTTCTAAATATAAAATCATGTCGTCTTCAAATAGTGACAGTTTCACTTCTTCCTTTCCAATTTGGGTCCCTTTTATTTCTTTTTCTTGCCTGATTACTCTGGCTAGGACTTCCAATTCTATGTTAAATAAGAGTGGTGGAAGTGGGCATCCTTGTCTGGTTCCTGTTCTTAGAGGGATAGCTTTCAGTTTTTCTCTATTGAGAATGATACTAGCTGTGGGTTTGTCATATATGGCCTTTATTATGGTGAGGTATTTTCCTTCTATACCTATTTTATTCAGAGTTTTTGTCATAAATGGATGCCGTATATTGTCAAATGCTTTCTGTGCATCTATTGAGATGATCATGTGATTTTTATTCTTCATTTTGTTGATGTGGTATATCATGTCGATTGATTTGTTGATGTTGACCCATCCCTCATCCCTGGAATAAATCCTACTTGATCACGTTGTATGATCTTTTTAATATATTGTTGTATTTGATTTGCTAGTATTTTGTTGAGGACTTTTGCATCAATGTGCATCAGTGACACAGGCCTGTAATTTTCTTTTTTTTTGTTGTCCTTGTCTGGTTTTGGTATCAGGGTAATGCTGGCTTCACAGAATGAGTTAGGAAGCCTCCCCTCCTCTTCAATTTTTTGGAAGAGTTTGAGAAGGATGGGTATTAAATCTTCTTTGAATGTTTGGTAGAATTCACCAGGGAAGCTGTCTGGTCCTGGACTTTTATTTTTGGGAGGTTTTTGATTACTGTTTCTATCTCCGTACTGGTAATTGGTCTATTTAAATTCTCCATTTCTTCTTGACTCAGTTTTGGAAGGTTGTGTGATTCTAAGAATTTATCCATAGCTTCTAGATTATTCAGTTTGTAGGCATATAGCTTTTCATAGTATTCTCTTATAAGCTTTTGTATTTCTGAGGTGCCTGTTGTAATTTCTCCTCTTTCATTTCTGATTTATTTGAGCCTTGTCTCTTTTTTTCTTGGTAAGTCTAGCTAAAGGTTTGTCAACATTTTTTACCTTTTCAAAGAACCAGCTCTTGGTTTCATTGATTTTTTCTATTATATTTTTGTCTCTATTTCATTTATTTGTGCTTTGATTTCTATTATTTCCTTCTTTTTACTGATTTTGAGCTTCCTTTGTTCTTCTTCTTCCAGTTCTGTTAGGTGCAATGTTAGATTGTTTATTTGGGATTTTTCTCGTTTGTTGAGGTGGGTCTGTACTGCTATAAACCTCCCTCTTAGAACCGCTTTTGCTGTATCCCATAAATTTTGACATGTTGTATTTTCATTTTCATTTGTCTCCAGGTATTTTTGATTTCTTCATTGACCCAATTTCTGTTCAATAGCGTTTTGTTTAATCTCCACATATTTGTGGCTTTTCTGATTTTCTTCTTGTAATTGATTTCTAGTTTCATACAGCTGTGGTCAGAAAAGATGCTTAGTGTTCTTTCAATCTTCTTAAATTTATTGAAACTTGTTTTGTGGCCTAACATGTGATCAGTCCTGAAAAATGTTCAATGTGCATTTGAACAGAATGTGTATTCTGCAGTTTTTGGATGGAATATTTTGTGTATATCTACTAGGTCCATCCGGTCTAATGTAGCCTTTAAGGCCAATGTTTCCTTATTGATCTTCTGTTTGGATGATCTATCCATTGGTGTAAGTGGAGTTCTAAGTCCCCTGCTATTATTGTGTTACTGTCTATTTCTCCTTTTATGTCTGTTAATAATTGCTTTATATATGTAGGTGCTCCTATGTTGGGTGCATAGATATTTACAAGTGTTATATCCCCTTGTTGGATTCTTCCCTTTATCATTACGTAGTGTCCTTCTTTGTCTCTTGTTAGAGTTTTTGTTTTAAAGTCTATTTTGTCTGATATAAGTACTGTTACCCCAGCTTTCTTTCCATTGTCATTTGCATGGAGTATCTTTTTCCATCCCTTCACTTTCAGTTTGTGAGTGTCTTTAGGTCTGAAGTGTGTCTCTTGTATGCAGCATATATATGAGTCTTGTTTTTTCAATCCAATTAGCCACCCTATGCCTTTTGATTGGAGTATTTAGTCTGTTGACATTAAAAGTAGCTGCTGATAAGTATGTACCTATTGTTATTTTGTTACTTTTTTGGGGGTGTTTCAGTAGTTCTTCTCTGTTTCTTTCTTCTTCTCTTGTTCTGTTCCCTTGTGGTTTGATGGCTTTCTTTAGTATTATGCTTGAGTTCCTTTCTCTTAATTTTGTGTTTATTTATTATAGGTTTCTGGTTTGTGATTACCATGAGGTTCACATATAATAACACACATATATAGTAATCTATATTAAGTTGATAGTCTTTTTAGTTTGACCTCTTTCTAAAAGCTCTCCTCTTTATTCCCCTCCTCTCATATTTTATGTTTTTGACATCATATCTAACCTCTTTGTGTGAGTGTGTGTATCTATTATCCCTTTATCATGGAAATAGGTAATTTTAGTACTTTTGTATTTTGACCTCCGTAATATCTTCATAGGTGGTTGATGTACTACCTTTACTGTATTTTTGTCTTTACCAGTGATTTTATTATTTTCTTTTAAATTTTCTTATTCCTATTTGCGGTCTTCTCTTTCCCACTAAAATAAGTCCCTTTAGCATTTCTTGTAAGACTGGTTTCTTGGTGATAAACTCCTTTAATTTTTGCTTGTCTGGAAAGCTCTTTATCTCTCCTTCCACTCTGAGTGATAACCTTGTCAGGTAGAGTATTCTTGGCTATAGGTTTTCCCCTTTCAGCGCTTTAATTATATCATGCCACTCCCTTCTGTCCTGTAAGGTTTCTGCTGAGAAGTCAGCTGATAGCCTTATGAGGCTTCCTTTGTATGTCACTTGTTGCCTTTCTCTTACATCTTTTAGGAATCTCTCTTTATCTTTAATTCTTGACATTTCAATTATAATGTCTTGGTGTGGGCCTCTTTGGGTTTATGTTGTTTGGTGCTCTCTGTCCTTCCTGTACCTGGATGTCTGTCTCCTTACTTAGGTTAGGAAAGTTTTCAGCTATTATTTCTTCAAATAGATTCTCTGCCCTCTTGTCTTTCTCTTCTCCTTCTGGGACACCTATAATACAAGTCTTGGTGCACTTGATGTTGTTGCAGAGGTCCCTTAGACTGTTCTCACTCTTTTTCTTTTTTCTTTTGTGTGTTCATCTTGAGTGATTTCCTCTAGTCTTTTGTCCAGCTTGCTGATCTGTTCTTCTATATCATCTACTCTGCTATTGAGTCCCTCTAGTGAATTTTTCACTTCCAGCATTGTATTCTTCATTTCTGATTGGTTCTTTTTTATATTTTCCAGTTCTTTGTTGATGTTCTCACTGAGTTCATCCATTCTTCTCCCAAGATCAGTGAGCATCCTTATGACTTTTTGTTTGAACTCTTTGTCAGGTAGATTGTTTATTTCTGTTTCATTTCATTCTTTTTCTGGAGTTTTGTCCTGTTCCCTTACTTGAAATGTATTCCTTTGCCTCCTAATTTTGCCTCTTTCTCTGTGCTTATATCTATGTATTAGATAGATCAGCTATGTCTTCTGAACTTATAGAGGTGACCTTATGTAAGAGATGCCTTATGAGGCCCAGCAGTGTGCTTCCCTCTTGTCACCAGTTCCAAATGTTCCAGGAGTGTCCCCTGTGTGGGCTACATGTGTCCTTCTATTGTGGCAGGGTTGTTCTTTCTGTAGGTTCCTGGGGAGGCTAGGCTGTCCGCCTGACTGGTTGGTTGTAGTTCTCAGCTGTACGTGGCTGCTATCGAACCTTCAGTCACTTTATTGTGTGTGAGGAGCCCCAGAACAGTTGGCTGCAAGATCTAATATCACATTCCTGTTGCAGTTGTTCTGTTAAGTGAATAGGCCCCAGTGTGGCTGGTTGATAAGCTCAGTGGCTTACAATTGCTGTAGGCCTCTGGTCTGCAAGGCTGTTGTCAGCTCTCTCAGAATTGCAGTTGAGTAGGGCTGGCACCAGGCATGGGAGCCACCAATTGTTTCAGGCTTTGGAAGGTGGAACTGATCTCCTATGTGGCTGTTTTAGAAGCACAAGTCTTCTGCAGCTGACATGCCCCACCACCCACAGGGCCACACACACCATTAACACAGTCCTTCCCCATGTGCTTGTCCTGACCCCCTGAAGTGGATCCAGTTACCCCACTGCAGAGGTCCCACACACTCCACCAATGCCCCACATGATCCACCTGCTCCTCACTCACACCCTGCCCCACAGAGGTGGACCCACTCACCTGGCTGCAGAGGATCTAGGCCTATGCAGACTCACAAGTTGCCTGAGGGCTTGCTGTTGGGTGGGGTCAATCCCTAGGGCAGGCTCCCTGCCCTGGCTGAGCTGGATTAAATTGGTTGTCTAGTGGGTGGGGCAGACCCTGGGCTAACAGGCCAGGGGAAGAACTCCAATGGCATCTGCCAGTGTCTGGGTCAACACACCTGTACTAGGTCACAATAACAGCTGCTGCCAATGTCTCAGTCCCTTGGGAGGTCTCACCTCTCACTGAGATGCACCCAGAGCCTATCAGGTGAGCCTCTTTTCACCAAAGGACTGTGCACCTTTCTTTCTGGTGATTTTAGGTTGCCTTCCAAAATGGATGAATTTGTTTATGGGTCTTTAAGAGTCAACTTTTTTTATCTTATGTCTGAAGCTTTTCTGGAGGTATTCCCCACTGTTGTTAGCAGCCAGAAATGCCAGATATTATAACACTAGTCTTGCTTGTGCTGAATCCAAAAGATTCCTATAGCAGTAACACTCCCCTGCTCAGGTGCCTGCTCCGCCACAGAAGGCTGCCTACCTTAAGATTGCTCCCAGATGACTGTGAAGTGCTGTGGCTTGTGAATGTGGCTTTTTTTTCTCTCCAGAAAGGAGTTTCTGCCTCTTCCACCTCAGTCAGGACTTCCCTTGTTTCGGGGTTTTTTTAAATCCAATTTTCAGTTCTCTCTCAGGGGTAATTATTCCAAGAGTAGTTGTAAATTTGTAGTGTCTGTGAGAGGAGGTGAGTTCAGAGTCTGCCTATGCTGCCCTCTTGACACCAACTCCCCAGTCATTTACATTTTAGTATAAATGTGTTTCCAACCCTCTCATGAGACTGTGTTGTAAATACTACAAAACATGAGTAGATGATTACAGGTGTGGGAAGGCAGAATTGAGATGATAAAGGGTTCCATTGATCAACTTTCCCCTGCACTCTCTTAGGAGACATGAACTTTGTTGAGATGTGTGGCTCATTCTGCTATTAACTTGTGACCAAGGTGGATTCAAAACTAAAAGCTTGCATAAGGGATGATTGGTTTTTTTCAGTAATTACATTTTGGTATTCCTCATTACCCTCCTGAATCACCCTCCTTCTCTTTGGAAAATTCCTACCCAGAAAGCTCTCACCCAGCAAGTGGTTTCTTCCCATTTCAGAAGTTCTCATGGTTCTTCGTTTATGCACATTTTCCGTCTGGTGGCTAAATCCTTGCTGGTAGAAAGGGAGGCTTCCTGTGGGTATGCATTGAATCTTTAGGACAAGTTTCACGTGATATCGTAGCCTATAGGAACTTAAAAAATAAAGGTTCAAGGTTCTTCCTATGGTCCTAATTATATGGTGGTATAATTCACATGGATCTGCTTTCAAAACCACCAGCCCGTGGGGCCAACAGGAGAGTCACATTACAATGCTGAGTGTTCTGGTAGAAGCACCAAGGACTTCCAGAACGACAATGCCACATGATGTCAAAATACTCAATCTGCCTTCCACCCACGCTGCTTAGAGAGAAGAGCTATCAAAGGGGCTTGCCAGCTAGAGGACCGTTTAAAAGTCTTAGATCTCTGCATTTTGTCTCAATCCAAGTGAAATCCTTTCTGAACTGAGCACGTTCACATATAGACATCGAAGAGAGGCAATGATCATCTGGTCCAGATCCACGTACTCAGATGATCTCCAAAACATCTAGAATTAATAGCCCAGGGGGAAAGGTATAGCCCTTGGAGCCAGTCACAGCTTTAGGGCTTGTGAGCCTCAGTGGTCCCATGTGTGGGGTGGGGGCAGACCATGACCCCACAGTGCTGTGGTAAGAATAACCAGGTGAGCAAAGTACCTAGCACAGGGCCAAGCTCATGGTAAGTGCCCAGAATATGTCCCCCGCCTTCTCCTATTGCTCTTCTCATTGGCTGTCCCTATAAAGAAGGATTCCACAGCTTCTTTCAGTCACCTATCCCAGAATTCTACACCCCTAATAAGAGAGAGTCCATCCTAGTCAATTCCAGTCCATCCCCACCCCCCTGCTTTACTTAAGTTCGTGTGGGTAAGCAGGTTAGCTCATATTTCCCCTCTCTTCTATTCCTAAAACAACATCTCAGCACCTTTACCTGATCTATGAAAAATAGGGAAAAGCATTGCTATCTTGCCCCACAGCTTTGCGGTGAGATTGAATTATATAAAATATATGCGAATGCTTTGGAATTTTGGAATAGTCTCGGGCAACATGTTTTCCCAGCATCACTACCTTCATTGAATTCTTTCTGGCCTCCTGTCTGGATATAGCAAACACTCCTCATCCAGGTCCTCACACCTACTGCTGTTTCCCTCCAACCATGAACCCACCACACAAACCCCAAGCCCCAATGTCATGAATTTTCTCCCCTACACCTCAGGCTTCTTGCCACAGGTCTGAGAAAAAAACGGAAAAAGGCTGACGAAAATATTTCCAATGTGAAAAATTGGCGTGGGGTTTTAAATAATTACCAGCTCTCTTCAATAGAACTTTCTACAATGATGGTAAGGTTCTATGCAGCGTCCAATGCAGGAGCGACTAACCATTTGTGGCTACGGTAACTGAAGACTTGTATTTTTAATTTAATTAAATTTTTAAATTTAATTTTATTTAACATAAATTTAAATCGGCTAGTGGCTACCATATTAGGCAGCATAGATGCGGACCAGTGGTTCTCAAGTTTTAATGACCATATGACTTATGGGGATCTTATCAAAGTGTATGCTCTGGTTTAGTAGATCCAGGAGTGGAGAGCCTGAGATTCTGAATTTCTGACACATGATGCTGATGGTCCTGGACCAGAGATCATACTTCGAGTAGCAAGGATCTATCCTAGATTACGCAAAGAACTTTTTTTGGGCAAAAGAAAGACAGCAACCTGAAAAACAATAGGAAAAGGGCATGAATAGGTAATTTACAAAAGATAAAACCCAAAGGGCTAAGTATATGAAGATGTTAAACTCATTAGTGATTAGTAAAGGCAAAATAAAACAACACTGTTATATCACTTGATAACTATAAGACTGGTGGTGATTAGGAGGCTGGATGTCACTAAGTCTTAGTGGGGATCATGTCCTGCTGATAGATGGATGGGCTGGTGCGGTCATTCTGGAAAGCAATCAGGCACTACTGATTTAAATTAAGTAGCTGTATACCCATGACACAGCCACTAATTTCCTGGGTATATATCCCAAAGACGTTCTCACACAGGTCGTGGAAGAAGGTTGTGATGAAGAAGCAGAGACAAGCTAGGCACCCATCGCTGGGATGGTGCAATGTGGTAGGAGCGCAGCATGGGATACTATGCAGCGTTTGGAAGCAGTATCTGTGATGTGCACGTAGCTATATGGATAGAGCTTCAAGATGATAGCACTGAGTGAAAAAAATATGAATCAGAATGAAACATACAATAACACATTCAGAAATTAAAATACTTGCTACAAAATAACGTCTTGTTTTGTAAAAACACATACAAATTAAAAAAATACATCTTAAACACGTCAGATTGATTGCATATGGTGAGAGGGAGGTGGCAGAATAGGAGTATGGAACGGGGATACAAAGGAAGGAATGACACAAGATAGGGTCTAGCATGGACTGTGAAGATGTGGCATGAGGTGAAAGAGAAGTCTGGAATTCAGTACCCTCAACAAGCTGGCTCCAGTGGCCCAAGCAGTCTCATCTCCTACTGTGTCCTCCGTGTTAACCCTCCCTGGACTGCTAACAAATTGGTCCTATGGCTCTCCTGCAGACATGCATGGGCCATTCCCTCTTAGACTCCTTTTCCCAGGGTGGAATCTCGCTAGCCCCTGAACCAAGGTGCATCCATCTGAACCCCAGGATCCCTCCTTTAGATAAGCTCCTCCTCATCAAACCAAACTGAACTCCTCTTTCTCTCATGTCTGCCACACCTATACTCTGCACCTCTCCTTTGGCGCTGATCGCATGCTGACTGACATCATTGGCTGCCATTTTGTAAAGACATAAATCTAAACAAAAGAAGAACCAGAGTACCTGAGACAAGACCAGTTCCAGAACTTTAAACTCCTGGAGCGCAGGGTCAGGGGCTCGCTCCTCCTCGGGATCCTCATCAGGATCTCTCTCCGTATTTTTCAAAGACCCTGCTTGACAAGGGCTCACTGATTCAGTGAACCCTCATCATAGAAACTATTCCTTTACGAAAAGAAAATGCAGTATTCGCTTCTCAACTGTAAGGCAATGCGCTTGAAAGGAGAATTCAGACTTGAAGAAGTCAGGAGCATGCAGAAAAATAGGGTTTGCAGATCAATGTCACTAGTGATCTTTATAAATATTTTTATATCCATTAAATTAAAGCAATAAAGATAACATACTCAGTAAAGTTAATGTCAATAGTACTTTGTATATCCTAAAATAATCATAATGAACACTATTCAGTTAATTACAATTTACCATTGCTTATTGTCTAGAATCTCTTCAGTGTATCTTTCTTTAGCACTTTTAATGCAACAGTTGTAAATCTGGTATTCTTTGTTTATAAATACTAAGCCTGATAATAACTACCATTAGCTGAGTATCTCCTCTGTTTCCAGCTGTACGCACTCGAGCTCATTTTTCTCCTCATAACCCGGGAGGTTGTAGAGTAGAATCCCCATTTTATGGCTGAGGAAACAGAGGGTCAAAAGCAATAAAGGACCTTTCTCAGGGTCGTCAGTTAGTGAGCAACAGAGCAAACCTGGTTTCAAACAAGGTTCATCTGACTCCTAAACCCAAAGCCTTTCCTCCGTCCACTTCTGCCAAAGAGTTTCCTAGTGTGTCTGATTTTCCAAGCAAATCCCTGTTCCATACGATGGCTCTGAACATCTAAGAGATGCAACGGTATGCGCCATGATTTGCATAAATCAATTGTTCTCAAACATGCATGCACTTTGGAACCATCAGCGATTACAGCCTAGTTGATCTGTGGGTGAAGTCTGGGCATCATACAGTTTTAAAAGCTTCTGGGTGATTCTAATGTGCAGCCAGGGTTGAGAACCACTGGGTCAGACTTGGGACAGGCGCCCAGAGGCAGCTCCGCATGAGCCAGAATGGGAAGGGATTTGTGTCATAGAGTTGCCCTCAATCTTTTTTTTTCTAAATTAAATCTTTGTAAGGACAAGTTTTTCATTTTTTTCCAAGATGTTCACTAATTTTTTCTTATCTGTCCCCAGCTTCTTCTTGCCTTTTTGGATCACAAATATCAAAACAGGAAATAAATACTCCGTTGTGCGTCTGATATGTGCAGAACACCCTAGCAGTGTTTCAGGATTTCAGGATTGCCTCGGCTGGAGTCGCTTAACCACTATAACCACCCCAGGGTTAGGGGGAAGTTTGATTTTCACTCTCATAACAGTTCAGCAAGCAGCCTTCCACTCGGTGACTCGGGGACCCAGGCTTGCTCCCTCTTACAGATTCATCGCTCCCTACAGGCCTGACCCCTCTGCTGGATCCTTTCTATATGACTGGCAGTTGGGGACGAGAAGTATAGCACAGAACCCCACCTTACGTGGGAGGATTTTATAGGCCAGGCTTGGAGGGTTGCACACCCTTTCTGCCTACATTGCTGTTTAATTCAACTCAAGGTCACTTATTACCTTCAGACATTTCCCCATGACTTATACCCAAGTTGTCTCACCTATTCTAAATGAGAATGAATATGTTGCAGGCACCAGCTAATTATGTTTCACACGTTATCTTACTACACTATTAAAATAATCCTTTGAGGGATGTGCTGTCACTATTCCCTTTTTGCAGAGGACAGGAAAGCTAATGGAATTTAAGTGACCTGACCATACTGAGATCCCAAATACCAGAGTGAGATTGGAACCTGGGTCTTCCACTGCCTTCCATTGGTGTGTTTGGCTTTGATCTTTAAGAGCATTATACTGAAAGTTGCACACGATGTGATCTAATCAGATTGCAAAAGAGTAATTACAGAAGCAGATCCACTCTCCCCTCTTGCCTCCTGAAACTGGGCAGAGCCCCCTGGCTCTCTCCGCCAGTGCGCCTGGTCACCTCTATGAGACGGCATCAAAATGTCTTACTCTTTAGTATTCTTTAACACATGTTTGAAAAGACAAACAAAAGGCTTTTGATATAAAAGTCTAGTTTGTCCATTTTTGTTATTAATTTTCATTTTATCAAACACAGACTGGTGTAGGATTAAGGTGGATTGTCTCAGAGTCTTTCAACCTCTAATCAATCGAGGTGAATATTTTGGCCCCATTGACAAAAGTCGCTTCATTCCTAAAATGGACAGTTTCTGTATTTCATCAGCCAGACAGAAAGCTCCAGCCTGGGAACATTCCCCCACGTGCCCAACCACGTTCCTCATTTCAAATCCGTTCCTACTCAATTCTTAGATATCCAGAGATTAAATCCACTGTACAGGTCCTCACAGGCCTGCTTTTGTATGTCCTGAAAAAGATACTGCTAGGCCTTTCATTCACTCGTTCAACTGATTTTGGTCAAGGGCCCACTTGGAGCCAGGTGCAGAAGTAGATGCTAGGAAGGATGCAGAGATGGAGAAGGCCCCCAAAATCGCCTTCAATGAGCTCACAATTTATTGTAGGAGAGGAATACACAACCCACCACGATATCCCAGAATAGTCACTCAGGGATAAAGGGATAAAGGTATGCTAAAAGCTATATGAGCATAGGAGAGGGGGAAACTCATTCTGCTGGAGAGGAAAGAAATGAAGTGGTATTAGAAGTAACATTGGAAGTGAGCGTCAAGGAGGAGCTTTCAAAGCAGAGAATGAGAGGAAAGGCATTCCAGACGAAAGGAATGGCATGATCAAAGGCTTGGAAGCATGTGGCCTGGAATGGCCAATAACTGGGTGAGGTTCAGATGTGGCGCTCAGGGGCGGGCATTGAGAAATTTTGCGAGTGGAAGCGGTGGGAAGTCATTACAGTTTGCTGCTGCTGTTATTTTCTTTTTGCTATTATTTTTGATGTTTTGCTTTAAAGAACAGGTTAAAAAAAAAAGCATCTAGAGCTAGGAAGACCAATGGGTAGGCTGCTGTAACAGGCCTGAGGAGGAATGATGAACGAGATCAGAGGGGCCGAGGAGGAGCAGCAAGACACAGGGGACATTTCAGAGGGAGACTTGACAAGACTTGCTGTCTCTCGGGGATGGGGAAGGGAGCAGCAACGTGCGCCACCCCGCCCCGGACTGGGCCCTGGAAAAGAGACGGCACCCTTAGCTGGCGGAGCCAACATCGGGCTGGTCAGGCTGGGAAGAGGATGAGAGCCGTGAGGACAAGACTGGGATTTAACAAGAGGGTGTCTAGAACGGTTACCCGGAGTTTCTGGGGGTGGCCCGTGGACTAGAGCCCATTGCCGCGGATACCTGAGTGCCAGCTGTGCCCGTGCTGATGACTTAGTGCTGAGACAAGCAGGACCACTCGGGGGCAAGACAAGGACTTTGAGGACTGGCCCCAGCTCTGATCTGCCACTAGCTGTGTGACCATAACAGAATCGCCACTTAATTTCTGCGCGTCAGAATATTCCTCTTTAAACTCAAGCTTATAATAGATAACCTGCAGGCGTGGGTCTAAAGTCCTGCCCTGAGGGCTGGTACTAGTTCACGATGAAAGGTCCACAGAAGAGTGGGGAAAATTAGTGTGGCATCCCACAGACAAATATTTAGGCAGACGCACAATAACCAGATAGCTAGATAGTTGGAGGAGGAAGGGAGGGATGGATGGATGGGTGGAGAGAAAGGAAAAGACCAGTAAGGTCAACATTGCAGTTTCCGTTTTCTGAAGAGGATTTTCCTTTTTTCCAAGAATACATCCTTACTTCATTCTTGGTGTTAAAATGTTCTTTCTTTTTTTAAACAGTGGTGATTGTAGATAGTAGTTGTTTGAATTTTTCATTAAAACCCTAAAACTTTCCGGACTTCTATAGCTCTCAATTTCTTTTCATTTTAGAACTTTTCTTAATCTGTGAAGTTGAAGAGTCTGGGAGCTGGTTTCCTAGCATTTCTCCCCACTGCAGAGGCACAGGCGGGCTCCGACAACAGAGCCCAGAGCACTGTTTTCTTTTCACAGACCCTGACCCGACCCTCATGCTCACCCTGCCCACGTGAGCGGGGGCTGTCTACACCCCTGGCCCACCGATGAGTGGAATGTGATCCCATTGCGACCCAGAAATTAGGGGATTTGCTTCTGGGGACCTTCAAAGAGAATCCCTTTCCTTTTCTGTCTTTCCTCCTTTATTCCTTTCATTCTCTCCCACACACCAAAAACAAAAAAGAAAAGAAGAATGAAAAAGAAAGGTAAGAAAATCAGTGGGAGGACAGAAAATTTGTTCTCCAGATGATATTTCTGTTCATCCTGGGATCCTTTAAACCCCAACATCCCCAGCCACCCTCCCCCGCCTCCCACTGGGGCTGAACCGAGGTCTCCTGTTACAGGGCCGTACAACTGTTGGCCAGGACAAAGTTTTTTCTTCCAAAGAACCGTTTGCAATTGGAAGGTACAGCGATTGGTTCTGCTAAAGCTTCAGTGCATGATCAGATAACACAGATTAAGTTGATGCATGACAGGATGTCAGCCTCTGGGGCAATTATGGGGTCCCACAACTGAATCTCTGAAGAAACAATTATTTTCCCCCGACAGGGAAACTAAAGGCAATATCACAAGGTTATACACCGGCCTGAACCCTCTTGTGCCCCTATTAGTCATAATAGACATAATAGTTAGTAATAGCTATTATTTTTCAGGCATTTGCTATGGACCAAACACCTTTGCACCAACCTCTAAAGTAGGAGTGATTCTTCTCTCAGTTTCCAGATGGGAAAGCTGACGTGCAGGGGAGTGAGTTTCTTGCCCGGATTACACAATTAGTCAGTAATGGAGATGGGATCTGAACCCAGACTTGTCCAATTACAAGCCCTAATTATTGGGTAATTCGAAGTAAGCCCACATCGTCCCATGGTCTGGAACCATTGCCAAAGCGTAAGAAGCCAGTGGTGTGAAGGGACGGTCCCTCGCACAACCTGACAGAGGAGCACAGGGCGCGCTCAGAGCAGGGCTATACTGCTGTGGGGAGCAAGACGCAGCTGTCACCTCAGAAAAGCCTTCCCTCAGGATTGCTATCTGAGGGTCAGTTAGTACGGGCTCGGGAGAGAAGCGACATTCCTCAGAACAATAATGCCAGGCTTATTATTTCACAGGGAAGATGGTCAAAGTCATGTTCGAAGGCAGAATTCAGGCTTTCTTTTCATGATACGAGGCTATTAGTCTGCAGCAGAAAATTGTCATCATTTTCCAGATGAGCTTGTTTCTGAGGTAGCTAATGAGGAAACCACCCACAGCTCTCAATGTTGGTGACTGAACTGCCTCTGGGCACTGCCATTAACCTCAATAATAAAATTGCAGGCCCACCCCGCTCCTTCTAAGGTGACAAAACATGATCAAGGATGGAGTTTCCTTTGGAAGGGGCTGTGGGGACTGAAGAGAGGCAGAGCAAGAAGAATTGGTGATGAAAGTGGCGCTGGGTTGAAAGCCCATGGCTTCTGACTAGCGCGGGCAGCAGAATGGAGGTGCACGCATAAGACAAAACAGGACGAGAGAACCCAGGGAGAGGACCCAGTGTAGTACAGAGAGTCTGGAAGGCGAAGAAAGAGTTCCAGATGGAAGGGAATGAGGCTGAAGGAGGAACCCTTGGTCAAAGAGGAGAGATTTGAGTGTGTTTAAATGCTGCTGGGAGCAGCCAGGGAAATGTCAAAGATGCAGATGAGAGGAGAGGGAGCTGGTAGTGTAGGTTCTGAAAGAAGTGGGCGGGATGGATCAAGAGGGAGCACGGTGGTGGTTGGACCATGGCAGAAGGAGAGAGGCAAAGCACAGGGGACACAGGTGCAGGGGGGCTTGAATGTGCTGCTGGAAAACTGAGGGCTGTTTGGCTTGTGTCTTTTCTCTCCATGAAGAAGGAGTTGAGGGCCTCTGTTGAATGTAAGATTTGAAGGCTGTGCAGAAAGTTTGAAGCAACCGCTGCACAGAGTGGGAGAGCATTACCGCATGAATAGCGTGGGGGCATGCTGCGCCATGTGAGACCCCTTCTAGATCTCTGGTGAGACAGTACGGCCTGCAGATTTGTAGCTCTTTGTCCCCTGGCAGCCCTCCTGGCCAGGAGCACAGGAAGCAGAGGTTGGGGTCTTCCCAGATGCATGGGTGAGATAATAAGCCTGAAGGATTAGGAAATTCGGCAAAGAAGTGAAGTCAGAGGACAGCCCAGGTTATAGGAAGTTAATCCTGCAATCTCTTGGGCTTTCGCAAACTTCTGAAATTCTGTTAGAATGGTGCCCTCAGTTATGAGGGCCCAGTGCCTTCAGGTGGCTTCAGGGACACTAATTGATCCTAAACCAGTGTCTTCTCCAGGGCTCCCCTGTGCTCTGCTCGGTTTGTCCCTGATCGGGTTCACAGTCTTTTCAACCTTCCCCTCACCCCCAGGAATAGCCGGTGAGACAATGTTACCTTGACCTTTATTTGGGGATCTTGGAAGTGAGAAATACAGGTCTCTGTGACCTGAGTTAAATTCCTGGAATTCTCCAGAGAGATTCAAGTCTGGGGTCCGTGGAATATGTATGTATCACTGTTGTTGTTTTCACAGAAGGAATACAGATTTGCATTTTAATTTTTAGATTATGAAGTAATACATGAACATAGGTTTCATGTACATTTTGTAAAATTAGAGAATTATACAGAGTAAAAAAAGAGTCGAGGCATCCCTTGACCCACCCTCTCACCCACTTCTGCTCTCTTGCTCGGAGGTGATTGCAAATGACAACTTGGTGATTCCTCAAGCTGACCTTATATATATAGGAATGTACATTTCTATATTCATGTTCTTCATAAGTTGTATAAGACAATACATATTGCTCAGTGATCAGTTTTTCCCTTAACAAGACGTCTTGGAAAACATTCCATACCAGGGAATGTAAATTTCTTTTACTTTTTTAAAATTTTATTTTATTTTAAAAATAAAGAAAATAATCTAAGAACAACCTATCTACTTGCCACCTAGATTTATATAGCTATTACTGTTCTCTATATTTCTCCAGATTTTCTTAAGAAATTAAACTTTGAGGATAGAGTAGAGTTGCCCTTTTCAGCCATATCCCATCCTATTCCCCTCCCCAGTTTCCCAGAAGAAGCCAAAATCCTGAGAAGTTGTTGGGGATACTTTTTATACAAGGTTTTTCTTTTTTTGAACCACGTGTATATGTTTCCATCAACTAATTATGATATTGTTCCAGGAGTTTTAAAAACACAGAAATGGTCTCACACTGTACCTGTCTTTCTGTGTCTGACTTTTCTTCCTCAGCATTAATTTTCTAGATGTGTCTGTATTGATACATGAGAGCTGATTAACTTATTTTAATTATTGGTTTTCTTTGTCTTATTACACGATAACTGTGTCATCCATTCTTCTTTTGGCGGATATTTAAGTTGTTTACAGTTTTTGTTGTAATGAACTCTGCTGTAATGAATACAATGCATGTCCCCTCAAGCAGACACGTGAGAGTTTCTCCAGGTGCTTCCTTTGGACATATACCTGTCATCGTAGCAGTCTTCAGAACTTGTATTAACATTGAAAGTTAGTTCATTGTTAATTTTATTGGAGAAGTGATGTGCGGATATCTGCATTTTAAGTTGCAAGGTATCTCTATAAATTGGTTATGATGGTGTCTTTGCAAGTCTTGGAGATTTTAATGAGCCCCCAATTTCTAAGAAGTTGGAAGTGAGAACGTAATATCATCCCCTGAGATTAAAAACTGTCACATCCACACACAATGGGTCTCAGAAGGGATGTTCACAGTTCCTTGAGAGAATGACTCCGAAGCCAGGCAGGATTTAACTGTAACCTGATGAAACATTAATGTTCTGAAGAAAGATTATGGCAATCACAAAGGGTACCTTCTTCTGCGAAACAGAAAATAGGGAACCACAGGGGAAAACTTGAAAATGCAAGCCTGAGCACTATACAAAGGAAAGAAAGCCTGAACCGCAGGTTTCCCAACCTGCTCTGCAGAGAGATGATGGGTACATGGTGTTATTCCTTATTCATCCTTGATATTCCTTTCTCTTCCCTTGATTATCAATCAAAAATTGCACTGGCCATTAAGACTTGGAGTGCTTCTAGTTATATGCCACAGTTTTCTGAATGAAAAGTAATAAATTGGCATTCTGATATTATAACTCATTCTCATGCACATTTTTCTAAGTCTACCACTGCAAACTGGGTCCCATCTCAGAATGCTGATAACATGGGGCAGAACTGAGACCCTGGGCTCTAGATCTGATCCATGGTAAATAGGGGTAACGAATGCCACCTGGGTGGGTCCTTGGTCAGAGCACTCTGGCTCTCTTTTCCTGGGTCTACAACATGAGTAACTTCTATTGCGACCATGTGCATATGAGTTCCACAATTTGCATGTTTTTCATTCTGAGAGCCCTGAAGAACATCAATATCATGTATATATTTTTTCCTGCAAAAACAAGTCATGGTGAATCCAAATCCCAACAATTCTAAAGAGGCGACACATCAGCCAAATGGGTAAAGCCCATATGCTTCAGTCAAAGGAAGTTAATACACCTAAGGGGAATCAAAGTGGCTTAACCCTTTCATTAAGGAGAGGACGTGACCAGTTAGAAAACTCTAGAACTTGTGTTATATTTTTTCATGATATCTGTATGCAGTTTTTCATGTGTCACACATTTATACCATCCTAATGATGAAAAATGTTTATGAGAAATAACAGAGCTTGATATTTAGGGTTATTTGTATGTGGTTTAATTGGTGTTCCAAATGTCAGGAAGAAGAAAGCTTCACTGAGTCTAAGGAAAAGCCACATGGTTGCTTTATGAAGTGGGAGTACTAAATGGCCCATCTTGCAGAACGCTGGAACAGCATGGTGATTAGAAAGAACAAGGAAAGAGGAACTGTGGTTTTTTCGACCCTCTGACCACTTTCCCAACAAATAATTATAGTTGTGATAATTACTGGTTTGTTCAAGTAGGAATTTGCATCTTTAAATACGTAAAAATCACTGGCAATCCCTGCTGTTATTTCTGATGTTTTGGCATCACATTAAAAAAGTTCCATATTTTTAATGAAGGTCAGATTCCTTCATAACAGGAAAACATCTGTCATAAACACTGTACAAATATTTATAGGGCTAAGCTGGCAGTATGTATGCAGCCCTCTTGCTCCCCTTCCTAATCGGAACTGGATGTACAAGGGCAAACACAAGAAAACAACAAACAAAGCGGGTCACAGAATGCTGATATGAGGAGCGCCGACACATCATCCTCTCAGAAATCCTCCAAGTAGGGCAAGGAAAACACGCTGTGGGGAGTTCCGTTATTTGAGATTCTTTGCCAGACCCTTTGACATGTGTTACTCAATAACAGCCTCTTTTCACTCGTGCTTTTCATTGCACATATTCTCTTTTCTCCATGGAGGATATTGAGCCCCGGTGTATTATTTTATCCCCATAAGCTCCTCCTCTATTCTGTCTAATTTAATTCAATATGACATTTTCATTTTATCTCATGTTGAAATAACATTTGTGTCTGACCAGGAATATCTAGATTAGTGATGCCAAAAAAGAGAGGGACTGGAAAGATTACATCAACTTTCCAGGAAAAAGACGATGGAAATATCAGAGCCTGAATTAAAAGAAACACAGTCTGTTTTCCAACCTCTGTTCCTCAGCCCCACTATCACCACTGTCACGCAAAATGTATCCCCAGATGTGGGTCACTAGTCTCTACCAGTTCTATCCAGATCAGCGGGTGGATGTGGGGGTTTTGCTTTCAATGCTGTATTCAACCACAGTTAACTTACAAGAACTCTCAATGAATTGTAATTTCTATCTGCTTTGGATTTGAGCTTCGTGAATCCATAAAATGGGCAGAGTTTAGGTGTCACAATTGCTTTACTTAGGACTCACCTCAAAGCTCACTCTAGGAAACATTATGAGGTAAGATTGATTGATTTATGTGCTCTCCCAATCTTCTGATTTGCTGCCTCTCCCCCCAAGTGTGGAAAGGAGATAAAATAATGTGAGTTTTGGACGCTGGCAGACATTGAGTCCACTTCCAAAGCTGGCACTATTGTGTAACCTGAGCTCATTAATAAGTCTCTTTACCATCAGTTTCTATATCTTTTCTATATAAGAAAAGAAAATCATGGGTCAATGTTTCTTATGAATACAGATGCAAATATTCTTAACAAAATTAGAATGGAAATTTTGCAGTGGTTAAGTCAATATTGTAAAAGCACTTAGCACTGCTTTTAAGCCCAACAAGGACCTGAAAAAGAATATTTTCTTTCCTGTATTTTCATTCCTTCTCCTTCCATTGCCTTTACATTTTAATCCAAACTTATAACTAACTCTTGGGTCAAAGACAAAATTAAAATGAAAATTAGAAAATATCTTGAACTGAATGAAAATAAAAATACAACATATCAAATTTGTAGGATGCAGTTACAGTGGTACATAGAGAGAAATGTGTAGCACTAAAATGCACTTATTAGAAAATAAGGAAATTCTAGAATAAAATGACCTGAGTTTCCACCTTGTCTCTAGAGAAAGAAGAGCAAATTAAACCCAAAATAAGCAGAAGAAAAGAAACAATGAAAGACCAAGTAGAAATCAGTGAAATAGACAACAGAAAAATAATCAAGAAAAGCAGTGAAACCAAAACCTGGTTCTTTAAGAAGATCAATAAAATTGATAAATGTCTAGCCGACCTGATCATGAAAAAAGTGAGAAAAGATACAGATTACCAATATCAGGAAAGAAGATGGTGATATCACTACAAATTCTATAGATACTAAAATGATAGTAATAGAATCTCATGAACAACTTTATGCCAATAAATTCAAGAACTTACAGAACATGGAAAACTTCTTTCAAAAACACAATTACCAAAGCTCATTCAAAATCAAATAAACTGAAGGCTCTATTATATATATATATATATATATATATATATATATATATATATATACATAAAAGAAATTGAATTTGTAGTTTAAAACCTTCCAACAAATCAAATTCCAGGCCTAGATGGCTTGTAGCAAGCACTTTAGAAAGAAATAATACAAATTCAAGAAAAATTATTCCAGAACATTGAAGAGGAGAAACTACTTGCAGATTCATTCTGTGAGGTCAGCATTATGATACCAAAACCAAACAAAGACGTTATAAGAAAAGAAAATCGTAGATCAATGTTTCTAATGAATAAAGATGCAAATATTCTCAACAGATTTTAGCAAATAAAATCCAAAAATGTATATAAGAAAGATAATACATCATGATAGCAATGCAAGGTTGGTTTGACATTAGAAAATCAATGTAACCATACAATCATCTCAATCAATTCAGAAAAAGTATTTGACAAAATCCAACACCAAATTCTGATAAAAAGTCTCAACAAACTAGGAATATAAGGGAACATACTTAATCTGACTAAAGGCATCTACAAAAACCTATTGCTAACATGATATTTAATGGTGCAAGATTATATGCTATCCCCCTAAGTCGGGGAACAAGACAAAAATGTCCACTCTCACACTTCTACTCAACCTTGTCCTGGAAGTTCTAGCCAATGCAACAAGGCCGGAAAATGAATGAAAGACATCCAGATTGGAAAGAATAAGTCAAACTATCTTTATACAGAAATGACATAAACATCTGTATAGAAAATTTATGGAATCCACTAAAAAAACTATTAAGATTAATAAGTGAATTTACCAAGATTATAGAGTACAAGATCATTATATAAAAATCAGTTGTATTTCTAAATACTAAAAGTAAACAATCAGAAATTGAAATTTTAAAAATACCATTTATAATAATATAAAAAATTTAAAATATTAGAGATAAATCTAACAAAAGACATGAAAGATCTGTAGACTGAAAACTACAAAATATCGCTGAGAGGAATTAAGGAAGACCTAAACAAATGGAGAGAGAGATGTTCCTGGGTCAGAAGACTCAATACTTTTAAAATGTCAGTTCTCCTCAAATTGTTCCGTAGATTCAGTGCAATTCTAATCAATATCCTAGCAGGCTTTGTATAGCAATTGGCAGGCTGTGTCTAATGTTCATATGAAAATGCAAAGTACCTCAAAGAACCAAAAATATCTTTTTAAAAAAAGAATAAAGTTGGAGTAATCACACTTCCTGACTTCCAGTCTTATTATAAAGCTACAGTAATTAAGACAATGTGGTATTGGTGTCAAAACAGACAAATATATTAGTGGAACAAAGTAGATTGTCCAGAAATAGATCCACATATATATAGTCAACTGAGTTTGACACAAGTACAAGGGCAATTCAGTTGAGAAAGGATAATCTTTTTAACACATTATGCTGGAACAATTAGATAGCCACATGCAAATACAAAAAAAAGTTAACTCAATCCAAATCTCATACCATACACAAAAATTAGCTCAAAATAGATCATGGACCTAAATGTAAAACTTAAAACTAGAAAAATTCTAGAAGGAAACACACGAGAAAATCTTTGTGACTTTGGGTTAGGCGAAGATTACTTAGACACAAAACCAAAAGTACAATCTATTAAAATGAAAAGTTGACATATTGAGCTTCATCAAAACAAAGAACTTCTGCTCTTTGAAAGGCATTATTAAGGAAATGAAAAGAGAAGCCACAGATTGGAAAGAAAATATTTTCAAATCATACATCTGATAAAGAAATTGTACCTAGAATATAAAAAGAACACTGAAAACTTAATAACAAAAAAACAAGGAACCAAAATTTTTTAAGAAAATAAACAAAAGGTTTGAACACATACTTCACCAAAGAAGACATAGGAATTGTAAGCAAGCACACAAAAAGATGACAAACACCGTTAGTCACTAGGGAAATGCAAATTAAAATCACAAGACACCAAATACACCTATGAAAATGCCTAAAATCAGCAAGTCTGACCATACCAAATGTTGGCAAGGATGGGTAGCAATTGGAACTCTAATACGCTGCAATTGGGAATGTAAAGTGGTACAACCACTTTAGAAAATAGTTTGGCAGGTTCTTAAAAAGTTAAACATTTACCTAACAAAATATCCAGCCATTCCACTCCTAGGTACTTACCATGAGCAAAGAAAACACGAAGACTTATGCACAAATGTTCATTCCAGCTTTATTTGTAATAGTAAAAAAACCAGAAACAAAGACCATCGAAGTGAATGGATAAGCAATTTATAGTATATCTATAGAGTGGAACACTGTTCAGCCGTAAAAAGAAATGAGCTATTGACACACACAATGACAGAGAGAATCTCAAAATATAACACTGAGTGAAAGAACTTGGACAAAAAAAGTAAATATTTTATGATTCCATTCGTATAAATTTCTAGAAAATGCAAACTTATCTACAGTGACAGAAAACACTTCAGTGGTTGCCTGGGGATGTGGAGCGAAGGGAATTGCAAAGAGGCATGAGAAACCTTGCAGAAGTGATGAATATGTTCCCTATGTTGGTTTTGGTGATGGTTTCATCACTGTATAAACCTTATCAATGTATACACTTTAAATACATGCAGCTTTTGTAAGCCGATCATAATTCAATAAAGCTGTTAAAAAATCATGAATTAAAAAAAATGTAATTCAAATGTTACCAGGTTAAAAGGAATATCCTTAAATCAAAAGCCCTTGAAAAGTGTGCCTTGAGGAGCGAGCGCCTTGGTGAGTTGGTCTGTGCAGACTGAGTGGCAGGATGGATCAAAGAACAAGACCTGACAATATGCTGCCTCCAGGAAACACACCTCAGCCCCAAAGACAAACACAGACTCAGAGTGAAGGGATGGAGAACAATACTCCAAGCTAATAATAAACAAAAGTAAGCAGGTGTCGCTATACTAATATCAGACAAGGTAGATTTCAAAGCAAAACAGATAAAGAAAGACAAAGAGGGACAGTATATAATGATAAAAGGGACTCTCCACCAAGAAGACATAACACTTATAAATATATACGCACCCAACACAGGAGCACCAAAATTTGTAAAGCAACTCTTAATAGAACTAAAAGAAGACATCAACAACAATACAATAATAGTAGGGGACCTCAACACACCATTAACACCAATGGACAGAACATCCAGACAGAAAATCAACAAGGAAATAATAGAATTAAATGAAAAATTAGACCAGATGGACTTAATAGATATATATAGAACACTTCATCCAAAAACAGCAGGTTACACATTCTTCTCAAGTGTACATGGAACATTCTCAAGGATTGACCATATTTTGGGAAACAAAGCAAACATCAATAAATACAAGAGAGTTGAAATAATATCAAGCATCTTTTCTGATCATAATGCTATGAAACTAGAAATCAACTACAAGAAAAAAGCAGAGAAAGGTGCAAAAATGTGGAGACTAAACAACACGCTTCTGAACAAACAATGGATCATTGAAGAAATTAAAGAAGAAATCAAATATTATCTGGAGACAAATGAAAATGAGAACACGACATACCAAATCATTTGAGATGCAGCAAAAGCAGTCCTAAGAGGGAAATTCATCGCAATACAGGCTCACCTCACTAAACAAGAAAAAGCTCACATAAGCAACCTCAAACGACACCTAACAGAACTAGAAAAAGAAGAACAAACAAAGCCCAGAGTCAGCAGAAGGAGGGAAATAATAAAAATAAGAGCAGAAATAAACGATATTGAAACAAAAAAGACAATAGAAAGGATCAATGAAACAAAGAGTTGGTTCTTCGAAAGAATTAACAAAATTGGCAAACCTTTAGCCAGACTCACCAAGAAAAGAAGAGAGAAATTGCAAATAAATAAAATTAGGAATGAGAGAGGAGAAATCACAACAGATACCAATGAAATACAAGAGATCATAAGAGAATACTATGAAAAACTATATGCCAACAAATTGAACAACCTGGAAGAAATGGACAAATTCCTAGACTCCTACAATCTCCCCAAACTGAATCAGGAAGAAATGGAGAATCTGAATAGGCCAATCACAAGTAAGGAAATAGAAATGGTAATCAAAAACCTCCCCTAAAGTAAGAGTCCAGGACCAGACGGCTTCTCTGGAGAATTCTACCAAACATTCAAAGAAGACTTAATACCTATTCTTCTCAAACTGTTCCAGAAAATTGAGAAAGATGGAGTACTCCCTAACACATTCTATGAAGCCAACATCACTCTGATCCCCAAACCTGACAAGGACAACACATAGAAAGAGAACTACAGGCCAATATCACTGATGAACATAGATGCAAAAATCGTCAACAAAATTTTGGCAAACCGAATACAGCAATACATCAAAAAGATTATACACCATGATCAAGTGGGATTTATACCAGGGACACAGGGATGGTTCAACATCCGCAAGTCAATCAACGTGATACACTACATCAACAAAATGAAAAACAAAAACCACATGATCATCTCAATAGATGCAGAGAAAGCATTCGACAAGATCCAACACCCATTTATGATAAAAACCCTCAATAAAATGGGTATAGAAGGAAAGTACCTCAACATAATAAAGGCCATATATGACAGACCCACAGCCAACATCATACTCAATGGACAAAAACTGAAAGCCATCCCTCTGAGGACAGGAACAAGACAAGGGTGCCCACTTTCACCACTCCTATTCAACATAGTACTGGAGGTGCTGGCCAGAGCAATTCGGAAGGAAAAAGAAATAAAAGGAATCCAAATAGGTAACGAAGAAGTAAAACTCTCACTGTTTGCAGACGACATGATCTTATATATAGAAAACCCCAAAGAATCCATAGAAAAACTATTAGAAATAATCAACAACTACAGCAAAGTAGCAGGGTATAAAATTAACGTGCATAAATCAGTAGCATTTCTATACACTAACAATGAACTAACAGAAAAAGAACTCAAGAACTCAATCCCATTCACAATCGCAACGAAAAGAATAAAATACCTTGGGATAAACTTAACCAAGGAAGTGAAGGATCTATACAATGAAAACTACAAGACTTTCTTGAAAGAAATTGACGATGACATAAAGAGATGGAAAGACATTCCATGCACATGGATTGGAAGAATAAACATAGTTAAAATGTCCATACTACCTAAAGCAATCTACAGATTCAATGCTATCCCAATCAGAATCCCAAGAGCATTCTTCACAGAAATTGAACAAACAATCCTAAAATTCATATGGGGCAACAAAAGACAGCGAATTGCTAAAGCAATCCTGAGCAAGAAAAACAAAGCTGGCGGAATCACAATCCCTGATTTCAAAACATACTACAAAGCTACAGTGATCAAAACAGCATGGTACTGGTACAAAAACAGGTCCACAGATCAATGGAACAGAATTGAAAGCCCAGAGATAAAACCACACATCTATGGACAGCTAATCTTCGACAAAGGAGCAGAGGGCCTACAATGGAGAAAAGAAAGTCTCTTCAACAAATGGTGCTGGGAAAACTGGACAGCCACATGCAAAAGACTGAAAATTGACCATTCTTTTTCACCACACACCAAAATAAACTCAAAATGGATCAAAGACCTAAAGATTAGGCCTGAGACAATAAGTCTTTTGGAAGAGAATATAGGCAGTACACTCTTTGACATCAGTTTCAAAAGAATCTTTTCGGACACTGTAACTCCTCAGTTGAGGGAAACAATAGAAAGAATAAACAAATGGGACTTCATCAGACTAAAGAGCTTCTTCAAGGCAAGGGAAAACAGGATTGAAACAAAAAAACAGCTCACTAATTGGGAAAAAATATTTACAAGCCACTTATCCAACAAAGGGTTAATCTCCATAATATACAAAGAACTCACACTGCTTAACAACCAAAAACAAACAACCCAATCAAAAAATGGGCAGAGGACATGAACAGACATTTCTCAAAAGAAGATATGAATATGGCCAATAGACACATGAAAAGATGTTCATCATCGCTAATCATCAGGGAAATGCAAATCAAAACTACACTAACATATCACCTTACACCCGTCAGATTGGCAAAAACATCCAAAACCAAGAGCGACAAATGTTGGAGAGGTTGTGGAGAAAAAGGAACCCTCATACACTGTTGGTGGGAATGCAAACTGGTACAGCCACTATGGAAAACAGTATGGAGATTTCTCAAAAAGTTAAAAATAGAAATACCCTATGACCCAGCCATCCCATTACTGGGTATCTATCCTAAGAGCCTGAAATCAGAAATCTCAAGAGTCCGTTGCACCCCTATGTTCATCGCAGCATTATTTACAATAGCCAAGACGTGGAACCAACCTACATGCCCAGAAACTGATGATTGGATAAAGAAGATGTGGTATATATACACAATGGAATACTACTCAGCCATAAAAAAAGACAAAATTGGCCCATTCACAGCAACGTGGATGGACCTCGAGGGTATTATGTTAAGCGAAATAAGCCAGTCAGAGAAAGACGAACTCTATATGACTCCACTCATAGGTGGAAGTTAGTATATTGATAAGGAGATCTGATGGGTGGTTACCAGGGAAAAGGGGGGGTGGGGGGAGGGCACAAAGGGGGAAGTGGTGTACCCACAACAGGACTAACAAAAATGTACAACTGAAATCTCACAAGGTTGTAATCTATCATAACATTAATAAAAAAAAAAAAGAAAAGAAAAAAAAATCATGAATTAAAAAAAATGTAATTCAAATGTTACCAGGTTAAAAGGAATATCCTTAAATCAAAAGCCCTTGAAAAGTGTGCCTTGAGGAGCGAGCGCCTTGGTGAGTTGGTCTGTGCAGACTGAGTTTATTCTGAACCCCCAGTTTGGAGCTTGTTCTTGTTTCTCTGTATTTAGTAGCAGTTGGTACAGCCTCTCTATCCCCCAGGGGTTGTTTCTGGTTGAGGAAGCGGGTAGAAGGTCTCATGTGATCCCATGGATTCCTCGTACTCTAGAAACAATTGTGATCCTGGATCCCTTCTCCATCCTCCCGTCACCACTTTTTAAGTGAACAATGATCACTTTAAATGCTGCCTCTTATTAAGCATCTGCTATATGCCAGGCAGTTGACATGGAATAGCCCACACGCTCACAAAATTTCTGTGAATTACAATCCTATGAAATATATTACTTCCCTATTTTTCAGATGCAGTAACTTGCCTAAAACCAACATTATCCTAGTGAACAACAGGGATAGGATCCGGACTTAGACTGTTCACCAAAACATAACTTGCCGGATAAATTTCTTGTGGTGGCAGATAAATCAGTGCTCTAGTGGCAACACAAGTGCCACGGGTGATCAAGAAAAGAAACAAACTAGGGAGGGGTGGAGCGCCTGGAATTGTCCCCTCGGGGTGCTTTCCCCTTCAGGCTTCAGAACCCATCTTTAAAAGACATTCAGCCAAGTTCTCAATGTGTTTTACCAAACACTTTTCCCCTTGAATTTTAAACCCATGTGTTATTTCAGGAATAATAGAAACCATATGTCTCTGGCATATTTACACTTAAATCATCAAGATGTTGTTTTGTCAGAACTTTTTGATGTCTTCTGAGATTTTTTTTTTTAAATGGGACCCTCCTAGAAGCAGCAATTCACCATCACAAATAAACAAATTAAAACCAAAAATGACTGAATCAGGACCATCTCGGGATGGCAGTGTGGGATGGATCTGAGACTTGGCAAACGGCACTGTTCTTCCCTTGCCACAGGAGGGACTGAGAATAGAATCTGGTGTCCGATGGTCATTTCGGAATTGCTTAATGCATTTCTAGCTTCAGATGAAAACTCGAGTTCAGTTAGAAATATTTTACTGATCTGATGACATTGCAAAACCTGTGCTTGGAAACTTGGAAAGCCAAATGCAAAAGATAGAAGGCAAATCAGTGTACCAGCTAATGAGATTTGATGAAGCTTAAACCTTAGAGTGAAGGACCCCTGAGACAATGACCCCTTTAGGAAAGATTCAATCAATTGTTCAGACGAACCCATGCTATCTCTAACAGGAGTCCCAGCGCTCCAACAAGCAAAAGCTTTCCTTCTTGTTGGGGATAAGCTCACCCATAATTCATAGAGCCTGTCCCTCTAGAATTCTCCTGAAGACAAAGAAATCTTCTCAATCACACCTTGGTTTTTCCGAAAGTCCTTTTCAGAGTCAAGTGCATTGGAGAGAATTCAAGTGAATCTGAGAGGAAAAGCGTTGTTTTCTGAGTATCTCCCTCAGCATCTCCAGAAAGGCTCTGCTGATGAATGCACAGAAACAGGCATGGTTTCAATCCCAGTACTGCTCCTTACCAGCTCAGTGACCTGGGGCGAGGTCTTCAACCTCTCCACAGACAAATTTCTTCATCAGGAGAAGGGGTGTAAGAATGCCACTCTGATGGGTCAGTGTGTGGATTAGTGGTACTGACACACGAGAAGTGTATGATAAAATGAAGTTACTATTCTGACACCTGAAAGAATAGGGAGAAAAATCTTTAAATGTTGATTCAAAGGAACAGCATTTTCTGCTTCAAGGTTTTGCTAATACACTTCATAAAATGCTGTAAAAATAGACAATTTTTAAATCTGAGAGATGACATCTTTAGGCAGTGTTGTGTCCTCTGTATGGTAGCCTCATCTGTATTACTTGGTTTTCAGTCCACTAACAAGTATCTCTTTATGACATAAAGCACTGCTTCCCTTATCCAAAGTGTATGAGGATATCCATGTCTGCGTATTTTGAAAATTTATGTGTTCTTAAGTATTTTAGAGATGGAGTGTGGTCCAGTTTTACAGATGGGGAGGAAACTGAAGTCAGCGATGTTGAGGGACTTGTCCAAGGTCACCATGCTATTTATCTGGGTTTTGGGATGAGCTCCCAGGCCAGTGTTCTTGCCACGTTATTCCAGCTTCCAATCTGTGGTACCTTTTATGTTGGCTCTTCTCTTCTTTCTTTATTTTAACCACCTTACTTTACTTAAAACAGAATCCAGAATCAGTTTGCTCTATTTTTTTTAAAAACTACCCTTGTCAACTCAACGGGTTGTACCTGGCCCTCCCAGTCTAGGATTCTGGCCAGAGCATAACAGAAAGCTTTGTCCCCAGGGAGCACTCAAACTCTTGGTGCCGTGGAATGTTACAGAACACCGCAACTGCTGACACATGGGGAGGCCTGCTGGGGATCACTAGAAAACTCGGGAGAACTGATGGGTTTAGGAAACATTTTTGTAGGGTTTTGCGAATGGGAAAAAAAGGAATCTGGTGTATGTTAATTGACAGATTATTCCAGAAGAATGTTCAAAAATATAAAATATAAATTGGCAAATTCCAGAATGTCTGAAACATGGAAGTTTGCTGAGACGCTCCTGTGCATTGACTGAAGTGATGACATTTGCACTGAATCCAAACTCCAGAGTTCCGAGTCAGTTTCCACTTTCATCCCCTTCCCACCCCATCCTCGTCTGCTTTTCCAATGTGGGTCTCCTAAACTGGGTTTGGGGCCAGGAGAGTCTATATTATCTTGATTCCTTTTTGCCTTGGTAAATCTATCCATAGTGTGGCATTCTCCACTTCACTGTGCCCGTGTGGATGGGGGCTCCCTGAGGGCCCTACCTCTGTGCAGCCAGAGAACTTGGAGCAAAATAAGAAAAGACTGGCCTAACCTGGGGCCGGGACTCACAGATGTTTCCAAGGAGGAAATGGTCATCAGCATGCTCTGCAAAGGGGAGAAGTGGCCTCTCAGAGTGAAGGGGAAAAGATGACAGTGGTGTCCTCAGAGTCATATTGCTGCTTGGCGAAGGGGGAGGGCTCACATGAAACGTGACAGCTGGGAGGCCCCTGCCGGCCCCACTCGACGCATTCCTTGGCCACACCATGGTTTTCCAGACAGCTTAGCCCAGGATGCAGCCCAGCTGTTCCCAGCTGTGGGAGCCAGGCAGAGGATGAGAAAAGGTGGGAAGCCCATGAGGACATCGACCACCTACCCCCAATGTCAGCCGGTCACTCCCTATGAGGAAATGTCTCTAAATCTCCCTTTTTTCCTGTCTCTTGGCCAATGTAGGTACCTAGATTTTAGGACCCGTGGCTATTTAACCTTTCTTTTACAACTTAGGGATAGAAGATGCCTTGGTGCCCCACCCATAACCCACTGGGGCTCACAGGTCAGTGGCTTGGTTTCTTACCATAGGACCCCGTGGAGGATCTGTTCTGGCCACAGGAGCAGGCTCTGCTACGTGTCAGGGAGCTAACTGGCCCTGGGGCAGCCCATGTCCAGTGGCATACGGACCAATAATCCAGATGGGACAACCCCAAGCTGTGTCCTACATAAAGTGCCAGAAGGATTGGGCCCAATGTCCTTCACAGGTAAATAGCTCGCTGGCCCACACTGGCCTGGCAGCTCCCCTCTCTTCTCTCTCCTTCCCCACCTCCTGCCAGTGCTTCCGGGGATCACTGCCCAAGTAGACAACTTGCCCCTGAATCCTTGTCTTAGGGTCTGCGTCTGTGGGGACCTAACCTGAAATATTAGATTTCTGTTATTCAGTAAGAGCTCATTGAACACTGACGCACCAAGCTTTGTGCTAGACACTTGAGGTCAGAGAGGGAAGGGGTAAGGCCAGGCTGAATAAGACACAGGAACCTAGTCCCCATCCTCAGGTGCCTGCACGTTTTTAAAGGGAATGAATGTAGATACACAAACAACACATATCAAATGGCATAGTGAAAAGTTCCATAAAAGAAGATGAGAAAAAACCACTCTGGAAATTCAGGAAAGAGAACTCAGACATGGTGGGGGGCACGAAAAGGAATGTGGGAAGCTTAGCAGTGACAGGTAGACACAGGGGAAGAACATCCCCTCCGAGGACAGCTGACCACAGGTGGGCACTGCTTGGGCGCCAGCTGGCAGACACCGGTGAGGCTCCCATCCCAGGCCTGACCCATCAGCTACGGGGTGGGGAGCGGGGGGGCTGTCAAGGGGCTCAGCTCAGAAGCAAAAACAGGCTTCTCCAGACAATTCTGCCTCCCGTGGGGAGTTCCTTGAATGTAAGTTATGGCAGGGGACTGACAGTTCTCAGGAGGGGAGAGGGGCCAGAGACTGCAGTAACTGCATCTTGTATTCTCTGTGTTCTGATCCTTTGATGTCTGGGGCCTTGCTGATTTTGGAGGGACTGCCCCTCCCTGAGATAGCCAGTTGTGTGAGAGAGAAAACCATTTGCCTGTAAGCACGCTTTTCAATACAAACCCACACGCCAAGTTCCTCCTCCACAGAGCTCTCATACCCTGGGCCACTATCCACCTGTCTTATCACCCCAGGACGCGGTCCCTGACGACCAGGGACTCCCCTGTGCCCCAGAGCCCCCTGAAATCATTCAGACAAGGCAATCCTAGTTCACCTCGCCTCACACATTCTTCCTTGTAGAAACCACAGTAAAGGCTCATGCCCACGCTTTCCCTCACTCCTCCACCTCCTGACCAGCCCGGTGCTTCCCCTTGTGGCCCCCTGTGGCATGGCCTTGGGATCTGTGAGTAACAAACTTTACAATGGCAGTCATCTCTGGATCTGTTGGCCTTACTATACATCCAATTTTCTATTAATACACTATATTTTAAAACAGAGAGCCACAGAGTGAAGGCAATAAGAAGAAGTCATGAGACAGAGAAAGAAAGAAGGTACTGAGAAGATAGTATGGCATGAGCAAGAGAAACAGAGAGAATGGGTGAGCCACAATGACGAGGCGTGTTGGATAGGGATATGGACACTGGCTGCAGGCAGGTTTCACAATCATCTAGTTACAAGGTCACTATTGGACCTAGAATAACATTCCAGTTCCTGAACAATGTGCCAAATTCCTTGACTCCGGGCTGCATGACGGCTGGGTCTGTTGGCTGTCTTCCTTCATACCCACCTATCCTGGCACACCACCTCCTTATAATTGTGCAACCTGAGTGTGTCTCTCTGCTCCCGTAAACAGGAATGGCATAACTAGCAGAGCCTGAGCTGAAGGAACATGTGGAAAAGCTAAGGGAGCGTCACTGAGTCACAGAATTTTGGCATTGAGAGGGACATGAAAAATCATGGGGACACAAAATAGCCTAGGGACACAAAAAGTACTGACCATTAAGGAAATGAATTGGTCTACCTTAAATTAAGAACATATGTTCATCAAAAGATACTGTTAAGAGAAGTAAAAGGCAAGCCACAGAGTGGGAGAACGTGCTTGCCATACATATATCACCAAAATAACTTGTATCCAGAATATATAAATAACTCATATGAGTCAATAGGGACAGACAGACTCTCCAATTTTTAAAATGTGCTGAAGAATTAAATAGGCACATCATGAAAGAGAATGTTGGATAGTCAATAAGCTTATGGAACTGTGCTCGATACATGGTAAGACCAACTGTTGACAAGGATAGAGAGGAGCTAGAACTCACACGCTGCTGGGAGAATGTAAGTGGATACAACAACTCCAGAAAACTGGTGCCATCTACGAAAGCTGAAGTCATGCACACATTATAATTCAGCAAGTCCACTCCCAGGACAAACTAGTATGAAGTGAATCTAAAAGTCAGTCAATTAAAACTTTGCAGAAATTTTCAAAATCATTTAAACAAATGTGTACATATCCTCACCAAACGCATGTGCTGGAAAGTACAGAGCAACCCTCTTTGTAATCGTCTCAAATTGAAAGCAACCCAAACGCTCATCAACAATAGAATGGATCAACTGCAGGATGTGCCTATGAGGAATATTAGACGACGAGAACAAAAGAACTATAACCACACGGCATGAACAGATCTCACATCGTTATGCTGAGCAAAGGGAGCCCACACTACAGAGTTCACACGTATGATTCTGTTTACATAATCTTCAAAGTAGACACACAAAGACAGAGCTGATCTGTGGTGAGGGAAGACAGGATGGTGGTTGCTCCGGGGGAGGGAGCACAGCCCCTGCAGCGGGAAGCAAGAAGCCCTTTTGGAAGGCTGTAGATGTTTCCTGTCCTGGGCTGCATGCAAGTTTCACTCTGCTGTCACTCATGACTTGTGCACTCTCCCACACATATCTGATTCTTCACTACAGACATTTACTAGAAGAAATCCTTTAGCCTGCTCTCCTCTCAACTCATAGAGGCCTCTCTACGTCTCTCCAACAATTAGTCATTTACTCTGTTTCTGCTTAAACTCCTCACAAGTGTTACTTGAGACGGGCAAGTGGAGACTTCTTTCATAACAGACTTTAGAAGATGACGTGCAGTAATTCACCACATGATCATGTCACCAACGCCAATTTGCTGAAGTTTCCAGTCACCCGTAATCTTGCAAATATATTCATGAATATGCTCTTGAACATGACACAAATATAAACGTCCACTTCTTCCGGCGTTTTCCAGAGTGTGTCAGCCTCTTACCCGTGAGATCCTCATTCCTCTTTGTAGTTTTTTCCTTTCTTTTCAAATATCATCTTTATTTTTCCCAATTTGGTTTTTTTCCCCAATTCTTTCACTAAAGCCTTTTCTTAAATTTATTTTTCTAACAGTAGCCAAATTTTAACATTTTTAATTGTCGTGCAATATCAGATCCTTCCTCAGAGACTTATATTTATGGTGAATGGGGTATCAACCTTATATGGAAATTTTAAAATATACTTTTCTGAAGAGTATGTTCCAATAGCACAAATCGCATTATGTTCCTTAATAATTTCTGAAATTGCTCCTCTGAGAGAATTAAAAGTCAGACAAATGTAATTTTGTAGGTATCTCCAAAAGCTATTAAAACTATATCATCCAATATGAAGTCCTATAAATTATACAAATAGTTCAAATTTGTAAGAAATAAACATTAATGTGCTATTAGAGAAGTTAGTCCAAGAATTCTAAAATTGCTAGAATTTTGGTGAATTACAAAATGGCTTTTACAAGATTTCAAAACTGACAATAAACTGAAAAATTCATAAGTGAGTACCTGAAATTCAAAAGAACTCAAAAGATGTAATAGGAGAGAGAAATGTAAATTCTGAGCACGTGAAAGGGAAGCTCTCCCCCTCGGGCAGGCGTGCACGCAGAGACGCTGTGGCCACTGCCGTGACCTCCTTCTCAACTCGTCATACGCTCATACCGGTGGGTCTTCACCACACTTCACTTTAGCTTGTATGAAGGTAGAAATGGAGTCCTTGTTTGTGGAGAGAGAGGGACAAAGAGAAAGAAGAGGGACAGGGAGAAAATGTAATGAAGGGACATGAAAAACAATTTTTTTCGAGCTTTACTGAGATAAAATTGACAAATACCATTTGTGTGAGTTTCAGGTGCACCACGTGTTGATTTGATACACTTATGTATTACAAAATGATGGCTACCAGGGCATTAGGTAACACTTCCATCCCGTCACATAATTGCCATTTCTTTTTTGGGCTGAGAACATTGAACATTGCTGAGAGACAAGGGACAGTGATGGAACCCCTGCTTTATGCAAGACACCATAAAGTTGTGCAAAGACAGTTAAGAAAGTTTTCAAGGTCATCGGAACAAACCCACAGTGCTGATGCACTGGGCGCTGTCCTCCACCTTAACGTGTGTCAGTTCGCTTTATATCCGCACAGCAGCTTCCGACGGAGGTACCAGCGTCGTTACCGCCATGCTGTGGATGCAGCAGCTGAGGCAGTGAGAGTTTAAGGAGCTTGTCTGAGGTCACACAGCTAGTAAGTGGCAAAGCTGGTTGGAACCTTTGTAGCTTGTGCTGCAGAATTGATGCGCATTAGCACAATGCGCTGGTAGACACGACTCACCTCGGGGCAGGTGACCTCTTTGTATAGCTCCATAGAAGCGTCAGCTGAGCAATAAAAGGAGACAAAAAAATATATTTAGCTACTTGGCAAGAAAATTACATAAAGGGAAGGCTGCAGATGAGTGTGGAGCCCTCCTCTTTCAGGGTAAGCCCACCCCTTATTATCTTTTATTGGTGCCTCATCACCAAGTCACATTAAGAGCTGACACGAGTCTCCCTGTCCACCACTTTGCCCTGAGCCCTGCTCTCGTTCAGCCGGGTTAAACCAGCTTCCCTAATTGCCAGCAGGGGCTCAGTCTCGCACAGGGAGAGTTTGGAGGATGAATCCAAACAAGGGACCTTTGTTTGGTGCATGCAGTTGGGCATCACAGTCACCTTAATTATGCAATGATGTCACCAGGGCCAAGGGGAAGTTCTAAGGGCTTAATCACTGGGAGGCCCAGGAGGCCATGAGTAATGAGTGATGGGCGCTGTTGCGTGGGCTCAACGCGGTGCCTCTCCTGGGCAGAGCCAGCTGCAAATGGGACGCGGCACAGGGAGTCAGCAGGGCCTTTGTCCCATGAGCGAGGCAGGACTGTGGCGGGGGGACCAGAGCATGGCCTCCAGGCTCTGGCATGACCTTGCTGGGTGCCCTTGGAGAAGCTCTCTCAGGTTGCTCCAAACAGTGGAGTAACTAAACCTAACTCATAGGATCTCGAGGAGCAAATGAGATGGTGTGTTTCAGTGAGTATTAGTTCTGGGCAAAATAAGCACTCGGTGTTTGTGCCACAGGAGGAGGGGAACCCCTTCTGCCATTAAGAATATATGCATTCCTCCCAAGAGGAGCAGGACTGGGACCTTCTGCTATTGCCCAGCTTTGTCACCAAAGCCCTGGGTTTGTGACCCCACTCTAAGATCCTGAACAAGTGACTTCACCTTTCTGAGCCTTAATTTCCCCTTTTGTAAAATGGACGTAAGATTAGGGAGGCTTGACTGGCCTCATGGATGTAGGAAAGCTCCACGCAGCGCCTTCATTTATTTCTAACTTGGGATGAGAAACAAATGTGTGGGGAGCACAGCCCCGGAGGCCCCTGGTTTCTTCCCAACCACGTGACAGCTCTATTACCACCCGCGTGCAGACAAAGGCTCTCACACTCTGCTCAGCTGGCGCTCCGTCACGGAGACGTTCTGTCTTCCCACTTACTTGGTCTTCTCTTGCCAGCTTATTGGCTGCTGGGGCAGAATAAGTACTTTGGCTTCCTACCTTCTCCCCTTTGCTCCCGTGCTCGCCTCTCCCTCCCCTTGGCCCATGGTGGCTACAAGCAGAAGACAGGATATGACAGACCACCGCACCTTCCTCCTTCCCCAGCCATTCCTACTGCTCCCGCACACCGCTGCGCCCACTGTGCCCCTGGTCACCCAGCAGACAACCCCAACTGCAGTCTACTTCATGTCCATACTGCCCCCACTCCAAGTTTTCAGTCTTTCCCAAGATCAGGCAAGAATCTTGCCTCCCCTGTGCGGGGGACAAGCGAGAAGTCCCGTAGCACTCACTTGGGCTGCAGCCAAGGCCCTGTGCTTTCATCACTGATGGGAGCAGAACTCCCACTGCTTGGGACTTTCTGCACACGCACTCACACACACCCCCTCCACCATCCACACAGGAGACAGGATTTCACATGCATATCCGCAATGGATGAGAGCCCCCGGCCTCCCATGGAAGTTTCTGAAGATGATGCAGATGGGTTTCCAACAGTGAGGGAGAGGGCTTGGCACACGGGCAGCTGGGAGCCATGTCGCAAGGATGACTTGGCGGTTTCATTGGATCCAGAGCTAGCTCCAGTGGTGTGTGCTTCTGGGAAATATCTCTGCCAGGAAGACAAGGCCACCCATGCAAACTGTTGCCTTCTTTCTGATCCACATTCTATTTATAGTGTCAGCCCTGTGAAACAAATGTTTCAACCATACATCTGCAAGCGTTTCTGGCACGTAAGCTCATTCCTCTTTGGTCTCAGTCCGCACCACCGGAAGTCCCCGCTGGGGTATTTCTAAGGGTATCAAGGAGAAGACACACTCGTCTGCAACAAGAACTCTGCACAACAGGTGGCAGAATCCATGCTGGTGGAAGGCAAGGCCACGTATGGTGCACAAAGGAAAGGCGTGGCTTCTGTCCCCTCCCAGGCCACCAGAAGACCCTCTCTGATGTGCTGGCTGGTAGAGACTCGTTTCCCACTGGGGATGGAGTGGATGGGATAAGACTGAACACGCCCATGGTTGTGCCAGTTCTTCTTACTCAACAGCCACACGCTTTATCATGTCAAATGATGAAGAGATTTTGTTTTCTGCCTAGCTTGGGGGCTTCCCATTCTGGCAGGGATTACATGGACGCCAAAGCGAGCCGTCTGCTCGGAATGTGAGCGAACTGGCTGAGAACAGAGCCCTCAAGACCCAACAAGCTGCTGCCTTCTGAACACAAGCAGTCACTTCTCACGCTCTCTCTCTCTCTCGGGGCTTTAGAGGGCTGCAATCTCCCCCTGGTGACTTGGATGCTGAAGGCACATTTTACCAGAGTTCTGTCTCTGGCAGGAATTTGCTCAATCCATTTTTTTTTTTTTTTTTTGAGGAAGACTAGCCCTGAGCTAACTGCTGCCAATCCTCCTCTTTTTTCGCTGAGGAAGACTGGCCCTGAGCTAGCATCTGTGCCCATCTTCCTCTACTTGATATGTGGGGTGCCTACCACAGTATGGCTTGTCAAGCGGTGCTATGTCTCCACCCGGGATCCAAACTGGCAAATCCCAGGCTGCCGAAGTGGAACGTGCGAACTTAACCACTGCGCCACCAGGCTGGCCCCTTGCTCAATCCTTTTAGAAAATATACTTAAATTGTCTGTGAATTAGTTCCTCCAGCTAAGAAATTCAGAAGAATATATGATGCTTCACCTTCCACCTGCCCTAACCATTAAATATACCCCAGCCACATTAGCCCTCTGCCCCGATAGGCCTCTGGGCCTTTGCTCATGCTGTTCCCTTACCTAGAGTAGCTTCCCTCCCTTTCCCAAGTCATTTAAGATGCAAGACAAGAGCCACACTTCTAATGAAGGCTCCCTCAACCATCCCCCCAAAAGAAAAGCCTCCTCACGCTCGTTCCTTGTGGCTGCTGTCAAGAATTCCTGCAGACTGGACGGCTTTAGCAGTAGAGACGTCTTCCCTCCCAGTTCTGGAGGGCGGAGGTCTGCAGTCAAGGCGTTGGCTGGGTCGCTCCCTCCAGAGGCCCCAGGGGAGAATCTGTGCTTTGACTCTTCCAGCTTCTGATGGCTGCAGGCACTCCTTGGCTTGTGGCTCTATCACTCCAGTCTCTGCCTTCCTCCACGTCACCTTCTCCTCTGTGTGTCTCAAATCTCTCTCTTTCTCTTATAAAGATGCTTGTCACTGGATTTAGGCCCTACCCGGGTAATCCTGGATGCTGTCATCTCAACATCCTTAACTTATTACATTTGCAAAGATCCTTTTTCCAAATAAGGTCACATTCATGGGTTCCAGGAATTTGGACACACATAGATCTTTTTGGCGGCAACCCTTCCACTCACTATACCTCCTGCTCAACCAAAAACCCACTACACCACGCCACCACACACTACCCCCAAAAATATATCCGTCACTAAGTTACAGCACTTAGCACATTCAGCCAGAAAATGTCCCCACGCCTGGATTGTTAGGCCTTTGACCTACATAAACTCTACTGGCTTTTCCTTTCAGATTGCAAAATTCTTACGTGCTTGTTACAGTAGACTAGTAATAAAAGTTAAAGCCAAGAATCTCCTCTGGCGCATCCAAATCCAGCTGCTCGGTTCCACCTCTGCTCCTTCAAGGTGGCCAGGGGTAGCATGATGGTTTGTGTCCCCCCACCATGTCCTCAACACTTATACAAACATGTAAAATATCTATTTATACACGCTTCCCCCCACACACAAAGGCTTTTGCTCTCCCTTTGCTTTAAAAACAAAGCAAACCTCTTTTGCTGCTTAAGGATAAATCATGGACCTCCTCTAAGTGAGCTACAACCTTTTTGGTAGCTACATAATACTCCACTGCGTGGAAGCACAGTAGTCTAATCAATCAGTCCCATATGGATACACACAAGGTTTTTAACTGTATTTTACCACTAAAAATGTAGTCATGGACATTCTCCTATGAATATGTCCTGGGATATTCCTGATGATGATGATGAAGACTTTTTTTCCATTTAGGTCTTCAGTACACCTAAACCAATAGTTCTCACCTGGGCAATTTCCCTCTCCTACCCCCTGATAACGTCTGGGCACATTTTTGTTTGTCACAGCCTGGGGCAAGAGGATGCTACTGGCATCTAGTGGGTAGAGGGCAAAGATGCTGTCAAACATCCTACAATGGCCAGGTCAGCCCCCACGCTGACAGCCATCCAGCCCTGGTGTCAGCAGTGCCTGGGTTGAGAAACTGGTGAAAATGCAGCGTCGTAAGTAGGGGAGGCAAGGGTCTGTCTTTGTTTTCATTTATATGGATCATTAATTATGTCCATATCGGTTATTTATAAATCATCTTTTCCCCACTGAAATAAAATGCTGTTTAACCTCATATTTAATTCACATATATCTTTATTTCTAGACTCTCTACAGTGCCTCTAATTTTTCCACTGATCTGTTTTTCTATTCTTGTGCCAATGCTATACTATTTTTTTTACATAAGTGATTTTTTTTATTACCATATACAAGCATATGCTAGGTATAGACTCCTTATTCTCACAGCTCTGCAACTGTCAAACTAAATCTGCTTTACACATTAAATACAAATAAAACTACACAGCCAGGAAACTTCAGATTAACCCAACGCGTTGCCACAACGAGGTTGCTGGTCAGAAGTGAACAGGGCACTCAGGGCCACGGGCAGGTCATCCTGAGCTGGGTGTGCCGCCGAGAACAGCACGTGTCATGCTTGTCGTTCGAACTGATGTCACCTTTTGCTGTCACTGAGCCGCGCTGGCAATTGGCACTCAACACAAACACATCACCAGTGTTTTAAATATGCCTCTCCCTATCCGCACAGGACTGTGAGTAAATCACCACTGCTTCGCACTAACACAATTGTGGACTGTAAATGCAAATATGGCATGGAGATTTTGTGACAGTTCTCAGTTATCGGTGGCCGTCAGATGACCTAGAATAAGATTATGCTTACTTGTGCCATTATTTTGAAAATAAAACACATTTTAGGTTTGTGAGAGAATTGTCAGATCCCAACAAATATCCACAGACACCGATTTGAAAAATTCTCCGTGTGTCTTTCTTCCGTCAGTGAAGTTTCCCTCCAGAGCCGCCTCCTCCCAGAAGCCTGCGGGCTCACTAGTGCTGCCGCGCTTCCTTGCAATGCCACACTATTTTGGTTCCAGAAGTTTTATAACATATTTTCACATCTGGCCTGGCAAATCCTCTCTGCCACTCCTCGGTATTTTCCTTTTTCAAATTTTTATTAGAAATTCTTACACATTTATACTTTCATATATATTTCAAATCTAGAAGTATGATTTTTTGGGGGTGGAGGGGGGAAGGTTAGCCCTGAGCTAACATCTGCTGCCAATCCTCCTCTTTTTGCTGAGGAAGATTGGCCCTGGGCTAACATCCGTGCCCATCTTCCTCTAGTTTTATGTGGGACGTCTGCCATAGCATGGCATGCCAAGTGGTGCCGTGTTCGCACCCGGGATCCAAACCGGCGAACCCCAGGCCACCGAAGCTGAACGTGTGAACTTAACTGCTGTGCCACCAGGCCTGCCCCAAGAAGTACGATTCTTAATGTCCCATAATAAAAGAGGGGTCCTGGTGGGAAGTACCTTCCACGTAACTAGTGATTCCATGAGGGTTGAGACGTGAGATAAGTCGTCTTTCCTCCAAGAACGTGGTATGTTTCTCTATTTGCTTCTACCTTGTTTTAAGTCCTTCAATAAAATTGATAATATTTTTTGTTCTTATTCAATGTATTCTTGGTTATTTTATAGTTTCTGAGCCTATCATAAATGGAACTTTTCCCATTCCCTTTTCTAGCTAATTGTTGCATTATCAGAAAAAAGAACTGTTGATTTTGTATATTTATATACACAATCATATAAATATGATACGTAGTAATTACATACACATTATCAAAATGTCATAAATTCTAAATGGTTTCTAATGAATCTTTCAAGCTTTCTAGGAATACATTAATATTTTCTGAAAACAAAAAGTGTTTTGAGGATTTTTAATTCCAACATACATTCTGCTGATTTAATTTTCTAGAAGCTTCCAACAACGTTGAATAAGAGTGGTGATAGCGGGCAGCCCCTCTTATCCTTGAATTATTGGAAATGGCCGTAGAATTTTACCACGTCGTGTATTTGCTCACGGTCTTCAGACATTTACTCGATCTGAGCTCAGTTAGAGCTTTTATGAAGAATATCTGTCAAATTTTATCAAGCACTTCTTTAGAATCTCTTGATATCATTATTTGGTTTTTCTCCTTAATTGAGTTAAGGATGATGTTTCTAGATTTCCTGATGGGGAACTATTCTTTCAACTGTAAGTCCTACGGGCTTACACTGTAATATTCATTCTTTCAGTATATTGCTGGATTATGTTTTCTAATGTCTTATATAAAATTTGCCATATTATTCATATGTTTATTGTTCTATATGTATATTGTTCTTTTGTTTCAGTGCTTTTTTCCCTCAAATTTTGATATTAAAGGTTATAATAGATTTGAAATGAGTTGGGGAAATTTACGTAATTTTCTGTAAACCAGAAAAATTTAATAACGTAAGGATTGTCTATTCTTTGATTATAAAATGGATGTTAGCTGCGAAAATTAACAGAGGTAGGTAGATTTTTAGTATGTTTATTCTTCTACATATTGGGTCCATTTTGTTGCTTAATATTTTTTTAGAAAATCATCAATTTCCAGTATTTTTCAAATATATTGCTGTGGAGTTGCTTAAAGTATCTACTTGTAGTTATTTTTTCTTTTTAGTATCCATCATGATACTTCACTTTTCATTCTTAACGTTGTGTTTTTGTTTTCTGTTTCCCACACCGTTCTATGATTTTATCTATTTTATCTTTTAAAAAACTGATTTTTTATTTTGTCTGTTTTTTCTTTTTTATTTCATTACTTCAACTTTTATTTTTGTTAGTCCTCTTCTCCGAAGTCCTTTCGTTTATTGTATTCTTCTTTAATTATTTTTAAATATGATAAAGACTATGTGTTACAAATTTTCCTCCCAGCATAGTTTTTGTTGTATCCCCTGTTTCGTCTTAATTTTTCTATATAACTTGCGATTTCAATCTCTTTTTACTCTTTCATATGGGGAGGTATTTACATACACATTTCTAAGATTTCAACTGTTTAAGCTTTTGAGCGACATCTTTTTGTTAGAGCTTTACTAGCTTTGAGCTTTGGGGTGAAGGATTACGGGCAAAGAATGTGATCTATAAAAGCTCCCATATTTGGAAATTTGTTAGGGCTTTATTCTAACCAAAGACCAAATCAATCTTTATCCCTATTCCATGAATTATAAAAGAAGATGGTATCTTTTCCATGCACAGAGATAACATTGCTTTGCTGCTGTTGTCCCAGATTACTATTATTGATTTTCCTATTTTCGTGGGTTTGAAGAAACTTCATTTAATATTTCAATCACAGCTTCCAGTCACATCATCATTCGTTCTAGAAGATTCACTACACATCAAATTTCCTTGCACCTGTTGTCTTTCCTGCACGTGGATCTCTGCTCCATTTCCTTCATATTTCAGAGTACTTTCTTGAGTCTTTCTTCAGAGAGAGGTGCTGCACTTTCTCAACAGTTACATATCTAAAAATGTCCTTTTTTTTTTTTTTGTCCTCACGTAAGAATGTTATCCTGGCAGAACAGAAGATTTTTAATCACATATTTTTCTCTTAATAGTTTGTAAATATGCTTCTATTTTCTTTTACCTTCTAGTATTGCAGAGAAGTCCACGACTAATCCGGCTCTCTGTACTTTCAAGGTGAGCATGTGTGTGTGTCTAGAAGTTTACAAGTTGTTACACTGATGCTTGTATTTCAGAAACTCCACCGCGAAATGCCTAGATCTAAGCTGTCCTACGTGACAGTGACTAGCCACATAGGACTATTTTTTTAATTTTTTAATTATTTCCAAATTATTTAATTATTTCCAAATAGATATTCATGCCTTTTTTTTTCTCTTTGCTGAGGAAGATTCTCCCTGAGCTAACATCTGCTGCCAATCTTCTTCTTTTTGTATGTGGGTCATTGCCATAGCATGGCCACTGACAGATGAGTGGTGTAGGTCCAGGCCCAGACATTGAACCCAGGCCGCCAAAGCAGAGCATGCTGAACCCAACCACTAGGCCACCAGGGCGGGCCCCACATATGACTATTTAAATGTAAATGTTAATTAATTAAGTAAAATTTAAAAGTCTGTTCCTTGCTCATACTACATGCTTAGTAGCCCCATGTGGCTAGTGGCTATTGTGCTGAACAGCACAGAATCATGCACATTTCCATTATTGCAGCAAGTTCTATTGGACAGCTCTGGTCTGGTCTGTATGATTAGTAGCATTATCAGTAATCCTATTATTAACCCTGCATGACATTTGCCGAATCCTTTCTATTTCAAAAGTTTTCTTTAGTTCAAAATGTTTTCTTTTATTATGTATTTATCACTTATCCATCTATTTCCTTTTTGCTATTGGAATTCCTCAATATTGCATACAAGGTCATCTTAATTTTCCAAGTCTCTTTTAATTTCACTTCTTGTTTTTCTTTCTTTTTTTCTTCTTTCCTTCCTTCCTTCTTTCCCTCCTTTCTTTTGCATTTTTGCTTTATGAGATATTTGATTCAGTCATCATGATTATTCTCCTTATCAATTATTTTATTAAACGTTTTAATTTGCAAAACATATTTTAGTTAAACTTTCTTTTAGGGGGGCTCTGTGGATGCTTCTCCCTGAGAGTTTACCTTTTTTTTTAAGTTAAGCTCTCCTTTGTTTCTTCCCTCTGCAGCCACGTGCCCTGGTTGGTTACGCGGCTGGTTATCCGGATGGTCCTCCGCGCTTCACCGATTCCGTTCCCAAACTCCGCCTACTTTTCCTTCCTCCGCAGTGGTGGCTCTCAGCAGCGCGCACCAAGCTCTCCGGACAGATTGGCTGTAGTCGCTCCGCTCAGTACCCCTCGCCCTGGCCGCTCCCACAGTTGGGCGGTTGTGGAACTTCTGGTCATTTCTCCTGACCCCAAGGTGCCCAGAGCTGGCGCTCAGACGTCACAGATAACGGAAGACCCTCACCAGGTCCCCTCCAGAGCCTCAGGATCCGTTGTTTAATTCACCCTCCCAAGTAGTCAGGACGACCAGCAAGAAGAACAAGGCTTCCAGGTGCCGTCATCTGAATTCTGGGCTCTCGAAGGCTCAGACTTTATCTTACCTATCGTTGGACGAGAGGCCCAGGAGGGTTGTGGGTGGTAAAAGTTCACTCCTGGTTGTTGGCCTCAAACCACTAACTTTTTTCCCCCAAAACCACTGGCTGGAGCGAGAACGGTGTTCCTCACAAAGTAGCACAAACTGGTACCAGCTTTCTGGAGGACAATTTGGCAATATGACTCAAAATTCCTAAAATACAAATTCCCTTTAACCAAGCAATTGTATATTCAGATGTTTATTCTGAGGAAATAATTAAGAATATGTACAAAGATTTAAGTGTAAGAATATAGTTTAATACTGTTTAAGATAGGAAAACATAGATGGTAGGTAGGTAGATAGAGGAAATAGCCTAATTGTCCAATGATAGCAAGTCAGCTGCACTAACTGTAATCTGTGCACCAATACGAAACCATGAGGTCATTTAAAATGATATTGTAGAAGATGTTCTTGGTTTAGGACTAACTAAAAAGCACACACGAATGAGTGTGGGCACTGGGTCCATTTTAGGCCATATCTAAATTTCTAAGTTTCTCTCTATATTTGTATCTCTCTCTACATAAAATGTGGAAGGACATCATATACCCAAGTGTTAAGAGTGGTGGTTTTACAAGTAATGTTTGACCATTTAAAATTGTATTTTATTATTTTTAAACATTGAATGTATTTTGCTTATGTGATTTTTTAAAAATAGGAAACATTTTTAAACTCCTATACCAGAACTCCAACTGAACTTTACAAAATTGTGTTCAAGGTTTCCAGCAAGCTACATGGTTACCTGATCCCAGTTCCCAAAACCAAGCTGCACAGTTGCCTGAACCCTTCTCTCCGTTCTTGATGCTTCCAGATTTGGTCTGGACCCAGCTGAATGTGCCTCCCTCACAGCTCCCTCCACCACCCCATACCCATTAGACGAGCTGACGGATGACACAGTCATCGTGGTCTGAAGAAAATCACACTTCCTGAGAGGGGGTGACGCTTCCTTCCTTGTTCTGCTCCCAGGTCTTCCTCCAGGTTCCTGTTTCACCAGCAAAAGGTGAGTCGGGGCAGGAATGGGGAACCAGAGCATTTCTCATGCTGGAGCTGCGGCTGGGGAAATGCAGTGGAGGCTAGCACAGACGTCTCTGGTCCTGCCCCGGTGCTGAGACAGCGTCGAGAGGGCTGCAGGGCTGGGGCCATCGCCAGGGAGTAGCAGTAAGCAGGGTACCAGGTCAGAGCAGGGCCAGCGACAAGGCTCACTGATGGCAACTTACCTGCTGGTCTGGGCTCCTTCAATGTTCCCTGATTAGCAATGACGTTAGTCTCAGAGTCTGAGATGGAAGGATAGAAATTTTAGGTCTGCTGCTCCCTGTTCAACCCTGTTCGGGCACCATGTGGTGTAACAGGAGCATATCAACATTTTCTCCCACCAGGCTCTTTGCAGGAAGTGCCGGGACTGAACAACAGGCTAGAACATGGAGATCCTCAGGCCTTTGAGTAACTTTCTTGACACTGACGTTTTGTTATACCCAAGTTTTACTTTCTGACAAAATAAATGAGAAAAAAATGGACAAACTCTTGCTGAGCAGAATAATACATCAAGGTGGCGCTTACCATGTGTGGCGAGTTAAGCTCTCTTTGCTGCTCAGACAGTCTTGGAAGTTGCTTCCCAGCATGTGGCAGGGTACCACACAGCGGAGCCTTCCCCCCGGAGGCAGAGGTTCCCTGCTCCCCGGACGTCTGGCTTTTCTCCTGTTGGACATCATGATCAGTCTGTTGCTGGTGGCATCTTAGGCCTGGGGGTCCCACGACTTTTTCTACTCGTCTCTCTCCCTCCAGCATCAGCCTATGAGAGTGGGAGTCCCTCAAGGGCAGGAATCCTTTCTGAATTCCTGACACACAGCAGGGGCCCTGACACACAGCAGCGGCTGGCTCAGCAACATGCTGAAGGGGTGGGTAGGAGGCCCACGGCACAGGTACAGAGACGAGCTGCCCTGTGACCTGAGGCCTTTTCGTCTTGGGAGCATCCCAAAGGATGAGGCAGGAGGGGACATGTGGGAGAGTCTGGGGAGTCAAAGTGGCAATCCCCCACCATAGAGAAGGGCTGACTTCTCTCCAAGGGAAGTGGCCTTCTCAGGGGCTCCCAAGGGCCCTTTGTCTTGTAAAACAACATCTCCATCACTTGCTGCCTTTAGACCAGTGCTCCTCAAATTGCCATGTGCGCACGAATCACTTGGAGATCTTGTTAAAATGCAGATTCCTCTAGGTCTTGGGTGGGGACCCACGAGTCTGCGTTTTGACAAACTCCCGGGCGAGGCTGCTGCTGCTGGCCCGGGGCTCACACTCTGAGAAGTAAGACTTCCAGGAGCACACATCGCACAGAAGCCTGTTCTCTGTAGAATAGAGCGGGCTTCGTCAGATGCGCAACTTGGTTTCTGGCCTCTACAGTGTCTGGGGAAAGGATAGGAAGATGCTACGTGTGCACAAAGAGGATGGGCTTGTTTACCCACAGTTCCAATAAGCACATCACCTCTTTCAAGTTCACTGCATGTCTGCAAAGATACTCTTTATAGTCTCTGCATCTAAGAAATCCGTTCTGGGCGTTTAAGGGGTTAAAGGGGCCAGAGACAGTGGGAGAAAGCTCCCTTTTCATGGCCTTTCTAACAAGCTGAACCTGGTCCAAACCCTGTTTAATGAGCACTTATTTTATACAAATAAGCTCACAGGCGTGTACTCATCTCTAATTAAAGCAGAAAGGAAGCATTTGTTCTAATTGGACTGCATAGCTCAAGAATTAATTGTGAGATTGTTTAGAATTGCAATCTTGTGACCCGTTCACCAAAAGGGGGAAAAAAAAACCCTACTTTAGGAGTCTCACTCTATGTAATTTTTTCTGGACTTTTTTTTCTTTTTAATTCCTGGAAACCTTAGTGCAAGTTGAACTGATGATTTACAAACAAAAGCAGAGACTTCTAAGGGCAGCTTACTGTGCAGTTTTACAAAAGCCTTGGCAAAGGTGAAGATAACTTCATTTAGCATAATATTCTAATGTGCCCCTGAGAAAGTGCCCTCATAATTAAGGATTTGCACAATTTCTATGGGGGGAATCATGTGTCACATTATTTATCAATATCAAAAGAGTCACTTTTGTATTCGGCAGTCTGGAGTGCCTGGAAACAACAGATATTCTCACCAAATGCTAGTCTCAAGCCACATTCAGCCAAAGGTGCAAGAGGTTTTTATTGGCACATCTGGTGCCCTTGGGTGGCATTGATTACCATCGAGTTTGCAAAAGATGACTTGACGGGGCTTGGCACCATCAGCTCCAGAGCTGCCTTCCCCTGCTTGGGCTCTCTCTTTTGCATCTTGTTGGTACAGCTTGCTGAGAAACCCTGCTTGTTTGCCTGCTGCTGTTTTCTGCTGCAGAGAGAACAAGCTGCCTCTTTGCCCTACAAAAGAAAAAAAAAAAGGGATATAGCTATGTCATCCTTGACTGCATACTCTGAACCCCTCAGGACCAGGGGCACATGTCTTTAGAGGGCTGGGCAGGCTGGGACCAAGATGCTCTTTCGCCCCCGGGGGGCTCCAGTCCATTGGTGCGGCTCTGTTCAGCGAGCTGTGCTTTGGTTACTAATACTCTGCCAGGGGCAAAAGAAACCAAGTTCACTGCCAACAACTAGCTTGAGCTTGTGATTCTGACACTTGGAAAAGTCTTGCTTTGACTTGTGTATGGAAGGAGTATATTTCAAGTTGAATGTCAGTGATGGAGAAAAGGAGGATGCTTGAGATGGTCTTCCCACAACATGCTGCGTTTCACGCTAACGACGCTTTCAGACAGCATATTCATGAGCAGGTCAGATTTCTGCCGGGTGTTTTTCCACCTCACAGCCTCCCGCCAAATGTACAAGTTTACACAGTTGCTTGCTATCAAATGCAAACCCTGGCTGTCCTTGAGCAAGTTTTAGGAATGGAAAATGAAGATGACTTTGCCAGAATTACATAGCATGAAGCAACCCAAAGCAGACCATAGTAATCCAGGACGGGTGAATGGATCTGAACTAAAAGCAGGAGAACCATTTTGCTTTGGGAATGGATTTTAATAAAAATCAAGAGGGATGCACGGGCTGATGAATGTGCCCAGTGCAGAGGGGCATCAACTATCTATGAAACAGCCTCCACGCTGCCAGCATTATGCCAGGGCGTGTGGCAGATAAATGGGAAATGAAAGGCATAATTCTTCCCCAGAAGGAGGGAGCAAAGTGGACAACTCTGAAACTCTGAGTAGACCGTAAGGGAACTTCTCACCAGACTGTGAGGTCTTTAAGGGCTAGCTTAGGTCTCGGAGTTCCCATCTAGGCTCAGCAAATGTTTGTGGGAAGAATGGATGAACAATATGAGACAGAACATAACTAAGGTGAAGCACAGATAACCACCGCCATAGCGGTTCGGAAGGGGACAGGCCAGCGTGGGACTGAAGAGGCGAGGGAAGCTCCTGGAAGCTGAATTAAGCCTCGATTCCAACAGCAATTCTGAATATCCTGTGGCCTCTGGAGCTCCAGATTCTCATTCTAGGCCTTTTCCTGCTTTTCTGAGCTTCCTTGGGCCACAGACTGTTTCAAGCTTCATTCACTGCAGAAAAAATTTGATTTATAGACTCCTAATCCCACTGTCCACATTGGGTAAAAATCTTACCATGTGCTTAATACATGAAAAAACAGAAAGAGTTGCTAATTTGTGCTTTATTTTATTTCCTGCACAAAAGAATTTTATGAGCCCAAACTTTTTAATCATATATTTTCACATACATGGTAATATGCATACATAAGAGTATTTTAAATATTTTAAGATTCAATTGTTTAAATAAAATTTACTTAGAATACATGTTGTATCAGTCAGGATAGGTTAAGCTATGCAGTAGTAACAAGTGAGCTCTGAAATCCCAAAGGCTTTGCACGCTACAAGTTTACTCCTCACCCTGCTGCATGTTCAGGTGCATGGCAGGGAGGGGGTCACTCTGCAGGAAGCAGGCTCTACTGCTGAAAACATCTCCAGATCCAGGGAAGACACAGCTGAGAAGGGTCACGCTCCAACTCTTCTACACTTTAGCCCAGAAATGACACAAACCCCTTTCGACTACAGCCTGTTAATCAGAACTAGTCACGTGACCTGCCTAACCACAAGGCAACGTGCGGGAGGGCAGATGGAAGCTGTGTGTGCCACCATCCTTTCTGGAATCACTCTCTGTGAGGAAGTTCCAGGACCGCCACAGTGGTGCACTCACTGCTCTTATGAGGGTAGTCCCTGGAGAGAGGCCGGCTTTTCTTCCCCCGCAGTCTCAAGAGAACCTGGAGTGGCGGGTAGCAGGATGCGGGTAGCAGGGCACCTGAGATGGGGCGGCCCCTGGCTCCCTGCTCCTCTAGCAAATGTGCATTTCCCAAACAAAATAAAGGGGCCAGCCCCATGGCTGAGTGGTTAAGTCCGCGTGCTCCACTGTGGCGGCCCAGGGTTTCACCAGTTGGGATCCTAGGTGCAGACATGGCACCGCTTGTGAGGCCACACTGAGGCGGTGTCCCACATGCCACAACTAGAAGGACCCACAACTAAAATATAAAATTACGTACCAGGGGGATTTGGGGAGATAAAGCAGAAAAAAAAAAAAAGATTGGCAACAGTTGTTAGCTCAGGTGCCAATTGTTAAAAAAAAAATTTTAAATAAATAAAAAATAAAGAGGAAACGGCAGCCACCACCGGCTAAAAACTTACCAGGGAAGTCACCAACCTCTCACGGTAAAGCCCAAGCTACTGGCTAAGATCTTCTCGGCCCCCAGGGTACCTCGCAGTTGGGTGATACCAAAGTGCCTGTCAAGAATCTAGAGCAGGAACCACAGCCGACAGGGGCAGGGCAGACGAAGTCTGACGGGGAGATGCTGAGAGCAGGGGAACTGTTCGGCCCAATCTTCACATTCACGAGGTCTCCAATTTTGTCTTTGTTGTTGTCATTTCTAACTAGGGATATCATACAATTCTGGAAATATACTTAGTATATTGAACATTTAAAATTGAACATTTAAAACATATCATAAGTTGTTTTTTGTTTGTTTTTTGCAGGGGAAGATTCACCCTAAGCTAACATCTGTTGCCTATCTTCTTCCTTTTTTTTTTTCCTTTTTACCCCCAAAGCCCAAGTACATAGCTGTGTATAGCTGTAAAGCCTTCTGGTTCTTCTGTGCGAGCTGCTCCAGCACGGCTGCTGACAGACGAGTAGTGCTTCTGCGCCTGGGAAATCAAACCCGGGTCGGTGAGATGGAGCGCGCCAAACTTTAACCACTAGGCCATCAGCGCTGGATCTCATAAGTTTCTTTTAAGTCTTTTAAGACTTATTTGGTGTTTCTTCCTTTTTCTAAATACTAGGACCTTCAAAAATTGGGAATTCAGAACCCCAAGAATCCCTGAAGCTCTGAGAGGCCTGACCAGGGACAGATAATTCAGTGAGTGAGTCAGACAAAATCAGCTGCAAATGCACGTGGGTGTCAGCCCTCTGGAGACTGGCGGCTTTCACACGAGACCACCACCAGTCATGAGCCAACGCCATCCCAGCAGGGTGACCGCCCACTCAGAGAAAGGCAAGAACATGCACCAGTGGGCGGGCCTTCAGACCAGGTTTGCAGCCCAGCTGGTGTGGCCCACGCCAGGCCTCCAGTGTCTCTGAGGGAGGTCCCTCTAGCTGCCAAAACCTCAAAGTGTTAGTGAGAGAAGCTGGTTGGATTTTTCAGGTTGAGGGGATACAGGATTAAGCCAGTGTGCGGACTCAATTGCCTCTCAGCGCTGGAAGGGTGGCCCCTGGGGATGGGGGGGTCTGGCCCAAGGCCCACTCAGCCCCATCACCTGAACAAATATCTCCCTGTCACACCGATGTCACTGGCGAGAACAGCTGAGGTTCAGCAGGGCATCCACGGTGCCCGCTCTCCTGCTGGGGGCCCAGTCTGCACGCTGACATTCTTTTCCTTACGTGAACAAAAGGAACCCAGGATGGCATTTCTCCAGGCCAGGTGACGAGGTGGGCACAACTGGCTCCCCCACCTTAGAGAGCCTCCCTGATCCCCAGCTCCACACAACCTCAAAGCCAGGCTCTGTGAATCCTCCTCCTCTGGGAGACAGACGCAAACCGGGGCCCAAAACCACGGCTCCCTGTGGTGGGAAGATGCCAGGATGGCCGTCCTCCAAAGGCTGGCAGCAGGGTGACAAGGAGAGGGAGAGCACGGCCTGGCCCCGGGGCGGGGTGGGGAGGGTTCCTGGGAAAGAGGGTTTGTTCCGGTGCCTCTGTGAGGGCTGCCTGGGAACTCAGGGAGGAGCCGGAGCCCAGGCCGCAGGTGTGCGGCAGGCAGCCGTGTAGACGCTGAACCTGGGCCAGCTTCAGCAACGGCGAAGGTGAAAGTGGGTTCTGTGGGCAATTGCCTAGCCGCTTTCTTCCAGTGGCAACTTATGTTTGAAACTGCACTTCGCATTAAAACGTGGAAAATGGGGTTGAGTTTGTTGCACAAGAAAGCAGACCGGGCCAGATTTAGGTTGTCTATTTTCTGAGCTAAAAGAACACTTACTTGGCCTTTCAAAAAGTTTTCTCCAACTTTTAAGGCGTGCCTACGAAAAGTACTTACAGGACGGTGCACGGCCGCGGGAGCGCACTCCGCAGCAGAGCGGCTGCGCAGACGCGGGCTCCGGGACTTTCTCATCTGGCACAGAGAACACCGACGTGTTATGTATCTTGCAAATTTGAGAAGTTCAAGAAAGTCTTCGAAGGTGAATTTGGGACGGGTGACCCTCTCGCCCTGGAAGAGCTCCTTCACAGTGTGACACCCAGCCATCTCCTTGAGAGACACTGTGCTCTCCAATTCTTTCCCGCTTCAGCCTCACCAATAACCGCACGCCTAGGAAATGCTTCGAGGAGTGTTCAGGCTGGGCTCTCATATTCAGGAGCGCACAGGAGAACCCTGCTTTTAGAAACTCAGGGATTTCTGTGTTTTTTGAAAATGAAGTCCATTTGAAAAACTCATGCATTTGCACCTCTCTGGCTCCCATCCCCTTTAGAAGGACTAATCTGAAATGTGTATAATAAAGGGAGCACTGCCAGGTTAGCCTTCATCCAGGCAGATGACCAGGTCAGTACAGTCAGACTTTTCTGCAAATCCCCCTGCGTCCATGGTATCACCCTCCGGGGAAGGGACAAGCCGTGTGACCTAAGTTACTCACGGCGGAGCAGCAAATGGACCCTTCCCTGTGGATTCTTCAAACCCTTCTTTCTCTTGCAGCATTGTTCCATTCTGGCTTATTTATATGGATCACTATGAAAGTAAAGGGTCAGCGTCATCCATTAAAGACCACGAGGCTGGGAGTGTTGGAAACAATCATTCTAACTTATCTGCTTGAATTGGGGCTCTCCAAAGCAATGAACGTGCAAGAAGGTCAGCAAGGATGGATGGCCATTTGCAAAACACACGTGGATATAAGTCTACGGGAGTTTGCAGGTTCTAAGCATCTGCATTCTTTCCAAAGTAAAGTAAATAAGCCAACAGCATAGCTCTGCCAAACCAGCCTCCAATTCCTGTATTTATATGAAAAGGAAGCACAACTCTAAGCCAAGAGAAAAAGAATATTTTGTCTCTAAAGATCTACTCAGAGAAGAAAGCCCTGCACTGAGAAGGTCTGAGAATCCGCTTTACAATGAGAAGCTGATGTGGGGACGCAGATGATTTCCGACGTTCATGTAACAAGTGTCCTGCAGTAGGTAGGCTGATTTGGCTCTGCTCTCAGGGCACTCACAGAGTAGTGACAGTAAATGAGTTTGAGCCAAAGGACATACTGATAAAAGGATTACAAATTGCAATAAGTGCCATGGAAAGATCAAGTAAAGGGCTGACTCGGAGAAGAGCAAGTTATCAGAAAAGACCCAGTGGAGGCTGCTGTATCCAGGCTGAGGCCAAAAGTATGAGGAAGGGAGGGAAGCAAGCTTCCAAGCAGAACAGCAGTGCTGGACAGCAGGGCAGGGACGGGGGACCAAGAGACCGAGGGAGAGAGCGAGAGCAGTGCCCTTAGAGAAAGCGGGGCTGGGGCCTGAGGGCCTCTGGCCACTGTGAGGACTTCGGACTTTACTCCACGTGCAGTTGGAAGGGATCATAACTGGGAACCATGATATGATCTGGTTTACATAATTAGAAGATTATTCTGGATGGTGTGTGGAGAATGAGTGGGAGGGGAGCTAAAGAAGAAGAAAGAAAACAATTGAGGGGCTGTTAGAATAGTCCACGGGCACTGTTGGAATAGGCCACGTAAGTGGTAAGAGTGGTCTGGGTAACGGCAGTGACATGAGGATGGAGAAGATAGACCTGATGACAAGTAAAAAGTGTTTTTTTGGACAAAATTCAGGTGTACCTTCAAGATCTCAAAGGAGAGAGAGTGAGTAGGCAGTTAGGTGCATGAGTCTGGCGTTTACAAATATAAATTTGGAAGTCAGAGACATAAAGCGGTATTTACACATCCAAGAATGAGTGAGTTCCCCTGGTGTGCGAGCACAGAGTGAGAAGAGGGGCCAGGACTGAGCCCCGGGAGCAGCCAACAAGTCCACTTAAGTAGCTGGCCAGTGGAGAGAACAGCTTCAGGTAATTCAGCCCTAGCTCTGTCACTAACAAGTCTGTGTCACTGAGCACAGAGACTACATTATGTGGACCCAAAGGTCCCTAACATTTACCACTCTGTGATTTTACCAAAAGGCATTTTCCAGCCCTGCAATCTGAGGAATGTTGCGGGAATTCAGGACTGACATTAAAGAGGTCAGCTAGAATGACACCCACATTATCCTCCCGGTGTTTTTGCAGATAAAAAGCTGGGCTAAGTAAATGATGGGCCTGATATTCCTGTGGATAGAACCCTCAGACCATAGCAAAGAAAACTTTAAGTGATAAGAAGGATAAATGATGGATATTTGTCAGCCTAGAGGTGAAGTTTGGGAGTGCCTTTTGGGTGAGGAAATAACTGGGAAAAGATTAAGAGCGCCAGGGGAATTCCCCACCCACTCGCGAGACCTGAGCACACCATTGGCTTTTTGACAAACGAAAATGAATATTTTTATTCTGCCTTTTGCAAAAATGGAAGCAGGATGGAATAGCTGATCCTTTGGATCACCTAAAGCAAATGCTTCTCAAGTCATTGGGAGAACCAATCTCAGTGTCATTCTTTTTCAGAAGAGCTTTGAGGAAATGAATGTTGTAGATTGTCTGTTGCAGAGTGCATTGAATTATGGGTGGGTTCTTCTAGGTCCGGAATTACTCTCTCCTGCAGTCTGTGTAGTTTGGGAAACTATAGCCAGGGAAAAATTGGGGGTTATTATCTTTAACAGAATTCTTGAAGGAGTTATATTCATAGTTAGTGTATCAGTTTGCATTTGCTGTGTAACAAGCCACCTCAAAATTTAGGGGCTTAAAATATTAAACATTTATAATTTCTCACAATTCCATGGCTCAGCCGGGCAGTTCTGGTTTGGGCTGGCTTGGATCCATCAGATCAACAAGTTGCCATCACCCAGCAGGTGAGCCCAGGTTCCTTCCTGTGGTACGGGCTGCAGGGCTCCAGGAGAGCAAACTTTCTTGTGTGAGCACTTTTCAAGCCTCTGCTTGCATCACGTTTGCTATTGTCCTGTTGGCCAATGCAAGTATTACGTGCAAGTCCTGATTAATCTGGGAGGGGACTAGCCAAGGGTATGGATATAATGAGACAGGAAGAAATTGAAGGCCACTACTGCAACAATCCACCACAGATAGGAACTATGTGATGCTCTGGAAGAATCCAGAGTTAAAAAGAAAGAATTTAGGGGCCTACCACAAGAACATGAGCACCTGAAAATATTTTATAATTGTCTAAAGAAAATTTTAAATTTCGATATGGCAGAAAACACTCTGGACAAAGTTAAAAGTCAAATACAAATGGAATAAAAAATTTTTCTAACACAGAAGACGTACAAAGGACCAGTACCCCAAATGTATAAAGAACTGGTACCAAACACTCAGGAGGAGACAGATACCCCATAGTGGCATTCGCCTTTTCCTTGACTGGGCAGTTTGAGAGCCCAGTGACCCTTGGGAGCAGTGAGGGAGGAGTGTGTCCCTTGGTGGCAGCTTAATTCACCCCCAGCCTCCCCTGTGGCCTTGGCTGTGGTTTCTGTCTCTTTTCCTTCCTTTTGTTCTTGCCCATTTTCTAAGACTCATTTTTCAGCCTATCTGTCGATTCCGTGAGCCACTTTGTACCCTAAAAGAATCAATTCTCAATTTGATTAAATTGGTTTCTATTGTTTGCAACTCAGAACTTTAACTGATACCCTAATAGAAAAATGGGCAAAGAATACAAACAGACAAGTCATAGAAGGCAAAATATGATAAAGCAATGAGAAGGCTGCCAACTGTGTTGTAGTCGGAGATCTGCGTGTGAACATGATGCTGATGATGTTCCTATGCGATAGGACGGAAATGAAAAACGATGAGCAATCCTCACGGTGGGGAGGAGGCGGAAAGCAGGCACTTTCCAGCGCTGTTTCTGGGAGTTCATGCTGCATCAATTTTGCAGAAGTCAATTTAACGTTGTGTATCAAAATACAAAATTTCATGTTCAACAATTCCATTTCTTGGACTCTCACCTGAGGGCATAATCAGAAAATTATGTGAAAGCATATATGTATCTGGAGGACCATGGCACCAATGTACATCATGGCACAAAAAATGAAAAACTGAAGTCATGGTACATACACAAAATGGAATAATACACTGTCACTAAAAAACGAATGCAAATTGGCACTGTTTCATCTGGCAGGAGATCTGAAGATGATTGGCACACACTGGCAAGCAGAGCGCAGAACCTGCGGACTGGGGGGAGCGTCTCTGTGTGCACGGAGACATGTTTCTGGATATGGTTATTAATTCATCTGTCACTTCCTTGACAAACACTTATATAGCATTCACTCTAAGCCAACAACTCTTTTAAGTTCTCTACCAATACTAACTCCTTTACTCGTGCTCATAGCCCTGTGAGAGAGGGCCTTGTATTCTTTCCATTGTACAGACCAGAACACTGAGGCAAGGACCTCGACCAAGGTCACAGGCTGATAGGTGGTAGAACTGGGATTCAAACCTAGGAAATGTGGGTCTATACCTTTAGCATTACAATATGTGCCTTTCAAAACAGTAACTGGAAAATTTAATGGGAGCTGTATCTCTCTCTAGTTGAAAGTTGGTTTCTCTTTGTTATATTTTCCTCTTTTTTCTTTTTTTGCTTGTTTTACAATTTTTATGTGCTAGTTATCTAATTAGAGAGATCTTCAAATAGGCTTGCCCATACAAGGAGCAATCTGAGGGCCAGACAACCCCTTTGCTCCCACCCGCACGTCTCGCTCCCGCACAGTGTCGAACACAGCACACAGCACAGACGTTTCCTGTATTAGAAATGGAGACAACCAAGTTGACCTGCAATCACTCCACCTCGAATGTGCCAGAGAACATTCATGGGAAGGGGAACAGGCAGCCAGAGAACCCAAATAGAAATGATGAACAAGAAGGGGAGAGATTCGAGTCTGCTAATCTAGGGGAACATTATCCAAAGGAGAGAGGGAGTCATACACTCAAGGCTCCTACTGTAGGGGCCACAGATGGAGAAGAGCGTGGGGAGAGTAGCACTCATGGATTTTCTTGAATTTAGAGGTGAGCTCTTCTTAGCACAAACGTTGAGTTTTACTCTTTACTTTTGCTGTTATTTTTGTTGGGGATACAGATGATGGTGACAGTGGTGACAATATGATCTTGATAATAGGTAACTTTAAAGGTAATTTGTCATGTAGAACAGTGGAAGCATTAAGTTTTTAAAAGTGTGTTTGCATTAATGAATAGATTTATGTAGGTCTAACTCATTCATCTATTAAGACTTTGCCTAGACTAGTTACAGTGTAGCCACACTGTCCAGGTTGAAGCCGTTCTACACAACACCAGAGCAACTGGGAAAGTTTGTCAAACACGTCCAGGCTGGACTGACGTGAGGTGTTTGTGTGAAGGAGATTCGCCTTAATTGACTTGTCTTGTTAGTCCAAACGGCTGGTTGGGCAACCCAGCATCGCCCGTTTGTGGTGGACACGGAGTGGGCCCCCCAGGTTCGCCTTCAAGGAAAGAACTGCTGTCCTTGCGGCTGGGAGTGTGGTGAGCAGACAGTCCTTGGCCCCTGGAGGGTCTGCCGCAGCTACAGAGAGCCTCTCAAGGTCACGGCCGTCCAAGGGTGGCCCAACCTTCTGCAGCCCAGTTCTGCTGGAGCCACATACCGTCCAGAGCTCCCCATTGGGTTGGCCAAGGCTTTGTCCAGCCTGCACCACAGTTCAGTTCCCTTCCACCACAGGTGTTGATGCCCAATAAATACCCTGCACCCCAAACTCCCTCTCAGCTTCCACTTCAGTGAATCCAAACTGCCATACCATTCTAGTCTCCTTTCTTCATCTACTGTCAGTTATTGATCTTGCCTTTTGCCCATTGCAGGTGATAATAAGCAAAACTAAAAAATCAATGAGAAAACTCACAGATGCCCATGACCATCTTCTCTTGTTGCCAATGACAAAAGGGCAGGGGGACAAGGGGAGAGCCGTGTAGAGGTCCACGGCTGACAAGACGCTTAGGTCCACGGGACACCGCCCTAGGAACAAACCCAGAGGCACGGTGGCGGGAGCCTGCTGAAATGCATCGAAGAGAGAGCAATTGCCTCTTGCTCTCTATTTACATTTGTGAGAAACAGATACAAGGGAAGAGATCCCACATTCTAGACTCTGCAATGTGCGCCGTGGAAAGAATAAAGGAAATGCAAGTACCACGAGTGTGCACGAATGTCCTGCCGTACAAAGGGTGAGCCGCTGAGGGCATGGAGAGTATGAGGCAGAAGCAGCAGGCCATTCAAAAAACCCTGTGTGACCAAACCGTCCTATTGGCTAATAGGCCATGACCTGTGGGTAGAGAAGTATCAATTTGCCACCAGACTTGCCTGATGTCCTGTCCCCCTTGGGTCAACGCTGAGCTTGCAAATGGGTATGTCTGTTTGCAAAGTGACAAAACGGGCCTGCTGAGTGCGAGCTGCATCCCACGCTGTGTCTGCTGGTGGTTTGCTTATGTTCCATGGGGCAAAACTATTTTAAAGGAGAAAGCATGTTTGCGTCTGTCCGTTCAATGAAGGTAGTGCTTCAGTTGACTTTCTGTTGTGGGTTTTACTCGTGTGTGTTGGGGCCTCATCACCGGCCTGGCTGGTGACAGTCCCATGGCACTTGGCCCAAAGGGACTCACCAAACGCCCGTTCTCTCTGCTTCTCAACCAGCGCCCCTCCGTGATTCCCTCTTCCGCCCTGCCGCTGTTCTCCCCCTTGGGGACCTTTGTGCCCAAGTCCATCTACCTAAGAGGAAGCCACCCCTCTCTCTCTACCCTCTCTCATTCCCTTGATGACAAGCACACAGCTTCTTTATCAAAAAATGTGTATTTTCTAGAATAAAGTAGAAAATACATACAAGTATAAAGGAAAAAAAATGGAAGTACCCGTAGTTCCACCACGCAAAGATGGTTACTGTTAACCCCTTGGTCTAGATCCTTTCAGATCTTTCTCCATGCGTACTGATTTATACATGTTTTATTTCACTTCTCTTCACCTCCTGGTCCCCTCTCTCTCGCTAACCCTGTGCCGGAGCCCTGGTCATAGGGAGGGGGCTTCAGAGGCAACTCCGGGCAGGAGAGGAAACCAAACCACTGAGCATGCCGAGCTGGCGAGCCGCGAGCAGGAGGGCAGCGAGTGTGCGGGGAGTTCCAGATTGCCCCACAATGCTCCCCCGGATGGGACCCTGGGGAAAACCACTTCCCTCACCTCCTGGTCCCTGCACCAGGAGGAACTCCATAGCTGACGACCAGCATCAGAGAAAAGGAGAAGAAAAATGGGAACTTCCAGGGAGCTGAAGCATCGCTAACCCTAATGTGTGTATGTATCCACGCACACGATGGAATGCTCCTCAGCCACGAGAAACGAAGGAATGCCGCCCTCGGGGGCCGCGTGGATGGACCTTGAGCAAGTTGTGCCAAGTGAGATAAGCCAGACAGAGAAAGATAAATACTTTTTTATCTCAGTCATATGTGGATCTAAGAGTCGAACGCGTAGAAATAGAGTCAAATGGTGGTTCCCAGGGCTGGGGGAACCGGGGAGGTGTTGTTTAAGGGGACAGACTTGCAGCTGGAAGATGAATAATTTCTGGAGAGCTAAGGCACAGCCTGGTGATTAAAGACATCACTACTGTACTGTCAACTTCAGAGATGCTAAGAGACTACATCTTAACTGTTCGCACCACAAAGAAGAAATGGCAGTGATGAGCCGGGGCGGAGGGCTAGCTAATGCTGTGGTGGTAATCCTACTGCGAAGCATAAACGCATCAAAGTAACGCATGGTGTGCTTCAACCTCACACGATCTTACATGGCAATTATATTCAATTTTAAAAAGGATTGCAGTTTCCCTTCTCCTAGGGAGGGGGGCTAGTTCAAATGACTCAGAGAACAACTCGCTAGTCCACACACTCCGGGATAATTCAGTTCTCCCAAGCAAGTCCCCTCATTGACACCTGGAGCTGACAAACCACCGTGTGGTTGTGAGGCCTAAATAAGGCGAAGTGAGGTACTGCGGCCACTGTCTGACGGAAGCCAGCGCCCAAGAAGTGGGAGCTGTCTTTATTATTATCATCACTCTAGTGCTGTCAATTCTTTTTCTAAAATGTTACAATAGGTACAGAGTATTGCATTGGACATATTCACTTAATTTACTTATCTCATCCCCTGTAACGGAACATTTAACTTGTTCACACATCCTTTACCATTAATTCTATTCATGACCATAGGGAAAGCAAGCAGAGGATGTCAAAAATACGAGGTGGGAGAGGAACACGACTTACTGTGTCCTAATGAGTCCCGGTCTCTCTCCTAGGGAGGTCCCTCTGCTTCAGTGACCGAGGGGATGCTCCCTGGCCTGCACCGTCTCATGCTTGTGTTTACGAGGGCAGTCGGCATTCCACACGCCTGAGCAGGCCTGCCCAGAGCATTTGCGGGCTCAGAAGAGTCCAAATGGAGGCCACACATAAACCCTTAGAAGTTCTAAACCAAGCCCACAAACTGCTCAGAGCATAATCTTCTATCTTCCCCCTTCATCCCCATCCAGAAGGCCAGGTTTCAATGCAGATTTTTCAGATTCCTTGGCGTTCCATGCCAAAACTGGCAAAGGGGAAAAGCAGCCCTCATCTCTCACCTGCCCCTCTTCTCTTGCCGCCCCAGGCGCCATCCCACGGCACGAGGAGTGAGCGGATCCCCGCCTGCACACCTGAGACCTGTCCACACCTGAACCCAGCCAGCTGCTCCTCTGCCTCCACCAGGCCTAGGGCCGTGCACCGCAGTCGGCCTTGAGAGGACAGACACAGGGAGGAGTCCTCTGTGGGCCCTGGAGGGGAGCTGCAGGTCACCAGGCAGGGAATTCTGGGTCTAGAAGAGGTGCGTTCTAGAAGGGGTTCTAGAATATTCCCTTCTAGACTGCACTCTGGGAGTGCCCATCACATCAACTCCTTGATATCCTCATCCTACGAGGAGGAGCAAGGCTAGAAGAAGGTCAGAGAAGGGCCCCATAAAGCAAGGGGCCCAGGACAGAGGCCCCTTTCGTCCAGGTCTAACTGAGGGCAGCATTCCCCAGAGGAAGTCCTCTCTTCTAGCTGGTAAACTCGTAGACTACTATCGGGGCTTGAACTCAAGTAGATACTTTCATTCATTCATTTATTCAACAAGTATTTTTTGATCATCAACTACATGCCAAGTATTCTTGTAGGTGATGGGGATACAGGGGTGAAAAGACAAAGTCCTTGCTTTCACGGCACTTATGGTGGTGACTGGACAGGTAAATAACAACACTACTTCAGAAGATGATAAGCAATTAAAATACGGTAATGAGTGAGAGAGGGAGGATCAGCAGGCTCATTTGTGTGGAGTGTTCGGGAAAGACCTCTCTGAGGAGTTGACGTCAAGAAGGAGCCAGCCATGTAAAGCCCTGGAAGCAGAGGGGATAGCAAGTGCAAAGGCCCTGAGGCAGGAGAAAGGTTATGATATTAGAGTAACAGGGGGCTAGAGCCTAGTAAGCAAAACGAAAGGGGCAGGAGGTGAGGACAGGGAGGATGCCAACACCAGATCTAGGAGGGTCCTTTAGGTACCTATATTTCATGGTATTTAGATTATTGTTCAAAGTGCTGTGAAAAGCCACTGCGTATCCTAGGCAGGATGAGATGTGACCTGATTTATGTCTTTAAATAGTATCCTGTGCTGCTGTGTGAAGAAAGAAGAGGGGATATAGTGGCTGGAAGCAACCACACCAAACGAGAGGCTCAGTCTGGGTGAGAGGTGGCGGTGTCTGGGACTAGGTCAGAAGCTGTGAAGGTGGAGAGACATGGAGAAATTCAGGACATATATTTGGAGCTAGACTTCAAAGGACTTGGTGACAGATTGGATGTGGAAGGTAAAGAGAGAATTCACAGATGAGTCTCAGAAGTGTGTTTGCCTGGTTGGGTAGAGGCTAGGGCCGTGAACACAGATGTGGCAAAGTGAGAGGGGTGGGCAAATCCAGGGCTTCTTATGGGCATGCTCAGTTTTCAGTGTCTCTTAGAGTAGAGATGTCAGGGAAGCATGTGGATAAATGGTCCTCTGGAATGGAGATGGAAACATGAGAATCATCAGCATATGGATGGCATTTGGAGCATGGGACCAAGGGGATCACCTAGGTGCCCAGAGAGATGAGGTCCCAGGATGTACCCTGGGGCCGCCCTAAAGTTGAGTCATGGAGAAGGGAAGGAGAAGATGGCAGGAAACTGAGGATCCCCCAGTGAGGTAGAAAGAAACCCAGGAGAGTAGGAATACACGGAAGCCAAGAGAACGTTGAGACAGCCAGGTCTGCATCTGCAAGTGTCTCTGTCCTCCGCAGATGAAGCATCTCCTCTGCTCTGCGCCAAAGAGGCGGAGGAAATGTTGGCAGTACCTTATTGCCTCTGGGAAAAGCCCCTCGGGATGGTGGCATTTCAGGGTTTTGAAGAGCAGGTCTGGGCCAAAGCACCATTTTACTGCTTCTGAAAAGCAGAGGCTGGCTCATAGACAGGCCACTGAAAATGCACCGACTGTGGAGAGGTCTGACCATCAGGTGTACCAGCGCCGATGTTAGCAGCGTAGGATGAGGCCAGGCTACGCTGCAGTAACAGGCAGGCCCTGGAATCTCAGTAGCATAAGACAATATAGTCTTATTTCTTGGTCACAAAGAAGTCTGAGGGGATTTGGGTGGCCATCCTCCACCCTATAGCCCTCTGGAGCACGGGGTCTCCAAGATGGCCAACGTAGGGGAAGGAAGAGATGGAGGAAATAAATAACCTTTTGGCCAGGGGGAGATACACAATATTCCCAATTCAATTGACTAGAACAAGTCACATGACCCAACCTAATCACAAGGGAGGCTGGAGAATGCAGGGGAGCCTGTGGACTCCTCAGTGAGCAGTCACCACCTCCACCACAGCGGGCCACATACGGGATTAAAGAGAGGAAATCCTCCTTTGGACCCTTCCTACCTGGCAGCCCGTGCCCCTTTCCCTTCCACCCCTTCTCTGCTAACTCAAGCTCCTACTCTGTCTCCTTTCCCAGGACTTGGCTCTCCATCACTCAAGAACTAACAACGCCTGAAGGAGAGCTGCTTCCTTGGGAATCTGCTGTTACCCATTAAAATGCAAAGCAAGTCTGTATAAAGATAGCATTTCTGGCCCAGTAACAGGGAGACGAGGTGCCAACATGCCAATTAGACATTTATCTAATTTGTGTAATAATAATGGCTTCCTTTTATTGGGTACCTGCTACATATTGCCACTATTATTTTTATGGTTATTACTATTACTTTGAAAATCTTCATAGTCAAGTCAAATCCCAAGTCTCAGACTTAGTGACCTTGAGCAAGTTACTCAACCTCTCAATTCCTCTGTTTGCTCAGCCATCTGAGACTGAGGCCCATGCCACCACCTCTCCTGTGGCCCTGCAAAGGACGAGCAATGACAGATGTAAAACCAAGTTGTTGTAAGAGCTGCTCCAACAGAAGAAGGGCTGAGCGCTGCGTTCTACGGAGCCAGGCTGGCGGCCGCAGCCGGCCCACTGCACCTTCTTTCCTGAGTGGAAGAGAAGCTGGGGGAAGAAGGGAGGAGAAGGAAGTGAAGTCATTCTGACGGAGGCCTTTGAGGCAGAGCTGGAGGCCCTTATTCCTGGGCTGAGGGGCAGCTGTGTCCAGAGCCTGTCCTGCCCACACTGTCAGAGACCACGAGGCAACCAGGAGCCCTTGCCACATGGCCCACCCCAGGGAACAAGCCTGTGCCATCCTCCTGTTCTGCTCTCCCTCCCTGGACTTCCACTCACCGTGTGAATCCATGCTTGGAGACCTGGGAATGTTTCCATGCAAAGGAAGAGGCTGGCAGCACACGAAGAATATTGCCACAGTGGCGGTTTTATTAAATCTTTAGTGGAAAAACATAGTTAAGAGGTGGGGCCTTCCCCGACACCCGTCTCTGAGTCACCAATTTGCTGGGCGTCTGAGCCCTTGGCATCCCAGTACCAACGCTTGAGCTAATGCTGTCACTCTTGCCATGACGGCACTCCCAAAGGTGCTGAAATGTCATTTGAAAACACAGCCCAGATCTTGAAACCAGACACCTTTGGTGGAGAAACCCCTCGGGTAGAAATTCTGAGCGTGACACAAGGCGAAGCAGAGACCTGGATGCACTGATGCACGGTGCGGTGAGACGTGAGTCCAGTAGGAGCTGGGACGATGGTGACAGATGCGCCCCGGGAGATGGGGAACTCCAATTCCTGTGCCCTCAAGTTCCGCAGGCTGGCCCCAGATCTTTCCTGTACAGACCCACCTCTACAGTGACTTTGAGCTGAAAAATCTGGGATCCTAGATGAGACAGCCATTGAGGCGGGCCAAGGCGCAGGGAGGAGACCCAGCAGACGAGAGCGTCAGGCCTTTGACTGGTGCAAGCCTCCTCTCTCAAAACAAGGCCAAGAGTATTTCCCAGTTCCTATTGATTTACCAGTACCATCTGACGTTTATTAGGCATTACAAATACACCAGACCCGTACTGTCCAATATGGTGGGTACCAGCCACACATGGCTATTCAGCACGTCCATTGTGACTTATTCAGTTGAGATGTGCTCTATGTATAAAGCACACACCAGATCCTGAGGACTTTGTTTAAAAAAAAGTGAAATACTTCATTAATAATTTTTATATTGATTGTATGATAGAATGACAATATTTTGGATATACAAAGTTAAATGAAACATTATTAAAATTAATTGCATGTATTTTTTTTTAGAATTTTTTAATGTGGCTACTAGAAAATTTAAAATTTCATCTGTGGCCTGCATGAGATTTCCATTGGACAGGACTGTGTACTGAGCACTTTTTGTATTCTCATCTCATTTAATCTTTTTTTTCATATCAGAGCTAAAGGTGTTTTCATTCTTTCCCTTTCTCAAGGCATCAACACAGTCAGAAGTTTGTAAATTATCTCTATCTATCTTGCTACATTCAGTGTAGTACAAAGCAGATGAGGCGATCTTTCCTCTTTAGCACTTAGTGTGAAACATGTACAGACTTACTGCAGCTGAACTAATATTTAACACACATCTACAGTATTTGCTGTTTTTGCTTTTTTTCTTTTCACCTTTAAGGGGGTCATTTAGTCTTCAAACAACGTCCCTGAGGCTGCTTGCATTTTATAGATGGGCCCTTCACAAGGCCGCATGACGCCCCTCTCCCCTCTGACTCCTCTCCCTGCTCCAGCCCCTTCACGCCCTCACTCCGCACCAGCCACAGGCTCCTCCATGTTCTCAGACCAGGCCCTGCGCACTCTGCCTTCAGAGCTTCTCCAGCCGTCCTCTCTACGTGGAACACTCTTCCTTCAGACAGCTGCCGGCAAATCCTTGACACTACCCAAATGAGATTATATTTCAGCAGAATTTTCATTACTGACCCCCATTTCCTTCAAATTTTGCTCAATGTCATCTTCGTGAAATGTATCTTGCCCATCTAACCTTCGTACCCTCATTTTCTTCCTGCTCTTCTTTATCATCTTTACTAGCATTTGCCATCTTCTGCTTGTTATGCAGTTTACTCACTTGATATGTATATTGTTGAATTTGAGTCTCCTCATGAAAAAATGCTGGATCTCCAAGGCCAGGGACCTTGGTTGGTTTTGTTCCTAGCTATAACCCATCCCTTAGGACAGTACTTAGCACAGAGTAGGGCCAACTTCTGTTTGTGGAGCAGGAGGGTCAGACGCAGAGGCAATGGAAGATGAGCAATTCCTCTAGGAAGAAAACATTGCTATTTCTTCAACTGAGAGTTCTGAGCCCTTGCTCTGGGCCAGGACTGTGCAGCTGTGGCGAACACGGCAGCAAAGCCATCGCTCAAATAGGGGTTACACTTCAGCAGAATTCTAGTTCACGATCCCAAGCTTCTAACATCTACATTCTATCCCATGACCTATGGAGTCCAGAGCACTTTAAGTTTGACCTTGAAAATTAAGTATGAAGAGATGCCAGGCAAGGACACTCCTGAAAGAAGGATTAGCATGTTCAAAGGTGCCCACATCAAAAAGTACAACGCCTATGTTCAGGGGGTAGCTAGAACTTCTTTATGGTTAACACTTTTGATGAGTAAAGAGGAATGGCAAAAAACCAGCCTTGCAAAGTAGCCCAAATCAAATTGTGGAGAGTCTTGAGGGCCAAGCTAGGGAGTTGAGACTTGTCCACCAGCAAAAGGCAGGCATTTAAAATTTTAACCCAAGTTGAAAGTAATAGAGGAACTAGTTCATGTGAAAGAGGAAGAGGGCTCCACTTGAAGGCATGAGGTGTGGAAGGGTAAACAGTACAACAGAATACAAGAGTGGAAGGGACAGAAACTGAAGGATCCCGAGTGGGAGCTGCAGAAAGGGTCCTGGATGGCTTTGATGTCTGCAGCCTGGGAAGCGGTGGACGGAAGGTCATTACCTGGGATGGAGAATATGGAGGAGCACAGAGAATGAGTCTAATTGAGGACCTTTTGTGTTTGAGATTTCCCTGGACCCCCTGGCAGAAGTGAGAAGAGACAATGCTGACAGATCAGGCCTTGGAATCCACATTTTAAGCCATGCATGTAGATGAGAGCCCCAGAGACAAGCTGTAGAGAAGTGGCAGAGGGCAGAAACCTGGGGGATATCAATGTCGAGGTGTGCGTGAAAGAAATCGGGCCAGTGAGAGACGAGAAGGAAGAGTGAGAGGAGAAAACCCAAATGAGCGTGATGACACAGAAGTGGATGGGAGAAGAGCTTCCAAAGGGAGGTGTACAAAGAACGAATTTTCCCATGGGACCATGTTAGTTTCTGGACAGTCCAGGGAAGCCTATTATCTGAGTCAGGGAGGAAACACACGGCATACGCAAAGTGGGTCATTTAGGAGGGTTAACCAAGCGATTCGGTACTTACAAAGACCTGGGCGAGGCGTAGGGGATAGTGCGGTAATTTGGAGGATAATCATGGGAGGCCCGAATAAAAGCGACTGACTTTGTTGACTAGGAGAGTTTCACCAAATTTTACGAGGGCAGTTCCAGGGGGGCATGAACGTAGATGTCGGCGTACAGAGAGTTGAGGAGCAAATGGGAATCAAGAAAACACGTAGAATACAGCCAGCTCCAACAAGAATAGGGGCGGCGCTGGGAAGGATAAAGCAGAGCGGCTTGAGGAGGAGGCAGGGTCAGGGGCTTGTCTTAGGATGGCGAAGGCTCGCTGGTGTTAGCACAAGTGTGAGAAGCGTATGATGAGGAAAAGATTAATGACTGAAGAGGAGAAAGAAAAATGAACAGTGTGAGGTCCGGGAAGAAGGTATGAAGAGCACGCCATCGCTAGATGTAGAAGTACACAGTGGCGGTGTGCAAGTTTTCCCAGAGGCTGCAGCAGTAGATAATTTGGGCAAAATTATCTCCACTCGACCAAAAAAGGAGTAGGCTCTTGAAGTTAAGATGCTTTTCAGAAGCCCCAGGGCACTCCCTCTCACATCTCGTTGGCTAGAACTGGTCTCAAGCCCTCTTGTGAGCCATTGTAAAAGTGTTGGGATTATCACGATTTCTCAGAGCAATCTGGATTTACCCCTGAACTGGACATAGGGTCACCTCCTCTAATGGGCATTTACCTGAAGAAGCTGGAGTTCACCAGGAAAGCAGCAGTGTCAGCTACAGGAAATAACTCTTTCAGTGAGGGATTCAGTGTTATTTAATAACACATCTGAATTCTGCTTGAAATCATCTCTTTTTGTTTTTAAGTATGCTTTTTGGTGAGGAAGATTGGCCCTCAGCTAGCATCTGTTGCCAATCTTCCTCTTTGTTTTTTTCTCCCCAAAGCCCCAGTACCTAGTCATATATCCCAGTTATAGGCCTTTCTAATTCTTCTACATGGGATGCCACCACAGCTTGGCTTGATGAGCAGTGTGTAGCTCCACTCCCAGGATCTGAACTGGCGAACCCCAGGCACCAAAGTGGAGCACACCAACTTAACATCGCGGTCACGGGCCAGCCCCGGAAATCATCCTGAGTATTACAGTGGGGTGCAGCCCACACTTTGGGGAATTAGCAGATGACCCATAAAACACAGCTTTGGTTGTCTCTAAAAGAAGGAGGATTTGTGATCGTAAATCAGATGGAAATAGAAGTGGGGCTGAGGCCGCGCTAGGGGCTGGATGGGGCAGGACGTAGTGTAGAGTTGGGACACCCTGACCAGAAGATAGTTTCCTAGCCAGCACAACAACTCAAGACCTTTCAGCCACCTGCCCTCATCTTGCTATGAATCTTCTTCGCACAGGAAACCATCTTCAGGATGGTGAGAATTTGAAAAACTTGTTGCCCGTAAGGTATCAACAGCCAAAGCAACCTAAAGTAAAATCTTTCTTAGGGACATTTACACTTACGTGGGAAAAAATACCTCAATGCGAAGGAACAGTCGTGTTAATGGGGAAATTTGAAGCATGGGGCATAGCTGACATCTTCTCAAATTGTACCTCACAGGTACACCCACTATCTGAGAGGAATGCTTGCCAAGCAAGTATAACATGCGGTCTGCTCTCTGTATCCGCGGGTTCCACATCCACTGATGCAAGCAACTGTGTGGAACCTGTGGATATGGAGGGTTGAGTAAGGGACTTGAGCACCTGCGGATTTGGGTATCTGTGGGGAAAGATGTGGGGTGGATGGCATGTGATGTCCTGGAACCAAAATCCCACAGATATCCAAGGACAACTATATATGCAATATATACAATGATTATGAAGTAATGAGATTAAAATTCATTTGGGCCTTACAGAATCCATCTCATTGCGTTTTAGTTAGGGTGCCATATGTCACAGTTTGCCCAGAATAGTGACAGTTTACCTATTCAATTATTATTAATTATTAATAATTATTAACACCACCCCCTCCTTTCACTCTAAAAATTAAATTAAATGATTATCTTAACTATATTAATGCATGTATCAGCACTATTAGATATATGTGTATATGTATACACAAGACATATATGTACAAGAGAGAGACACTCTGCACCTTACAAATGAGTGGTCTTCAAGCTCAGCAAGTATGTGTTTGGAGCTCGGAATGCATTTTCCAAGAAATAATAGTTGTTGAGTTCTTGGGGCCTTTTAGAAAGCCATGTTGTGACTGGGGATCCCCACTCTTCTCTCTTCCACCCTGCTCCACCCAAAAAGGCAGATCTGAGTGGTCTGCACTGACTGTCACCTTGGCCTTTGGCTTCTGGGTAGGTTCACCCAATGGGGAAGGAGAGAGTGAGGTGGATGCATTGATTCCCCTGTCTCCCTGTCCCAGTAGAAAAGCTAGTGGTGTCTCTCTGTAGAAGGGGCTTGGCTGGTGGCTCTCCCCACAAGGAATTCTCTCTCCAAGTCTTGGTAACTACTCCCTTTGCCTCTTCTGGCTGAGGGGTGGCACCTAAGCTTTCCCCCTGTCATTCTCCAGGTTCCTGCACTACGCTTTGTGATTTCTCTATAGCATTCCCACATCTTTGTAAACAATCCTCGCATTAAACTCTCCTTAATTACCCAACTTGAGTGCCATGTGTTTCCTCCCTGACTCATATAAGATCCTTTTGCGGACTGCTCCAAAAACCAAGTAGCATGTAATGCATCATCTTATGGGAAAACACATTCCAAGGAGCAAGTCAGATTGCCGGGAAACTATTCTCTCCTAACGTTGCCCCAGCAGGAGGAGGGCCTCCCACCCTTCTGTTGAGTAGATGGGGGTGAACTGTTTCAATCTCCAATCCCAAGGTTCCAGAAGTTCCAGGGAACCAGATGGGAGCACTGTGAGGTCAAATTATGGTCAAAGGAAAGGGCTAGATCTTTCCAGTTATGTCCATCTACAAAGACTGAGCGCAACCAAGGGTTTATACATTAGAGGTGGCCTAAGTATATGTGAGTCTCTGTGAGTGAGAGATTAGCTCACTCATCACGTATTTGAGTGACTCCTATGCACCAGGCCCTGTGCTTGGAGGACTTTACATCCAGAATTCTTTAATCCTCAAGACAGTCAAGAAGTATATATACTTCTTGGTTGCCATATATATAAATATACATGTATTTCTTGATATATGCGATATATACATATCCTATCAAACAATTATTCAAGCTAAACTCCCTTCCAAAACTGAGATTCAGGGAAGTTCAGTGGCTTACCTGTGAAGGCACGGTGGAAAGCCATGGTGGAAATCAGTGGCTCTTGTGCCAGACTCTTGAGATATCTATCCAACTGGTTGGTTATCCCTCTTCAGCGCATAAGCCGTTTGACATTTTCTGGTTGACAATGAACGTGGCTGCAAGAGCAATGAACTCTTCCCATCCAGGGGTAACACAAACATGTTATAAAAGGAACAGGATCCAGGGGATTCTGTCATGCCCATTATAGGAGTAGTCACACTGACAAAGGTACACTGAGAGTCCCTGTGATAAAGAATGCTATTTTTGGCTGGCTGGAGAGAGCAGACCAAGATGGCCAGGGAACAACTGATACATTTATAAAGGAGGAAAATGAGCGAAGAAAAAGTGCTGTCACATTTGGTTCAATTTCAGCTCTGTCTTTTGGGAAACTCTGCACTTTCCTTTGCTGCAGATGGCTCAGAGGGATGTCACAGACCTTCAGGAGAAGCCATGAAGTGCGTGTGGGGGATGGACACACTTCAGGGTCTGGCCCCAGTCTCTTTCCTCCTTGGCTCTCTTGTCTATTTCATATGCCCTGAAGACTCTTGGGAGACCTGGAGAATTCCTCTTTCTCCCCAGCCCGGTTCCTGCGCCTCTCTCATGAACCACTGGTAAGCTCTCTGGGCCCAGGCGGACATCTTCGTAGACGCAGAAAGGGAGAAACCACTGTGTGTCGTCCTGTCTTCTCGCCCCATCTCATTCAACACCAAGGGCTGATCAACACAATGTTCTCCCAAGCTCCAATACTCTGAACATACCAGAAGGAATTAAGCCATGAAATACTATCCCTCTTGGATTCTCTTGCCCTCGTCTCATGGTTTGTGCAGTTTGGGCAGAACACACAGCACCGAGATGGCCGCCAGAACACTTGCAAATCCTGTTAGTGCTCCCGGGAGGCTCCCTGTGTTTGAGCCAAAAAATGACTCATGGATGATCAGTTTCATGGTGCTAAACCCCAATCCCATGACAGCATCATACCTCATCGGCTTTGACATTCTCCTTTGTAACTGAATCTTTAAGAGAATTAGGTTTCTCTTACAACCACTCTCATGATGCACTACTGACTGCACTGTGTGATTTGCCAATCAGGGCCATTACTTTATAATCTGGATATTGTGCTGAAACCAAGAGACAAAATAGTGCTATGGATCATGGCACACTGTAGTTGGAAATCCTAGGAAGGTCTGATTGGGAACTCATTTGTTTTTACCATGTTAGGTTCCTTTTATAAGCAGAAAATTGTCCAAATGCTTCCCAACAGCCCCACATAGATGTTATCCATGTTTGTATTTATTTTAAAGATCTAAGAAAAATAATTAAATCAGTATTTTAGGAGGAAATTTATTGGTGAATTCTGTGGCTCACTCTGCAATTCTTTAGTTTCAAGTCAATGCTAGCCCAGCAATATTGACATTAAGAAAAGACTAATAATGATAACAAGATGATAATTACTTAATGTTTAGGGCATAATTTAAAAGTCCCCGTTCCAAGTATTGCATGTCTACTATCTTGTTTAATCCTTACAATGGTCTTATAAAATAGGACTACTATTATCCCCATTTTATTAATGAGGAAACTGGAATTTTAAGAAGTGAAGATAAATATTGAAGGTCACACAGCTAAGCGCGTCAAGGTCAAGATTCAAGTCAGCCTTCTCTGACACCAGAGCCCTGTTCTTAACCTCTAAACAAAATTGGAGGAGAGAGAAAGGAGATTTGATTTCCTCTTATCTCATTTTTTTGACTTACATCACTTTCCCCATTTTTCACCTTTCTGCAGGGTTTGGAAGGCCAAGGAGTCCAGCCGAAGCCCCAAAGCCATTTACCATTCGCTTGAGTCAGAGGCAGTTAACCTCAAAGGAACTGGGCAGGTTTATTTGAAGCTCTATTTGTTAAATCATAGTTTATCTCGGAAGAGAAAGATGATGATGCCAAAAAGAAAAAAAAAGATAACACCTAATATTCAGCCCAACATAAGCGATGTTGAAATCTCTGCAATTACACAAGGGCTCCCCATGTGTGGGATTTATTTATGCTTGGGGAATGGTGGTGCAGGGGTGTGTGTGTGTGTGTCTGTGTGTACGTGTGAGAGAGAGAGAGAGAGACTGAGTATAAGAGAGAGAGACGGAGAGACAGAGATGTTCAGTTTGTATTTTTGAGAGTTGAATCTATAGAATCAGACTTCCTATTCCAGACAAGTTCACAGTGAGATAAACTAGAGCTGGTATTTAAATGATATGTGTGTGCGTGTGTGTGTTGGGGATGGGGTCAGGATGAAGTGGAATATCGTTTCATTATAAGGAAGTTAGTGTAAATCTCTCAGATTTCCTCTAGTTTAAAATTTTCAGAAGGCTTGTAAGGCTTCACCTGCCAAGTGGAAATGAACGTGTTCATGCATTTGTTCATTAAGGTATGAGTTCATTCATTTCAACTACTTACTCATATTATTCACGTTTAAGAGAGTCTGAAATGACATATCACAAGTTGCGATACAAATTTTTTCCCAATTTTGTAGGAAAAAATAGTAATATAATTCAATATGATACTTTATAATATGTTAAATATCATATCATACTATATACTATTATATATATATTATATACTATGCCTACTATATATATATGTAGTATTTATTTCAATCTTACACACAAATATTAATAGTGAAATTATAGGTGATTTTAATTTCATATTGTTTTGCTCATCCAAATTTTCTATGATAAAAATATATTACTTACATGTTTAGAAAACAAAAAGATAAGTTTTTTTAGAAAAAACACATAGCCTGTAAGTAAATTACCCTACTTCCCCTTTTCCCAAACGGAAAAGCCCGTTTCCAATTCTGATGGCATCAACCATGCTGGAGACATTCAGCCTGTGTGGACTTATAAACCCCTTTCTCTGCAAAATTCTCTCTTGTATCAAGTACTTTCAGAGTAGGTGGAGAAATGGACTCTGAGCTCTCTTACACACACACACACACCCCCTCACGCTCACACTGGAGAATGTGGAGAATGTGGTGGCTCACCCTGAGTGGCTCAATTTGACAGCTGTGACTTCCCATCACTCACTGTGGAAACGTGGCCAGAGGAGCCGTGACACGCCCACACGTTCCCGAGCACCCATCACCCTGTAGTATGGAGGAAAACAGCAGCAGGGCCCAGGCCACCTTGCTGAAACACTGAGCACACCTCTGAATGCAATCCAGCGCACGCAACCTTCACCTCGAGAAAGAAGAGCCCTAAGCTGCAAGGCAGCTGGTGCTGGTTTCTAGTGGATCAGGGCCATCAGATGCAGCTGCAATGCAGGAAAGAGTGGGGAGAGGTACTAATGGGGAAGCGTGTTTTCTTCAGGCGACCACTGGACAAAGTCCCTCCACGTGACCATGAGCATCACAGCAGCTGGGCGGCCGGGTGTTTACGGGTTGGGTCAGCTGGCTTCTCACCAGAATGAGTGCCAAGACACCTGCCATCCTAAATTCAGGGCAGGGTTGAGACACATGTGCCCGCTGCTGGGACTAGCAGGATATCCCTCAGCTGTGCTATTAGGTTGGTTCCTCTTGTTAAAATAATTGGGAAATTTAAGAATCTTTTAATAATTCTTAATGAACTTTCAATATGTTGCAAGCATCAAAGCAACACCTGACCACTAAGGCAACTATTATGAGCCCAGAGCCAAAGATTATGCAAACATAAGAAATGATCTCGGCCTCTCCAAGAACTCAACAGGAGAAATAAGACTGAAGAACATGAAATAATCAGAAAATATCATAAGAGAGTATATAAACATGTATATATAGGTAATAAGTATGAATTTTCCACACAGCACTTGAATATAAGAGATGTACGATTTTCTTATTCTTCCAGAGCAGATCAGTCTGGGTCCAGGTCCTTATGTGACTAGCAGAACATCTGATATGAGTGTTTGTGGACTCCCTTCTTTCTTCCCTCACATTGGAGAAGAATTCCTGGTCCTCTGACCTTTAGTCTATGAGAGACTGGGTTCTCTCTCCCCTTCTGCTTCTAAGCCTGCAGTTGAGCAGGCCCTGCCTTCATTGTGAGTCAGTCATGAGCAGACGCAGGATAGACCAAAAAATACAGCGCTTGTCCAGGTGTGGTGCTGAGCCCCGGGCTGGCAACGGGAGACTCTCCCTTCCCTTTCAAGGCCTCGATGTTGGAGATCAGTCTCCAGGGAGCCACTCGACTTTTCCTCTGAGGCCCTGCTGCTCCCCAGGCTGTGTGGGGTGGGCAAGGGCCTTTGACATGCCTAGTCAGAGTGAAACAAGGCGTAACATTATATGTGAAAAAAAGGCGAAAATTAATATCTAATAGATTATCCCCATATGCTTATGTCTTTGTGGTACTGGGTGACAGTACCCTGCAAAGCACAAGGTCTTACTTAAGAAGATAAATGATTTCCCTACACGAAGCCAGACTGAACAGAATGGAATTAACCAAATGCTTTTCCCAGGGTCGCCCTAAACTATGCTAGTCATATCACATGCTTGGCTGGAAAGCTCAGGCTGGCCTGGACAACGCACCAGAAAGTGCTTTGAACTTCCCCTTGCCTAACGGGAAATGCCTCTTGGTCTCCGAGATCTTTTTGGAGGCCAGAGCACACATCTTCAGATTGTAGCCACTCCTTTTCTCTCTCTCCCCACCCCTCTACTTCAATCACATTTTTGTGTTGGATCTTTCTTCTAAAGATAGGGATGGAGTAATATTGTGCTTTGAGGCCATTTCAAAAATTGCCTCCAACACTTAACTCTCTGGAATTCTTTTCTTCCAAGTCCTTGGTTTCTTGTATTCCTTTGTCCAAGGCATGATCTATCTGGCAGATCTTTTGTGTACATCCTCCTGGGAGATAGGGCGGTGGTGAGTCTAGCTTCAGACAGACCTGGAACTGAGCACAAATTCCAGTTCCAATTCTTACTTCCTGTGAGACGTTGGGCAATTTCTTAATTCCTCAGAAACCATTTCCTCGGCTATCAATGCTAATTCTTCCCTCTGAGCGCGGCTGTGAGGACTGAACGAGGTACTGGGTGAACGCATCACTCATTCCCCCTTCCCTGATGGTGCAAGGGATGTTGTATGAAATGCTTCCTCGTGTTTGAGTGGAAGGACGTGACCAGGCAATTCGCTGCATCCCACTCATTCTTATTACAGACTCTTGGGGCAGAGAAAAGACTCTATTTGAGAGTATTGTTCAACTTTCTGTGGATGATGGAATCTTCCCTCTCTCACCTCTGAATTCCTCTCAGACAAGCTCAGATTTTAGAAATATAGTTTTATTATGATGCTCCTCTAATTACTTAATATTCTCAGGCTTAGCGATTCAATCTTTAGGAAGTTACCACCACCTGCAAGATATCATTTGGCAATGTGGGCAGTATCCTGCCATCAATTAGCGGTAAGTGGTTAGATTTCCTAAATACATGATGGTCAACCAAGGTAGAGTTCTTCCACACAAATGAGACATCTCAAATTCTCCTATCTTTGGGCAAAGAGAGAAGTCTTCAAGTATATCATACTGTTGGTACTCCTGCCTCTGTCCCTTTGAGAGCAGAATAAGTAGGGGACGTCTGTAAAGTGTTGGGTGGCCGTCTCAGTTATTGAGGTCTAAATCATGGAGATGCTGCATGGCTGTCTGTGATAGATTTCATAGAGCCACAAAGCCTTTGCGTCTCTTCTTATTGAGAGGAGGAGTCTGTTTCCCCATCTTTTCATTACAGGCTGGATTTGTGACTTGCTTTGACCAATAGAATGTTGTAGAATTTATGTCTTATAGATTCTGGAGCCTAGGCCTAGAGAGACCGTGTAGCCTCTGCTCTTGCCATCTTGGAATGTTACCTTGAAACTGATCTAGCCTCCCGGAGGATGAGAGGCCACATGGAGGAGAACCCAGGTACCCAAGTTGAAAGCCAGCATTATCTGCCAGTCATGTGAGTGAGGCCATCTTGCATCCTGGCCCAGATGACCCTGCAGATGTAGCTACATGAGTGACCCCAGGAGAAACCAGCAGAGGAACTGTATTGCCAAACACAGCATCTTGAAAAATAACATTTCATTGTCATCTTAAACACTAACTTTGGTGGTGGTTTGCAACACATAAAAGGAAGACACATAAAAAACAGAAACAATGTTGAAAAGGAGAATTTTCCATGAGAATCCAATTCTCCAACTTCCATCCCCGTGTCTTAAGAATAAAGGAAAAGCAAGTCTCAGATATAAGTAGGTTAGGCCGCCACCCACAGGGTGGGATTTGGAGCCAGAAACAAAACCTGCCTCCAATTAACATGGCTAACTTGGCTTCATACCTTAAATGTCCACTTTCAACTCTTCTAAGTTCAGGATTGTGCATGCAAATAGGTCAACAGGATGAGAAGGTAACACATTAATTTCTTAAAGGTAATTTACACCTTAGTTAACAGCTTTTTGTTTAAGAAACAAATTTTTGAGCTCTGGGTTAACAAAGGATACAAAGATTAAAATAACAATTACAACAACAACAATAATAATAGCACTCTAATGACACTGGTAGTGTGCAATATATTAGGGAAGAGATACGTAAGCTATTTGTACCTTTGTCATGGCACTGGGAGAGATATGGGAGTTTGCAGCAAAAAGAAACTGCTTTTGATTGGGGAAATTAGGGAATGATTCACAGAAGGGTAAGATTTAAGAAGACAGAGATAACCCATGTAGGGTATACATTCAAAGGAAGTGAAATCAGGATCTCAAAGAGATATCTGCACTCTCGTGTTCATTGCATCATTATTCACAATAGCCAAGATATGGAAACAACCCAAATGTCCATCAATGGATGAATGGATAAAGAACATGTGGTATGTATAGTGGAATATCATTCGGCCATGAGAAAGAGGGAAATGCTGCCATTGCAATAACATTGATGGACCTTGAGGTCATCATGCTAAGTGAAATAAGCCAGACAGAGAAAGACAAATATTGTATGCTATCACTTATATCTGGAATCTAGAAAAGTTGAACTCGTGGAAACAGATAGTAGAATGGTGGGTATGAGGTGTTGGACAGTGGGGGAAATGGGGAGATCTTGGTCAAAGGATGCAAACTTCCAGTTATAAGATGAATAAGTTCTGGAGATCTGCAATACAACATGGCGATTACAGTTAATAATATTGTATTAAATACTTGAAAGTTGCTAAGAGAGTAAATCTTAAATGTTCTCACCACAAAAAAGAAACGGCAATTATGTGAGGTGTTGGAGGTGTTAGCTCTGTAGGGTAATCATTTCAAAGTATCTAAACATATCAAATCAATATGTTGTATATCTTAAACTTATACCATGTTATATGTCAATTGTATCTCAACAGAACTGGGAAAAAAAGAGAGAACCCATGTAGTTTATACAATTAAATATATAAATTAAACATAGATGTAATAATGTGAATATATATGTAATTTTATATATAATTACATATACATAATATTGTGTATATTATTATATCCATGTAACAATAAACACTCATTGTGTATAATAACAATGTGTGTGTGTGTGTGTGTATCCACTTCCATACAGCAGAGGCCAGAGATAAGCAGCATTAGACAATTTTATTGACAAGGAAAGACCTGAGCACGTGGCTTGTCTCTGAGGAGTCAGGCCCAACTGTAGAGCCGAGGAGGGTGTCCCAGGCTGCTAGACAGCATCACAGGAACCGTCAGGGAGGGAATGAGTTTGGGAGAAGCAAGTGGCATGTGAAAGGGGGTTACATAGAGGCCCAGCACATGGCATGAGTCTGGTTCAGAGCAAGTGCTTAATATGGTATCTGCTTAACTGAGTTTGATGAAACGCAATACAAGAGCTTCCCCAACCAGCAAGTGGAGCTATCATCACCCACTATCAGACCCTCGGACAACTTACAGTTTCCCTGCTCCTTGTTTCCTCTGCTTTTCACACTCCTGAGGTCTTCTGTTTTTTGCTCTTTCTTCTATGGCACTGTCATCTTGCCCTCTGCACCAGCTCAATACAACACAAAGAACCATAGATAATCAGCTAGTCTAGGTTCCTCTAACTCAACTAACAATGATAAATAAATAAATACACACACACACACATATCGTTGGCAAAATTAGGGTGGCCATTTTTTATCTGTGAGAATATTCTTAAACTTTTTATCCCATTCCAGCCCTCCCCGCCAATCAAGTGTTTCTTGAAGCAAAGTGGTTCTCAACTGGGGGGGCCATTTTGCCTTCCAGGCAACATTTGGCAACATCTGGAGGATTTTTGATTGTCACAACTGAGAGGGTGCTATAGGCATCCAGGAGGTAGAGGCCAGGGATGCTGCTAAACATCCCACAATACACAGGACAGTCCCCGCAACAAAGAATTATGTTTTAACCCAACTCTTATCCCATATGTACTTTTTTTAATAATCTGTTTTTAGAACAAATTTAGAGTTACATAAAATAACGAAGATAGTATAGGGAGTTCGCATATATCCCACACTCAGTTTCCCCATTAACAGCTTTCGTTAGCATGGTACATTTATTAGAATTAATGAGTTAATATTGATACATTACTATTAACTAGAGTCCATACTTGATTCAGATTTCCTTACTTTTTACCTAGTGTCCTTTTTCTGTTCCATGATGGCGTCTAGTCTACCACCTTCCATTTAGTCATCATGTCTTCCTGTTATTCTTTAATTCCTCTTGGCTGTGCTAGTTTCTCAGACTTTTCTTGGTTTTAATGACCTGGACAGTTTTAAGGAGTGCTCATCAGGTGTTTTGTCTAATGTTCCTCAACTAGGATTTGTCTGATGTTTTTCTCATGATTAGTCTGGGGTTAGGGATTCTTGAAGGCAAGAACACAGAGATAAAGTGCCATTTTCATCACATCATATCAAGGGTGCATACTGTCAACATGAGTTGTCCCTGCTGATGTTGACCTTGATCACCTGGTGGAGGTAGTGCTTCTCAAGTTTCTCCCTTTTTCCCCTCCATCTTCCACACTATCCCCTCTGAAGGAAGTCGCTATGGGGAGCCCACACTCACAAAGTCAGGAGTCATGCTCCACCTCCCCAGTGGTGGAATATCCACGTCAGTTATTTAGAATGCTTCTGCATGTGAAACTTGTCTGTTCTTCGTCATTTATTTATTCAATCATTTATTTGTATCAGTATGGGCTCACGGATATTTATTTTATGTTTTGGATTATAACCCTACACAGTCATGTGCCACATAATGATGTTTCAGTAAACAGAAGACCACATACATGGCAGTGGTCACATAAGAGTAGTACCACATAGCCTAGGTGTGTAGTAGGCTAGACCATCTAGGTCTGCGTAAGCACACTCCGTGATATTTGCATACGATGAAATCACTTAGCAATGCATTTCTCAGAACGTATCCCCATTGTTAAGCAACACATGACTGTATTATTTTATTTATTTTCTTGCTCAAATTTTTCCAGTTTTGGCCATTGGGAGCTCTTTCAGTTGGCTCCTGGGTCCCTTTGACAGACCCCCAGTATTATGTTGTTTCGTTTTGTTTTGTTTGAGTGCTTCCATATTTTCTGGCACTAAAAGACTCTCCAGGTTCATCTCACACATTTCCTGCCCCAGTCCTAGGATCAACCATTTATCAAAGAAGTCTGCTTCTTTTTATTGGAGAATGGTAATAGAAACCCACATCCAGGTATTAGATGTGCTTGTTGCTACTGGGGCCATATTTACTTTTCATTTTAAAAAATCCTAATGTACAGTATACTTTGAGATATTAGCTAGTTATAGTAGTACATATATATAATCTATAAATACATAAATATAAATATACATGTTCCTTTTTGTGTGTGTGTGAAGAAGATTGGCCCTGAGCTAAGATCTGTTGCCAATCTCCCTCTTTTTGCTAGAGGAAAACTGTTGCTGAGCTAATATCTGTGCCAATCTTCCTCTGTTTTGTATGTGGGACCCCGCCACAGCATGGCTTGACAAGTGGTGCTAGGTCCATGACCAGGATCCAACCTGTGAACCTCAGGCCACCCAAGCAGAGTGCACAAACTTAACCACTATGCCACCAGGCCAGGCCTATGTGTTCCATTTTTTTAACCCATGCATAACGACAAAATGCCTGGTGACCACTGGCCTCAAATATTGTTGTTAAGGCGACCCAGCTCTAACACATCCTAGTCTCTGTGACCTGCAGTTCTGATTTCATCTTCCTGAGACGGAGAATCTGTCGCCCCAGAGCTGGGCAGCCACTTCTCAGCCAAGGGTGGTAAGACATGGCTTCCACAGGCTCACCCCTCTGACTCAGAGGCAGGTCCCAAGAAGGAGTTGGTGCTGTGAACTGAGCAGCCTCCCCGGGAGATGCCCACTGAAGAGGGACCTGAAGGCAATGTGGTCACAGAGACAGGGGCAAGAGGAAGTGAGGGGTGCTGAGTGGGTGGAGTTAAGCCAACACTGACCTGGAGCAGGGCAGGCTCTCAGATTCCTCCCTGGCCACACACCTGGTTCCGCTGTCACCTTGGGCTGCCATCTCCTGGAAAAGGTGCCCCCTTTCACCAGGAACAAGAAAGGAGAAACAGGATAGGCCAGTGCCTCTCTGGCCTGAAAACAGGAAAGAAACTCTACACACCCAAAGCATTCTCTATGCTGCGAAGAGTACCTTGTATACATGTCAGCACAGGAACACAGAACATTACAGAAACATAAGGAGGCCGGCCGCGGATGGGTCCATCTACTCACTGCCCTCCCTCCAGGGCTCTCCGGGAGCTTTGTGCATCATCTCCTTTGTCTTTTAAGTGGTCGGTTGGAGAAAGGTAAATGCTGGGCCTCTGTTTCTCCTCTTAAAAAAATGCCCCGGAAAGCAAACTGTCTTATTCTTGCAGAGAACTTTCCCAGGAACCCCGTTGCTACTGCTGGCTGCAAATATGGCAAACTATAGCTACTGACTAAGGCAGGCGTTGGACCTTGGTTTTCCAGGTCAAACCGTAAATTCCTTGGGATATTGGCAGTGATTTTGGTGGAGGCCATGCTAACTAAATGGACTGGGTGGGAGAGTCCAGAAGATTTTGTCCTGGGTAGGGCAGGATTGGGTTACCCTGGAGAGCAGCCTACAGCCTGGGAAGTGACCTAGACTCTTTCAACTTTCCCAATAGAGGGAAGAAACAACATTACTTATAACATCTGGAAAATGTAAGGTGTCACCATCTGAGATGTCTCCTCAGGTCTGCGAAGAGGTGCCCCTGAATGCCTGGCCATCTGAGTCCTGACCAGGAGGGGCCAGACGGGAGCTGGAACTTGCCTTCCACTCCTTCCTCTCCCTGCCCCTGGCCTTGCGAGGAAGCCCTCGGTCTCCCAGGTTTGCATCTCAGCAGCTGGAATGCCAGCTGACAGGACTCCCTGCGCAGCTGCGCCAGCCCCCAGCCTCCCCGTCCTCCTCACAAAACACTCACTGGCCACAGCCTGGCCGGGGAACAAACGCACGTCTGTCAGGGAATCCACAAGCCTTCGGTCTGGGGTTAAAAGCGTAGAAAATCATAGTATCAGTTATCAGTGTTGTAGCTCTAATGTTACCCTGGTCAAATCACTGCTGATTAAAACCAGCCCTGTTAATAAACCACAGGCTTTCTTTCCCCTCAAATGTCTATAACCACTCTCTTCAACCCCTATTAAAAGGCAAAACCCAAAGAAAAACACAGGTTTGGAGCCAAGTGCTGTTTATTCCCCAGAGAAGAAGTGAACAAGAAAGAAATGGTTCTTTCTCTCTCACCTTTCCCCCACTTAATGGAGTCAACCTTTTTCATAACTGAAGGGAGAAATCAATCAAAACAGACGGCGTTCTCATCGGTCCGCAGCGGCAGACCGGCTGCCGGAGCCCTCCTCCGCCTCCTAGGGCGAACGCGTTTGCCAGCAATTCCCCGCGTCTGACTCACATCCTTATTACCTCCTTCTCCTCTTGCTTTCCCCTTAAGGGACTGATTTTTCCTCCCATCTAAGCCAAAAAGAATTTCTCTGGATTAAGGAGACTGATGAAAGCATTTTTAATATTTGAGTTCAGGTTTTCAAGCTCCACGAAACCGACACTTCCCGTTGCCTGCTTTGTCTCCCCCCCAACCCCACCCCCCACCCTTGTCAGTAGTTTTCCTCCTTCATTTGCTCTACAGAAACCAGCCAAAAACCTTCTCCTGAGGGGTCTCTGGCCCCCTGGCAGCTTCCCCTGCAGAACTGCCTGCTCTCCGCAGCAGCCTTTGCTCTGTGGGCCCCAGATGCAGGATGTAACATCTTTCAAATATCTTTCAGAAAAGGGGGTGGGGGAGACTTATGTGACATCTTTCATGTTGATGCCATATGACTTTCAAGTAAAGACCAGTTTGACAACGTGCTGAACGGCTCGGAGGGGAAAGTGTTCCAAGCCTGGAGGGGAAAGTTTTAACAATTCATTCCAGCGAAAACTGGAACCTTCCCCACCCGCCCTGCCTTTGACTAATATAGGAGGTGGAAAGGACGGAAGCAGTGTCTTCCCAGGGCATGAAGATAATGGTCTTTGTTCTTTGTTCTTCCCGCATTTGCATCACTGTTACAACATTGCTTTCCCTCGCTCCTCAAATTAATGGTAGCTTTGCCAACTTTACCTTAAATTCCAGGAACCTTGAAATTACCACGTGTAAACAAGCCTTCGAGGAGTAACCTTGCCAGGAGCTGCTCAGATCCAATTCAATTAATGGGTTCTGGGGAGGCAAGGGATATAGTTTTTTAAAAAAATTAGTACTGATTCGGCCACCCTGCTACTGTTCTGAGCTTGGGGTCTGAGATCTGATTGCTCCCCTGGCAGCTACACCACACCAGGCAACTGTTTGGCCTTCTTGCAGATCCAAAAGGGCCCCTGCCTTCAAGCCAAAGCATCATTTTAAAACAGTAAAAACCATCTGCCACCAAATGCCTCCCTCTGACATTTTCCATCCCTTTCATATCCAATGGCATCAACCATCCACAGGACAATTGTTTTCAGATGATGGCAACGTACTAAATGACACGCTAAATGACAGATTGGTGTGTGTGTACACTTTATGACCACCTCTATACCATTCTTTGTAAGAGGGCATGACAAATGTCATCTCAAGGTACAACACTCTGAAGAGATTGGTTGACACAGAAAACCAAATGGGTGCAATGAGCCATGCAAAGAAATTGTCCCTCTAACGGAGGAGAGAGGAACTCTTTTTGTCTAGACGAGCAGATTTTAGAGTATGAGTTCCTTATGTTTTTTCCGTGGGTGTGCTCCAACCACTTTAGTTCCTATGACATTAATGACAGCTAATGTTTCCATTTTAAATATGATGTTTTTTAGCAACAAGAACAACCAAAATATCATCTCATTGGTGTTTCTCCAGAAGACTAGGAAAACTAATATACTTTGTGCCAGGAACTGCTTTCTCAAAAATTATTGTGTTTAATCTTGACGATAGTCTCATGATGTAGGTATTATAAATGAAATGGGGCCCAGAGATATTGTGTCACTTGCCCAACATCATTCATCATCATCACCATGATTGTCATCATCATTACCATATCTCCTTTTTATTTGGCACCAACTTAAGGCTAGTGGCTATTTGAAGTATTTTGTAAGCATAATTTCTAATCCTATCCTACCTATACTAGGTATTTTGTACATCACTTCACAAATGAGTAAGTTGAAGCTCAAGGATTGATCAGCTTTCTCCCAGCAACACAGTTAATAAGCGGCAGACTTGAGATTCACATCCACGTCAATGACCTCTGAGGCTCATGATGTGTCGTTGATTTTAAAATATATCTACAAATTCTTTGATAATCCTCCCATCAAAAGGTGGACACTAATTTTTCTGCCCTTAAAAGGAGGTTTACTTAGTGATTCACTTCCAGTGAAAAAAATATGGTAGAAGGAAGGTGTGTGACTTTCAAAATTAGGTCAAGGCATTGTGGCTTCCTTCTTGCTCTCCCTCACTTCTCAGTTCACTCTGGGGGAAGCCAGCTGCCGTATGATGAGGACACTGAAGCAGCCCCACGGAGAGGCCCATGTGGCGAGAAGCTGAGGCCTCTTGCAACAGCCATGTGATGGAGCCATCTTGAAAGCACATCTCACAGCCCCAGTCAAGCCTTCAGATGGTTGTGGCCCCAGCTGACATGGTGACTACAACCTTGTTAGAGATCCTGAGCCACAGCAACCCAGCTCAGCCACTCTTGAATTCTGTAAGATAATTCTGTGAGGAACTGTAGATAATAACTATTTCTTGTTTTAATCTCCTAAATTCTGCAGTAATTTGTTATACAGAAATAGATAACTAATGCACGTGGTTCTGTCCTGAATCATATTACCTCAAAAGCAATTCCATTTGCTCTCGTGTGTCCAGTGGCATACAAAATTAAGTGGGACAAGGAAATAAAAGCCCCTTTCCATGCCTTTCTAGACTTGGCACATTTAGAAACATGTACCAAGTGCCCAGAAACTACACGACCGGTCACCATGCCTGTACAGAGAATCACGAAAGCTGGAGTTGACTGTATGTGGTTGAACCCAGTTTCCCCTGGTCCAAACCAAAGGCACAAAGCAGCGTTGGCCTTTGAAGTTGAAGTTTCAACCTTCTGAAGTCTCCAAAGAATAGAGTGGAAGGTCTCATTCCACTAATCCCGTGATGTTACGATGAGACCCTTTGTCCTGGGCTGGCACCACTTAACCGAGAAGCTTCGAGACCGACCACTGAAATCCCCCAGAGCCATTTTGGATTGACAGAAAATTTCCTCCAGATATTTCGCCTGGGGGGGTGACCCCAGCATGTCTCTCAAACTCCCAAAGAAACTTGGGGGTATTTAAACATCCCACACTCAGGACTGAATGTCTCAGTGTTACTTTTGCTGCTTTGGTGCTTGGCCAAGACCTTGATAAAAACACTTGAGACAGCCTGAGAAATGTACACGCTACCACAGACACAGAATCCAAAATGGCACAGCCGAAAAGTTCAAAGAGCCTGGACAAGTTCCTAAACTTTATCAGAATTTCTGAGACATGCAAGCTCATTTTTCCTGTCACTGCTTTTCCAGGGCTTAGAAGTTCTTGCACGGAAGATTAAAAATGTGGAGGTTTTGCCTCTTTATAGCACTGCAAATAAAATATCCCCAAGAGAAGGTCTCCTTGATGAAGAAACACATGACTTTCATTTGCCTGGCTCTGCAAAAGTGCTTTCAAAGTAATCCAGGCGAAGGCTCCCCGGCCCACGGCTGCAGGCTGCCTGCTCTCCAGTCCCAGCACCAGGATAACACACGCTATGGTTTTTTCCTTCGTCTTTTTAATCAAATTCATTACAGCTTGCTCTTCCTCCTGGGGCTGCATTTCTCCAGATGGCTTTCCAGCACCACTGTGGACTCCATTCAGAAGGAAATGGAACAGTGTTTCCCGCTTTCATACCTTAAATCAGTTTGTTCTCCCCAGGTCCCTGTGCATGCTGACCTCACTTTTCACTGAACTCCAAGAGGACGGAGTCTGTATCACACCCGGCTGGATCATGTGTCTAGGATTACACAAAATAAAAGTAGCTTTCTCTCCTCGTTGGGGTGGTGGCGCGGTGTTGAAAAACCTAAGGCCAAAACAATACCTTGAACTGCTTTTGTGCTAAATTCACGGTGGCCATTATCTATTAGTTAACTCAAATGCGTAAAATATATCCATGTAATATTTCTTTATGATTCTGTCCAGTTTGTATCCATCTTGGTTTGAAAGTCCTGTGGTGGCACAGCTAATATAGCAGCCTGTTCATTTTCCAGATTCCCCACGGCCTCGCCACCAGCAGCCGGTGCCCAGCCGAAGCTCACGCCTCTCTTCTCTCCAGGATGCCAACTGGTCCCTTCGTGAAGTCTCCCTTTAGCAGCTGATAGCAGCAGTGGACTCGTACCCACTCCTCACTCCTCTAAATCTGCTACTTCATACCCAAAGCACAGAAGAAACCCTTCCTTCTGACGACAGGCCCAGTCCCAGACATCTCCAGAAGACAATTCCTCTCTGTATTGATAGTACACTAACAGATAATATTAATAGATAATGCTATATTTGCTTCTATGTGCCAGGCATTGTGCTGTACGTTTCTCGTTTACCTCTCATAACAGTCTATAAAGCGGACCTCATTAGCCCCTTTAAACTGAGAATGAAGTAGACAGGGGTTGTATAATGTATCCTAGGTCACTTAGTTAATAAGAAGTAGAGTGTGAGGCTCTAGGAACCTAAATCTGAACAAGACACAGGCAAGGAGCAAAAGGGCAGACAGTGAAAATTCTAATGCTGTGTGATAAATCCCAAAATAGAGCCATGTAGAAACTATAGTGTCCCGGAAGACGCCCTGATTAAGGGGGTTCGGTGAATGGGAGGGAAGCCTGAGAGAACTGTGGGGAAGTGAGGAAGCTTGAGCTGGATCTTAAATGATGAGTAGATGTTGGCAAGGCTGACGCAGAGAAAGAGCAGCCAGAGCCTGGAGGGGTGTCCGAGGAGATGGGAGATGGCACATCATGTCACAGAGGCCTGAAAAGGGTGGCATGGTTCAGAGCCACACATGGTTTGGGATAATGGGAGTAGAGAATGTCTGAGAAGGGAGAGAGAGAATGGAGGACAGGGACAGTCAGATGGCCTGGGATCAGATCATAAGAGCTTTTTATGCCATCCTAAGGTCTCTGCCGTTTACACTGTAGGTGACAGCATGCACTCAAGGGTGGTCATTATAAATTTGTATTTTGAAAAGATATCTCTGAGGATAGCATGAGCTGGAGGCATGGTGACCAGTTGTCTGTTCTAAGGAATCTGTAACAGAGATTGAGAGGAGGGAGAAATGAATAATATATTTAGGAGGTACGCGCAGTAAGACTTAGAGCCTGGAGGGAAAGCCAGTAGTGGTGGTAAGAAAGTTGGATTCCAGGTGGCAGTGAAGTTTGGGGTGGATGGTAGTGACCTAAAAAATGCAAGGAAAAACAATTTGTTTTTGCCAGAGGGACTGTAGAGTTAAGACTGTATTACCTTGTGTTTTCCATGAAACGCTGACATCTTCCATCTGGATATGTTGGAGGCCACTCAGAGAAAATCTAGAAGGTGCTGGCTGAGATACAGCCATTGGTCTGATTCTGAAACCCTTTAGGAGTACAGCTGACATCCAAATCTTTCACATCCCTTTACAGCCTGGTAGAGATCATCTGCACGAAACCTGCATCATCCCATAAAGGACGGGGAGTGCCTGGAGCAGAAGCTTCTCCCTCATTCGAGCAGCCGTCTTCACCTTTCAGTGCCCGTCTAGGCCTCTCAGCCAGACCCCGTGGTGGGGGATGCTCGATGAAGGGCCTCACTGAAGAATAACACCTAGGTAGGACCCACAGCCTCTCTGTTGAGCTGAGGCCTACACTTGGAAGTAGAAAAGTAGCAGGAAGGCCCGCAGTTCAACTGAACTAACATTTATTTGGCACCTGCTATGGACTAGTCACTGTGCAGAGCATTGGTTCTCAGAGCTAAGACCATGATCTCTGACCTAAAGGAGTTCACAGTCCAGGCAGGACTAAGAGGAGCAGAGTGGAACGACTGAGAAAGATGGAGATGGAGACAAATACTGGTCCAGAGGAGTGGCAGGGGATGGCGTTCTCCTTGCTCAACCTGACCAGATCCTGCTCACGTCAATAAAGACAAACCCATGTCCAGAACCGGGGCACAATGAGGAAAGCTTCCATCTTCATATCAAGGTGGTCAAAATATGTACTGCTGGGTGTTTCTCCTGCATCACATTTGTAATGTTTATTGTAAGTAAAATCAGTGAATTCCTTGGTAATCCTTTGCCTCGTGTTTGTCTCCCCATCAGGCCTGCACATATCCTGTTCGTCATCGTATCCCCTCTACTTAGCACAGTTCCAGGTACATAATTGGTGCTTAAGAAAGTGGTGGCTAAGGGGAAACCTTCTAGAAAATTGGAGGAGGAAAGAGACTATGTCTTAGGCAAATATAACAGTATTGTTCTCAGAGAAGCCACGCAGCCCCCTCCCCTAGCATGCAGATGCCAAGGATGTAGCATTTCACAAATCAGACTCACTGCACAAATCCTTTTCACAAGCCCAAAATTTCTCACAAAGATTACCACTTTAAGAAGTAAAACATAGGAATCTGCCTTGAAACAAATCTTCTCTAGTAAATATTATGCGTCTCCCTGGGATGCATTCCCCATTTATTCCTCCTCTTGGATTTTCATTCCTGAGACTTTATCCTCTAAATGCTTTCTATCCATAAATAATCTGTGTCCATTTCAAAGGCTCCAGCTATCCACAACCACTTGAGAATTATAGTGAAATGCAGCTCTTGACACCGGCACCTCCGACTTCATTCTCGCCTGGTGATGTGGCTAATTGAGAGCAATGTGGAGCCTCTCTCGATTAGGTGGTGAGTCTGGATTGCATGGGAGTGAGCTAATGTGCAACTGGACTTTTAGGAAGTTGAAGGACCTGAAATAAAGCATATGTCAGATGTTGAAAATGCAGAATAAGCTGATGCACTAAACTTGATCTTGGTTGCAGATGTGCTTCTTGAAAGCAAGACATGTAAATCACCCATCCTTGTCGAGACAGTGCCTCCCCCAGCACTTGCATAGAGTGGGCCCTCAGTAAATGTTTGATGAACGGGGCCGAGCATGCACCGCTACTACAAAGATTCAAGAGACATCTGTCTACAGGATGAACAGGGCAAACATTTAAGATCAAATGACAATTTTCACCCCCAAAGAGCTTATGCCATGCTACAAGGCCACCATCCAGCTGGTAGAGTTGAAAAAATTAATAAGCTTCCCAAGAAATCTCTTTTGGTTCCAAAGGGTAGACAATACCTTACACACACACTCACTTGTGTGTGCACACACACATTCAGGGAGCATGGAAGTTCCAGATAAATTAAATATATTCAGACAAAGGTCAGAAAAGTGAGTCTTGCTGATTAGAGAAACTAAGAGAGGACGCAGGGTTGCCAGCCTCTGCCATGCAGGCTCCTTTCTGAACTCTCCTCTCTGCGTGACCAGCCCAAGTCCAGCTTCCTCTGCAAAGACTCTTGACCTTTCTCACCTTTAGGGGTTGCACCTTTCTTAGAACCACAGCGGATGTTCAGCCTGGTTAAGGGCCGAATGAGCAGGCTCTAGAATGATAATGCCAGTAGGTGAACCCATGAGACGCGAGCTAAATCGTCTACACTGTTTCATCTTCAGAGCCAACCAGTTGTAAGTGCTTCCTAGCACTTTGAATAAAACCCAAATGAGAGACCAAACATGACATAGCTCCCTCCCAGCTGACCTCCCCCCTGCACCTCTTGCCTTTGCTCACGGTCCTCCACATACGCCGGCCTTCCCTCAATCCGTCGAATGAGCCACGCTTGCCCACCCTGGGGCCATTGCAAGTGCTGTGCCCATGCCCGACATCCCCCACCCACTTCATGTGGCTGACCACTCACCATTCAGATGGCAAGTCACCCGTCTCCTCCCCAGAAAGGTGCCCCCTGAGCACCCCATCACCCCCACACCACTGTGACTCTCTCTCATGCTGCCCTGATAGTAGATAGAGCTTATGATTATCTAGAATAGCATCATCTGGTCACTTACTTACTCTCTGGGTATTTTCCCCATGAAGTTGTAAATTCTGTAAAAGCAGCCCCCTTGGCTGTTAACCTCTGTAACTCCAACCCTTAGAAAAGTGTCTGATGCATAATGGATGCTCAGTGAAGACCTGTTGAGTGAATGAGTAATTTAAGAACAAATATTTTTATGATGACATCAACAAATTTGTTCTCTAGATGAATCAATATGCATAAAATGCTCAGGAGTACCTGGCATATAGAAACCATGCAACGTGTTATATTTTATTATTATCACTACAGTATCGCTACTGGTTTCTATTGTCCCAGCCTCCTCTTTTTTGCACCTTTTTGGGTTTTGGGGGTCTTGTTTCTTGGATTTTTCTTCTTATTAGTTTCTATCTCCCTCCCAGGCACCCAGTTACAGCTTTCCTCTCTCCTTTCTCCATCAGCCCTGTTTTCCCACCCTTCCCTCTACACACATGAGTATATACATGAAGGATCATTCTTTAAAAGTAATAACCACCCCCCCCCCCAGAAATATTTGTCTTTTTGCACTCACCTGTGCCAATGAGAACACACTGAGTGAAGAATTTATGACACTAACTGATTGGTTGATGAGTCTATGTAGGACCACTGCTTTTTTTCAGTATCCCTAATATATCACACTGTGACGTTATCACATCTTACAGATCAAATCTTTCCTTGAAAGTCATTGCTGAAGACTCATCTTTTGGCAAAATCTAATAATTATCTAAATCTCCCATATCAGGTAAAACAAAGCTTTATACAAAAGCACCAAGAAAGTAACATTTGTCTTTCTCTAACACAGTCGGCCTTCCAAGCTTTGGTCTACGTTGTACCCCCTCCACTCTCCTGGGGAGCCTACTCTCTTTGTGTGACCTTCTCCAGCCATCCCATTGAAATTCCTTCTTCGACAACAAATTTTCCTATCAGTTATTTGCTCTTTAGTAAGAACTTTAGTCAAGGTGCTACGTCTGTAGAAGTATTTGTCTCTCATATCTCATTTTTCAATTGTAAAATGGAAGGAAGTCAGTGGGAAAGAAATTTCAAGAATCTGTGAACAAACAGGGCAGAAAATATTTGCAAGGAGCAAGGGGGAAATTCCTGGTTTCTAAATCACTTGTCACTGACCTGTCCAACAGATTAGAAAAGCCACCCTTGGTCCGCCCTTCCTCAACTGCCCTTAAGTTCTCAATGTCTCTCTCAGAGACAGTGTCTTTAGATAGAATTCTTTATAGGGGATAGCTGAATTTGCTAATTAAAATAATATTAGGTGTACTGCCAGACTCGACAGCATCCCGTGATTTATAGCTCTTTCATCTATGGGTGAAAGGAACGACTATGAACTCAAAAGATCCTAAGATATTTTCAGCTTGTTCCAAGCAGAATTCATTTTCTCCCTGTTTATATTCAGAGATAATAATATTTAACAAGACAATTTGGGAGCACTTTTTCCCTTTCTGTTAGCTGTGGACCCATCTGTTCTGCATTTAAATTTGGCTTCAACCCCACATCATTAAATTGTGAAACAGTGCTATATATGACTTTGCTTCTGCACCCAAGAGGCTTCATTGTGAAATTCTCCATTAGGTGGAGTTGTCCCTCTCAACTCTTTAACACATTTCTGACTACGCTGAACATGGAATCAGGGTTTAGACTAGGATTAAGTTTCCATAAATATTTTTACTCAAGAAACACACATAAACTCTCTCCCCTCTCCTCATAAGTTTTATCAAGATGGTGGAAAGCCTTTGCAGAACAGGCTTCAGCCCTCCCTGGGGAGGGTGTTGGAACACGTGAGCAGTAGTTTGCCTACCCCATGGTGCTGACCCAAGGGGTAGGTACGTTGGAGAACGTAGGCAACTTACTCACTGGTCAGCCTCCTTCTTCTTTAAATTATAGGAGGACATTGGCATGAATTCCTGGATTCACAAAGAACATCACAAAATCTTATAAAAGGAGCTCAGAGGCCATCTAAACCAACGCTTCCTTTTTAGTCACAGATGCCAGTCACTCGGTCATTTCTCCAAGGTCATCTGCTTAGTAATTGGTAGGAATGGACTCAAAACCAGGTTTCTGGGGCCAGCCCCAGTGGCCCAGTGGTTAAGTTTAGCCCACTCCACTTTGGCAGCCCGGGTTCGGTTCCCTTGTACAGACCTATACCACTCATCTGTCAGTGGCCGTGCTGTGACAGTGGCTGACACACAAAAAGAGGAACATTGGCAACAGACATTAGCTTAAGTGAATCTTCCTCAGCAAAACAAAAACAAAAAACTAGGCTTCTGACTTTTTAAGTTCAGTTTCCTTTAAAAGTCAAGTATTCTTAGAGTTTTTACTCAGAGAATATTGATACAGTTTGCCAGTGCAACATCAACAGAGCAAAAGTGAAATGGATAAGTTGGATCACTCTCTAGGATATTCAGGTAATTTGAGAAAGATCAGAGCATTATCTTCCCTCTAATAGATCAAGAAGAGTCAACTTGTGAACTCTAACTAAGAAAATGAGATGCTAGTGCCTTCTATATGTTATCCATCTCATTATTTATAAGAAAGTTAATGCACTTCAGGAAGGGTACTACGAAATGTGAAATCTTTGAAATATAATCAATTCCATTCTCTCATCTCCATTTGGAACATCTTTCCAGAAGGAATATCTGTGTTTCTAGTGCTCACCTCCCTATTGTGTTGATTTAGTGTGTATATATATATACAATTTTAAATTGTAATATGTACTTTAAGAGAAATTTTTCAAATTCTGTGGCAAAAGATAACTGAGGAAACCTAGCTTATATTGAAGGGTGAGGAAAAGGAGGTGACAATTTATCTAAGCTACAAAGAGTGAAAGAGAGTCAGCCCCCACATCAAAGGGGTGATGAAGGCCAGGCAGAGGGGATAACATGTGCGCAGGTTCTGAGGAAGGAAAGGGTGCTTTAGCTGGCTTCTGACCCTTGTCGAGCTCGTCATTGCTTCCTCCCTTCTGCACTTCCCGTATTTCTTCCCTCCTTTCCACATACCTGGCCTCTTGGTGCTCTTTCTGGGTTTTCCTTTACTGTTTCTCTAGATCCCATGGCTCCCTTGGGTCTGAGGACCTCTGAGGATGCCTTCCAGACTATGAGCTTCTCACACCAGCCTGATCCTATGAAAAGTCGAGTCATCTCCAGCACAAAGGTATTCAAGAAGACATATTCCACAGAGAAACTTTTCTTAGCAAACAGTGGCCTGGTTGTGCCCAAGGGCAAAGCTTATGTACATGCACCTTTGTGCGCAAGTGAAACCTATTTGCAAAGGGCCATGAAAAGGCAGCTCTTTGGGATTGACCAGATATCCAAATACTAAGAGAATCTAAACACATATGAATGGAGATAGATTCTCTTTTCTTTCTTTCTTAAGGAAAAGCAGCCTTCAACTGAGAAAGCTTCTCAAAGCTTCTTAATCTGGGAGCCGAAGGAATGAAGATCCAAAGAGATTGTCAGAGGGTCTCTGAATACCCTAAAATTATATGCGAAATATTTCTCTAGGTGCGTATGTGCGTTTTTCTAGGGCGGAGGGGTGCATAGTTTTCATTACATCCTCAAAGGTGTCCATTGGTTTGTGTGAAAACCTAGTACTCAGACAGAAGAAAAAAACACTGTTCTGCATGAAGAGACTCAGCCCTACTCACTGCCCCCTGCTCGGCCCGTGACACCCCCAGAGAGGCTCTGAGACATCCCGGGGCTCTGCAGAGCACCGGTTTAAAACTCTTGCTACCAGGAACCACTTAATTAAAATTCTAAACTCCAGAGTTTTGAGCTATTTGTGGCTCAGAGACAATCCCTGTAACATCTGTGCATGGCATGTGGTCCAGGCCTGCTGAAATGAGGAACTTAGAAAGAAGCTAGGAGATGATTAACGTCTGCTGATGACTTTGGGACTTTTGCTTTCATGCTTTGTCTAGAAACAGTCTTGCTCCATTCAAGGAAACAGGTTAAATATATTCCCCAGATATATCTCTTAGAGTTAACTACAATAGCAGGAATTAGTGTATCTTCAGAGTTAATAATATCTGGACATTTTAACCTCTATTAGAGTAAAATTAAAAATAAGCTCTTTTACAGTCAAACAAAACATTTACTTTAGTCTTAAGTCTACAGAGGATAAAACATGAGGAGAGAGGGAAAATATGGGATAATGTTGGCCAAGTTGATACTACCCAAATGATAAGAAAGATTATCATTGAAAATTTTGGTAATATTAAGTATTCAATATATTCATCTAAAAATAGCTTGAGGTGGAAGGCATATGCAAAATATTTGTACCAGTCTGGGTTCTTGCTGGCAGGCAACAGAAATGGACATTGATTATCTTAAGCAGAAAGAGGAACTCATTGGATGGGCGTTGGGCAGCTCAGGGAATCTATAAGAAGCCTAGAGAACAAGACTCGGAGAGATGCTAGGAAGGGAAAGAGCAGCCATGATCCAGGCACAGGAACTGTGTCTTTAGGACATGCCCAGTGGCACCAGGGACAATGGACACTCACCGTCACCACCACTCCACCAACAAGCCCTCCAGTCCACAGCGATGGACACCAGCTTCCACAGCAGCAGCCACGAATAGTCTCTCATTAACCCTGGTCTTCGTATCAATTCCCAAGACCTTCTAGAAATTCAATATCTGACCCCGTCGACTTCCATTAATCCTGGAATTCCTCCCCAAATAGGAAAGTGTTCAGATGGTGAGAAGCCAAATATTTTTTTTCCAAATGTCCTTAGCAATATTATACTAGAAAATGTGATGATATAGATGTGATGAGAAAGAGAAAATTTTATCTTAAGAGCTGATGTCAGGATTTCCTTTAAGAAGCAACTAGAAATGTTTAGTCAAATACTTTGATAAGCACTGAGGTCAAAGGCAAGACTGTAAGCAGCACGGGGCCTGGGCCCAAGTGTGAGAGAGGGAGGGAAGCTGCTCGCATCATGAGAGGAGGTGAGCTGCAGCTCCTGGACAGCCTGACAGCGGAGGCGCTGAGAGAGCGAGGGAGAGACAGCAGAGGGAGGAGGCCAGCTCTCCCAGTGGGAGGTGGGCACTAGATGACATGGCCTTCCCCAGGACCACTCCATCCAACAATTTTCTTCTTCCAGAAAGTCTATCACACTACTAAAGCCTCAGTGTAAGTGATGTGGACATTTCTCATTATGGAACCAAAGAAGCTGTCTCCTGTTGGGAACAAAGTTATGCCATCAAACTTAGTGTGTGAACGAAGCCAAATGAGGCATAGAAAGTTAGGAGAACATAGCCCCCCCCCACTACACACACACACACACACACCCCTCCACATACACTTACATTTGACGGAAATCTGGAAAGGGCCTTATACTTCCGCCACCAAAGAGTGGATAGGGAGACATTCAAAGCAATGAGGGGACAAAGTGATATCTGGGCTCCCTGGAGATAAAGGATCTGGTGGGAGAGACAAACCAATAGGAAAACAAGGTTAATTCCATGCTATCACAGTGTATGCAGCGGAGCGGGAAGTCCAACAGATGGAATAATTTACGCTGACATCCAAGAGGGACAAACACTGTGGGAGAGATGATATTTACAGTAAACTTTAATGCTTTAATGGATGAGAAGAATTTGGACAAGTAGAAGAAAGGGCTGCCAGAGATAATGTGTAGAAAATAGCATGACAAACAGATAGGAAGACACAAACGTACAAGGGGCTCAGAGAACTGTACCCACTTCATGGAAGATGTGTGATGAGATGCTGTGCGAAAATGGCCATAAAGGCAGGTGAGTGACCTCATCACAGGGAACTTTGAATGTCTTCTTAGCATCTGGAACTTTATTCAATTATAGGGCAATGAGGAGCCACAGTATGTTTCAACAAGGAGAAAGAAATAATCTGATCTGTATTTTAGAAAGGCAGTTTGTGGTGGTGTGGAGAAGGTGCAGATTTCGTAAGAGATTAGAGGGACGGTGACTAGTTGAAAGGTTATTGTAATAATATAAGCAAGAATTGTCAAAAGTGTGAAACAGGGCCATGGTAAGAGGGCAGAGATAGGAGGTGCCCTGGGGATAAAATAGGTACAATCCACTGACCGATGGCTACACAGCAAGAGGAAGTAACTGAAGTCTCCCCAACGAATGTAAACCGGACAATGAGAAGGGAGAGAGTTTGGGGACAGTGACGCTGCTTTGGATATGTTGAAGTTGAGGTTCTGACAGGATGGTCCGGTGGTGACAACCCAGCAGGGAAGGGAGCATTCAGTTCTGGGGTGTGGATGTGGGAATGGAGGAGCATTCCCAGAGAGTGGGGAATGAGCATAGGGGAGAAGTGAGAAACTCGGATGCCCATCCTTAAAGGACAAGCCAAAACGGATCAGCCAGCAGAAAAGCACACGGGGCAGATCTAGAGGTAGTCGGAAAAGCAGGAGAGCTCCTCCGAGTCCTCAGAAGGGTCTCTTTCCCGTCCCCTTGAGAACTTTCCACACACGAAAGCTTTCTTCCGAGGGCTCTAGGGAGGTGTGCTAACAACCAGATTGTTTACAAGGGCCATGACAACACTGTCATGGTCATCAGTGAAAGTGGGCAACCTGATACTAATTTGAGACCCTTGTAACTGGCCTCCACCGGCCTTAGAGGTGGGAATGCACGAAACCCTATTTCAAATAACTCAAGATTCCCGAAGAAAACTGGAGGGTGACCTGGACTCTGCCGCTTGGCACATCCTTTGCAATAACCTCACGAGAGAACGCTAACTTTGGGCACTGATAGCTGTGGTTTAATTGTAGCTCAAACAATAGATTCTCTGGTACACTTGATAAAATTGGATTCTCAAAATTATGTTTGTTTCCAGTCTGGGTTAGGTAGCCCCACGCACAATCAATGGCCACCAAAATTGAAAAATAAATAAATACATAAATCTGACAATTAAGATAAAATCAAATCTCTAAACTAATGTATCACAAAGGCTGAGGGAAAAGGGCTGGGGAGGTCACAAGCAAATGTGAGCATCCTTCCGAGCCTGGCCCCTTCTCGGTGCGGGACGCAGGCACCGGGAGCACTGTGTTTGGTGCACTCAGGACAGGAGTGCTGCCACGCAGGAAAAGACTGAAGATCATGGTTCTCAAACTTCAGTGGACGTCAGGACCACAGGAAGGGCTTGCTGAAACAGATCACTGGTCCCCACCCCCAGTTTCTGATTTGGGAGATCTGGGGTCGGACCTGAGGGTTTGTTTTTTTAACCAGTTCCCAGGTGATGCTGATGTCGCTGGTCTGGGACCACACTGAACCACTGATTTGAGAGAGAAAGAGCTGTGGCGTTAGCTGGAGTGTGAGCCCACACAGTCGTCTAAAGATGGGGGGATCCTGAATCCAGGGTTGAGCTTGTGAGGGCAGCATAAAGCCTGTCTGTCTCCAGCTTCCCTGAGAGGTTTGGGCTGGGCTCAGTGTGAGGCCCCGCCTCAGCGGTGGGCTCTGCAGAGACAGAGAGGACAGGACACAGTAGCTTCCCCCAGCGCTGCCAGCCGTGCAGGGCCCAACAGCGAGGCCACAGATCTTGGGATTATTGATTTCCATCAAGCGCATGTCAGTGTCCCCTCACTGGGGATAGGACCACCTTTTATTCATGGTTTTTATTGCCAAAGTACCTACCACACAGGAGACGCTTGTATATTTTTAATTGATTTTATTTGTAGTAGAATAAACCACTTCTGATCAAATGTCAACTAATTTTCTTCTTTCTCCATCATCTCCCTACAGGAGATCATATCCATTCACTTCATGGGTGGGATCTCTCTTTCTTATAAATATAGTAAATCAAACCTCAGAAGACCAAGGTGGATAGGTAAGACATCAGGAGCTTCATTTTCCAATAAATCTGTCCAAGAATTAAGCAATGGAGCCCTTGACATTTAAAAAATCACGGAATATTATTCAGCCTTGAAAAAGAAGAAAATCCTGCCATTTGCAACAACACAGGTGAAACCAGAGGACGTTATGCTAAGTGAAATAAGCCAGACACAGAAAAACAAATACTGCATCATTTCACTTATGCGTGGAATCTAAAATAGTCAGACTCAGAAGCAGAGAGTAGAATCCTGTTCACAGCGGTCTGGGAGAGAGAAGGGGAAGCAGTTGGTCGAGGGATACAAAGTTTCAGTTCCAGAGATCTAACGCACAGCAATGTGGTTATAGTTAACAATCCTGTGTCATATGCTTCAGATTTGCTGAGGGTAAATCTTAAGTGTTCTTGCCACAAGAAAAAAAGGAAGAGAAAATGATAACTATGTGAGGTAATAGATGTGTTAATTAGCTTCATTGTGGCCATTATTTCGTAATGTATTCATATATCAAAACATCGTTGGACAATTTAAATACGTATAATTTTTACTTGTCAATTAAAATCAATAAAGATGGGAGAGAATCACATGTACTCAGACACACTCACACAAGGCATGACTGCGAAGGCAAAATTCACCGGATAGTCAGCAGAGAAACCTCATGGGGAGCATGACATTTTGGTGTTTGATGATTCAAACGATACACATTAAGAGCTTGAAATGGAAAAATATTAAACCAGAAGGTCAGTCAGTTCTTCCATACTTGTCGCCAATGTTTACTTCAGTTCCGGTAACACAGTAAGCTTGGGTATTTTTCTTTTCAGTAGGTTGAAGAATATGAGTAACATCTGTGGTGTGTGTTGATGCTTATTGAACCAAAGCTCAGAAATGTCAGCCTAAAATAAATAAGATTTGGAGAGGGTTGGTTCCTGGACAACCTCAGATCCTGGCTCATCCGAGACTCAGCACAGAGATGAAGCAAAGGCCGTGACCTCGCATCCCTCCTGATTTTCAGAGGATAAAAAAGGCATCTAGTGTAATACTACACCCCTGGGTATCAAGGCACAGAAAAAAATAAGTATTTTTGCTGGGGAGGAGGGTGAAACTTATGAAAATATTTAATAGAATAAAATCTTTTGTGAGAACTGTAGGCAGTTACAATTGCTTGGGTGCCCTTATTTCTGCATGATGGAACCACGTTTGAGGAGAAAGGCTCAGATTGGAAGGAGAGGAGTAGAGTGCTTCTGGCAGCAGCCATGAAGGTTCTCCCTCTTCCTGAGGAAAGGATGGTAGATGAAATGGTAGCCCTGGAAAGATTTTGCTGTCCACGATGGAGAGGGTGCTAGGGAGAGTGGGGGGTCAACAAGGAAAGTCATTGTTCTTTCTGAGTATATTCTCCAAAAGTGGCATCTTTAAACAATTTTGTTTAAATACCATATTGCGTGGTTGTTAATGGAACTATGATAAAAAGATAATATGGAAAAGACAGTAATAGAAGATCCTGAGACCCCAGAGAAGGTAGAAATAAGGCCCACCAGCCCCAGCCCTCCGTAGCTCTCCCCGTGCTCACAATATAGTGAAGGAGAAAAACAGAGAGTGGATCATTGGAACACAAATGTGGTCACCCCAGTGATCTGGAGTGGACACCTAAGGTAGAGAGGTGGATGAGGATCAAGGATTAAAAGAAGACTTTTAGAATGAAGGATAATGTATATAGGACTTAAATGGTGAGTAAACATTTGGCCCCTGGTAGATTCTATCAAGCACATCCCTACAAGCAGACTGGAATTAGGCTGTGGGCCAAAGGGACTTATACCTATTGGGTCGCTCTGTGGTTATTTCGCAATCTTGAGCCCAATTCTCTCCTTCCTGAGACATCAGAGCAAATGAACTTAGAACTCACCACCAAAATATTTCTGTTGATTTAAGGAATGGCTTTGTAGGGAACTGCCTCTGAGTTTGGTGCCTTCTAGGGAAATGTTGCAAATGTGGACCTTCTTAAAGAAGGGCAAAGATGGAACTAGTTTTGAACACGCTACAGAGAAAGTGAATTTACTGAGGCAATGAAGGTTGAAGATGGTAGAAAAACTTATAGAATTAGCAGGAGACTATAAGACTCAAAGATGATAGCATGGTGTTGGCATGATCTTAAGAGAGTCCTTGGGCAATATGGTTAAAAGACCAAATGATAGACATCGAAGCTGGATCCGGTTTGTTCGGGAGGTCCCCACAAAGGCAGCCTTAAATAAATTCTGGTTTCATCAATGTATTTCAGAGATTATTAACCAAAAATTCCAGAAGCTCTGTTAACAATTTTTCTGGGACAATCTCATTTCAAATTTTTATTGGATTCTGCCTTTAGTCAATTATATCATGTCTCTAAGCCCCAATTTCCTCGTCTAGAAAATGAAAAGCATTAACTAAATTATTTCAAACATGCCATTCCTCTTTTAGTACTCAATGAGGTCCGTAACTCTTCTATCAGACATATCACCTTTATAATTTTAAGCAAAAAATTAATTACACAGGCAATACATGAACGTATTTTATTTGTAAAAGAAATAAAACATCCTAAGTTAAACTCAACTTTATCACTCCCAATGTCAGTTTCCTTCCTATCTCTTCTAATCATCATTATTAGCTTGCCAATTTTTAAAAATGCTTTCACTTACATATATTTGCTCATGGGAAATATAAAGCCCTGTTCGATCTGTGTATTTTCACATGACTGGTACTCTATTAAACACATCATTCTGTGCTTTGCTTCTTGTTCATTCCACAATATTCTTGACGATCTTCCCACATCAGTGCATAATAGATCTACCCCACTCCATACCATGGATGTACCATCAAGCTTTTAGTCCTACTCATATTAATGAGCATTCATTTGTTCCACTGACCATCTTTGAAAATGCCTTCTTGTGCACACACACGTGGAAAGGTATGCTGGAATAAATAGTGCAAAATGAATTTGCTGGGTCATGGATATGAATCCTTTAAACCTTAGTACATACCAAATTATCCCCCAAAGTAGCTATATTGGTTGATACCAGCAGTTCATGAGAGTTCCCTCTGGTCATGAAGAAGACTCTTGCTCATATCAAGCTTTAGAAACTTTTGCCACCTGGGTGGATGGAAAGTGACATCTCGTCGTGTGACATCATGCACCTCTTTGGTTTCAATTTACATATGGTGCCCACTCAGGGCTTACTAGGTATGGTCTCAAAAGCCTGAATTCAAATCCTGTCTCCAGTATTTCCTGGCTGTGTCAAGTCACTGAATCTCTCAGCCCACAGTGTCCTCAGCTGTGAAAGGAGGATAAGGATGCCTGGTCTGTCTCCCTCAGTAACAATAACTGACGGAATACTTCCTGGACACTGCTCTCAGGCTGGCCTGTCAAGAGCTATGCAACTGTCTCCAGCAGAGCGTCATCAGAGGAGCAGAACCGTTAAGAGTGATAGGAAATAAGGACTTATTGTGGGAATTAAACAGTCTATGGAAGGCTGTTGTCATTGTGTCTGGCACTGGTCCTAAAGTCAGTAAGGCAGGCAGTTAGGAAAGAAAGATGGAGGTGAAGGAGGAGAGAGCAAGGACAAACTGGAACCCCTGACGATGAGCTGGAACCCATGAGGGCGGATTGAAATCCACACTGGTCTCTCCAAAAATTCAAATTAAATAATATCACAGAGCAAAATCACACTTGGCGCAGAAGTTGAAGCTGAGGGATGATCCCGTGGACCTGGAGAAGCCGCCAAGAAGGTAGATGAGCAGCCACATATGAGAATTGCAGCAGCACCAGAGCTTGACCCGAGCCTCCGGGGGCGAGGGGGACACTGATGCATGCCACTTCTGCCTCCCACATCTGTGGCTCAAGTCAACCTGGAACTAGGCAGGTGGGGAATTCTGGGAAATGTAGTTCTGCCTCAGTTAAGCACACAGGCTGCCAGTCCAGGACAGGAACAGAGGAAATGACGACAACTGGGAAATACCTTAGTTGCAGGCCTGTTATCAAAATGTTTGAATCTGTGCACGTTCTGGTCATTCCGTTTGACAGGCTGTGTCTTTCTACACTTGTCCACAAAGAGTAAGATCAAGGGAGAAGTGTGGTCAATTTTCTATGCCTTAACAAGTCAAAGAAAAACATAAGATTTTGTAAGAGAAGAGGCTGCAGTATAATCTAGGGATCCGTATGCTACTTTGCGAGGAGAAGAGGAAAGCTGAATTTACTTCCCTTCTCTGTAGATCCCAGCCACACACAAGCACCTGAAGAATCCAGCCTCATGGATTGCCCCTATTGCCAAGCGAAGTGCATCCTTGTCTCCTGCAACAGTCCTGTTTTACAGGAAAAGAATTAAAAATCGAGGACCATGTAAGTACTGCATTAATTATGAGCTGGAATGTGTCAGCCAGAAATGAGTTACAGGCTGGCCAGGGCCTGCAGACTCCAGTTAGACGTTTAATAAAGTCTAGGCATGCAGCAGCGAGCACTCCTGGACGCCCGCCACCTTTTATTGTGGTGGCGCCTGGCAACACGCGTGGAGCTAAGGGTCCGTCAGCCTTTCCATTAGAAACTCCACCTTTTTGGGACTCTCTAAATCTCCTTTTAAAATCACATAAATTAGCAACTTGTATGTAGCTCGTCTAAAATTAGAATGTTTTGTGGTGGTTGTCATTGTTATCGTTTTGTTTTTCAGATGTGAAGAACCTCAATCTGGTTCTACCATTTACTGTACCAAAAAAACAAACAAAAAACAGAAAAGGCAAAGTTAATGGATAGGTTGTCAGTTTGGTTCCAATTTTTCCTACAGAAATGACCTGCTTTTTCCTTTCCCTTGCTGGGGCCATACTGAAAAAGGAAAATATACTACAGGCAAAGTGTTCTGCCTAAAAGATGAACTATGTCTTTATAAGTCAAAAGATAGCTGAAGATGGGGAAATGCAGCTTTCCACTTCATAGTTTGGTTTGAGATTGTTAGCCTAGTAACACAAAAGATATCAGGGAACAGTTTTATGCGTCAATATATGTTCTTGAGAAGCAATCTTCCACTGGGAAAATCTCATAAACAATTCAGGAATACTGGATTAAATAGGAGAATTTGCAGTAATTCCTCAGTTCTGACCGTAAGATACATTATGGATTCAATAACGGCTATTCAGAAGGAAGAGAGGGAGGGAGGGAGGAAGGAAGGAAGAAAGGAGAGCGGGAGGAGAGATGCATCCCAATTTCAGGAAAAAAAAAATATATATATATATGTATGTATATACACACACACATATATGGACTCAAGTGCGTAATCAGTTGCCTTTCCACAAGGGAGGTTATCCTACATGATCTGGGTGAGCCTGATCCAATCAGTTGAAAGGATTTCAGAGAGCACTGTGGCTTCCAGCAGAAGGAACTCGCCTACGGACCGCAGCTTTCACCCTTGCCAAGAGTCCAGCCTGCCCTTCCTGACGGCCTGACCTTCCAGGTTTCAGACTTGCCTTGCCAGTCCCCAGAATCACATGAACCAATTCCTTGCAACAAGTCTCTTACTCTGTATCTCCTACTGGTGCTGTTTCTCTGGTGGAACCCTGACTGATTCAGACTGTAGATTCTGTGGATTCTATGGATTCCCATATTCCTTCACTGGGACTTTTATGATCTGGCCCTAGGTCCTCTAGATTGCCCAATGGCCAAATACTGACTCTTTCCCACCAAGATCTCCAGTGGAAACCCCCGTTTGTAATTCTTTGATCTCTGCAATGCCCTTCCTGACTTGCCACATATGCCTAGAGTAGCTGTCACATGTATCACCTGACCTGGGACACTCATTTTTGAGAGTGAAGGAGGTGTCATTCACTGGGTGGGGGTGAGCATCCGGCATAACCCCGGCAGCACCAGGCAGAGCAGACGCACAGCCACCCCTCTGTGCCTCCCTTGGCCCCTGGCATCCAGCCATCCACGCCGGCTTCCCAAGGGCTGGCACCTTCAACAAGCTCCTCTTTGGCCCCGGGGAAGCATGTTCCTTTGTGCCTCGGTGGGAATGCGGATCCACCCCGCTGCAGCCCCGTCTCCTTTCTCTGTCAGTGTGGCAGCTTCAGCCACAGCCTGCCTGCCACACTGCTCCACTAATTATAAAGAGGAGGAGCTAGTAAGGAGTTGTAAGCAAAGCTGAAAGAGCTACAGGGAAGAAAATTCCATCCTTGACAATTACATATGGAGAAAGGCTAGAGCTCTGGTTAACAACAGAATATACTTCAGGCCATTATTTTGAACTAATGAGCTTTTTGAATGGAAGACTTGATCAACCAGAGTTCTGAGTTCTGGCTCGACCTACTAATTGTGTTAACTTCAGTATAGCAAATATCCTTTCTGGGGCTCAGTTTCCTTACTTGTCAAATGGAAATGGTACAATCACAGGATGATTATGTGGAACAAATAGAACACATATCATTTCATAAGGTAGCGACACTAATAACAACAAGGATATACCGTTCACTTAATGCCAAGTGCCATTAAGAGCTTTAACATTATCTCTTTACTCCTCACTACAACCCAAAGAAGTAGTACTTATAATCTTACCCATTTTACAGAAAAGGAGACTGTACTCAGAAGGACTAAGTAACTTGCCCAGGTGGTGTATCAAGGAGCCAGGATTGGAACACAGTTTTCACCACTCCATAAATCTCTACTCTTAACTTCTATAATACAGAATATAAATCTAAGCTATGACAACTAGTTCAGGAGTAATCCATTCTCTTACCAAAAAAACACTATAAAGCCTTGAAATGAACACGTCCTCATGTGACGCAATTACTGGAAATCCATTGTTCCAACCTACCGCCCTGCTAGGGAGAGCTTCGTTTGTAGGCTGCCTTTAGGGCTCCGAACAGAATAAGGTAAAGTGATGTTTGAGCGCATGTTTGCCTCTGAAGGGGCTGTGGACTGAGATTCCACAAGATTGCGCAAGTTCCCAGCCCAAGGAACTCTTGGCTCAGTCACAACTCCCCTCTCCCCTATAGTTTTCTACCCAGAACAGATACGTGGTTCTTTCTAGTCTACGTCTGCGTTGCATACCCCAAGGAAAGTCTGCCATATTGTTTTCCAAAGCATTCTTTTCAAACAACAAACAAGCCAAAAACTGTTTCTGTTTTTTTCCCTTAAAAAGAAATTAGAAAGCTTTCCCTGGGTACATAATGTCTCTACAGCGTCTCTAGTAAATTATTTTCACATGTTGTCTACCAGACCCACTGACTCTGCCGAAAGCCCATCCCTCCTCATGCCTAGCATGACCTCTCACCCAAGAGGTCAGTACCCAAAAGGCAGCGTGGGCCAACTGCATTGTGTGCTCCATTACCCATGAGATTATGAATAATTGTGGGTAATTGCTGAGGCAAATGAGTTATAGCTAATTACTAGTGTAGCCTTAATCCCAGCAACAAGTGAAAGCAAAAACGCTCACTGACATTTCACTCTATACTACAATGAACACAACTTGGAGTTTTAGCTGATGCCAAAAGATTCGCTATTATGAACAGAATCTGAAATCCCAAGGGAATTAGATTGCTGAGCATTTGAATGTGTAGGATTTTTCTTTCCCCACTTTTAATTTGCTGCCAGGTATTTTTAAGGGCAATTCGACTTCCTTTTTACCCTAAGCAACTGCATGGGCTTTCTGCAGTAGTTGGCAAATGTTCTTAAGAAGCACTTGACTCTAGAACCTGCTAAAAATACCATATTACAAGAATTTAAGGCTTCATTTGTAAGGACAAATGAAATAATAAATGTTAAAGTACTTTGGAAAGATGAAAGCACAACACAATTATAAGGTATCATTATTATCCCCTTATAACTATGATCTATAGCACCCCATATAAAATGTAATTTGTTAATTACTACATATAATGTTGTCAGTGATAATCAGTACATACCTGGATAATTGTAAAATGTAGCCTTTTTTGAAGAAGTAATCCAAGAGTATTTCCTCTCATTTTCTAAATTTATATTTTAATTGCTCTGATCTGGGGTTGCTTCCAATTTCCTAGGAAAGGGTTAGCTCTGAGAATGATTGCACAGATGGAGATAGGAGCATGGAACATTACTTAGCAGCAAAGCCAAGACTACAACCCAGGACTTCTGATGATAAGTAGCTAAACGCCCTGGGCAAAGCACGTAATCATTCTGAGCCACAGCTCTCACCTCCTTTAAAATGGGGCTGATAACTTACATCTGAGAATGTTCAAAGATAAAGTGAAACAGAAAGGAAAAAGCACTTTGGATTGTTAAATGTATATGAAATCAAGGTTTATATGAACAGTAGAATACACTATTCATAACAACACTAACAGTTTCATCATAAAATGAGGAGACTTATCTTTTTTTCCTGTCAAAACTGCTTTAACACCATATTTCTGTATTTAAGAGTTTCGGCAAGGGTAAAAGTTTTGTTTGAGATACCAAACCAAATGGAAGAAAGGAAGTTGTTATCAATCCTCCTCTGATTTGAGCCCGAAAGAAGGACGGTTTAGAGACTTGCACAGCTCCACACTTTGTTGAATTTGGTCTGCAGCCAGCACCACCTCAGTTTATCTAGAAGTCTCTCTGCCTTCTGAAATGAATGCTGTTCTCCAGGGAGACAATGGCCTCAGTCAAACAAGGAACTTGCAAGAAGAATCCCACCATCTTCTTCTTTTTCAAAAGAAGATTGGGACCAGGCCTCGGGGCCTAGATGAATGTGGAGGAGAGATGGGGATTATTAACGCAATGCCAGAATCCAGATATTTGTGGACTCTCGTTTTCCTAAAGAACATAAATAAAAGCAAAGCTGGACCCAGGCAAATTGACAAAGTACACATTCACTCAGCCAGCTAAGATTTATGGAGTGCCTGTGTGTGCAGAGCAGCCTCTGGGTGCAGGAGACTCAGCAGGGAACTAGACGGACATTTATCTTTTATTTGAGCAGAATGTGAACAATAGGAAACAAACCAATAAATAAGGAAACGTTAGATTGTAACAAATCCTTTCCAAATCTTTAGAATAAGGCCAAGAGATGGAAGTAACCAGGTGATCAAGGAAGTCCTTTCTGAGATGACATTATAAAGTGAAATGTCATGACAAGAAGGCTCAGGAAGACCGACATGCCATCTTAGCAGCCGTCCCCACCGTTACGCTGCCCCTTTTCCTTCTTCACTGCCACTGCTATAGATCTAGGCTCCCTGTATTGAAGCAGCCCTCCCCGCCCTGGCCTTCCGCTAAACGTGTGTCTTCCTGGTTCCTGCTTCATTCATTCAACACACTCAAAGAGGGCTCTGGCCTTGGGTCATCACCTCTATCCTAAGTGTTGGATAACCTCAGACCAGCACCACAATGTTGGTATTATTAAATCTATTTTACTGACGGAGCTCAGAAATAACAATCACAAAAGCAACGAATATTTCTTAGGTGCTTACTATATGTCCAAAATCTAAAAACTCAAAGCAGAGGATCAATGGCCACAGCGATCACCAGAGACTTAGGACCAAGGGCCTTCTTCCTTTTCCTGGGCTGCAAAAACTGCAGGGATCCTCTGCATCCAAGGGAAAGTGATTAAGTGCCAAAATCAACTGCTGCATGCCTTACGTCAACTGTGGCGGTGAGGGATCGTGCCAGATTTATTTCTATTTAAAATACATGTATATACACATATATATAATATTTTATATGTATGTGTTTTACATAAATTAAATATATATTATGTATTTTGTATAAATAAAATATATCTATATATATGAAATAATACACGTATAAAATACTACTAACCCTTGAATGCTTTGAATCAGACCGATGTGATCATATCATTCTCCATTTCAATAAACTTTCAATGCTTTCCCACACTGGGAACTGCAAACAGATGACCTATGGATCTGCCTATGTCTTAGTGGGGGTGGTAGACAGTGCACAAAGTATTATAAAGATCATAAAATTTCACATTAAAAAATCCCAGGTTCCTAGAATCCTTTGAAAAAAATCAGAATTTCTGGCATCTTTGGGCCCCATTTCCACAAGGCATCATCAACTGCAATTGAACATCAACTGTACACAAATTTTCATAAATAGCAATTTCATTAAAGGTAAGTTTCACATAATTTTCTTTTTTTTTTTTTTTTGAGGAAGACTAGCCTTGAGCTAACAGTCGTGCCCATCTTCCTCTACTTTATATGTGGGAGGCCTGGCACAGCATGGCTTGCCAAGCGGTGCCATATCCGCACCAGGGATCCGAACTGGTGAATCCCGGGCTGCCAAAGCTGAATGTGCAAACTAAACCGCTGTGCCACCGGGCCGGCCCCTCACATAATTTTCTAATTTCCATTTTTGTTTCTTTGATTCATAGGAGGTTTAGGAGTGTATTTTTAAATTTCTCAACCTATAGTGTGTCTTAAAGCTATCTTCTTTGTTATAGATTTCTAACTTAATTGCATTCTGTTTACATAATGTGGTCTAAATGACCCTTCAGTCTTAATTTTTGTTGAGAATTGCCTTCTGTCCAAGAACAAGGTCAGTTTTCAAAAGTCCTCTGTACGTTCTCCACTCGTTGGGGAAGTGTTCCACATATGTCCTTTGGACCTGGTTAATCTAGACATTTACTGAGTGTCTGTCTGCCTTGTCTATAAAGACCTGAGGGTCTAGTCTGAAAATCTCCCGCTATGATGGCTGGTCTGTCTATTTCTGTAATTTCGTCAAATTTTGAAGCTTTTTCAGTAGGTGTTATATAATGGTCTCCAAAATGTCTTTTGCCTTAAAATAGGTTTTATCTAATATTAATCTGGCTGTACTAGTTGTCTTGAGTTCATATTTGTCTGGTGTAACTTTTTCCACTCATTTGCTTTCCACCTTTTGTATTCTGTTATGTGGACTTGTAAACAGTCTGTATCTGGACCCGCTGCATTGATGTCCACTTGTTGGTTCGTTCCTCCAGTGCGACTGTCTTGACTATAAATTTTAGTTCACTAATATTCATTTTGTTTAATGAAACATTTGGATTAATTTTTAACACCTTGTTTTGTATTTTCTCTTTGTCCGTCTTTCTAATTTTTGCGCCATGTCTTGCCTCCTTTTGGCTTAACAGTGTTGCCTTTTCCCCTCTCATTCCACTTCTTGCCTCTTCTGATTCAGAAGTCCTACTCTGTATATCCATGCTGTTAGTGGTATGCCAGAAATTATCAATATGCATATTTAACTTTAAAAAGTAGAGGTTAATCAACATTTTACCTTCATTTTGAACAATATGTGAACCTTAGAGCACTTAAACATTAATCACAAGCCTTCTGACTTATATATCAGGTATTTGAGTATTTTATTTCTATATTGATTTTATATACCCATAAATTAGATTTTTAATTGATCTTTGTAGTCAGTGTTCATTTATATTTACCCACAAGTACACCATATTATTTATTCATTGTTCCTTCTTGTATCTCAGGAGCTCCTTTGAGCTCATTTTTCTTCTTCCTGAAATATATTCTTTAGACTTTCATTAATGAAGAACTATTGGTAGTTAACTCCTTCAGGTTTTCTTTTTTTGCTTATTTGTTTGTTTTTGTGTAAAAATGTCTTTTCTTGTCCACATTCTTAAAAGATAGTTTCACTGGATATTCATTTCATATTTAATTGTCTATATTGACAGTTATTTTTTCTTCCACACATTGAAGAATATTATTACTTTTTCTTCTGGGTTCCACTGTTGCCATTGAGAAGTTACTTGTCAATCTAGTTAGCACACCTTTGTAGCTAACCTTTCTTTTCTCTTCTGTTGCTTTTTCTTTTAGTAATTGCTTTCAAGATCGTCTCTGTCTTTGGTGATCTGCAGTTTCTCCAGGATGTTTTCAGATGGGATTTCGTTTTAATTCCAGTTGAGATTCCTTGAGCTTCCTTCATCTAAGGACTGTAGTTATTCATAAATTGAGGAAACAGCTCAGCTATTATCTCTCTGAATATTACCTCCCCCCAATTTTCTCTGTTTTATCTTTCTGAGTTTTCAGTTAGACATTTGTTTGGACCTTCTTACTATACCCTCCATGTCGCTTAACTTCTTCTATATTTTCTATTTTCTTATTTTTGTATAGTATTTTCTGGGTAATCTCTTCAGATTTATCTTCCAGTCCACTAATTGTCTTGTTGGTTGCTTTCAATTTGCTATTTATCCACTCAGTTTTTCATTTTAATTATTATTTTTTTATTTATGGAAATTTTACTTGGTTTTGCTATAAAAATCTGCCTCATCAATATTGATAGCTTCTTACTCTTTTACCATCCCTTCAACATCCTCATTTATTTATTTAAGTGTATGAAATACGTTTATTTTATGGTCTATCCCTGATAATTCTGCAGTTCTTGCAAGTCTGATCCTACTTTGTTTTCCTGCTGACTCTCTCTCATGGTATCCAATTTTCTTGTATGTTTAGTGATTTTTAAAAATTGTTTTATTGTGAGCTCATGCTCCTTAGACTTTATCTGTGGAAATTCTCTGAAATCTACGTTTAAAGTACATTCCTAAGAAAGGATTTGTTTGCTTCTTATCAACCCAGGGCTAATTTTTACTAAATTTTTGTCCTGAAATTTTGTTAGACCACTCAGATAGAATGAATTATGGCATCCAAACTCAAACTCAGGCTTGCAGTAGGAATTCTCAGATGAGATTTTCCTTTCTTTTCTTTTTTTGTAGCATTCAGAACAAAGTCCAAGACAGTCCAGTCCCCTTTGTGGGGTTGGGCTTTCCAGTCTGCCCATTGTGAGTGTCATCCTTTAGGGTCCTGGTTTTTTGTTTTGTTTTTTAAAGTTAATTCTATGTCCTTTTTCTTTTCTTTTCTTTTTTTTTTTTAAAGATTGGCACCTGAGCTAACATCTGTTGCCAATCTTCTCCTTTTTTTTCTTCTCCCCAAAGCCCCCCACTACATAGCTGTATATTATAGTTGTGAGTGCCTCTGGTTGTGCTATGTGGGACACTGCCTCAGCATAACCTGATGAGCAGTGCCATGTCGGCACCCAGGATCCAAACCAGTGAAACCCTGGGCAACCGAACTTAACCACTCAGCCACGGGGCTGGCCCCTAGGTTCCTTTTTTTAAACAGGGTTCTCTAACCAGACTTCTCACCCTCTCTGGGCCCTGGGCTTCGTCCCTTGACTTAGTGACTGTAGTCCACTAAAACCAAGTCTGTAGGCCACCATGTAGCAACAGACACACGCAGGGAAAGAAAAGAGGCTTTCTCATCATTTCTTGCCTTAGGTTATTTTCTTTAATGTCAGCTCAGTTGGGTTTTTTAAATGTTTTATTTTCAAATATATTTTATTCAGCATTTTGAGTGTTCTGAACCTGGAAGGGTCCATATAGAGAGAGAATCTATGGTGTTTTGGGGCTAATGCTGTTATTTATTTATAGGCCATCCTTCTTTCCCCATCAGATTATAAATACTCCAGCTATTCTATCCTGTTTATCTCATCATTCCTCCCACATATTAAGCATTTAATAAATATTTATTGTTTGAAATAAATCTGTTCTCTATTATTTGAGTAAAACTCTGAATAGACTTAGAGAAACAACATAATTTTCCCTCTTGTTTGCCCACTTTTACTCCTTTCTCACACATAGAAATATTTCATTTTGATTGACAGATAGTCTTTATTCATAATATGTTAATTCATAATACGTTCTGGCTTCATGAACCAAGTAACCACATTTTTACCTGAAAATTCAATTGACAGGCACCAGCCCAACATCAGCTGTTTGAAATAAGATGATTATATAAAGTGCAGGAAGATTTGACTTGACAGTGCAGTTTATCTATATTTAGGTTTGTTATAGAATTCATTACCGAATGGTGTCAAACTTTTACTGCTAAGTAACCCTTATATCAGAGATGAATGAATACATAAATGAGGCCTGAAGATGTAGCTAGGTTTGTTTTAATCTTAAAAAAATTCAGTAAAATATTGATTTATACTCCAAATTAAGTTAGTGCTTGACTTTAGCAACAATATTTTAAATTATTTACCAGTAAATCATATCTCACCGTCATTACCACAGATTTCAGAGTCAGAGTGTCCATCAGAAAGATGTGCCACGTTTGCATTATGGCTTTCTCTATTCCCAGGATCTGGGGGTGGATCCCATTGTTAGAAGCACCATATTACAATGCAGGGAAATGTGAAAAGTTACGAAAGCAGACTGCTGTGGAGAGAGAGCCCAGCTCTTTTGTCAGTTTAGACCTTTCACCCCTAACCTCACATACGGCTCTAATGTAGGAGTAGTGAGCTTAATCGCCCCTGAGGCATTGCTTAGAATGTGAGCACACAGGGCAAGGTAGGGAGCATGGGGAAGCGAGGAGGACAGGTCCAGTCCAAACGGGTGGGGCTGCTACTCACCTCCAGCCACGTTTCTCCACGTGAGAGAGCAGATGAGTGCCGCAGATCTCCCAACCAAGAATCCAGATTTTTCTGTGAGTTCTTCTAATTTTAAAAGTTTACCCCAATCAGGTGGAATGGGAAACTTTGCATAATTCCTAAAATTATGAAATAGAACATGGGAGATGATTTTCATAATCTTGGAGCGGAGAAAGATCTAAGTATGTCAGAAAACTCAGAAGACAAGAAAAAACTTGGCTATATAAAAATTTTTTAATTCTGCATAACAAAAACAGCATAAACAAAGCAAAGAGACACGCAAAAGCTATCAAATGCTTGCAGACAAAATACTAATATTTGTCGTATAGAAAGTGCTATTGGAAGAGAGATATGTGTGTATATATGTGTATTCTAATAGAAAAAATATTGGCAACAATGTGAAAAGATGGTTCACAGAAAAGGAGATACCAATAGTTCTAACACACATGGGAAGATGCACAGCATTGTCCATAATAAGAGAAATGCTAATTAAATTACCTTGATATACTATATTTCACTGACTAATTTGGCAAAGATCAAAGAGCTTCAAATCACATTGTTGGCAAAGAGATGGAAAACAGACCTCTCATACATTGCTGGGGGATTATAAATTGATAAGAGTCTACAAGAGGGCATTTGGCAGAATTTATCAAATTTACAAATATGCTTACCTCTTGACCCAGCAAGTCATTTTGTATTCAGATATACGAAATGAGTCAATAACACATTTACAAGGATATGTACTGCAGTACTCTCTGTGCACATTCTTTGTCTTATGTCCTACGAAAAGGCTTTAAAACAACTGCTAAATCTCACTCATTCAAGAATATGTATGGGCTCAGGTCTGATGGGTCTAGTGTGATTGGCAGGAAGACAGTGATAAAGAGCACAGGCCCGGGAATCAGATTCCATATTATTTAAATAAGATCTACCACTTGATGGCTGTGTATCATTTGGGCCGGTTATTTAGCGCCATGGGACTCAGTTTGGTCGTCTGCAAAATGGTAGGGATAATAGTCGGTACATAGCGTTGTTGAAAGGCTTAAATGAAGGCAATTCAGGCAATTCACGGAAAGAATTTAAAACATGTCCTAATGTGGCAAATCGGATTTACCAAAGATGGCTGTACCAAGATGGCTCCCAAACCGTGTGTTCTTCTACAGTGTGACTTTGTCCTCCTCCATCGAGAGGTGTGATTTCTCCTCTCTGGGCAAACTCTGGATCTGCTTTGACCAAGAGAATGTGGAGACAGTGATGCTCTACCAGTCTGTTCACAGCCCTTAAGTGGCCTGGTAGTCTTCACCTCTGCGTCCTAGAGGCCAGCTGCCATGTAAGAAATACAACTGCTATGAAACTGCCGTGCCAAAAGAAGTCCAAGTCACACGGAGAGGCCCTGAAGGATGAAACGCCATGTGGAGAGAGAACTCAAGCAGACTTGAGGGCTCAGATGCGTGAGTGAAGAAGCCATCTGGGAAGTGGATCCCCCAGCCCAGCTGCCCCAGGTGACACCATGCGGAGTGAGACAAACCGCCCAGCCAAGGCCTTTCCAAGGGCCTGACCCCCAAACCACAAACAAAACAGAATGATTGTTTGAAACCATGAATAGATAACCAAAATACTATTATAAAGTGGTCAAAAAATAATGCCTACTATTATTTTACACTAGAGGTGAATGAACTCCCTCAAAAAACACTATAATAAATAGCTATAGTAATTTCATTGATAAAAGTTTTTTGAATCATTTTAAAAATCGTATTTTAATCGGCACCACAAAAGGAGGTCTTTAGTAATTGCCCAAAGATAAAAGAATATGAAGGGACTAATAAATTAAGTCTAATCCATGCAATATGGTTGAGAAATACCAGACTTGTGCAGAGCAAGCTTAATTTTTAGAGTGCAAAAGTAAACAAAATGATCTCATATTTCACATTTTTTTAGATCTAATATTCTTGGGAATGAACATGAGGGAGAAGCCTAGAGATGTGTCTTTCCTGGCATATATGTTTACCATTTAAACTTATGCTTATTATCTAAAGTGATTCATAGGATGAGGGCCGAGATCGAGACTCATTAGACAGTGAAATCTCTGTTTTGTAAAATGCGTAGAAAGACAACTAATCAGGTACCCTTTTATTTTTTTCATTCGCAATTTGGCTGGTGAACACACTCAGTAAAACACACTTAAGCTGCTTTATATCAACAGACACGGCGCAACAGCATCTTCTCAATAATGTTGTATTCAGAGAGAACCGTGGGCTGCCACTGTAATCTTTACCTAGTCTCTGCAGCCCAGTAACCCCCGAGTCATCTGTCTTCCGGCTGCTTTAGGTTAACAACCTTCCTCCCACTTTGAAATTGTTTTGCAATGAAGGTACAATGTCTTCACTCTCACTAACAAAGAATCCCTTTTGCATCTCTCCCCACTCCGCTCCCCCATGGAGCTTTGCCTATGGCAGATGCTCAGTAAGTAACAGTTAAATTAAACTTAAAAAAATGAAGAAGGCCCAATCCTGTCCTAAAAGAGATTTCAATCTGACACATAAATAGGTCAGAAAAAAGCTATTGAGTTGGTTTACAGACAGCCTTGACAGTGACCTAAACAGTTTGTTTAAAAAGCAGTGAACTATTTCATTGATCTCACCCCCCCACCCCCAGAGTGCAATTTCCGCGTGGCTTACGGCTGGAAACAGGAATGGAGTTCTCAATTATAAGTTCCAGGTTCTGAGAGTGCAGCTTTTGATGGGAAAACATTGTTGTATAAAGGAATTGATGCAGAGAACAACAATTAGGATAATAATTAAAACTCACTGCAGGCTCACTGTGTGCCAAGCATGGTATAGACCACTTTCTATATATTATTTCATTTAATCTGCACAACAGAGAAAAATGAGTATTAGTATCTGGAGTTTATAGTTTAGGAAACTGAAAGTTAGAGAAAATTTAAATAATAACCCCACGTCCCCTTTCCTTTACCCTATCCACCAGCACCACTAAAAAAAATTAGAGGTTAGAATGAGGTTGACATCCCTTGTTTTAGACCGCTGGGCATTCCACGGCACCCACTCAATGTGGTTCTGGAGGGATTTCACTGACAAGAACCCCCCTTCCTGACAGCGCGAGTGGCCCATCAGATTCACTCTCCTGGATCCTCCAACCTATGCCAAGTCATATGGGCAAGAGTGATGGGAGCGAAGCACCTGAAAGCAACATCTTAGAGAGAGTTCTGTGCTCTCAAGTTCATACAACCTCCCTGACTCCTTGAAGCCGGGTGGGGCAGCTCCTTACTAATTCCTTCAGTTTTGTTTGACACCTAGTATCCTTCAACAAATATTTCTCTGTTTTACCAGACTAGATTTCTGTTGCGTACAAGCAAACCACCACAACTGATAACTTAGTACCAAAGAGCATGATGAAAGCAGCATGGTTACCACCCTGAGAGGAGCACTAGGAAGTGAGATACTCTTCTGTAACAGGGGAGGGCTGGGAATCAGCCCATTCAAGCACTGATGAACCTGATCAAAGCAGGGCCTGTGGTCGCCGGGACAGCACCCCAACAGCAGGTGAACCCCCAGGAACTGGGCAGTCGCTGCCCAGGGGAGGAATGCCAAGACCACAGGCCTGAGGGTTGCTTCTGAACGCACAGGATGAATTAAAGCTACAAAATACACACTCAAACCTTGGAATTCCCACCACTAGGCATGGCAGAAAACACACGGCTTTTCAGTGAGTGCTGGAAGTGATTCTCAGAGTAGAGCTGATGGAAAAACCAAACCCCAAAGATTGATACCGTTGTTTGCTGAATCTGAATACCAGTTAAATCCACAACCTTGCTAAGTGTCTTGTTTGAACATTGGCACCCTTGATCAGGAAGGAGTGGAATTCTCCCAACTGGAACAGTGACATCTAGAGGGAATGGAGAACCTGGAAAAGCCCATTTAATTCTCACATGAAAACACATAGACCATATTTTACAGACAAGAAAATACGTTATAGAGAAGAAAAATGTACAGGTTTCACAGTAAAACTGACAGAGCCAGAATTCAAACCAAGATGCCTGACCCAAAGCCCGCGCTCGAAAGCAGGGTTCAGCAAAGTCTTCCTCTGAAGGGTTTGCAGGCTGTACGGCAGCATCTGCCCGAGGACTCAGCTCTGCCTATGTAGGTGAAAGCGACGCAGATAATACCTGAACCGGCCAGACTGTGAGCCAACAAGACTTTATTTACGGACACTGAAATTTGAATTTTACATAATTTTCACAGGTCACTAAATATTATTCTTCTTTTGATTTCTTAAAATAATTTTAAAATGTTAAAGCCATTCTTAGCTCGTGAGCCATACAAAAGCAAGCATGCCAACTCCTGCTCTGAACCATACCATGCTGTGTCAGCAGAACTGAAACCGATCTTTGAAAATGGGTCCATGATTGCTTGAAAACGTAGCCACGAAAGGCTCTTTCTGGGTAAATATAGCTTGTGTTTATTCTTTGGCTTCTGAGCACTAGGTCATCACGCTGCCAGTGATGGCAGAGCACATTTTGAAACTGTCCATGTAGGCCACATGTTTAGCTGTACAGAGTTCAGAGAGCCCGATACTCACTTCAAAAAAAATAAAAGATCACATTAGAAGATGTAACTTGAGTGTTTGGGAAACACACCCGTGCCAACGTGCGGCCAGCTGAAATGGAGCTCTCCGCCAAGGAACTAACATACAAAGAGCCAGGCACGTTTACTTTGCATCCTATAAACGATTTATGAGAGCTTTAACATGGCTACTGAGTATACTTTAGGCTTGTTAGACATCTTATTTTTTGACCAGAAAAAATTTGCACATTGAAGACCCTGATGTGTTAGCTTAGATTCCAGAATCAAGGGTTTGTATAAGCTCTTTGGAAGAAGTTTCTCTCAGACCACTCTGTGCCCCGCTGCCATTTTGACCAACGTGCATTTCTCCGTGGTCACTAAAATTCAGACATTAGTAACATCAAGAAAGACTCAGTATCTACCACGAATCCCATCCCTGCTTTCCAGAGAGATGGGGAAGGCAGGAACGGGTGGAGCTGGGCATCGGAGGCACTGTAGCCTTGGTCGCAGAGTAAGACACATTCATCCAAGTGCCACAGAACCTTATTACATCTTCACATAAGTGGCTGAGAGTGGCGAACTTCTTAGAAAGCCTGCACAACCCATCATGTTAAGGTTTATCACAGGATAGCAGGTGAAGAGGTTTGTGCCCCATCCCCAGGGAGAGGCCCTTGGCATTTAAGAGATGAAATGAAACTGTCTAGAGAGGTAAATTTGTCTTCACTCAATTCCACCCCATTTTTGTTTGATTTCCAAGATAGTCTGTTTGTAAAATAATTTTGAAGATGCATTCCTATTGTTTTCTATTTGCTAATGTATATGGGGAATAGTAGAAAAGAGCAAAAATGTATAGAATGAGGAAGAAGGGAGGTGGTTGGAAAATGCAGGGTTAACAGAAATTCTCGAGAGCAATTCTTTTCAAAAGGTTTGAATTTGTACCAGACATTGGGACCGATGCTTTAGAGACAGTAGAGTTTTAAAAGCTTTTATTTCCAAGAAATTGATCAAATGGAGGAAAGTAGAATAAAATACATTCAATACATGATGCTGCTTTAACTCACAGCTAGGAAGGAAATGCTCCTTTAGCACTGTAAGAAAAAAGACATGGCAAGCAGGAAGCTCGTTCTGTACTTTGGAAGTTCCAAGGTTGTTTTTGGTTGCTTGTTGCGTCTGAGATATTTACTTGAAGCCCAGAACAACTGGAGGGCCCCTCTGCCTCCTTCCTCCAGCCTCAGAATCTGAAGATCCACACCCCTGCCCCACCCCTTAAAGGGGAGGATAGAAAATCACTAGCAACTTCATCAAGAGCCAGACTCAAAAGGCAGGGAAGTTTGGGGGAAGCCAGCGGTGGCATCTACGGTCCTAGGGGCAACTGGGCCAGCTGTCTGTTTTTGTATAGCCCATGAGCTAAGAGAGGTTTTCACATTGTTGAATGATTGGGGAAAAAATAAAAAGAATAAAATTTAAATTTCAGTGTCCATAAATAAGGGTGACTGGAACACAGACGCACCCATCCATTTACATCTTGCCTTTGGCTGCTTTTGTGTTGAGTAATTCCACAGAGACTGTGTGACCCACAGAACCTAACATATTTGCTGTCTGACCCTGCACAGAAAAGGCTTGCCAGCCGCTGAGCAAGAGGGATAAAAACGCAAAGGGCTTTGGAGGAGAGGAAAGAGGGTGGGGGCCAGTCCCCGTGGCACTGTCACTTCCAACTGTGAGAATATGCACATCAGGCGTGGGGAGAGCCTAGAATGAAGGCCTCGTGCCCCCAAAGAGATCTAGACAAGATGGACAGACTAGGAAATCCACCCATGAATTTATCTATGGGTTGCATCATATTGTTTAAATCTAAATGGAAGGATGGACTGAATATTCTCTGGAATTCTACGGGTGCTAGAGCAGCTGACCGGAAGCCTACTTTGTTATAGACTAAGACCTCCTGAGAAAGGGCAAGTCTATGTGCGTGTTTAGGAGGAAGGGGTGGATGTGTAGAGAGACACATATTGCAAATACATTTTAAAAGGTCTCTAGTGGGGAGTGGGCCTGACGTGCAAGACTGAGGCTTCGCTCTTGACTCTGTACACTTCTGTGGTACTTAAGTATCATAATAAGCATCTTAGCAACTTAATAAAGCCATAAAAATAGAAGATAAAAAACAAAGGATGCCCCATTAAAGAATTATAACCATGAGTTTTGTGGGTTCGAAGATGATGGAAGTCACGTTTGACTATTGCAGCAAAGGGAAGGGAAAGAGACAAATCAGGAAATGCTTTAGGACGATGTGACATTCGCAATAAGCCTTTGCAGATCAATAAGATTTGACAGGGTGAAGAAGGCATCCTCTGGCCATGGTGAAGAAAGGGTCTGCCTAGATGGTCTTCAGGCTTATTGACTTTGGAAATATATTTGCAAAGCTGATTTCATTGTATGAACACAGACAAACTTCACAAAATAATCAGCTGTAAAGGAATGTTTAGTTACCAGCACAGATTGCAGCTTATGAGAAAAATAACAAAGGAAGAGCATTTCTATTACACAAATATAAATGCTGATGATATTGGACCATCCTGAAGAATTGCAGCCACGCTTGCATAATGCAGCAGAATAACCAAAAATGAATCAATCCAGCGACCTCAGTTTCCAAATTAATTAGCAGCTCTGCCTTTTCCGACACAAGTGAAGTTGAGCAAAGCCAGCTTCCAGGTTTAATGACGGTTATTTGCCTTCCTAGGTGCAGTGTACTATAGCATAGGGAAATATAGTCTGCTTGTGATTCTCACCTTCGTAATAAAATGTTGCTTCTTGGACCCCACTCCAAACCTGCCAAATCAGTATCTCTGCAGGCGGAGACTGAAAGTCTATCTTTTTGTCATGCTTCTAGGTGATAGTTACAGACGAAAGTTTGGGAGCCTCAATTCTGGACTGAGCCCAGCATAGTTTCATGGCATCTACTATTAATGATCCTGCTAAGGACAGGTTGGAGCATTTGGAGACATTGCTTCTAACTTGACCTTTCCAATCCAGTCACTTTAAATTAAGGGATTTAAGTTCACATTCTTTCTGGCTCATCTGTGCTCCATTAGGGAGCACATGGATTTAGAATCAATGTTTCTCTTCTTTTCCAAACCTTCCTCCTACAATTTTTGAGAGCTAAGTGGAATAATTCACATAAAGCCTTCAGAACAGGGCCTGATACCCAGGAGATGTCAATAAATGCTAGTTACCTCCCTTCGTTTGACTCATCTCTTAAATCTCTCAAGCAGTTTGCGGTAAGGAGTCCCAAAAGAAATGTGAGAAATGATCACAGGTCCTCAAAGTGCAGCTACAGAGACTCCAAAGGCTCCCAGCCTCGTGAGTAGTTTCCCACAAGGTCAGTGGCTGAAGACAACGCACTGCCAGCGGTAATGCCTTTGAGTAGCTCCTTGCCCATTGCCAGGGAGTCAGCCTTGAACTACTCTCTGGAGCAGTGGATCTTGACCTCTGCTCAACTGTGGAATGCTTGATTCTGATGGAATCTAGTGCTGAGGGCAGCACCCAAGCAATACCAAGTTACTGCAGTTGAAGCAGGGATGTGAGGGCTGGAACCCGCCCCTGTTAGCCCCTCCTTGGTCCTCTCAGGCCAGCTTCCCTACTAGGGGCCCAGAGTGAAAACTATCCTCAAGTCTCAGAGTCTCTCAGAGTCTGAGATGGGAGAAAGGTGGTGTGAATGTTATAAAAGTGTCAACAGGGGTCAGCCCCATTGTGTAGTGATTAAGTTCTGTATACTCCACATCAGCAGCCTGAGTTCACGGGTTCAGGTCCTGGGCACAGACCTACACCACTCGTCAGCCATGCTGTGTCAGTGACCCACATACAAAATAGAGGAAGACTGGCACAGATGTTAGCACAGGGCTAATCTTCCCAGCAAAAAAAATAAAATGTCAAGAAAAGATTCTTGATCACTGAAAAGAGAACAAAGCCCCAAAATGAAGGCAAAACAACTTTGAAACATTGCTTTCATTATCAAACGATATTTAAAATAAAACTAAACTACCCATAATAGTGACAGCTTTGAGAAAAGTTCCTGCTAATTCCACTGCCGTAACACAACTGCCATTAACTACTTGGGACATTGGGAAGGCTGGTAAATGGAAAGAGAACAGGTGTAGAATCATACAAAATTGAATAAAGGTCCTGAGCATAATAACGTATCAAAGTGACACTAAAGGAAGAAAGAGGATTGTCTTAGAGATGCTTCATTGTATAATGTGAAGAACCTGGGGCTCCCTCCCAAACCATGGGACCTGAGGGTCTGACACTTCCCCTTCAGGTGCGTCCAGGGCTCTGGGGGAAAGGCAGAGGGGTATGAAAGCTAAAGGATGGAGAGAGGGAGAAGTGGCAGAGACACAGAGATCCCAGAGAAAGGAGGGAACTTCAGGATGCCCATCAGGGGGGCACTCTGCATGGTCACCAGCCTGAGCTTGGTGCCTATTCGTCATTAGCTAATTGCAAGACTTGCCTTGCGGTGAAGACCCGCACTTTTATGCCCTCCCATACTTCCAGCACACGACTAAGAAGCTACATAAGCAGCTTCACTACACTGTAGTGGCCCCTGAGTGCCTTTGGCATAAAGACCAAATTGTTGAAGGTGGCCGACGAGGCTCCTATTGACCTCTCCAGATGTGTCCCTCACCTCCACCCCTCTGCTACCACCACCTCTCCCCTTCAGCACCCACAACCACACCCTTTGCTCCAGTCATATTTCTTTCCCGTCTTCAACTTGTTCAAGTACTAACTGAGCACCTATTGTGTCATGCTAAATATACTACACGCTAAATACCGAAGAGTCACCAAATGTCCAGCATGGAACAGGCCCCTCTGTCTCCCTTCACTCGTGAGTCACACTCGTCACCCTGGCGGGCCATTTCTTTCCCCTCTTCTGACTGGCTCCGCTCTTCCTTTGGGTGGGAGCTCAGCAGGCCTTCCTTCCCCACCCTACCCCCAGACCAAGTTAGCCCTTCCTGCCTGTGTTCCCACAGCACACACTCCCCTCTCCCTGTCTTTGCCACTCTCCGTGTTAGTGCCGGCCTACCTGCCCGTCTTCTTGGCGAGAATAGTGCCAATGGGAGAACAGCAGTGAGTGTGTGGTCCAGCCTCTGTCAGGGGTGTTACCTGAGGGAATTAAGCCCTACAAAGGAAAATGGGCAACTATTTTCTCAATCCTCCCACGGAGGGCACGTAGGATAAAAGAGAAGTTAATTCCTGACCTGCTATGGATGGCTTCGGCATTCGGGTTCAGTTCTCTCAGGGAACCCCTTGGAAAGGGCCAGCTATCCTCCTAACACAGAGTTTGGCACAGCATCTCTCAGTAAATGCATGCTTAATTCAACTAAGTAAGTAAAGTCTCCAGGTTTGAGGGCAAGGAGAAGGATTCACCGTGTCCTCAGTAACATTTAAATAAGATCGGTATCAACATCACTTGTCCAGCTCATGGGACTGAAATTTGCAGGAGAACCAGAGCTGGCTTCAAGATGCTAGACAGGCTAAGTCGTCTGTGATTCTTGCAGCTCCAAAGGTGTATTGTTCCCGTAGGTCCCCAGACGTAAAACGACTTCTCACCTTGCCGTCCTTCACTGTCAGCATTTGCTCTCTGGGCGCCTTTATTACTTTCCCCTGCAGATGCCTCTGTTTCTAATTAGAGCCAGGGCCTGACCCCTGAGAGCTGATAACAATTTTGCCCCTAGACACACCTTATTGGCTAACTGGCAGAGGCAGGTTAATGGTGTCTGCACGGAAGGTCTATTATTAGAAGTGAGTCTGGGGAGCAAACTCCCGGTGACTCGGATCCTCGGAATGCTGACTCCCGGGGTCAGTAATTGGCACCGCAGAATTCCCCAGAGCAGCAGGCCTGGGCCTGCCTGCAGACCTCTGTGAAGTGCAGCTCCCAGGTCAGGGAAATAATTGCTTCATTTGAAGGGGTGGAAAGAGACGAGGGCAGAAGAAACGACCTTCATTATTCCTCCAGTTTATCAATGCACCATGTTCTCAATATCCCAGTCTAATTAAAATGACACAGGCTGCTTGAGAAACTCAATCATTTCCACGGTGATTCTTGTCAGTTCACTCCTCCCGCCAGCTCAGAGATGCCTGATAGCAGATAAGCCCAGGGTCTGGGACTCCTTTGCTTAGTCATTAATTCAGCAACCAGGGTGCCACGATGCTCATTAACATTCTTTACCTCTGTTCTGTTAAAATCCTTCATTAACAGAGAGGATATGTTAATGCCAGTGCTTTGCAACTTTCCAAAGAGAAATGCCATGTAATCAACTTGAACTCTTGACCACAACTCCTGACACAAATCTCCTTCTTCTCAACCCTCGGGGCTAACTCTGGGCTCAGTTTACATTCCAGACACACTGGCCGTGATAATCTGGGTGCGTGGGATCGGTTCTCTGGGAAGTGGCTGTACACTGAATCATGCAGAGGAGCCCGCAGAAGCCCGGCCATCACATTGTGACCCTGGTCATCTGGAAAAGTTCCAGTCAAGATCCTGAGATCTACTTTTTACGTTCATGAAAAAGGCAAGAGAGACAAAGAGGAAAAGAGGATGTTGCTCTTCTTTTGACTAAATCTGCATAACTCCTGTGGGCAAAACTTAATTCAGCCTCTCAATTAAACAGAAAAAGAAAAAATGAGCACAAAATGATGTGAAAAGAATAAGGCCAAATTCATGCTCTAGGCAGGAAAGGAGTATGGGGAAAATTTTCAAACAAAACAAAAACACAAGGCCAGCCCCAGTGGCCTAGTGGTTAAGTTTGGGGCCCTCCGCTTTGGCCACCCAGGTTCAGTTCCTGGGCACACTTACACTACCGATCTGTTAGTGGCTATGATGTGGTGGTGGCCCACATACAAAAAGAGGAAGATTGACAGCAGATATCAGCTTAGGGTGAATCTTCCTCATCAAAGAAATAAAACATAGATTCACCCCACCATTACAGCATCAGTACCAAGTTCCCAGGCCATGTGAGGCATACACATACAGGGAGATTCTGTTGTGTACCCAGTCCTGCCAGTCATCCATCACAGGGGACCCTGTAGACGCAAGGGGACAACCACTGGCCTGGTTACCTTGGGGACCTGAGGCATGGGTCTCTAATCCCCATGGCCTTGGGCCTTTGGGGTCTGGCCCTTCAATACCCACACAAGCCACCACGTCTGACTTGGCACTTTGCTCAGGACTCTTCCAATTTCACTTCCCAGGATGTCACTCTCAGAGCCAGAGCCCAGTGCCACCTGGGACTCAGGGTCCTGCCAGTATCTGACCCAGAATCTGCCAGCACAGCCACTGAAATGGCCCTTTTGACCTGCCTTCTTGGTGAATCGTTAGCCCTGGCTGGGGCTTACGATCTTGGTGGCTTTTCTTGGCAGTCAGCATGCTTAAGTGCTGGGGAATCACTTAAAGACAATGTGAAAGGTAGGAAGGTACATACAAACCAACTTCATGCAAAGTAAGAAAACATTTTAAAAGAAATTACCATTCTGCTCCCTGTAGCTAAGACTTCAACATTGTAAACGTTATTAAAATAATTTTAAAGATCATTTCAAGTTTTGCTCTTCTGTTAATCTTAATTGCAAGGCAGATGCAAGTGTTCCTTTGCTTCTCAGGGCACAGCAGAAAAGCATTAGAAAGGAATATATCAAAGTTCAGAGTCTGGAATTTTAAAAATGAGATTCAGATGTGTCTATAAATCTGACAGAAAGATGCAAGGAGAACCCTCAAGCCGATGTGGGCAAAACATGCCTGGAATTTGGTCTGTGACCTCACCTGGCCATTGGCTTCATTAAATCTGCTGCTTTGGGGCACACACGGGTCTGGGGTCAGCTGGGATGTTTTCATCCGCTTACACCGTGCAATATTGTCTGCTTGCCTGAGGGGCTGCCCAGTGTTCTGCCTCCTGCTCAAGTGTCATGACTCAGCCAAATTCAAGAGGCAGGAAACTGAGCTGGATGGATCACTGGTTTGATCTCAAGTGACAAATCCCTTGTTGTGACTTCTCTCAGAAGCAGGAGACTGTTGGGGAGTGGGGGAGACGGGAAGGAGGCAGAATCAGAAAAAGGACAGGAGCTGAGTATTCACCAAGATGGCCTCCTGCTCCCGCATGCCACCTGCACATCGACACAAGCGTGCTGCTCCAGATGCTACCTGCACGTCTGCATATCTATCCAGAGAGAATGCTAAAAAGCACCCAGGAGTGAAGCACAGGGAGGTGCCATGGCAGCAATAGCAGAGATTCTGGAGCCAGGTAATTCTAGGTTCCATGCCTGGGTGGGCCCCTCACTCCCTAGGTTAGGCAAACGACTTGCCTTTCTCTGCCTTGGTTTTCACATCTGGGAAGCGGGGGTAATAATACTCATGTGTCATAATTACCAAGAGGAGTGAATACAATTACATATGCAAAGTGCCTAGCACAGACCATGGATCCTTTATTGATATATATCAGATCCTTTTACTTTCCTTTTCCATATTATCTACTACAGAATTGTCGCCTTAGTGGGGTAAGTAAAAGGGAGACCTAGGGGACGTGATTGTGTTCTCTTAGCAATGGGGATAACATAGACAAGATAAAAGATGATGAAATCGAGGCTCTTTAGCCTGAGAATCACTGGCAACAAGAAGAGAGATTTATGGTGAGAAAGGAGACTCATGCGGCACTGGCGCTGTTACTTCAAGAATCATTAAACACTTTTCACAACCCAATCACCCAATGGAGTGCCTGAGATTACCACAATCTGTTTGATTCATTTTCCGAAAAGCCTGACTAATCATGGAAGTACCTTATGGGAAGGACCTTATGGATGACCTTGTTTACTTGGTGAATTGCTTAATAGTCCAGCTCACCAGCTTATCCTGCTTGGGTCCTAGGAGTCCCCTTTTCTGTCTCCTAGCTTGCCACCATATCACAAAGTCTAGCTCTCCTACCTTCTTTCTAGAGTGCAGACTTCTGCCATGAGGTCCTTGAGAGAGAGGCAGAAAGAAAGACAGAGAGAGAGAGAGAGAGAGAGTGCTCATGCATGGGGAAGTGCGTGCTCCTCTGGCCCAGCTCTCCATCTCATGACAAAGAGCACTTTCTCTCCAGGAGGATTGAGGGTCTCCACTCCCTTACAGCTCCCTCAAGGCCCAAGGACAGCTAGTGATAGCTAATAATACTGGTCCAACTTCAGTATGTTGGGTAAAGGCCATTTTTACATACGCCCAAGTGTAGACCAGTTTGCGTTATAGAGCCTCTCCTGTGCAAAGTGAAGGACACACTCCATAACTCCATAAACTTCCCAATGTCTTCACCATTTCAGGTCTGAGTCTCTGGAACACAATCACTACACAAAGAACACACACAATTTCACAAAAACAGACAACAGTTTGCAGCATGCACACAAGCACACATTCTCCCAAAGAAACCTACTAAAACTTGCAATGCATTTTTCCAAAAATAAAACAAACCAATAAAAATAGAACCTCCTTCTGGTTACTGCCCAGTTTGTCCCAACAGTGGTTGGGTGGGTACTTGCTTATTCATTCATCCAACAAATAGCCATGTGTGACAGGCTCTGCTAGGAACCAGGGACACTACCTGTCCTCATGGAGTTTAAAATTACTAGCCCATTGTGATCCTTTCCCAGAATTAAATACATGCATACACATATATACATTTGAATTACAAAAATGCAAGCTTGTCTCAAAGGCTTGAATTCAAGTCTGCCCCTCTGGTAAAATAGAACATTTGTAACCTTTGAAGTAATTATTTTTCCATTTCTGCCCATGTAGGCTTAAAAAAACATGAGGAACTACATACTATGTACATATTACCTTAACCAACACTTGCCAATTCTTACAACACGGCTTCCTCTTCTACAAACTCAGAGACCACCCATTTAATGATCCATTGCATTCTTAGCCAGGATTTGCTTTGGCACGATCTACGTTTTTATTTGAAAATGAAAACGTTCGCCGTTTCTAATTTTCCAGCACATCTCCTAGTCTTCACAGAATACGTCTGCAATTGTGCATTAAAATGTTCACAGGAGCAATTATCATTTCTAGCGTGACGTTTTCTGGCATCCCAGGTTTACAGTCCTCCTTTACCAGTGAATGTCCCTAAGGATGTAGGTGCTAACATTTTGTTGAGCCGTTATTTAGTGACAGTCACTGCACTGAGATTGTCACACTCACTGTCCTTCTTCACATCCCACAGCAGCCCTGGGAAGCAATTTCTTCACAGGTGAAGATGCTGAGGCTCACGGAGGAACTCTCCACCCAGCTAGTCAGTAGCAGAGCCCAAAGCTGGCCTCAGGACGGCAACGTGAGAGCTGAACCCAGCAGAGAGCCTCTACGTGACTGACGGGCGGGAGCAAAGCGGGAGAACTGACTCTATTTTGAAGTTCGTGCCTCCCCTTGACACCCCTCACATCCAGCCGAGTGTGTGACACTGATTTCCTCAGCCAAGTATTGTTCAAACAGTGACTTCTCATGTTCCATTGACTGAAATGAAATTGGCAGTTGGGTTGTTTTCCTTTCCTTTTATTTCGGTTACGTAAAAAATAGAAGGCCTTTTCCTCGCAGCACTCCATCAGTTTAGAGGACATGGGCAGTGGTGGGGGGCACGGGTCTGGATAGCCCTCTTCAACATGGCTCCCTTAAACTACTTTATTTCCCATTTGAAGGAGAAAAGTGAAGGGGAAAAAAATCCTTCACTGAATCTAATGTTGTCCTTCTTTGTAAGCTTGATAAATGGGGCCAAATCACACTCAGAGACTTAGGGAGTAGAAACCCAAAAGGGAAGTTTCTAGAAGTGCCTTCCCACCCCATGTTGCGTCCTATGCTCTGGAGACACTGTATTTCATCCAAGAACTGCCACCTCCTCTAAGAGGCCACCCCTGGCTGCTATTTCCCACAGATGGACTTTGTCTCCTTTATGGGACCCCGAATGCCATATGTCAGGGAGCCAGATCAAAGTTCAGCAAAATCCACAAATGGGGGCCAGCCTAGAGGCATAGTGGTTAAGTTTGTGCACTCTGCTTTGGGCCCAGGCGGTCACAGTTTCAGATCCTGGGTGCACACCTAGCAGTATTTGTCAAGCCATACTGTGGCGGTGGCCCATATAAAATAGAGGAAGATTGGCAAGAGATGTTAGCTCAGGGCCCATCTTCCTCAAAAACAAACCCCACAAATGGATTTACACTCTTCAGGTGTAAATCATCTCCCCTCCACCCGTGTTTCATGGGCAGGCCTTTGGACTGCACTCATGTCTAGATTTTGAGAAGTCTTTTCAAGATTTGTCAAGATTATTCCCGGGTTTCCTTTCAGATAAATGCTCCAGTGGACTCCTCCCTGTCTGAGGTGTCTCAACTAAAAGTGTATTTATTTCTGTGGGAATGTTACAACAGGGGTGGGGGAGATTCCTTCTGCCCACAGCTGTCTCTAATCTCAGAAGTTCAAGTTTCCAAAGCTGATAGGTCATCATTCAAGTTGGTGGATCCAACAGGAGGACATAAGCTCTCTCATGATCACTGGGATTTGGTACCATCACAAACAACCTTTCAGACAAAAATAAACTGTGACAGAATCTTCCAGTGTGTTAAAAAAAAAAAATGGTGCTTATATCCTGTTCTTCCTACCACAGTTCAGGAGAAGAACCTGGAAGCTTCCTTGCCTGAAACGGGTCTCATAGAGACCCTTTAAGCAAAGTCATCTAGTTCACACTCAAGATGAATTCTGCGAAGACCTTGTATCCTAGGTTGAGTATCATAGTATAAATTATTTGGAAATCACAACTAATTAAAGATGCATAACATTATCCTGTTGACTGGCAGAAGATAGTGACAGAATATCTATTCTAGTCCTTATTTCTGGAAATACAAATCCTTTTAGAAATACGAATTTTTTCTCAAACTTTTTTTCTGTCCCAAAACACCTGAGGGCTGAGGCACACTCTCTCAGTCACAGCGGCGGACTCTGGGTGTGGTTTGGGGTTGAGGGGGAAGTGGGTGTCCCATAAAGGGGTGACAGGCTCTGCAACAGCACAATCTGTCTGAGAGAGAACATACTTTAAAAAGCCCCAAGGATGATGAGAATGTGCCTACTCACCCTTCCCAGCAATTCTCTCCTGCTATCTTTATATAAAAATAAAAAGTGAAACTATTCACTCCCCCCAAAACAAGCAAACACCAAAAGGCTACTGAGGCATCTACAACTTAGAAAAGATGCTTGAAATAATCATGCATCCAACCATGCCGCCTTTACTGTGAAGGGCGGCAAAAACTCCCTTGCATTACTCCATGAAAGAATGTAACATCACTGATACATCCTGCACCTTTGGGCAATAATTATCATGGTCCTATGTGTGCTACCAAACTTAAAAATAAATTTACTATTTTTCTTTTAGTAATTACAGTTTATACTTATAAAACTAGCTTGGCAGCCTTTACTAAGAATATATACATTTTTTTCTTCTTTTCACTAGCACTTTTTTCCCCTTACATGCATTCTCAATCATTTAACCAAATTTGCGTGTAAAACTGTTAGACAAGGCAGAGTGAAATATTTTATTCACACTGCTTTCTTAGAATATCCCCAAACACAGTGAACATAAGTGGCTTAGATTTTTAAAAAATACTCTAGAATCTGAACATAAAATAAATCATCCAATTGCTTCATGACTTTCATTTCAAGAACTCACCAATAGATTTATTCTGCCCCCACCCTCCCTTCACCTTTGTGTGGGAAAAATAAAAGCAAATCATTTTTGTTTGAAATAAAATCCTAATGTTCATTGCATTCAGGGCTGCTAAGAGTACAACACAGTCAACAGAACCCCCTGGGGTGTAAACTATTGAATTTAAGTTAGTAAGTAATCAAGTTTGCAAAGTTTTCCCAAATTAGAAGCTTGACTTAGATCTTTCATTTCTGAAGAGCCTTACTTCCCGTCTTCATCTTAGTTCTTAAGCCACCAGCAGAAGAGAAGTTGCAGGAGTCCGTTCTAGGCCAAACAGCACAGTTTAGGGCTTCTCTCATTGCCTGTGCTTGAAACCGCACAACAAGGAAGAAAGCATGGGATCCACTCATGTGTTCATCATTGAGAAGAAAACTGATTCCATATGTCCACACACACACCCCCCTCATTTTGTGTCTGGCCTTCAGACAAGCATCATTACGTAGTGATGTCAAGGAAACGGAAAGAGAAACCGCAATCTGTTTTTACTTAAACCTACTTACAGGAGAACATACATTCAGATGAAATATTCAAAAGGTGTTTTAACTTTATTCCAAGTGGCCAGCAGGAGAACTTGCTTGAAATGAGCAGATTTTCTACCTTTTTAAAGAATATGAACTATTAATATTTTTGATTAAAGTCACACATCCCTTAACGACAGGGATATGTTCTGAGAAATGCGTCATTAGATGATTTCGTCCTTGTGCGAACATCATAGAGTGCCCTTACACAAACCTAGATGGTATGGTCTACTACGCACTGAGGCTGTATGGTAAAATCCTACGGGACCATTGCATATGCAGTCCATCATTGACTGAAACATCATTATACGGCACATGACTGTATAGGATTTGTTTTAATCAACTGTTCAAATAAGTCTCCAAGGAGTTTTCTCCAGGTTTAAAAAAATTCATGTGTCCAAGAAAGGTAAAAGGGTCAAGTTAAAATCACTATTAATATTCAGGAATGAGAGGAAGTGGGAAGGGTTGGGGGACTGAAAATGCTATTAGAATAGAAAGGGATAGGGATCCTGATCTAAGTACTGGAAGCCCAAGAGCAATTTGGGATAAGGCTTCTCAAACACACACGCGCACACACACACACATGCACACACACACACGCACACACGCACGAACACCCTTGCTTCAGCAAAACGGCCACTGGATTTCTCCCTGGCATTCTCATTCCCACAGCTCTCAGGATGGACCAAGTTACATGACTTAATCAATTTCATCTACTGCAAGCGTATTTATCTAATTTGCACAACAAATTCACAAAGATTTTTCCGATTTTCCCATGAAATTTATGGGTCAGTAACCCTACAATGGGTTCAACCGCCCAGTGCCTGGGCCCATGGCATCTTGGAGGGCCCTTAGAGCCGCCATCTTCAGTCCATCCCAAAGTACCCCAGCTGTGCCATCAACAAACATGTGTTCCCTCAGCGTCAGCAGTGAATTATTGGGGAGAGTGGGGGATGCCCCACTGCTCAGTGTCACTGCACAGTAGTCCTAAATTTAGGTCTCCAGGCTGTCACTTTTCCCAAGTTTCCTTATGGCCCGATGACAGAGAGAAGCACACAATGTCAAGAAGAGCCAGGCTGCACACACACTGAAGCTACTCTCACATCCCAAACGGCCTGTGGCAGAGTCAGCAACAGGCCAAAACATGCGCAAGAGTAAAGATGTTTTCCTTTCCCATATTTCCCTCTTCTGCTTGTGAAGTTGGGAGCACGGCTGCTGGCTTGGTGGGAAGAGACAGCAGTTGTCCTGACCACCTGTGTCCTAAATCTGCTCCCCTAGTGATGACCCCATCACATCTCCATGGATGCAGTTTCCCATCTCTCAAAGTTCTCTGTTCCAGTGGATCTTGGGTGGAGGAAGGCCGGAACCAGGAACAGCCTCTGACGTCAGGAATGCAACATTCTCTTTCAAACTGTTTCCAGAACAAGGGAGCAATGCCAGCTATTAATCTGAGCACATGGATCCCACAATTCTCTTCAAAAAGACAAAATAGCAATTTTCAGTCCTGCAAGAATGCATGACTAAAGTTAAATTGATTAATGAAAATGCATTCCTCTTATACACAGAATAAAATAAACATCATTTTTAAAGAAGTAAACTGAGTTACCTGGGAGCAGCTTATTTTCTGCCACCTGTATGAGAAAATTGCCATGGATTCGCATTATAAAATTAGTATGAGTTAGTTAATTAACATATCATTGCTAATAATTTCAATCATGTTTAAAGGCTCTTCAAAGTCACAATATTGTTTCTCATGATTCATCTCACTACTGGTCCCCACCTACAGCCTTACTAAATATTAAACACTGAGATGGCAAAGGCACAAGCAGAGCACCCTAATTAGGAGCCACAAAATAAATGTGCCATGGGGCCATACAAGCATTTTGATTCTTTTTATATGTAAATATAATTTAATTTTGGATGTCTGGTTTTAATTGTGTGTTTCCCCTAACAAAACTTTAATTAATTAATATGATACTGACAAACCTTTTTCTTCTCAGCTCTGGACTGATTTGATAAACTGAAGGAGGAGCCGAGGTGCAAATCCCTGGGTCTAAGTTGGGAGGAAGTGTGGCAAAGGCATTAAGGGGCAGCTTGGGTGGAACATCAACAGTTGTGTGAGGTTAGACCAGTTACCAAACTTCTCTGACTCAGTTTCCTAATCTATAAAGTAGGACTCATAATAGGGTCTCTCTCATAGAACTTTTGTGAGGACTTAACAAATTAACATGTGTAAAGTTCTTAGAACAGGAAACACATAGAAGCACAAGGTAAATATTAGTTGCTTTTGTAATTTAATGGAATTTTCAACCACTCACTGGACTTTTCCATTTGTACCTCAAAATCAACACGTCTAAAAAGGTATTGCTCTTCTTCTCTTCAGAGTAGCTCCCTATTCCAACTTCCTTGGAAATAGAAGCCCAGGACAGTGGTACCGCTATTTGATAACCACAGAAGTGTATATCACCAACGTATTTGACTCATCCTCTCCCGCCTCTCCTGCCATCCAACCTGTCACCAATGTCTCTTGATTCTCCCTTCAAAACCCTTGTCACTTCCTCTTCATTCCAGCTATGATCCTGTGATATAATAAGAAATATATATTTGGTCTTTTTCCCTGGTTTCTAGCACAGAGCCCTTAAAACCTTTGGAATTTCCTGACAGGGGTGAGAGGAGGGTGTTTTGCTGTTCATAATTAACCCCTTTCAACCATACCTTTGTTTATGCTAAACTCACTCTGGGAGGATGGGGGCCACTTGTCAGAGAGACCAATCATGTGATTAAAGGGTTGGAACTTTCAGCCCCACCACCCCCAAACTTTGAGAGGGGAAAAGGGCTGGGGATTGAGTCCCCGATGGCCAGTGATTTAATCAATCATGCCTACATAATGGATGCTCCAGAAAAGCCCTAAACAAAGGGCTTCAGAGAGCTTCCAGGTGGTGGACACATCCCCGAGCTGGGACGGTGACTCGTCCCTGGGATACAAGCTCCTTCTTTAGGGATGCTTCCAGACCTCACCCTATGCACCTTTTCATGTGGCTATTCATTTGTATCTTTTATAATATTCTTTATAATAAACTGGTAATAGCAAGTAACGGGTTTTCCTGAGTTCTGTGAGCTGTTATAGCCAATTATTCAACCTAAGGAGGGAGTCATAGGAACTCGGATTTGCTGCCAAGTCAGATAGAAGTGCAAGTAACCTGGGGACCCACTGCTTGTGATTGTGTAACCTCAGGACCAGGAACAGAATTTGCCACCCCGAAATATGCCTCTTGGCAGAAGGGCTATTTTGAACTGATGATTATTAAGAAACAGCAGACACAAGAAAAGCTCTGAAAACCTAGTAGTTACCCTTTTGTAAGGGAAATTTACATTTATAAGAGAAATCTCCACTTGTAGGGGTGCCTCCCTCTCTGTACTGAGGAAGAGGAGATGACTCTAAATCTCCAGAAACTCTTATCCATGGAGAAGGCAAAGACCAAAATCTACATAACAACTTCACCCTTGCTCACTGTGCTTTGTCTGGCAACCTCCCGTAACTGACCCCATCTTGACAACAGAATGTTAAAGCTACTTGTCAGGGGTGGTGAGCCAGCCAGGAGCACACACAGAAGAAAAAATCTTGACCTGCCAATTGAAACTCATCCGGCCAGTGCTTCTGCAGACCAGCCAGCCCTCTCTGATCCCTTAAACTTTACCCCACACCTTGGACAGGGAGCTAGATTTGAGAGCTCAGCCTCCTGTCTCCTTGCCAGCTGACCTCGCAATAAAGCCTTTCTTCCCTCAAAAGCTGGTGTGCCACAGTGTCGGCTCCTGTGGGCATCAGGTGGCGAGCACTTGCTCAGTAACAACTGGGGACAGTCTTGTATGACTGAGCCCATGACATGTGGGATCTGCACCAACCCCAGGTAGTTAGAGTCAGAGTTGAATTAAATTGTAGGACACCCAGTTGGTTTCCACAGAGAACTGGAGAGTTGCTTGGCGTGGAAAACCCCCATGTGGTGTCAGAAGTGTTGTGAGCAGAGAAATAGTTTTCCTTTACAGCCTCCACATTCCAGGGGAGACTCTCGTTACTTCAAACCTCAGTGTCACCACAACCTTCTGGTTAGCAATCCCTCCCACCCCTGCCGCCCCACTGCCCTGCCCAGCAACACCGTCTTCCAGTTTGTGAAAATGGCACTGTCAGCTGCATCTTCTTGAAAGGCTGCTGCCCTTGTGCCACTTTCCATCTTGAGCCCTTAGCCTGGCAGGACCCTTCTCAATCTGTCCACAAACTACCTTCCAACCTGAGCTCTCATCACTCCTCTGAGTCAGTCTACTCCAAGGGGCTTCTCATGGACACTGTGCTGTATGGCGCTTCAGCCACAAGAAGCAGAGCATCACTTAAGGCTGCCTCCATTAGTGGTGGCCCGTGCATGGGGATACAGAGGCCAGGACATCGTCTCAGCAGCCATGCGGCTTTGCCTCACATATGGAGCTGCCAGGGAAAATACAACATTGGGGACCTACTTATCCAAAAAGTCATTTGTTGCTTATCTGAAATTCAAATTTAACCAGGAGTTTGGTTTTAATCTGTTTTGCTGTTGTCGTTGCTTTGTTTTTTTTTTTGTTTGCTAAATCTGGCAACCTTACCTCACAACGAGGAGGACATCAAGGGTCTTCAGTTTACAATGGCAGCTGTAATGTCCCAAAAAAAGAGACCTCACCGTCCAGCGTCTCCAAGGGCTGGTGGGTAACGTGCACGTGCAGCAGGGCCTGTGTCGGATAATATATGGCGACTGACACTGGTTTCCACTGTTGGGAGAACACCCCAGGGAGTGGTGGAAACTGTTCCAAACCGGTGTGCCCTGCTCGTACTCCGTCTAGTACAAGTAGCTGCCACTCATCTCCATCCATTGCAGCCATCAGGAATGTGGCAGAAGTATTCAACAAATTCCCAAATGCTTGAGAGCTTTCTATTTGAAAACTTTTTATATTTTAATGTTCACAACTAACTTAATAATGAAATATTGTTCTGGCAACCCTGTGTGGACATTCAGAACAACAGTTGTGCCAGCCACGCCACTGGCCTGCAGGTCACTATCTGCTGCCTCTGCTCTACAGAAACTCTGGAGGTCAGTCCTCAACCAGAAAGAGGCATCCTGTGTGGTCTGCCATTACAGCGGCCCAGCTGCAATTCTGCTCTTGACCAGTGGACTATCTTGATATGTCTTGATTTGAGCTCTCTGAAAGAGAGCATCTGATTGAGTTGGCCAGTCACCTTGCAGCCTACAACACTCTTCTTGGTCAGTGGCTAGGCTAGAGAAGGGTGCTCTCTAATCCAGTCAGTTGTACCCTAAGAGGAGCATTACAAAGTCCAGACCCCTCACATCTCTCTCACTCTGTGAACTGGCCTTCTTTCAGTTCCTTTTTCCACTCTCTTCTGTCCCACCTGAGAGTTCTTGTACATGTCTTCCCTGTGGTCATGGCTCTTCTCCCTTGTCACTAAATTAATACTTCCACAAAGTTCCTATCTCTGCTTAAGTGCCACTTCCTCGGAGAATCCTTCCCTGGTCTCTCTGAATACGTCAAGGACCACCACTATACGATCCGACACCACCCTATACCTAACGATGGTATTCAAAACACTTACCAGGACTGTGTAGACCAACAGAATGTGGGCCTAGTTAGAATGGACTCTGGGACAAGATCCTGGAGGCTTCCTGCTCTGCCAAGAATTGACTGTTTAGTGCTAACTTGCCAGGGGAGCAACCCCAGGGGAGCTGGAGACAGGACTTGAGGGGCCCAAGCCATAGGGGAAGGGGCTCAAAGCAGGAGCTATACTGGTGTGCTAATTATCTACTGCTGTGTAACAAACCTCCTCAAAACTTAAGACCTTAAAACAGCAGTTTGTTCTTTCTCATCATTTTGTAGTCTGGGCTGTTCCATCTGGGTGGCTTCTCTGCTCTGTGTGGTGTCTACTGGGGCAGCAGTGTCCCAGGTAACCTTCAAACAAATGTCTAGCATCTTAGTTGGGATGGCTAGGGAGCCAGGACCTGGCTGAACACCACTCTCTCCATGTGGCCCCTCTCCATGACTAGCTGGGTTTCCTCACAACACTGTGGTCTCAGAATATTGGGCTTTTTCTGTGCAGGATGGCTTCCAAAAGGTAGAAGCAGAAGCCATCAGTGCTCTTAAGGCCTTGGCTCAGAAGTCTCCCAACATCCCTGCAGAGCTTCCTCCTGGTCAAAGCAAGGCCCAAGGCCAGCCCAATCCAAGGAAGGGGAAAGACTTCACCTCTTGATGGGTGGAACAGCATCTGTGTACACAGAGGGAAGGAAAGGATGGTGGACATCTGAGGAAAATATCTTCCACAATCACTGTGGACACATGTAAGTATCTTAACACGGCCCAGCAGTGCATGTGCACAGCAGCTGCACGTCAGCCAAGTAGGTGCCTCTCCACTAGGTGACTGTTGCCCTTTTACATTGGTTTGTGATTTATCTGACTAGACTCTCCAAGACAGTAGGACAGTAACGATGTTTGCTCTAGTATGAGGCGTGGAGTCTGCCGCAGTGCAGCATCTGATCAGTGTTTGTTGAATGAATGAATGAATAGTCCCTTCAAGAAGAAACAGCCAAAACCATCACTGACCTGCTTCAGTGACTGCAACGCTTCACCTTTTGTGTGGTGAAAATTTGATAAAGGGTTTTTAAAGGGGGAAAACCAGAAAGTTTAGTGTCAGAGTCCTCATTGGCAGAAGAACTAGTTTTGCTTAAAGGCACCAGAAGGCCTATTTTGGCACCAATACCAGGTGTCTGTGGGAGGCAGTGGGGAGAAAACTGAACTGAGACAGACAGACTCAATACAATAGGTTTCTCCCTCCCTCTGCTGCTTTATGGATGTTCTTAGCACCCAGCGCAGATTCCCTACAACTGATAAAAACATCAGTAAGAGGAGCCACCCACCACGACTTGACAAGCCGCCCCCGAGGAAGGCAAGAATGAATGCCTTCTTCCAGCTTGGAATGCTTAGCGTGAGGTAAAGGTTTTATTTGGGAGGCAGCCTCGGGTAAAGAAAAGGACAGGAGCCAGAAAAAACGGATTCCCTTCCAGCTTTGCCATACTCTGAGGAATAACCCCAGTAAGTCCCTTCTTGCGTTAAACCGCCCTCCAGCATCTGCTGGGGGCTCAGCTGGCTTCAGGTCTCACCCCCTCCTGACTGGCTAACTAAGTCACACTGTGCCTTGTTACGGAATGTGACGATCCCACCCTTCCACCCTCTTTGTCTCCACCAGTAATGCCCATCTTCCTGCAGATCCAGCCTTGATAATCTGAGATGCATCACCGATTTGGCCCATGCTCATCTGCTGCATCCACTCGCTCCCCAGCCGTTGTAGTGCTTGCCTCCAGGGTCTCCTGCCTCCCGGCTTCATTCCACGCCTGCTACCACTCCCAGGTCTAGGTCCTCCTAGAACTCTGCTCTGACTTGGTTCCTGCAATCCCTCATTCCAAGCTCTCCTCACTTCACTGCCCCTGAAGATTTCCTACTCTACTTAAGTCATGAGAGCGGACGTAAGTTGTCTACTGAGGAGCCAGGGGTATACTTACCACTTCCCATGAGGCCACTGAAACTTAAGCTCTCCAGCCACTCACTCAGCTGGGCTCCTTTCCAAAGCCCAGGAAAAGGCATCACACTTTCAAGCTTATATGTGTGTATAAGATATTTTCACCACAATCGGTTGTGACCACTGTCGTTTCCCACCCCAGTTTCTCTCCCTCACACTTCCCCTCATGTCAAATGGTGGCAGAGTGTCTGTGGGTAGTTGATGGTGTTCTGATAAGCGGAAGTTGGGGATGCACTTGGTTTGGGTTTAGTAGAATAGGTTTATGTGGTTCCCTTCAAGGTAAACCCACATTGGTTAAAAGCAAACAGTGAGGTTTAGGAACTGTTTGAATTACACCCAGAATATTTTTTAAAGCAGTAATATATTAAGAAGAAAAAATAAATTGTGTATAAAAATAATGAATAGACTTTGGGATTATTTGATAATTTGATTAATAATTTGAATCATGTGAACACTGGAAACAATTTTAATGTCTTAATGATTTGCTACAAAATACTGACATTCTGACATCAACAAATTTAACACAAAATTCATAATACACATGACAATGAGGACATTGACAACTAACTGTTCAATGAGCATCTGGAATGAAAAGAGTATTTGAGATTAGCCAACACACAAGACAACCTGAAATACTCTGAGATCTTACAATTCATCTGTAGAAGAAACTGGATGTTGGTTTCTCCAGTTTTAGCAACAACCCTAAAACGTTACATAACATTACCAATAGCAAGTTGTCAGACTGAAAGAAACTTCTTTAAACTACCAATTAAAAAGAATTTTTTGATCCACCCTGTTGAAGAAAAACCAAATTATCTTTCTGTCGTCACTATAGAAAATAATATACAAAATCATTATCCTGTGAAAAGGCTTTTGAAAAAAATCTTCCATGGGGATGTGCCAGGCAGTTATTTAAAATGTTATTATTTTTACTCCTAAGTTTGTATTAGTAACTTTGTACTCCTTTTCTTAAAGAGGGATCCCACAGTGTGTAAACATTGAGCCACACAAAATCTGATCTACCTTGCCAACAGCCAACACCCCTTCCTGTCTCTTAACAGAAAACAAATTTCGTTCAGAGGCTCACTTTCTCCTGTATGACTCTGGGTCTCAGGGAAATGGCTCCAGCCCCAGCCTCATGCAGTTGCAGCCCTTCTGCCAGCAATTGCCTTAGACAGACACGTGTGATGTAATTCTGGCCAATGTATAGGAAGAAAGATCTGAGGGAGATTTGAGGAAAGATGTACTTCTTTGATTAAAGAAATGAAAAAGCCATTCAGGGTAAGAGGCCCTATCTTTGTCTTCTAGATGTTATTGTGTTTGGAGGTCATGTCTGGAAAGATGTAGCAGCCGTTTTGAGACCATGAGGAAGGCCAGTCTTGGAACAAGCCACCAGAGAATGGCAGAAGGAAGAGGGCCAACCCAGGCTATACATTCAGACTTCTATGTGAAGTCATAATATATTTTTCTCTTTGTTAAAACCAATGGAATCAAGTGTTCTATTACTTGCAGCTCAAAGCATCTCAACTGATACACTTACTCTCATAGTCTTCCATTACCTCCAACAAGATTTTTATGAGTGATTTCCTAGGTTCTCTGTAGTCTTGCCCTACCTTACCCATCCTACCCTATTTCCCAGGTCTCCCAACCATGCACCCTCTAATCTTGGTGAGACACGCACCATGCGTGCTCCTTCCCGCATTATTATTCTCACAGCCCCCTGTCTAGCTTGCCCTCCCTTTTATCCTCAGGGCTCTGTATCCAACTCACGCTGTAAAGTCCGCATGATGCCTTCTCTGATTAGTTCAGGTTACTCATCTCTCTCTTCTGTACATTTCTATAACTTCAATAGCTCTTTATCATATAATATGGTGTATAATACCGAATTATGCAAAATGTAGAAAATCATCCCATCTCTGTTAGCCTTATCATTAATTATATTCACATGAAGGCAGAGACCAATTCCTACGTAGCTTTTCTATCTTTAAAGATATGGTAAGAATTCTATAAGCACTTATCCAAATTCCACCATCTGAGAAATACTTTGGAATTAAAATTACTTTCAATATCAACAATATATCTCAATTACTTACCTGTCAGTTATTCACACAGTATTACTTGAAAAAAGCCTTTGACCATGTTAAAGGGTCAGCCCACCTCATGACCTGAAGATGGCTGATGCTACAAACCAAACACAACCCCAAGGACTTGTAAAATGAGTAAAAACTAAGAGCAATATTAGGTCTGAAATGCAATTCTTTCCATTTATATATAAATATGTATGAGGTTTTCATGATGAATAAGTATCAATATTTACTTTAGAAGCTATTTAAAATGTTTTTAAAATAATCACTTATCTCTCACTGCTGTGTGTTGGGCGATTGGCTAAATTAGCAGTGACATCACTGAAAATGAAGACAAATGTACATGTATTTTATACAGGCCAAAGCTAAAACAAGATAGGCAGCTGTGTTATTTTAGCTGGCATCTAGCCTTGGGTCATGGCCAATATAAAACGTATATGTATTATTTTTTATGTCACTGCAAAGTACTTTGTATGCGACTTTATGGTGGATACTTGCAAACATTCCTCCTGTCCACAGATTACAAGTGTGCGGATTTTTCTCTTCTGAGCTCTGAGTCAAGAAATCCGCTTGCTGTGGTTTGTGGACCCACCACAGTCTTTCTCCCCTCCCCCACCCCCACATCTCCTACCTCACCCACACACACCCCCCATGCCCTTTGCCATAGAGAGCTGCTCCACACCCGTTGAAACACTCAAAGAATGCTCAGTGACACACATAGACATGTATTTATTCATTCATTAAAGGGTGTTTAGGGATTCAGTGATAAACAAACTGATTTGATACTTGTCATCATGGCTATTACAATCTAGCTTAGTGAGAAAGCATTATTAAATAACCATAAAAGAATAGGTATAGCTATAACACTGATTTTGGCCATTTTAAGATGCTCCTTACCACGTTACATGGCTTCTCAGCTCCAGTGCACAATTGCCATTGCCTCTAATCCTTATTCTATGCAATGACTATCCACGATGGAGATCCTGGGGGTACCGGGGAGTCCTACGGAGGGAAGAGCAGATTCAACTACAGAGATTCAATCTTCCGGAAGCCCAGTTATCAGCTTTGAGAAGTCCTTCTTTTTTTTTCGTTTTTTCTTTACTAAATACACTAGAACTTGGGTAAGGCATCTCTTCACATTACATCAAGTTGTCCTCTGGGTAGCTTTAAAAGAGATGCACTGATTAGAACAGGTTACATTATACTGTGGTAACAAACGCTCCTGAAACTTGAGTGGCTGCAGATAACAAAGGCTTACTTCTTACTCAGGTTACATGTCCTTCACATGGAACATGTTCTCCTTTTTGTCATCCTCGCTCAAGAACCCAGCCTGAGGAAGGCTTCATCTCTGAGGGAAGAAGGAAGGTTGGAGGTGAGCCCCAGCAATGAACCGCTCTACCTTACAGCAGTCAGCATTTCACTCACCGCTCCCTGGCCGGGGCTGCTCAGATGGCTCCACCAAACCACAGAAAGGGACAGATTTAGCCTATTATGTGCCTGGAAGGAAAGAAGTGGGTATTAGTGTGCAGTGCTAAGGACTGCCTCGGTGTGTTTCACAGAACCAAAGTCACCTGAAAGAAAGGTTCAGGTCAGCCCAGCAGCAGCCAGGTCTCTTGCCAGCACTGTTTTCCCTGGATGGTGTGTCTTCAGTCAGTTAACGGCATGCCTTTCTTTACCTCACTCTGTGGTAAGATGCTTCTCAAGGAAGTTGGTACTCACTTGAAAAACTAAAACTAAATATACTAGAAAGATTCTTCTAAACAGAAGACATCCATGAGAATTATGCATGATCAGTGTATATTTTTTTGAGGATCCTTGGGAGCTAGAGCCATTGAGAACATGCATAGATGAAGCGGTAAAGGAAGCCAGTGCCCACATCCCAGCCTGCAAGAGATGCACACGGGACTGAGTTCCCATCTGTACCAAAGGAAGTGACGGGTGCTGGATCCTGACTTCGGTTCTTCCAAGCACTGAAGGATGCAACAATGCTGGCTATATAACACAGAGAGGGCAGTTGCCAGCATGTTTATTTTTTAAACAGAGTCTATCACAAGCCTACCTCCAGCCCCACTGGCCACACTTTGCTCGCCAATGATGCCTTTGGAAACTCTAGAGCTGTGCTGTCCAATATGGCAGCCACTAGCCACATGTAGCTCTTTTAATTTTAAATGTTATTTAATTATGATTAAATGCAATTTAAAAATTAGTTGCTTGTTTGCAATAGCCACATTTCAAGGGTTCAATGACCACATGGGATTAGTGGCTACCATCATTCCTCAACACGAATATAGAATATTGCCATCATCACATGAAGTTCTATTGGACAGTGCTGTTGTGGAAGGTCTGGATTCGAGAGCAGGATGCCACCTAGGATGCAGTCTTGTCAAAAGAAGAGTACTTGAGTCTGATCACATTTCTAAGGAAAGTCTTTACAGGCAATGCAAAGAATGGAAGAACACGTTCAACTACACCACAGACATGCAATCAGCGAAATGCAGAGTGTGGTAAACTCGACGGGACAAATGATTCAGTTTCTTAAAAAGAAAATTTCAAGAAAAAAAAGATAGGTAAACCTAAAAATACTTGTAAGATATATCAAATAATGCTGATGTGTAGACCTTATTGGAGTCAATTCAAATATAAAACTATAAAGGTATGTATAATAAATAGACAATTGGAATTTGAACACTGCATAATTGATGATATTAAGAATTGATTTTTTAAATAAATTCACTTCAGGTATGATAATGGTATTGTGGTTATTACACAGTAAAAAGCTCTTACCTTTCAGGAATGCAAACTGAAATATTTATAGCAGAAATGATAAAATGTCTGGGCTTTGCCTCAAAATAATTCAGGAGTGGGGATGGATGGCATGCAGATGGAATAGGACTGGTTGAGGGTTGATGATTGTTGGCTCTGGGTGACAGATCCACAGGTGTTAATTTTTTATTCTTACTACTTTTACATTTGTTAAAAATTGTCCATAATGAAAGTTTAAAAAGAAAAAGAGTAAGGCAAGGCCGTGGTGAAGAATGTCATGGAAAGCAGGGACAGCCTCCGACGTCTCCCTTCAGGCGCTTAATACAGATACTGCCCTTGGCCTCGGCCTTCCAGTCGGTCATCAGAGAGAATCTGCTTCATGCACAGTCCTGAATGGAGGCATCTGGAAGCCAGAGCACATCGAGGGATGGGAAACGAAGCCCGGTAGTGTGGATAAACCCAGATCATCCCCTACTTGCAGATGTCAACATCTCAAACTCAGTGGCTAGGGGAAGTAGAGAAAGAGGAGGTGAAGTGCACCAAAAAAGTGGCGTTTGGATAAGTCACCTACTAAAGGGAGGAAGAACTTGACATGCCAGCTGGGCGCCGGGGGAACAGTTAAGTTGGTGTTATGGACTGAATGTTTGTATTCCCCCAAAATTCTCATGTGGAAGTTCTACCCCACAGGGAGATGGTGTTTGGAGATGGGGCCGTGGAAGGCGATGAGGTTGTTTAGGCCATGCGGTCCGTGGTACTCTGCCGTGGCAGCCCCAGCTGACTAGGATGGGCCAGGGAAGAGGCTATTTCACCCGGTCAGCCCAATGTCCCAGTGAGGTTTGACACCACAGATAATTTGTGGGGCCTCTGAGGGAGGACAGAATGTGACAAAAGTGGGAACTCATATTTGTTAAGTGCTTACTGAGATCGCTGCTTTATCAATGTGACTGGATATTTTATAAGATATAACATTATACGTTTTTCCTCTTGTATTTTTCCTTTCCTTTCTGTGATCAGTGTCTCAGGGGAGGTAGTCTAAAAATCTCTCTGACCATCATCTTGAAGGAATTTAAGCCACCAGAAGACCTTAGGAGATTCAAGAGCACAGACAGGATCTTTGACAGGAGTAGGGGGTACAGCAGGGCTCCTCGTCCAGGCCCCAGAAGACAAGAAGAGGAGCTCCCCAGCTTAGGGGATGGGAAGGAAGATGAAGAGGTCTGTGGGCCTCTCCTGGAAACGCCACAAGGAAGGTATCAGGGCCCAGAGAGGAATGGCTACATGTCCATCAAGGCAGATCAGACCCCAGGAGCCCCCCAAGGGTCCCTTATCTGAGGGGGACCTGGAAGCATTAAAGACACCCCATGGAGGTGTTTAGACATGGTTCTCAGCTCTTGGCCTGAATGCCCCCACCCCACCTAACTTTGGCACTACGAGGATCCCCTGGGAGGGGCCAGAGAGGAAGACTAATGTTAGCATGTCTGTTCATCCAGGTGAAGGGAAATTCAGACCTAAAAATTGTAGAAAATGATAAATTATAGAAAGAAAGAAAGTTATAGTTCTCAAATCCCTGAGCTGGAGACTGATTCCTAACATACGACAGTTAGGTTCCCCGCGCACTTTAACCCTCCCACAACCTTATGAGGTCAAGGCTCTCTATTGTGTGTCATTGTCCTTTCAGTCACTCATTCCACCCCCAGGTGCTCAGCCCCACAGGATTCCAGGGATTCTGTTGGGTGCTGATGAGAGAGAGAAAGTGTCTGCCCTCATGGAGCCTACAGCCCAGCGGGGACAACAAAACATAAACAAGCAAACAAATAAAGAAGCAAGATCAGCACAAACTGTGACAAGCGTCGCTCAGATAACAGACTGGATGATGTAATAAGGAATTCCTGGCCCAGAAGCAGGATGAAGCGAACTGGGAAGGCCTCTCCAAGGAGATATTTTGTGCGCTAAGATCTAAAGCCAGGAATAACCTAGCCATGCAAAGAGCTGGGGGAGAAACTGCAAAAACTTGAGAACACGTCTGAGGAACGAAAGGAAGGCAGTGTGGTTGGCCTGGAAAGAGCAAGGAGAGGGGACTGGAGGGAGAAGTCAGACCATTCAGAACCTTGCAGAGCAAGATACGGAGTTTCAATTTCATTCTTAAAGCAATGAGAAGTCAATGGAAGGGGGTCAAAGGATATAAACTTCCAGTTATAAAATAAATAAGTCATGGGGATGAAAAACTTTTAAAAATAATCCAGTCATGAACCACATAACAAAGTTTTGGTCAACGACAGACAGCATGTACGACTATCGGTGGTCCCATAAGATTAGTACCATATAGCCTAGGCGTGTAGTAGGCTATACCACCTAGGTTTTTGTAGGTACACTCTAGGATGCTCACACAATGACAAAATCACCTAACGATGCATTTCTCAGAACATATCCCGTCATTAAGCGATGTGTGACTGTGATAATACAAAAGAAATTGAAACAGATTCAGTTTTTAAATATTTTTAAAAAACAGTGGGAAGTCATGGATTTGCCTGCAACTAGCATATGGATTAAGTGAGTTAATACGTGTGACGCACTTAGAACAGTGGCTGGAGTAGACAGCACTATAAAAGCATTCTTATTCTTCTCTTTATCTTTATTATTAATGTTGGGTTGGAGAAAGGCCAAGAATGAAAGCCAGTGGACCAGTTAGAGGCCATCTCCTTAGTCTTTACTGGGGCCTAAACCAGGGCGGTAGTTCACAGAGAAGTGGGATATGTAAGGAAATGTAACTCCCAGGTGCAATCAATAGGACTTTCTGGTGAACAGAGGAAGAAAGGAATGAGGGACTCCTAGGTTTCTGTCATAAGCAGTCAGATGATGATACTTTATCAGGCTGGAGAGGACTGCAGAATAAACCAGTGTGGGAGGAAAAGTCAAGAGTTCCATTTCATTGTGTAGAGTTGGAGATGCCTATCAGATATCTACGGAGAAATGTCAAACGTTATCATCATCCTTGCACAATGAGGAAGCTGAGATTTAGAGGGACTAGGTCATCTGCTCAAAACTGAATAGCTCTTAGGAGGGAGAGTCGAGCCTGGAACTCAGGCTAAGAACTTTCACAGCCAGAGATCTCACCTGTCATGATTAAACACGCTTAGGTGGGGCATCAGTTTCCTTGTGGGGACAACAAAGGCACAGAATCGGCTATGGTGGCACCATTGGTACAAGCATCTGTAAGATACCTGCAGGAGGCTGGAACCCAGAAATTGCTTGAGTCAGCAACAGAGGTCATGAAATGTACCCCAGTTCCCTGAGTCTTGGGAGGCAGATAATTCGCTTGGGCCAGAAGGAAAAGCCAGGCAAGAGTTGCACCCAGTTAAGGGAGTGGCATTAGCTTGCTGGGCCTTGGTTTCCTGATCTACAAAACAGGAGTGGAAATCTGACACACACAGTTTCAAGTCTATTACAAAGAATTACTTTTAAAAAGAGAAACAGAGAGCGGGAGCACATATTTCACAAACCTTCCAGAGCTGAGTGCTCATTTACCGTCACTATAAAATTAAAACAAACTGGACCAGGGGCTGGCAGGAGAGGGAAATGGTGGGCTGCTGTTCACGGCACGGAGTTTCAGCTTGGGATGAAGTTCGAAAGATGGATAGTGGTGATGGGTGCACAACAAGGAGCATACACTTAATGTCATGCAACTATACACTTGAAAATGGTTAAAGTGGTAAATTCTAGGTTATGTATATTTTACCACAATAAAAGAAATTAAACTGGACATTTGCTTATATTACTGAATACAAGTCAGTTTAACACATTTTTACTGTGTTTACCTCATATGAAGCAGGTGGTGCGTCACGGCCGTTTGTTACCCACACACTTGGACAAGAGGGCAGACTGGTTTTCACTTGGCTAGGAAAGGGGCTGGAACTGAGAAATAAGCTATAGATAAAACCACGACAATTGTCTTTTTTTTCAGCTTGAATTAGAGGCTGGATTTTAAATTGCATCTTATTTTATCTGAACAGGATCAGATTCTGTAAGCAAGCCTCCGTCTGCGTTAGTTTACGATCCCCTCGGGGCCAAGACAGGCCTTTTCCTGCCTCCTCGATGTACTCTCCGTGAATGCGAAAGCACCACTACACCGCTGGGAAAGCTGAGCAGATAGATCCAAGGACAGTGTAACCAGAGCGCCCACCACCCAAAACCTTTACAGAACCACTAGAAATTAAAATGCTAAGACTGTATTCAAATGGAGGTCAAGTTAAATTAAGTGGAGTCTTCTGGACTTTCAAAGTCAGTCAGCTTTCTTCTGCTTCAGGGAGCTTTCTTTTCTTATCTTCTGTAACTTTTAAAAAATTTTAATTGTGGTAAAACATACATAGCATAAAATTTAGCATCTAACCATTTTTAAGAGTACAGGTCAGTAGAGTTAAGTATACTCACATTGTCATGCGACCGAATCTCCAGGACTTTCCCATCATGCAACACAGAAACTCGACATCCATTAAATAACTTCCCAATCCTCCCTTCTCCCAGCCCTTGGCAACTGTCTTTCTATCTCTGAATTTGACAACTCTGGGTACTTCATGTAAGTGGCATCCTACAGTATTTGTCTTTTTGTGTCTGGCTTATTTCACTTAGCATAATGTCCTCAAAGTTCATCCATGTTGTAGCATGTGTCATAATTTCCTTCCTTTTAAAGGTTGAATAATATCCCATTGTATGTATATACCATATTTTGTTTATCCATTCATCTGTGGAGGGACACTTGGGTTATTTCCACCTTTTATTTTCTTTTTTATTTTTATTTTTTTGCTGAGGAAGATTAGCCCTGTACTAACATCTGTGCCAGTCTTCCTCCACTTTATATGTGGGTTGCTGCCACTGCATAGCTGATGAATGGCATAGGTCTGTCCCCAGTATCCGAACCTGTGAACCCAGGCGGCCGAAGCAGAGTGCACCAAACTTAACCACTGTGCCATGGGGCCAGCCCCTATTTCCACCTCTTGGCTATTGTGAATAATGCTGCTATGAACGTGGGTGTACAAAGATCTCTGTGAGACCTTACTTTTAATTCTTTTGGGTACATACACAAGTGGAATTACTGGATCACATGGTGGTTCTATTTTTAATTTTTTGAGGAACTGCCATAGTGTTTTCCATATCAATTTCACCATTTTACATTCCTATCAACAGTGTACAAGAGTTCCAATTTCTCCACATCCTGTCCAACACTTGTTATTTTCTGGGATTTTCTTATAGTAACCATCCTAATGTGCAGGAGGCGGTATCTCATTGTGATGATTTTTTTTCATTTAATAGACTTTAGCTTATAGAGTTTTAGGTTTGCAGAAAAATTGAGCAGAAAGTAGAGAGTTCCCATATGCTCCCTGCCCCCAACATGCATGCAACCTCTCACACCATTAACATCCTGAACCACAGCGGGACATGTGTTACAATGGATGAACCTGCATTGGCATGGCTATCATCCAACATCTGTAGGTTACATTAGGGTTCACTCTTGGTGTTGTATGTTCTATGGGTTTGAACAAACATACGATGACATGTGTCTACCATCACAGTATCATGCAGAATAGTTTCACTGCCCTAAAACTCCTCTGTGCTCTGCCTACACATCCCTCTCTCCCCTGTAACCCCTGGCAACCACTGACCTTTTTCCTGTCTCCATAGCTTTGCCTCTTCCAGGATGTCATAGAGCTGGAACTATACAGTATGCAGCCTTTTCAGATGCGCTTCTTTCACTGAGCAACATGCATTTAAGGTTCCAGAGAGCTTTCATTCTGATGTAACTTATTCCTGGGTGGTTTGCTGCTTCCTTGTCTGTGCTCTCCAGCGATGACATTGCTAAAAGAAGGAAACTTCCCAGGCCCCACAGAAGCATGGCTGTCAATGGCCCGTCGACCAGCGCTGGGAGCCGGACCAGAGCCTTAGAAGTCGAGACTCCAAAGCACCTCCCTGAGAAGAAAGGAAATCCAAGGCCAAATTTCACCCTGACCAGATACTGCTTTAGCCTAATGTCACAGCACAGCCACCCATGTCCAAGGGATCTGCCACTGGTGGTCAGTTGTGACCATGTTATGTTAGCAATGTTAGGTTACTTGAGAATTTTTTTAATGGAAGAATTTTGGAACCCAGTACAAATTATTTTACTCTCCAAACATATGGAAACTAAATAATACACTTCTAAAAAAAATTGTGAGTCAAACAGGGATCCCCAAAGGAAATAAAATAACACCTAGAACATAGAGAATTTCAATGAAATGAAAGCTGGTTCTTCAAAAAAATCAACAAAATTGATTAACCTCTGGCAAGACTGACAAAGAAAAAAAGAGAGAAGATGCAAATTAGCAATAACAGGAATGAAGCAGAAGATATCACCACAAACCCTGCAGACGTCAGACAGATACTAACTGCGACAACTCTCACACATCAACATGGCAACGCAGGGCACAAGGAGCAATCTCCCAAAAAATACAACTGCTGCAATTCACCCAATATGAAACAGATCATTGGAAAATCTGAATAGCCGTACCACCGTTAAGAAAATTAAATTTGTAATTTAAAAACTCCCAGAAAGAGATCTCCAGGCCTAGATTGTTTCATTGGAGAATTCTTCTAAATGATTACAGAACTAACACTGATTCTGCACAATCTCTTCCAGAAAATAGAAAAGGAGGGTATACTTCCCAATTCAGTTTATTATGCTCGTGTTACCCTGTTACCAAAACCAGACAAAGACAGTAAGACAGTACCAAAAAGAAAAAAGAAAAGAAAGAAAAAGGAAACTACAGACCAACATCCCTCATGAATATAGACGCACAACTTCTTAAACAAAATATTAGAAAACAGAATTCAGCAATACACAAAAAGAATAATATACCAGGACGAAGTGGGCTTTATTTCAGATATGCAAAACTGATTCACTATCTGAAAATCAATCACTGTAAATTACTATAGTTATAGGCTAAAGAAGGAAAAAATCACATGAGCTTATCAATTGATGCAGAAAAATCATCTGGCAAAACCCAACACCCATTCATGAGAAAAACTTTCAGGAAAACAGGAATCGAGAGGAACTTCCTCAATTTGATAAAGAGCATCTACCAAAAAACTTACAGCTAACATTATACCTACTGGTGAAAGACTGAATGCTTTGTCCCTAAGCCTGAGAACAGACAGGGATGTCTCAAAAGGACAGCCATTCATCACTCACTCAATGTTCATCACTCATTCAACATAATACTGGAAGTTCTAGCCAGTACAATAAGGCAAGAAAAGCAAATAAAAGGCACATAGATTGGAAAGAAAGGGATAAAATTGCCTCTATGTGCACATTATATGATTGCCTACATAGAAAAATCTCAAGAAATCTACCCCAAAAAACCCCTGAAACTAAAAAGGGAGTTCAGTAAGGTCACAGGATAGAAGATGGACATACAAAAATCAAATGTATGTCTATATGTTAGTAACGAACATATGGTAACCAAAATTTAAAATACAATATCCTTTACAATAGCTAAAAATAAAAATCAAATACTTAGGGATAAATCTAACATAACCTGTATAGGACTCTTTTGCTGAAAATTTCAAAATGCTGATAAAATGGTATGATGTGGACTTGAACACCCCACATAGTAAAGACAAAAATTGATAGAAAGGTTTCATGCAAGTCCTGTCGTACTGGCAAGAGTTTTTATAGACATAGACAAGGTTATCAAAAATGTATATGGAAATGCAAAAGGAACTAGAATAGTTTAACAATTTTTAAAAAGAAGAATGAAGTGGGAAGAATCAACCTACCCAATGTCAAGACTTATATAGCTACATGAATTAAGACTGTGTGGTATTCGTGGAAAGAAATCAATGGAACAGAATAGAGAAACTAGAAACAGACACACAAATATGCTCAACTTTTTGACAAAGGTGCAAAAGCAATTCAATGGAGGAAAGATAGTCCTGTCAAAAAATGGTGCTGGAGCAAGTGGACATCCATAACCAAAAAAATTAACCTCTCTTTAAGTTTATGCCTTATGCAAAATTTAACACAAAATGCATCCTGGACTTAAACGTAAAACTATACAACTTTTGGAAAAAAGCTTGAGACAATCTTCAGGATCTGGGGCTAGGCAAAGAGTTTATAGACTTGACTCCAGGAGCATGGTCCATAAAAGGAAAAATCGAGAAACTGGACTTCATCAAAATTAAAAACATTTGCTCTGTGAAAGGCCCTATTAAGAGAATGAAAATACAAGCTACAGACTGAGAGATAATATTTGCAAAGCATATATCTAAGAAATGACTAGTATCTAGAATACATAACGAATTCTAAAAATTCAATAGGATAAAACAAACAATCCAATTAGAAAATGGGCAGACAGCGTGAACAGACATTTCACCAAAGAGGAGAGACACATGGCAAAAAAGCAGATGAGACGACATTCAGCATCTTTAGCCACTAGGGAAGTACAAATTAAAATCACAAGGAGATATCACTACACACCTAATGTGAATAGCTAAAATAAAAAATAGCGACAACAAATGCTGGGAGGATGCAGAGAAACTAGATCACTGACACATTGCTGGTGGGAATGTAAAATGGCACAGCCACTCTGCAAAACAGTTTGGTGGTTTTGTAAAAAAAATTAAACATAAACTGTCATATGGCCAACCAATTATATTCCTGGGCATTTGTTCCAGAAAAATGAACATTTATGGTCACATAAAAACCTATACATGAATGTTCATAGCAGCTTTATTTCTAATAGCCCGATACTGGAAACAATCCAACATCCTTCTACAGGTAAGTGGTTAAACAAATTTCAGTATATCAACACCATGGAATATTACTCAGCAAGAAAGGAGTGAATTCATGATACATAAACAACTTGGATGAATCTCCAGAGAATTATAAGTGAAAAAGTCAATCTCACTAGTATACATACTATATGATTCTACTTACCTAACATTCTTTTTTTTTTTTAAAGATTTTACTTTTTTCCTTTTTCTCCCCAAAGGCCCCCACTACATAGTTGTATATTCTTCGTTGTGGGTCCTTCTAGTTGTGGCATGTGGGATGCTGCCTCAGCGTGGTTGGATGAGCAGTACCATGTCCGCATCCAGGATTCGAACCAACAAAACACTGGGCCACCTGCAGTGGAGCACGCGAACTTAACCACTTGGCCACGGGCCAGCCCCACCTAACATTCTTTTTTATTTATTTATTTATTTTTTGGTGAGGAAGATTGGTCCTGAGCTAACATCTGCGCCAGTCTTCCTCTATTTTGTATGTGGGATGCCTCCACAGCATGGCTTGATAAGCAGTGTGTAGGTCCACACCCAGGATCCAAACCCACGAACCCCAGGCCGCAGAAGCAAAGTGTGCAGACTTAACCACTACGCCACCGGGCTGGCTCCATATCTAACATTCTTGAAATGACAAAATTATTGAAATGGAGAACAAATTAGTGACTGCCGTGAGTTGTGGACAGGGAGGGAGATGCAGGAGAGAACTAGGAGTGTCCATAAAAGGGCAACACAAGGGGTCCTTGTGGTGATGGAATGCTCCTTATCTTGACTGCATCAATGTCAACATCCGAGTGGGGATGGTGTACTATAGTTTTGCAAGACGTCACCATTGGGAAAAACTAGGTAAAGGGTACAAAGAATACCTCTGAACTGTTTCTTACAATTGCATGTGAATCTACAATTATCTCAAAATAAAAAGTTCAATTTTGGGAGGCCGGCCCCATGGCCGAGTGGTTAAGTTCACACGCTCCGCTTCGGCGGCCCAGGGTCTAGCTGGTTTGGATCCTGGGTATGGACATGGCACTGCTTGTTAGGCCATGCTGGGGCAGCGTCCCACATGCCACAACTGGAAGGACCTACAACTAAAAATATACAACTATGTACCGGGGGGCTTTGGGGAAAAACAGGGAAAAAAAAGTTCAATTTTTGTTGGGGCCGGCACCACGGCCGAGTGATTAAATTCCCTCACTCAGCTTCAGTAGCCCAGGGTTTCGCCAGTTCAGATCCTGGGCAAAGAGCTAGCACTGCTCATGAATCCATGCTGAGGTGGCATCCCACATGGCAGAACCAGAAGGACCTACAGCTAGAATATACAACTATGTACTGGGGGGCTTTGGGGAGAAGAAGAAGAAAAAAATTTTTTAAGATCGGCAACAGATGTTAGCTCAGGTACCAATCTTAAAAAAAAACTTGTCTATTAATTTGTTCAAACATTTATTGAACATCTCATTGGGCATTGAAGCCAAATGAGTCTCCACAGAATTTATAGCGGCCATTTCAACAGTTGGGATTATAAAACAAGACCCAGGAGCTTGCCCATAGGCTAGAGGAAGGATTTTCTTGGAGGGTAAATTCACATTGTGAGGCAGAAAATCATTTCAATCAGCTCTCCAACAAATGAGGGAGAGGGTGTTGATAAAATCCTCTCTAGATACAGCCAGACGTTCAAAAACAATGGCTTGGCTGAGTTCTAAGTTCTCACCTAGGCCAACAGGCCCCCTACACTTTCAGTTTTGCTCTCTCAAGGGAAAGTGAGCCCTTCAGAGCCCTGTATGGTGCTGGCAGTCAGGGATCTGGGCTCCCAAGGGAACCTGCCCACGTTAGCCTCAGCCCAGAGCATGCTGGGAGTGAAAGAAGGTGGCACAAGGGTTGAGAGCCCAGGCTTTGATGGCGCACCTCCCCGGGTTCTTGTGCTTTCTCTGCCGTCTCTTGGTTGTGTAATCTTGGCCAAGTTAGCTATCCTTCGGAACCTTACCTTTTCATCTGCCAAAGTAAAGCCTCTACTTCCTGGGTGGCTCTTTCATTTGTTTAATACACTGAATGGAGGACCCACAATGGGTCAGGTGCTGTCATAAGCACTAGAGAAACCACAGTAAATGACACATATTAGGAAGGTAAGAAGGAAGGAAGGAAAGGAGGGGTGGAGAGGGAGAGAGAGAGAGAGGGAGATAGAAAGAGAGAAAGAAGAAAAGAAAGGAAGAAAGAAAGGAAGGAAGGAGGAAGGGAGTTCCTGTCTCTGTGAAACTTATGTAGTCTTGGGAGTGTTCAAATAGATGAAATAAACAAAAGAAATACATGGTACATTCAATGGCAATAAGCACTTTTCAAGGGGTAAAAAAGGGCAGAAAAGGAGGTCAGGATGTGCTGAGAAATGAGATGGGGCTTTGATTTTAAAAAGAATGGTAGATAAGCCCGCATTATAAAGGTGACATTTTGAGCAAAGTTTATTACGAATCAAGCGAGGAAACCACGCGGATGTTTGGAAGTTTAGAAGAGAAAGAGGATTCAATGGGATAATGTCTGAAACGCGCTTTGTACAGTACCCGGGACATTGACAGTGTTCAATAAATGTTAGTAGGAGAGAGACAGGAAGGAAAAGAAACAGCACTGAGCAAGCCGTTACCAGGCCTAGTGGAACAAATTCTACCCGAAACACTACAAACGCAGATGGCTTCAGATGTGATAAAAAGACTCAGCACTTGCAGAACAGCGCCTGGATGCTCTGTGGTTTACAGCAGGGTCTCAAAGCTCAGCTGGCATTTCAGCAGCAGCCTTGTCACCCGTCACCCGGGAGCTGATTAGGAACGCAGACCCTCGGGCCCCGCCCAGGCCCTGCTGCGTCTGAATCTCTTGGGGGGGGTGGGGGGGGCGGGGGGCCCAGGAGCGTGCACACTCACCAGCTCTTTAGGGCATTCGATGATCTCTACATTTTGAGAACGGCCGGTCTAGATGGGACACAGGCACACTCACCATGTGACCTTGCTCAGAGAAATGCTGACATGTATCACCTCCATCCTCACCCCACGGTGAACATTCTGTTTGTCAGAAGGGACACGGCCTCAGAGAATTCAGGCAGACCTGGAACTCAAACCCAAGTCGGTTAGCCTCCAAACCTCGAGTTCTTTCCGCCGCCCTCACGCCTTCGCTTGCCACGAGCACATGGCAAAGTGGGGTGCTCCGCTCACCCCGGGGCTCCCCGTACCCTGTGAGCTTCAGGGCTCCAGGGTGTCAGCAGCTCCAGCACCCCCATGAAGACCACAGACACTTCAGGCTTTTTGGGAGATTACAGGATACACAATTAAAAACAGAAAAGACTTGCTCATTTCAAGGTCAACTTTTTGCCTACGCTAATTCTTTTTAACTAAAGAGAATACAACTTAAAAACAACTCAGTCCTTCCTCCGAGCCCTCACAGGTCTGTGGGTTCCCTGCAGACTCTGGCGTCTGCACGTCTATTAGTGACACTGCGCGATGGCCCATGTGCTTCCCGAATCCTCCTGCCCGGGCGGCCCCCGGGCCTGCAGGCCTATTCAGTTTGTGCAGTGGAGGGGACAGGCTCCCGGGGTTAAGAGCTGGCAGTTGGGCGGCGGCGGCCCAGCCCCCCACCGGGGAGGGTCGTTCGGAGCTCCTTGTGGGTCTCCTTTGTGCGGTGGGTGAGGCTTCCCACCATGGGTTCCGGTGACTTGGAACACCAAGGGCCTAAGCTTAATTAACTTCTCCGGGCTGGGACCCTTCCATCTCAGCCCGCAGCCCGCTTCGTGGGGCGGCAGGACGAAAGTGCTCCCTGCACAAACAGAAGGCCAGGGACCTTAGTGGGAGCGTTGGCAAATACAACGGGGCCAGTGGCATCCTCATTAAACTCTGATTAGCAAGTGGACTTGATCCAGGCCAAATCAGAGCTGAATGAGATTTCTTTCTTTCTTCTTCTTTTTTTGCTGCCAGTTGATCAGATGTAGGCAATTAAGAACCCCCACACCTCCAGCCCTTGTATTTTTTTGAAGCGGGGAGCTCATACCAGTCAAGCCATAAAGACACTATTGTCCTAAGGACAATATTCCCCACTAATCTCACTTCTGGCAATTTACTTTTTCTTCCCAAGCAGATTTAGAAACTTAAAAAAAAAAAACCTTGAAAGAGTATGGGGGAGGAATACTCCACGGTATCTAATCCCATCGCAAAGTGGGAGTTTTCTTGTTCCATTCAGCTTCCCTTTGAATGAGCACTGGATAAATAAACTTGCCGCGCCGCCCGCCGCACTGACGCGGGGCCGCGGGCCGATTGTGCGCGCGGGCGTGAGCATTCTGGTTTGCAAATCAAACACAAAGCCGCAGCACACTGCTCCCTTGTCACCAGTTCTCACTACAAATTTACAAACCTGCGAGGTGAGACTGGCTTTTGTTAAGTGTTTAAAAGCAATTATTACCTTTCTTCAATTTTCTGGTAGTAATTAGGCTCCTGAATCCAGTCCCACCTGGGCTGCGCCTGGACGGCTTCCTCTCCCCCTGAGGTCGCTGCAGAGAGGCGAAGGGCACCCAGGCCAGCCTTGTCGGCCCCCGAGGATGCCGGAACCTTTCCAGCCTGAGGGCCATGAAGTCTGACAGGCAGACGCTGAAAAGCTGTGTCCTTTTTGCTTTTAAAGAAAGAAGATAAAGACAACGGGGCAGGAGAGAAGAGTAAAGAAAAGGCGAAAGGAAAGGTAGAAACTCAGAATAGAGAGGAAATAAGCAAAGGAAACGTGAGAGAGAAAAACGGCAGCGAGGATTCTCTAACACCAGGGAAGAGAGGAGAGTGACCTCGGGTACTACTGTGTTCACACTTTTATGCTGACAGGACCCTGCCAAGGAGCCCGCTGCCCTGGGCACCCAGGCCTCAACGGATTTGGGCTCTTGCAGTGAATGAAGAAGCTACGAGCCTCTCTGAGAGGAAAAACCAAAGGGGAAAGAAAGCGAGAGAATCCAAAAGCTCTGAAAAAATCCCAACTCCAAAACCCAGAGAGCTACACCTTTCACCAGGCCTGGAGGGCAACCAACGTGGTAGGCGGGAGAGAGCTGGAAAGAACCACCAACAGCCAACACTTGCCCAGACCCTCCTGGAGGCTCCTCTCGTGCCCTGTGACCATGTCAGAGCATGGCACCGCTCCTCACAGCTAGGTCCCGCTCACGGAGGGCCAAAGTTGACATCCTTTGGTCTCTTGTAAGGACAAACTCTTCCTTGATTGTCGAGTGATTGAGAATTAGAAGGACGGTGCCCATCTGGGGGTGAGAGGGCCCGCTGTAGGAGCTGGCGAGGGAATGAGGCTGGACGTCAGAGGTGATCCGTGCCACTCTTGGAGAGCCAGCACAGAAAGACAGCCAGGTGGCCATCCCACGAGGGTCCAGGGAAACCCAAGGCAGAGGGGCTGTTCCAAGGCTACGAGCAAACCAGAGGCGGAAGTTGTCATCTGCTCTGTGGATGCAAACTGCGTCTGTTCTCATCAGGTGCCTCGTTCTCTCCCGGGAGGAAATTCAAGAACTCCCCCATTCCTAATGTGAGGTTCGGGTCTTTCAGAACTGAGTTCAGGTTCTGGCTGGGAGTTCACCAGCTGTGTAATGCTGGTAAATTCCTTCATCTCTAGGGACCTTAGTCTTTCTCACCTGTAAAATTGAAGAGAACCCCTCCTTGAGAGGATTAAATCAAATTAAGTATGTAAATCACTTAACACAGACTGTGACAGACACTCAATCTCGGAAAACCTCTAGTAAATTATCAATGTCTGCTGATTATGTTCAGAAGACTAGGCTAAAAAGAGAAGCAAGCACTATTCCAATAAAAAATAGCAACGTTATTGATTAAGAAAGTAGATGGATAGATTTAACTAGAGAGACAGACATGAAAGCATTGCTGTAAAACATGCTCAAATGTGTAGGTATTGACTGACAGTGACGGGCCTCCCAGCCACTCTCCACTGAGTGTCAACTATTTGATAGGAGCCGTAAATATGAACAAACACCTCATCCAGAAGACTTAGCATTTGAGGTAACGTAAGCCATGTGGATGCCCTCCGAGGCAGGCTGTGATAAGAGGCGAGGGACGTGCACAGAGAAACGCGGGCGCAGTGAGGAGGAGGGCTTAGTTCCAGGTAGGAGGATTAGTAGAGGCTTTAGGCTGGAGCTGGCATTAAACCGAGACTTGAAGATAGATAGAAATAAGAAGAAAAGGGCTCTGAGCAGAGGGAACAGAGGGAATGTAGGAAATGAAAGATACACCGGAGGACAGTGAGCGGCGCCGCTGTTGGGAGCCAGGCTGTGGGCATGAGTCAGCTGACAGCAGAGCTCGTTTGCCCTGATGGATTGGAACTTTATTTTGTCCCCATGGATAGGACAGGACATTTTGTCCTGCTGTCCTTTGCAGCAAGAGAAAGGACAGCAACCTAAAGCAGGGAGGTGGGAGTGGCTATGAGGGTGTGGGTATGGACACATCGGGAATTCATGAAGAACACTGGCAAGGTGTTGAATGTGTGGGGAGAAGTGGAGAGAAGAGCTGTAGACAACACTGGAGTCCGAGCCTGAATAATCAGAAGAGCTGGTCTACCACAAACACGGAAAGACGAAGGTTTGGGAAGGTTGACACACCAAATTTGGGCCCTCCTAAGTATGAGGTGACAGCATTTCAGCCAGTCACTCGTCAGGTGCCGTTGCACATATGGCTTTAATCTCACGACAGAAATTAAGCTAGGGACCTACTTGGGAGCTGGGCTATTGGGGGTCAAGTACACAAAACAGAAAGTTCTTCTACACAAAGGGAACTAACTGCAGGGAATTAACACAAAGATGGTGGAAGCGCTGAGAAGCCAAGCAGATGTTAAGGCGACCCAGAAATTAGAACAGTAGGAAGCTGGTGTGTCCCCTGAGGCTGAAGGGACAGTGAGTAGAGAGGGGTCACCAGAGCCCAAACCCTTGAGGTATTTGCAGGAGCTGCTGGGGAGCTGGACACATTGGAAGAGGCTGTTCAGCAGGAAATGGAGACCCAGAGGAGACCTCATGCACAACAAAGAGGTCTCCTCTCATTCATCTCTCACGCTGAGGGAGAACAAGTGTCTTGGGGTGGAAGGAAGGAGCAGGTGTGAGGGTCCCTCGAAGAAGAGATGGAAGGAGAGAAGGTCCTACAGGCAGTAGCATCCCAGGGCTAGAGGAAACGAAGGAAGGGATGGAGAGCAAGTGTCCGCCAGTTCTTGACCTCTTTGCTCAACGGGAGCAGTGCCTGGCGGCCTCCAGAGCACAGATGCTGGTGGATGGCTCTGACCCACGCTCACCGCCGTGCGAGCTCTCCACTGGCCTCAGTCTACTGATCATCGGTGCTTTTATTAAAGCTTTTCCGGGGATATCCACTGAAAGGGGTAAGGGCCTCCTGGGAAAACACAGATATTAAAACGTCATACCCAGAGGGGACCTCAAAGATCATCTAAGCCAGTGTTTTCCAAACATTTCTATATCTTAAGCATCACCTGGGCCTTTATTAGCATTATACAAGAAAATCAATAAAATGCACCTAAAATTAAAAATAAACCACCAAAAAAAGAAAAAAATACGTACAGGTTCTCAGGGCCTACCTCAGATCTACTGAACCGGAACCCCAAGGTGATTCTTCGGATCCCGCAAGTTCAGGGAACGCTGGTTTAATGCACCTCTTCCTTGCAGAGACGAGGCCCAGGAGGTGAGGGACCTCCCGAGAGTTAACAGACAGTCTCTGGGGGAACCAGGTTGAGAAGCAGGGGCCACACTCTGCCCAGCCTGCCTTCTAACTCAGCTTCCTGGAAGAGGCCGTAAACCGACATATTGACTGAGCAAGAGTTTTGGTGCTATTTTCCCTCATACTTGATTTTCACTATAGATCTATTCATTTAGAAAAATAGAAACTTTTCAAATCCCTTCTACACTTCAGAGCGTGGGTTGCCGTGGGTATGGACCTATATACATACCCAGGGCCTGGAACATCAGGTGACGAGAAGACGTGGTAAGTGAGTGAACGAGTGGCATCCTCCCAGGAACTGGCTAGGCTGCTGGCTTTCTCATAAGAAAGTTATGGCCACAGACAGCTTCTGCCCAGAAGCAAGCCTGTCACTCAGAAGGTCCTGAGTCTCCAGCAGCAGGAATGCCGATTTCTGAGCCTTCCGTCCCTGGTCCCTGCCAGGAAGGGAAGGCTTTCTTTTGTAAAAACCTGTGAATGGTTCTTTTACCGGCATTCCCGGTGTGGAAGTGTTACCCAGAGATGCACCGAGTTAATTAACCACCCCCACCCCCTCCCTCCTGTTTGCCCAGCTCATTCAAACACATAAATGCCACTACAAACAACCACTAAATCTACAGAGGCTTGTTCTGGCTGTCAAACACGGCCGTAAAATAATATGCCCTCCAGCAGGGGAGGGGAGAGCAGGATGGCAAAGCACTCGCTAATTCTCAACAGTCCCTCCTTAGAGACATAATCTTCAAATAAATATTTAACTTGCTCTGTCTTCAGTCTTAGATTATTTACAAATCAGGCTTTAAAGGCAATTTAAAACAATCCTTCCCTGAACTATTTGCACACCTAGAGCTGCCCAGGGGTAGGAACGAGCCTTCCCAGAGGCCGGCGGCTGGTCGTGTGACCATACATGGCCTGCGAGCTGGCGGTGCTGGAGGGCCCTGGGGCGGCGAGTGGGCCACCTCTGCCCCTCTTCAGCGCCCTCCTGCCGTTGGGAAGTGAAGGCACGCACGCACGGCAGGCCTGCCCCCCTCTAAGGGCTGGCATTCTGGGCTCTTATAGAGAAAGGGGGGACAGAATTTCCACCCCACAGTCATTCAGAACACTAGGATTAAGAGGAGAGTGAGGCAAATCCTTACTCCTGGGACTGAGAAGTTGGATAAGAAACTCCCTGTGAAAGAAGTTGGGATGCTGGCTCATGGGCAACTAGAAATGAGTCGGAATTTGGCAGTAGAGGTAGAGATGAAGGGCAATACGGAGGCCTTCAGATCCTGGGATGACATTTTCCAAGAATATTTGAACCTATCAAGAGGTTAATAGGTGATCCAAGGGAAAAAGGGGCTTGTGGTCACAAGAGGGTGAACCCCTAAGTGTGACCCCATGTGTATCCCTCTTGTTGGAGACACACAAGCAGAGGTTGGCAAACTTTTTCTCTAAAGGGATAAATAGCAAACATCTTCTGCTTTGTGGGCCATCTGGTCTCTGCCATAGCTGCTCACCTCTGCCATTGCCGGGAGGAAAGCAGCCATGGAGGATATGTGAATGAATGGGCATGGCTCTGTTCCAATAAAACTTTATTTACAAAAACAGGGACGGGTAGGATTTGGCCTATGGCAGAAAGTTGCTAACTCCTTCACTAGAATGTTAAAAGCTCTGAGAAGTCCTGCATTAAAGAGAGAGCAAATTTCATCTAATCTAATTTCGTCCCCACCCATCCTTGACCACCAAACTCTTTTTTTATCCCAGTATTTACTGACATCTTGTGCTAAACTAGTGTTCCACAGAATGATTTGGCAAGTAGTGTCCCGGAGAATGTCCTGGGAAAGAAGAAAGCTACCTGCCTTAACACCTCGGCATTTAAACACCTAATGCCAGAGCAAGAGTTCTGGTCACGGCAGGAAAATTCATTCTCTACCTCTAGTTGGGCAGAAAATAAGCAGCAGCAGGAACAGAACAATCCTCAAAGACAAGGGGACCTTCAGTGACAGAACAGTGAGCTACAGTCGTCCTGGGGAAGCCCACGGCACCAGCTGGGACACCAGGGAGCGAAAGTTGAAGGGCAGGTTCGAAATCCCAAGGTGGTGCAGGGCGGAGGCTCACAGCAACGTGCCCTGCCTGTCTCTCGAGCTCTTGACGGCTCTCCAGGCTGCTCAGAGCACAGGGAAAGCGTGTTCATCAGACAGGCCCACGGCTTCAGCAAGAACGCTGACACAACAGGCATTTACTTCTCATTCACATAAAGTTCCAACAAGTGTTCCCGGTCAGTGGGCAGCTCTCTTCCACACAGTCATTCAGGCACCCAGGCCCCTTATATCTGTGGCTCTCCCATTCCCCAGGGTCTCAGAGTCTTCCGCTGTATCCTCTGCATCTGACCAGCAGTCAGGGAAGAGAGAGAGGGTGTGGAGGATGGAGCAGAGGTTTTTATGGACCAAGAGGCTCTGTGAACAACTTTGGGCCCTGCACACGTTCCATACAGCGGGAAGCCCAAGGTGAAGAGCTCGGTGTCTCCCTAGAGAACATGTGACAACTCCAGGCCAATGTGCGGGCTCTGTAAGTCGACATGTGGAGTCTTAACTTAATCTTCATTCTACTTCCCATTTGCCATGAGTTCTCTTTCTATTTACTTTATTCTCTTTCAGTGTCTCAGTAAGCTACCCAAATTCTTTTTTTGACATAGGAGGAAATCATTCAATAAAATGTAATGTTAAGTCATGTTTCAAGTGGGAAAAAGAAAGAAATGCCCATTGAGGTGGACATCATTCAAAACAAACAAACGAAACAACAACTGCAAAGCAGAGCAGAACTGACGGAAACTCCCGTGAGCTGTTTCCTTTTTGGAGACAACGCTCAAGCTCGGGTGGCTCTCTCCGGGTTGGACTGCCCAGTGTCCCTCCACCACGGGCAGTCTAGCATCAACTCTCATCCATTCCAGAGACAGACTCCAAGAAAGGAATCCCGAGCTCTGGCCTGTCCTCCAATAGTCTCGCTGCAGGCACTGACCTTGCTCACAAATAGCCATGTCCTCCTTCTGTGAGTCTGGGTGGATTCTGAGCCACAGCGCAGGCAAGACGAGACCATCTCAAGGTGGGTCAGCACCCCCCACCCCAGGCATGGTCACCACCTTGTGGTTCCTGACCCCCAGTGCTCCACCCACGCACAACGGACAAGCAAGACTGCCCATCCCAGCCAGTAAAAGTTAAATTCTAACTGGGAAAAAACGATGGGGAGGCAAAGGAGACATTTAATTTAGGAAAAAACAAACACTTCTTTGGATAGTTCTGGAATACTTCCCGCTATCTTTCTGAAAGGTGGGAAGCGGGGAAAGACGACAGCCTCCTGAAGCACGTGGGAAGGCACATGCGGATGTCCTGCTTTAGGTATTTCTAACCAACTGTTAACAGTAAATTTTTGATCAGGGAAACATTTCACCTTTAAAAGGCTAGATGTCAAGGAATGTGATTTCGGAAAATAGACGAGAGACAATCCCTAGGCCACACATACTTCACTCTGTCAGCCCTCTCACCGCAAAGGAAGTCACACACTTACTGCCCCTACTCCTCCCCCAACAGAAGATTCTTTTGGAATTTAAATCATAAACTCTAATTTTTCTCCCCTATCTTAGTCCCTCATTATTGCCACATTTCTCATAAAATAATGACGAGAAGATTATAAGAATAATTCATACATATACATCTACATTAACCATTTATACATATATACATACATCATATGTACATATACAAATATATTACACAGTTCCCGAACTACAAATATATTCTCATTTAATCTACACAATACCCCTGTGAGTTGAGCATGGCAGAAATTTCTCCCACTGCACTAACGAGAAAGCTAAAGTCAGCAAGGTGAAGGAGGTCGCAGGGAGCCAGTGAGCTGCAAAGCACGACCTGGACACAGGTCAGCAGAATCAGCTCCCCTCGCCACAGCCTCTGCTGACAGGAGTGGAGACAGACGACCTCATAGGTGCCTCCTCCAACCCCTTTGCACACTGTGTCCATCCACACACACGCCCACATCCCCCTTCAAGTGTAAGTTTTTCTTATCTCCTCCTAGTCATTGCTGCACGGGTGTAGGAAGAAAGAGACCGGCACCCAGAAGTGGGGAGCCATAACCCTCCCTATGGCCAAGGGCAGGTGGCAGGCCATCAGTGGTTAAGCCAAAAGCTACAGGAGGCCTGTCAGAGCAGACGGCATCCATCAGGCTGCTGTCTGTGGTTCCCTGGCTCTGTCTGACATCCCCTCCTGTCAGGGACCTAACCCCCCACAACGGTGACGTCAAGGAGCTGAGACTGTGTCTTTAATCAAAACTCAAACGCTTACACGCAAACACACACACACTTGGAAAACTGTGAGAGAACTGAGGCAAGGCCTCACCTACTCAGACCAAACGTTTTTGGCTTCAAGAGGCTCTGGACAGCCTCAGAGGACACAGCTTTTTACCCTGAACTCATGAAGAGAACCAGACACTTGTCTTTTCTTCTGCACATTTGGCAGGAGGAGGGTCCTGGCAGTCAGATGAGAAGCGTGCTGGGTGTGACAAAGCACGGTGCTGGGACGCCCCTGCTGTGGCCTCAGCAGTCACCAGAGACTGACGATTATACCTGCTTATGACAAAGCAGCCTGGTCCCCACGCCTCTGTCACACCAATGTCAAGTGAGGCAGTAGATCCTGGGAGAACACTGCACACGTAAGCCTTGAAAAGTAGACAGATCAGCGTTCTTGATAGAAGTCTGCAGGCGTCCGTGCCATCGGAGCATCTGATACTCCCGAGTCCTGTTTTTCCTCTCAAACTGTTGCTGCTTCTACCTCCTTCTACAAGCGGTGCTCTTCTTTTCAGAAAACTTGTTCTACTCTCTGTACCCGAAGCACAATTGAACAGCGACAGTGAAGATATAAAAGCTGGGATCCAAGACTCCGCTCCAGCTATCGTCCTCAGTTCCCCTTGTGGAGAGAGCCTCCCTGGGCTCTGTAACTACTGCTTTTCTCTGGAGGTGCACAGAGTGTGTCAGAAATCAGAGGGAAACTATAGTGCTCATGATGTCAAGGAAAGAACACTGCAAAAAATGTTACATGACTCAAAACAAATTTGTTGAAACTCCTGAGGGGGCTGAAAAAAGATGTACAACACACAAACTAGGATTGGCAATTAGGATTCCCCTCTGGAGGATGCCAGAGATTTGTAAAGACCACCGCATCTTATAGATGCTTATGCTAGTTCCCCTCCAGCCACCTCTGCAGGCCAATAGCCCACATGGAGAGGCAACATCATCTCCCTTGGGGAATCTGGGTAGCCTTCTTATGGTCTGTTTCTGAGAAACAAGATCATCTCCAAGACACAACAAAGACAGTGAAATAAGGCTGAACATACAGAGGATCGTTTATAAGTTGAGTCAGTGACTTCACAGAAGCAACAGGAGGAGAGGCCCGGATCTCCCTCCCCTGCTGTGGATGGCCCTTGCCACATTCTGTTGTAGACTGAATTGTGTCCCTCCAAAATCCGCATGTTGAAACCCGAACCCTCAATTCCCCAGAATATGATTATATTCGGAGACAGGGCCTTTAGAGAGGTGATTAAGCTAAAATGAGGCCTGTAGGGTGGGCCCTGATCCAGTCTGACTGATGTTCTTGTGTGAAGAGGAGACGCATATAAGCACACAGACACCGGGGATGCCTGCGCAGAGGAAAGACCATGTGAGGACGTAGTGAGAAGGTGGTTGTCTGCAAGCCCAGGAAAAGAGGCCTCAGGAGAAACAAATCCTGTCAACATCTTGATCTTGGACTTCCAGACTCCAGTATTGTAAGAAAATACATTTCTGCATTTAAAGCTGCTCACCCTGTGGTATTTTATCATGGCAGCCCAAGCAGACTCATGCACACCCCATTAAGCCTTAGAGCAGGACAAGGAAAAGCATTTGGCCTTGAATGAGGAGTCTTGGGGTTCAAGTTGGGCTTTGTCAGTAAGTTGGTTTTGTTCCCAGAAAAGTCAAGGTTTCTCAGCATCGCTTTCTTCCCATGCAAGATGTGTGGGTTGATTGGCATGGACTGGGAGCTTCCTTCGACGCTACATTCTATGGTTGTGCCATTTTCCATGACAAGGATGCCTCGCCCAGACCTCAACTGCATGGAGTCCCACAGCACCAAGGCCTTTGCTCAGTGGTCCCATAAGCCACAAGCACAAGGTTGCCTGGGACTTGAGACATGGGGGAAAAAGTCTGCATTCTCTAGTGGCAGGAATTAATGAGTTGGGAAGCAGTGATGTGGGCTTTGTGGTTCTTCCTAATTCGTTCTTGCCCAGGGCTGGGACACCTTTGCAATTCCGACTGCTTGGGAATTCAGCCCGCCCCTCACCCCTTCTTCTCACACACACCTCTCCCCCAGGGCTTGCTCTGGTTTGGACTGCTGCCAAACTCCCACCCAACTCCCAATTAAATATATCAGGCAAAGTCCTTGCCTGAGGGAGAAAGCCCTCACCAAGGGGCTTACATCACTTGACGTGTGCTTGCCATGCCAATTTCCCCTCCATATCACTTTTACTGATTAGCCTTTTCTTTTTCCTTTTTTACTAAAATGACTGCAACTCATTATTTTTAAAGAAGCTTTGATGGGATTTGGCTCAGATACAAAAAAATATTTCAACCAACGGCATGAACACACCTTGTTCCAAAGAACAAAAAGGCAGAGCCACCTAAGGCCACCTAAGGAAAGGTTAACTGATGGTGCTGCATGTGCCCTGCCTGACACCGCCATGCGTGTCCCAGCCCACCTCTACGCAACCACAGCACATCCGGCACGGGAATCAAAGTACCCCAAGTGTCAGGGAAGCTGCTCTCTTCCTCTTTTCTTTTCTCTTCTCTTTTTCTTTTCTTGTTTGCTAATTAACATTGGTAATCAAAGTGTGTTCTGTATGTAGACAGAGAAAATACCAACAGTGACACAGCAAAGTCTTAGTGTTGTATTACATCATTTTAAATTCCAAATTCCATTTTTTTCCCAACCAAAAGGGCCTTGAATTATAGGAGATTGGAAATGACCAGAGAAAAGATCTTTTGAATAACGAGAAAAATTCCAAGTAGCATTTAGTCTATAAGTTACTCATGTTTGAACCTAAAAATAGGTAATTGAGCTTTCATCTCTCCCAAGGCTTTCTTAAGGTCATATGTAAGCAGAAAGTGTTCTCATTTGGAGAAGTGGCTCAAAAACATGCATAAACAGAATTGTATAAATCCATACAATAACAAATAGGAAAAGAAATAGCTGGAAAGAAGATAATCAAACAACACCTAGTCCTACAAGCAGAAAATCTCTGTGTTTTAAAAAACTGAACTTTGTATAATTTGAGTCAGAGACTGATGACTCCAATATTATTAAGAGCTGTTGCCAGTCAGGTGTGGTCCATGGACCAAATGGTGAGGAGCATGGAAGTGCATGGCAGTGGAGTATAGAACCAGAACAGAGGACAGGGTTATGACCAGACACAAGACAGACACAGTACTGGCCACTCCTGGAGGATATGTCACCGTCCCTGAGAGAGCACCACGCAGGAGTCATGCGTGTCTACAATCAGCCATTGACTTAACTCCATGAGTGGGTCATGGTGGAGTCCCCTGGGCGGCTCTGATGTGATCCACACTAGCGCTGAGGGTAAAGGGCAAAGCTGGCCAGCAGTCTTCATCCTAGTGCTTTATAAATGTGTTAATAGAGACAGAGTGAAGATAATGCCTAAGTATTTTATTCTTTTTGGTACTATTATAAATGAAATTCTTTTCTTAAATTCCTTTTCAGATTGTTTGTTGATACTGTATAGTAATGCAACTGGCTTTTACATGTTGATTTTGAATCCTGTCTGTAACTTCATTAAATTCACTTATCAGTTCTAACAGTTCTTGGTGGAGTCTGTAGGGTTTTCTATCTATAAGATCATGTCATCTGCAAACAGAGACAATTTTACTTCTTCCTTTCTGATTTGAATGCCTTTTGGTTATTTTTCTTGCCTAATTGCTCTGGCTAGGACTTCCAGCACTATGTTGAGGGAGTGGTGAGATGGGCATCCTTGTCTTGTTCCTGATCTTAGGAGAAAAGTTTCAGCTCTGAATATGGCATTAGCTGAGGGCTTCTCATATATTGTCTTTATTATATTAACCTACGTTCCTTTAAGATTCTGCACCCAATTACAACATGTGGGATTTTTTTCCCCCACACCAACAAGCAATCCTTGGACACCAGCTGGGTGGTCTACAATTTAACTCAGTTGTGATGCTTTCTACCTGGAGACAGCATCAGATCCCACAAGTTAAGGGCTCAGTCCTACAAGACTGCTCCTCCCCCACTTCAGATGCCTGTTGCAAGTCCAGGTTTTCACCTATGCTTCTGATCCACTGGCTGTGGATTGGAGATACCAACAACCGTCTCTCTGGGTCAATTTTTGTTAGAGCAGCTCACAGAACTCAGAGAAATATTTTACTTATGAGATTACCAGCTTATTATAAAGGGATATGACTCAGGAATAGCCAGATGGAAGAGGTGTATATGGCAAGGTATGGGGAAAGGGCATGGAACTCGAAAGCTCTCTTTGGGTGCACCATTCTCCCCAAATCTCCACGTGTTCACCAACTTGGAAGCTTTCCAAACCCCATCCTGTGGGTTTCTTCTGGAGGTTTCATTACATAGGCATGATTGATTAAATCCTTGGCCACTGGTGATTCAACTCCATCTCCAGCCTCTCTTCACTCCCTGGAGGTCACGGGGAGGAGGAATAGGACTGAAAGTTCCCACTCTCTAATCATGTTGTTGTTTCCACCACCAGCAACCAGTTCCCATCTTTAGGTGCTTTCCAGAAGTTACTTCATTAACATAACAAAAGACACTTTTATTATTCTCATCACGGGAAATTCCAAGGGTTTCAGGAGCTCCATGCCAGAAACAGAGATGAAGATCAGATATATATTTCTATTTTTTCTTCAAAGTGGATAAACAACAGTACCATATTGTAAAATGCTACTGCTCTGCATTTTGTAAGAATCTCATTCAAATTTTTTTTGACACATAACATTATATTAGTTTTAGGTGTACAACGTAATGATTCCTTGTTTGTATATGTTATGAAATGATCATCACAATAAGTCTAATGAACATCCTTCACCATACAGACTTACAAATTTTTTTTTCGTGCTGAGAACACCTAAGATCTACTCTCTTAGCAAATTTTAAATATACAGTACAGTATTATTAATCATAGTCACCATGCTGTACATATTTTTTATTATAAATCACCATATCATGGCTTCTATACCTAATTTGTTAAGCATTTTTATCATAAAGGGTGTTGAATTTTATCAAATGCTTTTTCTGCACCCATTGAGATGTTTATATGATTTTTATTCTTTCTTCTGTTATGTGGTGTGTCACGTTCATTGATTTGTGTATGTTGAACCATCCTTGCATCCCAGGGATAAATCCCACTTGATCATGGTGTATGATCTTTTTAACGTGCTGTTGAATTTGGTGTGCTAGAGTTTTGCTGAGGATTTTTCCATCTATGTTCAACAAGGATATTGGACTGTAATTTTCTTTTCTTGTAGTGTCTGCCTGGCTTTGACGTCAGTGTAGTAGAATAAGAATGGAAGTATCCTCTCCTCAAATTTTTGGAAGAGTTTGAGAAGGATTGGCACTAATTCTTCTATGAATGTTTGGTAGAATTCACCAGTGAAGCCATCTGGTCCTAGGTTTTTCTTTGTTGGGAGTTTTTTTTTTATAACTGATTTAATCACCTTACTCATTGATCTATTCATATTTCCTATTTCTTCATGACTCAGTCTTGATAGGTTGAATGTTTCTGGGAATTTATCCATTTCTTTTAGGTTGTCCAATTGGTGGGCATATAAATGTTCATAATAGTATCTTATGATCCTTTGTATTTCTGCAGCATCAGTTGTAATGTCTCCTTTTATATTTCTAATTTTATTTATTTGAATCTCCTCTCTTTTTTTCTACTTCCAAATAAACTTAACCAAGATGGTGAAAGACTTGTACACTGAAAACTATAAAACACTGATGAAAGAAATTAAAGCAGGGCTGGCCCAGTGGCACAGCAGTTAAGTTTGCACGCCCTGCTTCTCAGCAGCCTGGGGTTCCCTGGTTCAGATCCCAGGTTCGGACAAGGCACTGCTTGGCACGCCATGCTGTCCCACATATAAAGTAGAGGAAGATGGGCACAGATGTTAGCTCTGGGCCAGGCTTCCTCAGCAAAAAAAAAAGAGGAGGACTGGTAGTAGTTAGCTCAGGGCTAATCTTCCTCAAAAAAAAAAAAGGAGACACAAATAAATGGAAAGACATCCTGTCCTAGTCCTTTTGAGTTACTATAACAAAATACCATGGACTGAGCGGCATATAAACAACAGAAATTTATTTCTCACAGTTCTAGAGGCTTAAAGTCCAAGGTCAGGGTGCCAGCATAGTCTGGCTCTGGTGAAGGCCTTCTTCTGTGTTGCAAACTGCCAACATCTTACTGTGTCTTCACATGGTGGAAGGAGAAAACTAGCTCTCTGGGGCCTTTTTGTGTGTGTGTGAGGAAGATTGGCACTGAGCTAACATCTGTGCCAATCTTCTCCTATTTTATGTGGGATGCCACCACAGTGTGGCTTGATGAGCGGTGCTAGGTCCATGCCCGGGATCCAAACCTGCAAACCCTGGGCCACCAAAGCAGAGCATGTGAATTCAACGACTACACCACTGGGCCAGTCTGGGTCCCTTTTATATGGGCACTAATCTCATTCATAAGAGTTCTGATCTGAGGACATAATCACCTGGCAAAGACCCACCTCCTAAAACCCTGGGTTAGGATTTCAGCATGTGAACACGCAAAGGGGCACATTCAGATCACAGCACATCCCATGTTCGTGGTTTGGAAGAATCAGTACTGTTAAAATGTCCATAATATCTAAAGCAAACTACAGATTCAATGTAATCCCTATCAAAACCCCAATGGTATTTTTTACAGAAATAGAAGGAACAATTGTAAAATTCATATGAAATTACAAAAAAGGTCAGAATTGGCTACCCCAAAATGTGTCTCTTTGGTTTGACTATTTTTAAGAACAAAAGATTCTGAAAGAAACTTTGACCTTCCCCCCAACTGTCTAAAAGAATTTAAAATAGAAAGGCCTGTTCCAGGAAGGAGCTAATACACTAAGATAACTGTAATGTAATGTAAAATGTGTTTCAGCTCACATTGTCTGTAGTTGGCCCATTTGCATTTCCATTTCCATGTAAACTGCCTTCCTCCCCCTTGAAGTCCCAAACAGCTAACCCCAACACCCTTCTTTGTCTTTAGCTAAAAATAGTATTTAATGCGGCAACCTTAGCCATTTTAGAGAGTTGTTCAGTTTTCTTGGATTTCTCCCATGTATACATGCTGTAAAGCTTTGTTTGATTTTCTCCTCTTATTCTGTTTCATGTCAATTTAATTCTTAGGCTAGCCAGAAGGACCTAGAGTGGGTAGAGGAATTGTCTTCCTCCCCTACAACACCAAATAGCCAAAGGGATCTTGAGAAAGAACAAAGTTGGAGGCATCACTCTTCCTGATTCCAAAATACATTACAAAGCTATAGTAATTAAAACAGTATGGCAGTGGCCTAAATACAGACATAGACCAATGGAACAGAATAGAGATCCCAAAAATAATCCCATTCATATATGGTCAAGTGATCTTCAGCAAGAGTGTCAAGAGCATAAAATTCAGAAAAGATAGTCTCTTCCATAAATGATGCTGGGAAAACTGAATATCCACATGCAAAAGAATGAAATTAGACCTCTATCTCACTCCATACATAAAAATCAACCCAAAATGGATTAAAAACTTAAATGTAAGACCTGAAACTATAAAACTTCTCAAAGAAAACATAGGGGAAAGGCTTCTTGACTTGATCTTGGCAATGATTTCTCAGATTTGACACCACAGCACAGGCAACGAAACCAAAAATAGACAAGTGGGACTACTTCAAACTAAATGGCTTCTGCACAGCCAACGAAACCATCAACAGAGTGAAAAGACAACCTACACAATAGGAAAAAATATTTGCAAACCATCTATCTGATAAGCAGTTAATATCCAAAATATGTAAGAATCTCTTACAACTCAATAGCAAGAAAATAAATAACCTGATTCAAAAATGGGCAAAGAACTTGAATAGACATTTCCAAGAAGACATACAGATGTCCAGCAGGTATATGAAAAGGTGCCCAATATCACTAAGCATCAGTGAAATGCAGATCAAAACCACAATAAGATATCATCTCACACCTGTTAGGATGGCTATTATTTAACAAAGGGTAAGTGTTGGTGAGGATGTAGAGAAATTGGAACCCTTTATACACTATTATAGGAACGTAGAATGGGGCAGTCACTGTAGAAAATAATATGGCACTTCCTCAAAAAATTAGAAATAGAATACCATATGATCCAGCAATTCCAATTCTGGGTATATATCCAAAAGAATTGACATCAGGATTTCGAAAAGATATCTACACCTCCATAGTCCTTGCAGCATTATTCACAATAGCCAAGACATGGAAACAACCCAAATGTCCATCAACAGATAAATGGATAAAGAAAATGTGGTATAGACATACAATGGGGATATTATTCAGCCTTTAAAAAGAGGAAAATCCTACCATTTGTAACAGTATGGATGGACCTTGAAGGTATTATGCTAAACGAAATAACGAAGTCACAGAAGGACAAATACTGGCATGATTCCACTTATACAGAATATCTAAAATTGTCAAACTCACAGAAGCAGAGAATAGAATGGTGATTGTCAGCTGGGGGGAGGAGGTATTGCTCAGTGGGTGTAAAGTTTCAGTTATGGAAAACAAAGAAGTTTTAGAGATCTGCTGATCAACATAACACCTATAGTTAACAATACCATATTGTGCACTTTAAAATATCTTAGAAGGATAGACCTCATGTTGTGTTCTCATCACAAAAAAAGAAAAAGAAAATTTTTGGAGGTGATAGATATGTTTAGTACCTTGATTGTAGTAATGGTATCAGGGGTGAATACATACGTCCAAATTCATCAAAATGTATACCTTAAATATGTGCAATTTTTTATGTATCAATTCTATCTCAAGAAAGCTTAAGAAAAAAGACCGAGTTAAGGAAGACGACGCAGTCAAAGATCCTCCCAAGACCTCCTTTTGGGTTGATTCCATCCCTCTGGGAACCCACTTAATACTACGATGTCATTATCACCTTCACCACCTATTAGACTACCCTAGACTCCTTGATGTTTTATAATCCAATCCACAGGGTTCTGTAACTGAATCTAGGTGGCTTCCTCCCCAGAAATAATTCACACCACAAATGGCATTTTCTGCAGAGACCCAAAAGCTAAAAAAATTATTTTTTCATTTCAATGAATCAACAACTATAGCATCTGAGAGAAACCAATAAAAATATTACCTAAAGACAAACCAGTTTGGGAAATGAGGGCTACATTAAGCAATGAACATAGCCTCTGTCGGCAACAGTCTCTCTCTTTCTTGGTTGTAAATAGCACTGAGTTCCCGAGGGGAGACACAACAGTGCGCTCCTTCCCTGGAGGCTTGGGAAGGCTCTCCATTCGCTCCCGCATTACTTGCATCGCTGGACTTCTGCGCATGCTCACTGGAGTGAGGGCAGATGAATGTTTTCTCTTGAACTATCCTATTTTTGCCTCTAAGTTTCTTTTCTGAGTTCGCATCTATTTTCCCCCATTCCTTTTCTCACAGATTTTGTCTCCATGGTGTTTTTCACCACTTTCCTATAAATAAGGAATATCTCGATAGCAGTTCATTTGCCTAATCAATCCTTCCTCTCAGACTTCTTGATATTTAAGTGGACATAAAATAAAAATACAAAGTGCCAGAGCCTCTAAGGAATTTTAGAAGTCTAGAATTCCTTGAAAATAGGGAAACACCACAGTTTCCCACCTGGTACTGTGACTTTCCTTTCCTTCTGTAACCCTGAAACAGAGAAGGCAAGCACCAGATCTACGTGGTGGCCCCAGAAGGATGGCTGGATAAGATTTGTTGCATTTTCCACTTAAAGGCAGCTCATCACAGGGAGAAGGGGAGCTAGTCTGCTAGCTATATTCTATGGCTATTTGTGTTTCATAGAAACATGTAGAACTCTAAAATATTTCTCTAGAAATGAGTCAGTCCCTTGACCTCATTGTATTATGAACTCAACGAATCTTAGTCTACCAACTCACATAAACAGGAAACATCACCTGTCAATTTCCTTTAAATATGATTAAATTACCTGAAAGGAGGGATTCGTTCTCAGTCATTGTTGGGATGCCCTTCCCTTCCTTTGGGGCACAATTGTCCAAAGGGCTCATGTGATACCTGGAAAATAGATGTCTAGTCATCTATTGCTGCATAGCAAACTATCCCAAAACATAGTGGTGTAAGACATGAAAGACTTAGGTTATCGATTCCATTTATATGAAATTTCTAGAAAAGGAGGAACTACAGAGTCAGAAAATAGATCTGAAGTTGCCTGCTGTTGGAATTAGAAGTAGAAATTGACTACAAAAGTCACAATGGAATTTTTTGGGTGATGAACTTGGCCTAAAATTCACTGTGGTGACAACCTTATATATTTACTAAAACCCATTGAACTGTACACTTTAAGTGGGTGGATTTTATTGTATACAAATTATACTTCAATAAAGCTATTTCCTTAAATTAGTGGCATAAAATAACACAGTGGCATAAAAAAACAACCACCATTTCATTGCACTCATGCATCCTATCGTTAGGAATTCAGTTAGGACCGTGGGCATGGCTTGTCTCTGCTCCACAATGTTTGTAGATTCTGATGAGAAGGCTTGAACGGCCGGGGGCTGGAATCCCCTGGAGCCTTGTTCACTCGCATGTCCAGCACCTGCACTGGGCTGGCTGTAAAGCTGAGCTCCACCGATCCTGTTGACTGGAGCGCCTACGCGTGACCAGTCCACGTAGCTTGCGTTTCTTACAGCAGAACAGCCAGATTCTGAGATGGAGCGTCCCTGGAAGGACCCTCCAGAGAACTAGCTTTCCAAAAGACCAAGGCAGAAGCTGCAAGACTTCTTCAAGTTCCATGCAAAGCTCTAGGCCAGCCTAGATTCGAGGGGAGAGAAATAAGACCCCACCCCTTGATGGTGATGTCACAGAGCCATTTTCTTCTAATTTGCAGAAGAGCATGGGGGATGGGAGAGATTGTCCAGACCATCTTCGGAAGATAGAATCTGCTGCAGGACCCTGTTCTTCAGAACATCATGGCCCCTGGGTCCCTGCCAGCCTCTCACTGTGCCAGCCCTCACGGCCTCCCCATAGGTGGGCAGAATTTTCTTTTCAAGAAGTAACAGAGATTGCTTACACAGAGGAATTCTGAAGCTGGGGTCTTGGCAGTTCCCAATGGCACAGTAAGGCCTGAGCCTTCTGGGGCCTTGTGGGGACATTTCGCTTTCTCGGCGCAGGCACCGTCCCTTGAGAAGCCCGCTGGCCTTGGCCCACATGTCTGATTCAGAAACTGCCCCTCATCGCTGCTCCTGCCCTTCTGTTCTCCAAGGCACTCAGGCCCCATCCCCGCTCAGAGGCACCTCAGAAAACATCTTCAATGAGCCTTATTTTTGATAAAATATGAGAAGAGGTTGCTCACAAGCAACAGCATTTATTTAGGGTTCTGCAAAATCTCCGAAGTGGAGGAAAAAGAGAGATAGAGTCCACTATTTTCTTTAAATTGAGGAAGGCAAAAGACAGAAGAAAACACACCAATTTTTCAGTAAGTCAACCTGCCACGGTTGCCAAATGTACACATGCACACAAGAGTGTGTGCACACACACGAAAAAGACAGAGAGGGAGGAAGGGATGGGGGGTGGGGGAGAGAAAGAGATCTGTCAAAGCCTCTGCAATACTTGCTTGTATGTTTCAAATCACAGAAAAGGAGGCCCACTTCGGGGTAGAATGTAATAAAGAAGGAAGAGAGGAGAAACTGGTGTCATGTGGAGAAGAAAATTTTAATTATTTGTGCTTTTGGGGGGGATACTTAATACCACATCTCATATTTGTGAGAGATAGAGCTCTAATCTTTTTAATTCACAAACACGTTTAACATAACCCACCAGTGACAGCTTAGAGAGCATTTTTTAAACAAATTCACTGACTTATCTATTTTTTTTTTTTTTTTGAGGATTGGCACCTGGGCTAACAACTGTTGCCAATCTTTTTTTTTTTTCTGCTTTGTCTCCCCAAAACCCCCCTGTACACTACACAGTTGTATATCTTAGTTGCATGTCCTTCTAGTTGTGGGATGTGGGACGCCGCCTCAACGTGGCCTGACGAGTGGTGCCATGTCCCCGCCCAGGATCTGAATCCTGAGCCGCCGCAGAGGAGCACGCGAACTTAACCACTCAGCCACGGAGCCAGCCCCTGACTTATCTATTTATATATCAATGAATTCTTTACATGACCAGAAGAAAACTTGCTATACTCTAGGCAAAGTTCAAGGGGAAATGGAGAAACCAAATTTTATTGAGCACTTAATACATGGCATGCACTCTGCAAGGAGCTTTCAATTTGTTATGGAGTTGAATCTTCCCAACTATGTGAGGCAGCTCTTAACATCTAATCCTGTTTTACAGATTAATAAACTGAGACTAAAGAAAGTAAATAACAAGCAAATCTGTCCATACCTGGCAAGGCTCTGAGTCAATGCAAAGCTGGCTGTGGTTTAACCTGAGGCTTCCTGGACCCCCAGGAATTCAATTCCAAGGCTCAGAGACGCCTTGGTGCCTCCTAATGTGATAAATTGAGACCCATCTGATGGAGACATTCTGATAGGCCATCAACATCTTTCCCCCCAGCTCCAGTTTTCCATCTTGGCCCAGCTGAGAATGTAGCTCGTTTAGGAATTCTTCCCAATTAACTCCATCCCTCTCCGCGACCCCAGCAAGGGCTTTGTTAAATCGAAGTCTTCCCTCAGCAGCACTCTTATGCTTATTCCTAACACAGCACTGAACCTTCCAGACTATAAACAGCTCTGCTTGTCCATCTCCCACAATAGACTATTCGTTTTCTGAGGGGGGCACTATGTCCTACTCAGCATTTATCCCAGTGCTTGGCACACAGTAGATGCTCAAATGCCTGTTGAATACATGGATTAGTTATTAAAGATCCTGCAACCACGATTAGTGCCAGAGCCCCTCTCAAGGATTTCACTGAGCACATTGAACTTATAAATCATAAAGAGCTTTTCTAATGAGAAGAAATAGACAAGAATGCCTACATAAAAATTTCAAGCTTCCTGATGGCAAGAGACACATAAACAAAATTTAAAAGGGAAGTGATCAACCGGAAGAAAATATTTACAAAGCAAAAAAAGTTTAAATCTTTAACATATAAAGAATTCCTAAAAATCAGTATCAAAAGATGCATAATGTAAGAGGGGAAGGAAGGTTCTAATAGGGCAATTCACAGAACAAATGCGAACAGCTAAAATGCAAAAAGATGTTTAACATCTTTGATAATTAGGGAAATGCAAACTATAATGTCTATCAATTAGCAAAGATATTAAAAGTGTAGTTACTCAGGTGTAGCTCTGGTGCAAAGAAATGGACCCCCTCACACAGCACTGGTGGACGTGTAAACCAGAGTGACCTTCCTGAAGGGTAATTTGTCAACATTCATCAAAATTTTAAATATGTGCTCCCTTAAATTCCATAATTCCACTTGTAGGAACATATATTACAGAGATATGACTGGCATGTGTACACAAAGATGCACATACAAATAACTGTTGCCAATCTTCTTTCTTTCTTTCTTCTTTTTTTTTCTTCTTCTCCCTAAAGCCCCCCCAGTACATAGTTGTATATTTTAGTTGTGAGTGCCTCTGGTTGTGCCATGCGGGATGCCACCTCAGCGTGGCCTGACCAGTGGTGCCATGTCTGCGCCCAGGATCTGAACTACCGAAACCCCGGGCCGCTGACGCTAGGCACGCAAACTTAACCACTCGGCCACGGGGCTGGGCCCCAGATCTATTAAATTTAATGAGGTCATGCTAGATGTGTTAATCTGTCCATGTTATATAGTTTTAAAAAATTGGTTACTGAACAATATAATAACTGATTTAATTTTTTGAAAAAATATGTATATTTCTTTGTGGAGATTTGCATAAGCACCCCCAAAAGTTCTAAAATGATACACTCCAAGCTATTAACAAGCTGTTTATTTCTGGGACTGGAAATGGAGTGAGCAAGAAAAAACTTTTCCTTTTAACTCTATATTTGTCTGTACTATTTAAATTTGTTGCAGTTTATGGTGCTTTGCTATATACAAAAAAAGCAAGGAAGTTTTTAAAAAATTCTATCATATCTTTTCTTAGCTGTGTTGCTATTCTTTGTAGAACTAGGCAGAATGTTAAAAAAAAAAAAAAAAAAAGAGAGAGAGAGAGAAAGACTGACGCTGGACAGAAAGGACCCTGGTTTGAGAGTGCTGCATCCCCAGGAACTCCTCAGCAACACACTCTTGTCCTCATATGCCCAACACCAGGCAAAGGTACTTTGATAATTGCTTGTCCAACTTTTTGTTGAAAGTGTCAGTATTTAGCTCACAAGATTCAGTGATATAGTCTCTTCCCTTGAGGAGCTTACAAAGTCCAGTGAGGAGATCAACAATAAACAGGTAGAACTTGGGCCCAGCCAGTGACGCAGCGCTTAAGTTTGCACGTTCCACTTCGGCGGCCTCAGTTCACCGGTTCGGATGCCGGGTGTGGACATGGCACTGCTTGGCAAGCCATGCTGTGGTGGGCGTCCCACATATAAAGTAGAGGAAGATGGGCATGGATGTCAGCTCAGGGCCAGTCTTCCTCAGAAAAAAGAGGGGGATTGGCAGCAGATGTTAGCTCAGGGCTAATCTTCCTCAAAAAAAGAAAAAAAAGAAGAACTAGCCAACCCATAATGAGGGACAGGTGTGCCGCGATGATGGCATGACGGAGGCCTGGATAGATGAACACAAGTCGGCCAGGGAAAGCCAGGGAAGGCTTCACCAAGGCGGAAGCTCATAAACTGAGACTCAGACATTGAGTAGAATTTTTTTTTCAGGTAATTGAAAATGTAATTTTTGATGAAATTTTATATAATTAAAAGTAAAATTGTTTTTTGCATAAAACCATAAAAGAATTTGAGACAAAAGTAAATACATTAATTGAATACAAAGTGAAAGAGAGAAAGGTAGATGACTTCCAAGCTCTCTTCTGACTTTAGAAATGGCCATTTTGATCACTTGCAGCCTTTGCTGAGCACCTGCGGCGCGGTCAGCTCTGCACGGGGTGTGGGGCCAGGAGGGATGACAGAACTATGTGCCGTGGTCTCAGTCCTTAAGAAGTTTACAACCTCGGTAAGGGAGCCAATTAATGCACAAAAAGCATGTACCTAGCAGTGCCGAGCGCACTAGGTCATTCCAAATATCAGCCTACTGGCATTACGTAACTAGGCCCTAAATTGTATGGCACAGACTCCAAAGATGATGGCCATAAACAATCAACCGAAACCCAAGACGCACTCTTCAGATTTGTAAACTGATGTACAGGATGCAATATTCAGCTATATTTAGTAACACTTTCAATGAATCTATTTTTTAAAATAGTAAAGTTATATGAAATTTAAATTCTGGCAAAAATATACATAAAATAAGCGAGTCTTTAATTATTGTAGGCACTACACATGTTGGTCATAAAACAAAGCCGTCAGTACCCCTGGAGGAGTCAGGAGCAGTATGATGGAGTGCGACTTGACCTGGGCCTAAAAGGACATGCAGGATTTGGATAACGGAAGACATTAGGAAGAATCTCAGAGGCAGGAAGACCACCACCAAGGGTCTCCGGATTCTCTTCCATTCTGAATGACTTAATGATCCCACGTGTTCTTATTACCCTTGCTCCCCGTCCATAAAATGCCCAGGCATAAATAAAGTTTGCTTTTGAAAATCCTTGTCAGTGCTAGAGAAGGAAACAGACACTTGCTGGTTTACCAAGGCTGAGGCAGGCGGGAAGCCCATTGGGGCACCAAGGATTTCCATCGACTGTACATTCGAAGGTTCAGAACTTTTGCTTTCTTGTCTCTCATTAGTCTGAGTTGTAAACTATTTGTTTCTAAGAGGAAAAAGTATTAGGAGAAAGCAGCATTTCCAAAAGTCTTAAAGACTGCGGGAGGTGAGTTTACAAAGCAGATGGAAGTGTACTAGAAACTAGAACTTTGGAATAGGCAGTGGGGACATGAGCTGGGGGAGGCTGAGGGAAGGGAGGAAAACCAACTCTTGTTAAGTTTACGGCCAATTAACATTTGCCTTACTTCAGACCCCACTGTTCAGCAAGGGCTTCTCAATATTAAAGGCAGCTCTTTGAACAATAGACTCCTTTTTCTTCCTGCAGTTCACAGCTGTCAGAGATCATTTAACTCCCAATATGTTTCCAAAAAGTGATGCCTTTAATGGGCAGCACAAACCCTGAGGTTCGAGCACGTGCAGCTCGACGCAGACGCGTAATGCTGGGGCATCGCTCGCACCTGTCAGGGTCCAGGGGGGAGGCCTAAGTAAATAATGCCCTAAATTGCATTTAGAAAAAGAACAGAAGAAAGGAAAGGGTCGGGGGTGAGATGAGAGGACAGATGAGGGAGACAGCCAGAGGGAAAGAGAAGAGAAGACGGGAAGTGATACAAGGATAAGTAAAAGACAGACAGATTAAACTTCTGCCATAGAAGTTGAAAAAGCGTTAATGAAAGCTTCAATTCCCTTCTTAAAGTAGAGCATTTCCATTCAAATGGGAGCATAGTCATAAAGGAACATGTTAAATCTCATGTGTCAGACCTAAACAAATTTCCTAGTTATTAGGAGTTCAACCAGTACTCTTATCATCTCAACACAGTTTTTTTTTTTAAAGATTTTATTTTTTTCCTTTTTCTCCCCAAAGCCCCCCAGTACATAGTTGTATATTCTCAGCTGTGGGTCCCTCCAGCTGTGGCATGTGGGATGCCACCTCAGTGTGGCCTGATGAGCAGTGCCATGTCCATACCCAGGACTCGAACTGACGAAACACTGGCCCGACTGCAGCAGAGTGCACAAACTTAACCACTCGACCAGCCCCCTCAACACAGTTTAATTTTAATTTCCAATTTGTTTTTCTTCTTCTACAACAGGTCCAGGTATCACGTGTACTGATTTTTCTGTTTCTCTGAGTACTATCAATGGCCTCACTGTTCTCCAAGACCAATAAAGCCAGTGGTGTGATGTTCCTCCCTTTGGGCTGGGCCTCTGCATTAGAAAGATAAACCCAATACCGTTATTAAAGACCAACTTGAAACCTAAGAAAAAGGCTCACGCTTTTAATTAAGCAAGGGTAACCTGCAAGATTCAAGTTTTTGTGAGCTCAGCAGTGTTTGTAAAAATATAAGAATCTTAAAAATCTTCCTTTCAAATGAATAGTCAAAAGTAGCAAAATTGGCTTCAAATCATGACTGTAAGTAAAATTCCAAATGCATAGAAATTTTAAATGTAATCTTAAAAACAGTTAACCCTTAAAAACTGAATTCGTTGAAGGGTGTCACCTAACTATTTTCTTAAGGAATATTTATATTTGTAATAAAATCATAGAAAGCTTAGCAACACAGAAAAGTTCTGAGAAGTAAACAACTTACCCCAAATGTTACCAACCAGAAGTAAGCAATGTGAAGAGTTCACAAATACTATTACCACAGAATCTCTCTGAAAAACAGACAGCTAAAAAATGATTGTTATACATCAACGCCATCTCAACAAAGCTGGGAAAATAAAATAAGCAATGAATAAAAACTCGATAGATCGATAGACAGACAGACATAGATAGATAGATAGACACAAAGGCAAATAATCATTTCATTAGAATGAAATCATGCAATATGTGCCCATTTTAAATATTTAATCTTTTTTTTTCTACTTTTTTTTTTCTGCTTTATCTCCCCCAACCTTCCCCCCCCCATACATAGTTGTATATCTTAGTTGCAGGTCCTTCTAGTTGTGGGATGTGGGACGCCGCCTCAACGTGGCCTGACCAGCGGTGCCATGTCCGTGCCCAGGATCCGAACCCTGGGCCGCTGCAGCAGAGCACTCTAACTTAACCACTTGGCCACGGAGCCGGCCCCAAAATATTTAATCTTATTTTATACGCATTTACTAAAGGAAATAGAAATGATGTAATGCTGAGGAAATTGCAGAATTTTCCATAAATGTCTCTTTGCCATCTATGATTAAGAAAGAGATTAAGTCACTAGCAGCCTAGAATCATCATTTGTTGCTGGCAGTTTAAAATATATACTTTATTTTTCGACAGTTTGGATTGATTTCCTGCCAGAAAAGATGAGGCCCTCTTTCACTTCCTCCTGCCTTCCCTACCCCTCCTAATTTTTGTCGCTTCATATTATTTTTATATTGTCAGGATCTGGAACATTTACACAAACCACAATTCCCCCATTAGTCTCTTCCTAGATCTAAGTTTGAATGGCTTCTTGCTCACAACTCGTCTTTCCACCACCGCCTCTCCATTCTTGAGTTCTTTATTTTGATTCATCCCTGTGCCCCACATTATTTTTTACAATGTAGGGAAACAACCTTCTTTGTAAAATTTATTAGAAGTTTTTCAGTTTAATGCAAATCATGGGACTTGGGTAAATGTGATTGTGCATTTATTGAGAGTTAGGAAAACATAATCTGCTCGGGCGCCTCAGACGTTAAACCCAGCAGGTCCCTGGAGATGCAGTGTTTGCGAGGACTTGCTGTACTCCAAAGGGAAGCCAGGCAGAAAACTGCAGGGGCTGACAGAGAGGCCGAGAGGGTGGGAGGAAGGTTCCAAAGCCGGGGGAGGGGAGACGTCGGCCACAGCCAGCCTCTTCAGAAGTCCCAATTAGGCAGCCAGTGCCTCTCGCAGGGGGAGTGAGGTCGGCCTGGTGTGTTGGTCATTCAGAGGCCAGCAGGACGACTTGGAGGGGTGATTCGTCTCCTCTTCATGCCATCTCTGCTTAGACCTTTAAAATTTACCTCAAACTCCGCCTGTCGAAAACTGAACACCCCACCCTCCCCTGCCCATCAGGACTTCCTCGCGTCGTCCCTACTCAAGTGGGGAGGCGTCCTCACCCCTCGCAGTCACGCAGCCACAGACTTTCTCCCCCTTACTCCTGCATCCTACATCCAATCCACTTTCGCCTTCTCCACTGTCACCATCCTAACCAGCATGACTTCATGGGTGACAAGTTATGGCTCTTCCTCATTCCATCCTCCAAAATATAGAAATGTACCTGTGAAGCAGCACTTGCATGGCTAAATGGCCTAATAAAACTTTTAAATTATTGTGAATATTTTATTTTGAAAGGCAGATGTCTCAGTTTTCCATGAAAGAGAAACCCTATGAACAAGAAACAAGATTTAGAGTCTCGACTAGGGGGTCAGTAACTGTTTTTGTGAAGGGACAGATAGTAATTATTTTCTACTTTGCAGGCTGCACAGGCTCTGTTGCAATGGCTCAACGCTGCCATTGACAGGAGCGCAAAAGCAGCCATAGATAACATGCAAACGAATGAACGCAGCTGTGCTCCAACAGAACTTCACGTATAAAAGCAAGGGGGGACATTCCAAAAAGAATTAACACGAATCCTTCTCAAACTCTTCCAAACATAGAAAAGAAGGGAACATTCTGTGAGATCAGTAAGGGTCTAATATCTAGAATACATAAAGAACTCTTTCAACTCAACAACAAAAAACAACGCAAAAGTTAAACATAGAATGACCCAGTGATTCCACGCCAAAAGAACTGAAAACAGATTCCAATAAGTACATGCACACACATGTGCATAGCAGCATTATCACAACAGCCAAAAGATGGAAACAACTCAAACGCCCATCAACAGAAGAAGGAACAGATGAAGTGTGGCGTACACATACAAGGAAGCACTGATTCCTGCCACAACATGGATGAACCTCAAAACAGTAGGCTACAGGAAATAAGCCAGACACAAGAGGTCATATACTGTATGACTCTATTGATATGAAATAACCAGAATAGGCAAATTAATAAAGGCAGAAAGCAGCTTGGTGATTGTCAGAAGCTGGAGCGTGGGAGGAACAAACCAGTTAACAGGTAAAGGGTTTCCTTCTGGGGTGACACAAATGTTTTGGAAATAGATAGACATGGTGGTTGGGCAACATTGTGAATGTCCTAAATGCCACTAAATTGTTCACATTAAAATGGTTACTTTTACGTTATGTGAATTTTACCTCAATGAAAACAAAAATAAAACAGCGGTAGATTTGGCCATGCACGCTGGTTAGCTGAGGCCTGGTCTAGACGATGCCAGGAGTGCACAGCTTGCTTTAACAGTCCCGTTCTGGGAGGCACTGAGACTAGCAGTTCTAAGGTAACCCATCACAAAAGCACTTCCTCTCTCCACGTTCAACACGACTATAATTCCAGGTGACCGCAGAGCTGATGGAGCCGAAGACTAAACACACAAACACACACTTGTACATGCACACTCACACACACGTACACATCCCTGGAGAGTCCCGGAATTCTCCTCACTGAGATGGAGCACTGAGAAGAACACACACAGAGAAATCAGTCCCGGCATTCAAGGCACGAGAAATCCAGAAAGTGAATGTTCACATGAAAACTGAAAAAAATGTAAACTTCAAGAAACCCATCAGCCTTTCCAGACAGAGGTCACAGGTGCATCTTAGAGCACTGACGAGCGGGGAATAGTTGTAGCTTGTCTTGCGTCAGCCCACGAGGATGCTTACATCAGCCACAGCATTTAGGACACAGATCTGACAGGGTATGTCTTGAGGGTCCGCAGAGACTTGGACCCAGAGAACAGCCTGGGGCTATGGCGTCACTTCTGACCTTCCTGCTTAACACGTACCTGTACACCACATGCCCAAGCCAGAAACCTGGTGGCCCTTCTCCACTCCTCCCTTTCCTTCACTCCCCTCACCCAGCCAAGCGCCACGCTCTCATACCCCTTAATCTCTCCTAAAGTTATCCATTTCTGGCACTCCTCTTGGTGCTGTCAGAGTTCAGCACAATTACCTCTCAGCTAGACTGTTGCACCAGCCACCTTGCTGGGCCTCCTCACTCCAATGCTGTCCCCTCCAATGCGTGTTCCTTATTCCAGCTTCAATGTGCTTTCTAAGACACAAATTTGAGATTTAATGTAACTGTTAAGAACTCAGGCTCAGGGTCAGTATGTCTGGGTTCGAGTCCTCAGTCCATCACTTTCCAGCCCCACGACCTTGGACAAGTTACTTCTTGTTATAGGCAGAGTTGTATCCACCCCCCCAAATTCATATGTCGAAAGCCTAACCCCAAGTACCTCAAAATGTGACTGTATTTGGAGATGGGGTCTTTGAAGAGGGAATTAAGGTTAAATGAGGTCATTAGTGTATTAGGGTATTAGTGTCATTCTGGGTATTTATCCAAAGAAAATGAAAACACTTACTTGAAGAGATATCTTCAGCATTATTTACAACAGCCAACACATGGAAGCAACCTAAGTGTCCACTGACGGATGAATGGATAAAGAAATTGTGGTATATATACACAACGGAATATTACTCAGCCATTAAAAAAAGAATGAAATCTTGTCATTTGCCACAACATGGATGGACCTCAAGGACATTGCGCTAAGTGAAATGCATCAGACAGAGGACAACAAACACTGTATGATCTCTCATATGTGGAATGTAAGACAAAAAAAACAAAAACAAGCTCACAGATACAGAGAACAGATTGCTGGTGGCCAGAGGTGGAAGGTGGAAAGGAGGGAGAAATGGGTGAAGGGAGTCAAAAGATAAAAAGGAAAAAAAGACAAAAACAAAGAAATTATGGTGACACAGAAAGAATATGGAAACGGGAGTCAGAGGACTTCGATCTGACTCTCAACCCACGTGACCATGAGCAGATCCTTTTGCTGCTTCCTGCCTCAGTTTCCCTATCTGTAACATGGAGATAATGATAATATTTACCCCGAGAGGTGGCCATGAGTCTTATTAATGAAGACAAAAATAATATAAGAAAGGATGTGTGAAATGTTTCTAAGAGAGTAGATCTTAAAAGTTGTAATCACAAGAAAAAAAGTTTTGAAACTATGTATGGTGATGGATGTTAACTAGATTTATTGTGGTGATAATTTCTCAATATATACAAATATCAAATCGTGTTGTACACTCGCAATGAATACAATGTTATGAGTCAATTATTAAAATAAACAAAGAGGGGGGCTGGCCCCGTGGCCGAGTGGTTAAGTTCGCGCGCTCTGCTGCAGGCGGCCCAGTGTTTCGTTGGTTCGAATCCTGGGCGCGGACATGGCACTGCTCATCAGACCACGCTGAGGCAGCGTCCCACATGCCACAACTAGAAGGACCCACAACGAAGAATATACAACTATGTATGGGGGGGCTTTGGGGAGAAAAAGGAAAAAATAAAATCTTTAAAAAAAAAAAAAATAAAAAAATAAAAAATAAACAAAGAGGCATTAAGTTAAAATGAGGTCACTAGGGCGGCCCTAATCCAGTATGACTAGTGTCCTCCTCAGAAGTGGAGATGTGGACACAGACTGTCTCAGAAGGAAGACCATGTGCAAACGGAGGAAGACGGCCCTCCACGAGCCAAGGAGAGAGGCCTCAGAAGAAACCAGCCCTGCCGACACCTTGCCCTTGGACTTCCAGCCTGCAGAACGGCGAGGAAATAATGTCCCTTGTATATGCCATCCAGTCTGTGGTACTTTCTTATGTCAGCCTTAGCAACCAATGCACTTCTCTAAAGCCTTGGTCTTCTGCATTGACAAAGTGGAAACACAGTTACTGTGACTGGCTATTCAGTGTAATTCTCAAATTCTTGACAGCCACGGCAAAACTGGAAACATGTCAGTGAGAGAACGAATTAGTCCAAAATGCTTGATGTTGAATTTAAAGAGGAACATCATGCGACTGTTTGGGGGGTCTCCAGGCTCCCGTTCCAGGCTGGCTTAGTCAGCATTTAACTGGGGGAATGGCTGAGCGCAGCTTGAAATTCCAGGTGCCGGTGTGTGCTGCGGAGGTGGCAGGAGAAGCCACGGCGAGTGTCCTCTGGGCTAGGGCGTGAGGGGTACAAGGGCCACCTGCGGGGGACACACCTCATCAGGAGTGGGGAGATGGGCCTCAGACGAAAGGCATCTGCTGCCCTCAGGCACATTCTTGGCATTTCATTTGAGAAGAAAGCCTGACGGCCAACATGTCAGGAACGTGCTTGTAAATAACGAATTCCTTAGAGGTACTGATCACTTCTCATCCTCTTGTCCAAAAAGCTTGCAGTCCCCTCTTTGAAGCTTACGGACACATCCTAGGGCTTCTCCTCTCAAATATAACACGGTTCCCCTCTTGCAATCATTTTGAAACGTGCGGCCATCCACGGGAGGCTTGGCCCTCAAGGCCAGCACTCTGCCAAGCTCCCATCCAGAGTGCTGCGGGAAAGGGCCGGCTGCCTCCCACTGAGAGCACAGCTGAGGATACCGGGTCGGAATCATTCATTCACTCACTCACTCATTCATTCATTCAACAAATATTTAAAGAGTTATTTCATGGTACAGAATCTGTGCTAGCGATCCAATTATGAATCGCACACAACCCCTCCAGGAGTACAGGGTCTGCTGGGCAAGTCTGATAAGCCGTGGACGGGTCTTATTCAGGGTGATCCACGGTATCATAAAGTCAAAGATGGAGGCAGATGGGGAGGACACGCCTTTCAGCAGAGGGCAGAAGCGGGCTGACAGACCCCTCAGGACGATAATATCTGAGCTGAACAGTAGCTCTGAAGATGGGAGGAAGCAAACTGCCAAATTTTACTCTAATATTCAGCACAGTGGCAGAGAGCATAGTCCTGGGCTCTAAAGTTGACTATGTGGGTGTGGATCCTGGCTCTGCCCCTCACCAGCTGTGTGACCTTGGGGTAGTTAATTAACCACTCTGTGCCTCAGTTTCCTCATCTGTAAAATGGGAGCAGTTAAATAAGTTAATATATATAAATAGAATGTTGACACAATGTATATAAATATATATAGAAAGAAACATACATACAATAAATAAAAATATGTAGACCAGTGCCTGGCAGAAAGTAATTGCTACATCAGAACTCGTGATATATGGTTATCAATATGAGTTGCTTCAAATATCTTTGGGAAGCAGTTTGAGTAGAAATTGCAAACGTATGATAATTTTAGTAAAATATAGTTACTCTAGTAACTGGACAAATTTGATCCAGGACCCCATGGCACAAACACACACATACATCCACACACACACACAAACACAAAAGCTAAATTTACCTTGGAAGCAAGACTGCAGGAATCTCAACTTCAGCACGAATTCCTTCTATCCTAGAATCTGTGATTGGCATTGCTGCAAAATCTATGTTTACTAGACAGCTACCAATCCTCAAATTTCATGATGTTTGAATAATTTGGGTCTCTAAGGGGACTTGTGGTTTAACAAGCCAAAAAAGAGAATAATGTGTCTCTATCTGAACACTGTCGGAAGGGTAGCACCTTATGCTAAACGTGGGAACAGACTTCAGACTGCGTTGGCAAAAAGTCACAGATCCTGACATCTGTCGCAAACACTACCTCCCACAACTATCTGCTTGGCAACAAAAACATCAAAACAGTTAACAGTCAATAAAAACTTCTTTGGGTGGGTCAGGCCTTCTTTGTTCTCTTGAAGTGCTTGAAGTAACAAAGTATTTGATTCGTGAATCAAAACTCATTTTCTGGGTGACATGCTGTGTCCGGCTCCATGGGTCCTGTCTAGGGAACTGGCGGCGGACGCCATGGGCCCAGGTTCTGCTCACAGAACTCAGTCACGCAGTGGATGACGTGGCAGGTCAACAGGCAATTGCCACGTTGCCTGAGTCTCGCCCGCCTGGCTGGGAGAAGACATAACAGACGTGTGAGCTCAGGTATGACACTTACTCTCAAGCCACAATGTGCATTTCCAGTCTGAGCCGTGGTTTGCAGCACACTCACATTTTGTGCTATGTCTGCCAGTCACAGAAAGCTGGGTGAGAGGCAAAAATAAACCTATTAGCCACTTCTAATGGCTGAGTTCATATTTTCAGTGAAAACACTTGGGTTCTCCATGACACTAACTCATCTACTGCTCCACTTTCTCCCCCTCCTTTCAAAACCTTCTTAGACCCTTGGAGCTGAAGCCTTTGTTTATATGGTTTAATTAAGACTATTGATCAAGTAAGGGGGAGTTTTTGAGCTCCAGCTCTTTCTGATAGAAATTACAGCATAGCTGGAAGTAAAGCCACATTAAAATTAGCTTTTGCAAGCCTTAAAATACTAAATACAGTACTTAAAAAAAGTATGTGATGATGCAAACTGAAGTCCTCAATGCCATGATGCAGCCTTACCCAGCATGCACTAGGGAGGGAAGAGGTGGTCAGTGGAGGGGGTAAGGTTTGGAATGAGCCTTGAAGGATAGATAATGCATGCATGAGTAAGAGATGGAAAATCTTGTCTCGTGACTCAGGGAAGGAAAAGTGCCGACAGTCAGAAATGGAAGATCAAGTAGCAAAGATCTGAAGCTGGAAATGAGCTTGGCACGTCTGTGGAAGCAGAGAAATCAGACCAGAGCCGGGGGCCTCTCCAAAGGAGGGGCAGGCAGGGCAGAGCCACCACTCTCTGATGTGTCCACTCGTGCACGCATTGAAATGTCTTCCCCACAGCACCACATAAAACTCAACTATCCCAAGTCCTCGAGTAATGGGAATCCTTTCTCTACATTCAATGGTTGGGAAGTAATGTTCATAATTATAATCCATATTGCTGATTCTGTATCACGAAGTGGAAATAAGTGTTTATACATTTATACCCTTCTGTTTTCCAAAGTATATTAAAGATAGATGGCAAAGATAATATAAAGTACAATGAAAGAGAATTAGGTAAGAGAAATAATGAAGAAAAACACCAAAGGTATGTATTAAATGGAGCCAGAAATAAGCTTAGTACTAATTATATGTCACTTGGGGCCATAAATTTGTCTTCTGGCAGCATGAAGAGAGAAGCTTGATGGTTACAGCAAAGTGATCACTTAATCCATCATAGTCACACATATCGTTAAAGCCATTAGAAGCATTAGGAATCATCCATGTCCAACCCTGTCATTTCAAGACGTGGCAGGTAGGGCTCCAGACCCTATGAGGACGATCACAGAGCTAGTCAGGGCAGAAGAGAAATCCACTTTCAGTACTGTGGAAATTACTCCCAGAGAGCAGATTAAAAGTGAGAAGTGAACCAATGAATAAAGGTCGCCTTCTGATGGATTTGGAACCTCCTTCAAGAGCAGTCAGATTTCTTCTGCAAAGGCTGCCACTGAGATGTGAATTAAGGAGCCCTTTAAGTTCCTAATTAGATTACCATAATTGTTGCTATGCTCAACTACAAAACCTGAAAGAATGTTTGAAATCCCGCACAGTCTTTATGAGATAGTGTGTTTCTTGTACATCATTCAGTCTCAGCAATGAACTGCGTCTGCTGATTTCACACTCTCCAGTGAGCGCACAGGCATATCCATTTTCTGGTACATGGGCACAGGCATTTTCTTTTTGGGTTTTTATTCATTCTAGGGAGTATGGCAACCACATATCCTCACTCTGGTGGAGAAATATGTTTCGCTAAAGCTATAATTTACTACTTGGGTCACTCCACTCGTAACAAAATGGTGACTTTACAGGAAAGACCTCATTACAACCACTTTGTTCAACTTTGTTGTTGTAATGAGAGAATAAAAGAATAATATTTAATACTTGCTGGAGACACTGGTATAACTGCAATGTCTAATTGAGCTAATAAAAGGAAAGAAATGTGGCATCATGCCCATGTGATGAAGATAAGACTAAACATAATCAACAAAAGTGGGCCACAAAGACATCCTGAGAGTCAGAAGGTGGAAGTGACGCAGCAGCCATATTACCACTACACTTGAAATGGCAGTGTAAGGCTCTTAGGCTGTCCTGCAGCTCACATCATTGACCCAGGGCAGCGGCCAGGCCCTAGCTGCTCCACTGTCCCCAGATCCTCCTGGTCCACGCCCCGGGCCAGGGGCATGCTGTGCTCAAGATCACCCCATCGTTGAAGCTGGAAGTGATGAGGGTTCTAGTTCATCCTTGCGGTTTCTAGCTCCTGCTTGTGGTGCCAGTTTGTCCTTGTTCTTCCCCACTTTTATCTGCCTTCCCTTCCAGCTTCTCCAACATCAGATGCAAAGACCAGTTAGTCAGCAACCACGATTGCATAGGGTGAAATCTCTCTAAAAACTCTCCAGTGGTATTTGCCCCTCTTCGCACGAGATAACACTGTTCTCCGTAGAATCAACAGCCCTCATTCTTCTAACGTGGGAGTTTTCTCTTCTTTTAGAGTTTCTGCAATTGTGTGGGGTATTTTTAACTGAAAAAAAAAAGCATTATAATATAATTAAGGAATACTTTGAAAAATGGGGGAAAAAATCCCTAACGTATGATTCCTTGTCTCCAACATGCCAAATGTTTTGTCTTTTATCTTATAATCTACAATTATAAAACTGCATGTGAGGCAGTTGATGGTTTATTTTAATCAGTTTGGGCTATAACAAAATATCACAGCTGGGTGGCTTATACACAAAAGGAATTTATTTCTCATGGTTCTAGAGGCTGGAAGTCCCAGATCAGGGTGCCAGCATGGTCAGGTTGTGGCGAACGTCCTCTTCTGGGTTGCAACCTGCCCACTTCTCACTGTGTGCTCACACGGTGGAGCGGGTAAGCTAGCTCTCCGAGGCCTTTTCACAGAGGCACTAATCCCGTTCACGATGGCTTCATCTCCATGACCTAAGCACCTCTGTAGGGGAGGAGGACATTTCCTCTCCCTAAATGTGGGTTCGTCTGGCCGGAGAACGAATTAAATTCACATGAGACAGAATAGCAAGAGAAAATTAAACAAAGCTTTATGAGGAACCATGGCCCGGGGCCTTTCTTCCTGAAGGAAGAAAGGGCACCAAAGAAGTGGGGTGCACATAGTGGTTATATACCCCCAAAAGGGGTGTTTCACATGTGACTGAAAATGTCCCTCCCACAATAGTCACAAGATTGCCCTGTCGGCACAGTGCTTGATGGACACAGCAGGTAGTGGTCTGCTGTCTCAGAGGGCGTAGCAGGAGGCAAATCTATTGTCTGGAGCTGGGCGGTTACAGGTGAGCACAGCAATCAGTTCCTAGCCTAAGGAAAGATGCTTAATCCTTAAGGAAATGCCAACGTTGGGAGGCGGAGGGAAGTCAGTTACAGGAGGTTACCAGACTAGCACAATAAAATGCAGATTTAAGTCCTTGCCTTTGGTATTGATTAAGAGTTTCTAGAGAGAACATCATCTCCTTTCTTCTTCCTGGTACAGAGAGGGAGGCACCTTTTTCGATAGAGATTTACCTTACAAATGTAAGTGTCCTAACAAAGGGCAAGTTCCATTCCTCCTTCCCTGTCCCAGTTTATCAAAAGCAATCAGCCTCAAATAATCCTGATGCCAAAGAGACATATCTTGGGGTGGCCAATTTCAGGTCCCCACACCTCCATCACTTTGGGCGTTGGATTTTTAACGTATGAATTTAATGAGGGACACAAACATTCAGACTATAGCAGGGCTCATAAGTTTTAAGGAAAATTTCCTTGTAGAAAGTTGTTCATCAACACTGCCTAGGAGAAAAGGTTCCCAACACGCACAGGGTGGTCACAAATTAATAAGATATCTTTGTGTGCTTTGTATCAACCCTTACAGTCATATTTCACTAGCTTTATTAGACAATCTGCAGAGGAAGTTCCATGTGCCCACACACTGTTTGGTTTATAAGGCTATGTATACAAGATTTCTTTGAAGACTTTTTTGTTTGCCCTTACCTGACCAAGTTGTCCAAATGACAGAATCACATTCTATTATATGTTTGCTGTGCCCAGATTTTGGTTTCCAAATACCATTTTCCCCTAACAGGAACCAGTGCTCCTTGGAGAAATGACTTATTCTGGGTCTGGCACAACAAACGTAGAAGAGGAGCCTAGAACCTCTGTCACCCCAGAGATCCAGGAAGCTACTGAGACTACTGGGCTGTTTCAAAAGAAAAGGGAACCAACTCGAAGTGGTTCCTACTGGCCAAAGACAAAATAATTTGAGCACCGAAAAGAATAATGACATGGAGGAGATGAGAATATGTCAAATAGGCCACTTAAGCAAAAGTATTATTTTGAGCTGAAGGCAATTGAGAAACAGCAGATACAGGAAAAGCTGTTTACCCTCCCTAGCTTCCTAAAGGCGGGACAAAAGTTTCCCTTTGTGAAAGTGTCCCTCTCTCATGCCAGGAAGGGAAGAACAACCTTTATCCCCGGAGGTGGAGATAGTAAGAAGACGGGCTCTACAAACAAACCTTACTGAAGCAACCCTTACCTTCCATTTATTTCCCTCATATTGCTGCCTTCCCACAATTTACCACCCCAGAAGCCCAAGGTCCTTTTCCTTTGTCTTGTCAATGCCCCCAAATTTACTGCCCTTTGTTAAAATGATACATAAACCCACAGGTCTAACTGCCTCTTTGGATCTTCACTTCCTTTTCTTAGAGACCACCCTGTGCATACAGAATAACCCTTTTCTTCTGTTAATCTGTCTCTTATCAGTTTGACTCACCGAACCTAAGAGGGTAAAAACGTTTCTCCTCCTCTACCACTGCAATAGCTTGAGGCTACCAATTATATTAAAAACTCATAAATTCACCATGATACTAAAAATAGTAAGAGTAAACATTGGTCCCTTCTGGAGGACGCTCGGGAACCAGCTTATTATTCTGAAAACTGGTAACTAAAGAGAAATGGGCAGGCTTCCTCTACCCTTCTCGTTCAATCTGTTTTTCAAGACAACCAAATAGGTGATGAAGGAATTGTAGCCAATAAATACAAAAGCAATCACAGAATTAGAAAATCGCCATTTGACAGCCCTTAATGATCATCAGTGGTTGCTAAAACCAGTAGATGAAAGACTGACAAGGAACTGTATACTGAGCAAAGGAGGCTGACGGCACCTGGGCTACTGAGCAACATCAGCATCACACGGAAAAAGGCCACCAAAGAGTAGTTACCTTCTGAGGGGAAGAGGTGAGAAGGACAGAGCCCCACCTATGAAATATTCTAGCTGCAAAATTGAACCTGAACCTAATCAAGGCGCCACATGAAATTGACAATTCACAGGAAACACAGGGGCTAGAAGCACATGACAAAGGACACCAGAGGCTACAATCATCAAAATCCAGAATGTGAGAAGTGTGACAGAACATTTCCCCCAGGTTGGATGCCTTGGGGTCATCTATGACTCTTTCAAGACATCAACCTTTCTTCTTAATGCGCCTCCAAACCATACTATTATTCCTTTGCTATCTCTGTTAAATGCACTGTTTCTCTTTTTATTTTATTTTATTTTTTTTAAGATTGGCACCTGAGCTAACAACTGTTGCCAATCTTCTTTTTTTTCTGCTTTTTCTCCCCAAATCCCCCCAGTTCGTAGTTGTATATTTTAATTGTGAGTTCCTCTAGTTGTGGTATGTGGGACGCTGCCTCAGCATGGCCTGACCAGCAATGCCATGTCCATGCCCAGGATCCGAACCAGCGAAAACCTGGGCCGCTGAAGCAGAGCGCACAAACTTAACACTCAGCCATGGGGCCAGCCCCTAAATGCACTTTTCTCTTCCTTCCCATGAACTGTAACAAATTTACTCTTGTCCTTATGAGCAATCTTTTCCTTTTCATAGTGTTTATCACACTTTTTAATTAAATAGCAATATCTGTGTTTGTTTAGTTTGTGTCTCCCTCTGTCCATCCTAAAAGCTCCGTGAAGGCAAACAGCATGACTCTCTCGTTCTTATCTGTTACCCTGACATCTATTTAATGTATCATAATCATATGTTCCGTGACTGAATGCTCGATTGAATAAATGAACAAATGCACCAGCCTTCCGGACCACAATGTTAATTCCAGACATTTTTCCCCTTTCAATTCATCCTATAAACCGCTACCACACAAATGTCCCATAAAAATTACAATTATCCTATTACTTGAGTGACTTCCTTTCATCTATAGCATCAAGCTGAACTTCTCTGCTTCACTTTGAGGGCTGCAAAATCTGGCCCATCATTCCTTTCCTACCCAAAGACATTTCCCACCAGCCCCCAACTTTTCTGCTCCATGGCGTCCCATCCCTGCCACCCTCATCCCCAAGGCAGCCCTTTGCTGGAGCTGCAGCCATGCCAGTGGCGGATTCCCTCCTTCCTTCTCTCTGATTATCTGAATCCAACTCATTTCCAAAAACTCCTCTACAGTATCTTCTCCAGCTTCTCCAGAAGCTATCCATATTTCCCAGAGGCCAGAACCTCAGAGTGAATCAAGTCAAGTCAATCCTTTTCATGTTCATCTGATAAAACAGAATACAAAAGAAGTGAAGTGGCAGTTCCAAGCTACTTAGAAAGACAGATCAAAGCCCTGTGTACCAGCTCCCAGTTCAATGCCTCTTCACTCCACACCCGAGGGTCCTGCCTACCCTGTGAGTTGTTCAAGGACAGTATATTTCGCTGTGTTCTCCAGAGTGGTAGACGCGAAAGTAGGGTGAGCGTCCCTCAGGGGTACCCAACGCCATCGGGTAAGAAAATATTAGAACTTGTATTCATTTGTATTCTTCATTTCTTCCTTTTAAATTTTCTATTTCTATATGTGTTTTAATGTACATCACATATTGGTATAGTAGAACATGAATATAATTTATAAATACATGCAATGCATATACAGAGGTGCACGCTTCCGTATATACAAAATGTTTTTAACAGATAGGCAGCACGCAAACTTAGTAAAATCTGCAGTAGGCTGCTAAGCCAACTCCTGAGCATTAATAGCCCTAAGTATATATATCTATTGCCTATTGTTAACTAAGAAACCCTGGAACCATTTTGAAGGAGGTCTCTCTTCTCTGCTCCCTCCCTTGCTCTTTGAAATGTCTATTTTTTAAAGCCACTCAGTAGACTCCATGGCTTCAGGCAGTTTCAATCTGTTCAAATTCTTAATGACACTTACAGGCAATGGCTTCATTTAGAGAAGGCTTTCTTGAGAACTGTAGAGAGGATAGAGAGGGAGAGAAGGCTAAAGATCACGCCCCCGAGCCTGCTGGAGCACCTGGCAATATTTTCCTATGAGCTCACTTTTAGTGAGTTTATTTTGGTAACTTTCTGGAGATAAATCAAGTTCTAATTGGAAAGCAACATTTGTATATTGGGAGAGAGGAAAGTCAATAAGTGCTGGCATAAGGCACGGGGCAGCGTGGTGACTGACGAGAGCTCTCCTGAAACCAGACCCACGTATTGTACGGCTCTGGGCACATAACTTAAATCAAACACTCATAATTCCTCACTAGGTCAAAAAAATGTAAGCTAAACCCTTTGAAATAAAGGGTTCAAGTCTAGGTTTGCTCATTCTGGAATCGGGGATGTGAGAAAACTGGCGACTGAAATGAACATGATTTTTATTTCTGTTCCTTATGGAAGTAGATATCACCTAAAATAACTTAACAATCAGTTATTTCTAAAAAAGAAAAGAAAAGTTAAAGTAAAACACAGTTTACTGATTTGCTGGTTGTTCCCGCCTTCAAGTTGAGGTCGCTGGTTATATTGGTCATAAATCATATTCTACTTTTCATGGACATTCTGTTTAGGAAAAACATTGTGTTATTCTCCAATGTTTTCTCACCTGGAGAGTAAAAAGAATAAACTTTATCTCCTTAAACTTAAGCAAGAATTTTCAAAAGTACATCTAATTTTTTCCACAAAACGTAAGTGACCCAAAAAAGGACACTTTGTAAATTGCTAACTCTACAAATACTTCTCAGTAGACAAGATTTCTGATTACAGTATTAAGCACGGGCAATCAGCTGCATTCAGTATTTTATTCCTCAGATCCAGTTCTACTCTGTCCATACAGTCGAATCAGTTGGAAATGGAATTAATTATGTTTAGAAAGCGCTATTCAGGAAAGCACCGCTGGAGAGCTACAGATGTCCCCACACCTGTTGACTCCATCCCAAATCCAGCCCCATCCCCTGCACAGGAAGTTATTATTAGTTCTTTCCGGTGTCCTTCCTGTAGTCAGAAATATGTCAGCTGAGGACATAATAGAGCGTGCAACAGCATTTGCTCGTCTAGAATTACAGAACGTGGGGAGTGCACTCCCAGAGGCTCGGCCCGCCTGTGAGCTCACAGACACCTGCGAGGTGAGTGAGGGACCAGGACAGCCAAAGTACCTTCTCCAACGGAAGGCGAGTCACAGTCCTCTCTGTGAGACACTTGGATTTTAAGGCTGCAAAGAAAGAACCGAGCACGGTTTAACATCCAATAATAATCCTCAGTCACGGCTTGTAGAAAAATACTGGAATGCCCTGAATATAGTGACTTTTTACTGATTAAAATTAAGCAATCTTCAAGTCTAGAAATACATCTGAGACAAAAATCAATCCTGTAGTTTATTTGTAAGTTGAGTCTCTAAGATTCCAAAGACCTAGATAGAAACGTTAAAAATCCATCGATTGTTAAGACATTTGCCTCTATCAGGGAAGAGAAGGGTGCACCGGGGACAGGCGCACAGGGAGCAGCTCTGGGAGCACCTTAGGAGTCAGCTGAGCAGGGCAGCACAGTTGAAAGGGTCTCTGCCCAGAATGACCAGGGAGGGCGGGAGTAGAGACTATGCTAATCGGGAAAATGTTATGTGAGTTTTTGAGCCATGAAATGAGAAATAGGTTTTGGCTGATGAAACCCACACTAGTTGGGGGTGAAGATAATTTATTTTCCTTTTTGAAAATAGGCACCCTTCCCTGGCCAGTTGATTCAGCTATTTGGAGCTTAACATTTAACAAGGCCCAAGGCTTCAAATAAGCCAGCGATAAGTGTCACAAAGAGGAAGCTTTCTTTCACGACCAAAGATGGATCTACTACCTCTAAACCATCTCCTCCTAGAAGTCGATCTTTTTTGCCAGACAAAAGACTATGATTAACGTAGGGTAAACTGCTCAGCCTAATTTGAAAAATGAAGCATTCCATGTGACCTTGAGCAAGTTACCTAACCTCTCTGAGTCTTAGCATCCTCCTATGTCAGTTGCACTTTATAATTCCACTGACCATGTAGGGTTTGGGGGAAGGTTAGAACAGCTTCTACATGGAAAGCTCTGGGTAGCACGTCAGGCACATAGTACGTGCTCAAGAAATGTTAGCTATCACTAATATCATTATTTTCTTACTAAACATTAAGGATGGGTCAGTAAATCGTCTTCTCTCCTGAAAGCATACCAAGAACGAGGGACTTGACTTTGGAAACTGAGGAAGTAGTTAAGCAATAGGATTCAGGGAGTCTTAACCTGATCAAAGTGAAAAGACTGTCCTTGGCAAAGCCTCAGGAAGGGAACGCTACGAAAAGGAAAGGCAGCCGGAAGGGGAACCCTGTGGAGGACCGACTTGACCCATATTAAGAAACTGGGTGTGATGTGCCATCTACGCCCTAGATGTTCGGCTTTGCCGCAAGCAGAGAGGCGGTGGTGAAAACGCAAAGGCGCGGAAGGTGCCCTTTCCTCGGAGAACCAGGCAGCGTCCTCGCGGGGAGACCCATGTCACTATAACCCAGCTGAAAACAGCGCCCGTTGGGGTGACACTGAGGTTGCAGCAGGAAGGACACCATCCATCAGCCTGAAAAGAAAAAGGGCTCCCTGCAAACATGAATGTGTCCCCACAGGCTTGCCCTCCCTCCCTCGCGCCCCTTCTCGGGAAGCTGCTCCTCTGCGCCGAGGTGTTGGGTCGGTGGGGGTGTCGGCTTAGTTGCTGAAGCAGGCCAATGGGATCAGAAGCTAAGTAAACTTCCTCCGCAACAATAAAGACCTGCTAAACAAAGGATTATCCCCAAGTGGGAAAAAAAGGATGTCTTTGCTGTCACTCATCGCTCCCTTCAGGGAACAAGCTCGTGAAAGCCAGCCTCAGACGCTTACAAATAGAGCAGCTTTCCCAAATCTGATTATGAGCCCTCTGGGCTTTGAAAATTATGGCAGCTTATGAAAAGTAACCACAGAGCCCTCTGCGGGTGTAGAGTGGGGCCCTGGGGGAGCGCCCTGGGAAGGGAATAAATTCTAGCCGGGCCCTCCAGGTCTCCTTGCCAAATAAAAATACAGAGCTTTCCATCAACACAGAACCATTTGCATCTTTGGCTTAAAAAACAAAGAGTAAATTCTTTCTGTTGTTGTGTGTGTGTGTGTGTGTGTTTGCTTTGTTTTACTCATGTAGATATTTGTGGTTGATGTAAAATAAGACTTCTAAAATTATGAAGGTTGCAAAGACAATATAAGATAGTACAAACCAAGGAAAATTGAAGTGTCTCCCTTCATAACATCGTCATAAAGAAAACATAAAGTGTGATATTTGTTATCACAGATTGCCCCCAGAGAGCCAGAGGCGAAGGCAGGGCTGATGGCAGCACTGCCCCTCCCCTGGCTACCCCTGGGGACCTCGCTAATCAATCATGGTACTGTTCCTTCTAAACAAAACAGTCCAGGCATTCGCCCATCCATCAGAGATGGCATGGAAGTGGAGACCAAGTCAGGAAGATATCTAGGAGTCACTGAATGAACTCTGAACAAAAATATTTGTAAGAAGGTACTTCACACTGGGTACCAAAGTGCGGAGAAAAGAATGCTAGATTAGGACAGTGGTGTCAGATGGCAGCGTACATCAGAATGCCCTGGAGGGCTTCTGAGGCACCGATTGCTGAGACCCGCAGCGTTTCTGACTGAGTAGGTCTGGGGCTTCCCAGAATTTGCATTTCTCGCAAGCTCCCAGATGGTGCTGATGCTGCTGGTCCGAGGACCGCATTTGAGAACCACTGAACTAGGGCTTAAGGACACTGTGGGCTGATCATGACTCCCAAAGGTATGTCCACATCCTCATCCCTGGAACCCTGCATGCTACCTGATATGGTAAAGTTTTTGCAGATATGGTTAAGTTAAAGGTCTTGAGATGAGGGGGTTATCCTAGACTAGCTGGTGGGCCTGCTGTGAACTGAATGTTTGCATCCCCCCAAAATTCATATGTTGAAACCCCAACCCCCAGTGTGATGGTATTAGGAGGTGGAGGCATTGGGAGGTTATTAGATTTAGATGGAGTCATGAGAGTGGGGCCCCTGTAACGTGATTATCGTCCTTACGAGAAGAGGAAGAGCCCAGAGCTCATTCCCTCTCTTGAGGACATAGCAAGAAGGCAGCCATCGCAAGCCAGAGACAGAGCCTTTGCCAAGAACCCAACCATGCTGGCACCCTGGTTTGGACTTCGCAGTCTTCAGGACTGTGAGAAATAACCATCTGTGGTTTAAGCCCTCGGTGTGTGGTTGTTATAGCAGTCCAAGCAGACGTAGACAGTCCCCAAATGCCATCACCAGTATCCTTGTAAGAGGGAGGCAGAGGAGATCAGACACAGAAGGGGAGGCGGCACCGTGAGCACAGAGGCAGAGGCTGGAGGGATGTGGCCACAAGCCGAGGAACGCCAGCAGCTCCCAACAGCAGTCGGGCAGGAAGGACTCTCCCCCAGAGGCTCCAGGGAGACCTGCCCTGCAGACACCTGGATTTCAACCTGGTAACACTGGCTTTGGACTTCTGACCTCAGAACTGTGAGAAAACACATGTCTCAAGCCCCCAAGTTTCTGGTAATTTGTTACAGCAGCCATAAAAAAATGAATGCACCATCTTAAACCTGAGAGACTAGATGCACAAACAGACAATGGCTCGACCAGTCACAAGCACAGAGCTTGGACCTACAGCCTCTGCAGCCATCAGCCTGGAATGGGCAGGCTTGGTCAGTAACTGCCAGCTTCCCTAATTTTTGCCACTGTTTCCAAATCAGGATCAAGGAGGAAAAGCCGATCCCACAGGATGCCTGCTTCTCCTTAGCTTTCTGCTGCCTTCCCCAGACCAGCAGCCTCCATCAGAGCATTCCTAGAGCCTTCCGCTTTTCGTGATAAAGATTCCCCACTCCCTGCCCGCCTCTGGGTCTCTGGCAAACGCAGGTGACGTGGCTGGGATTCCCTTGCATAGCGCGTTCTGAATAAATGGTCTCGATTTGTTGTCAGTTGGGTGGGTGTTATTTCCACAAATCCTTTGTCCCAATAATAAATTTGTACTCAGAGTTTACTTCCTACCACACCAAGCAGTACCTTTCTCACAGAAGATATTCAGCAATTATTTTTAAGATCGAAGTGACTTCAGTACAGCCTCCCATATTACAGATGAGGAAACTGAGACCTGGAGAGATGAATCGATTTGCTAAAATTTGTGTCAAAGGTAAGATTAGAATCCAGATGTCTGGACTCCCAATCCAGTGGTTTTTTACACTGGGAGGTTGCCCTATTGCTCCAGTCCCCACCCCGATCCACCACCTCCTCGGTAGTATTATACATCCTTGCGAAGGGCTTGGGATGGAAAGAGTGGCCTTTCCGGTCCTGTGACTGGGTTTGGCCATGGGACTTGCTTTGGCTGATGGCATGTTCCTATCCTGACTCAAGCAAGACTCGAAATACGCTCTCACGGCTGGGCCGGCCTCTTGCACCCCTGGCTGTCGCCACAAGAAGAACCTGCTTCGGTTCCTCGCAGGTCCGAGGAGGAGAAGAGACCCACAGAGCAGGCCTGCCCTCGCCCGGATCCTGGAGCCCTGATCAGTCGATCGTGGCCGCCCCAGAGACGCAGGAGCGGAAAGGCCCGGTGGGCCCTGAGGGTGCGTGGTATTTCTCTGCAGCAATAGCTGAGTAACGCCACTACTAATTATTTTAAAGAAAATGCCTGAGGCTCGCTCAACAATGGAAAGGTACAGCCGGGCAGGCTCCTCGCAGGGAGGGCGCACGGGGGGCGCTTCAAAGCCCACCAGCGGGGAGAGAGGAGAAGTCAGCTGGCGACCGAGACCGAGGCGCCTAAATCATCTCAGAGCCGCCCACCGCCCCCGCCCCCCGGGTGCCGCGTTCTCATAGCTGGAACCCCGTCTCAGGAGCCGCTGCCTCTGGGGCGGGATTCCACGGAGGCTGCGCCCCAGGGGCGAGCGCGGGCCGAGGAACTCCCGAAGGCCCCGGCCAGCTCCCGGGGGGACGCCCGCACGACCCCGGCCCGCTCCGTGGGGACCCCTGCAGGCCCCCGGCCCGCTCCGGGGGGGCGCCCTCAGACCCCCGGCCCGCTCTGCAGCGGTCTGCTCCGCCGCCCTCCCTGCAGCTAGTGGTCCCCTCAGACCCCATGGAGGCCCTGGGCCCATGCTCCTGAAGAGCTGGCCTGGAGAACCTAAGGAAGACGCAAGGAAACGGTGATAGTCTCTGGAAAAGAAAAAGCCGAATGAAGCTGGATTTGCTCTTTGATTCCCTTTCAGGCACATTCATTACGTTACTAATGAAATTTGGGCTATAACTCTACTTTTTGGACTCTGCCCCAGAGAACTTCTAGCACGTGCCCGAGGAGACATACGCAGGGGTCGCCGTCTGTCTGTCGTGTCCAGACCTAGAAACAACCCATGTGCCCAGCAGTAGAGGAATGGCTGCACGGACTTTGATCTCTCTGCACCCTGGAATCCTTTGGGACTGGTTTAAACGAAAAAGGTCAATTCGAAGTGTACTGTTGAGCATTGAGTGGGAAAGACAAGGGAGAGAATATACAGGCATATGATACCATGTGTGTAAATACACTCCCGCACACAAAACATGGGTATTTTCTGAATATAAAGTGCCTAGGGAAGCATCTGGAAGGATACATAGCAGCATCATAGTACTGCTCAGCTCAGAGCTTTTGAGTCGACAAGAACTCCGTCAGGGGAGGGGTCAAAGGGCAATCTGGTCGTCGGTAATGTTTTGATTTTTTCACATGGTGAATGTATTTGTCTTTACATTACTATATATTAACATATAATATATATTATTATAGTATATAGTATATATATATTAACATATAATATCTATTATTTCCGCCTAGGAGCACATGGGAGCACATGGATGGTAGGAACGCATGTCAGTTCAGTCCTACGGATATTCAGGTGTCAGGCGTTGTGGAAAGGATGGAATTAAAATACAGTCCTTGTCTTCAGTGTGCTGGCAGTCACCAGACTTGGGAAATGCCCTTCACCAGGGAAAAAACCCTGAAGATGTACCAAACCTTTCTTGCAGGATAGCGCTCACCGAAACCACGGCATCCGTCTTGTCAGTAAGTGCTCTTCGGTTCCACCCACAGTGGGATGTTCCTTCCGCTTCAGAACGCCTTCTTCCAGCTCTGCTCCAGGATCACGGCAGCAATCTGGAGGCTACAGTGACCGGCTGTGAGCACACTCCCGGTTCTGTGAAGTCTGCGCACACACACGTTAATGTTGGCGACGGTCATGGCTGGGTGTTTGGATGACTTGCAATTTAATCTTCTTCCTGGTGATTCCCTTTTTCAAATTTTCTGCAATAAATATGTATTAATTGAGAAAGCAAAACTAAGCAAATGCTAATTCTTTTTAAAAGTTACCACATGTTAATCAATTGACAAATAAGTGCTCTTTCTTTCAACATTCAGAAGCCATTTTTATTGAGTCCCTAACTCACCACCCTACCTACTTACCTACCTACCTTCAGCCGATGTGGCCACCTCACAGGAAGCTGGGGGACCCTGCGACCCCCTGTGGCAGGTGCATATCCCAGAAGGAAACAAGTAAAAGCTTCTGACCTGATGGAAAAACCCCCTTGATTCTGAGGCCTTGGGGCTGGTGGCTGTCTTGTTCCTGACGCTCAGACTTGGGATGGAAGGCGGGTTTGCCCTGGAGCCTCGGACTCAGCAGCTAGCCCGGGTCTGGCTCCCACCTGTTCGTAGAAGCGAGGGGCCAGGCAGCCTTGAGAAGCCAGTCTGCCCTGGGCCTGCTCTCCACCTTTCACTTCCCGGCTGGCCTTGACTCCTGTGTTCTAGCTTCTGGCGTGATGAAAGGCAAGGAGCAGGGTGCTCCTCTTGACCCTTACCAATTTTCTCTTCTTCCTCTTTCTCATCCTGAATCTTGTCCCTTGCCATTGCCAACCAAGCGCTCCTGCCCTGAAGCCTGGACTGCTTCAGGAGCCTCCGCACCATCTTCACGGCCGCTACTGTCCCCTCCTTCGATCCACCCAGCATGGCGCTGCGGGACTGACACACTCGTCACATCACTTCTGACTCAGATCTCTCCCGTGTGTTCATGTCGCCCGACCTGAAGTCTGGATCCTCACCACAACAGTCGGCACCTCCAGACTCCATCCCGTCCGAAAGCTGTCTCTCCAAACACATTTCCGCCGCTCCCCCAATGCCGTCCACCAACACGTTTACTGACACCTGCCGTGCGAGCACTCCACTCGGTGCTGGGGCAGAGACACGGAGAGCCACCAGTCTGCTGAAGGAGACAGACAGCTAGCAGATGATCAGGCAGACTGAGCTAAGAGCTCTCATGCAGGGGCTGGGCGGCGGGGCCTCGGGTAGCACCACGGAGGAAAGCCTATTCCAGACGGGAAAGTGGGAGGAGGGTCTTGGAGGGGTTCCGGAGGAGATGATGCCTGAGCCAGAGCTAGAAGGGAAGTGAAGGCTAAAAAGCTGAAGTGGACAAAGGGCTTTCCGCACAGAGGGAACAGCACGGGCAAGGCCTGGAGGCCTGAGGGAGGAACTCATGAGATGGTGCACGTGGGCCTGGCCGGAGGCACGGGAGGGAGAGCTCACTCTGTCTGGGCAAAGTGGTGCTGATGGGCCGAGCCTGGGCTTTGAGCATGGCAGATCACAGACTAAATGTGACATAAGACAAGTTATTTAGCCTATCAGAGCCACAGTTTCCCCATCTCTAAAATGGGATTAAAAATATCAACAATGGGGGCCAGCCTGGTGGCACGGCAGTTAAGTTCACACACTGCTTCTGCAGCCCGGGGCTCACCAGTTCAGATGTGGGGTGTGGACCTATACGCTGCTCATCAGCCATGCTGTGGAGGCGTCCCACATATAAAGTAGAGGAAATGTGCACAGATGTTAGCTCAGGGCTAATCTTCCCCCCCAAAAAACCCAACGACCTAGTGGTTATGTTCAAGTTCAGCATGCTCTGCTTCAGCAGCCCAGGTCCAGTTCCTGGGCATGGACCTACACTACTCGTCTATCAGGGGCCATGCTGTGGTGGCTCACACACAGAAAGTCGAGGAAGATTGGCAACAGATGTTAGCTCAGAGCAGATCTTCCTCAGCAAGAAAAAGGAAAAAAACCCAACAATGTAGTGTTATTTTGAAGATTATAAAACAAAATAAACGTATATCACCAAGTTGAGTGCCTATCCTATGATGGAAGTTTGAAAAATACATGCTTCCTTTTGCCTTCCATTTCTTAATAAAAACAATAGCAAACAATTATGCAGCATTTGCTCTGCACCAGGCACTTGACTAGCATTTGTTTACTCATTGAATCCTGAGCACAACAGTATGAGATGGTACTATTTTCATACTCAATTTAATAGCTGGGGAAACTAAAGCACAGAGAGGTTGAGTAACTTCCCACGGTCACACAGCTAATGAGTGGCAGTTTGAATTGGACCTAGGCTGTCTGGCTCCAGAGTTTGCAGCGTTATCCACTATATTTGGAGAAGTCATTCAAATTAGTCTGCCTGAGACCATCCTGGCTGATGCCCGCTTTTCTCAGGGTAATAATCAGGTCCTTTTTCGTTCTCAAAAGTGCCCTGTTTGGGACCGTAAACTAGAGGATCCCCTAACTGCCCTGGGAACCTCCGATAGTCCCCACTGCTTAGGCAAGGTCCTCTTGCAAGCTGCGCGGAGGCGCTGACCCTCGGGCCTGCAGGCAGCAGCTGGGACAAACGCCTCGGGAGGGAGGCCCCTTCCTCTCCCAGAGGTGACAGGATGCTTCCAGGTGCGACACTGATGATTTGGATTCTGAGCTAACTCCCGAAGCCGAGGTCAGTGAGGGCGCGGGAGCCGCCAGCTCTGCAGTCAGGATCTCCGCTCAGGGCTGAGTCGCACATGCCTGGCCCGGAGCCAGCACATGGTGGCCGTGTGTCTTCCTTCCATCGGGAAGAACGCCCTCCGAGTGCCCTGCAGGTCCTTCCAGTGAGTTGAGTGCACACGGCTCCCAGAGGAGCGGAAGGAGGCCACGGCCCCTTACTTACTGAAAACAACGTCACCCGCGTCAGCTTCAGACTCAGCAAGGGCAGGAGAGGAGCCCTCGCCTCTGCTCCAGCTGGCGAACCTGCTCTAGGCTCACGGCCCGGGCCCACCGCTCCACTACAGGCAAGGGCGAGGACGCCGGACCCACTGTCCCGGAAACGCCAGCAGCAGCGGAGGGAGACGGCATGCCATTGCGATCCAGGTTCACCGCGCTGGGTGATGAGAGAGGATGGGAGGGAAGCGGGGTTTATTCAGCCTCCATCAAGTGCCGTTAGGCGACTGCGTCACATCGTGTAGTCACAACGTCCTGGTGGAATTTGTCTCAGCATAGTTAATTCTCACTGAGCAAACTGGAGAGGGTAGGACAGCATTATCATGTAGGTATAATGTTGTCACCGAGTTTCATCCCCAGAGAGGCACCCTGAGCTGAAGGAACTCACCCAGTCCTTTCCCAGTGTCCCTCCTCCCCACTTTGTCGCTGATTAGCAATGCGACCCTGGGTAGGTTATTTCTTGTCTCTGGGCCTCCTTTCCCCAAAGTGGTTAAACCAAATGATCGTTAAGGAGCTTTCTTGGCTCGAGGGCCCCTGACCTTTGAAACCATCCTCTTGTTCTCCTGATCATGAAACATGTCATTCATCTAGCACTGGCCAGCTAGCCTTCCTGGGGGTCCCTTGCCCTTGGACCTGTGAAGGGCCTGGAGGATGCCAGTGGTGGCTTTTGATGACGTTCCTGTCTCAGGAATAGGACCAACCCCAAGTGGTAAGACTGTGAACTAACCCTCAGATTTGAGTTATGGATGGATCTCCCACGCATTTCAGTCACATGTGTTAAAAGCCATCAGGGTCTATTTTATAATTTCTGGAAGATAAATGCCTCAAGAACACACATGAAATGCTTAGTAGGTCTACAGAGAGGTTCCGCCACCACAGCAGAACAAACAGAGGGTAGAGAAGCAAAGATCAGAAAGAAAGGAGTCACCTTTTGTTTAAGGTAGCATAAAACTGTAGATCAGAGAGGAGCAAAAACCTTCGAAATCACAGAGCTCTAGACCCTCCTTGAAATCAAGGGCCCTGGGACTGGGCGAGGGCCGCAGCTCTGTGGCCTCTGCCGTCAGGAGCACAGGTCCGGTTCCAGCGTCAGAACTCCATCAGGCCTTTGCCTTATCAGCCCCCACTTCCACACGTAGAAAGGCGGAGCGTCTCCTGAGTGAGGCGCCCCTTCTCCCTGCTCACGTCACTCTTCATTGCGAACAAGAGGACAAAATTCTCTCTTCTATCACAGTTTGTTTATTCAATCAAGCATTCATTCAGCTGATATTTAGAGAATGTGTAGAATGTCAACCAAGGAGAAATCACTACAATTTAAACAGCAGATATTTATTTGGGCAATTAGAATTGCAACTTGGGAGACGGAGATTCAGGTAGAAACCCAAGACATGTCCTGATTAAAGGAGAAAGGCTTAGTTGTAATGGGGAAAAGGGAGGAGGACGAGGTGAGCTGTATTAAAGAAGAGTTCATTGGTGCTAGACGAGGTAAGGCTAGGTCTGTGCTTCATAAACTGCCCTGAGGTTTGATCATCGGGCAAAAGGCTAGACTTGTACTTCATTGGTTGGTTAGGGATTTGGTCATCAGCACAGGCCAGTTTCATCACTCCTTACAGACAGGATATTCTTGTCCTTAGTGACTTCTTGGAGTGTCACTGGTTGGTCCACTTTGGAAGAGAAATAAAATAAGACATGCAAGGCGAGTCCTCTGAAATGGCTGCTCTGGCTCTATTTTAATGTGGCTCCACTCAGGTCACCTTTCACAAGAATGTGCCAGATTGAGGCTGAGAACATAACGATAATCAAAATAGACACAGCCCTCCCCTCCTGGAGCTCACAGAGCTTAGAAACAAGTGAGAAAGCAAGACAGTAATCATTACAGAAGTAAATGTATAAATGTATTTTTTTAATGTAAGATACCAGGAAGCAACAGGCTGCTGGAAGAGTGTCGAGCAGGGTTATCTGACGCAGTGTATTGTGGGGTCTTAGAAGACTGCTGGTATTTGCCTCCGACTGTTTTACAAGCGAGCTCCTGTAGGCAGGACCCCATCAGGTTTCTCTGTGCCTCGCCTGCAGCCCTGGCTGGTGCCACATAGTAGCAGCTCAGTGAATGTCCGCTGCAGTAAAGAAATTACCAGACCAGTGCAGTTCAAGGCCTTACTCCCACCAGAGTCAACAAAAAGCTCGGTTTACAGGCTTCCAAAGTCACAACCTGTGATGTTTGCTTTTCCTCATTCTCAAGGAAGGAGTTCTAGAGTTCCAAACATTTAAGAGAAGGCTCGAGGGAGAAAGTATGCGTAGCTCCTGATCCAGCTTGGGATGCTTTATCTCAAAGCCCGGAGAGTTTTTGCAGCCTTCACCCTGTCAGCAGGAAACTGGATCTGAAGACGCGGGAGATTACAGGAGCTTTCAGGACAAAGGAACATAAATCAAAAAGAATGAAAAGAAAACAAGATCCTTGATCCTCCTCCTGTTAACGTTCTTTTGCAACTGTTTTGCAAGAGAGCAAGTGAGGGAGGGTAAATGCAGTTCATAAAAGGGAATGAAGCCAGAAGTTAAACGGCTGAAGGCAGTGTGGAGCCCGGGTCTGCCCCCCCCCTTCTCTCTTTACTTTTTTCTGTCTTACCATTAACAACCCAAAACAATGAACTAACAATTGGAAAAAGATGTCGAAGAGATAAGCCGTTTCCTTCCGCTCTTCCCGGTCTTGTTTCAATTCCTGTGTAGTTCAGCATCTCTGAGCTATAGATCTTCTGTAAAGAGCAATGGTTTGAGCTCCACTTAATAAATCAAGATCAGAGTGCAGAGTGGTGATGAGCAGGTGGCATGGAGACACTCTATTCTGAAAGAATAAAAGTAAACCCGATTTAGATTTAAGTATTAACTCTTCAACAAAGCTGTGCAAGAGCTATGGAAGTCCCATGTCCTCCACAAACCAGGAGTGCGGGGAGCCCCTTCCTAGAGTCGCAGGGAAAAACCATCCCATCCCAGAGTCTCCTCGGGCTTCTGGTCTCCTCTAAGATAATGCGTTCCAAGAACCTCGGACAGGAACGATAATTCCAGCCCCCAAAACTTCCATGGTATTCTACTCTCCTACACAGCATATTACTTTCTCAAGAATTAGAGTTGCCATGTAAAATTCAGGATGTCTAGTTAGATGTGAGTTTCAGATAAACAACAAATAATTTTTCATTATAAGTAAGGCCAAAATATTACATATTTGGGTGTCCTATACTTTTATTTGCTAAATCTGGCAAACTTTCCAATTATCAAACTCAGTAGACCCTTAATATCCAGGGTTGCCAGATGAAATACAGGGGGACCCGGTTAAATTTCAGAGAAATTTCAAATTTTTCTAATATAAATATGTCCCATGCTACAATATTTGGGACATACATATAATGAAAAAGTTACTTGTTTTCTCTCTGAAATTCAAATTTAGCTGGGCATACGGTATTATTTGCTACCTCAGCCAACCCTACTCACAAGTCTTGTTCCCCCAAACAATTTCATGAAAGTAAAGCTAAGATGAGATGAAAATGAGGGCACCCTGGGCTGGGAGGGCAAGTCCAGAAAGAGCCAACAGTTGAAGCGAATGTGGAGAAGTGGCCAGGGTGAGCCCCACCTCTCTCCTTTCATATCTAAATTTTCAAAATCACGGGCTTGGAGATTTTCCTATTATTCGTGTGTTCTTTAAAATCCCTATATCTGAATTATTTCACCTTTACTATTCTTAACGCTGCTTATTTGTTTGCTCACTCGCGTGCACATACACATATTAATCTTATCAGAGATAGTCCTTTTAAAGAACTAAGTTTTAGTTTTAAAGAGTTTGCCTATTTCATTTGTTTATGCTTTTATCTTTAAAAGCATATATTTCCTTCTATTTTCTTTGGATTTACTTTGGGTTATTTTTTGTTTGGTTGGTTTTTCTCTTTTTTTTACTTTCTTGAGTTGAGACATTTTATGCGTGTGTTTTGTCATCACCATTAAGATTTCTTCTCTTTGCAATCACTGTATTTAGAAGTATTTTACTTTAATAAATATACTTTTATAAATATAAGAACTTCTCCTTTGGCTGTTTGCTGGTTTTTCAATCTGAGGTTGCTCTCTCATGGTGCTATTTTTATGCTCTTGCTTCGTAAGTTTAGGGCATGAGCCCGTTTTCAGCAGAGTTTTCCCACACGTGTCCTCGTGCCCAGCTTGTGGAGGTCCCTCTGCAGGTTTTTTTTTTTTTTTTCAGATTTTTTTTTTTTTTCCTTTTTCTCCCCAAGGCCCCCAGTACATAGTTGTATATTCTTAGTTGTGGGTCCTTCTAGTTGTGGCATGTGGGACGCCACCTCAGTGTGGCTCAATGAGCAGTGCCATGTCCGCACCCAGGATTCGAACTGATGAAACACTGGGCCACCTGGAGCAGAGCACACAAACTTAACCACTCGGCCACAGGGCCAGGCCCCTCTGCAGGTTTTGAGCTTAGGGGCTCAGCTGAGCTTCTGTGCTACCGAGGGACAAATTCGCCTGCATGCTGCTCCCAGTGTGGGCTTGAGGTCCTGATTTGTCACAGGCCCTCTGTGTCTACCCACAAGCTAAGGTCACACCGGCACTGCCAGTGAACAGGCCTGAGTTAGCCCGTTGTACCATATATGAGAAGGGCAGACTGTTTAGGAGCCTCTAAGTTGGGGGGTGGGGGCAGGCAATAACAGGATCTTCCTCCTAGGATTTGTGTGAAGATGAGATGAAGAGTCCTGGCACAGAGTAAATGCCCAATAAATGTTAGATATTATTAAGGTTATTGTATTGTTATTATGGTTGATAATAAAACTGTTCATGAAGCACAAAAATTGGCACACAGCATAAGCAAAATAAATGTTAGCTCTTGTTAACCGGTTGCCGATTATTTCAAATAACGAGCATCTTGCTATTAGACTCTTTAATTTCTTCTTCAGTGTGTGTATCCACTATGTACAAGGCATCAGGCTAAAGCCAGCACAGAGATCGCGTGCAGCTTTTGTGAGGATGACCTGACAAAGATGAAGATGTACCACACTACCACAGGGCACCTGTGTGTGCACACACGTGTGTAAGGAGCCATCATCAAGTTGATGATGATGACAACTATGAAAACACCTGAGTTACCATTGTTGCTGCTTTCAGACGGAAGAGAGAAGTCTCAAGAACACATACAAATATAAATCATAAATGAGGTGGGGTGTCTCTTCTGAGAAAACGAAGGGGTAGAAGCAGTGGTAAAGGCCCCAAATGGGTCTTGAGGGTAAAGGAAGAAACATGTGAAATGGCCTCAGTCCCAGAATAGAAGGAGAAGGCTCACCCTCCGTATGTTTCATCTGGGAGCTTATGGAAGACGCATTTAATTCAAAGTCACTTAGGAGCCTAGCATTTGTCTGGGTGTTTTTGTGAATGCTTGGCCTGTTTTGGTGGTTTTATTTTTGATTATTGGGTTTTCACCATTCTCTGTTTCGCATTCTGTGAGTGCGTATAGCTAAAACGTATCCTTTCTTCTTAGTCTACCCACCAATGTGTAATCCAAGTGGAAACACCTGCAAGGATTCAAATACATTTTCCAAAATTATTATAGTCAACTCCATTTAAAAATTGTAAGAGGGCCAGCCCAGTGGCACAGTGGTCAAGTTCTCACCTTCCGCTTCGGGGCCCCGGGTTCACTGGTTTGGATCCCAGGCACAGACCTACACATTGCTTATCAAGCCATACCGTGGCAGTTGTCCCACATATAAAGTAGAGGAAGATGGGCATGGATGTTAGCTCAGGGCCAGTCTTCCTCAGCAAAAAGAGGAAGATTGGCAGCAGATGTGAGTTCAGGGCTAATATTCCTGGGGAAAAAAAAATTGGAAGACATGTTCATAAGAAGTGATCAAAAATTTCCGATCTTGCTCAAGATGTGTTTAGGAAGAATAACAATGATCATTCAAGGCAGTGCTGGCCAATGGAAACAATGTGGCCCACTACATAATTTTAAATTTTCTAGTAGCCATATCAGAAAAAGGTAAAAAGAAACAGGTGAAATTAATGTTAATAATATATTTTAATTTAGTCCAATATATCCAAAATATTCTTATTTCAACACACAATTAATATAAAATTATTAATGAGATATGTTATTCTTTTTCTCATACTAAGTCTTCAAAATCTGGCACATCTCAATTTAGACGCTAAATTTTTATCAGAAATGCTTAATCTGTATTTAGATTTTATAAAACGTACAATTGAAAAAGTAGATTCATGTGGCCAAGTTGTTCTAAAATACTTAAAAGCTTCCCAATAAGTCAAGTGTGTATCATTTTAAGATTTAAGCTTAAATTTCATAAAATAAACAGAATTGAAAATCCAGTCTTCAGCTGCACTAGCCGCATTTCAAGTGATCAATGCTTGACAACACAGATCGAAGGTAGAGATACAAGTTTCCAGTCCTCAGTTTTCAGCCGTTAAGTAGCATAATCCACTTCTAGTTTTAGTGCCATATTTCTTGTTCTTTCAGCATCCTGAGTGCCACCCGACCTCCTCCATGTGTAGTAAGGCTAGCCCAGCCTCTGGGAGAAAAAGACGGAAAAGAAAAGGGGTTCACAACCAACTTACTCCAACGAACAAAGCAAATCCATCCCGTGAGCTCCACTGACATTTCCTTGATGATAGCATTCATGTCTGTAAATACTATAGGAGTATCCCAGGAATCCCATTTACACATAATTTGGGGGCGTTCTTGCACCTAGTTTTTCGCATTTCCTATTGGTAGGCACAGAGCCTTGTGGGTGGTAAGTATTCAACAAACGCATGTTGGATGAACAAATACAGGACCATTTGTGTATATTTTCCAGTTAATTATTTTCATAGAGTACCTGAAGATCATTTAAGGAAAATTTCTCTGTCCTATTCTTTGGGCAATGTCTTTGACTGAGAGTCTTTCATCCAGAGGTGCCTGACAACAGCAAAAGGAGGACAGAGGGAGGAGGAGGATGCTGGGAGGAGGTGAGCCACCAGCCATCTCTGCTCAGATGAATGAACAGAATTCTACCTCCCACCCTGCTCCCCCGCCGCAATCTGATGGTCACACAGGACCAGCACAGCTAGGACGTGGGCAAAGGGCTGTTAGCAGGATTCAGGTTTTGAGGGGAAGAAATAGAGCAGAGTACCCAACCCAGCAGAAAAGTTTCAGAGATAGAAGGGCCCATAGAGACCAAAGCACCGCCCCCTGAGAGCTGCCGAGAGCATTCATAAGTAAATACATACGAAAACACGTGGATTGTACAAACTCAGATGATTTCAACAAGGAAGAGATGGGGAAAACTCTGTCTAAGAAAAATGCAAATCACTTAGGAATCGCACAAAGAACTTTCAGATCAAGTCTACTTTACACAACTAGAAGGACCCACAACTAGAATATACAACTATATACTGGGGGGCAGTGGGGAGAAGAAGAAGAAAAAAGAGAAGTCTACTTTAAGCAGGCCATGTGCAAAGATGGAAAAGAAGATGCATGAGTAGTACCCACCTCTAGGAATAATGTCAGCAGAGAAAAAGCCCAAATCAAGGTTAGGATTGAGAAAAAAATGCTCAAAAATTATTAAAAGGATATCGTGCTAGTTTCTTAATTGCTGCCGGAACAAATTACCACAAACTTCATGACTTAAAATAACATAAATTTATTATCTTACAGTTTTGGAGGTCAGACGTCCCAAATCAGTTTTCCTGGGCTAAGATCAAGGTGTCGGTGGGCCGGCATTCCTTCTGGAGGCTCTAGTGGATAATCCATTTCCTTGCCTTTTCCAGCTTCTAGAAGCTTCCTGTATTCCTTGGCTTGTGGCCCAACATGGCTCCATCCTCTTCTTCCGTGGTCACATCTCCTTCTCTCTGTCTGATCCTCCCGTCTCCCTCTTAGAAGAACACCTGTGATTACATTGGGCCCACCCAGATCAGCCAAGATAACCTCCCCATCTCAAGATCCGGAACTTCATCACGTCTGCAAGCATCTTTGGGGACTATTATTCGGCTGACCACAAATAAACGGAACTATTTTCAGGGAAAAACAATAAATATTTCTTGCAGGCAATGGTGTAACGCTAAGAGATGACAACGAGGAAGTGAATTTCCTTAATTCCCTTATGGCTTCCAACTTCTCTGACAGGAAGATTGATCCCTCGGCTGATAAATTTGGGACTCACACCTGCCCTGCCCAGCCCGAATAAGCTCATGCCTCACTATTTCCCCTCGGTCCCCATGGCCCGTTGCCCGTTCCTTTGTTATGTCATTCAATCACTCGATAAATATGTGTTGAGCACCCACTATGTGGAAGCAACATTGGAGTCACCCAGGAGAATCAGTGCACAAAACAATTGGAAGTTCCTCCCGTCAGAGAATTACCACCCTTGTTGGGGAAGGCACATGATAAAAAGTAAAGAAGGGAATTGTATGGCATTCTTGAAAGCAGCTAAGTGCTATAAAGAAAAATGAAGCAGGGAAGACCGGTAGAGATGGAGCAGGAGTTAGTGGCAGAGCTAAATCGGGTGTCTAGGAGAGGCTCAGCCGAGAAGATGGCAATTGAGCAAGGTTTGAAAGGTATGTAGGGGGCACACTCTTTCTTAGATGCTCTAAGAAAAGAAATAGCAAATAATGCAAAGGCCCTGCAGAGGAGCAGCATGGGCATTTTGAGCAGATGCAGACTAGCCGGATGCAGGAGAATCAGCAAGGGGGCAGTTGCAGGAGCTGAGGACAGATCTTAACGGGCAGGTCAGCCCTAGAAAGGCCCTGTCACATGGGGTCGCACAGGACTGCGAGCTCCAGAGAGGGCACACTCATTCTCATTGGTGTCCCTGGCAGCTTGCACAGCACGAGCTTGCATCATCAGCACTTGAGAACTGTGACTAAAGGGAGGAAGCTCTGTTAGGTTTCCCACGGGGCAGGCGAGGAAACAAGTCATTGTTTTCTCCTTAGAAGCTCACTTGGAGTTTCACCTTCCCTTCTGCATCTGGGCCAGAGGCCTGGGGCATCTGTCATTAGACTGCGCAGGAACCACCCCTGATGCCACGACATTAGAGCTGCAGTTGCGTTGGCCAGAATCCTGTGGGCTCAGCTCACACTCTCTGTCTACGTGTCCTGCAGCTACTGCCCTGCCCCTCCCTCATATTACTGTCCCTGCCAATGCCATCCCACCTTGGCCAAAGCCCTGGTGAGGCCTTGGTCCTCTCATCACCTGCTGGGGGCACTAGCTCAGCTGAAATCTGGAAAGAATGGAAGGACATGGGGTAGGAGAGGGAGGTGTAAGCAGTCGGGGTTGGGGGGCGGGGAGAGTCGAGAAACAGCCCAGGGAATGGGAGGGGAGGCACATTTGTTGCCGCACAGGGGAGCAACAAAGGGTTAAGTGATTTGCATTACTGTACTTGTGTGCAGGCCTGGAGGGCCGCCGGGCTGCACTTGGGTGGTCCGGTACGGTCTCAGGCAGCGACCTCTTAGTGGTATCGGTGTGATTTATGCAGCTGTCAAGCTGCCTTCACCAGGACAAGTGAACTGCGGGCACCGGCCGGCAGCCGTGCTCCCTCCGAGAGGGTCAGTAAATGGGGCCAAAGAGAAAGAAAAACAGCCCAAGGTGCCACCCCTCATCCTCCGGGTCCACTAATGGCGAGTCCCCTCTATAGAAAAACATCCAGCTGCCCACAGGAGACCGACTCACAGAGGCCCACTGTCTCGGGCCGCCAGGCTTGGCAGGGAGCCACCCACCACTGATGGAGCGGGAGAGGCCAGGCTGACAGACAGACCGACCTGAGCCCAGCCAGCTAGCCTGGCGTGGACCCGGGGACCTGCTGTCTCAGGTCCGAGGGTGATGTGACAAGGCCAGGGTGTGGACTGTCGTCCTGCGGCCAGGGAAGCATTGTCACACCAAGATGCCACCCACAAGGTCCTCCGTCCCTCGGGAGAAGGCCAGGGCTCTTGACCCTTCGGCACAGGCCAGGGTAGGTAGCACAGCAGGCAGCACGGGGAGAGCCAGAACACAGAAGCCATCTCAGCAGCGAGGGAGAGCCTGCCTGAGCATCCGAGGCTCGGGGGACCACCCCGCCCTGGACTGGGACCCTCTCAGGGTGGGTCTGTTCATAAGCACCAGGCCTCCCCACCCCCCCACACACCTCCACACACACACACACACCTCTACACTCATACCCTCCTACATACACACACACACCCCTGCATACACATAGATACCCCTACATATACACACAACACCTCTCTATACACACACACCCACACACACTCCCCTACACACACCCCTACATACACACCTGTTATCCACAGAGGAGAGGGCTCTCTCTCTTATTCAGTGTTTGATTGACAGTGAAGTAGCCAGGGACATGGGACATGCACAAAGCTTTAGAGGCCTGTAGAGTGCGTGTGTGTGTGTGAGAGAGAGAGCGTGTGTGAGAGAGAGAGAGAGCATGCACGCACAATGGCAGGACTGCACTTCTTAATAATGTCAGGAACTTTTCTTTAATGGGCCTCTTTCGCTCCACTGCCAACTGGCATGTGGTGCATTGTGCGTGTGGGACGGCAGTGGAAGGCAGGTGTTTCATCTTGGACTTGATTCCCAGCCAGAACGTTTCCGAGACCCGGGTGGCGGGCAGAGCCGAATTCCTGACTGAGCAGAGCAGAGCGAGAAGGGGAACTGGCTGCGTGCTCTCAGCCGTCGGCAACGGGCGAACCGCTCTCTTCCACCCCTCCCTCCTTCAGTCCTCTGCCTGCCCCTCACTCCGTGGGACCCGTCACTCCACAATGGGGTGCCCAAAGAGGAAATCTCTCAGCTGGACTCAGACAGACACAGGTGGCCCCAGCAGCTGCACGTCCCCTGGGTCTCTCAACTTGGCAAAGCTCTGTAGACTTGGCATTTAACAGTCTTGTCAGCACAGGCGGGAAAGGACAATGGCGTTTTTAATAGGCTTCCTGTTTGTTCAGATAGGAAGCTGCTAATGCCTCCTTGGAAATGGTGTCTGGAGGTAAACGTGCCAACTGGCCCTCCCGGCACCTGACCCGCCTCCTCTTCGCCCATTCAGCCGGAAGTTTAAAAGGTTGACAGTTGAGTTCAGGGCATGGCAGCACTTGTATTTCCCATTGCCAGGGGCTCTTAAGGACCCTGTGCCCTTCTGTTTTGCAGGACACCATTCTTCTGCTCTCGTCCTGGGTATAAAGAGAACAGCTGCCCTGGACGCCGGACTGTAGCGGGCTTGGCCGGCAGTGCTGGTGTAATTCCCGTCTTGGCCCTCTCCCTCACGCCCCCACATCCGGTCATCACAGACAGCTCATGGTTTCTTGAGCTGGCTTCTCATGTCAAATCTAAAATGTGGAACTTTTGTGCTGTCCCCAAAAAACCTGAGATGGCCTCCCTCGTGGGAATCCCTCACACCACACTACACCTTGTAGGGTTCACACAACACAAGGAGCCTTTTTAGGATTTGTTTCCTGGACAGCTCTCTAGAGGCCCTGGACAGAGAAAGTCACGAAGATGTGGAAAGGATCCTTTCCCTTTTCGGCTGCTCTTGAGAAAGCAGGCGGGTGGTGACGAGGCAGAAACTGTTCTCATGTGCCAGGTGCTTTTCTGACAGGCTCTGTGGGGAGGCCGTGCCTGGAAATAACAGGCAATGGAGCCCAGGGTGATATTTTCTGCTAACACTTCACATGTAGGGTCTTCTCTAACAAACTTACTGAGGGTTGCTTTCTTTTCCATGAAGTTGAGAGAAGGTTAAATTTCACACAAGAGTCATACACTTTCTTCTGTGGGAGCTGTGAATACGTTTGTCCCCTTTACTGTTCCTACGTGGCTTCAGCCCCACCGTGTCCCATCCAGGTCATTGCAATGACTTCCTAAGAATCCACCCTTCATGCTTTCACCATAATCACCTTCCTAAAATACAAGCCAGATCCCATGTCTTCCTTCTCAAAATCTTCACTCGTACTCCCTCAGCCTAAATCCCAAACTTGAGAGCGGCATTAAAGGTCCTCCGACAAGATGACTCTATCCAGTCTCTTGTCCTATATCCTGCCTGCAGAAGATACAGACGATATGTGTTAATCCGAGTCTTCCAGAAGCTGACACCGTAATGGGATTAAAAGTGCACAGATTTGATTAGGGCTAACACCTGTGTAAGAGGAAATGGGGAGACAGCTGGAGAAGGTTGGAAAAACTGTCACAGTGGGATGAAGGTTTGACGCCAAGTGAAGGAAAGAAGCAGGGAATGTCAGGTGAAAACCCCCTGGACTGCTGTAGAGTCTAAGGAAGTTGCAGCAAGGCCACCGGGGAGTGATGTCAACCCATATCAAGGGAAAATCAGCCAATACAAGGAGTTCCTTGGCTCCTAGGAATGAGCCAATCTTAGAATTCCTGCATCAGCCAGCCACTGGCTGAGAGCAGACAATGGGAAATGCGCATGGTCTTGGTGTGGATTGGCTTATGGATTTCAGAGAGCAGCAGCTTGGGCCTTCGGTCAACTACACTCCCCAGAGTTGGAGGTCTACAAGGAGCATTCCCATAGCCTCCATAAGACACAAGTCAGCCAAAGAGGTAACCCACAGTTTCCAGAGCATGTCACTCGATTCCATGTATCCATGCATTTGCTCATGCCTTCCTCTTTGCCTGCTATGCTTTTTCTCCCATTCCACCACCAAATGAAATTCCACTCATCCTTCAAGCCTCCATTCAAGTGCCACCTGCTCCATGAAACCTGTTCATTACACTGATGATACTTTGCCTGCCCCTCTATTATAGCATTCCTTCAGATTAGAACTAGTTGTTTGCAAGTCTCTCTCCTCTCTGGTCTCGAAGGCAAGGACTGTTTAATTTCTCTTCATATAAAGGAGTCTAGCACTACAGCTCACATGCATTATTTCATTTATTTATTCAACAAAATGTATTAATTGTGCCAGGCACTATGCTAGGCCCTGCTGGTCTGGCAATGTAGAAGACAGGGAAGGAGCTTACTTTCCAGTCTTGGTGAGGGAACTAGTGGGATGACAATGGTTAGAGTCAGAGCAGTAAGCAAAAGTTGATACTGTACCTCCCACAGAAGATGGGGGAAGAGAGAAAAGAGGGCTGGACCAAGGATAACCAGGTATTAGGTTTCTAAAAACATACAGCAACAGTGTATAAGGTCTTGGGATGCAAAAGGTGGAAAGTTGAATCTGAGACCCTCACAAAAGCCAGAGCTCTCAAAGGGCTGCAATCCCAGTGAAAGAATTAGTAAACCTCAGTGACCCCATCAGCCCAGCAAAATCACCAGGAAACCTCTATCTACAATGTTTTTCAATGGGCAACACATCTGTGCCTGTGTCTTGCACTACTTTAAAATTTTTATTTTAACTATGCACAGTTTATGAAACCCCAAGCCAAAGTCAAGAAGATAATTTAAAAAACATAAAGCAAAAGTTCTTCTGAAACTAGTTCTCCATTAAGAATTACAAAGTGCTTGAGCAAGTAATCTACCATGAGTGAAAGTCAGTAGATACAATAGATGTTTAATTCATCAGAGCCTCAGATAATAGAAAAACAATGTAATAGAAAATAAAAAGCATGTTTAAAATATAAAAGGGATTTTGAAACAGTCTTAGAAAAATAAGGAAAGAATTATACTCCATGAAAAATGAACAGACAGATTTAAAAAAGAACCAAATGGAACTTCCACAAATGGAAAATATTTTCATTAAAATTAAAGAGTGAACAGGCAGCTCAAACAGCAGATTACCCAAGACAGACTTGGAAAAGTCATCAACTATGGCATAGTGAAATAATGAGATAGAAAATACGAAACAGAGGTTAAGAAATATGGATGATATAATGAGATGGCTGAATGTATGTCTAGTTGGAGTAGAGGCAATATTCAAAGAAATAATGTTTGAGAATTTTCTCAAATAGATGAAAGACATGAATCTTCAGATTTAATAAGTATGAATCTCAAGCAGAATAAATAAAAATAAACCCAACCCTAGAATACCAAATGGAGACCGCAGAACACCAATGTCGCAGAAGAATTCTTCAAAACAACCAGAGAGAAAAGAAAGATCACCTGCATGAAACAGAAATTAACCAGTGTAACTCAATAGTTCTAGTAAAGGTCAGAAGACAGGAGAATAGTGTAAAAATCCTGAAGGACAAAAATGTTCAATCCAAAATTCTATACTCAGATAAAATTCTATGCTTTATTCTATAATCAAGAACACATAAATTAAGGATATTTCAGGCATATAAATGCTGATGTAATTTATAATTAACAGGTTCTCAGTGGAAAATATTCAAAAGGAGAAGAAAGATTAAACCAAAGGCAGGAGGCAAATAAAAAAGATGAAAGTCAGCTAATAAGTTTTAAAATTTAGGTAAATCTAAATAAACATTGACTATAAAATTAATAGTAATAATAAAAACTAATTTAGGATAGTTTAAACACAAATGAATTTAAAGTACTTGACAAAAACAACATGTGAACCATGGAAGGATGTCAGGGTAAAGGTCTTCACTGTATTGTTCAAAAGGAGGACAGCCACAATAGGTCAAGATCTGGCCAGATCATGTTAGGTCAAACATGCATAGTAAATATCTAAGGGCACTAAATGCAATGGGATACCCTGAATCCAATCTTGGAACAGAAAAAGGACATCTGTGGAAAAACTGGTAAAATCCAGAGTTTAGTTAATAATTGTGCATGCCTGTTGTTTTGTTTTTCTAACTTTAACAAGTGTGCCATGCTATATAAGATGTTAACGTTGGGAAAAGCTGGGTGAGAGGTATAAAGAACTCTGTATTCCAAATTTGTAACTTTTCTGTACACCTAAAATTATCCCAGAATAAAAATCTTATTAAAACATACAAACTTTTAAAATCTAAAGGTAACCGCTAAAGACTAGAATGGGAAGGTATAACCTCCAAATCAGTAGACAGTAGAGAGAAATAGAAGGAAAACTTGATGATCAAAATACAAGGCAGGAAAGCAGAAAAATAAATAACAAAATAAAATAGTGATAAATAGAAAGTAAAAAATAAGTTAGTAGAAATAATTTTAAAGATGAGATTAGGGACTTGAAAAAGATAAAAGCAGCAATTAATGAATCACAAAACAGAAAAAAGATAAGCGAATTAATAAAATGCAGATCTAGTTCTTTAATACAAAAAGAAAGACAGAAAAACAATAAATCATTAAGTAAAATAATTTCCTTAAAAAAGGAGAAAACAGGAGAGTGACGTCAGCATCATGGCAGAGTGAGTTGTTCCCTTTGTCTCTCCCCTCTAAGTCACAACTAAACTGACATTCATTAACCAAAAGAGGACACCCAACACAGCACAGTAGGATCCCTGAGAGATCCACACAGCCAAACATCTGAAGGTTGGTGGACTGAATCCCCAGGAAGCAGTGGAACTAGGTGAGCAGACCCCTCCCCTTCCCCAGTGCCAGGGATCCAGGTGGTGGGTCCTCACACAGCCATCGGTATGACTGTAACAGGAGGTGGGGGCAGCCTGGCCTGTGCACAAACACTTTCACAATTGTAGCCTGGCCTGTGGGAGTGCCCACCAAGCTGTGGTGGCCTCATCTGTGGTAATGCTCCCCAACAGGTGGTGATGGCTCAGCCCCAGGCCCCAAGAAAGAGACCCACCTACCAAGTGCAAGAGCTCAGCTGAACCACTGGCAAGTGCACAGCTGCTCATGCTCAAAAGAAAGTGCCCCTCCCCTCCCACTTAGCACAGCAGCTCAGCTGGTCCCCTGCTGAGCACAGCAGGACCACCCACATTAAAGCAACCCACCCAGTGGAGCACAGAGGTCCTGCCTGTACATATATGCATGACCCACCAAGCAGCTGTGGCCAGCACACAAACACAGAGTAGCCCTACAGGCACAACTTCCAGCAGATGGGGTGGGACCAGAAAACACAGCTCCTGCCACCCCCCACCCAGAGGTTGGCAGGTGGAATCTGTGACCTGATCCTACAGCAAATGTGCCAGCAAAGGATCAATTCATCAAACACCATGAAAAACTACAGTAACAATTAAGAGCAGAAAGAAAATGACAAGTCTCCAGAAACCAATCCTGAAGTCAGAGAAATTTATCATTTAAATGACAGAGAATTCAAAATAGTTGTCAGAAAGAAACTGAACAAGTAGCAAGAAAACTCAGAAAGACAGTTCAATGAGCTCAGGAATAAAATTAATGAGCAGAAGGAATACGTCACCAAAGAGATTGAAGCTCTGAGAAGAAGAAAACAACAGAAATGCTGGATAGGAAAAACACATTTAATGAGATAAAAAGTAACCTAGCGACCATAAAAAACAGAGCTGATATTGTGGAGGACAGAATTAGTGATGTAGAAGATAGAAATATTGAAATGCTTCAGGTGGAGGAGGAGAGAGAACTAAGATGTTTTAAAATTGAAGAAGTTCTTCAAGTAATATCTTACTCAATTAGAAAAAGCAACATATGGATTATAGGCATTCCAGAGGGACAAGTGAGAGAGACACAAGTAGAGAGTTTGTTTAAAGAATTAATAGCTGGGAACTTCCCAAAACTTGGGAAAGAACTAGACTTACAAGTACATGAAGCCAACAGAACTCCTAATTACATCAACACAAAAAGACCTTCTCCAAGGCATATATTAAAACTGGAAAAAGTCAATGACAAAGAAAAAATATTAAGGGCAGCAAGGCAGAAGAAAATAACCTACAAAAGAACCCCTATCAGGCTGTCAGCAGATTTCTCAGCAGAAACATTACAGGCTAGAAGAGAATGGAATGATATATTCCAAATACTGAAAGACAAAAACTTTCAGCCAAGAATACTCTGTCCAGTGAAACTACCCTTCAGATGCAATAAGGAAATAAAAGCTTTCCCAGATAAACAAAAGCTGAGGGAGTTCATTGCCACTAGACCTCCCCTACAAGAAATGTTGAAAGGATCCCTCCCATCTGAAATTAAAAGGCAAAGATTTACAAAACCTTGAGCAAGGAGATAAATAGACAGAATCAGAAAATTGCAGCTCTATATTAGAATAGGCTAATAAACACTTAATTATAACATGAAAGATAAATGGAAGGAAAGTATCAAAAATAACTAAACAGTTCAATTTAGCCACAAACTCACAACACAAAAAAGAACAATTTGTGACAACAATAACTCAGAAGGGGAAGAGGATAGGGACGGAACCTGCTTAGACTAATGGAGATAAGGGGCTATCAGAAAATGGACTATCTCATCTACAAGATGTTTTATACAAACCTCATGGTAACCATTAAACAAAAAATCAAAGCAGAGCCACAAGACATAAATAAAGAGAAAACCATCACAGGAAACCACCAAAATGAAATGGCAGTCAGAAATACAATGGAAAAGAAACAATGGAAATATAGAACAACTGGAAAACAAGGGATAAAATGGCAATATTCTTCCCTCATATATCAGTACAGACTCTAAATGTAAATGGATTCAATTCTCCAATCAAAGGACACAGAGTGGCTAGATGGATTAAAAAACAAGACCAAACTGCTGCCTCCAGGAAACACATCGCAGCTCTAAAGAAAAACATAGGCTCAGAGTGAAGGGATGGAAGATGATACCCCAAGCAAATGACAAGCAAAAGAAAGCATGTGTTGCAAAACTTATATAAGACAAAGCAGACTTTAAGATAAAAAAGACAATGAGAGACAAAGAGGGGCAAGTGTATAATGATAAAAGGGACATTCCAGCAAGAGGACATAACACTTATGAATATATATGCACCTACTACAGGAGCACCAAAGTATATAAGACAACTATTAACAGACCTAAAGGGAGAAATTGACACCAAGACAATAATAGTAGGGGACCTGAACACCCCACTTACATCAATGGACAGGTCATCTAGACAGAAAATCAACAAGGAAACAGTGGCCTTAAATGAAATACTAGACCAGAGGGACTTAATAGATATATAGAGAACATTTCATCCAAAAAAAAGCAGAATATACATTTTTCTCAAGTGCATATGGAACATTCTCAAAGATAGACCATGTGTTGGGAAACAAGGCAAGCCTCAATAAATTTAAGAAGATTGAAATCATATCAAGCATCTTTCCTGACCACAAGCCTATGAAATTAGAAATCAACTACAAGAAAAAGGCTGGGAAAGTCACAAATACATGGAGACTAAACAATGTGCTCTTGAACAACCATTGGATCAATTAATAAATCAAAGGAGAAATCAAAAAATACCTGGAGACAAATGAAAATGAAAAAACAACATAACAACTCTTATGGGTTGCAGCAAAAGTGCTACTAACAGGGAAATTTAGAGCAATACAGACCTACCTCAACAAACAAGAAAAATCTCAAATAAGTAATCTTAAACTACACCTAGCAGAACTAGAAAAAGAACAAACAAAGCCCAACGTCAGCAGAAGGAGAAAAATAATAAAAATTAGAGCAGAAATAAATGAAATAGAGACTAAAAACACAATAAAAAGGATCAATGAAACTAAGAGCTGGTTCTTTGAGAAGATAAACAAAATTGACAAACCCTTAGCCAGACTTACTAAGAGAAAAAGAGACAAGGTTCAAATAAATAAAAGTAAAAATGAAAGAAGAGAAATTACAATGGATACCACAGAAATACAAAGGACTACAAGAGAATACCATGAAAAACTATATACCAACAATTGGACAGCCTAGAAGAAACGGATATATTCTTAGATTTGTACAAATTCACAAACCAGAATCAAGAAGAAAGAGAGAATCAGAATAGACAAACACAAGTTAAAAGATTAAAACAGCAATCATAAACCTCCCAAAAAACAAAAGTCCAGGACCAGATGGCTTCTCTGGATAATTGTACCAAATATTCAAAGAAGATTTAATACCTATCCTTTTCAAACTGTTCCAAAAAATTCAAGAAGATGGAACACATCCTAACTTGAATAAGTTGAATATGATGCCAACATCACTCTGATACCAAACCCAGACAAGGACAACACAAAGAAAGAAAATTACAGTCAATATAACTGATGAACATAGATGCAAAAATCCTCCACAAAATATTAGCAAACTGAATACAGCAATACATTACAAGGATCATACACCATGATCAAGTGGGATTTACACCAGGAACACAGGGATGGTTCAACACCCGCAAATCAATCAATGTGATACACCACATTAACAAAATGAAGAATAAAAACCACATGATCATCTCAATAGATGCAGAGAAAGCATTTGACAAGATCCAACATCATTTATGACAAAACTCTCAATAAAATGGGTATAGAAGGAAACTACCTCAGCAAAATGTGACAAATATATATATATATATATTTTATATATAAAAAAATATGACAAACCCACAGCTAACATCATACTTAACAGTGAAAAACTGAAAGCCATCCATCTGAGAACAGGAACAAGACAAATGTGCCCACTCTCACCCGACTCCTATTCAACATAGTTCTGGAGGGTTTGGCCAGAGCAATCAAGGAAGAAAAAGAAATAAAAGGTATCCAAATTGGAAATGAAGAAGTAAAACTCTCACTGTTTGCAGACGACATGATTCTATATATAGAAAACTATTAGAAATAATTGACAACTATGGCAAAGGTGCAGGGTACAAAATCAACTTACAAAAATTGGTTGCATTTCTATACACTGTTAACAAACTAGCAGAAAGAGAAGTCAAGAATACAATCCCATTTACAATCACAACAAAAAGAATAAAATACCTAGGAATAAACTTACCCAAGGAGGTGAAAGACCTACACACTGAAAACTATAAGACATTATGGAAAAATATTGAAGAAGATATAAAGAAATGGAAAGATATTCTATCCTCGTGGATTGGAAGAATAAACATAGTTAAAATGTCCATACTACCTAAAGCAATCTAGAGATTCAATGCAATCCTAAGCAGAACCTCAAGGACATTCTTCACAGAAACGGAACAAAGAATCCTAAAATTTATATGGAACAACAAAAGACCCCAATTAGCCAAAGCAATCCTGAGAAAAAAGAACAAAGCTAGAGGCATCACAATCCCTGATTTCAAAATATACTACAAAGTTATAGTAATCAAAGCAGTATAGTACTGGTACAAAAATAGACACACAGGTCAATGGAACAGAATTGAAAGCCCAGAAATAAAACCACACATCTATGGACAGCTAATCTTTGACAAATGAGTCAAGAACAAACAATGGAGAAGGGAAAGTCTCTTCAATAAAGAGTGTTGGGAAAACTGGACAGCCACCTGCAAAAGAATGAAAGTAAACCATTATCTTACACCATACACAAAAATTAACTCAAAATGGATTAAAGACTTCAATGTAAGACCTGAAACCATAAAACTCCTAGAAGAAAATATAGAAAAAGTACGCTCTTTGACGTCAGTCTTATCAGTATCTTTTCGAATACCATGTCTACTCAGATAAGGGAAACAAAAGAAAAAATAAACAAATGGGACCACATCAGACTAAAGCTTCTGCAAGGCAAAGGAAACCAGGATCAAAACAAAAAGACAACCCATCAAGTGGGAGAAAACATTTGCAGATCATGTATCTGACAAGGGGTTAATTTCCAAAATATATCAAGAACTCATACATCTCAACCAAAAAAAAAACAAACAATCCAATCAAAAAATGGGCAGAGGGGAGCTGTTCCAGTAGCATAGTGGTTAGGTTTGTGCACTCTGCTTTGGCAGCCTGGGGTTTTCAGGTTCGGACACCAGGTGTATACCCATGCACTGCTCATCAGGCCATGCTGAGGCAGCATCGCATATAAAAAACAGAGGAAGATTGGCACAAATGTTAGCTCTGTGCTAACATCTGACAGTCTTCCTTGGGAAGAAAGAGGAGTATTGGCTCAGGGCCAATCTTCCTCATCCCCACCCCCACCCCCCAAAAATGAGCAGAGGATATGAACAGACATTTTTCCAAAGACGATATACAGATGGCCAATAGGCATATGAAAAGATGTTCAATATCACTAATTATTAGGGAAATTCAAATCAAAACTACAATGAGATATCACCTTACACCTGTCAGAATGGCTATAATAACCAAGACAAAAAATAACAAATATTGGAGAGGATGTGGAAAAAAGGAGACCCTCATACGCTGCAGGTAGGAATGCAAACTGGTGCAGCCACTGTGGAAAACAGTATGGAGATTTCTCAAAAAATTAAAAATAGAGGGGGCTGGCCCCGTGGCCGAGCGGTTAAGTTCGCACACTCCGCTGCAGGCAGCCCAGTGTTTCGTTGGTTCGAATCCTGGGCGCGGACATGACACTGCTCATCAAACCACGCTGAGGCAGCGTCCCACATGCCACAACTAGAAGGACCCACAACAAAGAATATACAACTATGTACCGGGGGGCTTTGGGGAGAAAAAGCAAAAAATAAAAAATCTTAAAAAAAAAAAAATTAAAAATAGAAATACCATACAATCCAGCTATACCACTACTAGGTATTTATCCAAACAACTTGAAATCAACAATCCAAAGAGATTTACACACCCCTATGTTCATTGCAGCATTATTCACAATAGCCAAGACGTAGAAGCAATCTAAGTGCCCATCGACTGATGATTGGATAAGAAGATGTGGTATATATACATATATATATATGTATATATATATGTATATATACAATGGAATACTATTCAGCCATAAAAAAGACAAAATTGTGCCATTTGCAACAACATGGATGGACGTTGAGAGTGTGATGTTAAGCAAAATAAACCAGACGGACAAAGACAAACACCATATGATTTCACTCATATGTGGAAGATAAACAAACACATGGATAAAGAGAACAGATTAGTGGTTACCAGAGCGGAAGGGGGTGGGGGTGGGTGAAAGAGGTTAAGGGGCACATACGTAAGGTGATGGATGAAAACTAGACTATTGATAGTGAGCACAATACAGTCCACACAGAAACTGATATACCATAATGTACACCTGAAATTACACAATGTTATAAACCAATATGACCTCAGTAAAACAATTGCAAATTAATTAATTAAATTAAAAGGGAGAAAACAAGTAGACAAAATTAGAAAATAACCACAGAAACAAAAGAAACTTAAAAAACTATGAAAGCGTCTATTGAGCTCTATGTAAATCAACTTTCTAGAATGACTCGGGTGATGGGTTTTTTCTTTGTCCTCCAGATCCTCTCTGCCCTTCTCCTCCCAGCTGTGGGCCCAGAAGGTTGACATTTAGGGACCACATGAACCGCTCTGACTTCCAGTCAGTTTTAGGTTCAGCCAGTGGGAAGGCGTGAGAGGAGGGACCTTATCCCCCCAGCTCCTTCCTCCACCAAAGGGCACAGCTCCTGTCAGGAAGTCCTCTCCTACAGCTATTCTCGTGGGTGCCCAGAGCAGCTGCCTCTCCTTTCCCTGGTGGATTACATTCTCCTGCATTGGTTCCCTTAACCTTGCCAACGATATTATAAATCAATCATCCTTTAATTATACTCTCTTTAATTGACCCTTTTGAGGTTCCCTGTTGGAACCTTGGCTAGATGATATGGAAGACTTGCAAGTAAAACAGAAATGACTAAGGATAACCAGAGAAAATGTACATTGGCCACAACCATAGCAGAAATTGAGAAAATTATCAAAGAATTATCCCTCCTCCTCATCCATTTGCCCCAAAAGTATTTAGGCTATGTGGGGGCCAGAATGGGAGACAGGGAGGAGGGGGTGAGCGTATCTTAGTATAACTGACATGGAAGATATTATGTATTATTGACAACCTGGATGGGAAGGAAGAGGGAGTGAGCAAACCAAATATATGACAAGATGGGGAATCTGTTCCTCTTCTCTTATCTTCCACGTTATAACTCTATTTGGGTTCCTCTTGTGTTAGAGAAGAATAATTGTGTTAAAACAGCAATGGAGTAAATTCCAGAACTCAAGTTCACATTGCTTTGATCACTGACCTTAGAGCCCAGAGCACCATTTCCCCCTTAGCAGCCTGGCTTGTTGATCTCATTTAGAGTAGAGGCCAACAGGAAGCATTTTTCACAGGTGTTCTGTAGAGCATTAGTTCCACGAAATTGTTGGTGAAAGGATGTCCCACGGTAGTGGTAGAGGTGCCCAGATCCCCTCTTTTGGGCTGATGTGTCCATTCGCCCAGGCTGCGAAGCTCATAGCTGAACCTTTCTCCGGGAAATGCCCTCAGCTAAAGGGAGTTGCTTCAGTGTGGGAGCCAGAAGCCACTGATGGCTGATGCAGGAACATAAAGGCCCGACCTCCTTGCCCAAGTTCAGGACACTCTGTAGGGCCCATCCCAGCTCCAGAGCCCCCAGTGGCACCGCTGAGGATTCAGCTGCAGCTGTGTGGCAGCTCAGCTTCTCCCTCAGCCCAGTCCTGCCTTCCTCACTTCCATATGGGTATGACTCCCGAGAACAGGCGCCGACTACTTATTCCACAGCCAATGCTCCATCTCAGCATCTGCTTTCAAGGAACCCAATCTAAGACAACGAACAAACACGTCTAGGAAGCCAGTCGTACTCGCTACCACCAATCATCTGCAGTGCTGCACAGCACTGCAACATCTCTGAGATTTCCACTATGAAGAATTTAAATTTGTTTGACCTAGCAATTACCACATTTGTTTGCCCACAGAACCTTTTTCCAATGCACGTGAACATGCCATGGAACGTACTTTGGAAGTATTGACTCAAAGGTCAGAGCAGTCCATAAGCTATAAGTCAATCTGCATGTAAGACACGGTTTTTATTTTTAGTTTTGGCAAAGGCAAACTGAAAAACCAAGAGACCGTTCCCTGTCTGTGATCACCAAGAGCCCCTGCAGAGGGGCAGGACAGCCTCAGGAATGGGGAAGAGGCTGGGAGCCTGTGAAATCCAACTCTGTAGGCCCTGGCTGTGTGGCCTTGGCCTGGTGAGTCCCTTATATGTACGTTAGAGGTAAGAGGAAGAGATATGCAAAAGAATAGCAGTAATGCATGTAACCAATAGAGAGATATTTGCAAAGGCTTAGAGATATTAAGTAAAGTAATCAATATATATCATAATTTAGAACCTTCACAGTAATTCTTCCTTATCACCTCTGTCATTTTGCTCTTATCTCTATCCTGTCGCTTTCCTAAGTAATTAAACTATGTGTAACGAAAAAGACATAGGAAGTTGACAAGATCACAAAAAAACAGGAGCCAGATTCTCTGGAAATTTCACTGTCGCCATGATCATCATGCACATCTATAAAGGCTATGAGCCATTGACTCATTTGGACCCAGCAAGGAGAGGCTAGAGCCTTGGTCTTCAATCTGTGTATCCATGGTTACACTGTTAAAAACTGAGTGAAAATAGGGGCTGGCCCCGTGGCTGAGTGGTTAAGTTCCAGTGCTCCGCTGCAGGCGGCCCAGTGTTTTGTTGGTTCGAATCCTGGGTGGGGACATGGCACTGCTCATCAAACCATGCTGAGGCAGCGTCCCACATGCCACAACTAGAAGGACCCACAACGAAGAATATACAACTATGTACCAGGGGGCTTTGGGGAGAAAAAGGAAAAAATAAAATCTTTAAAAAAAAAAATGAGTGAAAATACATTGAAGATTTTGGGGTCAGATTTGTTGCAAATTGATCCTTTCATCACTTGGATGGAATGAATGAATGAATGAATGATACGGGACATCAGTAAAAAGCCTGGCGAGAACAGACAGCCAGGTGCCCTGGTGATGGTTTCTAAATGAGGCAACGAGCCATCTGTACGTAGCTGGTTATTTCACATTAGTTTTGGCGCAGGACAGGAACTAAGCAGTTCTAATTTTCCTTCTGCTTCATTTTCATTGCTTTTTTCTTTTCACATCATTTCTGGCAAAGTCCAGTATTTCCAGTATGCCCAGACTGGATTGGGGAGTTACAAACAGAAATACAGACCTCACAGAGGCACCTCTATGCAGAGTTAGCATTTGATTCTCCCTTCTCTTACATCCTGTTTTTTTCCTAATCAAGCTTTTGGGTGATTTCAGCCCTCACTAGAATCTTCACCAAAAGGAGGAACAGTCATGTTTGGTCTCTTGGTTTTTCAATTTGCCTTTGCCAAAACTAAAAATAAAAACCATGTCTTACATGCAGATTGACTTATAGCTTATGGACTGCTCTGACCTTTGAGTCAATATTTCCAAAGTTTGGAGCGGCCAGTGTCGCAGCCATGTGCAATTCTGGGAAGGAGCTGAAATGCCCTGCTCGTCTCTCAGTGGGCCTTGTTCACTTCACCCAACACGGAGGGCTGCACCGGGCACCTTCGAACCTGTCCAGCGCTGCCCAGGGAGAGGTGTGCAATCTCTTTCTTGTCTAGGTGACAGATCTTAAAGATCTCATGACACCAGGACCAAGGTCATGTGGACAACCCAGCTCCAAGGGATGGAGCTCAAAACTCACTTTCTCCTCTGAGGTGGTCTTTCCTCATAAAACCAAATGAAGCCTCATAAAATAATTTCCTTCCATGACTCAAAAGTGGCATCCGTAACACACACATAAATCTGGCAAGCTCCTCTTCTCTAATCACGTCATATGATATAAAAGGCAATATATTTTTTAAACCACCTCCTGTCTCTCCAATATAGTGACAGTCTGAGTCCCTTCACCCACCGGTATATGCATCATAAAATACTTAAGAAGAAGAAACAAGAGGAAGCTTCCTCCCATGTGGGGTGTTTCCCTCTGAAAAGCTTGTTTCCTTCCACATCTAGAACGGTGCTCCTCCACAGGCCGCCTCCTGGGAACAACCTTGCGATGGGGACACAGACAGTCTAGACGTGAAAGCCATTTAACAGTTTCAACTCCACTCGAACCGTTTTCCTGTTTGCCAGACCCTGGTATTGATGCCTTTTCTTCTCGTTTTGCCAGTCTGCAAGTCAGGCACAGAAACGATTCCAGGGATCCCATCATTTTAGATGTATGAAACAAAGGAGTTTTGTTTATTTATTTTCATTTTTTTCTGCTTTCCCAAATTTTATCCTCAATATTTGGATCTGCCCAGGAGGGGCTTCATAATTTCACTAAGCAAAATTCTTTCTTACATTTACATTACATTACATTACATTACATTTTTTTGCATTTTATAAGATGAGTTTCACAAAAAGTGGACTAACAGAACTTATACCTTTTGAGCTCAATGCTACTTAAAAAATTAAATGTAAATAACAGGGAAATGAAATGAATACAGTCTGGAAGGGAAAACACCTGCTGTAGTTGGGACCATCCTGCAACCCCCTCCCTTTCTGCTCCGCAGACGCTGTTTCTGTCTGTGTTCACTGCAAACCATAAGCTCCCAAAGAGGAAGACTTCCCGGCGAAGTGGGGCCTGAATCCCACCTGTGTCACACACCTTCTGGCAACTTGTGCTGTGGGATCTCCTTGCCTCCCTCTAAGCTTTGCTCTGGGCCCAGCCCTTGGTCAGCCCTCCTGCTCTGTGGCTCCTGGAGAGAGAGCTGGGTAGGCCCCCAGGGCGGACACCTCTCTGATTTATCTCATTGTACCCAGCACTCCTGGTCGCAGCTCCCACATAGAGTCTACCCTTCAGAAGATTCCGCGTCGGCGGCCCAGGGTTCACCACTTCACATCCCAGGCAGGGACATACACACCACTCGTCAAGCCATGCTGTGACAGCGTCCCACATAGAAGAACTAGAAGGACTTACAACTAGGATATACAACTATGTGCTGGGGCTTTGGGGAGGAAAAAAAAAGATTCTGCAATGCCGATGGGATTAGTATCTCCCTAAATTTAAAGGGGGTGAGGAGAGCATTTCCTTTTTGGGGAAAAGGCATAAGTTTTGGAGATAGACCTGATTGGAATCTTGGCTCTAACGCTGATTAACTGTGACCCTGTGAAAGTTACAAGCATCCCTGAACCTTTATTTCCTCGACAGTAAAATGGAAATGGTATCAGTCCTTTTAGGGGATTGCATGAAATGAAGTATGTCTCCTCTATATTTCTGGGAGTCACTGTCTGGTACATATCAGGTTCAATAACAAATATTAATGTCCTACCCCATTTCTGGAACTTCCACCTTTTTTCCTATCAGCTACTTGATGAGCTAACTTCTAATCTGGACACTTTGCACTTTTTTTCACAATATAATCTCTGAACAAAACATATTTCCAATCTAACTTTAGAATGTATTTAAGGCTTGGCATCATTAACCTCAATGCCCCCTCCCAGATATTGGCTGTACCAAAAGGTACCATCATTTTTCTGGCCAAAGAGAACATCTTGGGTGTCCGTTCAATCCACTGGGCATTTATAGAGCGTGCAATCATGCCAGGCGTTGTGCTGGGTGCTGGGGGATACAGAAACGCATTGAACACATTTTTTTTCCTGCTTTTTCTCCCCAAATTCCCCCCAGTACATAGTTGTATATTTTGGTTGTGAGTCCTTCTAGTTGTGGCATGTGGGATGCCGCCTCAGCGTGGCCTGATGAGTGGTGCCTTGTCTGCACCCAGGATTCGAACCGGCAAAACCCCGGGCCACCGAAGCGGAGCACACAAACCCAACTACTCGGCCATGGGGCCGGCCCCACACTGAACACATTTTAATGCGAGAAGCCTATATCCTGCTATAACGTCAAGCCATCCCCTCTCCTTCCCTCACTAAGTGAATCACATCCGTTGTCCTCGGTATATCCTTTGAAGAAATGTAAAATTTTCAGAAAATTTGCAGCCATAAAGGAAGGGAGTATCCTCTACTGACCTGTTGTTTGGTGAGCGATAGAAAAAGGCGGGGAGATACTGCAAGGGGTGCTTGCTTTTTGGTCTCATTGACAAACTAAATCTCTTGATGTGTTTAGGAAGATAAAATATATCACGTGCAACAGGACAAAAGGTATTACGTGGAAGTTTCCACTATTTCTCCTCACTTCCCCCTGCAGAACCGAAGAGGAGAGAGCGAATGGAGACAATAAAATGTCATCAGACTGATTTAAGAGAGAAAAGCCAATGAGAGCAGAGAAAGAAGGACGATGCATTACAGTTTGCTCATAGGAGGATCCCGTTTTGTATATTAACTTCAAGGGGAAATGTGTACAAATTTAATATGTCTTTACATGGAATTGTACATTGATGAGCTTTAAGAACTCTAACCTAACACATTCTAAGGTTTGCCAGTTTATGATAAGCTGACAAAAGTATGAGAACCCAGGAAAACATCAACCTTAGGTTAAAAAAGGAATATCACACTTTCTGTGGTGGTGTCATCCATGGTACTGAGCAGAGAAGGAATACACCTTATTTCTCATTTGTCTGAGGTTATTCTGATACAATCTCACCTCTTTCTTATCCTATTGAAGCAAGCAAGAAGGAAGGAAAGTGAGAAAATGAATGCTGCTCGCCCCATGGTGGGCAGTTCCCAGAGGGCATGCCGAGATCAGACATTACCCTTGAATGTGACTTTTCAACACCAACACTTGGCAATCCTGCTTGCTTTGTATTATCAGGAAACACATTAACAGCGTCTGCTCACCATCACACGTCTACCAAATTCCCAAAGGACTTCCGCCTTAGATTTTGGAGTCTAGAAGATTCAGGGGAGCATAAGTAACTCACTAAACTTCTTCCAGGAACTCAGGAAGATCATTCTCTTTTCTTTCTTCTGCCCTTTCACAAAAGTCCTCCAAGATTTCCACTAAAGCTGGGACATTTGAAGAGGGATTTTGACCAAAATGAGATGGCTGATTCAGACGCAGTGACGACCGGCAAAGTCGGCATCCTAAGGAGGCACTGCAGCTGGACGCAGAGGGCATCCTAACCACAAAGGACACCCACATTCGACCTTTGGGTACTTTCTAAATTCTTAACTGCAACTCTTTCTTGAATTTTCCTTGACTTTTACTCAAAAGACTGCATCAAGCCTTGTCCTTCCTTGCTTCTTTTGGAAAAAAAAAAAAAGAAGATCATAGACTATAACAAGACTGTAGACTATAGACTATAACGAGACTGTAGACTATAGACTATAACAAGACTGTAGGCTATAGACTATAACGAGACTGTAGACTATAGACTATAACGAGACTGTAGACTATAGACTATAACAACACTGTAGACTATAGACTATAACAACACTGTAGACTATAGACTATAACGAGACTGTAGACTATAGACTATAACGAGACTGTAGACTATAGACTATAACAACACTGTAGACTATAGACTATAATGAAACTGTAGACTATAGACTATAACGAGACTGTAGACTATAGACTATAACAACACTGTAGACTATAGACTATAACGAGACTGTAGACTATAGACTATAACGAGACTGTAGACTATAGACTATAACGAGACTGTAGACTATAGACTATAACGAGACTGTAGACTATAGACTATAACGAGACTGTAGACTATAGACTATAACAAGACTGTAGACTATAGACTATAACGAGACTGTAGACTATAGACTACAACAAGAGGGCTTATTTTTGGCCTGCTCCAGACTCAGGGCAGGCGATCAGTCTGGTGAGTCACTGCGGTGTAGGTCTGGGCTGTGGGAAGTTCACGGCACTGAGGTTACACTGCTGGTCAGTAAAACACACTTTCTTTCTCCCTATTTTTGATATATTTTATGATTGACATATTCCATGGGTCTGCTGTTATTTCAATCCTTCTCGCTTTTTAGGTGTCTTACTTATTCTCCCTTATGCAGACCCTGTCATCTATTTACATTGCTATTGACTGAATGTTTCTGTCCTCCCAAAATTTATATGTTGAAATCTAACCCCCAATGTGATGGTATTAGGAGGTGGGGCCTTTGGGAGGTGATTAGGTCGTGAGGGTGAAGTCCTCATAAATGGGATTAGTGCCTTAGACCCCAGGGAGCTCCCTAGCCCCCTCCACCATATGAGGTTACAGTGGGAAGACAGCCATCTACGAAGCAGGTCCTCACCAGACACTGAATCTCATAGCACTTTGATAGTGGATTTTCCGGCCTCCAGAACAGGAAGAAATAATTTTCTGTTGTTTGTAAACCATCCAGTCTATGGTGTTCTGTTATAGCAGCATGAACAGACTCAGACACACATGTGCACGGTTGTCACATGGCAACACCGATGTGACACAGGCAAAGGCCACAGCTTCTTTAATGTGCTAAAGGACACAACATAGGACAAACTGAGGGCTGTGCAGAGAGGCCATGGCAACAGCTTCCCCATTTGTTCGTAAAGCTCCCTGATTTCAAGTCCCCAAGAAGCTTTACAATGGCCAAAAACATCAAGGGATAAGCCTAAGGAACATCATGGGACAAGGGTAAGAACCATCATGAGATAAGGGTAGGGAATATCATGGGATAAGAGTAAAGGACATCATGGGCTAAGGGTAAGGACCATCATGGAATAAGGGTCAGGACCATCATGGGATAAGGGTAAGGGCCATCAAGGGATAAGGGTAAGGGCCATCATGGGATAAGGGTCAGGGCCATCATGGGATAAGGTTCAGGACCATCATGGGATAAGATTCAGGGCCATCATGGGATAAGGGTAAGGGCCATCATGGGATAAGGGTCAGGATCATCACGGGATAAGGGTAAGGGCCATTATGGGATAAGGGTCAGGACCATCATGGGATAAGGGTCAGGAACATCTAGGGTAAGGGTAAGGACCATCATTGGATAAGGATAAGAACCATAATTGGATAAGGATAAGAACCATCATTGGATAAGGATAAGGACCATCACTGGATAAGGGTGAGGACTCCATGGGGCCATGGAAGAGGCTGGCCTTCCTCACTCTCAAGGGAGGGATCATATCCTCCTGGACCTTATACTGTATTCTCCTAGGATGGCATGTTTACATCTGACAATCAGCAAAAGTGACTTTACTATAAAAGGGGAAGGCTGCTTGAGGAGGACTAATGCTCTCAGTGGCCAGCTCATTAATGAATACTTTTTAACTATGGTGATTCCCTATGTAACCTCATAGCCTTAGAAACTTGGATAGTAAATACCTGAATAATGAGGACCACCCACACAGAAAACTGATTGATTGATTGATGGATGGATTGATAAGCATTAGTAGGCCTGAAATGTCTCAATGCCCTTGACCCCTAGCGACCACTGCCAACATTGAAAGGTACTCCCTTCAGAGAGCTGTGCGTCGAGCACCTCCGTTGGACTGTGTGAACAGCACTTTATCATTATGGTGGCTTATAAGGAACGGAAACAACGTGTTTCTGAGTAAGTCTTCCTCTTGCGCAATTTTGGAAAATTATTTTTGGGAATTCAATGCCAGGTAAACAACTTGTCAAACATGTTTTTCACCATTCAGAACTATTTCATAATTCTCCATTTTTCTAACTTTCACTGTGGGAGGCAGCGAGGAGGAGAGTCTGTGAAAGGAGAAAAATAATCATTTTTCCCGTTTGTTTTCCTGGACTTTCAGGTCTGTCATCCAGTTGAGCAGCCCTCAACTTTCTCTCTCCCCGCCTCCCCATTCTGTGTCCTCTGTTCTGGGGGCCAGAGGTTCCAAGATCTGCCTCCGGCCTCTTCTCCCGAGCAGCCGAAGACCGTCAGCGCTTTCGCCTCAGGTCTTGTTCCGCCTCTGCTGCCATCAACAGGCACCGTCATTCCAGGGCAGTAACAGAAGCCTTGGTAACGCCCTGAAAACCAGCTTTGCCTTTGTCACACCTTCCATGTCCGTCCAACTTTGTCAAGTCTGGTTGACTTCTACATTGCTCATCTCTTCTGTAAGGTTTGCAAAGTCCTTCTCCCTTCTCAGATAGAAAACCACAACTTGTCAAAAAGAAGCAAACCTGAAGCCCTGGAAGGTCAAGTTCAATTTCCATTAGAAACAGACACCTCATGGTGTTTAAGCAGAGGCTAAACCTGAGTGAATCAGGGCTTCCACCCCAGCTTTTCACACTGTGACACTTGAACCCACCAACGCTCCCAGCCCCAGAGCAGCTGTCAGATGCACTGGGATTTCTGCTACTGGCCAGACCCAAATCTACACCAGAGCCTTGTGGCCCCACAGCAGTGGGCGTTTACACAAACTCACACACACATGTGACAAGCACGTGTGCATGTGCACACACACAGAGTGAAGGCTGGGGTCTCCAAATTTTTTAATTTATCCTATTTTAGTCTAAAATTTTTAAAGTTCTCTTTGCATGGCTACTGCATAGACATTGACTGCTAATAAATTAATTCTTTCTCTTCAGTCCAGCAAAGGAATTCTAGTTAAGCTGTACTGAATATTAACATGAGTACACATGCACACACAAATTTAGGTAATATTTAGAGCAAAGCCAAATATTTACATAATAAAAAATTACCCTCTGATGGCAAACAACATATTTTTCCACTGCTGGAAGTGATAGAGGGCATTTTCCTCCCTGACTTTTGCTGATCCACTGTACAAGGATTTCTGTTTTCCTGAACAAAAGCTTTTTTCCTTGTCCTTGCTCTTCAAGATAAGGCAGTTTGCGTACAGCTAAAGACAGAAGCAGCCGCTTGTTTCTTGTGTGTCTGCACAAACACCTTCCCCTGGTCACTAGGATCTTCCTTCTCCGTTTCTCCCTTGGTGGAGTCAACTGCCAGTGGGCACGTGGCCTAGCTTCATGGAGGAAGATGAAGCACGGCAGATAAATTGCAGCATTATCACTGGTGTGCCCAGAGGCCCAGGAAACTAGGCATCTGCACATTGCAAAATAAATATGCTTAGCAGCCCTTTGAGTCAGCAGCAGTGGGAGCAGCCCACGCCATGCTGAGGGCACTTCGCGTGGTGCCGATCTTTAATTTCCAGGGTTAGCCAGCTCTCCGTTATGGCAGTGGTTTATCCCGCTAGGAAGAGCCAAGCCCTCTTCTCCTTTTTCTCCCCCCACTGCTTGATGCTTCGCTTCACTCCCATGCTGTGTTCCCGCCTCCCCAGCAGAGGACCTGAAGCCATCCAGTCTTGCTGCTGCCGCACCCCATCACTTAGCTTACTCCTGCATTTCTTCCTTTCCGTAGTGTTTATGCACCCTTTTTCCCATGGGCATCGCTTTGCAATTGTTCTTACTTTGCTTAGTGGATATCTAGTTTATATGAAAAAAAATGATCACAGACAGAAAAGCGTTTGACATGTGTTATCTCAGTTGTCCACCGACTGTTACCTACATGCCCCCCTGAGATAGGTTAGAATTCTGCCTATTCTATGAATGCGCACTTTCCAGAGTGAGATCAAATGATTTCTCCAGGTTCATATAAAGAGAAAGTGGCAGAGTCAGGTCACAAACCCATCCTTATTCCAAATCCAGTGCCCTTTCTATTACACAATGCTCTACTTCTTTTTTTTAATTAAGGTGAAATTCATGTTAACATAAAATTAACCATTTTAAAGTGTAAAATTCAGTGGCATTTAGTACATGCACAATGTTGAGCAACTACCACATTTGTCAAGTTCTAAAACATTTTCATCACCCCAAACCACTACGGCAACAACTAGTCTGATTTCTGACTCTCTTGTTACCTATGCTGGATATTTCATATAAATAGTATCATACAATATGTGACCTTGATGTATGGTTTATTTAATTTAGCATAATTTTTGGAGGTTCCCCTACATTGCAGAATGTATCAGTACTTTGTTTCTTTATATGATTGAATAATATCCCATTGTATGTAGACACGCAACTTGTTTGCCCATTCTTCCATCAACGGACATTTAGGTTGTTTCTACCTTGTGGCTCTTGTGAATAATGCTGCCATGAACACGCATGTACGTGTACTTGTTCGAGTCCCTGTTTTCAGTACTTTTGGGTATATACTTAGAAGTGGAGTTACTGGATTATATGGTAATTCTATTCTCAACTTTTAGAGGAATCATCAAACTATTTTCCACAGTAGCTGAACCATTTTACGTTCTCATCAGCGATGAAAGAGGTCTCCAATTTCTCCACATACTCTCCAAAACTAGTTATTTACCTCTCTTTAATTTTTTCGTTATAGCTTTTCTAGTGGGTGTGAAGTGGTATCTCATATGGTTTTGATGTGCGTTTCCCTAACGACTAGTGGTGTTGAGTATCTTTGTCTGTGACGGTTGGTCATTTATACATCTTCTTTGAAGAACTGTCTATTCAGATCCTTTGCCCCTTTTGTAACTGGATTATTTGCATTTTGCTTGTTGAAATGTAGGAGATCTTTATATTCTGAATACTAGACCCTTATCAAATATATGATTTAAAAATATTTCCTCCCATTCTCTAGGTCGCCCTTTCACTTTCTTGATAATGTCCTTTGATGTGCAAAAGTTTTTAATTTTGAAGAAGTCCAGTTATCCATTTTTTCTTTTTTTGCTCATGCTTTTGGTGTCATTTTACTTCTTTTGTACCCAAAGTACCTAGATTAGCACTATACACCTGGTAGGAAGCCAATAAATGTTTGTCGAATGGTTTCCCGTACCCATGTGGCTGAAGAGAATGATCTCTAACTTCTCGTTCAGCTCAAATATGCTAGGACTCTAAGGCTGTTTGCAATCATATTCCGGACCATTTCATAATTTCCCCCAAACCAATAGATTGTTTCTCACTAGACTCTTAGAAAAATCATAAAGATACAAATTAGTTTTGGCATACATCTTTTTTTGCATATTTACATGGCATGTATGTATTTTACATGTTTTACGTGGTACAGGTGTTCCTTTCTAAGAAAGAAATGGCACGTTGCTAGTCTTCTGCTCGAGAGTGTTCAGCGTCTTTTCTGTTGTTCTTGGCTACTCAACAGCTCTGACCTCCTTTTGAAAATACAGACCTTTCAGTACATTTTTCTCAGGCATAAATCATGAGTGGGAGGGAGGAACCTGAACATTTAATTGTGTTATAATTGCTCTTGAACTGCTACACCAACTCGACTTCTTATTCCCAAGGAAATGATACCATTTCAATCTTTCTATGGTGATTTATGGCTACACTTTGCAGGAAACTCATTTATGTGGCTAATAAATCCAAGACGAATTTCCCAGGTACATGACAGAGAGGGCTGTCAACCTTTGCTTTGTCCTTTGTGATTGCCCATCCTCGAGCGGATGGCATGGACAACTCTTACTGCCAAGAGAAAGCCCTACCCTCCATTGCACCATCACCTCCTACCTCCTCCAGCTCCTAATCAAAGCTTCACAAGAGTTTCCAGCACAATGCTTATGCAGATCGTGGCTAAACGTGGTTTAGATCCAGCGCCTTCTGATCTATTCTCCAGTTTGGAATGCCCACATTCAAAGCTGCCCCTTCTTTAAAAAGTGATTTCTCAATTATTTGTGCAAACTAATTCAAATAATATATTGATATATCTTCTAGGGGAGAGAAATACACTTTGCATAACTACCATCCCCTCTGAAATAACGAGAAAAAAATACTCCTCAGGTAGAAAAACTCCTCTGGGGAAAATATGAGAAATAGTGGTGCTGTAAAGCATTGCATTTGAGAGATGCAAAGCCAGATCTAACGAAATATTTCGCAAAATCATAATTATTAGTTCCTTAGGAAATAGAGGCTCTCTTATAAATACTGGATTTATTATTATTTATTAGACCTGGACCAATCACATTTTAATGACGGTAGAGGGATATCTAATCTCAAAAAAGAAAACATACAAAACCTTAAAACATACAAGCAAAAAAACCCCTTTGTATGTAAGTTTCCTCCTCTATAAAAAGGGGTTAATGATAGTATCTATTGCATGGGGTTGTTGAGGGCATTAAATAAGTGACTGTGTACAACACGTTTAAAACAGCGACAAGCACATAAATTTTGGCTATTTTTTAATGCCTTATCTTAGTAATATAATGGATAGAGTAGAAAAGTGGAGACAGGAGATGGCTCTTTTAAACTGTGGCTCTTCTTTCTTCCTCCTCTCTGTTCTTTCTTCTGGACACAACTTCTTTTTCATTCCCTCCCTTCACTTGTGTGTGCATGTGTGTGCGTGTGTGCATGTGCACCAGCTCCTGTGCATATGCATGCCCTGGTGATGGAGTGAATACTGTGATTCTGACGGCCGTGTATGATCAGAGGGGCCGGCGACTAGAAATACTAGAATTCACAGCCAGTTCAATCAGCAACAACCAGGAAGTCACACTCCTTAAAATCCATCGTAATACTCCACCCTTGTCTCTATCCTAGAACCTCCCACGTGGTTCTGACCTGCTCACTGTGTCTCTCCACACCCATCCTTACCCCACCCCCACCAGACTGAGATGAAGACCCTGTTTTATACCTTCTGGTATCTCAGACCCAAGCAACCACACCAATGTTGGCTGGTTGATCAAATGCAACAAGCAAATGAGAAGAACTGTCCTGAAATAGGCTACTGTGACTGAAGCAAAAAACCACCGCCAGTCACACTCCCTGGAGGAATCCCTTAATGCCTGGAAAGCACAGCTTCCCCAGCTTTGCACAGAATCAGACTCCCAACTTACCAAACCAGACATGGTATAGCACCGGAATATTAGAGAAATTATATATTTTTATGAAATAAAAGGGTTATAATGGGCCTTAGAAGTCCCAGTTCCTTTTATAAAAGGAGAATATAAGGCCCAGAGAGATTAAGGGCTTTGCTTAAAGTCACACAGCAAGTTACCCTGAGAGCTGGAAACAGAACCTGTAGTATCACCATTCATCTGACTGAACATCTTCTGTCCCATTAGAGGCTTTAATAAGCTTCTTCTATTTTTAGAACTGGCCTTCCCAAGGCACAATCCTTGTGTTTTTCCTCATCTGCAAAAATCCTCAAACAACCAACTTGGCAAATTACTATGGCATTTACACCATGCAGTCAACAAAGGAAAACTGAACAGTAACTTACAAGTGGGAGAGCATGCTGGCTGACCAATTATCCTTTTTTTTAAGCAGAAATAATGAAAACTGCTTCCATTTTGATGAAGGAATTGGAGCTGTAAAAATCCAGGCATCCTTGTGGATTTAATGAAGTCAAGAAGAGCATTGACAACAACAGTAACAAAAATATGAGACTTCAATAGGTGTCCGACCCACTCTCAGTCACAGGAAACGTTGCCCTTTGGAGATAGGGTGCCAGACTTAGATAAAAGTATGGGGCACCTGGTTAAATTTGAACTCCAGGTAACAAGCAAATAACTTTTAGTCCCAAATATTGCATAGGACACACTTATACTAAAACGTTATCCATCATTTACCTGGAATTTGAACTTACCTGGGCATCAGGTATTTCACCAGCAGCGATATTTGAGGGAAATTGGCACTTCACCCAGGTGGGCTACAGCCCCCTCTTAATTCCCTGTGCCTGGTCACATGGTACTCTCCAGAGACAGTTCCATGGAACAAACACAGAGTTTCAGGAAGGAAAACCCTAGAGCGATTAGGGCAGAATAAGGTACCTGCTTGTCACCAGATCAGCTCTCCCATCCCAGGCGGCCAATGGGGAGACAGACGAACGCTCCATCCATCCTGCTTCCCAGGGGAACACTCGCTGCACAAGACGTGCGCTGCTTTACGCCACAGATTAGTTCCTGAATGGAGAACAAATGAGATCACATTTTACCTGGGATAGGAAAATGTCTTTATTCAAAACAACCCTGGAAATAAACTCTCACACACACACACACACAAAGACACACACACTAAACCCCACCTTCCCTTGCTGCGAAGCCCCCTCTAATTAAAACTATGCTGCATTTCCACCACAGTTTTTCTGAAACTGAAATATATATATATATATATATGTGTGTGTGATTAAGATACGTATATGCATATGTCTTAATCACGGCCTGGCACAAAAGACCACAAGTATTTTTAACTGTTTTCAATTAAAAAAATCTGCATTCCCTTCTCACGGCTCACTTCCATGGAGCATTCCAGCACCACCTGCTTCTGGTTAAGCAGAGTTGCCCAATTTTTCCCCTTAAACTGGGTTCAATTTAATTATGGCTTTTGTTTTAACCCACACCACTTAGTGGCTAAGGCAACGACAGAAACCGAAAGAACCAAAAGAAGCTGGCATCAAGTTTTATTTCAAATAATTTGAGAATTATCTTCGTATATTCGTCATCCCTGTAATACTGCCAACTGTGACATTAAAGATTCTCCAGGGAAAACATCCCTGTTCTGACCACTCACAGACCCGTTACTATCATGCCTTCCCTTTGGAAACTTGAAAGGACCCGCAGAGCTCTCAAGATACTTTAAATCAGGGTCTGGCTCTTCCTGATTGCTTATGAATTACATCAGAACCATCGAAAATCCATGGCAAAGACACAGTGGAAATACCCTTATGCATGCAGCTGGTTAATGCTCATGGATTATTCATGAAGCACCACCATTCCAAATTGGTCTAAAGGAAACAACAGGACAAAGGGCTCAGCAACTAGCTTGACTAACTGGAAATCCGAGCAGATGAAGTTAGTGTAGTCATCAGAACTAAGGCCCTCATCAGATCTGATTTCCGATGAGTTTCAGCTGAATCTGAGCAGCAAATACAAAGCAGCTGTTATAGCTGTACTACGATGGCAGGAGCCGGGCGAGAACCATTCCTTCAGATCTCTGGATCTTGGGTAGTAAAGGACACTCAGTGACATGCCCTCAAAAACTCATGCATATGAGCTCAGTGCATGGCCCTCAATGGGCAGCCACCTCATTTTTAGAAGGGCCAAAAACTGGGAACAAGGCAATATATGCACATCCGAGGGCAGGTCCCAACAGAACCTTGAAGGGCTTTCTCACGGGCATTGGTAAGGCTAAGCATCGAAGTCAGCGTGTGGCTTCTGGGTCACTGCCTTATTTCAAATCTAAGCTGGGATTTAGTGTCCTCTTGTTACAGAAGGAGGCTGAGATACACAGAGAGGTGATGGCCTCTGTCAGAGGAAGGTGCGGCTGTGGCACATACTCCTGAGGCCATAAAGAAGAGCGTAGAGTTTGGGATTGGCACTCAAATACCAACTCTCAAACCAGGGTCCAATGTGGAGGGAGCCACTGAATGCCAACACAGATGTTAATGGTTCTGGGTTCTCCTAGCCAGAAACTGAGTGGAGAGTTATCTTGAAAGGCAGGAGAGAGGATAAGACAAAGAGCTAGAGAAGATAAAAACAAGGGAGAGAGAAAGAAGGAGACCCCTAGCTCAAAGTGGGGAGAGATGTAAAATCACACAGATGTGTGTCTAAGGGAGTGTGTTATTGCTGTAGACGCCATCTACAGCAGACGTAAAGATGCACCCTTCTTTCAGTAAAGGACGCATTGTCTCAGCCACTGACAGTGCTATGGGCACAAAGGCTTCACCGTCAGCTCCTCCCAGGACTGCCTCAACTGCAGAAGCCCACCTGGCCCACAGTCAGACCTTTTCCTGAGTGGCCTGTAGCCAATTACTGATTCATCTCAGCCCAACTCAGGGCAACTCTGAAGGGCCATTCTGGCTCCAGAGCTCCTGTGGAGTCACCTGAGGCTGCCACACACCTTCTTCTGCCCCCTCCTGATTCCTTTCCTCCCTCACAGCATCCCCCCTCCCAAGGGCATTCCTTCATAAACATCCCACGCACTGGACTCCCTCACAGGATCTGCCTCCCAACCTGCAGCACCATCGATGCCTGGGTTTCCTTGACAACTTTCTAGGGTAAACTTGCTAAATCTCCCGTGGAACCATTGGATGATGCTTGGACAATTAATTTCTCATGCCTGAAAAATAATCCTCAGAAAACTCAGATCATCAGTTTGTTAAGGCATTGACTCAAGAACATATGTTTCTTGGATATGAGAATTATCAACACTAGGTGGAACAGTTATCAAACAAAAAAGAAGCAGCACAGAGAGCCAGCAAGGACAAATTTGGTGAAGGGGGAGCCCTGTTGGGGTTTTTTTTCCAGTTGTATGAATTGTTTGGATCATGGAGATCTGACTGAATAATGGGGATTTTTCATAGATCACTTTAGTTAAAAGACAGGATGAAGGATACTGTTCAGATATTGTTTGCCATGAATCACCCTTTATCTCCACTCAGAGGACAGAGAAAGAGGGACCTATGTTTTAAGATAAGGGCAGAACCTCCCCCCTCCCATATTCTCTTGAAAGTACAACCCTGAGCACTAACTTAGGGCTCACCCTGAGTTCTGAGCAGGTCAGCCCCTCATTTGCACAGATCTCTCGTAGCAAATTCCAGGTGGAGCTTCCTTGACCATTGACCAATGTGCATAGCCATGGAAGAGGCAATGCTTCATCTCTTAGCTTGAACCTGCTCTCGCCTATTAGCTACTGGCCAGAACATAGGCTCAGGAGCCTGATTTTGAAGTAACAGGGACTCCTGAAGACCGTTGGTAGACAAGCTGAGGACCCCTGAAATTAGAACAACTCTAGAATCTAAGGTGCTCCCTATGTTCAGACACTGAGGTTGGCATCAGTGGAAAACTGAGACACTAGGAGAGACCAAAATTTGACACTTGTTCTTGAAAGTATTCCAGCGTCTCTGGGCTCAGCCCAGGCACCACCTGTCACTTCTGCAAAGAAACCCGCAGGATGTGGTGTACTTTCAGCATTTTGTTTTAGGGATCATGTTTTTAGATGGCTTTTCAACAAAAGTGGCCTTCTCAGCCAACACTCCCAGAAGGACCACTGTCAACCTGAGATGACACAACCCAACAGTTGTACACAAGTCATGTCCCTCGCTGCCAGGAGAGAGGGCGTGGAGGAAGACCATGAAAGAAGGTTATAGAAACCAGAACGCACAGCAGGAAAGGCTAGATCATATTGCTTTTCCGCTCCAGCTGGAATTACGGTGTTCCGTGTACATCCAAGGGCTAAGCACAGTTAAGTAGGGACAGAGAGGTGGAGTAACAAAGAAGGCTGTCCTCCAGGAAGGATGCTGAGGAATGAGATAAGCTATGGCACAGACACTTGAACGTCAGACACCAATTCTGGGGTCTCCCTGGAAGGAGATCCTTCTGATTGTTAATAGCCCTTTTTCTCTGCTTCTCAACTTTCAGCCATACACGGATTGCAGAGGGTACTTGTTTAGAATGCTTATCAGGGAGCCTGCTCTTAGAGTTTCTGATTCAATGAGCGTTGAATGAGAGCCAGGAATCTAGTTTGATTGATTGATTGATTTTTAAAGCATGCTATGGGTGATTCGGATGCATGGACCACAGTCTGAAAAACAGAGCTCAGACCTACAAGGAGACATTTCTCTGTAGATTTGCCATATGCTTCCCTCCCAACAAGCCAGTCTGGATTATTTCCACAAAAGGCAATCATAAGTTCCTAAAAAGTCAGTAGTATTTGAATGAACACAATTGTTCTAAAGGGAGTAGGATGGGAAGTAACAATTATTAAGTTCTGACTGCATGTTCATAACTGTGTTGGCAGCTTCACCTACTAACAGTTTATTTAATTCGTACAAGACCCCTGGGTAGAAGCATCTCAGTTTTATAAGTGGAGAAACCAAGGCTTGGAGAAGTGAAGTAAGTAATCTGCCAAGAATGACCAAGCTAAAGCAACAGAGCAGGATTTAAACCCCAGTAGATCTGGCCCTGAAAGCACACTTGCCCAAGCGTAAGAATCATGCAGAGCAATTGTTTAAGATCCAGACTCTCAGTCCCGTCGCCTGGAGATTCTGGTTCAGCATCTTTGCAGTAGAGTCCCAGACTCTTGGCAGTTACCCCGCGGGATTCTTACCATGTGGGTTACCCACGCCACGCCCTCAAAGTACACACGTTTGTGGGTCCCTTCTAGTGGGATTAGGTGGCTCAACAGATCTGGTTTTCACCCTATGCCTTTAGGGCAAAAGTGTTGCTTTTAAAAACACCTGACAATTTCCTTCAAAACTTGTCTCGAAAAATAAATGTGTTGCTGGTCAGATGTTTTCCTTTCCTACATTGTTTCTTTTCTTAGAGAAAAATACTGGATCCGGATGAAGGGATTTCCAAAGCTATGTAATAACATTTGAGGGTGGGCAGCATTTTTTGCGTGACTCTAGTAATAAAAAACAGCAAGTGGTTGAAGAAATAGCCACAGAATTAGAACAACCACTGTGTTCCATACAGAGATTAATTAACTTGGTTGAAGGATCAGATTTCCACACTCCAGCATCCTGGTACTCTCTGGTTGCTCACAGACTTCAGGGTGCATCAGAATCATGTGGTATGGGAGAGGCTGTTAAGCAGGTGCCCAGGCCCCACCCCCACCCCCCTAGAGATTCTGATTTAGTGGGTTCTCGGTGGGGTTCAAGAATCTACATTTTGGAAAAGCACCTGAAGTTGTTCTAAAGCAACTACCTACAAATCACAATTCAAAAAACTACAAGAACATATCAAGACCACCCTGAGTTATTCATGGAAGCAAGTAGAGAACGGGTGGATGAATGGATGGGTAGATGACGGATGGACCGATGGATGTGCAGATAGATAATAGATGAATGGACAATAGAATATCAACCAACACAGACAGACCATAAGATTTAGTGGAAACATTGCTGTATTATCATTACTTATTTGTAATCCTACCAGTTAATATAATTTAACTCTTTAATAAGGAAAAATGTTGAATATATAAGAGCTATGACTCCATAGACCCCAAATTTTTTAAAGTGCTGCACCATTAGTCCAAGGTGTCTCTCACATCTCTCATTGAGCCAATAGGACTCCGAGAAACCGTGGTGAGATAGTTAGCGAAGCAAATCCAACTTTACTGTCAATGTCCGTGATGAGATCGGGCTGTGCTCCGAGAGGAATTCCAGTATCCTTGGACTATAACCAAAGAGAAGTGGAAAAGGCAATAAATTTTCACAACTGAAACTTCTGGCATTTGGACAAAACAAGAATTGAACAGTTACCCCGCTTTGTGTTATTACATACTGAAAGTGCAAGTTGGTTCATTTTCTCGGTATAATGTGTGATAAAGCAGGCGTCACAAATCAAATGAGGAATCAAGTATTGAATAGATTTTGTAACAACTGCTTAGCAGGTTGGGGGGAAAATCAATTTGGCTTATTTTTTCACATCAAATACCAAAATGAATTCTAGATACGTAAGTTTTTAAAACTAGAGAAAATTCAACTGTAAAAGTCAGAAAACAAATAAGTGATATATTCACAGTACAAATCTACAACAATAATGGTTTATAACTTTAGCAAAAAATTCACACAACAAAGTATACATAAATCAACAACATACTGTCGCATTCTCTCTCATTTACTGCTGGTAGGACTGTAATTGGTATGGCATTTCTGGAAGCCAAATAATACGTATCAAATGCGTTATAAACGTGATTACTGTTCACTCTAGCCATTCGGCCTCTAGAGATTCATCCAAAAGTAAATTATTCAGGTCTGAAAAATGTACATGTAACAACATAAGAATGTTCATCACAACATGATCTTTAACAGCTAAAAGCATTGGAAATATCCAGATGTCCATCAATAGGGACGCCAAGGCCAGTCCCACAATGGAACCCCAGGGAACCTTTCAAGAACTGTGCCTGCATTTTTCACATGAGAACTATCAACGTAAGTGAAACAAATCAGAGGAAATACAGCACGTTTGCACTATATGTGAATGTACTTACTGTCCCTGAATTGTACGCTCAAAAATGGCTAAAATGGTAAATTTTGTTATGCTTCTTGTACCACAATAAAAAAAAATTGATTAAATTTAATTTTCATAAACGTTAAGGAAATATTATAATGATAATAATCATTATTAAGGAAATATTTATTCTCTGAGTGGTAGAATTATGAGTGATTTTCACTTCTTAATCCTGTGATGAAAGTCTGAAGTTTTATAAGGTACAGATATAATTTTTAATTATTTTATTTATTATTGGCAAAGATAATAAAACCACTTCCATTTTGGAAATAGATTTGTCCAGCAGATACTGAAAATAAGCAGAGAAAAATTATACCTAATTCATAAAAGAAAAAAGATAAGTTATAAGGGAATATATAGGAAAATGTTCAACTTCAACAATAATCAAATTTATGCATACGAAGTAAAAATAAATGCTATTTTCAACTTCCAGTTTATCATTTTTTTAAGACAATACCTAATGCTGGTAACCCATGCCTTGAATTACTGGTGCCTCTCTATTAGCACACATTGGAAAAATAATTGTCAGTTAGCATCTATGTAGTCCTACCCATTTCCCTCACTGAATCAAGCTCTATGCCCTGCCATCATTACCACGTAGCCTTCTCTCCCTTCCTCCTAATCATGCATCGTTCTGGCCTCATCATTCCCCATCCATCTAGAACCTTGTTTCCACCTGCCTCACACTTTCCTCCCCATTCCAGCCCTGGTCTTCTTCTCTTTCGACTTCAGCCTTCCTTTTCCTATTTTTGGCCTCTCCTCATTCTTCAAACGGAATTGAACCATCTTCACTACCCACGAAACAAGCCCTCATTAACACATTCCAAGAGAAAGATCATTGTAATTCTTAATTTTCTTCTAGTATATTGTTTTCTTCTAAATCACAGAGTTTGCAGCTCATGCATATCTTAGAACTAAATTTGATATAAAAGCTAGAAATTTAAGAATGTTCCAAGACCACCATTTCCTATGACACAGGTCATTTTCCACTAACTGACTAACTTTCTGTGGTAACTCATATCTTCAAGCTCTTGTTAGGTTTTGACTTCTGCATTAACCCTGCTCATGTGAGTCCTCATGCACCTCAAGCCATGACTGTTCTTTCATCTACACAGACACATGCAGATCGCACATAACAATCTCCAGACATGTCACATGGGGATGGAATTAAGGAAGGAAATTAGTTACTCTCCACATCGCAGCTGAGATCTGGCAGAGCTCAACAAGGTGCCAAGGCCAACACAAAAGAGCCGTTCTACCAAAACATGGCCAGCTTTCCATGGCCATACATTTACCAAATACACAGGGAAAGCAAGGACAATTAGTAAGTTAAGCAAGAGTTTTATTAATTATTTATTAATTTGTGTATTTATTAATTAAATATTATTAATGTATTCAAATGTTTGGTTTCGGAGATTCCATGCATTTAACATGGAGAGTAGAAAATGTATCTGGCTTATTCCTTTAACGCAAAAACCTCAGTGAACACTTTTTCCTCAGTCCATTTACTTTCCTGGAAGCAAACGTTTGCAATGGAGAGAAACACCAGGGAGGCCTCTTTGTTCTCAGAGGGAAGACGTCTGAAAAGGAGACTGCCCCAGCTCCAGCTCTGCCTGAAACAATCGGGAAAAAATGTATATTTTTTTATGGAAAAATATTTTAAAGATGGAAAACATTTCAGTACGTGGTCTCACATCCTTAGCAGAGGCCAGAGCTCCAGAGCTCGGTAAAGGAGCTATACACATAAGAGGCACATCTGCCAACAGGTCTACCTTAGTTCCCTACAAACCCAAGCTCGAAGTGGTGACCATGAGGGTTTAGCTCAAAGGGAAACTGGTCAGACCAATTTGGCTTTCTCAAGGGTTCAGTAAACCAATTTCACTCATTCATCCACAAACATCTACTGAGTCACCTACAAAATAAATAGACTATTTTTTGGCCACAAAGAGAGGATCTGAGCTACATAAGCTTTCCCAGATGAGGCCTTCTTAGACCATCTGACCCATGTTGATTAAAAGCACGTACTAAACCCAGCCAAGACCAGAACTACTCAGGCCACTTGTAGGCTGGTGAGCAACCATGAAGGGTGACTGTTTTGAGTCACTAAGTTTTGGGGTAGTTTGTTCTGAAGTATTATTATAGCAATAGGTAACTGTTACAGCCACTATTACCAATAGTATTTCCCTCTGGGTTAGCAGTACTAGCCTATGTAATGAGACAAGACAAGGAAGTAGGAAAGAGAAGGGAAACTATCAATACATGTAGAAGTTATGATTGTATAACTGGGAAACTCAAAATTATCAACTAGCAATGACTATAAACAGTAAAAGAATTCAATAAAGTAGTGGGATACAAAATTATTACACAGAAATTGATGTTTTTCACATAAACAACGCAGTTGGAAGATATAATGGAAGAAAAAACCTTTATAACAGTAACAAAAAAGATAAAATATGTGGGAATAAACTTAATTTTAAAATATGGGATACGTTTAAGAAAATATTAAAACACTATTAAGGTACAAAATAAAATGTGTGGCGAAACTAAGAAGCATACCACTTTCTTGGAAAATAAAAGTGCCTAATTTTCATATTCAAAAAAGGACAAGACTGTCGTTTGGCCAAAGTTCCAAGTCACGAACAAGTAACCAGTACTAATGAGAGAGAACTTCAAATCAACCCACAAGCTCTAAAAATCAGCCAATCACCAACAGCCTCACTTCTCTAGCCAGGCTTCCGAGTCAGCGGGTCAGCAGCCCCCTTACTCCAGTGACCACATTAATGCTGCTGAAAGTGTGCCGGTCCCCAAGCCCCTCCTCTGACAGCCCACCGATCCTAGAACACCAGGCTTTCCAGAACCTTGCCGGAGGTCAGCTCTGGCTTTGTGCAGAGATTGGGGCCCTCCGACTATGCCTTGCAGGCAGATGGGAGTTCACCTTTTCACACCGGATGTCGAGTTCAATTTGTTGTTAGTTCACAAGTTTACAACCCTTTCAGTGATTCAACCCGTTTACAGTTAGTTATGGGTTTGGACTTGTGAAGGACGGATACACTGATACTGCTGTGGGACTATCATACTCAATCTTCCATGCTCGTGGTGGTTGCTATTATCTATTTTTTTATGTGTGTATTTGAAGCTCAAATGCCAAAGAAAAAGTGTAAATTTCATGACGAGTTTTCTGAGCTGTGGAAATGAGGAAAATGTCCTTTTGAAGCTTTTTGTGCAGTATACAATTAGTCATTCAATATCAAAGTCATTCAGTACCAAAGTCAGATGTAAGCCAGCATATCCTAACAGTAAGTATAAGAGATGCACAATTTCTACAACTACAATCTTTTAATACTCAAACTTTTTGAGATAATTGTAGTTTCACATGCAGTTGTAAGAACTAACACAGCGATGCTGCGTGCCCCTCACTCAGCTTCCCCAGTGGTAACGTCTTGCAGAACTATAGGCCTAGGTCACAGCCAGGATGTTGACATGATGCTGTCCGCCCATCCTATTCAGACTTCCCCGGCTTGACTTGTACCATGTGTGTGCACGCGCGCACATATGTATTTACTTCTATGCAATTTTATCACACATGCAGATTCATGCACCCACTACAGTCAACACACAGAACAGCTGAATCCCTCGTGTTGCTCTTTCATACCCACACCTCACCCCTCCCCCATCCCTAACACCTGGCAACCACTAACCTGGTCTCCATGTCTCTAAGCTTGTCCATATAAATGGAATCACACAGTATATAGCTTTTGGGGAATGCTGTTTTCACTAAGCGTACTTCTCTTGCAATTCATCCAAGCTGTTACATGTATCAGTGGTTTTTTCTTTTTATTCCTTAGTAGTATTCCATGTTACGGAAGTATCACAGTTTGTTTAACCATTTGCCCATTGAAGGATTTCTACGTTGTTTCCTTTCTGACTACTACAAATGGAACTACTATGAACAGCCATCAACAAGTTTCTAGGTGAACAGAAGCTCGCATCTCTCTGGGATGAATGCCCGAGTGCAACTGCTGAATCGCATGGGAGTTGCATGTTTAGTTTTATAAGAAATTGTCAAACTGTTTTCCAGAGTGTCTGTAACATTTAACATTCCCAGAACTCAGCCTTTTCAAGCCACTCTCCCTCGGTGTGAAGTCCCTGAGCTTCAGATCCATGAAAATATCACTTGTCTGGGAGTCACATCCCCAGAATTCTCAGGTCCTCCTCTTTTCACCCATAGGTTAATGAAATTTCTCTGTACTGCAGTCTGTGTAAGTCAAATAAGATTATGGATTTGTGATACTGTCAGATCATTACTAATTTTCTTGCTGTAGGCTTTGCTTTCTCTATTAGTCTTCCCCACTCTGTAGGAGCTAAAGGTTGCTCTTTTAGGCCAGTGATCCAAGAGCTAGGTGAGATAAGAGTCTAGGGGAGCCAGAACGAGCCACGCTGCCTTGAACTCTCCACCTCTCTTGCAGTAAAGACCACTCGTAGTACCTTAGGTAGCTTCGGTGATTTCTTTCTCTGTGTCCCCCTTTGCCTCTTGGGTCCCCACATGCACCTTTGCCTCTTCTTTTGCTGACTCCAATCATTTCAATATCTTCTTTGCAACTTTCTGCCCAACTCAGCCCTTCAACGACTTTATCCAGGACAACATCGTTGTGTATGAGAATGAGGAACCACTGGATTCATAGCCTTTGGCTATGTTGAGCTCAGTGGTCTAACTAGGAATCCAAGGTGAGCCCCAGGATCACTGAACCCTCAGCACAAGGAGCAGGGCCCATCTGTGGTCCATTCTCTGTGGGTGTTTCTGGAGGAAACCTGTCATGTCTCCTCCAAGTGCATGAAGATCACAAGAAGGCACCTGAACCCCGATGGGCAAACTCTTCTCACCAAGACCAAGATCTATCACATTGTGAATAAACATAGCTGAAAGGAGGCATCAAAATCACCTTCCCTAAACAGGGAAATGCATTGTCTGACAATATCCATGCAGATATTGTCTTTGTGTTCAAAGATAAACCCATTCACACCCCTGCCAAGATGGCACCCATGTGCTCTAAACTGACTCCATCAGATGCAAAGCAATGGGCCTGGGACAGGCTGTGTAGGGGTGAGAAGAGAAAGGGGGAGAGCCATGATTAAATATGAAGTGGACAGTTCTATTCCTTCCCACATTCTGGTTCTTTCTTGTCATCATTCCCTTTTCCCCTTTCTCAGTCATTCTACTACCCAGCTAGTCTTCACTCTTGGTCTCATTTTTCCCAGGCAGGTGAATACCTCAGACAGAACAGAGCCTCTTCCTAGGCTTTGCCCAGCCCTCCCAGGGACCACCAGACCAACACCCGAACATACACCCTCAGCCAAGACACACTCAGCTCTGTGTCCACTGGACAATGGCTATGTTTTCTAGAATAGAGAAAGGTGACTGTTTTCAGAAAAGTGTTCCTGTTCCCAAGCCTCTCAGTAGCTGAGTTGCATTTATGGGTGGGAGGTGGGCAATTTCCACACCACTGGCTTTAGATCCAGGTCTTAGTCAGCCATTGAAGAGCAGCCTGAGCACTACTTGGAGATACGCGCAGACGTCTTGCTCAAGCCTGAAATTCCCGTCCCAGCACTGCTAAGCCTTTCCTCTGCCTTCCTCACTCTCCAGGATCCTCCTGTTGGGGAAGAACGAGAAGAGAGAAAGGAGAGGGCTTCACCCTCCCCGCAGCCGTACATTCCTAGGTTCGAAGTGCCCAGCAAGGAACAGCCAGGGCCACCTCACACATGTTCACCCAGCCTTACCACTAGCTCAGAGGCTCACAGGCTCACTGGGTTGAGGCAGAAAGGAAGGCAGGTCACTGATGATTATCTTTATTTGGCGAAAGGAGGTAAACAAAGCCTGAGCAACCACACTAACAGCTCCTTGACCTTCATGCCCAGGGAGCCGAAAGTTCTAGAAAGAGCTTAGAGTCACTTGTTAACAATCAGGACACTACCACTGCCCAACTCTTCAGGAGCGGTGAAGGCAAATGAGAGCACGTGCACAGGCCACAGCGCCCCTATCCAGCCCCTGGGCACGAGGGCAGCAGCCATGGACCCAGCTCTTTCAGGGCATCCTCGTCTCCAGGAGCTCCTCCGAGAGAGACTCACCCTTTGTCTCATTCAGGTTCCCTCTTTCCTACAGAAATATAATATCTTCTCCCTTTGTAAAAACTTTTGACCAAGCTGGGAGGACTCTTTGGCTCATAAATCAACTGTATAATCTTTTTTCAAAAAAACTTTTTTTAGAGACTATATTTTAGAGCAGTTTTATGTTCACAGCAAAATTGAGAGAAAGGTATAAAGATTTCCCTTACGCCCCTTGCCCCACACATGCACAGCCTTCCCCATTGTCAACATCTCCTACCATATTGGGACATTTGTTACAATTGATAAACCTAGGTTGGCGCATCATAATCACCCAAAATCCATCATTTACGTTTGGGCTCACTCTTGGTCTTGTACATTCTATGGGTTTGGACAAATGTATAATGACATGTATCCACCATTATAATATCATACAGAATAGTTTCACTGCCCTGAAAATCCTCTACGTTCTGCCTATTCATCCCTCCCTCCCTCCGACACCTGGCAACCACTGATCTTTTTACTATCCCCATAGTTTTGTCTTTTCCAGAACGTCATAAGGTTGGAATCATACAGTACGTAGCCCCTTCAGATTGACTCGTTTCGTCAGTAATATGTATTTCTTTCCTCTGTGTCTTTCCATGGCTTAATAGATCATTTCTTTGTAGCATTAAATAACATTGTCTGGATGTAGCACACCTACTGAAGGACATCTTCATTTTGGCAATTATGAATAAAGCTGCTATAAATATCCATGTGTAGATTTTTGTGGAAACGTAAGTTTGCAACTCCTTTGGGTAAATAACCAGGAGTATGATTGCTGGATCGTATGGTAAGAGTATGTTTAGTTTTGTAAGAAACTGCCATACCGCCTTCCAAAGGGGCTATAAGTGGCATTAATTACATTCATATTACTGTGCAACCATCACCATTGCCCATCTTTAGAACTTCTTCATCATCAAAACCTGAAACTTGTCCCCATTAAATACTGACTCCCATTCCTGTTTCCCCAGCCCTGGCAGCCACCACTCCACTTTTTGCCTCTGTAAGTCTGACTCCTCTAGGGACCTCATATCAATGGAATCATTCAATATTTGTCCTTTTGTGACTGGTTTATTTCACTTAGAAGAATGTCTTCAAGGTTCATCTATGTTACACATGTGTCAGAATTTCTTTCTTTCTTAAGGCTAAATAATATTCCACTGTATGGATAGACCACATTCTGTTTATCCATTCATCCGTCGATGGCCACTTGGGTTGTTTCCACCGTTTGACTATTGTGAATAATGCTGCTTTGAATGTTGGTATACAAATATCTGTTTGAGTCCCTGCTTAAATTCTTTGGGGTACATACCCAGAAGTGGAATTGCTAGGTGCTATGGGAATTCTAAGTTTAACTTTTGAGGAACTGCCAAATTATTTTGCACAGCAGCTGCATCATTTTACATTCCCACCAGCAGTACACAAGGGTTCCAGTTTCTCCACATCCCATCAACGCTTGTTATTTTCTGGGGTTTTTTTATAATATCCATCCTAATGGGTGCAAAGTGGTATCTCATTGTGGTTTTGATTTCTGTTTCCCTAATGATTAGTGATGTAGTGATCTTTTCATGTGCTTATTGGCTATCTGTATATCCTCTTTGGAGAAATATCTCTTCAAGTCCCTTGTCCATTTTTTTATTGGGTTGTTTGGATGTTTTTGTTATTGAGTTGTAGGAGTTCTTTAAATATTCTAGATATTTATCCCTTATCAGATACGTACCCTGCAAATATTTTCTCCCATTCTGTGGGTAAACTTTTCACTCTGTTAATAGAGCCCTTTGACACACAAAAGTTTTTAATTTTGATTAAGTTTGACTTGTCTGTTTTTTCTTTTGTTGGCTGTGTTTTTTTGTCATATCCAAGAAATTATTGCCAAATCCAATGTCATGAAGCGTTTCTCCTATATTTTCTTCTAAAAGTTTTATAGTTTTAGCTCTTACGTTTAAGTCTTTGATTATTGTTTTTTGTATATGGTGTGAGGTAAGGATCCCATTTCATTCCTTTGCACGCGGATATCCAGTTTTCCCAATGCCACCTGTTGAAAAGACTGCCCTTTCCCCCATTGAATGGCGTTGACACCCTTGTCAAAACGCATTTGACCACGTATGAAAGGGTTTATTTCTGGGCTGTCTGTTCTATTCCATTAGTTACACGTCAGTCTTCATGCCAGTACCACACTGTTTTGATTACTGTAGCTTTGAGGTAAGTTTTAAAATCAGGAAGTGTGAGACCTCCAACTTTGTTTTTCCATTTCAAGATTATTTTGGCTATTCAGGGTCCCTTGAGGTTCCATATGAATTTTAGGATAGATTTTTCTATTTCTGCAAAAACTGTTCTTGGGGTTTTGACAGGGATGGCATTGACTCTGTAGATCACCATGGGCAGCAGGGACAACTTAACAATATGAAGTCATCCAATCTACACACACAAGGTGTTTTTCCATTCATCAGTGCCTCCTGAATTTCACTCAGAAATGTTTTATAGTTTTTATGTACTAAGTTTTACATGCATAAAATTTCCAAGGAAGGATAAACAAGAGACTAATAAGCATTGTCCCTGGGGTGGAGAGCAGAGGATGGGAGGCCCTCATATAGTTACTGCACCCTTTCTATACTTCCATGCTTGCACCTTGTGCATCAGGGCCACACCCGGGGTGAGGCAAACGGGGCACACAGGCCACAAATTCATGGAGTTTCTCACTCTTAGGTGCTGCCCATGCCCTGGGAGAAGGGAAGTCCTCCTTAAAGTTGTGCTCCAGGCCCCCCCTTAGTCCCTGGCCTCTCAGGAATATTTCCTAATGCATGACTTGCACACAATCCTCATCTCAGGCTCTGCTTCTGGGAAACTTGACCTGAGACACACTTTAGTCTCTACTAAAACATCAAATCCTCAGAGCGAGTTCCCTTGACTCCCCCTTTCTAAAGTAGGGGATCCCTAACACCTCTTGCTCTCGATCCCAAAATGCTGTTTACTTCCTTCATACAACTTATCTCAATTTCTAACCAGTCGTTTATTTACTTATTGTTTCTCTAACCACAAGGCTGCACCCTCCATAAGGACTGGGACCATTGTCCTGGCCTAGTTTCTGGTATGTAGTAAGCACTTAAAATACATCTGTTGAAGGAATATGTGCATGAATTAATGGGTTTATTCCCTGAATGTCAAATAAAGTTCAGGGAGGATGATGTTTTTCATTAATTAATTTCATTGATTGAATTGAGATTCTAAATTCAAGTATCATCCTAGCTTTATAAACAGGAGGACATATTTTTTGTCTTTTTAAAGGTGTAGTTAGACACAATACTGGGAGGGAAAATATTATTCCTGAAGCTCATTCCTCTTTGTCAAATCCGCATATCCCATCTGGTTCTGATTTAATCAGATCTTTGCTGCTGCTTTTTATTTTCCTTTTTTTCTTTTCTTTCTTCTTTTCACTTGCTGAAATATTCCTACATATTTCCATTATGTCATGTATTTTGTAACTGTAGCTGAAATATCTGATTTCTTAAAAATCTCTGGGCCAGCAAATATGTTTTGCCTTAGATAAGCCTCTGATTTGTAACACAGTGATATGATCAATGCACCTAGGGACCCCCTTTTTTCTGCCTTACCCTCTATACAAAGAAAACTTTCCACAAGTTTCCAGGACACAAAGACTCTTTATTCCAAAGTATGATGCAAATACCAAAGACGCCTTTCCCCCTCAAGGGCTTATAAATGTTTGCAGATACTGGGATTCCCACGTTGTTCCCCTGCAGCAGCAAGAGCAGAGGTCTGGGGGAGGAACCAGGGATTGAGAGCTCGGGGCCCAGGAGATGGTGGCACTTAGGAAAACACTCGGAGGGCGAAGCCACCCAGCAAAGCAGCTGCTCCCAACATGCTAAAAACTTTGCTGGTCCCGGAGCCAAGAGGAAGGTGCCCGATGGCCCTCTGTGTGTGAGCATCATCTTACATATGTGCGCCCTCCTCGGATGTGGACTTTGCTCAGATGTTCAAGGGTTTGCTCTAGAAGAAGAGTCCACAAACTTCTTCTGGAAAGGCCAGAGAGTGAATCCTTTAGGATTTGTGAGCCACATATGGTCTCCGTCACATCTTCTTTGTTTGTTTGTTACAACCCTTTAAAAATGTAGAGATGACTCCTAGCACGAGGACTGCATGAACAGACCACAGGCTGGATTTAACCCGCTAGCCATAGTTTGCCAACCTCTGACCGAGAGGACGAGAGGGAAGAAAGGATATTATCCATGCTTCCTGTGGTTTCTTTATGGCTCCTCGTCTAAGCCTTTGTATCTACCTTCTCCCCAATACTACTCCTTACCCATTCACTGGTGTGTGCCAGCCCCTGAGTCACGTACTTAAACTCATTGCAGAATCTCACTGAACAATCCTTTGAGCTAAGTACTTTTATTACCCCCAATTTATAGATGGGAAAACCGAGGCTTAGGGAAGTTAAGTGACCCTGCCAAGATCATACTGCTAATAAGTCAGAATCAAGAACCAGAATTAGGTCTATCTGATTCCAAACCTCCCATTTTCTCTTTCTGCTAGAACCTGACCATAGGAGGTCTCCCTCTGTCTGTCCACTTCCAAGCCCGCCCGCAAGTTTTACCTGATCCTTCTTCCTGAGGCATCTGTTGGATCATGACCTCTGCCTGCCAGAGCCTTCAGTGGTTCTCCATTACCTCCCAACACAGTAAGAGCTCCTCCTCTTGGCTCTTGATAGGACCCTGACTTAGCTTCTCGGCTTTATTCCCACACCCCTGGGTTCCCCGTCCTTCAGTCTGCCTGAGTCATTCTCCGTGTTCTCCCATCAGGCAGCATGGCGGATTTCCACCGCCTTGTTTTTCCTCAAGCCATCCCTCCTCCGAGAACATTCTCCCTTCCCACCTCTCATCTCCACCTTCCCACCTTCTGCCCTCTCACAGGCTCACCAGCTGTCCCTCCTTCAGAACGCCTGCCATGGACCTTTTTCGTCCAGGCAGGAGATGACGGTGCTCCTTGGAGCACAGCTATGGCCCTTTGCTTGCACCTCCGTCTGGGTGTTAAACGTCGGGAGATGGGGCAGGGAAGTGTGGTAAGGACATGGTCCATGCCCCGCGAAGGTCCTCGCCTTCAAAGCTGCCCTCATCCGGGGTGGGATAGGCCTCGTCGTTTCAGCACCTGCCCCGCTGAGGACCTCCCAGTCATCCTGAGTGCTCAGGAATGGCTCTTGCTTTGTTTGACGGTCTATTGTTTGTCTCAAGGGCATAATTCTTCTTTAGCTAGAGTTTCAATTAAATAGACTTTCCAGTTTTTCGTCACTCAAACCTGGTCTTCTAAGATGGAGAATTGAGTTTGGCCAACTCTGAAACCCGCTCCTCAGGCCCTGTCTCGGATCTTCAGCTCTCTTGTTAACTCCAAGACACGTGCATCCTTCTACCTACAGGATTAAGGTAGTGCGTACTTGACACACCATTTTCAAATATATTGTCACATTTTATCTTTATAAAAACCCTGTGAGGCAAGCGTGTAGCCTCATTTTACAGATGAATAAACTGAGGCTGAAGAAAGTTAGAGAACTCGCCCGAGGGCCACAGTGTGTCCTCACTGAGCTCAAACATTGCCCCCAAATACCCCCCAGGGATAATAAGCAGCAGTCTGTTAGCTGCTATAAACACGAGACTGACAGCTAACCCGGCAGGACAGACTGGGCCTCACGTGTAAAGTGCTCCCCGTGTGCCATTAGTCATCCATTAGGAGGCCCAAGTATCCCACACGTCCCCAGGGTTCTTATCTCTCCTAGGGAATGTGATGGTCTGAGGTCACCCAGCATGGGGCTCAGTCCCCTAGGCTGCTGGCGCCCAGCCCCCCTGTCGCTCTCTACCACAGCACTGTTTCAGGAAATACAGTGCGAGCCATGAATATAATTTTAAATTTTCTCATAGCCACATTTGAAAAGAGGTAAGAAGAAAAGGTGAAATTAATTTTAATTATATGTTTTATTTAACCCAATGTACCCAAAAGTACTATTCTATCAACATATAAGCACAAAACCTATTAATGAGATGTTTCACAATTCTTATTCATCTTCAAAACCCAGCGCGTGTTTTGTGTTTACAGAACATCTCACTTCAGACGGTTACACTTCGAGTGCTTGGGCCGCCTGAGGCTGAGGGCGCCGGCGCTGGACCCAGTGGCTCCCTGCTTTCCCAGGCGAGCACATCCGATGCAGGACCAGGCAGGATGGGCCCGTCAAGGGCACGGAGCCGAGCGTGGCACTCCAGCAGGGGCGGGAGTGTCGCGGAGCAAAGACCTCGCGGAGAAAGCGACATTTGAGCCAGCCCTGGAAGACAAGGAGGGAGCAGGGGAGGGCTCAGCCCAAGGCGTGAGCAGCCAGCAGAGGGAGGGACTGGAAAGGGTGGCAGGAACAGGGAGGGCAGCGCCGCTCACGTGGCCCGGTGTTCGGGATTCTGGAGAGCAGCTCTCCACACCCTCTTACCATGCCCGGTGGTGGGAGGTATGCTTACACGTATTTATCCACACATTTGTACACACACGTCTACATATACACACACATATACACACACATGTATGTGCACACACATCCCTATAGAACTGGCCCTCACTACACGTGGCACACTCAGTCATCTTCTATTCTATTAAACTCCCTTCTATCATAATTTTTTGATGCTGGCTGTGACCCACCACCCGGATTCCACAGCCACCCTGGGGTGAGACTGCTGAGGAGGACATGCATTGTCTGCACCTCCAGAACCCACTTCCCCTCCTCTACCCACTTCTGCATTTCCTCATGCAGGGGCATGCAATGGAACTGACCTACTTCTGGCTCCCGGCGGAAGCATATAACTGCAGCATGGCCCACCAGAGGGTTGCATCTGGTGGCCACCATGATTGATTCAGGGATAGCTATGGCCAATCAAAGCTAATCCCACAATTTTTGCTACAGTTATCAAAGCAAGGAAGAACCTTTTATACTACACTTGGGAGATGGCAAAAGCCCCCCGAGGAGAAGGCCTATTAAGAGGGAATCTAAAAGAGAGGAGAGCAGAGAAGACCAAGTTTTGAAAGTACCATTTGAGCCCCTGGATCAAGCCATGCCTGAAACCCCACCCCATATCTACCATTGGACTTTTAAATTATATGAGCCAATAGATTTCCCTTTTTTCCTTCAGCCCAATTGGGTTGGGTTTTCTGTAACTAAAAACCAAAAGAACCTGATTGATAAAATCCTCATGAGTGTCACTACAGGTGCTCAGTGCCTTTTTATTATCTGCTTTGGCAAAGCTCCAGGCATTTTTTCTTCCAGCAATTCCCTGTCCTTTACAATGTTCCTTCTCTCTTCTCTCCAGTTCAGATCCCTTTCTCTATGCATTCCTTTCACTGTAGCATGAATGTCTCATAAGAGTGTTATCTGGGCTACTCCCTAGAGGGATACTTGCCTTTTCAAACTCATCAGCCAAAGGAGCACCCTAAGAGTTGGAATTGCAGCAGTGTGGCAGATGGGTGGGGAGACATCTAGGAGCAAAGATTTGCCTGGGATCTGCTCTGAAAGACTGTAAGCTCCGTCCTGTACACAGGGACTGCTTTTTAAAAGTTAATTTCTAAGTCCCACTTTTGTTGTGGTGGTTGTTGCTAAGTGATGGGTTCTTTCCTGAAACTCCTAGCTTCCCTCTGGGTTAGTGACTCTCCAAGACTCTCTACCTTAATGTGAAACAAGGAGCCCAAAGAGGATCCTATGAACACTTGGAAAATATGAACACTTCAAAAATACATGCACTGCCAACATTTCAGAGCTGCAAAAGCTTGTGCCTGGAGCTGTCAAACGTCAAAAATAATTACCAGGCAGAACGTTACTCACATGTCTAGCGGGCACGATCAAAACTAATCCTTGCTGCCTTCCTCTGTCTGGACACAGCCAGCTAGGAGAGCTGCCCGGCCCAGTGCCTGGAGGCCTCATGGACTCGGAGACGGGAGCCCTCAACCTAATTCTGGAACATTCTCTTTAGCTGTCAGGGGTAATTCCTATAGCCACTGCTGAGCTGCTGTTTATATTTGTGTGTTTGTTTTTATACACATGCATATAATTTTTCATGTGTGTAGATTGATTTTATCATACCAGGATTTTTAACCTCTGCATTATAAAGTAAAGTATAAACAGACGCAGAAAACTATTTAAAACAGCTGTAAATCCAATCAACTACTGTAACCACCACCCAGGTCAAGAAATCGAACTCTGCAGCCACCCAGAAATCCCTGTCAAATGCTCCCCCGCAGCCACCACCCGTCCCCTCCAAAGAATGAGCCCGGCCGAGACTTTGTAACCATCCTTCCCTCGTGTGTCTCAGGGGCCTTGCACGCCTGTGGGGACCCCAGACACTACTGCTTGGTCTTGCCCATTGTTTAAAATTTTGAAAAGTCTTCATTTCTTCCCATCGTAGGTTCCCTCTCCGTCCTTCTCTTTTCCTTACAGATTATCTATCAGAGAACGCGGCATGCTTTGTTTAGGGGTTTTTTCATATATTTTATGCCTTTACCCCTCATGCTTTCCTCACCCCTCAGCCGTATCCCACGACCTCCTTCCCCTAATCTCCATCAAGTAACTCACACCAACAACCAACCGTGTCCCCTCCAGTATTTTCCTCTGTGCTTGTCAATCACACCCAGGTGGCTTGTTTGAGAGATGAGCCCAGGATGCAGGAGTGAGGGAGCAGAAGAGTGAAACAGGGCAGGAGGAGAGACCGTGTCCTCGAGCTGGGTACCACCGTGGGCACCAGGCTAAACCTCAGGGGAAGTGTGGAGACAACGCCTGGGAGCCGGCTCCCTGAGGGAAGGGAGGCCGGAACACTTGTCCTCGCTCTAATCCGCCTTGGCTGGGGGCTGCCCACGGGTGGGCTTTCCTACAGGCAGGCTAAGTGCTCTGCTGGGCCCTGGACGGAGCCCTGAGCAGCACAACAGAGAGACGCTGAGGCTCACAGAGGAGCGAGGTGCTGCCAGCAGGCAGGTCACCATCCACCACAGAGGCCCCGGAGATCACAGGAAGCCCACAGGGGAGTGACTCAGAGAGCGCCTGCCACTGCTCCTCCCAGCAAGCCCTAACCCCGAGGCTTCCAGCAGCGTTTTCCCCTCCTCCCAGAAAACGTCTCCGACTTTCCTGCCTTCACCACCTGGCTAATGCTTCTTTGTCCCGTGCACTGACCGCCCCACTTTAATCTGAGCCTAAAATAATCCTACTACCTTTCAAAGCCCCACTTCAAATACCCAATTTGGGAGGCAGCAGAGTGTGGGGGAGCCTGGACTTTGGGGTCCAACGTTCATGTCAAGTTCTGGCTCGGCCCTTCCTGCTCCATCAGAGCTTCTCCGGGGTGTCGGAGAGGCAGACGCCTGCCCAGAGCAGAGACACACGGGAGCCCAGCCCGAGCCTCTGCTGAAGACAGCACCACCCCCGGCACCAAAGGTCTCCATGAACCAAATGCCCAGGACCTTCCCGCCAGATGATCTCCACTTCCACAGAAACAAGAAGACACCTGCAGCGTGAAGAGCAAACCAGGCCCTGAGATCTGGGGCTCCGCACCATCCTTCGGCCGGGAGCCTGTCCCCAGAGCGCCCCCCAAGTCTTCCTCCAGCCCCTTCCCAGGCACGGCAGCCTGGGCCAGAGAGACCTAGTCAGCCAGCAGGAGCAGCCGCCCCACCTGCACAGAATGCAGGCAGCTCCCAGAATACGCTGGAGGATGAAACTTCTTCCCTCCGCAGAAAACCAAATGAGAGGGGCGAGGCAAGGGCCCCCTTCACTCAGGAGAGGGGAAGCGTCTGGAAGGGACAAGCTCGAGGCCACACTGTGCAAATGGCATTCCCCACTCGCCTCTGAGGCTAAAATACCAAAACTGACAGTATCTGCCAGCTTGAGAGTTACTCCTTGCAAATGACAACAAGTGATTTTATCATAAACAAGTTAGCACAGAAGGCCTCCCCTGCTAATTTAATTTCAGGAGAAATGGTGCTAATCCTTTAATTATGCAGCAGTTTATCTGCCAAACTGACTTTCTCCCCCGAAAGTACTTTGCTATCCCAGAGGCAGCTGATAAATATCTAAATATCTGCTCAAAGAATTCATAGTCTTACAGAGAAAGTTCCCTTCTTAAAAAAAAAAAAAGCCGGCAGAGAGAGGAAAACTTAATCCTTTTAAGAAAGAAAGCTCTAGGTAGGCCTGATCACCCACGATCTCGCCCCTCAGGCCAGCTTCCTGCAGAGGAGCTGCAGACACAGGCAGGGACAGGGTCTCCATGCTGGGCAGCCCACAGGCAGCCACGAAGGGGGTGTTTCCAAAAGAGTGTCGGAGGATTTAACTGAATGGGAGCCACAAATAAAGTCTCAGATCCAGTTGAGGCATCGCCTGCTCGAAGGCCTGAAGCAGGAACGCCTCATGGTAGGCTAACGTTGAGTGGAAGATCCAGGATGCGCCCTGGAAATGGGCCGCAGTGGTTTGGGGGAAGTGCACTGTGCAGCTGGGGCAGGAGTCCTGGCTGTGCCACGTGGGAGCTATGTGACGCTGGCCACATCCCAGAACCGCGGGGGAAGCCACTTTCCAAATATAGGAAGCGCAACCTCTGCCTTACAAGCCTGTTGTTAGGATTAACGGGGTAGTGCCTATGAAAGCACTTTGCCAAGGGCGAAATACATACATGACAGTCGTGGAATATTAGCTGGCTGCTCCAATGGGTTACATTTTGAGGTACATAGAGCCCAAGTGAGCAATTTCAGCCCGTTTTTCTCAGTCCACTGCCCACTCCACCAGCCTGCCTTAAGTCCCGTGCAACTCCAAGCACAGGCAAATAACTTGACTCAAGCAACCTGCACATAGTCAAATACATTCTAAAACTAAAAGAATTCTACTTTTTTCCTACTAGAGCCAAGAATACAGGAACAGGTTAATGGAAGAGACTAGAGTGGCCAGAAAAAAAGATGAAGGCAGCGTTTCAGATCAGTGGGTAAAGGATGGTATTGGGGAAACTGACTAGGCAGAAAAAACAAAAAATGCTCAATTCATACATCACTTCTTCAATCAAATTAATTTTAAAAGACCTAAGACCTAAGCTTAAAAAAAACTAAACCATAAAACATTCAGAAAAGCATAACTAAATACTGTATGTTTACAATTGTGTTGAGGATACCAAAGTTTGATAAAAAAGACTCCATCAAAGAAATATTGATATATTCAACTATATAAAAGAAATTCAGTGTGGGAGACTAGATAGATAGATGCATATCAACAACGGTAGAAATCAACCAAACGATCGAGCAAGATTTTTAAAAAATTGCAACATCCCACAACAAACAGAAAATTAACGTAAAGAACGCTCTTTACAATAAGAAAAGGCTGGACAATCCAATAGGGAAAAAAATGTACAAGGAGCCTAAAGATAGCGTCCAGAGAAAAAGAAACCCAAACAGGGAGTTAGTAAATGAAGGGGCTCAAACTCATTCATAATAATTCAATTCGTATTAAAACAGACATGAAATGCCATTTTTTACATATAATAAAAAAGTTTGCTCATATCCAGCCTTTGTGGGGAATGAGGGAATAGGAATAACCTTTTTTGGAGAACAGCATTTTGGAGGGCCATTCGGCAATATCTCTTAAAAATTTTAGAGGCCGGCCCAGTGGCATAGTGGGGAAGTTCAGCGTGCTCCGCTTTGGCAGCCCAGGTGCGCAGGTTCAGATCCTGGGCATCGGATCCGAACTCCACTCACCAGCCATGCTATGGCAGCATCCCACACACAAAACAGACGGAGATTGGCACAGATGTCAGCTCAGGGCGAATCTTCCTCAAAAAAAAAAAGAAAAATTTAATGCAAGCATCCAGCAATCATACTTCCAGAAATGTGTCTTTCTCTCAGGTATGTAAAAATTATATGAACAAGGATATTTGTTGCAGCAATGGTGGCTTGCAAAAAAGGGGGGGGAGCCCTAAGTGCCCATTATCAGGAAACTAGTCAAATTAAGGTATGAAGCATTCATACAAAGGAATAATAAAGTGCTATAAAAAGAATAAAAGAGAACTATTTAGACTGTCCTGAGAAAAATGTCCATGTTTTGTCAACTGACAAAAGCCTACTTCACAGAAGAGTATGATTCATTTAGGTTCCATCAAAGTATATACAGATACAGACATGTTCTTAGACGTCCGCAGAAAAGTCTATGTTACACGAAGGGCAGTGACATTTAGAGGACTAGGGAGGGAAAAAGACCTTTAATTTAGTTCTTAATTTTAATTTGTATGAGGTGTGAAATTTTTAACGTGAACTTGTATTATTTTTATGCTATAAAATGGGAAGAAATTACTATTTTATTCTATATACACAAACCCCAACAAGGGTGCACGAAAAACATTCTCAGAAATAAACTTAATATCTCTATGATCCATTTTGTCTATAAAACTCTCTGGAAGTATATAAATTCTTTGCTTGGGGACTGCAGAACACTAAAACCGTCTAGATAAATTCTTAAAATCTCCAGAAAATATCAAGCATAAGCATTTCTGGCCTGCAATTTTTCTTAAGTATAATTGTTTCCTATTTTATTATCATATTTATGAATGCTCCACCTCATTCCAAAAAGAATTTGAGATTTATTAAAATGTATGTAAATAGTTCTATAAGATTAAAATAAGTGTGAAAATCAAACAGAAGGCAAATAAGAGGAGGAAAATAAATGAGGTTAGAAACAGGATTAGTAGGGAAAAAAACGTATGCCACAGCAGCCTGGTGTCTTACTACCTTGAGTGTCCTAATGTCTCCGACTAGTTACCCCGAAGAGCTCAAGGGTGGGTTTGGATATTTTAACTGTTGTCGCAAACTGTTTTTTCCTTTTGCTATGTTAAGGAGATGCAATCACCAACCTCCCTGAACCAGACCAGGCCTCAACACGAGAGCTACGCCTGTGACCTTTGCCCTGTTTTAATGCTAAGATCTCTCCAGGAGGAGCTCAGGCTGTCTCACCATCACCTGCAGTGTGTGTGGAAGCATGTTTCCCACTGAGCCTGCGCAAGCGAATACCCACCTCTCCTTTTGAATGTTCATCCCCCATCCCAAATAAATGTCCCTGCTTCCCTTGGTTCGGGGAGCCATGACTCTGGAAATGATTCCACGTGGTCTCCTATTTGCCACAAATATGCCTCACTTTGTGAGACAACTACTTCTGGTGGAGTCTGATTTAACCCACCAGGAGGGAACCCACCTGGGTCTCGGTAACACTAAATCCCCGCAAAGAGAGAAATACAACGGCTTCAGTCTTCGCGGTGCCCACAAGATGAGAGCAAACCAGTGCCTCGCGAGGAGGGCAGTCATTCAGGGTGGGGAGGCCTAGCGAAGTCTCCTTCATGGGTCCTCATAAGAAAACATGCTGCTACACTAATAGGGTTCTCTAGAAGCAACTACAGAAATGAGTTTTCATGGAGCAGCATCTCTTTGGGTTATGGAAAATTGAGGGAAAAAAACAAGATAGTGTTCTTTACTTTCTAGTGTGGGATCTTCTTCAAAACAAACAGATGAAAAAAAACACATTAACTCCCCTACTGCCTCGTCACGCTATGCAATTTAGAGTACTCAAGTCACAAAACACACTCACGACAAGCGGATGTTTCCCCTCTCCGGTCCCCAGCAGCCAGCAGCATTTCTGGTGTGCGGTAGGCATTCCACAGAAGCGCGAAGACACGACATGGTGGGACTTCGGGAAGACTTCCGACAACAATCTGCTTGTCCGCTGCTTCCCATGATGCTTTTCATCAACGACAAAGTGGACTGCAAAGTGGGAAAACACACAACGGAAGCTTGGAATTTCTTTCAAAACATATTCCTTCCTTTCTCTATTTACCCTAGGAGTTGGGAAGTGGATGCATAACCGTTAAAAGATAAGTTTTCTGGCGTGAGACCAGGAACAGGCTAAAGGTGCTATTGTACCGCTGTCAGCTCCAGGAAGCGTGCTGCAGCCCTCCTAAGAATGACATGGGAGACCTGTGACACAGTCAGCTGCAGGCTCCTTACCCACAGGACCTGCACAGAGAAGCAGCCGTCCATCAGGGTGTCAGGCACATATTTCATAACCGGGCGGGGGTTTTAGGAGTTAGGGCAAAGCTGAAGGCGGGAGCTGGGGTGGACCCAAGCACTTCTGGCTGGCAGGGAACTTGATGTTGGTGGCAGCCCCTCGGCCCCTCACCTTTAAAAATAAAGAGGAAATCCACCACCCCCTTTGGTGAAACCCCCCCAAAGAACTGACGTCAAGTGACTGGCTATTTCCTTTTCACTTTCTGGCCACAAAACTCATTGCATGACAGTCAGATTTTGCACCCTCTAAAGAACTAGTTTTCCATCCATGTATTAATGCGGCAGCCCTTCTAAATGGAAGGCAGGGGACAGGAGCCTGTTCTTGGACACGCCCCAAGAGAGGCCTGTGGAGGAAGGCAGCTGCAGCAGACTGAGAGGTTTGCTAAGGGAGAGAGGGTCTGAGCAGCACCTCAGACCAGCAAACAGCTACCACCGACCACACCCTCCCACCGCCCCACACCTCAGACCAGCAAACAGCTACCACCGACCACACCCTCCCACAGCCTCAGGTTGTGGTGAAAGCACTAAACCGTCTTGTTAGGATGGTCTTATCCTTGTAAAACAGTCAACCCGAGTAGCACAGAAATCGAACCCTTGGCAGCTGGTTGGTGAAGGCAGGCCATGTGCCCTCACATCCCTCAGTCTGGAAGAAACACAGCCACTCTGACAGCCACCAGCCCCTCGAGGCTGCCTGAGGACAGAGGGTGGACCGCACCCCAGTCCACCACAGGCTCACTTCTGCCTCTTTCCTTCTCCTTCCTTCCTTCCCAGAGAGACCGCGAGTCCATGCCCTCTTTTGCTCTTGTATCTCCCTCAGCACTGAAGGGTCCTAAATGAGCTATAGATCCTGCATTAATGCCTATTGATCAATGCAATCCTGTGTGAGCAGCCGGCTGAACACATCAGGCCACACCAGACAGACTGAGCAAAATAGGAGAGACATGCAAAGAACAAAAAGTCCACATACTTTATTCTGTAATCCAACCCAAAACCTTGGACTGAAAGCTCAAAGTTCCACAATCCTATCATGGAAGGAGGAGCGCACGCCAGTGGGCACACTTAGCGGGCTGCGGAACGTAATAAAAGTTCCTGCCCCTTTCCCCCAAGACTAAAGCTCGCGTGGCTATTCCTTTACAGATGGACAGTCAGCTACGAGAGATGATCGTGAAAGTAATTGCACAAGGAACGAGGTGTCGGGGAGGGGCTGAGACCAGGATGGGAGGGTCGCCGGGGCAGTCCCAGGGCTCTTGCTACCACGTGGCACCCTCCTCCCTCGACCTGAGACCTGAGAGAAACTCTCGTGCCAGGCCATGGAGGTGTCACTGCCACCAAACAAACTACAGGCTTCCCAAGAAAGTTCCTCTGCAAGCAGTGTCTCTTGCTAGACATAAACACCTCCTTCAAAGCTTGAAATTTATTAGCACCCAAATGATGTTTATGACCCTGCGGCTTGTGATCCTGTCATGGATTCCATCAACCAAGGAGACTGGATTAGCTCACGGACCCAGGCATTTATGGCTCTGAAGTGAGCCACTGTTCAAAGAGTCCCGATGACAGATGGAACTGATCTGCCCACAGGTGGATGGGCGCCCCCGGAGCAGGCGGGACGCCCGCACTGGCAGAAAGGACATCCAGGACCAAGGAGAGAAGGCAACAGAATCAAGCAGGCATCAGGGCCACAGTCAGCAAGCAATCAGGGGCCATCACTCAGAGAAGTGAGCCAGCAAGAGAGAAAGGCAACCAAATGCTGAGGTCACGTCACAATGAGCAAGAAAAAACAGCCAGATTTGTCACTGAAATAGAAATTCAAAAGATGAATAAATGTCAGTGGAATTTTTTCCTAAAGGAACTTTCTGAGTTATCTATATACAAATGCAAGAGGAACAAATTTTTTACATTGTGGTTTGGTTTGGTTTTGATTTTTTAATTTTTAAAAAGCTAGAGATGTGTGCATTTTTGAAATGCAGTTTCAACATCTGTGGACTTGACCAGCACACTTCAAAAGAAAATGAAAATTATGGATAAACACTGAGGATTACTCACTGGGTTAGGAGTTCAGAGAAAGAGAAAAAAAGGAGACAGCCTTTTGAAATTGATATTCTAAATCTACCAAAATATAGGTGGGATAAAGAAATATTAATAACTCGAGTATTTTATCATCTTCTGCAGTAGTTGCTGATTTTGTTAACTATTGTTCGTTGTTATAAGGAACACGCAATGTGACAGTGGTGAAGATGACACTTAGATTATAAACTTCGGCCATTATCTTTGGGCCCTGTCTCTAGACCAGGATAATTGTATTGGGGTCTTTGAGAAAGCCCCCTCCGAGAGAGACTTCTAGATTTATTTCCAGGTAGCAGGCTCTGACAGATCTTGCTAATCCTGGATGCTGTTGCAGAGCTCTAAGTCTCTTGAGAATTGAGACTGCACGTTTACTCACACATATTTGCATGTTATTCACCAAATGATAAGCAAAAAACCACGCTAGGCTTGGGCAGGGTGCGGAAGATGGAAAGAGCACAGTCCCTCCAATTTCAGGGAGCTCACCCTCTGATAGGAGGTAAGACATTCACACAAGTAACTAAACGACACACACACATAGATAGAAGGTATAATGGAGTAAATATTCTCACTATGCATCTGTTTCCTTACACTACACACTAACAGATGAGAAATTTATACCTCCTTATGTATGCGTGTGTGTCTGTGTTTATATGTATATGTGAATGTACATGTATGTGTGTATGCACATGTATATGTGTATGCATGTTGTCCAAGGTACATATAGGCGTGTGTTGTCTGAGCTTCTGTGGAGACCTCCAGAAGCGGTCTGTGCCTCCACGGTCCATCTTCAGAGTCCTTCGGTTGGCCGGCCCACTTGCATCTCCACTGTTGTAAGTTATAGGAAGCTGGTTTGATGCTATTCATCAAGTCTCGAGATATAATAAAGCACTGTTTCTAAAACATTTACTCCCTGTTTTCCTTTCTAAAACTAACCTATGCCCAACACATAGCAAATGAATGAATGATATTTACTAAAAGTTTCTCTTCATAATTTCCCTTACACATATATTTTCACCTTCAGAATTCCAGCAATGTTAACAACTACGACTTTTGAATGTTCTGGGATTAGGACGAGTATCAAAATAGGCCCGACTACTCGTTTCCAGGTTGCCAGGCTCTATGTCATTTTATGTTAGTCACTCGATTTTCTCAACTCTCTGCTTTACGCCTCCAAGCAGCATTCTGGGAAGGAGTGAACCACCAGTATCATGAGAAATAACCTTTGTCGTAGTTTGAAATCTGGATTCTGCCAAGTCTTTGGAAAACTCAAACTGGACGATTATCTAGAAAGTTCAGGGGAAAGAACCGGGCATTTACGATCTGGGTGATGTGTCGTGATGACCAGCAGCGGTTTATTGAATGCCTATGGGTTGCATATCCATTTGGAAAGAGATTCTCAGTCTTTGCCCTTAAATAACTGATGAGAACACCCACACAGAGCCATTGAATTACCTTGCCGTGGCCCTAATTCTCACCTCTGTGTCCTAGCGGAGACCTGGCCCGGAGACCTGGCCCTGGTTTTCTCAGGACGGTGCTGGTCTCTGAGGGGCAGGGGTCTTCCCCTGGAAGGAAAGGAAGGCTCCCACGGCCGGGGTGTGAGCTGAGCCGGTGGAGGTGTGAGCTGAGCCGGTGGAGCCCGCTGTGCTGTCTGCCTCGCGGAGGAATCGCAGTGTGCCTGCGGCAAAGCGCTTACACCTATCTGTGTCTCCATCTCCCATTTATAAAACAGGCTAATTACGACCTTGCTCCCTTACAGGGCAGTTGGGAAGCTACCTTCACGTTTGTAAATCACCTCAAAGATGGGAGTGACCGCTGAGTTGCCGGCGGCAGGTGGGAGATCTCTGGCCCGAGCGCTGCCTCCTCGCCTCCTGGCAGCTCGCCTCATCTTAGATGAGGGGGAAGAAGTCATGAACAGCTCTTCCCCCCCCCCCCTTTCCTATTTATACTGAATATCCAAAGGGAAGCATAGTCCTTTTTACCTAAATTTCTGTGTTCTCAGCTCCATATGTTTTCATCACAACTCAGAAAGTATTAATATTTTTAGATGCAATAATTTAAAATCAGCATCTTTGTAAAATTCCACAAAGCCTATGGAATTATCATCAATAATTATTTCTATGCATCAATTTATGCCCGTGTTATGTCCAAGGGTATATTTCTATGAATTCAAAGACAGAGGGATCATGAATGCTGTCTCCTAATGAGTCTGACACCTCAATTGGTTAACCTCTCTTAGAAAAGAAAGAAAACACATTTTTAAGTTGCACGTAAAACACACATACACGTGTGTAATGAACTCAGATATATTCTTTTATGTTAAGAAATGCAAAACAGTGCACCTTTTCAAAAAAAAACCACTTGAGTATTAAAATGTCTCACAAGTACCACATTTTAAGGATGTATTAATTTACTGTTGATTGCCTCTTTAAAAATTCAAAAGCATGAAATTTTTTTTAAATAAACTTTAAAAACCATTTTGACCTAAATGATCATCAATAGGGTACTAGCTACATAAATTATGGTACATCCAAACAGTGTGTGTGTGTGTGTGTGTGTATGTGTGTGTGTGTGTATAATAGTATATACCCAGCCTAAACTCTAGAGGAATACAGAGAAAAAATGGTAAAAGTAGTTACTTCTGGAAAAAGAGATTAGAAGACTTAGACTGAAGGCCGTAGGCAAGTGTTAACATTAATGTATACTCTTGTTTAAGATTTTTACCATAAGAATGCACCATTTTTTACCTAAACATTTGAGTCACTTTAGTATCTTCTGTTACTAATTTGGCATCCTATGATATTTTATCTTGAAAACATAATTGTTTTTATAGCGTATACTATCAAGGAAAATGGTCAACCACACAGAAAGTAAACTGGTGTCTTTAGATTTCAAAATTGCCCGCCTTAGGTGTATACGGGAAATCTCCATACCTTCCGCTCAATTTTACTGTGAACCTAAAACTGCTCTGAAAAATAAAGTGTTAACAAAAATTGTCTGCCAGCTATTGGATGAATACGCTACCAAATAGCACCCCAACTCTGCTCAGGGGAATCACAAGACTGTTTTCACCCACTGATGAATGGGTAAGAGATTTATCCCTACTGTAATGTGAACACGCATGCAGAACTCCTCCCCCGGAATGCACCTCCTTGTGGACAAAGGAAATGCCTTATTCATATAATTTCCTCCAAAAGTCTAGTTCAACATAGTAAGCTAGTAGGTAAATAATAGTAGGTATTCAAAAAATAGTTCTGAAGTAAATAAATAAATAAATTGGCTTCACAGTATGATATCTTGCCCCTTCTAATTAAATTGGTTTCTTTACTGTGGCACTTTTCAAAACCTTTAATGAATAATTGCACATTGTAAGTTCAATGAGTTAAATATAGTACATAGCATTTCCCAAACTTGTTTTACCATGAAAAAAACATTTTTCTCACAAAGTGTTTTGTAGTACTAGGGTAATGAAGTCTGGACAACTAAAACTGGAAATGCTGCCTTGGCTTTTAATTGACACCTCATAGTTTCGTAAAACTCAAGGTCAGCAAAGGCCATTATCTCCAGCTGAATATCCGTGAGCTCCCTGCAACGCCCATCCTCCCCTGCTGGTGGGTCAGGGGCACACAGGGATGCGAGAGGAAGTGGTCTGCTGTTGCCATTCCAGAATGGAAGGTCTCTTCATCTTTCCCTTCCTTTGCTGGGACAGCTCTGGAAGTCAAGTGTTGAGATGACAACCTCACAAGTTGAACTGAAACGTCAGTTCACCAGATGTAAAAGAACCCCTGTCAATTCACATCAGAATTTGTGGTGAGCAAGAAATATACTTTTGTTGTGCTAAGCCACAAATTTTGAGTTATTTGTTACAACAGCATAACCTAGCCTATCCTGACCAAATGTTTGAATCGTCATGGCGTTCCTTCATATAAAAAATGTACAGTGAATGCCTACTATGTGCTGGGCTTGATATTTGAGGCATCTTATAATAAATGTACTACAAAACTGCCAAAAGAGAAATTAAAGCAACAAAACACATAGAGTGAGGGATGGACAGCCTCAGTCATTTGAAGGAAAGTGTGGAAGCTGGTGTTTCCATTTTTGCAAGCCTAGTAGTTACTTCGGAAGCAGTTGTCAGAAAGTAAGCTTAAATGCAAAGACAGCAAATTTGCCCAAATTAACTAGTATTTTACTATGTCTGAATTACTGCATACTTTCCTAACGACCAGGTGTTCTCTAAGATTGGAAAGCAGTATGTCCAGGAATATTTCAGCCCTCCTGTTATATCTATGCAGAATTCTTGGCTTAAAAAAAAAAACTACAAATCTAAAGAGAACATTGCAAGTGGCCTAATATATCAGAAACTGTCACCAGTCCTCACCAGTCAATGCTCTCGTGCATTTGTCATAATTAGGCAGTGTCTATGACTTTTCTGAATCAGGGCTACTTAATCGATCAGGGCTCTCAAGAGATTCCTAATCTCCAATGAAGGAAACTTTCACGTGAGATGAAATTCCATCGCAGCTGTGGACTTTGATTCAACACTTACAACCGCCCTGTGAGACGATGGTGACTTGGGAAGGAAGGAAGATGTTGGGGGACGTTGAGGCAGAATGTAGAGGAGGCCTGTTGTTCACTTGTCATTATCTTGAGTGGAGAAAAGTCAGGACACCGGGAACTACTCAGTGTCCACCTCTCTGAATCCCAAGGATCTCCTTTTAAAGATCGACAGGAGTTCGACAACCACAGTGATCCAGAAGAGTCTGGAATTACAACACAGGCTGTCAGACGAAGCCCACATCGTGGGAAAACAAGATCTTTCGCTGGTTCTCCGTCCAGTGCTCTGTCAGCTCCACGACTTGGTGGCATATCCACTGCCACATACTGCTCCATGTCCCTCCCTTCCTCTTGCTGCTCCTCCTCCCACTGAAGCGAATAGTGTTTTAAAAGGACTGCTTTGGAAAGGCTGTTCCCAGGTCTCTGTGTACTGGCCGGGGTTTAAGCTCGAGTTTCTAGAGCTCCTGGGACTCTTCAAGGAAGATACAATGACGGTGCAATTTGAAATCTGTTGTCCTGGCCAAGAAAACCACACACCCTGTGAGGCGCTTCATCAGCCAGGGCCAGCCTGTAAGAGACAAGTCCCTCCAGACGAGGTCAGGATGAGGAGGACCTGGCATGGCCTAGCTCCGGCTGAAACGCTCGAGAACTCACCCGGGTCTGGCCCGAAGCGAGCTCTGAGACATGCCCTCCCTCTGACCGTTTTCACATCAGCTCGCCAACAATGTATTCAATACCCAGTCATGCCGACTGAGGGAGCGAAGCAGGTTCTCTTCAAATGGAGTTATAAACTGCCTCTCAGCCCTCAAAAACCATTAACTTGCCTTTGGTTTTTTCCAAATAAAAATAATAAAATTTTTAAAAGCAAACATTTTTTCAAATTTCCACAAAATGTATGAAGGAAAGCTATCCCACATATGCAGGTGCGTCTTCCTTAACACTCTCCAGGCACGTGAACACACGTGCAAGCACGTGCAGACGCAGGCGCTCACGCACACCTGTGTATAGCTGGGGAGAGACATGGGCTTATCAGCAACTGACTGGATGGCTTTTGCTTTACAAAGTAAAATAATACTGTTCCTATTTCTTTGGTATTTTCTTTTTTTCACTATGTAACAATCGTCTCTACGTCATTAGATCAAGTTCTAACTCCTTATTCCTATTTCTTTATACACATAAAATACACATAAATTTTACATAAACAGAATCCTCTCACTTTGACGGAGATCTGTTTAGTGTGGTCTTTTTTATCTTTTTCACTTGCCCTCATTTTCCCTATCCCAACAATTCCTAATGATCCCACGATACCGCCTAAAACTATTGCCCTTATTTTTCCTCTATGCTCACATCATCATAAACACACACACGCTGGAATTTTGTTGGTCCATGTTTATTTTACAGACTGGATCATTTTGTACAGATTTCTCTGCATCCTTTATTTTCTTATCCTATAATACTTGGTCCACCGTGAGAGCTCTAATTCATTATTTTTAGTAGATAAAGATACAGTTCCATGTGGTGATGCTCGTTCTTCCATCTCACTTCCCCTACAGCTCTGTGTTTCAGGCTTGTATTTGTTTGTTTGTGTTTTTGCTTTTTCCTTTACCAACAATACCGCAATAAATGTCCTTGTAAATATAACTTTCCATATTGATGCTTTAATTTCTAAGGAACACAGTCACAAGAGTGGACTGCTAGGTTGGAAACCATGTGTATTTTTCAATTTTAATATATCGTTTTAACCGCTAAACTCACCAGAGGTTGCCTGGCTATTCCCATAAACACGGTGCTAATTCACCTTGCTGCTAGCCATGCGTGGGAATTCTCTTTACTCAGCATCCCCACCAGCAATAGGTATTACAGTCTTTTCAGATTTTGCCAATTGTATTTCATTGCTACTTTAATCTGAATTTTCCTAATTACCAGTGGGTTTGAGCACCTTTTCGTAACTCTTTTAATCATGTTGATTCACTCATCTATAAATTTCCAATATTTTTACTGGGTTGGTTTTCTTTTTCTACTTTTTCTCTTAAGTGACACACCTACAAGGTGAGCAGAAGACCGGTGGCCGCACAGAAGAATCAGGTATGTGCAAGTTTCCGTCACTGCCATCCTGGGCAGCCTTGCTGTAGCTTTGAGTTCTGCATCCCTGACCCCTCCATTCTCATAGTCGGCATCACCCTCACATGGCCAGCCAACTCTAATTTGGCAATTCAGTTTACCTAGTGTTTCTGATCTTCAGTAATTATCAAGACTCTCTTGTGGACATTATCCAAAGTGAAGTAAGTCAGACACAGAAAGGCAAATACTGTATGAAATCACTTATATGTGGAATTTAAAAAGCCAAACTTGTAAAAACAGAGAATAGGGGTTCCCCAGGGTGGGGAGGGCAGTGTGGGAACTGGGGAGATGTTTAAGGGTACAAACTTGCAACTGGTAGATAAAGAAGTTCTGGAGATCTAATGCACAGCAGAGTGATTATAGACAGCAATTCCATACTATAAACATCGAAGTTGCTAAGACACTACATCTTAACTCTTGTCACCACACACACACACAAAATGATAATTATGTGACGTGAGAGAGGTTTTAGCTAACACAACAGTCGTAATCATATTGTAATATATAAATGTATCAAATCAACACGTTGTGCACCTTAAATTTATACACTGCTGTATGTCAATTATACCTTGATTTTTAAAAAAAGACTCTCTTGTGAATCAATCTTCTTTAGGGTGGGTGGTTTTAAAAACACCAAGATCAACAAATTAAAAACAAATATTCGTATTGCCACAGACTGAATATCTTAGTTTCTGAACAGCTCATGATTATAACCAAATTTATGACTTACCAATTACCATTACACAACATGTCCTTGTAATAAATGATAGCTACGTAAAAGGACGAATGTCAGGCATCTATCCCAAGGAATGTCCTTGGAGTAACAGCTTCAGATACCAATTTAGATAAAACACATCTACTAAGAGGATTTCAAGGGAATACTAGGAGGGGTTTTTGAGTAGTGATTATTATTTTCTCCAGCTACAACTTAACAATTGCCCCACTAGTCAGTCCCATTGGTCTTGTCTCCTTGCTAACTAATTCAGACTTTGCTCTTCACAGAATTCCACAAAAATCTCATTCTGGAATGAAATCCAATTGTTCAAGATTAATTCTCCATTTAGAGTTCCAGAAAATAACCTTAATATACAAAGCATCCTTGGATTTTTCCGCGAAGTAATTAATTGTGCAAAATAGAAAGTATCACTCATAACACGGAAGTTCTCAGCACTGTGCTAGGGAAGGCACAAAAGAGCCTGCCCAGCTGTCTCAAAGGTTCTAAGGGGCAGACTCCCAGTTGAAAAATTTGCTCTGACTTCTCATTTTATTGTCAAGCCTTATTACATAAGGGTGATTTGTGCTCCACACTAATTAGCTAAGAGGTTTGGACATTAATCCACTACCCAATAAGCAGCCCTGTGCAATGAGGTGGTTTTTGAGAAAGACCAGTTCTGGCTTTATGCTATGGGGTCTATCAGGTTTAAGAAGATGTGTACAACATGCTCTTGCTGCCGGCTGAAGACGTTCACACTTTGCACTTGTACACAGGGGCTCTTTCCTCCTGGTTCTCTGTGTGCCTTGTGGGCACATCACTCCAGAGCAAGCAGTGTCAGTTGAAGAAATTGGGGGATACCACTGGAGAACTTCTATAAAAAGGAAGCTGTTGGGGCCAGCCCTGTGGCCAAATGGTTAAGTTCACACATTCTGCTTTGGTGGCCCAGGGTTTCACCAGTTCAGATCCTGGGTGTGGACATGGCACTGCTCATCAGGCCATGCTGAGGCGGCGTCCCACATAGCACAACCAGAGGCACTCACGACGAGAATATACAACTATGTACTGGGGGGCTTTGGGGAGAAGAAGAAGGAAAAGAAAAAAGACTGGCAACAGATGTTAGCTCAGGTGCCAATCTTAAAAAAAAAATTAAGCTGTATGTATCTGATAAGGGAGTGATATCTAGAACATATAAAGAACCGTTACAATTCAATAATAAAAAGACAAGTACTAATCCGATTAAAACAGGAGCAATTCACATTTTTCCAAGGATGATATACAAATGACCAACAAGCACACGAAAAGATGCTCAACATCATTAGTCATTAAGGAAATGCAAACCAAAACCATAATTAAATATTGTTTCACACCTTCAGCATAGGTAGAATCAAAAAGTGAAATAAAAACAAATGTTGGCAAAGATGTGGAGAAATTGGAGCCCTTGTACACTGGTGGTGAGAAGGTAAAATGGCGTTCTGGAAAACAGTCTGGCAGTTATTCTAAAACTTAAACATAGCGTTAGCAGTGACCCCACAATTTCACTCCCAGGTATATACCTAAGAGAAAAAACATAATCCACACAAAATGTGTACACGAGTGCTTATAGCAACATAATTCATAATAGCCCAAAGTGGAAACAACTCTAACGTCCACCAACTGCTGAAAGAATAAACAAAAGAAGGTCTATCCACACGACGGAATGTTATCCTGCCAGAGAAAGACATGAAGTACTGACTCACACTGCCACACGCACGAGCCTCTCACTCAGCACTTCCACTTTCTAAGTGAAAGAAATCAGTCACAGAAGACCACGTATTATATGATTCCGTTCATCTAAACAGTACAGAATGGGGAAATCTATAGAGACAGGAAGTAGATCTGCAGTTTCTGAGAGCTGGATAGCGGAGGATCCAGGGAGGGCTGGAATGGGGCATAGCTAAGGGCTGCGAGGTTTCTTTTTGAGGTGGTGAAAATGTTCTGAAATTGACTGTGGTGATGGTTGCGCATATCCGTGAGTATGCTAAAAACCATTTGAATTATTCACTTTAAATGGATGAGTTGTATGGTACGTGAATTATGTCTCAACTAAGATATTTTTTAAAAAAGGAAACAAAAAGGAAGCTGTGAGTGTGAGAAGAAGCACTCCCTGGCTGCCACAGGTAGAAGTGAATGGCTGGGAGGTGTCGGAAGAATGAGCCCAGACGTGGAGAAGCCATGGTCCCTTCCGATGGGAGTAGGGAGGTCAGGGAGCGAGCGGCCTAGACTCACTCTGCGGGTGTGACAGCATCAGAGCCCGTTCACTCAGTTATTCAACAAATGTTTATTGAGAACCTTCTACGTGCCAAATAATGGTCTAAGAAATTGGGACATAGCCGTGAACGGTTGTTTTGTTAAAAGAAAAAGAGAGCTAGTTAAGGATGCACTCTGCAGCATTGTTGTGCTCCCTGAAACTGGGAACAATCTGACCGTCCGTAGGGAAATGGTTAAATAACCAAGGTAGAATTGTGTGCATCTATGCATTTTTTAAAAATTTTTATTAAAATCTATATCAATGGATCTACTATTTTGTTGAACCATATGAAATTGCCAATTTTGTAAGTCAAAATGGTTAAATATTGGCAATTTCTTATATTGTTATACTAAAAAATACATTGCATGCAGGTTCGTCAGTTATGACAAATGTACCATTCTGGTGGGGATGTTGATAAGGGGGAGTCTGTGCGTGTGTCAGGGCAGGAGTACATGGGGGATCTCTGTACCTGCCACTCAATTTTGTTATGAACCTAAAACTTCTCTAAAAAATAAAGTCTATTAAATTGTAAAAAGACAAATTGCACACTAATGTGTATAATAATATATACATCTATATTTTTACCTGTTCTCCCTAGGATAGGGGAAAAGCACAGAAGGATAAATACCTGGCCGTTAACTATTGCTTACTCTAGGAGGGAGAGGAGCATCCACATGTGTCTGTATGTGTGATGGGGAAAGGATTATTAAATTTTTCTTTATACATCTTTACATTGTTTCATTTGTGACAATAATTATTACTTTCATAATAAATAAGCATCATTGAAAATTATAAATAAGAAAGAATGCCAGGGAGGTGCCTATGGAACTGAGTCCACAACTCAGATTCCTGATCCTTTATCTTCAAGTTTAGTTTCACACATGACACGACGGGCAGACTGCCCAGGCACGAACGCCCACCACGTGCTGAGGAAGTTTCAGAGAAATGGGAGCTAGCTGTGGATCTGGAACTGTCTCCATAGCTGCTCCAAAGGAAACACAATCAAAATAGTTTTTAACACTTACGATAAGACTACTGGACAAAGACTGATCACTCGACGTCGTTAAACCAAGTGCCCTTTGTGTGAGTTTCCAAGACAAAGAAGTCCGGAGGTATTTTATGCACAACATGAAATATGAGATGGGAAATCAGCAAAGATAAGATTTCCATACAATGGTGTGTTAGATGGGTCCCACTTACCTTCTCTAACTCCTAAACCAAATCCCAAACATTTGCTTCAATTTTTTTTTTTTTAATGAATCGCTCTTTATGTACACTCCTCCTGGATGCCCAAGAACGTCGGCAGAATCATCACCTGAGAGGCAGCACAGGTCATGGTTAAGACACAGTCTCTGGGCACAGGATGACTGGTGCAAACCTCAGCTCTGGCCCTCGCTGACGTGGACACTCACTGAACCTGCACGTGTGTCCCGTTTCTCATCTATAAGGTGGGGACCACGATGAAAAGCACCTCTAGGGACTGTTACGGGGATAAAATGTGCTAATTTAGGTAAAGCATTTAAAATCATGCCTGGCATTAAACCATATCCGTTTTTATGCACTGAAAACTTCTCACAGCTTTGGTACATTTTTCAAAAACTGGATATAATGCGCTACTCTCTCTCATTCATTCACACACTTGTACTGATTGCCTCCTGCCCGCCAGGCGTTGGGCGAGGCGTGGAGAATAACAAATGAATGAATAAATCTCACAATCTCTCTGTTGAATGGCCCATTGCACATTTCAAAATGTGAGTATAATAATCTTTTTAATCACTATATTTTTTTCAAAGCCAAAGACAAGCAAAAGTTGTTTTTATTATATAACCAGTGAAAGAATACATACGTCAGGAACAGGACAGCACAAACTGGATCCTAAGGGGAAATGTCACTAATGTGAGTGTGGCCACAGGGCTTGACACCCCCACTCAGCGTTTGTGGTGTGATTATAAATTATTGAGGCTAGATCCACAATCCGGAACAGGAATTCGATCCTGTTACCTTATGAGTTTGGCGAGTTGCATCAAGGTTTGCTCAAGTTTAGAGCACTGTGTCCACGGGTAACTGTGCAAATACACACTGGCTCACATGCACAGGCCTGAGAAAAAGCGGAGCCGATCTAGCAAGAACCAGAAAAGAGGTCTAACAAAAAACTGCTGAGCAATGTGCCCCTCTTTCTACATCTTCTCCCGCTGGGCTTCATGAGACAGAGGAGAACACTTCAGTGCATATGGTTTGTGATTTCTAAGGCTTTGGAAAGGTAAACAAAGCAAGAGATGACCGTGGAAATGCCCACTGACCACTGGAAACATGTCATCAGTAGCATTTTTGTGGCTCGATGATTTCTCCAAACCAGTGAGGGCAAACATGTTAGCTTTTGAAGCGTCTCTGGTTTCGGTGACACTTGGCAGCACTGCAGCAGGCCCCAGGCAGTCAAACGCGCCGTGTAGCCTGAGGGCACTGGCCGTCAGCCCATCCATCCATCAGTTCATTCTGCAGTTAGATCCCGGGCTGTGCGCCTGACGGTATGCAAAAAACTGGGATTACAGAGATTTAAGAAAAAATTCAGCACAAAAAAACAGGTACAAACCTCCAAAGCTTATAAAGTTTCAGTCAGAAAAGAATCAACGTTTCTAGCAAAACAAATATACAATTTGGTGTTGCTTTTATGTGGGCAACCAGCAGCCTAATATGTCATTATGTCAATTGCCCACGGTGCAAGTGCTAGTTTCTCGGGAGCTGGTGCACAGCGGAAGGCTCGGGAAGCTAGTAGGGAAGAAAGCCATCTTTCCCAGCATTGCTCCTGAAGGAAGACTAGTCCACATTAGGCTTAGAAACCTCATTCTGATTCAGGAGAGAGACAATACCTACCCGGAAACACTGCCGTAACAATATGCAACTTTCTATTTTCCACAACGCAAAGCTCAGATTTCAGTAACACAGTCCCAGCAGACCCCGCTCTCGGCTGTTCTTTATCTGCTCTCTGGGGATTGCCCCCATGAATAAACCTCTTCCTCTGAAGACATTCTTGCATCCTAGGCTTCCCTTGGGGCCTCAGCATCATATTGTCACAGGACAACTATAAAATCTTTATAGCGGCAGGAATCGACTGACCAGTGGGTAAACCACACATGCAGTAAAAATTCCGCGTGTCAGAATTCAGAAGCCAGGGCAGCGGGGTCACGCTCGCTGCTTGGCTGCTGGTGTCGAGTTTCTTAAGTCAGAGAATCCTTTCATTAGTGCATTCCCACCTGTTCACTCACCTCCCTCAAAAAAAGACTAATACATAAACAACCAAGAAATTAAATAGAGGCAGCCAATTTAAAAAACATTCACTCAAAATACATAAATTAAAACAACAGAGAAACCATGTTTGTTTGGGGACTTAAAGGATCCAGATATAAACCTTGAGCTGCCCAGGAAAGATGAAATTGAGGGATTTGAGACATGGAAGGAAAAGTAATCCATCATGGTTACAAGACTTTGTTGGGGGCGGGGGCAGGTCACCTTTTCAATGCAGAATAATTCCATCTTCACAGATGCATTGTGAAAACAACTGATAAGGCACAAAATGGCCCAGATCTGTCATTTACAAAGAGGAGTTCTCTGCGGCTTATCTAGTCTCTCACCTGATCCAGGCTCACAGTTTCTAGACCCAGCTGGGTGTTACCGCAGCCTCTGGGTATTAATCAAGAACTCCCCCCCCCCCCCACCACAAGTCCCGCCTCACAAGCTGGCTGCGATGGAAGATGCAGGAGGAGGAGAAGACATTGTTCCTCTGCCAAGATTTCCACCAATTGTGACCCTAAAATAAGGAAGCCCTCAGTCTTGATGCTCTCCCTTCCATCTTAGAGAGTGCTGACAGGGTGTTCCCCAAGCCCTTGAACACAAGAATCCATTTTCTAGAACTCCTTACTGAACAATCTCTGATCCCTGATGGAAGGGAAGAGGCATTCCCCAGCCTGCTGCTCTGAGAGCCCCCAAGCAGGAGGTCCAGGTCTGTTCAGAAATCCCAGTCTGTCTAACGGAACACTGTGGCAGCCCTGCCCCCCACCCTCTCATCCACGACGCCTAGGGGCATGGAAGGAGGAGAGCTGTCAGTGGTTTCCTCTTCCCAGGCCCCCATGTAGGGTACCCCACCTATTTATGGTCTGTGGTCAGCTCCACAGAGATGACAAGTGCTGTTAGTGGCTTTTTGCCTCTTTTTCATGAAGGTTGGGAGCAAGTACTTCCAAAGGAATATAACACTCTTAGAAAGAAGAGGCACACACTTGAGACCCCTGCCTAACCCCTGAACTCTGCTTCTGCTCCAAATGTGCCCTTGTAGGGAGCTCCACGGCTACGGTAAGGCAAGTGGTGCAGGGTGACCAGGCCTGCATCACAGAGCGCCTGACCTGATCCGTTCATTAAACAAACACTTGTTACGCATCTGCCACATCCTGGCCTTCCCAAGGCTCAATATTCTCACCAAATCTCTTAAGAACCTGATTCTCACTATGAAGTGACAACAGGGACAAGGGTGACACAGAGCTGTGCAAGTTGTGTACTGTACAAGAACATCCAACACAAGAGGTGAGTAGGAACCGAAATCCAGCCCACAATCCTCTTGCCAAGCCAGGCACTCATGGGGCTACCCCTTCCCTAAGGTACCAAAAAGCATTTTCTAGTCAAGCAGAGGCCCTATGCAGGCCGTATGACATATGGTCAGATGTCAACAGACTGTCGCACCCATTGCCAGCTCTGTCCCTGACAGATGAGGTAAGAATGGATGCATCTCTTAATTTGCTATTGCCTCAGTCTCCCCTTCTGTAAAATGGGGACCATAAGGCTTCTCCAAGGTTTATAACTTGAGATAGTCATTGTAAGGAACAGGGTGAGCTCACTAGAATGATGGCCCTCAAAGACCGCACTGTTTATATTAAATATCAAACTTTATTTTTCACCTTGTCCCAAGAGAGTGCTACTTACCAGCTATGGATCAGCCTATTATCAGAGAGGAAAAGAAACCCATCTTGTAGCCCTTGCCAAGGAAAATTAGTGTGAGCTCTTATTTCTCTAACCATGCAACCGTCCCGAGAAAGGCCAGGCTGGGCACTAGTGGCACAACTCGAGGCCTATGCAGGGACCAACAGAAACTTCACCTCAGTTCTTCATCAACTGCTCTCAAGTTTCATATGGAAACAAAGGTCATAAGTAAAGCTACTGACCAATTTGGCAAAGAGATAGAGAAGAAGGGACTTTCTTTCCTCGAGGGCAGACAATACACCTTTCTCATCCTGTATTTCAGGGCCTGAGTTGAATAGTGGCGGCTCAACTGATATGTGTTGACGTTTGTGCTGAGCAGCCCAAGTGCCTGGTCCTCCCCTTCAGGGCAGGGACGCGGACCCAGCCATAGGGTTAGGAGGCTGCTGAGTAAGTCAGACACAATCATCCCAATGTGGTCAAACCTGCAGAAAAGGGACTTCGAGACCCAGGTTTAGAAACTTTCTGTCTCTAACCTAATCTCACATGTTCCTCTCTTTCCAGCATTAGTGGAGTCAGAAATCATGGCCATGAAGTAATCACTCTGATTCTACTTTCCAGACTAAAAGATTGACATTTTAAGAAGTTCTAATTTAACTATCTTAAAATGCTGCTTCTAACTTATAGATGAATTTCTTTGTTATTTATTTATTTATTTTTATTTTTTTTGTTGAGGAAGATCTGTCCTTAAGCTAACATCTGTGCCAGTCTTCCTCTATTTTATACATGGGTCACCACCACAGCATGGCTGATGAGTGGTGTACATCTGTGGCCAGGATCCAAACCCACAAGCCTGGGCCACGGAAGTGGAATGCACCAAACTTAACTACTACACCACGGGGCCAGCCCCATGAATTCATCTTTCTAGGTACAAATGTAAACGAACTAATGTTAGTGTCATTAGGTCATTCTGTGACCTCTTCTCTAAGTGCAGGGCTTCTGATTTTCTTTTTGCCCAATTCATCATTCAGTCATAGACCGTATTCTCAGCCTTGAAAGCCAATAGATGGCTTGCTGATTATCTAACGTTAATAAAACCTCAAGGCTGCAGTAGAGAGAAAGCACGTGCTGCAGTCTCCAGCTGGAGGCCCCATTTCTGGTGGATTGCAGACCCTCATGGAGTGAAATCCAACTGTAAGTTGTTTTCTCTTTCCTCCTGGGAGTTGAGGAAGGGATTTGCAGAGGGAGATTCTCTCGAACAACAGTCACCAGGCTTTCAATGTGTTTACTCTGGTTTCAGTCGCATTGATTCCTCCAGCTCAGCCATTCAATAATACTTGGCCACTTAGCGGCGTCACTCCTCTCGCCAGCACCCGGCCGCTTAAGAATGTATTTACTGCCACCTTGTGGAACAGAAACAAACTTACTTATAAAAGGTCTGTTCTTTCAATTATTTTTGTCACACTTGAAATTTTTTACTTATTTTTGATCACTTTTGCTTCTCTGGGAAGGAGCCTCCGTGCGGATCTTGTTATAGGAGCATGTTGCACCTGGCAGGGGGAAAAATCTTGCTTTCTTCATGCATCATCATCCTCGGTCACCTGGAGCTACAACAGAGAGAAAGCAAAAACTTCCATTTCCTGGAAAGCTCCTAAACCTCACCAACAGTGCCAGGAATCGAACCATAATCCCAGATAATTACATTTACAAGAAAGGGCCTGCCCATAATCTCTCCAAAAAATAATGTTATTCACATATGTTTTGCATAGAAATCCACATACGTGGGCTTAGCCATATTTAGATTCTGGTCTTAGACTAGAAAATTAGCCTGACCTAACGAAAGTGTTTAAAATTGCCTGCGCTACAATACATCACATCACTTGCTTTCAGCGCAGTGCGTGGTCTGGTTTATTTTCCATTACATTTTCCTGTTGCAGAGACATTTCTATAGCTGTATATATCTCTGTAGCTGGCTGTAAGGGAAGGGCTTAGAAGTAAGACTATACCCATGTTTGGATAAACATATCTATCTGTTTTACCTCAGAGTGAACTATCTCATCATGGGAAAGTTTAAGTCTGCTAAATATACACCAAAAATTTTAAAGGGTTTAAAAGGTCTCTGTTCAAAAAAAAAAAATGCATAACTTTTTCTCTTGGAAGAAGCTAGTTCTGTATAATTCTTCTCAGCAGCCATTATTCCTAGTACCAGAATGGATGACTCATGTCCCCGCAGCTTTGGCCTGAAGCACCACGATGGGTACTGAAACTGCACAATAATCAAATCTGAACAGACAAAATGAAGGAAGCGGCTAGAACCATCTTGCGGGAAAGCGCCTTCTTTCATGAAACTACTTTTTTTTACTGGAGGAGAGATTGCCTCTGTCCTGGGCTGTGATTTCCACAGCACAATCCCCTTTAGCCAGCCAAAGAGATGGAGTGGAAAGTTCAGGAGAGGAGGGCGGAGAGAATGTGAGGCTCTCTCAGGAATGCTCAGGAATCCAGTAACACTAATGTACGAATATTTGGGAGAAAAGCAAGTGTGACAGAAGGCAGAACCCAGAAAGGGAGCCAAGCCGAACGCTTTTTCCCAGTGTTGGTCAGGAATCCTGCAAGTTCCAGTCTCGGGTTTTCAGACTATTGTCAACACTGGAAGGGTTCATAATGGGTCAAAAGTCCAGGGAGTGGAAGAAGTAATGCAAGGAAAATAAAGTTGAAGAAAATAGCAGACTGAAAAGCAAAATGCATCTTGATACTATGTGATAAGCACTGTTTTTTAGTCTCTGAGTCCTCAAGAAGAGAAATAAAAGAGAATCCAAATGGAAGTAAAAACTCCATGAGCTCTTTCTGAGGAAAGGAAGTGAAAGCAGTCACCAAATATTTATTCAGAATGTGTGAGGACCATTGGTGCTGTTCACCAACGTGGTCAGCTCTCCCAGCTCAGCGGAGAGTCATACTTCTTGGCTCCAGGGATGTTGGGTGGGGCCATGTAACTAGTTTGGGTCAATGAGTTGAGAAGAGAAATGACATGTGTCACCTCCAGGACAGAACGCTGAATTGTTGATGCAAGACTCAGAGTTCTCTGTTCCCTGTGGCACAGTGACCTGCAGTTCAAGATGGCGGCTGCTTAGCCGTCCTGGGCCTCTGAGAGAGTGCCACGAGCACAGCCCGTTGACCCATCTGCACTGAACACGCAATGGAGGAGAGAAACAAATCTTTATGGTTTAGGCCACTAACATTTCGGAGATGTCCATTACTGCAGCATGACAAAGGCAATCCTAACTGATACACATTTGCAGTAGGCGGGCAGCAGGCCTGTCTCTCTGAAGTAGAGAGTGTGTGACATGGTCTTCACATTGAGGCAATGAGTGCCTAAAGCTTGCAGTGGAAAGGGAGGGAGGGCCTTGGCTAATGTGAGAAAATCTTAACATTTAAAAGCAATTTTCTGCCTTCCCAAAGGGAGAGTGAATTCACTTTCCAAGCAATTGTTACCTTATTTTAGGAAAAATGCTAAAATGTGCCCTTTGGTTACATTAATGCAAATCAAGAATACTCTCAACGGTTGTTAGGGGAGAAAAAACCCAACTCTAATTTAATTCAGCTCTTTGAGGAGAAGTTAAGCCTTGCTTTGGAAATGACAGTTGTTACACAGAGTTGAGTCAGAGTTGTGACTCAGAGCCTCTCTTGCTTTCCTGAGGGAGAGAAACTTAATTCTCTCTGTTGGTCTTGCTCACACACATCCTAGGTATGCCAACTGCTGTCCGCTGCGGGCAGCCCACAAAGACCCCGAGGAGAGCCTGGGCCCCTGGACTGGGAGCAGAACCACTTCTAAGAGCTACACAAGTCCTTTCTCTGTTGTTCTTCACATCAGTTATTCCTGGGCCTATTGAAGGACCTATCAGAAGCGGCAGCCTGGCCTCTGTGTGGAGGGGAGTACAGGGAACAGGAAACTCCCCACTTGAGATGCAGTGGTCAGGAGGACAGCAGCGCTGCCCCTTCAGGTCAGAGCAGCCTCAGCCAGAGGAAGGAGGAAGCCCCACTGCCCTGCAGCCAACAATGGCCATCGCAAGAGACACGGGGTGGCGTGCCAAGAAGACCAGAACAAAGGAGGATGAGGAATCTGATCGGACCATGTGTTCATACTGGTGATGACGATGATAGCAGCTAACGTCACATAGTGCCTACCATGGGCCAGTTACCGTTCTAAGCCAATACACACACACACAGAGTCACAGCAGCAACCTGGAAGACCCTCAAAAAGGAGTTGGGAACACTTTGGGAGTGGAGCAGAGTTATACTTCTATAACCTGGCAGGGAGGGACTCGGGGTGAGTGGGGTTAACAAACACATTTTTTAAATATCTGGACTTACCATATGCAATTGACTAGTTGGGTACTTCTTCCATAAAACAAGTAGCTAACACTTACGAGGCACCTACTGTGTGTCAGGCACAATCGTTCATTCAATAAATACACTTAATCCCCAGCTGGGTGGCATGCCCTGTGAGGAGCACCGAAGACATCAGTGGACACGGCTGGTAAAGTTTCCGTCCTGATGGGTACAGGAAATAAGACAGCTAGTTAGTTAGTGTATTTTTACGAATTGTGAAATATGCTACAAGGAGAACAAACACCCCCGTGGTAGAGAAGGACAGGGTTGCTGAGGGCAGCGTGCCTCAGCAGCGCCCCTGAGCCCGTGACGCCAGCTGAGCCCGAGAGACAGAGGAGCCTGCAGACAGGGACGGCTCTGGGCGCAGAATCTCTTCCCGCAGGACAGCTCTTAGCACACAGAGGCATGAAGGCCCGGGGCCGGGGCTTAGTGAGGGAGCCCAGCGAGGGTGAGTTTGAATTTTATTTTAGCAACAATGGGAAGCCCTTGAAGAGATTTAAATGGGAAAGTAAAATGGTCTCACTTACGTTTTTAAAAGATGATTACAGCTGCTGAAGTGAACTCACGTTTCCTGAGCTTTCGCCTTGAGCCTGACTGTCCCAGGCACTTTGGATTGTCTCCTTTAATCCTCACAGCAGTCCCGGGAAGTAAGGCATCGTCCCATTTCCAAAGGATGACTCGGCTGCCTGAGCGGCCGCAGCCAGCTGAGCACCTGCACAGTGCGGATCTCACGCAGTGTGCACTTCAGGCATGAGGTCTTGCCACCAGAGAGAGTTTAGGGCTGTGCTCTTAACCAAGGAGAAACTGCCAAAGCCCTAAGGGGCCCCAAAGGCAATGCAAGCACAGGGCCACCCCAGGTGCACCAACTATCATCTGCAGGCCAAATGGATACAACGCACGCTGGTTTTTCAATGCTTATGACAGACAAAACCACACGTTCATAAAAATATCACTGAATTTACTATGTCTTTGTGCCACTTTGCATCTTCGCAAGCAACAGATATTGAAAGTATAAGCCCCAAGCGCATGAGGTCCATTAAACTGTCTGCCTTTCCAAGGGGCCCTTGCTCTACAAGCACGGAAAAACCACCGAGCAACAGTTTCCCACCTCATTTCTGAGAGGGCGGGAACTCACAGGGCAGTCAGTGTGCCGACAAGATGGGGGTGAAAACTCCACAAAGCCACCACTCCTGCCTCAACAAGCCGTACAGTTCTGCTACCAGCATGAAGACAAGACACCCTATCTTTGAATTACCTGTCCTCACACTGCTTAATGTTGACATGCACATACGAGCACAGTCCTACACACAGGTGCATCTGAAAGGCCAATCGAGGTGATCAGACATGAGCCAAACTTGAGAGACCATGAGCAAGGTCACCCATAGACAGACTTGCCCATGATAGGCCCATTTGATATTAAGGTACGCTTGAGTCTAATTCTTTTATTTCATGGAATTCAACACCAAAAGCAAGCCTTTCAGTCCTAGCTCCACCCACCCACATGGAAGCGAATGAAAGCAAGACGCTGCGTGGATGTGTTTAGAGCTTGGCACCGGCAAATTTATGTCCTATTGTCCCAACCCAGTTGTAAAATATACCTTCTACTTGACCCAGAGCGTCATGATATCTCTAGCTAAAACTGCCAACAAAAGGAAGGTTTAAGGATTTCAGATCTAACCAAGCAATAGCTTGTTGGTTTTCTTTATTTACTGCTTGCTGTGTTGAGCGCCTCCTTATAAGAGGTGCTACAATAAATGCTTTACCGTCATTGTCTTTATTATACGCAACAGCCCCATCAAGCATGAGATGTTATTGTCTCTATTTCATGGACAAGGAAAATGAAGCCTAGAGTGGTTAAGTAAACTGCCAGGGTAGCTAGTTGGCATCTTAGCTGAGATTCAGGGACAGGTCCGTCTATTTTCAAAGCCTGGGTACATATTTAATCACTCCACTCTACCTGTCTACCTCCCAGAAACCACAGCCATCTGATGTAGGGCATCATGGAACACTCCTTGATCTTTTATAAATAGTTCTCATTGGGAAATTGTGACTATTAGCGTCACCTTCAGATAAAGGAATGTCAGGGAAGTCAGAATCATAAAATCATAGACCTTCAAGGGGCTGAGAGCTAAGCAATGATGTGGTGGACACCACTGTGTACCAACAAGAGGTAGACAGGTCAGTGGTGACAAATCAGCGCAGCCATCTCAACAGCCAACCAAACTATAGACACTAGGTGAGTGTTGTCTTCCAGAGAGAACATAGACTTTAAGGTGTGAATTCTAGGGTGTTTATTTATTATTTTTTAAAGATTTTATTTTTCCCTTTTTCTCCCCAAAGCCCCCAGTACATAGTTGTATATTCTTAGCTGTGGGTCCTTCTAGTTGTGGCATGTGGGACGCTGCCTCAGCGTGGTTTGATGAGCAGTACCATGTCCGTGCCCAGGATTCAAACCAACGAAACACTGGGCCGCCTGCAGCGGAGCGCGTGGACTTAACCTCTCGGCCACAGGGCCTGCCCCTCTAGGGTGTTTATTTTTAAAACCAACCACTTTGATAAATCACCACACTTTGCATATGCTCTATAATCCAAACACCAGTTAAGGACAATATTACATTATTAATTGCATTATTACCAGGATAAAAACTCTTTATTTGAAAATTTTTTCCTGTGTTCTGTTTATGTATTTTTTCAACAAATTGAGCATTGTCTTTTAATATTGACTCATATATTTATACAGTCATGCACCCATAACAACCTTTCAGTCAACAACGGGCCACATATACGACAGTGGTCCCATAAGAGTAGCACCCTACAGCTTGGTATATAGTAGGTCATACCATCTAGGTTTGTGTAAGGACACTCTATGACGTTTGCACAATGACAAAATCACCTAATGATGCATTTCTCAGAACGTCTCCCCATTGTTAAGTGACGCATGACCATGTATATTTATTTCATGGATATTTTATTTGGTAGATTTTTAAAATATTTTTACCGGTCCAGTCAATATAAAATTCACCAGTCATTTCTCTGCATTTATCTCAAAGGGTGCTAGACATCCTTTAAGGATGCCACCACACGCTTGTGGTCATTCACGTGATAAGACGTCTGGTGTTTGTTCACGGCGACGCTTGATGCCGCCACAGCGGCACTGGGCTCGCCAGCTCCTCAGTGGCAGGCATTAAGTTAGTTGGTAGATTTCAGTTTTAAATGAAGACTGATATTTTCTCCTTTTTAAAGAATAGTTATTTGAATTAATCAATCATGTATATTATTCTTACCCAAGTAATTTTAAAAAACAGAATTCACCGAACATTTGTGTCAAATCTGATAATCATTGTTTCATGAAGTCCCCACAGAGTAGTAAAAAATTACTCAGTATATGAACAAATAATTAAATCCAAATTCTTAGTTTTTACGTGTTCAGCATATTTATCTAGGAACAAATAATACAATACTAAACGTGTCCTCAGGCTTCAATAGATATCTTGATTTCATGGAATAGGCATAATAGGAACAAACGCACACCTACGTGAATATGTGTCAAGTTTTTTGCTTTCTCAAATTCTGCCTTGAAACTTTCTACATTTAAGACATTTGTTAAAATATGTTATTTTTCTCTTTTCTTATAAACTGTATTCAGACATAACAAGTATAAAGAAAGCTGCATAAACCGTAAGTGTAGCACCTCAATCAATTTTTATAAAATGAAGACACTCATGTAACTAGCACCCAGATCATGAAACAGAACATGACCAGCACCCCAGATGCCCCTCCAGCCCCCTCTGAGTCACAGCCTTCCAAGAGTGACCAGGAGCCTGGCCTAAACCCACGATTTAGTTTGGCTCTTTTTAAATCGTGTGAATGAGATGATACAGTACGTACTCTGTGACCATTTCCTTCCTGCAATACTATGTTTCTGAAATTCACCCCTGTTGCATATAGTTGTCATTTGTTTATCCTCATTGCTGTGTAGCGTGCCACTGTAGGAACACACTACGATTTATTTCTCCGCTACACTGCTACGTGGGACATGGGTACACTAACATATTATGTTATCCTTGCCAACACTTAGCTTTGTAAGTAGAAGAGCCTACTTTATTTAAAAAAAACAAAAACAAATCACTTGCTACCCTTGTACAAGTTACATCTGCAAAATAAAAGTGAAGATTTAACAGTTATTCAGTTCATCTGAATATCACAGACGGGGAAACTGGTTTATTCAGAAGCATCTCCTCCTCTAGGAAAGAAAAGTTCATTTTATGTATTGAAGTATGTCTATCAGCTGTCTACATTTACTAAATTAGCTGGAACATGGGCAAGTCTTCACTTTATTTTGATGTATAAACAGCCTCAATTGTGTTAACAGTTTGCTCACAAACACAGAAGTTGTAGGTGTAACAGTGTTTGGTATTTCTATGAAGTCCTTCTATCCTTCAAAACATATGACAAATTACAAAATTAATTAAGCTCTGCAACAGTCCCCACCCCAGCGCAGGGAAGAAGGAAATTACTTACTTTAAAGCACAGAATCCCAAAGTCAAGATATGAACCAACTGGTCACAGAGCAAACTTCAGACCTAACCCCAATGATCTTGGCTCCGTGTTCCAAAGACCAAGCTTACATCAAAGGGAAAGGATACTCCACCTAACAAAAACCATTGCCATCCTTCCTTCCATCCAACGGTGGGAAGGAGAGTTGGGGGTCAGGGAATGCAGAACTTTCAACAAAGTGCTTATCTTTATGCTTAGATATAAGCCTCATAGGCAAGGTTTCAACCTCAGTAAAGCTCTAATTTGCTTTTTTATTCTAAAAATGGGTACTCATCAAGAATACAAAGGTCAGCCTAGTGACAGCCACAGAGAGCCAGAAAAATACAGATTCATGAAAATCTAATGGGGTCCAGAGGAAATTCTGAGGTTAAATTCCAAATGATCATTTGGAGGATATTCTGAATTAGCACTATTCTGCTGTTAGCTTCCAGTGTGATTATCGAACGAGTACTGAAAATTACTGAACTAGTGCCATGAAGCTGGTCTAAATTCCTCTCTTGACTTCTCTAGCCACAAAAATCTTGGCATGGGGAAACATTGGTCCCAAAATGAATATTGTTCAGTCCAGAACCTAAACGTAAGTGAGACTCTGAGGTTCTGGTGGGAACAGCTGGAATATTTCTGGGGAAAGCATTTCACTCATTCCATATTTGTCTTCAAATATCAATCAATGATTTACGAAATTTTTCTTGACAATTAATATTTAAAGAAATAGAAAGTACATATTTTCCAGAGCAATTTTGCCCCTGAATTATTCCCTTAGTTCCTCCAGAAATGTCTCCACCAAATTGCTTATACTAAGTGTCTTTGTCCCTTTTTCTGCACTTTTCTACTGAATGAAGCAAAATGGTGATTTAAGTGTAAAAATGTCATTATATGTACGGTTTGTGACTATGTACTGAAAACAAAAGCAGGAGATCTGGAAGAAAATCTGCTAGAGGTGAAAAAGGTAAAATTTAGTTCTCAAATGCAAAAAGTTGTACAAAATACATTACTTAAATTGCGTGAGCTGAAGACATGCTATTGACAGCAGAATTCCTTAATGGGTAAGGAAAAAAAGTTGGCAGAGGCACCAAATTAAAGAGGGAGAGATTTTTAAATGATACACATATAATCAATACACGATAATCAACTGTGATCCAGTACAAAGAAAAACAAACTTATCTTATTGAGTAGAGAGTTGTTTAGCTGAAAAGGGAATTTTTAAGTGGCGAATTCATGATGTGCCTTCAAGTCTGTGAAAGATTTGAAAGGTTCCTATTTACCCCACAAACCTGGTCATCCTCCCATGAGCCCCCTCACCTGCCATCTTTCTCATCTCAGTAAATGACCCACCCATTTCCTCATGTCACAAACATAGGAGTCATTGTTAATTCTCTCTTTTCCTCATTCCTCTCCTTATTCAATCCATCACCATCCATTGTCTCTTCTATCTCCAAATTATATGGTAAATTCATGGACTCCTCCCCATGCTGACCGACAGCACCCCCTGTTGAGGCCCCCATGGGTGGCAGCAGGGCAGCAGCCTCCTCGATGCTCTCCTGTCCCCTCCTGCCCATCAATGGCCCATTCTCCATGCAGCACTCAGGGGACTTTTAAACTCTTCTTATTAGATCACATCACTTCCTGATTTTTTTTTAATTAAAAAAATGAGAAAACACCCTTCAATCAAACTTCTTAGCGTAGCCCACAAGGAGCTGCAACTAGCATCACCTTGGCACATAGGAAATGCTCAACTGTATTTACTACATACATACAACACAATACATACAATAAAGAAGGATTTTTAAGGGAGACTCCCAAGCAAAGAAGTAGCCCCAGGACAGTGATAGCAAAGGAGGGGCAGAGAGGCAGGAAAGCCGATCTATAAGGGTTTATGCTCTAAGCAGGTCAGGGCTCCACACAGGCAGTTCTTTGCTTGGTCTTTGTGGTCATCCTCCAAAGAGGCCCCTGAAGCTCTTCCGTCTTCGGACGATGCATCTGCTTGCTCTCTCACCCTGCTTCCCATCCTCCACACTCTGGTTCCATCACTTCAAGGCAGCCACCGAGGAAGCCAGAGTCTCCTGTGGGTCTCATCAGCCAGTTCCCCGGGTACAGGCATCTCTCTCTGCCAGGTGGCATCGTGCACAGGGCCTCCTTGGTTGTTGGGATGGTGACTACTGGGCCATGCCCGGCTCTCAGACACTGGTGATGGCACAAGCCTTCATGCGGCTGCCAGTGGCTTAGGTAGGACCAACCGGGTCCCAAGAACAACAAAAACTGGGCCCAGAAAAATTGTAAAGAAGAGTTGTAGAAGAACAGGCTAAAAAAGAAAAGAATCCAGAGAGTATGGAGAAGATTCCCTAAGCCACACCTTCACTAATTCTCATTGAGGCAAAATTAGACAATAAACTCGGAACCGCGTCATCTATTATTTGCCATCTGTTGTTTAATAATACGCTTCCCATTCCTCACTGGGTGTTCAGTTATTCTCACTTATTCCTTAGCTTGCCATTTGATTACTGAGTTAAAGAATCCCTCCAAGTATGACTCTACAAGTAGGTGTCTGAATCGGGAAACACCATTTGAGTTCAATTTTGGTGAGAATCAGGTCAACGGCAACCTTCACAAAATGATGCCTTGACGAGGTTTATTCCCGTTGGAGTATGCTACGCATTTTCAGTGCCATCCACGCAGCAGAAGCTTAACATATAGACGTTAGGACTAACAAACATAATTTGTGCGGTATGGAAGTGTGTGACAATTCTATGATTTATTTGTTAGGGGAAGGCCTATTTCAGTTAAGGAAACAATAGTTAATCAATAGCAGATCGTTAGAACTAATGCACAACTACGAAACTCAAGACAGAGACTGCAGAAATGACTGACCGATGATCCCTAGTGCTAATTTGAAAGAGTGTTTTCAATTCTTGGACTCTCTCACACAGCCTACATAAGAATAACAACAACAAGTAAACAAATTCAAAGGCAATACTAATAAATTATGACATGGCCAGATATATTTTAAGTGTTGTTAGAGAAAAAGGACAATCTAAATAATTTATTTAAAATCGAAAGTTGCAACTTGAGAAAACAGTCTAAATACTCCATTGAAATAGCAGGAATCATAGGGTGTAATCAGAAAGGGACCTCATTTTTATTTCCTACTGCCCTCTTAATGTGTTGTAGGGCTATTTCCACCCATGACCCTAGATGCAAAATTGACCAGCCCCTTTATTTGTCTGGTCCCTTTTATATAATATGAACAGTGTGCATTTTGAGTCACATGGCATAGTCCCAGTTTCAGACTTAAAATGCCCAGCATCATGTAATAAGTAGAGCTTTCATCTTGTTTTAAATTTTAAAGCATATTTCACAGCCTCCAAATCTGGCCGCTAGACAGGAAGCCCACAGTTGGAGGAGAAAGAGACGGAGTGGGCACATTCTCTTTCCCCATCTGGATCCCTCTTCCCCCATCTGTTAGCCGTGATTCCTGGCCCCTCCAGGCCTGGGGTAGGGGAGGAGAAGAGAAAAGGAGGCAGAAGTTCTTCCTTGACTGCTACTGGCCTAGAATACAGCTGTGGGACCTCAGGACTTGACGGTTGTTCAAAGCTGACATTGATTCTTTGGAATGCTTTTGTGGATTTTTCAGACATGCTTTCCCCCTCTTGCTAGGTATTGCATATTTGCAGTCCTTCCACCTGGGCAAATGACTCTCTAGTCCAACTGGTTGGTGGAGCGTTTTCCTGCAGCTAATAGACTTCCAGTGGCGCTCCTCTAGCGTCTTTCTGTTGAGAGAGCTTTGGCCCTCTTGGGTAGGAATTAAGACAGCCTTTCGCTAGTGAGAAAGTCTGGTCCATAGGGAACACTTGTGTGTCCTTTGCTCTTGCAAACTCTGGAGTGCAGGCTGATCCCAAGGAAGCAGGAAGCTCTCCTGTGGTCCACCATTACAGCAGCAGGTTGGTCGGTCACTCATCCTGTAGATTTCTAAATTTGAGGCCAACACCAGTTCACTCTATCTACTGAACTGCAGGGGTTGCATATTAAGCTCTCCAAATTGTCCCATTAAAGTCAGTTTCCCTGGGCTTTAGACAAGAGGTACCCACAGCTCTCCCCCAAGGTTGGGGAGGACTTGCAGCATGTGGATAGATGGCTCCAAAAATCCTTGCCTCTAATCTCCAAAGTCTGACTGTTATAACCTTGATGTGGGTGGGAAGGAAACAGGAGTAATGAGACTGGGTTTGTCTATATTCTTTAAAGATCCTGCAACCTGGTCTCCATCCTCACTTTGGAATGATTGATATACTATATACTCTATACTATACACCATATACTATATACTATATATATGTATATATATATACATACATATTACATAGGGTGGGCTTTTACCAGGATTTCTGCTTTAAGGACCTATTGCACTAATTTCTTTGAAACATCCACTACCAAGGCTGATTTGACTCTCCAGGTGAATCAGCTGCTGAATATGTCTGGGGGGAAACATACACAACAACATAACAGAAAAGATTCTATAGGCCATCAAAATGTCCCCATATGTCTTCTTGAGGCACAAGGAGACACTAGATTAACTTTTTAGGCCACTCTCAATCTGAAGTGCTATCATAACCAGGCTATTCCATCAAACACAGCTGGGAGAGCCAGAGGCCTTTCTGTAACTCAGCCCCAGGTCTACCCCAAGCCCCCCACAACTCCGCTCTTCACTGCTCTTCTCCCCTAGCACTGAGAGGCTTCCCAGTATCTTTCCCACCCCTCTCTTTGCTGACTCTGAAGACAAGTTCACAGGCTCTAAGATCAGGCTCCTAACTCCTTGGGAAAACAGAAGGATGACATCAGCAACAACCACAAAATCTGGAGGAAGACAAATGTTCTTACAGCCCTGGCACCCTCCTGAGGAGATAAATGAAAGTTCTGGTGTATTTGAGCCCTGGCTCCTATTCTTGAGGGTAAGACTCTGAACCTTTGGTGGCCATATAATTTATCATCCGTACTGAGGCAGTTTGGGACATAAAAAGAGGTGCTAATGATCATTATGCTGGGATAGAGATAAACGCCTTCTCGTCCTTCTCTCCTGCGTCTGACAAAGTCTGTGTGGACAGGTCGCCTCCCCGCGGGGCTGTACACAGGCCTGAAGGCGTCTGCATGCTTGTCTTGGCCAGCCAGTTTGGTTCTTTGGTTTCCACTGGGGTTTTGCCCTGCGCTGAGACTGGTCACTTAGAGCATCTCTTCATAGGTCAGGTCTTTCCCTAGAGAAAATCTTTGCCCAGTTTCTAAATCTCTCATGGGTTAGAATTAAAATAGTATAGAGTAAACAGTGAAACTTCTCAGTGTTTTTAAGTTATCTTACAGAGCCCAAAAACATCCTAATATTCATCACAAATGTACATTCTGCCCATATGGAAACCCTCTACCCAGTGAAAAATGGAAAAAAATACAAAGTCAAGCCCTTAATGAAGCATCTTTATCAGTTCAAAGTACAAGTGCAAATGGTTTAGCCAGCTGCATCATTCATTGCCAAACCCAGGACAAAAACTCACGTCTGAGAATTTCAACAGGAATATCCTCATTTGCTTTTTACCACGTGATTACAGGATTCCTGCATCTTTGGAAAATACCGGCTCTTCTTAAGTGATCTTTTTCTCTTAATGTAAAGAATTAGCACTGTTTTAAATCTTCTACTTTTGACCATTATGATCTTTATTAAAGGGTTTAAGTCTAAGCTATTAACTCTGGCCGCAGAACATCAGTCTGAAAGATAGGAAGGAGAAATATGCTTTATATCTGAGCATATCTCAACTAGATAAGAACAAAACGTCCCAAGTGTAATACCCACCATAGTTAGCCAGTTTATTTCCTAAGCCTTACTACACCTTGAACAATAATCACCTCAAAAAAAAACGCTGTTGCTATGTTTCTCTTTGTTATTTTCTTAAAAAGAAATATTATATGGATCATCTATTCCAGATGACCTCTAACATCAAGTTACTTTTTCTTTATGCAATGTGTGAATACCATCCAGATTTCCAATGACCTTATTAACCATATTAAATTAGAGAGTTTTGACTGAAGGGCTTGAATACTAAATGATTTGTATCAATATCATTAAGCCATTGGCTTGATGTTAAGAAACTCACTTTCTGAACTATGACCCTGGAATTGTGCGAATATTTCACGTACATACAGCTCATTGAACAAGCTGATTAAACAGATCAGCCTAACCTCCATTCCATATTAAAGTGGAAAAAGGCTGCCCAAAGAATAAAAATTCATTTCCTTACTTATTATTATCTTCCTCAGCCTTTCTCCTTAAATTCTGCACACACCTTCCTGTAACGTTTGTTCTCCAGTTGTCAGGCAAGTTCATTTCACCCTCACACATGAGAAGAAAAAGTACCTTGTCTCTTTATTTTAACTAAAATTTACATTATACTTCACCACTTACAAAACATTGCTTATATGAGTTTGTCCCATTTAAAATAGTTGTTTGTGAACGTCAAAAATGGTTGAATATTGGCAATTTCCTATGGTCCAGTGTATTATATCTCATTTGATCCTTCCAGCCACCCATGAGGACGATATTCTGATTCCTGTTTTACTAATTAAGCTGAGATTCAGAAAGGCGAAAAAATTGGCACAAAACCACTCAGTAAGTACATGTCCAATACCTAGGGCCCAAATCTTCTGATTCCAAATTCTTTTTTCCCTATTATAATGTGCTAAATATAATACATAACTCAAGGTTTCCAAGGTATCTTGTGCAGAATGTCTAGAGTCTAAATAATCTCTTTTCCTTACACTCACTGAGGTGTTTTAGGGAGAGGATTCAAGAACCACTGAGATTACGTTTATTTAAGTTTTGGAAAGCAATTTATGAGGACAAGGGAAAGAGAAGCAGAAGGAATATAAAGGCTCCTATTGTACTCCTGATTGGCTGGGGCTGTCAATCCCCCTGTATGGGTGATAGCAGTGCATGGAACTACATGGCTTCCCAGACCATCTGCTTTCCTTTAATTTAAAGTGTCTCCCTTTTTCAAAAGTAGACTTTTTTTTTCTAACTGATGTAACATGAGGGTCAGTTCTTTATAGGAAAAAAAAGCCAGCATCATCTAATTCACAGCCTGGATCAAGCCACCATGAATTTCAGTCAAAAGAGATTCTCATAGATCTTGACCCACACATGTCGCTGGTTCTATCCATACACTGATGGCTACTGAGCAGAACCAGTGTCGATAACCTGGAAGACAGCCTTGCCAGCGTTAGTAGGCTGCCTCCCCAAAATTAGGGCCCACAGGTAGCAGCCAGCACATAAAAGCTGAGCATTGAGGAACTGGAAAGCAAGAGATCTGAATCAATCTGATAGCCTCTTCAAACCTCCTCCAAACTGTCAGCCTCTTTTCTATCACATCCCCCATCACAGAGATCGCGGACTGCACAGGAAAAGAAAAGAAAGCTGCGATGCATCTTGTCTATCTCAACAAAGGCACCCTTTACTAACCTGGCACTGTATGAGTAACAGAATGCATTCCATTAAGAGATCCCTGCCCTGAAGAAACTTTAAAACCCACTGAAACCTTCATATCTGGACAGCACATCTTGGAAATGCAATGTGAGAGAATGTTCCCGAGGAGATGGAAACCTATTTATAATCTTCACGTTGTAGGTGAGTAAACCACCACAGGGAAGACCTAAATTCTCTTTGTAAGCTAAATTGGTAAAATATGTCCTATCTGAGAGGAAAAAATAATATATACACACATACTCACGAAACCTTGAACTTTCTGGGGTTGTTAAAGTGATAGACTCAAGATACTGAGAGGCTGATAAGGCTGAAAAGGAACAGTGTGAGCACAATGTGTTTTAGTTTCAATTTCCATTTTTAAAAATATGCTTGGCCTGAATTTTTTCAGACCTGTCCAAATTTCTCTCTGGCCCAGATCCTGTGGATGAGTACCAAATGTTTATGGCTGGCTACAGTGACTCTCCACGGAGGATATCTTCCTGTTTCTTATTCAAGGCACCAGTAATTAATCTGAACTGTCCTTTCTCAGACATAGAAGAACCAGATTCTACAATTCCCTCCTTTCCTTCCTGACCTCTCCCCACCCTTTCAGGAGCAACGGGAAACATTTTTCCTGTCGTCATAAGCTTCTTGGTTGGGGTTGTGTGACTCTACAGTTAAGCTTCAGGCAGTTTGAGCTCTGAGATATCTGAATGGCAGGAAGTGATTTACCAAGATTCATCCCCAGAGGACAAAGATTGGAACACAATAGTGATTTTGTTAATAATATGAAAAGAGATTTTCTACGTATAAATCACACTGGCATATGTTTCTAGGTTCAGTGTCCATAAGGTTCCAATTTAGACTACAAAAAAAAAAATCACACTCAACAATCTCATATTGTAGATATGATATGGAACTAGTGAATTTTATTCAACAAAACCGTTCACCTCTAGGGAAAAAAACCTAGTACAATAATTATCTAGACCCAAAATATTCTTATGGCAAATTGTTAAAATATTTTGAAAGAAAAATTGCGAAGAAAATAACATAAGAATTCTCCCATAAAACACAAGTTTTAGATCCATGATAATTTGCAGTGAATTTGACATTTAAGAGGGTATTTCTAGTTAGGGACTTTACTAAAATCTCCCTGACGCCAAGTGTCCATAGGTAATGTATTCTTTACTTTTTAGTTAAAGAAGAGAGAAAAGAAAGAAAAAAAGTCTAGGCCAGCCCCAGTGGCCTAGTGGTTAAGTTCAGTGCACTCCACTTTGGCAGCCTGGGTTTGGTTCCTGGGCACACACCCACACCACTCCTCTGTCAAAATAGAGGAAGATTGGTAAGAGATGTTAGCTCAGGGCAAATCTTCCTCAGCAAAAAAAGAAGTCTGGCATCTAGATTTCCTTAAATTATTTCTGAAAAATTCTCAAGCAGCTCTGAAGTTAAGGGATCTGAGATCATTCATTTATTTAGAAACATGCATCAGGAGGCTAATAGGTAGGAGAGACCCACAGGGCCCTGCCTGCCCTTAAGGAATTCATAGTCTAGTGGGAGAAAATGGTTTGTAAACACTTGGAATACAAGGCATAAATAAATACCAGCTCTAGGACCAAACACTCTACAAATTCCATTCATGACCATTCTCCTCACTTCCAGGGAGAAGGAGATTAATAATAGTTTCTCTGTGCACAGGACACTCAGGAATGTACTTCTTGAGATTTATGTTATGTCTAACCTCACAATTCAGATAGGTATGATTTGTTGGATTTCACAGATAAGAAACACTGAGCTTCACCTTGTGCACTGTTGATGGGGATGAAAATTGACATAGCTACTATGGAAAACAGTACAAAGCTTCCTCAAAAAATTAAAAATAGGATTACCATATGATCCAGACATGCCATTTATGGGTATATAAGAAAATAAAATCACTATGTTCAAGCAATATCTGCAGCCTGGGTTCATTGCAACGTTATTCATAATGGCTAAGACATGGAAACAACCTAAGAGTCTATCAACAGGGGCTGGCCCCGTGGCCGAGTGGTTAAGTTCGCGCGCTCCGCTGTAGGCGGCCCAGTGTTTCGTTGGTTCGAATCCTGGACGCAGACATGGCACTGCTCGTCAGACCACGCTGAGGCAGCGTCCCACATGCCACAACTAGAAGAACCCACAACGAAGAATACACAACTATGTACCGGGGGGCTTTGGGGAGAAAAAGGAAAAAATAAAATCTTTAAAAAAAAAAAAAAAAAGAGTCTATCAACAGATGAATGGATATAAAAGATGTGGCGCATATATATGCAACGAAATATTATTCAGTCATTAAAAAGAAGGAAATCCTGCCTTTTGTGACAACATGGATGGACCTTGAGGGTATTATGCCAAGTGGAATAAATCAGAGAAAGACAAATACTGTTTGATCTCATTTATATGTGGAATCTTAAAAAGTCAAATTCCTAGAATCAGAGAGTAGAATGATGGTTCCCAGGGTCTTGGAGTTGGGGGAAATGGGGAGATGTTGGGGAAATGGGGAGATGTTGGTCAAAGGTACAAACTTTAGTTATCAGGTGACTAAGTTCCAGAATCTAACGTACAGCTTGGTGGCTACAGTTAACAATACTGTATTCTATACTTGAAAGGTGCTAAGACAGTAGATCTTAAATGTTCTCACACACAGAAACAGTAACCATGTTACTATGATGGAAGTGTTAACCAACTTTATTGTGGTAATTATGTCACAATTATATACGTGTATCAAATCATTACATGTATACACCTTAAACTTACACAATGTTATCCGTCACTTATATCTCAATAAATCATCGGGGGGGGGGGGAGAATGGCATTGCAGTGCAAAAACAGTCAAAGATAATACATAAATTAGCGGGTGTAGCTGTATTCTACTAAAACTTTATGGACACTGAAAACAAAAGAAACACTGAAGTTCAGAATGTTTACACCTTTGCTGTTTAACAGGGATAAAATTTCAGCTATGCAAGATGAATAAATTCTAGAGATCTGCTGTACAACATTGTACCTATAGTCAACAATACTGTATGGTACACTTAAAAATTTGTTTAAAAGGCATATATCATGTGTAGTATTCTTGCCACAATAAAAAAATTTTTTTAAAAAAAAAAGAGATGTGCAGCACCATGGGGGAAAAAATTGGAAATGGAATGTAGTATCCCATGTCTTGATAACAGTGGCTGGAGATAACAAAAAGCAAAGTACAGGAAAGGGTCCAAGATGGCTGCATAGGAAGACCCTGAACACACCTTCTCCCGTGGACACACTGAATCCGCACCTACATATAGAGCAATTCCTCCTGAGGAAGAACCAAGGACTGATTGAACAGCTTCTGCACAACAAACAGTAGAGGGACCACATGGAGACTGGTAGGAGAGATGGAGACATGGCATCAACGGGAACCCCAACCCCAATGCAGTGACCTGTAGTAGAGAGAGATATCACTGAGGGGACTGTGCACAATCTCTCCCACCCTGGGGCACAGGGGAAAAGCAGAGGTTTCAAGGGCACCCAGCCTATACATAAAGGAAATCCATAGACTAACCCTAGAGTATCTGCCAAATGGTCAGGGAATGGCTGGAACTCTCTCCAGGATTGGAGATGCCAGGGAGCACCATTGTATAGCACACCCCTTCTACCTTGCTGGTACAGATGGGAGCACGGTCCAGGTGCTCTAGCCGACCTGCCAAGGCCACTCCAGTGTGCCCCATGCTCCTGGCCCACACCAGCTCCAGCGATCCCCACAAGGCAGCCCCAGCGTGTCACACCCAAGGACCCTCCCAGCCCAACCAGCTCCAGTTGTCCCTCCAAGGTGGCCCTGGAACAACACATATCCTGAGACTCCCCCCAACTCATGCCTGCTCCAGTTCCAGCCAGCCTGCCAAAGCTACGTGGCAGAAGCAGTCTACACGAGGGATACTCCTACACAAGGCCACTCCTTCAAGAGCAGGAGCGGTCCCTGCTTCACCTAATTCATAGAAAGGCAAACACAGACAGTCAAACAAAATGAGGAGATAGAGGAATATGTTCCAAACAAAATAACAAGATAAAACCCTAGGAAAAAAACCCTAATGAAATGAAGATAACTAATTTACTTAATAATGAATTCAAAGTAATGGTTATAAAGATGCCCATGGAACTCTGAAGAATGGAGGAACACAGTCAGAACTTCCACAAAGAGTTAGAAAATAGAAGAAAGAACCAGTCAGAGCTGAAGAATACAATAACCAAGATTTTAAAAAATACACTTGAGGGAATCAAGAGCAGATTAGATGATAGAGAAGAATGAATCAGCGATGTGGAAGACAAAATAATGGAAATCACCCAATCAGAACAACAAAAAGAAAGAAGAATTTTAAAACATCAGGATAGTTTAAGGGACCTCTGGGACAATACCAGCATACTAACATTCTCATTATAGGGATCCTAGAAGGAAAATAAAAAGAGAAAAGGACAGAAAACTTATTTGAATAAATAAATAATGGCTGAAACTTCCCTAACCTGGGAATGGAAACAGACATCCAGGTTCAGGAAGGACAGAGAGCCCCAAACAAGATGAACCCAAAGAGTTTTGCACCAAGATATATTATAATTAAAATGGTAAATTTCAAGATAAAGAGAGAATCTTAAAGGCAGAAAGAGAAAAATAACAAGTCACATACAAGGGAACCCCCAGAAGATTATCAGCTGATTTTTCAGCAGAAACTTAAAGTGCCGAAAGGAAAAAAACTTACAACAAAGAATACTCTACCAGCAAGGTTATCATTCAGGAGAGGAGAGATAAGGAGTTTCCCAGAGCCAGCCCTGATGGCCTAGTGGTTAAAGTTCAGGGTTCACTACTTCAGCAGCCCAGGCTTGTTTCCCAGTCATGGAATCACACCACCCATCTGTTAGTTGCCTTGCTCTGCAGCGGCTCACATAGAGGAGCTAGAACGACTTACAACTAGGATATACAACTGTGTGCTTGGGCTTTAGGAAGGAAAAAAAAATAGTTTCTCAGACAAGCAAAAGCTAAAGGAGTTCATCACCATTATACCAGCCTTACAAAAAATGTTAAAAGGTCTTCTTTAAGTGGAAAAGAAAAGGCTATAACTAGAAATAAGAAAATATATGAAAGAAAAAATCTCACTAGAAAGACAAATATATAGTAAAGGCAGTGAATCAGCCACTTGAAAAGCTAGTATGGGGCTGGCCCAGTGGCGCAGCGGTTAAGTTCACATGTTCTGCTTTGGCGGCCCAGGTTCACTGGTTCTGATCCTGGGTGTGGACATGGCACCACTTGGCAAGCCATGCTATGGCAGGCGTCCCACATATAAAGTAGAGGAAGATGGGCAGGGATGTTAGCTCAGGGCCAATCTTCCTCAGCAAAAAGAGGAGGATTGGCAGGAGGTGTTAGCTCAGGGCTAATCTTCCTCACAAAAAAAAGCCAGTATGACAGTTAAAAGACAAAAGAAGTGAAATCAACTGTAACCACAATAGATAGTTAAGGGATATACAAAATAAAAAGATGTAAAATTTGATATCAAAATCATAAAATGTGGGGGGAGGAGTAAAAGTGTAATATTTTTGAAATGCATTTGAACTTAAGCAACTATCAGCTTAAAGAGACTGCTATATCTATAGGCTGATTTATATGAACCTCATGGACACTACAAACCAAAAATCTACAATAGACATACAAAAAATAAAGAGAAAGGAACCTTGACGTAATACTAAAGAAAACCATCATACTACAAGGAAAGAGACCAAAAGAAGAAGAAAGGAACAGAGAAAAACTACAAAAACAACCAGAAAACAATTAACAAAATGGCAATAATCACATATCTATCAATAATTACTTTAAGTGTAAATGGACTAAATGCTTCAATCAAAAGATATTTGGGGGTCAGAACTGTGGCCTAGTGGTTAGGTTCAGTGAACTCCACTTCAGCGGCCCAGGCTCAGTTCCTGGGCATGGACCTATACCACTCGTCAGTGGCCATGCTATGGTGGCAGCCCACATAAAAAATAGAGGAAGATTGGCACAGATCTTAGCTCAGGGCAAATCTTCGTCAAGCAAAAAGAGGAAGATTGGCAACAGATATTAGCTCAGGGCGAACATTCTCAGCAAAGAAAAAAGAGACATGGAGTAGCTGAATGGATTAAAAAAAAAAAAAAAACAGGACTTATCTATATGCTGCCTGCAAGAGACTCACTTCAGATCTAAAGACACACACAGACCAAAGACAAGGAATGGAAAAAGGTGTTCTATACAAACGGAAATGATAAGAAATCTGGGGTTGGGATATAAAACAAAACATACTTTAAAAGAAAGACTGTTACAAAAGACAAAGAGGGGCATTACATAATGATAAAGGGATCAGTCTAAGAAGAAGATATAATATTCGTAAATATTTATGCACCCAACGTAGCAGCATCTAAGTATATAAAGTAAATATTAACAGACATAAAGGGAAAAGTTGATAGTAATGCAATAATAGTAGGAGATTTTAATACCCCACTTAGATCAATGGATAGATCATCCAAACAGAAAAGAAAAAGAAAACATTGGCCTTAAATGACACATTAGATCAGATGGACTTAATAGATATACACAGAATATTCCAGCCAAAAACTGAAGAATATACGTTCTTTTCAAGTGCACAGGGAACATTCTCCAGGATAGATCACATGTTAGACCACAAAACAAGTCTCAACAAATTTAAGGAGCTTGAAATCATATCAAGCATCTTTTCTGATCACAGTGCAATGAAACTAGAAATCAATTACAAGAAGAAAAGTGGAACAAGCACAAACGTTTGCAGACTAAACCACACGCTACTAAACAACCAATTGGTCAATGAACAACTCAAAGAGGAAGTCAAATAATACCTTGAGACAAATGAAAATGGAAACAGAACTTTCCAACTTTCCACAGCTTCATCTATGGGATGCAGCAAAAGCAGTTCTAACAAAGAAGTTTATAGCAATACTGGCCTATCTCAAGAAACAAGAAAAGTCTCAAATAAGCAATTTACACCTAAAAGAACTAGAAAAAGAAGAACAAACAAAGCCCAAAGTTACTAGAAGGAAGGAAATAATAAAGATCAGAGTAAAATTAACTGAAATAAAAACTAAAAAAAAACCAAACAATAGAATAGATCATTGAAACTAAAAGCTGGTCTTTGAAAAGATAAACAAAATCAGTAAAATTTTAGCCAGACTCATCAGAAAGAAAGAGAGAGTCCAAATAAATAAAATCAGAAATGAAAGAGAAGTTACAACTGATACCACAGAAATACAAAGGATCATAAGAGGTTACTATGAACACTTACATGCCAACAAATTGGAAAACCTAGAAGAAATGGGTAAATTTCCAGAAACACACAACCTTCCAAGACTGAATCATGAAGAAATAGAAAATCTGAATAGATCAATTACAAGTAATGAAATAAAATAAGCAATTTAAAAACTCCCAAAAAACAAGAGTCCAGGATCAGACAGCTTCACAGGTGAATTCTACCAAACAGTCAAAGAGGAGTTAATACCTATCCTTCTCAAATTATTCCAAAGATTGAAGAGGAAAGAACACTTCCAAACTCCTTTTACAAGGCCAACATTACCCTGATATCAAAACCGTAAAAAAGACACCACAAAAAAGAAAATTACAGGCGAATATCCCTAACAAACATAAATACAATAATCCTCAACAAAATATTAGCAAACCAATTTCAATAATACAGTTGTACCTCACTTAACGATGTGAATGTATTCTGAGAAATGCATCATAAGGCGATTTTGTTGTTGTGCAAACCTCATAGAGTATACTTACACAAATCTAGATGGTATAGCCCACTACACACCTAGGCTACACAGTACTAAGCTAATGGGACCTCCATCATATACGCAGTCCATCGTTGACCAAAATGTTGTTATGCAGCATGTCACTGTACATTAAAAGGATCATAGGACACAATCAAGTGACTTTTATTCCAGAATACAAGGACAGTTCAAAATCTGCAAATCAATCAATGTGATACACCACATTAACAAAATAAAGAATAAAAATCATATGATCATTTCAATAGATGCAGAAAAAGCATTTGGCAAAATCAACATTCGTTTTTGATAAAAACTCTCAACAAAGTGGGTATAGAAGAAATATACCTCAATAAAGGCCATATATGACAAGCCCACAGTTAACGTCATACTCAATAGTGAAAAGCTGAAAGCTTTCCCTCTAAGATCAGGAACAAGACAAGGATGCCCACTTTCACTTTTATTCAACATAGATTGGAACTCCTAGCCACAGCAATCAGGCAAGAAAAAGAAATAAAAGGCATCTACACTGGAAAGGAAGGAGTAAAGCTGCCACTATTTGCAAATAACGTGATACTATATACAGAAAACCCTAAAGATTCCACCCAAAAAACTATTAGAACTAATAAATGAATTCAGTAAAGTTGCAGGATACAAAAACATCTAAAGAAATGTGTTGTTTCTATACACTAATAACAGACTAGCAGAAGAAAAATTAAGAAAACAATCCTATTTACAATTGCGTCAAAAAGAATAAAATACCTAGGGAAAAGGTATGTATTCCTTATTCCAAGCTACAGGTGAAAGACTTGTACTCTAAAAACTAAAAGACATTGATGAAAGAAATTGAAGATGACACAAATAAATGGAAAGATATGCTGTGCTTATGGACAGGAAGAATTAATATTGTTAAAATGTCCGCACTACACAAAGCAATCTGCAGATTCAATACAATCTCCGTCAAAACACCAGTGGCATTTTTCACAGAACTAAAGCAAAGAATCCTAAAATTTATATGGAACCACAAAAGACCCCAAATAGCCAACGCAGTCTTGAGAAAGAAGAACAAAGCTGGAGGTATCGTGATCCCTGGTTTCAAAACTGTACTACAAAAACTGTACTGTATTCAAAACAGTATGGTACCAGCACAAAATAGAATAGAAGAGAGAGCCTGGGAATAAACCCATGCATATATGGTCAATTAATCTATGACAAAGAAGGCAAGAATATACAATGGGGAAAGACAGTCTCTTCAATAAATGGTGCTGGGAAAACTGGACAGTTAAATGCAAAAGAGTGAAACCAGACCATTTAAGATATGGTGTGTCTTATGCCATATACAAAAATAAATTAAAAATGGATTAAAAACTTGAGTGTAAGACCTAAAACCATAAAACTTCTAGAAGAAACCATAGGAAGTCAGCTCTTTGACATCTGTCTTAGCAATATTTTTTGGACCAGTCTCCTCAGGCAAGAGCAACAAAAGAAAAAGTAAACAAATGGGACTACATCAAACTAAACAGCTTTCGCACAGCAAAGGAAACCATCAGCAAAATGAAAAGGCAACCTACTGAATGGGAGAAGATATTTGCATATCATACATCCTATAAGGGGTTAACATCCAAAATATATAAAGAACTTATATAACTTAATATCAAAAATCAACTCGCTTAAAAAATGGAGAGAGGACTTGAATACACATTTTTCCAAAAAAGATATACAGATGGACATCAAGCACATGAAAGATGCTGAACATCACTAATCACTAGGGAAATGCAAATCAAAACCACAATGAGGGGCCGGGTGCTTGGCAGAGTGGTTAAGTTCATGCACTCTGCTTCGGCAACCCAGGGTTTCACTGGTTCGGATCCTAGGCACAGACCTAGCACCGCTCATCAAGCCCTGCTGAGGTGGCGTCCCACACAGCAGAGCCAGAAGGATCTACAACTAGAATATACAACTATGTACTGGGGGGCTTTGAGGAGAAGAAGAAGAAAAAAAAGAAAGCTTGGCAACTGATGTTATCTCGGGTGCCAGTCTTTAAAAAGTGTAAGCTGCAGTGAAATATCACCTCATACCTGTCATAATGGCTATTACCAAAAAGACAAAAAATAACAAGTGTTGGCGAGGATGTGAAGAAAAACTAACCCTTGTGTATTGTTGGTGGGAATATGAATTGGTGCAGCCACTATGGAAAACATCACAGAGGTTCCTCAGAAATTAAAAATAGAACTACCATACAATCTAGCAATTTCATTTCTGGGTATTTATCTGAAGAAAATGAAAACACTAATTCAAAGAGATATATGCACCCCTATGTTCATTGCAGCATTATTTACAATAGCCAAGATAAGGAAGCAACATCAGTGTCCATCAATAGAGGAATGGATAAAGAAGATGTGGTATGTATATACAATGGAATACTACTCAGTCATAAAAAAGAAAGAAATCTTGCCAATTGCAACATCATAGAGGGACCTACAGAGTATTATGCTAAGTGAAATAAATCAAAGAGAAATACCGTATGATTTCACTTTTAAGTGGAATCTAAAAAACAAAACAAATGAACAAACAAAACAAAACAGAAACAGACTCATAGATACAGAAAACAAATTAGTGGTTACCAAAGGGGCGAGGAGGGGTGGAGGGTGGGCAAAACAGGTGAAGGGAATTAAGAGGTAAAAACTTCCAGTTATAAAATAAGTAAGTCATTGCGATGTAATGTACTGCCTAGGGAATATAGTCAATAATATTGTAATAACTTTGAATGGTGACAGATGGTTACGAGACATCATGGTGATCGTTTTGAAATGTATATAAATATCCAATCACTATGATGTACACCCGAAACTAACAGGATATTGTATGTCAATTATACTTCAATAAAAAAGGCAAAGTACAATGTCAATATACAAAAGTCAATGTATTTCCTCTATACCAGCAATGAAAAATCACAACTGAAATTTTTAAAAATACCATTTACAATAGCACCAAAAATGGAATACTTATAAATCTACCAAAATATGAACAAATCTATGTCCAGATAATTATGAGACAGTGGAGAAAGAAATTTCTTAAAAATCTAAATAAATGGAGAGATATTCTTGGGGAAGAAAAAAAAAGGGCTTTTTAAATCCGTTGTCTAAAGTCACAGAGCTATTGGGCAGGAAAGCCGATACCTGCAGCTCGCTGTTCCATGTCCGCGCTCACTTACCCAAGTCCCGTGTTCACGTCTCAGTGTCCGTTAAGGCATGCTTCATCAGCCCTTTTGTTACGGTACTGCAAGCTGATATTGCTGCAGCAGGGGAACCCTTTACCAAATTCTCAAGATAATTTGCTTTTGGAAAATTATAACTCTTTATACAACCACAGCATGAATTATAATATGTAGTTTTAGGACCTAAGGTTCCATTTTCATGTGAGAGCTAGAAGGAAAGACCTTCGAAGCATTCTGAAGTGCCTTTTCACCTTATTCTAGAGTAGCTCCCTCGTGTATCCCAAGACAGCCGAAACTTCATGAGGCTCTTCGTGCTCGCCTGAAACTACCCCTGCAGAGAACCACCGGGGCTTGCAGGAGAAGTTTAGAAGTAGGTTGATTAGATGTTTAACTAGTTGAATTAGAAGTTTGATTAGTTAAACTGTTAATTCACAGGTTCTGATGAGGCAAGGCTTTCCTCAGTGGGCTCACCAACCACTCAATTCCACGCTAAACCAAACTTCCAGGTAAGATGGGCCCTCACGTCACCCTTGGTCTCCAGTCTCAGGAAGCGTTCGGTCCGGCTGACGAGGAGGCCTCTTTCCCACTGCCCGGAAGCCCAGGGTGTCCCTGATGTCCTGGAGAATTCCCTTCAGCTAAGCTAGACAGCCATGAGCAAACGGACTCACCTTCTATCTTGCCTGTCTTCTTAAGGGACATCTACAAAGGGGTCATCTGCTCCTTGTAAATTCTATCAGATGTTCTGAGGATACAATGCAGAGACTGGCCACCATTTTTAAAACAATTGCACACAGTGATTTCCTTACCCTGCGCTAAAAGGGAAAACATACACACCTTCAGCAAATTCACTAAATATGTACTCCCCAATTCTGTGTATTTCTAGGACAATACGTTTCTTTTTCATGTCCTAAATATGTCCAAGTTAAAGCCTACATTGTTTTAGCTATTGGAGATATTAGTAAATGACACAAAAATAATTTTGATTAGTTTTATGCCACAAAATTTGAAAGACAAGCCTTTTCCTCATATTAGGACAAGGAGTATTAATTCAATGTTTCAATTATTAGATATTATTTTCCAGTATATTCTTTCTAAAGAAAAAACAGATCTCGTAGTTTCCACCCTTCTGTCCTTCTCCACCAACATTAGAATTATCGGAAGTTTAATGTTCACTTTTGTAATTGAGTTTCTAGTTGTGCAGGGGTGGGAGGATGTAAGGAGGGTTCTAGCTCAGAAACTGGTTGGTCCTTCGATGGAAATAGGAATTACAGGAGGAGAATCCTTTGGAGGGGAAGATGAGAATCAGAGGCATGGAAGAAAGATCTAGGCTGGAATCATAGATTTGGGAGTTATTGTACAAAAGAGGTGCTGAGTGGGCTCTAGAATTTTTCCCACCTCCTCCCCCCCCCGCCAACCACACACACACACACAAACAGAAGCCTGTCCTTGTCTATGTACGTGAGGCAAAGGTCTCATTCTGATCAGTGTTGGGCAGATTTGCAAAATGCTACACTCTTGGTTCAAACATTTGCACGGAATGCCATCAAATGCATGTAGTTGTTCTAATTCAATTGCACTCATGCTAAGACTAAGGCATACCTGGGCACATCTGAGAACAGAGGCTATACACATGAGGGACAAAGGAGCAGAGGAAATAAGCAAGGTTAACTGATGGTCCATTCCAGGATAACGAGCCAGGTAAGAGAGGAAGGTTACTCTGAATAAAGCATGTGCCTGTGGCTCAGAGTGCCCTGCCAGTCTTCAGGGACACATGCCTCATGTCCTCAGTTGAGATAGGTTTATTAAAAGGAAAGAAACACAGATGTCTCCATGGAGCTTTGAGAGTACGGGTGGAGCCACACTGGGGCAATGGCTTTCTCAGAACAACCTCTGTGCAGAGGTGAGCATGGTAAACAAGAGCCTCCAGCAGATTCGGCATGAGCTATGCCAAACTCACCCCTTCAGCAGGCTCCCAATTGGCAGTCCTGACAGGTGAGGACATCAGCACTGATGCTCCCAACACAGACCCAGAACCTGAATACCAGGCGTCAGGATCATGAGGGAAAAGAGACAACATGGCAGTCTATATGAATTGCACCTGGGAAGGTGGGAAATGGCAGATGCCACGCCGCGCCAAGAAGCACATGTGAAATCACTTGATACCGACTCTCAACACCATAGAGGAAGAATCTGAGCTCCTGGAGTTTCCAGAGTTTGTAGAGGACGAGCCTCTTTTGTGACTTATTTTCTTCTTAATTTTACCTGTAGTCCAGCATCACTTCAGAAATACAAGTTATACTGAAAAAGAGGGTTACACAAATAAAGAACAAAATAAATTTTATAACTCCCACCATTTCCCTTGGCATGAAGAAGTATCTATATGTAATCAGCTCTCATAATACACGTTTCTGATTTTTTTCCTAAGAAAATGTAAAAAATTACTTCATAGTTCCCTTTTCACCTCCCGGCAATGAAATGCTTACAGCAACTGCTTTTCTCTTAACCTCCCTTGTGGTCAGATGGGCCCCTTTTGTTTCAAGACAAGAAAGAGGAATCTCATGGGCTCCTGCTTTCTCATATTCACAGTGATCAGAAAAAAGTTTCCGTGGAGATTTCAAGGTAAATCTGAGACACAATAGCAGGCACTGTTCCCACTGCTAATTGGGGGAACCCGGATGGTGCCCAGGCTGGAATCACACAGAAGTCATTATTCCTTTCCCTTCACAGATAACTCTTGAAAAGCGTTCCCTTACGTTCGTGAACTTTTCCCACTGCAGCAGGAGAAACGCAGGAATGTAGCTCAGCCGGCCTTGCCTGGAGGAAGATCTGTCTCCCAAATTGAGAGCGTTTGTTTAAGCTCGTTTCCAAAAAAAGTTGAAAGTTTAGCTCAAAATTTGCTTTTGGGGAGTGGACGGATGGAATTTTATCAGATTACTGGGAAAGTAACGGTGAGTATCTGCCAAAGAATCATATTGCTCTTTCTTTAAAAAAAAAAAACTCTCCTGCTGATTTTGCAGCGGGAAGCCTGCCCATATGACAAACTCACCAGGACGAAATGCAGTCATGTGGGCCTTCTGGAAATTTAATCTCAGGTTTTGAAAAATCCAGGAAAACAAGAAATCTTATTGTTAAAGGAGAGTAAGTTAACGTAGCTGGAGCAACCTACTTGTAAGAAAAGCATATTTGCAAACAGGAAAGAACATTTTGAAACAGAAAGTTTGCCTGTAAGACAGCCACTTAAAACAACCGCATGGAGGTCACCTAAATCACGGAGCACACGCACAGCAATAAAGGCCTGAGAGCAAGAACAAGGAAACCCCGTCCAAGGAGCTAAAAGTCCTGTACAGCTTTCACCCTTCACTTCACTTTCACCCAAATGTCAAGAGGAAGGGACCCAGGTGCCTCTGGCTGAGATTCTAGACAGAATCCAGACACCAAAGCAGAGTCAAAAACCTAATGATAAAAATCTGAAGCAAGAGGTAACCAGAAAAGAGGAAACAAGGTCACGAACACAAGAGGTGAGAACCAGGTCACCAAGCCAAGGTCAGGAAGACTCAAAGTCAGGGGGAAGGGACAGAAAATCACCAAGTACGAGCTCACTTACTAAAGGAACAAGGCCAAAGAGGTCAAGGAGAGCCTTAACATTGGGCTGTTCGGGTCTTTCCGAGGAAACTCTGACTTTTACCACCCAAGGGGGGAGTTGTGGGCCTTCTACAAGACATGCCCATAGTCAAGAGGCAAGGTGGTAGGAGAGAAAGGGTTTTTTATTATTGCTTGCTAGCAAGAGGAAAGATGGCCGACTAATGTCTGAAAGAACCATCTTAAGGGGGGCACAGAATCTTGAAGCAGTTATATAGGCCAGTGGGTTATAGGGGCAAGGGTTAAGAATGTTGACCCCCCTGGTGTTGCTGACTGGGAGTTACCAGATCAGATCTTTCAGTTGTCACAGATATCAGCATAGAATCACTGTCCAGAGGCCATAATGTTCTCAGGAAACTCAAAAGAACAAACTTATCTGGGGGCCGGCCGCATGGCCAAGTGGTTAAGTTCACGCACTCCACTTCAGTGGCCTGGGGTTTTGCCAGTTCGAACCCTGGGCATGGACCTAGCACTCACTCATCAGGCCATGCTGAGGCAGTGTCCCACATAGCACAACCAGAAGGACCTACAACTAGAATATACAATTATATACTGGGGGGCTTACTGGGGGTCTTTGGGGAGAAGAAGAGGGGAAAAAAAACAGGTTGGCAACAGAAGTTGTTAGCTCAGGTGCCAATCTTCAAAAAAAGAAGGAGAAAAAAAAAGAACAAAGTTATCATCTTGTCACAGCTGGGAGGGGCCATAAAATCTACGGAGCCTGCCAAACTCCAGGAGACAGGCCCTTACTTATCTGGGCAAATGAAAGCAAAGGTTCAAAGGGGCTGGCATGTCAGGGCCTTTCATGGTTCCAACATGGCTTTCTCCTATAAGATGAATTCTCTTACGCTAACTTTTGACTTTGCCTATATCAGTTAACTCAGTGGCACTAACATGATGATAGAGCAGAATAGGTTCATACCCCTAGAGACTCTGAAGGTGTGGGTGGAAACAGACAGGCACTGGGGCAGCATCTGTAAATATATCTTAAAGACTAATGGAGGATATGCATTTTGCCCCATACACTAGCTTTGTTCTTTCCAATATAAAGTTAATATCAGATCAATTTCTCACTATTGAATAAAATAGACTGCTCAGGAGGGCACACCATACACAAAATCACAGGAGAAACCTCCCCACCCAGCCCCCCACCCCCGACACACACACACACACACACACACACCATGCATCTTAGAGAACAGAAACTGTTTGAGAAGCACAGGGCTCGACCATTATCCTTGGCTGCACTTCACATGATGCTGGACCCTCCGCCTCCCTAGGACTCAGGATTAAGCCCTGCTTCAGCCCACAGCTGTCAAGGTAGCTGGAGACTGCAAACACACGTGGCAACAGGGGCCAAGTAGTGAACACAACTGTCTAAGCTACTTGTCTCAAGGCCAAGAATAATGTCTGTCGTTATGAAGTCTTTTTCAAAATGCCATGGAAGTCAAATAAAAGTGTCGAACAAAGGAAGATGTACAGCCACATGCAGCCCTAGGGCCACAGGGTACCAAGCTCTCGCAGTCCGTGTCCCCGCCCTATAGTAAGAACTCAGCTAACATTTGTGCGAAGATGTGGAATCAAAGAGCTGGATGGCAGATTTTTTAAAAGAAGAAACAGTCCAAGAAAGAGGGAATAAAGTAAACAAATAAAAATTACATTCACATCTTAGAATATTGAATCTATTTTTTGCAGATTCTTCACTGTAATAAAGGACAAAAGCAGGCTGGGTATGGAATGGAGTTTTGGTGTGAGTTACCCAGAAAGCAGTAACCTAGACAAGACAATAAGCAAAAACTTTATTGGCAGGTGGGGAGGATAGAGAGTTATTGTTTAACGGGTAAGGTTTCAGTTGTACAAAATGAAGAGTTCTCCAGATGCTGGTGGTTATGGTTGCATAACAATATGAATGTACTTAATACTGCTGAACTGTACACTTAAAAACAGCTAAAAATGTAGCATACACACACACACACCATGACATATTATTCAGCCATAAAAAAGGAAATCCTGCCATTTGTGACAACACGGACAAACCTTGGGGGAATTTGCTAAGTGAAATAAATCAGATAGAGAAGCATAATACTGTATGAAACCACTTATGTGTAGAATCTTAAAAAAAAAAAAAAAACCTCATACATAGAGAGAACAGATTGGCGGTTGCCAGAGGCAGGGAGATGGGGGGTTGAAATGGGTGAAGGTGATCAAAAGGTACAAACTTCCAGTTATAAGAAAAATAAGTCCTGGGATGTAATGTGCAGCATGGTGACTATAGTTATTAATACTGTCTTGCGTATTTGAAAGTTGCTAAGAGAGTGAATCTTAAAAGTTCTCATCACAGGAAAAAACTGTAACTATGAGGTGATGGACGTTAAGTAGACTTACTGTGGTGATCATTTTGCAATGCATACAAATACATACGCATTATGTTGCACACCGGAAACTAATATAACATTATATGTCAATTATATCTCAATTTAAAAAATGGTTACGATGGGAAATTTTATGTTATGTGTATTTTGCCACAATTGGAAAAACAAAAACAAATGTATTGAAGAGTGCAATCCCAGGGAACAGGAGGGACGGAAACGGGGAGCAAAACCGGAAGGGAGAAAGACCCAGAACAAAGAGGCCTTGACGAGTTGGCCACCAGCACAGTGGGCCGGCTGCTCAAGCTTCCAGGACTGTCTCAGGAGCTTTATGGAACGTGACTCAAGACCATCCATCTCGGGGAGAAAGCAATTGTCTCCAGGCTTCACTCTGCACTGGACACAGGTGTGTCACCTCTCAACACATCGGGGTTATGCGTCCGCGGGAACCTCGTGGGCTCGCTGCCTGAGGCGGGGCACAATTGAGGCACTATTGAGCTGCACACGTGAGTGACTGGTCAGAGCCCCACGAAACTGACTGTAGCAGTGGTGGATGGAGTGAGAGACAGAGGAGGCCATGGGGACCAGAAATGATGTTCAATACACAGATACACTACAGAAATAAAAGGAGGCAAAAGTATTCTAAGTAACGCTCCAATTTTGAGAGAATCATTAAATCCACTTTTCCCAACTTCTGGTCATTTGCTTCCCATCTTTTACCATAGCTACCTGCCACCTCTATAATTATTTATTTGATATTTTCTTTAAATTAACTCCTCCCTTTGACTTAAAATTTTGGCAGTTTATTGACATATAATCTATACACAGTAAAATTCACTCTTTTAACATGCGCAGTTCTCTAAGTTCTGATCAACACTGTGTGTAACCACCACCACAATCAAGACACACATTTGTATCATCCCCAAATTTCCCTTCAGCCTCTTTATTGTTGGTGTTCATCCCCACCCCTAGTCCCTGGCAACCATAGATGGATTTCTGTCCCTATCAATCTGCATCTCCCAGACTGTCTTTAAAAAAAGAATCATACCGTATGTGACCTTTTTACTTAAATTCGTTTTTAAAAAGGAAACAATCTCACTATTTAAAGTACGAGTGTGATGTACTAGTCATATTGTAATACACATTTAAGCACATATAGAGTTATAAAAATTAAAATATACCACCTAAAATACATCTTCTGTCATACTTGGGAAACACCAAGTGGATTTGGCTGGGCTGGGCTGCGAGCGAGTGTAAACTAGCATAGGACCAACACTGGGTGTGGAAAGCACAGACGAGCCATCAGCTGCTGGAGGCAGAGGTGGGATGGGGTCCACCATGCAGACAGAGCATTTGAGCAGGTGTGTGGACAATTCGAACAAAGGGACAATGGGAGAGAATTGACCGCTGGAATTCCAGGCAAGTGTTCCTTGAGTCAGACCTAGGGTTTGTGGGCTGTTTACAGTCTCTGTGTGGACACTGGCCGGAATAGAGGAGGACTCTGAAAGGAGAGCTTCTGAAACACTAGGCTGGTGTCCAAGAGAAGGACTCAAACTCAAAGAACAAGGCTGGCCTCCAGTTAGTTCATTCACTGGTTCAATAAATACCAACTATGTGCCAGGCGCTGTTCAAGGTTCTAGAGATACAGCAGTGAAGAGAAAAAACAATGCCTTCATGCAGTTCACATTCTCAACTTGGAGACAAACAATAAATCCATGAACACATAATATGATGTCAGACAGTGCTAAGTTCTGGGATGAAAAATAAAACTGGCTGAGAGGATACAATGGTCTTCTCTTAGATAAGGTGGCCAGAGTAGAACTTCCTCAGAAAGCACTTTTGAACAGAGACCTGAATGAAAACCAGCAGCTGCTAAACGCCCCTTCTAGCTTGAGGGTCAGTCTACCAGAACTTACTGCCAAACTCCCAATTCAGACTAAAACTCAGTGTAAAAGCTTATTAAGACAATTCAGAATATGCATAGAAAAAAATAAATGCAGGTGTCTCTCTACTCTTCAGAAACCTAGAAGACTATTTTATTTAGGACTTTATGACCCAGAGAGTTGCCACTTTTGGCTATTGAGGTCAGCGTTGCATGATTTAATTACGATGTAATAAAACAATAGAAAGTATAGTTGGTTATTGGCTTGAAGACAGACTACTCACACGCTCTCAGACATTTGTTGACGTCACAACAGTAGCTGGCCATGAGCAGAAAGTCAGAGGCTTTTAAGACTTAACACGTATGGGAGAAAACCACGCATCGCAAAGACAAACCCTGAGCTTGGTCTTCCAACAGTGAGACTCCAGCTGGGGTTGCCCCGGGAAGAGCGCAGCCACTTTGATGCTCCCGGTGAGTGGTGGGGGAGTGGGATGGTCTAGGACCGAGGTTGGCAACTACCACCTGCAGGCCACATGCTGCCCTAAGGCCCTTCCTGGAGCACAGCCACACTCCTTCGCCCTTCCATTTACGTATTGTCTGTGGCTACTTCTGCCTAACAATGACAAAGTCTAGCAGTTGTGACGGAGACGGTACGGCCTGCAAAGCCTGAAATGTTTATACTCTGGCCCTTTACAGAAAGTGTGCCGACCTCTGTCTAGGAGATTACCTGAAATTTCCTGAGAGTATTTCAGATGAGATTTTTTTTTTTTCGCCTAGCAAAATAGCTGGAGCAGAGAGGAAAGGGGTGTGGCTATAAGGGGAAGCCTCATATCAAGGCTACAAGGAGGGTGCCAGATATAAAACTCCCCCAAAAGTAAAAATATACACATTATGATTTAATAAGGAAAGCAGAGAGAAATGGGGCAGCGGAGAGCACATCATGGCCCAGGAAGAGAAAATTAGTTCTCAAAGAGTTTCTGATTCTAAGACACCATTGACACATGTTTACAACAGGTCCTTAAGAATGGGGCTTCATATATGAAGGTTAAGAAGCTACATTATGATTACATCTTCTTTAAAATGCTGTTGTCCAAGCTCTTTCCAAAATAATCTTCGCTCACTTATTCTTCAACATAATTGCAAATCAGAACACACCGCTGAAACATCTTTTTGGATAAGGCAGTGTCTCAGTCTGCTCAGGCTGCCATAACAAAATACCGTAAACTGGATAGCTTAAACAATAGAAATTTATTTTCTCACAGTTCTGGAGGCTTGAAGTGCAAGATCTAGGTGCCAAGATGGTCAGTTTCCGGTGAGAGCTCTCTTCCTAACTCATAGACAGATACCTTCTTGTTATGTGTCTACATGGCCTTTCCTTGGTGCACATGCATAGACAGAGAGGGAGAAAGGTCTTCGGCATCTCTTCGTACAAGAGGACCATTGGACCAGGACCCCACCCTCATGACCTTCTCTAACCCTAATTACTTCCCAAAGGCCCCATCTCCAAATATCATCACATTGGGGGTTAGGCCTTCAACATCTGAATTGGAGGGGAAGGCAGGACACAAACATTCAGTCGATAACAAGCAATAATTTTTTAAATGAAAACTAATGTTTCCATCAGTCTCATTTTATCAGTTGGAAGTTTTTTCAGCCCATCCTCTGAGGAATCACAAGAAAGCACTTTCCAGAGTTAGCATAGAAAGTATTGAGTATCACTATATCTCTCAGTTAAAAGTGGGTCTTCTATTAAATACAGGAGCAAAGGAGATTTTATATTGCATCAGACAAAAGTCAATCAGCATTCACTTAGTTCCCACAGTGTGCACAGCACTTGGGAGATTACAACTTGGAATTCAAACCAACCTTCTTTATGATGGTTTTCACTTTTTCCTTCCTCCCACCTCACTCTAGCCTCCACCGTGTAGTTCCCCCTATTCTTCATCAATAGCAAGAGAGAGAAAACCTTACTGAAAAAAACTACACAATCAAGAGTCGTGATGAAAAAGGCAATATGTGGCCTTTTCCTTGTGTTCCAAATAGAGAAACATCTGCTCTTGCAATTGTGTTCATCTGGTCACCTTCTAGACCTGAGAGTCCCATCTCTCTCTCTTAGCAAGTTGGAGAAAATGGGTGAAAAATCTGAACAAGAGATAAAGGGGAATTGTGACTGGACTGTACGCCATTTCCAAATTCGCATCTCAAGAGCAAACTAGACCAGGTGGGAACAATTTAAACTACTTATTTATATCATACTTTAAAGTATGGAGCCAGCTGGAAAGATGGCAGCTTGAAGTCAGCATGTCCCTTAATTTCCCTTTCTAAAGTAATATAACAGCTTGAGCAGACAAGGCAATATGAATCACTGTAACTCTTCCAAAAGGTAATCTTCCACTCTCTATTAGAAAGTAAAACATGCCTACCCTCCCACTCAGCAACCCCACGTGGAGCAATGCAGCAGGGCGTAAAGATACACGTGCTAGTGCTCTGACTACAGGTCGTTCGTAGAGGTGTAAGTGTTGTGGAAGGAAAAGCTAACCCAAGACATACTCATTGTATTTGGGTTTATAGACAAATATTGCTTTTTTAAAAAAAATCTACTACAGTAAGAAGATATCTAAGTGTGTTGTTCATCCAACACCCCCAAGATAAAATGAGCATCGAAAGATTTTGAGTACAATGGACCTTTATGAAGTTTTAATGAGCTTCCTGCTGCATCACTTAGATTAGCTGTTACATTTTTAAACCATCATTAGTGTGCACAACAACTACTGTTTTATGACTTACGTAATTATCTGAACAGTGTTCCTAAAACATTTGAAATAACTAAGCTCTATAAAGAGTCTATATGTGTGTAGAAAAGTAAGGTTTAATACCACTAGGAAAATACTGGCCTTTTCCTCTTTATGTGCCAGGAGCTTGAGAACAAAGCTGAAATGCACTTGATTTTCAGATTTTCCTTAGCCTCGAAAATCTAGGAGGCAAGAACCTTGTTGCTTGGTGGTTAACTTTCATTCTTAAAGGGAAATCCACATTTCTGATTTCATACTCCCCTAAGACAAGAAGCAGGTCTGAATTTCTTGTATAAGGTCTACCAATTGGCTGAATAAATTGTGATACTGAAATAATATGAAATATTACACAGCTTTAGTTTTTAAATGGGTTTGGATCTACAGCTATCATCCTGGAGGGAAACTTACATTGTATAAAGCAAGAAAAGAAATTTGCTGAATTTCTTCAGCAAAGAAAAACGAGAGGAAACATACGCCAAAAAAAAAAAAATCCAATATAATATACACAAAATTTGTATATTATAATCCTGGTTTTGAAAAACAGCTTCCATGTAGGTGTATGAGTGTGTGTGTATCCTTGCGTGGGCAAAAGAAAGAAATGGAAGCATTTATTCCAGGCCATTAACTTTTGGATGCTGCAGATGGCATTGGGATGGCGTATCATGAACTTTTTCTTTAAAAATCTTTATATTGTTTAAATAGTTACAAAGATCATAAATTACCTTTGTAAATAACTACAAGAAGAAACAAAAGTTAAAAAGGAAAATGGAGGGGGAGGGGAGTATGGATGGTGCTAATAAGTTCTTTCAAAGTTTTAATGGCTAATCATTTATTTCCAGTAACCTAAACTGTTTCCTTGTTTTAGTATTTTATCCATTGGTTAATTCTTTCTATCTTGAATTCTTCTTCCAGGAATATTTTTGATAAACTAAATTCATCTAATTTAACTAGCAGATACCAGTTTTATAGAAAGCATCTATATATTTAGGAACAACCTAGCATTAAACAATACTGTGTAAAAGGGAGGTGCTGAGCAGTAAGCAATCAACATTTAAACGTTTCTAATGTGAAAGAGAGGACCTGAAAAATCCATGTGGCCCATAGGCCTTTGACTTCAATAAGTTCATCTATAACTTCTCAGTGCCTTCAGACAAATCCTTGCAGGAATATACTAAGCCCCTCAGGTTCGTCTGTAAAATCACCCTCCTAGTGAAAGCATCAGGTAACATTTAATAGGACCGTAGAGAAAGGGGATTACTACCTGAAGTACCATAGCTTGAAAGTGTGCTCCTTGGAAGACTGACCTTGAAAACTGGAATAAGATGACATAAGAATACAAGAGGATAAAGATGCCCCACACTCTTCAGCACCCTACAGTTTATACATCTCTATTGCCTTTCCACAAGCAGAATCCTGACACCACGTGTGCTCTGGAAGCCCGAGGCTGGGGGTGCTGGCAGTGGCAGGGAAAGCAGTCCGAGGCATAGGCTGCCTGATGACACAACTTTGGGCCAAAGCATGCCAAACACCTGAGAGGGAATTTCTGCATCTTCCCGGGGCCCTGATCCTTCCTGTTGAGCAGAACATGCAATTCAACGTGAATATGTGATTATGTGATTTGACCATAACTGCGTGACTTGATCAAAGGAGCAGGAGGAATGACAGATCAGCATCCCCAGGGGCTCTCGGGAGCTGGCAGCCTCCAGTTAGCTCCTTTTCATAAGTCAAATTCTTCACCTTTGTGACCTCCATCTGCAAGGGATGAATCCTCCCAAGAACGTCCTTGAAGGTAGAGCTAACTAGGTCGTGTGTGACTCTGCCTTTAGTTACTGCTGATGAGATTTGCATGTGGCTTTACTCACTAGAATTCTACCAGCAGAAGGAACCAAGGACATTAGGGATGGAGAAAGTACAGACAGACCTTCACCTCTACTTGGTCAGACTTCTCCAGGTGAATGACAACCCAGAGCTCTGCCTAGTTCCTGCCCTCTCTCCCTTACAATACAATATTAACAGAATAACAATATATCCTTCATGATAATTCCTTACTCTGATTTATATGTCAGTTGCCCAGCCTGTCTTCCTAAGGTGACAGGTGACCTAATTCCTCTTAATCAGACCCAAGTGCTGCTTCCAGAAGCACCGTTTTGACTACTGATGGTAATTCTGAGCTAACTCAAATTGTCCCATTGTTCCTGGTGTTCCCTACTTTGTGATGCTTCCATCATCCCCTCACAGAATTGTCTGGATTTGTTGTTCAGGATCACCACTCCAACTCCCAGCTGGAGTAAAAGGAGATTTCTCATACCCCTGAAAAGAGCCCAAATCACAATCACACATCTCTGATCATTGGGTTTCATCTGGCCCCAATTCCACCTCAAGACCAGTGCCCATAACGTGTTCATTCCCAGATAACTCAGGACCTGCCTCAGGGGATCCAGGGAACATCCCATGGCCCCATCAGCCACCATCCTATGTAGGCCAACATTAGTTGCTAAAAGGTGCAGAATGGGGAGCACCCTGAGCCCCACAGTTGGGTTACAGAAATAACAGAAGAGCTGTCACACCACCCAACACATCACTGTTATGACAGGTGGCTTGGGATAAATGTGGTGGCCTGTCCCAGGCTCCATTTACTCATTAAAATGAGCTCTTCCATCTCATCAGAAGGCCCACATCCTTAACTCATTCTACCACCCTGACACCACAAGCTGGAAAGTGCTTGCTAATCTGGTACTTCTTCTCCTTGGTAAGGAGACGATGACTTGAGTTTTTGCTTCAACTTTCCATGGACAGCAAACATCTTGAGCTGTTTCTCTACTAGGAAAGGGGTGATGTTGGCTTTGATTTCCTGCCACATACTTTGTGGCGTTCCCCAAGAAAATGTGTGAATATTCACAAGTGACAAACAAATTCAAGTATACATAAAATCCTTGCTCATGTGTGGTTCATACTTTCCTTTCCTCTGTAAATGGGAGCTGTTAAAAACAAATTAAGTAATTACACAATGTTGCTGCAGCTGTGTGTCTCCTTCATTATATTATATGGCTGTGGTTAGGGATGACTCTCTCCTGCCTTGTTTTAAAATATTTCTAACGGAAGGTGGGTTGTCAGGGCATGTTCCAGCGTTGCCAGAAAAAACAAAAAGTAAATGAAAATGACGTCTATGGCACAGGACAATTGTGTGTGTATGCGCATGCGTGTGTATACTACACGCTCTGTTATGCTGTAAAAGTTATTCTGGTCACCTGGTTTTTCTAATTAACAAAAAAAAGCCCATAAAAATAGAAATAGAGTGTCTGTCAATTCTCACGTAACCCAATAAATAAAATATCTTTAATACAAATAGTAGGATTTACTGGTCATAATTTAGCATTTTTTTAAATTAGCAATCTCCATTGAAAAACAATAAATAAATAAATAACAAGTATTTATCCAAGAAAATAACATCTTTAAGACCTATAAATAAGATCTTTAGGATCCTGCAAGGTGGACATTTGGTTACTTTTTGTTGTTTGATATATGTATGGCGGAAAAGAAGAAAAAGTAAAAAGGAATAAAGAACGGTTGGTCATTCCAGAATGTATTGCTTTAAAAATCCTATATTAGCCTTTGGACACTGATATCCTCAAAATCCTTAATTTCAGCATTCTAGATTAATACAGATGAGGAAGGGAATTTATCATTTCAAAGCTTGTGCCTACTTTCTTAAGGAATGTCTTCCATCTTGAGGGGGTAATTTTCAACAAATTGGATTTTCACAACTATAAGAATACATGCGTTTAATGGAAACACCAGGCAAAATGCATCTGGATCAAAGAGAAGTTGTTATATATGCATTATGTGCTAACCTTATATCAAATTTGTAAGATAATACAACTTATTTAAAAACGTATACTCAGAATGTTAGGGTTTCAACTGGAAGTAACAAAAAAGGCCAAAGAATTAAAGAACAACAAAGAAACACAAAGATAAACCAAGAAACAGATCAAAACCAAATGAATATCAACAAAAAAATCTCTGAGACCAATAGGACTTTCAAAAACTTGAATTTCTATGTTGCTATGGAGGAATCAACTTCTCATTATAAATATTTAGAATTAATGAGTAAAATGTAGCAAAACAACAAAGAAAATAACACATAGCCATGCTGGAAAAAATGGAATGTCCCCATGTGCCAGCTAAACAGAGAAATCAAGGCCAGAGCACAGAGGTAACCCAACAGCAGTTTCAGCCTCAACAACAGACCCTGGAGGTCAGGACTGGGTTCTAACACCTCAGTGAGGACAGGAGGTCGAGTGTCTGCAAAGGGCAGAAGAGCTGTCATTGGATATCCCATGTGAAGCGTGGAACCTTAAAACACAACCTCCTCCACGAAAAGACGAAAGTAACTCTTCCCAGCTGACAACAAAAGCCGAAAGCTCACCACCTCTCCAGGCCTTGGGTGAAAGACAAATCACCTGTGAGGAATCCCAACTCCAGGTACCCATTACACATAGGTGTGGGGTTTAAATGAGTAACACCCACAGGATTAAGGCACCACAAACCACACAGTTGATATAAAAATTGTTCTAAAAGCACTCTTTAGCATCGTAGACAACGTGAAACCACTCTTTAAGGATACTTTAAAAACAAGGGTTTAAGAGACACCCAAGGGGGTAAGGGTGAGGGTGCGGGAGCCACCATAGCTGAAAATCACTTTTAAACCCAATAAGAAATCAAGACACTGCAAGGCAGAGTCAGAAAATGCAACTAAAAAATTAGCACCCCCAAAATATGGATTATATACAGTGTGAAAGAGACTACAAAATTTATTTAAAATTAATAATAAGATAAAGAAGGAACAAAAACCATAAGGAAAAGATGTGACACAATGAAAAAGAACAAGCCAATCTGAACAGAAGTGAAATACATCTTCTAGAAATGAAGGACAATCTCATTAAGTTAAAAATAAAGAAAAATATCCTCATCCAGATACATTACAGAAAACCTTCAAAGCTTCAACAACGACGAAATGAGAAAGCAATGACAAACTATCTAAAGATAAATGGCATTTAGACTGACAGAAGACTTCATATTAGCAACAATAATTCCAGAAAGCAGTGAAATATCTTTAAAGCAATGAGGGAGGATAACCATCCATGAAGAGTGTATATCTAACTAAATTATATGGAAGTGATGAGGAAATAAAAAAATTTTTAGACTGAGTAAAACAGCACACTGACCACAGTTCCTCCCTGAAATGACTATTAGGTTGAACCATATGAGATGTCTGATATTTGGCCATTTTTGACCCACAAAAGCGACAATTTCGTATGATTCAAACTAAGACTAAAAGATGTATGCGCTTCAAGAAGAAGAAAAGTGAATCCAGAAGGAAGATGAACAATGCAAGAAGCAATGATGAGGAATGATTTATAAATCTAAATAAGCATTGACTAATAAATAAGAATATTATTTTAAGAACAATAAAATAACCAGTGGAATCTGGGATGGGAGGCGCGAGCTAATCCATATCTGAAGGTATGAGAAGAGAGCTAGTAATTAACATTAAATCATATTAAATCCTATACCAACTTGAAATTTTAAGATTGACTACTAAAAGACCAGAGATAAAATATGGAACTTCCAAATCAATGGTTGGAATGAGGGGTAAGAATAAAGAAATTCAGTCTTTCCGAGAGAAGCTAGGAAAGCAGAAAGTAAAAGCAAAAATAAAGCGTGATAAATAGCATAAGCATGAAATAAAATGATGAAAATAAGCCCAATGTACTGAGTCCAAGTGACTGTAAATGGAACAAAAGTGCCTGTTAAAAGGTACATTCTCAAATCAGCTTTTAAAGAACAGACAAAAAATATCCAGCTATATGCTGTTTTCTATAAACATGTCTGTAATGGCTCAAAAAGGTCAAAAGTAAACTAACGAAAAGGATGAAAGAGGATATACCAGGCAAATACTAAACAGAAGGACGAAGAGGAGGGCGAGAGAAGGAAGGATGGAAGGAAGAAAAGGAGTGAGGAAGGGAACTAGGGAGGGAGGGAGCCAGCACAACAATATTAAACAAACAGACTTCAAGACCAGAAAAAAAATCATTGACAGATTAAGGAGGTGATTATTTAAGGATCAACATAACCATACGCCAGGAAAATATATTTACTTTAAATCTGTATGCACCGAACCCTGTGGCTACAAAGCATGTTAAATAAATAGTTGTGAAGAAAAATAGACTGAAATTAAGACTACGTTTGATTTCTTCTGTATTTACTAAACTATCTTCCACTATTATTTAGTTCCTAAATATTAACTTGTTCATTGAAAAAAATCTTGGTAACTATTATGTTCCAAACTAGAAATTAATGGTGAATGAAACAAAGTCCTTGTCCTCTTGCAGCTTACATTTCAGTGAGCAGAATACACTTATTTCAAAACAAATTTTGAAAACACATGGCTCATATATGAGAAATTACACTAACGTTTAAAATAGTATGCAGTACTCAAATTACTTATCCAGTCCTATTACTCAGCGCCCACATGATTCTCTGATAATAAATTAGATGTTGTTAAGAGATTTGTTAATGTTTTAAGGTCTCCAGTTTGTTCAATGAGCTTTCATATGTTTGTTCATATATATATTTGCTTCTAACTTTTATTGAACATGATTATAGAGTTGACACCCCACAAGATGAAATAATGAAAGACAAGAAGAATTACCTAAAGTTAAATATACGAAATCTCAAAAAAGTAAGACGTTCCTGCCAAAGCCCACATGTGGCCAATTAATAATGGTTATAAAAATAATGATTTCATAGTTATTGGCTTGTTACATGAGAGATGGAACTGAAAATCCACCACAGTTCCAGGATTTAGGAAGTGTAACTAGCAACACAGCAATTCAGCTTGCTTTCACAGCATTTGCATCACTCCCCTAATGTAAAAAGCATAGATTCACTTACAGCTCTTCTTTGTACATACGTCTCCATTGAGTCACATATTAAGACGATATAAGGATGTAAATACTTAAATCTTCGTGAAACGTCTCCTTTCATTAACTGCCAAAGTATACTGCACATAAAATATTCCAAAAGAACAAATTATAACAAAATTTTTAAAGATATGGTCAAAACATAGTCGGGACAAGCTATGAAAAGAAATGTAGTCAAGTGGCAAGTGATATTAATTTATATTCTGAAATATTTACGGAAAGCATTAAGTATTGATGATGAATGATAAGACTGCACTTACAAATGATTTCTGCTCTAAATAACATGCACAGTTTTAGCCAATATAAACACAATTCTAACAATGATAAGGAAGTCTTGAGATTACATCTGGTCCCCCCAAAAAGTCAACTTGATACCAAAAAGAGGAGTTTCCATATGCTTAGAAAGCTTACCTAGAATAGAAATAAAAGTTTCAAATTAACCTGATATTTATGGAGCCCCATTTTGCTGTCTGGATGATAGCGTGTCCTCTCTGGACTAGCACATCTATACTAGTGATCATTTCTAAAAGCTATGGTTTCCTCATCAATGGAGAGAGTCAAGTAACTGGGAGTTACGTGCGGGCCTCTGTCCCCAGAAGGTCCAGCATTTGAGTGGAAGAGGCTTTCCTCAGGTTTAATTTTCTTATAATTGTGGCCTTGAAATGACTCCCATTGCTTTTGGCAGTTTCACCCAACGAAGTCCACCCAGAATCGCCATGCATGTTACTTAACTTGCCAACAAATCTGAGGGGGAGGAAAAGGCCAAAGCTGTCTCTACCTGAAGTTGCCTGTTCATTCCTAGAGTCATGGAGTTTCCAGTTTCTATCTGCGAGGGGGAGGGCGGTGCAGGAGAGACAGGTGGCAAGCAAAGCCCAGGGCCTGCCAAGGTGGACAAAGTGACGGAAGATCCCTGAGGAAACCGAGGCCCCCAAGGGTAACACCTGCCCTGTGAGGGGGAAGGACAGCCCAACTCCACCACACAGGAAGAGGACGCCATGTAAGCTTGCCTATCCCATCCTTGAGGCTAAAGGGGAGGGAAGGGAAGGAAGGGAGAACCTCTCCTGACGGTTAATACCCGCTACATGGCCCTCACTAGGGTTTTCTGCCCCAGTTCATCGTGCTTAGATAGTCCAAAGAATCTTCAGTGGAGAATTTAGCTTACATAGTTGCAGAAGGAATTATTAGAGAGAATGAAGAAGAGACAATATTTAAAGAAACAATGGATGAGGTTTTTCACAATTGCTGAAAAATACCAGTCCTCGAGATCATGGTGTTCAACGAAACCCAAACAAATACATATTAGACATATCATAGTGAAACTAAAGAACGTCAGAGATGAAAAGAATTTTTAAAAACAGCCAGAGAGAAAAGATAGATTAGCCACACAGAAATAGCAATAAGACTGATAACTAAATTCTAGATATCCATCCACTGGCAGCCAGAAGACAACACACTAAAAGAAAGAAAATAACCAGCAACCTGGGACTCCAGTTCCAGCAAATATTCTTTTCAAATAATAATGATAGAATCCAGGCAGTGAGTATGTGGGTGTTCACTATAAATCTCTTTCAGTTTTGCTATGTGTTTGCAAATCTTTATAATAAAATATTGGAAAAATGCTTCATAAGAAGTAAAACATTGTAAGGACTGTACTTCAGGCAAGAGGAGTATCTAAGACAGAATGGACTAGATATAAAAAGAAATGTTGAGCAAAGATACTGGCCTAGTAAATAGGTAAATAAATCTAAACAAATTCACTTTCTAAAACAGTAATAATAATCTAGTTTGTGGCAGAAGACATTCTAAAGATAAAATACACCTGCAGTAGTGTACAAGGGGAGGCAGAGGAAACAGAGCGGCAGCATTCTAAGGTCTTTCTATTTTATGAGAGAATAATAAGGGTATTGATTAACTGAAATTTTGACGCGCTGTTAAAGTAGCTTTGGTAGGAGCTTAAAGATGCATAACATCCAAACAAAATTAAAATTTGAAAAAAATTTTTAAAACAAACAAAAACTAAATCCAAATGACATCAAGAAAGAATTTTTTTAAAAAAAGGGAGGAGATCTAGGAAAAAACGAGACAAAAAGAAAGTTCTTAATAAAGCTGAATGGACTAAATGGAAACAAAACTGAATTTTAAAAAAATCAGGTTACGCAGTTAGTAAGTGATGCATCTAAAACCAGAGGACACGTAATGGTTGAAAAAGATGGGAAAATACATACTAAGTATATACCAACCAAAGAAAAATTAAAGTAGCTATATAAATATCAGACAAAATAGTCACTAAGACAGCAAGGTTTTTATTTCTGAGAGTAGAATGATGAATTGAACTTCTTTCACCAAACTTAGAAACTCCCGGGAAAACAGTAATGACTCCTCAGAAACGGCAACTTTGTTTCTTATCCTTGCCCTCCATAACCCCTTAGACTTCTGTCTTCAATTCTCGTTGCAATAAGCCCACCTGGAATCTTCACAAAATCTAGAGCCTCATTCCAAGTTCTCTATCTCAGTTCTCCCATTTCTAACCACAATAGCCTTACCCTCTGCCTTTCTCCGTTTCTCTAGAAACAGCAAACCCCAAACCTACTCTATGTCTCCAAATCCTCAAGACTCAACCTTTCCCTGGGGTCCGGGATTTCAGAGGCCCCATTGAATAGATGCAGTTCCCTCTTGACCTCTGAACCAATTGCAAAATAAGAGTAAAGCAGATCCTTTAAAAAGGATAAAGCCGTCTTTCCCAAAATCTTATGTTCAAGATCTTTCCTGATTACAATGGTCAAAGACATTTGAAATGATTTTATCACTGTAACTGTCCTTTAAGAATGGCCAACAGTTAGTGTGTCTCACCAAGCAGGTCACATGAGAAAGGTGAGTGATTGAGCCTTGCCCAGGAGTTCTCCTTCCAAGCAGACTGACCTGAAACAAGCACAGGGCAGATGCTAATCCCTTAGACAAAAAACACAGAGGCCTAAAGGTGACAGTAAGAAAGAGCCAAGAACAAAACAGAGTTTACCCACTTTTTAATCAGATTGACTCTGCAAATGTTAACATGTTATTGGAGTTGGACATTTACTAAAACCTATCAGAGGAAGGGAGGATATAAATTGAATCTCTTTTTTTTTTGGTGAGGAAGATTCACCCTGAGCTAACATCTGTTGCCAATCCTCCTCTTTTTGCTTGAGGAAGATTGCTGCTGAGCTATCATCTGTGCCCAACTTCCTCTATTTTGTATGTGGGATGTTGCCACAGCATGGCTTGATGAGCGGTGTGTAGGTCCACACCCAGGATCCGAACCCAAGAACCCTGGGCCACCAGAGTTGAGCACACAAACTTAACCACTATGCCACTGAGCCAGCCCCCAAACTGAATCTTAAATAACACAAATCCCTTTCTCTTTTCTTCAAAAGTTGGAAGGCAGAGTTACTGATTAGTACTGAATTTCTGTATTTTTTTCTCTAAAATACTTTTAGGCAAATGACAAAGGCCCTGACTCTTACATAGAAGACCAGGATCCCAGGTCAAAAGAGCTTCTTTTCAGGCGCAGGTATTAATTCACATTCCAGCTGGAGAAAGAAGGCGTAAACAAGAAAAATGCTAAATGAAAAAGAGATTTAAACACTTGCTCAAGAAATACAAGAGACACCACAAGACCAAAAGTGAACGTCAGAAGAATTGTATCCAAGAGAACTGCTAAAAAAGATGGGCTGATAACATTGCAAAGCATTCATTTCAATGCAAAAGACAAGTGAAGGTAAAGAAAAGAGGCCCCACGTAAGCCTGTCCAAACTGGTAAGCGGAAACATGGAAGAATCCGATGGAGAAAGGATGAGCAGAAGTTTGCACAAACCATCAGCTGCAGAAGAAGGATGGAGGTGGCAAGGAGGGGTGCTGCCTCATCCATCAGCCAGCGCCCTGCCGGAGTCGGGCGAGATAGGAGAGAAGAGGGGTCCCACCTCTGCTAAGCCAACTGTGGAGACTACGTGGGACAGACACTGGAGACTCCTGGCATGGGAGCTGATGAGACAGGGAGGAAGAATGCATCCCAGCTCCCACTCTGCAGCCACATCAAAGATGTCAAGGATTAGCAAAAACGCCCAACCCATTGCGCAAGCAATCCTGGATACCCAGAATCTAATCCAGCTGATGAGTTTATTCAGGCCAGTTTTTTGTGGACTTGGTACAAAATGCTCAAATGACATTTCACTAGGGAAGCAAAACAGAAAAACAGTCTTTCTGCAGCCCCCTCAGCAACATTTCTCAATGATGATAGAGCGGTTCTGTAACTCTGCTAATTTCTTAATATGAAATCATGATGCCAAAAACCAGATCAGTCCCAGACTCCTTTCTCTCTAGAAGAAATGAAGTCGTGGGCACCTAGACTATTTGAGTAGTATCCAGTCCAGTCTATGCACTTATTTTCAACCCTAGAAATCAAAGGGTAGGGATACTGCTCCCTCTACTGGCTTTACAGCTGCAATTAAAGATGCATTTAACCTCAGAACTCAGCCTTTCAGCCAGATTCCTTTCTCTAAAGACTAAGAAATAGAAAGATGGTGTTAGTTTCTTAGTGTAAACCTTAACCAAAGATTTACAGAATCTTTAGCAAACATCAAGTTAAAGAGTAAACATAAATATGTTTAAACCCTTAAAAATAAATTCTATTCATGGGGGCCGGCCCGGTGGCACAGCGGTTAAGTTCACACGTTCCGCTTCTCGGTGGCCCGGGGTTCGCTGGTTCGGATCCCGGGTGCGGACATGGCACTGCTTGGCAGCCATGCTGTGGTAGGCGTCCCACGTATAAACTAGAGGAAGATGGGCACGGATGTTAGCTCAGAGCCAGGCTTCCTCAGCAAAAAGAGGAGGACTGGCAGTAGTTAGCTGAGGGCTAATCTTCCTCCAAAATAAATAAATAAATTCTATTCATTTATTTTTGCTGATATTTGCTGGAACTATTGAAATTTTCTGATGACTCTGGAGAGTCAAGGACTAGAAAGAAAATTTAAGAAAGGAAAGTAATAATAGAGCTCTTTTAGATGTTTCAAAGCAACGTTTCCATGCACTTCCTATTCTCTCTCCTCTCAATACTTGCAAACCTTTGCCACCACATTCTTCCATCACCAAAATGCACAAACACGTATAGTGTCCTTACACCTTCATTTCCTCTGAACTCCCAGAAAGGAGTATAGATAGATTTATAGATTTTTTAAAGTAAAAGTGAAAACCACGTGGTGTTCCCTGGTTCTTGAAAACTAATAGGCATAACAACAGGGGTCTAATGACGCCAGAAATTGAACTCCCCTTACAGGAGCCAACTGTTCCTCAGATGGCTTAATGGCTGTGTTTTCCCTTATTGATTATGTAGCAAGTGGTCCAAAGCTGATGTTACAGAATGTATCTTATCTCTTCCAAGGTCCAAATTCTACCCTTAACTGATGTATTCAACCAAATTCACTCATTTGGTCACCTGATAAATATTTACTGAGCACTCACAATGTGTCAGGCAGTGTTCTAGGTGCTATGGATACAGCATTGAACAGATGGCCTCAGCCTCTGTTTCTCTGAAACGACAAAGCCAGCTTAGTGAGTTCCCATTCATTCTCCTTACATCTCAATGAGGTCGTACATGTCTGTACATACTAGCTCAAATTCCAATTCTGTGAAGTCTTCTTTGACCAGCTTGGGCCATGGGTATCACACCAACTCATTTTCTGAAACGTCGTGTCATTAAGCCACAACACATTTCCTATCTAGACATGTGTTGGCATACAATTGTATGCCAACAAATTAGGGGTTGCTCATGTCTCTTATCGCCTTGAATTAGTATTTAAAGATTTTACTGCCATCTGACTTTCCACACATGTCTGTGTTTCCTCTTCAACTAAATTAAAAGTTCTTTGAAGCAAGAAACACAAGAGCTGGGGGCCGGCTCCGTGGCTGAGTGGTTAAGTTCGCACGCTCCGCTGCAGTGGCCCAGGGTTTGGATCCTGGGCGCGGACATGGCACCGCTCGTCAGGCCACATTGAGGCGGCGTCCCACATCCCACAACTAGAAGGACCTGCAACTAAGATATACAACTATGTATGCGGGGGTGGGTTTGGGGAGATAGAGCAGAAAAAAAAAAAAAAGAAGAAGATTCGCAACAGTTGTTAGCTCAGGTGCCAATCTTTAGGAAAAAAACAAAAGAAACACAAGACCTGACATAGTATTATATAGGAAGTCCTAAAAAGGTATAAAAATAAATCACATTTGACAACCTGTCTTTCTTGAAAAGATAATATTACATTAAATACAATCCATCAAGTAAAGTTTTTATATAGAAATTAAATTGGTTATTAATCCAAACCAGCTTGTTTTATGTTAAGATGTTAATTGTAATCCACAGGGCAACTTCTAAGAAAATAAAAATACAATAAAAGAAACAACAGTAAGAGAATTTAAATGGCATACTAATATTTATCTATTTAACACAAAAGAAGGCAGTAATGGAGAATAGAGGAACAAAAAGAGTGTAAGACGTATAGAAAACAAATAACAAAATGGCAGGCATAAATTCTACCTGATCAGTAACTATATTAAATGTAAATGGACTAAACATTCCGATCAAAAGACAAATGTTGGCAGAATAGATTTTAAAAGTGATCCAACTCTATCATGTCTACAAGATATACACTTTTTTTTTCCAGTTTTACTGAGAAATAATTGACATATTTCACTGTATAAGGTTTAAGGTGTACAGCATGGTGGTTTGATTTACATATATTGTGAAACGATTGCCACAATAGGTTTAGTTAACATCCACCATCTCATATAGATAAAATAAAAAAAGAAGAAAAGTTCCTCCTTGTGATGAGAACTCAGGATCTACTCTCTCAACAACTTTTCTACATATTCTACAACAATGCTAGCTAGTCATCATGTTGTACATTACATCTCTAGTACTTATATAACTGGAAGTTTGTATCTTTTGACCACCTTCCTCCAATTCCCCCTCCTCCCACCCCACATCTGGGAACCACAAATCTGATGATTTTTTCTGTGAGTTGGTGGGGTTTTTTGTTTTGGGGGGTTTTTTGAGATTCCACATATAAGTGAGATCTTACAGTATTTGTCTTTCTCTGTCTGATTTATTTCACTTAGCATAATGCCTTTAAGTTCATCCATGTTTTCACAAATGGTGTGATTTCCTCATTTTTTGTGTTTGAATAATACTCCATTGAATACATACACTTAAGATTTAAAGACACAAATAGATTAAAAGTAAAAAAGATGGAAAAATATATATCATGCAAAAAGTAACCAAAAGAGAGCTAGAGTCCTATATTAATATCAGATAAAATAGACTTTAAGACAAAATAGGAGGTTTTATGATTATAAAAGGGTCAATCAATCAGGAAGACACAGCAATTATAAACATACATGCATGTAATAACAGAGTCCCAAAATACATAAAGCAAAAACTTACAGAATTGAGAGAAGAAATAAATAATTCAGCAATAATAGTTGGACGTTTCAATAACCCTCTTTCAATAATGGATAAAACAATTAGGCAGAAGATCAAAAAGGAAATAGGAGACTTGAAAAACATTATAAACCAATTATATCTAGCAAAGATTGATAGAACACTTCACCCAACAATAGCACAGAAAACTAGGAATAGAAAGAAACGTCGTTGACCCAAAGAAAGCCATCTATTAAAATCCTACAGCTAACATTGTAGTTAATGTAAAAGATTGAATACTCTTCCCCTAAGATCAGGAACAAGATAAGAATGTCTGCTCTCATCACTTCTAGTCATCATTGTACTGGAGGTTCTAGCCAGAGCAATTACACAAAGAAAAGAAATAAAAGCATCCAGACTCTGTTTCACAGGTGACATGATCTTGTATATAGACAATCCTAAAGAAGCCCCCCAATAAATTATTAGAACTAATAACTGAGTCATCAATGTTGCAGAATAGAAGATCAATATACAAAAATCAATTCTATTTCCATTGTCAATGAACAATACAAAAATGAAATTAAAAAGCAATTTATAATAGCATCAAAAAGAGTAAAAGACATAGGAATAAGTTTAATAAAAGAAGTGCAAGAATTATACACTGAAAACTATAAAGCATAACTTAAAAAACTTAAATAAGACCTAAATTAATTGAAATATATCCTATATTCATGGAGTGAAAAACATAATATTGTCAGGATGGCAATACTTCCCAAACTGACCTACGGATTCAACATAATCCCTTTCATAATCCTAGCTACCTTGTTTTGCAGAAACTGACAAGCTAATCCTAAAACTCTTATAGAAATGCAAAGGACCTAGAACAGCCAAAAAATCTTCAAAAAGAACAAAGTTGGGGAATTTACACTTCCCAGTTTCAAAACTTACTACAAAGCCACAGTAATCAAAACAATATGGTATTGGCATAAAGATAAACATATATATCAATGGAATAAATAAACTCATAATCTGGTTTATATACCAGAAATAAACCCATACATCTATAGCCAATTGATTTTCAAAAAGGGTTCCAAGACTGTTCATTGTTGAAAGAATAATTTCTTCAATAAATTATCCTGATGACTGGGTATCCATGTGCAAAAAAACAAAGATGGACCCCCCACCACACACAATAATATAAAAAACAACTAGAAATGGATCTGTGACTTAAAGAGCTAAAAACATAAAACTCTTAGAAGAAAAACCTAGGGGTAACTCTTCATAACGTCAGACTTGACAATGGATTCTTAGATACGACAGCAAAAGTATGAGCAACAAAAGAAAAAATTGATGACTTGGACTTGATCAAAATTAAAAACTTTTGTGCATCAAAGACTTTATTAAGAAAGTTAAAAGACAATCTACAGAATGGGAGAAAATATTTGCAAATTCTATATCAGATAAAGGTTTAGTATGTGGAATAAATGAATTCCTACAACTTAATAAAAAGACAACTCAATTTAAAAATGGGCAAAGAACTTAAATAGACATTTCCCCAAAGAAGACATACAGATGGCAAAGAAGCATATGAAAAGATGCTAACATCATCAGGCATCAGGGAAATGCAAATTGAAACCTGAAAAAGATACCACTTTACACCCCTAGGATAGCTATTGTCAAAAATATAGGGGGCCAGCCCTGTGGCCGAGTGGTTAAGTCATGCGCTCTGCTTCAGTGGCCCAGAGTTTCGCCAGTTCGGATCCTGGGCACAGACATAGCACCACTCATCAAGCCATGCTGAGGCAGCGTCCCACAGAGTGGAACTAGAAAGACCTACAATTAGAATATACAACTATGTATTGGGGGGCTTTGGGGAGAAGAAGAAAAAAGAGATTGGCAACAGATGTTAGCTCAGGGCCAATCTTGAAATATATATATACACACAATGTATATAATGTATATTTTATATATATATACAATGTATATAATGTATATTATATATATATATATAAATAATATCAAGTGTTGGTGAGGATGTGGAGAAATTGGAAGCGTCATATGCTGCTGGTGCAAATGTAACATGGTGCAGCCACTTTGAAAAACAGTTTTGCAGTTCCTCAAAAAGTTAAACATAGAGTTGCCATATTACCCAGCAATTCCACTCCTAGGCATATACTTAAGAGAGATCAAATATATGTCCACACAAAAACTTGTATATGAACGTTCATAGCAGCATCATTCATAATAGCCAAAAAGCAGAAGCAATCCAAATGTCGATCGACAGATAAATGGATCAACAAATGTGGTATGTCCATACAACGAAATATTTTTCAGTCATAAAAAGAAATAAAGTATTGATATATGTTACAACCCGGATGAAAAAATTATGCTAAGTGAAAGAAGCTCGACAAGAAACGTCACATATTGTTCGTTTTCAAGATTATTTTGGCTGTTCTGGTCCCTTGCATTTCCATATGAGTCTTAGGATCACCACTTTGTCAATTTCTGCAAGTAGAATAAATTTCATAGAAACGAAACCAGGTTTGCAAGGGCAAATCTATAGAGACAAAAAGTAGATTAGTGTTGTCAGGGACTTAGAGAGTTGTCAGGGGAGAATGGAAAATGACTGCTTATGGAGACAGGATTTCCTTTCGGGGTGATGAAAATGTTATAAATTTACATAGTGTTATGACTGGACAGCTCTGAATGTGCTTAAAACGACTGAACTGTAGACTTTTAAAAAGTGAATTTTATGGTATATGTATTACAATTTCAATAAAGCTGTCATTTAAAAAAATGCAGTCCATCCTGGCAAGCTGGGATGGTATAGTTATTGTATTCATTTTTCTTTTTAGCCCTCACAATCTATAGCAAGATGCCTTGTACATAGAGGTACCAGAAAAGATACATGTAGATGAGTACATATTACTTTGCGTTGTTCACAAATTGCTCCAAATATTAGTCAAAGTTTCTCAAGTGGTTCACACTCCTTGAGACAAAGCCCCCGTCTCAGATGCTGTGAACATCCATCACTATTAGATGCTAAGTTAGGATTACCCTGAGCCTGGATATAGTCACATCCCAGTGGGTAGAAATGCTTAGTACGTTGATGGACCTGTGACTGTTGATCCATCAGGAGGCAGCACTGTGTACGTTGAAAGGGAGGACTCTGGAGTCAGATGATCTAGCTTTAAATCCAACTTCAAGGACTTAATAATAGTATGATCTTGGACAAAATGGCTTACCCTCGTGAGCCTAGGTGTCCTCATCTGTGAGGACAGGATTAATAATAGTAACCACCTTCTAGGGCTGTGTGAGGCTGAAATGAGGTAAGACGTGTAAAGCACTCACGTGGCCTGTGATAAATGCTTATTATTCATTCATTGAGCTGCTCGACATTCATTGAGCACTGATTTTAATTCTCTGCCATCAAAGGATAGAAGTAAAAGAAAAAAGACATGTAAACAGATCAATGCAGTAAAGTGCTCTCACGCTCTGGAAGACATCCTAAGAGCAGGAGAGGGATTCCCAAGGGGTGACACCCTGTGTGTATGTGGGAGGCACAGGGGCACAGGCTTTCAGGAAAGGTTTTATGGAAGAAGTACCACTGGAGCAGAGCATTTAACTCAAAAAAAAAAAAGGTATTTCTTCTCCAGGTTTGAGAGACATAGGACATTCTGAATGGAAGGCACGAAGTGAGGAGAGCAGCATCTGTTCAGGGAGGTGTGCTTAGCTCAGCAAACAGGAACACATCCCCGGTGAGGTGCAGTCACAGAAAAGGCTGGAGAAGCAGGAGCCAGACCACAGAAGGCCTTGTTTTCCCCATTCACCAGCACAGACTGAATCACCTGGCAAGTGGGAATCTCCCCGCCCTCCTCCAGCAGAGACATTTTCTTTGGTTGGTTTTGTTTCCAAATGCCATAGAGCACAACACAGGAAGGACTGAACCTTTGAGACTGCTTGAATATTTCCAAAGTGTTCTGGTTATTTTAATGCTGACAAAGCCAGTCTTTTGTTGGTCAGTCATCATGGAGCACCCAGGGACTGCAGGACAATTATTAGGAGTGACAAGTGTCCTTGATAAATACATCTGCACTTTGCATAAGCCCAGTTTCCCTTCCGAGCTCCCAGCATGCACTGTTCCCACACTGGGAACCAGAAGGGCTGAAACAAGATGGCAGCTCCCAGAGGAGTGCCTTCAATTACCCTCAACGAGCATGTGGGCATAAGCCCTCGTCATAGGTGATTATGGCCACGGGTTAATCCAGCGGTTCCTCCTGATTAATAGCCTGCAGTACTGAAGAAGCCAGAAGTGACCACAACACTCTGAGTTTTTGGAGAAGCCAGCTGGCGGAGTGTCAGCCTTCCGTGACACCAAACCGTGGTGTGTTGTTTAACCACAGCACCCTTTCCTGGAGTCTGGCCCTTTGGCTGACACTCTTCTGTGGAGACAGAGTGTCCCTGTTGTGGCTCAGAAATACCATTTAGGCTTTTCTTCTGCCTCAGCGTTCCCATTTCTCATTCCTTCAGCTTCTTGCAATCTGTGCTTCTCTTCTCTTGGAAATATGCTCAGGCTTTTCTCCCTCATTTCTTCAGTTTATTTTCTCCAGCGGTGTTTTAATTTTTTTCTTTTCCTTCAAAAGACCTGACATCTCTTTCTTTCCCTGCTCCTTGATTTCTCGATTTCTCTCTCTTTCCCTCTGCCCTCCTCTCTCTTTCTCCCACTCCTCATCTTTCTATTTTTTTTTTCAACTGACTTCAGAGGAAAAGTAAAAGATTAATCATAGTGTGTGTTTCATGACTCTCTCAGCACGTTCCATTCATGGCCCTCTTCTATTTGGTTCATATTTTTTCTAATTACTTATTTTTAATAATGTAGTAAGTACCAATGATTCTAACAACCACTGAAACAAAAGAGGGATCTCACAATCTCCTATAACAAACCGTTTCGTAGCCCACTACCCTACCCCCTGGCTCCTCGACCCTAGGTAGCCCCCTTGCCGAATGCTGGGCATTGTTTCTTTTTAGGCAGTTTAATTGTATCTATATGCAGTTCCAAAAATTTTGGGTTATTCTAGTTTTTTCAGTTTACTAAAAGATATAGTGCTGTATGTATTCTTTTCCTTTGTTTTACTTTATTTTATAATTAATTCTACTTTTCATTTTGAAATAAGTTCAAACTTACAGAAATGTTCCAAGGATAGTACACAGAACTCTCATATAGCCTTACTGATATATATTTTATGTTATATATTTATTTATGTATGTAGACAGCGAGAGGTATTATTCTCCAAATCATTTGAAAATAGGTTGCATAAATCTTGCCTCATTACCTCTAATACATAAGTGTGAATTTCCTAAGAAAAAGCAAATTCTCTTACAAAACCACAAATGAGGAAATTTAACAATGATACCAGACTTACAGACGTACATCTTATCAATAAGCCATTTTTAAGTTTTGTCTACTGTCCCAATAATAGCATTTGTAGCAATTTTTTCAGATACAGAATCTGGTCCAAAATTGCATATTACATTCCGTTCTTGTCTCTTTAGTCTTCTGTAACCGGACACATTTCCTCAGCCTTTCTTTGCTCTTCATGACATTAACATTCATCTGGTATTTTTGAATGTCTCTCAATTCGTGTTCTCTTGAGTTTCCTTTTGATTGCATTCAGGTTATACATTTTTGACAGGAATACCACAGAAGTGATGCTGTGTGCTATGTCCTTCTAAGTAAATCATATCCAGAGGCCCCTTGGAGGTGATATCAGCTTTGATCCCTTGGTTACAGTACTGCCCAGTTTCTCTAGCCCGTATATTTACACATGTTCTTTGGGGAATTCCTATTTCACTTAATATTACATTGCTAAGATTTATCCATACTGTTGCACGTCAATCTTCTCTCTCTCCCCCATTCTCTCTCTCTCTCCTTCTCTCCCTCCCTCTATCCCATACCCACCACAGACACACACACACACCGAAGACACACAAACACACACACACATGCATAGATACAGGTTTCTTACCTTTTTTCTTCCTTGTTTTTCATTTTCCAGCCACATTCTTACTCGAAATCAATTTGGAAGTATACAACTCCTAGCTGAAGTATGTATCTTCTCTTATTCAATTACTCCAGATCAAATTTCCAAAGACTGGTATACAGTGTGCTAAAAATATGTGCTGTTATGAAAATAGGTGGCTTAGCAAAGAAGCAGCTACCAAAGAAATCCTTCACCTTTCACTCCCTCAACCAAGCTACCTGTCAACATGTGTTAACTGAGTAACTGTTATGTTCCCAGCACCACCTTGACTCGATGGAGGCACATAAAGGACAAAAGCACAGAGGGCTTAGAGGTCAACGCTCCCCCTTCCAGCAGCGTACCCGTGGACACCTTTCTCATGCTTCAAGGCAGAGCTCTAATGTCACCTCCTCTGGGAAGCTACCACTTTCTGCTCCTACCATAGGTACCTAACTGAGTACCCCCTATTTTCCACACCTAGCATTAAATGTTTCCTCACAGTCGTTCTGGAAGGTAGGTGTTTCCATCGCCATTTCTCCAGTGAGTAGACAGAGACTCAAATTTTTGGAGAGCTTAGACATACAGGAGTCACACAGCTTTTTTAAGGCATAACCAGAATGGGCGCCCACGCCTGACTTCAAAGTTGATTAGTCTTTTCACTATTTCACAATGAGTCCTAGGGGAGTTATTGCTTTTTCCTTAAAACTCTGATCACATCTTGCTGATTGATCAATACAGTGGTTACCCCTCTCTATCGTGGTTCATTATGTCCACATCCCTCCCCTAAGACTGATTTTGAGCTACTTGAGCATAAGAATTGTCATACTCATCTTTGAGTCCTCAAAATTCAGCAGAGTAACTGCAAATATACTCAATCCTCATTATTCACAGATTCCCTATTTGAGAATTTGCTAAAATTTGTTATCCCAAAACCTAACATTTGGGGCACCTTTGCACAGACACGTGCAGAGGGTGAAAAATTCCAGTCGCCCAAATGGCACATTCCAAGCTGAGGTCCTACCAGGTGACACTCTGCTTTCCCATTTCAGTTCTCATGTTGTAAACAAGTGTCCTCCTCACGGTCTACGTAGTGCCACTTTTTTCACAACTTCTTGCTTCTTGTTGGTGATTTCACTGTTTAAAATGACCCCAAGCATAGTACTGAAGTGTTGTCCAATATTCCTAAGTGCAAGAGGGCTGTGTTAGACAAGCTTCAGCATGAGTTATAGTGCTGTCGGCATGAGTTCAATGTTAACAAATCAACAATATATATTAAATAAGGTGCCTATTTAAACAGAAACATACATAAAACAAGGTTATATATTGATTGGTTTAGGAAAATGTTGTGACCAGCGGCTGGTAGGAACCTAACCCTGCATTTCCCCTAAGAGGAATGGTTCAGGATAGCTAATTCAGTGTTCCTGGTGACTTTGTAGAACACAACTACTGTGAACAATAAGAATCAACTGTAGTATGTGGTAAATAACCCCATGAGGAAAGAACGAAGAATAGAACACATTTGTTGGAAAAATGACATTAACAGATGAAAACCTGCTTCCTGAACCCACATGACCCAAACGTGTACAAATAGAATTTTATATTGATATGATAATGAAGTACCAGATTACATTGTATAGGCAGAAAATAGATCACCATATACTAAGGAGAATACACAAAGGACAAGGGGTAATAAGTGCATATTTCCTACTCAAGAGGAAGAAAATGTTCTATGACAATTTCTTTCCAAAAGAATGAATATTTATTATGCAAATTCAAGCATATCTGGCTGCTGTGAATTTAACACTCCATAATTAATAACTTTTATCTTTGTATCTCATTGAGCACATTAAAAATCTGTATGTCTTACATTTGCAAAAATATAATAGTGTGACTTTTTTAACCACAAGAGTTTTTAAGAGCTCACTATAACTCTTTTCCAAATTTTTCATTATTGAATCTTTCCTTACTAAACAACACAGCATGATTATCTCCACTTTTAAAGAAAAATTTACTAGAATACTTACCTTTGAGTTCTTCGTAAAGTGAGGAAAAGTCATTTATTTGATCTTTTGACTGATTTTATAAAGCAGATTCTACACTGTTGCATGATGGGAGAAGGCCTGACCTACCAGTTCCTTGTGCATATGATTGTGGTAAAAGCAGACATAACATTATGGCTCACACAGAACAAAGATGAGCTTACAAAGTACATGGCTTAAATAATTCCAGATCTTCGGGACACAGATCTCTTTTTTCAAGACACGAATCTCATGTAACCATTATCATGATTGGTGGTGGGGAATTTTAAAAACAGAGTCTCCCTCGAAACTCCAGACTTGGTTACACCACAGCTAAATCAGGTGATTCCAGCACATGACTCACATCCCACAGAAAATGAAATGTTTACGAAAACGAGACTCCCAAAGGACAAAGTAGCCTTTTCTCAAAATCCATTCCAATTTTAAAGCCAGTCTTTCTGTTTTGTTTGACATAACTATCATGTTTCCTATCTAAAATAAAAGGTTCATACAAACACACAGTTTTCCCATCTAAGTTTCAGGGTTCTGACATATCTTCAATGTAACTTTGCCTGAGTAGATGTAGGTCATAAATCAAGTTTATTACTATTGTGATGTATACATATAAATATATTTTTTTATTATGGAAATTTTCAACCATACACAAAAACTGGAGAAGGAATAATATAACAAACTCCCATATACCAATCACCCAACTTCAAAAATTATAAGAGATATTAGAGATTGTTTTTAAATACAAATAATCTTAAATAAGATTACACAGCCTTCTACCTTGTCCCGCCTATGCCTATAGCAAACAATACCACCACCAGCGATACTGAAGGCTTTGCATAACATGAGCTGTTTCATCTGCAAACACATTACATTCCAATCTGAAAGGACCCGGGGAGTAGCTAGAGAAAGCAGTTTTCCTAAATACCTTGTATAAGAAAATTGATGTTAAAAATTCATGTTGACTATAAAAATCTGACTTTAAAAAAACATTTTCTTTTATTGTTATAAAGTTACGCATTTTTCATTGTGTAAAATTTGCAAATACAATCGCATAAATTTGCATATGGATGGATATTTTATGATATTATGAAACAGTTGCTCGTTTTCTTTGGTTTGATAATAGTACTACACTTAAGTAGGAATATTACTTTATCTTTAGGAGATGCATAACAAGGTATTTGAGGGAGAAATGTTATAAGGTCTGCAACTTACTTTCAAACGGTTCAGCAAAATTGTATCTGTGTGTGTGTGTGTGTGTGTGTGTGTAGATCCAGAGTTGGCAAACTTTTCTGTAAAGGGCCAGATAGCTAATGTTTTAGGTTTTGCAGACCAAGAGACAAAATCAAGGATATTTTGTAGATAATCGTAGAACTAGTTAAAATGTTGCTGCTTAAAAATGTAAATCTCTTCTTAACTCAGGGCTGTACAAACACAGATGATGGACTGGATTTGGCCTTGGCCATAGTTTGCCAACTCCTAACATAGATAGATAGATAGATAGATAGATAGATAGATAGATAGATAGATGGATAGATAGGGAAAATATGAGAAAACAGTAACAATTGTTGAAGCTAATTAGAGGGTACATTGATGTTCATTGTATTAGTCTTTCAAATTTTCTGTATATTTGAAGATTTTCAGAAAAAAAGGTGGGGAAAATGCAAATACACAAAAATACAATGAAAATAAATATCATCCATAATACAAACACCTAGAGACTAACACTGTTAACATCTTGGTAAAGTAGCTTTTATTTTTAGTTCCTGGAGTGTGTGTTTTTCCCAGCTATAATGACATCTTACTCCATATAAAGTTTTATTGCCTGTCATTTTCATTTAACATTCATTCATAAGCATTTTCACGTTATCATCAAATTAATGGACACATAATAGTCTATTGAACAAGAATTTTTGTCAACTATTTTCCAATTTTTGAACATTTAATGTGTTTCCAATTCTTCACCCACAAAAATTATAATTTCTTAATATGATTTTAATCTATTAACGTTACTTCCTCCTTAAGAAAAGATCTTTTGGTGATAATGAGTGTAAATAAAGCAATTTTGTTTGTTTCTTTCAAGGAGGAGAGGAATAAGAGATGGCAAAAATTGATGGTTAACCTTGCTGGAAAATATTCCATACCTTCAAAGTCCTTGTAAATTAGTCATACTGAGAGGATAAATTGAATATTATGAATAAGAAAAATGAAGAAAGATTTTTTATTTTTTGGTAAAATATACGTAACAAACTTTATTGTTTGTTTATGGGTTTGCCTATTCTAGGTAGCTCATTATAAGGGGAATCACACAACCTTTGTCCTTTTGTGTTTGGCCTATTTCACTTAGCACAATGTTTTCGAGGTTCATCCTTATTGTAGTATATATCAGAATTTCATCCCTTTTTAAGGCTCAGTAATATTCCATTGATGTATATACCACATTTGTTTAACCATTCATTCGTCAATGAACATTTGAGTTGTTTCCATCTTTTGTGAATAGTGCTGCTGTGAACCTTGATGTAACAGTGTCTGTTTCAGTCCCTGCTTTCAATTACTTTGGGTATAGACCTAGAAGTGGAATTACTGGATCAGATGTAAGTGTATGTTTAACTTTTTGAGGAACTACCAAACTGTTTTTCAAACACAGGTATTTGATAATAGACTTTGGGCATTAATGATTTTTTTTTCTCATTGTTTCTTTGTTGACCTGCTGGCCCACAAGGCCAGACCTTATCTGGCCCTGGTACCCGTCACCTTCATCTTCTGCCTGGTTCCCAACCCTCACTTTACCCAAGTCACACTGGCTGGTTGCTGATCCTCTGACTCCTCAGGAAAACTCCCTCTGCCTGGAACTCTCTTCCCAGATACACAGCGTCCACGCCTACCTTCCTCAGGTGTCTGCTCCAATGTCACCTCCTCAGAAAGGCCAGCCTACCCTGACCACCCTATCTAAAGTGACCGTCCCTGTCACTCTCTAACTTCCTACTTATTTTCTCTTCTTACTCCTCATCACCACTCAACCTAGCGAATGTTTATATTCACGTGTCGCTTAATGACGGGGACATGTTCTGAGAAATGCATCTTCAGGTATTTCACTGTTGTGCAAACATCATAGAGTGTGTTTACACAAACCTAGATGGTATAGCCTACTACACACATAGGCTCTATGGCACTAATCTTTTGGCACCACTGTTGTATATGTGGGCTGTCATTGACCAAAACATCATTATGCTGCACGTGTGTTTGCCTGTCTCTCAGTTGGATGCAAGCTTCAGGAGGGCAGAGACTTTGTCTGCACAGTCACTACTGTAACCCCTGTGTTATACACTTAGTAGCTGTTCAATAAATATTTGTTAAATGATGGAATGAATGAATACCAGGCTGGGGTCCATGAATGAGTGAACACTTGAGACTTGGCCTTGATTTGCTAGAAAGATATAGATCTCATCCAAGTCTCATTCTTGGACTCATATATTTGGTATATTTGCTATAGTTTTGATTATGCTACATAGTAATTTCTCCTACACATGTATTATATGTGTGAGTTAAACCTCACATTTTGTGATGACTTTTTCTATTTTTTATTTTGAAAAACCTTAGAGCTATGGAAAAGTTACACAAGTTGTACAATGACCATCATATATCTTCCACGTAGATTCACCAGTTGCTAACAGTTTAACACATTTGCTTTATCTCCCTCCCCATATATTTATTATTTTTAGTGTTATTCTGAGAATCTTGACAACATTACTCTTAAATTTCTTAACTCTTAAAACATTTGAAAACCACTGAAAACGTGACTTCCTCAGGGTTCCAATTTTCACATTAAATGTCTTTTGAGACCTAACCGATCTTAAGTGGCAGGAAAAGGATGCAAAACGTATATATAGTAACAAACCCAGGAGTTATTTTGAAGGACCAGTTCACATTGAAAGCTTCACCTTGTCATCCCAAAGTGACGTCCTGTCTTAGAAGTGCAATTCAGTAGGTCTCTGATTCTTTACTCACCCTGTGAAGATGCACCATGGAGAGACGGAAAGAGACTCTTCCCAAAACACACTTTGCCAAAATGAGTGTGTGACGTGTTAGAGTGTCCTATCACGCCTGTCTTGTACTTTAACTTTCTCTTACTGCAGATTTTGCTCTGATTCCATCCTCATCCAAGCTTTGTGGAAAAATTCACCACTTCTCTGGACATTTTTCTTTAACTCTACTGCCATCTAGTGTGAGAAAAAAGAATTCTAGGCCCTGTTAAAAAGAGAAAGTGAATGTGTCCTATTTGCTTACTTATCTGGATTTCAAAGCCTGTTTTATTGCAGAATATATTCTTGGGAACTATACTTTCTTGCTTTACTATGCATTAAGTAAAATTTCTTTTTTAATTAATTAATTTATTTTTAATTTTTTCATTTATTTTATTTATTGCAGTAACATTGGTTTATAACATTATATAAATTTCAGGTGTACATCGTAATATATTGCAAATTCTGTGTAGATTACATCATGTTCACCAGGGATTAAGTAAAATTTCTAAGGAAAAAGAATCATACTTCAAAAATTAAAGTATATTTCACATTACCCTGAAAACAAGCAAGGTGATCAGCTTGGTCTTCCAGGTGACCTTCTGGCCCCTTTGGCCTCACAAAGGATTCCTCTGTCTTCCCCTTTCATCCAATCTCTACTCAGGTCTTTGGTATTTTCCTTCTTTGCAGTGTGATAGGTTGGAAGGAGGAGGGAGAAAAGAGAGAAAGAAGGAGAAAGTCAAAGGAAAGAGGAAAAGAATGAGACGGGCTGCAGATGATAGAAAAATAATAAAAATAAAGACACTAAGAAGACTACAAGGTGGGATATAGATACATGAAAGATAGTGGAGAAGGAAAATCATGCAATGTTAGAATAAGACACCCAGGAGCCTGGAAGGACAGAAATACAAGAGAAAATGTCGAGGCTCCAAAGTAAAAAGAGGAAAGGAAAGAAATGGAGAAGAAAAGAGTTTTGCTGATGAGTTGCTTGTTCATTGATCTGCCTCAGGAAGGACCACCAGGCCAGGCTCACACCCCTGGGCAGTTCAGAGACGTCAACCCACCCTGACGCACACACTCTCTGTTCCCCCACCCAGCTCTGCTTTTTCTGGTGCTCACCCCTCCTTCCCCACAGGGATACTTGGCTTCTTTATATGTTTGCTGTCCAACCCCCTCGAATGTAAGTTCCAGGAGGGCAGAGATTTTTGCCCTTTTTTCCCTATTTTGTACACGGATATATCCCAAGTGTCTAGAGCAATGCCTGGCACATAGATGACACACATTTTGTTACCAAAACCCAAGTGGGTTCCCTCCTGGCGAGTTAAATCAGACTCTCCACCAGTAGTTGACTCACAAAGTGAGGCATATTTGTGGCAAATAGGAGACCATGTGGAATCATTTCCAGAGTCATGGCTCCCCGAACCAAGGGAAGCAGGGACATTTATTTGGGATGGGGGATGAACATTCAAAAGGAGAGGTGGGTATTCGCTTGCGCAAGCTCAGTGGGAAACATGCTTCCACACACACTGCAGGTGATGGTGAGACAGCCTGAGCTCCTCCTGGAGAGATCTTAGCATTAAAACGGTGCAAAGGTCACAGGTGTAGCTCTCGTGGTGAGGCCTGGTCTGGTTCAGGGAGGTTAGTGATTGCATCTCCTTAGCATAACAAAAAGAAAAAACCAGTTTGCAGCAACAGTTGAAATATCCAAACCCAGCCTTGAGCACTTCGGGGTGACAATTTAATAAATGTTTATTCAATAAATGAAGCAATGGTGAAGTCAATCTAGAAATGGACGAGAAGATGTGTTTGCAATGTCTGTTTTGCCTCATGACTGTGACACCTTTTCTCCAGGCAGACCACATTTTCATTCGCAGGCAACCTCCTGGTTTTTAACATACACTTCCTGCTATAGACTGAATGTGTGTCCCCCCGCTTAAAATTCACGTACTGAAACCTAATGCCCAATGTGATGGATGGTATCAGGAAGTGGGGCCTTTGGGAGGTGATCAGGTCATGAGAGTGGAGCCCTCATGAATGGGATTAATGCCCTTATAAAAGGGACCCCAGGGAGCTCCCTCGCCCTTCTGCCATGTGAGGACAGAGGGAGAAGTCTGCCACAGGAAGAGGGCCCTCGCCTGACTCTAAAGAACTCTAAAGAGCTCCTTTAAAAAATTACTTGAGAGTTAGAAGATTACATGAAAAGATATGTAAATCTTTAAGAAGCGATAAGGAAAGGAAACGCTTAAGGATGGTTTTCCATCTGAAATTTGAAAAATGTCTGTGTGATGCTGGTATACTTCATTACACTAATCGGAAGCATTAGAGGAAGCGCAATTCACTGCTCAAAAATCAGCAAGAAAGAATTTTTTCAAGTATCTCATGAATGGGTTGATTTGCACTGGATAAAGATACAAAGGCTGATTTGGAAATCTGGCCCTTGAGAGGCACACTTGCAAAATGATGCTGATTCTACAAGTGCTCACACAAATCCGTCTTGGCAGCCTGATTGTAAGTAACATTGCTTTTAGATCACACACCACAATTTTCCAAGCATTCTCACCTTCGTTATCTAATTTGGTCCTCCCAATATGTCTGTGGCGTAGACAGGACCGGGTATTATCTTTGACTGTGCTGTTTCATGACTTTGAAGTAGGGAAGCTGGATTCACCCTATTTTCCCCTCTCCATCTCAGCCTTCCAACATCACGGACATAACAGTCATGTCAACACACAGCCAGGAGTCTCTCCCACCTTCCACCAAACCATTGTGTGTCCTGGAGTGAATTTCATGCTACTGCGAATCCTAGTGGGTGAATGCAGCAGGAGTCCTAGGTCTCAACAGGAGGTTTTTAAGCGGTTTGGTGGAAACAGCTTGCAGTAATGAGCGCAGTTTGGTCACCATCTGTCTGACCATGGGCAAGTTAAGTAAACTCTCTGAGTTTCACATTCCTCACTTATAAAATGATCATGTAGGTCTGCATGGTCTTTAAGGTAGTGGATTCCAGGTGGTAAGCTCATAGGTCAGTTTGAAAAAAAATTGTTTTTTTTTTTTTAGGAAGATTAGCCCTGAGCTAATATCTGCTGCCAATCCTCCTCTTTTTTCTGAGGAAGACTGGCCCTGAGCTAACATCCATGCCCATCTTCCTCTACTTTATATGTGGGACGCCTACCACAGCGTGGTGTGCCAAGCAGTGCCATGTCCGCACCAAGGATCTGAACTGGCGAACCCTGGGCCGCTGCAGCAGAACATGGGCACTTAACCACTGCGCCACTGAGCCGGCAACTTGAAAAAAAGCTTTATTAACACGAGCCTGCCAACTCTTTCTTGTTTGAAATAAATTCAAGATATCAACAACCACAACCATCTATTACCCCTCCTTTCATCCTGGCTCCAACCAGTGGAGAACTGACATAGACATCCAAATGGGGACCCAAAAAAACAGCTTTATTAGGGGGTTAGTCAAGCGCCAAATGTTCCACCGAGTAATAGGGAATATCATAAAGCCAAATAAGGGAACACAAGCTGGCATCTCTCAATGAGTTGAATTTAACAACCACGCCTGGTGCCAGTCTTATGCACAGCAGCCTATCAGGGACTTGTGTCTTCTACCTAAATGAAGCTGGGCCTCTGTTCCCTGCACCTGCCCCCAGTGGCTGCTTCTGGGGGCTGTGAAGTGGGCAGTTCAGCTATCGCCCAGAAGGCTCTGAAACAGGTCAAAACAGAATATTAAGATAATTTCAAGGCCATATACACTGTAGGCCAAAATTCATCGCCTTTTCTATTTTCCATCTCAAATGATATTCCATTCAATGCTCAACATCATTCACAAGGGATCCTACAATGAACACCACATGAAAGTCTAAAATACTCCAAATAATGCAAAGCAAGCAACACAAACACACCTAAATTTTAACATGAACTCACATCAAGGATTACATTTCCAAAGAAAGGTGGAATTCCAAAGATGAAATCCTTTGACGTTGGTCTGAAGACATGCAACTTTTTCTCTCACTCAGATTTGCTGTATAGTAGGAATCTTCCTCTCAAGCACATAGTCCCGAGAGCACAAGTCTCTCTTTCGTGAGTGTTACAGAGGATCACGGACCCCAGTGGAACAAATGCACTTTGAGGAGCAAGCCAGAGCTTAGAGGTACCATCCAAATGCGAGCTTCCAATAGGATGGATCCTGAGAGAGGAGCCATTGAAATGGTGCCCAGTGACTGACAGGCACGCCTGTATCTCCTTCTTGATTGCTATCCCTCTGCTTCTCAGCTGAGGTAAAGAATTTATCTTACATCTTCTTCAACTCCCCAGCTATGTGCTCAGGAAGGTGCTAAGGCTATCCGTGCATTTTTAGGCCATTCCCAGAACTCTTGGTGCAACAGGTACCAGCTGCCACATTGAGGGTCTGGCTCAAGTTCCCGCAGCGCAAAATCAGTTAAATACAAATAGCAATATCAGTTAGCCTTAAAGAGGGACGAAATTCTGACGCATGCTGCAACGTGGATCAGCCTTGAAGACATTATGCTAAGTGAAAGAAGCTATTCACAAAAAGATAAATACTGTATGATTCCACTTGTATGCAGTACCCAGAATAGTCAAATGCATACAGACAGAAAGTAGAATGGTGGTTGTCGGGAGCTGGAGGGAGGAGGAAGTTATTATTTCATGGATACAGAGTTTCAATTTGAGAAGATGAAAAAGTTGTGGAGATGGTCAGCGGTGATGGTAGCCCAACAATGGGAATGTACTTAATGCCACTGAACTGTATGCTTAAAAATTGTTAAGGTTGTAATTTTATGTTATGTGTATTTTACCACAATTTTTTAAAAGTCTTAATTTTAAAAAATCTCTGAGACTGATTGTGGAACTAAGAACACCTTTCTTCGATTCTCTTCAACCCTTAGCTAACCAGTGATGGCAGATGTCATGAAACCATCAGGACAACAGGAAAACTCCATAGCCTACCCAGCCGTCCTGTACTCCCCACTTTGGTCTGTGGTGGAAGGCTCTTCCTCCAACATTTTCACCTTTAGGCCAATGCTGGGAAGAGAGCTTCCACTCCACGTTCTTGTCATCCAAAAGGAAGAGAAGCATCTAAGTTGATTGGTGAGAGCTGACATTTACGGGGCAAGGTCATGGGTGAAAGTTCACTGCACTTGCCATTCTCTCTGTGTGGTTAAGCCAACAAAGCCCGGCCCACTCTAGCAACCCACAGTTGTCTCTCTCTGGCCCACCTCCTCTGCCTGTGGCTGGGTATGAGTCAGATCAGCCTTGTGGAATGGACTCGACTGAATTTGGGGGAGGGAGGAGGAGGCTGCCCTCTGGACTGGACCTAGGGTGTTACTGGGCCCTTGCCCAGCCCAGGACCAAAGTGACACTTTGATTTGATCCCCATCTGGGTCTCAGTTTCTTGAGCCTCTTCTCCTCTAACAGATGCAAAGGAAGGAAAACTTTACCTCTACCCATCTTAGGTCTTCATCTGGGGCTCTTTAACAAAAAAAGAAAACAGAACAAGAAGAGAAAAATAAAGCATGCAGCACATATCACATGGGAGAAGCCTAAACGAGGAGTAACTCAAAGGAGTGACTTACAACTCCAGCTTATACAGCATTCTTCAACCAAAAACAAGAAATTTCTAGAGAAATGACAGGACAAAGGAAAGCACTTTTAGGCTTCCAAGGGTGGCAAACTATGGGAATGTAATATACAGGAGGAAACTAATGATGTAATGGTTGTTTGTAGATTCCTCTGGTGTCTCTGGACTCATAAGAATCTCTCTCTAGCAAAAGGAGAATTTATAGAATTTATACCCTGCTTCTAGGCAGAAAGGGGGAGTTATTCCTGCATTTGCTGCTTCTTAACTGCTTTCAGTTCAAAATAATTTTTCTGTCAAAGAGGCATATTTTGGTGACATATTCTGGTGTCCTTCACAGACAAGGCACAAGAAAGAGAGGGTAGAGGATAAAGGTTTCATTCCCCCCAAATCACCATAAAATGGCCTTTTAAAAATTGGAAAAGTAGGACATTCTTTTTTAGAAAATTTCCTTTTAAATTGAATATATTTTGCTTCGTACAAAACTCATTTTCTTGTTTCTTTGTTTTTCATTTTGTCCAAACTGATGAAAATTTCCTAATTATCACCAGTCCACGAACTTGCATTTGAGGAACATTTGAGGAATATTCCTCTGAAGTACTTTTTTGCTCTAAAATTCTCTGATGCTAATATGGTTCCTTCTGCTTCCATCGCCCCTCCCAGAATCCCAGGAATTGAAGGGGTAACAAAAGACTAGAGTGAAAACCAGGATTTAACGCTTTACAGAATGCTTTGTGTGGATAAATACTTGACAAATAAAAAAATAAGACGTTTCTCTCATGCCAGGGTGATCCAGGAACTCATCTGACCTAAAGCTCCATCTGTTTATCTGAATCCAGGGTCTATCTAAACTGGGACACTCATATGCAGATGGAAAAAAATACCAGGAGTGACACAGCCTGGGGCACACTGCACCAAAAGTGATTTCGCAATAGGTACCCAGTTTATTTTTACTTCATGAGGCTGCCACAAATTCAGGTTTCTCTGGTTCATCTTCTTTGTGTTAGTATTTTTTATAGTAAAATTATCATGTCTTCCTCATTTAAAAAAGTTATGCTAAACTGCCTTTACTTCGTGATGTTCTCTAGGTATCTGGGTTCATCAGAACTCATATATTTCTCTGAGAATTATTAGCTCATTCTCCCTACCCTGTTCCCAAGCAGACAGGGAGAAAGAGAACTCTATGTCCCCGAGGGAGAAAGAGAACTCTATGTCCCCGTCCCCATGTAAAAAGCCACTCTCTCTTTGCAAGCAACTGGTGCATTTTTCAGCTGACATGTCCTAGATTGTTCTAAAAAGAGCAGCAGGGGGAATATAAGAACAGATTCAAAGACTCTCTGGGAACCGCCACAGCCAGCTCGTAATTACAAATGCAGGGGCAGGTGGAACATCTGTACTGTGAGTCACTCCGTTTTTCTAGAAGGGAGATTGCCATCAGCCCTGCCCCTGCATAAACCTTTGTGGTCTGTAAGCAGACTCCAGAACTGGTTCACAGTGTGCAATGCCTTGAGATGGCAACTGACCCCCTCCCTACTCTAACATAAACTCAGTGTATTTAGAAGGCATCTTAATTAATTATTGACTACCTGCAACCACGAGAGTTTTTATGTCTATATTTTGAATAACGACTATGCAAAAGCAACATTTGTGTGTGTGTGTGTGTGTGTGTGTGTGTGCTGGGGGGAGAAGAAAGTACATAACCTTAAAATCCTATCAAGGTTTCTGACCTTGGTTCTCTAATGCCTGGGATGATACAAATTTAGGGATATTGCCTTTTATGGGAAGAGATACTTGGAAAAAGTGAAAAGGGAGGCAGATTTTTTTCCAAAAACCTATAAAAACAGTGATTCCAAAAGAGAGCCGGTTGAGGCTTTATGATTAATGAGTAACAAACAGATGATGAGGAAAGAAAAGTAAGACATCGATGGGTAAAAAACAAGAGCTAACGGCAGGGAGGGCAAAGCCAAGTTCACCAACGTGTTTTTAGGAGTTCTGTCTCTTCTTGTGTGACTCCTATGAGGACATTCCACTGTTTATACAGAGAGTGTAAACATATCTGCTGACTTGACAAAACGCTGATTTTCATTCCCCGTCCTTACCTCTCTGCCAGGCATGGTGAACAGCCTGACATTTAGGCTCATAAGCTTTGGTGTAAGTGGGAGGTTCAAATTCTGGCTCTGCTATTCATAGCTGTGCGTTTTAGGACAAACTTCTCATCCTCTCTGAGTCCCAGTTTTCGCACCTATATGATGGGGATAATAGTCTGATCCATCTCCAAGGGCAGTGTAAGGACATGATGAGATAACGCATGTAACCACCACAGTTCAGCTCCTGGCACACAAAAAGTGTTTGACAACTGTTGGGATGGAGTGAGATGGCAGTTTATTGTTGTTGATTTTCTAAATAAAGGCTCATGCTTATGAACACCTGGTACAAAATAAAACTAAAGCTCTCTAGGGTGGGGACTAAAACCTCAAATTCTAAAGTGACAACAACATTACACGAAATGCTTGCACAAGGTAGCTTTGGACAAAGAATTGCAACAAAACCTGAAAGGAGAACTGAGGATGGCAGAAATACCCACTCAGGAAACTTACACATGCCCAAGTTTTTGCTAAAGAAAGGTGGCACATTATGATCAAGACTCCTTGAACTGGCTGCAGGTCCTCCCTGGCAATTCCAGAAATTAAAATGGCCTGAATCTGATTTTGCCCAAGTATCATCAGAGGAACTCTTGAGAATGTAATCTTTTCTACTCTTCTGTCTGAGGGCAGAAATGGGGAGGAAAGGGGCAGCTGGAAAATAACTGTAGGAAGGACCTGTGATAGGATCATGTTAGGAGAAATGTGTCTCAGGAAGTGTGAAAAACTTCTTCATTATTCTCACTTCCTCTCATCCTCCCCTCCACCAATCTCTCCCCAAATGGCATGGGCGAGGGCACTGGAGGTCCTTCAAACTTGACCAGAAATATCACTCTAACATAACATAATGAATTTGTATTATTTTATTATTACCTACTTTCAGTAGCTGGTTCTAGAATTCATCTTGCATGAGATCCATCTTTGTTGGGAAAAGGCCCAGGTCAGTCCACTTGGGGAAGTGGAATACCTGTGGGGTCATGGATGTTGGCTGGCACCATGGCATCTGCAAAATAAAATTACCCTGCATGGGGTGAGATGCCTGATGACTCCTGAGTGGAAGAGGAAGAAGAGTCAGGAGAGAGGAGAAAGTTTGGAGAAAGAGAAGAAAGAAGAGTCAGCCAAATGATGGGAGGCTGTGTAGCGATAGAAGGGACAACTCCTCAAAGTCTCACCGAAACCACTAAAGCCATGAAGGCTTAGGAGAGGGTTATGAGTATGTACCAGGCTTGTGTCTGAGTTGCTAGGTTACAAAACAGAGAACATACATGTAGAAGTAGGAGCTAGAGGGGTGATGGGATTAAATACACATACATCTGCTAAAGGCTCAAACGTTATAAGCAGACATGGAGAGGTGACAAAAGACCCAGAGAAAATGAGAAGGTATGAGAATGGCCTGTCAACCCAGGGGAGCTGCCTGTGTCATGCACACAACCCTGCACACCAGCACTCATCCACCAGTATGGGCTAGACTCCCACTGTGTGCCAGGCACTGCACTGGGCTGTGGAACACCATGGTGGGCAAAGCCAGAGTTCTTGCTCTCCTGTGTTTGCACACTAGTGGGAGAGATAGGCATTGATCAAATAATTGCACAAACATGTAAAACTGCAATTGGGAGGTGTGCTATGAAGAAGAGGTATGTGGTACTGTGAGAGAATGTAACAAACAGACTGGCAGGGAGATCAGAGAAGCTTCCCCAAACAAGCAACGTTTGATCTGAGCGCTGACTAACAAGAATACATAACTGGGTGAGGAAAGGAGAGAAAAGCAGCTGCGAAGAAGAATATGTGTGAAGGCCCTGGGGTGGCAGGTTTGAGGACTGAAAGAAGGTAATGTGTGGCTAGGGCACAGAGAGCCCCGGGGAGGACAGAGGACCAAGCTCCTCAGGGACTGCAGATGGAGTCAGTCTGTCTCAAGAGAGTAGGAAGTCATTGATGGGAAATTGACAGGAGCCCCCAAGAAAGTCTGAAAATGGCAAATGAGATCCCTATTTACACTCTATCCTCACTTTCCTCAGCATCTCCATTGACTATCAATCTAGCTTACACTGAGTAAATGAGCAGCCCCAAAATCATAAAAGAAAACATTTAACTCACCTTGTTAACTTAGTCATTTCATTTAAATAATTAGTATTTTTAAAGTGAATTTTCCATCAACATGTAAGAAAAACCCCAAATTCTGAACCACCATCGAAACACAAATGGCCAGTATGTAAATTCATAATTCAGTATTTAATCTATAGTTACTTAAAAAATACTCGATTAGGAGCCAAACAGCCTGAGTTCTAATTCTGACTTGGCCACTTCTTAGTCACCTGGGCTTGGGTAACTTCCCAAACTCTCTCAGTCTCAGCTTCTTCATCTGTAAAAATGGGGTAATAACCCTTGCCCAATCTACCACACGGGATAAAAGTGAGAGCCTCTTGTTATAGAGCAATACACCAAAAAAGAGATCATGATTAACCCTTCTCCAAATTGCACAGGAAAATACACAATTTATTCCACTCAGATAATGGGTTTTTTTAACCACATATCAAATTGTTTTGCCACATTGTTATAAAATAATGTTTTATCTTGAAACTCACTGCCCTCTAATACATTATAAAACAACTTCTTGTGTATATAAAACCACCAGGAGGGAGACTCTTTGAGAAGAAAAGTTTTGTTTCATTTTATTGTTGCGCAGATGAAAGATTCAGTTTAAGTATTATCACCAAAGTTTTATATCTACTTTTAAAAGGCAAAGGATAGATGAAAAGATACTCAACTCATAAAAAAAAGTGCATGTGAAAAATAGATGACACGCTATTTCTCACCCATCAGATTGACAAAAATCTAAGCTCTTGACAAAACAGTCTGTTGGACAGATTGTGGGAAAATAGGCACTCTTGTTCGCTACTGTCAGGTACAAAATGTACAGTTCCGATGGAGGGGAGTTGGGCAATACTTAGCAAAACTACATAAGCATTTACCCTTTGGGCCAGAAATCACACTTCTAGGAATTTATCCTGAAAATACACCTACAACAATACAAGAAAACACATGCAAAAGTTATTCATTGCAGCATTATTTGTAATTGCAAAATACTGGAAACACCCTACAGGCCCATACATATGAGTCCGATTAAATAAACTATGGTGCATTTACTCAGTGGAGTACTATATAGCTGGAAAATTAAAAAACAAAAAAGATTTCTATGAAATGACACAAACTGATTTCCAGAATAGATTATTAAGTGAAAAAATACCAAGGTGCTAAAGATTATACATAGTATGCTAAATTTTGTATGATAAAGGTAACATATATATTTATTCATTTATTTTTACAAAAAAAGAAACAGAAAAGATAAACAAGGAACAAATGAATTTGGTTACCTAATGGGGGTTGGGAGAACGGAATGGAAGAGAGTGAAAGGGGACAGGACTTGTCTGAATATAACCTTTTAGTTTTGGATTTTGAACCATGTTAGCATTTTACATATTCAAAAAATAAAATTAAATCAATAAGAATGAGGGGGAGAGAAGGACCTGAAAATTAAAGAAATAAACTTGATTATAACCAAGTTGATAACCCAATTACAAAGAAAAAAAGAATTAACCCAAAAACTTTTGAACATAATAACAAAGTATTCTAATTGTACACTTTCGGTGGGATATATTCCAAGGGCTAAAAATCTTAAACTTTACTTGATAGGCTTGTTTTGGGTAGTGATGTTGGTGAGGCAATTCTGAAACTGTTTTGTGTATTTTGCAAGATTGAGCAAATAAGTAAATATATTGATGTTTTGAGGAAGCACAGAGTTCACCATGGGAGAACAAAGATATGAATACGGATGGAGGAAGGAGAGGAAGAATCCTGTACTGATGGACTGGGTGTCAATCAGAGAGATCATTATGAACTCACGATTTTTAAAAAGTGTTTCCTAGTTCTGCCCATTGGACAACCCAAAGGCAATTTCACCCCAGAGCAACAAGCACACAAGGCAGGCACTCAGGTCTTGCTTTCTAAACACCGTTTCCCAAACCCTTTGGGAAAATGCCTAATTTCAAGGTAAGCCTGGAATGTCTTGTGCCAGAAATTAAAGAAGTGCTCAAAACTGAGGAAGATATGCCAAAGAGACATAAGAACCACTTCAAGGTGCTGCCACTTGCCAAATTTAGGAGAACTTGAGCATCAAAAGGAATAACGCAGAAACATAACACACTGAATGAAATAGAATCCAGGCATCCACACTGATTATTAAAAAGAAAAAATTTAACGAATTAGGAAGAAAACAGAAAGCCCTCCTTTATAGAAGAATGCCAACTAATAAACACAGGAAAAATGAAAGAAATAGAAAATCACTACTTAACAACTACCATAGTGATATTTGATTTCAGGAGAGAATGTCCAGTGGACACTAAAACCACTGAGAGAAAGATGGGAAAACAGGATATTCACACAGCCCAATGTATCACATCACAAGTTACTTATTAATTACAAAGGGGGAAAGAGGAAAATTTATAATGGAGGAATACGGTAGCTAACACCTTAACCAAAGGATTGAACTCCACATCTTCATTAAAAGGACATATGCACATCACATACCCTCTGTTGTGATACAGTGAGATGTGTAATGCAACATCACCTATGCAGTATTCCTGCCCAAAATTGTTTAACCCAAGTCTAACCATGGGGAGATAATCAGATGACCTCTTAAGAATGAGCCTGAACTCTTCAAAAATGTCAATATCATGAATGAAAAATCAAAAAAAGAAAAGATTAACAACTTGTGCTACATTACAGAAGACTAAAGAGACAGGAAAATACATGCAATGTAGGATCTTTGCTCAAATCTTGAATAAAAAAATAAAATAGTGTTAGTTAAAGTGCCTCATTATTGGGACAATTGCAGAAATTTAAATATGGACTGCATATTAGAAAACAGTATTGCGTCAATTTTAAATGTCCTGAGCATGATAATTGCATTGTGGTTATATAGCAAAATATCCTCATATTTGAGAGATACATGCTGAGGGTTTGGGGGCTTAGGTGTCTAGATGTCTGCAACTAATTCTCAAATGGTTAGCTAAAGAATACACACATTCACAAAGGGAGGAAAAGAGCAGAAAGGGACAGAAAGGAAGAAAATATGATAAAATGCTAAAACTGGTGAATTTATATAAATAGTATACAGATGTTCATTGTACATTTCTTGAAAATTTTCTATAGGTTTGACATTTTTCAAAATACAACAAGGCGGGGGAGGTGGAGACAAGAGAGCTTTTTCTATGGTCACTGCGAGAAGACATCATAGCTAGACAACCTGAGAGCAGACAGTATTCTTCAGCTGGGTGGACCCTTACCAAGAGTGCAGGCTCTAGCAGAAAGCCTCTAGGAGACACCGGAGGCAACCAAATTTAGCAACAACAAAATTAATTAATTAATTAAATACAGGACATCCAGTTACATTTTAAATTAAGAAAAAGAAGGAACAATTGTTAATATAGGTACGTCCCAAATACTGCCTGGGACACACTGGATTTTATCTGGCAGCTCTACCAAGAGGCACTTTGGCCTGTCCCATGCCCGGGGGATGAAGCACACCAGTTCAAGAACACCAGGACAGTTCAAGGTTAGGGCTATTTTTTTTTCACTATTTTTATTTAATCAAACTCTTCTCCATTTTCTTTACTGAAGACTACTCTTCAAGCTCTATTTTCTCCCTACATAGTGTTGGTACAACTCTAATTTAATGCTCAATATTCTCGCACTGAATTTAAAAGCTTTCCCCCACTCCCATCTTTGTCTTCTCAATACTTCACTTTCCCGGTCCCCTTCACTACCTTTTTCCCATATCGACTTCCACCTCTTTGGCCCAGGAGAGGATGGTTGCAAAACAACACATGATAGCAATGATTGCCTCTAGAAATTTGAGTCACTGTGTTAACAACCAATGTCATTAGTTCAATGACTGGCTGGGGACTCTCCCTTCCCAGGGGAACCCCTGGATGCCTTGACAAAGCATTTTTGGTACATTTGGCATCCAAGGGGCCAGAGCTTCCCAAAGTTCAATCATATGTATATTATCTTCACGATTTTTGAAATCTCTTGATATTCATTAATAATTTTCTTTAAATAGATTTAATTTTTTAATTTATATATTTTAAAAGAAAATTTTATATCACAACTACAAATGGCAATTAGTATCATGAACAGAAATCTAAAAATAAAAAACCCAAAATATATAAAACAATTTTTAACCTAGACTTAAAATAATCAATAAAAATAAATCATTATATTTATAAACTTATAAAAATATACACTCCAAAATGAGCTACTAAATGAGAAGAACTGAACTGTTCAGGATCAGTCAAGAATAGTGGATGCTGGGCTTCCTGTTCCTTGTCTTTTGCTTACGGTTAGGGAAACTGAGGCTCGTGAGGGCAGGTAACTCGCGCTGATCAAAGCAAAGCAGAGGCAGACCTGGAACTGTGACCAAACGCAATGGGTTCGCCCCTTGGTGAGCACAGAGGCAACAAGCACACCAGGGGAAAAGAAGAGCGAAACAAGGTTTATTACTTGTAGGAAAAAAGGAGAACACCAGGAATGATGCCCAAAGCAGGGTCCCCCTGGACAGGGGTTTGAGGGGTCCTTTTACTGTTAAACCAAGGCACAGATCATGAATACTCTGATCTGTTAAAGGAAAGGTAAGATACTAGAGTTTATCGTGTAACAGCCATGTTCTTTTAAGGTGCATGCCAGCATGTACACATGCTATTACATAGGTCACATGTTCAAAGGAAGAGGGATGGAATGCGTCTGGGTGGAGATTTTAGCATTATAATGAGATTACAATGAGTGGGGTTCACTCTCGGTCACCCAGAAGGGGAGTTGGGTGGCTCAGGTTGATTTAAACCGGTTCCTCACCAGTGGTCTCATCTGAAGAACAACTTACAGGAGTGTTGGTAGTTGTGACAGGAAGCTGCAACTTCCCTCTGCAGGCCCCGCAGCGCAGCCCAGCACGAATGTCAGCCTAACTACTGACAGAACTACAGTCGGAGACCACCGAGCCCCAGTTTCAGAGAGTGGTCTCAGGAAGGGAGAATTCAGAAAGGAACGGTGGCTCTTCAGGGTGTGAGGCTCAGTCAGGGGACAGGAGTTTGGGGCATGGTACAGTAAAAAGAATATAAACTTACAAGTCAGAAAGACCTTGGTCAAGCCTCAAATAAGCCAGTAAAGCTGTGTTGCTATATGCCCATGATTTTGCCTCTCTGAGCCACTGTTTGCTAAGATAACTCATAAATTGTAGAAGTGGGAGAGGACAATCAGACACAACTACTAGTGCTCAGCCCAGCAGTTACTCAATAGACAAGTTTCCTTCCTTCCTCTCCCATCATTGAATCACAAACACTGCCACAGACCCATGCACCACAAGCTATATTTCCTTTTGAAAAAGATACAGATTTTTTTTCTGAATAATCCAGCCCCAATTTCTCTCCATCACTGCCATGTATCCAGTGCTGGGAGAAAGGATTCCATCTGTGAAGGGCTGACTGGCAAGGAGAGAGGTGGCAGCTTCCTGGTGTCCTCTAGAGGTTGGGTCCATAAGATGAAGACGGCCTGCAGATGCACTCTAAAAGCTCAGATAACCCCAGCTTGGGTACCAACCGGAGGCTGCAGGATCTAGGAGGTAGCCCATGAGCCGAGGGAGATTCTCAGGTTCCCGATCCAGTGAATGCTCAGAGACCTCTTAGGAAGTTTGACCAGAGGAAAGCCCTGGGGATGGGGGTAGGGAGGGCTGTGGTTAGCCATAGAGAAGTCTAGAGTGCAACATTTGATGAGTGTGGACGTGAGAGGACCATTTCTCCACGACGACAGTTTGAGAGGCCTGCAGTGGGATCTAAGAAACAGCTAGAGCTTGGGTATTCAGTTTCCACGGTAAAATGGATGGCTGAGACTTGGAAGTGGGGAGAGGAAGGAAGACAGGGCAGCTGGTCTCCCTGGCAACAGGAAGGGAAGCAGAACTTTGCATTACTCTGAGGGTGAGATTAGTTGAGGAGAAAGTTTAGAGCATGTGACTCATCCCAAACTTGGAACCAGGGGGAAGTAGACCACCCAAGAGAAACCTAAGACGGTTTCAGGAATGTAAAAATAACAGCAGGGCATGGTCAAGCAGAAGAGAGCCGAAATTGGCACTTTCAGGCATACTTGAGATTTCACGTGTCCTTAAAAGGAATCCAAGTGTTTCTGGGTTCTTCTTGGTGCCAAGGAGGATGGATGGCAGAGAAGCCAGGAGATGGGCAGAACTGGGGGAAAGTGGTGGACCACCCATGCTGAAAACCACCTGGGAGTTGCAGCTGGATCTCAAGAGGGATGGATATTGCCATCAAGTGCATGGTGGGTCCAAGTCAGCAACAGCAAACCACTGGAGATGGACTAAGCCAAGAGAACTAACCATGAATCTGAGTCTCAGACCTCTGCATTAGATATCCAATAAGAAGGTGAAGAAGAGAGACTGGAAAGACCAGAGAAGCGAGAGGACCATTCAGTGAGCCTAAGGAATGTGTATCCCGGGATGCTTCTTTCCAGTGATGTGACTCCAGACCATCACATCCCCAGACGGCACCTGAGGGAAGCGACAAAGGAAATGTGAATGATGGGCAAGTATCCAGAGACTAAACCATCAAAAAGACAATTTAAGTTAGAAAAGACTGAGATACATTAATTAGCAAGTTAAAATTTTTTTTCCATAGTCCCCAGACTATGCAGGGCCCCAGAGCAAGATTAGATCAATTTTAGAGTCTAAGCTGAGTCTTAAATTTTCAATTTCAGGACATTTGTTGCCTTTACCCTATTTTCAACACTGCAAGAATTGGGACTATGTCTGTTTTCCTCACATATCACTCACATAGGCACTCAACGTTTGTTGAATAAACTGAATGACTGACTATAAATAAACAGCTAGTTCTAAAACAGCAAAGTCTAGGTTTTAATTATTAGAGTACACTAGCTCACAGATTTTCCTAAGATTTGAAAACATGTACTGGAAATAAAATTGTTTTACCTTACACAACATATCTTAGGATGTAAATACAAGGTCCCGGAGTAATTCAAACTGAGACTCTGTGGCAGGCAGAGGCAGGGGATTCTCTTAGCTCTTTTCCTCAAGCCACAGGAGTCATAAAAGTCCAGTCTAAGCCTGACTCAGGGTAAGGTCTTTGAAAAGGCTTTATGAAGAGAGCTCCTCAAAGGCCCTGGAACATTGTCTCCCCCATATAACACAGTAGCTCTCTCTGTCCTCTGCCCTGCATGGAGCAGAAGGAGCATCTGTCTCCTTTGATATTCTAAAAAAGTTGATATGTAACTGGAAGGTCTTCTCTGACCAAATATCAAATTATAAAGACGTATTTTTCAATATTCCCACTCATATCCTAATTTACAGAAAAGCCAAAATTTGTTCCAGAGTTCAGAGATGAATTTGTCCAATACAGGTGGAATGAACATTGTTGGCTGCCATCCATTCTCACCTTTGTTCTTCCTAATGGGACCCAGACTTTATTCAGTATCCCATCCCCCCTCTGGCAACCCAAGTGCCCCAAAGCAAGCTGACTCCAACCCCTAGCTCTAAGGGTGGGCCTGATGGCCCAAGGCTGTGGTTCTCACCTGGTGGTAACACTGCCCCCCAGGGACATTTAGGAATGCTTGGGGATTTATTTATTTATTTATTTATTTTGCTAAGGAAGATTCACCTGAGCTAACATCCTTTGCCAATCTTCCTCTTTTTTGTATGTGAGCCACTGCCACAGCACAGCCACTAACAGACGAGTGGTGTAGGTCCATACCCAGGAACCAAACCTGGGCCACCAAAGTGGAGCGCACCAAACTTAACCACTAGCCCACTGGGGCTGGCCAGCTTGGGGATATTTTTGATTGTCACAACGAGGGGGAAGGCATCTATTAGGCCAGGGACGCTGCTAAACTTCCTGCCATGCACAGGACAACCCCCTACAACAAAGAATTACCCAACCCAAAAATGCCAATAGTCCCAAGACAGAGAAACCCTGGTCTAAGGGTAATGGCATCCCCCTTACCAGGGCCTGATTTAAGAAGAAGGCTTTGACCCAAGGAAGGATACTAAGATGTAAAATGAAGTTTGCAAGAGTGTCTTGGAAAGTTTTTCCTGGCTTCTGGAGGCTGCTCTCTCTCCTCCTGGACATTGTGGTGGACAGATATGATGTGAGGAACTGCCACCGCCACTGTGCCACTGTGGGACAACAGCCTGAAGAGGAAGTCCACACACCAGGGCCTAACCACTGGATGAAGCTGGCACTGTAGCCTGCACCACCCCTCTGAACTCTCAGTCTCGTGAGCCTATAAATATCTTCTCTGTGTAAGCCAGTTTAAATTAGGTTTTATATCAAACTCAAAGCTGGATGCATCCTAACTGACTCGAGAAGTATTCTAACTCAGTTATCTAGGAAATTTGGGGGAAGAAAAAGAAAGAAAGCCATTACAAAGATGTTGAAAACTCTAGGCAGACAGTTAGGGAGAATTGGGGTGGGGGTAAAATATTTTAAAGTTTCTGAGTTCACTTTCAATCCTATTGCAAGATTAGACTTCTTTAAGAATACTAACATACCTCAATAAGAGAGGGGAATCGAACGTTTGTGAAGAACCATTGCTGCAGAGCCTGGCTTGTCCTGTATCTTTCATTCATTCTGCAAACATTTCTAGAGAGTCTGCCATGAGCCAGGTAATGTTCCAGGTCCTAGAGGACATATTGGTAAACAAAACAGGTAAGTCTCTGCCTTTGTTGAACTTATATTCTAGTGGAGGGAGGCAGACAAGAAACAAATAACTGTAATAAATAATGAAATTATATGGCAGGTGACAAGGTGTATATAGTGCTACAAGAACAAAATAGACCAGGTGAGGCGCTTTGGGGAGGGAGAGGAGAGGGTGGTGGGTGGTCGGAGTAGGCTTCATTGAGAATGTGGTCTTTCAGCAAAGATTTGAAGGAGATGAGGATGTGAGCAATACACATATCAAGGGAGGGAAAGCATTCTAGGCAGCGGGAACAGCCAGGGCAAATCCCTGAGGCAAGAGCTTTGCTGGTGTGAGGAAGCCACTGCAAGAAGACTAGTACAGCTAGGGTGGAGTTAGTGAAGGGGGGAGAGGAATAAGGGATGCGATCAGAAGGTAAAGGGAGGGGCTTGTGTAGCCATTGTAAGGACTTCCAGCTTTTACTCCCAGAGAAATGCGGAGCCACTGAGGTGTTTTGAGGGGGAAATCATAACCTGGCTCAGATTTTTACAGGAGTTTTCTGGCTATAGTGTTGATGAAGCCGGGTACCTGAGGGTTACAATTTGCTGTTTTCCTGTTTAATTTGTGGGGTGACTCAGGGGTCTTGAGGATTTGTGAGCTTGTTTTTCAGAAGAAAGACTGCCTTGGGGAGGTTTCAATCAACTGCCAGGCCTCAGCAGCCACCGAAGCCCAGGAGTCAGATCGCCCCGGGGCTTACTGGGAATGACCCCTTTGTTTCTCCAAAGCTTCTCCTGCCCAGCCCCTTAGCTCCATGAAACCCTCCTCCTTTCTCTTCTTGGAGAGGCAGATTTGAGCGAACTCAGGCTCCCACCTACTCACTTTGGCCAATTCAAATAAATCTTTCTTCATCTCCAAGCACCCATCTCTCAGTGTTTGGCTTGTGGCACTTCTGGCACACGAATTTGAGATTAAGAGGTTTGGTACCATCGAGAGTAGATAAAGGAGGACAAAGATGAAAGCTAATGATTGCAGCAATGCAGTGAAGCAATGATGGTGATGAACATCAGGTTGCAAGCAAGGGAGGTGGTGAGAAGTCACTGGACTCTGGACATATTTGACGCATACGTCAATGTGGATAGAAAGCACTAGTATTACTGAACCAGGCTCATTTTGCCTGTCACAGTTTACCAATCACCAAGATGCTGAGTTTGCAGCTGAGAAAGGGTTTATTCACAAGGCGGCCAAGCAAGGAGATGGCAGAACAAGTCTTAAATCCACCTTCCCAAAAATAAGGATTGGGGTATTTATGGGATAGAGGGGCAGGGTGGTCTGAAGTGTGGAATAGATGACTGGAGGTGAGAAGTGAGGTAACTGATGATCTGCATAGTCAAGCTTCATGCCAAGCTTAACCGGCCCGGACAGTCAACTAAAAACACAACCAAAGCAGCCGTTGCCATGGTGATCCAGGAGTCAGCAATGCTATGGATAGGGTGGGCTTTAGTAACGCATTCTCTAACTACTTTTGCAAAGAGACAACTGAGTACTGCTAAAGCAAGTTGACCCCCAGTCACTAGTGGAGAAATTGGCTGACAAAGCTAGGTTTACAACTCCTGCACTTCTGATTCTCCGCCCTACAGGAAAAAGAGCACTGGGTTTGTTAAAGGTTGACTTGTCAAGATGTACCACAACATTAAGCTTCTGGTTCAACATTAAGTTTCAAGAGAGAAGTCTCACTCTAACATATGGAACAGTGTTAAGGTCTTCTGAACCAGAGAGCCCCCAAATTTCCACTCCACGTTGTTGGAAATACATCTAGACCGTGAAGCAATTGCCACAAAGACTCTGAGAAGCTCACTATTCCCTCTGGTGACATCCAACGAAGGACCAAACCAAACTTTTCAACTGGATTTTATGGATCCCCATGACCAGTTTAAATTCCCATGACAGTATCATACGGATAGAAAGAGGTATATTATCTGTCAATATCTTTTGATTAATATTGCACCTTGTTTTAGAGAGCTTCATTTATCAAGATGAATCTTAAAAGCACATTTAGAATAGAAGTTAAGCTTTGGGAAACACATTGAAGAAAATGCAAATAAAAAATATTTTAAGCCCTTAAAAAGATTGCTCCTCCAAAACTTTTCCTAAACCAGTTCTTCTGTTCAGAATTACTCCACTGGGTGTGGCGACACTGCTGTCCCATAAGACATATAATCATGTATCACCACACTCCCTTTGGACTCTTTTAAAGGCCATTGTCTGCCTGTCAGATTATTAGCTTGATCCTCATGTATTTTAAAAACCAGAGCATCCGGATAAGGCATTAGACCAAAGCTGTACGAACGTGTTTTAAATTACCTTTAGTAGACACACTGGTTAAGAACAGACTCTGCCTCATTAGGGTTGGGATTTCAGAGGTGCCATTTACTTCGCCATAAACCCTATTTCCCCATCTTTTAGGCGGGGATAATGATACTTTCCTAGTGGAGCTGTCGTGAGGATTAAATGAGTAACGATTCGTAAAGCCCTCAGAACAGTGCCTGGCGATAGCCAGTTGTCACGTGTTCATTATTATTTTAAGACCAATACCCCACAGAATCTCATGGATTTAAATTGAAATGCTCTTAAAAAGCAGAGAATTCAAAACTGTCTCATTTTCTCAACGCTCCTTAATTTTTCAGTTGCTCGAGGCTTTCACTGCAGACAGCGAGGAAGGTAAAAGTCAAAAGAAAAAAAAAAGGAACCGCGGGTTGTTTTGCTAGTTCCCGGTGTGCATTCTTGGTTCAAAACTTCGAACAGGACCCTCCGTGGTCATCCTGTGAGACGACACATTCTTCAACACACACTTTTTTTTTTTTTACGTAAAATTAATCCGTACACAACCTAAGAAAAAAAAGCAGCGCGTTTCCCCTGACCACTCGGAGACCGGGGCGAACAGCCGACGCGGAGCGGCTGGCATTTCTAGCAGGTCTGTAACTTAGCCCTCACTCGGCCGTTCACTCACTCGCGTTCTCAAACAGCACGAGGCCTCCGGCCCGGGCTGGCCCTGCCCTGTGAGCCCCGGAAGCAGCCGGGGCAACACCGGGCCTCCCAGCCGCGGGCTCCGCGTCTCCCGCGGGGAGCGAGCGGCTGCCTCCCCAGAACCGCCCGGGCTCTCCAGGCCCAGGCGAGGCCAGCCCCGAGCCAGCGCGCCCGCCCCGACCCCACGCCCGACCCCGGCGGGGGCGCGCGGCGGCGGCGGCGGAAGTGGACGGGGAGGTGCGGCGCGCGTTTCCGGCGTGCGCGGCGGAGCGCTCGGGCGGGGGCACCGCCGCCTCCCAATCGCGCACAATGAGACAGCGCTGAGCGCCGGAAGTGGGGCCGAAGGAAAACACGGAGAGGGAGCCGGGCCGGGACAGGAAGAGGCGGGGGACCGCGGCGGAGGTGGTGAGTGCTCCGAAGCGCCTTCTCCCCGCGGCCCTCCCGGCCTCGCCTCGGGCATGGGTCTCCGGTGGGTGCCCCGGTCTGCAGAGTAGAGGGCGGGCCCGGCCCGGGAGATACGTTGGCTCCGTCCTCCGCCGGCCTCCTCGCCCCGGTTGCGAGGACCTGGGAGCCCCCAGGCCAGCGAGGACAGAGCTCTCGGGTTCGAGTCCGCTTCTTCACTTTGTGTCAGACCCTGCGGGGCAGGAAAGGAAGGGGTCTGGGTGGGGGCACTCGGCTGGGCCCCCTCGCCGGCCTGGGGGACCCCGGAACCCCATCGGGGAGGCAGGTCACTTCCTGCTTCCTGGTGCCTGCCTTGGCTTGGTGGCCAGGGGTGCAGAGACACCTCCTCTTTCTCCGCCGGCCCCGCACGGGGGAAACTGAGGCAGATCGGGGGTGGGGCAGTCAGATGGGGATCGAAGAGGGAGAATTGCTGTTCGTGTCAAAGCTAAAGTTGATTGAGGTTGGAGCATGGGGACTGGGGAGGTTAGCCGGAGTTGTCCCTTGGTCGGAAACCCAGCCCCTTTGGCTGAGCGGAGCTTTGGTCGGGAGCCCAGCCCCTCCGTAGCCCAAGCGATCGAAGCCTGTGTTCTGAACATCTGAACAGTGGTGGTGAGAGGAGCCGAGGCCCCGGGAGACGGAGAAGGGACGGAAAAGTGAAGTTGGAAGGAGGTGTTCCACGTTCGCAGAAAGTTTGTTACTTTGTATAGCACTTAAAAGTAATTGCCAACTTTTTTTTAAAAAAGACTAACAGTATAGGCTTGGGATGAGGTTTTTTTTTTTTGAAGAGACGCATTTTTGTTATGCAGTTAAAGTCATCCAACTTGGTATGAGTAACATTTGTTAAACTACATTTCTCTAGACTATAGGGAGCTTCCCTTATTCATAGACTTAATCTTCACGTTAAATAGTACTAATTTTCATGAAGAATATTATAGGACTACCCACCTAACTTCTGGTGTAATGCACTGGTTATTGGAAAGTAATGGAAATTAGGAAGAGTTTCTTACAGGCTTTTGAGCATCTGCGCAATAAATGGGTGGTATTTTGTATACTTGACATGTTTTCTTGTTATAATTTGACATTTCCCCAAAATGCCTTCTTTCAGGTACAAAGTAAGAAAATTGAAGTCAAAGACCATGGGAGATGCAGTGAAACCTTATTTTATGAAGCGTGCTAAAGACCGAGGGAATATAGATGATGAAGATTTCAGAAGGGGTCACCCCCAGCAAGATTATTTAACAATGGATGATTATGCTAAAGGCCACAGCGGTAAAATGGAAAAAGGCCTTCCAAAAAAAAAAATATCACCAGGAAACTATGGGAATACCCCCAGAAAAGGACCATATGCTGTTTCCAGCAATCCATATGCATTTAAAAACCCAATTTATAGTCAACCTGCTTGGATAAATGACAACCACAAAGATCAGAGTAAGAGATGGCTATCTGATGAACTTGCTGGTAATTCGGACAGTTGGAGAGAATTCAAACCTGGACCTAGAATTCCTATTATAAACCGACCAAGAAAAGACTTGTTTCAAGAAAGTGAAGATGGATATAGGTGGCAAGATGGAAGAGGCTGCAGAACTGTAAGACGATTATTTCATAAAGACCTGACAAGCCTAGAAACCATGTCAGAAATGGAAACAGGAAGCCCTGGTAATGTGTTCCAACTTGTCAAGTTACAACCCCGAAGTCAGCAATGTCTTTTCTCTTTCATCTGAATTTTATTATTTTCAGGAGTGCAGTTCCAGTTTTTCGTAGTTTCTGCTTATTTAATGTGATTATTTTAAGGGGTGTAATCATGATATTTGGGCAACTTCAACACATTGCGTATATGGGTCCCTTTAAAAGTGTACTTTGTCACAAGGCTCATTTTACTTTAGTCAACATATTTCCTGTTGGTGCTTTTTACAGAAGAGGGTGGTCATAATTCCCCTGGGGACTATCATATAATTTCTGAGTGGTGTATATATGTTTTCTAAATTATTGTCATTTTGTATTTGAATAAGGAACGTGTCCCTAACATAAATGACAGAATAAAGGTAAAAAAAAAAAAATCTTATTCGATGTAAAAACACAATATAGACTGCATATATCTCCTGCCACAGCAGGAGGTATGTTCTTTGGGGTGGAGCATTGATCCCCAGAGGAAAGTAGTCCAAGGTTTTTTCTCAAAAGCGAGCTTGGCCAGCAGGTTGAGAAACATTAAGTTTAGAAAATCAGAAATACAGTTAAAAGCTTTGCTTTTTAGTTCTAGTAAAACCAAAATCCATTCTAAGTGCCCTGTGTGCTTGATAATAATTGTCCCAAAGTGAGTATTCATACATTTGTCTAAAAGGTGAATGGTAGATTTTGTCCTTGTAGCAATGATTTCTATAAACAGGAAAATTATTTTTATCTAATGGACAACATTTACTGAAATGAAATAAAGTCATTATTTTGAAGGAAAAGATAAAACAATAATATTTAGTCCAAAAATGCAAATTATGCTTGGTAAATTATACTTGGAAAAATGGGCTTTTAAGTTTATTGGCTGTAAGCCTTTTTTAGTGGCCATATAGGATGGGTTGCAAACTAGCCAGCACTTTTCCAGTTTTTTTAATTTAAATGCATTTAAGGCCCCTTTCCTTTTTGTCATCTCACAGCAGCCAGTTATATTGTATATGTATTACTAGTAAGGCATTTGAATTTGTGACCTGGGCATTTAGAATACTTAATAGGGAAAATGTTGTTTTATCTTTAGAGGGTCTTATGAAAGTATTAAATGGAGGAAAAGGTGCTGTTTTATGTTTTTTAAGATAGGAAAAGCAAGAGAAAATGCTTTGTATCAAATAGCTGAAACAGAATGAGGTGTTATAAAGGAATTAAATAGGGAGAGAGAAAACCTTAGCTCCTAAATCTTTAAGCTAGAAAGAACTTGAAGGAATTGTCTGATGCAGTGCCGTGTCCTGATGTATCAAAAGTAGAATCACGATTTTACACGGCAGGCAGCTGTGGCTCAGAGGGGTTAAATTTATCCAGACTTATTTGTGCAGAGTGGTAGATGAGGAAGTGGAACTAAAATCATGTCCTGTGCTGCTCTGGCCATTAACTCAGCTTTGCTGGAGCTTGAATCTGACAGAGGGGAAACTGAACACATACTGATAATTTCTGGTGTTTTGATTTGTGTTTTTCTTTTTAAAAGTTTGTGTACATTTAAGTATTTCTGTATTACTGTGTCCAGGTGGGACATGGACATTTTAATTTAGTTACCAATAGTTAGTCTTTAAGAAAAGAAAGGATCTTGAGCAGCATTATAAAAAGAAAGATTTACAGATCAGAAGTTTGCAATCAGACAGATATTAAAAGGAACTGTTTACAGACCAAAACCTCTCATCTATATTCTTGTTTCATCTTAAAAGCAACTAAAGAATTGTTTTTGTGCATGTGAACAAGAAGTACATTTTTAATATTTTTTTTTCTCGAAGGCAATCCAAAAGCTCCCATGTTTTCTCTATATGAAATACAGGTGTGTCCTTTCACAATCACTAAATGAAGAATTGTTCAGCTTCTCTCCCTTGGGAAGTCTTCATAAGGGAAATATTAAGCTTTGATATAACATTGCTTACTACAGAGAGAAATTCAGTTTAAAGTATAAACTTGGCACTTCACTCAGAGGATCCTAAAAAGGATCTCATTTAAAAGGACCGAAATTTTCCTTGAATCAAAATTAGTCTTAATAAGGAAGGATCTTATTAAATGATGTGAGAAGACATAAAGAAAAACATCTTAGAGTTATCTTAGAGTTGTTTTTTAATACTAACTTCCTATTTTTAGTTCTACGTTATCACCCCTACTTCATCCCTGAAATATCCTTGATTGCCAATTTAATGTATTTGGGACAATGCCGTTAATGATCTTAGCTGGAAAACATCTACTCAAATACACATGTCTTTTGTGAATGGAGTAATGGACCATATGCAAATAAAATATGGGAAATTTGGAATACTGTATATAGAGAATTCATATTACAAAAATCCTGGGATGAGTCAAGTAACCTTCCTTTAAGTAATTATGGCTAGTTTTTAGCAGTACCCAGCTTTGCCTTCAGGATTCTCTCCAACGAGATTTTGACTGTTTTTCCCATGCACACCTGTGAAACTCAGTTCAGAAAGTTGTATTGCCTTGTCAGTTCTAGTCTATTCTAGATGTGAATGGGTATGCTACAAGAAGGGATTTTACTAAGTTCTTTTCGGTTCTTATATTGTTAGATAGAATCGTGAATTTCAGAATTTCATACATGCTTTGATCTTACTTCAAATCCCTTTACTTTGACTTAGTCATGTGTCTCTGAACAAATTACTTATTTTCTTGGACCGGCATTTTCCCAAGCTGTGCAATGGGGATAACATTAGCATCCACGACTGGATCACTGTAGGTATTACATGAGGCAATATACAGGTAGTGTTTGCCATGTACCTGTCGCATAATAAGATACTCAGTAATGGTAGCTGCCGTTACCATCATCATCAGACATAGTTTCTGCAGCCATCTACTGCTCTGTATAAAAACAGCAAGGAGTTATTTGTGCTCTTTGGAGGGAAATTGAAGTCACAAGAAAATGACGGCAAATATAGTTATATTGAGAAACCTTTGTGATCAAGAGAGAGGAGAGGTTAAAAAAACTTTGGTTCTGTATCAATTACTGTTTTGTGAACTAATACGGACTTTGCTAATGGGTTTTGCACATATTAGTGTAAATCACTAATGAGCATTTGCCTAGGTAAGGAACTTCTGTCATGAACACTGAAGTCACGCAGTTGTTTAGAGTACGTGATGATAAACAAATTAAATGAGAATACACACACCTCTAAGTGAAAAGAAGTGCTTATCTCAAAAGTTTGTGCACACCAAAAGTACTGCCCTTAAAAGATTGTGATAATTTAACTGGGAGTAAGGAGAATGTTAAAAAGCAAGTATTAAAGTAGCCTCGTTTTCTATTCAAGTGACTACTTACCTTTTAGTGCTTTGGTCCATTTTGATTGCTTTTTCTTGAAAAGACTGTATTTGTCCTTGTAGTTATTTATTATGTTCTACTTGCCACTCTTGTAGTATAGAAGCTGTTTGCAGAATTTCATTATATTCTTCTTACTGTAGTTTGAGCATAGTGCTTGCTGCTTTTCCTTTAGAGCTGTTGGCAATAGGTTTTTTTAAGTTAGATGTTCCCTGCCTCCCTTTTCTGACACAGAATTTGTTTCAATCAACTGCTTCATTGTAACTGCTGGACAAGTAATGAGTTCCACTGAAAACTTGACATAGGAATCGCCTCAGGCAGGCCGTTTCAGTAGGTTTATATTTTCAAAGATTAATTTTGGATAAGTCATTTTAAACTATTCAATCCATTTATCACAGTTTTATTGGGGAAATAAATTTTATATTAATCTTATGTGTTGGTGATAGCTTCATTTTCAGAACTTGATAGAAGTTAGCAAAGCTATTTAAAACAGTTTTTTGTAATTCAATTCAATCCCACAATCATCTTCAGTTTCGCAGGTTGAAAAGTTAAAAGTTAAAAAAAAGTAACAAATTTATTAGTAGAACAGCAGAGTTCATAAACAAATGGTTTAGTCTATATTTGTAGATAACTTTTATTTCAATGCTAATTGGTTTTTTTCTTTGAAATGTACTCAGTGTACAGGCCGTTCAAAGAAGCTAAAATGAAAGTAAAGATAAAATGAAAAATAGCTGTCCTCAGTAAACAAACTTTTGCCTTGGACTTCTTGCTATTAATGTGGAGCGAGGGCCCAATTATGTGAAGGCTCAATTTACAACTAAATGATGGATTTTCCCTCCAGATGATAGTGTTGTTGATTTCTGAGTTCTCTGGAGGTGTATTGTTGTCTTTACCCTATTGAGCTTGTCCACTTATAAAAAAATGAAAGCAAGTGTAGATAGTTTCATTAGAATAACGGGTATACTAGAATATATTAGATGCATGTGTATTATGATGTATTAGGTATATTGGAATTACACAGAGGATCATTTTTACTGTTGCTTGAGTATGCTAAGCAGGATACCAGGAAGAGATAATTATAAAATCATACTGTATGATTGAAGTAGAATTCTTTTTAAGTTTTCCAAAAAGATGATTTCTGTGGGTTGATGTATCCAGATGAGGTGCTTTCTGAGTATTCAAGCATTTGATCCATGGAAGAGCTGTACCTTTCCGTCTGCTCTGTATTCACATGTCATTCAGATGTCACATGGTTTCATTATGAAATATATAAGTTCTGCTTGTTACTCAGGAGTGATATTATTCAATATCGGCATTGATATTTCCCCCCTAACTTAAGAAAACAAGAAGCAGAGGTCCAGACCTAGGAAGCCACGGAGGACCAGAAATGAGGAAAATGAGCAGGACGGAGACCTGGAAGGCCCTGTGATCGATGAATCTGCGCTTTCGACCAAGGAGCTCCTGGGCTTACAGCAGGCCGAGGAGCGGCTGAAGAGAGACTGCATTGACAGGCTGAAAAGGGTAACATCTTCCTACATATTTATTTGTTAATGAGAATTCTTATTTTGGTTTAAACTTTGGTAGTAATTGAGAATAATGTTCTTTCATAAATTAGGTATCCTACTTTGGTTATTAGTATTTAAACACTACAAGTTAAAAATGATAGTTTGATTTAATAGAGTTACTTAAATTAAAATGACTATTAGGGTAGTGATAAAGAGTGACAGTAATATATTAACAGTTTTAAAAGTGAAGGGGAAATCATCTTCTGGCTAATTTTTGTTTACGTGCGTTTTTGAAGATACATATGTCTGTCTCTTAAATCTCCTCAAATTATAGAAGCCAAGAAACTACCCTACAGCAAAGTACACCTGCAAACTTTGTGATGTTTTAATTGAATCCATTGCATTTGCCCATAAGCATATCAAAGAGAAGAGGCACAAGAAAAATATTAAGGTAAGTTTAATGTAAGCCAAACAAGTATGTTTACTTGTCAGTTGTTATTACTTGTCATCTTTGTGACTTTCTTCTCCTTAAGGCTATAATATTAAGAACTTTAATACTTATATTATTGAATTTATTTTGGCCAATTTACTTTGTCCTGGTCAGTTATGTTTTGCTGGTCAGTCTTGTGAATTTCCTTGAGAAAAGTATCAGGATAAATGAAGTCATCGATAGGACCTAGGGATATGTCCTTATGCCAGTAATAATAAAGCAAGTGATTTGTGGTTGCTGTTTTTATTGCACTTTCTCCTTATTTTTGCCTTCCTTCCGTTATCACTGTTATGTGCATAAAGAAGTGTGTTTATGTTTGATAAGATGAAGACTAACACAGCTAAGGCAAGAGGGAGGGTTAAGAAAAATATTCAGAATATTCTACAGGGTGTTGTCTCAGTGAACAGCCGAAGGTAAAAATGGTGTGAGTCATTTTTAATCTCAATATTGATCTTAAAAGGAGAAGCAGGAGGAAGAGTTGCTCACTACGTTACCCCCGCCTACACCCTCCCAGATAAATGCAGTTGGTATTGCCATTGAGAAAGTGGTGCAGGAGTTTGGCTTACACAATGAGAACTTGGAACAGAGACTAGAAATTAAACGTATCATGGAAAATGTGTTCCAACACAAGTTACCAGGTATTTTCTAGATTTGTTTTTCTATTTAGTTACCTAAAAGTACCTCATCCATTTGTCCTGCCAGTCAGAATTTTCACCTAATAGAAATTGATTTGCTACATCCTGAAGCTCTTAATTTTGTGTGTGTTTTGGCTTTTCCAGGCTTCCCCCAAGGTAACAAAGACTTCTACGTGCATTGTCGTTAAACCTGTCTTTCTTAGGAATTTCATTTTGTGCATGTACTTTAAGTTAAGTGCCCGATATTATTGGGGCACTATGGGACTCTGTGTGTATATTTATTTACCTTTCTACCTGTTTAAATTGAGACAATATTTTGAGTTAAAAAAAGAGAAGTATCCTAGAGTCAGTTTCAGGTTATCTGTGTCCAAAATAGGTTCTGTTTAACCACACTTAACAGAATTGCAGCATCTCAAATGAGCTTTGAAAACAAATTTTGAATAGATTTTGTGTACTGTTGAATTGATTTTCCAAGTTATGTCTGTGGAGTCATGGAAAACTATTTTTTAGAAAGCTCCGCAAGTAATTCTGATCCACAGCTAGGGTTGGAATCACTTTTTAAGTTTATCACTGTATCACCCATGCAACTACTTGTTCTACTGAAAGATCATTCATACAGGATATCACTCATATATACTTTATAAAAATAAAGGATGAGAGTCTGCTCATTTCATTAATAGATCTCTCATTCTTGATGTTGTACACAAGTTCCTAAAAAGTCATTTGTAATTTCAGTGATCTTTGCTATAGAGATCCATCGTCAAATTGAATGTGCTTTGTCATGGAAAACTGTTAAAACCCAAAGAAATCACTTGACTTAACAAACCTAAAAAAAAAGAATACCCAAGTCACCTGATGAGAAGGGATAATTTTTTGGCACAATAGTAGTAAAACGTTGGGGGAAAAAATGCCGTTAATAAATATAGGCAATACATACACACACACATCTTCCTCTGAAGAGTGGATCACTTGCGGCCTAGCATTCTAAATTATATCAGTGATGTTATAATCATTTTTCAAAAGTTTTCCTGGAGGGATTAGGTTATGTTAAATCCTTTTTGTTCATAATGTAATGAGTATTCATATTGAAAAGTAACTTTATGCTGAAGGACATTTTTATGATTATTATTTTACTGGAACGTCTTTATAGTAAACTATGCCTGTGTGTGCTTTCTAAAAGGTGAAATGTGTGCATTAACTCTTTAGTATACTATCAAGTTTATAAATGTAAAACAAACTTTAGGTATCCCTTTTCAGTTTGCACATTTGGAAAATCACTGCAAATGGTATTTTCTACCAAAAATGTGAAATTATAGTGTAGGAATTTTTTTAACATGTTTTGCAACTGACGTGAAAGGAGCGACTCTTAAGCTAAATGGCAGTAAGGGCAGCCGTCCCTGTTAAATAAAGTGAGGGTAAGAGCAGAGTCGCCTGTTCCTGTCTTTCCATGATGCCAGACTTGAAAACTCTTTTGCTGTTGTGTAGCTTTAGTTGATGGTTCCGTTTCTGAAATAGCAGTGTTTTGTTATAACTTAGAAAAATTTTACTTTATTAATGACTTTTATTTAATTTTTTTTAGATTGTTCTCTGAGATTATATGGGTCATCCTGTAGCAGATTGGGTTTCAAAAATTCAGATGTAAACATTGACATTCAATTCCCAGCCATTGTAAGTACAAAACGAAATGCTTGAATTTTCAATGTAGTATGGAAATTCTTTTTTTCAAGTGTGAGCTACATGTGAATATATTTTAGATATTTGAAGACAGTTTAAGTGTAATAGTGGCAACTTTTTTTTCTAAAATTTCTGTTTTTATGTTCTTCTGCCTGCCTTCAATTTTAGAGCATTTCTTTTAATACTCTACAGATTTTCATACTTACTTCACTCTACAGATCTTTCATGCTTACTTCAAACACTGGTTTTCTAACCATGTGAATCTAACGGGGCTATTTAGGTTCTGTTAATTTGAAAAGATTAAATTATCTTGGTAAAGTCAACTTTCCAATGGCGGGAAAGCATTTCAGATTTTAAACAGTGTAGACATGTAGACATTTATGACCTGAAAACTTAATTCGCTCCTCAGTGTCCTCTCTTATACAGCTACTTTGTTAAAATAATTATACCTTTAAAGAACCACACCTAACCTAGATTTCTGGTTTAAGCATGATTCAGAAGCACATTGATGAGTCAGAATTTTAAAACTGGAAGGCACTTTAGTAGATTATCCATTTATCTACTGGTGGTTCCCACAGGCCAGCTTGCAGGTAGTTTATACCTATTTACCTGGGTTGCTGGTTGAAAATACAGATTCCTGGGCTCCAGCCCCGGATGTTCTATTTGGCAGCCAGTCATTCCTTGCCATTCCTGACTGCTGTAGCTACATGGTCAGCTGACCAATAGATTTTGCTATTCTTTTAACCTTAAATTTTGAGTAGTAATTTACAAGCATAGCAGTTATTTTGATCTCATGCCATTCATTCATTTAGCAAATATTCTCTGAGTCCCTGTCATATGCCAGGCACTGTACTAGATTCTAGAGGACAAGACAGGAACTCATACCTAGTGAAGGAGATATGTACATGTATATAATTAATTATAATGAGAGCTATGCATGGAAACAAGGTTCTGTGGCAGAAAACAACAAGAGATGCACAGATACAGGAGTCATGAAATTCCCTTTGAAGAGATCACATTTAGGCTGAGCTTTAAAAGATGAAAAGAGGGGCCAGAGTAAAGGGGGTTAAAAGAGTGTTTCAGGCAGAGGGAACAGCATTTGCAAACACCCTAAATCAGTAAGGAGCTTGACATGTCCAAGCAGCTACAAAGAGGAGTCTGTAGCTGTGGTGAAGGGACCAAGAGGAAGAAGAGCATAAGCTTAGGATGGAGAGGTAGGCTGGGGCCCAACATGCAGCCTCTTGTATGCCATCATGAGGAATTTCACTTTGACCTAAGGACTTTAAGAAGCCATTGAGAGTTTTAAGGAGAGGCATGACTAGATCAAATTCGTGATTTTAAATGGTTTTGGCTCCCATGTGGAGCCAGGATTGGAGAAAGGCAAAACTAAAGCCCAAGACAAGTAAGCTGTCTGTTGAAGTAGTCTGAGAGAGTGAGAGGTAATATTGTTAACAGTTTGGCAGCTTCTCACCACAACTTTGAGATTGCGGAGAGACTGATGACCTCAGGGATTGGTTAATCAGGAGTTGGCTGTGTAGCAGCTCTTTTGCCCACACTCACCCTTGTGGCGCTCGTCTCTCTCTGACTGACATGCGCACACAGCATAATGATCAGTTTCTTTCCTCTGGGAGCAGTGTGCTTTCTGATTTGGAAAGGACTTTGGATAACTCCAGATAACTGTGTATTATCTCAGCGAAGCAGAAGTACTTACAGATTGTTTGATGTATTCATTGATTTCTTTCCTAGATGTCTCAGCCGGATGTTCTCTTACTTGTTCAAGAATGCTTAAAGAACAGTGGTAAGGCCAAATTCTTTTCTACAATTTGCTCTTAAATTTTTCTTTTGTCTGTAATTTGAATACATCTTATTTCTCAAACTGTGAAAGTAGGAAGTCATGTTTTTAAAATTATTTATATGGGTAATGTCCAAACAAAAACCAAAAGCAAATGCCCATGAATTATTAGCAAGTCAGAGTCCTGTTAGTTGTTCTACTATGCAGAATAACCATTCTACAAGTAAAGCCTTTAGCTTGATGATAATGGCACAGTTTATAAAGATTAAATGAATCCTAGACTTAAAAGATGCAAAATATGTAAAATTTACTCTTAGAGGTAAAGCTAAACCTCTACTGGAACAGAAAGAGGTAAAGATAATCTACTTTATTCAATGGTTTAAATTAATTCTTTACAAATGGTGCGTAGATATGACCCAACCCTGATTAATGAATCAACAAATAGTAGTTCTCAGTGAGCTTTACCAGTTGTCCAGAGTAATATCCAACTGGGGGGTTTTGACTTTCTGTGCTTTCCTTAGGCCTCGTCAAAGTGACTCACCCCTTGAATTAGTTTTTCCCATCCTTCTTGTTTCGGTTGAATAAAACATTTAGACGTATCTTCTTACTTCAGTCAATATGTATTTTGACCCTGAACATTTCAGTAGTTTTTACAGCAATTTTGTTTTTGAATGTCCTATCCATATTTCTAATTGTTATCCACATAATATTGAAATATTCTCATTTAATAATGGAGTCATTTCTAATTCAACATTAATTTTGCAAAACAAGGGTTTAAATTAATGTGATTACTTAATGCTTGCGTATAATACTTTTATCCTTTGCAAGTCATCTCAGAGCTTTATTTAGCAGGGTCTTTCCAAAGGCCAGACAGATAAGTGAGAACTAGTATTTGTACTTGATCTAATTCTCTTGTAAAGGTTTAATTAACTTACTTAATATTATTTTCTTCTTTCCTCAGACTCTTTTCTTGATGTTGATGCGGATTTCCATGCAAGGGTGCCAGTGGTGGTGTGCAGAGAAAAGCACAGGTCTCAGTTTCTTTAAGTACTTTACTGAATCTTAATGTCCAGTTTGTAGAATGATAATCTCCTTATGTGGTTAATTTCACAGGCTTGCTACTAGTGTTCTCCCTATACTTTTGGCATTTGATGCAAGAGGAAAAAGTGTTTTATTTTTTAAAAAAATAAAGTTACTTAAGAGGAAAAAATAGAGGAAGGAAGCATTTTGACCCATTTCAACTCAGTAAAAAATACCTTTATCAAGTGGTCACTTGCTCCGATCACCTTTATTTGCCATCCTTTGTAGCAGCATTTCTAGCAGTGCTGAACAGCAGTTAGTGTGACTTGGCTCGTGTCCTCCACCTGGGAGCATTGCCGTCAGCACTGTGAATGGATGGTGTGTAGGCTGCAATGATTCTGCATTAGGCACACTCCCCCAGCTCTTGGGAAAACACTCTTTTACTCTTACAAAGATGAATTCATGCTCCCAAATGAGACATTTTACAGTATTTTCTTTATTTGCATTTCGCCTCAAAAATAGTTTTAATATATGAAAATAGAAAGTTTCAGTTCTGGAAAAGTAAAGTTTAGTCAGAAAATAGCTGCCCTTTTTTTAAAATCCAGTTTCTTTACTGACCTTTAAAGATTTAGTGAGTTTTTTACTTTATTTTCATTTTTAAAGTATTATCAGTGTAAGTTAGTTGTTGGCATAGAAGATACCTAGTATCTGTATATAACACTACTTATTTTCCTCTTTTTCTTTCCCATCCTCACCCCTTACCCCTACCAGTGGTCTTCTTTGCAAAGTGAGTGCAGGAAATGAAAATGCTTGCCTCACAACGAATCATTTAACTGCCCTTGGAAAGCTAGAATCAAGGCTGGTTCCTTTGGTGATTGCATTTAGGTACTGGGCAAAGGTGGGTTTGAGTTCTTTAAATGTGTGAATACTCTCTGTATGCATAATCAGTGGGCTTTGATTTTCACATGGTTAATTTAATCTGAAACATTAGGATGCCTGTTTATCAAGTCGTCCATAGACTAGGCGTCTGAGTACTGGAACAGAAATTTTAATGTGTACAGAAAGGAAAATTCACTGTTTCTGTTTCATTATAACAGTGTTACTCAGAGATCAAAATGATTTATAGTGCTTATTAAAAATCAGATTTGTGGGTCAAATACCAGAGGACATGGCCCAAGAATTTACATTTACAACTAGTTTCCTGAGGTGATTCTTAGGCACAGGAAAGTTTGAGATAAAGCTTCTTATACCTTTTCCAATAATATGCCCAGAGACTCAGAAAAATGAAAACCACTATCTGATCTTGCCTACTTTTCCATAATGTCTTAAATGTAGTATCCCTTTGCCCTAAAATGTAAGGTCTTGTCATGATTATTTAGATTATTAATTTTTTAGATAATTATTTAGATAATTGAGATTCTGTATAGGTGCTTTACAGAGAAAAGCCAAAGCTTTACTGATTAAGATATGGCAATAGCAATTTGTAGTTCCTTTTGCTTGGGTCCAGGATGAACAGAGAGAATGCCCCACTCTTAACTCGGTGAATAGATAATTACAATATGCCGTACTTTGAAAGCTGCCTCCTGCTTCATCACTAAATAGGCCATGCTTTTTAAGTTATTTCTCTTAGTGCTGGTGAACTTGCCCTAATCGCTTGTGATCAAAGCATGCATTTTCAAGGAAGGAGGTTAGGATGAGGGGACCATTAAACTGAGCAAATCCAGTAGTTGGCTTGGACTTGGGATCAAGCCTTCATTTTGACTTCTTTAACAAGTGTTTTAACCAAGGGAATGGATTTACCATGGATGTCAAAAAATGAAATAATAAGGGCCATCCCAGTGGTGTAGTGGTTAGGTTCGTGCACTCCACTATGGCAGCCTGGGGTTCATGGGTTCAGATCCCAAGCACAGACCTGCACACCACTCATCAAGCCATGCTGTGGCAGCATCCCACATACAAAAGAGAGGAAGATTGGCACAGATGTTAACTTAGGGACAATCTTTCTCACCAAAAAAAAAAAAATAAGAAGAAGAAGAAAGAAATAGCAAATATTGTTTTAGGGCCCTCCATGAGTAAGTTTAGTTAACAAGATTAAAAATGTGAAATCAAAGCTGCTCCTCAAAACCACAATATTTGGTTGCTCCAAAACTGTAAGGAAGTCTTGTATTTTGTCACTGTGGTGGTTTGTGCTGAGGAGGAAATCATGTAATAACATGGAAATGAAGTTACAAGTTTTAGACCAAGTTGTGTGAATGACAAGTTGGTACGAAAGAATACTTATCCTCTTTTCTCTCATTTGTAGCTTTGCAGTATAGATCGCCCTGAAGAAGGAGGTTTGCCACCTTATGTGTTTGCTCTGATGGCCGTTTTCTTTCTTCAACAGAGGAAGGAACCCCTTCTGCCTGTTTATCTAGGATCATGGGTATAAAACTTATTTTGCTTATATATCAGATATTGATTTTATTATAGGGCCACAGTCCTTTACGCATAATGTGAAAATCTAAAAACCTAAGCAGAACTGACCTGCATTTATTTCTCCTACTAGTGTGAATATTCATACCTTTCACTGTGAAAATATTAATTTATTTGATTACAAGATGCTGCCTTGTACTCTTCTAGGAATATTATTACTTTTCTAAACTGAAAAAACTCTTAATTTGTGGAACATGATCCTGAGGGTTTCAAATGAGAATGTGAACCTGTATTAAATTTGTCACTTGGCGCACACTTTTTTGGGTACAGTTTATAATTTGATGCTTGAATTTATATATCACCCCCGGACAGACTGTAGGAAGCATTTGGTTCACTGTAACTTACTTTGTGTTTCTAGTCTTCAGTTCTCTTTATTCCCCATTTGCTGTGAAACAAAAGAAAATGTAAGCATTCAGATTGCTCCCTATGCCATAAGATGCAGAACTTAGTACACTGTCACCTGTAGAATAATATTTTTGGTGTTATCTTTAAGATGAATTAGGCTTCAGTAATGTGACCACTCTTTCTTTTGTATAAAGTTGAGTTGATTTCTTCAAATAATGAGATTTAATAAGACGCCATCTCAAAGTCACCACATTCTCATCCTCTTGGAAACCTCACTTTTAATCCCCAGGTGTTTATCTTGATAAAATCTTATGTGTACATTTAGTTTGTAGAAAGGCTTTTTAGTTGGTGAAAAGCTTACTTTGGCACATTTGATATTTTAACTCCCTTTCTTCTTACTGTACACGGGATTCTCATCATTAAGAGGGTATGTTCCAGAGCAGTCTTTCTTCACTATGGGTACATATCAAAGAAATACAGTTGTAGGGGATTTTTTCTTCATACTTAATAGGTTGAGAATTAAGCAGAGACCTTTACCTGCCAGGCCCTGGGAGTAACGACTAGGGCAGAATAAGCCCCTTATAAAATCTGTCCTGGCGTAAGGGGTTGCAGTCTGCTGTGTGTCCCAGTTGTCTAAAGGGATCTCTCTCTATGCTTGTGGTGCTGAAATGAAAGAATTCAGGCCCGGAGAAGGTATCTGCTAGACCCCTCTCCTGGTGGAAACAAGAGTGAGATAACGAAGTCAGCCCTTGGTTGATAAATAACCCTTCCTCTTGGACCCAAGTAGGTAGCCATGAAAGCCTTGCAAGTTTGCCTTTCACTTCGATCCAAGAGAGACAAGAGCGTAGGGTGGAACCCCGCCAGGTGGACTCCTATGCCCAGAAGGTCCCCAGAAGTGATCGGATGTGTAGTCATGCTCACCACCGTCTTAGTGAGATCTGCCTTTTCTTCTGTCCTGATCACCTCTGGTTAGTCATCTGTCATTGATGTGAGGCTGCAGGAAAAAAGGCATTTCTATTCTGGTGGTGAGATTCTCCTCAGGATTTGCTTAGAGTTGTATGAATACTCTTTTCTGTGGCCCATGCATTATTTCCTTAGCAGTGATACTGGAAATTCTCTAAAGTGACACTGAATTTGATTTTGATTATACCATTTATTTAAGATTTAATGACAAAAACAGATATGTGGTGGCCAAACACTGGGTTGAATTCTATGAATCAAATAAGGGAAACTCTGCTACCTAAAACAAAATGATCTGCAGTTTTCAGCATTTAAAATGGAGCAGGCATCGATGTGGTGGCTTCTGCCAGAGTCTTAGTCAAAAATGTAAAGCAAGTAAGGGGAAAGGAATTAATATTTATTCAGTACTTTATTCATGCCAGGTATTTTATATCCATTATTTCTGCAGAAAATTCATTGAAGACTTTAAAATCATGTGTATGAAAGTATCTAAACTGTCAATTCTTTTGAAATCTTAAAGCACTGTGTATGTTAGTCATTGTATTAGGCCCTGAAGGGAAATCACAGATGAACGAGGCTGAATTCTCTGTTGAGAAGTTTAGAGTGTCACACCTCTGTGCTCTAATCTGTCTTTCAGGAATCTTTTGGCCATTCCTTTCCAGCCTACTCAGATCTGTTCCGTGTTGGAGACTGTCCTCTCTGACCTTTTATTCCCAATTAAAATTCCCATTTTATTGTCATTAGACCTTGATATGATTAAAGTTAATCATGGTGAATTGTGAATGATGAAGAGGTTTAACCCTGTCTTAGCATCTTTTATCCCCTACAACAAATTTTACTAGTTTCCTAATAGATATTATTTGGAATCTGCCTTATTTTGGATTATATAAACTCAACCTTTAGCAAACAGTTATTTACACTTTAAAGATGCCAGATATTATAATAGAAAGAACAGTAGTTTTAAAGTTTGGCAGCCATGAGATTCATCCAGGTTTTGCCACTTAATATCTTATGACCTAGAGTAAGTCATTTAATCTCTGAGCCTCAGTATCCTCATCTGAAAAATTTTGAAATGAGATTATGAATGCAAAGCTCCTGGAACAAGGTCAGAGAACAAGTGTGGTCCTTTTCCCCTTCAATAAAAAGTCAAGTTCCACTTATGGTCTGGAGGCATGGACTCCTAACCAAATTATCCTTCTGGAAACAGCTATAAATTCTCAGAAAAAATAGAAAAAAAATAACAACGTGAAGGTTCTGGAAACCAAACAAATGCAGGCAGACTTTGGAGGGAAGTCAAAACTTGGAGCAAGTGGTCAACACAGAGTGAGTTTTTGTTTTTCTGTGGCTTTACCCTTAAAGTCAACTCTAGTAGAAAAACTGGTCTTCTTTCTGGCCAGAGGAACTAGGGCCACCAGATAATAAGGGGGAAAAAACCCAGAAAGGAAAGATACCAAGAAGTGGAACCCTTAATTGTCTGTGAACTCAGCACATCTCTGACTAACTCCTGAGCCCGTCTGGTTTGTCATGTAAGGGGCTTGGAAGTTGTCACTCCATCCTCACAAAAAGAAAAAAGCTGAATAAACTGAAAATCAACAACCCTTCTTAGCTATATCAGAGAATTGAGGTCATGGGGAAAACTCCTGCCCCCAAAATTGGAGAGAGAGGTGAAGACAGTGAATTATCACTTGCTAGCATGGAGCCCAGGAGCAGAGTCCTGCCGCTGCAGCCAATATGAGGGTAGGAAGACTTAGACTGTGATTCTAGAGGCTCAGTTTGGACAAACTTAAGAGTGAAAAAAAACAAGGGGGGCCCAGTCTTGGGGGACCCCCAGTGGTTTCATGAGTTTTACCTTCAGGAACCCCAACCAGGTTCTCAGGGTGAAGAGGCAAGAAAAATTCCCTCAAGCTTTTGGCAGCATGAGGGGAAAGGTAGCCATTTTGAAATATGCCCAGAGCATTCTGTCCCCCTAAACAAAAGCCTGTCCTCGAGGGACTGTTTTACCAGGGCCTAATCGACCTAGGGGGAGGAAAAATACCCAGCATCATAGGACTACAGATTGGCTTCTCTCCCACACCTTACTGCCACGTCATTCAGGCTCCTGTATACTGGTAGTACAATGGAAAGACGTCGTTTTCAACAAGAAATCTCTTGGGAAACCCAAAGATAGCAGGGAAGACAAAAAAAAGACACCAGACAAAGTTTTAGCCTCTTGACATCTACGTCCACAATGAACAGTAAACATAGCCTAACTCCTGGTCAGATAAATAAAACCTCACACTGAAGGCCTGTCTGCCTCGGTTCCTTTGACCCAGAACATCATACCCAGCTTCAACAAAAAAAATTACAAGGCATACTAAAAGGCAAAAAACATAGTTTGGAAGAGACAGAGCAAGCATTAGAATTATCAGACCAGGAATTTAAAACAACCAAGATTAATATGTTAAGGGCACATTAATGGAGAACATGCAAGAACAGATGGGTAATATAAGCTGAGAGATGCAAACTCTGAGAGGCAAAAGGAAATATTAGAAATAAAAACTATCACAGAAATGAAGAATGCCTTTGATGGATTCATCAGTAGACTGGACACAGCTGGGGAAAGAGTCAGTGAGCTTTATTCAGTAGAAATTTCCCAAACTGAAAAGCAAAAAGGGAAAAAAGATTGAAAAAGAAATGGAACAGAATTTCTAAGAACTGCAGGACCATTACTAAGGGTTGTAATACATGGATAATGGGAATACCAGAAAGATAAGAAAGAGAAAGGAACAGAAGAGAGATTTGAAGTAATAATAACTGAGAATTTTCTGGAAGTAATGATGCACTTCTAAACCACACATGTGAAACAATCTAAAAACAGTTAAGAGCTAAGTCTTAGAAAACAACCGAGGTTGGAGCCACTGTCCACTGGAGATTTGACAAATCTGCAATTCGTCTAACTGAGTTAATTACGTGTCAAACAAAAGTATCAACACGTTTTGGAATAACAAAAATCCAGAATTTTCATAATACAGTACAGTATCATAATATCCATAATGCAATCCAAAATTGCTTAACATACAAAGAGCCAGGAAAATGGGACCCATTCTCAAGGGAAAAGAAATCAACAGATGCTAAACCCAAAATGACCCAGATGCAAGAACTGGCAAAGACTTTAAAGCAGTTATTGCAACTATGCTCCATAAGATAAAGGAAATATACTACAGTAAATGAAGAGAAAGGGACTATCAGCCAGAAAAATAGAAAATGTAAAAAACCAAGTGGAAATTTTAGAAGTGAAAAATGCGTTAATTTAAATAAAAAATTTACTGGATAGGCATCATAGTAGAATGGGGATGGCATAGGAAAGAGTCAGTGAATGTGAAAATAGTTTAATAGAAACTAGTCTGAAGAAGAGAAAGAAAGTTTGAAAAAAAATAACTGAGCCTCAGAGACTTCTGGGACAATTTTCAAAAAAAGTCTAACCTATGGGTAATTTGAGTCCCAGAAAGGAGAGGAAGGAAAGAATGGGACAGGCAGAGACTTCCCAAATTTAATGAAAGACATAAACTTACAGACTAAAGAAGCTGAGCAAACCTCAAGCAAGATCAGTTCAACGAGAAGCATGCCTAGCACATCATAGTGAAACTGCTGGCAACCAAAATAAAAGGCAAAACTTAAAAGCAGCCGAAGAAACACCTTGCATAAAAGAACAGTGATTTGAATGATGGCCAAATGCTCATCAGAAACCACCAAATAATCCTTTCACAATCCTTTCACAATATGTCTATCAAATCACATTGTACACCTTAAATATATGCAATCTATAAGCTTTTGTCACTTATACCTAGTAAAGCTAGGGAAAAAAGAATAAAGTCAAACCAAGGCTATACTGATACCAGTTGAGATAGATTTCAAGAGAAAAAAATACTACCAAAGACCAAAAGGGACATTTCATTATGATAGTGTCAACTCGTCAGGAAGACAAAAAACTATCATAAATGTTTCCATCTATTAAGAGAGCAGCAGAATACGTGAAGTAAAAATTGATGGAATCCATTGCACCATCAGAGTAAGAGATTTGAACACACCCTCAGCAGTTGACTCATGTGTTAGCTAAACAGAAAATGAGTGGGGACATAAGGGATTCAATAGACACTATTAATCACCTGGATCTAATTAATATTTATAGAACACTTTGCCCAACAACTGCAGAATACACATTTTTTTTTCAAGTGCATCTTGTACGTTCACCAAGACAGACCATATGCTAGTTCATAAAAGAAGTTTCAATACATTTAAAAGGATTGAAATCATATAGAGTGTGTTCTTCAACCACAATGGAGTTAAGTTAGAAATTAATAACAGATAATTAGGAAAATCAAATATATTTGGAAATTAAATTGCACACTTCTGAGTAATCTAGGATCAAAGAAATCACATGGGAAATTAGAAAATATTTTGAACTAAGTAATAATAAAAATACAACACATCAAAATTTGTGAGATGCAACTAAAATAGTGTTCACTTGGAAATTTATAGGTTTGAAATTTAAGAAGAAGAAAAGTCTAAAATTAGTGACCTAAATTTTAACCACAAGAAGCTAGAAATCAAAGGGCAACATAAACTCAAAAGTAAATTGAAGATGGGAAATAATAAAGATAAGAGCAAAATCAATAAAGAGGAAATAGACAATAGAGAAAGTTAAGAAAACCAAACAGTTTATTTCATCAACAATACTGATACACTCCTGATGGACTGATTAAGAAGAGAGAACACAAATTAATATCAGGAGTGAAGAGGGGTTATCTTTCCAGCTCTTATGGACATAAATGATGGAAAGAAGAGAGTGTTTAAACAACTTTATACCAGTAAATGAGAAAACTTAGATAAAATGGGCATATCCATATAAGACTAAATACAAAAAAGAGCTTTGAAGAAAAAAATAACCTGAATAGCCCTTTATCCACTAAATAAATTTAATTTGTAATTAGAAACCTTCCTAAAAAGAAAACTCCAGACCCAAATGGCTTTACTGGTGAATTCTGTCAAACATTTAAGAAAGAAAGAATGCCAACTACACAAACTCTTTCAGAAAATGAAGAGGAGAAATAAGAAGCCAGCAGTACCCTTATACCAAAATGAGACAAAAGAAAAGAAAGCTATATACCAATAGCCCTCATCAGCATGGACACTGCAACCCTTAGCAAAATATTAGCAAATCAACTCAGAAATATGCTAAAACAGAGATATTATGACCAAATGGAGCTTCTCCCAGGAATACAAGGTTGATTTAGCATTTGAAAATCAATATAATTCACCATTTTAACAGAATAAGGGAGAAAAGCCATATGATCATTTGTAGATGTGGTGGGGGGGAGGGACATTTGACAAAATGCAACACTCGTTTATGATTTGAAAAACAAAAAGAAAACCTCTTTGCAAACTAGAAACAGAAGGGAACTTCCTCAGCCTGAAAATGGGCATCTGAAAAACATCTACAGTTTATGTGATACTTAATGTTGGAATCCTGGACATTATCCCTGTGCCATTGGGGACAAAAAAGGATATCCCCCTCACTATTCCTATTCCACATTTACAGGAAGTCCTGACCAATACAAAAAGGAAGGAAAAGAAAAAGCAATAAAAATCCGAAAGGAAGAAGTAAAAGTTTCTCTATTTGCAGGTGACATCATTGTTTGCATAGAAAATCCTCAGAAAACTACAAAACAGCTAGAACTAAGAAGTAAATTGAGTAAGATCATAGAATACAAAGTTAATGTGCAAAAATCAATTGTGCTTTTCTATATTAGCAGCAAACAATTGAAAAATTGTTTTTAAAAATTCCGTTAACAGTAGTGCTTGAAAACATACAATATTTACGAGTAAGTTTGACAAAAGATGTGCAAGACTTCTAAACTAAAAACTGGAGCGTTGCTGAGAAAAATTAAGAATGTAGGTAACTAAGAGACATAGCAAGGCTATGGATTGGAAGCATCAATATTGTTTTCATCTCTGGTGGTCCTTTCTTTTCCAACAAAGGTGCGTAAGCATTTCATTGGGGGGAAGTCTTTTCAACAGTTGATGCTGGAAACACTAGGTATCTATAAGGAAAAAAATGAACATCAAATCTTTACCTCAAGCATACCCCAAAATTAACTCAAAATAGATCAAAGACGTAAACATAAAAGTTTTATCAATATTCTTTTCTGTTGATACAGTTTATGCTTTTAGTGTTCTACCTAAGAAATCCTTGCCTATCCTTGGGCTGCGAAGATTTTCTCCTAGGTTTTCTTCTGGGGATTTTATAAATTTAACTGTCAAACTTTAGAGCTTTTACTCCTCAAGAACCATCAAGAAAACAAAAACAACTGAAGAAAATACTGAATATGTACATCTAAGAGTCACCACACCTGGTATTTCCAAAGTGTTTTCTGCAGGAGAGTGGTTTATTCAGGCAGTCAGCAAATCCGTCCTGAGCAGTTAGCTTGTGCCAGGATGCTGGAGTGAGAGCGGCGAGCAAAAGAGAATCTTTTCCCTTTCATAGGTCTAATGGGGTGAAACAGGTAAGTACTATCAAGTGGTGGTAGTTTCTCTAAGGAAAAGTAAACCAGGGTAAGAAGGACAGAGTGAAAGGGGAGGAGCTATTTAGAGAAAAAGATGTTTGAGCAGAGCCTGACTACAGTGAGGGAGAGGGGGATAGCTGATGGGTGGAGGGAAGAGCCGACGTTGGCTCCGAGCTGGGAGAATGTCTCGAGATGGGTCAGAGGAGTAGCAAAGGGCGGATTGCCTGGGCCCTGGAAAGGACTGTGAGTTTCATCCTGAGTGAGAAGGAAACTTATCAGGGGAGCGACATGATGTCTTGGGTTTTAGAAGGATTACTCTGCTAAAACAAAGAAGTAGTGTAAGTACATTTGGGAAATGGGGTACCACATCCACACCCCACCCCACAATTCATTATGTACATTAACCTGTTTAAAGGCTGTGATAAATCCTATTGTACAATAAAGAAACCTCTTCAAGTTTTTCCACATTTCTTAGATCATCTGAGCCCAGACTATTTTCCTTAGCAATTTGCATCTTATTACATCAATAGAAATCCTTTCTTACATTTATTGAGCATTTACTGTGTGCCCTACCTTGTATCTGAATGGTTTATGTCCATTATTTCATATCACACCATCCAATGAGGGAGGTTCTAGGGTAGCCCTTTTCCCAGGAACCTGAGGCCTAAAGAGAGTGAGTGCCTTGCTGAAGGTCTCACAGCTGGTGCACTAGGGAGCTGAGATCTGGGCCCAGGCAGTTTTACTCTGGAGCCCATGGCCTTAGCCCTAGGCCATGTTGCCTTCTCTTAGACTATTTACTAAATAATTATATCACAAAGTCACCATTTCTTTTGCTAATCAAAACCTTATTTTTTACTTTAAAAAATATTTTTAAATTTACAAATGTCTCAGAGACAGTCCATGAATGATACCCTTAGTATTTTTAATGAACTATGTTATTTTTTCATTTCTTCCAGGGTTAAGATGCTCTGATTAATATAAAATTTTCTACCTCATGATACTATGTGTCTAATTTTTCCTAGATTGAAGGATTCTCATTAAACAAACTAGGAAACTTCAACCTTAAAGACATTCAGAAAGACGTTGTGCTTTGGGAATACAGTGATAATGCTGCAGAGGACACAGACACAGCAAAAGAAGAGGCACCAAAAGAAGTGCCCGTTAAAAGGGGACAGGTCTGTTCTCTTTCATTACTCATTTTACCATCTATTTTTAATTCAGTTGTCCATTGTCGAGTTTATGAGCTAATGAGCCCTCTTCTTTCCTCACCTACATCAACTATTTCATGGATGTTTCACTTCCTGGTCTATTCAGTCCTTTGAATAGACAGGTAACGAGAAAAGGTAAAATTCAGAGCATTAAATTCACTGTTTGCAAGGTCCTGTGAAAGATATTAAGAATTCAAAGGTAAATCCCTATCTGTTCTCAGAGAGCTAAGATCTTATATGGTGTTCTAAGCATTAAATATATGAAAAGGTAACTAACCTCAAATTACTGAACTAACAGTGAATAAGTACATGGTTTAAAGTACTTGTCCTCATCCATCCCATTAGGGGTCAGAATTTGCACAGGGAAAGAATTCCCATTTGAATTTCAAACAAAAATCTGAGCAATGTAATTATACTAGTAATAAAAATCGTATTCTGTCTCAAATTGGTGAATGGTTCCTGACCCCATCACCTAACCCTTTGGGGTGAAATGACAATAATATCCACAAAATACTGAGACTAGGGTTCTAATCCCAGCTCTACACAAAAAAGTCATGTCACTCCTCCAATCCATGCCAAAATGAGGAATTAGTGGTGAATCCTAGATTCTGCAGTTGTGTTTTCTAGAATCCTTGAGCATTGCGGGGGAGAGGGAGGTGGTGCCACTCTACCCCTGCTGCCACCAAAACAGCATCACTTTTATGTGGTGTTATATTTTGGGTTCTGGTAGTGGATAAGAGCACAGGCTGTGGAGCCAAAATATGTGAATTTATATGCCAGCTCTCCTACTTCCTAGCTGTGTGTCCTTGGGCAAGCAACTCAGTCCTCCTATGTCCCAGTTTCCTCACCTATAAATGGGGATGATATTGCTACCTCTCATAGAGTCATTGATTTATAGAATGCTTAACTCAGTGCCAAGCATGTGGTAAGCACTCAGTAATTGTTAGCTGCTTTTCTTACTTTATTTGAAAATGTTCTCTACTTTGCAAAACCAATAAAAAAAAAACAGCTTAAGTACCATTACTCTAGATATGTTGAAGATCTCTTAAGTTCCATGTTACGGTATTATCAAGTCATTTCAGTGAGATGCTTAAAAGTCCTTGGTAATGCTGAGTAAGGCTATGGATAAAGAGGTGAAATTTAAGAGGCTTTCAATTTCTGGAGGTTTTCTTTTTGTCCTCAACTATACTGTTGGAACCTAGACAACTTCCATTTTCAATCACTTCTGCTTTGTAAATCCACTCAATGATTATATTATTTGACAGAACCTTTGTGGTTGAGATTTAATAGTTAATAAAATACCATATCATCTGTTTTGAAGCTTGATGCAAACAAGTGTGATTGGAAACAAGTTTGTATATCTTAGCAGGAAAAGGTATTGCCGTAAGTCCAATTAAATACTTTATCTCTACACTCTCATGCTACTTGGAGAGATTAATCATGCGGCCACTTCTGAAGTTGAGATCTAGACAGTGTCTAGATTGCGTGGCGTGGTGAGAGAGCACTGTGCTGGGCTCGGGGGATGTTGTTCTCATTGTACCACTCACAAGCAGGGGGACCTTTGACAAGGCACGTCAACCCTTTGGGCTTCAGATCCTTCTCTTGTAACATTTGGGAGTTGAACTAGATTACCTCTTCAGAGCATCTTACAGTTGTGACCTTATGTTTCAATGACAAATGGATTTCTTGTTCTTAAAAGCCTATACCTAAGTGAAAAAATACAGAAAGCAGCCAAGTCTGCCAGATGCGTTCCCTTGTTTCTGATTTAATCCACGTAACTATCCTGTGTTATAGGTGGTATCATCCCTACTCTGCAGATAATGATAGCGACCATTTTTTGAACATGTGTGCCAGGCACTGTGCTAAGCTCTTTACAGATACTCTCTCACTCAGTCCTCCCAACAACCCTATGAGGTGGGTACTGTGATCCCCATTGTTCAGATGAGGAAACCGAGGCTTAGACAGCTAGTGTACCTTGACCAGGATGCTACACAGCTAGGACATGGCAGAACTGGATTTCATGCTTAAAGTGTCAAATTCCAAAGCCAGTTCTCTCAGCCACTGTGCTGTACTGCCAGTTTGAGGACGAAGAAGCTAAGTCACAGGGCAGTTAAGAGCTGTGAAGTGGCAGAATCAGTATTTGAACCAATTATTTTTCTATTCTAAATTCTATGCACTTTCCAATATGTTACATCACTGTATGTTCCAATTTCTCAAGAGTCTGTGAATGTAAAACTAGTCTCAATCTCTGATATCAAGAGTTATTTGACTTTAAAATCAGTTGCCACGGGCAGATGCAGTGAACTTACTAGCTTCTCAAAATGAGAGGAGTGTTTTCCTTTTGCTCTGCCCCTTTAGCTGCTGCCCGCGTCCGTGTGTGTCACTGAAGGCGCCCTCCGGCGGCAGTGACGGAGAGCTCAGTGCTGGGTTGTAGCATTCCACGCACAGTTCTCCCCCGTCCTTAAGACTTCGGAACAAGGAGTGCTGCCTGTCTGTTCCTGTGGTGGTGACTGCATTTTACCATAACTAATCCCAGGAGGCCAGTGAAGGGAAGCTGTGTTCCCACAAGCAAAATAGAACCTAGACTGTGATTTATGTAGATGGAGTGTCAGATTCCTGTCTTTTGCTAAGGCTTTTCAGATTTTTTTAGTTTGATGCTTGAATGATCTCTGATTTTTCAGATTCTGCTGACATCTGCAATAACCTGTATGTTTTCTCTGCTATTAATAGGTATCATTAACATTCGATTTAAAACACCAGCCTTCCGTACCAGTTGGGCAGCTCTGGGTGGAGTTGCTTCGATTCTATGCCTTAGAGTTTAATTTGGCTGATTTAGTGATAAGCATCCGTGTCAAAGAATCAATATCTCGTGAATCGAAGGATTGGCCCAAAAAGCGCATTGCTATTGAAGGTATCTCAAAATGTTTAATTCCGTTTTTTTAAGCTACCAGTCTAACAGCATGCTTTTCATTTCAGTTTCTTTTCAGCTCCTTCATATAAGGTAGGCCTGACCCCAAAAGTGAAATAAATAGTTAGCATCTTGCACGTGTTACAGTGGACCTTTGCAAGGGACGAAACTGTTCTTCCTGAATGTTTTAAGTGCTGCAGTGAAACATCTTCATTACTTCAATAACTAAAATAATGGCTGGCTGAGTCCTTGCTTTCTTTGTAAATTGCTTAATAACTTAAATGCTTAGGTTTTTTCCCAGTGATGCGTGAATCCCCTTTCTTCCTTACTGTTCTTATTTCTGGATTTTTAGATTCAGTTCTTTTATGGATTGTTGTTGATGTTGTTTAGTTTTACAAAGATGAGAAAATACTTTTTCTCGTGAAAAATAACATTCTTTGTTGAATTCCTCTCCATAGAGAGAAAGGATAATTATTTTCGGAATATTTGCAGTAAAATTTAGAACTTGTTCATAAAAAACACTTTTTCTAGTGAAGGCTCGTTGAACTGAAACCATTGCATAAAAGACACACTGATGTGCCCTGTAGACTTCATTAAATGGACTAGCTCTTCTCAGCTTTGCAAAGTCAGGAGGTTGAAACCCCTCTAGAAATCTTAATTCTCCTCCTTCAAATAACTTAAAGAACCTCCTAAATGGAATTCTCTTATTTTTGCTTGATTTTTTTTCAAGCTTTGTATTGCATAAGAGAGTTTTTTTGCATTTTGCATAAATTCTGTGTGCAGTCATGGGGATCTCACATTTTTAAACCCTCCCCTGCAGTTTCTCTGGCTCAGCTCTTCTGGCCAATTGCCTAACCTGCTGGAGTTCTAGGGGAGGAGAAAAGATTGAGAGAAGTGGTGTCTCCTCCTGGTGCCTCCCTCTCGCCCCTGAATTCAGTCCAGCAGTTCAGTGATGGGGCTTCCCAGGGCAGAAGAGTGGAGGTAAGCTCTACAAACCACAGGGCCTGGCTGAGTGGGAGGCAGAGCACTCAGCAGAGCTTGGCGGGAAGACCTGCCTTCCCGAGGGCACAAGAGCCACACTAATGACATCTTTTTTACCTCCACAGTCACAGAACAAAATAGGGAAGGGGTATTGTTTCTGAACAGAATGGGTTCTCTTCATAGAGCAGATGTTGATAAGAAAACATTCCTTTTTGTTCTTAAACTATATCTTTTTATTCTCCATCCCCAATATTTTAAAAAGCATATAAGATACATGCTAAATTTTACTATTGTTTACTAGTTGTCTATTTTTATCTATAGCAGGCTCATTTTTAAAACATGAAATAGAAATGTATGAAGTGGTGGATTTTTTTTGTTGTTGTTACAGATCCATACTCTGTTAAAAGAAATGTGGCAAGGACCCTAAATAATCAACCCGTGTTTGAATATATACTTCATTGTTTAAGGACAACATATAAATATTTTGCTCTTCCACATAAAATTACAAAATCCAGCCTTCCAAAGCCTCTGAGTACTGTTATGTGCATTTCCGAACATTCTAAAGAAGTAGCAAAGCGTGATCCAGCTGTGCAAGTAAAAGATGATAGGCTCAAAAACTCAATTTTAGCTCAAGGTTCTGGTGCTGCCAGTTCAACTGCAAACACCTGCAAGGTACAGTCACTTACTCCTAAAGGGACTGCTGCGAGCTTTGAAAGCCCGCCAACACAGGAAATGGGAAATGCACACGTCAGTGTCCATCTGGAAAACTCAGATTGTATCAAGGCAGAGGTCGGTTGTGATGATTATGAAGATATTAAAGTACACCATCAAGAAACAGGAGGTAAAACTGGGAAAGAAAAAATTAAAAGGGAGAGCAAGAAGCATCTTCTGACTGCCACCATTCAAGCTTTAAGCAGTAGCAAACATGGAGAGCTTGTCATGTGTGGCAGCACACAAAATGATGACACAGACAGCACTTTGGATTTAGAAGGCTTCCAAAATCCTACGGCTAAAGAGTGTGATGGATATGCTTCTTTAGATGGCAAGGCTGATGTTGATGAAGAAAGCATGGAAGGTACTGATGATCTCGAAGACACGCTAAGCCACTTTGCCCCTTCAAGACAGGGCAGGACGTCAGGAATCATTCACTCCGATGAAGAGGAGGAGGAGGAAGAAGAGGAGGAGGAGGATGAAGAACCCAGGCTCTCTGTTACCCGAAGGGAAGATGAGGATGATATTGCTAATGAAGATGAGTTAGACAATATCTACACTGGATCAGGGGATGAAGATGCCTTGTCTGAAGAGGATGAGGAATTAGGCAGGTCTGCTAAGTATGAAGACTTGAAACAAAGTGGAAAACATGTAGATGGAGCTCTACTAATGGAACTTAATAAAATCAGTCTTAAAGAAGAAAACGTACATGAGGAAAATTCAGCTGTGCATCAGTCTGATTTCTTCTATGAATTTAGTAAACTCACCTTCACCAAAGGCAAGGTAATCAGTGCCACTCCTAGATGTAGAACTAGGAGACTTGGCATCATTTTAGTGCATGTAATTTCAGTTTTACTAGAACAGGGCTCTCCCCTGTTTTAGTAACGGTTAAGAAGTTGGTCTTTCACTCCAGTACAACCACTTGGTCCACTTCCCTCCTTAGACTGGTGGGGATTTGCATAGAAGAAAGGCAATGCTGTTGACAGTGAAAATAACTGCCTTTTTCTCCTGAGTTTCCCATAAGGTATCCCCATCTCAGATAGTTTGGAGAGGCTGCACATTATATTTTCATTCCTTTCGGAAGTAAAGAGTAAACTAAAAAAAGTAAACTTTTTTAAAAATTATTTGATTGAGGACATACTGGCTAATAACTTGTGTAAATTTCAGGTGTACGTTATTATATATCAGTTTCTGTGTAGACTGCATCATGTTCACCAGCAGTAGTCTAGTTTTCATCCATCACCTTACACATGTGCCCCTTTACCCTTTTCGCCCTCCCCCACCCCCTTCCCCTCTGGTAACCACTCGTTTGTCCTCCTTATCCATGTGTTTATTTGCCACATACGAGTGAAATCATACAATATTTGTCTTTCTCCATCTGACTTATTTCACTCAGCATAATACCCTCAAGGTCCATCCATGTTGCCGCAGGTGGCACAATTTTGTCCTTTTTTATGGCTGAGTAGTATTCCATTCGATATATATACCACATCTCCTTTATCCATTCATCCGTTGATGGACGCTCGGTTGCTTCCACATCTTGGCTGTTGTGAATAATGCTGCGATGAACATGGGGTGCATATATCTTTTTGAATTATTCATTTCCTGTTCTTTGGATAAATACCCTGTAGTGGAATAGCTGGGTCATATGGTATTTCTGTTTAATTTTTTGAGAAATCTCCATAATTGGACTGTGTACTTTTAAAAAGAGATTCAAGACCCCTTTATTTGGCAAATAAAATTTTATCTTAAGTCTTGTTCTGCTTTGCCATCTTCCTGCAGTCTCCTATGGTAGTATGCAGTTTATGCAAACGAGAGGGTCATCTAAAGAAGGACTGTCCCGAAGACTTCAAAAGAATCCAGCTGGAACCTTTGCCACCATTAACACCCAAATTTTCAAATATCTTAGATCAAGTTTGCATCCAGTGTTATAGTAAGTTATTAACATTACTTTTGATTTGTCAGAATATTAAATTGACATTTTCTCAAGAGTGATCTGAATCACTAGCCTGTTAGCTCCATTACAGGGACAAAGTCTCTTCCATTCTCCATTTTCTCCACTGTATTCTATGTGTCCTGTTCCATTTGAGACACACAATAAATAATTGTTCAAGAAAGACAAGAAGGGAGGATCTTTTAAGTCTTAAGATTAGAATACTAGCATTTTCCAGCTGGTGTTCTTTGAAATGTTTTTCCAGGTATAGTTAATAGTATTTCATGACAAGAAGTATTCCACAGGTCAAGTAGGGAATAACTACATACTGCCCCTCCCTTAAAGAGTCACAGAGCACATTAGCATAATAAAGCTTCTGAGAAATGTTATGGTTAAAAACCTATTTTACTCTTAAATCCAACATTTCCAAAATTGGAGCATAGAATACTTTTTAAATAATGCTAATTTATAGCCTATGTAACAGCCCTTTAAGGAGCACCGGTTTGGGGAAGCATTGGAATAGAGAAGTTTAAAGTTCTACAAAGAAAAAACATTTAAAGGAACGGCATGCAGCTGTTTAGTGGAAGAACCTAAGGCGCCTAGCCACATCTTAAGATGTCTGTCTGTGCCAGAAGACACTGGTTCTTAACCAGTGACTTTTTTTTAAACCATTTTGGAGATTATAGAAAAGAAACTACAGGTTCTCCTTAGAAAAAATATATATGTACATGCTCACAGACTTTTGTGTTCAAACCCCAGGGTAGTTCCCTGAGGCCATTGTCTAGAGGCCTGAGTCTCTGTGGAACCCATCTACAGAACCCCTGCTCAGGCTCGTTTCCGTTGCAGAAGCAGTTCTTGGTGATAGACGTTTTTAAAAAGACAATTCTCTTTATTTTACATTACTAGTGCTGTCTACTGAGAGGACACACAATTTAGGGTGGTTTTTTTTAAGCTTGTTAGGTTTTATTTTATAAAAAATACAGTTTTTTCAGAGAATGTGAACAATGTTTCTGAATGTTTCTATTTATTTTAAACAGAGGATTTTTCTCCAACTATTTTAGAAGATCAGGCTCGTGAACATATTCGGCAAAACCTAGAAAGTTTCATAAGACAGGAGTTTCCAGGTAAATCATTTTTTACGTTTAAGAAAGGAAAGGCATCGTGACCTCCCTTCCGAATGAGTCCATGTGTTCCAAGCACACTAATTTTGAAAATCAAATAATCTTGCATGATGGTGGGAACAAGGCTTAGCTGTTCCGTGAGATACCTGACACAGTCTTTGGTCTGCCCACTGCTAGTATGCCAACAGGAGACACCTGAGTCTGGGATTTCTCTTAGCAGACACCACAAGTGAATATCATTTATTATTATGTTTAGAGTCAAAGTTCACACCTCTAAAAAGTAAATTCATTTAGAAAGTAGTAAGTTTATTAAATATGTTGAGGTGATCCATATTTCCTTGAAATGTCCTTTCATTTAAGAATAAAATACTGCTTTGTAATCTTTCATGCCACATACAGCTTGTATTTAAAGTAAATTTTGAGAGGAAATAATTTATGGTTAATGACTGTTAATAAGAGAACATAATTATAATAAGATTAATAGAGGTAGTTAACAACTGGGTATTTTTGATTCATGAGAGGGCCGTTTTGATCAGAAAATTAAATGTACTCAGGTAATTAGTTATTACTTTTCATATATCCCTAACAGGAACTAAATTGAGCTTGTTTGGCTCCTCCAAAAATGGATTTGGGTTCAAACAGAGTGACCTTGACGTCTGTATGACAATTAATGGACTTGAAACTGCTGAGGTACAGTGACCACATAAAACTTGCATTTGCTGTGGCAGTGTGATTTGACAATCTTGACTGACAGTACAGCTTGGTATTTTCCAAATTCATCAGGGCATATCATATGGAGTATGCCGTTTGGCAGAATCTCTCTAGCCAAATACGTTAAGAAGTTTAGTGGTGAATGTGAGGAGTTAGAAAGGCTTGTACTTTCAACCTGTAGTACAGAGAATATTTAAATCAACATCTGGGGATCCTAGAAAGCCAAACCCAGCCACTCCAGTGTCTCACTGGCATGGCCATGAGGCGAACTTAGATATATACACCCACATAAAGTCTTCCGAAAAGGTTTTTGGCAGGCAGGCAATGGTACAATTTAACTTTACAGTCCACAGACCTGGATTCGAGACAAACTTGGTTTCGTCAGTCCCTAAACATGTGGTCTTTGGTTGATAGTTTATAAATGGAAATGATCGCTTCCGATGCTCTTGCCTCAGGAGATTGTTGTGCATATCAGCTTGGATCACGTATGTCAGGAGTCAGCAAACTATGGCGCACGGGCTAAATTCAGCCCACTGGCTGTTTTGTCAATACAGTTTTAGTGGAATACAGCCACACCCCTTCGTTTCCTTTTTGTCTTAGAGCTGCTTTCGCTCTGTAACTGCAGAGTTGAGTAGTTGCAGCAGGCCTTAGGGCCCGTAGAGCAGAAAAGGTTTGCCAGCCCTAATGGACATGAAGGTGTTTATGAAAATATAAAATACTGAGAAGAGGTATAAAGTCTGAGAAGTACTGAATCCCTACTCTTTCTCTTATTTTCAACAAGAGTCCAAATGCTGTCTATCCAAGTGGGTGAGGCTGCTGCTGCTCAAGGTGTTATGCCTTTTCTTAGTTTCAAGTCTTTGTCGTTTGAGGATGTATCTGATTTGAGAAAACAGCCAAGAGTTATCTAGCCTGACTTTGGTGAATAAGGTGGATAAGCAAAATTGAGTCTGATGTATGGAATGACTTTATTGTACATCATCAAGATTGAATTTTTACATGATTTATAAACTAGTATTGAGGGCATTTCTAAAATAAAATTTTAAGTATATTCTGGGATGTATATAACCGTCAAAAGGGCTTATGTTCAAAAGGGTCAGCCCAAGTGTTTTTAGTATGATCTATTTGAAGTATTGTTCAGATTTGCTCTATGGCTTTGATTTTGTGCTTCATACTTTTGGCTTGTACTATAGAGAAATAATCTGAGCCAATCACACTCCACAGCAGTTCGTCAGCTCTTAAGCTGTAAGGAAAGTCTACCCAGAATGAATGCGACAGGGCACAGGTGCTCCCTCTGACTTACTCTGGCACATAGGGTACTTCTGAGTGACAGAATTATATAGAGGGGAAAAAATAGAGGTTCTCAATGGTGCAGAGGCTTTTCTGGGGGCTCTGATTTCAGCCTTTGTTGCACTACCAAAAGCAATTAGTAAGTCAGGTGAATGGGGCTTTTGTATCCTTAGGATATTAACTATGAACACTGACTAATGGTCACCTGGAAGGGAAAATATGTATAGAACGAGTGGAAATTAGTTTCATTATTCCTGAAGGTAAAGGAAGCTGTTTATAGCCGGGTTAGGAACCTGTCTTCCTTGGATTCAGTATTTTGTGCCATTTTTCTTGCAGGGATTGGACTGTGTACGAACTATTGAAGAATTGGCAAGAGTCCTCAAAAAACATTCAGGTACCTCTATAAGCTTTTTCTAAAAGCATTTTTGTCTTTTTTGTTACTATTTTACATACTTAGAATTCACTAATGCTAGTGAAACAGTATTTATAGCATACTTGTATTGGTGTTTTTGAAAACTCTTGTGTGACTATGAAAGACTGAGAAATTGGTTATAATTTGTGTGCCTGTTGTTGCCTATCTCAGTCTTACTTCAAGATCAAAGCATATGCCGAACAGGCAAAAAATTTTGGAAATCATTTTGCCTTATTGCCATTGTATAAGTCAGAGTGTAGGGGTTACTAACAGTGGTGTGAAACGCAGTGGAAGCACTGTGGACTGGGGTTATGCATTGTATTTGCGTTGTGCTGCTCAGCAACAGTGCAGGACCCGGAACAAGTCATTTAAGTTCACTTGATCTCTTTTCTCTCCTCTGTAAATCGAGGAAACTGGGCTAGGTAATTTCTAAATTTATGGTTGTAAAATGTATGGATTCTGTAAATTGTTCACAGAGCTGAAATGCCGTTAACAACTTCTTTGCTGTCAGGGGCAGCTATGGATGCTGTTAACAGTGAGAATCTTTTAAAAAGTGGTTCAGCAGATTTCTTTGCTGAGAGCTGGGAATGAAGGTGAACACAATATGGTCCATGTCCTCATGGAACTTAAAATTCATGGATCTATCCATGGAAAGCTTTCTTATGTCTCAGTCGAGAGTAGACTAAAATTCACAGCATGGACATGCACACACACAGACACACACAAACATATACCTGGAGTGCCCCGTTTTTTTGTATTTTTTATTTAAGTGTTTAAATATAGAGGATACCATTTTATTTAAATAACAAGGAAAAATATTTAATTTTGGCTTATTCCCACTGAAAGTTAACCTAGAGCATCAGGTTTGTTGTTTTTCTTTTAATGTGAACTGATACAGGTTTTTTTTTTTTTTTGGTCATTGAAATAGGCATTGCCCTCACTTGGATATTTGACCCCTAAAGATCGTGTGCTTTTTAATTTTTTTTGAAGATTATGCAAAGAAACTAAATTGCTAAGTTGCCACAACTATTAATTATTTAATACTGAGCTTGATTTTGACTTTTTATTTTGAAATAATTTCACTTAAAGAAAAGCAGCAAAAACTGTATGAAGAACTCTGTATGTCCTTCATTCAGAGCCAGCACTGTTAACATTTTACCCCATTTGATGTATCATTCTCTGTTGCTCACCGCAGTGTTTTTCTATACTGTTAGAGATTAAACTCAGGCATCACATCCCTTTCCCTGAAATACCGGAGTGTCTGTTTCTTAAAAATGAACCATGTTAAATTAAAGTAGGTAATTTTTAGATTAGAAATGACTTATACACACAGATAATAACAGTGGAATGCACATCGCATGGAACAAGAATTTAATAATAGCAAGAGGGCTATAATTAAAATTTAACATCTTTAAAAGCAGTCTCCCCAGGCATTTAATTGGGTGCCTCCCATGGGCTCAGCACCGTATTGGGCACTTAGGGATGGTGGGAAAATGAGTAAGTCTCCACAAGTCTTTCCTTGGACAGCTGTCAGATCTTATAAAAGGTAAGAGAATCTCACACACCGTGTAACACTATAAGGTAGTATTTGTTTATCCAAATGAGTCTGAGACTATAATGAGTAGTCAGTAACTTCTGAGGAGAGAGAGTCTGGGAAAGAGTTGCATCAAGGTGGTTGGTGGAAGAGATGGGTTTGTTCTGATCTCAGTGATGATGAATATGATTTGAAAAGGATTGGAAGAGAAGTCATTCGTAAGAGTGCATGGACATGAACGTGAGAATCACTGTAGTATATTTTGGAGGACAGTGAGAAGATTGGTAAGTTTAGAGAAGAGTTTCAAGTGGGAACTATTAGAAAATAGGTGAAGTCTGTAGATATTTGGAAGCCACTGAGGTTTCTTCAGGAGGGGAGGAACTCAATAAAAGCAAAACTTAAGCTTTTTAGGCAGCTTGTATAGTCTTTTGGAGAAAGTGTAATCCAAATGACAGGGCAGAATGACCTTAACCAGCTGCTAGTGGCCCTAAAAGGAAAAGGAAAATTTCCTAGATTTGGTACCTATAAGTAGGAAATAAGGGTTCAGGCTCATGTCACTTGAGAAATGGGGATGCTTGCAGAGAACACCAGTGTGGGAGTGTTTAATTTGCTAGGAAGGTATAATCTCCAAGAGTTAACAGTCCAGCAAGCAGTTAGAAATATGGAGTTGTCCGTCAGGATTGCAGAACAGTTTTGCATTGAAAGCTTTGAAGAGAGGGAAAGGAGACACCAAGAATAAAGCAGAATTCTGAGGAATCCTTTGAGAGAAGTTGAGGACTAAGCCTTAATTTCTGTGGGTAGAAATTAAGAAAAGACACCGAAAAAGGAGCCATTAGAATGATAAACAAGAACCAGGATGATGGTGCTGTGAGTAAAGCCCAGAGGACAGGCTTGTAAGTCTCATGGTGGTTAACTGTCGAATCCTAGAATGGGAAGGAGGTTGAGAGAAACTCTCTTATTTAGAGGCAGTATGGCAAAGTCGCCGGTGGGGTTTCTGGAGTCAGACTCTGGTTTTCGATCTTGGCTCCCCACTTGTTGGCTGTGTGATCCCAGAAAGTCACTCAACCTCATTATAAACACTCAGTTCCTCGTCTATAAAGTGGGAATAACAGTAATAGCACTTAAGATTATGAAAAGTAATGCATTAAAGTACAGGGGCTAGCGTATGCTAAGTATTCAGTAAAAATGAGCTTCCTTGCCCCTCCTCCCCAGCAGGATAAGTTAGACATCTTCTCTCCCACACAGACGTTTTTTGCTGAACTTTCTTCTGTCATCTACATACCTTTTTCCTGAGTTCTGGATCACTGTGTATCTGCCCTCTAGGTATCGCCACTTGACTCTCGGAAGAACTTATCTTTCTCTCTACTGCCTCCCTTCTGCTACAGCCACCATTACCTACTCTTCCTTCTGAATCCTCTTTCTGGGTTGTTGACATTGCCGTCTTTGGAATCACCAAAATGGATGAAGTGCTAATTAGCCTCTCCCAGATCAGCCTCAGTAGAAGTTTAGAGTCAGTCGTACCTAGATTGGAATCCCAGCGCCAGTTTACCAGCTCCACATTCCTTAGCAAGCTCATTTCTCTGGGTTTCCGTTTCTTCATCTGTTAGGTGAGGGTGACTAGTCTTGGGAGGGAATGTTTGTAAAGGATTCTAGGTACTCAGGGAGTGGTAGCTCTTACTGTTAGAGCCCTCCTTCTCCCTTATCACCCCTGCCTCCACTTCCCCACCTCATCCAGTTATAGATGCTCTCAAACGTGTCTTGCTGCTTCTCTGCGTTCCCATAACACCATGAGAGTTCAGTCCCAGATCATTTTTCATAATGGTCACCCCGCCTCTATTCCGGGTGCCTCAATCTGTCCATTTTCAGGGGCATTGTCTAAATAGATGTGTTACTGGAGTGTTGGATTCTTATTGTCCCCCAGGATGGAAAGACAAGAAAGACAACAAACAGGAGTAGAAAAATAAAAGTTTATTGACTTTTGCACAGGGGAGGCACAAGGGAACCGGTGCGAAAGGAAAGGGGCAGGTGACCAGCTCGTTAGGGAGTGGAACTGTGGGGCTTCCATTAGGCAAAGGCTGGGGAGGAGGGCCTTGTCAGGGCATGTAGAGGTGGAGTTTTCCTTACGCCTGCACTGTTGTTTAATATGCCATCTCATGTGACGCATGTATCAATAGCATGCTAGCTCTCCACACCTGGCTGTGATTTTTACTATGCTAATGGGGCTAGGGACACCTTCAGTGGACTCCTGGGTGCTGGGCGCATACGTAAGCCCATGAACGTCCTGAGGCTATGGAATGTGGATCTTGGCAGCCTCTGTCTGATTCTCCTAGTCTGCAGATTGGTTAGGGCCAGTCTTGTTAGGGCCTTATTTTGTTAGACCCAGGGCCTTGTGATGGCCTTGTCTCATTAGGCTGGTTCCTGTCTCATAGGTGGTCAGTGATTCCTTCCATCTTAGACCAGTTCATTGGCTTCTCTTTGCCTCTAAGGAGATAATTTGTAGCAGAATATGTATGTTCTGTTTTTGGGCTCTTCCCAGTTTCTACGCTACCTTCTATTTCTCATTATTCCTTTTCCTCAGGTCCGCTCTGTAGCCTTCACAATTCCATGGAAGTTCTTTGAGCATGCTGTTCTGTTTCAGGCATCTACCCTTTCCGTGTGCAGTTTTCCTTGCCTAGTAAATCCCCTCAGCCTCCTCTCTTTTTGCCTCTTGTTCTCCTTTTTTAAAACCCAGCTCAGGCAGTTTCCTCCTCTCCTATTAAAGCTGATTCCTTTCTTTTATTGTCATAACTTCTAGCTCCATGATGAGTAACTTTTGTCATGAGGATTCACATGATTGCACCATAGGCTTTTCTCCGTATTAAATACAGTCATATGGAGAGAATAGGTAGGGCCCGCATAATCCAGGCTCTGTAGTAGTTTCCTTTGTTTGGGTGTTTATCAGACTGACAGCCCTACACCCACGAGATCCAGTGAATTCCTGGAGGGCAGTGGCTGCCTTGTTGATTCTTGTACTTCAGAAACCAGTGTGTTTAACAAATGTAAACACACTGGTTTCTGTCACAAGAGTCTTCCCAGATATTTGTTAATTGATAGAGGATTGTTTGACTAGTCCTAGTGACTACAGGGAAACAGCCAAAGTTAGGTTTACATCATTTTATATTGGAACGTTAACATAAGAGCATCTTAGATCCCCAGCTGCTGTATTTAATGATACTTATTTCCCAACCTAGGTCTGAGAAACATCTTGCCTATTACCACAGCAAAGGTGCCAATTGTAAAGTTCTTCCATTTGAGAAGTGGGCTGGAAGTGGACATCAGTTTGTATAACACATTGGTAAGATTTTCTCTAGGCTTTTTCTTTAGGGAGATTAAGGGGAATGAATGTCTCAATTTACAAAATCTCAAGTAAAATAAAGCCATTCATTTCATCTTATTCATTCTTTCAGTTATTTGTGAGTGCTTGCTAGGTGCTGGGCAGTGTTTTGAGGCTGGGGTGTAACAGAGAAGTAAGTTAATATTAGCGTTCATTTAAAATGAGGTCAGAGTGGCAGGTGCTTTTTGTTTGGAATGAACTTTGTTTTAATTTGGGATGGAGAGAGTTTGGTCTCACTCTCGGTGTGCCTCAGAGCTTTATGGGACCTCTCTGGCCCCTAAGGGCGTTTAATTTAAATAATGTCAGAGCTGGGTGGGGGAATCTTACATCTACTTAAAGGGAACTGATTATTTTAATAGCTCTTATTTTCTAGGAATGTTCAGACCAAGGACATAGTCACATAGTGGAAGTCATGAGCTCAGTCACTTAGAGTTATTAGCTAGTAAGTTAATGAAGCTTATCTTGGAGAATGAACTATTAGTTTCAGTCTAAATGTCTTCATCCTAAAATGGATTACAGTGTGAACCTTTTCAGAATATTCCAGCTTAAAACTTTTCTTTTAATTGATAGCCTAATGGTGTAATTTCCCTTTTAACAGGCCCTTCATAACACAAGGCTCTTATCTGCTTATTCAGCCATTGATCCCAGAGTGAAATATTTGTGCTATACCATGAAAGTATTTACAAAGGTGAGTCCAAAGCTTCCTGTTTATCAGGAAATTTCATTGTGTCTGCAAACTTTGTTGAAAACATGAGTCTGTTTTCTCTAAAGAACTATAGCCATGTCAAGTGCTTGCTTAGCTTTCTGGGAAACCCTCCCCAGCAAGCTAAAATGCTTGTAACTGATAGTTCCTCTGCTTTGTTGGGGTTTTTTTGTTTTGTTTTGTTTTTGATTTTCTGTTGGTTGCTTTTGTTGGCATATTTAGCATTTGAAAGTGTCATTTTTATATTGGGGCCCAAAGAAGCAGCTTCCTTTTAGTGATAGTAGAACAGCTGCAAACTTAACAGAAAACCCAGCTGCTCTTTCCTTTGTCCCCGTGCCTGCCCTCCAGATGTGCGACATTGGTGACGCGTCAAGAGGCAGCTTGTCGTCCTATGCATACACGCTTATGGTGCTCTATTTCCTCCAGCAGAGGAACCCGCCAGTCATTCCTGTCCTTCAGGAGGTATTCGTAAAGGAAATTGTACTTCTCATCTGTAAAGCCGGGTGATCTTTGAACCCTCTTCCGTTTCTAAAATTCTGTAGTTCTGTAGTTAAAGTTTTTTAACTGTTTTCTACGAGTTTTTCTATCAATTGTATTGAGTTGTTATCCATACTAATAGTTTAAAAATTAATTTCAGATATACAGAGGTGAAAAGAAACCTGAAATATTTGTTGATGGCTGGAATATTTATTTTTTTGATCAAATAGATGAACTGGTACGTATTTTAAGAGTAAAGATGTTTTTTTACATCCTTGACTAAAAGTTCACTCTGCTATGCTGTAGTGTAGATGGTCAACAACTGTGTTATCACTTATTACATTTATTTATATTATGAGAGTAAAAAACTAGCATATACAGATGTTTTCTTTGAAGTTGAAAACATTTTTATTAAGCCAGGTGAGTTTCTAGGGACTATATCCAAGATTATTTTAATGCCTAAAATTCCAAATGGTTAGATAACTTTATTCCAAATGAACGAATATTTCCTCTGTGGTTTTCTACAGAGAGTTTGGAAAGACTTTAAGTTACAAACACCTAATAATTCAGACATCGCCAAGGCTCTTAAATTTATTTCCAGATTCTTCCACAAACATGCGTTCTGAACTCTGACGTTTAAAACCCTAAGCTCTCCCTATCTCTGAGTCATAAGGTAGAGATTAATAAACTCATGTAAATGGTATTTTAAAATGTGAAAGAAAAGTTATGTAATTATATTTTTATGTATTTAAACTTAATTAAAATAAGTGCAAATTTACTCCCTGAGATGCAAATGACTGTTGATATTAACACTTTAACAGAGAGCATGATATCTTTGTTCCCTTCTATTTCTAGCCCTCCTATTGGCCAGAATATGGAAAAAATACAGAATCTGTTGGGCAGCTATGGTTGGGTCTTCTTCGTTTCTACACAGAGGAATTTGATTTTAAAGAACATGTTATTAGCATCAGGAGAAAAAGTCTGCTTACAACTTTTAAGAAACAGTGGACTTCAAAATACATTGTTATTGAAGGTACATATATACTCATATCACCTAAATATGTGTTAATATAGGTTATGCTTTTGTCATTACTTCTGCCTACTGGTGGTATTAAAATACTGTGAACGTTCATAAAATTAAATTCAGATCACAATGGGCTAGAGATAGGCTTTTAACTTTTTAGGATCTCACATGTCAAAAACATAAAACTTTGTCTTAAACCTTTCCATTATCACAATAAATTTGTATGGTCTGCCAATTATTAATATTTTGTTTTTAATTTTTGAAACCTCATTATCTTTTGCTTTTAATTTTTACGTTGCTTTCAGATGAGCCATAGGCTTAATCAGAAAGAGGACTTTTAAGCAGCTCTTCTAGAATTGAGAAATTGCAGTGATGGTGGTAGTAGTAGTGTTTGTAACTGTACAATAGCCAGAAATACTTGCAAACACACACACATAACGATCGCTAGAAGAAAGCATGACCAAACTTACTAGGAGGGTAACCTTCTCATAGCAATGATTAGTGTAGGGTTAAACTGAGGCAAGGGTCCTGTGCTCCAGGAAACTGTTAGTGAGTCTAACTCCCAAATGGCGTATCTCAGTTATTGTGCGCTAGAAGCTTAACAGACAACTGGAAGAGTGCCTCTTATTAAAACTTCTTCACTCGTTTCGTATATGCTCTATGAACGCAAGCCTCCATTTTCCTAATGAGATGTTCTCCAAAAAAGGTTTTGGGTTTTTTTTCCTTTGCTTTCTTGAATATGCTATTAGGCATTTTTTGGAAATAACTAAATATCTACACATAATGTTTAAATTATGAATTATTATTTGCACATATTTAAGTATTATATACAAAATAGTATTTTGATTTAGAAATAGTCCTTTACCTCCATTTATTTCATGAACCAATTTATTCAGGTATCACATACATCTTTGACATCAGCATTTTTTTCATCGTTCCTACCACTTTCTGGGTCCTCTAACATGTAATAATCCAGAACACATCATATATATATATACACCCCTATCCAAGACGCTTGAGATGTAGCCATTTGAGATCATATAGGAGTCTTTATCTGAAGCTTTTATTGGAAATTAAGACCCAGGTAGCTATGGGCATGCCAGTGGGACAGGTGTGTGTGTTTTAATTTATCTTATAAGTGTGTTTTATGATCTCTGTGATGAATTATTTTCTAAAGGGATATTAAAAGCTTGTTGGTTAGCAGAAAGATTCAGTGCTAAAATGTTTTAAGTATATTTGTGACCTCTGTGTGCCTCCACAGCCAGCATCATTAGATAATATCAGGCTAATAAGTCTTCTCCAAACAGCATTTGGTTGTTCATGATGAAGCAATTCCTCGTAATATGAAGGATGTGTAAGGACTCAAAGATAAGGCAACACTCTCTTTTCTGATGGACACTTTTGGGGAAAAACTTGGCATATATTTAGGAGTATATACTACTTAGCTGTATTACAGATTTGAATTTCGTTAAAAAGGCAGTCATTTAATACTTTTATTAAAGATAAAGTATGTAACACTTTCTTTGCCTTATATAGGCCTCACTTAATGTATGCATAGTGGCATTTCCTATTTGATTATCTTTTTTGTTCTCATTAATTTTCTTAGATCCTTTTGATTTGAATCATAATCTTGGAGCTGGATTATCAAGGAAAAGTAAGTTTCTTTGTTTGTAAATATTAATGTGATCTCTTTTCCTTTTAATCCATCTAATTGAGCACTTACTCTTTTCTTCTTAGTGACAAATTTTATAATGAAAGCATTTATTAATGGTAGAAGAGTATTCGGTATTCCAGTCAAAGGATTTCCAAAGGACTACCCCTCAAAAATGGTAAGTGTTTGTTGTAAATACCAAAAACCAATTCTAAAAGCTTTTATTAAGCACCTAATTTGTACACTTACTTCAGTAATAACTTAAATACTCCGAAAGTCTGGTGCGTCTAGCTGAGATAATTACAGTACAAAGTGATTTCTAAAAACCTTTTTTTAAACATCCCTGTTTTGGGGCTATTTATCAGGAGAACAGGGAGAAATAGCCAGAAATGGAGTTTGGGTGGGAAAATTAATAATTTTGTTGCTGCTTTTCCTTGGTAACACATATAGGTAGCATTTCTGTTCCACCAGCATCAACTCCATGCCAGCCTCTGCCAAGCGCAGTTTGTGCATATCTAAGGACATCCTCCATGCTCCTTATATGAAGTCCAGATTTTTCAGTCTGCTTGCAAAGAATAATAAATCCCTTAATGGGACTAGGAGAGAGACAGTACCGCCTGTGCTGGAGAACTGTCCGTTCTCATAAAACCCAATATTCAGGTTTTTATGGAACAACACTCTTGAGAAACAAAACAAATTGCATTTTAAAAGTTCATTTCAGTGAGAGAAAAGGGGCTTAGGAACTAGAGGGTTTTATGTTTTTCTCCTGTATTAGTTTTCTTAATAAACACTTTCTGAATGAACCTTAAGCATATGGGTGTAAAGGCACAGTCAGCATTTGACTACCTCTGTCCATCTGGTTTTTGCTAGATATTGCTGTGGCAATCTTCTGCACCAGTGCTTCTGAAACTTGTTCAAGCAGATCCCCTGGGGATCTTGTTAAAGTGCAGTTTCCGATTCAGGAGGTCTGGGGTGGAGCCCAAGACTCTACATTTCCTGTGAGCTCCCCGGGTGATGCCACCGATGCTGCTGGTTCCCACCTTAATTTCCATGGCAAAGAGGCTGGAGTCCAGACCATTGTCTTTCCTTTCTCCTGATATGTTTCCACTCAGAAGCCACAACAAAGCAAAGCAACAACACATAGCTTCTTTCTCTTTCTCTGTAATGTGTGATGCAAATCACCTTCCTCAATTCGTTACATTTTAGCCTTAGCCTTTTCATTTTATGAGAAAACATAAAATGCTCCTCTCAAGTCCGGGGGAAGCTGACTCACAGGGATGTGTAATGCTCTTACTTAGAAGTGTACTTTAAAAAAAAGCTACCTTTACAGTATAAAGTTAAACAGTGTTCTGCATGATGAAAAGAAATAAACAGAAGTGAATTTGGATAAAGCTACCCTGAATGAGACTGCTTGATTGTTTTAGATTTGGAATTAAACAGTGTACATAATAATTATTAAACATAATGATATGTCAGTGTTGAGATATAAGATCCCTGATAGACATCTGGTTAGCTTTTGTGTTTTGTTGTCGCATTAGTAGTTCAGATTTGTATATATTTCTGTTCTGCTAGGAGTACTTTTTTGATCCAGATGTGCTAACTGAAGGAGAGCTGGCCCCAAATGATAGATGTTGCCGAATTTGTGGGAAAATTGGACACTTCATGAAGGATTGTCCTATGAGGAGAAAGTAAGTAAATGTTCAAAAGGGATGGTTTTGTTTTTGTTTTCTTATTTTACCAGTTTTTAAATGAGGTTCTATTGTAACAGAAAGTAAACTTGCATGAAATCCAGTTCTCAGATAAATTTAAGATTTTTTACCATGAGAATTAAGTGATTTAAAACATGGCTTTAAGTGCAGTTGACTAGGAATGACTCAGGTGTACAGGTGACAGTCTTCTGGGCCTGGTCCCCTTTCCTGATTTTGGTCATGGCCCTAATCTTTACTCAGTCATTTGGTCAGCAACCTCTCCACCCAGGATGGAGGAAGAAAAGAGGCAACAAAATCCTTCCCTTTTCCAGCATTGAGAAGTTCAGAATCATTTCAGTCAACGACAAGTACAATGGATTCCTTCAGAATGTAAATTATACTTCTAGTGTACAATAACTGGAGTCTGTCATGTTGGAATTTAGACTCACTGACCGTTTACTGGACCATAGGACCCTTCACTTGGATGCAGTTTAACCCCTAATAATTGCTATGGTGACCTACTCAGCTTCGTCACCATGCTTGCTTCTGGTGATGTTTGCACAAGGGTGGGGTATGGCGGGGGTGGAGGGGAGGTGTGTCATGGGTTGCTTGTGGGGCATATTGTTGTTTTGGGGGGAGTATTTTTAACTGGATGATGATATTCTCATTTAAAAACATGCTGCTTAAAAATAAGTCACCATCTGGAATTTGAGGCTTTTATTTAGTACTTTTTTCGGTTTTTATTCAGACAATAGTCACTGGTCATGTTGGGCAAGGAAGAAATGATTTTAACCTTTTAAGAACATAAATCTCCTTATAACCATTATTGTCTTGTGAAATTAAAGTTTCGCATCTCAAATTTCCAGTGCCTAGTAAAGAATGCTAATGGACCAGAAAGGTTCAAGAAATCCCCCAAGGAGATTTGAGTTTCATCACCTCAGTATCAAAGTAGATATTGAACCAAGGAGTTCCACTAATTGCAAAAACTGGCTTTACAGCACTAGAGTAATTTTGAAAATGAAAAAGAAAAACTACACCCTTAAGCCCTGAGGTTGCTACTTAATAGAGAAGGTGGACCTAAATTGGTTAAATGTGTGTTTTTCCCTGATACTTTCTATTTCTATTCATCTCCTAAACCTGGAATGGTCTTAATATTTTGTTAGGTTTCTGTTTCACTTTTTCCTACTAGTATTGTATCTTCTTCTACAGAGTGAGGCGGCGGCGAGATCAGGATGATACCCTGAACCAAAGATACCCTGAGAACAAAGAGAAAAGAAGCAAAGAGGACAAGGAAATTCAGAACAAGTACACAGAGAGGGAGGCATCAACAAAGGAAGATAAACCCGCACAGTGCACCCCTCAGAAAGCCAAGCCAGTGAGGGCAGCCGGCGACCTGGGGAGAGAGAGACTTCTCAGGCCACCGGCGGAGAAATGGAAGAGGCAGGACGACAAAGACTTAAGAGAAAAGCGCTGTTTTATTTGTGGAAGAGAAGGGCACATTAAAAAGGAGTGCCCACAGTTTAAAGGCTCTGCAGGTATGTTCACCAATCACACCGTGATGTTTACACTCACATCTCAAGGGAAATCTCTTTTTTAGAGTTCTTCACTATTTTAATTTGTTTCTTTAACAAATCCATTTACTCAAAAAGTTACTGTTTTTAAGAAAGCAAAATCTCCCCTCCCCCTCACCTTTAATTCTGACCCTCTGTGCATCTTAAACACTTATTCCTAGTTTTGTGTAGAGGCTTCTGAAAACCATTTGGCTGACTTTTCTACTAAGAGTATCAATGAAGTGAAAACCTGGTCATCCCCAGTCCCTAGAAAGTGCAGCCTTGGCGAGCAGAAAGCAGACTACACCATGAGCTCCGCTCCTCAGTGCGCCCTTTGGAAGTGGAAGCACTGCCCACCCGGGGGGAACGGGCGGAGCATCTCAGGATGCTGCCCTGTGTGTGCAGGGAGCCGCATGTATGTTTGTGTAAATGCATGACATGCACTTACCTGAAAGGGACTAGAGCAAATGTGTAGACAGGTCACGGGGGTTCTGACTGCAGAGGAGGCTTGCAGAGGGTTGTAGCTTTGGATTTCATCATTTTAGTACTTTCTGCAGTGAACATGATTATTCTTATGATGAGAAAAAATATACTATCAGTCCATAGTTGAAAATCATCCATAAGTCCTGCCCCTCTAAGTTGTTGGGTCTGAATTGGCCCTTTATCTGAAATGGGCGAAGGGTCCATTGTGGGTACCTTTCTAACCGACAGTTACAAGTGAGGGTACCTTGTGCGTGTGTAATAAGTTACCATTTACAAACTGATTTATGCACTCTCACTTTGTTTCTCAGAACAAACCTGTGAAAGTGGGTGAAATTTGACTAGCATAAAGGAGAAACCCTCGGAAGTCATTTTTTTTTATTGAAGCAGTAACTCTGTTCCTGTCCTCAGTTGTATATGTTTGTGGACAGCATAAAAAAGTCAGCACTGCTGCCAGTTTCCTTAAAATTCTTACGCTGTGCTCACTGCTCCTGGAACTCTAATACCGCTCTTCCATTTGATTCTATCAGCAAAAGAGTGTCTCTTTTTTTAGGACAAAATTTTTACATCACCTGTCCTTATTTTTTTTAAAAAGGAGCCTTATATGGAAAGAAGTATATTTTTAAATTATTTATTTATGATTTTAAAATAGGACTTAAATGTTTATGGAGGATATAGCTTGCTCTGCTTCTAAGGAGCTCAGACAAATTCACTTTCAAGCATTTTTGCCCTGACATGGGACATATACCAGAATAAACTATTTTCTTTTATGATTATAATAGATAAATATATTTAAAAGAAAATAGCAACAGTTACCATTCACTGAGCGCCTACTCCGGATCAGGCACTATTTTAAGTCCTTAACATGGGTAATCTCATCTAATTTTCATCACAGCCCCAATTATGTGGTGGTATTCATGTCCCCAGTTTACAGATGAGGAAACTGTAAACAGTATAGATAAGATGTAATAAAGTTTTACCAAAATTATTTTTGTAGGCTACCCTCAGAAGAACTCAAGGTCTGTGTTTACTCATAGCATGAAGTACATTATCACTGTGTTCCTCTCTGGTACGGCCAAGTGGGGAAGGAATGCCCCTGCCCTCCCCCAGCTTTCATGGATTTCTTCCTTCCAGCTAGTAGCTAAGTTGTCTACTAGTGACGCCGCTCAAAATACAGCAGTGATTCTGGCAGGCGGGGGGCAGCAATCCAAGAGAGAGGGGGTATCTTGGGGTGGGGGCGGGGTGTTATCAAACCTAAAGGAGAGCGCTAGAGTCTTGGTTTCTTCAGAATGCAGTAGTTCCACATTGTCAAGTAGTTATCATATTAGAAAAGTAAAGTAAGACGGGAGGAGTGGGGCTGGAGTAGGGTGGACTTCCTCCAGCAGCAATTCAAAATAATCAGCTGCTTCTTCCTGTCTGAAAATTGTGCTGCTCCCTCATTTCTTCAAATGTGTTATTTTTTTGTCCACATGATATATACTGAGTGGAGCTTCTGTAACATCAGCAGAAAGTCTTTCTGTGGAAGTGGGAAAACGGCCAGTGCTTTCAGTTTAAAGTAGGAACAAAAAGTGCTGATTTCTTTCTCAGGTTTGTCTAAATCAGATTGTGTGTTTGGATCCCCTTCGTCAGCTAGCCCTTTGAGACCAGCTGGCACGTTTGTCCAGGTAAACCCAGCTCAGAGCTGAGCAGGAAGCCCTCCGTCACGTGTCTGTCAGCACACACTTCCTGAGTGCTGCAGCCCTGTGCCCAGCCCGGCCCTGCCTCCTTCCTACTGGCTAACGCTCCTGGCTCCCTCACTCCTCCCGGCACTGTGTGCGTGAGGCCTGCTCTCCTCTGGTGGCAGGGCCTGCTCTCAAGATTCCTGCCTCTGTGTCCTGCTTTTCAATTAACTTGCAAAGTTCTGCCACCTACATGCCTAATTTCGGCTCTCCTTGGATATGGTTATAGTTTTAAGGCTGTTTTGGTGCTATTCCTTTCAATTTTGTAAACTAGTCTATTTCATTTTTTAGGCAGTGCTTTTACATGAAGACAAAAAGAAACAAAAAACAACTGTATTTTTGAGTCCCCAGTCAGGTATGTGGGTTTAAAAAAAACAAATGTGTGTTGTTTTATTTACTGCATAGTTGTTTACCACATGCCCTTTGAGACGCTTCCTTTGAATAACTGGTTTTAACAGGGATCCGACATCAGAATCACTCGGGGAACCCTTGAAAATACAGCTGCCCTGCCCCGCCTTCCCTTCCTAACTGAGATCCTTCAGTGGTTAGACTTGGGCCTCTGTATTTTTAAGTGTTCCAGGTGATTCTTATACCATCCCTAGGAACCGTAGCCTTTAATTATCAGTTCTTCTTCCACACATTCTGTTTCTGATGTGAAATCACCACCATCTTGTCAGCAGTGTGTTCTCCTTGTGGAGACTATTTGCGGGGCACCAAAGCAAAGAAGGTGCTCTTAGCCTGAGCTCCATTCTCTCAGCTACGTCATTTATTTGTCCCTTAACAAGTTTTATTAAACCCCCCCCCACTACATACAAGCTATGGGCCTAAACACTGAAGACACAGCCGTGAACAACAAAGCCCTTACCTCATTTACTCTCTCTTTTTGTCAGAAGAGATACCTAAATATTTCATGTGGCGACAGGTGCTGAGAAATGCAAAAGCAGGAAAAGGGAGAGAGAATGTGGATGGAGAGGCAGCCTCTCTGACAAAGGAACGTTTAAGCAAATAATCAGATGAAAGGAAGGGACAAGTCAAGGGGAAATTGGAGTTGGACCATTATAGCAGAACTAAAAGCAATTTTTGTCCTCCAGCATCCCTGCGTGGAGTGGGTAGAGTGACGGGAGTAGGGTGGAAGAGGGTAGGTCAGGTAGGTGGGGCTGGATCAGAAAGCACCTTGAGCACTGGTAGGCAGGGATTTCCCCTGAGTGAGGTGAGCAGCTGTTGGAGGGTTTTGAGCTAGGGTGTGGTGTTTGAATTATGGCTGCTTTGAGGAGGTGAGAGAGGAGACTCAAACCAATGAGGAGCCTCCGGCAGCAGTTCAGGGAGAGATGGTGGCTTAGACTTGGGTGGCAGCAGTGGAGGAAGTGAGGCCTGCCCCTGTTCTGGATATTTTGAAGGTAGTTGCAACATGATTTATTGATGGATTGGATGATAAAGTATGACAGAAAATGAATCGGAGATGACACTACGATTTTTGGCTAGAAGAACGGAGGTCAAATTTCCTGTGCTTGGAAAGACTCAGGAAGAGCAGACTGCAGGGAGAAATGAGGTTGAGTTTTAGACATGCATTTAAGAGACCTCTTAGATACCCAAATAGAGATGCCGAGTAGCCAAATGGATATATGAGCCTGGCATTGAGAGCAGAGGTCCAGGCTAGAGATGTAAATTTGAGTCTTATCAGTGTACAGATAGTATATAAAGGCCTGGTCTGAGTGGGATCACCTAGGCAGTAAATCCAGATAGAAAAGGGAAAAGCATTTAGAGACTCGGGGAAAATAAATAAAGGAGACAGGAAAAAGTGGTCAGTGAGGGAGCAGAGCCAGCAAGAGAGCTGGGTCCTGGAGTCCAAAAGGGAAAGTGCCTCAAAGAGAAGAGATTGACCATTTGTGCGAACTCCTGCTCATAGGTCTGGTGCGGTCGTAGACTGAGAATTAAGCATTGGATTTGGCAACACAGAAATCACTGGTAACTGCAAAAAGCCATTTATTTGGAGTGGAGCGGAGAAAACCTCATTGCAGGGAGTTCCGATGAGGAACGCTGGAAGAGGAATTGTAGGCAACCTCACCTCAGCTGTGGGTGCCCAGCACCAGGGCCCCCATCCCTACCAGGTCCCCAGGCCTGTGGACCGATGCTCAAAGGGAGGGGAAACCAGGAGGCTCTGAAGGCCTTTTTCTGGTGTTTCTGGAGTGCTGTTGAGTCCTGAAAGGGAAGGGAGAATATTGAGGAGGGAAAGAAAAAACAAAGTAATTTGAACATACTGAGTAACTTTTTCAGCTTTTTTTAATTAAGAACGGAATGAAACTATAAACTTGATGCAAACATTCTGAGTTGTGGCCTGCAGGCACCATTAGTAACTTTGCTTAATCTCTCTCTCTCCCTCCCCCTCCCCTCCCCTCCCGTCTCTCTCTCATCTTATTCAGTAAAGTAGGGTTGAAGGAGGGCAAATAGAGCATGTGTAGTCTTTTTAACTTGAATGTATAGTTTATGAGAAAAGTTTTTTAAATCTTACAACTTCACTGATACAACCTGACATTTTTGTATGTAATGTAAAACAGCCCACATATTTCATGCTCAGCTTTTACATATTGTGTCTTACTGCTGATGTGCAAACCCTGTTTGCTTTTAGATGGGAGAGATCCCTGTGTTAGTTACAGTGTGTGAAGAGTCTAGGCTCTCTCTGCCATTAGGTGTCAGTTATTGAGAAATAGCGCTCCCAGATCCTCAGCAGCCTCCTACACCCTGCGGTAGAGGGAGCACTTCCCTGCTTTCACCAACGTGGTCTGAGATCAGCTAGGGCTCTGAGACCTCAGCTTGGGAGAGCCAAGAAAGCTCCAGGCGAGGATTGTTTGGTTGTCTCCTTTGATTGTTGTTAACAAGAGAAAAATAAATGGAATTGTTAAGTTACTCAAGTACTTCTGTTTCTGTCCATACCGAGATGAATTATCTCAAGTATGTAAAATAATCTAAACAGAACTAGGCATTGATTTTTATGATCTGTGAATTTTATAGATGGTTTTTATTTTGGGTTTTTTTTTTAGTGATTGGGGAAAACATTTGAAGTGACATGAAATCTCTTTACAATTAAAATTTAAAGGGCATGGGGGTTGAGGTTGGTATGCAGAGTGAGGTTGGATGATTCAAAGAGAAACAGCAATCTTCAAATTGCCACCTTACCCAAAAGGAGAATGGTGTCCATGAGAGGTAAAGACGCAGGAGGCTCAGTGAGAAAATGAGGGGCAGCTGTGTCCAGGGAGGGTTTGTAATTGTTCTCAGTAGAAGGTATGGACTTAACAACAAGGAAAGTTCCATTGGGCAAACCCCCAAAGTCAAATAGAAATGAAATGAGAATGGATCCAACTGTGAGATGATTAGATTGACAGTCAGAGCAGCCATGAAAGTTGGATGAGGAGATTGACAAGCTGCCTCTGGAAGCAGCTTCAGCAGATGAAAGTGCATGAGAAGCAGACTCCTTTGCTGTTTCTGGGATAGTTTCCCACAGATCCTCTGAGAGTTCGAGGGTCACTTAGTTACCATATGTAAACAAGCCAAGAGTGTTGCTCTTACAAGCTTCAGTCTTGAACAGATGTTTCCAGAACATTTTACATAGGAAAGATACTGATCCTTGCTTAGTCAAGATGTTCGTTTTCCCAAGGATAAAGTGTTTAAGAATATCAGCTCTGCAGTCAGATTACATGGCATGATTTCTAGCTTTGTGATCTTGACAAACCTACTTAGCCTCCACTTGCCTCAGTTTCCTCATCTGTTACAAGGGGACAATAATCATCATCATCATCATCCCTGACTTGTAGGGATGTTGAGAAATCGTGTCAAAGCACTGAGAACAGTGCCTGCCTGTGGTGAGAGCGGAGCAGAGGAGTGTGGGGGTGACGACACTGATGCTGCTGGACGGCATCCCTTAGTGTTGCTCCTGCGAGAAGGTCACACCTCTTTGAAAGGAAAATTTGTTATAACTTCATAATTTTTTTTAAGTGGGATGGAAATACAGATGCTAGGTATATACCTAGAAATGGCATTACCAATTGACAGTAAGTTAGGATTTCTGTAATTATCTTCTGAGTAAAAGGCTTCCAGATTTTTTAAATCTTTGGAGCAACTGTAAAACTTAAGTTTACTACAGAAAAAATTATTACCATAAATATGTCTACTTTATACCAGAAACAAAACATTTATAGGTGGCTAATATCTAGCTTTCCAATAAATTATTCAAATTAGTACAGGACAGCTGTTAAGACTGTCAAATTTCTCCGTGATAAATTTATCAAAATTATTTTCTGTTATAAATGTGAAATATTTCTCAACTGTACATAGTATTGTCTCCCCAGAGCTCTTCCTTTCCATAGTGTTGCACAGATAGTTTCACAAGTAGTTTTCTAGCAAGAACCTGGTGGTGTGGACTGCCCCTGCTCTCACACATCAGCTGTATTGACCTTAGGCAAGACGTTAGCTTCTCAGAGCTCCAGATGTCTCATCTATAATTGGTGTAGTAACATCTGTCTCCCAGGGTGCTGTGATGATTAAAGGACGCAGTCTTTAGTAAGCACTCGCCAAGTTCTCTTTCCAATCCTGATGCCTGCCTGCATTCCTTTCCACTAGGCTGCAAGTAGTTCTTTCTTTTTTTCTTTTTCTTTTCTTCTTCTTTTTTTTTTTTTTTTGGTGAGGAAGATTGGTCCTGAGCTAACTTCTGTTGCCAATCTTCCTCTTTTTGCTTGAGGAAGATTGTCACTAAGCTAACATCTGTGCCAGTCTTCCTCTATTTTATATGTGGGATGCCACCACAGCATGGCTTTACCAGTTGTGTGTAGGTCTGCGCCTGGGATCTGAACCCACAAACCCTAGGCTGCCAAAGCAGAGCACACAAACTTAACCACTACGCCACCAGGCTGGCCCCCCACAAGTAGTTCTTAACTCCCAAACGAGATAGGAGTAGATAGAAAATTCCATGAATTGCCTTGTTCTTCATTGTTACCTCTCTCCCCATATGTGTACAGCTAACACAATGCCTTAGATGTTCTGTAAGTTTTGTTGATTGGAGGTGTACTCATTTTGAAGGAATAAAGAAGACTTAGTGGGAGAATGGTCAAGAACATCAGCTTTAAAGTCAGACATACTTGAGTTTGAAAACCAGCCCAAGCATTTACTAGCTGTCATCTCTGTCAAAGTATCTAACCTCTCTGTGCCTCAGTTTCCTTATCAGTATTGGGGCTGACACCTCACAGAGCAATTGTAGGAGTTAATTTCATATACATAAAGCATCTGGCACATACCACCTAGTGTGTTACCGCCACCCTTGTTACTGTAATTAGCAGAAAGTCTCCAACCTTGCTGTGATTTCTCTCTTCTAACTTATTTGACAAATATGTAATGGAAATTTTTAACAAAACAAGGGTATGTGGAGATTGCAAAATCATCATAAAGGCAGATTTTTATGCCTAAATTAATTACTGTGGTTTACATATAACAGTTTATTCAGTATAAGAATCTCAAGAAACTGTTTTTCTATTCCTTAATCCTCCCCTTTTTTGCAAAGAAAATTAACTTTTTAGAAGAAACTACCTCTATCTCTTCATTTATTCTGTTTTAATCCCATGGGTTGAAATCTCAAAAATTGGAGATGCTATAAGAGATTGGTGGATATCTTTTCTCCCGCATGATGCCGGAGACTTAAACCATTTTTTTTCCCTTGACCAGAATGTTAAAGCCTACTTATTATTAAAAAAAAAAAAATCTGTGGCTTTCATGATAGTAAATTTAAAATAATAGAAGTACTTTTTTAAATAGTATGGGGAGATCTTATCAGTGAATATAGATCATTCTTTTTGATACTCTTCTTGATATTCCAGTATATGACTATACCATTATTTATTTAATCATTCTTTATTAATGGACAAGCTGTTTTCAGATATTTGGTAAATCAATGTCTTCAAAACATTTTTGCTTGCATACTCACCCCCAAAATGTGGAAAGCCCAATTATCTCCTCGTATGTTTTAAAGTTGACATCTAAATGTTTCATCGTAGTTACATTACAAGGCATGTAATTTCTGGGCATTTTTTGGTAAATATTGGCATTTTTAAAATAAAACTTTTGAATCAGCTTTAAATGTTTCAAATGAAATGTAAATATTGCAGAAATTTTACGTCATTTCCCTTTTTCCTTGAATTCCTTTGTTTTACTTCTAAGAATTTTATCTTCAGATAATATATTTTTATCATATATATTTCATGCATTTTATTGATCAGCCTATCATACTTATCTGCAACAAAAATATTTATATAAATTGGATTTTTACACTTAAGTCTCAAATGTAAACATTTCTTCTAAATTGTTTTTACAGTTACTAGAATAATATAATTGATCAAAATAAATTTACAAATTTTGATTAAAAATTACTTTTTATATTTGCTCACTGAAAGTGACCCTCATTTAATGAGATGGATGGGATTTTTCCCCATGCATTCGTGTATCTTTGGATCAGTACTACCTATTGCGGGAATGAAACAGTGTTCTTTATCATTTCTATTCCTAATCCTTTTGTTTTTATAGTTGGTAAACATTGAGAAACCTCAGAAGTCTTTATGATAGTAAATTAAAAATAATAGAAATACTTTTTAAGAGTTTGGGAACAAAGATATTTGTTTTCACTGAATATTTTCATTGAATAACCAAAATCATAAAGTAATGTATCATCAGAAATTATTTGTGATGATCATCAGCTATCACTGTAATTTTACAAAAACTGAACACTTGGATTTTTATTAGAAGCATTCACATTTATCGTAGATAACCAGCATTTTGTGTGCCTCCCTGCCTCCCCTGCCTCCCCGGGCTGTTTCACTCCAGGGCAACATACCATGCTAAGATTTGGGTGGTGAGGAGATAATGCTTCTCATTTATAAAGTAGGAGGAGAAAAATTGTGAAAGGGGAGTTGGAAAGGAGAACTGGTGTGATTCCCGAGAAGCAGCCCAAAGTCTTGGCCACAAAGGCGTTCTCAGAAAGAATTCAGATAGAAGTGGAGGCGCGGCAGTCGGCTCTCTTAAAGCACCTTGCCCACTTGTCCCGTTAAGTTGACTCAAGAATACATGTTTGAAAACCAACTGTTTGTTTAAAACACTATAGTGAATATTGCATATCTGCCTAGTTATTTCCTCGAGATAAATTCCCAGTTAGGAGACTGATGGGTTAAAAAGTATGCACATTTCACCAATGATACCAATAATGCCAAATGGTGATTGGCGACGATCCCAGAGTCATTCACAACCTGTTTCCTGTACCCTCACTTTACTGGGATAGTCTTTTTGCCAATCTGCTTGAATCTCTATTATTATCATTGAACACTAACATTTTTCACATTTTCATTTGTATTTCTTCATGTTATGTTTTTGTATTTTTTTAATTAGAGTGTTCGTCTTTGTTTTTATTTTTCTTTCAACCTCATTTATGATTTCTTTTGCCTTACAGACGTTTGTTTGCTTGTTTGTTTTAGTAGTTTGATCTGCTTCTGGGTAGTTTAGTAGTTCGATCAGCCACCTTCTGGGTAGTTTCAAGTCATGCTTACACAATTTTATGAATTTCATGTTCTTGCCCCAGATTACGTAAAAGTTCATTCGTATTTTATTTCTAGTAGTTTTGGGTTTTTACGTGTGAATTTTTATATGAAACTTTTTATATGAAGTTTCTTCAAGTATGATGAGGTTTATTTTTATATATGGGAAATTACATGTTTAAGTGATACAGTAATAAGACTACTAGTACTGTACCTTTCTTAGGGAAAAAACCGACTTTTTAACATTTGCCAAAAAATATAAAAAGATATAAATAATATAATAACTACCCATCTACTAGAGAATTGGCATTATTTTTTTCACATTTTCTTTTCCTTTTTTTTTAATAAAAGATTAAGATGGTGGAAGTCCCCTTTGACTCCCATCCCCAGGCCCATTCTGTCATGTCCTCCTCAATCCCGGAGGCATCCGTTATTATGAGTTCAGGTGCTCTTCCAGTTCTTTTTTAAGCTGTTACAAATGTGTCTTTTAATATATGTATCCTTGGTGAATTTTTAAATTTAACGCATCATACTGTATAATAAGAATGTTCTACAACCTGCTTTTTCAAATCTATTTAAGAAAATTATTTTGAAATTTATATATGTTGCTGTATATAGATTTAGTTTTTTCTTTATAGCATTCCATCACATGAATGCACAAAGTTTCTTAATCCTAGAACATGTTTGAGAGATTCTGTAGGGTTCATGTACCTAGAAGTCAACTTGTTAGGTCATAGCATATGTGCATTTTCAGTTTAGTTAAATATTGTCAAATTATCCTATTGGTTGAAATAATTGCCACTACTATCAGCAGTGTTTATTTTTGCAAATCTGATGAGGGAACAATACTTCAGTCGTGTTCAAATGCCTATATTCTTGACTCTGGTGATGCTAAGCACCCTTTTATATGTTTACTGGCCACTTGGAGTTCCTCTTCTGTGAATAGCCTGTTCAGATCATTTGCACATTTTCCTGTTCCATTATCATTTCCTTATTAATTTGTGAGGGTTCTTCATTTATTCTGAATAGTGCTCCTTTATTATTATATGCATTCTAAATATCTTCCTCCAGTATATCTTTGTCTTTCACCTTATGTCTGTTGCCACTCCTGCCACTTATCTTTGCTACTCCAAAGTTTATATTTTGAGATAATCAAATGATTGGTTTTCCATGATTAGTTTTCATGGTCGTGTAATTCATGATTCTAGGGTCATCTTTAAGAAATTCTTCCCTAACCTGAGGTCATAAAGATATCCATCTATATTTTCTTCTGATAGCTTTATCCTCAACACTTTGTGCAGTTCAGAATATCAAAGATATGTGCCTGTAGACCAACAGACGTTCTGTAGCATAAATACCACAGTACTGTGGTGCATGCTTTCTGTCTGACTGGTGTCGTTCGTTTTTCACGGTGTTGACTATCTAGATGCCCTGCTTTGAAAAGTTTGCTTTGGGGGCATAAGTTTTTATTTGTATACTTAAGATATTTGCTTTAGAAAACTTAGAAAGTATACTTAAACAAAATGAAAATAAAAGACATTTATACTTGCTCCATTGTAGAACATTAACTGTTTAGGTTTTGGAAGTAAAATCTTCCCATCTTTTTATGTCGATGTAATAATAATAGTTGACATCTATTGAGTAGTTTCTATGTTCCGGTTGCTTTACATGTATTAATTGATTTAATCTTCACAATTGCTCCCAAGGGGTAGGTGTTATTGCCCTCATTTTACAGATAAGGAAAATGAAGCACCAAATATATGATTGGTGTAGTTTTTCATGTGTTTAATTTTTAGTTTTTGTGAAAATACTATTCATGTGGTTTTATGACCTACTTTTTTCATGTTATTAATTATCCTTCTATGCATACCTAGTATTCTCTTGTGTTCCTAATATACTTAGTCATATCGCAAAAGTTTTAGACATTTGTTTGCATACTTACGTTATTATAAGCTTTCTGTGAATATTCTTTTAGCAAAATTTCTACCCACCTCCCTTTCCTTCTGCTCGTCTTTCAAACAATTTGGTGATCAAAAATTGGTATCTTGTTTTAATTTACATTTCTTTGATTACCAATACTCATATTTATTCTCTTCCATATATTGCTTTTTCTTTCCCCAGTCATCTATTGGCGTTCATCTTTTCTCTACTAAGCATAGCAAGCCTTTTTCATAAGTAAAGCATATGGTGGTGTGCTGAGGAAACTCTTCCCTACCCCAAGATTATATAAATATTCACCCCTTCTTATACTTTGACCCTCTTATATTTAATACTGTAATTCATTTGGAATTGGGTAGGGAGGAAGGGTATGACGTGAGGAAGGAAACTAACTCCTCCCTCCCTCCCCAAAATTAATTTATTTGACACAATACTAGTTATTAAAAAATTCATACTTTCCCCCATTGGTTTGAAATGCAACTTTTATTATATACTACTCTCTTATAGATAATCACTTAAGAATTTCTCAGTTTTCTTATTTCATTGATCTATTTCTTTAGACTCCAGAACAAAATTTATTAACTGTTCTGTGTTGTGGTTTTAATTAGTAATCTTTATTTCTATCCTTTACCTGTAAGTATAATAAATTTCCTTTTATATCAGTAAGTTATTGCTAGAATGTCACCATTCATGGCTTCATATCTGCAGAGCAATGATACAAGGTATTTATTTCTGACCAAAGAGTTCTTTGCAATTTGGTCTGTGTGTTTGCAAATGAAGACACTGATTTATGCAAAGCAGAGCCTTTGAAACAGCTTCACCTGACCCTTCTGCACCAACTCGGATAGTGAACATGCGCGTGTATTAAAATGATGTCACTCTAGCAGCTTGTCTTCTTTAGGAAGAATTTTGACGAGGCTTGTGTTTAATAGGTCATGTTTCATATATACTTTTTTATATCTAGCCTAATTACTGATTCAAAACAAATGACCAATGCCAGTGTGAAAAGTTTCTGTAAATAATTAACAATAAGAAGTAATTTTATGGCTTTTGTGGTAAAGTGAGGCTTGTTTTTATTTATGTTGGGTTTTGTTTTTTCCCCTCCTCTAGGTAGCCTTTCCAGTAAATATATGACTCAGGGAAAAGCCTCAGCGAAGAGGACCCAGCAGGAATCATGAGGGAAGGAAATGCAGCACTCTCAGTGGCCACTCGGGCGTGCCTGTTCACTTTGAAAATTAGGTTCATTTCACAGGACACAGCAGCGTAGATCAGGCTTCAACTTAATATTTAAGGGAAATGTCAGATTTTTTTAACTTAATGAAATTGTTAATGAGGAAAAAAAATTTTAATATAATCTTACCTACCACAAATCCCCATAGATTCAAGGATTTTAATGGAAAGCCATGACGTATGTATTTAAGCCAGGTTTAAAAAAAAAAGTTAACTATGGGCCAGTATTTACTGAATACAATTTCATGGTTTTTAATTCTTTCAAAGCACACTGAGAATGGTGTGCTGATAAACCCCAAGGAATTAACCCTTTTTTCCCCTATAAATCCCTTTTGTTTTGAAGAGGGGAAATTATATTTATTGTTGTTTACTGAATCCTTGTGTGAAAGCGTATCAAATATGTGTGAACTGCTACTACTGTATTTACAATTTACAAACTTTATTTTATTGATATTTGTAGAAGTGATAACGAACATGAGTACCTATTTATGTGAGCCTTCCATGGATGAGCAGTGCCACTGAGGGGCTTGTGTTTTTCCCTCTCTAATTTTAAGTGAGTTGACATATAAGTACTATGCTCATAAAAATGAAGTAAGGAAAACAAGTCGTCCTGTTTGCTGCTAAAAACATTTTCAAAGGAAAAATGACAAAATAAAAGTGCTTTTTACTTTTTATGATATTCAATTAGGGTGGAGAACTTTTACACATCCCTGAAGATTAAAGAGGCTATCTCTGCCAATCACGAGTTTGGTTGGCGTCATTTTGAGTCTGACTGGAGCCCTCATGGAATTGTTTCTCTAACGTCACAAGCCCTTCAGAAGTAGTACATGGTCAGAACTATGCCTTGGTTTATTTATCATTTTGAAATAAAATCAAAATTTCAATCTGTAATTTTATCCACATTACTTTCTAGTGAGAGTCCTAAATTTCCTGAGGAAGCTAGACCAAGGAGTAAGGGCAGCACAGATCTGTTCCTCTTTTGTCCTGCTCCCTCTGCTTGTGCTCACACGGTCATTGGTGATCACTGACACCCACTGTGTACCATGCACGGGGAATGTGGGGGTCAGAGGCACAGACTAAGCGGGATGAAGACCTAAAGAGGGATGCGGAGGGAGCTTGCTGGGCAAGGCTTCCCAGACAGGAGCGGGCTCAGAAAATACACACCTATGTGCCCTCCTTTTCAACAAATTACTTGAAGACATATTCCAGGCAAAGAAGAATCATATCAAAATTAACTCGAGAATTGGGAAGCTGTGGTAGATTTACTGATCATTCCTTAATCAGTTTGAACACAAACTCACGAATTAACAAGTGAATTACGCACCCTGGGCTGAAACTGCTCTACGAGACTTTCCTCAGCTGCTCCTTTTCTGATTTCTTCTCTTGCCTTCGTGCATGAAAGTCAACTTGACTGGGCATACAGTTCTTGTCACACTTTCTTCGGAAAGCCTATTGATGCTTTTGTCTTCTGGCATGATAGCAGAAGTCTGAGGCCAGCCTAATTTTTGTTCCCTTGTAGGTTTTATTTTTCTGCTTGGATGCTTCTGTGTGTGTTTATCCCCGTCATTTTTGTGTCAGCGACTGTTGTCAATACATCTCCCTACCCAATTTTTTTTTTCAATTTGAGAAAATATCTCTGTTCTTAATTTTTTTTCAAAAATGTTTTTGTCTTTTTTCAATATTCCTCTGTTATCTCTCTCCTTGGAAAACTTCTCAAGTTTAATCTCCATACACATGACTGGCTTGAATTTTAGTGTCATTCTGCTGTTTGCTGTTTCTAACATGAATTTTGTCATTTCACTTCTAATTTTCTTAAACTTACCTCACTCACCTTCCTTTCCTCTCATTCTTTTAGTTTATTCTTATTTTCTTCCTTTTCATAGAAACCATGTTTTCTTATATCTTTTTAAGGATTTTAAAGTTTCGTACATTTTATTCTGATTGCTATAGTAGATTCTGCCCAGTGTATTGGGCTTTTTGTTTGATTTTTGACCCCTCACACTGGACCAGTGGTATGATGACCGGTATATAACAACAGACCTGGAGAATGCCTTGCCCTTGGTTCTTTACTTCCTGTACTTGGATGGTGGTCACAGCCCCTTCTCAGTGCCCCAGCTAGGGGGCAGGTGCATCTGCTCCATGCCACGTCCAGTTCCGAGGGCACAGCTGTCTTTCAAATGCGGCTCACCTCTCTCTCAACAAGCTCCACAAATGCCCCAGTACCAGGATTCTCCTTTCCTCTTTGAGGAACAAATATGATTTACCTCAATTCTATGAAACCCATTTTTTATAGCCCCAATGTACACTTTTTAGTGTCTTGCTCAGCATGTACAGTATCAGCAATGTGCACATTTAGAGATGTTAAAATGTTCTGAGATAACTTCAGTTTTTCATCTTGAAAGGTGTTTCACAAATGGTTCTGTTAAAAAAATATTTCCCTAGTGGAAAAAATCCTGAGTAGATAGATCAGTAGGGTTCATAGTGTTAGAGGCAAAAAATGTTAACAAGAAAACACAGAAGTTAACAAATCCCCATGAAAGTCAAGATGCACTTGGTACTTTTTTCTTTGAAAGCAGGTTTGTTTGGACAGCGGCAGTCAAGAATTGAGCACACTTCTCACTAAGTGGAGTTCTAGGCTTCCTTAGGGTCTGGCTCTGCCAGCTTTCCAGCTGAGAGTGTGACAGTCCCCCCAACCTCTTGGCCGTTGTTTCCTTGCCTATAAAATGGAAATCATACCTGCCTTCCCACAGAATAGTGAGGATCAAGTGAGGTCTTCCTAGGAAAACACTTTTTTAAATGTCTAAAACGCTGAAACTAAATCCTAAAATGCAGTGTTGAACATTTCCCTATAGTAATATGTTTTTAAGCTATTAGTGGAAATCTAAAAATGGTTAGAGCTTGCAATCTCCTTCAACAGTTTCCACACCCACCTCATTTCAACACCACAGGACAGCTGCTTCTCTGAGATAGTCATGAAAACTCTTCTAACATGAGTTTATCTCTTGGAGCTGTGCCAGCTTCAAATAACATTAGGTGTGCCTGATGCCCTGACAGGTGGATTATGTGACTTCGCACTTACATGCAAAACAGTTCACCAATTAAAAACTAGGGTCTATTAAATAGAGGAAAGAAGCCTGTATAAATATACACCAGATCCTGACTCAGAAAATTTAAGACTAGATTTTTAAAATATTGTCTAATGCACTAGACTAAAAGGCTTGAGTTCAAGGATCCTTTGTAAAATCGCCGTGCTAACACTCCTGCCCTCCGCAGCTCAAAGTTGTGAGGCTGCGATGAGATGATATGTTTGGGTTCCTCGGAAACCTGTAAAGTGCTCCACAACTGTATAACTATTTCAATACTTGATAAAAATGATACATGGCATCCTTTTTTACATTTCTATTAACAAACTTTATCTTCTGGAGCAGTTTCAGGTTGACAACAAACTTAAGTAGAAAATACAGAGAGCTCCCACATGCCCCCTCATCTCCACACACACCAACCTCTCCCACTATCCACATAACGCACCAGAGTGGGACGTGTTACAAGTGATGAATCTACTTCATTATCCCCCAAAGCCCCTTGTTTACTTTAGGATTCATTCTTGGTGTGGTACATCCAGTGGGTTTGGACAAATGTATAGTGACATGTATCCACCGTTGTACAGCATCATACAGAACAGTTTCACAATATATGGCATCTTTAAATATCTGCTGACAATTAGCGTTTATTGAGTGCTGCCACGTACCATGCACTCTTCTAAGGGCTTTTCATTTAATCTTCACAAGATCTGTAGGAGGAAGGACATGAGAAGTAAAATGACTTATCCCAAATCACCCAGCTAGTCAGACATAGCCAAGACGCCTCCTAATCCTACAGTATCTGTGTGCAGTGGGGCTTAGGGAAAAAATAACGATTCTCTTATTGTCAATGCGATTGCATTAACTACTTAACGGAATTTTGAACTATCCAACCCTGTCGACTCTAGGGGATGAAAGATAAGGCGGCCACGAAAACCCGTTGCACTGATTAGTTCTTTCCCCGTCAAAACACTGAGCGAGGATCTACCCCGCTAGCGCCGCTCCACAGAACCAAGCCCCTCCCTCTTTCCCTTCACCCCTGGCACTTTTGAAAAGTGCCATCCTGTTCTCCCGACTGCTGACCCGGCCGCGCTTCCTTCCTCCCAGCATCTCCCACTCTTCCCCGGGCCTCCGTTTACCAGGCCTCCTGTGGATGCCCAGGTACAGTGCCTGGTGCTCAGGACTATTTGCTGAATAGGCAGAATTAAGAGACAGAGGCCACCGAGCAGCTACGACAGGGTCTGACAAACAGGTGTTCAATCAAGCGCATTGACTGGTACTAGTTATAAGTGTGAGTATTCAGAGCTGCCCAGTCACATCGTAGGGGAGGGATCCAAAGCCAGCATCTAAAGCGAAAACTGCATTAGCACCATCCTTCAACATCCCAAGTAGGACAGCACGCAGTTGGGGGAGGGGGGATCTTTATTTATTACACGATTCTCTGCGGTAGTTCTACGCTCTTGAAAACCATCTAGCTGGACCAAAAGGGAAGGCTGAAGCGTAGGTGGCTGGCTGCGCGCGGAACCGTCCAGCCTCGAGAGCATCAGCTCCCATGCTGGGGGGCCTCCTCACGTTCTTAAGCGGCGGCTCCTTGCCCAGGGGGCAGTCATGCAGCGACGCGCCTCCGGAGTCCCCACGCCGCTGGCCGCTCCGCCTGCAGCAACCCACTCCCGAAGCCACGCCGAGGCTGTCCTCGCGGGGACGACCTTCCTCCGCGCCGCTGCGCCCGCGTCACGTGCCCGCGGCCCTGGCGCCGGCCCCGCCCCGCCCGTCACTCACGCGGCCCGCCCAATGGCGGCGGAGGGACCGCGCGGGGCGGGGCCTGGGGCCGTGCGCCGGGGCTTGTGGCGTCAATGCGCCCGCCGTGTCCATGGAGAGAGGCTGAGGCGGCCGAGCTCCGGCCCGAGGCACCTGGGCGCCGGGACGGCCAGGATGTCGGCTTCCTTAGTCCGAGCCACCGTCCGGGCCGTGAGCAAGAGGAAGCTGCAGCCCACTAGGGCTGCCCTCACCCTGGTGAGTGACCGAGGCGCGCGGCTGCGTCCATGACGCTGGGTCACCTCCGCCCCGCGACGGGAGGTCACGGCGGCGGGGTGGCGCGGGCGGGCGGCGGGCCCCGGGCGCGCTCCCCTACCGCTGCTGGGAGATAAACAAGTCCGGGCGGGGCTGCTCCGCGGGCCGGCGCCCGGGACTACGCTTCCCAGTAGGCCGCGCGCCCCCAGGCGGGGGAGGGGCGAGCCGGGAGCGTCGTGTGCGCGCAGCCGGACACACACACCACGCCCCCGACCAACCCCCCGCCCGCCCCGGGCCGCCCGAGATCCTGGCGGGTCGCGGGCCGCGGACCTCGAGGGCAGGTGGTCAGAGGCCAGGTGTGCGGGGTGCCGGCGCAGCTGGACAGGTCAACCGGGACGCCCCTGCCGGTGCCCGGGGGCTGGAGCCCTCCGAGGACCCCCGTGTGGGGCGGGAGCGGCGGGGACGGGGCGTCCTGAAGTCCGCCGGACCGCTGCGGCTCCGCCGATGGCATCCTCAGGCCGCCGGAGGGGAGGGTCCCGCTCGCGGGTGCGAGCGTGCGGGTGAGAGGCCAGGCCCCGGGGCCAGGCGTGCGTGCGTGTGAGAGGCCAGGCCCCGGGGCCAGGCGTGCGTACGTGTGAGAGGCCAGGCCCCGGGGCCAGGCGTGCGTGCGTGCGTGCGGGTGAGAGGCCAGGCGCCGGGGCCAGGCGTGCGTGCGTGCGGGTGAGAGGCCCGGCGCCGGCGCGCGTGCGTGCGGGTGAGAGGCCAGGCACCGGGCCCGGCGTGCGTGCGTGCGGGTGAGAGGCCAGGCGCCGGGGCTGGGCGTCCGTGCGTGCGGGTGAGGGGCAGGGTGCGTAGCGCAGAGGCGGTTCCCCGCGGCCTGTGTGCTTGGCCTGCCGTGGCCGTTTTAGCCGGGGAAGATCCACATCCGCCGTTAGCCGTTTTAAAGTGTGCCGTTCACTGGCGTTTAGTACATTCACGGTGCTGTGCATCATCACTTCTGTCTACTTCCAAAACGTTTGACCCCAAAAGAAACCCGAATGCTTTAAGCAGGCACATGTATTCGCAGTTTTGGAAGAGGGTCATTTCGTAGCAAAGTTTATCATCAGCTCAGCAGTTTCACACACACCCCATTCTCGGTTAAGAAGCATCCTGCTCTAGAGACTGGGGAGATAGGTTATTTACGTCGAATGATGGACTGCTTTCAATCTAATGCCATAAGAAGGCCTGTTGCCAGAAAATCAGTTGTAGCAAAATAGAAGAGAGTCCTGCTAAGGCGGGAGAATTCATTTGTAGTGGGTCGTGAAGAGGTGGTCCTGGTCACAGACAGCGCTGTGTTCTGTGGTACCTTTTCCTGTGCCATCCCGCCCGTTTCCATGTCTGAAAGATACACCGTTGATTCTCAGAGTTCTTCAAGGTCGTGAAACCACAGGAACTGGGGGGCACAACTCAGGCTTTGTGTCCCCTGAAAATCTCAGTAAAAGTTACTCCGAATTCGAAAGAGTTCTACCACCGGTAATGGTAGAGCCAGGAGGAGTCAAAGTGTGGAAACACTTTTTGGCCTTTTCTTTCTGCATTATTTGGCATATTACCTGTTTCTTCAAAATGTGTGAGTCCTCCCCTTCCTCTCCATTCGTATTTATTCAACAGACATTTAAGACCCACTGTGTTTCAAGACAAAAAATAAAGGAGTTATATAGTTCCCACTGCCCTGGGAGACAGTTTTGGGCCTGGCCTTCGCCACCTCTAGGAATTACTGAGAATGATAATACAGTCGCATTCTGAGACCTGGGCTCTCCACGCTTGCTGCTCCTGCTTCATTACGTGCGTCCTCTCACCAGCCTAATTCTGCTGCCAGCACTGCTTTATTACATCAGTTCTCAGTCCACAAGGGTTCTGTGTTGCCTTTGATTAACTGTTGTGATAAACTTGCAGGAGTCATTGTCTGAACTAATCCTGCTTACCCGGTGACTAGATGTTCCTTCCTTCTTAGAAGCTGGTGCAGAGAAAAAACACGTCCGCACTGCTTTCCACCAAGGGCCTGTGTTAGCAGGCTGGCGGTCATTTTAATCCTGGCACGTGTTCCCTAGTCTCAAGACGCTATGGCAGTCACGTATTGCTGTTTGTGCTTAGTTTTCAAGTGTTTTTGCGAACATTTTTAATCCCAACATTTGTTAAGTGCAAAAACAGTGAGGTCATCAAAGGGCTAATGGTAGAGACAGAGGAAAACAAATGAAACTAGAGATAATTCACTAAAACAGGTAAGAAGGGGTACATGTTACCTAGATATACAAATTGTGACATCAAGAATTTGACGTGTTGCAACCTTTGAAAAGCACTGTACCTGTTCAGTCTACCAGAGGTCAGCAAGAAGCTAGGAAAAGGAAGTGATGAAATGAAAACATGATTCCATGTTGTCAGCACCAAATTATCTGCGTTAACTAATGTTAAACCAGGAGAGGATTGGGAGTTTGCTGGAGAGAAAGGCTTAGACTGGTGACAGCTGCCCATCACACTTCTGTGCAAACCAGAGATGGTTCTTTGGTTGAATGTTTTAAGACTCCAACCCACCACATCAAAGTGAGTACCTTTGGACACCTGCGGAGAATATCCAAAGAGGATGTCCCCCTCCCCGTACTTCCTTACATACCCAGGAATTGACACAGGGAGTTGAATTTGTAGGAGCGGGAGTGAAATACAACTAAAGAACCCAAAGACTGAACACTACCCTACCAGCAGAAGCCTTTCTTTCCATCATTGTACAAATGAGAATCCCTGCAACCCTAATTTAGGATTGGGGGTGTGCCCACAGCTGTGCACAAAGCTCAACCAAAGTTGTGAGAGAATGATGTACAGAGCCAGCATCATTCTTGACGCACAGGAGAGAAGTTAATTCATTATGTACAGCTTTCTAGTGGCACCTGGTTGAGAAGGACTGCGAAACAATACGATGTTAAATACACTGGGACTCAGTAAGGAGCTGTTAATTCATTGAAGGCCTTTGTAAGAGTGACCAAGCAGTAAGATTTGTATATGTAGGCAGTTTAAGGGGCATTGCACAGGAAACAAGCGGAAGTAGCCTGAATGTCTACAATGAGAGATTGGTTAAGTTAGAGTGAATTCTTTTGGTGAAATACTATGTAGTCATTGTAAATAATGATTTTTTTTAAGTTTGTGAGTCATAACTCTTCATTCTTTGACTGACTAGCCTTGTGAAAATTATTTAATCTTTAATACCTAAATAACAGAATTATAAGAATAAAAAGATGATGCATATAAACCATTAAACGCCTAGAAGGCACTCAGTAAGTGGTGAATATATGTTTATTTCTATGTATCAAATGAGGAACATGTTAAGCTTTTACAATGTAGGCTGTGGGGCCGGCCCTGTGGCCGAGTGGTTAAGTTCATTCACTCTGCTTTGGTGGCCCAGGGTTCACTGGTTTGGATCCTGAGCACAGACATGGCACCACTCATGAGTCCATGCTGAGGCAGCATCCCGCATAGCACAACCAGAGGCGCTCACAACTAGAATATACAACTATGTACTAGGGAGCTTTGGGGAGAAGAAAAAGAGAAGATTGGCAACAGTTGTTAGCTCAGGTGCCAATCTTTAAAAGAAGATGTAGGCTACAAAACTGTCTATATGATTATATATATATATGTATACATATACAGACATACATGAATAGGAAAAGATGGAGGGGAAACACCACCATAATGGCAGCCATAGCTGTTAAAGAACGAGTTAAACAAAATATACTGTAACTTGTTCATTGGCTGCTATTTATCTAGCATCTTTTAAACATTAAAATGGTAAATTTAGAAATAGGAGAAAATAAAAATCCCAGATTTGTAATGAAATTAAAGTGCGTTGTAGTTGTTGGCACATGTGTAGTATACATAATCATGGAGTTTGAGCTTTCATTTTGTTTTCTTAGCAAAAAAATGAAAATTGCCCGGGGAATGCTTGAGGATACCTGTCGCATTGGATAAAGTAGAAGAATGTTGCTATGAAGTAGTTATAAAATGTGTTCATCTACAGTGCCTTTTGCCATAATTTTAACAACAAAAACAGATTGGAAATCTTTTTTTTAGAAGGCCAAAATATCTCGCTCAAGGATATTTTTGTGTTCCTGTGATATATATATGAGTAGATTAAAAATCATCATTATATTTCATTGAGTTTCAAGAATCTCTTAAATTTTAACTCCCTGGCCAGGTCTCGGGTGAATTGGAGTCATTAATGATGCAGAAATCTCTTGGAAAGCTGTGGCTTTCTTAGTTGTGTGGGGAGTGCATTGAAATTGGAGGGCTGCTAGGCCTGCAGCCTGTTGTTTAGTTGAAGGTTTATACTGTTTCCCAGAGTGGTTTTACTTCAGTGCAGAGTTGCCCGAGTGTGCAAAGAGACCTAGAGCAAAGTGGGATCCTTAGCTTCTGCCTGGGACTGAGATACAAAAAGTACTTTTTTTATCGCTAGAATTTTTTAAGTCCCAAATATTCCATGTTTAGTCATTCTGACGGTTCTGAAAACCAGATCCGTCATTTGGGAAGTTGTAAGAACCCTGTTTTTCCCTTTAAATGAGCACTCAGCGGGGTTATCCATCATTAGTAATACTCCTCCAAGTGGAGTGTGTTTGGTTTTTGCCTGACACGGGAAAATGAAGACACGTTTGAGTACCTGTAGCACAACTCCCAGGCGCACCGGGCGCTTTTCCCTTCCGCACCTTTCAGCATAAGATGTGACCATCAGCCACTTTGTGGAGCATTGTCTATGAGGTGCTTTCGTTTACTGTTTGTGTTCAACTAAGAGTTGGGAAAAGAAGAAAACATAGTATTTTATAAAATTAGGTCCTTTAGAAAATCACGCGGGGCTTGCTGACAGCATACTGTGCGCCTTTAGATCATGCCGTGGTGACCCTCCGCACCTGTGACCCGCTAGCTTCATATCAGCTTGTCGTTCCAACGAATGTTTTCTCATTGCTGTGCCTTTTTTTTTTTAATGTATCAGAAATCTTTTACTATTTGACAGTACTTAGATTAAGTTGTTTAGGACTCACATGGGAAATAGGACCATGAAAATTATGGGAGTCAGTTTCTACTGGCAATCATTAAGAGTGAGCACTTTTTAAAAAAATTTTTCACAAATATTTCTGTAACTATTTGATGTTGGTAAGCTATGATCTCCCCAAAAAAGGCCCTAATTCTGCTCTTCAGCATTTCCTTCTTCCTCCTCCTCCATACTGTTCCCTGTGTTTTCACACTGATTGGCTCCTCTTCTCATGGAATCGTGGAAAAGGCCTTTATAGACCACCTATTGGTAGTGATTTTTTACCCTTTTTTTTTCTTTTACAGTGACACACAATAAGAAATATATATATGTACATACTCACTATATAGTAATAACAAATAAAAGTCTTACTAAACATTCGTCTTCAGTGCAATGCATTTTCTTTTGTCTTCTATTTTGTGTTTTTAAGAAATGCTAGTCTCATCCTTGTGAATTGGTTTTGTGGCCTTTCTAAACTAGGACCAGACTCTGCTTCAGGATTCTCGTCTGGCCGGGCCCCCACCAGACAGGTGGAGAGCACGCTCTGGGCCATCCGTTGGGTCTGCCCTCTCAGCACAGGATGAGTTCTGACTGTAGTTCGTACCTGGTTGTAGTTCATGATGTCCACTCTTTGGGATTTTACAAACCAGTAAAATGCCAATATAAAAACTGGAGGACCAGCACAGCATTGCCAGCTAGAGGAGCTAATGAAACAAAGTAGGAGGGATATGATCTCTTTGTTATGATGTACTCATTGTAATAATAACTGGCTGATATTGAGCTTTTTGTGCCTGGCACTGTTCTGAATGCCCTTCATGAATTTGTTTATTTAATTCTCACAAGAATCCTGAAGAGGAATCCTCAACTGTTATCCCCATTCACCCAAGAAATGGGCTGTGACATAGCTAGGAAGGGGACCAGGAGTGCCCTGGAATAGACTTTGTCCCTAACAGCCTCCTTCCCAAGAAAGTGAGGTTGGTGATGCTGACCTATACATAGAATATGTTGTGATGCTTTTCTCATTTTGAGGACAATGAGGCTAGTTTAAACAGCATTTCTCCTGAAAACAACTCTTCCCTGTTCTTGTTTCTGAAGTCGACTAGCTTAGTTCTTTTCATCAAGAAATCCTAAAATGTTGAGTTAAGCCATGTTTAGAATCTGTGAACATTTGGTGAGACTGGTACAAGAAACCAGTCTGGGTTGCCACTGGTACACTTTTTTCCTCTAGGTATGCATTTTGATGGATTTGCAATAGATTGGGGTAGCAAAAAAGCAGTAGAGTTAATAATAATCAACAGGAAAAACACCTGGAGGTTGGCTTTCCCGGGGAGGTACTTGATTCAGTCTTTGGCTATTGAGTGCCTCGGTTGTGTCAGAGTGCTTATTGCTGGGCATACAGTAGGAGCCCCAAACAGATCCTGCCCGGAAAAATTACATTTGTGGTGTAAGTAGATAGTACCATAGAGTGTGTTACAGGGAGCTGACCTTGACTAGGGAAAGCAAGACTAAAAGGATGTTGCTAGAGAAGATATTTTAAAAATAAAAATAAACAGAATGCTTTGAATTGAGTAGAGTTCATATGTTTGTGTATAAAATCCACGAGGCTCTGGCAAGAATGGAACATGTGTTTGTCACATGAGTTTGCTAAAGACAGACTTGAATAGTCTTAAAGACTAGGAAATATAAGGCTTTGAAGATTGCAAGTTTTGTAACTAAAAGCTTAATGACATTTTCTTTTTTCAGACACCTTCAGCAGTGAACAAGATAAAACAACTTCTTAAAGATAAGCCTGAACATGTGAGTAAACACAGTCAGACAAATATTTAGTAACTAATTGAAGTTGTATTTTCACAATGAGTTTATCTTGTGATAGACAGTATGCTTTCATTGATCAGGGGTTTTTGTTTAAAAAGGAAAATATGCTCATTTTTAAAAATTAAAATAATGTAACGGGGTGTTCAGTGAAAAGGAAGTCATTCTTTGACCCCAAACGCTTCACTGTCGTTCTTCCTTCTGAGCGGCGGCCTCTCATCATCCTCCCAGATAGTCCATGCACTTTATCTGCCTCCGCCAGGGTTTCTCTGGCTCAGCGCTGTGGATGTTTTCAGCTGGATAATTCTTTGTTGGGGCTGGATTGCAAGGTGTTCAGTGGTGTCTCTGGCCTCTGCCCACTAGATTGCCAGTGGCACCGCCCCACTCCTGAGCTGTGACAACCAAAAATAATTCCCTGAGGGCACCCACTGGCCTAGCTATGCTTGCTCCGGTTGTGTGTGTCTCTCTTTTCCTGCTTAGATGAGAGCATTCCATACGTGCTGTTCTTTACTTTTTTGCCCCTAATAATATAGCCTAAGATCTTCCCATATCATTGTGAAAAGGTCTGCCTCAGTCTTTTTTGTGGCTGCATATAATAGTATGTTCCGTTGAACAGGTTTGATTTATTTAACCAATTCCCCATATTAATGGTCTTTGGATTGTTTTCATTCAGCGCTTCTACAAACATCATTCAACAAATGTTTAGCATCTGTAGGTGCCAGGCCCATTGTTTTAGGGGGCCAAGCCTGTGGCATGCACTTGCATAGGCTGTATTCCTAAATATAGAGTTGTGGAGTAAGGAGTGTGGGCATCATCTTAATCTTAGTGCCTTGCTAATTGCCTGTGGGATGTTGTAAACTACTTTCAAGTCACTATGAATATTTAGTAATTAGACTACAGAGTGGTTTTCTGGGTTCCGTTGTACAACCTGTAGTACAGTGTAATGGAGTTCTAGCACATTTCATCTTAAGAATTATTAAATGCTAAAGTGTATGAGTGTTCCAACTCCATTTGGATAGACTGGCTAGAGTATACCTTGACCAAATGAAACAAGAATTTAGCTTTGTAGGTTTGAGGGATGTTTGTTCATATTGATGTGAAAAGGATTGAGCAAACACTTCGTTGGGTGTAATTTATGGCACAAGCAATCCCTTTTCCAAACTCCAGCTACCCGAAAGCCATATTTTCACGCTCTGTGTCTATGTCCATTCCTAACAGTTGGACTGCCTGCTTGCTTGAGTCTCCTTGTTTACAAAGATAAAAACTAGGCTAAACAAATACTTATGACATGTGCCCCAGAATTTCAGCTAGGTAGTTTATTATCCATCATGCTACGTATGTGGCATTCCCACCTACGTTCCCTAAGCTGTGGCTCTCAAGGTGAATCAAACCATAGTTCTGTCTCCTTGTTGTTAAGGACCGAGGAGACTACCCTCTGAGTGCTTCAGCTTGTCAGGACTGCAGGCAGCTCAGCATTCTGACTCGCCCTCACCATGTGTCTTCCTGCTTTATGTTTGCTTTCCTGAAGCAAGTACACATTGCTGTTTTTAAGGGAATCAGGATCTGCTTGGTGAAATCATACTTTTTATAATACTTTGATTGTATAATTAAATGAAAGAGCACATAGGACCCAAGAATAGAAATGCAGTAGATACTGTTAGAAAATTAGATTAAGGTAGACTTCGATGTTTGAAAAGTGCTGTTTGCTCACTTTTTAAAGTTCTTACCTCTATATTTGCTGCAGTCTTTTGATTTCTGGTATTTGAGAATGTTTACACAGGTCTGCCCTAGAATTCAGGGCTGTGGAGAGGCAGTGTGATGGCCAGGTGATGGCCCAGGAACCTTGGTGAACCAAACCGTAGAGAAACTCCCTGAGCACATCTCACACAATGAGGTGGAGCACGAACGTTTTTGAGAAAGTCTGATTTTTTTAGGTAGTCATCTCTGCCGTAAGATACTTTTCTTTTTCCATTAAAAAAAAAAGTGATAATTCATTTTTGGAATTAAAACTCTTCCCTTAAAAAAGTTATTCTCAGCCTAGATGACTAATAATAAGGGTTAAGTAATAAACGTACATTGGTATAGTAGAATATTTAGGCATTACTTGGTAATGATAATTGTGAAGGCTAATTACATAGGAAAATGATGTCGTAAGTAGAAAAAACAAAGCTGAGAATAAAATTTTCATTTGTGCTATAATAAAAACTATGTTTAGATTATATATGTGACAAGGGCTGGAAGAAAATAGGAAAAAACATATAAGCTGATTTTTTAGCGTAGTAGTGACTATAGTTTTAAGGGTTTTTTCCTCTCTGTATTATTTTCTTTGCATGTCATTGGTTTTTATTCTCTTTGGATCCCTGCTAGTGTTGTAGTGATGTTTGTACAAAGTTAATTTTTTTAAATACTTGTTTGCCATTCGAGACATTTTATAGCAAGAAATATTTATCTTTTAGCTTATGAAGAAATGGAAAATGTCACATAGCCAGGGTTTTTATTAAAGTAATTAATCTGTACTACTTGAAAACTAAGTTTATATTTGTGATACTTTTTCAGGTAGGTGTGAAAGTTGGTGTACGAACTAGGGGTTGTAATGGCCTCTCATATACTCTAGAATATACGAAGACAAAAGGAGATTCTGATGAAGAAGTCGTTCAAGACGGTGAGTTTTGAGCACACTTTTTCTGGGCACTTTGTTTTGCCTGAGATTTTTAGCCTTGCGTGGCATGAACGATAGTAGTCAGAATGGCTCTCCTATGGTGTAGAGTGGTGTATGGGGCTCACTATGAGGTAGGTGTGGTTTGACGGACTTTCATGTATTAACTGATTTATACACTCAGCCAGGGGAGAATGGTACCATCTTGTCCGCACTGTGCAGATGAAGGAACTTGAGGCGTGGGGAGGTTAAATAGTTTGCCTAAGGTCACACAGCTAGTAAGTGGCCTAGTGAAAAGTTGAACCCAGTCAAGTTTACTCCAGAGGCTGTGCTCTTAGTAACTGATAGATTATTGAGTAAACTTATTTATTCATTTCACTTATGAAAGATAGTCGTGTGCAGAAAGTTTTAAGGTGATAAAACTTGAGAATGAACCAGCCGTTTTTGTTTGAAGCAGCAGTTTGACATCTGTGTCAAATAACGTCATCTCATGCTTTTGAGGAATCTATATTTCCAGGGGTTTTTTTAAAGTTTCAGTGCTTTAATTACATTTTACATCCACTCCCTGCCGCAAACCAGTAATCTGGTAAACCTATTTAAAACAAAGTCACTCCTGCTACAACTTTGGGGGGACGTCAGTGTGCACAGGGTCTACAGCAGTGCTTGTGTGTAGGAGGCGTGCTGTCAGCCAGCGTGCGTGGACTCCCTGGGTCGATTCACTTTATTAAACTAAAGGGACTGACCAGTAAAGACATTTGTTAATATATTGTTTTTGAAGTCAATACATAAAATATCTTAAACCTTCAATTTTTCATCTTAAGAAGAGATCTAATAATTATGTGTAGTTCATATTTAAGTAATTACTCCAATTTCTTACAAGGAAGAAAGTTTTCTTAAACCGATTGCATTTACGAAGATGCCAACCTCTCCCTACATCATTACTAGGGGTTATGTCATTAGCAGTTTTCCAGCCCAGGCGCAGAAGGACGGAACTGCTGTGTTGTACTGATTGCTCTTATTAAACCAGCCCGCTGTGTCACAGTCTTTTTGTGTCTCCAGGCTCGCACTGCCGTGTGTACAGATGTCATTGCAAGGTTTTCATATGTTTTATTGTCTCCGTCTTTACAAAATTCTCACTGAGAATATATACATTTTCTTCCTGTTGCAAATTGGAAAAATGAGTGGAGTGAAAAGCAAGTTCTAGTTTTGCATGGAATTATTTTGGAATTTTCTTGTATACATCTGTCTAGCCTAATACTATTGTTCTTGACATAGATTATTGTGTGGGAAAGAGGGGCCAGACAGGAAGCTGGACACTAAATCCCTTAAAGGAGATACTGAGACACACTCGGGAGCTTCCTCTGTGGCTTTGTGAGTCGTTACTGTTTAAAGTTCACTTGAGCTTCGAGTCAGCAGGCTTTATGTGACACGTGTTTTCTTCTCCCCAAGGAGTCAGAGTGTTCATCGAAAAGAAAGCACAGCTAACACTTTTAGGAACAGAAATGGACTATGTTGAAGACAAATTATCCAGTGAGTTTGTTTTCAATAACCCAAACATCAAAGGAACGTGTGGCTGTGGAGAAAGCTTTAATATTTGACCCCTCGGGAGTGCGCTGACTGTAAGCCCCGGGAAAGCTGTGGAAGTCCCGGGACTTACTGAAGAGATCATGTGATTGTCACGTGCTTAAGGTGTGTAACGTATGGCTGCCTTACGAGGACAATAAAGTGTGCATTTTGAAAATGAAGCCAGTGTGTTAGATTCCAGAAAAAGTGGTATTTGTATTCTTTTTAGGGGCCATCGCTCTCTTTGGGTCATTTTTCTTATCTGTAAAGAAAAACAAATCCTACCCTGCACCTAATTTGCTTGCATCCTTCCTGTTAGAACCTACAGCTTCATGACAGTCGCCTTCCAGGGAGAATTTCAGGAAACATTCTCACACTCCTTAGATCTCTGTTGAATGTGCATCTCCCAACCAGGTTGATGGCTCCTAAAATTCAGAGGCAGACAGTCCTGACTGCAGGTGTGATCTGGGGCATTGGTTTTCTCCCAAACTTGTCATTGTCTTTCTACATTTTCATCCAAAATTTCATTGTCAGTTGCCTCGTTCACTTACTCTTTAGCAGCACCAGCCATTAGATGAAGGTATCAGACAAAGATGTCCTTGAACTGCAGAATAGTTCTGAGTGACGGCATCAAAAGATAAGGAATGCTTCCCCCACCATGTTTAGTCTGTTTCTGTTGCCACCCAACATGTCCGCTCAAAGGTGGGGTCTCACACTGAGAGCCTTTGAGTCGGAAGATCTATAAAAAGCCATTTGGCCCGCGCCCTCAGTTCTGTACCTAGGAAGCAAATCCTCAGGGAGCCTGAAGGGCCGTGTCGCCCCTCCAGCTGCAGGCTGGGTGGGGACAGAAGGGGACTGCTGCATCTCCCCTTCCCTGTAGGTGGCCTCCCTGCACTGTGCTCCAGGCAGTCAGGGAGGGTGCATGGGTGGTCTGGCTTTTTGCTCTGGTCAACACTTTAATCAGATTTCTTTGTAATTTGGTGCAGATCATGTTTAGTTTTTATTTCGAGAGGAATCTTATTTTAGAACCCATTTATGTGAATTGCCTTCTTGTTTCTTTAGAACTATGAAGCAGTGGTTTCTAACAGCAGGGAAGACATCGTAGCAACCCAGAAATATCCTTTTGGAATGTAGTAGTAATCATGAAGCAGAACTTGGGGTCTTTTCTTAAAATTCTCCATACACCTACACTTTCTGGATCCTAAGTCCAATTACTAAAATTTCTAAACCTAACATTTTTGTCACCAACTTTTTTTTTAGCAGTGTTCCTTTTGTCTTTTAGTGATTTTCCTGGGTTTGACATATTAAGTGTTGCGTGAGATGACATACATGCTTTTTTTGAGAGCTGATTCTCATGAATTGAAGTAGCTGCTTCCCTTACATTTGTCGTATTTACTAAAGTACCTGGCTCAGGATACACCAAAACCTAGAGCGGCAGCCCTGGGTAATGCTCATTGGTTTGTGTCATTAATATAATTGTCAGTCCACTTACCATCTCACAGTCTGTGTAATACTGGATGTATGTAGAGTTTGAGTTGTCAATAAAAAAATGTGGCCTCGTTTGTGATCATAAAAATCTCCTTTATTTTTTGGAAGGATTTGGGAGTAGTAGCTATTATAGCTACTTAATCAATAATTGCCATGTTTTTCTAACTAGTTTCTCTGCTGCCCAGAATTTTCCCCACCTGATTCCGTGCAGCCAGTCTCCGTTGCTGCAGTCTCCCTGGCCCTGGCAGTAACCATTTCAGCTTGCTCTTGGCTCCAGAGTCGTCCTCATTCCCTTTCTTCTGCAGCCTGTCTCTCCCTGTTTCACTCTGAGGGTTGTCCACCTCATCCAAGCTGCCTCCTCCCACCTCCCACCCACATTCGTTCCTTTGTTCTCACATTTCATTATCCCTATCTGGAATGCTTTTTCCAAGTCTGTCATCCAAGCTTTATGTTCACCTCCAAGAAAGTTCTTGGCTGTTCACTTCAGGCATTTTTGTAAGCACCTCCTCTCCACTAGCCCCGAGGTCTCACAAATGACCAGAGACCGTCCTGGACCTCCAAGATCTTAAAGTTGACAGACGAGACAGACACCATTGAAGAGAACATAGTGAGCATTTATTGCATCCTTGCTTCATGCCAGGAACTGTTCTAATAAACGTCTTCACAGCTGTCTGTCATAGATGAGAAGCTGGGGCGCTGCATGGACAAAAGAGTCTATCTACCTAAGGTAACACGGTAAGTGCCCGGGTCAGAATGACAGCCCACGCCTTCTGGCCGCAGCCCGGGCTCCTAGCAGTTAGGCAACTGCATGTCACAAGAACTGAGATGAGGGTGCACTTGTGAAAAGGTATCCTAGCGGTTAGGACACTTGAGCACAGTCTTCAAAGGCATGAGGTTTGAGGAAGAGGGAAGGACAGAACTAAAGAGGTTTGAAATCATACGTAGAAGCTGAGCCCTTGGAAGAATGTGAGGTGCAGAAGGGGGCAGTAGAGAGGACGGAGGACAGGGCAGCCTGGGACACTGGGGCTTTCTCTAGGTTCTGTAGGTGTTGGGAGCCACCAACGGTTTTTACAGGGCGATCATCAAGACAGTGTATTTAGAAGTGTCAACCTGGCTGCCCTGTGCAGCGTGGAGAAGGCTGGATGAGGAGGCGGCCAGGAGGAAGCTGCTGCAAAACCCCGAGTAGAGCCGGAGGGAGGGACGGGTGTGAGGAAGCCTTAGCAGGTGAGCTCCGCAGGACTCCATTAGCAGACCAACCTCCGTGAGGCCATAATGGTGTGGCTCTTGGCCATCAACTAGTAACGCTTCTACTGGGGTTTGGGTTTTGGTTTCTGTCTCTTTCGCAACGTTGAAAAGTTCTCGAAGACAGGAGCTCTGTCATTTCGTTGATGTTCATTTAGCGCCAGGCACATCATAGTTATTTTGACAAGTGACTCCCTGCAGCCGTATCAGCCGTATCATGTTCTGTCTATTCTGCCGCATATTCAAGCTCCACTCTAAACCCCGGGCGTCCTGCAAGAGGTCATTTCGTAGTGTCCTGTGCAACATGCGGGCTGTCAGCTGCTGTAGGAGGAGCTTCCCATTGGCTTGTCACCCTTAGAAGCCCCATCTTCTATCAGGTTGCTAACTGGATGGCTCAGGCACCGCGGCTAAAATACCCCTTGAAGAATTTCCAGAGACAGGGCTGCCGTGCTGCATTGCTCCAGAGCATCTCCCTGCCCGCTGTCTCTGGACCCACGTTATTTTTTCTCAAAGAGAAAAGGGAGGAGGAGGTTGGAAAAAATGTCTTCAGGATCAAATGTCTGTAAGATTTCCAGTACTTGCTAGGTTTCCTTCGGCAGGAAACACCTTTAAAAACCGCCTTTCTTGTCTTGTTTGATGCCTGAGAGATCAGGAAACTCAGAAGCCTATGATGTTAAGCTGCCTGGTTGTTCCCATGCCACCCAACAGCTGTAAGGACCCTCGTGGCCTGCGGAGCCGTTTATCAGTGCCCCATTTGTGCCTTAGGGCAGACGTGACCTGGGCCAGAGAGACCCCTTCGACCAGAGGGAATGCAGACACGGCCAGCCCAGCCCGGCGCTGACTTTCAGTCTGCAGTGCAGGGAGGCTGGTGGGCAGAGGTCGAGGTCCAGGGGGTGAGATAACACCTGCATTTGAATCAGGGCCTCTATCATCTTGTGGCCTTGTGCCAGGTTAGGTAACTTCTCTGAGCCCGTTTCCCCTTCTGAGGAACGATCTCAGAATTTGGGGAAATTTGATGGACTAACTGCACATAAACAGCATCCAGCTTAGAGAAGACAATACATTGTAGTTCTGGTCCCCTTACCTATGGATTATCAATCAAAGCAGGAGTTCAGGGACATGAGTTTCCACGCAATTACAGAGTTACTGTCCTGTATTAATCTGGGGGAGATTTGCTGTATTTCTTTCAAATGACCACAGTAACTTGTTTGAAAAGAACTATAAATATAATCATATAGAGAAATTGCATTCTCTTAGTGGCTGATTAACTATTAAGAGAGTTCTCATGCAGAGAGAAACCTGCCTTCCTGGAGGAGTGGTGGCTGAAGCCCCTAGGAGGGGACAGGCATCAGACTTCAGGGGGAGAACAGGCCTGGTGGCTACCCTCCCCTCAACCTCCTTTGAGATGCGGGGCCCATTGGGGGATTGTCGTGTGGGAGGTGTGATGTCAACTTCCTCCCTTGGTCCCCTACGAAATCTTAGGTGAAGCCTGTGATTCTCATTAACGGCATGAAATTCAACCGTCCCCAAGGCAAGGATTTTGTACCAGCAATAGTCCCCCAGCTTAAAACTCCTATTTCTTTGATGGCCTTAGTGGGTTACTTCCGTAAACAAGTAATTCCCAAACTGTTGCCTACAAAGTATCCACTTACTGTTCTCCGTGGAGTCCATGTCTTGAAGTTGTCCAGCTTGAAGATGTAAATAAGTCACCTGGGGATCTTGGTAAAATGCTGGCCTGGGTCCAAAGGTCTGGGCTGGCCTGGGGTTCTGCACGTCTAGCGAAGGCCCAGGTGAAGCCCCCACTGTTGCTCTGCAGACCACCTTTGAGTAGCAAGATTTTAAATTATTTTTCTCTGGAAGAACCTGGTTAATGATAATTCGCGCTGGCACCCGCCATGGCGTTCAGGGTTTCTCATAGTGTTGCCGCCCTGAGGTGACAGCACCCGAAGGCCAGGACAGCTTACCTGGCAGCTTTACCTCTATAAGCGCTGTCTATGACTACCTTTAGGTGTTCTGAACTACTGAAAATGTCTCGGGGACCCCAGCCCCCTTTCCACATAGTAGCTTCCTTGGTAGCTGGGGTCACCAGCTCAGCTACCACTGCTTTCGCCAGCAGAACCAGGCGGCCTGGAGGGTCCACAAGTCATTTTTATCCTCACGTTTTTGAACCAGACTCTTCTCAAATAGAAAGACTAAGTTTGAGGTCTCAGGGAGACTTAAGAGGAAGGAAAGAGTCTGGCACAGCCCACCTGCCCTTTGAACGGCTGCAGAAGGTGGCTCAGGGCCCTGCCTTTCTCAGGAAGATATGCTATGTCATGTAAAATATACATCACATAAAATTTACCATTTTAGCCTTTTTTTTTCTTTTTAACACTTCAGTGCATGGTTGGGTATCCTAGTTGTTAACTTAGTTCTCTATGTGAGCCACGGGCACTGTATGACAACTGACAGACAGGTGGTGTGGTTCCACAACCCGGAAACGATCCCAGAAGCAGTGAGAGGGCTGAATCTTAACCACTACACCACCAGGGCTGGCTCCGTTTTCACCATGTGTAAGTGTACACTTCAGTGGCATTAAGTACATTCACGTTGTTGTGCAACCATCACAACCATCCTTCTCCAGAACTTGTTCATCTTCCCAGCTGAAACTCTACCCAAGTGTTAACTCCTCATTCTCTCCCCCTCCCCCAGCCCCTGGTAACCATCCTCTGCTTCCTGTCTCCATGAATTTGTCTGCTCTAGGTGATGTGGATCAGGGCTGCCCCCAGGAGAGAAGCTCAAGGCGTCCTGGCCTATATGCCGATCTATATGACCTGATTCATATGTAGTTATATGATCACACAATAACCAGACCCCACCTGCACTGATACCATTTAATGACTTTTTACATCATCTTTCCATTGTCCAGTAGAAAATAAGTCAAATACCCATGCCTTATCAATTTAGCCCTAACCCTCAACACATCGCAGCTCTTCACTGCCCATGGGTCCTGTCCCCTGCCTGCATCTCTTCACTGCCCATGGGTCCTGTCCCCTGCCTGCATCTCTTCACTGCCCATGGGTCCTGTCCCCTGCCTGCATCTCTTCACTGCCCGTGGGTCCTGTCCCCATGCTGTTCTCTGAATAAAGGAGCACTACTACCAGACCTTGAGAGTCCAAGAAATCTTTCTTTCGACTCTGGCTCCCCGAGCCCACATCATAGGCACCTCATATATGTGGAGTCATACATTTGTCCTTTTGTGTCTGGCAAGGAGATATCTTTTAATCTTTATTGTGTGAGACGTGGCCTAAATACTGACCAGTTATTACCATTGCTCTTTAAGCCACACTGATAGAATCCTTAATTATTCAGCTGTGAAACTGTTCTTTGATGATGTGTCTGCTGATGCTTATTTATGAACAATTGGGGGCATTTTAAGAAAAACATCAAAAGATTGTGCACTCCACTGACCTAGATGAAGTTCTTCATGAGGACTCTGGGGCAGAAATGTTATCAGGTATAATGAAATAAGTTAAATATGTAGGACGTCCCCCACACTTGTCAGGAAATCAAGTCAAGCAGACTAATTGTTGCTGCAACAGATCTTTTCTTATTCCTTATTTTCCAGTATTCAATCTATTCATTCATTCCATCAATCAAGAAAAATGCATTCCACCCCGGGAATGGCAAGGGCTAGGACCTTTTGAGGCCCTGGGGATTCCACAGCTGACAAAACCTATATGGTCTCTGGATCTTACACATACAATTTACTGAAAAATGAGCAAAACACTCTGTGAAAGGTTGGTGTCGGTTTTCTGGAAAGCAGACAGGGAAGGCTGTAACAACGCGGAGGGCTGCCGTGGAGGGCCCCTCCCCCAGGGCACTCAAGGGGAGGTGGATGGGTTGTCTGAGATTTCAGAAGTTAATGCTTGACAGAAGCATGGGATGAGATAGATTTCTCTAGCCTACCAACCTGAGAACCTATGGCTCTTAGATTTCATTTTACAAGGTAAACTGTCAGGTGAGAGAAAGGTAGCATTTATGAAAAACAAAGCAACTTAGCAGTAAGTCAATTTACAGGGAAGAAAACCCAGATTGTTTTAGGAAATTGTGTTTCTTTACTCAACATAACAAACTTCTCTATATCTTAAACTCAAAAATACTACAAAACTTCACATATTTTTTCTCCTCTTAGAGGAAAACAAGAAACGCAATATCAAATCTGTATTACCAAAAATGAACGACCTTAGCCCCGTAAGGATCCACCCGAGTCACTGTCAAGGCTCCACGTGTCTCACAGCACACCTGTGTGCAGCCATTCCAGCTCATTATTCACAACACCGAAACGCTGCCTCTGTGTGAGATCATAGAAAATGTACATATCCGTCTCTTCCTCGGTTCCAGGCACAGAGCTCTGAAGCCCTTGTAAATTCCTAAGTGACAAGAGCACTAGGAGCATCTTCTGTTCTAATGAGGCAACTCTGGTGGGCTCCTAGATCGGAGCTGGTCACCAGAAAGACCAAACCATGAGTAGAAACTCGGAATTTTCAACCCCACTCATTGTCCAGAGAGGGAAGAGATGCTGGAAATGGAGTTGATGACTGATCATGCCTACGTGAGGAAGCCTCCATAAAACCGCCAGAGGGGGTTCAGGAAGCTTCCAGGTGGGTGAACTCACCCAGTAACAGGAGGTGATGCACCCCAACTCCATGGGGACATAAGCTCCTGCACTTGGGACTCTCCCAGACCTCGCCCTATGTATGTCTTCACCTGGCTTTTCACCTGTATTCTTTAATACACTAGTCAACATAAGTATTTCCCCAGGTTCCCTGAGCCACTCTAGCAAATAATTGAATCCAAGGGGAAGGAGGTCATGGCAACCTTCAATTTTTAGTCACGTCAGACAGAAGTTGTGGGAAACCTGGGGTCCTACTGCTTGCAATTCGCCTCTGAATTGGGGAGCAGTCTTGTGGGACTGAGCCCTTAACCCATGGGATCTGACACTCTCCCCAGGTAGACAGTGTCAAAATCAAGTTAGTCTGTAGGACACCCAGCTTATGTTACAGAATTGCTTGCTGTGGGGAAAACCCCACACATCTGGCGTGAGAAGTGTTGTGAGTGTGGTAGTAGAGAGTAAAGGAGAAATGCAGGAGGAGGACCGGCTGGCTTTTCCTGCACACTCTGCACCCCTGCAGATGAGGGTGAGCCTGTCGCCTGGTTTGCCCTCCCAGTCCTGGCATATGCCTGATGTCCCAGCAGAATTATTCACAGTGGCCCATTCACTCTCAGAAGTGATCACGTTTGGCTGATAAATTATATGGTCACCCTTCTAAAAGATTACATCAACATCAAAACATGTCTCAGCTTTTCTGTATTTATTGAATTCTGTTTAAAATTGTTAACTTTCTTGTACGCCCATGTTCCAGCAGCATTATTACCAATAGCCAAAAGGTGGAAGCAACCCAAGTGTCCCTCAAGGGATGACTGGATAAACAAAATGTGGTGTATCCATACAATGGAATATTATTCAGCCTTAAAAAGGGGGGAAATTCTGACATGCTACAACATGGATGAATCTTAAAGACATTATACTGAGTGAAATAAACCAGTCACAAAAGGACAAATATTATATGATTCCACTTATATGTAGCACATAGAGCAGTCAAACTCATAGAGATAGAAAGTAGAGTGGTGGTTACCAGGGGCTGGGGGAGAGAGGAATGGAGTTACAGTTTAATGGGGACAGATGACAAAGTTCTGGAGATGGATGGTGGCGATGGTTGCACAACGATGTGAGTGCATTTAATTGCCACTAAACTATACTCTTAAAAAATGGTTAAAATGGTGAATTTTATGTATATTTTAGCATAATTTTTAAAAATTGGTAACTCTCAATTAGCCATACTACTTAGTTACCCAGTTGTGATGGTTAATTTCATGTGTCAACTTGGCTGGTGGAAGGGACGCCCAGGTGAAACGCTGTTTCTGGGTGTGTGTGGGAGGGTGTTGCAGGACGGGATTGGCATTTGCAGCCGTGGACCCAGTAAGCTGCTCTCCTCAGTGTAGGCATCATCCAATCCATTGAAAGCCTGAATGGACCAAAACACAGGAAGAAGCCGCCCCTGCGTTTCCTGCCTCACTGCTGGAGCTGAGACATCTCACTTCATCTTCTCTTCTAGACAGGGATTCACCCCATCAGCCCCTCTAGTTCTCAGGCCTTCAGACTCACAGCAAATCACATGACCGGCTTATCTCGGTCTTCACAGCTCGCAGACAGCAAATGGTGAGACTTCTCAGCCTCCACAATTGTGTGAGCCAATTCTAAATACATAAGTGTGTGTATATATACACACACACATCCATATATATATATAGTCTCCTGCTGGTTCTGTTTCTCTGGAGAACCCTGACTAATACACCAATATCAGATCTGGACTCCCCAGATTCCATTCGGGGGAAATGGTCGTTTTGAAAGTCTTCAGTGACAGCTGCGAGAATCTCCCGAGGGAGCCGTTTAAGGATGGGGACGGAGTCCAGAGCACGACTGCATGACTCACGGCGAGAGTGAGCCTGGCCGAGCAGCCCCAATCCACTTCCAACCAGATCACCTGGACAGATGTAGGGAGCGCAGCTCTGTCTCCTATCTGTTGAACTGCCTCGATTTCTCCTTTGCATCTTGCTCATATTTATAGGAGGAAAAAATTATCTGACTAGAAATTATACCCATAATTCAACTATTTAATGTTCACTTTTTAAAAAATTTCTTTCCATCCTCCACCCTCCACCCTTTACCCTCAGGTGGGAAGATAATCCCCTGACCCTTAGTGTCACATAGCTGTTTATGTGACCTTGAGGATGCCACATGTCACAATGGACAGTTACTCATTTACTGAACGCTTACTCAACATTGGCATATGCCAGGTGCTGAGCGAGGCCACTGGGCTACCGAATGAATGAGAGCCAGCCCCTGCCCCCAGGCGCACAAATTCACGCAAGAGAAGGCCACCTAAACAGATAACTGTAAAGCAAGTGGTAAGTGCAGCGACTGATATACTCATGAGGCATAATGAGAGAACAGAAAAGTGAAAATTAAGCCAGTCTGGGCTTGGCAAGGGGAGGCGGAGAGAAGTGGTGGTGGAGACGGACAGGATAGGCGGGAGCTGAGAGATGAGAGCGTGGCTGGGTTCATTTTGACAAATCAGGGTTGGCAGACTTTTGTCTCCTTCCTGGAGCGGGGGACTAAGCCCGCGCAATCTCCCCCTTCCTTGGGGCCTTCTCCACCAACAGCCCTGCCCTCTCCCTAGATTTCCATGCCTCTGCCTTCCCCACCATGTTCCCACCCGTGCTTGGCCTTGGCTTTGCCCTGCTCTCACGACGCCAGGCGTCCCTTCTCCTCCATCTCCCTACCTCCCACCTGGAGAGTGTAAAGCCTCAGTGGAGAGGAGAATCTGAACGAGGAAGAGGTCAAAGAAAGGTAGAGAGCTTCCTCCCCCTTTTTCCAAAGCCAGTGCACAGGGACAAGCCAAAACTGAATGGTGGAAAAACTGAACCAGTCACACTGGCTTCCACCCAAAGCTGCCAGGTTTTCCCTCCTCCCCCGGCCCCAGCAGGCCATCAGTCCTCAGGGCCGCCGCTGATGCCGCCATCCATGCAACCACTGGAGGCCCTGAGCAGGGAGAGTTCTCTGGGGACAGTGCACAGAGCTGGGGACAGTCAGCCCAGGCGGCTTCCTGTGGCGGTTCTATTGGATGGAATCGTGCTGTTTCTAATCTGGCCACCCAGTCCTACCCCTGCTGCTGCCCACCCTGTCCCCCCAGGCTTCCCCTCTGGGAGGAGGGGTGGTGGAAGGAGGAGCATCATAGTAGCAGTTGGCAGTGGTGGCGGTAATGAAACAGCTAACACTTGTGAGTGTGCTTCCCAGGGACCAGGCCATCTTGTAAACACTCTTCGTGAATTAGCTCATTTAATCCTCGCACAACTGTAGGTAGTCGAGGCTGTACTTAGCCCCGTGTTACACATGTGTATCCTGAATACTGAGGTCAAGGGCCAGCATGGAAGGCTTTGATTCCAGAGCGTGTTCTCTTACCCATTTTGCTCAACTGGGCAACACAAGACACATACAACTAGGCAAGGTGGAAAATTATGAATGCCGTCGAGGAAACACAGGGACACAGTCAGGGAGGCTCGGAGGAGTGGGAGGTGCCTCCCGGGAGGCCACAGAGACTGTCTGAGGAGCAGCTCCTGACGTGGGCTTTGGCATGAGCGGAGCTCTGCAGAGAAGGCACTGGGGCCTCGTGTGGACAGAACCGCACGAACAGGCAGGGGAGTGGGAAAGTGGGGCGTGTGTGGGGTGTGCCAAAAACACACTGGCAGGAGCAGAGCCACCTGAAAGGGAGGTTGTGGGGGTGCAGATGGAGTTACAGCTTGTGAGAAGCCCAGAGCACTAGGCTAATGAGCCTGTACTTTGTGGGCCAGGGGAAGCCACTGCACGTTTTAAGCAAGAGCAAATCTTGAACAGAATTCTCTTTCAGGAAGGGTCACCCAGTGTGGCTTGTAGAAAGTGAGGGAGAAGCTGGAGCACAGACACTTTAGGGCACTGAAACTGTTCTGTATGATACATAATGGTGGATACACGCCATTATACATTTGTCACCCCTAGAATGTACCACACACAGTGAACGCTAGTGTAACTACAGACTTTAGTCCATGCCATGTATCAATATTGGTTCATCAGTTGTGACAAGTGTACCACACTAAGACAAGATGTTAATAACAGGGGAAACTGTGAGTTTGATGGTGGGAGGGGCATGTGTGAACACTGTGCTTTCCAACAATTCTTCTGTAAACCTAAAACTGCTCAAAAAAGCCTATAATTATATTAAAAAAAGAAGTCTTTTATTAAATTAGCAGACAGTTGCATTCCTAAGAAAACTCAGGTTTGCAAAAATTGTATTTTAAAAGCTATTGTTTCAAAGAAAGGATTGAGAGTTTCATACTCTAACATAAAATTCATTTTTTCTACAAAAATTTGAATAATAAGGATCATTTTGAATAGTTGGGTGTGTACAGCTATCAAATCACATGTCAGAAAGCCGCTAGCCTTTGCCTCAGTATCCCTCTGCTGGAGACTGACAGCTTTCCTGCCCATCAGCCCAGCAGGGAGGTGTGAGCTGCCTGTCACAGCCACTCTCCCAGGCAGCGTTCTCACGTGGTGGTGGTAAACAAAGCCACTCCACAGACCTGCTCTGGGCCGGTGCCACAGACTTCTCTCCTTTTGAAGTGCCGAATCTGATTGCTCCATGTTTCCAGTTCTGATTGTGTTATAGTCAACAGTAGCAAATTCTATCCCCTAATCAATTGTGCTGTCGTCACTTCATCTCTGACAACCCAAGAGAAGGCCTCTAATGGTTGAGCACCTACTCTGTGCCAGCTGCTACTCCAGGCAAGTGGATCCTATGGGAAGAAACAGACGCCAAGGCTCAGGATCCGGTAGAATCAGTCAGGACAGCCCTCGAGGCATTTTGGTGAGAGATTGGGCAAGAACTAATGAGTCCAGATCAATCCTCAAGTCCCTGCTGGTTCTCACCTGCTTCCCGAGGAGCCCTCCTCTCGCTCAGACCCGCACTCCCAAAGCATGGACCCAGTAATCTCTCCAGTGGGCCACAGGCACTTGGGAGTTTCAGAAGAAAAAGCAACAAAACTGTTGCAGTCACACCTCATGAATTAGAAACGTAAGAGTCTAATGATTTCACAGAAATCCCCTTTGTTCTGAGTAACCATTGCATATTTAATTGTCGAGCATTTTTCACAAGGACTCCATTAATCAGATTGTCTTAACCGTCAGTTAACAGGGGTCATCCTGGTTCATGCGTTTTTCACACCGTTATCTTGTTTATGTTTATCAAGCTTGCAATCTTTATTACTGCTATTAGGTTATATTTGACTCAATTTCATTTCTGAAAAAGGAATCAGTGGCTCAGAAGTGTTCACTGAAGCATAAAAGAGGGATGGAAATAGCAACGTATGTCCTACAGATCAGAATAATCTTGTGAACACACAAGGTCACTCTGATTCCAGAATGATGCAGAATGTCAGGCAGGGCTTACTGGGTCCAGCAAATCTGCAGATGTGATGATTTTACAGGAAGCAGGTGAAAGCTGAAACTGAATAGGAGGCATCACGTTGAATATCTGAAAAACGAATTCGATTAGATCAAAGCTGCCCTTGCCCGAGTTCCCCCAGCAAAGTTAAAACCTGGTCAGAGGTTTGGAGTCATTCAACAAGCAAAAGCAGGGACATTCTGATCAACCAATGGAGTTTTTCCAGAACAAGCAAATTGCTTTCTAGGACAAAACTGATTAATTTCATTGCTAAACACAGAGCGAAGACAAAAATGCCCAACCCTTTGCACAAAATTTTTACTCATTGAAACAAAAATAGGTACACGTTACATTGTTAAGAATCTTGTAAACCTGGCTGCGGAGTTAATCACATAGATTGTGCTCAGAGAGAAACAAAATGAGCTATTGGCAAAACAGTTTAATCAAAGATCCCATACAAATATTAACAATATAAAACGTGGCAAAAGCATTTGCAACTGCAATTGTGAGCTAGTTTACAACTGCTGATATATATGTTGTACATTGAAGTGAAGGAGAAAGCCACAGTGATGCTTCGTTCTCTGTGTCGCTGAGACCCCAGTGAAAAGCCATGGCAGGGGTGGGCTGTGGACTGCGATGGATGCCCAGGCGTCCGCAGTGAAGGAAGGGAACCCCTGGAGGGGAGCAGTGACAAAGTCTCTTGCTCCATAAAGAAAGGAACTGTCTCCACTGTCTGTCCACACACAATCTCATGTGTGTGGGTGGTTTTGATTTCGTTTCCGAAGATACTGTGAAAATGCACACACAATCAAGTTGTGGCCTCTACGCTTTCATCCTGCCACGTAAGGAAGTGGGGAAAGAGTGAGACTCCTGAATGTAAGTTAAGATGATGGATTGAAACCTATGAGTAATTTCATGACTCTTGACACCTGAATGAAACTGCAATCCAAGGATTTATTTTTTTTAGCTTTCTTTTTTTTTAAAGATTGGCACCTGAGCTAACAACTGTTGCTAATCTTCTTTTTTTTTTTTTCTTTCTGCTTTTTCTCCCCCAATCCCCCAAGTATATAGTTGTATATTTTAGTTATGGGTCCTTCTAGTTGTAGTACGTGGGACACCACCTCAACGTGGCCTGATGAGTGGTGCCATGTCCACGCCCAGGATCCGAACCAGAGCAGAGTGCGCTAACTTAACCACTCAGCCACGGGGCTGGCCCGGATTTGTTTTTTTAAAGGGATAACACAAAGATGAGATCTAGAGAGATGCTAACAGAAGTAACATTTGGAAGCTTGAAGGCAGATGAATGAGGAGTTACTGGCTTGGTGGCCTTGAGAAAACTGAGAACCAGATGACGTTACTATGCCTCAGAACGCTCAGAAGTGTCCACCGCAGGTGACAGCAGGTATTCCTGGAACAAGGATGAAGGGGAAGGTGGGCTAAGAGGATGACTGAGTGAGCACTGAATGAGAAGGATGACTCCTACATGCTCTCCCCCGCTTCCTGCCTCTGACTGAAATCCACAATTTTCTCTATGGACAGGGCAGGCCAGGCTCAGCAGAGGTGTAAGTATCACACTAAAAAACAACAAGCAGACACAAAAACAAAACAAGGGATCATGTGAATAGATGTACAATAAGTGCTGGATATAAGCACTGCCAGCTGCTTCCCCCACTCTGCACCCACGTTTCCCTAGCAGTGAGGCACTCACCTGCAGGCTGGAGAATGGGAATCTCCCCTGGGGAATCTTACCAGCCCAGGAAAGACCTAACAATATTCAAATCAAGGGACTCTCCCCCAAATTGTCCATCCAAAGTCTATGAGCCCCATTAATGTGTATAGGGCTTCCTGCCAGCTTTTTACCATCCCATTCTCATTTGTGAGCAGAGAAGCAAAGCTCACCAGACATGAGAGGATGGCCTCTATCTGGAAGTTAGGGGCCAAAACTAACAAAAAAGGGAGAGAGACTATATTGGGAGAAGAAAACTTGAAAAGAACAACCATAGGGGTGTGACATCAGCATCACAGCAGAATGACCTCTCCCGGTGATCTCTCCCTCCACCATACAATGAAAAGAACATTCATACTCCAATAGAGGACATCCAATCACAACACAAAAGACGACAGAGAGACCCATGCAGCCAGACAATGGAGGGTGGAGAGACTGGAGCCCCCCTTGGAGGAGGTGGAAAAGGGTAAGAGAAAACTTCACTCCCTCCCCAAAAGACTGCAATCTGGAGCACAGGCAGCCTCCAAGAGAGAAGGAACAAGAGAGGGGGCGTTCATTCACAGAACATCAAAGATCCCTGAGGGGCCTCCCAGCCCAGCGGGAAGCCCTCTACTGGGATGAAAGTATTGCAGGGGTGACCTCATCAAGCCAACACCCCAGGAGAGCAGATAGCCAGGGCAGAGCAAGAAAACCCTGAGAGCACACAGAAGAAAGTGCCCCTCCCTCCAACCGCCCAGCACCGGGTCCATGGCCTGGGACCTCAGTGAAAGGCAGAGGGCTCGGAATATGCACCTCTTGACCCCCAGCCAGTGGCAATAGGTGGCAACTGTGACCAAATAATACCAGTATGTGCAAAAATATAGCCATACCCTCTAGCAGTATCAAAAATTATATTAAATCTCCATACCAGAGAGAAAACGACAAGTACACAGAAATCAGTCGTGAGGACACAGAAACATGTAATCTAAATGACAGAGAATTCAAAATAGCTATCATCAAAAAACTCAATGAGTTAAAAGAGAATGTGGAGAAATAATTCAACAAGTTCAGGAGCTACTTCACAAAAGAGATTGAAACTATAAAGAAGAATAAATCAGAAATATTGGAGATGAAAGAGATAAAACAAAATATGGATTTGCTGAATGCTTGAGTGGGCATCATAGAGGAGCGAATCAGCATAATCAAGGATAGACATGTTGAAATGCTCCAGATAGAGGAGAAGAGAGAACTAAGGCTAAAAAGAAATGAAGAAAGTCTCCAAGAATTATCTGACTGAATTAGGAAATGCAACATAAGAATTTTAGGTATTCCAGAGGGAGAAGAGACGGAGAACAAAGCACACAGCTTGTTCAAAGAAATAATAGCAGAGAACTTCCTAAACCTAGGGAAGGAGATGAAAACCCACTTGGAAGAGACTATCGGATATCCTAAATATGTCAGTGTGAAAAGACGTACTACAAGGCATATAGTAGTGAAACTGGCAAAAGTGAATGAAAAAGCAAAAATACTAAGGGCAGCAAGGCAGAAGAAAATAACCTACAAAGGAACCCCTATCAGGTTTTCAGTGGATTTCTCTTCATATACCTTACAGGCTAGGAGTAACTGGAATGACATATGCAACTCTTTGAAGGACAAAAACTTTCAGCCAAGAATACTCTATCCAGCAAAAATATCCTTCAGATTTGATGGAGAAATAAAAACTTTCTCAGATAAACAGAAGCTAAGAGAGTTCCTAGCCATGAGAGCCCCTTACAAGAAATCCTCAAGAAGGCCCTCATACCTAAAAAAAAAAAGGGAGAAAGAGGTTACAATGCATGGAGTAAGGAGCTAAATAGGTAGACAAAATCAGAAAATTGTAGCTATACATCAGAACAGGTTAGCAAATACTCAAGAATAGCATTAAAGATAAAAGGAAGGAAAACACCAAAAACAAAGATAATCTTGTCATTTTAATCACAAACTCACAACACAAAATGGAATAAGATGTGAGAAAACTTAGGAGGGGAAGAGGAAGGGACTGAATTGGTTTAGTCTAAGGACATAAGAGGCCATCAGAAAATGGGCTGTCTTATCTACGAGATTTTGAAAGAAACCTTGTGATAACCACCAAACAAAAAAGCAGAACAGAGACACAAATAATAAATAAGGAGAAAACAAAGAAACACAACATAAAAAACTACATAAGTCAACTGGTAGACCAAAACACATGGGATGACAAACAAAGGAAATGCAGGAGAACCAGAAAACGAGTGATAAAATGGCAGCATTAAGCCCTCATATATCGGTAATCACCCTAAACATAAATGGACTGAATTCTCCAATGTAAAGACACAAGGTGGTGAGACGGATTAAAGAACAAGACCCAACAATATGCCGTCTCCAGGAAACACATCTCAGCTCCAATGACAAACACAGGCTCAGAGTGAAGGGATGGAAGACAACGCGTCAAGCTAATGGCAAACAAAAGAAAGCAGGTATTTCAATACTTAGACAAAGTGGACTTCAAGATAAGAGAGGTAAAGAGACACAAAGAGGGGCAGTATATAATGATCCAAGATATACTCCACCAAGAAGACATAACACTTGTAAATATCTGTGCACCCAACACAGGAACACCAAAGTACATGAAGCAACTATTAACAAACCTAAAAGAAGACATTAATAATACCACAGTAATAGTAGGGGACCTCAACATTCCACTCACATCAATGGATAGATCATCCAGACAGAAAATCAACAAGGAAACAGTGGAATTAAATGAAAAGCTAGAACAGTTGGACTCAATAGATGTATACAGAACACTCCATCCAAAAACAGCAGAATATACATTCTTCTCAAGTGCACACAGAACATTTTTAAGGATAGACCATATGTTGGGAAACAAGGCAAGCCTCCATAAATTTAAGAAGATTGAAATAATAACAAGCATCTTTTCCAATCACAATGCTATGAAACTAGAAATTAATTACAAGAAAAAAGCTGAGAAAGGGACAAAGATGTGGAGACTAAACAACATGCTATTGAACAACCAATGGGTCATTGAAGAAATTAAAGGAGAAATCAAAAAGTATCTGGAGACAAATGAAAATGAAAACATACCATACCAACTCATACAGGATGCAGCAAAAGCAGTCCTAAGAGGGAAATTCATCGCGATACAGGCTCACCTTAACAAACAAGAAAAATCCCAAACAAGCAATCTCAAACTACACCTAACTGAATTAGAAAAAGAAGAACAAACGAAGCCCAAAGTCAGCAGAAGGAGAGAAATAACAAAAATCAGAGCAGAAATAAATGCAATTGAAACAAAAAAGGCAGTAGAAAGAATCAATGAAACACAGAGCTGGTTCTTTGAGAAGATAAACAAATTGACAAATCCCTAGCCAGACTTACAAAGAAAAAAAGAGAGAAAGCTCAGATAAATAAAATTAGAAATGAGAGAAATGACAATGGATACCACAGAAATACAAAGGATTATAAGAGAATACTATGAAAAGCTATATGCCAACAAAATGGCATCTCTAGGAAATCTAGAGGAAATGGATAAATTCTTAGGCTCTTACAACCTCCCAAAGCTGAATCAAGAAGAAATAGATAATCTGAATAGACCAATCACAAGGAAAGCGATTGAAACAGTAATCAAAAGCATCCCCAAAAATAAAAGCCCAGGACCAGATGGCTTCTCTGGAGAATTCTACCAAACTTTCAGAGAGGGTTTAATACCTATCCATCTCAAGCTATTCCAAAAAATTAGGAAAGATGAAACGCTTCCTAACACATTCTATGAGGCCAACATCACTCTGATACCAAAGCCTGACAAGGACAACACAAAAAGGAAAACTACAGGCCAATATCACTGATGAACATAGATGCAAAAATCCTCAACAAAATATTGGCAACCGGAATACAACAATACATCAAAAAGATTACACATCATGATCAAGTAGGATTTATTCCAGGGACACAGGGATGGTTCAACATCCGCAAATCAATCTATGTGATACACCACATTAACAAAATGAGGAACAAAAACTACATAATCATCTCAATAGATGCAGAGAAAACATTTAACAAGATCCAACAGCCATTCATGCTAAAAACTCTTAACAAAATGGGGATAGAAGGAAATTACCTCAACAAAATAAAGGCCATATATGACAAACCCACAGCCAACATCATACTCAATGGGCAAAAACTGAATGCCATCCTGCTGAAAACAGGCACAAGACAAGGATACCCACTATCACCACTCTTATTCAACACAGTACTGGAGGTCCTGGCCAGAGCAATTAGGCAAGAGAAAGGAATAAAAGGAATCCAGACAGGGAGTGAAGAAGTGAAACTCTTGCTGTTTGCAGATGACATGATCTTATATATGGAAAACCCTAAAGAATCCATTGGAAAACTGTTAGAAAATAATTAACAATTACGGTAAAGTTGCACGGTACAAAATCAACTTAGAAAAATCAGTTGCATTTCTATACTCTAATAACGAACTTATAGAAAGAGAACTCAAGACTACAATTCCATTTACAATTGCAACAAAAAGAATAAAGTGTCTAGGAATAAATTTAACCCAGAAGGTGAAGGACTTGTACAATGAAAACTATAAGACATTATTGAAAGAAATAGATAATGACATAAAGAGATGGAAAGAGATTCCATGCACATGCATTGGAAGAATAAACATAGTTAAAATGTCCATACTACCCAATCTACAAATTCAATGCAATCCCAATCAGAATCCCAATGACATCCTTCAGGGAAATGGAGCCAAGGATCCTAAAATTCACATGGGGCAACCAAAGACCCCAAATAGCTAAAGCAATCCTGAGAAAAAAGAAGAAAGCTGGAAGCATCACAATCCCTGACTTCAAAATGTACTACAAAGCTATAGTAATCAAAACAGAATGGTACTGGTACAAAAACAGGAACACAGATCAATGGAACAGAACTGAAAGCCCAGAAATAAAACTGCACATCTACAGAACCCTAATCTTCAACAATGGTGCCAAGAACACACAGTGTAGAAAAAATAGTCTTTTCAATAAATGATGTTGGGAAAGCTGGACAGCTACACACGAAAGAATGAAAGTAGACCATTATCTCACACCATACACAAAAATAAACTCAAAATGGATCAAAGACTTGAAGACAAGTCCTGAAACCATAAGACTCCTGGAGGATAATATAGGTAGCACATTCTTTGACATAAAACTTAAAAGGATCTTTTCGAATACCATGTCTTCTCAGACAAGGGAAACAAAAGAAAAAATAAACAAGTAGGACTTCATCAGACTAAAGAGCTTCTGCAAGGCAAAAGAAACTAGGATCAAAACAAAAATACAACCCACTAATAGGGAGAAAATATTTGCAAATCATATCTCTGACAAGGGGTTAATCTCCATATTATATAAGGGCAACTGAACAACGAAAAAAGAAACAGCCCCATCGAAAAATGGGCAGAGGATATGAACAGACATTTTTCCAAAGAAGATATACAAATGGCCAATAAACACATGAAAAGATGTTCAACATCACTAGTCATCAGAGAAACACAAATCAAAACTATACTTAGATATGACCTTATGCCTGTTACAATGTCTATAATCACTAAGACTAAAAATAACACATGTTGGAGAGGGTGTGGAGAGAAGGGAACCCTCCTACACTGCTGGTGGGAATGCAAACTGGTGCAGCCACTATGGAAAACAATATGGAGAGTCCTAAAAAGTAAAAATAGAAATACCATATGACCCAGCTCTCCCACTACTGGGTATCTACCCAAGCAACTTGAAATCAACAATCCAAAGTAACACATGTACCCCTATGTTCATTGCAGCACTATTCACAATAGCCAAGACATGGAAACAATCCAAGTGCCCATCGACCGATGATTGGATAAAGATGTGATATGTATATACATACAGTGGAATACGACTCAGCCACAGAAAAAATAAAATCATCCCATTTGCAACAACATGGATGGACCTGGGGGGAATTATGCTAAGCGAAATAAGCCAGACTGAGAAAGACAAACACCATGTGATTTCACACATATGTGGAAGATAAACAAACACATAGGCAAAGAAAACAGTTCAGTGGTTACCAGGGGAAGGGGGTGGGGGGTGGGCACAGGGGGTGAAGGGGAGCACTTTTGTGGTGACAGTCAAGAAATAATGTACAACTGAAATTTCACAATGATGTAAACTATTATGAACTCAACTGGAGAAAAAAGAAGAACAGCCATAGCATCTTCAGAGGGAAACGAGAAGCTATTGCATCATGAAACAGGAAACAATGACGTGGAAAGGAACGCTCAGAATAAGAACAGCTCTCACAAACTAAATGTATAGCCACAAAAATATAGAAGAGTTAGGAGATAAGGGAGAGGAAAATGCTCAAAAAAGTAGATGGGAAAGACAACCAATAAAAAACAAGAGAGACAGCCATAAAAAAAGGACAAAGTTGTCCCATTGACAACATGGATAGACCTTGAGGGTATTATGTTGAGTGAAATAAGCCAGACAGAGAAAGACAAACTCTGTATGACTCCACTCATCAGTGGTAGTTAACATATGGACAAAGAGAACTGATCGGTGGTTACCAGGGGAAAGGGGAGTGGGGGGAGGGCACTAGGGGTCAAGTGGTGTACCTACAACATGACTAATAATAATGTACAACTGTAATTTCACAAGGATGTTAACTTTTATAACCTTAATAAAAAAAAAAAAAAAAACAAGAGATAAAAGACATACAGAGGTATTTACTGCACCCCAAACAGAAGTTCTGTTTCACCCTCTCCTGAGATCCGAAGGTCAGCCATTGTGAGTGAAAATTGCAGAAAATACAAAAATTATTGAGCAGCACCCTGCCCTGCCCGTATTTTTGCTGGATTGCCTCTGCTGGCCCACCTCATGGTCCCACCGGATGCCTCCACTGGAGCATCTCTTCGTTACCCAGGACTCGGTCCCCACGTTACCTTTGACTTCCCTACAGAGACCCTTGAAACTCGCAGGGAAGACAGGGACCTGCACAGGTCGCCTCCCACTGGAGCGGCATCCAACTGGACCACACTGTTCTTTCCTTTCACAGGTGGCTTACCATTCCGTTTCCAAAAGGAAATACTATTGTGTCAGAGATGCACAAGTTTATGGTAAAACCACAGAGAAAAACAGGAGAATCATGTCCACAGAAGTGAGGCTGATGGTCGGAGGGAGAGGGTTCATTTGGAGCAGGCCATCCGTGGGTTCCAAGGGGCTGGAAATGTTCTGTTTTTAACCTGGTGGTAAGTACATGCTGCTTCCTTTTATTTTTACTCCTTAAATGATACATATACATTTTATACCCTGTTTTCACATTCAAAAATACTAGATGTTGAAAGAAAAGTTTTGAAATGGGAAAGAAATTTTTTTTAAAGTCTTCTATGTGTTAATAATGCCAATATGAGGTGTGTCTTTGCCAAAAAGAAATGAGTACTGTGCGTAGCCTAAACCTGCACATCCTGCCTGAAAAATCCAGACTTTTCATGTGAAGCACGCAGCCCCAGTTACAGAATAATTGACTGAATTGCTGAGTGTTTTACTTTTTCCCAAGCTTTGATGTGTTCTCTCACCCCTCAGTGAAAGAAATTAGTGGGTGTAATTTAGTGTCCTTTAAAATTTTGTCCAAATGATGCAAGAGACCCTGAAGACATACTTCCCAGAGTCCCGTGCAGCTGGAGCGCGGATTCACTCACTGTTTGCTGTGCTCTCCTCCACTGGGCGGTCAGCTGTCCAGCTCCTGGACGTGACATGGTGGCGGGAGGGACCTGGAGAGGGAAATCACCCCTTGTTTGCTCTAAGGTCGTAAACTGCCTGACAGCGCCACCAAACACTAGCTGTCATTTCAGGAGACCTATACCTGGGAGCTGAGGTTTTCTAATTTAATAGAAATATGGTCAAAAGAAACCTGTTGCATGTGGAAACAGACCTAGAACCCAAGTATCATCAAAATTCCTGGGGGAAAGATAAGAATAAGAGCATCTCCTCTTGCTCATAGGAAAGAATCATTTTTAGGTCATATGTTTGCTTTAAGATTTGTTGTAAGTATTCTCTTTTCCCTAGAGGTGTGTGATGATCCCCTGAATAGATCAATAAGAATGATTTGGAGGTGAGTAAAAGAAAACCCAGTTCCAACTGAACTAAGAAGAGGAAGTGTACACCCAGGTCCATAGCAGCACTAGTCGCAATAGCCAAGAGGCGGAAGCCACCCTACGTCATCAGCAGATGACGGGATAAACACAACGTGGTATGTGCGTGTAATGGAATATTATTCAGCCTTCAAAAAGGATGGCAATGCTGACACATGCTACAACAGGGATTAACCTTGAGGACACTGCACTAAGTGAAATAAGCCAGTCACAAAAGGACAAATATCATATGATTCCAATTATATGAGCTACCTAGAGTAGATAAACTCATAGAGACAGGAAGTAGAGTGGTCGTTGCCAGGGTTACGGGGAGGGGGAAATGGGAAATAGTTGTTCAATGAGTACAGAGTTTCAGTTTCGCAAGACGAAAAATTTCTGGAGAAGGGTTGCACAACAGTGTGAATTTGCTTAACACCACTGAAGTGTACACTTAGAAATGGTTGTGATGGTAAATTTTACGTTATGTGTATTTCACCACAAATAACATTTTTAAAAGAGAGAAGTAAATTGAAAGAGAAATCTATAGGATGCTTTACATAAAGTTCAAATGCATGCTAAAAAGACAATATGTCATTTGGGGATACATACACATGTAAGAAAGCTGGAAAAAAAAGAGAGAGAATGCTGCACACAGAATTCAGGAGGGCGACTTTCTCTGGGAGGGGAAGGGAGAGAGAGGGAGTGGAGGGTGTTCCAAGGGCTTCAGTTCCCGACATTCTTTCCTTAGGCTGGGTTTTGGGCACATGGAATTTCACAATTATTCACTCCCATTTAAACTCTGACATGCTTTGTTATCATGTATAGTTTTTATTTTATACCTACTTTCTTTTAGAGAAGAAGAGCTCTTTTGTGCTATTTAGACATTGACTTTTATTTTTTATCTACTGCTCTGTTCAGCGCCTGCCTGTGATCATTGCTAAATTGGTGCCATCTTTTAGATCAGCCTTGTCCAACAGAATAGAATGCAAGTCATTTATGTGATTTTAAGTTTTCTAGTAGCCACATTATAAAAAGTTAAAGAAACAGGCAAAATTAATTTTAACATATTTTATTCAACCCAATATATCTAAAATAGTATACTGTCAGCATGTAATCAATATACAAAAGCTTAATGTAATATTTTGGTTCTTTTTTCATGCTAGAGCACATCTCAGTTCGGACGAGTCACATTTCAAGTGCTCAATAGCCACACACAGCTGGCAGCTACTGTCTTGGATGGCACACACTTAGAAACACTCCAATCAGCAGTTAAACTCACCCTGTGCCCCCATGATGCATGCATCCATGGCGAATGGATGCGGTATCGACTGTCCACTTTCACACAAACACAGTCCCTGAGAATAGTCTTGACAGCCACTGGGTCGACATCAACTGTGAGAGCCCCATTGACTGTAAAACACATCCTGCTTTTCAGAGATGTTAAGATGTGAAGTTGAGATGATACAGTAGTTGTAATGTGGTGTGAGGACCAGTTATGATCACAAAATCTGAGGATGATGTGGGGCAATGCTGCTGGGCGCATGCTTCTCAGTGAACCTGGAACATGGGTGTTGGATTCAGGAATGTGCCTGGCTAAAGGTGGTTTTTATAACCATGTCAGGCTACCAGGGCCTGTGGGAGCGTGGTCAAGGGTCCAAGGGGCCTGAAGAACACAGACCGCGGGACAGCACAGGCCATGAGGGTTGGGAGCCCTGAACGGCCACTCTCAATGAACTCAGAACAGCCAGCTGCTTCCCGCCTCCTGGTTTCCTCTCGGCACATTCGCCCCCGTGCCATACACGTGTTGGAGAGCTGGTGTGAGCAACAGCAAACCTCCTCTCTGGAGACCTCTCCCTGGCCCGCCTTAGAGAGTGTTCTTCATTCTTTTATTGTAGTATTAGGTATACACTTAACTAATTCCTTTACTGTCATTATGTTGGGTTCAAGAGGGAGAGAGAAAACTCCCTATGCCCTGTTTTCTGTATCAAAATATATTGTTGAGAGTAGGAATTGTTTCAGATCTTGCTTCAGTATCCTCAAAAGGGCGACCACGTGACTGAGCAGAGTTAACGCTACAGCTGGAGAAGACGTGGGGCTGTCTTTCTTCCTGTGTGGACTACTTTCTCCTCAAAACAGGAAGTCTGCTATGCCTCTAATGGTGTTGTTTGACATTGCAAAAGGAAGACAAGCTTACTGCAAAAATCACCCAAACAAAATGCAAAACGTGGATAGATAGTAAGGAGGAAATGCTCCCCCCTCCCTCCCCTTCCTTTGCACACCCTCTGTTAAATTTGCTACGTGTCCCTCCGGACAATTTGCTATGAATTGACAACCCTATATAGTCACTTTATATACAAATATGTTTCCTCTCCTATACAAACTACGTAAATGGCTTGATTTTTTATATGTATGGGGTCATGTTGGACAATCCCCACGAATAAGTACATAGAGACCATATTTTAACAATGTGTTTCTCCACATGGCCACCAGAGCGCTCCTTTAAAAGTGTCAGTCAGAACCTGTCACAGAGCCTGTCATGGCTCCCGAGTTCCCAAGGTCCTATGTGTGCCCACAAGGCCCTAAGGAGACAGGGCCTCCTCTCCTCCTCTCTGCCCTCGGCCCCTCACTTCCTCCATTCTCTTGAAACCCACTCTTCCTCCAGCCAGCCAAGCATGTGGCCTCTGCCCTGCTGGTCCCTCTGCCTGGTAGGCTCTCTCCAGTCATCCTTAGGGCTCACACCTCCTACAAGTCTTTCCTCAAATGCCCCTTCCCACTGAGGTCACCCTGACGGCCCTGTTTAAAGCCACACACACGCCCCTCCGCATTCCCAATCCCCTTGACTCTGATATATTTTACTTCCTTCATAGCACTTATGACTTTCAAACATTAATTCACTTACTATATGTAGGATTTTCTGTATGTCTCCCCTTGCTGGCATGTAAACTTCACAAGAGCAGAAATCTTTGTTTGCCAGTGCGTTCCAAGGACTTAAACAGTGCCTGGATCATAACAGGTGTTTAATAAATGTTTCAGATGTTTTAGATATCGTTCCTTGTTTATACACGCAATCACTTCCTTTGTCTTTGTATTCCTTGGTGCCTAGTCCAGTACCTGACACATCAAAAACAGTAAGTATTTGCTGAATTAATGCTGCCTTCCATAAAGTACAGCCAAAAATTCAGAGAAGAAAGAAAGGAAGGAGAGAGAGAGAGAGCGCATGGTTAGAGAAAAAGTTGTGGGAAATAGCGGAGGCAAACTGCCGATGAGTGCCACCTGGTGGCACAACAGACAGGCTCCCTGGGCAAAAAAGAACGGATTTAATTGTGTGAATAGGATAAATACTGTTGAAGCCACACTTTAACGTGGCCGTTATAAAGATAGCGCCTCCCTGGCTGGTGGAGAGAGAGAGCTACTCTCAGGTGAGCAGAGAGCAAGCAGTTGTGTGCGGATGCAAATGGAGAAGATACACCCAAGGGAGTTCATGTGAGATGCCTTTGCTCTTCCTAAAATCAGAATTTACTGCAGGAATTCCCAGGAATAACAGATGAGTGGACATGCTGAAAAGCCCCTGCAAGGGCTCCCTCAAGTTGCATGAATCTGGAACAGGCTCATTGGCTATATTTTCATGATTTCTCCAGGAACACTCTCCATGAGAGGTTGGTTTAAGGGCTAATTCAGGTTTAGGCATTGGCTTGGCTCAACTTAAGGGCCAGGGTGACAGTATGTTGATACCAGCTCAACACAAGGTTGACATAAGGGAAGTCATATTGTAGAGAAGAGACCATATCGTAACTTTGAATGACCTCTGACTCACTAACCCAGCTGGACACTCACCCTCCAGGAGACCCACCTGCTGTGTAGATTTTGTGACCCCTGCTTGTGCAGGTACCTCCCATCTGCAATAAGACGATAACTTTGTTCTTTGAGTTCCTTAGGAATGTGACAACCCTCCAACAGAGAGTCTATCTGGCCACCCCCAGTCTGTAACACCAGAGGGTCAACATTCCTAACTCCCTCCCCTGTAACCCACCAGCCTATATAACTGCCTCAAGATTTTGTGCCCCACTTAAGATGGTTCTTTCCAACATTAGTCACCCATTTCCCCCTCACTAGCAAGCTGTAATAAATGCCCTTTCTCTGCCACCATCTTGCCTCTTGACGACGGGCTTTGTCTCGCAGCGAGTATATCACACCCTTCGTGCAGTAACTATGTTAGTGAAGTCAGCATTAAAGTGGATCAAAGCATCTTTGGCTAATGTTCTGCTCAGCATTCTGAATCCCAACCCTTCAGTGAGAGAGAGATGTCCTCAAGAATAGTTCAGCAAAGAGAATCAGCAAGAATCTGTGCTCGCCTGTACCCCACACCCTGTTGTCAATCTCCTTGTAAGGAAATGAGTAAATTTCTTAGATGTTGCTTTGAATATATGTATATAGAGTTGCAAGATTGGCTGCTGAAGTTGGGAATCACTTCTCTGAGTCGACGCCCTGATTAAGGTCCAGCACGTGGGTGTGGTGGGAGGTTACATCTAGCCCTCCTCTAAGGGGAGGAGAGGGGAAAAAAACATCTTGTCCGCTGGTAGTGGGAGAAGGCAGCCCTCCGGTGGTGGACGACACCCCTGGAAGACACAGTCTTCTGGTGACCAGAAGACACTGAGGTTTTAGATGAAGCAGTTAAGGAATATTTTCGTTTGCAGGAATTATTGAAGGAAAACACAATCAAGTCTTATTTTCACTGATCGAGGATGTCTGTGAAGCCACTGCCCAAATGTAGGAAAGGGGGTGGTTGTGATGCCTTCTGTTGCTTTTTTTGTCCTATATATTGATATAGTAGACTCTGTAGTGACAACAATATATTTGGATATATATCTTCAAATAATAAGCAGTAAGATAAATATCTCAGAATGACTATATATTCAAATATATGTATATTTAAATATGTAATTCATTCTGGGTTTTTCTACTTCAGCTGGAAAGGAGAAAGAACCTGTTTTTGCTTCATCCCAAAAACCAAATGAGTATTTTTGGTTCATGTCTGACACTCATCCCAGTTACAGCAGCTCCCAATCAGGATACAGAGGTACCCAGGAAGATGTTTTCCCTCATAATTCCCTACCTACCAACGGAGGTTTCACTGGAATAAATTAAATCAAGAATGTGAAATATTCCAGGGTTTGTCTGTTATTTATTGCTGCATAAGAATCCATGCAAAACCTAGTGTCTGGAAACAACTATAATTCATTATTTGCCATAATTTTGGAGTTGGCTGGCTCATCTGCGTGGCTCTTCTTCTCCGTTTGGGATCCTCTGGAGTTGTTTATGCAGCTTTAGTCATCTGGAGGCTGGAATGGGGCTGGGTGATCCAAGATGGCCTCATTATGTGTCGTGTGGTTGGTGCTGGCTCTCATCTCCACATGGTCTCTCGAGAAGGGTAGCTGGACCTCTTTACATGGTGGCTCAAGCTTCCAAGAGTGTGAGGTTAAGCTGCAAAGCTTCTTAACGCCTAGGCTGTGGCATTGACATGTCCTTACAGCATGCTGTCAGTCAAAGTCAAGCATAAGGCCAGCCTAGAGTCAAATGTGGGAACAGACTTAACTGCCACTTATTGATGGGACCAACTATAAGAATTCTGTGGCCATTTTTAATCTCTCACAAGGGGATTAAACAAAATTCTGTCAGTAAAATGCCTACTAGTCTATCTGCCCCAAAGCAAATTATTTCAAAATGTTAATTGTTGTTATTACTATTATTAGCCTTTTTCTCCTGAATAAAAATTACTTTTCCTGGGTAATGAATTTGAGGTATTTCAGAGAAAATTTTTGGTTGAAATGTGATTAATCTGGCAGACCTAGAGTAAGGAGAAAATAAAAGAAAACTCAAAGTGGTACCGAAGTTGAAAAGTGTCCCACTTACAAAGTTCTGAAGATTTAAACAGTGTTACTACTCCCTTTGTATTTTATCCGATTTTTGATCTTTCATTTCTTCCTCCCCTATGTTGCTTTTTTAGGAATTAGAGAATAAAATCCCAGCACGATGTTCCTCAGTGGAGACACTGATCCCACGAAAGACGATGTGGCTGCAGAGTCTCCCACGTGTTCAGTACGTATTTAGAATTCTGTGATAATGTACACAGGAAACTTTACATTCAAGAATTGTAAAAATTTGAACTATTGAACACCTGGTGACATACCTGGCCATAGGGAACACAAACATTTTGCTTCAGTGACTTACCTTTTGTGTTACAGCAAAATGCAGCTCCTCTGTGGGCAGGCGAGCATGAGAGCTAAGCTGTTTTCACGATAACGGTTCTGCACGGGAAAGAGCCGCTCGCCACCCGTCACCCGCAGCCCATAATTGTTCATTGCTCTTGCAGGAGAGCCAACTAGGACTGACAGGAGCCTGCCTTGGGCTAAGAGACCCGAGTCTGGGCTCTCACTTTGGTCCCTTTGTCCATCCAATTTAATGGCCTAAGAAACCTCTTAGTAATGGTGGGATTAGTAGGCAGGATGCTCTAGAAAATCAAATTTTATTCCTTCAGTACAGGGCTTTAGATAGAGAAGGGCACTCCGAGGAAATACTTATTGTCTTTTCTGCCAACAACTATTCCCAGACACTCTACAAATGTAACTATTTGCTTTGGTAAAACATTCCAGTGAATAAGGACTGTTATTGCAGCTTCCTTTGCACTGCATTCCAGAGCATTCTGAATCCTTTGGACCCTGGATGAAGCTTTGATAGCTGGATTATCTGGCTCCCTTTCTTCCTTAAATAAATGTATCCTTACTCAAAATAAAGGTCGCCACCCCCAAAAGCTCTCTCTCTCTCCATGGTCACTCACAGAATTTTACAGCTGGAAAGATCTTAAAGACTTCTGAGCAAGTCTAACGGGCTCATTTTATCGTCGAGGGTTTAAGTGATGTGTCTAAATGATGCACCTTTTTGAGAAGGAATCTGAGATTTGACCTTCTGGTCCCTGTTCCACATTTCCAATATAGACTTGGTTTAGTTAGGCAAAGATATCTTCCAAAATTAGATGTTTCTGTGTTCATGGTTATTTGTTATCCTATTTGTTCTAGGTTTTGTGGGTCTGCGGGACGATTGCATTTTCATCAATCTCATGACTTCCCACGTTTTCTCCCACAGCTGCCAGAATTGTATGCATTGGTAAAGGATTTTAATAGAGAGAGCAAGAAATCGAATCTCCTAAAAATTCACAGTATTTCACCTAGGGAAGCACAGAAAATACTTAGTCAAAACCTGAATGCCATGTCATTCACCAGTGGCACCGATGTGAGAGGAAAAGCCCCCCAACCTGTTTCCATGTGCAAAGTGGTTAGAAAAGAAGAGGAGAAACCAGAATCTATGACTGAACTCCTGCACCGCAGCTTGTTGACCAGCTCGCTCTCCCCAATGGAGAGGCTCACCAGGTCCCAGCAGAGACTCGCCCAGTGTGGGATCCCTCCTCCCGCGCACACTTTTCCTTATGAGATTCTCATGGATCACTCCAAAGCATCACTGGTCAACATACAGAAGAAGAGTCAGAGCAGCAGGATACTGTGCAGGCTGGGCATCTCCTACATCAAGCCAGAAAAGCTTGTCCTTGAAGACAGCATTCCTAAATACGTATTTGCTAATTCAGGTAAACAGATGAGGCCATGTGGGAGAAAATGAGTGGAAATCTTACTGCACAATTTACCTAGATTTCTAGAGCTGAAATAGTCAAATATTGACCGAGGGGAATCTTGCAGTTCTGGGGTTCACGGCCTACAGTGGCCACAAGAACTAGAGAACAGAGAACCAAACGGTCCAGAGTCAAATCATAGATCCACTCCTGAAAACCGACATTATTTAGACACGACACTTAAACTTACCTTTATAAAATGAGCTGGTTAAACTGGACTCTCATAACCATTTGCTTCTCGTTTCATGAAGTTAGTCAAGTATTTACTGAATCTTAAGTATCTTGGCTTTACTTCAACTGAGGGTTTTTCAGATATTTTTTCATGACCTGTCCCCTTTCCTCATTGTTACCTCTCTACAAACAACAGAAGGAAACTGCCTTCATTTCTGATTCTTTAATTGAGAGGTACACATAAAAGGCCAAAGGCCATACAGAGTAAGTTAAAAATATATAAATGATGGTAAGTTTTAATGAGGAGGGAGTGTCTTATCCTTAAGGTCTCAATTTGCCTTTTGCAATTTGAAGGAAGTAATATTTTTATCATTCTGTGTAGCTATAAAAAATAGATTAAAGCAATGGTATAAAATATTGAGTCCCTCTGGAGTAGGTTCTTGACTCAAGACTATTTGCACAGCAAATATTTTGATGCCACCATTTTTGTATTAGAAGTAGTAGGAGAGACAGAAGGAATAAATTTAAAGGAATAGATTGATTACTCTGATCATATTTGGTCCAAGATGCTGGAAGAATCTTTGCTGTAACTCCCTACATGGATGTCTTGACAAAGCCAGTGCTGGTTTCGGCTTCCTTTGATAGTCTCCTACTTGATGTGTTTTGGAGCCAAGGCAGAAGTTGCAATTAGGGCACTTGTAGGAATGGCCTAGGTAATCCACAAAAGTACACAGGTAAAGTCTGAGACCAGAGAGGAAAAAGCAGGGAAAGTGTTGAGAATCAATAAAAAGAACTGGCAAAAAGCCAGTGGTGTGTCAATTTTGATGTGGCTTTTGAAGAAGTGCTAAAATCTTTGGATGTTTGATAGGTCTTGAACATTTATGGCTTTGCCAACCACAGGGGCCAAGTTGTCCTTTCCTCTTAATGCATGGACTGCTACCTACCATGCCCCTCTCGTGCGTCCTCCCAGACTCTGTGTTGAAGTTTCTTCTCTGCCTCCATGACTTCATTTCCTAAGATCCCGGAGGTAGAATTTCTGGGACGTGTCCTGTCTATTCAAGGAATACACATGAAGCTGGGTAGGCATCTGTATGAGGAATATCCATAAGTCCTTAGATTTAATTGGTATTGCAACAATCCATCTGTTACTGTCACTGTTGTCCAGCATTACTAACATTTATAGTAATGACAGCCAGTCCTTAAAGTATTCTCAGTCCAGAGGAACTTTAGGACTCCTAGCATGTATACCAAGGAGTATTAGAGAACATATCCTTACTAGCACCAAGCACTACGGGAGGGAAAGGGAGTGGCTGCTGCCATTTTGTTCTTCTCCTGTCGTATGAGCTTCTCTTGTTTAGGCTAAGTCTGGTAGGACCATGCGGTTAGGGATGTGTTTGACCAAAAATCAAGAAAAACCAAATAAGGGGGTTATTTTTCTCACATAATGAGAAGTCTGGAGGTGGGCAAACAAGGGCCGGGGCAGTGCTTTTTTTTAAAGATTGGCACTTGAGCTAACAAAGGTTGCCAATCTTTTTTTTTTTTTCTGCTTTCTCTCCCCAAATGCCCCCAATACATAGTTGTATATTTTAGTTGTGGGTCCTTCTAGTTGTGGCATGTGGGAAGCCACCTCAGCGTGGCCTGCCGAGCAGAGCATGCCATAAACCAGCGAAACTCTGGGCCGCCAAAATGGAGCGCTCAAACTTAACCACTCGGCCACAGGGCCGGCCCCAAGGAGCAGTGCTTTCTGATGTCATCGAGGTCCCAGGCTCTACCATCTCTTGTATGCGGCTTTTGTCTTCATGGCCAAAAGATGTTTCCTTCATCTCCAGGTGCTCTGGCCACATTCCAGGCAGGAAGAGAGGGACAGGACAAGGGGCCACGTTGGCTACTTCTGTCCTCTTTGATAGGGAAACAAAGCTTCCTCAGAACACACCTCCTCCGGTGACTTTTCCATACATCTCGTTGCCCAAAGTCGTGTCCAATAGCCAGCCCTTACTGCAAGGAAGGCTGATGACTGGAGATCTTAGCTTTCCACCCTCTACAGCAGGGGAGGGCAGAAGATTGTAATGGGTATGTAACCTATAGTGTCTGCCACAGATCACAATCATCAACTCTATGGCCTTCTCTTGCCAAATATCCCTTTCCTTCTTTCTATCACCAGTTCTTGCTATGCCAGGTCTGCCAAGATCTTGTCAAACCCCCTGAAACTTGGCAACGGCCGTAGGAACAGACTGTTGAACACACGGCCAGATATGAACTCAGGGAATGCTCCCAGGTCCCAGCCTCCTACTTTAGGCATGTACAGAATATGTATAAAGACTTCCTGCCAGGCAGACGCAGGAAAGCCCAGGCCCTTCCCAGGGGCGGAGGCCCGACTGGCACGGGGGCAGTAGGCAGGCCATAGGTGTGCTGCTCAAATACAACCACACAGGGAGGACGGTGAAGTCGCCCACGAGAGAGAGGGCAGCCTGCCTGCCTGCTTGCTCCAGCCAGTTCTCCTTCCGCTCCTCTCATTCCTCTTGGCTCTTTGGCCTCTGGTTTTACACTCAAGTCCCTGCCTTAGGCCTTGCTCTTTTTCTTTTCTTTTTTTGAAATTTACAATTTATTTAGCCCTGAATGGAATTAAAAGGAAGGGAAAAGGAAATGGCTGCTGAGTAGGGAAATACACAGCATATCTTGGCTTGATTTTCTGTGGTTCACTGGCTCCTTGAAGGGATTTCAACTACTAATGGCCATCTAAGCTGGTAGGGCTTGAAAGAGTAGGGAAAACAGCTAAATTCTAGCTAAGCCACTGCCCTTTTAGCCTCACGGCTTACACCAGCATCTTGGAAGAAAAGACACTAACAATCTATGTACTTCTGATCAGTCTTCCTCCTTGTTTTAACCATTCATTAGGATCCTTTTCTTCTCCCTGTTGACCTCAGCGCTCAGTGGGTCTCTCTCCACTTGCACGTTATTAGTATCCAAGGACCAAATGAGTCACTCTCTCTACCTGCTGTGGCTCTGCAGGGTCCACTCCAGCCCAGTTAGCCAGACCCACCCAATTTCCTATTTGGAGGAGGGCTTTAGATGAGAGGAACACCATAGTTCTCCTTTAGTTTATAAAGCTTCAGAAACAGCTTTCTACCAGAAGGGAGAAGGAGACAGGCTCATCAGGTTTATTCTGTCCATGAAGCATCTCTGAATAACTGGAGGTTAAATAACACCACGATGTGCTTCTTTTCAGAAAAACAATTCATGGATCTGAAGGATCTGGAATGGAAATATTATAAGGGGATCGTGAAGTGGAAGCACATTACTTCCGACTCGTTTGTAAACATAAAATACAACAGTGAGAAGAGGTTTGTGGAGAGCCGGCAGATGCCTGATGTTATTTTCCCCCCTCTAGTTCGTAGGTCTTTGGTCATTTGTCCTCAGGTTGATTATCCAAAAAAATCTACCTTCTTCTTAAATTGAATATGAAGTTTATTAAAATATCTTGGATGTAAATTTTGCTTTTGAGAGCATTACATTTATACATGAAAAGTAAAGAAGCAGAGTCACCATGGAATACAAGAACTGAATCTCTACAAAATGCATGTAAGGTCCAAAATTAAACCATTAATATGGAGCAAAGGATCCAAATTGATCTGCTAATATAAAACGTGGTTTGGACTGGTGAAACCCATCCGGACCAAGACGGAGGCAAACCTGGATCATGGGAAAAGAAAGGCGCACATGAAGGAGAACTCCCCAGCAAGAATAGCTCTTAAACAGATTTTAAGCACATGAAGAAGTCCATTATCATAAAAATAGTTGATAAGTTCAACTAATGGAAGAATTAACATCTGAGGATGTAGAGATCAATCCAAGAACTTAAAAATAATATGTTCCCTGCTCAAAGACATGAGGAGGGAAGTGGCACCTATGAATTAAGAACAGGAAGATGTGGAACAGAACAAATTGAAAATCTTGGAAGTGAAAATTTAGCCATCAAAAATAAAATAATAACAATAATAATATTCAATAAATCACCTTACTAGTATTCTGAGGTATATATCTGAAGAGGATTCATTTGGAAGACAGTACTGAGGGAGAAGCTTCCAAATAACAGCACAGGAAGATAAAGGAAGAAATTATGAAAGAAGTTAAGGGTAATGGAGGGTAGAGTGAGAAGTTCAGAAATATAGCCAATGGAAGTTGCAGAAAAAACAAGGAAAAGAGATGACGTTTGGAAATAAAGTAATTCCAAAAATGAAGAGACACATGAAACCCTGAATTGAAACATACCACTGAGTGATTAGCAACAAAATAGAAATAAATTATGCCTGGAAGCACCGTAGCAAAACTGCAGAGCATTAAGCAAGAAGGGAAAACAAGAAGAGAAGATAGAGGACATGCAAAGAAATAACAAGTCAACAGTGGAACGTTCGTTAACAACATCAGAAGGGGATGGTGTCACATACCCAAAATGCTGACAGGAAACAACCATCCATCTGGAATTCTCTAACCAGCCAAACTCTCTTTAAAGAATAGGGACAAAATAAATACATCTTAAAACATATAAGAGCCAAAATTGTTTACTACCCACAATCCCTTACTGGAAAAATTGCTAGCACTTTAACAAGAACCCAGAGGGAATGCAAGAAATAATGGTGAGCAATTAAATGATTAATAGTATATGTGTATGATTGTGTACATGTTAAAAGATATTTCTGAATTCTATTTCTTAATATTTTATTTAGAAAATTTGCCTCATTATAAGTCAAATTATTCTGTAGTTTCCACTTTTTACACTATTTTTTTGAATCAGATTTTGGCTACAGCATAGTGGATTTCTTCAGCAGGAGAGACTAGAAATGGGCATGAGGGAGGTTTCTAGGGTGCTTATAATATTCTTGTATTTTGTGGGGTTTTTGTGGGGTTTTTTTTTTTTTGTTTTTTTTGCTGAGGAAGATTCACCATGAGCTAATATCTATTGCCAATCTTCCTTTTTTTGTATGTGAGCTGCCGCGACAGCATGGCAACTGACAGTGGTGTAGATCCACACTTGGGAACTGAACCTGGGCCACCAAAGAAGAGTGTGCGGAACTTAACCACTAGACCACCGGGCCTGTTCTACTTTTTATCTGTGTGCTCAAGCGTGTCCAGGATGCAAAACTTCCTCCAGCTATACACTTACTACTGTAAACTTTTCTTCATGCATTTTGCACTTCAAAAAGAGTTTTAGAAGTTATGCTACCTTCATAAAATAAATTGAGGGGTTTACATCTTTTTTTTTTGAGGCCATAGCTATTTAAATAGTATTAGAAATATTTATCCTTTAATGTCTAGCTCGAACTCAGCTATAAAATCATCTAATCCTGATGCCTTTTCTTCCTATTTTTATTATGAAAATGTTTAAACATTCATAAAAATAAACAAAGTCGTATAATGAATCTGCACATGTACCCATCATCTGGATTCAATATTTATTAAAGTCTTACCACACTTGTTTCCTCTGTTCCTTTTGTTGTGTTTCCTGTGTCTGCTGGGGTATTTTGAAGCAAATCATAGGCCTTATGTCTAAGATATTATCCTTACATACTATGGTGTGTATCTCAGAAAAATTTGAACATTTTCTTTCATAACCATGATGCCATTATTATACTAAGAAAATTAACAATAATTCCTTAGTACCATCTATTTATTCATATTCAAATTCCCTTTATTGTTTCAAAATTGTCTTTTTCTAGTTGGTTTGTTTGAATCAGGATCCCAGCAAGGTCTGAAGATTGTAATTGGTGATTAGGTCTCTTAAGTTTCTTTTCATCTATAGCAAATCCGCATTTTTTTTTTCCCCAGCAATTGACTTACTGAAGAAATAGGTCCCTTGCCCCATAGAAGGGTCCACAATCCAGATTTGTATCCTCATGGTGTCATTTAACTTATTCTTCTATCATCCATATTTCCTGTAAATTGGATATTTGCTAAAGCCTTGATTAGATTCAGGTTCAACTCTTTTCAGAAAGAATATCAGGTGATGCCGTGTACTTCGGATGCTGTGCCTTCATAGCAGAAGGCAAATAATACTGGTTGCTTCTCTTTTAGTGATTAAGACTGAGCATTGGGTTCGGGTGGTGACAGCCTGATGCCTCTGATTCTCAAGTTCCCTCTAACCTTTCATCTAGTGCCTTCCATCCATTGACGATTGAGGTAGGCTTCCTCTACAAGGCTCGCAGTGGTCCCACCTCCCAGGATTCACATCCTTGTGCAATCCCCTCCCCTTGAGTCTGGGCTGGACTGTTGACCTGCTTCTACAGATAGAATGCAGCAGAGGGGATGGGATGTCACTTCAACGTGAAGTTACAAAAAGCCTGTGTGTTCTATCTTGAATTCCCTCCCTCATCCACTTTCTAGCGTTCGGGGCGGCCGTCTGCCATCTTCTGATGTACCTCTTGGGGAGGTCCACGTGCAAGTAACGGATCTCTGGCTGACAGGCCGCAGGGATCTGAGATCTGCCAACAGCCACAGGAGTGAGCTTGGAAGCAGGTCCTCCCCGAGTCAGCCCTCGAGACACCCGCAGCCCCAGCCGACACCTCGTGCGAGACCCTGAGCCGGGGATTCCCAGTTAAGTCATACCCAGATTCCCAACCCACGGAAACTGTGAGAGAATAATTATTTGTTGTTTTAAGCTGCTACATTTTGTGGTAATCTGTTTCGCAGCAATAGATAACTAATATGATGTTTGCCTGGATTATTTTCATTAGGTTACTCAGTGATGATTTCTAACTCTGCGTTAATTCCACATTTATTAACTTGGAATAATTTGTAAAAAAAAAAAACTTTCCCTCACCGACTAGGGCTATTTATTTACACCGAAATACAATCTGCCCAAGAAAGGCAGCTAATTGCTTAATTTTTCCCTTTTAGTTGTCAATTTTCAGATTAAGGAGTTGATATTCTGGTTACTGCCAATGGTGGCAAACAAGTGTTTCTCGCTTTCTTTTTAAACAGCATTGTGGACTCACTGGTGTTTCTTTTTGGGGGGGTGGCGTTGTTTGTTTATTTCTTTTGTTTTTTAATAAGCTTTTTTAAAAAGCATAATGTCATACAGAAAATCACAAGCTTGATGAATTATCATAAACTGAACACACCCACGGAACCACAACCCAGCTCGTGAAATGGAGCCTTGCCCGCAAGCCCCTCTGTTGCCCTCTCCTGAGCGTTGCTCCGTTCCTCCCCTCCAAAGGTAACCGGTGTTCACCGTAGACTAGATGTATCTATTTCTGCACTCCTCATACAAACGTAAACACGCAGTACGGATTCTTCTGTATCCGGCTTCTTTCAGCATTATGTACGTAAGCTTCACCCTTGTTTTGTACGTAGCCATAGCTATTTATTTTCATTGCTATTTAGTATTCACTTTGCTGAATATAGCTGGTTGATTTACCCATTCCACTGTTGACGAACATTTGGGTCATTTGCAGTTTTTGGCCATTACAAATAGTGTTACTGCAACACCAGTGGCAGTTAGAGAGGGTTTGATTTCTAAAGAAGACTCACAGGACCCAAAATGAGACTGCTCACAGGTCTACGGTTTATCGCAGGAAAAGTATTCAATCAATGCGGCAAAAACATTAAAGCAAGGATATGCATCCCAGACAACAGCAAGGGCCCCAGAGGGACCAGACCCAGGCTCTGATCATCCTCTCTCTGTAAGGACCTTACTGGGCACATCTTCTCTCCTCTCAGGACCCGTTGTGGGCATGGAACACTTTAGAGCCACGAGCACGAAATCGAGTCTCGGACACTACTTTTTATATTTTGCAGGTCACATGGGCATATCCCTGCTCTGTAACCAGCCTCTGATAGTCTCATCAAACTAGCTGTCAATCACCAATATCACTCTTATCAATGAACAAGCTCATAAGCTGGTACAACCCACCCCCAAACTTCTTAGACCTGAGGTCACAAAGCAACACTATAAGCCAGTAGGTTTCATGCCTTAACCAGGGGTCGTTGTGATGCAGGAACTTTAGCAAAACAGCTCAGGCTAACTCTAGGCCTGCTGGAATAACCCTCACAGCACTGTTGCTGGTGAACAGTCCCTATGCACAGGTGCACATTTCTCTTGGGTAAAATTGCTGGATTATAGGATATGAATATATTCAACTGCAGTAGATAACACCAAACATTTTTCCAAAATATTTATCCAGTTTATGGTTCTCCCAGCAGAGTATGAGGATTCTCATTGCTCTATAGGATTATATTATTGTTCCTTTAAATTTCAGTCATTCTGGTAGGTGTAGTGATATTTCATTGTATTTTTATTAGAATTTCCCTGCTTACTAGTGAGGTAAGCACCTTTCACATGTTTATTGGCCATTTAGCTATATTCTTGTGCGATGTGTTATTCATATTTCAGGCCTATTTTGCTATTATGTTGTCTTTTTTTCCTAATTGAATTTTGGGAAATCTTTATATATTTTGAGTTCTTTGTTATATGTATTTCAAATATCTTCTCCAATTCCCAGATTGCCTTTAAATTTTCTTAGTGGAGTCTTTTAATAAATTCCTAATTCTCGCATAGTCTAGTTTATCAATCTTTCCCTTTATGACTAATGCTTTGAGTGTCCTGCTTAAAAATCCTTTACTTATCCCAAGATCATGAAGCTGTTTCCTTATGTTATCCTGTCAAGGCTTTATTATTTTATCTTTCGTATTTAGGTCCACAATCCTCCTGAACTGATTTTTGTACATGGTAAAGAGGTCAAGATTCATTACTTCCCTTTTTGACCAGCCAAAAAATTTGTGGGATACAGCTCAAAGGTGATCTTAGAGGAAAATTACAGACCTAACTGCATGTATTAGAAAAGAAGAAAAGCTGAAAATTGATTATTTAACATTCATTTTAAGAGGTTAGAAAAAGAAAATAGTTTCTAATTTCCAACGTGTCTTCTTTGAATTACTTAAGATTATTTAGAAGTATATTGCTTTTAAATAATTGTTGAGAAGTGTATTTCTTAGTTCCTAAATATATAGATATTTTCCTTTATCCTTTTGTTATTGATTTCTAACTTAATTCCACTGTGGTGAGAGAACATATTTTGTATGATTTGCATCCTATGAAATGTTCTTTATGGGCTAGCATATAGTCAATTTTGGTAAATGTTTCTTGTGTACGTTGAACAGAATGTATATACCACAATTATTGGATATAGTTTTACTTCTATCGACTATGTCACATTTGTTAATCACGTATTCAAATGCTCAATAATCTACTGATTTTTGTCTCTCGGTTGCTGAAAGGAGGTGTGTGGTTTTGATTCAAGAGGTCTCTGCTTTTATTTTCAGCTCTATTAATATTTTTTCTTCACATATAAGACTGACATTCAGGGCATGCAATTTAGAAATGTTGTATCTTCTGGATGAACAAAACTTTTATGATTAATAAGTAATCTTCTTTATCTCTAAAGATGCTACTTATCTTAAAATTGACTCTGCTGATATTAGTTAGAATACCAACTTTCTTTTAGTTAATGTTTAGATGATATATCTTTTTCCATCCTTTTACATTCACCCTTTTTGTATTCTCATACTTACGTTACCTCTCTTGTAAGCAGCATGTCACTGGACTTTTTTTATCCAGACTGAAAATCTTTGGCTTGAATCAAAGCATTTGTTCCACTCACATTTAATTATAGGTATACACAGTTTAAATCTAACATCTTACTATGCACTCTTTGTCCCACCTGAACCACATTACCTTTTCTAGCTTTCTTGTCTACTTTTGGATTGATTAAATATTTTTTATTATTCCTTCCCTTTCCTCTGTTTGCTTGTTAATTGTACATTATCTTCCTATTCCTTTAGTGGATACCCTAGATATTGCAACAAACATCATTAACTTATCAAAAACCAACATATATTCACTCTTTTACCGCACTTCCGACACACTGCTGCCTTAGGGCCCTCCAACTCCATTTACCTCCATCCCAATACATGAAATAACAGGCATGTTGTTTCCATGTATTTTAATTCTATAGAGAGAGACCCACCCCTCACATTTTTAGGATTCGGAGACGGAGTCCAAATGGAGGCCCGTACATTGTCTATCTAGATAGTTTAAAGCATAAATCAAGCTAACAAATTGTAGAATAAAATGTGTGCTATTTTCCTGTACTTACCAATAATCCTTTATGACAATTTGGAAGGCCAAATTCAAATTTATAATTCCAAATTCAAATTTAGAACTCTTCAGAGTTCCATGCTGGAATACGGGAACACGGGAGTGCTGGCCTCGGCTCGTGGTCCGCAGCTGCTCTTCTCTCCCCGCCTCCATCTCTTCTTCCCACTTCCATCCCCGCCGCTGTGAGGGGGCTCATGCCCACGTGGCAAAGACCCCCCAGCTCTGTAGAAACCTGCTGCAAACAGCTTCTGCTTGCCCCCTCCTCGGTGCTCGGGGGTGCCCTGGCGGCATGGTTTGCCTTTCGGAGGACGGAGCCAGGGAAAGAACACACAGGCCTGGAAGTATGATCAGATCCATTTGAGTGGGGAATTCTGAGATGCCAGGTGCTCAAACTGTGCTCTAGATGGGGTGACATGGGCTCCAGGTGGGCGTGTGCCCTCGGCCCCACGGATTCCTTACCCTGTGGAATGGGGTATGGCTGAAAGAAGACCAGAGTGAGGGGCAGGGGAGGGCACCTCCTACCTAGGTCTAAGCTTAGTGATTGTGTGTGTGTGTGTGTGTGTATATGTACACAGACACACACACACACTTGTGTGTATACCCCAAGACATTATTTTATAAAGTTTTATACAGTTAATATTCATTTAAATTTACCTATATGCTCAGCTTTTCTGTTTTTCTTCATTTCTTCTTGCATCTCCAAGTTTCTATCTGGCTAAATTTGCCTTCTGCCTGGAAGACAGTCTTTAATATTTCCTTTAAAGTGGGTATCTAAGCAATGAATTTTCTCTCTCTCTCTTTTTTAATTTGTCTAAAAATGTCTGTATTTCACTTTCATATCTGAAGGATATTTTCCCTGGATGTAGAATTCTAGGTTAGAAGTTACTTTCTTTCTGCTCTTTGAAGTTGCCGTTCCAGTTTCCTCCTGTTTCCTTCTTTTGGGTAATCGACTCTCAAGGGTTATTGTTTTAACTTTGAAGAGCACACAGACACTGAATATCAAGAAGAGGAGCACCCCAATTTTTAAAAACCACAAAAGATTTGAGCAGACCCTTTACCAAAGATAAAAAAGATAACACATCAGACATTGTGGGAATTCCATAAAATTTGGTTACTATGCAGGCCTTGCAGGCAGACAACCTGGGTTGAAATCCTGGCTCTTTGACCTCAGGCAAGCCACTTAAGCTCTCTCTATCTCAATCCTTTCATCTGTGAAATGCAGATAATACTTGTAATGGTCATTCTGAGGATTAAATGACTCAGTACAGGTAAAGTGCTTAGAAGAGGGTAGCCCCTGGTAAACACTTAAGAAATGTGAGATGTGTGTCTTCACTTACTCTTGTCAGCAGTATCAGTAGCAGTGCCAGTAGAAGTTGTATTGAGACATTTCCTCTTGGTTTTGGCATCTATAAGGTTGGGAAACAAATTTTAGGGTGACATATAGCAACTTTGCAAGAGTAGCTTTGCCTCTTTTTGGGTAACCATTATTGTGATTTATTTTCACTATTATTCTTTCCAGTTCCCTAGGCTGTTTTTTCCTGGTCTGTGCTGTATGATTTAGGACTGTGTTTGGTGACAGTGCCCCTCAGCCACCATCATCTGGCCACCCTGCCTTCTTTTGGTTCTTTCAACTCACTAAGCTTGTTCCTGACTTGGGATGTTGGCCCTGAGCCCTCCTCTGCCCAGAACACACCCCCTGAATCTCACATGGCCGCTTCCTCCTTGACCATCCCATCCCCGCTGTGAGAGGGCTTCTCGGCCAGCTGTTCTAAACAGGCTGCCCCATCACGCTCTAACACACCATCTTATTTTAATTCTCTGCTTAGTGTTTATATGATTGTACATACAAATTGCCCATACAACTATATGGTTATCAAATTTTTATATGATTTTTTCTTGTTCACTATTTAATTATTGATCTGTCTTTCTCACTAGGAATCTTGTCATTCTATTTGTGGTGATCTGTCCAGTGCCTAGAACACTTCTTGACATGTAATAAATTCTCAGTGATTATTTGTGGAATGAATAAATGAATGAATCCCAGATATGTATGAAGTGAATGAGATCATTCCTGTGGGACTACAAGTTTTCCCTTCACTACACAACCCATTTTCGCTCCTCATAATCATTTCCCCAGAAATTTGCTAGAGAAAATAAAATTTCTGCTGCTATTTGCGTGCCCCCAGCGAGTTCCAAATGTGGCTGCTAACCCCGTAGTGGCAGATGCAATAACCTGCGTGCTAAATTGTTGTGGAGAGCAAACTTTTGTAAAGCAATCTCTGAATAATCTATACGCCTCACTATTGAAACTGAGGGCCATGAACTCAGTCCTATTCAGGGTAGGGAACAGATGAGTTTTCTCTGTTCTAGCCCTTGAAGATAAAATAATGCCTCTGCAAGGGCGCTCAGTCAGTTCTATTATCATTGCCACCACTTGAACTCTTCCCACTTCTGATAAATTGCCTCCAAATTCAATGCATCATGAAATTGAGAACCTGTTGTGCCAGTTTTGTTTCTAATTGCCCTCTAATTTGTATCTGTTTCTAGAATGGTAATAAAATCAGCCTAAATCATATTTTAAAAAAAATAAGATTAGGGCCTACAGAAACACACGGAGTTTCATTAAAAGAATATGTAACATAATCAGGATTCTGACATAATCAAAATTTAGTAATCTGCAAAATTACTGTGGGAAAGTTAATGCTTGAATGATACAATCATAGGATGAAAATAAGCATAATAGTTCTGAATTCGTGTGGCTTCCTATTAAGAAATGATTATTAAGGGGAAATTGGCCACTAAAAAGGAACTGCTGGGATCTCTTACCAGGTTCAAAAACAATCAAATTACCGCCATTTCTGAAAATAGAAATAGACATTGTGACCTTGAGAAAGACAGCCATTTATCATGTCATTAGGGGCAGTGAGTGATAATAAACCAGACCTTTTGGCGACACTAATGAAAGCATTTGGGATACACATGGATAGGCAGAAAGGAAGACAACAAAACCCATTGAGCTGAGCTAGGGCTCGGGGCTTTAGAAACACAGAACAGCCCCATACTTTGGGGTTTAGACTTCGATTAAAGGTGGTGACTTCTACTTAGAGCCCCCCGCCCCCCGATGATGCCCGGGCACTAATTTAGCGCCATCTAACAGCGTGCCCCTTTTTGACGGGCCTTTATGGGCTGTACGCAGTAGTAAGGGTGATGATTGTTCAGAAGTTTACCATTTATAAAGCATAAGCTCGATTTCTTATCTCCTTTGAGCTACTGTATTAAGACGAATTGGTTGCTTATTCAAACAAATACACCAGGAGGAGACACAGTATTTTCTTCACTTATATTTTTCCACTCACTGTAAGACGACAGCCACCACCAAGTGATTCTTCCCAAAGAAAAAATATCTACTCCAGTTTGAATTTTCAGCTTCACCTAGACAGAGAAGCAGGTGACAGATGTTCTTGCCTTAGAAAGAAAGGAAGAAATTCAAATTCTACATTCCCAAATATTCTCTTAAAGTCAGTGAGTCTGACTTTTAAAAAAAGAGTATATGATCTACAGCACTGGAAGCTGAAGTATCACTTCAGACCGGTATTCTGGAGGGCATCTTGGCAGTACATGTGGAGGTCTCTTAGAACATGCATACTCTGAAGATAGCTCTCCAACAATATGAAAATACACATGGAAGCACAGGTGATTGGTAAACACACACACACACACCCACGTTAAATGGAGAACTAAGCGATAAAAAAATGGGAAAGGTATCTATGCACTGATAGGAATGATTTCTGGGAGACACTGTGAATTGAAAAAGGCAGGTGCAAAAGAGCATATATGGTAAGCTACATTTTGTATAAGGAGGAAAATAAGAAAACATACATTTACCTACTTACCTTCAAAAAGGAAACGTGGGGGATCAACCAGGAGACAGCAAAGCTGATTGCCTCCAGGAGGTAAGGAGATGCGAGGCTGAAGAGGCGTGAAGAGGGGAGACAGCACTCTGAGCACACCCTCTCACACAGCTCTGACTTTTGGAAACGTTATTGTTATGTATTCATGAAATATAATTAAGAAAGACAGGAAAGGAAAGAAAAAAATATGTAAAACAAAGCAAACTGAAAAAAAACGAACGTGATTGTATATCCAGTGAACCTCATCACCCCCCTGGAGGAGAGAAAGAACTAACCCAGAGGACAAACACGGTGTTTGGCAGCTGGGAGGAGAGTTACTGACACGCTGAGCTCTTCTCAGTAGGTTTGCTTTTTGTAGTGGTGTGGACGGAGCAATTCTGAAACCATGTTTGATATAGGACTGAACAAAAATGTGAATATGTTGATATTCTAGCGGCCAGGATTCCTGCTGTAAGAGAGAGGATTTACAAACGTGGAATGGGAGAGACAGGAACGAACCTGGGGGACGGGTTGGAGTGGGATGTATTGGTGTGAACTCACGATTTCTAAAATATGGAGTTAATCTTCATCATTGGCAGAGTCCCTATTAGCTAAAAATTTTTCATAACCCCCAAAATCAAAACTTGAGCTGGTTTCGTGGTCATTGACAGACACGTGCAGGAAGGGAAAGCATCCCCTGACGCGCACGTTCCCAGCGGAGGCTGAACAAGGTGACGCTCTGCCTCATACGGTAAACAGAGTCCTTTTCATAGTCTACGTAGTGCCTCGTTTTCCCCATTTTTGTGCTTTTTGTTGGTGATTTTGCTGTTTAAAATATCCATCAAGTGTCCGCTGAAGAGCTGCCCAGTGTTCCTAAGCACAAGAAAGCCGCGACGTGCCTCATGGAGCAAATAGATGCACTAGAGAGGCTTAGCTCAGGTGTGAAATGTAGTGCTATTGGCCATGAATTTAATGTTAATGAATCAACAATGTGTTCAGAATAAGGTGTCTTTCAACAAATACACGTAAAACGAAGTCATGTTTTGATCAGCTGGTGAAAATGTTGTGAGCAGTGCCTCGTCGGATCTTACCCTCTACTTGCCCTCCTGCAATGCTCCAGGAGCCTCTAATTCAGTGTTTGTGGCACACTTTATAGAACATAACTACTGCAAAAGAGGTGAATTGACTGTACGCGTATATCATGCATATTTGCACATGTATATAGGCATGTAGGTAGGTATACTGGCATGCATGTTTATTATACACATGTGTGCTGTACATGCATATATTTCCTAGCTCTGATTGCTGAAAGGCCTAGCAGCAAAAATATCCCAGTAACAATGAGTACACCGAACACCCAGATATTGGTCTCTAATACCACTCCTCACTAAAAAGAACCAGGGCTCATTGGTAAAGTGGATGATTCCAGGGCTGAGGAAGGGTGAGTGCAAGATGAGCCTGGACTATCATATTATGCCAGAAAGTAGGGAAGTGCTCAAAAAAATGATAGAGACAGCCACCTCAAAGGGGCCTCCATTGGCCAAGTCTGGGACAACTTGAGCACTAAGGTAACTGAGCACAGCAACGAATTACAAAACTTGGGGAAGAAAACAAGAATCCATGAACCCATACCCATTAGAAATCAATGGGAAAGAAGGGAACCCTTGCTTATGGCAGAATGCCGAGTGCCCCGACAGATGTGGACATAGTGCTGGGGTTGGGAAATCATCATTTTGCAGTCATCATTATAAGGATTGGTTTAGGTAAGAATCAACTAATGCTAAGTCTAGGGAGAAATTTTGATGAGGAGCTGGATATTTGAATGTCTCCCCACAACTTGCTTGGAAGTTCCAAGGGGAACCAATAGTAACTGTACAAGGGAGAAATCAGATAACACCTTCACCAGATGATCCAGATTAACATCACAGTGAGGGGCAGATGGACCCTGTGACTCCAGATGTGAAACCAAGGATCTAATCATGAAGAAAACCACACAGATCCACAATGAGGGATGTTCTATTTTCTAAAAGGGTTGGGGGAACCTCTCTTCTTTTAAAGTGTTAATGTCATAAAGACACAGGAAAGGGGGCCAGCCCGGTGGCACAGCAGTTAAGTACACACGTTCTGCTTTGGTGGCCTGGGGTTTGCTGGTTCGGATCCTGGGTGTGGACATGGCACCGCTTGGCAAGCCATGCTGTGGTAGGCGTCCCACATATAAAGTAGAGGAAGATGGGCACGGATGTTAGCTCAGGGCCAGTCTTCCTCAGCAAAAAGAGGAGGATTGGCAGCAGTTAGCTCAGGGCTAATCTTCCTCGAAAAAAAAAAGACACAGAAAAGCTGTGGAAATGTTCCAGATTAAGGGAGATTGAAGAGATATGACAACTAAATATAATGCATTATCCTAACCCAGATCCTATACCGGAGAAAATGCTATTAAAACATTATAAACATTATTGAGTCAACATATGAGATTGGAATATGGACACGAGTTAGATGAAGGTATTGTATCAAAAGTAAATTTACTGAAGTTGATAACTATTCTGTGCTTCTGTAAAGAATATCTCAATTCTTAGAAAATAAACACTGACGTATCTAGGAGTAAAATGTGCTTTACTCAGATAGGTGAATCTGAGTAAAGTGTTCTTATTACTATTCTTATTCTCGCAACTTTTCTGTAAGTTTGAAATTATTTCCAAGTGCAACAGTTTAAAATGCAAAGAACCGTAAATTCTGGTTGTCCCAAATATCTCACTGCTCAGAATGTTTTTCAAGGAAATGCTCGGGGGTGGGGGGGCGGTGCACAGATCAATGTAAGGCTGGAACGTTTGCTGTAGCGATGCTCACAGAGTCAGAAAGTTGGAAACTACCCAAGTGCCCAATAAGAGGAAACCAGTTAAATAAATTGTGGAACAGTGGAATAATATTTCAACGTTAAAAGTGATGTAGAAAGATTCACAGTATATTAAGTAATAAAATGCAGTTGAAAAACAGTATTTAATACACGATCGTTGTGTGTGGTATAGGCTGGGTTCCCTGGGAAGCAGAGTTAGAAAGGATGTGCATGTAGGTCATCTTTCTGAGAAGTGTTCTGAGAAATACCACCCGTAAGGGTGTGTGCGAAGGAGGATGAGGCAGAGGGGGACTCTGAAACTAATGTAGTCACAACAGAGGTCAGCTCACCATGAGGACTCCAGAAGCCAAAGCCGGGAAGTTCCTTCAGAAGTGCCCCAAATGGAGGCACTGATGTATGCCAAGCACCAGGACAGTGCCCAGCAGACAGCAGGTGCTCAATTAGAATTTGGCGAAGGAAGAAGAATGAATGATATGCATTCATTTCAAATATAGTTTCTGTGGAATCCGAGTTATTAGGTCCCATCTTGAATCATAGAATGGCTTTATTATTCTGGTAGGAGTCCTTACTATAGCTATTTAAAATATTTTCATGTTTTCTTAGCACAAGACATTCATGCATTCTCATTGTGAAACCTTCAGCATGCATTTGGTTGAACCATACAAAATTGCTATTTTTGTGGACCAGTGTGACAGAGTATTGGCAATTTGGTGTGATTTAACATCATATAATCTCATTGTGAAAAGTTCAAACTGTAGAAATATAGAATAAGATATGAAGTGGTCCTTTACTCCCTTCCCGCCTGGAGCCTACCCTCGTCCCCAGAGGCCGCCACAGTGACAAGCTGGTCTGTAAACGTCCGTTTGTCTTCTGGGCTCTGACATTCCTGCATACTTTCCTGCATCTCTATAATGCTTACTTTTTATCAAAACACGCTCTACATCGTGTCCTGAAACGACTTCTTTCCAAGTCCATCCTTGTGGGGAAACCTGATTATTTGCAGTTGCTACAGACTCTAAATAATATAATTTCCCATAACTACTGTGCTTTGTTCCGTCCTTTCCTCTATTGACGGACACTCAGATCGTGATCAATTGTCTGCCATCGCTACACTGACCATTTGTCACCATAACCAGTCATCGCGCATGTGGATTCGCTGGGACGCAGGTTCCTCAAGGTGGAAAAAGCCGCAGGAAGGTTTTGCCAGTTTAAACGCGCACCAAAAGCTCTTGAGAGCACCTCCTTCCCACATCCTTACAGGCGCCGAATGTCACCAATCATTTTTACAATCTCTTTTCACGTTGTCCTGCAAGTGAAAGAACGCTCACTTTAATTTGCGTATCCCTGTATTTGTTTTTCTGTGACTCGCCTATTCATAGTCTTGGCCAATTTTCCTACCAGATGATTTGCGTTACTCGTACTGATTTATAGGAGTCATTTAGATTAATCCTCTGAATGTCATACATGTGACAAACGTTTTCTTCAGGACTGTTCTTTGTGTTTTAATTTTGCTTTTATCTTTTGTTAAATTAAAAAAAAAGTCCTTTAAAAATGTTTATGCTGTCATGGGGCCAGCCCCGTGGCTGAGTGGTTAAGTTCACACGCTCCACTTCAACAGCCCAGGTTTTTGCCGGTTTGGATCCTGGGCGCGGACATGGCGCCGCTCGTCAAGCCATGTTGAGGCGGTTTCCCACATGGCACAACCAGAAGGACCTACAGCTAGAATATACAACTATGTACTGGGGGGCTTTGGGGAGAAGAAGAAGAAGAAAGAAAAGAAGATTGGCAACACTTGTTAGCTCCAGTGCCAATCTTTAAAAAAAAAAATTTATGCTGTCAAATCTGAAATTCAGTCCCTTTATGGCTTTGGGTTTACTATGGTCTTGTTTAAGAAGACCTTTCCTACAATAAAATGATAAAAAATTTCTGCTGTTTATAAGGCACTTGGATAAGTGATGAGAATATTGAATAAATGAATTAGTTAATAAACTAGAAGACAGCGTAGGAGAATATTTTTAGTATCTTAGGTTAGAGAAGGCCACTACATAACGAATAAAACACCATGGTGGGCTGGCCCAGTGGCATAGCGGTTAAGTTCATGCGTTCCACTTTGGCGGCCTAGGGTTCACAGGTTCAGATTCTGGGAGCTGTAGGCACACCTAGCACTGCTCGTCAGGCCACGCTGTGGCAGTGTCCCACATAAAACAGAGGAAGACTGGCACAGATGTTAGCTCAGGGCCAATCTTCTTCAAGCAAAAAGAAGATTGGCAACAGATGTTAGCTCAGGGCCAATCTTCCTCACACAAAAAAAACCAACAGCAAGGTGGATCTCTTTCCTGCTTTATATCAGTTTGAAATCTTACAAATTTTACAAAAACATGTCTGGCAGGAATGCAAAATAGTACAGTCATTTTGGGAAACAATGTGGCAGTTTCTTCTCATGAGTTTCTTAAATCATATTTGATGATTAAAGCAAAAATTATAATACCATTTGAGGTGGGTTCAATTTATGAGAGGAAATGCTTAAGACAATTATATTTTAAAAGTGGAAACAGTAACGGGCCCTAACTGGAAGTAAGACTTCTCCACTTCACTGGAAGTGGTGGAACATTGATACCAGTAGCTGTGACAAGTAACATACGGGTACTGTGATGCCTTAGGGCATCCACTAAGAAAACTATACAAAGCCATACGCCCAAACACACTATGGATAAATCAAGATGGAATCCTAAAAAAAATGTTCAAATAACCCACAGAAAGGTAAGAAAAGGGAAACAGAGGAATAAGAAGCAGAGAAAACCACAGGAAACCTCCAACCACCTGGAAGTTAACCAACCACTTCTAACCCAAACACGGGCCAAAAGGAGTCTCAAAGGACATCAACGGGGGCCCACCCACGCCTGTGACCAGAATTCACTGTCACTAAGCCCTGTATCTTCTCCGTCGGGACAGGTGATTTTTTCTGCAAAAAGGGAAGTGTGGAAGGTCTGGGCATGGGTTCCTGTCTGCAGAGAGCACACTGAGGAAGCCCTAGGGGAAAGTTGTCAAAAGGAATGAACATTCTTCATTTCTCCCGGGACAACTCCTATTACTGCCATACTTTTTCAGGAAAGAATGAGACGCTTGATTTTATTTGTATTGAGGTGAAATTTACATAACATAAAATTAACCATTTTAATGTGAACAATTCAGTGGCGTTTAGCACATTCACAGCGTTGTGCAGCCATCACCTCTGTCTAGTTCTGAAACATTTTCGTCACCCCAAAGGAAAGCCTCGTATCCATTAAGCTACTTCCTCCATCCCCCCAGCCCCTAGCAACCCCCAGTCTGTCACTGTCTGTACAGATTTACCTACTCTGGATATTTCCTATAAACGGAACCAGACAATACGACTCCGAATTGTGAAACGTGATAGCTTTCCTGAATATCAGAAGTGAAAGATCAAAGAAGGGCAGACAGAACTATAAATATCAATGTCTACCTGTAGATGACTCAGTGGTAGCTATTTGCCCAGTTCCCATCAACCCACTGTTCTTCGTGAAGTGCCCCACGGGATGCTGCAGCCGTATTTGTACACCAGAGCCCTGGACCCTGGGCTCAGCCGATTGGACTAAGGGTAGGCACCTGATTCACAGCAGGCCACGGGACCTTCTCCAGCGGACATTTCAGTTCAGTATGTATGATTCTTTTGACCTGTGGTGCGGTAAATCCGGGAGCTCCAGCTAGCCCTTTCCAACCAGATACACACAGAAGAAAGAAACATTGTCTACAGCAAGAGAGTAACACAGGCACAGTCAGACAAGAAACAATCTGAATTGAGAGAGTAATCCAGAGAGTAGATGCTGGGTCTCTAGCAGGTTTCTGTTCCTCATTCCATTTCTTCCCTGGCCATGAGCCTGCGCTGGGGCTCCATCAGACGCATCAGAAACATTATAATAAACTCCCCCTTTTGTGGCTTAAATCTAGATCAACTAGGTAGCTATTAATTGCCTCCTAAGGAGTCTTACTTAAGACAATATCATATAGGAGAAAAAAATCAAGAGGCTGAGGAGAGTAGACAAGATAGGGAAAATATAAAATGCTTTGAGGGGCTTACGGAATGAAGAAATTGCACTCTATTTTTCTTTAAAATATGTTCAGGTCTTCGAAATAGATTTTAATTGTCCATTTATATTCGTTACAATAATATAACAATATGGAGATGAATTCCAACAAATCAAAAACTAATGACCATAATACTAACAGCATTCATGCTATTACTCTAGTAAGTATGTGTAACATTATCTTATAGATTTGTATATGTCTATGACAAGTTATAAGCAAATGAAGGTTTGAAAAAAGAACTGAATCTTTTTAAACACACTTGAGCTTGCTATTTTAATGAATCCATTATGCTGGGAACGCCTCTGTTCCAAACAAAACTTGGTCCAATTTTAACATTTTTAAAAATGTTCTTGAAGCTGAAATGCATAATCCTAAAGTTGGAAGTTGAGTATGTCTCCCTGCGTGCCATTGCCCCCTAGTGGCTGATAACAAGAACCTGAATTTGAGTTAGGGCCTGTCCCCTCCCACCCCTCTCTGAACAGGCAACTCGACATCTCTCCCTAGAGAATCTTGCTCACAAAGGCCCGACTCCTCTCCCAGTGTCCCGCTGTTCCCGGCTGAGCGCTCTACACGGAAGAGAGCATGACAAGGAAGGCTGGGGACTCACTCAGAAACAACGCCCCTGGAAGATCTTATTTGGCTGTCGTGCCACGGAGTGTCTTGGAAAGAGAAAAGGCGAATTGAAATGCTTTCCACACCCCTCGCAAAAGGCAGGGCAAAGTGAAACTAAGGAGACACTGGCTAAGGGTGCGGCCAACTCTTGACCCAAAGCAAAGAGGCCTGACAGGTGCCAAAATGCTTGGAGTCCACCCTTACGAGGAGATACCTTTCGGGAGGCCCTCAGTGTGTCTGGGTCTGGGTTTCATCTGAAATATCGTGCCCTGCCAAATTTGCCCCAAACTGCCACGCACGGCACAAATAGGTTCTTACCTTTGGCGTGCCCAGAGCTCTTTCAACTTTCCATTTGACCTCTTATCTACTGTATGAATTCTGTTTCCTCCTCTAGGCTCGGAGCTTCTAAAGGGAAAATACTGCGTCTCCATCCCTATGACCACTTCGTGGGACAGTCTTAGCACATTATAAAAGCTGTTTGAAATCTTTTGGCAGTTCCTTGTCCTTTTGCCCTCGGAAAGAGTGTACCTAGCCGTTGAGACAGTGTCCAACAGAGTGCAAAAGGGGCTGTCGTCAGAGTAACGGGCCTCTACGAACTGGATCTGGGATCCTGAATAACTCACTTCACATCTTTGGATCATAGTTTCTCACCAGTTAAGTGAACAAGTTGGGTGACACATTCTCCAAGATTCCTTTCAGTTCTGTGACTAACTGAATATATTCTCCTCTAATTCAATATTATCTGAGTCTGCATTGCCCATCTTCCTTTTCCTCTCTCTCACTTTCAGTGTTTCATTCCTTAAGATCACCCTCTTGACACTAGAATGAACCCATGTGGTACTGGATTAGAATCAGACATCACCGTGAACTCATGTTTAGCTGTGTATATACAAATGGATAGATCCTGAAATAATTACCAGTCAGTGTGGGCTGGTATGGACATATATTTCCTAGTGCTGTCCACTGACAGGGCCTAGAAGCAATGACACTCCAGTAGCAACAAGCACACCCAGTGCACACATCTTGGTTTCTAATACCATTCTCTCATAAAAGGAATCAGGATTCCCTGAGAAATGGCTGATTCTAGGGCCAAAGCAGGGAAATGCAAGATGAGCCCGGAGCATCTTGTAGTGCCAGAAACTAAAGGGAGTGCTCAAAAAGCAAACCAGTGCAGGTCTGCCAAAGGGACATAGGAACCAACAGAAAGAGCTCCCAATGGCCAAAGCTGGAACAATCGAGCAAAAAAATAAGAACCATGGTAGAGGTTAAAACCAAAAGTACAAAATAAATATCCATGAGTCTGTATCGATATAAATAAATGACTGAATAAAAAAATAAATGGGAGGGGAATAGACAAGTCTCCTGTGCAGAAAACTTCCAAATGATTTCTGTCAAAACTCTGCCCTCAAGGCTGTAGGGCTCAGATCTCCACCTCTTGAGCGTGGGCTGCGCTGAGTGATTATTTCCAAAGAGTGCAGCACAGACAAGGGGAGAGAAACAAAGAGCAGCTGTGCCATGGAGAAACATGATGAACATGACTCTGCCAGGCGGTGACGGTCAGCGTCAACAGGGACAAGTCCTGTCCATACCACGTACCCCTGATGGGATGTGCCACCAGAAAGGCATTTCACCTCTGTGGGGTTCTTTCCAAAAAGCAAGAACCCTAGTCTAACCGTGAGAAAAACATCAGACAACCCCAAATTGAGGAATATTCTACAAATACGTGACCAGTACTCCTCCAAACTGTCCCGGCATCAAAACAAGGAAAGTCCCAGAAGTTGTCACAGCCAAGAGGAGCCCAAGGCGACATGATGACCAAAAGTGATGTGGTCTTGGATGGGATCCTGAAACAGAAAAGGGACACTGAAAGGATTTAGTGAAATCTGAATAAAGTGTGGAGCCTAGTTACAGTAAGGTAACAACTTTGGGTCCTTAGTTTTGATAAATGTACATCGGATGCTCACAACATGGGAAAGGAAATGAAGGGCATGTGGGAACCTTCTGTGCCACCTTTGCAACTTTTCTGTAAATCCAAAACTATTCTAAAATAAAAAGCTAATTTAAAATAAATAAAATCAGGGGCTGGTCCCATGGCCAAGTGGTTAAGTTCGTGTGCTCCGCTTCAGCGGCCCAGGATTTTGCTGGTTCGGATCCTGGGTGTGGACATGGCACCGCTCATCAAGCCATGTTGAGGTGGTTTCCCACATAACACAATCAGAAGGACCTACAACTAGAATATACAACTGTGTACTGAGGGGCTTTGGGGAGAAGAAGAAGAAGAAAAGAAAGAAGAGTGGCAACAGTTGTTAGCTCAGGTGCCAATCTTTAAAAAAAATTATTCTTAAAAATAAATAAATAAATAAATAGAGTCACTTTCATAACCAACCAAGGATTCACCACATAAAAATCCAAGGATTATGACACCTTTTAGGCTATTTTTGCATATTGGTTTGCAGTTTACAAACCAATTACCAGAGGAATTCTTAGTACAGATTAACAGATAAAAAATAATACCTAATATTTTTGCACTGTTATTATGTGCCAGGCATGCACTAAGCATTAATTCCTTTAATTTGCACTAAAACCCTATGAAGTAGTCACTTTTTTATCCCCATTTGCACACTTACGTTCACTGAAGCATAATTATTCACAGCAGCCTCGAGGTGAAAACAATTCAAATGCCCATCGCTGGATGAATGGATAAAGAACATGTGGTGTGGGGCTGCCCCGAGGCACAGTGGTTAAGTTTGCACATTCCCTTCGGCAGCCCAGGGTTCACCGGTTCAGATCCCTGGTGCGGACCTACACACAGTTCAGGTCATGCTGAGCCAGGCATCCCACATATAAAGCAGAGGAAGATGGGCACGGATGTTAGCTCAGGGCCAGGCTGCCTCAGGAAAAAAACAAGAAAATGTGGTATATATGCATTATTCGGCCTCAAAAAGGAGGGAAACCCTCTCATAAGCTTCAATATGCATGAACCTTGAGGATGTTACGCTCAGTGAAATAAGGCAACCACAAAAAGACAAACACTGCATAATTCCACTTCCATGAGGGGTCTGGAGTAGTCAAACACACAGACACAGAAAGTAGAAAGGGGCTAGGGGGAGAGGAGAAATGAGGAGCTGTGGTTTAGTGAGTATAGAGATTCGGTCAAGCAAGGTAAAGAAGTCCCAGAGCTCTGTCGTACAGCAATTGACATATGGTTAACAACAACAGTTAAAAACTGTTAAGAAGGTAAATCCATGTTACGTGTTTTTCACCATTAAAAAAAGATCCCAGGAGAACTGCCTCCTATGTTAAAAATGTAATTACCATTCATTTCAATGAAAAAAATAAATACCCATCCATGCTTAAAAAAAGAAAGACACCAACTGCCACCAAAATGGATAACACGTCAATAGTTCACGTCAGTTATCATACAACGTAACTGGACGGTTGCCCTTTCATCTGTAACGAGGCTGCCTACCGGCCTTCGAAGCTCTTTCCCGGCTGTTACATGCTACGCACTAAAGACCATGTCCCCCTAATACGTGTGCACGTGTTAATGCAATGGAACCCTCGACGCAAGATAGAAACAAACAAAAGAGTGAAGACACAGAAATTGATGACAGCACTGCGAGCAACAGCTCAATTGATTATCACCACTGCACCCTAGCCGGCCGGAGTTCCTGTAAGACTCCTCAGGCACTTTGGGGGCATTTGCTATTGAGAGACGCCCAGGAAGTCTTCAGCAGCCCCATAATGGGGACAAAATGCCTCATAAGCCAAGGTAGATGTCGTGGATGGACCTCTCCATAGAGTCAAATTCGGGGAGCCCACAGGGACAAGGCAGGAGGGTGAAAGAGGCACATTTACTAATGCACAGCTCCCGTGGGTGAAGGCCCCTGACGCCGGCTGGAGGGGGTACACCTGAGGCCTGCTAAGGACTCTGGATTCCACAGCGCTCCATCCCGTGACCTTCCGTGCTGCTCCACCCGCTCCGATCTGCTGTCCTCCTCTATGCCCAGGCCCCTCTCTCCTATCCTTTTCTCTTGTTACCCGGGACATTTTTGTACCCTGTGAAGAAGATGTCACCAAAAATCTAATAAATAATGCACATATTCACACAGAGAGACTTTGAAGACAAGGCCAACTCTTTGCAGGTCTATGTTTCTATTTAGAATGTTTTCAAGGCAATATTCCTAATTTCGTTATAGAAGAAAGGACACGCTTGGCTGGGATGACCACTCAGGGAATCATCAAATATGAAGTAGTCTTGGAAAAGAAAGGCTTGTGTTTAAGACTGTTGGGTTGGGTGACGTTGGGGCCAGGGTCTGCAGGGAGTCAGTGAAATAGTCTGGAACACAGTCCTTCCTCAGTGTCTTCGGGGGATTGGTTCCAGGACCACCACGGGTACTAAAATCTGTGGACGCTCAAGTCTCTTATATAAAATGGTGCAGTATTTGCTTATAACCTACGCACGCCCTCCCATATACGTTAAATCATCTCTAAATTATTATAACACCTGGTACAACGTAAATGCTATGTAAGTAGTTGTTATACTGTATTGTTTAGGAAATAATGACAAGGAAAAAAGTCCATACATGTTCAGTACAGACGCAACCATCGTAGGCCTTTGGTCCATGGTTGCTTGAATCCGTGAATGCAGAACGCACAGATACAGATGGCAGCTATACTTGTCTAGGAATTAAGTTTTTCAAGACATTTATATAACCAAAGCAATAGAAACCTGCCCCTGATTACTTTACAAAAACGGTAATAGAGATCTAAAAATAAAATGACCACCCATCCTAGTTGGCCAGGGACAATCCCTGTTTATGCCTATTGTCTTGACAATTATTAATAGTGCCCCGTGCTTCTCCCAAGTGACCCAGTTTGCTAATAAACTATATGATCAATCTACCTGAAAAATGTCCCCAGAGCTGTTTGGAGAACACCCAGTTGTCTGAAGAACACCACAGGCATTTTTGTTCATGGTTTGGGTTTGTTTCAGCGTTACAGCCCTTGGACCTGCAGGTTCGGTCCCCGCCCTGGCTCTCTCTCTCCGGGTCCCCCTGCCTACTGCGCCCCCAACTCCCTCAGTCACGCTTGTTCAGACCTAGATCACTTGTCACACCCTGTGAAACAAAACCCTTCCCTGTGGCCTCTAAATACACTCAAATCCCACCCCCCATCCTAGAACCCATGTCCTCCCCTGTCTATCATCTAGTCTTTTTCAAATTTGTCTTATCCAGAGCTCTCCAAAGGGCAGCCTTCACTCGCAGGCCCCAGACCTCAGCTCCTGCTGAAAGCTGCTCTGTCTGACTGCTCCGTGGGCACCGAGACCGCTGGTGTCTTGAGTGGGGAAGGCTTGGGAAGGGACCCGCCCTTCTTGCCGTCCACTCTCCCAGGTGATCACATCTCCTCAGGCTTCCACACGCCAGGGATTCTCTGAGGACTCTTGAATCGCTGTCTGCGGCCACGCCTTCTGGAGCGCCTGCTGGAACGTCTGCCAGAGGCACTGCAGGATGCGTTCTTCTTCTCCTCGCCACCTGCTGCTCTTGCTCTGTTCCGCATCTCAGTTAATGGTCCCAAGCTGTCATCCAAGTCACGCTCCAGGTGGGGACCCGAGACCACCACCCTCCCTCACCCTCCACATCTACAAAATGCAGTCGGTTTGCCTCCTGCACGCTTCTCTTGTCTGTCACCTCTCCATTATTAATACCTCTGCCCTAGGTTGCCTGCCCCCTGTAACTCTTACGTCTTCCCTGGGACAGCCTCCTGGGGACGATCTTCCTGCCTCCAGCCTTGTCCACTTCACATCCACACTCCACAAAGTAGGAGGTGGGCCATCTGCAAGGTAAACCCGACTCTCTGGCTCACTGTTCAGACCTTCGCCTGCAGGAGAAAGTCCTGGTTCCTGAGTGGAACTCAAGACCTCTCTTGCTTCCCACTTGCCGTTGTGTCCTGCCTCACACATCACACCCAGCGACCCTGGCCGCTGGCGGCCTCCGCCAGCTGTCTCTCCACCGTCTCCTCTGCCTGGGAGCTTCGTCGTGCACCCCGTGCCTGATCCTACATATTAGATCCCGTCCAGAAGGGCTTTCTCATCTCTCCCCTACCTTAGTCCCTGGGCCCAGGCCGTCAGGGACCCCTCCTCCCTCGTCCAGAATACCCTGGCCGTATCTCCATTACGACAACTCACTTTTTCATTTACTCACCAACAACTCTTTCATGAACACTACCTGTGCAAGGCATAAGGGCTGGCGGAAGCCAAGAGGAGAGAGGGGTGTGAAGGCCCAGCGAGGCATGGGCTCCATGTGTCCCTGGACGTACCCACAGGGAGGCCTTCTCTCTTCGGTGCCGGTCTGCTTCTCTGGTCTGTGAGCACAAAAGACAAAATGTTCTCTCAGTTGTCACTTTACCGCCAGGCTTGGCACAGGACCTGGCTGTGACGTTTGATGGGTGAATAGAATGAGAACTCGGCCCTCCTGACATCGAGTTTGCTGTCCTGACACTTTAGAACCAGGAAGGACCTTACAGACGTGGCCCAGTCCTTCCTCTCTTAACAGGTGAGAAACCCAAACCCAGCAAGGTGAGCAGAGGGAACAGTCAAGTGTCAAAACCGGCACTTCTGCGCCAAGGTTCAGTACGTTTTTTTCTAAACCATGCTGCCCCTAAGTTGAGTTGAATAAAATGTGCTTCATGTACCTCAGTAAGATTTTACTTACTAACATTTTCAATCACAGTAACTTATTGACCATTCTTGTTCCTTCCTTCCTTTCTACCTTTCTCTTTCTCTTTCATCTTTATAATCACTTTGACCCAAAAAGGACTGTAGATTGAGATGCCTACCATGAGGGATGCAACAGGAATGAAGCAGGTGCCCTGCCCTCAGTGGGGACAGGAGACACAAGAAGGTTCCAGCCAGTTTGAATGCAGCAGCGGAAGCAGGGGCCTGTATAAATGCCATCGCTGATGTCCCCTTGGTTTGGATGGATCATGAGAAGCTTCTCAGAGGTGGAGGTGTTTAAGCCTCGTCTCACAAAAGTAAACTGGAGTTTTCCGTGTATCTATGGCCCCAGGAAGGAGGGTGTTCCTAGCAGAGGTTCCACAGGTATAAGGGGACAGAAGCAGTAAACTTTAGTCCTTACATTGATGTTTGGTAAGCTCTTTAGACTTTAAAAAATATGTAATTTTTCTAACTTAGTTCATCAGTTATTACACCACATCTCACATTCTGCTAACTGCTTATGCTTTTACTGATCCCGTTCCAAAAAAGAGTGATTTGGCTCCTCCAGCATTGAATCCACCCCACTTTACAAAGGGGCTAGAAGGTTTTAAGTACTCAGTGCATGCCATGGTGACCGGCACTCCGCCACATTCCACAACCTGCATTGATTACCACGTCCAGGCGCTGGCTAGGTGCTAATGCAGAATCCAAGATGAAGATGAGAGCACAGACGATGCAAGGGGGCTGGCCTGGTGAAGACAGGAGATGTCATCACTCACTTACTAAAAACGCCCTAAGAAGACTAAGTGCAGCTGTTATTGTGTTGGTTTAATCACTGTAGATTCCCGGAAGGCAGGAACCACGTCTGACAGTGCCTGGAAGTCATTCTTGACTCTTCTTCTCATGCACCTCCCAGACTCATCACCAGTCCTGTCCATTTTACCCCATAAGTATTTGGCAAATCCGTTCATTTCTCTCCATCTTTATCACCACCTCCATGTTGCAAGCCGCCATCCTCTCTCTTCTGGATTGCTGCAGTTGGTCTCTTTGCACCGTTTCTAATCCTTCTACAATCCTCTCTAATCTATTATCCACAGGTCAGCCAGAGTGATCTTTGCAAAACACAAGCCTAATCATGTTCAGTTCTCACACACGCTCACATCACTCAGTGCCTTCCAGCTGTTCTTGGTATAAAGACGTGGTCTGTCTCATAGCACCTTCAGTGGGAGCAGAGACCTGGCTCAAGCCTTTTAGAACTCTGTCTTTGTTCTCAGCAGCATGAGGACCTCACAGGTCATTCAATGACTCAAACGCTTAGTCTGCCACAAATTAATACTTCACATATCATTCATTTAGCATCTAGAGACCTTTCCACATCAGCAAATAGAGAGCGATTTCTTTTTCCTTAACGATTGCACAGTATTTCATTGTGCTGATGTTTCATGATTTATTTAATCAGTCCCAATCCCACTTAAGATGTTTCCAATGCTATAGGTACACATTCTTGTACACATATCTTAGATTACTATTCTTCTTACTCAAAATTATTTTAGCTCGTTCTACAGCATTCTTCTATTCCTACGTCCTCCATATGAACTTTTGAATCAGCTTTTGAAACTCTCTGACAAGTTCTATTGGAATTTTGCTCAGAATTGCAATAAATGTATAGGTTATATGTAAAGAAAGAACAATGAAAATATGGAATATGATTCTCCACAGCCTGGCACAAGTGATTCTATGTGAGTAATGATTTTGTACCAGAAGCCAAAAAAGAAATATAGTGCTATTGAATTGGGAGCCCATTAGATTATTTGGTTATTAGAAAGATGTCTACTGAGCGGCCCTTATGTGATGGGCACCGTACCACATGCTGGGATACGGATGATGTGTCTGCATTCCAGTGTGTGGACACAGCAACAAACGTATAACCATGCAGCACACATGTACGCAAAGAGACGAGATGGTGAGAGTGCTTGGTAAAGAAAGAAACAGCCAGGGGAGATGGGAACTGGGCACTGCTTCTGCTTGGGTGATCAGGAAAATCATTCTAGGAAGAAACATTTAAAGTGAGCTCTGAATAACAGGAAGAATCCAGTTCTGCCAACACAAGGGAGAACACTCCAGGCAGAGGGAACAGTTGGTGCAAAAACTACAGGGTAGGCACCAGATCGGCATGCTGAGGACCAGGAGACGCGTGCGGTTGCTAAGGGGAAGCGTGGCCGCAAAGAGAGAGAGCCAGGCTAAGTGAAGTAAGTCAGACAGACAGACACAGGATGATCTTACTTACATGTGGACTCTAAAACAAACAAACCAAAAATGAAGCTCATAGATACTGTGAAAATTAATAAGGGAAACCTCATTTAAAAATGGAGTCAGGAGGCCAGAAGGAAGAGGTCCTGGGTAGTGCCACTCAGGCCAATTACAGGAAAGATAGTCAATTACAGACCAAACAGAAGTCTCAACAGGAAAGAATCGTCAATTGCAGAAAGAATACACATTGCATCCCAAACAGAAATCACTACCTCGGAACTCAGTCTATGAGAATCCAGCACCACCATAAACTCTTGCTTTTCTCCAATGGACTTTCATTCAAAACAACCCCTCCGAATTTCCTCCTTTTTCTCTATAAAATAACATTCCTCTGCCTTATTTCTTGGATTTGCCTACAGTCCGCCATAGCACGCACATCCCAAACTGCAATTCTTCAGCTATTCTTGAATAAACTCGTTTTGCTGGTAAAATAACTGGCTGTTTTATTGTTAAGGTCGACAAGGCAGAGAACTGGTTGGAGGTTGCCAGAGGCGGGGGTGGGGGTGAGTGAAATGGGTGAAGGTGTTCGAAAGGTACACACTTCCAGTTATAAAGTAACTAAGTCCTGGGGATGTCACGTACAGCATGGTGATGATAGTTAACAATACTGAAATGTATATTTGAATGTACCTTAAAAGTCCTTATCACAAGAAAAAAAATTCTGTGAGGTGATGGATGTTAACTAAACTTATTGTGGGGATCATTTCGCAGCATCTATATATCAAATCATTATGTTGTACACCTTAAACTTATACAGTGTTACATGTCAATTATCTCTCAATAAAACTGGAAAAAAGAAAGAAGCGTCTGCAGACACTGAGATTCTTCAGCAGGGCCAGAGATTCTAGCAAATAGGGCCCTTTACGTCTAACTCACCGGGAAGGCCCCCAAGCTGCCCTGTGAATACGCAGATGCTTCACAACAGCACAAATCACCTCCCCCCAAGGGTCACGGTTCACAGGGCCTTTCTCCTCCGTTCACTTTTGCAAAGTTCAGGTGGAACAAAAAGCCATACAAGCAACCCCCTTGAGGACTGTGTGGAGGAGGATTAAGAAATAAGGTCTCAACTAGAGGAGCAGGGGGTCCTGGTCACACCTGGCTCCCAGAAATTCAGTAACTGGCTCCAGCCTGAGCCAGGCCTATTATAAAATGGAGTTTTCCTATCTCACTGCACAGCTAACTCGCATTTGTCCTTCCAAACCCGGCTCAGGCATCACCTCCTTAGAAGGTGTGTGTTATCGCTCCCATTCTCCATCCCTCCCCAGGCTAAAGCTATGCACCCACCCCCTTTGCCGCGTTACTTTGCACTACCTCCCACTACACTGGGCAGAGGACACTTCTCCACTCCAGGGATGTGGGGCTTGGCCGTGTTGACTTGTTCTGGCCAATGATGTGTCGGCAGAGGTGGTACAGTGACAGTGCCAAGCCAAGGCCCTAGAGGCATTGCACGCTTCCACTTGTCCTCTTGGACTTCGCCATCTGCCATGAGAACATGTCCTGGGGTAGCCACTGATCCAACGTGGATGAGAAACCCATGGGGCAGACCTGAACCCCTCCCTCCTGCCGACTTGCACACCCTGAGTGGAAAAAACAAATATTTGTTAGTGCAAGCCACCAAGTTTGGGATGGTTTGTTATGCAACATTATTGCTTCTTTGAACTCTTCTAGCCCTCACACCTGGCCACACGCATGATTACTCCCTCTTCTGAACCACTTTCTGACCTCCCACACATGTACGAGTGCACACACTTATCCACTGTGTGTGGCAGTTGTATGCAAATTCGTTTGCTCTACCAACCAAGCACTTCAATTCTCAGCGGGAGCACAATGCTTCTTAATAAAATTTTATTAAACTAAAATGAATCCAAAAAACCTCCTTGAATTTTGCATCACATTGCATCATTCGTTTGTTCCATGTCATATGTTTCTGATTCCTAATAAATATACCAGCCCTTTATGAGTTGGCTGTCTTACTGCAAAGGGGCCCGCCTTTCATTTCTAGGTGTTTTGGCCTTTATTAGGAGCACATCCCAATCGAGCTTGAACTGGCATCATTCCTAATTAGCATTAAATATCAGAATATTTCAATTTACTCCATAATTCCACTTTCTTCACAACCCACACATCGTGGAACTATTTTTCATACAAGAAAGCTGGATTTGGACTGCCTATATTGTGCGTTTGTTGAGAACATGGCTTGCCCTTTGTCAAATACAATCTGTTCTTTACCAGGCTTTTCAATTCTAAATATCCGGCTCAGTACCATTAATCCTTTCTCCTTTTCCAAATTACGATCCTTCCAACATCCCAGACCTAAGACATTCTCATTCTCTTCTCTTCTATCCTCTAGAGGAGGGAACAAATCTTTTTCCTCTACCCTTCTTAGGTTCGTTGGCTGGGGCCCTGTAAATTAGACTGACAAAAGATAAACAAGAGAAAACCAAACAGAAGTTTATTAACACATATGGCACACATATACGTGGGAGCTCAGTGATGAGTAGCTCAAAGGGCTGGTTAGAACTTGGGGTAGCATACCGCATCTTAACAAAAGAACGATAAATTTGTAGAGAAGTAACAAGACCCAGGGAAGGGACTTTGAGCTTGTAGGGGCGGCAAACCATGGGAAGGCAAATGTGTGAGGAAAATTGTGGGAGATAAGGGCTAGTCAGTAAGGCTTATTATGTGGGTTCTTTTGGTGCTGTCTCTGAGCTGATAAGTGTCTAGAGTTATCTCTGCTGATTATTAAGAATCATCCTGCCCTTCCTGGTAGAGAGGGGAGAGCAGAGGTTTTCTTGTGTATGCTTTTTCTCCATGGCTTTCAGGACAAAGTAATCCCTATGCCAGAGTGGCATATTCTGGACCCCATCACCTCCGTCTTTCTCCCTTCCCTTCTCCTAGAAGCAGAAAATCAAGTCCTTTTCTGGCCTCAGTTCCCATGCCCTCAACCTGCATCCTTTCCCTTAGGATCACTGCCCTTTCTTGTCTCTCGCCCCACCCACACCTCCTGCAGTGGCCTCTGCCAGTGGACCCCAGGCTTCCTGGTGACTCCAGGAAAGGCCAACCCTGGGGCTGCTGCTGCTTCTGAAGGCTGATTATTTGGGGCAGAGGAGGAGATGTGAAAAAGGAGAGAGAGCCTGTGAAAGGCAATATACAACTGTGGAAAATGTCAAAAAGGAGAGCGATACAGCACTATGAGAGCCAGCCAGGAAGATGGGGTGGCTCTGCCCTGAGCAAGCCATGTTTAAGCCGAGAGATGAAGGATAAGTAGCAGTTTCCCAGGCGGAGGAAGATGGGCACAGCATCCCACCCAGCAGGAGCAGCTCTTGCCAAGGTCCTGCAGGCACGCACCAGCAAAACCGAACAGAGACGTGACATCACGGCTGGATTCCAGGGGAAAAAGGTTAAAATTCACATTTTAAAAAATGTGTATTAGAAAAATATTTAAATAACATTAAACTTATACCATTATATTGAGGTTATAGGAAATAACCTCAATGCAAATGTATATACTTACAATATTTAGAAGTATTCAATTTAGAGAAAATAGTGCAATGTGATTTATAAGAAATATATAAATTTGGTCACTCAGATGGCTGAAATATATTTCTCAGATATATTTGGTCTTCATCCACAGTTCCTGGGTCACAGCTCTCAAAGCCCTTGGAATTTCCTGAGTGATAAGAGCAATGGGAGCATCTTTTGTTATACTATTTGGTCTCGTCTTCAGTTCCCACAAGCTCTTCAGGGCCATAAAGGTGAAATGGGAGTCTTGTTTCCATTAATGAAGGTGACTTTTGGACCCAACCAAGGGTGGGGCTGGTTGCCAGGAGAACCAGCCAAGTAATCCGAGGACTGGAACTTTCCAGTCAGTCCCACCCTGATTCCTGGGGAGGGAGCAGGGCTGGAGGCTGAATCAACTGCCATCGGCTAATGACTTAGTCAATCTTGACCACATAATGAAGCCTCCATAAAACCCAAAAGGACAGCTCGCAGCTCCTTCTCAGAGAGCTTCCATGCTGGGGCCCCTGAACAACTCCACGTGCCACCGTGCTGGGCCCCAGCTCCCGAGGACGGGGGCTCCTTTGAGGGGATCTCGCCCTAGTATCGTTTCATCTGGCTCTTGATCCATATCCTTTGTAATAATCAGTAATCTAGCGAATAAACGGGTTTTTGAGGTCTGTGAGCCATCCTAGCAAATTATCCAACCCGAGGGGGCGTGGGAGCCTCCCGTCCGCACCCGGTTGCGGAAGCGCAGGCAACAACCTGAGGTCTCTCGGGCCGGGCCTCGGAAGTGAAGGGCAGTCTCCGGGCCTGAGCCCTCACCTGCCGAATCCGACGCCCCGGGGTGGGCAGCGTCAGACTCGGGTTGAATTCTCGGACCCCCTGCTGGCTGGTGGGGGGAAGCCTCTATAGACACGGTGGAATCGGGTTCAGGAACCCTGTGCAATTAGTGCGGATGGTTAAAGAAAACATTTGTTTCCCTACTCACACTTCTGACCCAAAATGTGTGGGATTTTCACACCAAGTAATTCTCCAGTTCTCTGCAGACACCAGCTGGGGGTCTTATCATTTACTTCAGTTCTGACACTAACTACCCGTTAGTGCGGACCCCACAGATGAAGGCTCCACCCCTCAAAACGGCCCCCACTTCATGGACAATCGCATATCCAGCCGCCCACACCTGTGACCAACTATAAATTGAGGGTTCCCGTGACCCCCTCCCTGGGTTTGATAATTTGCTAAAATGGCTCACAGACCTCAGGGAAACACTTTACTTATTATCATTGGTTTATTAGAAAGGATACAACTTAGGAAGAGCCAAATGGAAGAGATGCAGAGGGCGAGGTCCGGGAAAGGGGAGGGAGCTCCCGCGCTCTGCAGGTGCCGCCCTCCCAGCGCGTCAGTGGACTCCCCAGACCCTGCTGTTCAGGGTGTTATAGGGAGGTTCCAATAGGTGCACCTGACTGATTAAATCATCGGCCATTGGCGATTAGCTCAATCTCCACCCCTCCCCTCCCCAGAGGTGGGGGGATGAGACTGGAAGGTCCAATCTTTTAATCACATGGTTGGATCTGGCAACCAGCCCCAACCCAAAGCTCTCTAGGTGGCCCGTCCCCAACCAACAGTCACTTCATTAGCAGAAAGACACTCATCATTTCCGAGATTCCTAGTGTCCGGAACCAGGGACTAAGACCGAATATTATAACCAAAGGTGCTCCTATCATCCCTGTAACTCAGGCAATGGAAAGGGTTTTAGGAGCTCTGTCAGGCACCTGGGGCGGAGATCATGTATGTATCTCTTACTGTGTCACAGATGGTGTGAATACACAGTAGAAAGCAGGCTCGTGACTGTACACAAATCACCGAAGTTCAGGAAATGTAATTCTACTCTGATCATTAGATATAATTTACCATAGCGTTTTTAAAATAAACTTTTATCTTGGAATAATTTTAGATTTATAGGAGAATTGCAAAGACAGTGCAGAGGGTTCTTGTATACACCCCATCCAGTTTCATTTCCCCTAACACCGTCTTACATTACGCTGGTACATTTGTCAAAACTAAGCAACTAAGCTGGTAGGTGACTACTGAATACCCACTGCCCTTGCTTCACATTTCCCCGGTGTTCCCATTGGTGTTCCACCACCTCAGCCAGGGCACCATGGTGCATCTCGTCATCCATCGTGTCTCAGTCTCCTGCGGGCTGTGACAGGTTCTCAGTCCTTCCTTGTTTTTCGTGACTTTGCCCATCTTGAGGAGTACTGTGAGATACTCTGTAAAATGTTCCCCAATCTGGGTTTGTCTGATGTTTTCTCTTTATTGGGCTGATGTTATGGGTTTTCAGAAAGAAATCAGGTTTTAAACACATTATTCTTCAGTAATAAGAGAATGGTGAAAAGTTCTAACACCATAGTAACAAATGGATGTCTTTATGGCCTTTGAATTAAAAGGGATCAGAAAATGACATCCCCCAATTTTTTATTCCACTTTGGCATAAAGACTATTTTAAGCTGAAGGGAACTGAGAAACAGCAAATGCAGGAAAACTCCCTTCTGCCTAAAAGTAGGGCATAAAGTTTCCCTTTGTGACAGTGTCCTTCCTCTCCTTTTTGTACTAGGAAGAGGACATGACGACTCATCACTGGAGAAAGCACCGACTTGAGTCTGCATGAGAAACCTTACCTCCTATCTTCCATCAGTCTTCCCCATATACTTACCTCCCAGAATTTACCGCTCCTAGTGATGAGGATTTTTAGGCTGCTTAATTTTAAAACGGTTTAGGATGAGGACTTTTAGGCTGGTTACTTTTAAAACTACAGATGAGAAGCAGGCTCCAAGGAGTGGAATTTGCTTCCTTGTCCCTTTGTTGGGAAAGATTTACATTTCTAAGGGAAACCTCTGTCTGTAAAGATGCCTCCCTCTCTGTGCCAGGAAGAAGGGGGATGGCCTTATCTCTAGAAACTCTTAATGCCAGAGGCAAGAACTTAAGTTGGTTGCTGTCTGGCAACCTCATGTAACTGACTTAGGGTGGTGGCTTCTAACCTTTCTAACCTTTACTTAATCCGATTTGATTCTTGTCTAAAAGTCATGGGATCACCCAACGACCAGACCCCACCTGCACTGATACCATTTTAACTTTTTTCATGTTCTTTCCTTTGTCTTCGTAAAGAGATGGCTCACATACCTATGCCTTAAATTTAGCCCTAACCCTCAACTCGGGGCAGCAGCAGGAGCTCTGACTGCCTGTGGGTCCTGTCCCCACGCACCAGCTCTGCCTGCCCATGGGTCCTGTCCCCATGCCAGTGTGGGCAGCAGGGGCAGCAGCAGGAGCTCTGACTGCCCGTGGGTCCTGTCCCCACGCACCAGCTCTGCCTGCCCATGGGTCCTGTCCCCATGCCAGTGTGGGCAGCAGGGGCAGCAGCAGGAGCTCTCACTGCCCGTGGGTCCTGTCCCCATGCCAGCGGGCGCAGCAGAAGCGGCAGCAGAAGCTCTGACTGCCCATGGGTCCTGTCCCCATGCTATTCTATACTATTCTCTAAATAAAAGAGCACTGATGAGGATTTTTAGGCTGCTTAATTTTAAAACAGTTTATGATGAGGATTTTTAGGCTGGTTACTTTTAAAACTACAGATAAGAAGCAGGCTCCAAGGAGTGGAATTTGTTTGCCCTTTGATCAGAGACAATTGCATTTGTGAAGGAAATCTCCATGCCTCCCTCTCTGGAATTTGTTTGCTCCTTTGTTGGGAAACATTTACATTTCTAAGGGAAACCTCTATCTGTGAAGATGCCTCCCTCTCTGAGCCAGGAGGAAGGGGGGATGGCCTTATCTCTGGAAACTCTTAATGGGGAAGGCAAGAACTTAAGTTGTTTACTGTCTGGCAACCTCATGTAACTGACCCTCCCCCCCGACAAATCCTCCTTTGTCTTTAGCCGAGGATAAAATTCAAGCGGTGACTTCTGCCATTTACTCAATCCGGTTTGATTCTTATCTACCATTTTAGCTTTTTACATATTCTTTGTCTTGTAAAGAGATGACTCACATACCCATGCCTTAAATTTAGCCCTAACCCTCAACTCGGGGCAGCAGCAGGAGCTCTGACTGCCCGTGGGTCCTGTCCCCACGCACCAGCTCTGCCTGCCCATGGGTCCTGTCCCCATGCCAGCAGGGGCAGCAGAAGCGGCGGCAGCAGAAGCTCTGACTGCCCATGGGTCCTGTCCCCATGCTATTCCACACTATTTTCTAAATAAAAGAGCACTACTGCCAGATCTTGAGAGTCTAAGAAATCTTTCTTTCGACTCCTCGGCTCACCGATCCCGCATCAGCACTACTGCCAGATCTTGAGAGTCCAAGAAATCTTTCTTTCGACTCCTCGGCTCACCGACCCTGCATCACTAGAAGCCAAAACTCCCTTTCCTTTGTCTCGTCACTTCTCCACAATTTATTGCCCTTTGTTAAAATGATATAAAAGCTCCCAGGATTAACCACTTTTAGGGGTTTTCACTTATTTTCTGTGACAGTCCCCATGTGTATACAAAGTAAATCTTTTCTCCTGTTAACCTATCTTTTGTCAGTTTAATTTGCGGCCCCCAATCACAAAACCTACGAGGGGAGAGGAAAAGATTTTTTCCTCCCCTACAGAATCCAATGCACCTTTAAGGAAAATCTTTCAAATCTTGCTACTGAATCAATTACTATGATAAATAAAAATGGCAAGTAATAGGATATATTGGAATATATGAGGAAGCCATTTGGTGTAAACCTAATTCGGCCTGACCTTGTCTTTCCAAAAGGGCCTGACCGAGGCCGTTGAGCATGCATTGTATATCTGCTTTAGAGATTCCCTATGGCAAGAGCAAAAGGCCCTTGAGATAAAGGTGCAACTTCCCTCCCCCTCCTAACGTTGGCATCTCCTTAAGGATTAAGCATCTTTCCTTAGGCTAGAAACTGATTGCTGGGCTCACCTGTGACCTCCCAGCTTGAAACAATAGACTTGCCTCCTGCTACGCCCACCAAGATAGCAGACCCACTACCTGCTGTGTCCATCAAGTGCTGTGCAGACAGGGCAATCGTGTGACTATTGTGGGAGGGACATTTCAATCATATGTGAAACACCCTGTTTGAGGGTATATAACCACCCTTATACCCCCACTTCTTTGGAGTGCTCTGTTCCTTTGTGGAAAGATTCTCCCAGGTTATAATCCTAAAATTTAAGCTCAGAATAAACTCACCCAAATTTTCATTTATAGATTGGTTATGGATTATTTTCGTCGACAACTACAACTGATACAATTTGGTAACTGTCATTAATTTTCACACTGTTGTTTTGTAATTTTCTAAACAATAATTCACAAGCACTTAAAACAACTAAATCATATAAGAGATCATAAAATGTGTGAAAAAAAGTAAAACTTACAAGTTAGTTTGTTGTTAGTACCATCAAGTCGATTGCAACTCCTAGCGACCCTGTGTCCAGCAGAGCGGAACTCTGCCTGGTCTTTTTGCACCATCCTTTCCCCTTCCAGGGCTATATCACATGATGCCCTGTGCTATTCATAGGGTTTTCACGGCCAAGTGTTTCAGAAGTGGGTGGCCAGCTCCTTTTCCTAGTCTGTCTAGTCTGGAAGCTCCACTGAAACCTGTCCACCATGGGTGACCCTGCTGGTATCTGAAATACCTGTGGGAGAGCTTTCAGCATCACAGCAACAGGCAGCTGCCACAGGATGACAACCGACAGACGACTGGTGTGGTTCCTTGACAGAGAAATGAACCGGTCCGCGGCGGTGAGAGAGCTGAATCTTGACCGCTAGACCGCCAGGCCTGGCTTACAAGCTCACCAGCGGCAGGCAAATCCTTACTGAATAATGACTGGAAGGAAAAACATAAGTTCATTGAGGCTTTGTTGTCAGTCTTATGTCTAGGTAGCAAGTGCTGTACTGTTTAGAGGCTGTCTCCCATTCTTGAAGAAGAAGCTCACATTTGTGGGGATCGTCCATATGAAATAGGGGCTTATGGTCTTTTCTTTCCCAGGGGCGACCAGTGAGGAGGGGTAGAGAGCAAGCATCAGGGACAGAGGGCGGGGGACCTCCGCCTCCCCCCATGCAGAAGCTGAGGTCAAGGTAAGGGAAAGCCATTTTTATTCAAACCAGTCATCAGTATAAAGCAGACATTCTGAGACTTCAGAGGTATCAGGATCACCCAGAGGCAGGGACTTGGGAGCAGGTGTTTACCTGGAGGCCATCCCAGGAAGCAGGTGAGAAGGGGCAGGGAGAGTGAGACAGGGTAGGACGACCCACAAATCTAAGGGCGCGTTATCCAGATCCCTCAGCTCTCCTGGTATCTCTGGGAAGCTGAATGCCTTCCAGATTTGCCCACTGGAAGGATGCAAGACCTGGCATTGTCCACCAACTAGAGCCCATTGGCTGAGAGTTGTTTTGGGTGTTAACTGTCCTGCACTTCCAAGCCAAGCCAGCCCCTGTGGCCTGTGAGAAGGGCCTGGGGCAGAAGGTGGGTGACTGGGTGGTGATGTTGGTGAGGCTGAGCTCCCTTGGGACTGTTCAGCAGAGCCACAGGAAGGCAGAAGGGGACCCATGGAGCGCAAAGCAGATGTCAGAGGTATCTGCCACCTGGCTGCAGGCACGGGTGTGCACAATGACCAGGCAGGTGCTGCAGGCTCTCCTTGTAGACCCTTAGAAAGAGCTCTCTCTATGTGCACACACATGTTCATAGCAGCACTATCCACAACAGCCAAGAGGTAGAAGCAACCCACGTGTCCATCGACGGATGCACAGATAAACAAAATGTGGCATGTGGAATATTATTCAGCCTTGAAAAGGAAAGAAATCCCGAGACATGCTGCAGCATGGGTGAATCTTGAGGACATTATGCTAAGTGAAAAAAGCCACAAGAAGACAAACACTGAGTCCAACGACGCACAGTAACCGTCGCTCAGGGTCGAGCGGGTAGTGAGCCTCAAGAGCCCCTTTTCTCAAGTTACATTGTTTGAAGGCACCTAAGATTCCTCTCTTTATAGTTCTTTATATCACATTTAACAAAACCCCTAAGTGTGGTCCCCAGGACCAACTGCACCAGCAACTCACTAGAAATGCAAATCCGAATCCTTGGGGCGGGGCCCAGGAATCTGTTTTCACGAGCCCTTTGGGTGACTCTGATGGGCCACTGACGTTTCTGAAGCCCCGCCTCCATGTCGATACTGGGATATGCATTTGTAAAAGAGACTAGCCCATCGATTTTTCACTGCAATTAAAAAACAGAGCATCATGGTTGCCTGCCATTATATTTACCATAAAATGTTACCATCCTTTATTCAGAATCAGGATGAGTTGCTCTGCTCTCTTTCCAAACCACAGCTAGCAAAAAGTCTCTCCTGTACACTTGCAGGGCGCCTCAGCAGACAATAAACCGTTTCATAGTATAATCCAAGCCAGGAGGCATCTAGGACAGCTCTTCAGAAAGCCTCTCCGTCCTGAGTGTGTATTTCTTCAGCTTGTCCTCTGTGCCCCTGTCCCGCTCTCCTGGTGAAAGCCGTGCCTACAGAAAGAGAGACGGGCGGGGCAAAGACGACCACAGGGGCTTCACCCCCTGTCTGTTCACATAGTCCTGTGCACCACGGGTCAAGAAAAGCAAAACATTCATGCCCACTGCTTAGTAATTCCCTCCTGAATCTCTCTCCCACTTAGAAACGAAGGTAGGATTTATACTCATAATAGCAACAAAATGAGAGACAATCTGAATAGCTGACATTCTGGGAACAGCTGCCTAAATTACGTCTACACAGCCACACAATGGAGTAGCATGACGTCATAAAATGCTGTTTACAAAGAGTTTTAGAAAAGTGGTGAAATGCTTATGACGCAGAGTTAAACCACAAAGCAGAATATGAAGTTGTGTGTACGGCGTTATTTCAACAACGTGAAAAAGACCAAAGAAGCCCACTGTGTTGAAATGGTAACAAGGGCTGTGTTTGGTGGAGAGATGAAGAGGGTTTTCCAGCTCTTCTTTAAACTTTCTGTACTTTCTCTGGAAGAATAGGCGTAAGTTCCACCCCCTGCAGGAAAATGTACCCTGGAATCATTTCTCTTTTTATCCATTGATTCAGGAAACCCTCCTGGTCTACTCTCCGATGTCGTGAGCCTCTCTGCTCACTGGCTGTGCTCACGCGGTGAACGCTGGTCATGTTGTGTGGCTGCCCAGCATCTCTCAACCCCTCATTCTCTTGGAGGCCCCACCCCAGGGAAGAGCCAAGCACCCCGCTGAGGCCAGGCCTTTGATCTGGTCTCTCCAGCAGGAGCAGGAGTCCCTTCAGAAGACAGCAATGCCAGGAAGCAGGCGCCGCTGGACTCCGACTGGAGGGGGCGACAGCAGAGGCGTTAGCTTTCAGCGTGCGAGACTCAAGATACAAATGGACATAGAACTCTGACCCACAACCTCTGCACCACCAGCCCCCAGGAAGCCAAACCACAAACTGCAGCAACTCGGCCCCAAATGGTCAGGACTTGGTCAATAAGTACCAGCTTCCCCAATTTCTGCCTCTGCTTCCAACTCAGGACCAACCTGAGAAAGCCACACATGCTCCTCTAACCAGTCACATGGGATGCCGCGCAGCTCCAGTGGGAACACCTGCAGCTTCCCTGTTCATCACCTTATAGCCTCCCCATTCCCCTGACTGCCAAATGCGAGTGATGGTGGCTGATGCCCTTGCTGCAGCGCTTTGAATAGATAGCCCCTGCTTGTTCTCCTTTGCGTGGTCTTCATACATTTCCACCTGGGAGACCGCTGGGATAGTGCCCAGTGACAGCTCTGTGAGATGTGGAGTCTGGCCCGGCAGAGGGACAATGGCATCTTCATTGGAGCATCCTGTGGTGGGGCCGACCCCTAACTCTCCCAGTCTGTGAGCCACCTAATACTCAGTAATAAATTCCTTTTCTGCTTCCCTCAGCTGGAGGCAACTCTGGTGCTCCACAACCAGGAACTCTGACTGACAAAGTCTAATATCCCAAACTGCCTGCCTTTTGGGACAGACATTTGATGTCTCTGTAAGATCTGAGTAGTGCAGTGACACAGAGCATGTGTGTGTGCGAGAACATGCTGGACCCACACCCTCAGCAGGCACCAGGCCAGAGAACTCAGCCTGAATGTCAACTGCCAGCAGCTGCGTTATTTACTTCAGGGCTTCCTTTGGGGTAGGCTGGAGGTGTCAGGGATTTTATGTCCCCAGGGAGCAGCTCTCACCCCATGGCTGACAGGGGTTGGTGAAGAAATACCCACCCTGCACTCCCTCCTCCGAAGGAGAGCTCCAAGCCTCCGTCTACTCTCTCCCAGACTTCCCAGGGGCAGCAGGCTGGCGTACCTGTTACTGGCTTTCTTCCCTGGTCAGGTTCCGACTCCCTACAGGGGGCCTGGGATCACCTCCCGTTGAACGGTTCCACTCACATCCTATCCTGGGGTTTGCTTCTGGGGACACACAAATCTTCACAGATTTGTAAATTTTCTAATGGTTTCCTCCATGCCAGTTCTAACCTTTCCTAGGAATTCCCCCTTGTTTTAAGTACCAGTGATGTTCAATAAGTGTTATTAACTAATCACTCATGTTACGCACTTCAGTTATACCCAATTTTTCCAATGCACCAGTGATCATTTTGCAGCTGGCAATATTTCTCAACTCCTGAACTTAACCTTTCTTTCTCTCACCACCAGAAGAAGCAGTGGTACTCACAATACTCTCTAGGTCAGGGATTACAAACTCGAGGTACGTTCCCGGATCTTGTGTGGAGAGGGCACGTGGAAGATAAAGAGGTGGAGCCGGGACACCCTGAGAAGCATTCAAACACAAATCCTATGACCCCACCTTGCTGACAACTGAGCTTGTCCTGTGGGCCACCAGATTCCAGCCACTGGGTTTAGATCTTTTGTACACAGCCTTTCTTTTGGTGTTTACTGTTGTGTATTCCCAAGGTCCATGCCTAACAGCTGTCTTACATCATGGCGCTGGGCACACAGTGCCCAGCAAGCATGGATCATGCTTTTGGAACTGCAGTCTTGAATGCAATTACCAATCTGATTTACTCTGAGAGTCAAAGCGTTGTGCTGAATGTGCCCCAATGCCCCTCTTACAAATGACCCACTCAGCTCTACAAACACACAGGTGTCGCTGAGGAGGAGGCATTCGGTCAGCAGCCATTTGGGTTTGCCCGGGACTGTGAGGGTTTGGGGTCTGTGAGACCTACAGTGCTAAAACCAGAAAAGTTTCAGGCAAACCAGGATGAGGTGGTCATTCTAGATGTGGGCTTCAGCAGGCACATGTGTGTGCATGCCCCGCCCTGCATCCTACCCACAACTGACTGGACCACAGCAGACCGAAGACGGAACCAACCCCTAGGGTGGGCCGAGTCAACAAGGTTCTCTCTTTCTGGAACTGGAGAGAAACAGCGAATTAGTCAGAGGATGCTGGACCCTTCAATTGAAAGGCCAGGAGGATTGAGGGCTGAGGTGGTCCCGTGGCATGAAAAAATGGACTGAAATTGTGAAGAAGCAGAGAGAGACAGCTCATCTCAAAAAAAAAAAGTAGAAGCCCACAACTAATATCATCCTTAATAATGAAACACTGAAAGTTTTCCTCGTAATATTAGTAACAAGAGAAGGATGTCTATTGTTGCTACTTCTGTTCAGCACCGTAATGGAGGTTCTCACCAGGAAAGGAAAAGAAATGAGGCATCCACACTGGAGAAAAAGAAGTAAAACTCTCTATTCTCATGTGACATAATCTTGTATATAGAAAAACCTAAGGAACATACAAAAAAAATATTAAAACTAATACACAAGTTCAGCAAAGTAGCAGAAAACAAGATCAATACAGAAAAATCAATTGTATTCCTACACACTATCAATGAACAATCTGGAAATGAACTTCCATTTACAATAGCATCAAAATGAATAGAATACTTAGGAATAAATTTAACAAAAGAAGTGCAAGACTTGTACACTGAAAACAATATTGTTGAAAGGAATCAAAAAGAAGACCTAAATAAATGAAAGACATTGCAAACACTTAATATTATGATAGTAATATACCCCAAATTGATCTAGAAATTCAATGCAATCAATCCTTATCAAAATTCCAGGTGGCTTCTTTGCAGAAATTGACCAGCAGATTTAAAAATTCATATGGAATTGCAAGAGACCCAGAATAGCCAAAACAATCTTTAAAAAGAACAAAGTTGGAGGAATGACATTTCCTAATTTCAAAACTTACTACAAAGCAACTATAATCAAGACGGGGTCAAACTGGCATAGGAATAGATACATGGATCAATGGAATAGAATTGAGAGTCCGGATACGCACCTTCACATTTATGATCAATGGGTTTTCTACAAGAGCACCAAGACAATGGGGAAAACCTGTCTCTTCAACAAATGGTACTGAGACAACTGAGTATACACACGTAAAAGTATGAGGTTGGATCCTTACCTCACATGATATACAAAAATGAACTCAAAATGGATCATAGAATTACATGCAAGAGCTAAAACCATAAGATGGAAGAAAACATAGGAATAAATCTTCATGACCTTGGATTAGGCAATGGTTTCTTAGATAGGACACCAAAAGCACATGTGACAATGAAAAAGTAGATAAATTACACTTCACAAAAATTTAAAAATCTTTTTGTGCTTCAAAGGATATCATTGAGAAAACAAAAAGACAAATGATGGGATAGGGTAAAATATTTGCAAATCATATATATGATAAATATATGTCTCTAGGATATATAAAGAATTTTACAACTCAATAATAAAAAGTCAAATAACTCAATTAAAAGTGAGCAAAAGATCTGAATAGATATTTCCCCAAGAAACATGTACAAATAGCCAATAAGCACACGAAAAGATGGTCAAAATCACTAGTCACTAGGGAAATGCAAATCAAAACCACAATGGGATGGCTAAAATAAAAAGGACAATCACAAGTGTTGGCAAGGATGTGGAGAACTAGGAACCCTCATACACCGTTGGTGGGAGTGTAGTAGGGTGCAGTCACTTTGGAAGACAGTCTAGCAGTTCCTCAGAAAGTTAAACATAGACTTGAATAAGTCCCAACATTTCCACTCCTAGGTATGCATCCAAGAGAAATGAAAGCATATGTCCACCCAAAAACTTGCACACACAGAATGTGTACATAGAAGAATTATTCATAATAGCCAAAAAGTGGAAACAACTCAAATGCCCATCACTGACCAATGGACAAACAAAATATGGTATATCCATACAAGGGAACATTATTCAGCCACAAAAAGGAACAAAGTACTGATACATGCTACAACATGGATGCACCTTGAAAACACACTAAGCGAAATAAGCCAGTCATAAAAAACCACATGGTGTATGATTCCATTTATATGAAGAACCTCAGAACAGGCAAATCTAAAGAGGCATTCCGTTCAGAAACGAGACTCATGGTTGCCGGGGCTGAGGGGAAGTGGAGGATGAGAACTCACCACTGACGGGTACGGCTTTCTTTCTGAAGTGACGAAATATTCTGAAGTTAGATAGTAGTGACAGGTGTATAAATCTGCAAATGTGCTAAAAAGCCACCTATCGTACCCTTCAAAAGAGTGGATTTTATGGTATGTGAATTGGGCCTAATAAAAATCAGCAGCAGAAGGCCACCGTTCCTGGTGAAAGGGAAGTGAAGGGGCATGCGGTCCTCGTGCGTGGGCCCCCTCCCTGCACCAGGTCCGGCGGGTTCCCACTCCTCAGACATCGAGAGACTGCATGGCGAGTCCCTTCCATAAAGCCCCTCTGTTCAGATGGGCTTCTGTCTCTTACCCCCAGACCATTTCTGACCAATGCACGCACTGTTTCTGCCTTGCTCTGCGGCCGTGTTGCTCCTCACGCCGGGGAGGCCCAGGCCACGGGGCTCAGGCTTTGGCTTGATAAAGAAGCAGCCAAGTCCCCATCCTTGCAGACCCAGGCGGGCTTGTGGATATGGTGCAGAGACCGCAGGAGAGACACGACTGAGTCCAAAAGGATGTTATCAAGCCTTCCCTGAAGATCAGCAGCTTTCAAAAAACAGATGCTCACTTGAAGGCTTTCTCGCATCTACGGGGTAAAATACAAATTGGTGCTACAGATTCCCGATCCGTTTTGCCTTGAAATCCGACGTCCTCTGTCTTTGGTGTTGGGTCCAACCACGAATCATCTCGGTGAACATCTGTCTGATTTCCCGCTATCCAGCAGGACTCACTTGAGTATGAATACGTAGTCTTGTTGCATGTGACCTCCTCAGGAAGAAACCATTATTTGAAGATGTACCGTGTGACTCGGGACAAGGCTCTTTAAAAGCTAATTTAAAATGTTTGGCTTGCAGAAGTAACCTGTAAAGCAAACCCTGAAAAAATACCCCATTTCCTCAAGACCCTCTTGTTGACCTTATTTAGTTCAGCATGTCTTTTGTGTTTTGGGAGAAAATCGACTTTATGCTAAAGACAAATCATTTTGCAAATTATGCCTTGATTGTAGGAGACAATGCCTAGTTTTAGGGAGGGGGCTTGTTTTATTCAGACATATTCAATTTAATTAAAATATGAATGCATAGCAGCAGGGAAAAAACCCAAAGCTCCTTTTCCTTTTATTTTTCTTTTATGTGATGAGCTAATCATTCAAAATCTTACTAATATGATGTGCAGCACAGAGGATGGAGGATATTTACAAGCACCCCTTAGGGATGAACATGCCTGTATGTAAGACATGCCTCCCACCCGCAGCCCCAGCCCCAGCTTGTCCACCCGCATTCAGGAGTTGCCCCTCTTAGAATTTACCGTTCCCCACGCTGAGTCAGACACCGCTGAAATCCCCTATGAACAGCTGTGCAGTATCTCTTTTGGTACTTCTCATACTGTGTTGTAACTCATGAGAATGTAAGCTCCATGAAGGCAGAAAGTATCCCTTTTCCTCCTCTGTGATCCCAACAAGGAACATGGTTTGTGACACAGGGAGGCATTCCACGCACGGCTGTTCAATGAATGCATACATGAAGGACTTACCTTCAAGAAGATTTTCTCTCTGCTACTCCCCAGAAAGGTTTTATTATAGGGCTTTCAGGTGATCTATTTCCTGCTACTCGTGTGCCCCACATGCATGGTGAGATCGGATCATATGTTCTTCACAATGAAGAGCAGCAATCCCAAAGAACAGTGCATGTTCTGCAGCTGGTCCACGAGAGATCATTGACTGGTCAGCTGCAAAATAGGAAAATAAGGGCATGAGTTGAGTTTTTCATCTTTTTTTTGTTTTTTGGTGAGGAAGATTTGCCCTGAGCTAACATCTGTTGCTAATCTTCCACTTTTTTTTTTGTTTGAGGAAGATTAGCCCCAAGCTAACATCTCTGCCCATCCTCCTCTGTTTTGTATGTGGGTTGCTGCCACAGCATGGCTGACTAGCAGTGTATGTCTGCTCCCGGGATCCCAATCAATGAACCTAGGCTGTGGAAGCAGAGTGAGCCAAACTCAACCACTCCGCCATGGAGCCAGCCCCCATGGGTTGAGTTTTCATGGAGCTAAACTGACACTTTTTTTTCTAAGATAAGGTGAGACACACACACACAATATAGGTGATATGTATATAACAATACAGGCCATTGATACACACTATATATTTATATGTAATATTAATGTGTATTGATGTTAACATATATTAATATCCTATCTTGTTCAGAGTAATGGCCAACTACTTTTTGTGCCAAGAAAGGCCCCATATTCAATGCCTTGAGGAGAGAAGCTTATTCGTCGCCCACATAATTATCCCGTGGTGAGTAGACCAGGTCAGTGGGGCCGCTCTTCTCCATGCCGTCGTTCAGGAATCCTGGTTCATCTCACCATCTCACCCCCTTGGGCGGGATGTCCTGTCTACATGGTCAAACCTGGGTTATGGAAACACCAAAGGAGAGAACTCCAGGGCAGGCCGTCAGTCCTTCAGGTTGGAGACGACTCAGAAGCTGCACTCTCCTCTTTACGGCCGTTAGCCCGGACTTGGTACCGGAACCACCGCCAGCTGCACAAGAGGCTGGGAACACGCGCTCACTCTCTGCAGCTTTGCAACCGGCTTAAACTTTGCTGCTGTGGAGGAAGGAAATGACCCACCATGGGTGACAATCAGCAGTCTCTGCTGTGAGGGCAAGTACAAATCTAAGAAGTAGTTGAATTTCCCCTGGTGCCAAAGGGAAAGAGAGCTCCCACCATCCCTTTTTCTTAGAGCGTTCCCTCTAGGAAACCTGTAACTGTAAGTCCTGTCTCCGTGTCTTTGAGATGGATGCAAATCTTTTTAAAAGCTGCATAGGCCCTATGCCAGTTTTCCATCACAGGAGCGTCTTTCCTGGGGGCCTTGGAGCCATCTGTTTGGAATGAGAACATCAAGGAGGAGGGCAGCCTGTCTTCTGTCTTCTGTCTCTGTGGGAGTCAGCCTTGGTGCTGACTCCAAATTGTAACCTCCTGCTTGTCAGAAAGATCTGAGAACTTTAATCTTTCCTTGGCGAGAGACAGTTCACACGTATGTAATGGACTGTATCTGCCTGGCTGTGTAGAAGGGTGGGCTTTCTTTCTGTCTTTGCCAGCTCTTTAATGGGCTGCCTGTAATACTCCGCAGTCTGGTTTCATCCTTGTTCAATAGTAAAACGGTTTTATTCTTTTTTTAATAACTTGTAGAGAGGATTTTTCTAAGTTGGCAGGAGATCTTATTTTTAATTATTTCCCCAACTCCACTACATACCCTTATCTGGTAAAATAAAAGTTCTCAATCCTGGTCAGTTCTTCAAACCACACCGGCCTTTGACTCCCGAAGCCCGGAAACCCTTCATGGAGGTTAGGTCCAAGTTTTCCTTGACTCGGTGCTGTTGGGGAGGAAAAATGCCTTTTCCTCCTAACCTTCTAAGTTCTCAGCTGGTCACCCTGTAACAAAAGACATATTAACAAGAGAAAAGCATGCAAATTTATTTAACATAAGTTTTACATGACATGGGAGTCTTCATGAGTAAGCAAAGACCTGAAGAAGCGGTTAGGCCTGAGTGTTTCTAGGCTAGGTTTGCCAAGAGTGGAGGGTGGTGGGAAAACATGACAGCACAAAGGGACACGAGGTGAGTGCAGTGAACTGGGGAAACAGCCAGGCCTGTGGTTCAGCTCCTCCCAGGGGCCCTCCGTCTGTTGGGGAAGGGTGCCCCTCTCCTCCGGGAATAGGGAGGGCACATCTCACATGAAAGTTTTATGACCTGCTTCAGGTGAAGGCCAGAAAATCCTTCCTGCACACGCTGTCTCTCAAATTCCTTCAGCTTGAAATATTCAGTAAGCCAAGGTGCCATAGTTTGGAGGAGCAGGTCTTGAACCCCGGCAGTGCGGAATTCTATATATGTGAATATATTTTGCATGTGTGTGTACATATATTATCTGTATCTCCAATCCAGCCCCACAGCTACTCCTGTCTGTTCTTCAGCAGCTCCCCCAGGTCCTAGCTCTGGTCATCTTTAGCTTCTTTCCCATTTCCAGATTCCATTCCTGCCATCCCAGAACCTTAGTCTTTGCAGGCCCAGCCAAGGCTCTGAAAATGCCAGGAGAGCAGCTGGCCTCTGGGCACATCCCCAGGCCTTATATGCAAGAAATACACACTTGCGTGTAATAACAATAAACTCATCATTACACGATTATAGTATTTTATTACATAACCTATGACTCTGGGGGAGGGGAAGTGCCCCCCTTCCCCTCTTGGTTCTTAAGACTGGTTGAACAATTAAAATGACATAAGCCAGGTTAACAGGAAAAAAATCAAACAAAGTTTAATATGTGCACACAGGGAAGTCACATACGCATGAAAAATTCCATAGGCGGTCAGGCAGAATCAGACACTTATGTCATTCTGGACTAAGGGCAGGGGGCAGGATCTGGGCCTTCAAAGAGAAAGGAGGCAATCCACAGGAAGAGGAAAAGAGTGAAAGTTTCATAAACAAGTGTTTGTTGGGCCATCTACGGACAATGGGACACGGACGGGACATTGCTCAGAGGCCTTGCCAGCCCTCCCTGTCCACCACCCCCAGCTCACGTTACACCACAGCCACCTGTGGGAGCTCCTTCCTGGGACAGGCCTTCCATCTCAAATTCTCTGAAGCAGTTAGGAGAAAGGTCAAAGTTCCTTCCCGAGTCCTTTGTTCTTAAAAATCATCAGCCCAAAATAATCCTCAAGTCAAGAGACATACTGTAGGGTAGCAAATTCTGCTCTCCTGCAACAGACACCATTTATGGCACTGGTGACACAGCAAGAATATCAACTCAGAGCTAGGCGTAATAAGTAGTTGACATTGCTCCTCTAAGAGAGTCTTGCAACCACGAAGATTAATTGTGTTGAGGTTCCAAGGTTTGCTGGGGGTACAAGAGGTTTAAGACACCCTGGTCTGGGGCTTCCTGTGGGGTGGGGTACTTTACCCTAGACCTTCCGACATTGCTGCCACCCCCTCGAGCCTGTCTCCCATGAGGCGACCCTGAAGCGGCCCTCAGTCAGTGCTCTCTTCTTGCCGAAACCTGTGTTGTTAGACTTGATCCCAGTAAATGGAATTTGCATCCCAGCTCTGACTGAGGTTTCATTCTCACCCACTCTGCGTTATCAGTGTGGGCCCTAAACGCAGCCACTAGTATCTCTACCAAAGGGAGGGAAGAGGGAGATGTGACACACGGAGGAGAAGGGGCTGTGAAGACGGAGCAGAGAGACATTTGGGGAGGCTGGCTTTGAAGACTGGAATGTGGCCACAAGCCAAGGAACACAGCGGCCCCAGAAGCTGGAAGGAACAAGGAACAGATTCTCCCCTAGGGCCCCAGGAGGGAGCACGGCCCTGCCAGCACCTTCATTTCCACCCAGTGATAGTGATTTTGGACTTTCGGCCTCCAGAACAACGACAGAATAAATTTCTGTTGTTTCAAGCCACTACGTTTGTGATGATTTGATAGAGAAGCCACAGGAAACTAATCAGACTGTCTTAATCGATTTTCTTACAGTCACACAATAAAATACTTTTAAACTCATTACAAACGATCATGGAGAAACACACTTGGTGATGTGAAGATGGTTAATCATATTATTAAACAAAAATGCTGCGCCCACCACTGCAGCGGCCCGGGTTTGCTTCCTGGTCACAGAACCACACCACCCATCTGTCAGCTGCCATGGTGGGGCGGTGTCCCTCATAGAAGAACTAGAAGGACTTACAACCAGGATACACAGCCGTGCACTGGGGCTTTGGGGAGAAAAAAATGCCAGCTACAAAACAGCATAATTAATTTGGGCGCATATACAGTCAATCCCCATTATGTGCAGATTCTATATTTGTGGATTTGCCTACTTGCTAAAATTTATTTGTAACCTCAACATCAACACCCATGTCATTTCACAGTCATTTGCAACATACATAGAGATGCCAAAAATTGAAGTGGCCGGATGTGCGTGTTCCCAGCTGAGACCAGACAAGGAAATGCTCTGCCTTCCTGTGTCAGCTCTCATGCTGTAACCAAATGTCCTTTTTGCAGTCTATTTAGGGCCACATTTTTCACATTTCTGTGCTCTTTGTTGGTGATTTCACTGTTTAAAATGACTCCAAAGTATGGTATTGAAGTGCTGTCTAACGTTGCTAAGTGCAAGAAGGCTGCGATGTGTCTTACGGAGAAAATACATGTGTTAGATAAGCATTGATCAAGCATGAGTTACAATGCTGCTGGCCACGAGTTCAATGTTAGTGAATCAACAATATATATTAGATAAGTGGTCATTAAACAGAAACACACATAAAACATGGCTACGTATTGACCAGTTGACGAAAATGTTATGCTCAAAGCCTCATAGGAGCCTATCCCTATCTTTCCTCTAGGAGTAACGTTCAGTATTCTGTAATTCAGTGTTTGTGCTGCCTTCATAGACCATAGCCACTGTGAATAATGAGAATCAACAGTACATCCATTTCAGTGAATTTTACGTGATGCACACCTATATGCAAATGCATACAAAAATCTGAAAGAATATGCACAGGCACACAGTCATTATTTCTAGGTAATGAATAGAATTATGGTCATTTAAATTTTCTTGTTTTTGCCAACCTGCATTTTCTAGTTTTTTCATGATAACTGTATTACTTGAATCACAAATATTAAAACAGACTCAGCGCAACTTCACACAGAAAATGTCTTCAACATCTTCTAGTATTTGATTGTTTTCATTGTATAATAAAGCATGAAAGAACAAAGAAGTGAGGTTTCTTGTTTTTTAAAAGCCAGAATATGAATTTCCAGGGTAGTAGGCTGCTCCCAGACTTTAACCCACTTCATTGCTACTTCCTTTTACCTTCACCCCAGATCTTCATTGTATGAGCATATCTGGAAGTTTATCATTAACCACTTATGCTGATTACGACTGAACTTGTGATTAAAACCCAAACCACATCCTTCAGTGAGTGAATGGATAAATAAACTGCGATACAACCAGAAAAAGGAATATTATTCAAAGATAAAAAGACACAAGCTATCAAGCCACGAAAAGACATGGAGGAAACTTAAACACATATTGCTAAGTAAAATAAACAGTCTGAAAAGGCTACATACTATATGATTCCACTACTATAGGACATTCTGGAAAAAACAAAACTATGGAGACAGTGAAAAAAATCAGTGGTTGCCAGGGGCTGGGAGGGAGGGGGGGAGGGACAGGCAGAGCATGGAGCATTTTAGGGCAGTGAAACTGTTCTGGATGAGACTACAACGATGCATAACATGCCATTATACGTTTTTCAAAACCCATAGAATACACAATACCAACAGTGAACTCTAATGTAAACTATGAACTTTAGTTAATAGTAACGTATCGATGTTGGTTCATCAATTTTAACAAATGCACCGCACTAATGCAAGATGTTAATAACAGGCGAGAGTGGAAGAGGAGAGGGTTATGGGAACATTTTGTACTTTCCAGTCAATTTTTCTGTAAACCTAAAACTGCTAAAAAAATAGTCTACTGAAAACAAAACCCTCATTCAGTTTCTTTTGGAAATTGTAAGGAAACGTGTTGGTTTGCACAAAACCAAAAGGTAGCCATGACTTTTATCCCATCAGAAGACTTGGCTACTGAGTTTCCCAGCTGAGGACAGCAACACAAACTTCACAATACTTTTCCTCTGTCTGATGGCCAATTCCTTTCTCAGATTGAATATTAGACGCAAGACCTTCCTTTGTTGTTTTATTCCACATTTATGAGATTTTAAGAATATTTCGTATTTTTCCTTTGTGTTTCTTAAAATTAGCATGACTTTGTTTGCCTCAAATAGCCTTCCCATCTTTAATTCTTTTTTTTCTAGCTAAGATCTCATTACGGTTGCTTCTGAATTATTATTTTTTTTAAAGATTGGCACCTGAGCTAACATCTGTTGCCAATCTTCTTTTTTTCCTTCTTCTTCCTCTCCCCACAGCCCCCCAGTACATAGTTGTATATTCTAGTTGTGAGTGCCTCTGGTTGTGCTACGTGGGACGCCGCCTCAGTGTGGCCTGATGAGCGGTGCCAGGTCTGCGCTCAGGATCCAAACTTATGAAACCCTGGGCCGCCGAAGCTGAGGGCACAAACTTAACCAATGGGCCGCAGGGTGGGCCCCTTGATTTTTTTTTCCTATCATCCAAAAGGCATTTTTGCCTTTTCATCCAGTTACGGTTTACAGATATTTATAATATTGTAAGTGGACATATGGTGGGGGGGTTAAAATTTTACTGCACCAGTGAACATTCTAACATTACCGCAAATGAAAAATAGAAAAAATCCTGAGACTCTCAGGGAAAAACCTTCCCATTTTCGTTTTTCTATGTTACTTTTTATATATTGTAATCATTGCATAAATACAATGTTGCATTTTCCTTATAATAATTTGTACTCATTTTCATGTTTTTATATAGTTTTGACAATTAAAATTTTAAAGGAAACATATTTCAAGTTAAAATAACACAATTAATTATTACTAGAAATGGGTTGTTTTTAATTTTTATATTATAAATAAAAAGTATAAAAGTGTTTGTGATGCAGCTTCTGATTTTTTTTAAATGATATTACTTTAGAATAAATGTCTAAAAGGATCACTGACTTTTTAAATTTTCCTGATACTGCAGTCCAAAAATTCATTTATACCCAGAACTACATTTTATCTTGAGGCATATTTTTCTTCAATACATTGTGGACTTTATGTCTCTCATTAGATAAAATTGAAAAATGCCTCACATCAAAAAACTACTGAGATATATCAATGATTCAAGGGTAAAAACAAAAATCCAAAAAGGAATAAAAGTAAACATTGAAGAACATATTAATAATCATGGAGAGGAAGACCTTTTTAAGCCTGAGGCAAATAAATAAATAAAACAATTGATAAATTTGAATCACTGAAAATTAAAATCCTCTGCAGAGCTAAGGAAAAAATGCAAGCTGAGAAAATATATTTGCAACACACATAACAGTCAATATCCTAATTTCTTTAGTACAAAGAGTACTCATAAAGCAATGTAAAAGGACAAATAGCCCCATAGGAAAATGGGCAAAAGATCAGAAAAGATAAGAATAAAAGTGATCAATAAACATATAAAAATGTTCTCACAACACATAAAAACTCATAACTAAAGGTACTCACAACTCAAAGATCTTTCATAACTAAAGAAATGCAAAGTAAATCAATGAAATTATTTATATTTACCTGACTGACATAGATAAGGTTTGGTCACATTCAGGGTTCCTGTGTAAAATGGTACAGCTTTTTTTTTTTGAGGAAGATTAGCCCTGAGCTAACTACTGCCAATCTTCCTCTTTTTGCTGAAGAAGACTGGCCCTGAGCTAACATCCGCGCCCATCTTCCTCTACTTCATACGTGGGACGCCTACCACAGCATGTCTGCACCTGGGATCCGAACCGATGAACCCTGGGCCACCGAAGTGGAATGTGCACACTTAACTGCTGTGCCACCAGGCTGGCCCCATGGAACAGCTTTTTAGAATGCACGTCTTCTTTGACAAATATCATAGCTTGGATTTCCCACAAAGTTGAAATTTAAACCTATTATGCTAATTACATACATAGAAAACTGCACAGAGAACATCTGGAAGGGCCCAAACCCGGAGTTGAGGTGTTTCCCCCTGAGGCTGGCGCACGGCGTGGGGAAGACAGCTGGAAGCTTGACTTCAGCACTCATTGAACCTTTTAACAACATGAGGTAAATTCACCATTTGAAAGAAAAAGGAATAAAGATTAACACACAACCTCGAAGCCTCGAAAAAACAACTAAACCAAAAATCTTTTATATACAACTTACCAACTTGTGAAGAACACATATTTTGTCAAATATTTGCTCTTAAAAAAAGGGAAGAAACACTCATGTTACCAACAGAATAAAAACAAACACCAATATGGTTATGATCAGCTTCGGTTTCAAGATCCTGTGTTTGAACCCGAACTTTATCACTACAACTCCATGACGTTGGCCAAGTTAGGACATTTCTCTGAGCCATGTGTCAACTACAATAGAGGTTAAATAACAAGGGAAGCCTGAACCGAAACCCTTGCTCTGCCGTTCACCCTCTGTGTGTCCTTGGGTTAGTGACTCAACTTCCCTGTGCCTCAGTTTCCTCATCTGCAAAACGGAAGTTACAGCCTCCTGGGTTTGTGGTGAGGACTGAATGAGATAACACATACCAAGCATTTAGCACAATGCCAATCCCATATTAAGGCCTCAATAAGTGCTGGCCATTATTACCTCCCACGTAGTAACTACAAAAATTTAGATTCTGTGCGTCAAGCACTTTGCACAGTACCTGGCACATCACTCTTGATACCTGTTATTCCCCATCAATTCGAGATTAAGTATATTTTTTTATTGTGGTAAAAAACACGTAACATAAATTTACCACCTTAGCTGTTTTTAAGAGCATAGTTCAGTAATGTTAAGTATATTCACACGGTTGTGAAACAGATCTCCACGTTTCCATTTTGCAAAACTGAAACTCTGTACCCATTAAACAACTCCTTTCTCCCCTCCCCCAGCCCTGATAGCCACCCCTGTACTTTGTTTCTACGAATTTGATTACTTTAGATGCCTCATAATAAGTGGAATCACATGGTATTTGTCTTTCTGTGATTGGTTTATTTCGCCCAGCATAGTGTCCTGAAGATTCGTCCATGTCGTACCCTGTGACAGGATTTCCTTCCTTTTTAAGGCTGAATAGCATCCCCTTGTGTGTATGGACCACGTTTCGTTTATCTATTCATCCAATGGACGGTGCACTTGCTTTCCTGTCTTGGCTATTGTGAATAGCGCTGCTGTGAATACGGGTGTGCAAACACCTCTTCCAGACCCTGCTTTCAATTTTTTGCATATAAACCCAGAAGTGGGATTGCTGGATCATGTGGTAGTCCTATTTTTAATTTTGTGAACCTCCATCCTATTTTTCCTAGCAACTGCACCGTTTTACATTCCCACCAACAGCGCACAAGTGTTCCAACTTTCCCACATCCTCACCAACACGTGTTATTTTCTGTTTTATTAACAGTAGTCATTGTAATGGCTATCAAGTGACATCTCGCTGTGGTTTCGATTAGCATTTCTCTGATGATTAGTGATGTTGAGCATATTTTCATGCACTTATTGGCCACTCAAATATCTTCTTTGGAGAAATAGCTATTCAAGTCCTTTGCCCATCTTTTAATTAGAGTATTTGATTTTTGTTGCTGTATAAGTTCTTTATATAGTCTGGATATTGACCCTTTTTCAGATAGATAATTTGCAAATATTTTCTCCCACTCCACAGGTTGCCTTTTTGCTCTGTTGATTGTACCCTTTGGTGCGTAAAAATTCTTCAGTTGATGTAAGATTAAGCTTTGATGTAGGCGTTGCTGACTGCTGGCTCCTGAAGGACCACCACCAACGAAACCTGTTGATCAAGCAAAATCAGGTCTCTTGCTTGTGGCAGTAGAGGAGACTCCGTGACTGCTGCCATAATCACAGCGGCATCTCAGAATGGGGAGGGCAAGCTTACGGTTCTGGAGATCTGGTTTAAGACCTTCCACGCAGGTGTGGGACTTGGGAGGGCTTGCCAAAGTTCGTTATTTAATACAGTCAGTGAGATTGGAGTTTGGAACTGAGCCTTAGAGAATAATCAGTAGTTTGATAAACCCAGTAGGTCAATCCACTTTTCTGAACAGGGAGCTATTAGCTTGATAAGAGCTTGTGGAGCCTGTCATTCAGGTAAATGGATTTTCAGGAAGTTCGTGAAATAAACCATTAAGTTATTTGCAACTTTATCTTCCTGGGCAAGAATTTCCTGGGAGAATAAAGTCATATTAATATAGACAGTATTTTTAATTAAGCTGTGAGACTGTGGATGGTTTCAAATCAGTGTCCTTTAGTGCCTTTGTCCTTAATAGTTGGCTTTTAAACAAAGCAATCCTTTCTGGAGCTTATGAAAACCAATTAAACTGAGCTGTATATGTGGATGGCATTGAGGACTCACCTGGACTCTCCTGGGGACCACACCAAAACCCAACTAGAGAGATGAAAATGTTCATATATCTCAAGAAAAACTTGTGTATGTGCCCAGAAATGATTTGTCTGTGGTATTTAATAAAAACCTGTGTGTGTGCCCAGAAATGATTTGTCTGTGGTATTTAATAAAGCTAGCAGCTCAAGTGATAAGACACTGGTTGTGGTTTATTAAAGCACAGATGCCACACACCTTTGAGACAAGTGTCCCTGGGAACTTTCCTCCCGTTTCTGCCTCAGGCGCAACGCTAGCACTGAGCTGTCTCCCTGGATCTAAAGCCAGGTTTGGGGACCACGTGGCCAGGACAGACCATCTAGTGCGCTGCCGCAGCAATGCTTGAAAAGACACCCTTGAGGTCTCAAAACAGCTACATTTATATGCCTTGCTCACAGCTCTTTGTTATTGCCGCTTCCTTGTCGTCCTCCCTCTCTGGCGAACCTACGAAGACAGTTTCTGCTCAAGCCATCCTTGCAGCTGGCCTTGGTCTGTGAGATTCTGATGTTTTGCCCAGACGCTCCTTCTGCAGCGCGCTGAGTCTGCTCTTGCTCACGCAGCAACTTGCCTTATTTTGATGGGTCTCAGCATCCCTGGGTCTTTGCTGTTTTCTTCTCCATCCAAACACAAAACTGTTTGCTCCTTCTCTTGGTTTCATTTCTCGTCACTTGTTCAGTTTTCTCCTCTGCCCTCTTTATGGAGTGCCCCCACCACCCTCAATAACTGTAGACGTGTGTTCTTACAGTGGACATCCATATATCTGATGGCTGGAAACTATACCATACTAATATTTGTAAACACTGATTGATGGAAGCGGGCATTTGAGAGGAAAATTTCCATCAGTTCACAGAGGGATCACCTTGGTGAGCCCTCTTTGCAAGTCATGCAGATGTAAATAAGGCAAGTTCCTACACAAAAGTAGATGCTTCAGACTGAGATAGTTACCATTTCATCTAACTGATCCCGTCCAAAGGCAGTTCGTGTTATGGGCAGAGGGCAGCTCTGCAGAGGTTGTGGGGATGCTAAGTCATTTGGAGGGTGGTCCTGGCAGTGGTGGGGGGGGGGCGGTTCCTTGGAGTAAGGAGAGGCACTGGCCCAGCACCGAAGCTGCAGGGAAGGGCAAAAACAGGTGAGCCCTGTACAGAGACGTGGCCTGTGGCCTTCCAGAGCTGAGATATCTGATATATGTGTGAAGTTTCACTTTTCCATATTTTTAATTTGTGGCTGGAGGTGCTTATGACTGACCATCTCGTATTCTTGGTGCCTTGTAGAAAAAAGAGAAACAGAGGGCTGCACCCTGTTAAAAGATAAACTGAGGCATCTTCAAATTTTAGGAATTTATTTGAGCCAAAATCAGTTCAAATAGGGCAACACCAAACCGGAAGTGGTTAGAAGTGCTCCCCGGATGGGAGCTGAGGAAAAACTGTTATAGAGAAAAGGAAACGGGAAGGAAGCAAGGAAGGTACTGATGGGCTGCAGCTTAATGCCGACTTGGCTGTTCGCGATTGGCGGTCCGTGGGTTCCCTTTCCTACGCTGAGGCATTTACAGCCTTCGATCTTGGTTGTTTCTGTAGGGGCATCAGAGCCGCCTCAGTCCAACAGCCTCCCTGTTTAATTAATTTAACAGCCGTACTTTGGAACGAAGAAAACCCACAGTATAAATAAGGATTAAGTTCACTTGCAAGTGCTAGAAAGACGAAAATGAGGACGTTTAAACAAGATAGAAATTGTTTTCTCTCTGAAGTAAACAAAATCCAAAGATAAGCAGTTCAGGACTGGGAAGGGGGCCCGGCGACCATCAGGAACCCAGGTCCTTTTACTCTGCTGCTCCACCAACATGTGACACCGATCCCTGGTCCAGAGTGATTGTCTGAGTGGCAGCCACTCTGTTCACATGCCGACTCCCAGGAATGGGGAAGGAGGCGAAGAGAGGCACTCCTCCACACTCTGAGACACCTCCTCAAGCCCCACAGCACACTTCCACCCACGCCTGATTGACCAGAACATACTCACATGACCACACTGCAAGGGAGGCTGGGAAATGTAACTTTTTTTGGGGTGCCCAGGAATTCCGTTAGAGATCAGAAGTTCTATTAGCAGAGAAGGAGGAGAGAGTGATATCGGCGTGTGCTAGGCAGAATAATGGACCCCAAAGGTGTCCACGTCATAATCCGCAGAGCCTGTGAACGTTACCTTACCTGACAAGATGGACTGTGCAGATGTGATTAAGTTAAGAGTTTTGAGATGAGGAGATTACCCTGGATTATCTGGGTGGCCCAGGGTCACCACTTGCATCCTTAAAAGCAGAGAGCCTTTCCTCGCTATAGTCAGAGGGAAATGTGACAACAGGAGCCGTGTCAGAGTGATCAACACCACCGGCTTTCAAGATGGAAGGAGCCATGAGCCAAAGAATGTGGGTGACCTTTAGAAGATGGAAAAGGCAAAAGAAACAGATTCTCTCATACAACCTCCAAAAAAAATGCAACCCTGCGGACACCTTGATTTTAGCCCAATGAAACCCAAATCAGACTTCTGACCTAAAAAACTGTAAGGTAATAAATGCATATTGTTTTAAGCCACTAAATTTCGCTAATTGTTTACAGCAGCAATAGGAAATGAATGCAGGTACACAACCAAAATCTCTGCTACAGTCGCACAGACATCAAAGTGGTGCAGAGATGGCTAGAAGTGGGAGAAACCAGAGTGCAAGTGACAGCAAGCTGTGGCAAGCACCACGCAAGGGATTTCCAGAACTTCACACACTCACCCAGAATCCTTAGCAGTGATCCCTGGAGAGGGTCCTGGGCTCTCTGCAGACATGCAGGATGAGACCTGCACAATTGTTATCTAAATGTTGGAGGAAAGCATGACTTCCCCTTCTTGAATAACACAAAGCCAGTTATGTTATCCCCTCTCACCCATCAAAAATCTGCATTCCAAGGAAAAGAACCGTGACGGGATAGAGCCTCGCTCCCTAGAAAGCTTGGGTGATGTGGTAGAAAGTTAAGATTAAAACGTCCGGGGCCAGCTCTGGTGGCCTAGTTGTTAGATTCAGCATGCTCCACTTCGGTGGCCCAGGTTCAGTTCCTGGGTGGAGACCTACACCATTCGTCAGTCAGTGGCCATGCTGTGGCAGCGGCTCACATACAAAAAGAAGGACACTGGCAACACACGTTAGCTCAGGGTGAATCTTCCTCAGCAAAAAAATAAATAAATAAAAATAATAGATAAATAAAAGGCCCAGATTTCATTCATTCATTCATGTGACATACATTCATTGAATACCTATAGGGTGTCCATAAAGTCAGGAAACACAAATGACATTTTGTTTTATTCATTTATTTTTATTTATTTATTTTTTGGTCTCAACACTTTTACTGAGGTCAGAATAGTTTGTAACATTGTGAAAGTTCAGTTGTACATTATTATTTTCCAGTCACCGTATATATGTGCCCCTTCACCCCTTATGCCCACCCTCCACCCCCTTCCCCTCTGGTAATCACTCAACTGTTCTCTTTGTCCATGTGTTTGTTTATCTCCCACATGAGTGAAATCATATGGTGTTTGTCTTTCTCTATCTGGCTTATTTCACTTAACGTAATACCCTCAAGGTCCATCCATGTTGTTGTGAATGCAACGATTTTGTCTTTTTCTATGGCTGAGTAGTATTTATTCATCATCTTGTTTATTCAGTCATCAGTTGATGGACACTTGGGTTGCTTCCACGTCTTGGCTATTGTGAACAGTGCTGCAATGAACATAGGGGCACATAAGTCTCTTTGAATTGTTGATTTCAAGTTCTTTGGATAAATAGTAGTGAGATATCCCAATAGTGGGATAGCTGGGTCGTATGGTATTTCTATTTTTAATTTTTTGAGAAATCTCCTGTTTTCCATAGTGTCTGCACCACTTTGCATTCCCACCAGCAGTGTATGAGGGGTTTCCCTTTTCTCCACAACTTCTCCAACATCTGTTATTTTTTCTCTTGGTGATTATAGCCATTCTAACAGGAGTAAGGTGGTATCTGAGAGTAGTTTTAGCACTTCCCTAATAATTAGTAATGTCGAAGATCTTTTCATGCACCTGTTGGCCATCTGTATATCTTCTTTGGAAAAATGTTTGTTCATATACTTTGCCCATTTCTTGATCAGATTGTTTGTTTCTTTGTCATTCAGTTGTGTGAGTTCTTCATATCTTATGGAGATCAATCCCTTGTTGGATACATTGTTTGCAAACATTTTCTCCCAGTTGGTGGTTTGTGTTTTCGTTTTGATCCTGGTTTCCTTTGCCTTGCAGAAGCTCTTTAGTCTGATGAAGTACCACTTGTTTATTTTTTCTTTGGTTTCTCTTGTCCAAGTGGACATGATATTCAAAAAGATCCTTTTAAGACCGATGTCAAAGAGTGTACTGCCTATATTTTCTTCTAGAAGTTTTATGGTTTCAGGCCTTACCTTCAAGTCTTTGATCGATTTTGAGTTCATTTCTGTGTACGGTGAAAGATAATGGCCTGCTTTCATTCTTTTGCATGTGGTTGTCCAGTTCTCCCAACACCGTTTATTGAAGGGACTATCTTTTCTCCATTGTATGTTCTTAGCTCTTTTGTTGAAGATTAGCTGTCCATAGATGTGTAGTTTTATTTCTGGGCTTTCACTTCTGTTCCATTGATCTGTGTGCCTGTTTTTGTGCCAGTACCATGCTGTTTTGATTACTATAGCTTTGTAGTATATTTTGAAGTCAGGGATTGTGATGCCTCCAGCTTTGTTCTTTTTTCTCAGGATTACTGTAGTTATTTGGGGTCTTTTGTTGCCCCATATGAATTTTAGGATTCTTTGTTCTATTTCTGTAAAGAATGACATTGGAATTCTGATTGGGATTGCATTGAATCTGTAGATTGCTTTAGGTAGTATGGACATTTTAACTATGTTTATTCTTCTAATCCATGTGCAAGGAATGTCTTTCCATTTCTTTACGTCCATCATCAATTTCTTTCAGTAATTTCTTATAGCTTTCATTCTATAGGTCTTTTACCTCCTTGGTTATATTTATTTCTAGATATTGTATTCTTCTTGTTGCAATTGTAATTGGGATTGTATTCTTTTTTTTTTTTTTTTTTTTTTGAAGAATGGCACTTGAGCTAACATTGTTGCCAATCTTCTTTATTTATTTAAAACTTTTTTTTTCTTTTTAAAGATTAGTACCTGAGCTAATATCTGTTGCCAATCTCCTCTTTTTTTCCTTCTTCTTCTTCTCCCCAAAGCCCCCCAGTACATAATTGTATATTCTAGTTGCAGGTCCTTCTGGTTGTGCTATGTGGGACGCCACCTCAGCATGGCTTGACAAGCAGTGCCAGGTCCATACCCAGGATCCAAACCAGTGAAACACTGGGTGGGTCACCAAAGCAGAGGATGCAAACTCAACCACTTGGCCACGGGGCTGGCCCCCAGATTGTATTTTGAGTTCTCTTTCTGTCAGTTCATTTTTAGAGTATAGAAATGCAACTAATTTTTGTAAGTTGGTTTTGTACCCTGCAACTTTGCTGTAGTTGTTCATTATTTCTAGTAGTTTTCTGATGGATTCTTTAGGGTTTCCTATATGTAAAATCATGTCATCTGCAAACAGCGAGAGTTCCACTTCTTCATTGTTTATTTGGATTTTTTAAATTTCTTTTTCTTGCCTAATTGCTCTGGCCAAAACCTCCAGTACTATGTTGAATAAGGATGATGAGAGTGGGCAGCCTTGTCCTGTTCCTGTTCTCAGAGGGATAGTGTTCAGTTTTTCCCTATTCAGTATGTTGTTGGCTGTGGGTTTGTCATATATGGCCTTTATTATGTTGAGATACTTTCCTTCCATACCTATTTTATTGAGAGCTTTTGTCATAAATGGATGTTGGATCTTGTCAAATGCTTTCTCTGCGTCTGTTGAGATGATCATGTGGTTTTTATTCTTCATTTTACTAATGTGGTGCATCACATTGATTGATTTGCAGATGTTGAACTCTCCCTGCATCCCTGGTAAAAATCCCACTTGATCATGGTGTATGATCATTTTAATGTATTGCTGTATTCAATTTCCAATATTTTGTTGAGGATTTTTGCATCTATGTTCATCAGCAATATTGGCCTGTAATTTTCCTTCTTTGTATTGTCCTTGTCTGGCTTTGGTATCAGGGTGATGTTGGCCTCATAGAATGTGTTAGAAAGTACTCTGTCTTCCTCAGTTTTGGGGAGTAGTTTGAGAAGAATAAGTAATAAATCTTCTTTGAGTGTTTGGTAGAATTCTCCAGAGAAGCCATCTAGTCTTGGACTTTTATTTTTGGGGAGATTTTTGATTACTGTTTTAATCACTTTACTTGTGATTGATCTATTCGGAGTCTCTATTTCTTCTTGTTTCAGTTTTGGGAGGTTGTAAGAGTCTAAGAACTTATCCTTTTTTTTCTAGAATGTCCAATTTTTTGGCATATAGTTCTTCATAGTATTCACTCATAATCTTTTGTATATCTGTGATATCCATTGTAATTTCTCCTCTTTCATTTCTAATTTTATTTATTTGAGGCTTCTCTCTTTTTTTCTTAGTGAGTTTGGCTAAGGGTTTTGACTTAGGGTCAATTTTGTTTATCTTCTCAAAGAACCAGCTGTTTGTTTCATTGATCCTTTCTACTGCCTTTTTTGTTTCAATTTCATTTATTTCTTCTTTAATTTTTATATTTCCCCCCTTTTGCTGAGTTTGGGCTTTGTTTGTTCTTCTTTTTCTAATTCTGTCAGTGGTGGTTTAAAACTGCACATTTGAGATTTCTCGTTTGCTAAGGTGGGCCTGTATTGCTATGAATTCCCCTCTTAACACCACTTTTGCATCCCACATGAATTCGTATGGTGTGTTTTCATTTTCATTTGTCTCCAGATATTTTTTTTTCTCCTTTAATTTCTTCAATGATCCATTGATTATTCAATAGCCTATTGTTTAGTCTCCACATCTCTGTCACTTTCCCAGCTTTTTTCATGTGGTTGATTTCTAGTTTCATAGCATTATGGTCAGAAAAGACACTTGATATGATTTCAATCTTCTTAAATTTATTGAAGCCTGCCTTGTTTCCCAACATATGGTCTGTCTTTGAGAATATTCCATGTGCACTTGAGAAGAATGTGTAACCTGCTGTTTTTGGATGGAATGTTCTATATATATCTATAAAGTCCAACCAGTCTGGTTTTTTGTTTGATTTCACCGTTTCCTTGTTGATTTTCTGTCTGGATGATCTATCCATTGATATAAGTGGGGTGTTGAGGTCCCTTACTGTTATTGTGTTGTTGTTAATATCTCCTTTTAGGTTTGTTAATAGTTGCTTTATGTACTTTGGTGCTCCTGTGTTGGGTGCAAAAAATATTTATAAATGTTATGTCTTCTTGGTGGAGCGTTCCTTTTATCATTATATACCACCCCTCTTTGTTTATCTTTATCTGTTTTATCTTGAAGTCTACTTTGTCTGATATAAGTATCGCAACACCTGCTTTATTTTGTTTGCCGTTGGCTTGGAGTATCATCTTCTATCCTTTCATTCTAAGCCTGTAATTGTCTTTGGAGCTGAGATGTGTTTCCTGGAGGCAGCATATTTTTGGGTCTTGTTTTTTAATCCATCCAGCCACTCTGTATCTTGACTGGAGAATTCAATCCATTTACATTTAGAGTGATTATTGATGTATCAGGGCTTCACACTGACATTTTATTGCTCACTTTCCAGCTCTTCTGCATTTCCTTTGTTTCTCATCTTGTGTATTTTGGATTACCAATTCGGTTAGGTAGTTTTCTTTGATAGCTATCTTAGTTTTCTCCTTATTTACCTTTTGCATCTGTGTTCTAATTGTTTGTTTAGTGGTTACCATTAGCTTTGTATAAAACATCTCATAGATGAGATAGTCCATTTTCTGATAGTCTCTTATTTCCTTAGATTAAGCCAACTCCATCCCATTCTTCTTCTCCTTCTAAGTTATTATTGTCACATCTTATTCCATCTTGTGTTGTGAGTTTGTGATTAAAATGACAAGATTATATTTATTTTTGGTGTTTTCCTTCCCTTTATCTGTAATGTTATAATTAAGGGTTTGCTAACCTGTTCTGATAAGAGAGCTGCAATTTTCTGATTTTGCTTATCTATTTATCTCCTTGCTCAGGGTTTTGTAACCTTTTTCTTTTTTTTCTTCAGGTATGAGGGCCTTCTTGAGGATTTCTTGTGTGTGGGGGTCTTGTAGCAATGAACTCCCTTAGCTTTTGCTTATCTGGGGAAGTTTTTACTTCTCCATCATATCTTCACTGGGACATTTTCACTGGATAGAGTGTTCTTGGGTGAAAGTTTTTGTCTTTCAAGATTTTGAATATGTCATTCCACTCTCTCCTAGCCTGTAAGGGTTCTGCTGAGAAATCCGCCGAAAGCCTGATATGGGTTCCTTTGTAGGTTATTTTCTTCTGCCTTGCTGCCTTTAATATTTTTTCTTTGTCATTGACTCTTGCCAGCTTTACTGCTATATGCCTTGGAGAAGGTCTTTCTACATTGATGTAGTTAGGAGATCTACTGGCTTCTTTCACTTGTATTTCTAGCCTTTTTTTCAGGTTTGGGAAGCTCTCAGCTATTATTTCTTTGGACAAGCTTTCTGCTCCACTCTCCTTCTCTTCTCCCTCTTGAATACCTATAATCCTTATGTTGCATTTCCTAATTGACTCAGATATTTCTTGGAGAATTTCTTAAATTCTTTTTAGTCTTAGTTCTTTCTCCTCCTCCATCTGATGCATTTCTATATTTCTGTCCTCTAAATTGCTAATTTGCTTCTCCACAACATCAGCTCTATTGTATAGGGAGTTCAAAGTTTTCTTTATCTCATCTATTGTGTTTTTCATCTCCAATATGTCTGATTGATTCTTCTTTATAGTTTCAGTCTATTTTGTGAAGAAGTTCATAATTTCATTGAACTGTTTATCTGTATTTTCTTGTAACTCATTGAGTTTTTTAATGATAGCTATTTTGAATTTCTGTGCCTTCAGAATTGACTTCTGGGTACTTGTCATTTTCCTTCTTGCCTAGGGATTGAGTAGATTTTTTCATACTGCTCAATGGCATGGATTTGTGCCTCTACATAGTGATAGTATCTAGTCACAGTTTCCACCAGCCACCACTGGGTAGGAGTCAAGAGCTGTGTATTCTGAGTCTGCCATGATCCATGGCATGCTTGCTTCAGCCACTGGCTGCTTATCTATCTGTGCAGCACTCTGGCCTCCTGGTTGAGCTGGAGTGCCTGGTGGGAGAAGGGGGTGCATTCTTTCACCTGCGTGATCCCAGGGCATTCTTGCTCACTCCTTACTATCTGCTCTTCTGGGGTGCTAGCTTGATGAAGACACCCCCGTGATAGCTTATTCACTTCTGTGTGGGGCTTTCCCACAGGCTGTGAGGGAACTTGGAGAGTGAAAGTGTTCCCATCTAGGGCCAACCCTCCTCCCTTTCCTCTCAGAGTCTCAAGCAGTCCCGTGGTTGCTGCCATTCGGGAAGGACAGAAGATTCCCATCACCTCCTTCCACTTCCTGCAGGGGGGTCAAGCACCTCCACCCTCAGGCGTATGGCTGCATGGGTCTCTCAGACATCTTTTGTGTTGTGTGAATGTCCTCTGTTGGTATATGAATGTCTTTTTTGTTGTATCTTAGAGAGGAGAGTATAAGGGGAGAGCTCACTCTGCCATGATGCTGATGTCACCAGTCATATTGTATTTTTAACAAATTGAAGATGTCCTTGATATCATCATGCATGTTTACATATATTCCCAGACTTGTGGACACCTGCCAAGCACCCTAGAAAGCAGTGAACCAGATAGACGTGGGCCTGCTCTCACGGAGCTAGAGTCCATCAGGAAGGCAAACATCTCCACAAGTGACGACGATAGAGAGGGACGAGGGTTACTACGGGTCCACACTCACTAGTTCAAATCCTAGTTCAGCACTCACCACCATCTGACCTTGAGTAGGTAACTTCACCTCTAAGAGCCTCAGTTGTAGAAAACAATATCCAGGGATTTTGCTAGAATTAAATGAGTTCACACAAATATATAAACCACTTAGAATAATTCCCAGCACCAGGAAATGCCCAATACATTTTAGCTACTATAATTATTACTAGCCATTTACTACATAAAAGAAAAACATTTATGGACGATTAAAGCACATTACAAAATGTACAGTGCTTTTTGGGTTTAGTTTCCTTTGTCTATTGTTTACTGTCTGTCTCTTCTTCGCTACATGTAAACTCACAACGGCAGGAATCTTTATCTCTTTTGTCACCAATATATCCCAAGCTCCCAGAACACTGCCTGGTATATAAAAAACTCAATAAGAGTCATTGAATTTCTTGAGCGAATAAATAAATGAATGAGTAATCAAATCAGTGATCTTAGTGTATTAGTCTGTCTGGGCTGCCATAATAAAATACCACAGATTGGGTGCCTTAAATGATAAAAAGTTATTTCTCACAGTGCTAGGGGCTGGGAAGTCCAAGATCAAAGTGCCGGCTGTTTTGATTCCTGGTGAGAGCTCTCTTCCTGGCTTGTAGACAACTGCCTTCTTGCTGTGTCCTCCCATGGCAAAGGGAGGGAGGGCCGGGGGGGGGGGGGGAGAGACACTCTCTGGTGTCTCTTCTTACAATGACACTAATCCTATCAGATCAGGGCCCCACACTTATGACCTCATTTAACTTTAATTACTTCCTAAAGGCCCCATCTCCAAATATAGTCACATTTAGGGTCAGGGTTTCAACATATAAAGTTGGAGGGCACAACCCAGTCTGCAGCACTGAGTGAGTGCATACATGTTTCCTAGATCCCTTGTGGCTTGTTGCCTCTTACTCCGAGCTTCTTTGAGCTCTGGCCATCTCATGATGCTTGCACTACCACCATCATCATCCTCACCTTCATCCTTATGATCAGCAAGATGTGGTTTTCTTTCTAGGGAGATTCTGTCAGGTTCCCTTGACTGCAGCCTTAGAGAGTGAAATACCTAGCATGACCAAGAAAGAAGAATCTTCCAGACTTTTACAACAATCCAGAAGAGGCAGATCCACTAAGCCTGAACTTATGTTCTTCAATGACCTAAGTCCTCAGGTAGAGAAAACCTACTGCTAAGCTTCTGTCTTCTTTGAGTGTCTGCTGAACTGCTGAAGGTCACAAAAAATTCATATTGCATTCAATATGCAGGTACTGTTCATGAACTCCAATAGTTTATTTTGTATTCATGGTGCATTTACTCTTTATAGGGCCTTGTTAATAAATTGTTTCAATGTGCATTTATGTTTATGAATTTATAAATACTTCAAATAATGTGATGATTATTGAAAGGTATATTGCCAAATCTTATGTACATACCGATTACCAATGTCTAAATATGTCAGTTTTGTTTGAAGGTCAAAAACTATCTGTAATTTATAATTCTCAAAGCTCTTATCTCTAAAGTGGACCCTTGCCTAGAGGAATCAAATAAAACAAGACTGCAAAGACTAAGTAAATCGTCCCTGTTCTTGTGACAGCTACTTACTCGGTAACAAAACAAATAAACATAAAAGTTAGACAACATATAAAGCTTACCACCAAGAAAATAAGTCACAAATGAGCACAGCACTTTCCTCCAGGCTAGATCTCATAGACACACACAGCATCGATTTCAAAATCATTTCAGAAGAGTCTTGGAAAACTGCCCTGCCTCATCCACAGGTTCATTAGCTTCAGGGTCCCAATCCCAGTGGGAGGCTGACCCAGATCACACCTATTTCACAGCCCTGCAGGCACTCAGTGGGCCCAATCGAAAGCCTCAGGCATGGTGGCAGCCAGGCCAGGAGACCGGAGGGCCACTCCAGTATCTCGGAAACAGTCAAGCTAACAGTGGTTGTTATGGAGACAGCCAGTGTTCTTCACGAATGAACAGCTGTTCCTTCTCTCTGCCCAAAGAATCGATGCCCGTGTCTGGGGGCCCAGCTGGCTCCTTACAAAGGCCCACACTGCCAAAGAGGGGCCCCAGAAGCAGAAGTGACGCAGCCCTTCTCAGTAGACATCCATTGAGCTCTTCTATAGAAAATGCCTGACACAAGCCTGTTTTCTCCCCTCCCCATCCCCAGTCCAAACATGGCTTGATTGTTAAAATGACCGTGAAAAACTACGACTGGATTTTTGCCCTCTCAGTGGCTGCATACACTGATTTCTCCACAACTTCCAAAACCCCTTCTAAAGGAGGTTGTGGAAAAGATTCCAGAAGACAAACACTCTGCAAATGAATCCAAATACAGAGGGGTGTTATCACAGACCTCAGAACAGCCTTTCAAGCATGCAGAGTTTGTCCCTCAGGCACCACTTCTCTAATTGAAAGGATGCTTATTCTCGCTGAGCCTTTGTCGCTTGCTCTACAAAGTTGAAGCTGGTGAGTGCAAGCTTTGCACTTTGTTCTCAGTTTGTATGTGCTATTTGCAGAGCAGAATATTACTTTGCTGTGGGGGATCAGCTATGGAGATTGGAGTCCCTGTCCTCAATAAACTCGTAATCTCTTGGACCCACAAAGTCAACAGTAAGATGGGGTGGAATAGAAAAGCGGCACCTATCTGATACTGGGGCTGCCAGGAGCAAGCCTGTGTAACCATAACCTCAGAGCCGAGCAAACGGAGGATGAATCACTCACATGCATGGCTTTAAAGCACTGAGGTCAGGACCGTGCAGCCACTAAAAAGAATGAGGTAGATCCATATGTGCTGAGAGGAAACGAGCCCCAGACACACTGGACACTGACAAAAGTAAAGAGCGGAGCAGTGGGTATGATGTGTTCCCACTTGTGGAGAGGCAGAAGGAGAGGATGGGAATATGCGGAGAATAAACTCAGACACGTTCCCCAGAAACCGGCAACAGAGATTTCCTTTAGGCACAGAAACTGCGTGACTAGGAGTTGCGGTAGAAGGTGGGGAGTGGAGTTTACTTCTCACTTTATCTTTAATTTGTTACAGCATGACATTATCTTTTGATATCTTTTGAATTTAACTTAAAATAATTTCTAAGACACCTGTAGATAGCATTCTTCATTTGGGATAAAGAGAAGCAACATTGTGTGTGTGTGTGTGTGTGTGTGTATTCAATGCAATCCCAATTCAAATCTCAGCACACTTTTTTGTAGGAATTGACAAACTGATTCTAAAATTCAAAGGGCCTAGAAGAGTCAAAACAAGTCTGGAAAAGAACAAAGCTAGAGAGCAGACATTACCTGATTTCAAGAGTTATTATGAAGCTGCGCTATTCAAAACACCATGGTATTGGTGTAATGGCAGACAGATAGATCAATGGTACAGAATAGAGTGCACATGCATAAAAACTCTGGAAGGCTGTACAAGAAACTGATGGCAGTGACTGTCTTCTTGCAGGCTGGGAGCTGGCTGAATGAAGACCAGGAGGGGATATTTTTCACTATCTACACATTCAACGTGTGAATCATGTGACTGTGTTACCTACGCAGAAAATGAAATTCAAAAAGCATTTATGCCACTTCTTAAAGTCCAGGCTACGTAACTTTCCAGGAGTAAATTATCAGAAAGCAATACTTATCTTCCACACGGGTAAGCAAAAAAAGAAATCGAACTGTCCATCAGATCGATTTAAACCAAGGTTTGCATCCTAGGGCTCTTGGAGTTTCCAAAGACAGTGAGTTATTTCTAAGAATATTAGAAAGGTCGTGTCTGAGAAAGGTGGTGTTCAACACTATGCCTCGGTCACATCCAGTCCGAAAGTCAAAACACCATCGAGAGAGGCTGAATTTCTGTTCCCTCTTCCATCTGAGACGTCAGTCTCAGTCTTTTTAAGCCAGCTTTGTTGAGGTTTAATAGGCAAACAATAAACTGTACACATTTAAAGTGTATAATTTGATGTTTGACATACATACTGAGAACTGCAAAAACTCAACACGAAAGAGTCCATCCGACTCCCAACATTAAGAGACTTGACCAAACTCAGCATGGCATTTAGTAGCCTAGGGCCGTGTCCCTGGGATGACCCAAACCCCCTTAAGATCTTGCCTGGGAAAGCTCAGGCTCCCAAAATAATTTACTGTTTGTTCTAGCCAAGACCTGATAAGCCCCTGACCTCCCTTTTCTTAGAGCATTTACTTTAGAAACTTGCAATTGTAAATCATTTCTCCTGTCCTTTTGACATGGACATATATGCAACGCAGGAATGTCTTTCTCAAGGGCCTGAGAGCCTTTCCTTTAAAATGTGACCATCAGGAAAGTCTCTTCAATAAACGGAGTTGGGAAAACTGGACAGCCACATGCAAAAGAACAAAAGGAGACCATTATCTTACAGCACACACAAAAACTAACTCAAAATGGATTAAAGAATTGAATTTAAGACCCGAAACCATAAAACTCCTAGAAGAAAATATAGGCAGTACATTCTTTGATATCAGTCTTAGCAATATCTTTTTGAATACCATGTCTACTCAGGCAAGGGAAACAAAAGAAAAAATAAACAAATGGGACTACATCAGATTAAACAGCTTCTGCACAGCAAAGGAAATCATCAACAAAATGAAAAGACAACCCAACATCTAGGAGAAAACATGGGCAAATTATATATCTGACAAGGGGTTAATTTTCCAAATATATAAAGTACTCATACAACTCAACAACAAAAACAACAAACAACTTGATCAAAAAATGGGCAGAGGATATGAACAGATATTTTTCCAAAGAAGATATCCAGATGGCCAACAGGCACAGGAAAAGGTGTTCAACATCACTAATTGTTAGGGAAATGCAAATCAAAACTACATTGAGGGGGCTGGCCCCGTGGCCGAGTGGTTAAGTTCGCGCACTCCGCTGCAGCCGGCCCAGTGTTTCGTTGGTTCGAATCCTGGGCGTGGACATGGCACTGCTCATCAAACCATGCTGAGGTGGCGTCCCACATGCCACAACTAGAAGGACCCACAACAAAGAATATACAACTATGTACCTGGGGGCTTTGGGGAGAAAAAGGAAAAAAAAAAACTACACTGAGATAGCACCTTGATGCAGGCTCAGTGAGCTAAGGAGTCAAAAGAAAGATTCCTTGGACTCTCAAAGTCTGGCAGCAGTGTTGCTTTATTCATTGAATAGCATGGAGTAGCATGGGGACAGGACCCGTGGGCAGTGAAGAGCTGCAGTGTGTTGAGGGTAGGGCTAAATTTATAAGGCATAGGTATGTGAGTTATTTCTTTACAAGGCAAAGGAAAGAGTATGTAAAAAAAAAAAAGGTCATTAATGGTATCAGTGCAGGTGGGGTCTGGTTATTGGGTGGTCCTATAACTTTGGACATGAATCAGATGGAATCAGGTCAAATTAGGTCAGGACATCCTATACTTCCCAGAGGATGATGTAGATCTTTATGTAAGGCAGGACACCTTGGGCTTTTCTCCCTGAGGCAACCTTGATCCTCATCTGCCTTATACCCATCAGAATGGCTATAATTAACAAAACAAAAAATAACAAATGTGGGAGAGGATGTAGAGAAAAGGGAACCCTCACACGTGGCTGGGGGAATGCAAACTAGTGAAGCCACTATGGAAAACAGTATGGAGATTTCTCAAAAACTTAAAAATAGAAACACCATGTGATCCAGTTATCCTACTCGTGGATATTTATCCAAAGAACATGAAATCAGCAATACAAAGAAATTTATGCACCCCTATGTTCATTGCAGCGTTATTCACAATAGCCAAGACGTGGAAGCGACCCAAGTGCCCATTGACTGGTGATTGGATAAAGAAGATGTGGCATATATATATATACAATGGAATACTACTCAGCTATAAAAAAAGACAAAACCATCCTATTTGTGACAACATGGATGGACCTTGAGGGTACTATGTTAAAAGAAATAAGCCAGACAGAGAAAGACAAACACCGCATGATCTCACTCATATATAGGAGATAAACACAGATACGGAGAACAGATCAGTGGTTACTAGAGGAGAAGGGGGTGGGAGGAGGGCAAAAAGTGTAAAGGAGTACATATATACAGTGATGGATAAAAACTACACTATTGGGGTTGAGCAAGATGTAGTCTATACTGATATATAATAACATACGCCTGAAATTACACAATGTTATAAACGAATATGACCTTAATAAAATAATTTTAAAAAAAGAAGAAGAAGACCTGGGCCCCTGTCGCCCAGTCCTTGTGGGAGGGCAGGAGCCCAACTTCAATAAGCCCCAGTTAGCAGACACAGATGCCCAACCACACCCCTAACACCCCCCAGTATTTTTCCTTTGGCTCACCCCAGTGTTGGTTTTTTTTTTCACCCCAGCATTTAAAAGGCCTCCTGCCTTCTGTTCCTACAGAGCTGAGCTCAGGTTATGCTGAGGTCTCTCCCCTACTGCAGTGGCACTGAATAACGTCTGTCTTACCGCCTTTACCTAGCAGCCAGCTTTGTTTCTCTCTGACAATACAGATCAGTGACACTATCCTCCCAATCAAGACAGTGAACATAGTCAACCCCCTCAAAAGTCCCCTTGGTCCCCATAGTGGTCCGTTCCTCCTGACCCTCCCCATCGACTCCCCATCCTGATGTGGGCTTGGCGAGTCAAGGAGTTGAAAGAAAGACTTCTTGGACTCTCAAGGTCTGGCAGTAGTGCTCTTTTATTCAGAGAATAGCATGGAGTAGCATGGGGACAGGACGCATTGGCAGTAAGAGCTACAGGCATGGGGACAGGACCCATGGGCAGTAAGAGCTGCAATGTGTTGAGGGTGGGGCTAAGTTTATAAGGCATAGGTGTGTGAGTTATTTCTTTACAAGACAAAGGAAAGATCATGTAAAAAAGTCATTAAAATAGTATCAGTGCAGGTGGGGTCTGGTTACTGAGTGGTCCTATAACTTTAGATAAGAATCAGATGGGATCAGGTCAGGACATCCTATGTTTCCTGGAGGATGATATAGATCGGTATGTAGGGCAGGATGCCTTGATTTCTCTCCCTGGGGCAGCCTTGATCCTCATCACTCCCATGCAACCAATGATGTGCTTTCTGCCCATATAGACTAGATTGCATTTTGTAGACTTTTTTCCCAGTTTTATTGAGATATAATTGACACACGTCACTGTATAAGTTTAAAGGATACAGCACAACGATCTGACCTAGATATACTGTGAAATGATTACCACAGTAAGTTCGTTGCGTCCTTCATCTTATATAGATACAATAACAAGAAAAAGAAAAAGAAAATTTTTCCTTTTGATGAGAACTCTTAGGATTTACTCTCTTAACAACTTTCTCATATATCCTACAGTAGCATTAGCTATTGTCATCATGTGGTACATTACATCCCTAGTACTTATTTATCTTTAACTGGAGGTTTGTACCTTTTGACCAACTTCCTCCAATTCCAATTCTAAAAAAAGTTCAACTTTTTTACTATATATTGGATTATACAGTATTGATTCTTTTTTTTGTCTGGCTTCTTCACTCAGAAAAATTATTTTGAGATTCATCCATGTTGTTGTGTGTGCCAATATTTTACTCCTTTTATTGCTGAGTTGTATTGCAGCACCTGCTATATAGATACATTGCCCATTGATGGGTAGTGTCTTGTCTTTGGCTACGACAAACCAAGCTGCTATGGACATTTGCGTACAGATCTTTGCGTGGATGAACATCTCCTTCTCTTGGTTAAATATCTAGGAGTGGAATTGTTGGATTACATGGTAGATGTATGTTTAACTTTTTTAAGAAATTGCCAAATTCTTGGTTCTAGTAGTTTTCTCTTGTTGTTTTTTGGGGAATTTTTTGCAGATTCCATTAAATTTTCTGATGGAATGACCTGATGGATGCTCATGATCTGATAGATGCAAAGAAAGATGGTTTTACTTGTTCTTTTCCGGTCTGGATGCCTTTCATTTACCTTTCTTGCCCAGTTGCAACCTTAGTACAATGTTAAATGAAAGGGGTGGGGACAAACATCCGTGTCCTCTTCTGTTCTTGGCGGGGAAGGATTCAGTTGTTCACCACAAACGAGGATGTTAGACGGGCTTTTTGTAAGTGTCCTCTATCAGATTGAGGAAGTTTCCTTTCATCATCAGTTTGCTGAGGGATTTTATCAGGAATGAATGCAGGATTTTGTCAAGTACTTTTTGCTCATCTGTCAAGATGATCATATGATTTATCTGTTCGGTTTTGGATTTTTAGTTAATACGGTGAATTACAATAATTGATTTCAAACGTTAAACTAACTCTGCATTCCTGGGAAAACCGCACTTGGTTACAGTATTCTTTTAATATATTGCTGGATTTAATTTGCTAAAATTTTGTCAGAAGTTTTGCAACTATATTCATTAAAGATATTAGTTTTGTGGGGGAGGGAAAAATTCCCCCTTCCCATCTTGATTCTATGGCTGGTCCAATAATTAAAATGACACAACGCAGGTTAACAGGAAAAAAATCAAACAAAGTTTAATACATGCACACAGGGAAGTCACATACGCATGAAAAATTCCATAGGCAGTCAGGCAAAATCAGACACTTATGTCATTCTGGACTAAGGGTAGGGGGCAGGGTCTGGGCCTTCAAAGAGAAAGGAGGCAATCCCCAGGAAGAGGAAAAGGGTGAAGGTTTCGTAAACAAGCGTTTGTTGGGCCATCTACAGACAATGGGACACGGACGGGACATTGCTCAGAGGCCTTGCTAGCCCTCTCTGTCCACCACCCCCAGCTCACGTTACACCACAGCCACCTGTGGGAGCTCCTTCCTGGGACAGGCCTTCCATCTCAAATTCTCTGAAGCAGTTAGGAGAAAGGTCAAAGTTCCTTCCTGAGACCTTTGTTCTTAAAAATCATCAGCCCAAAATAATCCTCAAGCTAAAGACACACATTTGGGGGTGGCAAATTCTGCTCCCCGACAGTCTGCAGCTTTCTTTTTTGTGACACCTTGGACTGCTGTCAGTATCAGGTTGATGTTCACCTTATAGAATGAGTGGGGAAGCATTCCTTCTTACTCCTCTTCAACATTCCGGAAAGAGTTTGTGTAGAATTATTATTTCTTCCCTAAATGCTTTGTAAAATTCACCAGTAAAGCCACTGGGGCTTGTGTCTTAGCCCCTTCAGTTTGCTGTAACAAAATAATAGACCGGCTGGCTTATAAACAATAGAAATTCATTTCTCACACTTCTGGAGTCTGGAAGTTTGCCATCAGGGTGCCCTCCATGGTCAAGTTCCGGTGAGAGCCCTCTTCCGGTCGCAGCCTGTCCACTTCTCATTTTATCCACGTGGTGGAAGGGGGGAGAGAGCTTTCTCAGGCCACTAACGTCATCCACAAGAGCTCCACTCTCACGGCCTAATCTCCTCCCAAAGGGCCCACCTCCTAAACCATCACCTCGGGGGGTAGGTTCCAAGATACGAATTTGGCGGGACACATTCAGACCATAGCAGCTTGGAGTTTTCTTTATGGAACAGTTTTTAACTACAAATTCCATTTCTTTAATAAATACAGGGCTATTCTGGTTATGCATGTTTTCCTTCAGTGAGGTAGGGCAGTTTATATCTCTCAAGGGATTTGCTCATTTCATACGAGTTGTTGAATTTATCAGCATTAAGTTGTTTAGAATATTCTCTTACTATCTTTTTAACATCTGTCGCTGACACCCCTCTCATTCTTGATATGAGTAATTCGTGTTTTCCCTTTTTCTCTTGATCAATCTGGCTAGAAGTTTATCATTTTATTGATCTTTTCAAAGAACCAGATTTTGGTTTCATTGATTTTCTTTATTTTTTTTCTATATCACTAATTTCCAATTTGATATTTATTTCCTTTATACTGCTTCCTTGAGTTTAATTTTCTCTCTTTTTTCTAGTTTTTAAGGTGGAATCACATTTGAAATCTTTCTTTTCTAATACAGGCATTTCATGCTATAAATTTCCCCTTTTGCAGCCTCCCACAAATTGGGATATGTTGTGTTTTCACTTTCGTTCATTTCAAAATACTTTCTAATTTCCCATTTGATTTCTTCTTTGGTCCTGGGTTATTTATAAGTGTGTTATTTAGTTTCTAAACAATTGGGAATTTTCAAGAGCTCTTTGTTATTGATTTTTCTAATTTGATTCCTTTATGATCAAACATACTTTAAATGACTTGAATCCTTTTAAGTTTATTGAGAATTGTTTTATGGCACAGAAGTGATCTATCTTGGTAAATGTTCTGGGTGCACTTGAGAAGAATATGGGGTTTTTTGGTTATTTTAGGCGAGAGAGTAAATTTGGTTCTTGTTTCTCCACCTTGGCTAAAAGCAGAATCTCAACAATTAGACTTTTAAGGAAGATGCACAATCTCCAATTTGCATTTTTCAGCCCAGAGGAATCAGCTGAGGAGCTGTAACAGAAAGAGGCTCAGGTCCCCCATCCCTTCTGAGACTCTGATCTCAATGGTCTGGGGCAGGGCCGCCCACTAGAAGCAAAGTCTTGCAAGAGCTGAGAAGCTTAATTTGGTGCTTAGCCCCAGTTTTCATTCCAAGACATGAGGATCTAAAATTCAGCAGGCAGGGGCTGGCCTGGTGGCATAGCGGTTGGATTCACACACTCCACTTCAGGGGCCCGGTGTTTGCAGGTTCAGATCCCGGGTACAGACCTACACTCCGACTCATCAAGCCATGCTATGGCGGCATCCTACATACAAAATCAGAAAAGATTGGCACAGATGTTAGCTCAGAGGCAATCTTCCTCACAAAATAAATAAATAAATAAAAACAAATAGAATGTAACAGGCAGAACCGAAGCGCTTCTTCAGATTGGGTGCCAGTGCTATGACCAGTGACACAGGGCAGTATGGGGGAGGGGCAGCCCCTAATCAGCCACCCCAGATAAACACACAACCTAAGGAAAAAAACAACAGGCTTATTGTGCAAACACAGGTCAAGATAAGGCAAATCTGAATAAGAACAGTACAGATGATATTAGGAAAATTATTATTAATTTTGTTAGATGTCTTAACAATGACTGTGTGGAACAATTTTTTTTCATAGGCATACTAAAGCATCTGGGGCGACTTTGGGGCTATAATTTATTTTTAAGCAAAAGAAAAAAGAGGATTCCAGTCTTCTTTCTTGTTATAACTAAGTTATAGCTTGCATCAACAAGACCCAAGAAGACTGAGCACCACATGAACACTGAAGCAGGATGGAGGAAAGAGGAAAACGGCACACATCCCCTCCTTGTGAGGACATGTCCAAGGAATTACATACAGCACTTCCCCTTACATCCCACTGGCCAGAACTTAATCACATGCGCAGGCTTTACTGCCAGGGAAGCTGGGGAAATGAAGAATTCATTCAGGGTCATCACACGCCCCACTGATCTCAACCTTCCTACCTCTGAAAAGAATAGAAGAACAAATGACAGGGGACGTGATTAGTCTCCGCCATCTCTAAAACCAGCTGCCTGAACCAGTTCTCAAAAGAATGTATTGCAATGGGGTTAAAGAGATGATTCCAGCAGGATAGGTGGAATCTAGCTGGAAATTCCAGGGAAAGCAAACCCTAATTTCATGAGTTAGGTGTGAAAAGAACACATGTCCTTTTTTATTCAGAACTATTCAGACCTATAACACAGCACTTCTCCAACTTTAATGTGAAGACTAATCACCTGGGTGTCTTGTTAAATGCTGATTCAGGTTCAGTAGCTGGGGGTGCAATCCAAGATTCTGCGTTTCTAACAAGTTCCCAAGTGAGACCACTGCTGCTGGACTGAGGATCATACGCAGAGTAGCAATGGATAACACCCTGTAATGTGTTGAATTGTGTTCCCCAAAAGATATGTTCATTGTCTAACCCTCAGTACTTTTGAATGTGACCTTATTTGGAAGTAAGGTCTTTGCAGATATATTTAAGACATAAATTAAGATGAAGTCATACTGCATTAGGGTGGGCCCTAAATCCAACCACTAGTGTCCTTATAAGCAGAGGAGGGGACACACAGAGATGCACAGGGGAAGAGGCCACGTGGGGATGGAGGCAGGGATTGGAATGATGAGCTCTAAGCCAAGGAATGCCAAGGATTGCCAGCAGCCACCGGAAGCTGGAAGAGGCAAGAGGAGATCCTTCTCTAGAGGTTTCAGAGAGACCACGGCCCTGCCCACACCTTGAATTCAGACTCTGCCTCCAGAAATGTGAGAGAATACGTTTCTGTTCTCTTAAGCCACTCAGTTTGTGGTAATTTGTTATCGCGGCCCGAGGACACTAATACACACCGCTCGATTTGCCATGTGTTTGGGCTGGAAGATTCTCTCAGGGCTCAGCATTGTCAACATTGTGTCATGCTCCATTTCCTTCATTCCCAAGGTAGCATTTCCCAAAGTGTAGAGCAAACTCAGGATCTTCATTTAAAATCCAGATTTATGGGCACGACTCCACCTACGGAATCAATATTCCTAAAGATTGGACCCAACACTAACTTTTCAAACAGGCATGCCAGGTGACAGGTTCTATAGTGCTTTCTTGAAGGTTCTGCCATATGGGCTGCCTCATAGTGTGATGTGGCTTCAAGGTCAAGATGCCTAAAAGCTGCCTCTCCACTCAAGATCTGCCCTGAAATCCCACGGTCAAGACCCCAATCCTTCAGCTATAGGGATAAGGAATAAAAAGCAAGTGCCTCTGCAATTGAGACAGAGGCTTTCAACCTCTTCCCAGAGAAGAGCTACCTTGCGCTCACCCAAATTCTTACGTCTCTCTCTCAGAGCGCTTCATACAATGACAGTTTGACAGGTCTCTGTCCTAAGAGGTAACGGCAGGACTTGACTTGGACACTGGTTAATGCTGGGACCTACTGGGTGAGACTGTCTGATGCAAGCTCGTGTCAGTCATTTGAACCTTAGTGTGGAAGGGGCAGCTGTGGTGGATGGAAAGACCGGCCGTTCTGTTCACTCTGTCTACCGTCTGAACTCCACTGTCCTCTTCTGTATCACGGGGACTCTAATTCCTGCTCCTCTGGCCTGGTAGGGGCTGTTGTGGCCACCACAGGGCTACAGGGAGTAAGAAGCTACTCCTGAGGAAGGATGCAGGCAGGGAAGATAGAACACTAGCTCACTGGTGGTCCTGGGCGAGGAGGGCCAGCCTGCTTCTCTGTTTTCTGAGAGCCTGAACTGTCTGGTGGTGTTTTGGAAACTGTATGAATTAACTGGGCCTGACTTAGTTGACTGCTCTTTTTAATCATTTGCTTGGGGGTGAGTCTTTCGTTCTAACTAAAATTAGTTTAAATACTCAGAATAATCATCTCTATAGATTTTTTAAAAAACACTAAAAAATGCAATTTTCCTTCCCTATCTTTCTTCCTCAATCCCCAGCATCCACTATATTTTGAAGGAGTTTGATAAAGACGTAAAAAATGGCTGAAAGCCTCTGGGAAACTTAACATAAGGGGAAATAAATCTTTTAAAAACCAACCCAAGTGAAAAAAAGATCAGAACTGTTCTTAGCTTTCCGGGATGAGCAGGGGTTGACTGGAAGATTACACGAGGGAACCTCCCGGGGTGACAGTAATATTCTGTATCTTGATAGGGTATTGTGGTTACACGGGCAAATGAGTTTGTCAAAACCCAGTGAATGCCACAATGAGTTATCACCTCACACCCGTCAGAATGGTTATTATTAAGAAGACAAGAAATAACAAGTGTTAGAGAGGATGTGGAAAGAAGGGAACCCTCGTACACTGCTGGTGGGAGTGCAAATTGGTGCGGTCACTATGGAAAACAGTACGGAAGTTCCTCAAAAAGTAAAAATGGTACTACCACATGATGCAGCAATCCCACTTCTGGGTATTTATCTGAAGGAAATGAAAATAGGATATGAAAAAGATATAAGAACCCTTATGTTCACTGAGGCATTATTTACAATAGCCAAGATATGGAAGCAAACTAAGTGTCCATCAAGGGACGAATGGAAAAAGAAGATGTGGTATGAATATTATTCAGCCATGAGAAAGAAAGAAATTCTGCCATTTATGACAACGTGAACAAATCTTGAGGATATTATGCTAAGTTGAAATAAGTCAGACCAAGAAAAGCAAATACTGTATGATTTCACTCATATGTGTAATCTGAAAAAACCACAGCAAATGAACAAACAAAACAAAACAAAAAAACAACCTTATAGATACAGAGAACAGATTGATGGTTACCTGAGGAGGAGGGGTTGGGCAGGAAGCTGAAATGGATGAAGGGAACCAACTGTATGGTGATGGACGGTAACCACACTCCTGGTGGTGATCACTGTAGTGCACACAGTTAGTGAATTATACTGTTGTACACCTGAAAAAATAAAATAAAATAAAAACACTCTTTTGAGGTGGGAAACAAAAAACAAAAACTCAGAGAATGTCTGTGCATTTCGTTGTATCTAAATATTACATGCAAGTAAGAAATTGATCCACTGAAAGTTTCTTTTCTCCCTCATGAAAACACAACCTTTTGGCATATATGAAAGGACACCACGTCACTGAATGGTGGTCTAGTCTTATATTAGAAAGCAGAGCCTGACCTGAATTCATGTTTTCTGGCCACTAAGAGACCTTGGTCAGAAAGGCCTCCTGCTGGGGTCCACGAACTCGGAGGGCCATCAGAATATGAACTATGACCAGTGCAGCATGACAGTCACCAGCCCAGCTTCTGCAGCCTGACCCATGTGGTTTCCGAGCCCACCTCTACTGCTTCCTATGATTGGAGCAAGTCACTTGACTTCCAGACCTGTAATCACTTATAAAATAGGAATAACAGTCATATCTGTTTCATAGAGTTGTTATTGCAGGGACTAAGAATTCAGCACAAAGCGTGACAGATGGCAGTCGCTGGAAATCGTTGGCTACTGTCACAGATGTTTGTATTAGTATTTACCAGACTTCAAGGTCTGTGCTCTTTTTAAAACTTCGCTGTTTATTTTTTTTAATAAGAGTAGAGGTAGCAACTACTTGTTTTAGCGTGTAGTGAAGGAATGATGTCTATTTAATTCTCTATTGCCACAACCACTTTTAGAAAGGTGCTTACGAGTAACAAAACAGTCTTTGTTTTACCAACATGTTATGAGCTCAGTTGTGTCCCCCAAAATTCATATGCTGAAGCCCTAACCCCCCAGTGCCTCAGCATGGGACTGCTGGAGACGGGGTCTTTGAAAAGGCGGTTAAAGTAGAATGAGGTCATTAGGGTGGGCCCGATTCCAGCATGACTGGTGTCCTTATAAGAAGAGATTAGCACACTGACAGGGCCAGAGGGAAGGCCACATGAACACACAGGGAGAAGAAGGCCATCTGCCAGCCAAGGGGAGGGCCTCAGGAGAAACCAACCCCGCCCACGCCTCAGTCGCAGACCGCCAGCCTGCAGGACTGTGGGAAAATACACTTCTGCTGTTGAAGCCGCCTGATCCGCGGCACTTTGTTATGGCAGCCCCAGCAAACTAATGCAAGGATATACCGACAAATAATTTATAAAAAGATGAAGCGTGATTCACAAACAGTTTGATTACAAGTGTACCACCTGCTATTTTTTTATTATTATTTTTAAGACTTTATTTTTTAAGAGCAGCTTTAGGTTTACAGCAAAACTGAGAGGAAGGTACAGAGATTTCCTCCTCACAACCTGAACAACCTCCCTCATTATAAACGTCCCCCACCAGTGTGATACATTTGCTACAAGTGATGAACCTACAATGACACATCACACCATGAGTCCAGTTCACCTTAAGGTTCACTCTTGGTGTTGTATATTCTGTGGGTTTGAAAAAACAAATGACATGTACCATCATTACAGAGTAGTTTCACTGCCCTAAAAGTCCTCACTGCTCCACCCATTCATCCTCCCCCTACCCCAACTCCTGGCAACCACTGACCTTTTTCCTGTCTCGAGAGTGTTGCCTTTTCCAGAACGTCACATAGTTGGAATCACACAGTGTGTAGCCTTTGCAGATGTCTTCTTTCATTTAGTGATATGCATTTAAGGTTCCTCCATGACTTCTCACTGCGTGATAGCTCATTTCTTTTTAGTGCTGAGTAATATTCCATTGCCTAGATGTACCACAGTTTATTTATCCATTCACTACTGAAGGGCAACTTGCTTGCTTCCAAGTTTTGGCAATTATGAATAAAGCTGCTAATAAACATTTATGTGCAGATTTTTGAGTGGACGTAAGTTTTCAATCCCAGAGAAGAAGTCTCTAATTTTAATGAAGTCCAGCTGATCAATTTTTTCTTTCACGGATCACGCCTTTGGTGTTATATCTTTAAAGTCATCACCATACCCAAGGTCATCTAGGTTTTCTCTTACTTGATCTTCTACGAGTTTCACAGTTTTGCATTTTACATATAGGTCTATGATCCATTTCGAGTTAATTTTCGTGAAGGGTATAATACCTGTGTTTAGATTCATTTTTTTTGTATGTGGATGTCCAGTTGTTCCAGAACCATTTCTTGAAAAGACTATATTTGCCCCATTGTCAAATATCAATTGACCACATTTTTGTGGATTTTTTAAAATGCAACTTAATATAGAAAATAAAACCAGCTTTTGCTCATGTTTGATAAACAAAGAACAAGTCATGATACAAGCTCAGTTCCCAGGTTATGTTTCATATTATACAATTTATATTTCAATAAGTAGAATTTGTTGGTGTCCAGTGCGTTGTTTTAAATTCCCCCTGAAGATATATTATTCTTAAATTTGATTAAAAACCTTAATTTTAGCTCAGAATCTACAAGAGTTACAAGTGCTATTGTAATTTCCCAAAGAAATACACTGGGAGGTTTCAAGAGTGTGTGCTGGGGTAGCACACAAGAGAACTCAGAGATTAATGACTGCTGGTATGTGTATTAACTGTTTTCTTATTTTCTGTATTCTTGATACTTTGGATCTGGGTCCTCAGTGACCAAGGAGACACTGCCCCTCCCACGGTTAACTAATTCCTTGAGATAGCAAAGGATTCCTCTTTAAGTGCACCTCAAGGTTCAGTGCAAAGCTGTCTGTCCAGAGCCCACGCCTCTGCCCCTCCATCTGGTTCTTACTCTATCAGCCACTGTCCACCTGCCCTAGTCAACCCAGGACCAGGAGCCAGACCACCAGAGACAATCCTATGCCCCAGGGCCCACTGCAATTACTCAAAATAGCCAGTCCTAAGTCTGCTTACCCGGCCCTGCCTTTCCTTTCCAGGGGAAACCACAATAAAGCCTCTTGTCCACAGTTGCCCCTCACTTCCTCTGCCTTCCACCAACCCTGGCACTTCTCTCTGTGGCCACCCTCCACCAACCCCCACGCCCCCCATAGCATGGTGTGCACCCTCCTCTTGGGAATTGTGAGTAACAAACTGTCTTTCTACGGCAGTTGTCTCCTGATCTGTTGGTCTCACCATATCTGAATGAAAACAAAATCCCAGGTACATTTTAAAACAGGATGCTAACTCAGAAGGGTCTACATAGGAGGCCTTTCATCCAGCCTTAGTCCAGATGGAACCACCTGATTGGTGGGTCTTTCACATATGTCTCTTTCCTCCATACTTCTTGCTCCATGATGCCCCAAATTCCAAGCTGGATCTTCATTCCTTCAATTTAATTCCTTATTAAATGCAAATCCTAAAAGTAGAAATGGTTTATGCTTTAACATTCATCTCACCCTTCCATGAGGAGTGAGAGCAAGGCTGAGGAACTAGAGAGGAAAGAAGGAAAAGCTGCTGAGATCGATAAATGTTCTTTTCTAATTTTTTTTCTTCCTGTTTTGTCATTGATGGCTAAGAAAGGGATTCTGGGTATGTGAACCTCGATTTTGACCTTACTTTTCCCCTCTTCTGCCTCTGCTTCTTTCCTGTTTTTTTGTTTCTGGGTTTGTTGGTTACCACTATAGCAAATTCGATAAAGAATTACAAGATTTCATTAATAAGTTGGAAAACAATATTTAATTAGCTACTACTGATCTCTAAATATTAATAATGGAAGTTGTAAAATTGATAAAATTAGTTAAAATCAAACTCATGACATACAAAGAATCAGTGAAATAGGCTTCTAACTCCAATTTGTAAATTATTTCTAGAAATGCATCTATGTATTTCTGACTACTTCTATATTTTCAGATGTTTCTTGTCACGGGAAACAAACAAGAGTGAGAAGGGGAAGCCAGGCCCTCACCACCGAGGAAGCATCCAGGGAGACGGACGATGCGGGCACCACATGGGACTGTTTAGCCATCCCGGCAACTCTACATGGTGGTGGCCTCTTGGAATCCCAGTCACCTCCTTTGATGAGAGGGCTAAGTGTCTGATTTCACAATCTGAGGTCTTGGTCGATCTGAGACTTCAGGAGAAATGCCTAAATTGGGGCTGTGTTGATGTCATCAAGCATGAAGACAGAATACGGTTGTTCCTAATCCACAGGAGAAATAAGTCCCATTAACCTGGGTCTTAGAAATCATCATTTCATGACTCTGTCATTAGGGATGTCTAAATGAATCATTGAAGCTCTTGCCTTTTTCATTTCCTCATCTGAAAACTGACCAAAGGGGACAGGACTAGTAACAAAGATTGTCTCCTTGACCAAACTCTAGTCACTCTAGTCAGGCTCTCGCAACTCTCTTCTCAACCAGGCCCTGACTTTGGGGCTTTCAAAAGTCTTTGCATTGTCTAGTTTTAGCAAGAACCCTGCTAAGTCAGTTTAGCAGGAATCCACCATTCTCCATGCCTGGTCACTCTCGATATCTGATGGGGTTCTTCACTCCTCACCACCCCAGGCGATGTCTGATCACCCTTCAGCAAGAATCCTCTGAGGTTGATTTAGCCAGAATCCCCGTCACTCCTGATGTTTCCTCTTGGTAATTTCCATTCCCTGACCTCCGCTCTGCTCCTCGGCCATAAATGCCCACTTTTCCTTATCGTATTGGAGTTGAGCCCAGTCTCGCCCTCCTACGCAAAACCCGATTGCAGTAGCCCCCTTGAACAAAGTCTTCCTCCCCACCTTTGACAAGTGTCGGGAATAATTTTTTCTTCAACACTAGTCCTGGAATCTTAGACAATTCACACACCCCTCTTTAGGAGCCCCCTCTCCATTCTTCCCTCCTCGTCCTCCTTTGTCGTCTGCGCCTCCTTCCTTCCTTCCCTTTCCCAACTGCTCGATCCCTATGTGAACAGTGCTCTATGCTAGTGGAGAAAAAGAAAAAGATCTTTTATTTTTTTTTAAGGATTGGCACCTGAGCTAACATCTGTTGCCAATCTGCGTTTTTTTTTCTCTCTCCCCCAACCCGCGCCAGTACATAGTTGTATATTCTAGTTGTGGGTCCTTCTGGTTGCGCTACGTGGGATGCTGCCTCAGCATGGCCTGATGAGCACTGCCAGGTCAGCACCCAGGATCCGAACCAGTGAAACCCTGGGCCGCCCAAGCAGACTTAACCACTCGGCCATCGGGCTGGCCCAGAAAAAGATCCTGTTTAAAAAATTATCAAAAGTCTTAGTGCCTTGATATATGTGCTTTTCTCTCTCTTGGAGGGTTTGCTTAGAAATACGCATATGTATTGGGAAGAGGACGGTGTAACCACACAAGGAGAAAAAGAACTCATGGTGCTATATCAGGTGTCTGGAACAGTTTGACTTTCTCAGGGAGGCAACTGGGGGTAGGACAAGCTACGTCCGAGCCCCTCCAAGAGGGCCCCTTCTGCCAGCCCCTCTCCTCCCCTGGGTTAAGCTCGCTCTACTAAGGTATTCTTTCCATCATTTACTCAGACTCTCATGTCACTCTACTCTGACTCCTTTTCATATTTCCAACCGTAGCCCTGATTTATCCTTTTATGAAGGTTACTCTTCCTGGCACACTTGAAAAGCCTTCACGGCTTGTTACCACAGCACTAGGAGCACACTGCTGAAATCAGCACTAAGGTGGGGAGCACCCTGCCCCGACACAACACCAGCTCTCTGTCAGCCACCCCAGGCCTGCTAAGGGAGCCACTCTGCATTTCCTCGCTCATAGACATTAAAAATAGGAAATATCATCTCTTGGGCAAATTACTGTAGACCTCCAGACCTCTTCCCCTCCTGTGTATGATGGTAGTGAGTTTTTCTCTAACTCAGTGCAGTGGAAAAATCTCGAGATGGTTCTGACTAATCTCACTCAATACAGAGGTGCCCCGATATTTAGATCAGAAGGGCCTTCTGTTTCGCAATGCACCACCCCTCTAAGGGCTTAGGCCTACCCTGCTTCTCAGGGGGCTTACATCCTGGGCTATGGAAAGGGGACAGGTGAATTGTTTGGGACTGAACACAATTTCGTGGCCGACACAGCACAGTCCTCCTGGGCAGTGTGTGGGGGCTTCTGGCTGTGGAGGAAGGTGACCCTCACCAGACTCTGAGAAGGAAAACTGAGTGAGGCAGTCTGTGGTCTACGCAAGAACAGCTCACTCAGATGGAGAGCAGTTGGCTGCAGACCTGGAGATGCCCCCATGAGCCCGGGTAGAAGTCGAGGAGGCTGATGGCCTCTGGAGGTGAAATCCACCCCCCATATTCTGGACTCCATCTAGACTTCATCAGACTCACCCCTGTGTCCAGTCCCCTCCCCCAACCCAGGGAATCCCTTCTAGATTCAGATACAGGTACAAGCATTTAGGCTTCTCTCTAGGCATTTCTTCCAAATTTCTCTCTAAGTGCCCGTGGCCCTCTATTTTTCCAGGGCTTTGGAAATTCAAAGACCAATCATTGAAACTTTTTTCATTTCTGGCTTTTCCTGTGCTCTGCGTACCCTTAGGCAATGAACACAGAATGCCTAGATCAGAAGGCTGTAGACTTCTTCTCAGAATAAAAATTTTAAATTCACAAAAACAAAATAAAAAAGAAACCAATCATATTGAAATACAGTTGTCAATATATTAAAAAACAAGTTTGTGATATAGTAATACTTGTGCTTATTTATCTATACTTTAATAAGATCAAGTTCTTTGATTTCAAAGGGTTGATGTGCATAAATGTTATTTAGAGACATTTGATACAAATATAACATGTTATGAAAATATCTGTGTTTTCTGTTGGTTACAAAGTCATGGGTACTGTGCATAGTATGAGGTCTATTGCCTACGTTAAAATGGAAGGAAATGCTAGATTTCAGTTAGAGGTTATGTCAAGGACTGTGAAGGGCTGAGATTTTGCCTTAATTGTGAGGACAACAAATTAGTGTGTCACATTTGCATGAATGTTCATAGAAGACATGAGACTCCTGGGTCAGAGATAAAGGACAGTTTATTACTCAAGGCCATAGCAGTAGATAGAGTATCAACATTTGTGCTGGTCTTCTGAACCCCATTTCCCACAGGGCAATGTGAAGAGGGCCAGATGACACCTGCACACACAGTGGGCTATATTATATAATCTATGTTAGCATGTAGTGGACTTACTGTTTTTAAATGAGGTAACAAATATTTTTAAAATTTCTCAATTTTAACTTCTAAAATATTGATAGTGAAACCCACATGATCAAAACCTCTTTGGGGTCATCAATAATTTTTAGGTGTGTTTATAAAAATTTACAGTCCTGAGACCAAAAATTTGAGAACCTCCAGCTTAGCTAATCAAAGAGCAAGGATGGGAGGGTAGGTAGAAGGCAGAAAGAAAAATTGGAAATAAAAAACATATTAGATAACAACCAAAAACATTTAAAAAGAGGGTGTTGAACTAGATGATACCTGAGGTCCCAACATTAGGATCCTGTGACATGGGGGGATAAAACTCTCTTCAAGACCAAAGTCAAAGACACTTCCCTGGAAGATGGCAACAGCACTGGGGAAGACTGGATCCTTTCAACAGCTTGGGGAATCCAAGGCTTAACTCTTCCTTCCAGTACAATACCACGTAAGAGCCACCAAACACTCCTAGACCAGAGGAACAAGGAGGAAATCAGAAAGACTGAGCATTTATCCAAAAGAGACTGAAAGAAACATTAACTGGCTAGTTTAGGGTCCTCTCCTCTACTCCCCACCATTTCCTGATGGAAACTCCAGAGGAAAATGAGACCCATTATATAAAAGAAAGCAGCAGCCTTCTTTTTATCCATCCCAGTAACTGTCTATCATCCTGCATACTGTGAAAGGAGTCTCGGTATCAGAGCAGGTGGAGGGGATGTTGACTAAGGCTCTGCATCTCTAGGAGTCCAGTGATCATCGGGCAACACACTGGTTGCCTGAGCAGAGAACTGAGCAGAAACAGAGCCTCTGGAAGGCTGGGGGTGAGGGACGTGGAGAAAATCAAGAGCAGAGGAGCCCAAAAATAGAGACAAAAGTCACTTCCGTTACAATTTTGCATAGGATAAAAATAGAAGACAGGAGTGTATACAATTTAGATTTTTAGATTCTTATCTTTCTCTATTTTTAGTCATGGCCTCTTAGCACACATAAGACATTTTTTCCCCTTTTCCTTGGCTGCCAGCTTCCCCAGTTTTTAATTTACATCATGTGGTTTCTTCCGGAAGTATTGTGCGATAAACAAGAGCCGCCAAGGTTGACGGTGGAACAAGATACTCTCAGCGAGGAGGAGCAGCTGCATCTCTTTCCATGCAACATCCTCTCTCCTGAGATCTCCATTCCTGCCCCTGGGCCCTGATCTACTGTGTCTTCTGTCTTTCCTGATTGATTTCCACTCACTGGCCTCAAAAAGGTGCTGGAAAATGAGTCAATACTAAAGTGTCAGTGCCCTGCTGGCTGTTGTGGTTATCTATTGCTGCATAACAAACCAGCCTAAATATAGTGGCTTAAGACAGCAATCATTTGACGATTATCACGAGGGTCCAGCATGCCGACTAGGCTCAGCTGGGCACTTCTCGCTTAGGGTCTCTCTTGCAGTAGCAGTCAGATGGAAAACTCAAAGACTGGGCGTAGGAGACCCCAGAGTTCAAGGGGGAATCACTCATACATCTGGCAATTGGTGGTAGCTGTTGGCTAAGACCACAGCTGGGTCTGCTGCCAGAACACCTCCAGGTGGCCTGGGCTCTCTCGTGGTGGCTGGGTTTCAACAGCAAACATCCCAGAGAGAGCCAGGTGGAAGCTGCGTCACCTGTTGTGACCTACCTAGCCTCAGCCTCAGTTCTGCTGTCTTCTGTTTGTTGGAGCAGTCATAAGCCCCTACCCAGATTTCTGGGGGGGAGACACAGACCCCATTCTCAGTGGGAAGAGCATTAAAGAATTTTGGGGCCAAAGCAAGTCAACGCTTTCTCGGTCCTCTATTTAGTCAAGGCTGGACCATTGAAACACAGCTTTACTAAAATGCTATGGCTTCACTTACTATTGATGTAGGTAATCTACACCCACTTTCTGTATAGTCTTTCTTGATTTTCCTAAATAGCTGTGACTTCTGCCTCCTCCGCAGTTCTTTGAATTTCTCTTAGGATATTTGTGGGGAATGTTTGCTAGTTTTTTTTGCCTGCCAGCATTCTACCTCCTCTTTTTATAAGCATCTCAATCTCCTTTTGGGGGAATGTCCCATGGTGTGTAGCCTTGATGAGAATTAATGTCCACATCCCACTACAGAAAGCAGAGGCATTATCCCTGCCAGCCTGGGGGACGGGCATAGAATCAAATTCCTGCACCTGGAAGCTCCCTCCAGACACCGGTCTCTTGAGCAGCGTTGCAAGGACGTGGGGTCAGTTGGAGGTCCTATTTCTTAAAGATGCAGCCGTACGGCAGGTATACCACACCCATTCTTTCTGTTGTGTCACTTTTGCAGTGATTTCTGCTGCCTAGCTCTCTGTAGCATCTAGGTTTTCAAAATTGATTGGAAGTCAATGAATATGATTTCACTGATTCTCACCATTGATTCTGTGAGACACTGACATTTGTCCAATCAATTTCCCCTTTTCCTAAGATTTTTAGAGGCTGTTTCTATTGTCTGCCACCGAGAACTCTGATTCTGTACTGATTATCTCCTACTATGGATTACATTTAGTTCTAGTAAGTTCTAGGCTATGGAGAAAGGCTCAGAATTAAGAATAAACAGAAGAGTCAGGCCTTGGGAGGCACAGGAACCAGACCTACAGATCTACACATCAAAAATGATGGGTGCCATCATTAAGATGAGAACACATCGATCCTTTCCAGTCCTTGGGTCATCACCGTGGTCACTCCAGGAGCAGAGTATAATGGACCAGCTGAGGATAGGGGTCTGTGATAGGCAGAATAATGGCCCCCCAAGACCTTCATGTCTTAATCCCTGGAACGTGTAAATGTTACCTGAAATGGCAAAAGGGACTTTGCAGATGTGGTTAAGTTAAGGACCTTGCGGTGGGGGGAGATCATCTTGCATTATTTAGGTGGGACCAATGCAATCACAAGGGTCCTTGAAAGTAGAGAACCTTTCCCAGCTGGATGTGACCACGGAAGCAGGATTTAGAAAGATGTCACTGATTTTGAAGATTGCTGGCTTTGAAGATGGAAGAAGGGGTAACAAGCCAAGGATCGCAGGCAGACACTCAAATCTGGAAAAGGCAAGGACAGGGGTCTTCCCTAGAGCCTGCAGGAAGGAACGCAGCCCTGCTGACACCTTCGTTTTAGCCCAGTGAGATTTCTCACTTATAGAACTGCGTTGTTTTAAGCCATTAGGCTCACGATAATTTGTTAGGGCAGCAAATAAAAAATGAATTCAACATCCACCTCTTGAGCTGGAGAGGACATCACTTTGATTGACAGTCCTACCAAGGCCGTATCTCTTGGAGTAGGTGGAAGGTTCCTCTGTGAAAATCAGGTGCCACTAGCAAATGGGGGAAAGGAGGCTGAACCGGAAAACACGGGTGCCCACTGCAACCACCACCACAGCCCTCTGCACAGCGTTTAATCAAAGTTTGTCCAAATGAACTTTTAGGGCCAGCAACTGATTAAGTTAAATATTCTGGATAAGAAGCCTTGATGAAATAGAAGGGAACTTTATAAGGAATGTAAATCCAGTATTTATATATGCAATATATATATTACTGCATCTTAAAAATTCCAAGTTTTGTCATAAAGATTCTCATGAAACTTGAAAAGGACTGATCCCCCCTCAAGTCAAGATGTAGTTAATTCAGCCAGCTGCCCCAGTACTTAGACATACAGACCTGTTGCATAAAGTGTTTAAGAATCATTGGCTTAGGGGCCAGCCCCACGGCCGAGTGGTGAAGTTCTCATGCTCTGCTCTGGCGGCCCAGGGTTTTGCTGGTTTGGATCCTGGGCGCGGACATGGCACCACTTATCAGGCCATGCTGAGGCAGCGTCCCACATGCTACAACGAGAATGACCCACAACTAAAATATACAACTATGTACTGGGGGGATTTGGGGAGAAAAAGCAGAATCACTGGCTTAGTTACTAATTAGTTGCTGCTAAATGGGAGACACTAATGGAGACCTACATAGAGGCAAATGAGATGGAAGTTATGGCCCACCCATCTAAGAAGGCAAAACATAACTAGGAGAGCCAAAAGGCACAAGAAAGGGAATTTACTGTACCTGTCCAAAAATCCTGATTGTGGTCACTTAAGGTCACTAGAAGAGCAGAGCGAAGTGATGCAAGTCAAGTCATTGGAAAAGCCAGGGCTGATGTCCAACACACCCTTGGCTTTTGAATGCTTGGTCTGACCCGGCAGTGGTTTAACAGTGGGTAACAAATATGTAGGAATATAGTAGAATATTACTTTACAGGGTTCATGTATTGTCATTCATAACTCAGTTAACAGGTTTTGGCTCATAAAAGATACTTTTCCTGCAGTTAAGGAGAGCGGTGCTCAGGTGGCAGTAAGGTATGTTGGTCACCTTTTTCAAGGAGAGTCTTTGTTCTGGTTGAAAACAGTTTTGCCTGTGAGCACTCCCCTGGGAGTTTGTGTATTTACTTGTTTTCTGTTGTCGAGATTTGCGGGGGTGAGAGGATGGGGTTCCTTGCCCAGACACCTGAACTAGGTTCGCTGGAAAGAGATGATTGTAGCACAATTGTTCTCAATCCTGGCCATAAGTGAGAATTATCTGGGAAGCTTTAAAACAAACAAAATACCAATGTTCACACTCAGAACTCACCTTGGCATCTAAATACTCTAAAAGCTCCCAGATAAATTTAACACCTGGTCCATGCTGTCAGCGTTAAGAACCATTGCTTTAGAGTTTTTTAAATTTTCTAAATGGTTACCCTGTAGGTCGTTAGTTTCGTACCATCAGCTCAGGGAGGTATGGCCTAACAACTCTCCAACTTGCGTGTGCCCAAGAGCCACCCGGGCGCTGTTTAAAATTCCGATTCCCGGGCTCCACCCTGAGGGCTCCCGGCAGACCCCGCTTGCGCAGCGCCCGGGAATCTTCACTTTATCTGTTGCAGGTAGTGAGGCTCACAGTCCAAAAAATGAAGGCATAAGACACGACAGTCGTGGGAGATCAGGGCCAACTAGGAAGGGCTGTGGAAAGAAAAAAAGACAATTTTGCGAGTATAGATCCCCAAATACGTGTTTTTCGTTGGCTCCCCTACTCTGGGCAGTTTGGGCTGAGACCACCGACGGAGGAGACGTGAGGGTAGCAAGGTGTGTGCTTGGCTCTGGGTTCCAGAAAATTCCTTCAGGCCCAGGGTTGCGGGGTGGTGCAGGCGGGGGAGGGGAAGTGTCCCTCCAGGTCCCTTGGCTCTGCCGCCGCCTCCCACCTGTGCGCCCCCTTAGGAAGCACCGCCCGCGCCTTTCCCCGTCCGGGGCCCGCAGAGCCCCGCGTCCGTGGCGAAAGGCAAGGGGCCCGGGTCCGGAGGCCGAGGGGCGGGGGCCGGGCGCGGGGAGGGCCGCGCGTCCCTGTGACGGCTGCGCCGGGCGCGGGCGCGGGCGCGGCCCCGGCCTCGCCTGCTCGCGCCCGCGGCACCGCCTCCCCCGCCGCCGGCGCTGCCCGGGGGCGGGGACTCGCGCGGCGTTGGCCGGAGACGCGGCGGCGCTGGACGCGGCGGGGGCGCACGGAGCGGGGAGCGGCCCGGGCCGCCTGGGAGCCGGGCCCGGAGCGCCGAGCGGCCGCCGGAGGCGCGGCGGGAGGTGAGTGAGCGGCGCGCCCCTCGCCGCCCTGGCCGCCTTCCTGCCCGCGGCTCCCTCGGCCCGGGCCCCGCGCCGGTCCCCGATCCCGGGCGCGCGCGCGGCTGCAGCCTCTGCCGGAGGCGCCTCGGGGCCGGCTCCGCGCCGCCCCGCCCGCCCCGCTGCGCTCCGTCCCGCGGCCGCCGGGAGCAGCTGGGCGAGGTTCTCGGTCCCTGCGGAAGCCGGCCTGGCCGGTGGGGGCCTTCCTTTTTGTCCCTGGCTGTGTCACGCGCGTCAGCATCGGGAGTCAAAAGCGTGCATCCCCACAGTCGCACTAGCGCCCGTCCTGCGGGCGTGATTGGCACGAGGGCGGGGACGGCTGGCCGTGCCGCTCCGCGCCTCCCCCCTCCCACCCCCCCGGGGCCCACGTTGGCAGCGGGCGCGTCCTGGCAGGTGACCGGGAGCGGCGCCGGGTCCTGGGCCGCGCCGCGGGAGCACATCCCGAGCCGGTCTCAGGGATGCTCCAGGCCCCCTCCGGGACCTGTGTTTCCCACCGTGGGCAGAGTGGAGGATCCACAGAACTTTTGCTCTGGTATACGTATAGTCTCTTGGGTTTGTATATTCTGTATTTCACATATCTTTAATATTTTTAATGATTTTTTAAATGTAAAACAAAATAGGAAAAATACCGACTTTGGCGAATGATCTTTTTAGCGGAATTTAAGAATCATTATATTCGGGATGCCATAATGATGCTAGTCATTTTCTGATGTTTGGTTTCCAGATTTGCATAACCGTACTTGTGTGACTTTCACGGTTTTGAGATTTCCTTTGTCTGGTTTGGGGTCTCCAAGACCCTGTGGCCCTAAATTATGCAAATGTTTGCGTAATGGGGCGGATTATGAAGATGTTCTACAGCCTGATGAAATATTTAACAGCTCTGGGGTGACTGTGTTTGGCTCACGGCCATCAGATTGACTCAAATTTAGTCCGTTTTAGTATTTCTGCATTTTTTGGAGCAGGAGACCTGGGGAGCAAAGGGACCTCTCCGCGGTCCTCTCCCACAAGGCATTCTAGCTCCTCCTGCGTGTGTTATAAAAGATGAAGCTAAGTTCATGCTTTTAGGGAGGATAATTTTACTTTATTTGTAAATAGAAAGCAGCAACTTAAGACTTAATTCTTAGGCCAGAACTGTTTTTAAGGTGTCAGTGTTCAAAAAGACATTGAATTCCTAGGACGTTTAAAGAAAAATGTTCTGTCTTTAAGACGTATTTTTTTCTTCTATGGAGAGGTTGTCACATTTTTATCAGTTTTGGTCAAGGGTGGGAGGAAGGAGTGGGTCCTGTTGCAACATTGCTGTAGAAGCTAGCGTGCTATCTGCTCTCTAACTGCCTGGAGGTCCAGTTATTGATGGGGGATGAAAAGGTTTTGCATTTACGTGGTTTTTTGAGGGATGGGGCAGAAGCAGCAGTGAGGACGGGTGAGGGGTCAGGCCCAGGGCTACCTTCAGTCTGTTTATGTGCCCACCTTCCCCCGGCGGGGAGAGAACTGCTGATCTTCCTGAAAATCCTGTGAAAGTGCGGCTGGCTGGCGTTCTGCACACGAAGCACAAAGGGGAGAAGGACAGAGCCTGTGCAGGGAGGAGGGGGAGGGTGGGGGTCTCTGCAAGCAGGTGCGGCTTTACAGGGGAGCAGGGGCCCGGGTGGGCACTGTAGTGAAAGGGAGCGTGAGGACAGCTTGGTCCCCAAAGACCAGCCTGGGGAGGCGGGCGGGGAGGGAGGGAGGGACGGAGGGAGGGAGGACCCAGCTGAGGGGCCTGCTGCCTTGGGCTTCAATTCAGTTGTGTTAATAGATTTACTTTAGAAAAAAGTAAATTGCCTTAGGAGGAGATTCATTTCTTTTTTTAATGACCTCACATGAGAAATAACATCCATAATTGAGGTAAGAAAAAAAGCACTTATTTTTTTTGTAAAAAAACAACAAAAAAAGAGCTTTGTTAAAATTTTTCCTAAACCTTTGCAAAAGTGGAAAGGCTGGTCTTGATAGGCTTTTGCTCCACCGTAGAAAAGTGTGAGTGGTATTTCACTTGCCCCTCCAAAAAAGTTCTTAGATTGTGGTCATTTTCTCGGCTTTTCAGGTTACTGGTGAGATTGAGAGACTTGGCGTGAAGTTTAAGAACTATTTCCTGAATTCTCGGAGAGTCTACTTTGCTTCATTCAGAAATTTCTTACACTTTCAGAAAAAAACAAAAAGCATACCTTCTCAAAATTTTACAGCATTTTTATTTTTTTAAACCGTTTAGGGCTATATAAACAGAACTACTTCTAGCTGAGATTTTAAAGATTAGTGCCTAACAGGAAAAAAAATGTGAAAATACTATATAATGTGATTATAGTGATCTATATTGTTATTTGCTGTGGTTTCCAGACGTTTTGGGTCATTTTTATTAGTAAAGATTTTAGCCCTCCCTGTGTGGGTGTGTGTGTCACGGTTGTCTTGGGTCTCGAGGCCCAGCACACTTAGGGCTGTGTTCGTTGTTAATGACAGTGGAGTTTACCCTGTTCCAAACACTTTCTTGAATTTTGAGTATTTGTGGCCCGTTTCTTCTTGGATCTGATTACTCCCTCCTAGTTTTTACTTCGTGTCGGGGCTTGTGCACAGTTGATTCAGAATGAGAAGCGTGTGCTTTGCTAGTTGTGGTCTTTGTTTGCCTGTGCTTGCATTCGTTAGTATAACTAATTTGTTCTTTTTATAGGATCTTAAAACTTCATATCTTTTGTAAGACTTAGTTATAATTTGTTAGTCTACCCCACTGTGCGTCTGCCAACAAGATACGTGGCATGTGCTGAAGGCGAAGAAAAGGGAGCAGGTGGCCCTGTCAGACCTGCCCTCCCTGCTGAGGTCCTCCGAAGCTGGTGACATGTGACCCTCGGCAGAGGGACTCAGGATGCAGAGTCAGTTTCTGCTTTTATCAGCACTGTTAGTCTTTTATGGTAGTATAATGTAATTAGTATCATGTAACATAGTGTAAAATAACTAGTACAATTAGTACATACATAATTACACATATTGCTAAAACATAGTTTGTATCCTATTTTTTGGATAAAAGTAAATGTAACTTCCAGGCTTTTCTTCCCCAGCCCTGTGGAGCGGCCTGTACCCGCTCTGGGAGGCCCGTGCCCTGCTGTAGACAGCTGGCTTCTTTCTTCAGCCTCAGATCCTTCTTCCATTTGCTCTTCAGAGGACTCCCATGAAGGCAGGTGTAATTGATCCCTGCTTTTTCTTTTTTTTAAAAGAGGAGACTGAAGCTAAAAAAGGTCCATGCCACAGAGTGACACCAGAGCAGTCCCTTTCCTTAAGTATTTCCTTGGTGGCAGGTGCTTTCCTGGGTGTTTGCTGAGTTTCACACTGGCCTTGGGAGGCCTGCCCCAAGTTACCCGTGCGCAGGGAGCCCAGGAGGCTGGGAGAAGGGACTGCCTGGCTGCCACCAGCTGGAGCTGGGCCTCACGCTGCACTCTGTCTCCTCTTGGTTACCCGCCGAGGCTCAGGACCGGGACCTGGGTCGGCTTTTTGTCCCTTGAGGACAGAGATCTTCTGGCCACCTCTGTGTCCCCAGTGATGGGGTCCAGCACAGAAGAGAGCATTGGGATGAACTCAGTTTGTTTCTCTACTTCATGGTATATACATATGCTATAAACATTTTGTTTTAGAGGAAGCTGTGAAATGCTATGATTTAATCTGGGAATGCTGGAAATACAGTTTCAAAACTTGCTAATATTACCATTATATACCTTCCTTTCACCGTAATTTTTTTTGTTGTTGTTCGCTTTTGTATTAAAAATATGCTCATTGAAGAAAAAAGATTGTATAGAGTAAAAAATGAAAGCTTCGTCCCTTCTCTTCCTCTCCACAGTATACTCTCACTACGACTTCTGTGTATCGTTCCCTAAAACATTTGCTATACATTTTCTGTGGATGGAAAGATATATTCATTTATTGAAGGTGTTTCTTCAAAATTTTTCAATGAAAATGGGATCGTATGATAATTACTATTTTGCACCTTTTTTCTCGCAACAGTTTGTGTTTTGATTATCTGTTGTTCCATAGCAAACCATCTCCCAGCTTCAAACCACCTTTTTGTTGTTGCCCCTGCGGGTGGGTGGCGAGGGCTCAGCTGAGTGCTGCTTCTGCTCCATGTGATATTGGGGAGGACTCCAGCCTTTTGAGGCTGTTTTCAGCTGGGACTTCAAGGTGGCTCATTGGCCATTATCAGTTTTGAAAAGTATTGCCTTGGTGAATTCTTAGAAGGGACAAAATTTTAATATGCTAATGATTGATATAGAAAAAAATTAACTATATTTCTCTAATTTAAGTGCTGTCAGAACTGGAGGTTCTAGCCCATCATTTCTTGCTGTCTGTCATTTATAGCTGTGTGGCAGATGGATGACTCCCTATCTTTCCTGTAGTTTTTCTATATCAGTTAGGGAGAGTCCTATATAATGTTGTGCTACCCTGCACTTAGTGATCATTTCATTCTGATTAAAGAATGAGGTACCTTGTCCACACTCTATCAGTGACTTTGATTGAGATGCTCAAAGGGAGAAAAGAACGTAGACTAAGAAGTTACTTCTAAAGGAGTCCGTTTTGGGTTGCTTTTTTTGTTTTTTTTGGTGAGGAAGATTGGCCCTAAACGAACATCCATTGCCAGTCTTCCTCTTCTTTGCTTGAGGAAGATTGTCACTGAGCTAACTATCTGTGCCCATCTTCCTCTACTTTGTATGTGGGATGCTGCCACAGCATGGCTTGATGCGTGGTGTGTAGGTCTGTGCCCAGGATCTGAACCAGTGAACCCTGGGCTGCCGAAGTGGAGCATGCGAACTTAACCACTACACCACCAGGCTGACTCCCATTTTAGGTTACTCTTTACTTCTTAGAGAAGTAAAAAGAAACCTTATTTCTCCAGGGCAGACAGGAGAAGATTGGTTTAGGAAGACTGTTTGTGGCTGTAGATGGTGGGGTGGGAGACAATCGTAGAATAAAACCAAAGCCGAAAGACCCAGGAAAGAGTGGAGGGGACAAACAAAACTCAGCCCTTAAATGGTAGGGATGAACAAATATTTCTCCAAAGCTCAACAACACGTCTCCTCCGATGTGCCTTTCTGCTTCCCGAGAATCAGTGAGCGCAGCCGGAGCGGACTCCCTGTCTTTGGAGGTTCAGACCCCCGGCAAGGCCCTACATACCACTCATCAAGCCACGCTGTAGCAGCGTCCCACGTAAAATAGGGGAAGGCTGGCACAGACGTTGGTTCAGCGACAGTCTTCCTCGAGCTAAAAGAGGAAGATTGGCAACAGATGTTTGCTCAGGGCCAGTCTTCCTCACACACACACAAAAGTAAATACTAAGCTTATGAACAATGTATAGAGACAGGTGGCTGCAGGATTCAGCCCTGGAGCTTTGGTTTGCTGACTCCTGAACTGGAGGAAAGATTGGGGAGCTCCTGCCAAAATGTAGTCTTGGCGTCCACGTGGGATGTGGCGTTTCTTTGGAAAATTCCCAGTGCTGGAAAAAACACGATGGAATTTGATTTTTATTCATTTTCACTCCTCCATCTTGCTTTTTGGTATTTCCACTACATAACACTAGGTGTGTGCGTTAATTAAAAAATTTTTCTTTTTAAAAAAATTTTTATCGGGATATAATTGATGTATAACATTCTGTTAGTTTCAGTTGTGCGACTTTATGATTCATTATTTGTATATATTGTGAAGTGATCACCAAAGTGAGTCTAATTAACATCTGTCACCATACCGTTACAAAATTTTTTTTTCTTGTAATGAGAACTTTTAAGATCTACTCTCTTAGCAAGTTTCAAATATGCAAGACAGTGTCGTTAACTATGGTCACCATGAACCTTTTTCCTTATAAGCTGTCAGCTTCCAGGATAGGGGAAAACATGGTGTTTATACTGGAGGGTGGGGGAGTGAGAGGAGATTCTGTGTACTTCCTGGTAAATTTTTAAAGCAATCTAAGGGGAATACAATGGATTTGGTCATTTAATTCTCTGGTTTAGAGCAGGAATCCACAGACTTTCTCTAAGGGGCCAGGTAATAAACGTTTTAATTGTCATAATGACCCTCTAAATGGCTGGCTCTCAACTATTCAACTCTGCCTTGTAGCCAGGAAGTCGTGAAGGGGCGTGGCTGTGTTCCGCAAAACTTTATTTAGAAAACAGGCCAATGATGGCCTGTGGGCCTTGGGATGCTGACCCCAGGCTTGGAGACGTTTTTGGGACAAGGTAGAACATTCTTAAACCCTCAAAAAAATGCTGGTGACTGAGTCCTTCACAGACCCTGAGGTGCTGTGCTTGGGTGTTCCCAGGTCTCTGCTCATTGCAGTGGCTTCTGAGTGAAACTTCCTCCTGCACACCTCCGGCTCTGGGCTCTCAGATCCAGATGAGGCCAGTTCCTCTGAGAAGGAATAAAGGTGTGGCTCCCCCACTGTTTGGAAAAGCTGTGTTGTTTCAACAGTGGTGACATTGGTCAAAGAAACTAATCTGATTTGATTGCTTGTGTGTATTTGCCTAAGTGATTAAAAGCCCTATGTGAAAATAAGGAAATGAAAAACAGATATTTAACTAGGAGGGTCAAGGGGCTTGTGGATTTGGCAGGTTGCCCATTTTCTTTTTTTTTTTTGGTGGGGGAGGAGATCGGCTCTGAGCTAATGTCTGTTGCCTGTCTTCCTCTTTTTTTTCTCCCCAAAGCCCCAGTGCATAGTAGTATATATCCTAGGTGTAGGTCCTTCTGGTTCCTCTATGTGGCCCGTCTGAGCAGTGCCATGTTCGCGCCCAGGATCTGAACCAGCGAACCCTCGGACCACTGAAGCGAGTGTGCAAACTTAGCCACAGGGCCGGCCCCTGGGCTGTCCATTTTCATATGCTTTTTTTTTTTTTTTTTTTAAGTAATTAGAGGTCTCTGTTCTCGTATAAAACTTTTTTTTGTCTTACGAGTAAACAGTTTTAACCAATTGGTTGAATTTTTTAAATTAATTAAGCCAGTAGGAAAGAATCTGCAGGATTTTCATGACTTTTCCAATTTACTAAGAAACTTTTAATGCAGAAGCACGCCGCTTAACTCCCACTCCAGGGAGGCCTGGGGTTTCACAGGCTGTCTGGTTTAGGTTAATCATTTTTCAGTGTGTCAGATGCCTATAGTCAGATGAGACGACACACTTTCTGGAGCCTAAATTAAAATGAATACATCTTTTTGACGCAGTTCCGTCTCCTCCAGTCCACATAAATTCTAAGGTGGGGAAAGGAGAGCGTTTGCGACATCTGACAGCCATAAACTCGGGCCCTGAGGTATTGCCCTTAGTCGTCGTCAGCCTTTGCCATTTTTCACCTGTGTCGTCCCTTTTTACTCAGCAGCAGTGGTTTCTAAATGAAAAGATGCTCATTTATGCTCATAACTAAAGAAGTGTATTTTAAAATATCGTTAATGCGATTGCCAAATATTAGTTAACATATTGTGTGAGAAAACAGACGTGCTCGTGCTGCTGGAGGGAGGGTCAATTATTGGAGGCGCTTTGGAAGCCAATATGGTATCATCCATCAAAACTTTTTTAGAGTTTAGGTTTATGAAAGAGTTGCAAAAATAGTGCAGAAGGCTCTCCTATATCCTTCACCCGCCTTCCCCTGATGTTACCATCTCACATACTCAGAGAATTTATCAAAATGGAGAAATTAACTTTGGCACTGTCTGATTAACTGAAGTACAGAACTTACTGAGATTTCAGTTTTTCCCCTGATGGTCTTTTTCGGTTGGAAAAGATCCTGGACAGGATCCTGCCTTGCATTTAATTGTCATGTTTCTGTAGTTAATAAGTCTGTGACAGTCTTATCCTTGTTTTTCTTGATCTTGACACTTTCTGAAGAGTGCTGGTCAGGTGTTTTATGGAATGTCTCTCAGTTTGGGTTCCTCTGAATTTTCCTGCCAGTGCATCAGGCAGTACGTGAGGCTATTTGTCTCATTTCTGTGATGTTAGCCTTGATCGCGTGGCTAAGATGGTGTCTGCCAGGATTCTGCACTGTAAAGGTACTATTTTTCCTCTGTAATTTGTGAAATATTTTGGAGAAGACACGATCTGTCCATTTTAAATGCATGTGTATTTTGGCCCAGCAATTCCACTTACAGAAATTTATGCACAGCTGTCCGTGATTTATTTCCTCTCCTGCAAAGTGGGCGTGATGATGCCCCTGGAACTGGTGGGAGCACTCAGTGGGGCCCTGTACTTGAAGCTCTCCGTCGGTGCCTCACAGGCAGGCGGCTCCCTGCTGGTTCCCCCTCCCGTCCCAAACCCTTGGGGCCAGAGGTATTTGGAATTCAGAATTTGTTCAGAATTCAGAAGAGAATAAAATGCATTTATTATACATTATGTGACAGCCCCGGGGGGATCTGCGGCAGCGCCCGTAATCAAACACGTATCTTTCTGCAGCAAAATGTGTGAATATTCACATGAGGGGGAAAGATAGAGACTAGGTAGCTTCAGGTGAGTTCTGATCAGACCTTGGTCTGAGGTCGGGCCAGGTCTTGTTCCTGGATGAGTTTTTAAAAATCTCTTTGGGTTTTAAAAACTATTTTGGATTTCAGAATTGTGGATAAGGGATGGTACCCCTGGATAAGCATTTGCAAACACAGGTGTGGATATGTGAGAGTGTTTGTGGCAGCATTGTTGGAAATAAGCCTTGAAAACCTCGAAAGGCCCTCTGGGAGATTAAGTAAATCCTGGCAAACAGTGATGCCCTATTCAGGCCTTTCAAGAGAATGGACTAAACCATACTGTGCTGCTAGGAAAAGGGTGACAAGACATATTATTGAGAGGTTACATTACAGAACACTATGCATGATCTTGTTTGGATTAAAATATATGTATCGATGCTTGTATATGCATGCATGAACATGGAGAATGACGTCTAGAAGCGTGGCTGCACATTAGAATCACCTGGGGAGATTAAAAATACCAATGTCTGGGGGCTGTCCTAAACCCACTGAATAGGAGGAGGAGTGGGGTTCACGTGTCGGTGTTCCAGGAAGATGTCCCAGGTGGTTCTGATGCCCTGCGAGGGTTGCCAGCCGCTGGAGGAGGAGGCGGGCTTTGGAGAGAGAAGAGGGGGACTTCTAATTTTACACTTCTGTGTACTCTGTGTGGTTTTTCTCCCTAGTTGTATTTGTACTTTTGTATTTGAAAAAAAAGTTTAAAAGAATAAAAAAGACTTTTGCAATCAAAATCACATATGATAAAGCAGTGCAGACACTTTTTTAGTGGACCTATAGAATCTTCCAGAAGTTTATTATTTCTGAGCATTCCTCTCCTTTAGTATGTACAGTGCCTGCTGATATCAACTAATAATTGAATTTGAAACATTGTTTTCCTGTTTTATCCTGAGTGACCAGAAGCTGGTGAGGAAGGCGCCAGCGGAGGCTGGATTCCGCCGTCTGTTCCATACGTAGGAATTCTGGTGGCCTTTACTGTAGGTGATTCACCAGGTTGCTTGTTGATGCCCCTCTCGGCTGCCACCCTAGTACCGGCTGCTGAGAAAGAAGCCGTCTCCCGGGACACACTTTGACAGGACTGCCGTACGTGGGGTGAGAGCTCTGTCAGCTCTTACAGGTTCTCAGGAACTTTGCCTGGAAGGTGCGTCCCTGGCGCTCTCTCCTGCCTCTCCCACTGCTGGCCGCACCTGGCAGGAAAGCGTGTGTGTTGTGAGCCTGCTGATTGCACGGACAGCGTTGATTGTGTGCGCTGCCCTCCCTCTGGTCAGGTCCTCTTTTATCTGGCTCAGCAGAGCCGTGTGGAAGAGTCCACTTCCTTGGCCTTAGTGACCAGTGCTGGTATCCAGCCAGGCCTGGTTTGGCTTGAAGCCTGTGAATGGAACTGATAGCAGCTCCTTTCGTGTGAGCTGCGTTTGTGTTTCTTTTAAGCAGCTTGGCGCTCTGCAGCTCTCGAAGTCTCTGCCTACTCGCCGTGCTGTGTGCCATTCTGCGCTGTGCCCACACTGATCCAGGCTCTGACAGGAGGGGGCAGGTGGCACAGGAAGCCAGGGCCAGTCCTTGTTACTGCTGCTGGGCCCTGTCTGAGCAGCGAGCGCTGTGGTAGCTCACAGTACGAGGCCACACTCCTCCAGGATGACTTCCTGCTTTGCTCAGGAGACACGTTAATTAGGTGTCATTACTAATTCTGTCAAAGGGCAAAACCGTCCCTTGTTAGGAATGAAATCACAAAGCCCTCTGGCTAATAAGGAGAAACGGATTGTCTTTAATATGACATGGAAGCACTTAATGTTTGTTCTTGCTGTTGACCGATAAGTAATTCTCAGACCTTGCGGGGAGGCAGGAGGAGGCTGACGCGTGCGAGAAGTGCTCTCCTGCCTGCGCTCCAGGAGCCTGTCCGGGGAGCCGGCCGGCCGCCTGGTCGGGGCGCGCACCACTGCAGCCCACCGTTCTTCCTCAGGGCCAGCTTCACGATTCCAGGAGGAAATGCTCCTCGTGCCTGGGGGCAGGCCGCCTCTCTGTGGCTGTGGTGGCGGCTGTGGCCTGCTTTGGGCATGGTAAGGCTGGCGTTGAGGCTTACGTATTTGTTTTCTTTTGGCAGCTCCTCAGCCCTGCCTTTGAGATGAGGGGACTGGGCAACGGGCGTCGGAGCATGAAGTCGCCGCCCCTTGTGCTGGCTGCCCTGGTGGCCTGTATCATTGTCCTGGGCTTCAACTACTGGATCGCCAGCTCCCGGAGCGTGGATCTCCAGGTGTTCTGTTTGTCTTGTCTTTGTGGATGTCATGGAGTATGTGATGTTGCTGGGTGGCGGGCCCGAGGGATTTGTCACTTGTCATGAGGCACCTTGCTCAGTGGTGTGCGACGCTGTAATGCGGGTTCAGGGGTGTGCAGATCCCGCCGCAGCCCCAGGCCTGACGCTCCACACCACCTCTGCTCTTGGCTGGGAAAGGACCCCCCATGCCTTCTTAGACTGCGCCAGAACATCCCTCTTGGCTTGTCATGTCAGTTAATTTTCAGCCGAGCCATTTGGGCCGGTTCTGGGAAGACAGCTTGCTTACGTCCTCTGACCACAGTCCTTTCTGGTCCTCCAGTTCACACTAGATACCAAAGAGCAGTGGTGTAAACGTATTTGGATAATGGGTGTGAGAAATGTTTTCAGAGGTAGCAATCTTTATCATCATCACTTAATGATAATTTTAGCTTTCCTATCTATTGTTGCCTGCTGTGGGTCAGGCACCGTGCTGGGCAGTGACAAAGGCCCTCCTTGACCAAACTCAGGCTTCTCTGAGCCCTCCTCTCGACCAGGCCTCCGTCTTGGCCCCCAGGTTGTGTGTGGCCTGCCCAGCTGAGCTTAGCAGGGAATCCTGCCAAGTCATCCCCCACCCCTGATACCTGATCAAGCTCCTCATCCCTCATGCTTGGAGTCTAAGCCCTTGGCCTTCAGCAAGGATCCTGTGAGGCCAGTTTAGCAAGAATCCCCTACCCTCCATGTCTCCTCCTAATACTCTGCCCCCACTGGGCCCCGCACTCCGCTCTTTGGCTGTAAATCCTGCCTTTGCCGTCTTCAGAGCTGAGCACAATTCCTCTCCCAGCAGCCACAGTCCTGACCCCTGTTGGAGAAGTCTTGAATAAAGTTTCCCTTACCGTTTTAACAAGTGTCAGATAACTCTGCTTTAGCGGTACCTTACATACATGATCTTCTTTTGAACACAGACTTTAAGTTTGGGACTTTACTTTTGCCATTTCATAGGCGGGCAAACTGAGGCACAGAGAGGTGAAGTCCAGGGGAGCTGGATCCAACCCAGTCTCTGACGCGGAGCTGGGGCCCTCAGCCATGGAGCTGAGTCCCGTCTGCGGGTTTGGTCCTGCTCTCTGGCTTGGCTACCCGGGGTTCTGGTGCTCCTGTTCCCCGGGCACATGTGGTCTGGTGTCTGGAGTTGGGGAGCTGGATCTGTTCTCAGAAATTTTGTCCAGTACAGAGTTGTCAAGTGCTCTGTTAGCAGGGGAAGGAACTGAGATTTTGAGCACCGGCTCACACCAGGTAAAGCCTGAGGCATTCATCTGCTTAGCTCGGTTAAGCCTCAGAGAACCCCTTTGAGGGGTGAGGTGTGTTTCCATGGAGACACCGAAGCAGGGGAGACACCGAAGCTCAGAGAAGTGAATTCCTCCACATGTAGCACCATTTCTCTAGAAAAACCTGCTTTAGCTTCTAGACAACTGGCCTACAAGATCGAGCCGTGGGAGCACACTGTGGGTAAGGCTTGGTGCTGGCTTTGGGCCCCGATGCTGTCTTTACTGAGGGAGCTTCGGTGGACTGCTCTCCAGAGGTGGCTCGACACTTGCCCTTATGCTGTGCTGTCCTTGTAGACACGAATCATGGAACTGGAAGGCAGGGTCCGCAGGGCGGCTGCAGAGAGAGGCGCTGTGGAGCTGAAGAAGAATGAGTTCCAGGGAGAGCTGGAGAAGCAACGAGAGCAGCTTGACAAAATCCAGTCCAGCCACAACTTTCAGATGGAGAGCGTCAACAAGTTATACCAGGATGAGAAGGCAAGACCCGTTTTGTTTTCCTCTTAATTCTGTTCCAGCCAAATTCTTCTCAATGGGAAGATGAGCGGCTGTGGGTATATCTAGGTGATTGTGTAGAATTTGCCTCTTAATCAAGCCTTGGGCATCTCCCCCACCTCCCCTTAGTCTCTGGGTGGGCTTGCTGTAAAACCTTTTGCAGTGGTGATAAATGGGAGAAATGCAAAATGGATCAGACTCATCCTCCTTTTGGCTTTTTTTCTTACTTTTTACGAACATGGATTAAGTACCTGCTCTGTGCCAGCCTGTGCCAGATGCTTTATAGCATCTGTGCCCTCGAGTATCTCATGCCGAGAGGAGATCAGACCTTTAATCAATGCTACCAAAGAATGCAGGGGACTCAGGAGTGCTGGTTTTTAAAAAAGTTAAAAATCAGATCCTACATAGATTAGCAAGGGGCATCCTGCTAGTGAACACATCTAAGCTTTCTGTGTCTTGCTTTTTCTGTTAGGAAGGCGTGGCTGCACTTTGCTGTGAATTAAATTGTGTAAAGGTGTGAGTTACTAATATCCTCTATCCTAAAGCACATCACACTCACGACTGCATGTTACCTAGAAGGGCTCAGCCCTCACCACTAATGCCTGCGCCTCTGGCCGTGGAATGTTTGATTCATTGGGAGAAGGCAGTATTACGAAGGTGGACTTGGTTTTATTATGAACTGCTGGCTAGCACTTCGCCAGAAAATGAATCACTTTTAGGTGGGCCTCAGACTTTTCTTACGTAACTGGTTTAAAATGTGAGAAATACTTTTTTTTTATTTGCAGAGTATTTCCCCATTTTCACAAATGTACATTTCTTCTCTGGGAGTTGTTCCAATTTTAATGCTGTTATAGTAAAGTGCTTCCTGATTTTTCATCACTTGGTTTGTACGTGGGCGACACTGTTTGTGCCCCTGAAATCTCCTTTAACTGAGTAAACGAGAACCTAGACGTTTCTCAGTGTGTACACGGACAGAACCCCTCAAAGGACGTTTTGGAGGAAGTAGAGTTTGTTCTCAAGGAAGAAAGTTTGCACAAGTTCCGTCTGGGATTTGCAGGACGTGCAGAGAGGTCTCTGGCACCCCGGCCTCCTGCTTGGTTAGGAAGGAGGAGTGTGATGGGCGCTGGGGGGTGTTGGCTGGGAAAGTGGACCCGGGAGGGACCAGCAGGATCGCCCGCAGAGCCTGGGCTGAGATGGGTTCCCGGGCTGGGCAAGGCAAGGTGGGAGGGCCGTCCATGCTGGCTGAGCACTTCTGCAGTGCCCGGTACTGGGCGCGGACCAGCCAGAGCGCGGGTTTCCATCTGGAGGTAGAAAGGAAAATAAGGTCTTGTGTGTGTCTGTGTGCCGCCTCTCCTCCCCTGTGTGTGTGTGTCATTACGTGAAAATTTAACTCTCTTTTCCTTTGGAAGAACTGTCTTTTACTGTGGACCTCTGGCCTGTCTACATTTTTGTTTTTAACTTTTTCATTGTGAAATGGTAGTGATAGAAGATAGTGTGGCCGTGTGTGTGTGTGTGTGTGTGTGTGTGTGGTGTTTGGTGGTTACTTTTAAGTGTCATTGTTGTCTTAACTCCATCAGTCTACTACATGCTTCTGAAATTCTACTGGCCCATGAAACCCAAAATCCTGGGAGCAACTGTCTGTCTCTTCATGCTCCTCCCAGCTTCTGGACATTGTTGTGCGTTGCATGGAAGTGGGTGCATGTTTCGGGTGGAGAGAAGGAAAAGAGGTTGCAGGGTAATTTCTGCTCATGGGGTGTCCTGCCCCAGCCTGGGTGTGCATGCGTGGGGCCCCCAATTCCTGTGAAACGGGCTGCAGACAACCAGGCTTGCGTGTCGTGTGGGCAGAGTCCTGAGGATGCACAGAACCATTCGTTGCAGAGGGGTCACGGTGACAGTCAGTGAAGCATCATCCCCACAGGCAAGTCCTCGAGATGGAAATGCTGGTTCATTTGAGCGTAGTCTGTGGTGGAGCTAAGACCACAAATTTGGAATTCTTTGAAATCTGATTGGCCTGCTGTTTGCTAAGAACATCTGCCTCTAAAGGAAGAAATGAGAGGGAACATCTTCCAGCCAGAAACAGGGGACTGGCTCACCTCTGTTCTTTCTTTTAAAGGCAAGCTGTGACTGGGAAGCCAGGGCTACCATCCCCGTGGCTAATGCTCTTTTTTTTTTTTTTAAAGGTATGCTTTTTGGTGAAGAAGATTGGCCCTGAGTTAACATCTGTTGTCAATCTTCCTCTTTTTTTTTCCCCCTCCCCAAAGCCCCAGTGCATAGGTGTACATCCTAGTTGTAAGTCATTCTAGTTCTTCTATGTGGGACACCGCCTTGGCATGGCTTGATGAGCGGCATGTAGGTCCACACCCATGACCTGAACCAGTGAACCCTGGGCCGCTGAAGTGGAGTGCATGACCTTAACCTCTCAGCCATGGGGCTGGCCCCCTCACCTTGGTTCTTAATGCTGCAGTTTTATGGCTTTTTTAAAAAGGGGGCAAAATGTAAGATCTCTCTCCTCCTGCCCCACCTGCAAGTTCAAGAACTGTTTGAGGGTCCAAGGGGAGGGCGGCCCTTGTCGTCAGAATAAACAGCTGATCATAGATAATGAAAATCGAGGAGTCCCAGTAAAGAAGGTAGACTGCACGTTTGAAAGAGGGTCAAATAGCCACTGGAAAACAGTGAGGGTCCTTGTTCGTTTGGCGTTTTTAACTTTTAGGTTATGTGATACAAAGTTCTTGTCTTTTGAGGTTGGGGGGCTAGTTTCTTAGCTCCAGGAGGCTTTTAGCTGGGCTGGGTGTAGTGGTGCAAGGCATGGGGTATCCGGTCAGGCAGACCTGGGTTCAAGTCCTTGTTTTCCTCAGCTCTGTGATTTTAGGCAAATCTGTTAAATTATTTGGACCTATTTTCTCAGCTGTCAAGTGGAAAAAATAACAGAATCTCATTACAAGTGACTGAGGATTCAGTGAGATACTTATAAAGGGTGTGGCATGGTGCTTCACTTGGGGTAGAAGCTCAAAAAATGGTGGTTACTATTCTTACAACTAGTTGTAGTAACTAGTAGTAGTAGCAGTCGTCGTCACAGTAATAGTAAAAGCATAGCAGTGGAGGTAATAGTGAGCCACAGCATCAGTAGTGATCGTATATGTGTATTCTTTTGTATGGACTCCTTTTTTTCCTCCCAAGGTGAAACCGTGAAACCAGATTGTCCTAGCTTTAAGAAGGGATGAAGAAGTTGCTGGGGTGTCTGTTAGAACCAAGAGCAAACGGTGCCGCTGGGCCATGGATAGAGTACCAGTGACAGCCCCTGCCCCAGCCAGGAGGGCTCACGCTTACTGCTCTCCGCTCAGCTGGGTGTGGAGCTCAACATCTCATGGGATTGTTTCCTGTATTCCTCTCGACAGCCTCAGGAGGTTGGCGCTCATCTTACGGGGGAAGGAACTGAGGCCCAGAGGGGCTTAGTAACCGTCCCCCAGGATGAGGCCTGGACCCTCACAGCCCCCAGGAGGCCTCCCTCCCTGCCGCTGGCCGCCCTCTGCTCTGGGCACGTACGGCTGCTCTGGGCCCCGAGAGGCTCCTCGGAGTTCTCGGTCACCTACGAGCACAGAGGGGCGTGGATGGGTGGGCCTCAGCGGAAGCCAGGCCGCCTCAGTCGATCGCTGTTGGAGCTGGGTGGTGGGATTGTTTTTCCATCTCCTTGCTTCGAAGGACTGCCATATTCCACCCAGCTCGCCTTTGTTGCCGACTTCAAATTCTCAGGCAAAAAATGTGTGATTCTCTCAGTATGGCCAGGCAGCTCCCAGAGAAGTAGGGCTGGTCCGTCGCCCCAGCGACTTGCCTTTACCTTATCTCGTTTCGTATCTTAGGAGCTTAGCACTTGTGTTTGAATTGGAATGACATTCTTTTTCAGAATTTTGAAGAATCGTTTGATGGTCTAGTAGTGATTCTCAGCCATGGGAGGGGGCAGTTTGCAAGTCTTAGATGGCCTGGAGACCTCCAGCCCCTGCCAGCGTCCAGCCGGGGCAGGCACTGTAGTGCTCAGGTGGGGGCCTGGGTAGAAGCCTGAGAACCAAACCGAAAGGCAAAATGTGGTGATGAAATTGGTGCTTTGGGTCAGCGCTGTGTCGTAGAATTCCCTGTGATGGAGGAAACGTTCTCTGTGCTCTGCCCTGCAGCAGTCACTGGCCACGTCTGGCTTTTGAACACCAGAAATACGGCTGGTGGGACTGACAAACTGAATTTTGAGTTTTATTTAATTGTAACTAATCTAAATTTAAAAGCCAAATGTTGGACAGTGCGGCTTTGGAGGAGAGAGGCGGAACTCCGGGAGAAAGCCTGGTTTGGGCCTGTGAGGTGCAGAGTCTGCTCTGCGGAGAAGCCGCTGGGCCCTTCGCTCGCGTCTTTGGCGCCCGCTCCCTTTCTCTGTGGGTTCCGAGTCGGGTGCTGGAGGACGAGGCCGCCTTCTGATTGGGTGGCTGTGCCCTCTGGAAGCCTGCGACTGTTCCGTGATGCAGCAGGCTGGGCTCCGCTTATCCGCTGGCTGGCGTTTGCGCCGCCCCTTGGGCATGTTGACTGCCTGGTTACGGAAGCTGTTTCAGAGCCAGAGCCCTCTCCCAGGCGCGTCACTGTCACCCGGGAGCTCACCCAGAAAAATACGCCGGCTCAGGATCCCTGGGTGCTGGAGAAAGTCCTCAGAGGACAGAGCGTTTCTTGGAGATTCCGCGCACCCGTGCACGCGCAGTGTCTTCTGAGCGCTCAGGCCGTCGTGACGCAGCCACTGATCCGGAGACCGGCGTGGGGCCCAGGTGTTTTGTGTTGTTATTTTAAAAATAAAATTGCTTTCTTAGGGTTTTTATTTTCATTTTTTTGGCCCTGCCTGAATGAAACGATTTAAAAAGTAGAGGGCATTATAACTAAGAGCTATAACTCTTTTAAAATAATTTGGCAGTGCTGTTACAAAGTAATGGCCATTAATACTTTCTTTCTGAGATCTTTTCGCATTTTTACCCATTATTATTGGGATCTTTGAAAATGTTCAGAAGACATGTCAGAGACTCGCTGCTCACCGCTTTTTCCCCAGATGGCCGACTCACCCAGAATTGGAACACGGGGCGTCTCCAGTCCTTGGCACTGGGACCAGCTCACTCAGGCGCCCTGCGAGTGTCACCTGAGATGGGTAGACACGTGGCAACGTTACACGAGCGTCTCCGCAGCTGCGCTCTGGTGACGAAATGAGACCCAGACAGTTTTACGTTGAAATAGCTGGACCTGCAGGAAGGTCAGAAGAACAAGCTAACACCTGTGTGCTGCTCACCCAGAAATCTTTTAAAACAAAAACATGAATAGAGGCCCTCTGTGTCCCTTCTCAGTCCCTTCCCTCTCTCTCTCCTGCCCAGAGATGGGCACTAGGATGGACTTTAATGATGAGCCTTCTGGTTTGTATTTCTGAACTTTGACAGCATGCAGCCAAAAGCAATACATGTTTTTTAAATTTTTGAGTTTTTAATGTGCATGTTTGGTTGCTCCGTTACTCTTTGTAGTAAGCACTGTTTTTGAGGTCTTTTTTTATTTCATAGTTCTGGATCACTCCTTCTAACTGCTGTGCCCTGTTTCTTTGTATAAATGAACCATGGATTCTCAGCCCCATCAGTGAGCCCTCAGGTAGTTTCTGGCATCTCCCTGTTACAGAGGAGGTGACAGTGGCCGTGCTTCCACAGGGCTCCCTCCGCAGTACAAGTGTCTCCAACCCCACGGTGTTTTTCTGATTGTAGCTTAGGACCCATTAGTGAGCTGTGAGTAATAGTTTATTGGGTTATGACCCACAGTAAAAAAATTAAGAATGTTACAGTGTTATTGTACATGGTAAGTATTGTTTAGTGAATCCATTGTGTCAGTTTATATAAAAACTCTGTATATGTGTGAATGTACTGAATTATAAGGTACCCTTTGGCATTGTGGGTCACAGTCAAAAGAGTTTGAAGGATACGGGGATAACCCTGAAAGTTGAATGACTGGACCTGAAGCTGCACATATTTTCATTTTTATTAGCTGTTGCTCATTGAAAGTGGTCCCACTGTTGTCTTTCACTTTTGGCGCCTTCCTGGCCTCTTCCGTTTTCACGAAGCGCAGCCCTTGGATGAGGGAGAAGCCTGGCACAGAGGGAGCCCGTCAGCGGCCCTGCATTTCTGTGTGTGATGTCTCACTCTTCTTTTCTGATTTGCCCCACTCTAAGCCATGTGCCTGATCATTGGCTGTGTCTCATAGGTTTGAGATGGGCACTCAGTAGTAGAAATTCAAGCTTTTGGTGAATGAATAAATGAATGGGAATCTCCCGGAAAGACCAGTACTTGCTAGATATCTAGCATGTGCCTGGGGCCCTTTGTCCTCAGCACCTTGCATTCTGTTTGGCGGAAGAGGAGATTCCTTCAAATGACTAGAGAATAAGTAAGTATTAGCAGCAATAGGAGTTCCATGAAGGGAGAGCTCAGCATTGGCTAAAGGAGTTGGAGTCTTTTCCTGAAAAGACTGGGTTTGATCCTTGGAGGTTAACATGGGATTTAGAGAAGTTTGTGGAGGAAGAATGGCCTTTCAGCGTGTAGAGTAACATAAAGCAAAGGGTTAGAGATGGGAAAGCAGAAGGTGTGACAAATCCCAGCTGGCTGTTTGGGAAGTCCGTTGGGAGATAAAGTTGTGCAGTGGCATGTGTCGTTGCCTGCCCTGTCTAAAGGCCTCCCTTCTCTGGAGAATGGCCCTTCACCGTCACTGCTGCCCACCTGGAAGGCTAGGTGGCCGTGTTTGTTCCATTTTCATGGCCCACAGCCCATTGGATGAGGGGAGAAACCTGGCACAGAGGGAGAGCCTTCATTGGCCAGGGCATTGACCAATCAATCAGATTCTCTGTCTTGATAATTTGAACCACAGACTCTGATCATTTGCTAGCAGATACTTCAAATGAGACTTCAACTGAATCTTGGGGATTGAACTGTCATTTTCATTTACTTTTTTTCCTGCCTCCCTGTCTGTTACAGAAATACGTGTGGTTAGGACGGTTTGACTCCATGAATGCAGTTATGCAAGTTCATGTGTATTTATATAACTTGGAAGCCCTGGTATGGTCACTTCCTAAGCCATATATAAAAAGGGATATCCAGCTTTGTTTTGAAACAGGAAATGATTGTGTGTAAGTCAGCCTTAAGTAATTTTTAAAAAAGTTGTCTTTTTCTTAATTATCAAAAACTTGTTATTGCAGACAGTTTTGAAGATAAAATTAAAATCACCTGTAATCCCATCACTCAGGACAGGTGACTTGATGTCTGAAATGCTCGGGAGACGAGTCTGGGAGCCCTTGGGTTAATCATGGCGCGTGGTCCAGGGTGTGTTGAGCTTCCCGCCATTGTGTTCATTTTTTGAGCACTGGCCAAAAGTTAGAGTCAGAGCTTCACTTTCCGTATTTGTGTTTGTGACAGTCTCTCAAGGCCAGTTTCTCGCAGCCATTTATCAGCGTGGACATTTAGACTTTCCACTTATTTGTTACAGTATGTGAATTAACCCTGCAGTAGTGCAGAGAAAGTCCTTTGAGGAACATTTCGTTTGTAATGAAAATCCAGCTCCCATGTCATTCTTGAAGGGAAGCAACTGCCCTGGAAAAGGAGAGGTTGCAGAGTGGAAGGGCAGAAGAGGGGGTGCTGGAGATGCGTTAACTGTTGTGTGTCCAGAGAGAAAAGCTTATAGCTGGAGGCAGCTGGCAAGGTGGAGAGAGACTGGCCACATTGAGGAGGCCACGCAAGCTTCCAGGTTTCTCCCCTCTCGCACAGTAACTTGGGGCCTGAGGAGGCTCTAGAAAGCATTGTTTCAGGAGTGGGATGAAAACGTCCTACTTTTAGAGGGCTTTCCTGTTGTAAGTGACCAGTTAGTTGGAGTTTCTGTGGTTGCTGGACGGTGAGAGCTGGGAGAGCCAAGGTTAGGACCTGGGGGTGGAGCCCCAGTCAGTTGCCGCAGCATTCGCTGCTGTGAATGACTCCCTCTGAGATTTTGCCCCTTAAAAAGGAGATCACTGACGTTAAGAAGTCTGGGCATTTGTCCCACTTCAGAGTTTTCACAGTGCTTTCACACACGTGAACCCATTAAATTTCTCAAAGTGCCTGACAGGGGACAGGTGTCGTCACTCTGAGACGGAGGTGAAGACGGAGCCTTGAGAGGTCACCTGCCGGCTCCTGGGACCTGCAGAGCGGCCGGCGGGGGCTGGGCCCAGGCTGCTGGCTCTTCCCATCTCCCTTGCTCCACCACTGAGTCCTCATACAGCCAGACACAGTTCTCACAGTGTTCCAGCTGCTTCTCTCGGGGCCAGCTTTTCTTGCCCACCTGAGAACGTGGTGATTTTCTTCTGGAGGGTTGGCTTTCCTGGGGAACTGGAGTGGACTTGTGCAGATAAAAGTAGTGTCTTTGATTTTTATCATCTTGTATCCCTGTGAGTGATTATGAGTCAAGGGTTCTAAAGCAGCTTTTCTGTTCTTATTACCATTCATTTTCCGTATTCAGTTCTGCCCGTCCGCTCAGTATTTATTCTGCCAGATGCCATGTTTGTACCAGGTGGTGTCCATTGTCTGTGTATTTCCCCTTGAGTGCTGGAGAAAGACTAGTTAAATAGGCCTGTTGGGGTCAATTGTAGACAGAGGAATTACCTATTTTAAGCAGAAAGGATTTAGTACGGGGAAGCAGGTGCCTGCAGAAAGGTGGGAAGGGTCTGGAGGAACAGCCTCGACGGGGATAGCTCACCACAGCAGGCCCGACCCCGAGCCTGGACCAGGAGGCTGTGGCTGCACCCTTGGCTTGGAGCCAGGGGCACCCCATCCTTGCTCCATTCTGCACCTCACCCCCTAACCCTGTTCGGCGTTCCAGTCTCAGCATCTAATTGGAGTCTGAATCCTGCTGGGATTGAGTGTGGACTATGTACTGTAGCATTTGCATCTTTCCCTTCAGGAAAACGGGGCAAAAGGAGCGTGTCACAGACATGAGGACTCTGCTAGGCGGGTGGGGGGTGTTGTAAGTGCTGCGTGAGTCACTGTGAGAGCCGCCCTCAGGTATCTCACCTGCACACGCCAGGTTAGTGTGTTCCTCCCAGGAATGGCGCCTGGTGGCTGGGTGTGAGAGGGAGCGAGTGGTGTTGGGCAGAGAGTAGAGGAATGTGGAGGCCCGTTTGCAAAAGGTCCTTTAAGCCAGTAAGTTTGGACTTCAGTTTAAGCTGTGGGTCAGAGCCATCAGATCAGATCTGGGGATTTAAAAGGCAGGCCCTGGCCCCTGGGAAGTATTTTGGGGCGGGGAGGAGGCAGACCACTCAGGTGGCTCTTGACTATTTGAAGCAAAAATGATGTTGCGCATTTGAATGGAGGTAGGAGTGGAATGAATTCTGCAGGGTGAGCAGATTGGAGAGTGAGCCCGGGAGGAACCGACAGGCCTGGCGATAGATGGGATGTGGAGAGGTCTACGTAGAGGCAGAAGGTGCAAGCAGGTGCAATAAACCTCACCGAAAATCTGTTTCCCTGAAAAAAGGTGTTTCGGAACACTTTGTCTTTTCAGATTGTAAATTCTCTAATTTGCTGATTGGATGTAGCCTCAAAAGACAGCTTTGTAATTAAACTCGAGTAATTTACCTCCCGGGTTAAAAAAAAAAAGTGCTTGTTAGGAAAAACAGCAGAATACCTGATGCTCAGCAGATGCCCTTTTCTGCACTGCCCCTGCGCCAGCGGGCATGCGTGGCAGGTCTCCACCCTTCCCGTCCCCCCTTACCTCCCACGCTCAAGGGAAGGGACGTGCTGGACCTCGGGAGAAAGCTCGGGAAGGCTTGATTCAGACTGCTGTGCTTTTACAGTGCACCTTGGGTAGGTCCACGAGGAAGGCGTCCTCTGGTGGTGTGCGGTGGCCGTGCTCCGTCGAGCACATGTGGCCCACACAGGTACCGGGCTTCTTGTTTACTCCTGGGCTTGGCTGCTTCCTTCCAGGAGAGTGCTTCCTGTTTCCTGCAGTAGGAGGTCTGACGCCCCCGGGTGTGCTCCTGTGGCTGGCCTTGTCTCATGCCCTGGTCACTCAGAATCCCGAGCTTCTGTTCACCTGCTGTGAACTTAACTCACAGGACAGGTGTTCCAGGTGAAATGCACAGAGACGGTTAGTTGGACCCCGCGCTCTCTTCCTTTGTTTTCTCTTTGGCATTGACGAGTGGGGCTCTGATTAATTCGTGTTTAAGAACAACGTGGGGGATCTGTGAGGAGCACGGGCTGCAGTCCAGTACACTTGGTTCAGTTTTCGTTTTCTCTTTAGTCCCCAGGTGTCTGTGTACACCTCTTTGCAGAAAGTCAGAATTTGCAAGCTGGGCTTTCCCACAGGTGAGGGTGGAGATGTTGTTAGGATTCCCATTTGGGAAGGCAAGAACCAGCACCCAGGAGGGGCCCAGCCCAAGGCTTGTCCCACCCTGCCTGCCAGCGAGTTTGGGGTGTGCTTTCCCAGCCACCAGGGTGGGAGGATGTTGTTCCCTTCTGCGTGGCAACGTGGGGACCTTAGGGCAAGAGCCGTTTGGGGTGTTGGAGCAGCTGTGCCTGTGTGTCTTGGGTCCTCTGGATAGATGATGTTTCCTTCTTTTTTCTTTAAGCTTTGCATACAGCTATGCATCATCTCCCATCAACCTTCCATTGGAAGTTCAGGACTTGAGCCCATTCTCCTGCCTGATGCTGGCACCTGCCAGGTGGGCACCTTGGCCTCTGACCAGGACCCTCCAGGTGTCTGCCTCTGCCTCCTGAGCGCTCACTCACACCTACTCATCTCTCCTGTTTACACCCTCATAGTCACACTCTCACACTGACTTACACTCACTCGCTCACGTCCACACCCTCACACACTAATTCACTGACTCACCCACACACATTCTTTGTGGAGTTTTTTTGGTTATTTTTTTATTGTGGTAGAACATACATCACATAAAAATGACCATCTTAGCCATTTTTTTTCCTCCTGAGGAAGATTGGCCCTGAGCTAACATCTGTGCCAGTCTTCCTCTATTTTGTATATGAGTCGCAGGTACCGATGGCCACTGCCAAGGGGAGTAGGTCCGCGCCCAGGAACTGAGCTGGGATGGCGAAGCCGAGCAGTCCAACTCAACCGCTAGGCCACGAGGCTGGCCCCCATCTTAACCATTTTGAGGTGTACAGTTGAGTGGCATTACGTACCTTCACGTTATTGTGCAACTGTCACCACCATCTCTCTCCAGAAACTTATCTTCCCAAACTGAAACTCTGCCCCGTTAGCCACCCACTCTGTGTTCCCGGCGCTCCGCCCCCGGCACCACCGTTCTCTGCCTGGGCGTGGTTGGCTGCTCCAGGGGTCTCACGTGAGGGGAATGGTAGTGTTTGTGCTTTTGTGTCTGGCTGGCTTCACTGCGTACGCTGTCTTCAACACCCGCACCCTGATTCTCTCACACACTCCTGAGCCCCTACCGCGAGTAACCCAGGCTGCAGGTGCTGACACTTGCAGTGTCCCGGGTTTCTTTCTCTCCCGAGAGTGGGTCTGGGACTGAGCCCGTGCGCCTCTCGGCCTGCTCTGTGAGTTGGCCTGTGGCTGCCCTCGCCCTCCCCGGGGAAGCCCCCGGGCCGCGGCGTGGTCTGTGCACCCCTGCCCCTCGTAGTGCGCCCGTCGTGCGGGCTTGCACGTGCCGCCCCTCGGCCCAGCTCGGTGCTTCCCCGGGCCTGCCCGCCGCTCTGCACCTGCGCGGCTCCTGCCGGCACGCTCGCCCCGCCCTGCCGCCCGGCCGCCCGGGAGCGCTCCCTCCCGCTGCTGGCGGCCTGCAGAATCGTGGAGAGGCTGGGGGCCGGGCGTGCTGAGCCGGGGCCTGGACGTCTCTCCTGGCTCCACTGTCATTCCTCTGTGTCCGCTGCACGGTTTCTCTTGAAAGAACAATGGTTTGACCGGTTGAACCTCCAGTGTCCGCTCCGGGCCACTTGGAAATGTAGGGGCTTTCCTTTTGTGTTGGTGACACACGTTGCAGGGATGCGAGTGCTGCTGGCGTTTAGAGGGGGCGAGGGGAGCAGGGCTGCTAAAGATGCTGCCCTGTCGGGGACAGTACGGAAAATAAAGAATCGTCCAATCTGAATGCCCATCGTGTGCCCCTGTTAAAACGCGGCAGGCTTTAGGTTCCAGCTGGGGAAACTGAGGCCGGGAGAAGTTAAGTGATATGTCAGAGGACAAGGAGCAAATTAGCAGACTCCAAACCAGAATCCACGGAATCTTCCATTTCCTTCCCCACTTTTCAGGTCTTTTCATTTTCTTCAAGAAAACCCCCTCCGCCTTTTCTCTTGCTCTCTCTCCTCATGTCTCCTTTTCTTGCTCCTCCCTTTTATCCCGTTAATGAGCCTTAAAAGCTCTTATCGTAGCTGAAAAATTGTTGGTGGAACTATATATACTGTGATAAGAAAACTGCTTAATTTTACGAGGGAAATTACAGGTAAGAAATAACACACTGGAAGGATCTGTGCCTCTGAAAGATCTTGAACTTAGCCAGAATTTCCTTCAGAAAATAAAAGTCTACCTCAGCATCTTCCAACTCATCTTTCTTTTCCACTAAAACCAGCCTTGAAGTTGATTATAAAAGAATTTGTTCTTAACTTTGCTTTTCAGTTTTAATTATTAGTGCTGTGACAAGATTATCTGTGTGTGTCTGTGTGTGTAGACTAGTTAAAACATGAAAAAGTAGACAGAATGGTCTGCTGGCCCCACGTGTCCAACATCAAGCTAGTGATGATGACACACACTGTTTCCATCCTGTTTCACTGTGTATCTCTAGAAGGCGGGATCTGCTCTTCTCGTAACATTCTCATACCATTATCACACTAAAAATGCCAGTGATCCCTTCATAGCAAAGATCCAGCCAGTGTTCACATTTCTGTGTGTGCTTATTTTTAACCACAAAAGTGACTGCTGTCAACCGTAGGGTTTTTGTGGACGGGACTAGTGGCCACACGACTTTGTGCCTGGGTTCTCTGAGAACATGTGTTTGGTGAGCCAGCATTTGGCCCACAGGGGCCATAGGTGTGAAGTGTGTGGCAGGCAGTACTTGTTTTGTTGTGGTTGCCAATGGGTGCTGGTATGAGTGTATAATCTCAGTGGGATGCTGTAAATAAATAACTAATTGGCAGTTCTCTGCTCCCAGACTGTCCCTCTGCCCGCCCTTCTTATTCCCCAGGGGCTGTGCTGTCCCTACCGGTGAGTGACTGTTGAGTGCTGAAAATGTCTCAAGTGAGATGTGCTGAAAGTGTAAAATATGCTGGGTTGCAAAGGCTTAGTATGAAAAAAAAAGTAAAATATCTCGTTAATGCTTTTTATGTTGATTACATCTTGACATGATAATTTGGATATATTAGATTCAATAAAGCATTAACACCTAATTTCACCTGTTTCTTTTTGTTAATTGGGATAAAATTTACACAACATAAAACTCACCATTTTAACCATTTTAAAGTGTGTCATTCAGTGGGTTTTGGTATATTTACGATGTTCTGCAACCATCACCACTACCTAATTCCAGAACGTTTTATTACGCCAAAAAGAAACACATACCTGTTAAGCAGTCACTCCCCGTTTCCCGCTCCCACCGGTCCCTGACAACCACTAATTTACTTTCTAGATTTGCCTGGTCTGGGCATGCATTTGTGGAATCACACATTTTGTGGCCTTTTGTCTCTGGCTTCTCTCACTTAGCGTAGTGTTTTCAGGGTCCATCCATGTTGCAGCGTGTCAGTGCTCCAGTCCTTTTTATGGCTGAATAGTCGTCCGTTATATGGATATACCACCTTTTGCTTATCCCTTCATCACTTGATGGACATTGAGTTGTTTCCACTGTCTGACTGTTATGAATAATTCTTGCTGTGAACATGTGCGGACAGGTTTTTGTGTGGACGTATGTTTTCATTTCTCTTGGATCTATGTGTAGAATTACTGGGTTGTGTGATAAGTCTAATTTTTTGAGGAACTGCCAAATTGTTTCCCACAGCGACTCCACCATTTTACATTCTCGTCAGCTGTGGTGACGGCTCCAGTTTCGCTCCAGTTTCTCCACATCCTTGTCGATACTTACTTTGCTTTTTTGGTTTTTTTACTTGTCGCCTTTTGCGTGGGAAGCAGTATCTTCACATTTTGATTTGCATTTCTCTAGTGACTAATGATGTTGAGCATCTTTCATATACTTACTGGCCACTGTGTATCTTCTTTGGGGAAATGTCTATTCAAATCCTTGCCCAACCTGTTTGTTCTTACTGAATGTGAGAACTGAAAATTTTTAACTTTCCATTTATGACTGACGTTGTATTTCTGTTGGATAGCACTGCTCTGGGAGGTTTTGAAGTTGGTGAGGGGTAAAAAGAAGACAAACGACTACTTCCTCTTCCACTCATGCTTAATGTCATTCGCAGGTCCCTAAGATTAAGATTTTCATTTAAGGTTCATCTCCCTGAGGCACTGACAGGAATGTCATTGCAAAGAAGTTCCCCAGGTGCCTGATTGCTGGTGGGTTGACAAGGTTAGAGAGTTAGAGGGTCCTCTTGAGCGAGGCTTAAAGGTGGAACCCCACCTTCACAGCAGGTTGATTATTTTAATGAGCCAAACGAATACAGCAGCAAAGGCTGCCTTCTCTTCTTAATGGGATCAGCGTCACACTTCCAGTGAGCTCTTAAAACATTAGTATTTTTAAAATTTAGTCATTCACATCTTATTGAGCTTTCAGAACATGATAATTTGTTGTAGATTTACTGCTTTGAAAATTTCCATGAAACATTGAGCTTATTTTTCTAGGAATCTAATGTAGAAATAGTTGGATCGAATATACTTGTTTCCCAGATAGAATGGTCACAGTAAGTTTGTCCGTGGGTGATGCACCGAGTCCTCTGAGTTTAGTTTCCAGGTAAAGTCTGGTGGCACCTACAGCCTCCCTGTCTCCCGTGAGCGTTCCCAGGGGACACTTCACGCACACCAGCAAGTACAGCTGCCCGCGATGTGAACAGCAGCTGGGCTGTTAGAGTAGAATATATAATTCATTTGAAAGTAATTTTGTCTAATGCAGGTGTTTTCTTTTCTTTGTACTGAACCCAAAAAGAAGGTAGAAGCATTTTCATAGTTTTCCTGGAAATGAGTCAACAAGATTTTCAATAAATATAGAACTGCATATAAAAGATCTCGCTGGCATTTTGCAATCCTTTTCTCCTTTTCTTAAGTGGAGACTGTATTTTTCCATGCATAAGTAAGTAGGTGGGGGAAGATAACTAGAATATATTTTCTTTGGAAGAGTGAAGTCACATGGGCGACAGAAGTATCTTCAAATATTGCAGCCTGCAGCAGTTCCTAAACATTCTTAAACCCTCAGATAGTTGCAGACTCCAGTATGGGTTTTTTTGGGCTCAGGCTGAGGGGAATGCGTGAAGGGACTGGTCACATCGCCATAATTTTTGTAGAAATGACTTACCTGAGAGAGAGCAGCTTTCGAGATGACTAGCGCATAATCGTTTCCCTGTTCCTGCCCTTTTTCTGTTTTCTTTCAGCACTGATGTTCAGCGGGAAGGTGGTTTTGATACTTACGTGAGGTGGAAGTCTCAGTGTACAACTCAGTCGTGATAAATATGTTCACCTTGTTGTGCAGCAAAACTTTTTCATCTTGCAAGAGTGAAATCTATACCCGTTAAATGCTAATGCCCTTTCCCCCAGCCCATGGGAATCACCTTTCTACTTTGTTTCTATTATTTTGATTGCTTTAAACAATTCATGTGAGTGGAATCGTACACTGTTTCTCCTTTTGTGTCTGGCTTGATTTGCTTGGCATAATGTCCTCAGAGTTCATCCATGTTGTGGCATGTGACACTCCTCTTTTTTAAAGGCTGCATAATATTCCATTGTGTGTATGTACCAGTTGTCGTTCTCCATTTGTTTGTTGAAGGACACTGGGTTGCCTCCAGCTCTTGGCTGTTGTGAGTGCTGCTGCCGTGAACGTGGGGGTGCAGGTATCTCTTCCAGAGCTTGCTTTGAGTTCTTTGGATGTATACCTGGAAGTGGGACTGCTGGGTCTTAGGCTAATCTTCTGTCTTTTTCATTGAACCTGTGCAGGCCTTTTCTGAGAGGAGCAGGAGCTGGGAGCTGAGTCCTCCTGTCACTTCTGGTTCTCTTTGCTCCCTGCCCATGTCGAGCATCTAGAAACACTCCTCTTGATACTCTCTCCCTGAGAGATTAATTATACAGATATTACTACTGTCACTTCTTCCTTGTTGTGCCAGGAAATGTTGTGTGTCCTCAGATCTCCCAAAATAAGCACCAGATTCATTTGGCCAGCTTTCGTTTTTGGGAGCACACTCCTGTATTCACTTCTGGCTCTGTCCAGGCCAAAGAGAGTCAGGGCTGGACAGAGAGGGCACAGGGAGACCACAGAGGCGCAGAAGAGCGAGGTGGTGTGGCTGTCGTCGTACACCATGTGCTACCCTCGGACGGTCACCATTCTCGCCCTCTCTTTGTCAGGGTTTACTTGGGTTTAGCACTGGCTGTGTCTGCTAAGCTGGCATCCTGCTTGGGGTCCCCTCCCAGTTTGGAAGTCGTGCCGAGGAGCTCGCAGTCTGGAAGGAGCCACCGGGCTCGGGTCCTGTAGCTGTTAAGAGAGCCACGTGCCCTTGAGCCTGTGCCTCCGTTTCCTGTCCCATAAAGTGGGTAGCCCTGCCGCCCGTGCCCCTGCAGTGAGGAGTGAACACGGCGTAGACGTGGAGTGCTCGCCAGGGACGCGGCCTGTACAGGCCGCTTGTCACGCTGGATGCCACACTCACACTTCTTCCTTTTTTTCTTTGTCTTCTTGAGCCCTGTGTTGCTTCTTCCCTCCTCCATTGTCGGCTTTCCCCGACGCGCCTTGCCCCAGGGGTCATGACTGCGGGCAGGAGAGGACGGGAGTGCAGACAGCTGCCTGGTGGTGCACCCTGCGCCCGGCCCTTCCTTCTGCTGGCCGCCTGGGCTCAGGTGGCACTGTGTCCCGGGCTGCGCAGAGGGCCGAGGGGTCCGTGGTGGAGGGGGAGTGCGTCCAGAGCTGGGGCAGCCCCGGCCCCCTGCCCTGCTGGGCCACGTGGCTCAGCACTGCCCCGGGAGCCCCTGCAGCTGCTGGGCGCGTCCCGGGCCTGCGCGTGCGCTGCGGCTCCATCTGTGTGTCTTCCTGCAGGCGGTGCTGGTGAACAACATCACGGCGGGCGAGAGGCTCATCAGGACGCTGCAAGGTGAGTCCGCCTCTACTCCGCGCCGCGCCTTCTTTCCCCTTCAAAAAGGACATTTAAAGAGCCGTCTAGCAAAGAGTCAGGGTGCAGGCTCCTGCGGGGCCCTGGTCTTCCTTCCAGGGCCACTTCCAAGGCCAACGTAGTGATGACTGCCTGTCTTCTGCCCTCTCCCTCCCTCCCCGCCCCCGTGTCCCGCCGCCCATCGTGTTCTTGTCTGTGGGTTTTGATGGTGTGCCCTGTCATGATGGTGTGCCAGTGACATGTGCGATCTCGTGCCCCCCTCTCGGCACAGACCAGCTAAAGGCCCTGCAGAAGAATTACGGCAGACTGCAGCAGGATGTCCTCCAGTTCCAGAAGAACCAGACCAACCTGGAGAGGAAGTTCTCCTACGACCTGTAAGTGCGTGCCCCTCAGGGGCTGACCTTTTCTAAACGGAGGGCGGCAGGCAGGGTCCAGCCTCCGCTCCCCGGCCCTTCCAGTATGGAGCATGCAGGGCCCTGCGGGAAAGCCTCGGTCCCTTCTACAAGTCGTGTCCTTCATGCATTTTACGTTTGAAGTGTCAGCAGTGCTTCAGAAAGCTGTGGAAAAGTTCACCAGTGGGCTCACCATAGACAGTAATAAGAGGGCAGTCCCTTAGTAGGAATGATTTGCTCCGCATGCTTTAAAACTTAACAGAGTTTAAAAGTCCGTAAAGCATAGGTGTATTGGTTAAGTCGATAATCTAAAGCCTTTAAAAATGTCTTCCAGAAGTGCTCAGATGTGACCCAAGTCCAACTCACAGAGTAGAAGGCATTCTGGCATAATATTGGTCTGATTTATCACTGGCTGTTGGCATTGTGGGCGTTTTGTTTTTTTGAGACTTTTAAGGTCTTTCCAAATTTCTGCGGTGAGAATGGAGTACTTTTATTTTTTCAGCTTTATTGAGGTGTGATTGACAAATAATCATTGTGTGTATTTAAGTGTAAAATATGACGATTTGGTATAACTGTACATCGTGAAATGATGCCTCCAGTCAAGCGAATTAAGTGTCCGTAATCTCAGCGATTTCCCTTTTTGTGTCTGTGGCGGGAGCCCAGGTGTGGTGCTGTGAGTGGTCACCTGCTGCACATTAGGCCTCCTGCTCGCAGTTGTGACAGCCTGTTTCCAGCTGATGACTTCAGTTACATGTGAAAGTTCTACACTTTCACTTCTTGGAGTACTTTTATGATCAAAAGAGAACAGTAAGCTTTAAAAAAGTTACCTTAACCCATTCGTGAGAGAATAAAAACCAATTTAGAGGGTGGAGAATGAAGTTGTAGTCTGTGTATTTTTTCTCCTTTTTTTCCTCATAAAAACAGTATAACTCAAGCACAGGAAGTTTGGGATTTGGGGACAACTAGCCACCCGTGACCCCAGCCCTCTTTTCCCTGTGACTGACTTCTCTCTAGTCTGTATCCAAGTGCGTATGAATTTTTTACATAATTGCAGTCGCCATTAAAATTTTTAAATCATTTTTTCACTTGCATTATGTATATATAAAAATCCATATTGCTCCAAAATGTTTTATTGTAAAAAATGGCTGGTTAATATTCCATAATGTATAGGTACCACATTTAATTTACTGTTTCCCTGTTTGTTGGATATTTAGGTTACTTCTAAATTTCAGTTATTATAACTTGCCTGACATCAGTGCATATAACTTTTAAAAATTATCGTTTTGGATTATTTCCTTCTAAAAAAGACTCACCTGTAGGGTTAGTATGCCACTTGGTATCCATTGCCAAATTGCCCTCTGGAAGGTCACCAGCAATGCAGGAGAGTAAGCTTCCTTACGCCCGCCCGTTGCCCTTGTAGGGATTCTGATGTTCCTTCTAAAGATTGTCTGCTCACCGTGATATCTTCCTGATTACTTTAAGATCAACTTTGTAAATACAGAAAGGACATGCGCAAACAGTCAAAGCAAGGGAAACACAATGAGAAAATATGCGCGTGGAACCTTATTCAGCCAGCCCATCGGTTCTCTGTGGGTGGCAGTTTTGCCCCCAGGAGACCTTTGGCAACGTCTAGAGAAGTTTTTGGTTATCACAGCTTGGGAGAGGGTGCTACCAGCTTCTAGTGTGCCGAGAACAGGGCTGCCGCTCAGAACCTACAGTGCACAGGGCTGCTCCCACAGCAGAGTTCTACCTGCCCAGACGCCGGGAGTGCCAGGTAAGAAACCCTGAGCTAGGCTGGTAACCACCGAGAAGGAAGTGCCCCGGTCTTACTCATCTTTGAAGGATGCCTTAGCACACGCGTTTCCCTTCCAGTGATTGGAATACAATAAGCCATCAATGGCCTCCCTTGATAAATGCCGATGCAGAAGATTTTGACCTAGCTGGAAGTCAGCCAGGGCCCAGTGACAGGACGTGCAGCTCGGCTCCCCGTGTAGGAGCGTTCAGACAGGTAGCGAGCAGAACGTTCTAACCTGGGTTGGCTTTTGCGGGCCACATTCTTCCCTTAGGAGGGTGATAGCTGGGTTGGAAACTCTTGCTAGCTGACCACATCTGTTTCACTAGTTGTCCCTTGTACCACCATATGCTGGATGCTTCCAGGGATGATGTTCATGGAATGTTGAAAACTGGAAAGAGTTCGTTTTTCTTAACTTTCTTTGGATTATAGACGCTTTTTGAGAATCCGATAAAATGTATGGACACCTTGTTAGCAAATTTCTAAATGGATATATACACAAAGTTGTGTGTTCAATTTGTGGGACCTCGGAAGCATACCTGCACGCCATCTGTTAAAACCCCCTTTCTGGTCTAATCCTTTTACAGAGGGCAGTGCTGAGAATGAAAAAGCTGACAGGCTAGATTTCCTGATGCGTAAGTTAGTGTTCTTTCTCCAGTATCAGAGTCAGCACTTGTCCCCTCTTCTTATTCCTACACCTGTGGCACACATCACTAAGTGATCACTGTATGTGAACCAAACACAACCTTGCAGTCTCTCCCCAAAGCGCTCAGAGGAGGTGTATCAGATGGACTGCCTGCCGTCTCATCTCCATGCCAGGAGGAAACAGGAAACAGTTTGTGGATGCTCTTCCCGGACTGTAGCTAGTCATACTCTGAAGATAGCGCCCTGGACGGTCGGCTCCCCTGCCTTGGTCGATTGCTGGATTGAGCACATTCCGTTCATAGTACTCTGATTGTCAGTTGCACCAGTTAGAATAGTCGCTGGTGCCCAGTCCTGTATGTCCTACATTTTAGCTCCAGTTGATGCCTGAATATTTGCCATGTGCATGTGGGAAGAAGCCAGCCTGAGGCTCAGGAAGTAACAGTGTCGCCATCTGCTGATCTGTGTCTGAGAATTTGAGCTTCGTTCTGAGGTGGTTCCTCTTGCTGCTGTCGAGCTCGGGTGTGGACAGCCAGCCTTCATCTGGAGGCTCGGAGAGAGGCTCCTTGTTCTAGATTTTGGCCGGGCTGAGAGTGGGTGGAAACAGCATTTCCTGTTCGTAGGTTTAAAGGCTCAGGAACGCCGTGCCCCTGCTCACTTGCCATCCCGAGCTTCTGCGACATTGCTTAGTAGTGAAGAATCGGACATGGTTAGTTCTTTCAGGATACTGACATCTCTCTGTCGTTCGCTGTATTTAAGCTGCTTTGCACCAGTCTACTGCCTGGGGCTGGCATGTTTGTGAGAATTTTATTTACATGAATTTTTCACCAAGTCTTCTCCCGATGTGTAAGCTGTCCGTGGCCAGGAAGCCTGTCTTTCGTTATTTCCACAATACTCGATGCCCCTGTATGTGTGGGACGATGAGACCCAGTCAGTCCTCTGACCAGAAGGCTGTGTCCCAGGGGTGGAGGCTGAGTGCCCTGACACTTGCTCTGAAATGCCTGCGTGTGAAGGAGACACGGCACAGTCAGAAGCCGACGTGTGGCTCTGGTGTCTGCCTTAGCGCTTTCTGTCGGTGTCAGACAGTCAGCTCACCGCCTGGCTTCCTTACCTGTACAGGCAGGGAGTTCTCTCAGTTTCTTCGAAGCTCTGACATTTAAGGTACGCTTAAAATAAATTCCAGGCAGAGAGCTGAAGCGATGCTTCCGAATGTCTCAGCTCGTTGGGAGCTCGGGCTGATTAGATTGTACGCGCCAACCGTAATTCTCTGACGCCAACCGGGTGTCCTCCAGTTCGTTTCAATTTAGTTTTATTTATTTTTTAAAAATAATTTTGCATTCTTTTTTTTTTTTTTAAGATTTTTTTTTCCCTTTTTCTCCCCAAAGCTCCCCAGTACATAGTTGTGTATTCTTCGTTGTGGGTCCTTCTAGTTGTGGCATGTGGGATGCTGCCTCAGCGTGGTTTGATGAGCAGTGCCATGTCCGCGCCCAGGATTCAAACCAGCAAAACACTGGGCCGCCTGCAGCGGAGCATGCGAACTTAACCACTCGGCCACGGGACCGGCCCCAAATTTTAAATTCTTGAAGAGTTTAGATTCACAGAATTATTGAGAAGAGAATACAGAGTTCCTGTATACCCCACACCCAGTTTTCCCTATTGTTAACACTTTAGGATAGTATATTTGTCACGATTAATTAACCAGTATAGATTCATTATTAACTGAAGTTCATGCTTGATTCAGACATCCTCAGATTTATTCCGGTTCTCCCTGATGTCCTTTTTCTGTTCCAGGATACACATGACATTTAGTTGTCCTGTTTCCTGAGGCTCCTCCTGGCTGTGACAGTTTCCCAGACTCTCTTTTTTATGATCTTGACAGTTTTGAGGAGTACTGGTCGGTGTTTTGTGGAATGTCCTTCAGTCATCATATATCCGGTGTTTTTCTAGTCGCTCCTCTGGGGCGGCATTTCTGGGAGGAAGGCTGCGGAGTGGAAGCACGGTTCCCATCCCTTCCCGTGAGGAGGGCTTGTCACTGCGACGACGTTCAGCTGGTCCCCTGCTGGAGGCGTGTTGGTCAGCTTTCCGCAGGAGGAGGTTACTCTGCTTTCTCCCTCTGCTCTGTCATCTTTGGAAGGAAGTCCCTGTGGGAGCCTGCACGTAGAGACGGCGCAGGTTTATGCTCCGCTTCCTTAGGGTGGGGTATCTGTATACATTGGAATTTTCCTGCACGGGAGATTTGACTCTTCTTATCTATCAGGCTACTTATTTGTTTATGTCAGGATGGACTCATGGATATTTATTTTAGACTTTGGGTTATAATCCAATTTTTATTTTTTTCCTCAAATTGCTCCAGCTTTGGCCTTTGGGAGCTGCTTCAACTGACTCCCTTATCCAGTCGACATATCCCAGTATTGTGCCCCTCCCCCACCTTTTTTATAGCACTTTCTTACACTCTGGCACCAGAAGACGCTTCAGACTTATATATTTCCTGTCCCAGTCCTGGAATCAACCAATCCACCATTTCTCTAGGGAGCTCTGGTTCTTTTTATTAAGAATGGTATTAGAAACCAAGATCGTGGCACAAGGCGTCTTGTTGCTCCCAGGGTGTCATTGCTGCTAGGCCTTCTCAGATGACAGAGCAAAGAGATACGTGTGTGTGTATCTGTATCTAGATTAAGTTAAGCATGAATTCATACTGCTGTCTCCAACTCTAATCCATTTAAATTAATGTAGTATGTAATTGGATATGTTCTCAACTTGGGACATGATTCAGTTACTTTATCAATGTTTTGTGGCTCAAAACGTTTTCGAAACTGCCTGTGGCAAAGACTGGTCAGTGCTTATCCAAATCTATTCATCTTTTTTTCCCAGCAAGAATACTACATTTCTAATCCTTCCTTGCAGTTAGGTATGGCCAGTTGACTAAGGTCTGGCCAGTGGGGAAAGGAAATTGTGGGGTGGGACTTGTAGGAAGGCCTCTGAAAATGAGGACAGGCCACTGCACACCCCTTCCCTCCTCCTTCCTTCCTGCTGCCCAGAACTCAGACAAGATGGCTGGACCACTAGCAGCCATCCTGGATCATGAGGTAATCATAAGGATAGAAACCAGTGCTAGGATATTGAGACAGAAAGAGAAGCCTGGAGTTTTGGTGACTCAGAGCTGCCATACAGGCCTTGGATGACCTACATCCAGAGCTCTTTTATGTGTGGAAAAGGTAAACTGCTGTCTTAGGGCCTGTGTGCTTCATGCAGCCAAACCTGATGCTGACTTATACACTTTTTGAAAGTGCCTTTCGATATTCTCAACCAAACTGTATCATTTTCATGAGTGCCTGTCTGTGACCCAGAGTAAGACTTCTTAGGAAAGGCCGTTTAGAAGTGAGTCTTACAGAATGGGGAGTAGAGAAGGGGGATTAGGACTTGTTCTAGAAAAGAAAGAGAATCTGGGGAGCTCAGCGTGATCCGGGCAGGGCAGAGAGTTTATATTGTCATGGGAGGGAGTGAATAAGACTAGTATCTTGAAGACGGGCACGAAAGTGATCAGCTACGCGGGCCTTGGTGGGGAAGTTTTCTTCTCCTTCTCCCCAGATTCTGATGACACGAAATCAGGCCTTCTGTTAGAGTCACACGTCCCTGCAGCTCTGCTCTTTTTTCCCCCCAGTCTGTTTCCTTTTGTGTTCAGATTGGATAATACCTGTTGTTCTGTCTTCCAGTTGACTGATTCTTTCCTCCACTGAGTTTTTTTATTTTTGTTATTGCATTTTTCAGTTCTGAAATTTCCATTTGGTTCTTATTTGTATGTTTTATTTGTTTGCTAAGACTTTTTATTTCTTTGCTGAGACTATGTATTTTTTCATTTCTTTCAAGCAAGTTGTAATTGTTCATTAAAACATTTTTCTGGTGGCTGCTTTAAAATCTTCATCAGATCATTTCAGTTGCTCTCTCCTGTCGGTGTTGGGATCTGTTGATTCTCTCTTTTCATCCCATTCTTGATGTGTTGCGTGATTTTTGGTTGAAACCTCTGGGCAGGCGTGGAGCCCTGACTCCTCCCTGACGTCCTCTGACACCACCCCATGGGGAGGCAGAGGGCCTCATTACGTGGAAATGCAGGCTTCCTACGGATTCTGCAGTGACACTGCTGGGTGTCCTTCAGATCCTGAGGTCCCGAGTCAGTCTGCCTCCTTCTCTCCACCTTTCAGAGTTTTCTTATGTTTGTTTTAAATATAACGTTCAGAGTTTTTAGTTGTGCTTAGTGGGAGGAATAGGAAAAATGCATATGTTCCATCTTCCTGGAAGTGGAAGTCCAGTTCAGTTTTGACACTCCTCAGAGTTAGCACAAAGTCCACAGATTAAGGGGCTCAGTCCCACAAGACTGCCCCCACTTCAGACACCAGCCACAAGTTCCGGGTGTCCCCAGGCCACCTGTCCTTTTGCCTGGCTAGCTCCAAATTCAAGGCTTCCCACAACACCCTCAGATTCAAGAATTCTCTAGAAGAACTCACAGAACTCAGGAAAGTTCCGTACTTAAAATTACAGTTTTAGTATAAAGGGTAGAACTCAGGAGCAGCTAAGTGGTCGAGACTTATAAGGCAGGGTCTGGGGTGAGGGGAAGCAGGAGCTTCTGTTGGATTGGGGGGCCACCTTTCTGGTATGTAGACACGTTCATCGACCAGGAAGCTTGCCAAGCCTGGTGGTCCAGAGTTTGTGTCTAAGGGTCTATGGGCATGGTTGATTACGTCGTTGGCCACGAGACGGAACTCAGTCTCCAGTCCCTTCCTCTCCCTGGAGGACAGGGCAGGGCTGAAAGTTCCTGTCCTCTGGTGCTGTGGCCTGTTCCTCTGACCAGCAGCCTCCATCCTGAGTCAGCTCATTAGCATGAACGCAGGTGTGGTCCACAGGGGCTGCTTATGAAGAACTGAAGACGCTCCTATTGCTCAGGAAATTCCAGGGGTTTTAGGAGCTCTGTGCTAATAGTTGGGGACAAAGACCAAATTTTTTATTATACCAGATTATATTTAAAAAATTGTTTGTTCTAACCAGTAAAGTTCACTTATTTTAGAACAATGTGACATTTTTAGTAAGTTCAATCAACTACGGTTTTCTTGTCATTTAATAACTGAAAACACACATGTAGCTTTGTGTTTTTGGGTGAAAGAAATGTGCTGGGTCTCCTTTTGAAGTGGGTTCAGAGTCACAGCAGGGACGTGCTGGGTGTACAGACATATCCCTAAATATTTGTCCTTTCTTTGGCATTCTTTTACCGAAGGAGCCAGTGCATCAATCAGATGAAAGAGGTGAAGGAGCAGTGTGAGGAGCGAATAGAAGAAGTCACCAAAAAGGGGAATGAAGCTGTCGCTTCCAGGGACCTGAGTGAAAAAAAGGACCCAAACCAGCAGGTAATTCTCGTGTTTTTCTGCCAGGGACTTCCAGAAGGTATTCCTGCCCTCTCTTCAGGCATCTTCTTCTCTTGCCCACTGTCTGATTTGCTCTGATCTCTGCTCTTCCTTGTGAGTTTGGTTCCCTGAGACACAGCAGCTGGTCCCCAGATGCCGGGACTCTGACCGAGTGCGCTGGCCCCCGGTCCCAGCCCCACGCTCAGGGCTTACAGGGGTTACCTCACTTAAAGCTCACGGCCGTCCTGGGAGAGACTTGCTATTGCTTTCTTGTTTTGAGGACACTCAGTCCCAAGGAGATGGTTACATCCTGTGGCCACCGTGGTCACCTGGTCACTGATGGGGCTGATCAGTGCTGTGCTGTCAGCCTGCCGTGCAGAGCACAGCCTTCTGGGAAAACTTTGTGTTAAATATAGCAGCTTTATTGAGATGTAATTCATAGACCATACAATCGCCCGTATCATACTTAGAGTTCTAGTATATTCACAAAGTTATGTGACCATCATCACAGTCAATTTTAGAACGTTTCATTAGCCCAAAAGAAGCCCTGTACCCATTAGCTTACTCCCCACTTCCCCCCAGTCCCCAGAGCCCTTGACAGCCACTAATCTACTTTCTGTCTCTATGGATTTGCCTTATCTGGACATTTCCTATCAGTGGAATCAGACAGTATGTGGTCTTTTGTGTCTGATGTCTTTCACTTAGCATAATGCTTTCAAGTTTCATCCATGTTGTAGCATGTATCAGTACTCCATCCCTTTTTGTGGCTGAATAATATTCCATTGTATGGATATACCACATTTTGTTTATTCATTTGTCAGCTGATGGACATTTGGGTTATTTGCATTTTTTGGCTACTATGAATAATGCTGCTGTGAACATTCGTGTATATGTCTTTGTGTGAAGGGAAGTTTTCATTTCTCTTAGGCATATACCTAAAAGTGGAATTATTGGTCATATGGTAACTCTATGTTTAATGTATTGAAAACCTGCCAGACTATTTTCAGAAAGTGATCATACCATTTCCCATTTCCACCAGCAGTTTATGAGGGTTCCAGTTTCGCCACATTCTTACTGGCTCTTGTTATCATCTGTCTTTTTCACTGTAGCCATCCTACTGGGTGTGGAGTGGTTTGGAGTTGCATTTTCCTAGTAACTAATGATGTTGAGCATCTTTTCATATGCTTTATTGGCCATTTGGATATCTTCTTTGGAGAGGTGTCTGTTCAAATCTGCCCATTTTTAAATTGAATTATTTTTATTATTGCATTGTAAGAGTTCTTTATATATTCATAGATATATAAAGATATTGAATACATGATTTACGAATACTTTTTCCCATTCTGAGAGTTCTTTTTTCACTTTCTTGATGGTGTTTATTAAAGCACAAAAGTTTTAGATGACGTCTAGTTTATCTGTTTTTTTCTTTTGTTGCTTGTTCTTTTGGTGTAATATCTAAAAACACTTTGCCTAATCCAAGGTCATGAAGATTTACTCCTGTGTTTTCTTTTGAGAGTTTTATAGTTCTTAGCATTTAGTTCTTACACTTAGTCCTTTGATCCATTTTGAGTTAATTTAATTTTTGGTATATGGTATGAGCTAAGTGTCCAACTTCATTCTTTTGCATGTGGATATCCGGTTGTCTTAGCACTATTTGTTGAAAAAAGCCCTCTTCTTTCCCCAACTGAATTGTCTCGGCAGCCTTGTCAAAATCCGTTCACTGTAAATAAGAAGCTTTATTTCTGGACTCTCAATTCTATTCCATTGACCTCTTTGTCCTTGTGTCACTACCACACAGCCTTGATTACTGTAGCTTTGTAGTAAGCCTTGAAATCTGGAAGTGTGATTCCTCCAGCTTTCTTCTTCTTTCTCAAGGTTATTTTGTCTAGTGTGCACTGGTTGGCTTCCCATATGAACTTTAGGATCTGCTTGCCAGTTTCTCAGCAAAGCAAGGCAGGATTCTGACAGAGGCTGCCTTGGCTCTGTAGGTCACTGGCGAGTATTGCCGTCTTAGCAACATTAAGTCTCCCGATGTGCGAATGTAGGATGTCTTTCCACTTACTTAAGTCCTTTGAAAATCTCTTTCAACAGTGTTTTATAGTTTTCAGAAGACTTGCACTTCATTTGTTCAAATTATTTCTAAGTATTTTTTGTTGCTAATATAAATGGAATTGTTTTCTTAATTTCATTTTCAAATTGTTTATTGCTAGTGTATAGAAATATAGTTCATTTTTTGTATTGATCTTGTATCTTGCAGCCTTGCTGAATTTGTTTAATCGTATTTGTTGTGATTCGTTAGGATTTTCTGTATACAAGATCATATCATCTAAAATAGGAAAAGGAAGATAGTTTTACATCTTCCTTTCCAATCTGGATTCTTTTGTTTCTTCTTATTGCCTCTTAGTCCTGGCTGGGATCTCTAGTGCGGTGTTAAATTGAAGCGGTAAGAGCAGACATCCTTGACTTGTCCTTGATCATAGAGGAAAGCACTAAGTCTGTCGCCATTAAATTTGATGTCAGCTGTATGTTTTTCATGCCCATTATCAAGTTGAGGAAATCCCCCTCTATTCTTAATTTGTTGAGTGTTTTTATCAAGAAGAGGTGTTTTGGATTTTGCCACATTTTTTTCTGCTTGTGTTGAGATGATCATGTGTTTTTTTTGTCCTTTATGCTCTTGATATGTATTACATTAATTGATTTTTAGATGTTCAACTAACCTTTCATTCCTGGGATAAATCCCACTGGGCTATGGTGTATAACCCTTTCGTATGTTGCTGGATTTGAGTGCTAGTATTTTGTTGATGATTTTGGTGTCTATATTCGTAAGAAATATTGGTTTTTTCCTGAGTCTTTGTCTGGCTTTGATACTAGGGTAATTACTGGTCTCATAGGATGAGTTGGGGGTATGCCTTCCTCTTCTGTTTTTGGAATCGTTGTGAAGATTTAGTATTGATTCTTTAAATGTTTGGTAGAATTCACTAGTGAAGCCATTCGGGCCTGGACTTTTTTTGGGGGAAAGTTTTAAATGACCAATTCAGTCTCTTGTTATAAGTCTACTCAGGTTTTCTTCTTCTTGAGTCAGTTGTGGTAGTTTGTGTCTTTCTAAGAACTCATCTGTTTCATCTGTTATCAAACTTGTTGGCAAAAGTTGTTCAGAGTATTCCTTTTTTATTTGTGTAAAGTTGGTAGTGTTGTCCCCTTTCGTTTTCTATTTTAGTGATTTGAGTCTTCTCTCTTTCTTTTCTTGATCTAGCTAAAGTTTTGTCAATTCTCTTCATCTTTTCAGAGAATTAACTTTTGGTTTCATTGGTTTTCTCTGTTGTTTTTCTGTTCCATATTTCATTAATTCCTACTCTAATCTCTTTTTTGTCCTTCCTTGCTTTAGGTTCAGTTCACCCTTCTTTTTCTGGCATCGTAAGGTGGAAGATTAGGTTATTAATCTGAGATCTGTCTCTTTTCTTAATATACGCCTGTAAGTTTCCCTTTAAGCACTGCCTTAGCTGCCTCCTGTAAGTTTGGTATGTTGTGTTTTTGTTTTGATTTTTCTCAAGGTGCTTTCTAATTTTCCCTGTGATTTCTTTGACACATTGTTTATTTAGGAGCATATTGTCTAATTTCCACATATTTGGGAATTTCTCAGATTTCATTGTTATTGTTTTGTAGTGTCATTCCATTGTGATTGGAGAACATATTTTGTGAGATTTCAGTGATTTTAAACTTGTTGAGGGTTAGGGGCCAGCCCCGTGGCCTAGTGGTTAAAGTTCAGCGTGCTCTGCTTTGGCAACCCAGGTTTGGCACCCGGGCATGGACCTACACCACTTGTTGGCAGCCGTACTGTAGCGACATCCCACATACAAAATAGAGGATTGTTTGGCACAGACGTTTCCTCAGAGCAAATCTTCCTCAAGCATGAGGAGGAAGATTGGTACAGATGTTAGCTCAGGGTGAATCTTCCTCAGCCAAAAAAAAAAAAAGGAAAGAAAATTCGTTGAGGCTTGTTTTGTGGCCTGGCATCTCTCCTGTCCTAGAGCATATTCTATGTGTACTTGTGAAGAATGCGTATTTTGCCCTTTTTGGGTCGAGTGTTCTCTGGATGTCTGTTCAGGCTAGTTGGTTTGTAGTGTTGTTCAAATCTTCTCTTTCCTTGTTGATCTTCTGCCTCCTGGGTAATCCAGTGTTGAAAGTACTTCTGGGAGATCTTGACTCAACCTCAGATCCCCTGACTTACGCCAGGTGAGAGGGTGTGATTGGGATAGATCACAGCCTGTCTCAGGTTTCAGTGATCCCGTTTGTCAGAAGGATATGGTCTGTTGCATGGCTTGGGTTTTTGTAAGTTCATGGTCACGGAGCCCCTGCCCTGTGGTCCTGTGCTCCTGTTTCAGCTCCGAGCCCTTAGCGAGCCTCAGCCCCGGCCGCAGGACGCAGGCCTGCCGCAGGCAGAGGCTCCACAAGGGAAAGGAGACGTGCCTGGCGACAGCGAGCCCCGGACCCCGGCCCCCAGTTCTGAGGCAGCTGTGGATTCGAAGAGACAAGGTGACAAAGGTAAGTGTAGCTTGGTAATTACGTTTAAGCCCCCTTTGGAGCCCCATTCAAATAAAAAACATAGCAGCAGTGCATGCCGTCCACTCTGCACTAGTCCTCCCAGGGCACAATGCTGCTGGGGACGGGCGCGGCGGGGGCCCGCAGGGGGCAGTGAGTGTCCCCGGGCACCTGGAGTCGGGGCTGCAGGGCTCGTTCTCCATCTTCCTGATGTTTCGTCCTTTGAACTGATTGCCTTGTCCTTTGGGAGCCGTGTGAAAAATGTGCAGGCCACAGCTTTATTCGGGACACGGGTGGGACTGTGGCTTTGAGGGGAGGGGGCTGAGTCCTAGCTGTCGTTGGCTCCCAAGGACTTGTCTCAAACAGATGGGACGGTCAGGTCACCTCAGCACCCTCTTCCTCTCGTAGGTGGTTGCTGTAATTGAGGTAACTTAGTCCAGGCTGTTTGTCTAACCACTTTCCTCTTGTGGTTCTGAAGAGGAGCTGCGGGCGTAGAGAGGCCTAGAGTCTTCTGCTTAGGTCACAAAATATATTACCCAACCGCCTCACCCACCACAGCCCACCTCATCCACCCTCCTTGGAAGGCTCTGGAATGGAGTGGTACTAGGTTTTTTGTTTTAATTAAATTAAATGCTAGTGAGGTCACAGCTAACTGTTCTGTGCACAGAGGAAACCAATGAGGTTCAGGTTGTGAGTGAGGAGGCACTTCAGAGGGACAGCCCGGGGCTGCCACACGAGCCAGGCCAGGAGCAGGCTGTGGAAGAAGACAAACGTGCGGGTGGAAAAGGCGTTGGAGAAGTTGGCCGGACCCCACAGGTGCCAGCCACCCTGTTGGAGAGCCAGGAAAATCAGGAGATGGAGGGCCCTGCGCGGGACCAGCTCGTCATCCCTGATGGGCAGGAGGAGCAGCAGGATGCTGACAAGGAAGGTGAGTGAGAGGCTCCGGGGCTGCCAGCCGACCCCTTTCCACCAAGCGCTTGGCCCTCTCAGTCTCCTTCCGGGTGGGTAACCGTGAGGTTCACCAAACGGCAGTTCCCCATTTGGGGCTCACTTTGTCTGTCTGGCGTCCATTGTTGAGTCGGAGGCAGGTGGGAGAGCAGTGCACTCCCCACACTTGGCGCTTTCAGAAATAATATTCACGACTAGGCAAGGGGACTTTTCAGGTGGAGGACCTTGAGATGGGTGCTTGGCATCAAGTGAACTAGGCCTCGTGGCAGGCAGCCCACATGCCTGCAGCTGTCTGCATGTCCTGCGGCGTCACCGGTCAGCGCCTGGCACATGGAGGGAGGGGGGGCGATGATTGGATCAATGGGATTTGGGGCATATTTGAGCAGTGCGGAAAAGTGACACATGAATCCCTTTCTGGTTTGGTTGAGCTTTTTTTTTAATGGAAAATGTGGGAAACTGAGATCAACAGGATATTCTGGGATGTATTTTGGTCCCTTAAAAACGTGAAAAATTTCAAACCCAGCTGACACAGGAGCCGCTTAAATATAGATCTTTCTCAACTTATGATGGGGTTGCATCCTGCTAAATCCGTGTAAGTTGAAAATATCGTAAGTCAAAAATGCGTTTAGTACACCTGACCTACTGAACATTATAACTTAGCCCAGCCTACCTTCAGTGTGCTCACACTTACATCAGCCTGGAGTTGGCAAAACCATCTGACACAGAGCCTGCTGTATAAGAAAGCATAGAATACCTCATGTAATTTATTGACTACTGTGCTGACAGTGGAAAACAGAACGGCTCTAAGTGTCTCGGTGGCTCCCCCTCGTGATGGCGCGGCTGCCTGGGAGCTGCGGCTCACCGTCGCTGTCCAGCAGCACGAGAGCATATCCTCCTGCTCATCGCCAGCCAGGAAAAGGCCACAATTCGAAGTATGGTTTCTGCTGAATGCGTATCGCTTTCGCGCCATCATAAAATCGAAAAATCCTGAGTTGAACCATTGTCACGTAGGGGACTGTCGGTAGAAGACACCTGTGCTCTGGGACTGAGCAAGTAACAGAATTTGGGGAATGTGCTTATTTGCAGAAGTTATCCTGATTCCACTTAAATCTAATTTTCTCTCAAGTTTCTTTTTCTGAAGAATGTGTTCTCACGAGTTCTCAGTTAAAGAAAGGAAACTCTAGTGGCGGATCAGCGGCACTCAGGTTTCAGAGCACCTGCAGGCCTGTGGGAGACCCCTTGCTCTGGGGCAGTTGTACTGCTCTCGCTGTAGAGTAAAGCCGCAGCTCCCAGGCCTGCGCTTCCTTTCCACGGCAGGCAGTGGGTGCAGGGAGTCTAACTAGAGCGAACTTGCCCGGGCATGCTTTTTTAAAAAAGATGCTGTTTACCTACATGTATACACATATAAAATGCTTACGTTAGACCGTCTGCATATATCTCTGGAATGCATTTTGTCCCAATCTTCTTTCCTGGTCGCTGTTCTCTCCAGGGATGAACATAATGAAGAATGAACCTAATTCTGTATGTGTGATGGAAAATTTTATCCTTTGGCTCACAATAGCCACTCCATTTTCTTCTTCTGGAGCGATGAGCCATTCTGAGGAGATGCTGTCATTAACTAGAAATCTGTTGTTTCTGAAAAAGAGTGGTGCCTTTCTTTAACTTTGAGTTGATTGTCTCTTTAAAAAACCAGGATTTGGGTTTAGTTAGCTGGTTAGTTGCCCCGTTTCCAGCCTGCAGTATATCCCTTTGTTTTAGGGTTATGTTTTGTATAGTAGGTCAGAGTTGAAGTGGGGCATGCGTAAGTAGAGAACTCCTACAGGGCATTTGTACCGGAAGCAAGCACATGAGCCCCTGTCATTCCTGAGAGGGGGCATGAAGAGCTCTCAGTACCTGAGCTCTGGTGTTCCTATGGCATCAAGAGAGAAGTGATGTAGCTTGTGTTTTATGTGTCTGTGCCAATTTTATAGGGAGAAACCAGCAGAAACCGGGAGGAGATGATGACTACAACATAGATGAAAATGAAGCAGAATCTGAAAGAGACAAGCAGGCAGCCCTTGCCAGCAATGACAAAAGCGTAAATGGTGAGAACTGGGGTGGGGTGGGTCACTTTCATGTCTGCTTGGTGGCCCTTCACCTGTGGACTGACTGTGCTACGACTCCCACGGCAGTGCTGTACGTAATCGCTATTCCAGGGGACTCGTTTTCTTCAGAAGCCTTTGAGTGTAGGGGCAGCGGAGGCAGCGGAGGGTTGAGGAGCCCCAGCTGCAGACCTTTAGGGAGGGCCGCGTGTGCGGTGGGCTCAGGCCCTCAGGAGTCGGTGGGGGTTTGTCTTCACTGACATGTAGGGACTTGATCACTCTACAGCGCCCAGCAGAAAGCCCTCGCGTGCGCGCACAGCTTCCAGACAGCTTTTTGGAGTAGCGCTCCATATTATTACTGTTTCGATTCCTGAAGAGTGGGGTGGATCGGGTTCTGGACTCGTCTGCTTCCTTGTGACTGCATGCAGGTGGTGTTCCTCTCGCTTCATACCAGGAGCCTCGTAATGGCGGGTACTGCCTTGGTTAAGGCGATGCCCACCAGCTGCCTCCATGGCAGAGGCCCATTTTCGCTTGGGAGCCGATAGTCATCTAGAGGGGAAGCTTGGAAAAAACCCTGGTCTGCGCGGTGACTGTCCGCGTCCTGTCCCCCCTCACTTTTACAGCTGCCGTTCTTTAAGGACCACTCCCTGTGTGCACGCACACTTGTTTTAGCATCACTATGGACTCCTGGTTTCCTTTTTTAAAATTGGTTTTTCTGTCAGGTTCTTGGTGTTTTCTTTGTCAGTTTTCAGTAGCTCTTTGCACACTAGAGAGATCGCCCTTTATCTGTGATGTAAGTTGCAAATACTTTCTCCCAGTTTGTGTTGGTTTTGCTTATGGTGTTTTTGCCATGCTAAAGTTTCAAAAATTTTTGTCTTTTTTTCTTTTCTTGCCCCTGGATATTAAGTCGTAGTTAGAAAGCTTTCCCATCTAGAGTTGGAAGGAATTCGCCTGTTTTTGTTCAGTATGCTTTCAGAATTTTCTGTTTTATGTTATGAAGGAAAACAGATTCAGAACACCACACAAAACATGAACTTTGAGAATGTGAGCACCCCCTGCCCCCGTCAGGAGATAGAGCTCGGCTGGCCCTCCGGAGGCCCCTCTGCTGTCCCGGTCACAGCGCCGTCCCTCCTGTGGTAGAAACGCCTGTCCTGACCTTTCTGCCAGGCATGTTCTTGCCTTTATTTATGGATTTACCAACCACGTGGGCATCCCTGGACACCTTGTTCAGACTTCGCCAGTTTCGTAAATTTGAGCTGTCTTTAAGTCTCTCTTAATCTACAGGTCCCCCCTCCATTCCTTTCTTTTCTTTACAGTCTGTTACGGAGCCAAACCATCTGCCCTGGAGTTTTCCACAGTGCGGGTGGTGCGGATTGTATATTCATGGTGTGGTTTAGCATGTTCTGCTTTCCTTCCTCTTTCCTGCAAATCAGCAGCTGATATTTGGGCTCAGGCCCTTGGAGGATGATGCATAGTGGCGTGTTCTTTCATCAGGACACACGTAATGTGTGTGTCCTTCTTTTTGTGAGGTAAGCAGCAGTTGACGGTCAGTGCCTTTGTATATTAATTGATTGGTGGCATTCTAATTCAGCCATTGCTATTTCGTTTGTTAGTTGGAATATTTTCTAAATAGTCAGTGGTATTGTTCATATAGTATAGGCAGGATAAATGCTTGATTCTTTATTTACCATTTTCACAATCAGGAATTATTTCCCTCTCATCCTCTGAAGGTGACATTTTTAAAATATAATTATAAACTTAAGGATTTAAACCTATTTGATGGATCTCACTCAGTTGCATTTATTCTCCTTTTTGAAGTTCACATGGTCCCGTCTTTTGGCCGTCTTCAGGTTCCTTGGTCTGTTGTCGCCCTCCTGCTCAGCCGCTGCTTTACTCCACACCTGGCGCTTTTTCTCTGTGAGGGGCTCCACCTGGGGAGGGGCCCTGGCAGAGCGGTTTCAGAAGCTCATGGGCCTCAGCCTCCACCCGCCCCTTATTAGCGTGGACTGTGTGGTCACCTGCTCTGGAAGTAGCAGGAGCTCCCCCACTTCCAGCTGTTCACGCATTGGCCCGGGTCCTTTCTGCTGTAAATCTGTTGGCTGTTTGGGGTTCTCTTGCGCTAGGTCTATCAGATGCTCCATTGTTCTCTCTGTTTTCTCTCTAGACGCTGCTATCACATGGGTGGATGTCCATGGTTTGTCTTTAACTGCTGATGTTTTGGGGTCTGCAAGAGTCCTTGTCGTCTAGTTTTGTTGTAAATGTCATCCATGGTTTTTGAGTTTTTTAGTTAGCTAAACTTTAATCGCTTTGTGTAGGGACTCAGAGATTCAAGAACGATGCCACTGTTGCCACCGTCTTTCCAGAATCCTCTTCTGCTTTCATATTTACGTTTAGATCTCTTGATTCATTTGATTCGTTTCAAATGTGTTCAGGTATATGGCACAAGGAGTGGCTCCAATTTTCTTTTTCCAAAGGGCTGCCCATTTGGCCCAACACCATCTCAAATTGCCATGTCAAAGCCAGTGATTTGAGTTGCTACCTTCATCAAATGCTAAATTTCCTGTGTACTTGGGTCTAATTTTTGGACTTTCTCTTTCTATGCCATTGATTTCTCTAATGATTCACACTGTTCCAAGTCTAACAGCTTTTAAAAATACCTGGCCGGTCTAGTCTCTCTGGAAGATCTCAGCCGACGTCTCTTTGAATAACGCTTCCTCCCCTTTTGAATCCTTCCTGAACTCCAATGAGAAGTGTGTTGGGTCTTCTCATTCTATTCCTGTCGCTTATCCTCTTTTTCATGTTTTCAGTTTCTGCCTTTCTAGTCTGTATTCAGAATAATTTCCTCAGAAATATCTTCTGGTTCAACAATTTTTCCCTCAGCTATGTCTTATCTATTCTTTAATTCATGCTTTGTTTTTAATTTTAATTATTTTTCATTTCTGAACTTTATTTGGCCACTCTGTGTGGGCCCTTATTCCTTGCTCACGTTTGCAAACACCTTTTATTTCTCTAACTGTATATCACACAGAGTTGTTTATGTTCCCTGTCTTCTAGTTGCAGTATCTGAAAACTTTGTGTTTCTCTTTTCTCTGCACATTCCCTCTCACGATCCCTTGTTTCTTTGTGTGTTTGGTGCTTTTTAACTGTGAGCTCCTGGGTTCCCTGGAACCTCATCTGTGGGGCGTCTTTGAGGACCGAGTTACAGTTGTTTTCCACTGGAGAACGCAGTTGGCCTCTGCCAGTCTTGAGGAGGGCACTGCAAACTCACAACCTCTTTAATAAAGTTAAGTTCTTTTCAGGTTTTTTTGGATCACATAGGAAATGTAAGTTCAAATTATATCTCCACACAGTCATCTCACGTGGTTAAGAATCCCGCCAGTCCACACCTGGGGCTTTCTTGCCGTCCCACTTTCTTTCCAGGTTCATTTCCCATTACCTTTAAGCCAAGGATGGGAGTCTTCAGGGTTTCATCTTCATGTAGGATCCCCTTTCTTGACTTCCCGTCTTGAGTGGAGCCCTAGTCTTGAGTTTTTGGCCTCCAGCACCTTTTGAACCTGTGAAGGGAGAAGCCCAGTGTCTTCAGGCTTCCACAGAATCCTTAGGGCAAGAGGTGGCTTTGATGCTTGTCCCCTTCAGGAGTGGTAACTTTCACTTCATTTTTGGCCTGGCAGATTCTTTCTTTTACTGCCATTATAGGCAATGCTTTTTAATGTTTTCTTTACTTTTTAAAAAAAATTTTAAGTTTTCATTTTGAAATAGCTTAGATTTTTAAAAAATAGCAAGAATTTCCGTATACGCTTCACCCAGGTTCCCTGATGTTAATGTCTCATGTAACCATAGAGCAGTTATCAAAATGAATAAAGTGATATTGACACCTGCTATTATCTATAGACATGTTTTAAATTTAGTGAATTGTCCAGCCAGTATCCCTCTCTGGTCCCAGACCTCACCCAGGATCACACGCTGCGTTTACCATCATACTCTTTAGTGTCCTTTAACTCGGAGCCATCTGGCTTTATCATTTATGACAGTGATGGTTTTTGAAGTGCTGTGGCCAGCTATTTGGGAGAAAGGCCCTCAGTTTGGGTTTGTTTGATTCAACAATGTGTTCTTAAAAAATACCTTTCAATTTTATCCAACATGTCAGTTATTACAATTGGCGGAGTTGTTTGGGGTTTCCAGAAGTCTTAACTTGATTTTTAAATTATTTTCATGGGCTGTTTAGGTAATTTTTGTAATGCAAAAGGTGAACACATTAGCAGTCAGAATTTTAAGCATATACAAGGTCTCTGGATCTTTCTGTTCTTTATCATTGACTCCACTCGTTTGTGTCCCTCAGTTCCTGAATAGCATGTTTTCTGGTGTGGTTTCTCTCATCTCTTTTGACACATCCTTTTAAATGAGCCTTTTGTTGGTGCCATCGAGTTGATTCTGACTCCTAGCCACCCTGAGTACAGCAAAGTAGAACTCTGCCCGGTCTTTCCGCGCCATCCTCTTAGCTTCTGGAGCTCTATCAGACAGTGCTCTGCTGCTCTTCAGAGGGTTTTCACGGCCAGTTATTTGGAAATGGGTGGCCGGGTCCTTCTTCCTGGCCTGTCCTAGTCCGGAAGCTCCCCTGAAGCCTGTGCACCATGAGCGGCCCTGCTGGCATCTGAGATACCACTGGCACAGTTTTCATCACGGCAGCAACACGCAGCCACTACACTAAGACCGACAGACGGGTGTTGTGGTTCCCTGCCCGGGAACGAACCTAGTGTCCCACAGGATGTTCGGCTTTACAGTCACGCTTTGGGATCTTGTATCCCCCACTCCCAGGTGTCCCTCTCAGGATTTGGCCTTGTGCAAGGTTTTAAACAGAGTGAGGGGGTAGGCAAAGTAAAGAAGATAAATGCTCTGCAAGCTCTTTTAAGAAAGAGTTTTAAGTTGAAGTCGTCTCATCAACATCATTTTTAAGATTATGTCATTGAACCGCTTTAAGACCCTGTTTGCTCCAGCGACGGTAGGAGAAAAAGGCATTAGCTCCAATTTTATTAGAGAACTTTAAAAGACACTATTCATTTAAGGCGGTCATTTAATTAATTAAAAAATCATTAACCATTTAATGTGCAGTCGTTGTAAATTAGGACATTGGTTTTAGGTTTTATTTGTGCTGTGTCTTTTTACGTCGTTTGTGTGTCAAAGGATAGAGTAAGGATGGTGGAAGCCACAGAAAGACCTCAGCTCTGTCAAGGAAGAGCTTTGGAGTCACGAGTTGACCAACGCCGTACGTGGCACTTAAGACAGCGGGCCTCCTGCTGGAGGTGCACTGACAGAGGGAGCCACGCGGCACACCAGGGGCTGGTCATGTCAAAAATTTGATGAGAGTACATTTTATCGTGTCCATTCTATAGGATATGGGGCATTGTTTCCTTCTTTTAAACAATGAGTTCTTAGCTGTTTTGGCTTTGTTTCCTGGCACCTTGCTGGCTGTGCTGTGGGCTCTTTACTGCCTTGTCCTTGATTAGGAATGCAAATCCACCTTAGGTTGTTGCTCTGGGAGATACTGTCCTCTGTGTGACACAGTTTGTAGACACTTAGGTCAAATGGGACCTGCTTGGGCTGGTTTCTCAAAATGTTTAATATTAGAATATTGTGTTTTTTCTTTCCTTTTTAGTTCTTAATGCAGCAAATCAGAAAAGAGACACAATAAATTTACTTGATCAGCGTGAAAAGAGGAATCACACTCTCTGAATCAAACTGGAATCCCGTGCTGCGTGTCAGGATTGAACAGAGAACGCTACGAAATATTCATGAGGGATTGGATACTGTGAAATGCGCTAAGTCAAACATACATCTAAAGATGATTATTGTGGAGTTTTAGTACCTACTTTATGTAGGAAAATGAGATGGTCTTTAGACAGTTTTGGGGGGTACTTTTGAAGTGTGTATATTAAAATGTCAAAATTTGTCAGCTAATAGGTATTTCGTGAGTTCAACACCAAAAGTAGAACCCAAGTTCTTCAAGTATGGCGACGGTGGCAGCTTCTTCTGGAATATAACTTTGTTTAAAAAATAAAAGCCTGCAGGAAGAGTCCATCTTCAGACGTGAAGGAGAGACCTGCGCGCTGGGGAACTCCTTTTTCTCGGTTCCCTCTGGAGTCACTCTCTTCTCCGCATGCTGTGCCGAGTGACCGGTGCCAGCACGTTCTCTCTGTCCTCCCTGGTCAGCACTGAACCATTGTTGGTTTATGCTCTCATACATGCACTTCTGGTTCTGACAATCAATGTCCTAGAGCACCGACTGTTAACCCAAACATCACTAGCCGCAGTTTTAAATGAGTCTAAATACAAAGGTGTTTTGTGTGAGAGTTTTTAGAAAGACTACTTGCATAATACCCTTGTCATTAATGTACAAAATGCTTTCAAGTGACTTGTAATTTGAAAACTTGTGGCCTATACTTTGCTTAATATGTGTGAGCAAAGCAAATCTTGTGTAATATACCATATTACCAAGAAGAGCCACAAGGGGCTTAGACCGACCCAGCAGGGGCTGAAGCAGAGCGGTGCGGCCACAGGCACTGTGGGCGACGCGGGCTCGCTGTGGACAGGCTGCCTGCTTCACCACTAGAGTAAGAGCAGAGGCATGCGAGATTAAGGATCCGTGCAGTGTTATGAATTGGGAACGTTTAGAAAGGCAAGACAAAGGACTAGTCCTTTTGTCCTAGTCTACACATTTAGCTTGTGGTAACTATTACAAAACTGATGTAAAAATCAAGTTAGTTGGAAAATGACTAATCATAATTTACACTGACAATAGTGACATTAGGTTTGACTTGCATTGGTTCTTAATATTTAGGGTAGTCAGGCCGTTGCCACTTGTGAATAACTGAAAGTCACAGGAATGACTTTCAGCGAGGCTCCCTAAAGGGTACATGGGTGGTGATGCTTATTAAAGTGCATTTCGAGTCACAGGATGTGAGCTGCAGGGAACTCAGGTCATTTGGTGTAACCCCTTTGTTTTCAGCGAGGAAACAGGGCCCAGAGAAATTGTGGCGCTTATCAGGCCAGAGAGCTGGTGAGCTGGAATCCTGGCCTCACCCCCAGTGTGGACTCGCTGTGCCCCAGTAATCACCCAGTCGGGACCTGGTTTGCGTCCAGGTCAAGATCACCAACTTGAATGGTCTTCGTGTATGCTATCCTTTTACCTAATCACTGAGATTCAACTCTTCACCCAGAAAAGGCAACTGAAGGGGTATAAAAGTAGCTTTGCAGGATTTTATCTAAGTCCATGTCCAAGCTCCCTTTGTGTCTTAGTCTTAGTGTTGATATTCTCTTGCTTTTTCAAATAATTAATAAAACTTTTATTCATCTCAGTTTAATCTGTGTGCACAGAGTTGCTGAGAAATAAAATATTCTTTATTAGTTAAACTTTTAAAACTGCTTTCAATTTTCCCTTCATCCCTTATTGGATCTCTAGAGAATTAGCTTTAAATTGGGGATTAAGGATGGTAGTTTGCCGTAAATCTTTTGTGGAGTGAGATGAGATGTCAGTACGAATAAAAAATAACGATGATGGTTTCATCTTCACATACACAGGCACCCAAAGGCCATTCATTCAGGGGTGTGTACTGTGAGCTGTTTCTCCAGGCAATCCTGCTTTATTTACCGCTGGCTTCCCTTGGGATCACAGGCACCTATTCCAACGCAACAATTTAGAGGTGTCATGGCTGTTTAAAAAAACCCAAAAACCTGTGTAATAAGCATCAGGTAGATATCAAAACCAACCTTGGTCTTTTGGTTTCATCCAAAATTAAATTTAGCAGCTATCCAATTTTTAACAGGTGTAAACTCTTTAATTCACACCTTCCTCTGTACTCTCACATGGCGTGTAGACAGGAGTGGATTCGTTTGGTCTTTGTCTCCTACAGATAGGACTGCAGATGGAGATTCCCTAAGCAACACTGGATTAGATTCCACGAGTAATCCAGTCGCTGCACATACTTAATGTACTTCTGTGTGCTGGATTTGAGAAATCGTTACCTGTGAAGTCACTGTGCTGTCATTAAATAACTAGATTGGTCACTAGCATGACTCTTGTTTTAATTGGTAATAGCTGGTAATAGCTGGTTACCATTCCCAGTCGAGTGCTTGAAGAGAATGGTGAAATCAGGGTCATTTAAGGTCCAGGGGGGGCAGTCTGCTCCCACTGTGTATTTTAGCCTGAAAGACTATTCATTATAAATAATGGTAGTTTATAGGACAGTCAACTTCTAACACTTGTCTTTGAGATGAATTTTAGAATAAATATGTAAATTTAAAATAAACGTTCTATTAACTGTGGGTTATATTAACAATTTTTGTTCACGTGGTTAGCTTAAGACTTTGAAAATGTTCATTAGTGTCAGAAAGTTGGGCAAATAAGCTTATGATAATTGTGTATTTCAATATTTGTATGTTTGTGTGCTATTTCTCAGCTCGGAGGCAACACTTTCTTCAAGCGTAGTAAGCCACTGTCTCTTAAAAATTGGTTTGTAAAGTTCCGGTAATGTATGCACCGAAGGAGTACTCTAAGTAGATATGTTCCTCTGCACCTGAACCCCAAACTAAATGCTTCTGTCCTTGTTGGTGTGCCAGGGAAACACATCTCTGGGAAAGGTAAATGACTTGAAATATTGTCATCTTTAAACGACATATAAACTTCAGATAATGAGCTTTTTTATAAACCAAGGCCCTAGCCGGTTCTACAGTAGAATAACTGTCCTGATTTGAGTGACAGACCATACCTTGCTTACACACTTTGTACGCCTGCAAAGATTCTAATACTGCGATGGGTGCTTGGTAAATATTTGACGGTTAAGTCCAAATGAATGATTCAGATGGATCAGAGAGGTGGTCCCAGACACTCTGATTTCCCGTATAACTGAAGTTTTGCCTTTGAGAACCTTTATAGAGATTTAGATGACCAAATGCCTTTTTAGAATGAATGTTAATGACATGAAAATTCGGATGAAAACCAACTTAGCCTTAGAGGCAAGCCAGTGTCTTTGTGGAAGAGTTCCTGATGTTAGCTTGCTTTTTATTAATTTCTTTCAAACCTGTAGTAAAATCTCAGTAATGGAACCCCCAGGCTGATATATCATGTCTGCCTTTATTCGGAACTTAAATGTTCACCTAAATGTTTTACCTCACTGTCCAAAAAAGCTGCTGCGTTATCAACATTTTAACATCTGAGTATCATTTAAAAGAGAAGTTCTGTGACCTTAACCAGCAGTCTGCAACTGCCAGACGTTTCCTATAAAGGATAATCTTGGTATAACAATCTCCTTGCTCTGGTTTTTAGAGATGGGCTCATTCAGAAGTTATTCTAGAAGTCAACAGATGACCTGTGATCACAACAAAGCACCACTTTCCTTTAAGCTTGGCTAAGTTTGAATCTGAACACAAGGTGGCAGGTGCTGCATTTTTACCTTTGCAGTAATGTAGAAATTCAGAGTTGTTGCGTAGAAAAGATCCTCCGAAAGCTGACATTCTTCTAAAATGGAAAGCAGTGTTAGCAGAGGCCCACAGTGTGAATGAATGCACAGGTGGACAGCTGCAATCTGACAGGTCCTTTCAACACTTCACAAGCAAATTTTTAAAACACCTTTGGCAGCTGTGGGATGATGAAAATATTTAGTCATCCAAAGTTTATTATTATTTCTTACTGCAAAAGCAACCAGCTCTGGTTCCCTACGATCTTTGGATTTGGAGGTACTTGATATGCCAACTTGTGCTTAAGTTGATGGGCAAATAAACAGAAATCAACCAGTTTTACCAGGTGAAGGAAACCGTTTAGGGGAAGGGCCACCAGACCCCAACTTGCCACCTCCGAATGCCTCTGCACTGCGAGCTGGCCTGTGTTCTCTCCCAGCCAAGGCAGCCTTCCTGCCGGCCCTTGTGGTCTTCTACCTTTTCTATTCAGTGTTCCCTAGGGTAGCTCGTTGCCATCAGGATGTCTTCTACATCTTAAAAAATCCGCGTCCCATTGAGCAGGTCCCGGAAAGGTGAAGTCCCTTTTCGCAGGTTTATAATCCAGTTGGGAGGATAGAAACACTATTTAAATTACAACTAAAAGGGGCCTGGCCCGAGATGTGACGTTTCAGCTGAAGGATGAGGAGAAATTGGCCAGAAGAGGCTTAGCAGTCAGGGGAGGGAACGCAGGTACAGCTTGAGAAGCCCAGGGGAGACGGTGGAAATGAAGTGGGCCAAATCGGGCATTCCTGGGTGAGGACTGTGTCACTGACCAGAGAACAGTGGATCTTTCTTTATGATCACGCCAGCTCCTCCAAGAACAGAGTGGGGCAAATATGAATGTGGGGAAGTCACTTCTTCACACCCAAGCTGTCTCCATTACTTCACCCCACTCCCTACACCTCAACTTACTTTTCCACTCCTGCCTCATCTCCTCCAGAAAGGGCCTTCACCATTGTTAGCAGCAATCTTTATTTGCCCAATCTAATCTAATGGGCCCGTCTTGGTCCTTATTTTACTGGCCTTTTAGCTGGATGTGCCCTGCATTCTGTTTATTTTCCTGCTAAGTCTCCTTTGCAGGCTTTTCCAGTGCCCAGAGGTAGCCAGAAAGGAACTCTCGTCTCTGGTGTTCTTTGACCAACGATTAAAATAATGTCTTAGCTAGAGTAGTCAGTCTTGTGAAAGCAAAACAGTGAAACAGACAGAAACTTGCCCAAGGGTGGCATGGCATGATTTTTAAGTGCTCACTTCTCTTGGCCTGTCTCATCGCCTATCTGCTGCCTCCCCATTCTCTGGCCCACTCTTGGAACTTGGCTATCCTGTGTTCCTTGGGATCTCAGGCCATTCTTCTACATGATCCCTGAGCAATTGCAGCCCCCATACAAGGCTTTAATTTACTTCTCTGCAGCCACTCAGACCTCAGTTCATCTCCACCCATGAATGCACCTTTCAGCTCCAGACCACACTACTTGCCATCTTCACTAGGATGTCCCAAAGACATCTCAACGTCTAAAGCAACCTTTATCCCTAAACCTACGCTGTTTTGCTTATGTAAGCAAATGGCACCATATCCATCTAGCTGCCACAGCCATAAAACCAATGAATCATCACCCCTGATTCCCACAAACTCACCCATTTACCCAGTCTCGTACCTCTTACATCTTTTGATTCCATCCACTTTCCTCACTCCCTCTGCCACTACCTTAATTAAGAACACCATTTCCTCCCAACCAGATTCCCTGCCTCCAGTCTGGCACCCTTTGGAACCAGTCGTCTTGGGCAAGCAGATCTGATTTGTCATTTCCCTGCATTAAACCTCTTTCAGTATCCACCAGCATCAGACTAGAGTCCAAATTCATTAACTGGCTTCCTAGGTTCTGGAGGACTGGTCTCCCCCGCCTCTCAGTCTTGTCTCCAATCCCTTGTTCTGCTCTACACTTTCATCAGCCAGCCACCACCTCACCTCCAGGCCTGCGCACGTCCTGTTTCTCTGCCTAGGACCCCTTTACCCGCCAATACCTCTTCATTAGCCTTTGAAGTTCAGAGATGCTGTCTCTGTGAATCTTTATGTGAGGTGATTCTCCTAGACCAGCATACTGTATTTTCCCGAGTGCATTATAACTACCTGCTTGCTTGTCAGCACTCTTCACAAGGTTGTACTCTGTGAGGAGGGAGGTCTTATTTCCCACGTCGTTTCTTATTACCTTGAATGACAAGAGTTCTCAAAAGTAGTAAAGTTTTAAAAAAGGGCAACTTTCTACTTTTCTGATTAGAAACCTACTGTTAAAAAAATACTAAAGCTACAGAAACGAAAATACAGGATTCTGTCATTAACATACACTAACAAATCTTTTGTTTTTCAGTGGATAATGGACTAACTTAGGGACACACTTTGCTCTCAAGAAGACCTAGTCCTAAAAAGTAGCCTAGATGCTCTATAATTAGGCAGAACGGCTGCTCAGCTGCTCTCACGTACACTAGCTGAGCAATCAGACGTGTGGGTTAAGAACGCCGGAGCACCCCCTTAACTGGCCGTGCGCCGTCGCCGAGCGGGGCCCTCGCTGCACTGATCCATGTTCCTCTTCCAACTTGACTTAGGCTCTCGGCTGTTGACCAAATCTTGCTGCTCCGTTATCCTCTCTGCTTTTTCTTTTGATTCTTTCTTTCTTCTATTGCCTATTTCCTACCATTTCTTTGCCTTTTTTGTTTAAAGCTTTCAGAAATTACCAGCCAGAAACAGTGCTGTTTTCCTTCTCAAATTAAATAGATAGCAAAAGGTATACTTTTATCTCCTCATACTTTAAGTTCCTATTGTACAGGCTACTTTTTTTTCTTTCACGACTTGTGGGTTCTGAAATTTCAGGATGCGTAATGGCTGTTTCTGGATGACAGAAGTTACCACTCTTGGGAAAGAGAGGAGCCAGTCTACTTCGTTAGCTGAGAAGAGAGGGGTTGGGAAAGTTCCTACTCGACAGTTGGCTCTGCTACAGCAGGCAAGATTCTGTCAGGTTACCTGCTTTAAAATATTTCCAGAAATAAAGTTTCAATATCACTTTTGCAAAAGAGGTGTCAAATCAGAGGTAAGATATTTGAAGCTCAGGACCCTTTGTACCATAGACCAGATACAAAACTGCTGCTAGTCTTAGGGAAAAGTCAGTTTAAGCCAGTCTACGCCATTCTGCTAATGGTCTTGCCCCTACGGAAGACAAAAGGGAAGGCCCCAGAGGCTTGGACAGCTGCCACGGCAGCCAGAGACAGAAGAGCAGAGACAGGAAGAGGAATGAGCAGCAAAGGACAGGTGGGGCCTCTGGCACTGGGTCCTTGCAGGTACAGGTGGACTTAGGTCAATTTCCAAACCCAGAGGAGACTGGGAAGACCCCATCTGAAAGCGTTTCATGGGTTAAACTGAATATGAAGTAGTAAACAAAAGGAGTCCGCCAAATTTAAACCTAGCCCTAAAATTAACAATCTACACATTCGTACCTTTTGAATGTCACTAGCAAACATGATGTGTAATCTTTTAAAAGTACCAAAAGTAACAGTTAAAGGATGTTTTTTAAAAACATCTACACTCATATAATTTAAGATATCACAACACATAAAATCACAATCCCCATGTAATTCAGTCTCCCTATGTAGTTTTAGAGGTCCCCCCAAAAATCTCTTTGAAATGTATTTTGCCAAACTACCATACAAGTGTTAAAGAAGGCTAATTCGTGTTTGAACTACTCAAATGTTAAGAGTAAACACCTTCAGTTCTTAACATGTATCAACAAAGTAATACTGTTTTTAATCTTTTTTGTCAAGAAATTTATTAACCTTTACAAACACTATTTTCACTCAATCATTCATAAAAAATGATTTATGATTAAATCTGTAATAAAACCATAACGTTCATCAATGCATTCAAGACGACCAGTTTCACCCATGGAACATAATAAACCACTTTAAAACAGCAGTTTTCATTCACGTCATATAAGGCTGTCAAATTAAAAGTATTCCTTATAATGGGTCATCAGAGAAGTCCACTTCACTTCACGGTATGTGGTGAGACTGACGGGTGGATTCTCTAAGAGCAGACTCTGAAAGGAGACTCTGCCCCTCTACGGTCACTTTTTCAGTCTCTCTCAAACAAGTTTAACAACAGGAAAATATTTGTGAGCAGAGAAATCAAATTCAGGAGGAACCTGTAAAGAAAACCAGAAAGTCAATTAATGTATTAAAATATTCAGACAATGAACAAAAGACTATTTTAATTTTAGAGTTTCTGGGGTTTTCAGAAGGCAGCACAAAAGAGATTCTAAAAAATTGGTTTAGTGACAAAAAAGTTAGGAACTAAGGTGGAAGGAAAAAAATGATCAGTTTATTCCTGGGTTTATGGAGGCCATTAGAAAACATGCTGACTAGCTGTTTTCTATCTTCAGAGAACAGTTAACAAAGGAAAATGGATTTAAATTACAGGAGATTTATTAGTTCCAAGGTCACTGATAGTATGGAGCAATGAAAAGAAAGGCACTGGTCAAGCAGAGCAGGAGATAAGAAAGTAACAGAAAAGCAATGGGAGGAGACAAGAGAGGTATGTATAATGGGCAAACATCCCCAAAAAGGCCTCAGCGGTTGGCCTCTTAACAGAACGCCGAACTTCTGCACCGAATGCTGATACAGCACTGATGACATAACGTTACGAAGGGAGCTTAGAGATCTTCCATCTCCTGAACCATTAAAAACAAGTCTTTAATCACTGAAGCATTCACTTTCCTAAAGGCAGATGACTTTTTAAATAGCTCTCCCATAAATTTGTCTTTACACATTGTCTTTTTTACTCCAAGTTATTCAGTAATTTACACACGGAATGGAAGGGTAGACTTTAGAAATTTTAAGTCAACAAAATCTCTAAGTTTCAAGGCAAAATGGCAAGCTCTAGTTTATTTTCTGCCACTGAACCTCTTTTAGTATGATTTTTATGAATGTTTAACTTCCTTTGTAATAATATTTATGCATTTTGTTGGGGGGGGGAGTTTTACAACAATTTAATACGATTATTTTCCCTACACTGTACTTACCTTAGATTCCTTTTTGTGTCCTCCCGCCAATAACTTCATAACCACAAAGTTGGGTTTGGCAACCTTTAAAATTCTGTTGACCTAAACAATGAGCAACATGAAGCTATCAAAACATAAAATTCATAATCAAAATGTCTTTATATTATAGATACTAATAGGAACTTTGCACAACAGAAGTGTTGATATTTTATTAAATAAAGGCAATTTAAAAATAAAAACATCAACAAACATCATACTTCTTTCAGTAACACAGAACTCTGTTTTCATGCACTCGGAAACACGAAGGGCTGCTGAATCCTGCTTTCATTAAAGCAAGGGAACAGCAGGCAGCACGTGTCTGGGGCATGGACTCTGGAGTTAGGCTGCACATTTTCAAACTCCAGCTCTGCCACTTACTAACTAAGAAACCTCTGGAAGTTCTCTAACCTCTCTGTTCCTCAGTTTCTTCATCTGTAAAAATGTGGATAAGTTTACCTATCCCACGAAGATTTTTTGTGAGGATTAAATGAGTTAAGATATACTATGAGCTGAGAACCACACTTGTCAGGTAGTAAGTGTCCTTTAAGTGTTAACTGTTATTACTTGTGACTACCACTTGTCTAAAAGGCTTCACTTGAACACATGAAAAACAATGGAATGGAATATTGCATTTCTTTTCAGAGGGAGTAATGGGTAACCTGAAGAAAAAAGGTTCCCACTGCTGCCTTCTTGTTCACCTCTCTCTAGAAACACAGACAAGTTCAGGAACTGCTCCTCCTCAGTTCCAGATCACACATCCACCTGCTAGACGACAGCTCCTTTTGGGCATCCAAGAGGCATGTCCAAACCTGAGCTCTTGACCTTCCCAGCCCTGCCTCCCCAGCTGCTCCTGGTCCACCTGTAGTGTTCCTCACATGACTCAATCCATTCAGGTGCTCAGGCCAAAAACCTTGAAGTCATCTTTCACTCCTCTTACCCCACATCCAATCCACCAATCAATCCTGTTGGCTTGACCTTAAAATACATAGAGAATGCAATCCCTTCTGACCCCCTCCACTGTCACCATCTCTCACCTGGGTTACTGCTATGGCCTACTAACTGACAGTCCCCTGCTTCCACCCTTGGCCCCACCACAGTATATTTCTAGCAGAGAGGTCAGAAGGATCCTTTAGAACTTAAATCAGATGGGGTCTTTCCCCTTCTCAAAACCCTCCAACAAGCTCACGCTCTTGTGCACCCCATTCCAGCACACCAGTCAGTCCTTGGCTGTTCTTCAAAAACTCCAGGCACACCCCTGCCTGGCACCTTCACACATGTGGATCCCTCTGCCTGCAAGGCTCCATCCTGGAATGGCCACATGACTTGCTGCTTCTCTCTTCCAGGATTTGCTCAAAGGCCGCTTTATTTAAAAATGCCTAATCCCCTCCACCTGCCTACCTCCTGGAGCATTCACTATCCACATTCGTAGCTTGATTTTCCTTCAGAGTACTTATGATCCTCCGATAGGCTATTATTTATTTGTTTACTTACTTACTGTCTGCAACCCATCACCATCCCCTGCCCCTAGGAGGGCAAGGATTTTTTTCCCACTGCTGGAACCTACCACAGCGCTGGATGGATACTAGGCACTCAACAAATATTTGCTGAATAAATGAATGAAGTCCCCTAAAAGAAATATGCTATTTATTATACATATCTTCCTCTAATTTTTAGACTTCTGCCCTTTTATTTTATTACATGATTATATATGGTTAAAATAGTCTCCTACAGCTGTTCCACAAGGCACTCAGCTCCCCTCCCAAGAAGCAAACACTGTTATTAATTCTTATATATCTTTCCGGAGATGTTATAATAAATACTCACCTTCTCCAATTGAAATGGCAGCAGACTATACACACTGTTTAGTACCTTGCTTATTAAACAACTTCTATCCTAAAGAACATTCCATTACAGTACATAAACCTTCCTTGTCCTTTTTAAGGCTGGGTAGTATTCTATTGTATGGTGTATCATAATTTATTTAACAGTCTCCTGTTGATGGATACTAAAGTTTCTTCATTTTTTTTGCTATTAGAAATTCTGCTGCAATGAATACTCTTGTACATTCATCACTCTCCTCACTTCCACCTGGACACATATATCCATTAGATAAATCCTAAGAAGGAGAGCTGCTGGGCCGAACGAAGCATCTGTGATTTTTGACAAATATTGCTAACCCACTCTTCCATGGAGGTTGTACCAAGATAGACTCCCCCAAAATGGTCTCTGTGTTACAGGTAACTCTCATGTACAGAATAAATGCATTTCAATACAATTAGGTATATAGCAAATTGTGAAAATAACAAAAGCCTGAATATTAATATTTTGCAAGTTCTAAGCTCTGTAGAATGATATTTCAAAATAGTCTTCAAAAACAATAGCCTTTATTTTAAATGGTCAAGTGGAATAAGGTGGTTGTTACTTCCTGTGCAAATTGACCAGGTCTTTCAGATTTAAGATTTATATAATTATATTTTAATCTAGTAAACTATAGACTAAAATAAAAAATTTTAAATGTTAACATTTCTGAAGTGTGGCCCAATCTGCATCCTTTTTTATTCTTCCTACTCATTATATGGTTCTAAGTCTTAATTTCTCTTTGTATTGATTTCTGAATTTACACCAAGAAGTATTTATGTTACTTCTTTCATCAAATATTTTAAGTCTGACAAAGCTAGATGAACAAAGCCATTTGAAATCTTTGGCAGAAACATGACAGGTTTCACTTATGAATACTATTTTTATTTCCTTTTAGTTCATTTTTATAATTAAACTGTCATCCAGCAGTAGGACATGCGCGTCTTGCCAAGCTCTTCCTCTGGAAATGCCGTGACTGCAGTTTTACCTCGTGGTCCGGGTTTGGGATGTTTTCCAGTATCATTTTTGCCTGCTGAAAGTGCTTACTAGCTGCCACATACAGTTCTGGAGACTGAGGAGGAGGGCTGTATTTATTGAGGTCAGACATTTCCTAAAAAGGGTTCAGAAATACTATTATCCAAAACATGGTTAACATGGAAAAAAACTCTAAAATACCTTTTTTAATTAAAGAATTCTACACTCACTATCCATCCATATACAGACACTGAAGTCTGTAAACACTCAGCATATGTCCCTATTTTTTCCTATGTAAGAGTCAATTCTTAACCTTTGTATGCTACGTCATATTATTCTCATACTTAAATAACAGTTAATGTGATGACTGCATCCAAAAAAGCCAAATAATTTTCACACTATTTAAAATTGCTATTTTATCATCACCTGTTCGTCTGGTCCAGTGAGTCTGACTTGACTACTTTAACAAAATGGCTAGGTACACACGGCACACCTCTCAGAAGCTCTAAGACTATTTTGCAATGACTTTTAACTCTAGTTCACCTTGAACTGTAGATAGTGCACTGGCGGTGGTGTCATTACACTGTTGAATGGAGCAAACCTGTGCTCATATCGAACTTGTTCACTATCAAGCTCAAACTTGGGTTTTCGTACTTTGCCATCCATGTCAAATGCTACCATGGTCTAAAGGAAAACGATGAGGAAAAAAGATCTATCAATATGCAAAAGTAACATCCTCATTAATACAGAATAGAAAACAATCAACTATTTACACAGAGCTAAAACAACTTAAAGCTCAGATATTAGAAATAGGAAGAGAAAAACTGGCTTTAGTATTCACTTTTATGTTATGTGCCATCATTTTGGGTTTTTTTTTTTTAAGATTTTATTGTTTTCCTTCTTCTCCCCAAAGCCCCCCGGTACATAGTTATATATTCTTAGTTGTGGGTCCTTCTAGTTGTGGCATGTGGGACGCCACCTCAGCGTGGCTTGATGAGTGGTGCCATGTCCACGCCCAGGATTCAAACTGACAAAATACTGGGCCGCCTGCAGCAGAGCACTCGAACTTAACCACTTGGACACGGGGCCGGCCCCATATATGCCATCTTTTATACAAAAAAATTTCAAGTTCTAGTGTTTAACATATTACTATTTTTCCCAGGGACATTATACTACACGCACATCATTCTTCCATGCCTCGTGCTTTTACAAGAGCTTTGAAACCTTCAAGTAAAAGCTTCTGAAGAAACAACTAGCATATAATTTTTCTAAGAAAAGCATAGGTACTGTTTTCCAAACAGAAATCCATGTTCTGTTTTACCTATTTTAACATAAGGCGCCTCAAGCCATTTCTTGAAATGCCTGTGCGACTCAAGAGTGAGCACTCAGTGTCTCCAGAAAGTGCCTGCTCTTGCTTAAGCCATTCACTGTGGCGCCCGCCCTCTTCCTAATAGACTCCTAAAAACGCCAAACCCCAATGCTTCCAAGAAACCTCTCCTGATCATGGGTCACAAGTAAACTCTCACTTCTCTTATTAACCTGTGTCACACCTATGTCACCTAGCCTGTCATTAACTAGGCACTTGAGACGATCAAATCTGATTAGAATTGGTATCCTGTAATGTACTCCATAAAAGATCCACACAAGGGTTCAAGTATTTGTTAAATAAATTAATAAAAACAACTAGACTCAGAAAAAAAGTAATTTTCAAGCAAATGGTTAGTAAAAACAAAGGTGAAATTAGAACCCGGAAAGAATCACAAAAAGAGTACACTTTAATTAAAATATATAATAGTAACAGTTAAAAAGCAGAACGAACTTCATTTTCAACAACTTACTTTAAACATTCCAGCACACATGTTCTGATATGCCTGGCTCATTGTGATCTCTCGGCTCAATGGGCGAACTGTAATTACAAAGAAAATCACCCATACTCTTTTCTCCCTCCTCCTGAATTACTGCAGGAGAAAATCCAATTTAAAAAGATCTTTCTTAAAATTTCAAATAGTTTGTTCCTACAGGCTAAATTTTATGGACAAAATCTACAAATAATAAAATATAACTGAAAAGCTAAACAATAATTATGTTTCCCAAACAGCCAATACCATAAAATTTTAGTATTAAGTATTTTAACTTCTGAATTCACCACACCGCAACAACTTCTTATATAGGAAACCCATAAACCCTGTCATTTAATGACTCACCCAAACTGTTGAAATCTGAAGGAAATACAAAGTAATATTTTGTAGTGATAGGAAATCTGTACCCTTCCCCGAGTGATTGATAGGCAGTCCCTTTGAAACATTTCTTTCTCCTCCGGCCTTGGGTGGTGGGCCGAGGCGCTCTGTGAGCATCTTTCTGTGCCAACTAGAAGCACAACTCCAGATCCACCTGCCTCCTGTCCAAAGAAGATCAAAGGTCTCCTGCTGTCTTGTTCCTTAACCTATCTTGCTCCATGTAGCTACTTCTTGCCCTAAGGTCCTCTGATACATGGAATAGCAAAGAAGAAAAAGAAAAGCAAGAAAAGGAACCAAAAAGACTCATATCACTAATACTGGATTCAGTTTCCACGTTATACTTTCTAAAGAGAAGACGGGCGAGAATTAAAATATGACTAATTCACCCATTACAATGCACAGGTAGCTCTCCATCTACTTATCTGTAGAAATTAAAGTGCACTACGATTAAATTTAAAAATAATCCACGATTAATTAAATTAAATTAATCCATTTTTAAATTAAACAAAAATAATCCACAGCACCTTTCTTCTTTTTCTTTGTTTTTTTACTGCTCCGGCCTTTCTGCTGTTCTTCCATTATCCTTTCCTCTGCCATTTGAGAGCCATCAGCACGACTTAATGTCGACATCAACCATGCATAAAGGAATTCAGAGAGATACCTTAAAGGAAAGGAAATCCTGGTTAATGGCAGACGTCTAAATGACACAGCCTGACAGACACAAGTATTGGTACTAACAAAGAGATATTTTTTATAATCCTTTAAAAGATTTTTTTTTTAAACAAGATTATCCAATTAGATAGTTGATAGAGTAGATCTTACAAGAAACGAGCATTACAAATGACTAACTTTCCCTTTACTATTGCCATACAATATTGAAAAATTTGTCTTATTTCCTACAATGATATGCATTTTACAACTTTTCAAAAGATTTCCTGATAATTATACATATATATAATTACAATTATATACACACATATAGCTGTGTAAATCAAATGAATGCCCATTAAACCGTTTTTACTATAGATCAGGACACATTTCACCTAAAACTATTAAGTAAATATTTTATTTTCCTATTAATGACAAAAGAAAGTAAATAAATACAGAAAAAATTTTAAAACGTACGCATTATACAAAATTATTCTAAAAAATGAAGAACATGCAGGCTTGTAATTTACTTGCGTTTGATTCAATAAATGAAATGTGAAACAGATTATTCCACCAGATACTAATTTTTCAGAAGTTTAAACAAAATTATATTCCCTTAAGTTAGAAAAGCAGTTCAAATCAAGGATATGAATATATACACTTTATAATATAATCCATAATAAATAAAATTAAGGACCACTACAACATTAGGTAAAAATCAAAGATTTATAAGAAATTTTATTATGATCAAGTTCGAGTGTATAATGGCTATTTCCAAAATTTTCCAAAAACTTGTAAGGCAGGTTACAATACTAAAACACATACAAAAAAGAACATTTTACAGCAAAACAAAAACTAGTGAAAAGACACACCTGGAGTGACTTAGGTAGTATACTTTAAAGCTAAACTGAGCACTATGCTTCCTGGAAGCAAAAGCAAACTGGAAAATATATTTTTATTTTATTTAAAAAAGCATATAATTTCATTTTATATAATTTATAATTTCATTCATATAAATTCATTGTCAGGAAAATAATTCTTGACAATGAATTTAAGAAAAACATTTATTATAGTATCTTTTTATGGAATACAAATGAATTTCTTTTCCCTATCACACTACAAAATCTGAGGGTCTGTAATCTATCCTATATCTTAACTCAACGAGGATTTCTATAGGGAACTAATGCTGCCTTCCACCTTCAGACTACCTAACTCAAGGACAGATGAGTAAAGGGTCTCGCTGGCATGATTCAGGCCTTTCCTCTCAAACATCAGATATCTCAAAGAGCTTTTATTAAGTGCTTTATCAAAATTAATACACAATTCTATCTAAGAAGAGTCAGCGTGCTGATATTCTACACAAGCAGGTCCTCAGTTGGGATCTCTGGCCCAGCAGCAGTGCCACCAAAGAACCAGTTAGAAATGCAAATAATTAGGTCCTCCCCTAGACCTTGTAAAGCAGGCACTCTGCGGACAGAGGCCACTACACTGTGTCTTAACGTGCTTTCCAGAGACTACGATGTATGCTAAAGTTTAAGAATCACTGTTTTCTACTGCTGATTTTAAAAGGGTCCACATGCTTTAGGGATCATATTCATGAACAACGACAATGATTATCTTGTGAGAATGTAGAAGCCGAATCTGTAATTTTGAAATTAAAAAGCAGTTAAAACTAACATTAAAGTAGACCACAAGGGCACTTATAAATGGAACTAAAATCTCTTTCCTTAACAAGAAAAGAAATTAATCTTCTCAAGTACACAGGAGTATTTTCTAATTCTAAGTTCTAAATTTCTAATGGAGTATTTCTCTGAATATTATTATTTGCCAATTCTTTGTGCCAAAAAGCATATAAAAATTATGTCTTGAGAAATCAAGAGCACAAAAAGCTTCCAATTAGCTGCCTCACACCATGAAAGAACAAACTTGAGCATGTCCCCCTATAAAATGCCTGGTTTGTGTAGGAGTCTCTGTTATGAGTTATAATAAAATGTATCTCAAGTAGCTGTAATAACACAGTTGATAAGAGTTATCTATATAAATTTTGGAGAATATATCAAATAATATTATCTATTACTATAATTGATGCTCAAATTCAATTTTCATAGCCAAGAGCTATCTGTTAAGAGCAGCCATGATAACAAAACCATGTCAACAGCATGGAAGAGCATTACTTTCCTTCCTTCACAGCAGTGACTCTAGGGAAGACACACTATCTTAATTACTAAGTTAAGTAATTTAAATATGAGTTAAAAAGATGAACTATATTAAGATCTAACATAATATACTAAACTTAGTTGTTTGTGATGGGCAACAATAGGTCATTATTATTTAAAATACCACCATACTTTGCCAGACTAAGAAGAGTCGTCAAGATAACTGAATTCATTAGCTCTCAATTTTCTTTACTTTCTGCCTGTGACACCTTTTCCAAACCTAAAATATTCTCAAGTACCCCATTACTAGGTTTCTTTATCTCATCTCCAAGTGAAGGCAAAGAACCACTGTGCTAAGGATCATCTCTTATCAAGCCCTTCAAAGCTCCTGAGACAAATCCTCAGGGCCACAGTTTACAACAGATATGCTCCCCATGATAATCTTAGCCATACTTTCTTCTCAGAAGAAAGATGTGGTCCAAATTTTGAACTTTAATTCAGTTAAGTACATTCCACAGCTAGAGCCTAGTGTCATGGAATTCACGGCAAAACGCGTGTTACTTTTTCTCCCTAGAAACAGATAAAAGCTCTTCAATTAATCCATTTACTTTGGAGCCACTTTTATTACTAATTTTTAAATAAATATTCAAATGGCTGGAAAAAATATATTTGTACAGTGTCATGGCACTTAAAGATGTTCAAGATGAACTAACTCTAATTTTCAAGATATTTTTCACTTGTCCCACAACTCAAGTTAAAATACACTAAATGAAAAAGTACCCTGAAATTATGCTCTACCTTCCAGATGCTCTCTCAGACCTTACCTATCCCACCCACCACCAATTTTAACTGAAATTGTTCTCTTACCAATATATGTAATAGTATTCGTGCATGCTGTAGAGTTCCAATTCAAAGCCACTTAGAAGATACTGTATCATAATTCGAAGGTTATGGTAAAGGACCCAGGTACCTAAACAGGCCAAATGTTGCCTTTGGGGTTCCTGTTTCAGCAGCATAGTGTGAAGGGCTGCATCAACCTTCTCAGCCTATCACAATAAAATATCGTAACATTAACTTTCTTTATAAGGTAATGAGAGAATTATAAAAAAGTAAACAGCTAAAAACAGCGCCAGAAAACGTAAATCTCACCAGCTAAAGAATTCATACATCCAAGAATTCATTCATTCACACAAGCGCATTTTTGGTAGGTTTACATTCAAACTTCTCATTCCACAATGGATAATATTGACCTAGAAACTCCCTAAACCAAAAAGACATCCATTTCACAGGACCAAAACACAAACAACTGACTTCAAATCTTTAGTCATATTATCAATTAATCCTGCTGCTGCTCACAAATTACTTTAAGATTACTATATTTTTATTGTAATGTGAACTTGCTACAAAACTACAGTTCTACACATATTACAACTTATCTTGATTATCAAAAAAATAATTTAAGATATTCCCCAGGTTGGATTATTGTTCTCTTTCCATAAACCCTTTCTTTAGTCTATGTAACCGTCACATTTTAAGTGAAGAGGAAATTCACAATACTGAAAAATGAAATAGTCATTGAAATGAAATACTGTTTGAATTGAAATGAAATTAGTCATGAAACAAAAAATTGTTCCAAAGAAATGTTTTTACAAATCTGGTCAAGGTACCTGAATTGCTGAATTTTAGAAGGGAGGGCAACCGGTTGGCTCTTACCTCATCCTGCAAGGTGGCAAATTCTTCAAGAATATGACCGAGCTTATCTCTCTGTCGAGCCCTGTTATGTCCATGGATCTGAATAAGACTACAGAATGGCTGCAATACACATACAGTTTGTTAACCATCAATATGAAATTTCCTGATACTAAAGAAAATTAACATTACAAGTTTTCAAAATCTGGTTTTAAGGGGAAAAAAACTGCTGTGTACATAAGAATCATGCCTATGTATATTTTTTTACATAGTTATTTCTTTTTAAGGAACTCAACACCAGAATTTATCAATAGCCAGAGGAAAGTGGCTGATTATGAAACTTGGTTCCATGACAAAAATATCTTCCTTCAGTCTTTAGATATCTTTCTGCAATTTCAGGAGGACAGTTCCTTTTCTGTTTATGTCAAGCCAAAAGCCAGTGTTTATGGCTGACATTTCTGTGCTGCTTTAAACATACCAGAATGCCTAATAATTATAAGGCTTAATAATGGCAAATACCTATAAACTCTGACTGAGGTTCTTCTATTTCTACTCTACTTATACAGTATTCTCACATAAAATATAACATTTCACATATAAAATATAACATTACACTAATCAGACAACAGACATGAATGATAAGATACTCTGATTTAAGAAGAATTTTAAGATTCTTTAAGGATAATACTGTTTCACATTTGTAGACTTTGACAGATACTATCTCATTTGATCAATAACCAGGCTATAAGAGGTACAGAGGTAGTACTAACATTTCACTTTTTAAAGACTGGGAAGATTATAGAAAAGTAAAGGGATATGCCTGATAATGATAAAATGCTAGTGATAAAAATAAAATCTAGTCTTTTATTGATTTTCCTTTCACTATATCATGTTGCCTTCTAAATATATATGTACTAACTGGAATTAGACCCCAAAGAGCTGTCTATGAAGAACTTAAAATTAAGTAAGAATGATTTATAATTAATTTAATCCACTACAAGGTTTGTATTTTTTCTTAATTATTTGTGATTTGAACAAAGTTTGTGATCTCATCTCAATTAATAATTTTAATTTTACTACAATCCTGTTCATGAAGTTAGTATAAAGTTAAGTGCTTGGGGGTGTTACACATATTCTTTGTTTATAAGGTCAAAAATAAGTCAAGTTTTGGGGTCTGTTTACAAAAAAATGTGATGACTGCTGTTTTCCCAGATGGGGGTTCATAACTTATCCTGTTTCTGTGGCCCCTGAGGGCTATAGTGAGAGCTCATCAAAAGGTTCCTCAGTGTCTAACAACTTGCTAGGAGACTATAGATTATGCAGCTATCCACTTGAGTGTAAGAGGAGACAGAAATTTCCTATATTCAGTGAAAATCATAAGAAATGTTAGATGAAAAAACAGAACAAATTAATGCTACTGAAGGAATTACAGCCCACCATTTTTAAAGTACCCATCACAATGATCCAAATTGTAGTTCTTACCCGAACACAGTGAGTAACAAAGGAGTCAATACAGTCCTTAGCCTGGTGATTATTATATAGGCAGCATCTGTAAGACAATATTCACGTTATTAAAATCAAACTATTTGGCCTACCAAAAGAAGCAGTGATTACTGTAGGTGCTACCAACACACAGGGAAGGTGGAACAAAGAGAAAATGGAACCAAATATATTATTACTAAGTTGAAGAGTGCTAGCATTAGATTAAGAAATATTTCACTATTACTGTGTTTTTCACACAATAAATGTCTTATACTTCCAATTCCTTTCGTTCTCTATTTGGACAATTAGAGTCGGATACAATAAGATCAAATTAATGAGAAAGAAAATTCTAAAGCTCTACTTTTTCCTGACCCTATTCCAATATCATTTTTCCTATAAGTGATACCCTCGTGGTCTGTACACATAATAGTAATTACAAAGAAAATACTAAAGACAATTCTAATTTTTTCAAGATGTATCTACATTCCCAACCACTGGCCAGAATCATCGCATATACATCCCTCTGGCACCTCATTTTCTATCCTCACAACCTGGTTTCCCTGTGGTGTTCCTTATCTCAGTTAACAGATTACTTCTTGAGTAAAGCCTTCCTAAGCAATCTGGGAGGATCTACCTGCCCGGCCCTGGAGCAAACACAAGGGCTGAATGGATGGGAAGATTTTTTTTCTATCCTTGAGGCAGGAGGACAGCAGCCTTTGCACCTAAGGAGATGGGAAGCAGCAGAGACTTCCTCCTGGAGCACTGACAGGAGCTGACAACACGCTCCTCCTAAGTGTTTGCCGTAACTGAGCAATCTGACCAGAGCCTCAGAGACACACAGAGCCATGATCATGCAAGAGAGAGTCACAATGCATGCAGCAGCCAGGAGAAAAAAATGCGGAACACCCAGAACAAATGGTGGTGAGAGAGAAGCACTGGAAGGTTTGTTACAACTTTAACTCCAAAGTGAGAAAATTACTTAAGGAGACTAAAATAAAGCAATAATAAAAAAAAACGTTTCTGGATCTGAAAATTATGATTTCAAATTTAGAAATTCAGATGAGAAATGCTCACTAGTAGCCTTGAAGAGCAAAAGGAGGAATATTCTTACAGTAAAAATAAGAGATAAATGTCATGAGGAACAGGGAGAAGGACCAACCAAAAAAAAAGACAAAAGTGAGGCAATTAACTAATAAGAATATAGGGAAAATGATCTGATTTGGAAGACCTGAGGCTTTAATGACAGAGTTCCAGATAGGACTAGTTGAAAATCACACATGAACATTCTTGTAAAACTCTTAACCTCCTAAAACAAGGAGAAACTCTAAAATCCTCCAGGAGAAAGTGTCAAATCACTTACAAAGGAAAAGAAGAATCAGTTATCTGTAACATGGAATTTTAAAAACGGTGGAGTAACATTTACAGGATACCACGCAATGACCTATGCTATACACACAGTCAATTTTCGGTATTTTTGATAGTTCTGTTCCAGAAAGCTGCCACGGACACTTAATTAGTGAGCACTGAAACTGCAGCTGGGGAAAGTACAGGGTTAGGTTCCTGTCAGCCTCTGGTCACAACATTTCCATCACCTGGTCAATACATAACCTTGTTTTATGTGTATTTCTGTTTAGAGACACCATATATAATATCTATTGTTGATTCATTAGCATTCAACTCACACCCGATAAAGCTTACCTAACACACATATTCTCCCTGTGCTAGGGAACACTTCTTGTGCTAACACTAGACAGTCCATCTCTACAGTTAGAGGCTGTTTTAAACTACAAAATCACCAATAAAAAGCACAAAAACGTGGCATCTGGATAGGGTTGTTTCTAGTACAAGGGCTGAAACAACAAGGCAGAGAGTTGCCTTGTGTGACCTCAGCGTTGAGCATCTCACATTTTTTGTGGCTTTGCATACATCCATAAAAACAGCAAGAGCAGAGCAAGGGATCTGAGGGTTACAAATACACTTTAGCGAGTAGGCAAATTTGCAAATACAGAATCTGCACATAATGAGGACCAACAGTTGTTAAATCTAAATGGATAATAATGAGTGACAATGTGTAATCTAAGTGGTGAAGGAGGATTGTTAAACAGAAAAGGCAAAATGCAAACTAAGAGGATGTAGACGCTATTTCACATACACCAGACCATCAAAAATTAAAAAGTCTGATAATGCCAAAGCCTAGACTATGGATAAACAGGAATCCTTACACACTGTTAGCTGGCATACAAACTGGTTCAATTATTTTGGAAAGCAATTTGGCAAAACTATTAAACTTGAAGGCGCACATGCCCTATGATCAGCAATGAATTCTATTTCTAAGTATATAGTCTGTGTGCACAAGGAGATAAATTCAAAGATGTTCACTACACGACTGATTTCAACAGCAATAAATCAGAAACAATTTAAATGTCCAATTGCAGAAAACCGGCAAAATAAACTACAGTGGATTTTAATGAATAAAATAAGTTTGCATGGATCAACTTGGTGAATTTCAAAATCCTAATGCTGAATGAAAAAAGGTTGGAAAAGGATGTATACTACGTGACAATATTTATGTGAAATTAAAAAAAAACTAATGTATTGTATATGGACACACATATTTGGGTAAAGTGTATTAGCATTCACAAGAGTGATACACATAAACTGCAATGTAGTAGTCATCTCTAGGACCAGATTAAGAGGAAAGGATGGGTGAGGAGGATTTGAAATTGTAGTCAGTAGTTCTCAAAATGTGGCCTACATTCTCCTGGTGGTGGTGAGAGGGTCTCCTTGAGACACTCTCAGGGAAGAACATAAGGCCAAAACTATTTTCATAATAATATTAAGGTGTTATTTGCTTTTTGCACTCATTCTCTCACAAGTGTACAGTTGGAATTTCCAGAGGCCACATGGCATGTAATATTACAAGAGACTGAAAGCAGAAGCAGGTTAAAGTAATCCAGCTGTCACCTATTAAGACAGACATGAAAGAGATCTGCAAAAATGTAAAATAATGCCACTTTGCTCACTAATTTTTCTTAAAAACATACAGGTATTTTCCATAAAAATGTTATTTATGTTAAAATGTAATGGGTTTACTGTTATTTTTTAAAGAACAAATATTTTTAAAGTACTGTTTTAATTTCTAAAATAGTAGTTATTAATACATAGGACCTATATAAACAAAAGCTATTTGGGTCCTTAATATCTTTTAAGAATGTAAAAGGGCCCTAAGACAAAAAAGTTTGAGAATTGCTGGTTTAGATTGATCTCTAATAATGAAATTCGTTATAATTAGCTGCTCCTTGATCCCTAAGCTCAGCCCTACTCTGGGACCTATCAGTTGTTGTTGACTGCCAGGAAGCTCCACCCCCTGATTTTGCATGGCTCACTCCCTCAGTTCACTCACAAGTGTCACCACTTCCAAGAGGCTGTCCATAACTATCACAACTAAGAGAACCATCAATCTCTTTATCCTACTTTCTCTTTCTATGTAGTACTTATCATGACCTGACACTATGTATTTGTCTACTGTTTAGTCTCTCCTATTGCAAGATAAGCTCTTTGTCAACAGATGTGCCCTTCTCTTCTCTAGAACTCAGAAAGGTGCCTGGCCATAGCAAGTACTAATTTATTATATTTATTAAATAAGGGAGTTAATAAAATTTATTCTTATTAATATATATTCAGTATTTATAAAATTTCATTAATTCTCTTAGCAGGAGAATTTACAAAAATGAAATTAATTAATAAAAATCTTGCTTGAAATGGATAGTAGTACAGGTGCCTGTCAGCTTATACATCTGAATATATTTAATATATTTAATCATAAAAATTTTAAAATAATTTTAATTGTCTCTATTTGCAGATGACATATTATGTCTAGAAAACCCTAAGGATTCCACCAAAAAACTGTTAGAACTAATAAACAAATTCAGTAAAGTTGCAGTATACAAAATCAATACACAAAAACCTATTGCATTTCTATACACTAACAATGAATTACTAGAAGGAGAAATTAACAATCCTATTTACAATACCATCGAAAATAATAAAATACCTAGAAATAAATTTAACTAAGGTGAAGGATCTGTACTCAGAAAACTATGAGACATTGTCGAAAGAAACTGAAGAAGACACAAATAAACAGAAAGATACTCTATGCTCATGAACTGGAAGAATACTGCTAAAATGTCCATACTACCCAAAGCAATCTACAGATTCAATTCAACTCTTATCAAAATTCAATTAGCATTTCTCAGATAAATAGAAAAAAAAAATCCTAAAATTTATAGGGAACCACAAAAGACCTCCAATAGCCAAAGCAATTTTGAGAAAGAAGAACAAAGCTAGGGGTTATCACATTTCCTGATTTCAAACTATACTACAAAGCTATACAAAACAATATGGTACTGGCATAAAAACAGACACATAGATCAATGGAACAGAATAGAAAGCCCAGATAAAAACCCATGCATATATGGTCAATTAATTTTCAACAAAGGAGACAAAAAAAATAATAAAGGGGAAAGGATAGTCTCTTCAATAAATGATGTAGGAAAACCTGGACAGCCACATGTAAAAGAATGAAACTGGACCCTTATCTTACAGCGTACACAAAAATTAACTAAAAATGGATTAAAGACTTGAACCTAAGACTTGAAACAATACAATTCCCAGAATAAAACACAGGGAGCAAGCTCCCTGACACTGGTGTTGGCAATGATTTTTTGGACTTGACACCAAAAGCAAACAAACAAAAAAATACAAGTGGGACTACATCAAACTAAAAAGCTTCTCCTCAGCAAAAGAAACCATCAATAAAATGAAAAGGCAACCTACGGAATGGGAGAAAATATTTGCAAGCCACAAATCTGATAAGGGGCTAACCAGAGAAGAGTTAAGAAAATGCTGAACAAGGATGGTGCAGGAGGACATGACTTAACAGAGAGTAAAACTTAAGACAAAGCCTTGACAACAATACAAAAAAATGTTACCATTGGAACTGAAATAAATCCCAATACCTAAGGAATTTTTAAGTAAAATAAAGATGGCCTTTTAATCCAACGGGAAATGAGTTTATCCTATAAGTGGTGACCACACAACCAGCTATCTATCTAGAATGAAATCAAGTTGAATTTCTCTCTTTATACCATTTATAGGAAAAGAATTCAGAAGGACTAAAATCTTAAATGTACAGAATAAAACCAGAAAAATCTTTGGAAGAAGATTTAAATGACTAAAGGCACAATCCATGGGCTGGGCAAAATTACTTACCTCAAACAAGAAAACTAAAAGTTATACGGGACAAAAAAAAAGAAAACAGCAAAAACTATTATATAGAAAGCAAAAATTTTAATGTGGTAAAAGAAAGATTAAGGAAAAAAATATGTGCAATGCCCATCACAGATAGGATTACTCTCTCACAATGTACAAGGAGTTCTTACAAATTTTTCAAAAAATAAGTAAATCACTTAATAAAAGTCAATGGGCAAAGGATATAAATAAGCAATTCACAAAAATTCTAGGGGCCAGCCCCGTGGTGCAGCGGTTAAGTGCGCACGTTCTGCTTTGGTGGCCTGGGATTCACCAGTTCGGATCCTGGGTGCAGACATGGCACCGCATGACAAGCCATGGTGTGGTAGGCATCCCATATATAAAGTTGAGGAAGATGGGCATGGATGATAGCTCAGGGCCAGTCTTCCTTAGCAAAAAGAGGAGGTTTGGCAGCAGTTAGCTCAGGGCTAATCTTCCTCAAAAAAAAAAAAACTTCTAAAGGTCCAATAAATATTCTATTAAGTGCTCAAATTAAAATAACAATGAGATAGCACTTCCCACTCAACTCAACACAGTGGAAAAAATTAAAAGTAACGCCTACTGCTGGTCAGGGGCCAGGGAAAGCATACTCTCCTACATTGCTAGTAGAAACAGAAATTATTATAATCTTTTAGAATGCAACCTGGAAATATGAGAATTAAAACTAGACATGCCCCTCCATCCAGTAACACTACTCCGTAGAATACACTCATCTTATGAAATACAATCATGTACTGCATAATAACATTTCAGTCAATGACAGACTGCGCATATGACAGTGGTCCCATAAGATCAGTACCATATGGCCTAGGAGTGAAGTAGACTCTACCATCTAGGTTTGTATGAGTACTGTAGGGGAGGAAGAAATTTCACTCTACCCTTCTAGGTTTTTCTGGCTAGTCTAAGAATTAAATTGACATGAGACAGACTGATAGGAGAAAAACAAAAGTTTAATAACACATTTACATGGGAGAAACCCAGAAAAACCGAATGACTCGGCCCAAACTGTCAAAGCCCTCACTTTAAATATCATCCTCAGCCAAAGACAAAAGATGCTGGGGGTGGGGAGAGTCAGGGACTTTAAAGGGAAGGCAGGCAACTCACAGGTAGGTGAAAAGGAGCAAATGTTGGAAAACAAGTGTTTGGCCACACAGAAACAGAAGAACACAGAGGGAGGCCCAACAGTCTTTTCAAGGTTCCTCCCTGTCTGCCACCTTGGTCATGTTATGCCAAGGTGATAGCTCGCTTCCTGAGACAGGTTTTTTCCTTTATTGTTTTAGGCAGTTAAGGTGGAGGTAACAATAACAACTTTGAGTCTTTGTTTCTTAAAAAACAATCAGCCTAAAATAACGCTCATGTTACAGAGACACATTTTGGGGTGGTAAATTTTGTTCCTCTTCAGTACACTCTATTGATGTTTGCACAAGACTAACAACACATTTCTCAGACCATATCTCTGTCATTAAGTGACGCAGGACTGTATTTGGCAGCCATTAGAAAGAATTAATTAGATCTCCATCAGGTAATTCAAGACAAAGTCATGATGTATCTTTGAGTGGAAAAAAGATAAAGAATTTTTTTAATAAAAAATAAATTTTTAAATTTAAAAGAAATCCACAAAAAATAATTAAAAGTTCAAAACAAAAAGAGCCTGTTTAATGTGATCCCATTTATATAAAGTCATATATATTATCCCTATATACAAAGATATCTATGGTGATTGTCATCAAAATGTAGTTATCTCAAAGGTAAGGTTTCAGATGATTTTTACTATCTTTCACAATTTTTCTGCATTGTTTAAATTTGAAGTGTGACCATGTATTACTTATATAATCAGCTTCTGGGTTTTTTTTTTAAGCAACTTAGTTACCTTCTTTTCCCTTTCCTTCCCCTATTGAATCAGTTGTCACTTCCTATTAATTTTACTACTAAAATGTTTCTCTTTTCTATTCCCAGAGTTGAATCCTTCCTCATCTCTCACTGGTACTACTGAATCAGCCTAACTAAACACTTTGCCTCCATTATCACTACCAGTTTGCATCCTATTAACAAACACACGTTCTACAATGCCAATTCCCTCCTAAAAACTTGAGCAGTTCCTCACTGATCATAAAATAAAGACCAAACCTTACCAAAGCATTCAAGACTCTCTTGAGTCTCATCTTAAACGATTTTAACCGTCCAGCTTCCATCTGTTTATTCACTCATTCAACAAAGATTTACTGTGTGCCAGACAATGTTCTAGCACCTACACTACATCAGTGAACAAAGTAGCCAAAACTATGCGCCCTCGACCTCATGGAGGTTATATCCTAATGTGGGAGAGGGGAGAGAAATAGAAAATAAATATAGTGAAGAATTACATAGTATACAGAGACATAATGAAGAAGCAAATTACACAGTATGTAAGAAGCTAATTGTTATAGGAGAGAGAAACGGACTGCTGGCTGGTTGGGGGTCGGCTGAGGTGGGCGAAAAGTTTACACTTTTCAAATAGACTGAGCAGGGTAACCCTCACTGAGGTGACGTTAAACAGACTTGAAGGCAGTAAGGGGGTCAGCCCTGGGGAGTTTTGAGGAAAATGCCCTTAGCCCCCAATCCTGTGTAAAGGCCACAGGGTGAGACAGAACCTGTATGTTCCAAGAACAGCAAAGAGGCCACTATGGCTGAAGCAGAGTAGGTGAGAGGAGAGCAGTAAGAGATGAGGTTATAGAGGTACCAGGACAGGGGTCTAGACTAGAGCATATGTGGCTTTGTAGGCTCAATTATAAGGACTTCCGCTTTTATCATGAAGGAGAAGGGAAATGTAACCAACACTGAGGATGCCTAGGAATTTACAGCCTCCTACGGGCAGTCCTTAACTGACAGGTGTGTGGGTAAATTCTCAAGCTCCCTTGTCCCTGACTAGGACAACTAGAGCTCCCTGACAGGACTGAACCAGAGGAACTTTCCATGGAGCACACGTTTGCGTGGCTTTCTCCTTCCCATGTCCCACTTACTCACAACCCTGTTTGGTGTTTCCTGGGAACACTTTCTAAATTACATTTAGATGAATCTTTGTCTCAGACTTTGCTTGTGGAGAACCCAACCTAAGAGAGGAAGCTACCAGAGGTTTATGTGAGATGTGGCATGATTTATTCAACAAACTGAATGCTGAACCACTAACTATTCTGAAAATAATTTCATATACTCATGTCTTCACACATGCTAGTTTCTTTCCTAAGAAATAATGACTCCTTTCTTCCCTCCCCATTGGAAAAGCTCTGCTCATTTTCCAAAATGCAGACTCAAATGATGATTCTTTCTGCATGAAATCCTTTCCAGCCTCTTATGGCATGTTTGCGGGGCAGTGCCTCTACCAAAACGAATTTAAGGATCAATTATCTGCATTTTCTATTTCTATCTAGACTTGGATCATTGAGAAGAGACTTTACCTTGTTTTCTATATTTATTTCCCAAAGTGTCTACCTAACACAGTGCTTTGGACACAATAAGGGTCAATACAACTTACCGAATGTCTGATAACTCCTTGTAACTTTTCCTTCTCATATCAGACCTAATGTCAAGCTCAGAAAACCTTAGTTTAAATCTAAAAAATATGCGGCAGCAGTCAATTAATTTTAACATGATTGGGTTTTTTGTTTGTTTATATGGAGACTTGATTCCAACGGCTTTTATGCCTTGGCTATAAAGAAGGAGCATGGGGAACCTGGGCTTTTAAGAAACACACACGCTATAAACTGTCTTACGATACTCACTTTGGGGAGAGCACCGGAGGACTGACAAAAGACCGAAGTGCATCTTTCACCATGTCTTGCATGAGATGGGTTCCAAAGACCTTTTTGTTATCCACTAGGAAAGTGGTCTTAAAAGAAATGTTATATATTAGTACGTTATCACGATCTTGACATATTGTACATATAGCTGTCATTACTGTGACATGAACATACTTCTTATAAATACCACAGAATACAAAAGAGACTAAAAAACTTAAAAGCTGGAAAATTTTTATAAGCCACTGCCTCCACAAAGGGTACTACTTACTAATCCCTATTTAAGTGTATTCTGACGCAGGCTAAAAAAATACGTGCAGGAAAAAATCTCTCAAGAGTAGTAATATCAAACCAGTCAAACGGAATGACTGAATATGTCAAATGAGCCAATTTATAAGAAACGGCTTCAAAAATTACGAAATATTAAATGGCTATAAATATTAAGCTAGTCAATCATCTTTATTTCTAATGAACACTTTAGAACACAATCTTTCTGAAATTGTAAAAAATTATATTTAAAATAATTATTAAATTTAAGAATAATACATTATTATTTAATGATAATTTACATCTAACTTTCTCCCCTTAACAACCTCAGTGTATTTTAATATTTACTATACTACACCTTACTTGATTTCCTAACACATTTGGATTGTTTCCAGTTTTGGGTGAACATGAACCAAACAGCTATAAACATCTGCATACAAGTTTCCAAGAGACTATCAGATTCCACTTCTCTTAGGTTAACAAGTGGGAGTGGGATTTGTAGATTTAGTTTTCTAAGAATCTGCCAAATTGTTTTCCAAAGTAGCTGTAGTACTTCATATTTCCACCAGTAATGCACCCTCACCAGCACTTGATACTGTCAGTTCTTTCTTGTCTTTCTTTTTTAAGATATTCTTAAAGATGGAGGTGATATTTCATTGTGGTTTTAACTTGCATCTCCCTAAGACTAATGATGTTGAATATCATTTCATATGGAAATCTTCAGATTTTTTGCTCATTTAAATAATTGTCTGTTTTCTTACTGTTATGTTTACAGAATTCTTTATATGTTCCAGATACAAGCCCTTTGTCAGACATGACTCGCAAATATTTTCTCCCACTCTGCAGTATCATTTTCTTTTCCTAACAGTGTCTTCTACAAAATTAAATTTTTTTTTTTAAAGATTGGCACCTGAGTTAACATCTGTTGCCAATGCTTTTTTCTTCTTCTTCTTCTTCTCCCCAAAGCCCCCCATTACATAGTTGTATATTATAGCTGCAAATCCTTCTGGTTGTGCTACGTGGGACACCGCCTCAGCATGGCCTGATGAGTGGTGCCATGTCCAAGCGTAGGATCCGAACAGGCAAAACCTTGGGCCACCTGCAGCGGAGCACGTGAACTTAACCACTCGGCCACGGGGCCAGCCCCAGAATTAATTTTAAATTTATCAAGGGCTGGCCCCGTGGCCGAGTGGTTAAGTTTGCGTGCTCCGCTGCAGGCGGCCCAGTGTTTCGTTGGTTTGAATCCTGGGCGCGGACATGGCACTCCTCATCAAACCACGCTGAGGCAGCGTCCCACATGCCACAACTACAAGGACCCACAACGAAGAACATACAACTATGTACCGGGGGGCTTTGGGGCTTTGGGAAGAGGAAAAAAAAAAAAAGAAAAAAAAATTTACCAATTTACCAATTTTTTATGGATTGTACTTTTGATGTCATACCTAAGAAGTCTCTGCCTTCTCGAAAGTCACCAAGATTTTCTCCTATCCTTTCTTCCAAAAGTTGTATAGTTCATATTTTATATTTAGGTCGATAATGCATTCTGAGTCATATGCACTGCATTTGTCTCTCCAACTGTTCTTGCACCAGTTGTTGGGACAACTACCTTTTCTCCATTGATTTGCCTTTGTGCCTTGTCAAAAGTTAGTTGACCATATCAAATATTGATCAGTTAAGTGACCACATTAGTCAATTAATAAACGACTATATAATCCAGTGCTATACAATAAAGGGCTAATTAAAGAAATAGGACTTTTCTGGACTTCCCCCTTAGTTCCACTGATCCATGTGTCCATTATTTTGCCAATACTATACCTGTCTTCCAGTCAGACAGTGTGAGCACCCCAACTTTGACCTTGTTTAAAAAAATTGCTTTGGCTGTTCTAATTCCTTTTCCTTTCCGTACAAATTTTAGAATCAGCCTTGCTGACATCTACAAAAATTCCTACTACGATTTTGATTGAGATTGCTTTGAATCTGTAGATCTATCTTCGGGGGCCAAGTGACATCTTAAAAATATCAATTCTCTCAATCCTCAAACGAGGTAGATCTCTATTTATGTAGGTCTTCTTTGATTTCTGTCATCAGCACTTTGTAGTTTTTCAGCACACAGATCCTATAAACAAGTGTTAGATTTATAGATTTCATTTTTTGATGTTATTGTAAATAATATTGTTTTTAAAATTTTGATTTCCCATTGTTCACTGCAAATATATAGAAATACAATTGCTTTTTGACCTCATATCCTGCGATCTGGTTAAGCTCACCCATCAGGTCTAGGAACTTCTTTGTAGATTCCTTGGCACTCTACACAGAAAATCATGTTGTCTGTAAACAGACAATATTTCTTTCTTTCTCACCCATATGCCTTTTCTTCCTTTTTCCTGCCTTTTTCACTGGGTAAGATTTCTAGTACTATGTTGAGTAAAAGTGGAGTGATGAGAGTGGAAATCCTTGCTTTCCTCCCAATCTGAGGAGGAAAGGATTTAATCTTCATCTTTAAGTATGATATTAGCTGTAGGTTTTTGTACATGCTGTTTATCAGGTTAAGGAAGTTTTCTTCTATTCCTAGTTTTGCTGACAGATTTTTTTATTATCATGAATGGATGCTGAATTTTGTCAAATGCTTTTCCTGAATCTATTGAGACTTTAGATGGTATGATGAATTACAATGAGTGATTTTCAAATGTTGAATCAGCCTTGCATTTCTGGGACAAAACCCTGATGTATTATCTTTTTCCTAATAGATTCCTGGGTTTGATCTGAAAATACTTTAAGATTTTTGTACCTATGTTCATAAGGAATATTGGGCTATAATTTTGTACACTTGTAATGTCTATGTTTGGTTTTGATACTGAGCTAATGCTGGCCTCATACAATGAGTATTCTTGCTGCTTCTATTTTTTGAAACAGACCGTAGAATTGGCCTGGAGTTTTCTTTGTTGGAAGTTTTTAACTAAGAATTCAATTTCTTTAACAGACACAGGATTATTCAAGTTATCTATTCTTCTTGAGTGAGTTTCGGTAGGGTTTTTCAAGGAACTGGTCCATTTCGTCTCAAGTTTTTGATTTATGGACACAGAGTTGTTTATAATATTCCGGTATAATCTTTTTAACGTGTGTAGGGTCTGTGGTGATATCCTTTCCTTCATTCCTGATATCATTCATCTGTATCTTCTCTTTTTCCCCATTCTGTCTGGTTAGAAGTTCATTAATTTTATTGCTATTTTCAAAGAACCAGCTTCTGGTTGCACTGATTTTCTCTACTTTTAGTCTGTTTCCTCTTTTACTGATTTCTGCTTTTATCTTTATTTCCTTCCTTTTGCTTGCTTTGAGTTTAATTTGCCTTTCTTTTTCTGGTTTTTTAAAGAAGACTCTTAAATTACTAATTTCAGATCTTTTTTCATACAAACATTCAATGTTCATATGAATGCTTAATGAACATAAATTTCTCTCTAAGCACTGCTTTAATTGTATCCCACAGATTCTGATATATTTTCATTTTCATTCCAATTTAAGACTTCCTCTTTGATCCATGGGCTCTTCAGCGTGTGTTTATTTCCAAATATTTGGAGAATTTTCCAGATATCTTTCTGTTATTGATTATGTTTAATTCCGAAATAGTCGAGAGTATAATTTGCATGATTTCAATTCTTTTAAAATTATTACAGATTGTTTTATGGCCCAGAATATGATCTTGATGAATGTCTAACATTCTAAGTAAATACTTCTATTAAAAAAATATAACACTAACTGTGGAATATCATTTGAAAGCATCTTCCTTTGAGCCAGCCCAGTGACACATCAGTTAAGTTTGTGCACTCTGCTTCGGCAGCCCAGGGTTTGCCAGTTCAAATCCCGGGCGCGGACCTATGCACTGCTTATCAAGCCATGCTGTGGCAGGCATCCCGCATATAAAGTAGAGGAAGATGGGCATGGATGTCAGCTCAGGGCCTATCTTCCTCAGCAAAAAGAGGAGGATTGGTGATGGATATTAGCTCAGGGCTAATCTTCCTCAAAAAAAAAAAAATTAAAAATTAAAAAAATTTTTTTAAAAACCCAAACAAAAAAATAAAAGCATCAATCTTTTGTTCCATCAATCAATAAAACAAAGTCAAGACATATAATTTGATATTTACAGAAGTATTCTGATACTAAGTGGAACTTACTTGTAAGAGAGATCTTGAAAGAACACAAGGCGATTGTTCACTAAATTCACAGAAAAAATCCTAATAGATACACAGAGAAAAAAGTAATGTAATTAATAGATTAAATAAAAGCTGAAAAGGTTTGCATATAGAGTGTAATTTTTGCTAGACCTTCTGGAAATGATACACTACGAGAGTTAAAATACGACAAATAGCTAAAGATCATTTCTACAAGAACTGTCTAATCGTATCAATGGGATAATAGATAATTTTAGAGCCTAATTTCTTTTTTACTGAACTGACCAATAATAGTAGTGTGTAGATACCAATGTTAAATTTGTATGCCATAAAAATAATATATCATTAATAATTTATAATTAATGAAAGAGGTTTACTTCCTACTTCACAGAAATAAATATCAAATAACTAGGCCAATTACATTCATATTACTAACTGTTCCTGACTCTAGGCAAAAATCAAAAGAAATACTTAGAAAACTACATATGGGTTTACACACAGATAGAACAAAAGAAAATACACAGAAATGTTAACATCTACAGATTATAGGATATTTATTTATCATCTTCATATTTTTCTGCATTTTACAAATTTTACAGCTAAGTAAAAATGTATGTATTTTAACACTTGGATTTGGGTTTGTAGAGTAAGGACAGCTATCTGGGCATGAGAACATCTATGCCATCGCTATAGGCTGGCAATCAGAGAATAAAAGACATAAAACCTATAAGCTTCCTCTCCTGGAAACAGACAGTTGTTGCCCAGATGACTATCACTGTGAAAAATAATCCTAGACAATTACAGGCAGCACTTTTCCCCACTAAGCCCTCTATTGTAGCCTAAAGATCCCCCTTAGCACCGTGTTCATCAAAGACTTCGAGCTGGTCTTCAAGATGAACCTATCTGCCAACAAACTCCGTTCAAGAAAAGCAGTATTACTGTTGGGCTTGGAAAGTTACTGCTCTTTTCATCATGTAACATCCCTAAAATGAGAGGGGGGAAGTGGCAGAGGGGAAGATGAATGGAAGGTGACTGGGAGTAAAATGAAGTGGTGGGGACATGAGTGGGGATGAGAGGGGGGAATGGGGGAGGAAAGATTTTTTCAAGGGCTATTAAAATATGCTCACATAAGTCTCACTTATTTTTTAAAAAGGTTTTCTTTATCTCCTTGAGGTGTTATCCCTTCTGGTAGTCATCTCATGACTCCTGACTTTTCTTCATCATTTTGAATAGCCATGCACCATGTTTTAAATTCTCTCCTCTTCTAGGAGACAAACCTTGTACTTTACAATCACTCATTCTAGCTCCTTTATTGGCTCTTTTTCATCTCAAACTTTAAGTATGGATAGGCCTTATCTGCTTTTCTTTCTATACCTACTCCCCAGACTTGTGACTCAATTTAAATGTGTGCCCTGTCAAAACCTACCAAGTTTCTCTAGTCAATTCACTATCTTGTTTCACAATTAACTTTTACATCTTGCACACTCTCCTCAAAGTGAATATTCTCCACCAGAAAGATGTCTTCCCTTTCCACATTACAAAGAAAATAAAAGTCATCTTTCTAACAGGAAACGCCTCAACTTCAGCCTCCAAACCTCTAACTGTACCCACATCTGTACCAGACCCTTTCCTTGTTTACTTTAACAGTGGAAGTCCTCCACATGTACTAAAGACTCCATTCCTCTGGCTTTCTCAGGAACACTACACATTATCAATTATCCATCCTTAGCTCTCCTATATATTAAAGCTATCCCTCTCTACTAGATTGTTCCCATTTAAACAGTCAAGTTTTTCCCATCTTTAAAAAGAAAAGAAGAAAAGACTGTCACATGATGCCACATTTCCCTCTCAACTCCTGCCCTCTCAGCCAAACTTTTTAAAGAGTTGGCTGGCACCAATGTCTCTACTTACTCAACTCCCACTGTCTTCAAACACACACTAGCTTGGCTCTTTGCTCTAATCACCACTGGCCCCTGTCACTAAATCCAACAGACATTTGTGTTGGACCTTATTCACCTCTTTCATTTGACCTTTCAGCAGTATCTGACATGACTTTCATCTTGAAAAACCTTTTAAATTGACTCCTGAGTTTCCTCCTCTTTGGTCACCTCTCAGTGTGTTCTGTAGACTCAAAGCTTAATTCTAGACTATCTTCTTTTCTTAATCTATATACTTTTTCCCCTCATAATTTTATCCATATTCATGCTTCAATTACCATCTGTACTGAAATAATTCCAAAATTATAACTCTAGCACAGACCTCCAAACTCTATCCACACAGCCAATTCCTGTTCAATATCTCTAAATATTTCAAAGCCATCTCAAACTCTACTTCATTAAGACCCTCATTTGACTCCAAACATCCCCTTTGAGAATTTCCCCATTTCAATGAATAACACCAAATTTGCACCTAGATTTGCAGGTCAGAAAACTGGAGACCCTCCTGAGAGCTCTCTTATGCCCCATATTTAATTTATTCCCAATATTCAATCATTATTAGCTCACACATAGCTCTAACTCTGACTACCTACCTCATTATCTCCCTGTCAACCTTCTAGTCCAAGTTACCATCCTCTCTCCCTTGGGCTATAATAATGATTTCTTAATTTGTCTCCCTGTGTTTACTCTGTTCCCTTCAAATCTTTTCTCTACAATGCAGCCACATCTTAGTGAATTCTTAATCCAATTAAGTCATTGCTTCACTCATACTAATCTTGCATAAAACTCTAATGGTTTTCCTTTGCTCTATGATAAAGACCAAAATCCTTAATGTGACTTAAATGATCCTGCTGAACTGCCTACCTCTCTAGCCTTACCAAATCCCCCATCCCCATCACTGCATGCTCTACTCTACTACTTTTCTTTTAGTTTCCCAAATGTATCATGTTCTTTCCCATCACCCAGTGGAGCATTCAGCTTCCTTCATCTGGAATTGCCCTCTACTGTCCCAATGAATGTCTACCTAACCTTCAGATCTTAGCTTTACCTTCATTTCCTTAAGGAAGATTTCCTTGATCATCTAAGTCAATTCCTTCATTGTAAGTTATATGTTCTACTTCCTTTCCTTCCTATCACTTACTTCAGTTTGTAATTCTATAACCATGTTTATGATTATTTGATCAATTTTGATCTCAAACAAGACTGTACACCCCATGAAAATATGGATGAAACACTTTCGCTCATCATTGTATAACAGTTATTCCAATCTTTTTTAAAACTAAATTTGGCTATCTCTGACGATCTTTTCTGTGTGCAACAAGGTATAGGTGGATATTTTAAACATAATTTGACAATAATAAACATTTCTCCATGCCAATGTTTTTCTATAACATGCTCATTAATGGCTGTAAGACATATTCTAAACATACCAAAGAATGGATGTCACCACTGGGTATTTAAACAGTTTCTAGTTTTTTAAGAATGACAAAGGATGATGCAAGGACCACTTTTTTAGTGCATCTTCGCACATCTCAGATTATTTTCTTTAACTAAATCTCTAGAAGAGAAGTTGCCAGGTCCAAGCATACACGATTTTAAGACTTTTGAGAGAGAGAGCCACTGGAGTACAGGAGAACAACTCTTTCCTTTTACCAACATTAAATATTACTATACTTTTCAATCTAGTTACTATAAGTTGCATTTCTTTACTTACTAAGTAAGGTTAAGTCTTTTTCATGTTTACTTCTTTTAAATGTGTTGTGCTCATGTCTTTTCCCAGTTTTTCATTGGGATGCTTATGTTTATCTGATTGATATGTAAGCAATCACTAAAATCTGGCACTTTATCCTAATAGTAACAGGGTCCCTAAGCAGATCCACCAGACTATTTGGCCTCTTATCCTCCCTAATTTTAATCTTTTCCTCTACTCTTGGCCTCTGCCACACTACTCAACTATTACCACCTATTCCTCTGTCCCAAGTTTTTCAGCGATCGCGGGACTCTTCTCCTACTTTCCCCTCTTCATGTCTAATGCCAGCAGTCCAGGCCTGGCACCCCCAGATCCCCTCTATTATGGTGTGTCAGTATGCATTTATTCTCCTGACAAGGCAATCCATAATCTTCTGCCAGAATATCAAATTCCAACTGTTGCATTATACTTTATTATTTCAATTTACAATGATCTCCTCCTTTTCTAAAATCCTATCATTAATCTGGTGAACACAAATACATTTCAATGTAACAATTAAACATTAGAAAAGTAGATGTAGCAGAAGAGTAAGAAAATATTCAATCCAGACATGCCACTAACCAATCATGTAATCTAGTTACAAGCCCTCTAAAACTTATTTTGTTTAGCTGTCCAATAAACTGCAAAATGAACTGGCTTATGTCTATCATTTTTTCTACCTTTATGATTCCATGATTCCTATGACAAAATAAGGATAAACTACAAGAAAGCAAACACAAAAGGAGGTAATAAAGGCATAATCAGTGAAAGTTTCACTAAGGAATGAAGACTTAGGTTGGGCTTTAACAACAAAGAATTAATGGAAAGGAAAATAAAGTTAGTACAAGAAAGAGCATAAAAAAACCCTACACATCTTTGTTGACCATCAACTATATCCCCAAGGTTACTGTTAAATTCTAGGACTATAAACTACATAATTTGTTATCTCCAAGAACACAGGTAAAGCAGCAATTTGAAACCAGCAAGGAAGATTTCACAGAGGAAATGACTTGAGGCTAGGAATTATGTACCTCAGCATGCAGGGAGAACAACACTCAAATGCATACCTATGCATAATCATGCAAAATAAATTAGTGTACATATGTCTGAATAACAACAGTATTACTCTGTGTATTTTCTAACTTCCTACTAACCTTATATATGTCACTATAATCTCATCATCTAACAAAACTCTATGTCTGAATGTTTTAATATTCCCAAGATAAACCTTGTTTTTCTATATTTTAACCCATAAAAAATACTAATCCAAAATATGCCATCTTAAAAATGTACAAACTCTTTTACCCAGCAACTTCATTGTTTAGGAATTTATCTTAAGGGGAAGAAAGTACATGATACTAAGATTTACGTACAAATACGTTCATCTTAGTACTATTTCTAAGAGTAAAACACTGAAAATTACCTAAATGTAACTCAATGTGAATAGACTGAAAAAACTGTGGTATATGTGCATAATAAAATACCACGTAAATAATGTAGAAATATGTGTACAGTCACGTGCTGCATAACAACGTTTCAGTCAATGATGGACTGCATATACGACAGTAGTCCCCTAAGATCAGCACCATATATAGCCTAGGTATGTAGTAGACTATACCATCTAGGTTGTGTAAGTACACATGATGTTCGCACAAAGATGAAATCCCCTAAGAAGACATTTCTCAGAATGTATCCCCATTGTTAAGTGACGCATGACTATATCTGTTGACGTGAAAGGAAGATGTTCACGATATAGAGATTAATAGTTAAAAAAAGGTTACCAAACACCATGATCCAAGTTTTGTATGAAAAAATATTTATACGCATGCACATACATGTGTTTATACACACACAACACACTCACACACATACATACACATTTATATAAAAGATTTTGAAGACAGAATCCAAGGTTCAAATTCCCCTTTGTAAAACTTGGGTGAATTATCTAATCTCTTTAAACTTTAGTTTCTTCATCTCTAAAATGGATAGTATAAAATCCTAATGAAGATTAAACAGGAAAAAATATACATATACACCACTTAGTCCTCCAGCTATCACAGAAATAGGTAAGCCAGTATTATTTACCCTTGGGACAGTCAGTGTCTAAAAAGGGATAACATATTTTGTGGTTAAATCAAAGTTACATTCCATAATAGACATTTGTACTTACCAGAATACAATGTAAATTTGTTAAATTGACCACCTCACAGACAGTTTTTATTCTATCTATTAATCTTGCAAAATAGTTGACCATTTCTTCCCTTTTAATTATTTTTGCATATCGAGGGAAGGTGGGTGGAAGTAGTCTCTGGTTAACAAGGGGCTCAAACCCCATCATAATTGGATGATCTAAAAAGAAAAAAATAGGATTTTCAATGTTTCTCTGAATTTTAAACCTCAAATACCACTAAATACAAAAATAAAAAGGCCAGTTTCAAAAGCATCTCCAAACACAATTCTAATTACAATGTTCTCTAAATTTATTTTACAATTAATATATCTATATATACACATTTTTTAAAAAGAGATAAGCAGATTTAATAACCTAAAATTGTACTAAAATTGCATTAACTATGAGATTGTGAAGAAAGGTTAAAAAGGGAACACAAATGTAGGCTTGTCTTCCCTTCAATTATTGAACTGTAGAACTAATTTACACTTAGCTACATAATAATGCAAAAACATCAAGAGAACCATCCCCATCCCCTCACCCCCACTATGAGTGTGGAATGCATTTGGAACTGAGATGTAATAAGAGAAATTCACAATGAAAATAACATTACAAGAGACACAAGGGTGAGTACTTCCTTCCCATTCTCTGTCCCTTGGTGATCTCACTTTTCACACTAGTGCAAAGTTCCAAACTAAGTCTTTCTCAACTTAAAATCTAAAACAAGGAAGTATATCCCTAAAATGAGAAGTGATTAAGAATTCTGGATTCAAAGTTCTCTACCTGGAGTCAAAGAGGCTAGAAACCAAGAATAAATAAAAATAATTTCAGATGCCAATGAAAGAGAAAATTAAAGCTGAGCAGACATCATTGTTAACAATTAAAAACAAGACTGATACTTAACCAAATTACAACAATGCTCCTGAGAACATATTCCATAAGTGTCCCAAAGAATCATGCAAATAAAGATGTTCCCCAGGGTTCTTGGCCCTCTTCCTCTTCTCCATATTGAAGTTCTCCCAGTTCAAAGTTACTTATTTTTATATAAACCCCAATACAGCTGATGGTTTCCAGACTAAAATCCTTAGCCCACAATCCTTCTTCTGAGTTCCAAATCTATGATTTCTAACTACGTAATGGACATTTCCACCTTGGTGTTCCACATCATCTCAAAAAGCACACCTCCCAAAACCACCTTTATCTTTCCCCAAACATTGCTCCTCCTCTTATGTTTCCTTTCTCAGTAAAATGACCCACTGTCCTTACAATTGCTTAAGCCAGAAATTCCCTTGTCTCTTCTCACTTCCTCACCTGCTTTGATCAGTCCGGAAGTCTCAAGCACTCCACTTCCTAATTCGGCTGAATGTGCTCCTCTTCATCCTCACTGCACTGTAAAGCCTGCCCAGCTTCCCTGCACTGGCTGCTGCCCTCACGAAATTAGTCCTAAATACCGCCACTTGAATGGTTTTATCTCTACTACAACATGATCTCGCTCCCTAACCCAAAATTTTGTTGACTATTATATCCAGTACAAATTCTCTGAGAGCACTGGAAGGTGCTTTACAATTTCCTGCCACTCCTATAGAAAACAATTTTGTACTCCAATGGAAAACTATGCATTGTCAGATTGATTCTATAGGAGCTATTTTACAAATCTAGAAATTGTAGATAACTAACAGATATGCAAATTATGTCCTGTCTGGTAGAGATTCAACTGATTCCCCCCAACTCTACAGAAAAAAGTTTTGCCTCCACTTATAATTTATCTTAACATTCCATTACTCCATATAAATTTGTGCATTTTAAAACTTTTCATGTCTGGCCATTTCACTGAACGAGTTTAACAAAACCCTTAACACATATTATATCTGTATAGGAGTCATCGTTGTACCTTTTTCTGAAAATCATCTTTTAATGCTCTCTATTCCCTAAGCACCATAAGCTATACAGTGACTTGCAAATATCACATCCTTTTATGCCTCTTTACTTATTCACAAACTCTTCTCCACCTGTAAAACCTACCCCACCCCACCGCCCCTCGCCTTGTTCTTAGCCTGGGAGACTTGATAAGCTTCATTCCCTCTCATCCTCAGTCTTCCACTAATACTTTGTATATACACTACTACACTGTCTGTGTGGGACTGCAGCATTTGTCCCGCTCTCTGAGTTCTTTTGAAGGCATGAACTGGTTTGTGTGCCAAATACCTAAATGCCTGGCACATAACAGGCACTGGTAACATGTTTGCTGAATGACAACATACGCACGTTCAAAATAAAATGAAAGACTTCTACCACTATAATAAAATAGTTTTAATTTCTGATTTATAACACTTCATTTAGAACTAAGGTAAAGTAGTAACAACAATGCTCTAAGAAACTTACCATACCAACACGAATACACTTTGGGCTTTAATAACAAATGCACAGAATCCAGATACTTAAATAGTACATTACCCTTATTTTCCCTCAAAGCATTTTAATACGCATCTAAAATTAATATCCAGGAATATTCTTTTATTATTAATACACATACTTTTAGGCTTTAAACCTCAAGAAGAAGATAAACAGAAGATAGCCACTCATGAAAATCTGTATACCATGGAAGGAAGTAAATATTAATGGGAAATGAATAACAAATACAGTATATCTGTATCACATTCATTTTTATACAACCTAAAATTACAATATAAAACAGCATTAACTTCTGAAAGTAATTCAGCTGTCCTGCACCCTACAAGGTGCTTAGCAGCATCCCTGACCTCTACCCACTAGGTGCCAGTAGCACCCCCCAATTGTGAAAAAGAAAGATGGATCCAGACATTGCCAAATGTCCCTGGGAGGCCCCAGTTGGGAAACATTGGTCTAGACAAATACAATAAGCAACTATAATTCAGTGTGGATAATCTCAGAAAATAATGAGAATCTAATCAATGGAAAAATGAGAGGAAGGACTTCCTGGAAGAAGTGAAGTCCAAGGAAACATCTAAATGATGAGAAGTTAGTCAAAGGACAGAACACTAGTCAGAACAAAGTATTCCAAGCACATCAAAGGCCCAGAGGACAGAGAATATGGCTCCTTTTCTTTTTTCCTTAGGGAGTTCTAATTTTCCAAGTCACATCTTCTCCAAACTCCAAAAGTAAAAATAGATGCATATAAATAATGTGGGGACAAAGTCCCTATGCAAAAAGTTAGAAGTTATCTGTATGCTCCTCTCCATTCTCTGCAAACATTTAAATTTTCCCCTGACATTTTTCTGAATATAGTCCTTGTCAATGGTTAATGATTAAAGTGGTTCCTAGGAGCTATTTTTAAGTCTCAGCTGTTGTTGAATCTCACGCAAGACTCTGCCAACATCCTATACAAGACAAAATAACTTGCCTGACTAGAAATGAGCCTAAGAACCGAGCTATAATAAGGGATCAAAGCAGTCATTCAGGACACAGAATAGAGTTGAGCAGGAGAGGGACTAAAAGCCAGGCAGGGATTTGTTTTTGGTTTCATGGCAACATGAACTATGAAATGTTAAAAGAAGCTTTACCAAACCCAAACCCCTCCCAGAATAAACTGTTCTAACATCTTCCTACTATACTTCATATATATCTCTACCACACAATTTATCTCATCTTATATTAAAATAATCTGAATAGTTCTTACTAAATGAGCTCAGAAAAGAACATAATTCATGTCACTTTCTACCCAGCATGTGCTTTGTTCAATAAATTTTTCCTGAATTGAATTGGGTACAGATCAGACAAGATAACTTCTGAACTATCTTCTGATTTTATAAGTCTGTATATATAGAAAAATTTTCTTGGTTTTCCAGTTAAAATACTTCATATATAAAATGATTATTAGTACAAGAATGCCAAATAAGATGATTTTGCCTTCACACTAACACTCTTTTAAAAATAAAACATAGTTACTATTTTCAAAACATTATGGCACACTGATTTAGAGTGTTTTAGTTACTAAAATTCTTGTTAGATAACTGGTCTACATTATTAATAGCAGAAAAGTATTACAAACAGCACAAAGTCCTTGGATAAAAGATTTATAATAACAACATGCTTTGATTTAATTTAGCAAAGTAAGTTATTCTAAAATTGATTAGATGCCAAAATTAGAGAACTGGAAATGTTTTAGTCGAGAGAGAGACACTGTGACATAGCCAGACACAAAAGGACAAACACTGTATGATCTCACTTATATAAGGAACTGAGAATAGTCAAATTCATAGTGGTTACCAGGGGCTGGAGGGAGGGGGAATTACTCTTTAATGAATACAGGGTTCTAGTTTGGGAAGATGAAAAGTTGTGTAGATGGAAAGTGGTGATAGCGGCACGACACTGTGAATGTACTTGATGCTCGTGAACTGTACACTTAAAAACGGGTAAAATGGCAAACTGTATGTTATGTATATTTCACCACACACACAAAAAAGTTATAAAAAGGCATTAAACCACATCTGATAAACTCAAAAGGCATGACCTCAATGAAGAACATTCTATCCTAATCACTGGTCTGAATAACTTATGGTGTAATATTATAGGCACATCTACATATTTTGAAGTTTTTTTGGTGTATAATTTTGAAGAGGTATACATGCAAATGATAAAAGTCTCAAATAAAACAAAAGGGTATACAATGAAAGGAAGTTTCCTGCCCACCTGTGACCCCCAGGTTACCCTAAGGTTAATCTCTTGAGAAGTAACCACTCCAAGTTTTCTTCCATGTGTGCATATTTACATATATCCTTTTTTTCACTTTACTGAAGTATATAATTTAGATACAATACAAAGCAAATAGTAAGTGCAGTCAATACTGAATCACTCTCAAATATGGTGAGTGTTATGCCTACAAAGACATGCTGTCTTCAATATTCACAATAATACAAAAATCAGAATTAGGAAACTAATACTGACCGATTAGTATCATCTGATTCTCAGAACTCATTCAAGTTTCACAAACTGTTCCAATAATGTTCTTCATATTCACGTCAGAATCATGAATTGCGTTTAATGTCATTGTCTCTTGGTGTCCTTCAATCTGGAGCAAAACTTCAGTCTTTCCCTGGCCTCCGTGACTTTGACAACTTTGAACACTAACACGCCAGTAATTCTGTATACTGCTCTTCAATGTGTATTTGTCTTACTTCTTCATGATCAGATTCCGACTATGTATCTTTGGACCGTGACACAGTGCTATGTTCTAGTCTTCTCACTGCACCCTATCAGCAAAGTAGTGAGTTGACTTACTACTGATAATGTTAACTTTGATCACTTGATTAAGCTGGCATCTGACAGGCTTCTTCACTATAGTTACTACTTTTCCCTTTGTAGTTAATAAACATTTGGGAGACAAGGGAAGGATACCTAAATAAACATCATCAAACTCAATTTACCCATCCATTTACTTATATCAGTATGGAATCATGGCTTCCTCTTTTATTCAATAGGTTATAATCTATTAAAAATATTTACTTTGATGCTCAAGTTGTCCTCAACCTGGCCTGTGTGAATGCCCCTTCCTGCTGTTTTCTGTATACAACTGACATGTTTTCATCATTCTTTGAACATTTACTTCTGGCAATAATACGATGCTCTAGGCCCATCTTATTCTTTCCCGCCTTAGGCCTGGAATCACCCAATTCTCTACAATACGCCAGTTCCTTTCATTTTTATATTTTTTTCCACATTCACTGAAGTATAATTGACAATAAAATTCTAAGATATTTAAAGTGTACAACATGATGATTTAATATATGTATACTGGATTCCACCTAGTGAAGTAGTTCACATATCCATCACCTTATATATTTACCTTTTATTTCCCCCTGTTGGTGAGAACATTTAAGTTCCATTCTAACAGTAAATTTCAGTTATACAATTCAGTATTATCAACTATAGCTACCATGTTATATATCGGATCCTCAGATCTCATTCATCTTACTACTGAAAGTTTGCACCCTTTTGCCAACCTCTCCCTATTTCCCATAGTCCCCAGCAACCACTTTTCGACTCTGTTTTTATGAGTTCAACTTTTTTTAAAATGCCATATATAAGTGATACTATGCAGTATTTCTCTTTCTCTGTTTAGCTTATTTCACTCAGCATAATGCCCTCCAGGTTCATACACGCTGTCACAAATTACAGGACTTCCTTCTTTTTTAAAGGCTGAATAATATTCCATCGTATATACATAAAGACCATTTACTTCATTCATCTGTTGATGGACACTTAGGTTGTTTCATACCTTGACTATTGTGAATAATGCTGGGAAAAGCATGTAAATGGAACCAAAAGAAAGCATGGGTAGCTACACTTATATCAGACAAAATAGACTTTCAGCCAAAGACGTATAAAAAAGTCATTATATATGATAAAGGGGTCAATTCCTCAAGAGGATATAACAATTGTAAATACTATGCACCCAACATAGGAGCATCTAAATATATATAGCAGTTATTAACAGATCTGAAGACAGTAATATGATAACAGCAGAAGACTTCAATATCCAACTTTCCACAATAGATCATCCAGACAGAAAATCAGTAAGAAAACATTTGAATTAAACTATTTGTTAGACTAGGTGGACCTAATAGACATACACAAAGTATTCCATCCAACAGCAGCAGAATACATATTCTTCTCAAGCAGACAGATATATGATAGGAGCAAAACAAATCATAGCAAATTTAAGAAGACTGAAATCATACCAACTATCTTTTCTGACCACAAGGGTATGAAACTAGAAATCAACAAGAGGAAAGCTGGAAAATCTACAAATATGTGAAAACTAAGTAACACATAACACACCTCTGAACAACCAGTGGTTCAAAGAAAAAAAGCAAAAAAATCTTGAAACAAATGAAAATGGAAACACACCATGCCAAAACCTATGGGATGCTGCAAAAGCAGTTCTGAGAAGGAAGTTTATAGTGATACATGCATAAATTATGAAATTAGAAAGATCTCAAACAACCTAACTTTACACCTCAAGGAACTAGAAGAAGAAAAACAAATCAAGCCTAAATTAGCAGAATGGAAATAATAAAAACCAGAGTGGAAATAAATGAAATAGAGACCAGAAAAACAACAGAAAAGAACAAAACTAAAAGCTAGTTTTTTTGAAAAGACTAATTATTGATAGGTATGGATTACCACTGCTATGCTACTAAATGTTTTCTGCTTGTTTTCTTAACTCCTTTGTTCCTTTATTCCTTCTCTTGCTCTTTTCCTTTGTTATTTGATGATTTTCTGTAGTGCTATGCTTTGATGCCTTTCTTTTTATCTTTTGTATTACCTACTAATAGGCTTTTGCTTTGTGGTTAAGATGAAATTTGCATAAGACATCTTATAACAGTCTATTTTGAGCTGATAATCACTTAACTTCAAATGCATACCAAAGCTCCCCCTCATCTACATTTATGTTTTTGATGTCACAATTTGCATCTTTTCTCATTGTAAATCCATTAACAAATTATTGTAGTTATAGTTATTTTTAATATTTTTTCAACCTTCATACTAGAGTTATAAGTGATTTACCCACCACCATTGAACATCAGAGTACTGTGAATTAACCACATATTTACCTTTACCAGTGAGATTTATACTTTTGTATGTTTTCCTGTTACTAATTAGCATCTTTTGGTTGCAGTTTGAAGAACTCCCTTTAACATTTCTCCTGAGGTCAGTCTGGTGGTGACAAATTCCTCCAGCTTTTTTGTGTGGAAACTCTTTCTCTCCTTCAATTCTGAAGGAGAACTTTGCCTGGTAGAGTATTCCTGGCTGGCATTTCTTTTCCTGGCAGCACTTCAAATGTATGATCCCTCTCCCTCCTGGCCTGTAAGGTTTCTGCTGAAAAAACCTGCTGATAGTCTCAGGGGGATTCTTTTACACGTAACAAGTTATTTTTCTTTTACTGCTTTTAAGATCCTCTCCTCGTCTTTAACTTTTTCCAATTTAATTGTAATGTGTCTTGGTGTGGGTCTCTGTGGGTTCACCTTTGCAACTCTCTGGTCTTCCTGGATCTGGAGGTCCGATTCTTTCACCAGAATAAGGAAATTTTCAGCCATTGTTTCTTTGCATATGCGTTCTGTCCCTGTATCTCTCACTTATTTTGGGACCCCTATAATGCATAATGCATATGTGCTTGATGGTGTCCCATAAATCGCACATGCTATCTTCATTCTTTTTCACTTTTTTTCTTTTTGACCCTCTGACTGGCTTAATTCCACTGTCCTGTCTTCGAGTTTGCTGATCTTTTCTTCCACTTGATCTAGTTTGCTGTTGAACCCCTCTATTGAATTTTTCAGTACAGTTACTGTATGTATTCTTCAGCTCTGTAAATTCTGTTTGGTACTTTTTTATATTTTCTACCTCCTTATTGAAATTTTACTTGGTTCATACATTGCTTCCTGACCCCAGTGAATATTTTTATGACCATTATTTTGAACTCTCAATCAGGTAAATCATTTATCTCCATTTCACTAAGATCTGTGTCTGGATATTTATCCTGTTATTTCGTTTGGAATGTATTTCTCCATTTCTTCATTTTCCTTGGCTGTGTTGGTTTCTGCACTGTAGATAAAACAGCCATGTCTCCCAGTCTTGACAGAATGGTCTGGTGTAGCAGATGAACCTCATCAATCAGCCCAGCCCAAGCTCCTAGTTGTCTCTCAAAGTTTTGTGATTACCCAAGCCAGCTTCTCTGTTCTTAGCAGCTTCTAGTGGTTGAGGTTATGCCAAGACCCATGAGTGTCCCAAGAGGAGGACTGCACCCAGCTCCTAGATGCAGGCTGATTAGAAGGTGGAGCCTCAGGAAGCAGTTTGAGGAAGTATGTGGTTAAGCCCGTTCCAGGGAGAAACTGTGAGATGGGTGTTTTGCCTAACCCCTCTCTGCTGGGCCTGGGTATTGAGCCATGGGGGAAGGGTGCTCCCACACCCATTAACAACTGTTTCTTTGATACAGCTCTGTGGTACTTGTGAATGCATGACTCACTGGCTATGAGAGCTAAGTGATTCAGGGGCTCATCCCTCAAGCAGCAGCCACAAAAGTTCAGGTGACAGCCATTCGCAGCAACGTGGATGGACCTCGAGGGTATTATGTTAAGCGAAATAAGCCAGTCAGAGAAAGACGAACTCTATATGACTCCACTCATAGGTGGAAGTTAATATATTGACAAGGAGATCTGATCGGTGGTTACCAGGGAAAAGGGGGGGTGGGGGGAGGGCACAAAGGGGGAAGTGGTGTACCCACAACATGACTAACAATAATGTACAACTGAAATCTCACAAGGTTGTAATCTATCATAACATTAATTAAAAAAAAAAGTTCAGGTGCCAGATGTGTATACAAATTCTTTCCCAGAAGATACAGGAAAGTGGGTTTTAGTATTGGGAGTGTGCTGGAGAGAGAAGATGGGAGAGGTGTCCTGCTGGCTTCCCCAGTCTCTGAAGACGTCAGCGAGCCCCTAGGTCCCTGTTAACCTGGAGGTCTGGCAGTCAGGAAGCAGTTTTTAAAGTATGCAGATAAACCTATTTCAGGGAACAACTGGGAGAAAGGCAATTTTGCCTGCTCCCTCTGTGCTGAGCCTTCAGGCAGCAGGTTTTAAAGCATACATATGAACTTCTTTTAGGGATAGAGTGAGAGATAGAGATGGGCGATTTTGCCTGCTTCCTTTGCACTAAACCCTGTGAGAACAGCCATGGCAAGCACTTGCGTGCCAATTAAGAATTCCTTCTTTGTTTGCTCAGTCTTGTGGGTCTCTTGGACACAAGCCCTATTGGCTTTCAGAGCTAGGTGTTCTGGGAGCCCATCCCTCCAGAAGGGGTCTTAAAAGTGGAGGAGCTAGACGTAGGGAACAAACACTTCGCTCCCCAGGTAGAAGCTGGGAGTCAGGGGTTCTCTCTTGGTTGTATGGTGCTGTGTCAGGACTGGGGTTTATGGCAAGAGTGTGTCTCAGCCTTTCCTCTCCATTTTCACGTGGGTATTTTCTCATTTGTCCGACAGACAGGAGTTGATCATCAGCTAGTTTCTGGATTTCTTTTAGAGGGAGTGCTCTGTATGTAGTTCCATATTCAGCATGTCCATGGGAGAAAGAGAGCTCAGGAGCCTCCTATGTCAGCAACTCGGTCAACTCCTACCCTCAGTTACTTTTAGTGGACAATGGCCTTTAGGAAGCAAGATGTGGATGTTAGGTGTGCTCACTGCTACTGGGATATCACTGTTCCTAGGTTCTCTAGATGACAGAGCTAGAAAATATATATATGTACGTATATGGACATACATATTTACATCTACATTTATATCTCTATCAATCTATATTAGAAACTATGAATTTATACCTATAATTTCAATCTAAAACTAGGAGTTCAATTTAGTTTTCTCCTTTGCTAGAAATTAGTTTAACTCAGCTCCCCAACTCTAAGAAATGTGGCATACCATAATTCTTATTACATTTATATATATGATCAATTCTCCTATATGTAATCAATCTTTGTATTACTTTCTATAGCTGCTGTACCAAATTCCCATGAATTGGGTGTTTGAAAACATTTATTCTCTCACAATTCTGGAGGCCAGAAGTTCAACATCAGTTTCAAAGGGCTGAAATCAAGGTGTTAGCAGGGCAGCACTCCATTCAAAGGCTCTAAGGGAAATCTGCTCCTTGCCTCTTTCAGCTTCTTGTGCTGCTGGAATTTCTTGGCTTATAGCTACATCATGCCAATCTCGACCTCTGTCTTCACATGACTTTCTCCTTTTCTGCATGTATATCTAATCTCTCTCTGCCTCTCTTTTAAGGACACTGAGGATGATATTTAGAATCCAACCAGATAATGCAAGATTATCTCCTCATTGAAAGATCCTTACTTAATCATATCTGCAAAGACCTTCTCTCCAAATAAAGTAACATTTATAGGTTTTGAGAATCAGGACCTTGATATATTTGGGGCTATGATTTTGCCCATTACAATCTCCTAGCACTGACACTCACCTCCCCTATACGGTATGTGCTCTCACCTTACTCAGGTTCTGACATGCAAGGCACGACAACCCTGGACTCTGTCTGAGCTCCTAACACCCCATGTCAGGCCACTCTTCCACAGAGATGCCTTCTCACCCTGGCTAAGCTCTGAAACCCTATGCCAGGTCACCTTTCTGTACAGATGCCCTTCCTCAACCTGTTTAGGCTGCAACTCCCCACACAGGGCCACCTTTCCATTCAGACTTCCTCCTCTTGCTGCTTAGGCTCTGACATTCTGTGCTGGGCTTTCTTCCTGTAGAGATGCCCTCTTCACTCCACTTGTTATCTGACACCTGCACCTCAGCACTTTCCACAGGGTCAACTTCTTCAACATGCTTAGGCTCTGAAATCCTGCACCAGACCACCCTAATACACAGAAGCCCCCTCCTTACCTTGCATAGTCTCCATAGCCCACAGCCCAAAGGCACACAGCTGCCTCTATGAATCTGCCTCAGGTTCTAGCACCCCATGGCAGGCCACACTCACATGAGTATGCCCTCTTCACCCTGCCTAGGCTCCCAAATGCCTTTTGGGCTCTAAAATTCTGCACTAGCAGCCCTTCTATAGACATACTCTCCACACCCTACTTAGGCTCTTGACACAGAGTGCCAAGTTGCTTCCACACGGTCATCCTTCTTAGGCTCAGGCACTCCAACCTCAGTTGCCCTGCTGTGCAGATACCCTTCTCACCTCACTTGGGAAGTAATGAATCCAGCCAGGCTGCCCATTCATGATGATGCCCTCCTCAAGCTACTTAGCCCCAAAATCTTGTTCCAGGCCCACCTCTTCACAGATGCCCCCTCACTCCACTACCATTATATGCAGAGGCATCCTCATGCCACACAGGCTTTGATAAAGGTCCTGAGGACTGCACTGGAACCATGATGTCCTTCCTACCCATAAGGTTGCAACATGTTGTGTCAGGCCACTCCTATGCCCTGCATGGACATGGTCCTAATCCTGGGTCAGGCTCCAACAACCTGCTCCAGTAAAAATGCCCATCTTGCTCAGGCCCACTTCACGGCTTTAGGACTGAGTTTTTCCAAGAATAGAAAGTATGAAGAGTAAGTACCATATCTTAGTTTTGTTCCCACTTAATACGAAATATATATGTCCCTTTGTAATGCTTTTGATTTTAGCTTCACTAGAGTTAATTTCCTTACCCATGAAGAAACAATGATAATGTTAAAGACCTCCCTCCATCTCTTTACCCACCAAATCTGAACTGTTATCTCCATCGTCAGTTACCTTTATATGCTGAAATATACCTATGATAGATTTATTGACTCTAACCAGTATCTTTGGACCCTGGCAACATAAAAGAAATCAGTCTTCTTTTCCTCCTGACTTTTGTTACATGACTACTTTATATTGTCAAGGTTTGTGACACAAGTCACATTATATTTAATAAAATCAACTTCCACAGCCGTTTTAACCGTAGTTCTATAATAAAATGAATTTAATGCTCACTGCCTATCCTTTCTGTCATAGCTTTTCCATTTCTGTCTCAGTAAGCTAAATTTCATCCTTGATTCCAATCTTTTCCCTCCAGGAAAAATATTTCCTGTGTCCTCGCAAATTTAAAAATACTTGTCTGAGTATCACTTAAAAATAGTTGAGATGGCTATAAAATTCTTGGGTCATATTTCTTTTTTTTTTTCCCTAAAGATTGGCACCCGAACTAACATCTGTTGCCAATCTTCCCTTTTTTTATCTCCTTCTTCTTCTCCTCCCCCCAAAAGTGACCCCCCCCCCCCGCCCCCACCGCACATAGTTGTATATTCTAATTGTAGGTTCTTCTAATTGTGCTGTGGGACACCACCTCAGCATGGCTTGATGAGTGGTGCCATGTCTGCACCTGGGATCTGAACCGGTGAAACCCCAGGCTGCCAAAGCAGAGCATGCAAACTTAACCACTCAGCTACGGGGCCAGCCCCTGGGTCATACTTCTTTAACTGAGGACTTTTAGACACTATTCCAGTACTTTCTGTCTTGAATGTTGATGTGAAGAACTCTGAAGCCAACCTGCACATAACATTGTTGGTTCCTATCTAAAGTAATTTACTAGGATGCTTCTAAATATTAATAATTCTTTATCAATTTTCCCTAGGACACATTACAGCCTTCCAATTAAATCTGTAGATTTAATTGTATTTGCTTCTTTCTAGGAATATTTAACTTTTTCTCCTATTCCATTATGTGGTTCTCCTTTTAAGGGACATCAATTATGAGTACAGTGAGTCTTGTTTGGATGTTATTTTCTAATGCTTCAAATTATTTTTTTCACTCTCATTCTGCTTGCAATGCTTAGCATACATTTTACTATTTTCAATGAGTCTTCACTTTCAGTACTTTCCTCTTCTTCTTTCCTAACTCTGCCTGCTCATGTGTACTCTCTTTCTGTTATTCATTATTTCTCCCATTAGTCTAATATCTCTGCTTTGTACTCTTGTTTTATAGAGACTTTATTCATTTTTTTTGAGGAAGATTAGCCCTGAGCTAACAGCTGCTGCCAATCCTCTTTTTGCTGAGGAAGATTGGCCCTGAGCTAACATCTGTACCCATTTTCCTCTACTTCATATGCAGGACGCCTGCCACAGTATGGCATGATGAGCAGTGCGTAGGTGTGCACCCAGGATCCAAACCGGCAAAACGCAAGATGCCAAAGCGGAGCGAGCAAATTTAACCGCTGGGCCACCAGGCTGGCCCCAAGACTTTATTTTTCAATAAATTCTTTGAAATCCTGCAGAAATATGTTTCTGATTTGTGTTTTTCATCTGCCTTTTGTTTTTCTTGTTTTTTGCTCATTAACTTGCTGGACTATTTGTGTATAAATACCGTACAGTTCTTTTTTGATTATTACATCATTGAATGAGTGCTTCCTGAGCCAATTATTCGGGCGAAGTGTTAGAACAGTCCTCTACTAACAGGAAGCCTGACTGACTTGCAGTTAAGCCCCATATGATGGGCCTGTTGGTGTTGTATGAGCATGTAAGACAAGTTACCTTTCTATCTCCTTTACTGACAAAGATTACCAGTTGCTAGACTGCTAACATCCAGAGCATCTCCTCTGTCTTACAGGAGTAACAAAGAGTAACAAAAAGTAACAAAGGAGTAGCATATTTATATGGTTTCTGGAAAAGCCCCACCTCCTCTGCATCTCTAGCATATTGATTAGGTAGGTTCTCACAGCCAGCTTGCATATCCCACTCTTAGTTATTACTCTAAAAGAATCCCTGGTTTTGTCCTTCAGGTTACACCATCTACTTTGGAGAACACTGTGCTTTGCTGATCTACTTACGCTAACACCAAGAAAATCTTAGAATTCATTCTCAATGTTCCCCCTCATCTGGGCCCTACTGTTAATGTGTTTGACAGCCCCTCTATTTTCATTTGGGTTACAGGGTTTCCTATTTTTTAAGAAGTTGGGAGGATTCTGTTTCTCATAATCCTTATAATTTTCAGTTGGTTGTAGACAGGAGGAACAGCAGAGATATCTTTACTGCACCACCTAAAACCCTAAAGTCCTCTAGATTACACACACACACACACACACACACAGACAAACTTAGGGATGTGTGTGTGTGTACTTTTGTTTTTTAAGAAGAAAAATGTTTCAATTAAAAGAGTAAACATCTGAAGTTCCTGGCACTAGCACATCATGGCCTAGGCCTCTCTAATGGGTTATGATCTTAAAATGAAGTCAGCTTCCATCTCTCTTATACACTGCCAAGCTGGCAAATGAAGCCAGCGGGGCTGAGGCAGCATAGTTTATGCTTCAGCACCAAGTTCAGCCTTCAGGAGGTTAAAGGTATCATATTACCAGATGATAACAGCATCATATTCTAAATCATATTTTAATCTATTTTTAATTCACACTGATTTTTATTTTCTTTTACTCAGTCATAAACGTATGCTGCTCAAGAATAAAACAGCTGAACAAGGTTTTTATTAAAACTAATAATCTTCTGTCCACCCTCTACCCCCAGTTCCATTACTTCTCTCTTCCCAGAGGCAATCTCTTCCATTTCTCCTTAGATATTTTTTTGGTATTTAACCTCCATATCGCCAAATAACAAGCTTATCATGCCACTTTATATTAATAGTTTCACACATTATCTCTGACTTAATCCTCCATCTTCAAAAAGAGGAAGTCAGAAATACGTGTAAACTGCTAAAATATGAAGTAGTACTTACAAGTGCATATAGATTATATGCATACATATACTTCTGTCCCCTCACCTCCAATATAGTTAGATCATAATTTTGGTTATGATCAACACTCAGCATTTGCACCATTATGATTAAGTAAAAGATATTCACACCTGGGTCATGAATAATTTTGCAAACATGGAAACAACTTTTACTTTCATACATATTCTGAAGTTAATTATTGTCTCACTTTTTGTTTGCTTTTTTCTATGTACTTAACACTGAATTAAACCCCAAAACCTCTGCCAATTCTCTAAATCTCCTCTTACCAGAATAAACAGAACAGCTCTTGTATCAATATTATTGGTGACAACAGGTCTTGCATCTACTTTGAATCATGTCCCCTAGAGCTTTGTGACTGTCTCCAGTCTGGACTTGTCCTCCATGTACAGTATTCAGCTAGTATCTGGTGATCTTGCTGTACCATCAGTCTGGGGATTTCCTTCATTATCCTCTTATGCTGGAGTCTCATATTCCCTAAACTCCATGCTTTGCTTTTTTTTTAAATGTCAATTGATGTTACTCTCTTTTCTTTCCTCCTTCTCCCCAAAGCCCCCAGTACACAGTTGTATATTTCAGTTGTGGGTCCTTCTAGTTGTGGCATGTGGGACATCGCATCAGCATGGCTTTATGAGCAGTGCTAGGTCCACACCCAGGATCCAAACTGGCAAAACCCTAGGCCACCGAAGCAGAGCGTGTGAGCTTAACCACTTGGCCACAGGGCCAGCCCCTCCACACTTTTCTTTTTCTTGATTAACTCTCTCATTTTAATAAAGCACATATTCCAGTTGGATCTTGAAAAACATTTGGGAGATTTTTAAATACTTGAAATTATCTTTCCTCTCAATTAAATTACAGTTTTGGAAGAGGATTCCAGATTAGAAACCATTTTCCCCCCAAATTCTAAAAACATTGCTCCACTGATTTTCTTTTAATCACAACTCTATTGAAATATAATTAACATATCATGTCATCTATTTAAAGTGTACAATTTAATAGTTTCTTAACATAGTCATAGAGTTGTAAAACCACCACCACAAATATACAACGTTTTTATCACTAAGAAGAAACTGCATATCCATTTGCAGGCACTCTCCTCCTCCCTACCCTCCTTTAGCACTAGGCAACCACTAATCTACTTTCTGTTTCTATGGATTTATCTATTCTGGACATTTTATATAAATAAAAATCATATAATATATGGTCTTTTATGACTGGCTTCTTCTACTTAGCCTAAGGTTTTCAAAGTCCATCTACTGGTCCACAAGTAGCAAGTATCCGTACTTCACTTCTTTTAATTGTCAAATACTATTGCTTTGCATGGATATACATTTTATTTACCCATTCATCTGCTGATGGACATTTGGGTTGTTTCTACCTTTTAGCTATTATGAATAATGTCGCTATGAGCATTAGCATACAACTTTTTTGTGTGGACATACGTTTCCATTTCCTTTGGGTATGTACCTAGGATTGGAACTGCTGGGTTATAAAACTCCATGTTTAACCTTTTGAGAGACTACAAGATTATTTTCAAAAGCAGTTGCATCATTTTAAATTCCCACCAGGAGTGTATAAAAGTTCAGTTTCTCCACATCCTCACCAACACTTGTTATTATCTGTCTTTTGATTATAGCCATCTGATAGGCAGGAAATGGTATCTTTTTATTTTGATTTGCATTTCCCTGATGGTTAATGATGATAAAACATCTTTTCACGTGCTTATTGGTCATTTGTATATCTTATTTACGGAAATGTCTATTCAGATCCCGTCCATTTTTTAATTTATTTTTCTTTTTATTGAGTCGTAAAATGTATGCCTATGTTTTCAGAGTTTTACATTTTTAGTTTTTACATTTAGGCCATTGATCCATTTTGAGTTGATTTCTGTATATGATGTGAGGTGGTCGGGAGGGGTAGTTCAACTTTATTCTTTCACATGTGGCTATCCAGTTGTCTCAGCGTCACCTGTTGAAAACACTTTTCTTTCCTCACTGAATTGTCTTAGCACTCTTGTCAAATACCAACTGACCATAAATGTGAAGGTTCATTTTTGGATTCTTAACTCTATTCCACTGATCTATGTCTATATCTTTATGCTCATCCCACACTGTCTCAATTACTGTAGCTTTGTAGTAAGTTTTGAAATTAGGGAGTTTGACTTCTTCAACTCTGTTCTTTGGTCCAATGATTTCTAGCTTCCACTGCTGGCACTGAAAAGTCTAATGACATTCTGTGTATGTAACTTGTCTTTGTCTTTTTCAAATCTCTTAGGATCTTCTATTTTTCCCCACTATTCTGAAATTTCAGGATGATATACCTTGATAGAAGTCTATTTTCACCCTAGTTGTGCTCAACAGCTCTTTATTGGCCCTTTCAATCTTAGTATGTGTATCATTTGATTCCAGGAAATTTTCTTAAATGATTTTTTTTTTGCTTCTATTTTCTGATCTTTGTTTCTGGAACAACTTTTATTAGTTTATCCTTCATTTATCTTATTTATTGTTTATCATTATTAGATAGTAGAACTTCTGGACTGATCCTACAATATTCGTATCTTTTTTTCTCTTTATTTTCCATCTTTTCATTTTTTACCCTACTTTCTCTAAGATTTCCTCAACTTTGTGTTCTACATTTTCTTATTTATCATTTCTGTTCTTATGTTTTGAATCTCAAAGATTGTATCCTTTTTTTCCTTTTGTATAAATCTTATTTCTGTTTTACATATGCACTTTTTTTCTCATTTTTTAAGGTTTTGGTTTGCTTGCCTGTTTCGCTCTTTTTTTTCAGGATAGATTTGCACCCTTGACTATATACTCAGATTTGAAACTGGAGAAGAAAAAATGCCATTAAGAGCTCTGTGAATACAGCTTAGGCTTTTCTAAACCAAGCTATTTTATCAGGGGAGCTGCTGATATCAATATATTTAAATTTTGCTGCTGTTTTTCTCTACCTCTTGGGCTTGTCCAATCTCCCTAAGAAGAATCTTCCAAACTTTTCAGCAGAGTACAAGAACCAGGCTGTACTGTTTTAAAAGTTGGGGGGTGGGGGGAGGCGAAGAGTTAGGGGAGGATGAGGGGAAGGAACTGGGTCACAATAATAAGTACTTAAATTTTCACTTAACTTCCCCATAATGCACACCATTCTGTTCCCCTATTCCAGAGAATAAACTTTTACTTTTCTGGGGTTCAAGAATGTCATCCAGGAGAAAACCACTGCTTCTAAATAGAGTTTCAACCAGTTTTCATGTTATCAGCATAATTCTCTTCTTCATTTTCAGAGGTATCTGGTATACTAAAGATGGAGGCCTTCAGGGGATCCACAGGACAAAGTGAGTTGTCTCTCGACTTTCTCTATCAGTGGCATAGAATTCAGTTATCTGGGGACAGAAGGTCAATGTATTTCTGTTTCCCTGCTTCTAAAATTCTGTTATTGTTATCTCCTTTCCTTGTCTTTTCCCTCTTTATTGATCATGCCTGTTCAAACAAAAAACTTCTTCACTGTTTCACTGGGGTTTCAGAAGGTAAACGCATGTGTTCAATCTACCAATTTGAATCAGACCTCTTTTAATTTATTTTAAAAGGATGACAAGTCCCCTTGAAATTGAATGTCAGATTTGAAAATAGACTTCAAAAATATCTACCAATTTCAGGCAACATTAGTTTAAGTAAATTTTTCATTTCCATTAGCAACTGTTAAAGATGCTTGAATCCTAAAGTGTAAAACCCAACCCACAGTAACTAGGAAAGAACATTAGTGAGAGAGAAACTTTGACAAGCAGAACCAGGAAAGTCTCACTGGAAGAGATGACTTGAACATCATTTTGAAGGATGGGTTATAATTCCAGACATATTAAAAGAAGCGTAGAATTCCAGAGCAGGAAGACAGCATAAGCAAAGACAAAGAGTGATATTTGCTTCATTAGATCCTCTTCTTCCCTTGTTTCTTCAACAAACATCTAACCCAAGGTCCTGAACCCAGCAAGCCCTGAGTAATAACATCCATTCCTTCTATTTCAATTAGCACTTATATGAAAATGATTCCAAAACCTGCTTTTCCATCCATTTTCAAGAGCAAAATACTCACTTTACTAGTGAACTGCTCCATGTCACCACATCAAAAGATCCCGTTAATTAGATCTAAGCCAAGCCTTAACCACCTCCTCTCCCCAAACTACTCTGCCTTTTGCATCTTCAAGACATCACACCCATTAAGTAAACCCATCAGCAAGCAATCCTTGGATCAAATCTGATTCTTCCTAATTCCTCCCTTTACACCACTGTTTTCAAGTCCTACTGATTATATATCTTTCCAATGAGAAGACAAAATGAATGCTTAGTGATTCTGAGCTTTACACAGCCATTCTGTCACTAGGTGGAGTTGCAATAATATTAATAAGGCAAAATGAGTAATCTGAGACCAAAACTAATCTACATTATTGCTTTATCATCATTCTTCTTAACTAGACATTATTGGGAAGGCATTTGCTTGTTATGGAACTGTTAAGCTGTATGCTTAAGGGATAATTACAAAGTTAAATTATGCCAGCTTAAAGGAATTAAACAGAAAACTAAGCACAAAGTACTCCCTAAATTTAACTCCATTTGCTTAGTCAGAAGATTCTATTTTTTAAAAAGTTTACTCCAGCCAATTTTATGCAAACCATCTTCCTGAAGCTTACTCATGAGCAGACTATAAAAGCAGAGAAATAGTGGGAAATATACACAGGCAATTTTTTTTAGCACTGATTCGTCTGAAATATAAGGAAGCCACAAACCAGAGAGGCAACTCACGACTCCATGGCAATTCTTATCCTCAGAGATACAGACCAGAACAGCCCACAGTAGTTAGGATATGGCAAAAAGGAGCATCGGAATCTAGTCAGCTGGAAGACTCTTGTTTTGCATCATTAATACCTCATTGATACATAACCCAACAAACCAACTACTCTGCAGTAATATATTATACAGCGGTTTCATAAAAGTATCCTTGCACTGGATTTCAAAGTATTGACGAGTTGTAGATATGTTATACTTCTCTGTAAACATGTACTAGATAGCTTGCTATGCATTAACAACCTTCTTTTTTAATGTCCCATGGTTAAGGAATGAGACACAGTCAGTCACCTCCTATATGTATACATTCCCTCTCCTGAGGAAAATGAGAAAATGTTAATGAATTAATAAATTCAGTAACATAAAGACTACGATACTATTGACTACCTTTTGGATTGTTCCACTAACTAATGTCTGAGTAAGAAAAAAATTTGTGGGAAGGGAAATACCACAACTGTTGTCCCTAAGAGGAGGGGAGGGGTGAAAAAGAAAAGGAATGTGAATCAGTAAAAACCGGCCTCCTGGTCAGAGGACCAACAATTGGGAAAAACTAATTTAAAGAATATAAATATCATCTCATTTTAATTAGCTTTAAAGATAACGAAAATTGCTACACATTATGTAAAATGTTAACTCAGATGCAACTTTTAGAAAAAAGGTACACTGCTCTTTTTATTTAAGGCATATTTCATAAATAAAATCTACTGAGTGCCAACAACGTACATGCACTACAGAGACATACAAAGAAGACAATCTCTGGCCTAAACGTACTCAAAATCTCATGGAAAGACAAATATGTAAATAACTACAATATGCTATACTGAACAAATGTTATAACTGAGGCATATAGGAGCGCCATGAGGCCACAGAAGGAATCCTAGGCCTGGTGGAGTCGGGGGAAAATCGTGTAATGGAGGTGATGATCTCTCAAAGGAGTAAAGGGGAGAGGTGATTAAAAAAGGATGTACTGCTGACATCACAGCATGATCACCAAACACAGTAAATGTTCAGAGCCCAAACGATAAAATACAAGAGATGGCTAAGTTCTATAGTATTGTACTTCGTCTAGAATAAATTTAAAAAGAAGGGAATAAAAACACTCTATAAGTCTAGGAAGCAAAACATTCCAAGGTCCAGATAGACTAACTTAAATGAAATTTTAGAATAAACCGAAAACCGTATACTCTGGATAGGAAACAACAAAAAAAGAGCAGGAGCAAAACAGACAATTACCTCCTTTTGTAGTATCATTCTGGGCCTGGATGCCATGATGCAAAGAATTATGAATGGCAGAAAGAAGATCTGCTGCTTGAACCATCAATTTTTGAGCTTCTGCAACAGCACTGGTCTAGCAAATAAATCACCAAAAACATTCTTACATATTCTTTCACTGAAAGATATACATTAAATAGGAAAATCCTATAAACAATAATGAAATTAAATCCTTGTAATGACATTGGTTTTCATAAACTATTCACTTAATACAGGATGCCCAGATCCTGTCAGGACAGAAATTACTTTCTTACCCATATTTATATCTTTTAGGAGTCATTAAAAAAACAATAGGAAACATTCTGGTTTATTCTGTTAATCTTACGTTAAAAAAAACCAGACATGCAGTCAACTGGAAAATGGGAAATTTCAACATTTCTACTATGTCATTCATCAAGGTGAAACTTTTTCTAAAAAATGGAAAAAAGTAGAATTACAGAAATTAGATCAGTATTATAAAGGCTGGATCTCTACTGATCACTTATTAACTATTTACAAATTAGTCTGTAATTTATTCAAACTAAAGAAAAAATATTCACCATCTAGTGCTTGTTTTTGGTTCTACACAAATTCAACAATTATTTAACTGAACGAAAGAACCATCTAGCTAAAATTCTCATTTTTACTTTCTCCTTTTCAATTCACAAAATATGACACCCTACAAGCAACTTCAGCTTCCATTATTTTATCCACTAATAAGTAATATAAAATATTATTTTTATCTCCAAACAGACATGAGCATGTTATGGAGCACAATGTAAAATGTATGTGACTTTCTGAGGAAACCATCAGGGATACTCTGATGTAAATACACCACACACTAAGTGCTGTATATATGAGATCAGGGCATTTCAACGGAAAAGGCTCAGAACCACTTCAATAAAGCATTCCATCCAAAACAAAAACACTAAAACAGATTACAGTAAATACCCTTACCTCTTTCTTAGTAAAGGCTATAAGCACTGTCAGTAACACTCGGGTAAATTTCACTCTGCTGAATACTGCTAAACATTGTTGGTGCTAAAAAATAAGAAAGGACTAGAAGTTAAAAGATGCAAAGTTTGTCAAAGGAATTTCATTTTAAAATATAGTATTTTAAGTCCTAAATCTCAATGTTAACCACTTACTACATTACAAACACCTTCACTTATAGTCTTTTAAATGTCTGAAAATGAGCTGCAGAAAATAAAGCTTATTCTACCAAAACAGAAGTATAAAGTTTCTACATCAACAAGACTGACTTTTCCCTAAGTCAAAAGTTACACTATTATCTCAAAAACTGATTTAATTAATAATATTTTAAAAAGAATTGATAAAAAGGTGCTTTAAGCAGAGTCAGAAAATTCAGGATCTCAACAAAGGTTTGGCAACTTCTGATACTGTGCAAGTTCTTGAGTTTTGCCAAGCTTTGATGCATCATCTATAAAAAGTCATTTTTTCTTCCTACCTCAGGAATACTGAAGAGCTTTGAAATCATTTATTTGAAAGAGCTGTATTATCATTCTATCAAAATAAATACAAGGGAAATAAAATCCCTTGCAATGTCCAATTTTTAAAGAAATACCTTAAAAAGGGCTTCCATAAATTATAACGCAGTTCATAAAACTACAACATTAAGAGGTAGACTTCTCTGATATTATCTACCAGAAAATAAGTTCAATTACTTCTAGTTCAACTTCTGGATCTCTTTCTTCTCCTTGTCGACTTCGAGTACTCTAAAATTTTAAAAAAAGGGAATTAAAACAAATACGAATCTGTAGAGGCATTAAATGATAAATATACAAGGTAAAGCACTAAATCAATTTATTGAGTGTATGTAAGATACTATTTTTAAGAAAACTATTCAGCAGGAAAATAACTCATATTTAGTATTTACTTTCCTCCTATTAATATTATACACAGAAAGTTCACTTTGATATAAATTATAAAGATCACACAAAAGAATAAGGTACTAAAAACAGCAAAGGCAAAACAATGAAATAATGTAAGTAAAAGCACATGGCACACAGTACTTTTCTTTTCTTTCTTTCTGTCTTTTTTTTTTGGTGAGGAAGACTTGCTCTGAGCTAACACCTGTTGCCAATCTTCCTCTTTTTTGCTTGAGGAAGATTTGCCCTGAGCTAACATCAGTGCCAATCTTCCTCTATTTTGTATGTGGGTTGCCACCATACCATGGCTTGATGAGCGGTGCACAGGTCTGTGCCCAGGATCCAAACCCAGGCCACCAAAGCAGAGTGCACTAGACTTAACCATTACGCCATGGGGCCGGCCACCTTCTTTCTTTTAAAATGATCTATTAATTGAAATTCCTGATGCTTTCAAAACTAACTGTTAGAAAAAAATAGTAACCTTTACAAAATCACAACATACAGTCACATGATAAATACTGATCTATTCTACACTAAAATGCAAAAAATGTCTTGTTGATACAAGAGTAATACACAGTTGACTATTTTGACAAATCTAGGGCACTACCACAGGAAGATCTGGGCTCCAGCCTGGGAGCTGCGATTTACTAGTGGCTACCCTTAACTAAGACTCCGACAGATTACTTAATCCCTTTGAGCTGTATTTTCCACATGTAAAAGTGTGGCATTGTGTGCATTTAATTGCCTAATTCACTGAATAATTGTAAATATCAAATAAGACAATAATGTAAAATGTAAGAACCAAATCATTGGGATCATTTAGCTGAAGGATGTCACTCATAGAAGGCTCTCCCCAGATTTGGGATGATAGCATCTACCAAGCTCTCCTACTGTGTTGCAGACACTGTACTAGCTTTATTAAAGATACAAAGTCGATGTACATAGTCCTTACCCTTGAGGAACTTAAAACTAGAATATTACGCTGTTCTTAAAATAGCATGTTAAAATTGTACAACATTGGCAAAAAAGTGAAAAATTAAAAGGGTTAAATTTTCAATACTTGAAAGTGACATTAATTCATCAGAAACTCCTCCAGCAGTCTTCAAAATTCATTACAAAAAAGGCACAGCATATATAAAGGAAGTTGGTGGTCCTACCTACACTAGCGATTTGTAATTAGCTAAAGTTAACCTCACATTTAGAAGAAAGTAAAAATCCAATACCAAAGAAAAGAGAAAAAAATATATACCTTTACTCTTCTTTGCATATCATCCTCCACATCTTTTAGCATGCCTAGAAAGAGAGACAATGAGTTTAAAAAGGAAACAAATCCAAACGTTAAACTTGTGAATTATCTTTATAAATAGTTTTACCTGTAACTCGAAGATCTGTCACACTGTTAGCCATTTTAAATCCATAAGTCATTGATTGAAAATCTTCCTATAGAAAAAAGGAATAATTAGGTCCTTGAATAGTAGCAGAACTTTTCATTATATTTCTCTTGCAAAATCACTATTTGCTAATAAGAAAACAGTAATGGAATGTCAACCTGTTTGTCTAAATATTGCTATCATACATCCAAGCTTTCCTTACAGGTATATCCTTTAAAATACCATAGTCTAATGCTGTCTCTTTCCTTAACTTCAATTGCTTGTTCTTAGGCAATTTAAATATACTTGCATTTAATATGTTCATTTGCAAAATAAGGCTAATGCTTATGATAAGATCACAAAGTAATAATTCCCACTTACAAAGTATTCTTACAGTAACAGGTGAACAGTAAATATACACTAATAATTACTATTTGATAAGACTCTTACTTTAAAATTTATTAAATCCCTGTTTACACACTATTAGGCTACAAAGGTCAAGCTTTCTCAAGTAGAATTACTCAAAGTGATAGCAAAATCACATTCCTCCTTCAGCTCATTGTAAAGAAAAGACTAACTGATACATGGATTCCTACCCTGAAAATCATTTAAAACACTGCTGAGACATTAACAAATTAAGTGGTTTGCTGGACTCACTTTGAAGACTATGAATTTAATATCATCTGGCTGATCTGATTAAGAAGTCAGAAACTCTATTAAAGGAGTATTTCTACCATATTATAATTCTTACAAGACATGTATACAGAAGCCTAATATAATGGGATAATAGGAATTTATAGCAGTGACTGGAACTATAAAAAAACTTCTGGATTCTTAATGGAAGTTTCAGTGAGCATACTATACCTTACAAACAGAGAGAAAAACAAACAGTGTTCCTGGTCTCAAAGAACTTGGTGGTATCACATGACTCACAAGATTGGGTCTGTTAAAAATCTCAGATTGTGTTACAGAGCTGTAAGCTTATCCTCTAGGTGAAGTTTATACTTTACCTCTACCCAGATACCAAGTAAGATACTAAAATTTTACATGGCTAGAAAGGAACTTTCCTAGTGTTTACCACATTGCTAAAAGGCACCTCAATCCATCCAGTTACTCAGGCTGAAAACCTGCACTTCAAGTCCTCTCATTCTCCCACATCCCATCACCAAATCCATCAGAAAACCCCATAGGCTCTATCGTCCTTTTCTAATCTAACCCCATCTCACTCCTTTCACAGATGTCTCTATTTCAAGTCACCACCATCTCTCACTTCTATAACCACCTCCAGACAAGTCCCCACTCCATCCACACTTGTCCCTACTATAATTTATTCACCACCAGAAGCCAAAGGGATTGTTTTAAAATAAGTCATTTCACATCACTTCCTACTCAAAACCTTTCAATAGTTTCCTTCCTCACAGCAAAACCCCAGATCCCACCATGGCCTGAAATGCCCTGCATCACGTGGCCCTGGTCTCCTTCTCCAACCTCATTTCCTACCTACCATTCTTCTCCATTCACTGCACTGGCAGTCACCCAGGCCTTCCTTGTCCTTCAAACACATCAAACACACTCTCTTCTCAGGACCTTTGTACATGCTGACCCCCTCCCCAAAATGACTGTCTACAATAGAGTTTACAAAGCTCCATCCCTATTACATTCCAGCCTCTGTTCTGGTGTCAATTCCTCATATAGAGGTTTTCCCTGTGCACTCCTCTCTAAAATAGCACCCCACCACTTTCTATCCCCTTCCCCTGCTTACCACCACCTTACATTATAGATGTATTTGTCCCAAGGAACATATAATGAATGAGATCAAGGCTTTGTTTTATGCACTGCTTTATCTCCAGGACGTAAAATAATGCTTGGCACTATTTTGAACAGAATATTGCTCAAAAAATGTTTGTTCAATGAATGATGACTTACTTTAGGGCAGGAGCAGGCTGCAAGATACCGTGGGGAGCGCTGGCAAATTGGAGAACATATGTGTCATCTAACAGAAGTCAGCACTACTTATCCCATTGCAGCCGTGAATGAATGCAGGGCTAGTGTGGTAATGTCTCCTAATTTTTCAGAACAGCCTAATTTAATCTAAAATCTTCTGATTTTTAAAGGATATCAATTTTTTTAAAAATTAAGTAGTCCAGGAGTGACTTAAGGAGTCAGCATCTTGGCAGAGTGAGGTCTCTCAGAAATCTCTCCCCTCCAATATATAATGAAAAAAACATCCATACTCCAAACACAACACAAAAAATGTCAGAGAGATCCCCTCAGCCATACAATGGAGGGCAGAGAGGCTGGAGCCCCCCTCAGAGGAGGTGGAACAGGGTAAGAGAAACCTTCCCTCCCTCTCCTAAAGACTGTGAGCAGGACCAAGGGGGGCCTCCTAGAGGGAAGGAATGAAGGAGGGGACGTCTGTTCGCAGGAACTTCAAGGACTCCCAAGGGCCCTTGCAGCCTAGAGGGAAGCCTTCTACCAGGGCGAAAGCTTACACAGGGGGTGACCTTATCAAGCCAACACTCCAGAAGAGCAGACGGAGGAAACGTCCCTCCCGCCACCCACTCAGCACAGCTCCAGTCCCTGGGATTTTGGATGAAAGCAGAGGGCTGAGAATATGTGGCTCTTGACCCCCACCCAGTGGCGATAGGTGGTAACTGCAACCAAATAATACCAGGATGCATAAGAATCGAGCCACCCCTTACAGCAATATCAAACACTATATAGGATCTCCACACCAGAGAGAAAATGACAAGTACCCAGAAATCAGTCCTAAGGACATAGAAATATGTAATCTAAATGACAAAGAATTCAAAACAGCTATCATCAAAAAACTCAACCAGGTAAAAGAGACCGCCTAGAAACAATTCAACAAGTTCAGGAGCTACTTCACAAAATAGATTGAAAATATAAAGAAGAATCAATCAGAAATATTGGAGATGAAAGACACAATGGAAGAAATAAAACAAAATATGGATTCCCTAAATGCTGGAGCAGACACCATAGAGGAGCCTATCAGCATAATCAAAGACAGACATGTTGAAATGCTCCAGATAGAGGAGGAGAGAGAACTAGGACTAAAAAGAAATGAAGAAAGTCTCCAAGAAATATCCGACTCAATTAGGAAATGCAACATAAGAATTATAGGTATTCAAGAAGAAGAAGAGAAGGAGAATGGAGCAGAAAGTGTGTTCAAAGAAACAATAGAAGAGAACTTCCCAAACCTAGGGAAGGAAATGCACATGGAAGAGGCTGCCAGATCTCCTAAATAGGCCAATGTAAAAAGATCTATTGCAAGGCATATAGTACTGAAACTGGCAAAAATGAATGACAAAGAAAGAATACTAAGGGCAGGAAGGCAGAAGAAAATAACCTACAAAGTAACCCCATCAGGCTTTCAGCAGATTTCTCTGCAGAAACCTTACAGGCTAGGAGAGACTCCAATGACATATACAAAAAATTGAAGGACAAAAACTTTCATTCAAGAATACTCTATCTAGCAAAAATATCCTTTAGATGTGATGGAGAAATAAAAACTTTCCCAGACAAACATAAGCTAAGGGAATTCGTAGCCACAAGAGCCCCCCTACAAGAAATCCTCAAGAAGGCCCTCATACCTAGGGAAAATAAGGGGGGGGGGCGGTTACAAAGCATGGAGTAAGGAGTTACATAGGTAGACAGACTCAGAGCAGAACAGCAAATACTCAAGTATAGCATTAAACGCAAAAAGACAGAAAACACCAAGAACAAAGATAATCTTCTCGTTTTAACCAAAATTCACAACACAAGATGGAATAAGATGTGGGAAAGACAACTTAGGAGGGGAAGAGGTAAGGGACTGAATTGGTTTACTCTAAGGAAATTAGAGGCCATCACAAAAGGGACTATCTTGTCCACAAGATCTTGATTACAAACCTCTGGGTAACCATTAAACAAAAAAGCAGAACAGAGACACAAATAAAAAATAAGAAGAATACAAAGAAACACAACATAAAAAACTACATAACCTCAATTGGTAGACTGAAATACACAGGATGATAAACAAAGGAAATGCAGGAGAACCAGAAAACGAGTGATCAAATGGCAGCATTAAGCCCTCATACATCGATAATCACCCTAAACGTAAATGGATTGAATTCTCCAATCAAAAGACACAGTGGCGAGATGGATTAATGAGCAAGACCCAACAATATGCTGCATCCAAGAAACACATCTCAGCTCCAATGACAAGCACAGGCTCAGAGTGAAGGGATGGAACACGATACTCAAAGCTAATGGTAAACAAAAGAAGGCAGGTGTCGCAATACTTATATCAGACAAAGTAGACTTCAAGATAAAGACAGGTAAAGAGACATAAAGAGGGGCAGTATATAATGATCCAAGATATACTCCACCAAGAAGACATAACACTTGTAAATATCTGTGCACCCAACACAGGAGCACCAAAGTACATAAAGCAAATATTAACAAACCTAAGAGGAGATATTAACAATAACACAATATTAGTAGGCAACCTCAACACTGCATGCAAATCAATGGACAGATCATCCAGACAGAAAATCAACAAGGAAACAGTGGAATTAAATGAAAAGCTAGGCCAGTTGGACTTAATAGACATATACAGAACACTCCATCCAAAAACAGCCAAATACACATTCTTCTCAAGTGCACATGGAACATTCTCAAGAATAGACCATATGTTGGGAAACAAGGCAAGGCTCCATAAATTTAAGAAGATTGAAATAATAACAAGCATCTTTTCTGCTCACAATGCTATAAAGCTAGAAATTAATTACAAGAAAAAAGCTGAGAAAGGGACAAAGATGTGGAGACTAAAAGACACACTATTGAATAACCAATGGATCAATGAAATTAAAGGAGAAATCAAAAAATATCTGGAGACAAACGAAAATGAAAACATACCATACCAACCCATATGGGATGCAGCAAAAGCGGTCCTAAGAAGGAAATTCATCGCAATACAGGCTCACCTTAACAAACAAGGAAAAACCCAAATAAGCAATCTCAAACTACACCTAACTGAATTAGAAAAACAAGAACAAATAAATCCCAAAGTCAGCAGAAAGAGAGAAATAATAAAAATCAGAGCAAAAATTAATCCTATTGAAACAAAAAAGGCAGAAGAAAGGCTCAATGAAACAAAGAGCTGGTTCTTTGAGAAAATAAATAAAATTGACAACCCCTCGTCAGTCTTACACAGTAAAAAAGAGAGAAAGTTCAGATAAATAAAATTAGAAATGAAAGAGGGGAAATAACAATGGATACCACAGAAATACAAAGGAATATAAGAGAATACTAGGAACAGCTACATGCCAACAAAATGGACCATCTAGAAGAAATGGATAAATTCTTAGACTCTTACAACCTCCCACGGCTGAATCAAGAAGAAATAGAGAATCTGAATAGACCAACCACAAGCAAAGAGATTGAAACAGTAATCAAAAGTATCCCAAAGAATAAAAGCCCAGGACCAGTGATTAGATAAAGTAAAGAGATTGAAACAGTAATCAAAAGTATCCCAAAGAATAAAAGCCCAGGACTGGTGATTAGATAAAGAATGGCTTCCCTGGGGAATTCTACCAAACTTTCAGAGAGGATTTAATACCTGTCCTTCTCAAGCTATTCCACAAAATTAGGGAAGATGGAACACTTCCTAACACATTCTACAGGCCCAACATCACTCTGATACCAAAGCATGACAAGGACAACACAAAAAATGAAAACTACAGGCCAATATCACCGATGAACATAGATGCAAAAATTCTCAACAAAATATTGCCAACCCGAATACAGCAATACATCAAAAAGATCACAGATCATGATCAAGTGCGATTTATTGCAGGGACACAGGGAGGGTTCAATATCTGCAAATCAATCAATGTGATACACCATATCAGTAAATTCAGGAATAAAAACATGATCATCTCTATAGACACACAGAAAGCATTTGACAAGATTTAACAGCCATTTACGATAAAAATGCTTAACAAAATGGAGACAGGAGGAAACTACCTCAACATAAGAAAGGCCATATATGACAAACCCACAGCCAACATCATACTCAATGGGGAAAAACTGAACACCATCCCTCTGAGAACAGGCACAAGACAAGGATGCCCACTATCACCACTCTTACTCAACACAGTACTGGAGGTTTTGGCCAGAGCAGTTAGGCAACAGAAAGGAATAAAAGGAATCCAAATAGGGAGTGAAGAAGCGAAACACTCACTCTTTGCAGATGACATGATCCTATACAGAGAAAACCCTACAGAATACATCGGGAAACTATTAGAAATAATTAACAACTACAGTAACGTTGCGGGGTACAAATTCAACTGACAAAAATCAGTTGCATTTCTGTACTCTAATAACGAATTTACAGAAAGAGAACTCAAGAATACAATTCCATTTACAATCACAACAAAAAGAATAAAGCACTTAGGAATAAATTTAACCAAGGAGGTGAAGGACTTCTACAATGAAAACTTAAGACGTTACTGAAAGAAATAGATGACGACACAAAGAGATGAAAAGAGATTCCATGCACATGGATTGGAAGAATGAACACAGTCAAAATGTCCATACTACCCAAAGCAATCTACAGATTCAATGCAAACCCAATCAGAATCCCAAGGACATTCTTCATGGAAATAGAACAAAGAATCCAAAAATTCATATGGGGCAACCAAAGACCCTGAATAGCTAAAGCAATCCCGAGAAAATCATCTATCTGATAAGGGGTTAGGCTTCATAACATATAAGGAACTCACACAACTGAACAAGAAAAAAAGAAACAGCCCATCAAAAAATGGGCAGAGTATATGAACAGACATTTTTCCAAAGAAGATATACAGATGGTCAATAAACACATGAAAAGATGTTCAGCATCACTAATCATCAGGGAAATGTAAATCAAAACTACACTAAGATACCACCTTACACCTCTTAAAATTGCTATCATCAATAAGACTAAAAATAACAAATGTTGGAAAGGGTGTGGAGAGAAGGAGACCCTCAGACACTGCTGGGGGGAATGCAAACTAGTGCAGCAACTATGGAAAACAGTATGGAGATTGCTCAAAAAACTAAAAACAGAAATACCATATGACCCAGCTCTCCCACTACTGGGTATCTACCCAAAACAACTTGAAATCAACAATCCAAAGCAACACACGTACCCCTATGTTCATCACAGCACTATTCACAATAGCCAAGACATGGACACTATCCAAGTGCCCATCGACTGGTGATTAGATAAAGAAGATGTGGTATATAGACACAACAGACTACTACTCAGCCAGAAAAAAAGACAAATTCATCCCATCTGCAACAACATGGAAAGACCTGGAGGGAATTACGCTTAGCTGAGTAAGACAAACACCAGATGATTTCACTCATACGTGGAATACAAAAAAGCACATGGACAAAGAAATAGTTCAGTGGTTACCAGGGGAAGAGGGTAGAGGGGAGGGCACAGGGAGTGGAGGGGAGCACCTATGTGGTGACAGACAAGAAATAATGTACAAATGAAATTTCACAATGATGTAAACTACTATGAACTCAAATTAAAAAAGAAATTAAGTAGTCCAACATTGTGAAGAGAAAACAAAACAGAAAAACACCTGAAGGGCTATCTGTGAACTGTTAGTCTGCCAAGAGGAGTCTAAGGAAAAGCATTTATCTGGGAGAATATCACAAGTCTGTGTAATAAATACAAGCCTCAGTAAAAAGAACTTAATCTAAGTCATCGGAGGACTGAAGCAGAGGAGTTACGTAAATAGATGTTTCCATTAAAAGATCACTCTTGAAACTTTGTGGACTTAAAGAGGACAAAACTCAAAGTGAAACCAAGGAGGCCAGATAGTGGACACTATTCAACAGTCCAAGCAGGGGCTGACTGAGGTTGCAACTGGAAGTGAAAAGAAGTTGTTTAAATCAGGATATATTTAAAAGGTAAAGCCAACATGATATGCTGATGAAATGAGCATGGGGCATGAGGTAAATTGTACAAGCAAAGATCATCTTTAGGTTTTCAGTCTGAGCAACTGGTAAATGATCATATCATTTACTGAGATAGGGCAGACTTTGGGAAGAGCAGGTCTAAGGGCTGAAATGAAGTGCAATTTTGGTTATATTGAGTTTGCAAATTCTTCAATCATCCAAGTAAAGATTTTCAGGAAGGCATTTGCTTGAATCTAGAAGTCAGGGGAGGAATCAGGACTAGAGATATAAATTTGGGCTTCATCACGATATAGTTGGTATTAAAAGACACAAACCTAGAGCAAATCAAGCTAGGGAAAGGGTATCGAGAAAAGAGGGAGCCCAGGAATACTCCAGAATCTAGAGGAGAAAGGTAATGGACTAACCAGTGGGGGGGGGGGGGGGGGGAAGGGAAGAAATCCAAAAGATTGCCATATCAGCAAGATGAGAAGAAAGTATTTCAATGAGTGGTCAACTGGATCTAATGATGCTGCAGGGTGGAGAGGGAGGAGTGAGAACACTGGATTTAGCAGGGTGGATACCATTAAGGACCTTGTTGAGACCAGTTTCTGTGTAGTAATGTCCCATTGCAGTGGGTGAGAAGAGACTGAAAAAGAAAGTAAAATAAGTAAATATTAACAGCTCATTCAAGGAGTTCTTTGTATAGGGAAGCAGAGAAATGAGACTGTAAATATAAGGAGCCTTGGGATCAAGGGAATTATTGATGTTTTGTTTTAAACTGAGTGAAAAAACAGCATATTTGTATGCCAGTATGGATAATCTAGTAGGGAAGGAGACACTAGTAATGGCATACAAATAATGGGTTAATACCTGCAGTAGGCAAGAGGGGCAAAACCTAGAAGACAAGTAGAGGGGCTGAGCTTAGATTACCACAGGGAAACTTTCATTTTTAACAGGACAGAAGGCAGACTACATGGATACCAACAGAAGCTAGCACTTGTGATAGTGAGATGAAGTACTTCTATTTATATCTGATTGCATGTAACATTTCATTAACGTAGAAAGCAAGCTGACATGACCAGGGTTGGCACCAGAGGTCTGAGAAGTAAAAGATGTGGAAAAGTCACCTTAGAGACTAGAAAAGCAACTTCACTACAGAAGCGCTGTAGGACAGGATTGTCTCTAGTGTTGAGTGCTCATCTGAGATTTGCAATCCTAAAATTAAAGTGAAAACAGACACACAGATGTGGGTTTTCTCTAGCAGCTGCCTGCTGCTTGCATGCAAGCAAGGAGCAGGCAGGTGTTTGGAGTTTTGCTAAATAAGTGACACTATGGTGGGACGGGATGAGATGAGATGAGCAAAGGAGTTAAGGGTGTTTGACAAAGAGTGATTTCAGCACTGGACCATGGAAATGAGGACACGGAGAAAGCAACAGAGAAAAATAAAGCAGCAGCATCCATGAATTGAAAGTCACTGTGGAACCAAAGGATAGTGGGAGCACGGGAATTTGAGTCAACAAGTCAGAAAGTAACTGATGGCCATCAAAGAGTAGTACGCTTCAAATCAAGATTTTGGAGGTGGGGGCCGGCCCTGTGGCCGAGTGGTTAAGTTCGCGCTCTCCTCTTCAGCAGCCCAGGGTTTCTCCAGTTCAGATCCTCGGCGCAGACCCAGCACCGCTCATCAAGCCATGCTGAGGTGGCATCCCACAAACCACAACCAGAGGCACTCACAACTAGAATATACAACTACATACTGGGGAGCTTTGGGGGAGAAGAAAGAAAAAAAAACAAAAAAGAAGACTGGCAACAGATGTTTAAAAAAAAAGAGAGAGAGTTTGGAGGTGAGCAGATTAGTAGGGAAACAATTTTCTTCATGTATTCATTCATTCCTAAACCATATTTTGAGCACCTATGGTGGATAGTATGGGCTGGACACCAGGGATAAAATGGTAAAACACAATCAATGCCATTATAAAACCTATTATCCAGTGAGAGAAATAAGACGTCTTGACAGGTAAAGCTCATTTCTGTACTTTACAATGTCTTTACAAATACTGCCAAAATATAACTGCAGAAATTTATCACAGATTTTTAGTGTTCTACAAAACATAGCATTTAAAACAATGCAGCCCTGTAAGGAAATTTTGAATAGTCAAATATTTACAATCATATCTGTAACAGAATACCCAATATCAGTATTGAATGCGATTTCACCAAAGCAGTAATCTTGATTGTACTAGTATTACTGATGTAATATTCTAATAAAGTAAAATTTTTTTTAGCCTCTTCTAAAACTTAACAATTAGAATGTATCAGTTACAATTTATTACTGCTTTAAAAATTCATCTCACAGATAAAACACTGCATAAAGATTTCATGGGCTCCTAAAATGATCTGATTCATTCAACCAAAATTTGACTACCGACTACACACCAGATACTGGGTAACACAGTAAGGGTACAAGTAAGGGTAAAACATACCCACAGATAATTCAGATTATGACTTGAAATAATTTAAATGCCCATTTGTAAGTGGCTTGTAATTGACTGTATATACAATGGAATACTACCACTACTAATAGCTGACATTATTAAGTGCCTGCTGTGTGCCAGGCACGGTTCTAAACATTCTACTTGTACTAACCTTGTTAACCCTCACAATAATGCTCTGATGGGTGTACTATTGGAAACCACATTTTATAAATGAGAAACCTGAGGCATAAAAAGGTTAAATTCCCAAACCCCACAAAGCTGGTGACAAAGTCAGAACACAAACTTAGGTGGTCTTATTCCCCAGAGGCTGTACTTTACTTTTATTTTGAAAAAATTCCAGATTATAAAAATAGTAAAGAGAAGTCCCATATTCCTTTCACCCATATTCCCCAAATGATAACATTTTACCACATTTGCATTATAATTCTATGTTTTTCCTGAAATGTTTGAGAGTAAGTTACAGACTGTGATGCCCCTTTACTTCTAAATATTTCAGTGTGAGTTCCTAAAAACAAAATCATTCTCTTACATAACCATAGTACAATTATCAAATCAGGAAATTCCTGTCTTTTAAATCTGGAGCACTTCCTTCGTCCTTGTGTTTCACACCCTGACATTTTGGAATACAGGCCAAAGTTATTTTGTGTATGTCCCCCAGTACGGGTTTGCCATATGTTTTTCCAAGATTAAATTCAATGTATATCATATTTGATAGGAATACCACAGAAGTGATGTTGTGTCCTTGTTAGAGCATTGTATCTGGACGCATATGATGTCAACTTATCCCATTATTAGTGATATTAATTCTGGCTACTTGGCTCAGGTGCTGTCTGCCAAGTTTCTCCACTGTAAATGTATCATCTTTCCCTTTGTAATTAATAAATATCTCGTGGAAAGATACTTTGAGGCTAAGTACAAATCTTCTGTCTCATTACACTTTGTCTACTAGTTTTAGCATCATTTGATGATTCTTGCCAGAAATACTTATTCAAAATAATTATTCAGGTGCCAGCCCTGTGGCCGAGTGGTTAAGTTTGCACGCTCCACTTCGGCAGCCCAGGGTTTTGCCAGTTCGAATCCTGGGCACAGACATGGCACCGCTTATCAGGCCACACTGAGACAGTGTCCCACATGCCACAATTAGAAGGACCCACAACTAAAATATACAACTATGCACTGGGGAGATTTGGGGAGAAAAAGGAGAAAACAATAATAATTATTATTCAAAACCTGTACTCTTAACATAATGCTATGGAGTCAATAAAAACAATGAGGTAGATCTACCTACATGTGTTGGAATATACACAAATCTATTTTCTATTGTCCCTGGAAAAAAGTTGCAGTCTACATAATTCTATCATGTCAAAATAAAATATACATGTATATATATTACAGAAAATATCTGGAAAGACACACATCAAATGGATAACAGTGTTTACTTTGTCAGGCAAACCAGAACTTTTACAGTTTCATTTATTTTTGTATTAGAAATATGCTCGGCTGCAAGTAAAAGAAAAATCCAACTACAGCAACTTAAGCAATGCAGACTTACATCATGCCAAATAACAGGAATATTAGAAGTACTCTTTCTTTCAGCTCCACCATCCTAAGCTCTTAAACTGTCTTAGAGTTCCACGTTTGTCACTTCATGTTCACAAAATGAAGCAGTACATCCACACATAACATCCACGTTCAAGGAAAATGATAGGAGAAGGGGTGGACGATACCATTATTATTCAAACTGGTATACTATTGAGAGTAAAAGCAGATGCCATTATTAATTACACCAGCACAAAAGGTGCCAAGTAGGACTGTTCCATGGAAAGCAGTATGCAGAGACAGTGGTTATAACAGAAGTGCTAAGGAAGGGCAGAGAAGAAAACTGAAGTCTGAGCAAGCCAGGAGAGTGGGATCCAAGTTTAATGATAAGTAGGACTTTGCCCTAAAAAAGTAGGGAGAAAAGGCGTAAGAGCTAGAAGGAACATCCTGTGCACAAGCATGGGATAAGGAAAGAGAAGAACATATTCAGGACCAGTTGACAAGAATATGCCAGGAGGAGAAAAAAGATGGTAATAAACACCACAATGAGGTATCACCTCACACCTGTAAGAATGGTGACAATCAAGAAGACAAGAGAGGGCCAGCCCCAATAGCCTAGTGGTTAAGTTCTGCGCACTCCACTTTGGCGGCCCAGGTTCCGTCACCAGACCTACACTGCTCTGTTAGCAGCCATGCTGTACTGGCGGCCCAAACACTAAGAAACAGAGGAAGACTGCCACAGATGTTAGCTTAGGGTGAATCTTCCTCGCTAAAAAAAATAAATACAAGACAAGAGATAACAAACACTGGCAGGGATATGGAGAAAAGGGAACCCTTGTGTACTCCTGGCAGTATCGTAAACTAGTTCAGCCACTATGGAAACAGTATGGAGGGTCCTCAAAAAATTAAAAACAGAACTACCATACGACCTAGCAATCCCATTTCTGGGTATCCATCTAAAGGAAATGAAAGCAGGTACCAAAGAGACACATGCACCCCCATGTTCACTGCAGCATTATTCATAACAGGCAAGATACAGACACAATCTAAGTGTCCATCAATGGATGAATGGATAAAGAAGATATGGTATATTTATGCAATGGACTACTCTCCAGCCATGAGAGAAAAGGAAATTTTGCCATTTGCAACAACATGGGTGGACCTTGAGGATACTACGTGAGATAAGTCAGAGAAAGACAAATATTATATGATCTCTCTTATATGCGGAACCTTAAAAAAAAATTGTAAAAGCAGAGAGTAAAACGGCTGGGGTGTTGGGTAATGGGAATGATGAAGGGTACATACTCACAACTAATAGATAAATAAATCCTAGAGACCTAACACCCAGTACAATGATCACAGAAAATAAAACTGTATTATAAGCATTAAACTTGCTAAGAGACTAGATTTTAACTGTTCCCAATATTAGAAGAAATGATAATTACATGATATGATAGAGGTGCTAGCAAATGCTATAATGGCAATCATAATACAACATGTATGAAATATATTGATATGTTGTACACCTTAAACTTACACAATGTTGTATGTCAAATACAACTCAATAATAAAAAAAAGATGCATAAAGTTAAAGCCAGTTCATGAACAGTTACTCTAACGGTTTTCAATTTTATCATGTAGGCAGCAGAAATGCTGGACTTCTGGTTAAAAGTGGTATTTCCACTGCACGTCTTGAAATCATACTAAATGGTAATAAAGGAGTTAAAAGTTTGAACCCCAAAGGGCAAAGAGAACGGAAGACAACAGAAAGACACATACGGCAATTTTTAGAAGATGCAAAGTAAAAGGTAACTGATTTACTTGAGTGAAAAAAGGTAAACTGATGCCAATGAAAAGCCAGGAAGAAGAAAATATTCAGGAATTAGAGGTATCAGATATCTTCGAAGGCTGAGGTGTGGGGCTATAAGAAGAAGCTGGATGCCTAAGCAAGCAGCATTTAGTTTCCCTCCCATCCTCACCCTGCACAGCAAAGTGATATGCCCGTCACTCAGGTGTGAAGTACCAGCATCTGCCACCATGCCTGGCACAGGCTAATCAAACAAAGATAGGTAAACTTTTTCTTAAAGGGCCAGATAACATACGTTTTATGCTTTGCAGGCTAAGTGGCAAAACGGAGAATACTGTGTAGGTACTTACTTAACTATTTAAATGTAACCATTTAAAACATAAAATACATTCTCAGCTCAAGGTCCATAAAAAACACAGGCAGCAGGCTGCACTGGCCTGCAGGCTGTAGTTCACCAACCTTCAGTTCAGAGAACTTCCTGAGGGTTTAAATGTGGGGTATTAATGAAAGAGAAGAGTTAAGGATGACGCCAAGGTTTCTGTTCTGTGTAACTAGAGGAATGGAGTTCCATTTGCTAAGACTGAGAAGACTACAGAAGGAAGAAGTTGGAGGCAAGGGGAAAATCAGCAGCTCCACTCTGGAAACACAGACATCCAGTGGAGAATGCAGAATAGGCAGCAGGACACATGAGCATGAGATTTAAGGAACAGTCTAGGCTGAGGACACAAATCTGGGGTTCATTAGCAGAGACAGAATTTAAGAATATGAACCTGCACAAGACCATCAAGACAGTGAGCACAGACAGAGAAGAAGTGTGAAGACTGAGCGTGAGCCACACCACTGTTTAGAGTTGTGCTGTCCAATACGGCCACCACTTAGCCACCGAACTGCTGACCAGTTAAAATGTGGCTAGTTCAAACTGAGATGTGCTCTAAGTGGAAAATACATACCAGATTTAGAATACTTAGCACAAAAACAGAATGCAAAATATCTCAATATTTTTTAAACTGATTATATTTGAATTACTATTTTAGATATATGGGGCTAAATATTATTAAAACTAATTTTACTCATGGTTATTAGAACATTTTACATTATGTACATGGCTTGCATTATATTTCTATTGGACAGGGGTGGTGTAGAGAATGAGATGACAAACAAAAGCAACCAGTGAGGTAGGAAACCGGGGAAGAAGAGCATCTTAAAAGCCAAGAAAATAATTTGTTTCAAGGATGGAGTGATCAACCACGTCAAAATCTGCAGACAGGTCAAGTTTAAGCCCAAACATTAACCAATAGGTTTAGCAACACTGAGGTCTCTAATGACCATGATGATACAGTTTTGGTGGAACACAAGCTCAGGCCTGAATAGAGTGGATTCAACAGAAAAAAGAAGAGAGAACCAGAGACAGTGGGTATGGATATCTCTCAAGGATTCTGGCTGAAAAAATGAATTGAGATATGGGACAGAAGCTGCAGGACAACGTTATGCCAAGGAAGGGCATTTTTAAGATAGAGGATGATAAAGCACGTTTGTATGGAAATGATCTAGTAAAGGGGCAAATTCATTAGGCAAGGAACAGAGGGGAGAACTGCTAGAGCATTATCTTTGAATATAGAACAGGGTATGGGATCTAATGCACAAGCAGAAGGGCTCACCCTTAGATAGGAGGACAGAAACTTCATCTACATAACAGAAGGGCAGCAGAATACAGGGCACATGTGCAGGTAGGTGGGAAGACTGCTTCTACTTGCTCAGTGCAATACGAAAGTAGGTCATTTACTTCAAGTAAGGATGGTGAAAGTGCTGGCAGTCTGAGAAGAGTGACGGTGAATGAACTATTGCCAGGGGGCACAAAGTCCACTTGAAGTTAGTGATGATGCATTGAAATAGAACAAATCAGTCTGAATGTGTTTTTCTCCAGTCAAACTAAGAAGTGCAGGTTTAACGGTAGAGTAAGGAAAGGGCTGGATTTAACTAGAATTGTGGTACAACAAGGCGAGAGAGGAAGGGAGCTAGAAGTGTATGCAAGCAAGCAATTGTGATGAAAGAAGATGGTATTTAAATTAGGAAAAGAGGGTCAAGAGGGTAACGATAGTGAAAAGGTGATGATGAATGAACTGAAGTCCAAGCAGGGGTGAAGGAACTATAGGAGTCAGAACATGAGTAATGTAGAAAAAGACGTGGTGGTCTGAGAACAGGCTGCTCCAAACTGAGATTAAAGGATTGAAACAACCAAGTAGAAGGAAAGATCATTAAAAAGAGAAATCCTAAAAGCTTACAAAGAGAAAACATGGGTCACACATAAAAGATCAAGATGGTAACACTGGAATTACAAATCAGTGGAACAATGCCTTCAAAATTTGAAGGAAAACTGTTTTCCAACCTAGAAATCTATGACACCCAAACTATCAATCAAGTGTGAGGGTAGAGAAGATATTTTCAGACATGCAAGGTCTCAAAATAATTCCCTTCTGGGACCAGCCTGATGGCGTAGTGGTTAAAGTTCGTGTGCTCCGCTTCGGCAGCCTGGGGTTCACAGGTTTGGATCCCAGGTGCAGATCTACACACTGCTCATCAAGCCATGCTGTGGTGGCATTCCACATACAAGACAGAGGAAGATTGCCTACAGACGTTAGCTCAGGGCCAATCTTCCTCACAAAAAAAAAAAATTCCCTTCCTTTCTCCCCATGGAACCAGAGATGCTGCACCAAGCAATGTACTAAACTAAGAACAACAAAGGCATGAGATCCAGGTAACCAGAGATCTAACAAAAAAGAGAAGGAAATGGAATTCCCAGGAATGGTAAAGAGAAACCTGGAATGACAGCTGTGTAGTGGGACTAGAAGACAACTGATCCAGCCTGAAGCTGGAGAACAAAAGAGTTTAAAAAGGAGCATTTCAAAAACTACATAAACAACAGATAGATTACCTAATGTGTTTCATAAGAATGGGAGGGGAAGAATTAAGAAGTAGTACACAGAAAACTAAGCAACCCAGAAAGAGGCAGTTATTATCACCAAGAAAAATAAAAATCTGCATGAGAAAGGAAATGTAAGCATATACTACTTTGGCTCATCTGTCAATATTTATACAATCGCAATAGTGTCAGCACTGAATAATGATTTAACCAACAAATACTATTTGGGGTAGAGGAAGGGGTAATGTTTGAATGCTAAATATATGCTAAAAATGTGCTGACATACCACAGTTAAAAATTCTTAAATCCTTAAATCCAAAAATTGGAATACAAGCCTATTGTCCAGAAATATGGAAATAAATAGTAGGAAAAAGCTAAAAGAATTGAATATTATTATGGAATGGATAAGGAAAGAGCAGAGAACTACCATTTTTCATTACAAGTCTTATGGGCTATTTAACTTCGTATATTACGTAAAAGTATTATTACTTTTACTAAAAAATTGTCCAATAGAAAACTGATTTCCTATTTTTAAGATCACTGGTGGTCTAAAGGGAAAGACTGGGCCAGAAAGAAGAGTTGAGAAACTCTCACAGGAGCCTAAACCTACAGCTGACACAGGTATGAACTAAAGCAGAAACAACCAAAGAAGAAAAATCAGTGCCCACATTCAAGACATTTGCAAGGCAAAACTAAAATCATCTGGATGTGGGGGGTTTTTAAAAAAAAAGCTGTAATCAAAGATAACACTGAAGACACCATTTCGCAAGATATAGAAGGCAAGAGGAAAGGTGGTTTTGTGGGGGAATTTTGCACATATGAGCAGGTATTATGAAAGAAACACCTTCAGGCAGCTGAATGTGTCTCCAGTTCAGGAGTAAATACAAAGCAGACATATCTGAGAACAAAGCAGACCAGCACATCAGAACTTCCAAAGTATTCATTTCAAAAAAAGAAATCATTATAGTTCATTCTTACTTATTCATTACCAGGTCTCTTAAGGAGTTTCACTAGGCAATCAATTTTTCCCTAATTATTAAACTGAGACAAACTTATCTGGAGTATTAGAAAAGTTTAGGGAAACAGGAAAAAAATAACCTTCCCAGGCCAGGAGTCAACTGTTGTTTACATTTCTTTCCAGTTTTCTTTATTTTTACATGGTTTATACTATGTGCTGCTTTTTTAACCCTTTAAAGTATGTATTTTTCCCATGGTATTAAACACCGTCATCATCACACACTCATTAGTTTTTTAAAACGTGTAATAAATTACCCATAATTTTTTCAGCCATAACTCTGATGGTGGTATTATGGTTGATGCCAACTTTCACTATTAAAAACCCTGAGTAACGTATTTGAGCATAAAGAATCCACATTTCTATTCATTTCTTGAAGGCTGAGATCTAGAGGTCAAATAGCTAGTTTAAATGGTATCAGACTCCTGATGGACATCCTGCTAAACTGTTTTCCAAGGAGTTGTGCTAATGCACACTCTCACTAGTGAAAACCACAGGGCCAAATTACTGCATCCTTACTAATACCTCATCTAAAAACTTTTGTAGATGAAAAGTAAACTATTGTTTTTATCTATTTTTATATATTATTATCAATTTTACGTTTTGGATTATATTGAGGTAAAATTTTTAAAATGTTATGATACATCTGATAACCTTCCTGACTAGCTGTTTTATTTATTTATTGCCCAGTTATTCATTCAGCTTTGTTGTTATACTTTATTTGAATGAGATCTTTTCTTTCTTATTGAGGTATAATTGATAAACATTATATTAGTTTCTGGTGTATAATATAATGATTCGATATTGGTATATATTGCAAAATGATCACCACAGTAAGTCTAGTTAACACCTGTCACCATACATAGTTACAGAATTTTTTTCTTATGACGAGAACTTCTAAAATTTACTCTCTTAGCAACTTCCAAATATGCAATATAGTATTATTAACTAGTCATTATGCTGTATATTACATCCCCATGACTTATTTATTTTATAACTGAAAGTCTGTTTTTAAACTATTTTTAACTCCCTTCATCCATTCTGCCCACCCCCAGCCCCCAACTCTGACAACCACAAATCTGTTCTATCTATGAGCTTGGTTTTTGTTTTGTTTTAGATTCCACACATAAGTGAAATCATACAGTATTTGCTTTCTGTCTGACTTATTTCACTTAATACAATGCCCTTAAGGTCCAACCATGTTGTTGCAAATGGCAAGATTTCATTCTTTTTATGGCTCCATTCTCTCTCTCTCTCTGCACACACATATTTTCTTTATCCTGAATGAGAGCTTAATACACAAAAATTGATTATCTTTGTCATCTATATTTTCCCCAAATTTTTTCTATCAACTTTTTCCTATTAGTCCTTTCCTTTAGGATTTCTCCTATTTGTTAATAAGTCCTTCATCCAGAGAATATGTAGAATTTCAATTATAATTACTTCTATTATAAAAAATTATTTTAGTTTATTTAAAAACAACCTAGTACAGGCACATAACAAAAATTTCAACAGTACAAAGAGGTATATACCCCAACCCTCAATACCTGAGTTATCTTCTTGTGTATCAAGATTTAACTACCTATTTCCCTTTTTAAAAAAAGAAAACAATGGTAGCAAGCTATACATACTTTTCTACCCCTGACTTATTTTACTTTATTTTGAAGAACTAATCTTATCCATACACATAACCTACCTCCTTCTTTGTAAAGGGTGCACAACACTCGACTGTATGAACGTAGCATCATTTAACAAGTCTCTATTGATGGACATTAAGGTAGTTTCCAGACTTTAGTTACTAGAAACAATACTACAATTAAAGTCCTTGTGTACAGACACAAATAAATTTGTAGGATAAATTCCTAAAAGTGAAACTGCTGAGGTAAGGACATGAGCATTTTAAATTATGACAGATACTACCAAATTGCTCTTTTAAAAAGCTGTATGAATTTACAATCCCATAAAAATGTATGAGTCTTGCTTACAGTGGACCCCTGAATCCTGACTAATAAATGTGGAGGGAGTGCTATAGTCAGTCAGAAAACCATCGTTTTGCAGTCACCATAGTAAAGATTAGTGCAAGCAAGCAATATCAATGGATGCTAAATCTAGAGGTAAAGATTTTAATGAGCAGAATATATGTATGATTTCTAAAGAGTTTTCCTACAGATTGCTTATTATATGCAAAGGAAAAACAGTAGCCATATAGTAATCAGAAAACACCTTGACAGACTGATCAAAATAGCATCACCATTGAGGGACAAGATACAGGGACACTGTATGCCTCAGTTGTGAAACCACAGGATAACACAACGTCACTGTTATATTTCAGCCAGGAATGCATAATCTAAATCTAATCATGAGGAAAGAGAAAACAAACCCAAAGTGAGAAATATTCCATTAAAAAAGGCAAAGCAGGAGAGGACTGTGTTCTCCAAAAACAGCAATATCATTGAGACAAAAAAAGGCTGAGGAATCGTTGTAGATTAAAGGATACTAAGACATACGCAACTAAATGCAAAACATGTTCCTAGACTGGATCGTATACTGTAGAGGAAAAAATGCTAAGAAGGCCATCTGACAGAAAGGGAACATGGATAGTGGACTGGTATTAGAGATTTACTGAAGTTGATAACTGTGCTATAGTTGTGTACGAGTGCCCCTTTTCTTGGGAGACGCACACTGAGGTGACTGTGGGGAGAAGGTCAAAAAATATACAACAATGGTTCAGGAAAAAAAATACATACATACATATATATGCACATACATTCATGAGAAAGTGAAAAAGCAAATGGCACCCAACAGCTGAATCTGGGTGAGGGATATATGGTGTTCTTTGTGCTGTTACTATAACTGCTGTTAATCTGAAATTATTTCCAAATAAAAAGATTAAAAAGAGGGAAACAATGTTCACATCATACACACATACACGGCATGTGAGCGCCTGCTTCCTACCCTCACCAACATGGTGTATTACAAAAAATTTCTGATCTTTGCCAATAATGGGTAGAAAATAGTATCTCAGTTTTAACTGCATTTCTCCTAAGTGAGGTTAAGCATTTTTTCTTATGTTTAAAGGCCATTTTATTTTCTGTAAACTATCTTCTGATTTTTAATAACATTTTTACACTTAAAATAGTTCACCTAGCTGCAATTTACTTTGACGTTGTTATAGACTGAATGTTTGTGTCCCCCCAAAATTCCTCTGTTAAGTCTTAACGCCCAATGTGATATCTGGAGGCAGAGCTTTTGGGAGAGGGTTAAGTCATGAGGGCAGAGCCCGTATAAATGAGCTTAGTGCCCTTATAAAAGAGACCCCAGAGAGCTCCCTCACCCCTTCTGCCATGTGAGGACATGACGGCTGTCTATGAACCAGAAAGCAGCCCTCACCAGATACCGAAGCTGCCAATGCCTTGATCTTGGATATCTTAGGCCCCAGAAGTGTGAAAAATAAATTTCTGTTGTTTATAAAGTACTCAATCTATGGTATTCTGTTACAGCAGCCCAAAGAACAAGGCAGATATAAAATGATGATAAAGTAATTTTCAAGGATGCTAACCAACTGGTCCAGTGCTATCTGTTAAACTAATTCTTTCTTTGCCTAATTTCTGATGTCCTTTTGAGTACACTTTGAAAATTTATTTTTCAGCAATTTGTATTTATCTTCTCATTAACTCAAACTAATCTTTTTAAAAATTACACCCAAATAGACTAGATTTTCCATGACACTCATATCAATTCAAATACATAGCTAAATAAACAACGTGTATAATTATTAGACAGTATTTCATAAACTCACATACATACAATTGTAGACAACTATATTAGGTATATATTTAATTATTCTCAGATATATAATATAAATTTAGAAAAACTTTACAAACTATACACTGAACCATTGTTGGAGCCTAAGACATTTATTTTGGATCAGCGAGAGTGTTAAAAAAAGCTTAAGTTTCAACAAAAGGAAGAATTAAACAAAAATAATTACTTATCAGTAACTTCAAATGCTGTCACATTTCCCCTTAAAATTATCAGCATTTGAAATTTTATTTTTTATGAAGAGAAAAAAATCCTTCTATTTCTAAAACTTGTAACACTTCCTCAGGTGAGGTACTTAGTACTAACTGCAGGAAAATGTTTATACCCTAAAATATTCTTCATATCTTTGTTTTCCTTAGCTCTCTCTTATCAAAAGCCTGAGAGTAAAGCATTTCTGTGTTATAATTCATAAGATACTTGAGGGCAAAGACTATCTCTTCTATTTTATGAATCCCCACAATATCCAGAACAAATTACCCTGCACCTAACGGATACTCAAGGGATGGTACTGACAGAAAGAACACATACTAAGATGAAAGCCCTTTCTTGGAGAGAACTGGATTACTTTTGCCAATAAATTTGTAAACAGTAGTAACATCACTTTTAAAAACTGTTTTAACTATACATCTTGACAAAAATATGTATCATAACCATTTAGTTACATCACAGTCAATAAGGTAGTCAGTGAGCTTCAGGAATTCTTCTATTACAAAAGCTTACCTCTTCAAAAACAGCAGCTTTATTTACTTTTTCCCTTGCAATGTCACAGATTTTCAAGATTCCCAGAGCAAAAGCTTTCATGGCAGGATCTTCTATGAAGTCTGGATTATGAATGTAAAGGCACGTAAATACCGTCTGTGCCAAGGAATGGCCTTCTAACCACGTTATCTACAAAGAAATAAAAGAATGATTATGTTTAAGGTGATACAGAGTCTGCAAAGTCTAAATCGATCCAACAGTCAAAGGCCACAGTGTCACAGACCCAAACAAAAATAAGATTAATGACAAGATTTAAAAGATGATTAAAGGGAAGGTCAGAAATGACAAGAGTTAGAATTCACTTTCATTGACTAAAGTCTTTCAAGAATCATATACCATAAATATGATTAGCTGAAAGATACAGATATGGGAAGCATTCTCATATATAATTCAGTTTGCAATATATTTGGAGACTAATGAAATTAGAGTGTCTCCTTACACTGCATCCAAAGCAATCAATTCAACATTTAGTCAATAAAAACCCATAAACTAGGGAATTCACAATTTTAGAAATAACTGGGTCCTAGCCACTCATTCAACTCTTCTTTTTCATCCTCACTACTACCAACTCAAGTCAAAAGCATCATATCTCACCTAGATTACTATAAGAAACTATACAATGGTTTTCCTGCCTCCCCCATCTGTAATTTAATACTCCCAACCAGGAGGTTCTTTCTAAAACACAAAAATAATCATTCGACACTATTTTACTGAGTGGCTACCATGGGCCAGGTACCACGTGCTAGATGTTGTAAATACCAACGTCAGTCAAAATTGAGTAACTATTATATCAAGTGCTATGCTAGGTATTTTCACATATCTTATCTCATTTTTTTCCTAAGACTTTGAGGAATGTGGTATTTTTCTCCTTTTACATATAAAGAAACAGAATCAGAAAGTATAAATAATTTTGCCCAAGTTTATATAGTTATATTTTACACTAAGTCCAAGAATTCTGCAACAGATCAAGAGACATGCTACTGCATTATAAAATCAGAGATGCACATAAAAACTACTATAATTAAGCTGTGTATTTTGTATGACCAGTGTGCAAAAGGGAGGCTTTCCAGACATCTGCCTATACCAAAGGCCAAAGTCTTAGATACAGTCCCAAGAGTCTCAAGGAATGGTTCCTCAACTTTGGCAAAACTCCTCCCTCTTGCCTCCATTTATCCTATTCCACTAGGATGGTAGACTGCTAGAGGGTAATAAAGATATCTTCAAGGGAAAGGGACTGCTTTGGAGGAAGGAGGATCAGGATTAGGATTCTGGCTATGCCCCTTCCTAGCAATGTAACCCTAGTCAAATAAGATGAAATGAAACCGGATATCTAATAGAACTAATGCAAGAACTAAGTGAAAAATATATATTTAAAACACCTAACAGAAGTACTTCACACACTGACAATCAATATTCACTAGATGAACAAATGAATAAATTTTACATATTTCTAAAGACGATGATTTAACATCAAGTATAAAAAGAAAGGGATGCACAGAAAGTAGTCTCCTCTCCCCCCAAAAGAAAAAAGGCAGTACAAATGAGAATTTTTTCCACAATTAAACAACGCTATCTAGCGAAGACAACCTATCCAGCATATATAAATCACTAAAAAATTTTCCTCATAGTAGAAGATGGCCAGTTTCCTACAATTTATCCTAGATTAGGAAAAGAACCTCTCCGTAGCCAATTCAAAATTCTCTTTGCTTCAACTACATGCTTATCTAAGGCACCTTCCAAATTACAGATTTGTTTCCCTGAGAACCTTGAGAACAAAAAGAGTACTGTGGGTAATGGCTACATTATTATCTTCACTGAAAAGAAAATACCCTTTCACCCAGAAAATGAGAACCTAAAATCACCCAGAAGAGAAGAGAAAATGCTGTTCCCTAAAGCATAACTTGGCCTGCTAATCTTATGTACACAGCTTACTAGTAGGCCAAGCATTACATACTCAACACGGGTAGGTATACTTCTAAATTTAAAGATTCAGGTAAGTTATAGTTTTTTAATTAATCAATAGTGTTATTTTAACTCTTACCAAACAGCAAAAACATGTATCCATTATCCCTATCAATTCAGGCAAGGTGAGGTCTTTAATTTTAATGGTGCCATCCTAAAAAGGAGGGGAAATATGACAAATAAGAAGTTTTTAAAAATTTATGGTTATTATGTACAATAGCATTTTGGCTTTCAAAAATTAAATATTCAAGAATAGCAATTCTAAGAAAACTCTGTACCTCATCATCTGATAAAACTAAGATGTCAAATTATCTCTGTTTTCTTAAAAATAATATAACTTAAACAGGTCTTCAATAAGAAAAATCAAAGCCTCTCTAATTAGAAACAGAATAAAGGCCTTTATAAAGAAATGAAAAGTTATACCAACAAGTATTTCAAAAGCATAGTTCAAATTACTTCTAAGCATTAAGAAATATGAATCATTTTAATGAAGCAAAACTACTTACCAAGAAAAATTAAACATTTTTAAAAACACTTATTTTAAGTTGGTTAACTATACTACTTGTAAATCTTGTCTATAATATCCATTAATCTAGCAAATCTTTCTTCATAAAATATGCCAAATTAAACTCTGTGACACTATGAAGGAATTTCTAAATCAATTCTCATTGAGTAAATTTCAAATTCATTGCCATAAGCATTTTACTTAATATATTAATACATAAAAATTTAATCCCTAAACCAATTATCCTAGTATTTGAATAAATACTCAAAAGCTTTCAAAAATTAATTTAAAAAATATACACACACAAATTTAGAACAAGCTTTTAATAAAGACCTTAAACAATTTCCAAATTTCAATAGAAAGAGATAATTAAAAGTTACAACTAATTTTTGTTTATATACTTGAGAAGCTTTTAAGAAAATTACACTTTAATATACTAAGTTTGATCTTCTTTTTTGTTTTTTTTTGAGGAAGATTAGCCCTGAGCTAACATCTGCCGCCAATCCTCCTCTTTTTGCCGAGGAAGACTGGCTCTGAGCTAATATCTGTGCCCATCTTCCTTTATTTTATACATGGGATGACTGCCACAGCATGACTTGATAATTAGTGTGTAGGTCCGTGCCTGGGATGCGAACTGGTGAACCCCAGGCCACTGAGTGTACAAACTTAACCGCTACACCATCAGGCCAGCCCCCTAAGTTTGATTTTCATTATGAATCAGAATGTTTTAACACACGAAATAACAAACAATAAAAGAAAACACAAAAAGAATAATGGTGACTACCTTGATAGCTTGTTCAAAATTGAGAACTTTTCGATTAACTTGGTTTCCAATCATGCCAGCATCCATCTTTGGATCCATCATTTCAATGGCAGACATGGCTTCAAAAAGACCAAATCTGCAAATAAAAAAATTTGACCCCACAAATTGTTTTTGAACCAGTAAGCATACCCAGATTCCCACAATGGTATAAAAATTATTATAGTACTTTAAATAACTACAGTATTCTATGTATTTAGTCTTCCCAACTTGCTAGCACTTCTATTTCAATTAAATAATCTTTTAACATAAAAATTCTCCCATGTACTTGTCACTCAAATTATTTTACATGGACTGTGGGGGAGAAAAGAATTAAAAGAAAAGATGTTTTTTGTGCTTCCTTCAAAAAGATTACACATTAGAAATTTTGGGGAAAAAGGTCAACTAATCCTTAATGGATTTCACTTTGCCTTGTTTAATTTTTTCTAACTAACATTTAGAAAGTCATGTTTGGAATAATCATTATCAAATGTAACTTTTAGATTTTTTTCATTTTCTTTTTATCTTGAAAGTTCAATAAACTGGCACATTACAGTCTACAGTGCCCAAAGTTCTGGCAATCACAAAACGAAAAATAATGCAGAAATCCTGACATTCACGTCTGGTATTTGTGGTTTACTAGCCATAAAAGCAGATAGTTATGATGCACTGTAGACTGATTAGTAAGTGTATCGTTAACTGAGATATGCCTCAAGAAATGGGAAAGGAAGAAGAAAAGCCAAAAAGAAAGTCTGATGAGCCATCAAGCCACTGATTTTATATTTTGCTTAGTCTAAGTCATTAGATTACCAGGAAGATAAAGGCATAGATCTTGTTATACTAAATCATTTCTCTCAGAAAAGTAGGAGCAAGACATCAAAAGCAGCTTTAAGGAGACACACTCTTCCCTGTAATCCCTCAAATCTCTTAACGGTTGAATTCAAGATGCTCTGACAATACCATCATATGATGACATTATTGAAGGCAACTCTCATACATAAATTTGACACAACGCCAACCAAAACCCAAACGGGATTTTTCAGAGTTTGCCAAGCCAAAAGAGAAAATACGCAAAAACGGAAGAGAAGTTTTTCAATAAAAATAGAGATTCAGCAAATATCAAAGATACTATGAAGCTGTAATAATTAAAAGCATTCTAGAATATACAGACCAATAGAAAACACTCCAAACCCATATTCCTGTAGGAATTACATACAATAAAGGTGAAATTTCAAATTACAGGCATGAGCCACATAATGACGTTTCAATCAATGACAGACCTCATATACAACGGTGGTCCCATAAGATTAGTACCATATAGCCTAGATGTGTAGTAGGCCACACCATGGAGGTTCGTCTAAGTACACGCTATGATGTTTGAACAACAACATCGTCTAACAATGTATTTCTTAGAACATACCCCCATCGTTAAGCGACGCATTACTGTAGTGGAGAAACAGTGGATTAATCAATAAATACTGTTGAGACAAGTGGCTAACCATCTGGATAAAGTAAAATTTTTGACTCATACAATTTTAAAAAATAAACCCCAGGCAGATTTAAGTTCTTAACCTAAAACAAGCAAACAAAAACCTCTGCAATAATTTACAAAGCTATAAAGGAAAAAGCTGATAAATGCAACTGTGTAAATATTTTAAATTTAATACAACGATAAACCACAGTCAGGTAAAACACTCATAATTATCTAGGGGAAATATTTTTAACGTGGGTAATTTTTTTCAAAAAGTTAATATCCAGAATATATAACTAACTCATACAAATAAGAAAAGGTAAATAATTCAAAGAAAAACAGGCAAAGGACATAGACAATTCACAGCACAGTAAATAGAAACTACTAATAAAAAAGTGAAAAGTGACTCAAATTCAAACGGAATCAGGTGATACAACACAAAATGATGCAAGGGGTTTTTTCGGCCATAAAAAAATTTTTTTAAAAAATATTTAGTGTATTCTTACACACTGCTAGTGGGAATATAAACTGATACAGACTTTTTTTTGAGGGAAATTTGGCTGAACCATTAAAATCCAGTCATTTGATTTCTAAGCTTCTATCTTAAAAATTATTTGCATGTGTATATGTACAAACAGGCTTATATAAATTAAACGTCTTCAATTTTCCCATGGTACCAAAAAATGTTGCAATCTAAATGTCTATCAACAGGGATACCATAGAATAAATTATGGTACAGCCATTTTCTAAAATAAAAGCAACCATTAAAACGGCCAACGTAGAGCTACACATAGTAACATGGAAAGATCTCCAAGATATAGTGAATGGGAAAGGGATTTGCAGAGTAACACATACTGTATATTCCCATTTACAATTAACTCTTTTTACAGATTTTATTGATGTATGTAAATGTATTTTTTTATAGGTCCAAAAGGACATGGCAACAATCTGATGATAACTTCTAACAGTTATCATCTCTGGGCATAGAGTAGGGATTGTGTAGAGAGGATGGTGTCATGGGAAGTTTTTGCTTCAACTCTGATGTTTGAATTTGTTAGAAACAAAGTATCCATGTATTACTTAAACAACTAAAAAGAAGTTTTTAACGACACAATTAAAACCTTGAACTAATGAGGTATTTACCTAATTAGTAAAACTGCTACAGAAACGATAGTAGTATTAAGTGAGCTATTTCATTCATTCAACACTTTGTGCCTACTACATGCTAGGCACTACTCTAGGCACTTGAGGTATATGAGTGAGCAAAACAAATTTGCCTGCCTAAGGAGCTTACATTCTAGTGGAAGAAAACAGACAAACAACAAAGATAAGTAAATTATATAGTATGTTAGACGATTGTACATGCTAGGGAGAAAAGCAAAGACAGCTAACGGAGATATGGATTGGAAAGATACTATTTTAATAGATGGTCAGGGTAGGCTGCTGGCAATTATGTTCCCCAGCAGAGCCTAAAACCTTGGGGAAATGAAGAGGCTGAGGTCTCTCTAGTTGTTCCTCTCTCATCTCTTGTTCCATAGCCAGGAGCCACGTTCTTTCCTGCATTAGCTGCTTGTGGTTTGGTTTCATTATATCCGTCCTATAACTGCCTGCGTCATCAAGATGACCTAGAGTGGTTCTCAAAGTATGGTCCCTGGATCAGCAGCACCAACCTCACCTGGGAACCTACTAGAAACACAACTTCAGCAGCCCCACACCACACATATGAAATACGGAATTCTGGGGGTGGGGCCCAGGAATGCGTGTTTTAAAAAGTCCTTCAGATGATTCTGATATATACTAGAGTTTGAAAAGAACTAAATTTCAGGGTCTATCCCTCCTCCCCAAATGTCCAATCTTGTCCACTTACTAATTGAAAATTCCGTATTTCTAACCCTGAAAATTGAGCCTGGCCATAGAAGTATGGGAATTGACGCTAAGGAAATATAAATATAATCAAGCATTTCCCTTTATTTTAATCTTTCTAGAGATTCTCAATCTACTTTCACCCAGCCATTTAGTCAACTATCTCTGGTCATCAACCAGCCTATCACATATGACACACAACTGTCATCTTTTCTTCAAGAGATTCCACATCCTGTACATCTACTCTCAAGGAAAGGACCGTAACTCACAGTTTCACCAGATACAACCATTTCTTATTACAAGCAGGGTCAGCTGCCCTAATACAGCTCACTAAGGTTAAAAATATATTTATAGTTTTATTTTTATAGCTTTGAAATATAAAATTACTCAGACTTCAAGGAATACTACTGCACATGAGAAGCAACAGAAGCGAATATTACATTATCTCAAAGGACACAAATACTTACAACTTATCATGAAGCAGTTCTCCCAACTTTAATTCTAAAAGAAACAAAGAGAAAAATCCTTTCAATAATACCATATTTCTATTTAACTTTTAAGAAAAATGAAACAAAACATTAGTACCTGAAAAATGTGCTTGCATGACTTTAGAATTCATTTTCTAAGAAATGGTTTTATTATTTCTACTCAATTACTAATATAATGCCTTCTACTCAGTAAACATTTAAATACTAACTATAAATTAAACTTCTGAGAATTAAAAAGTGACCCATTATGGGCCACAATATTCCAATCAGAATTACCAACCAGATTTTTAAAAAATCACTAGTAAGTTTCCCCCTAAGTAAACTTTTTCATAGAACTGATTGCTCTTTCTCAAGTTGTTTTTAAACCACTTGGTATCATAATCTAAACTTTTTTGTCCCAGGAACAGTGTCAAAACCACTTTTTAAAATTACATTTTATTTAAATAATGTAGAAAACACTTGAGTAAACAACTAATCAAAAAAGTGTTCACCCCCTATAAAGCAGTCCTCCACTTTGGCTGCATATTACTATCAACTGAGGAGCTTCTGAAAATCCCAACATCCAAGCAGTACCCCAAACCACCTAAACCCTAGGGGTGTGAGCTATGCTGTGGTTGTAAAGCACTCCAAGTGACTCAATGTGCAGGTAAGGCGGGAACCACTCCTGTAACATCTGAGTAGCTTAAATATTGATGGTCAAATCCAGTGGAAGGTGTAAGAAGTTTTCAGAATTTTACCCATCTTACTAGTTAATAATATGCTAAATAACATTTTTAACAGTTCCATGTACCAAAACAGAAAAATCAATGAGAAGCATGTATCAAAATACCACAGAAAAGCATAATAGAACATACAGCAATTCTCAAAGACGGTCTAGGAACCCAGGAGTCTGTGACGTTAAAATTACTTTCATAATAATATTAAAATGTTCTTTGCCTTTTTCACTGTGTTGACATTTGCACTGATGATGCAAAAGCAATGGTGTAAAGATGGAAAAAAATCAATCGTGGGCAAAACTGCTGTAGCTTCAGCACCAATGAAGACAGTGGAGGCAAGCTAAATAGCGTATTTTTCACTTCCGTGCACTTGCAGTTAAAAAAGACAAAAATATTTTTTAAATTTCATGTAAGAAGTCTTTGATGAAGGGGTAAAAATTATTAATCTCAGGGCCAGGACCTGGATATAGCAAGTGAGCCATCTATGGTACAAAATTTCATGAGGTACTCATGTTCAGTACCTCACTCACTTCACCCTAGTGCCAGCCCTGATTAATGTTATTAAATCTCAACCTTTGAGTATGTATCTTTTTAATATTCTATTTGACAAAATGGGAAGTATACATAAATACTTCCATTGCACAGCAAAGTAGGAGGCTGTCTCAAGGAAAAGCACTTGCACAGTTACCACAGAACATTATTTTTACTTGAAAGAACAATTGACGAACTAAAGTTATTCAGATCTGAGAATATGGCATTTTCTCAAAAAGGAACTGAGTTTGTCATTTTAAGAAAAACAACTGACTATGTTTGCTGCCAATGATAAAATTTGAACATTTAAGCAAAAATTAGAATTTTGGAAAACATTTATCTTCTACTGTGAGTGTAACAGTTTCCTAACACTTAAAAAAGACTTTTCTGATGATATTGGTGGTGATGTTAAAAATGTGCTTTTTAATATTGCATAATGAAGTGTTATCAACATTTTGAAGATCTGCTTAACTCAGTAAACCAATATCTTGCAAATGGTAATGCATGTTACAATATTAGGCAAGAATAAAAGATCCACTCAGAGTTCAAGACAGAACAATGGATTTTAATGTAACAGAACATAATATGGCTTCAGGTTCCACATTACAACTAATCTTTAAGAAACTACCAACTGTCAAGTTTCAGTATAGTATCAAAGCAGAATATCCACAGGACATTCAATGAATAAGGATAATATTTTACATTTATCATTAGCAGTCAGAGCACGGACATCATTACACATCATGTAGTCTCTGGAAAACTCCATTGTACACTAATAAGAGAATGAGAATCAAAAAGGCAAGTTAACATCTTAATATCACCACGAAAAAGTTTTGACCTCACATAACCTGTGCAATCATCTTAGGGATCCCAAGGATCACAACACCAAACCACTGAACTAAGTTAACATAATGATAAAGTTACTTCTGCTTTTAAGTTAACGCTTAAGTAGATGCAATAGTATATAGCAAAGTGAAAAAACAGATAAGAGGAAAAGTTGATGATTCAATATTTCTGTGACGATCTTGACAATACACCATCTTTTAATTTTATCCTCATTCTCATATAAAGCATGAACAGATCTGCTGTGAGAAAGAATTTAACTTAATTTTATGAGTTACAGAATTTCATGATATCTTACTCAGGACATCCTTCCTTTTGCCTTGGAAATAAACAATGAATCATAACTTGTGGCTGGGGTTTAGGTAAGCACTTGAAGGATATGATCGTTCTCCTGAAGCAATGTAATCCAACTGCACAGAGGAAAACACAGAACTATGCAGCAATGCAAAGAGATTTTACCATCTTATAAATGAGATCATTTGTAAACTGGTGTTACAGATCTTTGAACAGATTTCTACAAATATTGCAAATGATGGTTACATTCCCCAGCTTTTACAGCCCTACTGAATCTACAATATAGCCAAAATCTAGTATCATTGTAATAGTCATACTTAAACTGATTCATTAAAATTTACTCCTGGGTAAAAGTGGCCAATCGAACACTGCAACTACTTTTAATTCCTTCCTGAAATCTCCCTGAAACAACTAGAGAAATTTTTTTTTAAAGAAAGGTATAAACCCCAAAGAAAAGGAAAAATTAGCACAGAGATAATACAACAAAGCTGGGAAAACTTGGAAACAGAAAGACAAGTAGTTTGCTAGCAAACCCAAGAAAACTGAATCCTAAAGCCAGCAGTGGAGAAAGGCAAAAATCAACCTGATTTATCACTTACCACTGAAAGTGAGGATAAAGCAGAGCTAAAACGGAGGACTGAGCGGTCAGTCAGCCCAGAGCCCTGCTCTAATTTACAGACCAGGGTAACTGCCCCTCCTTCACCCTGGAAAATACTGAAGACTTTCTTTGAAGAGGGCAAAACAAAGTTTCCAGGGACATAAGCTTATTTGAAGGCTGGAGTACTGGAAAGAGGGGGTATTAAGTGAGTATGTGAGACCCTCTGACCTCTTCCCCCACTTAACTGTTAAATCACAGGCAGTCAAGTCAGATCTTCAACCTCAAGGAAGGAGGTTAGACCAATTTTCTCTACAGAAAGAGCTAAGAGCTAAATAACTGACATCTGAGGTTCCCCAATACAAAAGCCAAGTAAAATCACACGACCGTGAGTCCCACTCAAAAGTTCAGAGCTTCCAATTGGCTTATTGGTCTCCCACCCTTAGACAACAAAGGATTCTTAGCTATCTGAAGTAATTCCCCAATATGAAAGACAGAAAGCAAAGGAAACAAACTACAAAAGCAAGTTGGAGCAAAGACATTATGTAGGGAAACAAAAATTCAAAAGAACTATTATTATCCTTATAAAATAGGTTAAGTTTGCGCTCCGCTTCGGCGGCCCAGGGTTTCTCCAGTTCAGATCCTGGGTGTGGAATGGCACAGCTCGTCAGGCCACGCTGAAGCGGCATCCCACATGCCACAACTAGAAGGACCCACAACTAAAAGTATACAACTATGTACCAGGGGGCTTTGGGGAGAAAAAGGAAAAATAAAATCTTCAAAAAAAAAAAAAAAAACAGGACACTTTATGGAAGAAAAAAAAATGAACAATCAGAGAAAAAAATTGAAAAATTAAAAACATTACAGCAGAAAAGAAAAATTCAGGAGAAAGTGAGGAAGATAAAGTCGAGACTCTGAGTCTATTTGGGCTGCCATAACAAAATACCCTAAGCTGGGTGGCCTATAAACAACAAACTTATTTCTCAGTTTTGGAGACTAGAAAGTCCAAGATCAAGGCACCAGCAAATTAGGTGTCTGGTGAGGCCCCACTTCCTAGATGCTCATCTTTTTGCTGTGACTTCACATGGTGGAAGGCACTAGGGAGCTCGGCGGGGTCTCTTTTATAGGAGCACTAAACCCATTCATGTGGGCTCCACTCTCACAGCCTAAGCACCTCCCAAAGGCACCAGCTCTTAATACCATCACATTGGGCATCAGGTTTCAATAAATGATTTTAGGGGACACCAACATTCAGTCCAGAGCACTGAGAAAAAGACAAAGAAATAGAGAACAGGCAAGAAAAGATAAGAGAAAAACTAGAGGATCAGCCTAAGAGGTTCAAGATTCAAAAAGGAGATACTCCATAGCAGAGTACAGAAAAAACAAAGAAGAAATAGAGTAATTCAAGAAAGTTTCCCAGAAGTGAAGAAGACGACAAAGTGAAGGGCTTCGGAGTTGTCAACAAGGCAAACCATGGTGAAAGTTCTGGATACAGGACAAACAGAAGATCCTAAAAAGTTACATGTGAAAGCTCAGGAATCAGAATGTCACCAGACCTCTCAATAGCAGTATCAGAGCAACAAATCAACAGGCAATGCCCTCAAAATTCTCAAAGGTATCCAGACATACTATCAATTAAGTAGGGGGATAGAATAAAAACATTTTCAGACATCCAGAGCCTCAAAAAATTACATCTCCCATGCACTTTACTCAGGAATAGAATAAAGATGCCCCATCAAAACAAGGGGAAAAAGTAAGAACCCCCAGGCTGATAATGAAGGAAAATCTCAGGATCATATGAGGTACAAAAGGCAAGAAGTCCAGACTGGAGCAAAGTAAGACACTCGAGAAGAAATTTCTTCAGAGATGAAAACAGAATGTCTGATGTGTCTGAATGTCTTAAGGAGATTTAGACAACTGGTGAAGAGTCTAGGGTAGAATTAAAGTACACTCATGTACTGCACAACGACATTTCAGTCAACAACAGACCCAAATACGACAGTGGTCCCATAAGATTAGTACCATAGAACCTAGGTGTGCAGTAAGCTATACCATCTAGGTTTGTGCAAAGACATGCTATAATGTTTGCACAGCAACAAAATTGCCTATCGACACGCTTCTCAGAATGTATACCCATTGTTAAGAGAGACAGGACTGTATACAGATTTCGGGTAAAAATTTTTTGCATAAAGCAGAAGAACTGTGGAGGAAGGGAAAAGTAAAAACAGTGTTACTCTTTGGCTAAGCTATGAATAATATCTGCATATCCATAGTGCAGATACAACTACATGGGAAAGACATCCATAGTTACATAATGCCAAAATTGGGAGTGGGGAGAATCAAGAAGTAACGATAAAAGCATGCTATCTAGAATCATGAATACCAAAATAACCAGCTAAAAGGGGGAAAGTGGTGACTTCTGAGGACACCTTCTCTAATGACCAAAGCTCCTAACACAAAGCAGGATACACAATGCAAGATTAAGGGGAAAATCTGATAAGATGCATTCAACAATGCAAGAGCCCTCAAAGTGCATCAAAGGTCCCATTCCCTTCCCACTGCTTGCTCTGTGTTAATACTAGTTGCCACCCAGCTTAGGGTATTTTGTTATGGCAGCCCAAATAGACTCAGACTCTCGACTTTATCTTCCTCACTTTCTCCTGAATTTTTCTTTTCTGCTGTTTTCTTTGTTAAGAAATCCAATATCCCTATGTTCCTTTCCTGAAGAATCCAGGGTCAGAGAAGTTAAATGATAGCTGAACATTCTCGAAAGTAATCTAAATGGAGTGAACTAAGCAGCATTACTCACATTTTGGGCAGAATAACTATTTTCGTGTGGGGGTACTACCCTGTACACAGAACAGTTAACAGCATCCTTGATGGGTACCCATCAGAAGGCAGTAGCACTCTGACCTCCCATTTGCACAGCAACAACCAAACATGTCTCAAGACATTGGCAAATGTTCCTCGAGGGGCAAAATCACTCCTGATGGAGAACCAGATTAAAATGATCCACAGTTACCAGTACAGCCTACTCCATCCATGCCCCACCATTGAAAATATTGACACTATGGAAGAAGGAAAATATAACTTTTGTTTCCAAAACCAAAATCAATTAAAAAGATGTTTTACAGGTTGCCCAGATCTTTCACCAGGACAATTTCTGTCAATCTTTTTCCTCTTAGAATAAAGTGCTAATAAACAGCAAATTCCTAGAACAACGATTCTCGAACTGGGGTTTGTGGATTCGGGGGAGGAGAGGTAAGATCATGAACATTTTATCAAGAATCTATACATCTTCTATAGCCAATTGCTAAATGCGGTGTAATCAGTTCAAAGATAATCTTTTAAAAAGATTACAGAAACATATTCCAGACCAACTGGATGACAGATAACATTATAATCAAGTATTGCCACAATTTCAGTGCTCAAGCTTATGTTCATAATTACACTTGTTCCTAACAATCACCCAAAATGACAACATTTAATATAATGTAGTGGCTCTCTAAACTTCCGCAGTCTAAGATCCAGATATTCCCTAGTTTTTAAAAACACAGCCTTAGCGGCCAGCCCCACGGTGTGATGGTTAAGTTCGGCGCACTCCACTCCGGCAGCTCGGGTTCACAGGGTCAGATACCAGAGGCGCACCTATGCCATGCTGTGGCGGCGAAGCACATATAAAGTGGAGAAAGTCTGGCACAGATGTTAGCTCAGAGCTAATCTTCCTCAAGCAAAAAAGAGAAAGATTGGCAAGAGATGTTGAATAAGGGCTAATCTTCCTCAGTAACAAAATAAAATAAAAATAAATAAAAACACACCTTTAGAATATTCATTTATCGTTAAAACAAGTATATATTCAGCACCTATAAATGTTCTGGGTGAGATAAGATAAAAGAGAAAGGAAGAAAAACAAGAAGCTTAAGCATCCCAGATTTTAAAAAAGAGAAGAGAAAGCAATAAAAGGAGTTCCCCAAAAGTACTGGGCAAGAGCTGAAGAAACTGGATGGATAAGGGGGCCTTAAACAAGGTAACTGTGATAAAGACTAACCAAGAAAGAATAAACTAAGCCAACAAAGAGAGAAGAAAATGGGATGAGAGGATGGGCCCATATCCTCCTAGACTAGAGCTTAAAAAGAATGGAAGTAACAAGAACCAACCTTGGATTACCTCTGCACTATAGACATGATGATGTCATCACCGCAGGAGAGGTTACTGGCTATGCAGTGTGTGGAAGCAGGGAATCTGGTAGACAGAAGAAGGAGCAGTGTATATTTTATGATCATTTATGTTTAAGCGAAATTTCTAAGTTGTGGGTTTGTAATTCAGAAAGCACCTCAATATACACAACCAAATGGAGTATGAAGATCTGAGACTTTTTACAGGCAGCAAAATGAGATGGTTTAAATTAGGCAAAGTTTCCTAGAGAAGTGACATTCAGAAGTCCTACTTAGAAAAATGATATATTACCTACCAGGCAAAATAACAGTGATGAACACCACTGCCCTAGAAAATAATTTAGAAAAGAAAAAAAACAAAAGCCTCAATGTTGGTTATAGGAAATGTGTGCCATCTGTCTAACAGGAAAGAAATGATGAAAATTAGAATTTGATCCAGAGGACTTTGAAGAGTCGCTAAAAGTCTAAGTAGAAATGTACGTGAAGAACACTGTCAGCAGTATGCAGACTGTTTCAAGATACCAAAAAAAAAAAAATCACCGAAGTCTAGCCAAATGCCGTCACACTGTTATCAAAGAGAAGAAACCACTGCAACATAGACAAGAATGTAATAATATCTGTTTTAAATTTAGTTTTCAGAAAACTGCTGGGACAGAAGTCTAAACTATAATTAAGGTTACGAATCTGATTATTTCAAGAAGGGAAGACAAATTATTAATACCACAAGCTCAAGAGCTGCCAATAGCCTTTAGACTTAAACCTACATGTAAAGGAAGATTAATTCTATATCAACTTTTTAGTTTCAAGAAGTATACCTTACATTTGTGCCACGTGAGATGGTGCAAGACCTAATTATGGAAGAGTTAATAGGACAGTTTGATGTTGGCAACAAAATGAATGCCACTCCCTCTCAATCCACACTGAAGCAGAGATTAAAACCATTTCTTGTATTCAAGGTTCTTTCCATGAAGTAGCAGAATTACTCATTGTTCCTCAAACATAAAACTCTCACTAAATTGTGGCTCTAATGGTTCATCTTAGTCCAGAATAATGCCCTCACACTCACTTCTAGAAACTCAACTACTCCTTTAAGGCCCAACTCGAGCCATATATACATCCTAAAACCTTTCCCACTTAGGTTCATGACAACCCTCTAACATAGGTCACTTAAATCAGTGCAAGATGCTAGGTATGATCCACTTAACAGTCTAAGATCTCTGAGCACAAAAACTACACTGTAACTTACACTTCTTTCTCTCTCCCTTAGACAGACATATACAGGCAGTCACCCAACTTCCAGTCTAATGTTCTTTCCACTATCTCACTTAGGCATACTATAACTGGACATTTTCAGAACAAAGGGTAGGCACATGATTTATCATTTTGCTTATACTCAGCTGGCTCCCTTTCCACCTGCAGCTGTTCCAAGTCTTTATTCCTCTCCTTAAGAGCACTATTCTAAACAATCCAACCTCACCATCATTAAGTCCTAACCTTCTTGTACACCAAGAAAATAGAAGCCATCAAGGTGTGAATCCCTCCACCATTTCTCCCCATCCACTTAGAAATACACCAGTTAAAAAAAAAAAAAAAAGGAAAGGAACGAAATACATCTGTATCTTCACCACCCTAACCTCAGTTCCTCCGGTCTCAGTATGTGGGTATTCTTTTTCCCCAAGTTAACTTCTCTATCATGTTTTTAATCCCATCATCTCTTAAAGTTCAGGCTCTATCATTTGTTCCTTTCTCTTTATCTTCAATCTCTCCCTCTCTAAGGCTATTTCCCCTCAAACAACAAACGTGCATTTCTCCAATCATTTCTTGAACTATGTGTCAGGCAATGTTCTGTGTGCTAGGGTTACAGACAAGATCTCTGCACTCACTGAGCTTACATTCCAGTGGGTGAGACTGACAATAAACAAGAAGTAATTGAAAATGACGGCTTCTGAGAGATAAGTGCTACAAAGAAAATAAAACAGGGTGATTCAACTGAAGTGGAGTTGGATAGAAGAGAATGAGGGGTCAACCTGCTTAGACCGGCTGCTTTGAGAAGTCCTCACTGGGGAGGTAATATTTAAGTGGTCAGGAAAGAGCCAGCTATGTGAAGACCTGGGAGCAAAGCAATTTAAGACTGAGAAAACAAAACATGCAAAGGCCCAGAGGGGAAGCTCCTCAGTGTGTTTAACGAGACAAGAAGGACCCTGTGACTCACAGTGAGCCTCGGGGGGCAGTGGTACCAGAAGGAAGTCTAAGTGGTAGGCAAGCACCAGGCCATGCAGGTCATGGGGCAGGAGTCTGGATTTTATTCTACAGGCAACAGGCAGCCACCCGAGGATCTTAAGCAGGGAATGACCCTGATCTGATCATTTTCAAACCTCAACTCGACTGTACTACTACCTTCTTTAGGGCGACAGAATCCATGTCTCCACAGTTTGAAATTATTGCTTTGTACTCTCTAACCTGTTCCTTGAAGTTAGAAAATTTTAACAGAAGAAACTGCCTCAACATCTGTATTTAATGCTATATCAAACATATACTGGCTTTAAATGAAAGTTAAAATTAGAGGGTAGAGAATGAGTAAGCGCGGTTAACAAACCACACTTACCTGTTTATTTCTTTTCATTTATTGACATAGTTTAGAAATCATACTCGAGAGTTTACTTTACTCTTTCCCAGATTCTGAACTTCTAATCCAAAAATTCAAACTCACCTCGACAAGCTTCTTCAAAATCTTGGGTTATGTCCACCCAGCTTGTACTGCCTTTTTCCATTTTCTCTGGTATACTGAGCTCCCATCCCGAATCATCATCTTCTACAGAAGCTTTCATAACCATTATGCCTATAAAATTAACATTGGTGTAAAAGGATGTAGCTCTCAGGGCACGAGCATTCGCAAACCATGTGTGTGGGTTTAAGCAGCAGATGAAAGTCTTCCGAAGCTGTTTAAGGAGAGCTCTTCTGAGTTTGAGGCCGGGACTGGGAAAAATCACCCTAATTAAATCTCGCACTAACTAGCACGACTGCTGCTCCTTTACGGATAGCCAGCGCTCAGAGTTTGCCTTCCGACTATCTAACCAGAAAACTCACAAGCCATCCCACACCGGCCCAAACCCAACCCACTCCAGGGGTTCCAACTTTCAGCACCGGCCACAAATGCCCAAGCCACTGTGCAGGGCCCTCTCGGGGCCCAGGACCCCGTGCGGCCACCGCTCCAGGCCGGGCGGTCCCTCGCCTGCCGGGAGCTCGCGGGGCCGACCCCTCCGGGGCCAGCAGGACCCCGGCAAGCCTCGCCGGCGGGGACCGGGCCGGGGGAGCACCTGAGGCGGGGCCCTGCCCCGCGCCCGCCCCACCCGGCTCAGCCCGGCCCGGCTTGGCCCCGCAGGGCGCGTTCGCAAGGACAGGGCTGCCGCCGCGCGGGCCGGCGGGCGGGCAAGCCGGCGCCGCGTCGCCGCCGCGCTGACACCGGGCAGGCCGGGGCCTCGGCGGGCGGCGGGCACCGGGAGCCCACAGCGAATACCTGAGGCGCGGCGGGAGGGCCGGGGCCGCAGGGTGACCTGGCGTCCCCAGGTCCGCCACGCGCGCGGGAGGCTGCGGCTCTCGGACACCAGAGGGAGGGAGGCTCAATGGCTCCGCACGGGCCGTCCCTACCTACTTCTCCCGTGGCCACCCGCGCCGACACGCACCGTCCCGGCCGCGGAAATAACGACGCCGCCTCAGCCGCCGCCGCCCCCTCCCCTCTCAGCCCTGCCCGACCGGCCGCGTGCGCGCATGCGTAAACCCGATGCGCGCGACCCCGCCCCCTCGCCCTCACTCCAGGGGACTTTGCGCCCCCCCCCGGCCACACCCCCTCCCTCGCCACCGCAGCCGTTTGGCCGACGGCGGCCGCCTTCTCTCCTCGCGGGATTAGAGCCAATCGCGAGACCGGAAGCTACCTCAGTCTCTCGGCCGCCGGCCCAGTCCCGGCTGATGGGCTGGTCCCGGTAAGGGGCGGGGCCGGGGGCCGCAGAGCCCGCCCCGCCCCGCGCGGCTCTCTGGGAGATTCTTGGAAAGGTGACGCGCAGGCGGAAGGAAGCGCTGGGCGTGCGCGTAGCCCCGCCGGTACCGCCGGGAATGAGGAGCCCGGCTCAGCGCCCCGCCGAGCTCGCGCTGCCCAGCTGACGCCGGGTGTATGTTTCCTAGACGGCGCCCGGGGGCTTCGCGAGGGAAAACAGACAAAATATCTGCAGCGTCAAGCCATCCATTTTCTTTCATACTGTGACATGTTTTAGATTTTCCTTAAAACTTAATAAAATGATCACTTTTAAAGCGGCGTTGCGTAAATAGATGGGCCCGGGTAAGAGATGCGTCTTTACCACTACGTACTCAGATGGCCAAAATGCCGAAGGCCATACCGAGTGTTGAGGATGTGGAGCCACAGGACCTCTCATAGGTTGCTGGTGGTGCACCACTTTGGTAAACAATTTTTTTCTTAGAAAGTTAGTCATATACCTATATGATCCAGCAATTCCACTCCTGGGTATTTGCCTAGGAATGAAAATACGTATCCATACAAAAGCTTGTAAATTCATTTTCATAGCTTTATTTATTTTGTGAGATTATCCCTGAGCTAACATCTGTACCAATGTTCCTCCTTTTGCTTGAGGAAGATTGTCCCTGAGCCAACATCTGTGCCCGTCTTCCTCTGTTTTATGTGGGTCGTGGCCACAGCGTGGCTTGACAAGCGTCTTAGGTCCACCCCAGCTGGGCCTGCGCACCTGGCCGCTGAAAGTGAACTGAACCGTTATGCCACTGAGCCAGCCCCCGTCATAGCTTTATTTTTAATAATCAAAAACTGGTCACAACCCAAAGGCTCATCAACTGGTGAATGGATGAACCACTCGTGGTGTGTCCACACAATGTAATGGATAGGAATTATCAACAAACAGGGATGAACTACTTGACTACAGAAATATGGATCTCAAAAACATCATGTTGAGCAAAGGAAATCAGAGGCAAAAGAGTATGATTCCATTTCTATGAAACTCTAAAAGTAGACTCATCTACAGTGACAGAAAACAGAGTAGTGACTTCCCCTGGGTCAAGGAAGGATTAAGTGGCACGGGGCTGGGTGGTTTGAGGTGATGGGAATGTGCTGTATCTTGATTGGTGGTAGTAGTTAAATGGATGAATACATTTGTAAAAATCCGTTGAAATATATGCTTACAACGTGTGCATTTTCTTTTCTGCAAATCAAATCTCAATAAAGTTGATTTTTAAAAAATAAATCTTTATGTCTTTTACAGAATAATGTTTCCTAAGGGCAGGATCTTTTCCTATTTTGATCAAAGCTGTATCCCCAGCATTTAGAGCAGTGGTTGGCGTATAGTAGGTACTGACTAAATACATCGAAAATGAGAATGTACAAAAGAATTACAGTAAAACAAATTTATATTGTTTCTCCAAAACCATTTAATGATATTTGCAGAGGCCATTAAGAAATCTAGAAAAAAGATTAATTGACTGCATCTGAGTTATGCAGTATTACGTGTAGATTGTGACAGAAACTGATACAGCAAACACACAGACACACACACACAAAACACCAATTTTTGAAATGACTACTTCGGAATCAAAAAAAACACCAGAACAAGGCAGCCAAGTGAAACAGGATTTTCGTAATTTCTTTCTTAAAATTGTAATTTATTTGAAATTCAAATTCACTTTCACAAGTTCTAATTACTTCTCTACTTTAAATTAAAAACCATTTTCCCTGAGAAAGAGAGGTTTAATTTATGATGGCATCCTATATGCTTCATAGTTCTGCAAAGTGATGGACATTTTAGACATTAGATAGACTACGTGACGAATAAACGAATGCAAAGGAAATAACTGACAAATAATTGGTCTACCTAAACATGCCTATAGACACAGAGTAGATGGGTGTTTTTGGAGAGCCAGAAACCAATTCCAATGAGTTTAAGTCTTGACTCATAAAATTCTAAGTTTTCCATGCTTAAACACTTGTGTTGAGAGGAAAGTTAGCTTGATGTCATCATATTGTACTCACACCAGGAACCAGTGTAACATGGGTTTGACAAAAGCAGAGCTGCCAGCCAAAGTGAATTTTACATTTGACTGTATTCAATTTTACCACTACATCAAAGAAATTAAGGATGTCCTAAAGCTTCAGGCAGTTCACAGAAATGCCTTCAGAAAAGGAGATAGAGTGAAAATATCCTACAATGTCATGTGACAGAAAGAAACATGGTGGGGTTATTTTTTCTTAAGTATAGGTAATATCAGTTGAGTTAGTCCTATTGTATTTAGTTCCTCCTTTTTAAAAGTCTTACATTATGTAGTTTAAGAGCATAGTAATCCAATAAAGACTTATAAAAATGTTAAACTTCTGCATTAGAGGATAATGTATAAGTATCCTCTGTATGTTTATAATGTATCAACATTGTAAATATATTGTTACATTTTCCCCACATATTTAGTTGTTCCTACTATCAAACTGCTAATTGCCATTGCTAACTAGTCCTATTGCTTTGTTTAAATAATAGCACTTAAGTAACAAAATTAAAGACAGAATGGGTAATTTCAAACATCTATTTTCATAATTTTATGTTAAAGTACTAACACATATGTATATTTATTGTCTTTTTTTCCTAATATGGTTGTGTCCTGGATTGACTCTCTAAAAAGATAGTCACCCTACGTCACTGAGTGAATGAATGTACCATAATTTACTCCGTTGATGGAAGTTTCAGTTGTTTCCAGGGTTTTACTATTTGAGATAATGCTATCTATCATGCATAGCTGTGTGCATATGCTTTTTCATAATTTTGCCAGTTTATCTTTGGGCTAAATTCCTCTAAGCAGAATTTAGGGTCTAACTATACATGCATGTGCAATTTCGGTATTGCCAAATTCCCATCTATCAAGTTCGTTCTGTTTGTTATTTCCACCAGCAACCAATGAGAATGCTTACTTCCCCGCAGACTCATCAGTACAGTCCGTGGTCAAACTTCGGAATTTTGCCCAACTGCTAAGTGAGAACAAAGGTATCTCAGTGTAGTTTTAATTTGCATTCTATTATCATGAGTGAGGTAGAAAATCTTTTCATATTTTTAAGGGCAATTTCCATCTTTTCTCTATGAGCTGTCCGCTTTCATCTCTAGCCCATTTTTCTGTAGGATTATTGGTTATTTTCTCTTCTACTTTTAAGAAACTCTAAGTTTTAACTCTTTGTGATTAAAGTTGCAGTTTTTTAAGCCAGAGTGTCATTGTCTTTTTACTTCGTTTTTGGTTGCTTTTGTATTTGCTATGTGAAAGAAGTTTTTGGTAAACTTATCAACAAGATGTCATTTAGAGCCATGGGAATTATTGATATCTCATAAGAAGGTGGTGTCAAGAGGGAAGTGGGCTCAAAGTTGAGTCCTGAGGAACCCCAATATTTAGAGATCAGGTAGAGGAAGAGGACCCAGTAAAGGACTCTGAGAATAAAGACCGAAGCAGGAGAAAAACCAGGAGAGTGGTTCACTGAATCTGAGAGATTCAGATGTTCACTCCCAATTGTCCCTTTAATAACACTCATACATAACTTTCAATATTCTTATTTTCTTTGTAAAAAGTCTTTTCAAAATTCCTTGGGGCCAGTCTGGTGGTGTAGTGGTTAAGTTCACGAGCTCTGCTTCGGAGACCTGGGGTTCACTGGCTTGGATCCCTGGCAAGGACCTAGCGCTGCTCATCAAGCCACACTGTGATGGCATCCCATATGAAGTAGAGGAAGAGTGGCACAGATGTTAGCTCAGCAACAATCTTCCTCAAGCAAAAAGAGGAACATTGGCAACCGATGTTAGCTCAGGGCCAATCTTCCTCACACACATACACAAAAGTCTTTTCAAAATTCCTCTTTCCAAATGATTTTTAAATAGTTTCCTGGGACCTATCAAAGAAATTTTTTACTAAAATAATATTAACTACATAGGTAGATTTCTTAGGTTCCATTAGTGAGTTGTCTAATGCATAGATATTGAAACTCTTAAACTTCTGTCAAAAGGGAAGTGAGTGTAGCAGATGTATCAACCAATTCAGATAAAATATGAAATTAATAAATTGGAAAACAAATTGAAAGAATAAAGAAATACTGTAAAAACTTATGAATTAGATAAACTTTAGATCCTAATTTAAATACACTGTAAACAATTTGAAACTATTTAGCGTATTTGCCTCAAAATACAAAAGACTGGATATTTGATACTAAGAAATTAAATTTTTTAATTGAGTTCATAATAGTTCACATCATTGTGAGATTTCAGTTGTACATTATTTCTTGACTGTCACCACACAAGTGCTCCCCTTCACCTTCTGTGCCCACCCCCAACCCCCTTCCCCTGGTAACCAGTGAGCTATTTTCTTTGTCCGGGTGTTTGTTTATGTTCCACATATGAGTGAAATCATCTGGTGTTTGTCTTTCTCAGTCTAGCTTAAGAAATTAAATTTTTTAGAGGCCGGCCCATGGCCAAGTGGTTAAGTTCACTCACTCTGCTTCAGCAGCCCAGAGTTTCACTGGTTCGGATCCTGGGTGTGGACCTAGCACTGCTCATCAAGCCACGCTGTGGTGATGTCCCACATAGCAGAACCAGAGAGACCTACAAGTAGAATATACAACTATGGACTGGGGGGCTTTGGGGAAAAGAAGAAGGGAAAAAAAGTTTGGCAACAGTTGTTAGCTCAGGGCCAATCTTTAAAAAAAATATTTTTTTGAAGAAATTACATTTTTTACGTAATACAATGCTATTGTAGTAATGTTTTTGGGGGGAGAAGTTTAGCACTGAGCTAACATCTGCCACCAATCCTCCTCTTTTTGCTGAGAAGGTTGGCTCTGAGGTAACATCCATACCCATCTTCCTCTATTTTTTTTTTTTTTTTTATTAATGTTATGATAGATTACAACCTTGTGAGATTTCAGTTGTACATTTTTGTTAGTCATGTTGTGGGTACACCACTTCCCCCTCCGTACCCTCCCCCCACCCCCCCTTTTCCCTGGTAACCACCAATCAGATCTCCTTCTCAATATACTAATTTCCACCTATGAGTGGAGTCATGTAGAGTTCGTCTTTCTCTGACTGACTTATTTCGCTTAACATAATACCCTCGAGGTCCATCCACATTGTTGTGAATGGGCCAATTTCGTCTTTTTTTATGGCTGAGTAGTATTCCATTGTGTATATATACCACATCTTCTTTATCCAATCATTAGTTTCTGGGCATGTAGGCTGGTTCCACGTCTTGGCTATTGTAAATAATGCTGCAATGAACATAGGGGTGCAACGGACTCTTGAGATATCTGATATCAGGTTCTTAGGATAGATACCCAGTAATGGGATGGCTGGGTCATAGGGTATTTCTATTTTTAACTTTTTGAGAAATCTCCATACTGTTTTCCATAGTGGCTGTACCAGTTTGCATTCCCACCAACAGTGTATGAGGGTTCCTCTTTCTCCACAACCTCTCCAACATTTGTCGTTCTTGGTTTTGGATGTTTTTGCCAATCTAACGGGGGTAAGGTGATATCTTAGTGTAGTTTTGATTTGCATTTCCCTGATGATTAGCGATGATGAACATCTTTTCATGTGTCTATTGGCCATATTCATATCTTCTTTTGAGAAATGTCTGTTCATGTCCTCTGCCCATTTTTTGATCGGGTTGTTTGTTTTTTTGTTGTTAAGCAGTGTGAGTTCTTTGTATATTATGGAGATTAACCCTTTGTCGGATAAGTGGCTTGAAAATATTTTTTCCCAATTAGTGAGCTGTTTTTTTGTTTCAATCCTGTTTTCCCTTGCCTTGAAGAAGCTCTTTAGTCTGATGAAGTCCCATTTGTTTATTCTTTCTATTGTTTCCCTCAACTGAGGAGTTGCAGTGTCCGAAAAGATTCTTTTGAAACTGATGTCAAAGAGTGTACTGCCTATATTCTCTTCCAAAAGACTTATTGTCTCAGGCCTAATCTTTAGGTCTTTGATCCATTTTGAGTTTATTTTGGTGTGTGGTGAAAAAGAATGGTCAATTTTCAATCTTTTGCATGTGGCTGTCCAGTTTTCCCAGCACCATTTGTTGAAGAGACTTTCTTTTCTCCATTGTAGGCCCTCTGCTCCTTTGTCGAAGATTAGCTGTCCATAGATGTGTGGTTTTATCTCTGGGCTTTCAATTCTGTTCCATTGATCTGTGGACCTGTTTTTGTACCAGTACCATGCTGTTTTGATCACTGTAGCTTTGTAGTATGTTTTGAAATCGGGGATTGTGATTCCGCCGGCTTTGTTTTTCTTGCTCAGGATTGCTTTAGCAATTCGCGGTCTTTTGTTGCCCCATATGAATTTTAGGATTGTTTGTTCAATTTCTGTGAAAAATGTTCTTGGGATTCTGATTGGGATAGCATTGAATCTGTATATTGCTTTAGGTAGTATGGACATTTTAACTATGTTTATTCTTCCAATCCATGTGCAAGGGATGTCTTTCCATCTCTTTATGTCATCGCCTATTTCTTTCAAGAAAGTCTTGTAGTTTTCATTGTATAGATCCTTCACTTCCTTGGTTAAGTTTATCCCAAGGTATTTTATTCTTTTCGTTGCGATTGTGAATGGGATAGAGTTCTTGAGTTCTTTTTCTGTTAGTTTATTGTTAGTGTATAGAAATGCTACTGATTTATGCACGTTAATTTTATACCCTGCTACTTTGCTGTAGTTGTTGATTATTTCTAATAGTTTTTCTGTGGATTCTTTGGGGTTTTCTATGTATAAGATCATGTCGTCTGCAAACAACGAGAGTTTTACTTCTTCGTTACCTATTTGGATTCCTTTTATTTCTTTTTCCTGCCGAATTGCTCTGGCCAGCACCTCCAGAACTATGTTGAATAGGAGTGGTGAAAGTGGGCACCCTTGTCTTGTTCCTGTCCTCAGAGGGATGGCTTTCAGCTTTTGTCCATTGAGTATGATGTTGGCTGTGGGTCTATCATATATGGCCTTTATTATGTTGAGGTACTTTCCTTCTATACCCATTTTACTGAGGGTTTTTATCATAAATGGGTGTTGGATCTTGTCGAATGCTTTCTCTGCATCTATTGAGATGATCATGTGGTTTTTGGTTTTCATTTTGTTAATGTAGTGTATCACGTTGATTGACTTGCGGATGTTGAACCATCCCTGTGTCCCTGGTATAAATCCCACTTGATCATGGTGTATAATCTTTTTGATGTATTGCTGTAATCGGTTTGCCAAAATTTTGTTGAGGATTTTTGCATCTATGTTCATCAGTGATATCGGCCTGTAGTTCTCCTTCTTTGTGTTGTCCTTGTCAGGTTTGGGGATCAGAGTGATGTTGGCTTCATAGAATGTGTTAGGGAGTTCTCCATCTTTCTCAATTTTCTGGAACAGTTTGAGGAGAATAGGTATTAAGTCTTCTTTGAATGTTTGGTAGAATTCTCCAGAGAAGCCGTCTGGTCCTGGACTCTTATTTTTGGGGAGGTTTTTGATTACCGTTTCTATTTCCTTACTTGTGATTGGTCTATTCAGATTCTCCATTTCTTCCTGATTCAGTTTGGGGAGATTGTAGGAGTCTAGGAATTTGTCCATTTCTTCCAGGTTGTTCAATTTGTTGGCATATAGTTTTTCATAGTATTCTCTTATGATCTCTTGTATTTCATTGGTATCTGTTGTGATTTCTCCTCTGTCATTCCTGATTTTATTAATTTGCGATTTCTCTCTTCTTTTCTTGGTGAGTCTGGCTAGGGGTTTGTCAATTTTGTTAATTCTTTCGAAGAACCAACTCTTTGTTTCATTGATCCTTTCTATTGTCTTTTTTGTTTCAATATCGTTTATTTCTGCTCTTATTTTTATTATTTCCCTCCTTCTACTGACTCTGGGCCTTGTTTGTTCTTCTTTTTCTAGTTCTGTTAGGTGTCGTTTGAGGTTGCTTACGTGAGCTTTTTCTTGTTTAGTGAGGTGAGCCTGTATTGCGATGAATTTCCCTCTTAGGACTGCTTTTGCTGCATCCCAAATGATTTGGTATGTCGTGTTCTCATTTTCATTTGTCTCCAGATAATATTTGATTTCTTCTTTAATTTCTTCAATGATCCATTGTTTGTTGAGAAGCGTGTTGTTTAGTCTCCACATTTTTGCACCTTTCTCTGCTTTTTTCTTGTAGTTGATTTCTAGTTTAATAGCGTTATGATCAGAAAAGATGCTTGATATTATTTCAACTCTCTTGTATTTATTGATGTTTGCTTTGGTTCCCAAAATATGGTCAATCCTTGAGAATGTTCCATGTGCACTTGAGAAGAATGTGTAACCTGCTGTTTTTGGATGAAGTGTTCTATATATATCTATTAAGTCCATCTGGTCTAATTTTTCATTTAATTCTATTATTTCCTTGTTGATTTTCTGTCTGGATGTTCTGTCCATTGGTGTTAATGGTGTGTTGAGGTCCCCTACTATTATTGTATTGTTGTTGATGTCTTCTTTTAGTTCTATTAAGAGTTGCTTTACAAATTTTGGTGCTCCTGTGTTGGGTGCGTATATATTTATAAGTGTTATGTCTTCTTGGTGGAGAGTCCCTTTTATCATTATATACTGTCCCTCTTTGTCTTTCTTTATCTGTTTTGCTTTGAAATCTACCTTGTCTGATATTAGTATAGCGACACCTGCTTTCTTTTGTTCATTATTAGCTTGGAGTATTGTTCTCCATCCCTTCACTCTGAGTCTGTGTTTGTCTTTGGGGCTGAGGTGTGTTTCCTGGAGGCAGCATATTGTTGGGTCTTGTTCTTTGATCCATCCTGCCACTCTGTGTCTTTTGATTGGGGAGTTCAATCCGTTTACATTTAGAGTGATTATTGAGACGTGGGGGCCTACCACTACCATTTTGTGTCTTGTTTTCCGGTTTTCTTCAGTTTCCTTTGTTTCTCGTCCCATGGTTTAATCTGTTCTGATGTAGAGCTGCTACTCTCTGTTGTTGTCCTTCTACTTATCTCCTCTGCTCTTGGTTTTGTAGCCCCTTTCCTTTTTTGGATTTTTCAGGAATGAGGGTTTTCCTGAGGATTTCCTGAAGAGGAGGTTTTGTGGCAATGAACTCCCTTAATTTTTGTTTATCTGGGAAAGTTTTTATTTCTCCATCGTATTTGAAAGATATTTTCGCTGGGTAGAGAATTCTCGGCTGTAGGTTTTTGTCCTTCAGATTTTTGAATATATCATTCCACTCTCTTCTAGCCTGTAAAGTTTCTGCTGAGAAATCTGCTGATAGCCTGATGGGGGTTCCTTTGTAGGTTAGTTTCTTTTGCCTGGCTGTCCTTAATATTTTCTCCTTGTCGTTGACTTTTGCTAGCTTCACTACTATATGCCGTGGAGTTGGTCTTCTTGCATTGATAAAGTTTGGAGATCTATTGGCTTCTGTCACCTGAAGATCCATCTCCCTCACCAGATTTGGGAAGTTCTCAGCCATTATTTCTTTGAATAGGTTTTCTGCCCCTTTCTCCTTCTCTTCTCCCTCTGGTATACCTATAATCCTTACGTTGCATCTCCTAATTGTGTCTGATAATTCTCGGAGAGTTTCTTCATTTCTTTTAAGTCTTGCTTCTCTCTCCTCCTCTGCCTGCAACAATTCTATATTGCCATCTTCCAAATTGCTAATTCTTTCCTCCATATTATCGGCCCTACTGTTCAGAGCATCTAGATTTTTCTTAATCTCCTCTATTGTGTTCTTCATTTCCAGTATTTCTGTTTGGTTCTTCTTTATCGTATCAAACTCTTTTGTGACATAGCTCCTGAACTCGTTGAGTTGTCGGTCAGAATTCTCTCTTAACTCAGTGAGTATTTTAATGATGGCTGTTTTGAAGTCATCATCATTTAGGTTATATATCTCATTTTCTTTGGGATTGATTTCTGTGTATTTGTTACTTTCTGTTCTGGAGATTTAATGTATTTTTTCATATTGCTTGATGATGTTGATTTGTGCCTCCGCATGGAGATAGAGTTTAGTTGCTCCTTTCACTTGTTTCAGCTGCTGCGGTGGGGGGAGCAGCTGTTATACTTCACCAACCAGGAACCCTGTCCGTAGTTGCTAACTGGGCCTGGGCCCCTCTTCGTAGCCACAGTGGCCCTTTGGATTCCCTCCTCTGCCGTGGGGGCCGTCACGGGGGGCTTCAGGCTGCAGGTGCCTACTGTTGTTGCCCACCTAGATGCGCTCTCTCCTTGGGGTCTGCAACGGTGTTATGGGCTTTTCCAGTGGCCAGGGGTGGGATCACTTTTATTTGTCGCTCGGTTGCTGTCGGCACCCACCAAATCTCACTTGTCCTCTATGGGTCGCAGGAGAGCTATTGGCATCTTCTACAGTCTGTGGTTAGTACACCTAGCTATGCTGCTTTTGCCCTGGGGTCTTCCAGCCTTGTGGCTGGCGGCTGGGTGCCTTCTACTGATGCTGTGCAGAGGCTTTCCCTAAGGCTTCTGTGAGCCTGTAGGGTTTCCCCCTAGGCTACTAAGCTGGGTCTCTGGAACTCTCTCCAGCCCCAGTCCTCTCCGAGATCTCCGGCAATCCCTAGCCTCACCAGGTGGGCAACGGCAGCTGGGGGTCGCCCCGCCCTCTGGGCTTCTCTCCGGGCCTCTGCCGGGAGCTCTGAATGCTCAGCGTGGCCCCTCTGCTACCGGCAGACAGAGAGTTTTGTCTGCTGCCTGGCGGAGCTCCGGCGCTTCCCCTCCGGGTCGCCGGACCCGCCTTTGGAAGTTCCCCCGCCCCGGTCCTCTCCGAGATCTCCGGCAATCCCTAGTCCCACGGGGCGGGCAACGGCAGCTGGGGGACGCCCCGCCCTCTGGGCTTCTGTCCGAGCCTCTGCCGGGAGCCCTGAATGCTGGGCGTGGCCCCTCTGCTACCGGCAGACAGAGAGTTTTGTCTGCTGCCTGGCGGAGCTCCGGCGCTTCCCCTCCGGGTCGCCGGACCCGCCTTTGAAAGTTCCCCCGCCCGGTCCTCTCCGAGATCTCCGGCAATCCCTAGTCCCACGGGGCGGGCAACGGCAGCTGGGGGACGCCCCGCCCTCTGGGCTTCTGTCCGAGCCTCTGCCGGGAGCCCTGAATGCTGGGCGTGGCCCCTCTGCTAATGGCAGACAGAGAGTTTTGTCTGCTGCCCGGGCGGAGCTCCGGCGCTTCTCCACCGGGTCGCCGGACCCGCCTTTGAAAGTTCCCCCGCCCCGGTCCTCTCCAAGATCTCCGACAATCCCTAGTCCCACGGGGCGGGCAACGGCAGCTGGGGGTCGCCCCGCCCTCTGGGCTTCTCTCCGGGCCTCTGCCGGGAGCCCTGAGTGCTCAGCGTGGCCCCTCTGCTACCGGCAGACAGAGAGTTTTGTCTGCTGCCTGGCGGAGCTCCGGCGCTTCCCCTCCGGGTCGCCGATCCGGCCTTTGAAAGTTCCCCCGCCCCGGTCCTCTCCGAGATCTCCGGCAATCCCTAGTCCCCCGGGGCGGGCAACGGCAGCTGGGGGTCGCCCCGCCCTCTGGGCTTCTCTCCGGGCCTCTGCTGGGAGCCCTGAGTGCTCAGCGTGGCCCCTCTGCTACCGGCAGACAGAGAGTTTTGTCTGCTGCCTGGCGGAGCTCCGGCGCTTCCCCACCAGGTCGCCGGACCCGCCTTTGAAAGTTCCCCCGCCCCGGTCCTCTCCGAGATCTCCGGCAATCCCTAGTCCCCCGGGGCGGGCGTCTCTCTGGGACCCTCCGGGCGCCCCGAGCACCAGGCCGGGTCTCCCCGCCAATGGCGGGGAGAGACTCTCCCCGCGGGCTCAGGTGTGCAACTCCAAAGTTTCCCTCTGCGTTTAGGAGTAATTGCGGGGGGTTTAAGTAGGGTTCTGGTCACCTGTTTCCACCGTCGCTCCTCTGTTGTGTTCTCGCTCCTGCCCTAGATGTGTGTGGATCCTCTGGGGGCGTCCGTTGGAAGAAAGCCGCTTGCGGGTACTAGGCTGCCCGTCGGGGTCGGAGAGTTTTCACCTATTTCCACATCCTCCTGGAGGAAAGTCCGTCCGCCTTCCGATGTATAGTCGCGTGGGTGTCTCAGACGTCCTGAGATGCTGTCTGGATATCCTTTGTCAAGCGATAAGTGTCCAAATAATTGTAGACTCGAAGGGCGAGAGACAAAGAGGACTACTCACGGCGCCATCTTGGAATCAGGCCCCATCTTCCTCTATTTTTTACGTGGGATGCCTGCCACAGCATGGCTTGATAAGTGGTGCATAGGTCCATCTGGGATCCAAACCAGCAAACCCCGGACCCCTGAAGCAGAGCATGTGAATCTAACCACCATGCCACTGGGCCGGCCCCTGTAGTAATATTTTTTAAAAAACAATAATCTTCATTTTTTTTAAGAGATTAATACTGAAATATTTGTAAGTGGAAAGATATGATGCCTGATATTTCCTTCAAAATCATCCAGTGGGGTTGGGCGTAAGTGTATAGAGGTAGATAATCGCCTAAGATGGTGATGGATATAAGAGTTCAATATACTATTCTCTCTACTTCTGTATATGTTTAATTTTTTCATAATAAAAGTTTTCTTTAAGAAAGAATTTAAGGGCTGGCCCCGTGGCCGAGTGGTTAAGTTCACGTGCTCCACTTCGGCGGCCCAGGGTTTCGCTGGTTTGGATCCTGGGCGCCGACATGGCACCACTCATTAGGCCACATTGAGGCGGCATCCCATATGCCACAGCTAGAGGGACCACAGCTAAAATATACAACTATGTAGTGGGGGGATTTGGGGAGAAAAAAGCAGGGAAAGAAAGAAAGAAGGAAGGAAGGAAGGAAGGAAAGAAAGAAAGAAAGGGCCAAGTGTCTGTCCCTAATGGCTTTATCTGATTGAAGGAAAAAATGATTTTTATTCTGCTGTATTACCGTAGTCCCAGAAATATGAGTAAGAAGAAACATTGCAAAGAGTATGTTGCTACAAAATAAAACACGTTGGTGTGGAAACTGCAAAGTAAATTGGGGATTTTAAATTGTCTTTCTTTAAATGTTACACTAAAGAGTTACTGTTCAGTGACCTAAATTCTTTTTAGGTGTTTATCAAAATATTGCTACAATAATCACTAGGTATGTTTCTTGTTGTAAAACCAATATAAAAAATTACCCATGCATGTAAGACAAAATATAAAAATCACCCATAATCCCAGGCTGAGAGATGACCTTTGTTCATACTGTTCATTCATTTTTCCATCCATGTATATGCTTTTATTTTCTTTTGTTTATTAAAAGTGGGTTCTCACTCTACATAGTTTTGTATTTTATTTTTTAATTTAAAAATGGATTATGAATATCTTTGACATTAATAAAAATTATTGTAGAACACTCAGACACACAAGCATTTTTCCACTCAGGATTCTTTTAAATCTCGCTCATCTCTGTGGTTATTTCTCCTTTGTGATTTCTGATCTTGTCAATTTTTTGCATTATCAGGCTTGTAAGAAGTTTGTCTAACTTATGCAATTTCTTCCATTTCTGTTTTTTTCCCCCTAAAACCAGCTTTTTTTGTGTCTTTCTTGTTTGTTTTCTAATTAATTTCTTATTTTATCCTCATTAATGCCTTCTCAGGGTCTTTTGGTAGTCCTTTCCTAATTTCATGAGATGAGTAGTTGGTTCCTTTAATTTTCATTGATTGTCTTTAATAATCAGGACATTGAGAATAATTCTGGGTATTTCTGTGGTACAAATGGGTGGTTTCTCGGCTTTCCCCACCACTGGCTCATGATCCAACTTTCTTGGGTCTGCTCAGTCAGTGCCGCCGATAAAATTTCCTCCTGTAGGTTTTGTTTATAGCATATTCCTTTTTCCATTGATTTCTGGACTTCATCTCTTTTAAATGCCTCCTTGATCCAAGTTTATTTCAGAGTGTTTAAAATGTTGAGGGGTCATCAATTTATTATTTTTTTTAACTTTATTGGCTAGTAATCAGATAAGATCCTACAACACTGAAATTTCACGCTGATGTGCTAAAGCATAGCCTATTTTCTTCTGTTTTTGCTGGGCGTTAAGTGAACCCTTTGAATGGGAAAATACACATCTTTCAGTTGTAGGGAATTTCCTTAAATTGTATTTCATTGTATCCTCCCCTTTTTCCTCTATCCTCAACTTCTAGAAATAATACTATTCAGGTGTCAGATTTCCTGAACTGGTCCTTTAATTTAAAAAAAAAATTATTTTCTTTATTTAAAGTTTTTGCTTTATTTACTGAGAGGGTTTTTCAGCTTTCTCCTCCAAACTTTCTATCAAGTTTTCATTTTTTGCTATCACAATCTTTAATTTCCAAGAAGTCTTTTTTCTTCTTGGAATGTTTCTCACTGTAACAGAATACGCGTATGCATCATGTTCTCATATCTCTGATAACATTAATGTTAATTTTCTCTTTTCCCTGCATACTTTATTTCCTCTAAGTTTTTTTTCTAATTATTTCAGTCTGTGTCTTTCATACTAGAGACTTCTCCAGTCTGGTGATTCCGGCTAGAAGCTCATATTGAAGCATCAGATTTCAAAGAATAGATCTGCTCTGTGCTCCCCATAGAGGCTTGTCAAGTGTTGGCTTCACTTAGCTGGGCCATTCAGCTGATGAATCTCTGACATCTTTACCTTTGGGTCTTGTGTCTTGGGCTGGTCTGATTTCTTAGAGAAGGTGCTTCTGATATAGGGCCTTCCTGTATGGCTATGCAAGCTGGGCACTGCACAACTCCAGGGGTGTCATTCACATAAACTGTATGTATGAAAGGCTCCCCCAGAGTTGTGCAACTTAGCAGCTTTGCTTCGAAAATCTGCCAGCTGAACAGCCATTTGGAGCGTAGGAAGAAGGCTGGGAGGTGGGGGAGAGAGAATCTCAACATCCTTTATAACATTTCCACTTAATCTCCCTTTTTCATAAGGTACCCCCATCTCTCAGCTGTTCCAGCATCGCTTCCCTACCCCACGCTAGCCCCTCACCAGAGAATCTCTCCCTTGTCCCTTCCAATCTTCTGCAGGGATTGAGAAGAGGCAGTCACAGCCATATGGCACTGGGGAGGAGATGTCAGGTCCCGGTGCTTTTGAAACACATTCCCATCTTTAGCCTCAGTCTAACCTGCACCTCTGGAGGTAGCTGGTTCTGTCAGTTTCTGGGCCTTCTGGGTATTTCTGTGGTACAAATGGGTGGTTTCTCGGCTTTCCCCTCCACTGGCTCATGATCCAACTTTCTTGGGTCTGCTCAGTCAGTGCCGCCATGCGTGTGCTTCTTATCTTCAAAGATAGTTTGCTTTTCTTCACCTGTTCCTTTAGCCCCTGTGAGTGTGTGCCTTTTCACTTTCGTTTTGTGGACATTAATGCCTTTGTCTTGTCCTCCATATCAAACAGGAAGGCTGGCTAAGGGATCTTGAGCAAGTCTCCCTAATGTGCTAAATTCCAGTGTCCTCATTCATACAACAATGACTTTACTTCACTTACAGCGTTAGGAGAATCAGAGAGATAAGTGAATTGTAAAATTATGTATCATAGTTCTTTTTCCCCAATTTTCTGATATTTTGGTTATTCAGTACCACTTGACTACATGGTCTAGGAGGCTATTTAGTATTGAAAGTGAAGTTCGAGTATTCGCTTTTGTCATACTCAGATTCATGGCTGCTTATCCCATTTTTAAACATCTTTAAGGAAAAAGGTCTTGATTTTATTCTCCCATCTCTTCGAAAATCCGTTTCAGTGACTTGACTTTATAAAACTATTAAGGCACTCATGCTTCAGCTTCTCTACTAGTACTCAGCGAAGATGAAAAAAATCATTTCAGTTGCCTAAAAAGCAGCCTTTCAGATATTTGATGATTTGTTTCAAGGCTCTTTTGATTCTCAGCTCTGAGATAAGATGTAAAACCACTTTTTTGCTAAACTAAATTGAACCAAAACTATAGATGCTTGCATGAGACATGATCTTATAAATTTCTCTCTTTATCCTTTAGACGTGACTTTTTAGATGCTATAAATGATCATGTTTACCTCTTAGAAAAGTAACATGAAATGCTGCTTTAACTTGCATAGTCCCTAAATATCTGAAGTCCTCAGAGAACTCTGTCAAAGTTAAGGAAAAGTTCAGGCAACTCAAAGAAATGTAAAAAATCATGAAGAGAATTTTGTTATTTATAGAATGGTATATTTCATCTTTCTATGTCAGTTATTTTTAAATGTTTGAGTACAAACAAACGGGATTAGTGTTCATTGGTGTTATTAAGTGGGGATATATAACGTGAAGTTAAGACTATGATTCATTCAAAACTGGAATGCCATAGCTAAAAAAGAATGCAAAATGAGATCTATTCTAACACTCTTTCTCACAGAATGATTACCAAAATAATTTGAAAATAATCCAGATAAAATATACTGGCGAGTGTGTAGGGGAAAAAAGATCGTCTGTTACAGACTATGATTAGTGACTTTTCCAGTGCTGCTCTAGCCTTTTTCTCCTTAGGGACATTCAGGAATGAGGGTTGCTTCAGATATACCAGTACACGAAATTCAGAGCTAACATTATAAGGTAATGTTAGTACGTGAGTGTTGGGATATCTACAGAATTTGAAGATGGATCATAACTTCCAGGTTCTACAAGAATCCAAGCTATGAGATACATCCTTCTACACACACACGTTACAATGAAACGGAGAAAGTTACAAATGGTCTGCAAGGTATCTGCAGCATCACTCTTCTTTCATCATTTGCCATCCTTTCCGGAAATTATTTTTTATTTTTTTGGTGAGTAAGCTTGGCTCTGAGCTAACATCTGTGCCAACCTTCCTCTATTTTGTATATGGGATGCCACCATAACATGGCTTGTTGAGTGGTGCCATAGGTCCACGCCTGGGATCCGAACCCATGAACCCCAGGGCACCGAAGCAGAGCATCGTGAACTTAACCACTATACCACTGGGCCACCCCAATCCTTTCTAGAAATTAAAGTAGACTGGGCAAGATATGAAATGCCTATTCCAAGGATTTTTGTATAGAACTTTCATTTCTGCACATCCTTGTTCTGTTAATGGTAGACTGCATTCATTTTATGGACTCTTTCTCTATGACATAGACCTCTAAAAGCTACATGATTCTTTGAATCTTTACATGCTGCTGGCCTCTCTTTATTCCATATGAGAAAATCATAAAGAAGAAAAGTTGCCTCTTTTATTATCAAGTCCATTGCTGCCTTCCAAAGCCTGTTTTTCAGTTCCAACCCTTTTTTTATTGATTACTTACATAACTCAACAAATATTTACTAAGCATCTTTTTTTGTACTAGGTACTGTTCTATGCAGCGGCGATATCTCAGTGTACAAGACAAATAAGATCCTTGCTCTCACAGAAATTACAACTCAGTAAGATAAATTATTCTTGTGTTTTATTCTAAAAATAAATCTAAGCGAATTGGAGGTAATCGAGAAGAAAGAAAAGCAGGAAAAACTAATTCCATCCAAACACAATTATTGTTAGCATTTTGGTCTCTTTGTTTCTAGTTTTTTCCTTCTGCCAGAAGTTTTGTTGTTTTCCTTTGTTGGGCATGTGTGTGTGAGAGGGTACTGTTTAACACACTGGATCCTACATTTTTCTACTATAAACATGTGCCCATGTAACTGCATAATCGTCATGACCATCATTTCGATTGTCTATAACATTCAAATGGTCACCGTTTCCCAGACTGGCGTTTGGATAAGATCCCAAACTCAAGTTCACGTATTCCATCTTTAGGAATAACTAGTCTCCACTGGGGTTTGTGAGAAATGCTCCTTATACCCCCAAGTCCTCTTTTAACTTCAGGCTTGCTGACCAGAGGTCACTGGGTCTATAATATAGGATTTACACAGAAAGGAGATGTGAGTTTATCCTGCTGTCAAATGCTATGACACACTTTCCCACAGAAGTAACATCATGAACAATGCTTCAAATCCCAGGCCAGTCCAGATTATGAGGGGCTTTTTTGGCCTGTGATGTACTTAGCATACTCTTGGCATTAAGCTTCTTCAAAAATTCAATTGGCTTTGGGTCCCAGAATAGTAAACTGAACCACTGTTATCATGTCGGTACTAGGCGAAAATATGTCCAGCAGTACAAATAACTGCCATACAAATGAATTTTGTGAACTTTGACTTTTTATTTATAAATTGTTGACTGATATAGAAATGCTACTTTTCCTTGTTAAAGGGAACAATTGTCAATGGATAGACTTACCTGTGTTCGCTTATTTATTTTATCCAGATACAAAGCAGCTGGGTTGTCTTTACTTGGAAAACAAAATCTCTGGCTTCAGTGATGTTATTTGAAATATTTCAGGTAATAGGACCTAGAATTTAGGCCTCAAATCCCAAATATACCATATACGTGCAAAGAATAATGTAGGTGTCTGAGGGTGTACTGAAGTACGGTGTGGTCCTTAATTAGCTTCTGAGTTCAAGGGGAAGAGTCACATGTTAACAACTAACTACAACATGAGCCAGAGTCAAAGAAAGGGCCACCACAGCGGGGGAAGCTTCGAGGAAAGGAAAAAGGTGACCCGAAGAAGGGAAGAAAAATTTTGTCAGTCATATATCCGAAATAGGACTTGCATATGAAAAACTATTACAACTCAATAATAAAAAGACAATTCAATTTAAAAATGGGTAAAGGATCTGGACAGACAGTTCTTCAAATAAGAAACACAAATGGCCAATGAGCACGTGAAAAGATACTCAACATCATTAGCCATCAGGAAAATGCAAATCAAAACCACAGCGAAATACCACTTCATGCCAATAAAAGAGATTGATAATAACAAGCATTGGCGAGGTTCTGGAGGAATCGGAACCCTCACACATTGCTGATGGGGAGGAAAAGTGGTGCATCTGCTCTGGGAACAGTCTAGCACTTCCTCAAAAGGCTCAACATAGAGTGACCATGTGACTCAGCTATTCCATTCCTAGGAACGTACCTAAGAGAAATGAAAACATGTCCACACAAAAATGTGAACACGAGTATTTATAGCAGCATTATTCATAATAGCCGAAAAGTAGAAACAACCCAAATGTCCATGAGTTGATGAAGGGATAAATACAAAGTGGTATATCCACACAGTGAAATATTACTCGGCAGTAAAGAGAAACGAAGTATGGAGCCTGCTGCAACACAAATAGGCCGAGTGAAGGAAGCCAGGCACGAAGGACCACATATTGTATAGTTTCATTTAAATTAAATATCCAGAATAGGCAAATCTACAGAGACAAGAAGTAGATTGGTGGTTGCCTAGGGCTGGGGGAGATAGAGGGTCGGGGGTGATGGCTAAGGGGTACCAGGTTTCTTTCTGAGGTAATGAAATGTTCTAAAATTGGCTGTGGTGATGGTCGCTCTGAATATACTAAAACCTATTGAACTATACACTTTAAATGAGTGAATTTTATGGTACGTGAGTTATCGCTCAATAAAGCTGTTTTTTAAAAAGAGTTTGGGGTTGTTGGGAGTGGGAATGGCGAGTGACTGCAAATGGTCACAAGAGACTTTTTAAGGGTGGTGAGAATGTTCTAAAATTGGATTATGGTGGTGATTCCATCACTTAAGTTTTCTAAAAATCATCAAAGTATACTCTTAAAATGAGTGAAATCTATAGTATGTCAAGTACATATTAATAAAACTTTTTGTTTTAAGTAAACTCTCAGAGGACTTGAGATTCCAGCTCAGAGAGGCAAGAAATATTCTAGGTCAGAGCTCAAATTCCTGGAATAGTCATTCTCCGCGAAGTAGAAGCCATGCTCCCTGGAAGACAGCATTATTTTGTGGTCAGCCTGGTACCGCTGGAGAGATTTCTGGCCACCCACAAGGCCCAGAGGCAGAGCTGCTAGAAATAGTATCTCACAAATTCCAGCAAATTAGCTATGTGTTGATTTTAAACTGATTAGGTGGTGAAGAACGGGCGACTTCGGAAGATGAGCATTTCTTCATGACTCCACCTGAACCCCCAGAGCACAGAACTCCTGCGGACTGGGCTTCCCAGCAGAGCATAATCACCCATTATGACTTCTCACCCTGGAGTTATTATCTGAGCCCCTGGATTGGCTCTTGGTAGATGAAATGGTGTAATACCCCCAGAGAATGTCATAGGTCACATAAGTAGGGAGGAGGGTGTTCATCTATACAACTCCTGGAGAAGTCAGAGTGCAGAGTTGTTAGACGGTTAGAGAGAAAATAGTTAGAGAAGTAGAGTTGCCCCTAGCTAGCGCCTCTGCTCCCTCCCATCCTGGCAGGCTAGAGCATATCCATATGACTAGCCACCAATGCAAGCAGACTGCACTATGACCCAGAGAGGCATGTCTGACCTCGGACAGCGGTCAGAGAGCGTCTTCCGATTAGCTGGTTTCTCTGCCAGTCGGGTACATCAGGATTCTTATAAGGCCACCGAGCAGGTAAAGACAGGGATCTACTTTCTGGTCAAACTCATAACACGGGTCACTATAGCTTAGCTACCTACTTTGGTATTCACAACAACTAACTCCAGAGGGGTCCCACCAAACTCTTCAAGTAGCTCGTGGATGCAATGCCGTGTACGTCAGCCATGGTCTTAGGATAGAGCTACCATCTGCAGAAACCAAGCTAATGTGGCCCACTATAGGGCACCTCATCTAAGATTAGTACCAAACCTGGCTGTAGAAAACAAAGAAAGATCAACACAGAAATTAAGTCGAAGGGTTATGTGCTAGGACAGCCCACCAGGTTATTAGTCTGTGTGGGCTGACGCTCTCAGGCGGTCTAGAGGCGAGTCCTTAAGAGATTAGGATCTCCAGGGAAAAGTCAGGAGAGCCAGAAATGTAGGTTTTGGGTCATCCGCAGGGTGAGGGTAGAGATGGCATGGTCATTAGGGCTATATGAAGCTGGGCTTGACTTCTTGCTCTGCCACTTACTAGCTAAATATCTAAGTAGTAAAGTTCCTTTTCCTGGCTAAACCTCAAGTTCATCATCTGCAAAACCATCTACTTTTTAGGTTGATCAAATGTGAAATGAGGTCATTCTTTCTAGGTCCCTGAAGCCACAAGAATAAGTGAGATCGTCTCCCCCACTCCCAGGAAAGGCTTCAGAATAAGCAGGAAAAGACGGAAAGATCTAACGATACAAAAAGATGGAGGAATTTGGATCCACCATCACCCACATTCTAATTCTGGATTCACCATTTACTAGCTCTATGAACTTCAGTAAGTTACAACATCCCCAGGCCTCAGTTTTACCATCTTGGAGGGGGTCATAAAATACGACCTATCTTTCCGATTTAAGTTGAGAATTTAGTGAGGCATCATCAAGATGTCTGTAAGCTTTAACTTACAGATTGACACAGCTGTCCGTCGTGGAGAAGAATCAGTTATTAAACATTTACTGCTTTTCTGAACGCAGTTTGTCAGGTAGGTACATAGCCCACAACCAAAGGAATATTGGGACTCACAACTGTAATTTAGATAATATTTGAGGTCTGGAAAATTAGGGATGTTCTGAACTCAGGGGTTCAACCTTGCCTGCACACTGGAATCACCCAGCGGGCTTTAAATATTGATATCCAAGCTTCCCCTTGAGGGATTCTGTTTTTCTTGGTGTGCAGTATGGTCAGGGTAATGAGAGTTCCAGGAACCCTCCGGGTGATTCTAATCTGCAGCCACGCTTGAGACCCACTGCTCTAGAGAAAACTGGCAAAAATGCAAGGAGAGGAACCAAACCATTGAACTCTGCTATAAACTTAGCTGATCTAGACTAGGTCCAGCCCAAAGTGGGGATTGAGCTAGATGAGCATTAATATACTGATGACAAGCCTCAGCTTTTTGTGCCAAGCCCAGTTCATCCTCAGGAATCACTGGGCTCAAAGCCCCTTCTTCTTGCTGGTCTCCACACCAGGTGCCTCCAGAAAAGCCTTCTATGGCCAGTCTATGCTGTGGTTGGGACTATCTGTGGTTGTACTAGTCAGGTTCTCCAGAGAAACAGAACCAGCAGGATGTAGGTGTAGGGATGTGTGTGTGTGTACATGTATGTTACTTGTAAGGAAATGGCTCGTGCCATCCTAGAGGCTAACAGTCCTGACATCTGCAGCTGGCAAGCTGGAGACCCAGGAGAGCCAATGGCGTAGTTCCAGCAGGCTTGAGATTCAGGAAGAGCCGATATTTTAGTTAGAGTCTGAAGGCAGGAGAAAACTGATATTCCAGCTAGAAGGCAGGCAGGCAGGCAGGAGGAGTTTCCCCTTACTCAGAGGGTCAGCCTTTTTGATCCATTCAGGCCTTCAACTAATTGGATGAGGCCCACCCACATTTGGGAAGGCAATCTGTTTTACTCAGTCTACCGATTCAGATGTTAATGTTATCCAGAAACACCCTCACCAACACAGACGGAACGTTTGACCGAATGTCTGGGCACCCTGTGGCCAAGCTGACACATCAAGTTAACCATCATGGTGCTGTTTGATCTTAAGAAGCCGCATCTGCTGCTTCTGCAGGAAGCACAAAAGGGCACTCGGGAGTGGGGATAAGGAGACTTTGGGACAGCTGTCTGGTTGTCCACAGCCCAGTTTCTTGGCACTTGAGAAGGAATGAGAAGTTCACAAATTGCTGTGTTACTGACTTCCATATCTGCGTGTTTCTAAGTCATTTAATAGTAATGGTTTCAAGAGCTGCTACAACCAGTTCTGTTTCCCCCCCAAGCACTTGAGTCATTAAAATGGGGGAAAACAGCAATAGGCAGGACAAGAAAGGAGTTCTCCCTCTGGCCTACAGAATGTTCACTCGACATTTCTACTTCAACATTACTGAGTTACCATAGTCTTAAATATTCTATTTACTGAAAACATTAGGGCTACTTAAGAATCTTCACCATTATTCCACCTCATTCCTAGATAATGATTCTTTTTTCTACTTTGCTTTAGTTCTTACAGTTTTGTGTATGTTTTTTCCCTCTCTACATCATCCATCTGTGTCATTGGAACTTACCTGTTTGACTGTAAATGTTAAGCTCCACTTGTTAAATAGAAGCTTCTCTCTGCATGCTCACTTTTCTCAAACTCCTACTATCTGGAAATGATACCCACTCTTTTAGAAGCTCAGTTCTTTTCAGAGTAAGCCACAGTCAGCCGAAGTCTGATTACTTTCTAAAGTAGGGATCAGAAATAGATTTACAGGAGGCCGGGGGCAGAAGCTATCAGGAAAAAAACACCCGTGTGGTATAATAAAACACAAACCCAGAAGAAAAGCAATTGCTGTAAATATCTGTAAGTTTCAGCATTTCTCCTTTGGGGTGCTCTCTCCAGCTCTCCAGTCCAAGCTCCTGCCTCTATTATCTATTACTTTGTGTAGTCAGTGGTCCTCAAAGTGTAGTCCTTAGATAAGGAGCCACAGCCTCACCTGGAAACTTGTTAGAAACACAGGTTCTCAGGCCCCACCCCTGACCTACTCAATTAAACACTGGGGATGGGGCTCAGCAATCTGTTTTAACAAGCCTTCCCAGTGAGGCTGATGCCAATCTTGGGGGAGCTTCCTACTGATAAAGCATACTCTGCTTCAATGGAGCTATCCTGACAGACAGCCACTCAAACCAATGTTCGCTTCTCGTCCAGCTCATTAGGCAGGAGGATCAGTTTCCTATCCCCATCTGTGGGCTCTCTTAGTCTCACACAAACAAACAAAACATCAATTGACTCCTACTTGGATTTCTGAACAGCACACAAGTGAAAAGAAGGAAAGGATGATGAAGCACGGGGCAGGAAAGAACAAGAAAGTCAACAGTGTAAGAAGAACTAGCACCTCTTTTATTCTAATGAGATATTACTATGACTTTTGGCCGATTAAACTGTGAACATTTGTTTTTAAGTGAGTTTTTCCACATTAGTCTACTGGACTGAGAGCCACTGAAGCAGAGCTTTTCAAATCTGAAAGTCTATCAGAATTACCTGGGGGAGCTTGTTAACATGCACAGTCCTGCCCCTTCTTCCCCAGATCCTGACTCAGTAGGTCTAGGGTGAGGCCCACGATTTTGCATTTCTAACAAGTGCCCAGGTAATACTTTGTTACTGGTCTTCATACCACACCTCAGCGCTGCACTAAACGGCAGGATCTATGCCTCAAGCAGTTACACCTTTAATAAGCGCCCAGTATGTTCAACACCCTACAGTAGCTACTTAGAGAAGAAGGAACATAATCTGTTTTCAACAAGCTCATTGTCTTGCAGGAGCAAAAAAGATACCTACAGAACTTTTTTCATCTCTTATCAACTTGAAATTTATTATGGAGAAAATTCTCATCATAATGCAAAGATGATAATAATAGTACCCACTTCATAGCATGATTGAGAAGATTAAATAAGATCATATAGGGAAGCCATGGAATATAAAGAATTTATTTTGAACAATGCCTGGCACATAGTAGATGTTGAAATCTTGGCCCTTGAGGTGGGGTATGGGAAAGGGTAAGCGAGAGCTCACAGTCATTGGTGGGATTCTCAAGAATCAGTCAAGCAATAGGACCAGGAGTCACTCACATGCGGCTGTGGTGCGCTCACTGATACCCACAACAGGCAGTGGATGAGGAAACCAAAGCACTGTTTCAGATAGGAGTATAAAGTTTCCCCAAACCAAGAGGTGGAAAGCACATCTTGAAAATTCAGAGACAAAACTTAGCAGACAAAAGGAAACAGAAATGATTGAAAGAAAGCAAAATATGTACTCTGGGCAACTCCCAGAAACCCCACTGACTGCAGCCTACTCTCATGCAGCAACTGCAACATGAAATGGAGTCGGATTGTCTGCTATTAGAAGTTAGGCACTAGATGAACTGAGTAAATCCATGATCAAGAGTGGAAGCTGGTGGAAATTATGTTTAATCACCAAAAGCAATTCTGTTTTCCCTTTCAAAGCCTTTATTTCTACAGAAGCAATTCTCAGCCTTGACTGCACATTGGAATCACCTAGAGAGCCTGAAAAACTACTGATGATTAGATCTCGCCTCCAGAGATTCTGATTTAATTGGTCAGGGTGTAGCCAGGGCACAGGGATGTTTAAAGTCTTCTCTAGTGATTCTAATGTCCAGCCAACATTGAGAACCACTGTTAAAGTCTTCATGACTCTTCCAGGCTCAGCTGCTATGAAGAAAAAAAAATTCAAAGACTCCACTATGTAAGAATTTCTAAATAGGTGTCAAAAATAATTAATGCTATAAAAGGTCAAAAGAAAGTTTGTTAGGAAAGTTTCTTTGGGGAGAGTTATTCTGTAACTCCTATCCCCAGAATGTAGGTGTAGGGAATGCCTCCTTCTTCCCCTTAGTTAAGAGAGGGGGGCTTCAGGGGCTGGCCCCGTGGCTGAGCGGTTAGGTTCACACACTCTGCTGCAGGCAGCCCAGTGTTTCGTTGGTTCGAATCCTGGGCGTGGACATGGCACTGCTCATCAAACCATGCTGAGGCGGCGTCCCACATGCCACAACTAGAAGGACCCACAACGAAGAATATACAACTATGTACCGGGGGGCTTTGGGGAAAAAAAGGAAAAAAATAAAGTCTTAAAAAAAAAATAGAGGGGGGGGCTTCAGCAGGACTGCTTAGAGAGTTTTATATCATCTGACATAGCCAGGGAGACACAGTGGCTTGGTGTCTGACCAGTGGAAAAGTTTAAAGGCAGGAAGAAATTTACTAACTGCTCCAATGTTAAGAGGCAAGGAGAGGTAAACTGCTTTGGGATGGGCCTGCACTTCCGGTTTGTCAGGACAAAGGATCCCTAAGCAGATTGCTCAGAAGATGCAAATTTGCATGCCTTAGAAGCTCATTCTCTCCACTCTTTCAGCAGCTTAGCAAAGAGCTGGCCTACCAGGTCTGCGTTCACTCAAAAGGAAACAGGCTAATAAAAACAGCTGATCTTGGAAGGTTTCATCCTTCTATTTTATCTTTTTACTTATATCTTTCATCTTTTTGTTTCCTAAAAGTAAGAGAAATTTCATGAGAATGCCTACATTTTCAAGTAGAAGCAAGGAAAGCACCTGCCCTCTGAATACATTTAAAGAGAGAGTGGATGTCAAGAAAGAAAGAGAGTGATGTCAGCAAAATGGCATACTAGGAGGTCCCAGCCCTTGTCCCCCTGCCAAAAAAAAAAAAACAAGAAACAATTTAACAACTATCCATGGAGGAAAATAGCTGTGGGAAAGCTCCCGATTACAATTAAGAAGCTATAGCAACCCAGTTGAACACAAAACCAAGGATGGCCACACAGAAAAGGTAGGAATCATTTTACCTGCATCATTCCCCCCAATTTCTAGGCCAGCACAGCTCAGTGCCAAGAGGAATCCCCTACACTGTGAGTTCCTCCAAAGGGTAAAAGGCGAGCAAAAGGACCCCAGCAGCCCAAACTGCCACTTTGGATCCCCACAACTTTCACTACTGAGGACCTCCACAGTCTTAGCCAATGGAGATCTTAGCTGCTGGAGCTGCCAGGAGCCCATGCCAATGAACCCTGCCCCCCAAAGTGGCCCCATTGTGCCCTCCCTACAGCCCTGTTGCCACCACAGGTACACTCGCTCACTCCAGATCTGGAACTGCCACACAACCACCAGACCCAGTGGCACCATGAACCCACTGGAACTCAGAACATATCCCCAGAATGGGCATCACTGCATGTCCCCAGATGTGGCACTAGTTGCAGCACCACCACACACCCCACCCAGCTGGCACCCTTGTGCTCACCCACAGCTGAAGGTCTTTTCTTACTGACACCAGTCTATAAAGTCTGGAAGAGGTGGCTGCTTCTTCAAGTGTGCAGACAGAAACACAAGGCTACAAGGAATGCAAAAAGTCAGTGAAACATGACACAAAGGAACACAGCAAATTTTCAGTAACTGACCCCAAAGAAATGGAGATCTATGAATTACCTGACAGAGAATTTAAAAATAATTGTTTTAGAGAAGTTCAGTGAGCTACAAGAGAACACAGATAGACAACTCAACAAAATCAGGAAAACAATATATGAACAAAACAACAACAAGAAGTTTAACAAAGAGATTGAAATCACAAAAAAAAAGAACCAAATAGAAATTTGGGAGCTAAAGAATACAATGAATGAAAGGAAAAATGCAACAGAGAGCTTCAACAACAGACTCCATCAAGCAGAAAAAGGAATAAGCAAACTCAAAGATAAGCCATTTGAAATTATCCAGCTTGAGAAGAAAAGGAAAAGCAATGAAAAAGAGTGAAGAAAACATACAGGATATAGGGACACCATCAAACAAAGCAATATATACATTATGGGAGTCCCGGAAGTAGAAGAGAGGGAGGGAAAAGGGGACAGAGAGCTTATTTAAAGAAATAATGCCTGAAAACTTCCCAAAACTGGGGAAGGAAATAGACATCTGCATCCAAGAAGCCCAAAGAACCTCAAATAGACTGAATATAAAGGGGTCAATGTGGAGCAGATATTGAGAGATACGAAAGGAGAACTTCACAGCAATACGCTAACCGTAGGAGACATCAATACCTCACTTTCACTAATGGACAGAACATCCACACAGAAAATCAATTTAAAAAATCTGGGGGCTGGCCTGCTCACGTAGTGGCTAAGTTCACACATTCTGCTTCAGCAGCCTGGGGTTCGCTGGTTTGGGTCCTGGGTGCAGACATGACACTGCTTGGCACACCATGCTGTGGTAGGCTTCCCACATATAAAGTAGAGGAAGATGGACACGGATGTTAGCTCAGGGCCAGTCTTCCTCAGCAAAAAGAGGAGGATTGGCGGCAGATGTTAGCTCAGGGATAATCTTCCTTGAAAAAAATCTGGCTTTAAAAACACTATAGACAAAATGGACCTAGCAGACATGAACAAAATTTTCCACCCAACAGCAGAAGAATATAGACCTCCAGGATAGATCACATATTAGATCACAAAATAATTCTTAAAATATTTAAGAAAATCAAAATCATCCAACTATCTTTTCTGACCACAGTAGAATGAAACTAGAAACCAATAACAGTAAGAAACTGAAAAATTCAGAAATATGTGTAAAGTAAACGACATATTCTTGACAACCATCGTGTCAAAGAGGAGATCAAAAAGGAATTTAAAAAATATCTAGGGGGCAGGCCTGGTGGTGTGGTGGTTAAGTTTGCACACTCACTTTCATGGTCTGGGGTTTGCAGGTTTGGACCCCGGGTGCAGATCCAGCACCATTCTTCAAGCCACACTGTGGTGGCATCCCACCTAAAATAGAAGAAGATTGGCACAGATGTTAGCTCAGGGCCCAACTTCCTCACACACAAAAATAACCCCGAGTCATTAAAATTCTATTGTAGAGTGACATCAACATCATGGTGGAGTGAGTTCTCCACATGATCTCTCCATTACACAATACAAGGAAAAAGACATTCATACTCCAACAGAGCACAGCCACACAACACGAAAGCTGTCTGAGAAACCCATGCAGCCATACGTCAGAGGGTGGAGTGGCTGGAGCCCTCCTTGGAGGAGGTGGAATGGGGTAAGAGAAAATTTTGCTCCCTCCCCAAAAGATTGCAATCTGGGACGGCATGTGACATCCAAGAGGGAAGGAAGGGGGGAGAGGATGCTCATTCTCATTCTTGGGAACACCAAAGGTCCCCAGATCCCTCACAGCCTGGGGGAAGCCTGCTACTGGGGTGAGAGCTATTGCAGGGGGTGACTTCATCAAGCCAACACCCCATGAGAGCACATAGTGAAGGGCACAGCAAGTAAGCCTACGAGAACAGGCAGAAGAAAGCGCCCCTCCCCACTACCCACCCAGCACCAGCTCTACTGCCTGGGATCCTGGTGGAACGCAGAGGGCTCAGAATGCATGGCTCTTGACTTTCAGCCAGTGGCAACAGGTGGTAAATGTGACCAAATAATACCAGGATGGAAAAGAACAGAGCCACGCCTTCTAGCAGTATCAAAAATTACATTAAATCTCCAGACCAGAGAGAAAATGACAAGTACCCAGAAATCAGTCCTGAAGACACAGAAATATGTAATCTAAATCACAGAGAATTTAAAATAGCTATCATCAAAAAACTCAACCAGTTAAAAGAGAATGTAGAGAAACAATTCAACAAAAGAGATTGAAACTATAAAGAAGAATAAATCAGAAATATTGGAGATGAAAGACACAATGGAAGAGATAAAACAAAATACGATTCCCTGAATGCTCAAGTGGACACCATAGAGGAGCGTATCAGCATAATCAAAGATAGACATGTTGAAATGCTCCAGATAGAGTAGGAGAGAGAACTAAGGCTAAAAAGAAATGAAGAAAGTCTCCAAGAAATATCCAACTCAATTAGGAAATGCAACATAAGAATTATAGGTATTCAAGAAGGAGAAGAGAAGGAGAATGGAGCAGAAAGCTTGTTTAAAGAAATAATAGCAGAGAACTTCCAAAACCTGGGGAAGGAGATGGAAATCCACATGGAAGAGGCTATCAGATCTCCTAAATATGTCCATGTAAAAAGACCTTCTGCAGGGCATATGGTAGTGAAACTGGCAAAAGTGAATGACAAAGAAAAAGTACTAAAGGCAGCAAGGCAGAAGAAAATAACCTACAAAGGGACCCCTATCGGGCTTTCAGCAGATTTCTCTGCAGAAACCTTACAGGCTAGGGGAGACTGGAATAACATATTCAAATCTTTGAAGGACAAAGACTTTCAGCCAAGAATACCCTATCCAGCAAAAATATCCTTCAGATGTGATGTAGAAATAAAAACTTTCCCAGATAAACAAAAGCTAAGGGAGTTCGTAGCCACAAGACACCCCTATGAGAAAGAAGGTCCTCACACCCGAAAAAAGAAAGAAAGAAAGAAAGAAACAAGCAAACAAAGGGGTTACAAAGCATGGAGTAAGGAGATAAATATGTAGACAAAATCTGGAAATTGTAGTGATAACTACAGAACTGGTTAGCAAAGCAGATCAGAACTGGTTAGCAAATACGTATAAAATTAAAGATAAAGGGAAGGAAAACACCAAAAACAAGGATAATCTTGTCATTTTAACCACAAACTCACAACACAAGATGGAATAAGATGTGAGAAAAACAACTTAGGAGGGGAAGAGGAAAGGGACTGAATCAGTTTAGTCTAAGGAAATAAGAGGCCATCAGAAAATGGACTATCTTATCTCTACAAGATTTTTAATACAAAGCTCATGATAACCACTAAACAAAAAAGCAGAACAGAGACACAAATAATACATAAGGAAAAAACAGACACAACATAAAAACTACATAACTCGATTGGTAGACTGAAATCCACAGGATGAGAAACAAAGGAAATTCAAGAGAATGGGAAAACAAGTGATAAAATGGCAGCATTAAAGCCCTCATACACTGATAATCACCCTAAAGGTAAATGGAGTGAAATCTCCAATAAAAAGACACAGAGTAGTGAGACGGATTAAAGAACAAGACCCAACAATATGTTGTCTCCAGGAAACACATCTCAGCTTCAACGACAAATATAGGCTCAGAGTGAAGGGGTAGAAGACAATACTCCATGCTAACGGCAAAGAGAAGAAAGCAGGTGTCACAAGACTTATATCAGACAAAATAGACTTCAAGATAAGTCAGGTAAAGAGAGACAAAGAGGGGCAGTACGTAATGATCAAAGGGACACTCCACCAAGAAGACATAACACTTATAATTATCTATGCACCCAATACAGGAGCACCAAAGTACATAAAGCAACTATTAACAAAGCTAGGAGGAGATATTCATAATAAAACAATAATAGTAGGTGACCTCAACAAGCCACTCACATGAATGGATAGATCATCCAGACAGAAAATCAACAAGGAAACAGTGGAATTAAATGAAAAGCTAGACCAGTTGGACTTAATAGAAATATGTAGAACACTCCATCCAAAAACAGCCAAATACACATTCTTCTCAAGTGTGCATGGAACATTCTCAAGTATAGACCATATGCTGGGAAACAAGGCAAGCCTCAATAAACTTAAGAAGATTGAAATAACAACAAGCATCTTTTTCAATCACAATGCTATGAAGCTAGAAATAATTACAGTGAAAAAGCTGAGAAAGGGACAAAGTTGTGGAGACTACACAACAGGCTATTGAACAACCAACGGATCATTGAAGAAATTAAAGGAGAAGTCAAAAACTATCTGGAGACAAATGAAAATAAAAACATACCATACCAACTCATACAGGATGCAGCAAAAGAAGTCCTAAGAGGGAAATTCATCGCAATACTGGCTCACCTTAACAAACAAGAAAAAACCCAAATAAGCAATCTTAAACTGCATCTAACTGAATTAGAAAAACAAGAACAAACAAAGCCCAAAGTCAGTAGAAGGAGAGAAATAATAAAAATCAGAGCAGAAATTAATGCTATTGAAACAAAACAGGCAGTAGAAAGGATCAATGAAACAAAGAGCTGGTTCTTTGAGACGATAAATAAAATTGACAAACCTCTAGCCACACTTACAAAGAAAAAAGAGAGAAAGCTCAGATAAATAAAATTAGAAATGAGAGAAATAACAACAGGTACCACAAAAATACAAAGGATTGTAAGGGAATACTGTGAAAAGCTATATGCCAACAAAATGGAGAATCTAGAAGAAATGGATAAATTCTTAGACTCTTACAACCTCCCACAGCTGAATCAAGAAGAAATAGAGAATCTGAATAGACCAATCACAAGTAAAGAGATTGAAACAGTAAACAAAAGTATCCCAAAAATAAAAGCCCAGGACCAGATGATTTCTCTGGAGAATTCTACCAAACTTTCAGAGAGGATTTGATACCTATCCTTCTCAAGATACTCCAAAAAATTAAGGAAGATGGAATGCTTCCTAACACATTCTACAAGGCCAGCATCACTCTGATACCAAAGCTTGACAAGGACAACACAAAAAAGGAAAACTACAGGCCAATGTCACTGAAGAACATAGATGCAAAGTCCTCAACAAAATATTGGCAACCCGAATACAACAATACATCAAAAAGATCATACATCATGATCAAGTGGGATTTATACCAGGGACACAGGGATGGTTCAACATCCATAAATCAATCAATGTGATACACCACATTACAAAATGAGGAATAAAAACCACATAATCATCTATAGACGCAGAGAAAGCATTTGACAAGATCCAACAGCCATTTGTGATAAAAACTCTTAACAAATTGAGGATAGAAGGAAACTACCTCAACATAATAAAGGCCATATATGACAAACCCACAGCCAACATCATACTCAATGGGGAAAAACTGAATGCCATCCTTCTGAGAACAGGAACAAGACAAGGATGCCCACTATCACCACTCTTAATCTGGACAACCACTTGCAAAAGAATGAAAGTAGACCATTATCTCATGCCATACACAAAAATAAACTCAAAATGGATCCAAGACTTGAAGACAAGTCCTGAAACCATAAAACTCCTGCAAGATAATACAGGTAGTACACTCTTTGACATTGAACTTAAAAGGATCTTTTCAAATACCATGTCTTCTCAGACAAGGGAAACAAAAGAAAAAATAAACAAGTGGGAGTTCATCAGACTAAAGAGCTTCTGCAAGGCAGAGGAAACAAGGCTCACAACCAAAAGACAACCCACCAATTGGGAGAAAATTTTTGCAAATCATATATGATAAGGGGTTAAGCTCTATAATATATAAGGAACTCACACAACTGAACAACAAAAAAACAAACAGCCCAGTTAAAAAATGGGCAGAGAATATGAACAGACATTTTTCCAAAGAAGATACACAGATGGCCAATAGACACATGAAAAGATATTCAACATCACTAATCATCAGGAGAATGCAAATCAAAACTACACTAAGATACCACCTTACATCTGTTAAAATTGCTATAATCACTAAGACTAAAAATAACGAATGTTGGAGAGGGTGTGGAGAAAAGAGAATCCTCATGCACTGCTGGTGGGAATGCAACCTAGTGCAGCCACTATGGAAGACAGTATGGAGATTCCTCAAAAAACTAAAAATAGGACTACCATATGATCCAGCTATTCCACTACTGGGTATCTACCCAAACAACTTGAAATCAAGCATCCAAAGTGACATATGTACCCCTGTGTTCGTTGCAGCACTATTCACAATAGCCGAGTCATGGAAACTATCCAAGTGCCCATCAACTGATGATTGTATAAAGAAGATGTGGTATATATACACAATGGAATACTACTCAGCCATAAAAAAGACAAAATCATCCCATTTGCAACAACATGGATGGACCTGGAGGGAATTATGCTGAGCAAAATAAGGCAGACTGAGAAGGACAAACACCAGATGATTTCACTCATACGTCGAATGTAAACAAACACATGGACAAAGAAAACAGTTCAGTGGTTACCAGAGGAAGGGGGAGTGGGGGTTGGGCAGAGGATGAAGGGGAGCACATATGTGGTGACAGACAAGAAATCATGTACAACTGAAATGTCACAATGATTTAAACTCTTATGAACTCAATTAAAAAAATCCAAAAAAACCCAAAAACCAATCCACACCATCGGTTTTATGTCAGGGTGTCTCTTTTTTGTTTGTCTGCAACTCTTTATCTCCTAGGTTTCTCAGGAAGGTGTCACAGGAATGATATTCTCCAAGCTGTCGCATGTTCATCAAAATTTGTCAGTGACTTTAATTTTTTTTAACTGAGGTGAAATTCACATGACATAAAATCAGCCGTTTTAAACTGTTCAGTGGCGTTTACTATATTCACAATGTTGTTCAACCACCACCTCTATCTAGTTCCAAAACAATTTTGCTATCCCAAAAGGAAACTCTGTGTGCACTAAGCAGCCACTCCCCATTCCCTTCCTCCTAGTCCTGTGGATGGTTCATACAAACGGAGTCACACAGGCTGTGCTCCTCTGCTCCTGGCTTCTTTCACTCAGCACGATGTCGTTGGGCTTCCCCCGCAGTGCAGTGGGCAGCACTACTTCGTTCCTTCTCATGCCTGAATAGCATCCTGTTGAATGGACATGCTACATTCTGTTTATCCATTCATCTCTTGACGGATCTGCTGCTCATTTTTTAAAGTGGAATGAGGTGTCCTGTAATTCTAAGAGGAAAGGATGAGCCAGGACAAATTTTCTAGCATCTCAGCTCTAGAGTTCCCTCTTCTCATGTTGTCATGAAATGATCACAAATACGACCTCAATTTTCTGAGATCTGCCTTCTCTGCTTCCCTCCCCAACTTTTATTTGGACCTTCTTACATTTGCCCCTTATTAGTTTCCCATTACTGCTATAACAAATTAACGCAAATTCAGTAGCTTAAAACAACAGAAATTTCTTCTCTTACTGTTTGGAGACCAAAAGTCCAAAATGGGTTTTACAGGGCTAAAAATCAAGATGTTAGCAGGCCCTCTGAAGGCTCCAGAAGAGAATCTGTTCCCTTCCCTTGCCTTTTCCAGCATCTAGAGCTGCATTCCCTGGCTTGTAATCCCTTCATCTTCAAAGCCAGCGGCGTAGCATCTTCTTTCTGATGCTGCCTCCCTCACTTGGCTTCTTATCTTACAGTCAAATCTCTCTCTGCCTCCCTCTTATAAGGACACTTGTGATTGCCTTTAGGGACCACTGGATAATCCAGGATAATCTCCCACATCTGAAAAATTCCTTTTGGCGTATAAGGTAACATCCACAGATTCCTTTCCAATCAGTAGGACCTGAATATCTTTGGGGGCCACTATCATCTCCTGCTCGACTTGGATTCTATTCTCAGCTGATTCTTTTCAGGGCTGGAATTGTCTTTGAAAGGAGCTTCATTTTGTCAATTTCAAGAATAAAAGGGCCCAGCCCGCTCCAGCAATGGGGATTCATAACACTCCCCTTGCGTCATCCACAAAGTGAATCCTTGAAGAACCCCATCCAGTTCCTGGCGCCTTTCTCAGATCAGCCCATTTCACTTTCCAGTGAGTACCTGTTGGTGATTTGGGGGTTTTCCTGTTCTCAGAGGCATCAGAAGCCTAGTTGCCCTATTTCTGCTTCCTCCTACACGGATGGGGGTACCACATGGTTCTGTTACTTGTTGGCAGATTATACCCACCCACTCATATTTTGGATACTCTGTCACCTGGTTTTGTTGTTGTAGATATTTTTGTTTTGCTATCCTAGTCGTTCTGCCTATTTTTAGGGGAGGATTTGGGGAAATTAAAAAGTTACGCTATCACAGTCATTTCCCCAGTATCCCTCAATTCGGTATTTTTTTTAAAATGAAAATTTGGTCCAGAGCACCTCCACATAGACTATCTATGATGGCCACAGCAGTTGCTCACCGCCACCAGCGCCACCCATGATTGAAGGCATCGCCTCCAAAGATGGGATCTTTCTTCTTTGATTTGATCCCCAGAGTCCAAATTCTTTCAACAACCCAAACTCAGTAAATTAGAGGGAAAATTCCCTTACTAAACTATGAAACAAGTATACTGAGATGTTGACTGCAACATTGTTTGCAACAATGAAAATCTTGAAACAATCCATGGGTATAATCCACCAACAGATTCTTCCACCTCTTTGCAAGTCGTCTGAGACTGCTCGCTTTCTGCAAAGTTAAACATCTGCAAGAGCAGCCCCCGCTCCCAGGTCTTATTTGAGATGCATTTCTTTCTCATCAAGTATTTTCAAAACTTCTTAATACCCATTTCCCCTGGGGGTTCCAGTACTGAGTTTGGTGACATAGTATCCATTCTTTTAAAAAAGTAAGCTTTTATCTATTTCTTCTGTCTATTATTATGAAGCTGTAAGACCAAGACATCTCTCTTAAGTAAGATTTCTTCCTTACACTCAGGATGTGGTACCACATGATGCGTCATCCAAAGCAGGGCACGTCTGAGAACAAAAGGGGCTCTATTAATAATTATTGTAGAACAATAGGTAAAAATTAGGCCTATCTGAGACAGACCGATATGATGGTCAGCTTATGTGTGATTAACCAATCCAGAGCCAACCAGAGGCTGTCTGGTGGGGGACAACTCTTGAGCCTACTGACACCTGACGTGAATCCAGTGTTAGACTCTCCACGGTTCGGTTCCCTACTTGGTTCTGAAAGCATGATGGATTAGGGACAGCTGAGGAACACAGAGAGAGAGTATAGCAGATACTTTGTCATTTTAAAGCAGCAAATATTGTTCTTCCTGCAACGAAGTTTCACTAGAAAATGAAAATTACCAAATTTCAGAAATAAAAATCAGAACGTACCAACAACCAATATATCAATACCAGGTTTTTAAAAGGCAGTGATAGTCAAAAAAAAAAAAAAAAGCCATCCACCACTCCCTGACATTAAAGTGCCAGGCACAGATTTTTAAAATCAAATTAAAAATTCAGCTTGATTTAAATATTTTTATTTAAAAACTTGACATTGATTATATTTTGCCCTTTAATTTTCTTAAATGAGGAATAATCTGCATTGAGTTAAACACACAAATCTTAAGCTGACGATTCGATGCATTTTGACAAGTGAATGCACACATATTACCTCTCACGCAACCCACCCCCATATCAAGACACGGAACATTTCCATCACCCCAGGGAGTTCCTCTGTGTCCCTCCAAGTCAATTCCTCCTTACCCCCAGGGGTACTTACATAACACAACATCACTCTGGAATGCATTTATCTCTGCTAGAACTTCACACAGAAGGAATCATAGAGTGCGTACGATTTTTGAGTTTGGCTTCTTTCACTCAGCACAATGTTTCTGAGATTCATCCACGTTGCCGCAGCAGTTCAGTCCTTTCTTGTTGCTGAGCAGTATTCCACTGTATGACTAGACTGCAGTTCCTTTACCCTTCCTCCTGTTGGTGAGTATTTGGGTTGTCTCCAGTTTTTGGCTAGTGTGAATAAGGCTGTCACAAACATTACTGTATGTGTTTGTTTGTGGACATACATTTTCATTTCTCTTAGGTAAATATTTAAGAATAGAATGGTGTATCTAAAAAAATATAGTCTGATAATAGTTTTGGTGCATTTTCGAAAATGAAAATTTTGTGTGTTCACCTTTCTCTTTTAATTGGAGTATGTAGCTTTCACATTCCCACGTGATTATTGTGGTTGGGTTTAAGTCTACTGTTGCTATTTCTTTCCTATTTGTTCCTTGTATTCTTTGTTCCTCTATTTTTTTTCCTGCTTTCTTTTGGATTAATCAACTTTGGTTTGTTGCTGTTGTGGTTGAGTATTCCATTTTATCGCCTTTATTTCCTTTACATAATTCTTTGAGTTATTTCTATAATTGTTGTTTTAGAGATTATAATATGTATTTTTAACTTATGTCTACCTTCGAATAACATCAAACTACTTCACAAACAATGCGAGAGGCACCTTATAATAGTAGAATTCAACTTCCCTCCCTCCCACCCTCTATCCTTGCAGTGCCGTGTCTTACAAACTCTACAATATAATGTATGAGTCCCACAATATATTGATACATTATTTATTTTGTTTTAAATATTAGTAATCTTTTATAGAAATTAACAAATGTGTGATATAGTTAAACATATAATTTAAAGATTTTAAAGATGTTTGTATACATATTTACTCTTTCTGATACTCGTCCTTCCTTCCTCCAGCTCTGAGCCTCCATCTGGTATCATTTCCCTTCACCCTAAAGACCTTCCTTTAATATTTCTTGTAGTGCTGGCTGGGAAGAAATTCTTTAAGTTTTTGTTTTTAAAGGTATCTATTTGACCTAAAGTTTTGAAGGATATTTCACTGATATAGAATTCTAGGCTCACAGACTTATTTTTCTTTCAGATTTTAAGGACTCGTTCCCTTGTCTTCTCGCTTCCATTCCTTCTCATGAGCAGTCAGCCAAAATCCTGGTCACCATCCCCTGTTTAAGAGTCTGGACCAGTGAATTGCTTTTTTTCCCCCATCAAGTTGCGGAAGTTCCTGGCCATTATCCCTCCGCGTATTTCCTGTGCCCGTTCTCCTCTGCCCTTCTTCCAGGACTCCAGTCCCGTGTCTGTTGGGTGATTAGATTACGACCCACAGGTTCAGAGGCTTTGCTCAGCTTGTTCTCATCACATTTCAGTTCAAATAACTTGTGTTCAGATTAACTAATCTTTCTTCTACTCTGTCAGGTCTACTATTAGGTCCAACTGATGAAATCTTCGTTTCTAATATTGTGTTTTTAGTGCTAGCATGTCCATTTGCAACTTTTCTACAGTTTCCATTTCTGAGATGAAATTTCCTGCCTACGTGTTGTCATCGTTGTCCACCAAATCATTCAACATATATGCTAGTGTTATTTTAAAGTCCTTGTCTGCTCATTCCAACATCGTGTCCATCTGTGAGTCTATTTCTATTGATTGTCACTGCTTCTTTATGTGTCTCATAATTATACGAGCTCTGTCAAACTAACGCACTGCCTATCATTTCTCAATTGATTCAGAACTCTGGAGGGGGCAAAGCATGCCATGTGCCCTAAAATTCTCCAATTACATGACAAGTAGTAGAGTCCAATAAATGTTTGCAGAATAACTTTTTTCCTTTTTTTTTAAAGATTGGCACCTGAGCTAACAAGTATTGCCAATCTTTTTTTTTTTTTTCTGCCTTATCTCCCCCAACCCCCCCAGTACACAATAGTACATCCTAGCTACAGGTCCTTCCACTTGTGGCATGTGGGACACCGCTTCAACGTGGCCTGACGAGTGGTGCCATGTCCACGCCCAGGATCCAAACCAGTGAAACCCTGGGCCACCGCAGCTGAGCTTGGGAACTTAACCACTCAGCCACAGGGCTGGCCCCTGTAGAATAACTTTAACATCTTCCTAGTAAGAGAAATCTAAAAAATACAAATTGCTTTTCTGATATTTGTACTCAATTTGTTTGCTCAACAGCATAAAATCCTTAGAGGAGATTAGACTGTTGCATTAACATTGTGTGTAGCTACTTCTGTGGTTGACTGTGATGGCCTTGGTAGAGCCGTTTATGCCACATTGATGAGGATAAACACAGGTCACAAATCGTTGCATGGGAAGATGGATGGCAGTGCTTAACATAGATCCAAACTCAGATGACCTTCACATTTCCACACACGAGGTAGCCTAACCTATGAGTTAAAACCACAGCTCTGAAATCAGACTTCCCTGGTTTGAGTCTTTTCTCCAGAACTGAGTGACCTTGGCAAATTACGTAATGTTTTGGTGTCTTAATTTATTTACTGAGAAGTGAGATGGTGAGGAGGCTTTGGTGAGGATTTAATGAGATAAAACATGTAAAGCACTTAGGACACCAAATGGCACATGATAAGTAATAAATGTTAGCTGTTGGGCTTTTGAAGGGTTCAGTGAATAGCACCTATCCTGGATGGTTTCTCAATGATTTCAGAAATAAAACAGTAGAGTCAGAAGATGAAACACCAAAATGACACCCGGGTTATTGATAAAGTTAGGTTTGAGAATTTAGCTTATGTGATAGTGGCAGGGTCCTGAACTCCTTACTCTGATAGTTCTCAAATGTCGTCCTTGGATCAGTGTCATTGGCTTCACCTGGGAACTTGTTACAGATGCACGTTCTTGGGCTCCACTCCAGATCTGCTGAATCAGGGACTCTGGGTGTGGGAACCAGCGATCTGCATTTTCACAAGCCTGACAAGTTTAAGAGCCTTCCCCATCCCAGTCTGGGAGTTAGGGGAAACCCACTCTAGAGAAAGACTGTCAGAAGAGAAGCCTTTACACATGGTCTGGATGGAGGAGGGAGAGAACGGGAAGAGGCAACATTTGACTAGATCGTGGCCAAGAATGTTCCCAAAGTGATGAAAGGCATCAAGAAAGAATAGAAGGTAACTTGTAGAAACAGTCCTTCCAGGAATTTTACTATAAAAAGAAGTAAAGAAATGGAATGGTTGGTTGAGGGGCATGTGGAGTCAGCATGAACGTTATGAATGGGACTGGCCAGGTAATTTCTTCACTGATTCATTTGTCTAGCACCTAAAGATGACTCCTGGGGAAAAAATTCCCGCAATTTAGATTTTTTGTGGGTACAGTTTTGGCAATAGCCTCATCAAAACAGTAGACATTTGTGTTTAGGAGTGAAAAATGTTCAATAAACAAAAGTTTGTTTATAGCAGGCCAGACATTTTACATGCATTTACTTAGGATTCACAGGTTTATAAATTAGGTGTTTTATCTCCATTTTATAGAGTTTAAGTAACAGGCCCCAAAGTGAGAGTAAGAATTTTAAACCAGGCATTCTGACTTCTCACACAGTTATTTTTACATATACCAGATTTCTTCCTATAAAATATACAGAGTTTAAAAGAGCCTCAAATCATGATCTGATGTCTAAAGAATCTGTCTGCACTTTGGCAGAAGAAATATAAATACTAAGACATACCACTTCCATTAATTGGGGAGATGAATGAAGGTCAGGATAAAGATTGTATGATTACGCAATCACAAAACCTCAGATATTAAACATCACGTGAAGTGACATTAGCATGACTGGTCAAGCCTTATCTCTGTCATTTTTTTTCCTTCAGTAAATCCAGAAGGAATCAAAGGATTTATTGGATTGGATAAAAGGTATTTTTAAAAAATCCATGGAGAGGGGGATTCCTACTAGCTTTTGGGGTCCCAAATAGAACCCTGTTTGGTTAATGAGTGATCTGTACATTATTTGTAGGAGAAATCTACTAAAGGAGCTAAAAACCCTCCTGGGGTGATGGGTCACTTGGAACTCAGCTCCTCTTACTTCTACTCCTACAGGGGGAAAATCCAGAAGTCTGCACATGGAGAGAAACCTCTCAAAAACTGACTTGGGGGCCAGTGTGGTGGCATACTGGTTAAAGTTGAGTGCATTCTGCTTTGGCGGCCCAGGTTCTCGGGTTCAAATCCTGGGGGCGGACCTATACCACTCATCAGCCATGCTGTGGTGGTGACCCACATACAAAATAGAGGAAGACTGGCACAGATACTAGCTCAGGTCTAATCTTCTTCAAGCAAAAAGAGGAATATTGGCAACAGATGTTAACTCAGTGTGAATCTTCCTCAGCAAAAAAAAACCCCCAAAACTGGGACCGGCCCTGTGGCCAAGTGGTTAAGTTCCTGCACTCCACTTCGGTAGCACAGGGTTTCACAGGTTCACATCCTAGGTACAGACCTAGCACCACTCATCAAGCCATGCGGAGGTGGTGTCCCACATAGCACGACCCGAAGGACCTACAACTAGAATACACAACTATGTACTGAGGGGTTTTGGGGAGAAAAGGAAGTGAACAAAAGAGAGACAGAAGACTGGAAACAAATGTTAGCTCAGGGCCAATCTTAAAAAAAAAATGTGACTTGATAGGAGGTGAACCAGTCCAGTGAAAATTATGCTAGAGAAGGGCTATCATGGGATGCCAGCATTTCATTTTGGACATACTACTATGCCTCTTTCAAAGAAACTGTATTCACACATTTAATACCATTTAGCTGCTTATATAGACAAAGGTCCATTTCATCCCTGACCACTTCCTAGGGCCTCAGAAAAGATATCTCAGCTGCCAGACAATCGGAAAGGAGAGAAAAAGAAACTGACAAATTATCACCCTGCCTCTGTTCCCAGCCCTATCCTTCCACTACTTTCCAAAGGTTGGATGGGTGGGTGTGGCTGATGGGAACACACCTTTAGGACAAGGGGAGGGAGTAGATTTCCAGGTTGGGCATGTTTTGAAGCTGGAGAGAATGCTGAAAATGGCATCATGCCTCACCCAGCTTGGATCTACTGGCAGCTGGTGGCAATAGGAAAGAAACCATGAAGCACTCTGTTCTCGCCTGTGTCTTTTTTTTCCCCCCCTGCTTTTTTCTCCCCAAAGCCCCCAGTACATAGTTGTATATTTTAGTTGTGGATCCTTCTAGTTGTGGCATGTGGGATGCCGCCTCAACATGGCCTAATGAGCGGTGTCATGTCCGCACCAGGATCCGAATCCTGGGCCGCCAAAGTGGAGCACGCCAACTTAACTACTTGGGCACGAGGCCGGCCCCCTTGCCTGTGTCTTAAGACTGCACCAAGTTCTTGTGGTGATGCCCATAGCTCAGCTACTCAGCCAAGGCTGGGGACGGGGGTAGCCTCAGGGTAGATAGTGTTAAGGGCACTGGTTTTGAGTCTGACGCTTAGAAGATGTGTGTCCTTGAGCAAGTTGCTTGTTGAATGAAGAAATGATCATTTCATTCCCCAGCCCCCTGCCTCCCATGCTCCGCCCCACAAACAAGCTGGCAATAAAGAGGTGCTTTGGCTTGTATTCCGGCAGTACCAATCCCATGGCACAAAAGATGGCACCAAGGAACATGCCAGACGAGATGGAATCAGCAGGTTGCAAGTGAATGAGGAGGTATGCAGTGGACAGATGGACGAGAGTTCATAGCAATTCTGAAGACCATGTGCAACAGCTGCATAAAAAGTTACTCAATGGGAATGTTCAAAATACTGAAAATGGCCAATGCCGAGAGTTCCCTGGAGACGGGAGGATGGTAGAGAATAGAACTTTGGCCTGTAGAAACGCAAGAGTCCTCTGTTTAATGACTTGGAATTTAAATCTGTATCTGATATCTTGAAAGCAATTAAAGAAAATGCAAAGGCTTGCCCGGAATAGCAAGAGAGAAATTCATGGTGGTAGCCATGCCAATCATTTTGGTTCATGTTTCCTACGATCTCGATGTGACCTATGTCAGTTAAAGCAAATTTAAAATAATTTATAGTAAGTAGTAAAATTTTTGAAGCTCCTTCCCCAAAGCCAAAGATCTTTGCCCTCTGTACAAATTACAGGACGCCCTCAACCAACTGATCAAAATTAACTTCACCAATGATGGGACAAACCCACATCCTGTGCTTCCTGATATGATGTACCAAGAAGGATCTAACATCATTTCTCTGGTATTCTTGCCAAAAATGCATAACTTGAATTTAATAGCAAGAAAACGTCAGACTAGCCCACCTGAGGCACATTCTACCAAAAATACTGGCCTGTACTCTTCAAAGACGTCAAAATCATGAAATGCAAGGAAAGACTGAGGAATTGTTCCAGATTAAAGGAGACATAGCAATTAAGTGTGATCCTAGACTGGATCCGGGGGTGGGGGTGGGGTGAAGATTGCTACAAAAGACATAATCAGGACAACTGTCAAGAGTTGAATGTGGACTTTGGATTAGATAATATTATTGCATCAATTTTAATTTTATTGATTTTGATTATTTTATTATAATTATATAAGAGAATATCCTTGTTCATAAGAAATAAACACTGAAACATTTAGGAATAAGGAAGTATGGTGTCTGCAATTCATTCTCAAGTGATGTAGAGGAAAAGCATGTGCATATATGTGTGTAATGGAGAGAGAACATTATAAAGCAGATGGGTCAAAATGTACGCAACTGGTGAACCTGGTTAAAGGATTACAGGTGTTCTTTGTAATACTCTTGGAGCTTCTCTGCAACTATGAAATTATATCAAAATAAAAAGTTACCAAGAAAATAAACATACCATTCTCCCCTCCTCCCCCAGCAAATAAGTTCACAACGAAGTCACAAATCGAGTTTAAGGTTGAAGATTTCAAAGAGAAGAAAAAATTTGGCCATTTTATAGAAAAAAACAGGAAAGTTTTCACTAAAGCTACAGATAGTTTAGAACCATTGAAACTACATCAGAACTTAATTTTTAAAAAATGTGTTGTGAAGGTTGAACTGGTCACTGCTGGCCTAGCTCGAGACAAGTCCTCCTTCACTGGGGACTAGAGGGACGTCACATTGCGCCCCTGTGTCTGGGCTCCTGCTCACCATTTGTAGAGTCTGGGTGAAAAATAAGGTGCAAAAACATCTACGAAACTATCTAAACAATATACTGTGAAAGGAAATGGCAAGAAAAGAGATATATAACAAAAGATAGAATGAGAGAAAAGATGTAAAAAATAAAACGATAAGAGACAGGCATAATTTTAATTTTAAAATCAAAGAAAAGGAAGAATAAAATAAACATTATATAATAAAAGTAAGATAGAGCAATAAAAAATAGACAATGTAAAAAGCAGCAATATTGAAAATCTATAAAGTAAATGAACGCAGAATAATTAAACCACATGGGTCCAGCCAAGTGTGCGTACAAAAAAGAAAAAAATGGAGAGCAGCACAGTGCCCAGGGCATGGGATACGGGGCCAGAGATCAACGGGTCTGAGTTCCTTTGGGGCAACCAGCAGTTCAACTGGTTTTCCATCCCATTTTCTTTCAGTGCGTGGGGTAATTGAAGGGCGTAGACTTTTAGGGATTCAGAGCTTTAGGGCGTAAAGAAGCAGCCGTTCAGCCAGACGGTTCCCTCAAGGGGTTAGGAAAGCTGCCATTTAGCCATGTTCTCCATCCTGATGCATTAAGTGGCACCTGAAATTTCTGTCTGGCTTGGAGAATGCCTGCTCCACAGAGCAAGAGGCCCGATCAGGGTTGGCTCAGGCCTGTTGTTCTGTGTGTATAAAATACACCACCTGTTTATAGAAGAGTATCGTAAATTAGAGGCAGGATAGTAGAATGAAAGGAGGAAAGATTAGGGGTTAAGAGCGCGGGCTCTGAAGTCTGAAACGCCCTGGGCTCAAATCCGACTCTGTGGTTACCTCGCTCTGTAGAGTTTAAAGTGCGGGGAGTAACAACGGTTCCTCCCTTTGGAGGGCAGTTTTGAGGATTAAACGAGTTAAAGGAGGCACATAGCGAGTGTTATGTAAGTGTTTGTTAAACTAGAAGAAAACAAAAGATAGCAAGGAAATTAACAATACCTGAAGGAGTTACATTTCTCATCACTCATATAAAATCTATGAGAGGGGCCAGCCCCTGGCCGAGTGGTCAAGTTCCCATGCTCTACCGTGGCAGCCCAGGGTTTGCTGGTGGAATCCTGGGCGTGGACCTACACACTGCTCATCTGGCCATACTGAGGCAGCATCTCACACAGAAGAACTAGAATGACTTACATCTAGGATATACAACCATGTACTGGGTCTTTGGGGAGAAAAGGAGAAAAAAGAGGAAGATTGGCAACAGATGTTAGCTTGGGGCCAATCTTCCTCACCAAAAAAAAAAAAAAGCATAAAATTTGTGAGAGACATTTGCATTAGAAACAGGAATATGACAATTTCCTTAAGTCAATGCACAACCTCCTCTTCTCAGTCTGATGTAGGGGCCAGCCCCTGACACCAGTGGGAGACGCTGGGAGACAGGATGGAGAGATGGAGTCAGTGGCTGCACCGAGATTTCTTAGAATGGAATACTGTGCAGTGAGGGGCCGCTTTAGCACACCAGCTCCTCTCATTCCTGCTGCGGTTAGGGAAGAGGTGATAGTGGAAGCATGTAAATGTGGTTCATTAGCAGACACTTAAGGTGTCTCCTTTCACCCGCCCCTTGATTAATTATGTGACAGATACATTAGTTATTTTCTAATTGTTAAGAGAGAGCCAAGGCTGCAGGTGCAAGTAAGAATCAGATAATGGAGTGGGCTCTTTGTAAGAAGCAGAAGTAAGCAGGGTACACAGATAATTCAGTAATCAGGGATAACCAGTCCTGAGAAAAGGTCTCTAAAGTGAGATAAGTTTGGGGAAAAAATCGCAGAAATAGTGCAAAAAAAGATTTCATTGGAAATTTATTCCAAAATATAAAACTAAAAAATGTAAAAACTTTATCTTACATAGAACAAAATTTAGATTATAATTTCAACTAAGCCTAATAGAATGAACAGAATAACAGAATGAATGAAGACTAATTCGAGCATTGGGGTTTACAGGACCATAGGAGATGCATCCTTCATGAGTGACTTTCACAGCACGTGTTTCTGAAAAAACACCTCAGGATGCCACCAGACTTCTCCAGAGGCTTTCCTAATCCTTTGATGCTTAACTTATTCTCTTTTGAAGCTCCTCTCACATCTTAATCATCCTCATTTACTTTTTCCCTCATTTATTAACTGTCTTAGATATGCCAGACCATGTGGCACCTCCTCTCATTGGAATGAATTTTCTTCCCTTTACAACATCGTAACTGCAGGAGTTAAATAAGTTTTCAGAATAATTTTTGGTCTCAACTTCTGAGGAAATGTAAATAACATTGTGTTCAGTATGAGCCATTTCATACTTTTTGAACCATTATAAACATTTACAAAATCATACCATTTTCTGAAATGGCTTTAAAGTTTTGTTTTAAAATAATATTAGAGAAAGTTTTAAGGGCAGGAATGTGTCCTGGTACATGCATTTTTGTGAACATTTACCAATTGGCATATTTTGGACCAGAGCACATTGTACCTCCGTTTTTGACTATATCTACAAGTTCATAGTTACAGCGAGAACAAATGGAAATATTTAAGGAAGGTGTGTCTGAGGCCTGTGAAAGATCAGTGACTGTCCACTTTTTTGAGTTGTTAAATAACTTGTATCTCGACTGGAAATCAAACACAAGAAAGCAGCTGAATATACTCACATTTGCGCAAAGAGGACTTGACAAGGCTGTAGTGGTTGAAATCAACTAGTAAAACTGGAAATAGAAGTTAGCGATTCCTACCTCTTCCTTTAGTCCTCAGTGAGCCCATCCACACATCAGATTATAGCATCCTGAGGCAGGTGCTAAGCTTCTCCATATTTTGCATGACAAATTAACATCTACAATTATAAGTATTTTATAGTAAAAGTGACAGTTTTTCAATGAGACGGTTTTGGAGCACCCATCGGCCATAAGGAATACGGCATTGTGCTGGTGTTGCAGTACTCCTTTGTGTATATCATTCCTATGGGAGGGAATGAAGACTTTTGTTCACATGGCTGCCTCTCATACATCATTTCTGTGTCAGCTCCAAGATCACGCCTCACAGGCCTTCTCTGACCAGCTCGTATTACTTTCCTCCATCACTCACCTGTCCCATTGCCTAACCACTATTTGAAATTATCTTGTTCATTCATTTGCTTAGTTATCTCCTGCCTCCCCACAAGAATGTAATCTCCCCGAGGACAAGGACTGTCCCCATCTTGTTCACTGCTGTATCCCCAATGCCTAGAGTAGTGCCTGCCTGGCATATAACACATTTCTTGAGCAAGTTAATGAATTATGAGGTGTCAAAGGGATAGTCAGCTAAATTAATACATAGGAGGCTGAGTAAAAGTTTCATGGAAATATTTGCAGTAAAATATTAATCGCAAAAAAGTTAACTTGCAATTATGTGTAGAATGTAATGCAAGCATCAGGTTCGCGGTCTTTTTAATCCCAAGAGTCCACTATTCAAATCCGTTTTGTCAGCTCCTGGGGTAGCTTCCCTGCACGGGATAGCGAAATTTGGAAAAAGTAACAGTGTTTGTATGCAAATACGGCATTCTCCCTGTCTATTCCTTGGAAATTTATATGCTGCCCACAGGTACAGAAGCTACACAGAAAATATGTGGCTTGAATGAGAGTTGCTTCAAATCAAGGCAATTTTTATTCTTAGCAGAAGTTATACACTTACTCTGGAAATGAAATTCTCTTCTTTTCAATCCTCTTACCTTTGAAAGAGCAATCCCCGTGACTGAGATAAATGTCCACCTCTGAGCATGCTGAAATCATTCGATGGCAAAATCAGTGTTTCATTTTCAGGAAGTCATCTAATAGTTTCTCTTTTTAGCATACATTGTAAATTTTAGTATATGTGATAAATTGGGTTGTCAAAAGTATTTCCCTGACTGTTTTTAAAAACACCTCAGAACTAACAAATAAGAAAGAAAAATATTGTTGCCCATGTTATACAGCTAGCTCTTTCATATTCATGATCAAGTGCACGGATAGCATACATTAATGAAATCAATGCCCCATTCCTTAGTTTATTCATTCATTCCAGCTTCTCTTCACCAAATCTATTATTGAATGGTCAATGAAATATACAATCATCCATCGGCATATGTTTGACCATCTGTTAGAATTAGGCCAGGTTGATTCTCAGCTAGAAAGGTATCTGGGCGTCCTTCCCCTCTGGTAGACTTTCCACCACAAGCTTCTAAAAGAAAAGAAAGGCTTCTTCTCAAACGTCTTATCTGTGGAATTAGTGTTCTCCCGTCCCATCTCACCCCAGGCCAGAATTCAAGAACTATGTTAGCACTGCTTTTAGCGAACTTTTGTGGGCCTGTAAATAGGTATGTAGGTGGGGGTAAAGTTACATCCTGTTAGATGTTCTTAGATGTTCTCGGGTCCTCGAGTTTACACCCTCAACCTCAGCATTATTGCCCTTTGGTCTGTTCCATCTTGAAAGTCAGGAAAGAAAATCTGGCTTAGAACTAGGAGTTCTATTTTACATTCAAGTTTCAAAAATCCTGTCGTGGACACTGGTTGATTCACCCACATCCATTCAACCCCAGATAAAAATAGTCTAAGTCAGTTGTAGTAATTCTATTTCTCTCCCAAAGTAGAGTGATGAAAAAATTTTTGGGTTGGTGATGACAGCGCTGTGGAACCCACCACCCCTGAAGCCTGCTCTGCTTCTTGGAGTTTGATCTGGTGAAGTAATGAATTTCTTTATTGTTTAAGCCAGTTTGAGTCAGGGTTTCTGTTACACGCAGTAGAAAGCATTCTGACACGTACAGGTCCCCTAGGCAAGGAGTCCATCGCCTTGATTCCACTTCACTAAGAAGGACCTCAGCGTTCTGGTACTCTATAATAATCAAATGCCCCAGGGAGCATCTTTCCTAGATTCTGAGACCAGCGCCTTCTGGGCCTTAGATGAATCTTTTTGTAACTTTTTGGAGGGTAGAAGACCTTACTCTAGCTTGACACTCTCCGCAATGGCCCCTGGGGTCTCTGAAGGCTATGACTAGTTTTCCCTATTTATTATTCATGCTTTGAAACCAGTGGAGTTTCTCCAGGGGTTCAAAGATCCAGTATATTTCAATGTGGCACCTTCTTAGAAAAGTAATTTCCAGCAGTTTCAGGGCCCATAGATGAAAAAGGGGCTGAATTATTATACTAAAATAACCTAAATCTGCAGGCTGGCTTTTTAAGTCACCTCTCAGACCCCATAAACAGATGGAAATGAGATTTACCATCATTACTGGTAAACAGACCTAGGCTATCAGACTTTCCGCAAGAAACCTAACAAAGCCACTCCTGCTGACTTTGTGAACAATTTGGAGAAACGTGAGCTGACTACTCCGGCAGACTTGGTAATGTTTAAAGGCTCAGACCTCCAGAAGGTTGATTAATGGATCAAGGTCAACCTAGAAAAAGTTCTCCAGCACTTGCTTTGAAGTATCGTCATCAGATGTATTCTATTCAATATTTTTCTCAGTGAAGAAAATGAAAACACAAAAAGCATACTTTCATATCATTTCCCAATGATATGAAACTGAAGAAAATGCCAATATGATGGATAACTGAAGCAGAATTCAAAAATAATTCAACAAGCTGGATTAGTGAGCCAAATCTAAAGGAGGTTTTTTTTTTTTTGAAGAAAAAGAAGATTAGCCCTGAGCTGACATCTGCCGCCAATCCTCCTCTTTTTGCTGAGGAAGACTGGCCCTGAGCTAACATCTGTGCCCATCCTCCTCTACTTTATATGTGGGATGCCTGCCTCAGTAATGGCTTGTCAAGCGGTGCTTGTCAAGCTGCTGGTGAACCCCGGGCCACTGAAGCAGAACGTGCACACTTAACCACTGCGCCACCAGGCTGGCCCCGTAAAGGAGGTTGTTTTTGTAAATAATGTAAAAAGATGGGAAGATCATATAAAAAGAGTTAAAAAGAACTTGGGATATGTAAATGGAAAAAATAGGAGCCATATTCATACACTTGAAGGACTGTCCTATGGAATTAGAGACAGCTGTGTTGTCTATGTCTCCATAAAGAAAAGCTAGGATGAATTCTTTTGGGCTCAATAATGAAAGGATTGTAACATTTGGAGTCTGAATTAGAAAAGAATTATCTGGACTAGGACATATTGATATGGTCAGATTCCAATGGTTTATAAATTCAGACGGAAGGTGAGTGGCTGTGTACAGTTAGTTTCACGTTATAGGCAACTTGGAGGAGATGAATTCTAAACTTTCTTCCTGGGGGTTTGTTTTTGAAAGCAGCCCGTCATTCTTTGTGTTTTCATTGGCGCATTTAATTGCTTTACACTGACCGTAATTATTGATGTATGTGATCGTATATTTGTGATTATTACCTGCTTTATACTTGTTCTGCCTGTTCTACGTTCCTTTTTCTCTCCAATCTTGCCTCTTTTGGATTGATTGACTTTTTTCTAGTTCTACTTTTTTGTTTTTTTGGTTTTTTTGGGGGTTTTTTTGGAGGAAGATTAGCCCTCAGCTAACTACTGCCAATCCTCCTCTTTTTGCTGAGTAAGCCTGGCTCTGAGCTAACATCCGTGCCCATCTTCCTCTAGTTTATACGTGGGACGCCTACCACAGCATGGCTGCCAAGCAGTGCCATGTCCGCACCCGGGATCCGAACCAGCGAACCCCGGGCCACCGAGAAGTGGAACGTGCGAACTTAACCGCTGCTCCACCGGGCCGGCCCCTCTAGTTTTACTTTTAATCTCGTTTTGCTAGGAAGTTAGACACATTTTACTCATCTTTTGGTGGTTGTCTCAGAGATTACAACGTGAAGTTTTTGGCTTGCCAAAGTTTAATGTTAACTGATGCCCCATCTGTTTCCAGTACAATGGGAGTCTTCTGGAACACTGTAACTTCAAGTACCTCTCTCCCAAATTATACACCGTTGTGGTCTTATATTTTATTCTATAAATATTCTAAACTGCACAAGACATTATTATTTTTGTTTTATATAGTAGATACACATTTAGGTTTACTAACAGTATTATTTTCATTGTTTCTCCTTCTTTTCTGTATTTCTGACCTTCTGCATCAACTTAATTTCTTTTTGCCTAAAGTACACTCTTTCATACTTAGAGGATGGGTTTGCTGGTGATGAACTCTCCATTTGTTTTTTCTTGAAAATGTCTTCATTTCTGTTTCATTCTTTTTCTCTATTTCATTTATGTGTGTGTGTGTGTGTGTGTAAGATTGGCTTTGAGCTAACATCCATTGCCAATCTTCCTCTTTTTGCTTGAGGAAGATTGTTGCTGAGCTAACATCTGTGTCAGTCTTCCTCTATTTTGTATGTGGGTCACCCTCACAGCATGACTTGACGAGTGGTGTAGGTCCACACCCAGGATCTGAACCCGCAAACCTGGGCCACCAAAGCAGAGTGCATGAACTCAACCACTACACCAAATAGCATTTATACATTTATATAGTCTGTTGCTTTAGCAACCAAAGTGAAATTGAACTCTTATCTTATATCATACACAAAAATCAACTCAAAATAGATTAAAGACTTAAATATAAAACCTGAAACCACAGAACTTCTAGAGGAAAACATAGGGGAAAAACTCCCTGACATTTGTCATGGCAATGATTTTTTGGAATTGACACCAAGAGCACAGGCAACAAAAGCAAAAATAAACGAGTTGGGAAGCTGCAAGTTTCACCCCAGGAACAAAGGTGAAATCTACTTGCGAGGGTCTGTTTATAGCACAGCCTCAGGCCTGGTGCCACTATTGACATACCACAACCATCCAGGTACCCAGCATTTTCTCAATGGGAGAAAACAGAGAAGTAGCAATTCTGCAAAGTTAGAGCTCTGCTATACCCAACTCAGAATTCAGTCACATGTTTGCCCTCACCTGCCCAGTCATCACACCTATCATCCCAGGTTTTAGGTAAAAATTCATAAGGATTCCTCCACCGTGATGAATGGTGTGTGAGAGCAGCTACAGAAATCAGAGATATTTACATTGTTTGCACATTGATACAACAATCAAAAAATGCATTGTTATTGCATTCTCAGGCTCCCCAGTCACGTAAACAGTCACAGTTGCCAGTTTGGGCCCATTGTTTTCAGTGAAGGTCAATTTTACTCTTTTCTTGGCAGATTACAATTGTTCCGTAAAGTTCAGGTAGAACGCCATGGTAGTGGTCAAGCCTCAGGATCCTGAATTACTCTGGATTATGGAAACACACCTTTTATTCCAGTGATTATGCTTGTTCCAATCTCTGTTGACACAAGAAAGAGGATTAACAATCTCGCTCGATCCCTGCTTTGTGTAAAAGATCCTGAGAAAGGACTTTTTCCTGATGAAAAGGATTTTTCTAATCAGTTTCTAACAAAAGGAAGTTACCAGTAAATCAGGCCACTGCAAAAGCGTTTGTCGTGTGTGGTCCAGTTCACAGACAAGCAGGGCAGTACTGTAGAGCAGTTACAGTAAGAAAGTGGGGATGGCGGCATACCAATCATACTTAATTATCTCCAGCATCCCTCTCTCGGGTTATGAGCAAAGTGAGGAGCACATTTAGTGTTACCAAGGGGCCATCCGGGAGCGTGCAAGGACACCCTGCCAGTTTTCTGGTTTTGTGCAATGAGAGCAAAGATGCGTAAGAACAAGGAATAATGACAGCCATGGCTGGATTATTAATGAGAGAGTAGCAATATTTTATAACAGCCAGAGTAGAATGTGACATGTTCTACTACATTAGGAATTTTAGCTTGTCCAAAAGTGAGGAATCCTTAGAAGGTTTTTTTTCTTTTTGTTATTTTGTTTCGTTTCACTTTTTTGTTTTGTAATTGTTTATGGGCACGAAGGACCCAAAGAGTCAGTTCGAAGGTTAACAGATTTTTGAAAAGTGAGAGTATACACATGGCTCTGACAGTAAGTTCTGCTACCTGGGAAGAATGCACAGAAGGCAAAGAAATGTTTCCACCGTGTCATGTTGAAACAGACCACAAACTCAGCCGTGCAACCCTCTGAACTCTCAGTCCTCTCTTCTCCACTTCTCCTGAGTTTCTCTTAGTAAGTTTTTACACCCTGATAATTACTTATACATGACGTGTACATATAGTCACGTGAAACAATCTTTAGATGACAATAGGAAGTTTTAAAACTCTAGTTTTCAAAAAATATAATAAATCTCACCAAGCATATTGCAAGACAATGATTAAAAAGCATCAATCGTATCATCATAATTTGAGCGTTATGAAGAAGAAATAAATTTATAGCTGGCCAAGAATACATAGTTATAAAACACAGACTAGAGACTTGTGCTTCTGGGACGATGGAGTAGATGTGCTTTCCTGACTCCTCCCACTAAGTGCAACTGACAACCCTGGATATTACATATAAAACAAGCAGAAGAAGACTCTGAAAGGTGAAGAGGAGGCAGATCAGCTAAGGGACTCAGGGTCCAAGCAACAACATGGCGGTGAGCTCCTTGGGTATCCTTTGGACCTCATATACCCTAAACTTGAAGCTAAAGAAGTTAGCAACTTGGAAACACCAATGGGCACAGACAAAAATAGCCCCAATAAAAGGCTGCTTTTTCTAACCAAAGGATCGTGAAAGGGGCAGGCAAGCAGAACAGAAAGCTTTCAGACATTAACCACTCTACTGTAGCCAAACACCACAGAAACAGCTGAGGCCCCACCCTCACCCATGCTGGCAAAGGCTGAATAGAAAGCCAAGGCCAGGGTCCTAAAACCCTTGCAGGGTGGTATAACAGAAAACTGAGTAGAGATCTGGAACTTCATTCCAGTAACCAAACTCTACCCCACCCCTGTGGGGACCACGTCGGGAGTCTGGGCTTCTGCTCCAGCCTGGCAATAACAAGGCACCCTTCCTTCTGCTCACTGGGGGGACTGTCAGTGGACATCACGGGAGGAGAGGTAACTCCCACCTTGCCCAGTAGTAATGAGGCAGGCCCTCCTCAAGTTCAGTGGAGGCCAGCTGGGGAATCTGGACATCCACTTCTACCTGGCAGGAGTGAGGCAGCAACTTCCCCTTCTCCTGCTGAAGCAGTGCCAGAGAAAGGCCCCTAAAAAAAAGATTAAATTAGATTCATAGTTTTATTACATAATAGGAAAATATCCAGTTTTCAGACAAAATCACTCATTATACCAAGAACCAAAATGTCAAACTGAATGAAAAGAGAAATCAACAGATGTCAACACGATGTGACAGAGATGTTAGAAATGTCTGACAAAGATATTAAAGCAGTCATGATAAAAATGCTTCAATGAGTAATTATGCACGTATTTGAAATAAGATTGAAAGTTTCAGCAAAGAAATAGAAACTCTCAGCAAAGATATAGAAGATATAAAGAACTAAATGAAAATTTTGGAACTGAAAAATATGGTAGTTGAACAAGAAGATCAGTAGATGAGCTGAACATCAGAATGGAGGGGACCGAAGAGAAAATGAGTGAACTGGAAGGCAGAAAAATAGAAATTATTCAATCTGAACAACTGAGAGAAAACAGACTGAAAGCAAAGTGAGCAGAGTCTCAGGGACTTGTGAGACTATAACAAAAATCTAACATTTGTGTCACTGGAGTCCTGAAAAGAGAGGAGAAAGAGAGTGGGGCTGAAAGTATATTCAAAGAAATAATGGCTGAAAACTTCCCAGATTTGGCAAGGTACATAAACCTACACATTCAAGAATTTGAGTGAACCCCACACAAGAACCCCTAAAGAAATCCATGCCAAGACATATCAACCAGCAGGATCTAAATAACATTTATAAAATACTCCACCAAACCACAGCAGAATACATATTCTTTTCAAGCGACCATGGAACGCATATTAAGGTGGACTATATCCTGGGCCATAAAACAAATTTCATAAATCAACAGATTCAAAAGAATCAGAATCATACAGAGGTCATACAAAGTGTGTCCCCTGACCAAAATGGAATCAAGCTTGAAATGAACAGAAAGATAACAGGAAAATCTCCAAACACTTGGAAACTCAACAGCACATTTCTAAATAATCCATGGGTCAAAGAGGAAGTTTCAAAAGAAATTTTAAAACGCAGTGAACTGAATGAAAATGACAATATCCAAATTTGTGGGACATAGCTAAAGCAGTGCTGAGAGGGACATGCATAGCACTAAATGCATACATAAGAAAAGAGGAAGTCAGACCAATAATCTAAACTCTCACATCAAGAATACAGGAGAAGTAGAGCAAAATAAATCAAAGAAAGCAAAAGGAAGAAAATAATAAATGTAAGAGCAGAAGTCAATGACATTTAAAAACAGAAAAACAATCAAGAAAATAAAATAAACAAAGTGCTAGTTCTTTGAAAATATCAACAAAATTGACAAATTACCAACATTAGGAATGAAGCAGAAGATATCACTACAGACCTTGCAGACATCAAAAGGAATACTTTCCCCCTAAGACTGGGAGCGAGGCAAGAATGTCCACTCTCATCACGCTTATTCAACATAGTGCTGGAATCTCTAACCAGCTCAATAGGCAATAAGAGGAAATAAAAGGCATACATTTTGGAAAGGAAAAAAATAAAACTGTCCTAATTTGCAGATGACACGATCGTCTATACAGAAAATCTCAAAGAATCTACAAAAATACTCCTAGAACTAATAGGTAAGTTCAAGTTCAGGATACAAGGTAAACATAAGTATATCAATTGTGTTTTTACATACTAGCAGTAAACGTGCAGACACCAAAATTAAAAATACAGCACGAATATTCTTCAACAAGTAAACAGTTAAACAAACTGTGATACATCTATACCATGGAATACTATTCAGCAATAGAAAAGAACGGACTACTGACACATGCAACAACCTGGATGAACCTCCAGAAAATTGTGCTGAATGAAAAAAGCCTATCCCAAAAGGTTACGTACTGTATGGTTGCATTTACATATGACAAAATTATAGAAAGGCAGAACAGGGTGGTGGTTACTCAGGGTTAAGGATGGAGTGAGGGTTGGAGGGAAGCAGATGTGACTAAAAATGCAACATGGTGGTGGAACTGTTCTGTCACTTGGTGTATCAATGTCAGTATTCTGGTTATGATATTGTGGTAGAGTTTTGCAAGATGTTTCCATTAGGGGCAACTATGTAAAGCGTACATGAAATCTCTCTGTTTTATCTTACAACTGCATGTGAATCTACAATTGCCTAAAATTAAAGTTCATTAAAACATACACAACATGTATTATTTATCTTCTCTGCTCCTCACAATGTTAACTTCTTTAGAAAATTTCCCAGCAATGTAAGATTCTTCACTAATTACTTCAATTTAGCATTATTCCAAGGTATTAAAGTTAGTTAGAACATATAATCTAAGTTGACATTAAATCTTTTAACCACTGTTAATATTAAGAATGCATCAGAAAAATAAGACACCTTAAAACATCACTCACCAGAACACTGTCAATTGTTCCCTATAGGTCCACATAATCTCCAATAGTGCTTGAAATTTACAAGAGCCAATTGTATAACAATAACTTTAAAATTTTATTTTGATTGAATCCATGTTTCCTTTTATATACTTTTTTCTCTTTTTTTTCTGCTTTTTTCTCCCCGAATCCCCCCAGTACGTAGTTGTATATTTTAGTTGTGGGTCCTTCTAGTTGTGGCATGTGGGACGCCGCCTCAGCATGGCCTGACGAGTGGTGCCATGTCCGTGCCCAGGATCCCAACCGGCGAAAACCTGGGCTGCTGAAGCGGAGCGTGCGAACTTAACCCACTCCGCCACGGGGTCGGCCCCTCCTTTTATATACTTTTAAATACTTGTGTAAGGAATAAATATAACGTATTCAGGAAGTTACAGTTAATTAGTTTTTTTGCCAAGAACAAAATTCAGTCTTTGCATATACTAAAATGTCGTTTGCTTTTAAATTTTGCGCTGATAAAAATCACAGAGAAGACATTTAGCCATCCTTCAACCCCAAGTTATAAAATAAATTTAACTTGTCTGAGGAATTCAGTATTAGAATTATTAAGTAAATTTAATTAATGTTTAAAATAGAATTCTTCAAATTAATTTTATAGTCTAGTAGTAAAGCCCTCTAAATCTTAGTAAAAGATCTTAGTACAAGGAAAAGTTCCTTACAGATTTTTTACAACTACTGATTGTTGGCCCAATGCCAAGAGTGCCAATTTGTCTCTCTTTGGTCCTAATCTTATAACTCAGTAGCAGGGATACTGAGGAGCACTTTAATAAACCAAAGTTACATTTTTATTTGGTGAAGATAACATTTACCTTAAGCAAAGTTCTCATAACTCAATTGAGTAACTGATTTCACTTGGAATAGAGAAAGGATCTTTTCCAAGTACAAAGCCATTATAAAATTTAGTGTTCTAAAGACTGAGCTCTTTAATCTATTTTAAAATATTTGTGCAAGTTATAGCATATCATTTACTGCTTGACTGTTTCACGAAGTCTACACTTTTTTTTCTACTGTCCTGAAAAGTTTTCCTCAAAGTGCTTTGCTCATATAAAGCATTAACGGTTTAAGCTTCACTTCATTTCATTTCTTTTTTTTTCTGGTTCTTTTACACCTCTTATTTTAGGTTTGTATAAGTACTTGGTAATGTCTAGAAACCAATCAAAATAAGACTTGCATTGAATTTTGGACTTTTCAACTTTATTTGCTAATTCCTTGTGGAGGTGGATCTTCCTATCTTATTTAAAAGGAGCTTCCAGGGAAACGCATTTCCTTTGCCAGCAGTGTGGCACAGCCACACCAATCCCAGACAGACAGACCCCTTACCCAGGGGGAAACACTTGTTCACGAAGCAAGGCGTCCTATCAAAGCCTGATTTTAAGGAATCCCTATCCCCAAGGCTGAGCGAGTGATCCCTGAGTGGGGATTTTAGCACGGAGGATATTGCAGATGCCTGACCGTGGATGTGGCAGACGCCTGAACAATCAGATAGATGCCAGACCCACGTATACCAGCTGCACACGAGAGCTGGATCCTTGCCCAGACACAGGTCTCTGACTCAGGGAATTCTTAATTGAGCAGTTTATAGTGGAAGTTATTTCTCTCTATTTCAACAAGCACTTAAAAAAAGAGAAGGTATTTGAGCAATTCGACTGTGGGAGAGCCGGGTCTTAATGCAAAGATTGCAAAGCCCTGTGGCAAAGCCTTGTTACTTGCGCTTAACGCTTTTCATCGCAGCTTGACTTGGCTCAGTTTTGTATATTTGTGAAATGTATCTATTTCTTCTGAGGGGCAGAAACAGAGATTAATCCTGTACCAGCTTCAGGTTGCTTGGGTAGAGTTTAAGAAGGAAAAGGCTTTGTGCCTATGAGCCATTTCACCTGCTGCTCAGATTTTAAAACCTAAGAGAGAATACATTCACACGGATGTTCTGAGCTTCCCACAAACCAGATTTTCCCCTGGAGGTTCATCCTGCAGGTGGCAGCAGTCCCTGCTACTAAAGAAAGGCCATCTTGTCAGCTCTGGTCTTATGTGTTGGCGTCTCTTCATGATACGCATCCCAGTTCACCAACGGCGGAAGCAAGCTCACTCTTTCAGACCCAGCTCTTACAAAAAGCAAGACCGACCTAAACTCTAAATTCTAACCTGAACAACTCAGCCCTAGAAAATAGCTTCCCAAATAGCTAGGATTACGCATGTCTGTCTGACCCAATGTGCAGGAACTGCCGGCCATTGAGAGATAACGCATTTCCCTCCTTAATGGCACAGACCGCATTTCCCAGCCTTCCTTGCGGTTAGATGTGATTACGTGACTGAATGTAGCTGATGGCTTATGAGTGGAGGTGACTTTACAGACACAAGCGTATGCCTTCTGTCCTCCTTTTCTGCTTCTGCCATCTGGTTCAGACAAGGAGACCCTAAACTAGAGCCACAAGCTGGAAGGACTCTGGGTCACCTCCTGGAGAACACACAGTAGAGTCCCATTGCCAAGATCGTTACGTGAGTAAGAGGCTGAGTTCTGTGGTGTTGGAGCCGTTGCGTATCTTGGGGTGTCTTTGTTGTAGCAGTTTAGTGTACCCTAACGCTACACTTGAGAAAATACTACTCTGGAGATATCGTTAAAATTGACATTTCTGAATTTTTCTTATGCATACATAAATGAAATCAATATGGACATCCATTGAATAAAACCTTGAGTGAATTAAGACATTGACTTAAATCTCTGTTAAATAATAATACTTGTTTCCAAGTAATGCATAATATTTGTTTCAAAAGAATTGTGAAATTTGTATTTTTACATGGGGTGCTCTCAATTTTTACAAAGGTGGTTCCCAAATATTGCCAAAGAGTATTCTAGAATGCATATTTTTTAATAAGAAAAGAACATTTATTCATTTATTGTAAGGCACAGTGCAGGACCCTACCCCTCTGTTTGCTTATATTGTAACATTGAAGAAATAAGACACATGCATAAATAACTTTAGCGCAGTAATTGGTGATAGGTTCCAAAAATTGGTTTCCAAATTTTTGACTTTGAAAACATTCCATGCCAAGAAAGTACCTATGTATGTTTCTGGGTGACTCATAACCATCTCAGAAATGCAAGAGCTAATAACTGTAATAAAGCATTTACTACAGAGCAAAGATGAAATCATGTCTACTTTTAGGATTGGGAATGAAAAGACAGCAATAAATTAAAAAAAAATAATGTCCAGATGTTTTCAGTGCTCAGAGACCTCAAGTACTACTAAAATGAACAGCTAGTTTAAGCCCTGCGGCAGAGTGGGGGGGACAAGACAAAAACCACCAGTCTTGAATGTATTCAGGGATATTTTAGAAAGACTCAGAGAGTATTACAAAAAGTTGGAGCTAGCATTGTTGCCGCCAAGGAACAACCATTCCTCGTTTCAGCCATCTCAGGTTCTCACAGGCGTGCCCCTGACTACACTGTGACAGTCACATTCCTGTATGGACTTTTAATGAATTAAAACTCGTTACACTAACCACTCAAAATCAGACTGCTCTCTCCAGCTTCTAGATTATGGTCTCATCGGTGCAGCTGTTCAGTAACAATTGCAGAAAACCTCACTGGTGGACAGCACAAAAATCCTAAAGGCAGAATAAAATTTCACTCTTGACCTTCATAGAGCTATTAAACAGTGAAATGCATGTTTCATATTTTTATAAGGAATATGATAATTATGGCAGCATTTCATGGTCAACAAAATAGGTTCCAGATTTTCAATTACCATTTCATGTGAGTGCACGCATATCTGTACTGTGTTTTATTGGTTTCTTAAGGCATTTTAAAGAGAAATTTTTACTAAACTCAATTTTAGTCTTTTATATTAGAACCTAAATTCCACGTATGAAACAATTCTACTGTACCAAATTTTTAAAAATACCATTACCGAAAGAAAACAGAAGCTTGGCAGCTTTCTGTAAGGTATAAGCTAACTTTGATAATATTTTCAAAAGTTTGCCTGTGATAACTATTACTGGTTTTACAGTCTTTACAACATAATTATATTTTTTATTGAAGTATAATTGACATACAACATTACGTTAGTTTCAGTTGTACATGATGATTTGATATTTGTATATATTGCAAAATGACCACCACGGAAGCGTAGTTAACACCCATCAACACGGTTACAGAATTTTTTTCTTGTGATGAGAACTTTTTTTTTTTAAGGAAGATTAGCCCTGAGCTAACATCTGTTGCCAACCCCACTCTTTTTTTGAGGAAGACTGGCCCTGAGCTAACATCCATGCCCATCTTCCTCCACTTTATACGTGGGATGCCTACCGGAGCATGGCTTGCCAAATGGTGCCATGTCCGCATCCAGGATCCGAACTGACGAACCCTGGGTTGCTGAAGCAGAACTTGCGAACTGAACCGCTGCACTCCTGGGCCAGCCCCGAGAACTTTTGAGATTTACTCTCTTAGCAACTTGCAAATATCCAATACAGTATTATTAACTATAGTTGCTATGCTTTACATTACATCCTCATGACTTATTTATAACTAGAAGTTTATACCTTGTGACTCCTTTCACCCATTTTGCCCACCCCCAACTCCCATCTAAGGCAACCACCAATCTGTTCTCTACATCTATGAGCATGTTTTTTTTTTTTTTCCAAATTCCACATATAGGAAATGTATTTGCCTTTCTCTGTCTGATTTATTTCACTTAGCGTAATGCCTTCAAGGCCCATCCATGTTGTTGCAAACGGCAAGATTTCATTCCTTTCTGCGGCTGAATAATATTGCATTGCATATATATATATATATCACATTTTCTTTATCCATTCATCCATTGATGGACACTTAGGTTGTTTCCATGTCTTGGTATTGTAAATAATGCTGCAATGAACATGGGGTTGTATATATCTTTTTTTTTAAGATTTTATTTTTTCTCCCCAAAGCCCCCTGGTACATAGTTGTATATTCTTCGTTGTGGGTCCTTCTAGTTGTGGCATGTGGGACGCTGCCTCAGTGTGGTTTGATGAGCAGTGCCATGTCCGCGCCCAGGATTCAAACCAACAAAACACTGGGCTGCTTGCAGTGGAGCGCGCGAACTTAACCACTCGGCCACAGGGCCAGCCCTTTATATATCTTTTTAAGTTAGTGTTTTTGATTTCTTTGGATAAATACCCAGAAGTGGAGTTCCTGGATCATATGGTAGTTCTATTTTTAACTTTTTGAGCAATCTCCATACTGTTTTCCATAGTGGCTGCACCAATTCACATCCCCAGCAACAGTGTACAAGGATTCCCTTTTGTCCGCATCCTTGCCAACACTTTTACAAAGTAATTTTTGATTTACTGAAGATGAAGTCTTTTAGTTGTCCTAAAAGTTAGATACTTAATTACCTAAAAAGCTCTGGACTTGTTTCAGCTTAATCATCTTTATCCCCCAAACTGTGAGAACAATTTCTTCTGTTGCTTAAAGTTCCCAGCCAACAGTCACTGTTTTCATTCTTGTCTTTTCAAATGTTTTTGGATTATGCTTGGTTTTATGATGCACTTAGCTTTTGAGATACTATTTTCATTCTATCACTAGTCTATTTTAAAACAACATTTTCAATTCAAGGAGCAATCACCAAGTACTTTTCTATGAATCACTGTGCTTGGGGACAAAGAAAAGAGATAACCACATCTCTGCCTTTATAGTAAACAACTGTGATGCATGAAATATATGGAATATATACTAAAATGAGCTTTAAAAGTACCATGATGTCTTAGTCGGCCTGGGCTGCTATAACAAAATACCATAAACCGGGTGGCTTTTCAACAACAGACATTTATTTCTCATCGTTCTGGATGTTGGCAGCCCCACATTAGGTGCCAGTATGGTCGCGTGCTGGTGAGAATCCTCTTCTGGGCTCAGGTGGCTGACTTCTCACTGCATCCTCACGTGGCCGTAAAAGGGGCAAGTTGGCTTTCTGGCCTCTTCTTATGAGGATACTAATCCCATTCATGATGGCCCCACCCTCATAACCTAATTACTTCCCAAAGGCCCTACCTCCAAATATCATCACAATGGGGATTAGATGTCAACATGGATTTTGGGAGGACACATTCAGTCCACAACACATGACAAATGAGTTCTCAAAAGTTAATTCTGGTGGCAGGCACTGTGGCCTAGTGGTTAAGTTTGGCACACTCTGCTTTGGTGGCCCAGGTTTGGATCCCAGCTGTGGACCTACGTCACTTGCTGGCGGCCATGATGTAGTGGGGACCCATATACAAAATAGAAGATTGGCACAGATGTTAGCTCAGGATGAATCTTCCTCAAGCAAAAAGAGGAAGATTAGAACAGATGTTACCTCAGGGTGAATCTTCCTCAGCAAAAAAAAAAGACAAGAAAAGGAATAGTTAATTCCGACAAGGGAAATATCTGGAAAGACTTCAGGGAGGAGCGTGTATTTGAACTGGACACTGAAGGATAATGGTGGTAGTGAGCCTAGATTTCTGAAGTCATAAAATCAGGTGTATAAAAATGTAACTTTTTTATTCTCTTAAAAGCAGACAATTTCTATCTTAAGTCCCTATTTCTGCTTAATATCAGAAAATTTAATCTATGCATTTAATTAGACAGCCAAATGTAGAGGGTTCTTATGAATTTCAGTTGAAATTCAGTCAAACATAGCCTTGCTAGTCAAGCTGCAGTCCGTGGACAGCAGCGCAGTGTCGTCTGATTGCTTATTAAACATCAGACTCTTGGCCCGCATCCCAGATCTTCTGAGTCAGTATCAAGATCTTATCAATATTCCCTGGATCGAAGTAGCAGTTTAACAAGATTTCCAGGTGATTTGCGTGCACATTAAAATTTGAGAAACCCTGAAATGAAGTATTTGTCTCTCCACCCCTTACGTGCGCAGTCAAGGTCAGCTACTGAATCTGCTGCAGGTGAACCCTCCGCTGCTGCTAGCCTCAGCTGAGATGCGAGCCTGTCTGCATCTGCTCTCCAGCCTTACCTTCCCTCCTCTGCTGTGGTTTTCCCTTATCCTCGCTACAAGGCCTTTAAGGATCTTCCACATCTCTCTCTTTTCATTAATCTCACATTTCTCTGGCTTTTGAAAATTCCTCCATTTTCGCAGAAACTTTCTGGCTTGCTTGGTCTTTGTGGAATCCTGTCAGCCCAGGCATCTGGTTCAAGTATTCAGTCACTACAGGTGCTGTGCTGACCTTCCTGCAGTCGAGGAATGTGTGGTACAGGCTGTGTTTGACTGCATTACTGAATTCATTATAAACGATAAATACTGAGTGGAAGTCAAATGTAAAAGGTGCTGGGGGTACAGTCACAAACTCTTCAACGGTTTTCTTATTAATTCAAACTCCACTGACTTAGAATATGTGATAGTCAAGACAAGGTCTGGGATGATGGTTATTTATCTGAAAGAGGTCCTAACTCATAACTAAAGTTCCTTCTAGCTTCAAGATCATCCATCCATCCTCCTAACAAACACTTATTGAGTGGCCAATATATGTGAGACATTGGGCTAGGAATTACGATTAAAAAGATTCTAGTCCCTGCTTCAAGGAGATAAGGAAGAAATACATAATATTAATTATACATACGGGAAATAATGGGAGCAGACTGTAGGACACAGGTTATGCTGTTGGTGGTAGGGGAGAGAAGGGGCAAGCTTGTAATCCTTATAAAGCTAAAAAGGATGTTAGACATATATTAATAAACAAATTGCTTTCATACAGTTTTCAAATCCAGTTACATATATTGTACTACATTTGATAATTCTTATCTGTTAGTGAAAAGCACTTCCTTTATTAGTCAATAGGAACTTTATTAGTCAGTGTAAACTTGGCTGTTAATTTCCTAACTCCACATATAAGAAAGTAACAAAACTATTTTTAAAAATTATCTAATTGAGTTTTTTCTTATTTCAAATTGGTCTTCAAATGGCTAAGATTTTATTGCTAATGTACTAAAATGACATAGAGAATAAAAAGACATAGAGAAGACAATCAGATGGTAAAACATAGTGCCTGGTCTCTTACCTGAAAGAGTAAGGCTGGGCTGGCCCTGCGGCACAGTGATTAAGTTCATGCACTCCGCTTCAGTGGCCCAGGTTCATGGGTTTGGATCTTGGGCGCGGACCTACACTACTTGTCAGCCACGATCTGGTGGCGACCCACATACAAAATAGAGGAAGATTGTTCACAGGGATGTTAACTTTTATAACCTTAATAAAAAAAAAAATAGAGGAAGATTGGCTCAGATCATAGCTCAGGGTGAAACTTCCTCAGCAAAAAAAAAAAAAAAAAAAAAAAAAAGAGTAAGGCTATCAATGAAATACTTTTGTTTTCTAGAATAAGAGTAGCTATAAAAATAATATCCTCAAACTAAATATAGTCTTACATACCATCCAGCAATTGCACTGCTAGGTATTTACCCATTTGAGCTGAAAAACCTGCAAGCACACCAAAACAACTGTGGTGCATCCATACAACAAAGTGTTCCTCAGCAATAAAAAGAAATGAGCTACTAAGCCACAACGAGACATGGAGGAAACTTACATGCATATTGCTAAGTGAAAGAAGCCAGTCTGAAGAAGCTACATACTGTATGATTCCAACTACATGACATTGTGGAAAAGGCAAAACTGTAGAGACAGCAATAAAAAGATCCGTGATTTCCAGGGGTTTGGAGAGGGGGTAGGATGAATGGGTGGAGCACAGCGCATTTTTAGAGCAGCGAAACTATTCTTATGATACCATAGTGGCGTGTACAGGACATCACGCATTTGTCACAACCTATAGGACCTACAACACAAAGAGTGAATTGTAATGTATGCAAATTTAAAAATCCATTTGGTAGGTCAAGGGATACCAGGGAAAAATGCAGACTCTAGAGAACCTAACTGCATCGCAAATGCATGAAACAACCTTGCTGAGGGGAGCAGGGGTGGGGCCCGCTGCTGACCTAAATAACTTTGGAAATGGAGTCTGTAAGGCAAACGGCAAAGGGAACTTCACACAGTACTGTACTCTAGTCGATACAATTGCCTCCTCCAAGGGAATGGGAATTCTGATACTGCTATACTCCTATACTGGACTTGAACAAGTAAGTAAATTGATGACAGATGTGGGAGCCAGGTTTTTCATTGCTGAAGTGGGAATTTAAAGCAAGGGCAGGAGGCTAGAATGATCTATGTGGTAATGAATTAGAGTTGGAGACATCAGGAAGAACTCCTGTGGATACAAATGACCACACATAGAAATATTTACATGTGCACGTGTACACGCAGGTGCTTTAGTTTGCTGTGGTTGCATAACAACTTGGTTGCTTAAAACAAGTAAAATTCTGGAGGACAGGAGTCTAAAATCAACGTATCGGTGGGCTGCACTCTTTTTGGAGGCTCCAGGGGAGAGCCTGTCCCTTGCCTCTTCCAGCTTCTGGTGGCTTCAGGCTTTCTTTGGCTTGTGGCTGCATCACTCTAATTTCTGCCTCCATGGTCACATTGCCTCCTCCTTTTTGTGTGTCTCTTTTATAAGGATACATGCAATGGCATTTAGGGCCCATCCAGATACTCCAGGATTATCTCCTTATCTCAAGATCCTTCACTTAATCACAATTGCAAATACCATTTCCCCAGATAATGTACATTCACAAGTTCCAGGGATTTGAAATTGATATCTTTTTTGGGCGGGGCATGCATTTTTCGGCCTACCACACACAGATTAGTATACAAACACATATTTCTTTGCTCTGACAGCTGGGAAGGCCTAAGAGAAACAACACTCTGGTAGCAAAAAGACCTTGGTTTCTAATACCATTATGTAGTAGAAGGAAGCAGGATCCTTGGAGCAATGGCTGATTCTAGGACCCGGGCAGGAAATATACAAAAGGAGGCGGGAACCTCTTGCAGTGCCAGAAAGTAAGGAAGCTCTCAAAAATCACAACAAGAAAAACACATTTATAGGAATATTTCAAAGGGACACAAGAATCACTGAAAGAGCTCTCAATGGCCAAAGTTGGAAAAATCTGAGGAACAAAATAAATAAAATACTATTGAGTTATGACCCAAAGTTTAACATAAATATCCATGAGTCCATACTAATATAAATAAATGTTTGAGTAGGTTAATAAATGGAGAAGAGACAAATCTCCTGTGGAAAATTCCAAGTAACTTATGTAGATACTCCACCCTAAACGAGGTGAGCATGACTCTTCACTCCTTAAGTGTGGGCTGTGCATAGTGACTTCCCTCCAAATAATACAGTATGGAAAAGGGGAAAAAGAGAATAACTTTACAGTGGAGAAATCTGACAAATACTTCAGCCAGGTGATCAAGGTCAACATCAACAGTTACAAATCATGTTGACTGTCTACACTGTTGATATGATGTGATGAAAATAACGCTTAATCTTTGTGGTCTTTCTTCCCCAAACCCGTAAGTCTGTTTATTGTGATAGAAACATCAGGCAAATTCAAATTGAGGGACATTCTACAAAATGCTTCACCAGTACTCCTCAAAACTATCAACGTCATCAAAAACAAGGAAAGTTGGAGAAACTGTCATGGCCAAGAGGACCCTACAGAGGCACGACAACTAGATGTAATGTGATACCCTGGATGGGATCCTGGGACAAAAAATGGACATTAGAGAAAAACTAAGGAAATCTGAATAAAGTGTGGACCTTAGTTAATAATAGTGCATCAGTATTGGCTCACCAATTATAACAAATGTACCACACGAATGTAAAATGCTCCTAATAGGGGTGACTGTGTGCAGAGGTGGGGCAGTGTATTGATACTCTCTGTACTATATGCTCAATTTTTCTGTATATCTAAAACTTTCCAAAAACTAAAGTCTACTGATAGAATAATATCTCCATTGCTACTTCACTGTCTTCACAGAGCTTAGCTTCCTAGCCATCTCCCCTGGTGGGCAGCAGTACATGAGCGTGGGGTCTGGAGTGGGCTGCAGATCCCGTCTCCCTCAGCCACCTCTGTGGACTGTGACAAGATTCTTAACCTCTCTGCTCTTCAGTTGCCTTGTGGCCATGATAATAACATGGCTCAGTTACTTCACTGAGATAATATTATACTTCCTCCCCTAGAATTGTTGTGAGATTTAAAACATATAGTATCTTGGTGGTAAATTCCATGAAGCAAGAGATCTTGTCTTTTATGACCCATCAGTGTATCCTTCACCCCTGTTCTGCCTGGTACAGGGGTCGGTAAACTTTTTCTGTAAAGAGCTAGACAAAAAAACGTCTTAAGCTTTGTGAGCTATCCGGTCTCTGTTTAACAATTCAACACTGCTGCTGTAGCACAAAAGCAGACTCAGACAATATGTAAATGAATGGGCGTGGTAAGGTTCCTATTAAACTTTACTTACGGATGCTGAAATTTAAATTGCATATATAATTTTCATGTGCCATGAACGATTACTCTTCCTGTGATTTTTTTCCCCAACATTTCCTTTTTTTCTTTTTTAAAGATTGCCACTGAGTTAACATCTATTGCCAATCTTCCTTTTTTTTTCCTTCTCCCCAAAGCACCCCCAGTACATGGCTGTATATTCTAGTTGTAGGTCCTTCTGGCTCTGCTATGTGGGATGCTGCCTCAGCATGGCTTGATGAGTGGTGCTAGGTCCATGCCCAGGATCCAAACCAGCTAATCCCTGGCCCGCTGAAGCAGAGCTTGAATTTAACCACTTGGCAGCCAGGCCAGGCCCACCCCAACCATTTCAAATGTAAAACCATTCTTAGGCAGGATCTGCAGCTCACTACAGACCCCATGCACATAAAGCCCTACACATCAAAGTGAGCTAGCCAGAAAGTTAAGCTCTTTGATTGCCAAAAAAAAAAAAAATTTAGCAGATTATGAAAAAACTGAAATAGTAACGAGGATAGTATTTTTTAAGATCCTAAAGGAAGACAGTGGGCCAGATTTAGCCTACAGGCCATAGTTTGCTGACCCCTGGTCTAGTACAAGGTAAGTATTTGCTAAATTCAGAAGACATTTAGTAATATAGTGAGCAATAGCATTAGTATTCTCATCTATTTCTTTTATGTCTGTAGCAGCTAGAAAGTGAATGTTTATAAGATCATGCGATTTGGATTTATAATTTCAACTGTGTATTTGCAATTACTTCCTTTAAAAAACCAAAACAATACCTTCCTTTCCACAGACCCTATATTTTATAGTGACAGACCTTTTCACCCTTAACTTTCTAAAGAGTTAACAACATTGAAAAAAATAAAATAATTTTACCTTTTCTTCAGTTTCTTTCTTAATTATGAGGTTTTAGAAATGAGATATGGAATAAAAAATTATTTAGTGAGTTCATTTTTTTTCCTGTAGATCCTTCGTGAAATCGTTTGACCCAGCTCTGATTTAGAAGAGGTTCTGGAGATTCCAGTTTAAAACCCTCAGAGGGCAAACAGCGGCAGCTCTGTGGAACTATTCCGTAAGTCTTTCTGACAGCATGCCTAGCTTGTTTTCCCCTAGGCTCTGTTCACAGTGGAACATTCTGTGTTGGAGGGAGCTGCGTGCATTACCTCACTGCTATCACCCTGCACAGAAATGCTGAAGAACCACGGAGGCGGCTTTCCAGAACCACGGTTATGACCCTCAAGTCAGAAGGTGACTGTTCTGCAATCAACCCGAAGAGAAATAAAGAAGCAGAAGCATTTTAATTTATTCCCAAACTCTGGTTCAAAGTCTTACATATGATGAAGCTTCCTAGAAAATATAAATTCTACACAAAGTGAGACTGTTTTCAATGAACAAAAATGCTGGGAGGTTGTTGCAATGTTTTTAAAAAATCCACTTGATTCCTGGCTTCTGGAGACAAGCATTGGGTCCTGCCTTCTGTTCTATCCCCCACAGCACGTAGCAACCAGTTTCCAAATTGTATGTGCTGCGTTGTGGAAGTGAATTACAAATTCTTATTCGTTTAATTTAGCTATTGGAGTGGAACCAAGAAAGAACAGAGGGGCCTGAGCCAAATCACAGTTGGGAAGAAGCGTTAGTTAACCTGCATTCTTCAGAAGGCTCACCCCCTACACTGGCATGCACAGCTCAGTGTGATGACTTGGATGCAAGAAGTACGGATTGCCTGTCTTTATACTTTTCAGGAGAAGGGAATGTGTGTCTTTTAAAATCACATCTCCCTTGAGAACAGTCCCATGAAAAGACCTAACAGCACTTTTTCCTCTGGAAGCCCCTTGTACAATGCATCACGTATCAGAGAAGACTTCTGTCAACTATGGAGGTCTAGGCAAACGTAAAGCTTAACAAAGTTACTCTAATTACCAAATAAAATCATTTATTTTACTTAAAATTACCTAGTGAATTGATTTAAAATTAACAATAAAATAGAAGGATGAACCATTACATTTAAAAATAGGTTACCTATAAGCGGGGAGAGAATGGAGGGGACAGAGAAAGAAGTTAGATTTCTTCAAATACGTTTTGTTCATAGATTTGGTTTTGGAACCATATAAATGTTTTACATAATCATAATATAAGATTAAATTTAAAATTAAAAATATAAACAAATAAACTTGAAAACAGATCCAGTTGATGGCATAATTACAGAGAGAGGCATTATCCTAAATGTCTTTAAAATAGAGTAATTTGGCTGCATATACTTAAAGGTATATATCCTAAGGACAAAAAGAACTATAAAAATAATCCTAAACTGTTTTCAGTAATCATATCGTGGGGGCTGCGGTAGACAGGGGCAGAGTCTGCCCGTCCTGCCTCCTGCCCCGTCCTTTCTCACGTTGTATCCCAGCTCCATCTCAGTGTCTGCTTCCAGAGAACCCAACCTGCCAAGAGGAAGGAGCAGTGCTATTATTCTGAGACCTTTATATGTGTAGTTTGAGATAAAACAAATCAGTAATCACGTTCGTTTTGTTTAAAATCAGAATTTTGGGAGTAGGAGAAAGAAGTTTCAACAGAAGACAAGGCTTAAGTAAAAACCCTGTAGATTTGGATTATAATTCAAAGTATTAAGGTGAAAAACGTGATATACTTTATATTTAAAATGCATATTTTTGTATCAGTCAGCTTTAGCTGCTTAACAAACCACCCCAAAGTTTAAGGGCTTAAAGCAACAAACATTTTTATTTCTCATGACTCTGTGGGTTAGCTGGGTGGTTCTTCTGGTTTGGGCTGGCTAGTTTGGAGATGGACTGTGAAGGATAGCATAATTCACACGTCTGGGGCCTCAGCTGCGACAGCCAGGATGGCAGTGCCTCTTTCCAGCTGGGCTTTTTTCCTCAAGGACGCTAACTCAGCCTTCTCCCCAACATTACAGTGAGCAAGCCCTCATTGCCCATGTGCGTGTCAGATCTCTGCTTTTGTCACCTTTGCTGTTGTCCATTAGCCAAGACAAGATACAAGGCCAAGCCCAGATTTGAGGGCTAGAAAAATAGATTCCACGTCAAGACAGGAGGGCAGTCAAACTTGCGTTGCAAAGAGGCATGTTGCATACAGGACGCAGAGGGATTTGTGCCTATCTTTGCAACTTACCATAATTTCCTAGCGCTATTTAAAAGACCTGGAAACAATTATCTACTAAAAACTGCTATTTTGAGACCATGATCTGGCCACTACAGGTCCTCACTGCTATCCAGGTGGTCATTGTTCCTAGGTATTTTCAAATGAGTAGGAATCAGCACTAGGACTCCCTGGAGAGATGGCTGCTTCCAGGTCTGGGGCAAGAAAAGTAAAAGATGAAGCTGGAATATCTTATAACACCAGACCACAAGAAAACTATTAAAGACTACTAGGGTTGTATCAAGGGACCTGGAATATGGAAACGACCTAAATGTCTGTCGACAGATGAATGGATAAAGAAAATGTGAAATATAAATAAAAATATTATATAAATATATAAACGCACACACTATGGAACATCATCCAGCCACAAAAAGAATGAAATCTTGCCATTTGCAACATCATGGATGGAGCTTAAGCGCATTATGCTAAGTGAAATAAGTCAGAGAAAGACAAATACCACATCATTTCTCTTATATGTGGAATCTAAAAGAAAAAAAACCCCAAAAACCCAAGCTCATAGATACAGAGAATAGATTGGTGGTTGTCAGACGTGGAGGGTTGGGGTGGGTGAAATGGGTGAAGGTTGTCAAAAGGTACAAACTTCCAGTTATAAAATAAATAAGTCCTGGGAATGTAATGAACAGTACGGCAACTATAGTTAATAATATCGCATTGCACATTTGCAAGTTGCTAAGAGAGTAAATCTCAAAACTTTTCATCACAAGAAAAAAAACTCTGTAACTATGTGAGGTGATGGATGTTAACTAGACTTATTGTGGGGATCATTTCACAATACATACAAATATCAAATCATTATACACCTGAAACTAATATAATATTGCATATCAACTATACCTCAAGAAAAATTATTTCATAATACAGGATATATACTGTTATTATAGAACACTGCACTTAGTAAAGTAAAAAAAAGAAAAAGGAACTTGGAACCAACTTGAATAGACTTACAACAGCCAAAGATGGAGAAATTTGAGCATTAATTAGAATAATAACTGCAAGGTATTAAAATACATCAAAAATGTTTAAAATCCCTGAGTTCATAATGACGCTAAAGAAAAAAATACCATTGGTCATCTTTGGAGGATGCTCACAAACTAAGTCATTATTTTAAAAACTGGTAATTAAGCAAAGAATCAAGCATTTATTTTGTCTTTTTTATATTAGTTGTACCACAAGGTAACCTGATAGTTGATGATGGCAAGTTTCTCTTTATAGATGTTTCCAGCTAATAAATGAAGAAGAATGATGCCATTTTTCTATCTCTAGTGAATTAATCAATCTAGGTAACGGTCATCATCAATTGCAAACACATACATGCACACAAAGACAGCTAGACATCATGGGCCTCCTGCTGGAATATACAGCACTACTTGTGAAATCGTCTTGCCCCCCAAAAAACAAACATCATATCTGAATCTGATCAAGACTCTAAATTGAAGCATCGGCATAGAGGTCAGAGGAATGGGTGTTAAATGACACCATAGGGATGAAATCAGAAAATCTAGCCCTGCAGAAACAAACAATCTTGTCTCTTTAACAAAAAATTGCAAGGCATTAAAAAAAAGGGGGGAAACCTAAAGATTAAGAGAGTTAAGACATATCAACCAACTGCAATAAATGGACTGATGTTTGTCTCCCTTCAAAATTCACATGTTGGTGGTGGCCTTCAGGAGGTGATTAGGTCACAAGGCGGGGAGCCTCTTGAGTGGGATCAGTGCCTTATAAGAGAGATCCCAGAGAGTTCCCTTTCCCCTTCCACCATGTGGGAACCAAGAGAGGAGACGACTGTCTATGAAAAAGGAAGCAGGCCCTCGCCAGACGCTGAATCTGCTGGCGCCTTGATCTTGGACTGCCAGCCTCCAGAACTGTGAGAAATCAGTGTTTGTTGTTGAAGCCACACAGTCTATGGTATTTTTGTTATAGCAGCCCAAAGGGACTAAGGCAGACTTTACTGGGCTTCTGATAAAAAAACAAAGTGCAAAAAATGTTTACAAAAATTGTTTCACAGGAAACTGTGCAACCTGATTGTGTATTTGTTGCTATTTTGGTGCTAGCAGTTTCATTTTTTTAGGTGTGATGATATTGTACTTATGTTTTAAAGAATCTTCCTTTTTCATGATATCTACTGAAATATGTATGTATGATTTCTGGGATTTGCTTTAAAATAATCTGGGTGGGGAGAACAGATGGGATTCTAGAAAAGGAAAGATTGCCTATGAGCTTTGTCGATGAAAATAAGCCATAACCAATCTATAAATAAAAATTTGGGTGAGTTTATTCTGACCTAAAATGTGAGGGCCATGGCGTGGGGCCTTTCTTCCCGAAGAAGTGGGGTGCACAGAGTGGTTATATACCCCCAAAAAGGATGTTTCACATATGATTGAAATGTCCCTTTTACAATCATTGCAAGACTGCTCTGTCGGCATGGCGATTGATGGACACAGCAGGTAGGTCGCTGTCTCCGTGGACACCGCTGGGTGGCAGTCTGTTGTCTCAAGCCGGGTGGTCACAGGTGAGGTGGGTGGTCAAAGGTGAGTACAGCAATCAGTTCCTAGCCTAAGGAAAGATGCTCATCCTTAAGGAAATGCCAATGCGGGGGAAGTTGCACCTTTATCCTAAGGCCATTTGTTCTTGCCATAGGAAATGTTTAAAGCAGATATACGATGCGTGCTCAACAGCCATGTCAGGCCCTTTTGGAAAAACAAAGCCAGGCCGAAAGGTTTATACTAAATGGCTTCCTCATATACTCCAATATATCCTATTGCTTGCCATTTCTATTTGTCAGCTTTTAACTGTTGATGCTGAGTGGCATAATGGTTTATTATACCATTCCCTCTACTTTTATATATGCTTGAAATTTTCTATATCAATAAAACACACACACAAAGACAACATTAGGAAGATCAGGGCATAATAAGGCTCGACTGGAAAAAATGACGACAAGCATACCTAGCAAGGAGAAAAAATATGACAGTGAAGTGCAACAGCATTGACTTGGTTGAAAGATTTCTATCATATTTGACTTCCTCTTCTCTGTGGTCTATTTTCTTTATTCTCTCAACAGGATTTTCTTTGATACTTATGCTAGTCTCCATTTGACCAGCCAAGATCCATTCTCTTGCCCTTCTTTGCCTTTTTCCGGATTCCTGGAGGCTACCTCTAGGAGCTGTGTCACCCAGTCTCCAATATAGATTGACTTCTGGTTGCGTTTTGTCTGAGAATCACGGAGCAGACAGAAGTCAGGATGCAAGCTCCTCCCCTTCCTCCCCGCTGGGCACCGAGGTGTTAACCGCGGCAGTTTCCTTCTTGCAGCTCCAGCTCTTGCAGGACGGCTCCTCCTCCCTGGCTGTGCTCTCCCTGAGCTCTGATAACACGATTTGCTCCGCTTCTCCCTTCAGGCCCAGGCACGCTAATAGATTCCCACCCTTGCAAGCTCCAGATGCTTCAACATCTCTTGCTTGGTCCTTTCATGAAAGCACTCTTGAAATAGTCCCTTCATTAAAGCCTCCTCAGTTAAAATGTGTGAACCTAATTGCCAGGTCCTGAACAGATACAGTTCACCTTAATGACACACTATTTTCAGGATAACTGTATTTTACACTACTCAAAGCTGGAGCTGAATTAATTGCCAACAAATACTTACTGAGTACCCGCTGTGTGCCAGGCACTGTGCAGATAGATATCTGCTTATACAAGCGTGAATGAACCAGAGGTCTCTGGCCTCATGAGACATAGAGTCCACGAGGAGAGTAAGACGGTATAACAAAATCCTTCTAGTTGAATTGAAATGCTGAACCCAAACTGGCTTATGCAAAAAGGGGAATTCATGGGATTTTTTTTAAAAAGTTCAGAAACAGGGCTTGCTTCCCAGGAAGTTTTATCTAGGACTTCAAGCAATGTCGCCAAACCCAATTTCTCTCACGGTTCGGGCTCTGTTTGCCAAGTGAGGACTCAGTGTTCAAACTAGCTCTTCCATGGGGCAGCAGACGTGACGCCGCAGTTGGGAGGACCGCGCGAGCGCCAGAAAATATCTCAGCCCTGCTCAGTGGCCGGTCGGGAACGCGGCGCTCTGATTGGCCGGCCGGAGCCTCCACGCCGTCGTCAGCCCTGGGAGCGGAGTCTGCGCGTGAAACGCCCGGATGCAGAATAGGGGCGGGGTCTTCTGCAGAGGAGCGCTGCAGTATAGAATCCAGCCGCAGCAGCTCCAAAAACGTTAGACGTTCGCGAAGAAAGATACACAATGATGTGTCCTGATAAGTAAATTGAAGCTGATCAATATTGTTGTGCAAGGTGACGTAAGGGCAAAGCCTCTCCGGGTGAGCCCCGTCTGATTTTAACCGCACCTCTAGCGCTCAGTTCCCAAGCGCCTGGACGGCCTCCACCTCTCGTTCTGCCTCGGGGCTTCCTTGGTAGGTTTGGGAGCTCGCTCTGACCGCATTCAGGGAGAACTGGAGTGTGCACCAGGGCAGCCCTTAACCAAAAGAGGAGAGAAGCTGGTGGGAAAAGGCCCCAGCCTCCAATCCTTTTAGAGGACAATCCTGAAGCACATTCTACAGGGTTCATCAGACGGTTCCCAGGCGGAGGGAGCCCCGGTTGCTCATAAGCGTAACCAACCAATAAGTGGGTCTTTTACTGGATTTTCCTGCTCCCCCATCTCACTCTCCATCGCTCCCTCACTAATCCCGCCCTAAGTCCTTATCCTATCAGTCTCTGCTCAGGAGATATCAAGCTGAAACCCAGCGGGAGAGGAGCTCGCCAGTCACAGCAAGAAGACCGTGGTTTTGAAAAGGAGAGAACTCTCCCATCAAATAGGAAAAATATATCAATTTTAGACAGAGGAGAGCTAAGAAAGGTAAAAATGAAAGTGTATTAATGAAAGCACGACTGAATTGCTTCTACAGTTTAATAATAATTGTAAGGATTCTTACAATTACTTGCATATTAACATAATTCGTCAGGATAATAAATGTAATGTGTATAATTATTAAAGTTGGTTAACCTTGTTCCCCTCTATGCACTGCAATTTTTTTGAAAGCAGGAAGTGCTCCAAACTGATATCTCTAAATTAAATTTAACTCAATAAATTTGCCTTGAGTGTATTCTGTATCCAAAGCACTTTGCTAAGTGCTGTAAAACAAATTGTCCTCTCTCAAGAGGTCCTCAGAGTCTAGTGAAGGCAACAGATATACGTAATTAGCTCAAGACTTACCAAGGGAACTCTGAGGTTACAGGTATAATCGTAGTACCCGGTGATCCCTTAGTAAACATCATATATTCATTCATCTTTTACTGAACATATACCTTATGCCAGATCTGTATGAGGAGCTGTATTATTCAGGTGCAAAAAATATCAATGTGTTTCCAAAGGCCAACTCTTCTTACAACTACCTGCAACTTCTTTACCTTTGCTGTGAGCATCTTTCCTGCCTTTCTGAGACTCTCCAAAGAAAACCCCCCATTTGGTCTTTTTCATTGCCTCCCACGCCTACTTCCTGAGGGTTTTGGAACTTCTTCCTCTGGAAAACACAAATGCTACTCTTACAGATTCACAGAATGTTAGTTCTGAAAGGGATCTTCATGTTTTTCATAGAAATCCGTATATATACTGTATACTAAGAAAAAGGAATAGGAAGGTTTGTGGCTGGAAGTGGCAGATCCAGGGGCTCCGGCTGCCCTGAGGGCTGAGGGTTCAATACCTCTGCATGCCAGTGTGACTAGACGGGGGCAAGCAAATGACTGTCAGCCTGCCCAAAAGCCGTTCCTGTCACACTGATGTTACTTAGCACACTTGCTTGGAAATACTACCTTAGAGATTGTTTAGCCCAGCCCTTCAGTGTGTTTGTTTATTTTCTGGTGCTTCAGTTTTAGAAAGGAGAGAACCAAGGCTCAGAGAGGTGGCGCGGCTTACCCTAGAGCGCATACTGAGTCGGAGTTTCTCCCACTAGCTCCATGTAGAGATGGCTCCTCTTCACCACTATAAGGTACTTTCACAATGCTCTAAGTCCAGGGTCCCCAACTTCCTGCCCCTTTGTTTATGTCTGGAAAGCGCGTCATTCCATTTCCCACTCATTTCTTCCTCTCCACTTGGTGACTTCCTATTCATCCTTCAAAGCCCAATTAGATTATTTACCTCCTTTGTCTAGCCTTCCCTATCTGCCCTGGGCAATTAGTCACTCCCTCTTCCTTTACCAGTGATTTCTTTTTTTAAAAACCAGCTTTAATAAGATACAACTTACATACACTGAAATGTGCCCAGTTTCAGCGTACAGCTCAATGCATTTTGACAAACGTATCCACCTGTGTGTCTACCACCACATCAATATGTAGAACATTTCCATTGCCCCAAAAGTTCCCTCATGCTCTTTTCAGTTAATTGCCCTCCTCCCCCAGCCCTAGGCAATCACTGATCTGCTTTCTGTCCCTGTAGATTAGATTTGTGTTCTCCAGAATATCATATAAATGGAATCAAACAATATGTACTGCCTTGCCCTTGGTTTCTTTTGCTCAGGATAATATTTTTGAAACTTGTCTATGTTGTTGTCTGTATCAGTAGTTTGTTCCTTTTGTGGGAGTAATATTCTATTATGTGGAGAGACCACAGTTTGTTTCATCATTCACCTGTTGATGGACATCTGGATTGTTTCCAGTTTTTTCGCTATTATGAATAAAGCTGCTGTGCACCCCCACAGCGTTTTACATTGACTTGTACTATAGCACTTTTCATGTTAATTCTAATTATAGTTTATATATAGTGGAAAGAGCACTACCACCAGAGCTGAGCCCTAGATTTCTGGTTCTAAGTTAATGATGTATGTAAATTGCTCAGCACAGTTTCAGCATATGGTAAATGCTTAATCAATAATAGCTATTATGGCTGCTGTTCTTTTTACCTGTGTGACCATGAATAAGTTACTTAACCTCTCTGAGTCTCAGCTTCTCCTCATGTGAAATGAGAAATTTCCAGGGTCTTGCCCGCAATGCTGAAACACACTGTGAGGGGTATCCAGCAATCATGTAGGGCGTTGGTAGGGGATGCTCTCCCAGTGGCCGATTAAATAATGGATGGTATGACTTAAGACTTGTTGGAGGGCCAGCCCGGTGGCATAGGGGTAAAGTTTCCACGTTCCATTTCGGTGTCCTGGGGTTCACCAGATCATATCCAGGGTGCAGACCTATGCACCACTTGTTGAGCCATGCTGTGGCAGGCGTCCCACATATAAAGTAGAGAAAGATGGGCATGGATGTTAGCTCAGGGTCAGTCGTCCTCAGCAAAAAAGAGGAGGGTTGGAGGCAGATGTTAGCTCAGGGCTAATCTTCCTCAAAAAAACAGACAAACAAAAGACTTGTTGGGAGTGACATGCTCAGCCAATTCAGTGGGAGGAGAGTTTACAGTGGGAAGCTGGGGAGAGATGGGCATAGGGAGCAGTAATAAGCTTCATGGAAAGTTACACACAGACACACAGGATGTGGGACAGAGCATTTCTTTGAGCTTCAGGGAGCATGTCCAGGATGGGCTTACATGTGTGCTAAAGCAAGTGAATTATGATGATCCTCCCCAAATAACTTGGCTTTAGTGCTAAGGATATCCAGCCAGGCTCAAGGTTGCACAAGCCTTTTTCCCGTAGCTCTTTGCTAATTGAATTAAACCCTTCTTGGCAACAAGGGAGTCTCCCAAAGACTGACGGGAAGGATTGATTTTGCCAGTTGCTTCAGGCTGTGTGTCTCAGCTCAAACGCCTCTTTTAGCTACTGCCTCCTCTCATCTTCCTGTGACCGTTAGTGACACCTGATCGCATTACACACCGGTGCCCTTCTGGGTATCATCTGTTGGCTAATACAATTGCTGCTAATTCGTAGAGGACAGGGCTCTGTACCCGGCTGGGGAGTCTTCACAGTGTCCTCACGCCCTTTTCAGCTTCAGCTGCAATGCCAATGGAATTTAAGGTACTTCACTCAGAAAAGGGAATGCTGTGTTTTGTTTTCCAGAATCACGTATGTGCTAGAACCCAAGCCAGCAGTAGAACAAAAGGAAAGCCACAGAATTAAAGTCTGTCTTCCAGCCCTTCACCTCCTCCTACTGTGGGCTTCAACTCACTGTCAAAGCTCACTGTGCCTTGCTCTGATGCCGGCCCTGACATTGGTTCCCCTACATTAAACCCAGCATATATGGGGTTAAAACCAAGAGCACCCAGCCCCTTCCCCTGCTTCTCCAGTTCCAGTAACTGGTTCTTGAAATTTATTGTGGGGAAACTGATAGCCAGAGAATAGCAAGAAGCTGAAACTTCCCAGACCCCAACTCCTCAGCTTCCTGACACCAGCGTAGGGGGTCGGAATTGATCACCCTAAAAGGTGTCTCTTTGGTTAAGGACAAGAGACTCTAAAAGAAACTTTGACCTTCCCCCTAACTGCCTAAAAGAATTCAAGATAGACGTCCTGTCCCCAGGACAGGCTGTCACCATAGATAACTCTGGGTATCAGTAGACTGTGAGGGTCCTTGCTAAGCCCATTCTTATCAAAGTTCTGTTTACCAAATCTCTGCTTTTCCATCTCCATGTGAATTGTCTTCCTCCCCTTCAAAGTCCCAAACCTCTACCCCCAACATCTTCCTTTGTCTTTAGCTGAAGATGGTATTTAAGGTGACATCTTCACCCATTCTGGCCCGATACTCAGTTTTTCTGGGTTTCTCCCATGTATATATGTTATAAAGCTTTGTTTGATTTTCTTCTGTTATTCTGTCTCATGTCAATTCAATCCTTAGACCAGCAAGAAGGACCTAGATGGTAGAGGAATTGTCTTCCTCCCCTAAACCAGAATTCACCATCCATCACAGAGGCAGACAACCAGGGACATGGATCTGTGGATTCTTTTATCTCACCATCCACCTCTCTGCAAGGAGCCTCACAAGGCCAAACACAGGCTGGTGGGAAGGTGCCAACCAGCAAGGCTACATGTTCCTCCTCCCTACAAGCAGCCACATTCCTCACAACCTTTGAAAACCCTTGCCTCCCATCTTTTGAAGAGACAAATTTGAGGGTTTACTCTCATCTCCCGGCTGACATCACCCAAAATAAACCCCTTTCCTTGCCATAAGCCTGGTGTTCCAGTTTTTATTTTGGCCCTCTCTTATGTGGTGGGTAAAAGAATGTGTGTTTGTGGCTGATAACAGCTCTGCCTGGAGCCTTCGCATGGCATTCTCCCAAGCTCTGAGCCTTCCTCCCATTCCTTCGTGATAACCTCTCTTTTGTGGCATATTTCCTTTTCGTTAAATTCATAAGTATCTAAAAATTGTGTTTCAAACTGCTAAGGCATCTCTCTCATAGGTCAAATACTTCATAGCTATAAGTTCCTTTGGAGAATTAGAATTTACCTCAAATGAGTGATTCGCAGGCTGAGCATTTCAGGTAACTTGATGTACCTGCAATTGGAGATATTTTGAGGCAGGTGGTTATTTTATTTTTTTTAAAGATTTTATTTTTTTTCCTTTTTCTCCCCAAAGCACCCGGGTACATAGTTGTGTATTCTAGTTGTGTCCTTCTAGTTGTGGCATGTGGGACGCTGCCTCAGCGTGGTTTGATGAACAGTGCCATGTCGGCGCCCAGGATTCAAACCAACGAAACACTGGGCCGCCTGCAGCGGCGCGCGCGAACTTAACCACTCGGCCACGGGGCCAGCCCCAAGGCAGGTGGTTATTTTAAGTTTACTTCATATCAGCTACTAATGCTCGCTAACATGGCCTATGAGATGAATAGAAATATTTTACAGTGCTTGTGATTCTGCATAAGATGGTAATTTTACATGATTGTGTGGAAAACTGAACCAGGAGCTACCTTGTCATGGAAGCAGAACTGGTCATCCAGTTCCTCAGTATGATAGTAGGACCTATGGCTAATAAACTAATTGGGACTGTTTGTTCCAATTATTTGTTCAGGTCCAATTCTTCTGTGGCCATGTGACCACAGCGTTTATTAAAAATTGTCCATCTTGCTTCCAGGAATAAACAGTAGCATGATTCATAAGAGAGGAAAAGGCCCTTAAGGTATGCAATCATCGCCACGCCAGAGGGATGGCTACAATTTATCAGAATCACCACTGTCAATAAATAGTGGGACTTTCAGAACTTGGTTGCCTTCTGAATAAAGCCAGTAAGGATTAACACATGACAAGTAATTTACCTTTTACAGAAACCACGCAGAGATGGTTTGTAGATATGTAATTGTTAGAGATTCAGGAAACCTCTAAGTTTTATAAAATTGATCTAGATATACCGTTTAGACAGGAACATCACCAAAGAAAGCTATAGCCTAGTAAACTATATTATAGCCTAAATGCATGAACAAATCAAGAAGAAACAGCAGGTTGTGTTCTTCACGGAGCACTCATTTAGCAGTGTTCTGCTGCAGTCGGCAGTACAAGTTTATAAGAACTGATTGTTAAATGTTCAGGAATTTTGCAAGTTGTTGTTAAATTCTGTTGGTGGCTTGAAATAAGCTGTGGTGGGAGTGTTTAACCACAGAAATTGGCAACTGCTATAGACCGGAGCTTTTTATTTGTTTGCTTTGTTTTGTTTTCAGAGAGCTGGTTTACCAGTCCACCGATGTCTACTGCTGTTGAAGGCAGAGAGATTCTATCTGTCAGGAAAATTTATATTCCCATCTCTCAGAGAGGGATGTGTTATTGTGGAACTGGAAAAACTCGCTAGACATTTTCCAGAAACTACGATTAGTATTCCTTCAGTTGTCTTTGCTTCAGGTCTGTGCTCCCCAAACAAACTGCTGCTTATTTATCTGGTACAGTAGATCAACTGGTGTTAAATGGTACTGCTTAAAGCCCTGGGGAGTCTAAGGAACCCTCTTAGGGGACATCTGGGGAAGGGAGGAGAAGGGTCACGTGAGGCTGAGCAGGACTTTCATCTATCTTCAACCAGAGCATTTTTATTTTCTCCATTTTACATATTGGTTGTCCACAAAAAACAAAACCAAACCAACAAAACACTTGTTTGAAGAAAGCGGACCACTGCTGAACAAACTTCTGGAAATAGAATGCCAGAACTCTTTGTTCACCAGAAAAGCACAGCCCTTATTGTGAATAAATTATTATTCTGGGTATAATTCAGCCACTTGTGAGTTTAGTTAACCTCACTTAGTTTCCTATTAACTGGTAAGGTTGGGATACACCGATTGAAAATTCAAATTTCTTGACACACCATGTTGAAGACCAGACCCACGCGTGAGGAGCTGCCTTTCCGAGATTTTGACCAGAGCGTCAGCAGGCCATCCTCTCTGATCGCTCTCTCTTATATGTAGCAACTGGGAGACTTCCTCTTTGCTACAAGGAAACTGGAAAATGAGTCAATCAGGTGAGCTGGGCTCAAGTCCTGGAAAGTTTTTAAAATGGCTCCTCTTCTAGTTACAAAAGTGACCTGACGTCCCTTATCAAGTTTTAGAAAATTAGAAAAGCAAAAAGAAGAAAACAAAAACCATTTGCACTATCCAAAGACAGTCACCATTACTTTCAGAGGATATTCCAGCTGTTGATACAAACATACATGTTCACTCACATATACGTCATTCTTTTTTAAGAGGAGTTTTGAAACATTCAGTTCGCAATGTAATGCCACTTGACTGGTTCTCATCATAGCTTCCTCATCTGTAATACGTGAGTGTGGGCTGATCTATTCATGAAACGCCTCTTCTCTATATGAAATTCTAAATAAAAGCTAATATAAAACCTTCAAATTAAAAAAAATCAAGTAGTTATTTTACTAGGTACTCTATGCATACGGTATAATCAAAAGCGCAGTATAGTATTCAACAAACAGACGGCTCCCTCCTACAGCCTCCAGTTCACTCCAGAGGCAATCATTGTTAGTGGTTCCTTGTTCATTTTCCAGAGATATTCTGAGCGTATACAAGCATATCTGTAAAGTGTAACAACTAATTTAAAGGAACGATTTGTGGTTTATATATGGAAGTAGAGCTCAAATGTTTTCAATCTATTAGAATCTTTTTAAAAAGTGTTTTGTTCTTGGGGCTGGCCCTGTGGCCGAGTGGTTGAGTCTGCGCGCTCTGCTGCAGGCGGCCCAGTGTTTCGTTGGTTTGAATCCTGGGCGCGGACATGGCACTGCTCATCGAGCCACGCTGAGGCAGCGTCCCACATGGCACAACTAGAAGGACCCACAACGAAGAATGTACAACTATGTACTGGGGGGCTTTGGGGAGAAAAAGGGAAAAAAAAAAATCTTAAAAAAAAAAAGTGTTTTGTTCTTGTTTTGTTTTTGTACTTTATTTTCCTTTATGGCTAGAGAAAACTCATCTATAGTGATTATTGTTGTCATAGTCATCAGCAAACATAAATTAAGCCCCTGTTGTATGCAGGTTACCGTAAGAGTATCTTCACTTAGAGAATGAAGTGTTTTGACTTTGGGAGTGGGAGTTGGGGCTTGGTAAGATGATAACTGCATAACAATAAGACTCGCCAAATCAGAAGTAAAGAACATATCTTCATTTTTTGTCTGGAAAGTTAAAAAGAAAAAAATCCCAGCATAATCACATTTAGAAGTGAGCAGGTACTGTGTGTTTAGGAAGTCAGTGTAGATGTGGCAGTTTTTGTTACCTGTGTATAGCCAATGTGGAGATGGTATTAGTTTCCTATTGCTGCTGTGACAAATCACCACAACCACAGTGGCTTAAAACAACACAAATTTATTAGCTCATAGTTCTATAGATTAGAAGTCTGACACAGGTCTTACTGGGCTAAAATTAAGATTTTGACAGTGCTGCATTCCTTTCCAGAGGCTCTAGAACCCCTTTTCCTGCCTTTTTCAGTTTCTAGAGGCCACCACATTCGTTGGCTCACAGCTACCCTTTTCCACCTTCAAAGCTAGCAATGTTGCATCTCTGCTCTGTCTTCGGTAGGCACGTCTTCCCCTGACCACAGCCAGGAAGGGCTCTCTGCTTTTAAGGTCTTGCGTGATTAGATTGGGCCCAGATAATTCAGAATAACCCAGATAATCTAGAATAACTTTCTTATCTCAAGGCCCTTAATTTAATCAAATCTACAGTCTCTTTGTCAAGTATGGTAATATATTCACAGGCTTTAGGGGTTAGAATGTGGATATCCTTGGGGGGGCCTGCCTACCACAGGGGGCAGGAGAAATGAATTCCCAAAGGAAAGAAGTATTCCTTCTATGCTGTCCTATGTGATGAAGGATTCTTGTGAAAATCCCCAAATAGGGCCTGAAATGTCTGGCCCTAGCCAAGTAGCAATTTTCTACTTCTTATGGGAATAATATACTAGCACATTGTGACCATTGTTCATAAGCAAGGCAGGCTGGAGTCACTGAGTCTTTTCCTGTAAGATATTTTAATGTCTCACTGAGTAACATATACTACTCCTTTGGTTGAAATCCCTCTTATTTAAGAATCCCGTTTCCTTAACTTTTTAAGATGCATTTCTTTATAAACAGTCAAGGTATAAGCTTGTCACTTTGAATCTCAAACAATGCAAAAGGAAGTTATAAAAGTATTTTTACCAGTGGCCCAGAATTAAAGCTTGTTGAATCTGTAGAGACTTAACACTAAGGCCAGGGGAAAGCCTCAGTTTCTCAGGGAGGAATTATAGATCCAGAGTCCTTTGGCAAACTGAAGATTCCCACCTACAGGAGGAAGACTGAAAGCGTTATAGAAAATACCCAGATATTTTTGGGACGTTGCATATATTGACAATTGGTCTGAGGAAGAAAAAAATCAAACTTGGTTTACAGAGGGGTCTGTACAATAAGCTGGCACCATCCAAAAGTGGATAGCTGCAGCATTACAGCCCCACTCAGGGATGACCCTGAAGGACCAGAGTGAAGGAATCTCCTTCCAGTGGGCAGAACTTTGGACAATAGATTTGGTTGTTCATATCTAGAGTGAGAGATGGCCAGAAGTATGGATCTACACTGCTTCATGGGCAGTTGCTATTTGTTGGGCTGGTGGGCTAGGGACTTGGAAGAAACAGGATTCAACAATTGATCACAAGGAAGTTTTGGGAAGAAGTATGTGGATGGACCTCTCTGAACGGGCACAAACTCTGAAGATATTTGTGTTCCACATGAAAGCCCACTGAAGGACATCTACAGCAGAGGAGGCTCTTAATTATCAGGTGGACAAAATGATGCTTTTTGAGATGTCAGTCACTTTGCCTAGCCACCCCAGTGTTTACTCAATGAACCTCTGAACAAAGTGGCTGTGGTGGCTGGGATGGAGACTATGCATGGGCTTAACAACACACACATGCTTACTAAGGCTGACTTGGCTAATGCTTCTGCTGAGTGCCGAATCTGCCAACACAAATACCAACATTAAATCCCCTTGGGTGGCTTCTCTGACGCATGGCTTATGTAGCACCCACTGACCACCAGCACCCAGTGGCCAGTAGGTGGCACCTCTCCAGGCTGTTTCATGGTGCAGTGTCTCCGGTGAGACATCTCCCTGTGAATAACTTTCCTTAGCACCCTAGAGGATGGATTTCCAGCAAGTTCTGCCAGCACAGCACCATGAAGACTTCTCTGTCATCCAACGAGTCACTCTTGAGCTCTCTCCAAGATTTGGACCTTGAACCAGGGGACTGAAACAGATAGAGAATAAATAAACACTTTCATTAATTTGATTGATTATTGTCCTGAAATTTCCGTCTCACTGTGATAAGAGGAATCAAAGCCTGATCCAGTCCTAAGAGGGCGAAGGCATCCCCAAATCTCACATGTCCTAAAATAGGAAACAATATTTCTTCAAGAATTCATGAAAATTTATTTCTTATTTTTAAACTGAAGCTGAATATACAAGAATAATTCTGCATGACTTTTGTTTATAATTAAAAAAAATCCAAATCCTTCATGTTTGCATAAACTTTTGTTTTAAAAAGGGTTGTCTACAAAATTGATTGTGACGGAAGAGATTAATGTATGAATGAGCCTTTCCAATGTCCACCTTTGGTTTTAGGCTAATGCAGTCTTTTGGTGCTTGTGTCCTGTGGCTATTTAAAGCCTGAAAAACAACAATTAACCTTGGAGGTGCCTTATGACTTACAACCTACTTTTACATATACTATAACTTTTAATCAACAACCTTCAAAGTTAGTTATGATAATTTAAATAATGTAACTTTTTTCTTGTTAAAATATTATATTTTTATTGTAGAAAATTTAACAAACAGCGGTTGTTTGCACATTCTACTTCGGCAGCCCAGGGTCGAGGTTTAGGATCCCAGGTTCGGGCCTATGCACTGCTTGGCAAGCCACGCTGTGGCAGGCGTCCCACATATAAAGTAGAGGAAGATGGGCACAGATGTTAGCTTAGGGCCAGTCTTCCTCAGCAAAAAGAGGAGGATTGGCAGCAGATGTTAGCTCAGGGCTAATCTTCCTCAAAAAAAAAAAAAAAGAATACATTTTAAATGACCTATAATCTCACTATCAAGTGATAACTGTTGTTAGAACTTTAATGTATATTCATCCAGTCTTGTTTTTATCCATATAAAGACATGTTTTTCTAAAAATGGACTCATGCTGCACGTAATCTGCTAATTTATATAACAATATAGCATGAATATGTTTTTATGTCATTAAGAGTGTTCTCCCTTAACCATGATCTTAATCCTTTGGAATTAAGACCTCCTTAAGAATCTAATGACGGCTATATGCCTAAACCCCAGAAGAAGCAATTATGCAAATACACAATTGAAATTTATCAGCGAATGAACACAGGAGGACCTAGGATTTCTGGGAGTTGAAGCTTACATAATTTTGGAGACTCTCTCTTATTTTCTTGTTTTAAACTTTATTTTCTTTTTCATAGGTTGCACACTTACTTTTAAAACATTTAAACAATGCAAAATATATAAAGTGGCAGCAGCTACCCCAACCTGGCCCCAAGTCATTCTGGTAAAGAGAATGGTATTTTCCCTATTTATGAAACTATAAATGAATAATATTTTCTACAGTATTAGTTTTTAAAAAATGCAAATAGGATCATACAGTTCAACAACTTGCTCTTCTCACTTAATAGTATCTTAGACATTGAAGAGTATTTATTAAATGTGAGAAAGTGAATTTAATTTTGACTCTCCATCTCTAAGTTTCAATCTAATTGTTAGCTGATATGAAAATGATTTCTTTAATGTTTTCATATCAGTTAATTATTAATTAGGTAGCCTTTTGGAAATGCTGCACAGTTTTATTAAATAGGAAAAAAGAGTGCTTTTAGTACTTGTGATTTCTGTTAAAAAAGTTTATTTTATTTTGGTTAAGAAACAAAATGAAACACTTGTCTAGACTGCAGGATTGAGAAACTGACCTGAAAATGATGGAAAATTTCCATTTTCTCACACCATAGGGATGCTCTGTAAAAGGAAAAAACCAAAATTACATATAAGTGTGAATATTTATTTAGAATAAGAAATCACAACATCTTGCTAGAGACTTAGAGATTCAGTTCCTTTTTAAATGAGATCTGTTCAGGAAATTTACCAGAAATGCTTATACAAAAATCCTTCCTGATTGCAACCTGGCTTCCCCTTCACATGTGGAAACTTCTTTAACTCTCAGCAATTCAGTACTCACAGAGGCCTGCATAAATAAGGGGTGAGAGAGCCTTCCTAGCCCCTCATTTCATTAACTTCAAGGTAAATTCACGTCTGTTCGTGAATTAGACCTATTGGGCCCCAGGTGAAGAACCCCTGCTCCACCGTAGCATCTTTAACGGCTTCCCAGTGGGCTACTGCATGGAGGTACAAAAGTGTGCTTAACCAGGTGCCTTCTGTTGAACATTTAAGATGGTGTTATAAACAACTCTGGGATAAACATCCTTATAGCTAGATCTCTGCACACTTCCTTGGTTATTTCCTTAGGATAAATTCCTGGAAGTGGATCAAAGGGTACGGCAAATTTTAAAACTTTAGATTTGGCAAGAATACTTAAGTTCCATTTCACATATAAAAAAAGTGAGGGCGTAGTGGTTCACAGATATGGATCTTTAAACGCAACTTCTCTGACCCGAATCATATGTCATTCACAGTCTACCACACGACTCCTGTAAACCATCTGCCACTGTAAAGGTTTTGCCTCCAGAATGACTCCATTGTGAGAGATGCTCCATTTCCCAGCCTTGCCACATGCACTTAGCTTCAGCTCAGGTTGTTCTCCACGATTTAGTTGTGGTAAACCTTTTAATTTGACACAGGACAGCCGTTAGGTATTTCTTGGGCATTGCTATTTGCTTAACTCCTTGGATTTCAGGAGGACTGTGTCTGGCACATAAGAGATGCTCAGTAAACTGTTGATTGTTGAAAGGAGTTGAATAGTTTCAACAGTCCTACAACTCCAGAGACGGGCTGTGTTTCCAAAATGTCACCATCTAGCTTGTGCTCCTAACATTTATGGTCCCAGATGGAAATGGCTGTAGACTTTTGAGAGGTCCATGGCTATTCCAAACCTTATGGCTATACAGTTTTGTGACAAAGTTTGTTGCATTTTGTACACTACTTTATTAAAGGTATGGAGGTAAGGGAATCAGCAAACGAGGGGACAGGTAGCTGGCTGCAATGCTCACTTTTCTCTCCCCCTGACTAGTTCAAAGCTAAAATAAGCAGACGTTTACTGAATACCTGCAAGGCATCGGCCACACTGGTTTAAGGAGTCTCAGTTAAAAGAATATCATTACATAGTCAGATTCCGACCTACATCACACAATTATTTATGTTTAGTTTTATATATCATTATAAGGTGTATTGAGGAAGCTGTCTAAAATAGTGGAAAAGAATGACCAACAGAGAGTGGTCTGCTTTTTACCTAGTTGTCTGGGTTAATCTACCGGGTCTGTGTCCTGGTCATCAAACCACACTAACAATGCCTTGCTAAGATGGAATTCGAATTCTACAAACACACACATTCATGTTTATATCTATATCTTTCTATATTTCGGGTTGATTCATTTAGGAAGATACTCTTTGAATAAAGTTTCATGTATATAACATGTTTAACTTCTGTAAGACGTTTAGTATTCATAGATAATTAGGTGTTCTTAGATAATGCTTTTCAGACGGGGTGTTTGGAGTGGTGATTTAATAATCATTTAAAATACCATAAACTACTTTGTGGAGCTCACAATGGGGGAAACTACGACATTTATGAAATGGTAGCTCTTGTTCATCGGAGTAAAGACATCCGCGGAGGGCAAACTGCAAGAAGCGTGTGTGGCGCACCTGGGATTACTTTTTGAACGCCTTCACATCTGCTTAATTTTGTTTAAACATGACGGTAAGAAAACAAAACAAAACCCTCACAGCCGTCAATTTATTTCCCTATCTGGTTGTAATAATCTTACATTCTTTAGGAGCTACTATAAACAGCAGCAAAGATGATCCATGCTCTTGAAAAAAGTAATTGTATTTATTAAAAATATGTCACAATGCGTTTGTGTGCAGTCAAAACAGAAGGGGGTGTATCAGGATTTAATGTCTCTGACACATTCCTTTGGCTCAGATAAAACATTACCTCTTCGCCTTCAGTGGCCAATTTAGCATAACCATTTTCATGGCTATATGTAGGCACATTACAAAAAGCAAAAAATAAATCACGATGCTATTCCTTTCGCTGCAGCACTAGGCATCTAATTGATTGAGGTTTGGCCACAAAGTGCAATTTCGTTGCGTTCTGGCAGCCCAGCTGGGGTAACTGCCCACGTCCCCCAGCTGCTTCTTAGGGACACTCCCGGGGTTAGGCAAAGGCTAGGCCTCACCACGGTCCGCAGGGTCTGAAGCGACCGCGGTACCACCCGGGCAGGAGCGTCAAGAACCGCTCGTCGGCCGCCGCTCAAAGCCTCCTTCCTAAGAGTGCGGCTGATTGACGGTAGCAGGTGGGCGGGGGCTCTAATTGGGAGCGCGGAGAAGATGATACGAGGAACCTGTGGAGCCGCCCGCAGACCGGTTCGGTTCGGTTCGTTGGGCGGCGGCAGCCGAGAACGAGCGCCGGCTGCGCGCGCAACGCCCGCTCCCGACTCGGGCCGCGCGGCCCCCCGGTCCCCCGGCGGCGCGCGCGCCCCGCCCACCCCCCTGCGCGCGTTCCCGCCCTGCCGGCGCGCGCCCCCGTCCCTTCCCGCCTCGGCTCCTGCCCGCGCGCGCCCCGCCCTCCGTCCCGCGCGCGCCAGCTCTGCGCCCACCCGCCCCCCGGCGCGGGCGAGCCGGCTGGCGAGGCGCGCGGGGGGCGGGGCGCCGCGCTGACGTTGCCCGGGATGCGGGCAGGTTCCGCCGCCGCCGCCGCCGCCGCCTCGCCTGCCACCGGGGTTTGTATGAACACACCGGGCGGCGGGCGGCGAGGGGTTCGCCGTGCGCCCGGGGAGCAGCCGCTGGCGCTGCCGGCGCCGAGCCGGGTGCTGCGGCTGTGCCCAGGCCCTGCCAGCGCCCCATCCTGGAGCCGGTGAGCGCCCCGCCGCCGTCCGCGCGTCCCGGCCGGCCGTCCCTCTGCTCTCCGCGGCTGCGGCGTCCGGGGGCGGGGGAAGCGGGCAGCAGCGGCCCCGGGCTCGCCGCCGTCTGCGCCCTGGACCCCTCCGCCCCTCTCCTGACAGGTCGGGGAACGCGTGTCTTTCGGGGGGTGGGCCGAGTCGTGAGGGAAACCCCCGATGGGTTGGGGCTGTGGCCGCTTTTTGGAAAACGCCCCACCCAGCCCCCACCTCCGGACGGTCGGTCGCCCCCGCCCCAGTCCCCGCGGAGGGTCCCCGCGCAGAGGCGGCCCCCGTGCCCTGCCTTTCCTCTTGGGCCCCGAGCGCCGGTCGCCGCGGTGCGGCGGGAGCAGAGCCGAGGGCGGCGGGCTGGGGCCGAGCGCGCGCCCCGCGTCCCCACCCGCCGGGCCCCCGCCCCTCGGTGCGCCGGCTGCCAGGTGGGCTGGTGAGTGTGACAGCGGCGAGGCGAGGTTTGCTTCCTCTCAGTGCGGGGCTTGGCCTGAAGTGTGTTCTCTGTTTACATCTTGTCGCCTTGTGGTTTGATTTGAACCTGTATCCGATCGCCCTCGATGACAGTGCAGTGTCCCTACGGCCTTCCTGCCTGAGTTGCGGCTTCTGAATCGCAGGTGTTCAAGGACTCCTGCCAGCCCAGCGCCGGGGCTTGCCGGGCTCCACGGCCGCTGCCGCCTGGTGCCGCTTACGCCTGGGAGTACCTGTGCGGTTCTGAGTCGGTTGGTTTCCTTTCCTGGGCATTTTCTCGTGATCGAAGGGAGTTTTGGTACATCTTAGTGTAATCGATGTGAATACAGCCCATTTCTCGTTTTAGTGTAGCTTGCTCAAGTGTCTGAAGGTCTGGCACTGCTGATGGCCTAAGACGTTCTAACACTTAGCGGGAATTTTCATTGGCGATATTAACTCTGTGTGGGTTTTTTTTTTTTTTCCTTCACGTGTTCAAAATTGTAACAGTGTTTAATTATAATGCATGACAATTTGTCATTAGAAAGGACTTTAACAGTTATCTCGATCACTCATTTTCACTTCCCTTTTATGTCCGTGTTATCTCTGTGTAAATGGAGTTATCACTTTATTTGTTAACTTCTGAATAATTCTTATAAATTGTCTTCTTTCCTGAGAAAACCAGAAAGTTATTTTTGTCATTGTATTGTGGCGGGAGGCCAAATAAGTAGTAGTGTATTTAAGGCACTTTAAATGGTACATATTTTTAAACATGTGCCAAATGTTAATCAAAACCAACCAACCAAAAAAAAGAAAACCCTGGAAGATCTATAAGCATTTCCTATGTAATTACTATGAGAGAGTTGGCGGTTCCTTATCCACTCCTTATTTCTCATCCTTAAGCAGAGTTGTAATGTGACTTGTTCAGTGTCCCTTTCCACTTGAGTTAAGTTCTTGAAGGAAATTAGAGGTTAATGACTTCAAAATTCTGCCTTGAATGGCTTCAACACATATTTAGAACTGCAGTCTCACTCTGAACTCTGAAATGAAGGGAGCAGACTTACAGTTACCCTTGTAATTGGCCAACACTGCAAAAACATTTAAATGTATTAATGTAATTTAACTTTTGTAGAAGCAATTTTTACAAAGCTTTGAATTGAGGCGCTATTCTCTTTAGAACAGTCTAGCTAAACTTCTGTATGATAATGGTTTTATCTCTGATAGCAAAGAGAAGAGAGGTCAAGACTTGTGAAATTCCCTAATTTGTATTATAGTCTGCATTTTGGAGTTTTAAAAAAATTCATCTTTCAAATTCTGCTCTTCTTGCTTGAAGTCCCCCAGTACCTGGAAGTTGAACAATGCATCACCCTGTCAGAGGGCTCTCTGCAGGTTGGGAGCTTCCCTTAGGCGGTGGGTCTCCATGTAAACACTAGGAATTGTTTAGAGTGGGCGCTGAATTTCAAACTTTGTACATTGTTGCTGGTTACTGTGCCTGTGTACTATAGTGTAGTGGCTAATCGGGCCTCAGAGCCAGACTGGCTGGCTTTGAATCCGGGCTTTGCTTTAGGCAAGTTATTTATCCTCTTTGTGCTTCAATTTTCTCAACTCCAAAAGTGGGAATAATAGTTATACCCTTAAGATGGTCTTGAGTATTAAATGAGTTAATACACATGAAGTGCTTAGCCCACAGTGCCTCGTACATAGTTAGCGCTCGGGAAATGCTGCTGCTTTTCCTCAGTCTTCCATGGGATCTAGTAAGCCGAAGAAGGACTTTGGGCTGATGGAGCGTTATTAGTGCAGATTATTCCTCTATGACCCATTTGCTCCTTTGAGACTAAATGAGAGCTTAGTTTCACTGTCCTGCCTTGGAAGCATGCAATTTAGTTTTAAATAGAACAGCTGGGAGCCTGAGCTGGGTGCCCTGAGATGCTGCTGGAGAGCTGCTCAAGTGCCCTGTTTGAACCCTCTGACAGGACCTTGGATTGTCTCCCTCCTGGTGCTGTTGGCTGCTATTTTAGTCACCTGTTTTTGAATTTGTGATTGTGCATTTCTTTGACTGTCATGTGCTGCTATCAAAAATATTATCTATCAAACTCTTGAGACGTATATATGTTTTTATCTGATAAGATATTGCATGATGTTTCCAGGATATATAAAGTCAGTTTCGTGTACGCTTTCCTTTTTGGTTTTGTTTTCTTCTTTATTGATCTTGCACAGAGTGAGGTTAGTTTTGCTTTGACATTGTGTTCCTTTTCAGCTTTCATGTAATTGTCCTAGGGAAGTTTGTTTTTAAATTAATGATTTTATGTACTGTTGCTCTTCCTGGTTTACAGGGATCTGCTATGAATACTCTGTTCTTTAAATCAGGTGTTTTCAAACTTTTGATCTAAGGATGCTTTTATACTCTGAAAAAATTATTGAGCACGCCAAAGAGCTTTTGTGGATTATATCTCTCTATACTTTTTATATTACAGATTGAAACAGAAATATAAAATTTTCTATTAATTCACTTAAAAATGACTTTTTAATAAAAAATGACTTTTTCAAAACAAGGTAGGAGAGTGGCATTGTTTTATATTTTTGTAAATCTGTAATATCTGGTTTAATAGAAACAGCTCGTTTCTCATATCTGCTTCTGCATTCGGTCTGTTGCAATATGTTGTGTGGGTTGAAGTATACAGAGGGAGAAAATCCAGCCTTACACAGTTAATGGCTGGAAAAGGGAGGGATATTTCAATAGCCTTTTCAGATAATTGTGGATATTCTTGTTTGGTACTACGTGAAAACTCAACATGTGGTAGTTTTTTAGTTATTTGCAATATAGAATCTGAAATCCTATCTGTGGACTTTTTCATAATGTTGTATTAAAATCCATTGGTCTGAACTTTGAATGGATCTTATAGAATCAAGTTTGAGTTTTATAACATCATGCCTTGATCACTGGTAAATATTAGTTCAGTCAGTTATGCAGATCTTCCAAATGTTGATACATTTCATTATATAATATCAAAAAGTCACATTTGTTAATATCACCACTCATTCTATCAGAAACAAATTATTGGGAAGCTGTCCAGGTCATGACATGATAGTAGATATGAGTTTTCCAGAAATCTGGTTTTTGTTTAAAAGCTTATATTTTATCATTGGCAACAAATATGACTGCCAGTTGTTTCCTAGAAGTGCAGGCAGACTTTGTTCATCTCTGAGAGAACCTCTGCCATAATACCTTAGTCTGAATAACCTTAGTCATTCTTTCAAGTAAAGATAGTGTTTTCATAATAAAAGGGGCTAGTTCAAGCTCTCAGTTCAGTGACACAGCATTTTTCCTTGAGACAGCCATCAGCTATTGTAATTCAGGATGTAGCCAACCCTGGTGGCCTAGTGGTTATGGTTTGAGAGGCTCTCACTGCTGCGTCACAGTTCCTTTTTGCTTAGGGAACAACACCACCATCTCTCACTTGTTACACTGTGACAGCTGCGTGTTGTTGTGATGCTGAAGGCTGTGCCACTGATATTTCAAATACCAGCAGGGTCACTCATGGTGGACAAGTTTCAGCAGAGCTTCCAGACTAAGGCAGACTAGGAAGAAGGACCTGGCCACCCGCTTCTGAAAAAATTGGCCTTTGAAAACCCTGTGAATAGCAGTGGAGCATTCTCTGATACAGTGCTGGAAGGGGAGCGGATGGCGCAAAAAGATCAGGCAGGTTCCGCTCTGCTGGACACAGGGTCGCTAGGAGTCAGAATGGACTCCATGGTACTAACAGCAGCAAATGTAGCCTTCATGCATACTTACCATTCTGTGTCACAGAATATTAAAAGGATGTATATTCAAGGGCCGAGATTTAATAAAATAAATAATTTGTACTGTTTTTTTCGCCTTCTTCTTCCCAAAGCCCCCCAGTACATAGTTGTATATTCTAGCTGCAGGTCCTTCTAGTTGTCCTTTGTGGGGTGCCGCCTCAGCATGGCTTGATGAGCCCAGCTAGGTCCCCGCCCAGGATCTGAACTGGTGAAACCCTGGGCCGCTGAAGCTGAGCGCGGGAACTTAACCACTCGGCCACGGGGCCGGCCTCTAATTTTTACATTTTAAGGACATTCTTAAGTGAAAAAGCCTCTTTCTTTTATAACTACACTTGATGGTGAAAAATACAATAACTAATAGTGTGGTTTGGTACCACTACCATAATTTGTTCCAAGATGCCAGAAATTTTACACACCATTGCTTTTGTACCGTAAGTGTAAGTGTTAATACAATTAAGAAGGCTAATAATATTTTAGTAGTATTATGAAAATAGTTTTGACCTTGTGGACCTCCTTAAAAGATGTCTGGACCCCAGGGGTCCATGGACCACACTTTAAGGACTTCTGCTATAAATCATAGAGCATTCCCCAGCAAACTTTGATTAGGAAGGGAGGTGGTAGTGTCAATCTCTAGTCTGTTTTTGCTTTAGACTTTTGGGCCCTGGTAAAGGCCTTCTTCAAAAAAATTTAAGCATAGTAAAAGTTTTTTACAGAAAATTGAGAGGTTTCTTAAGGATTTTAGTCTGGTGCTGATACAAGGGACTGTAGTATTAGTAATCTGAAATTACACTATCTAAAAACAAAAAGATTTGGTAGTACATTGCCATGTAAATATTCAGTCTAATGTTTTTGTATTTTACATACTAGACAAAGTGAAGGCACAGTGTGAAAAGCTCAGCTGATATCAAGATCATAAGCTAAAAAGAAGAAAAGCCAAAACAAACTACTCAGCTTCCCTTCTTAATCTCTGTTTGTTTCTCACTTAATTCAGGCTGAGGGTGAACTATCCTAAAGAGAGGTGCCCAGTACTTGCTGTCTTTGCCTCATGTCTTATGGGGAAAACGATTTAAGATGATGAAGATTATAAGGGTATAGGTTACATTGAGAATGAAAATGATAATAAGGTCAATGAAGGATTTATGATAGAATAATGGTGGTAAATACTTGAACACTGCCTACATATAATAGAGTTTAATGAATTGAAAAGAACAGTATTTTTGACAAGAACTCTCGAGATTAATTTATCATAGGCACGGTTTCTGGTTGCATGTAGGTAGAACTGATGATGGGGAGTGCAAGACAGCTGACTTCCCTGATGAGCTTCTTTCCTAATTGCAAAGTGAGAGCATCTGACCACCAGGTGATCTGGCGCTGCCTTCAATTCTAGAGTTCTGGGATTTTTTTCTTTGCCTGTTGAAAACATCTCCTTCATCTGTTAATTTCATCTCATCAATTTTAACTTGTGTTTACATGTGAAACTTATTTTTTCCAATTTTTAGCATTGATTCATATTCCTATTTTCAGTTCATATTTTGATTAAAAAATGTATTTCTAAAAATTATGGTAAAATATATAGATCATGAAATTTATGATTTTAACCTTTTTTTTTTTAAAGATTGGCACCTGCTAACATCTGTTGCCTATGTTTCTTTTTCCTTCTTTTCTCCAAAGCCCCCCAGTACATAGTTGTATATTCTAGTGGTAGGTCCTTCTAGTTCTTCTATGTGGGACACCGCCTCAGCATGGCTTGATGAGTGGTGCTAGGTCCGTGCCCAGGATCTGAACTGACGAAACCCTGGGCTGCCGAAGCTGAGCGCGCATGGGGCCAGTCCCACCATTTTTAAATATACAGTTCAGAGGCATTAAGTACACTCACATTGTTTTGCAACCATCACCGCCATCCATGTCCAGACCTTTTTTATCTTGCAAAACTAAAATTGTACTCATTAAACGATAATTCCCCATTCCCTCCTTCCTCTAGCCGCTGGCGACCACCATTCTGCTTTCTCTCTCTATGAATTTGGCTAAGTACTACATTGTATGAGAGGAATCATACAGTATTTGCCCTTTTGTGCCTGGCTTATTTCATTTAGCATTATGTCCATCCATGTTGTAGCATGTATCAGAATTTCCTTCCTTTTTAAGGCTGAATATTATTTCATTGTATGTACGTATCATGTTTTGTTTATTTGTTCATCCATCAGTAAACCATTGGGTTGTTTTTACCGTTTGGCTGTTGTGAATAATGCTGCTGTGTACATGGGTGTACAAATATTCCTTTGAGACTCTGCTTTCAGTTATTTTGGGGACATACTCAGAAGTGGAATTGCTGGGTCATATGATAATTCTATTTTAAATTTTTATTTTATCGCGGTAACATTGGTTTATAACATTATATAAATTTCAGGTGTACATTGTTGTATATTTTGTTTTCTGTGTAGATTACATCATGTTCACCACCTAAAGACTAATTACCATCCATCACCACACACAGTGCCTCATCACCTCTTTCTCCCTCCTCCCTCCCTATTTTAAAACTTTTAAGGAACTGCCATTCTCTTTTTAGAGTGGCTGCACCATTTTACATTCACACCAGCAGTGTACAAGGGTTCCAGTTTTTCCACATCCTTTCCAATGCTTGTTATTTTATTTTTTTGGATAGTAACTATCCTAATTGTGTGAGGTGATACCTTGTTGTGGTTTAGATTTCCATTTATGTTGCTGAATTTGGTATGTTGGTATTTTGTTGAGGATTTTTGCATCAGTATTCATGAAGGGTATTGGTCTCTAGTTTTCTTGTAATGTCTTTTTGTCTGGCTTTGTTATCAGGGCAATGCTGGGCTCATAGAGTGAGTTAGAAAGTCTTTCCTCCTCTTCAGTTTTTTGGAAGAATTTCAGAAGGATTGATGTTCTTTAATGTTTGGTACAATTCACCAGTGAAGCCATCAAGTGTGGGGTGTTTGCTAATTAGGTTTTTGGTTACTGATTCAGTCTCATTAATACTTAGAGGGCTCTTCAGATTTTGTGTTTTTTCATTATTTAGTCTTAGTAAGTTTTGTGTTTCTAGAAGCTTGTCAGTTTCATCTAGATTATCCAGTTTGTTGGTGCACAATTGTTCATACTCCCTTGAAATCCTTTTTGTTTCTGTAGAATGAGTAGGAAGGTCTCCACTTTAGTTTCTAATTTTAGTAATTTGAGTCCTATCTATTTTTTCTTAGTTAATCTTGTAAAAGACCTGTCAATTTTATTAATCTTTTCAAAGAACCAACTTTTAATTTTGTTGATTTTCTCTCTATTTTTCTATTCTATACTTCATTTATCTCTGCTCTAATCTTTATTATTTTCTCCCTTCTGCTAGCTTTGAGTTTAGTTCTCCTTTTTCTAGTTCCTTAAGTTGTAAAGTTAGGGTTGTTGATTTGACATCTTTTTTAAAGTGTGTTTATAGCTATACGTTCCCCCCTTAGCACCACTTTTGCTGCGTCCCATATATTTTGGTATGCAGAGTTTTTGTTTTCATTTGTCTTTAAGCATTTTCTGATTTCCCTTGTGATTTCTTCTTTAACTCATTGTTTAAGAATGTGTTGTTTAATTTCCAGAAATTTGTGTATTTTCCAGTTTTCCTTTATTTCCTTATTTATTTTGAACTTCAAGCTCTTCTGGTTATAGAAAATACTTTGTATATCTGTCTTTTAAAGTCTGTTGAGACTATTTGTGGCCTATCATATGGTCTGTCCTGGAGAATGTCCCGTGTGCTCTAGTTAAGTAGAGTGTTCTGTATAGATCTGTTATTTCTAGTTGGTTTATTGTGTTGTTCAAGTCCTCTTATGTCCTTACTTATCTTCTGTTTGGTCGTTCTGTCCATTATTGAGAGTAGGGTATTGAAGTCTCCAACTATTATTGTGGGAGTGTCTGTTTCTCCATGTAATTCTGTCAGCTTTTGCTTCGTATATTTTCATGGTCTATTACTAGGTGCATGAATGTTTACAGTTCTTATTTTCTTGCTCTCTTGAACCTTTTTTTAATGTATAATGTCCTTCTTTGTCTCTTGTAATCTTTTTTGATTTGAAGTCTGTTTTGTCTGACATTAGTATCCATTCCTGCTCTCTCTTGGTTACTATTTGCATAGAATGACTTTTTCTGTCTTTTCATGTTCAGCCTATTTGTGCTTTTGGATTTAAAGTGAGTCTCTTGTAGACAGCACATAGTTGGGTCATGTTTTTTTAATCCATTTTGCCAATCTCTGCCTTTTGATTAGAGAGTTTAACCCACTTACATTTAAAGTAATTACTGATAAGGAGGAACGCCTGTCATTTTGCTATTTGTTTTTTATATGCCTCATGGCTTTTTTTGTCCCGTAATTCCTATATATTTTGATTTTTCTTGGGATATTAGTGGGAGCTGACTTTGGGCTGTGGTACTTTCCTTAAAAACAAACAAACAAAACAAACTTTGTTTATGAGTCAGGCAAGGAAAATGGGTGTTTCAAGGTAAAACTTTTAATCTCATCTATCACCTATAAAGATTTAGAAATTTTGGCATCTGTTTAAGTCTAAAAATAGTAGGAATCCGAGTTGGGGAACAGTTATTTTAAATAAATTATTTAATTAAATTGAAATGTAGCGGGGTTCTGCTCCCAAAGCAATAAACTCTGTTATTTGGTGCATAATTAAAATATCACATAGCAAAACAAATTAGACTCTTTTTAAGTGCCTAAACATCTTTTGTGGTCTGATATGTGAACCATTCAAATTTGTTTTTTTAAAGAAGATGCATGATGAGGAAAGGTAAAAGGTATAAACTTTTTATAGATTTACCTGTACTTTTTGATAAAATTAATGACAACAATGTAAGTGAAATAAATTTGCCTGTTTGCAGATTGAGCTAAAATATTCATAAAATAATCATTGCATATCATGTGAGTAAGGTAACTGGATGAAAATGTATACCTTAGTACAGTAATTTAGGTTAATGTACACAGACCATGTCCAATGTATATATTTTTCTCAATTTAAATGCTTGGCTGAGGTAATAATCTCTATCTGCCTATTATTGCTGGGAATGTTACTCCTCTTTCCTTTAGACAACAGATACTATTTACCACCTTCCCTCAAAGTTTCTCACTTTTTCCTTTATGATCTTGCCAGGGGTTTGGGCATATTCTCTGGGATATTTTTATTAAATAATCAGCATTTGTCACATTGACATTGCTGGTGTGGGGAATAGTAGCTTCCTTATGTTATCAAAAAGTGATTTCTTCTTTTCACATCTTGAAACAGTTAGAGAAAGCTGATAAAAGATGATGCTGATGCCTTTTCAATGTACTTGTTCCCCGTCCCCTATGGTAGAACTACCTAGATCTTTTTAAACTACAGTCTTCCCCTAGTTGCCCACATCCACTCCAAGAACAATAGCTAGTATTTAACAACAAAGGTTGTCATTGTTGATCAGAGCAGTGTTTCTCAAACGTTTTTAAATAGTGGAAGCTTTTTCTCTGATGATGTCTTGTAGAGACCCATTTGTGAAGAGATGAGAGTAAAATATTGAAGTTGTTCTGGTTGAATGAGAATAGGGCCAAGTTTAAGCAAGGTAAGTCAACAGGGGATCATATTTCCTCAGATTCTATGTGGAAGATTTATACTGGACACTGGAGTGTGAACAGTGTATGTTTCTTTGCATTTTTTCTTCTTCTCTTAGCAATTTGACTTGAAATGAATTTAAAACCATGTGTGTTTGAGGTATTTATACATTTAGATCATAGAGCTTTAACTTTGGGGTGTGTGTCAGACTTTCTTTTATGGCTTGTTTGTGGAATGAAAATTAGGATGATGAAATTCTGATGCCTTGTGTATGTGTACACCCTTCTCGACTTGACTGATGAGTTTGATTTCAGGCTTACGCCAGTGAGAACTGAGGGTTTCAGTTTTTAGATTCCCTGGTCTCTGGAACTAGCTCTATTTTCTTCTTCTTCTTTCTTCTTTTTTTTTTTTTGAGGAAGATTAGCCCTGAGCTAACATCCATCGCCACCCCTTGTCTTTTTGCTGAGGAGGATCAGCTCTGAGCTAACATCTGTGCCCATCTTCCTCTATTTTATATGTGGGACGCCCACCACAGACTGACTTGATAAACAATGTGTGGGTTCACACCCGGCATCTGAACTGGTGAACCCCGGGCTGCTGAAGCAGAGCACAGGAACCCAACTGCTATGCCGTTGGGCCGGCCCCTGGAACTAGCTCTATTTAAGAGCAAAAGAGCAGGAAAAATCTAAAAAATTTAGAAGATGCAAAATGTGTCATTTTTCTTGAGGTAGAGTATACAAAATTGCTTGCTTTTCCTTACATATAGGGTAGTTAGGGCAAGTTGATAATGCTTGTAGGATTTTTCTGCTGATAGGGGCAAATTCCCACATTTAATTCTAGTATGAGCCCACCTTTAAATGTATAAAAGTCGACTCATACAGATCCCTACCCCTACTTGGGAAATATATACTGTGAATTTGTATGGAATAGCATAGATTTTTACTGCAGCTTTTTTCTTTTTTTTAAACTTCTGCTGGCTAAATAAGTCAGAGTACACCTTTGAAAGACCCAAAGAGGGTCAATAGTTTAGATCTTTTGTAAAAGGATGTTGTATTCTATCATGGGAAGCAGGCACTGAGGTACAGAGGGCATACGTCCCTAATCCTAATTTAGGAATGGTTGAACTATGAAAGTTCCTGCAGAGACTGAGTTTTTTTTAAAACAGCTTTATTGAGATATAAGTCACATACCATACAATTTCATACAATATGAAGTATGTGGTTCTGTGGCTTTTAGTATAGTCACAGAGTTGTGCAACCATCACCACGATCAATTTTAGAACATTTTCAATACCTCAAGAAGAAACCCGCATCCATCCTCCCCCCTCCCCTTCTCCCCTAGTCCTTGGTAACCACGAATCTACTTTCTGTCTGTGTAGATTATATACCTATTTTGGATATTTCATATAAATGGGATCATAATGATGTGGCCTTTAGTGACTGGGTCCTTCCACTTAACATAATATTTTCAAAGTTCATTTGGTAGCACATATCAGTACTTTTTTATTTTATATCACTGAATAATATTTCATTATATGGATATACCACATTTTATTTATCCATTCATTGGTTGATGTGCATTTGGGTTGTTTCCACTTTTCCATTACTAGGAAATACAATACCATAAACATTTGTTTCCAAGTCTTTGTGTGGCTGTGAGGTGTTGTTTCTTTGGGTACACTCCTAGGAATGGAACAGCCGAGTCGTATGGTCACTTTCTGTTGAGGCTTTTGAGGAACGGCTAGGCCGTCTCTAAAGCAGCCGCGCCGTTTTACCTCCCATCAGCAGTGTGCAAGGGCTCCGACTTCTCCACAGTTTTGCTAATCCTTGTTATCTGTATTTTTTACTATAGTCATTCTGATGGGTGTGAAGTGGTTACTCGTTGTAGACTAAGTTTTTAAATAGTGGTTAGGCATAACAGGAGTGATAACACTCTTATATGGAATTAGTATTACAATTAGAGTATTTAATAGGCTGACCTAGGAGTATAATCATCAGTAGCTGTTATGAACCCTGGCTGTATGTAATTAGTATCATTTCCCAATTTAGAAAAATGATGTCACGGATTTATCTCATCTCCGAGGATATTATATGATTCACCCCCTGCCTCCTACCCCCGCCAATCCTTTGTTGAAGAAGAAAACAGTGAAGATTCAGTTAAAGAATAGAATCGCTCTAGATACCTTAAGCTGAGAGAGTTTTTTTACTTTAGGATACTAAATAGCTTAAGGAATTGTTGGGATGTATTGGTCTGGGTCCAATCAGGAGATAGAAACCAGTATAGTAGTATAATAGGGAAAGATTAATATAAAGAATCGTTGACTATAACAGAGGATCAGAGCAATGAGGGATTTACCAGTAAGAAGTAAAGATAACACTAAAGAATATAGGAATAGCTGATATAAAGAGCAGTGACTACCCCCAGGAATGAGATAGAGTGGGCCCCCTCTCCTGCTGAGGTCTAGACCTTATTGGAAAGGGCAAGGTCAAGGCAAGTAGCTGTGCTGTGGCACTGGTGGAATTTGCTGGATATCCGCCTTCTAGGGTGCCAGGGAAGGCTATTCATGGGGAGATGTCTTGCCAGAGGCACTCTGCTACAAAACTGCGTGGCCTCCTGTTGGAGAAGCTGCACATGCTGCATCACGAGCCTGGTGTTGGAGAAGCCATCCTCGGTATAGGACTGCGTCCTGGAGAAGCCATCCTCGTTATAGGACTGGGTCCTGGAGAAGTCTTGCCCGCTGCAGCCAAGTGAGCACCCTGGAACCAGGAAGCAAAATCCTTTTCCACTGCAGTGTCTTTCCTGTGCCCTCTATTGACAAAGGTTATTGTTATGCCACTGGCCAAGAAATTACTATTTAAAGGGCGCAAACCCATTTTCAGAGAGCAGCCTGCAAGAGTGAATTTGAAGATGAGGGACAGTATATCAGTATCTGGGACAGGTATTAAGTGGTTTACGGAATCGTTTGATCTAAAGAAAGAGACCCCAGGTTGAGCTTTAAGGAACACCTCCCGAAATCTCTGCACAGAACTCAGAAACCAAGGAAGGTGTTCTCTCTTTTATGATTGAGAGGCCTCCTGTCTAATTGTGCAGTTGCTTCTGGATCTTCACTTCTAGAACCACACTGCTGTTTTAAAATCGGGGAACTGTTGTGGTCAGGAGGCTGTGGTAGTCAGGAGTCTCTTGCTGTACTTACCAGCTGTAGAACCACACTGGACCAGCACCTGTTCTGGTCTGCACCAGCCCTGCATATGAGAGGCTAGGTTAGCGTTTCTCAATCTTTATGCCCTGGAGGATCCATGAAATAATTTTCAGGTCTCAGGGAGCTCTTCCATAAAAATTATAGCATCTACGGCTGTGATATTATTCTGAACAGAGAGTTTAGGTAAAATAATTGTTCCGATCACCTCCTGTTTAATCCATTGGTGAAGGAGGGATCTCTTGTCCTAAATAGTGTGAGATGGCTGCTACCTGACACTGATCAGATGAGATTGACAGCCATGTGTTAGTCATACATACTCACAGTCTGGGAGAGAGGCTACTGCCTGCCGCATGGGTGTTGCACTTGGGAATAGAGTGAACCAGCCGTGGGGTCTGTGGGAGGCAGGATTCATAGTAACAAAGGATGAAGTAACCCATCTCCTCCTGGGAGGGTGTGATTAGTTTGTGTGAATGATTCTGAGGGCTGGCAGGGGGACTGAAATTAGTTAGGTTGAGGATTGAGTGGAGTGCAGCTGGTTTGGCTGATAGTGGCCCTAGCTGGGTGAGGAGCGGGAGCCTTTCCCGCTGGGTGGGGGCGCGTGTGGCAGGAGTGGGAGAACCCCCATTAGTCCTCTGGGGCTCTGGGAGGCTCCAAGCTGTCCGGGCAGCACTTGACATTTTAGGTCTTATAATACAGTACGTCAGTGATGATGGCTAATGCTCTTTTGATAGAGAATGATGTTTTTCTGTGCATCTGTTTATTTTGGCCATCTAAGTTGTCTACTCTTTTGTGAGGATACCCAACCCCACAAGGGATATAAACTCTAATGTGAGTTGGTAATGCAGATAGAAAAAACAAGTTTTCCTTTTCTTTAATTTCCCACTTTAATTTTTTTACTTTTACAGGTAGGTCTAGGAGTCTTACTACAAATTTTTACTATACAAGGTATTAATAAAGTATGGCATTTGTATGTGCTATGTGCAAGAGTACTTTTATTTTTATTTAAAGCACACAAAAAAAGACTTTAACCAACCTTACTTGGAAAACAAACAAGTGGTAAAACTTAGCTTACTATTCTGGAAAGTAATCTCTTTTCTTTTCTTGATTTTTAAAAAGTTATATGGTGAAGATAATAAATTTCTGTTAAAAACCTGGCTTAAGCTAATTGAGATTCAGTTTTTTTAAAGGTAGGGTTGAAAGACTTAGTTGAAATAAATATTCTAACCTAATGTTTTTGTAATTCTTTTTTATTGTGGTAAAATATATCTAACATAAAATTTGCCGTTTTAACCATTTCTATTCAGTGGCATTAATTACATTCTTGATGTTGTACAACTGTTACCACTATTTCCAAAATTTTTCATCACCCCAAACGGACACTCTCTAATTACCATTAATCAGTGACTCTCCATTCTCCCTTGCCTCCTGTCCCTGGTGACGTCTAATCTGCTTTTTATCTCTATCAATGTACCTGTTCTAGATATTTCATATAAATGGAAGCATACAGTACTTGTTTTGTTTCTGGCTTATTTCACTTAGCATAATGTTTTCAAGGTTCATTCATATTGTAGCGTTTATCAGAACTTCATTCCTTTTTATGGCTGAATAATATTCCACTGTCTCAATATACCACATTTTGTTTGTCCTTTTATCTGTTTGTGGACACTTAGGTTGTTTCTGCCTTTTGGCTATTGTGAATACTGCTGCTATGAACATTGATGTACAGTTATCTGTTTACTTTCCTGTTTTCTGTTTTTTGGGGTATATACCTAGGAATAGAATTGCTGAGTCATATGGTATTTATTTTGAGGAACTGCCAAACTGTTTTCCACAGTGGTTGCACCATTTTACGTTCCCACACAGCAACATATAAGGGTTTCAATTTATTTACATTCTTGACAACACTTGTTATTTACCGTTTTTTTGAATATAGCCATCCTAGTACATGTGAAGTAATATTGAGATTTCGATCTGCATTTCCCTAATGACTAATGATGATGTGCATCTCTTCATGTGCTTATTGGCCGTTTGTGTATCTTCTTTGGAGAAATGTCTGTTCAAGTCCTTTGCTCATTTTTAGATTGGATTGTCTTTTGGTTGTTGAGTTGTAGGAGTTCTGTGTATATTTTGTGTATTAAATGCTTATCAGATACATGATCTGCAGATATTTCTCCCATTCCATATGTTATCTTTTCACTTTCTTCATAACGTCTTTTGATGCACAAAAGTTTTTAGTTTTGAAGTCCAATTTGTCTTTTTTTGTTGTTGCTTAGACTTTTGCTGCCATAGCTAAGAATCTGTTGTCAAATCTAGTATCATGCACATTTACCCCATGTTACCTCCTAAGAGTTTTAGCACTTATATTTAGGTTGTTGGTCCATTTTGAGTTAATTTTTATATATGTTGTGCATAGGTGTACAACTTCGTTCTTGTATGTGTGGAAATCTAGTAGTCCCAGCAATAGAAGAGACTATTCTTTTGTCATTGAATGGACTTGGCACCTTTGTCAAAAATTAATTGGCCGTAGCTATATGTTTCTTTCTAGACTTTTAGTTCTATTCCATTGGTCTGTCGTTTGCCAGTACCACTGTAAGCTGATATTAATTGTTGTTTACAACATGAAAATTATTGACAAGGTCAAATAGTAAAGCTACTAAAAACTGTGAGCCAAAATAATATTAATAAAGATATAACCTAAGACATAATCTATACCAGAATTTGAAAAAACAAACTTTTTTTTGTCAGCTCATACAGTGAGGCTCAAATATAGCTCCAGAAGTTATAAACGATTGTATATATGTGTGTGTATATATATGTGTTTACTCGATCTTTTATGAAAAGGCTTTCTATAATAGTTATTTTTTAAAACTAAAAAATGAAATTTATCGCCTTCATGGGAAACTTGTTTTGCTTTCTTTTGTGGAACTTGAAATAACCATTCACAGATTTCATTTTCAACTGACATGAAATGATTTCCTTCTTGCTCTTAATGCTTGTTAGCAACAAAAAAATTTCCTTTCTTAAGAAGTTTGAACACCTGCCGCCCAATGTTCATTACTGTCGTGTGATTGGTAGGACACTACAGAACTCCTTTAGGGCGGGTTAGTGAATCTCACTGTGAGTGTATAAACAGCCCGCAACGCGTGAGATTCCTCCTCCTCCTCCAGTCCTCAGCCTGAGCAGAAGATGCGGAGGAAGAAGATGCAGGCTTCTGTTTGTTTGAAGGAAGGGAGAGTGCTGTTTAGTTTTGCTGCTCTCGTTAGCAAGACTTGAGATTTGCAGAGATCACCCTTCACTTTCAAGCCCCAGCAGCAGGAGAAACATTTTATGATTTCCTCTTGTCACATGATGTTTTCCCAAAAGTCCTGTTACTTGAAATCAAAACGTTTTCTCTCAGGTCTTGCAGAGTTGTTCAGTCGTTCCAGGCGGTAACATGTCCCCATGTTGGCCATTCGGCTGCCATTCCTCCTCGGCGCTCAGCGGGGCAGCGGCTGCGTTGGGGGGTGCTCCGGGGTCGCCACTGGGCCCCGGCCACTGAGGCCGCCTCTGCGCAGCCACGGGACCCCTGCGCCGGCAGGACAGTGTCTGCCCTTGTCTAGCTTCTCACACAGTTCTTTAAACATTTTTGGGTAAACAGGTTTTTGTCTAATAAAGTTAATCATTTTTTATAGTTTCAAATAGAACTTTTTTCATCTCTCAGAACTTTTGACCCTAGCACTTCTCTGTGAAGAAAACACTGTATTGTGAAGTCAGTTTTTTTTCCCCAGCGAGAGTGGCAGTCTTCACGTGGAGTCACTATTGATGGGACGTTATCAGTACAGATGCCAACATAGTTCCTCCAACACAGACCTTCTGTTTCCAGATAGGAGGACAAAACATTAGATATCCTGTCCTTGTTGGCCTTGGTCAGCACTCGATAGCCAAAAAGTTTTCTTGATTTTACCCATTTTCGAATCTTATAATATTTATAAATTCATAATACATGTAGAATATAATCTTATAAATATTACAGCTGAAGTCTGTTGACTCATTTAGTCTGCATAGAGAAACTTGTTTTTCTGTTTATTATATAGGCTTTTAATATCACATGACATGTTGATATGTTGACTTACCCTACTGTTATTGTATTGTAGAACTTTAAAAATTTCTCTCACTGCATCTCATATGACCATTTTACTCAGAGTAATTTTACATTCTGGCCTTACTAGCTTTTCAGTAATTGGGTGACTTTCCTTTTTGTGGTCAGCAAGTTCTGCTACTATATAACTTGCTACCTCAGCCTTTTCATTGTGTGTAATTTTTTAAAAATAAAAGCTTTATTATTTTGTTTTGAGATTCCAGTAGTACCTTGTCACATGACTACAAGTTGTATTTAAGTGTCTTTTGAATATTTCTGGAGCCATTGCTGTACTTGTGAAGATGTTTTCCACAGACAACACAAAATGGAATACCAGCCCATGTGTAAATCCATTGACAAGTAGTTTTCATCGTAAAGACGGGAATTTTGTGTGTGTCTCTTGTTGCGCTAGTTTAGTGAAATGACTTGCAAGATACAATTCTTTGTTACTATTTATCTTACCGGAGTTGTCCACTGGCCCTCCTCTTGTACTTCGTCCTCAAAAATTGCCACATTGGATTATCAGGCATACATGTAAAATACAAATGTTAATATATAAGACATAAGGGCATAACAAATAACTAAATGAGAAAAAATCACAAAAAGTCCAAAAATTTCATAATATAGGTCCCTTGTAATTTATTCAGTCAACATTTTGGAAAGTTCACCCAAGAGGAAAGCATTGAGAATGGGACAACTGCGTATAAAAATTTTTTCATTAAAATTAAACTTTCCCTGCAATTTTTTTATTACACTTGCAGAATTTGTTTGCTCCTGTAAGGCGGTTACCAGTGCATAAGAGGAGGTTAGGGGAGGTAATTTGAGAGGGAGAGGCTGGTGCTCCTCGGCCTCCCATCCTCCCCTTGTGCCATGCAGCCTCCAGTTATCAAGGCCAATTCTAACCATATGAACATGACCCTACTGTGCACCATCATATATGGCTGATTTCTAACAAAATCCTTTGTTACTGTGAATGCCACCATTGCTTGGTGCATAAAAGTAAAAAAAAAAAAAAAAGGAAAAAAATTCCCCCTGCCCTCAATCGTGAGCTCTCAAAGAGCTCTGGCAACAGTTTGTGGACCCCCATGTTGAGAAACCCTGGCCTAGACTCTGGGACCTCTGCATGCGCTGCTGTAGAGTCTGCTTGCCTGTGGAATCAGGAGGCCTCTACCTGAATTTTAGTATTGTAAATCTCTCACAGATGATGAGATTGGTGGATTTAAGTCACATCTGGAACCCTAGCCACAGGGGAGTCTGGGAAATGCTGCTTTTTTTTTTTTTTTTAAAAGCTTTCAGGCTCATGTACTACAGAAAGACATACTAGAGGGAAATGGGGAGATATTGTGTGCCAGTATACCATTTCTACCATATTGTCAGATTTTTTAATAATGAACACTTTCTCGCTCATTTGTGTAGTACAGTTTTCTCAAAAGTCTTTAAAGCATTTGTTTGTTCATTCAAGAATTTGTTTAGCACCTGCAATGTACTGGCACTATTCTAGATATGTGGGAGGCATTTAGTGAGCAAAATAAAGATTTCTGCCTCATGGAGCTTTAATTCCAGCGGGGAGAGAGAGAGAATAAACAATACACAAAGTTAAATTTTCTAGTTTACAAGACGACTAAAAAGAGTCAGACAGTGACCATTGAGATATTAGATGTTAAACCATGTGACTTCTTATGAGGACATATCAAGAACCTTGGGTTACCACCGCTTTTTCCTCAAAACTTTGAGGAAATGAAGGGACCCATTGTGATAAGTTGGTAAGGGTCTGGGATGAATTTGTGTACAGGATTGATGTATGTGGTGTGATGTGGCATATAGTGAGCATTTGTAAGTTTATAGAACTAACCTGATTGTTCCCTTAAAAATTGGGTTTGACACATGTTCATAGAGTTAGTTGTTGAGTAGTACAGTTTTCAAAGTGTTCAGTTATCGTTGAATCATCCCGTATTAGAAGGTGGTAAATGGTCTGGAAGAAGACAGGGTAGGTTCACGCAAGGGGCAGTGGGTATACTGGGGTCTGGAGGTGGCTTACAGTGTTAAATAGGATGGCTGGGATAGGCTTAAAGGTGATACTTGAGCAAAGGAAGTTTGGCAGTCGATTGGTCATTGGGTTATGTGGCAGAAGAACATTCCAGGTAAAGGAAGCAGCACTGATAGAGCACTAAGGTGAGGGGAGCCTGGCACGCTGGAGGACAGCACTGAGGCCCGGCCAGTGCGTCTGGGGCAGAGTGAGGGAGAAGAGTTGTGGGTAGGTGGGAAGGTCAGGGAAGGAAGGACTGGGGTGGTCCCCTCACGCCCTTAATGCCGTTGAAATAGGCAGCGTTGCAGGGCTTTGAGCAGCGTGGGGACAAGATCTTGCTAAGGTTTTTTGTACTCTTTCTTTTCCTCGAGGTTTTAAAAGGATCAGTCAAGATGTGTTGAGAATAGACTGTAGGGGGCCAAAGGTAAAAGGGAGGCTAGTAAGGACAGTGGCTTAACCGTGGAAGTAGATGTGGTGAAAGTGGTCAGATTCTGGATATATTTTGAAACTGAAATTGTCAGGATTTCCTGATGGAATGGATGTGGGGTGTGAGACAGGAGTTACGGAGGAGGTTAAAGTTTTTTTTTTTTTTTTTAAAGATTGGCTCCTGAGCTAACGTCTGTTGCCAATCTTCTTTTCTTCTTCTTCTTCTCCCCAAAGCCCCCTGGTACACAGTTGCATGTTCTAGTTGTGGATCCTTCTGGTTTTGCTGAGTGGGATGTTGCCGCAGCATGGCTTGATGAGCAGTGCCGTGTCCGTGCCCAGGATCCAAACCGGTGAAACCCTGGGCCGAGAAGTGGAGCGGGCGAACGCAACCACTCGGCCACAGGGCCGCCCCAGGAAGTTAAACTTTTGAACTGAGCAGTTGGAGAGAGAGGATTGTCGTTAACTACAGTTGGAAAAGCTGAGGGTAGAGCACACAGGGGAGGGGAAGGAAGGTCAGGAGATCAGCTCTGGATATGTTGAGTTTGTGATGTTATTAGAGACCCCAGTGGAGAGGTTACGTAGTCATGAGGCTGGATGAGATCACCAAGGAAGAGACTGGAGTTAGAAAAGGACACGAAAGAACCTAGCCGTGGGGCGTTCCAGGAAAGGAGGCTTATAAAGAGTAAGAGAAGGTAGGCAGAAAACGGTATGGCCAAATGAAAGTATTTCTAAGAAGAGGGAGTGATCAGCTGTATCAGACCCTGCTGAGAGCACCGGTAGATGAAGGCTGAGGATCCCCAGTTGGGTTTCGTAACTCAGAGGTCCTTGGTGACTGACAGGAGCTGTGTTGACGGAGTGGTGTGGGGAAAACCGGACTGGGATGTGTTTAAGAGAGAATGGGAAGAGAAGACTTGTTGATAATGTGTATAAACAACTCCTTGCTTTCAGGAGGGGGGAAATGGGACAGTAGCTGGATTGGGGAAGTGGGACCAAGAAGGTTTTTTTCCCCCTAACACATAGAAATAACACGATTTTATGGTGGTGAAAATGACCCAATAAAGAAGAATGAGTAGAGTATACCTAAATTCTGTGGTCAGTTCTTATAGTTACTCCTGTGATACCCTCTCAGCTTCTTTGCCTCTTTCTTGCTTTGTCACACTTGGTTGGCAAAGCCACAAACTTGGTACAATGTAATGCTTCTGTTTCTAGGTGCCTGCGCTTTCTTTGACACCATACTGTAATGAACCCAGATTTTCACAGCAAAAAAGAAGGGTTTTTGTTTACTCTGAGGCACTCTGGCCTCAGGCTTCAGCAACAAAAAGGGACCAAGGGACCCTGGCTTAGCCCTGGGATGATGGGGTTGAGAGCTGGCCTTTTTCCTGGGGGACTCAAATCCCAGACAGCAGAGTTCTTTCATTTTGACAAATGGCAAATGACAGAGGCTGTCATTTTCTCTAGTGAAGATTTTTTGCTACTTCTGTGACTGGCTGGTGAACATTTTCCACACTGGTGAGGCGTGGGGGTGTTGAGAAGGGAAAAGGTTATTTGCAGTTGTAGAGTTTTAGTTAGCTGTTTTGAGGTCCCCTTCTGTTGTCCTTGGTATTTCCGAGATTCCTGAGTTCTTCTGGACAGAGTACCCCTCGCCTTCTTAGTTTTCCTTTTTGTCACTGTGGGCTTAAACATAACTTTATTTCTTTACTGTCAACTTTAATCTGTCCCGGAAGGAGAGGAGAGAAGTGCGTGTGGTTAAACTATTATTTTATTGTGAACTGAAAGTTTGAGTCATTTCTTAACTGTTGAAATAGAATTGGCTATAAGTGCCCAACATTAACCTTTTCAACTCACAATTCATAGTGGACTTTTCATGAGATGTGCTGTTAGTGTAGTTTTAGAGAAAGTTATATCACTCAACAGAATTAACTTCAGTAACTTCTGTTTATGGCAACAACGGCACTTTTGAAAACACACAGGATTTTTTTTTCCCCTATCCTGGATGTATAGGATTCTAATTAATTTGGAAGTTGGAAAAAGTTACTTTGACTTTGTAATCATTTAAAATAGTCAAAAGAAAGAATAGTTAGCAATTTTTAAATTTCTTATCAACTTTAAAAACAGGCCATGTAATTTTTGTACATATATCCTAAATATGTTTCCTCTTTTATAATTGAGTTAATAAGAAAAATGAAAAAAAATAGTGTTTTGTTGAAGTAAAAGTTCTGTTATTGAAGGACATCCCGAATGCCTATATTTTCTAAATCTATTACGTTAGACAGTTTGAAGTTTAACATTCTCTTCTGTTCTTTGCATTTGTTTTCCTTTAAATATAGCATTACTAAATATTGCAAAAGTATGTGATTAACTTGTTGAATTGGCAGAGATTATTTTAATTTTTAGTGACACCACAAAATTCTGCTTCACTTAACATTGATATATAAAAGTCATAGATATCTAGAGTTTTTTGGGGGGTGCATAGTTGCAAAATAAATTGGAAAAATTATAGAAGTTGTGTGAATCAAGATTTAAGGTTTTAAAATGTATAATATGTACTTTCTAAAGATGAAGCGTATACTGATTGAAGGAAAATATGCATTATGTTAAATGAGATGATGTTATAGAAAGTTTTTACTCCGTCTAAACAATTTGTTCTTAGTTAAAAAAGTGTTCTCATACAGAAATAATCATACATACTTACCAGTACAGTCATGTGCTGCATAATGACGTTTCGGTCATTGATGGACCGCATATATGATAGTGGTCCTATAAGATTAGTACCATATAGCCTAGATGTGTAGTAGGCTAGACCATCTAGGTTTGTATAAGCACACTCTTTGGTGTTTGCACAATGACGAAATCGCCTAACGATACATTCTCAGAACATATCCCTGTCGTTAAGTGACATGTGACTATATTTGACTACTCTGTGAATGGTGGACAATACGTACTCTAATCACAGGATGCTGTGGTTGGTTTGAGTATTTTTGAGGAGGAAAATTAGAACAGGAGGATAATTTGAACTGTTTCAAAAGAAATTTTGACACTAGATCATAAAGTGTGTTATGTTAGGTTTTTGCATTTTTGTGGCTCCAGGATTTTGATAACATTTTACTGGCTGATTTTAGGTAATTTAGTAGTCACACACTGCACATTGAAGTGATTTGCCAGAAGCACGTAAAACTCAAACTTTCTCCTTTGGTTTCCAGTGTTATCTTGTGCTGCCCATAGTAAAAACTTTCAGTTGTATGGTTTTTATGACAGCTAATATGTAGAAAACAGAATTGTGTGTTTAATATCAACGTTTTTCTTTTAGATTATCTGCACTGGTGAAATGAAGTAACTCAAGATGAGCAAGTTAAAAGTGATATCAGAGAAAAGGTACTGTAATTCTGAATACCAGTACGTATAAATTACAGAAATAATACATGAAGCGATTGTTTGAAACTCATTACTTTAAAAATTATTTGTGTTTAAATAATAGTGTTATATTCATATTATTTTATCAATATTTATTAATATTTAACTTTTCAGTTAAAGTAGGAGTTGGCCACCTATGACCTGCAGGCCAGAACTGGCTCAACTCTTGTTTTTCTATAGTCTGTGGGCTAAGAATGGTTTTTACATTTCTAATCGGTTGGGGGAAAAAATAAAAAGAAGAATAGTATTTTATGACACATAAAGATTATATGAAATTCAGATTTCAGTGTACATAAATGAAGTTTTGTTGGGACATAGCTGTGCGCATGCATTTATGTGTTGTTTGGCACTTTTGTGCTGCTGTCACCAAGCTGAGCAGTTGTGCCAGAGACTGTATGGCCCATGGTGCCTAATACACATACTATGTGGCCCTTTACAGAAAGTGTTTAACTGACCCCTGAGTTAAAGCACTGTCTCTGTTAGAGCTTTTATGTACCAAGAATTGTTTTCTCATTGGTTTTACTGTGGACTCTTTCAGTTAAAAGAAAAATCTGATTGATTCTGTTCGGGAATTTTCTTAGCTAGATTGCTTAACCCTGTTAAACCTCAGTTTTCTCATCTATAAAATGGGTTTAATAATAATGCTGTTACAATAAACTTGTGAAGACTAAATAATACCTGGCCAGCTCAGTAAGTGACAGCTTATTAATATTGATAAATATAAAAATGTCTCCTTTTTAACAGTGTTGTATTTTATTTTATTTTTTGCTGAGGAAGATTTGCATTGAGCTAACATTGGTCACCAATCCTCCTCTTTTTTCGCTTGAGGAAGATTAGCCCTGAGCTAACATCCATGCCAGTCTTCCTCCATTTTATATGTGGGTCACCGCCACAGCATGGCTGACGAGTGGTATAGGTCTGCACCAGGGATCCAAACTCACAAACCCTGGGCTGCTGAAGCAGAGCGTGCTGAACTTAACTGCTATCCTGTGCTGGCCCCCAACATGTTTACAACTTGTTTACGTGTTTATCACTTTGCATTTATAGGTATGCTTTGAATATGTTTTATAATGAGAATACATGCAGTCTATTTAGATAAGATTTATTCCTTAAATTGTTAGGTTTTCCAGTTATTAACTATGTAATACATTATAACAGATTTCGTTGTTCAAGTATTTGTGTCATTTCTTATAGGAAAGGAATTAGACACTGCTTGTGTCTTAAAAAGGAGCTCTAGGGGTGGCTCAGTGGCATAGCGGTTAAGTTTGCACACTCTGCTTCAGTGGCCTCGGGTTCTCAGGTTCGGGTCCCAGGTGCAGAGCTAGTACCCTTGTCGAGCCATGCTGTGGCAGCATCCCACGTAAAACAGAGGAAGACTGGCACAGATGTTAGCTCAATGACAATCTACCTCAAGCAAAAAGAGGCAGATTGGCAACAGGTGTTTGCTCAGGGCTAATCTTCCTCACAAAAAACAAAAACAAAAAGAAAAACAAACAAAGCAAACAAAAGGAGCACTAGCCTTACTTTTTGTATTAAGTCAAATAAGCAATGCTGTTTCTACTGATTAGGTAAACTATTTAAAATTAATAGGTTGTTTTCCATAAGATTTGAAGTTATAGTTTGAAAACCTCTGGCTCTCAATTTTTTTCTCCTTAAATAGATTTTACTGGATATTTACTGTTATTTTTGTTGTTGTTTTAGGCCAACTAAATTGGAATCACTGCAAATGATCTTCATCTAAAGGAAATTATAATTTCTAGTAGTACTTTTCCTATTGCTCTGTGAAGAAAGCTGAATGCAATAAGGTGAATTGAGATAGAAAAGGGTCAGAATCTTTCTTCAGCCTCCTATAGTTTGCCCTATTGACACTCATTGTTTCTGAGAACTCAGAAAAAATGTCTTCCAGGGATCTAAGAAGGGGGGGGAAATCATACTTCCAGGTATTGTCCTGAATTTTTTTCCTTCCATCAGACTTGATCAAAGCATACCAATTTCCACAGAAAATTTGTTATTTATGTACTTTCTGTATCTCCAGAGGCTTCTACAGATGCTCCCTATTTATTTTTTGCCCCTTTTAGATTTATTTCTCAACCATGAGGTTATCTGTTAAATACTTTTATCTACCTATCTTGGCACTAAATCTGTGAGAGTAGAAAAGAAACATAGTATAACACTTACTACAGTGCTTTGCAGAAAATGGGTATTGAGCGTGTTCTAAAAATGAGTCCTACTCTCTTTTTACACGAAGCTTGTAACCTGATTGAGAATACTGAACAAATACACTATGGTGATTTAACCAGTGTGTAGTGAAGTGTTAAATTGTGAGGTCCATGGAGTTAGAAAATAAGATCCTCGTAAAGAGGTGTTTATTGTGTGATACCGGCTGAAAGAGGCAAGTCTCTTACTTCCTAGCAAATATGGAGGGGTGGATGGAATACTGATACTTGCTGAGTTTAGACAAGGATTGTAATTGGATGGATTAGATTGGCGGATTTAAAGACCATGTGAGTGGGAAGTGATTTAAATCAAGTAAACAAGTTTTATAAGATACAAGGAACAGAATTTTTCTCTATCCCTCGCTCTCCATCATCATGGTCATGCCCTAAATGTTATCACTAGCCAGACTCTCATTTCAAAGTATCAATTCAGACTTTTCATTCTCCAGCAATGATATTTTATCTTACTAGTTCTTTTGCTCAAATGTCTGTACCGCAAGAGTTCTGCCTTACCCAGAGCTCTAATCTGTTGTTGACTTTTATTTTGCCTCATTCATCTCCTTCTTTCTTACCCAGTGTAGAGCCCGTTGTCTGTCATTACACTCTTGCAAATAGCGGAAATGTATTGACCTCATTTTGTGTCTTTTCATCACACCAAGCCTGGATAAACTTTTGTTGAGCAGCTGAATGATGTTGGAGGAAGAAGAAACTTGGTACATGTCACTAAAAATTATCGATCATCAACTGAACTGAGCCCAACAATCTTACACTGTGGTTCTCTGGGAAGTTCATTTTCCCAGTTTTTGTAGTGACTCGTTTATACTTTCTCTATACTCTTCATACCTTTGAAATCCTCAGTGTATCGTATACATACCCTCAGCAAGTGTCCTTAACTCTTACCTTCTTTACCATTTGAACATGAACTGGATTTTCTAATATTTAGACTCTGCTTTTCTGTTACTGCTCAGATTATCTGATTCCCTTAAAAGCCAAAAATTTTGAAATGATCTATAAATGTAATCTACGTCTCATTGCAAACTCTCCAATCACTTCTGTTTAGTTTCTGCCTTATCCACTACACCAGCATTACTTATTAAGGCCACCTATAAATTTTTAAACAGCTTTATTGAGATGTAATCATCATACAACAAATTGTTCATAGAGAGTACAGTTTGGTAAGTTTGGCCTGTGTACACCTGTGAAATCATCCTCTCAATGGAAATAATGAACATACTCATCATGCCCAGATGTTTCCTGGTGCCCTTTTGTATTCCTTTCCTCCCACCCCATCCCTCACTCCAGGCAACCACTGATCTGCTTTCTGTCACTACAGATTTGTTTGCTTTTCTATGACTTTATATAAATGGAACCATACGCTGTGTCTTTTTTTGGTGGTGGGAGTGGAAGGTAGGGATGTGGGTCTGCCTTCTTTTATTCAGCACAGTTATTTTAAGAATCATCTCTTGAAATCATACCTTTTTTTTTTTTTATTACTAAGTAGTGTTCCATTGTATAGATATACCACAATTTGTTTATCCACTCAACTTTTGGATATTTGGGTTGTTCCCAGTTTTTGGCTATTACAAGTAAAGCTGTATGAACTTTCGTGTATTAGTATTTGTATGGACTTATGCTTTCTTTTCTCTTGGCTTAATACCAGGAGTGGAATGGCCAAATCACATGGTTCGTCTGTGTTTCTTTTTAGAAAACTGCCAACAACCTATTTTACAAAGATATCATACCATCTTATACTCCCTCCAGCAGTATGTGAGAGTTCTGGTTCTTCTACAGTCTCACCATTACTTGTGTGGTCATTCTTTTTAAGTTCTTAAATTTTTATGGTCATTCTTTCAAAATTTTAGTCATTCTAATAGGTGTGTACTGACATTGTGATTTTAATTTGCATTTCCCTAGTTACTCATGATGTTGAGAGTCTTTTCGTGTACTTACTTGCCTTCAGCGTGTCTTATTTGGTGAAGTATCTTTCCAAATCTTCCTCCATTTTTTAATTTGGATTATTATTATTTTTTTGTTATTGAGTTTTAGAAGTTCTTTATATATTATAGATACAAGTTCTTTATCAGATAGTTGAATTGCAAACATTTTCTGCCAGTCTTGTCTTTTCATATTCTGAACAGTATCTTTTAAATATTGGAAGTTTTTATTTTAGAAACTGTCCATTTTGTTTATTTGTTCTTTTATGGATTTTGCTTTTAGAGTTGTATCATATGTGTAAGCCATGTTTACCAATGTTTTTACTTATGATTTCTTGTAGACGTTTTTATAGTTTTAGACTTTACATTTAGGTCTGTGCTCTATTCTGAGTTAATTTTATGTATGGTTCAAGGTATGGATAGAAGTTCTTTTTTTTTGCATATGGATATCCATTGTTCCAGCACCATTTTTGGAAAGACTGTCTCTTTTCCACTGAATTGCCTTTGTACCTTTGTCAAAAATCAGTTGTCCATGTGTGTGTGGGTCTATTTTGTACTCTTTTTGTCCCATTGATCTAGATGTCTTAGTGTGGATACCTCATTGCCTTGGTAACTGTAGCTTCGTAGTGTTTCTCGAAATTAGATAGTCTTGGTTCACCAACTTTGTTCCTTTTTTCAAAGTTTGGCCTATTTTAGGTTCTTTGTATTTCCGTATGAATTTAGTATCAGTTTGACAATTTATACACAATAGCCTGCTGGGATTTTGATTGGGATTGCCTTGATTCTGTAGGTCAGTTTGGGGAGAATTGACATGTTGACAATATTGAGTTTCTTTGCCCTTGAGCATGTGTTATCTTGTTTTTATTTATGATCTTCTTCAATGTCTCTCAGCAGGATTTTGTAGTTTTCATGTACTGGTCTTTCAGGTTGGTTGTCAGATTTATTCCTGTTTCCTATATAAATAGGAAATAGGAAAAAGACCCCCTCTTTGGGGGTCTCTAGTAGCTTTTAAGAGTATGAAGGTATCATGAGGCCAAGAAAAACCAGACCTAAGAACCTCTGACCTAGCCCATACTAACTTCTACCTTAAGCTAAAAATAAGGCTGAGAAATGTGGTTTTAACAGGGTGGCCGTATGCCTGGCTAACTCTCATTACTGTGAAACAGAGACAGATATTGGGGGAAAGTGAGCAGTTAGCCACATACACTTAGCTAATATCTTGCCAGAAAAGGACCAGAGAAGTTATAAAAAATAATGAATTTAAAATAATTAGCATTTAATTAACTTTAGTGAAGGACTTTAAAGGACAACTTGATTAATTATTGCTGATGCTAGTATAAATTCAGGTAATTGAAAATTTTAACAAGCTTTTACTGTTGTCTTTAACAAGTCACTTGGTAGTATTGAGCTAGAATTTATGGTTAAAGAAGGTTTTAGTGCATTTAATTGTTATATAAGAAGTAATCAGAGAAGTAGTTATTGTTTTCTTACAGTTAGAAAAATATTGTTTTCTAAACTTACATATTTAAATATTTAATTTTGCAAAAGAATAATGAAATTTCTATTTTTCACTGTCCTTTGATTTACGATGGAAGGAAAGTCATGTGTTCAGTATTTGTAGAGAAACAGTAAAATGTGATTAAAGCAAAAGTAATAAAGAAGAACGTTAAGAAAATTATGAATGAGGAACAAACATTTCTGAAAGACTAATTTGACTAAAGAATAAAATTTTAGTATGTTTTTATGGATTTTTTTGCTATTAGATGATTTTACGTTATTTATGAGGACATGTTTATTACCTGCATTCACTTTACATTTTAAGGTGAAAAAGCTGAAATTTATTTATAATGTGAGACAAGTTCTATAGCCCTTGCACTTGCTTGGGAAATTATTTTTGCAAGGTAATATCTGTACACCATTGCAGCTTTTGTAATATCCAAGGAAATTTGTGTTTTTAGGAAAATAGCTCTGAGACTCAGTGTAAACTCAAAGAATCAAAAGGAGCAGAAGACTATTACAGTGAAACAAATATTTGAGTGATGATGTCTTTAAAATATGCATTTGGAAGTTAACTTGATGTGTTTCACATTGATCGTCTTTCCAGGTCCATGACTTTTCACTATAAAGTAATTAACATTAACAGTTATAAATGGAACCTCTGGAGGTTGGTCTTAGCCTCATTTTGATTCATCTAAAAATAGTGTAAGGCAGGGAAGATGCATCCTCTTCTGAGTCTCTTTAAAATTTTTCTGCTTTGCAGTGTAACTCAGATTGTTCGTTGAATATAGCTATGTAGCTGTTTTTTTTGCCTTCACCCTCAGCTTTTCCAAAGTGTAAAGATCATTGAGGAGGTGCAGCTGCCCCCTGGCGCTCACCCTTTGATTCTCTCAGCGTCAGTGTCCACAGCCTTTAATTGTTAAGAGTTGAGTTGTGGGTAGCTTACAATATTTTGCTCAATTTTCATTCTGTCGATGAGAAAAGTAGAAATAGAGAGGGAAATTGACTGCCCTGCATCCTCAATGTCCATTTATTTGTCTTCCTTCAAAAAAAAATTCATCCGTCTGTCATCTGTAAGAGCATGATTCTAAATAAAGTAATCAGTTGTAAGTTGTTTTTTTTGCTATTGGTGTAATTATGTTTTAAATTTTAAGAGTTACTGACAAAATAAACTCTTACCTTGGAATGGAACATATGTTATGCTCAGTGTGTTCTGTATGTTTGTGAATTTCTTGAATAGTAGACGTTTTATTAGAAAAATGCTAACAGATGACCTTTAAGAGAAAAATAATTGGAGGAGATAAATAATAAAACACTCAGTTATTGAATTTCAAATTTTGGTGTCCATAATGCAAATTTCTCTTATGTCTGGGTTACAGAATTGTTTTTAAAGATGTGTTTGCTCCCTAGTATGCACTGTGCTGTCTTAATACCATTTCTCATCCCCAAAAGAACCATGGCTCTTTGGAGAAAGGGTGGATTCCAGATCAGGAGTGCAAAATATGCAAGATAAGCCTAGAACAGCAGTTTTCAAACTTTTTGGCTGAGAACCCCTTTGTGCTTTTAAATGAACACAAACTCCAAAAAGCTTTTGTTGATGTGGATTATTTTACCTATTGATATTTACCATATTATAAATTAAAACTGAGAAATTAGGGGCCAGCCCAGTGGTGCAGTGGTTAAATTTACATGTTCCACTTCAGTGGCCCAAGGTTTGCTGGTTCAGATCTTGGGTGTGGACCTACACACCACTCATCAACCCATCTTGTGGCAGGTGTCCCACATATAAAATGGAGGAAGAGAGGCACAGAGGTTAGGGCCAATCTTCCTCAGCAAAAAGAGGAGGATTGGTGGCAGATGTTAGCTCAGGGCTAATCTTCCTCAAAACAAAAACAAAAACAACTGAGAAATTAATTCATTTATAAATAATAATATTTATTCATTTAAAAATAATAAACCCATTGTATAATGACATAATAACATTTTGCACTAAAATAGCTATGCTTTCGAAAAATAGAAAGTGGCATTGCTTTATTACATTTTTGAAAATCTAATGTCTGGCTTAATGGAAGATAGCTGGATTCTTTTATCTGCTTCTGAGTTCAATCTATTATGATATATCTATATATATTATACATATGTGTATCACACATGGATATTTTGTTTGTGTGTCTTGTTGAAGGATATGAAGACAGTCTAGGCTCACATAGATATGTAATTGGAAACGGAAGGAGTATTTGGATAAAAGGCCTTTTCAGATAATTATAGATGGTTGTCCTTCGGTTTATGATGGAGGAAAATAAAGTTGTGTGTTCAGTATTTGGAGAGATACATAAAAATGTGATTGTAGCAAGAGTAATAGTTATAATGAAGAACAAACATTTCTGAATGATAATACTGCACTTTGGAAATAAAGCCATATTGTTTGCAATTCAAATTGAAATGCATGTTCTTTGAAATTACAGTAAAACTTGATAAGTGGTAGTTTCTAAAAGATTAGTTGCAATGTGGAACCCGAAACCATATTGGTGAACTTTTTGTTCTCTGCTATATTAAAATCCACTGGTTTCTCTTGCACACTGAATGGCTCTTTTACCCATGTCTAAATTTGTAATGTCATATGTTGGTCATTTGGAAAATATTGATTCAGTGAGTTATACAGATCTTCTAAATATTGACACACTTTATTACACAGTTTCAAAAAATTACATTTATTAATAGCGCCATTGATTTTATCAAAAAATTCTTTTAGTAGAGGGAAGCTGTCAAGGTCATGATGGTAGATCTATGTTTTCCAAAATTCTAATTTTTGCTTGAAAGCTTAAATTGTGTCATTGGCAGGAGATCCGACTGTCACTTGTTTCCTTGAAATGATAGACTCAAGGATAGACTCACTTTGTTTATTTCCAAGGAAATGTGTGCCAAAATACCCCAGTCTGAATAGTCATTGTTTGTCAGTTGTTTTTTAAAGTAAAAGTGATCTTATGTGAAAAACGTGGCTAGTTCAGCTTGCAGGTTAAACAATCACACAAGTGTTTCCTCTCAAGGTAGCCATCATATTGCAGTGTAGCCATCATATTCCAGTGTGCAGCTGAAATATTTTATGTGTACACAGAATATTAAAAAGATGTGTACTCATAGGTGAAACTGGTGGTTTTGTTTTTAACTGAGTGCATGTTGGTGAAGAACACAGTGACTGCTGCTGACTACACAGGGACTAGTTTGGTGTCACTGCCTTGATTGTGCCACAGTGCCAGCACTTTACCCACTGTTGCCTTCAGACCATCGGTGCAAATGTCAGCAGTGTCAAGGATAAATAGTGTCTTAGTATTTTTATGAAAATAGTTTTTGACCTTCCGGATTTTCTGAAGGGGTCTCAGATACTCTCAGAGTTTTGTAGAGCACATTGAGAAATGCTGGCCAATAAGAGTCTGGTCATACCAGAAAGCCAGGAAGCTATGAAAAACTAGGATCATATCAAAAGGACTTAGGAGCCCACCTGAAGAGGCTCCCGTTGATCAAATGTGGGCAGTTAATAACTGCAGTGGATAAAATGTATGAAATGTCTTTAAATCTATCGGTTCATATTCATACGTGAAACCAAATACTTTGTTGGTTACCTGGGGAGGGTTTTTGAAAATGAACTCATTCTTCTGAAAACTGGTAAATATACATAAATTAAAAATCCATCATTTCTTTTGCTTTTATTTGATGAACTGTACCTCTGGATAATCAAATAAAGGATATTTCTGTTTATGGAGTTGTCTTCATTAAATGAAGAAGGAATGGAATGATAGAGTATCACTGTTTTTCACCCGTTAATGAAGTGAATGATCTAGACACTGGTGACCAGTCACTGCTTGTATTACAAAAACTAAGATAACCAGACACTAGCTGCCTCCTTATGGAAGATTACAGTACCACTTACAAAGAATTCATGGCACCAGATAAACCTTAATCAGATTAGGCCTTTGAATTCGACAACCAGTTTACACACAGTATAAAGGATAGACAAACATATTAATGATATACGGAATGCAGGAAACAAACCAAACTTCTTCAACAAATAAATTATGAGGGAAATAAGAGAAAGAGAGGCATAGGAAACCTGTAGGTTAAAAGAATGAGAGAGACAGACAGAGAGAGAATGAATGAATGAATGAATAAATGAATGAATTTGGGAAATTTGAATTCAAACTAGGTTTTGATATTAAAGGATTTTTGTTAGTGTTTTTGATATAGTAGTGATGTTATAGTTATATATATTTTAAAGAGTTGTTATAGTTTAGAAAATAGGTAATGCCAAAGTATTTAAAGAGGAAATGATCTCATTAAAATTTGCTTCAAATTTTGCCAATGGAGTGTGTGTGCTTGTAGGTAGGCACGGGTGAAGTAAGATTGTCCGTGAATTGATAATTGTCGGAGCTGGGTAATGGGGATATGATGGTTTATTATACTGTTTTTTCTTCTTTTGTTCATGTTTGGAATTTTCCATAATGTTAATGTTTTTGCTCATTCACATTTACAATAAAAATTTTAAGGAATCATTGCTTCCTCCTGCAACAGTGGAAGAGAAAGAAAGTACGTAAAAACTTAAACATGTAACTTATTTTTGTCTCTGTAGAATTTTTTTACTAAAAACAATTATCCAATACTTCTGAAAACCAAAAAGGATAGAGAACAGTATTGTGAACACCTGTGTACTGATCACCCAAGACATAAAAAGATTACAAATACAATGTGTACTGTTGCCTAATAGCATTTTTCTCCCCTATCCCCAGAGGTAATTACTATTCTGAATTTGGTGTTCATCATTTCCATGCATGTCATTATATATATAATACATTTTCTTATGTATTTTATATATATGTACATACCAAAGTATATCTTGTATTGGATTTGTATGTTTTCAAAGTTTATATTAATAATATCATACTGTACCTATTCTTAAGTTTTTCTGTTTTTTTCTCTTTTGGAGATTTATATGTATTGATATAAATTTTCAATTCTACACTATACTGGCTATCTGAAAAACTGAGAAATATTGCATTATTTTATTTTAAATGGTACATTACATTTTCAAATAGTGTGCTCAATATGTTGTTGTCAACCTTCAGATACTGTTTCAGATGAAGAACCTCTAAATTTAGAGCATTGGATCCATTTGTTAATCTGAAAAAAGTATAATAGACTTTTTTCCAAATGTTTCCAGATTTTTGGTTCATTCTGGAATATAGCTGTATTCCCTATTCTGTGCTAGACACTGTTTGAAATAGAAGTGTATGGAATAAGACATGCAAGCTTTCTACCTCCATGGAGCTGATTTCATTTCAAGTAGTGATAAATTCTCTGGGTACATTTTAATATTGGAAGTGGAGGGGCTGGTGGAGAAGTGGGGACATCTTTAGGTTGTAACCTCAAGTGAGAAGGAGCCCCTGTATGAAGAGCTGGAAGAAACTGTCTTCCAAGACCTTGAGGTTGGGAAAAATTTCCTGTATGCAAGGAACTGATAGAAGGCCAGTGGGACTGGATCCCAGCACGTGAGGGTAACATTGTGAGAAATAAAGTCTGAGAGGTAGATGGAGGCCGAGTGACATGTGGCCTGTTAGGCTGTGATAAGAAAGTAGGATTTTACGTCAAGTCTGATGAGAAGCCATTGAAGGGTTTTTCGCTGGATAACAACTTGATTAGATTCGTAGTTATACAAATCTACATGTGTGATCAAATGGCATAGAACTATATACCTGCCAGTGTCAGTTTCCTGGTTTTCCTTTTGTGCTATAGTTATATAAAATGTAACCACTGCGGAAAGTAGGTGAGAGGTACAAGGGACCGCTTGACTGTTTTTGCAACTTCCTTTATATGCTCCTTTTTGTGAGTCTTTATAATTCAAAATAAAAAGTTAAAAAAAATCACTGAGAAAGTGGATTATTGGGCAGCTAGAATGAAAGCAGACTAGTCAGGAGGCTATAATTTCTAAGTGAGAGATGATGATTGCTTTGACTTGGGTAGTAACAGTAGATAAGAAGAAAAGTGGTGGATCTGAGATGTTTGAGAGTTGGGGCTGATAGTGGGTTGGGGTGTGGGAAAGAGAGTCTTGATTTTTGTCTTAAGCAACTGATGGTTTCATGTGAGTTTGGAGGAATAGGTGGAGAAGAGGAAACAGAAGTAGTTTTATATTGGGCTTGTTAGGTTGGGTAAGCTCTCAGAGATTGAGGTTGGAGATGAATGTAGGAGCCAGGTAGCATATAGATAATAATTACAGCTGTGGGATTAGATGAGCTCATTCAGGTCAGGAGAGTGGAGAGAGTGAAGAGAAGAGGGCTGGGGATAGAGTGGTGGGGGGAGACTTCAGCATCTAGAGGTGTGTCAGAGGAGGAGCCAGTAGAGGAGATCTAAAAGAGGAGGTGATGGGAAGAAAATTAGGAGAGTATGGGGTCAGGGAAACCTGGAAAGAAAGTGTTTGAAAAAAGAGGGAGCTATCTGATTTGGATAGTGCTGAGATACTGAGGATGACAAGGAAAGAAGTGACCCGGGAGGTTTTTGGGAAATCTCAGAGTGCAGAAGATAAACTAGTAGCTTGAAAAAGTGAACAATGTGTGAGGAAATGGGGAGAGCAAGTCCAGATATTTCATTCAAGGAGCAGCGGAGAAATGGGGTGGTAGCTAGTGGGAACTCCTAGATCATAACTGTTTGCTGATGGCTGTGATCCCGTTGAAAGGGGGAGAGAGATGATGGAGCAGAGAAAGGATAACTAAAGGAGCAAATACTTTGAACCTGCAAGAAGGGCTGGGCTCAAGTGTGTAGGTGGAGGGAGTGTTCTTTGAATTGTACCATACCAGCCAAAGAGAGCCTTTTAAAAGCAAGTCAGAGCACATTAGTCTCTGCTCAAAAGCTTCCCACCCCACTCAGTGTAACAGCTAAAGTTTTTACAGTGGCCTGCTAGGCTCTGAGTGATGGCATTCTCTCCCACCCCACCCCGACTCTGACGTCATCTTTTACTGTTTTCCTCCTTTATAAAAGTCTACTCCAGCCACACTGGCCACCTCACTTTTAGTTGAATACAGCAGGCCTTTTCCTGTCCGGGGGTCCTGGTGGTTGTGACTCTGTTTCTGGATGGCTCTTTCTGCAGGTGTCTGCATGGCCCACTCTTCTTTCAGGCCTTTCTCTAAATGGTCCCCTCTCAATGAGGTTTTCCCTGACCACTGTGTCTAAAATTGCACCCTCCCGCACCTTTTATTTCCCCCAACCTGCTTTTCTCCATATCGCTTCCCACCACATTAATACCATGTAATTATTTACATATTTAATTTGTCTGTCACCATTAGAATGTTCACACTGTGAGGGGCAGGAAGTTTTGTTTGTTTTGTTTGCTGTTGGCAACACCTAGAACAGTATCAAATGTTCAAATGTATAATGAATGGGAACAAGGAAGAAAGGATGCCGGTAGAGAATCAGGTTTAAAGATCTGGTGATGGGAAGACGAGTGTTTTCTTGTTTGATTTTCTAACAGTTATGAAGCAGGGCACTAATTGAGAATGGAGTAGAGTGGAAGGGATGGTTGGAGTTTTGAGGAAAGTGTAGAACGTGTAGAAAAGGTTTCTTGGAGAGTGGAAAGGTGAATGTTCAGGTTGTGATTCAGGTGACAATGTTCAAGTAAGATTGATGGTCAGGGTTGAAGGCACATTTTTGATTTGTGGTTTTCTGAAATAGAATGTGTTTCTCATTTAAATCAATAGAATTTTAGCAATGTTCGGCTGTAAAACAGTAACGAAATGTGACATGTATAAAGGCTTAATGTTTTTAGAATGGTAGAGTTTTGTGTTTTTTTTAAGAGTGATCTTTATAGTATTGAATTTACAGTTGATGTGGAACATGGCCTGATATAAAATAACATTCTTTTTAGCCTTACCAATAATTCTCGGATTTTGGGACTCCTGGCTCAGCTGGAGAAGATCAATACTGAGTCTGCAGAATCAGATACTGCCAGATATGTTACGTCAAAAATTCTTCATCTGGCTCAAAGTCAAGGTAAGCTTTAATCTCTTCTTTTTGGAGTGTTGTTTTAATTCTTTAAAAGTAGATGCTGAGAACCTTCAAACTTTCGATAAATAGATGATTTTCTGTAAAAATCAAACTTTCTCTAATGGACACAAGAAATATAAAAATGAATGACCATGGAAGAAATTGATCTTAAAAGCATTGTTTCTAAAAATGATTATGACTTTACTCCTGTATGATTGCTCCCTCCATTTTCAAACAACACCTAATTCAAATGCTAATTTTTCTAGAATGGTGACAGAAAGATGTGAAGTAGCATACAACATTGGTGGTTAGTGTGGTTCTCAATTTGAAGTTGCAAGCTCTGTCATTCAATGGCTGAGTGACCTTAGGGAAGTTTTGAATCTCTAGGACTTAGCTGCACCATCTCTGAAATAGAGATAAGAGATATCATGGGATTGTCATGAGATTTACACGAGAAGGATGGAAAAGAACGTTAAAAATGTTGGATAAATGATATCTATAATTAGACATTTCTCTATTTTAGGAAGCTATCTAGTACTACTGAATTGGTCTCAAAACCTTGGCAGAGTACGAGAGAAGAAAAGTATCAACTTTGCATTTAGGGATATATATGTGAAAAAGCCCAAATAAAACATTAGTGAATTAAGTCTTATTATACATTAGAAGATGAATATCATTGCTAAAGAACATGTGTTTTAGGAATGTAAAGTGGTTTAATATCGGGAAATATATCAGTATAGCATTATTTGAACAGGTCAAATAAAATTCATCTGATTATCTCAATAGATGCTAAAAAGAGAATTTAAGATTCCAAAACTTGTACTTGATTTAAAAGACAAAAAACCTGATTTTTCTTTTTTTAAATAAGGGTAAACCAGCAGCTACCTTAATATTTAACAGTGACACATTGAAGGCATTCTGTTAAAATTAAGGTCCAGACAATTCACAATTAATATTTTACAGTCAAGCATTGCTTAATGATGGGAACACCTTCTTAGAAATGCGTTGTTAGGTAATTTTGTTCTTGTGTGACCATATTAGAGTGTACTTACACAAACCTAGATGGTACAGACTACTACACACCTAGTCTCTATGGTACTAATCTTATGGGCCCACCCTCATGTATACCATCTGTCATTGGCTGAAAGGTTGTTATGCAGTGCGTGGCTGTAATTTATTTAATGTTTTTATTACTCATTATTCTGGAGGTTCAGGTCATTGCTGGCGTTTACTCTTTTCAAGAGCTCAGTATCTGTTAACCCTTCTTTGTGGTCACAGACTCTTAATTTATTTTGATAATTTTCTTCTATGCAGCCTGTGTGTTTAGAGAGGAATTGACAGCACCCCAAAACCTGGGAGAGGTCCCTAATAGATTGCATTTGTTTCTAGCAAAATCTAAAATACCTATACCTTTTAATTCAGAAAGTTACTAAATTGGATTTTAGCCTTTGGAAATATTATGCTTATCAACTAAGGCAGATGTACAAGGATGTTGATTGTATTAGTGCGAAGTTAGATGTACCAAGTATATTCACTGTGGTGTCACATGAAATGCCTCCTCAAAACAAAAACAAAAAAACAAACCTTCAAAGACAAAAGAAAACAAATTCCCCAGACCTGTAAATAACACTGTGTACACTGCTCCCTCCACTGTAGACTCTTCCCATCATGGCCTGGAAGCCCCTGCTCCAGCATCACCGCTGAAAATACCCCCAGCCATGCCACCACCAGAGACTGCCCCTCTCCCCAGGCTACACCCACCACTGCGGGACCAGGCCCTGAATACCGCCCCTTGGGGTTGTGTGATACAGTAACTCTCTTAACACCTTGGATCAGCCAGTCAACACGGTATAAGTTAGTACTGACAGATTGTCCCTTCATCATTTATAGGATAATACGATTGGCTATCCGTGTGGGAGAGAAAGATTAGGAACTTATCGTTCAAGGAAGAAGAAATGCAAATAACCAGTAAACATATGGAAAGGTTCTTTACCTCCTTAAAAGTCAGGAATTGCTAATGAAAACAACAAAGATATTTTTTACTGCCTAGATTGGCAGAAATTAGAGAATGACAACATCCACTGCTGTTGAAGGCGTGGAAAATAGGGTAATCTCATACACTGTTGGTGCTGCAATAATTATTACAAGCTTTGGAGAAAGGAATCTGGCAATGTTTATTAAAAGTGCACCTGCTATTTGGCTTGGCATTTCCAGTCTCAGAAATGTATTTGACCGAAATAAAAATGTGAGTTTATAAAAGAATACTTGGGCATGTTTATTGCAGCATTGTTTATAATATCAAAGATCAAGAAACAACCTAAATATCCATCAGTGAGAGAATGGTAGCCAAACTGTGGAACTTTATATTATGCCAGTATTATCAATAGCAAATTACTTGTGATATATGGAACTTGTAGTTCATTTGTGGAACCATATGAATTGTCCTGGAGTCCTGCATTTAATATGTTAGGTAAAAAAGCAAGTTTTTTTTGTTAATCGAACTACGTGTATCTTACTTTTGTACTAAGTAAACCAGTAGATATGTATATGTTTGTATGAGCAAGGCAAAGAAAAAGGAAAAATACATACCAAATTATTAGCAGTAGTTATATCAATGGGATAGAAATGGAGGGAAATGAGTTCCTAATTTTATTTTAGTACTTTTGTGCTGTTAGAATCATTGCAACAAGCATATACTTCTTGTGTATTTAAATAATTTAAAAAAATCCCCTATAACACACGTCATTCACACAGTTAAAACACAAATTTCCATAGTTTGCCCCTGGTTTTCCTTGGATACATTACACTTTCTGTCTTTAATAATGTACTGCTTATTTGCAGTGTGCATGGTGCTTTTTGTAGTTTATGCTTATTTTTTTCCTAGAAACATTTATATTAATTATCCATTTTATATAAGTAGTCTAGTTTATTGGCATACAGCTGTACATAATACTTCCTTATAATCCTTTTAGTTTCTGTAGGATAAGAAGTGATATTCCTTCTGTCATTCTTGATTTTTGTCATTTGTGTCCTCTCTTATTTCTTAGTCTCTCTAGCTCAGTGATTCTCAACTGGGGGTGATTTTTTTCCACCCACTCCCACCAGGGACACTGGCAATGTTTGGAGACATTTTTGGCTGTGAAATTTGAGGAGGGGGATTGTTACTGGCATCCAGCGGATAGAGGCCAGGAGGCTGCTGATCAGACTGTTAACGTGTAGGACAGCTCCCTACAAGGAAGAATCATCTGGCCCCAAATGTCAACAGTGCTGAGATTGGGAAACGCTGGTCCAGCTAAACGTCTGTCAGTTTTGTTGATCTTTTGAAACAACCAACTTCTGGTTTCATCGATTTCATCTGTTTTTCTATTTCATCGATCTCTAATCTTTATTGCCTTCCTCCTCTTGTTGCTTTGAGTTTCATTTGTGCTTGCTTTCCCATTTTTTTTAAAAGTGGAGCTTAGATTATTGATTTTGAGACCTGTCTTTTCTAATGTAGGGATTTAGAGCTGTTCTTTTCCCTGTAAAGACTGCTTTCATTGCATTCTGTAAATTTTGATATGTTGTATTTTTTTTTTCATTCAGTTCTCATATGTTCTAATTTTCTTTGTGATTTCTTCTTCAGCCTATGGATTGTTTAGAAGTGTGTTGTTGAATTTCCCATTATTTCAGAATTTCCCAATTTCTTTCTGTTGTTGATTGCTAATTTAATTCCATTTTGGTTGGAGAATATACTTTGTATGATTTTAATCCTTTTGAATTTATTGAGACTTGTTTTGTCACTTGGTATATGGCCTTTCCTGGAAAATACTCCGTGTACACTTGAGTGTTCCATCTGCTGTTGCTGGGGAGAGTGTTCTATTGATGTTGATGAAGTCAGCTCGGTTGGTAGTGTTGTTCAAGTCTTCTATACTCTGTTGACTTTCTAGCCAGGTGCTCTATCAATTATTAAGAGTTGAGGATTGACATCTCCACCTGTTGTTTGAACTGTATGTTTCTCTTTTCAATTTTGGCAGTGTTTGGTTCAAATATTTTGAGGCTCTGTTAGCTGTGTGTACATTTAGAGTAGTGAAATCTTGTTGATGGTTTGACTCTTTCATCATCATGAAATGTCTTTCTTTGTCTCCAGTAATATTTCTAGATTTAAAATCTGTTTTATCTAATAATAATACAAGCCCTCCAGCTCTCTTATGGTTCCTCTTTGCATATTATACCCTTTTCCCTCCTTTCAGTTTCAACTTGTTTCTGTTTTTTGTTTTAGAGTGTGTTTCTTGAAGATGGCATTTAGTTGGATCTTGCTTCTATTTGTTTATTTAACTATCTATTTATTTATTTTTTGAGGAAGATTAGCCCTGAGCTAACATCTGGCACCAATCCTCCTCTTTTTGCTGAGGAAGACTGGCCTTGAGCTAACATCTGTGCCCGTCTTCCTCTACTTTATACGTGGGATGCCTGCCACAGCATGGTTTGACAAGTGGTGCGCAGGTCCACACCCTGGATCCGAACCAGCAAACCCTGGGCCACTGAAGCGGAATGTGTGAACCTAACCACTGCAGCACTGGGCCAACCCCTTGATCTTGCTTTTTTATCTAATCTGAGTGTTTATTGCTTCTAAGTTATTGTACTTATTCATATGATTGGATTTGCATCTGCCATTTTGCTATTTGTTTTCTATATATTTCATGTCTTTTACATTCCTCTTCTCATCTTTTATTGTCTTCTTTTATGTTATCTGTTGATTTGCTTTTTAAGATTGGCACCTGTGCTAACATCTATTGCCAGTCTTCTTTTTTTTCGCCTTCTTCTTCTTTTCCCCATAGCCCCCTAGTACATAGCAGTATATTCTAGTTGTAGGTCCTTCTGGTTGTGCCATGTGGGACACCAGCTCAGTGTGGCCTGATGAGAGGTGCTATGTCTGCACCCAGGATCCGAACCGGTGAATCCCTGGGCCACTGAAGCAGAGCACACGAACTTAACCACTCGGCCATGGGGCCAACCCCTGATTTTTTAACTTTTTAAAATTATAGTTATTTTCTTAGTGGTTCCTGTAGGGATTACAATATGCATCTTATTACAGTGAGTTTTAGATTAATACTAACTTAATTCTGGTAAAATATTGAAATTTTCTTCCAGTGTAACTCTGTTTCTTTATCACTCCTTTGTTCTGTTATTGTCATATATGATATATTTATACATGTAAGAAGCCTACTGGTACAATGTTATAATTATTGATAACAGTTTTATGCCTTGTAAATAAGTTAGAAGAAGTGAAAAATTTGGTACAGAGTTGTGAATGAAGAGCAAGATTAAGAGTCAAAAGCTTGGTAGTTAAGGTAATGGAAGTGAAGTGAAATTTTCTTGGAAGGAGATGTAGAGGGAAAAAACAGATTTGTGTCCTGGGAACTAATTACATTTTATATTTGGCTATAAGAGGGTCCTGTGAAAATGATAAAATGCATTCACATTTATCATTTTTATATTCTGGTGAGTTTCCCCTTTTATCATTATAGAATGTCCTGCTTTATCTTCTTTGCCTTGATGTTTATTTTATCTGCTGTTAGTATAGCCTCTCCAGCTTTCTTTTGGTTGTTGTTCGTATGGTACAGCTTTATCCATTCTTTTCCTTTCAGCCTATTTGCATCTTTGAATCTAAAGTGTGTCTTTTATAGAGAGCACTTTGGTGTCCTCTGTCTTTTTATTTAAGCATTTTGTGTGTTCACATGTAATCTAATGTTGATTGAACTTAAGGTCTGCAATTTTATCATTTGTTTTCTGTTTGTCCTTTCTAATTTTATTCCTTGTTTATTCTTGTCCTGCCTTCTTTTGGATTATTTGAAAATTTTTTTAGAATTCCATTTTAATTTACCCATTGGCTTTTTAGTTATACTTCTGTGCATTTTGAAAAAGTCATTCCTCTGGAGAGTGCAATAAACGTCATTAACTTTTCACACTTTGCTTAGAATTAATATTATAACCTTATGTAAAATTTAGAAGCCTTGGAAACTTACAGATCCATTTATATTTACCATTCTGTAGCGATAGTTGTCAAATGTGTCACATGGCTATACATTATAAACCCTACACGATAATTTTTGCTTGAGACAGTCCTGTGTATTTTAAAGACGTTAAGAAGAAAAATTAGTTTTTGTATTTACTCAGATATTTACCATTTCTGAAGCTCTTTATTCTTTCCTAAAGATGTGAGTTTGAGCTAGTATCGTTTCCCTTTAGCCTACAGAATTTCCTTTGGCATTTCTGATAGTGCAGGTCTGCTGTGGAAGAATTTTTTTTGTTTTATCTGACAATGGATTTATTCCATCTAATTCTTGAAGGATATTTTTATGGATATAGAATTCTAGGTTGATAGTTTTTGTCTTTTAACATTACAAAGAGCACTTAAAATAGCACTTCCACTGTTTTATGGCCTCCATAATTTCAAATGTTGCCATTTTTGAATTTATGTGTCATTTTTCTCTGGTTGATTTCAGGATTTTCCTTTAGTTTTGGTTTTCAGAAGTTTGCCTGGGTGTAGTTTTCTTTTATTTATCCTGCTTGGAATTTGCTGAGCTTCTTGAATCTGTAAATTTGTGTCTTTCACCAAATTTGGAAAATTTTTTTTCTTCCCCATTCTGTCTTCTCCTCTGGGACTATAAGTCTACATATATTAGACTTTTGGAGATTATTTCAGAGGTCCTTGAGGCTCATATTTTTCAATCATAATTCTCTCATATTCAGACTGGATAATTTTGTTTTTTTCTATCTTCAAGTTTACTGCTTCTTTAATTATCTTTCTGATAATGATGTCAGATACTACATTTTTCTATTCTAAAATGTGCATTTGATTCTTTTTTTATATTTCTGTTTCTCTGCTGTGGTTTCCTATCTTTTCATTCATTGTGAACTTATTTTCCTTAATATCATTGATCATAATTATAATAGATGCTTTAAAATTCTTGTCTGTTAAGTATAACATTTGGGTTATTGAAGGTGTTGCAGAAAGCATGTGGTAGTGTAAATTGGGAAGGACTGTAAGCGAGGAAAAAACGCGAAGAGAGGAAGCAGTGGTCAGCAGTGTTGACATAGAGAGGCTAGTTAAAAATAAAGGTCTTTTTGATTTGATAATTAACAAATTATTGACCACAGTAAGAGCACTTTCAAGTGGTAGGATTAGAAGGAAGGTTGCTATATGTTGTAATGTGAGTGCCAGATGAAATAATGGCAGGGAGTGTAGACTGTTGAGGGGGCTTCACTGAGGAAGAGACAGAAATAGAGGGAGAGGCAAGATAAAACAAGATTTGTTAGGTATGTGGAAAAATTATAAATCGCATGTTGGTAGAATTTGAAGGTATAGGTTCATGAGTAGGTAGAAAGGATGAGATTCAGAAGGTAGCAGAGAGGACACTTCCTCCCCCCTCCTTCAAACTGCAGAAAGGAACACAAGATTGTCAGGGATTTGATACATGAGCATGTGGAGTTTGGTCATTATTTGTAGGGTTTCATTTGTTGTAACTGATCGCTTTGCCTCAGTTCACTGAGGAAGAATGTAGTTGCTGAGTGTTGGCAATAGAGGTCCAGAGATTGAGAGGAAGGATTGCGGACTGGTACAAATTTTGAAATAGTTATGGGCTGTGGCAGGGCAGATAGTGATGGCTGTGAGTTAAATGAAAAGAGGAGTTTTGTGTTGCCACCTGAGGTTGGAAATGGTGAATTTTTTGGTACTAATAGTCTCATGCTAGGAGAAGAAATTCTTGTGGCATTATTTTTACTGTAATGTAGGCATAGCGACTGCACGTTTTAGCATTCACTTCTGTATAGGAGTTCACGGTGGGAAGGCTAAGGGGCAGGGCTTGGAATCCAGGGTAGGTGTGGAGGGGTCTAATTTTATGGGCAGACAACACTACCCGTGACACATTACAAGTTTCAGTGAAAATGCCAGTGAGGTTTACATAATCTTTAGGAAGGAGAGAAGAGCAGGAGTGTCAGGAGGCTGTGGTCTGAAAGAGAGAGATTGGGGGTTAGGTGGAAGAGGTAGAGCATTTTGAGATCTGAGGACTGAGCGGGTTGATAAATGGGCACAGAGGGAAGGATCTTGTTACAGGGTCAGGAAACTGTGAAGCTGGGTATTTGAATGAGTCATCCGCATTGACACTGAAGTCTCCCAAGGTCACGGCAGAACCTGGAGTAGAGGAGAAAAACGTGTAGCACCTAGTTTTCGTTGAGTGTGAGGAGTAAACTAGATGATGGTGGATGTTACGACAAGGGGAGTTAGATGCTGCGTTGTACTGTCTTCAAAGGAGTGGAGGTTTTTTTCACCTGTGAAGGTGAAAATGTAATGGTTTGTTAATAGTGGGGATTTCTGAATATTCTAAGCGATGTTAATGTTGAAAAATGATTTAACTTTAATATTAAATCAATAGTGTTATTTAAAATATTAAATCAAGGATGCGTCGTGGATTCTTAAGCAATATTTCATTTATTTTACAACTTAATGCTTTTTGGTGGAGGCAGCTGGGCCGGGGAAGCAGTGAAGGATAAGTTGGGGTGGCGTGGTGGCAGAGGAATCATCTGCTTTTTAAAAAGGAGAAATTTGGTTTTACAAACATTAGTGAGTTTTTCCTTTTTTATGTAGGTAAAGAAACTTGTCATTCTTTAAGCATTGGTAATCTGGCAACAGGGAGCAGACATGAACAGTGTTTTAGATCTTCGTATCACTTGTGCTAGTTTCTATTTTGAAGGATTACAAGGCGTTTGTAAGTTTTACAGAGTTCATTATCTGGACCTGAGATGATGTACGATAGCATGAGATTGTTGTTTTAAAGGAAAATATGAGTATCTAATCTCCAGCATATTTATTTTGTAGGTAGTTATTGATAGTTGTTGTAAATAATATTATACTATAACTTCTCTGTAGGACACTTGTCCTTCTCTTTAATAACTCCTAATTTAGAATAACTTAATTGTAGACGGATATCAGACTAATGACTTCTTAAAGTTTCAGGCAACTCTGAGATTTTGTGACTTGTACATTGCATGCTTCATATTCTTGTGAAATTGTACATGTGTGATTTTTATGTGTCAGAACTATACCACATGTAACTTCTTGTTCATTCACAGTGGAGGCTGCATAAGATTTGCTCTGGGCAGAATGTTCTAAAGGCTTAGCCTGACTTCGCCTTCCTCGTTTCAGGGCCTCAGTGCTCATTGTTCTGCTCTTAAACTCCCCTGACTATCCCCATATGGAGCAAATTTGTACTCCCAGTCTCTTGAATTTTATTGTGTAATATGTGCTGTATGGAGAATGGATTGTTTGCATTCTGTTTTAAACTCTCAAAGTGTGGAATGGATACCGTTGTCGTCTTGTATGAGAAGAATTTCTGGCGCTAATGTCCACGTGTGAGACGTTGGAGACTCTTGTGCACAGTCCTGCTGCAAGGGTGACTCCTGTCCTCCTCCTGGAAGGGCATGGAGCCAGTGGAGACAGTAAGCTTGGGGCTCAGGAACACCTGGCTCACCTGGTCTCTTTCACTTACTTGCTTGATGACTTTGTGTAGGTTTCTTCTCCTTTCTGAACTTAAATTTTTGGTCTGTGAAAAGAGTAATTTTTTCCCCAGAGGATTAGAGTGAGTCATAAATGAGGTAATGTAGGAGGAGTACATGGAACAGTAAATATTAGTTCCTTTTGTAAGTGTTGGCCTGCGATCTGCCTTTCTTCTCTTGTTAATCAAAGGAGAATAATTGTGGAGAAGCTCTAGAAACCTTTAAATAGTAGAAATGATTTATGCTGCTGCTTTTCCATTCTGGAGCTGGTCTCCAGACTCTTGCAGAAGTAGCTCTTCCTTAGTTTTGTTTATTTTTGTGTAATTCAGAATTTTAAAATGGCATTAATTCAATCAGAATATTTGAAGATGGCACTAGGTTTCTGTTTTCACCAATTTTGATTAAATATTTTCTAGTTCTAGTCATAAAGGTAATAAAGAGTTCTGCCATCGCCACTCCTGCCTGGCCTCCACTTGTGGTACCTGTACTATGTGATTGACTCTTAAGATTTTAGATGGACTGACAGAGCTTCACCTAATCCATGATAAGAGCTGTGGTGAAATGCAGGGAAAGTCTTGTTAACTGAAATCAGGAAGTCCTCACAGAGTAGAATTAGTGACATCAGAGAGAGGAACATCTAAAAACCAATTTAGAATGTTTACTGGACCAATGGAGACTTGTTGATTCTACGTTAGCTATATAATGAAACTGTATGTAATTTTTTTCTTTCATCTTTGAGAAGAAAATTTTTTCTACTTTTCAGAAAAAACCAGGAGAGAAATGACAGCCAAAGGTTCTACAGGAATGGAAGTTCTCCTGTCAACATTAGAGGTAAATCACTGACAGGCTTTGGTTATGTAACTGTTAATACCAGCCAGAACTCAAGAAAGAAAAATTTGAAGTATCAAGTTTTTATCCTGGAGGTAAAACCAATGAATGGAAGTTTGTTTTATGTTTTAAATTATCATTTGGAACAGTAGTATAAATATGGATAAACCCTCTCTTTCCTTATGATTATAATGATAGCCATATTTTAAATCTTAACATGCCATCCTACTTGGTTATAGAAAATAAAGCATTAGCTGAAAATTTTTAGCTTAATTTAAATTATCGATATTGGAAATTCTCATTGTATTGTTAGCTGATATATATTTGTGGTTTAGTTTACTACGTATATTGGTTGGATAACTATATTATGTTGATGATAATTAAGTCTCTTTGCCAGTGTGAAAGTTTTTTGGTGGATCAGCAGAACACGTTCAGAATCAGGATTATGTGTTTTATTCAATGCAATGTTAAGAACAGGGAGTGAGTGCAGTACGTTGTACATCTTGAACTTTTGTTTCGTGTCAAACTACATCTCAGTAGAGTTGGAAAAAAATAAAAGAACAGGGAGTGAGTTCATGTTTTTTGATAGGAATTACTTTTTATTAAAATGACATAAAACTGTCGTTTTTCCCTGAATTGATCTGTCAATTTAATGCAATCTCAGTAAAAATACCATCAGTTTTGTTTCTAAAGTCTACTGGGAAAATAATAAGTGGGAATAGAAAGGACATTTCTGAAAAAGAAGAGAAATAATAAAGGACTAGCCACGCCAAATAGCAAAGAACATTATAAAACTTCAGGAATTCAGATAGCTTAGAAATTTTGCATGAGTAGTAGATAGACATCAGTGTAATAGAATAGAAAGTCCAAAAATAAATTAAAATAAGTGGAGCTGGGACAAATTGGTAGCCATCCAGAAAAGTGTAATGTTGGATCCTTTCTACACCAAAATAAATGCCATATCAAGCAAAGATTTAAGCATGGAAAATAAAATTAAAATAGTAGAGAAAGTAATGGGAAAATTTTTTAAATAATCTTACAACAGAGAACGCTTTTCTAAGTATGGAAAAAAACCAGGAGCTATAAAAGAAAAGATTGATAAATTCAGCTATATTAACAAAAGTACGTTGGAGACAACACCATAGACACTTGGCAAACTGAGGAAAAAGTATTTTCGCTTGTATAATTTCTTTAACATATAAAGAACTTCTATAAATTAGTAAGGAAAAAAAATCAACAGTCCAGTGGAAAAATGTGTAAAAGTTATGAACAGACAGTTCCCAGGAGAAGAAACACAAATGGCACTTGAGATTGAGCATCGTTTTTTTTCTGTTTGTTGATGTCACAATTTATTGAGGTCAACAGAAGTGGGAGGTGGTGAAATACATGAGGGAGACTTGTCTGGGTAAGGCCAAGAAATAACAGTGCGACTGCCATTCAGGTTCCAGTGGCCTGAGCTCAGTCATGGCCCAAACCTAACTGCAGAAGAGCTGGAAATGTGGTCTGGCTGTGTACCCAGGAAGAAAGTGAAATCAGTTTGCTGAACACATAGCAGTCTTGCTGCCACAATCCGTTCTTCTCTTTAACAAATGTCTGTCCCTCTCTTTCTTCCGAATCCCTCCCCAGTGATCAGTGGTCCAGTTAATACCTCCAACACTAAGACGCGGGTCTCTGTTTAATGCATAGTCTTCTATCTGGTCTGGATGTGGCTTTTTGGTTCCATTAGTCTGTGAGCAAAAATGGCGAAGCAGAGCAACAATCATTCCCTTTCGGAAAGGAAGAGAAGAGTGCCATGCCAGTCACTGATACACAGCAGTTCTGGAATTCCTCTGGATAAACATTATAAGAATCCTTCTACTCTGAGTGAGGGTGAGGCAGTTCCTTGAAGAGGCCATGATTCTGCTCTTTGTGTGGTTTTCTTCATCCAAGCAGTGCTTTTAATAAGAGAAGTGTAAGCACAGTACAGTGTTTAAACATTTTCTCTTATTAGATTGGTCGTCCAGACTTTGGAAAATAGTTACTCTTCCACATTGCTGATGAGAGTTTAAATTGCTCCATGAAGAGCAATCAAAATAAATGCCCATATTCTTTGATTCAGAAATTCCAGGAATTTATCTCACATACAGATATATTTGATCCCGTGTAAATATATGTACTTGGTTTTTTGTCCCAATTTTTTTTTTTTTTTGTGAGGAGGATTGGCCCTGAGCTAACATCTGTTGCCATTGTTCATCTTTTTGCTTAAGGAAGATTGTCGCTGAGCTAACATCTGTGCCAGTCTTCCTCTATTTCATATGTGGGACACTACCACAGCATGGCTCAGTGAGCAGTGTGTAAGTCCATGCCTGGGATCCGAACCTGTGAACCCTGGGCCACTGAGGCAGAGCGTGTGAACTTAACCACTACACCACCGGACTAGCCCCATGTTGCAATTTTTTAATAGCAAAAGATTTAAAAAACAATTATCTCATTGGTAGTTGACTGGTTACGTAAACAATGGCGTAACCATGTAATGAAATATGACCTGTAGCCCTTAAAAAGAATGAAGAAACTATTTATGGATATGTAAAAATAGTGTACAAAGTAGTATTTATAGGGCAATACCTTTGGAGAAATAAATCTGTATATGCACGTTTATTTACATGGATTTCTTTATGTGTGTGCATTATATTTGGCTGGTTACATAAGAAATTGGTAATGCAGTTGTCTTCTGAGGCGAGCTAAGTGGTTGGGCAGTCACTAGTAGTCATATGTTGTAGTGCCTTTTACATTTTGATTCATTTATTTGTATTATCTATTTGTTAGAAAATGAATTCAAATGACAAATTAATTCCTCTTGTAATATTGTTGATACTAAGAAAATAATAGCTCAGATGATTTGCAAAAGTTCTTAAGGGCAAGAAGAAGAGACTGAAGGGATAAGTGAGAATAGTGGAAACCTGCATACATTTGTTCTTAGAGAAACTGGAAAGGTCATCTGTAAAATGTAGGTAGTTCCCAACAGGTAGAAAAGGTTTGGGAATCACAGATTTACAGTGGTTTAATACAGCAAATAAACTATTTATTTCAGAACACGAAAGATCTTCAAACTACACTTAATATCTTAAGCATTCTTGTTGAGCTGGTGTCAGCTGGTAAGTTTTTGTTTCTTTTGGTCTCATTTCTGTTTGTAAACAGTGGTCAACAATGTATCATGTGTACTTTATTTGGAATTTTTTGATACTCATATAAAGGCTATTCTGAGTATTGGAATTTGGAAACTGAAATGTCATACTCTTTAGTTGTTGCTTTCTTTTTGGTATCTTTCAGTCTCTCTCAAACTACCTCTGAAGCCCATGTGTTTCAGAGCCTTGAACATAGAGTTTTAGCATCAATTGTATTTACTCTCTGTGCTATTTTCTAACTAAAATAAATGAAATAAAATTTGATTTTGATGGTGTTTGATTTCAGAAGTCATACTTTAAATATTTCTTGAATGCTAACAAGTTGTGATATCTAATATGTTATGGGAGGATTTGCTGTTTAAACATATTTTTTAAAAAAATTTTTAGGTGGAGGTCGAAGAGCAAGTTTCTTAGTCACCAAAGGTGGTTCACAAATATTATTGCAGTTACTCATGAATGCCAGCAAGGAGTCTCCCCTGAATGAGGAGTTAATGGTGCAGATTCATTCCATTCTCGCAAAGATTGGACCAAAAGGTGAGGGTTTCACTTGTATGATTATCGGTTCTGGAACAGTCTTTGTGACATTGATTCTCTGTGCCTTGAAGCTGTTAAATTTTTAAAGTCAAAAAATGCTGCTGCTTTTTCTTGCTCTTAGTCGTGGAATGCTTTTTACAGTCAACTGCAAGAATTGAGGATCCTGGATTCGTGAGGAATTCCATTGCATATGGTGGAAAAAGGAACAAAAATGTGTCAAAATCACAAGTGTGTCTCGGTGTGTGTGTTCCTGTGTGTATCGGATACACGTAACATGGATGTTGTTGAGGCTAGAAGGAGGGAGTATGGATGAGAATGCTTTGAGGGGCATGGAGGTACTGCCCCTCATATTTGTCATATTTGTACTGCACAGTCTCAGTGCCCAAAAAACTTACAATCCAGTTAAAAAGAGCAGAAGAGATATAAAAAGTTGTAAGACCGATTATTACAACAGTAAGACATGCAAAATATTGAAAAATACTAATTGACAAAGCACGGGATATAAAACAAAGGAGGAAGCTGATTTAGGTTAAGAGAGAAAGGCATCCTTTGACTAGAACCTGAATTCAGTTTATAGTTGTCTGTCTGCATGCAGATTAAAATGATTCCCTGAACTCTTAGGATAGTGATTTTTCTTTTTCTTTTCTTTTTTATTTTGAGGAAAATTAGCCCTGAGCTAACATCTGCTGCCAATCCTCCTCTTTTTGCTGAGGAACATTGGCCCTGAGCTAACATCCGTGCCCATCTTCCTCTCTTTTATGTGGGATGCCTGCCACAGCATGGCTTGATAAGAGGTGCATAGGTCCACACCTGAGATCTGAACTGGTGAACCCTGGGCCGCTGAAGCAGAACGTGCAAACTTAACCGCTGTGCCACTGGGCCAGCCCCTAGGATAGTGCTTTTTAAGAGTTCTGCCATAGCCTTGTGACGTGCATGTGGTTTTAAACTTTGAAGTATGTGGTTAAAATCCTTATTCTAAAAACTGTGTGTGTGTGTGTGTGTATACGTTTATGTATTTTTGTGTATTTCCTGCGTATCTTTATGTATTGTATAAATATTTAAAGAATACTTTAACGAGTTTTGTCTTAAAGAAAGCATCCCTGAGATGACTTTAATTTTACAGGTATTTTAGGGGCCTTGAGACTTTAAACATATGTTCAGTTAATTTAAGAAATATGTTAGCTGTCTCTTATTTTTCTTTAATTCTTGTACTTGAGATTTAAGGGCTCCCTTCTGAGCTGTTTGCTGAGAATGGAAAATAAAGTGAGAAAACCTTATTTATTGATGAATATTATCTCCTGCTTCCTCCTCTCTTTAGAACCAGATTATCTTCTGCTTTTTGTTGCATATAATTAAGACATTGATGTATTTCTTATTTGTATTTCTTTAATGTCCCTTTTAAGTTGTAGCTCATTTATTTTATTTTCTCCTGTACTTTTAAGTTTGTGCTATTTCATTATTTGTCCTGGTTTTCCATTTTTATGTCATTCAAGGACATTATGCAGTAATTTTTTGATTGATTTTCTATCTTTTTTTTCTCTTGTGAGATGAGAGTAATTTTCCCTCAGGAATCTTTAGTTCTTTTTGACTTAAAATTCCTGTTATTGATAAAATAACTGTTTACTGGTGCCGCTTGTTTTCTCTGTTTAAAATCTTAATATTCTTAAGTTCTTGTTGTCCAGATTGTTTTTTACTGTTTTAATCTCTTTGTGAGAATAAAAATCAAGAACTTCTTTTATTCTCTTTCTCTGTTAAGAATTAGATCCTTTTAGAAATTTATTTAATAATATTTGCTAGATTACTTTCTATATAAGCTGTTAATTTTTTCATTAATTTATATTCTTTTATGCATCTGAAAAGAACACATTAATATTAAGTAAATAATTTTGGTAATGGACGTTTGGATTCTTTTCCTTTCTCCTGAGCCGTGTGATGATAATCCTTGGAAGTGTTGAACCGAGCAGACTTAGACGTGCAGTGGATCAGTTAAGTTACTCCTTTGATGACGGCCTAGGCGTCGGGCCACTCCCCCCTGTAGCCCCGTGCCGTCCCCCTCCTGTCCCTCAGTACTTTCTTTCAAGCCATGTTGCAAACATATAAGGAGTATGTTTAAAATCATACAAGAAAATGACTACAATTTAAATTATTTCAGGTCAATTTTATATTTGATAATATGAATTCATAATGTTTTAAAAATTTCATTACTTTATCATGTCTTCATTTTATTCAGAAGTTACATATGAATAATTTGTGTTTATTTTTTTTTACACAGACAAAAAATTTGGAGTGAAAGCTAGAATTAATGGAGCTCTGAATATAACCCTAAATTTGGTCAAACAGAATTTGCAGAATCATCGCTTGGTTTTGCCTTGTCTTCAGCTTTTACGAGTATATTCTGCTAACTGTAAGTGTTTCAGAACAGGTTTCAGTTAACTCAGCGTTGACAAGTTATACAAAATGAAAATTTAAAAGTACCTTAACTCCATGATTCTCTAAAATTTGTGGATCAGAAAAGAGAATATTTAATATGACTCTTTGTAGCGTCTAACCCCACCACCACAGAAGTGCTGTGGGGTAAGCAGGTCAGCTGACAGAATCGTGAGAATTCTCCTTAATTGCCTCAGTGTGTAGAGGCCTGTGGTGAGGGGAGGAGCAGGCCTGTGGAGAAGCTGTGGAAGAATATGAGGGTATTGGCAGCTGGAGAACTGCTGTGCCTGCTTGCATTTTCACAGCTGAGGGGAAAGCTGAGGCGGGGCTTGTGGTGGCACAGTCACCTGGAGCTCCTTATCTTCAGCCGTCAACAGGGAGGTGGCAGAACAGAAAATGAATACTGCTGGAGCCTCTGAGGAAGCTGGAGAGAAGGAGGTTGCAGAGAGAGCCTCAGATGAAGTGTCTCCCAACACACACACTCTCTCTCTCTCACTGATAGTAGGTCCCAGACCCACAGGGAATGGATTTTCTTCCTATTCTCTGACTGAATTGGAGTGGTTAACAAAACACCCGAAATTGAATTGTAGAGTACGTGGTATTGTGGAATATCATTGCAAAATAATGGTAATCAAAGTGGTAGATATGTGCGTGTGTATATATGTGTGTATACATATAAATTAGTATGTGTGCGTGCACTTATCTGTTTATCTATATCTGTACTTTGACGATACGGATAAAGATGTGCTCAGAGCAAAATAGCTTTGAACACTTAAATAATTAACACATATAATTGAAAAGAACATAAGGAAATGAATGAATTGGATATCTAGCCAAAGAAGTTAGGAACCAAGCGATGAACACAAGGAAAGCAGAGGAATGAGATAGTAAAGAAAAAAAATACATTAGAAAACAAAAAAATAGTTGATTTAAAAAATAGAACAGTTGGATTAACAACAAAACAAATAAACCACTGAATAGCTCAATTAAGGAAAAAGGAAGACAGCACAGATGTAAAATTAGGATAGTGGAGTGATAAACAGATACAGAGGGAATTAAAATCATCATACAAAATTTTAGGAGCTAAATTTTGGTGACATTTTATTGAATTAACCACTAGAAGGCTAGTAAATGGTTTATCTATAATTTTGTAATAATATTTGTTTAGAGTTGAAAATGTTAGGTATAGTTTTCTGGTTTGGTGCTTTGCATATTTTATGTGAAACTCTGTTACCTCTTCTTCCTACTGCAGTTGCTTTAATTAAAGTCCTCATTACCTCTCACCTCGACCACAGCCTCCTAATGTGTCTCTCAAATCCGTTTTCCCCCGAGTGCTGTGAGATCTGACCTGTACTTAAAATGCAGATCTGCATTTTGTTCCTTTTGGACCGTTCCTTGTTAATGAAGGAATTAACCACTTCTAGGGCCCTTCATAATCTGTTTACCTTCTTTCCCACCTCATCTTCCCATTGGTAGGCGTTTGATGCTATATGTTGTAACACCATGCAACTGCTCATAGCCGTGGTGTTTACTGACTCTGTTCTATTATCTCTGTTGCTCCTGTCTACACAGATAGTCCAGAGCCACATCCAGCTCTCCTGTCCTAGGGAGCGCCTCATTTGTAAAGACTGAACCCGGGCACCAGTTCTCCAGAAATGCCTTTCACCATGCTTAGGACCTCCTCACTGGTGGGACCTGAACAGCCTCCCACTCTTAATCTATTTAGAAAGTAATTTAGTAGTTATTTGTTTATTGTTTCATTCTGAATGACTGAAACAGTAAATAGCAGTGGCTGTTTTTATTTCTGATTCCCCATGACCTGGTATTCAGTAAAGTTCACTAAATTTGTTGAAGAAACAAATGTAGCAACTTAAAAGGATTTTTTTTGTAGTAACATTTTGTTGTTTTATGTAACTTCTTTCAGAATTTCCTTAACTTCCTATAAAAAATTAAAAAAAAAAATCTTCCCTTCAAATGATTGGCTAAGGTGGACGTTATGAGGGACTTGAGTTCACATTTATTAAATAGTTTGTGGATGTTTTTGGCTATGTATCACCAAGTATACACATTTCTACTTATTGCAGTCTTTAAATCATTTTACGTCTCTTTCTCCCCCTCCTAGCTGTGAATTCAGTATCCTTAGGGAAAAATGGAGTTGTGGAACTGATGTTTAAAATCATCGGACCATTTAGTAAGAAGAATTCGGGTCTTATGAAGTGAGTAAATGTTTTGAGTGTAAATAGAGGTATATCCTTTGTTGTTCTGGGCCTCCTCATCTTGATTTGGACAAGGAGCAGGTTGAGTTAAGTTGTATCTAGGATCCTTTCTTAGTTCTTTAATAGTGACTTTGTTGTAATAAAGATTTTCTTTAGTATAAAGTTTAATCTTCAAAAATATATTGAGATTAGAAAACTTTAATTTCATTTAATATAGTGTTAGAGAACTTAGGTATTTTTTTTGAATATTTCTAGATACTATAAGAGGAAAAAAGATCATTTATAAAGTATCATTCATTCAAAAACATTTACTGAGTGCCTACTATATTCCCTACCCAATTTTGCAATCTTTTATTGACTACTTCCTTTGTTCCCACAATTATCTGAACATATTTTAAATTTACACATTTCCTTTTTGTGTCAAAATAATGTCACTTTTTTCTTATTTTGAGGTGTGTATATCTCAAGATATGTTACGTGTATGTGTTTGTATGTCTGTATATATACACATAAGTATATATAAGTATATATATATGTATATATAAGTGTATATATATATATATTCATTTGTAGGTTTTTCGTCCTCAACCTCAGAAAATGAAAGCAATTTCCAGTTATTTGGTTATGTTTAGTATTTTCTTAAGCCATATCGGAGGTCATTCTTTAGAAACAATTTTATTATGGAATTTTTCAACATATATAAAAGTAGAGTCTATATTTTATTTAATTAATTATCTTGTATTAGTTAAGTTAATTACCTATATTCAGCAGTTATCAACATTCTGCCATTTTTATTTCATTTGTTCCCCTCCACACTTTATTTATTTATTTATTTTTGGTGAGGAAGATTGGTCCTGAGCCAACATCTGTTGCCAATCTTCTTCTCTTTGCTTGAGGAAGACTGTCACTGAGCTAATATCTGTACCAGTCTTCTTCCACTTTGTATGTGGGATGCCACCACAGCATGGCTTCATGAGGGTGTGTAGGTCCATGCCCTGAATCTGAACCTGAAAACCCTAGGCCGCTGAAGCAGTGTGTGTGAACTTAACTACTATGCCACTGGGCCAGCTCTCCACACTTTTATTTTTACTGGGCTATTTTTAAGCAAATCCCAGATATTTTCTCATTTTTCTCCTAAATACTTCAGTGTATAACTCTATGAAATAGGAACTTAAAAAAGAACCACAATACTATGATCATACTGAACAAATTATTAATTCCTTAACACGATCTAAAATCCAGTCTGTGTTCAGTTTTCTCCACTTGTCTCAAAATGCCCTTTTACAACTGGTGTTTTTGAATCAGAATCCAAACAAGGGAAATTTCCAAACCTACGCAAAAATAGAGAATAGAATAAGGAACCCTGATGTATCCATCACTTGATTTCAACAATGATCAATATTTTGCCATTTTTATTTCATCTTTTCTTCCCTTTCCTTTTCTTTTTGTTTCCCTGGAGTATTTATTTATTTATTTATTTTTGGTGAGGGAGATTAGCCCTGAGCTAACATCTGTGCGAGTCTTCCTCTATTTTGTATGTGGGGTGCTGCCACAGCATGGCTTGATGAATGGTGTGTAGGTCTGTGCCTGGGATCCAGACCCATGGACCCTGGTCTGCTGAAGTGGAGTGTGCAAACTTAATCACTATGCCACCGGGCTGGCTCCTCCTGAAGTATTTTAAAGCAAATAGCTATTACATTTGTTTTGTGAATTCTTTAGTATGATCACTATCAGAGACAGAGCTTTTTTCTTTTAGTATTATGACAGTATTATTTCTTTGCCCAACAGTATTAATAATTCCTTAATATCATCTAATATTTTCTGACTGAGAAATGTTGGCTCGTTCAAATTAGGATCCAAATAAGATCTACACATTCTTTTTGATTGATATGTCGTATGATCTTTTAAAATCAATAACAGTCCTTCTGTTTTTTTGGTTTATTTGTTGAAGGACTGGGTGATGTCTTGTAGAATGTCCCAACATTCTGGATTAAGATGACTGTATCCTCGGTCATTTAGCGTGTAGGTATATCCCTCAAATTTTCTGTAGACTCATGGAGCTAGAGGCTTGATTAAATTTAGGTTCTCTCTCTTTTTTTTTTTTTTCTGGTCAAAAATATTTCCTAGGTGGTGCTGGGTACTCTGTTTTGCACCGCTTGAGATCATTGAGTTGATGTGATCCATCCACTTTTCACCTAATAATTTAGCAATATTTCATGACGTTGCTTAGATCCATTATTTCTTTAGGGATTGCAAAATAGTGACTTTTCTCATTTTCTCATTCTTTCTATTTTTGTTAGCTGTGTGATTCTTTTATAAGGAAGAACTTGTTCACATCAACTATTTGGTTAAATTTTACAAACATGTAAGGTTCAGAACATTTCTAGTGTTTTCACCCTTGCTTCTTTTTTTTGCTGAGGAAGATTTGTCCTGAGCTAGCATCTGTTGCCAATCTTCCTCCTTTTGTATGTGAGCTGCCACCAGAGCATGGCCACTGGCAAGTGGTGTAGGTCTGCTCCTGGGAACTGAATCTGGGTTGCTGAAACGGAGCACACCAGACTTACCCACTAGGCCACTGGGGTGGGCCCTTTTTCACCCTTTCTTAATATGGGTCAAATATTTTAGCTTGCCCCTGTCTTGAAAATGGCAGCTTACTTGCACGTGTAATTATTTATTAAATATTATTTGATGGGATGACTTAACTTACTTATGTGGAGATCCTCCACAATCCTAGAGCATCTGATGAAATGTGATAAGATGAAGAAAATGATTGTGTCACAGTTAGTAAAACCAACTTACAGAATTGGTGTAGTCTAGTGAGTGGGCTCTGGTGGCAGGCAGAACTGGGTTGTGTGTCAGCTCTGTCACCTACTGGCTGGCTTCATGATAGGAAGTAAGTTACCTAAGTTATTATGTTCTGCTTTCCTGTCTGTAAAATAGTAATGCTTCTTAAGGTTGTTAGGAGTTAATGAGGTCGTTCCTGTAGTTAGCACAGCGCCTATCTTACTGCAGTGTAATTAGGTCAATAATGTAGTAATGTGGATGTGAATAATCCTGGTTAGTACTAAAAGTATATTCTTTATTTTAAATTTATAACCACTTCTCCCCTTAATTTTAAAGTACTTTATAATTTATCTTTTATTTAATGGTTATGAGCTCCTACTTAAGATCTATATTACTTTATTGTAATCAAGTTACCAAATCTAATGTAAAACGTTCCTAGGAGAAATGGAAATTTCACAAGTATCTTTATAATATACAACATGGAAAACATCGAAATCAATGTAGAAATCAGTGGGTCTAAACTTCTGAGGAAGGAATGTAGTTATCTAAAGTATCCTTTTGTTCTTTTCTCAATTTATATTTTAAAAAGAGAAACAAATGTTTTTTACTTTATTTTTACTTTAAAAAGAACAAACCATTCATTAACCAAATCTTGATCTCTTTATCATTTTTAATAATCTTAGGGTCTTCCCTTCTTTAAAAAATCTCGGCATCTAGAGCATTTGTAGGGCAGTTCTTCCTCCCCTTCAGCAGTGCCCTGTGTTTTGTAGCAGAAGAATGAGGGATATTATTTATGTTTGAAGAGTGATGCTTCCCTTTAGGATTTCCTCTCCTTTCCAATTTTTTTTTTTTTTTTTTGAGGAAGATTAGCCCTGAGCTAACATCTGCCAGTCCTCCTCTTTATGCTGAGGAAGACTGGCCCTGAGCTAACATCCATGCCCATCTTCCTCTACTTTCTATGTGGGACGCCTGCCACAGCATGGCGTGCCACGTAGTGCCATGTCCGCACCTGGAATCTGAACTGGTGAACCCCGGGCTGCCAAAGCGGAACGTGTGCACTTAACCACTGTGCCACTGGGCTGGCCCCTCCTTTCCAATTTTAAGTTTTGGATTTAAATTCTTGTTAATCCAGAAGGAAGCAACTTAGGAAGTTATTGTAACTCTGTCTTCTTGATTTTCCCAACAGGTTTAGAAGTTATTGTGAGGATAGCCCCCCAGTTTAAAGTAACTTCATGAGTACCTAGGGCTTCAGATTTTCCTCCCTAAATCAGTAAGCCACAGGCTTCTTTTTAAGCCAGTGTTGGTCGTAGTATTCTTTGTGGGACGTGTGGAGATTGGAAACATATATGAGGAAGTATAAAATATTGATAGTGAGAGAGTCTAATCAATTAACAGAGTACAAACTATGCATTTCAATAAATATATTATTCTAAAATTTTTTGTAACATATTTTATAAATTCAAACTGGCTTAAGTGTGTCATAGAATTTCAAAAATTTGTTCATACTGTTTTTTTAAAATACCTTTTAAATAACATTTGGTAAAAATATCAGTACAACTTTGTGCCAAACTTCCTAATTTCTTTTAATCTAATGGAGCTCTGGAACAAGCATGATGGGCAGAAAGAGCTAGGTTCATATGCCAGTTTTTCCAGGGTTGAAGAATCAACATCAACAAAAAACCCTGTAGTTTAATGATCAGAAACTGTCAGAAGCACTATTATTGGGTTCAAATGTGTTACAGACATCTACCAGCAGAGAGAAAGACCATTTCTGAAAGTGACTTACGATTTTCATAATTCTGAATAAAGACTTAGCTGTAGATGGGAAAATCCTATGAGTTCTTTGCAACTGATTGCATCTCAGTGCTTGTGTTTGTTTCCTAGGGCTGTTGTGACAAGGTACCTAGTACAAACTGGGTGGCTTAAAATAACAGGAATTTGTTGTCTCACAGTTCTGGAGGCTAGAAGTCCAAAATCAGCTTGTCAGCAGGGCAGCGCTCCCTCTGAACCTGTGTGGGGGACTCCTTCCTTGCCTCTTCCTTGCTTTTGGTGGTTTGCTCTCAATCTTTGGTGTTCCTTGACTTGTGGCTGCTCAATCATCACGTGGTGCTCTTTCCTGCTGTGTCTTCCAGTAGTCTTCCTCTTCTTATAAGGGCGCCAGTCATGAGGGATTAAGGCATGTTGAATAATTGCATCTGCAATGACCCTCTTTCCAGTGAGGTCACATTCTGAGGTACTGGGGTGTAGGACTTGAATATATCTTTTTGGAGGAGACTGGCATTTCTGATGTTATAATTTCCTTTCTCAACAAGAGGCTTGTATTATTTGTTTCCCATATCACTTAGTTTTTATGTGACTCAAGGCATGTTATATTCTAAAATCTTTAGTTTCCTTATCTGTAAAATGTTCCAATTCTATGGACCAGGACTGTTTTAGGAATTAAAGTAGAAAACATATACAAGGCACCTATAACAATTTCTGGCATTTATCAAGTCTTGCTGAACATAGTCTTCTTTTCCATTTTATTTTTCATAAATTGCCGTTTCACTTGGAAGTTCTATTTAGTTCTATGTTAATTTTGACCAAGTTAAAAGCCATCCTTATTCTGATAGTTTTATAATTTTATGTACATTTTATTGCATAATTATAAGATTATGGAAAGTTTCTTACTGATGATTCAGTGCTATGAAAATTCAGTATGTAATTTTATAATTTCATTTACTTTTAACTCAACAATACCAAAACTTCGCATTGTTTTGAGAAAGTTAGATAGGAATTTGTAATATTTTTTAAAGCCTATACTTTTGTTTTCATTCTACAAGTGTTATCATAAATAAAGGTTTATATGATTGCTTTATTTGTGTCAACAAACAAGAGTGTAAATGCTAACAACTTGCTCTAAAGGGTAGCAGTAATGAGCATTTATTATAAATGAGCAGTTATTCTCTGCCTTGTCTTGAATTATTGTTTCAGGTTTTACTGTGAACCAATATCCATCTTAAATCTTCTAATCGTTGACGCTCTTTACCTTTACCTACATATGGTCATGCTATGTCTCCGTTATCACTGATGTATACAGCTTTTACATCATTGCCTTGTTTTTGGTTTTATTTTCTTGAGTGGTTTTTTCATAGATATGTACATTTTTATTACGTTGTCTAGATTCTAGTATAATTATCTGTGGAAGAGAGAAATTTGTTTTCTAATTTTATACCCATGGAAGAACCTTCTACTGTGGGTATCTAGTAGGCATTCAACAAATGCTTAATGATGAGTGAAATGCTTAAATTTGACAGTGTACATATTTTAATGAAAATTAATTATAGTCATTGAAATCTTACTTAGAGGTAGTATGTAGCCTTTGGTTTTTACAGTTACTGAAGTGCCGTTTCTTCAGTAACACAGTTTTTAAAAAACTATTTTTGAATTACAGGTTTTTCACAGTGATGTTGTATGTATATTTCAAGCTGATTAATGGCAGTTTATTTCACTATGTGGAACTGAGTATTTATGTTCAAAGAAAATATAAGTACCTTCAATTTTGGGGCTATTCATGTGTCCTCTAACGGGCAGTAAGAGTTTTTGAGATGTTAATTAGGTTCATTATTCTCTTTGGTGCCTTATGGCTGAAAAATTTTAAAGGCTCGTACTTGCTCTCCTCAAACCTCCTAGTTCCAAACTATTTTACATTTGTTATCACTTTAGGATTAGGATTACTGCTTGATAGAGTTAAAATACTTTAAAGTCAGATAGCTACAAATATCTATGGAATTTTGTAGTTATGAACTTTATTTGTGTTAAAGCTTGTTTTTGTCTTAATTTCTTTGTGACTCAGGGCCTATGATTCTTAGTAGTGTTCCTTTGTGAACTCTGTCAAGGTCAGATACGGGTACAATAATTGATTCCATTCATCTGACCTCTGATATAAAGACTTAGACATTGTTAATTTTCTTTTTCTTCCTTAAAAAAGTTTTTTGTGTGCTTTTCTGTTGATATTTCAATCTTCCTCATCTGTTTTTAACCTGAGGAGAGAGACGCATACAGAGAAACACTGTATGTAATTGACTATAACAGGAATGACTTTTGGAATAGATAATAATTACTTATCTGAAAAGATTGTATGAATTTACTATTGTAGATTAATTTTACTAGTTTTGTTGTTGTTTGTGTTTTCTCATGTTGACAGGGTTGCTTTAGACACTCTTGCTGCATTGCTAAAATCAAGTAAGTTTTTAAATACTAGAAATACTAGATACTATTTTTCCGAGCATTCTATCTGCTTTGTTAAAGAAACTGGAAATGTAGATTTAGTCTACAGTTATAAAGCTGGTTTGTAATAATTTAATGTCAAAGTTGATTTTATCTTTTAGTACAGTTGATTGGTATACGTCATAGCTAATGTCCTTTATGTTTACCGAGCCATAATTTATTCAATACATTTATATAATTTTCAAGTACATTAACTTCCTTTTCTAAGTTATTTATGTAAACATAAAGCTCTGTTAGTGGAAGAAAGTAATATGTTAATATTATATAAGTATCATTTTTTAAAAGTGAAGCTAACCTGGTATTGAGAATGTTTACTATGAAGAATATCTTAAACAATTACTGTCTCTATATATAACACATTATTTTCATTTAGAACCTTCTTATTAAAGATTTTATTTTTACCATGAACTCAAATTTATAACATTAAAAATGAATATTAAAGTAAGTTTACAGTTTACTAAATTCGTTTACAAACTAAAGCACTGTTTTTTTTATCTTCAAAATCGAAGCATTGGAATAAATGTGTCTTGTTGTGATATGATGCCTTTGGAGAGTAATCATCTATGTTATGTTTTTCCTCTCTAAAACACTCAGTCTTTATTTTAAATATTAATTATTGTTAGCACTCTCCTGTTGGTTGATTAAATTAACATCTTATTTAACCACAATAACATTTCATCCTAAAGATCTGTGTTAATGGCTTTCAGAGTTATTTTTCCCCAAAACTGTCATCAAGAGTGAGACCAACTGCCCTTAAGTTTGAATGACCAGAATTGTATATTTGAATAGTAGCAAATGATTAATTGATTGAAAACCTGGTATTTGGTAAGGTAATGATTTATTAAATTTAAAATATCACCTTAGGTATGAATCTTATATACCAGAATATATAAAATTCAGTTAACAGTTTTATCTTTGAAATGAAATGTGTGGTACTTAGTTAGATTAGCCATGTAGCTTTATTTTCATATATGATGTGATAAACTTTAGACCAAGATCAGAACACTTGGATTAACTTTAAAAGATATTTGTAACCTTGCTTTGATGTGTCCTGACTTTGTGGTTAAAATTTTTTAAAGATTAATTTTTAAATTAATATAGGCATATATTTTTGATGTAGAGTAGATTAGCTATTAAAACTAAGCTCTTATTAAAGATTCTCACAATCACTAATAACAAAGTTACTAAATCTAAGTCAGTAGAAACTAAAACTCTCATAAGTTTCAAATATTTTGTAGAAATTAATCAACCTAAGGTGAATGAAATTTGATATCTTCAGTTTTAAATAGTGATCTTCCTTCTACACCCTGCCTTCTTCTCCTTCAAAGGAGGGTGGTGGGCAAACCTATCTGTTTACTCCATCAGGTGAAAAAGTAACTGAAAAGTAGAATGACTCTAGTTTATATTTATTATGTTTTCTTATGGCACACAGCACTAAATAGAATAAAAATTTAATAATGCAAAATGATATTTAGTAGCACACTGAGTATTTTTAAATGCACTGTGGCATTTTGGAATATTCTCATTAATTGATTTTTTAAAAAATTGCTTTTTGGTGGAAGGACAGTAATTTACTTTAAAAGCATAGATTAGACTACTATAGTAAACCTGAGAGAGTATAAAGCAAAGAATATGTATACAGTCATGCGCTGCATGACGATGTTTTGGTTAATGACAGACCATGTATATGATGGTGGTCTCATAGGATTAGTACCATATAGCCTAGTTACCATCTAGGTTTGTGTAAGTCCACTCTATGATGTTCCCACAAGGACGAAATCACCTAATGACGCATTTCTTAGAATGTATCCCTGTCGTTCAGTGACACATGACTGTACACACAGTGCAGAAAGACAGGTGGCTTCGTTGCTGTCATTGGAGTATAGGTTAGATGCTTTGTCTAAAGGGAGACCTAAGTTGTCTTTTAACTAGAGAGGGAAGAAGGGACGTAGGCTGGTTGTGAGTTAGGTGTCCTGAACACATGAATAAGACCCCTTTGCTAAGCTGTTTTAGTTGTGCTCATTTGCAGATAGCTGTGTTCCTTTCTCTTAAGGGTCACTCAGCACCTGTGTTTGAGTTGTGGGCAAGTTTCTTATTTAATTTTTAATAAAGATTTAAGTATTCCTCACAAATACCATTTAGACTATTGGGAATTCCAGTGGAAATACAGTCTGTAATAGGACTTAAACGATCATCATGTCTTTTAAGAAAATCATATTCACAGCTAGTAAGCTAAAGGCTTTTATATTCCAATTGGTGTAAACAGAGTCTGTATATTCATTTAAAACATATGAAACTATTCTTAGTCAAAACTATTGAACTAATTTTGTAAATAGCCACAGCCTTAGCTGTCTCTTCTAGACATAACAGAGATTTAGAGCTGTTACATAGGAGCCCCCTTCCTCCGTGAGTTTCTTCCTGCTTTCTAATGTCAGAACATAATTTCTGAGAGGACGTCAATCAGTTTTTTGATCTCAGCATCTTGTTTTTATGTTTTAGGTGTGTATTAGCACCTTTGGAAACTGTAGTGATCTTTCAGGCAACTAAAAGCAGGAGGGCCTTACTGTTGTGTTATCTTGGTGTCCATGCCGTGAGCCTGGGGGTTATTTTATAGGGAAATGAAGATTAGGAAGAGACTGGTATTTCTTTGTAACTAAACAACCTCAAATGGGTTGGTATTCCACATTACCTTGCACTCTGATGATTGGCGCCCCCATGTGGTGCTAGCTGGCTCAGGATGTTGCTATGATATGATTCCCTTGCTGCCATCTTAGTGATATACACCCTTTTGGTTAATAATCTTAAATATTAACACTTCAAAAATAATAAAATAGGTGAAATTTGTGGACTTATTTCTGTTAATTCTATCCCAATAAAATTGAATATTTACAAAATAATTTTTAATGTAGTTTCTATTACATTAAAAAATTAGTGACCAGAAGGCACCATTGTCTAATCATACAGTGCTCCTTAACATTTTATTTACTAAAAAGTTGTACAAATATTTTTAACTTAGTATTGTTATGACGTATATTTATATCATTGGGATAATTAAAACAATTAATTTCACTGGAAACATATAAAATTTGTAATAGGAGTTACAGTCCAATGGAGTTAATTTTAGTGAAAACACACAAAGTTTGCGATGGAAGTTACAATAATGATAATGACTTTTATCAAAATCGTATTCACAGCTAGTAAGTTAAAGGCTTATATGTTCCATTTGATGTAATCAAAGTCAGTATATTCATAAGTTATAAAATACATGAAACTTTTGTTAAGTATTAACATTTAAAAATATGTAGTCCTAATTGTATTAAAGGCATTTTAATACTTATTAACCACAAAACAATATATGGTCAGGTTTCTGGAAAATGTAATTTTCCATCTGGAACTTGTCATATTTATTTTTTTATATTAAAAAATATTTAAATATGTGGCTGGCATATGGTTTTTTTGAAAAAAGAATTATAGGAATTCATTACAACGTTGTGGTTATGTTTTTAATTTGATTTTTTCTACCACTTTCTCTTGTCATTTAAAAAATATTCTTTCTCAATTTTCTTTTGTTAAAGAAACAAATGCCAGGAGAGCTGTAGACAGAGGATATGTTCAAGTCCTTTTAACAATTTATGTAGATTGGCACCGCCATGATAATCGGCATAGAAACATGCTCATTCGGAAAGGAATTTTACAGAGTTTAAAAAGTGTTACAAACATCAAGTTGGGAAGAAAAGCATTTATTGATGCCAATGGGATGAAAATTCTCTATAACACTTCACAAGTGAGTTTTTAATTTGCTTCCTGTTATTGTGATTATGTATTAATGATATTATTTAATTCTTGAGAAAACTTAGTATTTCTTAAAAATATTCAGGAAAGTATGATAAGTGTATTAAAAAAAATCTGAAAACTAAAAGATCATTTTTCACATGTGACCTCAGACTGAGTTGCATATATCTGCAACGTGAGATTGTTTCCTACAGGTAAAAAGGAAGATGTGTAGATCCATCTGCTGGACAGGAGGGGGTTCCATGTAGCCATGGTGTCTAAGTTGTGCAGTCGGCTGTACTCAGTTTTGCATGTTCCCCTCATAAGGTATTTAGGGATCCTTTGCAGCTATTAAGTCCACTCTGTTGTCTGTGAGTGTTCTCCGTGTCTTCCTTCTGGATAGAGCGTTTTTAGAGAGGGCACAAAAGTGAAGCCTGGGGCTGAGGATCCTGGTTCTGCCAGCCACCTTAAGCATAACCCTTGTTGACAATATCTTTAGCAATATTTTTTGTAGCATCTCTAGAGGACTTTCACTTCCGGGGAGTGAGGATGTTGCACTGTGACCCTTTTGTTTTTAGAAGGCTATAATTGTTAGAAAGATACCTCTTGAAAATTCCAGCCAGTTATCTTGGTTGTGCACTCTTGGTCTTACACACAACAAACAATCTTTTCCTGTGTGACAGTAATTAAGATATCTGAACACACATTTTATGTTTACCTTTAGCTTTTTCTTTTCTAGATCAATCATGTGCCCTTGGTTTTACTATTCCTAATATAGGCAATGATAGGTATTTGATATATAAGAAAAAGTTGGGTGACTTTGTTTATAACATTTGTCATTTCTGAGCCTTAATCTGTTCTGATAGGTCAGATGTGAAGATGTGTATTGAAAATTTTATGGGATATTAAAGTGTCATCTAAATGTCAATTGTCAATAATAATGGTGTTATATGAAATGGTTTCAAATCCTATCCATTAGCTCTTCTCAAGATTATATACCAGGACAGCAAATTAAACTCTTAATCACACAATCCTGATATTCAAGCTATTCTTTTCTAAGTTGAACAGCCAATTATTAGAGGTGCTATTGCATGATAATGATGTGTTTCTGAGAAAGGCTCAGCCAAATGCATGTTTGTTTTTATTTCTTACACATTTCTTACTATCTTTCTTACTTAATCCTTTTTTTGCTTCTTCCTTTAAATTTTCTTTTTTATTTTATGCCCTAGTCTTGCTAAATGCTCCCTAAATCACTCATAGATATACTTAATACTTAGGTGACTTTTGGTACCACAGATGGTACTGACTTCTACTTAGTTAAAATTTTTATAGAAAAGCACTACTAAATTTGCCACGTAAGGTTGTTTCACAAAGAGATACTTCTGAATAGTCAAAGCTATTTTATAATTACATTATGTTAAAATAATGGTTTTTGTGATATTTGTTACTAGAAAATTATTAATGTATTAATTTCTGAAATCATGTAAAATTGGTTCAGTTATTGACAAAAGGCAAATTATCTTTTTTTTCTTTTCTTAAAAACCAGGAATGTTTAGCAGTCAGGACCCTCGATCCTCTTGTCAACACCTCCAGTCTGATAATGAGGAAGTGTTTCCCTAAAAATCGCCTGCCACTCCCAACAATTAAAAGTTCTTTCCATTTCCAGTTGCCAGTTATTCCTGTGACTGGACCTGTGGCCCAGCTCTACAGTTTACCCCCTGAAGGTAGGACCACATGCTTACTGCTGGCTCTCAGTGGTTCTTGGAATTGTGTGACTCTGTTGACTTTTTGTTGTACTTGTGTCCAACTCCCCAGCAATAGAAGGCCTTAATGGACACAATAAACTTTCACATTATATTTTACTTAATAAATGTTTCTTTAAATATAAGAAATTGAGGTCTAGTAATTAAGGGAAATAGTGTGGGATGTGTTACATATATGTAAATGTGAACTGCGAAAAAATTTAAGCATCACATAGCAACATTATTTGATAGTTTTATATAAATTTTCAAAATGTAGGAATGTAAATAAACATTAAATATGTAGGTAATTATATTTGAGCTTACATTTGTAGCTTTTTAATGAACTTCATTTTTTTTAAGTTAAAAATATCTGATCACCAAAATGTTTTGGGTTATGCTTAACAAAACTTGCACATAACTTCCCCAAATGAAAATATGAAATTATCAGAAGAAGGCTGTTTGCCATTTTCTGTACAGTACTGTAGGTACCTAGCCAGGGAAGTAAGAGTTTAAACTTATTAATGTGGGGAAAAAGTGGAATTTTTTTGATAAGATCTAGCAAAATGGAAAAGAGAAAATAGTCTAGGCTATTAATAGAATTTCTAAAGTATTTTCTTGTCAGTTGACCACTTTTTGAAAAAAAATTGAAGGTTCTTATATTTAAAAGCAATATTTTAAATAAAGTGGTTTAAAAGAATTTTCAAGTAGTTATGATTAATTTTAGTATCTTTGATATAGATTTATAATGGTATATATCACAGAGTACACTAAGATTTTATTTTATTTTCTTTTAAAGATTTTATTTTTTTCCTTTTTCTCCCCAAAGCCCCCCAGTACATAGTTGTATATTCTTTGTTGTGAGTCCTTCTAGTTGTGGCATGTGGGACACTGCCTCAGTGTGGCTTGATGAGCAGTGCCATGTCCGCGCCCAGGATTCGAACCAACGAAACACTGGGCCGCCTGCAGCGGAGTGCGCGAACTTAACCACTCGGCCATGGGACCAGCCCCTAAGATTTTATTTTTAAGATGTTTAATTATTAAAGTATAAGTTTAGTCTACACAAAATATCAAAATGGATTATTCAGAAACTTTCTTTAAAAGGTTTAAAAGTCTAAGACTAAGTCTGGGACTTGAATGAGATAGCTAAGTGAAAACAGTGGTCTAATTCCTTCTTTGAATTCCATTTAAAATTACCAACAAATTTTAAAAATAGGGGAAAATCTGTATTGGATCTGAAGACTAGGTAAAGGAACATTTTTTGTTTTTACCTAACAAACATAGAACCCATGCAACAAACGTGATGGAAATATGAATACAGAAGAGTGTCAGCTCTCTACTCAGTCTTCTTGAAATGCAGTATCTCTGGCTCCAAGTTGAGGTTCCACCAGCACCTGATTTGGAGGGACAATCAAGGGGCAGTTGGAACCCTTTCTTTCCTGTATCTCAAGGGTGCGGGAGTAGGATTGTGGGGATTTAAATGGCGGTTCGAACTGGTAGAAAGCTGGTGAAACTTCTCTATGATACGGCAGATAGTATCACTGGGAGGGAGAAAGGATATACCCCATAGTGTTCTTTATTCAGTGTCCAGAAGAATCACAAGGTAGAGAAACTGACTTCATGTAGTGAATTCACCAAACATGGGAAAAAAATGGCAGAGATGATATTTTTCTGAGGATTCCTTTTCGGCCCCATCTGAGACTGATGGATCTCTGAACTAGAAATGGAGATTTACATTGACTAACAGGCCTTCGTGATGAAGATGTGAGTGGAGTGTTCTAATAGCAACTGCATAGACACAAGGAAAATACCCTCTTTCTTCTTTCTGTTATTTTCTCACATATCAGGCTTCGTTACATTTATCACAATTTTCATTATTTTTTCCTTCCTCAGCTAGAGTATAAGTTCCATGAAGATAGGACTGTTGTTTTTTTCTTCATTTTGTCCTCAGCATTCATTAGATTGCATGAAACGTAATATGTGCATTTAACATTTGTTGATGAATGAATTGAGCTGACCTCAAGACTTACTCCCTTGAACATTAAATGCCAAAAGATAGTGAAACAGCATCTACAGAGATTTGAAGGGAAAGAGTTCTGACTCAAGATTTTTGAACCCTTATTAGTTGCCATCCATATGTGAAAGTACATATTCCTAGGCATGTAAGGGTATAGAAGTATGTTATCCAGGTACCCTTCCTAAAGTAATTGCATGAGGTATTACTCCATTCAGGCCAGCGATGAATTATGATGTCAAGAATACAGAAGACATAGGAGCAGAGTAATTGTATTAACCATTACAAACTGTTAAATATGTAATACTAAGTAGTTGCTCTGCTTTTAATTTGAAATATACTAACTAATTCTTGGTGAAGGATACATACTATACAGTTATAAAAAATTGCATCTTTTACATAAATAAACTAAAATTTATATTGATAGCTTTCCTAATATTACACTATTCTTGCATTTCTAAAATTATAATTATAGAAATAGTGGTCCAAATATGTGTTTTAAAATGTAAAAGTAACATCTAGAACCTTAGGCTTGGATCCACTGAACCATAGGAATCCATGGATGGACTTCAGAGACTATGAACACTTTGAATTCTATATAAAATTATGTATGTTTTTTTTTCTTGGAAAAAATTCTTGAAAGGGTGCATTCATCACTACTATAGAAAAGCAAGGAAATTTCAGAGATGCACAAAATCCTGAGAGTGCTAAACACCAAGCAAGAAAAAGCAACTCAGTTTCAGTAATGAGATATTTAAATGGATAAAATACTCCTATTAAAAGAGAGACTCTCAGATAGGGTTAAAAAACAAAATCTAAGTAGCTGGTATATACTGAAGACAGCAAGGATTGTTTTGTACAATCTAGATAATAACAAGTGTGCCAAATTCTAGAGCAAAGATAGATAAAGCTATAATCATTTGAATAATAAGGAGAAATTGATAGAAACATAGTATGAGTGGGTGATTTTAATACACTTCTAAGTTCTTGGTGAATTAAGTAGAGGTTAAACCAATCTAAGTGATGCTAAAGATAACTCTTGTTAATACGTTTGAAAATATGATTGAAATGGACAATAGGAAAATATGAATAACTAAATTTGACTTTAGTAGTAGAAAACCTGCAACTGAGGATGCAGTCGGGTTGTCTTCAGTGTAGACACCAAGTGCTGATGACTCTGTAGATTAGTTCTCTCAACTTTCAAGAAATTTTCCTATGCTTTATTTTCTAAAGCTTAGGGAAAACAAGGAAAGTTTAGAAGCTAGCAAAACCTGGTAAGAATGACCTGAAAAACCTACAGATCATTGTCACTTGTGAAAATAAATATTAAAATCCTAATATATTAGCAAATTGAATTGAGCAGTATTTTTCACGTATAGGAGACCTTGACAAAGTGAGGATTATTTTTATGAAAGTAAGTTCATTGTAGTATGTAGTCGTATGTAGTATGTATAATTAAGCTATAATAATTGATATTATTTAGTGGCAGTGGCACAAGAATAGATCGTTGGAATAGAAAAGAAGGTCTCAGACACCCTAAGCTATATGGCATTTCACATCTGGAGTATAAAACCAAGGGAAAATACCATATAAAGGAAAATATTTGAAAGGTTTGATTAAAAGTTAAGCCCATATATTCTCTCTGATGCTGAACTGCATTTTCCCTTCTCCCTGTCCAAGCAGTTATCTTTCTTGTTGGCAATAGGCTTTTCTGAATTCAGTCTTTTTCTTTTTCCCTAACAGTTCTTTCTCCAAATGTCAGTTCTTCCCTTGTTTATCCATGACTAACTGCTGTTAGTACAGTCGCATAAATAGACCCAGGTTACCATATGCAATATGAATACTTATTTTTTTGCTATTTCCAAAATAGTTTAAAAAGCAATTTGTTAACTGTGTTAGTTAGGATAGAATGAGCTGCTATTTCAAAGTGACCCCATACAGTGCCCTAGTCATTCAAGTAACAATTGTAATAACAGGTATTTTGGTAGCACATTCTCTTTGCCTGGGACATTACATATCGTAACGCCTTTACTGCTCACAAGAACACTATGAGTGTGGCATCTCTGTTTTATAGATGAGGAAACTGAGACACAAATAACTTATGTAACTTGCTCAAGGTCAAATAGCTAGTAAGTGGAGAAGCTAGGATTTGAATTAAGTATTCTGTCTCCAGAGCCCCTTTGCTACACTGCCACAAGATAGAAGGTTTTTTATATTATTTATTTATTTTTTGGGAGAGGAAGATTGGCCCTGAGCTAACATCTGTTGTGAATCTTCCTCTTTTTGCTTGAGGAAGGTTGTTCCTGAGCTAACATCTGTGCCAGTTTTCCGTTTTGTATGTGGGACGCTGCCACAGCATGGCTTGGATGAGCAGTGTGTAAGTCTGCGCCCGGGATCTGAACCTGCAAGTGCTGGCTTGCTGAAGTGGAGTACATGAACTTAACCACTACGTCACCAGGCTGGTCCCCACAAGATAGAAGTTTTTTTCTCACATATCCATCCGAAAGATGGGCAGGAGAGCCTGGGCAGTAGGTCTCTGTTCTACCAGGTCATCAAAGGAAACTGGTTCTTTTTGTTTTCATCATCTCCTATGGTGGTTTCCTCATGTGTATGTGGAAAATGGTAATGAAAAAAAGTGGAGAGGGCAGTTTTCTTCTTAAATAGTGATTAAGTTTGCGTGCTCCACTTCAGTGGCTTGGGGTTCACTGGTTCAGATCCTGGGTGTGGACCTATGCACCACTCATCAAGCCATGTTGTGGTGGCGTCTCACATAGAAGAACTAGAGGGACTTACAACTAGGATATACAACTATGTCCTGGGGCTTTGGGGAGAAAACCAAAAAAAGGAAAAGAGGAAGATTGGCAACACATGTCAGCTCAGGGCCAATCTTCCTCACCGAAAAAAAGCATACTTTAAAAAAAAAGAAAGAATTTCACCTAGAATTTGCATTTACCACTTTATGTCACATGCCATTGGTCAAAACTTGGTCATATGGCTGTAACTACTGTGAGGAAGGCTGGGATCTATAACCTCTAGCTAGAACTCAGAGGTGTTGGTACTAAAATGGAGAGGAGAACAGGCGGGTAGGGAGGAGTTTATAATCTTCACTGTAATGAGTCACATTGGAAATGGAAGTCAAGAAGAGTCTAAAGAAGGTGATGTCAGCAAGATGTTGGGGTAGGAGGTACCAACGCTTGTCTCCCATACAAATACAACAAAAACAAACAACCAACTAAAAACTGATGAAAATATCTCAGGGATAGTTCTGGGCTACCATGAAGAAGCATCAAAAACCTTGCAGAGCTCAAAAACTGAGGATGGTCGAGTAGAAAAGTACAGGAAACATATTATCTACGTCACCTTGTCCCCCAGTCCAGAGCAGCTTGGCACCAGGAGGGTTCCCCTCAGAGGAATTTCACCCGACAGGGAAAAGGAAAGCAGAAGAATCCCAGCAAGCCTCATTTCTATGGACATTTGTAGCCTTTGCTACTGAGGTCTCCCACGTCTTCGTCAACGCTGATCCCAGCTGATGGAGCTGCCTCTAGTGCTGCCCAATGTACCTGCTCTTTGGGGCTGGCGCTGTCACTCTGGGCCCGCTGTTGCTGCATCTCCCCCTGGCTGGAATCTGGCAAGACCCAGAGACCCAGACCCCTTTTCCATGAGAGATCTGCACGCTCTTGCATCTAAGACACTAATGCTATGCCAGACTCCACTGCTGCTGCAAATGCACCTGTGTCCCAGGACCCAGGCACTGTGCTGGTTCTGCATGCACCTAGTCCCAGGACTCCAGTTCTGCTGCTGTTCTGAGTGCCAGCATAGCAGACCAGGAGCAAAGAGAGATCTCCTTAGGTAGAACTTCCTCCCATGGGCAAAAAAGGAGAACAAGGAGACCACAGCAGCCTTTGCCTCCGAGCAGCCCAATAGCCCTAGCCACCACTGCCACCTGCAGGACCTCCATAGTATTGGCCACAGAAGACCCTTGCAGTTTGTGCTAATGTTGACCTCAGCTGATGGAGCTGCATGGAGACTGTTACTGTGCCTTCCCAGAAAGCAAAGATCCTATATCCTACCCAGCCATTGCCTTCAGGTGAAAGTCTTTCCCCACCTAAGCCTGTCTGAAAAGGCTAGAAGAGGTGACTGTGCTCTCAAATGTGTAGACATCAACACAGAGCCATCAGAAACATAAAAAAGCAAGAAAACATGACACTACCGAAAGGAACACAGTAATTTTCCAGTAACTAACCCCAAAGAAATGGAGATCTGTGAGTTACCTAAAAAATAATTCAAAATAGTTATTTTAAGGAAGCTCAAATAATTTAAGAGACGACAGATAGACAACTCACTGAACTTAGGAAAACAATACATGAATAAAGATAAAGAAGTCATAAAAAGAACTAAGCAGAAATTTTGGACCTGAAGAATACAGTGAATGAAATGAAAAATGCAGTAGAGGACTTCAGCATCAGGATCAATCAAGCAGAAGAAGGAATCTGTGAACTTGAAGACAGATCTGTTGATATTATCCAGTCAGAGGAGAAAAAAGAAATTGGAATGAAAAAGAGTGAAGGAAGCCTATGTGAATTATGGAACACCATGAAGTGAAACAATGCCTGTATTATAGGAGTCCCAGAAGTAGAAGAGACAGAAAAGGACAGAAAACTTAAAGAAATAATGGCTGAAAACTTACCAAATCTGGGGAGAGATTTGGCCATCTTGGTCTGTGAAGCTCAGAGATCTCCAAACAGATTCATCCCAAAAGATCTTCACTGAGACATTATAATCAAGCTCCATAAAATCAAAAACAAAGAGAGAAGTTTGAAAGCAGCAAGAGAAAAAAGACTTATCACATACAAGGTAATTCTGATAAGGCTAGTAGCAGATTTCTCAGCAGAAACCTTAGGCTGGGAGAGAGTGAGATGGCATATTCAAAGTGCTCAAAGGAAAAACTGTCAACCAAGAATACTTTACCCAGGAAAATTGTCCTTTAGAAATGAAAGAGAGATAATGACTTTCCCAGAATAACAAACGCTGAGGGAATTTATGACTACTACACCTGCCTTACAAGAAATGTTGAAGGGAATTCTTCAAGCTGAAAAAATAGGGTGCTAATTAGTAACATGAAAACATATAAAAGTATAAAATTTACTTTAAGGGTAAATATATAGTCAAATTCAAAATACACTAATATTGAAATGGTAGTGTGTACATCACTTTGAACTCTAGTATATAGGTTAAGAGACAAGTGTTAAAAATAAATATAGCTACAATATTTTGTTACTGGATACACAATATAAAACGATGGAAATTGAAACATTAACCACATAAATTGTGGGGAGGCAAGTAGATGGGTAGAACTTTTTTATACAATTGAAGTTGTTATCAGCTTAAAATAGATGGTTATAAATATAAAAAGTATTATGAAAGCCTAATGGTAACTACAAAGCAAAAACCCATAATTGATACACAAATGATAGAGAAGAATCAAAACATGATGCTACAAAAAACCGTCAACTCAGAAAGAAGGTGTAAGAGAGGAAGAAAGGAACAAAGGGCCCACAAAACAATCACAAAGCAATAAACAAAATGGCACTAGTAGGTCTTTACTTACCTGTAATTACTCTAAGTATAAATGGTTTAAATTCTCCAATTAAAAGACATAGCATTGTTGAATGGATAAAAAAAATAAGGCCCAACTATATGCTGCCTACCGGAGACTTACTTAAGCTTTAAGGATCCTCATAGGCTGAAAATGAAGAGATAGAAAGAGATATCCTTGCAAATGGAAACCAAAAAGGAGGAGGGGTAGCATACTTACATCAGACAAAATGGACTTTAGGTGAAAACCTGTAACAAGAGACAACGAAGATCATTATGTAATGATAATAGGGTCAATTAATCAAGAAGATAGAATAATTATGAACATGTGCACCCAATATTGGAGCACCTAAATGTATTAAAAAATTAGTAAAAGGTCTGAAGGGAGAAATGGCAATGTTTCCTAATATTAGGAAACTTAAATGCCCCACTTTCAACAATGGCTAGATCAGACAGAAAATCGATAAGGAAATAATGGATTTGAATGGCACTTTAGACAAAATGGACCTAACAGACGTATGCAGAAAATTCCATCCAACAGCAGCAGAATACGCGCTCCTCAAGTGCACATGGAACATTTTCCAGGATGTGTCATATGTTAGGTCACAAAATAAGTTATAATGAGTTTAAAAAGATTGAAATCACATCAAGTATCTTTTCTGACCGCGATGGTGTGAAACTAGAAATCAGTAATAGGATGAAAGCTGAAACATTCACGGATATTTGGAAGTTAAATAACACATTTTTGAACAACCAGTGAGTCACAGAGGAAATCGGAAAATATCTTGGATGTAAACAAAAGTGGAAACACAGCATATCAAAACTTTTGGGATGCAGCAAAAGTACCTCAAAGAGGGAAGTTTATAGCAGTAAACACCTACCTTAAGAAAAAAGAAAGAGCCAAATAAACAGCCTAGCATTATACTTCAAGGAACCAGAAAAGGAAGAATAAACTAAGGCCAAAGTTAGCAGAAGGAAGGAAATAATGAAGACTAGAGCAGAAATAAATGAAATAGAGACTAGAAAGATATTAGATAAGATTAACAACACTAATAGTTGGTGTTTTGAAAAGATAGACTTGGCAAACCTTTAGCTATACTAGGTAAAAAAGAGAGATGACTCAATAAAATGTAAATGAAAGAGGAGACATTACAGCTGATAGCACAGAAATACAAAGGATTGTAAGAGGATACTGTGAACAATTATACTCCAACAAATTGGACATTTCAGAAGAAGTGGATAAATTCCTAGAGACACAAAACCCACCAAGACTGAATCAGAAATAGAAAATCTCGTCAGGCCAATTACTAGTAATGAAATTGAATCAATAATAAAAAATCTCCCAACAAAAGCCCAGGACCAGATGTCTTCACAACTGAATTCTACCAAACATTTAAAGAGAATCCTTCTTAAACTCTTCCAAAAAATTGAAGAGGAAGGAGCACTTCTAAACTCATTTTATGGAACCAGCATCACCCTGATACCAAAGCCAGACAAAGATGCTACAAGAGAAGAAAGTTACAGGCCAGTATCCCTGAGGAACGTAGATGGAAATGTCTTCAACAAAATACCAGCAAACTGAATTCAACAACAAATTGAAAGGATCATACACCATGATTAAGTGGGATTCATCTGTGGGATGCAAGGATATTTCAACATCCACAAATCAAAATGTGATACACCACATTAACAAAATGAAGGATAAAAATCGTCTGATCATTTCAATAGATGCAGAAAAAGCTTTTCACAAAATTCAAAATACTTTCATGATAAAAGTTCTCAACAAATTACGTATAGGGGGAATGTTCCTCATTGTAATAAAGCCTGTATATGACAAGCCCATAGCTTACATCATGCTCAATGGTGAAAAGTTAAAAAGCCTTCCTCTGGAATCAGGAACAAGACAAGGATGCCCACTCTTGCCCTGTCTATTCAACATAGTACTAAATATCTTAGCTGTAGCAATTAGACTAGAAAAAAGAAAAGGCATCCAAATCAGAAAGGAAGAAGTAAAATTATGTTTGTAGATGACATGATCTTATATATAGGAAACACTAAAGTCTCCACCAAAAAACTGTTAGAACTAATAAATGAATACAGTAAATTGCAGGATACAAAATCAGTATACAAAAGTCTGTTGTGTTTCTATACACACTATCAACGAACTCTCTGAAAGAGAAATTCAGAAAACATTCCCGTTTATAATAGCATCAAAAACAATAAAATACTTTCAAATCCTTAGTAAAATTTATTTGTAATACCTGTACACTGAAAACTATAAGACATTGATGAGTTTGAAGAGAACACAAATGGAAAGATATTCTATGTTCTTAGATTGGAAGAATTAATATTGTTAAAATGTCCATACTACCTAAAGCGATCTACAGATTCACAGAAATGTGAAAAACTATCCAAAAATTTGTATGGAACCACAAAAGACCCCAAATAACCAAAGCAGTCCTGAGAGAGAAGAACAAAGCTAGAGGCATCACACTTCCTGATTTGAAACTGTTAAAAACCTATAGTATTCAAAAAGTATGGTACTCAAATATACCAGGCACATAGCCAGGTGGAACAGAATAGAGAGCCCAGGCATAAACCCATGCATATTTGGTGAACCAGTTTTTGATAAGGGTGCCAAGAATGCACATTGGGGAAAGGACAATATCTTCAATAAATTGTAATGGGAAAACTATGTATCGACGTGCAGAAGAATGACACTGGAACCCTATCTTACAGCACTCACAAAAATTAACTTAAAATGGGTCAAAGACTTAACTATAAGACCTAAAACTGTAAAACTCCTAGAAGAAAATGTAGGGAACAAGATCCTTCTGATTGGTCTTGGCAATGGTTTCTTGGATAAGACACCAAAAGCAATAGCAACAAAAGCTAAACACACACAGGGACTACATCAAACTAAAGAGATTCTGCACAACAAGGGAAACAATAAATTGAAAAGGCAGCCTACAGAATGGGAGAAAATATTTCCAAACCATATATCTGATAAGAGGTGGATATCCAAAATGTATAAAGAACTCATACAGCTGAATAGCACAAAAGCAAATGATCCAAGTAAAAAATGGGCAAAGTACCTGAATAAACATTTTCACAAAGAAGGCATACAAATGGCCATCAGGTATATGAAAAGGGGCTTAACATCACTAAACATCAGGGAAATGCAAATCAAAAGCACAGTAAGATATCACCTCACACCTGTTAGAATGGCTATTACAAAAAAGACAAAATAGCAAATGTTGGCAAGGGTGTGGAGGAAACAGAACACTTATATCTTGTTGGTGGGAATCTAAGATGGTAGAACTATTATGGAACACAACTTGGAGGTTCCTCAAAAAAATAAAAATAGAAATATCAGCAATCCCACTCCTGGGTGTTTATCTGAAAGAACCGAAATTATTATCTTGGAAGAGTTATCTGCACACTCATGTTCATTGCAGCGTTGTTCACAGTAGCCAGGGTTTGGAAACAACCTAAATGTCCTTCGAGGTATGAATGGATAAAGGGAGTATAGGAATATTATTCAGCCAATAAAAAGAAGGAAATCCCACCTTTTGCAGCAACATGGGTGAATCTGGAGGACATTATGCTAAGTCAACTATGCCAGACAGAGAAATACAACTATATGGCATCACTTATATGTGGAATGTTTTTTTTAAAAACCCAGTTTCATAGAAACAGAATAGAATGATGGATGTGGGGACTGGGGTCGTGAGGTCAAAGGGTACAGATTTTCAGTTATAAGAAGTTTAAGTTCTGGAGATAATAGTGTACAGCATGGTGACTCTAGTGTATACTTTAAAGTTCCTGAGAGTAGATCTTAAGCAGTCACACACACATACACAGACACACATGCTCAAAGTATTAAGTGTTAACTGTGTGAGGTGATGCCTCTGTTGAGTACCTTCATCTTGGTAATCATTTTACAGTGTATACGTATATCAAATCATCACGTTGTACAATTTAAATATGTACAATTATGTTTGTCAATTATTCCTCAGTTAAAAAAATTTTTTAAAAGTTTAGAAAAATGTCCTTTAAAAATATTCTCTAGATGCTGGCCCCGTGGCCAATGGTTGAGTTCGCGTGCTCTGCCTCAGTGGCCTGGGGTTTCACTGGTTTGGATCCTGGGTGTGGACATGGCACGCTCATCAGGCCATGCTGAGGCGGCATCCCACATAGCAGAGCCAAAAGGACCTACAACTAGAATATACAACTGTGTACCAGGGGGCTTTGGGCAGAAGAAGAAGAAGAAGAAAAGACTGGCAACAGATGTTAGCTCAGGTGCTAATCTTTGGAAAAAAAAAATTCTCTGCTTTGTTTTACAGCCCTCAGTTACTTACCTGAGTACTTTCAGAGTACTCTTCTACTCTTCTTTCCCTGTCTCCTCCACTTTCATGGTCCTCATGTCCTTTTACATTCTGTCCCCTGAGTTTCTCTCTAGTGTATATTCATTCTTCATCCCTATTACTGCTGTATCGGTCCAGATAGTTGGTGTCTTTTTCCTCTACTGATTGGTCTCGCTCCACATATATGTTCTCTCTCTCACACCTGCCTTCTTTTGAAAAATGTAAGTTGAATTAAGTAATTCTCCTCTTGAAAATCCTCAGTGCTTATCTTCCATAGGGTAAAGATCTAGGGGGCCGGCTTGGTGGCGTAGTGGTTAAGTTTGCGCGCTCTGCTTCAGTGACCCGGGGGTTGCTGGTTTGTATCTTGGGCATGGACCTACACACTGCTCATCAATCCATGCTGTGGGGACATCCCACGTAGAAGAACCAGAAGGATCTACAACTAAGAGATATGACCATGTACTGGGAGTTTGGGGAGAAAAAACAAAAGAGGAAGATTGGCGGCAGGTGTTAGCTCAGGGCCAATCTCCCTCACCAAAACAAACAAAGAAAACACCCCTGAGGGGGGAGAATCTAACCTACTTGGCCTACTATACCCTTCATTTTCCTATTCTTATTTGCCTTTCTTAGGACTTTCCCAAGCATGTAAGTTAAGTCGTGGTTAACTTATTATTTTCTAAAGATATCATCTAAATTCTTTATTTAGCGTTATTTCCTCTTCTTAAAAGCCACACTCACCCACCCTTATGTTCACCTGGAAAGCTGCCGTATTTTCTTCAAGATACTACTTATTACCTGTTTTGTGAAGTGATCACTGATAACCCCTTGGCCATGAGCAGTTTGTAATTAGTTATTCCATCCCTTGTTTTCCCATAGCATTTTCAAGTATATGCCTTCATTAACGTGTATCTTTTGTATTATAATTACTTGTTTACTCTTTTCTGCTCTTTAACCTCATGAGCTCCCTGAGGGCAGGGACTGTATTTACACATCTTTTAAAAAAATCCCCAGCACACAACACAGCACATGGCACATGGTAGTTCTTGAAACACATAAATGGGAAGTGAATTGTAAAGGGATGAATTGAGATATTGAAATTTATCATAAATAAGAAACAAAATGTTTGATTCAGGTTGTTGCAATGTAAGACATTAATTTTTTAAAACTGAGAACAATAGTAAAAAACCCATACATTTTTTACAGTTTTTCTCCAAATTTTAAAGCACTGTTACTTTGTCTCATAGATTTTTCAACACTTGGGATATTTTTAATAAGAAATTTCATTTCCTTTTCCTTTGGTGGTTGAAATACTTTATATATATCATTCTACCTTTGGATGTGCATGTTTTAGAATGCTTACCTCTGACCTACTTATAGCACATTTTGTATCATAGTGGATGACGTAGTAGATGAAAGTGATGACAACGATGATATTGATTTAGAAGCTGAAAATGAAACAGAAAATGAAGATGACCTAGATCAAAATTTTAAGGTGAGTTTAAATTTCTGTCTTTAGTCAACTTGATAAATTGTATACACAGTTGTGAAACAAAGATTGGGTAAATAGAGATAGCTAATGGTGGATTAATTTGTCCACATCTTTTTATTGTGGGTGACTGTGGACACTAAGCTATTGAAAGGGAAAATAACGTTGCTGTGAATGCATTGGTCTGGAAAGGGCCTTAAAATAGCTTATTTTCACTCTTCTCTGACCAGGAAGATTTTATCTAACTTTTCTGACTTAGATTTTAAAGTCTAAGGAAATTTAAGTTTGAAGGAAAGTGGTTTAACACTCTTTTAAGTGGCAACATGCTCCTCTTTCAGCAATCTTTAGGGGATACAAAAATAGTAGGAAAATAATTACTGATGGGTTTTTGGTAAAAATTAGTGTTTACATAATGATTCTTAGGTTTCAGTTGATTGGAAAGGGAAATGGACGTGCATTTATTGAATCGAGAAAAGATAAAAAATTATTGTCATGTTACATGAGATATTAAGTAAAGAGGCAGGTGAGTTTTGAAAATTTTATGGCACCTCTGGAAGTCTAGGTAGTCTATACTTGATTTATTTAGTGGTAGAGGGAACCATTCTAATGTCTGTAGAAAAATATTTGCTTAACGCATTTTTCAACTGTTTAGCTTAGTCCTTTTTTGGAGGGATTCATTTGACTTCTGTCTCCTTGAGCCTTTTTGTCTTGAAATGCTGTTCTCAAAATTGGGGCACACTGAGTATTTGACTCTCTTTGGATGTAGCATCTAAGATACTGGAAGGGGAAATAGCAGATATAGAACCAGTTTCATTGTTACCAAATATGGTCACCAAGGCAATCTTTGGCAAAATTTTCAAGTTAGCCAGTCTGGGTGACATGATGGTCTACATCCTGTCCTCAAGAAGCTACAAAGAAGAAAAACAGAGCAGGCTCTGATGGTGAAGGCAAAAGATCTGGGGTAACTGTGTGTTTGTGGTTCTCGACTTGATATAAGTAAAAGAACTGGTAGGATCCAAGAAGTGTTCCTTAGATAACAGAGGCTATATTCAAATCAACTTTTTGGATTCTTTGAGAGGTATAGGGCTAATAATTAGCAGATGGAGGCACAGGAAGGTTATCAGTGTAGCTTATAAGAGGTGGGGCCAGAATTCAGAATAAAGCAGGCTGGTGTGAATGTCCCCTCTCTTCACTGCTGTGCTATACTAAAATATGATTTTTCTTAAAGAACTATAGAATTGTTGGCTCTTTGAGACTGCTGAAGTGTATTATCATTTTTCTTCTTTACCACTGTTGTCGTCTTACTGTCATTGGCTGTTAAATTTGGACTTTAATTTTTTCTTTGTATCTAAATACCGTCACTTCTTTCATGCCTCAGTTGAACTTGCTGCATTGTAGTGGGGATAATATTTGTTTGTGTTCTATTGTGATTGTGGTCTTAGACACTGTCTTTTCCTCACCACAGTGATTCCATTCTCTTGCCCCAGATTTTTCAGAGTTTGGAGTGTTTACAGAAACCTGGAGGTTCTAGAAGACTCATCTCCAGGTCGTCAGGTCTTGTTAGTCTATAAGCGTCAATGCATTCTTTTTTCCCTTTTCCCTCTTTGACTTTAGTAGGACTGTATGGAGCGGTAGAAGGTGATTTTGTTTCTTTCTTCCAAGTCTATCAGTAGTTCTTTATCTTTGTTTTTCCCCAAACCAAAACACAAAATTGGCCTCTCAAAGTACAGTTTTCTTGCCTCACTATGGCTGTTTTACAGGTAAATTTTTTTTTTTTAAGTAGAGAGTCACTATGTAAGGCTATATTTTCACAAAATAGTATTGAATATTGAACTAGTATGTTTAGAGAAAAGAATATCTTTGTAAATTTTTTTTGTTATTTTGAAAGCATTGTCTACTTTATTAGATTCTAATCAAGAAAATTACATTATTTTTGGTTCATCAATGCATAATTTGAAGATATGTGAAATTACGTATGTATTCATGTAATAATAATTACACAATAACGATGCAATGATTAGCATGATACTCTTTAGATAAAACCAGTCTTTATTATTCATGGCAATGGGGAAAATCTTTTTATTGATTATACAAATAGTAGCTAAATTTCTGAATATGAAATAATGAGAAATACTTAGTATGTTTTTCCTTTTAAATTACTTATTAATATGAAAATGTATAAATATAGTCAGATACATGTATATAGAGCATTTTAAAGATTGAAGCATAGTAGAATACATTTAAGGATGAAAAATAAGTAGTTACTCTGATAGTAAGATAAATGCAAAAATAAAAATGAATACAAATTGAAAATGAGTGAGTGGTCTTCTTATCACTCTTTAGCCATCAGTGAAGGTAATGTGAGGCCAGAGTTGAGGGTCCTGGAAAATATCGTGGAAAGGAGGTAAACTGACACTTTTCTTTCTATCATGGGGTAGCATTAGCTCTTTGAACAGGTAGGAACCAATTTGATCCCGGATACACATCCTGTTTCACTGAGATCATACTTGTTTAAATTTACCCTCTTTTTTCCCAAAGGGGCGTGGAAATCCTTTCTGGCTGTTGTTCCACTCCTTACTTTACTTTTTCCCTGAAAAACTGAATGAGTGGTGCCCTGGGCTTTTCTAGGAGAGCGTTACTGACTACGGACTATGAGAGTGCGTGGTAATCATTAGTCTGTTGAGGCAGTGCTTTATGGAATCATTGACTTGTTTTACATTCTGGCTCCTCTCTTTGCAAGCTGTGTCATTTTGAGCAAGCCGCTTAACCTCTCTGTACCTCAGTTTCCTCTTCAAGTTAAATGGAGGTGATGATCCTGTATACTTCTTAGTGTTGTTATGCAGATTAGCTTAGTTACTATATGTAAAATCCTTAGCATGGTGCTTCATGTATTTTCAGTGCTCAATAAATGTTAGTTGTTTTGATTATCACCACCACCATCGTATACTTATGGTTTTCAATTTAGTTTTCTTAAGTTTTACTGCACTTTAATATGAGCAAAATGATAATTAGGGAGATTGGGAGCAACATAACTTGGTCTTGATCTTGACGCTAGTTTTTCTATCTTGAGGAGCCCAAGTACTGTGTTATATTAGAGTAACTTTGACCAAAGTGAAACACAGCAAAACAGCCAAAACAATAACAACACAACCACCACCCAAAAATACAAGCAAATTTTAATTTATGGTAAAATACAATCTTTATTCAGTGATTCTCTAATACATGTAATTAATAATTTGTGAAACTTTAAAGCTAAAATGTATTCTGTAATTTTACCTTTTTCTTAACTGGTGACTTGCTATTTTTGTTATTTCAGAATGATGATATTGAAACGGATATTAACAAACTAAAACCCCAGCAAGAACCAGGACGAACAATAGAAGAACTTAAAATGTATGAACACCTTTTCCCTGAGCTTGTTGATGATTTTCAGGTATAAATATAGAAAATTCAGCATCTTAACTGATTTTAAGAAAAAGTTCTTTTTTTCTCCAATAGACCTATAATCACTGTTTTCATTTCTAAAAAAATGAAAGTAGTATTGCTTTTCTGAGTGACATTAGACAATTACTTCTACACTTTGAGCTGCAAATTGCTTATCTGTAAAACGAGAGGACTAGCTCATTTAATTTTTGGAGTAGTGTTTTAAGTTTTTCATCACTTTGGTTCATCGCTTTAATTGACGTAGATTTTTACTCTTTGTAAAAAATAATCTTTAAAATGGTATTTTAAGATCTTATATTAAAGTTGTCTTTGTATCAGTTGAATTCAACTAAGGGGAGATAAGAGCTATGAAAGTACTGAATTAAAAATACAGTCTTTACATGTTGAATTTTTTTCCCTGATGTTCACTGTATAATGGTGGAATGTGGGGAAGACAGGAAGACAACTTGAAGTCTTTAAATCTTAGTTGGTTCATAGGGAGAGTGACTTCCTTTTCTTTTTGGAGGAAGATTAGCCCTGAAGTAATATCTACCGGCCAATCCTCCTCTTTTTGCTGAAGAAGATTGGCCCTGAGCCTACAACTGTGTCCACCTTCCTCTCTATGTGGGACGCCTGCCACAGCATGGCTTGATAAGCCGTGGGTAGGTCCTTGCCCAGGATCTGAACCATTGAACCCTGGGCCGCCAAAGCAGAATGTGTGAACTTTACTGCTGTGCCACCAGGCTGGCCCTAGAGTGACTTCTCAGTAACATTTCTTACCCTCATTTATTTACTGGAATATAATCATTCAGCCTGGATTACACAGCTAGTAAAGCTGATTGAATCAATAGTGACTGGCAGATCTAGTTTCTTATTCTCACTCTGCTGCTCACTTGTGGTGGGTCCTTGAATAAGTCCCTGAAAATGCCCAGAATCTTAAACTGTGAAATAAAGAGTTTGAACCAGATCATCACAGATTTATTTAGCTTTTGCTGCAAACCCCATGCTCCCCAAATTCCATACACTTAATTCTTAGTTGCTTAAAGAAAAGACTTGAATATGAAGTTCTAGGTGAGAAATAAAACTAGAGAAGAGCTTGCCCGCTAGTGTTTGCATTTCGCGGTTCCGATTATTTAGCTTCCCTTTGGGAACTAAGGAGCTTTGCATGCAGTGGAAGCAGCAGCAGCCCCCGTCCACGCCTTCCTGCTGTCTCGGTACTCCCCATAGATTTGGGGTATGTTGGAAGGTACTTTGAAATCAGGAGTACTAGAAAGAGAGCAAAAATGAAGTAGAGGGTATTTGTCAAAAAGAGAAAAAGAGGAGCTGGCCTGGCGGCATAGTGGGTCAGTGTGTGTGCTCTGCTTTGGCGGCCCAGGGTTCACAGGTTCCAACCTCGGGCACAGACCTAGTGCTGCTCGTCAAGCCATGCTGTGGCAGCATCCTACCTAAAATAGAGGAAAATTGGCACAGATGCTGGCTCACTGACAATCTTCCTCAAGCAAAAGGAGGAAGATTGGTAACAGATGTTAGCTCAGGGCCAGTCTTCCTCACAAAAACATAAAAAAAAGAAAGGAAGGAAAAGAAGAAGGCAGAAAGAGAGACATTTGGGAAAGGATACAGGGTGATTTCCTTTGATTCAACTTACAGCAGGTATCTGCTGCTCTTTTAACACCTTTGTGTCCAGCTAAGAACCACTGAAAAATAAAACCCCAGAGAGAGCAAATGTTGCTAACTCAAAGCAGAAAAATACTGCGGAAGGAATTTGGGGAAGCAATTGATTATTAAGAAATCACCTATTTTCTTTCTTATTTATGTGCATATGAGATATATATATAATGTGATTAAAAATTGTAGGAGTTTGATGTGGGAACAGAGAAGAGTAATTTTGTAATGGGTGTCAAGGCCAAGATTTTGCTTCTCCTCCTTTCACAAGCCAGGCCTTCCCTCTGGTAGACTGTGAGGATGAGTTCTTGCGCGTCTGCTTGTGTTCTTCACGCAGAGGGGGCTCCCCTTGATGGCGTCCTGCGTGGCCCTCGGAACACCTGGCCCGCTTGACCTTTAGTTTGGCTTCTCCTAGAGCAGGTTCCTTCCTTTGGTCTGACTTGGTGTGGCTGGGGGCAGACTGTCTTGTCTGAGTTTAAGAGCTCTGAAAAGTTTTCTTCCCACCTGAGTTACGCCTTTTCATTTTGTTTAAGCAAAAGAAGCTACTTCAAATATTTCAGATAGTACATATTTATTAATGTATTCTCTGTTTTGCCATGAAGTTTTATGTAGAGTAGTTAGCTCTATTTCCATAGCATGTGTTATGGGAAATAACACATTGTGTTTTATTTGCATAATTAGAAAATCATTTCTAAAATAGTTGTGTTGGTACTTGACTGTCTTTCTCATTTTTAACTTTCAGAGGAATGCACTGTTCAAATACTTTAGTCTCTATTTTTTGAAGTATGTGTTGTAACTACATACAGACCGTGTTTAAGTGATGTACTTTCGAGAATTAAAAATATTGGTTGGTTCCACATAGGAAGTGTTTGAAAGAATTTTTCAGCCATCATCGTATCAAATACTGGCAGATCATGAGATACTAAACATAAATGAAATTAATTTTGATTGTGAATTTTTCAAATTGGATTTCCCTGTCATTTTCTATCAACTGTTGAAGCTTAAAATTACTTGATGTGTTTGTTTGAATCCTGACCACCACCTGCTTTGTTTCTACGTGTGTTACGGCTGCCGTTCAGTGGTCAGGTGCGGGCAGAGTGAATGCCTTTGAAGGCAGCATATGGAATTATTGAAGGAATTATCAACAGAGTTTTTGAGGGGAACTTACTGTGCTTTGATTGTTTTCGGTAAAGTGACAGTCATAGCTTTATTTGCTTTTGTTTCTTGATGGCAGCATAATGGAAGTGTCAAAATTCCATGTTTTCACACATCTCTGGTGGCGTGGTGACATTTACCATACAGACTTCTATTATTTTTCTTTCCCTCTCTTTAATTTGCTTTTAAATTTTTGTTAAAGTTATGCATGGACAGATTTTAAAGTGTCAAATAGTTTTACATACTTTAATCAGGAAAAGCTGTAGTACCTTGCCTGCCTACTGTTTCCTGTGATTACTTTTAGCATGTTTTTGAAGTTAATCCCCATGTTTCTAAATGATATGCGTACAGTGCCATGTTTTGATTTTTCTTACTTTAGTTCATTTTTTTCTTTCTTTGTGTTATCGTGTTAAGATGGGCATCTAGTAATTTTCTACTTTTCCCCCCAGTATTTACATGTTTTGTCTGTAAATTTCACGCTTAATTATTGTTTTAGCTGTGTCATACAAGTTTTAATATTTAGTATTTTCATTATCTTTGTTTTGAACCTTTATTTCCATATGATTCTTTTGTTTGTTTCATTGGTGATGTCCAGTTGGCTTTTTAATTTCCAATTTTTTATCTTTTTATTGATTTCTAGCATATGGTAGTAGGATAACATGACTTATTCTTTATGAGATGGCTTTGAATGTGGTCAGCTTTTGTTACTACTTGTGTTCTTGAAAAGAACTCTTCTGCACTTGTCAGGCACAGCGGTATATTTTGTAAGTTTGCCTATTAGGACGAGATGGTTAATCGTGTTGAGTTCTTTTCTATCTTTGTGGATTATTATTCCTGTGCTACCAATTACCGTGAAAAGTGTGTTAAAAATTTCTCACTATGATCGCTAATGTGTCTCTTTTTGCAGAGCTGTTGGTTTTTGTTATATCTTTTTTGAAGCTTATTGTTGTTTTTTTTTTTTTTAAAGATTTTTTTTTTTTTTTTAATTTTTTCCTTTTTCTCCCCAAAGCCCCCCAGTACATAGTTGTATATTCTTTGTTGTGGGTCCTTCTAGTTGTGGCATGTGGGACGCTGCCTCAGCGTGGTTTGATGAGCAGTGTCATCTCCGCGCCCAGGATTCCAACCAACGAAACACTGGGCCGCCTGCAGCGGAGCGCGCGAACTTAACCGCTCGGCCACGGGGCCAGCCCCTGAAGCTTATTATTTATTGTGTATAAATGTAAATTGATTTCTCTTCCTTTTGGATTGAGCTTTTTATTGTTATGAAGTTATTGTCTTTGTCTCTAGGACTTTAAGGCAAAAAGGTTTTTTAAAAAAATATTAATGTAGTTACCTTAAATTTGGCTACTGGCCTGATGTCTTTTGAAATCTTTTTACTTTCAAGCTTTTGATATCCTTAGATGTGTATCTTTTAAACAGCATATGGTTGGATTTTAAAAAATCAAGTCTGAGTCACTGCTGTTTAACTGGAGCATTTAGTTTATTTACATATAATTATTCCTATATTTGGATTTATATTTATGAGATCTTATTTCTTTTTGTTTGTTTCTTATCTATATCTTTGTCTCTTTACCTTGCCTTCATTTGGAGTATTTTTTTCTTGTTTCACTTTTCCACCCTTATTAGTTTGAAAACTGTATAGTCTTGTTATTTTTATTTTAATCAACTTTGTTGAGGTGTAATTTATGTACAATAAACTGCATTCATTTAAAGTGTAAGTTTGAATATTGACATATATGAAAAAATTCTAGTTACTTTTGATATTGTAACATACATGTTTACTAAATTCTGGAGTTAATTAGGATCCTGTCTTTCCTCTTTCTCTTAATTATGAAAGGAAACTTAGAATACTTTAACCATAGTCACCTCCCAAACCAACTCATATGCGTTTATGTTTTAACTCTAGCTTTTAAAAAACCCAGATGATGGTACTGCTTTGTGTTTTTACCTTCAGTGTTTCTCAGACCTTCTGTCTGAATTATTTTCCTTCTTCTTGAAGTATGTCTTTTGGTGTGTGACTGTCTCTCTCTCTCTTTTAGTCTGAAAGTGTCTTTATTTTGTAATCATTCTTGGAAGTTAGCCTCTTTTCTCTGTGCTTTTTTAAAATCAGCTTTATTGAAGTATAATTTACAAGCAGTAAATTACACATATTGCAGTTAAACGAGTTTTGAGAGTTTATGTGACTGTGTAACTACCAGCCCAGTCAAGGTAGGGAATTATTTCTGTCACCCCAGAAGGTCTCCCTGAGCCCCTTTTCCTCATGTCCTGCCCAAGTAACTACTGATGTGCTATCTTTCATTCTCGGTTGGTTTTGCCTGTTCTAGAACTTCTCATAACTGGAATCATAGCGTATGTACTCTTGTGTGTGAGGCTTCTTTTGCTCAGCATATGTTTTTGAGATTCACCCCTTTTATTGCGTTGGTGCTTTCCTTGTTGCTGAGTAGTATTTTTTTTTTTTTAAAGATTTTATTTTTTTCCTTTTTCTCCCCAAAGCCCCCCGGTACATAGTTGTATATTCTTTGTTGTGGGTCCTTCTAGTTGTCGCATGTGGGACGCTGCCTCAGCGTGGTCTGATGAGCAGTGCCATGTCCGCGCCCAGGATTCGAACCAACAAAACACTGGGCCACCTGTAGCGGAGCGCGCAAACTTAACCACTCGGCCACGGGGCCAGCCCCGCTGAGTAGTATTTTTTGTATGAATATACCACAGTTTCTTTATCCATTCTTATTGATGACTATTGGAATGTTTGGAATTTGGGGCTATTATGAATAAAATTGATACTAATATCTGTGTACAGAGCTTTTTGTGGAAATATGCCTTTGTTTCTCTTGGGTAAGTTCCTACGAGTGAAATTACTGGATAGTAATTGTTAGGTTTATTTTTTGCTTTATGGGAAATTGTTTCTGGTGACTTTTAAGATAATTTCTCTGGCTTCAATGCTGTGCAGTTTCCCAGTAGTGTTGACTAAGTGTGGATATTCTTTTTTAAATCTTGTTTGGGATCCATTGTGTTTTGGAATCTGTGAGTTGTTTGCTCATAGGATTTGGGAAGACTCTCCGTTTCCTTCTTCAGATGCTGCCTCTTTCCCCTTCCTGCTCTCTTGTCTGTTGGCATTTCTAATTGAATGTAGACTTTTTTACTTTCTTGCATATCTTTTACCGCTTTTTCATGTTTTCCTTCTCTTTGTTTCTCTAAGCTGCAATCAGATAATTTCATCAGAACTGTCTGCCAGTTCCCTAATTCTATTTTTGGCTGTAGCTAGTCTGTCATTAGAAACATCAGTTAGGCATTTAGATTATTATTATCTTTTTGGTTTTTAGAAGATTTAAAAAATCTGTTTCATCAGTCTTTAACTTCTTGTTTCTTGTCTTTTATTTCTTTGAACATATTAAATGTAGTTATTTCTTAGTCTTATTATTTTAGTGTCTGAAGTTCTTGCACGTCTTTTTCTATATCTGTTGTTTCTTTTAATTCTTTCTCTCCTACTTTTTAGATTGTGTATTTAGTTGTTTTTTTTTTTTACTGTTAGCTGCTCATTTTCTGTATACTTTTGTTGTGGAAACGATGTGGAAACTCCAGAAGTTTTTGTTGTTGTTACTTTTGATGAGCACTGTTAAAGATTAAATTCCTCCTTGAGGGTTTTTGGACCACCCAGACAATGTGAATTCAGGCTGCATATCCGTGTGATGGCAAGCTGTGGTACCAATTTGTGAGTAGTGGTATTTTTCATCCTCTTAGTGCTAAGGTTTGGGACAGTTGGCTTTCCTTGCTGTTATTTGTTGTATGTGTGGGGGTAATTTCTGGGTCCTCTATGTTGAAGGTTTAGTTCTCTGGGGCTCCATCTTTATGGGAGGAGGATCTTCCATTAGACTTCCCACCTTATGCAGGTTCTTGGCTTGTCTGTTCTTTATATTCTTTGAGATTGGAAAACCTAAGGCCCAGGTCACCTGGTTTAGCAGATGTTTTCCAAGTGAAAGCCAACTTCAGTCTTACCACTTTGGGGTCCCATCTTCATTTACTATTTGTCTTTATCCTTGCTTTCTTATCCACTTGTTGTCATACTTAAAATATTTTAATATTTTATCCAACAACTGTAAATGTTTCTGTGGGGTGGATACCTAGCTCACCATGTTTCCTACAACAGATTTTTTTTAATGCAAAGTTACTTCCCTTCAACCCTTTTGATGCAGAGCCACCTACCCATTACCTCCCTTGTGCCTCCACTGTCTCCTAGGGTTAGACATAGCACAGGAGTAGAGAGTGGGTCATCTTTACTCCCTGGGTTTTATATAGTAGGTGGTTAAGGAGTTAATTATAAATATATAATGTGTATAAAGAAGTTAAACGAAATTAAAAGATGAATTGCAAATCCAGAAAAATATTTGCAAAAATGAGTTAGCTAGAGGACTAGTATATATGTGTGTGTGTGTATTTTTCTGTGAGAATTTATACGTCAAAACAAGAAAAATCCTGCTTTCCAGGATTACCTATGAAGAATTAAACAAGTTAACAGATGTATGGAAAACTGTTTGCTTTTCTAGTAGACAAAGAAATGAAAATTAACGTAACAGTAAGACAATATGTCTTATCTACCACTTTAGAAAAAATTTTTAAAACTAGTACCTAATGTTGGCAAGGAGGAGAGCACCTGAAGTAGATACTCTCATATACATTACTGGAAATATACATTTATATAAACATTTTTGGAGAGTACTTGGACGATTCCTATTAAAGATTAAAATTGATTATAGTATCTGACCCTGTAATTCCATTTCAGTGCTTAGGAAATCATCCTAAACAAAAAAAATTCTGCAAAAAGATGTTCATCACAGAGTTCTTTGTAATAGCAAAATTTTGAAAATAGCTTAAATATACACCTAATTTGTTTAAATCCTTCCCTGTTCTATAAAGGATTTAATGCCCAACAATAGAATAAAGATTAAATCAATTGTGTTGTATTTCCTTGAAAGAGTCTTTTACTGTTTATTTCTTTCTTTCTTTTTGTGAGGAAGATTCACCCTGAGCTAACATCTGTTGCCACTCTTACTCCTTTTTCCTGAGGAATATTGTCCCTGAGCTGACATCTGTGCCCATATTCCTCTATTTTGTATGTGAGTCACCTCCACAGCATGGCCACCGATGTGTGTAGGTCCACGCATGGGAATTGAACCCAGGCTGCTGAAGTGGAGCCCACTGAACTTAACCAGTAGGCCATGGGGCCAGCCCCTGATAGAGTCTTATGTAGACAAAAAACTATTTCTAAAAGTACAAAAATATAAAGGCTACTTGACCTGTCAGAAGCATCCTTTTTTTTGCTTGGCTTTCAGGATACTTCTTCTTCCTGGTTTTCATCTTTCCAGACTGACTTTTCCTTCTCCATTTCCTTTTCTGTTTTGTCTTCATCTCCTCAACGTCTTAAGATTGTAGTACCCCAAGGTTCAGTCTTTTGTCCTCTTCTCTTCTGTTTATTTCTTTCCGTTGATGATTTCAAGTCTCATGGTTTGGAATGATGTCAGTATGCTAATGACTCCCAAATTTATGTCTTCTGCATAGACTTCTCCTCTGATTTCTAGACTCATATATCCAGCTGCCTATTTTACATCTGTTGACCTAAATAAATAAAAGTCAGTTGTTTTACCAGAAAATGAGTTTATCTGGGAATAGCAGAAGAATTGCAGTTTGGGACAAGTAAGCTATATCAAAAGCCATAGACAAGTCCAACAAACAAAGGAGAGGAATGTTATTTTATAGAAAAAAAGGAGGAAGTTGGGAGGGGTTTATCATTGCGTCTAGCTGTAGTGTGTGAGGGCTCCCTCTTGTGGCCTCCCCACCTCATTTATTTCTTTAATTTTTTAATTTAATTTTAGCTTTTTGAGGAAGATTAGCCCTGAGCTAACTGCTGCCAATCCTCCTCTTTTCGCTGAGGAAGACTGGACCTGAGCTAACATCCATGCCCATCTTCCTCTACTTTATATGTGGGACGCTTACCACAGCATGGCTTGCCAAGTGGTGCCGTGTCCGCACCCTGGATCCAAACTGGCGAACCCCAGGCCGCCAAAGTGGAACGTGCGAACTTAACTGCAGCACCACCAGGCCGGGCCCCCAACCTCATTTTAAATGAGGTTTCTTCTATTCTGTTTCACACATCCTTGTCCACATGTGACTAGCTCACACTTGACGTTCTAGAGTGATGTTTTCCCTTGAGTTCAGGTAAACACTTTGGCACCGTCTGTGACCTCTCTCTGTACCGTCTACCCTATAGCTGGTCTATCAGGATAGCATGTTGATTCTGCCTCACAGTACATTTAGAATCCAGCTGCTTCTTACCAACTTCCCTAGATTACTGCAGAAGACTCTCAATTAGTCTCCCCACTTCTACTGTCCCCTCCTCAGCCTATTCCCAGAAGAGTGCTAAAGTAGCAGTTCTCACCAGGGCCGAGATTGCCTCCAGGGGACATTTGACAAATGTCAGGAGACATTTTTGGTCAAGACAGATGTGAGGGGGTGGGGCCAGGTACCTAGGGTGAGAGAGGCCAGGGATGCTGCTCAACATCCACCAGTGCACAAGCCAGTGCTGCCCTCCTGCTCCCGCCCCCACCGCTGGAAATACAGAACCAGAACCAAGCAAAAAAGAATGATCTAGCCTAGAGTGTCTGCTGCGGCAGTTAAGAAGCCTTGCGCTGTAGGTTTTTGTTTTCTTTATTCCTAATTATGTCATGTCATGGTACTACTCAAAACCCTCCATCGACTCCCAGTCTCACTGAAAACCAAAATTCTTAAATTGCCTGCAAGGCCCCACAGTATCTGGCCCTCTTTTTTTTTTTTTTTATTAATGTTATGATAGATTACAACCTTGTGAGATTTCAGTTGTACATTATTGTTAGTCATGTTGTGGGTACACCTCTTCCCCCTTTGTGCCCTCCCCCCACCCCCCCTTTTCCCTGGTAACCACCGATCAGATCTCCTTGTCAATATGTTAACTTCCACCTATGAGTGGAGTCATATAGAGTTCGTCTTTCTCTGACTGGCTTATTTCGCTTAACATAATACCCTCGAGGTCTATCCACGTTGCTGCGCATGGGCCAATTTTGTCTTTTTTTATGGCTGAGTAGTATTCCATTGTGTATATATACCATATCTTCTTTATCCAATCATCAGTTTCTGGGCATGTAGATTGGTTCCACATCTTGGCTATTGTAAATAATGCTGCGATGAACATAGGGGTGCAAGGGACTCTTGGGATTTCTGATTTCAGGTTCTTAGGATAGATACCCAGTAATGGGATGGCTGGGTCATAGGGTATTTCTATTTTTAACTTTTTGAGAAATCTCCATACTGTTTTCCATAGTGGCTGTACCAGTTTGCATTCCCAGCAACAGTGTATGAGGGTTCCTTTTTCTCCACAACCTCTCCAACATTTGTCGCTCTTGGTTTTGGATGTTTCTGCCAATCTAACGGGTGTAAGGTGATATCTTAGTGTAGTTTTGATTTGCATTTCCCTGATGATTAGTGATGATGAACATCTTTTCATGTGTCTATTGGCCATATTTATATCTTCTTTTGAGAAATGTCTGTTCATGTCCTCTGCCCATTTTTTGATCGGGTTGTTTGTTTTTTTTTGTTAAGCCGTGTGAGTTCTTTGTATATTATGGAGATTAACCCTTTGTCGGATAAGTGGCTTGTAAATATTTTTTCCCAATTAGTGAGCTGTTTTTTTGTTTCAATCCTGTTTTCCCTTGCCTTAAAGAAGCTCTTTAGTCTGATGAAGTCCCATTTGTTTATTCTTTCTATTGTTTCCCTCAACTGAGGAGTTATGGTGTCCGAAAAGATTCTTTTGAAACTGATGTCAAAGAGTGTACTGCCTATATTCTCTTCTAGAAGACTTATTGTTTCAGGCCTAATCTTTAGGTCTTTGATCCATTTTGAGTTTATTTTGGTGTGTGGTGAAAAAGAACGGTCAATTTTCAATCTTTTGCATGTGGCTGTCCAGTTTTCCCAGCACCAGTTGTTGAAGAGACTTTCTTTTCTCCATTGTAGGCCCTCTGCTCCTTTGTCGAAGATTAGCTGTCCATAGATGTGTGGTTTTATCTCTGGGCTTTCAATTCTGTTCCATTGATCTGTGGACCTGTTTTTGTACCAGTACCATGCTGTTTTGATCACTGTAGCTTTGTAGTATGATTTGAAATTGGGGATTGTGATTCTGCCGGCTTTGTTTTTCTTGCTCAGGATTGCTTTAGCAATTCGGGGTCTTTTGTTGCCCCAAATGAATTGTAGGATTCTTTGTTCAATTTCTGTGAAGAATGTTCTTGGGATTCTGATTGGGATAGCATTGAATCTGTAGATTGCTTTAGGTAGTATGGACATTTTAACTATGTTTATTCTTCCAATCCATGTGCATGGAATGTCTTTCCATCTCTTTATGTCATCGTCAATTTCTTTCAAGAAGTCTTGTAGTTTTCATCGTATAGTTCCTTCACTTCCTTGGTTAAGTTTATCCCAAGGTATTTTATTCTTTTTGTTGCGATTGTGAATGGGATTGAGTTCTTAGGTTCTTTTTCTGTTAGTTCATTGTTAGTGTATAGAAATGCTACTGATTTATGTGCGTTGATTTTATACCCTGCTACTTTGCTGTAGTTGTTGATTATTTCTAATAGTTTTTCTATGGATTCTTTGGGGTTTTCTATATATAAGATCATGTCGTCTGCAAGCAGCGAGAGTTTTACTTCTTCATTACTTATTTGGATTACTTTTATTTCTTTTTCCTGCCTAATTGCTCTGGCCAACACCTCCAGTACTATGTTGAATAGGAGTGGTGAAAGTGGGCACCCTTGTGTTGTTCCTGTCCTCAAAGGGATGGCTTTCAGTTTTTGTCCATTGAGTATGATGTTGGCTGTGGGTTTGTCATATCTGGCCTTTATTATGTTGAGGTACTTTCCTTCTATACCCATTTTATTGAGGGTTTTTATCATAAATGGGTGTTGGATCTTGTCGAATGCTTTCTCTGCTTCTATTGAGATGATCATGTGGTTTTTGTTTTTCATTTTGTTGATGTAGTGTATCACGTTGATTGACTTGTGGATGTTGAACCATCCCTGTGTCCCTGGTATAAATCCCACTTGATCATGGTGTATAATCTTTTTGATGTATTGCTGCATTCGGTTTGCCAGAATTTTGTTGAGGATTTTTGCATCTATGTTCATCAGTGATATCGGCCTGTAGTTCTCCTTCTTTGTGTTGTCCTTGTCAGGTTTGGGGATCAGAGTGATGTTGGCTTCATAGAATGTGTTAGGGAGTACTCCATCTTCCTCAATTTTCTGGAATAGTTTGAGAATAATAGGTATTAAGTCTTCTTTGAATGTTTGGTAGAATTCTCCAGAGAAGCCGTCTGGTCCTGGACTCTTCTTTTTGGGGAGGTTTTTGATTACTGTTTCTATTTCCTTACTTGTGATTAGCCTATTGAGATTCTCCATTTCTTCCTGATTCAGTTTGGGGAGATTGTAGGAGTCTAGGAAGTTGTCCATTTCTTCCAGGTTGTTCAATTTGTTGGCATATAGTTTTTCATAGTATTCTCTTATGATCTCTTGTATTTCATTGGTATCTGTTGTGATTTCTCCTCTCTCATTCCTAATTTTATTTATTTGAGATTTCGCTCTTCTTTTCTTGGTGAGTCTGGCTAAAGGTTTGTCGATTTTGTTAATTTTTTCGAAGAACCAACTCTTTGTTTCATTGATCCTTTCTACTGTCTTTTTTGTTTCAATATCGTTTATTTCTGCTCTTATTTTTATTATTTCCCTCCTTCTACTGACTCTGGGCTTTGTTTGTTCTTCTTTTTCTAGTTCTGTTAGGTGTCGTTTGAGGTTGCTTATGTGAGCTTTTTCTTGTTTAGTGAGGTGAGCCTGTATTGCGATGAACTTCCCTCTTAGGACTGCTTTTGCTGCATCCCAAATGATTTGGTATGTCGTGTTCTCATTTTCATTTGTCTCCAGATAATATTTGATTTCTTCTTTAATTTCTTCAATAATCCATTGTTTGTTCAGAAGCGTGTTGTTTAGTCTCCACATTTTTGCACCTTTCTCTGCTTTTTTCTTGTAGTTGATTTCTAGTTTCATAGCATTATGATCAGAAAAGATGCTTGATATTATTTCAACTCTCTTGTATTTATTGATTTTTGCTTTGTTTCCCAAAATATGGTCAATCCTTGAGAATGTTCCATGTGCACTTGAGAAGAATGTGTAACCTGCTGTTTTTGGATGAAGTGTTCTATATATATCTATTAAGTCCATCTGGTCTAATTTTTCATTTAATTCTGTTATTTCCTTGTTGATTTTCTGTCTGGATGTTCTGTCCATTGGTGTTAATGGTGTGTTGAGGTCCCCTACTATTATTGTATTGTTGTTGATGTCTTCTTTTAGTTCTGTTAAGAGTTGCTTTACAAATTTTGATGCTCCTGTGTTGGGTGCGTATATATTTGTAAGTGTTATGTCTTCTTGGTGGAGAGTCCCTTTTATCATTATGTATTGTCCCTCTTTGTCTTTCTTTATCTGTTTTGCTTTGAAGTCTACCTTGTCTGATATTAGTATAGCGACACCTGCTTTCTTTTGTTCATTATTAGCTTGGAGTATTGTTCTCCATCCCTTCACTCGGAGTCTGTGTTTGTCTTTGGGGCTGAGGTGTGTTTCCTGGAGGCAGCATATTGTTGGGTCTTGTTCTTTGATCCATCCTGCCACTCTGTGTCTTTTGATTGGGGAGTTCAATCCATTTACATTCAGAGTGATTATTGAGATGTGGGGGCCTACCACTACCATTTTATGTTTTGTTTTCCGGTTTTCTTCAATTTCCTTTGTTTCTCGTCCCATGGTTTAGTCTGTTCTGATGAAGAGCTGCTACTCTCTGTTGTTGTCCTTCTACTTATCTCCTCTGCTCTTGGTTTTGTAGCCCCTTTCCTTTTTTGGATTTTTCAGGAATGAGGGTTTTCCTGAGGATTTCCTGAAGAGGAGGTTTTGTGGCAATGAACTCCCTTAATTTTTGTTTATCTGGGAAAGTTTTTATTTCTCCAATGTATTTGAAGAATATTTTCGCTGGGTAGAGAATTCTCGGCTGTAGGTTTTTGTCCTTCAGATTTTTGAATGTATCATTCCACTCTCTTCTAGCCTGTAAAGTTTCTGCTGAGAAATCTGCTGATAGCCTGATGGGGGTTCCTTTGTAGGTTAGTTTCTTTTGCCTGGCTGTCCTTAGTATTTTCTCCTTGTCGTTAACTTTTGCTAGCTTCACTACTATATGCCGTGGGGTTGGTCTTCTTGCACTGATAAAGTTTGGAGATCTATTGGCTTCTGTCACCTGAAGATCCATCTCTCTCACCAGATTTGGGAAGTTCTCAGCCATTATTTCTTTGAATAGGCTTTCTGCCCCTTTCTCCTTCTCTTCTCCCTCTGGTATACCTATAATCCTTACATTGCATCTCCTAATTGTGTCTGATAATTCTCGGAGAGTTTCTTCATTTCTTTTTAGTCTTACTTCTCTCTCCTCCTCTGCCTGCAGCATTTCTATATTTCCATCTTCCAAATTGTTAATTCTTTTCTCCATATTATCGGCCCTACTGTTCAGTGCATCTAGATTTTTCTTAATCTCTTCTATTGTGTTCTTCATTTCCAGTATTTCTGTTTGGTTCTTCTTTATCGTATCAAACTCTTTTGTGACATAGCTCCTGAACTCGTTGAGTTGTCTATCTGAATTCTCTCTTAACTCATTGAGTATTTTAATGATGGCTGTTTTGAAGTCATCGTCATTTAGGTTATATATTTCATTTTCTTTGGGATTGTTGTCTGTGTATTTGTTGTTTTCCTTCTGTTCTGGAGATTTAATGTATTTTTTCATATTGCTTGATGTTGTAGATTTGTGCATCCGCATAGAGACAGAGATTAGTTGCTCCTTCCACTTATTTCTGCTGGTGTGGTGGGGGAGCAGCTGTTTATACTGCACCAACCAGGAACCCTATCTGCAGTTGCTAACTGGGCGTGGGCCCCTCCTCGTAGTCACAGTGGTCCTTTGGATTCCCTTTTCTGCCATGGGGGCCATCACGGGGGGGCTTCAGGCTGCTGGTGCCTACTGTTGCAGCCCACCTAGACGTGCTCCCTCCTTGGGGTCTGCAACAGTGTTATGGGCTTTTCCAGCGGCCAGGGGTAGGATCACTTATATTTGCTGCTCCGTCACTGTTGGCACCCACAAAATCTCACTTGTCCACTGTGGGTCGCAGCAGAGCTATTGGCGTCTTCTACAGTCTGTGGTTAGCTCACCTAGCTATGCTACTTTTGTCCCGGGGTCTTCCAGCCTTGTGGCTGCCGGATGGGTGCTCCTCTTCCCTTCGGTCATTTTAGCTGCTGGCAGTCATTTGACGTATGTACTAGGGATTAGCAGACTCTGGTCTCCTGCTGTCCTGCAACCGTCTGGCTACACGGCTTTGGGCAAGTCACCTAGAAAGCACAGAACTCGCTAAAGAAGTTCTTACATCACCAGATTTTTAAAAAAAATTTAAATGATATCATCAACTATTTATGATCATAAAGATAACAAATATTGCTGTGCTGTGCAGAGGCTTTCGCTGAGGCTGCTGTGAGCCTGTAGGGTTTCCCCCTAGGCTACGGAGCCCGGTCGCTGGAACTCCACCCAGCCCCAGTCCTGTTCCCCAGGAACTCGGGGAGCCCTTTGCCCTGACTGGGGGATAGCCGGAGATCCTGATTTCAGTGGTAGCTGGTCAGCTGCTGCCCTGCCTGATATTCTCTCCGGGACCCTCCTGGTGTTGTGGATGCTGGGCGTGGCCCCTCCGCTAATGGCAGACAGAGAGTTTTGTCAGCTGCCCGGGTGGAACTCTGGAGCTTTCCCCCCAGGCCGCGGAGCCGGCCTCTGGAGCTCCACCCAGCCCCAGTCCTCTCTGAGATCTCCGGCAATCCCTTGCCCCACGGGGTGGGCAATGGCAGCTGGGGGTCGCCGCGTCCTCTGGGATTCTCTCCGGGACTTTCCCAGAGTTGTGAGTGCTGGACGTGGCCCCTCCACTAATGGCAGACAGAGAGTTTTGTCTGCTGCCTGGGCGGAACTCTGGAGCTTTCGCCCCAGGCCGCGGAGCCGGCCTCTGGAGCTCCACCCAGCCCCAGTCCTCTCCGAGATCTCCGGCAATCCCTTGCCCCATGGGGCGGGCAACGGCAGCTGGGGGTCGTCTGGCCTTCTTTTACCACTTGATGTTTGTCTTGCTCATTCCATCCCAGCCATCCTAGCCTTGCTGTTCTCTGATCACTCTGTGTCTCCCACTCTGGGCCTGTGCGCTGGCCATCTTCTCTGTCTTTGCTCCTATCTCGTCTTCTCAGTGAGGCCTCCCTAATCAGTGACGTTTAAACTCGCAGCCTGCCTCTCCTCCCCCGGCACTTGCAATCCATAGTACCCTTCCCCCTCTTTTTGCTCTAACACTTTACCTTTCTAACATTAGGTAAAATACATTTATAACATGTTTTTCACTTGTTGTATTAACAGTCCTCTCCCTTCCTGTAGAAAAATGTGAGCTGCAAAAGGGAAGGGCTGTTGTTTTAACGGATGAGTCTTAGGTGACTGAAACAGTGCTTGGCACAAAACAGACGCTCATAAATATTTGTTGAGTAAATGAGTAACAATTTAGTTGTGTTTCCTTTAATAGGATATTGGATGATTTTAATGTTTTTCTATTTTTATAAAATTACCCATATTTCTGTTGTATATAAGCATTATTTTTATAATAGAAAAAGTAAAATAAATGTAATGAATATTGTTGTGGTTAAATATTTTCTGTTTTATCAGTGAAATTAAAACGTACTTGGTTTTATTGGTCTTTAAAATTTTCAAATGTTAGGTTTCTGAGGCAGCATATAAAATGAATATGATCTTAGTTTTGTTATTGCGTTTTAATATTTACAGATAAAAGATTAAATTTTTTTTTCTTTTCAAAGGACTATGATTTAATCTCCAAAGAACCAAAGCCTTTTGTATTTGAGGGAAAAGTACGAGGTCCTATTGTTGTTCCTACTGCGGGAGAGGAAGCTTCTGGAAATTCAGGCAATTTAAGAAAAGGAGTTGTAATGAAGGCGAATGTGTCCTCTAAAGGAGAGGAAGGTGATAAGAAACCTACCTTTATGGATCTGGGGAAAGAAGATGTTAAAGATAATGACAGAACATTACAACAGCAGCTAGGTGATCAAAATAGAACTACTTCATCAGTCCATGGCTTTAACAATGACATTGTGAAGGCCTTGGACCGAATTACATTGCAGAATATTCCCTCTCAAACAGCCCCAGGTTTCACTGCAGGAATGAAGAAGGACTACAGCCTCCCTCTTACTGTCCTTACGTGCACGAAAGCGTGTCCACACATGGCTGCTTGTGGGAATGTTCTGTTTGAGGGCAGAGCAGTTCAGCTGGGGAAGCTTTGCTGTACTGGAGTCGAAACTGAGGATGATGAAGACAGTGAGTCTGCTTCGTCGGTGGAGCAAGCATCAGTTGAAATCTCTGATGGACCAACTCTCCACGACTCAGATCTCTACATCGAGATTGTGAAAAATACAAAGTCTGTCCCAGAATATTCTGAAGTGGCTTATCCTGATTATTTTGGTCACGTTCCGCCTCCATTCAAAGAGCCTATTTTAGAAAGGCCTTATGGTGTACAAAGGTGAGTTGCAGATTTCTTCTTCCTTCTAAATAAGACCATTGTTAAAATATGAAGCATTCTTAAAAGAAAAAAACTACTTTGAGTATTTAAGAAGAAAATTACTCTAAATTAAAGTTATTGTAATTTTTTATCCTGCTTTGGAAATTTTGCATTGTTTTGCAGTTGTCCTTATGGACAATTTGTGGACAAATCCTTATGGACTTTGTTTATTTTCTTAGCTCATTACTTATTCAAATGAAGCCAGCATAATAAACCTGACCATTGGACAATTTAGAAATTTTTCATTTAGATCGAATCTGAAAATATAAAAATAGATTATTCAATAATCTTTGAATAAATATTACATTAGTAATATATATTAATTTAGTAATTTGATTATTATTTGTACTTGATTTAGGTACACGATTTAAAAATAGCAGTATGGACAGTTTTATTTTGTTGTAAAATTTGAAATTGGAAATATGGGATTCATAAAAGCAGTAACCTTTAAGTTATTGAATCTTGCCAATTAATTTTAGAAGTTACAAATAGTATTAACTGTTGCCAACTAATGAATATTTGGCATAGGAATACATTTTTGGTGCAACTTGACTATTTTCAGTGATTATGGTTAAGGTTTTGTGATGAAAGCTTACCAGTACCTCAGAATGTTATATGGTCTTGTTATGAATATAGTGTGTAGTGATAAAGGAAGCCATTGCTGAGGATATTTGATTCACCTTAGGCTATAAGCTCCTTTAGGCAACAACTATATCTTTATTTTTTTAACTTCAGCATGTAGTATAATTAATCATTTTTACTTGGCAACTTAGTGTGTGTTTAATGGTACCAGTTGACTTCTTGATCCACAGGTATGGCATCACATCTAACGTAGCATCAGAACAGGGAACTTACTCTGCTGGGAAAGGTGTATGGGAGTGGGTCTGTGCCTTGGCATTCACTGGTTGTATCGCAGACTGCTCTGTCCAGAGGCAGCTGGCCTCATGGAGTGCTAGAATGGCCTTTAGAAGGCACAGGCGAAGCTCTAACTCAGGAAATACTCTCCAAGGATGGGTTGCCATCTTTCAGGATGCGGTATGTGCACTAAATTGGGAACTACCACATGGTTCTGTATCCCCAGTAGAAAGAACACATGGGTCTGGGAACCAGGAGGTGGGAACAGAAGTAGGCGTCCTTACTTTAGCTCGCAGTGCCCCGCTGGGGGACTTTTGCTTCTGTCCCTGCACCTCTGAGCTCTGCAGGGTTAGTAGTCCTGGTTCCCAGTGTGGGTGCAGTCTTTCCGCAGGGGACATAGCAAGGGTACAATTAAATTACAAGCTGTGGTTGCCAGCGAGTTACTGTAGCGTGGGGCCCACAGGCAGGAGTGGGCTCTACCATCTTGACCCAGATCAGCTGAAGCAGGTAGGATTGCAACAGGTTGAATACGTGTGGAACCCAGGTGATCCACTAATTTTCATCCCACCATCCTGGAATGAGAATGATATGACTGCCAAGGGCTCAGACCCCTCAGGAATGAGAGTTTGGATTAGTTCATTAGATCAGCTACCAAGACCTGCAGAGTGATTGCTGAGGGTGAGTAGGATTAGATAGATATTGGAGGATGGAGATGAGGAGTTGCAGTCCTGAGGATGATTGCAGTGATGGGGGCAAGGTTTGTCCTGCTCATGTGTTCTTCTGAGTTTTTCCTTAGGAGAGGCCCACAGGAACTTTGGGGGTGCCGCTCTCCCGATGTGGGTGGAGATCCGTGCAGCACAGGGGCCTGTGGCAGCCGTGGCAGTGAGCTGCTCATCTCTCCCTTCATGAGAGAACTTGCTCTGAGGCTTGTAGTTGCCAACGGCCTTCTGCCGCCATACTTTGGGGATCTATCGCAGCGTTGATGCTGAGGCTGTGCCCTCTCTGCGCTGCTGCCAGCCGTTGGCTGACTGTGGTGGGCTTACTAGAGCTGACCTGTCCCTGACCAGTGCAGGGTTCTGCTCATGGGCAGTGTGCTCTGGGCTCCCTGAGGGCACAGTTGGTGCGACTGCTGCGTATCTGCAGCGCAGTCTGCGGCTCCTCCTCCTCAGCTCTCTCCTCTCGCAGGCCTCAGGCCCGAAGGCCCTCCTCCCCCACTACTGCTCTCTCTCCCTCTGTCCTTCCTGTGCCTTTCCCCAGTTGATCCCTTGCATGTCTGATTGTCGTGGCATTTGCTTTTTGAAGGCCCTGAACTGACACGCCTGGAGTGATCAGAATCAGTCAGCAGCTTGGTGGTTTGCTTTTTAGCATCACCTCTTAGGCGTCTCCTCTCCGAAGTCAAAGATGTCCTCTTGACTCCAGAAGACGCTTCCTGGACTTAGTGTTCTTTAAACTCTGAGAGCAAATTTTCTTATTAAATTGCCTCAGTCTGAAAGTTTTTTCTCCTTACTAGCCTGTAATATCTGAGGTAAGATTAGAAGGAAGGAGGATTGTGGGATGGAGGTATGCCTATTGTCTGAGTCTCTGACTCTCAGCCTTCAATTTACCTACCGAGGCTCCTTCCCTCTCCTCATGGATTTTGTGTTATGAACGTCAGTTGAGACTCTTATTTAAGTTTTTTACCCATTTGTGTTAATAAAAGGCATACATATTCCTGCCGAGCAGAGCCTCTGATTGACATTTGATAACCTTTTCAGTTGATATCTTTATTGACATCAATAAGTAAAGAAACAGTGTTCTAATTAAATTTAGCCTTAGTGCAAATAAGTGTTTGATGGCCATGAATAACTGTAATACCTACTCTGTGCATCTTCACAATGTCTGTGCTGCAGGTGAGGTGCTGCCACCCTCAGCTCTGATGACTTCTGTCCTCTTTGAGCAGCTGTTTCTGAGGTTGGGCTTTGTCTGTGCCTGGCTGGGTCTTTCAGAGAATGTTATTCCACCTGTGGTCCCACGCCCTACTTGCTCTCCCACCTGCACTGGGCCTATCCTGATAGTGGAGGAGTTCATGCGGGCAGGGAATTGGTGTGGCTCTTCTCCAACCCTCTCATCTCTCTCAGTGTTTGTGATAAGTTCTTTCACCTCATCCTTGAAACACGGACCCTACAATTGCTCTGCAGATCTAATCTACAGAGTAGAGTCTGACCTCTTGAGTATACAGTAGTGCCCCCTTATCCATGGTTTCGCTTTCCACGGTTTCAGTTACCTGAGGTCAACCATGGTCCAAAAATTTTATTAAATGGGAAATTACAGAAATAAGCAGTTTATAAGTTTTAAATTGCACGCTGTTCAGAGTAGCCTGATGAAGTCTTGCACCATCCTGCTCTGTCCCGCCCAAGATGTGAATCATCCCTTTGTCTAGTGTGTGCATGCTATATACACTACCCTCCATTAGTTACTTAGTAGCTGTCTTGGTTATCAGATCGACTGTCACGATACTGCAGTACTTGTGTTCAAGTAACTCTTACTTCACTTAATAATGACCCCAAAGTGCAAGAGTAGTGATGCTGGCGATTTGGATGTGCCAAAGAGATGTTATTGTTGTTAATCTCTTACTGTGCCTAATTTATAAGTTAAACTCTATCATAGCTATGTATAAGAATAAAACATTGTATATATTGAGTTCTGTACTATCTGCCGTTTCAGGCATCCACTGGGAGTCTTGGAACATATCCCACACAGGTAAGGGGGACTACTGTATTGGACCCCCTGTAGGACTTTTTCCTGAAGTAGTTGGCTTTTTTATTGCCTCTGTACACAGTGTAATCTACCACTGAGTTTGTTATTCAAACCAAAGCTTTTAAGGTGTATATATATATATGTATATATTTTGTGTGTGTGTGTGTATGTGTGTTTGTGTGAGGAAGATTGGCCCTGAGCTAACATCTGTGCCAATCCTCCTCCACTTTCTATGTGGGATGCTGCCACAGCATGGCTTAATGAGCGGTGTGTAGGTCCCTGCCTGGGATCCAAATCTGTGAACCCTGGGTTGCTAAAGCAGAGTACGCAAACCCAACTACTATGCCACTGGGCCGGCCTCAGATAAAAATATATATTTTTTAAGATTTTATTTTCCCTTTTTCTCCCCAAAGCCCCTGGTACATAGTTGTGTATTTTTAGTTGTGGGTCCTTCTGGTTGTGGCATGTGGGATGCTGCTCCAGCATGACCTGATGAGTGGACCATGTCTGTGCCCAGGATCTGAAACTGGTGAAACCCTGGGCCACCAAAACAGAGCATGTGAACTCAACCATTCGGCCATGGGGCCAGCCCTCAGATATATTTTTGATACTAACCAGCATGATGAAAGATCAGAAGGTCAATAAGAGTTGGTATGTGTGTTTAAAGGTAGGTGTGTTGGTATACAAGTTAAACTGCAAAGAAGATGGAACTCAGGGAAATGAAAGCGCAGAAAACCCAGTGATTTACAACCCGGTTACCTGTGTGTGCTCCTGGAAAATTTGCAATGAGAAAAATAGGGCTAGGCTCTAAAATACTTTTGAAGGTTGAGTGATCCGTGTCTGCCTGGAAGTTTCAAAGATTTCTTTCCCCGCTGATTTTCATGACCTCGATAAAAATGTTCTTTTGCCTTCTGATTTGTTGCAGCAGAAGTAAGTTATAAATTGTGAAGTTTAAAATCTTTGTCTGCTAGTCTCTCTTGCTGTATTATTTTATATTTTGTGTGATGGTGACTGTTGCAAAGAACCCCTTTTATCATATTTGTCATAATTTCCATTTTAATATCACATTTGTCAAAATTTCTGTGGCTATCAGATACTTGATATGAGGTAGGAATATAACCGTATTTCAATGAAACAATGTGATTCTGTTATTTAGATGTATAGGACTTTCCCCAGTAATGTTAATTGCTTTAGATATAACTACTGAAAAAAATGTACTTAAAATGTTTACAAATTATATATTAGATAACAGTACTTTGCTATTTGAAGGTTGTTACTCTTTCCTCCTTATTTTATATACAGTCGTACACCACATGACGACATTGTGGTCGACGACGGACTGCACGTACCACGGTGGTCCCATAAGATTAGTACCACATAGCCTAGGTGGTGTAGGCTATACCATCTAGGTTTGTGTAAGCACACTCTGATGTTCGCACAACCACTAAGTCGTCTAATGATGCGTATTTCAGAACGTATCCCTGTCATCAAGTGACACAACTGTGCCCCGTTGGCAGATATTTGTCAGATATTTATGTGGAAGTTGTGGTGAGCAGTGCACTCCCGGTGAGCAGAGGTGCATGCTCCAAAGCTCCCTTTTTCCCTTTTTACCCATCATTTATGAATAATGGGTAGAAAACTCTTCAGCATTATTTCTTCCTTCAAGAGACATTAATCTGAGACTGGAAACAAACGCATGTAGCAGCCCCGCCTGGGCGTTTGGCTTTGACTTGGGAGTGACGAGGCAGTAGTGTGGTGAGGTGTCCTGGCAGGACAGGACGCTCTGAAAAGCAGGTCAAAGCTCTTGGATTCTACCCTGGGCTTTCCCCCTGACCTGAGTCTGTGTATTTGAGCAAATACTTTATTTCTCTAGATACCAATTTTTTCAGCTAAAAGAGTTTTTCAAACTGTGGATTGATGCCCATTAGTAACCGGTATTAAAAGGGAAAATTACAGTGTGTCACATGTAGTACAGCAAAATATTATTTTATAAACCTGTGTTTCAGTTGCATGTGTGCACGTGTGGGGCTATGATTTTTAAAATGTATTTCTCGTAGGTCATGATCAAAGCAGTTTGATAGTCATTCACCTAGATCAGAGGTAGCAAACTGTGCCCACGTGTCAAATCCAGCTCACGCCTTCTTATGTTCAGTCCACAAGCTCAGAATGGTTTTTACATGTTTAAATGGTTCAAAAAAAATCCAAAGAAAACCAATATTTTGTGACACATGAAATTTATATAAAATTCATATTTGTGTCTGTAAAAAAGGTTTTATTGGAACCTAGCCATGCCTGTTTGTTGTGTTATCTATGGCTGTTTCATTCCACAGTGGCGCAAATGGTGTGACAGAGACCATGTGGCACTCAAAGCCTAAAATATTTACTATCTGGCCCTTTATAAGGAAAAGTTTGCTGACCCCTGTAGCTAGGGAGTCTGAAGCCTTTATGGTTCTGTATTTGTGGTAAGATATCAAATATGGGCCCGGTAATAGATATTTCTATAGTACTCAGAAATACTTCTTTTTAAAAATACATTGAGCATATTGATTCTAGTTTGCTTACCTTATTTGCCTAGTCTTCTGCGACTTATTTTTTAAGCAAATGATAAACATTCTGTAAATTATTTGCCAGCTTTTAATCAAGTTGCTATCTGAATGAAGTAACATTGTAAATGAACGATGTCAAAATTAATGAAGATTTACTATTTTATCATTCATAAGAAAGAACCATTAGATTTCTTAAAATTATTCAGTGAAAATATCTTTTTATTTTGAATTTCTCTTTTATGATTATCTTTCTTGTAATCACTGTAATCACTGTAATCAATGTAATCGCTGACCTTTTTTAAAGAAAGTACAGTAAGTAAATAAAACTTCATTAAAAATCTATCCAACTAGGGGCTTGCTCGGTGGCATAGTGGTTGGGTTTGCGTGCTCTGCTTCAGTGGCCTGGGGTTCTTGGATTTGGATCCCGGGCGCAGACATAGACACTGCTCATCAGCCTTGTGGCAACATCCCACATAGAAAATAGAGAAAGATTGGCACAGATGTTGGCTCAGGGACTATTTTCCTCAACCAAAGAGAGGAAGATTGGCAACAGATATTAGCTCAGGGCCCGTTCTTCCTCACACACACACACACACACAAAATTAAAAAAAAAAATCTCTCCACCTCATTTGGAAGGGGAAAAGTCTTTGTAAGATACATATCTCAATGTAGATACTGCAATAATATTTTTAAAAAAATTTATTGTAAACATACTGATGATTACTTGAATCCATATTTTTGGTTTAAATTGGATTAAAAATTAAATCAAAACTCATTTCTTAGTTTCAAGTATGCTTAGCACTTTTTGGTGCATTTTTCCTGTTTCCGTATTCCATAAAATTAGAACATGAGAAAAAGTAGAAAGAAGAAAGCTCGCTCTGCTCCATTCTCCAGAGAGCATTTTGATTTTTCTTTCCATTATTTTTTTGTATGTTTTAGAAAAACTGTCTAGCTGTGTTTTAGAATATGTATTTTATTATAGAAAGAAATTTTTATTGCCTTGTTTACAAAGTATTTAAAGTACAGAAATACTTTCATCAAAATAAAATGGAAAGTATGGCAAAGAAATACAGTGCCTCTTAACCACAAAAACATGTTCAACTTCGCTCAAAATAAGAGAAATGCAAATTAAAATCTAGTGAGGTATCGTTTCCCACATATCGAATTGGCTGAAATCTAGAAGTTTGACGGCACATTCTCTGGATGAGGCTATGGAGAAACAGTCTCTCATACATTCATGGTGGGATTGGCAGTTGATAGCACCGCTTGTGGAGGGCGAGCTGATAGGGTCTGTCAAAATTAACAGGACGTATTTCCTGGCACATTAATCCCACATCTGGGAATTTGTGAGAGATATATACATGATATTATGTACACACACACACACACACACGTAATTTGCACGTCTGTGAAATGATATTCAAAGTTTTTCATTGCAGCATTGTTTTGAGATTGGAAGCAATTCAAACGCCCACCAACTCAAATGCCCATCAATGAAATAAATGATGGTATATCTAGTCTATGAATATGGTGCAGTGATTAAAAAACAGAAAGATCTATGCATGGATGGAAAGAGCTGTCAGATGATTATTAATAAAATAATCAAGGTGCTTGTGGAGGGAAAGTAAAAAAGTAAGTGGGAAGAATCGAGGATATGGGTTGTGTTGAAAATGGGATTCTTCTTTTTATATTTTTATGTAGTATTTGATTTTTGTACTATGTCAGTATATCACCTGATCAGAAATTTAAAATTAAAAAGTAGGTGAAGGAATTGTGGCAAAAGCAAAATGAGGAAAGCGAAACCCTGGATTTCTTTATATTCAGTTTAGAATGGCTCATGGGAAATCTAAGTACTTCTGGAATGGAGACAATAGTAGAAGTATTAGTAGGAGCGACAGCAGCAGATAACCTTTATTGAGTGTTTTTTATGGGCCAGGCACAGAGCTAAGTAATAAGCACTTTATCTGCAGTGTATACATACATGTAAAGTATGTCATGTAATGGTATAACAGCGCTATGAGGAAATTGCTATTATTTCTCTGGTTTTACAGAAGAGTATGCTGAAGCGTGGGATTCTTGAGTAGCTTATCCAAGGCTACACTGCTAGTAAATGGCAGAGCCAAGAGTCAAACCCTGGTCTAGGTCATGAGCCTGTCCTGTTAATCATTTATCTATAGTGATCATATGTATGTGGTTATACCATACTCTCTGTGAAGAAGAATGTCCTTCTGTGGATCCTCAGAGAATACTTGTCTAATGTGTATTTCCCATAATACCCTTGTAGTAAATATAGCAGTGAGGTGTACTAAGTTGTTTCTTACAATGTTGCTCTGTATTGATTGAAACCTAACAAAGTCCACTTTTACTGGTGGCCAAATATCTTGTGAACTCCTGAGTAGATTGAATGGGTTGCACATTTTCCAGATTGCCCTGCACAAGTTGTTTTCTTCTGAGCAAAGCTTTGGTAAATATTGAATATCAGTAAGGTTGAGGTTGTAGTCTATGAGGATACCTGGAAAATATTTATTGTTTTGTTTTGAGTGGAGAGCTATATATTTTAATAGGCAGCTGAGGTAAAGGAAGGATTGACATCCTTTTACGAAAATTGTGCTGTTTAACACAGATACATGTCTGAATAAAAGACTGGTCTTTTTCCTTTATCAACGAGGACCGAGCAGGGCAAATATTTTCCTCAAGTGTTAATTTTAGGTCTAGTCTAATAAAAATGGGCAATTGTGTCCCCTAAAATGCAGTATCAGAGGTTGAAAATCAGTGGCCTCTAGGTCATATTCAACTTGCTCATGATTTTGGCTTCACTTGCAGAGTGGGTTTTTTGTTTATTTTTTTGTTTTAATTGATTGCCAACATTTAAAATTTGGGAGGTTCCACATAGAAATCCAAGTTTCTAGCGTTTGTTGAAAAATTGGTATGACAACCTTAACTTCTGTTTCCTACTTGGCAACAATCAGTTTATTTTTATATGGAGCCCCTGTTCCCCAGTTTTCCACAATGTCACCCAGTCAGCCTCACTCAGCTGCGTCACCGCCCACCCTGTGCGTGTCTGTGCTTTCTTACCCTGTCTTACATTTTGGAACACTGCTGAAGAACAGAGCTGTTACATAGCCTTGCAGTATCATTTTTGTTTAAAAAAAAAATCCTGGACTTTTGTAAGTGTTAATTTTTGCACATTTGTGCTATATGTCAACCTTATTTAATAAGTTGTTCTGACAAATGGTTGTATGTAGTCGTTCACCCATACTTGAACACCTACTTTGTGCGTGTGTGTGTGTGGTATATCTGAGTATATATAAGTGCCGGCTCTTTCATTGTTGAAGGTCTGGGTGATACAAATTTTGGATTTGTTTATTATTATAATTAATTGCTCTTTAAAAGGTTTTTCTTTAGAAAGAATTTGGCATTTGAACCTACATCAAAGATTTATATCATAATCCTGTGATAGTAGGTTTATTCTTGATAGACTACTTTGTCAGTGATGAGTTATTTGTAGTAGAATAAAAATTAAAAATAAATTATGCGTAACTATATAACTACTAGATTAAGAATTTTAGAGTTGCGCTTTGTTAATTTTTTGGTATCTTTTTTTGTGTTTAACTATCACATCTTTTAATATTTTCCTGATGATTTTTAATTCTTTGTTAGACTAGGTTCTTGGCTTATTTTGAATTTAAGGTTATATTGTGGTATTGTTAGATACGTTTCTAGACTATGTGAGAGTTCATACTCTGTAGTCGTGGAGAACTGTCTTTGTGCAGGAGACTAGTTTCACATCTTCCTGAAGTTGAGACTTTTCAGTATTTAGTGTATTCTTGAAATTTTATAACCGTGTTGGCAAACTTTCTCACTCTGTTCTGTCAGTAAATCAGTAAATCACGATTCTAATCTGCATTACCAATCTTTAGCTGAAACAAGCAATCTTGAAATTTGAATCAGTTCACATAATCAGCTTCCTCTTTAAGTGTAAATGACACCATGAGAAGCAGCTATGTATTAACACTAGCAGGCGCCTTCTCACAGGCCTTTGTGGCCCTTCTGCCTGGAGTTCTGGGCACCTGGCTTATGATACAAATTTATTCTGTTTCAACTAAAGTTTGATGCCACTTTTAGTGATCCTTGTCTTCCTTGGCTTAAATATTGATGGGAAAGATTGTGGGGTGTGTGTGTGGCTCAGTTTTATATGGTAATGGCAGGGATTTTAGGAATTTTCCGGGTAGTTGGTGTTCATTTTGTTGGACTGATTCAGGGAAAACTCAGGCCTAGAGAATCCTGGAGATGCAGGGCCCACCCTCTGCCCCCTGACACAGTGCATGCCTCTCCTCCTCTTTTCCCCTCCAGTCACAGGACAGAGAGTCGATTCTGCAGAATATCCAAGCCGATTGCCAGCTTCATTTTAGCTAAATTCCAGCGAGGATTAGTTTTAACAATCTTCTTATATGACTCTGGCTTTTCAAATTTTTATTGCTTCTAATAATGCTGCTATTATGTATACACATTTTTTGCCCAAAGGCTAGAGAGTGGATCCATACTGTTTCTATGTAGAAAGGTATAATAGACATTCAAGAGTTTTTTTTTAAACTATTGGACTTGTAACTGTATTCTACATGGTTATTTTCTAGAACTCAGACTTGAAAAATATTGATTTTTGTCTTGTTATGTATTGATAATTTTTTTGTACATAAAATTTATGGAGGAATGATCATTTTTATCATTTTACATTTTTTTCATCCAAAACTTATCCTGGAGAAAGTTGTACCTTGGTGTATAATAATGAATTTTGGTCAAACTTCTCTTTTATGATTTCAGGACAAAAATTGCCCAAGATATTGAGAGGCTAATACATCAGAGTGATATCATAGATCGAATAGTATATGACTTAGATAACCCAAGGTAAGTCTGTTTTGTTTTTGTTTTACTTTTATTAGTTTTATTTTTACTGTAAAATTTTAGTGTTATTTTGAAAAGATGAAAAAGTATAGTTAACTTTCACCTAGTTTAGCCTCACTATGTTTCCATCTTTTAGCCAGGGATGTGATGGTAAAGTAATAGTAAATCGTATTTACTTACTTCAAGTGAAGGTGTCACAAGCTTTTGTTTGTTCTTGGGTGGACTTAATGGCTTTAAGAAGGTAAAGGTCACAAACTGATGCTGTCTTTTTCAAAAACTGAAATTACCTCCATTTAACAGAGTGTAGATTTCACATGAATTGCTGCAATTTAGTTTGTAACATTGAGCCTTCGTTTCCTTAGGACAACAATGCACTCCTTTAGGAGGAACACGTGCTTGCTAAATCCCACAGTGCCCGCTACTCTCCCTCTCTCACTGCTTCCCATCTGCTTCAGTCCTTGAAACTGCCTCCCTGACCTTTGAAGCCATTTGTGTGTGGTTCTTGATGCATTAATTTAAGATTATCACTGATATTATCACATTTTAGGGTTTAAATATAAGTAAATAAATGAAAATTACAAATGATGTGTGACTATTATTTAGTCATATTTGCTTCTTCAAATGAGAAATTTAATCAGCCCTCAGGGGCTTTCCCCCTCCCTCAACATTCTAATATTTGTGGGAAATTTCACATTTTACTGGTCTTATTTGGAGGAAATAAAACACTTTCTAAAGATTTTTGTGAGAGAGATAAGGGTAAAAGCTGTATTAAAACTCATGTCTGAATTTGAATTATATTGTTAAAAATGGAAAACAAATCTCGCTTATTCATAATCTCTTAGTTATTTCAGCATTTGTAGCTCTGTGTCAGATGGAGCAGGCAGAGGCAGTAAAGCAGAAGCTCAGGACCCTGGGTGTGATGCCCCAGTGCTGCGTCTGCCTGAAGTGACTGGACAATCTCATTGGGCTTCGTGAAGCCTCAGTGCCCTCAGTAGAATGTCAGCTCCAGAAAAGCGAGACTATGTATTCAGTCAGGCAGACAGACCGGCACACAGCTAACAGGGTCTTGCACCTTGGAGGCGCTCAGTAAATATTTACTAGAGTAACGAAATATCTAAGATGAGGATAGTACTTTCTCCTTTTTGGTGCTAATTAAATAAGATAGTAGATAATGTAGCTCTCTAAATTTAATATTTTCTCCTGAGAACTACATGTTTATTAGAATTATTGCTACTCAATACAAGTCATATGCATTTTTAAAAACAAGTCTGGTCTTTCTATATGATTATTAGTATGTAGAAATGGCATTTATTCAGTAAGCCTTTTTTTTAAATTGAGGTTATGATCGTTTGCAATATTGTGAAATTTCAGTTGTGCAGTATTTTTGTCAGTCACCTTATAGGCGCGCCCCTTCACCCTTTGTGCTCAGCCCCCACCCCGCTTCCCCCTGGTAACCACTGAGCTGTTCTCTTTGTCTGTGTGTGTGTTTGTCTTCCGCATATGAGTGAAATCATACAGTGTTTGTCTTTCTGTCTGGCTTATTTCACTTAACATTATACCTTCAAGGTCCATCCCTATTTTTTCGAATGGGATGATTTTGTCATGTTTTATGGCTGAATAGTATCCCATTGTGTGTATATACACACACACACACACACCCCATATCTTCTTTATCCAATCATCAGTCTGTGGGCGCTTAGGTTGCTTCCACGTCTTGGCTATTGTCAATAATGCAGTACTGAATGTAGGAGTGCATAAGCTTCTTTGAATTGCTGATTTCAAGTTCTTTGGGTAGATACTCAGTAGTGGGGTAGCTGGGTCACATTGTATTTCTATTTTTAGTTTTTTGAGACATCTCCATACTGTTTTCTGTAGTGGCTGCACCAGTTTGCATTCCCACGAGCGGTGTATGAGGGTTCCCTTTTCTCCACAACCTCTCCAACATTTGTTGTTTTTTTGTCTTGGTTATTATAGCCATTCTGACAGGTGTAAGGTAATATCTTACTGTAGTTTTGATTTGCATTTCCCTGATGATCAGTGATGATGAGCATCTTTTCTTGCACCTATTGGCCACCTGTACATCTTCTTTGGAGAATGTAGGTTCATATCCTCTGCCCATTTTTTGATTGGGTTGTTTGAGTTTTTGTTGTTGAGTTGTGTGAGTTCTTTATGTATTATGGAGATTAACTCTTTGTCAGATATATGATTTGCAAATATTCTTTCCCAGTTGTTGGGTTGTCTTTTTGTTTCAATCTTGTTTTCCCTTTCCTTGTAGAAGCTCTTTAGTCTATGAAGTGCTACTTATTTTTTCTTTGGTTTCCCTTGTCTGAGAAGATATGGTGTCTGAAATGATCCTTTTAAGACCAGTGTAAAAGAGTGTACTGCCTATATTTTCTTGTAGAAGTTTTATGGTGTCAGGTCTTACCTTCAAGTCTTTGGTCCATTTTGAGTTTATTTTTGTGAATGGTGTAAGCAAATGGTCTACTTTCATTCTTTTGCACGTGGCTGTCCAGTTTTCCCAACACAATTTATTGAAGAGACTTTCCTTTCTCCATTGTATGTTCTTAGCTCCTTTGTTGAAGATTAGCTGTCTGTAGATGTGCGGTTTCATTTCTGGGCTTTCAGTTCTGTTCCATTGATCTGCGTGCCTCTTTTTGTACCAGTACCATACTGTTTTGATTACTATAGCTTTGTAGTATATCTTGAAGTCAGGGATTGTGATGCCTCCAGCTTTGTTCTTTTTTCTCAGGATTGCTTTAGTTATTGGGGGTCTTTGGTTGCCCCATATGAATTTTAGGATTCTTTGTTCTATTTCCGTGAAGAATGTCATTGGGATTCTGGTTGGGATTGCACTGAATCTGTAGATTGCTTTGGTTAGTATGGACACTTTAACTACATTTACTCTTCCAATCCATGTGCATGGAATGTCTTTCCATTTCTTTATGTCATCATCAATTTCTTTCAGTAAATTCTTGTAGTTTTCATTGTATGAGTCTTTCACTTCCTTGGTTAAATTTATTACAAGATATTTTATTTTTTTGTTGTGGTTGTGAATGGGATTGTGTTCTTGAGTTCTCTTTCTGTTAGTTGGTTATTAGAGTATAAAAATGCAACTGATTTTTGTAAGTTGATTTTGTACCCTGCAACTTTGCTGTAATTGTTGATTACTTCTGATAGCTTTCCGATGGATTTTTTTGGGGTTTTCTATATATAAAATCATGTCATTTGCAAACAGCGAGAGTTTCACTTCTTCATTGCCTATTTGGATTCCTTCTATTTCTTTTTCTTGCCTAATTGCTCTGGCCAAAACCTGCGGTGTTATGTTGAATAAGAGTGGTGAGAGTGGGCACGCTTATCTTGTGCCTGTTCTCAGAGGGATGGCATTCAGTTTTTCCCCACTGAGTATGATGTTGGCTGTGGGTTTGTCATATATGGCCTTTATTATGTTGAGGTACTTTCCTTCCATACCCATTTTATTGAAAGTTTTTATCATAAATGGGTATCTTGTCGAATGCTTTCTCTGTGTCTATTGAGATCATCTTGTGGTTTTTGTTCCTCATTTTGTTAATGTGGTGTATCACATTGATTGATTTGCGGATGTTGAACCACTCCATCCGTGTGTCCCTGGTATAAATCCCACTTGATCATGGTGTATGATCTTTTTAATGTATCGCTGTATTTGGTTTGCCAATATTTTGTTGAGGATTTTTGCATCTATGTTCATTAGCGATGTCAGCCTATAATTTTCCTTCTTTGTGTTCTCCTTGTCTAGCTTTGGTATCAGGGTGATGTTGGCCTCGTAGAATGTGATAGAAAGTGTTCCATCTTCCTCAATTTTCTGGAATAGTTTGAGAAGGATAGGTATTAAATCTTCTTTGAATGTTTGCTAGTGGAATTCTCCAGAGATGCTGTCTGGTCCCGGACTTTTGTTTTTGGGTAAGTTTTTGATTATTGTTTCAATCTCTAGTGATTGGTCTATTCAGATTCTCTATTTCTTCTTGATTCTGTTTTGGGATATTGTAAGAGTCTAAGAATTTGTTCATTTCTTCTAGGTTGTCCAGTTTGTTGGCATATAGTTTTTCATAGTATTCTCATATAATCTTTTGTATTTCTATGGTATCCATTGTAATTTCTCTTCTTTCATTTCTAATTTTTTTTGAGTCTTCTCTCTTTTTTTCTTAGTGAGCCTTGCTAAGGGTTTGTTGATTTTGTTTACCTTCTCAAAGAACCAGCTCTTTGTTTCATTGATCCTTTCTACTGTCTTTTTTGTTTCAATTTCATTTATTTCTGCTCTAATTTTTATTATTTCCCTCCTTCTGCTGACTTTGGGCTTTACTTGTTCTTCTTTTTCTAATTCGGTTAGGTGTAGTTTGAGAATTTTCTTGTTTGTTGAGGTGAGCCTGTATTGCAATGAATTTGCCTCTTAGGACTGCTTCTGCTGCATCCCAAATGAGTTGGTATGGTGTGTTTTCATTTTCATTTGTCTCCAGGTAATATTTGATTTCTTCAATGATCCATTGGTTGTTCAGTATTATGTTGTTTAATCTCCACAACTTTGCCCCTTTCCCAGCTTTTTTTCTTGTAATTGATTTCTAGTTTCATAGCATTTTGTCAGAAAAGACGCTTGATATTATTTCAATCTTCTTAAATTTATTGAGGCTTGCTTTAGTTTCCCGACATGTGGTCTGTCCTTGAGACTGTTCCACGCGCACTTGAGAAGAATGTGTAACCTCCTGTTTTTGGATGGAGTGTTCTATATATATGTATTAAGACCATCTGGTATAGTTTTTCATTTAATTCTACAATTTCCTTGTTGACTTTCCCTCTGGATTATCTATCCATTGGTGTAAGTGGGGTGTTGAGGTCCCCCACTGTTATTGTTTTGTTGTTAATATCACTTTTTAGGTTTGTTAATAGTTGCTTTGTGTACTTTGGTGCTCCTGTGTTGGGTGCATATATGTTTATAAGTGTTATGTCTTCTTGGTGAAGTGTCCCTTTAATCATTATATAGTGCCCTTCTTTGTCTCTCATTACCTGTTTTATCTTGAAGTCTACTTTGTCTGATATTTTGATAGATGTATGGCAACACCTGCTTTCTTTTGTACGCCATTAGCTTGGAGTGTCATCTACCATCCCTTCAATCTGAGTCTGTGTTTGTCTTTGGGGCTGAGATTTGTTTTCTGGAGGCAGCATATTGTTGGAACTTGTTCTTTAATCCATCTCACTGCTTTGTGTCTTTTGATTGGCGGGTTCAATCCATTTACATTTAGAGTGATTATTGATATACGAGGGCTAATGCAGCCATTTTATTGCTTGTTTTTCGGTTCTTCTGCATTTCCTTTTTTTCTCGTCCCATGTATTTCAGACTACCAATTCAGTTAGGTAGTTTTCTGTGCTGGTTTTCTTAGTTTTCTCCTTATTTATCTTTCGTGTCTCTGTTATAAGTATTTGTTTAGTGGTCACCATTAGGTTTGTATAAAACATCTTGTAGATGAAGTAGTCCATTTTCTGATAGCCTCTTATTTCCTTAGACCAAGCCAGTTCCATCCATTTCCTCTTCCCCTTCTAAGTTGTTGTTGGCATATCTTATTTCATCTTGTGTTGTGAGTTTGTGGTTAAAATCACAAGATTATATTTATTCTTGGTGTTTTCCTTCCCTTTATCTTTAATGTTATAATTAGCATTTGCTAACCTGTTCTGATGGAGAGCTGCAATTTTCTATTTATCTATCTATCTCCTGGCTCAGGCTTTTGTAATCACTTTCCTTTTTTTTTTTTTTTTTCCCAACCATGAGGGCCTTCCTGAGGATTTCTTGTGGGGGTAGGGGGCATCTTGTGGTGATGAACTCCCTTAACTTTTGTTTATCTGGGAAAGTTTTTATTTCTCCATCATATTTGAAGGATATTTTCACTGGATAGAGTATTATTGGCTGAAAGGTTTTGTCATTCAGAATTTTGAGTATATCATTCCACTCTCTCCTAGCCTGTAAGGTTTCTGCTGAGAAATCTGCTGACAGCCTGATAGAGTTCTTTTGTAGGTTATTTTCTTCTACCTTGCTGCCCTTAATATTTTTCCTTCTCGTTGACTTTTGCCAGCTTTACTACTATATGCCTTGGAGTTGGTATTTTTACATTGATAAAGTTTGGAGATTTATTGGCTTCTGTCACATGGATTTCCAGCTGCCTTCCTAGGTTTGGGAAGTTCTCAGCTACTATTTCTTTTTTTTTTTTTTTTAAAGATTGGCACCTGAACTAACAACTGTTGCCAGTCTTCTTTTTTTCCTCCTTCTTCTTCTCCCCAAAGCCCCCCAGTACATAGTTGTATGTTCCAGTTGTGAGTGCCTCTGGTTGTGCTGTGTGGGACACCGCCTCAGTGTGGCCTGATGAGCAGTGCTGTGTCCACACCCGGGATCTGAACTGGCAAAACCCTCGGTCGTCGAAGCGGAGTGCGTAAACTTAACCACTCGGCCACAGGGCAGGCACCTCAGCTATTATTTCTTTGACCAAGCTTTCTGCTTCGTTCTCCTTCTCTTCTCCATCTTGGATACCTATAATCATTATGTTGCATTTCCTAATTGAGTCGGATATTTCTTGGAGACTTTCTTCATTTCTTTTTAGTCTTAGTTCTCTCTCCTCCTCTATCTAAAGCATTTCTATATTCCTATCCTCCAGACTGCTAATTCTGTCCACCATAATATCAGCTCTACTGTTCAGGGAGTCCAGACTTTTCTTAATCTGCTCTATTGTGTTTTTCATCTCCAACATTTCTGATGGATTCTTCTTTATGATTTCAAGCTCTTTTGTGATGTACTTCCTGAACTTGTTGAGTTGTCTATCTGTATTCTCTTTTAACTCGTTGAGTTTTTTAAGGATAGCTATTTTGAATTCTTTCTCATTTAAGTTACAGATTTGTGTATCTTCTGGGGATTTAATATATTCTTTTATACTGCTTGATGGCTTGGGTTTGTGCCTCCACACAGAGATAGAATTTGGTCACAGCTTCCACTTGCTGCCACTGGGGGGAGGGGTCAGGAGCTGTGTATTCTCCACCCACCAGGATCCCCATCAGCTATTCCTGTCCAAGCCTGGGCCACTCCTTGTGATCCCACTGGCCCTGTGGGGTCTCCGGTCATTTTGTGTGGGTTCCCACACAATCACAAGGGAACTCTGAGTTGCTGCCGCCTGCTCCCACAGACCTGCCTAGATGCACTCCCTTGTTAGGGCTGCAGCAGTTTTATGGGCTTTCGAGGCAGCCAGGAGCTTGTTCACCCAGACTTGCAGCTCCACTGCTGCCTGGTGCTAGGTTGTACCAGCTGTGGTGCTTGGTGAGTGGGGCCTCCCCACTGGGTCTGAGCCTCTGCTGCTCCCTGAGACTGTGGTGGGATTGTGGACTCTCCCACTGGTAGAGAGAGTGATCACACTGGGGCTCAGGGCTTCTGCCACCTGCTCCTACAGTTCCGCCAGTCGTACTGCCCCTTCAGGGGTGCTGTAGTACTGTGGACGTTTGTGGTAGGTGGGGGCACTTTCTCCCAGGCCGCAGATCTGCTACCGTCTGTTCTAGGTCGGACCAGCCTTTGTGCTTAGTGGGCGGGGCCTCTCCTCTAGTGCTGAGCCCAGTCTCTCCCTGGGGCTGCGATGGGGCTGTGCATTTTCCCACTGGACCTAGGAGCGATCACTCTGGGACTCAGGGTTGTCACTGCCCACTCCCACGGTCCCACTGGATCTCACTTGCCCTTTCAGGGCTGCGGCAGAGCTATAGGTGTTTAAGGCAGCTGGGGGTTTGTTCGCGTAGACTCGGGGCTGTGCTGTGCTGTGCTCCTAGGTCGCAGCAGCCTTTGTGCTTGGTGGGCAGGGCCTCCCTACTGAGTCTGAGCCTGAGTGACTCTCTGGGGCTGCAGCGGGGTTGTGGATTTTCCCACTGGGCCAAATAGCAATCATGGGAGATTCAGGGCTACAGTCACCTGTTTCCACAGTTGTGCCAATGCACACGCCCAGCCTTGGGTGGTGCTATGAGTGTGTCAGCTGGGAGAGCATCGCTTGCAGGTACTGAGCTGTCTGGGGGCTGGAGAGTTCTCACCTATCTCCACCTCCTCTCTGGGGGTAGTCCATCCACCTTCAGATGTATAGCAGCGTGGGTCTCTCAGGCGTCCTGAGATGCTGCACTAGTATCCTCCATAGATCAATGGATGTTCATTTAGTTGTAGTTTGAAGGGGGAGAGACAAAGAGAACTGGTCACTCTGCCATGTTGCTGACGTCACTCTCAAGGCAAAAATTTTTATTTGTGATTAACATTCACTATAAATGTAGGAACAAATCTCTACTTGTAATTATAATATTTTGTTTATAAATATTAGCCAAATTGTATTTTGCTTGTGTTGGTTATGTTCTTTGGTTTAAGAATAATGAGGAGAGTGAGGTGGCATAATGGTGTATTTTTAATCTGGAGTGTAGTTTTATTTGTTTGTTTTCTGCTCACCTGTTTAAATGCAATGTATTTCATTATACTTTAAAAATTTTTAGTTACGCTATTCCAGAAGAAGGAGATATTTTGAAGTTTAACTCCAAATTTGAATCTGGGAATCTGCGCAAAGTAATTCAAATTAGAAAGTAAGTCATTTAAAATTTTCTCATTTTGTATGTGCACAGATATTTTCCTAATTTTCATCAGATTTCTTTATTTTCTATTTTCAGAAATGAATATGATCTTATTCTGAATTCAGATATAAATAGCAATCATTATCATCAGTGGTTTTACTTTGAAGTCAGTGGAATGCGACCAGGTGTTGCTTATAGATTTAACATCATTAACTGTGAAAAGTCCAACAGTCAGTTTAATTATGGTAAGACAATTTTCTTTCCCAGTTTAGAGGGCATGCTGGCATCGTAATTTTAGGACAGAAGATTTTTTTAAATTACTGACATTTCTTTTTTAAAGTTTCAGAATTCTTTTGTTTTCTCTAGTTCTCAAAATTTAGATATTTAGCATGCAAAATTTGCAATAAACTAAGCTTTGCTTTGTTGGTGAGAAGAGTTACCCTTGGATAGGCAAACGCTTTAAAATGCAATAAGTATGGTTGATTTCATCAAAATTGAACACAATTAAAGATTATTGTGTATGCTGCTTAAAATCAAGTTTTTAATGTCAGTTCCTCTAGGAGAGAATTACGTAAAACAATCTTTATTGATTTTTAATTTTGAATAGATTCATATCTAAAATATAGAAGTTGCAGAAAGGTTCCTTGTTCTCTTCACCAAGTTTCCTCCAGGGATTACATCTTACATAGTCGTAGTACGTTGCCGAAGCCAGGGTTTGACATTAGTATAATGTGCTGCATAGTTCTGCATTGCTTTATTTCATTCGTAGGTTCTCGTAGCTGTCACCACAGTCAAAGATACAGAATACTTCCATCACCACAAAGCCTTGTGCTACTCCTTTGTAGCAGACCATTCACTGTGACGTTGGCTGCAGTTTTCTGTATGTTTTTAAATGTAGTTGAGGAAGTTTCCTTCTATTACTAGTTTGCTGAGAGTTTTTGTCATGAATGGGTGTTCAGTTGTGTCATGTGCTTTTTCTTAATCAGTTGATCTGATCATGTAATTTTTCTTCTTTACCCTGTTAATATGGTATATTATGTTGATTGGCTTTTGAGTATTGAATGAGCCTTTTTTGTTCTTGAAATATACCTCCCTTGTTCATTGTGTATAATTGCTAATATTTTGTTAGGAATTTTTGTATTTATATTCAGGAGGGATATTGAGCTATAGTTTTCTCTTTTTTGGGTAATTTGTCTGATTTTGGTATCATGGTCACACTGACCTCATAAAAGGAGTTGGGAAATGCTGCCTCCTTTTATTTTCTGGACAAACTTGAGTAGATTTGATGTTAATTCTTAAACATTTGGTGGAATTCTCCAATGAAACCATGTGGGCCTGGAGATATCTTTTTTGGTAGTCTTTTAAATTAGAAATTCAGTTTCCTTAATAGTTTTAGGGCTGTTCAAATTATCTATTTCATCTTGAGTGAGCTGTGGTAGTTTGTGTTTTTTAGGAATTGATCCATTTCTTCTAAATTGTAAATGTGTGTGTAGAGTTGTTCATAATGTTCTCTTACTATCCTTTAGATATTTTCAGGGTCTGTAGTGATATCCCATTTCATTCTTAGTAAGAGTAATCTTGTGTCTTCTCTTTGCTTTCTTTTGTCAGGCCTACTAGAGATTTGTCAATTTTATTGACCCTTTCAAAGAACCAGATTTTTGTTTCATTGTTTTTCTCACGAGACAGTTTTTAAAAACTCCAGTGTTGTACTAGCAAAACTCTTAAATTTATAGCCTCATTTAAGGCTTTGTGTTTAGTACTTTAATAAATATAAAACTAAGGCTTGTTTGTCATGCATCAGGTATTTATAGTCAAATATATCAGTGGAAGATAATATAGTTGTATAAACTGAATATCAGTAATTTAAAAATGAAACATCAATTTTCAAGTATTTAATCTGATAATAGTAATTTTTTTGTAGAAGAAGAATTTTTTCTGGCATACCAAAAAACCCACTTACATTGGGGGTTGAGGAGAAACAAATATAATATGTATGTCAAGTTATGAAATCTTAGCGGCCTCCATCATTTGTTGTGAAGATTGAAATGGTTTTAACAACTGAGGCATGAGCTGTCATACACTCTGTTTCAAATAAATGTTATAAGTTGTTAAAAGCACGAGTATGATCTTGCTCTTTAAGAGGGGCATTTCTGAAAATTGAAGCATTCAGGAGTCGAAGAGATTGTTCCCAATTGTTGTTACTTATGTGAAAAATAGGAAATTATGTACAGTACTCTGGATATTACTTCACGTCTGTGGGATAAACGTTTTGGTCAGATTCACTAATTTAATATAATTATAGGAAGATTAGGTAACGTGATACCTCATTTAGTTATAAACATTTTTTAAAGTTTTTAAAATGTTTTAGTAATCTAATTTTAAATGATCTGTTCTTTCAAATAGTATATTTTGACTAAGGATTCAGTGGCTATATTGATTTGTATGAATGGCGATATAAATCTATTTCGTATTCTTTATTTTTGTGATTTTTGGGGTATAACTACTGATCATTGAATGTCATTTCTTGAAACATTTGTTTGTTGACCTTAAACCTTCATATAACTTTAAAAATTATCTTAATTGAAACTCATTCAAAAGGTTACCAAAACCAGAATCTCCTGTTTTCCCTATTTAACTTGTAAGTATAATGCTAACATAATATGTTGTGGGGGGAGGACAAGTAATTAAATGTAACTGTATTCGTATTTTGGGTGCTCCTTAGGAGTAAAATTTAAAGACATTTTTATTCCTGAAATGATAGTCACTATAATTTTCAAGTTGTAGTGCTACAGGTAGATGGCAATTTTACTATCTATGTTTATTTAGTCACTTTTATAAAGTAGTACTTTTACTACTTTAAACTTCATTAAATACTTTAATGTTAAAATTAAAATCATACATTGGAGCAGTGCTTCTCTGTTTTTAAAAAACCTATGCCTACATATGGTAAATAAAATAATCTCTTCCTTTAGTCTCATTTTAAATTTAAAATGAATAAAATTCTGCAACTAAAACTGAATCAAAGCAATGAGACAGATGGCTGATTTATTTTTCAGTCTCCTCTCCTGCTTACCCCTTGCTTGCTCTCTGGGTATTCTTGTATATATAGCACACTTTCCAAACTCACTTTGTAGAGAATTTGGAAAACAGAATGGTGTTAAGAAGAAAATTAAAACCATCAACAATGCATTATCCAGAGATAACCCAAACAATTCCATGGTCTGTATTTTAACCAAATAGTATATCGTCAGCATTTTTTCTGGTCACTAAATATCCCTCTGAAACACAGTTTAATAGACATTCTGTGGTGGAGGTACTGTAACTTATTTATCCAAACCTTTCTTTGTTGGATGTTTAAGTTGTTTCTAATTATTTTCTATTTTAAATAATGCTCAGTTAAGTATTATTGTACTAAATATTTGTGTGTAATTATTTAGTTACAAATTCACAGAAGTGGAATTTCTTTGTCTGCCAGCTGTAAATGTCTTTTTTTGATTATGAAAGAGTGGATCTTTAACATGGGAAATTTGATAAATTAAAGACAGTTTAGAGAAGAATTTCTGGCAAGGAAAGAGAAAAGAAAATTCACTGTTTAGCATTTTGTTGTCTATTTTTAAACTTACATTCACGTATTTTTAAAAGTAAATTTTCCCCTTTTATAGATTTGGGATTACAGTATGAAAACTCATTTGTAAACTATATTTTTTTACTACACAATATATTGTAAAACATTTTCCCATGCCATTAAGTATTTTCAACAACATATTTACCGATATCTGTATAGTATTCTATTGAGTATATACAATAATTATTTAAATGATAAGAGATTGATGGGAATTTGTCTTTTTCAACATCTCAAAATTATATACTGTACTTCAGTAGATATCCTTAATTATTTGTTTTTGTGTATGTGCCTGATTATTGCTTTGCCATAAATTCCTCCAAGTAGAATTTCTCAAAGAAAATGAACACATGTTGCTGATGACTAGGGAAAATGGGCACTTACGGTGTTGGTAGGAGTGTTGAATTAGTTCAGCCCTGTGGAAGTGCATTTGATAGTGTGCTTTCCGCGTTTATTTTTAACCTCATCCATCCATTACTTATTCTGGTGTATTCTGTGAACTGGGATCTAATTTAATCCTGTTAGTAGGAGTCGGTGGGAATTGTTGCTCAGAAGACATTGTACATGGTTGTTTTGTTAAAGCTGTTACAGAAAATGGTCAGGTTAGTTAAAACAGATGAGAAACTGGTTGCTAAGTATCACTATCACTTCCTCATAGTTCCTGACTTTTTTGAGTTTGGGTTGAATTATTCTGACCTCTTAGTCATATTTTATGTTCCGTTTGGTTTAAAACGCCACTATTCTCAGAAGCCATGGTCCTAACGATATACTAGTTGTTATTTGGGGACCGTTTGTTGCTCTAGTCCCACTTGATTTTGATTATTCTGACCTTCTAGTCTAGCGTAACATCCTTGTTGCTCTAGTAACACTTTGGTTTTTAATTATTTTGACTTTATGATGTGGTTTAACATCCTGTCATCTTTTTCATAAACAGTTTAAAAACTTTTTCTGCCTATTTTTCCCGAATAGTTTATTCTAAATATTATTCAGAATAATGTTATTAAGCACCAAAAAATTTCCATTGCATTAAACTTGTAGAATAATTTGGGAGAAATTGAATTTTTTGTATTGTCTTGCTGCTTAGGTGTATAATTTTGTTTATTCAAGTTGTTTATACTGTCACCTAAGTTTTTTTATAAGTTCTATACATTCTATTTGCCATCGTTCTAAGTATTTTATGTATTTTTTGGTTTTCTGTTGTGAGAGTACTCCTCCCTATTTTCAAACTTGTTATTATTTATATTCTAGAAAGCTATTTATTTTTATTTCTTTACTTGAAAATCAACTTCCTTAACTGAACTTTCTCATTGGTTATCATAGTTTCTCAGTTGATACTTTCACTTTTCTTGGTAGATTCCTAGAATTTCTCCTTATCCATAGTTGTATTGTGTATCTTTCATTGCCTTTTGTGTGTGTGTGAGGAAGTTAGCCCTGAGCTAACATCTGTGCCCATCTTCCTCTATTTTGTGTGGGATGCTGCCACAGCATGGCTTGACTAGCTGTGCTAGATCTGTGCCCGGGATCTGAACCACAAACCCTGGGTGCCAAAGCAGAACGTGCTAACTCAACCACTACCCAGCTGGCTGTCCCCATATCTTTCATTGCTTTTGAATAGAACTTTGAGAATGTTTAAAATAAAAAGGAGACAATGGGCATCCTTGTTTTATTTTTATGTTAATGTGAATTCTGCTAGTATTTACATTAAGGGCGTTAGCTCTTGTTTTAAGACACAAATTCTTTCTTATAGTAAAGAGTTTCCATTTTTAGTAAGTTTTAAAAATCAGAATTATTTTGTTTTTTGCATTTATCAATGTAATATGACCATCTAATGCTATGAACTGTTAATATGCTGTATTATGTTTGTAATGTTCCTAATACTAAACTGTCCTTGGGTTTCACAAATAAGTCCACTTTGCCATGTGAATTAATCTTTTACTGTACAACTATTGTGATCTGTTAGTATTTTTTTTAAGATTTTGTTTTTCCTTTTCCCCAAAGCCCCCTGGTACATAGTTGTATATATATTTTTAGTTTTGGGTCCTTCTAGTTGTGACACGTGGGACGCTGCCTCAGCATGGCTTGATGAGCGGTGCTAGGTCTGCACCCAGGATCCAAGCATCCTGAACCCTGGACTACTGAAGCTGAGCATGCGAACTCAACCACTTAGCCATGGGGCCGGGGCCCCTGTTAGTATTTTGTGTAAAGGTTTTGCATCATTGGTCGTAAGTTAGACAAGTAAATTTCCTTTTTGGAGGGATGTCCAGTTTTGGAAGCAGGTGATGCTAACTTTGAACACTTAAATGAAAAGGCTTTTATCTCCCCACTCTTTGTTCTGGAGCAGTTTAAATAGCATTTGTATGTTTTCATGAAATTTGGAAAGAACACGTCTCTAAAACTGTCTGATTCTGTGCCCCTTTGTGGGTGGGAGAGGGAGCGTCTGGATAACTTTTTTAGTTTCCTGTGACTCAGTATAGTCTAATTTTCTATTTCTTACTGAGGTAATTTTTCTTATATAAGTGACATTTGGATTTTCAAAACTCACTGGCAGAGTTTTCTGGATGATGTCTGCAATATGTGTACTTGCTCGTTCTCCTGCTTCTTTTATTTTTTTTGTGTGTGTGTGCTTAAAACATGATTTGTTTTATTTTAGTATTTTAATAACCTGGCTCTTGGTTGTATCATTATTTGCTTTAAAAGTTTTTTTTATTTATTCGTTTCTCCCTTTTCCTCCCTGCAGGTTGATTTTTTTTCTCTTTCTAACTTCCAGTTTATTTACTTAAATTTATTTTTCTTTGATGAGCAAAGATTTAGGTTTTTAATTTGCTCTTGATTACAACTTAATTCTATATCCCCTCCCGTCCAGATTTTAATATTCAGACCTCCTGTTATTTTCTAGATTGCCTCTAATTGTATGTAGTTTTGGTATCCTTTTTGACCCAAGAGTTATTTAGGAAAGGGTTTGTTATATTTTAGTTGGTTAAATCATTTTGGTTATAATTTTTCTCATTACTTTCAAATTTTAATCAGTTTTGTTCATAGATGTGAAATTTATGATTTGAAATAATTTTTTATGGCTTAATATCTGGTCAGTTTTTGTTTTCATTGGTACTTGTAAAATAATATGTATTCTCCGTTAGCAACATAATTTAATATACATTGTTAGTTTAGTGTTATAACTCCATTTATTTGCTTTTCCATATCCTGGTTTATTTTTTACGTTCTCTTTCTGTCTAAAACTTAAAAAATATTAACGGTCTTTCAGCTCTATTGTTTCTGTCATGCCCTTATTAAAAAAAATGTATAGATTTTTTTCTATTTTAATGCAGTATTATTTGGCACATAGTTTATAACTTTTCCATATTTCTTTTGTGTATACCCTTTAACAGTATAAAATAGTCATATTTATCCCACGCAGTATCTTTTGCCCTGAATTCTGTTTTTATGTATTTTGGTTTGAATTTGCTTCCTACATTGTTTCTTGTAAACAGTTCATTTTGAGGAACTTTTGAAGAAGAATAGCCTTTTGCTGATCTACCCTTGTCTTTTAATACGTGATTTTAACCTGTTTACAATTCCTTTCATAATTGATGTGTTTGGTTTTTTTATGCTTTCTGTTTTTGTGCCTCCTCGTCGTTTGTCTTTATCTGTTATTCTTTCAGGGCCTTCAAGGGGGTTAGCGCAGCACTGCTTTTAGCTGTGGGAATCTGAAACAGACATATATAAAAACTAGATCAGGAGGCGTATCTGCACGGGATTGTCTTCAGTCCTTCTCCATCTGCTTTAAGTTTAGCAGAGATTCCTCCCGGATTCTGTCTAGAAGTTGTCTGTTGTGACTTTTCTTTTTATTTACATATACTTGTGAGTATTTAACCAGGAAGCTGGTAGATGCTGTAGAAGGAGCCGCTAGGTAGATGTAAGTTTTTTATGAAACCCTGTCATTAGATTTGTTAATACAACATAAAGGAAATCTTGGTTTGTTTTAACATCACTAGAGTTAGAAGAAGGAAGGGACCGATATTTTAGTTAACTAGAATTCAACATTTTAAGAAATCGTGACTAACTGTGTAGTTAGTGTTATTGTCATCAGATTGAGTTTGAATTCACTTCATGGATGGTACTGATGACTAAAGAAAATATTTGCAGTGGAAACTTCTTCAGCTGGAAGGATTTATTTAATTGGCATACATGATTGAAATCAAGAAATAACATTGATTAGAAAGTAGCTTATTGTCTGTAATTTTTTTTGTGATTGGGACATGCTGGTTGGGGGATTATTTATGTGTTGGGTTCTAGCAAATGTGCCCAATAAAGATCTTGTTCTTTGGCAATACCCCCCAAAAGGGGCAGAATTACTGTTGCTTTTGTTTCCCAAATTGCTCTTTTCTTAGGGAGTTTGTAGGTTATTTCTATTAACTATTTAGTTTTCTCACAAATGGATGAACTTATTTGTGAATTTATATTTGAGCATTTATGTCACTATATAATAGTGGTCTGTCAGCTGTAACCCATCACCGCATCTCACCCACCCCCTTACTTGAAAGGGGTTTGCTCAAATTACCACCAGATGGCAGTCTTGCATTTTAGCAACTTGGAGCTTTAGTCCAAGCGTTCTCTCTCTCTCTCCTTCTGCCCCTCCTTCCCATGTCTTGCAGATATATGAGGATTTTTAACCACCTTCTTACATAAATTGAACATATGTGGAACTAGGCAACAAAACAGAATTTTGGAGACTAGTCTGTAGCATTCCCACCTTGCCCACATTAGTTAATTCCAAACTTCAAAGTTGAGCTGAGCTATCTCTTGACTAAGGAAGTCTTTCCTGACTCCCCAGACTGGAGTAGTCCTTTTGATAAATGTTCCTTGTCGTTTTTCCCTTTTAGGGTGCTCTTTACAGTTTTACGTAGTTTACTTGTCCCATGACCATCACTTGTTTGTAAATTCCAGGAGATCAGGGGCAGCGTCTCTGTTGCTCACCACTGTATTTAAAGCATGGCATTTAGTAGATATTCAGTAAATATCTGTTAAATGAATGAGGCAACGGATGGATGAACTGTGAAGAAGATCTCATTGGAAACATAAGGTGAACGTGCACAAAATACAGTAGTCCCCGTTTATCCACAGGGGACATGTTCCAAGACCCCCAGTAGATGCCTGAAACCACAGATAGTACTGAACCCTATATGTATTGTGCTTTTTCCTATACTTACGTACTTATGATAAAATTAAATTTATAAATTAGGCACAGTAAGAGATTAACAGTAACTAATAATAAAATAGAACAATTATGACAATATACGGTAATAAAAGTTTTGTGAAGGTCGTCTCTCTCAAAATATTTTGTTGTGCTCTACTCACCCTTCTTGTGATGATGTAAGATGATAAAGTGCCTGTGTGGTGGGATGAAGTCGGGTGAATGACGCAGGCATTGTGATGTAGCATTAGCTGCTGTTGACCTTCTGACGATACATCAGAAGGTGGATCTTCTGCTTTCAGACTGTGGTTGACTGGGGGCAACTGAAATTTCACAAAGCAAAACCACAGATGGGGTGACTGCTGCATGTGTTAAGAAGACTCTAGTTCAATTTATGATGATCAACTTTTTCTGAATATTTTATTTTGACATAATTTCGAACTTAGAGAAAAGTTGTACTCTTTATCCAGATGTTGAATATCTGCAATGATACCCCATCACCCTAGAATACTTTAGTATATTTTCTACAAACAATGGCATTTTCTATATTACTGTAGTGTAACTGTCACCATCATGACATTGTTATTGATACATGAATTCTATCTAATCCTTATACCTCCATTTAAGTTTCACTTGTTTTCTCAATAATGTCCATTATAGCAAAAGGATTCTGCTTAAACCGCATGTTGTATTTAGTTGTCAGTTCTCTTTAGACTATCATAGGAACAATTACGCAATCTTTAGCATTCATGACCTTGACACTTTTGAAAATTAAAGGACTCTTGTTTGTAGAATGGTTCTCAGTTTGGAGTTGTCTCATATTCCTCATGATTTGATTTAGGCTAGGCATCTTTGACAGGAATATCACAGAAGTGGTGCTGTGCTCTGTTGACACAGGATTTTGTTTGTCCCATTACTGATAATAATAATTTTATCCCTTGATTAAATTGGTGTCTATCAGGCTTTTCCATTATAGACTTGCCCTTTTTCTCTTTGTAATTAGTATTTTATGTGGAGGTGCTTTGAAACTATGTAAATATCTTATTCCTCATCAAGCTTTCAATATGTTAATATCAGCATAGAATTGGTTTCCTAGTTTACTCAGTGCGTTGTAATTTGTTGCTATCATTATTTATTTTGACACTCAACTTGCGCAAGATATGGCCGGTGGGATCCCTTTCATGCCGGTTTGTGTGTCCTTTTAACATGTCTCCATCATTTTTTATGAATGTCTTGCTTTTTGGCACAACAAGATGCTCAAGGCTTATCTTTCCTTTCCCTGCCCTAGCCTGGAATTGATCATTTCTTCAAAGAGCCTTGATTTGTTTTAGTGGCGAATGATATTTAAAAACCAAGATCTGTGTGCATAGTGGTGCACATTGTTATTGGACCTCTTAATGGACAAAATTAGCGATTATATGGTTGTGTATACAAATATACAGAAATTTTCATTTGTGGTAGTTTCTATATATATGTGTATGTGTTTGTGTGTGTGTATGTATACACACACGTACAGTATCTGCATGAGGTCACACTGATACCTTCAATTCCTCAGGCTTTATTCTGGTTTTCTTTCCGTATTTACAACTTCCTTCTCCAGCATGGAGAATTTGGGCTTCCATTATCCTTATAGTATATTTACTTAGTTGATCAGTTACCGTGTCTCGGCTGCATGCCCTCCCCACTCTATTCAGGGTCTGACACCCAGATCAGCCTGTCTTCCCACCTCCAGCATACATGTCGTCCCTTTTTGTTTTTTCATCTTGTTTTTAATTTCTAGTTTTATTACATGGTGATCAGAGTTTTGTTGATAATATTTCTTTTATGGAACTTACTTATGTTTCCTTTTGATTTAATAAATGGTCAATTTTTGTGAATATTCCACATGCTCTTAGAAAAAGGTACAATCTCTATTATCAGGATATAGTGCTCAAAATATATACATAAGATTTACCTTATTGATTATGTTATTTAGATCTTCTATATACATGTTCTTAATTTTTGTTCAATTTGTCGGTCTTATACAGAAAGTGGTGTGTTAGAGTCTACCATCAATAGTATGTTTCCATCTTTCCTCTCCTGTAGTTTCTGCTTTATATAAGAGGTTGTCTTATCTAGTGCATATATATTGGATATTGTTCTATTTTCACTGTGAATTGTGACTTGATAAAGTTCCTTCTTTGCCTCATTTAATATTTTTTGGCCTAGAATCTACTTTGACCTCAGGATTTCAACCTCTGTTTGTTTATTTTTGTAGTGAGTAAGATTGTCCCTGAGCTAACATCTTTGCCAATCTTCCTCTATTTTTTGGGTGTGGGACACTGCCATAGCATGGCTTGTTGAGCAGTGTGTAGGTCTGTGCCTGGGATCCAAACCCGCAAACCCCAGGCCGCCGAAGTGGAGCGTGCAAACTTCACCACCACTCCACCAGGCCAGCTCTCAACCTGTACTTTGTTGTTTCCATTTCCCTAGTATATCTTTGCTGATTTTTCCACTAATACGTAATTTAATCTTTGTTATATTTTGTCTTCTAGTAATGCTGAAGGCCTGGGTCTTGTGTGGTTTTGTTTGTGCCACTTGTTGAAGTTTGTGAGGATGTGTGGACAGATTCGGATTCAAGTGGCTACCATTATACTCCAGACCAAGAATCTGACCTTCCTATCTTTAGTTAAATCTCTGCTGTGATACTAGCCGTATTAGAAGCAGGTCTTTTTCTCTCTGTGGAGTCACTGAGTCCAGATATCCAGCTTGTGATAGGGGCCTTCTTCAGGTTATTCAAGCTCCAGTTTAAACTTTTCTTGTCCTCCTCATCTGTTAAATGAGGATATTAGCTTCAACTGGAAAATTTTATGAATCTGTGATTCATAGTACATTTGATGATTGGGGCCTAAAATACTTTGTCTTTCTCTGTGACTGCACTTGTTATTGAGTATATTCTCAATACAACTTCGGCCTTTACTTGAATATTATTAGAGACCAGTGCCATTGGCTGTTGGTGTCACTGTGGCAATTTAATAATTTGATTGTCTGTATTCAAGTGACAAGATTGACCGTTCTTAGTATATTTGTTATGCACGTAAAGGTTTATCCTTTGGCTAATGACTAAATCAGTTACTCAAATATACCCTTTCTGTATCAGCTTGAGTAGGCTGTGGTCTATCCAGTTTGAGTTACTTCATTTGATTGATTTTTACTGGGACAACCTTTGTTCAAATGGTTTTTATTATAGTCAGAATTTTCAAATATACCTCCCTTCAGTGTGACCAGAATTAACTAGCATTTTAAAAGTAATATAAGAATACATTGTCTTTTATAAAATTGGAACACTTCAGATAAATCTCATGGGCCCTTTGACCTAAGCCTGAACCTTGTTTCACTATAGTTCCAGTATAGTTCCACTATAGTTAACCAGTGTTATGAGTTTTGTGTGTCTGGAGGAGGTTGAAGTTTCAGATTGAAATGGCTCGCTTAATCTAGGAAGAAATAAGGAAGGCAGGAATCTTTTATATGTACCAGTGAAATACTTGGGTTTCGAGTATAAAGAGATAATCTTAGCATACTTCCACTTTAAAAGAACTGCTTACTTAAATAGTGATAATAATAACAGCAGCTAACATTTGTTGAATATTTACTGTGTGCCAGGCCTTCTGTAATTGCTAACATGTATGATACTCTTAATCCACACGACAAACAACCCAGTGAGGTTGTTCCCTCATTTTACAGAAGAGAAAAGGGGGGCATAAGTGGTTTTATAGTTGCCCTGGATCGTGCGTCTGGTATGTGGTGCCATTGGAGTTCACGCCCAGGTAGTAGTCTGGTTGCAGATCACATGCTCTTCGTCACAATATTGTTCTATGTGTGAAAAAATTAGGTTAGTATTGGACTTCTCATCTGTGGCACTGGAAGCTAGAGAACAGCCAAATGTCTTTTGCAAAATCTGTCATTTGTCACTGCCAACAAACTACATCTTTATGTATGTAGAATTCAGAAAATGTGCTCCCCCTGAACCCTCTCTGAGGAAAATAAATGAAGAAAAAGATCTCAAGATAGAAGACTTGGAATTTATTAAATATTTTAAGTGAAAACGTTCTAAAGGGAGTGATCTGGGAGAAGCGAGAGTTGAGTTGTCCTTGTGCGATTGCTTAGTTATTTGATTTGATCGTATCAGAGAAATGTCCGTTAACCCTTACTATTAGATGGGAAGTGGGATAGAAAACCACAATAGAAAGCTTCCAAATGGTGGGAGAAGAAAGGAAATGTGGGGAAATGCAAACAAGACAGTAAAATAAGGTTAGAAGGAGAAAAAAACATTTAGAGGTAGAAAGAAAATAAGATGGAAGGAATGAGATGAAATGAAATGTGTGTCTGTCGTCACTGACTGTGAATGAGCTGAAATGTGCTCAAAAGTCAGTTATTGAAAGTCACCCAATTTAGGGGAGAGAGAGAATTAAATAAATCACAAAAATTGAAAATGAGTAATAGGGCAGGGATAAATTAGACAAATACAAATAAAAGCAAAAGTGGTAACATTAACGTCAAAGAAAAATTCAAGGTTAAAAGCACTGAATGGATGGTTTGTATTTACAAGTTGCAACCCTTAAAGAACCTATAAGAGTCACAAACCTTTTTCTTTTATTGAGATATAATTGACATGTAACATTATGTTAGTGTCAGGTGTACAATGTAATGATTTGATATTTGTATGTTATGAAATAATCTCCACAATAAGTCTAGTTAACATCCATCACTACATATAGTTATAAGTTTTTTTCTTGTGATGAGAAGTTTTAAGATCTGCTCTCTTAGCCACTTTGAAATATACAATATAGTGTTACTAACTATAATCACCATGCTATACATTACATTGCCATGACTTAATTTATTTTATAATTGGAAGTTTGTACCTTTTGAAAGCTTTCACCCATTTCGCCCACCCCTTATCCCCCTGCCTCTGGCCACCACTGATCTGTTCTCTGTATCTATGAGTTTGGGTTTCGTTTGTTTTTTTTTGGATGTCACGTATAAGTGAGATCATATGGTACAGTTGTGGGTTGCCTAATGGTGAGGGTGCATTCTGTGAAATGCATCATTAGGCAATTTTGTCATCATGCAAACATCATAGAGTGTCCTTACACAGACCTAGATGGTATAGCCTACTGCACACCAAGGCTAATCTTAGGGGACTGTCATCGTATATGTAGTTTGTCATTGAAACACCATTATGCAGCATGTGACTGTATTTCTCTTTCTCCATCTGGCTTATTTCACTTAGCATAATGCCTTCAAGGTCCGTCTATGTTGTCACAGATGGCAAGATTTCTTTCTTTTTTATGGCTGAATATTATTCCATTGTATATATACACCACATCTTGTTTATCCATTCATCCATCGATGGACACTTAAGTTGCTTCCTTGTCTTGGCTATTGTAAATAATGCTGCAGTGAACATGGGGTGCTTATATCATTTCGAGTTAGCGTTTTCATTTCCTTCAGATAAATACACAGAAGTGGAATTGCTGGATCATATGATAGTTTCATTTTTAATTTTGAGGAATCTCCATACTGTTTTCCATAGTGGTTGCACCAATTTACATTTCCATCCACAGTGCTCAGGGTTCCCTTTTCTCCACATTGTCACCAACACTTATTATTTCTTGTCTTTTTGATAATAGCTGGTCTAGCATGTATGAGGTGATATCTCATTGTGGTTTTGATTTGCATTTCCCTGATGATTAGTGATGTTGAGCACCTTTTCATGTAGCTGTTGGCCATCTGTGTGTCGTCTTTGGAAAAATGTCTATTCAGATACTCTGGCCATGTTTTAATCAGGTTGGTTTTTTGCTATTGAGTTATATGAGTTCTTTATATATTTTGAATATTAACCCCTTATCAGATATTTGATTTGCAAATATTTTCTCCCATTTGGTAGGTAGCCTTTTCACTTTGTTGGTCCCTTTGCTGTGCAGAACACAGACCTTTATACAATACAACAATAGCCATAACTATACGGCACCCACATAGGGAGAGCAAAAGTTCCAGGAAATACAGCTTGATTAGAAGACAATTACTGTAAGAATTTAAAATACCCCTTTCAAACTTTGACGTGTCAAGAAGACAAAACATGAGCAACAGTATGGAGAATTTGAAGAATAGTCAACAAGCTTGATTTTTGGATTCGTTAGGATCCCATGTTGAGAACATATTTGAAGATGTGCTTCAGTCAGCTGAGAGTAAATTTTAAGAAATTTAAGATGTGAGATAGAAGAAATGTTGAAACTGATCTGGGACTCCAGTGAAAAGAAATAACAGGATGAAAGCTGAGGAGCATTCCTCAAATTAGAATTGGAAGTTAGTGGGATCCTGTAGTTATACCTTAAAAAAAATGAAATGGATTCTAAGAAATGATATGATTAAGACACAGAGGGCCAGCCCGGTGGCGCAGCCGTTAAGTGTGCACGTTCCACTTCTCGGCGGCCTGGGGTTCACTGGTTCGGATTGCGGGTGAGGTCATGGCACCACTTGACATGCCATGCTGTGGTAGGCATCCCATGTATAAATTAGAGGAAGATGGGCATGGATGTTAGTTCAAGGCCAGTCTTCTTCAGCGAAAAGAGGAGGATTGGCAGCAGTTAGCTCAGGGCTAATCTTCCTCAAAAAAAAAAGAAAGAAAGAAACAGAAATGGTAAGGATATGGGGTAAAAAGGCCCATGTATCTTCTCTCATAGAAGGATAAAACAACAGGAAAACTATGCAAAGTCATGCTACAAATATGAAACAAACCAAATGTCACATGAGATGGAGTATTTGATGATGTGTATGAAAGAATATGTTTGAACTAGACCCTGGAAATACTTTATTTTGGGGGCGTGCACCTTGGCTTTGCATTGAGCTGTATTTCTGGAATCTTAGTGTAAGTACTGTTGTTTTTCACCTTTTACTGTCTGCTTTATAGAAGCAGCACAGGAAGCTATCTTCCTTAGGTTCATGAAGCATTTAAAACTGTTTTCATATTTTGTTACAGAGAAAATTTATTGGTTATTTAAAAAAACCAAGAGATTTTGTAGATTTCATTGTGACCCAGAATACTAGTAGAAATCAACAGATAGTCAACAGAAAATCAATACTTGGGGCCGGCCCTGTGGCCAAGTGGTTAAGTTCTCGGGCTCTACTTCGGTGGCCCAGGGTTTCGCCGGTTGGGATCCTGGGTGTGGACGTGGCACTGCTCATCAGGCCATGCTGAGGCGTTGTCCCACGTGCCACAACTGGAAGGACCCACAACTAGGATATACAGCTATGGGGGGCTTTGGGGAGAAGAAGAAGAAGAAGAAGAAGAAAAAGATTGGCAACAGATGTTAGCTCAGGTACCAATCTTTAAAAAAAAAGAAAGAAAATCAATACTTGGAAATATGTAGTATTGTTCCTGAGGAGAAAATTTAAAACTGATATAACAAATTATCTAGAACTATGCTGTCCAATATAATAGTGACTAACCACCTGTGGCTGTTTAAATTTAAATTAATTAAAAATTTGAAATTTACTTCTTTAGTGGCACTAGGCTCGTTTTCTGAGCTTGATAGCCGTGTGTGGCCCGCGGCTCCGCATCGGACCGTGCAGATCCAGAGCTCCTTTCCCTTCTGGCAGGAGTTCACTTGGACAGCTCTGATCTGGAATGTGCTGCAAGGGAGCACTCTTTATAGGCTTAGGGGACATAGAGGTACTGGGATTTGGAAGGAACTTGAAAGCCTTTAATAACTTGCATTATTTAAAATAACAAAGACTGAAAATAAGTTAACTAAGTACTCAAGAAATTAGAAATACAAGAAAATAAAAGGAAGTAGGAGAAGAGAATTAATTTTAAAAAATGCTGAAAACAACGAGATAGAAATAAAGTAAAACATAGAAATAACCAAAACTGATTAATAAAAAGTAGAGGTTCTGATCAGACTACAACCGTTGAAAAGGAAGTTAAAAATACACGAATTTATTAGTCACTGTATGGAGATGGTATTCCAGCTGAATTATATTTACCATTTAAAAAATAGCTTGTACTTGTATTTTGGGGCTGGCCTGGTGGTGTAGTGGTTAAGTTCGTGTGCTCTGCTTTGATGGCCTGGGGTTTGCTGGTTCAGATCCTGGGTGTGGACCTACTCACCACTCATCAAGCTGTGCTGTGGCAGCATCCCACATACGAAATAGAGGAAGATTGGTACAGGTGTTAGCTCAGGGACAATCATCCTCACCAAAAAAAAAGAAAGAGAGAGATTGTACTTTTATTTATTCCAATAAATGGTGGACATCTTTTTAATGTATTTTTCTAAAACTAGTGTAATCTTATACCAATACTTGGTAAAAGTAAGTTTTTAAAAAAAGGACAATTTTTAGATGCAAAAATTCTAAATGAGATTTTAGCTGCTTTAATCATATACTATTAAAAGAATAGCATTTTCTTGGACTGCAGAAATAGTTCACAATAGGAAACCTATCAATATAATTTATTGCATCAATAGATTAAGAAAAGCCATGTGATTCTATCAGTGGATGCTGAAAAGGCATTTGATAAAATATTTAAAACACTTAGGTGTAATACGAATTATGGAAGAAACTGCTCCAGTTATGGGATAAGCATAGCACCTGCCACCGAGGGCTGTGGCGAGGGTTTAATCACGTGACATGTAGAAGTACTTAACAGCAGTGTCTGGCACATGGAAATTATGCAGTGTTTAGTTCTTTATATTGCTTAAACATGATAAAGTGAATTTGCAGAAAAAAATTGGCAAATATTGCATTGAATGGCAAAACATTTTGATTGAAATTATGAACAAGATAGAGTGGTTTGTTCTTACTACTGTATTCAGAATTGTTTTTGAAGTTGTTTCATAAGAGTAGGAAATGAAATAACTGATATAAATACAAGAAGAGGAGATAAAATATTTTAAATTACAGATATTTACATACCTAGAAAATACAAGAGACTACCAAAGACTAATAAAAATACTCAGAGATAAGTTTAAAAAAATGGTTCTGTAGCAAGAAAATATCTTTAAATTAGAATTTAAGGAAAGTCAAACCAGATCTCAATAAAAATTATCAACCTTTCTAAAATGAACATATGAAGTTCACTAATTCCAGTTAGAAACCCAGTACATTATTTTATGAAATTGGATAAGATGATTTTAAAGTTCATGTGGAAAGTATATTTCTAAAACTACCCAGGAAAATATACCATATATTTAATTCTATTTTTGTTAACAATCTCCCCACTCCCCGCTGTAAACATGTATTTGTGAGGAGAAGGGTGAGGAAGAAAACAGTCGTGCCATTTTGATGCTATTTTTCTCTTAACCTCAGTGTGGATGGGACTCCATGGGGTGCAGAGGGGTGATCATATACTATGTCTTTATGTATTTTTTGACTCTCTCACTTGTTACAAGGAATATATATTCCTTGTTATTTTAGTTGATCTAATATAGGAAAGATAATAGAAAAAAGTGTAGTGAGTTTTCACTTATTAAAATTGTAATCCCATTTTAGTTAAACTGGAAATAAAAGTGTATCATTGACTGACTTAGGAAATTTTAAAGAAATTTCTCTGATTGCTTTTTTATACATAATAAAAAAAGGTATTTTCTTTTAGCTTTCGTGAACATTTGGTGTTTTCTACAATGGCAAGATTAATTTTCAACTCAAAAATTCTGAAAAGCATTTTCTCTTTTTTCTCTTTCTGTCAAAGGTATGCAGCCACTCATGTATTCAGTTCAGGAGGCGTTAAATGCCAGACCATGGTGGATTCGTGTGGGGACTGACATTTGTTACTATAAGTAAGTATTCTGAGAATAATAGGACAGCAGCTTACAGAAGGGAATATTAAATTCCTTCTATTTAAAGATAAAATGTAGAGTTGTCATTGCATTCTTTGAGTTGTGGTGATATGCTTTAGTATGACATCTAACAGAAAGTCCTTTAAAATCTGAGATCCATTTAGGGGGGTATATTTAGTAGAAATAAAATGCGTTCTGTAGACAGACGTACTTAGGTCTAAATCTTAGACAGCTCCACCACTTAGACAGCTATGTGTCCTCAACTATTTTAGCTTTAAAACTCTGGAAACTTTATTAAATGTAACTGAAAATAGAAATTCTAGGAAATAATTTGGAGTGGCTTTTGTTGTTGTGATAATATTATGTGTACTTCTTATCTTTTCTACACACAAATGTTTATCTCATTTTTATACAGTTCAAGTCTGACTTCAAGGGGTGATCTCCTTATTGAGTTGGAAATAAGTGCTAGGAATCATTTATTGCTTCAGTGGAATAATTAAGTTTTTCTTCAGCTTCATGTTGAAGTGATCTAGGACCACCACATGCCTTGCTTCCCATTTTTACTGTCTCTGTGTGTAATATGTTTCCAGATAACTTCCACTGTTGACTGTACTTGGCCTCCCCGTTTCTTCTGTGCTATTAATCTTAATGCTGACATTTTTGTTTAGTGGATTTTTACCTTTTATATTGTGCTTAATTACACTAATGTTTCTTCTTTTTTGGTTTTATCATTAGAAAAATGCTTCTAAGATTAAACTGTTCTTAACAGTTTATGATGAGGCTTTGGAGAAACTTAAGTCTTCAGTGCTGTTACTTTCTGGGAAAGAAAACGTCCAGTGGAGTTTATCTCAGTAGAGGTTTCCGCAGTGCGGATCTGCACAGTGCTTGCTCAGGTTTTGGCAGAGTGGTTTAGACTGTCAGAGGATGAAGCAGTGTTTTTCACAAAGTATTATTTCTTTCATGCTTCTCTCCCTTTGCACAGGAGAAACCATCAATCCATGAATACCTTTCTTTTTCACGTTGTCAAGTGAATGCTCATAGCATGACAGGGTATTCTGTGTAAGGGTGATGGCAAGGATCTTCATTCATTTAGTTGAGTTTTTGTTTTTTCTTTTGGCTGCTTCTAGATCTGGAACTGGAATTCAGGTCAATTCAACAGACATTTATTAACTGTTTTCTATGTAACAAGCACTGTTCTAGTTGCTTTTCTGAAGCCTGAAATCCAGATAGTGAGGATTAAAATCTACTGTTTTTTGCATTGTGTCTTAATCTTTCACGTTAACAAAGTCCACTCATGCCTGTTTATCTCATCTGTAAAATGAGAATGAGACTGCCTTCCACCAGTATGTGAAAGAGTATAACCTGTAAACTTCAATATAGCTATAATGTGGTGGTATAAATACCTTTTCAGTTAGATGTTAAACTTTTGGGTGAAAAGAATTGGCAGGGACTAGTTCTGGAACATACTTTGCATTTTCCACAACCCTTAAGCAACTATCATTCAAGATACAGTGGCTAAGTTGATGCAGACTATATCAGTTTGCTTATGTGCAAACTTGAATGTGTATGTATGTGAATGTGTGTGTACATAAATAAATAATCTATAGGTTGTTGCTTTTCTTTAGTTTGTGGCTTAAATAATACAAAGTGATTTGAAATTTTACAAATTAAATTAACAGACACAGCATTTTTAGGTCATCATATGTCAGTGGTATTTGAAGTCTGGAAAGTAACATGTAGTTTTAAAAACTTTTTATTATGGAAATCTTCAAACATTTACAAACACAGATAATAAGATAATGAGGCCCCATGTATTCATTACCTGGTTTCAACAACTATCAGCACATAGTTAGTTGTGTTTTAGCTATACTTTCACCCCCACCTCCTCACTGAATTTTTAAAGGCATTTCCGGATGTCATATTTATTCATAAAGACTTCAAAGATCTTTTTCTTTAGAGATACATTTAAGGCAGTCTAACCACAAAGCCGTTTTCACGCCTAAAGAAATTCCTTAATATGATAAAATATATAGTCAATGTTCAAACTTCCCCAGTTATCTCATAAATCTTATTTTATAGTTGGTTTGTTTCAGTCAGACCAACCAGGGATCACACATTGCGTTTGATTTTTGATGTCCCGTAAGACTCTTTCAATTTGTAAGTTTCCTTTTTTCCTACACATCATTTATTTGTTGAAGAAACTGGATCATTTGTCTTGCAAGATTTTCCACATTTTGGATTTTGCTGATTGCATCCCTGTTTGTAACAAATTCTTCTTTCTCAGTTCTTATAAACTAGTAGTTAGATCTAGAAGCTTGATCAACTTTGATTTTTGGCAAGAATACTTCATAGAAGGTGCAGTGAATTTCTCTTGTATCACATCAGGAAACACATCTCATCTGGTTATTTCTTTTTTTGTAATCTGAAGATTGATAGTGAATTTAGGTTTTTTCCCTGATGCATCCACTATGAAGGTGTCCATCAGCTTTCATTTAACGGTTGTAGCAGCCATTCATGATAATTGTGTAGATCCAGTAATGTGTATGGCTAATGAAGAATGAGATTCTAAAATTTTTATTGATGTGTAGAATATTAGCTTTAATTAGTAAATTTAGAATTGAAAAGTAATGATTTTGGCTGATAGCAGTTAACTGCTTTGTTACTACCAAGGCTATGTTTTACAGAGTATTTAAGTTAAACTTTTACCTACCATGGTTTTTCTCTTTTTTCCATGAAGTTCTGTTTAATAAAAATAGCAAGAAAAGTTAGAATTTTCATGTAGATGAAATCAATATGTTTTGTGCTTTTCTATTACAGAAATCACTTCTCAAGAAGTTCAGTTGCTGCAGGTGGGCAAAAGGGGAAATCCTACTACACAATTACCTTCACTGTCAGTTTTCCACATAAAGATGATGTGTGCTACTTTGCTTATCACTATCCATACACGTATTCAACTTTACAGGTGAGGACTCATCAAGTTGTATTATGACCATTATTGTGTTATATGCATGTGTCCAATCATTGAAAAATTGCTTTAATTAAATCTCTCAATAAAATAAGAAAATGATCCAGTGCTGAAGATTTTAGAAAACAATATTATATTTGTTGAAAACATTAAAGGGAGTAAAATGAGAATGTAGTCTTTATTTAATAGAAATAGTAAGGAAATTTGATGTGATTTTACTCTCCATCTTTGTGTAGAAATCTACTGTTCTTTAAGATTCTGTGCTTTACAGATTTTAACTAGGTGATATTTCCACTTGTTTAACGAGAAGCATTGAATCTCATAGAAAATATAACAGTAGAAAAATGAAGATGTAATTTAAGCTTTCCTGTAGGGACTTCATTCTTTTTTAGTGGTTTTATATGGAGTTCTAGAAACAGATTCCTTAGAATATGAGGTATAAGAGTTGTTTTGTGGATTCTCTTGAGATTTTTGAATATTTGCATTGTAAAACAAACATAAATGAATTAATTCAAGTAATTACTGTGCTAGATTTATTCTCAGAACAGAATGTCTGTCCTAATGATCAAGGATCAAGTTACCCAGAAAGAAATTGGAGCACTATGATTACAAACAAGCTTCCAAATTATTAGAGAGGGGAAAATGAGAGAAAGTCGATAGAGCAGGAGAGATCTCAGGGCTGAGAACACTCAAGGAGGCTCACATCATTTTAATAAAGATTACAACCTGCAAGAAAGGAGTAATTAGGTATCTTTCTGTGCTGAATAACACGGCACCAGAATACATAGTGTTGTTATTTACAGGGTTACGTGTTGTTGTTCTTTGCTGACGTTACCTTTTTAATATATTTTGAATTCCTTTCCTTTCTTCCTATTCCACTACCACGACCATTTCCAGGCATCACCATTGTTTCCCACCTGGACTTCTGCCAACCTCTCTGACTGGTGTCCTAGAATTCACAATTCACTTTTACCGCTTTCCTCTTCATTAGTCTTTTTTCTATGCTGTAGCAAGAGGACTCTTTGATGGCAAATCTAATCATATAAATCCCCTGCTTAAAGCTCCTTAGTGATTTTTCCTGCCATTTGTATGAAGTCTGAGATTCTTACCATGGTTCATTCAGTCATTTCCATGTTATTTTACATGATATTTGTCATAGTCACATACTATTTGAACTATTATTTATTTAATGTTTATCTTTAAATAGACCTTAAAATAATTCACTCTTTAAAGTTTATCCTCATCCTAAGTTAATAGCTATGGAATTAATTCACAGTAAAATACATACCTATTAATTTTTTTCTTAGATTGTCCACATATCTCTTAATCATCTCAGTTGCCAGTAGTACATATACTATACTTTGGGAAGGACTGGTCTACAAGGCCCTTCATTCTGGGTTAAATTCTCTCTATCTCACCCTTTCTGGCCTAGCTATAGTGAATCTTTTTCAGTTCTTTAAAATGCCCTTCTTCTTTCTTGTTTTGTGATCCTCCTGTTTACCCCTCCTTCTGCCTGCGGCCCTCTTCTCTGTCCTCTCACTCATCCTTGGATCTGAGTCTAAATGTCGTTTTCTCTGGAAGGCTTTTCCTTACTGCCCAGACACAGCCCGGCTGCCCTCTCTTGTGTGGCAGCTCTCACAGCACTCTAGATTTCCCTGGGGTGGGCTCATGTGTTCACTGTTCCGTCCCCAGTGGACATGGTGCCACACAGTGAATAGTGACGATGTCAGTGAACAAAGGCAAAAGTTGGGAGACCAACTAAGTCTCTTAAAATACGGGATTGAACAGTTTCGTTTTTGTGTATCTATATGCTAAAACCGTTAAAACTGTGTTTTCAAAAGACGCATTTAAGATGTTTAATGATATGTAATCATACTTATGAATATATGTATGTGTGTATACATTATTAACTGATAAAAGCAGGTTATAAAAACTCATGTAATTACAGTTTTGTTTATAAACATTGGCATGTGTTAGTAGTAATGTAGGTGATGCAATTATGGGTGTTTTAAATTTTTTCTTTCTACTTTTTGTGTCTTCCAGACATTTTACAATGAACCTGTATTAATCTTGAAATCAGGATAAGTTGTTAAAAAATCTTGTGCTACACAATTCTCATTCTGCCTATTTTAGATTGCTGTTGCAGGTCTACAGTCACTCACAATTTCAAAATTCAGAAGGCTTTGAAAACCGAAAGCTTTTTCATAACCCATTTGGCAGCAAAGCCTGGCCTGAAGTGATGTGAGCTTATTTAGCATATTGATTCCACTTAGAATGACTCTTCATGTGTTTTGCTGCAGAAATAATAATGTGCTCGTTCCAGGCTGCCGCTGCCGAGCCCGCGAGTGGTGTTGCATAGTTAATGTTGTATGCTCTGTGTCTGTCCTCTTTTCTCAAGTTCCCCAAATACTGACATTTGAACTACATTTGGCCCCCTAAAGTTTTCAGGGAAGGGATTAGAAATCTGATTCACTTTTAGTTATGTGGAGATCTGGATGCATTTATTTCTGTTTATCATAGGGAATTTATAAATGATTGTATACTTTGCTTTTAAATTTTTATCAAGATGCATCTTCAGAAGTTGGAATCAGCGTACAATCCTCAGCAAATCTATTTTCGGAAAGATGTGTTATGTGAAACCCTATCTGGAAACAGCTGTCCCTTGGTGACTATAACAGCAATGCCAGAGTCTAATTATTATGAACATATCTGTCAATTCAGTAAGTCTGTCTTCCTCACTCAAAATACCGGTCATTCTTACTTATTTTTCTTTGCTTCATATATGTTTTCTGAGGGCAGTAATACTAGGAATAGGCATCGGAAGTCTTGGGTTCTAGTCTTGGTCCTGTTACCGCTTGGCCCTGGGTCTATTTCTGGGCCTCAGTTTCCTTGTCTTCAAAATGAAGGAGCTGTGTGAGATGACCTCTGACGTATCTTTTGATACTAATATTCTGTGGTTTTTATCCTTAGAAGTCATACCCAAAGTATAGTAGAACACGTTATTTTAGGAGTTCATGTAATAATACAGTCAACTTAAAAATTGACAACTAATTTTATTTATAAATTAAGCCTTCAGAAACCTATCAAGTGTTTTGATGCTAGCACTGAATAGCTTCTTGTTTTCTTTACCATTTATGTGTGTATATATATATATTTTTTTTTTTTTTTTTTTTTTTTGCTGAGCAAAATTTGCCCTGAGCTAACATCTATTGCCAGTCTTCCTCTAATTTGTATGTGGGTCACCGCCACAGCATGGCTGACGAGTGGTATAGGTCCATGCCAGGGATCCAAACCCGTGAACTTGGGCCAACAAAGTGGAGCGTGCTGAACTTAACCACTATGCTACTGTGCTGGTCTCGCATACCATTTGTATTTTAAAAGTTGCCTCAAATGTACAGCTGTGGTAGAAAAGATAAGAAAACTGCTCTAATTTTTATAAGAAGATAAAGTATTTTCAGGAAAGGGAAAGAGCTTGCTGTGCATGAAAATAGTATGGGCAGGTGAACTGAGTGTTTATTTTGTAGACTGGTAAATCTAAATGTATAGAAAAAAAAATTTTTCTTTGTGAATATCTGAGCAGGTATACCTTTTTTTCTGTGCCTAGCAAGTGAGTATAAAACAGGGATAAGACTATATTTTCCTTCTTTTTCCCATGACTTTATGAAAAATAAATTTATATTTAAAACTTTCCCAACTACTTATTCTTTATAAAACCAAGATTATGTTAAAGAACTAATTGTATATGTTACTTAATTATAGGGAAATACATAAGTGACTCAATACTGACTATTGTGTTATGTTGATATTCTGGACTCCTTTGGGACATGGCTTTTGTGGGTTTCTGTCTGTTTCCTCTGTAGGGGCCCAGTGCAGGGCTGGGATGGAGCAGGTGCACAGTGAGCTCTGCTGTGAATTTATATGAGAATTCACAGTTCTAGTTGTCTAGAATTGAGTAGAAATATTTCTAAAGCCCCAAAGTCAAACATCATGCCAACTTTCAGTCACTGTTCATGTTAATTTGAGATTTTGTGTGTACTTTAGGAAATCGCCCTTACGTCTTCTTATCTGCTCGGGTACATCCTGGAGAAACTAATGCCAGTTGGGTAATGAAAGGAACATTGGAGTATCTCATGAGTAATAACCCTACTGCTCAGAGCTTGCGAGAATCCTATATTTTTAAAATTGTCCCTATGCTAAATCCAGATGGTGTCATCAATGGAAAGTAAGTTAAGCAATAGTTATAGAAATATTACAGATTATTGTGGCTGTCCTGTATGAACTTGTTAAAATAGCATCTAGGTTAATTTGGAAAACAAATCTAGTGATTTTTCTAGAGCAAAGAAATTTTTGGTGGGGAATTCATCTAAGATAAAGTTTTAAAATGAAAATATATTTTGTATATTTTGAGACATTCTCTATTCATGAGAATATGATTTCATAAAATGCATGCTTGCTTGAGTTGTTTTAGAAAAATCACAATGTCAGGATATGAAAAAGATTTTTAGCATGTCCTATTATATTCTTTCCTTTTTTTATTTGTCAGTGGTATGATCTCAGGCTGTTCTAAGATTTAAAATCTTCTGGGATCTCTTTCCACTGATACAGAACATTGTCTCCATCTGCTCTCCTCTTCCTCATATGAGGAGGTGTAGTTTCTGACAGAAGGAGTTCTTTAGCCTGGAAATACTGGAAGATAACTACTCTTTAAGTGGAGATGGCTTGTAGTTAGTACAGTTCCTTTATTGTGGCGATTAGACAAGATCTCTGTAGTGCTCCTGGAAGGTGGGACTTTGTCTAGCTCTCATGATCATCTCCAAAGTTGAGAATACTGTGTTTTATTTATTCAGTGAAGGTAGCAGGAATATTTCTCATATTTTAGGAAATTTTTTTTTTTTGAGGAAGATTAGCCCTGAGCTAACATCTGCCGCCAATCCTCCTCTTTTTGCTGAGGAAGATTGGCCCTGAGCTAACACCTTGCCCATCTTCCTCTACTTTATATGTGAGACACCTGCCACAGCATGGCTTGATAAGCGATGTGTAGGTCTGCACCCAGGATCTGAACTGGCGAGCCCTGGGCTGCCGAAGCAAAGCACACAAACTTAACTGCTATGCCACTGGGTCGGACCCTTAGGAAATTTTCGAATTAAAAAATAGAATAATTTCTTTTTAGGTAGTATGTTATGGTTATGGAACTAAAATGAGATTTTTATGTCTAGTTTTAATTCAGAAATATATTGACCAGTTGGGATTCTGTTCATGTTTCTGTTATCACCTTCTTATTCTTTGCTTGAATTTTTGCTCAATGGCTTTAATTCTTAATACCTACAATTAAATGAAAATGTATTTGAATTTTTACAAGAATGTATACTTTTCATATACTTATCTTTCTTAGAAGGAGGTCTCAGATAGCACTTTTACATAATAACTGTTACAACCAAAATATGGAATGTTAGTCTAACATTGATTATTATATAGTTAGAATGGAAAATATGACTATTAATAAATTCTGTACAGTATTGAACAAAACCTCAGAACTGAGAATTAATTTTTTCTGTAGCTTGAAAATTTTGACCTATAAATCTGAAAGCTTACCATGGTTAAACACGTGTAACACAAGATCTTGCATACAGCCAATGTTTAATAAATATTTATTTAAAGACTATAATATGCATTCTGTTGAGCCCAACATCTATACCTATTTGAAATATTTAGTGGAATAGAATCATAAATCAAGTGTATGTATAAGAGTTTATTGGTACCAGTGTTTGTCTGTCATTGTGTTTACATATGTGTAGTCACCGCTGTTCATTAAGTGGAGAAGATTTGAATAGACAGTGGCAAAGTCCGAATCCAGATTTACATCCTACGATTTACCATGCTAAGGGGCTGCTCCAGTACCTGGCTGCAGTGAAGCGCTTACCACTGGTAAGAAGCAGTATTTGTTTGCTTGTACAGTCAAATAAGTGATTTTGTTGATAAGTGACTTAGTATTTTGTACATTATTTTCTAGTTATAATAGCCTAGTGTTAATTTCAAAAGAAATTAAATATTTTTAGAGAAAAAATATCTTTTTCTGTTATCAATCACTTGTGTATTAATTATGATGTCCAGTTAATACAATGTAGCCATGTTATTACATCAGGTTTAATTTTTATAATTTCATGAGCATTTTCTTTTTCTTTTTTGTTTATGAATATTGGTAACTCCTGGTTGTAAGTTTTAGGTATTTAACTTCACTGTTTGAATAACACTAAGGTAACGGTATGTATCTTCCAAATTCTCAAACTGGTAGAAGCTTATTTCTGGGCCCTTAGTCAGATCTGCAGCAGGTGAGTCTTGAGCATGCCCCTGAAAGGTGGAACAGGCATGGAGGGGCACACTACTGAGCTGTGTATATTTGCCTCTTTCGTTTTCAGCAGGTTTTGTTTAGAATGTGCCCATTAGATTAGTGTTTAAAAGAGTTAATCTTCCTTTGGGAAAGATAGAAAAATTTTGCAGAGGGGCAAAATTGACATGCAAATCTGTCCTTCATTTTTCATTTTAAAAATGATACTCTTAAAAATTAAATTGAAACCATACCCTTTTTCATGAGAGCATTTTCATGTTCTTTTAAATTAGGTAAATGTTTTAACAACCCTTGGGGCAGTGATGACTGCAGCTGTAGATTTGACCTACGGTTGAGTTTGTTATTTTTTAAAGTAGCAGTAGATGCGAAAGAAAGAGTGGAACTCATTGCTTGATGCAGGATCTGCAGAGGACTTAGCCACTCTAGAATTAATCATAGATCTTTCCCAAAACTAGATATTATTGCTTTCTTGGGTTCTACTTGTTAAATGGTGGCTCAGTTAACAATAAAATGACCAAGGAGCACAAACTTGTTTATTGGCTTGATATTAACTAGCTTTACTTGGCAATATATGAATTTGAAGGTTTTTATATTTTTAAAATATATCATCTTTTCAAGGTTTATTGTGATTATCATGGCCACTCCCGAAAGAAGAATGTATTTATGTATGGCTGCAGCATCAAAGAGACAGTGTGGCATACCAGTGATAATGCAACTTCATGTGATGTTGTGGAAGATGTGGGATACAGGGTAATTATTACAGACAAGTCAGGAGTTTTTGAATTTCACACACACATAAAACTATAGAAAATAAGATATATGAATTACTCAGATTCAGTAAATGTTGCCATTTTGCCATTTTTGTTTCAGATTTTTCAATGTTCTAAAATTTTTTGCTTTTCCCATTTGGATTTAATCTATTTGGACTTTATTTTTGTATGAGATATGAGATCTAATTTTAGTTTCCCTGTGTATAGCCAGTTGCCTCAGCACCATTTATTAAACAGTTCATCCTTCCTCTGCTGATTTCATTAAGCCATCTGTTACACGCCATGTTTCCACATGGGTCTTTGTGTTTTGAGACATGCCCAGGACTGAAATGAGGTCTTACTGCTTCAAGTCCTGTGTGCTTTCCATTCTCCCACAGTGTCTCTCCTCCTGTAAATACGCCTAGACCAGCACCCAGGTTATTTTCCAAAAAGGGTGTCAGTAACATACCACTGCCCTTAGCAGAACTCCAGCACACATTTTCTTTTTGGTGTCCTCTCTCTTCTTCCCTTTTCCCAAATAAATAAAATGATTCAAGCTATTTAAAAAGTGGAAACACTCCAGAAGGATAAAGTAATCAGTGAAAGTGATCTTCTCTCTTAATCACTAATCAGTTTTACCATGCGTGTTGTGAGATGTGCCGGTAAGCACTTTCATTCATAGAGGGATATGCATATAGTATATGAAGTTTCATTTTTAAAAATTTTTTTAATGCTCCGCAGCAACTTGTTTTTTCATATGATGTTTGTTGGTCATCTTTCCAGGTCCTCATGTCTAGATCTGTCAGTCTTTTTAACTAATTGTTAAAAAGATGTCCCTTATGCATTTTTCGTATTATCGTACAGATGTACCAAAATTTATTTATTCAGTAGCCCCTGGTTAGTGGTCATTTGATTAGTATTAGCAAATTGTCCTTCCCCAAATTGATAGTCGCCAATACAAGGAATGATGGTGCGGTTTCTCCACACCCTTCCTGCATCATACTATCATCTTTGCTAGGTGAAAAAAATATCTGATGGTTTTAATTTGCGTGTCTGTAATTGTAAATGAGGTTGATTATCTTTTCATATGTTTGGCCAGTTATGATCTCTCCTTTTAAAAATAGGCTTTTCTCATATTCTCTGCTTACTTTTGTACTGATCATCTAATTATTATTGTTTTTAAAATAACTTTATGTATATTATAAATATATTTAAACTTTTTTTGTTTATGATGTGTAGTAGTTGAAAACTTTTATCATATTTGATTTTTTTTAAGTGGCTTATAGGTTTTGAGGCTTAGAAAGACTTTCCTCATTCCAAGATTTTAAAAGTATAGTTCCACGTTTACTGTTTTTAGTTTCATTTTAAAATTTTACTTATTAATTTTAAGTTTAAATTGTAAATCTAGTTAGAATTTAATTTAATGAAGAGGGACTTCAGCTTTTTTTTCTCAATGGCTATCCAGTAGTGAATGTCAGTCTTTTCTCCACCAGTAATAAATACTAGGTTTAACAAATTCTTTTGGTTCTAATTCTGAACTTACTTTCTAGGGATATATCTATTCTACACCAGTATTGCAATTTAATTTACCTTAGATATATAATTTGGGTTAATATCTGATGGCCTGTTTCTCCAGTCATAGCCTTTTCTTTCAGAATTCCCCCAGGAGGTGCCCTGAGATTTATACTTTCAGGTGAACTTGAGAATAATTTTAAGTTGCAAAAAATGTTGTGAGCATTTTGATTGTCATTGTCTTAGCTTTATTGATTAATTTAGGAGTGATTGACATTTGCAGTGTTAAATCTTTTAATTAGCCATGGCATCTTTCATGACTAAAATTTCATTTTTTAAACGTTTTTCTTCATATTTTAAACATAGTTTTCTTGCATGGTTTTATTCCGCTTTATTGCTGCTATGAATGTGATCCTCTCTTCCATTCTATTTTTTAACTGATTACTATTTGTCTAAGAAGCAGAAAATTCTAAATTAGTAAGAATTGTTTTGATGTTTCAAATAGCAGGGAATATAGCAAGAAGATCCACATGATTCTGTTCTAATTACTGTGCTTTCACGAAAATTTTTAAAACTATAAAAATTTAAAAAAAATTAAATTAAAAGAAAACACCTCTTGAAAGACTTTATTTTGTAATTCTTCTTCGCAGACTTTGCCTAAGATACTGAGTCACATCGCCCCAGCGTTCTGCATGAGCAGCTGTAGCTTCGTAGTGGAAAAATCTAAAGAATCCACAGCACGGGTTGTGGTTTGGAGGGAGATAGGAGTACAAAGAAGCTACACCATGGAGAGCACTTTGTGTGGCTGCGATCAGGGAAAATACAAGGTAAAGCGTCTCAGGACTTCGGGAAGAGGGAATATTGGAGGACTTTCCTTTCCTGGATACTCCACTCGTTTTCATGTACATATTAAGTGATACGTTTGTTATACTGAGTTATGTATCATTTGCAGTAATGGAATTGAATCATATGAGTCTTAAGAACAGTTATTTTTTTTACTTCTCTGCACTAAATAGCTTGCTTTGGGTCCTTCTGAAATCTTGTTTGAGTTTATTTACGTTCATAATTTTTAAGAAAGCACATTGTGGTACCCATTTAAATACTGATAAGTAATATATAATGAGATATGCAAGTAGTACGTTATTAATAAACATTTTCTATCAGTTTAATTTATTGAATATAAGTATATTTTTATGCATTTAGAAATGACGTTACACTTATCTATAAAGTTTTTTATACTTAGAGTTTTGTGTGTGTGTGACTTAAATGCATATTCCTTCACTAAATTTTTTTCTTTACTAAAACGGCTATTTGGTGTCATAGACTTGTTGGAAACAATTAGAATTTAAACTTGACTTTTGAAATTAAAGCCTAACAAAATGTTAGGTGACTTTGAGTTTTTAATTTAATTAATTAATTAAATTTAATTTAAGGTGAAGAACTTGATGGGCAATGAGTTGGACCTTACATAAGCAGTAGCAAACTGCATATTTGTTTTTCTTGCCTTGCCACAGAAAGATTTGAAAGTGCGATACTAATTGTTCCACTCATTCTGGGTTGGTTGGTTTGTTTTATTTTGGCATGGGGCAAGAGGAAGCTGAATCTAATAGTGATTTTCACATACCTCACATAAAGATGGTTTTAGCTTTAGGTCTGGAAAGAGTTAAGAATCTTCCAGTTGGTCAGTATTAAAAACGTTATAGTTGATGTCAAAATGTTTAAGTGGAGAGCCTAAATGAAGACTTTTTCAGTCTGTAACAAACTGGAAGAAAATTGTATAGGTTTTACAGCTGACATTCAAACTTTTGGTGCCTAGTAGATTAGAACTTAATGAAATTCCAATACTTTCTGATGAGTGACTTCCCTAAATTTTAACTTGACCATAGTACATACTGTTCTTCTAAAGTGTAATATCTTTTGCATTCTCTCCAGATATTGTAAAACGCTGACTTCTGGTGTTGGTAGTGAGAGATGAAATGTAGCATGCCACTGCTCCAGCCCCAGACACTGTCTCCTAACCATTGTGTGGGGGAAACTTTGCCAGTGGCCTCATATTCCTAAGTGTGTGGATAGGAAAAAAGCTTGAGAATCACTTTTGTTTAAGACCGTAGGTGACTCCCAGGAAAAACCTTGGGCTGTGTGACTTCTGGTAACAGACTGTAAGTTACATCTCTTCAGGAGATGCTTCTGCAGTTGGGCTGGAGAAGGCAACTTCAGCAGCCGTGTCTGTGAAACCAGCCTCTGGCAGCAGGGAGAAACGCAGTCAGGGAGGCTGAGACATGCGTGCCCCTTGAAGTGGACCCTTGCGGAAACAGTAGTGCTTTCTTACTGATAGACTTTCATGTGAATTTAAAAAATGTTGTGTCTGTGTTTTGATAAATTTGTTTGGTCACTGAGAAAACCACATTTCAAAAAATAGCTAGAATATATTTTGAAACAAAGTGTTTGACCAGTTTCCTAAAAGGTTATTCTTTTAATCTATAAACTTTTAAAAAGAAAATGGATACCTAGTAAATACTCATTCCCCTTTTATATGATTTAGTTTATAGAGTTACATTGATTTAAAACTCTTATGGAGAGAAGTATGTCTTACTAAGCCAAGTTTTTTTTTTTACGTCTAAAATTCAGCACTTTGATTATAACAGAAAAATTTTTTTTATCAATAAACTTGTTTTTTAGGGCAGTTTTAGATTCATAGCAAAATCAAGTGCAAAGTACAGAATTCCCACATACCCCCGTCCCTGCGCAAGCGTCTTCTATATGGTTTTCAAACTTGTCAGTTGCGCACATCTAATAATATTTTAAGATACAGCTCTCTTAAGCCTCCAAAATGTTCTTATATTACTGAATTTTAGGCTATGAATGTTCTTTGTTTTTATTTTCTATGAAGTAATTCAGAAACAAGCATAGCCTGTCTAAAGCTTTTAAATTAAGAAGGCAAAGGAATGTTCTAATAAAATCTGGTCTCATCTCCTAAAATATTTGGAGATGGCCAAACTAGGTAAGTAATCAATCAATGAATCATTGTTATAAAGGCATTGTGCTACATGTAGAGTAGGTAACGGTTTTTACAGTTTATTTTCTTCGGCTTTTAGTCTGGTCATTGAGAAGCTGTTTTATAGTGCGTTCTCTCTAAATGATCTTGGCTCTCATCTACGTGTGCAACTTTTGTTGGTGTAAGGATTTCACTTATTTTAGAGATTCATTTTTATCTGAAAATAAACTGATAAGCAGTGTCTTGATTTACAGTGCATTTTTATTCTTTTATGTGGGACCATTTAACTTTTGTTAAACCTTATATTGTTTGTTGAGAAACTGTTGGTTGAAGGCTGTGGGGATCGTGGGAGACTTTTCTTTGTGCTTTAGTAGACAGAATTTGCAATGGGCCTTCTCAGTTGACTGGGAACAAGAACTTTCCTTACAGCTACCTCCTCGGCTTAGATTGTTGGATTCTTTTTTTGACATAGTTGCCTTTCTTTGTTTTTTTTTTTTTACTTACCAGTTTTTTTAATCATACAGTAGAAGTAACTATAAGATAATGTTCAAGCATACAAATTTGAGCCTTGATTTTAACACTATAATATTTCAACATTGGCACCAAAGTAGATTACAAGAAATACTGGTAAGAGCTTGTAAAAATATAATTTCACACATGTACTCCAAGAATAACAACCACAAAATGTTTACCTATTTTTTTTCTCCCCAGTGTGTTGGTGAAAATAATTTGCTTATAGTGAACAAGAATAGGCATTTTAGCAAGGGTTTTTTAAGACAGTTTCCTTTGTGACCTAGAACAGTCTTACCTTGGTAAGACATTGTGCTTGTTGAGTCTTAGGTCCATACAAAACCAACCTTTTAATTTTATTAATATAGTTATAAATTTCTTTTATGTAATTTTCATGAGATGCAGCCAGAGAATAACAAATCTCCTAGTTACTTGTATAATATTGTTTTATTTCTAGGGTTTACAGATTGGTACTCGAGAATTGGAAGAGATGGGAGCAAAATTTTGTGTTGGTCTATTGCGTTTGAAAAGACTGACGTCCCCATTGGAATATAATCTGCCTTCCAGCCTACTTGACTTTGAAAATGACTTGATTGAATCGAGCTGCAAAGTAACTAGGTAAAACACACTTGTTTATTCTCTTATTGCATTGTAATACACTGTTAGACTTCATTAAATTAGTTAAGCAGAGGAAAGGCAGAGATTTTGACAGCCAAGAGCATTTTCAGAATTAATATAATTAAGTTGACACAACTAGTATTTGTTTCAAATTGTGATAATGTTCTTGATTCTTTTAACATTGATATTTGGATGAGATTTTAATGAAACATCCTTATATTTTGAATGCTGTTTTTAGTGATGCAGCCAGAGGATAGCAAATGAAAGGATTTCCTTCTTTTTTAAGGCTGAATAGTATTCCATTGTGTATCTGTATACTGCATTTTCTTTATGCATTCATCTGTTGACAAACACTTAGATTGTTTCCGTACTTTGGCTATTGTGAATAATACTACTTTGAATGTAGGAGTACAGATAGCTCTTCGAGATAATGATTTTGTTCCCTTTGAATGTATATACTTGATACGTACTTAGTATCATTTGTTATCTCTTGTCTTTGGGGGAATAGCCATTCTAACACACGTGAAGTAATATCTCATTCTCGTTTTGATTTGCATTTCCCTGATGATTAGTGATGTTGAGCAGCTTTTCATGTACCTGTTGGCCATTTGTATGTCTTCTTTAGAAAAATGTCTCTTTAGGTCTTTTCCCATTTTTAAATTGGATTGTTTGTTTGTGTTTGCTTTTCAGTTGTGTGAGTTCCTTGTATGTTTTGGATGTTGACCTCTTATTAGATATGTGGTTTGCAAATATTTTCTCCCATTCTCTAGGTTCCTTTTTCATTTTGTTTATGGTTTCCTTTGCTATGCAAAAGCTTTTTAGTTTGATGTAGTCCTACTAGTCTATTTTTGCTTTTGTTGCCTTTGCTTTTGGTGTCAAATCCAAAAAAAATCATTGCTAAGACGAATGCCAAAGAACTTAACCTCCTGTGTTTTCTTTGTTGAGTTTTTTGGCTTCTTACATTCTAGTCTTTAATCTATTTTGAGTTGATGTTTGTGTATGGTATAAGATAGGGCTCTAATCTCCTTCTTTTGCATGTGACTATCCAGTTTTCCCAACACCATTTATTGAAGAGACTGTCCTTTCCCAGTGTATATTCTTGGTTCCTTTGTTGAAAATTAGTTCACCATATATGTGTGGGTTTATTTCTGGGCTCTCTCTTCTGTCCATTGATCTGTGTGTCTGTTTTTATGCCAACATCATACTGTTTTGAATATTGTAGCTTTGTAATATAGGTTGAAATCAGGAAGTATAATGCCTCCAACTTTGTTCTTCCTTCTCAAGATTGCTTTGGCTATTCAGGGTCTTGTGGTTCCCTACAAATTTTAGGACTGTTTTTTCTCTTTTATGAAATGCCATTGTAATTTTGATAGGGATTGCATTGACTCTGTAGATTGCTTTGAGTAGTATGGACATTATAAAAATATTAATTCTTCTAATCCATGATCATGGAATATCTTCCCATTTATATGTGTCATCTTCAATTTATTTCATCACTGTCTTAGAGTTTTCAGCGTACAGAACTTCCACATTCTTGGTTAATTTATTCCTAAATTTTTAATTATTTTTGCGGCTGTAGTAAGTGGGATTGTTTTCTTAAGTTCTCTTTCTGATAGTTCATTGTCAGTGTATAGAAATGCAGTGGGTTTTGTGTATTTATTTTGTATCCTGCAGCTTTACTAAAGTTGTTTATTATTTCTAACATTTTTGGTGGAGTTTTTAGGGTTTTTCTAGTATAATATGATGTCATCTGCAAATAGAGAAAATTTTACTTCTTCGTTTCTGATTGGGATACCTTTTACTTCTTTTTCTTGCCTAATTGCTCTGGCTAGGGTTACCAGTACTATTTGAATAAAAGTGGTGAGAGTGAGCATCCTTGTCTTGTTCCCTGATCTTAGAGGAAAAGCTTTCAGCATTTCATTATTGAGTATGATGTTAGTTGTGGGCTTTTAATATACTACCTTTATTATGTAGAGGTACATTCCTTCTTTACCCAGTTTGTTGAGAGTTTTATCATGAATGGATGTTGAATTTTGTCAGATGCTTTTTCTGCATCTATTTAGGTGATCACGTGATTTTTATCTTTCATTTTGTTGATGTGGTGTATCACATTGCTTTGCATATGTTGAACCATCCTTGCATCCCAGGAATGAATCCCACTTGATCATGGTGTATGTCTGATCCTTTTAATGTATTGTTGAATTGGGTTTCCTAATACTTTATTGAGGATTTTAGCATCTAAGTTCCTCAGGGATATTAGCCTGTGGTTTTCTCTTTTTGAGTTTCCTTGTCTGGCCTTGTAAAATGAGTTTGGAAGTGTTCATTCATATTCTATTTTGGGAAGAGTTTGAAAAAGATTGATATTAGTTTTCTTGAAATGTTCAGTAGAAATTATCAGTGATGCTGTCCTGGACTTTTCTTTCTTGGGAGGTATTTGGTTACTTACTCAATCTCCTTACTAGTAATTTCTCTGTTTACATTTTCTATTTATTTCTTCATGATTCAGTCTTGGTAGGTTGTATGTTTCTAGGAATTTATCCATTTCTTCTAGGTTGTCCAATTTGTTGGCATATAATTGTTCATAGTAGTCTCATTTGTGTATCAGTTGTAATGTCTCCTTTTTCATTTGTAATTTTATTTACTTGAGTTGTCTTTTTTCCTCAGAAAGTCTAGCCTAACAGTTTATCTGTTTTATCTTTTCAAAAAATTAACTCCTGCTTTCATTGATCTTTTTTATTGTCTTTTTAGTCATTTCATTTATATATGCTCTGATCTTTGTTATTTCCTACCTTTTGCCAACTCTGGGCTTAGTTTATTCTTCTTTTTTCAGTTCTTTGAGGTATAAAGTTAGGTTGTTTATTTGAGATCTTTCTTTTTTTATTAATGTAGGCATTTATTGCTGTAAATTTCCCTCTTAGAACTGCTTTTGCATCCCATAAGTTTTGGTATGTTGTGTTTTAATTTTTACTTGTCTCAAGATATTTTTTTATTTCTCCGACTCATTGGTTGTTCTGGAGCATGTTGTGTAATCTCCACATATCTGTGAATTTTTCCATTTTTTTCTTGTACTTGATTTCTGGTTTGATACTGTTGTGGTTGGAAAAGATGCTTGATGTGATTTTGGTCTTCTAAAATTTATTAAGACTTGTCTATGGCATAACATATGATTTACCTTGGATAATGTTTCATGTGTGCTTGGGAAGAATATGTAATCTGCTGCTGTTTGCTGGAATGTTCTATATATGTCTGTTAGGTCCATCTGATCTAAAGTGTAGTTAATTCCAGTGTTTACTGATTTTCTGTCTGGATGATCTATCCATTTTTGAAAGTGAGTGTTAGAAGGCCCCTGCTATTATTGTATTGCTGTGTATTTCCTCCTCCAGATATGTTAATATTTGCTTTATGTATTTAGGTATTCCTATATTGGGTGCATAAATTTTGCAATTGTTATACCCTCTTGATGAACGGACCTTTTTATCATTATATAATGACCTTTTTCTTTTGTTACAGTCTTTGGCTTAAAGTCTGTTTCTTTCTGATACAAGTATAGCTACCCCTGCTTTCTTTTGGTTTCCATTTACATCAAATATCTTTTTCGTTTACTTCACTTTCAGTCTATGTGTGTTCTTAAAACTGAGGTGTTTCTTGTAGGCAACATATAGTTGGGTCTTGTTTTTTTTAATCAACTCAACCACTCTGTGTTTTTGAGTGGAGAATTTAGTTCATTTCTGTTTAAGGTAATTATTGCTAGCTATGGGCCTTATATTTCCATTTGGTTAATTGTTTTCTGGTTGTTTTGTGGTTCCTTTGTTCCTTCCTTCCTCTCTTGCTCTCTTTTGTGATTTGATGATTTTCTGTAGTGGTATGCTTTGATTTCTTATCTTTTGTGTGTCTGCTATAGATTTTGCATTGTGATTACCATGAGGCTTACATAATACATTTTATTTTCAAAATAGTGTGTTTTAAGCTGATAATTACTTAACTTCAAATGCATACCAAAGCTTCCCCCTCTCCCACATTTTGGTTTTGATGTCACAATTTGCATCTTTTTGCATTGTATGTCCGTTAACAAATTATTGTAGTTATAGTTATTTTTTAATACTTTTGTCTTTTAACCTTTGTACTAGATTTATAAGTGATTTACTCACCACCATTGCAACATTAGAGTATTCTGAATTTAACTATATATTTACCTTTACCAGTGATTTTTATACTTTCATATGTTTTCCTGTTACTAATTAGCATCCTTTTGTTTCAGCTTGAAAAACTCTCTGTAACATTTCTTTTAAGGCTGGTCTAGTGGTGATTAACTCCTTCAGCATTTGTTTATATGGAAACTCTTTATCTGTCCTTCAATTCTGAAGGACAACTTTGCCGGGTAGAGTATTCTTGGTTGGCCGTGTTTTTCTTTCACCACTTTGAATATATCATCTCACTCCCTTCTGGTCTGGTGAAAAATCTTCTGAGAGTCTTATGTAGGTTCCCATGTACATAACAAGTCACTTTTCTCTTGCTACTTTAAAGATTTGCCTTGTCTTTAACTTTCCACAATTTAATTATAATGTATCTTGGTGTACGTCTTTTTGGATTCGTCATTTTTGATACTCTCTGGGCTTACTATATCCAGATGTCTCCTCCCCCGACTCCCCGCCACTAGCCCTTTCAGGTCCCTTCTGTTAACGATTTTGTGATTCCTTCTCTCTGGCCCTCTCAAGGCTCCAGTCTAACCTTATATTAGCTTATAGTAACATTATATTAGTCTTATGTTAGCATTTCCGACCTCCCATTCTTCAATGATATTGGAGATTTTGCTGGACAAGTCGCTGAGTTTGTGAGGGTTCTGGTGTCTATCTCCTTCTTTCTGACTTAGACATTGCAACTTTATAAAATCTTAACCTGAGGCAGAAGTCTCAACCTTATTTTTTCAGCTTGCTTTCTTCTTTTTTTTCTTTTAGCCTCCTTTCTAAAGTGAGGAGCCTCACTCCAGTTGCTGGATTCCCATGAGTCTGGGGTTAGTTGCTTGCCTGTAGGACACTTTTAAGCCTCCCTGTTGCCTTGAAGGAGCTATTGCTGCCTGCTCTTGGACCTGGAGTTCAAGAGAGTCATGACCTGTTTTTGTGCTTCTGTTCCTTTTCTGGTCCAAGGAGATGTTTATCTTGTTTCTATATGTAGCTGTGTCTTTTTTGTTTTCCTTTTTTATATTTTACCTATTATTTCTCTGTTTTTAGAGGAGGGATAACAGGGACCTCAAAGCATGTACTTTTCAACTTCTAAGAAGTTTTTCACTCACACTTGCTTATCTAACTCCTAGGTAACCTCAAGGGCCATAACTGTGCCCTTCAGCACTGTCTAATGTGCCAGTCGTGGTTCCTTGCATAGTGCCACTCTCATATTGAGAAGAAGTGGTAGGGTGCTGTATCAGATTTTAAAATTCAATTGTATTAGATTGCTTGGGTGGGAGAGGTGTTACAGTGCCCTAAATACCAGTGTAAGGCTGTTTATCCTTTAGGCAGTTGGGAGTTTTGAAGCCACTGCATTTAGTATGCTAAATGGTGGTTTTTATCTGAAAATACTGTACAGATTTGATTGAAGCTGGGGAGGTAGAGGCAAGAAAACACTTAGGGAAACTGTTGGGAGTCATTCATGTTTGAGAGGAAGAGCTCAAATAAGAAGGTAGAGGGGCAGTGGTTGTCTGAGGAGATAGTATTAGGTAGCAGTGGAGAAGTCTTGACAACTGAGTATGGAATCAGAAGAAGGTGAAGCCAGTTTCCATGTTTGAGTGAAAGGAAAAATGACAGTATTAGCAATGGAACTAGAAAACCACTTACTTTTACTAAGATTACTTTCTTCTTTTCTCTTCTTTGTTGTTTGTGCTCTTCTGGATCCCTTTGTCCTTGATAATTTTTTGTTTCCTGGTCCTGATGTGAAACTGAGGCATCAATTTAATGAATATAAGTTCTCCCCCTGTTTTTTTTTAATGAGTTGATCCTTTAAAGATCTTTAAAACTCATCTTCCCCTGCCAAATTTTTGCTTTTTTTCCCTCCTATGTTCAGTGTAGATGATTTTATTTCACATGCTAGACTGCAATTAAATTTTATCCTCTCAGTTTTAATTATTTCCCAAGGTAGGGTGTCTATTTGTTGTGAACTAATTTGTTTTCACTTATAGGCAAGTTATATCAAGTAAGCTTGGAATAATTGCCGCAACAAGAATAATAGATATTAAATGCCTTTGTGAACAGAATCAGTAACTCATTTATAGATATCAAATAATTAGTCTTTGCAACATCATAAAACAGCAGATATTTGGCACATAACATTTGAGTTTATTTAAATAAACTAAGAAAAAGGTAAGAGACTTATTCAGAGTGAATCCATGATAATTATGAAAAATAAGTTCCCAGTCATTCCAGTTAGTATATATACCATTGCTTCATTCAATAAAAGATAAGTTTAGTTGTATAAATAATATTGAGAATCTAAAAATCAAGTATAAGTTGAACAAAGTTTAAAAACAACTGATCTGTAAATTATTTCACTTGGAAAGCTTGAAACTTCTGAATGTAAGACTTTATATTAGAAAGCTGACAGATTCTTTAACCATGTCGGTATTACTATTTGTATAAGCTATAACTAACTAACCTTTTTATTTAGTGTTTTTTTAAATTTTCTGTCTCTTTATATTTAAATATGCACTATAAGCAGAATATGGTTGTTTTTATAAAAATTTAGTCTGTTACTTTTAATTGGAACATTTAGTTCATTTACATTTATTGTAGCTATTGACATATTTAGATTTAAATCTGCCAGCTTATTATTTGCTTTCTATTTGTTCTACTTGCCCTGTGGGTGTTTTTTTTTTTCCTCCCTTCTTTTGTATTGTTGTTGGATTTGTATTGATTTTGTCCTCTTAATTTCTTTCAGTGGACACTTGGCATAACTTCATGCATTGTCAGTTTATCAAACTCAATATAAATTTGTACTTTTATCTCTTTTGGGATAACATAGGATCCTTAGAACATGTTAATTCCATTTAACGTTCTCTCAATATATGTACTGCTGTTGTCACGTATTTTATGAGGATACTTGTGAGTATTTTAAATTTTACAGACGTTATTACTGTTTTATGCAGTCATTCGATCTCACCATGCATTTACTGCCTTCCTCCCCTACCCCTCTTTTCCTCTTCATTCCTTCCACTATTTCAGTTTTTATCTGAAGGCTTCTTTCTTCTGCTCAAAGAATAATGTTAAGTCGTCCTTCATTCTGAGGAATATTTTTGCTGGGTAGAGAATTGAGGGACACGTGCTCTCTTGGAGCGTGTGGAAGAGACCATTCTGCTGTCCTCGGTCTTCCACTGCTAAGTTGTCGAGTCGGCCCTCAGTCTGATCATTGCGCCACTGAAGGTGGCCTGGCTTTTAAGGCTAAGTTGCTTTTATGAATTTCTCTTAGTCTTTGGTATTGAGGGGTTTTAACTAGATGTGATTTTATTTATTTTACTTGGAATTCACAAGGTTTTTTAAATTTGTGGCTTGATGTCTTCTGTAATTTGAGGACATTCTTAGTTTTCTCTTCAAACATTGATTCAGTCCCATTATCTCCCTCTTTCTGGGACTCTCTTTACATTAAAATTTGACCTTTTCACTATATCCTCTGTGTCTTTTACTCTCATGAGTAAGTTTCTGTTCTTTGGTCTCTCTGAGCTTTGTTCTGGATGTTTTTTCTATCCAACCCTTAATTCACCCCTGCTCTCTTTAGCTGAGTCTAATCTGATGTGAAATTTTTCGTTTTCATTCTTTTTTTAAAAAAATATTTGCACTTGGGCTAACAACTGTTGCCAATCTTCTTTTTTTCCCCTGCTTTTTCTCCCCAAATCCCCCCGGTACATAGTTGTATATTTTTGTTGTGGGTCCTTCTAGTTGTGGCATGTGGGATGCCGCCTCAGCATGGCCTGATGAGTGATGCCATGTCTGCACACAGGATCTGAACTGGTGAAACCCTGGGCCACCAAAGCAAGTGGGCGAACTTAACCACTTGGCCACGGGGAGGGCCCCTTTTTCCTTCTTAATTGTAGTTAATTAAGAGAGGGCATTAGGGAAAAAAAACTTTCTAAAAAAGATCATTGCGGGGGATGATTTAAAAAAAAATTGAGTAAGATTGCCCAGGGGCATAAGTCCAGTGGCTAGCGTTCTAGGAGCCCAGGAAGGCTTACTTTTGGGCTGACTTTCACTTAGTCTCCCCAGCTCCACCCCTATTCCTGCCTTTTGGTCCTAAGTGAATAGCCTTTCTGATAGAAGTCTTTAGAAAGTCAACTTTCCATCTCTCTGAACTAGGGGATGGCCTGGGGAAGAGGATCTGAAAACCTAACTGCCTTTATAAAACCTTTTAACCAATTCCACCCTGATAACCAGCATCTCCAATTCTTGAACTTTTCTAGTGTTTTGTAATGCAAATCACCACTTTTCCCCTTGGCTTTCTCTACTGTAGGTATTTAGCAAAGTGAAGGAGGTTGGAACTCAAGCCCACTAATTTCATCCATCTGACTTCATCTTCCAACATATTGTTGATATCTCTTCGTTGCTATTATCTCCTCTCCAGTTTTCTTTTTCCTATGGATTTATCCTTTAAAAAAAGTTATTCTTTTACTGTCATATTAGTGGCTTTTGAGGTCCACTCTGCTTACCAGAAGTTATAGAACTTCCTTTTCAGTGAAGTCTCTGGTTGAAAATTAATTATGTTGTATATTCCCAGGGCATTCATTGGAAATTACCGCACATAAATCATTTTAATTTTACCCAGTTGTGTTTGTTGTATAATAAAAATTCTTTCTGATACAACACTAGGCCAAAGCTGAGAATATTGGTAGAACTCATGTAAAAGCTTACAGCTGTATAGTACTTTTGTACTTAGCAAAAGTGTTTTTATTTTACCTGTCACCCAGATATTAAACAGTCTTCTCAGTGGCCCTCATTTAAAGGATTTGAGAACTGATAAAACATGTAACAATACTTCTCATTAGGATATTGTGGTGGTGACTGAATTTCAGGATATTAGGCATATGGAAGAAGCATTTGAAGTTTGAGTATTTTTAAAACATTATAGGAAAGTGAAGTTGAAAAATACCAAACTCCATGCAGTGTTTTATCGTAGTAAAGAATATGCCCATGTTTAAATGAAGCCTTACTGTCTTATAATCAACAGTATTTGGACCTGGGTTTTCTTTTAATTGAGAGGAAATTCACACAGCATAAAATTAACCATTCTAAAGTAAACAGTTTAATGGCATTTAGTACATTCACAATATTGTGCAACCATTAGGCACCTCTATCTAGTTCCAAAACTTTTTAGCATCCCCAGAGGAGACTCTGGTACCCATAGAGCAGTCATTTCCAGCCCCTGGCAACCACTGATCTGCTCTGTGCCTCGTGCATTTACGTATTCTGGATATTCTGGATATTTACCTATTCTAGATATTACCTGTTCTGTAAATGGAATTATACGGTATGTGATGTTTTGTGTGTGGCTTCTTTCACTTAGCTTGTTTTCTAGGTTCATCCATGTTGTGGCAAGTATCCATACTTAATTCTTTTCTGTGCGTACAGCATAGACATTAGAAAATTTGATGAGAAATTGTTCCTATTGCAACTAATAAAATAAATAAGACTTAAGCTGGAGGAAGTCTTTAAAATATGCTTAGCATTAGTTCTATTTTGTGTTAATGCTTTTTTAAAAGTCTAATTTGATGTATTTTGGTAAAGGTGGAGTATACTTTCAGTAAGATATAGGGAATGTGTACAGGCCTGTGGACAGTTAACGTCGTCGTGTTCCTTGGTTAAAAGCTCTATCCCTGTCCCCATCACCGTAAGAGCGACTGGCGGGAGGTTCTTGGTAAAGTAGTACAACGATATTGATTACTACACCCTGCTAACACTAGACTGAAATGTTAACCTCTATACTACTTGTATTTTCTTTATGTGAAGCTCGTGTTTATTTACAAATGTGTAGGAACTTTTTCTTCTGAGAAAATTAAATTAATATTGTTAAGGAAGAAGTTATTTGTGACGCGTGTGGAAGAACGGGGAGGCAGACTTCATACAGGAGGGCTGCTCCAGTGGACTTTTGCAGGAGTGGGGAGAGATGGGGCCCAACTCTGACTACGGTGAGGAAAAGTGGGGTTCATAGCCAAGAAGCAGAGTAGGGGATTGGTGGATGGAAGACTACTAAGAGGCAGCATCAGGGGTGAGGGAGATCCTGGCTAAACCAACTTGACAGAATTTTTGCTGAAACGCAGGCCTGGGTGATGAGATACTGAGAAGGGGGCCATTTTCAATAAACTCACTCAGCAGGATTCTTGCTAAAACTGGACTAAGCAGGCAGAGCCATAGACCAGGGGCAGAGCCCAAGATCAGGGCCTGGAAAGAAGGAGGACCCAGAGGAGCCTGACTCAAGTTTGGTCAAGGAGAGAGTCTCTCAATATAGGTCATTTGTGGCCAATGTTGACACTAGTACCTAGCTATGTAGTAAAGCTTACTGGTAGCAGTGTGCTTTATTTTCAGTTTACAGTTGACCATTTAGTCAAGCTAATCTTAAAAAAAAGGATCTTCCTTTTTAATAGTTGTGATGCACATGCTTGAGTCTGGTTTGCATTTCTGAGGGTCATTTATTGCTACCATGTAGAAAATCCTTCCAGCTCTGATTGCTGTTGGAATATTTTCTGGGCAGATAAATCATGCCGTGTAATTGAAGATCATATCACAACTTCTAGTCCCCTGAGAGCACAGCTGCTTATAACCGAAAGCGAACCAATTGTGTTTTTGTGCTAAGTCAATGAAATGCTGTTAGACCCACAAATATAAAGGAGATTGAAATCATCCAGAAAAAGAAGTTTGGGACTTATGTGAGCACTTTAGGCCAGCTTTGATTATAATGAAAGCTTTGAGGCTTATCATAAGAGAAGGAAATGATCCTTACCATTGAGATCCAGATAGGTATCAAGTTGGTAATTGTCAGTCTCTAAGACTTACCTGCACAAGGAATTTGATGACTGTATGTATTTATAGAGACGTATTGTATTCTTGGTAGCTTCTTGGAGGAATGAAGTTATTCCTCTCACATAAGCGTCTGAGACTTCAAAATAAGAATATAATATATCAGGATAAGAAAGAATACATATTCCTTCGGAGAGGATTCATTCCATCCTCTGGCAGGCCGTAGAGCAGTGCAGATTGCCCCGAGTCACTGAGGGACCGAGCCGACTTGAGGTGGGTTTGCAAAGCTTGTGACACTTGTTTAACTCGTGGCTGACCCCCTACCCCCTTCTAAGTTGTAGGCTCCCAGAGGTCACACTCAAAGGCCTAGAGCCTCTCCTTTCCTCAGCACCACAAGACTGTCAAAAATTCTGTTATTTTCTGTTTTGTTTGTTTTGCTGCTTTCTGCTCTGTGTTTTAGCCTCTTGCACTGTGTATTTTTAAGAATTTGTCAGATGCCTCTAGGGGAAAACTGTTGGGGTCACATCTCTGCAACTCCCTTCTTTCAGGAAACTTGGCAGCTCTGAACTCCAGTTTTTGCCTCCGGTCCTTTGAAAAATTGCTGAAACTCTGACGACTTCGCTGCCTCTTAGCAGCTGCCCTTGCCCGGCCTTGCTTTCCTCTGGACTTTGCCCCATGCGCCTTTCCTCTTGGTTGATTTTGCTTTGTATCCTTTCACTGTAATAAGTGATAGCTGTGAATGCAACTGTGTGCTGAATCCTCATAAGTCTTCTAGCAAATCACTAAACCTGGGGCGGTCTTGGAACCCCCAACACGCATGCCCAGTCTGAATTTCTGTGAAATTTGATTATTATGTCAGAGATTCGAGTGTTGTACTGAGAACGATCAGAGACAGATGGTCTTGTAACACCTTCACATATGTGCATAAACTGAGGCTCAGAGGTGAATTTACCCAAGGTCCTCCATCTAGTAATTCCCGCCAGAAGCAGCAGTAAGTCCAGGTCTAACTCCAAAATTCCCCTGTACTTGCATTTATCTTCCAAGTGACTAAGCAAAATTATGAAAAAGGAACGGTTTCAGTTTTTGAAGCTCTCCTGCATTATTTGGGAATTCAACCCTCTCAATATGTATAAGGCGTGTTTTTTTTTGTTTTATTTTTTTCCCTTTTTTGAAGAAGAAGATTAGCCCTGAGCTAATAGCTGCCACCAATCCTCCTCTTTTTTGCGAGGGAGACTGGCCCTGAGCTAACACCTTGTCCATCTTCCTCTATTTTGTGTGGGACGCCTACCACAGCACGGCTTGACAAGCGGTGTGTAGGTCTGCACCTGGGATCTGAACCAGTGAACCCCAGGCCACCAAAGCAGAACATGCGAACTTAACCGCTGCGCCACCAAGCTGGCCCCTAAGGCGTGTTTTTAAATCAGTAGCAAAGTAAATTGGAGTTTCATAGCTTAATTCATTAGTTTCCCAAAGGCAGCTCAGTTATAGTTCTTTTTCCAACAAAGTGTCAGTAAATTAACCGCTTTCTTTCCTTTTTTTCCCAAATAGATGTTCTCTTGTTAGATGGTCTATACATTAACTCAGCGTGTGTGTGTGCACATGTGCATGTGTGCAAGTGCTTGTGTGTATGCTGTGGTCACTTAAGACTGACACTTGTTACTTGTATTTTATATGGATGATTTTGTTTACTTTGTGATATTTAGTAGATGCTGTATCTCTTATAGGAATCAAATTGTATAAATAAAATATTCTCTAATATTTGTGCAGATAGAGATTTTCTTTTACCTTAGACCTGACCCTTCACCATAAGAAAGACACAATCAGCAGGTCACACATTGCTGATAATTTGGGCAATGGAATATTTTTCTGTTTGCTTATCCATTTCAGAAATTCTCCCCCAGAATATCTTTATTTCGCTGTCTTAAACAGATATGTTAGTCTCCACGTTGAGGAGGAGTTCCAGGTTGAGGGAGGAGTCTGAGTCCCAAGGGCCAGGCAGTGTTTTCAGTCCTGTTGGCTTGGGGCGGCCCATTGCCTGGGCTCGTTAGGAATTGAGAAAGATTGATTTACATTTTTCTTTAACAAGGTCAGTTTTATTAATGTTATAATAGCATTTTATATTTGTACAGCTTAGGAGTTTACAAATGCATTCACATTTACTACCTAATTTGAGCCAAACAACTTGGTGAGGTCTTGCCGCTGATATTGTCGTCTCTCCTTTACACTTGGGAAAACCCCAGGCTTGGAGAGAGTAAGTGACTTGCTCGAGGTCACGTGGAAGAGGAGAGGCACAAACCCAGAATTTCTGACTCCACACAGTGTTTGGTTTCTTTCGTGCTTGTGTAGGTGACAGAGCTGATCACCCACATTCTGGTATCTTGGATGTCAGCTCAGCTCTAATGGAGGTGGGCGGTGTACCTTTGAGGGGCATGGTGAATTTTTAGATTTAATTGTGTGCAGTGCTTAATAGTTTAACATAAGGAAAGCCAGAAAACTTTCTGACTCTGAATGAAGCAGAATTTTTTGTTATCTTTAGAAATCATTTGTAATTATAAACGTTTTCTGTATCATAATGACATCATACAGCAAAGAATTTCAATGCGTTTATCCTGTAAGAAGGCAATTTGGGTGAAGGTTTTGATATTTTTCTTAAAGCAGCATGAAGAGGATTTGGGGCAGGAGGGACTAAAATGCTATTCTCTTTCAGAATGAAATGTTTCTTATTGAATTGTTTTTGTCTTAGTCATCTTTATCTGTAGAATTAAAATCCAGAATAAAAGGATGTTAAAACAGGTGTATATAGCTACTGGACAGTGAAGTAAAAACAAGGCAAAAGGAGTAAACTTAAATGAAGAAAACCAGGGGAATGAGGAAGCAGTGGTGGGAAGATAAAGTAATAGTGATGGGAAAGAATTAAATGCTGATTAGACTTCCTTCTTTATGGTTGAAATAATATTTGAATTCCTATCTGCTGATGTAAAGGGATTCATGATTTTATAACCGTAGGGCAAGTTACCTGAGAGTCTCTCTTAGGTGAAGGGCCTTGTGAGCATACGGAGGCATTTCCTAGGTTGTAAAGTGCTCACGCATATGTTGCAATTACTAATAAAAGTAAAGTTGAATTGTTGTGATTGGTCTCGTGCCTTAAGTTTTTTTACTAAAGTAAAATCAGTGGGGAGGGGTAAACTAGACATCAATGATCTTGTCGACCTTGTGGCTTCTCATAAAGAGTTCAGCAAACATTTGTTTAGGGCCCACATGGTCTGGCCCTTCTGGGAGCTGACAGGAGGGACTAAGATGGGTAAATTCCTGACCTTACAGCATTTACGATTTATACTGAGAAGATGGGCCCACAAATAGATGGTTTCAACTGCATACGAGAAGTGTTCAAAGTTTTTGCAGAGTTTGAAGGGAATAGAGAGAAAGGGCACACATCCCACGACGGGCTTTAATAAAAGAAGAACATCTAAAGTTGTCTGAGCTGCAGTTTGAAAGAAATACGAGTAGTTAGGAGAAGAAATGTGGGAAGTGTGTCCTAAGCAGAGACACAATGTCAGCGAAGGCTTGTTGTGCGAAGTGTGAGGCAGGGAGAGGTCTGGAGAGTGACCGGCAGGACTCGCTTGCTGAGAACGTTGGTTTTCTGACTCACTGAGTGAATGAGACTGAGAATACTACAAGAGGAGCAGGATGGGGGAGAGCAGCGAGTTGAGGTGTGAGTATGCTGCCCTTGGGCTGCGTGTGAGACAGCTGTGTGAATATATTAGCAAGTCCATGCATGGACAGGAGAAGTTCAAGGGGAGGAGTCGGAGCTGGAAATTGGATTTGGAAATTATCAGAATACAAATTAAAATATATGAGCTCACGCAGAGTGCATTGTACAGGAAGAACAGTTGGCCAAAAGAGCCTTTTTGTAAGCACCTATTTTTGATGCATACATAGAGGATGATGAGCACTTGATCAATATTGAGAAGGGACAGAGGGAAAAGAAGGAAACCAGAAGAGAGGGGTATCGGAATTTCCTCCACAGACAAAGTGCAGCAGAAAGATCTAGAAAAAATGGATTGGAAAGTGGCAGCTGGAATAGCAGTGGGAAGACTGTTCTGTCGAGTGATGCGGCTTGTAATCTTCCTCCTTCCCTTTCCTCTATCTCAACGTGCCCCTGGCTCCTTCCGCCTAGATCTGCGATCTTCCTCTCCTCTGTCCCCCGCCCGCCCCACACACATATACCGGCCTAAGTTAGCACTGATGGTCCCATCACCATTGCTGGATGTTCTCTGACCTTAAGGAAGCTGAGGCTAGACACCCGATTTTATTTGGATCTGCAGAAACAGGAGTCGAGTACCAGGCCCAGTGTGGGTTACAGGAATGGGATTCCACTCCTGGTATCAGGATGGGTGATGCCAGAACATGCATGGAGTTCGTGTCACAGTCAGCATATGAACGAGCCAAGATCAGGAACTGACAGGCTCAGATTATTTTCTGGATCCAGTGCCCTGCACCTTCCTTATTATGGGATTTCTTTTAAATTTCCAGGAGCTTGCCTTCCAGGTTGTGCTTCTCTGTCTTAATAGTGCTTATCAGCATCTGACACCAGCCTTGCTCCAAGTTTCCTTGCTGTCTAGGAGCTTTTTTGGCTTGATCCTGCGCATCTCTGTTGCCCCTAAATCATACTTCTCTCCTCTTTCCTGGTTGACTTACAGCTTATAAGACGAGGCTTTTTCTTTAAACCCTTTCCCTTACTTCAAACTGATTAATTTTCTAGTATTCAGCTTCCATGTAGAGCTCGGTCCTTGCTCTGACCCCAGTTTAGTGGCTGGGCTTCCTGCAACCAGTTGAATTTTTGCCAGTCCATTTTCCTTGGTGGTGGTGATGGGATTGGAATTCTGCTGTCCGTAGATCCCCTAAACAATGCTGGCCTGCTCACCCTCCCACCACGTGGATTTTGTGCTCTTCCTGCCTGTTGGGAGGCTCCATGCTGTTGCCGGGTGCCTGCAGTACACTGGCCACTGTGCCTCATCACTGTGGGGTCATCCTGTACAGTCTGGTTGCTGTCCCCAGCCGCTGTACCAGTGTAGTGCATGGCTTTTGAGCAGATCTGTTTCCTTCCTTGCATTTCCATGATCATTTCTTCTTGTTATGACAGACTCCAGGAAGAAAATAAGCAAGGATGTGGCAGGAAATTTGTCTTTTCTGGCTTTCTCTCCCCACTTCTCTCTTCCCCCTCCTTTGCCTCAGCCAGTCTTCCATCTATTCTGGGAATCACCTGGGACACCCTGAGGATTTGAAACCCCAAGGTCAAGAAAGAGGAATGATTTGCTTTTTAAAAGAAAGAAAGAGAGTAATTGTCATTTTAAAAGGCAAATAATTTTTTCCTTTAATCTAATTTTTTTTTCTAAAGACCTAACAGATTTGTGGTAAATATTTTGTTTGCATAATTGAAGCTGTCAAGTTGTTTTTGTGAATGTTAGGTGTGTTGTAAGCCTCACACCTTCCTCCAGCGCGCTCAGCCGGCTTCATCAGGGCTGCTCCATCGTGGTGTGTGCTCTGCACTTTTAAGAGGAAGTTTGCTATGTAAGGTCATGGTGGTTTTGCAATATATTCTTTTCTTTAATGAGCAAAATTAAAACAATTCTAGGAAAAAAGATACTCTCACCAAATGAGTTTTGCTTTCTCTTCTCAGAAAATTAGAACCATATAATCCATTAACTTGTCTTTTCTAAACTTCCAGATAACTGAGTTGAATTTAATATTCAATGGTAGGAATTCTTTCATTTTAAGTCTAATGACATCTGCTTCTCTGCTCATTTTAACAGATTACTGTTCCCTTTTTATTGTCTGATTTTATAGCTTTTAATTGCATCGGCCATGGGAAATCCTTTTTGGAAGCAGGTGGGATATAAACAAACATACATCTCTATGAGATTGAGATAGTTTTGGTCACAAAATGGGAGCATTGAAATGTTTCTGTAATGTTTCTGTGTGTGTGTGTGTGTGTGTGTGTGTGTGTGTGCACGTGTGTAAAATCTCCAAAATGGGGCGAAAACAGAATACTGTGATTTTTTGAAGAGGAAAGAATGTGTTCCCCCAGTGGCAAGATTGTCTTAATCCCAAACAACCTACCTAATGAAATATTTAGAAGCACTTAGTGCTTTTAAGCGAATATCTTCTTCTGCGTCCCAAGGGAAAGTAATTAATCTGGGTGTGGAGTGTTCACTTCTTTTTCATTTTTGTTCTTGACTGATGGAAACTGTGAGGAGGGGTTATGTGCTGTTTTCATGGCAAGTAATCGCTGTATAGACTTGGAATAAGTGGGTTGAGTGCATTACTGGAGGAGCCAGTTAAATACCCACAGTTTCTTATAAAGCCTATTGAAATTATTGTTGCTGGATTTACAGTGATTAAAATAGAACTTTTAAGCCTGCAAAGTGATGAATTTCTTCAAAGAAGTAACCTAATGAGTCGGTTGTTTTTTGTAGCTATAGAATTGTAGGATGTATATTGACATTGTTGTATTATAACTAAAAATTAGCATTTTACCCTTTATTATCAATGCAAAGAGGTTTCAACCATTACAAATCTCTTGTTCATTTGGATAACATTTTTAAAGTGAACTGAAACTACTCGTATTCTAGTGAAATAAAGGCTAATGCAGTATGGTCAACTAGTCTTACATTGGAACCTTAAAACCTAATGAAGTCTTGTGTGTCCTCTGTGCTTTGGCTGCAGCCCCACCACTTACGTGTTGGATGAAGACGAACCTCGATTCCTTGAAGAGGTGGATTACAGTGCGGAGAGCAATGATGAGTTAGATATTGAATTGGCTGAAAACGCAGGAGACTATGAACCCTCTGCTCAAGAAGAAGTCCTTTCTGACACTGAATTATCAAGAACATACCTACCGTGAACCCTCTGCATCTCTTGTTAACTGCAAAGAAGAAATGAATTATCTTGGTTTTTATTACATAGGAAGTTTGAGAGAAATGAGTTTATAGAGAGCTGACTCAGAAAGACAAAAAGTAACGTGGGCCTGTTTGGTTTCAAGACAATAAATATGTTATTAATTCATGATAAAATTGGCACTTGTTTTATTTTAGATATTCAATGCACTTTATATAGCATTGAATTATCAAATATTGGATTTACTTTTTTTTAAAAACAAATCCTGAGTATCATTGCATGAATTTTTATCTCCTTATGGTTATATCCTGCATCAAATGGATAATTTTGAAGTGTGTGAGAATGTGAAATCTAAATTCTAGAGTTGTTGAGAATCCTGAGTTGTTGAAAACTAATATATATGTACATGGATTTCTATAGATGTGTCTGTGTGGGGGTGGGTAGATATTGAAGATAAAGACTGTTCTTCAGAATCATGTTAACTGTTGAGTTGTGACTGCAATAATCCAGAGTTTGCCTTGAATCGTTACAGTCTACATTTACCAGATTAAACAAATAAAAACTATATTAAATGTTGCATTCATTTCGTCATCCTTTTTAACCAGCCCAGGTTATTTGGTTTATAGAATCTTTGTTAGAATATTATAAAAATTCAACATCTAAACACATTTGATAAAATCTGTTAAAAAATGCTTAATTTACTAATGTTTAGGGTTTTTGTAGTCTAGGTACACATCTACCTATCATAAAAGATATATTTGAACACCTCCTTTCTCTAAAATTATGGGCGCACCTGAAGTTTATCACTGTAATCGGTTCTTTCGTAAGCTTTAAAAATGCAGCGAGGACACAATCCAGTGTTAAACGTGTGTTTGTATATTACGCTTGTTTAGCATCTCCTGAGCTGTGCTCTGTTGCTGGACTAACTGAAGTGAGTTTCTTTAGGGCGTGCTGACGCTGGTGTCTGACTCCTAGGTGACTGCACTGAGTTTAAGCCATTTCTTGTAGCGACATCCTCCCGAGTTTAAGCTGTCCTGGTGCAGGAATGACTTTGTCTTCAAAATAAATAAATCCAGTGACTTTGGATAAGTGCTTTAAGTACTAAGTTTCTGTTGTAGCAAAACAAGTCCACAGAGATTCCTTATTAACAGATTCTTGCCAGGACTTAGGTGCTTAGGTTTTGGCATGTTATCTTTGATTATTCCTGATTAGAATTTTTAAAAATCTTTTAAGCCTATAATAATGGAAAAGAAGTGATAAAAGTTATTTCACATTTTTGCATTTTCCAAATCGTTGATTTTCATTGTATTATTTGAGGCATTTCATGCACAGTGTAGCTCCTTTCCAGTATCATAGGAATGATGTTTAAAAACATAGCACGGGATGAGAGCCGGCCCTGATGGCCTAGTGGTTAAAGTTCAGTGCGCTCCACTTTGGTGGCCTGGGGTTGGTTCCCAGGCATGGAACCACACCACTCATCTCTCAGTGGCCATGCTGTGGCGGCAGCTCACATAGAAGAACTAGAAGGACTTACAGGTAGAATATACAGCTATGTACTGGGGCTGTGGGGAGTGAAAAAAAAAAAGAGAGGAAGATTGACCACAGATGTTAGCTCAGGGCAAATCTTTCCCAGCCAAAAAAAAAAAAAAAAAACCACACACCATAGCATGAGACAATTGATAAAGAGGTCTTTTTCTCTAAATAGCCTAATTCTTATTAATCTCAGAAAATAAAGACCATAGATTGTGAAGTTGAACCAGTCCTCTTAGTGTATGGTGACCTAATTTAGGGAAGATCAGGATACTTTAGCAAGGTAAAGTATTATTTAATAATTTAATAATTCATATTTATAAAGTTATTATTTATATATCTTATATGTAAAATAATTACATATTTAATTGTAATTTTTTCCCAGAGAGTGGATTATGGAGCCACTATGTCTGTATATGAGTTTTTCTTGGTTCTTATAAAACTGGAAATTAAAAACCAAAGTAGTCATGTATGGAAGCAACTGCAGTTACTATAATGTGCAGAATCACTCAAAACTTCAATTTATTAAGTTAGCAGTGTAAAAGCTCCTTACTCTGTTATAATATTTTATATTGATGAAGTACGTCTTTTAGCATATGTTACACACTTGAATATGCCTTTTATTAAATAATTCTTCACAAGATTGAAGAGAAAATCTTTATAGTTAGGAAATGATTTTTTTCCTTAAATGATAAATAGCTTTGGAAAAATAAGAAGTCATTTAAAATCCTAACTTTCCTAATTAGGGGCAAAACTAAGTTTCATTGTCTATTAGTAGCTAAAATTGCCCTAAATTTTACTTCTGTGGCTGTGTCTTTTCAGGATTTTCAAAGAATGATTGAGATGCCTTCAGTGCCATAATCCTTAAAGTCATGTGTAGTTGATAAACTGAGTCTAATGATGGAGTTTAGATTTACTTAATCTACTTTGTGTTTGGAACTGTGAATTTCTTTAGTTTTGCTCTAATCCAGTGGTTCTCAAACTGTGTAGTGTGCATCAGAGTCACCAGGAGAACTTGATTCTCAAAACACAGATTACTGATTATGTAGATCTGGGATGAAGCCCCAAATTTTCATTTAAAAAAATTTTCAGGTGGTGTTGCTGGAGGAAACACACTGTGAGGGCCACTGGCAGGGTCTGGTGTGCTCTTTCAGCATCACCGGTTCCTAAGACTTGTAGGATCTATAAGTTGGAAATTAGCATCAGGGATGATTTAGATCAAACTAATTTGTAGAGTCAAGAAAACAGACACGCAGAGATCAAGTGAGGCGACAGGGTTACTGAGGGGCAGAGCCAGGGCGATAGTTCAGGTCTCCTGACGACCAGCTTCGTGGTCTTCCCACAAAAGGAGATGCTGTCCTTTGCCATTCTCCAAAGAGTGAGCGATGTTGACAGCTTGAGGGTCTCTCTTGAGTTAGTGACGTTTATTCAGGCATGCAGAATGCAGAAGCACATGGTTCACATTGGCTTTTCCTGTGTTGGAGTCACAGTGTCGTTGGAATACTACAGGATTTTCTCTTGAATCAAGTATCTTTCTTAATCACTCTCCACTTTTGCCAGTTTTTGTGTAGTATTTAGAAACATGGACATTTGTCTAAATTCTAAGTACAAATAAGTAACCTGGATTTTCATTTCAGATAGCTCACTAACAGTAATGAATTTGATACTAATAAATTTCAAATATCCAAATAAAGATGACCATATTATTATAAGCACTGAAATGGATAAAACAATAAATGTACTAATTGAGTTGTTTTTGTGCATGATCCAGAAATAAATGACAGTAATGAAACTAGAAATGTATCTTTATAAATCCTTTCGTTTTCCTATATGTACTCTAATCATTATAAAATATTAATTGAAAATCAGTGAATTTTTCTCTTATTTTGGTGAGCGTTTAGTAGCCATGTGTAAGCCCTAGTTCTCTCCATTAGGAAAAACCTGTTGAAGCAATATTTTAATTGAAAGACTTTCTACTTTATACAATAGAATGTTATTATTAAGTAAATATTTCTCTAAATATCCCATATAGAGCATATTTAATTTCCTGCATAGGAAAAAGAAAACTCAAAAGAAAGTTTTATTTTCTTTATGTGAATTAGTGTTTGGAAGGTTTAGTCCTTGAAATGTCACATTTCAATTGTTTTTCACTATTGGTGATATTTACGAAGCACTTTTCCTTATCTATCCCCGGCTGACACTGGCCGAAGAGAAGTCTAGCCGTGGTGCCCTCCTCTCTCTAGACCCTGCGTAGTAACAGGCCTGTTGCCACTCGTTCTTCCCACTCCACCTCATTAGCCTTCTTTGAACCTCAGGCTTTTTTGACCTCCTGGCATCTTCTATCAAATCTTACTAGGCCTTCAGAGCTTGGCTGGTTGTTGGGGGCGTTGATCCATTAAATGTTTCTTCAGTTTGACATGGATAAATATGCAGTGCCTAGATGCAAATGAATGGCCCTTTTATGGGGGTCTCTGAGGCATCATGCAGTGAGAGTGGCATTTTGGAGTCTGGGAGGTGGTTGACACTGTCGAGGACTGAAGTGATCTCCAGGTGTGTGCATTAACACAACCCACTCACAGACCCCTGTGAGGTGGAGGTGGGTTTGTGGTACCCTTCTGTTTGTAAACCCCGACAACTTTAAAGGGCTGCAGAGAGAGCTCCAAATATTTAGAAACTTTGTGGGACTGTCCATCTCAAAGACCTCATTGATAGAGTGTCCAGTGAATATGAGGTGAGCAGTAGTGGAAGTCTGGGCAGAATAATTATGATGCTGATCTTCCAAACATTTCTAATGCACTTTTAAACCACATAAAGATCTGTGGTAAATGGCAAATGTAAAGAAATTATAAAAGGCAAAGATGCTCATTATTGACAAGAAAGAAAAGGCTAGAGTTTCATAAAGTCTGCACGTTTGAAAATAGGTTGGTTTCTCTGTAAGCTTTTTCTCTAGCTGAAGTTGCAATTAAGTAGGGAACTTTAAGACTGAAAGTTTGTTTTCCTGTTCAGTGCTAGATATTTACCAAAGTCAAGTTACATGCTCTATTTACGTCATTGCTTTTTTTTACTACTTACAGTTTCCCATTCATCATATCATCTATGTGATTGTTTTTTCTCCTGTTTTACTCATATTAATTCTTAGAAATGTTTGACATTTCACCTGTTTTTTCTTTCAGAATGTGGCACTTGCAACAAAAGAGTGACTGAATTGGATAATTTCACATAAAAAGATAAATTTCAAAATCTAAAAATATCCTTTTTTGGGGGTGAGGAAGATTGTCCCTGAGCTAATTTCTGTTGCCAATCTTCCCCTTTTGGCTTGAGGAAGATTGTCACTGAGCTAACATCTGTGCCAGTCTTCCTCTATTTTGTATATGGGACGCCACTACAGCATGGCTTGACGAGTGATGTGTGGGTCCACACCAGGATCTGAACCTGGGAACCCCCCAGATTGCCAAAGCGAAGTGCAAACCTAACCGCTATGCCATTGGGCTGGCCCCTAAAAACATCCCTTTTAAAGGATTATAATTTGTATTCAGTGTAAAGAGAGGAGTGTTCAATGCATAACTACTTTTGCCAACCTTTATTTCCCTCTCCTGGTGAGCTACACAAGATGAAAAAATATCAAAAACTAAACCACTGTTATCACATAGGCTAAAATCCAGATCAGGATGGAGTGGACACATGTGGTTGCCTCTCAAATATCCATTCTCCCCTAAGCCCTAACCCATGTTCAAGATCTACATGTTCCGAGGTCACCAGCTTCAGGAATGGAGCCCATGACCTGAGCTGAGCCAGTCAGCTCGTTTTGTCTGCTGACCACAAAGATTGGTCTGGGGCTAGCGTGTGATCCAAGGTAGTCAAGCAGAATGAAGGTCAGGACTTTGGATGGTAATGCTAGAACAAAGATCCTCGGTAAAGAAGGATATAGCTGCTGGTAGTCTCCATGCAACCCTGAGAGGAGAGCGCTCTAGTGCCGAAACAAAATGAAGACATTTCAGATAGAATGTTTTCCATCTGAAAAACATTCCTGAGGGGGTGGCTCCACCCAAAGCACACGTCCTAAGAGAAGTTAAAAGGAAGAGATGAGCCCTTTTACCCAAAGGGACTCTCTGGGAAAGCAAAAGAAGGACATCTGCAGAGGTCCACTCATCATGTCAGACTAATTTTTATTTTGTGTCTACCAGAAAAGTTTACTGGGCCAGAATTGAGCCATATTTTTGTCATTGCCTACTCGAAACTTGTGGATTATTTCCTCCAGTGATGAGACTTGTCATTGGTTTGTTCAGAGACAATATTGTCCCAAGAGCTGACTTTTCAGCATCTTGAAAGTTCTAGCAGTAATGACACAGATGTTGTGAAATGTTAATATTGAAATATTTAATAGTGCATCGTAATAAGATGAACACAGGGAGCATGCTGAAGGGATCAGAGATCCCTTTGTTGAGATACAGCAATTAAACCAATGAGCAAATAGAACGGGATGAAGTTTGTTTTATTCAGTTACCAAGTCAAAGCTATTTCCATCCCGCCCACTGATTGGAACTGCAAATCCCTGCCTTTCATTCGCACAAGATTCATAGATAGCATTGAAACGGCCCTTTAAAGTGTAGGAAATACTTTCTCCAAAGTTATCTCATTTGAGCATCACAAAAACACTATTAATAAACAGATATCATTAGCATTTCCATTTAATATGTGAGGAGTGTGAGGCTTCTAGAGGCCATGTGACTTCCTGTTAGTACATGGCAGACCCAAGCCTGGGGCCCCACTGACGACCCCGGGCTTCCTCACAGACAGCCAACCCATGGCCTTTGCCCTCTCTGCAAGTGAGCCAGCCCAGCAAGCCTGTAGAAGGAGTTTGATGATATTGGAAAAATATGCACCTGTTTTATCCCTACAAGCCATAGGGTCCCCACAGAGGGCGAGGGGAGCTGGGCCTGACAGTAGCTAGGGTGTGGGAAGCACTCTCCGGGGGCTTGATGAAAACATTCTTGACAGAAGCATCTTGTCTTTGGCCTATGGAATGAGTCTTCATGTTTTTCCAAGGCAGTATTTAGATGAGTGGTTAGAGGAAGGCAGTACCTCCAGTTTTTGTTCCTAACCATTTTATATTTTTTTAAATAGGAAAGAGACCCTCAAGTCTTTTTTATTTTATGTTTAACAAAACAGGTAATGGTTTAGTCCAAGCCCTTCTCTGTCCTTTCTGGTTTTTCTCAAGGCTTAGAAGGGCTGCTATTCTGTCTATGATGCTGAGGGCAAAGAATTTTGTCTAAGATACTTACCTAAAGTAGATTTTCTCTCACAGACTTAACCTAAAGCAGATTTTTGCTTCAATTTCTTTAAAGAATTTATGTTTTTGCTGGGAAGATAGTTTATTCTGTAGCTTCATTATCACTTTAACCCGAAGGACCAAGAAATACATTTTAGAAATAAGCCCACAATTATCTGTTTCTCTGGATTCAATTTTATTAGAGGAATATAATATTTTAAAATACAAAACAAAAATAAGATGGCCTAAACACTTCAACTTTGTATTTGTATTAGTTTATAATTGAGTGGTTGGCTAAATTTTTATAGAGACGTTTTTATTCGTTGGTTGATTAAGCGTAGTTCATGTCATCCCCAGAGGTGTGTAATTCTGGGGGTGAGTGCAGTAGTTGTGAACTGGAAAGCTGGGGAGCTGCCTCTGTAGCCATGTGAACAAGGTGCACTCTTGCCTGCCTTGTCGAACACATCCGTTATGGATAATTCTTAGAGTTTGTATACCAAACTCAAAAGCATAAAGCATCCTAAACAGGGAAGACAGCTCTAGGATCCTACATGGCTTTACTGCTGGTTAAAGTGATATGGGAAGTTTCACTGTCTCTTTGGGATAAGCCCATCAAACTTACAAAGGCTTTTAGTGAGCCCACTCCAAAGCACGCCAGTGTGATACTTAGAGTGAATAGACTTCTTGCTTTGATGATGAGGCTAGCATTGACAGAGTGCCTACCAGACCACAGGCACTGATTTGTGTGCTTTGTATATATGCCTGTTTAATCCTCACAACAACCCTGTGATATATATATTACCCCCATTTTATAGATGTGGAAACTAACTTGCTAAAGATCACACAGCTAATGAATTGTTGGAAAATCAGTTGATTCTTATTCAAGTGAAGCAGGAAAGTGGCTATCGAGAACTGCCATTGGGGGTTTTACAAAGTTATCACCCCAGATTCCACGGTATCTCACCAAGGAGTACATTTCATAGCCAATATGGTTCAAGAATGGCTTACAGACATGGGCCTGCCATTTTGCTTATTATCCTCAAGGAACAAATACAGTGAACCCTTAAGTCTAAGCTCAGGACCCTCACTAACTCAGAAACTGTAGCAGGATGGCCTTCTGCTCCATCACGTGTAGCTTCTCAGGCGTAGCTCCGTTTACAGTGTTATCCCCCATCACACGCCTCCTTGTGGGTAAGAACAAAGGAATTCAGACAGCAGTTCAGCCACTCCATGGTCCAGTCCCACAGTTATGCCCATCATAAACCTTTTGTTGTTGTTAAAACAAAAGGAGAGAAAACAAAGCAGAAACTATCCTGTTGTCTTGGTTGGAATAAAGAGAAAATGGTTAATTGGGAAAAGGTTCACGGACTGAGAAAAAAATAAATATATGGTTCTAAAATATCTCCTATGCTGCCAGTTTATAAATCCAGAGGGTCAATATGATAAGACGCCCTGACTGATACAGTCAGACTGTGAGTGTTCTCTCTTGGGGGCAGTGCCACACTTTCCAGCCTGTCCTGTTATCCCTTAGGCACCTGCCTGCAGCGCCCTGAACGCGTAGGGCAAGTGGGGGCTGTATATGGAGCCCAGGCACGGGCGGTACTGAGTCATCGTGCCTGATCACCCCGCGGCTGGCATCTGTGAGTGGAGCCTGGCGGGGAGGGAATGCTGAAATAAATTTCTAGGCCCAAGATGGAGCTGCTCCTGCCTGTGGTGCCTCATCAGCAAACTGAGACTTAGATAACTTTAGCGTCTCTGTAATGCTCCTCTTGACCAGAAGCGCAGTCTATCTGGTCAGCCAATCCCCAAACGCCAAGCCAACTCTGGGCTCTCTACTTATTTCCTCGTTTCTTCTCACCCCAAACAAGGTTGACTCTGTGGCCCAAACCAATCAGAAGTTTTCTATCTGTCTCTTCCTTGTTCTTTATTCTTTATTCTATGAAAGCTTTCTGCTTCTGCCCCACTTTGCACTTCTCCGAATAGAGACTGTCTGCCTCAGGATGTGGTCAATAAAGTTTGTTTGTATCACCTAAACTGTCTTCTTTAATCGCTTTTTAACAGGAGTCTCCCACGCAAGGGAGGGCTGGAAGGGCTGTGAGGAGAGCATCAGTGGTGGAAAGAGACGGTGAGCAGCAGCAGGCACAGGGCCGAGCGTCAGCAGGAGCGCCCCGCGCCCGGGAACTGAGGTTTCCATCAGGTACAAATGCCAACTAGTCCAGGAACAATGAAACGTATTTCTACAGACTTAGAGAAGTGGAAAGTTCTGTCAAAAACTGGCATTTTTCCGGTGCACACAGGAAGACACACAGGTAAAAGCTAGATACAGCTACGTTAGTGTTGAAACAGGCCCCACCGCCGTCAAAGCTCCCCGCTGAGGAACTGACGGGGCAGAGGTAACGCCCAGAGGTCAAGTTCGCCCCGGTCTTTGGATGGCTGCTTTAGTCTTTAACCCTCTGCCTCTCAGCACCACCCCTCTGTGCTCCAGCGGTCCACGGGAGGTTTGTCGCAGCTTGAGAGCCCCGGAATCTTACTAAGTCTAGATTCCTTCAAATTATCTGACTTTGTTCAAAGGGACAGAGGATGTCCTTTCATAGGTCTATTTTTTCTAATCTGGAATTTGGAATTAGTATGCAATGGGTGGAGGATTTAATGTCCATTTAAGTAACTCATCAAATATTATTGTCACAACCTGTGAGGTTATACAGACCCAAATTTGTAGGGTGTCAGGTACAAAGCCTGGCACAAAATAACAGCTCCATAAAGAGTATGACTCTGTGGGTGCTGGCTCATTTGACTTCATTTCAGTCATTTTACTTAATACCTCAGAATTTTTCTGTGCTTCCGTGGAATCGTCAGGGCTGAACTGGGCCTCAGAAGTCATCTAGGCCCACTCTTTTTTATTTTTATTTTTTTATTTTTTTTTTTTATTTTTTTTATTTTTAAAGATTTTATTTTTTCCTTTTTCTCCCCAAAGCCCCCCGGTACATAGTTGTATATTCTTCGTTGTGGGTCCTTTTAGTTGTGGCATGTGGGACGCTGCCTCAGCGTGGTTTGATGAGCAGTGCCATGTCCGCGCCCAGGATTCGAACCAACGAAACACTGGGCCGCCTGCAGCGGAGCGCGCGAACTTAACCACTCGGCCACGGGGCCAGCCCCATAGGCCCACTCTTTTTTAGACAAAGAAATTCAGTCCAAGAGAGGTTAAATGATTTGCCTGAGGCCACCCAGCTGTCTGATTCTGCTCCTAGCCCCTCATTAGATCCTTCATGACCTGTATGCTCTCCTGGCACATCCTTTTAGGCTGAGCAGAATTGACTCTAATTTCAGACTCATATTCAGACTCTAATTTCAGATTCATATTCTGTTGACGATTACATCACTCATCTTACCATTTACAACTTTGACATTACAGCTTTGGGAAACACCTTAAAATATAATTGCAAACACTTTACCCATCCAAATGTGCGCTCCCCGTGCCTAATAATGAAGCTGTTAAGTGGTAGCATAGGAGAGCAGCAAGATGTAGATCATGTGAAGTAAGAAATCTGGGCAAATGGGATTCGTAATGGACTTTTCGGTGACGCTAGTTGTCTGATCATTGGTCCATGGTTATGATGGTACATTTTGTATTTTGAAAGGCACAAAATGTTAAGTCATTGCCCAAATACTGGTTAACATTTTGATTATTTTGCAGAATTGTAACACAAAGCCTCAGGACTGATTTTTTTTTTCTTTTTCAAAGCTTTATGTGTGATGTTCCCGTCCTTTGTTTAGAAGTGGTATTTTCTATTTTTCCTAGATCTATCAAAAAAGTGTTTCTTTCCTACTGCCTCAGTGATTTAATTGTTCTGTTCTTGGAGCGGAAATTCCAGCTGCCCTTGGATTTGAGACACAGAGAAGATCTATGTGCACACATAGACACGTGCCTATGAGCTCGGCAGCTCTTGATTGAGAGCATCCGTTCACTCATTCATTTGTAGCCTTTCATTAAGTACTGATGTGCACGGCAGCAGAGTAGGAGAAAGGAATGCAAAAGTGAGTAAGACGTGGTCCTGATCCTTGAGGAGCCCTCCCATGGAAGAGATAGGCAGAGTTTCAATCAACAACACTGACGCAAGGCAGACCACGATCGGGGAGAAGGGGCCAAATGCCGAGGGAGCACAAGGGAGGGACTGACCCTGAAATGGGCCTCTGGAAAGCTGTGATGATGTGAGACCGAGCTGGATCTGACAGAGTGCTGGGGAGGGGAAGGCGGTTGGCAACAGGGGAGGAAGGCAGAGAGAGAGGGTGAAGAGGACAGGAATTCAGGCAGGGGAACACGAGGGGCAGAGGGTGGAGGCTGGCGGGGGCCAGAGGTAAGTGGGGGTCTGGTTGTACAGGCCCTGGGGAGTTATGCTGTGGTGTTTGTTTCCACAGGTCAGTGGGGAGCTACAGATGGGTCTTAAACTAGTAGGTAACGGGATTAACTTTACGTGTTAGATAACGAGGACTGGAGGGGCATAAACCCCGGATTCACTTTCAGATCCAACAACCAATTGGGTTTCTCAGATTTGCCTCTCAACTCTCTTCTTAGGGGGTGAGCTTGTAGCTGACCCTCAGCTCCCTCTGGCCACGAGCTGCCACTGGGTAACAAGTCCCCCAGGAGCCCTCAGAAACGGGACCCACCCTCCCTCCAAGCCAGGGCCAGCTACAGCCTGCTCCAGGAGCCCAGAAGGGAAAACGGACAACCAGAAGCACGCCAGAGTTACTCCTGCTTCAGTCTAAGACATCATGTGCTTGAATCTGACCAGCACATGCAACTTGCGGATCTTGAACTTTCAACTAAGGAGGCTAGGCTAGATCAATATTGCCACAGAGCAAACTTCTCCAAGGCTAGCAGGGCTCACAGAAAGTGACAATTTTCCTTCTCACCACATCTGCAAACAAATTCCTGATTAATGAACGTGCTGATTACCCCCTGAGGAGAGGCAGCCTGGGGAAGTGGAGGGACCTGCACGGGAGCCAGCGTGTCTACTCAATGGCCCTCAGTCAAACCTCCGCAAATGGCGCATTTCTGATATCGACCCTGATATCAGTTTCCCCACATTAAACCCAGCATATATGGGGTTAAAACCACAGCACTCATTCCCTGCTTACTCTCTGGCTTCCTCGCTCCAGAATCCACTATCCTCCACGGAGACAGACTCCACCAAGGACAAGCACCTGGATCATCTCCTCCCACAAAGAGATACAGGCTGGTGGGAAAGCTGCTAACCAGCAAGGTCACGGGCTCCCTCCTCTCTCCAAGTGTCTCAAGGCCAAAGACAGGCTGGTAGGAAAGCTCCGACCAGCAAGGCCATATGCTCCCCCTCCCCTACCTAAAGCCCCAAATAAAAACCCTTCCTTTTAGCTTTTCGGGGAGTTTGGGATTTCAGCGTTAGCTGCCCTTTCTCCTTGCTCAGCACTGTGCAAAAATAAAATTCCTACTTTCTTCCACTACACCTGGTGTCAGAGATTGGCTTGCTGCGCAACGGGTGAGCGAACTCACTTCAGGTTCGGTATCATTTCCTTGGAATTCAGCATCTCAGCCTATAAAATGAAAGTTTTGAATAGAAAGATCCTAAGGTCCCTGAGTTCTGGATTCAGTGATTTGGCCCGAGTTTATCTGTTAAAACATGTAGAAGATAGGTGTCTCTGGTTTTTGTTACGTGTATAACCAGAAGGTACCTCAGGCAGTCACATCACCTTAGGTCCATGTGACCTAGCACACAACTTTGGCAAGTTCACGGTCCACACAGACACTTTCTCCTGGTGGTTCTGACAGAGAGAGGGTGGCTGCCCCTCAGGAACAATTGGGGTCATCGCTGGCAAACGCCCCATCCCTCTACTCCAGCTGTGGGCCAGTCTGCTCCCCCTCCGCACAGAAGGTGGCCTGTTCCATGGGACGTGCTTTGGACTCTGACCTGCGGTTGGAGGTGAGCAGAGGACTTAACGTGCTTGGGTACTGTGGCCTGTCTTTTACCCTGTGGTGATCCTGCAGAGGAAGAGTGCCCTGGGCAACTGCTGCCCCTGCGGCCTCGGCCCCAAGCAGACGCACATGCGCGTGGAGCCCGGCCCAGCTCAGGAGCAGCCCGAAGCGAAGCGAGACGGAGACGCGCAGCTGAGCCCATACAGCAGCCGGCCAGGGTCAACCTGCAGACCCGTGAGCTGCGAACAGGGGCTGGTTGTTGAAGGCCACCGAGTTCCCGCGGGGTGTGTCACGCAGCATGGCCGGGGGAGCAGCGGGCTAATGGCACCCCGGCAGGGGACTGGAGCGCCTCCCCATCATGTGGGCTGCTGGGTGGCTGGACGAATGTTGTGTCAAGTGCTCGAAGCAGGGCCTCAGCTTGTTTTTATTACTATTATTGTTACTATTAATCTCACACTGAACATAGCTCACTCCCCCTCAGAACCAAAACCCCAGAAGCCCTCTTAGCGGCACTGGGAAAGGATGATGGATTAGCGTCTGTGCACTGATTAAGCAGGACTGACAGGCCTCGCACTCAGTTTTTGATGAGGGAAAGAAAGAAAAGGGAGGCGGTGGGGGAAGGGAGGAAGAACAAAGCCAGGTTCTCCGGCTCCCGTTGGTTGTCCCCATCTTACCCCTTGCCTTCTTTTCCAGGCCAGAGTCCGCGTCCCGCTCACCTTTGGGGAATCTGCGAGGCAGGCGGCCTCCTTTCTGTCCCCCAGAAGGACAGTGGGGGCCTTGACCCCCGTCCCCTCCAGTTGGGTCAGCACCTGCTGCGCCACTGCTGGCTCTCTGAGTCCCAAGGGGAGCACACCCTGGATTTGGCTGAGGGCTCACAGTTGCTTTTCTGAGACGAACGCTCAGCAAGGTTGTCAAGGCCCCGTGGATGCAGATGAGAAAGACGGTGAGAGCATCGGAGGGGAGCCCTGGGGAGTCTCCCCGTCCTCGTGGGGCTGTACGGGCGCGGCTTCCTGTGCCCTTCGGAGGCCCGACCTCGAGGTAGGCCGTCCGCGCCGCACCCCTTCCGGTCCTGGAGCCGCGCCGGCCCTCGCCCAGGGCGGGGGTGCGCTCCCCAGCTTCTCTAGGACCCGCAGCATCCTCTGCTTCCTTCGTGGATGTCGGCCGAATCCAGACTTGAGTAGCAGAAAGTTCTGGCTCTGTGACCAGGGGCTGGGCTGGGGAGCAGGCAGGGCCCTCAGCTCCGGGCGGGGCTGTCTACACCCGAGTCTGAAGAGCTGACGACAAACACGGCGGGCCCACGAGGACCAGCTGCTTCTCACTGGACAGGCCGCGGGGCGTGCGGGGCTGCGGGGTCCTCCTCTCAGGGCACGGGTGGTTCCCGGAAGAGAAGCGCCTGTCTTTAGAAGGAATTCCTTATGAACCCAGTCCTGTGAGAAAATGGTACCATTTTTGCACGTTGTTTTCCTGATCTGAAAGTTTCTAGCTGATCTTCTGTTAAGAGGTGTGTGTGAGTGAGTGGCGTGGTATGCGTGTGTGCATGTGATATGCGTGTGTATGTGGTGTGTGGTGTGTGTGTGTGTATGTGTGTGTGTGAGGGGTGTGTACGTGGTATGTGTGTATGTGTTCGCAGTGTCTATGTGCGTATGTTGTGTGTGCGGTGTGTGTGCATGCGCGTGTGGCCGAGCGTCTTCGGCGTGGGGAGTCTGGGAGACTGCGCCTGTTTTCAGGACGGTCCTCGTCCCCTGGCCGCCCTGCGGGCCCAGCCCTGCGCACACCCCGGCCGGTTAGACGAGGACGGAGCGGGTGCCGGGAGCTGTCCCCGCGCGCATCCGGTCCCATCAGACGGAGACGCAGCGTGCTCCTGCCTGGGGCTCTGCGCGCGGAGCCGGGGGGAAGGGTGGGGGGGGGGTGGGGGGGGGTGGGGGGGGGTGGGACTTCAGGACGGGCGTCGTCCGAGCTGACGGCGAGTTCGTGCGTCCCCCAGAAGCCACCTGTCCCGAGTTAGAGCCTCTCCGGGGCTCTCCCGTCGCTGAGCTGTGGCCGCGGCTCCGGGAGCGGCCGCCTCGCCCGGCTCCGGCCTCCCTCCCGCCGCACCCGCGCTCCTCCCGCCGCCCCTCAAAGCGGGAGGGGGAGGGAGGGGAGGTTTGTGTTACAATGTTCGGATCTCCATCATGCAAAGAAGAAAACTAAGCTGAAAGCGAGTTCGAGTTCCTAGAGGGCAGCGGGAGGAGAGGGTGCAGGCGGAAGTGTCGCTGCCCCCAGGATCCCCGTTCCCTGTCGTTCAAACGCTAATCGAGGTCCTGCTGTGAAGGGGCTTTGCCGATGGAACCAGGGTCGCCGGCCCGCTGACCCTCAAGCAGGGACCCTGTCCTGGCTTCTGCAGGGGGCGCCGTGTGTCTCAGGGAGCCGCGCGGGCAGCCGAGGAGGGCGGACTCCGCCGGAGCCGAGGCGGGAGGGGAGCCGGAGGGGCGCGGCGGGGGCCACGCGGCACGACCCCGGCGCCGAGCAGCGGAGGGGCCTGGGCCCCCCGGACGGGAGTCGGCGCGCAGCTCGGCCGAGCTCGTCCCCGGGCGCCGCAGCCCCGCGGGCACCGCGTCTGCTGCCCGGTGCGGTTGCAGCCCCCCAGGAGGGCCGCTGCGCCCCGACCTCCGACGGAGAGGAGCGGATGACACATTCCTGTTGTTTTAATCTGCTAACTTTGGAGGAGTCTTAATCTGTTAAATCTCTAGCTACAGGAAACTAATCCAGAGGAGGAAAATGGAGAAAAAGAAGAGGAGGAGGGAAAATGAACAAATGCCGGGCGCCCGGCTCCCCGTGTGGCTCGGTCCCTCCACGGCCCCGACCTCCTCTCCCGTCGCTGGAGCTAAACGTTCACGTGTTTGGCTGCAGCTTCAAAGGGATGCTTTGTATTTTTTGCCAGTGTACTGAACGTTTCTTGCCATCTCCTTTTGAGTTATGAAAGTATGAGAATGGGGAAAACACACTTTCCTCGTTTAAAGAAGTCCAACTGTGCAGAGTGGGTTGGGTTTTAAGGCTTTCTGTGTGATTAACACTAAGCGTGGAATACTAGTTTGGTTTAAGTTTTGGAGGAAAAGAGAGAGAAACATTCTGACGAGATGGCGGAGCCGCCCGATGCTGTGCTTTGTGACGGCCTGGTGGTCTGGAAGGTGCCTGATGCCGGTGGGCCCCACTAGCTCAGCCAGTTTTGTGGCCGTATTTGCGTGGCGCTATTTACAGTGTGCAGACGCTCTTTGTAGAAAACTGCACAATGCAGTAGCTCTCTGCCACGCATTCTTATTTTCCTTGATTTTTGAATCTTCTACAGTGATCCATTTTGTTGGAGTGACTTTGGCCATCTTAACTTTTTAATATCAAAAAGTGGAATTTTCCAGCTGTTTTTGCCAGGTGTGGCCATGCCGGTGCCTCCAGTGCGTGTGCGATTACCCGTGAACGAAATTTCCCGAGTCAATGGAAAGGCCAAGTGATGCATCAGTGTCGCTGGGCCCAGGGAGGGGAGCTGTGGAAACAGCTGGGCTCCAGATGGTTCTCCAGCGCCCCACTGGAGGGCACTGCCCAGCGGACGGCCCACCTACCCCAGGGCCATGGGATGTAAAGTGGTGGCACCACCCGAGGGCGCTAGAGAGACTGCAGGCGACTGTGCCATGAGGACCCGCAGGGCCCTCTGAAGGACTCAGACACACGCCTCCTGAAACATCCTCCCAGAGGGCGCCAACAGCCTCCAGTGAGGGCTGGAGAAGCTGGGACAACCAAGAGAGAGGTTTACTGCTGGACCAGACCTTGTCCCTAACTCTTAGCTTGAGAAACGGAGGCAGGAAGGGGTTGGGACCCAGTGACCTACAGAAGCACTCACGTATTCCCTCTCGCTGCTCCTCCCCCAGCACACTGGAGCAGTGCTGCCCAAGAGCAGGCCAGGAGCTCAAACCCCTCCCGCATTCGGGGTCTTCCTCAGGCTAGCACTTGAGGAGGGGAGAAAATGCGGCTTAAATCAAATTTGAGGTTAAATCCATGGTCTGAACTCAACATCAAGGGAAGGAAATGGGAGATTTGACACAGTATGACTGAAAATAATCATTGGAGAAAAATAAAACTTCATGCTTATGCCTCCAGAGAGTTGAGAACCGCTCAATAAATTAGTGCAGTGTCATGGAGCAGAAGGGTTACACTGGCTCCAGACGGCCCCTGTGGGTTCTGGGTGGAGGTGTGAGCACTGATGGCTTTGGACTCAATGTAAGAAAATGACTGGAGGTGGAATATGCTGACCAAGAGGAGTGAGGTCCCCATCCCTGCAGGGATGCAGGTAGAGATGGGAAGTGGGAGCAGATAGATGTTCCTTAAAGTCACTTAAACTTTGGGCTTCTCTTCCCCTCCTGGGGCCCTTGGGAGAGGGGGTAGGTGGGGGTGGCTCAGGAGGAGAGAGCAGGCTGGTGGTGGTCTGCAGCTGTGAATGGCCCTGGGGCCATTGGGGCCTGGAGTAGGTCGCTGTGGGGCTGGACTCCCAGGCTGGGCTCTCCTGTTGCCTTAGCAGCGACTCAGGCAGGCTCTGCTGTGGTCACTACTTCCTGCTGGTTGTGGGCATGGTGATGCTCAAAACCAGTTGAACTAGCTGGTGCATTGGGTCAGGCCCACGGACTCCAAGGGGAGGTGCAGCAGTGACAGCTACCCACAGGGTGCATGTGCTGAAGCCTTGGGGACCTACAGGTCACTCACTCTGCTTCTGCTCTGGCGGAGGGCCGGCCACTCCACCTGTTTGGTCATCTCTGCTGTGGAGATGGGGTGGACGGGGATGTTTGCAGGTGGGAAGGGCTGGGTGTGGACCCTTGCCAGGGGCAGCCAGCAGGGGACCGTAGAGCCCAGACATGGGACTTACCCTGGCTACTGTTGATTTAAGTTTGGGGAGAAAAGGGATAAAAAGTGTAACGGGTGAGATCATTAAGCAGCCCTGGGCTTAGCAGGGCACAAAGAATGGTGGGAGTTCAAGTCCACAGCTTCTGTGGGCCTCTTTGGTCTTCAAACTTATTTCCCTAAGGCCTCAATTCTTTGATATCCTCCTCTCTTCTTGACTAAATAAAAAAATCACTCCCATTCCCACCCTGGTCCTTGCTGGCGCAAGCCCTCCCTCCAGCTCAGAGAAGGAGGAGAGCTCTATTCCTCTGCTACAGGAGGCCCTCGGCAGGGTTCGCCGTGAGGCTGGGGTCCCAGAGTTAGCAAACAGAAAGGTAGGGCGCCCAGTTAAACGTGAATTTCAGATATATTTGGGATATTCTTGCACTAAGAACTGATTTGTTGTTAATCTGAAACTCGAATGTAACTGGACATCCCGTATTTCACCCGGCAACCCTCAGTGGGCTCATTTCTGTGCTTCACATCCCTTTCCCCAGAAGCAGGCACAGCGCTCTGACTTGGGAGTGGGCATAAGTCCAGGCACAGGGCCACCCCTGGCTTGCTGTCTCCACGTTGGCGTGAGTGTGAGGCGCGGGGAGCACTCTGAACGACCTGCTTCACCAGCTTGGGCACAGACCAGACACGCTCCTGTTCCCTAACATGCACAGTGAGCCGCAGTGACCCACTCGCCCACCCTACAGAATGTCCAGGACCTTTCTCGGAGCATCTCTGCCACCTGGGGTTTGTTCAGTCCCGTTTCCAAACGTCAGTCCTTTCGTCCCCACCCCGCGGAAACAAAGAGATCTGGGGAATCTGGTCTTTTGCCTGTTATTGCGCTGCATCATCTTGCCGTAAAAACTGTCCTTCAAGGTTTGCTGTCCCTTTGCCCAGCGCTGTGATGAGCCCTTCGCTCAGGTCCCCGGCAGCCCTCCGCAGTGCTCCTAGGGAAGCCGCTTACACACTCGGCAGAAGGTTCTGCCAGCTTTGTGTCAGGGCCCCTGGCTGGGAAGGGCCACCTGGCCAGCTGGTCCTAGTGTTCAGCTGAGCTTACCAGCCAAACGCCTGTTTTCCTCTGGGGCTCTTATTCCTGTCCAGCCGGCTGACCGCGGCCAGAATGTTCCAGTCCCACTGGGTGGCTCTGACATGGTGACCCTGAAAGACTCAGGTCACTTCCCCATCCCTGTGCTCCCAGGAGGTGTTCTGGCTCCGTAACAAAGGTTCTCACACCTGCTCCGCAGGGAAAGTGGGTCTGCAGGCGAGGGCCTTGTCGAGGCCCCAGGCAGAGGGGGCCCACGGCCTCGGCTTCAAGAGCCAGGAAGGTCGTCCAAGTGGATCTTCCTTGAACAAATGTTCTAGACAGAAAAGCAGTTAGACATTTTAAGATGGCAGATTCTTAAAATTCGGCCTGATCAGGGCTCTGAATGCAGAGAAAATGGGGCCTCGTGCGGAGTTTGGGTCAATTCCGTCACCTCACAGTTGCTTAGAAGAGTGTTAGCAGCTGGTTTTGAATGAGCACACCACATAGGAGCAGCCTGGGTACGTGTGTGTGTGCGGCGTATCTGTTTAATGTGCGTTCGGGTAGTCTGTGGACCCCCCCTTGGCATCCGTCAGGCCACTGGAACAGCCTGGCAGCAGGCCTCGTGTCACAAGCGTTTGTTCAGAGTGGTAAACACACACACAATCCATATTGTGTTTAAGGAGACAATGGTTCAAAGGGTTTGCCAGGCTATTTTTAACATTGAAGTCTGGAAGGAAAATGATGTCACATGCTGGGAAAGGGGTCCAGATATTTCAACAGACCACAGCCAAAGAATTCTGTTTTTTATTTGTTTCTCTCAGAATTGAATCATTTGAAAAAGGTGAGTTTTAGCTCCTCATTCCAAAAAGCTTTGCAGCTTGATCTGTGCCTGGAGTGAGTTTGTCTCCTGTGTTTTGTCAAACCGACATGAACACTCCTGCAAGCCAGGAGCCTGAGTGGGCGTGGGTGAGCTGGTGGCAGGGGAAGAGGAGGGGTCTTCTGAGAATGGAGAGGAGAAAACAAAAAAATGGTGACCCTATTAGGATTTCCTGTCTCTGCTGTGTGATTTGGACAAACTACTGACCCTCTCTGACTTTAAATCATCTCATTTGTAATATAGGGTCATACCCACCTCAGAAGATGGTTGTGTGTATTGATAAGATAATGAATGGAAACAGCTGTTGCGGTGAATGGCATGTATGGGGTTAAACAAGTCGTCTGTCTCTCCTTTCCTTTGACTTTGCTTTTCCTTCCCCGTGTTTTATTTTCTTCTACTGTTTACTGGGGAACAGGTGTTGCAAAGATCTCCCCTACCTACCCCGGCCTCCCACCTTCTCATGGGGAAGAGCGCCCAGAAGAGATGCTGTCATAGGAAGGTGTGGAGCAGGAGGAGCAGGAACAGAGCCGCCACTCGTTCTGTGCCTGTGGGAGAGGTCCCCTCTCCGCAGGGAACGGTGGTCTCATCTGTAGATGGGCGAGACCCTGATGTAGTCCGTGCGGGGCTTGGGGACTCGGGGGTTGGGTCTTCTCTGGGGTCGTGGATGGTCTGAGAGCGGTGGGTTGGCCTCTCCCGGCCAGGACTCCGGGCTGGTAGGCCTGCTCTGGTGCTCAGGTGTGTGGGCTGCTCTGCAGTCCCTCGGCCTCTTGGTGAGAACTGTGCTCTTTTGCATCTTATTTCACTTTTGCCTCGTTGCCTGGGTTTCTTGTTTGCTCATAACAGGGAGACTGGAGACAGTTGATTCTTGCTTGGGGGACACAATGTTTTCCTAGGAAACCCCCAGGCAGAAGCGAGGGGGGCAGGCACCAGGTAGGAGACAGGGCCCTGCTGTCAGAGCACGGGAAGCAGCCTTCCCGTTCCTCTTGGGGGGGGGGGGGAGGTGGTTGGACCAACTTTGGGAGGATAATTTCTCTACTATCATGAAAAATCTAGAATTGACCCAGCCTCCTCCCACTTCTGCTCACTGCTCGTTGAGCAACTACAGCCCAATGACTTCTTTTTATGAAGAAAGAGTCTCAAAAATGGCCCATCAGGTGGGCTGGCCCAGTGGCTGAGTGGTTAAAGTTCCATGCACTCTGCTTCAGCGGCCTGGGTTCACGGATTTGGATCCCGGGTGTAGACCTACACCAATTGTCAGCCGTGCTGTGGAGGCCTCCCACATCCAAAATAGAGGAAGATGGGCACAGATGTTAGCTCAGGGCCAGTCTTCCTCAGCAAAACAAACAAACTAACAGAAAGGCCCATCTGGGGATCATGGTGCTGGGGACAGTTTGGTTGAGTTATCCTCACGAGAAGGGTGCCCACTTCTTTTATTTTTTTTGGTGACGAAGATTGTCCTTGAGCTATCATCTGTGCCAGTCTTTCTCTATTTTGTGTGTGGGTCGCTGCCACAGCATGGCTGATGAGCAGTAATGTAGGTCCACACCTGCGAAACCCAGGTTGCTGAAGCAGAGCACAAACTTAACCCCTACACCACCGGACCAAGGGTGCCCTCTTCATGTAAACATGAGGCTCCTGCTCACTGCGGCTGTTCGTTGAACCTGCTTGCTTCACCTGCTGGTCAAGCCTTAGTCTTGGGTCATTGGTGTGGGGACCTGAGGATGAACACTGATGAACCAAGCAGCCTGGGGTGGACGCTGGGAGACGTGGGCAAAGGATGCTCAGAGGATGGGCATCTCACCTGAACTTGTGTGGTTAGGCTGGTCTTTCTGGAAGAAGTTATGTCTAAGCTGGGACCTACAGGATATACTTTAGACTCTGAAGCCAGAGCAGAGAATTCTGAGCAGCAGGAACAGAACATGCAAAAGGCTGGGGAGAGACAGGCACAGGGTAGTGGAGAAGCTACAGCTACTCGTTATAGTCCGTGCGGAATGTGGAAAGAATAAATGAGAAAGCTGGAGAGTCAGCAGGGGCCGGGCCACATGGGGCCTTCTCTCCGACGTGGCTGTGCTTGCTGGATTGAAGATGCTGCATTTATTTATTACAAGGGAATGTTCTTCCTGAAAAAGGACAACCACATCTTTCTACCATATTTGAAATAGGGAAGGATTTTGTGAAGCTTCATGAAGAAGTCTACATTCGATGAATATTCCCTAGAACAAAGGCTAAAATTTCTATCTAAAAGAGGTTTTTTTCTATAACTAGGATAATGTTTATGTTTCCCAGCAAAAAGCTACTGTGTCCCCTTTATCAGAAATGGTAGAGATGGCTGGGCTGGGGGTGGGTGGGGTTGGGTGTCAGTTTAGAGTCTGCCCTTAACAGTGTGAGGGGCCCCCCTGGGCCTCAGTTCCCTCATTGATAAAACAGAGCGTGGTAGATTAAAGGTGACTACAAATTCTTTGCTACTCTTCCCATTGAGAGGTGGCATTTGATTCCATTCCTCCTGAATCTGGGCTGGCCTTAGGAACTCACTTGACCAATGCAATGTGGCTGGGAGTTTTGAGCGGGTCCTAAAGAGCCTTAGAGCTTCTGGGTGGCCTCTTGGAATGCTTGCTCTTGGGACGGTCCTCCCGGTAACCCAGCTGCTGTGCTGGGAAAAGCCTAAGCCACACAGAGAAGCCCTGTCTGGACACCCTGTCTCCAGCCCCAGTCGAGCTTTCAGCTGGCAGCCAGCACCACACATCTGCTCTGGGAGGGAGCACCTTGCACGTCAAGGTTCGTCGAGCCTTCAGATGGTGCAGCCCCCGCAACAGCTGACTGCAGTGGTGAGCGAGGCTCCGTGAGAACCTCTGGCTGCATCCAGCAAACCCAGCAGACTGCGGGAGCTAAGAAGTTACAGTTTTATGCTAAGTTCCGAGGTTGTGTTCGTTATGCAGCAACAGTTGACTGGAACACAGGGATTTGTCCAGACATTCTTTACGAGGCTTTTCAAATGCGGGTTAAGAGCCTTGAGTGGACAAAAGACCAGCCACAGTGGGATTAGAGAGGGTGAAGTGAGGTGCCCCACGGCCACGCTCTTGGCACAGAGAGAATGCTGGAGACCTGGGTATTCCCCAAATGCAGAGAGTGCTCTTGTGAGGGAAAGGGTGACAGTATAAGGGGAGAGACATCTTTCTAACATCGATACTGAGCTGCCGAGGAAGGGAGTGTTATCCTGGGACAAGAGAAGAGAGAGTACAGACAGGGGTTCCTTCTCCTGCTCTTACGTTGCCGTGATCAGCGCGAACTGGAGTCAACCTGCAGGAAAGCCGACACCTCCAGAACCCCCCAGTCTGCCGCTGTGCAGAAGGTGCGTGATGCTCCTCAGTTCTTTTGCCATAGAGGATTGAGAGAGGAAGGATGAAGAAGAGACGCAAAATGACTGCAGCAGCCGCTCCCAGTGCAGCAGCCGCTCCCAGTCCACCACCCTGCAGCCTTCCTTTGCACCGGCAGATCCCTGGTGTACTTGATGTGTGTGTGTCCCAACTCAATGGGCCTAGTGAAGATGCTGCATTTTCCAGTCTCCCGTGCAGTGAGTAGTGTCCATATGACACAGTTCTGGCCAGAGGTGTAAAGAGAACTCACTGGGTGAATCATCTGGACAGTGTGTAAGCGGGTGCAGGCTCCCTTGGCCTGCGCTCTTTGCCCTTGGTCTCTCCTCCTCCATGGGTCCGGGGCGGGGGTGCTAAGCCCTTGCATTTCTCAGGAGCCCCCGGATGCAGAGGCTGCCAGTCAGGGACTGCACTTTGAGAACCACTGCTCAGTTGTCCTGGGAGATGGGAGGGATATCATGTGTGAGTCTTTCTAGGCCCCAGAGCAGCTGGAGAGTGTCCAGAGGAAGGGTGAGCCTCAATGATCAGAGTCGTGACTGGAAGCGTAGAGGGAATTGGAGCCCACTGTCGCCATTGGAATAAACAACATGGGCCTTTTGTTCTTCAGGAACAGTGAGTACGTGACCAGATAAGGGTGTCCTTCCCAATGGCATGTCCGCACACAGCCCCCGCCTGTCTCTCGCCTGGTAGCCTGTTCCCCATCACTGTCGAGCTGGTCCTCACCTGTCTGGAGTCTATGGCCGGGGCTGCGCAATGGTTCTGGATTGCAGGCATGTTTTATCCATCATGATTCAGTTGTTACCATACACAGTGTTTATTTTTCTTCATAAAAAGATGCAAGCTGTGCGCCTCCAAATGCTGGGAGCTCAGAATATTCCATTTGTTTGTGGAGAGACAGACTGGATGGCACAATTTCAATCAAACTATGAAATGCAGCCTGGCATGCCTGCAGAGAACGGGAAATAATAAAGCCGTGTGCTCCTCTTTCCGAGAAGCCCGAGAGCCGTGCACACCGTTAACTCCTTACTCCCTGGGAGGGTCCTGGTGGACGTATTCCCCCAGCGGCCGGGGCCCAGGGAACTGTCCAGAGTGGTCCATCCTTGCACGGGGACAGGCAGGGCCGTGGGGCACAGGGTGTGCCCCCCTGATTGACTCTGGGTGACAAGGCGTGTGTGCTTTTGGTTCTCAAATGGAAATGGCCCTCTTTTCTAATTACAAAAGTAATAAATGATTATTAAAAGTTTTTAGGAAAACAAAGTCTGAACACCAAAAAAAAAAAAAAAAAAAAACCCACCTAAAATTTCTCCCTGTCTGTGCTTATCTGCCTGTTTGTATCTAACTTGTCTTTTTCAACTGAGGACAGCTCTCTGGTTAGCATTTATCGATCTAGTTCCCCGACTGTGAGGGCTGAGCAGTGTTCCACCTTGTGGCTCCATCAGCCCGGGTGAGGCAGGGTTGGCTGTCAGCCGCTTTCTCTTTTCGAAGCTGTGCCGCCTGGAACACTCTGAAACATTCGCCTTGGCCCCTGGTGGGCTCAGTTGCTGAGGGTCAGCTCTAAGCAGTGGGATACCTGGGGAAGTGCTTTTGAGGAACATTCCTGAACCATCCCCCCTGAAGTCCGTGCAAAGGATACCAACCCCACAGAGCAGGGGCCTGTCTCCGACTGTCACTCCGGAGGACACTTTGTCACTCTTGGGGGTCCTCTTCTCTTCAATTTCTGAATGACCGGCATATCTTGACATGGGAAATCTCTATGTAATAAAGATTTTATTTTTTTCTTCTTCTTATAAATTGTAGTTATAATAAATATTTTATTATTATAATAATAGCATTTGGTTGTTTCCTTATTTCAGCTTTTTGTTATGAAAATGTTCAAACTTTGATAAAGTTGAAATAATAGTACAATGAATACCCACATACCCTCCATCTAGATTCAGTTATTTACAGTTTTCTATACATGATTTCTCTCTATATATATGAATTCGTCTTTAAATTTTCCTAACAACCACAGTACTATTATCACACAAGAGAAAATTAACGATTTCATAATATCAGCTAATGTCTAGTGCATAGTCAAAGTAACCCCGTATCTGCAAAGTATTATTTCGGTATAGCAACTGCTGTATAAGACGTAGTGATAATATCTGGGCTTCTGCATCACAATCAGCTGCGACTATGTTTTTAACAGGTGCTGGGGCTTGAATTCAAAATTCTTAAAGGAAATCAAGAAAGAAAAAGTTCTGGGAGGTCACAGGTTACAGGCCTTATCGGAGGTGGGGGTTTGGGGGTTGGGAGAGGAGTTCACAGCAAAGTCGGGCCATAGCAGTGGCCGCGTTGCCTCAGTGACCAGCCGCGTATGGAAGGCCAGATGAGGAAAGAGAGACTCTTACTCCAAGACCCCAGGGAGTCATGCATCCCAGAAGGGGAGGGGGAGTGAGGACTCGGGCCCTCCCTGGATCCCAGGCCCAGAGAGGGAGCCACCCGGGTCTGCTCTGCTGGCTGAGGGGTAAGGGTGGGTGTCATCCTTGGTGAGCCAAATTTGCTTCATCTCTTGAAGAATTTCAAAGGAAACCTTTGTTTTTGTTTGCAAGATTCTACAGAAAGCAGAGGGGTAGGGGCAGGGGATAGGATTTTTTAAAAATTGAAAGTTTTCCTGCAAGTTAGCAAATTTATTCAGTGATGAGATACCCAGGGGCCCTGGTACAGGGGCAGTGGCAGGACACAGAGGAGCAGCATGGCCACCAAGGTAGGGCGGCAACTTCCAGAGCCAGCACAGCGTTATTGCCACGACTAACCCAGCACAGGGGGGACGAGCCATGAACTCATTAAGTTGTGCAAGATGTGACTTTGACGTTCGGGGCGGGAGGCAGTGGTGATGGTGGCAGCACGAGTCATCTCAGGCCCCTGACAAGGCCTTGTCATTTGTGCAGGGTTGTGTGTGTCCTGCAATGAGGGGCTGGGCGAGCTGACTGCCCGGTATCTGCTCCCTGTGCTCCCTGTTTCTGCTGCCTGTGGGAAAAAACTAAACAAACCTTTAGTCTGAAGTTACCCGAATGTCTTGTTAGGAGAGTCCACTTCGTTCAGAACTTGGAACCGCCACGGTTTTCAGCAGCGAAGCTTAATGAACTGGGGCCTGGGAAATAGGCAATAAGCTTCTGGCCTGCTTAACCGAATATCGTCTCTCTTGTACTGACTGCAATAATGTGTTTTATTTCCCCACTTTTGATTAGCTCTCAACTAAAGGCCACACTACATGAGCCCCTGTGGCCTTCTTTTTAGAGCAGTGGAAATCTCAGCTTCACATTCGCCTTCTGAGCATCTCAAATGCCCTCCGATGGCAGACCAAAAAGTGAGGTTTTGAAATGAAAGTGAGGTTTCAGTAATGGCCATGGTTTGCCATCTCCCCTCTTATAAATGCAATCTTTTTTCCTTTTGTATTTATTTGGATTTTTATTAAGTTGGATTGTCTAAGCTGGCAGGGTGTTTTTAATGAGACTGGTGATGCCAATCTAAACAGCTCAAGTCCCCTTACAATCACATAAACAGATTAAAGTGGGGATGCACGGCAGAGATATTTCTGGAATGCATCTGAGGGTTGGATTTCTGCTGGTTCCAGAGTGTGGCTTCCTTTTGAAACATCTTTGCATTAGGTTTGAAATCATCAGTAATTTGCTAATTGGGAGCAAAAATTTGGTATTTGCAGCTGAAGAAAGAGGAATAGAGAGAGAGAAAAAGAGAGAGAGAGAGAGAGTTAGGCATCAGGCCCTGGGTCCCAGCGTGTCAGTCTCAGTTTAGCTGTTTCTGAAGCCCGTGAACCACTCTGAGGCTCAGCTTCCTCAAATCTTCTTCACCACTGATCTTGAACATCCCTCTCCCAGTCTGGGGCTCACTCAGTACAATGAGCTCTTCAAAACTGGAATATTGCCGTTTTCATTGCATTTACTGAGATGGTGAACATAGGTTCCACACTCCCCTCCCTCTTAGATCTATAATATGAGTTTTACATTTAACCATAAATAGAAGGAAAAAATGGTGAATAAATTGTGTCTGTAAAATATATGTACCATAGCCAGGCTATGAAATAAAACTGTTATTATTTCTCAAGTTTTTCTGAGAGTTGTTTTATGGACAAATCCTAATTCTCCCATATTTGAAATATGCTAAAAACTGAAAGATGGAAAACTGAAAAGCTTCAGTGATCTCTCTAGACTACCTGACACTACTAGCATGTGAGCCAGCCACCCATCCACCCAGTTACCCACCCAGCCAGCCAGCCAGCCACCCATCCATTGACCCACCCATCCATTCACCTGCCCAACCATCCACCCATCTATCCATTTGGTCATTCTTTCTACTTCTTTTAAGCATCTGTGGTATTAAACATGTTGCCAGTTTCTGTAAACTTGATGCTTTAACATGTGCCCCATGTGCATATGTTGGACACACCTTGTTCTGGAAAGCCTCATAATAGGCCTGAGTCACTTTGCCTTGGCCTCCTGCCTCCCTCGTTACCTCTCGCTCAGGAGGAGTCCTTTTCCTGGGGGTGCACTTTTCAAATACAAACCAAATAATCCAGAGTCTACACCCCCAACTACCTTCCTTATTGGATTCTCACGCTTGGGGCCACTACTCACCTGCCCTATCACCTCAGGCCAGGTGCTGGACAACTAGGAGCAGCCCCCATATCCCAGAGCCCTCTGGAATTGCTCAAATGAGACAATCCCAAAACTGCTGCCCTGCCCACCCTTCCCTTTCCGTGGAAAGCACAATAAACGCTCTTGTCCACAGTTCCCCTCACTCCCTCTGCCTCCTGACTGACCCTGGTGCTTCTCCATGTGGCCCCCATGACGTGGTGTGCCCTCTCCTCTTGGCAACAGTGAGTAATAAACTATCTTTCCAATGTCAGTCATCTCCTGATCAGTTGGCTTTACCATACCTGAATAATACTAAAACCTATTAAAATGCCTACTATGTGCCAGGCATTGTGCTAGGCACTGCAATGTGAAGATGAGCAAGAAGAGTCCCTGCTTATAGTTTGGATGGAGACCCAGACAAGCAAACACAGACTGACAACACAGGCAGTGTGGGAAGTGCTGGATTCATGACTGTGTTGTGAGCACAAAGGGAAGGGAGCTGGTGAGGATGGTTTTGGGCTGGATCTTGAAAGGTGAGAAGGGGAAAAAGCATGTTCAGAGGCACAGAGCTGGAGTGGGCATGGTGGAGGCAACAAGGGCAAATAATTTTGTGTGGCTAAATGAAGGAAGGCTCAGGTGGTGATCTTAGAAAGTCTCGGATGCCATGCCAAGGATTTTGGACACTAATCTCTGAGTAACGAGGAGCCAGAGATGGCTTATAAGCAGGTGCCATGATCAAATGTCACCTGAAGGTGAGACTGGAGTTGGAGAGATCAGGATTGGGCTAATAATGCACTGCAGGGACTTGAAGAGCGGATTAAGCAGTGGCTGTGGGAAGGATTCAAGAATCAATTGGAGACTTGGAAACTAAGCCTTGGTGACCGAATGGATGTGAGGACTCCTGAGCACCTGGATGTGGGCCACAATGCGATGCTGTTAAGTGAGGTGCACACAGAAGGGTGGATCCAACGGAAAAGGTGGGGGAAGGGAAGGGCAAGCTTTTACACTCCTGTGGAACATTCAGAGGAAGACAAAGAGAGGAGCTGCCTGTGGGGGTAGCGTAGTTCCTAACCGAACCTTAGAGGAGAAGTGAGATAGCCTGGAGAGAAAGCCAAGGACAGAAACCTGAGGAAGCCAATATGTAACGGTACTCATGACCATCCTCTCTCCTGGATCGACCCCAGCCTCTTTGATTTCCCGTCTCAGCCTCCCTCCCTGGCTCCTTTCCCTTATTACGAGCTCTGCATGCCGTGTGTGCATGTGTGTATGCATGTGAGAGACAGATTGAGGGTGGCGTTGACTGCAGTTTGCTGGGAGGTTGAGGTAAGAAGTAAAGGAGGGAGAGGGTGAAACATCAGGAGAGATGTCAAATATTTGATCAAATAAGGACACGGAAAAGGGTGGAAAAGAAGGCTTAGCTTCGAAGCGGAGGAAGGGTGTCTCCTTTTCTAGACAGGAAAGGAGCAGGTGAGAACTGGCGTTGGATGAACAATTTAGAGGTGGAGGGAACATTAGCTCTGAACGTTTCTTTTCTCTGTGAATCTAGAGGCGAGGGGTGGCTGGAAGTGCAAGGCAGTGTGTGTGTGTTGATGGCCCTTTGAAGAGTGGAAGGGGTAGTGTCGAGTCAGCGGTGTGTGTCTGAACGAGCCTTCCTGTGCGCACATTGGGCACAGGGACACCGTGGGTGGTACAGGCCACGGAGGTGAGTGACACAGGCTTTGCCCTCAGGGAGCGTTTGCTCTGTTGATGGAGCTGGCAGCCTCACCTCTGGCTACAGAACAAAGCAGAAGGTAGTGCTCTAACAGCTGGCAGCCTGAGTCCTGAGGGACCAGGACCAGCTTTCCAGGGGTTGTGGCATTTAAGGTTGTTTTAAAGGATGTATAAGAGGCCAACAGGCTGAGAAAGAAGGGGACCCAAACTTTGCTTGCAAATATGGCAAGCAGAAATATCAAATCCCTCAGAGAAAAATCAAAGTAAACCCAGGGGGTGGGGGTGGGGAGTGAGGATGGTTTGAAAAGTGTGGCTTTTTCTACATCTTTGAGAGTGGAGAGCCATAGCAGCGACTGAACAGCGATGAGCATGTTTCTAATTATCGCATCAAGTCTTTGATCTGTTTTAATTATTTGTTTCCCTCTGCAAACACAAATTTGACTCACTGGTGCTGTGTTTTGCCAGCTGCTCCTCATGGAGGTGCTCAGGCAGTGGGCCACAAATGTTTCCCAAATGAAATACAAGTGCCCTGCCTCTCTACTCAGCTTCACAAATACGGAGCTCCCACTGCGCACTAGGTGATGAGGAGAGCAGGAAGAAACAGGACGCCTGTCTGAGGTTGCCTCAAATGCTGCTGACTGTCTCTCTTGCCCAGGGAAGAGATTCTGGAAGAAGAGAGGAGAAAATATAAAAATCCTGATCAATTAGAACCCAATCTATGGAAATATGAACACCTTGCAGGTGGATAAAAGCTGGAGATTTGTTAATAAAAACAGCTTTCCGGGTGGGTCTTCTGGGATTCCGGATGTCAGCTTCGTATTTGAAGCTTCTGCATCTTTTGTGTAAAACTTTCAGCAACAATCACATGAAACTGCGGGATGGTTCACTCCACCAACTTACTGAGGCTGGGAGGCAGTCAGGCAAAAAAGACTTTCAAATGCAGGCTTGTGAGTTTTGGTATTAAAAAATACTTCATTGAGGCATATTTTACATATCATATAACTCATCCATTTCAGGTGTACAATTCAATGATTTCTTTAAGTAAATTTACCAAGTTGTATAACCATCACCATAAATCACTTTTATAACATTTCCATCACCCTAGTAAGAACTCTCATGCACATTTATTGTTAATCCCCATTCTTCTCTCCCTGTACCCCAGGCAACCATTAATCTACTTTGTAGATTTGCCTTTTTCTGGACATTTCAAATAAATGGAGTCATACAATATGCAGTGTCTTGTGTGTGGCTTTTTTCACCTAGCAAAATGTTCTTGAGGTCCATCCACGTCTCATCGTGTATTAGTAGTCTATTTCCTTTCATTGCTGAATAATATTCCATTGTATTGTCATACCATATTTTTTCACCCATTTACCAGTTGTTGCACATTTTAATTGTTTCCAATTTTGGTTTTTTATGAAAAATGCTGCTATGACAATCCCTGTGCAAGTCTTTGTATGGGAGAAAGACTCAAAATTTGTAATAAAAAGTTCTGTCCCAATTCTCAGTTATCCAGAATGCTACATCTGCTCAAGAAAAGGTTTTGTCTGCAGGCCAGGGTTTTATGGTTCCAACAGGTGAGTACAAAAGAAAGAAGACTGAGCCTTTTCTCTAGAGAAATTCAGCTGAGTCCTGGAGGCAGAGTATAGCTGTCAAGATGAGGTTGAGTTGACAGGCACTTCTGAATGTCAGGAACTTGATTCATGGGTATCTGAATCAACCACTAAAAAAAGTAAAAAAAAAAAAAAAAAAAAGTACAGCTGATATGTTAAGAAAGAAGAGAAAATGGGATCATATAAAAGCCTCAATTAAAGCCACAAAAGGCAGAAAACAAGTGGAAGACAACAATAGGAACAAAGAACAAGGGCAACAAATAGAAAACAGTAACAAATATGGTAGATGTTAATCCAACTATATCAATAATCACTTTGAATGTCAGTGGTCTAAATGCATCAATTAAAGGATAGAGATTGTCAGATGGATCAAAAAACAAGACTCAACTCTATGTTGTCTATAATAAACTCACTTTATTTATTTATTTATTTATTTATTTTTTGGAGGAAGATTAGCCCTGAGCTAACTATTGCCAGTCCTCCTCTTTTTTGCTGAGGAAGCCTGGCCCTGAGCTAACATCTGTGCCCATCTTCTTCTACTTTACATGTAGGACGCCTACCACAGCATGGTGTGCCAAGCGGTGCCATGTCCACACCAGGGATTTGAACCGGTGAACCCCGGGCCACTGAGAAGCGGAACATGCGAACTTAACAGCTGCGCCACTGGGCCAGCCCCAATAAACTCACTTGAAATATAAAGACACATATAGATTAGAAATAAAGGGATGGAGAAAGATATACCATGCTAACACCAATCGAAAGAAAGCAGAAGTAGCAATATTAAATTCAGACACAGCAGACTTCAGAGCAAGGAAAGTTATTGGGGATAAAGAGGGTTAGTAATGATAAATAATAATAATAATAATAGTAATTATTATATATATATATAATAGTAATATAATAATAATAAGAATAATAGTAAATGATAATAATGATAAAAGACTCAATTCTCCAATAAGACATAAGAATCCTTAATGTGTATATGCCTAATAACAGAGAGTGAAACTATGTGAGGCAAAAACTGATAGAAACGAAAGGAGAAATAGATGAACTCACTTTTATAGTTGGAGACTTCAACACACCTTTCTCAGAAAAGGAGAGGTCCAGCACGCAGAAAATCAGAAAAAAACATAGTTGAACTCAACAACACAGTCAGTCAACTGGATGTAATTGACATCTATGGATTACTTCATTTAACAATAGCAGAATACACATTCTTCTCAAGCTCCTATGGAACATTTGGCAAAATAGCCCATTGGGCCATAAAACATACTTTAACAGATTTAGAAGAATAGAAATCATACAGTATCTGCTCTGAGACCCAATGGAATGAAACTAGAAATCAATAAGAGCAAGATAGCCAGAAAATCCCAAAAATACTTGGAGATTTAACAATATGTTTCTAAATAACCTGTGAGACAAAGAAGAAATCTCAAGAGAAATTTTAAAATATTTTAAACTAAATGAAAATGAAAAAATAACATCAATATTTGTGGGATATAGTAAAAACAGTGCATAGATGGAAATTTATAGCATTGAATGCGTATATTAGAAAGGAATAAAGATAAAAAATTGATAATCTAAGTTTTTACCTTAGGAAACTAGAAAAAGAAAAGCAAATTAAATCCAAAGTAAGCAGAAGAAAAGAAATAATGAAAATTAGAGCAGTAATCAATGAAATTGAAAACAGGAAATCAAAAGATAAAATCAATGAAACCAAAAGCTGGTTCTTCGAAAAGCTCAATATAATCAATAAGCCTCCAGCCAGGCTAAGTATGAACAAAAGAGAGAGAAAACAAATTACTAGTATCAGAAATGAAAGAGAGGACATCACTACAGATCCCATGGACATTAAAAGGATAACAAAGGAACATTATGAACTCTATGGCCACAAATTTGATAACTAGATGAAACGGACCAATTCCTTCAAAGACATGATTTGCCAAAATTCACACAAAAAGAAATAGACAACATGAATAGGTCTAAATATATTAATATCCTTACAAAACAGAAAGCCCCAGGCCCAGATGAGTTTACTTTGAATTCTACTGGATATATAAGGAAGAAATTATACCAGTTCTCTACAATCTCTTTCAAAAGATAGAATTAGAAGGAATACTCCCCAACTCATTCTATGAGGTGAACATTACTCTAATACTAAAACCAGACAGAGACATTGCTAGAAAAGAAAACTATGGACCAATATTTCTCATTAAGAGAGATGCAAAAATCCTCAAAAAATATTAGCAAATTGAATTTAACAATATATAAAAAGAATTGTACATCATGACCAAGTGAGATTTATTGCAGGTATGCAAGGCTGGTTCAACATTTGAAAGTCAATTAATCCATCATGACAATTGACTACAGAAGAAAAATTACATGATCATATCAATAGATGTATAAAAGCATTTGACAAAATCCAACACCTAGTCATGATAAAAACTCTCAGTAAACTAGGAATGGGGAGGAACTTCTTCAATTTGATAAAGAATATCTATAAAGACTATATTATACACGAGATTCTAAATACAAACTTCAGGGTAGACACTAAAATAAAATACAGAACAGAGTCACAAATCATAAATAAGGAAAAATCTAAGAAACCCAGCATAAGAAGTTGCAGTATTAAATGGGTAGGCTAAAGCACACAGGAAAAGAAACGCAGGAAAACAAGATAATGAGTGACAGATTGACAGCATTAAGTCCACATGCATCAATAATCACTCTCAATGTAAATGGATTGAACTCTCCAATAAAAAGACACAGAGTGGCAAAATGTATTAAAGAACAAGATCCAACAATTTGTTGCCTCCAAGAAACACACCTCAGCCCCAAGGACAAACACAGGATCAGGGTGAAGGGGTGGAGGACAATACTTCAAGCTAATAGCAAGAAAAAAAGGCAAGTGTTGCAATTCTTATACCAGACAAAGTGGGTTTCAAAATAAGACAGGTAAAGAGAGACACAGAGGGACAACATATAATGATCAAAGGGACACTTCATAAAGAAGAAATAACACTTATAAATATCTATGCACCCAACACAGGAGCACCAAGATTCATAAAGCAACTATTAGCAGACCTAAAGGAAGATGTTAAAAACAACACAATAATAGTAGGGGACCTCAACACCCCACTCACATCAATTGACAGATCATCCAGACAGAAAATCAACAAGGAAATAGTGGAGCTAAATGAAAAACTAAAACAATTGCACTTAATAGACATATATAGATCACTTCACCCTAAAAGAGCTGAATACACATTCTTCTCAAGTGCACATGGAACATTCTCAAGGATAGACCATATGTTGGGAAACAAGGCAAGCCTCTACAAATTTAAAAAAATTGAAATAATAACAAGCATCTTCTCCGATCATAATGCTATAAGGCTAGAAATTAATTACAAGAAAAAAGCTGAGAAAGGCACAAAGATGTGGAGACTAAACAACACACTACTGAACAAGCAATGGATCATTGAAGAAATTAAAGAAGAAATAAAAAAATACCTGGAAACAAATGAAAATGATAGCATGCCATACCAACTCATATGAGATACAGCAAAAGCTGTATTAAGAGGAAAATTCATCGCAATACAGGCACATCTTAACAAACAAGAAAAATCCCAAATAAGCAATCTTAAACCACACCTAACTGAACTAGAGAAAAAAGAACAAATAAAGCCCAAAGTCAGCAGAAGGAGAGAAATAATAAAAATCAGAGCAGAAATAAATACTATTGAAACGAAAAAGGCAGTAGAAAAGACCAATGAAACAAAGAGCTGGTTCTTTGACAAGATAAATAAAATTGACAAACCCCTAGCCAGATTTACAAAGAAAAAAAGGGAGAAAGCTCAAATAAACAAAATCAGAAATGAAAGAGGAGAAATAACAACAGACTCTGCAGAAATACAACGGATTATAATACTACGAAAAACCATATGCCAACAGAATGGATAACCTAGAGGAAATGGATAAATTCTTGGACTCCTACAATCTCCCAAAGCTCACTCAAGAAGAGGCAGACAATTTGAACAGACCAATCACAAGGAAAGAGATTGAAACAGCAATCACAAACATCCCAAAGAATAAAACCCCAGGACCAGATGGCTTTCCTGGGGAATTCTACCAAACTTTCAGAGAGGATTTAATACCTATCCTTTTCAAGCTATTCCAAAAAATTAGGGAAGATGGAACACTTCCTAACACATTCTATGAGGCCAACATCACACTGATACCAAAACCTGACAAGGACACCACGAGAAAAGAGAACTACAGGCCAATATCACTGATGAACATAGACGCAAAAATTCTAAACAAAATTTTGGCAACCAGAATTCAGCAATTCATCAAAAGGATAATACATCATGATCAGGTGGGATTCATACCAGGGACACAGGGATGGTTCAACATCCTCAAATCAATCAACGTGATACACCACATCAACAAACTGAGGAATAAAAACCACGTGATCATCTCAATAGATGCAGAGAAGGCATTTGAGAAGATCCAACAGCCATTTATGATAAAAACTCTGAACAAAATGGGCATAGAAGGAAACTACCTCAACATAATAAAGGCCATATGTGACAAACCCATAGCCAACATCATACTCAGTGGGCAAAAACTGAATGCCATCCCCTTGAAAACAGGAACGAGACAAGGATGCCCTCTATCACCACTCTTATTCAACATAGTACTGGAGGTCCTGGCCAGAGCAATCAGGCAAGAAAAAGGAATAAAAGGAATCCAAATAGGGATGGAAGAAGTGAAACTCTCGCTGTTTGCAGACGACATGATCTTATATATAGAAAACCCCAAAGAATCCATTGGAAAACTCTTAGAAGTAATCAACAACTACAGCAAAGTTGCAGGGTACAAAATCAATTTGCATAAATCAGTAGCATTTCTATACTCTAATAACGAACTAACAGAAAAAGAACTCAAGAACACAATACCATTCACAATCACAACAAAAAGAATAAAATACCTTGGGGTAAATTTAACTAAGGAAGTGAAGGACCTATATAATGAAAATTACACGGCCTTTCTGAGAGAATTGGATGACGACATAAGGAGATGGAAAGACATTCCATGTACATGGATTGGAAGAATAAACATAGTTAAAATGTCAGTTCTACCTAAAGCAATCTACAGATTCAACACCATCCCAACCAGAATCCCAATGACATTCTTTACAGAATTAGAACAAAGAATCCTAAAATTCACATGGGGCAACAAAAGACCCCGAATTTCTAAAGCAATCCTGAGAAAAAAGAACAAAACGGGAGGCATCACAATCCTTGACTTCAAAACATACTACAAAGCTACAGTAATCAAACAGCATGGTACTGGTACAAAAACAGGTGCACAGATCAATGGAACAGAATTGAAAGCCCAGAAATAAAACCACACATCTATGGACAGCTTATCTTCAACAAAGGAGCTGAGGGCATACAATGGAGAAAAGAAAGTCTTTTCAACAAATGGTGCTGGGAAAACTGGAAAGCCACATGTTAAAGAATGAAAATTGACCATTCTTTTTCACCATTCACCAAAATAAACTCAAAATGGATCAAAGATCTAAAGGTGAGACCTGAAACCATAAGGCTTCTAGAAGAAAACGTAGGCAGTACATTCTTGACATCAGTATTAAAAGGATCTTTTTGGACACTATGCCTTCTCAGAGAAGGGAAACAATAGAAAGAATAAACAAATGGGACTTCATCAGACTAAAGAGCTTCTTCAAGGCAAATGAAAATAGGATTGAAACAAAAAAACAACCCACTAACTGGGAAAAAATATTTGCAACTCATATATCTGACAAAGGCTTAATATCCATAATATATAAAGAACTCTCACAACTCAACAACAAAAGAATCAAAGAACCCAATAAAAAATGGGCTGGAGACATGAACAGACATTTCCCCACAGAAGATATACGGATGGCCAATAGGCACATGAAAAGATGCTCATCATTGCTGATCATCAGGGAAATGCAAATCAAAACTACACTAAGATATGACCTTACACCCATTAGAATGACAAAAATATCTAAAACTAATAGTAACAAATGTTGGAGAGGTTGTGGAGAAAAAGGAACCCTCATACACTGCTGGTGGGAATGCAAACTGGTGCAGCCACTATGGAAAACAGTATGGAGATTCCTCAAAAAATTAAAAATAGAACTATCATATGATCCAGCCATCCCACTACTGGGTATCTATCCAAAGAGCTTGAAGTCAGCAATCCCAAAAGTCCTATGTACCCCAATGTTCATTGCAGCATTATTTACAATAGCCAAGACATGGAAGCAACCTAAGTGCTCATCAACAGACGAGTGGATAAAGAAGATGTGGTACATATATACAATGGAATACTACTCAGCTGCAAAACAGAACAAAATCATTCCATTTGTAATAACATGGATGGACCTTGAGGGAATTATGTTAAGTGAAATAAGCCAGCTAGAGAATGATAATCTGTGTATGACTCCACTCATATGAGGAATTTAAAAATGTGGACTAAGAACAGTTTAGTGGACACCAGGGGAAAGGTGGGGTGGGGGGTGGGCACAGAGGGTGAAGAGGTGCACCTACAACATGACTGGCAAACATTAATGTACAGCTGAAATTTCACAGGATTGTAACCTATCATTAACTCAATAAAAAAATAAATTAAAAAAAAAGAATATCCATAAAAACCCTACAGCTAACATCATACTTAATGGTGAGAAACATGAAGATGTTCCCTCCCACCACTGCTTTTCAACATCATTCTGGAAGTCCTAGCTTATAAGATGAGATAAAGGAAATAAAAAGTATACAAATTGGGAAGGAAGAAATAAAACTTTGCGGATAACGTGACCATCTATGTAGAAAATCTGAAAGAATCAACAAAAAAATCCTGGAACTAATAAGTGATTACAGCAAGGTTGCAGGATACAAGGCTAATATAAAAAAGTCAATTGATTTCCTGTAGGCCAGCAAGGAACAAATGGAATTTGAAATTAAAACACAATATCATTTACAGTAGCACTCAGAAAAAATGAAACATTTAGATATAAATCTAACAAATATGTCTCTGTATGTGAGGAAGACTACAAAACTCTGGTGAGAGAAATAAAAGAACTAAATAAATGGAGAGAAATTTCACGTTCATGGATAGGAAGATTCAACATTGGTAAGATGTCGGTTCTTCCCAACTCGATCTACAGATTCAATGCAATTCCAATCAAAATCCTAGCAAGTTATTTCATGGATATCAGCAAACTGATTCTGAAGTTTATATAGAGAAACAAAAGACCCAGAATAGCCAACACAATATTGAAGAAGAACAAAATTGTTGGATTGATGCTACCCAACTTCAAGAATTACTATTAAGCGATAGTAATTAAGACAGTGTAGCATTGGCAAAAGACTAGACAAAGAGATCAAAGGAACAGAATGAAGAGCTCAGAAATAGACCTACATAAATATAGTTAAAGGAGCAAAATGTATTGACATAGGAGTAAAGGCAATACAATGGAGAAAAGGGTCTTTTTAACAAATGGTGCTGGAAAAAGTGGACGTCCACATACAGAAAAATGAGTCTAGACATAGACATTACAACCTTCACAAAAATTAACTTAAAATGGATCACAGACCTAAATGTAAAATGTAAGACTACAGCTCTTAGAAGATAGCAGAGGAGGAAAACTAGATGACTTTGGATTTGGCAATGACTGTTTAAATACAACAGCAAAGGCATGATCCATGAAGAAAGAAGTGATAAAGTGGACTTCATTAAAATTAAACACTTCTGCTCTGCAAAGCACACAGCCAAGGGAATAAAAGGAGAAACAGTAGACGGGGAGAAAATATTTGCAAAAGACATGTCTGATAAAGGGCTATTATCTAAAATATAAAGAGAACTCTTAAAACCCAATAATAAGAAAACAAACAATCCATTTAAAAAGTGGATCAAGGATCTTAACAGACACCCCACTAAAGAAGATACAGAGATGGCAAAGAAGCATATGAAAGGATGTTCAACATTATTAGCCATCAGGGAAATGCAAATGAACACAGTAGTGAGATTCCACCACACACCTATTAGAATGGCCCAAACCCGGAACACTAACAGCGACAAACGCTGGCGAGGACGTTGAGCAACAGGAGTTCTCATTCATTGTTGGTGGCAATGCAAAATGGTACAGCCACTTTGGAAGACAGTTTCTTACAAAACTAGACATACTCTTACTGTAAGATCCAGCAATCGCACTTCTTGGTATTTACTCAAAGAAGTTGAAGCCTTATGTCCACACAAAAACCTGCACACAGATACTTACAGCAGCTTTATTCATAATTGCCAAAACTGGGAAGCAACCAGGATGTCCTTTAGGAGGTGAATGCAGTAATAAACTGTGGTACATCCAGACAAGGGAATATTATTCAGCACTAAAAATAAATGAGCTGTCAAGCCCTGAAAAGTCATGGAGGAAACTTAAATGCATATTAATCAGTGAAAGAAGCCAATCTGAAATTCTAGAAAAGGCAGAATATGGAGACAGTAAAAAATCAGTGGTTGCCAGGGGTTAGAGGGAGGGAGAGCTGAACAGGCGGAACATAGGGTAGTGAAATTACTCTGTATGACACTGTAACGGTGGATACTCATCATCGCGTGTTTGTCCAACCTGTAGAATGTACAACACCAAGAGTGAACCCTAATGTAAACTGTGGACTGTGGGTGGTAATGATGTGTCAATGCACCACTCTGGTGCGGGATGTTGATAACGGGGGGCTGGGCTGTGTGTATTGGGGGGCAGGAGGTCTATGGAAATCTCTGTGCCTTCATCTCAATTTTGCTGTGAAACTAAAACTGTTCCAAAAGTAAAATCTATAAAATAAAAGAGAGAAAGAGAGAGAGAACACAAGGTAAAAAAGATCCCATTGGAGGAATTTGTCTAATGAGTGTGTTCTGGATGGCTGACAATAACTTCTGGGGTCAGAAGAGAGAAGAAACAATTCAGAGGATACATTTGTAGGCCTGGGCTATGTGGTCCATGCAGGCTGGGAATACATCTGTTCCTGGAGTGTACGGGGAGATTCTTGTCTCCTCTGTCCACCACGTGGGTGAAAATGAATGGGGAGAAGCTGCTCACTAACACAGATGTGCGAAGTAAGGCTGTGGAGAGTCTGGAACACATCAGCAGGATCAGATCTACATCAGACAGCGCAGATGTCATGGTGGGTGCTCAAAAGAGGAGCAGGATGAGTGATGTCAGTAGTGGTCGTAATACTTGAACAGGTATCTGTGCTTCAGATCGCAATCTGAGGTAAGAGCCCAGCAAAAATGGGAGAACCGGGGCCCACCTGGTGGTGCAGCGGTTGGGTGCGCACGTTCTGCTTCGGCGGCCCGGGGTTCGCCGGTTTGGATCCTGGGTGCGGACATGGCACCACTTGGCAAAGCCATGCTGTGGTGGGCGTCCCACATGTAAAGTGGAGGAGGATGGGCATGGGTGTTGGCTCAGGGCCGGTCTTCCTTGGCGAAAAGAGGAGGATTGGCAGCAGTTAGCTCAGAGCTAATCTTCCTCAAACAAAACAAAACAAAAAACAAACCAAAAAAATGGGAGAATTGTTATGCTCCAGACTCAGCCCTTATGCTTTAGGAGCTTTCTGTCTGGATGGAAAAAGATACAGAAATAGATAATTTACAACCCAGCAAGACAAACATATCATAGGGGAGATGGGACAAGAAGAGGGGCCACCATTGCCTGACGATATCCCAAATTCCAAAGTCACAGAACACTGTTGTGCAAACACACAGAGGGTTTATTCAGCAAAGGGTGACTCTGGAGTATGTGTGTGTGTAAGAGGGTGTGTTTGTGACTTTGTGTGGTGCGTGTGTGTGTTTCTGGAGGACAAGGCATCGATGGCGTGGAAATGATGCTGGGAAGGGCAGGCTGAGTCTTTGAATGTCATAGTGCCATAGAGCGAATTTCAAGCTACCAACAAATATTTTTAAACGGGGTGACCAGATCATTTATGAAAACCAGAGATCACTGATGAGCAGTGTGGAAGGCAGACCAGAGGGGGAGCAGGGCTCCAGAGAGGCCTGAGAGGAGGGGCTTGCTGCAGGTTAGGCTTGGCCTCCTTGGCTGGAAGACTTCTGCAAAGTCGGGGACAGTAACTAGAGTGGGTGGGTGCCTCGGGTCCTGGGTCTGGATTCAGATTCCCTGTTGGGTTGTCGCTGGCGGCTGGAGAGAGGAGCTGCCCGCCGCAGCGGGGAAAGCAGCAGAGGCCCTGGCCCAGCTCCTGAGGCCGCCCCCTACCACGCCGAGCTCTCTCATGCCACCCTGACCTGCTCCCGAGAGACGATGTTGCTCCACAGAAGGACCAGCGTTCTCGGACCCCCAGACCAAGGACTTGAGGCTGCGGACTGAGGACTGACTCCACCTAGTCCAGTGGTGTCTGGAAGTGGCTATAGATGACTTTTGGAATGCTGTTAGAATAACTCCTTTATATTTTGCTGCTTTCTTATGCAAACCAAGGGCACATACGTGTACTTATCAGACATGTGAAAATTGGGCTCCATGGCAGATGATTGATCACTTCTGAAAGTCCCAGTCCTGAGCGTGCGTGCTGAAGATACCCAACACCAACAGAATGGAGAGTTCAGATAAGCAGGGATTTCTCAACTGCGTAAAACCTTTCTTGTCTTTGGAAGGATGACTCGGGGTGAATTTGTAGGGGAGCTTACACGATGAGGGGAGAGAGCAGCAATGAGGAGGACTGACATAAGAAGAAAGCAAATTGCAAAGTGCTTCCTAATTTCCAGGAGCCTGCCAGCTTTGACTCACCTTTAGGTCCTTTTCTCAAATTGTATATCCCGTAATATAGCCAGACGTAATAGAGTCTAGTCCAAAATCCTTATGTTGCAGATGAGGAAACTGAGGCCCATAGAGGTCAAGTATTTGTGGCAAAGCAGAGACTTGAGCCCTGGTCTTTGGGCGCTCAGTCCCAGTATTTTTAAAATTTTGTTTAGTTACTTCCTTATGCAAATCAGGTGCACATACATATGATTATTGGGTATAACTAAATTTGGTTCCTTATATGGGAGCTAATTTTGGTCTGAGGTTAGAAAGAAAGGAAGCAGGAATGCAGGATTGGCCTCCAAATTTCACATTTCACTTTAATATAATTAACTAAGTATAAATTTAATTTACAAGTGTATCTCTTGTTCTTTATTGCCTTGAGAATGGAATAAAAAGGGAAAGAAATTTTTATGGGGATAAATAAGCGCAAATTGGGTGAAATCAGATAAAAGGGAGCAAACAACCCTATCCCCAAGGGGTCCTGTGAGAGAAGGAAGCTTCCTGGCCACGTGTGTGTCACTGTTCCCGTTGGTTCAAAGCCCTCGTTCTTCCTCTGTGCCAGTCACTCTAGTGAGGGCCTCGTGTATATCGTTTAACCCTATGAAGTTGGTATTATTATCCTATTTCCAGGAAAGAAAAACAAAGATCAGGAGATTTTTGCTTGAGGTTACAAAGCTGGCAAGTGACAGTCACTCTTGGAACTCATCATCTTGAAAGCCTTGTAGACTGGAATCCTGCAAGCTTCCTTCCTAGGAAAAAGGTTCCACGTCGGTCACCTGAGAAGGACAGCGCTTGCAGGTTCTCTGGGCTCAGAGTAGCATCTTCATCTCTGTCCTGCAGACAGGTGAGAACAGAGGGGCCCTTTGTAAAGAGTCATGGCGGGGGGTCACCATGGTGAACAAGAAGGGTTCCCACCTACTTGTCTCACCTGAAGGGCCCTGCGACAAAGGTGCCAGCTGTGATGTGAGATGAGAAAGGACCCCAGAGAACCAGGACCTTGTATGGCAGACCTGAATCTTATGCCGGGGACCCAGCTTTCGCAGCCAGTCCACTGCTGCGCCTCACCTGGCTGAGGGGCGTTGTGGGCTCTGAGTCTGGGGGCAGTTCCCATTTTTCTGTTTCTCTGGGTCTCCCTTTAATACAATTCCAATCCCAGCTCTTCACTGACGCTGGAGAGAGGGACTTGCCCGACTCTGTGGTGTTGACAGGAGAAGCAGAGGCGGGGTGGCCCCTTCTTGGTATGCCTTAGATCCGTTTTGTAGGACTCTCTCCTCTGGGCTTTCTTGAGCCTTTTCCCCACATGCTTGAACTCCCGGGCTGTGTCTTAAGTTGAATGGAATGGGAGGTGGGACATGTCAACTGGGACTTTTCCTGCCTGCTGCCGGCTCTAGACTGGGGGACATGAGGTCATCTATAAGTGTCTAGAACGGGCGTTGGCAAACCTTTTATGTAAAGGACCAGGGAGTAAATAATTTAGGCTTTGCAGGCCATACATATATCTCTATTGCAATCCTCAACTCTGCCACTAGATTGTGGAAGCAGCCATAGACAAAATGCCTCGAATGGGTGTGCCTATGCTCCAGAACCACTTTACTCACCAAAACGGGCTATGGGCTCCTGGCTGTAGTTTGCGGACCTCAGTCAAGAAGGTGGAGCAAATTAACCAGATGGAAGGAATTCTTTCACAGTGTAGACATACATCAAATCATTGGGATGTATGCTTTAAATACCTTACACTTTTATTTGTCAATTATACCTCAATAAGGCTAGAAAAAAAAGAAGAAGGAGCAGCCACAAGTGGGCACATGAGTGCCACTGCCCAGATGGAAAAGTTGTCTCAGATTGATCTGAGATACCACAGGACCCCAGAATTTGTGCAGCCAGGAGCTCTGTGTGCCAGCCTGCCCGGTGCAGCCCCAGAGGCAATATTGGTCTGGCCTAGACTGTTGGGGAACCCTGTTTCGGAGCAGCATATTTCAGGAGCCATGGGCGGGAATATGGGCCTGGATAGTTTAAGTGACAATGTCCAGCTTGTCCAGCTTGTTCTCCAGAGCTTGCCAGCTGGTGCTGAGCCAGGGCTGGGGCTGCATTCAAAGGCTGATAAACTTTCCAGAGACACATTCTGCCAGCAGACACATCCTCAGAACACATTGCTCCCATTACACTGGCCTTTCATGGTGTGCTCATGGAAAACTTATGGGGTTTGAATCTACTGTGGGCCAGGCCAATTCCCAGATACGAGGCCGTGGGGAGGTGTGGGCCATGAGCCCCAATGACCAAGATGGCACAGGAGGCCCGGACACCTAAGACACAAGATGGGAGAGGGTAGGCACCCAAGAAAAACAGCTACAGTGTGGGGAATGGCCAAGGGGGAAGAGCTTACTTTTGTCTGGGGCGCTGGCTTCATGAAGGAGGCAGCATCTGTGGTGGGCCTTGAAAGACGGGCCAGATTGAGACAGGTGGAGACAACGGACAAGGGACAGGAGAGTGAGGTCGTGGTTGGCTAATGGCCAGTGGTTTCATTTGCTTTGAGGTATAGGGCAGATTGTATTTTCCAAAGATGACCCTGACAACATCTCCATGCCCCTGCCCTTCTCCCCTCCCTTTGAATCCTGTGGCCAGTGCCCTGTATGTCACCACTAGAATGCACTGTAAGTGACAATGCCAGACTTTGAGGCTAGGCCATAGAAGGAGTAGCCGATCCTGGCCGGTGAGTGGGAACACACGCATAGAGCCTTGAGCCCCCACATAAGAAGTCCCACCCGCTCTGAGCCTGCCGTAGCCTGAAGAAGCCGCCCCGCATGGAGCAGCCGCACATAGGCGCTCTGGCCGGCAGTCCTGTCCTCCTCCGAGGCCAGGCCTGGGCATCCAGATGACTCCAGCCTCCTGATGCTGGGTCATCCCAGCCTCTGAGTCTTCCCAGGTGAGGCTCCAGACATGGTGGAGCAGAGGTAAGCTGTCCATGTGTGCTCTTTCTGGTTCCTGACCCACAGAATCCATGGGCAAGTTAAAGGGTTGTTTTATCCACTGAGGTTAGGGCGACTTGTTCCATGGACTCTGGGAAACCGGGAGAAGAGTGTAGGAAAGCTACTTGGCACAAATCCTCGCTGACCTTGAGGCCAGGTTCAATCACTCGGAACTTATGAATGACAGCAGGAACCCACTGGAGGGTCTGCCAGAAAGAATGACTTACTTCAGGCCATGCTTTCAGAAGAAAACTCTGCAGCCAAATCCGGGACAGAGTGATGGGTGGTGGCTGGAAAGTTGGGTGAAGAAACTTGCCAACGGGTTTCTTGGACTGATTTAGACGAGAAGCAATCTCAGGCAAGCTGTGGCTGTGGGAAGTGAAAGGAGGGGTCAACGCAAGAGATGCTCCTGTGGAAGACTAGACAGGAGTTCTTCCTCTTCCTCCCCAGCTCCCAGCCCCAATCTGAGACAGTGGAGAGCACACGCATGGCGTTATTGGAACCCGGCTGACACAGTCTTGTAAAAGTGGAACTTTCTCCTTAGAATAGGCCTCAGGTTCCTCACCTACCAGTGGAGTGATAAAACATAGAGCTGGTTTCTGGTGAGACTGTTATGTGTGTGTGGGTTGGGGGGGAACCAAGGAAGAGATGAGTCGATAACCAAGTTGCTCATCAGACTTTGACGGGTGAGGGACATAAGGACCAACGGCTTATGGGATGACAGGCAAGCAGCAATCTCCCTAAGAACACTAAAGGAAGATTGGCCTGCTTTACAGCCTACCCGTGTGGGCTGCCGCTACGGGGTTATTTCAGAGCAAAGTCCCCCTGTTGTGGACGAGTCTTTCATGGAGATTCTGTCTTTTCTTCCACAATCAAGGTGAAGTTCACTGTTAGATGCTTTAGTGTCTTAAATTCATACTATGTATAAATGACTATAAATGAGACTTTCCTGAGCGAGAATTCTGAAGCAAAGAGCCCTGGGCTACGTGAAGGTATCAGGTTGCTGACAGAGATAGGATGGGAAGGAGCAAAAAGGATGCAGAGAGTGGAGGCTGGGAGCCGGCAGTCAGGGCTCACTGATCTCAAGCCTGTGTTTAGGTCTGGGTTTGCTTACAGCTAGAGCTATTCTACTGGTACAACCCATTGAGTGTGAGTTCTAACTTGTCAGGCATCTATTCTGATTGGTTGAATGTCCGTTACGACTGGTTGGGCATCTGTTCTGATTGGCAGTTGTGAAGTGCACCTAAGGAGGCTAGACCAGGCATGGTTCCTGGGCCCCAAGTGTGGAAGAAAAATGCAGGAAGGCCAGTTCAGTCCTGTCACCTCTCTGGAGCCCATAGCCTTAGGTCCTGACCTTCCCATGTGTGAAACCTGCTAGATCTCTATGACCCTTTCACTCCTCGGAACTCTCTCCTTCTCTCTCGTGGTCCTCGGAGGTACTCATCTCTCTCTCTTCCCTTAGCATAACTCCTGTGGCAGAGATTGTGGTGTCCCACCCAAGTGCCCCTAGTCTTCATCATTCCCAAGCCCAGTGGAAACCCACTTCCAACTGCAAGTGCACGTGGACTCCGCCTTCCTCTGTCACTGCAGCCCCTTGGCCTGAGCACAGGGCAGCCTGAGGTACTGGGCTGTTAATGCTCCTCCAGAGCAGCCCTCAACCGATGATGGACGGGATTTGGTGGATGAATGGCCCAGACGTTTTGCCTCATGTTTGGGATATCTCAGAGGTGTTGTCTATACCGTCTCTGGGAGTTTCCCAACAGGCATGAGCCCTGTTTGCCCACACTGATAACCTGCCAATTTCCTCCCTTCTCATCCCCACAGTCCCACAGTGCCTCCTGAAGTCGCCTCCCAAATAACTATGTGCACTGATGCCCTCGTCTCAGGGTTTGCTTGGGAGCCTCTCACACCCAGACACCCTCTCAAGAACGCGTTTCAGGGAAGCAAAAGGTGAATGGTGTTCAGGCAACTCCTGCTGTTTTCCCAACACCACGCCCCTTCTCCGAAGCCAGGGAGCAAGAAAGGTGTGGCTGCCTTCTTGGTTCTGTTGACAAAAATAATCCATAACCAATCTATAAATGAAAATTTGGGAGAGTTTATTCTGAGCTAAAATCTGAGGACCACGGCCCAGGGCCTTTCTTCCCAAAGGAAGAAAGGGCACCAAAGAAGTGAGGTATATAGAGTGGTTATATACCCCCAACAGATGTTTCACATATGATTGAAATGTCCCTCCCACAATAGTCACAAGATTGCCCTGTCGGCACAGCACTTGGTGGGTCTGCTATCTCGGTGGGCGTAGCAGGAGGCAAGTCTATTGTCTCGGGCTGGGTGGTCACGGGTGAGCGCAGCAATCAGTTCCTAGCCTAAGGAAAGATGCCTAATCCTTAAAGAAATGCCAACTTTGGGAGTGGGAGGGAAGTTGCACCTTTATCTCAAGGGCCTTTGTTCTTGCCATAGGGACTATCTAAAGCAGATATACGATGTGTGCTCAACGGCCTCAGTCAGGCCCTTTTGGAAAGACAAGGTCAGGCCGAATTAGGTTTACACCAAATGGCTTCCTCATATTCTCCAATATATCCTATTGCTTGCCATTTTTATTTGTCAGTTCTCAGAGGGGAAAAACACAGTGAAAGCCAAACACAAACTAAGAACACAATAAATGACCGTGCCCCCAGTTCAGCCGGGCCTGAAGTCAGCCACTCCTAGACTTCCTCCTTAGACGAGCCAATACATTGTGTGTGTGTGTGTGTGTGTGACCTCGTTAGTCTGAATTGGTTTCTGAGACCTGCCACCACAAAAGTCCTGCTTCACTGAAGATCTCAGCTGAGACACCTCAGAGGAGCCTTCCCTGGTCACCTTGTGCTGCAGTCTAAATATTCGTGTCCCTCCAAAATTCATATGTTGGAATCCTAACCTCCCAGTGTGATGGTATAAGGAGGTGGGCCTTTGGGAGGCGATAAGGTCATGAGGGTGGAGCCCTCGTGATTGGTATAGTGCCCTTATAAAAGATAAAAGGTAAAAGATAAAAAAGAGACCCCTTCCACCATGTGAGGACACAGCGAGAAGTTGGCAGTCTGCAACCCAGAAGAGAGTTCTCCCCAGACCCTGACCATGCCGGCACCCTGATCTTGGACTTCCAGGCTTAGAACGGTGAGAAATAAATTTCTGTTGTTTATAAGTAAAAAATTAAATTAAATCTGTCCCATCTCTTATCTCAGAATCTCTAATGCAAATTAAAACAAAAAAGTCTTCCCTTCCCCAGCACTGACAGCCCTTCTCTGTGGTCGCGAATTTATCCCATCTTTGAAGACATTGCTTTCCCAGCCACGGGGGTGAGGTGCTCAGCTCTTCGCATCCTTGGACAGAATCCCTTTCAGGCTCTGCTCCCTCTAATGATTAGACGACATTAAAGAGAGATCTAAGCATCTGCTGTGAACACCCCTTGGCAGGTGCCGCGGCCCCCAGCGCAGACCCCTCCGCAGCTGATGTGCCGGTAACGGTGAACAGCAAGCAATCAACACACGCTGTGGGAGGGCTGCTGCTGCTGGGTGCAATCCGCGTTTGACGGAGAGAAAGGAGCTTGTAGTCAATTCGCGTCTTTAAATCTCCCCGGGCTTTGAAGTCAGAGCTAGAAGCAATGAGGACAGGAAAAGAGCAGGACTCCAAGGTTAGGAGAAACACGCAGATCTGAGCCAGTCCTCCATGATGAATTTGGAAACCCATTTCAAAAATGGAATCTGACTGTTTAGTGGGGATTTAGTATACTTTCCTTTTGATGCCTCCCTTTGGGGGCATCGTGCCGCGACAAGAGTGCAGGAGGCTGTAAAGCAAGGCCGTCCCTTGCTGGGGGTCAGCGGAAGCTCTGGAGGGACGAGAATGTGTGTAGAGCTTGTGTCTGCAGGGTTCATTCTGGAGGCTCCCTGTCAGCGGTTACGAGGGGGTCTCCCTAAAGTCCTGGTCACTGCTCTGCTCCTCCCACTGAATCGTGATACGCAAGCTCCTCCCCCAAAACCCGGCTGAAATCAAGAGTGAACGCTTTCTCCTTCCTCGTTCTTCTCCTCGTTCTTTTTTTGTCCCTTCCCTTCTCTTCTTCCCCCTTTCCTTTTCCGTTTTCCCTCTGTATTAGTCTACTTGGGCTGCCACAGGTTTAAACAACAGAAATTTATTGTCTCCCAGCTCTGGAAGCTGGAAGTCCAAGATCAGAGTGTGGGCAGGGTTGGTTTCTCCTGAGGCCGCTCTTGGCTTGTAGGTGGCTGTCTTCTCTTGTGTCCTCACACGGTCTTTCCTCCGTACCGTGCATACCCGGCGTCTCTCCCTCTTCTTGTAAGGACACCAGTCCTATTGGATTAGAGCCCACCGTTATGACCTTATTTAACCTTAATTACCCTTGTAAATGTCCCATCTCCAAGTACAGTCACATTCTGAGGAACTGGGGGTTAGGGCTTCAATACATGAAATTTGAGGGGACACAATTCAGCCCATAACACACTCTTCTCCACTTCTGTCCCCAGAAATGGTCTTGCCTTATCAACTTACATGCGTTCAAATCTTGGTTTTACCACTTATAAGCTAAGTGACCTAGATAACTTGGCTGACCTCTTTGAGCTTCAGTTTTATTATCTGTGAAAAGGGAATGCTAACCTTCGTGGTGGTGGTGTTGGTGTAAAGGGGACAACGTGGCAGAGACCCTCGCCCAGCACTAGGTGCGGGAGAGGCGCACACTGAACATGGGTTCCCTCCTTTCTCCTCCTCTCTCCTCCCACCTCCCACACCAGCGGCTTAGCCAGGATGCTGACCACCTCTAGAGAAGGTGTCCCCAACTGCCCTTCCGAGGCCTTGGGCTGCAGTGGCTCCAGAAAGATCAGAAACATGGGGGTCCTGACAGAAGACCCACTCCCTAGCCCCTCCCAGAGGCCTGAAGTGGGGCCGGGAAATGAGGCTCTCAGGCGATGGGGTGTGTTACCAGCCTCGGGAGCTGCTACCCTGGAGGTTACTGTCCTTTCAGATTTTAGGTTTAATTCACGTTATAGGATAGATACATCGGTTTGAAAATTATCAACATTATCTCCTATTTTTTAATAGATTGTTACATCAAAGATGTTTTTGTCTGCTGCACACGCATGTATGTTTTTGGCAGAGTTTCCCCATGGAACTGAGACTAGATCAGATCCAGAGACCAAGACTGAATCAAGTCCAACTCCAACTGCCTTGGCGCTCAGGCTGCCCTTCCCCAGGCGCGGCAGGGCCGCCCCGCACAGCACGTGGGCAGGACTTCTCACCATGTCTGTGCTCGTTGATCTGCTGGGCAAGCTCTGCCGGTGGATTAAGACAGTGGTTCTCAGGGGCAGAGTCGACAGATGCAGGTTAATGTTTCTGGATCAGGAAATAGAAGTTTAAGTATAAAGGCAAACCTCGAAGAACTAAGATTATACAACGATCAAGGGGTGCAGGAAGTGGGGGTGCAGCATGCAATTTAGATGCAGTAATTTCCCACCTTTCATAGCGGGAATGTCAATAGATATTGCCCAAAGTGGATGAATTAAGAAATGAAGGTACAGGGGCCAGCCCGGTGGTGCAGCGGTTAAGTGCTCATGTTCTACTTGCGTGGCCTGGGGTTCGCCGGTTTGGATCCTGGGTGCGGACGTGGCACTGCTTGGCATGCCATGCTGTGGTAGGCGTCCCACATATAAAGTGGAGGAAGATGGGCACGGATGTTAGCTCAGGGCCAGTCTTCCTCAGCAAAAAGAGGAGGACTGGCAGTAGTTAGCTCAGGGCTAATCTTCCTCAAAAAAAAAAACAAACTTGAATTTAAAAAAAAAGAAATGAAGGTACAGTGGTCCCTGCCTTCTGAATATTCGTGATGCCAGTCTCTGTAGTTATGAGGTTGTATTGAGAATCAAAAGTTGTCAGCAAATGCATATATTCAGAAATTATATGAATATTGATAGAATTAGTCCCCACTTAGACATCCTCCCTTGTTGACACCTGTGGTTATCTCCACCTATTACGTTGATTCAGTCAATCGCAAATCTTAACTGAGATGTAGGGGTTTGTGCAGACTGTGAAGTGATAGAGGACAGCTGCGTGAATCACACTCACAGCCAGGACAAACGCAGGGCTGGCGGAGCGAGGCCGGTTAACGACCGAGGAGGGACAACCTGACCAGGATGGCAACAGGACAGTCATTCAGAGGAAATGGATTTGAATATCACGAAATAAAGAGAAGTCCTTAGACTTTATGAAGTCTCCAAATGCTCTCTGCAAAGATGACCATTCTATGATTGAACTGTGACAGTGTCGTATCCTGCTATTGTACAATTTTGTCTGAAAAATTACTCCCCAAACCCTTTAAATGCTTGATTTATTCGTTACTCTTTCTAGGAATTAGTGCACAGTTGCCATTATGGTGTAAGTTTTATTCAATAAAAATACATTTATTTTTATCAATTTAGTTTCAGTTTTCAAGATAATCTCCTAATCACCATTTACTGTGAAATTTTGATCTCTGTTTTAAATGGATTCACTTTAAGTGGCTTTTTTTCTGGTGCCAATTGTCCTTGGGTAATGAGGGCCTCCTGTCTAAGCATCTGATTTAGAGGGACGATTATAACCAACCATTTAAAACAGAAACAGCTAAGAGAGTGGACCCCTGTGTGGAATGGGGATAGACACAAAGGCGAGGATGACTCTTATTTTTGATTGCCTATGTTTCTGTGCTGTTCCAACTTATTTCATTGTATTTATTTTGCAGAGGACACATACCACATTCAAAATTTGATTTCTTTGGTATTTGATAAAAATATCTCAGTGATGTAATTGGCAAAAATGGTCATGCTGTGAGGTGTGTGTGGGTCCCTGGATGTGAGTTTGTGGCAGACGCTGTTGGTACCCTGTACTCATCCTCGACACTTACTGTTCCTGTCCTGCACAAGCAGGCAGCTTCCTGCCACGAGCACCTGTGGCTGTGCCTGAGGCTGTCTCTGGCTCAAGTCCTATGTGTGGGGCAGACCTGACCTGCGGGGGAGGTGGGGCCCTGAGAACAGCTCTCAGCCATGGTGGAAGGACCGGAAGGTAAATAGCCCAGCTTCCACCTCATGGATTGGCCAACTCTGAGGCACAGTCTACAGCACTCAGTGGGCCCCAGCAAGAGTGAGCGCTGGTGGCCCCGGTGGCGACCTGCTCATTAATATACCCTTTCTTGGCCTCCTCGCCGTCCCCACTCCATCCCTGGTGCTTCTTCTGGGATCATCTCCCAAGTTAACTTCTGCACTTGAATTCTTGTCTCAGAGTCTGCTTTGGGGGAACCCAATCCAAGACGTAAGTTCTAGTGTGTATACGGAGAAGGTTGCCTTTCTCTTCTGAGCAGGGGAAGTGGGCGAGGAAGTTCTGAGGAAGCGAGCACTTTTGGGAGGAGAGAGTGGAGAGAGGAAGTCTTCCACCCCCAGGCTCTCACGGGGCACAGCGGCTGGCACAGTGCTCTCCTGTGCCCCTCACTCCTTTGTTGGAGGTGCCACTGGAATGACAACACCAAGAAGAAAGGGCCAGAAGGTCGTTCCCTTTCATTCTTTCCACCCTTGAAGGGTCTGGAGCCCAGGGATGCTGGTAGCATCCAAGAACTCAGAAGCTGTGCTCAGAGGCCCTGGGTCTGGATGCAACGCACAGGCATTTGATTTATTCCTCCAGAACGTGAGTTTACAGCAGGATGGAGAACAAGCCACAAACCTGCGTTCCAGATCCAGTAATGGGCACATAGGTTTGAAATGTTGCTTCTGTTCTTGCAAAAGCCCTTCTCAAACATGTGCAAAAAGGACAACATGTAACCCAGCTGCTCAGACCCTGTTTTCCTGGGGGAAGCAACAGGGTTTTAGGAATAAACAGATTGATCTTGTTTGTGACGCTGTGGCTAGTAGAGAGCAGCGGCAGTAACTCTGTGCCCATTTCTGGACCTGGTCCTTACTGTCTACAAGCTTCTGCTTTCTCGCCTCTGGATGCTCTGAGCGTCCAGCTTAGTACAGCTCAAGGTCTCCACCCACAAAACTAATAAAATGGATGTTTAAGCCACTGAGCTTTGGACTACTTTGCAACGGATAACCGAAATCAGTAAGTTGAAGGAGAGCCGTGACATTTAGAATTCCACTCTTATTAATATTCTGTAAATCAATGTTCTGTGTAGCAAGAAATATATTTGGAGCTATAATTTCCTTAAATGCAATTTTTTATCATTATACTTCCCAATTAAAAATCTGCAGGCTTTCAATCATTTAATGAATCAAAATTAAACTTCTCAATTCCTCATGTGGTCGATTGATTACATTAATGCCCCCAAATTTTCATGTTCCCAGGGCCCACGTCCTTTGCTTCTCCCCTCCCACAGTGACTCTGGACTTGGCCACGTGTTATGGGCTGAATTGTGACCCCCCCCAAATGCCTACGTTGAAGTCCTAACCCCGAGTACCGCAGACTGAGACTATATTTGGAGATGAAGCCTTTAAAGGGGGGAGTGCATTGAAGTGAGGTCACTGGGTGGCCCTGATCCAGTCTGACTGGTGTCCTTACAAGCAGAGGCAATTAGGACACAGACGCGCAGAGGGAAGACCCTGTGGAGACGCAGGGAGAAGACAGCCACGTACCAGCCAAGGAGAGAAGCCCCAGAAGAAACCAGCTCTGCTGACACCTTGATCTTGGACGTCCAGCCTCCAGAGCTGTGAGGCAGCGTTTCTGTGGTTTAAGCTGCCCAGGCTCTGGCACTTCGTTAAGGCAGCCCGAGCAACTGACACTCCATGTGACCTGCTTCCACCAAACGATGGGACAGCAGCTAACTTTTTTCTTTAAATTATTACTAATACATATATTTTTAAGATTGGCACCTGAGCTAACAACTATTTCCAATCTTCTTTTTTTTTTGCTTTTTCTCCCCAATCCTCCTAGTACATAGTTGTGTGTTTTAGTTGTGGGTCCTTCTAGTTGTGGCATGTGGGACGCTGCCTCAGCGTGGCCTGACAAGTGGTGCCATGTCCGTGCCCAGGATCCGAACCCTGGGCTGCTAAAGCGGAGCACGCGATCTTAACCACTCGGCCACGGGCAGCAATCTTTATGCGAGCAGAAGGTCGAAGAAGTGCTTGTGAATCTCTGCTTCTCCTCGTTCGACCTCTGCTACTACTAAGAGAACACACCCAGTTGAGCCCGGGAAAGACGTCAGAGGCACTGGAGCAGAGCCAAGACCTTCCAGCCGAGGCCATCCGAGACCAACCAGCCCACAGCTGACCTGCCGCCTGACCACAGAGGCAGGGCCAAGCCCGGCTAGATCAGCTGAGTCTGTCAGATCAGCAGAACCACCCGCTGACCCACCGGTTTGTGAGAGCTATACGTGGTTGGTATTTGAAGCCAGTTTCGGGGTGGTCTGTTACACAGCATTACTGGGGCCATGGATAGGTGATATCCCCATTCAAGGCCTCCCACAGTCCCCTAGTGGCCCCTTCTCCTCTCCACCACCCTCTACTATCGGAGAACAGTAAAAAATTAAAGCAAAGCCTCTGTAGCATGTACGCTTTACACGTCCATCCATTGCTGGCTGCCCCAACCTGTCACCCTGGGTTGGCTTCTGGAAACATTCTACTTAATTTTCAAATCTAACTCTGATCTCTTCTGGGAATCCCTTCCTAGCCTTCTGCATTAATTCCCTATTGATGCTGGAACCAATTACCACTACTTCAGTGGCTTAAAACAATACAAGTTATTTCTCCCTCAGTTCCGGGGGTCAGAAGTCTAAACTCAAGGTGCTGACAGGGCTGTGTTCCTCTTGGAGGCTTTAGGGGAGAATCCATTTCTTGTCTTTTCCAGCTTCTAGAGGCCACGCACCTTCCTCGGATTGTGGCCCCTTCCTCCGTCTTCAGAGCACGTCACCCTACCTGCTGCTTCTGTTGTCACCTCTCTTTTTTCTGGCTCTGACCCTCCTGCCGCCCTCTTATAAGAACCCGTGTGACTATATTAGGCCCACCGGGATAACCCAGGATGATCTCACCATGTCAAGGTCCTTAACTCAACCACATCTGCGCAGTTCCTTTTGCCACGTTAAGTAACATATTCACAGGCTTTGGGGTTAGGATGTGGATATCTTGGGCACCATTATTCAGCCTACTTATCATCTACCAGATAGCATTGCTCTGTTCCTCCTCTGAACATTCTGTAAATCTGAAAAAAAAAAAAAGCCTATCATTTACTTGATAAGCCGGCTGAGATCGTTTAGAAGTCTGTATCCACTATTAGTGAACTCCACAAGAAAAGGTATTGTGTGTGTTATTCATTTCTGAATCCTTAGCACTTAGCATAGACCCTGGCCCAGGGTAGGCGATCAGAAAAGATGTCTAGATGTTTAATATATGTGTAACCTACAGCCTCCTTGTGTATAACTGTGTGTAAGAAGTGCGTGCATGTGTCTCTATGTAAACAGTTGTACAGAGTCACACACACTGTATTTGTGTATAGTGTGTGGGAGAGGGGGCAGGAAACACTTGTCACTATGTGAATGGTATCGATTAGTTTAGTCAGCAAGTGAGATGAAAGAAGGCTCTTCCCAAAGCATGTATTTCATACTTCCATCCTTCCGTGTCTGCATTTTCTGTCTTAGAGTGACTCACACCACACAACCACACACAGTGGCCTCTCACATGCTCTTTCCGCAGCATCCCCGGGGAGGAATGATTCTTTCATCCTCTTCATTGGCAGGGTGGAAATGAAGCCTAAGGCAGCTGAAAGGCTGGAGACACTGAGGAGGTGTGAGTGGAGTGCAGGTGGCTGGCCTCCGGGCCAGCGTGTGCCCCCCTGGATGACAATGGACAATGGTGAGCGCTCAGCACTGCATCCAGGTGTCCATCATTACCACCCCCTCCTCATTCGCAACACAGCTTTGGGAGGAATTACTCCTGTGACTGGAAATTTTCCATGCTTGGTCTGCCTTCAAAGGGAGAGAAAAGATGAAAATAAAAGAAAAAATGTTCTCTGTTTTGCAGCTAGATGGAAAGACGGTTGTGTGTGTGTGCTTAATATGCAAACGAAGAAAATAAAAAGAAGCTTCCTCACAGATAACAGAAGAACATCTGGCAATTACAAAACAAAACCTTGCATATGTTAAAGTCACCATGAGAAAAAAAGTGCCTATAAAGTTTGAGAAAAGGAAGCACTGGCCTCACTTGGACTTTTCAGGCCAACTGCCCAAAGGCGTCTTGAGCATCTCAACAACATGACGGGCACTGTTGTGCTACGTGTTTTGACACAAGGTGACGAGCTTCACTGAAACAAAGGCATGATGGGGAAGACCAGCTCAGTTTTAGTTGTCCCAGGGTCACTGAAATGAGGCTGAGGCTTGGAGAAACCCACTGGTCCTGGAGGTGAGGGTTGAGGTCACTCTGGCACCCCTACCAGTGTCTTCACCACAGGAGAGCTTTTCCGCATTGCAAATTCTTCATCAGCCACCTCACCTCTGAGAAGAAGGAACCGTTGGGTGGTGTTTGCAACTTAGTGACGATCCCTGACGTTGGAACAGAGCTCTGCCCTCACCTCAGTGAATCCTAGTGAAGGCTTTCTTCAAGGTCGAGCAGGTGGGAATCATCGCTCCAGTGTTCTAAATGGGGACCCAGACTCTCTCTCTCTTCTCTATGCTCACTTTCTAGTCCATCCAACCCAACCCTGACCACTCCATGGGGCAAAGGGCCAGTTCACCTGCCAACTTCGTGTGTTCATTGGGCATCGAGCCAGCACCTCATACTCACCATGGCCAGACAGAATTCCCGATCTCCAGCTCCCAATCTCTTTCTCCTCTAGGCCTCCCAACTTCAGTTAATGGCCTCACCACCCACCTTGTTCAAGTTCTTTCTTTCCCCTACCCGTACCCTCACTCTCAATAGTCATAGACTCAACTCATTAGCAAGTTGACCAAGCACTACCTCAAAAATGAGTGTCAAAATGATCCACTTTCCTGCATCTTTCCTGCTTCTGCCTTGACCAGGGCACCCTCAGCTCACTCTGGAAGTACCATAATAGTCCTCTAACTAGTCTGACTGCTGTCACTCCACTCTCCACACATAAGCCAGAGTAGTCTTTTGAAGATATGAATCAGATGACGTCACCTCCTTGCTAATAAGTCTTTAATGGATTCCCACCACCTTCTAGGGTACAATCCAACCATAGGCCAGGAAGCAGAGCTCCTGCCCTCTCTCACCACTCCCATTCTCCCTTCTGCTCCAGCTGCACTGGCCTTCTTTTTCTCCTTGATCCCCTCCTTATTCACTCCCCATTTGTCCCAATGCATGTGCAACTTCTGCTCCTCTGCCTGGACCTGTCCACCTTGAGATCTTGGCAGGATCGACACGGCTAGGTCTCATTTCAAAGGCAGTCTCCCTGGATCTTCGGGCCCCCTACCGCAAGTGCTTCCCTCATCACACCTCCTTGTTCCCCACAAGCCAACTCCCCAGCTGAAACCCAAGTCCATGTGCTGAGCAGGGGCTTTGGCTCGTTGATCCTAGCATTCCAAGAACCTAGCATGGTGCTTGCACATAGCAGATGCTCAATTAATATCTGTTGAAAGATGCATGAAAAGAGGCCACTGCCCTTTCTGCAAGGCCACACCGCAGCTTGTAGGGTCAGCTGGGTCAGAGATGGAATAAGGAGGCCCTTGGGGTGGCATGGTGGGAGAAAGACCCTGGGTCAGTCTCAGGGTCAGACAACTTGGGTTCAAATCCTGGATCTATCTCTGACTGCCGTACTGGAGACACTTATTTCCTTTGAGCTATGGTTTCCTTATCTGTACGGTAGAGTTAATAATGCTTTCTTTCAGCTGGCTGCTGTGTGAATAAATAAGGTCACATGTGTGACAGTCCTGGGTGCACAACAAATGGTCAGGGTGCATTTCCTGTCTCCTTCGTGGCTTGTTTGATCAGAACACAAAGCTCACAAGGCGAAGGCATCATGGACTTAACGTCTCATGAGCTGGTTGCAACCGGCTTCCTGGCCTCAGATGCACCCTGGTCAGCAACCCTGTTGAAGAGCCATCTCAAAGTGCACATCACACAGCACCAGATCGAAACAAGAACGTGGGTCATCAGGGTATCCAGCACACATATGCAGGACCCCAGCAAAGGGATATGGATGGTGAACAAGATGGGGTTTCACCAGAGGAGAGAGAGAAATGCAAGTGACATTTATTACGCAGTTATTCCTTTCAGTGGGTCTACACACAGGATTGCAGCTGTCCCAGCATTCTGAGGAGGGGCTACCACTGTCCTCAGTTTACAGAGGAGAAAACCGCAGCTAAGGACGGTTGTGCAAAGAATAGGTGCGTTTTTAAGGCTTTTGCTCTATGCCCCATAACTTTTCAGAAGATTTGTTCTGGTTCACATGACCATCAGCAACAAATCTCACCACACCCTTGCAGAATTCATTTTTTTGGTGGGGGGGACAGACGAGTAACATCGACTTTTTATTAGTTCAATCACTATATGGGGAACTTAGCAGCAGGCTAATAGCAGGTAGTTACAAAATCTATTTTTCCAAGTTTAAAACAAGTTGTCTTGAGCAATGTCTAGCAACCTACAACCATCAGAACATGTGTGAATGGCCAAAGCACCGGTCTGTAATGCCTGTGGCAGGGTTATTAGCAATTTCCTCACAAAGACCTCTAGTTCACGGTGCACCTAATCTGGAAGCTCCATGATCATATTTGGCCTCTCATATATCTCCACAAATAATTGTGACTAAAAGTAAAATCAAGTAAATATAAGTAAAACTGAGTAAGAATACCCTGAAGCCTTCCCAATGGGCCTTGCTATTTGAGGGCATCCACCTGCTGACAACCCTTGCACCCATCTTAACTGGACTCCAGCTGCAGCGTGCCTTCAAGACTACTGGTGGCTGCCCTTGAGTACCCCATGCAGGTCACACTGGCTTGGAGATAACCAGCTTCAATTTTAAACCGATGCAAGTAGACGTAGGGTTCAGTGGTGCTAATAGGCTCAGCGTTGTCCCGTTCTTTCCCTCCCATCCTCACATTTTAGCATTAGAAAGAGCAGCCTCTCCTTGTACTGGTCAGCATGATGAAGACCCATAAACTTTCTTTTTGGTTCTACACAGGACATTTGATTTAGTAGTGTCATTGCTTGCTATTCTTTGGTTTGAAGTCACTGGGGATTTCTCTATTTCTTTCTTGAACCCTTGGAAACAGCTTGCTAGATGTGGAGGCTGAAGAGAACGTATCTATTCCGTCCACTTTGACCTCTTACTGGTCATAGGAGATGTCTTTTTACAAGCAGAGGCCTAGTTTTCATCCTCTTCAATTGAAGAGTTATGACACCAGCGACACGTCTCCTGATTGGTAACTTCTCAAGTGTCCTTGAGTGGAGGAACTGCCCTTCTTTTGATCTGCTGTGTTTTCCTCATTGGCCTCTGCGTTGTTTTTCCATTCTTAAATAATTTCCAGCACGTTGGTTGATCCTGCCAGAGAAAGTGTGTTGCCTGCTCACCACTGCTTATCTAGCAGGTCCGCAGCTGTGATTCTGGGAGCAAGACCCGCTTTTATAGGTTGTTTCAAAATGCTTTTAGCACAATCACTTACAGAATCTCAAAGTGGATCTTCAAAGTGTAGTTTTCTCTTTTTTACTAATTCAAAAACTTCTCTTCTGAGCTTGCTATAAATGGTGGTTCCCTCAGAATAACGTGTCCCTATGCATCTATGACCCAACGTCACACTGCTGGCTATGGCCATGGGCATTGATGGCTGCAGGGGTCCCACATGTGGTGCACAGCATGGCTTCCCCACAGCTAAGCCAAAATTACCTTTATGTTGAAGTTGTTAGCATGAGTAAAGCTGCTTTAAACCATTGTGCTCACCAGTTTCAGATCTCCGTGTACCCTCTTGTGAAGATGTGCTCCAGCTGAGGTGAGCGGGGGTCTGGATGGTCGACCTTGACTCGCTTTCAGAATTTCTTTGAGTTCTCCCTCCTCACAAAGCTCCATCACAAGGTACATTCACTTAGGTTCTCAAACACTTGCTCCAGGCGTGTGATGCGTTTGTGATTCATACTCTAATTTTAGGAAGCTCGAGTCTCATCCAAGTAACTTCAGAGTAGAGCTTCCAACCTGTCTTTGTTTGTCCACTTTGTTTCTGTTTCCTTGTCTCCAGACTCAGGGACCACTCGAAGTCACTGTGTCTCAGTGTTCTTCCAAAGGTACAGATTTCTTGGACAGTAGCTCCATCATCCATCTTTACATCAGCTGCTTTTCCTTCTGCAAAGTACCCCTGAGACCATTGTTGAGATGTTTTTCTCTTTGCATTTGAGGTTCTTGAGGGCTCTTCTGTGAGAAAGCAATGTTTCTTTGATGGTTGGGAGGGCAATGAATTAGCTGACAAGGCCCCACAGGGACGGGCTTAGGGGATGGGATGGCAAATTGTGTTGAGACTAGAATCTTCAGTATTTCCCAAATCTTTCCCAGAAGCAATGTCTTTGCTGGTAATTTTTTACCTCTGGTGAAACATAAAATTCTATGTGTAAATTCTGAACTACCAACGCTTGATGTATGTGGTGTATTTCCACTGAAATGGGAGAAACCTTTGCTTTACAAGAACATACACAAAGCCTGACGTCTGAGCATTAGCAACACTTGGGGCATTGGTGGGTTCTCTAGCCAGGCCACCAGCAGCCATTTGCTCAACTCTGTAACAAAAGCAACTCGAAAAGGTGTTTCCGCTGTTTGAGGAAGATAACCAGACCAAAAAAGATACGGAGAGCTGACGGCCGATTGGTGAGGTCCGTAGTTTGATGACTTACCACACTCATCTTCTCAGAGGGGGCTTATAGCAACTTAACTTGAAACTTTTAAAGTGGTTCACGTCCCAAGACAGGGTGGAGCTGAGAAGGTGCAGAAGAATGGGAATGATTGGGGACCAGCCCAAACACGGGACTCTGGGGAAATGGTGTCCCAAGCGCCCTGCCCCAGGAGACACTAGGAGACGAGACTAGACCAGAAAGCCTCAAGCCTGGTCCCTCTGCAGTGCTGTCCTGACCCTGAGGGGCCACGCCCTTCCTCAGTCTGTGAAGACCGGGGGTAAAGGAGCCAAGTGCTCTAGAATTAGGCGGCAGGGGCTGGGCAGAGGGATTTTCCTTAGCAGGGGCTCCAAGTGGGCAAATATCACATGGTAAGGCATAGTGGGGTTAATCAAGAGCGTGGATCAACCAGGAAAGGAAAAACACTTAGAAACGTATGTACACATTTACAAAGATAAACGCTAAATTAAGGTTTAAGAAAGCAAGTAAAAACACAAAAATCCTACCTTTTAGTGTTAACTGCAGTCTTGATGCACACTATTGGAAGAATAATATAATTTCTAATCTTAGGTCTGGAGCAAACATTTCAAGAAACAGAACAGTTTTAGCTGACAGAGAGCAGGGCTAAGAAAGGGGATGTGTTTAAACAATGCTCCATTTGATTGCTGAGCTAAAGACCAGTCCCCGTTTTGCCACTGGAAGCAGAGTCATTAAGCCTTTAAGTCTGATTAGACCACAGAACCAAAGATCAGAAAACCCAGGACCCTTCACATTCGTCTTGGCAATGACTTTTTGGATTTGACAACAAAAGGAAAAATAAACAGGTGGGATTCATCAAACTAAAACTTCTGCACAGCAAAGGAAACGATCAACAAAGTGAAAAGGCAATCTGCAGAATGGGAGAAAATATTTGCAAATCATACATCTGATAAACGGATAATATCTAAAGTATATAAAGAACTCATACAACTCAACAGTAAAAACAAACAAATAAACAAAAAATTCAATTGAAAAATGCAGAAGATCTGAAGAGATATTTATCCAAAGAAGACATATAGATGGCCAACAGGTACATGAAAAGGTGCTGGACATCACTAATCATGAGGGAAATGCAAATCAAAACCACAATGAGATATCACTTCACACCTGTTGGAAAAGCTAGTATCAAAAAGAAAGAAGACAGTGTTGGTGAGGATGTGGAGAAAAGGGAAGCTTGATGCACCATTGGTGGGAATGTAAACTGGTGCAGCCACTGTGGAAAACAGTATGGAGGTTCCTCAAAAAATTAAAAATAGAACTAACACATGATCCAGCAATTCCACTTCTGGGTATTTATCTGAAGGAAACAAAATCACTATCTTGAAAAGATATTTGCATCCCCATGTTCATTGCAGGATTATTTACAATAGCCAAGACAACCTAAGCATCCACTGATGGATGAATGAATAAAGAAGTTGTGGTATATAAATACAATGAAATATCATTCAGCCACAAAAAAGAAGGAAATCCTGTCATTTGCAACAAAATGGATGGACCTTGAGGACATTACGCTAAGTGAAATAAGTCAGACAGAGAAAGACAAACACTATACAAAATCACTTATATGTAGAATCTAAAATACACCAACCAAACTCAGAGACACAGAATAGATTGGTGGTTGCCAGAGTTGGGGGTATAGGGTGGGCGAAATGGGTGAATGTGGTCAAAAGGTACAAACTTCCAGGTATAAGATGAATAAATCCTGAGGATATAATTTACAGCATGGTGACTACAGTTAACAATACTCTACTGTATATTTGAAAGTTGTGAAGAAAGATTTTAAAAGTTCTCATTGCAAGAAAAAAATTCTAACTATGAGGTGATGGACGTGAACTGGACTCACCGTGGTGATCATTTTGCAATGTGTACCTGTATCAAATCGTTGTTGTACACCCGAAACTGATATAATGTTATATGTCAATTATATCTCAATTAAAGAACCAAAAAAAATAATAAAAAGAGAAAATTCAGAACCAATTTAGGGAATCCATCTGTTCTGTTCCTCTGGAACCAGGCTACGTACCAAATTCTGTATCAGTCAGGGTTCAATTAAAGCAGTAGGACCGTGTATATGATTTGTTGCAGCACTTGACCGTATGCGATTGTGGTTGCTCTTTAAGCAGGCTCTGTGTGATTGCTGTCTTTGTGTCTGATGCTGGAGCCAAGTCCCAGAGGTGGTTAGGAAGAGAAGATGGTTGTTGAGAGGGGAAGAGCAAGGACAAGCTGGAACCCATTGCAGAAACAGGAGCCCATGAGGACAGCCTGGAACCCATGTCTGTTCTCATTACCTTTGATCTTGGTGCTGTGGGCCCCTCGTCGTGAAGCTAAACACACACACCTGGTCCAGGAGTCAGGGAAGCTGAAGGAGGGTTCAGAGGAAGAAGGAGCAGCTGCAGACTTGGCTGCGGCCTCAAGCCATTGAGGTGAGCCAGATCGTGAGCAAAGATACAAGTGAGCCACAATGTGGCTGCTGCTTCTCTCCTGCCCTCCACATCTCCCACAAGAGTCTCTCTTGTCACCTGCTCTAACCGGAAATCTATGAGGAAGGGAATTCTGGGACATGTGGTTCACCCTAGCCAAGTCGACACATTGCCAAGCCACCGCAGCCGGAGTGGATTTCTTTCTCAGATTCTTGTACGAACAGGCTTATGCTTACAGAATCTCAACGGAGACACCGTGATTATTAAGTTTCTCCTGGAAGCTTGTAGACAGGCTCCCTTTGATTCTGGCTGATTTCCTCCCTGCCCACTCTTCCACTGAGTTTGCAGCCACTTCGGGTGCCCTGTATTTTGGCAAGGGTCTCATTCTCAGTGGACTCAAGGCCTAGTATCTTGTTCCCTTGCCCATGGCTGCGAATCCCTGAGGCTCTGGGTCCCTGACATCAGCATTTACTCCCACTCCGGTGCAGCCCCAGCTCTTGAATTTGCTCTATTTTAAGCTGACAGGTTTGGGTTTTTTTGGGGGAGGGGGAGTGGGGTGGAGATGTCCTTTACTTTCTTGTGAGCAAAGTAATGCATTTAAACTTATGTTTCATGAATTCATCCCGCATTTGGGTGTTGTGTGATGGCGGGTATTTCAGAACATCTGGTCCTACTGTGGGAAGTCCCTAAATTGATATGATGTAGATAAAGCACCCAGAGTAGTAAATGCCACGTGGCAGAAACCCAAGACATTGATTGATGAATTCATAGATACTGGACTGTGCTGGGCAGTGGGAATATCATGATAGACAAAGCAGTACACCCCCTGCCCTCCGGGGACTATATTCCCGTGTGGGATGGAGGGAGAGGAAAGAAATTGGCAGATAAATGAAATAACTGCTAATGGGATATGTATTAGGAAGGAGTTAAATAAGACACTGAGTTAGCAAATCAGAAATACGTAAATATGTAAAGATATAGAGCAATATATATAAAAATGTATGAAAATTGGCAATCCTGCCTGCTTTTCTTCTTTCAATGAGGGCACAGAGTGGAGAAGAAAAGTAACACATGGGAGAGAGAGAGGATGAGAGCAGCTTGCAAGATAGATGAGGCCACTCTTGCCTTGAGGTCTGGTTATGGAGTCTGAGTCCTAACTCAGTAGTTTGGCAGGAAGTTGAGTCTCTTCCCGAGGCCACTTCTCCCCTAATTGTCTCGGAATCCCTGACACGTCCCCGTTCCCTAACTGTCTGAGTCACACTTGGTGGTGGACCAGGTGCCCTGGTGTGCCTCTGCAGGCCCGAGGGTCCGGTGCTGGCTGTTGACGGCTTTGCTGCAGCTGGAGTGACAGAGGATTAGCAGGCCTAGAGGCAGTGGAAGTAAGGAGTTGTGGCTGTGCCCCAGTTCTACTCCGACACAGTAGGGAGAATGTCACCTCTGTGGTCCACTCAGTCCTTAAAGGTATGTGTGCTTGTGTGTTTGCGCACGCGTGTATTTGGGGAGGGGTGCCGTAGTGTGTGCCAAGGTGAGGTGGCCCAGGGCCCCTGGGCGCTGACATACAGGGACACAGCTCATGCCTTTGCCACCATGACCATGTGCCAGACTGGACACCTCAGAGGTCGCGGGAGCTGGATTCTCCGACATGCTCAGTCTCGCTGGCGCTGTGCTTGTCTCTGTGACCGCAGTCGGCAGAGTGACAGGCAGGGCTCGGAGCTAACCAGCCTGGGGTATTCCTCGGAAAATGAGGAAGACACTTCTGTCTGCATTACATTCAAGGGCACGTGGTCCATGTCCCAAGGATTTCAGCTCTTTGGTTTAATGACTGTTGTTCTCTACAAACAGTACATGCTATAAAAAATGAACATGATTTTTGAAAAGTATAAACAGAAGGCTGCAAACCACACTAAATCCAATTATCCCCGAAACACCTGTGTTAATATTTTCTGAATATTAAAATCGATACACGTCTATGGATCTATGTGTGTGTGTGTGTGTGTGCACACATACAGAAAAAATTTCCACAGTGGGATTATATACACATAGTGTTTTTAAAAACAAAATTATTAAATTTAATATTAATTGAAATCATTAGAAAAGGAAGCAGAAGTGAAATTGAAGGAAATGGTAAACTTTAGATGAATGTTCTTCTATTACAAGAGATTGTTGCCATTCTTAAAAAATTATCGTGAAGTATTTAGATAGGCAAGAAGTGATATCACAAACACTAGGTTTCCACCACCGCCCCCTAGAAAGTGGAAGGTTACGGTCCTTGAATTTCTCCCTCTGCTCCTGCCCCCAGACCCCCGGGCTGAGACAAGTGCTCACATCAGCTGGATTGGAGCTGGAGCCCCTGCCCCCACCAAGCGCCCCGTGTGGGTTCCCAGGGCCTCCATCCTCACAGTGAGCTCCTTCTCTTGGCCAGGTGTGTGGCTGGGCAGGGGTGCTGACGGTTTGTCTTCTGGGTTGCAAGGGCACCGCCTGTCCCTTATAAGTCAGTTTTGGGGGCCCCCAGCAACCATCCCGGGTTGCTGTGACATCAGAAGTGCAATTTCAGAAAGCCAGAGCCAATGACTAGATTTGGGACCCTGAAGGCTCCTTCTGCAGGCCCTTGTTGCTGACTTGGGATTGTTCAGAGGTTCTGATTAGTGAACCTCATGATTTCGGGTTTATGAGTTCCTCAGGTCTATTAAGTTTGGCGTCAGTTGTTTCCCTTATGCTTCATCTCTAAATTTATCACAATCTGGTCTTCTGGTGGCACTTTTCTGGTTTACAGGAATTGCTATGGATTTATTTTAATTATGTACTTTTTTTTTATTATTTCAGTAGGATTTGGTAGAGAGAAAAGATAAATATTTGTATTCAGTTGGGTATTTTGAATGGCAAGTCTCATTCTATTATTACAGTGCATATCTACATATATACATAGATAGAGCAATATAGAATATATAGAACAATGAGAAGAAAAACAAGCATTATTTAAAAAGTAGTGGAAAGTTTTGAATTTTTTATGGATGCTTCTCCACTTATTAATCATGCTTCTGATCCTGCATCTTAAATTCATTTACTAAATTATTACAAGTATCTTTATCTTTTCATATGTCTTATTGTTATTTTTCTCTTTAAAAAAGTTTATTATTTTTTCAGCTTTATTGAGGTGTAATTGACAAATAAAATTGTGAGATACTTAAAGTATACAACACGATGATTTGATATGTGTATATGTTGTGAAAGGATTCCCCCCACTGCGTTGATTAATATATTCAGGTGACTTGTTAAGGATGTCCATTGGCATTGGATGACATAGGGCTAGCAAAAGCACACAGCTGGGTGGTCAGGAGGATGGTGCACTTTGGACTGAGGATTTGCTACGTCTGTTTTCTAATCACCCCAGGTCGACTGAGTTAGTTTTAAAGTTGTCCGGGGGACTCTGGGAACTGGATGTTGGTTTCAGAGCTCGGCTTCTGGGCTGGATGTTTTCTTGCCCGTCCACATCTACTCCACCCTGCTCTCCTCCGCGTGGTGATGATCCCAACTGAACCAACGGGCTTCCTCGCCCTCCAGCTCCCACTTGGCTTCAGCCAATGGGAAGGGAGGAGAGTGGGGCTGGGGTATTTGTCGCCCTGGATCCCTGCTTCCTGTGGGCCGGCTTTGGAGGGCTGTGCCTTTGACAGAGGATCGCAGCTCCTCTCAAGACGGCATCGTCTACACAACTTTCGCCTTCTGGTTGGTGACCACTCTGTCCCCTCCACCCTTGAGTCCTGAGTGTCTATAGTCCCAGTGACACTAGTCCCAGGGGACTGCACTATTCCTTGTGGTTTCCTTTCACAATTTTAAATTGTTCTTTATTTAATATTTCTTGAATTATCTGAATTCGAGCATATCATCTCTTTCCTACTGGACCCCTGACTTACAGGTTCTATGAACAGTTGTTGTGAATGAAGCATGATATCAATATCCAATTCTATGAGGACTAAGGAGGGTGGATAATATACGACACGTTTTGACATTTCAGTGTGTGCGGTCTTGGTTTTACACTCCTCCGATTTCTTACAAACCGTGTGATCCTGGGCAGGCAAGCACACCCTCAACCACAGCTAACAAGAGACAGATCAGCATTAAATTTTCCACTTCGGGGTCGGAATTCTTCTCTACATTATTCCCAAACCATCCCTAGTGTATAATGTATTAAAAGTACTTCTAGGACACTTAAAAAACCCTCTTTCCTCCCATGCTACCTGGCTAACAGAGAACCAAGCAGTCTGGTCAGGGAGGGCACAGATTCCTGGCGTTCAATGAATTTGGCTAAATGACAGCCACATTCATGTTAGCAGGTGAGTCTGAGATGCTCAGATCAGCAGGAATTTAGCTTAAGGGAGCGACTTACCCTTGGACAAAGTGAGCTGTTGCAGGATCGCACAGGCTGCATTCCACTGGCAGGTCAGGAGCTCCTTCGGGCAAGGATCTTGGCTGATTCATCCTGTACTCTTAATCTCCCCAGTGTCTGGCAAATTGAAACGCCCAATCAGTGCTTGTTGAATGAGCAGTGTAGACTCTTATGGCTCCAGGGGGCTCAGGAGGCCATCTCTTCATTCCCCTGCCTCCAGTGGCCTTGCAAAGCAAAACGCTCTCCACTGTGAGTGAGGACGGCCTTGCACAGTTTATTCAGCCACACGTTTACAATCGTGCTCCAACTGAATGCTATATAATTGCAGGTTAAGCTAGTTTTACTGGACAGAAATAAAAAAGAATGGTAAGACATTTATAATAGTTCTTTTTATATCTGAAGGCATTCAAACCTCCCCTGGCTTCTTTCTCTTTCTTTTCTTTCTGGATTAAATTATCCCAATTTCTTAAAATTCTCCCAGGACTCAAACCCTATAGAGTATAATGAAATTGGCTGAAGACATTTGAATTTATACTGTGCCTGGTTTAGAGAAAATGTTTCCTAGAGTTACTGTCTTACAGCATGTTTAAGAGTCAAAATGATTCAGAAGCTAGTCATTGAGATGGCTTGCCTCCTCCAGGGAACCTCATTTCCCTTTAGTAGTGTTAGGGGAGACGGATGGCAAGGAGGGGATTCGTTGAAGATAAATCTTTTAATCCAACCTGGGATCATGGGTTCTAGAAAGTACTACAGAAAATTGGTGACACAAACCTCTGCATTCTCCAATCGTGGGCTGGTTCACTCAGTTTCCCACAAGGGAAAGAGAGGAATTAGCTGGGAAAGAATGAAGTATGTTTTTTCCTGCAGATTTTTATCAGTTAATCCCTTGAGTAAACTGGAACAGAAGAAAGCAGAGGAAAAATAAGTAAGGCTTCTCTTTTAATCGGCTAAGCTGAATCGGGGCACTGAGCAACTGTCAGCAAAACCAGCCTGGATTTCTAAGAGAAGTAGAGAAGAAAGCACATCCATTGATTTTCTGGCATCTGGTTGAGGCAAGGGCTTGAAAACGATCCGAGCAGATGTGGCAAATACTCACTTCCAGGCAAGCATTGTTCACAGTCCTAGTGGTGGAGCCCGAGAGCCTCAGGGCAAGGTTCTGCTGGAGCAGCCGCGTGAGGACCCCATCCATCCAGGCACAGGCCTTCAGTTAAAAGACATGCTGAATTGTGCCTGCATCTGTATCGAGGTGGAAAATCGCTTATTTTATTGACAACAGGCTCTGGCTTTACCTCCTGGTTTTGTATTGAGCTCTGGGCGGAAGGTGAAGCTCTGAAAGTCTAGGTGTCTGCTGAAAGCAAGGCCTTCACTCTGCGGAAGACGGAGGTGATGCTTTGGAGGGGAGAGGTGCTCTTGAACAGGAGGGCCAGAGGGAAAGAAAAGGAGAGAAGGGAGAGGGGGAAAGACAGGAGCAAGCAAGGTGGATCAGTTGAGGGGCCAGGTCTCCAAGGCTGGGGCAGACAACGGATGTTTCAAGAAGGAAGACGCCCAAAGCATGAGTTGTGCAGGTTGTACATGGAATAATTGCACATCTAAGGAGAGCAATTCACTTTGTAGGTATGAATATTTGAACTCGAATATTTACTATGATGCTTATCCACCAGATGTCAGTAAAGTGTCTCATTCTAATAGGATGAGAATACCAAAGGCAATTTTCCGACAGATGAAAGCTTCTCAAGGCAGGGGTGCTTTAAAAAAATTTACAGAAAAGGAGTAGTATGTGCTAGCAAAGCCCTGATTTTTGGCCTTCTTCCACTTACTATTTAAAATATCTTCCTCTTACACCCTTCCAAGAAAAGACAGAAAAGAAAAAAAGAAACCACTCCCAAATTTTCTACCCTCTGTGAAGCCATCATATCCAAAATCTACAACAAAACAACCAAATCGAAGTGAACACAATTTTTGTTGTGCCCAAATGCATTTGACCCGTTTTAAGAGCTTTTTTTGTGGTTCTCACAGCACACCATGCTTCACGTTGTGTATTTATAGTACGCGTTCTGTAATTATCTATGTTCATGTCTGCTTCTCCTAGAAGCCTGTAAACCCCTTTGAAATCAATAATTTATTTTTCTATTTAAATTATGCCTACTTGTAATTAAAAGTTAAATATTACTATTCGGCTTTAGTGAAAACCAGCAGTCACTCACCCCAGCCCCTAGCCTCCCGTTCCACTCCTCGGATGCACCTCTTTCACCTGTTTGTTTGGCTGTATACATTCATATATCTGAATAATTTGCTTCAATGTCTATTTCTTGGTTTTTCAGATTCTTCCTTGCCTTCCTGTTACAGCGGCTGAGTATATTAGTCAGCCTAAGCAGGGCTGGCGGCTGTAACACACCACCTCTCCACCACGCCAGCCTAACGCAGTAAGAGTTCCTTTCCCAGCGCAGGTCATCAGGGGAGGTGAGATTGTTCTCCCCACTTTCGGAACTCAGGCTCCTTTCATCCTGTGATGCCACCAGCTTTAACACATGGCCTCCAAGTTTCCCCCAGAACAGGAAGAGGGAAGCGAGGATTAAACGTGGGGGATGAGGCCAGTGAGGCGGGGAGTGAGAAAGCGGGTTAGGGAAGCAGAGGGAAGGAAGTACATCAGGTTGGAGGCAGCGACAAGTTGTGCCACGTAAGGAAAGGAAAGACTTGACTGCTGGAGTTAGCAACCCGAATGTCCTTGGTGACCACGCTGATTGCGGGGTGAAGGACTTGATTGGAGTGGGCCTAAAAGGGAGAGAATTGGAATAAAATAACCCGTGAGAAGGTTTTGCAGACTTTCGTATAGCGAAACGGGGAAGGAGGATTCCGGCTGCTCCGAGTGCGGCCGGGCGGCCGAGGGCGAGGAGAGGAAGGAAGGTGGCGCGGACGGGATCTCGGAGCGGCTCCCGAGCTGGCGGCGCGGGCAGCCTCGCAGCCGGCAGGGCCGGCCCAGCTGGCGTCCGGGGACCCGGAGGAGGAGCGCGGCGCGGGCGGGGATGCGGCGGGGATGCGGCGGGGGCGAGGGGAGGCTGAGAGGCGGGATTCAGCTTTATTTCTTCTTTTGTGAAAATCCTTTTACAGTCATTGTAGAGGGGTTGGGGAGGGAATACAGGTGTTCAACCTGCCATCTTTAACAGGAAGTCCAATCATATAAACTACTCAAAATTCCAGTCTACTCCCCTTTGCATCCGCCCGGCCTGAACAAGTGAACGCTCAATAAATATTTGCTCAGCTGAGGTGAATTTCCTTCCTGCCTGGTTACATTTAGCTTTTCCATTTCTTTTTTAAAAACAATTTTTTTTTTAAAAGATTGGCACCTGAGCTAACATCTGTTGCCAATCTTTTTTTTTTTTTCCTCTTCTCCCCGAAGCCCCCCAGTACATAGCTGTATATTCCAGTTGTGAGTGTCTCTGGTTGTGCTGTGTGGGACCTGCCTCAGCTGGTCTGACCACCGCTGGGGAAGTCTGCGCCCAGGATCCGAGCCAGCAAATCCTGGGAGGCGGAAGTGGAGCTGGGGAACTTAACCATGGCCACTGGCACGCAGGAGATAACGTATTTAAAATGCTGGCATATCACAGGAACTCAGTCAGAGTTTTGTTAGAATTTAAAGTTGTTTTTCTTTTCTTTTTTTTTTTAATGAGAAATACAAAGATGTTAATATTATTTGAGCCATTTGGTAAGAAATACATGAAAGGCCCACTGATCTGCATAGTGATGGTTCTTACAGTTCTTTCCATTGTATTGTTTCAGGAATTGGTTTTTGGAACATAAAGTATAATTACTATTTATCTTGTACATTTTATTATTTGAATAAAAGTTCACAATTCAATGTGTTTTTTAAAAGGAAAGAAAATCTAATAATATTCAGAATAAAGTACCCCCTCATTTCTTTTTCAATTTTCATAAGGAATTTGTTTTTCTACTACAAGTCCCTCACTTTTCATTAATAATCTGGAGTATTGAGAGGACCAGACCCATTTTCAGCTGAAAAAAGCACAAAACAAGATCACAAAACACGGAGAACACATTTTAAATGAGGATTTGCAGGCTTCTTCTCCCCTGGGCTGTTTATTACTAATAGTAAAGCGGGTGAGGGACAAGCTGTCAGGGGAAGACGGTGGATGCGAGTCAGAAGACTGGGCACCGATTCCAGCCGGGCCTCTGACTGGCTGCCAGATCTTGGGTTGATCACCTGGTTTCTCCATGGTCAGTTTCCTTATTAGAAGTCGGAGATGAAGCTTCCTTTAGTCCCAGGAACACTAGTCCCATGAGGTACAGTAGATGGCAAAGAAAAAAGGGTGTCATGGTCAAATACATTTGGGAGATTCTACCTGAGACAAAGTGCCTTTACCCAGGGCCTTCTCGGAGCCTTTGGGATGTTAATGACACTGTCAATTTCCCAGGAAGGGACCAAGTGTTTCCTACGCTCACTTCCTCGTCACAGAACTGCTTTGTCAAAATATCCCTCACGGTTTTAGAAACACTGTGATAATATACATAGAAAGTAAAACTTTTTACAAATATTAGTAAATCATGATCACTAACTATTCAGACATTCATGTAATATTTAAAGAACCAAGTAAAATCTCTTAACTAGAAGACTTTCCCCCATAATTTCTCCATACTTTCTACTGCTGGGAAAAACACGCTTGTAAGTTACTGGTGCCATTCTTGTTGATACTTCGTCTTTGCCCACAATCGCTTCTAAGTTTAACTGTCCTTATTATAGAATAAAAGACCCACGATATATAGTATATGTTATTATTATTGTTACAAAATTGCTCTCCTTTGTCTCAAATCCTAGACGCTTACATCGAGAAAAATTTGTGACTATAGAAGACATGAGCAGACACCAGTAAAGGCCCCCAGTGTGACAGGGTAGATATTGTGAACACGACCTAGTCTGCTTTTTGGTTTTTTAAGAGATAGCGAATATGTCAGGTAAAGGAAGGCGTTGTTACGTATCAGAGTGGTGCCTGATTTCATCACCCGCTAGTGTTACACTAGAGATATTGTCTGTCCTTCTGCTCTCTTGTAGGATGGCTGGGAGAGTCATAAGGTGACAAATAGCTAAACAACTGGCCAGGACCATTTTTCTTACTGCTTTCCCTCACTTCCTTCTTTTTAATAAGGAAATTCCGAGCTAAAATGTGAATAAAAATAAAACCATAGATATTAATTTGCTGAATTCTGAACCAAATCAGTATACAAGATGATTCATTTTGGGTACAAAACAAATATTTCAAACTTGGATCCTTTTAAAATCATACACCTTTTTGTGTTTCTTTCTCTATATAAATATATAAATATGGTAGTATACTATTAATCTATAAAAAATAAATACTTGCGCAATCAAAAGAATTAAAAACTCATGGTCCAACTTTTGTGCCTTTGCTTGTTTCTGTGAAACTTTACGCCTTGAGGGTTTTTCATGGAGGACTGCTATCTATAAAACACACGTGTCGCACGTGTCGCCTTCGAGATATGAACATGACCTGTTTTAGTTCCACCTCGCTCTCAGGTCTGTGGGTTCCTATGCCCGCCCGCTAACCAACCCTAGATTTTTACAAGGCTTGGTCTCATTTGTCCTCTGTCTCCTCCCTCACTTTTACATTGATTGTTATGTCTCTTGACAACTACTCTCCTCTGCCTGCCTCCATCAGTATTTACGGTTTATTTTAGGCAAGGACACTAGAGGAGCAGGTGTAATAAACTCAGCAGGCTTTAGGTAATAGCCATCCTTCTGTTACATGAGCGCTGGGCTGCAACGCAGGGCCTGAGGCGCCCTCTCTGTGGCTTTTTAGAATTTGAATGGTGTTTGCTGTGGATGTGTGCTCTCTGGATAAGTGTCTGTGACTGCCATGATTTAAAAAATAACTTTCTAAAAATTATAGAATGTAAAATACTCATTTTAGAGAATTTGGAAAATACAGAAAGGTACAAAAAAGACAACTTAAAAAATTACAATTCCACAGTTAGGAATAACCACTATAAACATTTTCAGGTATCTCTTCCTTTTTTATTTGCGTATATAGCTCGTATATCTATTTTATGCATATTTTACAAAATTTGGTTTATACTGCATTTAGAGCTTTATGTTATACATTTTCATTTGACAGTGTTAGTAAGAATCTCCTATGTCATCACACTTTCTTCAAAATCCACGCCCATCTTAGTGGCCACATTCGTCGTGTGATTGTACAATAATTTACCTGACTATCCTCATATTGTTGACGTGTTTGATATTTTACAAAGCACTATGATGAAAAACCTTGTAAATAAGTATTGTCCCCATCTCTAATAATTTTTCAGGCTAAATTCTCAGAAATGAAAATCCTGGGAAGAAGATATGAAATGCAATGAGCATTCTTATGGCTAAATTCTTGTGCACATCCTTAATTATTTCTGTTCACAAATTCTGTGAAGCAGAATTGCTGTTCAAAGAATATGCAGGTTTTATTTTAAAATGGGAATTTTAAAATGGGAATAGGTCTTCCTGTTTTTTTTCTACTGATTGTGAAAGAAATAACATGCTTGCTGTAAAAAATATTCAGACACAGAAAAGCATAAAGAAGAAAGTAAAAGTCACCTGTCTTCCCACCATTCCCGTTGACGTTGTGGATTCTGTGCCCACATACCCAAATGTGTGCACAAATGGGAGAGGGCGTGTGCACCTACGCCCAGGTACAACAACGGGGTCTGTACCATACAAACTGTGTTGTACACTGATATTTTGAGAAAACTTATATTAAAGCATGGCACACTGAGAGAAATGTGCACAAACATAAGTATACAGCTGGACGAGCATTCACAAATGTACACCCAGATTAGAAACAGAAAAACTGTGGAACAGCACAAGAGTTCCATGTCAGCTTCACCAGGCGCCGGGGTCCCTCTGTGTCACGCCAGTTCTAGTACCTGCTCCTGAAAGGGACACTGACAGTCTATCGGGGACATCTTCCCACGTTAACAAAGAAACTGTATTTCATTGAATATAAGACATCCTTGATTGTTAGTGTCCCATTGTTTTATGTACTGCTAAGAAAGAAAGAAAGAAAGAAAGAAAGAACGAGCTGCTAAATAACTCTAGCACAATGCTTGTAGTCTTGTAATCCTGCATCATAACCAGCTTCTTATTTTTTGTTGAGGCATAATTGACATGTAACATTATATTAGTTTCCAGTGTCCCACATGATTCAGTATTTGTATATATTAAGAAATGATCACCACAATAGGTCTAGTTATCATCCGTTACCACACATAGTTGTGATTTTCTTCTTGTGAGAACTTTTAAGATTTACGCTCCCAGCAGCTTTCAAATATGCAATACAGTGTTATTAACTCCCGTCACCATGTTGTACATCACATTCGTGGGTCTTATTGATTTTTTACTGGAAGTTTGTACTTTTTGACCCCCTTCACCTGTTTTGCATCAGCCCCCCTGCAACCACCAATCTGTTCTCTGTATCTATGAGCTCGGTTTGTTTAGATTCCACATATAAATGAGATTATACAATATTTATTTTTCTCTGTCTGATATAACCAGCTTCTTGATGCTTTGAAATTTCTTTCATCTGTTCCTTGGTTTACCAGTCTCCCCCTCTTCAGCTGTGTTGCATGGTGTCGGGAAGCAATCTTTTTGCATTTTCTCCTCTTTGGCCACTTTTGGGTATCTTTCTTTCTTGGGTCTCATTAAGCACTTGGTTGTTTCCTCTCCAGAAAATAGGAAATTGTGGTCATTCTTCCAATGAAGATTATTTGCTTGAGTAACATTAAATTTGGGCCCAGCTTTTCTGTTTCCATCTCTTTCCGCATACATTATATGATTTTGTTTCAGTGCTGGTGATGGTGGAGTTTTTTGAAAGACATTTTAAATAAGAAACTCAACGTGTGTAGTCCCAATATAGTGCATAACTCAATTTGAAATGACAACTGTTAAAAGCTTTTTTGGAGTTTGTGCATGCCCAAGCAGCTAGGAGGATGGCAGGACTCAGGTGAAAAATGTAGGTCTCAGAGTCAATGAAATACAGTATATATGCACCATCTTTGTTTTTATAATTAAGATTTTATTGGTTTCTGTCTGACCTGTTCCCAGACAGTATAAACAGTCTATACACAATTCCTACACATAAAATCTATACACATAAGAATCTATACACAATGCTTGTGCGAGTACTAACAATCTAAAACAAAAGTGGTTGCAATCCTTTTTAAAAAAATTACCCAGTCCCTCCAGTAAAAATTTGGAGGCGTGGTGTTCTTAAAAAGGATTTCAAGTACCTATATGATAAAATATTGACAAGTTGTTAGATCTAAAATTCCACTAACTCGTGATTTAATATCATACTTACAACACACTAAAAAAAGTTCAATCTTTCACAGCGTATTAGCAAAACTGTGGGATGGACTGAACTACCACTACCAAGGACGTCACAGGTGGCATTCCAGCCTGACTGGGAGAGCCAAGAGCCGGGGCAGTTTCCTGTAGAAAAGTGTTCTACCAAAGAACCACGTGGATATAGAAGATAAGCAATTTGAAATGTTTGAGATGCACTCCCTGCGTGGTTAAGACTGTGAATCGCATTTAATTATGCTTGTATCCTATATGATAGGATCTAGCCCTCCCCAACCCCAGCCGGTGGAATGGTAAATTGGTGCACAAGACGTCAGAGACTTTCTTAATTCAATATTCCTCTCATTCCCGACTGTGCAGAAAAATAAACAACGGCGTCTGCTTTTACCTTTTAAGAAAAGTATTTACGGGGCTGGCTGTGTAGCTGAGTGGTTAACTTTGTGGGCTTCACTTTGGTGGCCCGGGGTTCGCTGGTTCAGATCCTGGGTGCAGACCTACACACTGCTCATCAAGCCATGCTGTGGCAGCATCTCACAGAGAAGAACTGGAAAGACTTACAGCTAGGATATACAACTATGTACTAGGGCTTTGGGTAGAATAGGAAAAAGAGGAAGATTGGTGACAGACGCTAGCTTAAGGCTAATCTTCCTCACCAAGAAAAAAAAAGAGAGAAAAGCATTTACACTTATTTAAATATGAAAAAATTTCTAACAATCATTTCTAGAGCTTCTAAAATTCTTGCCTTTACAAGACAGTTGAACAATATAGGAGAAATGGGGTCCATACTGCCTCTGGGGCTGGCTTGCCCTTGCTCTTGGGCATCTTGGGGTTTGCGGTGGGCAGGGGGCTACCTGACTGCTGTCACTCCTGCTGCTGTGCTGCTGGCACCTGCATCATCATTTTTCATGGCGGTGTGATAGTCCCTTGTGTGGTTGTGCCAAACTTTATTTACTGATAATCCTGTGCAGATGATGAGCATTCAAGCCTCTTCTAGTTTTTCACTATTCATAAAAGTCAAGACAATAATTCTTTTGCTCAGATAATTGTACTTTTTTTGTATAACTATTTCTTTGGAATAAATTCCTGAAAGAAGGACTATTAAGTCAAATGTTATATACATTTTATGGATTTTAGGTGTATTGCCAAATCGCTTACTTTTAAAAAATTTTTATTTGTTTATTTATTTTGTGAGGAAGGTTGTCACTGAGCTAACATCTGTGCCAATCCTCCTGCACTTTATGTGGGACGCCGCCACAGCGTGGTTTGGTGAGTGGTGCTATGTCCGAGCCTGGGATCTGAACCTGCGGACCCCGGGTGGCAAAGCGGAGCACGAGATCTTAACCATCACGCCACTGGGCTGGTCCCAAATCACTTCTAAAAAGTTGTAGAGATTGACACTCACTGCTGGTGTATGAGAGTGTGTAATTCTGGAATCCCTGAGAATGCTTTCCTTTTACATCTTTGCTTAGTGATGAAGGAAAATTACCTTATTTTAAGAATGCTCACATTCTTTGATTACTATTGAAGTTGGATCATTCTCCATATTTTTATTGTGGCCATTTGTGACCTCTTCATGTTCTTTATCCATTTCTTTAATTTTAGTTGCTTATTTTATTGATTAAAAACATGTCTTTCAATATATCAACTTTTTTTCTATTTTCTATTTTGTAAACTCCTTTTAGCTTGTCATTTACCTTTCACTTTCTTACTTTTTCTAGTTTTCTTTTTTGCCATGCAGAAATTCTAAATTTTTATGAAGTCAGTCTATTGAGATTCTCCTAGATGGCTTTTAACTTTTATTCCATGCTTCTGAGGCCTTCTTCTCTACACAATAATGTGAGTATTTTGTTATTCTATTTATTTTTGTTGTTTAAAATAAAGGAAATCCAATTGGAGATTCAACTGGAGTGTCGTTCTGTTAGAAGTCGATGTGGAGCCCATCGTCGTCTTTGCCACGTGGGACTTCTGTTCCGGGTGACAGGACGGCTCTGCACTCTGTGCGCCTTCCAGGCCCCTCAGTAAAGGTTTGTAAGTCTTTTCATATAAATCCTGTACATTTTCTGTAGATTTTACTTCCAGTTATTTTGTGTCCGTTGCTATGTGAAAGAACAAGTTTTCCCAGATATTTTCTAACAAATGAATGCTGATAGTAGAGAGAATTGTTTGTAGGGTAAACGATGTGAAAAGTATGCTGGCTTCTTGGCAGCTGATGTGAACTTTCCTTTATATGGAGAGCTTGGTTTTACTGCAAAAAGACTGTAATAAGCCTGAGGGTAGAAGTGATCATGTGGCTCGTTCTTAGGTTTCATGAAAATAAAAAGAAGCTTCTCTGATATTAATAAAAAAATGCAATAAAGGAGAGAGGAAGGCTGCATGAGCGGAAAAGAAGAGAGAGCACAGGAGGAGCAGGGGAGCTCCTGGACACGGGCGCTGGAGATTCCGTGCCCCCACGGACCCCAGATCAGGTTTTGGTTCAGCTGGAAGAAGCCAGAGTTGGGCCTCTTAGTCCTGGAGCTCAGAGCTGGGGTCCTGGCTGCCTGTGGTGGCGCTGTTGGCAAGGGACATTCAGAGAGGAATTGCCTGATGGAAATGACATGTGCCATGTGATGTCAACTCTTTAAATTTGCTACATAGTTAGCAAATTGTTTTTTCTAATGTATAAAATTCGTTTTCTTAGAACAGTTTTATATTCACAGCAAAGGTGAGTGGAAAGTACAGAGAGTTCCCATATACCCCCTGTCCCGCACACGTGCAACCTTCCACGCTACCCACATCCTAGCAAATTCTAATTTCTTTAACCATACTTGATGTGACAGGATTATTTGTTGTGAGGTGGGATTTGTAGCAGGTCTGAATTTTGCATCAAGCTTGGCGTGAAGCAAAAGCAGAATCTACATATGAGCACAACTGGATATCAAGTTTTTATTTCTACTGATGTTAGATTATATACGCATTTGAAGTACATGAATTTAAATGTCTGCTCTGACAGGGAAAAAAATGGAGGAAGAAAGAGATTATGATGCAAATCTTAGACAATTCCATCCCTTATTCCACCCAATGAAGTTATGTCTGAGAGTAAGCACGAGAAAGGGGAGGTGAACTGGCTGTTTCCTCTAATGATATGGCCATTTTTTCATGCTGCCTGTAAGTGTTAAAAGTTAATATTTTGGGGGGCGGGCCTGGTGGTGCAGTGGTTAAGTTCGAATTTCCACTCACTGGCCCAGGGCTCTGGTTTGGATCCCAGGTGTGGACTTACACACCGCTGCTGAAGCCATGCTGTGGTAGGCGTCCCACATATAAAGTAGAGGAAGATGGGCAGGGATGTTAGCTCAGGGCCACGCTTCCTCAGTGAAAAGAGGAGGATTGGTGGCAGCTGTTAGCTCAGGGCTAGTCTTCCTCAAAAAATAAAAGTTAATATTTTTCATATAACATGGATCATTAATGCCAGCCTTCTACTTAATCAGTTGCTCAACTTAAAGACACTGTGCCAGTATTGTAGGATGAATTGTCTTTGCTGGGTGCACTGGCAAGTGGTATGTTATCTGTCTCCATTATGGCGAGAGTTTTCAAGGACAATTTTACAACACAAGACTTTTAGTCTTGTGTTATCTCGGTAAAACATCATTTGCAAATCATATCATCTCCAAATAGTAAGTTTTCTTCTTCCTAATTTCTGTCTCCTTTATAAGATTCATACTTTCTCTTTCTAAACACAGAGACTAGAAATCCCAGAACCGGGGTGAACAATGGATGTGAAAGTGAGCATTCTATTCTTGTTTCTAATTCCGTTAATGTGGACATTTCTCACCATGTTAATCTATTTTTCTAGTCTTGATTCATAAAGGTGCTTTTCTGAAAAAGAAATGGATTCTGAATATTATCAAGTATCTTTTCAATACGGACTGAGACAATCATATACTTTATGTTTTGACTCATTTTATAACCTATATGATTTTTCTCAGTATTTAATTATGCTTGCATTCCTGGAGTAAAGTCAGCTTGGCAATGGTGTATTATTATGCACTTTAAGATTTGAATTACTTATATTTTATTTATGATTTTCATGTCTATATTCATAAGTGAGGTTGGTCTGTGTTTTTTCGCTATCCTTGACAGATCTGAATTATTAACTGAGTGTCTTTTATCTCATCTTTTCTGTCTTGTTTCATTGAGTCTGTGATTTTGACATCTAAAAAGAGATCATTTCATAATGTTTATGAATGTTGAATCACTGTGTGGTACGCCTGAAACTAGCACAATATTGTATGTCAACTACACTTCAATTAAGAAAAATAAACAGAAAGTTTCTCTTAATTCTATTATATATATTTTGAAAGTATACTTTTCATAAATTTGAACATAAACACACCCTAAAATTCAGCAATTCTGCTGTTAAGGAGAAACTCCATTTCAATTGTAAGCCTATTGCCCTTCAGGCTGTTGTAGGCCCATCAGAGCGCACAAGTGTGCTAGGAGCCACGTGCAAGGATGTCCATGGTAGCGTTGTTTATGACAGCACGGTATCGAAAACCACTTAAGTGCTATCACCAGCAAAAAGAATAAATATATATGCAATATTATACATCATCATAAATTACTCTTGAAAACAAAATATCGTGGAAAAAACACATAAAGAAGAATACATAAAGTATAACAATTATAAAAGCTCAAAACAGGCAAAACTAAAGACCAGATTGTTTGGGGATATATTCATGTGTATGGAGAAAGAAATGGCAAGGAAAAGGAAAGGAGCGCTTACTACAAACTTCCGGATACTAGAGACGAGGGGTGGGCGCTGTCACTGGGAGGAGCGCTCTGGGCCACTTTGAAGTTACAGTAACTTTTCTCTCTTAAGTCAGGTGTTTGTTTCATTGCGAGTGGTTTTGAGCCATCCCTTCATCATGTCTCTACCCTTTTGTATAGCTTACTGGAGCAGTTTCCTGGGGCTGCCACAACAAATTGTCACAAAGTGAGTGTCTTCAAACAACAGAAATTTCTTCCCAGAGTTCCGGCAGCTAAGTCAAGGTGTCACAGGGCTCCGTTCCTTCCAAAGGCTCTGGGGGGATCCTCCTCGCCTCTGCCCAGCTGCTGTGGCTCCGGCGGTCTTCAGCTGGTAGCTGCCGACTCCAGTATCTGCCTCCGTGTTCACATGGCATCTCTGGTGTTTCTTCCTCAAGGACGCCAGTCTTTGGATTTAGGGCCCACTCTAATCCAGGATGACCTCATCTTAATTTGACTGATTAAATCGGCAAAGACCGTATTTCTACAAAGGTCACATTCTGAGGTTCCAGGTTGATGTGAGTTTTGGGGGACGTTATTCAACCCAGTAAACTCATGTATTTCATTTTTTTGAAGTAAGTAATTTTTCTTTTAAAAAGGGGAGTAGTTTAGGGCTACAAGATTTGAGAATAACTTTTCTGCTTAATTGCAGTGTTTCTCATTCTTTTAAAGAAATAAATCTAAAGGATTTTAGCTCTTAAAAAAAGGATATTCTTCTTCTGCAGCCTGAGTGTGCTGTTTCCCTTTTCTCTGGTCGTACATTGTTTCCTAGGCTCCATGTTACTTTTTTCGGTTCACTTGACATTGAAGTAGTGGAGAGCTAGTCAGGCCTGGCTCACCCAGCTAGGAGTGTGGGTGGGGCCCCCGCGCCGTCCTGAAAGCTGCCAGGGGCCTCCTCTTAGCTTAACAGAAGAGGAAGAGGACCTGCCTGCCGCCCTTGGCCAGCTGGTTGATGGGATGTCCCCATGGGAACTGTGCAGAAACCTTGTCTCACTGTAAGGACTGTTGAATAATAATAACATAACATAATATAATAATAATAACTGTTACAACTGAACTGGATACGATTGTAGTTCTTGGCCACTTGAAACAATCTATCATTCTACCTGAGTCAGAAACAGTAAATAAAAACTTGCCGTCCCTGCAGGATGCTTCTCCCATGGCCGTCCCTGAGGTCCCTCTCTCTGCCGAACCTCAAGTGTTAGAAGTGAGCGCTTACTGCCTCGTCCTCTTCGGCCCCGGCCGTCTGGGATCGGGAGTCACAGTGCCAGAACAGTGCGGGAAGTGAGCTGACAAGGCGGCTTGGGGAAGTGATGCCAGGGTCCAGTACGGAATTAGATAGTCGGGTATTTTCGCTTATTAAATTTTACAAAATATTAAAAGAAAAGTTATATAAATGTTTGTCTCGATCATTTGAAAATTTCGTGGCCTCAGTTTGCAAAAGTCTTCATGTTTAAAGCCAGAATATGATGACAATTCTAAAACTGCTGAAAAGATGTTTTCTCTATTTCCAAGGATGCAAAAGTGTCCTTTTGCATTTTTCGGTCTTTATTTACTTTCTATATGTATTCAAACATAGACTTTTGTAAGGTATTGGATGTAAAATTTGAAAAATCTATGTTATTGTGTACCAGTAGTTCTTCATTTCCATTGCTATGTATTATTCTATGAATATATAACAATTTATCCATTCTACTTTTAAAATGTTTTTCTTGTGGTAAATTATACATAACATAACATTTCCCATTTTAACCATTTTTAAGTGCACATTTACATTGTTGTGCAACCGTCACCACCATCTACCTTCAGAAACTTTTGGCCATCCCAACTCAAACGCGGCACCCCGTAGGCAAGAACTCACCCTCCCCAGTCCCTGGCACCCACCATTCTACTTTCTGCCTCTCTGAGTTTGACTCCTGTAGGTACCTCATATAAGTGGAATCATATAATATCTGTCCTTTTGTGTCTGGCTTAGCGTAATGTATTCAAGGTTCGTCTATTGCAGCATATATCAGAATTTCCTTCCTTTTTAAGGCTATATGTATACACTATGTTTTTTTATCCATTCGTCTGTCAATGGGCACTTGGGTTACTTCCATCCTGTGAATAATGCTCGTGGGAACATGGGTGTACAGATATCCATCCAAATCTCTGCTTTCCATTCTTTTGAGTATACACTCAGAAGGGAATTGTTGGACTATATGATAATTCTATCCCTAATTTTTTGAGGAATTGCCATACCATTTGCCACAGTGGCTGCATCATTTTGCATTTCTACCCCTCCATCCTATTCTTGGTGGACATCCGGGTTGTTTTCAGTTTTGGGTGTTATGTATAATACCAAAACAATTCTTATACATGTCTGTTGGTGCACTTATATACACATTTCATTGAGTATATGCCAGGAATGGAACTGCTGGGCCAGACTGTATGCATATGCTCTCTTCTAACAGAGAATGCTGGAGTTTTCCAAAGTACCAGTACCAATGGACACTACAGCCATGCATCACTTAATGGTGGGATACGTTCTGAGAAACGCATTGTCGGGCGATTTCATCACTGCACGAACATCACAGAGTGCACCCTCACGAACCTAGCTGGTGCAGCCTACTACACACCTGGCTAGATGGGGTAGCTTGTTGCTCCTTGGCTGTGCACTTGTACAGCATGTTACTGTACCGAACACAGTAGGCAACTGTAACACAATGATGAGTATTTGTGTATCTAAACATAAGACAGGTACAGTAAAAATACAGTATAAAAGATAAAAAATAGTACACCTATATAGGACCCTTTCCATGAATGGAGCTTGCAGGACTGGCAGTTGCTCTGGGTGAGTCAGTGAGTGAGTGGGGAGTGAATGTGGAGGCCTGGGACATCGCTGTGCACTGCTGTAGACTTCACAAACACTGCACACTTAGGCTACACTTGGTTCATGAAAAAATATTTTTCTTTCTTCAGTAATAAATTTACCTTAGCTTACTGTAACTTTCTTACTTTATAAAATTTTTAATTTTTTAACTTTTTGACTCTTTTGTACTAGCACTTAGCTTAAAGCACAATTGTACAGCTGTACAAAAATGTTTTCCTTCTTTATATCCTTATTCCATAAGTGTTTTTCTATTTTTTTAAATTTCTAATTTTTTTACTTTTTATCTTTTTTTGTTAAAAACTAAGACACAAACATACACATTAGCCTAAGCCTACACAGGGTCACGGTCATCACGTCACTGTCTTCTGCCTCCACATCTTGTCCCACTGGAAGGTCTTCAGAGGCAATACCCGCATGGAGCTGTCGTCTCCTATGACTGGCAGCCAGCAGGTTTGTTTGCACCAGCATCACCACAAACACTTGAGTAATGCCTTTTGCTGTGACATTAGGATGGCTATGATGTCACTAGGTGGTAGGAATTTTTCAGCTCCATTATAATCTCATGGGTCCACTGTCGTAAATGCAGTCCCTCGTTGACTGAAACGTCGTTATGCGGTGCGTGACCGAACAGTCAGCATTGTGAGAGTTCCAGTCGTTCCCCATCTTGCCAACCTAGCATCGTCAGTTGTTAACATTTTAGCCATTCTGATGAGTGCGCAGTATGTCTCATTGTGACTGATGATTTTGAGTATATTTCACATGCTTACTGATCATTTGGATAGCCTCTTTTATGAAGTGTCAGGTTTAAGTCTTTTGCTTTTAAAAAAATTGGATTGTCTGTCTTTTATTGATTTGGAAGAAGTTTTTATGTATTCTGGATATAACCTCTTTTGTTGGATATATGCTTCACACACAAGTACCTTTCCCACTGCGTGGCTTGCCTTTTCACTGAGGTCCTATAACTTATAACAAATCATATTTGTTCCTATGTATTATATAGTTTGATCATAATTTAGAGTTTTTTCACTTACATTTTTAATTGGTTACTGTTAATCTGGATAAGAGATGTGAATTTTTATATATTTATTTTGTATTTAGCCCCATTACCAAATTAATTCTGTGTTCTATTAAATCTTAAGTTTTCTAGGAATTCAATAATGTCATCTATAAGGAAAGATAGATACTTATCTTCTTTTTCATATTCTGTTTATTTTGCCTTAGTGCTTTAGTAAAAGTTTCTAAACATTATTGAAAAGTAGTGGTCATACTAGACATTCCTATCTTGGTCCTGATTTTAGTGGAAATGACTTCAGTAATTCACTGTTTTAGTACACTATTTGCTGTTGTCTTTCTCATGCTTAGATAATGTCCCTCTATTCTACATTATATATAGTTATCGTCCCAGAATGATGCAGAAAGTAAAGTGCTAATTCCAAGTTGGAGAAGGGTCCAGTATTGAACTAGAGCCAAATATTTGATGCCTCTGATTCCATGAAGGTAAACTTCCTTTAAGACAGTAGTTTTTAATTTTTTTTAAAAAATTTGATCTTTCTTTTATCACATGTCAGTCTATCTTTTTTAAAACATATATTTGCAAAATAATATTTATCTTTTTATGTGTGATACATTCTGATGTTTTCTGTTTAATTTTTCATTTAAAATGTATTGGTCAAGACCTGCTTGATTGATTTTGTGATCCATTAATGGTTTGCAGGCCAGAGTTGGAAACCTTCCTTTCTAAGTTGATAGGTGTCTCTTTTCTAGCCCTTCGGCTGGGACAAGGTTCTATTGGTAAGAATTCATGAAACGTAGGGAATAGCGGCGGGCACATCTGCTAGTAGGTCAAAATACTACCTTGATGCAGCGTTTAAAAATTAGAATAGTTAAGAAGCTTTTGAAAATGAGTTCTATGAAATCATTAGGCTTAATCACTCTCGATGGCACAGTGATGGCTTTATTAAGAGAGTTGAGACATTTTTATGGAACTGATGACTATTTACAAATCATGATTTTTCTTTAGGCAATGGGAAAGATATTTTTGAAGTAATAAAAAATGGTAAATAATAGCTTTATTAGTCGACTCTTGACATGATAATACTGCATAATAGACACCCCAGAATCTCAATGGCACATAACAACGAAAATTAATTTCCTCACTCCCAGATCAGCAAAGTGGTTGGAACTGTTCTGCTTTAGGCTAAGAGTTGGATTCAAGTCTGTCTGTTCCGTGTGTTCATTGTCATAGACAGCAGCTGTCAAGGGCCTGCCTTCCTCATGGAAGATGGCGGAAGTGCAAGAGGGGAAGGCAAACTCCTGAGAGGTCACTGAAGGCTCTGCTCTGAGCTCCCACACTGCGGCTTCTGTCCACATCCCATTGGCCAGAGCACGTCACGTGGCTGAGCCCAGTATCAGTGGGAGGGGGAGATAAACTGTGGAGGATGATGCCACGGATGAGGGAGGAAGAAAGAACTCTGAGCCAATAACACACACTACTACAGTAGCCAACAGTTCCAGAAACCTATCTCTATTTTATTCACTTATTTCTGTAGTCATAATATTCACTGCTCAGAATACAAAATAAATTGACCCTTTCTTCCATTATGAGAAAATTTAAGTCTTTGATAAAAATATTTGCTTTTTTAGAAAGGGGTTATGTTGGCATTATACAAGCAATTGTTTTCCAGTATATTTAGTTGAAAATTTTGTAAAAAGCATTAAATATTTATGCAAGGTACTTAGAGAAATGTGTCCTTTGGATAACTTCGTATATAGGATATCTGCAGCCTCAGTTCAGGCCACATTTCTTGTAGTAAATATCCAACCATGATGAAATCAAAAAATTTAATTGCTCTCACTTTGGAAAAAAAGACCTCCTTTCTAATTCCCTTTATGATGAAGTTCTTACTTTTGACTATACCATTTATCTCCCTATGGGGCCAACACAGTTCTTTAATTAATAGAAGCTCTAAAATTGTTGAAATTAATTCACCCTCAGGCTTTGATTCCTGTTCAGAATGCAGTTGTAGAAAGAGTTTCCAGTGTAATGAACAATGTGTAAGTCAATAAATGAAGCTGAGTGGCAGAGGAAGTCAGTATGCGGTTGATTCTGTTCCTTCTTCAATGCTCTCTATCAGGGGATGGCAAGCGATGGCATGTGGGCCAAGTGTGGCCCACTCTCCAATTTTGTAAATAAAGTTTTATTGAAACACAGCCATGGGCGTTCACTTATATATTGTCTATGACTGTTTCTGTGCTATGATAGCAGGGTTGAGTACTTGCAACAAAAAGACCATATGGCCTACAAAGGCTAAGATATTTACTCTCTGGTCCTTTACAGAAAAATGTGCTAACTCTTACTCTATATAGTAATTATAGTTAAAAGAACAGTTTTAAAAAAATGCAAATATGATAAAATGTAAATACTTTTGATTTCTTAAAAAATGAGATGCATGTTTTTCACCCTTGCCTCCACTGTGGGGGTCTGATGTTTGTAAGGAATATCTGGCAACCCTAGTTTAGGATATTTGAATAGAAGTCAGCTGTGGCTAGGTCATGCTGTAGTAACAAACACCCCCCAGCTCTCAATGCCTGAACACAATGGGTTGTTTCTCACTCCTGCTGAATGCCCATCACGGCATTCCAGGATCCCTCTAGGATCCTTCCAGGATCCAGGCTGTTGGAGCAGCCACTATCTGGAGAGCTTCCAGTCATTGTAGCAGAGGCAAAAGAAGTGTGGCTAACTGGGCCCTGGGTGTTAGGGCTTCCATCCAGAAGTGACAGCATCACTTTTCTCAGGCCAAAGCAAGTCATATGGCTATATCTAATCTTAAGAGATTGGGGAAGTGCGATTCTATCATGTACTCAGGAGGAGAGAGAAATACCTGGCAGGCAATGACTACTATGGTATGGAACAAACAACAGTCATCTCAGAAAGTGGTTTCATTACAGTAGGAGGGCGGCTACCAGAGTTACGGGCGGGAAAGGCCTAATGTCTCTGATGCAGAGGTTTGCAGTGAAATTGTTGCTGGTCGTTAACCTCTAATGTAACCACGTATAGTTGTACAAAGCCCACAGGGACATGTTTTAACATGTTTCAGTAGGGTCTCAAATCTGACATGAAACTTTGCTGACATTGGAATGAGTTATTTTTTAGGAACCAAAAGCGATGAGGAGGCCACCTGAGACCGAAATCCATTGTTAAGGAGGGAAATAATGTCGGACCCTGCAGGCAGAACGGAAGACGAGAAATCTGGAAAATGGATAGCCTGACCCCCTCCCTATTCTCCCCTCCTCCCCATATAACCATATAACTGCTTCAAGATTTTGTGCTTGCTTAAGATGGTCTTTGGGACATGAGTCCACCATCTTCTGGTTTTGCGAGCTAATGGAATAAACCCCTTTCTCAACTACCACTCATCTTGCAATTGATTGGCATCAGGTTGTGGGGAACAGAAGGAACCCTTGCTGGGTTACTAAATGAGGGGTCCATAAATCCCTTTCTACTTCCTTTCTCTGCTCTTCTGTTCCAGGACTTCATCTATGCTTTGGTTGGTATAAATTTAGCCTGGAGAACGTCGGATTACTAATTTCCTTTGTTTCCAGTATTATTGCAAATTTGCCTCTTTTTGCTATTGGAAGTGCTGCTTCTGTGACATTTAGATCCAGAGGCATTAGCTGGCCTCCAACTTAACTTGAAAGTTCTGCTACTCTTTTTAAACTCTACATTGTGCCAAACTAAAAACATTTTAAAGTATATGAAAAAGCAAACCAACAAAATCCACCACTTAGTAGCTAATTTTCAAACTGGTACTGGAAATACAGCTCTTTATTTTTTTAATGCCAAACTATTGTTCAGGGACAGAAATAGAGCATCAAAATTGCCAGAAATTTAACACAAGTCAATTTGGTGTTTCAATTACTTGAAATTCCTGTGTTAAGGAAGGTACTTCGTTTTATTTCTCTTCCCTAAACTTCTAAATGGTTCCAGAGAGAGAACAGTCCTTTGGGACGTAATGGACACATGCAAGATAATTGCAGAGGAAGAGACCAGCCCGGTGTGTTGGTCTAGAGGAGAAGACCAAAAGGAGCTGAGGTTATCTTGACCATTTTCTAGCAAGAGTCCATGGAAGGAGCCTGTGGGAACTGAAATGCCTATATTTTTTGTGCCCCATTATAGTTTATTGGGATTTATTGAGTCTGAGTTCTAGGAAATTTATGAGTTCTAGGAAATTCCATGTGGCATTTATTTTCAGATTCTCTTTTTCTTGATGATGGAACTGACATTTGAGGCCCAAGGGGCTAAACTGTACCAGGTCCAGATGAGTCAGAACCTATTAGATAAAACCAAGATTCTAACATGAGGAATCAGGAGTCAACAACACTATGAGCAGGGGCCAGGGGCTTTCGATGACTTCATTCACTGTGAACAAACAGCCTGGTACACAGCAGGCACTCCATAAATGTTTTCTGAATAAGCAAGTCTCAAAGTCCAGCGGCAAGATCGAAGTTGGAATTGATGAACCAGGAGACCAATAACAGGTGGAGATGAGATTCTGAGGAGAAAGTAGGTGAAGGACGAAGAGGTGAAGTTCAGAGTGTTTACCGTAGGTGAACGGGGGTGTCTGCAGCCAGCCTGTGTGCTGTGTGTCCTTGGCTCAAAGATAAGTCAGGTTGATTTCAAAGGCCAGAGACCAGGCAGATAAAACAGATTTTTAAAAATTGAAGTGCAGGGCCGGCCCTGTGGCCGAGTGGTTAAGTTCACACGCTCCACTTCGGCGGCCCAGGGTTTTGCCGGTTCGGATCCTGGGTGCAGACATGGCACTGCTCATCAGGCCACGTTGAGGCCGTGTCCCACATGCCACAACTAGAGGGACCCACAACTAAAATAGACAACTATATACTGGGGAGGTTTGGGGAGAAAAAGGCAGAAAAGAAAAAAAGATTGGCAACAGTTGTTAGCTCAGGTGCCAATCTTAAAAAAAAAAAAAAGTTGAAGTGAAATGGATTTTTATTTTGAGAACTTATGTTAGGAGTAGGAAGCACTGACCCAAAGTGAAAAAGGGATTTTTAGTATCATGCGTTCATTTTTTTTAAACAAAAAAATGCTCGTGTAATTCATAAATGGAGAGAGCTGGACCCTTGCAGAAGCTCAATGAGGCAGCTTCTCCAGAACGAGAACAAAGAAGATGGAGTTGGGGTCTGCCCCGGCCCCGTTTCTGATGGGCAAGCTGCAGTTTTTCTCTCTTGAGCAATTGGAAAGCCCATGAAAGCTTTCGTCTCTTTGCATAGGTCTACTCGTGTGCATTTGTTCATTTCAACAGCCGTTTCTTTAATGCCTGTGTTTACGATGCCAGAGAATTCAACACACTTCATTTTAGCTGCAGCTAAAAACCTACAATTTCAAAATACTTTCCTATACCCACATTGAGCCCTCCAGTTAGGTATGATTCTATTTTGGCCGTCAGCAGGGATGAGAAAGGTTACACGACTTCAGGTTTCAGAGCAAGTGGTGGAGCTGTGGCTTGAAACCTGAACTTCTCTCAGTGTTATTTCCTCCGTGCTAAGTGCCATGACCCTCTCAGTGAAGGAGAAGGAGGCCTTAGCGTGGCTCCCGAAGCCCACCAGCGCGGCCTGGGGAGGTGGCCTGCGCGGCTCCGAGTCCCTGAGTGCCGAGTGAGCGCCTGCGCAGTGGCCTCTCTCTCTCCGGCCACTCTGTGGTCAGTGAGGTGGCTGCGAAGAATGGCAGCAAGGTTCTTCTACAGGGAGCCACTTACGGGAAAGCGGGACATTCTAGCCACAGCTATGAAAATGGCTTCATAATGAATGCTTGTGACTGAATTGATATGTTTAGGCTTTTTGTTTTTATTGCTCTTGAGAAGAGCTGAAGAAAAACGATGGGAGATCAGATCCTAAGTGTACAGAAGAGGCTGAGAAAGCTCTGGAACGATCCTGGCCAGCGTGCCTTCGGCTGGCCATTTAATGCAATACATCGGGACAGTAGCCACTGGCTCAATCTTTCCTGGCAGGGAATACATTTTTTAAAATTTTCATGAGTGATTAATTTGACCTACTTTCCATGATTCTTAGTTGGTGAGTGGTGTGGAAATGCAGAGGGTTTCTTACTCATCCTGAGATGTGTTCGTGCCCAGGGACTACTTCTGCGAGGATGTGACTGTATTTGGGCTCACTTTTCTAGTGGCCTCTTTCCTGTGTCTGTTTTAGACTTTATGGCGAGGGACAAAATAATCTAGCCTGATACCTTCCTGGGTGTTTGATGTCCTGCTGATGTGGAGGTGCGCCCTTACCCGGGCGAGGCCTGAAGGGCTCGCATGTCTGCCCTTGGAGCTGTGGCAGAGAGCCTATTTCTTCAGGGGACATGAGCAGGTCAAGGGTGCCTTGGGGCTCTGGAAGCCAGGTGGGCAGAGCCACATGAGTGGGCACTCAGTGATAATGGCTCTGTGGCTGTTTCCCAGAGAATTTTGACCTGTTGTGAAAACCAATCATTGGAACTTCGAGAATGACTGTTGCCATGGATACCTATTGGTTTACCCTGTCTGGCCTGTTTGCAGGAGCTGCCCTTCTCCTGCCCTCCCACATGGTGGTTCTGCTGGCCCTGCCCACCTGGACACATCTGATTATCCTAGGGTCAGCGCCTAAGCTGGGCCAATGAATCTCTTTCTGGGTGTTTCCTGACTTTGAAGCAGAGAGAACATCTGCTTGCTCTCTCTCTTAAGTGGCTGAAGCTGTCAGATGGGAAGCTCAGAAGCTGTTGGCAGCTCCATTGTCCCCTCCGTGGAAAAAGCAGGCCATCAGCAAGAAAGATACACAGGCAGAGAGAGAATGAGAGCCTGCACAGCTTTGCAGGGCGTGATTCTAGTCCCCTGGAGGCCCGGACACATTCTCCTGTCTTAGACATCTATGAGATAACCCACCATCTTTCTCCTAAGTCCCTGTTTTGGCTTAGGCCAGGTTGGGTCGGTTTTCTGACTGTTGTCAGCCATGGGCTCTGAGGGTGTGGTGTCTTCTTAGGAGAAATTAAGAGGAGAACCATAGAAGAAGCTGAGCTCCAGAGGGGAGGACTGAAGCTCCAACCACTGCTTCACTCGCATGGCGCGGCTGTGCATCCACGAGCACAGATGGCGTTTGCTGGGTAACTTAGCACAAGGGCCTCAGGTCAGCTTAGGATGTACGGAAACTTCCTGGCTCCCTGTAGTTGAGGATGACCTCAAGTGTGTCACCTGGAAAAAAGGATGTGGAAACAGAGTCAAGGTGTGAAAGACATGGGTGGAAACTGCTGGTTGTCTCCTACTGTGCACCATCCCTGCTTCTAGAACCCCTGACCTTCATCCGGGAACCTGGTTGCCCAGCATAAAGACTTCATTTTCCACCATCCCTTGTTGGTCGTATGACTAAGTTCTGGCTGATGGGATGTGACCAGAACTGTTGTATGGAAGATTCTAGAACCTTCTCTAAAAGGCAGGCAGCTTGCACTTTCTATCTCCCTGTTCCTTGTCCCTTCTCCATCTAGCTTTCTAGAATGTGGCTGTGACAGCCAGTGCTCTAGCAGCCCTGGGGGACTGTGAGGGTGAGGCCAGGCCATGGAGATGGCAGAGCGGTGAGCTGGGGCGCTGAGAACTCGGTGAGCAGCCCTGAGGGGTCTACCCCTGGAGTTTTAGTTGAGAGATAGATACATTGTCATTTCATCTTAGCTACTGTTCATTTGGGATTCTGTTACTTGGAACCAACCATATGTAATCCTAACTGATGGCTGGGCAACGAGCACAGCGGTCTCCTCCTGCTTTGAGAAGTGACAGGCCATCCACGGGAGTTGTACATAGTAGAGGAACAATGTAATAGTGATATTTCCCCCAAAATAGGTCTCTGTTTTTTAAAGAGTATTAATTGGGGACAACAGGCTGACCAGGGTCATGGATAGAACAAAGCGTTCTCTATTCTCCCTCATTTCCTGCTTTTAGCGGGCAATTGGATGAACGCTTTAGAGTTTGAATAGCTTTAGAAAACAGCTCCCGGTGATTTTATTGACTCAGAGCCCTTAACATACACAGCCATTCTCGATGCTGCTGGGCTTCAGCTTTTAATGAGCACGACCCAATTTTAAGAGGAACGGCCTTTTAGAAAAGAAGCTTTCCAAACTGCCCGGCTTCCTTTTAAAGGAATCAGGCAGAGTGCTCACTCCATTAGGGCAACATACCACCACAATCAAATATGGTGAAAACACTTTTAAGCTATAAAATGATACATAAATGGAAGGTATTTTTATTATTATTGTTATAACAGGGCATTCCTGTTCTCATAGGTACTGTGGAATTGCTGACAAAATCAATTCAGTTGGAAAATAGGGGGTTCGACTTTTAAATGAAGGGTGATTTTCTCCCAAAGCAAGTTTGATTCAGTTCTTTAGAAAGTCCAGTGTGTGCAACAAACATAAAGTTTGCCAAACTTTCCCTTCGTCTTCATTACTTCGTTTAGTCCCATAGTGATCTTTAACTGCAGAAGAAGGGAGATTCAGAAAGCTGAAGAAATTTGCTCAAGCCCAAGTCCCGTGGTTGGGACGGCTATGATTCCACCTGGCCTGGAAATCTAGGAACGAGGGTGGGTGGGAAGAGGAAAGGAGGAGACCCTGCAGATTCCCCTGGAGTGCGGGCCACGAGCAGCCTGCCCTCAGACGGTGTGTTAGTCCATCTCAAGAACCATTGGGGCCTGAAGCCACGCCCCCACCTCGTCTGCCGCCACAGCCTCCCCTCCCCGCGCCAGTCCTGTGAGACCCCTGGCCCTCCGGGCACGTCTGCAGAGCTTGCAGGAACAGCCTCTCCAGGCAGCTGAAGTGCAGCCGCCTCTTAGCAGATGGTGGCTAATAACAGCCTTTGTTCTCCAGGTTCTTCTATTTTCCGCCTCGGAATACAATTTATAAAGAAAACACACACACACACACCCCAACATCCCCCCCCCCCCCCAGCCCTTATCAGATCTCTTATAATTATAGAATAAGGTGCCTGCGAACTCCCAGGGAGCTGGTTTCCATGGCAATGACAAGCCATTATATTCTAAAGGCCAAGCTAGAACTCCGCCCCCTCATCCTCGCCGGGCTGTGCGTCTTGTTATTGCAGTGTTCCAAAATAAACTTGCTGCCTAATCGTAAATCCGTATAATTAGGGATGAGCTCAGCCTTACCCGCTACCTTTGTGCAGCCCACTCATCATGCCAGCAGTTTCTGGAACAGAGATGCTGACGGACTGTTTGATGTCAGAACAGACCTTCCTCCACCAGGAACTGGGTGCAGCATAAATCCATGTATGGCTGGGGACCCTCCAACCGGAAAGGCCTCTGAGATCTGTAACTGCCCCAGGTGCTTCCGCAGAGAAGACGGGCCACGAAGGCGATGCCCAGGCCCCAGGATGGGCGGCTCTCGAAGGTGATGCCCGGGCCCCCAGATGGGCAGCTCTCCAGCTCTCCATTAAGTGAGGGCAGAGAAGGCTCTTGGGAGGTGGCATAGAGCTCTAACTCTCATACTTTGTGGCCATCAGCTGTGAGCACGGCAGAACACGTGACAGGAAAGTTTTCCCCTTTCTCCCTCCCACGTCTTGCCCTGCTCCTCAGCTCCATAGATCGGAGGTTGCTTTTAGCACAACTTGTGTCTTGGGCTTGTGTGTTTTGTTTTCCTCCGTGAGGGATCCCTGCCTAGATTTCAGCAGGTGGGGACCCCAGCAGGCACTGTTCTCCGTGCTGGGGGAACAGTGACAAACGAGACAAGTTCGCAGGAAACTCCCCGGGGCGCAGACGATACTGTAGAGAAACGGTACAGGATCGTTTCAGACGAGGGAAATAAAAAAAACATGGCTGATATGTTAGCAAGTGTCTGGAGTTTTGGGGGCTCACTTGAAATACTTCAGCAGAAACTCGGGAGACTAGAGGACCCCCGGCAGTTTACCTGTTCAGGGGGCCTCCTCTACTGCATTTAGCCTGAATGCCCTCCGTGTCCGACCTGAGCTGCCACAGGACTTTGGCCCACCGCCTCCGGGGGTTTGTCTGCTGGCTGTCTCCCCGTGGCCTCTCCAGATCCCCTCTCTGCCCTTCTCCACGCAGGCGTCTGCTGCTCGCCTATGGAGTCAGCAGCGGGTTCTCCGATGCCTGCTTGGTCTTAGCCAGTACCAGGTGGTAGCACAAGGTTGGAACCTGGTGGCAGCTGATCAGCCTGGGCCTTCCCTGCGGGCTCTCTGTTGGGCGCAGCTGCGGCCCTTTCGCAGGCCCAGTGCTGCAGGCGGCCCCTCCAGAGCGCCCCGCTGTGGCCGCCCGAGGAGACCTCGCCCGCCCCGCCGTCCCCTCTGCAGATGCGCGCTTATCCCGCCCTGCTCGCGAGCTCGCTTTTTCCTTCCTGGCCCCTGACTGATTCTATCCCCCTCTTCCTTCCTCCCTTCCATAATTGCTCACCCGCTGCCTAAAGAAAATGCTTTCCGTTCCCCGCCGCCCCTTTTAATCGTGGTCATTCAGGCCCCAGCTTAACTCTCACCTCTTCCAGAAGCCTCCTCCGACCCGCCTTCATTTTTCCAAACTCCTGGTTTTCTAGAATCAACCCCCCTAGCTTAGCGGTCACTTCCGGTTCCCTTATGTTTCCTGTCTGCTCTGACCTCCGCGGGTGGACCGTCGCCGTCTGCAAGGACGGGACAGCGGCCGGGCGGCTCCAGGCCTCCTCGCGGGCGGCCGGCGTCTGCGCTGCCCCGCGCGCCTCGGGTCGCGGCTGTCGGCTTCGAACGTCCGGGCCGGGAAGTGCTCCGGGTTCAGCTGTGTGACCCGCTGTCCCGATGGGGGGATCCTGGCTAAACCGCACTGCATGGGGGTCACGCTTTCTTTCTATTTCCTAAGACGTGGCGGGTCATCCCAAAGACCTCACCTGGTTTCCTTCCCCAAATAGTAGCTGAAACTAAAGCGTGAAGCTGTTTAGAAAATACGTGGCAAACGCTGTCCGCACAGAAAGGAGCGATTAATAGGGTGCAGAACGGGGGCCGGGAAGCCCGGGATGAAAGCGTGCCTGGGAGCCGGGTGGTGGGCGCGGCCTCGGAGGCCCCGGGCAGGGCGCGACGACCCCGCCAGCCTCTAGAGCCCCGGGAGACTAAGTGCACCAGACCTTGTTGCTTCCTTTGACAAAGGAAAAATTGAGGCTGATTTTTTAAAGTGCTGCTAGAAGAATAATCTACTGAAAAAGCAAGACTCAGAGAGTTGCCCAGGATTAAAGTCAGGGGAGAGAAAACCAAAGGCAAACCCCCTAATACATCGGGAGCACCGAGGGGTGCAGCTTCCCAGCCGCTAGTACACTGGATTCCTTTTGAATCGACCCAGTTGTCTGCTGTCTTTGGGGCAGACCCTTGCAGCTTTGCTCTCGGCTTCCTAGACAACACCCCGCTGGTCAGGAGCTTTGCAGCGTCCTCTGCTGTGCTGATCCCTGCCTGGCTCGGTACCTAAAGCAACGTTGGGTTGATTTCTCCGGCCTCTGGCAGCGGGGTAATTTGAGGCTTCACTGGAGGGAGACAGGCCTCCGCAGGTTGAGCTGTAAAGCCAGCTCCGGCGGGATGTTGCTCTGGGTAACATACTGCAAAGTGCTTGGATGGTTTGTCCAGCAAGATTAAAAATGGCCTTTTGGTGATATTTCTATTTATTAAAGGAAGGCAGTGTGTTGGGTAGTCCTTGCTGGGAGAAGATCTTGTTCAGATAACATTGCTGGATTTAATTCTGCATTGCCTTACTTGGCGTGTGGGGAGAAGACAAGACCGATCTGGGACCTTCCTAACAGTGTAGCACGTGCGAGGGGAGGAAGAACTCACCTGCTTCAGCCCAGAACACCACAGGTCCTGCCCTCCAGGTGCCCACGGAGGTCCCGGGTAGTGTCCCTCAGGAGCAGAGCACTGGCTGGCAAAGGGACAGCACGTTGGGAGTGACAGTCATAGCAAAATGGTGCTTGTGTCCCAAGGACGGGGTCTGTCTGATGGAGGGGCTGCAGCAGCAGCAGAAGATAAAAATGGCAGATGCCATCTGACAGCTGCAAATGATTCAAGAACTGATAGGATGTGATCCCTGGGGTTTCCCAGAAGTCCTTAGAGTGGGAGGACTTTATGAGTGGCTGAGACCTATGTCAGCAGATGGAGCAGGGGCCAGAGAATCGTGGCTGAGATGCCGAGTTAGACAAGGCAGAGTGGGGAGGCACCCTGACCAGTGCGGCAGCTGGAGATGTGACAGCGATGGGTTTAGATTTGGCTTCTTGACTTTGAAGTAACTTGGACATCCAAGTAGAATGTTCTCTTGTGTTCTGCAGCAGAGAGGGGATGATTGAATATTTGGAGTTTTAAAATTACGTATTTCCTTCAGAAGGGAGGCCTTTTAAGAGTAAATCAGTCATTTGCACATTAGTATAAACAGAAGGGCAGCAAACAGGTTTTGGTAGGAAGGGAAAAATAAGGAGCCACATATTTCCCGTATGGTGGGAAAGTGGTTATCACTGAGGAGAGGAATTCAGCCGCAGAGGGAGGCTGAAGTGCCAAAGTCTCTCTTCCTGATAAAGCCCCAGGCCTGCTCTGATGCAGGCAATTAGCTCGCCGTTGATTTTCCCCTTAATTTTATTCCCAAGTTTATGGGGAAACAAATCTATTTCCCTTAGACTGTTATATCAGATTATTGTTATTATATTTTTGGTTTCAAAATATTACTCTTTTTTTACATTGTATTTTTATGTCCTTTATTGAGGGATAACGTACATATCATAAACTTTGCTCATTTTTGAGTGTACAATTCAATGATTTTGAGTAAGTTTACTGAGTTCTACAACCATCACCACAATCCAGTTTTAGCACATTTTCATTACGCCAGTGAAATACCTCATGCCCATTTAATGTTAATCCCCGTTCCAGGCAGTATTTTTATTGTGGAGAAGGGAGGTTCAAGACACCTTCCGAGTTCTTCATGGAAGTGAGTAGCAGAGAAGATCGTCCCTGAGCTCTGGAGTCAGGAAACCCCGAGTCCTAATCCCGGCTCCGTCTCTTAGAGCTAGTGAGCTTATCGTACTCCTCTGACTGTCAGCTGTTCATCCGGAAAGTGTGACTAGTAACCTCTACCTTACAGGGTTGTTTGGATGGTTAGAGATGACCCATGTGGAGGGCCTGACACAGAGGAGCTGTTCAGTGAAACGATGGACTGATTTTATCACAAATACACAGATGCTCGCAAATGATAGGAGCTGGGGCACAGGGGCTGAATTCTGAGCTTCATTGTTTTACTATTTTGTAATTTAATCAGTGGGATGGAGTAGGAAGGAGAAAACACAATTTATTTGTAATAGAGATTGGCTGCTTTTAAAAATCAAATGCATTTAAAAATTCTGAATCTCTTTTGATTTATGTTGCTCAAATGTTTTCCCTCTTAAAATCACGTAAGAAATTGTTTTCGCAAACGGCTTGACTCCTCCCCAGCTCAACCCTGTGTTCTATAGTTTTATCTTGCTTTTTTTCTGAAATGGGTTTGAAAAAATAAAACCCTGGCTTCAGCTTTTTAGAGCCCTGTAGTGATTTTCTCTTCTGGCATGAAATTTAAGAGCCATAAAATGTGGTTGCCATTTCCTGTGGATGTTCCGCTTTCATATATACGGCCATATGAGTCAAGATCACAATAAGCTGCTCCATTGCCCTGCGCTAGTGATACAGTGCCATCCATCTACGTGAGGGGCGTTTAGCTGCTGGCTGGACGCCCCTTGCTAGGTAGCTGGAAAACTAAACATGGCCACCAGGGGGCGCCTTTCTCCCAGAGTCTTGCCCAGGGTCCTACTTTGGGAAGAGTGAGAGAGGGGCAGGGGTGAGGCTGCTTCATCCCTGCTCATCACCTCCCCGAGGAAGGCCCGGGGTGAGAAGCACCACTGTGCCCCAGCTCCGCCCGATTTAGCCAGTCCCTGCCCTGGGCCAGCTTCCCCGGTGGGCAGGGTGTGAGCCGGCGCTTCCTGCCAACTTTGAATTTGGGGCCCCTCCATGGCTGCTTCCCGGAAAGGATTTTTCTATTTGCTTCGCTGGAATCGCTAGAAGGTGCTTGGTAAAGATTCAGCTTCTTGGATTTCATTCTCTAGACTAGCGATTCAGAATCTCTGAGAACGGGGTTCAGAAGTGTTTGTTCTCTCGATGATTTTAATGCACACCAAAGTTAGAGCCCTGAAAAGGTAAACGCTTCTTGGAAAACCCCCCTATTTTATGAGCCTTTTCCCCTGAAAACCAAAACCTAAACCAAACAGAAGTCTCCGGAGACTACGCCGCCCTCTGCCTGAGTCTGCACGTTCATCCTGATCCACTCTGTGGGGAGGGCAGTACTCCAGCTGGCAGCTTTGGGGCACCCTCAAGGACTACTTTGAATTTCAGAAGTGGGACTTAAGAAAACCAGTGTTGAAATACTTACAGATATTAATTAGGAGACGCAGTTACTTTCTTTAAAAAGAAACAGACTTTATGTTAGTTTCCTACCACTGCTGTAGCAAAGTGGGAAACTAGGTGGTTAAAACAAGAGAAATGTATTCGCTCAGAGATCTGGGGCCTGGAAGTCTGACATAAAGGTGTCAGCAGGGCCGTGCTTGGCCCCAGGCCTTCCCCGGGCCCTGGGGGGAATCTGTTCCACACCTTTCTCTTAGCTTCTGGCGTGGTCAGCAATCATTGGCCTTCCTCGGTTTGCAGGTGCATAATTTCAGTCTCTGCCTGCCCGTCACAGGCCTTCTTCTCCTGTATGTATATCTTCTCCTCTTGTCGTAAGAACACCACTCATATTGGATTAGGGCCCACCCTAATGACCTTATCTTAATTTGATTACATCTGCAAAGACCCAATTTCCAAATAAGGTCACATTCACAGGACTCGGGGTTAGGATTCCAATATATCTTTTTGGGGACATAATTCAACTCATAACAGACATATATTGTTTCCTAAAACTGATCTATATTCCTTTTAAGTTTCCAACCCACTGAGTTGCAAAGCAAAATTAAATTTCGTCTAATCTAGTAAACTCGTCTAATCCAGTGATTTAAACGGTCTGTTCATTCTCTGTAGGCATCTCTCGGACAAATGCTTGGTCTTTCTTATTTCCTCTTTCTTTTCTTTCTATCTCCATAGGTGGTGTCTGGAGGCGTAGAGGATTGGGTTTGCATGACTTCATGCTCACAGAGGAACGGGCAGACCCTGGCTCCTTGCTGGCTTCTGCTGCAGGATGACAGCTCTTTCTGCTCCAGCAGTAGTTTCCACTGAGGTGAGACTGTCTTATCCGACTTTTCGGGATCACACGCTGGCACTCTCCTCTGGAATCCCATAATCTTGGCCGTTAATCCCTGAATTTGAAAGTCTTTCTTGTCATAAAGACTGGCTTTCAGGCTATTGTTTTATTAAAGGAAATGAGAAAATCAGCTTTGAGACTCAAAGTTGATCAAAGGCCTTTTTGGTTCCAATAGCAGCCAACTTCTTTGTCCTGGAGGCAACGACCGTTATGGGTTAGTGTCTGTCTACAAGGGGGCAAGACACAAGAGCAAACAGAAACTGTGTGGTATAACTGGTTAGCTCTCACCATGTGACAAGCCATCCCAAAGCTCGGTGGCTTAAAATGAGAGTTGGCAAACTCTGGCCCATCGGCCAAAGCTGGCTCACAGGGTGTTTTTGTAGGACTCACAATCTAAGAACGGTTTTATATTTTTGAAGTGTTTAAAAAACAAAAAAGAATATGCAACAGAGACCATATGGAGCCTATAAAGCCTAAAATATATACTATCTGGCCCTTTATGGACTAAGTTTGCTGACCCTGGCTTAGAACAACAAGCATTTATTATTGTCCAAAAGTCTCTGGTTTCTTCAGCTCCTGCACGGACTTCACGCTTGCGACGTCAGCTCTGGGGCAGGCGGGCAGCTCTGCCGAGCTCGGCTGGTTCTTCTCACGTGTTTGGAGGTAGGCTGGCTGGAGGCTCATCTAGGACGGCCTTGACTGGAGCAAATCGGCTCTTGTCCGTGAGAGCTCTTACCCTCTAACAGGCTAGCCTGGCCTTGTGTGCAGGGCAGTGGTAATGTCCTGAAAGAGAGTGGAAATGAGCAAGGTCTCTTGAGGTCTAGATTGGGAATTGATACACCGTCACTTCTGCCACATTCCATTGGCCAAAGGCCCTGGCCCAGATTCTGGGGTGGAGATATAGACTCCACCTCTTGATAGGAGGAGCTGCAGAGTCACATGATAAAGGCTGTGCATAGGGGAGTGGTGAATAATTGAGGCCATTTTTGTAATCATTCCACCACATGTGGGTTGTTATTTTCGAAATATTCCTCCAGTAGCAAAAAGTTCTATTTATCTACCTTTGCCAAATATTCCCTGTGATTTCAGACTCACTTATGTAGAAGCAGGTTTGATTTGATTTAGAGCACACTAGGATCTGGAAGCACATGAGAAGGACTATATTTCGAGCATGTTAGGAGTTTGCGTACCTTCCTCACAGAACTTTTAGGCTCCAAAACCCGAGGATTACGATTTTAATTTCACACTAGGGCTGTGTTCTTTTGCCTTCAATAATGTTTTCTCTCCCTATTCCCAGAGGCTGCCCCCGAAGGAGGGGAGAGGTTGGTCTTATGTTGTTAGTTTTATAATTAACAATAGTGGCTATGTTTTCCTGTGCCTTCAACCCGCAACTTCCGAAAGCTGAGCTGGTTTGGGGAATCCTCGAGAGGCACCCCAGCTCCCTCCCTATCACCATCATGAAGTTGCTGCAAGGCACCTCTTCTCAGGAGGTTTTTAAAAAGACTTCTAAATTGGTGCCCAGGAGAAACATCTAGAAGTTCATCCCAGCCAACTGCAAGACAAGTTTACCACCAAACTTCCCTTAACCCAATTTTTCAGCTCTGTGACTCATCCTTCCCTTTGTTGGGAGCCCCACGACTTCTGCTTGATGCTGTTTTAAGAGGGAAACTGAAGCAAACCACAAAGATCCAAATCATTGACTTTGGAGTCAGAAGGCACGTCCAGCCCTGCTCTGAGGCACGCGCACTCTGCCGCCGTTCAGAAGTGGTCGTCGGCCTCTTGGCTGTCTCCTATATCAAGGAGCACACTACTTACTCAGACAGCTTTTTTTTAAATTATTATTTTTTATTGAGTTCATAATAGTTTACATCGATGTGAGATTTCACTACTAAGACAGCCTTGAGGAGACGAGGTTAACGTCGACTCTGCAGAAAAGCTTCAAGATGCTCCAAGAAATATCTAGGTCATGGCAGCCACTGTGTCTTTGAAGCATGGCTTAGGGGCCAGCATCTGGCTGGCAAAACCAGAAAACTGAGCAAACCCGGGAAGCGGCGGGAGGGAACGGTGGCCCCCACTCAGTCAGAAAATTGCTGTGCTCTTGAGCATTCTTTCCAGACTCCAGTTGTAAAACTCAAGCCCTCGCTGAAGCTCTAAAAATGAGGCCTGGGATATAAATTCCTTGGTGGTTTCCCTAAAGGCTGACGCTATGGAGGGAATGGGGGCTGTGCTGAGGACAGAGACCTGCGTTGGTTTGGCAGGTCTGGGGGGCAGAGGCTGAGGCCTGGCGAGGGAGCTTGGCTCACTGGGAAGAGGCCTGTGCACACGGAGCGGGCTGCCTAAGATTCTGTGAGGCCTGGTGGGTTTGAAAAATGATTTTCTAGGTGAGAGAAACTGCTGATTATCTACCCAGTTACTATCCACTCTTTCCTTCTTCCTTATGAAAACAATCCCATGTTGTTTGGAGCAGCTCTGTGCCTAGCTGGGTCACTCACTTTCCCAGATTCTCTTGCAGCTAATGGGGGCTATGTGATAGAGCTGGGGCCAAGGAGATGTGAGAGGATGTCAGCTGGGTATTTGGGAGGAAGCCATTGCTTCCTGTTACAGGTTCTGCCCCTTCCTCCTTCCCGCCTTCTTCTTCTTTCTGCCTGTCCTGTGGGTGGGAGGCGAGGAGGAGCAGCATCTCTATGGCAACCACAAGGCACCAAGCGTGGTTGGAAGCCAGCACCCTGAGGATGCACCTCTGGGCAGCAGCACCAGCTTGGGCCTGAGTTCCTGGACTTCTACTGTGTGAAAAATAAACCCCTGTGTGTTTAAGCAAACATTAGTTGAGATTTTTTTCTGTCACTTTCAGCCCAGTTCTTACTGATGTGGAATTTCCATGGTACAATGTGGCTCCTTGAATGGTCTTCTCTCTTAGCGTGATAACTGAGAGTCAAGAGTTGGCATCAGGCTGGGCGGCCTCAGAGACAGTCTTCTCACAGTATTGTTCTTCGGAAACTGCAGAGGTAAGACAAATGACTATCACACCCGTGAAACCCCTGATCTGATCCGGGAGACTTCGCCTGGGCAGGGGAGCTGTGAGCTGGCATTCACACCTGGACCTGCAGGATGAGGGTGGGAACCAAGGTGCTCTGTGTTGCTCTGTGTCAAGGTGACCCCTGCTCACCTTGACTCTCATCGTTGGCAGCCATGTGTGTCCCGTGTGGGCGAGGGGGTAAAAGAAGCGGTGCCCTTGGGGGGCTGCTGGGCCTCCTGATGAGCTGAAGAGGCTTCTCCTGCTGTGTCTCTAGTTCTGTGTCCTTCCCTGAAGCTGAGTAGACATGTTGGCTAAGGCTTGTCTGTGTCCTGTGAGTCTCATTGCCAACGCGGACCCGGAACTCCGGCTGGGCCAGACCAAGATCCAAATGATTTTGTTAAGACTAATTAGCAACATCTTGCCCCCTCACTTTACACTAATTATTTTCTTAACCTTTTATATGGTCTTTGGTGTTGCCTTCGCCCTGTGGTGGAGTGGGGTTAAGTGCGTGGACTCGAGAGTCAGAACGCTGAATAACTTTGGGCAAGATATTTATTTCTTTGTGGCCCATTTACTTCATTTGTAAATCGGGGATAATAATCGTACCTACTTCCTGGGGTTGTTGTGAAGGTTACAGGAGATGCAAGTGAAGTGTTTGGCACAGTGCTGACGCATGTTAAGGGCTCAATAAACGGTTACAGAAAGGAGAATGTTTGCACGGGCTCAGGCTCTGTCCCTGGGTTCGTACCACCTGCGTAGCTGACAGCGCTGGGGTTCGAAGCCAGGCCTCTGACGTGGGGGGTGTTCTGCGCCCGGCGCTGTGCTTGGCACGAGGGATACAAACCGCAAAGGAGACGCAACTTCATCTTCTGTTTTCAAGCAGCTCAGAGTCTAGAGACAACGGGTGTTCAGGAAACAAGAATATTGAGCTTCCCAGTCCTTTAAGACCCCAAACTGTTTGATTATGACTTTCCCTATGAACAGAGAAGATGCCCTGAATGTGAAGAGATGGCTGCCTGTAATGAGACCATAGTCAGCTAGAAGCAAATCGATGAGATCAGCCTGTTCTCCCATCTCTGCTGATCCGTGCGCTCCGGTGAGGTCCTTCTCCTCGTATGTTTATGAAACTTATCGTCACAGTCCCGTCTGTGTGTTTTGTTGATGCTATTTAAATTCTGTTACTATTTAATACCAAAAACATCTAAAAAGAACATTTTGAGGGACTTGAAAAATCCAGTTGATCTCTTGGTAATTTGATTTGTGGGAAACAGGAGAAGATAGGATTCTGAATAGAGTGCTTCTAAGTGAATCATCGTTGCTTCTTGTACAGGCAGTAGATGGGCTCAGATTGGTTAGAGACGGCTCAGCTGCGTGTGGCAGAAAATCCAAAATAATAATGGCTTAAACAAGATGGATGCTATTGGTTTCTCATGAAAAAAAAAAATATGGAGGAGACAGTTCATGGCTGACAGATGTCTTCATGAAATCCCCAGGGAGCCATGCTCCCTCACTCCTGTTCTGGCACCCTTAGAACGTGGCTTCCTCCTGGTGGACAGAGAAGTCATCCAGACTCCCCGTTACCATTCGAGCTTGCATTTCAGGTACAGGGAGGCAGGGATGGGAAGGGAGCGCACTTGTCTCTTAAGGCGTGTCCTGCAGTTGCACACTGCACTTCTGCTCACACACTCAGTCACATGGCCATGTCTAGCTGCGAGGAAGGCTGGTGTCTTTGTTCAGGCTGCTGTAACAAAATGCACAGAGTCAGGGGCTTATAAACAACAGAAGGTGGAAGTCCGAGATCAGGGTGCTGGCACGGTCGAGTTCTGGAGAGCACCATCTTCCGGATGACTTCTGGCTGTGTCCTCACATGGAGAAGAGCGCAGAAAGGAGGCCATCTCCCTCATGACTCTTACAAGGTCATTAATCTCATTCATGAGGGTTCCACCCTCATCTATTCCTAGCTACTTCCTAAAGATGGTACCTCAGTATACCATCACCTTAAGGGGTAGGGTTTCAACATATGAATTTGAGAGGACGCAAACATTCAATTCATACCAGCTAGGAAATTTATTCTTTTCTTTTTGTTTCTTTTTTTTTTAAAGGTTCCACCTGAGCTAACATCTGTTGCCAATCTTCCTTTTTTTTTCTTCTCCCTGAAGCCCCCCAGTACACAGTTGTATATTCTAGTTGTAGGTCCTTCTGGTTCTGCTGTGTGGGACACAGCCTCAGCGTGACCTGATGAGTGGTGCTAGGTCTGTGCCCAGGATCCGAACTGGCGAACCCACAGGCTGCGGAAGTGGAGGGCATAAACGTAACCACTCGGCCACAGGGCTGGCCCCTGGGAAATTTATTCTTTATTTCAGGTGACTAGGTTCCATTACTAAAGGAAAGAAGGTTCCATTACTAGGGAAAGAGGTGAGAATGGGCCCTGGGGCTTTGAGACACACATTTTTGGAGACCTGATGACACCCTTCTCTGCCGGCAAAGGTTCGTTCGTTTGGGGGTAATAGCAGGTAATAGACATCTCTAGTGCAGACAAGACTGCAAACAGGATGCACGGAACTAGAACAAAAGAGAATTGTGACGTACGGTCTAAGACAGAGCAGAAGAACGCTTGGAAATCGCCTGCGGCTGGAGGTCAGCTCCCTCATTGGACATATGAAGCTCTCAGGGCCAGTGGGGTGAGTTGACTTGTGTGTTAGGGGTTGCTAAGTCCACACTCTGGCCTGAAAATTGCTAGAAGGACTCAGAAAAACTGTTATACTCACAGTTTATTACAGTGAAAGGATACAGATTAAAATCAGCAAAAGAAAAAGGCTCATAAGGCAGAGTCCAGGAAGAACCAGGTGTGAGCTTTAAGTTGTTGCATGCCTGTGTGTCAACGGACAGGACTTAATTGGCCCAGCTTCAGGGCCTGACAACATGTACCAAGTCCTGTTCACCAGGCAGGCTCACTGAGCCCTGGCGTCCAGGGCTTTCATGGGGAGTCCGTCACGTAGGCACGCAGCCTGCATGATGGACCCTAGTTACTCAGTCTCCAGCCCGCCCCCAGGGGTCACACTGATAGACTGCGGCCCACCAACGATCACATTGTCAGCATAAACTGTCTGGTGAGGCCGAGGCCACAGGTGTACAGAGCTACTCTTATCAAGCAGGACGTTCCATCAGCTCAGAGGTTATCTCCCAGGAGCTGGGCAAGGGCCAGTTCTGAGGACCTTTAGCAGGTGCCAGGTTTGGGCAGCCCAGGCTGCTGAATCAACCCCTTACAGCACACATGCCCAAAGTCACACACCTGTGGCAGAGCCAGCCCAGAATGTTCATCTCCTGGAAAGTTATCGAGGACACCCGGAATGAGTTCACCTGCCCACGCAGAGGCAGGTCTGGAGTGCTCATCTCTTGACCCCCATCCAGGCCACCAGCAGGATTCAAAGCATGATCTGGGACAGACTCCTGCACTCAAGCTGGCTCTGACACTTAGTGGCTGCATGACCGGAAAACGTTATGTAAGCGCTCAGTGCCTCAGGTTGCTCCTCTGTGGAGACGAAGACGATGGGACTACCATGGGACACATGCTACCATGTGAGGGGTAAATACGGAACTGACACTGGCTCTTAGCACAGAGCCTGGGGGATGATGTGTGCTCAGAGGAACAGGTAGTTTGCTGCCTTCATCCCCACCACGTTGCTCTTCCGGAGTGTCTTCCATGTCCGCAGGAAGCCCCAGAGCTGGCTCAGAACCTGCCTGTTGATAAACACATGCTGGGCTGCGGCGGAATCTCTTGCCGGAAGGTCAGCCACCAGCAGCGAGCTGCGCAGGGTTTTCTGCGCCTCTGCCTCCCTGAAGCCCGCAGTCTCAGCCGTACTTGACGTTGGCATGTTGCGAAGACCCCCTCAACACTCACTCTCAGCCTGTTTTCAGCCAGGTAATGCTGCCTGAATAAATTGTTTTTAATCTGTTTCTAAAATGCGTGCCCTCTGATCTTTCCTCATTTCCACAATCACCTCAGATAAACCTCTCCTCCGAGGTGGTTCTGTTCAGTGCTTCGGTGTTTTCTGTGTTTCTCTAGAGAAAGGATTTCCAATTCCTTTTTGTTGTTCCTTTGGTCAAACTCAGCCCCTAAAGATGGAAGCAAAGGATTCTGGGATCCCTTCCCTTATTTGTCACCTCCAGGCTGTGCACTTTTAGAAAGATCACTTCACTTCTCTGGGCTTCAGTTTCCTCATCTCTAAATTGAGGGGAAAGGGAGAGACAGACACTACGATTCCTTGCACTTCCATGCTCAGATGCTGAATGTGAACGTGCTGAGTCTGTGTCTCGGGCCATTTTCTCATCACAAGCGCTATACTCCGTGTGTGTGTGTGTGTGTGTGTGTGTGTGTTCCCGGAAGACGGGGAAGCAGCAGGGATTCAGCCAACGTTGTTTCCCCCCGGGTTTTTGGGCGCTGAGCAGTCCTGAGTCGCAGCCTGCTGGAGGGGAGGCAGGAGACCCTCGCCCCGCAGACCCCGCCCAGGCCCCGGCCCCGGCCCCGGCCCCGCGCTGTCAGTGCCCTGCCCTCGGAAGGGTTGCAGGAGAGAAACTCCAGGATTTTGGAGGCTTTGGAGTTGTTTTGGGACGAAGACCCTCACGTTGGTGGGCCCCCTGCCTTCCTGAGGATGCGGGACTGACTTCAACCCACGGCCAGGGCGCTGGACTGACAGCGGCGGGGCTGGGCGGGTTTGAGGAGGGAAGGACCCCGGGAAAGGCGGAGCTCCTGCTCACCTCCTCCTTTTCCTCCCTCCCTGCCGCCCAAGGCTGTTCTTTTGGGAATCCTGCCCCCTTGCTCCCTGCTTCCTTAATCCTCGAGCAAGCGCCACCCCATCAGGTCCCCAGCCCGCCCGCGTGCCTCAGTGTCCCCACTGCCTGGCGCAGCGGGCGCCTTGCTCAGGCTTCTTTTAGAAGGGATTTAAAAAAGGAAACAGCCGCTCCCCGTGAAGCCTGGAGAGCAGCATTTCTATCATCGGTTGTCATGACATGGGCTGTCCCCGGAGCAGCCCCGCAATGGCGCTGACAGTGTGATGGGTTTAATTTTGGCGCAGATTTCTGCAAAGAGGCAGCTGCCAGGAACGCGCCCCCGGTGGCTGAGGAGGACGAAGGGGACGGGGCCTGACGATGCAGCCCGTCTGCAGCACCAGCCGCTGACGGCACTTTTCGGCCATGGACTCACTCAGCATTCACCCGGCTCACCACCCGCCTTGTGGAAGGGCCCATCTTTGGCCTCTGTCTGAGAACCGGAGGCAGACATCAAATCAGTTGCCCTGAGACGAGGAAGTTGGTGGAGGTGGCAGAGGAACCTGCAACCCTTACTTTGCTTCTGTGTGCGAATGGCTCTGAAGCAGAGAGAGATGGCAAGGTTGCATAGTTTCCCCTCCACTTTTAACGCTACTTGGTGTCCTAAGTGGTCACGATGCATGCAACAGAGAATTTAACAAGAAAAACGAAACAAGGCAAGGTTCCCCCCTCCCGCTCTGGCTCTGTGATTCTGTCCCCCTGCAGCCTCTTCCCCTCATGGGCTGGGAGATTTAACTTAGCAAGAGAGGGGACCCACCAACCTTCGCTGCTGTTCTCTCTCCCACATCGTGGCCTCCTATTTTCTTCCCTTCTGAGCCTTGTGGATTGGGAAGCCCAGGAACTAGCATCGTGTATTCACTCCACTGACAGTCATGGGTCCTGTGTGCTAGAAAGTGCTATGTGCTGGAGCCGGCACGTATTATGCATGCTTCCTGCCTTTCAGGATCTGAATAGCTGGTGGGGAGGACTGACATGCAAAGAAGTAATCTTTGGAAATGCAAATTAAAGACCAGCTCCTAATGCCATTTTACATACCCCAGATTGGTAACATTTAGAAAGTCTGAACATATTAAATGTAGTTGAGGATGTAAAACAACCAGAGCGCTTATGTACTGCTAGAGAGAGGGTAAATTGATACCAGTACTTGGAAAAGAATTTTAAGTTATTTAATAAAGGGGAAGATGCACATATGCCATGACTGGGCAGTCTTTGACTGAGTCTGTACCCAGGAGAAATTCTTGCCTGCACTCACAGTAGCAATGTTTGAAACAGTGAGACACTGGAAAGAATACAAATGTCCATTAAAAGTAGAGTGAATGAAAGCAGTTTGGAATACTAGACGGCAGTGAAAATGAATGTACTACTACCACACACATGAACATGCATGAATGTTACTAACAAACTGGAGAACAAGGACAGCAAGTCACAGAAGCATATGTTGAATATAAAGGTAAAAAACGGACAGAATGAAACTGTATATGTAGTAAACATATTTTTTAAAATGACAGGGAAATGATACCCATAAAGCGCAGGATCGTGCTTACCTCTGGAGTGGGTGGGGTTTGGGAGGGGCATGGTCACGAATGGTCTCTTGACTGAGCCTTTGCACAGACCTGTGTCTGGAATGTTCATGGTATCCAGCTGGTGTTTCCCCTCGTTAAAAAAAAGTCTTACCGAGATATAATTGAAATAAAATAAGCTACACGTATTTCAGAAGTACAGTTTGATAATTTTTGACATATTTTTCAGATTTTTTTTGGCTATTCTCGGTCCTTTGCATTTCTGTACAAATCCTAGATGTAATTGCTTGAGGTCTGAGCAGATGTCAAAGGTACTTTTATGGTGACCTTCCAATTACACTGATTGCTTAGTCAGTGAGAGGAGATGGAGCACAGGGCGGTGGTGGAAACAGGATTTCTAGTGCTAGGAAGGGATTAGGACCCGGGGAAGCCCAAATCCACTGCTGACGTGGGCCAGCACAGCCAGTGATGTTCACCCACAACACAGTGGGAAGTTCTCCATGCGTCCCTTGACCTAGGCGCTGACGGGTACCCTTGTCCCGAATATCGTCCTAAACATTTTCTCCGCTGGCCTCTTTGAGAACGTGGTGGTGACAATATACTGAGAGTGAGATAGAGCCAGAAAGGCGATCCCAATCTGTACTCCCAGATCCTTTAGTAGCTTCTTCAAGGTTGCGTCTCATGTGAGAACTTTATGAAAAATGAAGTGGAAAGCGATCTGTCCACTAGTGTGAGAGACCCCTAGGATTCTGCTTCTCTCCGCCTAGGTCAGAATCCTCAGAGAACCAGAGGAAGCTTGTGGTTCCTCTCTTTCTCCAGGATGCACACCTGCACTCACACATTTGCATGGTGTGCCAGAGAGCTCAGGGAGGCAGACCTGGGGACATGTGCCGTCTGGTCTTCAAATGCTCCTCTTCCTTTGAGTCTCCTGACTTCCCGTTGGAGCCATTCGCTATCATGCATCATCTTGGTGGGTGGGCAATTCCTGGTGACAGCCACCCCTGTTACCTGCCACCATGAACATCAACAGAGGCCAGATTCTTTCTTGATCTGTCTTGTTCCAGAGCCTGGGGACAAGCCCATGACCTAAGCTTGGCCTGGCGACACTGGCTCCTGGGACATTGAATCTGGGGCCAATGAAACCAAGATGAAGGGAAGTGTAGAGATGAGGATCTGAGCTGTGGCAGAGGCCGGGCAGGCTTGTCTGTTCATGCATGGTGACATTTTGATGTCCCTTACACAGTGTTTGCTCTGTCGAGGGTGCTCAGTAAATGTTAAATGGATCAGTGCATGGATAATAACACTGTTGGCAGATCCCATTTCTCCTAAAGAAACAGTGTCTAGAATCACAGCCTTGAAAAGCTGGATGGAGCTTGGATTTTCTTTCTCATCGAATTCAAACCCTTCATTTTGCCGATAAGAAATAGAGACCCAGGAGGTCCAAGGGGCGTGGCCAAAATTGCTCCCTGTCCCCCAGTACAGGCAGAGCTGAGTTCTAAATATTCAGACTCCCAGTCCATTGTTTTTCAGCTATTCTATCAATCAACTGTTTAAAAGTATATTTCTATATTTTCCTATTTAATAGACCCCACAGACAAACATATTTATAGCAGAACCATTGAAAATGGTGACAGTGGAGGGGCAGCCTGGATAGGAGTCAAGCTTCAGAGTGACTCAAGGTATTGATTAATAGGACACTGGCTGGTTAATAGTCTAAGTGGGTTATATTTAGCATGATTTTCAGGATCCCAATGCTTCCTCTATTTTTCAGACCAGAGTTTGCTATAAGTTGACTTTCCCAAGTCACTTAGGTTGCCTCTTGGAAACTGGCCAACACCTCAGCTCTTTGGATGGGACTCCTGGGTTTGTGGGCCCCAGAAGGTTTTCTAGAATCTAGAGCACAAGTATGGCAGTTTTCTGAAGATGTGTGCACCGAGAGCAGATTTGCCTCAGTGAGTGTAACCTGTATGAAAAAGGCTTTGCAGTTAGTTGTTAAATAAACAGCCTAGTGGCCACTGTCCATGTTTGTTACCAGGCAGATAGGAGAGAAGCTTCTGAAATGTCCAACACTGTGTTTACCTGAGGGTGTTGTCTTTAGTCTTAAATAAAAAAAATTGTGTTTTGTTAAATCTTCACGAAGTTTGTAGCAGTTTTCTGTTTTGTTTTTTTGAGTTTGGTATTGATTAGGGAAAGTAAGAAAAAAAATCTCCGTTATTAGAGAACAGGCCCTGGCGTCTGCAGCCGGGCATCCTTAGTGTCTCTGAATTTGGGTCCTTCCAAAAGCAGACCCTGAGACAGGGTGTTGGGTTCAAGTGGCTTACTGGGGAGGTGGAATGAGGGAGGAGGGAGAGTGAGACAAGAAAGAAAGAAGAGCCATGAAAGGTGTGATCCAGAGCAGATTACTCCTGTAGGCAACTGAGGTTCCATTCTGTTGGGGATCCTTCGAGAGACGGGGTAGATTATGCCTCAGGTCATCCCACTGTAGGGCAGGAAGACGCGGATTTATACCCTCACTCTCGTCCTTCACTGCTGGGAGGTTGCTCCTGAGGGGTCAACTTCCTGCGTTTCTATCTGCAAGTGACCTCTGAGGTTGAACAAGCCATGTGGGTACGGAACCAACGGCATGTGCTACACCAAGGAAACACTATTTCAGCTACTTGCAGAAAATAGGATCCTTTGTATAGCATTTTACAGTTCTCTCCTTCTTTAAACATCACCATGACAACCACCAAAAAATAGAACACCTAAACTTAGGAATAGGTTAAAATTTCAGGGGATGTGGTCTATAGGAGAGATTTTCATTTCCATTTGATAAGAAAGCTTTACAGGAAAAATTCAATACTCTGAGTTGATTCTACCTCCTTATTGTTCACATATGTGCTGTTAGCATTGATCTCTCTCTCTCCACATCTTGGATAATTATAGTACAATATCAAAACCAGGAAATTGATATTGGTGATATTGATATAATCCAATGGCCTTCTCTGGATTTCACGTTTTACATGCACTCATTCATGTATATTTATTTCAGTGTCACTTTATTGCCTGTGCAGATTTGTGTGACCACCACATTGGAGATAGAGGACAGTTCCATTGCAAGGATCCCTCGTGCCACCCTTTATAGCTGCAGCCCCCGCCTTCTCCCCCCTCCCCCATCAACCCTGGCAACTGTTAATCTGTTGTCCATTTCTATAATTTTGTCACCTCAAGAATGTTGTATAAATGCAATCATACAGGTGTAACATTTTGAGATTATTGTTTTCACTCAGTGTAACTCCCTTGAGGCCCATCCAAGTCTTGGAGTGTGTCAATAGTTTGTTCCTTTGTAGTGCAGAGTAGTGTTCCATGGTTTGGATGTATGACAGCTTCTTCAACCATTCACCCATTGAGGGCCATTTCAGTTGGTCCCTGTTTTGGGACGTTGTGGATGAAGCTCCTATGAACATCTCTGCACAGGTGTTTGTGTGAACATGTTTCCATCTCTCTGGCATACATGCCTGAGTGTAACTGTTAGGCTGTATGGTAAGTGCACGTTCAGTTTTATGAGAAAGTGCCTCACTCTCTTCTGGAGTAGCTGTGCCCTTGGATGTTCCCACCAGTAACGGACGAGTGGTCCAGTTTCTCAGCGCCTCTCCAGCATTTGGAGTTAGTATTGCTCTCTCTTGTCTTGGGTCAGAGAGGTTGTCTTCGCTTTGGTTTGAGAACAGCGTTGTGTTTGTGAACTTTTCAGCAGTCGCTTGCAGTCTTGGGCCATCCCGGTGATGTCTCTTATAATTCTTGCTCTTCTGTTTTCTGACTGCCTCTCTTTTTACCTTGAAATAACAACATATATGATAAGTTGTAACAGAGCAAAGCATTTCAAATGACTAACTTCCCTCAGGTTACAAAAACAAAGGGCCAATCCCCGGACTGCAGAGATAAATAGGTGATTCATGTGTAGCCTGAATCAACTCGGCAAGATAGAACAGAGGAGAAAGGGAAGGATGGAGAAACCAGAGGAAAATGACATCGTAAGATGAAATGAGTATTGGAACAATTTGTGAAGTAGGCTGAATATCTAAATATCTATCTAAATATCTAAATTCAGGATATACCATAAGGAAAAGAACTGTATTTGTCATGATACCAGGCAGTGAGCCCCTTTAAGGGGAACTGAGTGATTGCACAGAGTTAAAGGACTTGTTAGAGTAACATATTTGGGTTGAAAAGGACATAAACTTCCATCAGTTTAGATGTCGTCTTAGAAATGGTACCATAGTTTCAGAAATGGTGTAACTGGTGCCCAGAGCAATGACTGCTTGTCCAAAGTCACACAGGGGGCCGACTGCAGACAGAGGCCAGGGCCACACCTGCACAGCCTGGGCTGCGTGGGCTTCCTGCACGACTACGTGGTGACGCAGGTTTTCAAAGATTTTTGCCTCGATCTGTGTCAGGTATTTTCGTGTTATACCAGGCCATGCCCTGTAGGTTGGAAGATTCTAAGTTATTCCATTTTGCTTTACACACCTACTAGACCTTAGAGAATGGACACTGGACATAGGTGAAGTGTTTCTGTACAGAACGAGAGTGACTTGTTTACAAAAATCCTCCTGTCTTCAGAGGTGTTCCAACGCTTGGAAGATAAAAGAAGAGCTGGCCGATTGAAAAAACAGATTAGCCAGAATGGTTTTTAAAATAGCAAGACTTAAAGTGATTCAATGTTAATTGAATGTTGAGTAAGGAAGAGGTAGGGAGTTAATTGAATGAGTGAGCTTGGGGTTTCAGATAATTTTTTCATGATGTGAAGGAAATTATCACCGAACTGACCACAGAGCACGGGAGAGGGAGGCAGCGCAGTCTCTGGAAGCAGTCAGTGAAAGCCATTTAGCTTAGTGGAGAAACACAAGCCTGTCAGACTGTTGGTTTTTCCTTAAACTTGTAAAATTCTATTTAAAAAATCCAACTTTTTAAATTATTATAAAAAGTTATATGTTATCTGAAAAAAATTTAGAAACTATGGGGAAGCAAAAAGAACAAAATAGGGGGCTGGCCCAGTGGTGTAGTGGTTAAGTTCGCATGCTCGGCCCAGGGTTTGCAAGTCTGGATCTTGGGCGCGGACCTATACACTTATACATGTCAGGACCTATACACCTAACACACAGATGTTAGCTCAGGGCCAATCTTCCTCACCAAAAAAAGAGAACAAAATAAATATCATTCATGATCTCATTATAGATACAACTGACATTTTAGCTTATATCTTGTTAGTCTTTTTCTATGACTATATATCATTCATATATTTATACATGCATATTAAATGTTTATAAATATAGGATCATATTGTTTAATAACCTATCTTAGAACTTAAGAGTCCACAAATACTTTTCCATGTAATTTTAAATCACTGCTTAGTATTTTATTGGATAGATGTTCTTTAGTTCATTTATCCAGCATTATTTCCCTCTTATAAACAACCCTATGATGGATGTTATAGCTAGCTTCATTTTTGTGCTTTCCACAATTATTTCCTTAGGTTAAGTTTGGAATTCCAATGTCAAATGAAATGTAAATTTTAGGACTTTTGCTTCCTAGTGCCACATTATCAACTTGGAAAAAATTCTTTCAATTTTCATTCTAACCCGCAAGTTGTAGAATTCCCTGCGTTCTTTCCAAAAGTAGTTTCCATTATTTCTTTTTAAATTGTCAATTTGATAAATGAAAAATTATAAACATTTAAATTTTTCATTTCTTTGATTACTAAGGACATTGCACTTAAAAAACCCAAACAAATATTTGGGTTTGTGTTTGTCAATTGCCTGATCGTGTCCTTTGACCATTATTCTTTCTATGGAGTGCTAATCTTTTCCTCATGGATGTTTTTTATTTTATTAAAATACTGAGTTGTTTCACATGGATCATTTTGTCTCCCCACCATGTCCATTTGTCCCACTACTACTCTGTCCTGTTGTGACATTCCTTACATACTTAAAACTCAGCAAAGGGTGGAGTTCCACCTTTAAAACTAAACAGGCATTTTGGATAACACATTCTTTTTTTTTTTTTTTTTAAAGATTTTATTTTTTCCTTTTTCTCCCCAAAGCCCCCCGGTACATAGTTGTATCTTCTTCGTTGTGGGTCCTTCTAGTTGTGGCATGTGGGACGCCGCCTCAGCGTGGTCTGATGAGCAGTGCCATGTCCGCGCCCAGGATTCGAACCAACGAAACACTGGGCCGCCTGCAGCGGAGCGTGCGAACTTAACCACTCGGCCACGGGGCCAGCCCCTGGATAACACATTCTTAGTGACGAAACCTGGACCACGTTTATCAGACTCTATAGGGGAAGTTCTCACTAAAGGCCAGCCGGGTATTAACTGTTACAGAAATGAAATAACAGGGAAAATTTTAACAAACTGTTGAAGCTATTTTCTTAAAGAGCCTTCCTCCGCTGCCAGAGATCTTGAGGAGCCTCCTGGTCAGTCACCTGGGAGCAATTCTTCATATGACTGGTGCTGGCTGGCACATCCAAATTTCTTTTTTTTTTTGGCCTCTCAAACACTTAAAATTATGACCATGTTTTGTTTTCTCTGAGGCCTTGAGAATAGGGTATACACTTCCGTCGTTGGTCAGAGAGTCCACAGTTGGTGAGCAAAGCTCTTCCGGGGGATGCTGATGAGGAGGGAGTGGCTCGCCCACCTCCTGGGACCGTGAGGTTTGGCCTCCATACCCAGTGCTCCCAGCTGGGCAGATGCAGAGCCCCATCCGCTGCTGAGCACAGGCAGCTCTCCTTCCTTGTTGCCCATCTCCCCGTACCACCAGCTGCAGAAAAGGTTGTTTCCTACGCTAAACTTTGTCTTCTCCTTTTCTTTCTTTTGCAGAGTTTCAAACGTGAGAACACATTCCAGTTGTTGGATCAGAGGACTCTTCCTACAGCACAAGAATCCGTGCAGCTACACCAGATTTGCAAATACGCAAAACAGGGCATGTGTTGTTATTCCTGTTTTTGAGGTTCTAAGCTTACGTCTCATAAAATGAGACTGGTTGCTGGCAGAGAGGGATGTTTTGCAGGCAGGTGACCCAGGCAAGAGGAAATGGGTGGGTGGAGAGAGGCATGAGGAATTCCACACACTTGGGAATTTATTCCACTCACATTTGGTATTTGTGTTTTAAATTTTGGGAGCTATTCACAGGCACTTAGCAAAAACAACTGATTAAATTAACCTGATGAGTAATGAGGTTGCCTGGCCTCTGTGCTATCAGGCACTCAGCTCACTGGCTGCTCAGGATTTAATTGGGAACCTGGTGGCTGGTGGAAACAATGTGGGTAGGGTCCCACTTTAACAAGTTTCATAGAACATCAACCTTGCTATATTATATCCAGATGTTATTAAAATTGAGAAGGAGTGCACTAAATTGTTTGTTTTCCTTATTCACACAAAACAGATGCTCAAGACTCACTTGTCTTAGACACAGTAAATTGGGATTGGACGTGTTGAGAGAAGTGAATGCTTGTTCTAGAAGAATAAATGTTGTAGCAATTATCCTGCTCTGGCCGTATTTAAAAACAATAAAGGATATTCTTAATACAATTTGATGTTCTTCAAACGCCTAGTTTGAGTTCAAGAGTTATAAATCCAGATTCTCGAGCAGTGGGATGAGAAAGTGCTGTGGGCTGAATTATCTCCCCCAAATTCATGTGTTGAAGTCCTAGCCCTCATGTGATTGTGTTTGGAAATAGGGCTTTTAAGAGCAAAGTAAGGTTAAATGAGGTCTTAAAGTTGGGTCTTAATCCTATAGGATTGGTGGCCTTTTAAGAAGAGGGAAGAGATCTCTCTCTCTCTCTCTGTGTCCCCACGTGCACACACAGAGGAAAGGCCGTGTGAGAACGTGGCTGTCTGCAACCCAAGGAGAGAGCTCTCACGAGACATTGACCCTGCTGGCCCCTTGATCTTGGACCTCTAGCCGCCAGAACTGTGAGAAAATAAATTTCTGTTGTTTGAGCCATCTAGTCTATTGTATTTTGTTATGGCAGCCCAAGCAGACTGAGATAGAAAGAAAGGAGATGGAGCGTGAAGTGTGGCTCTGAAAGAGACCTGCAGGAGCTGGAGGCTGAAAGCAGTGAGCATTTCTTTGCCAATGATCATTCACAGTCATAGCTTGGTGAACCCAGCATGGTCCAGTGGAGAGAGGACCCTCCTGGAAACATGAGAAAGGGTTTACCTCTCAGCATTGCCACCAGTCTGCTGCGTGACCTCGATTCCTCACCAGCAAAAAACAGATAATTGAGTGAGCCCTTCTTTAGGTCCATTCTAGCATTTTGAAAAGTCCAATCAGTGTTGTATGTTAATTATTGGATTAATCCAGTGGACCTCAGATACTTTGGAGTTCTCGCGTGAGTGGATTCTGGGATCCTTTCCTGAGTGAGTGATGCCAGCCAACAGGAAGATGTTGTTTCCTCTCTAAACCTCAAACTCAAAGTTAATTTTGAGGTGGGGAGATGGCAAGGTTAGTAAGGATCCTCCGACCTCCACATCTCTGAATTAGGAGTCTTCTAAATCAATATAAATGATCAAATGGTGAGACTTCTGGGCATCGACATGTGTGACTTGTGGCAGCTGAGTAATCCAAACACAAATCTATATGCATTTCCACTGTTCCTTTGTAATTTACTCAGTGGGGCTCTCTGATAATTAAAACTGTTACTGTCCTTTCTCCAAAATGGCAAGCTGAACGCTTTGCAAAAGACAGCTAATGTCAATAAAATTTTTTGACAAACCGCAAGTATTCTGACACATCACACATGCACGCACTCACTCAGCACTGTTGGGTCAGGGCCCTACAGTTTTTTTAATCACCTTGTGGGCAAATGTGGTCACTTTCAACACCATCCGTGAGTTACCAGGTTGTCGGTGGTGAGGATTTCGGGCTGGTTCCAGGTGCACGGGGTTCCATCACCACACGGGTGTTATATCACAGCTGCAGGGGCCACATCCTCCACTGGGAGGGGGTTCCTCAAACACAGATTTGTACACAAGATGCCCTGACACCCTGCTCAAAGAAGGCCAGTAATACATCTCTCCCAGTCACACGTAGCCTTGTGTGAAAGCTCCTGGAAGTCATATTATAAGCAGCTAGTGCCTGTCAGTAGAACCTGTAATTTACTTCTGGGCGTAGTCTGAGATTTTCTTGTTCCCCAAAATACCATTGAACAGGGTCAGGAAAAGACAGTTCCACAAGGAGCTTGAGGCAATGTCATATGAAGGAGCAGGGAGCCAACGGAGAGGGTATGGAGTTTCAGAAAAGCTGGCAGTGCTCAGGCTGTGGCCCTTGGAAGAATTATCTCCATATAATTCATATAATTATGTGAATAAACACATAACTCCGTGGGCTCTAACTACAGTAAAGAGGGTCTGGGGAATGGGCAGTCCGGTTAAATTAGCTACTGTGGATATAAGCTTTGCAATGCATAAATGACTTTCACATACATGATCTCATCGATTCTTAGCTCAATTCTGCATTGGGTTCCATCTTTATTTACCGGTTGGGTTCCGTCTACAATTTGCCAATGAAAACATTATGAATCAGAGAGGTTAAATGCCGAGTCTGCATCACAGACTCGTATGTGGCAGGTTGGAGGCCTGAATCCATGGCTTCTGACCCCTAACATTTGCTCTTACAAGGAAAAGAATAAAATGGAGTTCAGCGAGTTTGGGTGGAGATGGAGGGAGACGTTACATGTTATTCACCCTGTTTCTCTCCACTCCATTCTGATCACCCTTATAGGTCACTAGAGAAGGATTTTTGCCAGATTCTAGGCTGTAAGATATCCCCAGCTCACAAACACCTGTTTATTCTCTCACTTCCACAAAACACAGCCTCTCTCCCCACACCCTGCTTCCTTTGGCTGTATTGCGTGATTTGGCTGTGAAGGTGGGAACGTTGAAATCCCGGTGACCCAATGACTGAAAGAACCCTTGAGAAAGGAAGAGCACCTTCTTCTTGAGGAAAAACTTGACCTTTTAAAAACCGAGACCTTTTAGATCAATACAGCTTTCCTGCCAATTCTTTTTAATTTTCCCATTTCCCATTTTTCTAAATCATCTGGTGAGGGCGGTCTGAATTGTGAGGGCAAGTTCCCATGCAGCCTCTTTGTCAGTCAGCATGATGGCAGTGCGTCTCTGAACAGGAATATTTCAAATGGAAGCTCATTTGAGATAAAGGAGAAGTGCCTCTCCCACGGTTTCTCTTTCCAATTCAATCATGATCTCAACTCAGGCTGCACATCTGGACTAAGCCCTAGTCAGGGCTTCCATCATCACAGCTCCGCCTCAGCTCTCCAGAGCATGTGCCCACTCCCTGCCACCGCCTCCCCCCGTCCATCCATGCCTCAGAGGAGGTGGGGCCTGAAGTAGACACCATTAACAAGGTGGAAAAGTTTGGTGATTCATCAAATATTCATGGCTCAGTAAAGTGCAATGTCTTTTTGCTATTATTTCAATTATATTATTATTTAGTTTTATTTAAAAAATTATATAATGTTAATAGTCAATTATATAGTTAACTGAATGGGCCATTTGCCTTTCTTCCATTCAATCCTTGTTCAACAAATATTTCTTAAGCACCTACGCCAAACTAGGCATCAGGTTAGGCATGGAGAATGGTGTGCAAAGACAAAATAAAAAATCAGACAGAGATGCTGCTCTCAAGGACTTACTATTAAACCACTAATCCCACTGAGGGATAGTTACATACTGACAACTAGAGATTCTGAAAAAGGGCAGGCTGTTCCGTGGCAGTGTTAAACAAAGCAACTCCACTCCTGAGCTGAGTCGGGAAGAGTCCTCTGAGGCTGAGAAGCCAGGGCTGTGTTCCGAATGAAGAAGAGGAACTCACCAGGAGTCAAATAGCAAAGGGTAGGGGCAAAGAAGAGCTTTCCAGCCAGAGGAAAGAGTTCATGCAAAGACCTCGTGGGGAATAGCGTGCTATCTCAGAAACGAAGAGCAGGGCAGCTGAAACTCAGCGGAAGGCTAGTACAAGCTGTGACTGGAGAGAAAGGCTGAGGATAACCCCAAAGGGCCTTTTAGGCCATGTTAAATATTTAGAGCATGGTCAGAGGACATGTGGAGAGCCACCGAAGGCTTTTAAGCAAGAATGTATCTGTGTGTGTGTGTGTGTGTATGTAAATGATTAGATTTGCATTTTGAAAAGGGAACTGGATGTAGTGAGGACCTCACTTAGATATGGAGACAAGAGCCTGTCCCAGTCACTCTGATGAGAGACAGTGGTATCTGGAACTAGGAGTTAAGGTGGTGACTAGTGGTTGGGCATTTAGGCAATGGTGGCTTGGAAATGGACATAAAGGAGGGAACAGTGTCAAGGACAACTTCTGGTCTATATGCTCAGAAGGATGGAGGTGTCATTTACTGTGACAAGGACACTGCAAGAGGGGCCAGGTGAGGGGTGGTTTCATGAGTTCAGTCTCTGTCTTCATTTTAGTGATCAACTGCAAAGAACAGAAAGCCCTACTGGTGTGGCTGAAACAGTTAGGGATGTGTGTGATTCACAAGACAAGAAGTTCAAGGTTATGCAGTCTAGGCCTTGTAAGGCAGCCCAATAATATAGGGATGGCATAGGCTCTTTTCAGCTTTCTGGTCTAGCTACCTTGATGTGTAGCCCTTCACCCTTTTGCTTATGTCCTTATGGTTCAATATGGCTGCTGTGACCCTGCCCTTGTACCTGTATTCCAAGTAGAAAATTTGATGAAGGGCCAAGAGATGAAGAGCTTTATCTTAGCAGAGATTTTCCCTTTTATCTGGGAAGGGTACTCTCCCCAGGAACTTTACTTACATCATATTGGCCTGAACTAAGTTTTGTGGTCATCCATAGCTAAACGGAGGCTTGGAAATCCAGCATTTTAGCTTTCTAGCCTCTACAGGTAGAGGAAAGCCAAGGAGAGGGGGCATGTGACTAGCTTTTAAGACTAGCATATGTCTACCACAGTCATGTGGAGCTTGCGGGGCTTTGTGTCATCCAGGTAGAGGTTTGAGGAGAGAGTTAGATATATTGGCCCAGAGCTATTCTTCCTCCTCCTCTTCCTCCTCCTCAGGGAAAAGAAGTGACTTGGTAACAATTTTAAAATGCAGCAGTTGAGACATATATCCCAAGCGTTCTATAGCTCCTCAAAGCAAAAGAAGGCAGAAAAGCTCTGGCCAAGAAATTTGATCAGCCAAAAGGATGATTTCTTCATGATACCTACTGGATTACTGGAGGTAGGTGACTAGGGGGACTGAAAATAAGGACACAATGACTCTGCGTGGCTCATGCTTGAAAATACAGGAAATAGACTTCCTGGCCCCCCCTTAACCCAGCCGGCCTCTTTGAGGGTCCACGAACCTGGAGCATCAGCTCTTAATAAGGTGGCCACTCTGGACCACATCAGAAACTTTAATGCACCAATTACAGTGGTGGAGATAACCTTCTTGCTTCAAGGGCTGAATCCCATTCTTCCTCGTCCATTCTTTCCTTGAGAGGAGATGATGAGAGCAAGGGTGGTGCCATTTCATAGGGGATTGTCACTGAGGAGGTGATAACTGAGCAGAGGCCTGAAGGAAGTGAGGGAGGGTGCCAAGAGGACCTGTGGGGAGAGCAATTCAGGCAGAGGTGACAGCAGGCCTAAGGTCCCAAGTTGTGTTAAGCAGTTTGACCCTGTACAGGGAGGGTTTATATGGGAGCATCCCAGGAGAGAAATGGAATATTTCACTTTAAAAGTTTGAAGGAAACTATGAAAACATACACAGGAAAAGCATAATATGGGACTTTCTCTGTCCACTGTCATATTTGAGCCTTGTCCCTGCAAACCATCCCTCTTCATCAAGCTGGCTTCTAGAACTGCATCGGTATCAATCAGGAAAAATTGGGTGTAGATAACAAAGACCTTGACTAATATTTATCTCACATGAAATGAAGTCCGGAGGTAGGAGGTTCAAGGGTTGACTTAACAACTCAACAAGCTTGCCTTCCTGGTTCTAAGATGACTAGGGCGATTCCAAGCATCACCCACTGGTGTCCCAAATGAGAAGGGAGATGAGGGCCGAAAAAGAAGCCTTCACCTTCCCAGTGTGCTGCTTATCCAGGAGAAGAAGAGCTCCTCAGCGCATTTCTGCTCGTGTCTCGGCGACCGGCACTCAGTCAAGGGCCCTCCCCTAAAGGTTAGCAAATTGGAACGAGATGGTCATGCTTGACGCACTGAGCTGGGCTCATCCTCAGGGGCGGAAAGAGGGGCTTAGCTACCCTGAGCTTGTTGTGGCCAAACCAAATTGAATTCTATTGACTCCGAAAGGAGGAGCAATTGCTGTGGGATAGGTGACCTGCCATGTCTGCCACCCCAGCACATCCGTGAATCTTCTCAGGTTTGGTCACAGAAGAGATGACTATTTTCCTTTCTTTATTCTGTCTGGATGCAGACTCTCACTGATGCATTTCCTGCCACATCTACAGGAAAGACTCACCCTGTCCTAATTTAGGTTTCTTCCAGAAGCTGACCTGAAGCAAAGATTCAAGTGCAATGAGTTTCTTTGGGATGTACAGGAATCATTGGCATGCACTTGGAAAGTGATACAGGGGTGGGAAGGCAGTCAATCAAGGGGAATTAGTAAGCTAGCTACCAAGGTGAGCAACTGGAGTTTAATCCTCTTGGGAAACTGGAAAGCACATGCTTCCGAATTATACCACTGGAGAGTTGAAGGAGCTGAGGTATCTATTCTCCAACTCCCGTGGGTCCTTGGTTGAAGGCTGCTCCCGCGATGCACTAATTCCCCAGCACTCCAGGCCTGAGCATGTGGACAGAGCCTTCTGCGGCTCTGGAACAAGCTCTCAAGCCCAGAGATGCAGATAATCATTGGTGGACTTCCAAAGAACAAAGAGATGGCAGGGTCTAAGGGACATGGGAGGGGCACCGACAGCGTTTGCTCTAAAAGGCTGAACCCCTTTCTTGATGTGCACTGAGATGCTTTGGTGGAATACTTCTAACTTGGTCGGTATCTCTATCAGTGTTCACCAGAAACTATATGCTGCTCCTAAAAATTAGCATGGACTAGACTAAAATTGTATAATTTTATTGACACAGCACCCTGTGCAGTACTGTGTGTGAATAACTATTCTCTCACACACATTTTGACAGTATCATGTTGAGGATAAGAATGACTGTATCCATTTCAAAAAATTTGGGCCAGTGGCTATCATCATGATTAGTTTACACGTTGGTAAGAAATTTTTGAATGAAGCAAATGGGCCAAGTGGTAAAGACCTTGGGGAGCACAGCTTGTGTAACACAGGGTGCACCTCCATCGAGGTGGATGTGGAGATTGGGTAGATCCCTATTAATTTGATTAGAGTAGTGAGCCCAGTGAAGAAATTCAGTACTCCAAATTCTAGAACCATAATCATATTTTTGGCCTAGAGATTTCCTTCTGTCTCTTTTGAATCCAAACGAAAAGAAGCATAACAATTTTTAAAGTCTCTATATGGAGCATAAGCTGTTTTTATAAATGTGGAATAATTCATTGAGGATATAAGTAATGCTGAAGAGGCATCCTGAGAAAACCTTGATTTTGATGCAATCTAGTCAAATGGATTATTTTGTTTCTTCCTGCCCCCCTACACCCCTAGCTCATTTTTGCCAAAATGAGTTTCCATATGTTTCATCTAAATGCGTCACATTCAGAGAAATCATTCAAACCATTGTGGGCATGGCTACTTTTCCTTCATTTGTGGTTTGAAGGTGGGTGGTTATAAGGAGTGGAAATAATGGTGGCTCTTCTCCAAACCCCAAATCCTTTGGCTCGCTCTGATTCTCTGAGCTGTCTGCATCTCCAACTTTATTCTGTACCAGAGGGAAATAGCCATAGTAAATTGCAAAGATTATTCAATTTCAGTCCACTTTAAGTGCCCTTAAAGGGAGACTGCACTCACGACTTCTCAGGGGATAGGCAATGCATCTTGCCACGGATAAAGTGCTACTTGAGAGGTTTTAAATCACATTTGTAGCTTGGAGACTAATATTGGAGGCAGTCCTCTTCCTAAAAAGTAATGCCATCTGTGTCACTGACTGCACAGAGCACCAGAGTAGGGGGAAGACCGGAACTAACTTGTTTAAAGAATGATAGACCCATTCAAAGGGTGTCATTTAAGGGATAAAAACCCCTTACTCAGGTTAACCAAGACTGTGGTTACATTTTACACTTTTAGCCTGAGGATGCAATTGCTTTCTGGATCTCCCTATGCCACCTTATATTGGCTAACCTGAAATATACACACATCTGAATCCAGATGAGGCAATGCATCTGATCTGTGCTTGAAAAAAAGATCTTCTCTGTTAACTGAGTTTAATTTTCTATTTGATTTTCACCCTTCTAATCCAAGGTTATCTTTATGAGCGAACATTTGTGGAGCACTCACATCTGAAAGGCCTAGATATGGAAGGTTTATTCTTGACTTTTTCTCCTCATTTGGTTGACATTTTCAAATGAATGGGTATGTTGTCAAGTGTTTCGTGGATTTCCTTGTTACTTGGGTTCAATAATCTCTATGGTTTCTTGGAAAAGGTTCAATTCAATTCTACACACCCTCTGGAGCACTGACTTTGTGCCTGATGCTGGGATAATAAGCTAGCCAGCCTGTCTGGAACCCTGCATGACTGCCAGGCTCTCATATAGACCACCCACAGCTTATTCTCACTGATATTTGGCCGTGTCCCAGAAAAGGAAGAGAAGGAACAGGAAAGGAAGGAAGGAAGGAAGGAAGGAAGGAAAGAAAACAAGCAAGGAAGGAAAGAAGAAAGGAAGGAATCGGAGCTCTAAAAATTTCAGACCATTCCAAGCAGAAATCCTGTCTGTGATAGGATCGTAGTTGAGGTGGAGGCAAACGTCTTGTCTTTCCCTTTTGAGTCTGTGAATATCTCTCTTTTGGATACATTCCACGTTGTGGGCAGTGTGATACACCCAACTCCCTCCACTTCAGCTCTTGAAATGTTTCTAAAATTGGTGAATCTGAAGTCCTTCTATGCAGACAAGGTGGTTCCTATCCAACCCTGACTGTTGCCTTTCTACTTCAACGACCACATTGACTTGGGTGGAAATCTGTGTCTTGCTCACCCTTCCTTCTCACTCGTTTTCCTTGCTGGCTGGGCAGGAATCTGCAGCAATCATCCAGCTAGCCCCTGGCAGGTTGACTTGTTTCATGGGCACAGGTGTATGGAAGCTGATTATGATTTGCATCGACAACAGAGTTGGGAAGTACATTGCGGTCAATGTGTCTCCCTAGATTGTCATTATTCTGTTTTAATGTATGCATTATTTCTAAAGTGTCTTTGAGATGACTTACAGTAAAAGAAAGAAAAGTAATTAGACTCATATAACAAGGATAAAAAAATGAAAACTTATGTAATACATGAAATGATAAAACTAGGATAATAATAGCTATTTTTACTATAACACTAATTTTAGTAGTGGGTTCCTAGGCAATCAGAATTAAAAAATGTAGCGAGGGACTAAACTTTAATTACCTGATGATAAAGGGATACATACGAATTCACCAGGAGGTGAGTTTTCTCCTTAGATCACTAACTCTTAACTGAAATTGATTACATGTATCTTTATACACAGGTAAGGACTAACTAACGAACATTTTTTTTTTTCTTTTTCTGAGGAAGATTAGCCCTGAGCTAACATCTGTGCCTATGTTCCTCTATTTTATATGTGGGACACCTGCCACAGCACAGCTTGACAAGTGGTGCATAAGTCCATGCCTGGGATCGGAACTGGCTAACCCCAGGCCTCCGAAGTGGAGCACACGAACTTAACTGCTGCACCACCAGGCAAACCCCAAACTAATGAACAATTTTAATGGTGATTTTTCTTTTTGCCGAGGAAGATTTGCCATGAGCTAACATCTGTGTCAATCTTCCTCTGTTTTGTATGTGGGTTGCGGCCACAACATGGCCACTGACGAGTGGTGTAAGTCCATGCCAGGGAACTGAACCCAGGTTGCCAAAGTGGAGCATGCTGAACTTAACCACTAGGCCATGGGGCTGGCCCCTGGTAAAATTTTTTAAGTTGTAGAAATATGTCTTAATGTGTCGGTTTCTCATAGAGTGAAAAAAGTTGATTGGTTTGTATAGGAGAATGAAGACACTTGTTAGCTTTTCAGCTTTACTTCACCTGAACTGCACTGTGTCCACGCCAGAAACATGGACTTGAGCTCTTCTGCAGGAAGCATGACCATTGGCCCACTTTGTCTTGTGCCAAGGTAGTTTGCATCCCAGGATCTTACAGAGTTCACCACATGCTTTCTCTGCAAGGGCATCTTGCCATGGCGACATGGATACTTGGTTATATGGTACAGGCTTTATAAGGATTTTCTTTTTCCTTCTTAAAATTATTTTTCAGCTTCATTAAAATAAATTGACATATAACATTGTGTAAGCTTAAGATGTACAGCAGGATAATTTGACACACTTATATATTGTGAAATGATGACCACAATAAGGTTAGTTAACACCTCCATCACCTCACATCGTTACCTTTTTTTTGGTGGTGAGAACAGCTAAGATCTATCTTCTTAGGATCTTTCAAGTATGTAATACAGTATTGTTAACTGTAGTCACCATGCTGAACTTATTTATCTTATAACTGGAAGTTTACCCTTGGACTGAAGTCACCCCATTTCTCCTACGCCCTCTGGCCTCTGGCGACCATCACTCTCTATCTGTTTCTATGAGTCTGGCATTTTAGAGTCCACATATAAGTAAAATCATGCACTATTTGTCTTTTCTCTCTCTGACTTATTTCACTCAGCATAATGCCCTCAAGTCCGTCCATGTTGCCCCAAATGGCAATATTTCTTCATTTTTATGGGTGAATAATATTCCTTTGAATATATATGCCACATTTTGCTTCTCCATTCATCTATTGATGGATTCTTAAACAGTTTCCATGTCTTGGCTATTGTGAATAATGCTGCAATGAACATGGGAGTGCAGCTATGTCTTTGAGGTAGTGATTTCAATTAGAGATTCATGAAATTGCCCCTCTTGGCTCACCCACAGAGGTCCTTGGAATAAGAACTGGTGTCCCCTTTAGTGCCTACATGTGTCCCTAAAAGTCTCTGATTATTTTCAGGGAAAGCTCTAGGCCTGCTTGACGTCTTTTGCATCCTGCTAAGAGCGTGGTGCTCTGTACCCAGGAGATCACTCCTGATGCGTGATAATGCTGAGCGCCGGTGCTCCAATCACTTGGGAGATGAGAGCCAAGCTTTTGGACAGACCCTCAGAATTAGGTATCATTTCATTTCAGCAGTCAGTGCCATAACTAATTTTGGTCCTCTTTAGCATTTGACAAAAATGTCCTTTATCATGAATTAATTTAATTTCTAAAATTCTGCCTGGTTCAATGATATCACAAATGAGTAATACTTCATGTCCCAACTTCAAAGGCTGACAAATAGTTTGATGAAAGCAGCAAATCGGGTCTGGCTCAGAGCCATTTATGCAGCAGACATAGGACACAGATGTCAAATGCCAAATATCATTTAAGAACAGAGGAGCACTAAAAGCAACAGAACTTTTTACCTGGCTGGGGGATCCCGACCCGTCAGCAGAGAACACAAGAAGGAAATGAGAGCAGGGACAAAAACACATGCAGAACATTTAATAGCCCTCAGAACATATGGAAATTAATGATATTCAGAGCTTGTAGAATACCAAGATTTTTCAGCTTAAAATAATCTTCTTGCTGATGCGCAGTACTGGAGGGCTCCCAAAATGCCACAGAGAAAATTAGATGCAAGCAAAAAAAGCGAGGCTCTGAGATTCAGGGAACAGGGTAGAAATAAAGCAGAATTATTTGTGACGAACTGAAGGGCCAGTGATACGGAGAGAGCACCAGATTGAGACTCATGTCCACACCCCAGTTTTCTCCTTAACTAACCTAGTTGACCTTGGACAAGATTCTTGTCCTTAATTTCTCTATTTGTAAGGTGAAGTTTTATTTTATTATCTTTAAAGGTACTTTACATCTTTAAAACTGTATGATCTATGCATCCGACAGTAGCCAGAATGACTTCTATCAGAAGAATCCGTACTGAAGTGGGTAGCGTTTCACCCCAGACCATCCACTGTTGGGACATCTAAAAGGCATTCATAGCAGAAGGAAGGGCTGCTCAGCTTCCTAGCTCAGCTACCACAGCTCTGTCTCACTGCCTCAAGAGCAGAGAATGATGTGGGGAAAGACGGGTGAAGAAAACAGACAGCTAGTCCATTGGAAGCCTACACTTAACCACATTAACCATTCATTCTCACCTATTTCTGCTTGAAATGGGGGTTAAATTGAGTAAAAGGGTTTAGTGCAACCCCAAGTCCCAGGAGTGAGATTTCTGAAATGATAGAGTTCTCCAGCTTAAAAAAATAAATAAATAAAAGATGTCCCTGAGGTCCGGATGAATGCACTCAACAGTGACTTATCTGATTCTCTTACACTCATTTACTATAATTGAATCAGAGCTTCCAAATCCTTGAACTCTGTCTTCCATTTAACCCCAAGACCTTATTGGCAAGCAGCATGGCTTCTAGAGAGAGGAAAGAACTAGAAAGCTTTTAGACTCTGGACTCCTGAGTGACAGACCTTCCTTGGAGAGCTCTGAGGCCTGCAAAACTCACAGGAGTGTTGGGAGGTCCCCAGTAGATTTTTGAATTATTAACACATGTTTAACAATTAAAGAAAGACATATTGATAGGCTATCAAGGCAATTAATTATTTAGTTCTACAAAGTAAAGAGTGGAAAAAAAGATGGAGTACAGCAGGTATGAATCAGAGGCTGCAAAAGCAGTGATGCGTGAAATGCCCGTCATGAAACTTTACTTACCTGAAATCAAATCACGTCTGACTTCACACCCACAATCCACTGGGCTGGTGCAAAGTTGAGCCTCAGGCATTGTTAGCATTCTTTTCCCCCTCTTAGAGCCATGTAAAGGTCCTTGTTGAGATAGGGTAGGTCTGATGTGGAAGCGATGGTCCAGATGTCTCTCTCATGCTTGGAGTCCGAGCCCACATGTGAGGGTCTGGCTCCCAGGGGGTCAGCTAATTCTGAGGTACGCTTGGGGTTGGGAAAAATTTTGCCTATGCCTGGACTTCTTAGGTGCGTCCTTCCCTCAACTGCCTCTCAAGGCACGAGAGGAAGCCAGCTGTGGATGGAAACTCAGCTGCCTGCCAACCATTTTAGCAAACTCAGGGCCATCTCATTTCTTCTCTGCTGCCCTTCTTTTCCTGCAGAAGCGTTTTCTCCCCAATTCCCTTTGGACCGCCTACCACCATCCCTTTTGAACCGCCCACATCAATCTCCTCAAAGACTCAGGCTTTCCTAAAAGAAGGAAGAAGAGGCTGCCTTCCAGAAGCTTCTTTTTGTCTGCCCAGCAATACAAAGGTATCTCAATTCCAAGAACACAAAAGTCCAGCTACCTGCTTGGAACTGGAGGTGGGAGATGGGGTGTGAGTGAGCAGACACTGCAAGGACAAACCCAAATTAGCATATCAACGAATCATCCCAACCTCTGTCCCCCAGGTACACCTTTGGGTTCCTCTAGCCCAGATGTCCAGGCTCTTTCCTAAGTAACTCTCCCCCACAAAGCCAGTGGGATGGGAGCTGTTTCCCCAGGCTTCTCAAGGTCTGAGTGTGAGAGCCCAGGCACGAGGCAGCACTTTCGCCTTTCGCAAAGAAGAGGCAACTCTATGTAATGGTAAAGGCAGATGCTCTGATAGCGTGTCAGCACAACTGCTCGTGTACATTATGACGGAAGGAGAAGAAGGCGGACTGTAGTTCTGGCTCTTCTTGGTAAGGAGGACTCTTCATAAAAGAGTTTGTAACTAGAGCTCAAGAGGAATGGGTGCAGAATGGTGTAGTACCATGGGGTCTTCTTGGAAGTGACCAAGGGCTCCCTGGCTTTTGCATAACTGAAAGGCATGAGGAGGGTGTCACCTGCGTCTGTGGTTATGACAATCGAAGTAAAAGGGAAACTGTTTAACCAAATCCCTGAACTAGGAAGGACTTCTCTTTTCACCCTCTAAGGAAGTTCCCTCTAACTTTGAGATTTGTTCTTTGGAGCCCTTAGCAAACTAACAATGAAATAATTCTTGTACTTATTTATTTAAGGGTTGCCTTCCTGGCTAGCTCCAGGAGTGCAAAGACCAGTATTCGACTTGTTCATCCCTATGTCCCCAGCACCTATGACAGCCTAGCACATAGAAGTTGCTCAATAAATAGTTTGGTTGAATGAATGAATCATCCAGGTAAAGTGCATTTTTATTCCAAAGATGGTCCTAGCCATGCATCCCAGAGAGCACCCTCTCTCTTCCTTTGAGCACCCAGAGCACTAATTATTTGTGCCACCAAGTTGTCGCTGAGCATAAAATGCGTTCTATCACCCATTTTCCCAGCACAAGTTCTCTGTAAGCCTCCGCTGGTGGTTTGTCAGGTCCTGGAGGGTACTGATGATACCTCACACTCTTGATTCCTTCTAGCAGTAACGCTGAGCTTTGATCTTAGTGGGAACCCAATACATAGTATCTATAGGTAAATGTTTTGTTTAGAAATGAATGTTTGGGACTCATCCTTTTCTTGTAAATAGTGCTGTTCATGCAGTGAAAATCCTTCCGCTGGAAATCAGTTGTAGATACTTCTGCTGCAAAACCATGTATGCATTTCTGGAAAAAAGAGCATATTTCAAAACTGCATTGAACAGATCAGGGTGTACGGAGAAATTAGGATTAGGTCCAGGCCACTAAAAACCCATGCAAATTCTGTAACCACAGCCCTTATGAAAACAAGAACTGCCACCCTGAGAGAGGACTTAGAGGGCGTGGTGGCGGCAGGAGAAGGCCTCAGGGCATACAGCATGCATGACACCAAGAGGGCACAGATGCTGGCCTGTGGGCACCGAAGCGAGGCGGATGGAAGCAAGCCCTGAGTGCACCTGTCTTCAGCAGAGAGCCTCTGCAAGGCTGCTGGCGGGGTGGGGAGCCCTTGCTGCAGGCTCACATTTTAAATTTTCTTAAAATTGAGTTAAAAGGGCTCGGGCCCATGTAGAAGCCAAACTTAGAGCTCCTTGCTTTGCTGCGGGAGGTTCTTTCTGTTCCATTCCGCCTGCCTAGGAACACTCACCTGTCAACCACCAGAACTTGCTTGGTACACAGACAGCACTTGCTCATTTAACAACCAGGTGTGAGCCACTCGTTCCACGTGTAGTAGCAGGATAGACTGGGCTTGTCTCTGGTCTCACTCTGCTTGTCTTCCAACGTTCTAGAATGTAGTTCCACCCAGAATGATTAGTTTAAATGTTTTATTTTCACACCTTTTACTAAAAATTATAATGAAGACAATAGCAACAACAGCCTTTTGTTTCATACCTACAGCCACTGTGATAAGCCTTTTACGGCCCAGAACGTGGTCTGTCTTGGTGAACGTTCCCTGTGAGCTTAGGAAGACGTGTGTCTGCCGCTGTCGCTGGAGTCTTCTGTCAGTGTCCATTATTCCAGTTGATTGAGGATGTCGTTGAGTTCAGCTGTGTCTTTACTGACTTTCTGCCTGCTGGATCTGTCCAGTCTGAGAGAGGAGTGTTGACATCTCCAACTGTAGTAGTGGCTTCCTCTATTTCTCCTCAGAGTTCTATCACTTTTTGCCTCATGTATTTTGATGCTCCGTTGTTAGGTGCATACACGTACTGGATTGTGATATTTTCTTGGAGAACTGTCCTGTTTATAATTACGTAATACTCTTCTTCATCCCTGACAACTTTCCTTGCTTTGAAGCCTGCTTTGTCTGAAATTCATACAGCTACTTCTGCTTTCTTTCAATGAGTGTTAGCATGGTTTATCTTTCTCCATCACTTTCCTTTCTTTTTTTAAAGATTGGTACTTGAGCCAACATTTGTTGCCAATCTTTTTTTTTTTCCCTCCTTCTTCTTCTCCCCAAAGCCCCCCAGTACATAGTTGTGTATTCTAGTTGTAGGTCCTTCTGGCTCTGCTATGTGAGATGCCACCGCAGCATGGCTTAATGAGCAGTGCTAGGTCTGTGCCCAGGATCCAAACTGGCAAGACCCTGGGCTGTGGAAGTGGAGCGTGTGAACTTAACCACTCGGCCATGGGGCCGGCCCCTCCATCCCTTTCCTTTTAATCTGTATAATTAATCTTATATATAATTATAATTAATTATAACTAATAATTATAATTAATCTTAAATCTGTATAATTTAATCTGTATAATAACCTTTATATTTCAAGTGGGTTTCTTATACACAAAAAATAATCAGGTCTTGTTTTTTGATCTACTCTGACAGTCTCAGTCTTTTTAATTGGTGTGTTTAGACCATTGACATTCAAAGAAATTGTTGATATAGTTGGATTAGTATCTACCATATTTGTTACTGTTTTTTATTTGTTGCCTTTGCTCTTTGTTCCTTTTCTTTTATTTTGCTGAGGAACATTTGCCCTAGCCAACATCCACGCCAATGTTCCTCTTTTTGTCTGTCAGCCGCTGCCACAGCATGGCCACTGACAGATGTGCAGTGTAGGTCCACACCCGGGAATTGAACCCAGGCCACTGAAGCAGAGAGCACCAAATTTAACCACTGGACCACCAGGGTTGGCCCTCTTTGTTCCTGTTTTTGTCTTCTGTGTTTTGTGGTTTTAACTGAACATTTTATATGATTCCATTTTCTCTCCTTTCTTAGCATATCAGTTATACTTTTTTTTCAGCTTTTTTAGTTGTTTCCCTAGAATAGATTTCCTAGCTGCAATATACATTTACAACTAGCTTAAGTCCTCTTTCAAGTAACGCTATACCACTAGCGTTATGATATATACATAAGCATACGTAATTGAGTACGTTGTTGCTACTACTATTTTGAACAAACTGTTATCTCTTAGGTCAATTAAGAATAAGAAAAATAAAAAAGTTTGTATTTTACCTTCCCTTCATCCTCCTTCGATGCTCTTCCTTTCTTTATGCAGACTTGAGTTTATGAGCTACATTAGTTCCCTTTGCTCTAAAGAACTTCTTTTAACACTTCCTATAAGGCTGGTCTACTGGCTATAAATTCCCTAAATTTTGTTTGCCTGAGAAGCTCTTTATTTCCCCTTCACTTTGAAGGAGAATTTCACAGGGTACAGAATTCTAGGTTGGTAGTTTTTTCTCTCAACACTTTAAATATTTCATTCCACTCTCTTCTTGATTGCATGGTTTCTGAGGAGAAGTCAGATGTGATTTTTATTCTTGTTCCTCTATATGTAAGGAATTTTTTCCTCTGGCTTCTTTCAGGATTTTTCTTTATCTTTGATTTTTCTGTAGTTTGAATATGCTATACCTGGAATAGGGTTTTTTTTCACATTTATCCTGCTTGATGTTTTCTAAGCTTCCTGGGTTCATGCTTTGGTGTCTGACATTAATTTGGGGAAATTCTTAGTCATCATTGTTTCAGATACTACTCCTGTTCCTTATTCTCTTTCTTCTTCTTCTTCTTCTAGGATTCCCATTATGTGTGTGTGGTACATTTCGTACTTATCTCACAGTCCTTGGCTATTCTGCTCTGTTTTTTTCAGTCTCTGTTCTCTTTGTTTTTCAGTATTGGAGGTTTCCATTGATCTGTCCTCTAGCTTAGAGATTCTTCCCTCTGCAGTGTCCGGTCTACTAATGAGCCCATCAAAAGGATTCTTTGCCTTTCTTACAGTGTTTTTGATCTCTAGCATTTCTTTTTGGTTCTTTCTTAGGATTTCCATCTCTCTGCTTACGCTGCCCATCTGTTCTTACATGTCATCTACTTTATCCATTACCTCCCTTGGCAAATTAATCATAGTTGTTTTAAATTAGGTCTGGTTATTCTAACATCCCTGCCATGTCTGGTTCCAACGCTTGTTCTGTTCTCTTCAGCTATGTTTTTTGCCTTTTGATATGCCTTGTAATTTTTTCTTGGTAGCCAGACATGAGGCACTGGGTAAAAGGAACTGCTGTAAATAGGCTTTTAGTGGTGTGGCAGTGAGGTGTGGGGAGGGCAAGTGTTCCATAGCCCCATGATCCAGTCTCAGTCTTTACTGAGTCCGTGCCTCTGGGCTGTGAACTTCACAGGCCTTTCCCGATTTTTTCTCCCCCTTAGATGGAACAGGATGACTAGAGTGGGCTACAGTTAGTTATTTCCCCTCCCCGTGTCAGTCAGGCTCCTATAATACCCCTGCAGGTTAGGCCCTGGTGAACTAGTTTCCCTGAGGGCAGGCCTTGTTAAGAAGAGCCTCTAGCTGTATTTCAAAATGGTTCCTTTTCCTCTCCCCCTGCCAGAAGCACAAGGGAATTTTTCTCTGATATTTACTGTGAGAACTGATAGAGCTCAAGAAGGTAACACTTACAAAAGTTACAGGGTCCTCCTGGAGTTTTCTTCTCTCCAACTTGTCCACACAGAGCCTCCAGCAATCCATCAATTACAGTTCTGGTTTTCTACTCTGGCACTGGTTCCTTTGGACATTTTAGTTTGTGAGTTTCTGTTCCAATAAGTTGTGATTTTCTGTGTTCACCTGTCAATCACTCCAGTTTGGGGAGCAGTGGGTTGCCCTATAACCTCATTTTTTTTTTTTTTTTTGCTAAGGAAGATTTGCCCTGAGCTAACATCTGTTGCCAATCTTCCTCTTTTTTGCTAAGGAAGAGTCACCTGAGCTAACATTTGTTGCCAGTCTTCTTCTATTTTGTATGTGAGCCACCATCAAAGCATGGCCACTGATAGATGAATGGTGTAGGTCTGTGCCCAGGAACAAAATCTGAGCCGCCAAAGTAGAGTTCGCTAAACTTAATCACTAAGCCTCTGGGCTGGCCCCCTCACTTCTTTTATGGATCTAGGAAGAGTTGTTGATTTTTCATTTTTTTATTCACTAGGATGGAGTGGCAAATTCCATATTCCTTACATACGGAACCAGAAACCAGAACTGCTTGATGAGGATTTTACAGATTTTGTCTATTTTATATTCAAAGCGCCCATGCGTTGAAGATACTCTTGTGCTCTTGTAATGATGAGTAAATTCTCCCTTGGAGCCCACCGTGGCCTCACCAGGCTCAGTGGTGGTGCCTGGATGTTAAGCCCGTCTACTGTCCCTCGTGCCACGCTGGGCCGTGAGGCAGATGTAGCCGCCCCTGACACAGGAAGGGTTAATAATCGCTGGAAAAAGCTTGCCAACAAACTATGACCCGGAAGTGAGAAGGCCGGTTAGCTAATGACGGATAAGACCCCCTGGGGGGCAACCTAAGCTAGGCGGCGGCCGCCCGGGGGCACAGATGGAGAAACGATATCGATATCGGGAGCAGGAGGGACCGTTGCCTAAGAGACATTGCCTGCTCCGAGATAAAAATATAGGAGCACAGCAATAACATGATGACATCAAAACAGAGGCCAAGGGAGGGCTCCTTGAGAAATCACTAAGAATTCTTGGCATTCGCTAATTACTTCATCCAGAACACCTGTGTATGTTTAACAGCTGTAAGCTATGTATATATTGATACGCTGGTTATAATAAACTCAGAGTGGCCATCAGCCCTCTCCGCATCTGTCCTGATGTGTACATTGGATTGCGACACCGACAGCAGGTCTGGGAAAGCACGCTGTAAGCTCTGACTTTCTTCCTTTCCTGGCCTCAGAGAGGTTCACTGACTCAAAGGGAAGAGTGGCTGGTCATTTCTTTCGGCTCATCATCCATAGGTAGCCGATTTAGCCCAATATCTTGCCTAACAGGCAATGGGAAGGTCTTTTTAGGTCGGCACGGTGACATGTCCTCTCCTTGAAGCTTCCTGACCTCTTGTTTTGTAGTCGGTCAATTCTGTTGAGAATTTTCAAGAAAGATTTCTTCCTTTATTTATTCTGGAGCTACGTCCTGTATCCGTCTCTTCTCTCAAGCACTTCTCAACTCACCAGGGGCTGACAAAAATTAAACTTCTTGAAGACAAAAGTTAATTACATCTCTCCTCTAATGCCAAAAATGTAATTTAAGATTTTAGACAATGACTTGCATTTTTCTTTTCCGTCTGCCTGAAACATCTATGGGAACATAGATTGTTTTTAATTACATTATCACATGACACCAACAACTTCTAATACTTTAACGTGAAAACACTCTAGATTAACATGTTTAAGATTGTCAGCTATTCTGGTATTTACTGAAAGGTGTATTGATAGCGTCAATGTGGTAGGTCAATAGCATCAGCCAGAAGTATGCAACAATTTGTAAAAATCTAATGGTATTATTATGTATAAATTGATCAGATTGGAGCAGGGTTCTCCAGAAATAGAGCTCTCAAAATTACTACAAGTCAGTCTTATGCCAATAAACTAAATCAGTGTGCAGCAGACAAGGAGAAGATGGAATTCAAGTATCAGTCAATTGCTTACAAAAATCCTAAGCCTGTGAAAGGAGATACTTTTAGTTTCCTACACTATAAAAAATGGAAATTGTGGACACAGCAGAGATGAGCAACGTGACCTTAGTAAAACAACGAGGTGAGAGACCAGGAGCAGAGACGTGGCGTGAAGTTTCCTGAATGAGTCAGCGAGCACACGAACAAGCTAGAGATGCACATGGAACTGCCTGCAGGGCACACTGGGCATGTGTGTCTCTCTAGTCCATCTTCCGCGTTCCCACAAAGATGCCAGTGAAAGAGATTTTGTTGGTTTAAACTTGAAGCTGTAGTCTTCCTCTGTGTCTTATTGTAAAATAATTCTTGTGGACAAAGAAAAACCCATAAGTAAGCTTCAAAAGCTCACTATTTATTTCACCCATTCTTTTCCAGATGGAATTTAACTGGTACTGCTCTTTTCCACGGCTTTGTTGGTATTTAAGACAGAAAGCAGAGCACGTTGCTTTCTGGGCTATCAGTGGAAGCGGGATGCATTTTGCATCACAGGCAGGAAGATAAAATATATTTTATGGCGGCAACATGGTGCCCTTTTGGTCTGGCTACTGGGACAAATCAGGGCACATATATGTGGCTTTATCTCTGACAGATACCTTAAATTAGTTCTATGGATTGATAAATTGTTATTTAACTTACAACATGAACCAACTACTATCAATTTTTATGGCTAAGTGAGATGCTCTGAGGTGACATATGTCTCAAGTCCGAAAAACTCGAAGTCATTAACTGTCAACCTGAAAATTGTGAAGATGTTCTCAGCCCCAAGAGAGCCTGAATGCAGTGTAAGATGAGCCTTTACTTTCTCTCCTGGATATTCGGCGTGGCAAAGGAAAATGACACACGTAATTCAGGTAGCACCGTAAAAATCCCCACCTTATTATATACTCTTTTTATTTTTTACAAAGGGCGTACTTCCAGGCCATTTTCTCAGGGGCTGAAAAGTTGGTCCGCACACCATTTCTCCTTTACAACTGAGTGAAATAGATTAAGATCTGTTCCACCACCTGAGACACAGGATAGCAGAATGGTTAAGAACATGGATTCTGGGGTTAGCCATCTGGGGTTCAAACTCTGTCACCACCAGTCCCTGGCTCTGTGACTTTGGGCAAGTCATTTTACTTCTCTGTGTCTCGGGTTAAACGAGTTTACACGCACATGTATATAAGTTTATAAATATTATGTCTACTTAGAATAATATCTGACTCATGGTAAATACTATGTGTTTGCTATATATTTCAGAAGCAAAAGTAAAGTTACCCAAGAAATTTTAGGGACTGACTTTGAGTCATAAGTTTTAGAGCAACATCACCGATTATAAATAAAACGCAAACGACTCCTTACTGGGAAGCTAAACCAGCGTGGGAGGTAGATCTTCAATGTCCCGTTTAGTTTGGCAACTTACTCCGATCCCCTGAAGAGATCCACTCATTTCTGATATATTTATCTTCAACAGGAGTTAAGTCTTTTGTACGTGTGGATTCACTGAAGTCAATTATAAATTTAATAGATTTTTCTATAATAAACATTTATCTTCTCTTCCAATTGCTACTCATATTTCTTCCCTCACTTCAGCAAATTAGCAGATGTTAAAATTTCATTGTTTCTCTAACTTTGGAAACCAAGAATCACTAAAAAAACACCACCACAAAACAAAAATAAACAGAATATCTTTTCTCTTAGTGCTTTCCATCCACAAAACTCTGTATTTTTTTCTTTCTCCTTTCACTTCCTTTGGTGTATTAAATGCCCTGCGCATTGCAGACACTGACCGAGAAGCCATGACAAAGGTTCCCCAGGGGTCTCCTAATTTAGCTCTCAAGCTATGAGATTACCTCAGGAAAAGAAATATAGGATTTGATTTCCTCAAGAAGCCACCGTTCCTGGAGCATATGGTGAGGCACAAAACAAACAAGCCAACAGAAAGCACCTGGAGAGACAAAGGAACGTCCAGGACTGCGTGAGAGTTCTTTGTTTCATCTTAAAGCATAGCGCACAATATCCAGTGCTTTCAGTGCAGCAGAAATTCAGGATTGACCAAAGTCCCATAAACATGGGAGAGGAATATATTAAAAACAGTTTTTAGTGTTGCTCTCCAACATAGGTCCAAACCACTTTATGAGGTATTGACAGTCTGGTGGAATTCAATGGAAGATGACCAGAGGGACGGAAGTTTGGAAGCTTGTTGCGTGAGGCGGGGTGCAAGCAAAGTAAAGCTGTTAAGCCGGGTGAAGAGCAGGGGAAACCAAAGCTGTCTTCCTATGTTGGAAGTGATGATTTGTAAAAGAGGAAGTAAATTTGTTTTGTTACCTTAAAGAGCATAATTAGCATACAGGTGGAAGTTATACAGCAAATTGAATTTCAATTCAGCATGAGAAAGAACGGAGTACCAATTAAGAAATATACAGGAGGTACGTTGGGTTGCTTTAAAACAGTTAAAGTTTTTGTCAAATTAGCTATTCTGGCTGACACCATTTAATCATCTATCAGGGACTCTTTAGAAGATCACATTAACGGAAGGTGGGTCTTGCCAATCTCTCAAGTCTCTTGCAATTATAACACTCTGGGAATTAAAAACTCATACTGAAAAAAAAAAATCAAGATTCTACATAAGGTACAGATGAAGTGCAGCCCATGCTGCACAGAGGAAAAAATGTATGTGGCCATGCAAAAGTAGAATAGAAAGAAAGAAATGGAGTGCGTTCTCCCAGTCTTCGAGGAGAATGCATAGCCTCCTCTCTGAGCACTTATCAGGCACCTGTGACACAGCACTGTGCTAGATTCTGGACAAAACGTCCTGCAGTGGGCAGGGGTCACGCTTTTTGGGTGACTCAGCCTCTGAACTCCCTCCCTATGTTTTTGGGAATTCCTTCACTTTACAATCCGGGGGGAGAAGTGGATACCACTTCCTTTTATAGAAACTGTTTTCAAGTTTTTAAGATTTTCTTGCAGCAAACTCAAGGGGATACAATTTGGGATCCAAAAATTAGAGGCATCTGTGGGAGACCTGCAAAAGTGGTGAGGGTTCTCCTCAAGGGGAGTGAAGTTTTCGAGAAGAGCATCTGGAGCAGCAGAAGCTGTGGCGCTCAGGGCAGCATCCAGGATCCAGCCTGGAGATCTCTGTGGGCATGGTGTAGCATTTAATGCCTGGTGGCTGTGGCCCAGGGCATCCTCACCCGCAGTTCTGCTACATGATCTAAGACATTGTTCCTGATTGCATATCCCTAAACTTGTTCTCTCCAGCCTTCCTAAAAATTCTAAGAGATATGCAATATCTTTTAATAATTTTTTCTACCTTTATCAGAGTTGGTACTGTTGCTTTCACATGAGAACCCTGAATGATTCCTAGACTGATACCAGGAATGGCTGCAAGCAACTGGCTTTCAGAGGTATCTGAAACAAAGAAGTCTGGAATTTTTTATATGCGCTGGTGGGTGCTGAAGATTGTGAAAATCCAACTAAGTATTAAGGCCTGGACTCTTGCAGCCAATGGCACGTGGTTGAGAAACAGTTGTGAATCAAGTCATTTCTGGGAAGACTACTGAAAGACCTTGGCAAGTCACAGATCTTCTAAAGGCTGACAGTTGGCATGGGAGTGCCTTCTCAGGTAGTTAGATAAAGGAAGAAATAATAAATATTAAATACAGTTAAACTTATTAACATGGGTGCTCTTAGCAGGTATTCTGGATTTAATGTACTCGCTCAAGCGGTGGGGAGTGGTTTCGATCGGTTGTTTGTTTTAGTGTCTGAAATCTGGATTAAGGGGCAGCCAGGCTAAATGAAGTGGAGATGCCAGGATTCTCTTGCTATTATATAGAGGAAGAAATCCCAACTCTTTGACCATGAGAATGTTAGAGTGGATTTATCATGTTTAATCTGCATATACTATGTCCCATTGATAAACACCCTGGTAAGAGAAACATCAACACTTTTCTAAAGTCCTATAGTGCCTGTCCTCCATAGACTGAGGATTTAGTGCAAGATGTCGAAGTGTGAACGTGTTGCCTACTCTGAATGTGGAAATCAGAAAGCGGTTATGTAGGTACTACAGTAGACAACAGAGCGGGCGCCTGAGCCAGAGTTTCCTGATCCACAGGATCTTCGATGAAGGTCAGTTGATCAAGGGCAGTAGGATAGAAATGGATGGGGAGCGCATTAAAATATTATTTGATGTGTATAACTTGTAACCTTGGTCAACAGAGGCCTGATTCGAGCCAGTAGGTTAGACGCACAGCACTGTTTTGTGCATGGGTCTTAATTTGTAAACTGACTGAGGGATGACACAGAGAAGCCAATGCCCTTGAAATATTTTTATTATTTAAATTCCTGAGAGAAGGGAGCGTGCAGGGCCTAGGGGAAGCATGAGGTTTTTGGTCAGGAGGCAGACGCAGGGGTGAGGGGAAATCCGAGGCCACAGCCTTTCCTGGGGTTCTGGGGGAAAGGCAAGGCAGGGCGGGTGAACAGCTCAGACTGGCCAGTGGGTGTAATGCAGGCAGGCTCTGGGCTGTAGAGGTGGTCCATCCCTAGTTGTCTGGTAACTGGCCCTGGGGTGATTTAGGGCAGGAGAAATAGTGGTTGGGTGTGGGATTAGATAAGGGGAGTGGGAGGGGTATGGACTTGGGATTGGTTGGTTCGCCTATGAAAGATGCGCTCCTGCTGAGCCCTTTGCTCTTTTGAACTATTGCCTAGCCCTGGGAAGGGCAGTCTCCAGTCAGGAAGATTTTTAAGATCTCAAAACATCATAAAATACAGAAAATAAAAAACATGATTAATACAAGAGCCCCATCCAATTTTCAGCCTTGAGTCTGTGGACATAGAGATTGTTGAGTGCCTGTTTGTACTGTGACTCTCCCTCCTAGACCTCGCCAAACGAAGCAGCAGATGTTTATCAGGGCGAGCAGATTGTGGAAAGGAAAATACTCAAACATTTTTGGGGTTATTGGATATTGGATAAAGCCTAAACTAATTCCTGGAGACCCAGAAGGCTATTGTCAGAGTAGGGCTTACCGGGGTGGGAAAGCAAGTTGAGCTTCTGTCCCAGCTCTTCCCTATCGTGGACTCATTGAGACCTGAAACACATCCTGCGGTTATGTCGCCAGCTATGAGAGTACATCTGTAATATACATGTCAGTTGGCAGAATCCTTGTAATGGCCTCTTGTCCTGGAGTAGCGACTGTTATACTAGGAAGAGGCAAATCAAAGTCCTTAGAACGCCCTCTCTCTGCCCAAATAGCAAACCAGGAGGAATACTCCCCCACTGGGGGGAAATCACAGAGTTAAAGGTCATCATCAAAAACCTGAAAGGTGTAGGATGGTGATCCTATTCCATCCCCACCTAATTCAAGGTTTGGCTGACGCGGAAGATGGCTTGCATGACCAGGAAGAATAGCCACTTGCACCTTCTGTTCCAGGCGGGCTCTCCTGATACAATTAATCAATACATCTTGTAATTGTAGGTATGCAAATTATTAACACAGTGAAATCCTTTTTCTCCCAGGATCCAGCAAACTTTCTCTTAAGGACCAGATAGTAAATATTTGAGGTGCGTGGTGCCATATGATCTCTATTGCAACTACTCAGCTCTGACACTGCAGTGCAAAAGCCACTGTAGACAATACTTAAGTGATTGGGCATAGCTGTGTTCCAACGAAACTTTATTTACAAAAACAAGTAGCCAGTCCCTGGGCATAGTTTGCCAATCACTGCTCTATCTCAATAACCAGAAAACACCGAAAATAATTTGCTCTAACCAGGATAGGCCAGGGGTCCATCTCTACCAGTGAGGCTGGGACAAGAGGTGTTCCAGCAATGGAACATGTGCTGAGACCCGAACGAGTCTCCTCCCAGATAATTTCAGCCTTCAGACTCCATGACTCTTATGCAAATACTTGCACTCCTTCCTCATCATATTCCAAAGGTGCAGAAAGAGACATACAACACCCCATTTGCCTATTAAAAAATTTAAGTTTCCACGACAAGCTAGAAAAGTCCAAATACACACTTCTCTCAGAACACTGGGTGGAACTTGCGTTGCATCCATACAATTAAAAGACTCCATTTCAGTGACTTTCGCAAACAAAAAATTAACCTGATATAAGGTGACTTGGTATATTCACCAGTAGAAACAAACTTCCAGCAACTTCTCCTCCTAAAAGCAAACTGATGAAGCTCTGCGCTGCCTCGTACACTGCCACACCCACAGTTCTTTTTCTGTGCTTCTCAATAATGTAGAAACAGATTATAGTCATTCTGGTTGAGAGATCTGAAATCTGGTATTTTCTTGGAGGACATCAGACATGCTATGTTATTAGTAGACCTAGAGACTTACGTTTGCAAGGGGATGGAGCTGAGTTTTTATTTAGTTATACAGTTCTAATTTCAGATATGAGAGCTTGGCTGTGTAAAGGAACGTGCCGGCTCTCAGGGCCTTCCTAATAACTTCTGTGTATTGAAGTCTGACCTCTCCCCCGGAGAGACATGCCACGGGTTCTGAATTACCGTGTGGTGATCCTATTAGTCACCATAAAACTGCTAACGTGCCCCATTTAAACATGCACGTTGGATTTCAGCCCCACACAGCGATAGGAAGCTGGGCTGACGACTGCTCCGTCAATCGTTTTTCTAGGCTGTGCCCTGCAGCTGTTCAGCATTATTGCTTATTTACTGTTTAAAAGAGACAGTTTATAACAATAATTCAAAAGCTGCATGGCCACAAAGAGGAGAAAACTGGCCCTTGAGGTCTGGGGAAACTTTGTGGTCAGATATGCATTTAAGCTTATGCTTGAATCCCTCTCACCCCTCACTCTGAGCGAGCCTCCGGTGGCCGCTTAAGGGGAGGAAGCCCACCGCAGAGCGACTGCATGGGACGACACAGCCCACTCTGCCTTTACACACTTCCCGGAAACTAAAGTGCTTCAATTCCTGAGAGCTTTCCCTGTTCAGAGCTCGATGACTGCAGATGACTACCGCTTAAGTGGCTTAGCTCTCAGTTTTGGTTCCTATATCCTAATTAGGATTGCTGAACGCTGGATCCTTCCATAAGAAGTGTGTCAACTCAGTAAATGTTTCTCTTCAGCCAATTTGTGGCAAAATGCAACAAGCAAATTAAAATAAAGAGAGAGAGTGAGCTGAAGATGACAACGATTTAGGCGTGGTTTCGCTATAAGCTGGCTTAAGATATTTGAACATTTTGCTCACTGTCATGCCTGCTATAAATCAACACGGGTGAATACACTGTGGTGAGATCCATTCTGTTCATTAAAGTGACTGCGCCATAGTCGAGCATTTTGTGAATATAAACTGGACCTCAGACAGGAATTGCTTTGGAAGGCAGGCTGGTTAACCATGGAGAAGGAGACTAGGCTGTGGAACCCCAAGTAAGACATTGTGAAGGTACCTTCTCATTCACCGACTGCGGCAGGGAAGGAGACGTGATGGGAGAAAAATAGAGAGAAAACCTTTTAATATCTGCTGCAGAGTCAAAGAGCTTTCCTTCGTTTCCCTCAATGCCAGGACTAGAAATTAAGGGGCACAAAAATTAAGGGAAATTTCATTGACATTGTCAGGCTGTTGACTTTGGTCAATCGACATGAACTATAAGAATGAAATGGGCATTTGGGGTTTTACGTATAAAAATCAGCTGTTTGTTCTCTGAAAAATTATTTATTAATGGATCAGACAAGGATTTGTGGTATCTATTATCTGTGAAATATGGTTTAAATTCCCTTCTGTTCACATTTGAATGAGATATCTGTTTTTTTCCAATGGATTTAGTTGCCATCAGATGGTTTTCCTTTCTACTTTGTGAAACTTGAACTTAAAAAAAAATTAAAAATGCTCAAGAAATCCTTTGAAAGTTGACTATTTTTCAAATTAAATTTCGTGACTATTTTCAGAAAGAGGAAATTTATTTTGAAAAAACTCTAATGAAATAGACATGTTTAAATATCCAGGGTTTAAAAACACACTCTCACTAGATGACAATCTAACATACAACTAGATAAATGGTCAAGATCTTTTGTGTGGGGCACTGGGAAGTTGTTGGGGAGCGGGTATCACGAGGTGGGGAAGAGTGTGTGCCTGGCTTCCCTAAGTCTTGCCAGCCCTTTTCCTCTCATACCTCCTATTGTCTTGGGAGTAGAACCATCAGCAGATGAGGAAAGGAGCATGACTGAGACCTCTGTACTGAATACCACCTAAAAGTGTCAGTATGGGTGATTGGGACTGATGAGGGTGGAGAGAATAGCAAGACCGAAGAGTGGTGGGGTCGCGTCAAAAGGGAAGACTTGGGACTAGCCGCATTGTGGTGGTTAAGTTCGGTGCACTCTGGTTTGGTGGCCTGGGTTCACAAGTTCTGATCCTGGACACAGATCTACAACACTGGCCAGCTATGCTCTGGCAGTGACCCACATATAAACTGGAGGAAGATTGGCATAGATGTCAGCTTAGCACTAATCTTCCCCAGCAAAAAAAGAAATAAAAAAGGGAAGTCTCTGTTCCCAAATTCAGCCCTTCTGTGCCAGGGCCCTCACATATCAGATGTGCAGCCTTAGTGTTCCAGTTAGGACTGAAATGATCACATGGCATGTTGAGGACTCATGGACTCCATGACCACGTGATCTATGACCACTGGACACAGGGCCAAGACCACTTGAGGGCATTTGTCTGCCTCTGCATGGAGACATCCTTGGTTAGGGCTGCAGAAATGGGCCCAGGAACACTTCTCCATCCTTGAGCATCTTGGGAGGGTTGCAGGGCTGTCCTCATTCACAGACAAGAAAATTAAGGCTCAGAAAAACGATGTACCCCAAACCGACCAAGTGGGATGGAAAGGACTGCCTGGGGAGCCTTCCTCCCAGCCAGTGGACAGGGGCACATGAGCTGGCCCAGGCTGTTATGCCTGGATTAGCCAAGACCCTTCTTCTCCATGACGCTCAGTTTCCCTCTGTGCAAGTGGTTGATGATGCTGGGGGCTCTCCAGGAGCTTGTCATTCCAAGGGGTCCCGGGGAAATGTCTCAGAAAAGGCCTCGGATGAGGATGGGGGAGGCCCAGACCTGGGTTCAAATTGCCTGGCTTTCTATCTCCAGGTCTACCCCAGATCCGCCCGCTCTGCTTCTGAAAATGATTTTGACTGCAAATGGATCCTCTGAGGTGCTAGGAGGTATGCAGTTTCCTCTAGAAGGTGACTGAGGTTTTGGGTCATCCCTGATATTTATGGGGTCCCAGGCAAGAGTACAAATGCAGCCCAGCAACCGCATGCCTGAATGCTGGCTGTGGAAACACCAAGCTACAAACGATTAAGTAAAAGATTTAACATAAAATAAGCCAGGAGAAGAGGTGGCTGTGGTCTGGCTCGCACTGGTGCTGTGTTCCTGGGAAAGACATGGCGCCCTTCACATCTGCAGTTTGGGTGTCAGAGCATCTCCACCCTGATGGCAAATAAGAATTCCCTGGGGGCACTTATAAAAAATACTGTTGCCTGGGCCCCAGTCCAGAATAATTAAATACAAACGTTGTGGGTGGAGTCTGTGCAAGGCATTTAGAAAAGACTTAGGTGATTCTAATGTACAGCCAGGAGTGATAACATTTGATCCATAAAAGAACAGATTTGTTCTCTTAGAACCCTTTTGGCTCTTAATATATCAGAGTCAATGAAAATTTCATTTCACTCTTCCAAAGTGTGATTTGTTTACATACTTTCTCCCTTGGCTAAATCATTCTGTATTTCTGGGCCATTTTTGTACTCTACAGGCCTTACAACTCTTTTGGAAGAAACACTACAGCCTAATGCTCTGTTCTCCTGGCTTCACAGTCTCTGTACATAATTTTCCTGCCAAAATTCACTGCATCTCCTTAACATCCAGCCACTCATGAGTCAATCAATAGAGTTTTTGCTCTCCAATGTTATTTTTCATTCTGCCCTAAAATGCATCCTTCACTCCTGTCTGGCCAGGCTCCTCCTGTTAAACTATTAGGCAATAAGATTAATCCATTTATCCATTCACTTGTTGAACAGATATTTGTATTGGGTCCCATTTATGTTCACAGTTGTCTCTGAGGGTGGTTTCAAGTGCTTGGTACACACATACCTACACTTCACGCCTGTCATTCTAATAGCCTGGGATGTTAGTCCACCAACTGTTGTAAGCAGAAAAACGGCGTTACTCTCAGCCTAGGATGCAGGGGCGGTGCTTTGACAAAAGAGTAAGAGCAGAGCAGTATTATTCTTCTGGAATCTTCTATGTTTTGAGTTAATGGAAGTTGACTTTCTACTTTCCATTCCCCTCTTTATTTCTAAGAACTGGAACAATTTGTCATGTGTCCATGCAGATCAATACATAAGAGTCCAGGTGTTTGAGGAATGGCAGCCTTCCAGTTCCTCTGAAACCACAAAAACTGCTTAATTGAAGGTCGTAGTCATCAAGGTCAAGGGCAAGTCTCTGAACTCCTCTCCCCATCTCAGCATTTCGCTCTGACATCCCAGTTTGGCTGTGGTCTATGGGATGGGTCCTGGACTTTCAACGGCTGTACAGCAAAATCAAGAAGCAACAGGAGCTTGCAGGGACCCTGAGCCTTCCAAAGCCGCTAGAGACCAGGACTCAGCTTTGCTTATGCATAGTGCTCCTGTTGGAGCTAGCATTTTTACAGTTAAGGGCCGCAAATCTCTTCAGTTTAATTGGCAGTTTATTGGCATTGTTTCTTTTGATTTTGGCAAATTCATAAGAAGGAAAGCAAATCTACGTGGTCTGGAGAGGAGAGAGCTGGTTAACCATTCCAATTGAGACTGAGAAACTTGGAAGGTACATAGGAATTAGGAATTGAATACAACTCCTCCTCCCATTAATACAATATTAGCAACTGCGTACAGAGATGATGCGAGACAGGAAGACATAGTTCCCAGCCAGTGCGGAACTTAATGTTGACTGGGTGAAAAGAATCCCAGCTATTAGCAGGTCTCCTCAGGACATGGGCAGGGAGAAAATCAGGTGCACAGAGTACTTAGACATCAAAGAGGTGGGCACTTAGTCTGCTGTGAGTCTTGAAGGATGGAGAGGATAGGCGAAGTGCTGGGGCTGGGGTGAGGAGAAGGGTGCTCACTGATACGAGGTGCTGACTGCTATTTCCTCCAGAACCTCTCAACTGGCAGAGCAGGGCAATATCTGTGTGAATATACACTCATGTATATACACATATCTACAAATATCTCAAACTTAAACATCTGTACCTATTTTAAACAAAACATGAGTTTATACTGATGTCTCTAACTCTAATCGTTTGCCACATGGATCAATCTAGTCTTCTTCCCTTGTTTGTCTATAACCTCCTGCTCCAACAGTGAGAAACCTGACTCCCACCATCTGCCAATCATTACCTAACTGTTCAGCCCCAGTGTACATGTGTGGTACTGTTAGGATTGTTGACCCGTACCCCCATGGTAAGCAACTTTATCTACTAGAGTCCAGTGCTGATGTACAGTTCCTTTTGCCTTTAGTTTTATAGATAACTCTCATTTCCAAAGTGACTTAGGTCAGCACTTTTTCTCCCCATCTCCTTCACTGAGGTTGTTTCATATATTTTTAATACAGTTAGATTATTTTGTCACATTCTGTATTCCACCCTGATATCCTCTGACAACCTAAATGAGTTTTTCCTTTTTACATTTTTATACAATAAGGCTCACTCCTTGTACTGTAAAGTTCTATGGGTTTTAACAAATGCCTAGTGTCATGTGTCTATCATTGCAGTATCATTTGGAATAGTTTCACCGCGCTAAAAAATCCTCTGTATTTTATCTATTCCACCCTCTGTTACCCTTCTCTCCTCCGGGAAACCTGGCAACCAATGATCTGCTTATTGCCTCTATAGTTTTGTTTTTTCCAGGGTCAACTAAAAAGAGAATCATACAATATGTTGGTTTTTCAGACTGTCTTCTTTCACTTAGCAATATGCCTTTAAGATCCATCTATGTCTTCACATGGCTCAATAGCTTATTCTTTTTTATTGCTGAGTAGTAGTCCATTATACGGATGTACAGCTTATTTATTCATTTTCTATTGAAGGACATTTTGGTTGTTTCCAATTTTTGGAAAGTATGAATAATGCTGTTATAAACATTCACACGTGACTTTTGTGTGGATATAAGTTTTCAAATCAGTTCGGTAGAAGGAGCAATCACTACGAGAGTGAATGTTGGGTTTTGTGGTTAGATTATGTTTATCCTTGAGAGAAACTGCCCAGCTGTCTTCCAAAGCAGCTATACCATTTTTCAGTCCCACCAGCAACGAATGAGAGTTTCTGTTGCTCTGCATCCTTGCCAACAATTGGTATTGTAAGTTTTTTGGATTTTAGTCACTGTCATATATGTGTAGTGGTATCTCATTGTTGTTTTAAGTTGCAATTTCTTAATTACAAATGATGTTGAGCATCTTCTCCTATGCTTTATTTACCATCTGTGCATCTTCTTTGGTGAGGTGTCTGTTGAGATCTCTTGCCCAAGGTTAATTACGTTGCTTTTTCTCCTATTGTTGAGTTTTAAGAGTTCTTTGATTATTTTGGATGAGTTCATATCAGATACACATTTGCAAATATTTTCTCACAGACTGTGGTTTGTTTTTTCATTCTCTAAATATTGTTTTTCATGGAGCAAAAGTTTTAAGTTTTAATAATATCTACTAATTTTTTTCTTTCATGGATTGCACTCTTTGTATTCTATATACAAACTCATCACCAAGCCCAATGTCATGCATATTTTTCCATCTTTTCTTCTAGAAGTTTATAGTTTTGCATTTTACATTTAGATCTGTCATCTATGTTGAGTTAATTTTTAGTGAAAGACTTAAAGTCTGTGTAGGTTCACAGTTTTTACATATGGACATCCAATTTTTCTACCATCATTTGTTGAGAAGACTCTCTGTTGTCCACAGAATTGCCTTTGTTCATGTGTCAAAGATAAGTTGACTATATGTATGGGGGTCTATTTTCAGGCTCTCTGTTCTGTTGCATTCATCTACGGGTCTGCTCTTTTGACAATCCCATGCTGTCTTGATTACCATATCTTTATAGTAAGAGTTGAAAATCAGGTAGTGTCTGTCTAGCTTTACTTTTCATTTTCAGTATTGTGTCAGTTATTCTAGGTCTTTCGCCTTTCTATACAAACCTTAGAACAAGTTTATCAGTGCCTACAAAATAACTTACTGGGATTTGATTGGGATTATGTTGCATTATGGATAAATTGGGAAGAATTTAGTCTTAATGATACAGAGTCTTCCAATCGATGAAGATAGGATATCTCTCTTTTTATTTCTACCTTCTTTGATTTCTCTTGTCAGTGTTTTGTAGTTATCTATATATAGAATCCAATAACATTTTGAGATTTGTATTTAAGTGTGTCATTTTTTGGTCCTATTCTAAGTGGTATTGTGTGTTTAATTTCAAATTCCATTTTTTTATTGCTGGTACATAGGAAGACAATAGATTTTTGTTTATTGAACTTATATCCTGTAACTGACTATACTCTTTTATGAGCTCCAGTTTTTTTTAGATTTTCTTGGACTTTCTCCAAATAAAAACAGTTTTATTTCTTCCTTTCCAGTCTATATACCTTTTATTATTATTTTTCTTGTCTTATTGCACTATCTAGGACTTCCAGTATAGTGTTGAGTAGGAGTTGTGAGAAAGGATGTGTTTTTGCCTTATTCTTAATCTTAGGGGGAAGATATTCCCTCTCTTACCATTAAGTATGATGCCAGCTGTAGGTTTATTGTGTAGCTGTTATTTATCAAATTGAGGAGGTTTGATTATTTATTTAAGATTTATTGAGATATAATTGAAAGACAAAATGGTAAAATATTTACAATGTAGAATGTGATGATTTGATATACAGTAGTCCCCCCTTATCCACAAGAGATATATTCCAAGACCCCCAGTGAATGCTTGAGACTGTGGATAGTACTGAATCCTACATGTACTGTTTCTTCCAATACATACATATCTATAAGAAAGTTTAGTTTATAAATTAGGCACAATAAGAGATTAACAATAAGAACCAATAATAAAATAGAACAATTATAACAATATACTTTAATAAAAGTTATGCAAATATACTCTTTCTCTCAAAATATCTTCTTGTACTGTACCCCTCCTTCTTCTTTTGATGATGTGAGGTGATACTCAGCCTATGTGATGGGATAAGTTGAGGTGATTGACACAGGCCTTGTGACATAGTGTCCCACGTGAGATGGAGCAGGACAGTGTGAGATTTCATCATGCTGCTCAGAATGGTGTGCAATTTAAAAATTATGAATTGTTTATTTCTGAAGTTTTCCATTTAATATTTTTGGACCACAGTTGACCTTGGGTAACTGAAACAACAGAAAGCAAAACCACATATAAGGGGGGACTACTGTACATATATGTAGTGACAGAATTGTCCCCATCAAGTTAATTAACATATACATCACCTCATATATTTACTTTTCTTTCCTTTCTTCTTTCTTTCTCTTTCTTTCATTCTTTCTTTTTCTTCCTTCCTTCCTTTCTTTCCCTTTCTTTCTTCTTTCTTTCTTTCTTTCTTTCTTTCTCTCTCTCTCTTTCTTTCTTTTTTTCCTCCCTCCCTCGCTCCCTCCCTCCCTTCCTTCCTTCCTTCTTTCTCTCTGTCTCTGTCTCTGTCTCTCTCTCTCTTTCTTTCTTTCTTTCCTTCCTCCCTCCCTCCCTCCCTCCCTCCCTCCCTTCCTTCCTTCCTTCCTTCCTTCTCTCTGTCTCTGTCTGTCTGTCTGTCTCTCTCTCTCATTCTTTCTTCCCTCCCTCCCTCCATCCCTCCCTACCTCCCCTCCTTCCTTCCTTCCTTCCTTTCTCTCTCTCTCTCATTCCTTCCTTCCTTCCTTCCTTCCTTCCTCCCTCCCTCCCTTCCTTTTTTTCTTCCTTTCTTTCTTCTGGTGAGAACACTTAAGTTCTACTTTCTTAGCAAATTTCAGTTATACAATACAGTATTATCAACTATAGTCACCATGTTATACTAGATTCTTAAAATTTATTCATTTTATTACTGAAAGTTTGTACCCTTTTAACAACTTCTCCCTGCTTCCCCCATCCCCCAGCTCTGGCAACCACTTTTTGACTGTTTCTGTGAGTTTGAATATTTTGGTTCCACATATAAGTGATACCATGCAGTATTTATCTTTCTCTATCTGGCTTATTTCACTGAGCATAGTGCCCTCCAGCTTCATCCATGTCGTCCCAAATAGAAGAACTTACTTCTTTTTTAAGGCTGAATAATATTCCATATTTTAAGGCTGAATAATAATACATATACACATATTTTCTTTGTCCATTCATCCATTGATAGACAGATGGTTTCCATACCATAGCTATTGTGAACAAAGTTGCTATGAATATGGGGGTGCAGATGTCTCTTCAAGATATTGATTTCATTTTCTTTGTATATATACCTGGAAGGGGGCTTGCTGGATCATATTGTAGTTCTATGTTTTGAGGAACCTCCATATTGTTTTTTGTAGTGACTGTGCTAGTTTACATTCCCACCAACAGTGTACAAGGGTTCCCTAGTCTAGACATCTTTGTCAACATTTATCTCTTGTCCTTTTGATAATAGACATCATAACAGATGTGAAGTGATATCTCATATCATATTGTGGTTTTGGTTTGCATTTCCCTGATGATAAGTGACGTTGAACACCTTTTCATGTATCTTTTGGCCATTTGTGTGTCTTTGAAAGAATGTCTGTCTAGATCCTTTGCCCATTTTTCAGTTGGATTATTTATATTTCTCTATTGAGTTCTATGAGTTCCCTATATATTTTGAACATTAACCCCTTATTAGATATGTGGTTTGCAAATATTTTCTCCAATACCTAGGTTGCTTTTTCATTTTGTTGATGACTTCCTTTGTTGCGCAGAAACTTTTCAATTTGATGCAATCCCACTTGCTTATTTTTATTTTTGTTGGCTTTGTTCTTGGTGTCAAACCCAAAAAAATCATTGCCAAGACTAATGTCAAGGAGCTTATTCCTTATGTTTTCCTCTACGTCTTTTTGTAGTTTCAGATCCTATATTTAAGTCTTTAATCCATTTTGAGTTGATTTTTGTGTATGGTGTAAGGTAAAGGTCTAGTTTGCTGAGAGTTTCTATTAAGAATGGGTGCTGAATTTTGTCTAGTGCTTTTTTTTTTTTTTTGCATCAAGTGATATAATCATATGATTTCTCTTTTTTAGTTTGTTGATGTGGTGGATTGCATTGATCAATTTTCAAATGTTAAGCCAGTTTTGTGTAACTGGGATAAATCTTGGTCTTGCTGTATGATTCTTATTGTACATTGTTGTTTCTATTTGACAATATTTGTTGAGGATTTTCCCGTGTATGTTCATGAGAGATATTGGTCTGTGGTTTTTGTTTTGTGTAATGATTTGGTATTGAGATAACGTTGAACTCATAGGATAAGTTAGGGATTGTTCCTTTTGCTTCCATTTTCTGGAACAGTTTTTAGAGAATTGAGATTAGTTCTTCTTTAAATATTTGGTAGAATTTGACAGTGAAACCATATGGGCATGTTTTCTTTTTCTGGAAGGTTATTAACTGTTGATTCAATTTAAAAAATATATTTTTGGGCTAGTAAAGTTGTATTTTTCTCCTTGTGTATCTTGGTAGCTTGTGTCTTTTAAGGAATGCATCCATTTCATCTAAATTGTCATATTTGTGGACACAGTAGTATTCTTTTAAGATCTGTGGGATTAGTAGTGATTACTCCTCTTTTATTTTTGATATTGAGGACTTGTTTCTTCTCTTTTTCTCTCTTTATTGTTTTTGGTTACCTTGGCTAGAGGTTTGTCAATTTTATTGATCTTTTCAAAGAACTAGTTTTGGTTTTGTTATTTTCTTGTTTACAATTTTATTGATGTCTGCTCTAAATTTTATCATTTCTTTTCTTCTACTTGCTTTGGGTCTAAATTATTATTCTTTCTTCTAGTTTCCAAGGTGTAAGCTTAGGTTATTGATGTTAGATCTTTCTTCTTTTCTAATATTTGCATTTAATGCTATAAATTTCTCTCTAAGCACTGCTTTCACTGCATAATAATTTATATTTTTATTTCTAGTTATAAAAATATTTAAAATAAACATTTTAAAATTTCTTTTGTAATTTCTCTGCCTCTTGCATTATTTATGTGTCTGTTTACCTCCGTTATATTTCATGATTTTCTAGATATCTTTCTGTTACTGATTTCTGCTTTAATTCCATATGATTTGAGAACATCCTTTGTATATTTCTATTTCATACTTTGTCTATTATATTGTATATTTCTATTCTTTAAATTTGTTAAGGTGTGCTTTATGAACCAGCATGTGGTCTATCTTGGTGAGTATTATATGGGAATTTGAGAAGAATGCATATTCTTATGTTGTTGGATAAAGTATTCTATAAAATTCAGTTAGACGGTTGTAAAACAATGTGAATATACTTAATGCCACTGAACAGTACACTTAAAAATGGCTTAAAATAGTAAATTTTATGTTATGTTTGATAACTATTAAATCACCAAGTTCATTTTACCTCTCCATAAATGTATATTTTATTATGATTAAAAAATATTAAGTCAAACAAATTAAAGTGAAAATTAAATAAAAATAGAGTAAAAATACAAATACATCAAAATACAATAAAAGGTCAGTTAGAGCATGTTGATTGATAATGCTGTTAAGATCACGTATATCCTTACTGATTATGTCTGCTTAAGCTATCAGTTCCACAGTAATGGTGGATTTGTCTATTTGTCCTTGCAGTTTTATTGGTTTTGCCTCATGTATTTTCATGCTCTGTTGTTAGGTGCATACATGTGTAGGGTTGTGATGTCTTCTTGAAGAACTGACTTCTTTATTGTTATGTAATGCTTCTCCTTATCCTTGATAATTTTTCTTGTTCTGAAGTCTGCTTTGTTGAAATTAATACAGCCGCCTCAGCTTTCTTTTGGTTAGTATTAGCATGGTATATCTTCCGCCATCCATTTGCTTTTATAAGTCTTTATACTTAAAGTAAGTCTCTTGTAAACAACATATCTGGGTCTCAAATGTAGTCTTTTGATGGATGTTATCTTCAAACAAACACGAAAATCACAGATCTACTTTATGGGCTTGAAATTTTAAACATGTACTTCATTATCAAATCACACGGCCAGAAGTGCACTATGAAATATATTTTTATAAATCCTATAATTATGTTGTAACTTTCATAATCATATTTTACTGTAATTTTTACCTTACTAGTGTTAATTTGCTAAGTGCCAACATTAAAAATATACTACAGTTTTGTAACCTATTTTGGGATTTAAAAAAATTTCTTAACATGATAGGAACTTAAAAAAAGGAAGTGGCCAAGGATATCTCTTGACCACAGGGAGAAGTTATGGTGTAAGATGATGTCTCTGATGTCAAGAACCGGCGAGCTGGTTGGATTTTAAGTGGTAAGTGAGAAGAATCTTTTTTCATCTTTGCTGCATTAGGACTTGGCTTAACATGTTCCTATTCCCTGGGAAAAATGAGATCTCCATGCTTCATTGTTTTAACATAGTTGTGTTTATTCCCTTGCCCTAACATCCTGGACTTATTTTCTAGCAACATTGTTAGTAAAACAATGAAGACTATAAATTCACCACCATTGGAAGAAGAAGAGATGCTTCGTATGCCAAAGAAATGGTAGCTACAGGCAGCCACATCGCCAGGCACTTGGTTTCTGCACTTCATGCTTCAATGGACTCAAGAGCAGATGCCCTGACTGGATGAGAATTGCTACTGTCTGGTTTACAGAGAAGGAATTTAACTGGTAGCAGGGCACTATCAAATCATTCACCTAGATTTCTCTCTTCTTTTCTCCTTCTTATTTCCCTATTTTTATTTTTATAGAAGTGATGAGAAATATTATAACATAAATAAGTAGATATGGATGGAAGAAGTCTTGCTTTGTCATTAAATCTTTTGAAATCCTCTAGATTTTCTGAAAATATTTACAATGATCTATTATCAAAAAAATTTTTGGTAGGTTTATTTTATTTGGTTTTCAATCAATTTATTGAAAATAAATAAATGAAAATTTTCCGATTTGCAAAATCAAGTTTTAGTTCAGTCATTGAAGTCATTTGCTTTTTCAACCCCAATACCAACATTCTGAATTGTTCTTCTGTTTACTGTCCTTGAGGTTCTTTTTTGTATCCTTTTCTTTTTCTTCTTTTTTTGTAAAATTGAGGTATAATTTACATGCAGTGGAATGCACAGAACCTACACCCACTGATTGATGAGTTTTGACAATTGCATACAGCTGTGTAACTCACAATCATGTCAGATTATGGAATATTTCCATCACCCCAAGAGTTTTTGTCTGCTTTGCCAGTCAATCCCCACATCTTCTATTAGGCAACCATTGCTCTGATTTTTATCACCATAGGTTAGTTTTGCCTCTTTTAATAATGGGAAGCACACAGTAAATACTCTTTTGTGTCTGGACTGTTTTGTTCAGCTTAATGCTTTTGAGATTCAGCCATGTCGTAGTCTGTTGTTCGGCTGCTATGAAAACTCTTGTACATATCTTTGGTGGACATATGTACACATTTCTCTTCAATAATAAGATAGCAGTGGAACTGCTGGTCATAAAGTAGATGTATATGCAACTTTGAAAAATTCACTCAAACACTTCCAAAGTTGTCCAGTTGTAGACTCTCAACAGAAATGTGTGAAAGCTCCATTTACTCAAATTCCATGTTTGGTGGTGTTATTTTTAGTTTTAAGCATTCTAGTGGGCATGTAGACATATCTCATTATGGATTTCTTTTGCATTTACCGGACAACTAATGAATATTTTTTCATGTGTTTATTAGCCATTTGTGAATCTTCCTTTTGAAGTGCTTGTTTAAGTCTCTTGCTCGTTAAAAAAAAATAGGGTTGTCTCTTTATTACTGAGTTATAGGAGGTCTTTATACTGTATGCATTTAAGTCCTTTGTCATATATATATATATACACACACATACACAAACACACACACAGATATACTTTTTTTTTGTTCCAAACTATCGTTTGTCTTACAATTTTCTTGAAGGTGTATTTTGAAGAGCACAATATTTTAATTTTGATGAATTTCAATTTATCAACTTTTCTTGTGTTGATATATTGTGTTTTCTGTCCAAGAATTCTTTGCCTATCTGAAGATTGAGAAAGCATTCTCCATGATTTCTTTCTGGGATCTTTATAATTTTAGTTTTTATGTTTAAATTAATAATCCATCTTAAATTAACTTTTGTGCACGGAGAGATATGGGAGAGTTAAAGTTCTTTTTTCTCATATAGTTATACAGTTATTTCAGTACTGTTTGTTGAAAAAACACTCTTTTACCCCTCAAATTGTGTTGATATCTTTATTGAAAACCAATTGGCTGTGCAAGCATGTCAATTTCTGGACTCCTTTTTCTGTTCCATTGATGTATATATCTATCCCTACTTCAGTAGTAGAATGTCTTAATACTGCAGATTTATGGTAAGTCTTGAAATAAGTTAGTGTAAGTCCTCGAACTTTCTTCTTTTTCTGTATTGTTTTGACTATTCTGAATGCTTTGCTTTTCCACATAAAATTTTAAAATCAGATTATCAATTTCTATACTAGCGAAGTCAGCTGGAAATCTGATTGGGATTGCGATTAATCTGTGGATCAACTTGGAGACAACTGACTTCTTAAAAATATCGAATCTTCCAATCTATGAACACAGTTTGTGTCTCTATATATTTAAATCTTCTTTAACTTGTATTAGCAATTTTTGTAGTTTTCAGCTCACAAGTTTTGCACCTATTTTGTTAAATTTATTTCTAAGTATTTTGTTATTTGATGCTATTGTAAATGCTACTTCAAAGTATTTCATTTCCAATGGCTTATGGTTATTATATATTAACCTTATATCTTGGAACCTCAATAAATTCACCCATTAAGTCTAATAGTTTATGTATTCCTTAGAATTTTCTATGTATATGATCATATAGTATGAGAGTAAACCTACCTTTACTGCTTCCTTTCCAATATCTGTGTTTTGATTACCTTTTATTTACTTTATTTCACTCACTAAGACCTTTTATCCAAAATTGAATAAAAATGGTAAAGGCAGACATCCTTTCTGTGTTCCTATACTTGGGGGTGGAGGTTCCAGTCTTTCACCATAAATTATGATGCTCACTATAGGTTTTTGGTAGATGGACTTTATTGGATAAAGAAAAGTCTTTTTCACTGCTTAATATGCAGAGGTTTTCTTTCTTCCTTTCTTTGTTTTAATCCTGAATGGGATTTGAATTTTTGCATCTCTTGAAATGGTCATATGCTTTTTTCTCTATTATTCTCTCTATGTGGTAGGTTATATTAACTGATTTCAAAATGTTGAACCAATCTTGCATTCCTGGAATTAACCCTGCTTGGTCATGATATAGTACTATTTTGATATATTGCTGCATTTTAATTGCTAATTCTGTTTTTTAAGTTTTGGTATCAAGGTATATTCGCCACATAAAATATTGGAAAGTGTCCTTTTTTTCTGTCATTTTTTGAAAAAAGTTCATATAATATGAATTAGTGTTATTTCTTCTTTAAATATGTGATGGGATTTGCCAATGAAGCCATTTTGTCTTGAGATTTTCTGATTGGAAGTTTTTATTATTATTATTATTATGTTTTAATTACAAGTTCAATTCTTTAACAGATGTAGGGCTATTCAAATTTTACATTTCTATTATTTAATTTTAGTTAAATTGTGTGTTTCGAGGAGTTTGTCCATTTGAGCTAATTTGTCAAATTTATTGGTGTGCAGTTGTTTATAATCGTCATTATTTTTTGAAATGTCTGCAGAATCTGGAATGATATCTTCTCTTTCATGAGTGAAATTGGTAATTTAGATTTTCTCTTTTTTCTGTTGATAAGTCTAGATAGAGCCTTGTGTTTTACTAATCTTTTCAAGAGACATTTTCAGTTAGGTTGATTTTTTCTGTTGTTTGTGTATTTTTCATTTCATTGATTTCCACTTTACTTCTATTTTCATTGTTTTGTTCCTTTTGCTTTAATTTCCTCTTCTTAAGGTGAAAGTTTAGATCACTGCTTTTAAACCTTTCTCTTGTCTTATCTAGGGATTTCCTCTAAGCATTGCTTGAGCTGCATCCCACAAAATTTTGATATGTTTTGTTTCCGTTATCATTCAGTTCACAATATTTTCTAATTTCCTTTGTGATTTCTTTTTTGATCCATGAGTTATTTAGAACTCTGTTGCTTAACTTCCAAATATTTAGGGATTTTCCTATCATTTTGTTATTGACTTATTGTGTCAAAGATCATACTTCTGTTTTATTATTGTTAGAGAATATTCTTTGTATGAATTCAGTTCTTTGAAATGGATTGGAACCTTTTTATGGCCCAGCATCTGATCTATCTTCAAGAATGTTCCATGTACACTTGGCGAGTATGTGAATTCCACAGTTGTTGGGTGTAGTGTTCTATAAATGTCAATAAGGTTAAGTTGGCTGATAGTGCTGTTCAAATCCACATGCTTATTAATTTCTTCTATATTTGTTCTATCAATTACTGGGGAAGATGTGTTAAAAGCTCCAATTTTAATTGCAGATTTGTCTCTTTCTCCCTTTGCTCTCTTAGTTTTTGCATCAAGCATTTTGAAGCTTTGTATTAGATGAATATACACTTAGCATTGCTAAGTCTACTTAATACGGCGTTTATTGCATCATTATGAAATGCCTACCATTATTTCTGGTAATACTCCTTATCATGAATTCGACTTCTTATGATATTAATGTACCACTCCAACCTTCTTACGATTACTGTTTGCATGGTATAACTTCTCCAATCTTTTATTTTTTAACCTGTGTCTATACTTAAAGTTTATTTTTTGGAAGTAACATATGTGCAGTTTTACTTGGCTAGTTTGACAATCTTTACCTTTTAACTGTAGTCTCCAGTCCACTCACAATTGCAGAAATTCTCAATACGGTTGCACTTAAGTCTTCCACTCTCCTGTTTGCTTTTTATTTGCCTCGTTTGTTCTTTGTTCCTCTTTTCATTCTTCCCTTGCTGCTTTTTTGATTAATCAAGTATTTACAAAAATCATTCCATCTTAATTCATCCATTGTTTTTTGGCTATTTTCGTGATTGCCATAGGGATTACAATATGCGTCCTTATATTATCGTAGTCTTCCTTGAATTAATATTATACTTCTTTACGTATAATGTAAAACACTTAATATAACATATTTTTAGCTACATCTTCCATCCTGAGGATTATTGTTGTCTTTTATTTTACCTCCTCATTTTTATAAACCCCACAGTACGTTGTAATTATTTCTGTGTTGAATAGTAAATTATCTTTAAAAAAAGAAATGAGGAAAATACTTTCTATTTACGTGCATATATATACTTTCTGGCACTCTACATTCTTTCATTTAGATCTGTGTTTCTATCTGATATCTTTCCCTTCAGCCAAAGAGCTTTTGCTTACATTCTTTCTGCTGGGGAAAAATTCTCTTGGCTTTTGTTTTATCATTATTTTTTCCATTGTTTTTGAAGGATATTTTCATTGAATATAGATTTCTAGGTTAATGGTCTCTCCCCATCCCCAGCACCTTAGAGATATCTCATCACTGTCTTCTGGTTTGTACTGCTTCTGATGAGATGTCTGCTCTCATCCTTGTCATTGTCCCTCTTTAGCAAACATGTCTTTATTTTCTGGTTGCTTTTAAGATTTTCTCTTCATCTTTAGTTTCCAACAACTTGAATATGATATGGTTAGGATTTGTTAAGCTTCTTGGGTCTGTCAGTTGGTATTTTTCATTGAATCTGGAAAAACTTTAGTCATTTCTTCAAAATTATTTTTGCCCCCATGTTTTTCTCCTCTCATTCTGGATCTCCTATCATACATATATTAGACCACTTGACATTGTTTCATCAACACTGGGAATCTTACTTTTTTCTTTTTGATTTTCCAAAATTCATCTCTGTTCTTTTGGCTTTTTTTAGTTGCTCTTGACCTGTCTTTGAGTTCATTGATATTTTTGGTTTCAGCATATAATCTTTTGTTAAGTTTACACAATAAAATTTTCATTTCAGATATTGTATTTTGAAGTTCTGAAATTTTCCTTAAATTATTTTATAGTTTCTTTTTCTCTGCTGAACATCCCCATCAGTTTGACCATTATGTTCATCTTTTCCTTCAATGAACATGTTTATAATAACTCTTTCAAAGTCTTTGTATGGTAATTTCAACATCTGGGTCATCTCTGAGTCTGTTTTTATTGACTACTTTCTTTTTTTGATTATGGCTCACATATACGTCTTTGCATGTCCGGTAATTTTTATTGTATCCTGAACATTGTGGATGCTACATTGTTGAGACCCTTGATTTTTTTGTTCTCTTCTGAAGAATAATGCCTTTCCATCTGACAGGCAGTTAATTTACTGGCACATCAGTGTGATCTTGTCAAGCTTTATTTTAACTTTTGTTAGGATAGGTCTAGTGTAGTTCTTAATCTAAGATTATGGTAGCCTTTCTCCTGAAGCATTGCTTTTCCCAGATCTCAACTGAACATTCAGGGTGATTTGCAAGATTTTTCCACCCTGGCTGGTCAGAGCTCCCACATTTCCCAGCACTGTCCAACCCAGGATCACAATCCAGCTCCAGCCACCACTTCCTTCCAGTAGCTGTTTTCTGCCAGAATACATAGAGCCTTGCTTGAAATTCTGCAGTTTAGTATTCAGCCAAAGACTTAAGATGACTCCTACAGATATCTGGGGCTCCTTCTCTTGTCAGCTCCCTCCTCTTTGGTACTCTGCCCCACAAATCACAGCTACCTCCAAAGTGCCTCCAAATTGAAAGCTATAGAGAATGTGAACTTACCTCATGCGTTTCAACTCTTCCAAGCTGTCTGGTGTCTAAAGTTCAAAAACAATTGCTCTGCATTGTTTCCCCCTGAGGATAAGTCTAATGCCTATATTTCTGTCACATCTGGAACTGAAAGTCAGTCTTTCTTTTTACTTTAAAAACACTTTTCAACCTATGAATTTATCTTTATAAACTGTCCATTTAATTTTGATACTCTGATTGTACTTGTATTTTTGTGAAGATCTTCATGGTTTCCCTTCTGCTTATAACAGAGGGACAGAGATGGTTGTACATAGTAATAGAAGGGCTCATTAATACACACATACCAAAAGAGCTCACTGCTTCCTCCATATTGGTAATGCTTTTCTTTCATTGTGCCAGAAGAACTGCCAGAACTTGCATTTCTATTAGAACTCCAAGTGAGAGTTGAAAGTGCTGGCCAAGAATAGTGATTTGGCAAACATTAGCATATCTTGGGGGATTTGTCATCCTTCTTTTCCTTTATTACTTCCTGTTGACCATATTATCGTGTAGACCATAGAGTGGGCTCTTTTCTAGCCACCATCTCCTGTCTTAACACCCTCACCCAATCACTGAGGCTTGAAATACTCTGCACTGGCTACAAAAGCATTACAGTTGGAGACAGGACTTAAAATACTGGAAAAGGTAACACATTGAATTGGAGTCTCATTGAGGTATAAATAATTCCAGATATTTTTATGAGAGTAAATTGGTACAGAGAAGGATGGAGACGAGCTGAGGGTATTGCAGGGAGGTGACAAAATAGAAAAGGCAAGGAGGAAAGGAAGACATGCTGTGATTAGCAAAAATAAGCTTTGAGGATGTCACAGATTGGCTACCTAGACTTTATTGTCTGAGTGGTAAAGGAAGAAGTAGAAATATTTGACAATTTTTTATATTGCCCACCTATTCCGGGTGAATAATCTCAAAGGGACAACAGAGCAAGCTTTGAGAGAGAAAGTGTCTTCTCTACTTCTAGTGGTCTCGTTTGGCTAACATACGTTATAAAAAGAAAATGTTACCAGAGAAACTGATGCTCTGATTTACTGCATCAGATGGTGACAGTTCTGGGCCTCCCAAGATTTACCCCTCTGTCAACTTTCCTTCCTGGAGTCTCTTTAACAATCTATAAATGACCTCGAGCAAGTCAGGCAGCAATGACTTTTAGAGTTAAACAATGTGTAGACTGATTTTACCTGTAAAGATAAAATCTTAATATTTATTTATAATACATCTTTATATTTATTGAGTTGTTTTCTCCCTGGCAATTCCTTTTTAGCCTCTAGTCCTTTCCTCTTTGAACTAGACCTCAAAGCATCTTACCTTGGATACAGGTTATTACAAGCAGAAAGAGAAAACGAAACAGTAAATTTCTTGGCTTGCAAGGTTCAAAAGCTTGTTTTAATTTTTCAGAACCTGGGTTTGTGAGCTAAGCCCTTAGGGACTCTTGGAAGAATTAGTTTTTCCAGTAAAATTAATTACCCTCTATATCCCAAACCGTCCAAGAAAAGATAAAGATTATCAAGGATGGAGATGGAGAAGAATGTCAGAGAAGGGCTAACGAGAGTTAGATGTTCATAGGATTCCCCTCAAAGGGGCCCCATGCCCTGCCCCCACCCCGGCTGAGTCCTGGTGAGATTGAGGAGGGCTCCGAGAGCAGAGGTGACCTATGCTATCTTTCCTGTGATAGGATAGTTTCTAGTTCCTCAAAATGGCAAATGTCAAAGTATAATTTTTACAGAGCTGAAATAGAAATATATATTGAGTATGTGACAAAATTAATTTAACTCATTAATGAGTGAACCAGCTGGATAGTAAAGCTAGTTCAAAGGAACATATAAGAAAGTGATCTATAACTGAATAATGTATTCTTATAGAGCAACATAACCATATATTTTGGGATTATCTGTTCTATTGGATAGAAATAATTTGCAAGTTTACTGGATAAAGACAATGTGCAATTTACCAATTTTTTGTTAGAAGAGGCTGGGCCTTAATTAACAGTAAGTAGTGAGTCAAAGTTGCCCTCCTGTAGACTATGAATTCTCAGTAGAGGGGTGATATTGTATCTGGGAAGATGAAAATTGGTTCTTGATAAGTGAAAAAAATCTTAGTTATTAGAGTGATCTGTGGCCTTCCAAAGCTCAACCCTACCAGAAAAATCATATTCCTGACTATTTACTTTCTCTCATTAGGGGTAAATTAAATCAATTAATCAACCAATTGATGATCAATTAATCAATTAGTTAATTAAAATTAAACTGAAGTGTAATATAATCTTCTTCTTGTGGGGTGGGGGAATCATAAAAACAGTTGAGATCGCTGCCCTGGAGCATCAGATGACCCGTGAGAGGGCTTGCTCAATGCTGCTCCACAATTAGTTTGAAAGAACACCAACCATGTTTTTGTCTTATTTTTAAGTTGAGGATAATTTTTCTTAAACTAAGAGAGCCCTAGAGTAGAAATGGCTGTCTGGAGCATCTGGACAGAGAGGGCTGGAGGCATCTAGCTTCAGAGTCCCTGGAAAGGTGTGGGAACTGAACTATATCTGCTGTAGGATACAAAGACCCCAGGATTCAGCTGAGTGATAGTCAGAACTGGGGTGGACCAGAAACACAAAGTCAGAGATGCAGTCGGAACAATTACCTTCAGCCCAACAGATGCCAGAGCAGACAGATCATGTTGGGTACCAGGCAGCACAATGCCCCAGCAGTCTCACATCCTTTTGGACTGCACCTGCACCTGCACCCATAGTGGTAGGGCCAGAACTGGCTCTGAATTGAACCGATTACATTTCCGCTTGCCAGCACAATGGGGACTCAAAATAGAAATTAAGCTCAGGTAAAGGAAGATTTCACATTTCTTGTTCTTCTGCATTTGTGGCACTAGATTTTGCTTACTCTACGTGAGGAAAAGGAGGAGAGGAAGACTCAGTAACACGGTGAGGACAGAGTGCGGGATCCCCTAAACTTTCTGAGAACCTGAAACAGCCCCTGATCAGAACCCCAGAAGAGCATGCCCCGGGTCTAGGTGAGCCTTTTCTGTAGAAATGCTTACATGTGCTGTGATACGGATGCGTAGAGATTGTTAATTTCTTCATCAAAAGCCAAAGACTCCAGTATTGAATTAGCAGAGATGGTGGTCTTTTTCCAGAAAGTTCTGCTGGCTGACTCTTCCCTTTTGCCCACCCTGCTATCCTTCTCAATCGTAAAATCCTGTTGGAACTTAGTGCTTAGCATTTTCCTTCCTGAAAATGAGCCCTGAGCACCGTGAAGTAAAGCTCCCATGAATAATTCTGGCAAAATCTTACTGCCAAATAAGATATTCAGTTCTGTGGGCTAAGTTAACCAGCGCTGCACAGACAAAGATGGTGTCCCAGGGCCTGTTCAGCCACGGCTGCCCCGAGTTTCTTGCCCCCAGGAAGTTCCACTGCAGCCTTTGTAGTGTCAAAGTATAATTTTAGAAGGTTGACAACCTAACTCTCAGAGAAATATACAATGAGCTTGTGTGAAAGATTTCTTCAACTAATTAATGAGGAAGCCAGTAAGATGGGAAAGCTGGTTCAAGGAGGATTTGAGGATCTGTGTCAATACCCTACAGGGAAAATAAAGCCAAAATCTTAGGAGTTATTTTATGCACCAGACAGAAATCATTAATGTTTCTCCAGGGCAGAAATCTATAAGTTGTTAAACTTCACAGACTCTAATTACTAGACACAAACTCAAGTACAGGTATGTTCTCCTAGGTAATTGGGTAATCTTTTGGCAGGCCTATTAATCCACGACCCAGTACGACATTGAAAGGACAAGATTCCTCCGTTTTGCCTTACCTCCAAGTTTTGGATAATACATCTTAACAGCATCTTTGAAATATTAGTGACAGTGTCCAAAAGTTATCTCTGAGCTATCAACCCTGCTGAATCAGTGCTTCTGGACACGAATGTATAAACCACAATTGACGAACATGTACAGCTTGTCACGGGAGAGCTCTAGCTTGGAGAGGAGGGGGGGTCAGCTGGGGCATGCAATGAGTTAATGGCATTTTGTGTCATTGAGCTTCATGTAATTATTACTTTGGGCTCCAAAAGAGATTTTGGCTCAGCTTGGGTTAAAAACAAAAACAGGGCAAAAAAACTCAGGTTGCTTGAATTCTGGTTCTGCCACTGACTAAATGCATGACTTGGGCAAGTCATGTAAGATTGTTGTACATGGCAGCTTGTCTCCAAAGATGGCCCCCAGGGAACTCTGCCTCTACTTTAACGCCCTTCCTTGTGCAGTGTCCTCCAGGAGTGACGCAGACTGGCCCTGCGTCTCCCTTTAACCAAGAGAGTGTGGGAGAAGTGATGCTGCCTAAGCCTTAGGAAGGCCTGGCAGCTTCTGTCTGTGGTCTTGGAAGCCAGTCTGTATGTAACTCGTCTGATTGTCTTACAGGAGAGAGAGGTCACATGAAAGGGCCCTGGAGGATGAGGGCCCACGAGGAGAGTGAGGCCTCAGGGAGGACCTCTGAGATACTGGACGTGTGAGGGATGACTCCATCTTGGATGTTCCAGCCCCACAGACCTTCAATGGATGCCAGGCCCATCTGTTATATGATGGCAACCAGGTGAAAGATCCCAAGTGAGTGTAGCAGAAATGCCCAGCTGAGTCGTTCAACCCATAGAATTGTGAGCGATATTAAATTGTTGTAATCCATTCAGTATTCAGTGGTTTTGTTACTTGCTCATAGATAACCAAGACACCGTTCCCAGCAGGGACTACTAAGACTCCCTTCCAGATCGACTGTTCTTTGATTCTTTCTCTGACGGAGAAGGGTGTACAGTGCTTGGCCCCTGTGAGAACAGGCACTCAATATTCATTGGAGTATAGGTAGTATTTTGTTAAATTTAAAAGAAGGGGTAACACTAGTCTGTGGAAGTAACTCTTGAAAAACAAAATGAAGAATTTTAGTAAGTTTCTCTTTACCCTAAAGGAAAATTGCAGCCTCGGTTAAAGGAACCCAAGTCTGCTGAATTCCATATTCTATTTTCCTCACATTTCTTAGTTGGAATTTTTCGTCTCACTCAGGGCTTTGTTCGAACACCCCCTCCTCACAGAGATCGTCTCTCAGCCCCCTCTCTGAAGTAGCACCCCCACCACTTTACATCCGCTTGGGGGTTTTATTTTGCTCCATAGCTGTTTCTCTCCTCGATATTACATGACCTTATGGGTTGTTTCTCTCTCCCTAGAGTGCTAGCTTCTTGGTCTCTCGTGCTCACGTTATACCTCCAGCCTCTAGAACATTGCTTGGGACATGTTTGCCAGTCAAGGGAGGTTTGTTGAATTGACTAGAGTGAATTATTACTATTTCCCAGCTTGGAAAAGAAAGACTAGAAACACGAAGGACTCAGGGTCTCAAAAGGAAACTCTGGCAATGTCCTGAAGGAAGGAGCCTCGTGCCTATATGTGGCTGCGCTAACTGAGGCACTGGGAGGGGAAAGTCTTTTTTTTCTGTCCAGAGCAAGTACAACAGAGAACAAATGCCAGGATGCTACAGAAATGCAGAGGAATTTACGGATAAACTCTATAATGGTGAAAACACGGGAGCTAAAGGCCTTAAAAACAAGCAAAGAAAAAGCCGTTTTAAAAAAAGCTAAGGATGTCATTGCCAAGCAGAGACAGACTGTGTGAGAGGCCCCCGGGGGTGGAGTCAAGCCTAACGAGAAGAGAGAGGTTTAGGGGAAAATTGAGTTTAATGGCAATGATGAAAATCGGTGGCATCTTCTTTTAAAACAAGCCAGGGATGCACCACGTCTGGAGTTACTGAGAAGCTGTGCAGTCACTGGAGAAGATGCCGTAGGGAGGAATCCTGAGCCACGCCTGGTGAGAGGGAGAGATGCCCGGATGTCCAAATCCGTCTCCGCCTTCTCTATGTGGATGGTTTACTGCTGCAGAGCTGGGAGCCGGGAGCAAACCTGAAAATGGAAGGATTTCTTGAGGATGAGATTTACTATGGCAACAAAATATTTGTCTTCTAAGGAAACCTGGTTGAAAAACAAGATTTACAAGATTTTAAACAGAAACATATTTTTTTTAAAAAAATACAATGGTCTCACAATTTTTGAAAAATATTTGAGACTGCCTTAAAGTAAGCCATCCCCTCCATAAATCTTGTCTGTAATTTTTGAATTCAGAAGAACTAACCCTTGAAAATGTGTAATTCTGTGTAAATTAAAACTAAGCTCTTTCTCCTTTGAATTATTTAAAATAGTGAATTTTAGTATTTACACTGTAAATTCTGGAGGTTTTCAAGTTCCCCAATATGATATCAATAAAGAAACATCAGTATCAAATGCAGCCTTAGATGTGGTTCTTGGTTTTTCTTAAAAAATCCTAAAACAGCCAGCCTCAAGCTGTTTCTTTCTGTCCACGGTTGTTCCGTGTTAGTGACTCAGTTTAGGTTTTACGAGCGTCTGCAGATCCCGTGGTGCCCATGATGTGTCTCTCTTTAGAGTCTTTTCTTGAGATCCAGAGAGAGGCAGGAGAGGACGTCACCAGGTCCTAAAATAGGAACCTCTTTGTATCACAGGGATGAGAACGGAAGGCCATGGAACTGTCCCAAAGCTGCGCAGCTGCTGTGAAGGAGACGCAAACACAAACTCCATTCTGAGCTGAATCTCCGTCTCAGCCGTCAGCACTTTTAATCTGAAAGGGGCTTCAGCAATCAGTCAATCTCCATCTGATAGCCAATTATAAGGACAGAAATAATGTCCGATTTTGGAAGGAATTCTTTAAAATGGTCTAGCGTTATCGATAAGGACACTAAGGCTCATAGAAGGGAAGCAACTTGTCTGATGACCCAGAATGAATTCATGGTCGAATTTGGACAAGGGTGTGACTATGTTCAAGAGACACTTAAGAAAATATTTTGGTGCAGGGAAATCATGGACAGTCTTTATATGTCATGGCCTTATATGTTTCTGTATGTTTGCCTAACTGCAAAAGAAACAAAGAGAACTTTAGGGGCTTTCAAACTATTAGGATTTTTTGACTCTGAGTCCAGATAATAGATACAAAAGAAATGGAAATTAGTACATGGATGTCTCTTTTATAGTTAATTTTATTAATATGATACACATAATTTATAACAATAAAAAACTGTTCTCTGCACCATGACACTTTTCTTCCTAAAAGAACCACTTTTCTTCTTATTTCTTCTGTTATTTATACCCATATTTCCATATACTATATTATTTTAAATAAATAGCACTATAGGCTAGTTCTCATTAACTTTGGACATTATTTATTAACTTTCTATTATAGCAACTGAAGATTTAGCTCATTCCAAATGTTACTCACGGTAGAACCTGAGACTGAATTTCTCAGCCCCTGAGTGGGGACTTGGGATCAGATTTATTGATTTTGAAAAATCAATGACATTTCTTGCAACCAAGTCTTGCGAGGCAGGCTCATATCTGTGCCACTACTATGTGAACAGATTGGAGTCCTTTAAGATGCAAAGTCATTTATGACCCATATCTTTTGGCATCCGTATTGTTACCCTTGTTTTCCAGTGTTCTCTAATGAGGCTCAATGAGCCCAAGTCCCACGTTATACAACGTGTAATTGGCAAAGCCAGGATTTAAACTCAGATTTCGTTGATTCCAGAGACCAATCTCTTCCTAGTGTTTCACACTGCCCCTAAAAGAAAGCTTCTTTCAAACAGGACTTTCTGTGTACTCTGCACTTCACAAGGTGCTGTGGCTGCAGCCATCTTCTTGCACAGAGAACCCTGGAAAAGAGAACTGCTTGGGTCTTTAGAAGAAATACAGTGTCATCACAACATCTCGTTGCATGAAGAGGTATGAGTGGAACTGATGGGGGCCCCTGGCATCTGGTGATGAGAGGAAGGGGCTAGGCTCCCAAGCTAACTTTGTGATAGAAGAGGACAAAGCTGAGTCCAGCAGGCAGCTTGTTGTGGGCAGGCTGATTCTCTCACAAGGATCCTTTGATTCCAGTGGCTGGGGAGAACCTGGCGTTTCTCCAATATAGGAGAGAAAAAGTCTTTTCATGTTGTCTTGTACCATGAGTACCAAGCACGAGAAAGGACGATAAGGTACTACGACGTTGCTAAATATAACTAGAAGAATGAGAGTGGCTTCTACTCTTCCCTTCTCCCCTAGACTGGGAAGGAAGTTGGCCCTTGTCTGAGAACATGATTGCATTCTTAAAAAGAGTAATTTCTCTTTTGGCAGCGTCTTTGGTCAGCTAAGGAAATGACCATTGTGAGTTCTCTCTCTTGGTGATGGGCTGTTTCCAGCACCAGCAGGTCTAAAAGTGTGTGTGTGTGTGTGTGTGCGCGCGCGCACGTATGGTGGGGAAGGGATCAAGGCAACCTCAAATCCTTGGCATAGTAAAGTGAAGAGGAAAATCCACTGTGACAGAGGTGGCACTGCAAATCATAGCACGGTAGAACAATGTTCATCTTCTTTCTGCTGGATTTAAACTTGACTCTGTCTTGAGAATTAATATTTGTTTTTGGAAAAAGTGTGTGTGTATATATATATGTGTGTGTGTGTGTGTGTGTTTGGTCTGTTTTATTGACTTACTTACTCCTTGGGCAATGAGAGGAACAGAGAAACAAAGCTGCAGCTTACCCTGGTGAAGAGACCTCAAAGGGAATGGGGCCTGGGGTACCTCTGCCACCCAAAGACTGAATGGAGACTTGATCTCTGTTCTGCTGGAACCCTCCGAATGTATGCTAACATAAATATTTGAGCACTGAGGAAGTGCAGAACTGGAAAGACTGAGCACTATGGGTAGAGCATGAGGTTTTCTAGAAAGTTGGTGGAAATTCACATGAGAGTGGAAACTAGAAGAAGGCACTTTTGCAAAAAGGTACAGAACAGCTAAGTTAGGAACTGAGAGTATCCATGAAGGCTCTTTGTGAAGTTCTTACTTTCTTGATGCTCTTTTCTTTTGGACCAATAGAAAAGACTTCACTAGGATACAGAAAGATACAGATCTTTGTCCCTCCTGTTCTGTAATCCCTTGTTAGTTCAGTTCTTCAGTAAAGCCTTGTGCGTGATGTGGTGGGGAAAAGAGGGCCAGAACAGTGAAGACAGGTACATCTTGCCCTTCATCCAGTCCTTTGGCGGAGTCTGTGCAGAGACAAGAGGTCTCCTGGGAACTGACCAGCCACGTGGTTGGAGGTAGCGTGATAAGAGATGGTAAGGACTGATTGCCGAGTGAAGAACTCAGGAAAGTCACATGAATCTCCTTCCTGTCCTTTCTTACATTGTGTGAAAAGAAGGTGAATGCTGAAAGTGGGAAGCTGACATAGGTTACAATACCTTATTTGAGGGGCAGCTTAATTCTACAACGAAGACCATCTGGGCTGTGAAAATCAGGACTCATTTATCTTGAAAAAGTCAATGACTGCCTCATTTTTACATTTTACGCGTTTGTACCATTAGGATATTGAAGGAACAACTAATGTGAAGATGCTATCTGTAATACAAAACAGCAAATTAAAACACGTGTTTTTGAGAACTCTGGGAAAACTGTGGTGGTGGTAACAGCACAGTTTCTCAAACTTTTCAATTGCTCACAAAAAGAGGAAGGGCAATGAGAGAGCAAAACCAAAAGCCCACGGGCAACGTTAGCAAAATTAGGCAACAAAGTATCCCCAGGAATCTCAAAATATAGGTGGCTGTGGACAAGCCACCAATGACCACAAAGCGGTGTGCTATGGGCTTCCATGTGAGAGAAAGTGGGGGAACCAAAGGGGCCATTGGTGTGAGTGTCAATCTGAGAACAGGAGAAGCCCCCTCTGGCCAGCAGGTGTTGGCCAGGAAGTAAAGTGAATGCACTGGAGTGCGGCTCCCTGGAGCTCTCAGGCCTGAGCACGTGTGGCTTCCTGCCAGGACCCAGCCCACACCAAGGATGGGCCACTGGGTGGGAGCGAGGTTAGCAGAAGGGGTGTAAGAGAGATGGAGAAAAGAGAGGGTGGGACACAAGGAGGGGAGGGGACCGGGTGAGGACATCTCAGAAGGCAAGGTACCTTATGTCTAAACACAACATGGGAACCACAAAAGATGGAGCTCTGTGAAGTTGGACAAGCTGCTAGTACCAAGTCTTCTTCTCAAAGTTTAGGAAAACGAAATCCACATGAAAACGAGCAGTGGAATAATAACTAGGGAAAATTCCGTGCACAGTTACTAGAGGATTGGGGACAGAATAACGTCCTTATGGATAATGAGAATGTGCCAGAAGACATACAGCATCATGTTGTTTAAGCTCTTTATATCAAAGATGAAGAAAGTGAGAACAGAAGTCTGGTAAATGGCCACATTTTCAGAAAATTTAATATGACAGAGCTACGATGTCTTGGCCATAAACATTTAGACCTTATGAATTTTAAATCTGATGCTTTTGAACATCATAGATGGCTTTGAACCCTTAAAAAATTGTTGCTTGTTATCCCCGTGACATGTCACATGTCAAGCTCTGACTGGAGTGGAAATTGTCCTTTGAGCTGCCGCCTGGCACCCACAATTGGTCAAGAAAATTTAATTACAGTTCGTGATTTTTTGGCTCACTTTATTTGTTGAAGCTAAAAAAAAGAAAAAAAGTATATTTTAAAGCAAGGAATCTTTTATGAAGGGAACACATAATCTTAGAGAGACAATTTAATGTCTATGTGTTAGCTATGCGTATTGATATTTAATCCTGATCCCCTTAAAAGTAGATAGATTTGAGAAGTTAAATGGGGCTGAAGGAAAATAGGTCAAGGAAAATTGAAGATGATGCCCTCTGAGAATTTTGTGTGAGCTTGAACATGTGTGTGTGTGAACGTTGCATGTATGTATGTGTGTGAGAGAGAGAAACTGAGAGAGAGCAAGAGGAGAGAAAAGAGAAGAGAGAAGAGAGGGGAGAGAAGCGAAGAGAGAAGAGAGGGAGAAGGCAAAAGAGAAGAAAGGAAGTTAATAATGAGCCGTGGCTCGCTCCCAAAAAGCTGAAATTAGGCAAGTGAGCTCTTTTGTGGATTTGTTAATGTTGAAAAGAATGTGTGCTTCCTTTTGGTCTCAGCTTGGTCTTCAGATTGCCTCCTTATAGAGCTGACTTGGTAAGACAGCAAGTCTCCCCCTCCTGTCAACACAGCCCCATGATCTCCATTATGGTCATTATCCTCAGAGGATGGGAGAGGAGGATACCTGGGCAGGGTTTCCAAAGGCCCAGGGTATCTTCATTTCCAGCTGGACCCTTAGTGGGGACAGATTGGTGGCCCAGTATGAATAGCTACGAGGGGGTCAATTCAGGGCTGAGGATGCTTCCACTTGGCTCTCTGCTACACTCCAGAGGATTATTTCTCTTAAGAATTCAAGTTTTTCCATTTCTGTTTTCCCTGTTATTGATGTTCTGCCCACTCCTCCTCTCTCCTTTGTCCCTCTTTGATGTTTTTATAGTCTCTGTGAGAGAAAAACTAATTCCGGACTCTTCCTGTCTCTCATGTTATTCCCGACCATCGTCTGTGTTTTCCCAAAGGATGACTCACATCTGTTTAGTTATAAGGAGGAAAACATTCCTCAGGGCACAACTGAAAGAATTTGATGGGTTTAGAATGGGGTAGAAACACAGATTAATGTTTAGAGATGTTAACCCCCTATGCTGACGTTATGCAGACAGTTTCTTTGCTCCATCACTTTTTACAAGTGGGTGCCATATAAATTCTTGATAGATATCTAAAAGAAGATGATGGCATCAACTTGATAGAACTGGAAATGGATCTAGAAAAATGAAGGAAGCCAAAAGATATATGATAAGGAGGCATGTCTGGGAAAAGCCCCCATACATGCATAATAAGTCTGCTATGTTTGCACAAGAGATCCAAATTTATGATGTTGACAGAACCCACATCTTGACTTCTGAGGCTAACCTGTTTGGGTTACTATAGAGTTTGCAAATCTAAGTCATTCTAAGTTGGTACCCTCTGGCTGTTGGCCAACATAAGGTCTAAAGGCCAGACCTCCCGGTGACAGAGGATGGTAAACTGTTAATGCTTTGGAAGTGTTTCAAATCTTTCAGGCCAGTAGGGGACTGTCTGGTATTCTAAGAAAGACAATTCACTAAAACAAATTGTAACAGCATGAAATAGCTAATGAAGCTCTCCAAGTCAGTTGTTTATTTCTCATTCCCCAGCAGGCTGAGGGTACCCAGTTGGCATTCATCTTATCCCACCAATTCTCACACTGCCCTTTGAGTGTTACTCTGTTTTAATGCTTGGACCATTCTGCCTTGTATCAGAGTTGTTTGGTACTAAAGTAAAACAAGACTGTATCATAAGGGTATCATATGAAGCAGGCTGAGTTGGAGGAGCAGGTGGGCCCAAGACCCATGGAGGAGCCAGGGGACAAGAAAAGGCTCTCTGGTCTGGGTGAGAAAAACAATAGAGAGAAGGGAGTTTATATGGCAACCAATACTTGAAGTACTTCAGCTCCTCTCTTTTTAGTAACAGACAAGCAATAGCTAACCCTTGACATTGGGACTTCAGGAAGAGGGGCTGGCCGTGAAGAAGCTGCAGCCATAGCAAACAGCGATGGGACAGAGGAGAGAGGATCGTTTAGCTTGGGTTGAATTAAGAAAGAATTCCTAGGAGTTTCAAGATTGATGGCACACTGCGGAGTCCCCAAAAGGCTGGGAATCTAACTGAGAACATATCTCAGGATTTACCATGTTCCTTCTAGAAAACCATGAAGAGGCTTCCCTAGTGTACACATTTACTCCTGACACTTTGGGGAAGACCCCCTCCCCCCCAAAATGTTTATTGACTGATTTATGGTAGGTTCCCAACCTTGTTGCAATTTACATTTTGCGTCGAAACTTTGTGTGTTGTCGCAGAATCATTTGAGCACTGCAGGATGATCAACAGCATCCCTGGCCTCTGCTCACTGGATGCCAGTAGCACCCTCCTTGGAGCTGGGCAACTGCTGCTGTCTCCTCCCTTTAGATGTCCAAATGAGGGTGAGGACCCTGGGACACTAAATGTGGAAACCACAGTGCTCTGGGCAGGAGTGGAGAGGCTGCCCTTCTTTTTTCATACTTTATCATCAAGGGGATAAAGCATATTGTGATACCACGTACTTTTTAGAAATGTTCAAGGAACACCAAGTCCAGTAACTTCATCTTCCCTCCTTGATCTGGAATAAAATGAACCAGTTGGGGCTGCCCCACAGGACCACACTCAGTGACAGATGCCGTCTTATCCTCCCCTTCCCCTCTGAGGACCTTGTACTGGACCATACTCCTTTTGTTTCTACCCCCTTCTCCATCTCAAGAAACCGGACCTTGGTGTTCCCAGGTCTCAAGGGTTTAGAGGGCAGGAAGAGAAGTTTCCTGAGAAAAACCTTCTTCCTGGTTTTTATTCTCAAAAGTCTCAAGTCGTGGAAGAGACTATGTTGGGTCCTCTTGAGAGAAGGGAGAAATATTTCCCAAGTCAGAAGGGCACTAAAGATCTGTGGTTTCCAGGGGCGTTCTTTTCCCTGGCGGTGCCCCCAGCCAGTTCAGACAGTCTCAGAAAGGAGGTGGTACTGGGTGTGTCTAAGGACTTTTAGATTCTACACACCAGCACTCCTGCCTTGGCAGTGATTTTAACGCCCTTGCTTGACCCAGGAATGTAGAGCCACCTGCCTCCACACCTATGACCATGTGACTCTCAGGGGCAGACTGTATACTCCAAAGATGGTAACAATGATACCTCCCATCTCGAGTGCCCTTCTACAATGCAGCCTTGCCTATTTCCTATCAAATGGTGGCATCTATTTCCTCCCCCCTTGCATCCTGCCTGGCCACATGACTCTCCCAAAACCAATAGATGCCCGAGGCAGAAGTGATGCTGGCTGACATCCAGAGTTAGGGCAGAATAGGCGGTGCAGCTTCCACCTGGTTCTCTCAGGACATTCGTTTGGTGGGAACTACGTGCAGAAAGTCCACTTACCCTGAGATTTCCACACTAGGGAAGACGCATGTAGATGTTCTGGTCAACAGCCCCCATGCAGCTCCCAGCCCGCAGCCCGCCACAGCTGCCGGCCATGCACTGTGGAATCCTGGATGTCCAGCCCAGTGGAGTCTTCAGATCCCCAAAGCCTGAGTCAACATCTGACTTCAGCCACGTGAGAGAATGAAGCACGAATGTCCCATCGCAGCCCTTCCCAAATTCCTGAACCACAAAATCCTGAGCAAAAGAAAGTAGTTGTATTAAGCCACAAAGTTCTGGGGTAATTTGTTGCACAGCAGTAATAACTGGAATAACCACCCTGAATTTCCAGCTCTCTTCAACAATCCTAGGCCTTTCACATGGCCCAGGCTGGAGGGCAGGAACCTCATTATAATTCGGTGGGGTTTCCTTCCAGCCTTGTAGGATAGAGGTCCTGAGTCAGATTGACAAGATTTTACTTTTGATCTAATGATTCGACTTTTCCCGTGTACTTGAGCTTGGGAAGGAGGAGTCATACTGCCGTACTTAGCCAGCTGACTGTCTTTCCTTGAGACTGAGTTCTTCCCCAGCAGCTCCTCGTCCTGTCTGTAAATAGGCTGTTGGGAGGCCCATCCCAGAGCCATCAGACTCGGCGGACAGGTCAGAAACCTGCCGTTAACACGACTGAGACTCGAGCTGGAACCTCAGCTGCTCTCTCCACTCACGGCCACTGTGAGAGAACTGGCACCTCTAGTCCAGCTGGGGACGCCCCCAGAACCTGAGTGAACTGATGGTGTCAGGGACCTTGACCACCATTGCCTCGCCCACTGCTGCATTCCCTGCCCGTGGCATGAGGTCTGACGCATAGTAGCTGCTCAGTAAATGTTAGTTGAATGCATAAACTAATGTTGAGAAGGAGGGCAGAAAACATGGAACAAGGAGTTTAGGTTAAATTTAGAATTTACAAGTCAGGGCAGGAGAGTTAACAAACACTGTATGTTTTACTTGCAATTGCCTTAGCACAAAAAAAGCTTTTAATCCTTATGCCTCAACCTAGAGGAACTCCTGTCTTCATCCAAAAGGAAAATGAATTCAGCTTCTAGGATTAGTCATCCAGGGGTAACTCCAGATTTCTGTTTCTATTTCTCCCTCTGTAAAGCTGATTGCTTCTCCTTTCAACGGAACGATCACATTTCTCTTGAGAACTTGCTCTAGGTTTTTATATTTATTATCAAGCTTAATTAAAAAAGTACCCCAGGCTTCTGAAGCATTCTGGTTTCGAACTGTATGAAATTTAAATAAAATATTTAATTTTTCTCTCTATAATTTTCCTGCTTAGCTAATAAAACTGGTTCAGCCATATACTGCCTTCAGTTCAGATTCCTTTCAAAGAGTGTTGATTCCAGGTCCCGAGATAAAAGTGAGTATTTATACACTGGACTATTACTAACGCAATGTCCAGAGCTTTCTAGGTAATTCTATACAAACTTTTTACAAACATGACTTTCATCACTTCTGTTGTTGTCAAAACAGGAGTTCAGTTGGAATTCCTACTATGGCCTCTTTATTTTCAATTTGAAAGTGAATTAGTCAAGAACAGGTTTAAAATAATCTGTATAGGGATACCATCTGGATGAGTAGCATTTGCATTCTTGATATTTTGGGTATATTCTGTCAAGAATGGGGGTAATAATACCTCCTTCATAGGCTCACGGTATTTGCATCAAGAAGTTAATTCCTTGACATTCTGTTGCCAATGTGCCAATTTGAATCATATTGTTGTCCTTTGAGTTCACTGCATGTCCCTGTCCTCATTGGCCTTATTCTATGCATTTACAGCCAGCATTGCATAATTTTGCGCTTAATTAAGTACCATTCTGGCTTGTTTATTATTTTAACTTTGTTCATCTTGTTTCTGCAACTGGATGGTGAAGTTTTAGACTTCTGCGTTCTCAGGATGGCTGGCATGGTGAGGAACAATGTCAGGCCTCAGTAATTACTTGCTGTTTTGTTCTACTTTCTTGTTTTTAAATCTGCGGGCTTGAAATCAAAAGACGTTCCTGAATTAACTGACGCCTGACTTATTCTGGCCCTCCTTTATTTTGGTGAGCCCTGGTGAGGGTGTGTCTAGTCTCATTGCCCTTAGACACACGTTAGAGAGAGGATATTTTCCAGTGTAGCCATTGAGATGCTTCACAACACTTTTCATTAGGAGGGTGTTGATTAAATGAACATGTCCCACGTTTTGAAGAAAGCTGGGGAGACATATGAGCTAGCTCTTTGCATTAGTAACGGGACCTCTGATGCCCGGAGGGAGGACCTAGAGTTGTCAGCCGGTGCTGGAAGTCAGCTCTGGAGCAGAGTTAGAAAGGAAATGTGAGGACACTGCAGCCATCCCCGTCTCCAGATCACAAGACTTCTGAGGGAAACATGTGGTGTGACTTCAAGCACAGCCTTGAATAATGAGTTGCAGGAGATGGAGCTTCCGCTTGCTGTCTGATGACAGGGACTGTTTCAGGAGGACGGGGCTTGGGAACATGGTGGCAATGGCGTGTCCAGAGATCAGTGTCTTTGTTCTGCATCCTCACCTGGGCTCTCCTCTTGGGCGAGGAGTCCTAGCACTGGAAGCAGCCCAGGGGGTGGTCACAGCCCTGGAGTTTGGAGCTATATCCATGTGGGCTAGATATTTCACTTCCCTACTTCCTACTTGAGTGACTCAGAGCCTTCTGTTTATTCTCTGTATACCTTAGTGTTCTCATCTATCAAATCGGGTCAGTAATACCCCTCCGAGGACTGTTGGGACGATTAATTAGGGTGATGCGTATAAAGACTTCCTGGTGATTCTTGGCAATAAACGGTGGTATTGGAATTCTTAGGTCTGCTTCAAGACCTGCGCCCATGGCACAACGGAGTTTCTTCATGTAGCATCTCCAGGCAGGAGGACCTTGCATAGAAACTGTAAAGGCCAGGGGTTCAGATGCTGTGCAGGGCTGGGTACTGGGCTAAGTGCAGCCTGGGAAGGGGACACCTGCTGAGATCAAAGAAAAGAAGTTGTTTCTCTGGCGAGCAGAGAGATTTTCTCCTCTTGTAGCAAAAACTGGCTCTGTGGACTCCCAAAATAAACCATAGTATAAAGAGGCTACAGACCGAGGGACGCCACTCAACTCCCATCCTCTCTGATGTACCCCAAGGGGCGGCTGATGCTTTGAGGGAAGAATTGAAAAGCGTTTTGTTTACAATGGTAAATCTGCTTATAGATCATGCTTTAATTTTAATTTCTCCTTCAGACTTTATTACCCAGGACACCTGCGTGGAAATAAGCATTTAAGTTTTAAAAGATGAGAGCATTTCGTCATTGAGCATTTGGCCAGTCCCACTTAACCTCCGTGGAACCACAGATATGACTCCTTGGAGGGAAATCCTGTCTCTTCCTCCTTCCAAGGCAGTTTGGCACGACGAGATGGTGTCATTCTTTCCTTCGGGTTTCAAATATAAACTCTCTGTTTTCCTCTTCATCGTGACCACAGAGCCCATGGGTAGCAGGGTGCTGGGTGCACTTTCCAGGAGATACTGTAGGACTGGGTGAGGGGTAGACTAAACCTCGAGGGGCCAGGCAGTTTCTGTGGGTTCAGGCAGGACACTGGGAGAAAGAGAAGCAGAGCCTTTCTGTCTGTGTGGACCCTCTGTCGCTGGTGGGTTTTCCCTATGGAGTTTCAGGCTGGGTGAAAACACTAGGATGTGACAGACATTAGCTTCTTTTGAAAAGGAGGAGGACGCTCTTGAAGCGGGTTGGCTTCAGAGTGAGAAGATGTGGGTGAGAAGTGAGGCCGATGCAGGCTCTGGCTCACAGTGTGTGTGCTCTGAGGCCCTCTCATGGCCTTCTGGAAAACGTTTCAGCATGTTCTATGAAAGCATCGTCAGTTATGGATTGCTGCTTTCTCTTGGGTGGAGAAAACTCCCATCTTGGCTCACATTATTCTGGCTTCAGCCTTTGCTCAAGTGCACAAAGCCCTGATGTCTCTTTGCTGTTCGAGCTCCTCCTTACTGACGCCACAAGCCTATGAGGCTCCTTATGCGCTTGGGCCTCAGGTGTCTGTGAGAGGGGTTGACTGGGGGAGTGGTCACCTCTCAAAGCGTTTATGAAGGAGCCTCCCCAGAACAAAGGAGATGGAACCTGGAGCATCCATGACCAGACACAGATGTAGAGCATCTCGCTTCCTCTGACCCAGCCCAAACTGCTCTTCGAGCTAAAATATAGTCACCGACCTATTGATTGCTGAGATATGTTTTAAAAAGCATCTGGAATCAGGCAATTAGTTCCTGCTTAATGCAGAATGCCAAATCGGGGCCACTGATTCTCTAACTGATCAATTGATTCATTATTTCCCTTGCAGGGCTAGATGTGGACTCAGGCCAATGGGAGAAATAAAGTAGAAGACAAAATTGAGAAAGTGGAGCCAAAGATTTATTAGCCTCCAAAAGAAATACATTGTTTATCCATTCATTCCCCAGTAATTGCTTGTTTATTAAGATGGCCACTCAAAGAGAAAGCCAATAGCAGAGATTGTCAATAATAAAGAGGGGTTATGTGTTTACTGTAAGTAGATGGTGTTGTGTTTCAGATATCAGAGCTCCCAGATCATAAAGCAGCACAGAGAGAGGGTCCAGCTGTAAAACGACGCGCGGGCTATGGTCCATTAGCAAAGGGAATGTCACTGGAGCCTATGGGCTTTCAGAGAAAGCTGTGTCTGGGTAAGGGGGTTACCAGATGTGACAAGGTTTCTCTTCGGAGTTGTGTCATTGGGAGACACCGTGTTGCATTGCAAAGAGTGCAGGCCATTAGGTTGGTTAATCATGGTTTCATATACAAGTTTGTTATGTATGAACAGTGTTAATAACCGTGTGAGCTTGGCCTTCTTTCTTAGCATCTCTGATCATCTTTCTCTGAGTGATAAACCAATGTCATGGTTAAGAATGTGGACTTTGCAGCTAGGGTGCTGGGTAGGAATATCAGCTCTGCCACTTTCTAGCTCTGGGAATCTCAAGCCCAAAGTAAAATAAAAAAGTTATTTTACTTTCTGTGCCTCTGTTCCTCCTCTGGTCAAATGAGTGTTACAATGTGTAGCAGAATTGATTGATGCCCAGGCCCACCCGAGTTTACCTGCAGGTGGGTTTCCTGTGCTGCCATCTTTCCATCTCAAGCACCTGGTCTCTTCTCTAGAAGGCTATGGGCTTTCTCCTGGCACCAGGAAGCTTGCTGCACTGCACAGGCAAAGCCTGGCCTTGCCAGAGCTGATGCCCCTGGGGCAGCCCTGAAGCAATGGGAATGGGAGTTCTGGATAAGTGTCCCAGCTGCCCCCACCCCCTGGAGGGACAATTCTAAGAGCATCTTACCAGGTTCCTCTGCGGGTCCCCAGGAGGACAGAGGCCACTTGCTCACAGCAGTGATGTCTCCTTGATTGAGCAGTCTCCCCTCAGTGTCTCATGCTCACCATGCCCTCATTCATTTGTTCACGCATTTGTTCACCTCCCTAAATCAACTCCCTACACCCAAGTCCTTGTCTCAGGGGCTGATCCGGGGAGAACTCAAATTAAGACATACTAGTATCTAGCTAAAGAAGTGAAGGCTCTCAGAGCAGTGCCTGGCCCATAGTAAATACTTAGCACAGATGAGCAATTTTATCAGCTCTACTTTGAAGATTCGGAGAATCAAATCAAATATAGTACTTACTACAGCGTCTGACACATTGTAGGCACTAAATAAACATCAATTCCCCTCCTTGTTAATCACCAGTTCTCCCTCGTCTTAATCCCACCCCTCCCTACTTCCTTGTGCAGTGCAAGGGAGTCTAACACTGAGCAAGTACAGATGCAGGCACCGTTCTAGCAGCTTTGTCCTTGACGAGAAGAACACAATCACATACTGACAAACGTAAACTACAAAATGTACTAGCCAGGGTGGAAGTGATGCATGGGGATTGAATCATAATTGCCCGGAGTGCACAACATGGAATCACTGGGGTGAAGTGGCCACACACTGCAGAAAAGGAAGAGATCGGCGTTTCTTGCTCCACCTGCTAACGCCCATGGTGAGCTTGGTTCCATTTCCCCTTGACGTGTGCTCTCATGTCCTGGCCTCTGAGCCTCTCTCTTTATTCTCTCTGACATTGTCCACCTCTCCCCTCTCTTCCCAGAACTTATCAGTGTTCTTGCTCATCTGAATTCCTGACCCGTAAAATCAGCAGAAATAATAAAACAGTGGTTGTTTTAAGCTGTTACATTTTTGAGGCTTTATTGAGGTATAATTGGTGTTAACTGCACATATTTAAAATATTTGATTGATAAGGTTTGACGTACGCGTACATCCTTGGAAGCATCAGCACAATCAAGACAGTGAACCCAGCCATCACCCCCACATTTCCTCATCTGCTTTCTGAGCCCCCTCCTGCTCCTCCTCTCCCACCAAGGCGACCACTCATCTGCTTTCTGTCACTAGACATTAGTTTGCATTTTCTAAAATTCTGTGTAAATAGACATAGAGTAAATGTACTCTTTTTACATCTGCTTTCTTTCATTCAGCATAATTGAGATTCATCCAGTTGTAGTCTGTTGCTTTTTATTGTTGAGTAGTATTCCATTGTATGAGTATATCACAGTTTTATCCATTCACTTGTTGATGGCATTTAGATGTTTCCAATTTGGGGCTAGTACAAGGAAAGTTGCTATCATCATTTCTATTCAAGTCTTTGTATAGACATATATTTTCCTTTTTCTTGGGTAACTACCTAAATATCGAGGAATGGCTGGATTATATGATCTGGATGTGTTCAATATTTTTAAGAAACTACCAAACTGTTCTTTCAAAGTGAGTATTTTTAAGAGTTCCAGTTCCTCTGCTTCCTAGCCGACATTTGGTTTGTGCTGTCCTTTTAATCTTAGCCATTCTAACACGTGTGTAATGGTAACCTGCTGTGGTTGTAATTTGCATTATCCTAATGACTAATGATGCTGAGCATGTTTACAGGTGGTTATTTATCAACCACAAATTCTCCTTGATGCTTTATCTGTCCAAACATTTCATCTGTTTTCACTGGAGATGCTTTTATTCTTGAGTTTTGAATATTTGTAACATATTTTAAATACAAGCCTTTACAAGATATATGATTTACAAATATTTCCTCTCAATATGTAGCTAGTCTTTTCATTTTATTAATGCTATCTTTAGAAGAGCAGAAGTTTTAATTTTGATGAAGTTAACCTCATCATTTTTTTTTTAATGGATCATGAATCTAGAGTCTTATCCAAGAAAATTTTGCCCATCTCAAGGTCACAAATGTTTTTTTCTATCTTTTTTTTGGTAGAAGTTTTATATTTTTAGATTTCACATTTAGGACTGTGAACCATTTGAGTTAATTTTTGTATATGATGAGAGGTGCGGATACAAGTTCATTTTTTTGCATATGGATGTCCAATTTTTCAAGCATCATTTGTTCTCCACTGAATTGCCTTTGCAACTTTGTCAAAATCCATTTGTACAGGTATGCGTGAGTTTATTTCTGGGCTCTTTATTCTGTTCCATTGATCTCTTTGTCTTTAGATCAATACCACACTATCCTGATTACTGGAGCTTTATAGTAAAAGTCTTAAAATCAGGTGGTATGAGTACTCCAAATTTGTTCTTCTTTTTCAAAGTTGTTTTGGCTATTCCAGGTCCTTTGCATTTCCGTAGGAATTTTAGAATCAGTTTGCTAATTTCTACAAAAATCTGAGCTGAGCTTTGGAGGGACTTTGTTGAATCTATAGATCAATTTGAAATTGGCATCTTAATATTGAGATTTCTCATCTATGAATACTATTTATCTTTCTACTTAGGTCTTCTTAATTTCTCTTAGCCATATTTTGTCTGTGTACAGCTCTTGCTAGTATTTTGTCAGATTCAGATTTATCCATAATTGTTTCACATTTTCTCATGCTATTATAAGTCACATTTGTTTTTACTTTTATTTTTCAGTTGCTCATTGCTGGCTAAAGCCTCCAGTACAATGTTGAATAGAGAGGTTGAGATCAGTCTTTTGCTGTTAAGAATGATGTTAATTGTTTTTCATAGATGTTCTTTATTAGTTTGAGGAAATTCCCCTCTATTCTTAGTTTACTGAAAGTTTTTATCAAGAATAGATATTGGACTTTCCCAAATGATTTTTCTGTATCTGTTGAGATAACCTTACGACTTTTGCTTTTTAGTTTGTTAATATGGTGAATTACATCAATTATTTTTCTTTCCTTTTTTTCAGAGTTATTGAGGTATAATTGACAAATAATTTTGATATATTTAAAGTGTACTATCTAAGGATTTGATACAAGTATACATTGTGAAAGGATTCCCACAATTGAGTTAATTAACACGTCCATCAACTCACATATTTATCATTTATTTTTTTGTGAGAACACTTCAGTTCTATTCTCTTAGCAAATTTCAATTGTACAATACGTTACAACTATAGTTCCCAAGTTATACATTACATCCTCAGATCTCCTATCTTATAACTGAACGTCTACACTCTTACCCACCTTTCCTCTTTCTCCAGCCCGCTAGTCCCTGGCAAGCACCATTCTGCTCCCTACTTCTGTGAGTTTGACTCTTTTTTCCTTTTAGGATTTCACATGTAAGGGAGATCATGCAGTATTTGTCTTTCACTATCTGACTTATCTCACTTAGCATAATGCCCTCCAGTTCATCCATGTTGTTGCAAATGACCAGATTTTAAAGAATTTAAAGGTTAAATAATCTCTCTCTCTCTCTGTATATTTACATATATAGATGTCTCTCTCTCTCATTCTCTTTGTCCATTCATTTGCCAGTGGATACTTAGGTTGTTTGCATACCTTGGCTATTGTGAACAATGTTGCCATGAACATGGGAGTGAAGATATCTCTTCTTTCTTTCCTTTGTATATATACCCAGAAATGGATTTGTTGGATTGTATGGTAATTCCGTTTTTAATTTCTTGAGGAAGCGCCATACTGTTTTCCATAGTGGCTGTAGCAGTTTATATTCCCACCAGCAGTGCATAGGGATTACTTTTCTCCACATCCTTCCTGGCAATTCTTATCACTTCTCTTTTTCATAGTAGACATTCTAACAGGTGTGAAGTGATACCTCATTGTGGTTTTGATTTGCATTTCCCTGATGATAAGGGATATTGAGCAATTTTGTGTACCTGCTGGCCATTTGTATGTCTTCTTTGGAAAAATGTCTGTTCAGGTCCTTTGCCCATTTTTAAATTGGGTTATTTGTATTTTTGCTATTGAGTTGCATGAGTTCCTTATGTATTTTGGATATTAATCCCTTATCGGATATGTGGTTTGCAAATATTTTCTCCCATTCCATAGGCTGTCTTTTCATCTTGATGATGGTTTTCTTGGCTGTTAGAAGCTTTTTAGTAGGATGTAGTCCCACCTGTTTATGTTAGCTTTTATTGCCTTTGCCTTTGGTGTCAAATCCAAATAATTGTTGCAAGGCCAATGTCGAGGAAATTACCCCCTATGCTTTCTCCTAGGAGTTTATAGTTATTTAAGTCTTTAACCCATTTTGAGGCTATTTTAGTGTATGGTGTAATAAAAGGGTGCAATTTCATTCTTCTGCACGTGCCTATCTGGTTTCCCCCAAATCATTTATTGAGGAGGCTATCCTTCCACCATTGTATATTCTTGGCTCCTTTGTCAAAAATTAATTGGCCATCTGTGAATGGGTTTATTTCTCAGCTCTATGTTTTGTTCCCTTGACCTATGTATCTGTTTTTAAGTTTTATGTAACTTTACTGAATTTGTTTATTAGTTTTAATAACTTTTTGGCATGGAGTCTTCAGGATTTTCCATATGTAATATCATGTCATCTGCAAACAGAGACAATTTAATTTTTTTCTCTCTAGTTTGTATGCCGTTTATTTCTTTTTCTTGCCTAATTGCTCTGGCTAGGAATACCAGTACTATGTTGAATAAAAGTGGTAAAAGTGGACATCCTTGGTTGTCCCTGATCTTAGAGGAAAAGCTTCCAGCTTTTCACCATTGAATATGATGTTAGCTATGGGCTTGTCATATATAGCCTCTATTATGTTGAGATAACTTCCCTCCATACCTAATTTGTTGAGAGTTTTTATCATGAAAGGATGTTGAATTTTGTCAAATGTTTTCTCTGCAACTATTGAGATGATCATATTATCCTTCATTTCATTATTATGATGTATCACAGTTATTGATTTGTGTATGTTGAGCCATCCCTGCATCCCAGGAATAAATCTCATAGTGTATGATCATAGTGTATAACCTTTTTAATGTACCACTGAATTTGGTTTGCTAATATTTTATAAAGAATTTGTGCATTTATGTTAATTAGGGATATTGGCCTGTAATTTCCTTTCCTTGTAGTGTTCCCATCTGACTTTGACATCAGGGTAATTCTGGCTTTGTAAAATTAATTTGGAAGTGTTCCCACCTCTTCAATTTTTGTAATGGTTTGAGAAAGATTGGTATTGATCTTCTTTAAAGATTTGGTAGAATTCACCAGTGAAGCCATTTGACCCTGGGCTTTTCTCTGTTAGGAGATTTTTAATTTCTAATTCAATCTCCTTATTTATTATTGGCCTATCCAAATTTTCTATTTCTCAATGATTTAGTCCTGGTAGGTTGTATGTTTCTAGGAATTTATTCATTTTTTCTAGGTTATCAAATTTGTTTCCACGTAATTGTTCACAGTAGTCTCTTATGTATTTTCATGGCACCAAGTGTAGTGTCCCTTCTTTCACTTCTGACTTTATTTATTTGAGTCCTCTCTCTTTTTTTCTTAGTTAGTCTAGCTAAGCATTTGTTAGTTTTGTTTATCTTTTCAAAAAATCAGCTCTTAGTTGCATTGATCTTTTTACTGTCTTTTTAGTTTCTATTTCATGTATTTCTGTTCTGACCCTTGTTATTTTCTTTCTTCTGCTACCTTTGGGCTTAGTTTGTTTTGCTTCTTGCTTCTTTCTCTAGTTCCTCAAGGTATAAGTTAGGTTGTTTACTTGTGGTCTTTCTTCTTTCTTGATGTTGGTATTTACTACTATAAACTTCCTTCTTAGAACTGCTTTTGCTGCATCCCATAAGTTTTGGTATATTATGTTTCAGTTTTCATTTGTTTCAAGATATTTTTTTATTTCCCCTTTGATTTCTTCTTAGACCCATTGGTTATTCAGGAGTGTGTCATCTAACTTCCACATAGTTGTGTATTTTTCAATTTTCCTCCTGTTACTGATTTCTAGTCCCATACCATTGTGGTCAGAAAAGATATTTGGTATGATTCCAATCTTCTTAAATTTGCTGAGACTTGTTTTGTGACCTATCACATGATCTATCCTGGAGAATGTTTCATGTGTACTTGAGAAGAACATGTATTCTGCTGTTGTTGGGTGGAATGTTTTGTATATGTGTATTAGGTCCATTTGGTCAAAAGTATAGTTCAAATCCAAAATTTTCATATTGATTTCCTGTCTGGATGATCTATCCATCATTGAAAATGGGGTGCTGAAGTCCTCTAATATTACTGTATTTTCTATTTCTCCCTTCAGATCTATCAGTATTTGCTTAATATATTTAGGTGCTCCAATGTTGGGTGCACATATATTTATGATTGTTATATCCTTTTGATGAATGACCTCTTTATGATTATATTATGACCTTCCTTGTCTCTTGTTACAATTTTTGTCTTAAGGTCTATTTTGTATAAGGTAAGTATAGCTACCCTTGCTTTCTTTTTGTTTCCACTTGCATGGGATATCTTTTTTTTATCCCTTCACTTTGATTCTATTTATGTCCTTATAGCTGAAGTGAGTCTCTTGCAGGCAGCATATAGGTGGGTATTGTTTTTATACCCATTTAGCCACTCTATGACTTTTGATTGGAGACTTTAAATCCATTTACATTTAGAGTAATTATTGATTGGTAAGGATTTACTAATGCCATCTTATTGTTTTCTGGCTGTTTGTAGTTCCCTTGTTCTAATGAGATATTTTGCATTCTTTTTTTATACTAGTCTTTGAAAGTCAGTAACTAATTTATGCTTACAGCACACCTCAATTCAGACTAGCCACATTTCATGTACTCAGTAGCCGCATACGGCTGATGACTAGTGTACTGCACATTGTGGGTCTCTACCTTTGCACATGCTGTTCCTTCCTCTCGTAATACCTGTCACTGCTATGTCTGCTAAATGAACTTCTTTTTTTCCTTCAAGAGAAAGTTCAAGCTTCTCCTCTCTAATTTATCCATTACTTCACTTAATAGAAAGAATCAAGAGTGTGTTCTCTGGTACCAGACCTCTGGATTCTGATACCCTGGGTGAGTTACATTAGTTTTTCTGTGCTTTATTTGCAAAATGTGGATGACAATGGCACCCACTTACATGAGTGAGCTGTGTAGAGTATTGAGAACAACACAGGTAAATAGATGTTCAGTAAGTGTCAGCAGTTGTTTCCATCATTGTTGTTATTTACAAGACTTCATCTTAGATTCTACATGATAAGGACTAATAAGACCCATGACCTTCACATAATGAGCTTTGAGCTAATTAAAGGCAATTTGTTATAGAAAGAAGTGCAAGGAAGTTTGCAGGTGCTTTTTAGTTTTTTCCCCCACCCAGCATTGTGTCTGGCACATGATGAATATTCAGTGTACATTTGAGGAATTAGTGGGTCCGTTAAACAAAACATTTTCACTATGAAAAATATGATTTCTTTGTCATTTGTTCCCTCTTCTTTCTAGGAAGAATCAACAAATTCAGCTATCAGGAAACATGCTTAACTTCAATTTTGTACTCTTGGCTAAAACCTCTCTGCTATTTTGGTTTGCACATACATACAATAAAGATCACATACTTCATGGAGTTTTTATAATAAATAGTTGTGATGTATCTACTGGTAGAAAGCATTATCTTCAATAATTAATAGTTAGAGAGAGTTCCTATTATTCCAAGAATAAGCTTTTAAAAAATAAAAAGGACCATCTTCAGTTAATTTTTGCTGGCCTGTTTGTTCTTAGGCTAGATAACTCCTATTTGTTTCTGGTTTAAACACAATTCAATAGCAGCAGCTTGTTCCTGCCTGGAGACCAAACGGCTTGCTGCCATGTGTGTAGCTAACAGGTGCCTTCCAGAGGATAAATATGCAGAGTGTGTGTTTGGAGGGAGGCGATGGAGGACAAGAGAAACTGGCTTAAGCGGATTGTAGAGAAAACATCTCACAGGTTCAGAGACACATCTGCCCGTGGCTGTTTATAAGTAAGTTGTGGCCCTGTTTGGCCTTCCATGATGCTTCTGCCTCAGTTCCCCTTTGAGAACAGCCCATGTGAATCTGAGCAGGAGATTAGGAACAAGCATTGCACACAATCATGAAAAGAATTTCTGGAGCCCACACCTGCTGTATTGTGATGCTGTGCTCACTAGTCTGGCAATCCAGGCACGGTTGCCTGGCTGTTGCCAGAGATGTCTACCATGTGGTTTTAGTAACCCTCCCCCAGTCATTGGTGTCATGTTCCTTAGAAGGAAGCTATCTAACATATGGAAACAATTCCCCCTTTTGATGCTCTGTAGGTTATTGAGTTCAATTATCTTGAAGGCAAATAACTGTAACCATGGAGTGAAAAACCCCATCATACTTCATTAAGTAGCTTGTGAGATACTCATTTTTTTAATGGTGTGGAATTTTTTGCAGCATGCATACTTGCAAAATAACCCCAAAGTTTTGATTTAACTATAGATGATTACGGAATTACTATTCTTGACGTCAAGAGTTAGTACAGTAGATAATAAATTATAGCTATTGAAGAGAGAAAAGGCTTTTTTTCTGGGTAGCTGGTTATAGTTTATTGCAGTTAGGTTGACATAATCAACTATTCAAACTAGCTTTACATCTTCCCAATGGGTTCTGTCGAGTTGTAGCTATTTAAATAGTTACAAGAAAGCTGTATGCTCCAGGACAGTGTTCTTCAGGTGTGAGTATGGTGGGCTCATGAAAGTCTGCTGACAGACCACAAAATGAATCAAAATACTACGTTTCTCGTGCATGTCTTAGAAGGGCAAGCAACTCCATTGATGCTTTTTCTTTTCAATGGAAATTGGAAATGGGTAAGTAAAGTAAGCCACTGAGGTCTTTTTATTTTTTTGGCTGTGCTGATATGTGTTACTGTCAAAATTGTTTGAGAATCACTAGTCCAGGGTAGCATTTCCAAACCAAAGCCACATGTAAGTCTCGGAACGCTGAATCTTACGTCCCTACTTGGAGACGCACAATGCACTCGCGCACAGTGAAGACTCCAAGTGGTGGAGGCAGATGTTTAATGTTATTTAATTAACACTTTTCTCCCAACTACTTTGAAGCAAAGCTACTTCTGTTTTTTGTATGTGAAATATCTAATAATATCTTAGAGGTTAATAGTGTTCCAAGGAACACAGTTTGGGAACTGGAGGCTTAGGGTAAATGCAGAAAACACAATCTAAATCTGGGTACTGTCACAGCCCGCCAGTCATAGACCCACAAACTTGGCGACGTTCACTATAAAATGTGACCTCCCCCTATTCGACTTGTTGTGTGGCTATTTTAAACTATGATTATTTCGATTGTGGTTGTTAAGGAATGTGTATTACGACCCCAGTATTACCAATGAAAGACCTACAAATGGATACAATACATATGGCAATTTTCACACATAAACACACACACATACAAATACAAACACGCACATGATTTCCCAGGGGAACAATTCACATTGCATTCTATGTGAAAGGCATCCTGTGGACTAAGTCATATATGTGCATGTATGTGCATGCATATACACATGGAATTAGGAAATAAAAGTGAATCCAACGAATATGTTTGACTGGAGTAGGGACTGAAACAGAAGTATAGCTTTGTCTTACCCCAGCAGGGCAGAATTTAGGAAAAGCAATTTCTCTCTGCCTCCTCCAACTTCAAAACTATTTTCCATATGAATAACCTTCTTCTTGTACGTGCTGCTGTTCAAAATAATTTAATAGATATTTTCCTTTCTCTTTGGGAAATGTACCTTTAAGATTCACTCCATTGTCAAGGCAAGCAGGAGCTTCTTATCAAGGATTTGATAGATTTAGTAAAAGATAAACTTGAAAAAGGGTTGTTGAACTTGGAGTGCTATAAAGAGTTCTTTCCACCTAGAGGTAACCAATGTCTTGACTGTCATGTAATTTCTTTCACCTCTTATTTATGCTTCCTTGAAAAATATAGAGTAGTTTTCCTGACTTTGACCTTAATACAGTTGGAATAATTCTGTGTGATTTCTTTCCTTCTTGCTTATTTCATATGACATTGTTTGTAAGATTCATCTATTCTGTTGCATGTAGTTCTAATTTGTTCATTTTCGTTGCTATGTATTATTCCCAAGTATGAATATACTATAATGTGTTTATCCGTCCTACTACTGGTGCACATTTTTGCTTTTCCACTTTTTGAAAGAAGCCTGCATCACTGAGTGGCAGCTGGGAGGATAGCCACCAAGAAGATCTGCCCAACCAGCATCCAAGTGTGATGTGAGTGGGAAATAAGCGTTTGCTGTCCTACACCACGGAGACTTGGGGTGTATTTGTTACTATAGAATAGCGTATTTTATCCTGAATAATGTAACTAGTAATAAAAAAATGCTTTCACTAAGAAAATTCTAGACTCTTGCGGCTTTGCTGCAAGTTTTATCAAGCATTCAAGGGAGTAAAAGAAATTTAGTCTAACATAAACGGTTTCAGAGACTAGGAGAAGATGGCAAACTCCCTGGTTTACTGGTTGTCGTAGGCAGAATATGGCTCCTCAAGGATGTCCACAGCCTACCCTTGGAACCTGTGAGTGTGTTACCTGGTGAAAGGGACTTAGCAGCCGTGTTTAGGTTATGGTCCCTGAGATGAGAGATTATCCTAAATTATCCAAGTGGGCCCAATCTAATCACACAACTTTTTAAAAGTGAATAGTCTTTGCTGGCTGCTGTCAGACTCAGACGTGGCTAGGAAGAAGGATCAGAGAGGTGTGACACAAGAGGACTATGACCGGCTGCTGCTGGCGTTGAAGATGGAGGATGAGGGTTTCCAGGCAAACTATACAGAAGCCTCTAGAAGCAAGAAAACAGGAATCTTGGTCCTATAATCTCAGGGGACTGCATTCTGCCAATAACCTGAATAAACAGGAACTGGATTCTTCCCTGGAGCCCTCAGACAGGAAGGCAGCCCTGCTGACACCTTGACTTGATTTTAGCCCAGCAAGACCTGTATCACATGTCTGACCTCAGAACTGTGGGGTAATCGATTTGTGTTGTTTAAGCTACTAAGTTTGTGGTAATTTGTTATGGCAGCTATAGAAAACTCGTGCGTTGGTATGACCTTGATACCAAAACCTGGCAAGGACATTATGAAAAGAAAAATATCAGGCCAATCTCACTTATGAACACACATACTACACTAAACAAAACATTGGAAAAGTAAGTCTAACAACATATAAAAACGAAAGAGCATTATGACCAGCTGGTTATACCAGGAATGAGAGGTTGCCTGAAAATCAATCAATATAATTCACCATATTGACAAATTTAAGGGATATACCACATGCTGTTGTCAGTGGATGCAAAATAGCATCTGATATAACAGGTAGACAAATTCATATTACTTTAAAATTAAGAACTTTTGCCCACCAAAAAAACAAAACAACCAACATATAGACAGGGAAAATATTAAATATCTTTAACTAGAGTATATAATGTAATGCTGAGAATAATTTTTAAAATACTCTGAAAAACCAACAGAAAATCTGCAAAGATTTGGCATCTGCAATCAATAAGATTTTATGTAACCCGATAAAATTTTATCCTTTCCCCAAAAAAGGAAATCAACTCCTCTATTTTTTTCTCTGTTGCAGATATTGGCTGGCAATCAGTCTTTAGCTCAACATCTATTTGATTTTCAGCCACAGTGTGCTTTTGCCATGTCACCTATGATGCTGCCACTTGGTGAAAGTATCCCTGGGGACAATTCACTCATTAGCAAGCAGAACACTGGCTACTGTTCACAGTTTGATATATTCTCTTTCAATCTTTTTAACCTAAATATACAAATATGTATATATGTATATATATTAGTGAGAGGGAGAGAATGAGAATAAGTTATTTTAAAATGGAGAACGGGTTTTACTTAAATTTTTCTTTGAAAAATCTTAAATCTTAAGTGGGTTGCCTAATATTCTATTAAATGTAATTTAATCATTCTTTTACTCTTGATATTTAAGCTTGTGTAAAACACGTGCAACACCACAATAGCTATACTTGTGCATAAATCTTTGCCTAACAAGTTTCCAGGGGATGCTTACACTGTTGGTCCGGGGACCACACTTTGAGAACCACGTCCCCAGGAGGTCTGGGAGTGGAGATGCCTCCCGCCAGGGGTGCTTTACCCCTCCTTTGGGTGTCCCTTAACCTGCCCAACCCTTGTAAATGGACCTCAGATGCTCTGTTTGAGGGGGCCATGTGGTCCTGCTGGGCCCCTTGAGTGATCCTGTGCCCTTCAAGAATTTGAAGACTTCCATTGAGAAGACCTCATGCAAACTGCCACTTAAAAAAGAAAAAAAAAATACGAAAAAATAAAAGCAAAAAGCTGGCCCTCCCAACTCTGAGTGACCAAGGCCAGCAAGAAGCACACTGACCGCACACCAGCTGCTGCCTGCAGGTTGAGCCCTGGAGACACCGGCGGGCAGACATCCTCCCGGCCCTGGGCCCCGATTCCCCCAACTCTCTAGTCCCAGCCCTTTTGAACACCGCGAACTTGAGCAAAATCAGGTCCCTTCTTGAGGAAAAGTTTGGATAGAGGTGAGTTGGCTACAAAAGACGGAAGGCTTCTCAGAAAGAAAGGCTGCGGGTGTCAGCGTGAAGCCCCATCCCCACCCCACAGCTTCTCCAGGGATGTCCAGCTTTTAGACACTTGCCTGCCTCACACAGCAGGTGGAGGGCTCTGGTCGCTGAGTGACTGATGGCCAGATGACACACAGTATCTCCCAGGGGCAGAAACTTGAAAAACACGGAAATCAAAGTTGCCTATTATTTCTATAGGCGTTTGATGTTTGGTGCTTGACAATGAAAAAACGTCCCCAAATGATGACTGAATACAAATAGTCCCAATTCCTTCTGTGACTTTAATTACTGTTTGCCTGGTATATATTCTGTTTTTTAAAAAGTGTTTTATTAAAAAATGTGTGGAAAATTCTTCTCAGGGACCTCAGCTTTCAGACACAAAGAAAAGGTTCCTACAAAATGAATGTGCACTAAATTCGTCCCCCGGATGTTTGCTGTCTAAACATGGAAATGCATGCACTACACCAACACATGGCCTCCTACCCGAACAGGTTCATTTCTTGCTCCCACGGGATGCTTTATTTGTCATAGAAACACAAGCATTCCAACCAAACTCTTTGACAGGTAACTGTAAATGATTCAACCCACATATTCTTGCTAGTCTGGAAGTAATAGCAGCGTCTGGAACTCATGTGTGGCTTTTCCATCTTAAGCCTTGGAAGATGACCATTTCACATCCTGACACATGATGTTATTGACAAGCATTTTTGGGGAGCAGTGTCATGGGCTATAATGGCCATAGCACTCACCGAAGGCACATTACTCCTTCTTTTCTCTGTGGGCAGGGTTTTTTCTCTTTTTTTCTCATTTCCCTGCTCAGAGATCCTGTCTCTCCCTCTCTCAAAATGTGTCCTCAAGAAAGGATCTGAAACTTCTGAGGTATAAAGGATGCAGGCTCCTCCTAGAATTGCCACCCTGCTGAAATGATGAAATTCTGAAAGTGGAATTTCAGGTGGGAGAATGAGGTGATTTTGAGGGTAAGGAATTCTTACTGTGGATGTCCTTGACACCTTACAGGTCATTAACTCAGGCCTGTCCATCAACATACAGTCTGAGAATCAGGATCAGCACACACTTCATTGTCCAAACACCATTGTACACCCTGGAACAGACAAGAGTTCCTTATTAGGGCAATACGTTGTTGACACCTATAACAGCCCAGATTTTATGCCCCTTGTGATGTTAATCTTTCTAGAAGCTTGTGAAGTCCCTTTCCAACTCCGGGTTTCTGACTTAGTCATTCCTGAGCAACAGTTACCATTAGGGACAGTGTTCGAATGCACTCCCCTCAAACTTCCATGCTATCGCACTTGCTTGCCTTGCTTAAAAAACAGCAGTGACAATCACAACAAAGAACCGCCTACCTTTTGTCCCGTCCAGCACCTCCTTTTGACCTGTTTGCATGAGACCGTGTGACATTTATCTTCTCTCTTTAACAGGTATCACTATTTCTTTTAGGATGGATGTGCAAGCAATTGGCCATTGACTTTTTTCATATTACACATTTTAGGGCATTATACATCATTTTGAGAGTTAGCAAGTCTGTCGCTAGGCTGGCAATATATATTTTTTACTTTACTTTCAATGGAATTGGAGACTTCTAATTTCGAATTCCTTTTTCTCCTCCTTGTTAACAAAATAACTGATAAATCAAGTTGGTTTCTTGGTCAAAACCTTAACTAATGAATTCTTAGAAAATTCAGGAGTAATTCCATCTATCTATTTTGGAAACACTATTGAATTTTGTAAAAGCTTTTGTCTCTAGATGTTTCCAATTTTTCTTGTCCAAAAATTCTGAGGTTACTTATTTGTTGCATTCTTTCCTATTTGACAAAAATATATGGTGCTGGCAAGAGGTGGCGGGGGAGGCAGGGAGGAAACGCCTCTTATGCCTGACTTTCTCTTGATTTGGCTTGGACTTCTCCTTTGGTCGCTGGAATTCTAATCGCTTCCTCCTGCCTGGAGAGGCAGCATGGCCGAGCGTCCGTGGTGCTGGTTTTGGAGCACAGGGTCAGTCCAGATGCAATCCCAGATCTTTGGCTCCCTAGCTTTGCCTCCTTGGGCGAACACTCCAACTGTCTGATCCCTGTTGCATCATCTGTCAAATGGAGAAGAGTGCATGTTCTTCAAAGGAGCGCTGGGAGGAGCATCCATGTGGTGCTCTGGGCGCAACGACGGGCAAAATCGTTTACAAATCTCACTCTGGTCCCTTCCAGCTCCCGTCGCAGGGCCGGAAGTGAGGACCTGAATTTCAGTCCTGGCGAACTCACCATCAGCCAAGGCTCTGGTGGATCACCTTACTTCTCTGAACCTCTGTTTCTTCCTCGAGTAGCCAGAGGGGAGGGCTGTGCTGTCAGGAAGGCCACTTCAGCCTTCAGAGCTCCAGAACCCCAGGCTCCGTCTCATTTCCCGCCTGCTTTTCCGCATCTGTGACCGGTGACTTTTTCCACGCACCGCAACCTGGCAAGCCTACCTGGCTCTCTCTCCTATAACTTCCCTCCTCCCTGGTCAGCCTTCCGGGTCTTGTCTTCCTCCTACTCGCACTGTCCCCACCTCCTCTTCACCCCAACCCCCACCCCTTTAAGTGCGCTCTCCCTCCTTTTGATTGTCTCTTTGATTGACCTCTATGTACCAGGCAGAATTGATGGGACTGGAAAATCTAATTTTCCCCGCCATAAAGCATCACAGTTCTCCCCGCAGCTGAGACCAACGCAGCTGTTTTCACAGGAGGGGACCGAATGGAGCTGCCTTCCCTTCCCCCCAGCCCCGCAGCGCTACGCGTTCCCTTAGGCATGGGCTCACCCGAGGCTCTTTCTGTCCAAATGGTATTGATCAGCCTCTAATTGTCACCTCTGATATTACAGTATCTGGCAACTAAACAACCATCTTCCTTAGAGTTGCTATTAAAGTTCTGGTAAAAAGTTCTTACTTTGGCTTCTCTCTGAATTTTAAGATAAGATCTCTAAATACTTTTTCCCATCTGTGGTATATTTTGGCATTTCCCCTCCCATCTGTCAGACGGTTGTAGTCCCTGACTCTCTCTAAGGTGTGTGCAGAGAAGCCTCCTGTCTCCCTGCCAACAATCTTTTTTCTTCTTGTCCTTTTTTTTTTTGCTTGCTTAGATTTCTAGTAATTATCTTTACTTACGTGTTTGACTTTTTAAAAATCATAACTTTCCAGCTAGGTCAAAGACGGATGGGTAGGAGTTTGCCAAGTGAACAAAAGAGACAAGCATTCCAGACAAAGACATCACAGTTAGAATTCAGGATCCATCTCTGCTACTATTTAAATATGATTTCATCCTCCAGAAGTTACTTAACCTTTGGAGCCTCCATATCCTCACTTGTAAGTGTCTATCTTGGGAAGAATAAATGAGATAACATAAAAATATAATTGAGTAAACCTGAACATGAATTCGAATGCAGGCTATTATAACTATCACTGAGGAAGCTAGAGAGATCGGCTGTATCTTCACGGGGGTAGACCCTGAGAATCTCACTTCTAAACATCAAAGTCTGATTCTGCAAAAACCCTCCTTGCCTGAGCGCTCTATTCTGGCTGCCGGACAGTACTCAATTGGTGAGCAGGGAAAACTGGAGATGTGTGAGCAAACCTAGTCAGGATCAGCCAAGCCTTGCCCAGACGGCAGAATCAACTGGTCGACCCACAGACTCATGAGCTAAAATTGCTGCTCTTTTAAGGCACTAGATTTTAAAGCATTAAATAGTATGTAGCAGCAGATAATTAATATTCTATGCCCCTAGTCTCTTGCTGCCTCAGCCAGCCACAATACCAAGGGCTATGATCACAGCCCCCAGGTCTGCATATTGTCTCTCCTAAAGGCCCGCAAAGCCCCCCAGAGACAACCCGCATTGTGCACATTAGGGAAGGAGATGATAAACAAGTGTCAGAGGAGTTCCTCTTCCCTTTGGAGTAAGCTCTGACAGAAAATTAGGAAGCACTGTAAACGTCTGAGGCATAAGGGGAACCAGAAGTATTAAAATCTACCAGACTCGCTATAAACTTGCTTTCCATCACTCCAAAATGTTTTAAACAGGAAACTTTGGAAATTCAGTGAATTGTGGAACCAAACAATTTTAATGGATCTGATGGAAATTTAACTTTTTGGTCCAACTAGAAACAGATAATTAATAGTTATATTTGAGGATAGTTGCAAAATCATAACCAGAAGGGATTAAATGTTAATAGAATCTACCATTTTGAAGCCTCGGTCACATCCGAGAGTGCTGGTCACTCACCTCCTCCTCCTGTGACAGGGGGTGGGCATGCCAGCAGCAAGACTTAAATGACCTCTGAGGACAACATGTGCATCAGAGAAAAAGGACACGGTTATTGAAGCAGAGTTTTCCCCAACGAGGACTATTTCATCTTCCTTCCTGTGAGCTATCCACTGTCAGGGCACAAACCAATGGAGAATTTGTAGGAAGGAGTTAAGTTTTCCAGATGCAAATCAGTTGCCTGGCATTCAATGTTATTGTCACCATGTAATGGGGAGGGGCATCCACTTGCTGCTTTGTCAACTTACGTCATGGCCTCTAATTCTACGACAGAAAATGTATCAAATTGTTTCTTCCCTGGTCATAGGCAGGTCAAAAACCCTCTCCAGGAGATGGAGACATCTTGCTCCGTTATACCTAATCAAATACTCATTTCAGTTGGAGATAGATACCTTCACAAACATTATGATCCTTTTTTTTTATTATTAGTGTTAGCTAATCCAGAGGTATTCTAATTTTTGAGCAAGTAAGTTCCTTTAGTAGTTCCAGTATGGTTTTGTTGAAGCTGTAGGAAAAATCAGGCTGGATAAAACATTAAAAAAAATTTACAGGCGAAAGCTGGAATAGCTCTTGACAGATGAGCAATAAACAACTTCTATTTGTCAGATTTTCCAATTATTTTTTGCTAATCCTTTGTAGTTATTCTAGAATATTTAGAAAGAAAGGATACTGGTAAAAACATTGTCTTACTTGTAAATACCTGTCTACAGTAGTTTTTATTTGTAAGTAACTGCTCACGATAATCATAGAATCACTTATTCTCAGCACTGGAAGAGAAATCAAAGATTGTATAGAACAACTATGTAATGTTTAAATCCTTTCTGCAACCTCCAATTAATGGTCATTCAATTTCTGCTTGCATACCTGCAAAGATGGGGAGCACGTCACCTCACCTGAATCCCATTACCTTTTTGGCCATCCCTGACCATTTGGAAATTGTTCTATTTACTGAACTGAAATGAGTTTCCTAGAAACTTGCAACTATCAGTTATTGTTCACAGAATTATCAAATACCAGAACTGGAAAGAACCTTCTAAATGTCATATTCCAATGTTTTCCAAATTCACAAACCACTAGTGGGTTATAAAAACCAATTTAGTAGGGCACAACCAGCATTTTATAAAAATGAAATAGAATAGAACATCTGAGTACAACACCTGTAGTGAGGATACATTTTGTTTTGTGAGATTTTGTTTTACTTACAAATATATGTGTGTGTTTGTTGGGTTGCAATGAAAAATTTGATACCATTAGTCATTTTAAAGAATTTAAAAGACACTAATATAGTTTACCCTTATTTTGCAGATGAGATATGTTAGACCCAGAAAAGTAAAAGGACTTGTCCAAGATCACACAACTGGCCAGGGGAAAAGTCCAGCTGGAATTCTCCTGATCCCCGTCTAGTCCTCATTCTGCTACAACATACAGCATCAAATACCCAGGGTCTTGATGAGCAAGACTAATTCCTTTTCCATATACTGGTCCTTCAAATATTAGATAGACCTCTTACCTCCCATTGAGTTTCTCTTCTTCATGAGAAACATCTCTTATTTTTAAAAATAATGCCTCAAATGAAGTGGTTTTGAAGCCCCTAATCATCCTCATTTGCCTCTTCTATCTACGCTTCAAATTGTTTCTACACTTTTAAGTGTTCTACTCAAAACTAAAAAAATATTTAGATGTGTTAGTGTGGTCATCATCTCCATTATCCCAGGCACTCTGCCTCTATGAAGGAAGTCTAAGTTTGCATTATCATTTTGGGAAGTCATATCATATCACTGAGTCTGGCTGAGTTTATTTTCAATTCAACCAGCTAATTGCTTTTACTCATGAAGAGAAGGAAGGAGGGGAGTGAGTCAGGACAGCAAGGAATGAAGCAAAGAAACTGGCCTTTGTTATGTGCCTACCGTACCCCAGGTACTTTTACAGTGTAAATTCCCTTCTCAGAAGAATTTTGTGCATCGTTATAGATAAATAAACTGGAATTAAGAACAGGATGTCAACAAACTTGCCAAGATCACTTAAAATGGCAGAACCAAGGGTTGAAAAGGGATTTGAACATGGTTTGTTGTTCTACTATATGACCTTAACTCTCTCCATTATGAACCTAGAGAGTTGGTTGACAGGCATCTTATTTTTCTCACTGTACAAAGGTGGATGGATGGGGATGTCCCACCACTAAGTGTTCTGGTTAACGCCGGGTAGAGTTCTAATTCCATTGCCTGCTGCTGTCCTGATGACTCCTTAAGAATTCTTTGTTTTCCTATGCCCGGCTCACTCAGGCTTTCTCCCACTACTGTATTCCTACACTGTGGAACTATCACACTCTACCTGAGCCTTCTAGAATACACCAGTCAGACTTCTCCCTGGTTTCAACAAGAAATCCACTCATATAGTGCATTTGATCACTAGGGAGATTTTAATGCTTTCATGCGTATAGAAGTCCCTGCAGTGATAATGGGAAGGGTATATACGGTCTTCCCCATTTCACTGGCTTCATTTCAGCACAATTTTAAGAAATTATCCTCTTTGCCGTGTAAGGAGGTTCTACCCACAATCGAGTCCCTTGGGGACCTCAGATTCTTTCTCATGGAATTTATTCCAAATGAATGCAGCATTTTCCTTTCAAGAACTTCTAGTGAATATAATTTTCTCCCTCTTATTATGCCATTATTAAGTTTTATATTGTCATACAGTATTTATAAGAAGACCTTTTCTGCCTCAGTTTTGGCTGAGTCTACAAAAGCTGTGACTAATGAAGTAGACATCAAATACCCAGAAATCCTAGAGAGAGAGACTAGAGCCCACAAGCAGCGTGCAGACTACGCTAAGACCTTGTAGAAGTCTGCCCAGCACTGGTCTATCACGCGTCATGAGGGCATGAGAGAGCAAATTGGGGGAGGGCTGTTGCAGTTCTTGGGCACTGACTTCCTGCCCCCACGGGGAGGCGAGTGGCTTTATCTGTTTCAGTTCAAATTATGTGAGAGGAGCTTTAAGGCACCCTGTGGAGTTTGGGAACCTAAGGACTGGTGTTGGACTCTTGCCAGGAAAAGTCTAAGAGCAGGAGGGCAACAGGGCTCTGCCTGGAGACGGCTGCTCACCCACTGAGCAAGGGCAAAGGTCCACGCTTTCCATAGCCTGGGTGTGGGCCCTGCAAAAGGGAACTGGTCGGGGTTGTCTTGTCTCAGCAACTACCTTGTCCAAGGAAAGTCCTGGAGGGTGGACAGAAGAGCTGACAGCATAATTCCCTGGGGATAGGGGAGGAGTCTTAACTGGTCAGCTGTGACAAAACCATTTCCCAGTCAAGGGACTTGCAGGTGGAAGTCCCCAGGAGAGGATCTCTTAGGAAGCCACAAAAGCAGCCCACAAAAGAGAGGTAGCTTAGACTTCCGGCATGCTCAGAGAGTGCCAATGATGATGACCAGGTACCAGTCAAGACAGAACTCCTCAGCCTCCATTCCTCTTTTCATTCCACTTGCGCCATCCCCAGAGGGACTAGAAACCGGAGGGATCATAGCTACTGAGTGAGAGTGGAACTAGGAAATAGTGAAGAAGCTGACCCACTCATCCCCTCATTCCAGACTTCTAAACCCAAATCAGACCAGAGTTGGTTGGGGGTAGGGAAAGGCTTTCGTTGGATGAGTTCAAAGTTTTGAAAATTACCCTGGACTGAACTGGGAGTTGTGTGATTATTAAGCTGGCCTAAACATTTTCATGCCTTAGAGAAGCGACTATTTGGTTACTTACTAGGAGCAACCTGAAACGCTATAGGACAGGTCCGTGATTTCATCCAGAGACAGTAAAGAATGGGTCAGTGGAGCAAGTTTAGAAGGGAATAGTGAGAAAAAATTTAAATTGTTCATTTTTTTTTACATTGTCAATGCTAGTCGTTCAATTAGGAATGACCAAAATAGAAATATTGTGATAGCCAAAAAAGATATTTTGGGGTTTTGTTTTCTCTTTCTATGTCTTTGCTGTCCCATCAAGTTTCTTATCACTCACACATTTGATAAGCCATTTCCGTTAGAGTTGCAAGAAGTTATTTCCTAGGCTGGCCACTGGCATGGCCATGACACTGTATTCCAGTTGGGTTGTAAGAACAGTCTGCTGGGTGACAATGAATAAATTCCACGGGAGACATCTTGTATTTGTGTAACACACTGATCTGAGAGAAAGTACTTGCTAAATTATGAAATGCTATAACAAAGGCCAGTACTAATATGACTTTTCTTGTCATTGTTGCCACCTTCTGAAAATAGTTTGAAAATAGGTTTATAATGATTATAAACCAAGTGTCTTAGTCCACTCAGACTGCTATAAAAAAAATACCACAGACTGGGTGACTTCTAAACAACAGAAATGTATTTCTCACAGCTCTGGAGGCTGGAAGCTGAGATCAGGGTGTCAGTGTGGTCAGGGGAGGGCCCTCTTCAGGGTTGGAGACTTCTGGGTGTGTTCTCACACGGCAGAAGGGACCAGGGAGCTCTGTGGGGTCATTTTTATGGGCACTAATCCCATTCATTGGGTTCCACTCTTACAATCTAAGCACCTCCCAAAGGCCCCATCTCCTAATACCATCACATTGAACATTAGGATTTCAACACATGAATTTTGGGGGGACGTAAACGTTCAGGCCACAGCACCAGGGCACACTTTTACAAACTCTCCATTCCTTTTTGTGAAGCAATAGCAGTAAAGCCACTAAATATACAATCTTGATTATTATTTTAGCTGAAAGTATTACTTTGGGAGAGTAAGTGGCTATTTTAAATTTATTCTAAGATAAGTATTATATGTCTATTTCCTGGACTATAAAATCTATTATGGCAAGGATTACAACTTTTACTTAATTATACTCAGTACTTGGCAAAGTGTCCTGGGCATGCCCTGAAGATGCTAAAAGGAATTCTGCATGTTAAGTGTAAACCCGCGGCTCCCAGCTCCATTCTACCTTACTCAGAGTCACTCAAACTCGTGTGCTTGCTTCCTTTAAATAATGTCAATATCCTATCCCAGACAAACTACAATATTTAATGCCATTTGAAGTTCTGTTATGAAGGGGTAAAAGTTCCTCTTTAAGAGGATATTATCACTCAATTTCAGAAAGGTGCTGTTCAATTTCAAAGACCAGTCTTACACAAATATAATGTTATAAAACACAATCCTAGATATTGCAAATGTCACTGGGGACATTGTAAAAGAAGCTTATTTTTATTCATTTGAAAAGATTCTTTTTCGTATTTCATTTGCATTCTAGCTTATTGTCTTAACTGGGTTCTCTCAAAAGTAGACACAGAGACAAGGACTGAATTGCAGGTTGTTTATTTGAAAGTGGATCCCAAGAGATACCAGAAGGGGAGTGAGGAGACAGAGAAGGGAGGGCAACCAAATAAGAGCGTGCTTGAGCTCTAGTCCCCGGAAGCTTCGGGAGTCAGGAAAGCACACCTCACAGTCATCTCAACAAGAATGTGAGGAAGTGGCCCTGGGTGGGGGCTGCTTCCTGGAGCACTGACTATCCTGGGTCTGCCCTGGCTCAGCTCATGGGGCTCCCACAATCAGAACAGAAGATCCCCAAGTCAGCCACAGATCTCGGCTCTGAAGAGACTCAGATCGTAGAGGGAAATGGCTGGGGAACACAGGCCAGACACTGACAGCGTTTGCTACACTTGAGCTAATAAGAAATTAAAAGTCAATGCTAAAATGGGGAACGGTGCCTGCTGGAAATCACCAGACCCTGTCAGTTTCAAGTCACTACCTCCTTTCTTGAGGGGAGCAGAATGGGCAAAGGTGATGTTCAGAAACCAATACATTTGGATTAATGAAGGTCATAAAGATCAGACGACACTTTGTGAAGCACATTAAATCTGCACAGTGAATGGTCACAGGACCCCCAAATAAGGAAATAAAAGGGGCCAAGCCAGAACTAAGGTTAGGTATGAGCTAGAGGCAAGCAGGAAGTCTGGGAATGCGTGAGTGGGTGTGTCTGTGGGTGCATAAAACCTACAATCAAAAGAGTTTGAAAAATCGGAAAGATTTTACATTCCATTGTGAAGAATTTGGTGAGAATATTTTTTATTTTAAATATATATTTAAGAATAGGACAATTTGTAAACACGTTGAAAGTTTTTCCCCTCTATGATGATCTGTGAATTTGAATCTTGGTGACCTACAAACTAACAAATGTCCAGGAGCAAATGCTCCATTCATTGCCAAGGTAACATCTAGAAACCTCTGTTCCATCCTATGAACAACTGTAGCAACCCGAGGATCTAACTTGGTGCCTCATAAATGATTGCTCCTGACGTTAATTTCTAAATTCTACGAAAACTCCAACTCACAGGATTTTTTTCTTTTTTTCCCCTCTGGTATTTTCTGCTGTTCCCCAGCTGTTTGAAACATGTTGTGGCTTTGACTTCTTCAAACTACCTCCTGTGATGCAGATTACCTTAATTGCTTGTTTGTGGAACGTTCAGAAACAGAATATGCTGTAACAATTACCAGTAGGTGAAGGCTGACACTTTACATTCTTTGTTATTCCATTAGAAGTTTGTTAGGACTTCATGTTTGGCTTTTTTTCCCACTGGAAGTCAGAATATCCTTTGAAGTTTTGTGATCACAGTTGTATCATCCCCCTAAAGGATCACATCATGGTCAGAGAAAAGGCTTGTTTCCTTTCAAACAACATTCACCCACCCTTTATTGAGCACCTGTTATGTACCAGACACTAGTCTATATGTAGGGGATACAGATGTGAATGCATCAGACTGGGTCCTGCTTCAGTGGTACCTACATTCTAGTGGTGGAAACAGAAAATAAACACATAAACAAGTCAATCTGGGAGGTAATTTCACATAATGACAATGCTATGAAGAAAATAAAGGAGCAACCAATGGTATCTTTTTTGTTTTTTGGTGTTTTCTCTCCGCAGAGCTATTTTATGCACACATAAAAAGTGCAAATATATATTCTATTTTCCTTCCTTTTATGTGCAAATGGTAGCACATGATATATACTTATTACTGCCTTGCCTTCTCTGTTTAGCCATGTATCTTAGAGATCATTTCTCATCAGGACTTAATGAATTTCTTTGTTGTTGTTTATAGGCTATCCAGCATTTCATTGTGTGGCAGTACATAACATATTTCACCAGACTTCTTTTGATGGATATTTAGGTCATTTCTAGTCTTTTGCTTTTACAACCAATGCTGTAATGAGTATCTTTTTACATAATTTTGAATCCCCTTTTACATGATTTTGCACATGCAAAGGTGTAACTATTGGGTAGTTTCAGAGAAATATAATTGTTAGATCAAAGGTACATAAATTTATAATATTTAAGAGACTGTGTTTTATGTCGTAACTCTTATGAACAGGTAACATGCACACATAGTAACTCTTCAAAAGGAACAAAACTGCGTATGAGGCAAATTAAGTCCTCCTGACGCCTCTTATTCCTAGCACCAAATTCACTTCTCCGGAAACAAGTTCTAACCTATTTCTTGTGTATCATTTCAGAGACATTATATATAGACATACGTATATATATTATATAATGTATATTGTTATAATATACATACATGTACTTTATTGGCTCATCATTGCATTTCAGCCTTACAGCATCATCACTCTGGGCATCATTAGTAAAAGTGCTGGTTCCGTTGACTCTCCCTATTCCTTTCTTTGTTCTGTGGGAAGGGCAGCTCTGAGTCTGAAGTCCTATATTGTCCTTGGCCACAGTTTTCTGAACCCGTTCCAACATATTCTTGTTTCCTTTCGTGGGTGGTGCATATTGGTCATCCTGGGATCCTCCTTAATTATCATCCTAAGGATTCCCTCAGCTCTGTGTACGGGTGTGTGTTTGCATCTGAGTGTGCTGTTTCTTCGATCACCCGTGTTCTTGAAGTCTTCTTTACTGGTTTGTTCTTTAGGTGGTACACAGCCTTTAATGGTTCCCTGAGAAAGAGTTTGTAGGAGGTAAATTTTTTGAGACATTGCATGTCTGAAAATGTTTTTATTCTATCTTCTCATGTAATGGATTGTTTGGCTAAGTACAGAATACTAAGATAGAAAATATTTTTTTTCAGAATTTTGAAGATATTCTTCCATTGTCTGTGAACTTCTAGTGTTGCTCTTGAAATCAAAAGCAATTTTAATTACTAATACTTTGTAAGTGAACTTCTAGTTCCTCTCTGGAACTCTTAGGATCTTCTCATTGATCCCAGCGTTTTGTAATTTCACAATGATGTACCTTAGTGTGGGTCTGTTTGCATCCATTGTGCTGAGCATTAAGGGGCTCTCTCAATGTGGAAAAATATGTTTTTCAGATATTGGTAATTTCCTTAAATTATTTCATTGAGTATTTCCTCCCTCCACTTTCTTTATTCTGTATTTCTGGGTTTCTCATTATTCAGATGGTTCAGGTTCTGAACTGATGGTCTTCCAATTTTGTTAACTTTTTATTCTTATTTTCTATTCTTGTCTTTTTACTTTGGATCTGAAAGATTTTCTCAATTTTATCTCCAAAGCTTTCCATTGATATTTTTCTCCTCTGCTTTCATGTTTTTAATTACAAAAACTCTCTTTTGATCTCTGAAGGTTTCTTTCTTATACCATTCTGTTCCTGCCTCATGGTTGCCGTGCAAGCAGATGTCCCACCATTTCCTTGCCCTCTCTCCCAGGGAAAGATGCACCCTGCTCATATAAAAGAAAGTTGAAGTAGGGGATTGTGATGGGAGACCGGGAGCTAGAAAGCTTGGAATTGTGATCACGGACTGAGATTTTAATAATTGGTGAAAAAACTACTAGGCTCAGTTAAGTTCACTGGATTAGAATAGATCAAATTATCTTCTCTAGCTGGGTTAGATGTTCAAAGCCAAGAAAATATATGCAATCATAAAAAACAAAAATGAGCCTAATGTTTATACATATATGAGGAGTGATTCTCTAATCCACCTGTTTTTCATATTATCAGCCTATTTCTGTAGGTTTTTGAGTGATGTCCAAGTTCCCACATGCCTGTCATGGAGCAGAGTGCTATGAGATTCCTGACTTATGTAGAACTGTGACAATGATGGGTAGCTGATCGCAGAGTGTCCCTGTGCTCCTTTCAAGTGGCTGATCAGCCGGAGAATGTGTATCCCATCTCTCTCCTGTGTCTAGGTGGGGTCACGTGATTAATTCCCTCCCAAACGGTGTGAACAGAAGCGATACATGCTATTCCCCTGTATCACCATCCCATGTCACCACCATTTGAGGTGTTAATATTGGGTGCTTATCCTCTGCACTCATTCTCCTCCCCATGGACTCTTTGCTACAGGAGGGAAGCAGCCTGGATCCGAGTCATCACTTGGAAGAAAACCTCATTTCAAAATGAGTCATGAATAACAAATAAATGTTCAAAATTGTCTTAAGCTGTTGAGGTTGTTAAGGTTGTTTATGGTGATGGTCTGTCCTGATAAATACGTACATAGACTTATTTTGTCTACTTACGTAAATAGCTGATGCCTAGGGCCTTGCTCCTTGTGTTACTGAGATTGCCACCTGTGAGAAAGATCACAGATAGTCTTCCATCTAGGTGCACATGAAATTTTGTAGGCACATTTTACAAAGCTCCTACGGTGGAGCTATATCCCACTGTAAAAAAACACAATATATGAAAGTCCAGACATACCAATAGATAAAACAGATAATTATCCTCATCACACAAGAGGATTATTTACTTCATTGAACATCCACCTTATCATTAAAAAAAACCCCGATCAGGCTTCCTTAGGACATTTGGAAATGTAATTTAACTTAATAAGACATGTATTACTTCAATCCAAGGCCCCCAGCTCATGCTTCCCATGAGCCATCCAGTTCCCTTGGAATGTGGCGCACCTGGGATTCCAGAGGCCCTGGCAGGGCCGTTCCTTCTTGCTTGACATTCCTTCCAAGCACTCATCACGTTGGCAGGTGACACTACAGGATACCCCTCTCAGGAGGACAAACTGGGCAGGAACAATGAGAATTCCCAACCACCTTAGTCTCAGAACACCCATAGACCTCTTATGGGACTTTGGGCTCTAGATCCTTTCTATGGATTGTGTCTGGAAGCCCTCTGATTTTTGTTACTTTCCAGAACATCACAGAACGTGCCTACTTCAGTTCCCTTCAAGACTCCCCCAGGACACTCCCTCTTAACATTTGTGCCCAGTCACTCCCATAGGCTTGCTCCACAAACAGCAAGCCCTTAGCTCTGGAGATAAGTAAGAAAAGTCTCTTAGAACCATCTCACCTCTACTCTCCACTTTTTGACACTCTTTGGGATTTTGGGAGAGGCTGAAGAAGTAAAAGGAATTTCCAAATTGCTGTGGATTAATGGACATTCCAACTTTCCTGAACCTTAACAACAGATCAAGACATTTGTGGATAATATTTGAGTATCATGATATTTCTAGAAATCTACCTATTATAAAATATGTACAACTCTCAATAGTAACAGCTAATATTTATTAAGTACTTACTATGTGCTTTGTACTGTTCGAGTGCTTTACAAGTATTAACTCATTTAGTCCTCAAAATTATTCTCTATATGTTTAAAAAACAATGGTTAATTGCCCAATAAATGTTGACAGTTTTCATCCAGTCCACTTTATCCAGATGGTGTCTTCCTGTCATCATGATTCTTCTGTCCTGGGGAATCCAGCCATTTCTGGGTTTCTGGCTCACAGGCCTTGCTCCTCTGGCCTCTGACTAAACCAGGTTGTGACAATTAATTATAGTTGTTTAGATTCTCTGTCTACAGTTTCTGCCACATACTCTCCCAAACCAGCCCCTTCCCTTCTACACATCTTTTCCCTCAGTGGTAAAAAAAGTATATACCATACACGTGATTTGTTATTTGCACAATGATTTTTGATATCATAGAACCATAAGCTTTTAGAAGTAGGAAGAACCTCATAAAACTTTTTACAGATATGGAAACTGGGCTCATAGAGATGAGGTTACTTGCCAAGGACTATGTAGTTGGTTTAATTGTTTAGCTGGTACTAGACTTCAGACAGATTGCTTCCAAGTCCCTCCTTATCACTCCACGCTCAGGACAAGACCTTCATCTTAAAGCTCGTCTCAATCCATGAAGTGAGTAAAAGGAAAGCCACTCTCTCTCTCTCTTTCTCTTGTTCTCTATTCTTCCATCTGTCCTTCCATCTTCTAAATTGCGTAGGTAAATGTTTTCAGTTCAGCTGGGCATAAATTTCATGTGGTCATAACTGTCATATTGCCAATTAATATGGAAGTATCTAGTGATCATGTGACTACTGTGACTGTTTATTTATAAATGATGAAAAATGCAATGACTGCAAAAATTGCATACATTTCTGTGCATGTTATTATTTAATCTCAGAATTTTATACTTTTTTTGGTATTTGTTTATCTTTTTTGAGGGTTAGAAGTTTTAAGATGTGAAAAAAGGGTTGAACCGTGTACAGGAACTCTAAGAAACCATACCGGAAATGCTAATGAGGAAACATCAAATGGACTATCAGGCTGAATCACCAGCCTAATAGTTGGTGATGATGAAGATGGATAGAAAAATTGAATAATGAAAAAAATAATTTGAAACTTTAAGAAGAGGAAAATGCAATGGGTGATCAAATAGTATACAAGCTTCAGAGCATTATGTAGGAAATATGTTAAAACTGAAAGCTTGAGAATGGAAGATTTGGGGAACGACCTTTAAATATATTGAATAAATTCCCTCAGTGCTGTCAAGACGAAAAGGCTTCCTCGAGCCCACTATCTGAGACAGCCGCTCAATAATGAAATTGTTGTTCATACACGTGAAGAAAATAACTTACAAAATACGTACTACAGAGCACAACTCAGCAATGACTTTCATATAGCAGGATACCAAGATGAAGTCACCACCTGGAAATAGTCCAGGCTCTTTTCAAATATTTTACCAGATAAACAAATGCATCAATATTTTATTAATAGTTATTAAGTTCTGCTTAATGCATATGTTATACAGTGTATGGCTAATTTATTGTTATTTCCCATAAGGAGAAACAAAAATTCCAACGAGTGTTTGGCAGAGCAACTAACCTACTAGGAGCCCACGTTCTGGGATTCTGACCAAGTCCAGAGTGACCTCAGAATAAGAAGAGCTAAAGGAGGGATAGTTGGGCCTGAAACACAGGTCATATAAGATTTTAGATTTCTTTCCTAGGTTTTTACTCCCTCTGTTGACCTCAGGATCAAGACTGAGTTCAGGAGTCAAGTTTTAGATGGAACATTGATAAACCTGAGGACATACAGGGTAATAGTGGGGAAACATCTGGGGCCAAGGATGATCCAGTGACCAAGTCATAGGATTGAAGGAGCTGGATTCATCACTCAACAGAGAATAATGGTGCTTCTGCAATATACCAGAGAGTGAACCGCACTCTGGGGATACAGCAGCGAGCAAGGCAGGAGAATGCCCTTCTTCATGGAGCTACATTTTAGTGGTAGAGACAGACAAGTGAATAGATGATTTTAATGTAGTGCATTAATATTTACAGTGTGGATTAAGAGCAGAGTGCCATGGGAGATGTGCCTGATTCAGCTTTGTGAGGGGAATGGTGGGGGATGAGTCTGAAAAGATGAGCAGCACTGATCCAGTTGATGAGGAAAGAGGGCATTAAAGGCAGAGGGCTTGTATTAAGGTCCACATGGGAGAGCAAGATGAGTTTAGGAACTCAAAGTATTTCAGAGTTTGATAGATATTGTGTAAAAGAGAAGGAATGATGAGTGATGAGCCTGGAGAAAGAAACAAGGAATAGGTAATAAGGGGCTAAGAGGGTTTAAAAGTTGAGCTTGAAAGCAGTAAGAAGATATTCGAGTTTTTTTTTTTTTTAAAGAAGATGTCTATGTTGGAAATATTATTCAGTCTAATGTGTTAAGAATGGATTGGAGGAGGCAAGACAGGAGGTAGCAAGTTACCCCAGGACACCAGGAATAATTCCAGGGAAAGGATGTAATGGAAGTGAGAATGGATAAGAATGGGCAGTTACCAGATGCATTAAAGTATACAACTTGATGACACAACTTGATGTTTGATACCACTTGACACAACCTGGTGTTTGGTAAGATGACAGGCAGACGTCTTCAAATATTTGAAAGTCTGTCATTTGAGGGTTCTTATGGCCCTATGGCAAAAGTGGAGCCATTGGGTGGAATAGAGTTTTATAAGCAGACAGAACTTCCAAACAAGAGGCATCATTCAACAGTATGGTGGGCTGACTTTGGAGGCTGTTCGGTCCTGGTAATTACTGGACCCCACGGAGATTTCAAGTAGAAGTTGGAGCAAATGCCTGTCAAGGATGCTATGGAGGATATTCCTACATAGCACTTGGTCTTAGTGACTTTGAAAGTCTACCCGAATTCTGAGATTCTGTCATGGTTGATATGACTCCGTATCGCATCCCCCAAGATTGTCTCCAGGCAAGGAATAACGTCCTGGTATTCACGTAGCACTCTTGGCTTGTTGGATCTGCTCTTCTTGTTCTGAAATGGAGGTATTTAAGGAAACATGGGAAGGACCAGAGAGGTAATTAAGGTATTAAAACTTGCTTTTCTCTACCAAAGCCATTTTGAGCTTATGTTCTATGTCAGCCCAACATGGTGACACTAGGGTGCAACGATGAGGTTGGGAATGAACCCAAATCTCTTAGCTTCTGATTCACTGTGCTCTGCCCTCTGGATTATTGATTCCAAATGTTAAGATCTGGTTTGAGCAGACATTAACAGCATATAATCCATGAAATTTCTTAACTCTGGTATCCTCCAGATGTTGCTGAAACAACATAATGTAAAACAGACAAAACACCAAGGGAAATTTCACAACAGTAAAACCACAGTGTAGATACATAGTTTAGGCAGTGAATACTGACATGAAGAAAAAGCAAGTGTATTCATCCCTGGATCTAACTTGTGTGTTTTTTTCCCTAAAGAGTCTCAAGTCTCCAACTCATCAACTCATGCTGTTGTTTCTTCGGTATTAGAAAAATTGGGTCATATTTTCCCTCCTCCTCCCGTCCTAATTCATAACAGTTGCCTTGCCTAGTGCAAGCTATTTGAAGGTACAAATTTCTGTGACATTAATTTTAACTTGGGTATAAATACACACAGATTTTCAACAAGATAAATCAACAAGCTCACTAAAATGGGTATATTTCATGGCAGAAATCTAAACTTTGGAGAATAAAATCTTTAACAATTTCTAGGAAACTGTTACTATTTTTACTTTATGAGTCTTCATTGGAAGCAGAATTTACCTTCCACTTCAGGCACCAAAATACCTTTCTCATCCTCCTCTGCTGCTAATGTGTGCAGGCACAAGACCAAGTCTACCAGTAGAAGTGCCCCAGACTTTGAAATAAGAGCTAGTGGAGCCCAAGAAACACCCATTTTGGTGGAAGTGGCAGAGTAGCAAGACTGAATTTCCAGGGAAGTGATGGCAGTGAGGATCATGTTGGTCTCCAATACCCACTACCAGCCGGCTGGTGGTACAGGCTGCAGCATGTAGCACTTGAAGGCATTGGCAATGGCCGCCTCACCCGTTCCTCCAGGTGATTTGGACCGTTATTCCCGACCGCACTGTTTGTGAGTCTGGTTATCATCCTCCTTTGGTGATTATGTGTACTACTCAATATTCTTAAAATAAATTCAATTTCTGCTTCAAATCAGCCAGAGTTGATTTCTGTTGCTGCGACTAATAATCCTAATCAAAAGAGGACAATGCAAAGGAATTTTGTGGTTTAGTGATCTAATTCTAGAACAGTAAACATGAAAAAATTTACATTGACAAGGGCTTTTTCTGTTCACCATTAAACTCTCTCTAATTAAATAATTGTTCACATGTTATATAGGAAACAGGATAAGGAGAGTTGAGTACAGTGGAGTTGCTTACTATTCTGTCATTGTAAGCAGGCCAAAGACTCAGGAAGAAAATGCATGGAATGGAAACTAATTCATACTAAAGTATAAATTACTCTACTCTATGGCTAATTTGCATTTGAAAATAGAAACTTGTATTTCAACCAGATCTTTAATTAAGGCACAGTGAAAAGAGTTTTAGCAAGTTAATTGGGCCAGTTATCTCATTCCACTTCAAATATCCTAGCTCCCCAGAAAAGAATCCCATATAGGAACAGACATGAGGAAAGAGATGGTGAGGTAGGGAGGGGCCTCTCATTTTCCCCAGAGTTTCCTTCGCTAGAGCTTTACCCAGAGAACGGTGTCCTTTGGTCTACTTTGGAAGGTGGGAGTAGAGTCAGATTGCTAAATATGTAAATATCCTGGGGTAAAACACTGAAATCTCTCTGGTCACAAGGGACCCCAGAGAACTTTGACTTGTGTTATAGAGTTATTCTCTTGACACCCTGGCTGCTTAGAGTGAACTGTGGAGTTAAGGAAATCGTGCGATCACCATTCTTTGTCAGATGAAGATACTGTTTTCATTGGTTTTACTTGTTTGTTTAATTAATGTTGTCAGCATTTACTGAGAAATAATGTGAGATTATTTTCATATGTTCCTAGTTAGTCTTCAAGACCCAGGTCCCTCATCTGTTTAAATAGAGGTTTCTACCTTTATCGGGGCTGTTACTGTGTAAAAAGACGCTGGCAGAAGGGGGCTCCTGGGATGAGACAAGCACTTTCAGGGTTTAAGGTTTCTCGTCAAGGTGTCTTGAATAGAGCAAGCTGCAAATTTGATAATTATGTTTCTCTCATAGGGGTCATTAGCCAGAATTTGGTTTTCAGTTTCTTGTAGTGAAATAATTACAAAGAAAACTTTGATTTCACTGATTGATTCATTCATTCATTCATCCACTCAACAAAAAATGTGTACCGAGACCCTCCAATGTGCTAGAGTCTATGCTAGGCATTGAGGATTCAAAGATAGATGAGCCACAATCCCATATCTTCAGGAGCTCAAGACGTTTAGGCTCACATATGCTACGTGGCTGTGGGAATTTTTCAGTTACATGCATGAGAATAGCTTTACATTCTTGCTCCCACTTTCGAACGACCCTGAAAGGACTTTAAGAGTTATGCTCATGGTGGGGGAGTTACTAATGTAATTCTCATTAGTGCAAATGGGAAAGAGGTGTAAATCCACAGTGATCCAGCTAAGAAAACACACACTCCTTCTTTGACTTCTGTTGTTTGTTTCTATTTGTTCCGGGTTGAGTCAGAGAAATAATCAGGAAAATTATATGTGTTCAATTGCCCGGTTGCTCCGGAACCCTTGGAGTATCTAATCACAGTTAATAATTAAAACAAAGCAAGGAGACTCAAATGCCGGATTTAAGTACTATCAGGAGGGAAAGAAACCATTTGAAGGGGAGAGTATGAGGAGTGCTTTGTGGTAGGTAGATTTTTACAGACAGAAATATGGTCTATAAAGGGAGAATGTTCTTTTATGACAGATGTAGATCATGGCAGATCAATCAATCAATATATATGAAGCTCCTACTGTGTCCTCAGCTCTGTGTTAGACCATATGGGGGACAAAGGATACGTTTCACAGTCCATCAGGGAAGACAACTAACAAACTACAATCATGTGTCACTGAACGATGGGGTTATGTTCGGAGAGATGCGGCTTTAGGCAATTTCTTTGTGCAAACATCACAAAGTGTACCTACACAAACCTAGATAGTATAGCCCACTACACACCCAGGCTACATGGTACTAATCCTATGGGACCAACACCATACAAGCAGTCCATCATTGACTAAAACATTGTCATGTGGTGCATGACTGTGTATGTGATTAAAACAGAAAATCGGGCCTGTGGTTTAAAAATGGAAAAGGGTATTTGAAATAAGAGCATTGACAGAAAATGCAGGACATGTAGTCATAGTTTTAGATAATATCAGTTGTCCCGATATCAGTTATTCAGGTAATATAAGCTGTGGTGCAGCAACAAATAACGACCAAATCTTAGTGGATTATAACAATAAAGGTTGGGGGCCCTTTTCACATCCCCTGGCTCTGGGATCCAGGCTGATGGGAGCCACCATCTTGAACATTACTCTCAAAGGAGAGAGGAAGCTCTGTAGGATCATACAATGACAATCAAATACTCCCTTTTACAACTCATTGGGAAGTCCTAGTCTTGTGGTGCCATTCAACCATAAGGGCCCAGGAAATATAATCATATTATATGTCCTGAAAACAGATAGTTAGATATATTAGGTGAATAGCACTAATGACTATGACTCTGACCTCACCAGGCAGTGTTCAAATGAGGACACACTAAAAGTTGTATTCAACACGATGCCCCTCACCTGTGTAAGAGTTTACTGAGGGTCTCGTGGTCCTCACACTTGGGCGTGCATTGGAATCACCTGGAGGGCTTGTTAAACTATAGATTACTGAGCCCCACCTTCACAGTTCTGGATTCAGTACTGTGGAATGGGACTCAGAAATCTGCCTTCCTAATAAGTTCCCAGAGAATACGGATGCTGCTCATCTTGGGACTGCACTTTGAGAGCAACTGGTCTAGGGAAATCCAATGGAAGGTTTCTCTCTCAAGGCCTCAGTAAAATCATATCAAACGTTAGAGCCTGACTTGTATTCTGGGGAATGATTGGAAGGTTTAGATGCCCCAGCCAGAGGGATAGCAGCTTTCAGAACCCACAGGGTCTGACCCAGCCTCATCAGGTGACTTTAGGGTCTGCCTCTCTCCTTTTCTCTTTGGATGCCTCCTTATGGCAGAGAACACCTTCCTCTCACTGGCTGGGAGATTCCAGAAACACATCTTCAGATTCCATGACCAAGAAAATGAGACCCAGAGGAAAGAATTTGTTCCCCATCTTCCTTCTAAGGTCAGGTTTCCAAGTTATCATTTCCTCCGTGGGACCCTTCTTTTCCCAGGATCACTGACAATTTAAAAATATCCATGTCCTTATTGGGACACCCTGACCCAAACCCACAAATCACAATCACATCAGAAAGTGATAATGCCACATCCTTAAAAAAGATAACAGATGGGCCGGCTCCGTGGCCGGGTGGTTAAGTTTGCGAGCTCTGCTGCGGCGGCCCAGGGTTCGGATCCTGGGTGCGGATATGGCACCGCTCGTCAGGCTCTGTTGAGGTGGCGTCCCACATCCCACAACTAGAAGGACCTGCAACTAAGATATACAACTATGTACGGGGGGGTTTGGGGAGATAAAGCAGAAAAAAAAAAGATAACAGAAAGTAAGGAGGGATGGGGTGCGAGGCTATTTCCATTACATCTCTCCCTCTGTATTACAAAGAAAGCACAGCTCCTTTGATTTTAAATATTTTCTTGAATCTGGGTTATTTAGACTTACCTTATGTGGGTTATTAACCCTTCAGTCCAGGTGGAGCTCTACCAAGCCCGCCCAAGTTTCTTTTTGGGGTCCTCCCTGGTGGTCTTCCTTCTAGTTCTTCCTGCACTCTTCTGGTTCTCAAACTTCTGGTTTCCCGTGAGCATCAGCTCGCATGAGAGCACACTTACTGCTGGGGAACAGGCGAGGGTGAGGAGTCATGCCGTCTAAAGGAGACATCAGACAGCTAGTAGAAGCGTAGCCGCCTACCGCACACACCCTCTGCACAGCCACACAGAGCACTGAGCTCTGCAGAGTCTCTGTTTGGCCTCTGCTTGACATTTGCAAGGATGTCTAGCCCATTTGAGTTGACTTCCAGAAAAAGAAATACCTGCACTGGAGGTGCATTTAAAGCTCTACCTCCTGCAATGCAGAAAACTGTAGCTTTGAGACGGCAGTTTTCCTGGCTTCTATCACCCCTGCTAGGGTTTCAGAATCTTAAGGCTGTTTCAAGCCAGAGCTCAGGCTCAAGGTCCCACGGGCTCCCCTTTCGTAATAGTCTTTTCAAATATAACAAAATAAAATAAAAATAAAAACCGCTTTTATTCTGAACATAACTTGGAAATAGTAGCTCGTTCCTGTGACGTCAGCAGGGAGAGGATCACTCTTACTTTCTGTCATACTATCTATTCTTTCTCCCAGGATTCACCAGAGTGGTACATTTGTTAGAATTGGTGAACCTCTGTTGACACATCATTATCACCCAGAGTCCATAGTTTACATTAGGGTTCCCCCTTGGTGGTGTACATTCCGTGGTCTTGGACAAATTATAATGACATGTATCCACCATTATAGTGCCATACAAAGTAGCTCCAATTGCTGTAAATCCTTTGTGTTCTGTCTGTTCAACCCTCCCTCCCCAAAAGTCCCTGGCAACCGCTGATCTTTTTACTGTCTCCATAGTTTTGCCTTTTCCAGATGTCACATCGTTAGAATCATGCAGTATGTAGCCTTTTCAGATTGGTTTCTTTCACTTAGTAATATGAGTTTAAATTTTCTCCACGTCTTTTCATGCCTTGATAGCTCATTTCTTTTTAGTGCTGAATACTAGCCCATTGTCTGGATGTGCTACAGTTTATCTCTGCATTCACCTACTGAAAGACATCTTTGTTGCTTCCAAGTTTTGGCAATTATGAATAAGGCTGCTATAAACCTCTGTGTGCATGTTTTCATGTGAACATAGTTTTCAACTCCCTTTGGTAAATACCAGGGAATATGATTGCTGGATCACGTGGTAAGAGTATGTTTAGCTTTGTAAGAGACTGACAAATTGTCTTCCAAAATGACTGTACCACTTTACGTTCCCAGCGGTAACAAATGAGAGTGCCTGTTGCCCCACATGGTCGCCAGCATTTGGTGTTGTCAGTGTTATGGATATTTGCTATTCTAATAGGTGTGTACAATGTTATTCTACACATTATTATTTTAACTGTTTTAATTTGCATGTCTCTGATAACATATGATGTTATTATTGTTTTAATTTGCATTTCCCTGGTGACATATGATATGGATGATCTTTTCATACGCTTATTTGTCATCTTTATATCTTCTTTAGTGAGGTGTCTATTAAGATCTTTTGCACTATTCTAATTTTTAAAATTAAGAGAATAATTGTTTGTTGTTGATGTCTAGAAATGCGATTGTCTTTCTTAGATTGAACTTACATCCAGAAACTTTGCTAAATTCTCTAGTTAATTTTAATGTTTCTCTGTAGACTCTTTGAGTTTTCTATGTAGGCAATTTTATCTAAATTGTGACAATTCTGTTTGTTCCTTTCCAACTAGTGTGTGTTTTATTTTTCTCTTCTGCTATGCTGGCTAGAGCCTCCAAGAAAATATTGAAGAGAAGCAGTTATTCTTGTGTTATTTCTAATAGGAAAGAGAATGTTTTCGTATTTCACTCTTGCATATGATATTTATGGACGATGCACTTTGTCAGATTAGCGAAGGTGCCCTCTCTTCCCACTTTAATGTTTCTGTCAGGAATGAGAGTTAATATTTGAATGTTTTTTCTGTGTCTATTGAGATCATACTTTCCTCTTTTTTCAATCATTTAATATGGCACATTATAATAATAACTTGTATAATGTCAAATCAAACCTAAATTTCGGGAATAAATCAATTCAGTCACAGTTTGACAACATTTTCTTTAGAATTTTGTGTTGCTATTCCTGCATGAGACTGGCTTATAATTGTCCTTTCCTGTACTATCCACGTCCCATTTTGATATCAAGAGTATTAAGATTCACGAGTATGTTTATGAAAAATAAACACTGACTATTAACAGTGATTATGACTAATCAATTAAATTAAAAGTGATTTTGTTTTCTTTTTAATTCTCTGCATTTTCTACTTTTCCACAATAAGATATTATGTATGATCACAAATTGTTCGTGTAAACAGACATGATCACACTCATACACATATAGCCTAACACAGGGTTTGACTGTTGATCCCAAGACACTTGATTGTCTATACTTGTGCTGGATTTTGGGGTGCTCCCTGGTGTGGGAGAATAGAGCGGCAGGCAAAGTCCTTTGGGAATCCTCAAACCTAACATGGATTCCCAGATGCACTGCAGTGAAATGCAGGGGACGTGGAGGCCCAGGTTTGAATATGTAGTAACAATCTGTGTGACCTTGGGCCCATCCGTCTAACTCCTTTGAGCTTTAATTTTCTCACTTGTAGAATTAAGAAAATAATTCATACTCACACTTACCTCATAAGGTTGTTAGCATTTTGTAAGTATAGTGAATGTGGAAGTGCTTTATAACTTAATTTTAATTTATCTTCACATATATCCTATGTTTATGAACACGTGTATATATACATTGTGTGTGCAGATAAAGTCAAAAGAAAATCATTTAAGGGACTGAAATAGAGGCCAGTAAGCCTTTATCCAGCGGATGTTGATTCAGGGAGCACCTGAAGACCCGGTGACTCCCCGGCAGAAGCAGGGTCAGAGTTTCACAGGATAGGGAGAAGTGAGCCCTGTCCTTGTCACTTTGGCTTAGGCAGCAGTTTATAACTTGAACTGAGACTCGTAGTTGGGGGTCATTCTTATTTTGTGCTCCTTGCTTGATAACCACAAGAAGAGTATTTTTCAAGAACTATTTATTCAATTCTTGCGGTTTATTGGCTAGTCAAAGCTCATGCGGTAGGAGAGGTGGTCAGCAAAAAGAAAGAAGAGGAGGTGAAGGTAGAAGGAAAGAGGAAACCAGTCACGCTCTATTGTGTTTGTTTTAGTCCTTTTCCAGTAGACAGATAGATATAGACTGGGAGACAAATAGATACAGAAAGGAAAACAAGAACCTCATGAACGTAAAAGTCAGTATTCCCCACCTCTGTTTCTTCATGCAGTACACGCTCCTCACTCCCCACAGCACGCACATCTCACTGTGGCTCCTAGAAGAAAGAACAGACGCTTCCGGATTGCTTGGTGTAGAGATTACATACAATGGAAAAAGGAATAACAGCAAAAAACAACATGATAAAGAGTCTTAGTTAACCTTTTAAAAAAAGGAGAGAAAGACAAACTGTGAGGCTTGAAATCGGGAGAGCTGTAAAGTATGGGAAGGAAAAAGTAGGGGAAAAAGTTTCGGGAAACAACCATCGTTGCTGTAAATGAAACTGAGCCGGCAGCGATGGGGAGAGAAAATTATCAAAGGGTTGTCTGTGCGTGAAGTCTCAACGGACTAGGTGAAGATTGAAGAGCTTCAGGTAATTTCTGTCTGCTAATCAGAACCAACTGTTTCTTTTAATACGACACTGTCCTGAGACTGGACCACATGAGGCCTCAGTCAAATTTAGGTTATTCATAAAAAATTTGCTCTGGGAGTAGAAGGCTTAAACAAAACATAGCGTATAAATTTGCCAATTTTTCTTTGCTTACCTGGGACATTAGGCAGATATTGGCCTGTGATATAAGGAGACGAGAAGGGACAAGTCTCACTGAATTATTCCCACCAGTCATTATTGTTAATCAAAGCAGAGTTATTTCGTAGAAATACAAGACAAGAACTTCCCCCTGAACTCCCATCTGTTCCGCAGGAGCCCTCCACTGTGGTCCAGACCTCATCAAAATCATTCTTATTCAGAATTTTTAATATCACTACATACTCAAGGGTTCTCCTTTTACTCAGCTTTTTTTCCTCATGCTCTTTCCTCCACAAAAGAAAAGATATCTAACTTTAAAATGCTGGGAGAAAGACACGGAGAGCACAGGGTTGGGAACGCTGAGCAAACACAAGATGGGATGGCGCAGCAGACTGCCCGTGTCCTGTGCGTCTAACTTCACCACACACCATTCAGGCGCCTACCCACAACCACCTACGGCAAACCTACAACTCTCCACGAGGAGGAGCCTTTCTTTTAGCCTCGGACAGGGAGGGCCGGAAGAGCTGGGTAGTTAATGCCTCTGGGAGCAGCCCAGTCAGTGATGGGTGGGAGTCAGTGGATGAACACTCCAGCTTCCTTGCTCCTTGCTGGGGAAAATTCAAAGGTTCTACCCTCTCTATAGGGGTCCTTGCTGGGTTGAGTCTCAGTTGTCCTAGTGCTAATTTGCGTCATAAATTCCGTTTTTCGTTGTCCTGCTCCGGTAACAGAGCTTTCTGGGATCACCTTCTAAATATGCTGCTTGCACTGCTATTCTGGTCTTGGGGTCTGCTTCTGGGGGCAGCCATTCTGAGACAGGTGGGTATGAAAGGCATTTGAAAGGGGAGTAAGGGCATCAAAGATAAATGGCCCCTAGTTCTTCATTGTGCCTCAGTTCAGATCTTCTCTTTCTCCTGAATTGTTTTTCCATAGTGAGGTTTCGCAGGCACAGCACTGTTGTCCCGCATGAACAAGTTGAAATAAAGACAGAATAAGTGCATGAGGAGCATCTAATGGGTGCGATGTCACGTTTAAAAAGAAAGACGTGGAGGGAAGTTTGTGCTTTCTATAGGACTCTGAGAAGAAAAATCCACTTCTGGTTGATTTCTTTCCCCACGTTGCACACTCTCCCCAGCCCCACAACGTGCTTGAATAATCTGGATGGTCATCTACCTCAGGTTTCAGGAAACGTGACTTTGACCCGGATTGTCTTCCAGAAAACCTTCACAAGAGAGGCGTGTTTAAAGATTTTGCACCATGTCAGCACTATATCTAGTGTTCCAGCAGTCTGCCAGAAATTCTTCTCCTAGAGTACTGAAGACAGTAGTCAGAAAGCGAATAGTTAAGGGTCTGCCCAGTTAATGTCTGATACTTTCTGAGACCCTGGAGATAGCAAAGAATAATTATTAATATTTGCTGGAAATTACGACTCTAGTGGAATGTCTTTATGTGTATAGTGAACAATGACATCCTTTTGAACCTCACTGATTTTGGGTTGTGCAATTTTTTAGAGCTACCTTGGGCTTCAGTTTACCTCCTTTGCGTTCTCTAAAAAAATAACAAAAGGAATATGGGTAACGAGATTTCAGGGTGTACAGTCCATCATGAACTCCGCTTCAAGTAAATTTAAAAGTGTACTGTGATGATGATTGTCTACCTTGGAACTGAGGGTGCCTGCAGGTGCCCAGCCAGCACTGCCCTCTTCCTACCCGCCCGTAATCGTTACCTCGAGCTCTTCATTTCTGTATCTCTCTCCTCCTCTGAATAGTGGGTTTTTCTAAGGACGTGGCTACATCGTAGTCATCTTTAGATTCCAGACAATAATGAATACACAGTCTGTCTCAATAAATGGCTGTTGAGTTGAATTTTTGAGACTTTCATGCAATCGTATGAAAGCAAATAATTGGCATGGTAATTTCAAATGACTTTGACCTTTTTATGAAAGCTACTGGCTATAGACCTTTGCTTTTCCAAACTTTACTAATTTTTAGTTTGTGCAACTGGTATAATAAACTGCAGTTCTCAGTAATTATTCTGTAATTTGAACTTGTCACTATTTCATATCATCTTTCCTCTATCTCTGTTCATATTTAATGGTATTTTACCATATTTTCAAAGAAATATACATTTGGAGGGCCAAAAGGAATTAAAATGGAGGGTAAAGTGATGATTAAAGTTTCAGGAGAGGAAGAAGAGAATTTCAAGGGCAATATAATATATGTTTGTGAAAATGCATGATTTCAGTTCCATTTAGTCAATATTAATTTAGCACTTACTATTAGCAAAGAACTGTGACAAGTATTCTGAGGGATTAAAATGTTAATAATAGTCCTCAAGAAGCAACTAAAAACTTAAAAAGTGACCATCCTGCACAGCACCACGATCAATGGGGGTGAGTGGGGCAGGTTTTTGGAAATATGTTTAAAAAATGATATATGTGCATATATTGGAAAAACATGGTGTATATATACTTATATGATGTAAAAAGGAGATAGATAAAGAGAAACTTAAGATGACCCCAGAAATGAGGTTGGATTGGGGAGGAAGTTTACTTTTTATCTCATATCCTTCCCTTTGCAATTTTTTTCTGAATGTATGCATTATTTTTATAAAAAAATGTTTTTAAAAGTAGAAAAAATAATTCTCAGTCCTCAGGAAACATACAGTGACCTCACAGAACGTTAATGCGTGATACATACTGTGGTAGATCACTTCCCAAGACAGCTGCCGTTAATTTCTTCTCTTCCTGAACATCCATGCCACTCCACTCATCAAGAGATGGAGCTGAGTTCTTCTACACTCGTGACTTGCAATGGACATGTGCTGTGCCAGATGCCCAGCACAGAGTGGCGTCTTTGTAAATACTGATTCTCATCCCCTCCTCCACTCCTTGTGTCATGGGAACAGAGTAGCCCTCCTATTCATGCCATGGAACAGGAAGAAACACAACTAGCTGGAAAGAGAGCAGACCCACACCAGCTTGAAAATCTCAAACCAGAGAACAAACCAGCCGGGACTGGGCCTCGTGTAGAATATGGAAATACTAGGCAGGGGCGTTCCTGGGCCCCACTTTGATTTTGGGCATGTTCCTCCCAACTTCTGCCCAGTATCTTATTTTTCTGAGGCTGCAAATACTTAATATCCTCCTCACTCACCATCCTTCTCTTGCGTCTCTCCCTCTTTGATTTGTTCTTATCTATTCCCAGCCACCCAAGATGTGAACGGAAATGAGAAGTCAGCTCATTGCATGAATGTGTGCTATGCCTGCATTCCAGAGCCTGGGGCTGGAGGCTCAAATGCCAGAACTATTGCATTATTTAGTTTTGTTGGGATAAGGGGATATAAGATACGTTGTTTTTTTCAGAGTTCAGCTGACACACACAAGGATCTGTGAATTTCCAAACACTTGCCCTTCAAAGTGAGGATCCTCGCGTACCATCTCAGTGAGACAGCCCAGGGAAGTCATACACCTGAGGATAATCTCTTCTTCTGAACAGAAATGAAGTACATCACTGTACATTTGTAGAGATATTTTTCAGGGACCAAAGCAAAAATTATAATCCCTCTCGGTATGTGACACACTCCAACAGCTGGTTTAGAATTCTGGGTCTACCCTTTTGAAGCTGTACAATCCCACTCAAAATATTTGATTTTTGAGCCTCAATTTCCTCATCTGCAGAATGGGGATAATTTCTACCCGCAGTGCTGCTCTGAGTGTTAAATTTAAAACATGTATGGAAAGTACCTGGCACAAGGTAGGTCCTCCACAAATATTTGCAAGATAAAGGAATGGTATGCGGGTGGTACTCAGTAAGTTCTGTCCCCCCACCCACTTCAAGGGAGGGCAGAGAGCGGGGAGAGGAGGGCAAAGGAAGATGTGTTCCTGTCAGTATTCATTCAGGTCCCAGAGGTCTACACTCAAAAGTTTACAGGATCAGAGCAGATGAAGTGAGTGAGACTCAAGTTCTTTGACACATCTCTCATCAAGAGGTGGTGTCTCTGTTCCTTCCCTGTGAATCTGGATGGGCTTGTCAATGCTTCAGCCAACACTGCGACTTCTGAGGCTAGGCCGTACAGACCATGCGGTCTGCCTGGTTCTCTCAGGACACTTGCTGTGGAAGCCGCAATTAGGTGAGAAGTCCCAGTCTCCTCAGCTGTCGTGCTGCAGAGGCTGCCTATGACTGCTCCAACCTCTAACCCCATCTGGGGCCCCAGCCGTTGTCAACTGTGGCCCTATGAGTGGCCATCTTGAGCCTCCAGCCCAACAGAACCTTCAGATGACTGTAGCCCAGCCAACACCCGCCTGAAAATACAAAATCATGAGCAAAAGAAAATAGTTGTTCCAAACCACCAACTTCTGGGGTCAATTTGCCACTTAACAGTAGATGTCAGCAGAACAGCCAGGTGGCTGGGCCATGTTGAATTGGGGCACGTGCCCTATCTAAAGGGGAGCAGTTACTACTCAGCTCGCGCAAGTGTTGGCTGGAGATATTCAGGTCTTGGCAGACCAACTGTACATCTGAGCCGTTAGATCTGGAATTCTGTGAAATCTCCGCATTTCTTAGATGTCAGTTACTAATTAAAAGTTTTTGAAAACACTGCGTGCATCACACCAAAGCTGCCTATGTGCCAATAAGGCCTGTGAGCTGCCAGTCCACCGCTTCTGGAAGTGAGGAGAGTCCGCTTGCCTCACCCCATCCAGTACTTTCCCTTAACCGGGCTACCAGCTCATCAGCTCACTAGCGGCCTCCAGCCCAGCAGGCCTGCCTCCCTACGACATATTAGCATATGAAAACCAGCATTTAGCCAGCTCCTACATTCCCACATCTAAGCCAAACAAACTGCCTCTTGTTTCTCTAGCGATTGGAACTTTGACCCATTTAAGCCTGACAGCAAAATAGCCATTAGCAGGGCTGTTGCTAGTGGTGTTTTGATTGGGACGGAATGAAAGAGTTGGAGGGAGAGGGGCGGGAGGAGGGGTGCTAGCGGGAAACTTTCTGGGGGACAAAAGTTCACCAGTTTTCCCTTGAAATTAATTTAAGGGCGATAGAATGACATGAACAAAAATCTGAGTGAATTGTTAAATGTTTTTGAAAAAACAGCCCTACTTATTGTTTTTGGATTTTCCTGAGGATGTTTTCTCTGGACCCTTAAGGAATTCACCTTTAAGTGTGGTGGAAAGAGTTGCATATCATTTTTTTTGATCACCTTCTTGTGTATTTTCTTCAGGATGTGAGTGAGGCAGAGGACAGAGCCGCTGAGCTGATAGAGCTATGCCCAGTGCCAAGGACCAGGGGGACTTTGTGGCCTATGAGTAGGGGACCAAAGAGGAGGGAACAGATGACCCTTGCAAACCCAAAGTATGTGCAATCACGGAGGGAGAAGGGCAGCACCAAGCTGGGGGCAACTTTATAAAGGGTGGTTGAAGTGTCACGGGCCACAAGTCAGACATTACCAGGGTCTGTGGCCTCAGTCTTCAGCAACAGAATGAACAAATATGTGAATATTCCCCGAGACACGCCTAGATCAAAAAAGACTTCTACAGTGTATTAGAAGACGATTAATGTTTCAATCTTTTATATTGAATTTATTTTTGAAATGGTATTGATGAGGATCCAGGCTGCCCCAGGGAGAGAAGTCCAAGGTGTCCTGCTCTACATGCTGACCTATATCATCCTCTGGGAAGCATAGGACGTCCTGACCTGATCCGACCTGAGTCATATCCAAAGTTACAGGACCACCCAATAACCAGACCCCACCTGCACTGACACCATTTTAATGACTTTTTTTTTTTTTACATAACTTAATGACTTTCCTTTGTCTTGTAAAGAAATAACTCACATACCTTTGCCTTATAAACTTAGCCCTACCCTCAACCCATTGCAACTCTTCACTGCCCATGGGTCCTGTCCCCATGCTACTCCATGCTATTCTCTGAATAAAGGAGCACTGCTGCCAGACCTTGAGAGTCCAAGAAATCCTTCTTTGGACTCCTCGACTCACCAAGCTCTCATCAGTATGAAGGGCAGTTAGTGAAATGTCTCTCCCCCAACCCCTCATATTACCTTTTCCTCCCACTTAATCAATATAATCTAGTGTTTGTGTGTTTTCCCAGAGATGTTTATGCACATATACAATATATAAATTCTTCTTTTCACTCAAGTGGGGGCATAGCCATAGCCGTTCCTGTGTGTACCCCCATTCTTTCCTACAGCTGCACAGTATTTTGTTTTACAGGTGTATCATAATTTATTTAACTAGTCCCTTATTGATGGACAAGTGTATTGTCTCTATAGTAGCTTCCTTTTGAAATAATTTAGAGTAAATTCTGTAATATGTGTGTAAGTGAAATCTGATCTGTGCCTGGGGAGTGATCAGTCAGCATTTGAAGTAGCCTAACAACACTTCAAGGGTGATTAATCAGCACCTCAAATATCCTTATTGAAATCTACACCAGAGGGTTTGTAAATTAGCATAAGGGATGAAATGAGTAGAGTTCAAAATAGGAGGTTGGTTAGAAAGATTATGTATACCTCCTGATCTGACTGACGGTCTGACCAACGGTCTGACTGTGTGCCTCTCTGACTGGATGAATGACTGAAGGTCTGACTGACTGACTGAGTATCTGACTTAGTGACGGGCTGGCTGGTTGGTCTGGGTAACCCAGAAGAAACGTGTTGCAGCAGGAGTTGAGGTGCCTAGTGAAGGCTGGAGTCTCCCTTCCAGCAACCGTGCTGTCCATCCATTGGAAGCTCTTTTTTTCAGCAAGAAGCCAAGCCTTCACAGAAGCCCTGTGAAAAATAAACATCACCAAAGGAAGAGCTGTTCATAAATCATTGCTAACAGATTTATGGCGTCTGCAGAAGCCTGACCAAACAAAAACAAAACAAACAAGTTGTAAAAACTCCTAAACGTCCTTAAACCAAATATCAGAGCTCAGGCACCTTCTGCTGCCCCCTCTCAGCTACGAACAGAGGCAAAACTGTGACAGAAGACAACTTCTTTTCCATGAGCCTTTCCTCTGCGGGTGACCCTTACCTGCTCTCAGCTGACCAGGGCTTTGCTCTCTTCACCTCTTTCCTCTCAACAGAGAACGATCTGACAACCAGTCAACAACACTTGTTGGCTGATTGATTATATTTTGTCTGGAACTCATGTTCATCAACACCTTGTCTGAAATAGGCTTGTGAAATTTAAGCCTTTTCGTTATAATTATGCGAGGAAAAGTGTTCCACTCAAGTTAAAAGAATTCCAGGCGTCAGCAAACGGGCCAGGAGAGATGTAGGTCTCCTCAGCCACCTCTGAATGTGGTCCCTGCTTGTCTTCTTTTTGGGGGTGTTTTTCCCACAGGAAACCCCTGGCACTACTGTGGAGAGTAATGCGGGGGCCGGCAGAGATAAAGCTGCTGGGGCCCTAGCCTAAGGATTGTTTGGATTAGAGCTGGCAGTGGCTTCTTCTAGAACCTTCTAGATCTTGCTCTCACCTTCCCTATTTGACCATAGACAGACCTTGTTCCTTGCTACCTCAGCCAAATTCTGATGCTAGTCCATCTGTTCCAAGTCTCTAAGATGCATAATTTACCTGTTGTGAGGCATTTTGATGATTTAGTGACTATTCAGTGTTTTTCCCCCCTACTTTAAGCCTTGTGTCTGCCAATCTGAAAACATCTGGCTAATAGAATTTCCACCTTAGGTTAGGAAGCTTCTAAGAACAACAGAAAACATGTCATTGATATATAATTTACTTATTAATTAGAGGCTGAACGCAGGATTAACAAGGAAGCTTGGGAATGAGGACTCTGGGCCTCAGTGTCCCTTTGGGATCTGCGTGTTTAAAGGAAGGGGTATCTTTTGAGTCCTGGTAACAAAGATGGATAATATCCTCATCCTACCTATGAGGAAATTCGTACTCATGTCTATCTAGCCATTTTCCCAGGGACACCTAGCTGGCAAGGTGTGGAGCCAATATCTGAGCCCAGTTCTGCCTGACTTCCAAGTCATGCTCTTTCCTTTACAGCACAACAGTAAGAAACAGCTTTATTTCCTGGGACTCCTGTGTCTTTAGCTGCACAAACAGCTACCATTTCTAACACTAGCTGAAATATAAAGGACTTGTTTAAATGTAGGTAATGAGTATCACTATTTTTAATATCTTATTGTCATCTTCCAATATTTTCAAAGTCCAAAATTCTTTAAAAGAAGGATTTTCAATAATTTCCTGATTCCAGTGGTCGTTACTCTTGCCAGAGGCTGGCAAAAATAAATGCAAAGTGAACAGAGTAGGTTGTGTTACTTTTAAAGCGGTAATTATTAATGTAAAAACAAATGAGAGAGGGGTCTTTTATGAGACAAAAAGCATAAACTCTTGTCTCTGTCTTGGTGGACATATGTCTTAGAGAGTAGGTTAAAAGTTTACCATAATATACTTTGGTTATCTGTTCAACTTCAAATCTAGGATCGATAAGGATTATCAGAGCATTTTTATGACTCAGGGAGGTTATCACCATCTTAATATAGTGATGAAGACAAAAGCCAGACTCAGGAGAGGTCAGAACGAGCAATCAAATTAACGTCTGTTAGGAATGACTTGGTTCAATCTTCAAGGTCAACTTACTCACAGATGTCAAAGTGTCTCAATGGAGAGATCATAATCATTGACCCTGAAACCTTCTGGGGCTTGGCAGGCAGCTATGGGGGAGATAAAGAGATTTCTGTTGAGATAGCGAATACACATTGGAATGCATACTTCCTTATTTCCCTTTTGTGAAGTAAGAGGAAATGCCAAAACCAAGTCTCAGTTACCCACGGTCCTGTTGGATGGAGATAAAGCAGGTCATTGAGGTCCTCCTTTCCCACAACAACTTTCTCCAGAATCATAATTCAGAATCCTTGATAGATACGAGTTCCATGTTCTTTCTTTTACTTACTAACCCCAAAGAGGAATGGCAAAGAGGTGGGTAGCCAGAAAAAGAAAGAGGAAAAAGCAGAAATTAGGTATGGCTAATTGATAGAGAGATAGACCAAATTTGCGTGGAAAAGCTCTAAATTTCATACAGCTTTAGTATACTGTCGTCAACTAGTTAATCACTTAACAAGGTCTGTAAACTGAAAGATTTTTCCACTTCAGATTAGAAATTGAATTTCTAATTATATTATGGAGCTGGACTTAAATTTATTGAAGAAAACAAACAATAGAATTGACAACTGGGTCTTCTACAGTCTACAATTTTGGGGCCTAAATGAGCATTCCCTACTGACAGTGTAAACTCCTGGGGAAAGGAACTTTATCTGTTGTGTTCCCTAGTATGCTCCCAATGCCTAGAGAAGGGGAGAGGTACGCTATCTCCGTCGCCATCTTAAAGCCTCCTGGTGCATCTTCTCTCACAAACTGAAGCAAACCTGTTAAATGCAATGCGATAAAGTCTCTTGATGGTAAGCGTACTATGATGAGAGAGAGAAACTGGACTGGAGTCCTCACGGCGACTCTTTCACAGACGTTCTGAGTTTTTGGGGGTGAAAGCTGCAGCCCTACGAAACTGTTTTTTGTAGGGGAATCAACCAACACTACTCATGTGTCAAATGTTGGTGCCAATCAAGACTGACTCCTAACTTAATTTTGTGCCAATCAAGACTGACTTGACTTTTAACTGTGACGCATGACCAGAGGTCATGTGGCAATGGCTTCATCTATACCCTGGCCCCAAAACGATGAGAATTGTGTAATACAATTACACAGGACACTATAGCTTAGCTATGCGGCTGATAGCAAAAAAGTTTCACTGCTGCCTAGGTATTAAAATGACTCATAGCAAAGCAGAAAAAACAATTGCAGTCAGCAAACAGTGATTGGTTATGTCCATGAGACTTGGTCAGAGTCTTGCTGGTCTACCTGGGAGAGCCAGCATGGAGTAGTAGAAAGAGCACTAGTGATGCGGGGTCAGTGAGTCGAGGAGTCGAAAGAAAGATTTCTTAGACTCTCAAGATCTGGCAGGAGTGCTCTTTTATTTAGAGAATAGTGTGAATAGCATGGGGACAGGACCCATGGGCAGGCAGAGCTGGTGCGTGGGGACAAGACCCACGGGCAGTCAGAGCTCCTCCTGCTGCCCCGAGTTGAGGGTTAGGGCAAAATTTAAGGCATAGGTATGTGAGTCATCTCTTCATGAAGACAAAGGAAAGAACATGAAAAAAAGTTAAAATGGTATCAGTGCAGGTGGGGTCTGGTCATTGGGTGATCCCATGACTTTTAGACAAGAATCAAATCGGATTAAGTAAAGGTTAGAAAGGTTAGACGCCACCACCCTAAACCAGTTATATGAGATTCCCAGACAGCAACCAACTTAAGTTCTTGCCTTCCCCATTAAGAGTTTCTAGGCACAAGGTCATCTCTCCTTTTCTTCCTGGTACAGAGAGGGAGGCACCTTTTACAGACAGAGATTTACCTTACAAATGTAAATGTGTCCCAACAAGGGCAAGTTCCATTCCCCAGAGCCTCCTTCCCTGTCCCAGCCCATCAAAAGCAATCAGCCCAAAACAATCCTGATGCCAAAGAGACATATCCTGGGGTGGCCAATTTCAGGTCCCTACAAGGTCATCCCCTCTTCCTTCACAAACGCAAAGGTCTCAAAAGGGCAAGCAAAATTCCAGTCCTCGGAGCCTGCTTCTCATCTGCAGTTTTAAAAGTAACCAGCCTAAAAATCCTCATCATAAACCGTTTTAAAATTAAGCAGCCTAAAAATCCTCATCACTAGGACTGGGTAGGATCGGAGACCTGACTTCAGGTGCTGACTCTGTTACTTACTGAGTTACCTTGGGGAACTTACTTAACCCCTCTTATTCCTAGTTATTTATCTCTGCAACATTATTATCAGGAGTCCTACAGGGATTTTTCTGAGGGAAATGTTGTCATTCCAAATAAGACTCTTGAGCAAAAGATTCTTGGGTCATCTCTCAGTTATTAACCTATAAATTATCTATAAGGTAGATTTCCTACTCTGCTTTTCAATCTTAAATTGGCGTTTTCTGTTGCTTCTGGGAAACTTCCAAGCAAGCTCCCACTGCCAAACAGCCTGCATGCTTATGGGAATAAATAGTTCGCTGAATTCTCATGCTCTCAAGGAGAAAAAGCACACCTTCCAAACTGCATGGGGAGAAACCCTCCAGAGGCTCTCTTATCTTATCCTGAAGTTAAGCATTCCTGGTCCTACAAAAATCCATTAAAGGCCTCCTCCTGCCAGTGCACATCCCCACAGCCTCCAGTAACAGCGAGGATAATGATAAGGGTGTAACAATAACACTGTGGCTAGGGTGAGTGGCCTCTGCCCTCCAGCAACCCCAGACTTTTGATTTTATGCGGAGATACTGGCTTTCTTTAACCCTATCTTTGAAGATTGCATAGAGGGCATGAGCTATCATGTTGATGAGATGGATGGAGCTAACCTGTTTTGATAAAAGTGAGTAATGTCTTTAGCAAACACACTTGACAAGAAAACTTGTCGAGAAAACTCTGTAAACTTTCACTTACAAAAAAATACTACACTTCTTGGTGTAAATAACTTCTGTTAATTAGAAACCTAAGGTGTTTCTTAAATTATTGAATTAAAAATAGGCATTAGATAAAAAATCAAATTGATCTCACACTCGAGAAATGGTGGCTGACTGATTACATTTACCTCTCTACTTTGCTTTTCCCGTAACATGTTTCCCCACTTGCATATCATTAGGCATTAAAAGAGCAAATTTCCTCTTAGAACATCCATTATGCTACCTGAAATAGCAGTGTAAAGAAGAAACTGATCTATTGAACAGTGACCATAGCCAGGTTCTTTCGTGTCAGGATCTGTTTCCTCACCTGTACAATGTCTCAGGATCATAATAGTCTGTGCATTTTTGAGTTAACGTGAACATAAGACATATACAAGAATCTAGTAAGTCGAGTCTAGCCTGAGGACTGACCCTCTCATCCTGCACCATTCCCAGTACTGAGTTGCCCAGCACTCCCAAGGTCTTCCCTTTTGTCTAAGGTCAAGGTCTCCAATTAAGGAAGAGCTACGTAAACTCTTTCTCACTAACTGGTAAATGACTCATAAGTTCTGAAAGTGAATCGTCGTAGGAAGATTCGTATTTGGTTGGGACGGCAGCCTTAAGTGTGATACTTAAACATTATGATTTCAGGAGTGAGACATATGGTAGGGGCAGATTCTGTTTTGGTGGGAATGGAGGTGCGGGCAGAGTCAGCTTCTCCTGACAGCCCACCATGATCTTCCTCATCTATGGAGAAGGAGGGCGGTAGCTGAGAGGTGCTGTGTGTTGTGCTAGCTCTGCCTTGGAGAGAACTGGGGTGTGCACGTTCCCTTGAAGATGCTTCACAGCTCATCCAGGAGAGGGCACTGGTGCCCTGACAGCGGGGCTTAGAGTCCTGTGTGAAGAGAGGCATTCATCCCATAACTTCAGGAGGAGTGGTTAGCCACTTGTACCACATCTGTGGCTGCGTTTGATGGGAGAGATATATATAACCTTAGGAGTTCTGTTCTTTTGCCCAGTTTAGTATGTCTGTGGTTTTCAGACTCTGGACAGCAACTGTTAAACTTATTACCCAATGTGTGGAAGAGCTGATCACTGGGTGCAAGGGGTATCTTTAAAATTAGGGCAACAAGTCTGTAATTCAGCATTATACGAGAAAGGGGCACCGGCACCCATGGGGGGCCCTCCAAAGGAAGGAAAATGCTCTCCCTCAGTGGAAAGAAGGAAGGTGAGGAAGGAAAAGAAAAGGAGACAGCAGATAATTTCCAGTGAAATGGATAATGTCCTGCATCTCTGAATAGAGAAAGGCCTTTTGACATGGGGGTGAAAGAAAAGATAGCTAAGGGCCCATACGTACATAGATTTTCAGATAGGAGCAAGCAGCATATAGTTTAACACTGACACTATAGTGAAATTTCCCCCATTCCTCATAGTCACTCTCTTTCATATCACCCTGTTTTATTTCTTCATAACGCTTGACACTATCTGAAATAGTCTTAATCGTTGATTTGTTTATTTATTTATTGCCGGTCATCTTTACTAGAATATAAACTCTCCGAGGTCTGGAACCTTGACTGTCTTGCTCACCGCTATAGCCTCAGCTTCTGGAAATATTGCCTGACACAGTAGGCACCAATGAACGTTGGATAAGTGAACAATAATGCCCAAAGATGTCAAAATTTCTCAAAGAAGGTCAAAGTGATTATGTTCAGTGAAGGGCTATGGCTTTAGAGAAGCTAAAAAACGATTCAGAATGCGACGTGCCCCAGTGGGTTTTAAATGCGGGCAAAGTGAATGGATTGCTTTCTGACCAAGGTGACCATGTGGTCATATACTACCCACACATATCACATGCACATATACACACACATTTTATATATTTTTATTAACTTCATATGTAATTGTGGAAAGAGTGTTTGCATGTTGAGTAGTCTTAGAATTTGGAGAAAATGTATTATTCTACTGGACAGCATTCCGTGAAACAAATTACCTAGGGAAATTCATGGAGATTTGTATGTGTAATTAACTCACCTGTGGAAAGAAGTGATATGGCCAGAACTTTATAGTAAATCCTTATATCTTTCTCTTTGAGGATTCAGAAGATTTCACTACTTATACATATAAAAAAAAATATTGTGACTTCCAAGAGAATTATGATTTTTGCTTAAGTCAATTTTGATTTGGATTGTGAGTTCTGAATAACCAGGTAATGAGGGAAGGGTGACCAACTTTAGGTAGGGTGTCAAAAATTCAGAACTAGTGCCAGACTTGGGGAGTACCAGACTTACTGGAGCCACAAAATGGGTTTGCCATGGCCATCGCGAATTTGCGCCTACTTTCTAGTTTCAGTATCGAATGGAATAGAAAAATCCAGAAAATCAATGAAGCAACACATTTTTGAGTGACTACCACATATTTTATATTAGGCTAAGGCTATGGGAGCTCTCAGTATGGTCCTCCCTTTGAGGTTAAATTGCCCTGAAATATGGCATACTTATATCAGTTAGAATCTTTTTAGTTCCTTATCAGTGAGAGTTCTCCAGAACCAATAGGATTATAATATATTGTACATCTACCTATACACACACACGTGTATGTGTCTACAAACATACATATGTACGTGTCGTGTATATATGTACACACATATATATGGAGATTTATTATAGGAATAGGCTTATATGATTATGGAGGCCAAGAAGTCCCATGATCTGTCATCTGCAAGCCAGAGAACCAGAAAAGCTGGTGGTGTAATTCAGTCTGAGGCTGGAGGCCATAAGGCGTCTGGAGATGTAAGTCTAAGTGCAAAGGCTGGAGAATTGGAAGGCTGATGGTGTAAGTCCTGAAGGTCTGAGAACCAGGAGCACTGATGTCCAAGGCCGGAAGATGGACATTCTAACTCAAGCAAAAGAAGAAATTCCCCCTTCCTCCACCTGTTTGCCTATTCAGGCCCTCAACAGATTAAATGACGTCCATCTGCATTGGTGAAGGTGATATTTTTTACTCACTCTGGCGATTCAAATGCTAATCTCTTCTAAAAACGCCCTCACAGACACACCCAGAAATAATATTTTTACCAGCTATCTGGGGATTCCTCAGCCCAGTTGAGTTGACACAGAAAATTAACCATCACAAGTTCCAGCTAAAGAAAATTCCACTCGAATTGGCTTAGTAAAACATCAGAATTTACTGTCTCATATACCTGGAACGTTCAAGCTTCAGGCTGGCTTTGGGCACTACTGGATTTAAGACTCAAAATAAGCCACAATGTCCCAGTGTTTCCCTGTCTCTCAACTGGGCTCTGCTGTCTGCCTGTGTTGGTTTCCTTCTCAGGCTCCCTATGGGTCATTCCTCCAGGGCTCAAGCCTAGTGGAATGGGTCAACACCTCTTTCCCATCTCTTTAGTCAAAGCCCTGAAGTGAACTCTAATAGGGCTGATGAGCATGGCTTGTGCAAATGAGAACTGGGGGTTCTCAGCTGGGGCCTGTGAATGGATGTGCATGACCAGAAATCTACTAACACCACAGTGTGAGGCAACAAATAGTGAGTATCGTGCAAATAATTCAGTCAGAAATGATTTGAGGGTTGAGTGGAGGGAGACATCAGTGTGGTTGGATCCATGAAGATATGCTCCAAAGGATAAAGATAAGCTTGGTAAGGGCCTTGCAGGACAAGTTTTGGGCGTCTTCTGTGCCTAGACAATTTGTCAGGCTCGATATGTGTGAAAGAATGTATGAGCTGCGTGGAAAGCAAGGGAACGACACAGCCAATGTCCAACATGCTACCCGCCCCCTTCCAAGTGCAGTAGAGAAACTTGCCTCCCGTTGAGTGCCTCTCGCTGCAGGGTCGTCCACTGAGCCCCGAAGGGCTTCACCGACAAGTTCTTGCTTCATGTTGACAGGGCAAGTTCCCTTTCAGTTTTTGGTCTACTGTTGCTTGTTTCAAGCCTTGCCTGAGCAGATGTTCTGCCATCCCACCGGGCATGTTCCCCAAGCTGGGCTTGAAACGGCAGGGCGCAGGAAGCATCCTATCCTGCAGGAGCCGGCTCCCCCGCCACACTGAAACGGCTCCCTCAGTGTGGGAGAGACTCCAGTGATTCAGCCCTGGTCTGGGGCAGACACGAAACCTTCGGTGGAATAGTATTTCTGAAAGGAAGACCTCATAGCCTCAGCTAATTTATTTTTATGCTGCCTTTTTATTGACCCACCACACAGTAAAACATTGATAAAAGCATTTGTTAGTACACAGCCTTCTCCGATTGCATCACGGTGGTTCTTGTTTTATGAATTGCCACTAGGAAAACATATGTGGTTTGTTGTGTTGGATATAAACCATCTTTATCTTTTCTGTTAGAACTCAGCAGCAGCATATGTCAGTACTGACCTAGGATCCAGGGCTCCGTGTTAGGTTTGTCTGGAGGCTTTGAAATTTGGGTTCTCATAGCACTTCTCAATATACTGAAATTGTGTTTCTGCACAAAATCTAAAAAAAAGATAATCCGAAAACACCGGCTATATAAACCCCTATGGGCTGGAAGGATTGATTAATTGGACTCCCAGAAATAGTGTAGCTTCTAAATATGGTTCCCTGGCAGCTTCCGGGGGGAGGTAGATGATGACTGGTTTTTCTTGTCCTCACATTTCACTACTAATATAGTGGAATCAAATCCATTAGTCTATTTCACTTTACATTGGGAAAATGGACTATTTCTTGACTATGCTGTATATTTTTTAAACCTTGGAGTGGTTCTCTAGAATATCTGAACATCTTTTTTTCTAAAAAGATTTTTCTTCTTCTCATGTTTTAGGACATATTTTTGCTGGCACATATTAAAGCTTTAGGATATTTTACATATGATTAATGTATTCTCAGTTGCAGCTAAATGTCCAGTGACTAAAGGCAAGTTAAAGCTTTACATATTAGAATTCTATTTTTAAACAGAGGGGACCCTCAATAAATAATCCATTCATCAACACGTGCTTATTGAGAATATTTATAGGTCAGACTCTTTGATTAAATATTACTTCTCTTATTATTAGTGTAAGACATCTCTGCGTCTGAATTTAAAGGCATTTACATTTGACGGTATTGACTAATTCTTTGTTCCAGATATAAAAATGCTATAGATATATGCATATGGATATATATATAAACACACGTATATATACACATAAACACAAAGTTATAGTTAGAAAGAAGCAAGTCCATTATCACTTCCGAAAAAAAAACCCTGCTGATTTTAATGAAGGTAGAGGATCTTAGATAATTATCTTGTCACAATAAAGGGAAAGGTTGAAAATGAATGCCTTTGTGAAATATTAATAGCTAAGGAAAAACAAATAGATGATAAAGATAATTTTTATTTTTTAATGAGTTAGGATTATCCTATAATTGCTTTTTGATTGCGGTTGATTTATGCCTGTACACATCCCAATGGGCCTTCTTCAGTCTTTAGCTCTTTTCCACTTAAGTGAAATCAGGTGAGAGCTTGTTCAGGGACATAGGGGGAGGAATCTTGTGACAAGAGCCCTGAATTGGGTTATACTTTGCTTACCCCTAGCTAGTTAACCATAGCTAGTCAAAACCTCTACTGGTAAAGTGAAGATTACACGGACCTAATGATCCTTCTGAATTTTCTAGTGGGTTTAAGATACAAAACCAGAATGCCATCAGACACATCTGGTTCAAGTTGCACCCCTTACTAGCTCTGTAACCTTGGGCATCCTACTCACCTTCTCAACGCGGACTTCTGTTCAACTGAGTTAGTGGTGGTGTACCACGTACTAGCTCTGGAGCCTGGGCCATGTTATTTCATCTCCTGGATTCTTGATTTTCTCACTGTAAAATGGTGGTAGTAATAGTACCTAACTCATTGGGTTAGGAGTGGGAAGCCGTTTAAATTAGCACGGCAAGGTACCTAGCACAGTGTGAGTGGATGGGAGATAGTCAACTGATGGAAGGATGGTGACGTTAGTTTGTTCTCTGCTCTCCGATTTAGGAAAGTTGAATAAATAAGGATAACAGAAGCTCAGACAAATGGACAAGATGGTGACAGAAGACAGACTGGACTCATGCCTCCTGTCTCAGTGTACCTCAGTGCAGCCCAGGATCACCCTGGGGGGCCTAGCTTGCTATTTATGGCCGTCAAGCATCCGAGTACCCTGAAGGGATATTGGCTGTGCAGTCTATACAACTTAAAAAGCACTTAGAGGAATGCAGTTCCATTAGACCAGGCATAATGGACCCACTCAGGGCCATGCTTTGTAAATACACGGTTAATGTCATTCTGACGTGTTTACAGGCCAGGACAGGCTGCACACGGGTCAGGACCTTCGGGTGCATCTGCTGCCTCTCAGGAGCTAGGTCCCTTACCTCTCACATCCAGGACTCCATCGTTTTTGCTTGAACATAAAAATTTTAAAAAACTGACATAAACAAATGACTGTTTCAAGAGTCAGCAGAATGACCTTGGAGGTACACATGTCAGACCAGCACAGGCAATTGTCCAGAGGTGAAGAAAAGCCATTATCATACTTTGTAGCTGGTTAATTAAACACTATTTTTGTCATCTTCAATTCTGAGAAAGTCAAGAGAGCTTCAGTCAGACTTTCACAGGAGAAATTCCTGAAATAATGGGGCAGAAAAGGGTAAACAGTCATAGGCTTTCTCTCTTCCAAATAAAGAGTTAAGCATTTGTCCTTCTCACACCCTCCAAATTTTGCTTGGTGCAGTGTAAACCAAGATTTCAGTACTTTTTGTTGAAGCTTCCTGGAGTCTAAATTACTTGGAGATGATCCTACAGGAGGATCTTACTGTTGTGGTTTATCTGATGCCTTTTTCCACTTTGCAAGGTCACTGGCATTGCTGACGATAGACTGTAATAGGTCTTAAAAGTATGTGTTAAAAGCTCATGAAAGTATTTCTTAGAATTTCTCCCTTTTAAGTATTATGTTTTAAAAGCTTATAAAAATATTTCTTAGAGTCTTTCCCTTTCAATTCTGGAGAAAAATTATTTCATTTTTTGAAATACATCAGTATCTTCTAACTGAGCAATTGGGATCAATGCCTGATATTTTCAAGCTAGCGGACTTCTAAAAAGCCTTTTGATGGACTGGTACACTTTTGGCATTCATTTGAAAGGTTGAAATAATTTGATTACAATAAAAATTTATATAATTCAAAATTTTATGGCAGAAAAAAATCAGCTCAAGTGAATGACTTCATGTCGAGAGAGCACCTCTAAAGTCAGGAAGCCTGAGTAGCTCCTCGTTTCACCTCATTCCTCTCTCAAATCCCCCGTGAGAACACTGGATCTCCTTAGCAAAAAGATGGGTGGTGTGTTCTCCTCGCTCCTTTCTTCTCTTTTCATTGACAGAAAATTAGGCGTACGCTCCTCAAAGTAAATAATCAACTTAATTGTCAAGTCAGGTGATACTAGTTTACATATCAGATGTTTACACTGAGTTTCGAAGCAGTCCATGTTTAGAAATCTCTTACTGCAAAATTGGCCAGTAGAAACGGCTTGTGACCTTCAAGTCTAAGATTCCAGGATTGGAGCAAACCCTACCAGTCAGACCGCTGAGGTCCCCACTGATGTGTGTCAAAGGAGAGGGATCAGCCTCATGTGGAGGAAATCAGAAGGGGCTGGCAACCATGAGAAGAATGAAAGTCTTCTTTGGATTCCTGACCCTGAGCTCTGCCCACTGATCCCTATGACCTTATTATCCCAAGTTAGTCCCTGGTCCTGGTCCCAGGATTACGGAATTATTTTCCAACAAGGTTATGGTATCCTTCCCCACCTTAGAAGAACTTGGCATTTATAACGCTGGCGACGATTCCAGGGCCAGTACAGAGCACACGGCGTGCTTCTGGATCTTGGCGTGTGTTGCTCTCTCTGTTAAATTCCTGCTCATCCTTTCAGCACCAACTCCAGTGGCATTTCTTCTCCCTTAGCCCACAGCCTATGTGATGCTGTATTATAATTGTTCATTTTTCTTTCTATCCATCTAGAACTTGAACCCTAGAGGGCAGGAATTACACTGTGTTCACTAATTTATCTTCGGGGTCTTATGCAGAGCTGGGCAAGTTATGAGAGCACAATAGAAATTGAACGGTGGACAAAGAGCCCCAGATTCTCAGCTCTCTGCTCTCCCCTCCATCTCTCTGCCTTCCCTTCCTTCCAACCCTCACCTTTCACCCGACTCCAGCTCCTTGCTCCGGCCCCCGGTTCCGCAGGTCAGAGGCTTGTGGTACTGTGATACTCTCCCAGAAACAGCTCGGGAGATTGGGTTTCCCATTTGGAGTACACCATCAATGCAAACTGAATCACATGATCATGCCTCCATTTGCTCTACGCCTCCAGGTCCTGGGTGCTGCAAGGATCCTTGTGCATAAAAATCATTAATCTGGATGTTAATATTTGGTGGGCCTGGGAGTTGGTGGTGACTAAGAAATGTCAGACAGAATGCTGCTTTAATGATTAGCAGATGACATTTGTTTCCTCCCTAGGTCTCTGAGCATCTCTGCAATCTCGGCAGCGTGAAGGCAGCGTCTTCTTGGCCACTCTCCTATAGTTCACAACTTGCTTCTAAATCCAGACCTGTCTCATAGGTCAAAATAATTAGAGACCTGGACTGGTCCCTTAAAGTTGACCACCAGGGTTCTTGTCTATATTGGAGCACACACATTATCAGCATACTGCTGTATGGCTATAGACAATTCCTTAGGGTCGTCTTCTTTAACTGATGGAGAAATAACCCATTGGTGGATAAAGGATGGATAATGATGACAAGACTTGAATGGGGTTTTTAAAATTTTTTATTTTTATATTATTTTTTTTGTGAGGAAGGTTGGTGCTGAGCTAACATATCTGTGAGCCTTCCTCTATTTTATGTTGGATGCCCCTACAGCGTGGCTTGATGAGTGGTGCTAGGTCTGCTCCTGGGATGTGAACCTGCAAACCTCAGGCTACCGAAGAGGAGCCCACAAACTTTACCACTACACCACTGGGCCAGCGGGAGAATGTTTAAGCCAACAGTTATTTAAAAATACTTATTGCTTGGCTTTGAAATGTACTAGATAATTGTGAATATTCTAGTAGGTTTTTACCTGTTTTGGCGTTAAATTAGTTTCTATTTAACACTGAATCACATTGTTGTTCTCCAAATACAGCTTAGTCTTTATGGTTTTACTGTCTGGCGCATGCTGTTTCCTCTGCTTAGCTGTACCTTCTTCTCTACTTTTCTCCTCCCAAACTAATCGCCTCTCCTTTGCCTCAGCTTTTCCCTCGCCGCATGGCAAATTTCCATGCAAATGTCCCCTCCTCTGATCACCATAACTGCAATGAATACCTCCTTACTCCACGCTCATAGCTCAGCTTCATTGGGCTGCATGTAGCTAGTTGTTTACTTGTTTATCTCCCCTTGTGTGTGAGCTTCTTGAGGGGGACCTCATGTGCTACTCACTGCTTCCCAAATTACAACCCAGGCGCTGATAAACAGTGGCTAATATTTCTTAAGAATTTACTGGGTGCCAAATGCTTTGGTAAGGCATTTATCTGCTTCAAATTATTTAATGCTTACAACTAGGCTGAAAGTTAGGGATTATTGTCACCCCTATTGTACCGCCTCAGAGCAGTAACTAATTTGCCCACTTTTATACACCTTGTGAAAGGTGGAAGCAGGATTTGAATCCACTTGGTTTGGTTTCTGACCCCAGGCTCTTCATCAACATTGCTTTCCCATAGAGGGTGGTAAACTGTGTCCCAACCGACATAGGGACAGGAAGACCCCAATGGACTGAGGGGCAAACTCCACATGTAGGAACTTGAGGGAGGACTATGTGACAATTCTCCCTCCATCGCTCCAAGACGTCTCACAGAGGGGACAGAGCGGGGAGTACACATGGGCCGTGGGAGCTGCATGGCCTCCACATGGTTAGAGCTCTAATTGCAGATGTCCACTAACTTCTCCTGTTTCTGGGTCTAACTCATATTCTCATATGTATATGTGCTCCCCAACCAGCTTATTGACCCCTTTCATTTGCAACTTCTTGCGTTTTTCATAAATATGAGCAGAATCTCTTGCACATAGAAGACATTCCCTAAACAAATGGTTATTTTTATTGATGTAGTTCATAATTTTTTTTAAAAGGAGCACTCATACATAAAAATAAACAGATCATAAGCATACAGCTCAATATATTTTTTGCAGAGAGCATACACCTATTTAACCAGCACCCAACTCAAGATATAGAACGTTGCCAGCACCCGAGAGGCCTCCCTCATGAGTCCCCAGAAATCACCACCCACGCGTAATCACTACTCTTTCATCATTCAGTTTGCTTTGTCTTTTTTTGAACTTTGTACCAAAGGAATCATAGACTATTTGCTTTTTGTGTGTGACTTCTCTCATTCAATGCTTTATTTGTGGTATTCATCCATGTAGAACTGGGTGGTTCCATTTGCATGGCTGTATAATATACTGTTGTATCAATGCACCGCAATTTACTTATCTGTTCTACTGTTCGTATATAAACAGGTTGTTTCCAGTTTTTGGCTATTGCAGGCGATGCTGTTATGAGCATTTGTTTACAAGTGTGTTTTTGGGGGGTGAGGATGCATGTATGTGTGCATTTCTATTGTGCATACCTTTCCGAGCAGAATTGCTGGCTCACTGGGTATGCATATAGTCAGCTTCATTAAATACTACCAAGAAGTTTTTCAAAGAAGTTGAACAAATTTACAGTCCCACAGCAGTATGTGAGAGTTCATGCTGCTTTCTATCCTTGCCACCGTTTTACTTGCTCATTTTTGTTCCATTTTAGCAATTCTGATGGATATGTAGTGGTATTTTATTGTGATTTTAATTTGTATTCCATAACTGACTTTTGTATAGGGACCTGGTATCCAGTAAACTTACTAAATTCACTTATTAATTCTCATAGTTTGTCTGTAGATTCTTTTTTTTCTAGATACACGATCATATCATCTGAAAATAATGATAGTTTTATTTATCCCTTTCAATACCACACGCCTTTTACTTATTTCTCTTGCTGAGACCCCCAGTACAATGTTGAATGGAAGTGGTGATAGCTGACAACCTTGTCTCAGTCCCATTGCAGAAAGACACCTTTCAATATTTCACCACAAAGTGCCATGTGACCTGTGGGCTTTTTTGTACTCTCGTTGAGCTTAGGGAAGGGTCATTGTATTCCTAATTTCCGATAGATTGTTTTAAATCATGAACAGGTGTTAAATTTTTTCAAATGTGCTTTATGAGCATCTCTGAGGAGATCACATGAGTTGTCTCCCTCTTTTTTCTTTCTGTTAATGTGGGAATTGCATCTTGATTTTTGAATGTTGAGTACCCTGGCATTCCTGGAATATAACCCATTAGGCCTGATGTACCACCTTTTTTATGCACAGCTGGATATGCTATTATTTTGTTGAGCATTTTTGCATCTATGTTCACAGGAAAGATTGGTCATAATTTTCCTTTCTTGTAATAATCTTATCAGGTTTTGAAATCAACGTTATGCTTCTGTTTTCATTTTTTCTCCTTTTATTAACTTTTTAGTTATATAATCTTTTACTATTATTTAGTGGTTACCCTGGAGATTACAAAATTCATCCCTGACTTATTATCATGTTACCTTTTCTCAAATAATGCTAGAATTTTCTAATACTTTAACTTCATTTACTCCCCTTTTTTGCATTACTATTGTCATAATAATATAACAGTATTTATATGTTTTATATCATATATACACATAACATATATTTATAAATACTGTATGTAATAATACATATATGTTATACATATTTGATATGTATAAATGCATATGTATTTATAAAAAATATAAATACAGTATTTATATTATGTATGAAATATATATTACATTTATTTCCGTATCTCTTAACTCCAAAAGACGTTATTAACATTGACTATCAATATCCATTTTTATTTTCCTAAACTTTTAGCTTTTCTGATGTTCTTTTTTCTTTCCCACCTTATGTCCTTGTTTCCATCTGGGATCATTTTTCTGTCTGCCTGAAGAATTCCCTTCAGTATATCTTTTAACGCGGGTCTACCAGTGATTATCACGCAATTTTTTTTTTGTCTGAAAAATCTTCTATTTCATCTTCATTTCTGAAGGCTATTTTCACTGTGTATGGGCATCTAGATTGGCAGTTATTTTTTGTCAGTGCTTTAAAGGTAGTATTCCATTACTCTCTGGCTTCCACATTTTTCTACTGAAAACGCAACCATCAGTCTTATGAACTCCTCCTTTGAAGAGAATATCTTTTTTCCTCTGGCTCCTTTCAAGATTTTCTCTTTGCCTTTGTTTGCCTCAGTTTTCCTCTGACGCGCCTAGTTGTGATTTTATTATATTAATCTTGGCTGGTTATTGTAGCACTTCTTGAAGCTGTTTGCTATGTTTCAGAAGTTTTGGAACATTCGCAACTATTATCTATTCAAATATACTTTCTGTCCCACTCCATCATCCCCTTCTGGGACTCAATTACAGATGTGTCAGAGCTTTTCATCATCTACCATATTTTTCTAATGCTCTTTTCTGTATTTTCCATCTGTTTTGCTTTCTGTGATTCAGCCTGAATCTTTCCTACTTACTCGTCTTTCAGCTCATCAGTCGTCTCTTGTTGTATCCAATCTCCTATGAAACCTATCTATTGAGTTCTTAGTTTCAATTATTGTAATCTTTTAGTTTCAGAATTTCTGCTTGATGCTTTTCAAAAATATTTTACAGTTCTCTGATAAAATTCTTCTATTGTCCTATGTTTTTAAAAAATATTAATCATAGGGGCCGGCCCCCTGGCAGAGTGGTTAGGTTCGCGCGCTCTACTTCTGCGGCCCAGGGTTTCGCCGGTTCGGATCCCGGGCGCGGACATGGCACCGCTCGTCAGGCCATGCTGAGGTGGCGTCCGACACGCCACAATTAGAAGGACCCACAACTTAAATATACAACTAGGCACCGGGGGGCTTTTGGGAGAAAAAGGAAAAATAAAATCTTTAAAAAAAAGTCAAAAAAATTAATCATAGTTATTTTAAAAATCTGTGTCTGTATAGCTCCAATAACTGGGCCACGTGTGGATTTGTTTCCATTGTCTGTTTTTACTCTCTTGTTTCTCTTTTTGGGAATGCCTGGTGGTTTTTCATTGAATCCCAGACATTGTCCATAAAAACTGTGGAGACTCGCGATAATGTTAGCTTCTTCTAGAGAGGGTTCCAGGTCCTGTGACAGACAGGCAGCTAGAACAGGGCTAGGCTTCCTTGATTACTCAGGCACAAGGCTGACCCAAGGCTGGGTTTCAGGATTGGTAAGGCTCCATCTCCTCCTTGTTCATCCCTGTGCCTCAGGATGAAAGCCTGGGAGGTTTACTATTCTTCCACTTTTTGGATTGCTCCTAAACTACTTTTTGTCTTATCAGCATATCAGATGGTTGAAAACTCTGCTTTATTTTCAGCAGTTATCTGCTGAACTTTTTAGGCTCTTGCTCTGGGAAGCTTGAGAATTTATCCCTCTCTCCAGATTATTGGTCACTCTAGTCCTGCCTACCACGCAGCTCCAAACCCTAGTTTTTCTCTCTGTTCCTGTGATATTCCCCAAGGTGGCTTCCTTATCTGTTAGTCATAGCTCTCTGCCCAGTTTCTCAGATTCTAACTCATCATGAAGACAAGACTCAGCAAATGCCCTGAGGGGAAAAGCAAGACACAGAAGGTCAGCTCACCTCCCTACAGTTCCCTGCTCCAGACTCTTGTACTCTCAAGTCCTGGGTACCTTGGCCGCTCTCCAATTCCTTCAAGTAAATGTTTTAGTATTTTATCTGATTTCCTAGTTAGTTTTGGAACTATTGCCATCATAATCTAAAGCAGATGTCCGTAGATTTATTTTTTTAAAAGCTTGTAACTAGCATATGGATTATACTTTTTTGGGGGGCGTTAAAACATCTTTTGGTAAAGAAAGATGCGAAGATAGTTGTAAAGACAGGTGGAAAAATGGGCTTTTGAAATCAATTTATGACGTACATGGTATATTCAATCCAAAGCAAATTAGAGAACCTAGCGTTTCAGCTAGACAGACAGTGCTTTGCTTCTGTGCTTTGGCCACAGAACCGATACTTGCCTTTAAAATATATTTTGTAGAGTGAAATAGGTGGGGCTGGAGCAAGGAGTAGATTCAAGAATGTTTAGCATAAACTCATACATTCAGAGATAGGCTCATAGGGAAAGAAAGAACAAAAATTCTGATCTAAGCCACTGACCTTGAAATAAATTCAATATTTACAATTTGCTAATAGTAATGATTTTTCTACTTCCAACTATGGGCATATTACGTAGTGTTATACCTCTTCTCATGTGCTGTGCAATATGTGTTAAATGACATCTTTCCTTGGAGATAAGCTGTTTTTGAAAAAGACGTGGGTTAGGCAGGCTAGACTATTTCCAGTTTTGAACTCTGGATGGCCCAGTGGGAGGATTCATCCAGTTGTTATGTTATTTTCTGTTTTAGGAAAGTACCGACCGTAATTTGTACTGTGGAATGGAATGAGGAGTTAATGAGATGCATAACGTGATTTTTCTTTCTTTCACTAACATAATAAAAAGCACTCTATCTTCTGCAGACCCTGCATCAAAGGTTGTGTCATAAGCCATGGGACAGGCGTCAGGAGATGACACAGTTATCTCGGACAGCTCACTCAAATTTCCATTAACTGCCTTTGTCTTCTTTTCTGTGAAAAAGAGAAAGCCAAGAAATCAAAATTCTGGGAGTGATGAGGTGATCTTTCTACAAGAAAAAGTTCAGAGACCAGCTGCAGAGCCCAGTAGCAGTCAAACCGCTTCCGAACAGGAAGTGTGAGCAAACTGCATCAGACTCCCTGTGCCAGGGGAGTCTCTGGTGAAGGTAGGCACTGGGAGTGTTGTCTGCGTTGGCGAGACTTCTAGAAATGGGCCTTTGGGGAGCTGGGGCATTCTTTTTGCCACCCTTAGAGTTAAAGGTGAAGGAAGGGAGTGCGTCCTCTGACTCATTTGTAAGCTGTGGATCGTAAGCACTAGAAATCGCACCCACGCATTTAGAAAACAGAAGGCCCTAGAAGATGGAAAAGTCCTCTTCCTGAAAGTCTTTTAAAAAGGATAAGAATCCTTGGAGACCTTCACTGTCATCCAAACATTCCCCGTTTTGCGTCTGCACTCTGCCCGTGGTCGTCTTCTCACCTATAATGCTCCTTTGGAGCTCCACTTCTTTGATTATTGGAATCCACCCAGCCTTCAAACACAATTCAAACCCCACCTTCTCCATGAAGCCATCCCAGGCACAGAACTGATGCTCAGGAAGAGCACAGAGTTTGGAATGCGGCTCTGGGAACCTTCTTCGTGGCATCGATAGCTGGCACAGCGAGAGGTGGATGCCTTCCTCAAGGAAGGAGTTAGCTTCGCACTTCGTAGGGATTTGCGCGTTTAGGAGGCAGGAGCAGGACAAGAAAGATTTGAGGAGACGAGGAAAGTCAGCAACCCAGGGAGGAAATGAGCACCAGCATGGGCAGCAGCAGCAGCGAATCCTGAGAGATCTAGAGGCTCAGGGAAGGAGCCATTGGGTTTGGTCACTCTGGGGTCATGCAAGGGTTTCAAGATACTTTTCTTGGTTTTTGTTATAAAAGCGGGATACAAAGCTGTATTTTGAAAATTAAATGATTAAAAATTTCTCCACTGTGTGCGGCTATAAAGTCATCATCGTTATTATCACAGTTGTAGAGTGTTCTATATCATTTTCTTCTACCCTCATGATTTCTGTGGTTCAGAGAGGATTTCTCTGCTTCCAAAAGGATTTTGAATAAACATTTCTCTGCTTTCTTCTCCGTCTCTCTTTCTCATTAGTTGCCTCCAAAAACATCACACATGGGAGGCTGCATTCTTGAACTGTTTCCTTTTCCATCTAATTGCCATTTTTTCTCATACTGAAAACAAACTCAATCTTTGCCGCTTAAGCAACGTTGTATTTGGAGACTGTCAAGCTTAATTAGAGCTGACTATTTTTCCAGGTGGTGTGTTAAGGACAGGGTAACAGCCTGCACTCAGGGACAGAGCCCAGCCATAAATGGGTGGTTCTCTGGGCAGGGAGGTAAAGTTCTGTTTATGAGTGATGTTTCGAGATAAGCATTTTCCAACCAATTCAGAGACAACAACTCTTTCTCCTTTGCCACTGGTACATTAGGATCGAACTTGCTTCCTCAAGGAAGAGAAAGAAAAATAGATCAATAATATTTATGATTTCTTGAAAAGACGTTTCCTTGCTGCAGCATTGCTCCGTTAAAGCTCTTTGCTATTAATAGAGTTGTGTTGGCTGCGCTGGAGGCATTAGCCAGGGTTCATTTAACAAGAGGGCTGTAAAAATTGTCTTTCCTATATTCAGTGAAAATGTTCATAAACTTCGTATTAACTTTGGTGTAGGTTTGACATGTTAAGAAACAATTTTGTGATGCCATTCTTTTATGATAAAAATGACAATAATTTAAAAACAATAAGAACAATAATAATACATACCTTTTATTGATTGCTTTCCATGTACTAAGACCTGTGCTAAGGGTTTTGCATACGTAATACCATTTAATCTCCAAAGCACTATTGTGAAGGTGGCAATCTCAGGCTGTTTTCCATAAGGCATCTGAAGCACATGCAGGTTAAGGACCTTCCTCAAGGTCACATAGAAGAGTGGATTTTGAACCCCAACCTCCCTAATTCTATAGCTCGATTTCTCTTAAGCAGACTGCTCTGTCTTTAACGTAGTCAGTGATTTATCAATCTGCAACATATAATATTAATTCTGCAGCATAGATTTCCCATTTAGGAATATGTGACACTCTGCTTTTTGAAAAGTCACAAATATGATTCATTTACTATGCGTGCTTAAGTGTTCTATTAAGCAATTCTGCCTCTGATCTTTTTTTGTGGTTTAATATATCAGATAAAATTACTCAAAATGTCTATTTTCAAAAAACTTTTTGTGCTGTTTTTTATAACCGCAACATTCAATCTACAAATTTACTCCACTGATAATTAAGTTATTAATAATATTGCCTATAGCTTTTAATCTACTTTACAGCATTATAAAAATTAGTACTGATACCATCAGTAATACATATTCATCTGTGCCGGCTAATAGGTTTGAAAAATGAGCTACAGATGGCTTCATGTTTATGGATGTCCACATGCATTTTGCGATAGTTAATGAGGATCAGTTTTGGATGCTTGAAGACATGTCATCATCAATAGGTAGCTGAGATGCAGAACAGGTATGGAAATTTATTGCTCAGTTCCCATTTGCTCCCTTATCCCTGTTCCACTATTGATCATTTAATAATCAAGATCACTAACTCTGGGCTAAGCATTGTGAGGAGTTTTGCTTGAAGGTCAAGTGTAGATCCAGTTCCTACCTTCAAGAGTTTTACAGTAGAGTTGGACAGATATGCCTAAGCTGTGAAACAAGGACATCGTATAGATCTTATGGTAAAGATGATCAGTGTTGGAGGAATTTGAACTTTGAAGAGATCATAGAGGGCTGAGGAGGCCAGGGAGGTGTTACAGGCTCAGAGGGTGGGCAGGATTTGGAGATGGAGAAGAGAGATGGTATTCCAGCTGTTCATGGGAACAATGGAAATGGGAGCTAGTGGATGAGAGAGGTGGCTGATGGAATAGAGGAGGCTGGTCCTGCTGTAACAGATCCCGTTTAGGATGAGACAGCAGAGAAACTTGTCTGGATAATGTGGGAGCACAATATGGAGGCTATGTAACATGTCTGCCCAGTATAAAACAGAATGATTGCAGTTGAATAAAGAATGTTTCCCGCTCTTAAGTTGATCTAGGGGGTGGTAGGGGGAGGTGATGTGGCAAGGATGGGGAAACATATCATAAAGGCAATTAAGTTGAAAAAAATATCTTGTGGGGTTGCTGGTGGGAAATTATAATTGATTCATGTTGGGCTTCCTAATAAAGTTTCCATAACATCTTTTATTGATAGTATTTATATGTTTATTAAAAACTGTATAAAGACATTAAAGATTTTTTTAAAGAGAAGTCTGTGTTTTCACTTCTCTGATGTAAGACAGAAAAACTAGTCTTATTTTTGTGTATTCTTTCCCAATCTGGTTTCATGTAATTGTACTAAGAGGGTGATAGAATTTTGTGTTCTGCTCTTTTCACATAACACGCAATTTTCCATGTTTCCACAGTGTTTGTAATTATGATTTTTAATGAACACACAGCATCCCACTGAGTCACTTTAACAGAGGTGCTAAGGCATTAGAGCACTGTTGGACACTTACATTGTTTTCTACTCTCGTCATTATAAATGACACTACACAGGACATTGGTATGCGTGTGATTTTTTGGGCTTCTATTGAATTATTTCCTAAGTACATGTTCCCAGGAGAGCGATTATCGGTTCATAGACTAGGAACACACAGCAGTACTTTCTGTATAATGCCAGGCCACACTTCAAAAGCCCGTGCTGATGGAAGATGCCCCAGTAGGAAGTGAGGGTGCCATTGTCACCTCAAAATTGGAGCAGGAAAACAATGACTGCTGTAGATGGTAAAATATCATTTCATTCAATGGAATTTCTGTGTAACTATGAATTTTGTTTCTTTTACAACATTTACTTTCTAAATAACAAGGAGAGGGAGGAGGCTGGAACGGATTAGAAAGAAAAGCCATTGATAGGTGACTGGGCAAGTGAAAAGAGAGAAGAGGAGGAGAAAGCAATGGGTAGGTACGACGGAAAGATGAGAAAGAGGGGAACGTGGTATAACTGCACAGTTGTTGTTAAACCATGAAGGTGCCTATTGGAACCCTTCGGTTTCTGGACGCTGTCAACCTAATCTCTCCCGAGGGCTTCTGGAAGGGTCGGTCTGAAAATTCCCCTTCTACCTCGTCAGCACTGGGCACCACCTGACGTTCTGTGTTTGTCTTAAAGACATTCCACCAGAGCCCTCTAACTTTCTTCATGGCGTCTGACTGCAGGTGGTGCTAATGGCCTTGCTCCTGGGCCAGCTGGGCATGGAGGTGGGCGTTCTCAGGAGGCCGCTGTATAACCCGGGCCTTCCTCCTGCCTTTCCTGCCCCTGCCCTTGGCCTCTCCCTGGGCAGGTGTCTGGGAGAGGCCTTGACTGCTGAGATTGGTCTGGGTTTGCCCTCCCATTATCTTAGATCCCCGTGGATCACAGCTGTGGAGAGAGAGTGCACAAATATGGTTTTGATTTTCTTTTTTGAGATGAAGTTTCAAAGACATTTATTTGTGCAGGACTACAAGTAGGACCTTGTCTCCATGGGCTGGGAAAAATTTAGAAAGAGAATGTGCTGGGGTGGCAAGCCCCCCCTAAAACTTCACACATTTTCTAGCCTTATCATATTTTCGTCAACGATTTATTAGTAAGAGTGTAAACCGCAGGAAGTTTTAAAATAATTTTAACCATCATGGAATGTTTGAAGAGCAGAAGAAATATGGACTATCAGAAATCATTTTTTTCTTCCTGAGTGATTTTGCAGGTCCCAAGCCACAGAGATGTTTCCCATGTAGTCACATGACTTGCTCTCTCACTTTCTTTAGGTCTTTGTTAAAATATCATTTCCACAGAGGAACCTTCTCCAACTACCCAGCTAAGAGTCTTTCCTCCCTCACATTCTGTTCTTGTATCTACTTCATTTTTCTTTAGAGCAGTTACCTGATACTATTATTATTAACAGATTTTTTATCATTTCTCACTGGCCAAAACAAAAGTTCTGAGAGGGCAAAGACTTTGGGTCTCTCTAACCATTGGATCCCCAACTCCCAGAACAGGACCTGACGCATAGCAGGTATTCAAGAAACATTTATGGGGCCTGGGCTGGTGGCACAGTGTTTAAGTTCATGCATTCTGCTTCAGCGGCCCAGGGTTTGCAGGTTCAGATCCCGGGCACAGACCTAGCACCACTTGTCAGGCCACACTGTGGTGGTGTCCCGCGTAAAACAGAAGAAGATTGGCACAGGTGTTATCTCAGTGACAATCTTCCTCAAGCAAAAGGAGGAAGATCGGCAACAGATGTTAGCTCAAGGTCAATCTTCTTCCCCCCCCAAGAAAAAACAAATTTCTGGGATAAATGAATGAGACAAAGGTATTGGATCTTTTGACTTAAAACAGGAAAAAAAAAAAAAACATTATAAAAACAGTCACGCCTGGAACAATACTCAGACATTTAGGAGAAATATCTCGGTGACAACAGAGATGGGGTGTGAAATGAAGATGGCTTCAGGGACCACAGCATCCTTGACACTAGAAATTCAAATGCAGGTCCAGCTGACAATCTCACCTTCATGTGTCAAGTGTAGTCCATTATCCTCATGTGTCTGGCTGTGGGAGCCTGCATGGGGCAGCGTGGCCACAGATGCGGAAGCCCCAGTTCCGGGGCTGAGTAATGGGGAGGGTGGTGGTGATTGACTGCTCAGAGTCTGAGAAAAGTCAGGATGCGGTTACGCTACCAGACAGGAATTGACCGGGATTGGAGTGAGAGAGAGAATCGGAAGTAGGTGTCTCCCGTTCCTTCTCCCTCTATCCTTCCAACACAGTCATGTCATTCTCTTTTCCCAGAATGTACCTCAGGTGGAAGTGGAAAGGGATGTAAGGTGACTTCTTCCACAAGTCGTAGTGACCTCGGCCACCATGGAACCTACTGAAGCCCGGGCCCCGGAGCCCAGGTGAGGACATTGCAGAGACGCAGCCAGCATTGGAAACGCGCACAATCGTCCTGACTCTTTCTCCCCCTTGCTGGGAACATGGCCCCCTTTCTCCTCCCCTGAGCTACCCTGCACCACGGGGTAACAGGTCTGAGTTATGCTTCCCCATTCCTTCTGAAGGCTACTGGCATTTGCTTTAACCCCTAGGCATTAGAAGATGAGAATTCCCTGAAAGAAATTTCACTCATTCCTGGGGCAACAGAGGGGTCAGGTCTCACGAGAGAGAAGGTTTCCTCTGTGTCTGAGAAATCTTGGATGCTTAGTCGGGTAAATTGTGTGCAAAAATGGGCCCGCTTCTCCCCCCGCCCGATATGCCTGTACTTTGCGGGCTGGTTCTGCATCTCTTCCCACCCAGTGGCGCAGTGCTCTCTCTTTGAGGGTGGCAGAAAGGACCGGGGACCAGCCGCAAGCTGAGGCCTCAGGGGGCTTTCACGAGAAAGTGACCTTCTGCAGAGGTCCTGTGGTCCAAGACGGAGAGGAGAAGGGCAGTGTGCAAACAGCATCTGTTCCTCGCCTTACCATCAAACCCGCTAAATTCAAAAAACGGTAACAGAGAAGAAACGTATGGATAAGGAAAAAAAGTTCTGCTTTCTTCCACATGGTTAGGAATTTGGGTATAGATCTCTGTGTGTGATTGTTACACAACAAAATAGCCCAAAACCTTTGTTTAGAATCCTGCTGCTGCCATATGAACAAGCTTGAGCTAGCCTATTGAGTGATACAGGACTTGTGACTCAGTCGCCACTGTCACTCTGGCTACCAGACAGTCAATTGCTGGACATGTGGTGAGGCCCTCGTAGGCCAGTCACCCCCCAGACGGCCCGCCAGGTGACTGCAGTCACAGGAGTGGACCTAGCCAAGATGGGCAGAGTCTGGCCCAGATTCACAGGCCACGTTGCTGACCCATACACTTATGGCGAAAACAAACAGTTGTTTTAAGCCACTAAGTCATGGGGAATGTGTAACATTGCAATAGATAATGGATACACCTAGGCTCAGGGAAGATGGTTGGGGGTCCAACATGTGGCTGAGTTTGGGAGCCCCTTCCGGCTCAGCCATCCAGAGGAGAGAATGGCAGCATGGGCGTCTGTATGGAAATGTTCATATAACCAAAGAGCAGGAGCAGCGAGGCTCTAGACAAGGCAATGGAGCTCCTCACATGGGAGCGTGTCTAAGCTCTGGCCTCAGTTGTGAGGGTACAGCAACCACCACGGGCCCTTTGAACATTGCTTGAATCTTGGATCTAACAGAGTACGAGAGGAGCAGTCCTCTTGAGGAGGACTAGACGCCTTGAAAATTCAGGCAGGAGGTGTTCTCAAGCTGGGGATGTTATTTGCATTCCAAACCATGACGTGAGGGAGTCCAGTTGTGTGGAGAGAATGATTATATTGTACTGTTGGTCTTGGCAACTTTTCATCTTGGTGTGAGCTCCACCCATTCCCTGCCAACAGCCTCCAAATGCCACGCAGCTCCAGGTCAGGAGAGGCAGGATGTCGACATTATTAGGAGGCAGGAGTGATGGATACAATGGGGAGAAGGATGATTAGAACGGCGTAAGCCCAGCACTTGGTGGTAATTGAGGATGAAGTCACAGGCGGAGAAATGGAATAAGGAGCCCCTAAACTGCAGTCGTCCTGCCACCCCCCTCCTCTTCCCCCCCGCAGCCCTGGATCTGCTCTCCACACTGATCTCATTTCTGCTGACAACCTATATCGAGAATTCCAGGACTTTGTTTAGCAGAAGCACGTTTCATGGATAAATGCTGGAATTAGCACTTGCATTTCCTTTAGAGATGAAGGCTCCGGATTAAAAATGGCACCCTCCTGGTGGTGAGGTGGCTTTCTGGCATAACTCAAAGGAAACACTGTATTCGCCTGCGATGGTAATTTTAGGAAGTTGACGTACCATTCAATGCACCTTTCAAGTTCCATAGAATGTGATAACTGTAGCGACTGGCCGATGGCTGGGAAATAAAAAGATCGTCGCGGGTTTCTGAAGGCGGCTGCGTGGCCTCGGTGGAGCCATCCGACGATGGTTGTGCACAGCCTTGTTTACTGTTTTTGGTCGTAATGTGGAAGGCTTGGCGGGTTTTGCTCAGAGCACTTTGGCCGTGTTCTTTAAAGTGTTCTTAATGGACTTGACAGAGATGATGGCGTCCACTCTCAGCTGCTCCCTTCGCTTCATGCTTTCTCTTTCTAGAAGATTTGGTCATATCTTATTTCCTCTGTGGTTTGAGTTTCAGACAAGTGTTTGGGAAATATGTCCTGGAAAGAGTCACAGTTTCTAATATTTAAGATTTAGACTGTGGTTTCTTTTAAAATATTAATGTTTTCTCAGCGAGGCTAAGTCGTTGCATATTTGCCTCTATATATTTGCTTGGGTTCTTAGTCAGAAATTTCAAACTCAGTTTAGTAGGTTTTGTTTGACTCCAAATATCAGGAGGATGAGGAAAAATGAATGTAACAGGCATGCCCTTCCTAGTTGAGGGTGCAAATGGCTCCAACCCCGGTCCTTTCCTGAGCGCCTGGCCTGAGCACCCACCCCTGCGAGGAAGGGCAGCAGCGCTGGTTGCCTTCGGGCTTCTGCCGCACACGTGTCGGGGGGCATCTATGAGCATCTGCGGGGGAGAAGGCTGTGCTTCCTCGGTCCCAGATCTCGGTGCCAACTACAGTGGAGAGCTGCAGCTGCTCACATGACAGGGGTCTCAGTGAGCTGCACCCACAGTGCAGCAAAGTCCTTGACGTCCCCACTGGTCCAGGTGCTCATGAGGCCTCACCGTCAGGGTACCTAAACCTCAGTGATCAGCCCCTAGCTCTCCACAATTTCTCTGTGGAAGATTTCCTGGCTGAATTGCCTGGAATCTTTGGCTTAAGATCTTCCAAACCTCTATTCCTTGCTGGTGTGAGCTGTGGACATCCAGGTTACAGGGCCAGGACCTCCAAGGAACGGAAGGGCCTGGGGGGATATGAGATGTCTGAGGAATGTCGCCTTGGAGAGCTTCTCCCAGGGGTAGACCAGAAGCCTCTCAGTAACGTGATGGCAGTGAAGTCTTTCCAAGGCTGGACATCAGGCTCCTCAGGCAGGTGAAGCAGTGTGAGGGCAACTGCATATTTACAACAGTCTCTTATCTAAACCGCAAAATCGCGTAGACATCACGTCTTTCAGCTCTCATGTACCGACACTTGTCAAGGAGCAAGTGGGCATGGGGAGTCTGGAGCTAAGAGCAGCTCCAGCATCCGGCCATTAGAACCAGCGCCATCCACAACCAACACCAGCTCTCTGGGAAGGGCCATCCTTTCTCCAAGGTCGTTAAGCCGTGACCTCTGCTCTCACTCTCCTGCCCGAATCTGAATTCCCCCCAATACGGAGCGTGAAACAAGAATGTGGGCCACGTGATTTATTTGGGAAGGGATTCTAGGAAGCATGGTTAGGGAACAAGTCAGAGAAGAGAGGAAAGATAATAAAAGATAAATTAATGAGCAGGTGACCAATAAGGGCAACTGGGACTCAGCCTGACCGAGGACCCTCTGAGGGACTGTGCAGTCACCTCAGGACTTGTGCTGAGGCACAAGGAAACTGGGATGCCGATCCAGCAGCTAACCTCCTTTATTCGTTAAGAATCATGCTAACTCCCCGGCCCTTCTCGCGAGACCTGCCTGTGGCAGAGCATCCACCTCCGTCAGAGGCTGCCCTCCAGAGAGAGACGCAGGGAGCCCCTGGTGCATGAGAGAAGAGTTCGCGGGTGTATTCTGGAATGCCTGAGGGGACATGGCAGGATATGGAGAGCGTCCACTACTCCTTGTGAGGCAGACCACACCCAGCGTCTCAGGCCCCTGTCTATTCTGTGGAGTGGCTGGCAATTTTTCTTATAAAAAGAAGAAAACAACAACACACACATGCATAAATTTAATCCCTCTCAGAGAAGACTACTGCATTCGGAACAGGAATTTGTGAAATAGGATGTGGACACATGCAACGAAAAACACACAGTTGGTCCCTGCTTGAGTCATGGGGTCATTTTGTAACCCTCCCTGCTCCATCTGAGGTCTCAGGGAGTGGGGCGTCAGTGATTTCCTGAGAAGGGGGCCACAGGGAGGTCACAGTGGCTGGAGATGGGGGTTGGGGGGGGTGACACTGGCAGGCAGAAGGCAGCAGAGTGGGAAATAACAGCATCCATGACACTCGTCTTTCTCATCGCTGTTCTGGTGCTTAACAGCTGTTTAAATTTTTTCTTTGGTGGTAGTTTAGCATATTGAAAACACCTCTAATGTGATGTTGGGAATATCTGACAATGATTAAATATCGTTGTTGTTGTTTTCCATCTTCTCTCTTTCTCTCAACGTGATTTTGATTAAGCCAAACACGCAAGTCAGCGACAGGAAGCATTTCAGGTAGCCATGCTGCTTATGGGTGGGGCTAAAATGTTGACGAGCTGCGTGTGTTTCTTCTGCCCAAGGGCGTTTTAATGAAATACAGTGTCTCTTCCTCAGCCTCAGAGGGTTTCACGCTATGCTCCCAAGCTGGTGGTTGCTGTGCTACACGAGATGCACATGGAGAATTTGAACAACCTTTTCCATATGAACTAGTTGGGGATGTGCAGATAGTGCCAGAATTTTGGATGGAATAAATAATTCCTATAGTTTGTTTCCTCCTGTTGGGATCCTAACGGGCAGAGGCGAATCTTCCACCCAGGAGAACAATCTCCTAACGGCTGGGGAAGACATTCTTGGGTGGTAGGGATCGAAACCAAGGCTTGCATAATGGAAGGAGTCAGTTGGATTTGCAATACGCTTGAGTCAGAAACAGAATTTACTACATGCTTCTGCTTGACCTTCAGGCTGATACAAATTGAAATGGCAGAATTGATCTCCTCCTTAATTTATGGCATAGCAAAGAGAGACAACAAACTCTTGTTTTCCTGCGTCTCAGAGAAACCTTGCCTGTGTTCTCCTCGGAGAGGCATTTTTATATTCTGCAGAAAATTTTCTTGAATTGCAGCATTAATGTCAGAAATCTTCCTTGTCTTTCTAAAGGTAATTACTACTTTTGTTAATTTGCAGAAGAAAAAGTCAAGGGTTGTTGCAAAAAGAAAAATCTAGGAGTTCTCCTATTCTTTAGATTCAAAATGGTCATGGGAGGGGTTCTGAGTGTCAAGGAGAAAGGACTTTTCTGGATTGGGCTTTGAGTTACCTTTCCAGAGGTTAGAAATGAGAACCTACAGTGACAGAAGATGCCGAAGCTAACTGCTGGCAGCCGGCTGAGCTGACTCAGAGCTCAGAAGCCGTCCACTCCTCACCAACCGCACAACCCCTCGTCATCTCTAAACCAAAGCTTAGCTACTCCCAGATTCATTACTTTGGCATAAAGAGAGTGATCCAAGGAGATGTTTATTTTCCAAATGTACCAGTCTATGAAGAAAACATTTATTTTGGAAGCCGTGCACGTGAAATGCTTGTAAAACTGAAAATCACCGTACAAATGAGAAGCATCATTCTTGTCATTGAGGACAGACATGGGAAGTCCCTGCTAGGCGCCGATGGCCTTCGTGGAACATGCAAGCTCCAGAATGTGACATCAGAGTGGTGCAGCCAGAGGTGGTTGCAGAGGCCTTGCACATCTTTGCACTTCTGCTCTTGCTGGCTGGTTTAGAGTCGGGGTGCACCCCCGAACTGGCACTAGGCCTGGTTGGTTCCATTCTATAAAAACGGCTTCCGGATGATCTGGCCATCCGGACACAGACTCTTGATAGCAAAGTTTGCTCAGATCTAGCTGACAGAAGCACCCTTTTAAAAGTTCATAATAGCATATACATACAGCAAAATACATAATTGATAATGGCTGAATATAATAAATTCAGATCCTGCGTGCATTTAACTAACATAAAATCAACTGCTCCAATTAAGCAAAATGGGAAAATATTTCCATTATTTCCTCTGAAAGAATTACCCCCGATCAAATAATGTCTTGGTCTTCATCTTCCCAGGGGAAGGGAGGCCACAGCCCAGATGCAGGAGAAACAATATAACTTACTTTTTGGTTTTCGAACACCAGTGGGTCTGTGTCCTGGTGAATTGAAATCTGTTGAACGGACTTTCTAGGATAATTTAGGCCACAGTTAATTTTTAAGAGTCAGTCAAACCTCTACATGAAATGCACATTGTGGGAAAACTATAGCAACTAGGATTCATTCAGTATAAATGTATACATCCAGCTACCAACATTCCCACTGTATCTAGTTATACTTGCAGCTCGGTCCCATAAGTAAACCCTAGGGAATGTATTCCACTACATTTTACCAGAAAATGTGCAAGGAGCGTGTGATGGGGCTCTGGTGTTGACCACCAGCCCCTCCTCACAGGGTCTTGGAGAAACACCAAGCTGGTCCTGGTGTGGTCTGATCCGTCCTCCTCTTTGGTTTTCTGGTTGATTCTGTGTTGGCTGAAACAGGCTACATCCCATAGTAAAATAGTAACACCAGTCACTTCCTCCTGCTTTAGAAAATCCTAGGGCAGTCTTGGTCATGAATCTGCAATGATTCGATATTCAGCCTTACAGGGCAGCCTTCATCTTTCATAGTTCTTTCATGCTAGCTACTTTGGTTCCTAATTTCGCTGTCCATAAATCCATAAAGCACTTGAAGGGTGACACTGCTCAGATCACATATTCTCCGCGGAGCCCCCTGTGATGGCTGGTGTGGTGAGGTTGCACAGCATTCACTGACTTTTGGTTGAAAGATAGTAACTTTCGTGCTGAGCGATACCTGAGAACTTCCATCCCTGACTGGGGAGAAGCCGCCTGCTTTCTGTTGGTTTCCTATCTGTTCTGCCGTCCCTTCTGGCAGCTCAGTGGTGGTAAAAATAAATCTATTTCTATCACTCTGGGGCCGGGGTTGGGGCGGGGGGTGTTCTGTTTAATTACTGTGGTAAGCAAAAGAATGCCTCCTGCAACCATGTCCCCAGTCGCTGGAACCTGTGCAGGTGTGAGGTTGCGCAGCAAAGGGGAACTAAGGCTGCAGAGGGAAGTAAGGTTGTTAATCAGCTGACCTTAAAATAGGGAGATTATCCTGAATGATTTGGGTGAATCCAATATAATTTCAAGGGTCCTCAAAAGTGAAAGAGGAAAGCAGGAGAGGAGGCCAGAGTGATGCCCTGGGGGAAGGACTTGACCGTCTGTTGACCGCCTGGAGATGGAGGCGGGGATGTAAGAGCCCAGGAATGCTGGCAGCTTCTAGAAGCTGGAAAAGGCAAGGAAATGGATTCTTCCCTGGGGTCTTCAGCAAGGAACACAGCCGACACCTGGATTTTAGCCTGTGCAACCTGGGTTAGATTTCTAACCTACAGATAATAAATTTGTGGGGTTTCAGGCCACTAAGTTTGTGGTAATTTGTCACAGCAGCAATAGAAAACGAATACAATTATTTTATTTCAAATTACATGTGGGGTTCCTTGGACTTGGGCAATTTGTACTATAGTATTGTTGTTACTTGATAATGGCTACCGTTTATTGAGTACTTACCACAGACAGGCACCGCTCCAGGTGCTTCACAAGAGTAGTTATCTAACATGTACATCAAGTCTGCCATGTGAGTACGCTTAGGAGCCCTGTTTTCCAGAGAGGAAAGGGAGACTCAGAGCAGTTAGGTCTGTCCCCGAGTTTCTGACACTTGTTCTTGGGGGTACTGTGACTCGGCACAGAAAGGTTTCCAAAGCAGGTCCGTTCTCCTGACTTCTCCGCTCTCCTGCCACAGTGCTTTGCCACATGGGAAAGTAGACCCATTTTGTAGAAGGGAGAGTTTAAGCCCTGAATCACCTGATGAGATGGTGTTAAAGCCAGAGCCGCTCTCTGGGAGCATGTAGTCCCCAGGGTCAGGCTTTTAGTAAATCGTGATGCTTGTTGAGAAACACAAGTGCTCCCCAGTCTGGATGGAGACAACTTTTCAGCTGCGTATTATGAAAGCAGTGGGGCTAGGAAGTGGGGTGGGATCTGAAGAGGAGAAGGCATGGGATGTCAGAAAAAATGTCCTGGGCACCCAGTAATGAATGGACATGTGGTCCTTAGTTTTATGACCTCTTTATTTATTTTAAAGATTGGCCCTGAGCTAAAATCTGTTGCCAATCTTTCTTTTTTTTCCCTTCTTTTTTTCCCCAAAGCCCCCCCAGTACATAGCTGCATGTTCTAGTTGCAAGTCCTAGTTGTGCTATGCGGGATGCCGCCTCAGCATGGCCTGATGAGCGGTGCCATGTCTGCGCCCAGGATCCAAACCGGGAAACCCTGGGTCACTGAAGCTGAGTGCACAAACTTAACCCCTAGGCCATGGGACCAGCCTATGACCTCTTAATACGTGCTACGTCTTTATCTTTCAGATCCAAGAGTAGAGCTTGACATTGTGCAGTTTGTCAAAAACTAATGACTGTGGAATAAAAGCAGAAATGTAACGTTAAGGCGTAGTCCTCACAGCTATGGCTCTCCTACTTTTCTGGGCTACAGACCATCCACCGGGCACAGCAACTCCTCACTCCATCTGTTTCCACTCGGCCGCTAATTAAAAAGAAAAATCAAATCGCCGCACTGAAATCAGCGAAACAAATCAGGCTGCTCTTGATGAGAAAGCAGTGAGGTGTTTTCTTGGCTTTTGTTTAAGACTACAAAGTAAAAGCATTCAATGACGTCTAAAAAAAAATACATACCCATTGTTACGTAAAGCTAAAAATACGGCTTCTTTGAGCCTCGAGTTTGTCCTTCCACCACACTGCCAGCACCTTGCTAAACACATCTGTACACCACTGATTCGCGGAATGAGCATGCAGGAGCGCGGAAATACGTTCTCCACCGTCCTAGGTCATTTAATGTTATTTGTCAGCATGCTGAGCTGATTTATTTCTCTTTTACTCTTTAGTCATTCCAAGCTTTAGTATTGTCCAACCAAATTAAAATTCATCTCAATAATTTAGATTAATGTAAGCCTCTTCAATGGAGACTAGTATAAGTTGCATAAAAAATGAGCCCATTAAAAGACTCCTTCGGCAGCTTTATATAGAAACACAAGCGTGCAATAGGGTAGTAATATTAATAATATATTGTGTTATGTGCCTTTCATCCCAAAGGGTTTCAAAGAGCTTTACCAACTTTAGCATTATTACAAATAATGTGTGTGTACAAGTAATGCTTATATGTATTAAACTGGTAGATATTTCCTAGGATTATTAACTCCCTCTCCCACTAGTTTGGGGCTTAATGTCTTTAATGGTATTCTCCATATTTACATATTATACATCTTCACCTCTTTTCATTTAAGCACAGTGAGCACCCAAATTTTTTTGTGTACTCCCCCGAATAAAGCTGTTGGAGCCTGCAGCCCTCTATGCGTGTATAGAATTGTGTCTAGATCATTCCCTCACGTGGTAGCACTGACGTATTGGGTTATGAAACCATAGCTAGAAACATAGAAACTAAAGATGCTAATATAAAGACGAAATACATAAAATTTTGAAAAGTATTCCTGCTTCTGATGGCTTCACACTTTCATTAACTTCTCTCTCAAGACACAATAAGCACCTAGAGAGAAACAGTGTTAATATTACTGGAGGTAAATCTATATTTCAAGCAATGTTCTTGATCATTTCTTCATCTTTTTAGCCAAGTTAAACTTTCTAAAAAGCTTTTAATTATGAAAAATTAAAAAAAAACACACAAAAGTGGAAAAAATAGTATAATGACATCCCACGTTTTCATCTGTCAAATTATCAGTATTTTTGGTCATCATTATTAGATCATCATTATTTTACCTGGCAATATAGCTAACGAAGAGTTCACAGTAGAAATGAGGTCTTAATTCTGCCATTTGTGTTGTTGTTGCTGTCCATTGTGTTTGCATTTTTAGTGTTATCTTTAATCCGTGTTTTCATGGGAGAAATATATAAGTATATAAGATACTGTTTGTATCAGTCTGCTCAGGCTGCCATAACAAAATATGATAGACTGGCTGGCTTAAAGAACAAACATTTATTTTCTCACAGTTCTGGAGACTGGCGGTCTGAGGTCAAGGTGCCAACAGGGTCAGTTTCTGGTGAGAGCTCTCTTCCCGGCTTGTAGATGGCCACCTTCTGACTGCGTCCTCACACGGCCTTCCCTTGAGAGAGAAAGGAAATGCGCGCTTGGCGGCCTCTCTTTATAAGGGCACTAATCCCATTGGGCCGGGGCCGCCACCCTCATGACCTCATATAATCCTAATTCTCTTCTGAAGGTGCCATCTCCACCTACCAGGCTGGGGGTTAGGGCTTCCATATGTGAATTTTGGGGACACAGTTCATTCCATAGCATTGGTCTAATTTTTGACAGCTAGTTTATGTAACACTAGCTAAATCATAGAAATTGTAAATCCTCTTTACGGGCACACTTAACTACGATATGTGACGATACGTTGGAAGTAAACAAATGAGGGAAAGAGCCACTGGCCATGAACCTCCCTTCTCCCCTCGGATACCTGTCATCTTACGCGTTCTATGAGATCTATCGCCTGAGTGAGGACACTGAGGTCAGTGAGTAAATGAAATATCGGTATAGCTGAGTTTTTCTTGTTTTTTAAGAGAAAAATATATCACCAGAGGTTTAATATTTCTTTCCATAACTCTCTTGCACATCACTCTTCTATGTAACCACATTTCAGTGAGTTCATGAAGACCAGCATGTTGTAGGTTACCAAGTCTTTTGGACTGTATCTGTCTTGGCCAGGTGAAATAAACACAGAATAAAAGCACACTGGCCTTGTCTGATTCATCAAAAAATACAATCTTTATTTCACTTGAAAGGAAAAGACCATAATGTTTGGCTTTCTGCCTGTAGAACTCAGCCACACAAAAGACCCACGGTGAACCAGTCTGAGCATATTTAGCACCCAGAATGCTCTGAATTTCATTCAGCACTCATTCAGTCAGCAAACGCTTATTGAGCATATATCGTGTAGCCGGCACTGTTCTTGTCCTTGGGCACTATCTGTGAACTAAACATGAAGCGTATATTCTAGTGAAGGGAGATAGGAAAAAACGTAGATTTGTAAATGACATAAAATGTTAGAGGAATTAAGTGCTGCAGGCAAGAAAGAAAAGAAAAGCAGGGTAGGGGGTTGCGGGGTGGGCTGAGCTGCAGTTCTAAGCAGAGGGGTCAGGGTAGGCCTTGTTGGGAAGGTGAGTGAGATTTGAGCACATGTTTGAGAGGCGAAAAAGTTCTGATCAGAGGGAACAGCACTGCGAAGGCCTAAGAGAGGAGTGTGGCTGGTATGTGTGACCATTAGCTGGGGGCCTGTGTACTTGGAGGAGAGAGAGAGGAAGTCAGAGAAGTAACAAGGACTCTGATCATATGTGGCCTCCATGTCACTGTGAGGCTTTGGCTTTTACTCTGAGTGAAATGGGGAACCAAAGCACGCTTTTGAAGAGAGGGATGTGATCTGACTGTTTTAAAAAGACCAGGCTGGCCACCATGCTGAGACTCCAGAGGGCGAAGGCACGCACAGGAAGACCAGGCAGGAGGAGCCTATCATAGGGGTCCAGGCAGAGCTGATGGTGGCTGGGACCAGGAGAAGGGTCAGGAGATTTGAGATGCAGTCAGATTTTGATACATTTTGAAGGCAGAACTAATGCTACTTTCTGATGACTCCAGGGGTTTTGGTCTGAGCTGCTGGAAGGATGGAGTTGGCATCAACTGGGACGGGAAGGCTGCAGGTAGAACCAGTTTTGTTGGGAAATGCTGAGTTCGAGGTGCCCATCGGATAACACAGTGAAGGTGTCGAATACGCTGTTAGATATGGAAATAGAAATTTGGAAATAGTTGATGGAGAGAGTGGCCAGCACCATGCTAGGTGCTAGAAATATGCGGCGAATCAGACACACTCAGGATCTAGTGCGAACTTTCCTGAACTGCATTCTCTGAGCACGGCTCTGGAGAGGTTAAGGGGTATTCTGAGAAAAAAGGTCTATGGTCAAGAGTCTGAGAAATGTCGCATCTTACTCTTTGGATTCATAATGCATATTAGCATTTTAAAGCCTCTGAGAAATCCTGCAGTAAGGAAATCTATTTAAATGTGTTTAATCCAGGTTTCCCGAAATTTATTGACCACTGTACTTTTTATTCACTTTTTTAGGCATCCATATTACGTTCCGAAGGATATCAAATTTAGAAATGCTGAACTGGTGTGACTGATAATGCAAATAACTAGTTAAAATGTAATGTGACAAGTGTTTCAATTGAGATGTTCTCTAAGTTTTATGGGGAAAAAAACATGGAAGATTTTTCTGCCTGGAAAGGCAAGGGAAGGCTTTGATCCACGTTCGTTGAACCCCAGAACAGACTCAATCCTTATGGATGAGATCAGAATCCAGCCCTGACAACAATAAGTCCTGATTCACTGGGTGAGCCAGAGTTAGTTACGTTTCTGTTTCTCTTTCATCTGGAAAATTAAGATAGCAATATTGACATACTCACTGAAATGTCACAAAAAGCAGTTATTATCTGTTTTGCAAGTACTGTAGTTGATCAAATGGCACTCAGTTCTTGGGGAATATAATTGTTAAAAGTTGTTTGTCAATTGTTTACTAGTAAACACCCCTTACTTAGCCTATTCCCTTGAATTCATGCCTCTAATTTGTCCCCAAAATGAATTAATTAGAGGATAAGGATGGGAGAATTCATGGCAACTTAGGTTAGTTTGATCAGAGAATGGTGTTAGCCTGAAAGATTTGAGAAAACTCTAAGTTTTGAAGCAGTTGGACTGTGTGGAGCGCCTCCCAGGTGGGTTGTATTCAGTTTGGTCTCCTTGATACTAAGATGTGGGGTAAGTACCGAGGGGGACTGTAATTACATTCTATTATTGACGTCCTCATAAACACTACCAGCCACCAACTCAAAGAGGGATCCCACAAGACTTTGCTGAATTCGTCATTGCTAGATGATGTGCTGATTTTTTAAACAATGATTTTCCAAGAAGCATGACTTCATTACATTATGTAACACAGGTTCCGATTATGACTGAAACTGCTGGGTGAAATGGGAGGAATGGAACACGGAAAAACAGATTTGGGCAATCAATGATTAAATTTGCACTTACTCTCCACTTTCATTTTAGATTTGGCCCCAAAGATAATTGTTTTCAATCTGTTTGTTCTCCATTCTTTTCCATCCTGATCTTGCTCCTTGTTTCTAGTGTTGAGGAATGCTGATAATCGTGTCCTCTACTGTGTAAATTGATCTCCCATTCCACCAGTTCAAAATCAGAGATAATAGATTGAGCATCTTTATTTCTTTTTCCCTTATGTTAGGTTAAAAGGTGACTTTTTAAAAGCGTTGCTTGTATTCCTCCATTTTTATCTAACATGGTATTACTTTTCCTGTTTCCTATACACTGCTTGGTCTGCCCACCTCTACATCATCTATAATTTTGGAACACTTCTAGTTTTCTCACTAGAATGGAAATGCGTGCTGAAAAACAATGGACAGACAATTGGATTGTAACTCCAATAGCAGTCTAATCTGTTAATGTGATTCTGATTACACCATTTCTAAAGCAGCCTCAAGAGGGAAAAGTGAGATATTGGAGGCAGAAGATGTCATGGAATTTCATAATGGAAAGTGGAAACTATCTTCAAGGGAAGTTGGTGCGTGAATGTGTATTTGGAAGAATGGTCAAACTGCCTGGCCATTGGGAATACTAAGAACTGATTTATCTAATAGTAATTGTTTCAAAGTAGCCCAGTGGACTTTTGAGTTTACCAATAATTTAATCACCCAACTCAAGATTAATCACCTAACTCAAGATTTTTATAACTGAACTAATCACTGCCACCATCTCCCATTTTCCTTATCCCTCTCTTCAAGTGTTCCTTTTCTTGGCGAGTGGAACCACATTCATTTGTCAGTGCAAGACCAAAAGCTAGGAGTTATCCTTGATATGTCAAAAAACTTAAAATTCACCTCCAATCCCAGTGGAGAGGCTTACTGATTCTGTCCTCTAAATATTTCTCAAATATACTTATTTCTTCCTTCCATTGCCACCGCTGTCCTAGTCTAAGCCACATCGTCTCTTGTGTGGGCTTCTGCGATAGCCCACAATGGTCTCCTCACGTTGCCGCCTTCAGTCTATTCCCTACGCTACAGCCAGGATACTCACATGCATCGAAATGGTAATCTGAGGGCATCTCCCTTCACTTCTCCATTTAAAACACTTCAATGGCTTTCTCCCACTTTTAGGTTAAACAATAAATCTTTTTAACATAGCCTATAATGGCTTCCACAATGGTGTACCTACCTCCTGCTCTGACCTCATCTCACCTCTTGTGGCTCCTTTCTCCCTGATTTCCAGCCACACTGGCTTTCTTTCAGACACTCACACCCACCCTGTTTCCTCCTGGCCTTGCACGTGCTCTTGTCTCTGCCTATAACTTCTTTACCCATCTTTGCCACAATCCTGTGAATCATGGGTGATCACCATGTCCTCACCAGCTTCCTTGACCCCTAGACCAGATCAGGTTCCCCCATTGCATGCTCTTATCCACCCTGCCCCGTCCTTCACTTATTTATGATTTTATAAGTATTTCTGTGATGACTTCATTTGTATTCATCTCTCCTACTAGACTACAACTGCCATGAAGTCAAGGATCACCCATCTAGCTAGCTAGCTAGCTATCTCTATTGAATATATATATTCAAACTCAAAACAAATTTTAAATATTAAAAATTGTGTATTAGTATTTTTAGCACAGATCTTGGCACTAGTAGGTACTCAGTACACTTTTGTGAATTAATTAATTAATAACTTCTGATTTCCTACCTGGTTTACAAATCTTTCCCAGAATAATTAACTCCACTCTGTCAAAGCAGGAGGCAATCTAGTTCTCTCTCATTTGCTGTTTTCTAAGAATTCTTAGTCTAAGACCTAAGGTTATTGGTTGATTTTATTTTAACCTTCCTTCGTCTGTATTTTCTCTACAGTCTTTCCTTAACTCTGTATTCTGTCTATTTTTTCTTATTCATACTTTCTAACTTACATTAAAATCCCTCAAAGGACATGCATTTGGTCTCCCTGCTCTCTTTTTAGAGTGCATGTCTCTGAGAAAGAAAAACAAAGCTGGTGACGTCACACTTCCTGATTCCACACAGGATTGGTTTAAGGAATAAGTAAGATAATGGACATGAAAATGCTTTTACGAAACTCGGGAACACATATCGTTAATGCTCTTATTGTTAATTACCGAGTGAGAGCAGCCTGAAGGTCGTATGTCAACATTTTATAACCTCCAGGTGTGAGGATCATCTCAGGATCCTGCCTCTCTTTCAATAAAGACTCGGTAAGTCAGCAAACCAGCCTGTGTCTGCGTGTGTGTGTGTGTGTGTGAGTGTACGTGTGGACTGCTAGCTTCACCTTGATCACTGTCATAAGGAAGGTGTCACAAGAATAAACCCTAATGCTCTCTTGGTTCAAGAAGAAGTAAATGCAGACAGCTAAAATTGCTATGAATACTGGAAAGAGCAAAATCTTTGCGATGGATTCTCAGTTAGCACAATTTTCAAAATTTAAAGTCATGACCCATTCAAATATAGAATGAACAAGTGTCAAAATTTGTTAACTCATTACTTAGGAAACCGATAAGATGATAAAGCTACAAGGAACTTTGGTGTGTGTGTATGTGTGTGTGAGGAAGATCGTCCCTGAGCTAACATCTGTGCCAGTCTTCCTCTATTTTATGTAGGACACCGCTACAGCATAGCTTGATGAACAGTGTTTAGGTCCATGCCCGAGATCCAAACCTGTGAACCCCAGGCCACGGAAGTGGAGTGCACAAACTTAACCACTATGTCACCGGGCCAACCCCTGCAAAGAATTTTTAAGGAGCTGGAGTTTACCTAGTCCATCAGTGAAGGCACATACAGAAATGTGCGTGTGTGCATGCGCTCTTGTGTGTATGTGTGTGTGCACGTGTGCATAAGTTTGAGACAAATCTGGTTAATACCCTACAAGGCAATACAAATGTACCCTTTGGGGCATCTCTGCTGGTGAACAGAAGTAATTTGCATTTCTACTAGACACAAACTTACAGGTTAACACTTAGCTTCACAATGTCTGGCCTCTAATCAATAGTAAATAGAAATATCAGCAGAGGTACATTCTCCTAGGGAATTAAATACCCCCGCTGCCCCCGCTGGAGGAACAGTTTCAATAAGGCATGGAAAGAGTTTGCAGTCATCCTCTTTGCCTTGTTACCAAATTTGGATACATTTTCTTAACACAAGTGATTGCTTTAATCCAATTTCCCAATGTAGGGCAACTACTTCAGCAACCTAATACCTGTCTTGCACACAGAGTGTTTGGGAGTTCAGGATTGTTGCATTAGCAACATCGGCAACAAGAGGCTGGGCTTTTGTCAGGATGGCTGGCAGTCAATCTGCCTGGAGCAACACAGATGAAGGAGATTGTTCCCATCGAAAACTTATTTTGAAGGGGGGGAAACTGAGGACCAGAGAGGCAAAGTCCGCTGCCTGGCATGCCGTTTCCTGCCTTGTCTTTCGAGGCCCACCTCAAAATCTATGCTCTCTCCAATGCCCATCCCTACCCACCTTGGCAGAGCTGTCTCCCCCAGCGCCGTGATCTCACAGTATTTTATTCACATCTCCACTACAACACGCACCACGCTCTTTGATGCCCATTTGTTTTTGCTTATCTCCCTGGCGAGGCTTTGGGTTGCTCAGATGTAGGAATAGTACCATGTTCATCTTTGCATGTTAGTGTGGAGCTCTGTGCCTGACATGTAATTAGTGCTCAATAAATGTTTATTGGCTTGAATTGAAATTGACTGAGATCCAACAAATCTAGTGGCAGAGTTGGGAACAGGACCCACCTCTCCTAAATCCTAGACAACCACCCTTTCTATGACATCCCAGTGCCCCTCAAAACTGCGCCACAGTATTACCATAAATGACAGCCTAGTATCGTGTGTAGCGTGTATAATAAATGGTAGACACACCTCTTCAGACACATGGAATCTCTCTGTCCTCAGTCTTCCCATTTGCTTTAGTATTCAGGCAAGCATCGAGGAAAGTGACAGGGAAGACCTTTCCCCACCTCCCCCTGCCTCAGAGGAAGATCTTCGTCCTCTTGACGCGCAAGTCTCACTGGTCTTGCTGGTCCGTGTGAGCGCCCAGCTCTGGCTGCGGGGCCGACAGGCTTCATGGAACACACCTGGCATCTGGTATTGGGGCTCAGCCTCTCACTGAAAGCTTGGCACTTCTTTCTCTCCTAAAATTTCCTGTTTTCATAACAATTTTACATATGGTAATTATCTGAGAAATGTGTAGATAATTTTTGTTGAAGAATATGTAAAAATCATTAAAGAAGAAAAGATGGAAATTTAAAATCACCTGTAAGTTCATCATTCAAAGATAACTACTTATAATAATTTGGTGTACATTCTTCCAGACATTTTTCTGCACAGATATATCTGAATATGCATACAAAATTTTAACCAAATTGTGATTATATTGCTCACACTTTTATAATCTGCATTTTCTTTAGTTACCAATATATTATGAATTCACTGCCCCATCAATAGTATATTTGTATATATACTTTGTAATAGTTCCATAACATGCCACTGTCTTGATGACTATAATTTATTTAACCATTTAAAAAATATTGTTGGCCATTTCAGTTGTTTCTAATTTGTTGTAATTATAAACAATCTCAAGATAAATATCATCAAGGCTAAATCTTGGCACATAACTGTTTAAAATAATGTTTATTATATGAAGGTATTTTTCTCTAGTTACAAAATTTAGGTTCCGTATTGGTGGTAATTTTCTAAACCATTTTCTCGCGTCATTCTTTCTATGTCATCGTCTCATGCTTTTCTTTCCCTGTGTGCCTTGGACCAGCTGTGTGGCTGTCCCCACCTCCTTTCCTTCATTTGCTAGCTCTCTTTGTTTGAGAAGAGGTGACACCAAAATGAACAAGGAGAAAGAGAATCTTTGGCCCACCATGGCTTCTCCGTGCTTTCTTCTCTGTTTCTTTCAAATTTTCTTTGCCTCTTTGCCTTTTCTTCAGTTTAAGTCAGGGCCACCCTGCCACACGGCCAGCCACCTGGAGGACCAGTTAAGCAATATGGTAACCATGGCCAGTGGACAGGCCACAGCAATGCCAGTGATCACCATCATCGAGATGTTTTATCTCCATTGATGTCATTTGTGCTCAAAGGAAAAAAACGAAGAAATAGACTAAACAATTTAAAATTGCCTAAGAAAAAGCCATATGCTTTTAACTTTTAATGAATCATTGAAAATTATTATTTCAACAATCTTCTTGGGAGTGAAATGTTTTCCATGTGTGGGATTGCCCGAGTTGTCCTGGTAGCGCCGGCCATCTGGAATAGTTGTTTGGTGTCGCCGGCTATATGACTTTTCCAACTCTTTCCTAACATCTTCAGAAACCACTCAAGTCCTGAAGCGCTTATTTTTTTCTGGGTTTTAATTAACAATGTGGCAGCTGAGGACACAGTTGGTTGGAGAGGTAATTTGATGAAAGCTCTGCCCTGTCTGGACGTCCTGGCGTCAGGCGTGACTGCTACGCTGCCGTCTCACCTTCCTTTTCTTCTTTTGGTTCTTTGTCTTGCGTGTGGCCCTCTCGCTTTCCGAAGGCATTGATCTTGCGTCGTGTATAAGATTGGCAACATCAAATTAATGCAGCTGTGGAAGATTATAACTGAGAGAATGGGGGGGTCGGGAGAAGGTGGGGAAGCCATCACACATGGTTAATAGTTTCCTCATAAATATTTCAGTAAACTACAGGATGGTGGTCTTCCTTGCTTTCCCTTTCTGCTGACCTTACTCAGAAGATGAAGAAATGCATGTGTGGATGTGTGTGTGAGCGCAGGTCACAGGACGCAGTGATGGGATTGTGTCTCAGCGTTGGCAGAAGCCCCACAACAACAGGTGTCAACCCTCTCACCTTCTAAAGTCAGGTGCCCCCTCAGGTTCCTAAGCTGCCATTTAAGTAGAGATTTAGAGCCCTTGGCTGACCAGCCACTCCCCGTCTAGACGAGGTTGGTGGGGCCACAAAAGAAGTGAAAGATGAGGTGGAGGATTTCTCTGGGGAGAGCTATGCCCTGGATCCCATTCCCACCCCTCATGGGGGAAGGATGGGGGTGTGTCTCTCTTTCCTAGCAAGCTGGGCTCCAAGAGACCCATGGAGACCCTGATAAGCGGCACCTCAAGTCTGAGGGATGGTGTCTGGCTCCCACTAGAGAAATTTGAGGGTTTCAGGCTGGCTGACGTGGTTGTACTGCAGACTCAAAGGAAGGCCACAGTTTAGCACTGGGGCCCGCACAGTCCCTGAGACAGAGCGTGGAGGGCCTGGCAGGGAAGACACGACATTGCTGTGCCAGGACCTGCAGGCTGGGGAGTCCTATGGACGTGTATCCACCAAAACTCCAGCAAAGCACAGCAAGAAAGGGCATCTGCCGCAGCCAGAATACACCACCACAAGGTCCGTGCCAGCGGAGGAAGAGCCTTCTGCTCTTCACCTCTCCCCGTCCTCCCCACAAAGAGATAGGGGATGCTCGTGGGTGGAGGGTTGGGGAAAGTGCAAGCCAGGGAAATAAGGAGCTCATCACGCCTTCTTTCCCACCCCCTGTGAGCCGCCTGCCTGAAGCAGGCCTGGACAGGCGAGGAGGGAAGCTTAGCTTCTGAATGAAGTTGAGGGTGCGATCACCACCTTGGACTAGATACACACTCAGTACTGAAATGAGACAGGCTGAGAGATTACGGCGGGCACTGGTGCTTCTAGCAGCTGAGGATGAGCAGATAAGTCAGCGCCTGCTGGAGATTATTTAGGGCAGGGGAGCAACTAGCCGAGGAGCAGGTTCAATCAGGCCGTGGGGAACACGCTGTCGCCTGTGACATGACAATGCAGGTGTTACTCTTTCAAGGTACAAATTACATTACTTATTTAAAAGCAAACTTGAACCTGAAGTAGACATTAAAATGGTTATTTTTAATTTTTAGAGGGCCATAACTTCTGTGCCTACGATGTCACTCTGCTATAAAGATCAAAGAATTCCACAATTTGTAATGAATCTTGCCAAAATATTCTATCAATCAAGACACTACGTAAACATAAGAAACACTGGTTTTTATTATTGGAGACTCTCCCCCAGTGTGAAATTTGACTCACCCACCCCCAGTGGCAAAGCTACTCTGGAGGCACAGCCTGAGCTTTCACCATCAAAGTGTGCCTTCCTTCTGTGAGGAAATGGCCCAAAGCAATCATTCTTGTGAGAGGCAGGGGATCGGCTAACCATTGTTGCATGACAAACTCAGTGACTTAGACAACAACCTTTCATCATCACTCTTGCAACCAGGGGTCAGCCAGGGGGCAGGGCATCCAGCCTGGGCTTGACCGGGCAGCTCGCTCCTCTGCTCCGGGCCGACCCCCATGTCTGTGGTTGGTGCGGCAGGGTCGGTTCACCCCAGCTGGGCTCGCCTGGCTGGCTTTGCTCCTCCGTTCAGGCCTGGGGGCAGTGGAGGGGAGCTGGAGCAGCTCGGCTCTGTTGTCCCGTCTTTCTCCTGGAACCAGCTAGCTGGCCGGGTTGTGCTCTTCTCATGGTGAGAACAAAGGCACAAGAGGACAAGCGGAAACATGTGAAGCCTCTTAACACTGACGTAGGCTTGAAACTTCTGTTCCTTCTGGCCACGTGCCCTTGGCCAGAGCAAGTCACATATCTGAGTCCAGAGTCAAGGGGCAGAGATGTACGCTTCATCTATAATGGGGCCATGGTAAGGGTGCACAGGCAGGAAGTGGTGAAGAATTGGGGCCCCAATTACAATCTCCTGCAGACGGATCCCTGGGGAATGATGAGGGCCCAGGTCTTACCATCGCACCCGAGAGGCGGATGGGCTCCTCTTGTTTCTGTGTTGTTTGTACCTTTAGTCCAGGTCTGTCCTGGGTGCAGCAGGTCATAAAAGGAGCAAGGGAGGGAGGATCCGTCGTGAGTCTGCCCACAGCGTGGAAGTTCAATGCCATTTTGCCATTTCAGAAGGGAGTTAGGACCAAGGAGCTAGTTTTGTAATTCTGGGAAAAATGCCTTGACATTTGCTATTTTGAAAGTCTCTATCTGTCCTTCTATTGTGGTTAGAAAATCCCTGAAATAATTGTCCTAGGAGCTTATTTGGGGGTATGTTCTTCGCGGGGAGCTGAGGAAACTGTATCCCGCCTTCCATCAATCTTCAGAGGAGAAGAACCTCAGAAGATTGAGTGGGTGGTGGCAGCTTCTAAGGGGCAGGAAAGCTGGCTGAGCAGGGCCACTCTAGGGAAGCAAAAAAGGGAAACTTATTGACTGAACGCCTCCCGCATGCCGGGAACTGCGCTCCATGTTCTTGCGGATAATCTTCATGAAAGGAGTGCTGTATGGGGGTCCTTCAAATCCCCACATGATAAATGTGGGAACTGACGCCAGAAGGAGCGAGTAACCTTCCCTGCCTGACACGAATGGTGCCCAGGTGAGGGAGACGAATGGCAGTCTGCGCTGCATCCACACTGCAACTCAAGCCCGAGATGAAGGATCCGTTGCAGAGAGCGTTCCTCGGAGTTCCCAGAGCTCGCGGCTTACACATTCACAGTGCTTTCCACATCTTTCCTGAGACTCAGGAAAGTGCTCAGGGCGGACAGGGGAGGTGCCTTCTCACGACAAGGCAGGTGAAGCGGGTTGATTGGACCAGCTGACTGAGCCTCATATGTAACACTTCCAGAAATATCCAGCTTCCTAATCGTTATGAAATCTTGCCTTGTCTCTTAAAGTGAGGTCCCCAGAATGAAAATGTCAAATCCATATCTGGTTTGTTTTTCAGTGTGAGAGTAACCCTGCCTCTCTAAGATCCCAAACAGCCTGTCCACGTGATTCCCGCCCGTGGCAGGACCAGAGGTATACTTCCCCTGGGCTCCAGGCTTCATTAGTTCCCAAGAGATAAACACACAGGCTCCGCATCTCGCTGTCATCTTTTCCTAGGCCAAATGCAGAAGGGTGTTGCCATGGCAACTGCAGCAGAATTTAGGACATAGAGGCTATTTTGGCCCTGCTGCATCTTTAACCAAAAGTTATACCATGTGACTGACAGTGTCCAGACTGCCCATTTGGGCTGTGGCTGCATGTCGCCCCCTCAATGTTATGAGCCGCTGGGGTAAGCAATTTCTCTTCTCAAATGCTTGTCCTTGCTCTTGGTGCCTTGCTGCACATCCAGCTCACCAATCACATGCAATTTTCTGTATTCAAACGTCTGATTGCCAGGCCGGCAGCAGACGAGAGCACATACGTATGTTCTGTGGGACTCTCTGCTTTCCTCTCCTGAAGCTCTCCCCTCTTCTTCCAGGCGCCTTCTTCTCCAACACACATTTCAAATACCAGGCACAAGTAGGACGGCACCATCAGAGACTGGGTCAGCGGTCATCTTTGAAGGATACCTCAAAATTATTTTTTAAATTCCTGTCCATGTCCTCTTTTGGGACAAGTAGGGGAAGTTTGAACATGGACGGGATGTTTGGTGTGGTGAAAATTAGCTGGCATGGAAAGGTGGTGATCATTAACAGATGTGGTAGTTACATGAAGGTGTTAGTAGGATTAATCTCTGTTTTATGGGAATATGGTGTATTTATTTCCCTTTCTTTGCTTAATTTTTTTTTACAATGTACATATACTCCTTTTGCAATAATAAAAATTTGTGTTAAATTATAGAGTAAAAAGTCAATGTCCTTCTTTAATGCTATTAAAACCCCAAAACCTGTTAAAGTTTGTGACAAAAACAAACCGAAGCAGTAAGACAAAGTTCTGCTTTCTTTTCATAGTACACACTTCGCCAGAAATTCAGAGTTGTAACCCCTGCAGAATCACTTTTAAATATGTGAAAGGAAAAAAGAAAGGAGAAAATGGAAATAGATGCTCTTTAATCAACCGTTACCATTTCCTCTGTTAAACAGCCCAAGATGCTTGAGTCCACGATGAGAATTTGACAGCAAATCCTCTGTTCCTCTGCAGCGTCACATCTTCCACCAATCTGCGTATCACGTGGTGGGCCCTCAGTAAGGGGGAACGTCTTGCCGCCTTGCTCCTTAAGGTGCCGTCTGGGAACCAGCAGCATCAGCATCACCTGGAGCTTGTTAGGAAAGCAGAAACTCAGGCCCCTCTTTAGATCTACTCAACAGGAACTTGCATTTTGGCAAGATCACCAGAGATTAAATGAACATAAACTTTGAGAAACGCTGTGCTGTATCCTATGTTGGGCCTGAGGATGTTTCTTACCTCCCAGGAATTCTTGGCTACAGCTCATACCCTTGCCAGGCACATAGCACACCCTGTGAGCGGGTAATTTTTCAACCGAGTCCAGAACATGGCAAAAATGATTTGGACCAGTGTTTGGCTGAGGTGGTACCACAACCAGCACTTGTCCATCCTGAACCCCGCTTTACTCTGCTACTCCTGTGACAAATGCCCCTTTGTATTAGTTATCATTGCTGCTTACCGAATTACTCCAAAATGTAGGGACTGAAAACAACAAGCATCTGTTATCTCGCAGTTTCTGCGGGTCAGGAAAAGCCAGTACAGCGTAGCTGGCTGGTACCTCTTGGTCAAGGTCTGGTGCTGCCAGATTTAGCTAATAAAATGCAGGATGCCCAGTTAAATTTGAATTTCAGATGAACGATGGATAATTTTTTAGTGCTAGTCCCATTCAATATTTAGGGCATACATAAAATACAAAAGTTATTTGTTACAACCCTCTCTAGGTCTCTTGGGAGGTTATAGTCAAGCTGTTGTCCGTGACCCACACCCAGAAGCGTTGCAAGGATTGGTGAGGTGGTTAATTTTATGTGTCTACTTGATTAGGGTGTGGAGTGCCCAGAAACTTTGTCAACCATTATTCTTGGTTGTGTCTGTGAGGGTATTTTTGGATGAGATGAACATCTAAATAGGTAGACTGAGTAAAGTCTAATGTGGGTGGGCCTCATCCAATCAGTTGAAGGCCTGAATGAAACAAAGGGGCTAACCCTTGCAGGAGTAAGGGAACTCCTCCTGCCTGCTTGCCTTGAGCTGGGACAGCGGTCTTTCCTGACCTTTAGACTTGAACTGGAACACTGGCTCTTTTTGGGTCAGCCTGTGGGCTTTTGGACTAGAAGAACATCGTCAGGTCTTCTGGTTCTCAGGTCTTTGGATTTAGACTGGAACTACACCATTGGCCCTCCTGGGCCTCCGGTTTGCTGATGGCAGATCTTAGGACTTCTCAGCCTCCATAATCACCTGAGCCAATTCCTTATAATAAATCTCCTTATACACACGCACACACACACACACACACACATGCAGGTCTTATTGGCTCTGTTTTTCTGGAGGCCCCTGGCTCACACAACCTGCTCTGAGCACTCTCACGTAGTTGTCTGGTTGTGGGCCAGCTTTGGGCCCTCACCACTTGTGCCTCTCCACAGGGCTGCCTCGTGACATGGTAATCGGCCTAGTCCAGATGAGGCATCCATGAAAGAATAAGAGAGAGCGCATCCAGTATGGAAGCCCGTCTTCTTATAACCTCATCTTGGAAGTGATATCTCACATCCCAATAGGTCTGCCTTTTTTTATTCACGAATCACTAAGTCCTGCTCACATGCAAAGAGAGGGATTACACAAGGATGTGAAAACCCGGAGGCAGGAATCAGTGCGGGTCGTGGTAAAGGCTGCCTGCCAAATCCTTATTTCTTCCCACCAGTGTGGAAACATGGGTTAGAAGGGACATGGATGCTCTCATTTGCAATTTCTATTCCAGAAGCTGATAAAAGTGACAAGAAGGGAGTGAAGTCGGAATCTCCCTCGTAAAGGTGATGGTCATTCCAATGACAGGAAGATGGTGCAAAGAACCCTGGGGAAATGGATTCAGCAGTGAAGCTGGCAGGAGGGCCCTGTAGGGTCTGAGGGTCCCTGCCTGGGGATCTGCCAACTGGCAGCCTAGCCCCTGGCTCCACCACCAGCAGCTTCTGTTGAGTTTCACTTGGAAATTTCTGTATAAACTCCCTGGTCTTCTCAATATTGCCAAACTTACATGCTAGGATTGAAAGAGAAATGTCCCAGTAGAATTTTATTTAGCATTTTACAAAGAAAGTGTCTTTAGAGAGCTGAGAAAGCAGGCCCAGGGATGGGGAGGAGAATGTATTCTAGAACAATCATCCACAAAGGATTCTTCTTTTAAATTGCCTTCCCAGAGCTCCTTCCCACAGAGAGAAAGCGGTTCCTTCCTTCCATTCTGCCTCTCCTCCCCCTTCTCACAGAGAGAGGAGTCGCAGATGCTAACGCCCCACAGACCAGCTCCAGTCAGACTCCAATCGTGCCCAGAGCGTTTTAGGGTACGGGAAAACGGGATCAAATATAAAGGGAAAGAAAATGGTAGTAATGAAGGGCTTTGAGCCAAAAGCACCATTAAAACAAGAACATGAAATAAAATACATTTAACCATCTTAAGGTCTTTTGTTTTTGTTGTTTGGTGGTTTTTTTGAAAAAAACTATTCTATGCAAATATTAAGAAAATTATTTTCACAGAACTCAGCTTGATTTGAGGCAGCTGTGTAGAGCCAATTCCTAATAATTAGAAGGCTATCTCACAAAAATAAAGCTAATTCCATGGCAGCCTATCAACTTAAATTCTTCCAAACAAAATGTCGTTCCAAAGTTTCCATTAGCATGCGCTGGCCTTGTAAGCATATATGTATTAGATTAAAAAAAATCGAGTAGAAAAAATCGGACTAAGTGGTTTTTACATTGGGTTCTCAGAGCATTTTCTACATGGTGTAACATCATCTGTATCCCCAAAGTAGTCTATTCATTTAAGTTTAATAAGATAAAATTGGAACCAGGTTCAATATGGAGATATCCCCAGTGACCTGAGAATTTTCCTTTTACTTACGTTACAAAATTTGGATAACATCCCCTGTTTAAATTTATTGCAGAAACAAGGCTTATTGAAGATTTCTCTTCTAACGCCCTGCAATTGCTGTCAGAAAGAAGAAATTTCTCATGGGTGCTGTTGTGTAGCTGGTTAGGCTGAGCCCACCAGCACTGGCATTTTCAAAAGGGGCTTTGGTTCTTGGAAGGCAAGAAAAAAATGGGATTAGTTTTTCTCATAGAGTTGCATACGGTTTATCATGTTTTGCGGGTATCATAGGATCCCTCTTTTTCAGCCCTCAGCCAATTTAGCATTTTTATAAAAAATTGTTTTCAATTAAAAATGTATCATTGTGTTGTAGGCCATGTCCCAGAAAAAACAGAAGAAAGAGGTGAATATGAAGCAATCTCTGCCCTCTAGAAACTTCCATCTGGTAGTGGGGTCCAGGCAAATGCGCTGGGTACGGCCAGTGAGAACGTTGTGGACGTGCTCTTTTGTGTTCCAGGCATTGTTCCTGGTGCTTTATGGAAAATAACTCATTTAATTCCTACAACAGCCATAGGAAGCAAGTTCCATTATTATCCTCATTTTATGGATGAGAAAACCAAGGTTAATAAACTTAAAGTTAAGCTTAACCTCAAGGTTAAGAGCTTTTCCTAAGGAAAAACAGCTGGGCTGTGGTCTAGACAGTGATACGGGCTGAACTGTGTCTCTCCAAAACTCATATGTTGAAGTCTTGACCCCCAGTACCTCAGAGTGTGACTGTACTTGCAAATAGGGCCTTTGAAGAGGTCATTAAGTTAAAATGAGGCCATTAGGGTGGGTCCTAATGTGACTGGCGTCCTTATGAGAAGAGGAGATTAGGACACAGACAGGTAGAGAGGAAGACCACGTGACACACAAGGAGAAGCTGGTTATCCAGAAGCCAAGGAGAGAGGCCTCAGGAGGAACCAATGCTGCTGACACCTTGACCTTGGACCTCCAGCTTTCAGCACTGTGAGGAAATCAATTTCTGTTGTTTAAGCTACCTAGTCCATGGCACTTTGTCACGGCGGCTCTAGCACTGAAATACAGACAGGGTTCACATCCACACTGACAGGTGTGGAGCATTCCTGTTCCTTACCATGCAGAGCTTGGCCACGTGGCCTCTTTTGTCTTAAGAACAACACAGGAGAGGTGCGAGCAAGGTGTCAGTAGAGATTCAAAGGACAGACCAACCACTTCTCTGATGGTTGGGGAAGAAAGGCTCTCATTTGAAGGGGCTCTTGAGATGGTCCTTGAAGGTGGGCAGGATTTGGACAGATTCTGGCAGCTGGGAGCAGGCATTGCAAGTGGCACAAAGAGATGGAGCAAGAATGCTGTAGTCAGAAAGCTTGGGTAACCTTATCAGCCAGGCCTGGATGCAGTGGTGGGTGCGATGAATTACGTTCAGGGGGTCTTAGCCTCTTTTTTTGTACCATATACTTCTTTGGCAATATGGCCAAGTCTATGGATGCTTTTGCAGATTAATGTTTTTAATTGCATAAAAAATACAAAAAACAGTCATCAAAATAAATATTAAGAAGTTAGGGTATATAATAAAAATACACGTGTGTCTTTATTAACGTATTCGAGGCCTAGATTTAGTTGCAGGTCTAAGAAGTACCACAACTTTGAAGTAATGATGAGCACCTGCGCTGTTTTGAGATGTGTGTCATACCTGCAGTGTGATAGGAAAAGATCCATAACTTCTACTGATAACAAACTCATAGGTGCTGCAGGTACTTACTATGCTGTGCTGCCTACATTCACTATGAAAAGAAATGCTATATTTCAATTACAGATTGCTAACAATAAAGATGTACTTTTTTTCCATCCACATTCACAGACCTCTGGCCTTGAGCAATGGTTTTTGATCTCTTTGGGTTTCTTCATTCCTTCTGGAATCTGATGCAAGTTGTAGGCCTTCCTGCCTCCCCTCTGCAGAAAAGAAAGAAAGAGGAAAAAACCCCGCGTAGACACATAAACCCAATTCTGCATGCAATTTGAGGAGCTAAGTGGGTACTGCAAGTCTAGAAGGACACCAGACTGGAAAGACAGGTTCGGACTACGTTGAGAGGATCATGAATAAGGAGCAGACTTTCTACTGAAGATGATGGCTGGGATAGATAATTGGAGCGTGTGCAGCAGTAAAATAATGCAATTGCAGATGTGCTCTTGGAAGACTTATCATAAACTGCTTCTTTAAAAGTCAAATAATCGCTTCTTGATAGTCCCTTCATTTAGTTTTTACAAATGCCTGAATCTTTTACTTTTAAATACCTGCACAATCTTAGTATCGCACTTTTCACGTAATTTCTTAGTGATGCAGTTTTCTTGCTCGCTAACTTTGTGAAGGAGAAGCAGCAGTCTCGGAAGCTCCGGCAGAGCCTGCATGAGGCATGGATGACCGCCGGATCTGAGGTGCTGCGTTCACGGCCATGGAAGAGCACCGAGCCATTGACCAACTGCCAAGTGTTCAATCCAATTTATTTGTTAAAATGGCTGGAACAAGTAGGCAAGTGCCACTACAGATGCTTACCCACCAAGCTGGCTTAACCACTCACCCATCAATTGATTGTTTTAGCCCCGTGACAGCCAGGAGACCTCAGAATAATCGCCCAGCAGCTCACTCATTGGCAGTGCACAGACTGGGCTGCGCAGGTGAGGGCTGCCCTTCCTTTCCTCCCTGGTGCCGTCTGCAGCAGTTCCCAGGATCCACGGTAGCACTCCTGGAGGAGGGAGTGCGTCTCAGGCTCTGAGGGAGAGTGATGGTCTGCAAGGACCCTTCAAAACTCAGAGCCGCTGGGGGACGCAGTCTTAGAGAGCACTAGTGGTCAAAGAAACCCAGTCCTGTGGAAGTCAGCCAAGTGCTTGACTCGCACTCTTCAAAAGCCAAGAGAGAATCCATAGCAACCCTCGTAGGAAGGCTCTGGCTTCCGTGTGCTTCCGTCACACCCTGCAGGGGTGCTTGTGCACAGTCCCCACAATCCTTCACCAAACCTCTCTCAACTCTCAAGTAGGCTGGCCTTGCTTCTATCCCACCTCCCTCTTCCCTTCCCGGCATTTCTTTATTATGTGGATTGACTGAGCCTTTCTCCAGCAAGGAGGAAATCTCCCTCTTCCACGGGAGTGAACGGGAGAGGCAGAAGGTGGGCAGTCGCAGGACTCTCTTCAGAGTTCTGGGTGACGAAGAGGATTAATCCACACTAATCGTTTCTGTCCTTTTGTCCTCACAGTCAGTCTGAAGGCCACTCAAAGTTGAAAGAAGCTTTGGAAGCCATCAATTTACAGAGGAGGCTGCAGAGTGTTTCAGAGAGGTGAAGTGACTTCTTTGACTCTTTTGGTTGCGAGTAACAGAAAACCTTAAAGTGGCTTGAGTGACAAAAGGAATCGTGTTGGCTTCCGTGACTGAAAAGCCCTGGGACAGCATTATCTTCAGGAGCAGCGGATCCAGTTGTTCACGGGATATTGCCATAATACCTTGCTTCCTTTTGCTGCTCTCTGTTGACCTTATTCCTGGTGGCTTCTTCCTGGGTTGCAGCACAGTAGGTCCACACCAGCTCCAAGCTACAGTCTCAGCGGAAGGAACGTGCTTCCTCCCTCATTGTTCCCGGTGACGTTCCAGGGCTGACACCCTTGGTCCAGAGTAGGTCGTGTGCTCATCCCTGAAGCAAGCTCTCTGATTGTGGTTGTGCCTAATTCTTGTTCTTTTCCCTGGAACTGGGATGGACTGAGAGAGTGTGCGCTGGGGAGAAATGGGTGGTTCACCAAAGAAAACAAGATGCTATTAATAGATAAGAGGTTGAAAAATATTTGGGAATAAAGGAAGGAAAAAATAGCCAAAGCTCCACAGGCTAGTTGCTGGCAGAGAATTGCCACCAGAGCAAGATGCTGCAGCGGCCTTTGGTGCCGTTAGTTACTGTGGTCGTCTGGTTTCGGAGGGCTGAGGTGCTGAGGACTTCAGTGCAACTCCTAGGATTAACCCTTCTGAATGCTGACCCTCTGGGTGATCCAGCCTGCCAGTCTGGCCCCTTTCCTCTGGGTCAGCTGGGACCCTGGGATTCCTCTGTCCCCACCTGCAACACACGGCTAGACTATCTGCCTGGAACCTACTTCCCGCCTTATTCTTTCCAGGCCAGTCTCCCGGGTGCTGGGTTTCGTTAATTTTTTCCCGGATATGATGCTTGCTCTGTCTGGTGCTCCACCCAGTCCACGCTGCGCTTGCAGACACACCACCGGTGCTGCTTGAGCAGTTTGCTTCTCCTTGCTTTTTGACGTCTGCCTGGAATTGGACTAGTTCTTCTGCACTTTTGCTTGAGCCGAGGTGTACTTTGTCCAGATCTCATCGTGGTTGCCGCTGTGTCCCCATGTTTGCCCCCACACAGCTCTTTCCCCCTCGGCCTTAATTCCTGTGCACCTGGTAGCTTGCAGCAAGGTTCTGACCCACATCTGGGAGCTCATGCCAGCATCACTCTGCTACAAACAGAACTCACTCATTCAGCAAACACAATCAGTTTTCCTTAGAGCCCCATCGTTGTCTTGTTAAGAAAACTCATATTCTCAAAAATACGCGCTCCTATTGAGGCTTTCGAGCCCTCTGATTACCTCTCCAATAGCATTCATCAGTTATCGGTCAGTTATTGCTGCATGATATACAGGCACGTTCCAGCGGCACTCACACAACGCTGATGGCTTGGCTCGGGCTTGCTGCTGTGGTTGGGCTTGTGTGTAGATCTATTCCGAATGTCTCTCACCCTCCTTAGACCAGCAGTCATCAAAGGCACATTGTTCTTATGGTGAAACGCTAGAGCGTAAGAGGACAAGCCCCAGTGCACAAACAAATCTCAAGCTTTGGTCATTTTGTGTCAGCTAAATACTATTGGCCAAAGTAAGTCAAGTGACCAAGATCTAAATCAAGTGGCAGGAAAATGTACTCCCCCCATGGAGATGGAGTAGGAAGATGAAGATTTTCTAAACACTAATATAATCTGCTATACCACCCTCCTGCCTTTGGACTAACCTCCAGCAACTCTGGCCCTATTCTGTTCTTTGAACCCTCTAAACTTATTCCTGCCTCAGGGCCTTTGCACTTATTTTTCTCTTTGCTTTTTTCAAATGCTGGTTCCTTTTTTTTTTAATCCAGGACTTACTTCAAGTGCTACCTGTTCAGAGAGAGCTTCCCTGACCAGCGTCCCCTGTTCCCATCACTTTCTATTAGATTAACCTTTTACATTTTTATCCTAGCACTTATTGATGTCTGAAATTACCTTTTTATCTCCTGTCTCTCCCCTCCCCTCACCCCCATCCCATGGCTGCTGACATACCCGCAAGAATGTGAGCTGTTTGAATACAGTCTGGTTCACACTCTATCCCCAGGGCTAGAGCAGCACCTGGTCCATAGCAAGCTTGCAGTAAATATTTGTGGAATAAACAAACGCATCATAAAAATAATACAATGTTCAATCAGAAAGGACAAAAACAAGCCTACGGACCTGCCCAGTGGTGTAGTGATTAAGTTTGAGTGTTCTGCTTTGGTGGCCTGGGGTTCGCAGGTTCGGATCCCGGTACAGATCTAGCACCACTTATCAGCCATGCTGTGGCAGCATCCCACATACAAAATAGAGGAAGATGGGCACGGATGTTAGCTCAGGGTCAGTCTTCCTCTCACACACACACACACACACACACAAGCTGAAGTGTCCCTTGCTCAGCCTTTCTCTCACACTCAGGTGCTTCTATCTCTGCTCCTTCTTTCAAGCTTGACTTTGTGGGCCTTTCCTGCTAGCAGCTCAATTCAAAATCACCAGAGTTAAGCTGAAGAGCATGCTGACAGTTGAGCAGCAAGCAGCAGCTCAAACCAAGAAGCTTGTACCTTAAGATGTCTGAAAAACAACTAAGCTAGTGGTCTTAGTTTACAATGAAAATAGCTTTATAAAATAGACATTATACAGTGTCCACATGTGAATTAGAAAAAGTGCCACGTCCAGGCAGGAACAGTCATAGGAAGAATGACTTGGCAAGTTGATCACGCCTCTGAGTTAAGATAAAGATGTCCTTTTCTTTGGGCAAACTTGCCTTGCACCAGGGCACACAGCTTGTCACGTGGAGCATGAACTGGACTTCAGCTGTTCTTACCCTCCACTGCTGGGTGTTTTTGTGCTGTGCTCAAACTGAGCAACTGTACTTAGCTGCCTGGGGTTCATATAAGGCAAATCATATTTCTTTTGGATGGTAATGTAAATGGTATTGTGTTTTTTATTTTAAATTCCACTTGTTCATTGCTGAAATAGAGGAGAGTGATTGACTTTTATATACTAACCTTGTATCCTGCCACTTGGCTATAACTTCTTATTAATTCCAGGAGGTTTTTGTTAATTCTTTTGGATTTTCTATGTAGACAATCATGTCCTCTGTGAACAAAGACAGTTTTATGCCCTCCTTCTCTATCTGTATACCTTTTATTTCCTTTACTTGTCATATTGCATTAGCTAGAACTTCCAGTATGATATTGAAAAGGAGTGGTGAGAGGGGACATCCTTGCCTTGTACCTGATCTTAGTGGGAAAGCTTTGAGTTTCTCACCCATAATTGTGATTTTAGCTGTAGGTTTTTTTGTAGGTATCTTTCACCAAGTTGAGGAAATTCTCCTCTATTCCTAGTTTACTGAGAGTTTTTATTATGAATGGGTGTTGGATTTTGTCCAGTGCCTTTTCTAAATCTATTGATATGATCATGTGATTTTTCTTTTTTAGCCCGTTGATGTGATATATTAATTGATTTTTGAATGTTGAGCCAGCCTCCCATGTGGGATGAGTTTCACTTTGTCATGGTGTGTAATTTGTCTTATACATTGTTGGATTCAGTTTGTTAATATTTCGTTGAGGATTTTTGCATCTATGTTCACAAGAGAAATTGGTCTATAGTTTACATTTGTTGTAACATCTTTGTCTGGTTTTGGTATGAGGGTAATGCTGGCCTCACAGAATGAATCAGGAAATATTCTCTTTGCTTCTCTCCTCTGAAAGGCATTCTAAAGAGTTGGTATAATCTCTTCCTTAAATGTTTGGTAGAAGTCACCAGTGAACCCATCTGGGCCTGGTGCTTTTTGTTTTGGAAGGTTATTAATTATCAGTTCAATTTCTTTAATAGATATAAAGCTATTCAGATTGTCTATTCAAATAATATTTCTTAATTAATGAATTACGTTAAAGCCAAACCCACTTAGGAAGTCCTGTGCTATAAGACAATTGTCTGCATTGTTGAGTTCCTGCTATGTGCTAGACACAGTGCTAAGCATTGTGGATACTGCAGTAAACTAGAAAGATCATGGTACCTCACCCAGGAATTTTAGACCCATTGAAGAAAATGCTTATGATTAATTAATTATAGTTCTGACAGTGTGATAACACAATAGAAAAGCCCAGAGCGCCATGAGAGGAAGATTTAAGTTAAACCAGGTTAAAGAAGGGCTTTCAGAGGAATTTCCAATCTGCTTGATGGGCCCTGTTCATCCAGCCAGGCTCACGCCAGAAGTCTCCAGCACCTGGCACCAGGGCCTCTGATTGCTGGTATTCCTGGATGTCCACCATGCAGACTAGACCCCACTCCACTTGCCTGATCCAGCTTATCTTAGACACGCACACAAGACCTCCTAGAAATCAGGCCCATCTCTGCAGGCATCTGGCTGCCCCCAGTTAAGGATTCTTTTTCACTTTCTCTGGCTTGTCTTGCACGGCCAAACCCATCTGAGTAACGATGTGACTGCACAGGTAAGAAAAGGCACCCCATGATCAGAGCATATGCCCTATAAGCAGGAATCATGTCACTTGCTTCCCCCATAGCAGTGGTATTTTCAGGGGTTGGACTGCCTGTTTCTTGGTATTGAGGTCGTGCCCTGGGCATGGGATCTACGTTGGGTTGGCGGGCCTGATCGTGATTGCTCTGCATCAGGTCCTAACAATGATTCTGAGGAGACCTTCCTTTGGGTTCCCAAAGTGCCTGTGAAATCTTCCCTGCTAGCACTTCCCCTCTCTTTTTCACTTTTGCACTCTGAGAATAGAATAGTCCATAGATCGACATATGCCCAGACTTCTCTACCTTGCTCTGTAATCCTGAGATGGGGAGAGAGGAGGGTCCCTTTTCTAAGCAACCCAGTTGTGAACATCCCATTCCTTCTCTTTTGTTCCCTCAGTCCCGGGGGTGGGAACTGCTTCCTGAAGTTCCTAGTATCTGGCTACTCTGGCAACCTCTCTTTGCTCTTTCAGTCTGCCGACAATTGTGTAATCTGGTCTTTCTATTAAGTCCACGCTCTTTAAAATACCTAGCATGATGTCTGTTGTTCTAATTGGAGGCTGACTGATTCAAAAAGTCAAAATATATGTGTTTCAATCTCAGCTGAACTTGATCTCTCCATGTGAAGCAGGTATTGTGTAAAGATGTTGTTTTGGGGAGAGAGATGGATTCCGGTTGCTGCTCAGCCAATAGTTTACAGTTTCATCTGAGGCCAACCACCTCACCTCTGTGAGTCTCCAGCTAATTATCTGCAAAATAAGGAGTTGAACTCCGTCACCTCTAGAGTTTCTTCCACCTTCACCTTCTATGATTCCATGGTTTAATTATTTCACCCTCGTCCCAAATTTCATGTGAGCAGTCCAGTAGGTCCTCCGATTCTCTCTAGTGAGTCTTGTTACGGCTCCTAATCCTTTAGAAAAGGCTTCTCTCTTACAGACATTGCTTTTCTTTCCTGGAGCAGCCTCCCTGTAGCCTAATTCCAGTTACGTCATCTCTTGGCCAGATAGGTTTTCCGAAGGAGAATTTAACCATCCTGGACAAAATTCCCCTTTCTCTCTTTCTTTAAGGCAGCTTAAATATGGCCTTGTCTCACATCTTGGCTCAATGAACTCCTAAATTCTTCTCCAACCCTGTGTGTTTTCTGCTAAACCGCTTTCTCTCTTAGTACGAAGCTACACGTTTTAGCTATTATTGCTGGCAAGTCAATATTCTGTCTACACACTCTTCTTGACATGGAGCAATAATAACAATAATAAAAAGAATAGACCAAGTGTTTAACAGATGCCCACGTGCAAATTGAAGTGAATGATTGTGGATAAGGAACTGTCATCACCTACGTCACAAGCACATCCAGCTGGAACCTGAGACGTAATTTATATGGAAATGTGGAACACACCCTCAGCCTCAAAATGAAAGAAATATTGTACCTTAATGTTGGTGAAACCAATGATACGCTCAGGGCAGCCCCCACCAGTTTCAAGCACGCATTCCTGCTAGAACTTGGTTCATCTCTATGCCAAATTTGTTCAATTCTTATGCTTGGGGAACAATGTCAGAGTCTTGGGCCAGAAAGGCTGAAGCAGTTGGTTCTGGGGTCTTTGACAATGGACACTATCCCTCACTGAGGTGACATGGGACTTCCACTGGAGCCACAGCAACTGCTAAGTTAGAGACTGAAGTTATTGCCGAGAGGACAAAAAAGAGAAACATAGAACATAGCTTTAGATAACATTGGTGACATTTTTCTATTTACAGGCATTCTTTTTTGTTTTTAAAATTCCAAGCATTTCTTTCTATTTTTTTGTAAGGAAGATTGGCCCTGAGCTAACATCTGTTGCCAATCTTACTCTTTTTTTTCCTCCCCAAAGCCCCATACATAGTTATATATCCTCGTTGTAAATCATTCTAGTTCTTCTCTGTGGGGTGCTGCCACAGCGTGGCTTGATAAGTGATATGTAGGTCCACGCCCAGGATCCAAACCAGCGAACCCCAGGCTGCTGAAGCAGAGCATGTGAACTTAACCACTTGGCCACGGGGTCAGCCCCTATTTCCAGGCACTCTGTAGTCATTCTTTCTTATTGATTAAGAACTCAAATTTTCAGGAAATAACAATGGAAGAGTGTCAATTTTTCAATGTCCAATTTAGGTCTCTAAAACTATGCTTTAGGCGGGCTCCACTCATTGTCTTGAGAGGCAATGGATGAGGAAGTGCACATACCCGCTGAGAAGCCTAGTCTTTCTCATCTCTGGGCTGAGTGCCAACACCACCACTAGCATTTTAGGAGGTTCTCTAAGAGCCACTTAGCTCCTCTGACAGCTTACCATGGACTGGGGGAGAGCGTTGAAAGAAAAGAGGACTTGAGTTTGGATGCCAAATACTGAGAGACCTTTTGCAGCTTTAGCTCCATGAGAAAGGAAAATGTCTCATGTTATCATGTCTACTATCATTTTGGAGACAAAGATCTTAATTTCTTCAATTTAAATTTTCATCTTACAATTATTTTCCTTTAAACCTTTCAGAGACCCTTCTATCTAGCTAACAAGTCCTTCCACAAGACACTCTATTGGGAAAGAGCTTCGAGTTCATTGACATCAAATACCGTGACAGGCATTAATGGCATCAGTAGACCTGGTCTTATTTAAGCGGGGGCACATTTGAGTGATTATCTTGTGGCCCATGAGGTGGGTCACAGTACCCCTCAGGAGGAAAGAGACATGGTGATATTAAGTGTTGGAGCCCATTCTCAGGTCTAGATAATATTGTTCATCAAATAAAGTTCGTCTTCTGTCTGTCTTTTTTTCCCTTAAGGAATCTTTTATCTCCTTTCCTTTTCTCTCAGCCTGATATCCTCATTTTCATTCTCCCTTTAAAAATCTCCTTTCAATAATGGATCTAATAAACTCATTTACATTGAGTTATGTAGGACAGATGAGACTTAATGTGTCCATTATCATAATCAGTCAAGATAAAAGATAAGAAAACATGATGGGGGAAGAACCCATAGTCGTTCACATTTAAAAGGAAATAAACTCATAAATGGAAGAAGTAACTGTCTAATTGCAGAACTGAAGACATCAGTGAGTTGGCAGGAACCTTTTAAAACCCTCCATTGTTTGAAATCATTCTACCTCCATGACCATCTATTCACGGTTAACCCTGCCCAATCTGAGGCCGCCACATACAGTCGTTAAAATGGACATCTCCAATTCGAGGAGTTTGGTCCTTTGGATGTTCTTTACTCTGGCTTGACGTTGTAAGAATTTGCATCTCCAGCAGGGTGGATGAAGATGGCTCAGTTTTACGTAGGAAAGTCACTGGTCTCACTGCAAATATGACTGATATGCTAAACAAGCATGTAGTCAAACACAAACTTGATTTTTTTCTTCTCCTTCATGTTTAAAGTATATTTTGTGGAGAATCTTTTATAATGCCACTAGATGAAAACTTTTCAGTTCCCTGGACTTTTTCAGTCATTCTTAGGTAATAGACATCCCCACACTAGCTTCAAGTCACGGAGATAGTCTCAGTTCAGTAAGCAGAATGGCTAGGAGAAGACATTGATTTAAAGTGAAATCATCTCTGTGTTTGCAACTCTAGAGAAAAGGTAGTTCCCTGAAGGGCTCCAAGTGGTCGCATAAAGCCCCCTCACTGGGATTTAGGTAAAAAGGTAACACCACTTCCCCTACTCCCTTGGGGAATTAGAGACTCAGAGTGGTAACAGCTTTTCCCAAAGAAACATCCCCATTCTCTTCACACTATGTCCAATTGTTATAGCCCTGACATTGTCGAAGGGGTCAAGAGTCCTGGAAGGTGTTCTCCATCCTTTCTTTGAAAGTTATACATCTGAGTGTTTGTGCCACAATCACTTTGATAAACTGAATCTATCCTAGAGATACTTATGTTGGAATTAAGACAGGGATAGTCCCACCCTAACATGCTCTTATATTGGTAAATACATATTGCCTCTAGTGGTTTAAATTTGTAAGTTGGGGTTGGGAAGGGCCCCACTGATCAGAAATGTTAGGTACTCTCTACTCTGTAGCTGCAAACTGGTATTTTATGTCCAAAGAATGGCTACACGGATTGAGAAAGGCAGTCGTTGACTAGACATCTGTTAGGTATCATAGAGAATTGTGTTTGCTGCTAATTGAAATTTTTCTTTCTGCATTGAAGTTCCATGGCACAGTCTGCAAAGTCTTTATAATCATGGGTAATATTTCTGTAAGTCTTGTTCTTACTCCCTGGATAACCAAATATGAGAACTATCTTAGTTATGCTCCTACAGACAGAAGGGTGAGTCAGAGATGCTCTTTCCACTAGGCATGGGAATAAAAAAAGTACTGAAATCAACCCTTGGTCTCATTTCCCCAGTGCATCATTTCTCCAGCCTACACCTCATTACAGTCTATGTCAACATAAGCCCATTATGATCCTACTTAACGGCTGCAGTGCTGGGGTGGTGGTGTTGGCCGAGGGTGAGACAACCATCACAACCTATAGTGAGTGCAAAGCAGAACGTAGGAGCATAGCTGCCACACTCCATCCTAGGAGGTCCTTGGTCATCATGAGTGTTTCTCTTTCATGCCCCCTCTCATCTTCTACTTTTGCAAAGGACCATTTTCTAGAATTCTGCAAATGTATAGCATGACTTTGTGAATTCCCTAAAGTTTGCTGCAATTTCCTTGTGTTGTTTCACATATCTGCTGATAAATCTTTTATTAAACTTAGCCTAGAGGGACTGATGAATTCAGTTAACCACCCAAAAGGCTGGGCTTGATGGTAAAGAAACCAGCATTTACACCCTTATTCAGCAGAGCACTTGGTAAAGTCTTTTGTTGATAATAATAGTTGGTTTTATCCTTGATAAATATAGCCCACTCCCTTAATAAGCCTTTATTTTTATTCCTTTGCTTTTATGTACTTTCTGATTATGAAAGATATTCCTCTAGTAATGACCAAAGACCACCCAGGCTGGTAGAGAGGTGATTGGCATAAGGCCAAGGCAATCAGTTGAAATGAAGAGATAAGAAAATATAATGAACTAACTTATGAGACAGTAAATCTTTTGACTTTATGGGTCCAAGAATAGTGAATCCATATACCACTGGTGATGGCTTTAAAATATGTTCACAAATTCTATAACAGTCCTCCCTTCAAGAAGTGGAGTTTAATTCTCCTCCTCTTCAGCGTAGGGACTTAGGGACTCACTTCCAACGACTAGAATATTTGGACATGATGGTATGTAACTTCGTAAAAGGCATGGCGACTTCAGCCTTTCTCTCTTGGGTCACTCACCCTGGAGGAAGACAGCATAATGGCATGAGGACACATCAAGCAGCCATGGACAGGTCTGTGTGACAAGGAACACTGAGGCTTCCTGTCAACAGCTGTGTGAGTGAGTCATCTTAGATGCACGTCCTCTGGTTCCAGTCAAGCCTTCAGATTATCGTGGCACCAGCTGACATCTTGACTACAGGGTCATGAGAGACTCAGAGCCAGAACTATTCAACTAAACCTTTCTTGAATTCCTGACCCATGGAAACTGTGAGATAATAGCTGCCTCTCAGTTGTGAGGGTAATCTGTTATGCAGCTATAGATAACTAATACATCTCTGAGACAAGCAATACTTTCTGCATGTCTCTCAAATAGATTCATTGAAGTTAAACTGAGTTGGAAGGTTCATGCAGGGCCTAGGGACAAAAGGAGAAAAAGATGTTAACCACAAGCAATAAATGATTTGATCACTTTAGAAGAGAATTAGTTGGCCTAAAATGGAGTCTTTGAGAAAGCTTCGAACACTGGTAAAAGGCATTGGAGAATTTTCCAGTGAAAGTAGCTGTAATCATGGAAGAAGTCTACTGTTAACAAGAGGTTTTTGATGTTGATAGAAAAGGGAGCAAGGGGAAAACAAGACACATTTTCATAAGTGGATTTTCATTTACCAAAACTAGAATATTAGGGTCCTTCACACACTAGATTTGGCAGTGAACATGTTGAACATAGAAGAGCTAAAAGCAAACCCAGTTTGAATATGCTAGCAGATGTGAGGAATGCTGATACTTGTTGTAAGAAGAGTGTTTTTCCCTAGTGCCCCAGGGTCCTGCCATATCCCTTGCGGTTTCCCCATGTCCTGCCTACACCTAAATAATAACAAAGGGCCAGAATTGGTTCTTTATGAGTCTCTCCTTGAACAGCTGAACTTGAGAATGTCATCTCTTTCTCGCTGGTAGGGTCCGTGGAGATCTTCCTAAAACCCAGTGTTGCCCCTTTGCCTACAGGCAGGGGTTGGGCCTCGTCAGGGGCAAGGCCGCATCATTTCCATTTGTGGCCCCAGCAGAGTGTCCAGCACATAGCAGGCAGTCAATGCAAGGTTAACAAATATGTGAACAAGCAAACTCAGGAGGTGGAATTGAAACATACAATAAAGAGCGAGGGCCAGAGAGAAAACCCATTCATCACAGAAGTGTGTTTTGTATGCATCTAAGAAGTAATTTACTCCATCTCCAATATTATGGAACTTGGAAATAACATAAAATGCTGCGTATCTTTCAATTCTTTTCAGATTAAACTGGACCTGGAAGGGTGAATTTTGTATTCAAGAGCCAATGCTTTGCAGTCAGGCAGCCCTCGCTGAATCCTTATTTCCCTTTCTAGTTTTATAAACTTAAGAAAGTCATTTTAGCTTTTGTAGCCTCAGTTTCCCTATCTATAAAGTGGGGACAATGACACCTACTTCTATGTGTGGTTATGAGGGTTTAACAAGATCATGTCTGTAAAGCCCTTAGTGTGGGGTCAGACACTGGAACAAAACTCAGTAAATGAAAGCTTTTGTGTAGTGTGGCTTTTTCAAGGCATTGTGATTTCACAAAAGACATAGGAAGCTAAAAATTGTCGATATAAAAGCTTAAGCCAATGTATGCTATGAATAATCTTTCTCTTTATTCTACAATATAAATCTTGTGCTCAAAATATGTGAGTCCTCTCTGAGTCCCTTACACTGGGCATGATCACACAATCAACAGTTATGTCTTGAGCATTTCCATCTTGGGCCAGCTGTGCTTCTGTGCAGGGTCTTTGCACGTACTGTTTTCTCTGCCTCAACAGCTCTTCTGTAAGATATTGACATGTCTCCATGACTCACTTTGTTCAGATCACTCTGCAAGTATAACCTTTTCACAGAGGTCTTTCCCTGCCCTGGCTCCACTTTTATTCGTAACCCTCGTCACTATCTGGACTGCAGGCATACTTACTTCCTGGTGTGCTGTCTGTCCTCCTCATCCCAATAGAAGACCCCGCAGAGCAGAGACTTGGCTTTATCCACCACTGAGTCTCGGTTTATAGAACAGTGCCTAGCATCTATTGGCTATGTAATAAATACTTGAAGAATGACTGACTGCATAAAATCTAGGAGTTACAGGGATAACTGTGTGATGTTACATCCTAACTAGAGCTTATAGATCTATCTGCATTTGTCCATTTTTTTCTTCCCTCCTAGAAGATACTAACTCCATATTTCTAAATCAAATTGATTTTCAACTCCCAGTGCCACCTGCAACTTTTCCCAGAAAGCCTTGTTTAATCAGTGCAATTTACATCTATATAACCCTTCTCTGACATCCTTTAAGACAGACCTTAATTAATGAGAAGTAATTGACAAGAGAAGCCATGTGACTAATTTCCTCTGGTTAGGAAAGATGATCTGTTCTTTAGTGAAGGTGATCTCTATTAAACTTCTCAACAGTTCTGTGAATGTGAACAAGTACCTATAAACTCACCTGGTGTTTGCACCTCTGTCCTCCTCTTGGGGCCTCCCATGCTGAACCATCAGGTGTGGGGCATATGGACTGGACAGCTCAATTTTGATTGGTACCTGAATCCCGTAGAAGTCATTCCAAATGCATGAAATGTCCAGTTAATATAAATCTGCCCAGTCCTTGATATAAATACATTAGATTTCTGATTAGATTAAGTTGTCATAATTCTACTCCAGACCCTGAAGAGCTAGGAAATTACTCGGTGATCAGGCAAAGAGAGATGAAGAGAACACGAGGCATTCCCCAAGAGCTGTGGAGTGCATGGAAAGTTGGCTCTAAGATCAGATGGTCTGGGTTCAAATCCTGCCTTTGTTTCTTACAAGCTCTATGTTCTTGAGCAAATGGTTTAATTTTTGGGAAACTCAGTTTTCTTCTTTGGAAAATGGGAGTAATATTTGGCTTAACTTACCGTACAAGAATCATCGAAAGATAAACAACTTGCTGTATGTGAAGTGGCTTCATGAGCTCTAAGGAGCTTTATAAGTTTCAGTGAGCCTTCCTCTGGCTCTTGGGCCCAGCTGCTGTGGTCTTAGCAGAGGCTATCTACTTAGGCAATGACTGTGGGGTGATACGTGCCACAGCAGACCTGAAGCTGCTGAGTTAATTTTCCAGGGCTGCCATAACAAAGTACCACAAACTATGTGGCTTAAAGAATGGGCGTTTATTGTCTCACAGTCTGGAGGCTGAAATCTGAGATCAAGGTGTCGGCAGGCTTGGTTCCTTTTGAGGCTGTGAGGGAGAATCAATTCCCTGCCTCTCTCCTAGCTTCTGGTGGTTTTCTGGCAATGTTGGGCGTTATTTGGCTTTAGAAGCATCACTCTGATCTCTGCCTTTATCTTTACTTGGTGTTCTTCCTGTGTGTGTGTCTTTGTGTTCAAATTTCCCCTTTTTATAAGGACACCAGACATAATGGCCTAGGGCCCATCCGAATGACTTCATCTGAACTTAACTAATTACATCTGCAACGACCTTATTTTCAAACAAGGTCACAGTCTGAGGTACTGGGGGCTAAGACTTCAACATGTGGACTTTGGGGAGACGCAATTCAACCCATAAGAATTGTGGACCCAGAATCCCTCACCTGATCAGATTGTTGAGAGGCAAAGCTTTGTTTCTGGGTCAATCTAACTCATCTTTTCTTGGGTTGTGTCCTCTTTCCTCTAGTCAATAAACTTCTCTGACACCTTCCCACTGGTTCCCCAGACAGCAGTGTCAGCCCAAGGAGGAGAGAGGTGGGAGTGGTCTGTCCTGGTGAGGATGAGTATTTTCTCACTCACGTTGTTTAGAACTGCTGCTGCAAGATGATAATATAAAGCAGAATAACTTCTACTTGGTTTTATTATTGTTGTTAAGCCCTCTACAGACATTGCCCTCCTTTATTGCCAGCACCCAGGGCCAATTGCTCCCACTGCCCTGCCTTTGATAAACCACTGCCAGACCCAGAAATATCTCGACCCACCAGCAGCAGGAACAGTATAAATGATTTCCCAGGAGACTCCTCTATCCCTATACAAATAGAATTTCACCAAGCCTCATCCACAAGTGAGCAAACATGCCCAGATGTGCTCATTAAGAAAAATTATCCATGGGGCTAGCCCGGTGACATATTGGTTATGTTCGTGCACTCTGCTTCAGCGGTCTGGGTTTGTATCCTGGGTGTGGATCACCACTCATCAGCCATGCTGTGGCAGTGACTCATATATAAAGTAGACAAGGATTGACATAGGTGTTAGCTCAGGGCTAATCTTCCTCAGCAATAAAAGAGGAAGATTGGCAACAGATGCTAGCTCAGAGCTAATCCTCCTCAGCAAATAAATAAATAAAAAGTCATTTACACCCCTAACCTTCATCACAGATACAAAAGCGTCTAGATAAGTAGAGATGAAGGGAGGAATTGTGACAAGGGTTTCTTTGAAGAGAATTGTGCTGAGTTCCACCGATCATTCCTTCCCCAAGAGGGGCAAGAGATGGTTCCTCTTTAGAGAGAGAGTTTAACAGAACTACTCTCTGAAATCTTGTCTTGTGTCTCCTGAACTCAGAGGACACAGTGGTTCTTGGATGCAGAAGATTAAGTTATTGTTAAAAAATAGTCAGTCCTTCCTTCTCTGTCTCCATGGGTGGAGTACGTCTGTCTCCCCTGCTCCCTCTTCCATATGGCTTGACTTTTCAATGGCATGTCAGTAGATGTGACTCAGGCAGGGCTTGGGATGTGGTTGCATGGCTGAGCATGGCCTCTTGGTGCCCCTGCCTTTGTCATAAGAAGAACATGCCCGGCCAGCTCCCTGGTTCAAGGAGAATGAGAGACTTGTGGAATAGACCTGCTGCTCCAACCAATCCACAAGTATGGGAATAGACTATTGATAGCTGAGGAATATTAGCCCTGAGCTAAGATCCACGCCAATCTTCTTCCACTTTATATGTGGGACCCCCGCCACAGCATGGCTGACGAGTGGTGGCACCTGGGATCTGAACTTGCAAACCCAGGCTGCGGAAGTAGAGCACACAGAACTTTAGCCACCACGCCATGGAGCCATTCCCCTAAACTGTTGTTATTTTAAGCCACTGAGATTTGGGGTAGTTTGCTTTGCAGCATCATTGTGGTCATAGCTGACTGATGTTTTTGGTTAACTGCTTTGATGGTAGAGAGGAGAGCTGCCGCTTGCTGCGTTACAGCCAGCGCCCACTCAGTGCGTCCAGAGACGCGCCGGTCTGTTTCCTGTGGATCGGATGTGTGCTCTGTGCTGGCAGGAGATTTAGCACGGGGACTGTGTCAGGCAAGGCTGACAGATTTGGCTGGTAAAGAAACAACGAGCCCTGATTCGGTTCAAACAGCTTATTACTCACATAGACAGCACAAGCAAGAGTAGCAAATGTGCCAATTTTCTGTGTCCCTTGTTCCTCAAGATGACACCAGAACAAAAGGGACTAGATGACTACAGCATGAATGATGGAACGAGCTGTGCTGCAGCGCCCATGCCGTGCGACAGCTGAGCGGTTTTACAGCCCGCAGCTGTACCCTAAGTGGGAGTTGGACAGAAAGCCTGAGCCCTTGTCAGAACCCAGGAGGCAATGAGGAACCGTCTCCGGACAGCCTCCCAGGAAGAGAGGAAGGCAAAGGAGAGATGACCTTGCAGCAGCTCCTTCCATACCGTGTATTATCATCAGTCTTTCAGCTCAAAAGATTGTTTGAATGGACTGCTACCAGAAGTATTTTCAGATTCCAAAATTGCAAGCAAATTTTCAAATGCCAAGATAAAATCTACTGTAATAATGAAAAATGTACTATTATAATGTATAATTATAGAGATTATCAGAGACCTTTGTAAGGCATAGCCATGGATGCAAGCAATCATGATGCAGAAAAGAAGTTTCCTATTGCTTGTGCAATATATATTTATCATAAAAAGTCTTGCTTATAAGGCTACTGTGAATAAAATCTCTTCTAGATGAGAGTTAAAAAAGAATAGTAAATTTTTGCAGAGATTTTCTGGTTGAGTAAGGACTTAATATGAAAAATTTTACTGCTTTTTGGGGAGATAGTGCAAATACAAATTTTAGTAAATGTTTGCATAAATGTGTAGACAATATTTATTCAGTATTGAAGGAAAGCCTAGATGGTTCTATAGAAGGTATTGGTTGTCTTGCTCATATTCTGTATCATGCTGCTCACATGGTATCTGACGTCCTTTCTATTGACATTGAAGTAATTGTTATGAAATTCTTCTCATACTTTGGCATCTATATTGTTTGAACTGAGCAATTAAAGGATTTTTGTGATTTTGTTGGCATTTAGTGTTCTTCAATCCTCTTGTTTTCAAAAAGCCCATTGGCTCTTTCTCGCAGATGCAGTTGAGAGAATCCTCAGTTCATCTGAAGCACTGAAATCACATTTTAATTCTGGAGGATAGGCCCCCAAATTCTTATTGACTTTTAAAGTAATCTGTTGAGTAAAGTCTACTTATTTCTTATTACTTACAGTTCTCAAATCTCTTTAGCAAGCGGATGAGGCAAATTGAAAGAAAAGCAAACAGTGTTATTGAAGACCCCATTGCTTAAAGAGACTCATTGAATGTGTTAAAGAAAAAAATGACAGAAAAATTTATTCCTTTGAGTGTCAAGGTTGTTCTAAAAGGACAAACTTACTTATGAACAGGAAAAGAAATTCTGACATAAAATGGATAATTATTATAGCACTTGCCATGATTATCTTCTGAAATGGATTTTATCCCTTGAAGAATTCGTTATGTTATCTGGACGTTATTAAATATTCTTGCAACACGTACAGTGTTGAAGAAGTGGGACTGAAAATTGAAAACCATGTTCTTTTCTTATGGTCAGTGGATAACACTTAAAAAGTTGTTGAACAAGAGATTCAGTGTAATCCTGGAGAATGGAAAAGCAAGTTATGCCATGAAAGATGGCATTATGTGTTGCAAGAAATCAATTTGAAGAGCAGTTCTTAGAATTGCTAACTTTGTGTAAGTACACGTTCAGTATACTGGCTCGTAATGCTAATGTTGAGAGTGGCTTCTCATTAATAAATGTTCAATGGACAAAAGAAAATAAGCTGGATGTGAGCACTGTAGAAGCTATGTTACAACGTAGAGGGAACAGACACTGTAACTGCAAGAAAGGTTATAAGCAAATTCTGAAAACCAAGGAACTGGCAGGAAAGTCAAATCATCAGAAGAACATAATTAAAGAAAGAGGGATGTAGCTTAGACACTTACCAGCTATTTCAGATAACCAGCAAGTAATTTTTTAGTACAATATATCCCATGCAATATTTTTCTTTTATCTCAATCTACAATGCATGGGCAATTCAAAATAATTAAAATTTGCCTGGGTATCTCATATTTTTATTTGGGATCAGATGGAGGGTAACTCAGAGCTCTCCTAAACTATCTAATCTACTTAGGAACCAATCTTTGACACAAGCAGACCATGAAATAAAGAGGAAGGATATCCCTGGTAAATATGGGGTCTTCAAGTAGACCCTAGAACCCTAGAGGCTGTCTGGTCCAACAACACAAGAGATCCCATCACTAAAGATGGCCTTTCAGCCCTCCCTCAGCAGCCTAATGCTGGAAAGACGCAAGCAGACAGTCAGTGCACTTGTACAAATTTATCAAAACTTTGTAGACTTTTTTAAAGTTGTATTTTGCATAAAATTCACTTGTGGCTTTTGCCTACTATAGACAAAAGCTAACACTGAGTCCTGAAAGAGGCCTCCCTCTAAGGAGTCTGAGCACTGAGAGAGAGTAATCCATCTGCCCAAGGCCCGTCCATCCCTGGGGGCAGCTAGAAGACTCTGGGCTGCATTTTTAGTGTTTCTTAAGTAGCAGCAGCACTTCCATTAACATATTCCCTGGTTAGAAGGTAAACTTCATTCATATAAATGTTCTCTAGGGTTTTCCTTTCTTTCTAAAATGCTTCTTCTAATGGCCTCTCAGAAAAATTATATTTTCTGTCCTTGTTTTAATTTTACACCAAAAAGCATGTTTCTGTATCCCAGTGTGAGTTCAGCTAAATCCCAAAGCCATTTTTTTGCCTGAAGGCTGCCTTTAGGAGAGGTGATGAGAAAAAGCAGAAGTGGCAGCAGGTGGAAGTCACAACAGAAAGGCAGCACTCCAGGTAGCGGAGATTCTTCAACGATGGGATGGGATGGGACGGTTACTAAAGGAGAATGGACCTGGCACTAACTAGGAGCAACAAGATGCCCCAGGGGCAACTTACTAACCTAAATTCAGCCTTAAAAGGTAGAAGTTGAATTCCTGAGGCACTGGTATTTAGGAAAAAAATACGAAGACGTTAGTGGAAAGAGTTGGGGACTTATGCTCTTGTAGATTTATATTAAGACCAGTTTGAGTTCAAGTTTTTGTTAGAAAAAAATCAGCCCCTTCAAATGTATTTTCTCTTTTGAAAAAGGAGGTGGGGGAAGCCCTCCTCACAAAATGGTGAGTATTCGACACAGAGCAGGCCCTCAGTGAACGTAATTTGTCTTTCCCCTTCATTTATTCATGCCTCTACAGAGTCATTCGATCCACAAATATTTATTGAGCACCTATCACGGGATTGTACTCTGGTAGGTGCTAGAGACATAAGAAGGAGCATCGGGTTCCCCAGGAAAAGAAAAAGGTCACCAAAGATAGAGCATATTAGAAGACGTAAAGAAAAATGGAGAGGTTTGGTGAATGGATTGGTCTGATCTGCAAAGCTGAAGTAGATGGCGTCACAACACCCCTATGAGCCCTACAATTCAGTCCATACGACTTCATGTTCCACCACACTCACTATTTGTGGACTGACTCAGTGCACAGCAATGCATTAAATTTTCCTTAATGGTCACTCAATTCAATTATTCATTGACCAAAGTAACCAGATCATAAACAATTATTTCGGTCTTCTTAATAACACATTAGCTTGATTACAGCAATAATTGCGAAAGATGACCCAGTTAATTGGTTTAGGGGAAAATGGGTTTTCCCATATATGTAGGGCTTAATGTAACCTAATATGGTTTGGTTAGAATCTAGTTGGAAATGGAAAGATGTGTTCATGACAAGGTAGTTTAAGCTTTAAAATTATGTCTTTGTTTATGATCTTGTAGTACTGATCTCATGTTGACCTGATGTGACCTGATATATTATGCATGGCTTCTAGGGTCCAAGGATATGTCCATATATCTGTCAGAGAGCCTTCACTGGCAACACAAACCTTGAGTTTTTTAACAGAATAAGATACTGTGCTATGGTGTGAGAAAGCAAAGACACATGACAGATCATTTTTACAGTGTTTATCCCCAGATACAGTTAGCTAGAACAAGCCTGGGATTTGAAAACACCCAAAATGGGGTTTGAATCTAAGTTTGGCCATGACCATGTGACTTTGGACAAATGACGTAAGTCGTTTGGAGCCTCAGGTTTCTCTTCTGTAAAATGGGGATTACAATTTGTATTTCTCAAAATTAAATGAGATTAAATACACAAAGACAGATATCCAATGAATATTTACTACTTTATCTCCTTACTTTCTAAGTTATCTGACGCGCCCGAACATGCACACCGAGGGAACTGATGACCCCAAACAGCAGTTTCCGAGTGCAGAAAGGAATTCCACAGGGGAAGACGGCAGAGTCCAGTGGAGAGAAGGTCAGGGCGGCACTCAAGAAGAGAGGACAGTCTCTGGGCTCGGAGGATTACATCACCCAGAGAAGGGAGACATGCATCGTCTTCACTATTGTATCCGTTGGACCCATCTGCAAAAGGCCTGGTGTATTTGAGAATCACAGAATAATTCAGGAATGTGTGTAGCTAAAAATACTAATATGTAAAAAGCTGCACTTTGCTCTCCATGGCCAAAAGCACTGCTCTGAACCAATTCTTTGGTTTCTTTAGCCCCAAAGTCACTGATCTCAAAAGGCTTGAGGGGAACCGAGCTTCTAGAACTGGTGTGAGATTGTTGCTGTGCCTAAGGGAATCTACTTAGGGAAAGTGGCTACCCTTATGGTTATTGTCTCAGAAAGAAACAGAACTCACGTTCTGAAGGGACCGGTTTCAGTTTTCCAAGATCCTACAGACCCCTCAGCCTACAAGAGAATTCTGTCGACGCTCACTTGGAGCTGGCTGCAATCTCGCGTTAAAATCATGATCCCGTTAGCCATAGAACTATTAATCTTCTTATAGACTGTTAGACAGAAAACCACAAGCAGTGAAATAACAGCTGGTTGGGAGTGATGAAACTTTAAAAGGGCGCAGTTGAGAGCCCTGGTGTGAAACCACACCAAAGCCCAGGCTTCAAGCAACACACTGGATCACTATCCCCCATAGGCTGGCTGGAACACGTTCAGAACTGGAAAGATCTGCCAGGTGGGTGTGAGAAGCTCGAAATACCCCGTTACTCATGTCACTCACTGCTTAAGCCCTGGAAGAAGCAGCCAAAAAATAAAACCTCTGAGCTCACAAAATTTCTGACCAGCCTACAGCATATTTCTCTCCCTTCTCTTCCCACGTGTATCCTTGTCAGTAATGGCACAGGCGCTGGCAACTTGCCTGGAGGAAGGTCTGGGGGCAGGTTCTATACTCTCAGAGCAATTGTCTCAGTACCTAGCCTCAGAGTTCCCATATGACCCCTGGGCTTAAGCTCTGCACTGACATAAAGAGCCACACTCTTTAAGCAAAATTTAGTCCTAAGGCTCCTAACACTGAAGACAAGGATAACGGTGGCCCATCAGTTCAGCCACAGGGGACCACAGCTTGAAGGACAGGACCACTGCCAAATTTCTGAGCTCTCAATGGCTCCCAGTGGTCTCCAGGCCTGGAGATGTAAGTTGGGCGTGGTCAGGTATAAAATCACCCACCCTCCTCCCATGAGCCAGGCCAGAATATCAACGAGCAAAAGCAAATTCTGCTATTCAGCTGGCGATTGTCACACGTGGGGCTGCAGGTGTAGAAACCGCCAGTAGAGCCCAGCATCTTTCGTGCGGGGTAGCATTTTTCTAGGTGACCTGTGAGATGTGTATCACGGCAACTACTTTTCAGGGCTTTGCTTTTCAGACGTTTTTCTTTTTATTATTGCAGAAAGAAATCTCCTCCGTGAGGATGCGGAGAAATTGGAACCCTCCAACATTGCTAGTAGAGCAGCCACTTTGGAAAAAGGTCTGGCAATTCCTCAAAAAGTTAAACACAGAGTTCCCATATGACCCAGCAGTTTCACTCCTAGGTATATACACAAGAGAATGGAAAACTTGTCCACAAAGCACTTGTATATAAATGCTTGTAACAACATTATTCATAATCACCAAAAAGTGAAAGCCACCCAAATGTCCATCAACAGATGACTAGATAAACAAAATGTGTTATATCCACATAATGGAATATTATTCAGCATGAAAAGGAATGAAATACTGATACATGCTGCAACGCGGATGAAATTTGAAAACATTATGCTAAGTGATAGAAGCCAGACACAAAAGGCCACATATTGTATGATTCTTTTTAAATAAAATGTCTAGATGAGGCAAAAATATACAGACAGAAAGATCAATGGTTGCCTGGGACTGGGGTGGAGGAGCGAGAGGGAATGACTACCAATGGGCATGGGGTTTCTTTGTGGAGTGACGAAATTGATCTGGAATGAGACAGTAGTGATGATTGCACAACCTTGAAATACACGAAAAACCACTGAATTGTGTGCTTTACACTATTGAATTTTGTGATATGTATATAATATCCCAATTAAAAAAAAGCAATTTTTTTTATAGCCAAGAGATAGAATCTAGATTTATGTTTGGATATTTACATTCTTATTTTGGACCTCGGGTAGACAGACGTGTTTCATTTTAAGTACTGTATGATGTCTGCAAAAGGGTACTTTTTTAAAAAGGGTAAAATCATGCATCTCAGATAAATAGAAAGTGAACCCATATCAGACGCTTTACTTAATTTGTTAATTACTGAGGGAATTAGTAAGATATAACAACAGGTTCAAAGGAGAATTCAAAGAATGTGAAATATATGGGCAGTAAGGGATAATTAAATGAGACTTTAAATAAATATAAAACTAGTCTATCCACAGCGCAATAATCAATCGGGTTCCACAGGACTTAATTCATTTGCATTTCTGCAGACAAGACTTATTTGCATTATGATGAGTTTTCTCCAACTTAAAAAGTTGTAAAATAGCTCAAAGTCAATAAAAGGCAGAGAGAAAACCCCAGAAGGATGTGCTAGAGAGGAGACCTAGTAATCAAAACTTTTTGTCCATTTCAAAGTTCGCATTTTCCCTTGACTTGTCTAAGATATTGTAGATACTTTGATGGCTGAATAGAAAAATGAATGGATGCTATTGTTTTCACCATGAGTATTCAGACTTATGGATTCCATACTAAATGGCAGTCATGTCAATCATCATCCAGTTGATAAATATTCATTTAGTAGCTACTGGGTGCTGGGCCAGGAGCTCACAATTTAGTTGGGGTGGGCTGGGTGGGAGGCACCAAGAGCATTTGAATATGAAAGTGATTAGCCTCTTGCACTGACAGTGCAAGAGGAAGTCCAGAGGAAGGAGAAATCACTGTAGACTGGAACAATCTTAGAGAGGAAGTGGCAGCTGAGCTGTACCTTCAACACACAACAAATATTTAATAATCAATCACTAAAGGTGATATACTAAGATAAGTGCTTGGGTTCAGGAGACACTCAAACTGGATCGCATCCCAATTTTACAATCTGTGTAATCTTGGGCAAGTTACATAACCTTTCTGTACTCCAGTTTCCTCTTTTTCAAAGGGGACTGATAAATGGTAACTATCTCATAGAATCCTGGTGAGGACAAAATGAGATAGGCAACGTAAAGTGCTGCCAACAGCATCTTATACACAGTAAACCCCAATAAATAGTATGTCCATGACACTGTGACTGAGGTCCATTCCTTGCCGTGTAATAGCTCAAAGTTGAGAGGGAAGATAGCTGTGCATAGGGAAGGGGCACTGACTTCTTAAAATGCAGATAAGGTGAAGGCTCTGCCTGACACTTTTATATACTTCATCTCCGCTAATTCTCACAACAAACTTGTGAGTTAGATATCAACATACTCTTCTTAAAGGTTAGGAAAATGAGGCCCAGAATGTTAGTTAAAATCCTGGACCACCTTAGGTTGAGAATCGGTGTTTGCCCACAGACGCTCTGTGCTCAGAGCAGGGATGTGTGTGTGCCATGCCGTAGAGCACGGAGGAGAAATCTTTTCCTACCAGGAGAAAGGTTTTGCTGGAGGGAAAGCCTACCAGGTGGGGAAATGGCTTGAACAGAGGCATGAGGCAAATGGGAAATGAGGGGTGGGTTCTAGAGACAACGAGAAGACCAATGAATCCATGTAACAATGACAAGACGACAGGAAAGACTAAGAACAGTACGTCTGAGAAGGGCAGAAGCCTGAGAGCGGCTTTCGGAGGAGCGTGTAGGACAGCTGTAACTCCTCCGAGCCTTGCCCTTTCTCTTAGGGCAGTGTCGTCAAGCACTTCATTGTAGCATCGGGATTCTTTTGTTCAAGTACAACCAAGAAAGTTCAGTTAAAAATGGACCTCTGATTGAGGCTGAGTGGGAACCTGGAGTCTTGCCTACTTGGCCTTCTCTGCTCCATTTGCCAAAAGACAGAACTTGAGGTAAATCTTTGGGGCCACAGGATTTCCCACAGCTCCCTAGTCAATGGGCCATTGTGAAAAACGTGACTGAATTGGATAGAAATGACTGTCTATCAAAGTAACCTGGAGTTCTGCACCCACTGGGCAGCTGTTTGAGGTCAGAGATAGGTGACGTCAGTGGTGGTGAGGGCAATGATTCAGGTCAGGAGAGAAAGTGAGGTAACTCACGAGAATCAAAAGTCTGGGTCAGATCCACAGAATCCAGGTAGTGGACTGGAACTCGGAGGGGCGAAATACAGGTCAGGGAGTGTAAGTGCCCAAGAGGATGGCCTCACTGTCAGCATCTTGAGATACAGCAGCTGTTTGTGGACTTCTGGTGATTTTTATACTCATAGTGCTTGACTCTCAGGACTTGGTTACTTTCTCTGAGCATCCCTGTCTCAACATGTACTCTACTGTCCATGTCAAAGACAGAGCCACATCTTGCGGTTGGCCAGGGGATGTGGGAGGACAGTTATCAACCCCAGGAGCTTCATCATATCCAACTAGGAGGATGGCTGAAGCTCGAGGCTTTGGGCCAAGGCCGCTTCCTCATCTGAACCACTGTTTTCTGAGGTGCTTTGAAGTCTGAACTTTGAGACCTTGATGGGGAACACTATTGGCTAACAGTCAGTAGGTGTGTGAAGGGTTCAACTTACAATAATCAGTAAAAACTTACCAATATGCTTGATGGGTCTTGTCTTTGGATCCAAGCCCTGATGATTTCAAGGTCATACTGCTCCTGGTTTTTAATTTCAAATTTTTCTTAATGAAGAACCTTTAGAGAATCTCTAAAAAATGGTCTAGCCAGGCTGCTGATGAGAGAAATAGCCTTTCAGTTATGAAACGAAAATATATGTTGAACTTCCCCATGGCAAAGAAGAGCCTAGGGTATGGAATTTTCTTTGCAAATTGTGAATGTCTTTGTGTACAGTAGTTTGTGTAATATTCACTAAGGGTTATTAGAATCTGATAAGCTTCTTTGTTGCTTATGAACAGACCATGCATGCTGAGAATAACAATCTAATTATCCAAACTGCTGGTATCCAAGATACTGTCTCCCAAGATTAATGTGTTTGCGTTATGAGTTTCCCTCTGAGTGAGAGACAGTGGTCCTAAATAAATTGCACTGAATTGCTGTAACGAACAATGAAAATAAATCAACTTCTCATGTCAATTCTAGACTCGGGTGATTTCCACTGTGGATAGAGCAAGGCCCATCTTGTGTGTTAGAATTAAAGCAAAGCAATTTTGTGGACCATAAAGAAGCATGACAATCCTTCTTGGCTAACGAACTTGCTGCTCTTCTTGAGGCTCTGTCACCCGCAATTATCCTTTTTTATCATTCCTTTCCGCAGAAGTTCATTGCACCCTGTGGCTTTCGACCCTGCCCAAATGCATTTGCGTAGTCCTGGAGGCTGGCCTACCTAGCAGAAACATATTGATATTGGAATTGGTTCTAATGTAGTGGAGCCACGTTGCTCAGGTTCAAATCCTACCTTCTCTGTTTACTGTGCACCATGACAAAGTCCTTAACCATTCTCTGCTTCTGTTTCATTGTCTGTAAATAAGGATGATGCTGCAAAGATACTTTATTTTTTTTTATGAGGATAAAATGAGTTCTGTGTGTAGAATGTGTAAAACAATGCCTGGCACATAGTAGGTCCTTAATAATATTAGTTATTATTATCTTCACTATCACTACATAGTGTGATGGAAAGTGTCCTGGATGTGGAGTCAAAATACCTGGGTCCAAATCCTAGTTCCACTGCCAGAATTCCAGAACTATGATTTCAACTCTGAAGTCTGTTTCCCATCTATAAAAGGCGGTAACATCTGCCTTTTGGGGTTTCTGAGAGGATTACATAGGAAGGTATTCGGAAGCAGGGATAAAATTACACAGTGGTGGGGGCGTACATCATGGAGCCACGATAACCTGGGCACAAGCTCTGCTGGCTATGCGGCCCCAGGTAAGTTATTCTTCATTTCCAAACCTTAGATTTGTTGTCTGTACAATGGAAGCAGCGATGGTATTTATTGTTGTGAGGATTAAATGTTTTAGCACAGTTTCTGGCCTGTGTTCCATTGAGCAATCAATAAACAGTGGTGAGCAGTATTATCAATAAAGCACTCAACAACTCCTGGCCTGTAGCCGACGCTCAGTGCACCCATTTGCCATCTCCTCCCTCTCTTCCCCCATCTGCTCCCTGGGACCTGGTTAGGAGCTAATGCTTAGGGTAGTCACAGCTCTCAGACCCCTTCTCCCCAGTGTAAACTATACCTCCCCACTGGGATGAGATCTGAGTAAACAGAACCCCTGTCCTGGGCCCCTTAGGAGTGAAGGGCCGTGGCAGGAGAGAAAGAAATATGTTCCGTCGTGGGTCTGACCTAAGTCCTGTTTCTTTCTGTGGCTGCTGTGCCTCCTCCTGGCAAGAGGGCAGACAGTCTGCTTAACGGCTCTGAGCAAAAGTATTTCTCAGTGGCTTTGGTGAGATAAACCTTACCCAAGACAGACACAGAGAGTTATTTTAGAGACCTCAGCTCATGGAAATTACTATTTTTTCTGTTACTCATAATAACTCAAGGAATAACACTTCACATTTTTTTGTAATGCTCTCTACTTTCCAAAGGGATTATGACAATAAAATCTTATGGAATGGGGGTGTTTATTAGCAACATTTAACACATCAAGGGAGTATGGGCAACAGTGCACATTTATGGAGGGTCTAGGATGTGTCACACACCATGAAATAGACACATATCCCAGTTATGCAGATTGGGATGCTGAAGCTCAGAGAGACTGACGGGCTTGCTCATGGTAACACAGATGGGAAGATCCAGAGGTGAAATCCAACCAAGGGTCTGTTTGATTCCCAAATCTTGAAGCTTAAACACAAATAACAGAAAGAATCAAAGACTGGCTGCAGGTGTATTATTACTAAAATTTGGCAGAGAGGAGATTATTTGAATTCATAGTTTATTGCTTTCCTGATTGGAAAATATATATATAGTGAAATGTCCTGAGTAAGACAGGAATCTGCCCCTAAGAAACTCTTAGTCCATGAAATTTATCTGTATGACAGAAGGAAATATCCATCTGATTTTAGCAGACGACAATTCGGAAATAAGCTTTTAGTAAACTCTAAACCTGCATTGTACAATAGAGTAGTCACTAGCTATATGTGGATATTTACATTTAAGTTTCAATCAACTCAGGTGAAATACAATTAATGCAATTAATGCTGTGCTGTCTGCTTCTCCTGCATTGCTGCCATAGTCAAGAGCTGGGGGAAGTTGTGCTCTGCAGAAACCTGGCACTGTAGAAACTGCATTCGTCCAATTGTGAACAAAAAGCATGCTCTCCGAGAGATTTGTGAGCAAGCTGTCCCGGAACCAGGAAGGGGCGCCTTTTCTGCTTCCAGCGTTCCTCCCAGAGAATGCAGAAGGGGCGTGAGGAAACTTTTGGGACATGGAAATATTCTGTGTTGATTGCGGCAGTGGTTTTATGAGTGTATACATCTGTCAAAGCTCATTGAATTGTATATTTTAAATGGATGTAGTTTCTTGTATGTAAATTATACCTCATTGGAACTTTCCTAATGCTGTTGTTGGGAAGGTAAAATGTAAAACATCGGAAAACTCTTTTGCAAGAACTATTGAAGTTGAACATATGCATACCTTTGACCCAACAATTCCACTCCTAATAAGTAACTAACAGAAATGCAAACATATGTTCAGCAAAAGATGTCTAGCAGAATATTCATAGCAGCATGGAAATATTCCTAGCCTCAAATTGGAAAATATCCAAGCGGCCATAGTAGAAGAATGAGTTAATCAATTGTTGTATATTGACACAGTGGAATATTAAATATCAAAGGCAACGAACAAACGGTGACCACACAAGAATATGGATGGAGTTCACAAACATCGTGTTGAATGTAAGAAGACGAACACAAAAGAGTAAAGGGAGCGTGATTCTAACTATAAAAAAATTCAAAAGAGGCAAAAAATTATGGTTAGAAGTATGGTTACCCTAATTGGGGCTGGTGACAGGCAGAGAGAACTGAAGGGCCTCTGCGGTGCAGGCACTGCATTCTTTCTTGATGTGGATGATGACTACATGGGTGTGTTCAGTTGGTGAAAAGTCATCATGCTGTGCTCTTATGATTTATGCCTTTTTCTGTATGTATGTTATATTTCAATAAAAAATTTACTTTAAAAAAGTCTCAGCTCTTCTTAGTATGCTCAGAGCTCACGACCAGTTGGATCTGAATCTGTTTTAGGGGAACTTGAGCTTCTTTGCGGGGAACGAACTGTTAGCATTTCAGTATTTTGCGAACTTGCTCCCCTCGGGTGTACTCCAGGTGTGATTTGCAAGGGCACATGGGTTATGACAGCCAGGAAAATATAAGATGTTGTCAACTTCCTGTTGCCAGGTGGAGGGGGAGCCAGGCTCCAGCAGAGAAAGCATTCCTGGTCCAAGGCTGAGAGGCCCTGGAATGGGAGCAGGTGGGCCTCTTTCACCTGGTAGAAGTTTAAAGGGAATGGCCTTTAGATTTTTTCACTTTGCTGACTCTGTTAATGGGCTGTCTTTCTAGTCTGTGCATCAAGGCGAGAGGGGACTTGAGATATGCCAGTGACATCATTGTAAGCCTGGTTGTTGGATGACAGAAAGGCATCCTGGTGTTACCCGGGAGCTCGGGTCTCGCAGACACACAGGCCTGGACTTGAATTCTCAGTTGTCACTTGGTGTATCTGGGTGAACTTGGAGAAAGTTATGAAACATTTCAGACACTCAGATTTCTCATGTAAAACAGAAGAAACTCATTCCATGTTTGTGGTAACTATTAGCATTAAAGTTCAGAGTTTTACAGACTTTTTCTAACCGTGATCTTCATTAAGATAAACCTTTTACGTTTTACATCAGGACTCAGTACAAACTTACACACACACACACATTTTACAAAATGATACTCTCACTGTTTGTGATGGACTGATGTCTTCAATGCTATTTTATTTTTTAAAATAAAGCATGCCGGTTGCAACCATCTAACTCTATTTCATCACCTGCTAGTAAGCCACTGCCCACAGTCTTAAAAAGACCAGTTCACAACCCCTAGCGCAGGAGATGAAGACAAAGCTTGGATCACATAACTTCTTTAAAATTCCATAACTACAGGCTGCTGTTCACTAGCAAACACCAAGCAAAAACACCTGAAAGGACTGGCTCTTGGTGGAACTCCTGCCTTTAGTGGTAGTTCTCAACTGTGGCTCCAATTTGAATCAGCTCTCGTGCACTAAAAACTCCCCAGGCTTAAGCCACACCTCAGGCCAATTAAATCAGAATTCCTGAAGGTGGTACCCAAGCACCAACGACGCCTGAAGCTCTCCTCGTGACTTCAGTGTGCAGCCAAGGCTGCAAACCACTGCTCTAATGGGCCACACGGACAGTCTGTCCCTACGCCAACTCATTCTTCTTTTTTCTCAAGGATCAGAGACAACTGGACACTCTGCTCTCCATTTTGTCTAGGCCCTGAATGCCCATCAGGAGCATTACCGATGCCCCAGTGATAACACCTTGATAACCATCACTGGGGGAGGGGAGAGACCTCACTTTCCCTGTCTCTGAAGAAAGGACTAAATTTGCAGTTATCTGTGAATTCACCTGAAATGATGTGAGTGGGAGCCTGCCGACCTTCTCAAGCTCTTTTTGGGATTAGCAGGCTGATTTTGGTAAAGCAAGTTGAGGTCCCTGGTCCAAGTGACCTAGAGTTTATGCTAATAAAGCCGTGCCATCTAGAGTTAATGACAGAGAGCAATGAAGGCGAGACAGTGTCTCCTTTTGGGGTGTGTCCAGATTATGCACGCTGCTGTTGTTACTTTGGCTTGCAGCATGTCTCAACATGTGATGTGCAGAGATTTAACTAAATGGGAGACCAGAACTTTGCTTTTTTACCTTCGTTCTGAAATTTGCTTTTGACCAAAACATCTCTTGGCCCATAAGACACTTTTCCAATCACATTGGAACGTAATTATAAAGATGCCCTAAATTTCCAATCTAATTGTAGCACTTAGCCATAGCAGAAATCTCTTCCTGTTAAGGAAAATATGGCTGAAAAGCGACACAGCAGAAATGCTCGGCAAGCTTTCTTCTCTTGATTTTTGCAAGCTGCCAGGGTTTGACCTCATGAAAAAGAACAGTTAAAAGCAAAGGTTTGTTTGCTTGTTTATTTCTTACACAAAAATATATTTCCATTTAGCATTTTAGTCATGCTAAACCACGGGGGAGGAGGGAAAAAGCATTGAGAGAGCACAGAGAAACATCCATCTTTCATGCGCAGGTCTGATCAATCATTCCATTTATCGCATGATACCAGGCACAGGAGTTATTGCATTATGGGGCTTATTGAGCTCAGATCTTTGAGACCCCATTTACTCTTCCAGAAGTATGTGCTGTGATTAATAATAGATGGTTAGCCACATAGTTAAGTAGAATGATTGGCACCTTTTATTGGTTGTCTTTAAGACTAATTTAATGAAACTGGCCATCCAGAGAGCAGTAGTTTGCTGCTGGGCTGGCTAACAAATCTGGCCCATTTGTAAAGTAAGGAAGCCCTCCTTCTGAAGACCTTGGTGCCCTCTGGAAATGTGCTCCATTGTACGTGCTGCTCCAATCCTTCTGGAGGCTAGGGCCCCTGAGTCTTCTTTCTTTTTCCTATAAGGATATTCCACTCTTTTGGTTATCATCAAAGTTGATACTGACACGTGGGTCCCTGTAAGCGGGCAACATAATTAGAAGTCAACCATCGATTTGGTGCAGACAGTATATAGTATATGATGGGCCAGGTAGAGTTGGGGAAGGAAAGGCTGAAGCTCAGTTGCTAAAAACTCCACTGAGGAATGTGGAGTGAATAAACACTTAAGCCCAAACCTACAAATTGAAAACAGAAACATAGAAAGCCTGTTGCACGGCAAGCATCATGTACATGTGTGTGTGTGTGTGCTCTGTAAAGTGAGGTCTGTACTGAATGTGGGACAGGGGCTGTGGCTGCAGCGTTGTGGGCTTCTCTGTGAGAGCTGAACGGTGGGGTGGGTTCGGGGGAATGAAAGTGTACTGCTCTCCTATCATGTGCCAGGCACCAACAGGTATTTTACAAACTGACTGACTTCACGCTCATACCAAACTTTCTTGGTGGTGTCTGGGCTGGGTTTCTTCTGCTCCACCTCCCACTCCCCGCCGCAGGCCCACTCTCACCTTGTCTGTGACCCTAGGAGGCTGGCCTGCATGAACTGTATCAACAGTTCCCTGTTCTAAAGCCTTCCACTTGGGTTTGGCCAATAGTTTAGCACTGATAGGAAAGGAGTAGGAGAAAAGCAGTTAATTTATTCTTCTGATGTGTTACTGTGAAGTCACCAAGGATCGGCTGTATTTCTGTACCCAAGGCCACAGCTCTTGTCAGATGACTCTCTCTGCAAAGTTACCCTCTCTGGGTTCTGATAACCATTCCTTCTGCCAGCCCTTCAGTCCTAAGACCGCTGATGGCCCTCCACTGTCAGTGCAGTCGCTGTACCAGCCCTTGCTGGTTTCCCCAAACCCTGTCCACACCCTATAAATAATCCCTTTATTGAAATTGCATCAATTACCCAGCCTGAGTGGGCCATCTAATTCCTGCCTGGGCCCTGGTGGAGACACTATCCCCAGCCCTGTTTGTAGAGATGAGGGTCTGGAAATTCAGATTGCATAAGTAACTTGGCCAAGCCCACATAAAGAGTAATTGGCGAAATTGTGTTCCATCCCTTATGAACACAAAGCAAATATCCCCAGATACTGCGGCAACTGAGATACACAGCCGTGGCTCCAGTTTTCTCAAAGGCGACTGGATGACAACTCAAATGGGCGTACAAAACCAGGGAGGATGGCGGGCGTGCTGGCCAGCTCTTCTGATGCTCCTCAGGGGTAGGTCTCTCACTCTGCTGCAGTGGGATAATAAACAGGGGAATGACGGCTTCAGCACATCTTAGCATTATAGGGTCATGTAGATACACAATCATCTAGATGCCAAACTGGAACTTCTCGGAGATAGGAAACTACACTCTCTGATATTTGCCTTTGTACTGTCAGCTAACTTGCAATTCACCGAAGGATACTTACTTTCCCCTACCATTTTCTTAAAACTTTGCAGTCCAATGGAAATTCAAGATTACTGGGATTACTATATAGCAAAACTGTTATGCTGGGGGAGCTACTCACCTCGTTAAAAATACAACTAATATTTATTGAATGGTTATTATGTACCAGACACTGTGATCATGACTATGTGTACATTAAGGTATTTAGTTCTTCCAAAACCCATGAGGTAGATCCTGGTTAACATTTCCATTTTACAGATGAGGAGATTGGGTTGTAAAGAAACTCAGAAACTTGCCTAAGTCTTAGAGGTAGTCAGTGGTAGAACTGGGACTTCAATCCAGGTCTGTTTCACATCAATATCCTTGCTGTGAACCATTATGCTATATATGTAGCTATATAGGTATTCTTTTCCTTGCTATTTCTCCTTTAAGATAGGCAATACAGTTGCAATTATCTATTGAATATTCTCTACCTCTCCACCTCCTCCTTGATACACGTTTTCTCTTATTTCTTCCCAAGCACCGAAAAGATATCCTTTCAATGATAGGAGAGCTCCTTTCTCCTTGTTTAAGCAAGACACTGTCTTTGATCTTCCATAGCTTTGAAATTATTGAATCTAGATATTGTCCAACTCTCTTGTCCATTCCTTAATTGGAGAGAGCAAGTTTGTACTAAATGTTAAAAGTAATGGACCAATATTTAAGAAGCACTAAGAGCTCTCCCACTCAATATTTTCCCAGAACATAGAAGCATTTCCAATTACCCTGCTTTTCTTCAAACCTAGAATCAACAAATGAATAACAGATGTCAACTTCCATGGAAGGCTACACACTAAAGACTGGCTGTTCTCGCTCATTGGAAACCCGTTAGCATGGGTTCTTTATGTTTCTGTTACCATGACAATATTTGGCCCTTTCCCATGTTTTCCTTTTCCAGATCTGAGGCACACTTCACACAAGTGGACTAATCATTACAAGTATTATTTGCTGCATACAATAACAGTCTTAAGTGGGTTTCATTAACTGTCTTTTATCAGGGTCATGTTGCCCATATGATTATTTCAGTTTGTCAAGTTATGGCTTTTAGCACAGGTGATATTTTCCACTATTTATGCTTCAGATTTCAGTTAAGATCACTTACTATGAACTGCTTTCCTGACTCTGCAAGCCTATACTAGACTGCTAAGTTCCCTCCTGCATTATCTCTTTCATTGCAATTTCCACAGTCAGTGTAGTCTTCTTTAATTAAAAAAAAAAATAGATATTTTTAGAGAAGTTTCAGGTTCACAGAAAAATTGAACATAACGTATAGAGACTTTCTGTATACTGCCTGCCCCTATAGACGCGCGACCTCCGCCTCTATCACATCCCGCACCACAGTGGTAAGTTTGTTACAATCAATGAACCTACACTGACACATCATTATCATCCCAAGTCTGTAGTTTACATTAGGGTTCACTCTTGGTGTTGTACATTCTATGGGTTTGGACAAATGTCTAACGACATGTAGCCACCATTATAGTGTCATACAGAATAGTTTCACTGCCATACAAATCCTCTGTGCTCTGCCTATTTATCCCTCCCTCCCTTCAACCCTTGGCAACCACTGATCTTTTTACTGTCTCCATAGTTTTGCCTTTTCCAGAATGTCACATAAGTGAAATAATACACTACATAGCCTTTTCAGATTGGCTTCTTTCACTTACTAATACTCATTTAAGTTTCCTCCATGTCTGTTCATGGCTTGATAGCTAATTTCTTTTCACCACTAAATGATATTCCATTGTATGAGTGTACTACAGTTTATTAATCTATTCACCTAATGAAGGACATGTTGGTTATTTCCAATTTTTGACAATTATGAATAAAGCTGCTATAAACATTTGTAGGCAGGTTTTTGTGTGGACATAAGTTTTCAATTCATTTAGGTAGATACAAAGGAGCACGGTTGCTTGATCATGTGGGAGGACTATATTTCTTTTTGTCAGACACCACTGAACGGTCTTCCAAAGTGGCTGTAGTGTTTTGCATTCCCATCAGCAATGAGTAAGAGTTCCAGCTGTCCACATCCTTGTCAGGATTTGGTGGTGTCGGTGTTTTGGATTCGGCCATTCTAATAGGTGTGTAGTGGTACCTCGTTGTTTTAATTTGCATTTCCCTGATGACATATGATGTGGAGTCATCTTTTCATATGCTTATTTGCCATCTGTTTATTTTCTTTGCTGAGGTGTCTGTTCAAGTCTTTTGCCCATCTTTTAATCAGGTTGTTTGTTTTCCAGTATAGTTGTTTAATGACTGTGTTCCCTGCAGGAAAATAAAATCCTTAAAGGCAGGGGCTGTGACCTTTTTCTTACTGCTGCATTCTTGGCCACTAGCTCAGGGCCTGCAGGGGTGCAATACATGTTTGTTTCATGGAATAATGAGGGTGTGCATGAACTTAAACATTGCTCTAGGAATAAATGAAGCAGTCAACCTGACCTCACTGATAGCCGGATTTGCCAATTTACTCACTTTGTGGCCATGAGAAATCACTCTAAGCATCAGTTTCCTCATCTTTAAAGTAAAGATAATCATAAAACCAAACTTTCTGGCAGTAGTGAGAATTACATGAGACAGTAAATATGTAAAATACGGTGCTAGGTATTTATAAGATATTCCTTACGATGAAGTCCAGAAAATTGGGCCTTAAATAAGCATTTCAGGAAAACTTGAGGTGCAGGTTGATTGCCTCTCCTTCAATATATGCACTCTGGTTACAGAAGAGCTCGATTTTAGCTCCTGCTCAATGAATGTGTTCTATATGCCAAGTGTTTGCCACACAATATCTCTAGTCATTACAACCACCTGCACTGTCAGGATCAGAAGTCTTCTCTCTTTCACAGATGAAAGGTTGAAGCTCAAAGAATTTAAAAAACTTGTGGGAGACCACGTTTACTGAGCAAGAATTTGAACTCAGGTTGGTTTGACAGCAACATAAAGTGCTTTCGACTTGCCCTGAGTGGTCTCTGACAACTAAACTACATCAGCCCAAATAAAAATGTTCGGTCTGAACATTTTTTGGAATTTTCTAGAAGAATAACTCAGTCCATGCAAAAGAAAATTGAGAAACTAGAGAATTTCATTGGTTGCTTTGGGTGAACTTTGTAAAAGTGGTCCACCACACGCTCCCTTCATTTGAGCTGTGTGTGTTGGGTCAATGGGAGCCTGAGGTTCTGCGCCCTAGTGCACAAAGGGGCACCCAGGGCTTCCTCGGGACCTGCGGGTAGCCCTGCCTTGGCCTTGCTGTGAAGCCAGCCTCTTCATGTTAGATAAGGACAGTCACGCCTTCTCTGATGGAATTGCATGGTTCAGCCTGAGACCCAGATCTGAAGGCACGAACATGTTTGTTCCCTACCCACCAACCCAACATAAATCCAAAGATCAGACTTAACTTGATGAAATGTTCTTTATTACCTACAGCAGGGTTGTTCATTCATGTGTTTCCAGTGACTGAAAGATTGGTTTACTGAGAATTGCTTTCACCATGACCCTTCTCCCCACATCTTGCTACATCCATGACACTCCAGCAGAGAGAGATTAGGAGGCCACCTGGAGAAGAGAACGCATCAGACAGGGAGTTTGGAGCTGCGTCTATTCCTGTGTGCTCAGCCACAGCACAACAGATGTAGAGCTAAAGGAGTCTGCTAGAATGAATCCCGGGCTTATTTTAGGAGCTCAGCAATTGCTAGGATTTCTATTTTAGTCTAGAGTCTCAAAGTGTGTTTGGAGCTTATTCTGCTGCCTAGGTACAGTATTCTCCCAAAGACGGCTGGCTCTGCCCTAGTTTTTCTTTTCTAAAAATCTCTCAAAGATAGAAGTATTTCACTTCTCCATATTGCTATACATTTCTTCGTATAAAACATATCACTTCAGCTTCGATAAAACTAGAAAATGGTAAGCGTTTTATCACTATTGAAGGGTTGCAAACAGAGATGACCTTTCTTCCTCACCGTCTACCTGGCTGCCTGCCCCTGGCCTGGCCGTCAGCCCTTTCTGAAGACCTTTGGTGAAGTCTGTTAGGAGTGCAAAATGTGAAGGGGTGTCCCCATCACCAAGTCTGACTTCTGCCCTGCATCAGTGCATTTTATTACCCTGTCTGCTTATTGGATTACCATTAGCTACTTATCTTGACAAATGCACAACCATAAATATAATTTACTGGATTTTGAAACTGTAAGCCATGACTTGTTTATTTCATTCTTTGTTTCCAGGCAGGATTTAGTGGTATGTATGTTTTATTAAGGAATCCTTCCTCTGCCCCACTCTGAGCAAGGGAACATATATCCCGGTTCCTTTCTCCTTTATTTCTCTGCCAAAGAGGCCCAAATAGAAACTGCTGCTTGGTTTATATCCTTTTAATTTTTTTCCCCTGGAACAGAAGGATATGGCGTCTGAGCAAAATATGACACTTCCTTCACCGAAATTTGTATGTTACTGATGAGCATGAGCCAAAGAAGAATTCAAAAATATTCCTGACACCTATATCTCATATATGTACCAGTGAAGTTTTAGACAGAAATTCACAGAGTAAAGCATCTTTTCATATTTTCCCTTAATGAATGCACGTCTTCCTTCATCTGAGCAGCGTGTTATCTTATGGAACCCTCAACGACAAAGGCCCTACAAATCGGGCTCCAGCTGTCAGGTGTGGAAGCTGTGTTGGTGAAATACTATCTTGCCTCAGCATCAGCTCTGGAAGTTCTTTGAAATGCCGCTTCCACGTGTCCTAAAACCACTAATCACACCTTACCCTTTGCCTGTGAATGCTTTCCTCCTAGTTAACTGACATTTCTATCTGAAACACTTTCTGGGAATCTGATATGGGAAACTCAGGGGCAGGACATTAACCCCTGAGCTGAAAATTTTCGCTTGGAGTTGAAGGCAATCCAGAAATAGAATTCAGTGGCTTGAGCATGGAAGGACTGCAGAGTCTGCAGACGCTGCTGATGGTCTCAGCTGTTGCTGCTTTTTAGACCTCTCATCAAGCTATTCACAAAGAAGCTGGGGATACCTACCCTTTGCCTGTGCACTAAATAGATGCTCTCCTTACTTCAGCTCTCAGAAGCCCCCATGGGACCCCACAGGCATGGATCCACACTGCCCTCTGGCCTCTAAAGGCCTTGGGTTATCGCAATATACCTTTTGAAGTTGGGAGCAGGTATAGTTCATTCATTCACAGGCGGATGCAAGAAAAGAGCATTTGCAAGTGATTTCATTATTTTTACTAAGCGCACTTAAGAAAACAAAATACGCTATTCAAAAGACCCAAGAATTCACCATCCAAATGTCTCACACTTCTAGGGTGGCCCTTTATCTTCGTACAACTCAAGCTCCCATCCCACCCTCCATGAGATACTCCTCGCAATATCCCAGGAGACTGCTGGGGAGCTCTTTGTCTCCAGGTAAGTCCACACAGCATCCAGTTTGATAACACGGGCTTAGGTTTTGTCTTGGTTTTCTTCACTCCACATTGGAAATCAGTCCAAAACTTTCTTCTCTCAGAGTACCACTAAGTCTTTTGTCTTTAGTGAAATGTACAGAAAGTTTGAACTAACAGAAGGAGATTACTGCAGGCAACTTCACTAGGATTTTAGACATCCCTCTCCAAAGATTCCAGCAGCCATTCCTCACCACAGGCAATCTGTCAGTAGCCAGGCTTTCTTGCAGACTATCTTGTTTGCAGTTTTGTGGGCTTTCTTCTCCCTCAACAGCCTCTCTTCTTCCCTTCTTATTGTCTCCAAAACATGAAATTCCTTCCATGTCAGTCCAGCTTGACTTCCTACCTCACATTAACTTACGGGGCTTACCTCTGCATAGCCAAAAACTTATTAAGGTCTTCCAAAAAACAACGGATGATATACTCCATCCAGCTATCCACATTTTGTTGGCACAAACCAGGGGGCATATTAAAATATTTAACAACTGGTACAGCATGGCCCTTAGCAATCACAGTGGCAGCCATAAACCTCCTCATGGTCAGATTATGTGTACCACTAAAATTCAACTCTGGGGCAAAAATTATGAACAGAAACTATGAAATTATGGTTTTCTTAGGCAGGAGTTCCTCCTTCATCAAACTCTGCAAGCCCAAGAGGAGTAGTTTAAAGATATAGTCTCCCACTGGCCAGGGCAAGTCTCTTGTTTTCTTTTCTCCTTCCAATTACACTGATATTATTTATTAGCACATGGAATATCTAGAAATGGGAGGTGAACATTTATTAGTGCCTGCTATGGGCTGGGTGCCAGACATATATTGTTTAAACCTCGTACACTGATGCTTGGAGGCAGGTAAGATAATCCACATTTAATGAGGGAAGAATGAGAGGCTCAGAGGCTCAAAGATGCTAAGTAACTTGCCCAAGGTCATGCTGTTGGTAAGTGGTGGAGGTGGGGTTTGATCCAAGTTCTGGCTGATTTCTTGGTCCCTGCCTTTCCCCACACACACAACAGTGAGTTCCCTGGAGTAGCTTCTTCTAACCCCACTCCCTTGCCTTTCGGGGAGATGAGGATCATAATCTAAGCAGTCAAAGAACCTAGGAAGCAGATGGCTCCCAATAGCTTCAGCTTCTGCCTTCTGTCTTCTAAACATACACTGAACTCCTTAGAGGAAAGTTACTCTCCTGTCTGTAAAAACCCTTAAATTCTCCAAAGCTTCATGGCTATGTGGAGCATACCATGCCCTCCCCAGCTACAGAACACTTACTTTGCAGAAAGGCTTGGGCTTTATCTACAAATACTGTTTGTATTTTATCTCAAACGCCTATTGGCACAACATATTAATATATCCCCATTGTTGCTGTTAATATTCTGGGCAGAAATTATAATAAATAAAATGACCTAGAATGTAGAGATGTTCTCATTTCCCAACTCAAGTAGATGTTTAAGAATCTCTTTTCTCATGTTCTCCTGTTCCCAAGGTCAGTGTCTTGTCCACTCATTTGGGATACGGATGAGGTGACTACGGGCTGCGTTGGGGAGGTGGAGGTCAGCGATGGTTCTGAGTGGTGCAAGCTTTCCGTATTCCTGAGCTCTTCTAATTACAGCTGCATCTGCTGACAGATGCTGGCCTGCTGGCTCACGCCAACAGAGAAACAACAAATCTTGGTATTTTTTCTTGGCAGCTTAGTGTTACCAAGTTTCTCAAGAACTTCTTCCCTGGGGGGAAAGCAGAAAGGAGTCACTGACAGATCAGATCTGAATTAGCCATCTAATAAAGAGATCCTGGATCAGGTCAATTGCCATTAATGAAAGGTATCTTTCCCCTGCCAATGAGCTTCAAAAGGTTCAATAGAAATCCCAAGGACACTGCTGGGACAAAATCATGGCAGAGAACCACCATTGTCTCTCACGTGATTAGTGCCTTCACCTCCTAGCTGATCTCCCTGCTCCCACCAGGTGTCGGGGTCGGGGGGTGGGGCGCACCAAGCCCACTCTTAAACTCAGTGATTTGTTAGAAAGACTCACAGGACTCAGAAAAGCTATGATATTCATAGTCCAGTTTATCATAGCAAAGGCATGCAGTTGGAGCTCAGCACAGGGAAAAGGCACAAGGGACCAAGTCCAGGAGAAGCCAGGCACAACCTCAGGTATGCCCTCCCAGGGGGACTGCACAGGACACACTTGACTCTTCAGCAATGATGTGTGACAACATGTGTGAAGTGTTTCAACCAGAGAAGCCTGGTGTGTAGGGGTTTTATTGGGGGTGGGTCATGTGGCATGCAACATCTCAGCTGCTCAACTCCAACCCTGTTACCTGGTAAAACTGGCACAGCCTGGCCCAAGGCCTGCGGTACAGCAACACTCTCATCAAGCAGAATGTTCTCAGGGCTCAGACGTTGTCTCCCAGGAGCCCAACAAAGGCCGTTCTCCCAAAGCCAGCCCTTTTCTGTCAAATGTTCAGAGTCTGAGCAACCCAGGGCTGCTGAGTTAACCCTTTCCTGTCCACATTCTCGCCTCCCCTGAGTCTCTTCTCTGCACAGCCAGAGAGACCCTGTTTGAAACCGAAGTCAGAAAACCTCACTCCTCTGCTCAGAACCCTCCGCTTTCTTCCCCTGGTAACACAGCCTCCGTGCCACCATCTGATCTGTCTCCCTCTCACCCTTTCTGCATCTCTTTTCCCCCTCCCTTCTTGCTCCACTCCAGCCACACTGGCCTCTTCCCTGATCCTCAAAACCACAGGCACATTCCCACCTCAGGGCGTTCCTTCCCTCTGTCCAGAGTGCTGTTCCCTCAGATACTCGCATGGCTTTCTTCTCTGGCCACCCACCTAACCCTTAACTCCAGTTCCAGAACATTATATATCTTATCCCTGCCTATGTTTTTCCTCCTTATCACTTATCACTATTGTACTCTATAACTTACTTATTGTTCTTTGCTGGTCTCTCCCTTAGACGGAAACTCCCTGTGTGTTTTTTCTGTTGGTTTGCTGGCATATCCCTGGTGCCTAGAATCAGTGTTGGCGTACTCAATAATACCTGTTGAATGAATAAATAGACGAGGCAAGGGTGGTTGCATCGATCCTCATCTTCAGTAGGTAGACAGCAATCACCATTGTCATCATCATCATCAGTAAAGCTTTACCTTTTTTTGACCATTTTACAAGTTACAAAGAGTTTTCACATCTATTGACCAGCTGAGCCTCTCTACCTGAGAGACAGGCGGAAAGTGTGGGGAGCCTCTCTTCTGTACTGACATGGGATATGGGAGAAGGTTAGTGCAAGAAAAGACAGGGAGACGCAGATGAAAGAATGTCGACTACAATGTCGAAACTCTTTGGATCTTCCACAAACTTCCATTCTATGGGGCTTGCATGAGTCACTTTATGATTTAGGGATCCAGTTTCTTTTTGTTTATAAAATGAAGAGGTTGAACTTGCGTTTGATAATTTTAAGTCTTGCTCCTCCAGAAACCAGTTGTAAAATTTCAGTTTTATGAGTTCCTGTGTGTTTTCTTCCAGCTCATACTATGTGCCTCTCTTTTGCGAAATGGCAGCCCTGGTCAATAGTCTTCTTTCTTTAGCTCCCATGACTTAGCCAGGAGTCTAGACCTGTCTATAGTTTCACCGTAAGCTTTCTGTGGCAATCCTTGCTATTGAAACCATGAAGTGTCATTAACCCTAAGTCCCCCCCTTTATTCTAACCAGAAGTCTTTTGTGCTCTCAAATATATAATAACGTTTCAATATCCTGGAGAAATACCTATGCTGTCTTACTAAGTGCAAAAAGCAGCATTTACATGTAAATCTAAAGTCTAGTCTCATTTACATAAAAACAAGTAGCAAAAGGACTGGAAAGGAAGATGTAAAATGTTAATTCTGGTTCCTCTTATGTAGTTAACTTATGGTTTTTCCCACCTCGCTATTGTCCATTTCTATATTTTTCAAATATTCTAAAATAAATATGTATTACTAACTAACATTATTTCTTTAATTAGAAATTTTAAGGCAAAATCAAAAAATAATAAGAACAAAACATAAAATAGAGAGATCTAATTTATAACAGCTATTTTTATTTTCCAAGACCATGTTTTAAGATTCTGACCATTAGCTGACAACAAAACCTAAAGTTTGCATTTCCTCTGCTTGTGTTTCATTTCAGCACTTAGGCAATCCCAACTGGTTGGCAAGCCATCCTTTTGGGGATGTAGGCTACAGGATCAGAAATTTGTTCAAGGAGAGCGTACAGTAGAATCACATGTCTTAATGCAACTTAAATTGCTTCCAGACTTATCTTTTGCTCCAGCCTAAATGAATTTCCACCCCCCACAATCCACTGAGAAGTAGCTCAGAATCAGAAGGCTTTGCCCTTTATCAGTTTTGGGACAGGCAGACTCAAGCAGCAGCAAGTTCTTGTTCAAAATGAACCGATCCAACGGTGTTGACCATGCCTCAAACCAATGTAGGACAGTCCCAGAGCAAAAGGGTGTGTGTGTGTCTGTGAGAGAGAGAGAGAGAGAAAGAGAGAGAGAGGGAGAGAAAGTCTTGATATTCTCTTAAACTGAATCAGGATCCAGTACCTCCTCTCCACCCACACGTGACATCCCTCGTTTTTGGGAAGCCGTGATGTACAGTAAGAACAACAACAACAAAATCTTAAGTGCGCTGTTTTTCCATCATTAATTTAACTACACCATCAGTTAACTATGTGCTGAGGTACCTGAATTTAATCCTCTCTTTTTCTCTCTTAAGTCTGCCAAAATTGATTGAACTTTCTTTTACACAAAAAGCAAACTTAGCTATCCCAGGCATCATGTTTTACGGGAGGATATTGCACAGATGTGGCCGACTATGTCTCTGAGTGTTTTGGGTAAACATTTCAATTTCCATTGCTGACGTTCATTTACCCAGTTTACACCTCCGCCAGCCAGCCTCTGCCAAACATCTAAGAGACTGGGACTCAGCTGAACTTTCGAGCACAATAATCACCTAACCGTGTTCCGCATCAGTGGATGTCAGTGTATGTACTTCAGCTTCCCCGTAAAATTACAAGCTCTTAAAGATTAGTGGCTGAATCTACTTTTAAAAAATTCCCATGTTCCTTGACGCAATGTCTTTGTAACAAGAGGTGACAGGTTGTCACTGAGACTACCTACAACTGGGCATTAAGTGGCCCGCGGTTGATGGAGGAATGGGGACAGGAGGTTGGAGAACTAAGACGCATTGAGCAGCAGCACTTGACACTCACAGGACTAAGTACATTACAAAAACTCTTTTTTCTCCATAATATCTTTTAGGTGTATATTATTAGCCTCGCTTTACAGATGAGGGAAAGGAGACTTGAGAGAGTGACACCATTTATAAGCATTAGGATTCAAAACTGTTTCAGTCTAATATTCCAATTCTAAGTCTGGTGATCGACTGTTCCGTGACTCCACAATGCTCTCGGCTGTGATCTTTCCTCTGGATTATCTGACAGTCACAGAACTTCATTCGGCACAGCAGGAAACGTACCACCTTTCTCATGCTTTTCGATAGGGTCCACTTCCCTGTTTGTGAGAAACATCTGGAGCCTGGGGAGAACCTTTGTTTATTTAGAAACTTGGCTTTGAATGTTAGAACCACTTAGAGAAGCCCTAAAGGGCACTTAAGAGCCCTGCGGGCTGACAGCTCTGGTATTTGCAGGTTGATCCTGGTCCAAATTGAGACCACCTTCCAGAGAGTAACGTTCAAGACAATGGTCTATTTTTAGCTCTGCTTTCTTACATTTTTCGTGCAGGTGACACAGCTGTCAACAGCATGTCAATCAAACCTTCTTCATTAATTAGTTAAACTTCACAATGGACATTTAAGAAACGGGCACCTCATGAGGCGGGTCCCTGAAGGTATTTGCTGGTGCACGTGATGGCCTATGAACAGAGCACGCACACTGAGCCCAATCCCTTCACTGGCTCCCGACACAGAACATGCTGGAGCAGTGGAAGGGGAAGTTCTTGCTGTACTTTACTGGTCACTCCGGTGAGCCAGCCTCTCTCCCTCCTGCTCACGACATTGTAGGCATCTTTGGGACACATCTTCTGTATTTAGGGAAAGTAGGACTGGTGGATGTTGTAGGAATGGGGACCTCAGTGAGCTCCTTGCAGCCAAAGCACTGCTTTTGTGAGGCTGGAAATCTGGAGAGGAGTCATCCCCTAAGTAAACAAAATGCCCGGCCCCAGCAACGCCCCCACCCATCTCTTATGTGTTTCCTGGCCCAGCTTGCCGGCAGAGTCCCCTGTGCTGGCGGAGGGCCTGGTGAGCCCCTTTGCTCCCTCTAGCGTTTATCTACACCACAGCCATGCATAAAGAGCTCCCCTGGTGTTTCCCACCGGGCCCTGACCTGACCCCAAAGGAGCACCGGGAGTCAGGGCGAACGTGGGTGTGCCTCCCCCGGGCAATGGAGGCTTCAGGAAAAGAGCAGTGCTGGACCCCACGTGGAGGGCCAAGCGCAGCGGACTCCCAGAGCCCGAAGGTGCTCTGCGCTTCCCCCGGATGGGAACTGACCATGCAACGCGGTGCCCACGGTGTCTCAAGTTCTTTCCTATGAAGATTGTATTTTCCTTGTCCTTTCCTTTGGAGAGAGCTGGACTTGAGACATGGTGGGTGATAATCAAAAACACAATAAACATCACTATTTGCTTAAAATTAGATTTCCATCCCTTAATACTGAGCAACCACATGAAACACCCGCGTGCAGACAAGGCACTGGGCGTCAGTAACCCGGTGGCCTGCGGCTCTTTTTCCTAATGACCCCGCCTCACTCTGGGTTTATGGGCATGGCTGAGTCTGGGACAGACACACAGCGCTTCCCGCCTGAGGGAACAGGCTGCTGAAATTCTCTGCTCTGCGCTCCTCCTCCTCCGTCACTCCCTCCACTGAGGGCTTTCTTGGTTACTTGGCAAGGGAGGAACTGATATGGGGTGAAAATAAACCTAAGATGGAGTCTCTGACGCTCTCCCTTACTTTGCTAACTTCTCCCCACCTGAGCTTCTGTGTGTCACACTCTATTTTCCAATCCTGTTTTAGATGCTCGCCTAGTTTCATGAGCAGACACTCTCAAACATGCCGTGGTTGTGTTCCTAAGGTCACTTACGGGTTTTTGTTAGAACCCAGAATGGGTGGTGTTTGGAATCTGAGTCCGAGGACAGCTCACCAGGGCCTGAGGTTCATTGTGGTCCTAACAGAGGCTCACTGCGGGGGCTGAGAGTGTTGGTATGGGAGTCAACATTCTGGTTCCAACCTGCTGGGACAGGAGCATGCCGAGGTTTTGCAGAGAAATGGGGGATGTCCCTAAGGGAGGTGAGGGAAAGCTATGTGTTTGGGTGGAGGCGAGATGGAAATGCAGAGGGTCTGGATTGAGGATCTGAGGTGGGGCTGAGGGACATTGGACCCCAGGGATTTCCCTCTGTCTCACCTTTACCTTAGCAAAAGCTAAAGAGAAGACTAAAATAAAGAAATGAATCAATTCATCTATGCTATTCCAGACAGATAGCAGTTCAAGCGACTTTTCCCTCCACCAATTTAACTTTCACCTTATGGCTCTCTAACACTCTCATAGCCCTATATCTCAACAAGAAGGTACAAGTCTCTGTTGGCCGGTTTTAGGCAACATGGCTGTGAAGGGAAGATTGTGAAGTGAGAGTTCCTCCCAGATCACGTCTATTTTCGTCATCCAGGTGCCTGCTGACTGTCCAGATGAAGGCCGACTCAGCCAGCCTGCAACAACCCCTGGAATGGCATCCTGAGCCTTGGCACAGCCCCCCGGCCCTGGAGCTGCACATTCCTCGAGATTTCGGAACAGCTTGGCATCCTGTCAATGTGCACATCTGGGATGTGCAGCTGGATTCAGAACTTTCCGGTGGACTCTGGCACTTGGCTCAGCTTGGGGCGGTTACAGCACATCTTTCCTTGGAAAGATCTTCATGCTCCATCAACACCTGCAGCCAAGGCAGGAGAATGGGCCTCTGCTCCACTCAGGCAAAGCGGGTGAGGTCGTGATTGAGTTCAGTGAATAAGCACAGCACAGCAAGTCCAGATGTCTGTCAGCCTGGGGATGACGTTTTCTGTCCTGAGGAGAGTAGTGAAGGACAGAGTGTGATTAAGGATTCACAGAACTGACTGGCTGCTTCCTGGCTCCCTGGCAGCCCATGGCCGCCTCATGGTACTCGCAAGTCACCCAGGTTGCAAAAGCCACGCAGGCAGATGAAGCCATCCCACCTGCTCTCCCACTGTCCTGCTTCCTTAGTGTGTCTGACGCTTAAACAACAGCAACAACCATTTGTTGAATATTTATTAAGTGCCAAGAACTTTATAGACATTGGCTCACTTTACAACAACCCAATGATGTATTATTCTTACTCAAATTTGAAGCGGAGGAAACTAAGCTTAGAGATATTAATTATCTTGGCCATGGAGACACAGCGAGGAAGTGGCCAAACAATTCTGTGTCAATTTTATCTGACTTCAAATTTCAGGCTCTTCGTGGCTATGTCACACCACTTCCCAAACCTTTTCAACTCTACCTCCCAAGAGTTGTAATAGGAGTTACATCTGTAGATATACAGCACCTGAATGCCCAGGTTATCTACGATACATGACGGCTGCTGTAAAAAAGACCCAAGATAAGAATAGCTTATATAAATTAGAAGCTACACTTTCCTCAGTCCAAACAAAAGCAATCCAACACTGACATGGCAGTGCCACAGTGCCAGGTGGATTCTACAGCCCCTTCTCATCCATGTGGTTCTTCACAGTGTCTGTTTCCAATTGGCAGAATGAAGAAAGAGGGCAAGACAAGGCGTGCTCTCAAAATGGCATGATGCAATTGACCAAAATCTGGTCATAAGGGCACACATAGCAATAAGGATAGCTTGAAAATTAGCCTTTATTCTGAACATCTTATGTGGATGACTAAAGTCTAGCACCAAAGAAGCATAGAAGAAGGCAAGACTGGATATTGGGTTACAACTCTTAGTCTTGCCATTTATCCTAATGGCTAATCTGAATTTCTGAAGAAGAAAAAGTGTTATATCTCTAATGGAAAGGCACGTGGGACATCCTGGAAGGAAGTGATCCAGGATAATAGGAATCTGAGGTACAACCAAGTCATACTCCTGGAGAGAGAGACAAATAGAACAGAGAGACACAGAGAGAGAGGGAGATAGGAGAGAGAGAGAGAGAAAGATACTTGTAAAGGCACCAGTGATTTCTATTTCACTTACTTCTATTCGCAGACCATTGCACAGAACTGGTCACATGACTCTAACAGGACTGAGGGATGCTCACAGATTTGGGGTGAACACCAACTGTCTCTGCCATGGAGATTTCACATAGAAACAAGAATTTCCATGTTATCTTGGAAAATCAGATGTAGCAAACTCAGCCTCACTTGTACCGGGCAAGATCCACTGGGACTTCTCAGCTGCCTTCGTTAGTCAGAGAAATTGGTTCCCAGTGTGTCTCACTCGCCGTTTATCATCCCACCTTTGGGGCCTGATGTTGTCAGAATATAGTTTACAATGATTTCAGGAGCCTTTTCCTAAGTTGTTCCTGAACAAGCCAGCACAATCCATCTTATAACCAGAGTCAGAATCATTTCTCCCTAAATGCATTGCCTTACAGTTTCCTCAGTGGCTCTCTACTTCCTCCCACTCTTGCCTTGTTGAGAATGGCCTTAATGTTTCCCTGTGCTGTTGATATTTCATCACTCAAAGGTTGTAAGAAACGTCTTGCATGGGCTTTGTAAATAAGCATAAGAAATATTGTCATTTTGTCCATTTTAATCAAAGCTTCATAAATGGCCATGCCTCCTCTTTTAATTCTCTTCATGGAAGGTGGATGGAGTTAGTAAAACAAAGACCTAGGTTGAGCTCTTGGTCCTATGACTTGTTAGCTTTCTGACCATGCATACATCTCAATCTCTTGGAGTCCTCATAAATATTCAGTACAAATATTCAGTACAGTGGTGGCCGTGAGGATGGAGCGAGGTAAAGTTTGTGAGGGCACTGTAAAAGGCAACACCAGTTCAATTTCCAATCTAGTTATCTTTGAAGTTTTGTTGCTTTCCATTTCTTTTAAATTTTCAATTATTCAGTCTTCTCTACATTTTACTTTATTTTATTTTATTTTACTTAAGGAAAAGAAGGCAAGAACTGAACCACAGTTCTAGATATCTAGAAGAGACAAGAATAATTTTTCCTTATACATCAAAGAAACTGAAGAACATATAGATTTATCAGAGTCGAATAGCCAAGAGATTGAATAAAAAGCCAAATACAGTTGATTTTCATTACTTTCAGATCCTATATTTGCGAATTTTTCTACTGGCTACAATTTATTTGTAACTCCAAAATCAATACTCTTGGCACTTTTGCTGTCATTTGCAGACATGTGCAGAGCAGTGAAAAATTTGAGTCACCCCCCCCACTCACGTTTCTAGCAGAGTTTGAACAAGTTGACACTGCTTTCCTGTTTCAGGTTTCATACTGTAAACAAGTGTCCTTTTTGCAGTTTTTTCGCTGCTTGCTGGTGCTTTCACTGTTTAAATATAGCGCTGGAGTGTTGTCTAGTGTTCCTAAGTGCAAGACTGTGATGTGCCTTATGGAGAAAGTACGTGTGTTAGATAAGCTTCATTCAGGCGTGAGTTATATCACTGTTGGCCATGAGCTCAAGGTTAATGTCACCTATATATATATATATAAAATAAGCTGTCTTTAAATAGAAACACATAAAACAAGGTCACGTATTGATTGGTTGTCATGAATGTTGTGACGATAGGTTTGCAGGAACTTAACTCTCTATTTTTTCCAAGACAATGGTACAGTATTAACTAATTCTATGTTTGAGGCAAATGTACAGAACATAATTACCATGAACAATGGCAATCAACTGTGTGTTGCCAAGGGCAAACCTTTCATCATAATTCAAAAGTTTTAATGATATTGCTTTTATTTCAAGCCCCCTTCAAGTATAGTGATGCAACCAACGAAAAGCTCTGTGTCTTCATGGGCATCCTTGACACACCACTGACATTACCAGCTAACTTTGGAAATATGTGGCCTAACACAGGTCACTTTTGGTTCCATATGAGCTGTGGCATAATCTTAAAGTTGAGATTTAGGTTCTAAACTCAAAAATGAATGTGCTTCATTCATGCTTCATGCTTTGACTTTACAATCAAAATAAGCTACAAGTTGAATAATTGGTGGGTTTGGTTAATGGGGCAATAAATTATGGAACATTCAGATTCTTTCTCTCCTTTTGAAATAGTTACGTAAATCAGCCTATCTTTCTGCCTTTCTTCTCTCTTTGCATTCCTCCTTTTCTTTTCTTTCTTTTCTCTGTTTACCTTTCTGTTTTCATCCCTTTTCCCTCTTTACTCTGTCTCTCCTTCTTTCTCTTCTGCATTCTCCCTCATTTCTCCTTTCTGCTGTCATTACACTGTTCCATACTGTATATGCAGCATGAACAAAATAGAGACTTGACAATTACTCACTTAATTTTATGAATACAGACAGCCGCACATCAAACCCACTTTGAGCATCCTCAAAACGCAAAGATCAAAAGGCAATCTGAAAGAAGCTGTGTTTTGAGATAACTTTTAAACTTAAATTTGTTTTTTCTCATAGCTCAAGGCAAAGGAATGAAAAATAATGGAAATACATTTTAAAGAAGTACCTAGGAGTAGCCCTGTGTTTACAGGTAGCTTGGATCCCAAAAGCGACTTTTAAAAACATAATTAGATATTGGCTGCATTGAACAAAGCCTGGTAATGAAATGAAGAAACCATTCCACTTAGAGATTTAGTTAGGAATTAAGTAAATTTGGGGCTTTGACTATCCTTCATGAAATATCCGCATGGTTTGCATATTTCACATTTTCATAACTAGCCCGGCCTTGTTAAAGACATGTGCACATCAGAGGTAAGGCGCTTGATCTAGTTTAGACCTGCTGCGAAACTCTCTTTTCCCCCTTGGATGCAGAAGTTTCAGTCCTGAGCCATCAGCCCAAGCTAAGAGCCGGAGAGCTTCCAGTGGCAGAGTAGCCATTTAGTGCATCTGAAGGAAGTCTCGGAGCCACTTCCCGGTTCGCCCGGAGTCACTTTAACGATGCAAGGGAGCACATAATGCACTTTACCCTGATGTTTCATTGCTTTAGGCACTAACCCATTGTCAGATCCACCATCAATACCTTATTAAATTTATCATTATGTCCTTGACATTATTTTAATAGCACAGGCAACTGCATGATAGAAATAAATAAATCACGAGCCTGAATTTTCTTTTATGTGACTTCCGGACTCAATCCACCACTCACTTTCTCTTTAGCTATAAAAATACTCAGGCAACCAGCCGTTCTTTCTCAGCTGGTGGGAGCACTAAGACGGGAGATTTTCGTCGTTGCTTTCTGTGGCATTTGCTTTAACACTGCAGATTTATCTGGAGCTAAGCATCAAAGACATCAAGGACACAATGTGTCTCACCGCCCGCGGGCTGAGACAAGTGGCCGCAGCATCCTCCCATTCAAGCACCAATTGCAGGCCCCAGTGAAGCGTGTTCTCAGGTCCCCCGCACAGGTGAAGTGTAGACTGGGATGCTGTCTCCAGTCCTCTCTCGGTGGGAGCTACGTTACTATTTCGAGCTTAACAAGCAGTCTGGATTTCTGTGTTTCACAGGCTTGAAAAAATGGAACATCTCAGTCTGAGAAGTTCTCTGCCCTTTTCTTTCTTTCTTTTTTTTCCTAGCAACATATGAGCCTTTACACCATTTACTGATGCAAACCGTGGAATTTTTTTAGAACTATGCTGTGGCTAGCTTCTTTAGGCTATAAATACTCTGCTTTGACTGTTTTAGAGACAGATGAATTATGAATTTTGTGGAAAGCCAGGGTAAGATCAGGATCCTAGGAGACATTATTACGGCCCACAGTACGCAGTTCCCCAAATCAAGCTTCCAGAGCACTCACCCTTCCATGGAATATGCCTGAGAAGCAGAGGCAACCACAGGGTGATAAACGACAAATAGAAGACAGGTAACACTATTTCTAGCTCATGCCCCTCCTGATGAAGACTTGAGTGAGGTGGATTGGGTCACAGGACAGCAACTTTTCCTTCTACAAATTAGATTTATGTTTCTGAAGTTTGAGCATGCATCAGAATCACCTGGAAGCCTGGTTAAAATACAAATTACTGGGCCCTGTCGGCAGTCTCTGATGTAGTAGGTCTGGGATGGGGCCTGAGACTTTGCATTTCTCATGTATTCCCAGGAGATATTATTGCTACTGATCTGGGGACCCCACTTTGAGAACACTGCGTTAGGCCTTCATTACCTCAAGATAAAGCAAAACATGGGGTCCGACTTGCCTATACCCCCTCAGAGCCCACACCCAGGTTTTTGATCGTACTCTTGTGGGACCAGGAAAGCCCCCCTCGGTTGCTGGCGCTGAGCTGGCCCCAGCACAGCACCCTGGGTATCTCATTGTGTTTAGTAGTTCCAGGCCTGCCTGATGAATGAGAGAAACTCACTGCTGGGCCCCTGGGTGGAAGAGGAGAAAGAAGACACTGCCCCTCCCTCATCCGCTGCCCCTGATCAGCTTTCAGAAGCTCTGCCCTTCACACTGTGGGCCGCTAACCTGTGCTGGGAACCAACCAATCAGATCAACCCCCCTCCCTGCATGCCCAGCATCCTTGGAAGAGGAAATTCTATCTCCATTTCTTTCTCCACTAGCAAGTGTCCTTTGATAAACCACAGCCTGCGGTAACTTGTGAATCTCACTGCCCACTGGTACCAACGGACCTTCTTTGCTTGTGTGCCTCTATCTAAATAGCAGAAGTGTGCCAGAGAGTTGCACGATTATGTTTGAAAACAGACTCGAATTCTAAATGTGTTTGCAGAAAATATCATTGAAAGCAACCCTATGATGAGTATTTTTGTAAATTATGCCCTTTTTCCTTAAATCACCCATTCTATATATTCCTACTCTCATGGATATGGTCTGCTGTAAGCGAGGCATGTAAATTTGCACCTATTTGCCTATTGCTTATTGTTATTAACATTTTATTGTGAAAAATTTCAAACATGATATTGATTTCCAATCAGAAAATATTCTTCACTTTTAAAAAATGTTTTATCCAATCAGAAAATATTCTTCACTTTTAAAAAATGTTTTATGCAACTTTTCTGCTGTTCCAACTTTACCTGGTGCTGAGGGAAAATAACTGTAAAACTCTCTAAGGAATTTACTCTGAAGATGGCAGACTCCCGGTCACCTCACATTTCCTTCATGAGGCTTCTTTGCTTGGAAACTACGCTTTCCATGAGGAACTTGGACCTTTTTTTTTTTTTGAGGAAGATTAGCCCTGAGCTAACTGCTGCCAATCTTCCTCTTTTCGCTGAGGAAGACTGGCCCTGAGCTAACATCCGTGCCCATCTTCCTCTACTTTATACGTGGGACGCCTACCACAGCATGGCTTGCCAAGCGGTGCCATGTCCACACCCAGGATCTGAACTGGTGAACCCCGGGCTGCCGAAGCGGAACATGCACTTAACCGCTGCACCACTGGGCCAGCCCCTCCGACCTTTTTATTACAGAAATAACGTGACTTCTGCTCTGATCATGTTTCCCTTTACTTTAGCTGGACCACACCTAGACTAAATTTACGACCAAGTCCTAGCAGTTGTGCAGAACCTATGGGCACTCATTTCAGAGAGTGAAAGTTGCTCTTATTTTCCATCTCTTGTCTCTTTAAATTCTGTTTTATTTAAAACATTTCTATAAACTCTCTCTAATCATCTTTGAAAAAGGAGATAGGGTAAAAACAAGCAAATGATATTTTTCATAGAAAGGTGCAATCATCCTGTCCCCAGTACGCACCATAGTGTAGAATCTGGGTGCTGCACAGGAAAAAGAGCTTGATCTCATCACATGAAAATCTGTGCCCAAAAGCAAATGGACAAGCTAATTGCATGAATATCAACGGCCTCATGAGAGTGAATTCCTGTGGCCAAGCCTAATGCCTTTTTGCATCGGGGATCATTGAAAGCTTCCATGACCCTCCTGTGGAGCTCACGGACTTGACTGAGCTCAGTGAATGAAACAGCCTTTCAAGTTGATCCCCTCCAACCTCCACCAGGCTGTGATTCCATCAAGTTCTACTATTTTTTGGTTGCAGAAATATTTTCTATTAAGGTAAAACACCTGGACAAGATCATTTATAACATATAAAGAGCTCCCACAAATCCATATAAAAAAGACAAACAACTCATTAGAAAAATGGCATTGGATCAAACAAGCAATTCACAAAATTGAAAATGACCACATGTGTCTGAGAAAATTCAGGGCAACCTCATTCATAATGGAGGACAAGCAAATTATGTAATCAATAAAATTGTGTCTTTGGCTCTCCAGATGAGCAAAATTTTAGGAAAAGTAGGAATAAGTGTGGGAAATGAATACTGTTGATAGGATTATACATTGTCCTAGACTGGAGAGCAAGTTGCAAAGAATTATCAAAAATTTAAATGCAGAGACTGTACCAGGAATTCTTATCCTACATAACTATTGGCATAGGTGCACGGAGGCATTTATATGCATGTCACAGCCATGTTAATTATAATATTGAAATGGGGGATAATTAAAGTACCCATCAGTAGGAAATGATTAAGTAAACAGTGGCGTATCCAGACAATGGCATACTACGCAGCAGTTTAACGAGCAGGATAGCTTTCTCTATGCCGGCATGGAAATGCTCTTCAAAACACGTGGTTAAAAGGATGAAAGCAAGATGCAGAACAGGATGAAAAGAATACAAGTCCACATATGTAGTGAACAAACTGCAAAGACAATGTGTTTGTGTGTATGTGTATAAGAATGAAAATAGAGAGAGAAACAAGTTTTTTATAGCTCTTCCCGGTTAGGGGAGTGGAATGGTGATGCTGAGGGGGAGAATGAGTGTGAAGAAGGATTTTCATTTTTCATCCCATATAGTGTGAATGTTTGTATGTTTGCAAACTGATATTGTGCAATTAAAAACAACTTTAAAATAATGAGAAAAACAAAAATAAAAGGACTAAATAGATATACACTAAAATATAATCTGGGTAATGAGATTATGGGTGACTTTTATCTTCTTTGAGCTGTTGTTCCAAATTGTTTACAATGGATATATATTATTTTTTAAGCAGACAAAAAATGTTTTTTTCTTGATACAATTCAACTCTTCCTTTCTGAACACGTAAGAAAGGGATATGATGTAGTGTCTCTTAATCACTATGATTTCCTCTCTCCTTCTTTCAACCGCTAACATCATTAGAGAGCATCTCCTGTCTCCTTCCATTACTGTGCTTTAATTCTCTGGCAGAGGTTCCCGGGTCAGGCTCTCCATGACTCCTCCCAAACACCAGAATAAGGTTCAGCCCAATAGCATCTTATTCCTAGAAATGCCCGTCAACTTCTCCTTCCTCCAGGAGGTTGTTAGGCGAAATTGCTGAACGTTTTTCTAATTTGTCCTTTCTGTTGGAACAGCATTATGCAACTCGGAACCTCTGTCTCCTGTGGATTTACCTGGATATCTGGACATTTCTTTTTCAAAGGAAACATATTTTCTTCCAGCTGTGCCCTCGTGGGCAATCCCATCTCCATTTGGTCGGCAGCTTTCAAGGCTGAATTCTTGCCAGTCTCCTTTGCCTGGGCTCAGTCATACTTTCTCCTGAACACACCATATGGACTAGTTGGGGATGATTTCCCAATGGCCTGCTCACCTTTCGTTATAAGCACATCAAGGCAGCCATGTGAGGCTCATGTTTTTGAGAGGTAAAGAGTATTTCACAGAAATAGATACATGCACAGGCTTCCCTTTCCACTGCCGCCTTGCTTTCTCCCCTCAATGGTGTCTCTTAAGGATACAAAATGTCTCCTTAGGGCAGGCTTTTCAATCTGTAACACACACACAAATCACCTGGGGATCTTGTTAAAATGTATTTTCTAATTCACTAGGTCTGGAGTGGGGCCCAAGACTCTGCATTTCCACCAGCTCCCAGGTGATGCTGATTCTGCTGACCTACGGGCCGCACTGCTGAGTGGTAAGATTGTAAGGGACACAAGAGGCAATTAGCCCCCTCAAAGCCATGTAAGGGTGAGATGGGACTTATTTAATTGCAAAAAGGAAACTGTCCACACAATAGCAAATGAGAATCAAAGCTAGGGTTGAACATAGGGGTATAGGTTTCATTCAGATTTCTCTTCTTAATCATAAACCAAGAGGCCCACAGTTTTATAGAAGGACCCGACTGTGAATCCCAGAATCACAGGAGTGGAAGAGCAGCCCAGAAGGTGTGTTTTGGGGCTTTTGACAGTGATGTGCTGAGCAGGCTGCCCTTTCTATGGTCTGATGGCGAGCAGTTTGCAGTGTGCTGGGCTGTGAATTGTTGGGGCAGGTGAGAAGGGAAAAGACAGAGAAGTGGAGTTTGTCACAGGACTTCCAGGTGAGAAGCCCAGCTGGAAGTGAGCAGGGCCTGGGGTAGCTTGCTGGTAGCTGGGTGAGCCAGTCGCATGGCCATCGGCAGTGGCCCAGGGGTGAAGGGGAGGCACTCCCATCCTGACGGGCAACAGGCATCCTTGGCTGTTGATACTCACTTGGAAAGCTAAGACAGTCCTTACATCAAAGACTTTCAAAGAGAGCAGCAACCCCCTCATCTCTCCATGACCTCCCTCTCCTCCCCACGCCAGGCCCTTAGCCTGTTCCTAACCCCTTTCAGTCTTGCTGCCCTGGCTGTTGGACAGGACTCATTGAAATGTGGCACCAGAAAGACCCGGATGTGAGTACCAGCTCCATGGGAACTTGGGTGTGTGATCTAAATTTTTTTCCATTTTTTTCCTCTTCAAACAATTTTTTAAAACTTATTTAATGGAATAGATAGATCATTCACGTTTCAAGCATCAAAAGTATAAAAAATGTGCAACAGTACATAAAACCCACCTAGCTGCTCAGTTCCCATCCTTCTCTCCCAGCCGGGTAACAATTGTTATTAGTTTCTTGTTTATCTTTCTGGAAGATTTTATGCTTATACAGCTTTATAGAGATGTATGTCGTTTATCCATGCCACTTTTTAATGTCAGTGGGAACATGTCATGTGTATTTTAGTAGCTTACCCTTTTCACTTAGAATATATCTCGACGGACTTTATTATCAGTAAAGAATAGCTTCCTTATTTTTCCTTGACAACTGTATGGCGTTCCAATATATAGATGAGCGGTAATTTATTTGCCTGTTTCCTACTGAGAAAAATTCAGGTCGTTTTCAGTCTTTCGGTAGTATGCATCACGCTGCGATGAATAACCTTGCACATGACACTTCACACGTGTGTAAGAATATCTTTAGGATAAATTCCTGGAGGTAGAATTACTGTGCCAAATCACCTTTCTTAGGGTTGCACCAGGATACTCTGTGACCAGTAATAATATGAGAGTCCCTATTTCTCTACAGCCTGACAGTGCACGCTATCTAACACTTTGGATCAGCACCAACCTGACAGGTGAAAAAAATGATCTCAGTGTAGTTTTAAAACCTTTTTATGCATGTCTGACATACATACAGAAAAGTGCACAAGTCACAAGTGCATAGGAAATGAATTTTCAAAGGGAACACACATGAAACTAACACACGTGTATCAAGAAACAGTGCCCCAGAAGACCCTGCGTGCCCTTTTCAGTCACCACCCCCCTCCCGTTAGGTAATCTCCATCCTGTGTGATAGTGCCATCGATTAATGTGCTTGTTCTTGAGCTTCGTACGAATGGAACACAGTACTTGCTCTTTTGGACCTGGCTTCTTACATTCAGCAACTCCTTTATGAGGTTTGACCATATTGTTGTCAGTAGTCCTTATCTTACTGAGCTCTCGAAGACAAAGCATTAATTCCATTTTATTTATTTACTTATTATTTTTTTCTGAGGAAGATTCATCCTGAGCTAACATCCATGACAATCTTCTACTTTTTAGTATGTGGGCTACCAGCACAGCATGGCTGCTAACAGAGTGGTGTGGGTCCACACCCAGCAACTGAACCCCGGGCCGCCAAAGTGGAGTGCACCAAACTTAACCACTAGGCCACCAGGGCTGGCCCGTCTGTTTCATTTTTGATGCATTTAGAAAGCATTCTGGGTTACCACATGGGATATGGAGCCAAATTAATTTTTCCCCACATAGATTGTCTCCACTCCATTTACTGAATAGACCATTTTTTCCACACTGATTTGAGATGTCACCTTAATTATATATTCGAGTCATCTATATGTGAGTATCTTTCTAGATTTTTAAAATTTTGTTCCATTCTCTATTCATCAGTACTACTCTGTTTTAATTGCTGAGACTTTAGAAGAAGTTTTAAAAGTAGCTGATAGGTTAAGCCCACTCTCATTTCTTTTTATTTTTAGAATTTTCCAGGATATGATTATTTATTTTTGTATACAAACTTTAGAATTGGCCTGTCTAGTCCCAAAACAGAATAAACAAAACCCACAATCATTGGAGTTTTAGTTGAAAATGCATTCAATTTATCCATTAACTCGGGAGGATTGACATCGTTATGATGTATCTTTCCTCCCAAGAAGATCTCAACTTTTTCAATCTCATTTTTTTTTGGGCCTTAAGAGTAACTTTCCTTAAACATCTTCCACATTTTCCTACACATTTTATCCTTTTTTGTTGCTATTGTAAATTGTGTTTTTCCTTCAGTTTTAGCTTCAAACTGGTCATAGTTGATAGATATGAAATCCACTAATTTCTGTATAATAATTTTGTGTCCCATTAGTTTATTGAATTACTTTTATTGTTTATTATCACTGTTAGTTGATAATCTTGGGTTATCCAGATATACAATCTTTGCGAAGGGAGTGTAGAAAAAGAAGGATGAACCATTGTAGCACAGAGGAGATTCTTGTCTCACTCCTGACTCAGTAAGAGTGACTCTAATATTGTCCCATTAAGAATGGTCTTAGTCCCAGAGGTTAAGGAGCAATGCTAGTGTCAATTTAAAAAGATATTAGCTGATTATCTCTTTTATTAATGGATATTAAATATTGTTAAATACCTTCTCAGCTGTTACAGAAAACTCTGTTTTCCCTTAGACTGATTATTGTCCTGAATTTAATTAATTGACTTCTTAATGTCAAACCATCTTTAAATCTTGAAATAAATCCCATGTGACCATACATATTTTTTTATTCTGCTGCTCACGTCTGCTTACTAATATTTTCTTTTAGATTTTTTATTGAAATTCATTGATTTTGCTCAATCTTGTCAGTTTTAATATCAGTATTATGCTTGCTTCATAAAAAGAATTTTAAACTTTTGCTTCTTTTTTGAGGCTTTGGAATATTTTAAATACTACTGAATTATCTGCTCTTTACAAACTTTGCTGATTTCCTGTGAGATCATCTGGATAGAGCATTCTTTTTTTTTTTTCAGTTTATGCTATTCTATGGAAAACAGTCTGTTTAGATTTTCTGTCTTTTCTGAGATCAATTTTGTTAAAAATATTTTACTAAAATTAGTCCATTTACCCAGGTTTTAATATATAGAGTTGAGCAAAGTTGTCTCTTAGGATTTCCTTTAATTTCCCAGTTTATGTGGCTATTTCCTCTTTTCTTATTTTGTGTATTTGTACTTTTTTTCTTATTTAGATTACCTTGTGACTTCCCTGTTTTATTGCTTTTTTCAAAGTACTAGCTTTCAAAAATTTTATTAATTTATAATTTTTTGTTTTCAGTGTACTATTTCTTTTATCTTTGTTAATTCTTCTATTTTCTTTTGGTTTATATTTTTTGTTTCATTTCAAAAATCTGAATCAAATGATTTCTTTCTTGTCTTCTAATGTTATTATTTAAGACTAAGAACTTTTCTCTGAGCAGATTTAGCTGTGTCTAATTATTCTGACACAATGTTTGAATTTTAACACATTTTGGTTGCTATTCCCATTTTGTAATTTCCAGGAGGACAAAAAACCTTGTTTTATGATCTTGCTGGTAATTTTTAGTTTTATTACATTATCATTAGAGATTATTATCAGTACTGCTTAACATTTTGGAATATATTGACATTTTCTCTATGGTCTCAATTTTCATGGTCAATTTTTAAGACTGTACTACGGGCACTAGGAAACCAGTTTTATCTCTAATTTCAGAGTCCGGGGTTTGAAACATAGCAACCTAATTGTGCTATTTAGTTCTTTCATATGTTTGCTTATTTTTGTCCTTGATCTTCATCAACTGGGAAAGGTGAACTAAAATCTCAAACTACGTGTGTGTTTCTTTTTCTTTTGGTGTCTCTTGACCTTTTTAAAAAAATTAATAAATATTGATTTTATTCCGAGGATAAACATTCATAATTGTTATGGCAACACCATGAAATGCCCGTTTTAGTGTAATGTAATGCCCTTCTTTGTCTTAATTTTGTGACCTGAATTCCACCTTCTCAAATATTAATATTGTGACAGGTTTATCTCAGTGAGGGGAGTGTTGTAACTGTCGGTTATACGTTGCCTATCCCTTTATTTATTTTTTAATATTTTTTAAAAAGTTTGAAATACTTAGAGATTCATAGTAAGTTACAGAGAAATGTACAAGGAGATCCAGTGAACCATTCACCAGCCTCCCCCAATGATAACGTCTTTCCTGAGTATAGTACAAAATAAAGCCAGGAAATTGATGTTGGTACAATCCCCAGAGCTTGCTCAGGTTTACCCAGTTATATATCGCTCATTGGTGTGAGTGTGCATATAGTTTTACCTAATTTTATCACATGTGTAGTTTTACATATGTACCACCAAGATCAAGATAAAGAATCATGCACTCACCACAAGGCTTCCTTATGTTACCCCTTTACAACTCCCCAGCCCACCTCCTGCCATTTTAACCCCTGCTAGCTAACTAATCTATTCTTCATCTCTATAATTTTGTTTCAAGAGTGTTATAAATGAAAGTATATATTATGTAAATTTAAAATTGGCTATTTTCACTCAACTTAAGGTTCAAAAAAGTTGTTGAATACATCAATAATTTATTTCCTTTTATTGCTGACTTGTATTTCACGATACAACTTTACCCCTTTGTTTAACCATTCACAAATTGAACATTTGGGTAATTTTGAGTTTTTGGCTATTATGAATAAAGTTTCTGTGAACATTCAGGTAGAAGTTTTTGCATGAATATAAATTTTCGTTTATCTGGGATAAATGCTGAAGAATATAATCAATGAGTTATATATTAAGTCAATTTTTAGTTTTAAAAAACTGCCAAACTACTTTCCAGAATGCCTGTACCATTTACATTCCTGCTGGCAAAGTACGAATGATCCAGTTTCTCTGTATCCTCATCAGCACTTGGTGTTATCTATTTTTCGTTTTGGCTGTTCTGATAGGTGTGTGATGCTCTCTCATTGTTGTTGCAATTTTCAGTTCCCTAATGGCTAATTATTTTGAGTATCTTTTCCTGTGATTATTTGCCTTCTGTTTGTTCCCTAGGTTAAATGTCTGTTCACGTCTTTTGCCTGTTTTCTATTTGGATTGTTTGTTGAGTTTTGAGTGTTCTTTATAAGTTCTAGCCATAGTCTTTTTGAAATTCTGCTATAAAATTGCTTTGTTGAATATATGATTTGCAAATATTTTGTCCAATTGTGTAATTTGCCTTTCCATCCTCCTAATGTGGCCTTCGGCAGAACAAAAGTTTTTAATTTTGATGAGGTTCAATTGATCAGTTTTGCCTTTATGGATTGTGCCTTTGGTTTCAGGGCTCAGAACTCTTTGCCTTGTGCTAAATCCTGAGGAGTTTCTCTTATTTTTTTTCCTAAAAGTTTTATAGATTTACGTTTTATATTTAAGTTTATGATAATATTTTGAGATAATTTTTTCTATAATGTGTGAGGTTTAGGTTGATTTTTTTTACCTATTGATGTCAAATTTCTCCAGAACAATTTGTTGAAAGGGCTATCGGTTTTCTATTGAATTGCTTTTGTCAAAAATCATTTGAGCATATTCGTGTGTCTCTATCTGGATTCCTCATTCTGTTCCATTGAGCCATGTTGTCTGTACCTCTGCCAGACCAGAATCACTTTATTACTATAGATACACAGTAAGTCTTAATATGGAAAAGAGTGATTCTTCCCACGCTACTCTTCTTTTTCAAAAATATTTTAACTATTTTAGGGCCTGTGCCTTTGGATATAAATTTTAGAAAATCCTGTCTATGGCTACAAAAGCCTTGTTGGGATTTTGATAGGAATCGTGTTAAACCTATAGACCAATTTGGAGAGAACTGACATCTTTAGCATGTTGAATCTTCCTGGTATGTCTCTCCAAATATTTAGATCTTCTTTTTTTTTTTTTTAAGATTTTATTTTTCCTTTTTCTCCCCAAAGCCCCCTGGTACATGGTTGTGTATTTTAGTTGTGGGTCCTTCTAGTTGTGGCATGTGGGACGCTGCCTTAGCATGGCCTGATGAGTGGTGCTATGTCTGCGCCCAGGATTTGAACTGGCGAAACCCTGGGCTGCTGAAGCGGAGCACGCCAACTTAACCACTCAGCCACGGGGCCGGCTCCCTAGAACTTCTTTGATTATTTTTAATAGTATTTTGGAATTTTTAGCATATAGGTCCTGTATAGGTTTTGTTAGATGCATATCAAAGTAACGTGTTTTTGATTTTAGTTTTTGCTGGTTAATTTTTAGTTTATAGAAATACCATTGATTTTCGTGTGTTGATCTTGTAGCCTGCGACTTACTGTACTCACTTGTTAGATCTAGGAGGATGTTTTATTTTTCAGATTTGTTCTTTTCACTGTAAGCGATCATGTCATCTACAAACAGAGACAGTTTCATTCCTTCCTTTCTTATCTGTATGCCTGTAGTTCTCTCTCTTTTGCACTATCTGTATCTGTTTTTCGTATTGGGGTAATACTAGCCTAACAAAATGAGTGGGAAGTGTTCCCTTCTCTTCTATTTTCTGAAAGAGATTGGAAAATTAGTGTTAATTTTTCTTTAAATATTTGGTAGAATTCTCCAGTGAAATGATACAGTGTCTTTAAAATAGTTATAGGAATTTTCAGGTGATCCATTTCATCTTGTCTGAGTTTTGCCCATTTGTGGTTTGTTCCATGATGGCTTCAGGATCTGTAGCATTATCTTCTGTTTCAATCCTGAAATTGATAATTTGTGTCTTTTTTGTTTTTACATTTGCCAGCCTTGCTAGAAGTATATCAGTTTTATTAATATTTTTAAGAACTAGCTATTTGTTTCTTTAGTTTTTCTCTATTGTTTTCCAGTTCTCAATTTTACTGATTTCTACTCTTTATTATTTCTTCTGCTCACATTGGGGTTATTTTTTTGTAGTTTTTTTGAGGTAGAAATGTAGTTTATTAATTTGAAACATTTTCTCTTTTTTAATATAATGATTTAATGTTATATATTTCCCTTTCAGCACTGCTTTAGCTGTATCCCACATATTTCATATGTTGTATTTTCATTTTAATTTAGTTCTATTTTTTTAAATTTCTTTTGAGACTTCCTTTTTAACCCGTGGATTCTTTAGAAGTTTGTTATTTCATTTCTTCTAAGTGTTTGGAGTTTTCCTGTCATTGATTTCTACTTTGATTCCTTTGTGTTCATAGAAGATATTCACTATTATTTCAATTTTATATTGTTTTAATTTTTTTGTTTTCAAATGGCCAAGGATATGCTCTATCTTGGTGAATTTTCTGTGGAAGCTTAAAAAAATGTTTATTCTGCTGTAGTTGAGTTGTATGTTCTATATATGTCAACTACATCATGTTGGTTAATGGTACTCAATTCTTTAGTATCCTTGCTTATTTTGTGTAGTGATTTTATCAGTTGCTGAAAGTGGAATGAAATCCCCAAGTATGATTTTAGATTTTCCTCTTCCTTTTCAGCTCGATCAGTTTTTACTTCATGTATTTTGAAGTTCTGCTTTCTTTTGTGCTTAACATTGTGATCTTTGTCTTCCTGTTACATTGCTCCTTGTATCATTATGTAATATCCTTCTTTCCCTCGTAATTTCTTGGCCCTAAAGTCTATTTTATCTGACATTAGTATTACCACTCCTGCTTTTTTAACACTAATGTTTTCATGGCATATCCTTTTCCATCCTTTTGTTTTCAGCCTATGTATTATTTGAAGTAAGTTTCTTATAAAGGACATATTGTTGGATCATATTGTTTTTTATTTGTTCTGTCGATCTCTGTCTTTTCTTTTTAAAGGTTGGCCCCTGAGCTAACAACTGTTGCCAATCTTCTTTTTTTTTCTCCCCAAATCCCCCCAGTACATAGTTGTTTATTTTAGTTGTGGGTCCTACTAGTTGTGGCATGTGGGATGCCCCCTCAACATGGCCTAATGAGCAGTGCCATGTCCACACCCCGGATCCGAACCCTGGGCCGCCGAAGAGGAGTGCACGAACTTAACCACTCGGCCGCGAGGCTGGCCCCTCAATCTTTGTCTTTTAATTGGTATGTTTAAACCATTTATATTTAAAGTAGTTATTGATAGTGAGGGCTTCATTTTGCCATTTTAATATTTGTTTCCTCTATTTTTTGTTCCTCTCTTTCTCTTTTTTATCTTCAAATGGATTATTTGAATACTTTTTTCTCCTAAAATATTCATTTTATAATTTTCTTTCTACTGAAGATTATTTATAGTATTTTTCAGTATATTATTTTGTATAGTTTTCTAGTGGTTGCTCTAGGTGCTAAAATATCCATGTGTACATTGTAGTCTACTGGTATTTGACCACTTTAAGTGAAGTATGGAAACCTTACTTCCATTTAGTCCCCTTTACCTGCTCTCATTTTTCCGTTGTGACAAAATACAAATAACCTAAAATTTACCATTAGTGACATTTGGTACATTCACAGTATTGTGCAACCATCACCACTATCTAGTTTCAGCACATTTTAATCACCCCCGAAGGAAAGCTTGGACCCATTAAGTACTCTCCCTCCATTCTTCTTCTCTCTAGTCTCAGGCAACCACTAATCTACTTTCTGTTTCTAGATGGATTTGCTTGTTCTAGATATTTTGTATAAATGGAATCATAATATGTGGCCTTTATGTCTGGTTTCTTTCATTTAGCGTGATGCTATCAAGGTTCATTCATGTAGTAGTATGCACTGGTGCGTCATTCCTTTTTATGGCTGAATTAAACTCCAGTTCAACTGGAATGTGAAAGGGAAGCTCCTACTGTTGAATCATTATATATTTTTATCTATGCAGGGCTGGAACTATGGTAAAGCAAATGAATCAGGTGAGGCCTTTGTCTTGAGCCCTAAATTTTAAAAGATGCTGAGGGGCCAGTCCTGTGGCACAGCGGTTAAGTTCGCACGTTCCACTTCTTGGCGACCCAGGGTTCGCTGGTTCAGATCCTGGGTGCAGACGTGGCACCACTTGGCACACCATGCTGTGGTAGGTGTCCCACATATAAAGTAGAGGAAGATGGGCATGGATATTAGCTCAGGGCCAGTCTTCCTCAGTGAAAAGAGGAGGATTGGCAGCAGTTAGCTCAGGGCTAATCTTCCTCAAAAAACAAAAAAACCATGCTGAAAAACTCAGTAATTTGATAAGTAGTATTTTAATATAATATTTAAAAAACTAAAATTAATGCAAAAATACATGAACGAAATATCAAAAATTTAAATTAAGACGGGATCGATATTACTGGTATTTCCCTTTGATTTTGGCTGCAATATGGTTTGGCACATTACTGTTACCGGTGCTTTCTTTATTTAAAAATTTGGTATTTTGTTATTCATGGATTCTTTTACACTAATTTTGATGTTTGAAAATATTATATTAGGACTGTTATTTCTCTTGCTTGCTGAATTTTTTGATGTCACCCTAAATTGGGCACTGGAAGAGAGAGCCTCGCCTCACTCACCTCACTTAATCCTGGCCCGTTGTCCATTTAATCCTGCAAATCATCTTGCCCTCATGTTTACTAATAAAACAAGATAGGGTACTAGCAGAATGGAACAAAGAACAAGATGATGCCTGAAATTAAATTATATTGAATTAAAAATTCAGTGAAAGTCTTAAAATAGAAAGTCTGGATAATTTTCAAGAAGATAAAGCCAAAACCAATGGCAAAATTATATGAGAGAAAATTTAAAAATCAGAGAACCAGACCAGAAAAATCTAACATCAGACTATTAGGAATTACAGAAAGAAGAAAACAATAACAGAGGGGAGGTATTTATTAAATAAATCATACCAGAAAATTTCTATGACCTCAAAACATGTGTTTCCTTGTTAGAAAGGCCTATTCCAGCCCAGTGAATGATAAAAGATCAAAATTTAGTAATACTATTGAGAAATTTCAGAACGCCAAGGATAAAGGCATGACATACTCTTGGCCTCCTGACATACTCTGCTCCATGCTGGCTGCCTGGGCTGCCTCATTGTGGAGTACATCATGTCTGAAAATAAAAATACAATCATGGTAAGTGGCACTGTAGGTAATGTTACAGAGATAAATCTGAACCAGGTGGTCCCCAAATATAATGCAATCAAGAATCTGAAATACCCGAGCAGGGAGAAGGTGAGCAGCCACCCTTATAAGGGTGTGTCCATTCGGCACATTACACCATCATCCCGCAATATGAGCTCCGCAGGACCTAGGACCTGCTTTATCTGTTCACTAAAGCATCTGCAGCGTCTAAAATATCATGTGGCATAAATGGGTTTTCTGTAAAAGCTTATGAAACAAATAAGTGAATGGATATTTTGTCTTTGAGGCTCATCACTAAGTGTCCTATGAGGAAACCAGATACCATTTAAAAAAAATGTGCATAGGTAAGCTAGAAGCAAGAGAATCCTGCTGTGGCGTGAATCAGAACTGACCAGGAACACAGGGGGATCCAATCTTTTCGGGTGCATATTCAGAACTCGCATGTTCCCTTTGGCCTATTTCATGGTACAAACTTAGTTTCAATTAATAACGGAGACTTTAATGAAACATTTGGAAGCACAGAGCTGTTTAATAACACAAAAATGCTCGTGATTAGAATGCTTCGTTTCCAGCACATGGCTCCTTATTACTTTTAGGTTTGCTGTTATGTTTTCCAACAGTTTAAAATACATGTTTCCTAGGGAAGTCGGCACGCCTATTTTCAGAGTTTGAAGAAAACATATTTTTGGCATTTATATAGTTTCTGTCTCATTTGGTGGTTTAGTCTTTCTTTTCTGGTACGTATTTTTTCTCTTGGTTTCTAATCCCTGTAATGAATTTAATCTCTTCTTTCACATGTATATGCCCAATACAGTGTTGTGAACCCTGGAAGTTCTCAAATAAATACTTTTTAATTAACTCACTGCCATTTCCATCCTTGGTTTCATTTGGACCAAAAAATGTCCTCCCGTCTCTGGCAGATGCTTTGAGGTGCGTGACAGCACGCTGCTGTGCAAGATTTCAGCAGACTTGCCAAGGAGACTGAAGCCTCCTTCTTTTTACCTTAAAGAAATGTCTCAATTTTAAAACCACACCCAGACGTGCCTCCTCCCCATCCCCAGCGAGAAGGAGCAGGACAAAGCCGCGTCATGTTTCTGATTAAAATCTTGTGAATTTGATCTTCAATTATTTTTGAAGTTTTCCTCCGGTAAATGTACCAAATAAGTGCGTGTGATTCACTTCAGGGACCAAGGCAGTTCCGCATTAGAAACAGGCCCATCCTGGGAGTGATTAGAGAGTTTCCTGGAGGACCGTTCCGTGCAAATTGGACTTAGCTCGAGACCTGACTTCAAAGACCAAACTGATGGTGAAGTGAAGAAAAGTTGTTCTCTTATGATTAAGGAGAACATGGTATATTTTGTGCCTACTAGCAGCATCATTCTGGTGCAAAAACTTTCCTCTCTCCCGTTCTGATCTGTTTCTGCCTTCTGTAAGGAAGCAGGGGAAGCGAGAGAATTCACACCCTTAGAATTCCTTCTCCCTGGGGAAGCTCTAGGCCAGTGCTACTTTAAGTGAGGTCTGTGGACTGCCTGCCAGTCCTCACATTTGGTTACTGTTAACAAAGCAAAGAACTCGCAAGAGATCGTAAATCCATTACATTATGAGCACACTTTTTGGCTCAGCTGAAATTCACAGGGAGACTTTCTTGATGAAGGAAGCACCATGTTGATTCACATTCTGTGCGAGCTTCTTGTCTCAATTGACTTGGTACTTTGGGTAGCACTGTTGTAGTCCGGGGTAGAAGGAAAACTGTTGAGCTACTCTTGAAGAAGCCACTGAACTACTTCTGGTTGCAAGCCTCAACAACATCCTCAAGCCAGCCCAAGAAAAGAATTTATTTTTTTCCCAGTAATTTTATTGAGATCATAATGCTTTATAACATTGTTATAATTACAATTTCAGGTGTGCCTTATTATTTATCAATTTCTGAATAGGCTTTATCGTGCTCATCACCAGTAGTCCAATTTTTGTCCATCACCACATGTACACACTCTTTTACCCCTTTCACCTACCCCTCGGCCCCCTTCCCCTCTGATAATCACTAATCTGTTCTCTTTATCCATGTAATTGTTATCTTCCACATATGAGTGAAATCATGCAGTAGTTGTCTTTCTCTGTCTGGCTTATTTCATTTAACATCATACTCTCAAGTTCCATCTGTGTTGTTGCAAATGGGATGATTTTGTCCTTTTTATGGCTAAATAGTATTCCATTGTATATATAGACCACATCTTCTTTATCCATTCATCTGTTCAAGGGCACTTGGGTTGCTTCCACATCTTGGCTATTGTGAATAATGCTGCAACGAACATAGGGGTGCATAAGTCTCTTTGGATCATTGATTTCAAGTTCTTTGGATAAACACCCAATAGTGGGATAGCTGAATCATATGTTATTTCTATTTTTATTTTTTTGGAAACTTCCATATTGTTTTCCATAGTGGCTGCACTAGTTTGCATTCTCACCAGCAGTGGATGAGGGTTCCCTTTTCTCCACAACCTCTCCAACATTTGTTATTTTTTGTCTTGGTCATTATAGCCATTTTGACTGGTGTGAGGATATCTCATTGTAGTTTTGATTTGCATCTCCCTAAAAATTAGTGATGTTGAACATCTTTTCATGTGCCTCTTGGCCATCTGTATATCTTCTTTGGAAAAATCCCTGTTCATATCTCTGCCCACTTTTTGATTGGGTTGTGTTTTTGTTGTTGAGATGTGTGAATTCTTTATATATTTTGGAGATCAACCCCTTGTTGGATAAATGATTTGCAATATTTTCTCTCAGTTGGCGAGTTGTCTTTTCGTTTTGATCCTGGTTTCCTTTGTTTTGCAGAAGCGTTTTAGCCTTTAGTTCTATTTGTTAACTTCTTCTTTTGTTTCCCTTGCCTGAGTAGATATGGAATTTGAAAAGATGCTGCTGAGACCAATGTCAAATAGTGTACTGCCTATATTTTCTTCTAGGAGTTTTATGGTTTCAGGTCTTACATTCAAGCCTTGAATCCATTTTGAGTTAATTTTTGTGTATGATGCAAGATAATGGTCCACTTTCATTCTTTTTCATGTGGCTGTCCAGTTTTCCCAACATCATTTATTGTAGAAACTTTCCTTTCTCCATTGTACATCCTTGGCTCTTTTGTTGAAGATTAATTGTCCATAGATGTGTGGCTTATTTCTGGGATTTCACTTCTGTTCCATTGATCTGTGTCTCTTTCTGTGCCAGTTCCATGGTGTTTTGATGACTATATCTTTGTAGTGTATTTGGAAGTCAGGGAATGTGCTGCTTCCAGCTTTGTTCTTTTCTCAGGATTGCTTTGGCTATTCTGGATCTTTTGTTGTTCCATATAAATTTTAGGATTCTTCGTTCTATTTCCATGAAGAATGTCACTGGGTTTCTAACTGGGATTTCATTGAAGCTGTAGATTGCTTTAGGTAGTATGGATGTTCTACCTGTGTTGATTGTTCTGACCCATGAACATGGAATATCTTTCCATTTCTTTATATCTTCTTCAATTTCTTTCAATAATGTCTTATAATTTTCAGTGTATGGGTCTTTCACTTCTTTGGTTAAGTGTATTCCTAGATATTTTATTCTTTTTGTTGCAATTGTAAATGAGATTGCATTCTTGATTTCTCTTTCTCCTAGTTTGTTATTAGTGTATAGAAATGCAACTGATTTTTGTAAGTTGATTTTGTACCCTGCAACTTTGCTGTAGTTGTTGATGATTTCTAATAGTTTTCTGATAGATTCTTTAGGGTTTTCTATATATAGAATCATGTCATCTGCAAGTTGTGAGAGTTTCACTTCTTCCTTTCCAATTTGGATTCCTTTTATTTCTTTTTCCTGCTTAATTGCTCTGGCCCAAACTCCAGTACTATGTTGAATAAGAGTGGTGAGAGTGGGCATGCTTGTCTTGTTCCTGTTCTCAGAGGGATAGTTTTCAGTTTTTCATCATTAAGGTTTTCAGATGACATGATTCTATATATAGAAAACCCTAAAGAATCCATCAGAAAACTATTAGAAATAATCATATATAGCCTTTATTATGTTAAGGTACTTTCCTTCTATACCCATTTTATTGAGAGGTTTTATCATAAACGGATGTTGGCTCTTGTCAAATGCTTTCTCTGCATCTATTGAGATGATCATGTGATTCTTATTCCTCATTTTGTTAATGTGGTGTATCATATTGATTGATTTGTGAATGTTGAACCATCCCTGCATCCCTGGTATAAATCCCACTTGATCATGGTGTATGATCCTTTTAAAGTATTGCTGTATTTGATTTGCCAATATTTTGTTGAGAACCTTTGCATCTATATTCATCAGTGATATTGGACTGTAACTTTCCTTCTTTGTGTTGTCCTTATCTGGTTTTGATACCAGGGTAATGTTGGCCTCATAGAATGAGTTAGGAAGCATTCAATCTTCTTCAAATTTTTGGAATAGTTTGAGAAGGATAAGTATTAAATCTTTGAATGTTTGTTAGAATTCTCCAGAGAAGCCATCTGGTTATGGACTTTTGTTTTTGGGGAGGTTTTTGATTATTATTTCAGCCTATTTACTTGTGATTAGTCCATTCAGACTCTTCATTCTTCTTGATTCTGTTTTGGGAGGTTGTATGAGTCTAAGAATTTGTCCATTTCTTCTAGGTTATGCAACTTGTGGGCATCTAGTTTTTCTTAGTATTATCTTATAATCTTTTCTATTTATTCAGTATCTGTTGTAATTTCTCCTCTTTCCTTTCTAATTGTATTTATTTGAGGCTTCTCTCTTTTTTCCTTGGTGAATCTGGCTAAGTGTTTGTCAATTTTGTTTATCTTCTCAAAGAACTGGCTCTTAGTTTCATTAATCCTTCCTACTGTTTTTTAGTCTCTATTTCATTTACTTCTTCTCTGATTTTTATTATTTTCCTCCTTCTGCTGACTTTGGGCTTTGTTCTTCTTTTTCTAGTTCTGTCAGGTGGAGTTTAAGATAAATTATTTGAGATTATTCTTGTTTGTGTTCAGGTGGGCCTGTATTGCTATGAATTTCCTTCTTATGACTGCTTATGCTGCATCCTGTAAGAGTTGGTATGTTGTATTTTTGTTTTCATTTGTCTACAGGTATTTTATAATTTCTCCTTTGATTTCTTCACTGATCCACTGGTTGTTCAGTAGCACGTTGCTTAGCCTCCACATATTTCTGACTTTCCTGGTTTTCTTCTTGTAGTTGATTTCTAGTTTCATAGCATTGTGGTAAGAAAAGATGTTTGAGATGATTTCAATCTTCTTAAATTTATTGAGGCTTGCCTTGTTTCCCAACATATGGTCTATCTTTGAGCATGATCCATGTGCACTTGAGAAGAATGTGTATTCTGCTGTTTTTGGATGGAATGCTCTTTATATATCTATTAAGTCCACCTGCTCAGGTGTTTCATTTAAATCTACTATTTCCTTTTTGACTTTTTGTCTAGATGATCAGTCCATTGATGTAAGTGGGGTGTTGAGGTTCCCTGCTATTATTATGTTGCTGTTAATTTCTCCCTTTAGGTCGGTTAATAGTTGCTTTATGTACTTTGGTGCTCCTGTGTTAGGTGCATATATATTAATAAGTGGTATGTCCACTTGGTGGAATGTTCCTTTTATCATTATATGCTGCCCCTCTTTGTCTCTCATTGTCTTTTTTAGTGTGAAATCTGCTTTGTCTGATATAAGTATGGCAACACCTGCTTTCTTTTGTTTTCCATCAGCTTGGAGTATCATCTTCCATCCCTTCACTCTGAGCCTGTGTTTGTCTTTAGAGCTGAGCTGTGTTTCCTGGAGGCAGCATATTGTTGGGTCTTCTTTTTTAATCCATCCAGCCACTCTGTGTCTTTTGATTGGAAAATTCAATCCATTTACATTTTGAGTGATTATTGATATATGAGATCTTAATGCTGCCATTTTATTTCTTGTTTTCTGGCTGTTCTATGTTTCTATTGTTTCTCTTCCTTTGTATTTCTGACTGCCATTTCATTTTGGTGGTTTTCTGAGTAGGTTCTCTCAGTTTTCTCTCTTTTAGTGAATTGTGGCTCTGCTCTGATTTTTTGTTCAGTGTTTACATGAAGTTTGTATAAAAGATCTCATAGATAAAATAACCAATTTTCTCATAGCCTCTTATCTCAATTAACCTAAGCAGATTCTATCCCTTTCCTCTTCCTCTTCTGAGTTATTGTTACAAATTATTTTGTTTTTAATGTTGTGAGTTCGTGACTACATTGAAGTGTTTATAGTTACTTTTGATGCTTTCTTTCCCTTTATCTTTTAGTTACAATTGAGTGTTTGCCTCCCTGTTCTGATAGAGAGCTGCAGTTTTCTGATTTTGTCTGTCTATTTAACTCCTTGCTCAAGCTTTGTACACCTTTGCCTTTTTGTTTCCTGTGTGAAGGCATCTTTAATTATTTCTGGTAGGGGAGGTCTAGTGGTGATGAACTCCCTCAGCTTTTGTTTATCTGGGGAAGCTTTTGTTTCTCCATCTCATCTGAAGGAAGGTTTCACTGGATAGAGTATTCTTGGCTGAAAGCTTTTGTCTTTCAGCACCCTGAATATTTCGTTCCATTCTCTCCTAGCCTGTAGGATTTCTGCTAAGAAATCTACTGAAAGCCTGATAGGGGCTCCTTTGTAGGTTAGGTTATTTTCTTCTGCCTTGCTGCCTTTAATATTTTTTTTTGTCATTGACTTTTGCCAGTTTTACTATTATACGCCTTGAAGAAGGTCTTTTAGCATTGATGTAAATAGGCATTGTATTAGCTTCATGTATTTGTAAATACGGTTCCTTCCCCAGATTTAGGAAGTTCTCAGCTATTATTTCTTTGAACAAGCTCTCTGCTCCTTTCTCCCCCTCTTCTCCCTCTGGAACACCTATAATCCTTATGTTGATTTTCCTAATTGAGTTGGATATTTCTTGAAGAATTCCTTCAGTTTATAAAAATCTGAGTCCTGTATCCTCCTCCACCTATAAGATTTCTATATTTTTATCCTCTAAATCACTGATTTTTCCTCCATAACATCAGTTCTATTTCTTAAGGATTCTAGATTATTTTTTATTTCATTAATTGTGTTTTTCATATCCAGAATTTCTGCTTGATTTTTTAAAAATAGTTTTAATCTCTTTGGTAAAGAGATACATTTTATTCCTGAGCTCATTGAACTGTCTTTCTGTGTTCTCTCATACATCATTGAGTTTCTTTATGTCAGCTATTTTGAATTCTCTGTCATTTAGATTGTAAAATTCTGTGCCGTCAGGGTTGGTTTTGGAGATTTATCATTTTCCTTCTGGTCTGAATTGTTGTTGCAGTTTCTCATGGTGTGTGATGAACGAAGCTTTTGTACATGCTTTTGTGGTAGTATTAGGTTGCAGATTCCACTTACTACCACCAAGGGGAAACAGGAGCAGAGTTTCTGGTCCCATCCCATCCCATCTGCTGGAAGTTGTGGGGGTACTATGGGTGCTTTCACCAGCCTGGAGAGTGTTCAGGTGCTTGCGTGGACTGTGTTTGGTGCATGGGGCTTCCTCACAGGGACAGAGCCAGAGTCACTCCTTGGAGCCAGAGGGGCATGGTAGGCTCCCCTACCTCTGAGAAAGCAATCATGAATGGGCCAAGGGCTGCCACCACCTCTTCCTACAGTCACTCCAGCACATTCTCACTTTCAGGGTGCTCATGCAAGGCTGGCAAGCATTCATGTGTGTGCACAGGGCTACTGGGGGAGGGCAGAGAGTGCTCACCAATCCACCCTCAGATATATAGCTGTGTGTGTCTCTCAGGCATCCTATTGTGCTGTGTGGCTTCATGCGTTGGTCAATGAGTGTCTATTTAGTTGTAATTCAAAAGGGGGAGAGACAATGGGAACAGCTCATTCTGCCATGTTGCTTAGGTCTATGAAGTGATATTGATCTTTAATGAAATGGGATAATATGGGAGGATTTTGAGCAGAGGAGTATTATGATCCAATTTGTGTTTAACAAGCTCACTCTGGCTCCTATCTAATCTGGGGATTAGATTATAGTTAGTCCAGAATGGTAGCAGAGAGAGCCACACGAGAGAAGATAGTGACTATTCTGTGGTAGGTATGGGGGGAGATGTATTTTTGAAGGTAAAGTCAAAGGAATGTCCTCACAAAGATCTTATACTAATTAGAACCAACCATCAATATATAATTGTGTCCCAACTTAAGAGAATGTAACAAGGCTTCAGGGGAACAACAAAACTCTACACCATCCCAACAATAAGCAAAATGAGCACAACGTAAGTTTTTAAAGTATGGGAAAATGTAAGAAAAGGACTAAAACTGCATAGCTCCTATTCAGCAGCTTCACTGTTTAAAGGGTCTCTACCATGGTGTTCTAAGTGACACTATTTCTGTTCCCCCCCTCCAAATAAATAAAGGACACAGTGCCATCTGCGTTAGTAAACTTTACTGAAAATTCTGTGGGAAAACAGCAAAGAGTATTTATATCACATGCAAAAATCCTAAGTGAAATTACTTTAGACATTTTTGTTCTTTTCTGTTGATTATTCTCCAGATACAAGCTTCTTTGTCTTCATTCTCTGTCCTTTCACCAGCCTTTGTACAGAGCTCCTTTACTGTCCAAAAGAGTTGAGCTCTGGCTCCCAGCTTAGATTCCCTCATTAACACAAAGAAACAACTTGTTGGCTCTCCCCTTGCTCCTCAGATGCAGCAACAATCTATGCTATTGTTATTCAAGCATGACTCCAAGTTCTAATCCTCTATTCCAAGCAGTTGGTTAAAATATTAACCCAACAAATGCAAGTCTTTTCTTGGATTGGGGATGGGGCTGCCAAGAAATATCACTTTTTCTACACATTGTTACAAAAGGAAGTTTGCAACTTTATATCATAACTATAGATTATCAAACATTTTGGAAAGTTTCTTCCAGAAATAGAGAAATACAGGAGTACATAAAATGGCATACAGCTAGTGGTGACCTCGAGCCAGCACATACCTCCTAATGAGAGCCATTTGTGTATACTCTTTCCAACTTCCACATTAAGTGACATCATGTGGTAGCTTGAAATCAACCATAAGGGTAGTATTTACACCTCAGGAATTCTAGCACTCTAAATCAAGACTTTCATGTTTTCTATAAAATAAATTTACCACATACCACTGCATATATCTCTTATTGGAAGACATGGTAGCAAAAATTGGAAAAACCTCACTTTTATTCCCCAACTTGGAACAAAGCAGATTGAGAAGTCTAAATAAAAAGTCTGCATAAAAATAGAATAGAAATCAAATATGAAAAAGCTGTTTGTTAAATCTATCTAAATATAGAATTAAAATTGAATAACTTGGGACTTTTGGTTCTTCCAAGACACAGTAGCCCATTCCTCCCTTGTCCTCTGCCCTACAGATAAAAGACATAACACAACAAAAAAGGATATGAAGTTTCTGAAAGGCAGAAAGAAGACAATGGGCTTTCTCGGATCCTTGGGATATAAGAAACAACATGGTGATGAATTCCCTGGGTTTCCTTATTGCCTCCAATGTATCCCAAATAAGACACTGCAAAGTCTCCAACCCATCACCAGTAAAAGACATAGACAAAAGCATGTGCCCCCTAGCCAAACAACTGGGGAAAGGATTGCCTACCAACAGAAAATCTTTTCGACAATACTTTCCCCACTCTAGCCAGATGAGAATGGAAAAACTGCACCCCTTTCTGAGATTTCACTGAGGTTGTGTAGTAAGTTTATTTTGCAAAACTTCCACCCCTTGCTAAAGCACATGGCATGATCTGATTTTCCCTGCCAGATCCATTCCTCACCTGGCAGAAGGAGATAGTGCCAATGTAGTTGGACCACTGGGTAGTGTTGGGCAAACTGGGTGGACAGCCAATCTTTCATCCCCTGCTTGGAGAAAGCAGGCAGTGCTCCAAATCCCTGGTCAGGGTTACATCAGTGGGATTCATTGGGAGCAGAGCCTCCACCACTAACCAGCAGCAATGGGATGTGATGAGGAAGTGCTAGGCAGAGCTAGTCCTCATTTGGTTTCACCACCTTCCCTGTAGTGTCAGCTGGGTCCAGTAGAGAGTGGAGACTCCACCTCCACCTAGAATCAACAAGGCTGAGTAAGCTTGGCAAAGGCAGGGCCAGCTGGCACTCTGTTTGTCCCCCTCCTCTGGTTCCAGTGGGGAGCTGAGATTCTATACTCACTTTTCAGCAACAAAGCAGTGTGAGTCAGCCCTCTGCTTCCTCCCTCCCTGATGTCAGTGAAGTCCGTGGGGAGCCGATCTCATACCTCCTCTTGAGAAAATGAGGCAGTGGAAGGTGGTGCCCACTTTCCCTGGGAAGTTGTCAGGGGGAGCAGAACTCTTACCTGACATGTCGTCACTGAGGCACTAAGTCAATGCCCCACTTTTACAGGGGTGGTGTCAGCACTGCCATGTGGGAGCTTAACGTACTTACCTACCCAGTCCTCATGCCACACCTCAACAAGGAGACTACCTGCTAAGAAAGGTTAAATGGTATATTGAGTCTCAAAAAGTATATATACAGGAGGCCAGCCCTGTGGCCGAGCAGTTGGGTTTGCATGCTCCACTTTGGCGGCCAAGGGTTTTGCCAGTTTGAATCCTGGGTGCAGACACAGCATCGCTCATTGGGCCGCACTGAGGTGGTGTCCCACATGGCACAACCGGAGGCACTCACAACTGGAATATACAGCTATGTACTGGGGGTCTTTGGGGAGAAGAAGAAGGAAGGAGGAGGAAAGAAGGATTGGCAACAAATGCTAGCTCAGCTGCCAATCTTTAAAATGAAAATATTTTTTAAAAAGTATATATACAAAATGTTTATACAATTAAAAAAAATTACTAGTCACCCTAAGAACTAGGAAAATCACAATAGGAACGAGAAAACACATGCCAACAATGGAATGAATCCAGTGTTGGAATTATCTGAAAAGCATTAAGCCATCAGAAAAATGCTTCAAAAAAACAATAATAAACTATCTTGCATTAAAAAATAGAAAATCTCATCAAAGAAATAGAAATTATTAAAAAAAAGAACCCAATGGAAGTTATAAAACTGAAGAATACAATAACTGAAAAATCTCACTGGGTAAGTTCATTATAAAGTGGAGATGACAGAGGATAGAATCAGTGAACTTGAGGACAAACCAACAGAATTCACTTAATCTTAATATAAAGAAAATAAGGTGATAAAAAAGGGACAAACCCTCAGGTACCTGTGGGACAATGACAAAAGAGCTAATATTTGTATTATTGGAATTCCAGAAGGAAAGGACAGAGAGAGAGAGTGGGACTGAACAAGTATTCAAAGAAATATGGCTAGAAACATCCCAAATTCTGTGACACAAACCTAGAGATGAGACTTCCAAAGAAGATAAATCCAAAGAAATCCATATCAAGATGCAATGAAATCAAACTTCTAAAAACTAAAGATACAGAAAAAAGTTGAAAGCAACTAGAGAGAAATGTCGCATTACTTATAGGGAAACACCTACTTAACAATAGCAGATTTCTTCTCTGAAACAATAGAGACGAGAGAAAGATGTACGATATTCTTCAAATTTGAAAAGAAAAAATTGTCAACCCTGAAATATATCTTGTGAAAATATCCTTCAGAAATAAAGACATTCTTAGGCAAAGGAAATCTTAGAGAATTTGTTGTTAACAAACCAGACCTTAAAAGATGGCTAAAGGACGTTCTCTAAAAAAAGAAATGATAACAGAAGATTTCGGACTTCAGAAAGGAAAGAAAAACTTTGGAATGGGTAAAACTAGGGACCATTTCACTTTTTATGAGTTTCTTAAATCATGTGTAATAATTGAAGTAAAACTTACAATGGCATTCAATGCAGTGTTCAAGGTATATAGAGGAAAAACCTAAGATGCCTATATTTTAAAGGGGCGGAAAGTAAAGGGAACTAAATGGAAGCAAAGTTTCTATACTTCACTTGATGTGGACAGACGTCTTTGTGTGTTATGACTCCTGGAGCAACCACAAAGAACACTGTATAAAATGACACATCCAGATAGGGTACATACAATCAAGATGGAATCCTGAAGGTATATTTAAGTAACCCAGGGAAGGTAAAAAAGAGGAAACAGAGGGAAAAAACAGAAGACAAATATTAAAATGGAAAATTAAGTCCTAACTTTCAATAAGTACTTTAAATATAAGTGATCTAAATATGCCAATTAAAAACAAACATTGGCAGAATGAATAAAACAATATGCTATCTGTAAGAAATTCATTTCAACCACAATGAAATAGGTTGAAAATAAAAGGATGGAAAAAGAAATACCATGCAAATGTTAATCAAAAAGATGCTTTATAGCATGATTAACATTTATCAAAGGATCAACAATTTCTTCAGTTTCTTTTCTTTGCTAAATTTAAATAAAATAAAACACAATGTTTACTTAAAATGCACATGTATAACTTGATCACATATTGATTATTTATCTGCCCATTTACTCTAATCTACCTAATGAATGATATTCAATTGCTCTTAATAATAGTTATTTACAGGTAACAGGATTTAGGGAGAACTTTTATTTCACAATTTTCTGTACTTCTTGAATTATTCATATAAAAACTTCTCATTTTTCAAAAACGGTCACTGAGTAAAAAAGAGATCAAAATGTAAAAAAAAGGTAATTCACAAGGCAACAGAAAAAATAAAAATAAACGAAATACCAAGGAGTAACATAAAAAGACTTAAAAATAGACACCTGGCTAATGTAGATATTTAAATTAGCAGAAAAAGACTTTAAAATATTATGAAACACTCATGATTAATATACACAAGAAATTAGAGGGAACAAATGGAACTTCACCAGAGGCTTAGTCTCCTTAAGAATCAAATAAGTACTCTAGAACGGAAAAATACAGTATCCGATATTAAGAACTCAGCAGATGTGTTTAAAAAGCAGATTAGATGCAGCCAGGCGGGACTGATGAACTGAATGATAAGTCAATAAAAAATATCCAAACTAAAGTTTGGAGACAGAGAGGAAAAAGTGAGAACTATGGGAAAAAATTTGAGCTATTTGGAAGACAATAGAAATAGATCACATATGTGACTTCTAGTCCCAGAGGCAGCCCACGCGAGAGGAAAACCTCACCTTCAAAGGAGCGGCAAAGCGACAATGAGCTCACTGCTGACTTCTCAACAGAGACCAAGGAAGCCAGAAGACGGTGGAATGACACCTTTAACGTGACAGAATGACATTGCCAACTAGGATTCTCTACCCAGGGAAAATACGCTGCAAAAATAAAGGCAAAATAAAGATGTTTGCAGAGAAACCAAAGCTGAGAGAATTTATTGTTAGCTGACTTGGCTACAAATATACTAACGAGAGTTCTCAGGAAAGGCTAAATGAAGGAAACACAGAAATGAAGGAAGAAATAAAGAACAACAGAAAAGGCGAGTAAATAATCATTGACTAAATTTCACAACAGTAGTAGCGTCTTGCTGTGTTTAAAATCTGTTTAGAACCAAAGGCAGGATAATCATACATCAAAAATTGTAGGAGGCAAGTACACCTACAGCATTATCAGAGAAGTAGTAAAGGTGATAATCTGCATTATGAATTTAGTACTATGTTAAGAGTATATGTGTTCATGTATAGAATAGCCATTTAAAGGAAAGGAAAAAAGAAAACATATAACTAAAAGAACAATACAAAAAAAATGGCACAATAAAAATATTTTATTAATTCAAAAGAAGTCAAGAAATGAAAACAAAAGAACAGAAAACCAAGAGAACAACGGTAATGATAAAGACAAATACAGTCATGCGTCACTTAACAACGGGAATACTTTCTGAGAAATGTATCATTAGGTCATTTCGTCATTATGAGAACATCATAGAAGTACTTACACAAACCTAGATGGTATAGCCTACTACACACCTAGGCAATATGGTACTAATCTTATGGGACCACCATTATATACCTGGTCCATCATTGACCAAAATGTCACTGTACAACATGTGACTGTATATCAGTAATTGCAATAAGTGAAATGGACCAATACTGCAATTAAACATCTCAGATTGTCAGACTAAGTAAAAATATAAAAGTCATTTATATGTTCCTTACAAAACTCATACCTTAATGTGAGTAAAATTATATTTAAAAATATACCATTCAAACACCAACCAAAAGAAAGCTAGGTAGCTATGCTAATATCAGACAAAGTAGAATTTAAGGCAAGAAACATTTCTAGAGATAAAGCAAGTTATTTCATAATGATTAACATGTCAGTCCACCAGGAAAACATAACAATTCTAAATCTGTAAACACTCAATAGTATGGCTTCAAGACACAGAGAGCAAAAATTGACATAATTAAAAGGAAAAATTAGACAAATCTACAATCAGGGTAGGTGACTTTGACAAATGCCTCTCAACTGATAAAACATGCAGGCAAAATATGAATAATGATATGGAATATCTTAACAACACAGCTATGACCTAATTGATGCATAAAGATTGCTGGGCCTGATGACAACAAAATACATTTTGTTTTCAAGTTGCATGAAATATTTACCAAAATTTCTAAGAAAAAAATAAATACATGAAAGTTTAAAATATACATTACAAACTTTCATTTCAAGAAGCTAGGAAAAGAATAGCAAAAGAAATAGAAGAATATAAATAATTAAAAACAAAAATCAACAAAATGAATATCAAATGTTCAATAAAGAAAATCAACAAAACCAAACTTGGTTCTTTGAAAAGATTAATAAAATTGATAAACTCCTAGCAAGACTGATGAAGGCAAAAAGAAAAAATAAATTACCACTAACAGGAGTAAAGTGAGGACATCAGTGTGCATCCTGCACATATTAAAAAGACCTTAAGAAGATACTATTAACAATTTTATGCCAATAAATTTGAAAATTTTGATGCAATGGACCAATTCCTCAAAAACAGTTGCCAAACGTGACCCAAGAGGATATAGAAAATCTAAATATTTTTAAAATAAATAAATTGAAATTAGCCATTTCAGAAAAAACCCTCCAGGCCCAGTTGGCTTCATCAGTGAATTTTTCTAAATATTTAGGGAAGAAATAATATCAATCTTACATAAGCTCCTCCAGAGTAAAGGAAAAGATGAAGCGCATCCATGCTTGTTGGGAGGATGGCTCACTCTTGATGCCAAACCCTGACAAGGACACTGGAAGGAGGCGTACTGCAGACCAACGTCCCTCATGAACACAGGCACGAAAATATTAGACAGGATGCTTGCAAATCAACTAAATTAATACATGAGTGACTTAACATTAAAAAAAGAATCAATTCAATTCACCACATTATCAGAAATAGGAAGAATTATTTTGTATTCTTTATCGAGAAAGATAAAGCATTGGAGAAAATTCAACATCCATCATTTAAAAAATCCTCTTAGCAAACTAGAGATAGGAGAGTGTTTCTTTAATTTTTAAATTAAATTAAAGAAACAACTTAAAAAGGTTTTCTACAAAACATTGTAAACATCATATTTAACGGTTATATATTAAAAACTTCGCCCCTGACGTTGGGATTGAGACAGAGATGCCTACTGCACGTTTCTGTTCAACTTATACCGAGGATTACCTAGTGAGTACTGTAAAGCGAGAAGATTAAGTAACATTCTTAAGGATTGGAAAGGAAAAAAAATGCTGTCATTATTTGAAGATATTGTGATTGTACACACAAAAAATTCCAAAGAATCTGCAAACAATTAGAATTAACAATGAAGCTTAACAAGATGACTGACTGGATACAAGGTCAACATAAAAACTCAATTTCATTTCTGCATACCAGAAACGGACAAATAGAAAATTAAGATGGAAGAATCTACACACTATTAAATTAATACTTGAATTTAGCAAGATAATAAACAAATAAAAAATTATGAAACAGAAAATTATGAAAGCATTAAAATGCCTAGAAATGCATGTAACAAAATTTGTGAAGACCTCTTTATTGTAAACCAGTGAGGGAAAGTAAAGATTTAAATAAATGAAACAATGTGCCATGAGAGTAGACTGGAGAACTTGGTGTGATAAACATGCCAATTTTCCCCAAATCTATGTACAGGTTCAGTGCAGTCCTAATCAAATCCCAGCTGGTTTGTGTGTGTGTGTGCAAATTCAAAAAGCCGATTCAAATATGAAGATGGAAATGCAAAGGGCAAGAATAATCAGGATGCTCTTCAAGAGCAACAACATAGCTAGTGGTCCTACTACAAGACACCAAGAACCATCATCTAACTGTAGTAATTAAGACAGTGGGACATTGACACAAGGATAGACATACTGGCCAGTATAACGGAGAAAAGAATCCACAAACAGGCCTACACGTAGACGGGCTCCTGGTTTATGGCAGTGACAGTGCAATACGTTGAGGAAAGCATAGTCTTCTTAATAAATACTACTGGGTCAACTGCATGGGAAAACATGGGAAAAAACAAATCTTGACTTCTATTTCACCCCCCACACAAATATCAATTCCAGATGGATTGCAGATGAAAATACGAATGGTATAATAATAAAGCTTTTAGAAGAATGTCTTCACGAGTATAGACAAAGATTTCTTAAACATAGTACAAAACCCACTTGTCATAAAGAAAAAAATTGATATATTGTAAAACATTAATACTATGGACTTCTGTGAATAAAAAGATGCTGTCAAGAGAGTGAAAAAGCAAGGTAAGGAGTGGGGTTATATATTTGCAATATATATATCCCAGGAGGGATTCACATGCATAATAAATGGATTTTATGTATATATATATATGTATATTTTATGTGTATTTGTATAATGTTATACATTTAATAATTTATGTAATATATAACATTGTAATATACAAATACACAAAAAATATATAATTTATATATTACATATAATGTTATAATATATAAATATATATCATATATAATATATAAATAAATATATAAAATATATAAATAAAAATACATTAAAGTATATAACATATAATTTATATTATTATATGCATAACGTTGTATAAATACACATAAAACATACACATTTTTCCTTCTTATGGCTTAGTAGGATTTTCTAAAGGCAAGAAAACCAATGGAAAAAATGGCAAAAGATTTGAGCAGACACTTGCAGAAGATATCCAAATGGTGAATAAGTATATGAAAACATGCTCAACTTCATTAGTTATGAGGAAAATGCCAAAATAAATCCACTATACATTACTTCAACACACTCGCTAGAATCATTAAAATGAAAAAGACTGAAGCCCTCGAGTTTTGGTGGGAGAACCATCCTCTTGTGCACCACTGGTGGGGATGTGAACTGGTAAAGCTGCTGGAAAACTGCGTGGCAGCAGGTGCTAAAGGTGAACTACGCAGACCCTGTGACTGAATAGTTTCGCTTTCAGGTGTATCTCTAACGGAAGTGCAAACGTGCTCATGGTGAACCGGCGCGAGGATGTTCACGGAAGTGATATGGGTGGTAGCTCAATAGTGGAAACAACCAGAGTGTCCCTCAAAAGCTGGCTGACCTGAAGGGGAGTCTCGTCACAGCAAGAGGTCCTACAGCAGAAACTGGCAGGGACCCTCAGGGGTCTGAGAGTCTCGAGGGACGAGGTCATTGGGTGATACCTCTCAGCAGATGCACGAAGGGGACAGTTTATCTCAAACCGGGCCCTTCTTGCTCCCCTCCTCCATTCCCTTTGCACGCTGTCCAGTAGGCCCACAGAATAGGAGGGACAGGCAAAGTCCCTATTGCCTGAGCTTAAACCTAAAAAGGTGACAACAACACTCAAGTGACTGAATTTCTCTGCAATATTTTGGATTGTTTTTTTAAAAATTATTTTCTTGCTTCTCACTTCTTTTTCAAAACATTGTGGTAAAATATGCATAACATAACATTTACCATCTTAACCACTTTTAAGTGGACAGTTCAGTGGCATTAAATACCTTCATGTTGTGCTACCATCACAAGAACTCTTTTCATCTTGCAAAACTGAAACTGTGTACCCATTAAACACTAAACCCCGTGCCCCTCTCCCCAGCCCCTGTCAGCCACCATTCCACTTTCTGTTTCTACCATCTTGACTACAGTACGTACCTCATATAAATGGAATCATACAGAATTTGCCCTTTTGTATCTGACCCATTTCATTTAGAATAATGTCATTTAGGATCACCCATGTTGTAGCACGTGTCAAGATTTTCTTTCTTTTTAAGGTTGAATAGTATTCCATTGTATGGATATAGCACTTTTGTTTATTCATTCATCCATTGATGGACACTTGCGTTTCTTCTACCTTTTGGTTATTGTGAATAATACTGCTATAAACACAGGTGTACAATATCTCTTTGAGTTCTTGCTTTCAATTCTTTTGGTATCTTCCCGGAAGTGGAATTGCTGGATCATGTGGTGATTCCTCATTTAATTTAAAAATTAATTGTGGAGTAACTGCCGTGTTGTTTTCCATAGAACCTGCACCATTTTACATGGAGTATTTTATATTAAACTTTTAAGTAAAAAGAAAACTCGAGACAGAAGCTAAGTTTAGTTGTAGGAAAACGAAGAAAATTACGTTTATTTCCCACACCTGTGTTTGCTGACTGACGACATGCATACCTGCTGTACTAGTTTGAGTTCAGGATTCTGCTTTCTACCTCCTGAAGTTCAGATTCAGTAACTTGGTCCTTAAGTTTTCCAGTCTGCACAGTGCCTAAAAAGATGATTGACATGAATTTATGCCTTTGCATCCTGTGTCTCAGCATTATGGAAACAGAGCCTTTCTCTTACTTTTTATGGGTCAAGAAGTAAGCAGCAGCTTTAACTACAGACATAGTTTTTTCTCCTAGCTCTTATCCTCCTTGACCTCTTAATTGGGTTGGATATCGCTGACCAGCCTCCTTTAAACTTTGTCGTTTCTTGGTTTTGTTCCTATTTTCTTTCTAGAACTTCGGTGACTGCTCCTCTAACTCCTCCTCTTCTTGAAATGTCACTAAGGTTGTGTCCTTGGCCTTCTTAACCTCTTGGCTTTATCAGCAACCCCCCGTGGCCCGCGATTCTGAGGGAACCCTGGGACAGCAGAGCCAGGGCTGGGAAGCAGGCTGACTTGCCCAGCACTTGACACAGCTCTCAGAGGCCAAGTGCATGGTGTGGCTGAGTGAGCGAGAAAAGCCGGGGATGAGATGACTCAGAGGTTCCTGCTTGAGCAACTGCATTGTGCTACCACTTCTGAAAGAAAGCAGAAGATAACTTCAGGGTTAGACATGCTGAGTTTGAGCTGCCTGCAGGGCATTCCGGTGGCACGTGCTGCTGTCCTAGCTCGCACGTCTGCCCCATTCCAAGCCCTACTGCCTGTGCCCTTACCACTGCCACCTGGACCAGCCGAACAAGCTCTAACAGGCTGCTCCTGGGTTCTGCTTTCCATCCCATACTACCCTGTGATGTGGGCCAATCTTCCCAGAGCATGACCACAATCATATCCCATGCAAACACATTCACACGTCACACAGTGTGTGCTACCACACAAGCAGACCACGTACTGTCATCCTATAGTACATGTTATGCAGTGCACGCTGCCACATAATCATCTCCCATGCTCTCGTATTCACATGTCACACAGTACACCCCATCACATAACCATATCACATGTGAAAACTACCATCGCTCAACAACCTTCAGAGACACTGCTCATCCTGCTACATTAAGAATAAATTTCCTACCCTGAATTCCACATAAGTTAGAATGTTTTTGGTTGCAAGATACAAATTCTGACTTAAAATGTCTTAAGAAACAAGGATACTTAATATTTTTCATACCCAGATAGGTAGATAATGTTAACTCCAGTTGAGAGAAGAAGAAACTGAGACCCAGAGTTGTTACTGACTTGCCCAGCACCAAACAGCTAATAAATGTCAAAGTCAAGACTTTTGCCTCCACCTTCTCTGTCCCCACAGCCCCTGCGCTATATCCTCCTTGTGTGGCCTGATTTGCGTTTGCCCTCGCCTTCTCCATTCCTTACTCTGAGAGGTTAGGGTGAAGGAGACCTTGCTGAATGAATGTCAGGACCAACAGTTTTTGAGTTTTGAGCCAGTGAGTCAAAAAGTCATTTTGGAGTATCTACTAGGTCCCAGCACAGTGGGAAACATTAAAAGTTCCATGGCCTGGTTCTTGCCTTTAAGGCGCGTCTCACCTGAGAGAAGAGACAAGGCATGAAAGCACAGGTAATGTCTAGAGATCAATAAAGCGGGTCAAATCCATATCTGTGTGGGGCAGAAGATGAGCTGATGGCACTGCAGAATGCCTGGGTCTTGTAAATGGGTAGGATTTTCATAAAGCTACTGAGGGGAGCGCACCAAGTGAAAGTAACGTCATGAGAAGGGAAGTCATGAGGAAGTTGGTGACCATTAAACAAGAACCCCTCTATCCTGCTGTCTTCTCTGTACACCCACTGCCTCTCCTCCTTTCCACTCAGTGAGAAGGAAAGAGGTGTGCATGGCTGGTACTCCGGCTACCCTCCCATCCTAAACCCCCTCTCCTTCTTGGGACTTTCCTGACCTGTCTGTCTCCCATTTTTCTGCAGTCACAATTCCTTCCTCTCTTTGACTCCTTCCCAATGGCATCTAAACATCCTTAAGTCTCTCCCTTCTTAAAAAGGAGAAATACTTCCACAAACACATCCGCTTCCTTCTCCTTCTTTCCTTCACAGCCCAACTTCTTAATGAAACAATGTGTGTGCTGAATTTCATTCCTCGTCCCTACTTCCCAGTCCCTGGGATCTGGATTTCATCCCCATTACATCTCTTCATATTTGCACCAAGATCCCCAGAAGCTTCCTTGCTGCTCAACATTGCCATTTCCAGTTGTTTATGCCCTGGATCCAGCAGCAGCGTTTGGCGCTGGTCACGTTCTCCTTGAAGCATTCCTTCCTGGTTTCTCTGACCCACCCATCCCTCATTTGCCTCTGTCACCTCTCATCTTTGCCCCTCCTTCATGGTGCTGACCTGGGCCTACGTATATGGCCACTGCACACTCTGTCTCAGTGATTGCCTTTGACCTTGATTACTATGAGTCCCAAATTTATGTCTCTGGGCCAGAGCTTTCTCCTGAGATTCAGACCCTAATGGGCATCTCATGGGATGTCCCCAAGGCCCTCAAATTCAACATGTCCCAAACAAAACTCATCAACTCTTTCCCCACCCCTATGTCTGCCCCTCCACCTATTTATCCTATCTCCATAAACAGCAGTACCACCCACTTAGAACCAGAAATGTGGGCCTCACCTTCCACACCTCCCTTCCGCTCACCCCCCATGGTCAATCAATGACCACCTCTAATGCATTCTAAACTTCAAACACACCTCTCTCCAACCACTCTCTCCACCCCTCCTGCTGCTACCCTGGTAAGCCTGCCATCATCTCTCACCTGGATAACTGGTGCAGCCTCCTAACAGAGCTCCCTGCTTCCAATTTTCCTCCCTTACAGGTCAGCCTTAGCACTGTAGCACAAATGAACTTTCTAAAATTCAAATGTGGTCATGTCACCCCCTCACTTAAAATCCATCAATGGCCCTTAGGCTATAGTCTGTCATCCTGGGTGACCTAGCTTGCCTCTCCTATCTCACCTGTAACCATATTACTCCCACACTCCTAGCCCTAATCGTCTGGAACTCCTTTCATTTCCCAGGTTGTGCCGTTCTCTCGTTTGCCTTTGAGTCATGGTGGAAGCTGCTCCCTCTTGCCTGCATCGCTCCCAACGCTGCCTCCCAAATGCTTTCCTTGGTATGCTGAGACTGCTTCAGGTGCCCTTCCCATCTTCGCCATGGCGTCCTCTACTTGCCTTTCATCGTGGGCATCTCAGTATTGTTTTCCTGTCTGATTCTGACTCTAGACTGTGAGGTCCATGAGGATAAGCACTGCGACCAACTTTCCAATGCACACGGCAGGCATTCAACTTTCTGTTAAATAAAGAAAAAAAGTATTTGAGGTGACTCTGAAAGATTCCCTTTCTTTCTAGGTAAGTTGATGAAGAAAGGGAACTAAAGGCAGTGAATTGACAGAATAAGAAGAAGATATAATGAAGAGAAAAATATTAGTATGAGAAAACATGTGGGCTTGGAGTTCTGGCTTAAAATTGGAAAGTTTCAATCCAGTATCATAGACTTGTGGAAGGTTTGAGCTGAAAAGGCCATCAGATATCAGCACTGTCTTACCCCCTAATTTTACAGATGAGGAAACTGACCTGTAAATTGTCTAAATCTGCAATAGAGCAAATCTGGAACCAAAGTCCTCCGTGCTTGGTGAGGGTTATACACAATGAAGCCACGCAGCTTCCCAAGGTCTCGTGGCTCTTCCTACAGCTGTGGTCAGCACCAGGCTCCAGTTCCAGGCAGGAAGTTGGCCCGGACACAGAGCAGCTACATCTGTGTTGTGGTTCCCACAGCCTCCACCACTGACTACACCTCCTTTCCCTCTGGGGACCTGCCCTGAACTCAGATTACCTAGGAGTCTGCTTTACTCTGAAGCAACACTCAAGCAGCCCAGGTGAAATAAATTAATCTCCTCCCAATTTTCTGTCATCCTTCACCGTAAAGACAACATGCTCATCTATCAGACTTGGGAGTCTCCTGTCTTTTTGTGCCAAAGACTAAGGCTAAAATCCTTCCTTACCTAGTCTGGTGCTGTTGCCAGATTTAAAAAAAAAGAAAAATTCTTTCCTGGTCCCTGTTTATCATAATCAGATAGTTCTTCCAAAAAATGTCCATGTGCACATATTGCTCTCCTAGGTACTATTCAAAGCAAATAGAGCAAGGAGTCAAGGCTGCACTAGGAACAGAAATTCTAGAACTCACACAAAATGTAGCTGACTGGGAGCCAGATGCACAGAGAGAAGCTCTGCTCAGAACTGGGCCAGTCCTGAGAGATTTTGGTTGACCTCACAAGCAGGCACTAAATTCTTCAGAACTGCTAAGGAAAGAAAGAGAGAGCCTGCATCTACTGCTGACAGTGAGGGATGAAGTCCGTTATTTCTGTCCATCTCTTATGAGTGGCAGAGAGTTGGGAGTTTACCCAGAAGGTAGACACAGCCTGTCTGTGGGGGTGAGGACTGGGGGAGGTGCGGAGGGGAGAGGTGTCAGAAAGAGGAACTGAGGAGGTACTTCTACGAGAAGACTGAGAATTTAGACCCTTACTTGAGATTCCATTTCCCATACCAGGGGTGCAGCAGGTGGGAGGGCCAGAGAGAGGCATCAGTCTACTGGGGTCCAGGAAACATATTCAGCTGCAAGTGCTGGTAGTGCAGTGGCAGTGTGTAGGGAGAGAAGTCGCCAACCCATTACGTGACTGTGGAGTGGCCACCACATCACTGTCTGCTGTCCACTGTGAAGTGGCGCAGAGAGGTGGTCCGCAAACTATAGTCAGCAGGCCAATCTGGCCTGTGGCCTGTTTTTGTGTGGCTAGAGAGTTAAGAATGGTTTTTCATATTAAAAGGGAAGTTTTTAAAAAACAAAATATGTGACAAAGACCATACGTAGCCCCCAAAGCCTAAAATATTTTCTTTCTGGCCCTTTGCAGAAAAAGTTTGCTGACCCTGGTGGGGAGGCCTGGCTATATATGGACGACTCAGGCAAAGATTCCCCTGGGGGTGTGGCCGCGTATGGACTGGCCTTCATGGACTGGACCGCCTTGGGCACAGGCTCCCTCTAGGCCCAGGGAGGACCAGACGCTCGTCGCTGCAGCTGCAGGGACAGCCCCTCCACGGGAATCTACGTCGTGGCATTGCCCTCATGGAACTTAGGGATTATTCTAGTGTCCAAGATTGGCTTTGTAAACGCTCTACATAGTCAGGGGGTTTTGTTTGCTTTTTTGTTTTTTAATTAAACAGTATTCTTCAACTGAAAGACTAACATGTGCTCATAATTTTTTTAAAAAGAAGTTATACAATGAAAAAGTCTTCCTTCTGTCCTGGACTCCCAGTTCAAATGAGCTACTAGCAAGAATACTCGTGTATCCTTACTCTGTATGTGTGTGTGTTTGTCCTTTTACTCTATACAAATGGGAACAAGTCACACCACTGTCCCGGCTCTTGCTTTTTTTAGCTTGGTGATGTAATGAGCAGATCTTTTCACATCACCAAATACAAATCTGGCTCCTTTTTGATATCAGCATACTGGTCCTTCGACTGCATGTACCATATTTGAATTAATTATTCCCTTATTAATAAGAGGGACGTTGTCTCCAGTGTTTGTCTATGACAAACAGTACTGAATTTCTTTAAATTTTTTATTTGTTTGCTTTTTGTGAGGAAGATTGGCCCTGAGCTAACATCTGTTGCCAATCTTCCTCTTTTCTTTATTTTTTCCCTCCCCAGAGCCCCAGTGCATAGATGAATATCCTACTTGTAAGTTATTCAACTTCTCCTATGTGGGACGCTGCCTCAGCATGGCTTGATGAGAAGTGTGTAGGTCCACGCCCAGGATTTGAACCTGCAAACCCCAGGCCACTGATGCGGAGCACTCGAACTTAACCACTGCACCACTAGGCTGGCCCCCTGCATTTCTAATCCTTGTACAAATAGCTTTGTACAAGTGAGTGAATGTAACTGGAGGATAAATTCCTAGAGGTAGAATTGCTGAGTTGAAGGGTAAATGAATTTTAGATTTTGATACATATCAATAAACAGCCCTCTAGAAAAATCTCCCCAAATCGTGCTCTCCCAAGGGTAAATGAGAGACCCTTTTCCACAGCATCTTCCTTAACACTGAGCCTTACCGTTATTACCAATTGGGTAGGCGAAAATGACTTTCCATTATATATCATTGTATAAACTACCATCTTTTATGTTTATTTTTATAGGATCTGCCAGTTCATGCTTTTTTTAACTGAGGTGTTAGAGTTTCTCTTTTTAACACTTCCCATACTTTCTACACACAAACTCCAAAATACACAAACTTTCTGCCTCGTTTGCGTACCATATCCCCAGAGCAATGCCTACAACTGTGCCTGATAATAAGGCAGAGAATAAGTACTTGTTAAAAGAATGAAAAATTTTAAAAAGCATTATACATTAAGAAAATTGGACCCTTTGACTGTCAATATGTGTGCAAATAATATTTTTCACTGTGCCATATTTCCTGGTTTTCTTATTTATTTATTGATTTTTGCAATGTAAAGTGTTCACGAACTTTTCCATGTTTAAGGATATGATTCTTTGATTCATTTAAAATACATTTTGCTATGAGATGTGTGGAAGGACTCCAACTTAATTTTTTCTGCCTTGGTGTGGTTTTAAGGACGCCTGAATGGGCCCCTGCCTAGGACTCCTTCTGAATGCTGGCTGGCCTGTGAAATCCCACTGTAAGCACATCACACCTTTATCTCAAGGCTCTGAGTCACATTTCCGAGAAGTAGTTTTAACGTTGTGGAGTCTTATACATTCATACAAACAAACACATAAATTATTTCTAAAGTAGGTTTGACTGTGATGGAATCATGGGACGTTATGACCCAACTGGAAGGCTGGTTGGTGTAGAGAGAGAAGACCCCATTAGAGAGACAAACATGTAGGAGGCGGAAGTTGGAAATTCCAGAGATGACTTCTGCTTATTTCACAATAATTCTAAGGCTGGCTTGATGAAGATACTCTGCTTTCAAGCTATGTGCTATTTTATTTTGTGTTTTTCTCATGGAATGCAGAGATTTCGATTCTGAGCCTCCCTGTCCCTTGAGATCTCGGGGAGACTGGACAGTTGGAAGCCCACCCAAACATTTTTGAGAATTCCTGGAAGTCTTAAGTTTTCATGCTTCCTCTGCCTCTTCAGCTCCCGCTTGTTCACCACTTGCTGTGGGATGCCTCACGTGAACCCCAGTGGAAACACGGACCCTTCTTCCTTTTCGTTACCCAATCACCAGCAGAAAGCCCTCATGCCCAATCATTGTGGGTTTAGTGGAGTTTGCTGAAGACGTTTTTCATTGAAACGTTCTACCATCGCTCTGGCACCATCTTTCTCCATATCCTAACCCTCTGTCTCTGCTAGTCATGCTCGCCACTGGATTGGTCCACTGGCTTGCAATTTTTTTCTCTGTTAAGACACATAGCACCCTCCCCTTCTGAAGCTTTGTCCAGTAGGAAGGGGAGAGAGTGGGTGACCTTTAACCCCACACAGAATTTTTCCAACACAGACGATTTCGTACCCAAATGGAAATTTAGCATCAACTGTGAAGATCATAAAATGTTCTCTACCTTCTTGCATTAACATTACATTTTAACAGACCCATTACTGCTTTCTCCCATCACTCTCTATCACCCACACAGCCATCCGCATGCACACACTTCTCTCCTTGCTTTTCCTTATCCATTACAAAGAACTTAACAACCATTATGAAAGCTAAATGAATTAAAATGATTGATAGTCTTCAGGGCATGGCTGAGTTTTTGCTGGTTCATTGCAGTGCAATAGATTAGACAGACGGGGTCCAGACCTCATCCAGAAATTAGAACTGCTCATCAAGTGGTGCAGACACTTAGTGGGCTCAGTGATCCCTTAACAATTTGAGGTCCTAGGAGAAAGTTCAGATGGATAGACAGGAGGCAACAGATAGAAGAGATAGTGTAATACTTCCTGCGGCACCAGAGGAGTCTACATAGACTCAGTCACACAAAGTGCAGACAAGTGGGCAGAGGCTGATGACAGAGAATCCAGCAGCTGATCACACATGGGTGGATTCGTCTGGTGTTCTCAATCGCAGGTACTTGCGTATCTAGACTGCCAGTGAGGAGCATCAATGAAATCTGATGGCAGGGAGCAGACCCCGGCTCTAATTCAGTGGGCAGAACTGTTGCCCCTGAAAACAGGTGAAGGAGGCTGAAAAAATAAGTAGGGGGTGTAGCAGGCTGCTAAAACTGAAAATGGGAACACATCCAAAAGGGAAGGTAAATCTGATTATGAATCTCTGGAAGACGGGTCAGTAAAGTATGGCCCATGGGCAATCCAACCCACCTCCTATTTTTGTAAATAAAGTTGTATTGAAACACAGTCACACTCGTGCATTTGCGTGTTGTCTGTGTCTACTTTCCTGCTCTAATAGCAGAGTTGAATAGTTGAAATAGAGATCATGTGGCCGGCAGAGCCTAAAATATTTACTATCTGGCCCTTTACAGAAAAGTTTGCAGGCCTCTGTTCTAGAATGTGGATTCTTGAGAGCAGAGAGTTTTCTCCATCTTGTTCACACTCTACTCCCAGCACCTGCAATAGTGCCTGGCACATATTGGGTACTCCCTCAGTGTTTGTTAAATGAGAGAATGAAGCCCAGAATATTAAGCATCTCTTACTTTCCAAGCTCCTTTCTCCAAAGAATAGGACTGGTCATGGAGATTAGGGTGGGGCTCCTCTCAGCCATGGAGAGGGCAAGGTCTGCAGAGAACATACCAGAACCTGAAGATCATCCTACAGGCAAAGGAAAGTTTTCAGACATCCTTAACTGCTTCACCAACAGAAATCTTCCCTGTGTGTCTATTTCTAGGAATGAAGCCTAATTTTAAATCTGCAGAATTAGCTAGGCACCCTGATAGTTTTCGCTAATGAATTCTAATGGTTAATTAAGCTTAGTCTCTTAACGGTTTTCTCCCTCTATCAGGGCCCGCCTCGTGGCTCTGCTCAGAGGGCACAAAATGATACCTACTGATTGTGTTTCTTCAAAAAAAGCTTTGAGTTCACTACAGGTTTCTTTTCCTGTCCTTATTGATGCTCCTTGTTTGCACTGAAAATTGAGAGCTGATTGGAAAATTTTAAGAATGGCACATAGCTAGTCATGCTCATTTTTCCATTTTAAATGCCTGCAGCTGACTTTCCTGACCTTGGGCCTGGGTAAAGGTTGGTGGTAAGTGACCATCCATCCTCCCCAACCACCAGAGTCTCTGAAGTGGTAGCACAAAACCCTAATTCTTAGAATCAGAACTTGACAAGGATGTCAACTCCTGCCTCAGGCACCAAAACTGCCAAGCAAAAGGCGCTCCACTATCTTATGCCTCCTGAGCGAGCATTTGTCAGTGGACCTTGAGATCCCTTCATTGGCCATTTCCTTCAAGGCTTCCTTTCTTTCTTTCTTCCTTTCTTTCTTTTGTTCTTTCATTCTTTCTTTTATTCTCTCTTTCTTTCTTTCTTTTTTTGCTGAGGAAGATTTGCCCTGAGCTAACATCTATTGCCAGTCTTCCTTTTTTTGTGTATGAGCCGCCTCCACAGCATGGCCACTGACAGATGAGTGATGTTGGTCCACACCTAGGAAACGAACCTGGGCCGCCAAAGCAGAGCATGCCAAACTTAACCCCTAGGCCACCGGGTCTGGCCCCTCTAGATTTTCTTTCTTAAGGAAGAAGGGAGATTATGCTTTGATTGACAAGGCTTCAAACCCTGTGAGTGTGGTCACCTCTTGTCTTAGTCTGTTCAGGCTGTTACAACAAGAATATCATAGACTGAGGGCTTAAACAACAGAAGTTTATTTCTCACAGTTCTGGAGGCTGGAAGTCCCAGATCAAGGTGCCAGCAGATGTGGTGTCTGGTGAGAGCCACTTTCCTAGTTTGCAAATGGCCATCTTCTCATTGTGTTCTCGCATGGCAAAGAAAGAGATTCTCTCTCTCCTGTCTCTTGTAGGGTACTATTCCCATTCGCGAAGGCTCTACTCCATGACCTAATCACCCCAAAGGCCCTGCCTCTAGATAGCATCAAACTTCCACGTAGGAACTTTTGGGGGACACTAACATTTAGCCCACAGCTTCACTCCCCTTCACCTCTGGAGCGCTAACACTAGTAAATGAATCGCATGCTCTCCCGGCCTCCCTGGTTGTTTGGGAGCATTCTGATTGGTTTACATCTCCTGGGGTTTTCAATGAGAAGGCACCTGACGTCGGTTCCAATCATCAGACAGCCACTCTCCTCACTTCTACACAAATGTGCACTGTTTACAGCATCTGCTAGAGCGGAAAACTAGGCACCACAGCTACCCGAAACCAATTGCAAAACTGGAGGGAAAAAAGGGAAGAAAATGACAGTGGGCAAAAGATGTGCAAGCAGACCCTCTGTGTCTGTGAATCTGTACATCTGTTTGGCAATTAGACTTCAGCACATTCAAGTCTGGAGCAATGTCAGGCTGGAGCAACTTCGTTCCGTGGCTTTCCCCGGACACGGTGGAAGGCGTCCATAGCATCAGGGTGCTTTTTCCTTCCAAAAGAGTTAGCAGAGACAGTGTTAATGTTTAATTAAAACAGGACCTGATAACATCTGGGAGGAGTGCTGTAACTGTCCCCTCCTTCAGTTTGCCTCTCTGTGAAAACACGTATTCATTACCAGGACCTGTCAGGATACAGTAACACTGCATCTAAGTCCCTTTTTACACGTTTTGCACATGAGTGACGGAGGGCACCACGGTAAGGCTATTGTGTCTTCACTGCTGGAAAGTAGAGTTTGGAAAGTAAAACTCTCTTTTGTGGTTAAGGTACGTTTGACGTATGTGTCGAAATATGCAAATCAATTGTGTCTTGTGAGGTATATAAAAGTGTCCCCTAGCACTGTGCCTGGCATATAGCAGGTGTTTAATAAATGCTTTGTTATTATTGAGACATTGTCAAAAGTGCACTGGCACATCCCTTAACCTTTTTCAGAGAGAAATGTTACCATCGATGTCCCTTGTCAATCCCTCACAGACGCCACAGGAGCCAGTTCCCGTCATCAAAAGTAATTTTCCTGGGGGCCGGCCCAGTGGTGCAGCGGTTAAGTTCACACGTTGCGCTTCTCAGTGGCCCGGGGTTTGCCGGTTCGGATCCTGGGTGCAGACATGACACTGCTTGGCACGCCATGCTGGGGCAGGCGTCCCACATATAAAGTAGAGGAAGATGGGCACGATGTTAGCTCAGGGCCAGGCTTCCTCGGCAAAAACGAGGAGGACTGGCGGTAGTTAGCTCAGGGCTAATCTTCCTCAAAAAAAAAAAAAGTAATTTTCCTGCAGCAAAGCCCTCCTGCTCCATTGTCCCAATGAGTTCTTATTCCAGGTGATTATCATTTATTCACTTACCCTCTCAATCATTCATTTATTCAACACACACTGAGGAAGTTCCTGTTGTGTGTTGGTCTCTGAAGACCCACAGATACAGCAAGCACACGAACGGTTAGCTATGTAAAGACAAGTTAATAGATAATTGGGTAGAGAGAGTAGAATTTAAAATGTCATATAGATTATAGTACTATTTTATGCAAATTGGTAATGTGGACATAGATATACCCAGCTGGCTCTCTGTAGTCTATAGTATTGAATGGGTACCATGTCTCAGGCAGTGAGCAACGGCTCTAACACATTATTTAATTTCATCTTCAAAACACCTGAAGATGTAATAATCATGTCCCTGTTTTATGACTGAAGAAATTGAGGGTAGGACAGAGAAGAGAGAAGGAAAAAGAGGACTCAGAGTGGGCAGGATGAGAAGAGAGCAAAGAGCAAGAGGGGGAAGAGGAGGGAAGGAAGGCGGACGTGAGTGAGAAAAGAGGAAAAATGAGCATTCCAGAACATCTCTGCTGAAATTACACAAGCAGTGACTGGGTTTTCTACCACAAGTAGAAAAAATTTGCTGCTTTGTGTTTAAAGAAAAATGTAAAAAGATATCTTCAGTTAGTTTTCTACTCAGGAGTGTATTTACAGTATTTTACATGGAATATCTCATTCTTATCAACAGCCTAACAACAGTGTAGTAGTCTGGAATATTGACAAGCACCTTAGAGAAAAAAAGCTCTTTAAAAACTGATTTCTGAGAGAATTTTCTTTCCTTATACATAATTTAGCATTTTGATTAGAGGTCTGAAATATGCAATCTTGAACAGAGAGGTACGATCGTTTCGCATTGCAGACTCCGTGACCACGTCCTGTTTCCTCTGAAGCAGCTCTGGGAGGCGTGTTCACTGCAGCCCATCGTCTCCGGGGGCAGGATGGGGTGGAGAGGACTGTGATTGCAAGGAGAAAGATTTTATGTGGATGTTTGGGAGAATTCCCGGCCACAAGATCAAGGTTACATGTGAAATAGTTTAAAACTTGGAAAGGGCCTTCGGTGCCCAAATCCAGAATCCTAATTTTATAGGAAAAGGAAACTGAGGTCCCGAGGGGTTAAGGCACGCGTTAGTACTCTTCTCGGAGCTTTCCCAGGAGGGGCGCCGGCGGGGCATCTGGGATAACACTGACTGTACGAAGTGCCTTCGGGAGACGAGAGGAGGGACTGGAAGGGGCCTTGAGGGACCTTCTTCCACATGTGGGATTTTGAGCTTCCTTCTGGGAGTTCATCCCTTCAGCTCTCCTCAGCTAGCTTTTGCTGGTGAGCAAGAAGGGGGAGGAACGAGCAGAAAAGAGGAGAGAAAAGAAGAACAATTTTTAAAAAGAGAGATAGGAAATAACTAGAACTGATCACATGATTGATCCCTTATTAAGTGTGCAATACTCTGATAAACACTTTATAAAGATCGCCTCACTTAATCTTTTCAATCACCAACGAGGTAGACATCATGGTCACCACTCTACTAATGAGGAAACCGAGACACAGAGGTTCAGAGACTCACCCAAGTTCACACGGCTGGTGAGTGACGGAGCTGATAGACCCAGACAGTTTGGTTCCAGAGCTCAAATGCTAAAAAGAGAAAGAGAAATAAGGGGAGAGAAGAGAGAAAGGAGGGGAAGAGAAAGAGAGAAGAGGGAAAAGAGAGGAAACACAAAGATATGAGAAGGGAAAAGACAGAAATATTGAAAAGGCAGAGAGGAGACAGGGGAGAGCCCTGTGTGGTTGCAGCTTACGAGAAGAGCGATCAGGACATAACCTCCCATCCTGGGAGGGCCTGGCCAAGGCCCCACGTGGGGTGGCTTGACAGCTCCAAGATCACTTTGGTTTTTAGTTGGAAGCCTCTAGACTTCCTGGTGAAATTACATTGCTCATCTCTTTAGTGCAGTTGGCATTGTTAGATGCATGTTTTTTACAGGCTCCTGCAAAAGGCAGGTATTTAATTCATAAATTTCAATCTCTGCCTTCTCTCAAATTTTTACAAACCACTAAACATCTCAGATTGGACAAAATCATTCTGTAGCTCTGCCTAAAAGCAGCTCTGTTTCTTGCAAAGGACTTCAAAAGGGAACGTGCTGCGGTGGAGAACGGAGAAGACATAAGTCCTCATAAGATTCTTGCAGAAGGTAAGTCCTAACTTGGATGGAATTCTGCTACTTCACTTAACAAAAATTAAAAAAAAAAAATTCCACCATTCATCTTCAAGCCTGTAGACCTTTGTACGTGCCGTCCACTCTCTGAGCGTCCCTTAGCCCTCCTCTATTTCTGGACTTTGCCTGTTTATCTTTCCTTAGGGAAATCTTCCAGGGGACGTGATCTCCTTCTCCATTTTCCCAGACTTTGTGTACACCAAAATCATGACAGCACGCACAAATAAATCATTGATGAGTTATACAACATTTAATGACTCCCCTTCAAATCTGACCAAAGAATTTTATGTGCTGACAGTCTTTATCAATAGAGGAATGAGAATGGGAGGTGGGTCTCATGTCAACACAAATAGAATTTATCAACAATCTGTTGGGAACCTGAGTCTGACTAATAGATTTGGTGCTGAGTGGCAGAAAGCAGCTAATTGAACTTAGGTTGTGTTTTTTTATGTCGTGTCATAATAGGGATCACTTCATGAATGACTGCTGCACAGAGCCACCCAGATTGTGCCCTGAGCGGCTCCCAGGACAGCCATACACATGCAGTTCACCTGGATGGCACTCCAGGGCTGTGCAGTACACAACGTGGACAACTGTATTGGCAGCCCTGGGTAAGCACCTACCATGTGCCAGACATGCACATCCTGCATCCTTAATCCTCATAACAACTCTTGAGGTAGAAATAACTTGGCCAGATATACATAGTGACAAGCCTAGGGTTTCAATGAAGGTTTATCTCATCCCCAAACCCTCTTTTCATCTACGGCAATGACCACCATTTCCCGAGGGCTTACCATATGCCTGGAACTCCTCTATGACTGCACCCCACTGTCTCAGTGAATCTCTTGACAGCACTAGGAGAGAGGAAGTACCAGTCCGGGCTCAGTCATAGAGGGGGACCACCTGAGGCACACGTCTACTGCAGAGATTTGAGCTGCCCAGTGTGAGAGCTGGTTAAGCAGTCTGCATGGCTTTCACATCTGTTGCCTCTGCATCTAATGTTGGACCTTGAAGTCCACAGGGCAGGCGCTGGAGGCAGGCAGAGGTTAGATGTAAACTGAGGGTGAGCAAGGCCAAGCCAGGACCCACAAGCATGAGCTGGGGCCTTGTAGGGGCCACAAAGACCAATTGGAATCAGTACCAGTTCTTGTTGCCTTTGACCTTGATGGGTTGGGGGTCCTGCAGAGCCTGGGGGCCTTTGTCATGGAGTTAAACACACACACACCTGGCCCAGGAGTCAGAGAAGCTGAAGAAAGGTCTAAGGAAGCAGGAGCGGTGGCAGGCCCAGTTGTGGCCTCGTGCCGTTGAGGTGAGCCTGCAGGTGAGCGACAACCTGTGCGAGCTACAACATGGCTGCTGCTTCACTTCTGCTCTCCAGCTCTCCCACAAGAGATTGTCTCTCGTCATCTACTCTAACCGAAAACACACAGGGAAGGAAGGGTATTCTGGAACCTATAGTTCAATCTAGCCAAGTTAACACATTACGAAGCCACCGCAGAGGGTTACTATTATTTTTTTATTTAACAGATGACAACATTGAGGCACAGAGAGGTTGAGCAACATGTCCAAGGACACAGAGTTAGCATACGATTTAGTCAGCCTTGGACCCTGGAGTAGCAGTATTGTTACTGAGAGATGGCCTCCCTTGACGTTAGGACTGTCCGAGAGACTGGAGAGGCCTAGAACTTGCTGAGGGACAGCCCAAGGGCCAGAGTGCCTTCGCAGGTAGAGGAAAGGGGACAGAGAGCATGTAGATCTGAAGACCTCAGGCCACAGAGGCCCCTGGTCACCTCTGAAAATGCAGGTGCAGAACTAGCACCCAGGACAAGGCGGGGAGGGCCACTGAGCACCAAAGAAGGTCTCCCATCCGGGTGCTACAAACCTCTAGCCGGAGCCACGGTGCTGCCTGAGGAACCTCTACCTCAGATGTCATCCTAGAAGAGAGGGGAGGACTCCAAACTGACTGGGTATTCACCCAAAGCGACCCACTGAACCTAAAAATTCCTTAGTTTAATCCAGAAGTGACTAAGTGTCAAGGTTACACAACCTTGTTTTTGTTCCCCGGAGTTGTGTAGGCCATCCTCGTCTGAGAGCAGTGACATCCCTCCAGGAGTGTGAGAACAGGGCCTGTGGACGAAGACTGGGATCCATTTTCTCAGCAGCTCCCACCCTACTCTGCACTAACCGTAGGAGCTTGGGGAAGTTCTTCATTCATTCTGTGCCTTGGTTTCTTGGGTGGGAAAATCCAGGGTAGAAATAGTGCCTTGCTTGTTACCATGAGAATCCAATGAGCTCCTCCGTGTACAGCGCTGGCAGCGTCACGGAGGGTGCTGTGCCACCTACATCCGCGGGGCACACTTACACACTGACGTCGAGTTCTGAGGGGCTCTCCTCTCCCGACACCCACAGTCCTGACGCTGTGGCTGGCAGATAGCCTCAACGATGCCCGCTATTGTTATTTTAGGTATGGGTACTGCGTTCCTGTTTCCTGCCTCCTCTGGTAGCCTGTCCTCCCCGCCTCCCCCCAGCCTGGGCGAAGGGCTTGCGAGTGCTGCCCTCTGCCTCTTGCAGCACGCGCTGCCAGCTACAAGACACTGCGTGCCTGAGTGAACACAGCTGTTACATGAAGAGTGGGCATATGAGGCCACGTCTTCTGACATCACACCTGGTGACCACATCACACACTCCTGAGTTTCAAAATGCTGGAGAAGTGGCTGCTGAGACGGGCAGCCAGTAAGAGAAGGGCCGAGACAGGAAGTGGATTCGATTCCGACGGCTGCTGTAACAACCACCACAAACTTGGTGTCTTCAAAGCACAGAAACTTATTTTCTTACAATTCTAGAGGTCAGGAGTCCAAAATCAGCATCACCGGATTGAAATCAAGGTCGGGGCAGGACGGCGCTCCCTCTGCAGACTCTAGGAGAGAAGCCACTCCCTGCCTCTTCCGGCCCTGGTGGCTGTGGGACTCCTCGGTTCATGGTTGCAGCATTCCGACTCTCCAGGCCAGCATCTTCAGATCTCTCTCTGCTCCATCTTCACATGGCCTTCTCCTCCCTGTGTATCAAAGGTCCCCCCTGCTTTTCTCTCTTTTGCGTGTGTGTGTGAGGCAGAGTGGCCCTGAGCTAACATCTGTTGCCAATCTTCCTCTTTTTGCTTGAGGAAGATTGCGGCTGAGCTAACATCTTGAGGAAGATTGCGGCTGAGCTAACATCTGTGCCAGTTTTCCTCGATTTTATGTGGGATGCTGCCACAGCATGGTTTGACAAGTGGTGCTATGTGGGCACCCGGGATCCGAATCTGCAAACCCCGGCCGCCGAAGTGGAGTGTGGGAACTGAACCACTACTCCATGGGGCAGCCCCTGCTTTTCTCTCATAAGGATAGTTACGATTGCATTTAGGGTCCACCCAGATAATCCGGGATAATCTCCCTATTTCAAGATCCTTTAACTTAATCACATCTGAAAAGACCCTTTTCCCAAAAAAGGTAACATTTACACCTTTCAGGGGTTAGGACTTGGATATCTTTGTGGATCATTAATCAGCCGTCTACAGGTAGTTATAGGCATTTTCTGTAGAATTATCTGGACTTTATTTTTTTTTTCTATTTTGGTATGGGAGGAAGCAGTTATGGCCCAATTCCCAGGAAATTTCCTGATATCATGGCCTCCTGGGGCCCTGGGTAGAAAGTCTGTGACTGTGACATTCTTCCCTGAGAAGCAGAGCTGCTTAACTGCCATCAGTCAAGCAACAAGCGCCAACTGTGCATCTTCCATGTATGTGGTGTTCACGTGGATATGCGCTGGGGATATGATGATGAATAAAACAAGATGAGGACCCACCCTGAGAACAAATGGAGAGGAAGATGAAACTCAGAGGCACACATACAGTTCCTATTCAACAAGTGCATGACCCAAATCCCAGGATAGTCTGAGAGGCCAACTAAGTAGGAATTTCATTGAAAATAGGACCTGGTCCATTACAGATACCCCCCAAGGTCCCGTCCCTCCAGGGAGGCTGCTGAGCACTGTTGACAAGGCAGTCAAAGTGCCTTCAGCAGCCCTCAGCAGAAAACGCAGGTGACACATCTCAGTTCTTCTCGACACTTTTGTTTTCGCTAAACTAGAGCTCCAAGTAGTATCTGCATAGGAGGTGGGGACACATCTGATGGTGGATTGTGTGGATATTTCTGGATTCACGCTGAATTAAGAGAAAAGAGTAGTAATTGATTTGGGGTGAGTATTTACATCTTCTCAATGTCTTATTTGTAACTTTCCCTGTAATTTTCCTGTAATCTATTTTCAAAGTGAATTTAGAATTGGTTTTGAAAATTATTGATGCATATTAAAATGATGCTAGCATTAAGTTTTGCAGATTTAATAGAATTCCATAAAATGATGAATATTACATGTAGATTTCAAACATGAAAGCCTATTGCCAAATAAGCCCCTAATAGTATTTACGCTGGAGGAGCTTTTAGTACTGGATGTGTGTGTTTTGGTCATAATCACAGAATTTTAGTTTCTAAAAACAACATTATGAGACTGCCTCTTCTGTTACGTATATGAAAGTTGCTGTCTATCCCTGATTCTCCTTACTGAATTTCGCTCCTCGGTTGCCACTGCCTCAAACACTGTCCTTCACTTTCTGCTGCCTCCTCCCACTTCCTCGGCAGCTTTCTCTGATGGAGCCCCCAGCCAAGCAGAACAGCACAGCAGTGATTTTAAACGTGAGAAAGCTGCCTTATGCCTTCGGTTCACTATGAAACAACTGTCAATTGTGCAAGCATATTTCTCAGTTTGTAACCTGACACAACTGACCGGTACTTGTGGAATTGAACATCAAACCTAACAGTGCTGCTGGGGGTCGGGGGAGGGGCAGGAGGGGCTACTTGCCCTGGCTTCCTTGGCATGTAGACGATCTGTCACAGAGACACAGTGAGAGGACAGAAAGCAGATGTTCATCATACGATTTTTAAACTTGTACCCTGCTAGGAAAAATTATCCACGACTTGGAAACAAGGAAGAAGATTGCTACGTGTCCTTTACTGTCGTGGGGAAGCACTGCCCAACGAGCCTGCGGAAGCGACACCTGGCTCTCTGGGGGAACGTAACTTGGTTGGCACAACTGGTTAAGGTCCAGACAATTACAATTCTGATAAGATGTGATGAATTTCTTTTCTGACTCTGAAACAAGATACGTAGCCAGACGTTAGGATTCCGTTGCTCTGTAGCATATTCACCAGTTGGTATCTAATTTAGCAATCTTATTTTAGCCTTCCTGTTTCTCCCCTTGACCATAAAAATCCCAAGTTTTCATATTCTCCTTTTGAATTGGTTTGGTCATCCTTCTGTCCCCCTACTAAGGAGTCAAATAAAAGGTCGGCACGTGTTCACTATATAGTGTGTGAAATCATTTTTAAGTTTTTTGAAAATTATATTTTCACATCTGTTATCAGACCACACCGCCTGCACTGAACTATGACCTAATAGGTTCGTAAATCTCTCAACACCCTTGAGAACGGCTCCATCACATGGCATGAGTTTATTAAGAGCATTAAATTCTTCAGTTAAACACTTAAAATATGGCACAATTTTTGTATCTGTAATTTAGCATTTTTGTATTTTTAATATATCAGGAGTCTCAAAAAACAAAAGAGGGCTGTCTTGACTTCTGAGAAGCCCTGGTTGATCATCTCCTTCCGAATGTGCCCCAAAAATGTGAGAAAGTCTCTTCTTGTTGCTAAACTGCCAATGGAATTTTAAAGACTTATTGAGCATTGAGAAACATTAACACAAATCCGCCTTTTCTTTCCTGAAATAAGAGCTTAAGGATGTCCCGAGGGGAAGGAAATCTTTCCCTTCGATTTTGGTTTTTATGTCTCCCTCACAGTCTGGGTACCATTAACACTTGACATCAAAGTCACAGGCCAAAAGCTTGACCTTCCTCAAAGGAATTCGAGAGTCAAAAATGACTGGTTATGGCCATGGAATTTTGGGACCCTAAAGGTAGAGGCTAGAGACTAGAGTCCAGCTTCCAGGGCTGCCCTTGATAATACTGAGCTGTGTGCCCTTGGCAGGGCCCCCTGGATCTGTACATACAGCAGCTCGGGGTGGGGGCTCACGAGATTCACAAGTTTAGCACGTCCAAAGCTGGACTCCTCATGCTCTCTTTTTTGTCTTCCCCATCTCAGTCAGTAGTCCCTATTTTCTCATGACAAACCTTAAAGTCAGTCTTAAAATACCCTTCTCTTCTGATGCAACCCACCCAAGCCCCAATGATTCTACCACCTACACATCTCTTGAATTCATCCACACGTCCCCACGTCCATTGCCTCCAGCTAAAGTAAGACAACATTATTTCTCCCCTGAGACTGCCACAGTTTCCTAATTAATCTACTCACATCAATCCTTAGCTTCCTTCAATTTTGGTAAATACAAATTAATAACCATTTGTTGGGGAGGAAGTAAGTTTCCTCTACCTTTCTAGGTTCTTCTGACTGGTCTAAGAATTAAATTTACATAAGACAGATGAAGAGGAGAAAATCAAACTAAGTTTAATAACATACATACATGGGAGAAATGCAGGAAAACCAAGTAACTTGCCAAAATGGCTGAAGCCACCACCTTAAATACCATCTTCAGCTAAAGACAAAGGAGGATGTTGGGGTTAGTAGTTTGGGACCTCACAGTGGGGAAAGGCAATTCACATGGAGAAGGAAAAGCAAATGTTTGGTAAACAAATGTTTGCCATGCCTGGCAGAGACAATGGGCCATGGAGAGGTCCTTGATGAACGGGGCCTTGCCAGGTCCTCCCTGTCCACCACACCTAGCTCATGTTACACTACAGTCGTCTGTGGTGAGAGCTCCTTCCTGGAACAGGCCTTCTATCTTAAATTCTTTTAGGAAGTTAGGGGGAAAGTCAAAGTTTCTTCCTGAGTCTTTTGTTCTCAAAAATGATCAGCCCCAAATAATCAACCCAAAGGGACACATTTTGAGTTGGCAAATGCTGCTCCCCTACACATTCATCAGCTCCCTGCTCCCTTAGAGTGAAGCCAATCTGTATACGGCCTACAAGGCTCCAGATGTCTTATGCCCACTTATCGCTCCAAGCTCAGCCCCCATTCTTCTCCTCTTTGCTCTCTCATCCCCAGCTGCCATGGTCTTCTGTCAGTTCCTTGACTATCCCAGACTCCATACTGCCCCAGGGCCTTTTTACATGTTGTTCCTTCTGCTGAGAATGCTCTCCTTCCTCCTTGCCTCCTTAGGGATGACTTCCTGACCTCCTAGGCTGGGTTAGAATCCCCTGTTACAAGTTTTCACCTCACTTTCTATTCCTCTATCAAACCATTGACCACAACTGGAAATGTAGCAGTATTGCAGTATTTGAATATTCAGTACATCATTGAAATATGGAAATATATAGTTTTTTCTTTCTGCCTCTTTTTGTGTGTTTGTTGTAAAAAGAGTCATTTTATCCATCCTTCACGCAAGGGAGACTCTTTCCAGGTCACAGCAAAAATGTACCTCCCTCTCTCCACTCTTTCTGCTGCACGCAGACCAGGTAATTCTATTCTTTCTAAAGACCAAGAGCATCCTACCCTTGAGAGAAGGGAAACATGTATTCTGTTAGAAACGTTTGGGAGGGGGCCTAATAGGGACTCAAGCTTCTCCAGATGGTGAGGTCCTACTGAAAGAGATATGGGGGTTTTGAGCTGAAACATGAAGAGGCAGAGGGTGGGAACATAGGAACACCAGGGGCAGAGGCAGGTTGGTGATAAGAAGGAGAGACTTCTGGATCTGAGGATTCCACGTGCTCTCCACATGGGGGGCCTGATCCAGATTAGTTCTCTGTGAGTGGGTCTGCTGCTAGGAGGTGTGTGTCAAGTGGACTGATGGAAGGGCCACCGGGAGAGCAGCAAGCCCACCAGGCAGCCTTCATGCAAGTGGCAAATCCGAGTGACCTGCACCTCGACCACTCTCCATGCCCCTGTGAGGAGAGCTCCAGGGCACCTGTGAACCTGAGGGGATCTCTGGAACCAGAATGGGGCTCAGGAAGAGCTAACTTCTACAGAGTCTCCCTCTGGAGCACTCTGGAGCACCCAAGCTGGTCTAGAGCTCATCTTCTTGCATAATTTAGTAACACTGCATTTAATACCCATATGTCTTCCCCTTCTCCCCCAGTGGAATGTGACTTCCCAGAAAGCTGGGACTTCTCCTGATCACTGCTGTATGCCCATATCTGACAGTAAATAGACAAAATTCTTGTTGAAGTCCCTACAGGGAAAATGAGGAGATTGGGTCACATAAGTGATTCTTAGGGTGATTTTAGCCTCAGAAGTGCCCCTAATTTAAAAAGAATTTGACGTAAAACTCTAATATGAATGTCAGTTAAAAAGGAGGGTGCTCTGGCTGAGTCAGGAAGAGGGATTTGGCCCTCAGTATCTCCGTAAACTCCTAACTCCCCTGCTCCTTTCTCGAGGAATCCTCCCCTGGGCTCCTTGGAACATCACCCAACACCTCCAGGACTGGATCATCTATTAACGAGCCCGCTCTTCAGTTGTATAGAGGTTTCCAGTTACAACAGGCTTTGCCATACGTTTTTCTCACTAAGTAGGTGACCTCAAAATGCATCCTGTCCTCAGACTCTCTGAAATTAGTGTGGCATGACAGTGAGCTAAGAAAATTGTAAGCTATAACAGTCTTAAGGATGAGACTATTTACTTGATGCCTGAGCCTAGAATTCCTGGCCCCGAAAACAGCTTCCTTAGCACACTGTGGTGAGCCGAGGCTGGTATTTTAGTGAAATAAGAAAGGTTGTCCTTGGCTGTGGGTCTGTCTCACACTCTCCAGGCAGTCAGCAAAGGATTGCCTAGCCAATTGCTGCTTTGGACAGGAAGGCCTGTCTGGCTTCTTTGACTGGCTATTGCCTTAGATACTCTGACCTCATCTTAAATCCCCAGCCCTCACCTACATCCCAAGAATGAGTGTGGGAGCCTCATTCTGTCAGGTCTGGGCTCCATCTGCATATTTCTCCACTGTCTTAATCAAACCCACTGTCTGCCACATGTGAACGGGCCCCAAGCAAACCCCACTGAACTCTAACAAGACCTGTCACCAAGACCTGAGACTGCTCTGCTCTGCTCTGCTTTCACTTACTCTTAGTCACTGGCTTTCAGACTTAGGGAACTGTCCCCCTCAGTGTAGATGACACTGTTTAGACTGCATTTTCTAACAGGCTGGGGCCAGACTTCCAGCATAAGGCCGGCCCCTTGTGATGGACATGCATATTAGCTTGGGTCCAAGGACCCCGGATCTGTAAGAAATTAAGGGGGATTAGAGCTCATCACTTATTGCAGGAGAACATGTTTTATGTTGAAAATATCACTCATGGCTCTAGGGCATGCAATTTAGCCAACATCTTCTCCCCCTCACACAGCTGACTGAGAGCAGGGCTTGGACCCGGAAGTTCTAAAATCCCTAGATGCTTACAAAGAGGCCCAAATTCCTTAACCCCTAAGAAAAACCAGGACCCATGTCTTCATAGGAAAAGACGGTTATGATTTTAGACCTCAATTTAATATTTGATGGACCCTTGAAAAAATATCATCTGTACTTTTTTTATTGAAAAACAATTATGTTGCTCTCTAGCTGTGCTCTGAAAATATTTCTATCTGACAACAGATATAATTTGACCCATCTCCATGAAAACAATTTCTATAGACCCTAATGACTCTGATTGAAAACTATGACTCCCACATTCTCTAGTGAGGGGAATACTGTCTCAATCAACCACCTGGAGCCATTCCCTGACACATTGCCTGTCCTGTGCTCCCTACTCAAGCTGTCTCTCCAGATGAATTACCCCATAACACTAATGGGGGAATTCAGGTTTGCGGCTGGTAAATAGTGAAGCCAGCAATTGAACTCACATTTGCCAGTTTCCAAAGGATATGTTGTTTTGCAATCTCCTGGAATGGATTATCTATAAAACCCTTTCTCCACCAAAAGTCTATCCATTTTTATCTTTTTCTTCTCCATTTATTTCAGTTCATCTACCTACTTTCCAAACCCCTACCATATCACCTCCACATTAAGCCACTTTTTAAAAATCCTTCCGTTCCTATTTTGCAAAAGCAGGAACAGCCACAGAAAAAGAAAAAGTGATTAGAGAGAGAGTTGAAATGTAAACATAATGGTCTTTATTCTCCATCAATTGCACTAGATGTCAAAGGATACTGGGAGCTTTCTAAATAAGTACCCTCATCCAAACATGTTCCTCATAAAGCAATTTCCTCATTTCCTGGGGGAACATTTCTGTTTGGGGGACTACTACTCCATGCTAGGTTTCTTTACAACAAAACCTCATTAAATTTGGCTCAAGTCATCGAGAAAGTGCCATAATGCCCCTGCATTAGGAGAAATGGAGAAATAAATTTTTTTTTTTTTTGGCATCTATGAAGAATATGCTAAGCAAGTAATAGTGTCAACAAGGACACGTCATGTCTGACCTACTTTAAAAAACAAATATTTAAAGAACCATGGTATATGCATCATTTATGTGTTAACATCTGTCATTCATACAATATGCTCAACAGTTTGCCACATCTTGAACCAATATACTGCTTCATTAGTACTTTTCTTTATATCTACTGTCTCATTTTTACATAATAAAGAAGTATATTTCCAAAGGAAACTTCCTATCACCGGATAGATGGAAAACAAGACTCCATCCATAAATAAAAGCTAAGCGTAAACAATAATGCAAAGGAACAAATTACCAACTTCTGGCTGCATTGCCTGATGAAGGCTCCCAGCTTGAGATGTATTTTCTCTCTCTCTCTCTTTTTTAAAGAGAGACTAGTAAAGGTTAGAAAGTGTTGATCAAATAATCATCCTGCATTGGGTCTTCCTCCTTTAGGGAATCAGAATACACGAAGGGAATTGCAAATGGAATAACTTTTTGTTATGCAATTTTATATTATTTAATACACTATGACCTTATAATCCCAAATAATCGTTCATACCATGAGTGGTATGCTTCCCTCACCCCGAGGAACCCCATGAGTCTCACTCACTCATGTATTCACTCACATTCTCTCTGTAACAGAATCATCAGATCTCCTTGTCAACATTTCATAGGCCATGAATTTCCAAACTTGAATGTCACAAAACTTCGTTCCTTTAAAATACTCCATAATTCAGATTCTCACTACTTTGCAGTGACCTTCTGAGACTTCTCCTCCCTTCTAATCAGCCCTTATTAGTTCTGTGTTTCAATATAACCTGAAGTCAAAGAAGTTTTGGTGCCTTTCCTGACACATTCTGAATTGTGCTGCCCCACTTAGAAACAAAGCGGGTGAGCTCACCATGCAACTGCCCTGCGCTGTCACTCAACACAGACCCTCATTCACTGCGATAACTGCAATAATAACCCAAATCTCCAGAGTGATTTCCTCCTTCTGGAAGCCTCTCTCATTCATTTTAAAGGAGCCCAGGACCCCTCCTACTAGCGAGGTCAGATTTCCTTTGCACCCACCTATGGCAAATGATGAAAGTGGTTGCTGGGCAGTTTCTCCAGGGCGACATAGAGAGCAACGAATGACAATTTAGAGAGTGCAGCGTATGGGTAGGATTCCGTTTTTACAAAGCAAAAACAAAAATAAGCCTGCATATGCATGTGAAATAATGGTGAACTTTCAAGTACTGTTACTTAGATGTGCTTATTTTCTGTAAGTAATTGAATCTTCCTCCTGAATCTCAGAATATTTAGAGAGTGGGAAACTTAAACCTGCCAGTTAACGGATTTTGTGGTACCCCGGTCTCTTCCTGTGCAGAAAGCTCCCGCTGCCCCACTTTGGCACTGGTCCCATTGGGGTAACTAGACTATGAATTCAGTCTAACTCTCCTCCTTCCAAGATGGGGTCTGGTGAGGTTATCACTGGAGGTGCTGGCTGACGATGGGACAGTGAGCAGTGGTGGCCCATCCAGGTGCTGTTCTTCTCCACTGGGCTCCGGGTCAGGAGCTTTGTCCTACTTACTTCCGACCACAAGCTTGGTCTCTACTGCAGTCCCTGCTCGAAGGGAAGACAGGGAATATGGCCTGTCTGGCTCATTGCCGCCTCGCCAGTACCTCGAGCTGTGTCAGGCACAACATCAGTGAACGAGAATCACTGCTCGAATGAGTGCATGAATGCAATCGGTTCCTCCTCTGCTGCTGACCCTGTTACCACTGAGGCTCCAACCTTGGTGGCCTATCTGTCCTGTCCCCAGGCCTGTGCCAGCCTGCAGGCCTCTCAGTAGCTCCCATCATCTTGGGGGTCCACACAGGGATCCTCCTCTTCCTGGCAGACTCAGACCCATAACCAGGTAGAGAAAAGGACTCTGGAGAGTGTATTTTCTGGGTCCCCTCTATAGTGCAAAGAAGAACTCAGAAGTGCAGAGTAGACATGCTGGTTGATAAGTGACAACTCAACATACATTGCTTCAACATTTAGGGAAACTTTTCTCTCTTGCCAGAGACTATTGTCTTTCTGCAGGTTCAGAGATCCTATTTCTGTATACTAGAAGGGGATCACCGACCTGGCTCTTCTAGTTCCTCCTGTGGGAAACATAGCTCTCCCCAAGGCAGACGTAGGCCTCTAATGGAAAAGGAGATTGCCGTGTCAAGGCAACACAAGAAAGAAAGACGATACGTTTCCAAATGTATTAGCCAACAACTTGTATATTGGGGAACAGAATTTTCCTGATTACAGAGGAAGGTTTGAGAGAATCAACACTACATTATTAACATTTGTTCCCGGGTTCGGGGGCAGTGGGGTGGGCTTAGCGGAGGGGGATGTTTTCTGTACCTTAGTGTTATGTACATCTTTAGTGTTGGAATGGCTACAATGAACATTGCTACTTTCAAAATCAAAATCTTGATAGATTCAAAAGTGTTATTAAGAGTGAAAATGATAAAATAAGCTGCTTGAAACTTCTTCAGAGTTCTAGGTGTCTGCGTGTTTATGTGTTTGCTCTGGAGCTGTCCTCGGAGCCCTCAGGGGTGTGAGGATCACGGGGGAACAGAAGCGCCTAAGGCCCAGGCCCCAGCCCAGACCACTGACCCCATTGTCTTGGGGTGGGGCTCAGGGTGATTGTCACACACACTGGACGCTGAGAACCATACTCCAGCTTGAGTGGCAGTCAAGGTGATGCACTGTCAAGAAGGCCTCCTGTGGAGGCAAACTGGAGGGAGAAACACTGAGATGGAGTCCTGTGACCTTTTCACTCTCCTGCCTTCAGGGCAGGGCTACAGACACTCCCTTGGGCCAATGGTACATGACCAGGACACATGACACATGACCAGGACTGCCCACGTTCAATGTAAGCCATTAATTCCTTTTACAAACATTTATTAGAAGCCCACTCAATGTATGGGCACACCCATAGCACGGATCCTGTCGGAACATCCGTTGCAGGCCTCAGGCAGTTACGAGGGACTAAGGGCGTGCGCTGAGGTCTTTGAGGAAGCTGGGGTCCATTTGCAAGGGGCCCCAAGGCGTCTTCTGGATATAGCTTAGAGGAAAACAAATTTGGAGCATGGGCTAGAGACTTGGAGTGATTATAACACAATTCTGTCACTGCATGTTCTGCAGCCCAACTGGAGGAGTTTGCAATGAAAAGTGAGCCAAGAATTAGAGAGCCATTTTATCAGAATCTCAATAAGATCCTAAAATTGCAAGGATCCAGCAACAATGACACCGCATCTTCAGTAATAAAAGGAAATAGAGACAGCAGCTTTGAAACCATAAACACACAGGGCTGGGATGGCTTATAACAGCAAGGGGTGACAAGAAAGCCTCTTTGAGGAATCAGTGGCTATGCTGTCAGGGATGAGTAACTTGCATGTGGGTACCCTTGGTGTGGGCACCATTACCTGTGTATCAGCAGCCTCTGGTACATCCCAGGGACAGGAAGCAGGAGTGCTCACCTGCAGCCAGAGGAACTCTGTGGAGTATACGTGAGACACTACTTGAGAACCTTCCAGATGTATTTGTCAGGAATTTGAAGTGGGAACAGAGCTAGAAAAATACTGTTTGTTTCATGATTAGTCTGATTCAGCCTTGGGCCCCCCCTCCAAAAAAAAAAAAAAATTGCACAAAGAGCCAATTGCCCTTCACCAGCACAGCGCTCTGAGGGCTGAAATAGACACAATGAATGGAGGCCCGGGGAGAGCGGGGTGGCCCAGCTGAGAGTGTCAGGGAGAGCTTCACGGAGGAGCGGAGGAGAAACCTGCCCAGGGGGCCCCATGTGGGTGCGGGTGTTTTGGTGAGAGTTGTTTTGTCTCTGTTACAACCCACCACTCCCCAAGGATATCAGGGAATCCTCAGACAGGCCTGATCTCCTGGAATTCACCAATGAGCCTGCAGGTCCGCGTGCCCCTTGGTAGGTGGGGGACCCCTGGTTCGTGTGTTGTCTGAGAATGTATTTGTGGTTTCATTTGAGTAGAATTTCCAGTTAACAACTTGCACCAACAAGAAAAGAATTTGTCACCAGCTACATGCCAAACATGAGGTTCAAATCTCCAAATATTTATGAAAGAAATCCAACGGTTCTTCTAGCTTTTTTCCCCCCTCTTTCTTTTTTTTCCCAACATCACTGCTTGGTTCTTGGTGTTTTCCCCTTTTGTGACAGACCATTTCTCTCAGGCTCTGTGTCTTCTATCAGCAAAGCCCAGGCAGGCTTGTGGGGTTTATGTCATAGCTTCTTTTTTGGTAAAAAACAAAGGAAGTAAATGTGATTATGCCCAGAAGACCAAAGGATCGCTATACTGCCTCATTTTGGTGAGTTCTGCAATTTTGTTTCAACCGTTCTGAATGAAAATTCAGAGCTAAAAGGAAAAACCCAAAGATATCAACTTACCTTTTATCTCTGCTTCAGCACATTCAGTGACAGCTAGAAAGAAACCGGGGTACCATTTGCCAAGACATCTGTTTAAAATGCAGATATATTTCAGTAAGATCGAAGTATGTTTAAAACATGTAAACTATGTATTTCTGAGGTATGTTTAAAAATTAATAAATAATAAAACAGGGTTGTAAAAATAAGTCTATTTTACGTGTTCCATTTAACAAATAGAAGTTTTATGTGATAATGATGTAATTATACTATTCACAAAAAATTTCTCAATTTACCAAAAATATTAATTTATCATGAAAAGAAAAATGAGGTCTGGGAATAAGACCTAAGATCAGAGTTGGACGATAAGCATCTCCTTTCATCCCTTTTAATGTTTCTTTGAGACTCTTTGTGTAACCTCATTTGAGGCCCCTGGTGGACATGAAATGCCACCCAAATGGCCCTCTGGCCCGTCATCCAGGTCTTACTCCCAGTCAGCCTCACCTTGCTCTGCCACTGGGCCAGTTGTGTACGTGTGGCAATGGCCAAGAGAAAGACCTGTGCTTTTCATTAAACTTGCTTTCCCTTCTTGTAAAGGCTGATGTCACCGGACAGTGAATCCTGCCCACAGCACAAGGGGTCCTGCCTTCCCCATTCTGGCCTCCTGCCTGTGGAGTCCTGTGGGCTTGAGCTGCTACAGTTCACAGATTCTAACTCATTTATCCCTTACACCACACATGCTCTTCTCCCCAAGAATCTAGACAAAGTGGTAAAGGGAAGCAAGACTCACAAACTTACTCTGACTTAGGAACATGCTATAATTGGCATGGGCCCCTGGCCTAAAAACCCCCAAGGGAATAGGGAGGGATGAATTTTACCTCCCACTCCGCCTGGCCCCCATCAACTGCCTCATCAGATGCAAGCCCACATGGCCTCTGAAGGCCAAGGCAGGGTGATGTTTGTGCAGGTTGGTAGGAAAGTTCATGGGTTAATAAGTGCAGCCAATAATGAATAATGGCCCCCTACCCATGAAATTTTCTTGAGCAAAATTCTGATAGAAACCTTTCCTGAGGAAACTCCAGTAAGGGCACTGATCCACTTGGAATATTTGTAAAAGGAAGAAATGGAAAGAGAAAAGGGGAAAGACCATCCAAACAAGGTAGGGAATTTTTAACCAAGGAGTGTGAGCAGAGATAAGGGAAGATGAGGTCAGCTGTGCCTGGGCCTTGGGCTGAAGGCTCACTGTGGTCAGGGGAGGGCAGGGGGGTGGAGCCCCGTGGGAGATGGTGCCAGGTTCCGAGGTGCGGTGACAGGTCGCTGCCACAACAGAGAAACAGCCACATGACTCAGGGATCAGGGAAGAGGGTCGAGAAAGAACACCTGAGTATGGATGTAAGATATGTAGAGGGACATTGGTATTGATATTTAAGGCGACATTTTTGTTTTCTATACGTGAAATAATACACTTGGAGGTCATTTGTCTCTCACAGACTTGTTGCCATAATGCTTCTGTCTCCATGGAATTGTGAAATCTCTAACTCTGTTCTCCTACCTTGAGAGTTTCAAGGACATAAACCTTTAAAATTCCCTACAAGTCTGGACGTCTTGATAGTGAGACCAAGATTTGCCACCTTTGGTCCTAGTTTTCTGGGGATTGGATGTAAAAGTGGGAGCGAGTCCAGGCGACCTTCCTCTGAACGCCCCACAGTCTTTCTAAGGCAGGGAGACTGAAGTCTTTGAGAAACCGCTCAGCAGCTCTTCTGGAACAGCCCTCCTGCCTGGCTCCAGGAGCCCTCTCTCTGCACGGCTCACCTGTGATGTACTCAAACTTCTGATGACAGCCCTGTTCACACATGTTCAATTTCCTCCCTACAAGAAGGAAAAAGAAACCAGACCAAATACAATTAAAGAGACCAGTGTAAAAATTTTGGTGTGAGATGTGGAAAATCTGACTTCCAATCCCAGCTCTGCCCCCATTTGACTGTGCACCCTTAGGCAAATTACTTCACTTCTCTGGGCCTAAGGTTTCTTGTGTTTAAATGTGATTCCCTTGAAATGTACATTTTAATTTTTTAGGATTTATCAAAAGAATACACATCTAACATCTTGGTGCCTCTCAACCTTTGAAAACACCCAAAATCACCAGGATTCCCCGGCATCAAATTCCCCTTTATTCTCTTCTTTGTTTTCAACACTCTTCCCCACCCCCTCACCCCGAGAGAACTGCTACCCTGACCATAGTGTTTGCTATTCGCTGCATTTCTTTCACGTTAGTTGTGTATGTTTGTACTCCCAAGCAATATATGACACAGTTACACACCTTTTCAACTATGTGTATATAACCATAGTTTAGTCTATGTTTTCCAAATGCCACTTTTTGACTCAGAATTATGTATTTGAGAGTCATATATGCTGGCATCTCTAGTTCTATTTTATCAATTTTCTTTGTTGTAAGTGTCATATTAAGAATATACAGAATATATACATCCATTTTCCAGACGCTCGACATTTAGGTTGTCCCGGTGGTTTGCTGTCACAAACATGAATATTTGGGGTATGCAGCCTTGCATACAGAGGCGTGCTCTCAGGAGCATGGGCGTGGGGAGGCGACTGCTGGTCTCCAGGAGCCGCGTGTTCCCCTTCCCCTTCACCCGCCCACGGCGAGGCGGCAGAGCGCGTGAGCGCAAGGCGAGGCCACCCGGCTTCTCCGGGTCAGGCAGCCAGTCTGCCCTTCACTGGAGGTGACACACTCTGGCTAGTTCCTAGGGTGACTGTGACAGGAAACGGAAAAGAATTAATACGATTCGTTTACTCCGCAAACCTTCCTGCGCCCCTCAGACCTGGCGGGCCCGTGGGAGCGGAGAGCCCGCCCTGCGAGGTGGCCACGCCCTGCCCTCCCCTGCACCCAGCGCACCGCCCAGCGCTCCGGGGCAGCTGCTGCGGCAGCCGCTGGACGCAGACAGTGCTACGGCATCCTACAGGTGAGGACACTGAGGCACAGCAAGGGCGCATCACCAAGAGCTGGGACAGACCGGAACCCAGGCATCACTGCAAACGGCCCCTGCGGTCCCTGATTGGGTCCTCCTCCTTTGGTGCCTGAGTGCCTCTGCCCTGTGTGCTGATACCCTGGGACCCGGTGTGGACGGGAAGCACAGAGCGGCCGCCCACCTTCCAGATGAGGCCGAGCCGCCCAGAGAGCCCCACGGAGGAAAGGGCTCCTTAAAGCTCTCCTCTCTGGAAACACCACAGAGTTCGGACATCTCCTCCCCTGCTTGCTTTCTGTATCTTTCAGGAGAACTCCTGTTTGATTATGGACGTCTGGGAGACCGGCTCTGAGAAACCACAGACACTCCTACCCCACAGAGATGGGAAACCGTGCAGGTGTGAGTAATACCACCTTCTAAAGAGCTGGAGTCTTGAGAGTTGTTTTTCTCCCCCCATAACATCTTGAAGGTATTTTCTCTGGGTCAACTACATTTTCTAATCCTAAAAGAAAGATCCCGATATTTGGAAGATACAACATGCCTTTTCCCCTCAGCAAGGTATACAATAAATTCCTCATGTTCTCGAATGAAATGGTGGAGCAGAAAGTGTCTCCGGATCCCCGGAGCTCCCAGACACACAATAAGCACGTTCCGCTTTCCGTCTTCAGGAGCCGTCACTGCACACCCCTGTCTGCGGGGGGAGGAGGAGCTAGGATGATTTTCAGTTGTTTTCCCAAAGAAAGAGTAAATGAAGTCATGAAGCCATCTGGCCGAACTTTAGTAGTCATTTACTATATTCATTTATCATATCTATGAGTAAACTGTAATAACAGTACAGAGCTAGCCACCGGAATAAGAATGCTGGGAAAAGTCTAAGTGTTAAAAGGTTAAGGGAGGAAACAGGAAAAGGGAATACAGCCTCCTCACACCTATGCTCTCCTCAGTCCGCTTGTGTCTCACTCTCTGGCCTGCTGTCCTGGTTCTTACTTCCATCTCTTCTGACAGGTGGTTTTCATACCTCCCTACCCTGGGGGAAGGGGCAAAGAAGGCATCAGATTCTTGGGGAGCTCCCTTTCTCTACAACCAGGCCTCTGCCTCCCAGAGGCTGAGTAGCTGCTATGGATCAGGGAATTTTAGATAGCAGGAATTCAGGGCACAGGGCTGCCAGGCCTCTAAATCTTTATCCTCCCACTCAAATCCCCATCGTAGAGATCTAACTGGTTAATTAAAAACGCAAATCTTTGTCAAATTAGAGCAGGACATACAAAACCAGCACACTAATTCGTGGGAACTAGGGTAAATTTCTGCAGCAGAAGCGAGCTGGAGGACCATCACGGCTTCCCAGGGTCTCCCCATCTCTTCTGAAGGTGTGCAGTGCCCATTTCCAGGGACACCTGTGTGTGGGCTATCAGGTAGGAGACAATCTGTAGCTAGCTGGTGCCGCAGCCACTCCGCATGTGAACGTGCATGCGGGAGGGACCCCTCAGAGTCTCCACTCTGTACCCCCACCCAGCTACACAGGTTCAGGGGACAACCCCCAAAGCCCGCACATCATCCACTCCCTACCTGGGGTCGGGAGGCCACCTTAATTTCTTATCTCATCGGACTGTCCTCAAGGATGCTTTTAAAACAGATTTTAAGCATCCTAATCTAGCTGTTAATTTAGCTTTTAGTCTTCCTTTCCTCAGGGAAATGGCCTTTGGCTTATGGAATTTGGGTGGGAGCTTGTGATTACTGCATCCATTAAGTTTTATAATAACCCCAATTTCTTTCTTATAGTGTGGGAAGAGAGGGCAATGGGAAGAAATTAACACAATTAAATTAAGTAGTTGAGGTAGAAATTTTAAGGCCACTCAAAACATGGAAGAGATTACCTAATTTACCAGGGCATGAGGCTGACCCTGGCATCTGAAATTTTCTGGATAATAGTCTTGTTTTCCAAGATGCGCAGAATTTTCCAGTATGTCAAGTAGGAGCTGTGCATATTTCTCATGCTATATCTGATTTTTACATATGAAGGAAAAAGGAAATAAAATAAATTTCTTCATTACTGTGATGGAAACTGATACATTGCCCAAGTACCCCTTTAATGAAAGAATTTTTGCTCCCGCTGCTAAGAGTGCTGTCGGCAGACAACCTTTAGCCAGTAGTAGTTTCAAGTTTCCTTCATCTGGAAAGGCCCTTTGTGCCCAAAGTCACACCTCTCCCTGTGTTGTTCCACATCCATGTCTGATCAGTGTGGCAGTATAGAAGCCTGACCATTGCAGGCCAACTCTGAGGGGCCATTCTAGTTTCAGAGCCCCTATGGGATTGGCCAAGGCTGTCAGTGGGCCTGCAGGCAGCTCAGCTTCTCCTCCCGGCCAGTGTTTCTTCTTTACCATCCCTTCCCCAGGTGCTGACTCTAAGAACACAGTCTAATAAGTATCCTTCATGCTACTCTTTATGACAGTAGACACTAGGAATGGTCAGGGAAAGCCGAGGCTAAGATGGGTTTTGGGGCTGGATCACTCTCCTTCTTTCTAGAAATAAAGGCCCATCACTAGTGATAGGAGAAGTTCGTATAACCCCTTGCACAAGATAGCCAGAAAATCGTTAAAAATTTCACTGATAATGAATTTGGATAGCATTAACTGGTGAGATCTCTGAGGACTTTGAGAAATTTGTGGAAAATATTAACTATAAGACGATATAATTTGATGGTTATTGCTAAGCTAAAGCTCTAGAAAAAACTGAGAGCATTAACTTCCAGTGGAAAGTTTAGTAGGAAAACCATAGAACCTGTTTGGCATTTTACAAAGAGATCCTCCTGTCCTCAGTGGAAGGACAGAGAGATCTGAGATGGGAACGGCTCATTCTCCAGAGTAGCCCAACTCCCACGAAGGGTAAACTCTCAACCCACATGCTGGAGAGATGGCACTGGCGTCAGTGGTGACTCTCTTCCGTGGGCCAGAGCTGAGAGTAGGTAAGACTGTTACAGGGTGAGGCTCACTGGCAGCAATGGGGATGATAGGACCCTAAAACAGTACAGGCCAAGTGGCCATTTTTAACCATCAGAAGCCAGAGGAAAAGAATTATAATATTGAGTGGCAAAGCTGGAAGGGCAGCAGGGCCTTACCTGCAGAGGGTTATGGAGATGGTTAGTGGGACATAGCATGCTCATGGAGGAAGAGAGATGAGTGATGGAAAAGGGTACTACCCAATTGAAGTATCAAGGATGGACGATAAGAAGTGACATTCCATCATATTTGCCATAATCTTCTGGTTAGAAGCAAATCACAGGTCCTGCCCACACTCAAGGGGAAGAGATTACACAGAGTATGAATGTGGGGGCACTCTGGTCCCCCACTGGGTGATCTGAAAGGCTGCCAGCTTCAAGTACCCACAGCAGGAAAGGGCTTTGCAGCAGGTCTGTGTGAGATGCAAACAGCCCTGCTCTTTGCGCCCTAGGTCCTGCGAGACGCTTTGGTATTAGAGGTAAAGTGCTGGGAAGAAGGGCCATGTGGAGCTTATTAATATTGTGAGTATCATAATAAATAATAATTAATGTGATATCTTGATCATAGAATTTTTCTGGTTCACTTTTCTACAAATTCATCAAAACTGAGCAACTTCATTTTCACCGATATAATAGAAAACAATGTCAGTTACTCTTGGCAAATGTAAAACCAAAAATAATTTTTAATTTTGAGAAGGATCTTTCTGCTGATGCAACCAATACCGGAGCTCTTAAGAGTACCTTACAGGCTGTGACAACAGTGGGACAAATTTCTGATAAATTGTTTCCAAATAAGATTTTAGTGCATCTAGAGCATGATTCTAGATCTTTTTCTAAGAAATTCAAACTCTTTATACAAATCATTTTTAAGTCTGAGTTTAATTTTAAACATAAGTTTATATGATGGCATTTTAATGCTTTCTCTGACATTTCCTGTAACTTGTGGAGTTTATGCAAGTAACCAAAAGTGACTTCATGATTCGAATATAATTCAAAATGCCTGTTATGTAGTCTATTGCTGTATCTTCAATGACAAGAAAACATTAATTTTAAAATTGCATTTCTTGTTAGTAATTGGTTCATTGGAATGTTCAATGAAAATACTGTTCTTTTCTAATGGATGTAACAACTTTTAAATTTAATTTCTATTTCTAAGCCTGTGGATATTTGCTTTCCAATCTTGCAGCAAGTTTCAAAAAAAAGTTAAAAATTCAGAGATTCTTAACTCTTTGAAGAATTCTAATAACTTCCTGATATGCTTTATTGAAATTCCATGTGTGTGTTTCATTTCGTAATAATTTACTGGAAAAATTTACTAGCTGAGTATAGGCAGCTCCTGTCACGGTGCCCAGACTGAGAGTTAATATTTGTGCAGATGCCACAGGGACCGGCTCTGGGGACGGATGAGAAAGTGGGCCTGCCTCTACAGGTCCCAGCATGGGACTCAGGAGGTGTCTCTCCTTTCTCCTACAGCTGTGGCTGCCTCCACTGCTGCTGTTGCTGAGGCCATCCCAGCTCAGGCCACTGCCTGGGGCATTCAGGGCCCGGAACTGCCCCACGTATGCTTGGGTGCACCAGGGAGCCAGGTCAACTTCTTGGTGTGCATGCTGAGCACTGAGTGCTTGCTGTGCCTGTGGACCTGAGCTCATGTGTTTGTGGGCTTTCCCTGCTCACATGCATGCTCCGTTGTTTCGTTGGACTTCACTTACAAGACCTAAGTTCAAAGATACAACCATTAAAAATTTGAAGATGGTATCAACAGAGCATTAAACCAAGCATGGGGTCCCTTCTGCAAGTGGAGTCTTGTGCAACTACACTGGTTACATGCTCACGAAGCTAGCCTTGCTGGGAGAACTTGCTGATAAACCGTGTTACTGGATGTCCTGCATGCTACTGGCGGCTGCACTGTCATTGGGGCACACAGGGAGGAGCATGCAGAACAAAGAAGAGAAGCACCTTCCTCTTTCCAGTTTCCTCCAGTGCCCTCTACTAACAAAGCTTGATATCACGCCACTTGGAAAGAGAAAACAGTGATACGGTTCAGCTCCGGTATCCCAATGCAGGATAAAGAATAGGTTTAGAGGGAGAAAGTGCTGACCCAAGTCACTTTGGAGATGAGTGGAGTCTGTAAGACTAAAGGCAAATGGAACTGCACAGAAGCATTGCACCCTGGTTGATAGTTTTGTCCATGAGGGTACAGGTTAACAGTTCTGAAACCTATACACGGACACTTGGATGGAACAGTTAAGTAAATGGTGGGGGCCAGGTTTCACACTGTTGGAGCGGGAGGTTACAGATAAAGAAGAGGAGGAGGCTAGAATGTTCCATGTGGTAATAGATTAAAGTTGTAGAAATCACAGTGAACCCATGTTTGACTTAATATAGACACATATGGTTACATATAGCAGTATTTATAGATATGAATATAGACACTGGTTAGTACACACACATACCTCCTCAATCTGTCAGCTGAGAGGGAGGGCCCAGAAGCAATGACACTCTAATTGCAACAAGTTACATCTAGCACCCAGATCTTCGTTTCTAATAAAAAGGACCGGGGCTCCTTGGAGATATGGCTGTTTCTAGGACTGAGGCAGGAAATACACAAGATGAGCCTGGAGTATCTACAGTACCTGAAAGGAGGAAAGTGCTCAAAAGAGAAAAGAAAAGAAAAGAAAAGAAAAGAAAAGAAAAGAAAAAAGACAAAGACAAACACTCCACAACGACGTGGGTATGCCAAAGTGATCCAGATGCCAACTAAACCAGTTCCAAACGGCCATAGCTGGAATGATTTGCGCAACAAAATAAATAATGTAGTATTAGATTATTTCCTAAAGTATAAAATAAATATCTATGAGTCCATTCTGATATAAATAAATGATTGGATACATACATAAGTGCGAGAGAATAGACAAATCTCTCCTGTCAAAGAATTCTGAATAAATTATGTAGATATTCCTCCACCCCCAAGGCGGTAGAACACGGAAAAAGAGTGAAAAAAAGAGTAACTGACGAAAGGAGAACCTGACAAAAACCATCTCAAGCCAGGTGATCAGAGTCAGCCTCACAGTGATAAATCACACTAACAGCATGCACCCTTTAAATGATGTGATGAGAAGGGCCCATGGCTCTGTGGTCTGCCTCCCCAAAGCACATCAGCCCATGAGAAAAACTTCAGACAAATCCCACCTGAGGGACATTCTCCACAATAACTGACCTCAAAACTGTCAAAGTCAGCAAAAACGAGGAAAGCCTAAGAAACTGTCACAACCAAGAGGAGCCTAAAGAGACAGAATTACTACGTGTAATGTGGAGTCCTGGATGGGATGTTGAGGTAGAAGGGACATTAGGGAAAAACTGAGGAAATCTGAATAAAGAATGGACTTCAGTTAATAATAATGTATCAGTATTGGTTCATTAATTGTAACAAATGTACAGCATGAATGTAGGAAGTTAATAATAGGCAAAAGTGGGTGAGGGATATACAGGAATTCTCTGTTCCGTCTTCACAAATATTCTGTAAATCTAAAACTGCCCTAAAATAAAAGTTTATTAAAAAGGTTGGATTTGAAGCCGAGAGGCTGAAACTTGGTAAGTGACATGACATGCCCTTCAGAGAGTATTCCCTGCTGAAAGAGGCACTGGAGTATGAAGCAGACAAAATGCTTTGGTCCACTAACCTCAGCCAGCCTCTGTGACCAGCCACCCCAGGAAAGGCTCAAAGGGCACATGAGTGAAATGGCCACCATGCCAGGATGAAAGCTATGCATGGGCCGTTAGCATGTACTCCAAGGCTGATCTAGCTATTGCCAATGCTGAATGTCCAACCTGCCAATTATGGGGGCCCATAATGAATCCTTGATATGGCACCATCTCTCGAGGAGGCAAAGTGGCCACTTGGAGTCTAGTTGTCAAGTTGACTCCATTGGACTCCTTTCACATTCCCAATCCTGCGTCCTCCCCCCCATTTTGACAAGTATTGATCTCAAAGACATCCCTAAATAAACATCTTCCACGTGATCTCCCTCCCAACATCTGCTTCCCAGGGAACTTAATGTGTGACAAGTGTCTACTAAGCATCAGGATCTATGTAGGTGACTTACTTTTATGATCTCTGTTATTCTTCACAATACCTTGTGAGATGTTTTGAATGGTGGGGTCCTTTAAGAATCAGAGCAGGGAGCCTCAGAGGTTAATTAACTTGCCCAGGGATCAATCACTTTTAGGTCCAACTGGCTCCCCAGGCCGAGTCCGGGAAGTCTATCAAGCTGGCTACAACTGTTGTAGGACAAAAGGAAAGGACACTAATAATCATTTCCTGCCATAGACCAGACACTGTGCTAGGCACTTCTACCTACATGTCATTCCATTTTCATGGCAAGCCAATTAAGGGAGAAAGCATTGCCCCCACTTTTACACATGTATAAAACCGAGGCGAAGGAACTTTCACAGGGTTAGAGGGAGAGCTGGTTCTGGGACCCAGGATTGTCTGATTCCAAAGATAATGCGTTCTCCTCTTGGTCAAATCGCTTATACTGTCCATGATAGAAAGCCACTCAGGGAGAACATGGGAGACTGGAGGCCCTGAGAGACTCGTTTACCTAGAAACAGCCTGAAATATGCAGCATTCATTGAAATATCTACCGTGAAGTTGGGTCAGAGGAGTCTCCCACCAGCCTGCTGAACCCTCTGGTGACCTGTCAGGGTGCCTATGTAATTTTTGATCCGAGCGTGACACTCTAGAGTGTCAAAGGACAGTAGGAGTAAACCAGGATGGCCATGGGAAAAGCGATGAATGTCTACCCTACTATTGGGAAAAAATGTTCTGTTTCTTAGAAGCTATTCTTAGTTCATACTTAGCCAGTGTCTCAAACCAAACCACAGTATAAGTTGGGTTTTAAGAGAGAGTGCTGCAGAGTAACTCTCTGAATGGCCCAGCTTTAATGCATCAACTTTGCTCGAGAAAATTCAGCCATGATCATAACCTCTTAATCACACATCCACGCGAGTTCCACTCTGATATAAACACTGTGCATTTCCGATTTGTGGAATTGTTTTCCTCTAATTAAATGAAGGGGGGAGGTGTAGCTATTTTCAACTCTCCGCACAAATTACTACCCAGTTGAAAGCGGATAATGCATTGTAAGCAGTACTTGTTCTATTTATTGTGCCATCTACTGATGTGTGTCCGACTTGTCCTATTTTGGAGGCACTGCCGTGGTAACTGGGCTCCTGACAAAGGCCTGTGTCAGAGCAGAACTTGAATATGCAGAACTTCAGATAAGTGATGAAATAAAGAATCAACCTCAGCAGGCTCAGAAATAACAATTTGAAGGATCCTGGGTGTATTTGTCCATAAAGTTGGGAAGCCCTGTGAGGCAGCTCATGAAATTTACTGGATGTCGAACTGATCTTGAGCAAAGTGGAGGAATAAAGTCTATTTTCACAGTCTTTTAGCTCCCCTGTGAGCATCTGTTGCTCTTCCTCTTGCTCCATTTTGGCCTTGGGGACAGGCTCACAGCTTTAGGCATCAAGTACACGCTGGTGTTCAGCCTTCAAAGGCGGTAAACGACTGGCCTTGAGTCCATGGACCTGAGTTGTAGTCCTGACTCTGCCCTTAACTAGCTGAAGAGCTTCCCTGAACTGGGATTCTGGTTCCCACCTCTAGGCTTGGATGCTCTTGGAAGGCCCAGGAGCTCTAGCCTTGTGCTCCTCTTGAAGACCATGCTAGAGACGACAGAGAGGAGTCCTGATGGAGTCCCCCTTTTCTGTAGAACTAGCAGATCCCAGTGTTCCCACAGGGAGTGGGCACCTAAGCTACGCTGACTTTCTATAGTCCACGTCTACAAGGACTGAGGACACTAGAACAAAGCCCACAAGAGCAAAACTCCTTTCCCTTTGGATTTGGCTTAGAAACAGTAGTCTCATCACTTCTCAATTTCTCACTTCCAGGGAGTAAATGATAAACACAAGCAGTGACTACATCCTGCTCTGCCCTCCTTTCCTTTCCCATCTCAGAATCCTTCAGCCCATCAGCCCAGGCTTGGTTTAATTTCTGAGTTGGGCCTAGGAGTGGAAAGGAGCTCCTGTCCCCATGGGAGGCTATGGGCCCCTCCATAGAACTTGTCCTGGGATTCAGAGCCAGTGTGAGGATTGTCTTTCTTCTCCTCCTTTTCCACCAGAGTTTTAGTCATTGTTCATGGCTTCATGAGCTAAATTGTTCAGGCTTGAGTTCTGTCTAGAAGCAAGATGGTCACAATCTCTTAGGAACCAGCTCAGAAGGACTAGAAAGAAAGGGCCTGGCAAGACTATGCACAGTAAGCCATCAGCCCCAAGGGGAGGCTGATGGAAATGGTATCATCTGTGCAAATTTCCTGGCCCAAGGAAGAGAGACCCAGGGCACAGATAGGCAGAGGAGGGAAAATGGAGGAATTTCCCTGCTTATTAGAGAAACAGCCTCTTACTTGGCTGAAATAAAATTTGAAAGATTATCTAGGACTCCCAGCTTCTCATCTTAGCCATCATTTCCCATGCCCAATATATGAGAGGTGGTTGTAAACTTAGCATGGAAGGGTAGGCTTAGTGCCCCCTCCTGTTCTTTCAATCAATGCTCTTGCAACAAAGCATTCCATGTGCACCTCCTGATCCTTGCCGCGTGCCACCCCCTAGCCCCATCCTCCAAAGCATATGAGCCTTTGGCATTCCCATTGGCCCTCCCTTATCCTCAAGCCTTAGCCAGAAGGCTGGACCCTTTCAAGGGTTTCCAAAGTGGAGGGGCCATTAGGTCAGAAATAACAGATGTGGGTCCTGGATTTAGAGCAGACCCAGCTCTCCTCCACTCTCTCACCCTTTCAGTTTCAATTATTGATAATGGAAATCCCACATCTCTCTCTGATCCTACCTCTATTTCTCTTCCCCCAAATATCCCTCTCCCATAAACCACAGAAACAACTGCCTTTCCACTCAACAGCCATTTCTCTTGGGATCCTGGGTATTTCCAGTCAGGGAGTCAGCTATCATTCTAGCTCATACCTTCCTCCTTCATTCAATCAATTCTTACTCCAGTTTTCAAATACTTCCTCTGTCAAAGACACATTTGCTGGGGGGTGGGGGAGGGGATCGTTGGGTCGCCTGGAGCAGAGTTGGAGATCACAGAGGCGTTAGGACAACAGCTGTGGAAATCTGCTATAGCTAGAGTCTTTTTTTAGCATTAAAAAAAAGCTGAATCAGATGTCCAGTGACTGTAATCTTTTGATTTTTCTAGAGGGCAGAGTTCAAAACTTAGAAAAGTAAAAGGAACGCAGGGCTTGAATGTCCGCATCTGGGGTGAACATGTGTAAAGGCGAGAGAGGGATGGAGGAAACAGGGGACTGGACAAATTGCTAACAAACCACGGGAGGAAGACAAAGATGGGGCTCTGTATTTTTAGGGGTGACGGAACACTTCCGGCTTGTGAAAGCTTAGATGTTAATTATAGGACCCGTGGATGTCAGCAGAGATCTTTTAAAAGAATTATTTAAGCGTCTAAAATCCCCCCTAGAATACAGAGCCCGTTTTAGAAATGGCCGTCAAAGACAACAAAAGCGAAATGCGCAAATGCCTTCTACGCAGGGTGGTGCCCAGCAACCAGCTCGCTTTCCAGCCTCCCCCCACGCTGTTGCTAGGAGACCAAAGGGCTATGCTTCCATCATCTCCATACTTGCTGGGAGATTGAGTAATTGGTCTCTGGATGTGCGTGTGCTGCTTCCCAAAATATCTCTTCAAAAAGACGTGAAAAGGATGGGGAGCCGGTCGGTAGGATGATGGAGGGCGGACTGAGTCCCAAGAGGGCAGCAGGTTCCAAGAGCCAAGAGTGAAGCTGGGGGAGCCAGGAGACTTAGGGTGACAGGAATGGGGAGTTGTTTACAGCTTTCCCAGATTCTTTCCCATCCTCAGCCTTGTTATCTGGGACTGATCTCCTAAATGGAATCTGGAAATTGGTGGGGACAAAATTTAGGGAGCAATGTGATTTGGTTTTTCTTCTTTCTATTGAGACACAGCAAGGCTGGGAGAAATAATTTTATTTCATAGATATTTAAAATGTAAATGCACACCTTTATAGTACTTGATTATAGGTGTTGAACCCTGCTTTGTGGGGAAGGGGCTGAAGGAAGAAATAGAGCATGCCGTGGACACACAGGCCACTGTGGATGAAAATGCTTGCTTCAGCTGCAGGGAGCAAAGAAATGGAACATTAAGGCTCACAGCTGTAGGGTCTCTGGAAGTTAGAAAACCTGGGGGTGAGATTCAGCACTGCCCCTAACAGCTACATGACTGTTCCTGACCCTTCTGTGCCTCAGTTTCCTCATCTGTAACCCAACAGAATTGAGCTAGTACATCCCCAAAGTGCGCTCCAAATCTCTGACTTTACTGGAGTCTACGCTAGTCCCACCTTCTCCCCAGAGCCAAGGGGCAATGTCATATCATTTCTTTGTGGAGGTCTTCAATTCTCTATTTTAATTAATGAGGAAAATTTGATTGCTTGCTGCATTTTGCATTTTTCAAATATCTATTCAATTATCTATTGCTGGAAGTCTTGAAGAGTAGATTTGGAAGTGGACTGACTTTGAATTTTATTATTTTCATTTTTGTCTTATTTTTCATATAATACTTAACGTGTTCAAAAATCCATTTTTTTTTTTTTTAAGATTGGCACCTGGGCTAACAACTGTTGCCAGTCTTCCTTTTTTTTTCTTCTTCTTCTTCTCCCCAAAGCCCCCGAGTACATAGTTGTGTATTCTAGTTGTGAGTGCCTCTGGTTGTGCTATGTGGGACGTTGCCTCAGCGTGGCCTCATGAGCAGTGCCATGTCTGCACCCGGGATCCGAACCGGGGAAACCCTGGGCTGCTGAAGGAGTGTATGAACTTAACCACTCAGCCGTGGGGCCAGCCCCCCCAAAATACAATTTTTAATAGCATCGTATTTTTTCTTTAACCAAGGGAGGAGGGTGGAAGGAGGCAGGGGTTCAGGATATATTGACACTGTATCCTGATCATACCAGTGAGAACTAAGAATCTGGGGAGTTTTCCTTAAAATCACTGGCCAGATGGTTGAATGTTTCAAAGTTCTGTCAAGAATTAGGAAACTTGCCTTCTAGTTCTGACTCTATCCGTAACTCATGGGACCATGAGCAGACCCTTATCTGTAAAACGGGAGAAAAGCCTGTGCTCCAGCCTGCATAGGAATGTTAAGAGGCAGAATGCCATAATATATGTAAATACCCTTTGGAATGTAGAAAGTGTGCACAGAATGTTCTGCATTCTTTTCACTGCATGCCTGAGAAATTTATTTATTTATTCTGCAAGCATTTTCTGAGATGCTGCTGCCACCAGGCCCTCCTTAGGTATTCGTTCACATGGCACACACACATGGTCAATGTCAGCCATCGTCCATCCCGTCCCACACTTCCAGGGAGAGTGACCCCTGAGTACTATAGATAACTGAACTCCCAACAACCGCGTCCCCTGAATACTACACCTTCTCCTAGGCTGAACCTTTGCACAGTGTGAAAAATGCTGTCAAATCACTCCCACGAGTGTCTGTCTGAGTTTGTTCGCGAACACTCCCGGTGACACAAACCTCAAACACTTTCCTTCCTGTGTTAATGAATGCCAGTGCCTAATCATTGTACAAGCAGATGTTCCTTAGGAAAAACAAATAAAATTAAGGCTATCTTTAGGTTAGCAAACACGCCCCACCCTTGGCTAAGCAGGCAAATAAGCAATGCCTTTCACCTTTTTTCCTCTCTCATCAGAGATGGCAAAGCTTGCTGTCCCAGGGAACATGTAACTCCCTCGTTTTCTGTGCTGTTAGCAGACTGAGAGAGATTCAGGAGGGGCCTCTGGCATGAGGGCTGTGAGGGGCTCTGCTGATTGCCTACGCACCCCTGATGAATTATTTCATCGGTGAAGAAGAGGCGACACACCGCACTTTGAATCTTTCTGGTCCTTTAAAAATTTACTTTTTCCTTGCTCCGAAAGTGAGTTGAGCCCTAGAGAACAGGTGGGGGAAAATGAATGGATGTGACTAAAGAGAACCAGGGTACTGTGCGCTGGGCATTGGCTTTACTGGGCAGAGCTGGCTTCCTTGCCCTTTCTCCTGGGCATTTGGCAAGCACTCCAGTTCTCGGTAGGGGGATGGATGTGGGAGGAAGAGCACAAGGGAGTCATAAAGGGATGCCAAGTAATAATGAATAAGAGTTATTTGTGCACTCCCAGGAGATCCGAGCCCATGGGCACCAGCTCCGAGGAGGCAGATGTTGGTTCAGCACTAGGAAGTGCTTGCTAAGGAGGCCTCACAAAATGCAAATGGACTGTGCATGTGGGAGAGGATGAGGGCAAGAAGCCATGTCCGGATAAATTTCCTCTCACTAGGGCTGGACCCCTCTGGCAAGGATGTCCACAGGATTGCCCTCTATGGCCCCTCCAACCCTATGATGCTATAGGAGATCCATTCTGATCCATATTCACTCCTCTACCCCAAAGCCAGAAGGGCCACTATTTGTCTCCAAAACATTCTGTCCCTGAACTAAGAAAGTATTAAATAACTTTGCAAACACTGGTTTTTAAAAGTCCACTATAGAAAAGTCCCCTGGTCAGGCTGAATTGAACAAACATAGCCATTATCCTAAAGATGCCGCAAAATTACGTTTATGCTTTTTCATTTGGTATAATTGTCCGATTTCCGGCAAGCATGGAGGGAGATCCTCTGCAAGGGACCTTAATCTCTTACTTCTGAAGATACAGAGTCTTCTTTAAGGGACACTGCCATGGCAAGTCAGGCGTCCACCTGAAAATGAAAACCTAGCCATTTTTATTTTCACTCGTGGTAACCTCGCTTCTTCCGGAGGCTTGTCTGGGCTCGGCAAACTAAGTCAGGGAGAAAATTTGCTCTCCTTTCATGTGGGAATATTTGTCATTTATACTAATAACTTTACGGTTTCAAAGCATGGGTTAGCTCATCTGAACCTGGAGAAAAAGCTCATATGAGATAGTTTATAAAGGAGGATTCTAAGGCTTAGGAAGGTTAAAATGACTTGCCTAGGGTCACACTCCCTGTTTCCAAGCATCAGTCTACCGTAACTACCTGCCTCTAGTTTCCTGACCTCTTCTCTCAAGCTACTTAACATCCATCCATCTATTCGTTCGTCTATTCAGTCATTCAAAAATGATTGAATATCACTGATGTGTCGAGAGTCATCCTAGACAGTGAAGCAAAGACACTAAAATCTCTGGCTTTATAAACTTTACGTTCTAGTTGTAGGAAATGGCCAACAAAAAATGAATAAATAAAAATTACAATATTGTCATTCAAACAAGGGCAAATGGCTGGATAGTCCATGCAGCAGACCTGCTGGAGTATCGTGATTTAGGGGAAGACTCATGGGGACAGAATCAGCTGGTATGTGTGTTCCCAGTTCAGCTGCCTATTACTCTCTGAGATTGCACACAACAATCTGGTAGGACTGAGTTTACACTCCTTGAGGCCGTGGGACTTTTAAGTCGAGTGATTAAGGAAGTACTGGCCCCTCTCCTGCAGTGATCCAGGGCAAGCATTTAATAGAGATATGACAGAACGTCAGCTCCAGCATGTCCTGGCAGCTCGGTTTTCATGGTCATGGGCTGGGTCCAGGTCTTGTGGCTGCTGTGCTTGTTATAGCGAGCTATGAGCAGGATGATCCTCACCAGAATCCGTGGTTGGAGACCCACCAGCTGTTCTTCTGGCTTGATGGGGAGCTGGAGTCCCAGCCTTTTAGTTGATCAGGACTCATGGATTCATTGCCTTAAGCTCTGGGCCATAAATGGTTTCTGTGGAGCTTTGCAGGAAACTTATTGTCTGAGAAAATACACAGTTCACTACTCAACTCCTTGGATACTGACGATTTGCTTTTCAAACCTATCTAGTGCTTCTCCTAGCATTCATGAACTAACGTTCTAGGCCTTTCTCTGTCTGCCCATTCTCTGCTGAGTCAAGTCTTAGGTCTAGCACCAGGTGTTTCTTTGGATGGTTGACATTCTGGGGCTGAGCCTTATCATCCTCTTCAACAATATTTCCCTACCCTAGCTGCACATTAGGAACACCTAGAGAATTTGCAAAAATTAAACAATAATGCCTATATCTTACCCCACCTTGGACCAACAGAAACCAATTCTTTCAGGGTGGGGCTTTGGCTTCTACATTTTTCAAAGGTCTCCAAGGGAGTCTGAGCCACGATAAAAGCTGAGAAGAACTGTTCTAATATTCATCTCGACAGAATAAGACCATGGGAAAAGAACCTTCATCTCAAATTAAGGAAGAAAGCTTTGAGATTTCCAGGGAAGATGGAAGACTGGACAGGTGCACAGAGACCCCCATCTTGTGCTGAACACATGCATATGCTCGATAAAACATAACAAAATGGAAAAAAGAGAAAGAAAAGCTCCAGGAGCCAAATAAAATTAAAAGCCAAATTAAGGTCTTAGAGGTAAGGCTTTGTGACCCGTCTTGAGAAAAGATGGTTACAATACCTAGTGGATTGAGCATCAGAGAGGTGGTAGATGTTGGGGGATGGCGTGGAGTGTCTGAGGGCATCTGTCCTAGACTCAGGGCTCTCCGCTCTGGCTCTAGAAGCAGTGGATTGTGTTGGTCAGTAAATAGAAACCCTTCTCACGTTTCCTGAGTATCAGTGAGCCTTGGGATCCATGGGTTACCCTAGACAAGGGAGGCACACCCAGGAATCGCTGAGATTGATTTTTGCCCACACAGGATGTGGATGTGAATCAAACATAACCTGATTTAAAGGAAATGAAGAGAGTGGCATTTCCCACACTTGGGCTGGTACCTATAAATCCATACCTACTACAGGAGAAAAGGCTGTAGTGTCTATAGGGAATTATTATATTGTCTGTGTGGCAATGACTTTAAAATCAGCATAGACAATGTGATGTTTGTGTCGAGTTAAATCTAGAAGTGATTAGATATTATGACATATCTAATGACGTACAGATGTCCCATAGATGACATGTGTAGTGCCTATGTCAGAAATGACTTTACTAGTTAATTGGTATTTAAAATATTGTTACCAGAACCAGAGGGGTTGTTAATTAGCATAAGGGACATGAGAGATTTTTATGTGTATGTGAAATGACTGATTCTGAAGATTGAGGGTTTATTAGATGTTGTACAAGCGCCGTCATTCCTGCGTGAAGGAGGCAGGAGAATCTGGCAAGCCCAGCTCTCTCATGCCAGGAATGGAGCTTTCAGTGGCCAGAGCTCCCTGGGTGTTCTGTTGTCCCTGCCTGTCACCTGATCTGAACAGAGGCCAGGCTGGTCCTGGCATTAGTACATTATGGCATCTGCCTTTGAGTATGACTTCTGTGTAAGGACAGGGAGGGGAAGTTTCCTGGCTTAGACAAAAGGCTTGTAGTCTTGATAATAAATCAGTGCTTGTTTGGATGAATTTGGTCTAACCTTTGCATTCACAGTAAAACACCACCTGTAGATGGCAGGGGTGATGCGGTGTTTAGCTCTCATACAGCTCTAACCATGGGAACCTACCAAAGAACTTTGCCATAGAGAAATGGCCAAATTTGCAGAGGTCTTCTTGCAAGAGAGGTATTCTAACATCACCCCAAGCCTCAGAAGCCCCTGCCAGGCATCTGCCTCTACCCGCAGGCTCACCCTCCCCAACACTGCGGAGTGATGGGACGATTAGGAGCACTGGGCTCTAGGAAAGCACCCAAAGACCTTGCTGGTGCTCTGACTTGCCTTTGGGCTTTGGTTTAGTGGCCAAATTCTTGCCTTGTCCCTAACGACCAAAGTTCTTACACCCCAGGCTTAACTTTCTAGAAAGTCTCTAGTCTCCACGAAGCTTGAGTCTTGGCATTAGCTCCCACTGATAACCTCATTCCTACAGGGCTGGGGTGTTGGATTGCTTTTTACAGTCTCCAAGGGGCCTGGAGCCCACAGCCTAAACACCAAGTCACATGGCCATACCAAACCCCACCAGCAGGGCTCCCCGATGCCGGCCGTGTGCCCGCATCTCTGCCTATCATCTGTGGATGATACCTGTGGAAGTCCGTGAGGTTGCCCCTTGCTTTGAGGATTAAATGACTATCTCCCCTGCGAACAGTAAGGGCTATATTTACTGGTCAACTTCTTTTGACCTAACTTTTGGCAAGTTCCTTAACTCTCAGTGCCTCAGTTTCTCGTCTGTAAACTGAGGACAATGATAGTACCTGCCTCCCAGGGTTGATGTAAGAATTGGGTGAGTTAACATACTGTAGTGGGTTTAATGGCGGTCTTCAAAAAGATATGCCCACGTAGTGATTCCTGGAACCTGAGAATGTGAGCTTCTAAGGCAAAAGATGAGTAAGGACCTTGAGAGGAGGAGCTTGTCCTGGACTATTCAAATTGGGCCTTAAATGCAATCGCATGCGTCCTTGTAAGACACACGCACAGAGGAGAGGACACACGAAGGGGAGGAGGCAAGGTGACCGTGGAGGCAGAGACTGGCGGGATGCGGCCACAGGCCAAGGAACGTCGGGAGCCGCTGGAGGCTGACCCAGGGAAGGAACAGATTCTCCCTTAGAATCTGCAGGGGGAGTGCGGCCCTGCCGACACCTCAGTGTCAGACCTCTGGCCCCCAGAACCGTGAGGGAATCAATTCCTGTTGTTAAGCCAGCCAGTTTGTGGTAATTCGTTACAGCAATCACAGGAAAGCGGGAAATTAACACACATGCATAACACCCCGCATACAGCAAGCATTTGTTTTATTAGCCAATTTATTCTAAAGGTAGGGATGCCTGTTTTGATGAGGTTATTGGTCACAATACTTCAGAAGTGTTGTTGCCATCAAGAAATTAGACATCCGTAAGGGTGAACTAAAGGAGTGTATCTGAGGGAGAAAACTAGACGGGAGCTCCAGAGAGGCAGGCGAGGCTCGGGGAAACTTTCTGTTTGGGATTTAAATTGATACTGTTGTCATCGTACCAATAATAGGAATATAAGAATGTAATCTGGTAAAAGTTTGGATCTTTAACAGTCCAAACTGGGTTACGGCTGGCCAAGACATCGGGGGTTTAACTCTCGTCCTTTAATCCACATTTTGTTTGAGTGGGAGATACTCTTTGATCCCACAGGGACACGTGGTGCTATTTGGATTTCTGGACAAGTTCTCTTCCCCTTTCACGCAGTTTTGAGTTCCCTGAGTCTCTGCTGAGTTTAGCTTGGTCGGATTTTTTTAACTCAAGGAAAATACATCTGCGCAGTAAGAGGGCTTTTCATGAGGCGAAGTTCCTGAGGAGTTTGATTTGGGGACAGCCTACTGCCAACTTTTATGTTCCTGCAGCCCCCACCAGGAATGCTGTCCAGATGTCTCCTGGCTCTCAGACGAGGCTGCAGGGAGGAGGTCAACACTGAGAAACAAGACTGGGAGATACTGAGACGTAGAAATGTGGGCGGAGTGCTCCAGCGGCGAGGAAGAGACAGCCTTGGAGCCCATGCTAAGCCACTCTCATTTTGTCGTCCCTCGCCTCTCTGATTTAGGAAACACTGGTTAACAGAGAGACCAAGAGAATGTGGCATTTTCAACTTGGCTACTTCTGCGCTTGGGTCATTATGATCCTCAAAATTGCCCCAACCCTAAGAGGCCACGATACACGACATTTCCCTTGGTGGGTTTCTTAGGTGTGATCTGTTAGAAATCAGGATGATTCTATCTTCTAAGTCGGTGCTGTCTAACATGGAAATCTTGAGCCACATGTGGCTATTTAAATGTAAACTACTTGAAATGAAATCAGATTTAAAATTCAGTTCTTCAGTCACACTGACCACATGTCAAGTGCCAACTAGCCACATTGGACAGTGCAGATAGAATATTTATATCATTGCAGAAAGTTCTATTGGACAGTGATGTTGCAGTTCTCTAAGAGATAAGTTCAAAGTGTCAGGTTATGGAGGGCTCAGCCAGGGAACTGGTACCAAAGGCCACTTACTCTCATTGCCTTCAACTAATGAACACTGCAGGCATCTTCAGTGGCCATATCTAAAATACAGACAGACAGACAGAAAAAAGAGCACACCAGGCCTTGTGAAAGTTCTATACATTTTTAAAGTAGTCATCATGTCACTTTTGGTGTCTCTTTCGAGGATGTTATTTATTGTAAGACATCATTTTTATTAAGTACACTGTAGTACAAGAGACTTTCCATGTCAGGTTGAGAGAAGCTGGTCACGTGATTTACAAACAAAACTTTTTTTTTAAACACTGATATTCTGGTGTCACTTTGAAATCAGCCAAGATGCAGTGGGTCTTAGTAAAGCAATGGACCTCGAAACAGATCGCAAAACAAGAACCAGTAAGTATCAGCACAGAGACATCACATTAAAGAAAAAGAAAGCAAATAAAAGGAGAGTTCCAAATACCAGGTCACAATTAAAGGGGCAATATATCTTCAGAGAGAGATTGAAATGTGTGTGTGTATACGGCCTGGATATTTACAAACATCTCTCCATGTACAGAAGCAAATGCAGAGAGTGTCCACATCTCTAGGCAGATTTGTAAGTGATAGGTAATGATCGATGAATGCAGGGAGCAATATTTCACCATAATTTGGTCGTTTGTCAAGGGATTACATATTTAAAATCCACATTTAATTCAAAGACTTTGTATTTAAAACATTTCCAGCTGTTTTATACATTTTTAAAGCAAGAGTAAGATATACAAGCTGCAAGATATAGGCCTTTACATTTCATTTCATTTTCTCCGATTTTTTTTTTTTTCCAGTTCAAACGTGTGGCTATTAGCAGCTTTATTATGCTTGCTCCAGTATGCTGAACATTCAGCCAGCCTTCACGCGGGATCATTTTCATTAATGCACAGACCAAAGAAATAAAACAAACACAGACCTGGCCTAGAATGCATAGACTAAAAAAATGACATCCCCATGTTTTCCCATTTCGTCTCCTGAGACGTATGTTCAGATGGCAAAGTAGTTGCTTGGTTGCTGTTGTGAAATTCACAGTGTTTTGCCTGCAACACATATACACATATATATATATTTTTTGCTTTGCTTTGTGTTTGTGATGAATGGAGCAAAAAATATATAGAAATAAATAAATACATAAATAAAGGTAAAAGGGAAAGAATGGGAAAAAATGAAAAACTAAGGATATTCAAGAGCCTCTGACTTGAGCAGCAGTGATTCATTCTAGCCCTGACACCAAGAAAATACCTCTTCATGAGCTGTCACGTTTAACTACAAATCCCTCCCAGCCCTAATTCTTGAGGATAATATTTGCTATCACAACCTCGGGAGTCTCCGCATTCCGCAATGATGCACTGTGAAGAAACTGCTTTCATTGCTCATCCAGCCATCTGAGGAGTGGGGTCACTGGCCGTTCCCCTCGTGAGATTTTCTCTAACACTGATATGGGGCCAAAACAAAACTCAACATTGGAAATAAAAATCCTCAAATGGGGAAAAAAAAGAGCCAGAGAATTGAGGGTATGTGTGTACGCAGTCACGTGTTTAATCAGACACACAATTTAATGTTATTGGCATCATAGAAGGTCCAATTTGCAAAAGGAAAGGTTAAAAAGAAAAGTCTATTTCTGACCAGGGCATCCTGCTGTCACGGCTCTTTGCCAAGGCGGCATTTTGCACTGCTGTTTCTTGCATTCCTGCTTGAATGTGGGGATTCCTAAGCATCGCTCACCTGGCTGTGGGGTCTTGGAGTCTCACCATTGACCTTCAAGACACTGGGCTGCCAACATTTCAGTTCTCTTCTGGAATGCCTGGACTCTGAACACAAGTGTAAAGGGGTCACGGTGGAATGAGGTGAGCATGATACAAATGTGCAAAAAGATGAAAAAAAATCAATTTTCCTTTCCTGGACCTTTACAGAAGGAGATCTATTTCAGTCTGCATTTTCCTTTGCAAGGAGCCAGAGAAAGGACTCAGTGTCGCGGGATGGCTTCGATTCAGTTGTTCTGGGAAGCACATTACCTGAACTATGTCTTCTACCCATGTTGTACGGCACAGAGCTGAAAAGTGCGATGCAGTCCTACCCACGTGGAGAATGGAAGCACTAACAGCAACAGGACATTAAAAAGTTTTGGTTACTTAGCAGATTTTAAGCAAATTATTCCTACTGCACCCTACTTATAATTATCTCTATTACTGTGTGCCTATAAATTTATACATAATCACACAAACTATGCATGTGTGTTCATATATGTAGAAATCAAGTATTTATAACACACATATAAATACATGAAAATACCACAGGTAGCGTTGGTGTGAACACATACGTATAATATGAGTTCTGATATAATCCTAATAGCATAGTTCAAATGTTTTCTAAATAAGCGTGATTATGACGTGGGTTCAGTGTACAAGGATTTAGCTGAAGCTATGAGCATGATTATATATCACGATATCTCAGTTGCTTGTCATCTCATGTGGTTCATTTCGTTCTAACTTCGTATCCTGGTTCATGAACTTGTTAACATGCTTTCTTTCCTGGCCGGCTTGCTTGTATGTTAGAGTCTCTAGTGGACAGAATCATGAACTTCAGAGTCAGAATACTTCCATAAGTCCCAGTGGTGCCAGAAGCTAGCCTGGGGATTTCTAGCATGCCATTTAACTTCTCCAAGTCTCAATCTCCTCACCTACAAAAAACGGGAATAATTTGCTAACATATGTAAAAAGCGTTTGGAAAACTATTAAACAATTTACCAGTGGAAATGTTTGTCAGACTGAGTTTGGGCTAGAGAATTAGGCATGTCACTATGACTGTTGTAGTTTTGAAGGAATTTGATGGCAGGCCATATTCTGTGATCATTACTTTCTAGAATGAGAACACTCCTTTTCTAAAAATTGGAAGAGCATAGAGAAGAGGGGATTGTGGAGGACAGCGATGAATGTTTTAAGACAGTCTGTGGTTCATTCAGCTACTTCAAAAGCAATCTGGTGTTCTTTCAATGAGAGAGACATCTCTGAAATCAGTACATACTCTTGAGACAACAGAGGAAAAAAATAATAATCAGCAATAGAAAGAACTATAAAACTTCGTGCTTGCATAGAACCTTTTATTTCAAGACCTTGAGGGATCTGTCAGAAGGTAAGGAGACATTTTTTTTCTTTTTTCCTTCAGAGGAAAACAACACAGGAATGGAATGGAATGCTCCCGTCTTCTGATTTGCCTTAAACAAGGCCTTGCTCTAAAACTGCACAGCCCTCCTTAAATTTGATTTCCTAGGGTATTACCTCTTTTGCTGTCTGTTAAAATAAAACAAATAACTTGCAGCTTCTTCCCCCAGAGCAACTGGCCAGTCGCGCAGAAAGACAAACCTGTGTAGGTTTTTAGGTCATTGCTGATGGAATCTAGAAGAGTTTTATACAAATCTGCCCCTTCTTTACCGCTTCACAGAGTGCCACAGTGTTTGCACAGTACCATGGGTCCTTGTAGGATATATACGTGCAGGTATATATCATGGAGATATGGCTTTCATTATATTATTATGTGTATTCTGGAGGGGTGGTTTTTCACCTACAAAGAACAAACAGCTCAACTCTCACATCTCATAGGCCAGCACAGAACTTGAAGGGACCAGGGTTCGTCTTGTCCAACCCTCTTCACTTGACTGCAGATGCTACTGGATTTCCTTTTGTTCTCAGTTAATCGACACTATTGATTTTTTGACAACTGACTTTCAAAGCCTATAATGGAAAATAAGGTGCTCCAGTACTTAAGGGCGTAAGAAAAACCTAAACAGAGCAATTGCACCTTCAGAAACAAATATGAAATAAAATGACCTAAGATGAATTAAAATCACTCCTTTTCAATCTGGCTCATGTTATAAAGGTGTCAAGTTAGCAAAATTCCCCTCACAGAGGGTAGCAAGTTTTCTTGTGGAACAGAAATATTTTTCTTCCTTGGTGTAACTGATCATCAAATAACTGTAAATTTCTATTTAAATTTACAATCTCTTTTTGCAAAACCCATGACTATGCCCAGAAGCACACCTCCAAAGCTTGACCTGGGCATAGCCTCCTATTGGCATGCTGTGCCTAATTTTTTATTTTTACTTCTTTTAATGGAGTGAAGAAAACAAAACAGCATACTGACAATGGAGTACACTTGGAATGAAACCACTCTCCCAACCAGAGCCCAGAGCAAGGTCTTGGCCTGTGTACACTGGGCATCAATGCAGGTGATGCCCCAGGTGAGGTTTCCTTTCCCTCCGGGATTGACTGCCCTTCCCCCAGTCCCACAGTGGGTGCCGCGTGGATGGAGACTTCCAGGCTTCAGGGTACATATTTGTTAAAACCCATCACCACCATAAGACCCAGAGATATTTATACTCAGCTAATGAACTCCATTAGCTTCCCCTAATTATATAAGTGATACCTCTTAAGGATCTGCTCTACCTATCAGGGGCACGACGTCTGGAGCGGTAGTTCTGCACACAGGTATTAATCGACGAAGACCATGCACATTTTTGCTTGCACAGTTAAAAGGATGGGTCAGGTGGAGGGTAGGGGTTGGAGAGAAGTGCTATCTGAAAAGTTCAATATAAGAGAAACTTGCCTCTGAATTTATAGCTTGTCCTACCTTTCCAAGTCCTTGGCTTTCCCATCTGACCCTGAAATGATCTCTGGATAAGAATCCACCTATTTTCAACTGAACTTGATAAAGCCTCAGTGAATAACACTTGGAAAAACAAACCAGTGCTATCACCACGATCTACAAAGACAAGACCGTCTGAGCGTGTGATGCGCCATCTTGCGTCTCACGGAAGCCATCTTTTCCCTCTACTACACTCTAGTGTTTCCGGTGATGGGAAAAGAAGAGTCCACGGCACAGAATTCAACAGTCTTTTTACTCCTCAGAAAGGTCCTCAGGGGAAGGTGCCGAATACATTCCTCCCAGCTAACAGTCGCTGGGGTTTTCCTAAGCAGGGACCGACGCCAGCTGATCCCAATGGTTGTCTTTGTTCCTCTCATACTGCAGTTTATAATAAATCTTCTTTCTCTCTGGTTTTAATCTCCCATAGATAAAAGCTTCCCAGATTGAACACAAGTTTTCCTTCTTCATACACAGGCTTAAGCCATCCAAAATAATAAGAACAGTAATAATAATAAATAAATAGAAGTGAATCCATAGAAACTCTCGATGTCTGTACAGCAGAAGTGACAAAGTTTAAGTCAAATATTTGTTTTCCCTTTTTTTCATCCACATCAAAGGCAGGAATACAACAAGGCATTGTTAGTTGTGGTGGGCAAACTGGAGTGTCTGCTGATATAACAAATTAGGTTTGTTAAGGCCTTTGTCTATGCAGAGTTAATAGTAATGCAGAAGCCAGATTGATTTAAAAAGGAAGGTAAGGACTGTGAAGCAGGAAAGACAAAAAAGAAAGGAAAAAAAGAAGAAAAAAACCTAGGGAACAAACCAAAGGAGATGGAAAGAGAGAAAGAGATAATGCCAAAAAGAAGTCCATACTGTGTCTACGGATGGAGAAGTACACATTGCTTCCCTCTGAAAGCTTCTCAGTGTCTCTGTTGTTAACGCTGTCAGAGTGAAGAACAGCAGATTGATGGCATCCAGCGGCAGTTAAAAGACGTTCATCCTCTCGGCCCATCTGAGGAGGTGCTTTGGGAAGGATCGACCTGGGGAAGGGCCCTAGCCTAGAATATCCAGGTAGACTGGAGATGCCTTGGCCAAGTTCTGAAGGAGCGTGTGGATGCCCTTGATGTTCTTCCTCATGTGGGGCTCCCGCTGCCAGCACCCCAGCATCAACTCGTAGACCTCCTGGGGGCATGTTCGAGGTCGCTGCAAGACCCTGCCCTGAGTGATGCATTCTATCACCTGGACAGGATGGAGATCAAAGACAGGATCAGACAGGAGGAAAAACCAGGCAGATAAAATAAATGAGGGCTGCTTTAAAGAAACCCCTTGATGTTTACTTTCTCCAGAAGGAAGAGAGCAACTATTATAGTTGGTATATCATGGTTAATTTCACTGCTTTGTATTCACTTTGCAAGCCATAGTGATTTCACCAAACTGGCAGAGAAATCATTTATCTGTATGGAATGCTCCCGAATCTCACCCCAGCATTCCAGTGTGTTTCAGTTGTGCTGGCCTGAGACGTAACCCGGGTCACTTTTGTGTTAGGACGCTGACTGGCCAGTTAACCTCAGGCTATAGACCTGGGCGGTCGTTTTCCATGAGGGAATCAGATAAAGGACGGATGTGGGCCTGAAGAAGATATGAGGTACCTGACCCAGAAGTATGCCTCAGAGGTAGACATATTTGCAAAAGAATTATGATGGGAAAACAAAGAGCTTGAGGTTTTCACCAGAAGTAAATGTTCTAGTGAAATGTGCAAAGAGGAAAGAAACTTGAAACCTTATCGGAACAAGACCAAAAAACTAGCTGGATGCTTAGAGTGCGGGATGCTACGCCTGTTATTAACTTACTAGATGAGCAGCACCAAGTAATTCCCAGTCCCATCACCAGAGAACCACAGGCCTGTCAGCACACACTGCTCTGCTTGCTCTAGAACTCTGAAATGTGGAGAGTGACTACGCTTCAGCCGTGACATCTAGGCACACGGCAGCCCCTTTGGGAGGGGCTGCTCCCAACAGAGCCACATAAGATGGTGTCCTGACTTCCAGTTGAGGGATTCCCCTTGGCATCAGCCCTTGGGGGTGTCCTGCCCGGCAACCGCTTACCTCATTGTTCGACAGCTGATACCAGGGCTGTTTGCCGTACGTGAAGATCTCCCACAACACGACCCCCAGGCTCCAGACGTCACTTTCTGTGGTGAACTTCCTGTACATGATGCTCTCTGGAGGCATCCAGCGAATGGGGAGCATCGTGTGGCCACCAACCTGGCGGAAAAGGGGTGAACAAGGGGGCATCAGTCACCTCAAAACCAAGTTCCCACGCTCAGGGAAAAAGGAGTGGAAGAGAGATGTAGGGGATGTTTTTTTCCTTTCCTTTATTTGTATTTATTTTAATTGTTTATAAACACTTAAGGAAAATACAATTTCTTTATAATCTCAAGCAACAGAGATAGAGGGCAAAGGATGGTCAAAATACTTTTTTCACATGAAAGGTATTTGCAATTCTCCCTTTCTAGAAACTAGATAGGAGCAGAGATGACGATTGGGTGGATGTTCATCTTGGATAAAAAACACATGGACTTTCTGGTAGGAAGATGACTCTATCTTCTCATTAACAAGATGATTTTGAACAGGATATCAATAAGGTGCTCTGCATCTGAAATGGCCCACCAGATGACTCTGCTTCCTTAGCAAGGCCAGAGCTTCCTTCTGCTTTAAGGTGTTAGGGCGAGTGGACAGCCCTGCCTCGAACACCTTGCCACAACCCAGCAATGGGCAGGGCACAGATTATTCCCACTTTACAGATGAGGCAACTGAGGTTCAGGTTGCTGTGGACACAAAGAAGTCAGGTCTTTGGACTCCGAGCTCAGGGCTTTCCTCTACACTGTGCAACTGAGCTTATTTACAAAAGTAAGCACAACTTTTGAAAAATCCATTTTAGTAATAACACCAGAGCTGAGGCATCGGATGGCAAGAGCATTAGCATAAGCAAAGAGAACTTTGTTTGACAAAGGAGACTTGTTTATGATGCCCTACTTCCTGGAGAAAAGTTTAGAATTCCATTTTCGGGTTTGTAGCCCATGAAGTCTGTCTGATTTTAAAGCCATGATGAGCTTTCTGCACGGCAGTCCTTGGGGTGGTAGGTCCCACTTTTCATGCTGGTAAACCCAGCACTACCAGCCCAAAAGCCGTGCCTGACTCCAGGCAGCAGGTGAGCCCACAGCAGGGTTAGACTCAGCGCCTGAGTCCTGAGACTAATGCCACGTCGAGTTTCTGCCCAATTCTAAGTCTCAGGATCTATTTCTGACTCATGAAAGGAAGGAAATGGACTAACTACCTGAAAAACGCCACTCAACCTCAGAGCACAAGGAGCTGAGAGCATCAGAGACGTCTAATGTGGTTGGTGATTTCAAATGATGCTCTTAGCGTCAAAGACAGCGCGACTGTAAGAGAAGAGGGTCTTTTTCTATTCTTCTCTGTACTATGACTCCAAATCTGATTGATAGGGACATAACTTGCTGGCTCGAGGGTAAGCTGCCCCCATATCTTCACTGTTCAGCTTTGAATATACCAAAAGCTCATACACTAAGTAGAGGCAGTTGCCTTCCATCAGCTTTCGATTTCCTCACTTGCCTCTCACCCCGAAGTGACAGGTAGTCGCTATTCAGTGAGCACAGATTTTCCTCATGGAGATGCCTGGACAGGCCTGCAGGTGATGACCATACTCACCATCAGAGTTGATTTCCAAACACAGCCCACGTGACAGAGGCACTCACTGGCCAGAAAGGATGGTGGTAGAAAACTCATTTGAAATGTGTGTTTGTGGGGGACAGGGAGCGAGACAGAGAACCACTTACATGCATCTCCTAGAACCAGACAGCTAAACACCACATTCTGGGCTGGGTTAACCCGGCGACAGACCAGGCTTTCCACGTGCCTTGTGCATTTCCAGCCACTGTGCAGTGGACAGCACTCAGTGCATGACGTTAGAAACTCTGGGTTCCGGTGCACGCTCCAGCGCGCTATTTTCTAGCTGGGTAAACCTGACGAGTTGCCAAACCTCTCTGTGTCTTAGTTTCTCTAACTATAAAATGTGCATACCAATAAATACCTCCCAGGGTTGTCATCAGGTGAATACCCAAGCAGACAATATTTGCAAAAGTGCTTCCTAAATTTTAATTCACTAAATGCTTTCAAGGTTTTACTTTCTTCCGTGTAGCCTTTACTATCTTATTTTCCCAATAGGAAGCAGCCATTCTGGAACAAGAAGAAGAGTCAACACACACGTCTCTCCCATACTCCTCCCTCTGCCGTGACGGGGGCGCTGGGGCTCCTCTGATTGCTGTACCTACTCTATCTGGCTCTCTGTCCTGTGTTCCTAAAGGCCAAAGAAAAAGCTCCTGTTTCCTTTAAAGGTGAAAAAAAAGATTCAAATTTTGATTTACATGTTTTCCCACCTGATCATTTATTTTGTGCTTGCAGTCTCTTTGGGACAGAGTTTTCACTTTGATTCTTTCAAGAGTCCCTTCTGGGATTTCACACATGCTGTTATAAATAATGTTCTCCTGGTCCTCATGTCAAATGGGTGAGTGGTGGGAGAATCGAATCAGAGTTCAGACAGGGTTCACAAGTTTTCTAAACCTGTTTAGAACATTTCTGAGCATTTTCTTTTGCAGTCCTTTCTCCAGATTTTGGAGCATGTCACAAAAGTAGACAAAAAAAAAAAAAGCCACCGTTGTTACAAATTACTGTCACATTCCAGTCCCGGTCACCCCGTGGCTTTTGGACCTCACAAGCCACATACTGTGCAGCAACAAACACAGTGAGACAGTTGTTTTGCATTGTGCTACCTGGCAACTTGCCCTCACACCCTCTGATATTTGTGAGAGGGAACGTGATCCCAGCGTGACACTGGGCGGCAGGACTGCAGCTTCCACTGCGGGAGATGCCAGCGTGCCTGAGAGGCGCTCCGGGCTCAGGCTGGGTCAGGCCGCATGCTCCTCACTAAACTCACCAGAATGAACCGATGCAGGATGGGAAATCCAGTTAGATGGGAGTTGACTTGGACCTGGGTTTCTAGTTCCTGCTGTGCTATTAACCAGCTTAGGTAAGTCACCTTAGGTCTGCTTATCTCCTTGTTGGTAAAATGTGACAGGTTAAACCAGCTTAGTTACTTCTAGCACAAAACACTGGTTCTGTAATCACCTACCACCACTTTGCCACCATAATCACCCATCAACACATAGTACCTCACTTTTACAAAGAATTTCCACCCCGTGATCTCACAGGAACCCGATAGTCACCCTCTGGGGTAGACATTAGCTTGTCTTCATATTACAAATAATGTCCCCAAAGTTCAGAGAGTTTAGGTAGCATACCTAAAGCCACACACATAACCTCTCCCCCCTGAACATCTTGAGGTCATTCTGCTGGGTCTCCCTGTGTTCCCGGCTTCTGCAGTCTCTAACACGTGTTCTGTATTCAGCCAGCAAGCTTAGGTGTGGCTCCTTGCCCAGGCCGAACCTACTCCTGCCTCTTGGAAAGTCGGATCTCCTTTCCTTTCTACCTATTTCTCGAAGGTCTCCTAAAGGCAAGCTCAAGTTCACCATTTCAAGGAACTCTTCCTCCCTCAGTGACTTCCTCAGCTCAGTGACTTCCTTCCTCAGCTCAGTGAGTTTTCTAAGCACCAAGAAGTCCAGTACCCCTTAGTACAGCTCTGATAACACTGCAGGCACTCCTTTCATTTGCTAAAGTATCTGTTGCATCAAGAGGGATGAACACTAATCAGTGATGTCTTGCAGGACCTGAGGAAGTAGGTTGGTAAGCATTCCATTGCTTCAAGTGCGTTTCTTGTGAGTGCTGATATTTAGGGAGGAATTCTCAATGTGTTCTTTCAAAGAGATCAGTGTTCCCTACCTTCCAGTCCATCCTCCAATAACTACTCTAAACTCCTAATAGACCTAAGCCTTAGATTACATGGACAGAAACAGGCTCACCTATTTCATGCTACAGATAAGAACCATTTAATAAAATTGGTGACTTCTTAAAATGCAACCAAAAATATTGGGGTTCAGAGGAGTACGAGAGCTCTGAGCAGTGTGAGAAATCCCATTCATCCCTCGGTTTGCCATCTATACAGTGGACATAGGGGTCTATGGTACAGACCTGGAACTATTCAATCTGGAAATGCAGTCTAGGAAAAAGTCCGAACGCATAATATGAGGGAGCATTGTTCTACAGGTGGTGACTAGCATCTCGTATCTTCTGAGGCTGTAGACAAACAACAGGGACTAAAGAAGAAAGTTAAACCATTAAAAAGAAAAGGACTGAATGACCATCATGGCTGCTAATAATTGCAACTAGCTTAAATCAGCGAAGCTAACCACAGCGATGTCTGAGGCCCATGGCCACAAAGAAATTCCACAGTGCCTAAAATAAATCAAGTTACAGAAAATAATGGATTCTGTTTTTTAAAACATATTAAGATGAGAACTGTTTGTTTAGCTTTTAATGTTTATTTCCATGACACCTCCTAATTTTGACGGTGACGTGTATAGGATGATCTGGTTAAAAACAAAACTAACAACTGTGGTCTGGTCCAAATACCTGGGCCCGAGCATCCTTTAAATCTACCTGTTGGAAAGATAATTAAGACAATAAATCCTGAAGAGAATACTTAAAGGAACTTGGTGAAACTGTCTTGCATTAGAAATCAATGATTTCATTATTTTTAAAACAAATGGGACACATCTAATTGTTTAACTACAATATTTATTTCTTACCCAAGAAATACTCTTTCAGTACATTCTCTTAGGTCATTGAGTTATAAATTGTGAAAATTTCCCCATGGCTTAACAAACAATATGATTTCTTTTTCTACATTGGAAAACTAGGATTTAAGGAAGTCGAGGAACCTGCTGAGTAAGTGTAGATATAAACTGGTGGCCAACAGTATAGAAGACATCTCTCTATCCCACTACTATTCATGCTGGGAGCCTGGGTTCTTTTCATTTTTTACAAATATACAAAGCATCTTTATCCCTGATACAACTTAATGAGGAATGCATAACCAATTTTCCAGGTACATTGGGAGACGAGAGAGGAGATGACAAGCTTAGCTCTCCTTCTGTTGGACTTCACATAAAATGCATCTACCATCCTCCTTGCTGCCTCATCATCTTCTCTTCAGTTCTCCAAGAGCATCCATTATTCTCAGTGTTGCCCAGTCCATTCCTGCTTCCCTTTCTTTGAATTCCTCTCAAATCTCACTTGTCCAGTCCCATTTCAAATTCCAATGTTTCGTTCAGTCGTGACTGATTCTTTTTTTATTTCCCCAAATGATTGTGCTTCTCCCCATCCCAACTCATTCTCTGTCCATGGTGACGCCTAGTCTCCAGTCTATGCTTATGAGAGGCAAAATGGTAAGCTGGAGCCTTTCTATAGCTCCAGAGCAAACGCCTAGCTGGCTTTGAAACCACTGATGATTTAAAGGTGAATAATGCTAATCTGGGGCCTTCTAAACTCAACTAGCAAAGACCAATGATGCCTGGGAGGCCACTTTCCGCTTGTGATATTTACTCACTGAGTGAGTGATGGCTTGTTTGGAAGCCAAACATTTTACTCCTTTAGAAACATGCAGGCCAAAGGGCAAACCCCATTAAGAGATGCTCAGTCGTCAGAGGCTTTTGGCTGCATTAAATATTGAAGAATCTCCTAGACATCCTCACACACCCTACACCCGACTGCTTTGTTTCAGCAGTTTCTCCTCATCTGTTCCTTAAAAATTCATGAAAGCTGTAAACTCTGAGAAATAGCTGGACCTTATTTACTTATTTATTATGTGTGGCATCTGTAATATGAAGTTAAAAAAAGGAGAGAGAAACAATTTACACAAAATATTCTCCTTGGAGAATCTGGAACCATTGTGGTCAAACTGTGGGCGCTTTATGACCACATCCAGGAAGATCAGAGTTCTCCTATTACAAAGAGTGATGGAGTGCCTCCATGGCATGTGGCTGCTGAACCTGGGGATACTTCGTGGGAAGAAATTCTGCCTTTCCTGTCTTGCCTAGAAGTCTTGAAGGAGCGCTCAGGTTGAGTCAGGGGAAGTGCTGGTGAGAGCCTAGTCACCGTCTCTCTTTCAGTGGGAACTGACCATCACTACACTTGAAATTGTTATTTGCAGCCTAGGGAATCTTTCATTTTCTTTTACCATTACCAATCTGGTCATAGACATAAGGGTTATGACTTAGTAGCTTCAGGACCAACTATTTTTGGATCAGTCAAAGAGAGGGTATGCCGGACCTTATTCTAACAATATTTTTGTGAATACTTTTTTTCATAATTAAATCTCTTTCCTGTCAGAACAAGGCAGATGATCATGTTTTGAAGGGGAAAGTCATAGAGCCATCATCACTGTCTTCTGACACTTGGATTCTATGGGAGCAGATAAAGCAAATTCAGTACAAAATTTCCACTGAGAATTGATTTTGCCCTTATTCTACCATGAAATAATAAGAATACAAATAATAATATTAATACTTCATGTCTGTCTAACACTTCTTTTGCTTTTTCATAGCACTTCCACATCAGTTTATTCTATAATAATTGTACCGACCTCAAAATGTGTTTGTGAAGATTAAATGAGTTGCTGTTAGCAAAGCTCTGTGGTGCCATTGTATGATGCCATTTATATGACATTCTTGAAAAAGCAAAGCTATAGGTCTAGAAAACCTATGGTTGTCAGTGGCTGGGAATTGGTAGGGGAGCTTGCCATACAGGTGCACAAGGGAATTCTGGGAGGTGATGGTGGTGTTCTACGTTTTGATTGTGGTGGCAATTAAATGACTGGGTTTGCCAAAACTCAGAACTATGCACTCAAAGAGGTGAATTTTACTATATTTACATTATACCTCAGTGAACCTGACTTAAGAATAAATAAATTCTTAGAATAATGCCCAATACATAGTAAACGTGCAAAAAGTATTAGCTGCTGTTGTTATGCCAAGTATTTGACTGTCCAGTAATCCTGTGGGGCAAGTCAGGCATTTTCTTTTATCCCAGCTGACGAGATGAGGAATCTCCAGGCCCAGAGGCAAAGCGACCTAACCAAAACCACACAGCCAAGAAGGAGCGGTAGCATCTACACCAGGACTCAGCTCTCCAAACGCGTGGCGCTCTTTCTGTTCTGCCTCAAGTCTGACATGGAGTCAGTCCAGGGATCGGGAAGGCATTAGTCAGCTCAGGATGCCATAACAAAATACCATAAACTGGGTGGCTAAAGCAACAGACATTTATTTTATCACAGTTCTAGAGGCTAGAAGTCCAAGATCAAGGTTCCAGCCATTTTGATTTCTGATGAGAGCTCTCTTCCTGGCTTGCAGATGGCGGTGCAGAGCTGTGCGTGTGCAGAGAGAAAGTGAGTTTCTGGTGTCTCTTTTTACAAGAACACTAATCTTATTGGATCAGGGCCCCACCTCATAACCTCGTTTAACCTTAATTACTTCCTCAGAGGCTCCATCTCCAAATACAGCTGCACTGGGGGCTAGAGCTTCAACATATTAATTTTAGGGGGATGAAAACATTCATTGCATAATGTGTCCTTGCTAATGCTCCCCCTTCTGATTCCAGAACACTCTGGGGGAGCAAGAACAGCTCTGAATACAGCCATATCTCGGAGATGTTGCTAGTTCAGTTCCAGACCACCACAATAAAGGAATTAGCACAATAAAGTGAGTCACACAAATTTTTGGGTTTCCCAGTGCATATAAAAGTTATGTTTACACTATACTGTAGTCTATTAAGTGTGCAATAACATTATGTCTAAAAAAATGTACATACCTTAATTAAAAAAATCGCTAAAAATTGCTGGCCATCATCTGAGCACTCAGGGAGCCATAATCTTTTTGCTGGTGGGGGGTCTTGCCTTGATGTTGATGTCTGCTGACTGATCAGAGTGGTGACTGGTGACGTTTGGGGTGGCTTTGGCAATTTCTTAAAATAAGGTGACAATGAAGTTTGCCACAGTGATTGACTCTTCCTTTCACAAATGATTTCTCTGTTGCATGCGATGCTGTTTGATAGCATTTTACCCACAGTAGAACATCTTTCAATATTGGAGTCAACCCTCTCAAACCCTCCTGCAGCTTTATCGACTAGGTTTATGTCATATTTGAAATCCTTTGTTGTCATTTCAACAATCTTCACTAGGAGTAGATTCCATCTCAAGAAACTACTTTCTTTGCTCGTCCATTAGAAGCAACTCCTCGTCCATTACAGTTTTATCATGAGGTTGCAGCAATGCAGTCATATTTTCAGGTTTCACTTGTAATTCTAGCTCTCTCATTATTGCCACCACCTTTGCAGTTACTTCCTCCTCTGAAGCCTTGAACCCCTCAAAGTCATCCATGAGGGTTGGAATCAACTTCTTCCAAACTCCTATTAATGTTGATATTTTGCCCTCTTTCCATGAATCACAAATGTTCTTAATGGCACCTAGACTGGTGAATTCTTTCCAAAAGGTTTTCAACTGACTTTGCCCAGATCCATCAGATGAGTCACTATCTATAGCAGCTATAGCCTTACAAAATGTATTTCTTAAATAGTAAGACTTGAAAGTCAAAATGACTCCATGATCCACGGACGGCAGAAGGGATGCTGTGTTAGCAGGCATGAAAACAACATTGATCTCATTGTACATCTCCATTACAGCTCTTGGGTGACCAGGTGCATGTCAATGAGCACTAATATTTTGAAAAGAATCTTTTTTTCTGAGCAGTAGGTCTCAACAGTGGGCTTAAAACATTCAGTAAACCATATTATAAACAGATGCGCTGTCATCCAAGCTTTGTTGTTCCATTATAGAGCACAGACAGAGCAGATTTAGCATAATTCTTAAGGGCCCTAGAATTTTTGGAATGGTAAATGAGCATTGGCTTCAACTTAAAGTCACCAGCTGCATTAGCCCCTAACAAGAGAGTCAGCCTGTCCTTTGAAGCTTTGAAGGCAGGCACTGACTTCTCCTCTCTAGCTGTGAAAGTCCTAGATGGCATCTTCTTCCAATAGAAGGCTGTTTTGTCTGCATTGGAAATCTGTTGTTTAGCGTAGCCACCTTCATTGATTATCTTGGCTAGATCTTCTGGAGAACTTGCTGCAGCTTCTATATCAGCACTTCCTGCTTCACCCTGCACCATGTCAAGGAGACGGCGTCTTTCCCTAAACCTCATGAACCAACCTCTGCTAGCTTCAAACTTTTCTTCTGCAGCTTCCTCACCTCTCTTATCCTTCACAGAGTTGAAGAGAGTGAGAGCCTTGCTCTAGATTAGGCTTTGACTTAAGGGAGTGTTGTGGCTGGTTTGATCTTCTATCCAGACCACTAAAACTTTCTCCACGTCAGCAATAAAGTTGTTCCACTTTCTTATCATTTGTGTGTTCACTGGAGTAGCACTTTTAATTTCCTTCAGGAACTTTTCCTTTATGTTCACAACTTGGTTAGTTGTTTGGTGCAAGAGGCCTGGCTTTCAGCCTATCTTGACTTTCAACACGCCTTCCTCACTGATTTTCATTTCTAGCTTTTGATTTAAAGAGAGAGACATGCAACTCTTCCTTTCACTTGAACACTTAGAGGCTATTATAGGGTTATTAATTGGTCTAATCTCAATATTGTTGTGTCTCAAGGAATAGGGAGGCCCGAGGAGAGGGAGAGAGATGGGGAAACAGCCGGTTGGTGTAGTAGTCGGAACACACACAACATTTATTGACTAAGTCTGCCGTTTTACATGGGTGTGATTGATGGAGCCCCCCAAAAATTACAACAGTAACATCAAAGATTGCTGAGCACAGAGCACCACAACAAATAGAATGATAAGGAAAATTTTGAAATATTGTGAAAATTACTAAAATGTGACACAGAGACACGGAGTGAGAAAATACTGTTGGAAAAATGGCACTGATAGACTTGCTTGATGAAAGGTTGCCACAAATCTTCAATTTATAAAAAACGCAATCTCTATGAAGCACAAGAGAGTAAAGTGCAACAAGATAAGGTATGCCTGTCCTAAGAGCTGTGCAGTTCTGGTCCAGAATGCAAATCTGTGGTCCACTTTCAGCATCTTCATGTCTGCAGGTGAAGGCTCAATGCCACTCCTCCCTTCCCTTCCCAGGTAACTCTTGACGGTTTCCCTATTACCAACTAATTCTAGAGTTGAGCAAATGGCTTAAACCGGCTCTTGTTCCAGATTCAGCTCATGTCCAGTGCAAAGCTCAGGGCCATCTCAGTCCTCACCCTGTCACCTATACCCCACTCCATCCCAATTTCCCTGGTGGAAGCTAAGGAAGACTGAGCAGACCCTAGAACCCCCTAGTGACATGCAGATAAAGGCAGAAGGGCTTCCTGGCCTTTGTGTCACCTAAGTGACATCCCTTGTGGGTCCCATTGTCCCCTACTTGTGCACTATCTACAACTTAAAGAGCCACAGAGCCCCAGTCTTAGAAATGATTGTAGTTTCACCTTATTTTACATTTTGGCTCTAATCAGGAGCAAATAAGTCTTCCCTTGGTAAAGTATAAAACTGCAAGCACACTGATGTTTAAGATCACATTTGGATCTAAAAACCAAAGATTCTTCATCTGAACAATAAAGTGAAGTCAGACAGTAACAACATGCTCTCCTCCTTCCTCTGATTCCTTCTCCACCCCATCCCACTAACTGTTATCAACTTTGATGGGGAGTTCCCGAGTGGCTCAATGGGAGGATGACACCTTTGGAAGGAACTAATACAGCATGCTGCCTGGTGTGTAATTATTGTACAAAACTTATACATCTCTCAGCGATGGGACGCTGTATATTCCAACCATATGCATTTCATCAAACTGCCATTATTTTAATGTTCAATGTTATTGAGCTTTTTATGGCCGCCTGATAATTATGGTTTTAGACCCAAGAGACCATCTGACTCTTCAGCATTTGAGACCAAAGCAATGCATCCTTTGATGGTGAAAAGCCAAGGGGGACTGACATGTGCTGAGCAAAGGTAATCAGAAAAGCAGGAGCAATATATATTCATGTGACTGTCTGTAGTAAGGTGACTGCATGATGTTGGTTAAGAACCAAAATTCCATTGTGAAATTGTTTCTATGGAAATAACTCAGAAACGCTAGTATTCCAGCTAGCTTTTAGAAAAGGAAGAAATCAATGATTTATCAACATAGTAGGAAAAAACTAGCTTCACTGTATTAGAAACAGCTCTCTCCAGCCCAGCTGCGATTACCATGATTACTGCTGCCCCGGGTGCATCATGTCCAGCAAGCAGAGAGATCTGTTTTCTGGATGGACACCACATATCTATGCCACCATTGATGCCAGTTGGTCAGTTAACACTGAAGGCCCTGCCAGAATGTACATTCCACCACTAACCTGAGATGAGGACTTAGTATATCAGAGCTGGTTCAAAATGAATAAGGTCCTCTTTCATCCCAGCTCATTCTGATATGGAAACTGATGTCTGTGTCCATGTGAGTGTAACAATAATGGGAAAGTTGCTTTTTTCCAGGGAGCTCTGAATGCCTACCTAATGTCATTATGGCCCTTTTCTGCTATGTCTGTGATCTATGTAATGCATGGAGATTGTGACCTTGGTTATAAAGGACATTGTGATTTGTTATGATGATCATGGGAGCCAAGAAATAATATAACAAAATTCACTCAGTTAGGGAGCCAATAAATAATATAACAAAATTTACTCAGTTACTGAGCACCTACTCTGTGTGCCATGCTTTGTGCTAAAAACATTACCTACATTTAAAACCCATTTTCTCATACTTCTCCAGACATACCTACAGAGAAAACCTACCTACAGAAAGTACACTTATTACAAGAAGCAGCTGTTTTGCAATTGTGAACCTGGTACTCAGTTCCTCACCAGCAGCTCTTCTGTGCAAAATGAATATTGGCAGCTCAGTGTTATGGAAAACCAGCATGGTGTAACTGGATGTTTCTCAAAGCTTTCCACCAAAGCACCCCAAACCACAGAAAGAAGTAAAAAACTAGGGGTGTGGGGAGTAATTGGGACCATGTCTGTGGGTCTAGTCCAAGGTGCTTATGGCAAATGTGGAATTTGTTTAATGTCTTATATTTTATCTTTAACATCTAATATAATTGTTGCATTAGACTCCATGATGAATTATGAAAAGTGAGGTTTTGTCCCTCAATCGCTTATTAAAGTTGATGCTTTAGAAACACAGTCCATGTTTATCTGGTGGCCTCAGGGGTCTCTGGTTGGGACACACCATCTTGTGTTCAAAGGCCACCCAGACTCCTGTTTGAAAGACTCTGGTGGCAGAAAGTGACGGGTTTTGGAGTCGACAGAACTGGTTTCCTGTTCCAGCTCAGCCACTTACTAACTAAGTGAATGTAAATAAATCACTTTATGTCTTAGAGTCTCTTCTTCACCTCTAAATAGGAATAAAAGCTCATAAACCTAAATCCAGCCAATACCTTTCCTCAATAGGCTAAGTTCTAGAATATGTGGTAAAGAGCCCAATGGCCAGAAGAAACAAAAAGAAACATTCAGACCACAGCCTTGGGATTGCACAACCCTGCAACCAGATTCCATACGTCCTGTCCACTGCACGGTCCTGAGTGGCTCCATTCCCACTGCGGTCCACACAAATGCCCCCTCCTGGTATGCTCAACATAGTGACCTGCATCAGAAGCCTGGGGCTCTATTCTAGGGCATAAAGACTCTCCACATGACTGGGGAAGTCACTGTCTCCCTCTAAACCATGTTTTGCACTTACAGATTGGGGACAGTGATACTTACTGTGTCTTCTCTGTGAGCCTCAAGTGAGGTAGCTGGCAAAGTGTGGCTTAAGTGGTTAACACCCAATCCACATGCAATATCTCATTATTCTTGCTTCTTTTCCAGTACCTTTATTTCAGTACATTTCAACAAACTTGTATTTGGTTAGTGCTATGTGCACTGTGGGGAAGCAACATTGAATGAGAATAGCTCCTTGCTGTCTGGAGCTTGTTGTGCAACCATAATGCAGGGCAGAGAGCTGACACCATGGAGGAAATGTGAACAGCCGGCTGTGGACCATGATGCTGCTGCAGTTTAGCCCACAACTTCATCAGCTTCCTTCCACTAACAGGTCAATGTTAGGATGCCTGCACATTTGCTACTGTGTCCAGAGGGTCCCATGCAGGGAGACTATTGGGAAATAGCAGGAGAAAAAGTTCTCAAAGAAGATCAAGCCCCTGATTCCTCACTGAAGTTCCCTCAGGAGTAGAAGTTGGCCACAGTGCCCTGAAGAGGCTATGATGGCAGAGTTGTGTTCAGCTTTGCGGCTAACATTTAACATCTAGCTACTACTTATTGCAGGTGTAGCATATGTGAGGCATGACCAAGAGCTTTACCCATATTATTTCACGGAGCTGCATTGAACCACAACCAAGCCAGTGCAGGGATGAAGACCGTGCATCAGGTGGGGATCACCATCAGCTGCAGGTGACAGAGACAGTGGCTTAAACATGGAGGAAATTCACTTTTCTCCCTTACTGGAAGTCTTGAAGAATGCTGTCAAGGGCTGGTGGAATATTCTATGAAGTTCTTTCAAGGACATCCTTCAACAAACATCTCAAATCTGTCCATGTCCTTCCACCTCCATTTTGATCTCCTGGTTCTGTCATTTCCCTCCCTGGGCTACTGCAACAGCCTCCTAACTGGTCTTCCCGTTTCCCTTCTTAGCTTTTTCCAAACCACTGTCCATACAACAGCCAGAACAATAGTCTTAAAATATTAATTCCATCAGATCATTTGATTTTCCTGCTATAAACTCTTTAATGACTCCTCATTGCCTTTAGGATAAAATTAAAAGTGGTTAAAATGGCTGATAGAACCCTGGTTGATCTTAGCACCTCCTTCTCCAGTCTCCACTGATGCTTTCCCCTTCCTTGCAGTGACCCATCCATTTTGGTCTAAATGTCCTCAGCACTTTCTCACCTTAGGTCTTCACACATGCAGCTCCTCAATTTTTACCTGGCTGCCTTCTACTTGCCCATCAGAACTTAGCTTAAACATCATCTTCTTAGACACCAAAAGCAAGTTAGACTATCGGGCAGTTCTGCTGACTTTCCCCTCACAGCACCGATCAGGTGTAAGGACATGCCTATTTGTGTGGTCATGTGGTTGCTATCCCCGTCTGCCCCTAGACTACAAGTTTCATGAAGGAAGCACTGTCGGTGCTTGGATGTTCAACAGACACATGTCGAGGAAAACAATTGCATCTGGCTGCCTCAGGGAATGGGCTGGGTGGGTAGACAATCCAGTGTGAAATAAATATGGAAGGAAACAGGGGCTACAGCCAGAAAGGCAGCTTCCTGTCTGCCCTCCTCGGGGCTGTCAGAACAAACCCCTTAGAGCCGACGGGGGTATCCAGAGGGGAAAAGGAAAAATGGACAGTAGCCGATTAGCTTTAGGGAGCGACACCCGTTTTTCATTTAAACTGTAAATAAGGAATGGAAACAGACATATGTTGAACACAGAGTAATGAACATACGGGGTAAGCTACCATGAAAAGCTGTGGAAGCTGAAGATTAATGAGCTGAAGCGACACCTCGGTAGAGGAGAGGGTGTGAGGATGCTGGGAGAAACCAGAGAGAATGGAAAGGCTGAGTGGCTTGACCTACGGGTTCCCTTCTCTTTGCTCACCCTGTGGCACGTCCCACTGGCCATCCCAGCTTCCCTCCATGAAGCCATCCCACTTACAGAGGTTCCTTGTGGCCCCATCAGAATTTCCCATGGGAGGGGCTCAGGGGTGGCAGACGCTTGGCTAGGGGAGAGGCTGGTCTGAAGCACACTTGGCATGGCACCGCCTATACATAGTCTTGACGGCTGGAGAGGTAAAGGGGCAGATGGAGATTAACAAAGGAGGCCTAAAGCCCCAAGCCAGCCCTCAGCATCACCACTGCCTCCTGTACGAGCTGTCCTCTGACTCTCACCTCCTGCCATAGCTCCACCACCTGAAACCATGACCAGAGTGCTGTGGAGTAATGAAAGTTGGGAGAATTCAACCTGGAAGCCAAATCCCCGTCTTCAAAAGCTTATCCATTTCCACCGCAGCAGATAACATTAAGAAAAGCTATTATAACATTTTTCAGATTCTCAGACCCTCATTGCAGAGAGTATAGGTTGATTTTTTCAATCATTGAGTTGATAATCATTTGTTTGTTTTGGTATCATTCACTCATTCAGCAAAAAAATTTATTGAGCTACCTGTGGGGTGCTGGGCATGGTCCTAGGCACGGGGGATGTGGATGTGAATCAGCTCCATGTCCTCATGAAGCTCTCCTTTTAGTGGGACACATAGACCATACATAAATAAACACATAGCTACGTACGATAATGTCAGGTGGTCATAAACACTGGAAGAAAAAGAGAGTCAGTAAATGAAAAGGACACCGGGGCAGTGCTCTTTAGATGGGAGGGTCAGCAAAGGATTTTCTGAGCAGGTGATACCTAAGCAGAGATCTGAATAAAGTGAAAGAGCAAGACATGCAAACATCAGGAAGAAGTGCATTCCAGGCACTGGGGTCAACTGGTGCAAAGGCCCTGAGGTAGGAACAACCTCAATATATTTGAACAGTAAGGAGGCCAGTGTGGCTGGGGTCACCACAGCAAGAGGGCAAGTGGTAGGAAAGAGGTGGAGTGTCACCTGGGCCATCATTGATGGAGTTTTCTGTAATGTCACAGCTGCACTGGGGGCTATGTGTCTGTAACTATATGTCATATCTGTATCTATATTTATATTATATGTTTACTTCTATATCTAAATAATATGCTACATCAGATAGTATTTTAAGGCAAGCTACTTAATACAGGGATTTACAACAAACACATAATCTGTGAGCCAACTATCACCCCCATTACTGAGTAGGGAGACTAAGACATGAGCTCAAGACTGTAGTCAGGATCAGGCTCTGAGATGGCGACGGCGGACAGATGTTTCAAGTCCATGAATCTTGCCGCTTTCTCTTTGACTTTTGCCTCTTATTTCGCAACATCCCCAACTCCACCTGGAGGTGTGCATGCCCGCTAAAGCCATCAGCAGCCACTTTCTCTGAGCTCTGTTCAGGGGAAAACTCTTTCTTCCCTAATCCAGAGAATTCGACAATGACATCATTGCGCTGCAGCAATACCCAATGCTGGTTTTTGCAGAAGTGATGGATTTAGGACGCAAAGTGGCTCTGCTGTGTGGGTCCCCAGCCCCTCTGTCAGTGGAAGGAAGAGGGGCAGAGAGGACCCTATTCCTTCCAGGCCTTCGGCAGCAGGGGTGTCTTCCTGAGCTTCCCTGGGTGGGTACTTACAGCCGCTTGGTGTTTGGCCTTAGAATTTATGCTGAGGGTCTCTGCAGGCTTCCTGCTGTCAGTACAGAAGTAGGAGACTCCCTCCACATGACCTTGCTTTTCCTGATTATTTCCCCAATATTGCTCCAGTTATAGGATCACGTCACTGCTGAGGTCACCCTTTGACTCCTAAAACAATTGGCATTTCCTTTGAGGAAGAAAGCTGCCCTCGTGCTGTCCCAGGGAAGAAGAGAAAGATTCCACCAGCCTGAAGTCCATAATGATGGTCTGTCAGCATCTTTCTTTGTGCATCTTCCTTCCTGCCTCTTGATCCCTTAGTCAACCCCTATGGCCATTTTTCTTCAAATTCCTTCTCAGGATCTCTATCCCCGACAATTACAGTTGTTTATACCAAAACATCTATTTAGGTCCAGATCATTGTCATTTAGGATACTATATTTACTGCTTAATATCTACTTGAATCCATTTACGGAAATAGCTTTCATGAAACACAAACAGGTTTTTAAGTGCTACTATCTACTCTGTGAACAGACTCAGGGATACCAATTCTCCTCGGCTGTGAATTTGTCTTTAGAGATGAAGATAAGAGCACTCCAGAGAGGGGCGAGATTTATACAGAACCAAGAAGCTACTGCAAATTAACTGAAAACTGCAGGGAAAGGCAACTTCAGAACGCTGGAGTTTTAAACAATCTGCTCCCCTTTCCAGTGGTGGTGTGTCCTCTGCTTACCGGAGGGTTAAATGTCCTCAAATTTCCTCCCTCCTCTGAACCCTGCTCCTCCTTCTGTCTTCTCCATCCCCTTAAATACCACCACCATCCCCACCAACCACCACTAATTTGTTCAAAGCTAACAACCCAGGAGTCCCCATTGCTTCCTCATTTCCCCTTATCCCCCATGGCCAGGGCATTGTCAGGTTCTTTCAGCTCTGCCTGGGAAGCATCCCCTGAATGCACCCACCTGAGCATTTCCACCGGGACCGCTTAGTCCCGGGCACCTCAGGCTCGCACCTAGGCTGCCGCAATAGCATCCTCTGAGCTCTCACAGCCCCGGGTGCTGCCCCAACTCAGCGGGCAGCCTCCTTGGTGCCTCTCATCCTAGCCCGGCCTGATGTCGAGGGCACCATCTCACAACAGCTGTCCTCTGCCCCGAGAAACTCCTCCACGGCCTTGGTGGTCTCTTCCTGCCGCCTCTGCCCCACAGGAGGGGCTCGCTGAATGACCGCCCTCTCTGCCCATCACCATAACTAGATTTGAAGAAAACTTAGAACTGGAGCAGTCAAATCACAGAACGGATATAACCACCACAAAAGTGTTGTTAGTTCTTTACAGGCTGTATTTGATAAAACTTTCCGAAGACAGGAATGTTTACTTTTTGAAGAATTTGTGAATTGACCATTTTAGTGGTCACTTCGATGCTTCTCTAGATGAAATCACTAAAGTTGCACCATTATTTTAAAGTGGAGAAAGTGGCTATGCCTGAAGAAAAAAAATTAGTTTCAGCAGAAAAGGAACCCAAAGTGATTTTCAAAAAGTCAAACATGCAGAGAGACAGTAGCACATAACAGCATCTGGGAAGCCGGCACAGCCACACGTCCGCGGCTCACCCAAGACGTCACACACCAGCCTCTGCGTTAGGCTCCTAACAATCTCTGCTAATGAAAACTCAGCCAATCGGAACTGGCCTCATCCTCTTGGGGGTCTTCAGAAATTACGACCAGGCTGGCTTTGATTTATATCACCCATGTTCTTGTCAGGAAAACTGGGAGCTGGGCGGGGGTTAGGGGTTTATTTACCTGGCGGGAAGCAGGCTAAGGTGTGGCCTAAACACTGTCTTCGAGTGACGAGGCCCTGTCACCAGGAGAAGAATGCCTGGTGCTCGTCACCAAAGGCAGAGCAGGAAAAGGTGAGGGTGAATTGTTGCGTGAGGGTCTTGTCTTCGATATAATCAGCTTTTTGACATGAAGGCCAATAGGTCATTAACTGCTTGAATGCTCGATGAGGGGGGCTGTGAATTTCCTTTCTCTGTACACTTCTGATACCCTATATTAAGATACTCAGTGGGGCTTTTCCAGTTGTCATCCTAATTTAAAAATTCGGGCCTCCAGCTGAGGGAAAAGGAGTTCTGGGTACCCCATATTCCAGAGAAATTCTCTATCAGTCAGGCATCTGACAGCTGGATCAGACTCCTGCCCCCATAATAGAAAAAGCCCTACAGTAACTGCCCACCACGTTATATCCCTCTCCTCAGTCTGTATGGGAGGGGAGTGAGCAAGAGTAACGAGGGGCTATTGATCTGGGGGGCATTGGTGGAATGTTCCTAAAGAGAGGTCATTTCCTTCCCTTCTCCTTTCTGCACCTCCACCTCCCCCCCACCTGGCCCCAACCTGAAATCAAGTAAGGGAATTCAAGAGAATTACTCATAAAGACTGGGGAGCCTTAAGAAGGAAGATCGGGACCTCATTTTGCATTTGGGCTTCTGTTTAGGCAGCAGACTGTGTGCACTACACAGGAAAAGGGAAGCGGGTGGAGAAAGATGGCGGAGCTGAAGAGGGGGAGCAGGAGAGCCCACTCTCTCATCATTGGAAGGCTGAAGATGCGTGAGCTTCTCATGAATAAGTGGACACTGTGGAAAGTGTCTACATTTGAGCCTACTTGTCTGTTCCCCGGCTGCCCACGGTGACACCTGACCCACAGAGGTGTTAGCAGAGAAATAGTGATGAAAAAGGAGAGGATGACAACTGAGAAGTAAAGAGATGTTTGTCCTTATCCCCAATCCCTCCTCCCAGTCCCTAACTTCATAGGGAATACAGACTGAAGAGGAGAAGGGAGATGTCTATCCTGATGCTGGATGGATAAGAATGAAGTTGTAAACTAGATTCAACTGGTTTCACAGCTGAAGGTGAACAGGAAGTCTCGAAATCTACCCAAGATGCTCCCAGGTGGCGGGAAATACCAGTGTCAAAAGTGTTGCAGCACATACCACTCCATCCCTATTAGAATGGTGGAAATCCCAAACCCTGACAGCAGCAGATGCTGGCAAGGATGTGGAGCAACAGGAACTCCCATTCATTGCTGGTGGGAATGGAAAATGGTACAGGTACTGTGGGAGACAGTTTGGCAGTTTCTGACAAAATGAAACATACTTTTATCATATGACCCAACAATTGTGCTCCTTAGTATTTTCCCAAATGAGTTGAAAACTTATGTCCACGCAAAAATCTGCACATGGATGTCAATAGCAGCTTTATTCATAATTGCCAGAACTTGGAAGCAACCAAGATGTCTTTTGGCAGATGAATGGATAAACAAACCAAGGTATACCCAGACAATGGAAGATTATTCAGTGTTAAAAAGAATTAAGCTATCAAATAAGCTATGAAAAGACACAGAGGAAACTTAAATGCATGTTACTAAGTGCAAGAAGCCAGTCTGAAAAGGCTACATACTGTATGATTTCAACTATATGTTAGTCTGGAAAAGGCAAAACTGTGGAGACAGTAAAAAGATCAGTGGTTGCCAGGGGTTGGCGGGGAGAGAGGGATGCGTAGGCAGAGCACAGAGGATTTTTAGGAGAGTGAAATTATTCTGTATGACACTATAATGGTGGCCACATGTCATTATAAATCTATCAAAACCCACAGAACTTACAACACCAAAAGTGAACCCTTATGTAAACTACAGACGTTGGGTGGTAATGATGTGTCAACATAAGGGCACGATTGTAACAAATGTACCACTTCGGCGGGAGACATTGACAGTGGAGGAAGCTGTGCATGTATGGGGGCAGGGGGTATAAGGGAAATCTCTCCTTTCTGCTCAATTTTATCGTGAACCTAAAACTACTCTAAAAAATAAAGTGTATTTTTCAAACAGCATTGCAATGAAGACATGTGCTGTGGCAGAGACTGAGGCTCTGTTGATTGGTTTGCAACCAAGCCATTTAAACTTTCAGGAAAAGAAGGTTGCCAGCCCCGCCCAGCCCTTGCTGTGATCTGCCGTCATTCACTGGGCTGCGGAGGCTGTTCCGCACAAACTGAGAGCCTGAGCAGCAAACACGGAGAGTGGCTCAGAGGAAACCGACAGAGAACGCAGTTGAGTGGAAGCTGGCACGGAGTGGTCCACCAGCCCAGGCCCAGGGAGGAAGTCGGTGTGGCTAGAAGTCCACTCTCCACAGGAAACAGGAGACTGTGCTGTTCAGGAGTGTCCGAAATGGGGACACAATTAGGGTTCGGGATAGAGGCCAAGAGAATTGGGGGCAGGACCATTCTCACCAAGATGAAATTAAATTGACCATAGAATGTACCCATTGTTTTCCCCGCATATGATTTATTTTTTTAAAAAAAGACATTTTTGTTTTAGTTTTGAGAACTTCGGAGCTAAACTTGCCACAGAGGATTACAAGGATGTTGGGCATATCAGTATAGCAACAGTGCTGAGCCAGAATAAATACAAGGATGGATTGAGAATATTAGTGAGAAGCATCTTTAATTATAATGATTTGTGCCTTAATGACCCAGTATGTTGGCAGTATCATAGCTAAAGATACTAGAATATGATTTTCATCATAACAGTTCTCTTTTAAAGATATTAGACTCTTAACAGACAGTACAAAAAGAGCTTTTATAGCTTACAGATGGGGAGGATTCTCAGTTGAGAACAGTGACTGCCTCATGACTGCAGGTGTCCCCTCTCATCCGTAGTTTTGCTTTCTGTGGTTTCAGCCATCCGAGGTCAACCGAAGTCCAAAAATATTAAATGGAAAACTCTAGAAATACTCAATTCATAAGTTTAAAATTGCCCACCATTCTGATGAAATCTCAAGCTGTCCTGCTCTGTCCTGCCCTGGGCCTGATCATCCCTTTGGTGGATCCATGCCACACACACCACCCGCCAGTTAGTCACTTAGCAGCCGTCTTGGTTATCAGATCTGCTGTGGTGGTATCGTGGTGCTCGTGTTCAAGGAACCCTTATTTTGTTTAATAATGACCCCAAAGTGCAAGAGTAGTGATGCTGGCAATTCAGACATGCCAAAGAGAAGGAAGCAAAGTGCTTCCTTTAGGTGAAAAGGTGAAAGTTCTTGATGTAACGAGGTGAGGTTGCTACGATCTATGGTAACTTCTATTACGGTATATTGTTATAATTGTTCTATTTTATTATTAGTTATTGTTAACCTCTGACTCTGCCTAATTTACAAATTTATCATAGGTATATATGTATTGGAAAAAACATAGTATATATGGGGTTCAGTACTATCTGTGTTTCCGGCATCCACTGGGGGTCTTGGAACATATCCCCCATGGATAAGGGGAGACTACTGTATTCTCATAAGCTTCAATAGGCTTGGGCAGTTGTAAAAAAGCAAACTTCAATATTGGCTTACCTACAAGTGTTCAGTAGGACAGGGATAAAAAAATGGCTAAAATGGCCTTCGTGGGCTGGCTAGCTGTTCAACCTTGTCCTCCTACACGTATAAATAAGTGCACTCCAAGGAGGGGGACCCCGGGAAGCACTCCAGAAAGAGTGTGCGAAGGACAGACTGAGAACCCTACGGTCAGAAGACAATAAGAAAGAGTTTCCCTGGCTGAGAGAAAGGAAAGGCTGCTTGGGGATTTCCAAAAAAGAGCCTGACAACCTCAACTACAGGTGAGGGTCCATTTGGGGCAAACTTACACACACTGGCACATCGCTAAAATGCCACCGTCTGAGTCTGGATTGCAGAAGCATGTCAAGGCTGACACTGTATCATGTACAAATAAAGTCCTTCCGGTAGCAAATTCTTTTGCTTTCCTCAATGGATTCACCTCATATCCAATTCTAAGAAATGACAATGGTGGCAGGTGGAAGAGTTTCTCCGTGAAACAGAGCCTGAGGCCAAGGCTTCTGTGCTCCTACTTTCTCAGGGAGTGCAAAGTCAGGGAAGCAGAGAGAGGGATAAGGAGCATGAGGCAGGGAAGCAGGGAGGGGCAATAAGAAGAGGAGTATGGAACTAGCCACCATGTGGCATCCACGTGACTGACTGCTTGCTCACAGGCTTCTTCTGGAGGCTATTGGACATACTGGGTCTCAGGAAAGTTGGGTTGAAGGGAAGAACAGGGAATAACTTAACTAGGGGCTCTTGTCTCCTACTGCTCAAAGATTCCAACACTGGGTGTTGGCTTCCCTGCACTTGCATGTCTAGCATGCCTGGGCATCAGAGTGAGTCCAGTGGAGTGTCATATCTCAGCATCAACAGGGAGGCACTAGGCCACAAGGTGAGAGGTACACAATGTGGGCAAGATGCAAGGTGCTGTGCAGTCAGTTGGGGAACCCAAGCAGAGCTGGTCATTGCAACAGGAGCTGGAGCAGAATGAAACGGCCCATGGTCCCAAAGCCAAGGTGATCTGAAGCAGTGCATAAGAGATTTTTGCTATACAAAGGGGGTTAGACTACAAGACCCCACTATCTCTTCCTTCTACCACGGCTAGACCCACTTTTCCTCACCCAGATTTTCAGACCCATCATTACTCAAGCAGCTTCAGCTTACCCTAACCCCTTCCCAAATTTGCTTTGCTGAATATAGAATCAGCCTCCTCGTCGGGCTAAGTTGGTGCCCTTCTGCCGACCACCCAGCCCCCACCTTATGCCTAGAGTCATTCTTCTTGTTCCCTTGCCCCAAGGGGAGCAAGTGTCTGTGCTGGCCACCATGCACACCTAGCTCACAGCTCAAAACTCACAACATGGAGTTTCTCCAGGCAGTCTTTTTGCTGGTACAAATTCTGCTTTGTCTCTCCAGTAACTTACCACTCCAGTCACCTTACTTGTCCCCCCAGCTTCCAGAGATACCTGGATCTGTGCCTCCACACACATGCTCAGTGCCTATCCCTGTCTCCCAGGACAGATTCCTTATAGCCACATCCTGTAGGACAGGACTATGGGGTGTCTGCGCATAAGACCTCTCATTTCTGGATCCCTCCACTTTGATGGGCATTTAGCTTCTTCTTGACCCCTAGCCTGGTCCGGAGATTGATTTTAATCTCAGACACTAACTTCGCTCCTTTGTTAATCCCCTCCCACCAGTTGGACCTGCTCATCATAGTGCCCTGGTCTAAAACCCAGCATCTGCCTGGCCCTATACATGCCCTGTCTGGCCGCCACGTCTTCTCTGCAAATCCAACACTATGATGACAACAGCAAATCAGGAGTTGATAGAGACTTGGTCCTTTGTTGGCCTCCTGCAGAGTTCTGCAAGTGTCTCGCTGGGTAAAGGGTACATGCCACCTCCATGGTCAGGTAGAGACAGGGATGCAGACACATGCTACTTATCACTGGGCTGAACGTGGACAAAGCCCCAGGTGATTCTGTACATGGGTGAAACTGGGCTCACCAGCCTGGAAACAGCCACAGAGAGGAAGGGGGTCACTCAGTGGGGGCCCTAGAAAATCCACCCTATCCTAGAGCATCTCTGTGATGGAGCACACACCTAAGCGAGGGGCCAGGTGTTGTCTGTTACTCTCGCTCTCTTTGTCTCCACTTCTCTCTATACCTCTTCTCTACTCTGACTTTCTTGCCATTTTATCTTTCATAGAATGCTATTATACAGATACAGGCCAGCAGCTTCCTGGCTGCAGACCGAGAACAGAGCCCCAGCTCTCTGACTCTAAGTCCGGGGCTCATTACCCTCCATCGCATGGTGTCTTGGCTCCCAGGAATCAGACGGAGAGGGCAGACTCTGAGGCCCCAGTGCAGGGTCTCTCTCCTGACTGGAGGAGAGAGTCAGTCAGGTGTGGTCAGGAGACACACAGAGCCAGAGCCAGAACCGGCTCCATTTTCCCTCTGCAAATCTGAGCTCTAAATGACTTGCCTTTGGGCATCTGTGCTCTGCCCACTAGCCCACAGCCATCTGGGCAGAATCGCTGTCTTGCTCTAGCTCGTCTGTCTGACAAGATGCCTCAAAGCTTTCTTTTGTCAACTTGGTGGAGTAAGAAACCATCATGGAGGTCATTGCCGAGTCTTATCACAGCAGTGTCATTCATGCTGCATTAATAAATTTCAAGTGCTTAATCATTCACATTAGTGGGAAGGGGGTTACATCCTTAGAAATGCTTTTTCCCAAGGTTAATATTTCATGCTAAGTCTATTTACTCTTTTGACAGGTTTATGACCTGTGTACAACAGTCTCATATGTTCAAAATAATGTTCAAATTGAAAGAGTATGATGACCACTTCACAATATAAAAAGTGCTCTTTGTAAGTCAATTTCAAATATCTTGTTACATTTGGGACTTGTGTCCAATCAGATATTTTTCTTTTAAAGATCTACCCCGCTTATTTTCCCAGGACTGTAATATTTGGAAAGGCTAGAAAGAGACTGTTAGCTTCTCTGGGGATCTCAAGAGTCTATGTGTTTCTTGTCCCCTGTTAAGCCCTAATTATCTTTAGACAACAGAAGGTGAGCTACTGAATTAAAAACTTTACGTGTCTGGAATTGTTACCCTAAATTTGGAACTGATCAGGAGTTTCTGCTTAGTTGGCTAGATAAAGGTGGTATGTTCCAGTGCTGGAAACATAGGCAACAAGTGTTCCAGGCCAAATGCTGTTTCTTCACATACGTTAATTTATCGAGTTCTTGTAACAACCCAGCAAGCTGGGCTTTATGACGTCCAATTCTCAGATAAAGAAACCAAGACTCAGAGCATAAATGACTAGCAGGACCAGTCTAGCAGCGCCTTGACTCCCCGGCTGGAATCTGCTCCAATCTGCTGGGACCATCACGATGCTTTGGACTCAGTTCAGAACCTACAGAAGCCATGGATGCTCTTCACACGGGTGCCTGGGACCCCACGGGACCTGATGGGGCAGGGTGAAACTCACAGGCCAACTCGTGAGAAAAAAAAGGGGATGAAGAAGGGCCTTTTCCTTAAATTCTACCAATATTGTAATTATTCTGGAAAAACAAATCCAACAACGGTATGTAGCGGTTCTTCTTGGCAACATAGTCCACGCGGCGAGACTGCTCCTGAACCCCAAGGCTTCCGCAGCAGCTCCTGCAGACAGGAGGGCGGAACTGCCTGCAGCTCAGCAGGAATCTACAGACTGCATTTCTCTTAGGGAAGGCCCTGCAGGAAAAGCCATCTAATTTTCCAAGACTTTTCTGTTCCTAAGGACTCACGTGGAGCTTTGCTATTTTTAAAATGGTCTAACGGCCCTGACTCCAATGTCGCCTTTTCCCAGGGAAGATCCTGCCCATCCGGCTGGAGCATGTTTGTGCCTGGCTGTCGGGCTCTATGCAGATCCATCCTGCCTGCACATCAGGGATTCGTCTGGGTCTAATTGAGGCCACGACACACATCGGGCAGGAACTCTTTAATTCCGTGTTCTCTTCAGTGTTTAGCAGATTGTGTTCACTCAACAAATGTTAAATGCCAGTAATAACCAGCACCTTCTCTCTCTAAATAACGCACTATTTTGAGACAGCATATACATGACCATTCTGATTTAATTTTTTATTTAGAGAACAGGAAAAAAAAGCCACACACAGATTCTGTCAGCAATGCTTGAATTTCAAAGTCTCAAACTGGGTCATGGTGACAGGATGGAGGATGCGGGAGGCTGAGGAGTCCAGACCCTCAAGGGATCTGGCGATGGTAACGATAAGAAGCCTCTCCAGCAGGTCTTCCGGGGGAGACAGGCTGCGGGAGAGGAAGGGCACTGGGTGGGCCTGCCACTGAGCCACGGTCAGGCTCTGCCAACACTGCCTATCTGTGCTGCATTTAACCAGTAGCTTCATCTGTGTGGGGCTCAGGGGTCAAAGTGGATCATATCTGAGAAAGGCCTGTTCAGTCACTTAAATTAGCATCTACTGAGCACATATTTATTGGGGTCCTAGTCTGCGTTCGATACAGAGAAAATAACGGCAAACACGGTCCTCACCCTCATGATCTTAGAATGGGGAAGATATTAATCAAATATTCTCAGAATAAGATGAAATTCAGGTGCAATGATGCGTAGAGGAGAGGTACAGGATGCACAAAAATAGGAGAGAATTCAAAATATCTAACAGGGACCAACTGACCATACCTCCATAGATCTTGGTGCCTGAAGGCTCCGTGCTGTGCCTGGAGGCAACTCGTTAGTGGCTGAAGGAAGTGGATGAAGGGTGGCGGCTGTTCACCAACTTGGGCAAAAATATTTCAATTTTTGCAACTAGTCTTCTAGCTGAATATTTCCATTGTGTAAGAGCTTATAATAGAAGGATTTGTCCTAGGCTGGAAGGTGGTAAGAGGCTTCAGGTGGGGATAACATTTGAGCCAAGACCTGAAGAATAAGTAAGAATTAGCTAGATGAAGAGAGGAGGAAAATTATTCCAGGCATAGTGAGTGGAGCATGTTCAAATGTCCTGTGGCAGGAGGGAACAAAATGTGTTTGAGAAGTTTAATGAAGTCCAGCATGGCTAGAGTGCATTAAGCAATGGGAGCATAATAGGGAATAGGCTGGGGAGTCGGATATGAGCCAGAACATGCAGGATCTTGCAGATCAATGAAAGGATTTCATTCCTTTTCCCTGTGAGCAATGGGAAGCCATTAGAGATTTTAAGCTGAGAACGTCATGGCTGGATTTGTATTGTACAAACACACTCAGGCTGCTGTATACAGCAGAGATTGCAGTAGAAGCAGGTGGAAGGCTGCTGTGGTCATCCAGGGGAGAGCTTGGTGGCTCACACTAGGACACTGGTGATAAAGGTGGAGAGTGTATAGTTTCTTGCTTGCTGAATTGGTAATGATGATCATTCACTGAGATAGGAAACACTTGAATAGGCCTGGGGCCTGTGGGCTATGGGAGTCGGGAGAGAGACAGTGGGAAGGGAGAGGGGCTGACCACGCTGAGATGAAGAGGCCTCTGCGGTACCCAGGGGAAACCCAAGGGCAGGAGAGTGGTGTGGATGGCGGTGTGCCTCTGCAAGTCATCTTCGTAGCAGTGGTCGCCGATGCCCAGACTGCAGAGACAGCCTCAGGAAGAGCAGGGGGCTAGGAGGAGCTTTGAGAAATTTTAATGTTAATGGCAGCCGTTCATCTGTGAAGGAGACTAAGAAAGAGTGACTAGAGTGGCCTGGAAAACAAGGTGTTCCAGTATCAAAGCAGCCAAGGAAAAAGAATATTTCAAGAAAGAGAGAGTAGACGACAACTGCCAAATACGCTGAGGGCTGAAAAGGTCCATGAACCTTCGGAGAGATTTTACTGAGGGGGTTAGTGAAAGCTGCTATGTTTTTCTTGTAACTTTTCACTTGAAACTATTTACAGACTCACGAGTAATTGTATAGTACAGAGAGGTCCCATGTACCATCTTCCAGCTTCCCCCAGTGGTAACGTCTTACCCAGCTACAACATTAAACCCAGGACACTGATATTGGCACAATACAATTAACTCGACTACAGACCTTAATGGATTACAGTAAAAGCTGCTTTGAGGAGCAATGGGGCCAGAAGACAAATTGGAGTGGCCGGGGCAGGGAGTGGAGAGAGGAAACAGAGGCAGTGCAGATGGTAAATGTTCACTGTATCCTGCTCTGTGCTAGGACGATGGCAGACAATGGGCATGGAGTGGAGCCCCGCGGAAACCTCCAGATCCACAGGATCCAGACAAGGAATCAGGAGAAAAGGAAGCTGAGGGCGACAATCTACCTCTGAAAGGGGCACCAGCACAAGAGGCCACATTGGGCCGGGTGCAGGAACTCTAGTGTGAGTCGCTGAGGACGCCCTCCCAGCCCTGGCAGGAGCAAGAGAAAGCATGCTCGTCCAGTGGCAGAGGCCTCAAGGCTCTTCCCCAGGACAGATTTTTCCGGGGAGTTTGTCCTCCCAATGCTCTCAGATTTTACAGACTGTTAAGAGCAGAGAACCTTTCGGCAGTCGAGCTCAAAACATTTTACAGCTATTACATTTCTAATTGAACTGAGAAGGAACTTTAGCTGGTAGGTTGGAGTAAGATATTCTTTACAAGGCCATTTTACAGATGAACACACCAAACCCCAAGCTCCAGGGAAACTCATGTCTCCTAACCACATAGCAAGGTGCTTCCAAGATCTCAGAATTCTGATTTGATGATGTTTCTATTCCATTACCTTGGAGGTCCCTACTTCCTGTGTTGCCCTGGATCTCAGGAAATAGATTCTACTGAGCTGTGTAAGTAGTCCCTGTTTCCGATGAAAGTATGATCATTGCTTATTTCCAGTATCACCCAATTTGGCTATCCTCAGGTATCAAGCAGCCAACAATACCATAGGACGTTTTGTGTTTGTCTCTTGTTCCAGTTGATGGATGGCCAACAACCAGAAAAATAATTCAGTATATGAAACTTGGAAGGATAGATTTTACCGCTCCTGCTCCACATTCTGACTCCTCCCCGACTCAGGCCACTCTCTGAAGCTCTGTTTTCAAGACGGAAGGAGGCAAAGGCACAGAGCGCAAAGCAGGAGAGGCAGGTCGAAGGTGGCACCAGGGCCTGGATCCCCATGGGGCTGGGGCTGTGGTCGGCCGGGCTGCAGTCAGACAGGTGCGCTGGGGGGGGGTCCCCTCGGCCTGTTTCCTTCCATCTCAGTGGACGAGTTTAGAGAGCACTGGCTGCTGTGGGAGAGAGGCTGCGACAGGAGGCCCCGGTCCTGCATACTAATGGGCATACTTCAATGACTCCTCGCCCCTCCCTCCAAAGGCAACAATCCCCTCTTCCGAAATCACCAGCTCTGAGCAGAGGAGGCTCGCTGCCATAGCAACCAAGCCTTCCAGTGCTGGGAAAACTCACCATAGAGATGTGGGGAGAAAAATTCCACAGTCGAATTTCCAAAGAAGAAGGGCTCCCAGGGGAGGGAGGCGGAGGGAGAACAAAGGTGTTGGGAATGATGTGGTCAGAGATGGGGAGCTTCCCTGGTTGAGGGCCGGGGGGCACTACACAAGGATGCACCCAGACACGCAGACCCGCAGAGATAAGACCAGAGGGGGCCTGGCACTGAGAGATGCCATCTACATATGCTAATGTTCATATCACCTCATCCGCGGGAGGCCCAGCACAGAAGAGTGAGGGTAGATGGTGTCTGTAACGGTCTTGTTCCATGAATAGAATGCCCCCTGTGTACTCAGGAAAATATAGTACAGAGGCTGAATGTGCTCTGATCAAATTGTGGACTTTGTCACTGACAGTTTTTGTTACTGTTTTTGCTCTAGTAGAAAATCGTATTTGAAACAATTATACTTCCTTTGAAAAGTGAGGAAATATATTCAATAAAACGTGTGTGCCTGCCTGCTGACTTGTTTCGGGAGAGCAGAGAATTCACCAGGTATGTTTGCTTGGAGGCAACCTGCTCCCCTCAACGCGACCAAGACTTTTTGATGTTGTTAGAGGGGAGACGTGGGCCAGCCGGGCTTGGCTCCTCTGCATCCTCTTTAATAGGACGAAAAAGCAACACACAGCTGTTTGGTGATCCCCGTCCTCAGCATTGTCTGAAGCTCTATCCTCTCCGAAACAGTTTAACTTAGTCCCCTCTGTTCTTTAAAGCTCCCCTTCAGATCCCTTTTCTTCCTGTTTCTAAAGCAAGGCAGCGCCTTTTGCGTCACGAGCCCGTGGCATCATTTCTGAAACCCCCTGGTGTGAAGTAGCTGGCGCGCGTGATGGCGAAAGGGGTGTTTAGTTCTCAAAACCAAAGCAAACACACACACAAATGTTCTCTTTGGAACCAACGTGGGAGAGAGTTTCTAAAGGCCGACCACAAGCTGATTGTGTTTCTGAGAGTCCCCTTCTCTCAAAGGAATGGGCGAATTCCGCCAAGCCTTTATCTTGCCTGACAACTCCCAGAAACAAGCCAGGACTGGGAGCTCCTTTCAGATCCAAGTCAAAACCCTGAGAGCAGGAGACGCCTGCACTTGGAGACTGAAGCCCCGGAAAACCACACGAAAACAGGAGGCAACTGGTTTTCAGATGGAGCAAGGGGTGCAGAGAAAAGCCTTATTCCGTTGTATTAATTAAGATACACAGCAATGTCACATTCATCTTTGTCCCGCTGATGTCATTTTTGACACAAAGACTTTGTAACATGCTTGACTCCCAAGCCCTGGCTTTCAATACGACATTTGACAAATCTTCCATTCATTTCTTTTCAACAAATATTTACTGAACAAACTCTGCTAGATGCCAGGGACACAAAGATGACTATCTGTCTGGCCTTCCTTTAGAGGGGATTGAAGATAAGACCCATCTCTTACATTTGCAGACTACTTCCAGTTTCCAAAGCACTTCATACACATCATCTAATTTAATCCTTGGGACCAGCCTGGAGTGTGTAGATAAAGCCCGTGCCGCCTGAGCAAGGACTGAGAGGCAGGAAACTCTGGATGAAAGATGCCCCCAATGTTGGGGGGGGTACCATCTTTGATATTACCTCCTTACTTTGCACCGAGGAAACCCGGGTGCTGAGAGCGTGTGCTCTCTGGGCACCTAGGCACAGGCTGTCTGGGGATGAAGAGCTTTTTGGGAGAGTAAGTAAATTAGCCTTCAAAGAAATCTTTGCAAGTGAGAACACTTTATTCAGAAAGAAAATTGACTTTACTTTCAAGGAAGACTGCAAAGAAGCTATTTTCAAAGCGATGGCTTCAGGAGGTAGAAAGAACACTGACCGAAGCTTTAGGAGTTTGATAGCTGGTCCTTCTCTGTAGCTTTTGGAAAATAAGGAAATTGGGATGGATTATTTCTAAACTGCGAGTAAAAATTTCTGCATGATTTACCAGGCAGGTTTGCAATTATATATGTTATTCAGCCGTCCTAAAAAATTGATCAAATGCAGTTTTAAAAATTATGCAATTGGTTATTACTTATATGTGTATTTATTTAATTGCCAACACTGGTCGAATGTCAAGAGCTAAATAGCATTTTCAAGGTCGTCTTCTTTTGAGGTCTCTTCTCTCATGTATTATGGGAAGATTACGGATGGAAAGCATAATGCCTGGGACAAAACAGGCATTCCATAAATATTTGCTTCATAAATATATGAAGACATGGATGAATGAATGAATGAGGAACAGATAACTAGGCAGCAAAGAACAGAATTTTGTAGTGGTGCAGAACTGGAGAATGTAAAAGGATATCCCTCTGGGAAATGGATCAAAGCGTCCCCTGCCCCAAACAGAAGTCATGTGACTTGAGAAACAAAATAGCATCTTGGGGTGGGTGGGTACATCTGTACATGCAGTTTCAATTTTACTAATTTAGTCCTACTACTATTTTCTTAAGATTAATTTGGTGATTTATTGCTACGTAGCTGAATTGCCTATATCCTCTGATCCTAGATACGCATTTGCATTTGGAAAGTGAGGTTACTCCTGTTGCAGAGCCAAGACAGCATGATTCTGTGCAGATCCAACCATCAGACGTAAATTCAGAGTCCTAGCTGACATCAAAGAGACTGGTCATTGTATGTCATCTTCTGCAGTCAGGTAAGCCATTTGCGGTACCCTCAGCTCCTCAGCAGTTTGGCCTGTGGCCGGCACACTGACAGTGCCTCCAAGGGTACGCCAACCCTGGCTGTTGTAGGTGCACATCCAAGGCCCTCACACCTTCTAGATGTCTCTCTCACCCAAGAAGCCCTTGGCTCCAGCCATGAGGTCTATCTACGGCCCTTGCAGCTCGTCCATTCGCTGTGGCCGTGTTTCCGGGGGAAATGCACCCAAATCTCTTCTGGATCTTGTCAATTCCCCACCATACTTCAAGATATAGCTCAGGCTTCTTGGTAACACTATGAAAACCCCCAACCTATGGGAACATTTAGCACTTACTCTTTCTAATAAAACTACTTATCAGATGAAACTCTGGGGTGTTATGACTTTATGCATACACTTTGTCTTTCTAACTAGATTAAAAACTCTTGCAGGGTGGGAACTGCATTTGGTGCACATCTGTGTCCCCACAATGCCCAGGAGGGATTAAAGAAGCATGTGTTGATTGATGCATAAGAAATAGATCAAGGAGTACATAATAAATACATTAAGGAAGTAAATACAGCATTTAAGGCCTCAAATTAGAAATTCCCAGCTTTGAAGTACAGGCAAACACATAGCATTACTTATATCCAGACAAAGTTGAAAAAAACGGCAAGTTCTTTTCTACCATCAAAATTCTAATTGTAAAACTAAATAAAATTTATATTTGCTGCATCATAAGTATAATTTTAGCAGTAGGAAGTTAAGCAATCAAGAAGAAAGTACTTAAAGAGAAAAACGGGAGCAGAATTTTCCCCTCACAGGCACCATTGCGTAGTTAATGCTTCTGCTCAGGAACCTAGCTTTTAAACCGCCCAACTTGGTGTGACTGACTTTTCATTCTTAATGCTTCACTACCCTTTGATCCCTTAAAAATGAATCATGAGCTCTAAATGTTTGCGAGGCTAAGAGGGGGATATAAAGAAAAGGAAAAAGAGGGAGAGAGTTTAAGTGATAGAAGAAAGGAAATAGTTCCTTTCTGCTTTCTCAGGGACTGGGGTTCCTCCTTCTGCGCTGAGTAAACAATGCTACTTGCATTTTCCTAACTTAAAAAAGAAAATGAGGGTGGTATTTCTTATCCATTTACTTTATAAAACTGTACCACAGTCCACAGGTCCGAGTCATCTCAATGTAGTCGCCAGATCATTTCTTCTTCCACCCAAACCAATTATTGACCAGGTATTGCTGAGAGCCCAATCCATTAAACCCCGGGGCTGGGCCAAGGTAAGGCTGCAATCGTGCCCTTTCAGAGGAGCACTAGGCACCAGGCCGAACTTCCCAGCAATTCCCTTTCACCTTGACACGCAAAATTGGGCTAATTTGGGATCTAAAATGCTTACTTTTTCATATCAAAAGACATCAAATCTATGGTCTCATTTACAGGAGAAAGTGTGATTTTTTCCCCTCACCCTTATCAGAAACAGCCCCAGCTAATTGACTTCACATTTCCTTAGTGAAATCACTTAAGATTTCAAAGCCCAATTATAAGATGATCTGTTCTAATCTAAAGGATGCTTTTACAGGGTTTTTGGATATACCTCAGACTATGTTGAGTGGAACAGTTAAATTAAAATCATCTTTCTGGACTTAAACACAGTGAGTGCAACAGTGGGGTCCCCAACGATAGGCACAAGACCTCTCTCGCTCGCTTGCTCTCTCTCTCCCTCTCTGTCTTTGTATCTCTCTTGCTCACTCTCTCCAATAACTCATCAAGTGGTCTCAGTAGATCTAAAGGAAATAAGTCCACCAACAAATGAGATGCATGAATGACCATGAAACTTGTTGATATGCGAAGGAGAAGCAGTTTCGAAGGTGGCAAAAATAGTTCCAGTGGTGACTGGAGCAATCGCTCCAAAGAATCACCATCAGAGCCCGAACTGGGGAGGGCTGAGAACTTTATAATTTGGCTTGAGGGCTGTTTATCAAAGGGGAAACATCTCTGGCCTTCAAGTAGCGACCAGATAATAACTGTAATTTAACCTGCTCATGCCTTGCAGACAGCAGCCACTTTTTCAAGTCTGGAGGCTGGCTCTGCAAAGAGCGGAGAGCACAGCTCTGTGTAATTAAAGCTCCAGCTGCAGAGACCTGCTCGTTAGAAATTCACAAAGTCCTGGAGAGGGTCTCTCTCAGCCTTCCCCACCGCCTCCCACATCCTCTCCTTGTTTCCTCGCCTTTCCCACCCTTTCTGGCTTTTATAATTTATCTCTGAAACTGCAGCAGAAAAACTGCAAAACACCTAAAAATCCCACTTCCTGACTAAACTGGGTGTTCCTTGAAGGCGGTCCTACTTATCTTAACACAGAGACTTAGTAAACACTGGCAGCATTAATGGAAGTTCCCTTTGCCCATAAGGACGCTGGCAAGAACATTACTTGTGTGTAAATGAGTCAGGCATCGTAAAGTCTTCAACACTATGTCAAATTATGCTTAACCAATTCAAGGAGGGTTGATTTTATTCTTCAGGAACATACTACAATAACATTTTTCCATATTTCTACCAAACAATGAGCTTAAGGATTAATTAGGCAGTAGCTATCACTCTTCATAAGTCAGTGGCATCGCTGAAAGGGCAGGCCACCAGCAGTTAGCTTTTCAGCAGAGGGATGGGTAAGATCGCAGGCTGTGCAGCGAACCCTACGCAGGTTCAAATGCCAGCGGTCAATGTCCAGCATCGTGTGGACAGAGGCAGAGCTTCTTCACCCTCATGGAGGAGCCCAGTGTACGCACGGAGCTGTTGAGCACACTTCCTGAGTAGCCCCGAGGTAGTGCTCCCTGGGGTTTGTCCTTAGTGAGGCCCAATAAATGCTAGTCAGTTTGGCCCGCTGATCACAGCTCCTTCAGATAGAGATACCAATTACAGGGTTTCAGAAAGGGAACTGCACTTTGTTTCCATCGTGGAAAAGGGACACTAAAATAACGTCAAGAGATCCGTTCACCCCTGATTAGGAATTCCCTATGCACCTGATTTAACCAAATAAAAATCATATCTCAACAAAAGGCTTGGCTGTTTCTACAAACACCTTTGCAAGGACAGATAAGTGATTTTTTTTTTTCTCCTTTTCCTAAAAAGACACAGTCTTGTACTAGTAGCCTAGTCAAAGGCATTTCTATGACAAGAGGGCAAAGTCATGCTCGCGGCCCATAACAGCCGCAACTCTACTGTCTTACTGTTTTATACGCTAACACTGTCTACAGTGTTCATAGCACGTTCCTTCATTTGATCTCCACAAAAATCTGCTGAAGATACAGGAGGAAGGTAACCAGAAATGAAATAGAGAGGTTAAGAGGCTTTTCTCTGACAATACAGTGAATCGGTGGCAAAGATAAGACTGGAACCTACGTACGCTGACTCTCAGCACCAAGAACCTTCTAGTTTACAGGTGAACTACTTCTTCATGAACCACAGTTAATTTTTAAAAATCCGAGTACATGCCGTGAACAGTTTTTGTCACACCAGATAGCGAGGGTTCTCAGCGAGGGGTCACCAGACCAGCAACATCTGCTTTACCCGAGAACTTGTTAGAGGTGTAAATTCTGGCCCCCAACCCCAGACCTGCTGAATCTGAACTCTGGGGGTGGGCCCGGCTGTCTATTTTACCAAGGCCTCCACATGACGCGCTGCACACCGAAGCTGGAGAACCACTGCCATAGAATGAGGAGGCCAACAATAACCAGATCCCTTCATTTTATCCTTGCCACAATTCCAAGGTATGCAATACTGTTGTCACAATCTTCTATGGAGGAAACCGAGGCTCTAAAAGAACAGCCTTTCTAAGACCAGGAGGTAAGAAAAAATTGAAACTCAAACTCACATCTGCCTCACTCGTGCCCACGGCCCCACCGCCTCGCAACAAGTACAACTGTCAGAAAGGGTTTTACTAGAAAGAGTTCAAATCAGCTTCTCTGTAATTTCTACCCAAATAAGGCTCTTCTTTTCCCTCACAATAGACCTTTACTTTAAAAATGATGGTTATCATGCCCCCCCACTCCCATCATATAATTTGGGGGATGGGATGTTAACATAACCAGTTTTTCACACTTGACAGTGGAAATCTGAAAATGATGATTCCATTTTCAAGGGAATGATCACAAACACCCAATTCCCGTGGAATCCAGGCTCACAGTGCTAAGGGCACTTTTCACGCTACTCTGAATTTGCAATTGAAGAATACTTTTGATCACTGAGCTCTTCAAATGGTTGGCACTTATTTTCTAAGGGAATAAAAATGTAATTGAGTTCAATTTCCATAACTAGAACTGGCTCAAGGGTTCAAAGAGAACTGCTTATAGTTAGGCAAAGAATTAAAATAATGGTGAAGGCCTAAATTAGCACAGGAAACCCCCTGATGGAGGTCTTGACAGCTGTCCTTCAAAATATTTTTGAAAGAACAACAGGTGCTCTGTGGTTTTGTTCTGGAATCTGTTGATGCTGATCCCCAGGACAGGGCCTGTGTCTAAGTGGTTGCATATTTCATTTTATGTTGCCTCTCTCCAGCAATCTTACCTTGGGGTCATTAAGCTTCCAGGGAACCAGGGGAAGAGAACTGATTATAAACTTGAAGAACAGCAATTTCATATAAGATGCTGTTAAAGGGCAAGTAGGTAGTAATTTTTAAGACTAAAATTGGTAACACTTAAGAGGGCTTTTTTCCTCAACTCATGCGTCTGCAAAATGATCTCAATACAAGACCTAACTCAGAAGGCCAGAATAGCAAGTACCCTCTCCTGCTTCCCTATGCTTCCTTCACCCAAAAGAAGTGAGATGGGGTGGGGGAAAAATAAGACAGAGAAAGAAAGAATCTGCCACAGCTCTGAGAAAGAAATCTAATTTGCTCAACCACGTGTTGTCCATCCCCTTTGATAAATAATCATACATTACTATATTTTGTCTACATATCTTTGTGAAATGAGGACTAACTTAGGATCTATCTCTTCTTCAAAATGGTTTTTAAGTCAAAGCATATAAATTGCTTCCTCTAAAGCAAATGGTCATGTGAATATCTAACAGTAGCTATCCTATGCACTAGAGAGGGTTAGTTACCCTACATTTTTATATTCTGTGATGTGTGCACAAAAGTGGGATTTTATCACAGCACGTTGGTTTGTAGGTAAAAGGTAAGAGGGGACCACAATGAACCTAAGTGGAGAGATTGAGATGAAGAGGACAAGGTGGACCTGAGAAAAGCATGGGGAGTTTTGTGGTGATGGCGTTAGCATGCAGACGAGGGGGCACTTGGGTACCAGGTCGGCTTAGATTAGATGCCTTCGGATGTTTAAGGTCAACGTCTTGCTGAGAAAGAAGCTGAGCAATTGTGCTTTGCTAGTCCTCAGTGAGTCAGAGCTACCCAAGGAACCTGACATGTGTCCTCTCGGTGTGGCAGCAGGTGGGTTTTCCTAAAAGCAATATTGGCTAAAGGTCACTAAACTCTTCTCTCTTTCCTAAACCTCAAATACTGACATCTAACACTAAACATTATCTCGTGTGGGTGTATAAGTCATAATTCAACCCAATCAAAAGGAAATATGATATTACAGGCAAGCACTAAGAAAATGCGAAACATTCTTTAGTAGTTTAAATTTTCATTGATCAGAATGTCCATGCAATAACAAAGGCACTGGATAGAAATTCCGAAATTAAAACCCTTGGTTAGTGATTCCACAAACACCAGACAATCAATTGGCTTGATATCCCCCTTGCCCACTGAATTAGCTAATTTCTTGGCTAAGCCATTTTAGTTATTTTGGCTGCACGGACCGCTCTTCAGACAAATCAATAAAACCAGAAACTCCCAATTTAAAGGTTAAACTACTAAATGACTCGAAACACAGGCATTTCAAAACAATTTCTCTCTCCAAAACTTCTTCCTTTTTATCCTGTGGACATAATGGCTAAAGTGAAATGCTATTTTTAAAAAATACAATTCTTCCACTTATGGAGAAAAAGTACATCGGAATATTATGCTTTGTCGGTTGATTTAAGAAGACAATGAAAAAATCAGCAAGTTCCAATTATTACACAATTCGAACTATAGGTTAAAGAAACTATATTTTGTTTCTAAAACAAAATGGAAAATAATGGATTAGGAAAAAATATTTGCTTAATTATGTACACATGAATAATTACACACACACACATACACACCCACATATTTTAAGGGATTACTCACTTAAAAGAAAAAAAATCAAGACCTCAAAATATACGTGTTGAAAGCACACAGGCAGGCTATCTACACAAGAGAAAATAAGAATAGGTTACAAAAACTGGGGAGTGGATGATTCTGCCACTTGTCCTTCCAGTCCTTTTAGATCGTTCCTCCTTGCCCATGAAGGCATCACCTACTTTCATATAAAAACCTGACATAGGTATCTGAAGAATTTACTTCAGACTATCTGTTCTCTCACAGTTTGACTCCCTAAACCTTGCTTTTATCTTCCCTAGTTCTTCATTTACATCTACTCTGAGGTCCACATTCAGCATCAAAGGCTTTAATGTCCCATTTTGGACGCACTATCCAATCTGGATGTGTAGGCCCTCCTTCAGATGTGCCACTCACATCCAGCCTCTCCCCTTTGTACTGGGAGCGGAGAAGGGACCTCCTTGGATACTGACTTCCTGCCTTGCCCCAAGGGAACTAATTAACGGTCAGAGGGACAGAAATCATGCCAATAATCAAATAATAAACCAAAAATCAAAGGAATCCAGATTCAAACATGGGGGACAGTGTTTCATTTAGGAATCTGCAAAACTTTTCATTTAATCACCAATGTTCTCAGGGTTAGATGCAACAAAGACACCTAGGAATTAGTGGTTAACAATATTCACATACTGATATGTCCTAAACAACTGTTTTAAAAGCAGGATGGCAATATAGATCAAGCATCATAATAATGTTCACATCTTTTGAGACTATGAGTCTACTACTGGGACTACTAATCCTAAGTAAATAGTTCAAAAGAAGAAAAAAATCTTACATACAATCATGCTTTCTGTGCAGATATTTAAAATAGTAAGAAAAGGAAAAATCCAGAAGTCCGATAGCATGGAACAATTAGGCTAATTATGGTGATACAACTAGATGGAATATTACTTAGCTATCAAAAATGATCATTATACAATGATCATTCATTATAACAAGAAAAATGTTTGTAATAAAAGACCAGGCTACTGGTGGCTGTCATTATTGTGACCTAGTACAGGTGTACTAACACAGATACTGGGAAACACCATTGGATTTCTTCCTCTGGCCTGTTAGCACAGGGGTTTGCCATGCCCTCTAGAGCACCAATCCAATCATGCTCAGCCAGGGCAGGCAGTCCATGCTAGGTACTGGCCTTGTCCCCCAGAAAGCCCAAAGGGAACTTGTGGGTCTGTGTAGGTGGGGTGCATAGGACCTCTACAGTGGGGTGAGTGAATCTGCCTTGGTGGAGCGGGGCATGCACACGGGGCAGGACTCTGTTGACGGGGTATGTGGGCCGATGGACAGTGGGGCTTGTTGGCTGCTGCAGACTTGTGTCACCAGCCTTCTCAAACAGCCACACAGGGGATCTGCCCCACCTTCCAATGCCTGAAATGATTGTGTGCTGCCATGCTTGGGGCCAACCCTACCCATCTGCACTCCTGAGAAAGCTGACAACAGCCTCATAGGCTGGAGGCCCACAGAAATTGTGAGCCCCTGAGCCTAGCAACCAGCCACACTGGGGGCCTGACTCCCTTAACAGCAAAACAGCAGCAGGTGTGTGCTAGTAGACCTTGTAGTCATCTGTGCTGGTGTTCACCATGCCCAATAAAGTGACTAAAGTGACTGTAGCAGCTGCACACACCTGAGCCTTACAAAGAGCCAGCCCAGGGGCCAGCCTAGCCTACCCATGCACCCACAGCAGGAGCAATATCATCACAACAGAAGAGCACACATAGCCCACACAGCAGGCACTCCTGGAACATTTGGAACAAGTGACTAGACGGAAGCACACTGCTGGGCCCCATAAGGCATCCCTTACATAAGGTGACATCTCCATGACTGGGAAATGTTGCTGATCTACCTAATACATAGATATAAGCACAGAGAAGTAGACAAAATGAGGAAACAAAGGAATATGTTCCACATAAGGGAATAGGACAAATGCTAAGAAAAAGAACTAAAGGAAATAGAGATAAACAACCTACCTGATAAAGAGTACAAACTAATAGTCACAAGGATGCTCACTGATCTTAGAAGAAGAACAGATGAACACAATGAGAACTTCAACAAAGAATCAGAAAATATAAAAAAGAACCAATCGGAAATGAAGAATAGAATAACGGAAATGAAAAATTCTATAGAGGGAATCAACAGCAGAGTAGATGACACAAAAGAACAAATCAGTAAGCTGTAAAAAAGACTAGAGGAAATTACCCAAGCTGAACAGATAAAAGAAAAAGAATTAAAAAGAAGAAGGACAGTCTAAGGGACTTCTGGGACAATATCAAGCATACTAACATCTGTATTATAGGTGGCCCAGAAAGAGAAGAGATAGACAAAGGGGCAGAGGACCTATTTGAAGAAATAATAGTTGAAAATTTTCTCAACTGAGAAAGGAAACAGACATCCAGGTACAAGAAGCACAGAGAGCACAAAACAAGATGAACCTGAAGAAGCCCACACAAAGACACATTATAATTAATATGTCAAGAATTAAAGATAAAGAATAAAATCTTTAAAAAAAAGAATTAAAGATAAAGAAAGAATCCTAAAAGCTGTAAGAGAAAAGCAATAAGTGACATACAAAGTAAACTCCATGAGGCTATCAGCTGACTTCTCAGCTGAAACCTTACAGGCTAGAAAGGATTGGCATGATATATTCAAAGAGATGCAAGGAAAAAACCTACAGCCAAGAATACTCTATCCAGCAAGGATATCATTCAGAATGGAAGGAGAGAGAACGAGTTTTCCAGACAAGCAAAAACTAAAGGAGTTTATCACCAATAAAACAGCCTTACAAGAAATGTTGAAGGGACTTATTTAAGTGGAAAATAAAAGACCACAAACAGGAATAAGAAAATTATCAAAGAAAAAAATCATTAGTAAAGGCAAATATACAGTAAAGGTAGTGGATCAACCACCTATATAACTAATATGAAGGTCAAAAGACAAAAGTAATAAAATTATCTATTTCCATGACAAGAAGTTAAGGGATACACACACAAAAAATAGAGATTAACTATGATATCAAAAGCACAACATGTGGTGGAAGGGGAGTAAATGTGCAGAGTTTTTAGTAAGAGGTCAAACTTAAGAGACTACCAACTTAAAATAGACTGCTATTTACATAGATTCATAGGTTATATGAACCTCATGGTAATCACAAATCAGAAAACTATGATAAATACAAAAAATTAAGATAAAAGAACCCAAACATAATATTAAAGAAAGCCATCAAATTACAAGGGAATAGAGCAAGAGTAGACAAAAGGTGGGGGCCGGCCCTGTGGCCAAGTGGTTAAGTCTGCCCACTCCGCTTTGGTGGCCCAGGTTTTCGCTAGTTTGAATCTTGGGCGTGGACATGCCACTGCTCATGAGGCCATGCTGAGGCAGCATCCTACATGCCACAACTAGAAGGACCCACAACTAAAAATACACAACTATGTACCAGGGGGCTTTGGGGAGAAAAAGGAACAATAAAATCTTTAAAGAAAAACAAAAGAGTAGAAGAAAGGAACAGAGAAGAACTAACAAAACACCCAGAAGAAAAACTAACAAAATGGCAATAAGTACATACTTATGAATAGCTACTTTAAATGCCAATGGATTAAATGCTCCAATCAAAAGACATAGGGTGGCTGAATGGATAAAAAACCAAGACCCATATATATGCTGCCTACAAGAGATACACTTCAGACCTAAAGACTGAAAGTGAAGGGATAGAAAAAGATACTCCATGCAAATGGTAATGAAAAGAAAGCTAGGATAGCCATACTTATGTCAGAGAGAATAGACTTTAAGAGAAAAACTGTAACAAGAGACAAAGAAGGGAACTATATCATGATAAAGGGAACAATCCAACAAGGGGATATAACACTTGTATGCACCCAACATAGGAGCACCTAAATATATAAAGCAATTATTAACAGAATAACAGGAGAAATAGGCAGTAACACAATAATAGAAGGGTATTTTAACACTCCATTTACATCAATGGATAGATCATTCAAACAGAAGATCAATAAGGAAACATTGGCCTTCAATGACACATTAGACCAGATGGATTTAGTGGATATATACAGAACATTCCACCCAAAACCTGTAGAATACACATTCTTTTTGAATGCACATGGAAAATTTTCCAGAATAGATCACACATTAGGCCACAAAACAAGTCTCAATAAATTTAAGCAGGTTGAAATAATACCAAGCATCTTTTCTGACCACAACAGTATGAAACTAGAAATCAACTACAAGAAGAAAACTGGAAAAGCCAAAATATATGGAGATTAAACAAAATGCTGCTGAAGAATTATTGAGTCAGTGAAGAATTCAAACAAGAAATAAAAAAAATACCTGGAGATAAATGAAAATGAAAATATGACATGTTAAAATTTATGGGATCCAGCAAAAGCAGTATGAAGACGGAAGTTTACAGCAAAATAGGCCCATTTCAAAAATAAGAAAAATCTCAAATAAATAATCTAACAGTGCATCTAAAGGAACTAGTAAAAGAACAAACAAAGCGCCAAATCAGCAGAAGGAAGGAAATAATAAAAATCAGAGAGGAAAAAAATGAAATAGAGACCAAAGAAAAATAGGAAAAAAATCAATAAAACTAATATCTGGTTCTTTGAAAAGATAAACAAAATTGACAAACCTTTAGCTAGCCTCACCAAGAAAAAAAAAGAGAATGCTCAAATAAATAAAATCAGAAACTAAAGAGGAGAAATTACAATGGATACCTCAGAAATACAAAGGATTACCAGAGAATACTATGAAGGGTTATACACCAACAAACTGGATAATCTAGAAGAAATGGATAAAATTCTTAGAATCAGACAACCTTCCAAAACTGAATCAAGAAGAAATAGAGAATTTGAGTAAACCAATCACAGTAAGGAGATCGAAACAGTAATCAAAAGCCTTCCAAAAAACAAAAGTCCAGGACCAAACAGCTTCCTCAGTGAATTCTCCCAAACATTCAAAGAAGATTAATACTTATTCTTGTCAAACTCTTTCAAAAAACTGAAGAGGAGGAGAAGCTTCCTAATTCATTCTAAAAGGCCAACATTACCCTGATACCAAAACCAGACAAAGACAACACATAAAAAGAAAACTACAAGCCAGTATCACTGATGATCAAAGATGCAAAAATCCTCAATAAAAGACTAGCAAATCAAATATAACAATACATTAAAATGATCATACACCATGATCAAGTGGGATTTATTCCAGGGATGTAGGGATGGTTCAAAATCCACAAATCAATCAATGTGATACAAGTGATACCATGATACATTAACAAAATGAAGAATAAAAATCACATGATCATCTCATTAGATGCAGAGAAAGCATTCAACAAGATACAAGATCCATTTGTGATAAAAACTCAATTAAAATAAGTGTAGAAGGAAAGTACCTCAACATAATAAAGGCCATTAAACCCACAGCTAATATACTCAACACTGAAAAACTGAAAGCTATCCCTTTAAGAACAAGAACCAAACAAGGGTGCTCACTTTCACCACTCTTATTTAACATAACATTGGAAGTCCTGGCCAGAGCAATCAGGCAAGAAAAAGAAATAAAAGGGATCCAAATTGGAAAGGAGGAAATAAAACTCACTATTTATAGATGACATGATTTTACATATAGAAAACCCTAAAGAATCCACCAAAAAACTATTAGAAATAATAAATAAATAAACAAATACTCTAAAGTTGCAAGATACAAAACCTACATACAAAAATCAGTTGCATTTCTATACACTAATAATGAAATAGCAGAAAGAGAAATTAAGAATGCAATCCCATTTACAATCACTATAAAAAGAATAAAATACCTAGGAATAAATTTAACCAAAGAGGTAAAAAACCTATACACTGAAAACTATAAAATATTGTTGAAAGAAATCAAAGAAGATACAAAGAAATGGAAAGATATTACATGCTTACAGATTGGAAGAATTAATATAGTTAAAATGTCCATACTTCTGAAAGCAATCTACACATCAAAGTCCCAATGACATTTTTCACAGAAATAGAACAAAGAATCCTAAAAGTTATACAGAACAACAAAAGAACCTGGATAACAAAAGGAATCCTGAGAAAAAAGAAGAAAGCTGGAGGTATCACACTCCCTGATTTCAAAGTATACTACAAAGCTGTGGCAATCAAAACAGCATGGTCCTGGCACAAAAACAGACACACAGATCAATGGAGCAAAAGTGAAAGCCCAGAAATAAACCCACACATTTATGGATAGCTAATTTTCAACAAGGGAGCCAAGAACATACAAGAGAAAAAGGAAAGTCTCTTTATTAAATGGGGTTGGGAAAACTGGAGAGCCACATGAAAAAGAATGAATGAAGACTGTTATCTTACACGGTACACAAAAGTTAACTCAAAATCGTTTAAGAACTCGAATGTAAGACCCGAAACCATAAAACTTCTAGAAGAAAACATAGGCAGTACACTGTTTGCCATCGGTCTTAGCACTATCTTTTCAAATATTATGCCTCACCAGGCAAGGGAAACAAAAGAAAAAAATAAATGGGACTACATCAAACGAAAAACTTCTTCGGGCAAAGGAAACCATCAATAAAACGAAAAGACAACCTAACAGTTATGAGAAGGTATTTGCAAACCATATGTCTGATAAGGGGTTAACATCCAAAATATATAAAGAACTCATACATCTCAACAGCAAAAAACCTAACCATCCAATTAAAAAATGGGCAAAAGATCTGAACAGACATTTTTCCAAAGAAGATATACAGATGGCCAACAGGCACATGAAAAAATATTCAACATCACTAATTATTAGGAAAATGCAAATCAAAACTACAATGAGATATCACCTCACACCCATCAGAATGGCTATAATTAACAAGACAAGAAATAACAAGTGTTAGAGAGGATATAGAGAAAAGGGAACTATCATACACTGCTGGTGGGAATGTTAACTGATGCAGCCACTATGGAAAACAGTACAGAGATTCCTCAAAAAGTTAAGAATAGAACTACCATATGATCCAGCTATTCCACTTCTGGGTATTTATCCAAAGAATATGAAAACATGAACGCATAAAGATATATGCACCCCTATGTTCGTTGCAGCATTATTCATAATAGGCAAGACATGGAAACAACCTAAGTGTCCATTGATGGATGATTGGATAAAGAAGATGTGTTATATATACACAATGGAATACTACTCAGCTATAAAAATAGATGAAATCTTGCCATTTGCTAAGAGAAATAGGTCAGATGGAGAAAGTCAAATACTGTATGATTTCACTCATAAGCAGAAGATAAAAACAACAACAATGACAGACAAACACCTAGAGACAGAGATTGGATGGGTGGTTACCAGGGGGGAAGCAGGGAGGTGGGAGGGCAAGAGGGGTGATAGGGCACATATGTATGGTCATGGATGGTAATTAGTCTTTGGGGGGTGAACATGATGTAGTCTATACAGAAATCGAAATAAAATGATGTATACCTGAAATTCATATAGCATTATAAACCAATGTTACCTCAAGGAAAAAAAAAACAAATAAAAGACTAGGCACAAAAACTGAAAGAAAATTGAGTTCAAGGTGATTACAACTATATAATGCGTGTGTACATGTGTATGTACATAGTGTACATGCTGCAGAATTTCATTATTTGCAAATTCGCCTACTCCCTAAAATTGGTTTGTAACCCCCAAATCACTACTTGTGGTGCCTTCACAGTCACTCACAGGTTATCAGCTGAGGAAAATGTTGTGATCAGCGGCTCAGACACCTGACCCTGGATTTCCCCTGCGCAGCAATGGTGCTGTATGTACTAACTCAGGATCCGCAGTGACTTTATAGAACACAATCGCTGCTAATAACAAGAATCAACTACACGTCATATACATGCACGCAAATATATATACATCCATCCAGCCATACAAACACTACAAGAGAATTGTGTGCACAAATATACAAATATGCAACTATATGGGTTTAGGGATGACTTAGTTTTCCTCTTAAAATTTCAAAAATGTTTTTATAACATTGCTGTCACCATGAGAACATTTAAAATGTACAACAAAGAAGCTCTGCTGAGTGACGAGCCTACAGTCATAGGTACTGTTCTGTGGAATCCGTGGCCTTACCACCTCTGTCAAACAAAGCAGGTGGGCCAGCACGTGTCCTCATGCTCATTCTCTGGACAGGTCACCCGATCTCACAGTGTTTTAGTCGGCTCCACTAGTCTCACTCCACTTGCAGTAAGTTTCCCAGGAGACCTTCTGATTCTCTTAGGCTTCTAGCATTGTGGTCTTCAGAGTGTCTGCTCTAAACTGACAGTGCAATGGACTGAATTTTGTCCCCCAAAATTCATAAATTGAAACCCTAACCCCTAAAGTGATGGTATTAAGAGGTGGGGCTTTAGGAGGTAATTAGAGTTAGATTGGGTCCTGAGGGTGGGCCCTCATGATAGGCTTAATGCCCTTACAAAAAGAGGCGGAGACAACGGATATGCCTGTCTCTCTGTGTGCACGCGCCAAAGAAGGCCACGTGAAGACATGACCAGGAAGAGGGCCCTCACCAAGAACCTGCCCGTGCTGGCGTCCTGCTCTCCAGACTGTGAGAAGAAATTTGTTGTTTAAGCTACCCCGCCGTCTGTGGTAATCTGTTTTAGCAGCCCAAATAGACTAAGATGAAGCCCCAACTCCTCATGTGACTGTATTGGAGATGTGCCTTTAAGAAGGTGATTAAGATTAAAAGACGTCATAAGGGTGGAGGCCTGATTCGGTAGAATTGGTGCCCTTGTTAGCAGAGGAGGCGATACCAGAGACTCTGCTCTCTGTCCACCGTGTGAAGACACAGTAAGAAGTGGCCCTCTCCAAGCCAGAGCTCTCATCAGAACCTGACCATGCTTGGCACCCTGATCTCGGACTTCCAGGCTCCAGAACTGTGAGGAAATAAATTTCTGTTGTTTAAGCAGCTCAATCTGTGATATTTTGTTATGGCAGCCCGAGCTGACTCATACACTTGGGTTCAGTCCCCGTGCTCTCTGGCTTCCCACGAGTCAGAGGACAGGGTGTTGGACATGAAGTCATCACAGGCTGGCTGCTTACTTCTACGAAAGCGACAGCTCCTGAGCGGGGGGCCCTCTCCAGGTAACCACGCCTTCTACTTATCACTTCAGACCAAGGGGTGTTGTGTCCTACACTATCCCTTGTGGTTTCCCTCAAACCTGTCTACACCTTTGTAAGTAGTCTTTTTATTCAAATATGTTTCCATTACTCAATTTCAGCGTGTCATCTATTTCCTATCAAAACCCTGACAGGATCTAACAAAACATGGGAATTGCTAAAATGATTTTTTAAAAAAATATAATTCCAGACATTGTTTCACTAACAAAGAGACTGAGACCCAAGAATTCCTAATTAACTGGTAATAACGTCACATCCTCAGGGTCACCGGAGTCATTACAAATGGGATCATGGCACAGTGGCTGCTGCATTGTGTGTACCACTTGGCTTGTGATAACAATGCCAAGGAGATGGTAAGAAATGAAACCCCCTTTGGTCTGTCTAGAGCAAAACTTATGAATATTACATTTTTCTTCCCATACTCCATGAGCCAGACCTTCCATAATCTCTTCCATTTTTATTTTTGCCATGTCTTTTTCTCCATCTTGGTTCCATTCGTGAAAAGTCTCCGTTGTTCTAGGGGTCAGGAAAAAGGGGCAGGGGGAGTGCTTGTTTAGAAGTGATTGCCTAGCAACCCATCTTCCTTATTCCAAGGACAGAGGCTATTTGCATTTTGGGAAAGAAGAAAAAAGCTCCTCTTCTCATGAGTCCCGGAGTAAGAATGTCTTGCTGACCACTCCTCAAAGGAACCTTCCTTCCTCTGAGAACTCCCCCTGGGTGGCCTTTCTTTGCCTGCAGCCACTGTGTCCTCCCTTGGGGGCGGGTGCAGCCTTCCAAGGTGCACCCCAAGCTGCCTCGGGCAATAAGCGCCTGTGGCACTGCCAAGCTGCAGCCCTGGCAGGCGGGTGGCACCAGGACAGGGCTCAGAACATCCTGATCTCATTCAAGGGACATTTCTTTCCCACACTGTTCTTTCCTTTTTGTAGCTTTCTTTCCTGGAAACGTGCCACACCCAGGGGATGTCTAGGCCTGCCGTTCTTAACCTCCAAAGTGCTGGGGAGTCCCTCGAGCCTGTGTCAGGAAAGCTGAAGCAAGCAGGACAGGGAAAGAGGAGGAGGCCAACCTCCACTCGGAAGTTCTTCATCGACCTGCAGGAGGTAGGAACCAAGGGAAGAGAGACGGTGCTTCACATCATTTGAGAAACTGCACTGGGCTGGTATGTGGAAAAATCTCTCTTCCAAACTAGAGAGAGCCCTCCTACCACAGACATCGCATCCTGCATCCTGCTCCGTCCCCATGCTGAAAGAATGCAGGATGCTTCTCCTCTAAGTGAGGTGCGGAGAGGAATAAGATGGGAGTCCTCTCTGTTTTATGCCTTAAAGAGGTAAAGGAAACTCTTGGGCTATCTGGCTGCAAGCTGGGCAAGGCCTTTAATCTTCTGAAGCTCTAAATTACCATCTATAAAACTGAGGTCTTTAAGAATTACATTGACAACTGTTGACAATGTTTAACTGATTTGAACACCACAAGTACAAGGCATGTCCATTTGGGTGTACTGTTTAATGAAGGCCATCTCAGGACTGCTTCTGCTGGCTCCTTTGCCTCCTCGTCATGCTAGGATACTTGTCATGAGGAGAGGCCCAGGCTATCCACAGGTGATACTGATCTACAACATGATAGCAGATACATCTGGCATTAGGAGATGTTATCAGGTTTTATATACCTTTGCATTCCTTTGTCGTTTTATGTAGTTCCATGCACACAAACACCCAAGACAAAGAAACCGTGAAAGTCCGTACAAGGCTAATACATCAACTTCTTTGACTAATATAGGGATATTCTAAGAGAGAAAAGGGGGAAGATCATACCAGCTAATCCTTTTAGCTGTAAGGCCAGGAGATAAATGCATCCAGAGGAAAATTCTGAATGATTCATGGGAGTTGGTCAATGGGCAGGGAACAAAGAAACAAATTTTTAAAAATACCACTAAGCAAAACTTTACCTCCAGCAAAAGAATATAACTATGGTTTTGTTTTTAACTTTTATTTTTATCAGATTTATAAGTTCCCTAAGAATTGATCTTAAGCTTTCTCTGTACAGAAAATATTTTGATTGAATTCAGTGGAACTGGGAATTGAGCTTAGAATTTTAGAGTTAAAATACTTCAGAAGTTATCTGACCCAAACCCTGTCCTCATTTCACAGCTGAGCCCACACAGTGAGGCCCAAGGAGGTTCAGGTTTGCTCAGGGGACGTGCAGATGACATACGCGGCACTTAATGTGCAGAAATCGTTACGTACGGCACTGCGTTCATGTAACCACAGACAGCTGACCTTATTAATAATAGGAGTATTATATTTGTTAGCAGGCCAACTTTGTTTCTCATTTGGAAAGGGTTTGAGGTATATGCTTTTGGGAATGAGGAACTTGGAATGTTAAGCAAGGGGCTGAATTAGACCACCATATTATTATTCATTTTTCACTCACTTCTGCAGGAGTATTTGAGGACACACTGGGTGCCCCAGCACTGAATAGATCTAGAGGAGTCTGTTACGGCCCAGAGTGTCCTTGGGTTAATGTTCTCTCTGCTGCCAAGTTGGTGAGTTTTGCTGAGTCTGGAGAATAGTGAAGCAGTCATCTGGTAAAATGTTGAATCAAACTCTGGTTTCCCTGATCTGCTTACCATTCTCTCTTTTTTCTCTTAAGCACTGCCACTTCTTTACTCACAGTCAGCTGTGCTTCAAGCTTGCGAACGTTTGGGCATTCTCTTCTCTGTGACATGGAGAAACTGTTGGGCATGGTCATTACACGATTAAAATCATGATGTCATAAGTATAACGAGATACCAAGCTCCAGACTTTTTAGAATAGTCCATGCACATACAATCAAAGAATTTGAAAGTTCAGATGAAGTTTGGCAAGTTTGAAAGAAGCAGGACGAGTGTAGAAAAAGAGCTTATTGGAGAACGTAGGGTGAGTTGAAAACAGAGTTGATTCCGAAGCAGAGTGTTTCATAAATTTCTTCCTGTGCACAGAGGACCTGTATCTTGTCACATCCTTTTTGTTTAGGCTAAAATAATTTGCAGCAATGAGAATATAGTAGCTGATTTTAATTGTCAGAATAAAAACCATGGAATCTTTGCGTTATAAAGGTCTTTAGGAGTTATCTACATCAAATACCATCTTAAACAGAATCCCTAAAACTAAATCAAATAAAAATGCATCAGATTAGTATGAATTTATTTCTAAAACTTCAAATTGGTAACTTTACGTATTATGAATCAAACCACAAAAACACATTAAAGTTTTGCTGTTGTCCAATGTGTTAAACTTGTATATACAACCTATCTCAGTACATTGGTTTCTGTTGGTTTTTATTAATGATTAAATGCACTTATTATCAATAAGTATAGTAATAGTTAGAATACACATAAGCAGATGAAATTTAAATCAGCTGTTTACAGAACCAATCACTGAACTCCCTCCACAAAATCACTGGGTTCCACAGAACACAATTTACAAAGCACTGGTCCGTTTCCACAGCATCTTGGAAGACAGAAAGCCTGTGCTTGGACACCTCCCTCCAGTGACAAGGAATCCATCTCTTGGCAAGGCAGCCGAGGTCACAGATTTCATTCTTAGGCAGTTCCTCTTTACCATTGTGCCAAATCTGCTTCATGAAACGTTTACACAACAGACCCATTTCCGGCCTCTGGAACCACTGGCCTTATCTGCATGGCAGAAGACAGCTAATGTGTTCACATCGAGGTCTTCCCTTTTCTGACCCTTATGCTCCGCATCCCCTCAAGTGTTCCCCCTGTGGCACGATCCCAGACTTCTTGATCACCGTCCTCTGAGTGTTCTCTTGCTTGTTAGAGACACCCTTGAAATGTAGACAGCTTGAAATTGAAATCAACATGCACCAAACAGAATTCTTGGTCTCTCCTCAGCCCATTCCAAAACGAGAACAGTGAATGACACCACTGTCTGTCCAGTTATGCAGGTCAGAAATCTATTTCACATCCTGACATGTTCCTCTGCTTTGTACTTTCTGTACCCAATCTACCACTAGGTCCAGGAATTTTGTCTCCTAAATAGCTTATAAATCTTTTCACTTGGTTCTGTCTCCACTCCCATCATCCTTGACCACCGTCCTTGACCTTCTGCAAGAGCCCTTTAGCCTACCTGTTTACAGCTTCTCTGGCTCTCCAGAGTTGCACCATCCACATCCTGCTTAAAACTCTTAGCGGCACCCCATTGTTTCACGATAATGAAAAATCCTCAGCATGGCTGACAAAGTCCTATGTCGCTTATTCCCTTTCTGCTTCTCCAGCTGGATTTTGCACCACACGCTCTGTGCCCAGGACACTAGCCATCTTTTCTTTCCTTCACCATGCTCTGCTTCTCCTGCCACAGTGTCTTCCTACCTGTTGTTTCCTCTGCCTAGAGTGTATCGTCCTTTTCTTTTGGTCTAGTTAACACAAGTTGTAGGACTCAGCTCAAAGATTCCTGCCTCGATCTTCCCAGAGCTCTTATACCAGGTCAGCTTCCCTTGTTATAGGTTCTTATAGCCCTAAGGATGTCTGCCTCATGACACTTGTCGCAGTTCTTATTTACATCTCTTGAGATTATTTGATTAATGTCTGCTTCCCCAGCTGGACCATTAGCTCTACTAGGCTAAGATGTGTCTATTTTTGCTCACTTCTTTCCTCCTAGTGCACATAAGGTATCTGTTGAGTGAATTAGCTATGCAATTCCTATTTTGATTCTGTTTCATCAAGGGAATTGATCTTAAATCTAGAAAATATGGAAGAAATATGGTCAAGAGGAATTTGAAACCCAAAGGAGATGAGATAAATGGAGAGCTCAAAGTTGTTTTTAAAAGAATATGTGTCTCTAGGCATTATTAAATAATGCCTCAGGCTACTCCTCTTGACAATATTAAGTTTGGCATTCACACAGAAGGTAGGATCTAGAGAAAAGGACGAAGTGAAGACAATGAAGGGAGATGGACAAAGGTTGATATGATCTTCAAAAGAGAGTGAAGAAGTAGGGTTACAGAAACTACTGATAACTAAACATGACCTTTGTCCCAGACAGAATTTTAACAGCAGTGATTAAAAGCACTTAGAAAAGGAAACACTGATGACCAGGAGCAAGAATGGGGTCATCAAGATTAAGTCACAGCAAACAAGCATCCAGTTCCTGTTAGGTGAACTTGCAGGATGAGAAATGGGAGACTGCCATGGGCATGAAGTATATTAATTTCACTGAGACTCTTGGCAAAGTCCCACACAGTATCCCTGAGAGGTAGAGAAATGTCAGTTGAACTCGCAGCTAATCAGACCCCAGTGTGACACGCCCAGCTTAACACTGCCCCGAACAGGGCTGATTCTCTTGACAAATAGAAATGGCAAGCAATAGGATATATTGGAGCATAAGAGGAAGCCATTTGGTGTAAACCTAATTTGGCCTGACTTTGTTTTTCCAAGAGGGCCTGACATGGCCATTGAGCAGGCATTGTATATCTGCTTTAAACATTTACTATGGCAAGAACAAATCCCTTAAGATAAAGGCACAACTTTCCCCCACATTGGCATTTCCTTAAGAATAAGCATCTTTCCTTAGGCTAGGAACTGATTGCTGTGCTCCCTCTTGATCACCCAGCTCAAGACAACAGACCTGCCACCGTGCTGTGTCCACCGAGACAGTGACCTACCTGCTGTGTCCATCAATCGCTGTGCCGGCAGAGCAGTCTCGCAACTATTGTAAAAGGGACATCTCAAACATCTGTGAAACATCCTCTTTGGGGGTATATAACCACTCTGTACACCCCATTTATTTGGTGTCCTTTCTTCCTTTGGGAAGAAAGGCCGCAGGCCATGGTCCTCACGTTTTAGCTCAGAATAAAGTCTCCCAAAGTTTCATTTATAGATTGGTTATGGATTACTTTCTTCGACACTCTCCAATGCTATTTATCTCTGAGATGTTCTCTTTAAATGTTCATAGTAATGATAGCTGACACATAAAATGCACACCATGAGATGGACACTGTTTAAAGTGCATTTAATCCTTACAACAGCAAGTTGAGAGGGTATTATGGTTATTTCCATTTAAGAATTGAAGAAATGGAGTGTTGGGAGATTAAGTAACTTGCATAAGGTCACGTAGTAAGAGGGGGAACTAGAATTTGAAGCCAGGAAGTCTAGCCCCAGAGACTATGCTCCTTATGCTATCTCTCTCCCTGTCTCCATGCTTCAGATGCTCTAAAATGCTATCAGCAGGAGGACGTTATATCCTGCCTAGTGCGCATGCCTGCACTATTCTGCAATGCTCCAAAGTAGGAGCTCTCTACCTGTAACGCACAGACTCTCAAGGGATCTATGGATAGAATTCATACGGTTCTATAAACTCGGATTGTGTCTAATTTTTACTAATCTCTAACAAGAAGTTAGCATTTCCTTCAATTATTAACATAGGTAACAGACCATAGCAGTATCAGCGCATATGTGAGGTTGTCCCCAGTAATCAGATATTTTCGTATCACATTATTGTTTTTGTAGATATCTCAAAACATCACTTATCTCCATTGCTTTGAAATTATAGTGATTATTAGACCTGCCACCAAATCTCATTATTTAATTTTTTAACAGAAGCCCATGCATTATTATTTTCACCTTTTTAACACGTTGTAACTGCGCCGTACTGTAATCGCGTTCCTTTGTAACCCCGCGTTTTACGTTCCGCATTAAAGCCTCTTCTGGGAAGGAGCTGCGGGGCTGCGTAGACTGCTGGAGACCAGAGCCCACCTGCACTCTCCACGGCTGCCTTGTGCCGCAGCGTGTGCTTTATGCCATGATGGCTTCTCTTTGTGACATGTGTTTTGGGCCCAGGCAAATAGTTAGGACTCATAATGGCGGACAAAAGGTAAGCAAGTGATAGCTCTGGACCAACCAAAGAGACAAAGGAAGGATATCACGCAGAACATTAAGAGGAGCTTTCTGTGGTGGCAGCTGATGTTGTCTTTAAGGGCGTGGTAGAAGAAAGACAGAGTCCAGACCAGCAGGCAGTAGGGATCTAGGGAAGTCCTTGACTTTCTCAAAGACCTCATACTCTAGCTGGGAGAGTTGAGCAACAGTGTCTGAAGAGCGGCTGTAAAACACTCATGGGAGGTGTGTCATAAATTCAGAAGACATGAAAAGAAGGAAAGTACAAGGGCCGATGTACGTGCCCTGAAGGCAACACCCGGGGACTGTTCCATAAAGATCTGAGACAGCGCTTACGTTCCTAGGAACCCATCCCGGATTCTGAGAGAGCACTCTCTTATCTAAGAGATGCTTATCTAAGAAAGCATTCCTGCAAACATGGAGGGCGGAGCCCAGCATATGCCGCGGGATTCTGCTTTGTCCCTGTTCACCTACAACAACGATAACAACAATGACAACTTACATCCGTATACTTTACAGTTTCCATGGTGGATTCATGATAGCACTAAGGAGCAGGCAGAACAGACTTCTTTACCATTTTACTAAGATGGAAAGCAAGCTTCAGAGAGGTATAATGAGTTGTTCGAAGTCACACACTGCATACACACTGCAAGTGAGAACAGATGCAGGCCTGCTGTCTGCTGGTCCCATGTTCCTTGGCATATTAGCCAGATTTGGAATCTGGAAAGAATCCATATTCCTGCCTCAAGAAGGTCAGACTGGCTTTTTCTGAAGCCCCTTCCCAGCCTCAAAGTTTACAATTCAGAAAGGTAAAGTATCCCTTTTCCTCCTCCAGCCACTAAAGCTTTAAGACTTTGTCCTGCACAGTAAGCACCTGTCCCAGATAGACGTGTTATAACCACTGGAGGCAGCACTCAGAACAGCAGGCAATCCTTCCCCACCTCCCAGGGAGAAGACCAGAGGAGCTGAGGTTGTGCTGAGGGCATGAAGCAGGTTCAGAGTGGGAAGGGCATGGCTTTTCCCTTCAAGAACAGGAGTTCAGATGCCAGCTCTGCCACCTGGATGACCTATGGCATCTCAGGAAAATGACTGCACCTCTCTGAACATTACTCTTCTCACCTGTGTTATTTAGGTGATGGAGAAGTTTACACGTCAAGCTGAGACATAAAAAGAGGCCAGTAAACGTTGGTCTTCCTTACGAGACCCAACATCAACCCTCTAACACATTAACAGGACTTGTTTAAGGTAGCAGTTGGTTCCTACAATGAAACCTATGAGTTTTCCAGAAGAAATTCACTACTTTCCCTCAAAGAGCTCGGAAGAATTCAAATACCTGTGGTAGCTGCAAGAAAAAATGATGATATTGGACTTTACTCACTCTGCGATTTCACCTTGGGGTAAATGTTCCCTCTGTGCCCTGAAAATTGGTTATCAATCCATCTACACCCTTGCAAAACCCAGGAAGGCTTCTGCACTGTACGCAAAGGCGAGGCATGGGCCTCGAATCCTCCGCAGCCTCCGCTGCCGCATCCCCGTCATCAGCAACATGTGAATGAACCAAATTATCTCCAGGCTGGGGCGTGGGCCACACAGCCGGGCTCCGCCGTCAGAGGAGCCCAACGTCATGTTTTCCACCCCCTTTAGGAGGTGGCTGATGCTGTCGTAGGGCTGTGAGGGAGGAAGCCAGCCTGGAAATGCCATGTAGGGAAGAAACTGTTCCATTTCAGTGTTAGGATTCTAAAATAGCTGCTAATAAAAAGCCTTCATACTGTGACACTTCAATACAGACACCCACAAGGATACCTTGACAAGCTGTTTGACTCCTCACAAGCCTTTTCTTGTTATTCCCGCGCAGGGCCCCCAGCAGTCACCCACACAGACATACAACCATGCAGTGACAGAGAAGGCCAGCAGGGGTCTGCCTAGACTGCCGGCCCAGCCCGGGAGCCCTGGGTCCTTGCAGGAGGGAGGCATTGCTGCTCTGATGTTGGCTTGTCCAGGGACATAGCCCATCAATTTGAACCTACTGCTTATTCTGTCACTCTCTCTCTCTATCCACATGTTGTCTGACAATATTTACCTAAGAGTGAGCCAAGCTCACCTCCCGGGATGAGAGGGGAGATCTTTAAAGAGTATTTCACTTACAAATTCAGAAATGCCATGGTTCAATGAATCTAGGCTTTGAAGGTGAGGAGAGTAGGATATGACTATATGACAGTGATTAAAATTGAAAGAGTCTTTCCCATTGGAAGGCCTAAAAATCCATTGATTACTATACTACCAACTCCATCAGGAAAATAATATGTCGAGTTTGAGAGAATTTTTCACAGCACCTATCCTATTTTTGAAGCTTGATAATTAAGATCTTTTATAATGTTACCATTTGAATCTCAGCATAATGAGACCATGTTATATCCTTAGCTACTTTCTGTAAACGCTGCTATCAGGACCAATATGATTCTGAAACTTGGCTGCACATTAGACTCACCTAAGAAGTTTATTAAAGGTATAAATTCCCAATTATCATCCCCCTAGAGATCCTGAATCAGTATATCCAAGGTGAGGCCCAGTAATCAAGATTTTGAAGCAAGCACTCTGAGCTATTCAAATGTGGGTCAAGCTCAGGAGCCTCCATAGTGGGGAGCACGATAGTACCAGGTAAGCTTCCACTGCTATGCCTCCAAGAGAATGAAAGGAACTTGAGAAGCTGTCTCACAGTCAGGTACCACAAGCAACTTTATGCTTGAAAATTCTCTTAGTGGAGCTCAATTTACGGTGCTTTTCTTTGGTTAGTAGACATCCTCAGGTCATGTGCCTATACTAAGGTCTTATGACCACCAACGGGATGATCACCAAGAGAAGCTGCTGCAGCTCTGCAGATGACCAACCCTGGTGTTTTCAATATCTCTGTATGAATCCAATATTAGCTCAGGTTGTTCTAGCAATCTCTTGGAGTTTTATAATTTTTCAAATCTGGACAAATAGACCAAGCAGGAATGTGAAATAACTACCTGAGAACAGAATTCTAAAAAAGTGTTACAGAGAGTTGAGAGATGAAGTCAAGTCACGCTTGGACTTAGGAGCTATTTCCATCCTGAAGACCCACTACAGTGGATGGCATCTTTACTTTCAAAGACTCTCAAGAAGAGCACACGATCTTTCTCAGACCTCCTTTGAGGGAATTATTTCAATCAGTAAGTACCTAGTAAGCGCCTTCAACTTCTAGGAATGAAAACCACAAGGTGTGAGATGAAAAATATACTGGATGGGAATAAGAGGAAGTTAGACATTGCAGAAGCAAAGATTATTGAAGTTGAAGACAGAGTAACAGAAACCATCCAAAATAAAACGCAAAGAAAAGAGAATCCAAAAACATGAAAAGAGCTCAGTGAGCCATGAGACAGCTTTAAGTGGCTTAATATAAGTGAAATTGGAGTCCCTAGTGGGTAATTAGGGGGAACAGAAGAAATATTTGAACAAATAATGGTCAAAATTTTTTGAACTGATGAAAACTATAAGCCTACAATCCAAGAAATCCAATGAACCCAAGTGCAAGAAATATGAGTAAAACTATACAAAGGCACATCATAATCAAATTGCTCAAGACTAGTAATATGAGAAAATCTTAAAAGCAGCTTGAGAAAAAAGAAACACTTCATACAGATTTCCCACTGAGAAATTCCAGAACTTTTGTTTTTCAGCAATGATTATGTGCCACTTCAATTTGTTGTCCTCAACAACCTTTAAAGGCAAGAGCTCATTGCAAAAAAAGAAACGGAGGCTATGATGGTGCATGAGATGAATATGACACATAATTTCCTTTGCTCACCTCAAAGCCATGTGCTTTTGCTTCCTTCGTCCCTGTAGTAGAATCGCAGTTTTGTTTAGGTCTTTTATTGAAGGGTGACAAGACTTTGGCTTCCTTTTTCTCCATAGTAGAACCCCAGTTTGTCTAGACCTTTGGCAACAAGCCATTGATCTTTGCAAGTGAGTTCAGCTCTTTGTCTTGACCCACCTGTAGCCAGTGAGCTACAAGGAGGAGTCTTTGCAGAGATATTCTGGGAAAGACTTACCCCCTGATGAGAAGAAGGCGTGTAGAGATAAACGATCTGCTCCCTGCGGCATGTTTGGCGTCGCTGCAGCCACCTTGCAGCCATGAGGAAAAGACCAACAAAATCTCAAGTGCCCACTCATAGATCTGACATTGTAAAGCCTCTGAACTAATCAGAAACTGCTCATCTGTGAACTTCTTGTCTTGTGAGCAACATCAACTCCCTATTTGCTTCGGCCACTGCTAGTAGCATATTTCTACCTTCAGCTAAGTGCGTTCCTAACTGACAGAGCCATAAGGTTAAAAACAAGAAAGCAGAGATTTGAACCTTTCCCCTAGGACCCCAGACCAATGCTCTTTCCTCTATACCCCAGCTAACTCTTCGTTGCCAGCTCCCTTTTTTAAGGGACTCTGGACTGAGTGCTGCAAAAGTATGGAATGTCACAGGCATGAAAAAGCTGAGGCCTGGCTGCTTCAAATGGGGGTCGAAGAGGGAGAAGGGACCTACTGAAGAGAGGTCTGAGCACTCAGAGGAATTCGAATCCTTCCAGCCCATCCAAGCAATGGGTTGCAGCTGCCTTCACTCCCGGCGCACCTAGAAGTGTACTTAATTTCAGCATGTAGCACTGCTGTGTACAAAGTGGATGGGCTAGTGACTTCAGGGATAAGGGACTCTGAAGACTGAAAAAACAGAGGGTCTTTATCCCACCTTCCCCTAACAACCTCAGTTAGTTGGGAAATGGATGGGACCAGGGACCTGATCAAAGGCCCTCCAGGCCAGCTCTTCCATGCTGGCTTTGGTCACTTTCCACAGCCCTTCTGAAGAGGTCACAGGGCAAAGTAATAGATTAAAGGCTCTGAGGAGTTCCGTGGCAAGGAAAATTGCTTACCTTAGTGATTGTGGATCTCTTTACTTGATGAACACCCACTGCCAGCTCATGGACCCAGTTTGAGAGATGCTGCTCTAGGCCAATCAAATATGTACAGGAGTGGAGATCTGGGGATCTGTTGGGTGGATCTACTTTCATAAGCTGACAATGTAATGTGACATGCCACTTTCTACCGTAACATCTCTCAGTGGCTCCCTGATGCCAAAAGGACCAAATCCAAAGTCTTGGCATGGCAAACAGGCCCCTGTGCAATCTGATGATGGCCTCAATAGCCTACATTGTCAGCCTCAGACACATGCAAAGGAGTTCCCATTCCCTGGCCACACACTGTGATGTTTACACCGCAATCTCTTTTCATGCGCTACCTCCTAAGCCAAGAATGCCTCCCTCCCCTTCTGGCCCAGGGCCTTCCTGCCAATAGTACAATTTGGGGTTCAGATCTTAAATATCAGCTCAAATGTCATGTCTCTATGAGCCTTACTCTGATTTCCTAAAGCAGGCTGGTGGCTTCCTCTTTAGGGTTCCCAGTGCATATCTCTGTTACAGCATTCATTACACTGCATTGAAATGTCTGAGAACTCCTCCCAGCCACAGCTCCAGTAGCTTTTTTTCGTCTGGACGCTTTCAGTACAGCACCTAGTGCACAGTAGTTGCTTCAAAAATGTGTACTGAATAAATGCACAAATGACACACACTCTCTTGCTCCAACGCCGAAGCATATGCACAAGGTTCTTAGGAAGGCTTGAGTACACATTAAACCAATTTAGAATCTTGAAACAATTTATGTAAATCTAGTTTAATATAGAATTAATCTGAACTCAATGTTCTGATTTCTCCCCCGCAGACAGGTTCCTCTGAACTGTGCTCTCTCTCAGTGTTGTATGAGGCATAAATTGAAGACAATTTCATAAAATAAACAATGTCTTATGTTTCTGGGGCCACTTTAATCAAAAGAACGCAAACAGAAAGGTCTATAATTGTTTATACGCAAGTTAAGAGTCATTGTGTCAGTATCACGTATTAAGGGGAAAATAAGGAAATGGCACATGCAAAAGAGAGTTGATGACATAGGAGACATTGCTCTTCCAGGAAGGGCTTGTGTGGGCTCAAAATAAACACTGTGCCTGGGTTCAAGGGTTCCAGACAGAGTATGGCAGAGAAAGTTTCTCTACTATAGTATAAATGCAAATAAGTTTTAGCTCTGGGCTTTCTACTGAGAAGAAATTTTCTGAGATGAGGATGTTCTTCTATCCTGAGCTTTATTTCCTGGAGTCAGTGCTCCCAGCCTCAGAGCCAGGAGCCACCTGCAAATCTGAGGCTCTTCTGTATTCATCTACTGGGCTAAAAAGACTCACTCAGAAAGGCTTTTCCTGACTTGTGTCCTGCTCAGCAATCATTTACTGACCTCCTGGCATGTATCGTGCACTCTGCCAGTCTGCGCAGATACAAACATGTATAAAACGTCTTCTCTCCCTGCTCCCACATGAGTGAGAAGATGCATATGTGAACAAATTCCCACGATGCCACAGGCTGTAGTGCCCATTTATATGAAGTACTGAGGGGTCACAGATTTGTGAGCAATTACTCTGCTTGGAGGAAGCCAGGGAGGAGGTGAAACTGGAAGTGCCCTTTCAGGATTAGCAGGCGTTCACCAAGCAGATGCAATGCCGCTCCTCACAGAGGGCACGCCATTGGCACTTCACATGACAACATGCTAAAAACATGTGTGGAATGAGTCAAGATCGATTGATCTACCTACTGTCATCTATCTATCATCTAACAATCTATCATCTGTCTATCCATCTACCTAATATCTACGTATCTACCTATCATCTAGTTATCTATTTATCTACCTGTCTAGAAATGTTCACACTACATGAAAATATTCCTTAAAAAATAAACACATTCTTTTCAAAGACCAAGGTATGAAAGTTAACTCCTGATCATTTCTTATGTGCTTGTCCTGTTCTTAAAATACCTGAGCCTTCTCCTCTCCCTTGTGTTTCCAGCTCATCACCCCTCCTACTCCAGGTGGACAGGGTAAGGAGAAAGGTGCTGAAGTTCAAGTCAGTCTTTTTGGCTACTTGTCATCTCAGCTGATTTTGGTTCAGCCTGCCTTGTTTCCCTCTGCAGTGTCTAGCCTGGTGTGGAGGACCTACACGTGATCTCCTGGACTTGGTTGCTGATATCATTTCAACACTTTAGGATGCTGACTGTGGCCTTGCTTAGCTAAGTTATTTTCATTTGCTTCTTTAAATATCCACCATAAATCAATTTGCCTATTCTGCTTCTTTTTCTTTTCTTTTTAAGTGGAAGATGAATTAAAGGATAGAATTTCTTACCATCCCAACATAAAACTAAAGCCCAGAGGAGATCAAGATTTAAAAGCTAGGATTTCCGATGTCTAGGGCTCTCTTCTCACTAACCGATCATGCTCATTTTAAGCACATGCTGGAACCACATAGGGAAAACCACCAAAGCGCACGTTAATAAAACGTCGGTGGATCCACTGTGGAACAGTAATGGCCAAATAGAGTGAGATCCTAGGTGCCTGACAGGCAGAATGTGACAGAAATCTGTTTCAGATAGTTCCTGCGTGTCAGGTTTTGCCAGTGGAGAGAAAGAATAAAAACAAAATAAAAGATTGGTATTGCAGAGCTGCTAACTAAAACAATTCAGAGAACATAAATGCTGGAGTAATTTTGGACCCGCCATATCAGGCTGTTGCAATGCAAATGTAGTGTTCCGATTCCTCCCTTCATTGGGAAGATATAATTAGCTCAGCTGCAACAGGGTGGGAGCCTCGAGGCAGGCATTTCCTGGTGCTGCCAGCTCCCCTGTGATGGAGAAACAGCTGCCACATGCCCCTCCTACCACGGATTGCATAGAGCCATGGCCACCCCACAAGGCCGCTCACAAGCCACCACGAGCAGAAGGCTCAGGCTGCCACTGGAACTGGTTCTTGCTTAAAGATAAGGAACATGTTTCTCCTCAGTCTAGTTGACTCCAGGCCTAATCACTGCCCTCCCACATGATAAAGCCTTGGTTAACACAAAAATCCTCTCCCATGACTATGGCAGAAGCAATGTTTTACATTGGTGCTGACAACCCACATCAGCTACAGAAGCTCCCCACTTTGGGGTTTGATGTAGGCTTTTGGAGAGCACAGGAAGAGAATAATGAAGAAAAACTTACTTAAGGTGCTGGCAAATGGGAAACCCAAGCTATAAAGAGGACACATTCCCCAGCTGCTGTAACAGGAAAGATGAAGAGACACCATGACGGGGAGGGGTTAAAGCTAAGCTTGTGGACGATCCAAGGTGGAGAGCTTCTGTGACAGCAGCAGTGTGCAGGGAAATGGCCACTGCAAGGTGCATGGAGTTCACCTGTAAAACAGCAACAGCTTCTGCTTGTCCATGTGCCCAGTCAACAGAATGGACCCCACTGATAAGCTTTTGATATTTTAATAAGAAAAAATATTCTACAAATGAGTTCTATGATGAGAAAAACTGTCACGGCACCAAAAGGTGGACCACACCTTTGAAATTTTAGAGAAGGCAGAATACAAGCCATAATTTCTTTGTTCTCCTAGGCTACTATCAAATTGTCAGGTCCTATGTCCACCATCCCTTTTCCTATCAGCTGCTGCCCATCCCTACCTTTAACAGAAGCTAATGGAAGCCTGGTTCTTTTTCCTCATCCTCAGTGGGAAGAACAATGAACCAAGTGAACACACAAACCCTCCAGCTGCAACTGAGAGTGACCACGGGGAGGGGTTAAATGTGTGGCATCTGAAGCACATTTGTTAATGGCTGGGATAGTTTCCTGAACGTTTAACAAATAAAGGAACTGGGAATCATTATTTCATCCCACCAATTCAGAAGAGAGTACTTCAGGAAAATGTCACTTAAGTGGAGAATTTTTTTTTAGCAAATCATAGGAAAACATAGTAGATGACCAATGAGTGTTTTCATAATGTGTAAATGACCAAAACTAGCTTCTTATCTTCATAATCATGGTGACTATTTTGCTAATATTTTCCTTTTCAGGCTTTTTTTCATTAAAACATAATTTATATTACTACAATTCTTACCCTTTTAAAGTATACCATTCAGTGGTTTTTAGTATATTTATAAATATACTAAATAACCATTACCACTATACAATTCTAGAACATTTTCATCACCCCAAAAAGAAACTCTACATCCAGTAGTAGTCACTTGTCATTCTCCATTTCCCCAGCACTAGGCCACCACTAATCTACTTTCTGTCTCTATGGATTTGCCTATTCTGGACATTTCATATAAATAGGATCATATGATATGTGAACTTTTGAGTCTGGCTTCTTTCACTTACCATAATGTTTTCAAAGTTCATCCATGTTGTAGCATGTACCAACACTTCATTCCTTTTTATTGATGAATAATCCATGGTATGAATATACCACATTTTGTTTATCCATACATCAGTTGATGGACACTTAAGTTGTTTCCATTTTTTAGCTATTACGAATAATGCTGCTCTAACATTCACACACAGGTTTTTTGGGTGAACATATGATTTCAGTTCTCTTAGGTATATGCCTAGGAGTGGAATTGTTGGTTTGGTGACTCTGTGTCAAGCCTTTCGAGGAACTGCCAAACTGTTTTCCAAAGCAGCTGCACCATTTTACGTCCCATCAGCAGTTTACGAGGGTTCCGATTTCTCCACATCCTAGTTAACACGGGTTATTGGCTGCCTTTTGATTACAGCATCCCAGTGTGTGGAGTGGTATCTCCTGTGGCTTCGACTTACAGTTCCCTAATGACTAAGGATGTCGAGCATCTTTTAATGTGCTACTGGCCATTTGTGTATCTTCTTTGGAGACACCTCTACTTAAATCCTTCGCTGATTTTTTAATTGGGTGATTTGTCCTCTTATTGTGGAATTTTTCAGTCTTTTTCCTCTGATCTATTTTTCTAGAGATTGTAGAAGAGGACATTGGCGTCCACCTGGTTCATCTTGGCTTTGGGAATGAATCATAACTTTATCGATTTGGAGAATGATAAGTTTGAGAACATTTTTTGAGCACTTATTTTGTGTCAAGCCCTCTGAAACCTTTATTAACTCCCTGAAACAGAGGAAGCCATTGCTCGGGCCACATGCTTCTCCCTTAGACGCTCATCAAGATCAGTCGTGTTTTCCTCAGGGAAGCACCCATGTATTTCTTTGTCTCCTGAGACAGGGAGACCCCCCCCACCCCAACCTCCCACCCAGAAGCACAGCTAACAGAGGAGATGCTTCCATTGCTAGGTAAGATCTTTATCCATGTTTTAGATATCTGGAACAAACTAGATACTGCTACAGTCAGGACACATGCTTCGAACTCTATTTTGAAAACCTGAAGTTAAGACCATGCCCGTGTTTTCTACAAATACACTCAAGAGAATTCTTTACAATTTGGTCTCCACTCCTTCTTCCATACAAAATTGGACAAGGCTTATCAAGCTGACAAACTAAGCAGCCCCACAAAACAATCTACAGAAGGATGTTCAATAAGGCAACGGATTCATTTTCTTAGACTAATTGCAGCAAAGTTGACTGAGCTGAGAATCAGAGGCATTGGAGGTGAGGGAGGCTGCAGGGAGGGGTCTAGGAAAGAAACAGAGAAGGCTCCTCCTCCAAAATAAATCACACAGGGAAGAGCAAAGGCCAGGAGAGGCAGGTTCTTCACCAGCCCTACCTGTCACGAAACTTACTCGAGTTACGTGCTTTATCTTCTTAGGCTATATATAGCCAGCACATTTATTCCTTTTACTTCCTATTTTCTTCCTCTCCTCTTGAAAGTCAAGCAAAACAACAATCACTACCCCAAACCTTCATTTTAGAATATCAAGACTTCAAGGTCTCCAGACGCATCCCTTTTCTCTCGTACTTAAGTGCCAAGATCTCAATTAACAAATCTAACATGCCACAGGGGCCAATTCCAGGTAATCAGGGGATCTGAATTCCTGTCTATAACTCTCGCTCTTAGCACCTCTGGTGGGGGAACCCCAGGCAGGCTGGGGAAGACTGTTCAGGAGCAGGCAGGACAGAACCATTTATATCTCACCAAGATGGCCACCAGCTAATCCACTTTCAGCCAAGGAGGTTCTGTGTGGGAATTTCCAAGGTCTAATGTATTATTATTCATGTGAACAAGTTCATCTTAGGTCAAACTTCAAACAAAGGCTCCAGGCATAATTTCACAAATCAAATCCAAACCTCAAAATACTTTAGCCTCATGCCCACTAGGAATTCCCCCAACCCCTTGGGTTCCCCTGGCAGAATTCTCATGCTGAGGACTTTTCTCTTGGAGATGTCACACCCTGCTCTAGAGAGCCATGGAAAGAGTGGCCCGGTGCTGTGGGCTGAACTGTTCCCCCCAAAGTCATTGGTTGACGTCTTAACCCCCAGCACCTCAGAATGTGACTGCATGTGGAGACAGGGCCTTCAAAGAGGTGATTAAGTTAAAATGAGGCTGTCGGGTGGGCCCGAATCCTATCTGACTGGTGTCCTTATAAGAAGAGGACAGAGGAACACCGGGGACGCATGAGCGCACAGAGAGAGGACTGTGTCAGGCACAGAGAGAGAAGGCGCTGTCTGGAAACCAAGGAGAAAAGCACGAGAAGAAATCAACCATACTGTCCCCTTGATCATGGACGTCCAGCCTCCAGAATTGTGGGAAAATAAATCTCTGTTGTTTAAGCCACATAGTCTGGGGTAATTTTGTTACGGCAGCCCCCAAACTAAGACAAGGAGGGTCTCCCCAAGGGCGTGGCTGCTTACCCTGTAGTAGTCGGTGCTGTACACGTCCCGGGACATCCCGAAGTCCCCAATCTTCACCAGGAGGTTCTCGCCCACCAGGCAGTTGCGGGTGGCCAGGTCCCGGTGCACGAAGTGCTGGGAGGCCAGGTAGACCATGCCCGCGGCGATCTGCTGCGCGATGTGCAGCATCTGCGACTGCGTCAGCTCGGTCGGCGGGTTGCCTTCGGCCATCAGCACGGCGTCAGGTCCGTGTGCCCTGGGGAGGATGCAGAAGGCGTTGCTGGAGCCTCAGCTCTTTGCCTTAAGGGGTCCCTTCTCCCCCATCAGTGCCTGGTGCTAAAAGGCGCTGCCTGACCGCATAAGAGGAGGGAAAGATGCCTCACCACAGCTGTACCTCTGTGGCCTCAGGAGCACCCGGGCTCCATTGCCCAGAGAATTCCCAAGGCCATGTGGGCCTAAATGACACCCCCTCAACACACAGGTTTATGTTTTAGGGGCTCTGGAACAATGCTGCTGTCAGAGCGCCTGACCAGAGCGCCTGACCTGAGAAGCAGTGGGCGACTGAAGCAGAAAACAAAAACACAAAACAAAACAGAATATGGCGGGGGTTGACTCTCCTAGAGGGCAGGTCAAAGCCCCCAGTGACAGCCCCCTCCCCTCCAAGCCACACGCTGCAGCGGAGCAACCCCACCCAGGCCGTCCTTCCAGAGGGCTCCCTCCAACACCAGAGCTGGCAGCTGTGGTCTCCCTCGCTGCACCTGCTCTGCCGCCAGGCATGGCTTCCAAGCCACCCGCCTCTCCCTCAGCCCAAAGCAGCGGAATCCCAGCGCATCCTCCGCCTGGACATTCATTCCTGGTGAAAAATTACATCTCCTTTTGCCCTTCCCCTGCCCCCTTCTCCCCATCCCCCCCGCCCCCCCCCCCCCCAGCTCAACACGTGCTCTGGCCACCCATAGGAGAGTTCTTTGAATCATAACACATTTATTCCATCATTGGGGCGAGTTTTATTCTTTATGCTATGCAAGGCGGGGAGTATGATATTTTATACCTTCTTTTTCTGACTTACACACCCGGCCTTCTCCCAGCTGTGTGACAACTTAAGGCATCTAAACACTGGCCTGTGCTTCAGGGAGGGACAGCTCTGAGTTTTGAGATGTCACCATCAGACCTGGCAGTCCTCACTCTAGAAACCTGCAGAGACTGGTGTCGCTGCCCCTGACGGCCTGAGGGGGCGCTGCAGAGCAAGGGCGGGGGCGGGGCGGGGGTGTCAAAGGGCTCTTCCCTCTGGAAGGCAAATAAGGAAGATCTCCTTCAGGACAGTTTGAAGCACTTAAATATAGAGGATTGAAATGAATTTTAAACCTGCAGAGTTCCAGAACTGTAGGAGCATTTGAAAATGAGAGAGCCAGAATTATCCAAGAACGCCCTGCTCTTCCCTCCCTCCCGTACTGCCACCCAACCTTGGATGCGCTTTCTAGGGTGCTGAGGATACCCCTTTCGTCACGGCCGCAGCCCACGGTCATCCCCCAAAGAGACGGTGACCAGACCTCTCCTTCTTGTATTGTCAGAGAAGAAGCACTGGACAAGGAGGTGGGGACTTTTCCAGCACCGTGATCCGAGGAAGCCTTTTGACTTCTCCAGTCGGTAACTTCCCATTAGTCAAAAATACAAAGGGGTATTGTGCTGGTCCCTGCTATCTCTAAATATCCGGATTTAACCGTTCCTAGGGAGGAACTTCCTGTTTTTGTACAAGGCAAGTCCTAACACATTTTACCTCCATTCAAGCCACAGCCTCCGCCTGCCTCTTGTCACAGGAGAACCAGTCCTGGGGAGATGCCTGGCTCTCTTCAGCTCAGATCTCCTACCGGAGGCAAGAAGTCTTGCAGCACAGTGGCCAAGAATCTGGGTGTCAGAACTGAATTTGAATCCTGTCCTAACACACTAGCTGTGACCTTGGGGGAGCTACAGCGCCTCTCTGGGCCTGTCTCCACAATCTGTAAAGCGAGGGTCCTAACTGCCCCTTCCTGAGCTCACGATGCCAGCGTGTATGTTGTGGCTTTTCATTGGAAAGCCAGAGAAAGACTTTGCAGACAAGGTCCTCTTTAAAAAAGAAATTGAAAGGTGACATGAAAACATGGCTTATCCTCCGGGTGTTTCTTTTTGCAACTGGCCTGTGACAGGCTCTTGGGGACACTGAAGAGTTGGCTCTTCCCGCCTCACTAAGGTTACGCAAGCCCAGCCCTTCGCAGCTCTCCGGGGGAGGGGAAGTGAGAATGTTTTCACTCGTCACAGGAGCAAAGCCCTGGCTGTGACCTCATCACCAGGAGAGGGGCCTGGGGGAGTATAAACTATGAGAAATCCCAAAATACCCAGAGACTCCAGGCCACGGCGAAATCTTCTTAGATTTAGTTCAAAGAGTGAAATAAGTTGTTGATTTGCCATAGCCTTATTTCAGCCCCAGAAATCTAGAGTCTGTAAGAATCTGTCCACCGCAAAGACTCCAGGGAAGAGGAAAAGTCAGAGACCAGCGCAAAAGGCCACCTCTGCACAAAACCCCCTTCTGCAGCCTCACGCGGCGAAGGCGCCAGGGAGCTGGCGGCCCTCCACCACCCTCTGCGCTCGTGTTGTCCTGTGTGGGTTGGGGCAGGATCCTGCATTTTTACCAGTCGTTTCTCCTGCTTGCTGCTGGGTATTTGAACAAGGCTCCTTTTAACAGGAGAAACCTCTGGATGCTTTTCTTGAGCAGAAAGCCCTGCTGTAAAAAGAGAGCAGGCGAGTCTTCTCAACAAGTTCTTGAGAAGAGCATAACTAAGTTAGTCCCACAGCCCTCTGCTTCATGCCCCGGGCACCCTGCAGCTCTTGGAGGTAAGGACCCGTCTCCCCTCCGCCAGGAGAACACCCACTAAGAGGGGAAAGCAGCAGCAGCCCAGCTCGAGGACCAGGGAGGGTCGGGGGCTTCTCCGGGGCAGGCTCTCCCCCTGCTCCGCTGGTTCTCTCCCAGGGTGGGTCGAGGTGGGTGCTGAGCCATATTCTGCTGGCTCTGGAATTCCATAGCACACTACGTTCCCTCTGATATTTTCACAGCCACCTCAAGAGGAAGTACTGCCGTGGTTAAGACCATGGGTTTTGCAGCCTATGGCCATGAGTTTGCATCCCAGCTCTGTGGCTCACTAGTTGTGTGACTCAGTTTCTTCAACCGTAAAGTGGGAACAATGATAATAATAGTTTATTAACTTTATACAAGTTAAAACGTTTAAAATGCTCAGAAAATATTAGCTCAATAAATTGAAAGGCTCAATAAACATTAGCCATGTTATTGCTTGAAAATACTTTATCTATCTTGCCTTCATCGGAAGGGAATTCAGGAGGCCTTCTGAGAGGAAAAACTGCAGTCTCCTTGAAAGCAAGGACTGTGTTTTTCTCCTCCTATCCCAGCCAACCTGGCAGAGGGCTTGGCCATATTGGTACTCAGCGTATGGCTTCCGGATGAATAAAAAGGTGGGAAGATGACTCTAGACATAAGTTTTTACAGGGCAGTGCCAATGACACTTGGGGACATGTTCATGGCAATCTAAGGTCTTGGTTCCCTTCCAAAAAGAGAGAACAGACAGTAGCTCACAGCACATTATTAGGCCTGAGAACATGACTCTTGGCTTGGAAAACTTCTCGTTCCCCGAGTTCAGCAGATTCTGAAATTGAGCAGAGGTTCCCAATAGCTCCATGCCCTGTGCAAGATGCTGAGGGACAACCGGGTGCCTCTCTTCAGAAGGAGGAAGGAGAGCCAGGGAGAGGTAGACAGAGCCAAAAGTGAAAGAATCAACAGACACACACGTGTACATGTACACGCTTATGTGCACGTGCACAGTCTGAACTCACAGGAGCGTTTAATCGCGTCCAGGTGAGTACATTTGGATTTATCGTGCTACAGTTTGGGGAAAACACCATTTGTAGTTAGAGAAGTAGCCTAGAACATGGGAATAAGGAAAAGGTATTTCTTCTGTGAGCAGCTGGACCTGAACCAAATTCAGCTTCTTTTTACATTAGATCTGACATGCAGAAGCTGCTGTCACCCTCTCTTCCACTACCTATAAGAAAAGCTTTGCTGACGTTGGATAAAGCATTATTAGGGTGAGAGGCTCCGAACACTGTGAATTGGCTACATATTCCTAATCGCACCTGGCATTCCCTCATCCGATCATCGGCAAAGCAGAGCACAGGGACCCATCCCAGCAGAGGAGAACTAAATGACATGTGTATTCACGAGGCTAGAGGCAGTGAGCGTGATCCAGACGGCACAAACCATGTGATGACATTTCTAAACACAGTGGTACGCTCTTGCCTTCCACTGTTCTCTCAGCGATTGGCTTATTACTCAAATTGCACACTTTCTGAGTGTTCCAGTGGCTGCATGAAGCTACTGCGCTGATTTCTGTTGATAGCTCTCTCCAGTGGTCAAGCAAACTGGAGGACGGAGAGGTTTAGGTGTTGCCATAACATGAAAGGTGTAACTTCCCAGGATTGTGGATCCCTCAGCCAAAATAAAGAGGAAATGTGGCAGAGAAGAAGGGTAGTGGGGGCAACATCTATTGATTGCCTCCCATCGCAACAGTCCTAACACTGGGCCTTGACGGGGAGATTATTACACCCCTCTTACAAGTGAGAAAATGGAGGCCAGCAAGGACAGGTGCAAACGGTCACCTGCCCCTAACATCTTTCCTGTTTCTCCTAAATTCCACTAGCGATCAAGATGTCACAGGCAGCACATCTGCTAACCTTTCAAAGATGACAGACAGTTGTATTTTAAAGAAAACAGCATGTTAGAGCCAGACATGACTTAGAGAGGATCTAACTCAGACCCACCGGAGAGTTGAGGTGACTGAGGGCAGGTAGGCTGGAGACAGACCTCAGAGACACAGTGGCTGATGCAGAATAGGAAGGAGAAATGGTCTCCGGGCCCTCACTACTAGGACCACTAACTCTTCACAGGTCACCATCGTAAACGAGTGACTTCCACTCGTGCTTCTGTTTAATGCAAGTACAGGTGCCACTGGTTTCCTTCACCAGTCTCTGATCAGTGCCCTTCTGCTCTCCCGTGGTAGATACGGAATAAGAACCCTCGGGATGGGCCCTGGCCAGGAGACTATCAAACTCAGCCCTCCTTGCCATTTCTCTTACCAAGGCAGCCGGTTTACTAGTAGAAATCATTACTAGCAGAATTCAAGCTTCTGCTTTTTGAAAACTTCCTATTTGCTCTGATTCTAGGACCTTTCTATACTTATTCTAATTCAATCCTCATGCCAGCCCTGCTGGCTCAATATTATCACCAGAAGAGCTAAGAGACTTGCCCAAGGTCACTCAGTTAATAAAAGTCGGAGCTGATGTTCAACTTCAGCTCTGTCTGGAGGACTAACATCCGGCCCGCATCACTTTACTGCAACCTCTTTTATTTTGAAAGTCAGCCTCCCTGTTTCCAAGCAACTTGACCTTTCCTCCTGGGTTATCTCACCCTAAGCCCTCTCTCACTCTCTCTGTCCTGTGGCCCCTCCCCGGCCCCTGTACCCATCACCGAGGGAGGGGACTTCCTGAGAGCCCACTGCTGAACTAAAACGCATTTAGGCCCACGCTAGAAATCCAAGTGACGCAAACCTATGTAATAACCCAACGACTCCTTTTATAGTCAACCTTTTCCCCTTCCTTGTCTTGCCTTCCTCCAATGACCCTGCTTGCCACAAAGCCCCTCAAGTTGCAGCTGTCCATCTTTTCATGACCTCAGGGTCTCAGCAATTGCCACAACCCTGAGTCTGCAGTGGTCCCGCCAAATGCCATTTTCCCTCCTTCTTTCTAGACCTTTTGCTCATTGGATTCTGTTCTCTTCACTAGATCCTCTGACCGATGAACCTCCTGATTCTTCTTTTTGTCCTCAGAATAAAGTCCAAAGATGACCCTTCCAGCTTTGACTCCTCTTAGCTCCTTGTCCACCTCCCCTCCCCAGGCCCCTTCTGTGGTCTGAAACTCCAGACCCTCCACTCTTTCCTGACCAACCTTTCACTGTAACACCTTGGAGCCTTAGCTCTTACTGTTTCCTGCACCTAGCAAACTCCTACAGATCCTCTAAGGCCCATCTCAAATGCACATGTCACATGCCAGCCACTTAGCAAATATTCAATAAATCCGGGTGGAACTGAGCTGACTCAGTAGCATCACACTGCACAGAGCTAGTCGATTAAGGGAAAGAGCAATGCTGTGGCCTCCGTTTCTTTCTGGCCTGTGTTGGTGTTATCACCGGGACAGACTTTTCCAGAGAAAGATCCAGTGGTCCCTTGACCCTTCCCAGGAACTCCCATCCTCACCCTCAGGCTGTGTGAACCATGAAGGCCAACTCCATCTTCGAGCCCACCTCCCTCGTCGTCCCCCACTGTACCTGAGGAACTTATTGAGGTCCCCATGCTTCATGTACTCAAAGACCATGATGAGCGGGTCGCCCTCTACGCAGACGCCGTAGAACTTGACGATGTGCTCGTGCTGGAGGTTGGTCAACAGCTCGGCCTCGCGGTGGAAGTCCTTGCGTGCATTGTCACTGGCGTCCTTCAGTGTCTGAGGACGAGGGGCAGAGAGGGGAGAAAACCAACACATCTTAATCTGAGGACATCAAAGGGAAGGTGACATTGAGAAAGAATTACTTCAGCAGTATCTGAGGTTCCTTGATGAGAAGGAAATTCATTGCATTTATTACACAAAAGATTGGAAAATGGCCTAATTCCTAGGAAATAATATTTGTATTAATAACTGAGGAGAAGTCCCTTATGGGTATGCAAAGCTTTGCAGTTTACGAAGCACTCGCACAGATGTTCTCTCATTAAGTGAAAGACATGAGGTTTTTAGAGTCTTCATCTCTTTTAACCCTGGTCTAGACCCGGTTATTACCACAGACTTCTCTCCCATTTAGATGTCTGTTGTACTTGCTAGGATGCCATGCACAGTTCACCTCTGCTCATGTCATCTTGTAAAAACTTTACATAATAGAAATATTCAGTAGAAAGAAGAGCATAATGAACTTTCACGTACCCATCTTCCAGCTTTGAGAGCGATCATTTTGCTGGTTTTATTGTGTAGCTCACTAAAAAGCCTTCTTTAACTTATTCCCACACACACTGCTTGCCCACGAAATGTCCCTGCCCAGTGAGCTGCAGGAAGGCCAGTCACGCAGCAGGATGCAGACCCCGAGGATCGGTGTGCCTTTAGTTCTCTGCTCGGACCACTCTGCCACCACTGTGTCAGAGCAGGGCATAGCTGCCATTTGTTGATGCCACACAGGTGTGCTGAGCTCCTGTCCTGTGCCAGTCACTGAACCAGAGTTCTGGTGGCATGAAGAAGACACTGACAAAATCCTGGCCTCAGGCACTTATGGGTACATAGCAAGATAGGTCACGTATACAATTAACTATAATTCAAGCTCAAAATACAACGTCCTGAATGGTCTGGCTTCCCTGCATCTCTGTCCAGCTTGATCTGTTGACACGCCTCTCTTGAAGCCTATGAAGTATCCACAGCTGCCAAATGGCCCTGGGCCATGTCTCCCTGCGCCTGCGCATGTTCGTCCCTCTGCCTCGAATGCTGACTCGGACGTGGCCACTGGTGTTGGAGGTTGAATAAGACCTCCTAAAAATGTCCACATCTCAATCACTGGAACCTATGAATATGTTACCTTACATGGCAAAAGGGACACTGCAAAGGTGATTAAGTTAAGAATCTTGATGTGGGAGATTATTCTGGATTATCAGAGTGGGCCAAATGTCGTCACAAATAAGAGTCTTTATCAGAGAGGGGTAGAAGGATCAAGAGTGAGAAGATGTAGTGATAGAAGCCGAGATCAGAGAGGAGAGAAGATGCTACACTGCTGGCTTTGGAGATGGAAGGGGCCATGAGCCAAGGAATGTAGGTAGCCTCTAAAAGCTGGAAAAGGCAAGGAAGTATTTTTCACTCTAGAACCTCCAAAAAGAGCCAGCCCTGGGGACATCTTGATTTTAGCTTAGTAAAACTGATTTTGGATGTCTGACTACCAGAACTGTGAGAGAAATAATTTGCACTGTTTTAATCAGTGAGTTTGTAGCAATTTGTTACAGCAGCCAGAGGAAACTAATACACCTGGCTAACACCCAGCAGTCCTCCAGGACTGGGGTCAGCCATCACCTTTCTGAGAAGTGTTCCCTGACCCCCTAGTTGCTGTCACTTCCCTTCTGCCCCCCAGGCTAGGTTGGATGTCGCTCCTAGGTACACCTCATACTTACCTCTATCATATTCCAGCCACAAGGCATCCTAATTGCATATTTACTTGTCTGTCTCTGGCATAGACAGTGAGCTCCTTGCCCAGGGACTGTGCCTTCCCTCTCTGCATTGCCAGCACTGGACACAGCACCAGGCACATGACAGGAATTCAAGAGATGCTTGTGGATGAAGGATAAAGGCCCCGAGAAGCAAACACTGAGCGAAAAGAGGAATTCAGAGAGGGAACCGTTGCTTCAATTGAGGGATGAGGAGGAAGCCCAGAGGACGCCTTCCAGTAGAGGTGGCATGAGAGAGTGTGAATCCCTTCTCCAGAGAAACTGCAATTGGTCATTATCAAAGTCAGACGGCAAAGGTAAACACCCCATGTTCCCCTAAATTGCACGTTGGAACAGAATGAAAGCACGTCATCCATCAGATGTGCACTGAGTACAAGACTAAATGCTGTGTCCAGTACCAAAGAACACTGCCAGGTCCCTGGGGGTCATTTGTAGCTTGCTGCCTTGACTCTGCTGTCCCTCTGGGGATGCTCCTGACCTGGACAACTTATAGACCTGAAGATGTGTTACAGGTCGAGTTTCTGGGAGCAGACTCTGATGGAGATTAGAAGACAAGACACTTATTAAGGCATGCTCTTGGCATTAATGCCTGTGGGAGGGTGGGCAGAGGTGAAGGAGAGCTATGGTGCAGCTTAACAGAACCTCAGAAGGGAGGACCCTTCACACTTGTCTGAGTTGGGCCAAGGGGGCTGAGCCTGTGAAGCTCCTTATCAAACAGTCATCAGATAGGGGCAACCCTAGGAAGGGAGTGTGACCTTGAGTGGACTTGCTGAGCCCCCAGAGGGAGCTGGCAGCTGAGGACTATCCACTGTACCTTTTCCAACAACCAGGGAAGCAAGTCCTTTATTCCCAAAGGGGGGCAGGTCGTTCATCATCAAGTCTACCACAGGGAGAGATTTCAGTGTGCAATTTACCATGCCCAGGGCTGCTCTCCACATGGGAGGGCACCAGTGGACATGCGGGGTCTGTTTCATATCAGTGACAAGAAAACATTACAATGGCAGAGGCAGAAGCAAGATCCCGAAGTCTTTTCGGCTACAATTGTCACAGGATCTAGCATTTTCACTAACCGCCTTTAGCATTTGAAGCCTTGTCTCCAGTGGCGATCTGACCCAAAGAAACAGAAATTACAGGTGTAGTTTTCTTTAAGCAGTTGCTTCTTACACCAAATTGTGGAGATACTATTTGAAAAAAGGGTCTGGTGTTGGAGTTCCCCATTCTTACTTTAGTGTGGGTTTTTCGGAGAAGTGTCCCTGAAAGCACCATCAATTCTGCTTTGAAAAGTGAGTAGATTTGGGCCAGCAAGTGCTCAGACAGGTCATGAAGCTTCAATAGGGCCATTGCCATGGAAACTGCACATTTATTCATTTAATAGCAAAATGAACAGTGGTCAAGAACCTGGGGTCTGTGGCTCTGCTCCCTCGAAGCACCGGAAACTGGGCTTGTACCCACGCAAATTAAATTTCTTTCATCCCTCTTGCACAGGGAAGAGTGAAGTACTTGTCTTGACAATTTGTTTAGGTTGGTTTTATCCATCAGCATGCTTTTAGCTGTTTTTTTTTCAATCCAACCACTGTTTTGTTTTGTTGAACGTCTAAGTAGAAAAAGAGCAGATGAGGCAAGGAGATGGGCATGGGGGAGGTGGAAGTTGTCATCAACTGGGTCCTTCCTCTGGGCTCACAGAGCAAAACACACACGTCTGAGCAGTTCTCACACTTGGACTTGCATGAGGGTATTGAGTTCGTGTATGTCTCCATTACTTCCTTTGACAGTAGAAGTGTGTTGTGTTCACCTGTTTATCACTGACTGCCTGACGCAGGATCGGGCAACTGAGAGAACCCCTGACCCACGAGGTCTGTGGCAACTAGAGATAAAAGAGAATTGGAAAGGAATGAAAAGCGAACATTCATCTGGAAAGGTGGAATGTGGGCCCAGGTAAGGAACAGAAATGAAGAAGGACCAGGAAGAGAAAGCAGGTGGGAGAATGCAATGGTGACGGGGGACTTCCCAACACACTCTTGCCCGGAGAGCTGGCCCCAAACCTTTGTGCTCTCCTTCAGTCAAAAGGCAAATCCTCACAATGGTGGTACTCAAATGGAAGTTCTAACTTAAAATCAACAGATCCAGGTTCAAATCCTAGCTCTGCTCTCGACCTCTCTGAACTCTGGTTCTCTCCTCTGTAGAGTGAGGGTAATAATATCATCTACTTCACAGGGTCACTGGGAGGATGGCTGAGATGTGGTAAGTTGGGATGCCTCCCAGAGTCCCTGATAGAGAGTGATATTTGGGTGATTGAATTCAAAACCACACCCAGGCCTGTATTCAGTTTGTTCACACAGGATCCAGGAAGGCCAAAGACACGTGGAAAAGGCACAGAGGGTGGCCAAGACGTCAGAGCAGCAGTGCTCCTGAGGTGGCCGCCGTTTCCCTCCTGAAAGCCCTGAGCCCTGCGTGGTTTCCTCGGAGATCCCGCCTCATTACCAGGAAGCTGCTGCGAGTCGCTGGGACAGCTTACTTCTAAGGCCTCAGCCTCTCTTCAACAGTGAGTTGAAGAAGGCGACCTTGGGTTTTAGGTCATTATCACAGAGCATGAACAAATTCTGTATGTAATCTTTATTCTCAAATTTTAGCCGTGTATTGTTGATTCAAGAATGCTAGACTGTGTGTGTGCGTGTGTGTGTGCACGCGCATGTGTGTGTGACACAGAGAAAGAGGGAATGTCAGGCAGCAGGGTAGAGAGGTAGAGTGGGAGTGAAGATAAGATTTTCTTTCAGAGGGAGCACCAAACTGAAAGAGTTAACAAGCATCTCGTATTTCCTTTTCTCAAAAATAAAATACTATATGAAGAGACCTCACTCTTAGTACAACGTCCAAAGCTGTGCTTCTGGAACATTTTTGGATTTCAGAGAGATTTCTCTATTCATGGGGCAAGTGCATCTCACACGCCTGGCCTATTCCTATGTGCCCATCCATTTTTGCATGTTGGATCCTTTTTCTAAATTATGATTCAATTCTATTTTAAGAGATTCATAAAATATGGCAGTAACGAGTTGGGCAAAATCATCTTCTGAATTTGGCACTCGAAGGATAGAATTTTTCTAAGGGTGGAACCATAGCCAGACAGTAATCAGAAGCTGGAAAAATCCTGCTATCAGCCCCATTTATAAAAATCATCTCTGTTTTAGTACCATGGCTAACTGTCGTTTTATTCAATTAAGGGAGTCTTGGCTGGTCCCCCGAGCCCCTTGGCAATGGACATGAGGTGGCACCTTCCCTCACTGACAATCCCTCCACTTAGGTTTCGTTTTGACAGGCATATCTGCCCTGGCATTGAGCACTGCCATCTTCTTACTCCTAGTGTCTGCTTTGTAGCTTCATTTGTTCTTATTTCTGGTGAATTTCCCGACACTCGAAGGTTACCGTCCTTTCTGAAGACATTCTCAAGGGAGAGGTCTCATCCTGAGCCACAGCAAGTTACTGCCTGGAGTGCACACTGATTCCGAGTTGGAAGGATGGAGGAGCATGAAATAAACTTCAGCACAGAACTGAGAAATTACTAAAGGTAAAATAGAAGTCAGAAAAAAAACCCAAAAGGAAAACTAACATTCATCTGAAATTATTCAGCAAAATATTAAGGCTAATAGGAAGCTGGTGGGAGAGGCAAGAGAGCTTACTTGAAATCAGTGGTGTGACCGGATGTTGTAGGACATCACAAATGGTCATGAATTTCAAAGCAGAGGTGGTTTAGGAGACACAAGATAAAAGAGAGATTGATTCCTTTTTTTATGCTGATCTCATATTCTTCTGTTATATTTTTTAGGGATCATAGAAACAGAGTTAAGGTGAAAGATTTTTTTAAAAAAAGAGATTATTAATGGTAAGACCTCACTATGAGCAAAGCCCACCACTGTGCATAGAACATCTAAGGGCAATGAGTAAACTCCCATATGTGGCCACCAAGAGGCATGAGGCTGTTCACCAACGTTCCTAACGTCTCCTGGGTCAGGATCATGGGGTCAAGATGTGTTGTTAATGGAGACTGTTTACTCTTCTGATATCTTCTAGACCTGCCGTGTCCCATATGATAGCCAACAGCCACATGTGGCTAGTGATCACTTGAAATACGGCTTGTCCAAATTGAGATGTGCTCTAAATATAAAATACACACTAGATTTTGAAAACTTAGTATGACTAAAACATCTCATCAATATTTTTATATTAATAATCTGTTGAAATACTATTCAGATATGTTGAGATAAATAGAATATATTAATAAAATTAGTTTCATCTGTTTCTTTTTACTTGTTTCTTTTTTGAGGAAGATTAGCCCTGAGCTAACTGCTGCCAATCCTCCCCTTTTTGCTGAGGAAGACTGGCCCTGAGCTAACATCTGTGCCCATCTTCCTCTACTTTATATGTGGGATGCCTACCACAGCATGGCTTGCCAAGCGGTGCCATGTCCGCACCTGGGATCCGAAGCTGCCAACCCCGGGCCGCCAAAGCGAACGTGCGCACTTAATCGCTGCTCCACCGGGCTGGCCCCTGTTTTCACTTTTTTAATGTGCATACTAGGAAATCCTAAAACAAAATGGGGCTTGCATTTGCGGCTCACATTATACTTCTATTGGATAGAATTTTCCTATAAAAGCCACCACAGTAGGCTACTAATGGGTCAACCCAGTTCTTGGGAATGTGGAAAACAACGCTAAATTGCAATAGAATGAAGGCAGATACCTTCTTATAAGGTTCTCACAGGCAATGATTAGCTAAGTATCTAGAATGAGGTGTAGCCACAGTGCTGCATGATTCTTCTAACTTATAGAAACTTCTCTAAAGAAAGGTAGAGGAAACGTCTATCAAATTCTTACAAAAGTGAACTTTGGTGTATTTTAATAAATTCAGAGATGGGAAGAACTTGATAGAAATAAAATCTTAGAAACTAAGGAGAGTGCAATAGATGGCTCCCCAACATTCCTACAAACATAAAAACAAATTAAATGATTGTATGCAAATAATGATCACAAACACTCAGATAGTACTAGAAATGAACTCATCACATTCTAGAAACCAACATGCTGCATATATCAACTCAATCATATGTAACTGGCCTTTGAAAGGGCTTTGATTATGTACCAAGTGACGGGCTCAAATACAAGATTCATAGCCAGAGTGTCAGTTGCTGCTGTCTTTATTTTCGCAGCGATGCTGACTCTCCTGGTTCAGAATCTAAGTCGACCATTCAGTGGAAAACATGAGGCTATGTTCTGATTTGCATCCTTTAAAAAACTTGCAATAATTTGGGGGATAAAACTGATGGTTTATGTGTGCATATTACATCAAGTTGCATGTTATAAATGCTAAGTCTTTGAAAGACAGAAAACTAATTCATAGTAACTGTCATATTAGAGAAATATTGACTCAAAAAAGTGAATCAGAAGTTGGCCTCCAACATGGACAACTGCAATATATATATATCCAGTCTGTAAATATGCCAGCATACAGTTGTCTGAGACAGTGGCACCAGATATAAAGGAGCTGGAGCTGATGGATCGTGGTAGACTGTGACTCAGTTGTGAGCTGGGCTATCATGTTAAAGTCAAACGAAAAGCAGCACATCTACCACAATGCATAGAACGTTCCAGGGATACAGAGCGGTGGTATTAACCCTCCAGCTACATTCGGTACCAGGTGAGTCCTCTCTAGAGTGAAATGCACTGTTTTGGTTTTAGCATTTCTAAAAAGATGTGGATAAATTGGAGAAAAGCCAGAAAAGAAGGTTAATAAGACAAATTAACGAGACAAAAAACAGATCTCTGATCAAAGGTTAAAAGTTAAAGTTACTGGGAAAGGGCCATTGATGGAATAACTTAATAACTGGGGCCACGCTGACTCAAGTACAGGGGGATTCTTACAAGGAAAATGTTGTTTTCCATCCCACAGTATGTGAGCACATCATGTACACACGCATGCACACACGCACATGCACAGACACACACGGAAAGAATGTACTTACACTGAAGACCAATAGAAATCTATTAAGCAAAGTCTGGACAGTAAAGACAATTATGCCTTTTAACGAGCCACTATTAAAAGCTTACAATTTCTGTTCCTGGAGAGTTATAAAGATGGAATTGATGCACTTCCTGCAACATTATGTCCTGTTAAGGTATACAACCTATTTTTTTCAGGAGAACACTGACAAATGTTCTCTTAAGTACACTAATCTTGTCATCATCCATTTCCGTTTTGTGGGAACAAGGATTTCACTTCCCACTGTAAATAGAGACTCGGGGAGGAAGCACAGCAAGAAGGAGGAATGGGGGAGGGACCTCACAGTGAATCAAGATGGGAGGGCTGATACGATGACTGTCATAAAAAGAAGAAGAAAGAAAATAGTCATCTATCTTAGAAATAAACCTGCCTGGGTAGAGCACTTAAATCGATGAACTCTTGATGCTCTTTGTAGGTATGAGATGCTTCAGTGTTCCAGAATTGGAGAGAATGGGCTTTCCTTCTAGAGCCCTTATCCTGCCCTTGCACGTAGTCTGAGAGAACTGGCTCTGGCTGCTTCTTTCCCACAGGTGGCCTTATCTGTGCCGTGTGACTGCCTTGGATGATTGGACTGCTGGGAGGTGGCCAGGCATGAAGACTGAGTGGAATAACTGGACACACAGTGTTTTCCTTCTTGAGGAATCTGAATGTGAGTAACAGAGACCGTGTGAGCAGTGGCTGGCAAATGCTAGGAAGCAGCAGAGACGAGAGGCAGCTGCACTACACTAGCAGGGAAGCCTAGGGGACTATCCCTGATGTCTCTTGCTGAGAGGATGGGAAGGGACAGCCATAGGACCACCTCAGATCCTGAGTGGGCTTGTTAGCTCCCACCCGTTCCAGGCACAGTGAGGCCCAGCTGTCCTGCAGCTCCTACTTGAGTTGGTCATCTTTCATTTTTCCTGTCGGATCACTTTCCCTCTTCTTTTGGCTACATAGCATCTCTAACCTTCTTTTGAGGAACCACTGTTTCCACACATTCAATCCATGTGTTGAGTGGAGTTGACCCCATTTTCCATTTCCAGGGATACATGTATGTGAACTAGGCCTGGATGATCAGAATATTCTATTCCTTGGCCAGAGGCCCTCGTGACACAATTTAAGAAAGCCAGTAGGAGTCAGCCCTTAGGCTTTTGCATAACTGTTGGGAAAGAGGAGCTCTCCTTTAGGTCACTGGGATGGCAGGCTCTAAGCTCAGAGCCAGTGCTGCCAAGTCTCTACCACCGTGTGGGCAGAATCTGCCTGAGAAGGCAGTCAGTATAGAGGAAAGCAGAGCCAAGAGATGGGGCAGAGAGAGAGAATTGTTGATTCCCTGGATCTAGCAGTGCCTGAAACTAGGAAACCGGTAGCAAGGTTTCCAGTAGCTTGAGCAAATAAATTCCCTTTTCTGCTTAAACCAGCTTGAGTTGGGTTTCCAATGAACATTATACTGCTCTTCTTATCAAAGTTGATTATGATGTTTTGCTTGTATTCCCCTGAGGCCAGGGCACTCATTCTAGAATCCAGTTTCCCTTATTTCCACCTTCTCTTGAATTATATTTACACTTGGGAAAACGTGAAATCGTCTCTCCTGCTTACATACAAATAGGCACAACCAGCACACTCCTTTATATTACGTGGTAAGTGGCATTGTGTTGAATTTCCTCAGTTGTTTTACCAGGGCACGTGTAAAACTCAATAAATGAAAATGTGGCTCAGGATGCACAGTGGACTGATGAGGAAGCCTGAGCTTTAGTCCTAGGTGTGACATTAAGTGACCTTGTTCAAGCTATGTGACTTTGGGTTGGTCATTTATCTTCTCTGGGTTCTTGTTTCCTCATTGGCAAAATGTGGGAGTTAAGCTAAAGAATACTAATAATAGCTCTATATATCTGCATAGTGATTCAATCATTTGTAAAATGATTTCACCTTAGATTACATTATTCTATATATATCATCTTTACAGTTCCTCTCAGCTATAAAATTCTATGAAAATCAATAACTCATCAAATCATTTTCTTACCTATAAATGCCAACTGCCAACTCTTTACTTCTTCAAAAGTCTATTATTTCTATGGTCTATCCAGCCATCCATCCGTCCATCCATCCATCCATCCATTCATTCATTCAACAAGAATTTATGACATGCTACCACATATTGGGCAATGTGCTAAAAAGCATGGTTCCTGCCCATGAGAATATGCGACTCTAATGGAGGCGACAGACATTTATGCCAGCAATTAAATAAGCCCACAAATACATATATAATTAACAATCTTGACTAATGTTATAAAGGACAAGTATAGCTGCCTTAATAGCATATAATAGAGAGATCTGACCTGGATTGGGAACAGGCAAGGGGAGGTCTCCCCAAAGAGGAGCAACTTGAACTGAGAGCTGATGGATTAGTGGGAGTTGCATGGACCAAGGGGCTGGGCTGGGGCCCTCCAGATGCGTGAATGGCAACAACGTGTTGGATGTCACTTTGGGGCTGCCTCATGGTAATGTGCCAGAGGGTTTATCAATCAACTCTTCCAAAATCCTTGGTGAAGGAAATCATCATTATTTCCTCTATTAACAAAAAGATATTCAGAAACATGAAAAGCAAAAAGTCTAAGTTAGCTCCTGAAGAAAGTGTCTGCTGAACGCAGATTTCCCATTGCTCATTTTGCCACATCTTCCTGTGCAGCACCTCTGACTTGCTTTAATGTACACCTCCATCTTGAGGAAGTCGCTCGACTTCCCTGGGTCTTGGTTTTCTCATGTGTAAAACATAAGACTTGGGTTATATATCCAATTTCTAAGGTCTCTCTTGTATTCAGCATTTTATGTTTCTAGAAATACACCTGGGTTAGTGGCGAGTGGGAGGAGGGGCCGTGAATCCTACAAAGCGCACTGTGGCTGTATTTAAAAAACAAAAAGCAGCAGCATTCATAGTACAAGGCAACATTGTTGGAACTGTAGCTATTGAAATGCAGGTTGGATAGAGCCAAAAATAGCTGATGCATCCACAGCTAATGCAGAAAAACTGCCATGAAGCGTTTCCTTGGCAATTGAGTTACTTAAAGGTAAAGCAACTCATTTTGATCAAAGACTGGTTTCTCTTGCTTCTTATCTTCTCAATAAGTTCTTCAGTTGTAATTCAGTGTAAAGGGAAAAAATGTTGACAAATCCACTGCACTGAAAAACAAAGGTCACCCAAAAATATCAGGAAAAGGGCAATCTGGTTGGATCCAGATAAGCAGATACTCTGCTGGGAGAGGCATGCCAGCCCCCACGCGCCCTTGAGTGCCCTGCACATGCCTTAGGATCACTTCCATCTTAAACCGTTCCTGTGGATCCCTCAAGCTCTTAAATCATTTGGGGCAAGCGACACCAGAAATTACAGGAACCTGACATCTGTCAGTCTGAATGCAAAGCCTTGGGTTTCAAACCACTCAGCTCCTTCTAGAGAAGGAAAAAGGACAATGGCTGCTATTTCTTAGCATGCATAATCAATGCTGCAGGGGTTGCTAGGCAACGGGCAGAAAGACTGTCAAACATCCCTGGATGCCTCCAATGGAAGAGGAGCAGCCCAGCAGCCACTCCAGAGAGGTGACAGAGTATGCAGGCCCTGGAAGCTGGAAGCCACGTTTAGTTTGTCTCATTCCTTAAAAAAATCCCTTTATTGTGGTCAGGACTGAATCATAGACATTTTCGTCCTAGGCTCCTTTAGACAGTCTTTGAACACACTTCCAGTTGGCTGCCCATAGCCCTAAAAATGAGCAGGACAGTCTAGCCAGAGTCAGCTCTGTGAAACGTCCGTGTGTTATTCTGATCCAATTTATCCTGGAGCCCATGGAAGATCTGACTTGTTCCTTATGTGGCTGCAGCCTCTGGATCCCAGAGAGTTAAACGGGCTCCGTCTCTGAAGCTTGTAATCATTCTGGCAAACATAAGCAAAGCCTCTGATTTCAACAAAAATTCACCTTCAAGGTCATTGAGGTAAGTCTTCTTAGGTGTGCCACCTTGAAGTTGGAATGAATTTTAAGCTGTAGGCATTTTGTCCTCTCTAATTTGAGGTAGTGGTTTCATTTGAATTTCAACAAGAAGGGGGTCAGCAAAGAGAAGGAGTCAGGATTTGATAAAGGAGCAAATACTTTATTTTTTTTTAGCAGTGTTGATTAAAGAGGAAACACTCATCATTAATGACTATAGGTCGTTAATTTCCAAAAACTTATTTGGCAAAGCCAGGAGGTGATGAGGACCAGGTCCTGGTCTGGATCAGAGGTGGGATTAGGGCTATGATTAGCATTTAAACCAGGTAGAGGTTCACCAATGGTAGTGATGGCAGATACGCCCAGAGGGAACACATCGTGGGCAGGGCAACTGGCCGTGCATTGCTGTCGCTGGCTCATCCTTCATCATCACTAGCCTAAGCCTTGAAGCCCTATTTAAGCATGTATTTGGAAGGAAATGTAATGTTTGCATTGAGGGTGCCCTGGATTTAACTACGCAACACCCTCTCCTTAAGGGCATTGCAGGAAGTCCGGAGAAGTAGACACAGAGTGAGGAATGACACTAAGATGAAAGACTACACCCACTGAGAAAGTTTTTGGATCTATCCCTGTATCTGGCTGCGGTCTCTCAGCTACTCCTACACTGTCATACAGGATTCCCTAATCTTCTAGGATTTTCTTATATTCAAAGATTCCCACTTTGTGACCCTATGGAGTGAATCCAGAGTCTGAAGCCCTGGCTTAGCTCCGGGATGGGCTCCAAATAGCAGCAGGAAACACGGGCCCAGAGCAGGGATCCACGGCTTCAGGCTCCTCGTCTCTAACACACAGCTAGGTCAGGATCAGATGTTCCCTGAGCTCCTTCCAGCTCTAACATTTGATCAGTCTATGAATCTACAAAAATAGAGGCACCTTTGGTCCTATATATTCAAAGGGAGAAAAAAAAAAGGAAGAGCTGAAGCAGAAAGCAAAGACTGCAGATCCACCACTGCCGAATGTTCTGAGCATTTTATGCTTAAAGAACAACAAACTTTCTAAGTAAATGGAAGAAAGGAGGAAGTAATAGCAACAGCAGGAATTAAACATCCCAGAATGACTGCAGGATCCTTCCTTTACCCTTCGAGCCCTTGACCTCACATCTCTCTGGCATCTCCTTCCTTCTCTTCTCTCCTCTGTCTCACTCCCCGCACCATTCGCCTGTCTTAGTGAGATGAAGTTTATCAGGTGGATAGTACATTTTCATCCCTAGGAAGATCTGTCTTTTATTCACTCCAAAGTGCAGCTTTTAGAAGCCTATGCTGACGGTCGCCGTGTCACTCGGGTTAGTTACCTTGAAGGATAAGGAAAGCAAATGTACTTTCTTTCATTTGGATGAACTTTAACAGAAACCGCGCTTAGTCTGCAGGATGGGCAAGTTCAAGAGTAATTTACTCTCTCTCCTCAGTTACCCATTACGCGTATATGAAGTATCTTAATAGTTATAGCAGTAATGGAATATATATATGATTTTAAAAAACAAAAAGGTGTCCTGGTTATAACTAGCAAACAAATGCCATTCCTACAAATATTGTATGTTTGGAAGAAACAAAAACCAAAAAAATAAAACTCAGTTATCTTTTATCAAGCCAAGAAGTTACATTTTATTACATTAGCCATGTCCATATTCATCCTTCAACTCATTTTATAAATGTTTTACATATATTATCCAATACTTCAGTGAGATGTCATTTTTTAAAAAATTTTGACCATGCATATGTAAAAGATCTGCTGAAGTCTTTTGTGCTATTTTGGTTAATTTTTCTGTTTAGAGAGCTCAGCAGAAATTTTATCCCCTTCAATAATGTTTATCTTATTGAAGATTAAGTCTCCTTTTTGGGTTTATGGGGAAATGCCTAGGACGAAGGATTATCAGACTTCTTTATTTTAGTAAAAGCTTGTGTCTCCTAGGGTAGTGGAATCCACAAGAGATGCCCTCCACCCCAGATTGTAATAATGCCTGCGTAAAACCCTGGGGCCTTGGAGACAGTTTGTAGGGACAAGGTAAGGTATAACAGAAGATCTCGGTGGAGCAGAGGCTGAGAGGGGAAGTGAACTCCACAGTCTTCCTTGCAGAATCTCGAAAACAAGACAAGCTCCAGATGAGCTTAGCACAAGGACTGAGCAATCCTAGGAGATAGGCTGAATCTCCAACACTTAGCTGGTTGAATTCTGATGGACCCCCCCGACCTCCATCCAGAATTTAGTTAGCATTGACTTAGAAGGGTAGCTCAGAGCTATTCACAGCCTGCAGACTTCTAGGCTGACCTTGAGAAGAATTTCTGACAGTTAGATGTGCCTCATATGTCCTGCCCACTGTCCATTTAGTTAAAGGAATTTGAACACATCCACCATAGCACACGTAATTTGCTCCTGAGTTGGCCACTAAAATAAAATAAAATAAAGTAAAGTAACACTTCCACACATTAGTGTGACCATGGATAATGAGACATTCTGGAGTGTTCTCTTACCTTCACTGCCACCAAGATCTTGTCCTGCTCAGGACAGAGGTTATAGCATTCAGCTAGGAAAACTTTTCCAAAGGCTCCTTCGCCTAGCTCCCTTTTCAGAACAATGTTATGTCGCTTGATGTGCTGAACAACTGTAAAACAAAGACAGAACGGAAATTGGGATGGAAGCACGTGGAGGCGAGGGCAGAAGGTGCGGAGTCAGGGGCCTGCATCTGAGCTTGCAGGCCCAAGATCCTCTCCTCTGCACACAGCGAACGAAAGGAGAGGCACAGTGTCTGTCCTCACAGTCCACCCCAAATGCCTGGAAGGTGGTTGCATTGGCTTGCTCTCCAGAGCGCAATTAATGTTTTCCATAGAACTAAAGTTGCAACCTAGCTGTTGGCTGTGAAATGTCATTAATGAACTTTACATTCTAAGAAAGGGGAGAAATGATAAAGGAATGGACGTTAATAGCAGGCCTCTTCCATGCTGGACGCTTTGCATATATTTGTTGGTCCTGTGTCTAGTGGGGAAAGGCAGAGAGAGCACAGGAATCCCTGTTTGTTTGTTAGGCTGCCTCAGACTCCTGAGGGTGAGAGGCTCAGGGACACAAAAAGAAAATGCAAGATGTGTGCTTTGCTTATTAGAGCTTTGTCCGCACCCCGGTGTTACCATCCCAGTGAGGTGGGCTAGGCCATGGTTGAGCCTCAGTGACTCCTTTCATTTAGACCAAAAATGTCTAGATGTTGCTGATGCTGGCTTTCTTAATGTCTTTCTAGGACCATGCCCTAGTCTGGGCTCTCTAAAGCCAAGAAGAGACAGGAATAGATGCAGCTGGGGAAGAGAGAGTACTTCCCACTCTAGTCTAGAGCAGAGCTGGCCCACGTCACTCAGCTCTACACCTTCCTGGAGAATGAGGCAGGAGGCAGTCAAGGGTCCTCTGAAGTTCTTTAGCTGCAAGGTGGAGAACAGAGCGAAGCAACCCTCAGGGCCAGCGGAGAAGCCTGAAAGGACACTGTCGAGGACACAGATGCAGTGCGAGCTTATGCCTCTTCACCCGGCGCATCAAACGACGAAGCCCTCAGCACAAGGGTTCCACCAGGTCACAGCCACCATTCTTTTCTGTACTACTCATCCGTAAATGGCAGTATCAAAAAGAGACTGTGATGCCCTCTAGAGCTTGGAATGTGTGACCAAGAACGTTCTGCCATTCGCCTCTCAGAACCCTGTGAAGCATTCCCCTGCATTTCGTACATGGGGAAACTGAGGCGTCAGGATTTCAGTGATTCACAGCGTGCGAATGGAGGAGTTGGGATTTGAACCCAGGTCTCTCTGAACGCAGAGTCTATGTTTTTTCTTCTATACCACAAAGTTTCTTTTCAATTGTAAACTGTGATAAGCATGACAAGACAAATAGAAATACATAAGGGTAGAGTAAAAAGCAAAAATAATCACTCAGCTTCCTCTCTGTGTAGTTCACCATCCAAAGGCCAATTCAAATTCTCACTCCCTCAGAGAGCTTTCCAAAGCCACAGAAAAAAAGGAAATACAACAGCCTATCCCCACAGTTTAAATGATAATAAAATGAATACTTGTGAACCCACCATCCCATGTAAGAAGCAGAAGAGCGCTGTGTCTTGACAGCCCCCGTGCTCTTTCTTGATCGGACCCACTTCCCACTCACCTCCCCGGGCTAATGACTACCCTGAATTTTGTGTCAATCAATTCCATACAGGTTTGCTACCAATGACACGTCCCTAACGAGAGACTGTTCGGCTTTGCCGGCTTCCGAACCTCGTCACTGGCATCGTACTACAGGCTTCTTCCGTACCTCGCATCCTTCACTCAGCACTGCCCTTGAGATTGAGTTATATTGTGCGTGTATTAGTAATCCTTTTGCTTTTACTACTTTATAGTATTCTGTGGAAGGACTATACCACCATTATTTATGCATTCTATGTTGACGGAAGAGCCATACAGTTTCTTTTTAGATACAACTTGATATAAAATGCAAGTGGTGATTAAGGTTTTGCTTTAATAGGATTTTTTCCTGATGATTCATGTGGTTCGGAGCTATGACTGCTTCCATGGGCCTCTGGGAACTCAGGGTGATAAAAATCAAAAAGTCTTTTATGAGCAACAATATTAATGAATACAGGAATGTATATTAATTTCTCATGCTCCAGTAGCAACGCCTGAATTTAAGAGGAGAGCAATGTGTTCATTAGGTAGAGTGCACATATGAAGAGACAAACGTAATTCTTGCAGGGAATTAGCTGCCCTATTTAAATCTAACATTTAACTCCATGGCTGTCACATGTTCTGTGGGAATTAAATTGCCATGGGATTTACTTTACACTCTAACCAGATCAAGGCAAGTATTTAACTTTTCTTTGAATTTGATTTACACTTTGCTTTTTTTTTCTAATATTCCAAGCAGTAGAAAAAGTTGGTGGGAAATAAGTTTGTAAAGCTATGGATAAAGCCACAATTTCATCATCTTCAAAACTAAAATTGATGAGACAAGTTTTTTCATGGTACCTTGAAAGCAGTAAATGCATCAGGGTTTTTTTCTTTTCTTTTCTTTTCTTTTTTAGTGGAAGATTCACCCTGAGCTAACATCTGTGCCAATCTTCCTCTATTTGTATGTGGGTCATCACCACAGCATGGCTGCTGCCAAGTAGTGTAGGTCCGTGCCCAGGAGCCACACCCTGGTCCCCGAAGCAGAGTGCACCAAACTTAACCACTAGGCCATGGGGCCAGCCCTCCAGTAAATGCATCTTTTAAGAAATGGGCTATTTTGCACCGATTTGCTTTGTTAGTTTGGGACAATAGTTTACAGGAATGATGGCCTTTTGCCGATGTATTTCCTCTAAACAGAATGAATTTCTCTATGAGACTGGCAGCCACTTGGGGCACAGGTAACAATTTTGTGCTTGTATTTGCATTCCAGACAGAGCCTCACAGTGCTGTGCATACAGTTGGTGCTATATAAATATTTGTTGAAAAGTGTGCCAAATGGTAACAAAAACAACAGACAAATACTGTTTAATTATATTGTTTCAGTTAACTGACAACAAGCCTATGGAGTATGAAGTCAACAAAGCAGCCCACTTCTCCGAGATGTCAGGTGTGGGAGGACAACTGAAGCTGTCACATCACTGAGCTGAGAATTTCTTCCCATGCTGCTCCCAGAGAGCATCGGGACTTATGGCAACCTGCCGCATGTCCTGTTTCCTTCAATCCCCACAGGAAGTCCTCGGTACCCTCTCTGAGCATCCCTCCTTATCTGCCTCTCATCTGCAATTGCTCTACATGCCCCAGGCTGAGCCAGTGCTCATCTCTTCACCTCCCCGATGAATCCTTCCATGGGGCCCTCTGGGCTCGCTCCCTGTCACCCACAAGCCCCCTATATCCCCAACATCTCCTTAAAGTTCCCTTTACCTCCTTCTCCCAAATAAAACCTTGGCTATGCCCTGAGATAGGAAGAAGGAGCTGGCCACCCACTTCCAAAAACTTGGCCGTGAAAACCCTGTCAATAGCAGCGGAGCATTGTCTGATACAGGGATGGAAGGTGAGAGGATGGCTCAAAAAGACTGGGCAGGTTCTGCTCTGCTGGACACAGGGCCGCGAGGACTCAGAATCTCCGAACTGACTTACAGCACTAACAACAAAAATGCCCCGAGGGCATCACACGGTTCCCCTGCAGCCATCTTGAAGGGAAGCCACCCTCCCCTCGTCCCCAGGTACTTTAGGGCCCGTGTGCCTGATTTCTGACCATTACTCCCTCTCCTGCTAGAGGCCCACTGTTTCAAGTCATCCGTCTTAGGGAGCCATCATCCTCTACCACCTCTGCACCCTCGTTGCTGACGTCTCGTTTACTCTTCCCAGCCACTGAGCTTCTGGCTCACATCTTCCCTCTCCACGGTACCAGTGTCATCATTCTCAGGCCCTGAGGCACAGAGAGGTTCAGGAAGCTGCCTAAGCTGTAGAAACATTGGGCCACCATTTATCTGCGTCTTTCAACAGTGCAGCTAAGAGGCGGGGCATCTGGAGGTTTCATTTAGCTGTTTGCATGGCATTAAGCCAACTTTTCCTAGGAGAAGACTTTCTTAATGAAGGAAGCAATGCACTGTTTGACCTGCTGGACAATTTCCTTACCTCACTGTGGACTAGCACTTTGAATATCACCGTCTTAAAGGGCCCTGTTACATCTGGATTCGTTTCATACCAAACACGCTGAGCGAAGTGACTCTGAGGAGTCCATGATAGGTAAGCTCTCAGGAAGCAGGTAAAATTTGTACCCACTTCCTTTCTCTGAGGTCAGTCGGTTCCCTCTTCCTAACTTTGGAGCCTTGAGTAAAATCACCTCAAACCAACATGAGTAACTAATAAAAAGATAAATAAAAGCCAAAACTCTACCATAAATGGTTTCCTAGATTTGGAGGGAAACTAAAAACATTAGTTGATTTCTTAAAAAGTTTTATAAAAAAAGTTTTTATTTAAAATTCACCTTGCCAAAAGAAAAAGAGGTATCAACTAGAGGTGTAGGAAATACACCACCAAACTCGTGTGGGCCACAGACTGACCAATGTACGTTAATATAGTCCAATCAAAGTATGTGATCAGATGATTGTGCAAATAAATCTACCCTATAGAATCAGGGAGGAAGTGATGACCAGCAATGGTAATTAAGGTGAGTGGCTCAAGACCGTCTGGATGTCTTTGTTGTTAATGGAATTTTCCAGAGTGGAAATTTGGTGCCCTTGGTCATTTGCTTCATGAGTAGCAGAACTGAGTAGACTTCCGGTTTTGTGTTAGTATCACATTACAGCCACTGAGAAATGCATTTTGTCACAAAGTAGCTTTGGTAGTTTACAGAGATGCCTGCAGTTTCCGATGATTTCAATCCAGTTCCTGGTATTGATAGCTCCAGAAGCAAAAATGCTGTGTACACCCGCAGGCTGGAGATAAAGTATTAATCCATGTCTATAGCCATTACTACTAAATCTAAAACTAACAAAACAAATAAATAACTATAAGTCTACCCACTTAAGGTTGAAATAGGACATGTGTCCTCCCCATGTTCTCACTGATGGGTTCATGGAAATCTGTGGACAGTCGACATGTCCCGCTCAGCACATGGACCTTAAATTGAGACCTTTGTGGAGTCTGTAATATATGCCAAGTACTCGGTGATTGCAGTTCACAGGAAAGATATGTTAAAGCTTCAAGCAGTAAGGTAAAGAGACATGTCCTAGAAGATAAGCTTCTGTACTAGGAGAAATCTTTCTGTTTCCCTACAGACCTAAATGTTGGGCCTGCCTCAGCAGTTCCTTCTCAAACGTCTGGACTCTGTGACGGGAAGAGAATGTCAAGATCCTGGAGGCCAATTCCTTTGTGTTTGACAGCCAGTGAGTGAGGCTTAGAGTGGTGAAGTGACTTCCCCAGGGCCACACAGCTAGAAGGTGACTGATTTGGGACTCGGCTCCCCTGCCTCTAAGAAGAGCTACCCTTGGACTGTGTACTCAGCACCCTGTTTGAGGCTGAAGGCAGTGAGGGTTTCCTGATATGAAAGTGGAAGAAGGTATTTCATTTAGTTAATTATCTTTTCCCTTAACATTTATCATCTGAAATATACCAAACATCTCATAATGAAGAATTTCATTAGAAATGGCCAATAAACATAAAATATGAGTTCAGAAAGCAGGATGTAAAAGTTAAAGACTTTGAAGAATGCTTGAGTTTGATTTTAAATTCAATTAACAAAAATTATTTACTAAATATCTTAGTTTCTATTTCATGGGCAGCATATTGAAACAGGTAAAATCATCCACTTTGTAAAAATAAATACGCATGAAAGATAGGAACTATGTTTTTGCATTTCACGTACATTTTTCTCAAGATACAAGTTGGTACTAAGTTGAAAATAAATGCAATTAAGATGGCAGACATAAAACACACCAGGACAAGACAAAGACAAATATTCATAAATAACCTTAATGATGAAATAGAACATGTAATAATACTGAACCATTCTTAAGCACTTTTCAGCAAAAAAATCCCAATGTGCATTACCATCAATTAATTTTCATATCCCTTGGAATGAGGTCAATAGTCACATTTATTTTACAGATGACACCACAATTAATTGACTTACTTGTGGTCACAGAGCAATCCACTTATCCTTTTCCAAGTGCTATTTCCAATGAACTGAGGACACAGGGAGGGAAGAGGGGGCCTCACATGTGCTGATTGCTACTCTGGGCAGAAGATGTGCTGAGAGGGTTACAGGGTTATCAGCATTCATAGCCATCTAGTCGGGGATCCCCATCTCCGTTTTCAGATTAAAGTAAAAAGAAGAGGATCAGAGGAGCTAAGTAACTCATCCAAGGTGGTACAGTTGGTGAGAGCAGAGTCTGGATTCTTTTTACGACAGCATTCTACCTTTCCTTGCCCTTCTTACAAAGAACGGAGTGACAGAGAAGGTGTATGAGCTTGACTTTGCCCATCTAGGGAATCATGGGTCTACTCTTATCAGTTTAGCTCAACAAACCTTTATTCAGCACATACTATAGCCTGGGCATTTTTCTAGGCCTAGAAAAAGGCGTGTATAAAACAATCCTTGTCCTGAAGGAACTCAAAAACTAAAGGGCAGGAAACACACGTACATGCGTCTATCTGCACATAGATCTATCACATTTGTTTCTGACACCTTTGCTTCCTGCGCAGAAGATTTTAGTGTTTTACATGACTAGGCAAGGCAAAACAAAAACTTAAATCAGAACTCAAGTCAGGGAAAATGGAATAGAAGGCTAAGACAAGAAATTAAGTAGCAACGCAAATGTGCAGATTCTAGGGTTCCACGTGGTTATTAATATTGTCATAATTGACTCTGAGCTTCCTGGCAGCAGAAGCCAAAAAGGAAACAGACTAATTCACAAAATTTTGACCTATAAGTAAAAGCACAGAAATTTGTTATGGTAAGTAAGATTCTTCATGGCATTTTGTGTTCAAAGGAATGTACTGAATGGATTTTACCCAGGGGATCAATGTCATCCACAATGTCTCTGGAGTAAAGAGAGAGTTTCCTAAGAATATTTCTCATAGCAGAGCTCAAAAGAGATAAGCGTTTGACACAAAAGCCATTCTCAGCCAAAGCATTGCAAAGGGAGTCCACAGCTCTTGTCATAATAGCATAAAAATCACCGTCTTCGGGCACACTCAAGAAGGCCGTGGGCATGGGGTTGAAGCAGAGGTCTAATTCCCCACACCCACAGCTGAGCCTAGAGCATATTAGGCAGTCAAAACTGTTTTATGAATAAATAAAATAGATGAGTGATCGTATGAGAGGTAAGAATGCTGAGAAAGAGGGCGTTTCAGGGGAGGAAGAGAAAGAGCAAGAGGAGGAGGAAAAGTCCAGCGTCTACTTAAGAAATAGTGATTTATCTTTGTTTCTCCTGAAGAGAAACAGTAAGCAACATGCTGTGAAAGTAGGGTGACACCGTATAGTAGGGGGCCTTGAACGCTTCACTAAGTAGTTTAAACAAGTTTGGGCATTAATAAGTAAGGACTCTTGGACAAGTGACTTCTCTTTGCTTTTACTTCATGATTTTTAAACGAGGGAGTGGGAGCTGCGTGGCATCTTCAGGCTGCTCCAGCACACACACTCCACAGCCTACGAGTCCATGACGTTGTTTTCTATATGAGTCCTGTGTGGAGCCATGGAAGACTTTTGAGCATGGGAGACAAGCGATAAGGATAAACCGTTAGGCTGAGCTGGCAGGCAGAGAAGCCAGTTAGTGTGCAGCAGAAGACCCCTTCTCACCGAGGCCAGGCTAAGCTGAGGGTGGGCTCCATCCAGTTACTCATCCATCCTTCTTCTCCAGCCCCTTGTCCACAGAACGCACGCAGCTCAGGGTGCCTGACAGACCCTAGGGAAGCTGAAGTCAAGTCCACCCCAAAGGGAACAGTGAGAACAAAGCATATTGCCAAGGACTAATCCTCTGATGTTTTCAGGGAAAGATAGAAGAAAAGGAGCCATAGATGAAAATGGACAGATCAGAGAGGCAGGAGAAAGGGCCACGAAGGAGCCTGAGGGGAGCAGAAGTCAGTCTCTGGGGGGCGGTGGGCAGAAGAATACATGGGAAGTGACGAAGCAGAGGCAGTGAATGGAGACTGTAGACGTGGGAGGTCAGGACCAAATGGGAGTGGGGCAGACAGGTTGGTCTAGAGATAGCACCCGATTCTAGAGGATGGGGCTGGGGGTATTTTGAGGAGGGAGAGATTTGAAGGTGTTTGTAAGTTCAGGAGAATGGTAGAGAGTAAGAAACTAAATAGGCACAGAAACAAAGGATGGAATGGAGGGAGAGAGGGAGGAAGGGGAGATGCTGGTGGGAGAGATTCCTAGGGAAGGTGTTGAGAGTACAGTGGGGTGGGGAATGCAGAACAATTCTGGGACGGAGAGAAAGGATTTTGAGTGAGCCGCCTTCGGAGAGCCTCCGCTTTGATGCTCATCACAGCATTGGGCCACTGAAGGAGGAAGTGGACTTTCAGGGATTCCTAAGGGGTCCATTAAACACAAGCCATCAGGAGTCCTCAGGCTAAGCCCCGCATCGGGTCCAGTGATGGCAACTTTACATGCTGGGAGGGCACCAGGTACCTACTTGGATGCCCCCATACAACATCCAATGGCAGCAAACGACACTTTTCTCCTAAACCGAATTGTAATACTCCCATGCTGAGTGGGAGCAGAGCACCTAGGGGGCAGGAAGGAGTAGGGCTAATCTAACCTGGACGCCACAGTAGGTAAAAGCAATCACATTATCTGAAGTTAAATTCCCGAAACTTCTTGGAGAAAACAGCCAGGGAGGGGGAAAGCCCCAGAAATCTTTCAAGCTGTTAGATTGAAGGGAACACCACACTTCAAAATACACATACGGCACATCCTTCGCTTTGACAGTCTCTAACAGCCAAAATTATATCTGTTCTACACACTGGCATGTGGTAGAATTGGATTGATTTGCCCTGACAGCCCTCCCTGCTGGAACAATACTTGTCAGTCAGCCCCGGCAATGTTTGTATTTTCAAGAATAATTATGCAGAGTGATTGTATGAAATCCTGGCAGGTGGGTCAGACAGTCTTATCTGCCTGCCTCTCCCACCCCATGTCCCTGAGCCCTAGACTGTTTCCTGCTCCTGAGGGTGGAAAACAGCCCTTTCACACCCTGCTTCCCCCTCCCAAGCTGTGTGCATAACCCTCCATTTGAGGCTTCCATGTTGGCGTCTCTTTTATCTTTGGGGTCCTCCACTCCTGTGCCCTCCTCATGGAAAGTGTCCTTCCTGCAATAATTGAAATCGGTAGCCACGACATTTTCCTAACTGACTTCTTCACATTAGCTGGCCTTTACCAATGGACCGCTACATGAATGCTCCCACTGTGAAAGAAATCCTTTGTTTTTGGTGGAGATAATTCAAAAACCACACCAGTGGGTATTTGGGGGCTTCCCTGGCCGGTATCTTAATTTTGAACAGTTTATCCCACCGTAAATATATTGAGTATCTCCTCTGTGCACACTGTAGAGAGGGGGCAGAAATAGGTAAGAGAAATGCAGATATAACAATAATGTGATCAGAACGTGATAAATGGTGATGAGGGGGACAAGCGAAGAGCCATGTAAGTAGGCCACTCAGGAAAGGCTCCGTGGAGCCACTGAGCCAACTTTAGAAATACAAGTTGGAGTCTTTATGAGGAAAGCTCTGAACACGAGAAAGGGCCAAGTGCTTAGCCTAATAAGCAATGGGAAACCTGCGGGCATTTGATGAGGCCCAGAATTCCATGCCAGCTTCCCAGGCTGTTTTCCATGGCTGTAGGCTCTGCCCCAGTTCCACAGAAAGGCAGATGCTCAGTAGAGCTCATACCCAATGATACGTGGCCAATGTCTGCAAGATAGAGGGTCACAGACAAGATTTTTGGGGTGCATCCCAAATGTTTTCCATCTCTGGATGGCTTTCTGTCCAATTAATATGCAAATCAGAGTCCTATGGCATTTTCTCTTTAATTTGCTTATTTGAGAACTTGTATTTTAAAAGGTAACACTAATGTTTGTTTTCCTTAAAGGATTTTGAAGCATCTTTCAATCCATCATGTTTTTTTTTCTTCCTCATTTCACCATTTAAGCACCTACGTGAAAGAACGATGTTTTGGTGCTGCGGAAGACTCAAGGATGAAGGGGTAAAGAAAGTCAATAGTCATTGACTGCACATCTGCTGTGTGTGAGGCGTTATGTTAAGCCTTGTACACACATCTCTTATTCAGCCCTCCCACTGGACCTGGGGAGAAACATCACTGTCTCCATTCTCGGAATGTGGTAATCGAGTCTTGGAGGTGTTGTTATTTGCCCAAAGCTACACAGCTGGAAAGTGAGCAAGACAAGCTAGGATTGACTTCAAAACCCATGCAGTCTCTCCCAAGAGAACACGAATCTTTCCCCTGAAGGAAGGGCCATCTAATAGGGAGATGAGACAAATACACAAATAACAGTTGTGAAAAGCAGAATGTTAAAAACTGCCGTGAAAGATGTAAAAAATATAGGGTTAGGAGTGTTTAGAACAAAAAGTAAATCCTTTGAGTACGCGGTTTGGGGTTGGAGGATGTGCCATTTGAATTTTCCCTTCTAAGTTGAGCAGGGCTTGAAATGTTGGCTGCAAAGAAGGACATTGTTGGACGTAATAAATTATGACATTTCCAAAACATCAAGATGTCACTGATTTGATCATATACTGGGCCTTCATACTAAGAGGTGTCCACATTAAAATCTGAAAACTATTTAGGTTGAACCAAATGGAATTACCACTTGTGCAGGCCCACAGGAGGGAAATATCAGCTATTTCATATGGCTCAGCCTAACTTATCACTAGATTGTACCTCTGCAAACAGAACCTCTGAATATTAGAAAGAATCCACATCTTTTCTTTTAATTTTCAAAAAGCACATTCAGGAAGGCAATACACGCACACGGTGACGCAGCAAGTAGTACCGAAGAGCTCTGGGTGGAAAGAATTGTACCCTCGCACACTCGCCGGGTCCTCAGCGCTACTTCCTGGGCACCCAGTTCCATACAATTTGAATTTTGGTTTTCTGGGGATTACCTCCATAACTCTAATTAATGTGCTGTACCTCCTGTTCTTATTTTCCTAATTTGAGACACTTGTTGATTCGCCGTTACATAAGAAGTGGATTTTGCTCACAGTGTCTCTCACCTCCTCCCAATACTTGGGAGCGGTGTTATTTTCAGTTCTTCTATTCATGATCTACCTTATCACTCTCCCTTCGGCCAGCGTCCTGACGGTCCTCTGTGTACGATAAGCAGGTTAGGACCCCTACCTTCGCTCAGCCCCAATCACTCCACATATTCTTTGAGCTTGACCTTTATCACAACTGTCAAGATTGTTGTTATGTACATTCAATTTACAATATGATACAATCAGATGTCATATGCTTCTAAAAATTGAAAAGCCATCAACAGAATTTATATTAATATGACCAGCTCAATGCTATATACCTCAAGGAGAAGCAGGTGCCAGGACTGCATTGCTTTCCCATATGTCCAGTGCCACACTGGGAACTTTTTGAAGGAGGATGCTCCTAGCACCAAGACCAAGTGACTTTTCTTTCCCAGCCTCAAGCCTGTCCTAGCATCTGATTCAAGTAGATAGATTTTTCATTTCTCTTGCTGGCACCTAGTGGACCTCTCAACAAGCCACTCAACAAGTGACATTCTCTTCTGTTTTCTTTCTTTGATAATATTCTCCCTAGCATTTTTCTCTGTTCTCATTATTAACTGGAAATCTTAATAGTCATGTGTCACCTTTCATGATACAATTGAATTATATGAATTCTCGCTCATGAATCACTTCTTTATTTCTCTTATCTTTTCTTCCTGAGCACTATCTCTGCCTTTTCGCTCTTTATTCTGGAAAATTTTCTTGACTATCTTTGAGACTTGTGCTTGAAACTTTTATTTCAGCACCATATATTTAATTTTTATGAGTTCCATCTTATCTTATAATTCCCTTCTCATAGCTACGTAACTTTGATTTATGTGTATAAAATCTCAAATCAGAGATCACTTTTTTTTTCCTTTTAAATTTTTGTCTGCTTCCTGAAATACTTCTGTTTCCTCCAAGGTCAGTTTTTCTCTTTGAATCTTCTCTTTCAGGTGCACATTGTCACCATCTTAAATCCTATTTATATTTAAGAGTGAAAGACTGGGAGCTAATAAGAGTTTCTTGTGCTTTTACGTTGGTAATTCTGTTTTCAGATAGGGAGTCTGGTGAGGAACTGGGGCAGTGGTAGAAAACACAGATATGCAGGCCTTGCTTTAGGGAGAGTAGACAGAGAGCAAACCATTAAGCTGGAGCATAAACATGCCAGACTAAAGAGAACTTTACTCGGGGTCTCCAACACCTATACTAACGGCCCTCATCCTCTAGTGCAATCTGGCAATTTCTGCATCGAAGTGTTTTAGATTTTTCCATTTTGTTCTGAGGAGAAATAGTGGGCTATCTGATTCTCTGTCAGATTTGGGGTGGGGTGCTTGCCACTAAGGCTGGGGTCCCTGACCTGTGGTTAAGCCCTTGCCCACTCCTTCCCTCCGCTGCACTTGTGGGTCTCAAGCCTGGAGCCATTCCAGATTCCAGCAAACAAAGTGCTCCCACCTCTGCTGCAGATCCCCTTAGCATATTCTGAGCTGGAGATTCCTCCACTCTTTCAGGCATCAACATGGCAACCACGCACCATCTCCCTTCCAGAAATCTATGGAAAAATCTCATCCATTAAGGCCCTCCACCTCTCCTTCCCCTCACTGTCAGGGAGAAGAGGCAAACAGACATGCTCAGCTCAGCAAAATGGATGGAACGTCTTCCTCCCTTCCTAAGGAGGTGCTGCTTAGAGTCTCCACAGCAGCTAGAATGTTCTCCAAGAGCTCAAACAGGGTTCCTGAAGACCTCGAACAACCTGTTCAGTTTATAAATGAGGATAGCTAGGCACAGTAAAAGTGCTAATTTCCCCTAGCTGAGCCAGGACCCCAAATTCACTTGCTTGCCCTCGAATCCAGTGCCCTTTTCATTATGCCCAGATCCTTCTCGTGACAGACGTTTATCAACCAAACATAATATACAGCTGAAAAGTGCAAGAACAGGGGAAGGCAGGGCAGACAAAGGCTGCATGAAGTCCTGGAATATTGCTGTAGTCTGTCCCCAGAAGGCAAATGGCCCTTTCTCTGCAGCTACCAGATTTATCTCTTTTGTCCTCTGCCTATTTACACTCTCCACCTTTGATGAGCTGCAAAACCTTGGGTGTGAACTCACGCCAGGAAGCATGGTGCTGAAGGCAGTTTATGAGCTGAGAGCAGATTTATAACAGTGAAAGCCATGGTGCTTGGGTTCCTTTCCTCTCGGCCTTCTGATAAGGACATGTTTTGCGTGCTTCTGTCAGCTGGAACACTTCCAAACTGTGCAGTCAATGCTGCAAACTCGGTTTCTGGAGAACAGTTATAAAAGTGCACAACGAAGTCACATTTACCTAATCAGGCTGCTTTAGAAAGGAGAGCAGTGTTCCCACCCATTGACCTTTGGGGTCCTGTTGGGGACACTGCAGAGGGCAGGACAAATCCGACCCCTGGTGCGGCTGCCCCGGTTTTGTAATGAAGTGTCTTATACAAACAGCCTCTCCTGAGAGACTTTCAATGCTCCTATTACAAAGCAAACTACTTACGCTGAGTGACTAACAATTCTGTTCTTATGTGTTAATATGAACCTTTTGCATCTGGGATTGGCATCATCTAAAGTATTAAAATGGCATCAAATATTTGGAGTCAATTATATTAAACAAATTCATTCAGGAATAAGCCAATGTTAAATTACTCGGTATGCCGAAGTTGCGGAAGTAATCAGCCGATGACAGTTTGTCCTTGTGGGTATGGATAAGAGATGGGCAGCCCTGCCTCACAGCCCCACCCAGGGCCTAGGTGGACAAGGGTCCGGGGAGAACCTGCCTTCTCAGGAGGGTTGCCATCTGTTGGCAGGGGGCCTGAACTGAGAGGGAGGGCTTAGCATCATACTCAGATCGCTTCTCCAATCCAGGCTCCTCCTCCTAAAACTGCTGGAGTGAATCAACGGTATTTGTAAAGAACAGTAAAATATTCCTCTATTTTGCCCACTTTATGAATGTGTGCATCGTTCTAACAACATGAACAAGAGTGAGAGCCTTACAAGCCCAGAGGAAACCACCCTAGCGACACAGGAACCAGCGAAGGCCAAAGAGGAAAATGCGCATCCAGGACGGAAAGTGAGAAACCAGGGGAGTGTGTCCTGTGGGCAGGGCCCAGGGTGGTGATGGGGAAGCAGTGGGTGGAAATGACCACAGTTTGCAGGCAGGGATTAAGAGACAGAATGGTTGCTAGTAACTACATGACTTACGGCAATTCACTTATGATCTGTCCAACTTTGATTTCTTTCCTCTAGCTGTAAAATGGGAAGAGAAACACCTGACCCCTGCACCCTAGTGAGAACAGAATGCTATTCTAAATAAAAAGTACTCTGAAAAATGAAATGTCCTATAAATGTTATACGGCCTGACTGCTGCTAGTTAGCAATTTGGCACTCAAGATTACACGGTGCCTTACAGATACATTTTATTGGTTCAATTTAACGTTAAATATTACAGACAAACTACAATTATAATGAGGGCTTCTGTTCTCAGAGCACTTTAACGTTCATAAAATACCCTCACATGTTATTTTATTGGAGCATTAAAATAACTCTGTGAAATAGACTATAAAAATTTCCTGAGTTCCATTTTACGGCTGAGGAAGCAGAGGTTCAGAGAGGCCAAGGGACTTGTCCAAGGCTGCACAGCCAGTGAATTATAGAGTCAGATCCCAAGCTTGATCTTTTGATTCCAAGTTCAATGTTCTTTACACCAGAGTGGCATAGTAGGCATTCTGGAGACTAAGAATCAAGGAAAATTAAAAAATTCATTCTTTGGGGCCGGGCCAGTGACACAGTGATCGCACGTTTCACTTCTCAGGGGCCCAGGGTTCGCTGGTTTGGATCCTGGGTGCGGACATGGCACTGCTTGGCACGCCATGCTGTGGTAGGTGTCCCACATATAAAGTAGAGGAAGATGGGCATGGATGTTAGCTCAGGGCCAGTCTTCCTTAGCAAAAACAGGAGGATTGGCAGTAGTTAGCTCAGGGCTAATCTTCCTGAAAACAAAAAATCATTCCGGAGATAAAACTCGTAGACAAGACGCTAAGTTCAATGCAAGATGCTAATGCAAAAATAGTACCAAGCATTTGCCTACTAAAGGGATATGAAGTCAAGGAAGGAGAAGTTAATGCAGATGGTAATTATAGGAAAAGCTTCACAGATTTAAAAAGGTCTGGGTTGAATGTGAATAATGGACTTATTTGAGTAGTTGGAGGTAAAGGGAGGCCCTTAAGAAAAGAGGAGAAGCAAGGGCACAAAGGCAGGGTGTGGGAATAGGACTGCTCTGGTTAATGAGCGGTGCGGCGAGAGGTGATGAGATAGAAGTTGCCATAGGTTAAATGGAACCAGATCGTAGAGAGCCTGAGGGTTAGATGAGGGGCCTAGATTTGATCCTATAAACAGATGGGAGCTATTGTAGGCTCCTGAACGAGGGAGTGACACCATATGAGTAGTATACTGTCTGGCGGGAATATGCATGGTGTATTAACTGTGCCCAGAGGCAGGGAGAGTAGCTAGAAGAGTGCTGCATTAGTAAAAGCAGAGTCATGAAGTCCCTGGGTTACAGTGGTAACAATGGACATAAAAGGAAAGCTATAAATCCTAGCAGCCAAGTCATTTGATAATAGAGCAAGAATTATTCGCTGAGCTACCATATTCCTCATGGCTCTCAGAATCATGAATAGCTTTCTCAGTCATATTACCCCTTAACCATGCTGCCAGATTAAGTGATCCAAAGTGGCTGAAGCAGAGTTCATTAAAAATCACAGGAATTCGTCAAAAAGCTTCCTTATTTCATCCCTTGGTCTTCCACCCAAGAAGACTCTTCAGAAGTAAAATGAGTACACACATGCACATTGGGATCACCTTCAGACCTTCCCAGTGAGTTAACTATGGCTTCAGGGCATACGCATCCCTGCTTCTGGCGTCAGAAGATGTCAAGTGTCACCTTTCACTGGACACATATCAGCTCCGAGGAGATGCAGGTGCTGATGGGGAGCAGAAGCCCCAAGTGTGGAGTGGAGAAAGAGGAGGCAGAGCGGCAGGAGGACATGGGCAAGCTGGCACCGGTGGATGGAGAACCTGGACCGTAATCATTTGATTGCTTAGTCCAGCTGGAGTCTCGGCACCTGATTCTGCCTTTCCAGTACCGAGTATATGAAGCCCTGCCCAAAGCAGAAAAGGTTAAGGGTTGAAATTGGTCCGTTTCCTTTGCTTAGCAGGTGGATTCATCAACACGACCAGATTGAAACATAGCCAGAGCCTCCATTTTCATAAGTGAATTTTGATTCAAACATACTTTCCCTTTAAATTTCAATAGCAATGTCGTGCTTTCCATTCCTTCTTCACTTCACTGTGTGGGCATTGCACAGGCACACACACCCAGACACTTCACACGCTGCACCGACAGCGGCTTGCCAGTCAATGAAGTCACGTTACTCTGCCATGGGGATGTGTGAAATCAGCCCTCCCAGGAGGGGGGCAGAGGCATGCATGATGCGATCAATGCAAGCGGGAGTTTTCTCTCTCCCGCTCCTGACTGTTTTGTCAGCTCACTGAACAGACGAGTGAACGGCTTCATTGGGTGCAGAACTGTATTTAGCAGAAAGCTTTCTTTTTATCGTCATTATATGTGATAATAACTTCAGGAGACTGTCACCTTTGGATTCACGCTAGTTGGATGAAGCAGTCTCCCTTCTCTCAGAAAAACCTGACAGAACTGACCTCCTTTTCCCATGGAAATGTCAACAGCAATTATAGAGCCAGCACTCCCCAGGCAAGGAGTCCGGAGCCCTTTGGAGGGCTGCATGGCTGCGGCCAAGCCCGGCCACTGTCACGACATCTTCAGCACCTCAAAGCGTCTCTCTGAGAGCTGATGAGCACAAGCTCCGTGCCAGGCAGCCGCCAGGCCAAGGAGCTCCAGCCCAGGCACTCCTACCTCCACCGCGTGTTTGCAGCTATCGTCCCACCAGAACGACCTCCGTCCCAGACTCTGGCAACCCAGAAATTGATGACCTAAATCAAGTACCTGAGAGCTTAGTTGTATTATTTCAGTACTCAGTGAAAAGAACTTTTGAAAGGCAAATGTTTATTTTGGGTCAAATTCATTTACATAGTTCCTGATGGTGTGCAAAAAATGATTTGTCTCAGCTGATGTCATTAGACTACCCACAAGGACTTCTAGGCCCCCAAGTAAAACCTCTCTCCAAAACCAACCAAAGCCAACAAGCAGGCTTGATTGTTTAAATAAGGAAGGTACAGTGGGAGGAGAGCTACAGGACACTGGGATAGGATGAACTCCAGAAAGCTAATTAACACGACCAGGAGAAAGAAGTGTGTGACAGATTCTCACACACAAGTGAACTGGCAGCCCTAACTAATTAGCAACAATTAATTTTACGGTAGGAGCAAGAACACATGTATTATGTTCTATAGAAGCTTAATAGATGTCACCATAAATCACTCCCATCTCTCCCCTGGAATTCAGCTTGCAAGCAGGCTGCCCTGAAATCTTCAGGAATTAACAATATAGAGCAGCCTGCTATGTCTTTGATCTTAAGATGAAAAACAAGGTGGTTTTTCCTCTGCCACTTGGCCCTTGACTACTCTCAGCTGTTGTCACTGAGGTTGGTGTCAGCAGGCTCAGCCACACCCAGGCCCTGAACCAATTCTGATTAAGGAAGGTAAGAAATGAACAGCCGCAGGCCTGCTCCTGCTGGGATCTGGGATCCACTGTGCTGCACTAGACCGGATGTCCAGTGCACCCAGACTGTGCTCCTGGCCCGAGATGGAAACAGATTTCTTCGTATACACCTTCTCCTATGGAGTGGAAGTGACTGCATGACCCATTGCGTGGAGAAGATCGGGGCTTAGTGGGAAAGAGCGCCATGATCAACTAATCACGTCTGCTGGGCACTGGGAGGAAGAGCACTGATTTTTGTTTGGTTTCATTTTCCACCATTCTGTCTTAATTGTGATAAAATACATATAACATAAAATATATCATTTTAAAGTGTACAATTAATGGCATTAAGCAAATTCACAATTTTGTGCAACCCTCATCACTATCTAGTTCCAGAACTTTTTCATCACCCCAAATGGAAACCCTGTACCTATCTATTAAAAAGTCACTTCCCATTCCCCTCTCCTCAGCCCCAATAACCACTAGTCAGTTTCCGTCTCCATGGATTTGCTGATTCTGAATGTTTCATATAGATGGAATTATACAGTTTGTGTCCTTCTGTGTCCGGCGTCCTTTCAGCTAACGTGTTTTCCAGCTTCATTGTGTTGTAACGTGTATCAGCACTGTTGTTCTTGATCGTCCTGACTAGGCCTGCCTGTTGACCAGGTTCCCCTTCAGTTTCCTAAATGGTATCTCAGTTTTCTTCTGAGTCGAGAACTCACTATGAAGCCCAACCAAGTCCTTCCAGGCCCCTTCTTCAAATGGTTTCACTTTATTGCTAATCCTCCCAGGCCCTTGGTGGGACTGCGCTCTGAGAGGGCAGATTAACTATAACTAGGACGCTGCAGCTTGTTCAACAGCTCTTGCTGCCGTGGTCTACCAGCCAGACCGGGCTTCCCCGGAATGCGGTAGACCCACCCTTTGGAGCATGCACTTTGCTTGCTCTGGACAGAGAGATTTCAAGGGCCAGACTTCAGCCAGGTGAGTTCCTCCAGTCCTGAATCTACATTTGGGTGGTTTCATCAGTCTTCCAGAAAGCTCAGTCTCTTGAGATGTATAGGGGTAAAGTTAAATGTAAGAGCTGTAAATTCGGCTTCCAGGAAGACAGGGTGGATAAGCTTTTCTCAATTTTTCCCGCTGACTACCACTAAGAACCCTGGATTACAGACACATATATGTAAAACATAAGAAGATTCTGAAAAGTGAAGAGAAGAAAGCAGACTGCTCAGAGACCTTGGAATGCCATTTTTGCCTCTTATATCGCCAAATTGGAACTGAAGAAGCCAGCAACTGAAAAATGCCAATGGACATAGGTGGAAAAATCCCTAGATCAAAAGGCTCCTCTCTCTTTCAAAAGACCAGGAAAGCAGTAGCCTAGCAAGACAGAAAACTCATGCACAATAATTACTCTACTCCTACCAAACCCCATAGGGAGATGATGGCGCCATCCCACCAGTGTCAGCAAAGGCCGAATGGGGAGCCAGGACTTCTACCCTCATGAAGCAGTAACAAGGCCACCAGCCATGGGCCCAGATGATGTTAGAGAAAAGGCAAAGAAAGAAGCTGAGAATTTCAACCCTACCAGGCAGTAACAGACATCCTCACCCAACCTCCTGCCACAGAATTCTTGGAGACCGTGCAGGGAGCCTGTACTTCCATCCCCACCCTGCAGCAGGCAGGCGCCCCCATTCTTCCCTGCAGGGGGGCATCAGAGGTGACCAATGCAGAGTCAGGACTTTTACCATCACCCAACAGTAATGAGACCACCGCTTGTGTCCCCCACACATTGTGATATCAGTGGAAGCCACGTGGGGAGAAGTCAGGAGGCATTCCTACCTCTCTCAACCAAGGAGATAGCAGCGGAGGCCTAGCAGGGAGCTGGAACTCCCACCCTTACCCAACAGTAATGAGGAGACTGCCCCCTCAAGTGTTAGCAGAGATTGAGTTGGAAATCTGGACTTCCTTCACCTGGCAGCAACGAGACAGAGTCCCCCTTTCTCCGGCTAGGGTGGTATCAGATGAAGCTAGCTAAAACAGAAGATTTAAATAAGATCTGAGTATCATAACAGAATACCCTAAATGTCCAGGCTTCAATTAAAAGTCATTCATCATACTAAGGACCAAGAACATCTCACACTGAACGAAAAAACAACCAATAGATGCCAGCATCAGGATGACAGCAATATTAAAATTATATGACAAAATTTTAAAGCAGTCATTATAAAAATGCTTCAATGGACAACTACAAGCACATTTGAAACAAATGAAAAAAATAATAAGTTTCAGCACAGAAATAGAGAGTATAAAGGAATACCAAATGGGAATTTTAGAACTGAAAAATGCAGTAACCAAAACTAAAAACTCAATAAATGGGCTCAACTACAGAATGGAGGGGACAGAGAAAAAGATTTAGTAAACTTGGGGACAGGACTACAAAAATTATCCAATCTGAACAACAGAAAGAAAATAGACTGAACAAAGTTAATGGTACCTAGGAGAACTGTGGGACTGTAACAAAAGATCTAATGTTCACATCATCATAGGCTAGAAGAAGAGGAAAAAGAGGGCATGCTCAAACAAGTACTCAAAGAAATAATGACTGAAACTTCCCAAATTTGGCAAAAGAAATAAACCTAAAGATTAAAGAAGTGAACTTCATACAGGATAAACCCAAAGAAATACACACCATGAAGATTACAGTCACACTTCAGAAAATTACAGGCAAGAAAAAAATCTTGAAAACAGTGAGAGATAAATGACACCTTACTTATAAGGGAAAAACTATTTGAATGACAGTGGGTTTCTGACGTGAAACCATAGAGGCCAGAAGAAAGTAGCACCACCTTATGCAAGTGATGAAAGAAAAATACGGTCAACCCAGAATCCTATAACCAGTGAAAATATCTTTCAGAAACAAGGAAAGAAAAAGATCTTAGACAACACAATACATTTTCCTTTTCCTTTTGAGTTTTCTAATTTATGTTTGGTGCCTGAAGCAAAAATTACAATATTGTCTGTTTTGATTTTAAATGTATGTAGAATAAATGTTGGAGGCAATTATATTATAAACAGAAAAGAGAAAGTGAAGAGGAGTAAGGTTTCTACATTTCTTTTGAACTGGTAAAACGTCAAAACCAGTAGATTGTGATAAGTTATGTATATATAATCTAATACCGAGAGAAACCACTAAAAAAGGTATACAAAGGAACACACTCAAAAATACTATAGATATAGCAAAATGGAATTCAAGAAAAAAGTTCAAGTAACCCAGAGGAAATCAGGAAGACAAAAGCGATACAAAACAATGATGACAAAAGAGAACAAAGAGAAAACAAAAAATAAAATGAGTGACTTCAGCCCTAACATATCAATAATTACATTAACTTGAAAGATCTGAATACACCAATTGAAAGATAGAAATTGACATATGGATTCAGAAACATGACCCAAATATACAGCATCCACAAGACACTCCAAATACAACAATACAGGTAAATTCAAAATAAAAGGATGGATGGATGAAGATCATGAAAACATTCATCAAAAGAAAGCAGAGATGGCTATATTAATAGCAGATAATACAAACTCCAGAGCAAAGACAATTATCAGAGACAGAGGAAATATTACGTAATTGATAAAAGGGTCAATCTACCAAGAAGACATAGCAATCCTAAGTGTGAATACAGCAAGAGAGCTGAAAAATATGTAAGAAAAAAAATGAGATAACTGAAAGCAGAAATAGACAAATTAACAATGATAATTGGAGACTTCAATACGTCTGTTTCAATAATTGATAAAACTAGCAGACAGGAAAACAAGCAAGAACAAAGAAGAACTGAAAAACACCATTAACCAACAGAATCCAAATGACATTTATAGGACACTCAACAACTTTCCAAGTGTCTACAGAACACACAGGAAGATAGAGCATCTCCTGGGCCATGAAACAAACAACGCAAATTTACATTAAATTTAAATCATGTAGGGTGTGTTCCCTAACCACAAGGGAATCAAAATAGAAATGATAGCAGAGTGACAATAGAAAAATCTCTAAACACTTGCCAATTAAACAATACATGTCTAAGTAACCCACAGATCAAAGAGGAAGCTTCCAGGGAAATTTAAAAAAATATATTGAACTGATTGAAAATGAAAACACAACATATTAAAATTTGTAGGACACAGACAAAACAATGCTGAAGGGAAAATTTGTAGCACACTATGCTTGCATGAGGAAGATGAAAAATTTCAAATCAATAATCTAAGCTTATGCCACAAGAAACCAGAGTAAGGGAAAAATAAGCGCAAAACAAGCAAAGGAAAGAAATTTAAAAAGATAAGAGAAATCAATGAAATTGAAAAAAAAACAAGAAAGAAAAACACTGAACCAAAAAGTTAGTTCTTTGAAAAGATAATAAAATTGGAAAGCCTCCAGCAAGACTGACAAAATAAGAGAGAAGATGCAAATTATCAACATCAGGAATGAAACACTATAGACCCTACAGACATTGAAAAGATAATAAGGGAATACTATGAACAACTCCACACATAAATTCAACAATTTGGATGAAATGGAGCAATTCTTTGAAAAGTACAGACTACTACAAGTCACTTGATAAATTGAATAGCCCTATAAATTTGAAGGAAATTGAATCTATAATTAAAAGTCTCTCCAGGGGCTGGCCCAGTGGCATAGCAGTTAAGTTTGCGCACTCCGCTTCGGTGGCCCAGGGTTTGCTGGTTCAGATCCTGGACGCGGACCTACGCACCGTTTATAAAGCTATGCTGCAGCAGGCATCTCACAAATAAAGTAGAGGAAGATGGGCACGGATGTTAGCTCAGGGCTAATCTTCCTCCAAAAAATAAAAGTCTCCCCCAAAGGAAATCTTCAATTCCAGATGGTTTCACTGGAGAATTCTACCAAATGTTTAAAGATTTAATGCCAATTCCACACAATCTCTTCCAGAAAACAGAAGATAAGCATGTATTTATAAATTCATTTTTAAAGCTAGTATTACCTTGATATCAAAACAAGATGAAGATAACACAAAAAAGAAAACTACAGATATCTCTCATGAACATAGATGTAGAAATTCTTAACAAAATATTAGCAAATAGAATTGAGCAATATATAAAAAGAATTATACACCACGACCAAGTGGAGCTTATTTATGGGATGGAAGGTTGGTTCAATATTTAAAATCAATCAAGGCAATCCACCATATTAACAGGCTCAAGAAAAAAAAAAATATCACATGATCTTATCAACTGATGAAGAAAAAGCATTTGACAATTTTCAAGACCAGTCCATGATAAAAACTCTCACAAAACTAAGAATAGAGGGAAACTTCCTCAACTTGATATAAAGCGTCTACAAAAACCCTACAGATAAAATTATACTTAACGGTAAAAGACTGAATGCATTCCCTTTAAGACTGGAAACAAGGCAAGCTCTCACCATTCTCACTCCACACAGCAGTGAAACTTGTAGCCAGTGCTATAGGCAATACAAGGAAATAGTAAGCATACAGACGGGAAAGGAAGAAATAAAACCTTTCTATTTGAATAGGTCATGACAGTCTCCATACAAAACTCCAAAAAGGCTACCAAAAAAACCACCCTCCTAGAATAAACGATGCCAGCAAAGTTGCAGGATACAAAATAAACTTGAAATTAATTGTAGCTCTTTTTTTTTTTAAAGATTGGCACCTGAGCTAACATCTGTTGCCAATCTTCTTCTTTTTTTTTCTTCTCCCCAAAGCCCCCCAGTACATAGTTGTACATCCTAGTTACAGGTCCTTCTGGTTCTGCCATATGGGATGCCACCTCTGCATGGCTTAATGAGCGGTGTGTAGGTCCGGACCCAGGATCTGAACCAGCGAAACCCTGGGCTGCTGAAGCTGCGTGCACGAACTTAACTACTCGGCCGTGGGACTGGCCCCTAATTGTTTTTCTATTTGCTAACAATGGACATGTGGACAGCAAAGTTAAAAATGCAATACTATTTTAAATTGCTCCAAAAATATGGAATACTTAGACATAAATCTAACATAATATTTGCAGGACTTGTATGTTGAAAATTACAAGGCAGATGAAAGAAATCAAAGATCTAAATAAACAGAGAAACATACTATGTGCAAGAGCCTTTGAGGGTCGCAGCCCTGTTGATGTTGATTTCAGGCTTCTGGCCTCCAGAAATGTGAGAAAATTTGTTTCTGTTGTTTTAAACCACTAAGTTTGTGGTAATTTTTTATAGTAGCCCTAGGAAAGTAATACCATAGCCTGTCAAAAAATGGGCTCAAGCAATTGGACATCCATGAGCAAAAAAGCTGAACCATGACCTGTCTCACACCTTATACATAAACTAAATAAAAATGAATCATGGGCTTAAATGTAAAACATAAAAGTGTAGACCTTTTTGGAAAAAACAACCACAGAAGACAATCTTCATGATTTAGGGCTAGGCAAAGCATTCCTAGATTTGACTCCCAAAGCGTGACACATAAAAGGAAAAGTTAGTGAACTGGACTTACGCAAAATCAAAAACTTTTACTGAAGATTCTGTTAAGGGAATAAAAAGTCTTGTAAAACACTGGGAGAAAATATTTGCAAGCCACATATCTGACAAAGGACTAGCATCTAGAATACATAAAGAACTCCCGAAACTCAATCGTTAAAAAACAGCAAACAATCCAATGAGAAGATGGACCAAAGATATGAAGAGACATTTCACTGAAAAGTATATACAAATGGCATGACAAACAGCCTCACGAAAAGGTGTTCAAAGTAATTAGCCATGAAGGAAATGCAAAGTAAAACCACAGTGAGATATCACTACTCAGCAATCAGAATGGCTAACATAACAATTGTGACAAGGTCAAATGCTGGCGAAGGTGTGGAGATCTGGATCACTCACACACTGCTGATGGGAATGCAAAATGGTACAGCCATTCTGGAAAACGTTTGGCAGTTTTTATAAAAAAAACCTAAATATGCAACTACCATACGACCCAACAGTTGTTCTCCTGGGCATTATCCTAGAGGAATGAACACTTATGTACACGCATATTTATAGCAGCTTTACCCATAACAGTCCCAAAATGGAAACAACCCAGATGTCCTTTGACAAGCGAACAGTTAAATAAACTGTGAGACATCTATACCATGGACTACAACTCAGCGATAAATAGAAACTAACTATCGATGCACACAACTTGGATGGATTTCCAGAGAATTAGGCTGAGTGAAAAAAAAATCAAAAAGGTTACATCTTGTATGCCTCCATATATCTAACATTCTTGAAATGACAAATTTATAGAAAGAGAGAACAGACTCGTGGTTGCCAAGGGGTTATGGATGAGAGAGAGGAGACTGCAGAGGGAAGTGGGCGTATCTACGAAAGGGAAACAGGGGGATCCTAGTGGTGATGGACATGCTCTGGATCTTGACTGTGGGAATGTCAGTATCCAAGTTGTGATATGGTACTATCATTTTACAGGATATTACCATTGGGGGGACTGAGTAAAGGGTACATGAAATTGCTCTATATTATGTCTTACAACTGCCTGTAAATCTACAATTATCTGAAAGTAAGTTTAATTAAAAAATGCCAGAGATGTGCCTTGTGCCTTTGGATACATTTTTAATATGGACAAAGCATGTTACTTGCTTGTAAGGAACAGTTTGCCACTAAAAGCTACCATTCATTATTAACAATGACGGCTTTGGTCCCACCTGCATCGTTAAGTGAGCTCCTTCAGGGCCTGACTCATGTATTATTTATCCATAAATCCCCCACAGTGAATAGCAAGCACCCTGCTATGTAATAAGTGCTCAATAAATGTTTGTTGACTTAATGTTTTTGTCAGTAATGCATTGAAAATGTGAGGATGTGTATTGTGCATTATTAAAACATTGCTTGCTGCAAATGAGAAAAACATTAAAGAAATGTGTCATGAAGTAAATTAACGCCATCCTTAAAAAAGCAATTAGATCTCTTTCTTTGTTGTTTTTTTTTCACTACTCTTCTGCTTTTTTTCCCTTTCTTTGTTTGTGTCTGATTACAAAAGTAATCAATGGTCATTGTAGAAAAGTTTGAAAGTCTAGAAAGACCTTTCACTGTCCCTACCCTAATGACCAGACGAGTCACTTCTAAGGTGACGTGGTGTGCTTCCGAAGCGCTGCCTGGCAGCTTTGTGATTCATTGAGTCATGCATTCAGCAGATGTATGCTGCCGATCTGCCAAAGGCAGAGGGAATGTGGCTCCCTATTCCACACATGAAACGGACTTGCTTGTTTGGAGGGTCCAGCCAGAGGGAGCCTGTTTCCCTTTTCTGGTGGCCAGTATCAGAATAACGTCAGATTCTTGTACTTTGACATCTTAAAAGGACAGCACTGCCTGGTTAAGGATGAATACAGCTGAGTATTTCCCTAGCAGTGAAGGCTTCCAGGGGACATCTCCAGGGGACATTGCCTGGTCAAGCACCACGACCAACAGAGAAGGCAAGAAACAGCCAAAGGGCATTGACTAGCCTTCAGCCATGAGGTTGGGAGTTCAGAAACTGCAAACTTGGGCAAGATTTTGAATGTACTCAAATGCATCAGAAACAGAACAAAAAGCGACATGGGAGAAGACATGAGGGTCCATACCATCTTCTATTTACATCAAATCCGTATTCTTGGAAAAGGAAAGTAAGGCTTATTCTTTAAAAGCAAAAAAGGTAATACCTTGAAAGACAACCAGGCAAAATCTGTCACCTTATCAACAGAAATGCATTATTTTCATTCCCTGATGTTTGCGCTGGTGTAAATTTTATCCGCCAGCCTGAGCAGAATTAAGCAAAGCTTTGGGGTTTTTTGCCAGGCAGGTACAAAAATATGTGTGTTATTTTTTGTTCCACTTTTTGAAAGAGAAAAAACGACTCACAGAGTTCTCACTGATAATAATGGGGAACCAAAGAGTCCAGACTTTTCCCAAAATACCAACTGAATTCCAAATGCAACATGCTTTTCAGCTCATTTTTCTGAAAATATTCTGTTGCTATGGAAATGGCCATGCAACTTATCCAAATGAACCCCCTTCTTCACAGGGGAGGCCCCTCTAATTGGGGTCACCACATTTCCTGGCCTGTCACACATAATGACCGAGTTGAAGCCTGCGTTAGAAGCAGTTCTGCCAGCCAGGACCAGAGTTGTAGGTGTCAAATTCACATTTATCACCACTTATCATTAATGGTAGGTGATGATAAACAGATTTCTTTTGTGATTTTAAAGAGATTCGCATGTTTCGATTCAACAAGTATTGATTCCACACTTACTCCAGAACTGCCATAAATACCCTACCCCCCATTGTGTTTTATAGTTTTACAGAGATGCTGTGAATTTCCCCAAAAGCATACTGGATATTTTTGAGCTACGTAATTGGTTAAAATTTTTCTTTTTGAAAAGAACGCACCCATTTAAAATTTTCCTCCTTTACAAAAGGAAAAGAGGTAAATAATAATTCCGGGCAGGGGTAGGGGCTGTTATATACTGATAAGTACGATTTCCAAAGGAATAAACAGAAACATTGACAGCAATTGTCCACAGGCAGAGGAGGCAGCTGCTCACACATGATTTCAAGAGCACCAGGACACTTCTGGCTGAAAACTTCTCTAACTGGCCTTCGGCCACTCTGCCCATCTCAGAACTACCATCAGTCTCTATGGACTTGGGAGATCTGTGACTGGACAGGGCTCATGACCATCCTTTAGGCCCAGGGCGCTGAGAGAGAAGGACGATAGGGCATGGGTCTGTTCTGATGGAAAATACACTAAGTCCGGCAAAGGTCATGACGTAGGGGTTGGGCAGAAGTAGACAGAACCAGTCAACTGGAAGAGCCAAATCGAATCTTCTCAGTCACTCTCCCTTCTGTCTCTGCCACACTCACTGCCTTGGGGCCTGGCCACCAGACCACAGGGCCACATATCCCACCCCTGGTGGTCTGTTCACCCACTGATCTGGTGAAACTGCCCTCTGACTGACTCCACTTCATGAATCCAGTTTTTCTTTGTGATGCTAGTTGGTTCCTCTCCTCTTCTTTTCCCTCTTCTTCTTGCTGTTCCTGAATCCTAGGCATTCCCACGCCTGGAATTCTGGATTTGGTGTCCTCTTTTTCTTCCTCTTTACGCATTCTCTCCAACTACAACTACACATCTTTTTCAAGCCTCCAGTCTTCCTTCCATACAGATGTGGCTCCATCAACATCTGTAGCCCCACAGCTCTTCTGAGCTCATTTCCTGTTCCAGCTTCCTTAGGATATTTTTTCTTGGGTGTCCTTTCTGCTCCTCAAAGGCAAAGCACTAGACATCGAATGCATCTTCGGCCTCTGCAACCTGACCCTCCGCCTATGTCCTTCTTATCTCTTCTCTCACTATCCTTACGCCCAGATTGAAACAAAACAATTTTAACTTTCCCTTGGTCCTCAAAATATACTTCCAACCAGTGGCCAGATCTCATCCCTCCTGCCTCTCTCATTTTCCCAGAGTCTGTTTGCATTCACTCCGTTCCCTGCCATCTCCCTGACAGGACCCTTCTCCCTTCAATCTGCATTAATACAATGGTCTCCTCTGTAGAATGCACTTACCCTACACTCCCAGATTAACTATCCTAAGGCACCACACAGACAGTATCATTCCCTGATTTCAATTGTAATCCAAATGAAGAAATATGTTTTACATTATAACCTAGTACACATAAGCCGGCATTCACCCAAAATTTCATAAGGCATATTTACTCTCAATAGGGTAATGCACTTTTTCTTTTTGAGGAAGATTAGTCCTGATCTAACGTCTGCTGCCAATCCTCCTCTTTGTGCTGAGGAAGACTGGCCCTGAGCTAACATCCATGTTCATCTTCCTCTACTTTATATGTGGGACGCCTACCACAGCATGGCATGCCAAGTGGTGCCATGTCCGCACTCAGGATCCGAACTGGTGAACCCTGGGCTGCCGAAGCGGAACGTGTGAACTTTACCACTGTGCCACTGGGCTGGCCCAAGGGTAACGCACATTTTAAAAGTCAACTTAACTCAATTTTGTTTAATTTTATTTTCTTAAAAGATGACTGATATGACCCACTAATGAGCTGAAACATGCAGTTTAAAAAGCACTGATTTGTAAGACAATTTGGTAGAAACTTATTTTCCTCTTACCCCCTTTCATCTCCTGCCTTTTACCATTCAGATGCAGAAAATTTCATCATTCTTTAATTATGCCTGGCCCATTTTTTTCCTATTGCAGAATACACATAACATGAAATTTGGCATTTTAACCCTTTCTAAGTGTGCAGTTCAGTAGCATAAATTACACTCACAGTGTTGTACAACCCCCACCACTGTCCCTCTGTAGAACTCTTTTCTCGAAAAACTGAAATTCTGTACGCACTTAACAATAACTCTCGACTCCCCTCTCCTCCCAGCCCTGACAGCCGCCCTTCTACTTCTTGTCTCTATGAATTTAATGCCTGTAGGACCCTCATGCAACGGAATCATGCAGTATTCATGCTTCTGTGGCTGGTTTACTTCACTTAGCATAATGTCCTTAAAGTTCACCCGTGTTGTAACACATGTCAGAACTTTTCTTTCCTTTTCAAAGCTATTAGTCCATCATATGTGTGTACTGTATTTTGTTTACCTATTTATCTATTGATGGACACTTTGCCCTGCACTTTTAAAGCCCTGCTTCTGTGTCCACATCATGTCTTCGCACATTCCTAGTTTCTATCACACACATACACACACACACACGCACACACACACACACACACACACACACACACACACACTGTTACTTAAAGTGATATCACCAAATTTTTATCTCTGATACCAGAGGAGAAACAGGTTTTGAATGAAAAAATTCACAGAAAATGTAGATGCCCTTTTTAGCAATTAAAATCCACTTTTTTTTTTTTGCTTTATCTCCCCAAATCCCCCTGTACATAGTCGTATATCCTAGTTGCAGGTCCTACTAGTTGTGGCATGTGGGACTCTGCCTCAATGTGTCCTGACAAGCGGTGCCATGTCCACGCCCAGGATCCGAACCCGTGAAACCCTGGGCCACCACAGTGGAGCATGCGAACTTAACCACTCAGCCACGGGGCTGGCCCTGGAATTCACTTTCTTAACCACATTGTTTTAAACTACAGTTGTTGCAAGAAGACAAAATATTATGTTGGTGGATGACGGTAAAAAACACCATCTATAGGGGCGGTATGAAGAGGAGATAAAGCAGAGCGTGTGAAGAATGCGAAGCCGCACTTGAAGAATAAATGGCTGCCTGCTGAGGAAGTAGCTTATTAAAATTCCAAGGTATTTATAAAGATTAAAAACTAAGGTTGGCTGGAGTTACACAGCTAGGCAAGTTCTCTGCAAATTCCATTAATAATTAAACCTTTTACAGGATTCTATGTGACTCCTAGAGGAATGCATTAAAGACACAGTGTGTCCTCTGCCCAAGGTTAGGCGAGAAGCCAATTCAGTGATGAGGATTAGAATTCATGAATTCTCTGTTCAGAATACCATGTGCCTAACATATGGGGTAGGAAAAATAATCTATAACAACTTCTGATGGAGAAAGGGAGGTCAGAGAAGACGGTGTTTAGAAGAAAGAGCATTTCCATATTTAAGCTGTGTTGCAGCACCTATCAGGTTTTTTCCTCACTTCTTTGGTTTTGCAGGCACTGTTCGTTTAGAACCACTAATTCTGAACAGCCTGAAGGAGCTTCTCAGTAATGGTTGAAGCATCTGCTTAGTAAAATACTCTGGGCAGAGAGGTCTACAGGTTCACTGATGAAGCATCCCCCTGATTCATTAACAAGACCACTGCTCCCAGGCCAGGTAAATGTCTTTAGTATACTCTGAAAGAGAGGAAGGAAGGAAGAGAGGAAGGGAGAAAAGAAAAAAACAAGTGGGTTCAGGAGAGCGAAGAAAAGATTTTCCTGCCTGCTGAGAATACATTGCTTCTTCTACTTTGCCTCTTTTCCCATCAAAAAACATGATGCCTTGAGATCAAAGACTTTAAGGGTTAGTAAGTATTTTAGTGCTGGAATGATCATAACATGGGAATTGGGAAAGATGATAAAATTGTGAGAATATGATTAGCTGTACTATATCTCCAAGTAAGCAGCTCTAAATTACCTTTCCACTCCAGCCCCGTGGCATCCATCCTCAAAGTCACCCCATGGTCAAAACATTGACCCTACAGCTCAGCTGCCTTCCAGGAAAGCTTTAACCAAGGACTTTTGTTTACATTTATTGGCCAGAACCGCACCACACTATAACTGCAAGGGAGTCAGAAGCACTGACCAATACACCTTTCAGCAATGATGGAAATGTTCTATCGATGTTGTCCTCTGTCATAGCCACCCAAAATAAGGAACTGAAATTTTAATTTTAATTAATTTAACTTTTAATAGCCATATGTATAGATTTTCAGCTAGGCGTTCCAATAGAATCAGAAAATTCCCTCATCTCTAAGTTACATGGGGAGTGTAATGAGGTGGGCTGGGGTGGGAAAGGGATGAAGAATCATTGAGATAACTTGTTTGTAAGCTATGAAGCCATGCTAGAAACCTGACAATTACTGTTGCATTTCAACCTCATGGAAGTGACAGCAGGCTTTATTGCACCCATTTTACAGAAGAAATAACTAAGGCTCAGTTTAGATAACTTGGCTAAAACCATAGAGTTAGTGGGAGCAGAGTTGAGTTTTGAGCCTGGGGCTCCCTGACAGCAGAGCCCATGCTGTCTCCACCATCTGAGAGACCAGTCAGGAGGAGTCAGGACTCTTAGACGAGGCTCCCAAAGGCTGAGGGGAAGAGGTGCAGATGTTTTTAACTGGAACGCCTTCTGTCATCCTTACCTTTCTACTACTAGTTCTGTGGGTTAGTTTGTCTACCTCCCTTCTCTTTATGACAATTTGAAAATCAAGAAAAATAAATAATTTAAACCAATGTAGACTCATTGTTTACAAAACTTCAGGACCGAAAACAGGGAATGTGGGGCCAGCCCGGTGGTAAAGCACTTCAGTGGCCCGTGGTTCACCAGTGTGGATCCTGGGTGCGGACATGGCACTGCTTGGCACGCCATGCTGTGGCAGGCATCCCACATATAAGGTAGGGGAAGATGGGCATGGATGTTAGCTCAGGGCCAGTCTTCCTCAGCAAAAAAGAGGAGGATTGGCAGCAGATGTTAGCTCAGGGCTAATCTTCCTCAAAGGGAACAGAGAGCATTCCAAACCCTACCCCCAGTCCTAAAGATTTCCCCTCACCCCTCCTTCTCGTGAACTGCTGTGAAATAAAGTACAGATTCACCTAATCCCCGTGTCCCAAAAGCATGCGTATAGATCCCTCAAGGTGTTCCAAGAAGAAAACACAAGAATTTTCTGAAGTTTCTTTCCTTCTTATTGGCAGGAAAAAGACAAAGACACTTAAAATCAAAAACAATGATAGTATTGATGGTAATCTTTAGATTCAACTATTACTAAGTAATCTTACTAAAGTAATATGCATGTTTACCTCAAAGAAAAGGTGAGCTTCTGGACATTTTGAGCGTGGGGGTTATGGTTTGCATGTGGGTGGAGCTGGGGGCTTTGAGAAGAAGCCAGTGGAGGGAAATGCGAGCCAAGCCCCAGGGGCAGTCACTCTCTCCAGAGCCACCATCATTACCGCACGTTAGACACATTCATGATGTTGTGGGAAAAGTAGGGTTAGAAACAGACAGATGAAAACAAATATGCTTTTCATAATTATTTGGCGTTTCTTGTATAATTATTAATTATGGTACATTTATGCTGATTTTACAGGACAGAGTATTGTTTAAATTTTTGAAATTATAACCGAGCTTATAGTAATTTATAATTGCTTCTTCTTTTTTGGGTTCCCATCTGTGAGTTACTTGCCGGAAAAGAATCTTAATCAAATATGCAACCTGTAATTGCACATTTCCTTTGAAAAGATACCATCCTACTTACAATGTTCCACTTAGAGACTTTATTTCTAGGTTCAAATGTGAACCGTCTGTATGCAGTTCGTTAGCCAAACTGGCTCCTTACCTCCTCACTCATGTTTATTTATTTATTTATTTATTTATTGTGAGGAAGATTGGCCCTGAGCTAACATTTGTTACCAATTTCCTCTTTTTTTTGCTTGAGGAAGGTTAGACCTGAGCTAACATCTGTGCCAATATTCCTCTATTTTATATGTGGCATGCCTCCAAGCACAACTGATGAGTGGTGTGGGTCTGTGCCCTGGATCTGAACCCATGAACCCAGGTTGCCAAATCGGAACATGCCAAACCTAACCACTATGCCATGGGGCCGGTCCTACTTACTCATATTTTGATCAATATGCTGCTTCCTGATGCTTGAAAAAAACAGTTTTTGTACTCAAGTTGATAGATGTTTTCAGCTGTTGAGAACTTTTTAATTGAAGATTCAGGGAAAGGAATTTTAAATGAATCAATAAAATGAGGTCTTTGCATTATTATTTTATCCAGGTGCCCCCTGTCGTCTCAGAAGAGCTGAGGAGGCTTCCTTCTAGTCAATGATTGGAGGAGATGATATTAATGCTCCAAGCACTGAACAAGCTGGCAATTTACATTTAAACTCACAAGTGCAAATACTTTTTAGATAGCACTGTCGGACCTTTCCAAAGCATGCCTCTGAAATGCAGCTGCTTTGGTTTCCTTTAGAATTGTTCATTCTAGAATTGTTGTGGCTGACTGATACAGATGACATCTGAAGGAAAAAAGAACCCATGGAAGCCAACCCCTCACCGGGCCCATGATATTCTTAGGTCTCTTTGTGGGAGTTCCAGATTTAAGGATGAAAACTTCAACAAAATTCATCCTTCACTATCCTTAACCCAATGAATGCACCCAGAAACACACAAAATCCTTCACATGACCTCAAGAGCTGGGGGGAGGAGAAGTGCAGTAACAGAGCCCAAAAAGAAAGGGGTAGATGGGCTTTTCATCCCATCTCTGCTATTCATTAGCTATGAGTCCTTGGACCAGTTTCTCACCCTTCAAAGTTTTCTTATCTGCTAAATGAAGAGGTAGAATTAGGTGATCTCTAAGGTCCCAGCTGACACTAACATTCTGAATGTGATCATGGCTTTAGAGAAGCCATCATTTCCTTTGCTTAGCATCAAGGAACAAGAGAAGAATTTGGTGCTATGTCTCATGGGAAAGGTGGAGCTATGAGATGTTTGCTTTGCTTGAGATACCCCAAAACTAAGTTGTTCCCTTAACACGGCCTCCTTGCTTTATAAGACTCTGATGAGTGTTGTTAAATCTAGTCTCTCCTCGGATTTTCTAAATGGCCCTAAAACATAGGAAGGGCGGGAACATTTTTTCCACAGACCAAGGAACTAAGAATTTGAGGAGCTGAGCATCCACTCACTGAGGGCCTAGGATCCTGGTCTAAGGGCTCCTAGACTGTGCTGCTCTCTTCTTTGCCAGGCAATCTCATTCTTCATCTACATGTGTGGCTCTGATTCTAATGCTCTCTCTCCCTTTCTTCCTTTCTCCCTTCTATCTTCTATGCCCCAAACATGAGGGATAGGAATGAAAAATGCAATCCTTATGCAAAAGGGATAGAGCATTATTACATGGTATTTTCAGAAATTAACTGGTTTAAATTCCTGCCCCATGTTCAAATATGCTACTCAAACAATGCCTTTTTGGCCTTCGATGATACAGTTGCCCCAGATGGACTGAAGGATGACTGTGGGAGAACAGGCGCCCTCCCAACTTTCCAGAGAGAGAAAAAACAGTAAGATGACAATGACTGACAAAACTTTTAAAAGCTCTTCTTGGATTGAAGGTTCACATTTAAAACCCATTGGTCCCATACTGAGAGTGCTCTGCGCATCCCCTCAGATGCTTACGCCACTCCTCCATGTTACGTCCTGAAATAGAGGTTTGCCTTCTGATCAGGAGTTACTGTAGAATTAGGTAAGAGAAAGAGTGAAATGTCTAGGTTATTAGAGTTTTCTGAAGCAAATCAATACTCCTGATTGTCTTTAAATAAAGACATATTTAGTGTTTCTCAGCACCGTGAGCTAAATGCCCATGCTGGTGTCTTTCCAAAGGAACCATTAATGCATCAGTTTTAAGAATCCTCCTCCTCCTGCCCCCCTAGTCTCAGTGTTCAGATCACTCAAAAAAGGGGCACATTTCTGCTACACCAGACTTTGTTGGCACTGAAGACAAGTATCTCAGTAAAGCCAGCCTAGAAATAAACTGAACACTAAAAAAGCTCTTTTCTCAATAACTTTCAGACTGTGTGACTCTTCAAGGCTGAGTGTGTACATGGTAAGAACAAGGTAGGTCTGTCCAAGCAGGAACATCTATTGCACCTAAGTGCCCTGCACCCAGCCACAGGCAGACACAATTCTATATTTCACAGCACCATCTGAGAAACCACAAGCAACTAGTGGAATGGAGACAGTCTTCTGAGAAAGTGACGGCGTCCCACAAGCCCAGAAGTCAGACATTCCAAGTCACTCTTATGTGACTTTAGCAAATCTCATCACTGCAGCCATTTCCCACTAAGACAACAGAGACTGGAGCATTTCTGTTAGAGGTGAACCTGTCTTACAACGGTGGTTTCAAAGCCAACTATCGCCATCATAGAAAGAACAACAGTAGCAGGTAGGACCTTTCTCTTTGTATTCTTCTCTAGGCTTTTCTGCCTCCAAGTTTCCTTGTAAGTCAAAGGGAGGACTGCATTCAACAGGGTGGGTCTGGCCTTCTACCCACCCCAGGCCTAAGCTGCAGTTGCCACGGCTACAAAGACAAGAACATTCCTTGGTCTTTCTCTCATGGACCTTTTCAGTCAGCATTTCTTTTGTCCTTTTCAGATCCCTGTGTAGCAGGAATGAGATGGAATTCACCACTGCCCCAGCTAAGTGAGGATGACCAGCACATGAGCCATCGAACAGAATGGGCCTGAGGAAGTGGTTCATGAGGGTGTGGAGGGACGGCTTGCCTCTCTGCCCTCTTCTGAGTCCTAAGGCACTGATTACACATGGGTTCAGGCCTCATTCTCAGCCTCCTACTGTTTTTGTCTAGCAATAAGACAAAGGTGCCAGCACCCGAGGGAATCTTGTGTCAGCACAGGCAAGTCGAGTGCTGTTACAGGGCCCCAAGCACGAGTCAGAACTACAGCATAAGCAAGCTCACAGCAATGCCCACAGCATGGGGCCCTGGGGAGAGCAGGGCCTGGTGAGTAAGAGCCCAGGCTCGGGCGGGGGGACCTCCAGAGGGCTAGCTCTTCCACTGGCCAGCGGTCTAGCCATGAGAAGTCACGACCTACCCCTGGGCCTTGATTGCCTGGTGTGTTGAATGGGGATAATGACCTTAGTAATAATATCATCTCTCTCTTAGGTGGGTAACTATGACTCCAGGAAGAGTCAAAAGAGCAGTTCTAGGAAAGGAAGGTGGCCCACTCACTCTCCACACTATGTCCACTCCTCCTGCTCTGAATTTCCAGCTACTGTCATGGAATTCCTAAGCCCTCCCTTGACTCTTCGCTGACCCGTTACTCTCCTCTCTCCCAGCTGTCATCGTCTCTATCCTCCTTACCAGCCACCACTCACAGAAAGAGGGAGAAGAACAAGAGTTTGGCTACCTGAGAAGTCCTGATGTCGGGGCACTGAAATAGCTCATTATTAAATTTTAATCCCTCTTAAGATGTATGGTAGGAGGTCATTTATGCATAAGTACAGTAAAAAGTCTCACGAAAACAAAGGCATTTTGTTGAAATGTCTAGCCGGTTTCATTTCAGAGATGTGTAAAGAGTCGGATAGCCCAGCATACTGCAAGACACTGAATCGCTTTAGAGGCACACCATGGAAGCCTAACGTGAAATCACTTCCTTCCTTCCAATTTTGGAGGATTTCACAAGTCATTAGAACTGGGTTAGTTTGGGAGAAAAATGTGTGCTTCGAATTCCCATCACTGCATGCTCCGTCCATCCACCCCATTACTGAGCACCTCCTCCCTGCTGGGCAGTGTTGCTGGCACTGAGCATACAGCAGTGGGTGAAGGAGACCAAAATCCTTACCCTCAGGGAACTTACATTCTTGCACAGTGCCTGGCACCAAACAATCGCTGAATGAATACAGGCATGCACTTTCACCCTAATGATGCAGTGATCCTGCTAAATCTAAGATGGCTATACCACTTCTTCAGCAGGCATAGCCATGGGCATAACCAAAGTTGCCTTGATCAGAAAAAATATTTAAAACAAACCAATAAACTTTGATTCACTTCCCAGAGAACCTATCTCAGCAGAACAACAACAAAAGAGAGAGCGAGAGGCTTACTCAACTGGCAACAGCCTAAGAATCCCAGGAAAATGCTATCTGTAAATTAACATAGGCTTCTGCAAGAGAACAACATAGATGAGAGACCTACACAGCCTCTAAAAATCTTACCATGTGAGTTAAAGATCTTGGGCACCACTTGTCCTTTATTGTTAGATAATAGTTCCCCAAACGCCCTCCCCCCAGCAAGCAAGCCCTTTACACTACCAGCTTCTCCCACTGCAGCAGCGAGATGGGAGAAGGGAGCTAACCCTGGCAAAGACAAGCCTTAAGAGCTTTGTGTTCCCTTCTCTGCAACGCTCTATTGATTTGCTCACACTCCCCAAAGATCTGAGACATTTTATAATCATGACCATAATTGAATGCCATCAGGAGTTCAAGGGGACTTTCCTCTTTAACTTTTAAAGAGACAATAAGCATCAGTTTAAAAGCCATAAAACCTTACCAAGAAGCCAAGACAACCCCACAGATGGACCCTGCCTTCTGCAAAACTTCTGCTTTCTAAAATGTGCCCCTGGGTGCCTGGCCAATGGCTCCAGGGAAGTGTGGAGAAACCCCCATCTCTCCCCTGGGATTCAGTTATCTGGCTGCCAGGACAGCATGGCCTGCCAGACAGGAGAAGGAGAGCGGTTTGGGGAGAATCATTTCCAGGGAAAAGCAATTAAAAAAGCCTTTCATCAAAGATTTCTGCTGTGAACAAGACAGGCAATGGATCCCAAGTGCCAGGAACTTCCAAACCTTTCCACTCTAACATGGCATCCAGGTAGCCTCTCCAGATTCAGGGAAAGTGGAAATCTCTGTGTCAAAGTAACTGCTTAACAGTTAGGGCTGGGAAGTTGCAAAGCATACCTTTAAGATTTAAAAGACATTAAAAAAATGAGTATAAAGCCCACTGGTCCACTGAGCCTCCTGACCTTTTGTTCGTGTTATTGTCGCTATTCCGCTGTCTCCCCACCCTTCACTTCCTTCTCTTTGCCCTGAATTTGGTAAGTTGTGTAGGTGATTGTCTCAGGTCGCCCTATTAGCTAAGGGTTATGTTTTCCCCATTATGGCTTGGATAAGTTTGAATCATAAATCTGTATATTTTCCTGCAATTTTATTCCAGCTGAGTCAAGTCACAGATGCCTTGTCTTCTCTGATGTCTGTCCAACTTCCCTCTCCCTCTTAAGCTTTGTCTGTAACTTGGAGGAAAAGCCTTATGAATTGTGTCCCCAAACTGTATGGTGTTTTGAAGTCATCATAGACAATATTAGAGATGATTGACAGTATCTGTTGTTTTGAGGTGCATATGGCAATTTATTAATCTGATGTCTGCCATCACTTATGTTTAGATATATTTGTAAATTAGGCTTCACGGTAAGATGTACCGTGTAGATGATCTATTGGATGACCACAATATTTCCAGACTGTCAGACTCAAAGAAGCTTCTTGCTCTTGGCAAGCCTTAAGCAAGATGTGCTGAAGTTCAGACAGGATATTTAGATGGAGGTGGGGTGAGGTGGAGCAATCTTCCTGTTATTTGCTGACTAGAATCTGACTGATCCATGTAATGAGATAGAACAGAAAGTTGCGTTGGCTCAGCTGCAACATGCCAAAAAAATTGCTCAACTTTGCCTTAGCTCAGCAGCCAATGACCCATTAATGTACAAAGCTAAATAAAATCATCTGTTCGTGGAGATAAGCGTGATCGCTGCTGGTCTGGTTATACAAACTGTGTCCCATTAAATTAAGCATGTGAGATGCAAAACAAAGAGAACCAGCTCACAGTTGGAATGCATTCAAGGCGTTGGAGCAGCAGCCTTCTTAGATTCATGCGGGTGTGTAATGCAGACCATTAATACCCCTCCAAGTGTGGAGTCTGACCAGTGCATGCAATCGCCTGGCACCTGTTAGACTTTCCATTTGTCTGAATAACAATGAGTGGCTCAGCCTTGGGAACGTACTTTGCACAGTCCGGCCTCTGGATTTAACAGCCCAATGACATCTCCTTGCAGTACTTGGTTGGAGAGGCCTCCTGGGCACCTTTCGCTTTGTTGCTGAATGTACCACATCTATCGGGGAAAGTAGGGTGACCTGTCTCTCGTTGTCAAAAGAGCTCTACAGGTTTGGAAAAGCCTCTAAGGTCACGCCAGCTCCCACATGCAGCTTCTTTTTCTACGCTGGAGGCAGTGCGGGCAGTGTCTGCCTGGTTGGCCAAGAATCCTCACCCTGCTCCAACAGACGCACGACCTCCTCCCCTTGCATCGTGCTGCATGCTTTGAGGCAGACTATGTCCTCCTTTGTCTCATGGAACAATCAGAATAAAATCAATAATATAGAGTCTGATTCTCAGACAGAAAGACAGACCCGCTAATAAACCCGGCTGCACTTGGAACTCGCGGTGCCTGCATGGGCATGCCGTGCCTCTGCTCTCTGCCACATGCCAACCGGCATGGCCACATCCCTGGTCAAGGAGAAGCTGCTGCCACTGCTGCGGGCTTTTAGAGACTGAAATCAGGGCACAGGGGCGACTGCTCCAAAATTGCTGAACAGCCATGGATGACTCCTGGAGCAACAATTCTCCTTCCTATGCAGCACAAAAAGCAGTGGCTCGTGGAGCAGCAGCCTCTGAATGGAGCACAACGAAAAAGCAGAGTTCCAAGGTTTAAGATTTTAAAACTTATTAGACAAAGAAGGACAGTTCTCACCCAGAGTACATGCGGGATGCTTCCCTTTATATGAAGTTCCAGAGCAGGCAAATGAACGCAGCGTTGAAACAATTAGAAGAGTGATTGTATCTGATGAAGGGTGGGTTGAAGGGAATGACTGGAAGTCATGGGAGGAAACTCGACAGGGTGACGGTGACGTCCCGGGTCTTGATGAGGGTTTGGGTTACACAGGAGGACGGGTTTGTCAAAGCTCATGGAATAGTACACTTGAGACTAGTGTATTTCATTACAAGTAACTTTTATCTCAAAAAAAGAAAGAAAGAAAGGAGAAAGAGAGAGAAGGAAAGAAGGGAGGGGGAAAGAGGAGAAGGAAGGGAGGGAGGAGGAAGGGAGGAAAGAAGGAGGTGGGGAGAGAGGCACAGAAGGAGAGAAACTATAGACAAATATTGCCTCTCGCTTAGGCTTGTTGAAGTATTTAGAGTTGAAGTGTCCCGCTGTCTGCAGTTTACTTTGAAATGCTTCTAAGAACAGCTGGACTGATGATGATAAAGAGATCTCACTGTAGAATCCAGATGGGCATACGGGCGTTCACTGAACAATTCTTTCAACTTTTCTGTACGTTTGACACTTTTTAAAAATAAAATATAGGGAATAGGAGGAAGAAATTCAATTCTACTATTGAGAAGTCAGGTTTCAGAGTTGGCGATGTCAGTTTTGGGGACGCGCCGGACGGAATGTCTCACCCGGAGAGTTGCCGCGTGAGCGAGGGGCAGAGCGCACGACCGGCCGTGCCCGCAGCCTTCGGTCCGCGCGTGGATGCTCCTGGGGCCCCTCCCTCTCCGGGCCCTGCCGGACTGTAAGACACGATTCTGCTCGGCAGCAGAGCTCAGATAACTTAAGCAAGAAAAATGCCCTTTGGATAATTTGCAGACTTTGACCTGAAATAAGGGCAGATACATTTAGATATATGATGTGTTTTCCGGCTGCTGTGCTATTTCAAAGTAGTCTTGTTACTGCTTGTGGTGGAAAACTCCTCCGCTATCAGGGAAATGAATCAGACTGGGTTACTAACCATACCCTCCGGCTCTCCCAGCCCACATCCATCTTACTATCATATTGGCCTGAGTTCACCTCTTAAAAAAATACTTTTAGTGTGACCCATGTGGGTAAAGAATTTTTTTTAAGCAGAATATATTGGCTGAGCCAAACAAGTTGTTACATCCCTGTACATCTTAACAAAACGGAGCCCTTTCTCTATTTCTGTAGGTTCTAATTCATAACTCTCAATTTTAAGGGCTAAAGAGGAAAATATAGACATGAACATCAATAAAAATCTCTGGCATTTGGCTTTGGGATTCAGTCATAGATCAAAACTAAGTGAGATAAATACATGAACGAACCGTCTAGGCTGCGTTCCACTCTCCTCCCAGATCAGGCTTGCTGGGTCCCAAGACCCAACCAGACAGCTGAGAAAATAGGAAGAACCTGGAACTAGCTTTCCCAAGCGGCATGTCCATGGTAGTGGCCAAGATTAAGCAAAACTATGGAATGAATATTGCCAGAACTTCCTTAAGAGTTAATTTTAATTGACTCTTTGGGGAAATAGATTTTTATCCTAAAATATAGCAGATATATTCCAGAATAGTGGGCAAAATTCCCATGTGGTAGTAGACTGTCACTCTGGTGGCTTCCCATAAACCTCCCTATTTTCACACCCTGTGCAAGCTCCTCGCTTTGGATCCAGGCTGGTCCTATGACCCGCTTTAAACAGTAGAATGCAGTGAAAGTGACACTGTGCTGCTTCTAAACCCTAAGGCTTAAGAAGGCCTGGCAACTTTCACTGTTGTGTTTTAAAAATGTTTGACTAGCTCGAGTCCTCCAGGACGTGAGGAAGCACTGGCGTCCACGTGGAGAAATTCACACAGGGGAGAACTGAGGCCCTTGGCTGGTAATCCCACATGAACTCCCAGCCAGCAACCACCAACTACCGGCCATGTGCAAGAGACCATTCTGGACCTGCCTAGTGTCTGAGCCAACACTATATGAAGCAGAAAACCAGCTGATTGACCCACAGAATTGTGAGAAATAATACATGAATTGTTCTCGTTTTAAGCCACTAAGTTTTGGGGTGGTTTGTTACACAGAATAAGATAACCAAAGCATATGTTTAAAATAAAATCTGTGTTTTCAAAGATATTTTGCAATTGAGGAAGGCATCTCAGAGTTATACTCTGAGATGTTTACCCACCAATGAGGGTACTTCAGTGAAAATGATCGAGAAGCATTTCCTCGGAACACAGTTCACAAGAAGATGGTCCCCTAGATTCAGGTATGTTTCCTAGTTGTTGTATGATCAAGATGAGCCTCATATCCTAAGCCTTTGATAGGTGATCAGAGATAAGCCTTTTGTAATTAAGCCTGTTCATACCAAGGTGATTGCTAATGGGATCATTTGAAGATATTGTGAAAGTAGGAACATCATTTATATCTGGCACTGTCCTCTAGATCTCATAATTATTTGTCTCCCAAATTCCTGCTGCTGTGACTCAGAGACTCCATCCACAGGGTCAGCTGTAGCCGATCCGAGACGGTGAGAAAAGATCGGTGAAGGCTGGTTGTGTCTGCCCTACCCGGGCAACCTAAAGCTAAGACTAAGAAATCCCCCCTCACTCCAGCCGTTCATCAGACGGCCCCTTCATAGCAAGACGCTCAGCACCTCCCTGCTGGATGAATTCTCTGAATCAACATACTGAGGGAGCCCTGGCCTGGCTCAGTACCTGTCACATGAGGATGATAAGGGTCACAGTCATTAGCATTGATCAGTTGCATCCATGGACCCACTATTGCCCAGTACTGGATCCTGAGTGACTGAGAACCTAATGTGACTCAAGGTGAGGCAGAGAAAGAAGGCGCGAGGCAGGAGAACAGGACTGACGTCTGTTGACCACAGTGAGACAGACATCAAGCTAGATGTGTTGTATGCATTCAAAATCTCTGAGGATGCAGACGAAGCAGAGCAGGTGGGCATTGTTATCCTCATGTTCTGCACACTGCGATGATGTCTGGAAAGTGCTTAGCACAGCAGCTGGCTCTTACCAGGTGCCCCAAAGTAGCAGCCATTAGTATTTTCATCATGTTGTTAATATCATTTTACAGAATGGAAACTGAGGCTAATTGAGGTTATGTGCCTTGTCCAAGGTCACATGGGAGCAGCGGCCTGAGACCAGGACTGAAGCCCATGTCTGTGATGCTCCTGTCTCCACACCAGCAATAATGATGGTGTTGTGAGGACGGTTGTTTTCCCCTGGTAGAGGCTGAAAAAGTTATACCCTTAGAATATGCCACCAAAGATATGTTAAAGTTGTATCCAAATTTAAAGTACCAAAATATATTTGGGTCCTACTTAAAGCAGCAAGAATATTTTAGAATTAAAGGGAAAAATGTTTTTAAAAAGCCATTTTAAAAAGTCATTGTTTTCAATAGTAACAAACGGACAAAGGTCATCCATGACTCAATTAGCCAACAGAAAAAGGCTGAGCTTCTCAGGGACTTAAACCAAAGCGGTTTTGAGACCTGTGATTTGTCCTAATGAGAGACTCAACCTTCCGCCATTACAGGTTGAAGTGGGTGTCTGGAGTCAGGTCAGCTTCACCGTGTGTGGAGCACGGGAAGGACTGGGCCCCATTTCCACAGGGTTGGTGGCTAGATGCTTGGTTCCCAGTGGTGGAGGCCGAAGTCTTTGAGGACAGAGAATCTGGATCTTTTCTCTGCCACTTTCTACCTAGACTGTGAATCTTACTTAAACTCTCCAAGTCTCACTTTCTTCTCCTTAAGAAATTGACTGAATGTGATTTTCAGCTGAGATAATGTATGTGTAAACACTTAGCTCTTGGTAAGTCTTCCTTTCCCCTTCCCTCTGCAGAACCGGTTAAGTTCGATCAACATTTTCTAACAAACCCAAGATAACATTTCCTTCTGCTTCCTTTGTCGTGGCTGACTTTGGTTTGCCTTATTAAATACTTGGAAAGTAGTGAGGCTGGATCTGTTTTGTTTTTTGTTCTACTCTGTGGTTTGTCAAGAAGCCATGTTCCTTAGAAAATCAGTTTTGTCATTTCTTATAAAATTTACTTTATTCTTAAGCAAATAGGACACAAAACAAGATCACGTGCCCCTCTTGTTTCCTATAACTTCAAGAAAATAATTTGCACCTCAAGTGATGCTAATAGATAATCTTTTCCTTAAGGAAAAAAAAATGTGCACCCAGCCTTTCTGTAGTTTCTTAATTTAAGAGATTTTTCTACTGGGGTCCAAGCCAGAAAGCTGAAATCTATATAACAAAGCAAAGCTGAGAATAGATGCTATCATCTTGCTGGGGATGGTTACCTAATGTCCTCAGAGGCAGTGACTGGTGATGGCCAGAAAGAGAAACAACATCTTGGACCGCACTCTTGACTCAAGGGTACATATCACTGATATATTTGGTCTTGCTGTGTGAAGAATGCTTAACGTCAAGCTTACTGTCAAGCGCCAGAGAGGCTGCCATTTTTGCTTTTGAATATCAAATCATCTTCTTCTTGCACCTCACATCATTTGGCTCCAAGGCCCTTACTAGTTGTCGTTAATGATGCTAGAATATCATTTTTAAATTCCTTTGACAGCAGGAAAACATCCCCTCCAGGGGGTGCTTAATTTCTTGCTAGTCACTTGATGATGAATAGGTCTCAAGGCCTTTGGCAGCTGTTGGCAATATTCACATCACCAGGGGAGGATGCAGGGTGATGGGAGATAACCTTAAGCGAATCCTTAAAAATTCCTTTGCTTTGAAAGCTGACCTAGAGAAAGGGACTGTCTGAATGGGAGGAGAACAAAACTTAAGAAGAAAACAAGCAACACACACATTTGGTTAGAAAATACTAGTTCAGGCCTTTACCAGAGCATCTTCCATTTCTTGAAATATGATCAGTTGTCCTAAAATAAAATGCATGAAGTGCTACAAGTCACTGATTTTTTTTTTTTTTTTTTTTTTTGATGAACCATGTACCCTCTGCCTAAGCAAAACTTACTCTCAGGAACAAAGTTCAGGCCCACGCAGCATCTTTTATCTTTTGTTCAAACCCCACACTTGTTTTACCCTCAGCTAGTTTAGGCAGAAACTGATAGCTAATGCTTTTCATTAAGCCAGTCAAGAAAAATTGCTTACCAGGTTTTACTCTTTCATCAGCCTGACTAATTACACCCATTCACTCTTCCTTTCATATAGAGATTTCAAATTCAAACTCTCAAAGACACACACCACCCAAGAGACATCTGCATCCTGGCTCACTCTGTCTCCTTTTTTATATTACCTAGTGAAAAGTGCTCGGCAAAGCAAATTCTAGAAGTGAGAATGGATTTCAAGCTCGTGAAGGGGCAGGTCAAGGAGAAGGTGTTGAGATAAAGGTAATGGGAGATAGTGTGGTAAAAAGACAGAAAAAGATCTTCTCATTCAATACATTCAGGGAAAGGCATCTGGCGTACAGACCCCAGTGACAAGCTTCAGATACCTTCGTGTGGCGACAGAACAAAAAGATAGAATGTGCACGTGTTCACTAAGGCAAAGCTGGTCTGAAGGAGTTTGACATACCAGTTGGAGCAGGGGCTTCACGGGCGGCATTGGCGCTGGATTGGGTGCTAACACCTAAAGCTGGACTTGAGCCCCAAGCCTGGGCAGGACCCAGGTGGTAGTTACATTTCTCCAAACCATCAAATGTTGAGCATTAAGGAGGTTAGGGGACCAACAGCTCAATAAGTTTGGGAAGCAACTTCCCATGGATCCACGGTCCAAACTGAAATTTCACCTTTAAAGGAAAATATGGGGATGCAACTTAAAACTCATAAAGTATGATAACCTTAACTTTCCCTCTCTGGAAATTTCTTTGCATGGAACTGCTTTAGCTGAGTCCACAGCAAACTCTTCACAGTGGTCACATATACGTACAAAAGCATGCAGTGTTGACCTAAAGTGGCAAAATCCCATTTCCCATCTACGGCGTGTTGTGGGTTCTTTGAAGATTTCTTCTTTCTGGCTCATTAATCTGTTGGTAGAAACTTGATGGCAAAAAATAGTGCAACATTGTCCAGATTGCTGTCAGAAAACCATTTTGAATACTGCACTTAACCAAACCTCAGAGCAGATAGCTCTTCCTGACCCGTCTTTCTTCTGAAGTTGCTGGAGCTAACTCTATTGTTTCAGCTTAGGGCCTTCTTGTGCGCTTGACATAATGCTTCCCAGGATTATTAAAAGCAAAAAAAGAGGATAACTTCTATTCGCCTACAAGTTCATTTCATGTACTTGATTTATTACAGCACAAAGAACACCAGATGTGGTTTACATTTAAATCGTGTCTTTAATATAAAGCTCTAGAGCTGCTGAAATCATGCGTGTATATGACAGCCATTCTTCACAAAGCTGTTTAATAGCTGGAGATCGTGTTTCGGGGCCTCGACCTCACTATTAGAACTCGATTCTCCGTCAGTGATTTGTCACTTGCATCTCATTTTCAAGGGATCATGAGAAAATAGGCTTCTGGTCTTTCAGGGTTCCAGCGAGTGAAGCCATATTTAAAATGCTAAATAATTTTTGACAGACGAGGCTCAATTAGGTCGCAGATTTCAGAACTGAGTAGCTTGAAGGGGGCTCAGTGATCCTCTCTACCCCGGAGTTACGAGGTACTAACTAGTTAGCCCAGGAGACACATTTCGGGCAGTCGATGCACTGTTTCTTCCTTCTGCCCTAGGCTAACCAGGGCAAGAAACAAGAAGCCAGATTTTTCCCATCAGTTTCCTTGCCTCTCAACCACATCCAATCCACATTTTCCACAATGTGTGTTTAGCTTAGTGGTCTTATCCTTTATGTTTAGCGGTTTGAGAAGACACTTCATTTCTGAGAAATATAAATAATAGTGTGGTTGCAAAACTCTCTGTTTGCACTGAAATATATTAAATAAAGGAAATCTTTAAAATCATCCTTACTGGCACTATACACAGTATAATTAGAGTTAAGCATCTGTGATAAATTGTGCCTAACAAATTGCTCAAGCACCATAAGCATTACGAGAAGACCACAGTTTTATTAAACCCTGGAAATTGTATTTTTCCCAGTGGTTGTACTGCAAGATAACAAGCTCACTATGAGTGGTGGCAGAGATGCAAATTCAATTTTGCAAAGACTTACAAATGCCGTGATATATTATGCCAATGGAGACACAGCCTCCGTCTAGACAAAATGAAAAAATTTCCTCACGTTCAGTAAGCGCGTATAATTAGGAAAATATGAAGAACAGCTAATCATCCATATTTCAGGCATGCCTACATTTCCAATCTTGTTTTTAACAAAAGTCTAGTTGAAATTTGAACCTTACTCTTCCAGGTTTCAAGTTTCAATTTTCAAAGGGACTTGACATTGGTGAAACTAGAAGGCACCCAGTCAGGACCGAGAATTTACTAACTCTTAAAATTTCTGCTTTCAACCAAGTGCCATGCCAAGGTTTTCGTTCATAAGAGCAAGTTTTATTATACAAATGAGCAGACATTGTCTGGGAGGCAAAATGAAAGCAGCTCTGATAGTTTTATTAATTTATTTGATTTACTTCTGGTTTCTCTTACCCAATCTTATTTATGTCAAAGTAAGTTGAAACAGAATTCATTACGTAGTGAAATCCAATTTGAGCACTTTTTATTGGGACATGGTGATTCAATCATTTCTCTCCTTAAGTCTCATTATCTCTTCTTACATTAGTTTGTACAGATCAAATCACAATAGATGAAATTTCTAGAGGAACCTAAGAATTTTGGGGGAGGGAAGAAATAATATCCCAACAAGTCCTAATACTAAGTTACACTCTCATCATTTTGCGTTATGATAGCATATTTTCTTGGAAAAAAACCAACTGAGTTAGTGAGCTTGAGTTTTTTGAGTAAGCTTTTGAGGAGCTGCAGTTTCTAATCATTTTGATATAGAATTATCAGTAGCTTTGAGCCTAATCTGACCAAGTTTGGGCATTTCTGCATCTTGTTGATTATGTGGATTACAAAATTTGCCAAATTGCTACGGGATCTTTTCCTCTTCAAACAGTAGAGTTTATGAGTTTTTGCATTTTAGTAACTTTATGAAGTACTTGTGAAAAAAAAATGAGAGAGATTTCTCTTGTTTGCTATTTATTTCCCTGGCTTGTTGTGTCACGTATACTGGTAGTACACAGGGAATCCTCAACTCATAAATGGATCTAGTTACCAAAGTCCATTTCTGTGTTGATTGTTTAGAAACGGGAGTCATTTTCTCATGGAGACATTGCACTTGTGCTTAGAATGACGAGACTCTCCCTTAGATGCCTTCTAAATTCTCTAAATCAAAACTCCTCTGCCCTAACTCATCATGAGTGAGATACTTCCATGTTTAGAGACCTGTAAGATCTCTCTGCAGACCAGAGAGGGTAGCTGAATGTCAGCAAAGGAGGCAGGACTACGAAAAACTAACCAGCAACAAAGATACAAGCCTGTCCCTAGGACACTTGCCTCCTCACCTCATCCAGCTTCATGGTTGCTCCAGAAGAGAACCTTCCACAGTGGGTCTGGCCTGCAGACAGGATCCCCAAACTCCAACATGCATCAGAATCATCTGGAGCTTCTTAACAACACAAATTCTCTGGCCTTACCTCCAGTCACTGGAACTGGTTGGGATGCAGGGATTTGATTCTTAAAAAGCACCTCCAGTTATTATCACACACACACACACACACACAGAGACAGAGAAAGAGAGAACAGGGACCACACAGCAAGGATCCAGGTCCAAAAGCTTTTGCTTGCTGATGACTGCCAATAGCTGACTGGCTAGCTAGAGGATGCAGAGTTAAGGGTAAATAGGTACAGGTCTCCACCAGTGGTGTCCCTCAGCTTTGCTGGGTATTTGAGAAGAAAGAGGCTGGGCAAAGCCTCACACAAAAGGCCACCAGTATCTCTACCATAACCCTCCAAAGCCACGTGCCTGCTATTGGGTGGCTCTCCATCAAAGATGAGGACTGGAGACACTGGTTTTTACCATTTGAAATCATTCTCTACTCTGTCGTCATAGGCTGTTTAGAACGCAAAAAGTACTTTTTATAATACAGAAGGAAATTTCAGGATTTAAACCATGGGCAAAATGAGAAAGTTGTAGGTATACCAACTCATCAATTGCCAATGTAAACTGTCACTGTCTCAAATCCTTTGTGGGCCAGTGTGTGTACAGTGTGGGGAACAAGAAAGACCGGCTGAATGGCTCGACAGAGGCAGAGACGGGCACCTGGATAGCAGGTGCTTAAGGAAACAGACTCCGGAGTCAGCCTCAGAGCCTCAGTTCAAATCTTAGCTTTCTTAGGTCTATTAGCTGCATGTCCTTGGGCAAGTTGCTTAATTTCTCTGTGCCTTATTGTCTTCATCTGTGTGATTAAAGTAATAATAATACCTATTACATAGCAGTATTGTGTAAATTAAATGAGATAAATACATTGTACAGGGGCTGGCATGTATTAACTGTATAATAAATATTAGTTACTATTATTGTGTTAGAGATAAAATTAAATTTTGGTTGACAGCATTCATTAATCAAGTTCTTAGCTTTCTGAGTCAGTTTTTTCCTGCAAGATTAGCCAGGAAATTTTGGGGGTATAGGCCTCGATTCACTCAAAACTTTCTTACTAGTCCCAGGAAGGAGCCATCTGACACCCCTAAGGGGTTGACCCAGAACGCTACCTTGCCCCTTACCCAGAACCCTCTGGGTGTCTTTTTCACAACAGGCTCCCCAGTCATCTTCCCAAGCAGCCCCTTCTTGGTCCCTGAGCTTCAAACCTTCCCAGTGACCACCGCGTTTAGTCCCTGAGGGCACAATCTGTTCTAGTTTTTCCAGAACGGGTCTTCTTTTAGTCTACACATTCTTATTATTTTTGGTCTCCTTCTAGAAGCCTCTGCATGCCTCTTTTATTACCAATTCTTCTCCATAAAGTCACCCTTGGAGCATGAACATCAGGGCCCCTGAGAAATTATTCTCTCATAATACAAAACATAAAGTATTAGCATACTTGAACCCAATTTACAAAACCAGACAGAAGAATTCTGAAAATGTAAATGACTTGGGAGGTAGAAGAGGAAGAAGCAGGAAAAAGCTTTAAACCCAACAGTGAACAGACATGGCAATGGAGTAGATAACGTGAAATTCAAATGGAGAGATTGCCTAACTTCTGCTCCTAACAGAATCAGAAGGGAATTTAACTTGTTAGCCATGCCTGATGCTCAGTGAAGTAGAGATTTATTTTTCCCCCGAAGTTACAAGTACAGTAGATACACTTATCCATTCATTTGTTCATTTAGTCATTTACATGTTTATTATGCACCTACAATGTCCTGGGCACTATTCTAGGAACCAGATTTCCCAAAGCACCTATTTGTCCATTGAATGGTCCATGATTAGGAACTTAGATGATTGTCAATAAGTATTTCCACTGGTAATTTTCAATATCATTCAATGATTGCTGCCATTGAATTCCTGGGCAAGACGTGACTTCCTCATTACACACATTTGTCATCCAACCGAGACATATGACCACATACACTGCGCCCAGTCGGAACTTTCATCCCCATCCCTGCTGCTCCACCCTATCCTGGAGTTTCATTGTTAAAAGTTCCAGATAGTCTGGTTAATCAGAGATTTGTTTTGTTTCATTATTGGGAAAATTTTCCATATTGACAAATGTAGCTAGGTACACACAAAAACACACACCACCCCCATTCCAGGGGGTGCAAGAGACTCATCAAATTCTCTCTTTGGAAGGAAATATTTCAACCTCTTTCCTCGGAAGTCTCATTCTAGTTACTCTCTCCAAGACACTCTTGGGTTGCGGCTCCACTGACCCCCATGGGCTGCCCAAGCTCTGAACCTCTGTGCTGATATACGCCCGGGGGCCCAGAGGCCTGGAAATCTCTCATAAACAATATTTTGATCATAGCATTATTTGTCATGATGGACTTTGAACTGCAATGAAATAATTCATACTCTGGTCTTTTCTAAGTTATCAAGATAACTAAGAGAATAAACATTTGGGTCAGGAAGTAATTTATTCATGTCGGCTAACCTCACCAATCTAATTCTTCTGCACTGGTCAAGCTGGGGAAGACGTGTTACAGGACGTTTTGGGGGAACACGTGTTACTCTCCTTATTAAAAGACTAAGATGAGGAACTGGTCACACACACAAATCTGTGTAGGCGTATGCTCCTGAGACAAAGTAGGTACCTAAAAAAAATACCAGCTTCTTGATGTTCCCTGACCTAATGAAGCTCCTGACGCATTCTGTTCCCATGGAAGAAATGCCATTTATCAATGCCGACACGTGTTTTTAAAAAAGACTCCATAGAGGTTAAATTTCTCAAGAATTTAGACCCCTTTCAATAAGGCAGTTTGGAAACACAGACCTTTGCATGGAAAACAAAAGAATAAGTCAGAGAGGGCGAGCCAGAAGCGTAGCTTGTCTCTCCTATGAGATGCTCACACGTGGCTGACATTGAAATTGGTTGCCTGTAGAATGGCTGGTGAGAAGGCATTATGAGCCTCTGTGTCCCCTTGGCCTCCCTGGAACAGGGTGACCCAGGCAGGTCCTGTGGGTGCCTCAACCCTGGCAGCACTGCCTAAGGACACTCAGAAAGTGTGTGCACCTCAATTTGCTCCTGAAAACTCTTGGCCCTCTTTGAACACTGTCTTTGGAAAGGTGGACGTCAAGTTCACCTAGGAAATATGATGCGCTCATCTCGGAGGAGTGAAGGCGTTCAAGAAAGAGTCAGAGACCTATGGTATCAGAGGCTTTTCCTAGGATTTTCTGAAATAAAACAAAAAAGGCAAAGTTTTCAGGGTGGGTTTGAGGGGGGATTTTACATGATTTTCATTATCAAAAAATAAAAATACGGATTGATTGTTAACAATTATTTAGTATTTCTGGCAATGACTCCATTGAGAGAACCTCACTACTGCCCCAGGGGGCCTGTGTCAACCTGTACATTAGAGATTGGGCCTGGGGTCAGCCCACCACTGGCTCCTTAGTCCTCCAACAATAAGTTTACCACCTGCCCTCTGACGTTCCCCAGACTTCATGTTGGAAGGTCAGTACGCTCCGCACTCCTTGATGAACCCACGTGAAAGTTGCGATACCAACACTGTAACCCCCCTCGCAACGTTAGAAAATCACTCCGTGTTACTTTTGGAAAAGGCCAGCAGCAGCACTGGGCCAGAAAAACCGCAGGCTTCACACAGGCTGATCGGGGACTGAACAGCAACTCTCCCATGTGTTGGGTGTAATTTCGGTTTGTTACTTTTCCTCCTACCTGAAACTCAGTTTTCTCGTCTGTAAAATAGAGTAATAATATTTATTTCGCAGCTTTGACAAGGATTCTTTTTTTTAATGTGAAAATGTGACTCATAGGGCACATTGAAAGCATTAGATACTGATTGTTCAAAAATAATAATACAGACTTCACTGAAGGAGCTCTTGGCATTACAGAACAGGCTGAGAGGAAATGGAGTATTTCAAATTTCCAATATTGCACCTGTAATTTAGCAAATGTAATGCTAAAACTCAGTGGGCAAAAATGAAGCAATAGCTAATAAATTAATTAAAAGACTTTCACTTATTTTTAAAAAAAATTATCCAACTTTTTCCCTAGATTATTTCTCAAATATACTAAGAAGAGCCCCTGATTCTCCTATCCTTTTCACCTTTTTAAAATTCACTCTCTGTTTTGGCAGGCTCATTCCTTTCCTCACTCTGGAGAGTCACATAGAAAAAACAGCAGCGAGCAGTCGAGTGCCGGTCCCAGCGCGCGCCGGCAGACAGCGCAGGACGGTTGATGCTGCCGCTGCTGTGGCTGGCTGAGCCCAAGGGAGTCAGAGAAACGTATCTGTGGGGACCGGCGGCCTGGGATGAGGAAGGACAATTAGGCCAGGAATGCAGGAGAGGAGAGACGATGGAAAGCTAATCAGCCCAGTAGCTAATGTATATGAAACCGAGCTTTGCAACAGCAGAGGTTTATGCAGGGTCCAGGCCAGAAGGAGCCTGTGTCCAGTGCCCGGTGGGTGAGGGGACTGAGATTCTCAGCTTGTGCCCCAAATTTAAGGGACCCCCAAAATTTAGTAATCAGGACGAATAATATTTTAATGCAATATTTTTTAAAATAAAAATTAATGCAAACATCTAGGATGAAAAAAATATCCAAATTTTAAATAAAGACAGGATCTGACCCTGAACTTGCAGGACTCACCTCGCCCTGATCCCAGTCCTCTTGGATCCTGTCTTCATTTAAAACTTTGATACTTTCTTCATAGTTTTTTTTTTGCATTAATTTTTCTCTTTTAAAATATTGCATTGAAATATTATTTATCTTGATTGCTGTGATTGTTGGTGCCCTTTAAATTCTACATGCCAAGGGACTGCCTCACCCGCCTTACCCTCCTCCGGGCCCCGCCTGGGTGTGGAGAGGGCTGCGTGAAAAGTCAGAAGGGCTGCTTGGGAGCTAAGAGGGAATAAATGGGGCCTAGCTTTAGGGGGCTGTTTGTAGTGCTTTTAAGAATTCCAACACTGAATTATTATTTTTAGGTGACAAAAGCAGGCAACGGAGACCATGGATCTGACACTCTCGTCTTTATTGGTATACGTGTTTGGCTCTGAATGATCAACTACATGACAAATTCCAGTACAGCAGATCTCATTTCCATGAACACGTCTACATAATAAAGAATCCCAAGCTCCACTGATCACTCATACAAATGTGTGGACAAGCCCTGGAGTTTCTGAACATAGTCAAAGAATGCAAGTCATGTTTTAGGTCCACTCTCTTGCATCAAATATGAGAGAGGGAAGTAACGTTAAGCAACACATATCAATCAACAGAGACCCCTCCCGATCTCACCCCGGCAGATCATGGTGCAGCATCAGAGGGCAGAACTGCTGAGACCGCTGCTGCAAGACAGCAGGTAGGTGCCAGCAGTAAGAGGCTCGTTGCCCAGAGTGGGGAAGCTGGGAGACCTCCAAGAGAGGATCACTCTAACACCCAGACTGGGTGCCCATTAGCAGAAGGGTCTCCTTGGGGAACATCATCCATACCACACAAGTCTCCTCTTTCCAAAAGAGGGCAGAGAGTATGGGGACAGCGTGAATTCATCCCCCAACCCAACAACTCCCTCCCATAGATTCCGTAGGTGTACCAACACACAGAAGCTCGGCCCTCGATGATACAGAGCTCTTCAAAGAGAACAAAAGGGAGCACTGGGGTGTTGACAGCAAGGACCATGCCCATGTATCAGTTATTAGACCCCATCTGGCAAAGATCTGCTTTAATTAAAAACTAGAGGTCAATGTGTAGGAAGTAGCAGAGAGTTTCACCAGCCCAGACTAGAACCATGACTCAGGAAGTGAATGGCAATCTTATTCCCTTTGCTATGTGGCCATTGTCTCCCTCCCCAAAGCTCAGGAGTTCAGGAAGCTAAGGCAGAGCTACCCATCACCAATCTATTACTAATAAAATGAGTGTTTTCCTCTTCCAAAATGAATGTTGATAAAGGTCTAGGTAGGGCTAAAGGAAAACTAAAATCTTACGTGTAAATAGAGGAACTTTACCATCAACTCAAAAGAGAAGCTCTTAAGAAGGAGAGAAAACCATAAAAGCGATAGCATTTAAGAAAGAAAAAGATGGTCATAAATAAGGTTCAAGCAGCAATACATATTCATCATTGCTGCTGTGGGTATCAGGAAATGGCATTCATGCAACTAGGAGCTAGGAAGAAATGTGATCATGAGCATCATGGTTCCTGAACCCTGATATATGGAGAAAAGGAGGGAGGATGGCAGAATGAGATGGGCAAAGGAATTTCTATTTTATGGGTCAGAGGAAGTAAAGCCAAGATAGAGACAATGTGAGACCAGATAGTCCAGGTGGCTGGAGGACTCTATTAATAGAAGGTGAGACAATGAGTCTGTCCCTGGGTAACCAGTTAGTTTCTCTCTGTTCTTTAGCCACAGACTTAAGGCCAACTTACCTGCAAAAGTAAACTCTTTTCAGGAGTAAGGATGGGGATGAGTATTGGGCATGAGCATATAAATGGATCTGAAAATCCATCATTGTTGCAGGAAAACAACTCACGTGGCTGCACAGTGGTGCCATCTCTGCTTATTTGACAAACAGACAGATCATGCAATCTCCTCTAGTAAAGACATTCCCTAATGTGGAGACTAGCTCTTTTGATATAATTAGATAGTGTAGGATTTTATCCTGTTTCCTCTATATCAACCACTTTATTGGAACATTAGGAATATGGCACTCACTCTAAATGCCATTATTATCAAATAATGAGTTTGGGTTCCATTTTAATGCAACCAGAAGGTCAATGGCATGATTAAATAAATGTGCCAAATAATGGCAACAGGATAAAAAGAATGTTGATGTCTACGCCTATTCATAGCATGTACAGTAATGAGAAGAATAATATAGAAACTAGGCAATAGATTATTATTTTGTTTCTAGAATTCTCTCCTTCCCTGTTCAAAATCATACAAATCTAGACTCTTGCAAATCGCAGGAATCTATCTGTTCTAATTCATTTTTAGAATCTGTCAACTTTAACATTACTGTGAAAAGCGCTAACACTGCCACATTGCTGTATGTCATGCTGTTGACAGGGTTCCTCTTGCCAGAGCCCAGTGTAGGCCAGATGCCTGAGAGACCAGAAGAGGAAGCTTTTCATGATGAGAAGACTAGACATTGTTGCACAGCTACCTCCATCGTGTTTAGGTAAGGCTGAGTGACTAAGGAGAGATTCCTACTCATCAGAGGCCCTTGCACAGCCCAGGGATCCTGGGTGGAAGAAAAGGCATCCCTAAATTGTGGGAACCTTATCAGATGTAACCAGCCTGGCCCTTTGAGATCCAGCACACTTAGCTCCCTGAAGGGAGCTAGCTGGCCAGGGCAAAGAACTGGGAGACAAAAAAGGATCATCTGCTTCAGCTGAGCAATAAACTATGTTTGGAATCACCAAGAGTAGTGACCCTCCCCTGGAACGCTCAGCCTGCCACGGCAGAACAGGGAGGCTCATACTTCTCGAGTCTTCCCAGCCCACAACACAGGCCTCACGTCCTCTCTAATACTCGCTGTGTGAGAGCTGAGCTCCTCTGGAGTTAGGATCTCTCTAGCCCAGAACTGGGATGGCAGTCCAGCCCCCCAGCTCTTATCATAATCCCTGTGTACCACCAAGCAAATATGAAATCTGCACTGGCAATAATACACTCAGTCTGCTTCCTGTGGACTTGCCTGCACAATCCACAACACATGAACAATTGCTACAGAAATATGAGCAAAACCCAGTTCAAATAAAGGCGAGGGCACAAACAGACTTCACATCACAGGAGAGTGAAAGGACATTCATGAGACGAGAAAGCTGTACATCCAAAGGATATATCAGCAGTTATCTCTATGTCGAAATTACCGGTGAGTTTTTATTTCATCTTTGTTTCTTCTGTTTTCCAAATTTCTTACTGTAACCTATATTGTTTATTTTTATTTTAAAAGTATCTCCTTTTAGGGCACCTGAAGGCATCTTGGGTAATTAAGACTTAATTCTGTCTTACTAGCAGAAATCATCAGGTCTATACCAACTAGGGTGACCATTCCATTGGGGTTTGCCTGGGACTGTCCTGGTTTTAAAACTGAAAGTTCCAGCACATCCTTGTCAGTCCTGGTGGTCAGTGTAATATTGACATTCCCTTTTCCTTTAGGCCACAAGTACTGCCTTCTAATTTTTCCTTCCCTGAGGGAGGCCAGGCATTCAGAAACACACAGCATTTTCTCAGCAAAAGGGAGCAGCCTCAGACAGAGGGCAGCATGCATTCAGCATTCCACCCTTTGGGCTGCTGTCTCCATCTCAGGAAGCAGTCCTTGCTCAAGTAGGAGCCAAGACTGAGGAGAGAGTCTGCCTTTGTGTTTGGCTATCAGGTTAAAATAAGAACTAGTTCTCTTCCCAGTTCTTTCCTGTCCATGGTATGGAGCAAATTCATCTTACCTGTCTTTCAAGAGAAGCAATAACTACAAGAAAAAGAACATTCATACAAACAAACCAGCAAATAAGTATGAAGGGCAGCATTACTGTGCGTCTCATCACTAAGGAGAGCTGGCATGATACGTAGTCTGAAAAGAAGCCCAGCCATGGTGGGTTACCCTCTCAGGCTGGCAGAATTAGTAAAGGCAGAGAAAAATCTGCATTTCACTCGGAGAAAACCTGCACTTTGTCATTATAGCTGCCATAAGAATTTGAGTATCACATCCAAGAAAAACTCCCATCCTGCCATCTCTACTTAACTATAGGAAGTACTCAATTGTTCAAACCATCTGGGTAGCAGGAGCTTTGTAGCGGCATAGGAGGCTCCCCTGCATTGGTGTTTGCTGAGCTGATCCTGGTCCACAATCTGTTGGCACATGCAAGAGTGACCCACCGAAAGCCAAATGGGAGTGTAGCTTGATTAGATTCATCCTGCTGGTACTCATGCTCCTGTAGGGCTGGGCCTTGGGAAATGCCCAGAACAAATGCATTAGGACCCCGCATCTGTTGGTATGCTTCCAGCACAGCTCTGATGATTTGGTGAATTACACTGACATGTCCGATGTGTGGGGGATGCATAATTCCACCTTTCTTGGCCAATGATGTGGAAGTACAAACAGTTTTCAGAATATCATTATGAGTGTCTCTCTGACCTAAATCCATAATTGTTTTTTCCTTTTCAGCCATCAGATGTAGGATTGGAGTGTTTTCTCTAGGGGGTGGAGGCATCTTATAATCAGGTACTTCTTTTTTGATAAACAAGTAATATCATCCAGTGGTCAAATGTTAATAAAATGATGGCTCTTACTTTTCTTAGTTGTAAATGTGCTTGACACTGGTTTACTAACAAGTCTTCATCTCAGTGGAGTTTGTAACATGGCTTACATTTTAAATGCAATTATGCAGCATGTATTCATTTCCTTTCTTCTAGGGAACTCAAGTTGCTTTTTAAAGCATTGTTTGATAGTTTCTTACCATCTCCTCTGGAGTTGAAAAGAGAATATAATATCAAGCTGTGATAGCTAGCGATGCAGGACTATGGCACCAAGAGGGAAAGAGAATTGGATTGGGACCTACAGAATTTGAGCAATGTGCCATGAAGAGCCCCATGGGATGAGTTGTCAACCGGCATGACATAAAGGATGCAATTTCTAAGGATCCTAAAATAACTGCATTCTCTCTGTCCTTACACTCTCACTGGGCAGAACGGACTTAGTTTATTTTTAAAGTGCAGGCCATGGCCTTCAAAGGGATATAAACAGTTCCCAAAGCAGCTATTATTTGGCCAATTAAATGCTTAGAAGAAAATATACTTTTGAAAGACAAAATTAATAGGCAAAGGACAGAGGAAAGTGCAACAGCAATTGTTTCTACCTGTTTTTAATCCTATCTCTGACCATCAAAATGGACCATCAGCACAGACTGTGCTGAAGTTTGATGATAACCTCGGGTAACTCTGTGGGCCCTCATCCTTTGATCTAATGAGTTCCTAGGGTCCTGGGTGTAATGCAGAATTTTTGCTCATGTGTACTCAAAGTAACATTGCAAATATGTTCAAAACCTCTGCAGTTCGGTGAAAAATATTGCCTCCAGTAACCTCTCCTTGCTGGCGACACAATGATGGTGTGGGTATGGCAGTTGACGGGAGCTGGGGGGTGGCCCATGTGATCTTTTCAACTACTGTTAAAATTCTCCCTCCCTTTATTACGTCTGATTTCCTTAGCCTTAGCTGGTCTATGAATCTGTGCTTAGCTACATAATTGCCTAATAAGCATGTAACCAATGGGAAAACACACACACACATACACACATATGAACTGTAATACCTAGAGAAGTATGGCACACTATGCAGGGAATCAAAAAATAGCCATTCCATTAGAAAAGGAATCAAAGTGGGAAAAATTCAGAATTCTTTATATGCATCTGCCACAGGGAGTTACTAGCCCTAGGTATACTTAGAGGGCATGCTCTGGATGGACAAACACATACAGTACATATTTAGAGACAATTCTCATTTCATTCAGGCCCTAGGCCTAGGGTCCTCACCCATTTACAAGGCTGCTGTAGGAAAGATGCAGTTTTAGGGATGACAATAAGTCTATGGCACTTGCTTTTCCTGGGGGAAAGCTACAACGCATTCCCACCCTTCAAGAGAACCCAAGATTGATGATTCAGGGGTTTTGCTGGTTAGTGTGTTTTTCTTTCCCTTTTGTTCCCTCAGCTCAGAAGGTATGTTTCCATTGTACCCTGTCAAAAATGTTCTCAGCTGTCAAGGAGAGGACAGCGGCGCAGCTGCCCTTAAGCCGAGTTTGTAAATCCTACTGGGGAACCACCCCGTGCTGTCAGATGACGTGGTTTTCAGACACATCTACACAGACTAGTTGAATTAAAGACAAACTGCAGACTTGATGTTGCTGAGCTCCTCAGCTCCATCTTGCCATCCTGATTGATCGAGGAGATGGGTCTATAGTTAAAGTGGCACAGCACTTTGAGCCTTAGTCATTAGAGCACACTGCTTTCTCTTTGGAAGGCAACTTCTTGCTTGGCTAGGTTATAGAAGCTAAGGAGTGACGTCAAGGTGTTGTCTGGCCAGAATTTGCAGATAACCATAGAACTCTTCTCCTCCATCAGGCATGGACTTAGCCTCCTTTAGTTCCTGCAGTGACACAGGAGCCTCCAAATACCAAATTATTATCAGGCGGTCTTGGGGGAACCTCTGGGCCCTGCAATAAAGTAGACAGACTTGCTATTGGAAAGTGTTCAGGAGCAATTCAGCCCTGTTCAGATTGCTCTAAAATCCTGCAAACCAGCTCTGGACTTCGCAAATGAAAACCTCACATAGCTCCTGAGAGTGGGGACATAATTTATCATCATCTTTCACTTAAATGATCTAACACGTCATTTAAAGAAATCAGTTTGATCATGTTATTTTGTTTGTTGTTTTGTTTTTAAAGCAAAGCTGTGCAAATATGGAGGCCGTGTGATTTTGGACAAGCCACTTCTGAGCATTGTCTGTAAAATCAGGTGTTTGTATCTATTGACTTTTAAGGTCTACCTCAGGGGGTCACAAACAGGTGGAGGACTGTGGACCAAATCCAACTTGTGGGATGTATTTTACTGATCCCCCCCAGTGGTTTCAATCTTGGGAAATTTACATGAAAGAATAAATGTCCGTTTTCTCTGGACAAATTGGAGTATCTGGTAATACCAGGCTCATGTTCCAGCATGGCCTTCGCTGCCACATGTCGTCTCTGATCTGTCTTGTTTCTCAAGTTGACCTACCTGACCCCTGTAGGTAATTGGGGTTTAGGACTGTTACTCTAAGCTATCCTATCACTGTACATTGTGATTATATGATGATATCTTAACCACTGGCCTCTCTGATGAGATGCCCGGAAGGCAAGGACCATGCCATCATTATCACTGAATCTCGCTCCTAGCACTGCAGGACTATTGTGGTTGGCCAATAAATATTTAATGAATTGAACTTCACCTTCTATACTAGATTCTCACAGTTCAGTGAAATGAGACTGGGACCACTCTTTGTAAAATCACACATATATTCTAAAGCCAGCATCTTTGAATAGCATATAGCCTTAGGAAAAGAAAGTAAATATGCTGGTTTGAGGCCCAAGCCTCTGATGGGTCCAGAGGTTGGGGTTATATCATCCATGTGATATTCTGCTTTAAGCACATGGGAAAAGCTCTAAACTTTTTCTGAGATCTTCTTAACTTTGTTTTTCAACTTCTAGGAAGAGCCATCCTTTGGAAATTCTTTAGAGGTTAATTTGTAATAATATTCAATGGGAATCAGTTCATTGAAAGGTAAGCTCCCAAAATTTCATAGGCCTATAGCAACAGATCCTATCCATTTTGAAATATTTCAATTTCTGGATGACTACAATTAGGATGTTCAGAAACTATTTTCTGTTAAAAGCTTATTGCTGTTAAAATTATTATCTAAATCTGTTTAAATTGACTAAAATATTGTCAGAAACCTATCTAATAAATGAACTACTACTATGTAGGCAAGCTTAATAGGCAATGAAAGAACAGAGGCAATGAAAAAGACTATGAGTCATCTTGTTACAGTCTGTTAGTAACATGTCAGTAATATGTAGCCACATCTGGTCAACATCTGGCCAACATCAAAAGTACAGCATATGCCACACTATGAAGGAGTAGTTCAACAGACACCGTTTCTGCTCTCCAGGAGCTTACAATCTAACCTAAACAGACTATAGAAACACAGACACAAGAATAGTCATCCTCAGGACTTAAGAAAAGGCAGCAGATACATTGAAGGTAGAGGAAAAAAATACGGAGTAAAGAATGACATTTAAGAAAGGGTGAAGGGAAGGAGAAAAGTGATTGTTTTTCATTTCCATTTCTTTGAAAAAAGATTCATGGAAGATACGTGATTTTGAGTTTTCTTAAAATCATGAAAGACCATATGGCTTGATGCCTAGAAGAAATAAAATTTCCTCTGACTGAGTGACTGGAAACACTGAGCTGAGTAAGGACAGTTGACTGAAGGACCCAGCAAGACTTTATAAAGAAGGAAATGTCAAATGAAGAATCAGTGGTCTGGAGCCCTCTGGTAGAGGACAAAAGGTGAGGGGAGGCTGCAGGTGTCCTCAACTTCTTCCAGTTCCTTCTAACTGGGGGTGGCATAGAGTGGTTGAGCCACAAAAGCAAGATTCCTCCAAAAGAACTAAAATGTCTAATCCAAAACCTTTGCAAAAATCTCCACGGACTCTAGATTAAGGAAATCACCTTTAGAAATTTCTTATGGGATTTGTGAGAGAAAAAACCACTTCCAGATAGAACCACAGATCCAGCAGCCATCTAGTCCACTTTCTTCTATAGAATCTCTTTTTTATTTGTTTGTTTTCTTTCTTGTTCACTTGTTCATTGCTTCTTATTGGACTTGTTGGGCTGGTGCTATCTACTTGATTATTCTGCTTTATCTCTCCTCCATTGACAAAGGAAAGCAAACTTTTGAGGACAGGTTGATTTTAGTGACTCTCAATTATAATACAGCCTCAAGCTAACTGAAGTGCATCATACAGCTTGGTACTGGTGGTGACAGGGGTGTCAAAGTACTCTGTTCTTAAGGAGAACAATCAAAATTATGACAGATTCTCCCACTGCGTTATCTTGCTTTGCCTTCTTCAATATTTGAATGTTATGCATGCCAGAGCATATCAAGGACATTTGAAGGATGCTTATCTCAACAAAGAATGCGCATTTTAAGCAATGCCTCCATACATCTTATTCACAATATAATGACAATATTAAGATTAATAGTATCTTGATTCCAAATAATACCTTTTATTTCAAGGAGTTCAATATTCTTCACATATGCTATTTTAATTATCTTGTCATATTACATCTTCAACTGAAATCTATGGGGTTTCAAGTCTCACACATTACAAGCTTGTAACACTGTTCTTCCTAATGATTAAATTCAAATCCAATATTAAATATGCTTTTGGATACATTTGAATGAATAGGAGGAAATTACAAGTATTTCCTTATATATGAACAGATCTGATACTCATTGCTAAGCCCCCTTATCTCATGAAAGTTTTTAGTGGAAAGTCAGTCCCCAAAGCCTAACTTTGTAATAGTCTTATCTTACTTCCGAGGCAGGCCAAGAAAACAGTGCTTAAGATGGGATAAGAACATGCAAATAGACATAAGGTGCCCACTCATCAGTGCCAGGGAACCCCTGGGACCTGGGCCACCTGTTGTTCTAGCCCTCATCACCCCTTATTCGCATGTGAGGGAAGGTCTGGAGTTTCAATAGCATAAGGTTGTTTGTCCACTGTGGTTTTATTTTTTGTTGTCCTTAAGGCTGTGCTCCACTTTTTATATATGAGCAGTGGCTCAAAAGATAAGATTAGATTCTCTGAGAAAACTCCCAAGCTTCCCAACAGAGATTAATGAGTTAATTTGCTTTGGAGAAATATAAGTCAGCATACTTAACATGCATATCATTGCTCTAGTGTCTCTTTGCTTTCATGGCATCATGATGAGTATCATGCTGGGAACTAGGACTGAGCAAAGAATACAAAACTACCAAAATTGATACCACCTGACACAACACTTTCCTGACTATCTCTGGTGTATATTTTAAGGACTTTCAATAAACCAAATTTAAATCCCAACAATCGCCTGTCTTCCATAACTGACGCATGTGCATTCTAATGACACGTCTGGTTTCTGTCTCTATCTTTTTCACGATAAGCATGCCTCAATTCCAACTTCATGTTGACAAATGCTTTTGGAAAATGGATCCCAAGAGAAGTCGGTAACTGCCCCCAGTTCCAAGCTCAGCAGGAGACACACCCTGAGAATTCCATAAACAACAAACTAAAAGCGCTAATCTGTCGGCCCAAAGCCCCAAGAATTCTCAGACATTTCAGTGCCCCCTCCCCTCAGTCACCCTGGTTAGACACTCTGACAAATATACTTGTTGATACAGCTATGCAGCACATGGGCCGATAAGTATTAACAGCTGTACTTACATGTGTCTGGCTTGAGTTGACTATTGGTGATGCCGAAGTACTGGGGATTTTCAATGACAGGAATCTTGGTCATTCCAATAATGACGGCATCTGGGCCGCCCTCTGAAGATGATGGGGTATTACTCCCATTGGAGATGTGGTGGAGTGGGCTGGCAGAGTCATCATCATTGCTGATAACTGAAGCTGGACCTGGAGTTGGAAACATGCATATTCACCTGTAATTTTTAATGCTTTTATTGAGCTATAATTCACATACACGAAACTCACCCACTTAAGGTGTACAATTGAGTGGGTATTGGCGTACTTAGAGTTGTGCAACCATCACTACAACCTAATTTTAGGACACTTTCATCATTCCAATTAGCAATCCCTCCCCATTCAACCCACTCTCAGCCCTGGGCATCCATGAATTTAGTTTCAATCTGTATGGACTTACCTATTCTGGACATTTCATATAAATGAAATCATATAATATGTAATCTTTTGGGACAAGCTTCTTTCCCTTAGCGTAATGTTTTTAAGGTTCATTCATGTTGTAGCATGTGTCATTACTTTATTCCTTCTTATTGCCAAATAATATTCCATTGTATGGATATGCCACATTTTGTTGATCCATTCATCATTTGATGGACATTTGGGTTATTTCAACTTTTTGGCTATTATGAACAATGCTGCTATGAGCCTTTGTGTACAAGTCTTTGAGTGGACAGACATTTTCCTTTTTCTTGGGTGAAATTGCTGCTTCATGTGGTAACTCTGTGTTTAACATTTTGAGGAAATGCCAAACTGTTTCCCAAAGTGGCCGCACCATTTTATATTCCCACCAGCAATGTGTGAGGGTTCCAATTTCTTTGCTTCCTTCTCATGTATTTAATATGCAGCTTTCCCTTCTGCTCTCTGAACATCGTTAGAACACTCTCTCACCGAAATGCCCAGCGTGCATGTAGGACTCCTGTTTCACAGTGCGCTGAAAGATGTACTAGGAGTTCAAGATCTGAGCTCTTTTCCACTCTTTGGACAAGTCACTTACCTTCTTTGTGGCTCTATCTCCACTTACATTTGTAAAATGTGCAAAATGGTACGTGTTTGTTATTTTATGAGACTAGAATGAGACTACTGCTGTGAAAATATATTGCAAATTGAAATGGCTTCACAAATAGGAATTACTACTAGGTATTATTAAATGAACTTACAACTGGGGGAATAGAATTACATTGGACTGTCCTGCTACTTTGTTCTTCTTTCTGTATATTCTGTCAGTAGCTGCATCACTTTTGTGTACAAAATAGAGGGTCAATCCCACGGCGAAGTTACCTACTTTGCCGTTAGCCGAAATGTTATTTGTAGAGTCATTCCATGGATATCTTTATACTAAAGCAATAACCATAGCATTTCCCATACAAAACTTAAACTTTTTAGCACACTCTCAGAATGTATATGCCCACAAATATGATTTACTACGTCTTGTCTAAACGATTTATCCATTGACCACTAAACCTATACTGTTTGCAACCAAAAATAGATTCACAAAGATAAAAATCTACAGGAAAGCTTCAAAACAATTAAGATCTCAGTGGCTCATGACAAATGCTGCATACATGAAAAGTACTCAAATCCCCGTAGACATTTATTTATTTATTTATTTATTTATTTTTTAAGATTTTTATTATTTCCTTTTTCTCCCCAAAGCCCTCCGGTACATAGTTGTATATTCTTCGTTGTGGGTCCTTCTAGTTGTGGCATGTGGGACGCTGCCTCAGCGTGGTCTGATGAGCAGTGCCATGTCCGTGCCCAGGATTCGAACCAACGAAACACTGGGCCGCCTGCAGCGGAGCGCACGAACTTAACCACTCGGCCACGGGGCCAGCCCCCCGTAGACATTTATTTTTATTACACATGTTTCTGCAGTGTACTGAATGGGCGCAGCATCCCACAGAAGGCAACCACTGGCTAGGGCTACTGAAGGAAAGGATAAGGAGGAAAGACAAAAGGAAGCCAGAATGGAATATGCAGCCAAGGCAAATGCCTACTAGGGTAGGAAAGTCTGAATCACAACTTTCTGAGGAAGGGAATGTGTTTCCATGCAGCCCGCCAGGATGCAGGTTTCAGCACCTCCATCCATTCCCTACCTTGTCCGTCCCACTTAACTATTGCAGTAAGAAGAACAGCAATTCTAAAAACAAAAGGTTTTCTGTCACACATTTTTGAATCCCCTTGAAATGTCATGCTAATCTATCCCCCAACCTCAAGAGTCATTTCTCCCCCATATGGGGATTATCACAGCGTGTAGTGATAACAATTGGATATTCCCCAGCTGGCTGAATCTTAAACAAACTATGCAGGAGGCAGCCAACTGCTATTATAGGTAATTTTTTAAAGCATTCTCTCAAGGGGATGTGCATTTAAGTTGCCTTTAATGATACACTCTGGCTTAATTCTGCAAACAAGTCCTCACACTGCCAATTTAGAAGCCACAGAACACTCAGAGGAAGCAAGCACACCAGTTATGCCCATCTTGTGCCTAGCTTGCTGGCATTAGCCAAGAGTGGAAATTCTGCCAAGAATAGCTACGAAGACAAGTTATTTCTCGTATCCTTACCCATCCTGTTTTATGATTTGCTTTCTGACAGCCCTAGATCACCCAGAGCTTAAGCCCAGAGATGGAAAATGGAAATGTATTATGCTAAGGTTTCTGCATCTTGTCAATAAAACCTTCCCACTGCTGGCTCCCTCGCTGTGTTCCTGGTGCAGCTGTTCCCCCTTCCGAGGTTACCAAAGCACGCTACTGCCTGAGCTCCCTGAGGGGGTGCAGTCAAGGCCACACATTTCTCAACAGAATCCAGGCTGCACATTTGCACCCCGAAATGCAGGAGTTGTCATGTTCAAATACTCCGCATGCCGTCAGAAGACCCACCATATTTGCTTCAGGAGCCCCTGCAATGATTAGAAACGCACTGATCCCAGTTGCTCTCTTCTCTGATTCTCCTCTGGCTCGGGTCAGGCTATCAACATTCCCGGAGCATGCGATCATTTTAGAGAAGGTCGATACCTAGAAGACAGTGTTGAGATTCCTCCAGGAAGTCGGGCTCTGAATCATCTGCCATGTACACCGTGGAGCCCTGATTTAAAGAGTTCAACCAAAGGACTTGCTCTTTGCTTCTCTTGCTCCATCAAAGAACAGCCTGTCCTTTCCTTGGCCTCTCAGAGTAAAATCCCCGAATCTGAGGTAACAGATCTCAAGGGAATGGGCCCTCTGTTTGGGGGAAAAAATTTTAAGCATAGCAGCAGTGTAAAGCACCAGAGGTAATTTTTCAAAAGCCTTTTCACTTTGCCAGAAGGTCACTACTGACAAATCTGAACAACATATAAACCTCAACAATTTATCAAGTGGAATATTAATTCAAGTGCTGTTTTCTTCATTATCAATGTTCCAAATCCTGGAAGATTGATGTCGCTGGCAAGGCTGCAGGGATTCAGCCCATTTTTCTCTGAACATTTTGATCTAATGGAGCACAGCAAAGTTGGGAAGGGGGGAAAGCTCTTGGCAGGGACAATGAATGTCTATATACTGTGACAGCAGCCTGTCTGTGCACATCATGGGATGTGTCTGTGTGTGTCTGTGCATGTGCTCGAGGAGACACCACAAAAAGACAGACAGAAGAAGAGTTGGGGCACATCACTACGTGTTATAAGAAATTCATAAGAGGACTCGAAAAAATGTCTTATGTTAATAAAAAGTTTTAAATTGCTAGGTCTGTGCAACTGGCTGGGTTTGGGGTAGATAGCTCTAATTACTGAGCTGACAAATAGGAGCTTTGTCTGGAAACATTTTTAGCCCATTTTAATTTTAATATGTCTCCAGTGCAAAGAGGCAAGCTTCTTTTATCAGAGCTGCTGGGTAACATATCCTGCACGTATCGCTTTGCAGACATTTCTAAGCCCAACTTAGATTTATTTTCCTGTGATAAGAACAGATGATGGTCATCTGGGAAAGGCGTTTCCTTCTCTTGAGACCAAAAATGCTGTCAAGGTGAGGGGAGAGATTATCGTTCTTGGGCAGCTGTATTAACCGTATCTTGTCTTTTCTGTATTCTTGTGTTTCAACATCTGGGGCCTTGCTGACCCTGGAGAGACTGCCCCTTCCAGGGAGAGCCGGTTCCTAGAGCCAGTCAACAACTCACCTGCCAGTGTACTTGTCATATGCAAACCGACCAATCCATAGTCTACACCGCCAACCACATTCCTTATCAGGCATCATACTCCAAGCCACTGTCCACATGTCCTTTCACCCTGAACCAGGTACCAGACACCTTGGGATGCCCCTACACCCCAGAGTCCTCTGAAGTCACTCAAACTAGCCAATCCTAAACCTGCCTCCTCTGCCCCACTCATCCCTTCCTGCAGAAAGCACAATGGAGCCTCTTATCTGTGGTTTCCCTTCACTCCTTCTGCCTCCTGACTGGCCCAGGGGCTGCCCCCATGTGTCCCCCTCCTCCACGGCATGGTGTGTCCCTTCCCTTGGGAACCGTGAGTAACAAACTGTCTTTTCACTGGCTGTTGTCTCCTGACCTGTTGGCCTCACTCTACCTAAATAACAATAAAACCCGCATTTTAAAGTGGCAGCACCTCTGATGAACTGTAGCTGAAAGAATAATTCTGAAGGCGGCTCTCTGCTGTGGCCTAAAAGGGTGAAACTCTGTTTTTGAAGCTTTCCTGGAACATGCGCCTCTCTACAGGGCAAATTGGTCTGGAAACTGTTTAGGTGGTTCTGGAGGTTTGCTGTTTAGTGGAGGAAAGACCCCCTCTCACATTGCTACTGTGGGAGAGTTTATCACTCGACACCCCTGTCACCACCACACATGGAGCACAAGCCTTACCCCAGGGCACCTGTAAGACCGTCCAAGCAGGGCAGTCTCTCTGGTATCGGCAAAGTGACTGTGACCAGCTGTATCTGAAATTTGCCCCCAGGGTGTGGCTGACAAGTCCAGGGCTGGTTGAGCTCAACATTACAACTTTGCCACATCTCTGCCTTCCTTTCGCTGGTCAGGAGCTTTTACCTTGGAATTCATGGGGCTTATAAGGGTTGGGGTGACGTTTCCCCTCTCTGGCTCAGTCTGCTTTGGCCTGCCACCTCTGGGCTCAGCCCACTGGACATTTTGGATCACTGGCAGGACATCAGTAAAGGCTATCCAGTAGGAAAGATCTGATATCAGGCTCAAAAATGGAAAGGAAACGTGATTCCTTGTATGGATGGGATGAACATGTAGGGGGCAGATGGCTCAAACCTGGAAGTCTCCATGACAATGGTACCCTGGCCCTATTTTACAATTTTACCTATAGCCAACCTCGCTATCAAAATAAATACTAACCAGAAGATGCTCTAGATGGGGCCAGATCTTGGAAACACATATGCAAGATGTAAGGCAATCTGCCTTTTCCTGCCTTCTAAGCAATTCCTGTCCATTGTTTCTCTACCCATAGAAAATGCTGAGCAAATTGGAGGTCCCGGGATGTCACACCTGATTTCAATCCTAGTGATGAGCTACATTCTCTGTAGTCATTTGGGAAGCTACAAACTCTGCTTTTCAATTGTCAGCACATAGTCTAAATGCAAGGAATAGAATGCAATCAAGCACAAATCATAGTGTGTGGACATTAGAGTCTTGTTTTGAAAGAGAAATGGTCATAAATGAACAGCTGATTTCCCAATTCAGACATTTATTTCATCTTGGCCAATGGAAGAAAGTTAAGAACCCAACTTGTCCAGACATGAATGTTCAGCCAACTATTTGCTGCACATGGAGTGGTAGTGAGGTGCATTTATTCCTCAAGCTTCTTAAAAATGCATCACCAACCTAGAACTGCATGACCGTTGACCCTTCTCCATGGGAGAAAAACAAGTTAACGTCAAAAATACAAAACCACTCACTGAACTCAATTAGCAAAAGTAACACCTTTTCTGGAAAAATTCTAGGCCTCTTTCTTCAGCAAATCAGAAACCAGGAATGCAGAAAATGAATGAAGGGCCAAGAAGTATGAAGAAAGGGGTCGAAGCAGGTTCATCTGAATTAAACAACACAAACTCATTACTTATCCAAAGAAGGAGTGAGTAACTACTTACCAACACCTTGTCTTGATTTTACTTTCCCAAATCCAAACCATGAGAAATCTGAAAACCACAACAAAACACAAAATAAACTTCGAAAGAGAAGCGTAAACCAGACGCACACAGCGCTGTCCCTAGTGACATAGTGGACTCCCTGAAAAAGCTCCACTGCGGACCGAAGCTTCCTCTCAAACACCTGGAGACTAACTGTTGGATTTGTATGTAAAGATTTATTTCTCATCCTGAGAACATGGAGGTTGGAATCAGATAAGAGACAGCAGCCTGTCTTTGAGAAAAATGGCCCAAACCCAGCGTTAAGGGCTGGGAGCAGTTTTCTTTCTTTCTCACGTTCTCTTTCCCTCACGTATCGCGGCAGCTAACAGGAGAGCTACAGGGGCGAAGACACGCGATGCATTTGACAAATGCACGATGGTTCTGAACCGCAGCCACGTGGAAAAATAATAAGAGAAAACAGATTTTTTTTCTGGAGCTGAGACAGGCAGCAAAAAGAGGAACATGAAATCCTGTGGGAGAACTGACACTTGGGCTGGATGGGGATTCAGGAGGAAAAAAGGGGGATCTTAATTCTACACAGATTCCACTACTGACTTGCTGTGTGATGGTGGCCAGCTCACAGCAGCTCTGTGCCTCTTACAACCCAATGCTCCACAAGGCACAGGGAAGGAAAGGTCTGCCACATGTTTGGAGGTCCTTCAGGGAATAAAGCCACAGTGAAATGCCTATTTGTTTCCTGGGCCTGACTGTTCGCTTCTAGGTGATTTCCACTGGGTTCAAAGCAAATTCTGCCCAGCAGGGAAATCCCTGGATGCCAGGCCGATAAAGGGAATGGAGCCCAAACAAGTAACTGTGTTTCTCAGCAATTTAGATCTATAACGATTTTTACAGGCAGTTAGGATAAAGAGCTATGCAGAAGAAGAGCCAATTTAAAAGAAACAATGTATACAAAAACTCTTCGCACACTCAAAATGCCTTACAAAGTTGCTGTCATGATGACTGTTTTTGAGTATGTTTAGCTTTTGCTTCCCTGGTGGTCTACAACGTCAGCTCTCCCAACTCTCAGCGTTTTTCCTTCTCATTTGTGTTCCTCCAGATGCCTTCCTCCAGGTTTGAGAAGACAGAAGACGGGATGGAGGTCTGGCTTCTCTCCAATGCCAGATCGCGATAATGCCTTTGCACAACAGACACTGGACCTCGTTCACGGGGTCCTCTTTTGCGCGAGGCAGGGCTGCGCCTGTGGATTTCTTAGTTACCGCTAATCCCTTTCAAAACGAGTGTATTTTCCTACTGGTCACCTTTTGTTTTTCTATATTCGTTTGATTCATATAGTTTATATCAACCTGAAGACTGGATTTTTTAAGATTGCTTTTTTCACTTGAGTATTTTTTCAAACTCATGTTTCTCTCCTACAGAGAACCCACCAAAGGACAATGCCACAGCAGTCCCTCACTGATTACACGTTTGAGATGACTGTCAATCATTAACTATAATAAACAGAACCTCAATGAACATCACACATCTTAGGTGCTCCAACCCCCATTTTCAAAAGTCATTCCCTCAGGATAAATCCTAGAAATGGAATTACTGGATCAAAAGCGATGAATATTGTTAAGGTTCTCAACACGTGATAAATGGCTTTCCCATTCTATCCGGTCTGACTTTCACCAACAGCGTATGAGAGAGTAGGAGGGGATTTTCAAGTTTCACCCAGTGGGAAAGCTAAGGGTGAACCAGTTTCTTCCTCCATCCTGCCTTTGGTGTATCCACCTAACTGAACAGGGACCTGGTAAGTACGCCCTGGTATCTGTGCCACACAGACCATGCACACCCCACCTCTCCTCGGCTCATGTTTGTTAGGGGTGCAGTAAGGAGAACCGCAGATATATAAAGAATCAGGACCCCTCTTATTTGTGCAGCCATTATAATTCACTGACTGCTCCCCCACCAGACACCTGTCCCTTAGTCCTCAGCCAAACCCTGTAATATATCATCTTCAGTTCATTGACAGGAATTGAGACACAGAGAGGTGACAGACTTAGCAAAGGTCATAGATCACAGTGACTGAGAAGCCAAATCCAAGATTTTTCATTCTTCCATAGTTGCCTTTTCAAGCCTCCAAGATGTTTAGCCAAAATTAGCCCAGGTTTACAACATGACAATCAGGATTCAATTTTACATATGGAAAGGACTATAAGTAGTCATTCGTTCTCACTTACTGATTCAGCAGGCATAGGAGAGGAATCAAAGAGAAATGAGCTTCATGACCTACCCTCAAGGAGCTTACAATCGAGGGTCAGCTATCCTAGAGGTATGTCCAGGGTGTGTGGGAACTTAGAGGAGGAACATCTACCCCAGTCTGGGGGACGGGGTGTCAAGAGAGAGTTCTCTGGCTTCTGGATGACAGATTAGAATTAGCCAGGAATTGGGGAAAGTAGAGGGCAGCATTCTCATGGTATGCAGTCCAGTTGCTGCTAGAGTGGGGAGCAGCGCATGTGTCAAGGAGCTGATGCAGCTGGAAAGGGGAGTAAACTGAGAAACATGAGCAAGAGCCAAGTCAAGAGTTTGGATTCTTTTGTGTGTGTGAGAGGAAGATTGGCCCTGAGCTAATATCTGTTGCCAATCCTGCTCTTTTTGCTTGAGGAAGATTGTCATTGAGCTAACATCTGTGCCAATCTTCCTGTATTTTATGTGGGTTGCCACCACAGCATGGCTTGACAACTGGTGCTATGTCGGTGCCTGGGATCCAAACCTGCAAAACCCAGGCCATTGAAGCAGAGCACACAAACTTAACCATTATGCTGCTGGGCTGGCCCCAAGGTTTGGATTTTATAATGGAAATGGCAGGTAGCCACCCACTACCACCACCACCAAAAAGATTCTCAGGCCAGGCAGTAACATGATGGATATTAATTTTAGCAAATGGCTGCAGGGTAGAAACAGAATTATGAGAGGGAAAGGCTGAGAGCAAGAGACTGGTTAAGGAGGCTTCTAGAGAGATCAAGGTGTGAGACAATTGTGTGTGAACCAGCACTGGGGAGGTGGCACAGAGAAGTGAAGGGGATGGCTGTCAGGCATATTTAGGAGAATCAATAGGACTTGGCAATTGATAGCAAGTTCAGGGGAGGAGGGGTGTGAACAATGAAGGTTTTGGGTTTGGGCAATGAGACCCATGGTGCTGATTCCCACAGCATCTCCAAGGACCTTAGAAGGGAAACAGGCTTGGGGATTAAACTGACAGCACGGGTGTTGGGCACAAATCGCAAATAAGTTGTCCACGTGGAGAAAATGTCAAGCGGAAACAGCCAGTGTTTGGACTCAGGTCTGGAGCTCAGTACACAAGTCTAATACCCAAAGTGGATTTGCCCAAGTTCTGGAGCTCACTGTTGAACTGGAAAATGGAAGCTGGACACTGTACCTAGGAGGACATATTTCTTGTTTGGGCACACAAAACACTCTTTTTTGTCAGGCACAAATGAGAGGGCATCCGACTGAGGCTATCTTTGACAAACTTATTCGTAAATTGCTAAAATATTTCTAAGTTCTTTTTGACAGAAACACAATTATTATGTAAGAGAGAACACAATCTTCTTGACCACAGCCCAGAGTACTTGGAAAATTTAACTGACCAGATATGGCAGGGTCGCATTGGGACCTACCCCCCACCGCCAAAGCTGTCCCTTGTTCACAGGTCTTTCTTGATGAATTTAAGTAGTGTTAAAACCTTTGTACTAAATTTCACCAGCAAATTTTCCCACAAGGCCAAAGAGAAACAATTTCTCAATTTCCTGTGATGTTTCACCCATTGGGAGTAGAGTCCTGCCAAACATTCTTTTATTTTCTGTTAAATAAGAGACACTTTATTCACTGCAAAATAAAGGGCCCCTTCAAAAGCAAATGTAGCTGCAGAGAGCTTAAAGGAACTCCTCCTTTTGGAATCTAGACCAACAAAGACTCCAAATTATGAAATTAACCAATTAAATCCATCTCGTATTGAAGAAAGTTCAACCTTTGCTGACTGGAGAAGAGGAATGCAGGAAAAGACAGCATATTAACACATGAACAACTCTAAGACAAGACTTAGCCTAAATAAAATAAATGGCAATAAAGATTGTTTTTCAAATGTTTCCCAAAGGAAACAGCTTAAATTTAGGGAGTTGAAAAGGAATATTTATGGTGCAAGTGAGAGAGGCTGGAGAGAAACAGGCAGCATGGAAGAAATCGAATCTTCCCTGTGGGTGCTGAATCGCACAAACACAAAACATGATTGTTAGAGGGGTTCTGATCTCCAGAGAATGCTGTTTCTGTTTTGTTTTTTTTTTAAATTTCACAAAAATCATTTTAGTATGTTAGGAGAAAAATCAGCTTTCCTCCCTTCTAACTCTGGAGAAATTAAAATCTGCTGTGTTCTCAGATGTAATTTCTTGATATTTTAAGGCAAGGTTCACCATCCTCCACCCTCAAGAAAAGCATCTCCAACATTGCAGTGTAAGCAAATGGGAAAACATGAGTCACTGACAGAAGTTCACTTCACCTCCAACTTCTTATGGCCACACCCACTCCCGAAAGGCTCCAGGAAAGAGGCGCCCTCAGCTGCCGCGCTGCAGGGAAAGTTAGCGCCAGACAGTGCTGAGCCCTAGCAGGTCCTCCCTAAGCGCTGCACTGAGTAGCGGGTTGCCTGTGACCTCAAACAAAGAACTAGGATGATTGGTCTTTGGAGCGGAGGGGAAATAAATGCAAAGTATCACTTTGTTGACAACGCAATCGTCTCTCTTTCCAACTGACACATAATCGGAGTGAGTAATAGTTTGCTTCAAATTCATTCCAGTTCTTCAGGGCACAGAACAGTGTAGTTTGGGGCCAAGTTTCCACTTCAATTTAAACTTAATCTCTTACTTAAGGACAAAACCTTTCTATATGTCCCATTTCCACTGCCTAGGAAGAAGGCTGGTTCTGAAATCCTGATGTAAAAAGTCCTGGAATCCTCCCGACCAACCTTCATTGGCTTCATACCTTTCCTTCCTTCAAACTTCCAAAGTGACTTATTATGCTATTCTCTAAGTAACATTGAACACCTCCACTGTGACAAATACAAAGAAAAACACATGAATTATGGCTGAAACTGCTAGCTTGCTCTCTGAAATCTTTATTTCCCTCTTTTTTCATGGGCCCACAGCTAATCTACATTTCCCAGCCCCTTCGTGGTTAGTTATGGCCATTCCATTCAATTCTAGCCAACAGAGAGTGATCAGAGTGATGGTACCACCCAGGCCCGCCCCACCAACACTTCCCACATATGCTGCCCATGATTCCCCCTTCCACCTGTCCAGAATGAAGACAATGCTTACATCAAACTTGGAAGTTATGACTTGAAGAAAGCAGGAAAGTTCTCTGCTAATTCTCCCAGTATTGTTTGGTGAGGGTAGACAGTGTAGGAATGGAATTATTCTACCTGAGCTAGGTATCCTCCGACTCTCACTCAAATGCAAGAAATAAACTGTCGTGTTTGAACCATTATCCACCTTGGGACTTGTTTACTATGATAGTGAGCCTACCCTAACTAATGCGTATATACAAAGAAAAATATATATATATATTTTTTTTTAATAAAGATTTTATTTTTTTCCTCTTTCTCCCCAAAGCCCCCCAGTACATAGTTGTATATTCTTAGTTGTGGGTCTTTCTAGTTGTGGCATATGGGATGCCGCCTCAGCGTGGTTCAATGAGCAGTGCCATGTCCATTCCCAGGATTCGAACCAACGAAACAATGGGCCGCCTGCAGTGGAGCGCGTGAACTTAACCACTCGGCCACAGGGCCAGGCCCCAAAATATATATTTTTTGCTGCAGCCACTATGGAAATAGTATGGCGGTTCCTCAATAAATTACAAATAGAAATATCATATAATCCAGCAATTTTACTTCTGGGTATATACCTGAAGGAAATGAAAACACTAACTTGAAAAGATATATGCACCCCCATGTTCATTGCAGCATTATTTATAATAGCCAAGACATGGAAGCCACCTAAATGTCCATCAACAGATGAATGGATAAAGAAAGACTGGAGTATTATTCTGAAAACTATAAGACATTGATGAAAGGAATCGAAGACAACACAAATAAATGGAAAGAGATACTGTGCTCATGGATTGAAAGGTTAATATTTTCAAATTGTCCATGCTACCAACAGCAATCTGCAGATTCATGCAATCTCTATCAAAATACCAGAGGCATTTTTCACAAAACTAGAGCAAAGAATCCTAAAATTTGTGTGGAATCACAAAAGACTCCCAATAGCCAGAGCAGTTCTTGAGAAAGAACAAAGCCAGAGTTATCATGTTCCCTGATTTTAAACTATACCACAAAGTTATAGTATCAAAATAATATGGCATTGGTACAAAAACAGACACATAGATCAATGGAACAGAATAGAGAGCCCAGAAATAAACCCACGCCTATATGGTCAATTAATCTATGACAAAGGAGGCAAGAACGTACAATGGGGAAAAGACAGTCTCTTTAATAAATTGATGTTGGAAAAACTGGACAGATACATGCAAAAGAATGAAACGGGACCACTGTCTTACACCATAACAAAAATCAACTCAAAATGGATTAAAGGCTGAAACCATAAAACTTCTAGAAGAAACACAGTCAGTTCTTTGACATCAGTCTCAGCAATATTTTTATGGATCTGTCTCCTCAGGCAAAGGCAACAAAAACAAAAATAAACAAATGGGACTACACTAAACTCAAAAGCTTATGCACAGCAAAGGAAACCACCAACAAAATGAAAAGGCAACCTACTGAATGGGAGAAGATATTTGTAGATGGTATATCTGATAAGGGGTTACATAAAGATTATACATAAAGAACTCACACAACCCAATAGTAAAAAAACAAACAAAAACCAAACCCCAAACAATCCAATTAAAAAATGGACAGGAGATCCGAATCAATATTTTTCCAAAGAAGACATACAAATGGTCACTAAGCACATGAAAAGATGCTCAACATCACTAATCATCAGGAAATGCAAATCAAAACCACAATGAGATATCACCTCATATCTATCAGAATGGACATTATCAAAAAGATAAGAAATAACAAATGTTGGCAAGGATGTGGAGAAAAGGGAACCCTTGTGCACTGTTGATAGGAATGTAAATTTGTGCAGCCACTATGGAAAGCAACATGGAGATTCCTCAAAAAATTAAAAATAGGACTACCATACTATCCAGCAATTTCTCTTCTGGGTATTTATCTAAAGAAAATGAAAATACTAATTTGAAAAGACATGTGCATCCCTATGTTCATTCCAGCATTGTTCACAAGAGCCAAGCTATGGAAGCCAAGCTATGGAACATGATAACTCTGGCTTTGTTCTTTCTCAAGAACTGCTCTGGCTGTTGGGAGTCTTTTTGATTCCATACAAATTTTAGGATTCTTTGTTCTAGTTTTGTGAAAAATGCCGCTGGTATTTTGATAGAGATTGCATTGGATCTGCAGATTGCTTTTGGTAGCATGGACAATTTGAAAATATTAATCTCTTCAATCCATGAGCACAGTATATTTTTCCATTTATTTGTGTTGTCTTCGATTTCTTTCATCAATGTCTTATTAAGTATCTGTCCATAAATAACTGGATAAAGAAGATGTGGTATATAAATACAATGGAATATTAATCAGCCATAAAAAGGAATGAAATCTTGCCATTTGCAGACAACATGGATGGATCTAGGGGTGTTATGTTAAGTGAAATAAGTCAGACAGAGAAAGACAAATACTGTATGAGTTCATTTATATGTGGAATGTGAAAAACAAAACAATATTGAACAAACAAAATAAGATAGAAACGAACTCATAGATACAGAGAACAAATTGGTGGTCACCAGAGGGGAGGAGGTTGGGGGAATGGGCAAAATAGGTAGAGAGAATTAAGAGGTACAAATTTCCAGTCATAAAATAAATAAGTTATGGGGATAATAATGTAATGTACAGCATTGAGAATATAGTCAATAATATGGTAATAACTGGGTATGATGCTAGATGGTCACCAGACTTGCCATTGTGATCATTTGATAATGTATATAAATGTTGAATCACTATTTTTTACACCTGAAACTAATATAATATTGTATGTCAAGTATACTTCAAAGAAAAAAAAAGTGGTTTATGTATACAATGGTATATTATTCAGCCATAAAAAGGAAGGAAATCTTGCCATTTGCAACAATGTGAATGAACCTTGAGGGCCTTAGGCTAAGTGAATAAGTCAGACAGAGAAAGGCAAATGTCATATGATCTCACTTATATGTAAAATCTACAAAAAAGAAAAAACAGCAAACTCGTAGATACAGAGAACTGATTGGTGGCTGCCAGAGGCGAGGGACGAGGAGTGGGTGAAACAGGTGAAGGGGGGTCACAAGGTACAAACTTTCAGTTATAATATAAATAAGTCCTGGGGATATAAGGTACAGCATGGTGACTGTAGTTAATAACACTGTATTGCATAGTTGAAAGTTGCTGAGAGAGTAGATCTTAAAAGCTCTCATCACAAGAAAAAAAGCTTGTAACTATGTACATGACCGATGTTAACTAGACTTATTGAAGTGATTATTTTGCAGTATATACAAATATCAAATCATTATGTTGTACACTTGAAAATAATATAATGTTATATGTCAATTATATCTCAATAAAATATATTATATTTAATATACATTTGAGGTTTTATCAACTGACTCTATGACTTCCCAAGCCTGCATCATAAATTCAAAATTGTGCAGCCATGTGTATTTGTGTTTCTCTGGAGAAGTCAACAGATTTCATTAGATTTTCAAAGGTTTCTTCATCCCCAAATGCTGAGAACCACTGAACTACATATAAACCATTTTAGAGACAGAGCTGTCAGTGCATCAGTATTCTGCGTGTATGTTCTGCTGAATCACCTTCCTGTCAAAGGTTGATCTGGGTGCTGAGAACCATCCGCCATGTCTCACCTAGGTTTCTGCAGCAGCCTCCTAACTTGTCTCCTGCTCCATTCCTGCCTCTCCCCACCCCAGTCTCTTCTCCACAGAGCTGCCAGAGCAATCATTTTCAAGTAAGTCAGATTATTGCATTCCCCTGCTTAACCTCCTTTAATGGTTTCTCGTTGCATTTAGTATAAACTTCTAATCATCAAGATAGAGTCTGACATGACGTAGCCTCAGCCAATCCACCAGGGCCCCCACCCATCTATTTCCCAACAGTCACATTGGTCTCTTTCCTGTTCTTGCTCCCTGGGCACTTTCTTTTGCTTGCTCCCAGAATCTGCTTCTTGGGCTCCTTTCCTGACTGACCGCTTCTCATCCTTCAGGTTTCAAGTCAACTCTTGCATCCTCAGAGGAGCCCCCATCTCAACCCTTTAACCAGAGTCTCTCTCAGCCCCTCTCCACTCACTATCATCTCATCCTTCTCAGCATGTACCAATAAATAAACTTCTTCATTTCACTTATCGTGTATCATTTGTGTCCTTTACTAGAACTTGAGCTCCAAGAAGTCAGTGACTGTCTTAGACGAGGCTCCCCCAGAAACAGACACCAACACAAGGATTCAAGTGAAGGCAGTTTATCAGGGACAGATCCAGGATACACTAGAGGGCAGTGAGTGAGTGACCAGGGAGGGGATCCCTTAGTGGGTGCAGTATCCAATGGGTCACACTTTGGACGGCTGGGTTTCAAACCCCTGGGGAACTCGGGGAGATGGTATACAATGCAGTTCAGAGATGTCCCATCCAAAAAGTGAGGAAGCTGGAACATTTACCCTCCAGCCACCATCTGTCATTGGCTGAGGGCTTCCGACCATGAGAAATCCCTTAGGCAGAGAGCCAGGGCTGCTTGTAGCGGACGCTGTGGGCAAGGATGGGGCGGGAGGACAGTGAGAGCTGAGGCTGTGGGTGGGACGCCAGGGGATTTGCTACAGAGATTTTGTCTGTGTAGTTCGCCACTATCACCAGTGCCTTCCACAGAGCCTCAATAAATACTTGTTGAACGAGTGAATGAGAGCAACAATTTCTAAAAAGCATAAAAATATGAGATGCAGCAAGTCTAATAAAAATGCCAATATGGAATTTATACACCCAACATAAAAACCACTGTGCTTTGCAAATATATTTGCTACCTTCCTGGTTCATTTATGACACTCCACAGAACCTCACTGAAGACAGTCTTTAAAGGTGAGCGAGACTTAGAACCCAGGCCTCTGGGAAGGAGTGTGGAGTAAGTACGCTGGACTAGATGTCAGATGTGGGCTCTCTCTAGACCCTGCCGGAAGTGAACTGCAAGAGCTTGGGAGAGTCATTTCCCCTCCTATAGACTTGGTTTCCTACTCCGTGAAGACAGAGGTTGAGAAATGGCAGGAAGGCCAGTCCCAGCTCTCGCCATCTACAGCGCTAATCCTTAGGCACACATGACTGAGAATCGACTGCTACCTGGCCCCATGCAGCCCGCCAACACGGCTGTTTGGGGAATCAGATCTTGTACAGTTTAAAGAAAAGCGCTCAGTCAACTAGCCTGGATTTTCTTCTGCTAAATAATACTCAGATGCTTTTGGGTCACTTTATCCTCATCTTGAGAGAAGGGCCTGTGGCTGCAAAAGTAATTTTAGAAAACAGTACTTACTGAATACTTGCTATATGCCAGGAAACTTAGTGGAGATGAGATAGTTCTTTAATTAGGGAAAATTGGTCAGTTTCTCTTGCAGCATTAAAAAAATAATAGCAGAGGGAAGCCTTAAATCCTACAGACTTAAAGTTCTGAAGCCTCAAGTGGGAATAGATGAAGCTAGACTTGCTTGGAATGTGGCAAAATGTCCCAATCCTGTATTTCAAACGTTTAATTTTGAGGAAAAAAATGCCAACTATTTCCCTCTTTCATTTAAACCTGTGGAATATTTCAAAGAACATTCAGTTGGTCTACGTCTTAGGCATTCATGATTGAACTGTGCAAGGTGTATTTTTTAACCTGTTGTAAATTCTGAAGCCTTTTTCTTTAACAAAGGTGGTCACAATCTGCCCTGGGTGGTAAAACATGAACCTGGAACTCCTAATAATTAGTTTTCAAGCTTGGAGCTTTGAGAAAGGCAGGGGCAACCTCTGCTTACTAATCAAAGTTGATAGACTTGAGAGAGTCCTATTACAGCTCTGCCTTTCTATGGTCCCACCCCAGTGAGAGCTTAGAATGCTCTAGAAACATTGTTTTCAGCTGTTGCAGGCTCCCCAAAGGGAAGGCAGGTGACGTCCTGTTGCACAAACACAATTTCCCTGATAACACTGTCTTAGTGTTGGATGAATGACTGCCTGAGAGTCACCCCCAAATTCCCTTCTCTCTGCACAGTAGTGTTGGTGAGCCCTGGGAGCAAGTCTTTGGCTGATTAGCAGGAAATCATCGTGGAAGCGAGTTAGTGGCCCACAAAGAGAGTGACAAGTCTGTAGAATCTGGCAAATATTTTAGGTCAAATTCCCATGAGCTTTTGTTTCCATGGAAAATCTTAACAATGACTCACACCTCGGCCGACTTGCCCAGACCTGTCGATTGTGCCCAGTCCCCAAGTGAGACCAAAACGAAGGAAGGCCATGCTCTCCACTCTTCCATAATGTGGCACAAGGTTTGTTGCCACAGTAAATGCATCTGAAAATAAATGCCTTTGCAACTTCTGCTATATCTTTATAGTTATATTCATATTCACACATATTATTTATATTCATATATATAAATGCAAATTCTTTTTTTAGTTGCTCTAAACCTACATTTGCTGTAGCTAATGCAAAGCACCACGTAGGAAATTGTTTTGTGGTTGTATTACGGAATTTGGGAGGGAGAAAGAGGATGGTATGGTTTCCATCCATGATGCCTCACTATATATCTCTATACATAGTGATGACATGATAGCACTGTATCTCACTATAGGATATTTTCCAATTTCAACTGTATCCAAATTCTCCCCTCCAACCTGCAAACGTGGTAACTGCTTCATGCCATCCTCCATCACTTTCGTCTTTCTTTTCAGTGGCCCACTGTCTCCCTTCTCATCCCGCACTCCTGTTCCACACTCCTGAATCCAGCCAAGGTCAGGAAACGTGTGGGGCTGATACAACAGCCAAGATGTTTATTTAATTCTATTACTGTGTGCTCTTCTATCACGAAGCTCTCATAATGAGATAGAATATAACAGGATTACATACACTTATAAAGCTGGGTGCTGAATAAAAATAATTGAATAAAATGACCATAAATAGAACAAAATGAAAACCTATTGTTTAAAATGCAATGCTGGTCACATGAATTAACTATTGGCCACCCTGTTTAGCATCACTTGAGACAGTTACACACTGTTAGTGGAAGAAACCCAAACCCATAAGATGGAACCGCATTTCTGTCCTTAGTGTTTTCCTGCTTTAATGCCCAATAAGCTCTTTAGGATCCACTGTTTTTCTGGAAAATAATCAAAATTGACCGACTAGGTCAATAGTTCTCAAGTGGGAATGATTTTGCCTTCCAGGGGAACCTGCCAATGCCTGGAGACATTTGGGGTTCTGGCAGTGGCGGGGGAGGGGAGGAGGGTGCTCCTGGCATGTGATGGGCAGAGGCCAGCAATGCTGCAAAATGGCCCAAAATGCACAGATCATCCCCACAACAAACAATTTAAGACCTGAAATGTCAACGGTACTGAGACAGAGACACACTGGCCTGGGTCATGAGCCAGCAGAGGTGCAATATATCCCCACACCTTTTATATCTATTAAAAAAGCACCCCAGCTTGTCCATGCTCACTGTCACTATGGGGGGTTAGTCTCCTCTTGTGTTATTCCAATGTTCTTGTCACTGCTGTCCTTGCTGCCAGGCCCTTCTCTCTCAGTTTATCTTATATCTTGCAAAACCAGCTCTGATATTGTCACTTCTGCTGCTTCCAAACACCAAAAAGTGCTGTTCTGGCCCCAGAACAGAGTGGCAAGGCAGTATGAAGGGACAGGAACTGGACTTGGACTCCAAGCCTCAGGGTTGATCTTGGAGCCACCGTTTCCTGACAGAATGCCCACAGTATGACTTGGTCTTTCTAAGAGATCCTCCTCGGAGCAATGCTACCGCCCTGCCCACCTGACGCTGCTGACGTGTCTGCTAAACCTCTGTAAACACTCTGGCATTATATAAACATAGGGGTAAGGGAATAATAAAGTCCAAAATCCTCAGTGACTTTCTAAACCTTGACCTGGCCCCATGACCTGGCCCCAGGTTTATCGCTGAACGGCTCCTCTTACAGCATTCCAGTTAAACCGTTAGTTTGCATTCCTTAAGTGAACATGCCTTGAATTTTCCTATTTATCCATTAATTCATTCAAATACTATTCATTGAGCACCTGAGAGATGCAAGACAGTGTAACAAATGCTGGGAATGTAACAGAGAACTGGGTAAAATAACCGCAACCCCTGCCCAGAGGGAGCTTCCAAATCTTGTGTCTTTGCACCACTGTTTTTTCTACTTGAAATGTAACCTTTAAACTGCATCTGTGATCATTAAACTCCATTTATTCAACAAAACCCACCTGAAGTCACTCCATCAGGAAACATTTCTCCATTCCCCAAATCAGAAATACACCGAGTGAGATTTGGGTTGTTTGTCTCATGGTAAACACCACACTTCCCACTGTATTAGTCATTTATGGAATTGCACTTCTCCTATTAGATTTTAAGTACTCTGAGTTGAAAAAAATCTTCTTATTCAGTTCTGCACCCTCTTCTATAAGCTTTGTAACAGTTATAATAGTGTCAAACAGGGTACTTTACACATGGCAGATACTCAACAAACATCTCAATTGCTGGTCAGGTCCAACTAGAAGGATTTAAAAATAGGGCATAAGATGCCCACAAAAATAGTCGAGTCTGAGTTGTAAAGAACAGGGCTAGACAACAGTGGGAACATTCATTGCTGTTGACTACTGTTCTCTGTACTTCCAAGGCACACTGTTCTTTCCCTGTACTCTGAATGTTAATTATCTCCTTTCTTGTTGTAAACTCCCGCCACACTGTAAGTTCTTTATGAGCAGCAAATGTTTCCATCTTGTCTCTCCGTTGTACTTCTAGCATTGAATATAGTGTCTGGTGCATTTTTGGTGCTCAATGAAGATTTGTTGAATGAGTAAATGTATGAATTTCAACTTTTCACCTTGGCATTCTTTGATCAAGAGGCAAATTTGGTATAACATGAGTTCATGATTGTGTTCGACACTGCACTGCTCACCTCTCCCTTCTGGCCCAGCATAGCCTCCACATCCTCAATTCATGTTGCTTGCTTTTGCTAATATAACGGGAGTGGACAGGACATGTGTCACTTCTAGGCAGAAGATTTAATAGTCAGTACTGGGTTTTCCACTTCCTCTTCATCCTACCATGAACCATGAAGCCTCATGTTCAGATGGCAGTCTAATGAAGTTCTGGGTCCCTGAGAGGTGACAATGAATAAAGCCGCCTGCTCACTGGGTTGTACATGTAGCATGAGAAGAAACAGTCTTTTCTGATTTAAGGGTTATTTGTTTCTGCAACATAACCCAGCCTATTCTGACTGATACAAGAGTGAAGTTCTGAGTGAACTTTACTAAAAGGCAGTCTTATCTATAAAAATATGTGGCTTTTATTTTATAAAAAGACTCCAATATGTATGGTTAAGAGAGAGCATGCCCACATACTCCTGATGGATAAAAGTCCACCTGAAACAGGAGTAATTAGAGATGCACAGCTACAGAATTAGCATTTTTGTTTGTGTCCTGGACAGAATTATGTACCTCTGAAATCCATAGGTTGAAGCCCTAATTCCCAATGTGACTATATTTGGGCCTTTAAGGAAGTAATCAAGGTTAAATGAGGTCATAAGAGTGAGCACCTAATCCTCCAGGGCTGTGTCCTCACAAGAAAAGACACCAGAGCCTTCTCTCTCTCTCCAAAGCCACAGAGGAAAGGCCATGTGAAGACGACACAGTGAGAAGGTGCCTGTCTGTAAGCCAGGAAGAGGGCTCACCATGAATCTTATTGGCTGGCACCTCGATCTTGGACTTCTAGCCTCCAGAACTATGAGAAAATAAGCATCTACTGTTTAAGCCACCCAGTCTGTGACATTTTGTTATAGCAGCCTGAGCATACTATTCTAATTTGTTTGTTTTATTTGTTTGTTGTTGCTAGTTTGATTGCCACCCTGTATCTACTTCCTTCTCCTCAACTGCTAATGATATTTATTCAGTTTTCCACCCACCCCTAGACAGCCAACGTGATTCACGATGGAACCAATGGCTCAGGCATAAATAAGCCAGCACAATTCCATTCCCTGCCCACCATGGTTGGTTCAAGAATGGGCACATGTCTAAAGTTAGTATGACCAAAACCAAGCCTAGGATGTGTGTATAAAGGTTGACGCAAGCAATGTCCTCTTTCATGCTGGAAGGGCATCTGGAAGGATGTAGCAGCAGGGGTATATGGAAGTCATCTTTGCTGCAACCATGAGAGAAAAGTTTGTCTCCAAGTTGAGCCAAATGCGAGAGAGCCAAAAAATGGATCCTGGTCACAGTGTTTGGGCCTTGGACCAAGCCATATCCAGGAGCTTGGAATTTACTCCACGATGGTATATTCATTGTTCAAGACATTCGCAACTGTAAGATGCCAACCTAATACAGGGATGGAGCAATAGTGGTCTAATTGTCAGTAAGTGAGTCCTGCATCTCCAGCAGCTAGAGTGAATGGGTACCATATTCTGGAGTCCTTCTGTGCACCCAAGTTTTATTACCACTAATGTTGAATGGGCCCCTTATGGTGATGTAAATGTCCTGCTCTTCAAAGGCGTGTTTGACAGGATGAAAGGCTCTGGGATTTCAATGACTTTGACTCCTCTGGAGATGGGAGGACAGCCTATTTTAGCAATTTCCATGGGAATGAATAGACATATACTTTAGCTATTCAAATATTTAACTAGCTCTTTTGTTGTTGTTTTGAATCCCAACAAGCTGCAGCTGCCTGTTTGTGTCTGTTGTGCCTTTAAGGGGCTTGCTGATTCAGTAGGATCCCTTGAATGCATTAATTAGCCTTCTCTCGTTTTCCCAGCCCATGCCTATGAAGAAATGAGCATTTGCAGCTCCAATTGCGGAACGATGTGAGTCTTGAGGGTACCAGATAAATGGAGGCTCAGAATCGCCTGCTTTTTGATGGGTAGTTTTAGGCTGGCAGCAGCCTGCATGGCAAGGCTCCTGTGGCTGCATGATTAATTTATTGGCTATCACTATTGGCAGGCAAATGAAACACAGGCCCTGGATTAAAGTGTAACAGGAGAGATGGGGCATTAATCAGCCCAGGTACATGAGTCAGAAGGAGGTAAGGATCCAGAGAAAATAAAATGTTATGGAAGGATGGAAAATGATTTATCATTTTTAATATATATCATCTAAGCCCACTCTTTGTAACTGCTTGTAGGCCTCCATGTTGTGAAGACTTGGGCAATAAAACACCCCTTCCTTAAAACACTAAAATGAAAGGTGCTGCTGGGGAAAATAAAGAAGCGTGAAGGATGAACTGACTATAAAAGAAAAAAAGCGTTTGGCTTAAAATTAAATTTCCACTTGTTTCTTTTTAAATGATTTAGAAATACAGCTTTTGCTTGGAAAAAACTGTGTTCTATTGATCAGATGGAGAGAAAGATGAGGTCTGTCCATGAGGGCCAATTTCTCAGATCATCTTTGAAAATATTATAATATGAGAAAATGTCCTTTCAAAGAGCAAGTGTCCATGGCAGGCTTAACTCTTAACCCAACCAATAGAATTACTGTTAACTAAGCTTTGAGCTTGCAAGTTGGGTTCTACATAATTAAGCATTCCTCAATTTGGAAGTTAGCAAGAATAAAGTCTAGCAGTTGAGCTGAGAATTGGAGGAAAGGAGACATCCCTTCCCCCATCAGTAACTATTTCTCCTTGGGTTTCCTTAACCCAAGAAATTATAAGAACCATTTTCAGGAAGGCTTCCCTTTCCATAATGGGCAGAAACAAATAACAGCATGCCCCTTAGCATTCTGTAATGCCTTACAGCTTCTAACAGTAGCTGCTTTTCTCAGTGTCTTCAGAAATGTCAGGTATTTCTAGCAAACAGGCAGATAAGGATCGAGGACCTAAGCTGGTTACCCAGAACCATCGAGAAATGTAATGAAAGAAGACTACTAGGAGGTCTGTTGTCCCCTCCCTCGTTTTGCCCCCTTTACAAAAATCCTCTGACTTATTCCGAATGTGGGAGGAATCTGTGATACGTTTATAGACAAAGAACCCATTGCTTTTTGTATAGTGAGCCATCTACGACTAAACTAATGCTAGCTGAAAAGGCATCAGCCATGGCACTGGCCCAGGCCTCTCCAGTTCTCAGGACAACTGCTGCCTTGGCCTACTGTAGCCTCCAGCCCTCTCTTGCCCTCCTCCTGTCCATTTTCCATGCTGCAGCTGGAAAGAACTTTCTAAAATGTCACTCAGATCCTCTTCTTCCCTCCCTTACTACTTAAAATCCATCAAGGGCTCCACATGCTTGTCTGACAACCCAAACTCCTAATGTAGGTCTTGAAGTCAACTTCCTTTCCAGACTCTTCTCTTCCAGTCTCTTTCTCTCACCTTATGCCCTAGCAACTGTGGTAGTGGTATGAGCTCAATGCTCATATTGGGCTGTGTCTTGCCTCTGTGTATTGCCTCTATGTCTTGGCCAATGCCAATCCTTTTCCCAGTTTTTCCTTTACTGCTCAAGTTCACCTCCTTCAGGATGCCTCCCCTGACCACTTCAGACTGGGCTGAATGTTTCTCCTCTCTGCTCACATGAAATCCTTTGCAGATCTTGATTGTAACCAGGCATTATAATGATCTTTTCACTTATCTATGTCCTCAACTAGATTATAAACTCTTTGAGGAGAAGCTCTAGTCTTAAGTGTTTATTCCTGCACAGTGCCTGGCCTAAAGCCCCCCCTCCACTGCCACAGGCCCACGCAGGGCTGACGCATTGTGCAACACCCTGACTGGTGGCCCTTCGAGTTGTTGGACTCAGGGCAAGGCTAGGCTGCCTGTGGCCCACCATCCGAGATCCACACCTGTGACCTCTAATTCTCCACCTTCAAAAATCTCTGGGAAAATGCAATTGTCCCTGGCAAAGAGAACACATCAAACCATAATGGCCATTAAGGCCAAGTACTGCTTGACTCACAGCTGGCCAAACTGGCAGTGGGGCCCAGGGGAGTGAAGGACAATGGGCAGCCACTTTTAAGTGAGGAAAGTGAGGAGCAGGAGATACTTGCAGATTAGGAGATTTCCTGGGAGCTGGTGGAATCCTGCATTGGGAGGGGAGATGCCTGAGGGAGGGTGGGGTACCTCAGACATACTGTATCTACCTCACAACCTTCCTGAGCACTTGCAGGACTAAAAACCACCCAGCCACTGTACACCCAGGGAATCAGTCCACCCCTTAAAAATGTTTAGATTGGAAATCTACTGTGTGCGATACTATGGGAAGAACTGGCATTTACTGAGTTTTTCCTAGGTATGAAGCATCTTATTATTAGATACTCACCATAACACCATCAAGTAGGTATTATTATGATCCCCATTCCTAAGGGAGGGAATGAGGTGCAGAGGGGTTCAGTAATCTTCCGGTCATATAGACAGGAAGTGGAGCAATGTAAACATGTAGTCAGGAATTAGGCAGAAAGGCTGGATCATAGGGTTAGATTGGGGGGTCATCCAAGAACATGCCCTCCTCATATGTCTCCCCATCAGATACTCATGATCTTTCATTCATTTCTGGATATTCACTGTCTAGGGTCTCATAAGGTCTTTGTATTGGCCCTAGTAATGGGTTTAAAACTTGGCCGTCCGGCTGCTCCCTCAGATATTTGACAAGGTCTAGTTCTCTCCAAATTTAGCCTGAAGAATGGAGGGTCTGATCAGTGCTACCAGTTAGTGGTACCAGACTGTGGACAAAGTGAGGTTCCAATTCTCATATAGAGGAAAACCCCTATCTTCAGTGAAATCAGGGGCCCAGGGACAGAGGAGGTGCCCACAGGCACACAGATCACCTCCCGATAACCCACGGTGTGACCAGTGAAGCAGCTTTGGGTGGATAACAAGAGAGGAAGAGCCAGAGTCCCAGCCCCCGGAGAGCAGACAGGTACTAGTGGCCTGGTGTGGAGGGAAAGTCCCCAGGCGGATCAACAACTTTGGCTAAGGGCCTTCCTTTGGGCTCAGAGTTCATTTTATTGTGTCATCCAGAAGAAGGATGGCATTCACACACAGGGCCTTAACAACAGGGCTTCCCCTCTGATAATGTAAACATATGTTTATGAAGATAACCCTGGAGTCATGGAGAAATGACCTGCGGGAGGGCGGGACTTGAATCAGCAGCGTGATGGGCTGAAAGGCCACTGCTGTTGACTGAAGAGGTCAAGGGCCTCTTCACCTGGAACAGTGCTGCATCCTACAGTATGCTCAACACCCAGACTAAGATTCCTCAGTCCTCTACTGTGCGTAAGAGCTGCCGCGGCATGCAGGAGTGGCTGGAAATGAAAACAGGAGATTAGGAGGGATTCCAGAGTCACCCACATTGGTTGCGTCATCAAATTTCTGGGGAAAAGGATAAATAATTCTGCCTCTTGCTTCAATGTTTTGTCTATGGGTTGCAACATATCAGCACACAGAGAAATATCTGGGCGACTAAGATTTTCACTTTCACTGGCATGCTTCTCATGCCACAGCCTGGACCTTGCTGTCCCCCAGATTTGACCTGTAACATCAGTTCTTTCACTCACTTATTCAACAAATATTGATTATGATGAAATATCCTAGGACGTGCAAACAAAATGAACAAGAACTCCTTCCATCAATGCAGCTTACATTTTGTGGGGGAGACATATGATCAACAGTAACAACAAAGAAATATGTCTGCTAGTGATTAGGCTTTGAAGAGAAATAAGGCAGGAAAGAGGGTGGAAGATGATCAAGGAGGAATAAGGACTGCCATTTGATAAATGGTCAGAGAAGGCCTCCCAGAGGTGACATGTGAGCAAGGACCTGAAGGAGATGAGAAGAACATTCCAGAAAGAGGAAATCACAAGCACAAAGGCCATGGGGAAAGAGGCTAACCAGGGTGGGCTCTGAACAGCAAGGCAGCCAGTGTGGTCAGACAACCCAGAAGAGAGATCAGAGAAGCTTGGGCCAGGGTGGCAGCTGTGCAGATAAAGCAAAGCAGTGGGTTCTAGATATATTTTGAAGGTAGGACTGATAAGGGGCTGGATAAGGGGTGTGAGTGAAGAGAGGAGTGGTGAGGACTCACAGATTTTGGCCTGAGTGTCCGTTTATTGAGATGGGTTAGACCATGAGGGGAGCATGTCTCAGGGGACAGCTCAGGGCTCTGTCCCAAAATGACTTTTAGGCATCCAAGTGGAGCTGCTGAACAGATGGTTGGCTATTTAAGTCTGCAGTTCAGAAAAGATGTCTCTGCCAGAGATCAGATTTAGGCAAAGCCAGAATTTAGATGGATGCAAAGCCATGAGGTTGGATAAAATCCCCAAAGAGGGTGTGCAGCCCGAGAGGAGAGAGGCTCAGCTACGGAGCTCAGCCACGGTTACAGCAGGGAGACGAGAGAAGCCACCTCTGAGAGGGGAGGAAAACATGAGGGTGGGGCGTCCCAGAAGTCAAGCATGAAAGGGATCCAGAGGAGACACGAGAAGCCGTGCCAGGTGCTGCTGACAGGCTAGGTGGGATAAGAACTGAGAGTGACCAAGGGACTTAACAATCATGACTTGAAAGGGACCTTTCTGGTGCTGCTTTCCCAGTGAGAGCCTGATTTTAGAGAAAGGGGGCGAGCGGAATTAGAGAAAGGAAGAGCAACTCCTCCAGGAGGGCAGGCGTGGGGGGTGAGGTCAGGAGGAGTTTGTTTTTTCAGATGTGAGAAGTGACAGTAGATTTGTAAGCTGATAGGAATGGTCGAGTACAGAAGGAAATGTGACATTGCAGGGAGAGAGGACAACTGCTGGGGTGATGTCCTCCAACAGTTTCCCTGGGGGCAGAATCCAGGGCGCACATGGGGGCTGTCCTGGGGGAAACAGCGTGAGGAGGGGAGTAAAGCGGAGGCACTGCCAACAGGTGGGGAGAGACGGTGGGGGCGGGGCACGGGGTTCTCTTCTGAGGGTTTTGATTACCGCAGGGCAATGGAAGGCAAAGTCCTGAGCTATGAGTGAGTTAAGGGGAGGAGGTGGTGGAAGGGTGCTGAGAAAGGAAGATGTGGAGGATTTCTCTAGGAGAGAGGGAGGGGGCGGGGAGGGCACACCACTGCAGAGGAGGGCTTTGCGGTGCCCAGGCTGGCGGAGCACTGGAGTTAGCCAGGGTGGCTGTTTTGCCAAGAGAGGGACAAGGATGCTGCAAGTAAGTGCAAGGGAGCTAATCTGGCCAGTGACCATGGATTCAAAGCTAGAGGAAGTGAGGTGAGAAAGAGAAGGAGAGAGAGATGGAGGGGGGAGGGATGGAGAGAGAGAGGAGGGAAGGAAAAAGAGAGAGAAAGCAAGAAAACAAGCAAGAACGCAAGCAAGCAAGCAAGAAAGAAGAGTAAAGAAAGAAAGTGAGAGCGAGGAGGGAAAATCGAGGGAGGAAAGGAGAGCAATAGAGAGGGGGAGAGGAAGGGAGGAAGGAAGGTGGGGTCAGTGTTTGTGGTCCAGGAAGGCCCAAGGACTGTTGGCATCAGGGCAGCAGCCAGCCAGCTGGAAGCAGGATCAGAGAGGGATTCCTGAGACTATGCAGAGGTTGGTAATGACAAGGTCAAGGAAATGTCCACAGGAGAGAGTGACCACAGCAAGACAGAGGGCTCATTCCTCGCAAAAGACCAAACTTGGTATGAAAGGGCTGAGTATTCTAAGGTCTTTAAGAAGGAAAGAGGAAGGAAGGGAGGGTTGGAGTGAGGGAGAGAGAGAGGGATGTTGGCAGCAAAACGCACCCACTTAATGACATCGTATTTCTGAAACTAAAGCTGGGGCAAAAGTAACCAAGCAACCCCAGACCCTGTAGTGTCACAGCTTCCCAAAGTCCATCCTCCATACCTCTAACAAAGAGTGGCAATTTGTCTGCATTTTGCACTCACACTTGACATGCTGGCGGCCTCTCGCATGCTGCCCATCTGTCTGCAGGGATGGGGAGGCAGGGGACCACTCCTGCAGGATCGGATCGGAGAAAACCCACAGGCACGCGCCGGCCTGGCCTGAGGAAAGCAGCTTGCTCCGAGTCTGCTGGAGGCTCTGAAATCAGCTCCACATCATCAAAACTAAGCCTTGGCCAAACTCAGCACGGAGCGGGCGTGGAGCAAGCACTCCATAAATATTTGGTGTTGACCAAATGAAGGAAATGCCACTGCTCTGCATCTGTATGGAGCATGAATGTGAATGAAGCCCAGGATGTATGAGCCTTCAAATGAGGGCTCAGTGGGCTGAGACCCTGCTGGGGTGAGGACATTTCACATGAAAGGAGACCTTGAGGTCCGTAGTTTGAAGCCCCAGCTTTTTATTCTCATTTCCACTCAGTCCACAAACATTGGTGAACAACTATTATGTGCCAAGCTTTGTGCAAAGAACAGAGGCTCTCATGTAAATCAGTCAAGAGAATATTTACTGAAGTGAATAGGACAATAGAGGCCAATGAAAAGGCAGAATTAAAATTTGTGCTCACCTGTGGTCTACATTGTTTTAGGTTTTTAAAAAGTATATTTTGACCCTTCTGGTGGGAAGTTGTTAGAGGAGCAGATGGGAGCTTCCTCAATGTTTCACACACAAAGACACCCATTAGGTTGACCACCAAACCACAAATGGAGAGTTATAAATAATACATGGCCTCAGTCAGAATCAGTGGGAATGTGGGTTAATTACTACAGTAATAAAGGAAGTGAGGTAACTTATTTTTCAAAGAGTAATGAAATGGATGTTTCACCTTTCAGTGCCTTTTTGTACATCTTGGCATTTCCTCTGTTCCAGAAATTGGATCCAAGTCTTATAGCAAAACATTATGAAAAAAATGATTGAGGCTTCTGTGCAGAATTTCAATTATTTTTAATCAATGAAGCAGAAGGTAAACAGTGCTGTTCTATATTTTAAAGATTAGAATTGTTTATTTTGAGTATATAAGCTATTCTTTATTTTACTTTAAATTATATATTCAAAATAAAAGTTCACAGAATAGTATACGTTATGGAAGAAAAGTAAAACTAGGTAGGTAAATTCATTCTTCTGGTATTTTTTTTCTTTAAAAGCTTTAGAACAACTTTTTGCATTATAAAACATGTGCTTGCTTTTAGTAGAAAATGTGAAAAGTGCAGAAAGTATAAAAAAGAAAATAAGAATCACCTATAATCCCACATCCCATAATTATTAACATTCTGATGCTTTTATCTCATTTTTTCCACGTAAAAAGTAAGTTGGGAATTATAATGCGTAAGGAATACACAGGGAGTATAGTTTAATATTCTGAACTTTTTACTTAACATTACTTTGTGAGCACTTTACTGTCTTTGGAATTTTACCATCATTCAATTATCATTCTGATATAATTGAGCATTTAGGCTTTCTTTAACTGTTGTAAATTACACGGAGAGTATCAACTTTGTACACATAGCTTCCTCCCCCTCTCTGTCCCTGTTTTCTTCTGGATGTCCTGTAGTGGTCCCTGTTGTTGTTTTCCTATTTGGAATGACATTTTTTTACCATTATATTGTCTAACATTATTGCTAACATATGAGTGAACTATTAAATAATCTGTTTGGGATCCAGCCAGATTATAGAAAATTGGGATTCAATACTGGGTTTGTAATTTGTTTCTCTACCATTTTCTAAGCACTCACAATATCTATAAATATTATATCTTTCCCTTTTTCTTAGATAAGCCACTTATATTCATTTCATGTCTTACTCCATTAGCTAGAACTTTCGAGAACATGACAACATCATAGTGATTACGTACATGTTCTAGCGTTGCCTCAGGTTTTAGTGGGAAAACTTCGGAAATTTCACCATTCATTCTGATGGTGACTGTTGGTATAAGATGCAGCATGTTTATCATATAAACAAGGTGTCCTTCTCTTCTTAGACTACTAATTTGTATAAGTTATTTAATTTTGTCAGTAGCTAAACCAAATGGAGATTTGAAAAGAGAAACAGATTTTCTTCTGTGACACTGGATTCTTGGCTTATCATAGTAGCATGGGGTTATTCTTTTATTATTAGGTTGTTTAAAAAGTTAGCTGAAGTTTTATCTTTTTACGTCTAAAAGCCCTCTCCATTCCATCAGACAAAAGTTCCTTGCTACAAAGCCTTTCTCCAATACCTGAGATTACCTAGCACTCACTGAAGACCCATTCGGTTCCAGGCACAGTTTCTAAGCACCTTACATGAATCTCTAAACAATCCTGTAAGGGAGATCTTATTGTTATTCCCATTATATGTTTGAGGGAATGTGGGCACGGAGAAGTCAAACCATTTATTTCAGTTCACACAGTCGGGGAGTGGCAGAATTAGGACGTGGACTCCCAGCAGCCTGACACTGGAGTGTGCTCTTAGCCACCACAGCCATACGCCCTAGTTGGAATCACAGCTTTATCACCTGCCACCCAGGTAGCCTTGGGCAGGTTACTTCGCTTCTCTCAGAAGCAGTTTCCTCATCTCTAAAGTGAGCATTACAATAGGAACAACAGTACCTACCTAGCAGCTCTGGCGTGGAGCTCTCCGTGGCTGGCATGGAACAGACACTCAATAAGATGACAGTTAACATTTCTTATTAATTCTTTTATTTACTTAACAAATACTTATTGAATGCATACTCTTGGTCAGACATTATTCTGGGCATCTAGGAAACAACACCACAATCATGGAACTTCTCTTATAGTTTATTCCCAAATTATTTAAGGTTATATTATACAATATTATGCTCTCCTACTGGCTCCCAATCCATTATCTGCACTTCTGAAATCTGAAATGTTCCGAAAGCCCGAAGTTAAACTCATTTGGCTCTAAAACCTGCCCTGAACGGCTGTGAGGTTATTTGCTTATTCCAGTTGGTGTGACAAGTCTTCAGTTTCACTGCAGAAATGTCACTGAACATGACGACAAAGGGCTCCCCGAGCCCCAGCAGAGGTGGTATTCACTGTAGGAACCATACTGCATTTCTAAAACCCAAAAAGTCCCCAAATCCAAAGCATCTGGCTCCAGAGGTTTTGGATAAAAAAGTGTGGTCCTGTATAATTTATGATAATATTAGATTATGCTAGAAAAGAATCACATTACATTCTAGTAGAATCTAATAGTGTGATAAATTTGTTCCCTCAGTTAGAAGGCAAGTCCCTTGAAGGCATTGACTTCTTGCTCATCACATCGTCTCCCACAGTAACTCACATGCTCCCAAGGCCCTGGTGGGTTCTTGATAATCATTCCACTCAAATTAATTCAATCCGAGAGCATCCTCCTTGATCCAAGATATTTTAGTTCCCTGAAGGGCGACTTCCCTCAGACAAAAGCATCAATGTAGCCATCATTTCCTAACCAACGGTGGGGCAAATGGGCAGGGCAGACCACTGGTAGCGCTGCCCTTGACTTGCATTTCTGTATACCTAGAGATGATTTTCTGCCTTGTATCAATGTGTTTGGCCTTAAATATCTGAAAAGTAGTTGTTTTATTAACAAAATGTTCAAAATATATCAGCACATTTTAATGATTTTACTTCTACCAGACACTAACTCAAAACGTTTTGTCAAAGAGCAGAACCACGGCATTCCTTCAAATGATAAGGAGCTCTGGTTCGCTGAAAGATGGCCTCAAGTTGCGATGGGATCCAGCCTTCCGCCTTGGCACCAGGAATGAGCCATTAAATCCTGTCTTACACTCCAACCACAGGGCCTCCTTGTGTTTCTGGAGCTGTTTTGTCTTGTCAATTGTTTTGAGTTTTGTATTAGATTAGGATTTGCTAGCATTGCAGGGGAAGGTGCCGAAACTGCCTCAAGCAAGCTCTATAAGCCAGGAGTAAGAAGAACAATGACATTCACTACTTTCACACATTATATTTTTCAAAGTAATTCCACAAACATCATTTCAGAATAGTTTCTCATCAGCTGGCTTTCCCTGGTCAGCCTTATGTCGCCATTACACACATGGCTATCTTCAGCACTGATGTACAGGGCAATGATTTTGAAAAATTTTATAACAAGATTATTATAAAGGAGACGGGCGGGGGGCATCTTGGATATTCAGCCAACCCAATGCATCATCTTTGGATTTTTGTAGGTTCCTGTTTTCCTGTCTGGATCTCATAGTGGCAAACACCAGAAAAATTGTCCCATGGTTCTAGCATCTGAAGGATACTTCTTTGCTGTGGAGAAGCTCACTATTCCAAAGGCAGAAATGGCTGCCTTTCAGAGGCAGGCTAGTTTACCAACAGAACATAGCTTAGCACATTCCAACTGCAGTGCAGCATCATGCACAGATCAACACTGAACACGTCTACTGTGAGGACTGATAATGATGATGGGGCAAGCCAGGAAAGGTGCCTTGCACAGGGCCAGGTACTCAATAATCACTGATTGATGAATGGTGGCAGCTACTAAATGCTACTCTAAAGAAAGCTACTCTTGAAAAGATATGTAGGTTAATCCACGGTTCCAGATCAGATGCCTGGGATTGAATTGTGGAAGTCTTTCTTAAGGCAAGCGCGGCTGGAAGAGTGGGAAGGAATGCTTAAGCAGTCGTTACCGGTTTCCCCTGCCAAAGGAACACCACTTACCCAAGAGAGAAGACTAAGCCATACCCACTACAAGGAATGGAAATTATTTCCTGGGTAAGTTGGACAGTGCTTTTAGTCTATTTTGCCCATGTTTTCTGGTATGAGCTCAATCAGGTATGTAATTTGCACTGTCCAATGCCAAAGGAAAGGCGGGCTCCCAGTTCATAAATTATTAAGTGTTTCAAAATGTTAACAGCAGAGCCTTAAACCAACAATGCAGCCCTTCTGTGGGGGGCTGAGTGTGAAGGCACAGTTTCCGTCCTGGGAGACTGGCCCTGAGTGCGAGTAACACTTTGGATGTAATGCTCTGGTTGTCCTTCTTGTTACCTGTAATCGGTGGGCTCTTGGGGTTGCAGGAGCAGAGCTAATAACATGAGCCAGAAAAGATGAGGTCAATTGTCTTACCGGCTGCACAAGAAACACTTCCCTCAGATTAGAAAGGAATAGTAGGACAACCCAGGAGTTCCTAGAAGTTTGAGGCTGTGTTGACCTTGATAATCAAAGGAAAAAATGTGATTAGGGATGAACTTCATGTGGTAGGATATAAAGTTGTCCCCTCCTTGTGAGCAGAGGCTCAGTGAAGACCTGCTGCCACTCTGGGGCTCAGGTCTAATTACCCGGGGAGGCAGGCTCCAGGACACCACAGGGCCTGCGAGCCTGGAGACCTGTTATTAACTTCGAATCAGACACTTGCCGTTTTCAATTTGTTTTGACTTGATTTAACTGCCTTCATAGGTAGGATAAATGCAGGATGCCCAGCTAAATTTGCATTTCAGATAAACAAGAAAGAATATTTTGTGTAAGCATTTCCCAAATACTGCATGGGATAGAATTACATTAAAAAAAATCATTTGTTGTTCATCTGAAATTCAAATATAAATGGGCATCACGTATTTACTTACTAAATCTGGCAAGCCTATTGCTAGGCTCTTGATAGGTTCCCCCGCCATATTTTGTAAAGTTCTAGTAAGAAAATGTCAACTTCTCCCAGCTGAGTGAGAATTTCAGGGAGCTGACAGGGTAACCCCGCAGACAGAAGCCACCGTGGCGATTGTAGTGAGCTGCCCGAGGGGAAGGGAAACAAACTAAGCCGTGCCCATCCTCACCTGGGCATTCTCCTGCAGCTCTCCACCCTCCCTGCACCCTGGAATCACCAGGGGAGTTTACAAACATTGACGTCAAGGTCCTGACCTTGGAAATCCTTATTTAATTGATCTGGGCGGTAGTCTGAGCAGGTGGAATTTTGAAAGCTCCCCAGGTGAGAACCATCGCACTAAAACCTCAGTGGGTTACCTGATTTGGTTTATCAAGGGAAGTCACTATTAAACCCTCAAACACATATGTCCTCAAAATCCAAGGGTAAGAAATTGATCGGACATTCACTTTAATATCTACTGGACTGATAATGTCTTTTTTTTTTTTTCACGTAAAGCACTAAAAGCACAAGGTTAGTCTTATCCAGTTCCAGTCGTTCTCATACATTAGAATCCCCTGACTCAGGACGCGTCCCCAGATGTTCGTATTTACTTAATCTGGAGTGGGTCCCAGGCATAAGTAGTTTTAAAAGCTCTCCAGGTGACTCCAGTGTGCAGCCCAACTGAGGTCCTCCTCCCAGAACAATGGCTCTCAACCCTTAGTGTGCATCAGAACCAGGTGTGGAGCTTTTTAAACAGGCAGATTTCTGCCCCGCCCCAAACCGCCACCACCACCCTGTGAGGCCCAAGAGTAGGCCCTTTATCAAGCTGGTTCTGCTGCAGGCCGCTGTTGGAGAAAAGCGGCTCAGGCTGTGGGCTCCTCCGCCACAGGAGTCCTCCTCAGCCCTGCTCGGCCTTCGCAGGGCCTGACAGAGAGGCGAGGGGTCTGCACACACTCCATTCTGGGGCTGCAATGCTCACTAATATTGCCTTATGGTTCCAACAAGAAAACCAAGGGTTGGGGCCAATTCCACACATCCTTCCATGAAGCTGGAGCTGCGGACATTAGTGTGATATCTTTAACACATGCAACAACAAGAGCTCGTCGTGTGACACCGCTGTGCCCTTGCTGCTTCCACATCTCCTGCTTCTGGATACGTCCATCCAGGCTGCCCTGCACCTCCATCCTTCAGACATTCCACCATCCTTCTGGGGCCAGTGGAAACGCCAGCTTCCCCATGAATCCTTCTGTGGATCTCCACAAAGCAGGAAATCGTGCCTTTTTGTTCACGATACCCCGTGGTTCTTTAAACCTCTTCAATGGTGTCTATCTGATTACACCTTGGCTATGTTTGTTTTGTAAAGTTAAAATTATCTGTGAGAGTATAAACCTCCTGAGGTTTGTCTCGCATCTCTGTATCCCTTTAAAATGCCCAGCATCACTGTGTGAGTGTCAAATGCTTGTGTACTGAATTAAATTGTGATTGTTAACATGGCATCTCAAGCCTGTAACTAAGACTCAATGAAACCAACCATATTTTAAGTTGGAGGGAGAGCAGCAGAGCTAAGGAGAGAATACAGGAGCATCAAGTTTATAGAATTCATGTTCTGAAGGTTAGCATAACAGGAAACTGCTAATGCCTAAAACAACCATGATTTCTGGACATGGCAACAAATGCAGTTTCTGAATCTTTTGGAGTTGATTTGGATCTTACCATGAAGAATAATGGATAAATTTTGTTTTCTGAGACCGTGAAAGACCTCCCTATTTGAGCTAAAATATCTTGCTTTGTTGGAGGTTTATCTCACTTCGAGTCTGGGACCTCCACTGAACTCCCATTCTTGCAGAAGAGGGAACTGGAGAATCTCTGAAGTCTGTGCCCATCCAGGGGCGCGTGTGCTGACTGTGACTTCTGTCGGGTTAGCGTCCGTCACCTGGCCTGGGCCCTGATGTCTCTTCTTTTCCCTCACAGTCATAGGAAGCCCTCCAGGAGTGGTTAAGAGTATAGACTCTGCCAGCAGAGGCCCTGATTGAATTCTGGCTACGACACTTACTAGCTCTGTGACCTCAGGTGAGTGACAGAGCCTCCCTGGGCCTCAGCTTGCAACTCTGAAAAGCAGGGCTAACAGTTGTATCTACCATCAGTGGTCTCTACTGTGACCAGCCTACCTCATGGGAGTGCTATAAGGGTTACAGGAGTGGGCCCACCCAAAGCACTAGAACCACCTGCACCTGTAAGGCCCTCTCCTGGGGACCCTCCAACATATCAGAGCCCCAGGAGGCTAGACACATCACTCTTTCTTATTGTCGGTGAATACACACACACAACCACAGAACCACAGGTAGACATGTAATACAAAACAGCATATAAACACTAAAGCAAAGATTAGGGAAAAAATTTAAACAATTCAATGCTAACAAGGGTGCTAAGAGATGGGCATTTTTTATACTTTTGATACAACTGCAAATTAGCCAAAGTTTCTTGAAAGTAAAGTAGCAATGTATTATAAGGCTCTCAAGAATATTAAACCTTATGACCAGGAAATGTTATGTCTAGAAATCATTCCTAAGGAGATGAAACAGAGACATGGACTATGGTTTATGCCCAAAGATGTCCATTACGGTGTTATGTTTAATAAAGAAATTGATACTATTTAAATGCCCAGCACTAGAAAATGATTAAATACATTATGGTTTATTCACAGGATGAAATACTATGAAGCCATGAAAAAATTTTATTTATGAGAAATGTTAATTCCATGAAGAAATCTTTATAATATACAGTTCGGTACATATGACAGGAACTAAAAAATATATATAATATTATTTCAACCATATAAAAATTATACGTACAACAAGGTATTGAGGGAAAAAAGTAAAATATTTCCGGATGGCAGGACTATAGAAAAGTTTTACTTATTTCTTGGTAATTTATATATATTTTAAAAACACCATACCAGTATAGTTTTAAAAATCACTTGGGAAAGGAGGTAAACACAGAATATGGATATCAGGATTAGTTCAATACCAATGTATAGTAATTTCAAAAATTTTTTTATAATATTGAGAAAAGCTTCAGAGATTAAACTGCTCCTACCTGAAATAAGGTATGAGCATATCTGTATGAAAACGTACCTGATTTATAACATGTTCTTTCTCCCTTGTAGGCTGAGAACAGTTCAAAGAAAGATGAAAACAAAAAAAACACACAAAAAACCATTGGGCCGCTCAGCACAGCACGACAGGGAGAAAAGGACGGGTCAAGGAGCACCCAGGTCATGCCAGCTTCAAAGAGTTATTCATTTGGGGACTGTTTCCATCACGCTTCTAACCAAGACTGCCACTGTTTAAACATCCATAAAGACTCCGTAAAACCCTGCCTGGGTTTAGATGAGATGAGTGCATGTATAACCTCTGGGTATAGGACACCGTGCACAGAGTGTGACGGTCCTGGGCACTGGCAGGGACTCGGTGGGCTTGAGTCTAGCGAGTGTGAGATGCAGCACAGGAGGCGTTGGGAACAGTGGGAAAGACCAGATGATGATGGGGTCTGACTGGCACAAAGCATCTCCTACTGCCAGAGCCACTGTGACTTTCCATATTCAGCATAATTCTATGTGAACCCCAAATGACTTAAACCTAACCGCAAGCGGGCTGGATGATAGGGGCCACTGTAGGGTGGGTGCTTCCTAAACCACCCCTATTCTGGAGCAGTGACAGCCACAGAGCAGCCTTGTCCCAGATGTTTTTGATGGCATATCCCCAAGAATTACTAGTGTTTCCCCCTCTGATAGATAAGAAACAAAACATACTGTAATTCAGAGAGGAAAAAAAAAATCCTTGCTATCTCTTGTGGAGAGGCAGTGGCCATCCAGGAGCTCCCAATACAAAAGAAAAATATAGAGCTTAGTGAAGAGGATTAAACTACCCCATCCATCAAAGGCAAAAAAAGCCTCATAAATCCGTGAACAATCCCCAAAGGCGTCTAACGGACCCCACCATCCATCTTAGAATGTCACAGAGGAGCGTGTGCAGGTCTTTGAGACGTGCCTTCCATCACAGCTTCCTCTCACATTCCATCCAACAGCCACGCGACATGCAAATGGGCGAAACATCACCTCCAGTGAGGCCAACAGAAAGAATATTTAACAACTCAGGTCCCGAGAAGAACTTGAGAACAAAATTGGTCTAGTTGTTCCACATAGGGGAAATGCAGCCATTCTAAACTGTGGGGTAGCGTGGCCGAGGGCAGAAATCCCGTTTGGGAGTCCACGGTGTGAACTTGCCCTCAGATGAGCTTTGTTTGATTACTCCATTGTTTAAAAAAAATCTATGCGTAATGGCAACATTTTAAAATCAGGAAATTTCATATAAAAATACTGATTTCTGGCTTCTCTTTAAAAAATTGAAATGAAATAGACAATCCTGGTAATGGTCCACATTCTGTCAGCAGCAAGGAAGAAGTGACCCCCTGCAGGCAGGACAGGAAAGGCCCCAGGAGCCCAGGGCACTGAGGGCTGTCTGTCTGCCTGGTCCTACACAGGCGTGGCGTTTCTAATCCATGAATCACAGATCACACTAGGAAACATGATAACTAAATATCTCACTCTTCTCCAGCTTGCAGAAGAGACTGACAGCCATTTCTCTCTTCCCTTTCTTTGAACTTTACTAGCCAAAAAAAAAAAAAAAAAAAAAAATCAACCAATACAAAATTTCGTTTCATTTTTTTTAAAGAAACAAATCATATTGAGTTAGAGACACAAAAGAGATAATTCTACTCTTTTGGGTACTAATGAGTCCGTCTGAGTTCTCTTTGGGATGGATAAGAGAATCCATCTGTTTGGAGGGGTGAGGTGGAAGGTGGGAGGTTTGTCTTATTCTCTAGAAAATCTTCCCCTGAAGCCTGACTCTCCCTAACGACAAGCAGAATTAGGGAGAAGACGCAGATCTATGGAAATGTAAAATTTTCCTGTCATAAGAATAAATCCTGAAAGATAAATTTTTACCTTCAACATAGAATGAAGTTATAGCTCTTTGACAAACGATGTTCTGGGTTGTCATGACAACTGGGCCTGTTAGAGGTGTGCATAAAGGGGCCTGCCCATAAATCAGAACGTTTTAGGAAGGGGTTAAAACAAACATTTCTGGATGATTCCCAAGACGTAGTGCCAAAAATGTAATTATAGACATTTGTATCAGTCTGCCATAAAGCATGACAACTCCAATTTCACAAAACGTTAATTAAAAAAATCTATTAAGCCTGTGTCCCCCTGAGAGAAATTAATATCACACCTAAGGTTGGGAGTCAGTGCAGCTCAGAGGCTGGGAAAATTGGATGGCAAAGTCAGAAAGGGGGCTTCAGAGCAGACTAATCCAGGCGCAGCCTAGTTAAGACTTTGGGCTAGTTCTGACCCTCAAGGGAAGAAACGCTGAGGCCAGAGGACAATGCCTAGAGCCTTTCTGGAAGCTTGAGAGAACACGAAAAGGAAATCAAAGATTTGGAGATGGAATTAGAAAGGAAAAGCTGCTAGATGGAGGTTAGTTCACCTGAAAACCCAGGGATGAAGCATGGAAGAATCGCTCAGTCCAGGAGGACACAGACAACAAGCGGTAATCATTAGCAACTTCCAATGAACTCAGGAAACATGAGAGTTAGCTCCAAATCAGACTTTGGAAAAATGCTTCTTCAGGTCAAGGTCATGACATTCCAGTCCAAGGGTCGTAAATTGGCAGCCTGCAGAGCCAAACTGAGTCCAGAGACAAGTCCTGTCTGGTTTGCACAGTGCTCTTTAAAAAATGTGCAGTGTTTGCCAACATTTAAAAATCAGGAGACTGCACAGAAAATTCTGGCTTCTTCTCTTTAAAAAGAAGATGATTTGGCAGCAATAGGCCTGGATTCTCATGTGGCAACTGGAGCTGGGTTCCCAGAACAGAGGCTCCATGAGGACAAGGGGTTAGCCTCGTTCCAGCCTGTGGCCTCAGCTCTGAGAACAGAGCGGGGCACGCAGAGGGTATTGAACAAATGGTTGCAAGGATGGATGAGCAGCAGCTGCCCTCTTTGGAGAAGGCACACACTCTCTCTGGGCTCCCTGTTCAGACTGTTACCTGCCGGGCCCCCAAAGGCATGCTCTGTACTATAAACGTTTCCTAAGTGGAGACTCACGTTGCCTCTCCACGTGAATTCCCCACAGAACCCACTCTAGTGGCCACATATGCAGGCCATTGAAGTGAAATGATAATGCAATAATATTCTTTAAGGCTTTTAAGAATAGTCAAAAAATGAGCTTCCTTTAAAGGTTTGGCATCATTGTCCATCCCGCAGGCAGAAAGCTGTAGAAAAGTACTTGCCAAGCTTCCTCCAGTGCCTGAACAGAGCAAGTGCTTCTGACAGGCTTCAGATCTGATCACTTGTTTATTCATTCAACAAACCTGGAGCCTCTTCTAAGTGCTAGGATGACTAAGGGCCATGTGATATGTCTTTTTCACCTTGATGTCCAGAGATTTAAATTTTTATTGAGTGAATGAATGAGTAATGAGAATCTCTATAAACAGAAACTATATCATGAATCTACTATGTGCCAGATTTACATATTTTTCACTAATCCTCACAACCTGTGTGTTAGAAATTATTATCCCTATTGTATAGAAAAGAAACTGAGACTTAGTGAAGTCAAGGAATAGGTCCACAGCACAGGTCAAATGGGGATTCGAACTTAGGTCCATGAGACATCCACACCATGTGCCTTCCATGATGCTACCAACCTCTCGGCTAAACTCTGTTCTCAAGTGGTGGTTCACTTGGAGGTGGTTCAATAGTGGCCTCCAAAAAATGTCCAGTTCTAACCCCGTGAACCTGTGAGGGTGATCTCATTTGGAAAAAAGAGTGTTTGCAGATGTAATTAAGCATCTCGAGATGACATCACCCTGGATTTAGAGCGGGCCCTAAATCCAATGACAATTAAAGAGGAGGCGAGGACAGAGAAGCACAGAGAGAAGAAGGTGATGTGATGGCAGAGGCAGAGCTTGGAGTGACCGTCTACAAGTCAAGGAACGCCAAGGACTGCCGGCAGCTGCCGGAAGCCAGGAGGGAGGCATCAGACCCTCCAGAAGGAGCCAACCCTGCCAACACCTTGATTTCAGACTTCTGGCCTCCATGACTGTGAACGGACACATTCCTATTGTTTTGAGTCACTGAGTTTGTGGTAATTTGTTACCGCAGCCCTGGGAAACTAACACATCCGAATATTCCTGGTCCACGTATCAGTGAAGGTCCCCAGAGAACTTAGCCTGTCCTGTTCACAGGGGGGATTCGGCTGCACTCAGGGTGCGAGACCCTCACTGATCTTCCTTACCTCAGACGCTCCCTATTTCTGGTCAAGCCTTTCAGCCTGGGGTCCCACACAGCTTTATCCAGAACATTCTCACATCTCGACAAAAGTGAACTCGACTGAGAATTACAGCACGGTGAGTACCTCTAACGTAAATGGTATGTGGTCCAGTGCTTTGGAATAATTCAATTTCCTGCAGCAATAGAGGGCCCAGCTCTCCTCAGGAGATGATCAAGCATGGCACAACACTCCTACGGGAGTATAGGAAAGAAGGTGTTGTTTCTGAGCGGGATGGGCCTCTGACAGATGAATGCAGAAGGTGGTGGGAGGAAGAGGTCCCCAGGTGGAGCGAGCGGCTTAAGGAAGAGGAAGAGAGGTGGGGGACGGGGAAGGCATGGCTGAAAAGATGGCCCAGAGGTAGAATGTTCTGGAGTTTGAATGTCCTTTTGAGGAGCTTGGACTTAATCTACTTCATGTGTGAGTGGCAGAGGTGTGTGAGTACTAGCTCAAGTCTGTATTTTGGGGGGAAAATGCTGGACTCTGGGGTGGAAGCATGGTGAGAGGGGGTGTGAAGACCAGCCTGTCCCCTTGGAGGGCCTGGAGGAAGGCAGGGGGTGGGAGTGGGAAAAATGGGGCAGGTTTGAGAGATATGGGGGAGCAAGACTTGGCTTGATTTCAGGAAGGAATCCAAGAGGCGAGGGGGAGGAAGCTGTCCTGGCTAACCCAGAGGTTTGGAAGGATGAGCAAGGCCCTTACCACAGCAGAGGCCACAGGACAAGGGCTGAGCGGGCAGATGTGGTGGATTCAGTTCAAAAAGACAACTGATCATTTTTGCCTCCAGGACCCGCAAAGTCCAGAGACGTCCGGTTAGCAGATGGTGGGCAGCTTCTGCCTTCTCTCTCTGCTTCTGATGGATTTCCTTCCAGGGGGAACTAGTTGGAGTTTAGAGGGAGTTTCTTTAAATTAAATACATGAATAGTTTTAAACCCCCCAAAGGAAACAGTACACTCTAGGTGTGAATCATCTAAGGTGCGTAAACCGCTGGCCTATTTCCTGGAAAGGTCCACCTCCCTAGCAACAGGGCAGCCATGTCTCATAGCCCAGGACTCAGCATCAGGGTACAGAGCGTGCAAACACTGCCTGCATCTCAGGTGTGGAATCGCCAAACTTAGTGAAGGGATCTTAGAGCTGGGAGTGCCGCAGGTTCGTCGGCGCCTACTCAGGACTGTCCAGAATGTCGCTGGTTCCAGAGCGACCTCCTCGCTCCCATTGACCTGCCCCTGCTTTCTCCGGAGAGCCGTGCAGTCCTCCCCCAATGCAGTCCTGGAGGAAAGACGGGCTAGGAGTCTGGGGCCCACACACCAAGCAATCAGAGTCTGAGCTAACCTGGACACCATGCGGATCTCACTAAGAGGCAGCGTGGAAGAGCGTCAACAAGCACTGGACTGGCCTGGAGTCACAGATCAGGGTTCGAATTCTGGCTTGACCTGGGGTTCTTGTTACCTGTGGACTGGGGAAAGTCACAGATCTCGGTGGTGGGCCGTGCTGAGGTTGTTGGGTCCATGCTGGTGCTGTGTGCGCCCAGCAAGGGCAGCCTGCACCTGTGTCTCTTTCCTGGAGGATCGCCCTGAGCTGCCAGGGCCCGCTTTGCCTGTTGGGACCCTCAGCCCACTGACTGTTGGGTCCATGAATATGAGTCCAACTTCCAACTCTCTGAGAGGCCACCCACACTCAGGTGCTCCTCCTCCACCAGGCTTTGTCTGAAGATTGCTTAGTGCCCCCTTCTCTGTGCTGCTTCCTCCGCTCCCCCAGGCTGCGCTGGAGCCCACCCTTAATAAATCACTCACAGGTGAATGCTCATCTCAGTGCCGGCTTCTAGGAAGCCTGAGCGAAGACCAGCATCTGCTTGAGGCTGTGGTTGAGGAACCATATCTTAAAAGCAATGAGCAGAATATCCAGCACAAGGGCCACAGCAGGCAAAATTTGGCATAAAGACATGTTTTGTTTGGCTCATAGAGACTTTAAAAAATGTTAGGGGCCTTGCCAACATTTAGAAACTAGGAAATTCCACACAAAACCCCAGATCTCTCCTTGTGTTGAAAAATCAGAAGATTCGGCTACTCTGAGCCTGCATTCCTGCGTGACAACGTTGACAGGGGCTGGGGGCAGCTCTGTGTGTGCACGGGGCCAGTCCATGAGCCCACCACTCATTCGCCTGACCCGTCTGGTCTCTGTGGTCATTGGAGTTGGCAACCTACGATCTAGCACACAGAAAATACTCAATAAAGTCTGTCGCGTCCAAATAAGGCATCATTTTTCTTGAAAACAATTCAACTCGAGGGCTGCTGGAGCCCAGGAGTGAATAATTGTGTAAGATGATGCAGCGCTCTGTTCCACTCCAGCTCTTTCCTCATGCCTGGAGAGGTCAATGTACACTTCCATAAACACTCTTCCGAAAGAAGATGAATCAATAACAAGAGCTGCCATGCTAGGAAATTTGGTTGACGGGGAACACAAACTGAAGAGAAATAAAATCGCTTGTGGTTTTAGTATGTAGGCGAGAAAAACAAAAACAGGTCTTAGTTTCAGATGTTGTTTTGTGTTGCTATAAATAAAAGGGTGGCTACAGCTCGAAAATGACATTTTAAACATTTCAAAATGTTGATTTGCCTGGTCTGTGTACTTCTCTCTTCTTTAAAGAATGATTATAGTTGAAGCCCTTTAAACCAATGTAACTGGTAGTAAGTCATTTAAGGAAGCAGAGATTTCCTTAATCACTGGAACGCAGCCTTGCAGCCAAGAGTGTTCAGGTCACTGTCAGATGGGTCAGTATGTTTCACAGAGCAATGGGGAGCAGTGTTACCTAGTATATATTGGTCAAGTGGAGGTCAGATAAGACAGCTTCTATTGTCTGAGGGCACCTTGAAGACCTTTAACTTCAGGAAGCATAACTGCCAAAGGGCCCCAGCTGCACCCTGAAATCTTTCTCCGCTCTGAAATGCCTCCCCTTATTTGCACAGAGTCCATGCTCCTCGTGGGCTGCTCCAGCACCAATGACTGAGTGTGGGAGGCATAGGCAGACCCACCCTGGGGGACAAGAAACTCCTCCGCTGGTGAATTTTAGCTCCAAGACTCCCCAGCACCCTTGCCCATACTTCCTTGGGGTGCTTGACCTCCCCTTCCCTCCCTCTCTCATTCACCAAGGTCATACATGCGCTGCAGAACGACACTCCTGCAGCCTTCTCTAGCTCCTTCTCCATTTTCTCTTACACAAGAGTTTCTCCTGATTAAAATCCTTGCAGCTATAATCCCATCTTGGCATCTGCTTCTCAGAGGACACATTCTGCATTTGAAAATTCCTGCTGCTTGTATTCGGCAAAGTCTGTGGACTCTACCCAATGATGGGAGGCTCCCGACTTCCGTGTGCTTGCATGAATCCAAAGAAGAAAGTACCAACAAAGAGAACTTAAAACGAGTGGGCTTTAAGAAATTGAGTATGGAATTATGAGAAATAGGAAAAGGAAAAGGAGGGGGAGGAGGCAGGGGACACGGAGAAGGAGGGGGGGACACCTGCTCAGCAGTTCCTCCATTTTGACAGTTGACTACTAAGAAAACAGGCATCGAGGTCCCCGAACCACAGCCCAGTCACACCTCTAGGAAAAACTCTCCGAGACTTTCTGGGTTACCTGTCTTGCTCCGGAATCCCAACTATAAAATTGCCATTTGGGGATGAGATAGATCGTCCCTTAGAGGACTGCTGGCCAAGAAATCTTTTGTGACCACAATGAAGACCACAGGTTATCATTCTTAACAGCCCAAACCTCAACCTTTCCAATTGTCATTTTGTGGAAAGGAAAAAAAGGGGAAGTACACTGCCTATATGAAATATGTCAGATGTGCCTCATAACCAAGAAGAGAAAGAACACAATAATACACACACAGGCATGCACGCATGCACGCACACACTCTTGCTCCGCTAGGAGGGTTAATGTTAAAAGGAAGCCTTCAGGCTGGTTATTTCATAATTCACAGCAAAACAGAAAAGAGAGACAAAATCAGCAGCATCGTTTATAAGCCCTGGAAAATCGAAGTTTCCAAGCTGTCATAAATAAGGATGGAAAGCTTTGCCAAGTCAGAAATTTTGCCAAGTTTGGAATCCACTCAATCCTTACATCTTGGAGCTCAGAACGGAACACCAACCTTTTGGGATTTGTAATCATTTCTTCTCAGCAAAACTTCTTGCTATTTATAAGTAAGTAAAAACAAAATGCAAAAAATACAATATGGAAAGTTTTTAAAGGAGCTGGGAGCATTAAAGCACGGTGAGCTCTGGGGAGGTGATAATGGTACAAATGGTATATGGACTGGGAGGGAATTCCCATTTAGTCACCCAGGGCTTACTGTATGCACTACCCCTGTTCCACGTGCGTGTGTGCATGTGAATTACTGTTTCCTTCCTTGTTGATGCCTCTCTCTCTCTCTCTCACACACACACAGACACACAATCTCTCTTCTATGCAAATATTCCACCCAACCAATTGTAAATGTTTAACGTGTGAAAATTAAAGAGAGGATAAAGCATATTGGTGTGTTTGTGCAGATGGAAAGGGAACTAGAAGAAAAGAAGAGGGGGAAAAATAAGAAAAGAGAAAGAAAAAAAGAGAAAACAGGTACCAAGGGCAGGGATACCATTCACCAGTTTCCACTGAGTCAGGAAGAATGACAGCCCTCAAATGGAGAGCAGAGTTCTGATGGCCCCTCAGAGCCAGCAGCCCTGGGGTCACCCAGGAGGCAAAGGGAGAGTGAGGAGCTCAGAGAGCAGGGCCTGGAGCGTGGATTCCACAGGCAGTCGGCTCAGATTTGTGGGACCTTGGACAAGTTACTTAACTTTCTAAGCCCTTGTTTTTTCATGTGTGAAGTACGGACAAGAATGGCATCGACATTACAGATATTACCATTAGCCCACAGCCCACGGGGCCAGAGGTGGCAGCTGCTTTGTTTATTTGGTATCTCCCAGCACCTGACTCACTGTCTGACCAAAAACTGACCAATAAATATTTTCTGCATTTTGAACAGACTCAATGCAAGACGAAACAAGAGCGTGCATTAGAGAATTTAGTGTCTGTCTCGGTTGAGGCTGCGTCAAGGAAAAGAACTCACCTCAAGAGATGCAGGGATGATGCAGAGAGGTATGAGCAGATAAAAGAAACAAACCAGAAATGGTGAGGCATGGGAGACTGACCACAGAGGGAAGGCTTCCCCGCCTCCAGGGCTGAGGGACAGATGGCAGGGCTGCAGATGTGGAGGGATGAGCCCTGTCAGGGACAAACCTCTATGAGTGGGACAGGGCAGACATATCCTGACCCTTCTCCTCCACCTAAGACCTGCCAGTCACCCCGCCGTCAAACACACCAGGAGCCAGCATACTACCTGGGCCAAAGGAAAACACGGCACGCAATTCAACCATGTTTAGGAAGGACGGCGATGGAGAGGCGATTAGCCTCCCTTGGGCCCAAATCCTAAGTAAACGCAGAGAGAAAAATCTGGCAAGGGAGTAATCTTTGCAAAACCTGAAGCACCCTAATAGGCTATGTCTTAGTTCAGGTAAAAACCTACAACTCCCCTAAAAGGTGAAACAGTGCTGGCGACTCGGTACTTCCTACGCCGGCTCAAGGGTCTTTAGTGAAATTACGTGAACTTACCTGAAGCAGAATTCTAATCCTTAAAGCAAACAGCTGTGGCCAACATTTTTATTTAGCGATTCAGCAAGACTAATTACTGTATGACGACAATTATTAAAAAGAGAGGGGTGACAAAGAAACACGAAAGAGGCTTTTCCTTTGCTCCTGGGTATCACAATAAACATTCTAAAAGAAGAGAGAAAGGGAGAGAACTTACTGGTCATTAGTTTATGGTCGGGCAGAGATTTTAATTCCATAAACACAGGCCCGGGGTCTTGTGGTGTGTGAGATGGGACTTGACCAAATGACTGGGAAATTAGCATGTGCCCTTGGCAGTCTCTTTCTGTCCCTGGCTCCCAGACAGGACGCTCAGGGACAGGAGCGACGACGTGACCGAGTTGCTCAGATGCTGCTCCGTCTCCCTGTGCTTCAGGCAGGGAGCAGCTCAGGCGTTTTCCACCACCTCGTTCCAATGTCTGGATCGTCTTCATGGAGGCGGCAGAAAGTGTCCTCAAATGTACCTTGCCACCATGCCCCTCCCACCCCCACCCTCACCGAGGTAGCTTCCCTCACCATCACTCATCGCAGAGTCAGGACTGCTCCAAATGAATGGGAAGGACTCAAGTTCAAGAGCGACAAGAAAATTCACTTTAGAATAATCAAAAACAACAAATCCATCTTCGGTAACAATGGACAAAGCAACACGGTCCGGGTTTTCATTAGCTAATTAGCACTGAACACATACTGGGCACAACTTCTCTGTTTCATAAGGTAAAATTGAGAAAGTACGTGCCAATTTCGCTACCCTGCCAGGTACTTGCAAGTCAGGATCTGCAAGGGCTTGGTTAGTGGCTTATGGGGACAGTGGGTGCCTCCTCAATGATTTCAGTCAACCTTGGAATTCTGCTTTTTCACAACAATAATCTCTGCTTGGCCACTAGAATGGATAGAGTGACTGCTGGACAATGGCACGGCCCTGAGGGTGCCCCAAGCACCATGCTGGCCTCACCCCATCCTGGCCCTGCTCATGAGTCCAGCCCATACAGGGCAGCCCCTCGATCACCCTGTTCCTCAGTTTCCTAACTTTTAAAATGGGAGCAATATTTTCACTGGCCTGCTGGGGCTGTAGGGAGGACCATGAATTAATATATGAATGAATTAATACATTAGCATATGTTTTAATATTTAAAACAGTGCTTGGTACACAGTGAGGAATCAACGCCCATTAACTATCAGACCCTGTGGTAGCTCTCGCTTCAGAATGTGTCAGAACAGGAGGTAACCACAGTAAAGGCACCTCAAATTTCGTGCTGGGAAAACTTCAATGCCATTTATTACAAATGATTTAACAACAAGAAAAAAGCCCAAATTACAAAATATTTTTAAAGAAATGAAATTTTGTCACTTCAGACATGAAGTAACTCCAACTAGGCCATCACAAGTCGCCTCCTAGAGCTGTGAGAAGAAAGCAGGTGAGCAAGGAGGAGAGAACAACCTAGTGGTTGTACCTCACGGCCTGTGAACACGTTTCCAGCACTTAGGGGAACTTGAAGCAAGTCTCTTTTTCAGCGTCTCCGCTAATTTGTCTGTTGTTTTTATTGTTAGCCAAAGATTTTCAAACGGATCCTTCAAAAGTTAAAGTCAATGTAGACCCGATCCAAGGGATCAAAAATTCTAAATTAAAGTGAGAACAGAAAAGCCAGACCATATTTGGGACATGCCTGCCCAGGCTTTCTCTTCCAGAATCCTCAAATTAGAGACACCATTCAAACTCACAGAACTATCATGACACAGACCCAAACAAATTGTAGCCTGTTATTTTATCAAAGTCAAATCTGAGGAAGAATCAACCTGAAGAATCGCCTGGGCAGAGTGAGGGATGTAGGAGCAAAATCACAACAGCTCCTGAGAAAGCCCCGAAGTGGCCCTCATGGCTTGGACCATGTGCAGAATGACCTAGTGGGTGAAGCCCTTTCATTTCACTCCATGAGTTGCACCCATGCAACCACCATGGGACCAATACGTGCAAGTGAGTCTGTGATCCGAGGGCATTTACTGCAGCGTAGCCAAGCATACTGCAAACCCAAGTCTCTCAACGTGTTTTTATTAGTGACGCCCAGTGACCCCCATGCGCCATCTCATGCAACTCTCGGAAGAGCCCAGTGGGGAGGCACTGTTCCCATCATCATAATCTCACTTTGCAAATGAGGAAACCTAGCGTGGAGGAGTGAAATAGCTTTCCCGAGGTCAGTTAGCTTGTGAGCATGGCTGGGATTCAGAGCTGCGTAGTCTGGGTCCAGTGCCCACCACCCCAAATTATGATACAACCTCTAAATGGCAGTTGAAACCTGTTCTCCACTCAGCAAGTTGAGAAGGGGTTTGGAAAAAGCACAAGTCTCCAGCACTACGCAGGCTCTTGGAAGAGGCTGGTGTGCTTGGCTTGATGAGACATCCGGTCACACTGGATCAGTTTTTCCAACATCTAAGTCTTCAATTTGGAGCAAAACCCTTTCAAGGTTACCAGAAGGTGAAAGCAGGCTCAAATGAATCAGAACTGACGTCCTACAAACTTTGCTTTTAGGTCCTATCCTGAAAACAAAAAAATGAGGAAGGACAGCGTGGCCAGCTAGGAGATAGAGACAAAAGGGACGGGAAGTATGGGGACCACGGTAACAGGTGCAGTTTGGTGGCGTCTCATGTCTGTGTTCATTTGTCCTCTTCCCCCTCCCCGTCGATGAAAGCACAAGTCATGGTGTTCATTGACTACAAAGTCCCTTAACATGGAGCGACAGGGCACTGAGTGTATCCTCCTGCTGGGACCTGGGTCACTCGGAGTTTTGAAAATCCCAAAGGACTTTTCCACAGAATGTAGGTTGTCTTTTTTTAAAAAAATTCCCTTAAACTTTTCGTTTGTTTGTTTTTTAGGATTCCCTTTTATCCAATGAAAATATATCTAGTGAATGTATAATTCACATTGCTGGAAATGTTAAAAGCCTTTTTTGGTGGGGAGAGATCTATTCTAGAATCCATTGTGGGTTTGAGGACTCCCCCAAACTCTAAGTGACGTTTCTCACGCTCTTTCATCTAATGCCTTCAGTCTTGAACACCACCACACACACAGGGTGACGGGATGTGTTGGAGGAAGGGGGTCAGGTGTATGAGGCCCTACAGAGAATGCAAGACACATGGAAATGAATTATAAAACTTTATTGGCTTGTTAAAAAAATGAATGAACTCAGCAAGTACATTTATGGTCTATCCAGATTGTTAAAACAGCATTTAAAAATAAAATAAAAAATGATTATCCATTATTTACAGGAAAAGTGAAAAAAAAAATGACTTTAAAACCTGGAACAGTGTGGGGAAAAAACAGGGCCTGAGAATGATTCACAGACTGCCCATGGATTACAGCAAATGGATTTGAACATGAAATGAGTGAACCCCAAGGATTTCTCTTTCTCTGGAATCTCTTGCTATTTTTTTTCCTTTCAGTTTTATTGGGGTATAATTAACAAATAAAATTATAAGATATCTAAAGTGTACAATGTGATGATTTGAAATACCTAGACATAGTGAATAGAATATCTCTCGTTATTTTATATTTGTTTGTACTCCATTCATAAATGGAGTGTCTTAAAATAAAGGTGATGGAAAAATCTCTGTTCTTTGCTTCTCACATATTTTCCTTTTCCATGGAAACTAAGACTTCAGACACAGCCAATGGCAACCTATGTCGGCTGCTCGCTAGCGCCCGTCTCGAGGCCACACTGCAGCGTGAGCCGGCACTAAATTCGGAGTGATCTCACTATCAAATCAGATGGCTGGAGGCTCCTCAGTCCCTGAGGACCAGAACAAGGCAACTGGCTGCCTGGAGCGGAAAGCTGCCTTCTGTGACAGCTGTTTTCATGTCACTCTCTGGGTTTGGGATTCTGTTAACCTAATTCAGTCTGGCAGCACCCCACAAAAAATGGCATCCATGCCCTGTCCAGGAGAGCCCTGAACCTTCCAGGTGCCCTTGAATAAACGTGACCTGGTTCCCAGTGCTGCAGGCGTGTGGATGCAGCAGAACACACTTAACAGCGTGGCTGCTTCTGCCTAGTCCCCTGGGAGTCAAGCCTGCTGAGTGGCACAGCCCCAGGGGGCCCCACTGACCTCCACTAGATGAGAACAGCACAGCCCACGTGGCTGGATGCTGCAACCCTGCAAACACCCTGGCTTATATGAAACCTCTTCTCTTCAGCTGCTCTCCCTCTACATCTAGAGTTTGGACAAAACAAGAAGAAATGAGTGTCTCCTGTCGTGTGAGGAAATTAGATGGAAACCAAGGGAGGCGTTGTGGACAGAACGCACTGGAGCCAGGGGCAGTGGACCCTGGCTGCCCTCCCATGGAGGGAGAGGAGAGTGAGCACACGTCCTGTTTAGTCCTTTGGTTCCATTCCACAATGAAAAAAGAGTTGTGTGCAAAGCAACCAATAAAGCACATAAAAATAAACTCTCAGTTTGTCTTAGAGTCGAGTTAGAATGCCAGAGAGAGGGAGAAAAAAGTCAGGGATTTTAAGTGAATAGAGAAAAGAAAGAGGAGAGAGAAGGCAGGAGCGTGCCCTCACACCTGGCTGTGACCCGACCTCCTGACCCTCGAGCTGTGCCCTCCTCAAACTGCCCAAGCACAGCGGCCTCTGCTCTGGGGAGGCGCCTCAGCCCTACCCACGCTGGTGTAACTCAGGATCCATTGAAGGGTTCGGAGCCCAAAGCAAACTCCCTCTGCTCTGGGTTGCGGGGTGGGGCTGAGACTATTTAGTTCTCATCGCTACTCTCTACTCCTGGAAAGAACGCTCACTGGGTGGAAAATGAAACCTGTCCCTGCTAGAGACAAGGAGCGAAGCCCCTGCATGGGCTGTCTCCCCTACATATGTGGGGATTCGCTTTTCCTGTTGAGAGATGGACCTTCTTTGGCCTCAGACTGATGGCTCATCTGATGACAGGGGGAGCTCCTTAGTCCATCTCAGCTGCCTTGGAAGGTCTCAGTGGGACCCAATTCAAGATACAGGGCCTCAGCGACACCTCTCGAAGATGATACAGCTGTTTTCCACCGACCAATGGCCGCATGGGTACATTAAGGACACCTATGAACAGGTCCCATCTGAACCTGGCCGCTCCTGAGCAGGCCAGGGGACAGGGATCCCGGGGAAAAGAAAACGGGAGGAAGGGCTCACCAGGTTGCCTCTTGCCTCATGGAAGTAGGCCCAATCAGAGGATGGAGGGAAAACTGCCACAGGAGGGCTCCCAGGCAGGAAGAGAGAGCAGCGACAATGAGTGACACAGTGCAGATCAGTGAGGGGCTAAACTCAGTGGCCATTAAGCTCTCAAGGGCAATGTCAGGAGGTACATTTGCAAAGGAAAGATAGGATACAATGAAAGAACAATAATCTTGTTTTAAGACAAAAGTAGCAAACTGGCAGCTCACAGACATGTTTTGTTGGCCCACATAACATTTTAAAAATAACTGAGCCAACTTTTCAAAAATAAGGACATTTCACATAAAAATCCAGGTTTCAAGTTTCTCTTAAAGAATCAGAAGATTTGGAAACCAGGAGGCATGAGTTGGCTGGGGCTGGTGACAGGGGCCCCTCTGGGGTGGGTGCTCACTCACCCAGCACACGGCATTCACTGAGGACCCCCACCTGGCATGAAACGCCAGATCCTCACTGGAAGGCGACAGACTCGATGTCAGCAGAAATGCTGCCTATCATTTTCTAATGCTGTGAAAATACGTGATAAGGTGTCTTTGGGAAGCTCTGAAAAGATCTCTTACAGGGACATGAAAAGCAGAGGGTGAAAGGGGTGCTCTAGAGGACAGAAACGAGAAGCTATGCTACTGACTGGTCTTCAGAGATTAAAAAAAGGAAAAGCAAAGAACACCAGAACTGTATGAAACAATTTTCTAACAGCCTGCTGTTTTCATGGTTCCCTAGGAGATGTCAACTGCTTTTTGATGTATTAAATTGCTTTAACTGTCCACTTCTCTCTATTTTAAAACAAAAATTCACCCTGCAATTCTTCTAGCTGTTGAGTACAAATATCCAAGTTTTTTTTTTCCTTTTCGGTCTGGGAAACTTACAAAATAGTCCTCGAACAAAGAATCACCTTTTTATGGCTCCATGGAATAATGTGTTTTAAAATAAAGTGTACTGAATGCTGATATTTAAGAAGGCTGTCTGTCCTGACAGCCTCTGCTTGGCTCACAGTTCGAATTTCATTTTTCTGTCAGGGTTCAGGGTTTCTGCAATTAGCTGGCCTGTTTGTAAACCAACACCTTTGGGAAAGACCAAAATCTAAGTAGTGACAGGAACTGTCACTGAACAGCGAGCAAGAAAATGGGAACTCAGAAAATATTCAGACCTCCCCACACCAGCTGAGGACCAGTTGCCCCCACACTCAGACGGCTTTTTGGAAAGAAAACTTTTGAGAACAAGCAGCCTGTTTATGCCTCAGCAAAACTGCCCCTCTTCAGGCTTGGGCTGGAATAGCCAAGTTAAATGCTGTAATCCATAGGCCTCTGTGAACGCCTGCATCGGGCGACAGCATATTCAGTGGCTAATGTAAAAGATACAGTAGAAAAGACTCATCGTGGGCCATCTTTTTATATCAAGTGGTGCCTAAGTGGATCCTGGTTTATTAAGATTAATGCCTTGATTACACAGGATTCAAGACAACGTTTCCAAACACGTTGGACTAGTTAAAAATCTATAAATCCTTAAAGCTGAACTGCAAAACTTGAGTAACTATTTCGCCAAAAAAAGAATTTTTAAAAACATCAATAAGTTTCCAATTCAGCCATGGCATCCATGAGCATACCTTAACAGTCAGAGTGGATGGTGTTTTCGAATGAAATGCTCCAGGCCTGGCTCTGAAGTTCCCCAAGCAAGCAGGGTATGAGGTGAGGGGAGAGGAGGTGGGGCAGGGCAGCCCCGACCTCCTGAAGGACAGGGATCCTGCTTGGTGCAGACTGAACAAAGCAGACCAAGGTCACCGCGATGGTCAAGGGAGTGACACAGGTGTCCACAGTAAGACTAAGGCAGGACACAGGATTCTGCAGCTCTACGGCTGCCCTCTCAGCAATGAGGCTGGACGTTAGCAAGCACATGTTCATTAGCGATCTGCCACCTCTGTGCTACTGGGGTCAGGAAGGGCTGCCCTGCCTGGGGACCCCAGCAGTGGTGCAGTAGATGGTAGGGGACTATCCTTCTTAGAATATCATCTCCTGCTCGCAGCAGGCCAGCCATTCTGCTCGCAGGCCTTTTCAGAGTAGAAAAGCTGCAGGTCTTCACGGGAACAGCATGATGCTGCGGCCTCCTCACTCTGTAAACTTCTAAAAAGCAGGTGGATCGCAGAGGGCAAATGAAAGAACAAATGCACCATATGCATATATTTCTCTCTTATAGTTTCTCTGAAACTGACTATGCCTAGCCTAAATCTATAGCCCTCTACCCAACAGCTTCTTTTTTGTTGGTCTTTTGTCGGCCTGATGAGAAACTTTAAGGAAATCCTTACGTTGATTGCATGACTCTGGACCTTTATTGCCAGTGAAGGAAAGAACCTCTCAGTGACATCACCGAGTTCCCACAGCGACGATGTCCATGCCCCTAACTCTGTCAGTCACTGTTGTGGATAGGAAAGTGAAACTTTCTGAACTCAGCACTGATTAAACAACAACAGAAAAGGATGCTAAAATACACGTTAAATGGAGATTAAACTGTTTAGTGTGCACTTACATCTGCCCCTAAATTTAGATTTTTTTAACTTTGCAGTTCACCTTTAATAAACAGAAACAATAAAAATCAATACATTTCCAGTACAGTCAAACAGCACCCCTTTCAGAAGGGAAGCATAATCCAAAGGAATTTCATTTCAATTTTGTATTTGAACGATTGTAAGAACAAAAGAGAAGCACTGATTTAAGACGTTTTCTTGAGCTTCTGCTTAGCTGCCTGTGAGCCGCCTCTGCACTGGTGTCCCCAGTCACAGCTCACAACGTCTGCGTCTGCGGGCGTCCTGCAGGCACCACCCACAGCTACCAGAAAACCCCAGACAGCAGCCCTTCCCGGGGGAGGCCACCGCTGTCCCAAGAGTCCAGCTTACGAGGCAGCATCCACCCACAAGCACACAGCCCCTTCTCTGTCCTTTCCTTTATTTCAGCTACCCATCCAGGGGGATCTTATGAAACAAAACAAAACCTAAAAGAAACACAAAATAAAACATGAGTCATGCTCAAAAGAAAAATCAATGGAAATTAACATATAATCACTTTTAAAAGAACATGATACATAAACATCAAAATTAAGACACAATACGGAATATGCTTTAAAACATAAAGTGGTATATAATAACAGAACAGAAACTGGGAGAAAACAGGCATCTCATTATCAAGCAACTTAGTTTTAAACTTAAAACCGATTTTACATGAAACACGGGAAAGAAATGGAAAGGATCTCTGTCCACAGCTCCACCCACAGCCGCGTGGGACGCTGACATCTTCATCTAAGGAGGAGAAGTCTGTGTGCAATATAGATGACCCCTGAAGAATTTTTACATACAGGGGAAAAAAATAAAACTCAACAATATCTACCCAAGTCCTGATTTTCTTTCCCCACCTAATTTTACAAAATTATTTGTAAAATAACGGATTAATTACTCAGCAAATGGATCAGAGAACTCGCTGGCTTTAGCTGGTAAAATACTGGACCACATGAAGATTTAGATTTTTTCTGGAATTCTACTATTAAATAATTAATTAATTGCCTAAATTTAATTAAGTAGCATACCATATATATGACACATGCACATATATAGACATAATATCTATTATATAATGTATGATATATAGCATACAACATGTAGTATATTGCGTGTATATGTATTATATATACAAAATGATGTAGTACAGTACATATCACGTATGATATATACATAACACTATGTCCTGCGAACATTTATTGAGCACTGTTCAAATAGTAGACACTGTAACAGATGACACAAAAATGAAGAAAATGGAGTTCCTTGACCTCAAACACTTCACTGCCCCACTGACAGAGAAAGATGAGTAAATAACTTGCACAATGTCACAGCTAATCTCCCTTGTGCCAGACTCTCGTCTAAGCTCCTTGCCCAAATTAAGTCTTTTAATTTCACCATAACCATATGAGAGAGGTTTTATTATTGCGCCCTCTTTACTGGAGAGAAACTGAGGCCCAGGGAGGGGAGCAGCTCACTCAAGGTCTGACAGCTCATGTGTGATGGAGCACAGATGCTGATCCTGGAACTCTGATTCTGTGGCCACCTGCCGTGTCCCTGCTCAGGAAGGACAAACTGTCTCCAAACACGCTTATGAACACCCAGCAGGAACAGGGAAGACTCTGTTACATGTAATTCTGTGTGTAATTTGCATGGATCCTCATCAGATTCATAAGTGACAAAATAGATGACGTGGTAGTAGAAACCCCCAAGACGTTTCCAAGACATTTTCAAGTTCAGCTTTGGAAGGCGCTTCTCAACCCAACCCTCCAGACTCTCGATCTTCCTCAACCTGGTGTCTGGTCTGCCAAGTGCTCGTGTCATCTGCCTCCAGAGCTGTAATTACCACCACCAATCTGTATCGTCACTTACAACAACACTACGAGAGTCGATGGAGCTTAATTTCCATGGCATTTCTCTCTCCCGCCCTTCCAAGTCTCAGGATAAGAACTCAGTACGGACTGCAAACATCGTTTATGGATTTAATCACCCACAAAGCACTGAGAATTTGGGAAGTACACAGTGGTGCTGAGTAATCTCCTTCACATCTGTCTCTAGCCCCTTTCGAAAAGAGCAGCCTCCAGGCAAACAGAAGCTGCACTAGGTTGAGAGTGCGCTGTGGCATGGAGGACGAGCATGCCCGATTGGAATAACTAACCAAACACCTGAGTTACTCCTTCAAGTTTGAAGAGGGTAGATCTCAAATTCCTTCCCACTGAAACAACAGGATTAATATTAGGATGTCAAGTTTGCCAATAAAAACAGGAGAAACTTGGTGAGACAAACAGAAGACCTCACACCCAAACAAAAAGATTTGTTGATTCAATAGACTAGTTTCTCTGCACATTCAATTTTGAAGGGCATTTGATTAAGAAAAATACTAACAGAACAAACTAAACTGTGAAAGTAAGCCTTCTTTCCACTGGTTTCCATGTCTTTCCATTGCACAAGAACCCTGAGAGTTCAGTCATGTCAGAGCACTCACAGTGGGAACCAGGCCACCCTTACTTTGCCTCTATTTGCCATTTCCTCCCCCATGCTCTTCCAGGCTCTTTAATATTTCAATTGGGGAAGAATGTTCTTTGCTCCATGCAAGTGCTTTTGGACTGCTACTCACTCAGGCTGCAACTGCCTTTGCCCCTATTCAAACTGATGTCAAGTGTCCCTCTTCCATCTTCCCCTGCTTTCCCTTTCGTAATGCATTCTTGTCAAAGAAGAATATCTCAGCCCCTCACGTCCTTGCAATAAAAACAGTGAAGCCACCATAAAAACACCGGGATACCTCCGGTATGAGGAGGAGCCAGCTGTTATAGTGATAAGCAACGTGCAGTGTCTGCATTCAAACCGTCACTACCACCGCCCTTCCAAGGAAGGCAGGTCAGGGTCCTCTGGACACCCTTGGTCTTCACATACTGTTGGTACACCAAAGATATACCACCAAATATTGAAACGTAAGTTTGATTTAAAGAATTGACTCTTGATAAGGCAACGTATCCAGTGCTTCCTATTTCTAAGGGGTTGAAGCAAAATTCAATCAAGGCTCCAATTCACCTGCCAGGATCTCATGACTTGTGCCCTCTCCTGTTATTAGAAACTCAAGACAGGGGCCACAAAATGATATGAAACAATAGATAATTATTTTCTCCTAGTGACGGGGAAAGTTTTTAGACCACAACAAATGGCTGAACATCTTGTGGGTTTAGCAGCCAAACGAGCTGTCTAGCTTCTGAGCCTGAAATACAGATATTTTGACAATGTGACATTCTGAAGCATTTGCAGCATTCCGACGGTGCATGGGAGTTATGGAGAGAACAGCTCCTTTATCAAAAGCGACTCTGGAGAAACTTTGCCACCACTGCTTACACTAGCTGAGCTAAATAAGAACAAAGGTAAAGCAGGTGCAGTCTGAGAAATGTGATAGAAAGTTGAAAGCAGAGAAGAAAAACCCGGATGTGCCCTAACCATCAGTCAGTCTCCACGATTTGCTGATTTCAGACCTGCTCATTGACTTCATGAGAGGGAGGGACCAGGAGGCTGAAGGTCAGCGAAGCACTGTGCTTTCTTTACCATAGGCTTCCGACCCATTTAGATTTATTTACATTCAAACGCGCACACATTTTCCTCCTATTACTCAGAAGCAATCAGCCAGAAAACGGCCAGGATCTGCAGTACATTTAAATTAACAGCAATTTATCTGGAGCAAAAAAGAAAACTGCTGAGTCGAAAGGAAGCGAAGGGAACGGAAGAAAGATGCAGCTGCTATCTAAAAAAGCAAATTTTATCACATTTGTCGTTTGAAGAGTTCAAGTAGGAAACTGCCAACGGGGACGTCCATGTGCATGGTGCCACTTTGGAGATGGCATGGTGGCCAGGGTGCCAGTAGAGGGGCTTACCTCGCTGGAAAGCAAAGCAAAGGCTGCCTGAGCATTCTGGAAAATGTTTATAGGTAAAATCAAAGAATAAACTCTGGTGTTCTCATCACATTAAGTGCCTAGAAAACAGCGGATGCAAAAAGCTTTCCATTGCAAAGTTAGATTTGTGCTCGGTGCAATTCTGCTTTATACCAGCCCCTTGGCTTAAACATCGACTGTCTCAATTTGACATTGGTGGAACACTTAAAATCTGTTGGTTGTTGCACCAACTACCCCTTGCTGTTGTGCCTTTTCTATTTTATAGGTGATTCACTCAACCCACATGGCTGCTGTGACACGTCCAGGGTCACCCAGGAATGGAGTGAGAGAGCCGAAATCTAAACTCAGAACCTCTGGATCCTCAGTCCATCTTTCACAGTGGTGTAGCAGAAACTTCCCAATATCTAAGTTTAGGTCCTGGTGCCTCCTTCTCTGTGCTCATTCCAGAAGTGGCTTAACCATCCTTCGGACACCCCTTTTCCTTCCCAAGGATGTGCTTTGTCCACACACCATCCTTTCTCCTAAGATCGCCTTCCACCAAGCGAGCTTCCCTCATAGAAACACTGACCATTCTTGAGGGTTCAGTGCAGAAGCCGTCTCCATCTCCTGAGAGTATTTAGCTCACTGGCCTCTTGACTTCAACTTCATTCTCTTCCCTTCAGGCCCATGGCCTGCCTTTGTACCTTGGTAACACCTGTTTTCTGTTTACTTGTCTGAATCCCAGCGTGTAAGCCACAGGAGGGCCGAGAGAGAATGTCTGTACCTCTTCTATGCCAGCACTGCCTTGCACAATACTAAGGACTAAATGCACTTTAAATTTCAGAATAATAATGTCTAAACTTGGAGTTTTAGTGGAGAACTCAACAACAGAACCAAAATGGAGGGGAGGGGAGGATACAGCACAATGTAGGATCTATATTTCTCACTGGGTTTAGCTGGGTTAATAAAATCACTTCAAAGCTTCCTGTACGAAATCACAGATTTGCTCAGAAGTATGTTGAAAGTTACGGAGTCAGACACGTGGACACGCGGTGGTGCCTCCTGAAGCATATTAAGCTCCTGGGGAAAAGGTGCTAGACTTAGTTTATTCTAATTCTCACAGTGATCAAAATTACAGAGGGCATTGAGCGGGACAAAGGAAACTGTTGTCCATTTGTTAACTGGAGATAAAAAACAAACAAAAATGAGTAGCTGAGGATGGTCAGTGGGACTCGTAAAGCTCTGGTTTGACTTTACAAAATGACGTTTAGTTATGAACTGAAAATTAAAGCTGGAAACACAAAGTTCTTGGCAAAGCTCGAACGTGTAAGGAAAGCCAAAGCTATTGCACAATTAAAATTCAGTGATTTTAAGGAGGATGTGATCTGATCAGCAGGACCTGAGGATAAGTGTCCAAGGGCTCACCCACCACCACGTCAGGGACTTCCCACAGGATGGGTAGCACATCCAAACACTGATGACATTGCCTCTTTCTGCAGAATCACCTAAAAATGCTATAAGTGGAGTAGAAAAAATTAAAAAAAGATGGAGTTCGTGGTTTGAGGAGGATTAAGATACTCAAAAGGCTTTTACTACAAATACAGTGAGACACGCGAATCAATGTGTTGAACAACCTGCAGGTTGAAGAACTGTGGGTGCGTCTAGCCTTCTGGCTTACTTCAATAAGGACATTTGCAAAATCTATAGGGGAGCTCCTGGTAACGTGAAATGACATCTTCTTAACGACATTGTTTCACAATTCTCAGACCAGGGAGGCTCACCAGCGACTCCAACATTCAGTACACATAGCAGGGCATTGTAAATTCATTATAGAATAGCATGTACTTGCTGCTGCCAATAAATTTGTCTTTGCCAAAATATTCTAGCCAGTGGTCCTTCTTAGTACATGAAGCCAGAGTACTGGAACCTACACTGTCCAAATAGGAGACAAATGACACAAAACCTACTACCCAGTTAACCTATAATGACATAAAACCTGCAAGAACCTCAAATACACAATCTAAGTTCTTGGCTCTACTCAATTGTGGCTAAAACTATGGCCCACAGATCAAAATGGATCTGGTAATAAATTTACAGAAAAGTAAATAATGCATAAAAAAGCAGCGAAAACGAGTGGACATGGGTCAGCCAGCACCTGTCTGATAATAACAAGGGTGGTGGTAGTGGTGATGGTGAAGACAAAAGATGGAGGGAGGAAGAGCAGGAGGAGGAAAAACTCTTGCTGTTGATGCAGTTGGCAGGCTTCAAGCACAAAAAAGGGTGACTACAATTATTGGAGATTGAAAACAGAGCTAACAAGGCATCAGAGCAGGACTACAAGTCCAGGGCCAAGTTTAAGCTGATCCTAGAAGGAAGAGAGGAGGTAAAAGAAAAATTTGTCACGGAGCCCCACTTTTTCATTAGGCCCTCCAAGCAATCTTACTTGCTCAGGATGCAATAACCAGGGGGCTTCAGCGCGCAGTATCTCCGCCTATTATTGCAAAGCCCCAGAAGTCAGAGCCACTAATGGCTCCAATTAAGCAGAGAGGAAAGTCAAACAAATTACCTTCACTTGAATGGAGGTACCTTATAAATCTCATCTCCATTTAAATTAGCTAAGTGCACAAGATGATGAAAGCTCAGCCAAGGACCAAGTATTCCAGAGTGCAAACAAAGAAAGGTGGCCTTGATGATCCTCGTGAACTGACCACAATGAACATGAATTACTCAAATCTGCTGAGAACAGGATCAAACACAAGGCCTTTGTTTTGTCTGGCAACATCCTGGAAGGTAAACTGCCCTCCTATGATCTGGTGCCGACAAAGTGAAACTGCCACAGTTCTGAGGACTTAACTCTGGCTTTTCCAGGAGTCCAGTTCATGTCACTCCCCAGCCCTGTGTTTGTTCCCTCTCCTGTGTGTTGCTAACACATCCAGAGCCGCCTCCTCACTGCCCAGCCCCTACAAGCAACGACTGCAGCCCGCTGCCCAGGGTCCTGCTCCCAGACCAAAGTGGGGCCGCAGATCCTCTTCCAGCTGCTGCAGGCACACACGGGAAGCTGCCAGTCTTCAAAGATACTTCTCTTGTCTCAGCCTTTTATCCAGAGAAGATGTGCCCAAACTCAGAGACAGGTGAAGATTAGGAGGCAGGAAGGCGGGCCTTCCCCAAACTGTCCTTTTTCTCTGCTGCCTTCTCCCCAGGACAACCATTAACAGAAAGACTTCCACCATCTCAGAAGTTACCTTGCTAGAACAAGAATTAAAAAGTGCTTCTCTTCCACAGCACCTGAGATGTAATGGGGAATGCTGGGTTGGAATGGTGGTTCATCTTGCCCTTAGTCTGTCCCCCTGGGACATTACTTGACACTCCTCTGTAAATTGTAAAAGTCCCAGATTGGACCCCACAGAAGCATATCCAACTAAAACCCTGCTGAGCATCCCCCCTGCTAGCAAAGTTTATAAGGCCATGTCCCAGAACTGCTCATCAGTCTGAAAGAGTACCAGCCTATTCACACCACCAAGAACATGATCTATGCTCCAAAAGTGTTTTCACATCAGGTGGAACCCTAAGGATTCTGGTGCCACAGCCAATAGCTATGCTTGTTCTTTACTAGTAGGAGGTGACCCATTTTGAAAAACCATTTCAGTAAAAGGGAGAGCTTACTATAGTCTCAGTAGGAAACTTGAAAAGTGCAAAGTCAATCCCAGCTCACAGCCTTATATGCATTCAGACCGAGGAAGCCAATAGAACCCCCAACTTCACTTAAACTAAACCCACAGTTCTAGAAGCTTCTGCTGTTAGCGACATTTTTATTTGCTCAAAGAGCTCATTTTGGAAAAAGTCCATGCTGCTATGCCATCCCGCCTCACTATCCTTATACCATTTCAGCAGCATCTTACAGCAGCTGGACATGTGCCAGCCCCAGCAGTTTCACCCGGCAACACCCCTTTCTGAAAGATGGAAGATTCTCTCTCCTCCTTGATTCCTTCATGTTGGAACTCAGCAAGTCCCCTCATAATTCTTTGCTTCAGGTACAATTTATATGTGAAGAAAACTTTGGAGCTTAAAGAGCATGCATTTTTACACACACATACCAGATTTTACAGTTTATTTTCCTCTTTAAATAAAGTATGCATGGCAGATATGGTACATCAACTAGAACAGCTTGGTTAAGAATTAGAGCAACCATGCCAAGAATCAACCAGAACCAAGACACTGGGAAAACAATGCATTCTAGAATTTTTTAGATGGAAATGTAATGTATCCAAACATCTGATATTATTTTAAGGAATGCTGTCCAAAACTTACCAGGAAGTTCTTTGCTAAGTCAAAGTGATTAATAGGGAAAGGCTGTTTACCTTGTAACTCTACACGCATTCTTAGTTTAAAACAGAAATCACATCTATGTAAGCACAAGAGGCATTCAAAGACGTGATGGACAAATGCGTCGCTTTATGAGAACGCAGTAAAAATCTTAAATGTCACATAGATGAAAGGACAGAGTAAAGTTACATATGCATGCCAGGAATGACTGGATTATAAATTAGTTTTTCCTTCATTCTTGATTATTATGGCCATTTATCATTCATCGTTTAACTACATAAGATCCTAGAACTTGACTTACAGCTACCATTGGAGTTAGAATTTTAATAAGTACAGTCACACCACATATTTATCTTCTTTGGCGATTGTGTGCTAAAGAACTCATTTCCATGGTGATGCCCAGAAGAAAACCAGCTGGCTGGCTGGTGAGACGGCAAGAAGCAGCCTGAAATCAGACAAATCTGAGTCTGGATCCTGCCCCTGCCCCTCCTGAGCTGTTAAACCCTGGCCAGGTCAGGGGACCTCTCTGAACCTCAGTAACCCAACTCTAGAACAGAGATGAAACAAATCTAACTTATTGTGATGGCTAGAATTAATGAGAGCCAAATACTGTCCATGCCATACACAGGTTCCTCAACTCAGGGCAGTTGCTAGCAATGTGACTATTAACATTAGACAAAGCACCAAGCCATGGAAATACCAAACTATCCCATTGATTTAAAAAAATACAACTGAAATGATCCCTCTCATTGAAGACAGTTCTATGTCTCACCAAACATACGATTTACAAAAAAAATATTCAGGATGATAAACTCCTAGCCCACAGGTTAAACGTCACCTTGGTCCACCTTCATTGAGTCCATTTAGGACTGCTGTAGATGGGCAACATGACTTCAAACCAATTAGTGACCATATTCTTAAAGCTCATAAGTTTGGAATATTCCTCCACAAACGTTGGCCTCGTCCAGGCTGCGTAGCCAAGTATCTTTCCCTTTTGTCTCCCAATTTTTCATCTTCCTATTTTGTTTTTCTGGGCTGCCCAAATGTCTTTCTTTTGGATCTCTCTCTCTCTCTCTCCAATTTCTTTCTCTTTCTCCCTTTCTCTCCTTCTCCCTCTCTCTCTCATCTGTTTCACTTGCTTTGCATGTGTGGGTCCTAGCCTCATTTCCAACACTCTCTATTTCCTCCTGTGCACTGGGAAGAACTGAGGTATATGCTGATGTAACTATTCTTATTTATCTAGTGGAAGTTTGTTCTAGATTTGAATATGACATGGGTTCCTCTTTAAAAACCTAATTTAAGTTGTATTTATTTATTGAAAGTTAACCCTCCCCTCATCTGTGTTGCTATGTTGTCGTTGTTTCTAGTCTGCCATAACAGAACTGGGGGCAAAGAACATTAAAGCTAAGTGCCAATCTGAAGTGAAGATATATCATTTCTGAAAATATTATTCAATAATGTAAGCAAGAGAAATATGACAATTTATAAAAATCTGGTTTCCATACACCTTTTCACGTATGTATGAATCATATTTCACACACTTCTTTTGGGACAAGGGCTATCATTTGCTTATTGTGAAGTGAAAAGGAGGTCAGTGCTTCCATTTTACAGATGAGAACAGAAAGGTAGATGGGGGCCAAGTGGTCATATTTTGTTTGAGTTAATTACATGTTTCATTCATTAATCACACAGCAATAAACCTCCTCCCATTATGATAACAGGACACTAACATGCCTTTTAAAATTATCGTATGTAATTCGGCTTAGCACTGTAAGACAAAAAGTTCTCGAGCTTCCTTTCCAAAGCAAGGACCTCTGTTACCCACCAAGAAATAAATGCTTTGAGAACCAAGGGGACTTGAACGTACATGAACCCTTGCCGCACCAATCACTAGGGGATTGCTTGACACTCCTGTGCTGCTCCCTAGAATAACCATGCCTTGGTGCTTCCAAGATTTCCATTCACCGTCAGGAGCAGTGAACTTCTGCCCACCATCAGCTCAGCAGCCACTGCAAATGATGACTTTCAACTCCATTTGAAATCATTAGCCTAATAGACTCCTTGTCCTGAGATATAAAGTAAAAAGTCACAGAAAGGAACTTTGCTCAAAAACTCCATCTTCACACTCCCGGACAAGTGTGGACCTCTCAGTTAGAAGCCCTGGGGATGCTGGAGGAGGGCTATGCTGGACCACAGCTGTCAGATCCAAAGGGTGGCCACGGGCCCTCTCACACCATTGTCAATGGTGTGAGTCTTTTGATGCCAAAATGGTGGCCGCTGGCTAGGGATGTCATTGAGTCTGAAGGCTGGCCAGTGCCAGGGATTTCAACCCATGGTATGCAAAATGTTTGAGAAGCACTCCATGGCTTCAGTTCCTATTCTAGGACCACAAAGAAAAAGTTGCAAAAGAATTTTGCCTTCATCCACAGTTATAGGAATCTACAGTTCCACAACTAAGGAATACACATAGATGATAAATATGAAACCACACCTTGATTTTCAGCTTGTAATTGTCCTAGACACCTGGACCAGCTGCCCGAAGGCCAGGGGACAGCCTCCAGTCACACGTCCTCCAGATCTAGAGCTGCTACCGAGGCGATGCACGTTTCTCCCTATCTAGCATCTTCCAGCAGCAGTTAAATGAACCAAACCCTAACTAAATTTAACTGGCTAATTGCACCTAAATTACAGTCACAAAGCCCCTTCAGAAGATTCAGTCAATTTCTTGAGGGAGAAAGTAAATGTTTTACTATATAATTATAAACTTAATTAACATAAAATAAATTAATTAGGGACTTGCACTGGTAATGAACACCATGGTTTAGCTGTTTATTGCTTTATTTTCCAGTGGAAGCTAAACCTTGGGAAGAGGGCTAACTCATTCTGTAAGCCTGATTTCATCTCTCCTCTCCCACCCCAACAGAACTGTGAGATTTCTGGTTGATACTCAGTAGCATGGTATCTAAAATTATACAGAATTCAAATGGAGACAGTTTATGTGTAATCTCTAGGAAAAAAAAAAATCCCCATCCTGAACCACAGTAGCTCTAATAGTTCCTAGCTGGCAGTTCACTAAAATAACAGATGATTATCCAAAGCAATAGTTACTCTGTCCCAGAGTATAATGACAAAAACTCACCTAGAGCCGAAATAACCATCTGCCACAGATTGTTCCACATGGTTTGTTTGCTTGTTTGTTGTTTAATTCTGAGAAAGAATTCAAAAATGATATTGGCAAAGAAGGATGATTTCACAAAAATGACCCAGTTTCCAACCTGTGTTGCCTCAATTATTGTCCTAAATTCTTTTTATCTGACTGCAGAGAGGAGGAGGCAGGGAAAAGAGCCTCTGAGGATGATCTTGATGGCAGAGAGTAGGTTTTTGGTAAATGAAAAAAGTCTTGTTCTAGTTTTCAAAAGTGTCCATAATTTCTAGGAACTCCAAACTGCATTTCTTGTACTGTTTTCCCCCTTAATTGCTGTGAAGATGAAGAATTGCTGCTGTGAGAAAGTCTGAGCCCTTGAGAGCGAGGTAGAAGGAAGAGCGGTTGAGAGTATGGGTTTGGAAGCTAGAACGTGCAATGACTGAGGGACCTGGACAAGCTGTCTCAGTGTTCTCATCTGTGAAATGGAGCTAACGAGAATACTTAATCTAGGGCTACTGTGCAGATTTTAAAAAGCTAATACATATAAAGTGCTTAGAAGAGTGGCGCATAATACATACCAAATGCTATCTATTTCTATCACCTGAGGACCCCAGCTCTCAGCTTTTGTCCCTCTGAAATAATGTTTCATGGTCAAAAAGACTTGCAAACATTTAATGAGACAAGTCTAACTTGTGGGCTACCCTGGTCAACACACAGACCAAATGGAGAAGACATTTAGGCTGAGACCGTGAATAAAAAGAATCCTCTTGTTTCAGATAAGAAATGATCTGTGTCATCATGAAGTCTGAGAATTTTAGCGAAGGAAACTTAGAGACCATCTAGCCCATGCAGCCCAGCCCGTCTCGCCCTCTCATCTGGGAAACGAGGACCATAAGTTTCTGGAAGCTCGAGGAAGTTGCTCAAGGGCACAGGGCCAGCAAAGGGCAACTCGGGGCCCCTGGTGCGTGCCGGCTGCAGACTCGGAACTGGAATGCAAGGTCAAAGTGGTGCAGGCGCCTCCCCTGACAGGCGGAAGCCAGACAGAAACGGGATCCGTTGTTTTTGACATGGTCTGGGAATTCTGAATGCATTTCTGCTACATCACCCACATGTTTTACTTTATTTTATTTTATTTTTACCTAAACATTAAATTGATTTTCACATTGGGGGGCAGTGGAGCCCAGGCGCTATGTTGAGTTATCATGGAATCACCACGACTGCTCACGCTGGGGCTGGCAAAATTTTCAATGAAGGGCTGAACAGTAAATATCTTCAGCTCTGCGGGCCATACACTTTCTGTCACAACTACTCACTCTGCCACTGTGGCAGGAAAGCAGCCGTGCAACACGCAAAGGAAGGAGCTGGCTCTGTTCCAGTAAAACTTTATTTATAAAAACAGATGGCAGGTTGCATTTGGCCCATTGGCTGCGGTTTGCTGACCTTTGATTAATGCAACCACCTCCCTGAGATTGCCTTTGCCTTATTTCCTTTACCTTTTCCCAGCTCCAGCTTCTTCTTTAGATGAACGTTCATACTGTTTCAATAATCTTACCAGGATATGATCAATATACAGTAGGATCTAATTTATTGTACACTAGAAAGAAAAGCCAGGGTGAATTTATGAAAAGCTCTAAATTATAAAATATGTTTAAAGAAATGTAGTTTTATTACTTTCATATACATATAGGAATTGAAATTAAGCCAGTAAAACATTTTTAGCATGTTTTGGCAGGTAGGGGGTAATTCAACCTCACCCAAAAGAAAAGAAGAACTTAAAATTATGTAATTCATCAACTGTTTTCATGAGATTTCTTCTAACGGGCTTAGAAAGTTTGTTCCTTGAGACGGTGAAATATGATTCCTACCACCCCATCTTGTTTCCACTATTAATGGGGTGGCAATTCTTTTGTTCATAGAAGGTGCCCAAGTACTCCACCAAACCAATTCCTCACGCAATTAATTATCTGAATCATCAAGAGTTTTTCAACTTGCAGAGAAGCTAAATAAATTGTAATCCTATGACATCAGAGATTAATACCATCTTTGAAAAAGCTTTACTGCTCTCTCTCTAAGGGCCTCTATCCGACCTTTGGCAAACATTGTGAGCTGGCTACTCAAAATCCACTCATAATCCCTTTTTCCTTTGCTTCCTTTACCTTTGAGGGAGAAAAGCCAATATACTTGATTTCCCAGTATCCCTTGAAGCTAAGAGTGGGCATGCGACGTAATTCCGGCCCTTGAGATATAGCCAGAAGTCCAGGGGGTGGAGGGGTCCTCTCTTCTTGAACTGAAAGGCGAAACTCATCAGAAGAAAGCCTTATTGCCCTTCCTTCTTACTACTTGGAATGTAGATTTGACAGCTGGAGGAAACACAGCCACTGTGAGACCATAAGGTCACGAACATGAGGAAGAGGCTTGCTTGCTAAGGACAGCAGAACAGAAAGGTGGAAAGAGCCAGTGTCCGTGACGGCATCACTGGGCCACTACAACAGCCTTGGATCCAGGAATCCTTGCCAAGTGAAACAGATAAACTGCTATCTGTTTCAGTGGTTGTTTGTTTATTGTTTCAGCCAACGCAATCTTAAGTGATCCAGTTCAAGCAGGCTCTGGGCTTACTTATGTTATTCTGAGGGTGGAGGGGAGAAGGAGAGAGCAAAGGAGAGGGAAAGGGAGACAATGACTCTAAACTAAAGAGTCCCATCTACTGCCAAGGAAAAGGAATCAGCCTTCAAGTGACGCCACAGCATCTGTGTGGCACCTGGAACTCTCTGCAATGACTCATGTTATAATATAGTCATGTACTACGTAATGGGCTTTCAGCCAATGACACACTGCATATACGATGGTGGTCCCATGAGACTAGCACCATAGAGCCTAGCTGTGTAATAGGCTATACCATCTAGGTTTGTGTGAGTATGTAGGGGAGGAAGAAATTTCCCTCTACCCTTCCAGGTTCTTCTGGCTAGTCTAAGAATTAAATAGACATGACACAGATTCATAGTAGAAAAACAACCAAATTTTAATAAATGGGAGAAATGAAGGAAAACCAAGTAATTAGTCCAAATGACTAATCATCCTCAGCTAAAGACAAAAAGAAGATGTGAGAGGTGGGGAGAGTCAGAGACTTCAAAGGGAGGGAAGGCAATTCACAGGCAGGTGAAAAGGAGCAACATTTGGAAAAGATGTTTTTGGTTGGCCACACAGAAACAGAAGAACACAGAGGGGGCCCAACAAACAGACTTTTCTAGTTTCCTCCCTCTCTGCCACCCAGTTCATGTTATGCTAAGGTGGAGCTCGTTTCCTGAGACAGGTTTTTTTATCTGAATTCTTTTAGGCAGTTAAGTGGAGTGGGGGGGGGGGGGGGGGGAGGAGGGTAACAAGAAAAACTTTCTGAGTTTTTTGTTTCTTAAAAAATAATTATCCTAAAATAATCCTCATGTCAGAGAGACACATTTTGGGGTGGGAAATATTGTTCTCCTTTAGTACACTCCATGATGTTCACGCAATGACAAAATCACATGATGATGCATTTCTCAGAATATATCCCGTTGTTAAGTGATGAATGACTATAACATGGGGCTGGGTGGAGAGCCAGGGCAGGAATGCCCTAAGAACAGCCACCTCACGACACCAGGGAGCCATGGGGGAGCAGCCAAACCTCCCCATATGCCTCAAAGTGTCACAGAAGTGACCCTGAGGGAGGGAAGGTGCACTCACATACATGAGTGAGGAGATAAAGAAATTTTGGGGGGTCTAGGTGAGGAGAGCTGAGTAGAGAAAAGATGCAGTGTGACTATGTAACTCAGCGAGTCACACCGAATCCTGGGTTAGGGAGAACCAACAGAACACCCTGGACATCTGAGGATTGGAGAGTTGAGAAGACTGTGGCTGCTTCCACCAAGACCCCTAGGAAGCAGTGCCCCAGATATGTTCCCCGCATCAGAAGTAAGACAGCACTAATGCTTGGCCTGCACCTGCGTACTTGATGGCCTCACACAGCCTTCTGCATTTCCCAAGAGCCCAGAGCGCTGTGCGCCCAGGAGGGGCACAAAGGTGGTCAAGACTGTCTCTGGGCATGAGACAAGCTGTTGGGACAAAGGAGAGACAGAATGACCTGTGTGGACCTGATGCTGGGGGCCATGGCAGGCTGGAGAATGTCACCAGTGGAGACATCCAGCGTAGAGGACAATGCGAAAGACCAAAGGCCAGGCAGATCCCAGGGGCAGGCTGCCAACCCTAAGGCCCAAACCCATCCCACCCCCTGCGGGGGAGGGCAGATCCCTGAAATTGACAGCTTTACATGAAATGACAAAATTAAGAGATCTCAAGGTAGAAAGCGAGTTCAGGGAGAGGAAAATAAAGACCACAGATGTTTCCAAATCCTGGACTAGACAGAAGTTTTAATGTTTTCCCAAACACAGATTTCACACTTCTGTCTACCATATTCCTTCACTGAGCTTTTGTCTTCTCACCAAATACAGTCAGATGGAAATAAGTCAATAAAGTTGAGATGCCTGTGTTTCAAATCAAGACACGGAGAAAAGGACTCCAACCTGCTTAATATGAGACTCAGCCTTCATCCTCGACCTCCAAAGACCCTTTATATCCAAGCATTTCCCTCCTTGGCCGACACTCACCTCTATCATGATTATAAAAGTCTGTGTGTGAAAGAGAGAAGACAAAGGAGAGTAACTAACATTTTCTAATGTGCCTGATTGCGTAAGGCACTTTGTATAAGTTAATTCATTTAAAGTGTGTTTCATCTTCATATTAGAGATGAGAAACTAAGAAGATAAGTAACTTGCCCAGTCTCCAACAGCCAATAAAACTCACCTATATCCAAGCTCAAAGAGTAGCATTGCATTGGGGTGTTTTTGCTGTGCCATTTTGTTAGCCAATCTGAATTGCCTTTTTAACCTGTTGACTCTCTCTCCCAGAGAGGAAAATAAAGAGCGGACAGCAGTGTTTGACCCATCCCATAAACAAAGGCACCAATGGCAACGGACAAGGATGCCACCATTTTGAGGTGATGCCTCATCCTCATTTCTGGACAACTTCTCTCTAATCTCCTTCCTTGTAATGTGGTATTTTTATAGATACAATGTCTTCTCTCTTTCTCTCAACATGTGGTTTGTACCTATTGCCAAATGCTGTAGGTGAAGGCTAAAACATTCTTTCATGTAGGTATTTTCAGCCCCCCAATAGATACACACGTCAACCCAGGAGATCCCCCAGCCTCCCTGCTGAACTTGTATCACTGGACATGAAAAGAAGGCAGCTTGAGCTTACGTGGAGTCAACTGGGTTGTCGGAAACCTCCCTATGTTCCACAGCAGGGCCTGGCAAGGTTTTTCTGAAAAGGGCCAGGTAGCAAAGAATCCCAGCTACACAGTCTCCTTCCAATGCCACCATCCTTAACTGCCGTTTTAGCGAGCAAGCAGCCACGGACAATGCCAAACCAAGAGATGTGGCCGTACCCCAATAAAACTTTATTTACAAAAACAAATTTGGCCCCCAGGTTTGCTGACCCCTATTCATAGTCATTTCTGTGAGCCACAACACGAAGATTAGTTGTTGTCCTCTCCTTCTGAAATAGAACGGAGGGAAATTCCTTCCCATTACAGAATCTCAACACGTATAGTATAAGCTTACATCTATGCTGCACATTAAATGTCTTCTGGGAAAAAAACATTCAAAACCATATTTCATAAAATTATCATCTGCGTTTGTGCCTGGGCAGGCAGTGGGCCTAAGGCAGCACAGTATTTGTGGGACACAGCTGGGAGGACATTCCTGGTGGCCACACTCACCATCCCCAACCTCACCATATGGAAAATCGCTGCCTCTCAATTAGTAGCACAGAAATAGTAGTACTTTCATTATGACTCACACTCTGCAATTTAGGTCATGCCTATGGCCATCAATAACATCCTCCACTTAGACTTGCCATGGCTAATTTGATTCCCCCCCAACCCCTAAACTGAAAGGGTTTTTTTTAGTTGTTTTCAATTAAGCCAATTTGTCAGACACCTCTGTTCTCAACAGGGTATTTTTGCCCTATTTCTCTTTTGTTTTGAAAATAGCAAAGTGGGAGAAATGCATGTGCAAGTGTTAGGCTCAAACCACTATAGTTTGTGCAAGGATTTACTGTAAATAGAGAAGAGGCCTCTCAGCAATATCACACAGACACACACATACACACACACCCCCGAGTTGCTTTCCTTTATTGTCTCACTCTGCATATTCTGTACACATCCTTAAGTGAAATGTCAGACCCTGATGGTGGTGATGCTGATGGTGACAACAGTTACACCTTATGAAGTGTCCACTGCATGATGGACACCGTGGGAAGCATTTCACAGGTGTCATCAAATCCTCATGATATTTGTATTCTCCCTGTTTACAGAAGAGAAAAGCAAGGCTCAGGGGAGTTATATAATATCTATTTTACAGAGAGGATATGGAACACTGAGGTCAAAAAATAGCTCAGAGTTTCAATCTCCACCTTATTAATTTGTGACCTTGAGCAACTTTCTTAATCTTGTGTAAGGCTAGGTGATCTCATTTGTAAATGGTGATAATAACATCTTCTTTAAAACTGTGTTGGAAGACTCAAATAAGAAAACATCTATAAAGCTCCCAGTACGATGTCTTAATACATGCATTAGTCTGAACATATGAAAATGCCCATATTTAATCACTGTCTTAGCCTGGAAAAATGATAATTTCATATGGCTCAAAACAATAATTGCTCAGAAAATAATATTATTAGTAATACTGCTGTTATTATCGTTCAAAGACAATAGTAGGTGGCAAAGAAGGGATTTTAATCTGAATTTGACTGATGGCGAAGGCAGTGCTTTTTCTACTAACTTAGTGGCCTTCAAAGAAATCTAATGATAATTTTTACTGAGTGATCCCTTAATAAACTGAAACTGGCATCAGGGAGCTAGTAAATGAGAAAAACAACATTGGTATTTTTTATTTTAATAGCAGTATTTTATGAACAGGACAAAGCCCATTTCATAATCAGCTCAGTATATCCCAAACTTGTTTGAAGAGTATTAACCAAGTGTCAGTTAAAGAAAAATGTGAACTGTCTCTCTTCTTTAATGTATGAAGTGTCACAATCTACTGAAAATTGGGATCTGCCTCATTAAACAGTTATAATTAACTCTGCCCATAATATTCCACAGTGGAATAGCTGCAGTGGTTCATACTTGAAATGAGGAGGATAATTCAGCAGCATTCGATGAAAGAACAATCAGATTTTTCTCTTTCCCATTCCATGATGGGAACTGGGAGTAAAAATAACTTTCTCTTCCCAGGCTGGGGAATTGTAGGGTAAAGAGACTTCCCCTCAAACGTCTGTCTGTTCATTGACAAGCTTAAAAGAAATAAATTCCCATCTGAAATGAAACCATTTCTTGTTGTTTTACCATTTTCCCAGTGGCTATATATGTTGAAAGAGTCTAGACATTTTTCAAGCTTCAGTTGGATTTTAGACAAGGTCTTTCAAACTCAGAGATAATTCTAAAAAAGGCTTTCTTTCTAAAATATGAGAATCTAATCTCCAGGGTGTTGCCTCATAGGATTGTAAAATCCAGTCAGAAAGAGGAATTTCTCCACTTGCTTTTTTTCCAAATAAATAATGAAACATCATTCTACCGATGTATAGAGAGGAAATACCAAGGTCAAGAAAACATTTGAAAATATTTGCATGGTGTTTTGACTGGAAACCACATGCGTTCTCTGGAACTTTTCAGAGTGTCTCCCCTGATGTGTCTACAGCCAGAACTTTCTGAAGATGAGCTCTTCTCAATGACCGTTACCCCTGGGGGAACTCTGTCCCTCTGAGTCAGCATGGAACTAAGGTTTGATTTGGAATTTTGTAGAGATAATAGTCAGTTATAGTCCTTTTTGGCTAAGAGAGACATAAGAAAATGTAAATAAATTTTAGAGAAAGACAGTTAACTATAAGAGCTAATCTAGATATTCTGGTCAAAGTCCTCAAATCATGAGAGGACCAAAGAGAACACATGTTTTGGAGGGATGGGACAGGCCCCCTTTCATCTCTCAGTCATCCTTTTGAATATTGGGTTGTGCCACCATCAAAGTCCTTTTGTACAGTGCCAAGAGGACGTGACACTCATTCCCATCAGGAGAGAAGGTAAGAAGCTCACATTTCTCTCACGTTAGGAGGTTAGAGAGTCTTCATTCTCAAAAGCTCAACTTAGCCAATAAATACTAAAGTAAACAGAATATGATTTGACACTACTAGGCAAACCCCAAGGGGGCAATGTTACATTTGAAAGGAAAGAGTTAACTAAAATATGACACCGAAATAATTGAAGAGGAAATGCATTGATTAATAAAACCACTTTTTAGCCAGTGTTCATTTTAGTAATAATAATTGCTTTATCAGTGCAGATTGGCAATCATAAGGGGGTTTCTGTCTTGATTCCCCAGATTTGATCTTGAGCTGAATGAGGATTTTAACTCTCTGAAACTCTCCTATAGACTTCCTTCAGATCCCCACCACATATACCTACACTCCCTCCTTCAAGGTCTCATTGGCCCCACACTCAAAACCGCATCTCCCTGCATTGCATCTAAGCAAACCCGTCAGAATGGATACACGGGATGGCTTTACAAACTCCAAGAAAGACTAGCTGACATAGCAAATGTCAACAGTGACCTTGAGAGTATTGATCAAGCACTGTTTCTCTGTTACAGAGGTAGGAATATTAAGCAGTCTTCTAAATCATTAATGGATTCCTCTTATGTTCTTCTATTCAACTCTCCCATCCCCCATTCAAGCCAGGAATTGCCATCCTTACATCTTGGCGGAAAACAGCAAAACTTATCCTGTCAAAATGTTCAGGAAGGCTCAATTTTCTTTCATCCACTGCTTAGAATAGGCAGGGAAAACTTTATCTGCAATCAACTGAGAAACTGTCTTGGAAAGATATATAATTTTTGCTTCTTTTGTGGAGCTGATGGTTAAGTCTCCCTTAGAAATTTATTAAAAAGGTAATGACAAAGAAAAGACTTCAGGCACTTTATATGTAACTGAAAGTTTTCTTGACTTTATTCTTCGAGCTAAAAGTTTTCTTTTATAGAGTATTGAGATTGGCATATAGACCACTTAGATTTACAGACTGAGAGCCTGTCTATGCACTGGGGAGAGGCCCATATCAAAATGTAACTGTATTCCCTGGGAGAAATAGAATGTCACATCCACTATATCCATTGTCACCCTGGAATTTAAGCTATTTGTTAACCAACCACCTAACAAGGCCTGAGGAGAAAAGTAGCAAGTGCTGTTATGGGTAAGAAGATAGAAAAGAGATATGAAAGCTTAGGGTTAGGAAGAGCTTGATTGACAATCTCTGTGGCCAGAGGACAAGAAAGGTCACAGAGCGTGGGGTGAAGAGAGAAGGGACAAGGATGCAGGGATGTGTGCATGGAATGTACGCAGGGGCAAGAAGGTCCTCCTGGATTTAAGTTGGCCACTAGGCCACTGACTCCAGGCTGACCTGGGCAGGTCCAAGAGTTACTGTGGGCCTCAGGTTCCCCAAGGAAGCTACACCTGGCAGCCTCTGACCCCCATTCCAGGTCTAACACCCAGAGGTTCTATGATCCAAACTTGTCTTTCTTTGCCATCTCTAAGCTAAACCCTGAGTGTCCGCATTTTCAGTTGGTGGATGTGTAGATAGCTGCCTCTGAGGGCCAGGTCAGCAAAGCATTCTGTCTCCTCACTCTGTAAGGCCAATGCTCCGGATGCTCAGCTTGGGGCTATCCAGATCTGGCACAGATACAAGTAATTCAGTTCACCTCCCCAAGACTTCTGGCTGCCCCCCAACAGCTCAGCAGTTTCACAATCTGCTTGAGTTGAAGCGGGTCATTTCCTCAGGCCACACCTGAGACCAGGCAGCAGAGGCTCTCTGTGTCCCTAGGAGCTCCCCTGCTTCTTCTCTCCACTTCTTGTCACAGGATGAGAGGTGATACCTCAGCTCCTGTCATGGCAGAACCTAACTTTTCTTCAGCTTGCTTTCATCTTGGCCTTTCGGCCCTGCCACTCCTCTGAAATGCCCCCTCACAGCCACCACAAAAGCCTTATCGACAATTTCTCAATGGCGTTTTCTCCAGCTTCTTCCAGCTGACCAAGCTGAGGCCTTTGGCAGTGGCGAGCACACCCTACTTCTAAATTCCTCTACTCTCTTGATTTCCCTAACACCAGATTCAGGTCCCTCTATCCTCAACATGGCCATTTCTCCAGCTCCTCCTCCACGGTTTTGGTTGTCTCCAAGGCTCTTTGTGCCTCGTTCTCTGCAACTTGCCTGGAGCTGGATGGCAGCTTCCTAACTGATGTCTCTTACCAGTGTTCTTGCTTCCTGTTACTCACTGCTCAGAAACAGACATGGGCTCTGGGGAGGGGTTGCACACAGCTCATGGAGGCTCACAAAGCTGACAAAGGCCCTGTTACCTAATGTCCTCTCTAGGCTCCCTACAGGAACAAGCCTGTCCCGGGCCACCCCCATCTGCCTCTCCCTCTCTGTTGTCTGCCCTTGGTCAGTCCACCTGAACATTACCTGACACTTCTCTGTCCTCAGATACCTTCTGTCTCAGATACATGAAACGCTGTTCCCACAAATACCCCACCCTGCCCTCATCCCACACGCTCCCAACCTCTGCACGGAATTCTCTCTCCCACTTCCCTGCCTGGGAGACTCGACAACAAAGCTCCAGTGCACTCTTTTACATGAACTCAGCCCTGGGTCTCCGAGGCTGAGGCAGAAGAAGCCCTTCGGAGCCCCCGGGACAGACACTGACGACGAGCATGTCACAATGCTCTCTATGGCTGGCTTTTCAGCAAATACTTCTCAAGGGTGACCCTCCCTTCTATATGTGTGTCCCCAGCACATAGAATAGACACTCAACCAAATGTCTCAAAAACGGCAGACGGACTCACTGAATCTGAGCATCTGCCAAATTTATATTTTTGTTAATTTAATGTTCATTTTCCCAATTTTTTAAAAAATTTCATTTTTATTTTCCTACTAAAATCTTTCTACTGGTCTTTATAAAATAATTACTTTAATCCTTGAAGATAAATAACAATTATGACATAATAATAATAATCACAATAATGAACGTAATTCTTATGCTTACTGTGTACAATAATAGTAGCTAAAACATGGTGTTAATCAGGCTTCTTCTAAGTGCTTTATATGTATTAATTCATTTAATCTTCTTAACAACCCTATAATGGTATTATGATTATCCTGTTTTAGAAGTGAGAAAACTGAGGACAGAAAGGTTGAGTAACAGCAAAGTCACAACGTTGGTAAGTGCTGGAGCTCAGATTCAAACCAAGACATCCAGCTCCACAGTTCACTCCTGAGCTGGACCAACTGCCTCGCTGTACACTACACTGCCCGCCACATTGCAGACTTTATAGATATTCTCTCATTTAAGCCTCACAACAACTTTATAAAGCAGGGAAATTATTATCACTACTTTCTACAATAAAGAAAACAAAGGCTCTGAGAGGTTAGGGAACTCACCAAAGGTCACATAATAATAAGGGGTGGACAATGGAATTAAAAATCTAGTGTTTGCTTCACTTCTCACATTTGAGGAGATGAGAGGAGGGAGGAATATACCAAGTGCGTGAAGACATAGCCATCCACACAGCCATCACTGCGTGTGCAGCAGCACTTCACCGTGATCCAGCAACTCAGATAACGGAGAGATCTGTCCACATCATCCTAATTTTGCAGATGGGTAAAGAGCCAGTAACTAGTTCAGTTGAGAAGCTGTGTCTCCTGGGTCCTGAGCTGGCCCCATTCAGTTGTCTCTGTCATTACACTTGAGATCGTTTTGTCCCTAGTCACTTTAAATATGCCTTGTCTTTGGTAGCTTCATTTCAAGCTTCCAGAAATCTGACCAGTATGGAAATAGAGTTGCTCTCCCTTGGTTCAAGGACAACAAAATGTCAATAAAAGGGATTAAAATTGAGATTGGGTTTTAGACACGTTTTTCAAGAAGCCCATAATTCCTTGTTGGAGGGCCACCACCACCACCGTGGCATGCTCACAGCTCCTTAAAGCAGACAAGGCATTTGCCATCCCAGACACGTGATGATCTCTGCGATCTGGAAGCCCGTAATTCAAACATGGGTGACACGAACTCTTTCTCAAAAACAAGCTTTCCTCCCATCATCCCTTTTTAGCTTTGAGATAGCACCTTTCTTTGCATAGAGTTTTCATTTTTCTGCCTAGATATTATTTGGCTAAAATGATTAAAAGATTATCCTATAAAGATAAAGAAAATAACAAATCCCATTTTGGAGAAACAGGGAGAAAGAAACCAGAAGTAGAGACAGATGGATCAAAATAACAAAAGGATAAAACAAGAGAAAGATATAAAAATAATACTAAATATCACTGAAAATTTATAGCTGATATCTGCCCAGATGTGGACGCTGGTGTTGCCACTTACCACATGTACGTATAGATATGTGACCCCAGGCAAGTCACCTTCTGTCTTAGTATCTCCATTTTCTCATCTGTACTTCCTCATCCAACTCATGAGGCATTGAAGGTATTACATGAGATAACACAAGTAAAGCACAGAAATGTGCTGGGAGCAAAGCAGATGCTGAATAAATAAGAGCTATTGTTGTCGTGGTGGTAATTTTAAGAAAGACATGAATTCTACCACTTGATGATTCCCAGGGGACTCTGAGAATGTGAGACTCTCAGATGAGATGGGCTGGCAGGCAACAATGTAAGGGACTAAGGTTCACACTGCAACTCCACATGCTCTGGTTTCCTTGGTTTTGTACAAGGCATGTGCAACCTCATGAATTCCCAGGTCATGTTTCTAAAAGATTTCTCAGTTCCTCTCTCGCCAAAGTTGCAATAAATTCTGGTGTGCACTGCCAGGGGAGAGGATCTGATAGCGTGGTGCTTGTGTATAAGTCACCAATTTGGCTGGGGATAAAAGGAACTTCAGTTCACCCTTTGTCTGCAATGATTAGCTGTCGCTGACTCTTGAAATTGATGTTTTAAGAACAGTTAATCCAACAACTAATGCCTTCCAAGGACTTTTTTCCGTGTAGTTTAAGTTATTGAAGACTGAATAAAACTCTCATAGGAAAAAATCAGACACAATACACAATTAGAAAAGAATATGCCATAAACACTATATATTTAAAGATTTCTCAAACTGGATGGTTCTATAGGCCAATATTTTGGAGGGCCAATTGGAAACCAATTCTTCTATGAAAGCATCTTGTTAGCATGAACCAGAAATAATCTTTCTCTCTGAACCCCCATAGCAATACTTCTGTCTTCTTCTAGAAAATGAGTTCTGTTGGCCCTTGAGTCATACAGAAGCCACTTGACTGTAAGGGCTACTACTTATTTAGCCTCATAACCACACTTCCTTCTCCATGTTTACACATAGCAGGCCCTTCACAAACATTTAAGAATCAGTGAATACACTCATTAGATTCAGAACACACATCCTCAGTTTTCTAACCAGTGTGCATGAGAAGGATAGCGGGACTAGAGCAGCCAACCTATTCCAGGAAATGGTTTTGAGCCATGGAGCATGATTTTGGTTTGGGATTACCATTCCTGTTGCTTAAATGAGGGAAAAGGATTAGGGACAACCTCTTCTAAAACTTCTGTGATGTGATTTGCATTTTTAAATTTCTGCTAACATCATCTGTTTATAGCTCTCAGGAGAACTACAATGAGAGAGGATTAAGAAGGGGCCTTCGCTCATGAAATGTACGAACTCGAATTAAATAGGATTTATGACTCTCTGGTTCCTCTCTCTATTTCTCCAACTTCCCAGAGAAAATGGATTCTACCGTATAAATGAGTTTGCCAAAAACATTTTATAAATGTTCAATCTTCAAAGTAACTAAATTGTGAGAAGGAAAAAATACTCAATAAGATATGAATAAACTCCCAAAGGGCTTATTTTCCCCAGTTGATCTGAATTAAAATGTTAATAAGTCAGTTAATAGTATTTTGATTTATACTGCATATTGGACACTTTGGTCATCATACGTGAACACCAGTTAGTTGATGAACATTAATTATTAAACACTCTCTGCCCTCACACCTCAGGAGATGTCCCTGAAAGGGACAGTCCTCAGCCTGGGACCTTGCACATGAGACACTAAAGAAGTACTTGTTGAGTGTGTAGCATGTGAGTAGACGCTTTTAAATAAGCCCACAGGGAATACATACCTGAATGAAGGTCCTCTCCTTCTCTCTTTATACACGTGCTCAAATACACACACACACACTCACACACCTTCATGAGTAACTTTCAAACTCCACACATTTAACGCATACAATCTCATTTCACTCGCACAACACGTTATGAAGGACAAGCACCACTCCCATTGTCCAGAAGAGGAAAAGCCAGCTGAGAGAGTGAGGAAACTACCCAAGACCACAGAGCTAGTGACCCATCACACTGGGATTTGAACTAGATCTGCCGGGCTCTGCCTGTGCCTTTCCATCAGGCCACGCTGCTTCCTTCAACCAAACTGCTTCTGCCCACATTTTTGGAACTCATTTTTAAATCTTACCTTTAGAGTTTGCTAATATTAGTTTGACTTACTCGAATCTGGTCATCCCTGTTAGGAATCCTACCTCTGGTCGTGCTCCCCAGCCCTCCAGTCTACTCTCCTCCCCACTTCCAAGGGTTCTTTCTACAACATATACATCATTAGGATGCTTCCGTCTAGCAAAGTCGGCCCTTCGGGATAAATTCTATCCACTCAGTATCCAAGGGCCTCCGAGGTGGACTCCCTTACTCCCCTCCAGTCTCTCCTCCAATTCTCTACACCCATTCTCTGCTCAGCCAAACCCTGGAAATGTATGAATGCCAGAAGCTTTTTCATAAGTTCATGTCTTGGGACAGGAAATTCCTGCCTGGAATCCTCCCTCATCCTTCTTCCTGCCCTTCCCTCAACTCTCACGCTCTGCAAGCTCCAGAGCCCCCTCCAATGTTCATCTTTAGGACCAGTTTCTAGGCTAGTTTAGATATTCCTATCCAGGGCTCCCACAGCAACCTGCACTTACCCTCTCCCACAGCACCCTTCAAAGTGGATATTTAAAATATCCACTGAGTCTATACTTTCCCGGTAAAGTGTATGCTTCTGGGAGATGGGGCCATCAAACCCAATGCTTATTGCAGATACATGTTTGCAAATGAATAAATGTAAGCAGCAAAGGCTGACAGTAAACACTCAACCTTTGGGGGTGAATCTGACTCAGAGAAATAGCAGAGAATTATTCAGAGCCAAGTTGAGTAAATAAATGTGAGTGATCAAGCTGGGTAGCACTGTTTAGGGTCCAAAACCATTTCAACAAAAATACATTAAGGTAAAGACTATTGTCAAGAAAGGAAAGTCAATCCCTGTACGTACAAAATGTCCCTCAGAGGCTGATCAACAGTCCTAAATAAACACCTGTGAGAGGAAATGTCACCAGGAGTGTTTACTATATTATACTTCAATGGTCTCATACAGGGGATGTAAGGAGCAACGAGAGGATGTTCACAGGAAGACAACCGCCATGTATTTCTTATCTGAGAAACAAGTTCTTGAAGATCTACGAGAAGCTTCAGCAAGCCTCACTGGTTTCTCCTGGACTCTCAAATATGATCTACCTTTTCATACTAGGGAAGTCAAATCCCATATCCTCACCCACTTCAGGATGCAGACCAATGGAGAACACAAGATTAAGCATCACAGCTTGGTCAAAGTCATGGTTTACGAAAAATAACTTCTTCTACAGAAGTCAATTCTCACCAAGCTGTTAGCATATTTCTTTAAGTACTTGCAAGTTAATAGACAAGGTCAGGCTGGGCTGTTACACTCCAGAGCGTAGTCCCTTACAAATGCTGAGGAAAAGACACGTCACTGCCTCAGAAAATGTGGCACTTGGTGATATGACAAGTACAATGGTATTTATCATCCATATCCACAGCCAAATGGACAAGAGCCATATCTGAAAACGGAAAGGGTGATTCAGCCCATTAAGTATGCAGAACATCATCTTTCAACACAAGATGGTCCTTGATGATTTCTTTTCATATCTAAAGGCTTTATCCAAGTGGGAAAAATGCAGAAGCAGAACAAGCCACAGCTTTTCTGTTAGAGCTACAGTCACAGCAAACTAGGGATTATTGGGCAGAAGGAGCTCAACAGAATACGCAAACAACCTGCCCTCTCTTCACAACTCTGCTCTCTACAGAGGGGCCACAACCTCATACTTAACTCTTGTTTTCTCTTTCCCCTGCTTCCTGATAAATGCTTTTACAAAGTTTTCTGAGAGCCAGATTTCAAGTAGGTTCAGATTATAATTTCCAAAATAAGACTTTCTATAAAAACTTGAGTCCTGGCAAGCCCGCATCCCTGGCTTGATGAGCATTTCCCGTTGAACTGAAGATGAATTGTCTGCAGCTAACGAGACAAACAATATAAAGTTGTCATTTTGTGGAACTTAAAGCCCAAACCCTGCTCCTCCCTGCCACTGACTTTTTTTCTAGGAGGTGATGGTATAATCCTTTAAGCAAGTCTCTCTTATACAACGATTTAGTTTTAACACACCCTCCAAGGTATTATCTAAAAATCCTCCACTAAAAAATCATTACAAATGGCCCTGCTATAAATGGCTTTTCCCAAGTTAAAGTGAAAGACACTAAAGGAATTACCAAAATAAGGGGTTAGTTAGATCCTGGCTGAAGCTTTTGATTTCAGTCAACATATAAAAGATCCTCACAATGTGGTTACCTTCTATTTACTGCATTTAAATGAAGCATATGCTTAAAAAAATACAGAGCTCTCTAAGCTATGTCAGTTATATCCCTACGTTGTTTCATGATTTTACTTGACGTATTTGAACCAGTCGTACATGGGCCCCCCAAATCAGTGCAAAGATTTGCCACTATTTCCACCAGGGGGCATTCGTCTCATTAAAAATAAACACTTTTCAACTGTTTGGCTAAATTCAGGGTAAAAGAGAAAGAGAGTTACGCTAAAATGGCTAAAATACGTATTTTGTTTATTAATCTGGAAATCCACACTTTTAATGGGAAGCAAAAAGGCTAAGTCGTTAGTGGGTAGTTCTTGAATCAGATGCTTCATTTATGTTAAAAGGTATTATATAAGTATGGAAAACTTATTGCTATGTTCTAAAAGGTGATATATACTAGAGAATGTTATGAAATTTTCAGAAGTGTCAACAAAATATGCATGTAAAGAACGCTCAGGTATAATTAGAGATTAATTTTAGAGGCTATAATTCATTTTAGATTAATTTTGGGAGCTATAACTGCTGCTTTCTTAAAATTTTTCCCATCCTAAAAGTATTAAAAGACTCCCACAAAAGCAAACATCATCCTTTTTAAAACGCCTATTTCTCAAAGATCGCATCAGTTTCCTTCTGACGAGACTACACAGGTACTTTGCACACATGAGGTTTGGGCACTGGGAGACAGAAACAAGGCTGATTTTCTTTGGGAAAGTTATGAAGAGAGGAAGAAAAGATGATGAAATATACAAAGGTCACACATTTTAAACAGGAATCCTGATAGCCTTTTATTAAAAATAAAGTATGTGGGAAGCTATACCAAACACTGTCAAAAAATACCCAAATACAGAATACCTTTTTTTGTTTACCTACCAAGAATATATCACACAAAGTTTGCCATATCCCTCAAATTACCACCAACCCAAACAAGCCAGAAAACTTCTCATATTTTTCTTTATAAAAAAGATAAAAGAAAAAATTCCAAGTAGAAATATGATAGTTCATATTTCTATCTATAGCCATCCAATCCACCAGCTCTTAATTAGGAATCAATAGATCAATAAGGACTATGGATCAATGAAGTCTAGCATCGCCCCCACCCCCAACCCTGATGGCAGCTTTCTCTTTCTCCACAATCTCCATTTTCATACGTTAAACAAACATGGCCACAGTGGAAATCACAGACTCTTACGGTAAAGCTGCACAGGGTTGGTCTTGGTATTCTCTTGAGCTAGAACTTCTTTCTGTTCCCATCCCTCTGCTTCTGCACCTGCCTAAGAAAGGCCAAACCAGCAATCTATGTGGGGAGCCGAATGGTGAGTTATCATTTTATTAGATATTTTGCTTGTTTTTCTCTGTAAGGCAGGGGTCAGCAAACTTTCTTCTATAAAGGGCCACACGAAAATATTTTAGGTTTTTTGAGCCATGTGGTCTCAGTCACAACTATTCAAGTCTGTGGTGTTGCATGAAAGCAGCCAGAGACAACCCCTAAACGAATGGGTGGGGCTGAGTTCCAATAAAACTTTACTCACAAAAACAAACAATGGGCTAGATTTGGCCCATGGGTCTTAAGTTGACAACTTCTGTTTTAAGGGGATAGCTCAAGCGTTTTCTTCTCCTGTACTGGTGGAACTCTGACATGTCAAACATCCAGAGGTTCCCTGATGGCAAGAATGTTAATCATAACTAGATTTTTAAGGAGAAAACCTAAGATAGAGCCCCCTCTATAATGACATTTTCTATTCACAAAAGCCAGCTACCGGGGCGCTTCTCTGACCCTCTAGTGGTGCCAGCTGTTAATGCTAGATGCGAGCGGGAGTGTCTTGGGTTCTTCTTGGCCCCTCTGGCACTTGCTGTCCTCAGCAGTGGAGAGAAACATCTCTGACTCCAGAGAGGAGTCCAATTTGGCATTAGGATTTCAGACCCAACACACCTGAGAAAAGTTTTTCAAACTTGCACACTCTTTGCCTATCAAACGAAATGCCTCACTTCCTCTTCCTGAACTTCTGAGGAGCGAGTCAAGTCGTCCGCATCCAGCTAAGCCTTTTAACGACCCACGGCTACTGTGCTGTTGCCGTGACTGGGGCAAGAAGGTGCAGCAGACATCTGGCCTGGCTGAGCACGCCCTTCTCAGAGGAGCTCCTCCCTCTCACGGAGCAAGAAAACTCCGGAATCTAATTTGTCTGCGTGTCTAGACAAAAATTTGGGTCAGACAACACAAAGCCCTCTTTTAAAAAAATCACTTCTAGTTTTGCTTTCATGAAAAAAGGGAAGATGGGAGTGAGGGGGTTGGTGGGAGTTGATCTCTAGAACACAGCATGTGAGTTGTCTTTTCAATTTGGTCTCAGCCTAAACAGCAAATCTGTGTGCTCCTTCTCTTTGCTTGTTAATGCATTTCCTTCCGTGGGAGAACAAGCCCCCCCAGAAATAGTGCATTTTATAAACAGAAAAAAATCAAGTTGTAATGGAAGCTCTGAATCAATGTTACCAGGCTTCCAGCAAAGTTGACATGGACCCTTCAGAATGTGCATCTCTGTTTGGCGGAGTTTTTTATTAATATTACTCATTAATATTTTTACTCTCCTCCGTGTGCTCAGAGACCTTGGCAAGATGAGCATTTTATAAATCTGAAAAATAAATAATTAAAGCCTTCCAATCAATACCACCCAAGGGAGAGTGAAGGAGGCACTCAAATCTGCATTAAAGTCAAGGTCCTCCCTTCTGGTAAGTGCTGGAGGAAGAAGAGGCAGGCTCGGAAAGCCAGAGGCCAGGAAAGCTCCTCTCACCCGGGTGAGCCGAGTGTGGCAAGCTGGCTCCTTCCACTTATCCCTCAACAGCTGGGAAGGGAGAGGGGGCCACAGGGAGTAACTCTGCCCTTGAAGCAAAGTGCCCCAGCAGGAGCTGGGCAGCAGAGACTTGCTCACTGTGAGCTTCACTGGAACTGCACGGTCTGGGCTCCCACTTCAGTTCTCTGGGAAAATGTTTCTGTCAACACAGCAATAAAGCGCTCCACAGAGGGACTTCACAGAACTCCGCAGCCCAGGTGAGCAGCCCAACTGAGCCGGGGGGATTCCAGGGTAAGGCTCTCCAACAGGCTTCAGGCACCACTAGTGCAAGGAGGATTCACCCTGCCCCCATCCAACCACCAGCCACCACCAACCACTGAGGCAGGTGTCTTGTTCCTGAATTTGTGATTCATTATGATTCTACAGATCACCAATTATGAGGAATCATCACTGGTTGGCGCCTGAATAGCCTCCCACTCTTCTAAAAATATCAGTGACAGTCAGGCTGCATCTACAGGCCTTTCTATAGAAGAGAAAATGCTGAGCTGGTGGTTGGTTTACTTAAAAAAAGCAAATAGCCAGGCTGGTTATACGCACAATATAAAGGAAGACTTTTAAAAAAATGAAATCATATCGTTGAAATGAACTTCAAAAAATCATTGAGGCTGTCATCCTACCTTAAGGTAAGCCTATCTATGAATTGCCCGGGGACAAGCACAACATACATTATTATAAAAGATCTTGAAAAAAGGAACTTCTATGAGCAAACCTTTTGTAGGACCAAACTACCTTCACTGTCAAAAACTTGCTAATTAGGACTGTTCTGCAATGGGTTGCTGGAGCCAGCTCATACTGGTTTGTTAAATTTTCAGGAATTTTGCGAATTCTGGCTGACGTCACATGGGTAGCTTGAAATCAGCCACGGTGGGAATATTTACACCACAGAAATCAGCAAACAGTACAAATTAGGTCCCTAACCCCACTGCACCCCTACAAGCTGGTTGTTAAAAATTTATCAGTATACCACCGCCATATGCTTTGTGAAACTGCTCCATTTTTCTCTTTTCCAAACTCTTAATTCTTTGAGAGAAGAGAAAAACTCTAGGAGTCAAAGCAGAAGTCTCAGTTATAATTTTATGGAAGATCTAGCCCCAACTTAGACAAAACAAAGGAAATCAACTGCTTTGCAAGACAAACCATTTATAGACAATGAAACTGCTGTATTAGAAAATCACCCTTAGCCCCAATTTATCCCTGCTATTCTCCCTGCCATTTCCCAGTCTTTTAAACATCTCTAGTCTCTTCAGCGCTCTCTGAATTATGTCACATCCCTCAAACTTCAGGATAAGAATGCGTTCAGTACTTCAATAGTACAACTGCAACCATGAAGAGCCACAGGTGACCCCACTTTTTATGATGCACAACCCCACCTGCTTTCTTAATATAACTTCTCTCTTCCTGTAGGGAGCTAAGCTGCATGCCAAGACTGGAAGTTATTTACTTCCTAGAGTCTTTCTGATAGAAATAAACCTTAGTACAACCCAGGGATTGGGAAACGTATCTTTCATGACTTCCAAAAAATATTTATTGGCCCTAAAACCTAAGAATAAAGATATTCTATTACCTATTGCTGGGACATATTCTCCATGAGTCCCTTGCATTTCTGGATATCTTACAAGAAGAGGCACTGACTGCCTTTTTTTCTGGATTATTGTTTCGAGGAAGTTTGTATAGCGAACAGCTTTAGAAGATAGAGATCATATCTCTGGGGCAAAGAGAAAGCATGTTAACTGCCCATTTAAAAAGATTCAAATTCCCTAAACTCAGGGTTCCTTTCCTATAATGCAATCTCAGCCCATCTGCATCAGCCCCGTGGGACTCGGGGCAGAGAGAACTGACACACACATGCTACTGACGCTGCTTCCAGTGTAATAAGTAAGAAAGTCCTTTGTCTCTGACCCAGGAGTCTCATGTCTTCTGCCACCATCTGTGAAACTGTGGCAGGCTAACTTGTTAGCTTGCAAGTAGAGTAAAATCTCAGACCCTTCACAGTTCTTGACACCTGCCCCCTACATGGCTTTAAAAAATTATATATATTCATATATCTATCTATCTACCTACCTATCTATCTAATAAGGACTAATTGTGCCCCTCAGAGATTCTTTATAGCTCTCATGGGCAATAATGTATAAGACAGCCCATGACGAAGTTACTAGGATGGAAATTGCAGAGCCGTTGCACTGTATTAAAGATATCCATGTGAAACTGGGCAAAATGGGCATGAACAAAATGATGATTGCCTTAATGTGTACTCTTTTTGTGTACTCTAGAGCAGGGCTCCTCAAACTCTAAGGAACATTTAAATCACATGGCATCTTGTTAAAACGCAGACTTGGATTCAGCAGGTCTGGGATGAGGCCCAAGATTCTGCATTTTTAACAAGTTCCCAAGTGATGCTGATGATGCTGGTCCAAGGACCATATTTTGATAGCAAAGTTCTGACAGCAACTAAATATAAATTCTATACATGTTAACACTCTGATATTTGCATAAACGCTAACATTTTTAATAAAAATATCTACAACAATCCAGAAAGTCCACATAAATCAGACAACTCCTATATTGGTTTAGCAAAGGATACTAAAATAGTTCCTGAGTACATGATTGAGTGCTTCTATACTTATATAAAGAAAATATCAATATTTGTTGAGAATTATCCTTTATTCCAAATTATAAACACATTCTATTCAAAGAACCAGGAGCAGAGGAAACCTGCAGGAGCAGACCTTCCTAGGTTGTGCAAAGAGTCTGTGGCCTGCAGCGAGCACAAAATAAACAGGGCAAGTGACAGTCCTTAAGGTTTATGTTGTAGGTCATTGTACCTCTGGCTAAGCTAATGCTGATGGGCTAGGCACAACAGGAAAAACAATATGTGGACATAAGACTGAGTCTGAAGAAGCAAACGTGCTTGAGCGAAAACCCCGTGGGTAGGAAGTCAGGGGCCCGAGTTGCGGTCCCCCCAGCACTCCCTTGCTACAGGAGCTGAGGGAAGCAGGGCCAGTCCCCACGGGGAGGTGAGGGTAGAGCCGTGCTCCAGGCCCAGGTGCATCCCCACTTCTGGACTCACATCTTTGCTCCAGTCTCGGTCACCTGCACAGGCAGCCTCTCTGTGTCAAGGACCATTATTTAAAAGTGTCATCAGCCCAGAGAAATCAATCTTTCTGTCTCATCTTATCCACTTGGGAAAAAGTGTGTGCGCAAATTTGAAAAGCACAGAGAGAGAGAGCCCAGAAATGAAAGAAAGGCGGAAGATGTATTTCAGATTTTTATTGAGAAACGTTTAGCAGCACTTTTACTTCATTCCTTCTGTCTCCTCCTTTCCTTTCTCCTGCCTTCCTTCCTCCTTCCTACCCTCTCTCTCTTCATTCTTTCTCTACCAAAAAGACAACCAAGGAGGCAGCGAGGTGTTATTTCTTATTCCCCACCCTACTTTCTCAAGAGGGTAGTGACTGTTGCTTTTAAGCAGATTCCTGGGGTCATCATGCTTAGGAAATCCGGGGTTCAACAGAGTGCAAAGGTCTCTTTCCTGAGGACCCTCTCAGCCTTTAACAGGCCGATGTGCAGGGCAGGCAACTCTCCTCCCTAAGGGGCTGGGCCACTGCATTTTCCCTGTTCAGCCAGAAACCAAGCCCTCCTCCTGTTAGTGTGCTGCGGAATTTGCTCTGAGAAAGGGAGCTCTGATTCTGGAGCAGGAGCCAAGCTGTTGTGTTTGAATTAGCTCTACCTGGAAGAGAAGCTGCGGCCTTGGGCAGGTCACACAACCTCTCTGAGCCTCCAGTTTCTTCACGTGCCTGAGAGGTCCATGGCATCTCGCTGAGGGTGCCATTGACAGGACCAAGGGAGACCAAGCATGCAAAGCGCCAGGAACAGAGTTCCCCCTGCAGCCCAGTTTTCAGAGTCACAGGGGATGTTAATCCATGTCCCCTGAGGGCTTGCTGGAAAAGCGCCCATTTTACTGAAAACTACTCTTGGCAATGAGGGCACTGGCCTCTTTCCTGACCTCACCCGGTGTCAGAACTTGGCATGTGTCTAGTCCCATCCACTCAAACCTGACTATTCTCTTCCGAGGGCTCCCACCAGGCCATATCTTTTTGTGGTCAGTCCCAACAGATGACATTTGCCAAAGGAACGAGGGAGAGAAAGGAAATATTGAGACAGAAAAGGTCACAGAGAATAAACAAGGGCAGGATTGAGGCCAGGTCAGAGATGGGACATGACTGTCCTGAGGCAGGCCCCTATGCCTCTGTGCTGTGGAGGAATGTGGCCTCAGGGAGTGAAATAATCTCCCTGGGTCTCAGGGTCCCCATTTAGAAAATAAAGACAATTACCACTACCATGTGACTTCACTCAGGTGTGGAAGATGAACAAATAAACAAACACATAGGAAATGAGTATTTACCAGCAGGGAAGGGGGTGAGGGAGGGAGAAGGAGGTGAAAGGGACATATGTATGGTGACGGATAAAAACTAGAATATTTGTAGTGAGCATGATGCAGTCTATACAGAAGTCAAAATACAATGATATCCACATGCAATCTAGATTATGTTATAAACCAACTGCGAGAAAAATAAGTAAAATAAATTTTTAAAAAGTAAGATAAAAAAAGAAAAGAAAGGTAATGCTGTCTATCTGGTAGAGTTGTGCTGAGCGATTAAGAGAGATTCTATATGCAAAGCACTTAGCACAGAACCAAGCACAGGGGAGGAACCCAATAAGAAAGATGAAAACAGAGCTAATGTTCTTTTTGGAACTAAGGGGGAAAAATAGAAGCTATTGTTCTCAAATCCAATTATCTGATTTCTAGGTTAGAAACTGGATATCGTCATCTTTCTGAGGAAATCTCAGAAAGAGGAACGTACACAGGGCAAAGAATTCCATTCCTTACAAATGACTTCAGACATGCCCAATGAGTGGTGGTAGATGTAGTTTTCATGCTGCTGTTTGGAGAAAGAGAGAGAGAGAGACAGGGAGAGAGAGAGAGAGAACCTACTATCTACTGGACTCCAAGAAGATTACAGTCAGCAATAGAAAACAGTAAGTGTTCAAATTGCTACATGAGGACCTCTTCCTCGGCCCTCCACAAGGCAGTCAGGTAGAGACATCAGATCACTTCCTTAAGACAGGACTCTCTTCACCTCCTCCACCCATATCTTACATATTTATTAATCTGTTGTCCGTCTCTCAAGGCAGGGACTCTATCTGTCCTCAGGGTCCTTAGCGGGCTGGCCCAGAGCAGCCTCTCAGTCCATGTTTGTTGAAGGAATGAATGGATCCCACATTAGTTATTTAATAAGCATGACCACTCAAGGATTTACAGTCCATTAAAACAGCATGAAGACCACAGGACCAGAATTTTTTAAAAATTAACAAGGTTATTATAACTCAAATGAACAACTTTATTAATCCCTTCCGACTTTAACAGCAAATCAAGGAAGAAAGTAAGAAAGGCTTAGCAGGAGCCAAGACATCAACATAGATACGATCACTCTATATTTAGATGTTCTATCCTAGCCTCTCAATGACTTCCTTATCAATTCCTAAATTCAGTGGCTCTGCTGTGACCTCAGGACCAATTCCAAACTCAAGAGCATGGCAGGAAGGCACTTGTTCATCTCTCCATCATCTTCTGCCACGTCCTCTCATATCTTACACTCCTGCCATGTGCAAACTACCCTAACATGAACCTCCGTGCCTGGACAGGTGCCTCCTTCTCCACCTTGTCCATGCGGTGAACTCCTACTTGTCCTTCCAGATCCCACATGAGGGTCGATTGGGAAGTACTCCCTGATTTCTCTAGACTGAATGAGTCAGTCCCCTCCCGTGAGGGGCTATTTAGATAACCTATTGCCATATCATCTGCTTAGATGTCAGTCCTCTGCTAGACTACAAACATCTTGAAGGCAGGTTGACAGGACACATACTTATTCCATGGCACATTGTACACCCTCAGCAAAAATGTTTACCAGAACAAATAACTGGATCCATGACCACTGTTACACTTTCTATGCCCCCATCACTATCCCTCCCAGCCAATGACCTTAAAACCAATGACAAGAGACCAGCAGGCAGGTTCTAAGGTAAACTTTGTGGAACACCTATTATCTGCTAGGCACTATCTTATTACTCTTTTGGTTACCTTTAAGTGCTAGTGTGCCCACTTTACAGATAAACAAAATGAAACTCAGAGAGGTTGTCACAGAAAAGAATGCAGCAGAGCTCAGAGTCAAGCCTGAGTCTGCGCTCCTTCCACTATCTTATCTGTCCTCAAATGCAAATCTCATTTCATTCTTTACCACTTCGGAAGGCTGTTCGCATCCCGATTGTCTTCCATCATAATTCTCACCTCTTAAGCCATATCCCCAAGTGGCCCTCAGATGCCATCGGGCCACCGAACTTCTCCCTGTCTACTGGACATAACCCATTTTCCTCTCTCTTTCAGATCTTCTTGTCCCAAAAGCCTGACCAAGTGTTTCCACTGCCTTCTAGTTCTTCACTATTTCTTCTGCTCAAGGCAGTTGAATGGCTTTGAATTAATTTCCAAGAATAAATCATTCATACCCAAAAGACATGAAGAAGACATGAAGACAGAGGAAGAGGATTCTTCTGCCCTTACAATTCAGGCAAGTTCAAAAACATGTCCTGAGTGTTAACTCTGCCTTGCACCATACCAAGTACTGGGGACACAGAGATAATAAAACAGAACTGCTGATCTGGAGGAGCTTTTAGGTTAATGGGACAATCAACAGGTAAGCTAGATGCTAAGCCCTTTCAATGGGATGGGCTAAGCATTTTTCTGGATGATTACTCACAGTAATAAAGTCTATAAAAAAGGGTCCATCCTGAGGGTATCAGAGAAGGCTTCTTGGAGGAGTGATGATTGAGCTTCGTCTTTAAAAGATAAATAAGAAATAACCAGGCAAAGGGATGGAAGAAAAGCATTCCAGAAAGAGAGAGCAGCTATGGTCTGTAATAAGTGCTGATGTCACTTTAGAGGTCTTTGGTATGGTTTTGTATACTCTTGCTGAAATTTTCACATGTGTAGAGCTTGTGTCAGCAATGAACAATTCAAACAGCACCCAATGCAGATGCTAGATGGAAGTCCATTTAGATGGTTATGCCATCATTGCCATCACCCGTTCAATTTTTTCTTTAAGGATCTCTCTGTGGAACAGACTGATAACTCCTGTGAGATGAGTTCGGGCTTTGAGAACGCTGCGGTCCATTTAGAGGCCGGAACAAGTCCTTTTCTAAACAGCATCCTGGTACAATACAGCCACAGGACTGAGCGTGACCGCCCCAGAGGAGGAGCTGAGAGAGAGACTTCCAGCCTCTGCCCCCAAAGCACATTTGTTTATTTTTCTTAAAGATTTTATTTTTTTCCTTTTTCTCCCCAAAGCCCCCCGGTACATAGTTGTGTATTCTTCGTTGTGGGTCCTTCTAGTTGTGGCATGTGGGACGCTGCCTCAGCGTGGTTTGACGAGCAGTGCCATGTCCGCGCCCAGGATTTGAAACAAGGAAACACTGGGCCGCCTGCAGCAGAGTGTGCGAACTTAACCACTCAGCCACGGGGCCAGCCCCGCAAAGCACATTCTTAACACTCCATCCTGTTTCCACCTTCTCCGTAATTTTGTGTTTCTATGAACCACCCAGATTCTTTCATAAACTGGACAAAGCTCTCTCTGTATACAACAAACTGATATAGCTTGCCTCAAGCGCTTATTAGAAATTATTTTCAATCATTCTCATTCTGGGAAATGAAGTTTAGTGTTTGGTAATGTATTTTGTTATCTCTTAATAAAGAGACAGTCTCCTCCAATTTTAGCAAATCATGAACTTTGATGTCGGAATGCCTCTTTGATAACATTAGAAACAGACATTTTAATACCCCACAAAGAAAAGAGAGTCAGCAGGGCAGCAGATGGAAGAGCTAAAGCATTAAAAGCAGAAAGATCTAAATATGAATTATAGGCCTGCCAATTACTAGCTCTGTGACTCGGGCACGTTAATATATTCCTCTGGACTTCAATTAACTCATCCTTAAAATGGAAGGTTATTATGAAAATCAGAGAAAATGTGTCTAGGACGTGGCATACAGTGGTGCCCCTCAGTAAATAGTAACTATAATCTATACCTTATTTAACTTTTAAATTACATTTTAAGATCACCCACTTGCACATATGTAGCCCAAATTAGCAAATGAGAGATTAAAACTTGTTTTAAACATATTGACAAAAACCATCAAATAAGATATTAATTTCTTAGAGCGCCTGCAGAAAATACTGTCTTAGGTCTGCTGCTCAGAAGTAGACCCAGACAGTAGTGTTCATGGTAAATGATTTATTAAAGGAGGGCTCCCAGGAGAGGGGGAGACAGGAAAGGAAAGAAGAAACCAAGCAAGGCTGCAATTTCAGGTGAGGTCTCAGCCTCAGCCTGATCCTGCAGGGAGCTCTGGAGTGTAAATTACCCACGAATCCTGCAGAGAACTTGTAAATTATCCCAGGGAGTTGGCCCCACCTGAAGGCAAGGGAGTGGGTTTTCCTGTTCCTTCATCAGTCAGTCATCAGCAAAGGAACGGTTGGGGGAAGGGGTTGGAGGGTACTTAACTCCCAGCCACTTCCAGCTCTGCATGCGTCCACGTGTGTGCACGTGTGTGCACGTGTGTGAGCATGTATGTGTGTGTTGGGGTTGGGGAGGAACCCCCCTAGCTCAAGGCTAGCCCTCTGAAGAAGGTTCCAGGTGCTAGCCCTTAGGAGCAAAAGTATACAGAAGCCAGGCTGAGCGCACAGGACCAGTAAAGGGATCTGGGCGGGGGTAGCTGGGTGGAGCATGGACAGCATCTGCAACATTAATCAAGGGAATTTCACGGTAACGTATCTGTGTCAACTCTGCCTTCTGATCTTGGAGTTGGTCCATAACCAAATTATGTACACTTAACTGTAAATACACTCATTTTTCTTTGGTAATTTACAAAGACCTGAGTTTGAAGTAAATATTTCCTAGGAGTATAAAATTCAATTTTGAGGGTTTGCCCTCAGGCATCAAAAAATGAGCTCGTCAACCTATTACGGTTATGGTTTTCTGCTGAAGAAAGTTGTGCCAGTCACTAATAGAGGGCACAGACCCTGCTCAGACAGAAGCACTGGGAAAGACTGGTGGCCAACTCCTCAAATACCAAGGAGAAAACTGGCAGCAACAATTCCTGGGCTTTTTCATGTATGCATATTCATTGGTCTCCGCAGAGCTCCGACATTCTAAATGCCATTTAATTTGAGTTGTGTAATCCATGCATCTGGTTAACACAGATCTATAGCACAGAGATTCAAGACTCTGCTTTATTCAAATAAATTCTTGTGATTTAAAAACGTAATTTTTTATACCTCTATGTCCTTATCTCTAGAAGGGAAGGCTGACTTTAAGCCTTCAGGTCATAGGGACTCACTGGAGACAGCCAGTTGGGTAGGTAGGCTGGCTCAAAAGGTAACCTGAGAATGAGCTAATAGATTATTATAAATGACTACAGAAACATGAAATGTCAAAATAATTTTTAAGTAATACATGCAATTAATTTGTCAGGGTCATGAATGGTTCCATACACCCCTTCTAAAAAAAAACTTTCCAATAATCTGGCAATTTATAATTTAAGGCAATTATGTCAGCACATCAGGAAGACTAGGACTGGAACTAAAGGGTATAGTCTATGAATGCTGTATAACCAGACGTATCAAAACAATTCATGAAGAACTTTTGAAGGACCCAACAGACCGATAACACTGATGATGAATGGGCACCTCAAGTTTTTGCACCTAGAGCAAGTTCCAATTTCAAATAAATAGTGAGCAACTGCAATGAGTGCCGCCAAGGGGCAGGGGCAATCTACTATTCCAGGGACTCTCAGAGCACTGCAGGAGCTCGGGAGATGAGTGGGAAATATCAGTGGGTACGGGGAGGGGTTAGAGGAGGGGCAAGGATTCAGCCTAAGAATGATTATCTTTCTCAAGCAAAATTCTCAACTACTACTAGAGTTACCAAATATCTACGCTGAACCACCATTCCAGGGTGAAACATTCGCTAAAATGATAGGATGAAGCTACTCAGACTTGGCATCTCCTGCTCTTGGCACATTTGAATTCTGAGAATTCAGAGTCTGATTGTAGTTCTCTGCTTTCCCATGCATTGTTTTATAATTGAAAACTTTTGGAATCGATAAGAACCTGATATGTAGTATAAGATGCTGAAGAGAGGGAAAACTAAGAAGTCAAACCAAAATTAATACTATCCAAGAATCTATGCCAATGAATGAGATTATCCAAAATTGTGCCCTTTATTTTCCATTTTTAGATTTTCATTTGGTAACATGGTAGATCTGTCTTTTCAAATATGCTTTTTTTGCTGGTAATATCTGAGTTAGTTTCTTTGAATTTGCTAACCCATAAGTGCATTAGGTGACGGGTGAGAAAATAGACTAGAAAAAACATGTATTGCGGGGCACTTCATAAAGAGGAAGAGCTACATGACGATAATGAAGACTTGGGAAGAACCTAATTCCCAGATCCCATGGGGGAAAGTACAGAACATTCTGCTCCATGCCACCCAGGGCCAGAGTAGTTTGGAGAAAGAAGGGGAAGAGGTCAGAAGCTCCCCAAAGGTGGTAGTCAGTCAAATACTTCCCCAGAGAGAGAGAATAAGAAGGATGAGGAAGCATGGAGATAGAAAAATACATTTAAGGAGATCTGGTCATAGAATAATTAAATCCCACTCCCCACACCCAGCCCATGGTGGAAAGGCAATTACTCCAGACCACAACATGGCAAAGTGCTATCACAAATTTGTCAGGAGGATAATAAGCAGAAAAATCAAGTGCTCTTGTCCTCTCTAGAAATGCACAGCTTCAAAATTTTCCAGCCTCATCTTAAGTCCTACCCTTGTCTTTCAAGCCAAAAGGGACACCATGCAAAGAGCAGGGGTTCTACTTAATGTTCAGTCATCATGATGAGGAAAATCAGAATTTCCACAGTGTCTCTGCTCACTCTGAAAATGCATCATTTGAGTTTTCAAACAGTAGCACTTTTCTCCCAATAGCAACTGAGATGGTAAAAATAATTTTACTTAAATTATATCAGCCATGAAGTTAACTACGGTGTAATGACCTCGCCTTGGAGTGAACTGAGCTGCATAAAAGGAATTAGAGTGAGGGGCCTGCCTGGTGGTGTGTGGTTAAGTTCGTGCACTCCACTTTGCAGGTTCAGATCCCAGGTGAGGACCTACTACTGCCCGTCAAGCCACGCCACGGCGATATGCCACATAAAATAGAGGAAAATTGGCACAGATGTTAGCTCAGGGCTAATCTTCCTCACAGAAAAAAATAAAAGGAATTAGAGTGAGGATGAAAAGGATTATAAGAAAAACTCAAGACATAACCGAAGCCCGAGTCCTACCCATTCTGGTCTCAGGGGGCCATGGTCATGTGATAACTAACAATTGCAGCATACTGTGGGTGTCTAACGCCGGGGTAATGCAGACAACTAAGACCTTGCAAACCATCATTTCGGGGTGTGTACTGAATGCATGCGTGGACAAATGTTGGGGACTGGGAGGGGAGAGGGATCGTACTTCTAAGTAAAGCTGATCGTGAACCTGAAGTGAAATTTTCTCCACACCCTTGTTGCATGAACTTCTCTCCTCCACCCCAGAGATATCTTTTCCCCCGTCATCCTTTGTGATCAGAAACTAATTTTATACATTAATACATCAGTGTTGCCCACACTTAAGTTCTTTACACACACTTTCTCAACTGATGCCTTATCTAAAACCTTCTGTACCCTACCCTTCACTCAGAAAAGCCTTCTGAAAGCTGCAGGTCCCTATGCAGAGCTGCATCTCTGCCACTTCTCTGGTCTCTCCTACTGCTCTCCCCACCCCCACCCCTGCTCTGCTCCAGCCACTCTGGCCTCTGCTCTTCCTTCAACACGAAGAGCTCGCTCCAGCCTCCCTGACTTGCGCGTGCTGCTCCCTCTGCCCAGAATGCTGTTTCCTCAGGTGTCAGCAGGCTCATTCTCTCTGCCTTTGAATCTTCGCTCAAATGTCAGCTTATCAGAGAGGTCTTTCTTAATGATTTAAAAACAGCAAAACTCTCACTATCCCTCTCTTGCCTTGCTTCACATTATCCATAGTATTATGACTTGTACACAAATGTTTGTACTAGTTTTATTTTCAGTAGTCACAAACTGGAAATGCCCAAATGTCCACAAACAGGTGAATGGATAAACTAATAATGGTATATGCAAAGATAAGAATATTACTCAGCCAAAAAAAAAAAAAAATGATGAGCTACTCATATAATATCATTGATGAATCTAAAAGTAATTATGCAACATAAAGGAAACCAGAAAAAAAAGGAGTAAACATTTTAGGATTCTAATCATGTAAATTCTAGAAAATGCAAAGGTATCTATTGTAAGGGAAAGTAAACCAATGGCTGCATGGTGGGCTGTGAGTGGCAGAGGGTGAGAGATTATAAAAGGATATGAGGCTGATATATGGTGACAGATAAGGTCATTGTCATGACCATGATGATGGCTTCACAAGTGTACACATATATCAAAACTTACCAAATAGTACACTTTAAATATGTGCAGTTTATCGCATAGGAATTATACCTGGATAAAGCTTTAAACAATGGCTCAGGATGAAAAATCTATGTATCCCCCTGATTTGGAAAGTAGGTTTGGGAACCCTATATTGACTCCACCATCTCTCTCCTCATGCCTTTGGGGGTCAGTCCTATTCAAATAATCATTTTTTAAAAATTTAAATTGAAATTAAATTATTTACTTAATATTTTTATTTAATTTTTTAGCATATTCCTTATCCTAAATAATATCATGAAACCAAGAGTATGATGTGCCAGATATATTTTTCTAATAAATTTAAATTATCAGAACTAAAGATGTTAGCCCCCGAGAATCTTCTAAAACCATCTTGGTACCACTGATGATGTATGTCCCCAGAAACACAGTGTCATTCAATGGCGGTACATATCAGTGGTAGTACATACAAGTGACAGCCAATGGCAGCTATATACCAGTGACATCCAACGGCAATACATCCTAGCGCTAACACAGTGAGTTTGGTGTGGAAATAAGTTTTATTTATTGTTATAATGTTTCTTAGTCTCACAGCATAAAACATTAAAGCTGGAGTCATGAGGCCTGGCTTCTGCCTCTGGATGTGCTACAAACCAGCTACGTGATCTTAAGTAAGTCCCTTAAGCTCTCTGGGTCCCAACATCTTCATCTCTGCAATAAAGGCTTTGAATGATTCCTAAGCTCACTGCCTGCTCTCACTGTCTTTGATTCTACCAACGACCACAAAGATGCAGGAGGGAATCCGAAGGAAATTAGGGCTCTGATACCTACTTACTGTTTAATCCCCGTGATGAGGAAAAAATAAAAGAATTCCCACAAGGTCTTTGCTCAATGACTGAGAAACACAAAATAAATAATATTTTATAAAATAAAGTAATATTTTTGATGTAGTAACACTAACCCATGACCCACCCAAACGTAGGCAGCCGGATACCAAATATCCATTGCCTCAAGGAGGGCTTATCAAGGTAGACCCAAAATTAAAAAGTTGAAATCCTTAAGGCCAGAATGCTCCTTTTTTAAAATGGAATCCAGTAGGTACAAGGAATGATTGAATTAGAAAAACACCATTCTGCAGCCCTTAGAAATTAAATAATTGTTTCAGGAAAAGATCAGAACTGGATATTAAGCCCATTAGGTTCACGTTTTGGGGGACGAGGACATTAGCTAGGGCCAAGCTATCACTCTACAAATTACCCACCAACTGCAAAAGGAAAAACGTATATTTACAAAGAAAAGATCTGGTGGTCGCCATCTCTAAAAAGTGATCCAGCTTAGACCAACAGTGTAACAATCTGACACAATGCGCTTCTAGATGTGGTACAGTCTGAAGCGCACAGCATCTCTGGGACGTTCCTCTTCCCCAAAACTTTTCACCTGAATCTAATCAAGCCTTTAGAAATAACTCCTGTCACAGGAAATACAGGAGATAAAAGACAAGTTAAAGAATCCCACCAGCAAACTATCAGACACAGTCAGAATGAAGGACAGACTACAGGACAACTGACCGGACTCTTCAAAAAGTCAGTGTCAGGAGGAAAAAAAATGGAGGTAACGTTCTAGATTGAAAGGGCCCAAAGAAACACAGTGACAAAATGCAACGCATGAACTTTGAGTTGATCCTGGTGTGAAATACAAATAGCTGTAAAAGGCACTGTTGAATAACTGGGGAAATTTGAAGATGTACAGGTAATATCTGTTATTTCAGAGTTATTTTAACTTTCTTGGGTACAGTGATAATGGTATTAGGGTTGTGCTTTTAGGAGATTTGTGTCCTTAGTTTTAGGAGAAACATGCTGGAAAATTTAGGAGTGAAGTGACATGATGTGGGAAACTTATTTTCAAACAGCAAAATGTTAAACAGAGATTGAATCTAGATGTTGAACATGCAGATGTTCACTGTAATATTCTTTCAACTTTTCTTCGTGTAGAACACGTCATCATAAAAATTTGGAGAAAAAACAAGATCCACATGTATGACAAAAATTATTTGGAAGATGAAGTCAGGCCAAACCACTTTTCATATTCTTTCTGTATCCACGGGAAACAGGAAGTAACTTGTTTGTTTACAAGTTAAAGGAAGGCAGGAGGAGCTCGTACCCTGTCCCCTAGTCAAGTATGGGGGGTGGGGACCCATAGAACCTCTAGTCAGGGCTGGAGATTCCAAAGAAGAACCCCAAGTCCATCTTTCTGGGAGGACCTGAAAACATGGCCAAGAAGCCAGAGCAACACCAAGCCTGTAATGGCAGGAGAGTGATAAAGCCGGGAGACCATAGTGTGTCTAGGCAGAGAGAGCCGGGGCCAGGTTCACAGAATTTCCTGTGTCCCCAAAGCTTCAAGGATGGCCTTGCAGAGAGGCATGTGAATATGGTGGAACCTGGTTAGGAACACAAGACATTACACCTGTGACTTGCCCGAACTGGTGGCTGAGGACAAGTGGGAAGAGAGACAACACAGCAGAAACCAATATTGAGAAATGACCACCAACGGCCACAAATATGCTCCTCCCATGCAGGGGCACTTCATAATCCCTGAGGCATGCACTCTGCCACCATCCAGAAACTGAAATGCCGCCTGAGGAAATGGAGAGCAGAGAGAGAGAGACCCTGACTTGATGGAACAAACGCTGAAGTCTCTGTGATTGTCCACAATTGTCTGAGATTACCCGGAATGGTAGAAGATTAAATTCCTGCCACCTAGTGCAAAAAGGACTAAAAATAGATATTTTATTGAACAGTCTGCATGAGATATGTGCCTGCTCCATTCTCAATCCCATCCTAGACATTTAGCTATGCCTCCACCCACCGCCATGGTATCACAGGATAACCAAGATATAATGTGGTTCAATATGGATAACTCTAATGTTTCAAGGATTTATTTCAAACAAAATAACAAAGCCATGCTGTGAAGTCTAACTGGAAACAGTTTGGAAACAGTTGGGGAACTGCCCAGCTGTTGATTTGCTCCCTGAAACGCACAGCGTTGCAGAAGAGAGACCTCGGCAGGGCTGCCTCTCTGCTTGAGCTGGGATTTCAAAGCTGCCTCTGGCAGGACTCATGCTACATGCAAATTAACAGTAAACAGAGTTATTGGGAATGCCAACTAAATAAGAAATACCTTCTGATTATAACTTAGAGGCCAGACTTTGTTGAGAAGATCACAAGTTTGAAAAGACATCCAGGGATATTTAGTATTGACCATACAGACACAATATTTCATATGTTAGTAGTAAGAAGATTGTAATTCAACAATGGAGCAAAAAAGCTATATCATTACACACCAAAATAATAATGGACATCACCAGAAGTACATGGCGGACTCTTTTTTATTTTTTTTTAAAGATTGGCACCTGAGCTAACAACTGTTGCCAATCTTCTTTTTTTCCCCCTGATTTTTCTCCCCAAATCCCCCCAGCACATAGCTGCACCTTCTAGTTGTGGGTGCTTCTAGTTGTGGCATGTGGGGTGCCACCTCAGCATGGCCTGATGAGCGGTGCCATGTCTATGCCCAGGATCTGAACCGGCAAAACCCTAAGCCACCAAAGCGGAGTGCGTGATCTTAACCACTCGGCCATGGGGCTGGCCCCCATGGCAGACTCTTTTAGTGAGTATGTGATTGTTTTGAATGGTTTTGTAACAGGATGGTAGACATAAAAGCTGGAGGGGACCCTCAGATGCCTTTTGGTCCTGTACTATTATTTCTGGTCTGCACACAATTTACTTTTACAGATGATCGGGAAAGGCTCAGTTGGCTGGTTGACTCTACTCAAGTCTTGCCAGGACTACTGAAGTTGACAAGCATAACACCACCTTATTCTCAACATTCTCCCTCCCACACCAGCCCCACCCCTGAACTCAAGGCCCCTTCCTTCCTCTCTCACTAGTGGGCGCTGAGGTGATTCTTCCGTCTTTAATTCAGGATGTTAATCTCTTACTAAAGACTTAAAGAATTGTGATGGAGATTCTCTCCCTCTCTCTCTCTGTCTCTCCCATTCTCTGTCCTCAGAACAATAAAGCTCCCAGATGATCACAGAAGAAGCCAATGTATTTCTACTTTTGCTCATGCCTCGAGGAAAACAAAGATCTTCCACCGCCATGTGCCTGGCCAAGCCTTGGCTTCTCTCACAGGAAATGCAGCATCTTTTCTTGGTCTATGGTTATAATCATATGGATGACAATCAATTGTATAAGGAAGAACTTATTTTCTCCAGAATCTCTATTTTCGTCTCCAGCAGGCTATGAATACAGCAAAAATTAAAGTCTATTTTTGTTCGAAATCATTTTAGTAGTTGCAATATTCTCCAGGCAAAAGGGAAGCACATGCGAACAGGAGGCGCTATGAGCTCATGTTTCTAGATTAAGCTAACGGTTCTGGGGAGGCAGGGCCTTCTCCTGCCCATCCCACTCCTGCCTGCCCTTTGTGCCCCTTCCCTACGGTGACCGCTCCTCCCAAAAGAAACTAGTCAAACCAAACCAAACCATACCAAACCAATCAATAAAACAGATTTCTCATAAAGCCCCAAACAACGTAAACAGATGAATTGTTCAAATGACAATAAAATTAAGAATTTGCAATAGTTCATACATAGTGTCTTTAAGGGCTGAGGGACTTAAAATTAGCGTTTGTTTCAGCAACTTTATACTCATAATACATCCCATAAAGTAGAGACATGTTATAATGATAATTTTTCTATAAACTCAACTAATAAATCTTAAAAGACTAGTAAACACTGTATACATTTGGACATTTTTCTGCAGTTCAGACTGAGTATGAATTCACACAGGACTCTCCCCTCACTCTTGTCCTTAATGATGTATTACTGTAACGTGAATCTGAAAAATAATTACCCCTTATGGAATTAGTTCAATGAGCCAGGCACTAAACTATGCACTGATTTAGTTTTTATAATCAGCTGAGAGATGCATATTATTCCTTCATTTTACCAAAGAGGAATCTAAGATTTAGAGAGTTTAAAAATTTGCCCCAAATTATGGTTAGCAGGTGGGAGATTTGGGACGGGAACCCAAGCTCATCTGACTCGTAAATCTCCAATATTCTATCTCTACTTGCTCCTAGGATTGAAGACTTAAGAGTTAACAACTTACAAACACGAAGGATGTGCAGTGTTCAAACAGGCTGTCTTCTGAATTACCATGTGACAATTCTGCTGATTTAGAGCTAAATTTATTCCCGTAGTCATTCAGTATTCTTGCCCAAAATAAAGTAGATAAAATCAGAGCATATGTTAGAATTTAAGCCAAGTTCTTATCTGTCTTCTTCATAAATTTTGAAAAGCTTGTCCACCAACATCAGATGCTAGGAATGAGGAGGAAGAAGACCAAAAGAGGGAGCAAAGTAGAACTAGGAAGCACAGAGTGCAGAAGGACAAAATGGCAGGAGGAGAAAAAAATGGAAGGTTAAAAAACAAGAGAAATAAAGGAGAAAATAAGAAAACCAGCAGATTTTCCTATTTAGGAACTCCTTTCTATTATCTTTTGTTTTTTTGAGGAAGATTAGTCCTGAGCGAACATCTGTTGCCAATCCTCCTCTTTTTGCTGAGGAAGACTGGCCCTGAGCTAACATCCACCCATCTTCCTCTACTTTATATGTGACGCCTGCCACAGCATGGTGAGCCAAGTGGTGCCATGTCTGCACCCGGGATCCGAACCAGTGAACCCAGAGCTGCCGAAGCGGAATGTGTGAACTTAACTGCTGCACCACTGGGCCGGCCCCTTTAGGGAGTCCTTTTTAAAGCATGTCATGATCTGTGTAGGGAGGTCAAAGTGAGTTCACCACAGGATTTATGGAGAACCAAAAGTAACAATTTTGCCTGATTTTTAAGTATAAAATCTACTTTCTTAAGAGATTCTTTACCTTTTAGTGAAACTAGTAGCGTGGAAAGTCCCTAAACAATACTGGGCATACTTTCCACATTACAGGCGAATCTGGGCTCTCCCCCAGTCACACTGGCCAGTGGGATGCCCTCATGTGACAGGTAATTTAAACAGTTCAAGATCAGTGTGCTTGCAAGGCTAACGGGAGAAGGGCTACTTCCACTTCCTGTCCTGTGTGACCTGGCCAGTTCCTGGAAGTTCCACGCGCACCTTCAATATGCTGCAAAGAGTAAGCATGTTCTGCCCTCCTATAGACATAAGCCAAATGTTGGCCCTACAAGAAGTAAGAGACTTTGAAAAGGAGATCTTCACCTCACAAATATATGGGAAAAAGCTTCGTATAACATTTCCATAGTTACAGGAAAGGAACGCTTGGGCTAATTCTTTTCTTTGGATAAATTTCTAATTTGTCCAATTACTCAATACCTCTTTCAACTGAATGTCTTTTCTGAAATTTCCAAGGATTTGATTGTTATTGACAAACTTTGTTCTCTACTAAGAGAGCCCTAAGATAGACTTTAAGTTCAATCTGAAGCTGGGAGAGGGCAGCAAAAAAGGTTCCTATAAAAACTTATATTCTCTGATACTATTTTGTGAGGTTTATATAACCCGTATTATAAGAAAACCAACAAAGCTCATTACTTACTTTACAAAAAAGAGTTAATTGCTAAGTTCTCAAAAATTTCTTTTTATTAGTGGCTTTCTGATGCCAGAAAGTTAAAATAATACTGTTGGTCTCTCTGAAAATGTCACACTAAAATTTGTTTAAATATCTTTATTCTGTATATCTCTGAAAAAGACAGGAGTACTTCACACCAAGTTATAAAAAATTTCAAAAGAACTGAAGAGCTAAGTTAAAAAAACCACACATATGGAGTAAAACTAGTAAAAGAGATATTAAAAAATATGTTTACAATCCTAGAGGAGGAAGGCCTCCCTAAGGAAGACACAAGCTTAGATGGAAAAGGACAGACTTGCTTCTATAAAGAGGTAAATCTTTTTGTTTGACCAAAGATACTATTAAAAAAAGACAAAATATTGGAAGAAAATAGAAGCAATATATATAACCAATAAAAGATTTATATATATAACATAAGGAAGTCTATAAATCAATAAGTAAAAACAAACATTTATTCTTATTCTTCACATGATAAAGATGCTTAACTTTATTATTAATCAAAATATCACTTTAACTGAATTATCAAAAATATAAAAGATTGATAAAATCCGACGTGGATGAAAATACAAATGAAAGGATATCCTCATACTGTTGGTGGCAGTGTAAGTTGATGAAGCATTCATGACACCTTTTCCCTCAACAATACATTTCCAAGTATCAATCTTTCTACGTAAGGTATTATTTGAAACAATTATCTGAAGACTTGGTAAAATTCTCAATGCCCATGGGAAGAAGAAAATAAATCACAGTTCACCAATAATAACAATGCAACTATTTGTATACTAATTACTAAATGCCAGGAACTTTGCCAAGCACTTCACACACATCGACTCTGTGTTATAACAACCTTATGAAGTGGGTATAGTTATTGCCCCTTTGCAGCCGGAAATACTGAAACATGAAAAGAGGAGAAGCTTGCTCAAAGGCACACAGCCCGTGGTGGGCAGAGCCAACTTTCAGACCCAAGTAGCCTGAGAGCAGACTTCTCGGAAGTACTATCAACTTGAATGCAGTGGATTCCTGGATGCTGATATGGAAAGATCTACAAGGCAACTTGTTCCCCTTAAAAAGACGCAGACAAAATTGGTATTATCATTTCTTTACGGAACCGAAAATGAATATATTTGATTCCATAATAAGTGAAGCTATGTATTTTTTTATTTACGTAGCCATATACATTCTAGACGGTTAAAGAAGGCTATTCCCAGGAGTGGAAACGGTAGTAGGAGAGCGGGGTAAGTGGAACTTTCACTTTAACTCTATATATTTCTAAACTGCTTAAAGTGCAAAAAACAGAAATGCATTTGTGTGTTACTGTTATAATTTTTTAACGTTATTTCTCTTTAAAAAATGGCGGCGGATTGGGGGGGCATATGGAAAAGTTTGTCCTTGCAGATGTTTCTACAACTGTGTTTCTGGCTTTTGGTCACATTTTTCCCTCTTTTAAAAGTTGATCCAAATATCTGTTAGACTCAACCTCCTAAACTTTCCAGAATGAATTGTTTTCAGCTCATATAAAAGGCTTTCACCTTCAACCTCTTTAGCTTTGGCCCCATTATGTTTATGACTATTTTTAAATAACAAAATTTTTGGTTGCTGTTGAAAGACATCGAGGAGATCATTTATTAGAGGAAAAACTTAACTGTGTGCCTTTAATCTGAGTTCAGAAAACCTGGCTCTGCATTCTGAGGCAGTGTAGTTCTCTGGTCAATTGGTAAGTGGAAACATCCACAGCTCGAATAGCAGATATGAGTGCACATCAGAGGTTTATGTGCAAGGACAGGAGGCTGCGGAGGGAATCTGCAGCCTATCAACACTGAATAACAGAAAGGGCTTCCTATTCTACTTCCTCCTGTGGGATCTCTTAGGGTCACCGAGATATTTACTCTAGAAGGAGAAATGATGCATCAGTACTTAGGGAATAAATATCACATGTGGACTTCCATCAGGAAATGCAAGTAATATAAAGCTGATGGCCTTAACTATTTGTCTCCAGTGTGACGAGTGCCAAGCCCTCTCCGCCCTTCTGGCTCCCTTATATTTTTTCCAGCCCTGTGCACCATCAGTGCCATCAGGCAGGGCTCCCAACATGGAGCGCTCTTGGAAGGCTTGGCAGCCCCTGTGCCCCAGGATGCATCCATTTCCCCTTCGTGCGCACTTCCACATCTTCAATGAGAAAAGGGAGCCAGGAAGCAACGTGAGAGCTAAATACAAGATCTGGTCACAGCACAAGCGAGAGCATTCAAAGGCCTGGATGCCTGTTCTGTTGGCAATAAATCTGCTCTGGAAAAGTCTTTGAGCCCCTTTTCAGTGGAAATTAAAATTAAAATAAATCAGAGGCAGCCTTAAAAGAAAAGGCATAAAACTATGTATTTACTTCTAAGAGTATTGATATAGACATAGACTAAATAGATTTGTTATGCCTTTTATGCATCCATATTAAACACACACATGAATAATCTCTATACAGATGGCCAAGCACTAACAGAGGGGCTTTATTTGGGGCTTCTGTAATTATGGTAACTAGATATTCAAGCAAAAAGCAAGAGGATGGTGTAAAGGCACAGAAATGAACATAGCAAAAAGGACTGCGGTAAATTCTACCTCTTGACATCTTTACTGAAAAAGGGCTTGTGGTCTATTGGATGCCAACAACAAGAGGCTTGAAATATCAAGCTTAAAAGTATCAAGCAATAATGAAAGATAAATTCTAGGTTAACACCAAGATAAGAGCCACCATCTGGCACTTCTGCCCACTTCAGAGCTGGACAAAGACACATATTTTGAGGCCATACCTTCAAAGGCAGAGAGGCAGAAACTGAAGATGCTCACAGGCAAAAGGGAAAGCCAAAATGAACCCTCCCAACTTAAACAACAACAATTGTTGAAAATAGTGTGGGAAAACCTACACATCCTAAGACATAACCTGGACAAAACGACCTCTGTCTATGGCCTTTACTTATCTGGAATAATTGGTAAAAGGCGGGTGGACTTTGATCCTGTCAGAAACTTAGAAAAGCTCCAAGATCTCTTTAACATTCATATATGAGCTGTCCTCCAAAGATTAACTATTTTCCAACCACCAAACTAAAGTGGATGAAGTTAAAAATTCTCTGTGGCCATTCATTCGGTCAATTCATATTTACTGAGTGCCAACTTTGGGCTTGGCACTGGGTAGGTAATGATGACCAAGACTAATGTGAACCCCGTTGGCGTGGCGCTCACAGTTGGGGCTACATGTTCTAGAGCGCACTGTGAGCACTTGGCACCGTGAATTGACAGAGCAGAGGAGCAACCCCATGAGGCTTCCAGTTCAATAGCCCAGTCTCCAAAGAACACACCCCAGCTCACGGGCTGTACTCTAACACCCGGGTTTAACTCATGAGTTTGCACTTGAGAGATCACCTTCCCATGGAAGCAATGCCAACAATTATGTTTGGATTCTCAGGTCAGTCCACAAAGCTTGAGGTGCCCTGCATCCAGCTGCAACATGATTTTAAGAGGTTTCTAGTCTGTATTACCCTGGGCCTTTCAAATCAACAGTACTATATTGTAGTTTATAATCATGACGCTGCCACCACGAATTGAAACAATCGATGCTGCAGACTGAAGCATGCAATGCTGGGGATGGGTAAAAAGGTGTAAATGCCCATGGGTGCGCTGGCAGCCCTTCTTCAGCCTCAACCTGTCTCCCCAACAAGGGAATACAAATGGGGGCAGAATCTTCCAGAAGATGCTTACGAGGGCAAGGATTACATTGGGAGTATCTTCTGCATATCAGCCACCGGCCTCTCACACGGTGTCTGCAGTTCCGGCCAAGGCTACGTACATTTCATACCGTTCCTACTCAGAAATCTCAACTGACACATTTCCTAGTTGTTTCTGGAAGTATAATAGTGTTTTTACATATTCTTACCTTTTGTAAGACGTATGTTTTTCAGCAGTAATCTCAGCTCTAATAGTATTTAAAATGCATTAACATGCATTAATTTTTAAACATCACTTTTTATGCAGTTTCAATTGCCCTCATTGCATGAGCCTTATCTTATCCTCTAGATGCCCCAAAATTATCAACTCATCATCTGACTAGCAAAACAAGAACCTGGGCTTAGGCCCATTTTGTTCAAACCATGGCAGTGATAGACGTGTAGCTGAAAATAGAAAAATGAACTATTCTAAACAAGTATGTGAGTCTCCAAGACAAATTTTTAAAACAATTTTATTTACGTTTAGGAATAAGGGAGCGAAACATACGCTATAGTAGTGACTGCCTGAAGGAAGTCATTTACTGGTTCTGTGACAAGGTTAAGCAAAATCTTTCTCACAATTCATTAAGGATACCCTTAGGTTATACTCTGAAAATGTAGTGCCTTAGCTGTAGCCACCCCAAATTATCCAAGTAAAATACTGCTTCAGTCTGAGTGCCAGAGCCTCTATACGAAATACAATCTTCTCTGCAACAAAATGTCTACCTTTTATTCTCCTCCATCACTGCGCTGTCGAGAATGTGCTCACTTTTACACATCATTCTGTCAGATGTTTTCCTAACACAAAGCTTGGGTGGACAGGGGCTCCAAATGTTGCTCCAAGAGTTCCCAAAGCTTTTGCTGAATTCTGAAAAGGACCTGGACATATCCTCTCACTGAAAAGCCCATGAGATGAAAAATCTCAAACTAAACCCTCAAGGCGGGAAAGAGACAGGGCTGGAAGCTGGCTTTCTCCAGTAAAATCTGTGCTTGGGGACATCCACTCCAAGTGTCTCTAAGGAAAGAAGTGCCAGATCAGAACAAGGAAAGCAAAAAGCCGTGGTGGTAGCTGACACGCAGAGGGTGGCAGCCTGGCCTGGACATGGGTGCCAGCTGAATATGGGGACCCAGGAAGGTCTCTGAAACAGTGGGTAAGTTTGGTTTGCAGTGCCTCTCCCACATCTTGTCACACTCAGAAAGAGACCTGGTAGCCCACGTTTACCCCATAGAATAGAGATTGCCGAAGAATGTGGAGGCAACAGCAGCATGAACATCCCTTGGGAACCGTTAGAAATGTCAATCTTCAGGCCCACCACAGACCTATTAAATCAGAAACTCTCGGGGTGGCCCAGAAATCTGTGTTTGCACAAGCCCTTCAGTACTTTCTGATGCAAAGTCGAGTTTGAGAACCACCACCGGGAGATTAATAAAATCACTGTAGTCAGACCCTCTCCCTTGCCTTATTTATCACTGGAGAATGACAGATCTCTCCTCCTCCAAAAGAAATGTCAGGGGTCGGCAGGCCAAGGGGGAGTCAGGAGGAGGTTTTGGGGCTTTCTTAGGCCCAATTTACCACGACTCCTGTCTGTTCATTCCGGGTTTAGGAATCTCAGTCACAGGCACCAACAAAGGGAGAGGCGAAAACGTCAGAAATAGATCCCATCCACCCCGGAGCCCAGAGTATGCTGAGCAACTGACCGCTACTTAAGCATTCAAGCAAGAACACTGACAGTACCTGCAATGTACCACACAGAGCAAGAAAACCCAGCAGCCTTTATCTTCAATGCAATTAAGACACCACTAAACCGTCTTCACAGCTTCCTCAAGCTAGTGGCTACTTCCCAGAGACCATACCAAATTCAACAATAAATATTAGTGAATACATAAGTTGAAACTCAGAGCAAATGCTTTTAAATCACTACAACTCTTGGCTATTTATATAACAGGAACATTTAAACAAGTTTTCCCCCTAAAATGAATTCTCAATCATCTAAAAGAGACCCATGATCTCTTCTTGGGTAACGCAGTGCCTAATTTTTAATCGAACACTGGGAACTTTTGCATTAAAAAATCCCCACTCATTCGCAAAGCTTTGATGTACCTCCAATGGCTCTTCTTATTCTGCCTCCCAACACTGTTCGAATTTCAAAAGATGAGAATCTGAAGAAGCAGCAGCAACACCAAAAGCATGCCACAGACGACCTGGAAGTCAAGTGTACAGCAGAAAGGACCTTTCTGCACAAAATACATGTGTCCATAACCAGCCTACCACCACTGGGCCTCGCCTGCCTTTCTGAAGCAAAAGGAAAACTCAGGCAGTGTTGCCTGTATCATTATTCGTCACTTGATACTCAAGAAACCAGTTCTGTGTCTTCTGGGACAAGGATTCTCATTGGAAAGTGGGCAGTGCTGAGTAATCAACATTATTTTGCTCTTTCTTGATTTGTAGTATCATATTCTTGTTGCTATTTTTTCAGCCTTAAAACCCAGTCATCGTAAATCTAGCTGCTTCCTTCTTTACTGGTAATTAGCATTAGTCATAAGCCAAAAATTATTCCACAGAAGAAGTAAAATAAACACAGCCCTTCTTACCTTTCATGCCAAACTTGGAGTGTCTTGCCAACTTCAACAGAAACAGCATTACCAGCAGACAAAATCCCACTACAGATGCAATGACCACCACAGCATAGACCTGGAGAAAGGACCAGAGGGCAGTTATGGCCTTGCTGACCAGTTCCCTAAACCCAGATGATAATGATGATGATGGTGACAGTTAATATTTATCGGATGCTTGCTACTCGCTCTTCTAAGAGCTTTATGTGTATCAATTCAGTTAACCCTCAACAACCCTATAATGAAGTATGTAGGTCCTGTTATTACCCCTGCTTTACAAATGAGAAAATCTAAGTTAAAGCTTATAAAAATGGAGGTCCAATTGATAATAGATAGAGATATAGATATTACATATATCTATTTCTCTCTCCTCTATCGACCTACCTACTTACCTACCCATCTGGAGAGAGAAGAGAAAAGAAGCGTATATGAAACAGGAATGACAAAATACTGATAATTTTTGAAGCTGGTGAAAGATACAGTGGGGTTCATTTTGCTGTTCTCTCTACCGTTGTGCATGTTTGAAAAGTGTCCATAATAAAAGATTTTTTAAGCTGGTTGTTGTTGCTCTTAGACGTTGGGGTGCCCTGCAGCAGTGAGCAGGCCTGGAAGGGAGCAGGAGGGCACTGGTGGGTGAGTTCAGCTTGTGAGAGCTCATTGGGCTGTAGACTTATGATACGTGCACTTTTATATACGTACGAGAGAGGTGAATACAAAGTTTTTTTAAATTTAAAAATGCAATTACAAGATGTGGATTCTGCAAGCAGAGGAGTAGATGCAGACCTGTGTGAATCCTGTCGCACCCTGAGCTGCAGATGACAGAGGCACAAGTGCATAACGCTAAGTACATATTAACACTTTGGAAATAAAGATGGAAGCGGACCTGTGAACCGCCTTCCATTCCTGCTGCTCACCCCAAGTGGTCCTGCTTCCAAGAAAAGTTTGATTCTCTAAACCAGGAGTTGGCAACCTTGCTGTAAAGGGTCAGATAGGAAATATTTTAGGCTTTGGGGGCCATACAGCCTCTGGTGCAACTACTCAGCTCTGCTGGTCGAGCATGAAAGCAGGCAGACAGCATGTGAGCAAATGTGCACAGCTGTGCTCCAGTACAACCTCATTTGCAAAAACAGATGGACAGCAGATTCAGACAGTGTGCCGACTCCTGCTCTAAACTATCTTAGATGTCCACGCTGACTTAGATGCTCAAGCTTCTCTGTTTGTTTTAATCTGCATAACAATCCTTAAGACAGATATCATTATCCCCATCTACAGTAATCATTGGTGCTGTTTCCCAAACATTTCTGTTTTTCTCTGTTTCTCTTCGTAGGACTCACTTCCCGGCTTCTTTATGATGAGATGGGTTCATGTGACTAGTTCTGGCCAATGAGTTGAGACTTGCATCACTGCCAGGCAGAGGACCTCATTGCTACTGTGAGATCTTAGATTTAGGCAGTGGTTCTCAACCAGGGATAATGATGCACCCAGGGGATGTTTGGCAATTTGTGGTTGTCACAATGAGGGAGAAGGTGCTACTGGCATCGAACGGGTCAAGGCCAGGGATGCTGCTAAACATCCTCCAGTGCCAAGAACAGCGTCTCACAATGAGGAATTATTCATCCCCAAATGTCATAGGGCCAAGGTGAACAAACCCTGCTCTCGGGCTGTCTTTGTCTCTGCCATAATAAATACTAAGTTTCTAAAAAGTGGCTGCCTTGTCAGCCTGGTCTTGGAATGAGGATGAGGCTGACAGAGCTCCCAGACAATACATGTAATCAAGCAAGAAATAAAGCCTTGTTGTTTTAACTCACTAAAACTTGGGGATTTTTGTTACTGCAGCATAGCTTATCCTGATCGATACCCTCGTCTCACAGTGAGAGGCAGTAAAGAGTGGCGATTAAGAACATGGGTTCTTCCTGGTTTTGAAATTTAGATTTACTACTTATTAGCTGCATGACTTCAGAATTACTTAAGCTCTCAGCATCTCATAATCCTCCTGGGTAAAATAGGGAATGTAATAATTCTACCTTTCAGGTTGTTGTAAATCCTCAAAGAGTTAATGCAGATAATAGGCTTAGAACAGCAGCTACTACAATATATAATAAATCAATGTTGGCTGTGATAATGATTATGATGATGAAAAACTGAGATTTAGAAAAAAATAAAGAAGCAGTCCAAGGTCACACCTCTCAAGCTTGGGATTCGAACCAAAGTCTGCCCAAGTATAAAGCTGTGATCTGTCCATTACATGGTCTCTCCAAAGCACGTGGCTAAGAATGAAGGCAGGATAATAAAAACACACGGCTAATCCTCCTGCAGCACCTTCTCTGGTGTCAGACGAGGACAGCATTAAATACGTCACAAAGCACAGAAAAGAGTGCACGCCAAGACCTGGCCAGGGCTGAGCAAAGGTGTGCCAATTCTCTGCTCTGAACGTCAGCGGTGAGTGCCCTCCCAGAGGAGGCTTCCGGCGACGTTTGAGGACAGACGAACTCTGACTCCACGGCCCATCTATAGACAGAGCGGTGGCGATTCCTAAAAGGCCAATATGGGTCAACTTGCTCTGACCAAAACTATTTCTCTCTAAATTACCTAATGATTTGGGGTGTTTTGTTAAATCTTTATTTCTAACTAACATTTTCATGGGAAAGAGATCGTGGTATTTTAGCTCTAAGTTTCTCTTCCTTATAATTAAACTCTATACTTCTACAGATAGAAGGGGGATACCTAAACGAACAAGTTCCAACTCTATGGTATAGATGAGGAAACTGGGATGGAGAGAGGTTAGGGGACTTCTCTGAGGCCCAGACCTCTGTGGTACCGACGTATAGTCTTGTACCACTTTGGAAAGCACAAGCCTGGCATCCAGGAGACCCGGGTCCCTGAGTTCGCGGGATACCTTGCCTTTACCAGCTGTGAGAGCAACCGATGCTTCACTTCTCCAAGCCTCCGTTTCCTCATTTGCACATGGGGATAATAACTGCTGCCCAGCCTTCTTGAGATCCTTATAGGATGTTTAAGTCAACCTGGAAATGGGCAGGGGTTCTAGTGCTGAAGAGCAGCTAATAATCCACTGAAAAATACTGAAACCTATTGAAGCAGTTCTCAATACATGGAACCCTTTAATAAAGACTCCTGTGATGATAAGAAGAATCACTTCCTCAAAAGGAGACTGTGTGATAAACACAGAGCTTTGCGTGTTATACGTGTGTTCAGACGGCTGTGGTCTCTACCTGGGAGACAGGCAGAGGTGAGTTTACGTTTGTTTGGTCGGTCGGTTGGTTGTTTGATTGTTTTTTATCTGAGGATATCTCTTAGCACAGAAAAACGAGGTGCCCTCCTCCAAAAATCCAGCAAGATTCGTGAGGAGCCCTTGCTGGAACACCAAGGTGTTTGAGTCTGTCTTCAAAGGCTCTGACAACACCTTTACCCTTCGTATCAGCTCCCTGCCTCTGACACTTTTCTAGTCTAATGGTCCTGGGATCAGGGACTGTTTATGTATCAAATATCAGATCCACTCACAAGTTTTAAATTTTCTTTAAACTTCTACAAAACATTGCCTTGCACCTCTCATGCAGATTTCCCAGAAGGCCTCAGGTGGAGCCACAATGTACAAACTTTCAACAAAGATTATTTTCAATGATCTTGCCTCCCAGCGACCCAATCAATTCAAACATCATTGAGATACACCAACTTGGGGCTTGCATTTAGCATTTGGGTGCAAAAGAAAAAACTGAAGTTGGCATATATTTTTAGTAACTGGGATACATACACATCTGTGGGCTTAACAGATGCCGCTCGTATTCCTTCTGTATACGAACAACTTTCTCCCACCAGGAATCATTAAGTGGTTGGGTATGAGAGTAACAATGGAAATGAGCGTGCAAGGCAGGGAGGGGAAAATATGCTGCAGGTGACTTAGCATGGCCTTTGTCCTTGCCACTTCAATGCAATGCACACAGCCCGCTGTGGGAGCGCATGTGTGTGTGTGCGTGTGTGTGTCTCCACAGACTGAATGTGCACATTTTGAGTTGCAGCTGAGCTGCGTCTGTTTATGAGGCTCACCTTCCCACCCCTGGCCCTGGTTTAAACACAAACACATCTCTTTGTTACTGCACCAGACCCCTCACTCATCACCCCACTTCCAATCTCTCTGTTCTGCATGCAGCCATTCTACCGTGTTCATCGTTAGTCTAACCCATCTACAGTTCTTACTGAGGACCCCGGGGGCCAGGCACTAGTCTAGGGACTAGGGGTACAGCTGGAAAAACACTGACTCGGTTGCCTATACTAAGAATCTTATGAAAGAATCCAGGAAAGGGGAAAAGACATCAAATAAGTACACAAATAAGCAAAGTAATTACAGACGATAATAACTGCTCAGAAGAAAATGAAGCAGGTGATGGCTGCCTGCTGACTATCCTAGCTAAAGCCATGTGATGACTGACAGGAAGTGCATGCCTTCTAGAGGGAGCAGCATTATAAAGGCTGTGAGACAAGAGTAAGGCCAGAACATGCAAGAGGGCATTAAAAAAAGACAGGTGATAAGCAATGAGAGATGTGGGAGATGAAGTCAGAGAGACAGAGGAGGGCAAGGTGTGTGGGGCCTTGTGAGCCGCCACGAGGAGTTGGGCTTTTATAATAAAAGTTTTATTACAATTGCATTGGGAAGACTCTGAGGAGGATAATAAGAGTCATCCAGTTTGTGCTCTAAAAAGGTCACTCGGCCTGCTGTGTGGAGAAAGGCAGGAAGATCACAAGAGTGGGGGGCGGGGCACGTAGGAGGCTGCAGAGTCTCCGGGAACAAGCAATTGTGGCAAACTTTCCCTGTAAAGGGCCACATAGTAAGTGTTTCCAGCTCTGCAGGCCATACAGTCTTTGCAGCAACTACTCCACTTGCCATTGTAGCACCAAAGTAGCCACAGATGATATGCAAACAGACATGACTGCGTTCCAATCAAACTTTATTTATGGACGCTGACATTTGAATTTCATAAAATGTTCACGTGTCACAAAAATCACTCTTCTTTTGAGTTTTTTCAAACCACTTAAAAATGTAAAAACTATTCTTAGCCTGCAGACCACATACACCCAGGCGGCAGCAGCATGGGGTGGCCTGCAAGTGGCGCTGGGGCGGGGACACAGGCAGTGGGTGGGTTAGGAGTGGAGGAGGAGGCGGGGCTCACAGCACGTGGGATGGAGAGGGGAGAAGGTGCTGAGGCTGCCCAGGCTCTGCTGGGAGCCCGCGGCCCGCAGAGCAGCCCCAGCCATCCTGGCATGGCCTCCGTTGTGCAGTGAATCCAAGCTCCTGCCCTGTGTTCCCAGGCCTCGCGACCTGGAACGGCCGTCTGCACCAACCTTGCCTCAGCCTGCCGCCCTTCTTCCTGCTAACCTTCCCGTCAAGACTGTTTTCCAGTCTGCAAGCTCTTGTCCACCCACCCAAAATGCCCTTCCTTCCGTGTCCTACACAGGCCGCGCAAAATGCTGCCTGTCCCTCCAAGACGTCTGCGGCTCTCGCAGCAGGAAGGAGCGAGCACCTGGCTCTGTTTCCACCTTTCCCATCACATTCCTCAGCCTCTCTTTGTGTTTTAGGTGCTAGTGTTCATTGACATCTCACGTCTCTGAACGAAGTATGAGCTCCTAAAGGAAGACTTGGTATTTAGCTCATAATTTTATATCCTCCCACTGCCAGTCCCTTCCAGAACCTACTAGATTCCTTACATTTGGTGGGCACTGAAAGTTTCATTAAAATATTTAAGGAGGGGGCCAGCCCCTTGGCCTAGTGGTTAAGTTCAGTACACTGTGCTTCATAGGCCTGGGTTCGTGGGTTTGCAGGTTTGGATCCTGGCCACAGACCTACACCACTCATTAGCCATGCTGTGGTGGTGACCCACATGTTAAAACTAGAGGAAGACTGGCACAGACGTTAGCTCAGGGCTAATCTTCCTCAACAAAAAAAAAATTTAAGGAGACAGCTGTGAAGGTGTGGAAGACAGGAGTAATTATTCATGTCCCTGAAGGAAAAAGCTGATTTCTTGCTCATCTAGATAACCTTTCGAAGGACAGGTACTTAAAGTAGGAACCACCAGCAATTAAAGCGGCACACAAGAGGAGAAGCAATGAAGTCAGAGGCTACAGTGGACCTTTATCACTTCTCTTAAACCTTTCGATCAATTCCTCCAAACTTCAACGTCCTATTTACACCTGAACGATAAACATGTTTGGTTGAAACACATGCACTGAAGCAGCTCTCCTCCTCCAACATTGAAGCCTCCAGAGTACTCAGAGCCAATCTAGGAAACAGCTCTTTACCCCACTCACCGAGAGGTGTTCCCGACCGGTATTGTCAGCAACGTCTGTGGAAGGGATGTTGTTACTTCTGTTCGTGGTGTCCCCAATGTCATTTGCTGCAGTCCCATAATCTTAAATTGGAGAAAAGGGAAAGAGAAGGAAGCATGAAGTTGTCATTAGGCTGCCAACAAACACGAGGCCACACTTTGACCCAGAATGAAGCAAGACAAATGGCAAAGATTCCAAACCACTGACAGCCTGGCTGGGGAGGAGCAGGACCTGGCTGTTGAGTTAAATCCATTGTAGCATAGAGACGGCGTGATGCCAAAATTGGATGCAACCCACATCTTTACATCACTGTTTTCTTGGTCAAATTCTAAACCAGGTTTAGAGTTTTTCTTTGCACATAAGAATATAGCCCTTTTTAATGAAGTACCTAATACAAATGTGAAAGAGAATCGATCATCTAAGAGCCACAGATTTATAGACCTGGAATGGTTTTTAAGAGATTAAGTCTAACTGCCAGTTTTACAGCTGGAGAATGTCAGCTGAGGAAAATTAAATGGCTAGTCTAAGGTCACCTGAGAAGAAGGTGGCAGAGCCCAGACATGAACCTAACTTGAAATCAGCAACACTGATTCCCAGGGCAGATGCATCTTATTTGAGGACGAGGCAGCGACTCGAGATGAAATGTGGAAGCGGCATCGATGTGGAACTTGGGTCCCCATAGGAACTTTTTTGAAGAGTTCTGAATCACCAATATTTCAGATTCAGAATTAATAGATAGGGAACTGCACGAACACAACATCTAGAATTGTAAGGATATGTTGCCAAATTAGCATGTCTCAAATGTAGCTGTCATCTTTTGAATCAATTTTAGTCTACATGGATCAGGATAGAAATAAGTGACTGATCTGTTTTGTGGATAGCCAAAATTTTATTAATAATATTACATATAAAAGGTCATAGAAAATTCTTGGTAAATTTATTGCAGACAATACTGTTTATAAATGTTTGGTATTTTTATTCTAAATAGATATCATGCCTTCAATTTCCATCCTAAACAAACAAGCTCATCAAGTGAGCCTGGGCTCAACTTCCTTTGGTAAAATTATCATGTTGGCCTCAGGGCAATCAATATAAATTGCATTTTTATTAACAGAGTGTTCCTTTGAATGTGAATGAAAAGCAACAGAAAAAGCATCTATTTTCTATCAGTTTGCTGTTTTATTAACTCCAAAACTACATTCTCACCATTTCCATTTTGAATATATTAAAACTTAATTTCAAGCACTAAGAGCGAGCATTTATTTGCATATTTTTCCCACTTCATATTAAATCCAGCCACTCATGCCAAATTAAATCCTTAGAGAATCTATGGTTTAATATCATGACTTTTTGACCCAAAGATCCAAAGTGGGATCTGAACTCAATAGGAAGATAACATTTTTAATGTCTTGAAGTTACCGCAAAGAAGTCTAAAACATAATTTTAAAATGTAAAATCACAATTTAAACGTATTGCTCTGTGACATGATTTGAGATGCTCTTCCTTTAAACTATATCAAGACAAATAAAAACAAAAATACACAAATCACATGCAGAAAAATCATCCAAACCACAGTGTGAAGGATATGTAGCTTAACATGCACAAAGTGGGTAGAGACAAGATAATTCCCCAGTTAAAAATAGCTCAAGTTAAATACACACACATATGATAAACATATAAACACAGAATCATTTTTTTAGAAAAAATAAAATGTCAATGTGTATATATAAATATAAAATTAAGGAATAGAATATTCTATAAAGTAAAGGTATAAATATAACATTTTAGTTCATCCAACTTTTAATCAACCTTAAATTTCAAGCCAAGTCTTGAAATTTAGCCTGCCACTTGCCCAAACAGAAGCCCCCTAGTCATGAAGGTTGTTTGAAAATCTATTAAAGATGGGTTTTCACACCTAGTAAAACATCCCTGGCATTCAATTAAAATAGCAAAATATAGATAAGGTATTCCCTTAAAAGCTAATACAATGGACCTTTTGGTTTCTCCGCTTCCACATTCCTGAAAGAACCCCATTTTATTTCAAAGGTTTACCACATCCTCCTGGGAAGCTGATCTAAACTCCAGGGGTGGGTCTAGTCAGTCAAGGGTTAACCCATGGTTCCTATCAGTAATAGAGGCAAGAGCGGCCCATGACCCAACTGGGTCTTGAATCTGATTCCAGGAGGGCTCTGTGCAGGTTGCTGGGGAAGTTCTCTTTCTTCTGGGACACTTTCAGGAGCTCTCCCTTTTCTCCCATCCATGTGGATGACAGCACAGATGACAGCAGGGCTTCATCTCTTAACCATAGGGGGACCAGCCTTCAGTGAAGCCGGCACAATGGACAGGGGGTGTGGGTATGAAAAAAACTTGAGTCCTTGATGACATACTTGAGCTGCTGGTTTAACCAACTCTAAAGCATGCCCTGCCTTGGAGGTTCCTGCCTGCGAGCCAAACTTCCTTATTACACAAGAAACATAATTTTGAATTGAGTTTACTGTCATAGCCAGAAACTGATACACCTCCCTTTTCTTGGTAGTCATAGCTTTTAAACAGGTAATTAGTTCCCAATTACGGAAACAAAATGTCTGTTACAGCGGAATGGATTTACCACTTCCAAGAACAGCGCATGAGAGAGAAAATGCTATTTACAGGCACTGGAAATATCAAGGGAAGACAGCCGTCAATATTGAATGATTTTTGAAATATTATTTGACCCATGTAATGCTTGAGGTGTATATTTAACTGAGCTTAAAGGTCTTCTTTTAGTTGATTGATTTCATTCTAGACAAACATTTTTAAAAAATACAAAATAAAGACAACATGATAGCTACCTTCATAAATTACATCAGGATAATTTGGATTTGTACCTAAAAAGCAAAACAAAGCAAAGATTTGTAAGTATGCATTTGGTGTTAAAAAATTACTAACTTAATACCCACTAAAATGAGCTAAATATATATTGAAGTTTTCGTGACTGAGTAGATTGTTTGATAGGACAGGCAGATAACCTGAAATTCTTGGTTTGCTTCATGTTAATTCTGTTCCCTCCCAGTGCCACCACCTCTACCCCTCCGAGAAAGAAAACAGAAGAACAAATGGAAATCGCAGATCACTTTAGCTGAAAAAACTTCAGCAATGAACGAATCATGAACATTTCTTTTTTGCACCACTTCTGTTTTAAAGTGGGCCATTTTAATTGCAATTTTGCATTTTTGTTCCAGAGACAGATCATTTCTGTACCACTTTTGCTATTCTCTGATGGTTTGGGGTTATGTTCAAACTATGGTGAGGCAGGTCGATTTGTGTTCACAAACATATCATTAACCAGCCTGTATAATGATATTTAAAGCACAATTTTGTTCTCCCCTTAGTCTTTGGTGGGGGGGGGGGGTCCAAGGCTAAATAAACCCTTTTGTTTGCCCTAATACGGCACAGAAAACTAAATGCTGTTTCTCTGTTGAAATTGTTTATGTATAAGAGATTATAAATAAATGTATGTCAGAAAGAAACACAAAAGTATACCCACTTAATTCTTTTGGATGACTCTGTAGTCATCAAGATAATCAGAATATTCTATTTTAGAGTATTCCCATGAGGTTTGCAAAAATATTTTTAATCTTTTTTAAAAAATCACTGTCAACAACAACTGGTGGCAAAAACATTTGCTACTTATTCTCCAATCAGAACTAACTGGTCTCTATACAAAAGCCTACTTGGAAATAAAATTAAATTTTGATATACCATTTAAGTGATTACCAAATGAATTTCCAAAGCTGCCTCCTAAGCTGTTGGTCCTCACTTACCATGTGAAGAAGTAAAACTTGCAAACCATACAGCTTACTCAGTTCTCATTTCACTTCTGAGCCCTTAGCAGAAAAATACTATTTAAAATAAAGTGAAACTTGAGCCAATTTTCTGTTTACATATTCCCGAGTGAATAATAAAGATTAGTCTAAATGAAGAACCAAATAAAAGTGGCCTTAATGTTCAAATGAGAATTTTAACACAGAGCAAGCAGAAGAATACCCCTTTTAGCAGGGAAAACTTAAGTAGATGGCTGTGCACTCCGATTCAGGGATGCTGAATCCTGAACCCATTCTTTGTACAACTCCAGGGGGCGCCATTCAGCCTACAGTCTATGTGAATGGCACTACCTGAGACTGTGCAGTGCACAACCTGTGCAGTCACATGTGATGGCCTTGCATCAATTCATGCAAAGTCATCAAATCCAGTGAATTTCAATTGCATTTTGAGTTTTATTATCCCAAATGACATTTCAAAGTAGTTTTGAGTTATAATATGTCAATATGTATTGTCAGAATTATTTGTAGCTGATGTGACACCCTGAGAAGGCCTTGAAAGCTGCCCTGCCGTTTGAGGAGTAATTGACTGAATACAGGAGCAGGAAATCCCAGTGGCAGCCCTGGTGCTGCCATTTGCAGGGTGCCTGCCCATCCTCTGAAGTCCTTTCCCTTTGCAAAGTCCCTGGACCAAATGGCGCCACTCCCTGTGAGGATTTCCTACCCCTGCTGAAGGAAATGCTCTACAACCCCAAGTGAGCAAGTCATTGTTTCAACTGCTCAGCAATCCATTACTTTAGAAGACCCCACTTTGGCCCTGTTCTCACTGAGCCCTCGACATACAGCCTGAATCTGCAAGGCTGCCTGCCCACTAGAGTCCACTCATCACTTCTAGACCTTGCTCCAGTGCCCTGGACCCAGAATTCCCTCCCCACAGGCCCCACACCCACTTCCTAGGCCTGGCCAGCCTTTCCCCTACATCCATCAGCCCACAGGTGGCCATAGCACCAGTATGAGCACCCTCTGACCCCAGATCCAAGGGAGGGGTGAGGGCTGAGGCAGGTCAGGTGGGCTGGGGGGTCCACAATCACATTCATGAAGCCTCTCATTTTAGATTCAGAGTCACGGGACAGGGGCCATGGCTGGGGACCAGCTCTACCAAAACCACTACATTCCAGCCTGGAACTCCAAGAGTCTGAGAATTCGATCTCCAAACCCAGCCTCCCAGGTCATCATAAACACTTTCGTGCCAAGGTAGGAGGATAGAACCCATTTTATTTAACAATTCATAAACTTGATTTTGTAAGTATTTGGGTGTAAGTACGTGGACGTTCATTGGTACTAGGGTGACCAACCATCCGCACTGCCCGAGACGAGGGGACCCTGCGTCATTGGACTTTATGCTTTAAAACTGGGATAGTCCCAGGCAAATTCTTGCTGTTTGCCCAGCAATGAGGGCCTTTCCCAGATGCACTTCTAGTGTAAACCGGGACGAGTCGGTCACCCTGATTCGTTCTCATGCCCTCAGGGACGCTGCACGGGTGAGAGGGGCGCCTGCAGTCACCACTCGCTTATACACACACAATTCCATGAGAAAGTAAAAAGCCTGAGGATTCAGAGCCAGACTCATGTAAGCGGCACACTGAAAGGGCCTCAGTGAAGGTGACAGGCGTCCAGGCTCAATCAGCTTCACGGCAGACAGGGAACACCCAAACACATTACTCACGCAGAGCCCCCAGAAAGATCTGAGAACATTGAATCAGTGCAGTGTAGCAAATGCCAGGTATAGAAAAATGGGATTTAGGGTGGCATGAAAAGTAAGTAGGTTAGCCCATCCTCTGAATAAAGGTCATTTTCCAGACTTATGATTCATATCAGAGCATGCCTTTCCCACCACGTTCACCAGCAGAAGCTTTAGATCACATCACTCTATTTTCCTAACTTCATTTTCCCAGATGTAGGAGAAGCATTGTCACTTTTCTTTTGTTGTCAAGAATAGCCAAATTTAGTGCAAGAACATGAATCTCGCAGAAAGACACTGTGGGAGGAACAATAATGGGTTTTTCCTGTCTAGTATACTGAACTATGTCTGATGAGGGCCCACTCGCCACAAGAAAGAAATGCCTGTCTGTGCACAGAGGTTTAGGACGTCTGGCACATGGGAGAGTGCACAACCTAGAGGCTATGAAAATCAAGGGTCACATCACTCCAGCTGACCCCAGATCATTAAGCACAGTGTTTTGCTTCTAGCAACTTCTCAGTCAAGCCAACCTCCCATGATGTCTACATTTTAGTAGTGAGGTGGTTGTTAACATCATTTTAAATGCAGACACAGAAAACAAAATCACCACTGGCTTTTTAGACTTCTGGCAAAGGTCAGATTCTGAAAATATCCTACCATTTTTGTCTGATTTCTAACTGGTTCCTTTGACTTAGAGTAAATGCATTCTCTATGGATCGTCATACGCTGAAGGGAGGAACCTCTGTTGGAGATATTCACACTAAACGTGGAGGAAAGAGAAACACTGGCTGTGAGAGAAAAAAGCCAACAAAGAGAGAAGGAAGGGAAGACCGTGACCAGCGTGGACTCGTGCGGTGCGCTGCAGTGCGGTCTGGGCGGGGTGATGCTTCCCTGGACCTTGTCCTGGTAGCTCTCATTCAGTGAGAAGCCTCAGGTGCAGGAGGTGGTGTCAATCCCTAAAGCTTCAGTCGGGCATCTCCAGAAGAAAACACGGGAATCCGAGGACTCCACTAACCGCACGGGCATTCCAAACAAGCAGCAGCCTGGTTTCTCCCGGCACAGCTCCCTCAGCGCAGAAACTGCAACTCCTCCCCAGCCAGAAGAAGACGCGCTGAGTGCAAATGTCTGCTTGTCTGATCGTCAAGTTCTGGTTTCTGAAAGGTTTGTTGAGCATCTCCAGGTGCTCCCTCCCATGTGCTTTGTTCTCGACCTAAGGCGTGTTGTCAGGAACCAGGGAAAGAGTACTAACAGGTCCGAGCACAGCCTGAGCTTCCCACTGAAAGGAGCAAGGAGACTGTTTCAGAGCCCCATGTGCACTCCTGACCAAGTTCCGTAGATGTGTGACGCCTGCACCTCCGAGAGACAGACCCTAAGAGCATTTAGGCTTCCAAACGTGGATGATAAAAATCACTTTTTTCCCCTCCACCAATATCAACCAAAGCACTTCCCCATCCTCTGAATTCCATGCTAAATGACTCAAAGTCAGCACCTTTTGACTTCCATCTTCCCATCTCAGTTACAGCTCGTGAGTAAATCTTACGACTTTAGGCAAATCTTCATGAACAAATCTTTATGCCTTTTTAACTGTAAGACTCTATAGCTAAAGGATATAAACACTTGTAGGATCAAAAGAGATGTGGGAAGATAGGTCAGCTGACAGTAGGGTTCGCTTTCCATTCTGCTGCAAAGATAAAGATAACGATAAGGCAGGGAAAATATCTGTTTCCTTCCTGTAAGCTTTTAGTGTCTCTCTAATGCCCTAAGGGAAAAAAAAAGAAAGATTTTCCTTTCAATTCTATTTGCGGACTCCATTTAGTGTGATCTTGAAAAATATTTCAAAGAATTCCATATGATAAAGCAATAGCAAAAGATGTGTTCTTTTCAAATGAATTGCCCTTGCTTTGTTAACAGTGTTTTCTAGCTCATGGCAGTCTGCCTTTTGATTTCCAGATCCTTCTCCTCTGCCCTTTCTGAATGGTAGGCTGAACTCAGGGCCCGAACACATTGGGGGTTCCGATGTCTGGGTTCCATTTCTGGCTGGACCGCTAAGGTGCTGTGCAGCACTGGGGGCCTCTTCACTCCCTCTGTAACAAAGGAGTCTTCCGGACTGCAGGAGAGGATAATAGCATTGGCTTTGGCAACTCCTTGGGAGCTTCAGGAAGCATAATTAATTAACATTAGTACTCTTGAGGCGTAAAAAGCTATTTAAGTATAAATCTTAATTATCATGATTATTATGAGTCTATGGCCAAACCATACTCTTCTGGGTTATTTAAGGCAGAAAAGCAGGTAGAACTTTCTTTCCTTTCACTCCCAAGTCAAGAAAGAGATCATGACAAATGGCCTAAGGGACAAGTAGTGGAGGGCTTTATATTTTCCTAATGTGTAACATTTGCAGAAAGTTCCTCTCCCTACATTCTTTGGCCTAACTACACCAAATCTAAATCTGCCAGTTTGAGGGCAATTCTAAGCGCTACGGAGAGCTCTAGTTCATCCAAACGTCATGAATCTTTTGATAAAACAGCACGAATGAGAAGCTGTGGGGAAAACTCTTCCAATATTTATAGTTTGTTCCTGACATGCATTTTGCATAGGAGAGAACTGCTCCCGAATTAGGAAGCATAAGTCACTAACTCCCACTGCTTGTGTGAATGAGCATTCTTGAGCTATGACATTCTTCCTGAATGAGTGGGCCATAAAGACACTCTTTATGTACTGCCTGAAGAATGAGATGCTTTAAAGCACCGGTATTTTATCATCTAGTGCTCTGGCTAGGTTTGTTCCAAGCCTCAAGTAATAATCACTTGGGTGATGATTTCGAGAAAAGAATCTACTCTTAAATAGTCAACATGTTCATGTTTGTAGAAATATCTGACCTTGAAAATTCTTGGAACTTGTGCTATCTGATCAGAAGATGCTAGCAAAGGCTCCAGGTTTCTTCCTCATAACACTCACAAGCAATCTCTCTGCCATTAATTTCTGCTTAAAAAGACGCCCTTTCCACTCCTAATCTCCACTCAGTCTCCATGCACACTTTCGTGTTCATGAAAAGACCTCTCTATATGTAGGATTGAATTCCAGTGACAGCCACATAGTGGATCAATTTCACCTTAGACAAGTCTTATTTTTGGCCTGTAAGCTAAATAGGATACAGCAGAATCTTTGGAGAATCCTCAGATAACCCCTTGCTCTCTATGCGTGTGCCTGCACTGCTGTCTCCACTTTTTATTTACCCTCCCAAGCCTCCTTAAGTTACATCTTGAATTCATCCTACTTTTTGCCAAACCCAATTAGAGTGCATCTCTGCACACTAGCTATTCTATATTTTTATCATTATTTCTAGTTGATACCCTCAGCGAGTCGGTGAGGCAGTCTTGATGGATACCAATTCTTCCAGTGGCTCCCCCAGGCTCTGCAGGGCAGAAGTGAACTACCCTCACTACACAAAGTGTGGTCCATGGACCTGCAGCATCAGCATCATCGGGGAGCTGTAGAAATGCAGGCTCTCGGGCCCTTCTCTAGACCCATGGAATCAGAATTAGCGTTTAACAGGATCCCCAGGAGATCTGTATGGTCATTAACGTTTGAGAAGCCCTGGTTTACAACTCCATGAGAAGTTTTACCAAAGTCAAAAGGCCCCAGTGGGCATAACAGATGACAACTTTTCAGTGAAACATAAGGCAAACCTAAAACTGGCCAGATACCCAAATATTGAGGGGGATGGGTACTCATTGGCAGTGGCTGCAAAAGACATTAGAGGTAAGGGCAGGAGACGTGTTCTGTCACCAGTGGCACACCTCTAGGGCCCGTTCCATATGGGGCAGGGGAAGGGAAGGAGCTTAGACACCGGAGGGAGCTTGCATTTACCTACCCTCTCTAGGAACCAAACTTTGACTTAGTTTTCTCCTTAATGGGCCAAGTCTAGAAAGCTCACATGTCAGGTGGCAGAGTCCTGAGGTCCTCTTCCCTGGGCATGTCCAAGCTTCCAGATAAGGGAGGATAAAGCCAGTGCTAAGAGAAAAGCAATTCTGGGAGGATAGTTTCTCCTTGATGGCTACAGAGTAAATACACAAAGGGAGGCGAGGAACGGATCCCTTCGGTATCACTCTCAGTGCTGATGGCAGCAGAGGGAACACAGCTCCTGCCTCCCCGTGTCAGGTACCATGCATCACTCTCACACATGCTCATCTTCACAAGACCCTTCTAAGCAGGTGCCAGAACCCTACATTTTATAGAGAGGAAAGCCAGGTTCAGAGGTGGTAAGAAAATTGCTCAAAGCCACACTGGTCACGGAGGATGGAACTCATACTTGAATCAGATCTAAATCTCACACTCACACCCTTCCCACCGGACCAGAGTGTCCCTTGGAATAGCGTGGAGGGCGCTGGCTAACTATGCTCGAAAGTCCAAGTTCAAGCGCCAGATGATGGTCATTTGGATCTATAGCTTGTTAACAGGAGTTTATCTCATTAACAGTAAAATCTTTCAGGCTCCACCTAGTCCACTTAATATTCTCTGTTCCACGGCCTCCACGAAAAGAGAACATTCAAAGGGATGCTTAATTCTTTATTGCCTACAATTTCCACATATCTTCAGCTGAATAGTGCTCCTTCCCTCCCTCCATGAGTAGATCCTGCCTAACGTGGGGACAGAGACATCCCTGGGAATGAGAAGCTGACCTCTTACAGCCAGGAGGAGGGCAACCAGGGGAAAGAAATGAAAGACCAAGGCTTTCTCCCTCTTGTATCACTTTATGGGTAGTTGGAGTCTTTTCTCCTATGGAGGAGGGCTGTGTTTTATCGCCCCAGTCACGAGCCTTGCCCTGCCACCTTCCTAAGCAGCAGGACCCACACTGTCTCTGCTTTGTAACGCGCTACAATGGGTAGCCCAGCGCCCTCCGTTTCTCATACCTCCAACGAGCTCTGACATAGTCTTCAAAATCCTAGAAGTCTAGTATAACAGGATGTTAAACAGACTCTTCCTGCCTGAGTAACCGACACCACTGTGAATGTGAGAAACTCAGAGGCAGAATTCACAAAGGAAGTGGCTGAGCACTGGATCCATGTCCTCTGAAACATCTGATTCACATTGAGACTTTAAGAGGTCCCAGAGAGGAGAGAACGAGGAGGGACCTGTAGAGAAGTTTCTTTGGGGAGAAGTGTTGCCATTGCCTCCACACCACTATGGGGCTGCCAGGGCACCACTCTGAGAACTTGAACTGAGTTTCCTGTAGGTGGAAGGCTTGGAGGACGAGTGCCTGACTCCTGCCAGAGAAGGCTAAAGCAACCTGTGGTGGCAGAAGGCAGGTGGCATTTGGGTTCGACCTGTACCCCCAGAGGTGTCAGACCAAGGGACCATGAGTGATCCCCATAGGCCAGATGGAGGCAGCTTGGGAGAAAGTCTGTGTGGGGACTTGACAACAGGGCCCCCTGGAGGGGCAAAGGGACCCCAACAATACAAAGCTGCCTTCCTAGGTGCTGAGGAAGGGGTGGTTTCCACTAGGTGGAATCGAGATGCATGGGCTTATGTCATGGGAACTGTGGGAGAGGGTACTGCAGAGAGGCATCCAGGAAAGAAGGTCCATAAATCAGCATTGAACATGCCCAGGTCCCCAGAGCCAAAGCCACCAGCAACACACTTCTCTGCCATCTGGCCCCCCCTTCCACCTGGGCTGCAGAGAGGCTGACACCTCATTAGCAAGCCCTAGCCCGCATCCCCATACAGTCAGCCTGAACTTGGAGAGGAGAGGAGACTGGCTGTTAAATCATGGCTAGAGTTGTGATTTCTAAGTCAGATGGGACAGACATGTTATTTCTCAATTGAGATTTTGTCTGCAACTTAAAGTGACCAAAGGATTGTCTGTTACTCAACAATGAGCAAAAAAATCGTACTCAAATCAGAGCTCTCCTCCTGAGCAGTGACTCTCACCCTTGGTTGCACCTTGGAATCACTGGGGATCTAAAAATAAAAAAACCCTGAAGACTCATCCAGCGGCCACTGAATCAGAACTGCTCAAGGTAGGCCCAGGAATACGAATTAAAAATGCAATAAAATAAAGCAATAATTAAAACTCCCCAGTTGATTCTAATACGCAAGGAGGAGCAGGATGCTGCTGCTCTCAGAGGCAGAGAGAACTCTTAGTGAATACATTTTAAGGGGACAATGGAAAACAAACGTGAAATACAATTTGTTTGATTGTCACAAGGTGTACTCTTGGGTGTGCTAGAAAGACAAAGGCTATAGTTCTCCAGATTTCATTTTGCAGCTGAAAGTTGCGTTTTGTGCTTTAAACATAACACGAAACTGACCAGAGCTGAGTGTAGTTCTACACGTGGGATCGGAAACCATCAATCTAGTTTGCGGAATCTGGGCAGGTCTTTCCTCCCTTTCGTAGTTACCAGTCAGGTTGCCAGCGATTAACAGACGGGGAAGGCACTGGCATGGTATCCGGGGTCCTGCTGGCACCTAAAGATCTGATGACACCTGTCCTTCCTCATTAGCACCCTGACTGGGTCTGGTGTCAGAGTCTGCAAGGTCCCAGCACTCTGGAGAGATGTTCTTTGGGGATCTTTACTGCCTGCCTCACATCCTCACCCGCCGTGGATGGCACCCTCTTGGCCTGGCTGATGTTGGCTCAAGGTCTCTCAGCCCCACGCTTCCTCCAGTGGAAAGCAGCGTCTGCGACCACATGCGGTGTTTCTATACCATACGGCATTAAAGGAAATTCCGACTGTAATCACCTCCAGGAGTCTGTCCCCTCTCTGTTCACCCATTTTTGTTTTAGGGACTTCTTGTTTATCTGTTCTTATTTCTGTTTAATTTGGACACTTCATTCTCCATCTCCAAACGGAGAATGAATTCCTAAGCAAGGTGACCATCCCATGGAAATCTCAGTTCTGGGCTGAACGAGGAGCACGTACACTTAGGATGGCAGAGCCGCCATTTTAATTCTTCTTGCTTCTTAGGGTAACGCCCTGGCTTCACGGGGATCCCAGGCTGCCTGCTTCCTTGTAAGATAACAAACTTGCAATGTCAAAAAAGGATCTCATCAAAACAACTGGGGAAAAAAGTAGCTGAAACTTCTTATCAAAAAGATTTGTGAGAGCTAGACTTCCTCATCCATTACCATATGACCACGGCAGAAACACTGAGGAATATAAACCCTAACTTGACCTATTGTCCTTAACTTGGAATGCACCTTTAGACCAGCAGGGAAATGATATCTATATTTGCTATTTGTTTATTTTTCTTTAGTTTTAAAGGGGAGTTAGAGGGAAAGGAAGCAATTCTAAGAAAGGCCATTATCTGTAGGCTTTGGCTAAAAATCTCATAAATATCCACAAAGATTCTATCACACAAGCCAAGTCAGGTCAATCTCTAATTGGTCACAGTGCTTTATGGCCCACTAGGGCCATTTATATCCACTATCACCTTGGGCCAAGTCTCTTTCATTTATTACTCCTTGATAGCTGGTCCTTGAGTAAACACTTACCGAGGAAAAAAATCAGTCTTTTCTAAAAGCAGATATTTATATTTTAAAGACCTGATAAAAACAAAAAATGAACAAGAAGAGGAAAAGAAAGGAAAGGAGAGAACTTCTTTATAAAATTTAGCTTCGTTTTTATTTTTGATAAATAAATGATTATTTCTTTTAAAGGGAATATTTGAGAGACTCCAAGTTATTCTTATGCAAGAAAACAATTCTTTCCTATCAGTAGCAAAGTTAAAACTAACAAAAGTGATCAATTAAAATGAAGCCACATGGATGAGAGGAGTTAAGCTCTAGCAAATATTCGCACCATACAGAAATGTTCAAAGGAAAATACATCAAAATCCTAAGATAGAAGCCACTGGCTTTACACTGACAGAACTATGCATATATCAAAGCACACAGAGCTCTTCTAAACCTTTTGAAGGCCAAACCTTCACCCTGAATCAAGTTCACCTCCAAAGGTTTCAAAAGGCAGTTGCTGGCAAAATTCAAACAAAGTCTGAAGTTTAGTTAATAGTGACATCCCAATGTTAGTTTCTTAGTTTTGACAAATGTACCGTAGTAATGCGAGATGTTAACAATAGTAAAAACCAGGTAAGGGGTATCTGGGAACCCTCTGTACTGTCTTTGCAACTTTTCCGTAAAACTAAAATTATTCACAAATAAAACGTTGTATTTAAAAACAAACAAAAAGCAGGTGTCCCAAAGCAGAGTCTCCGAATTTAACTACAAAGCTGTATTCCCCCAAATGTGTAGGAAAAAACACAGTAATCTAGAGATTTACTACAGCAAGTGTGGCCAAGCAGCTAAACTCTCAATTAAGAGGAAGATTTAATGGGAAATACAACCACTGCCAGGCGTGTCTGGGTAGGGTGTCCAAACACAGCGTGTTTTCTGTGCTCCTGAAGGGCTGCTTGTAAATCAAACTGATATAATTCAAGTCACATTTTGAACAAACTAAGGAAGCCTGTGCATTTAAAAAGTTGTTTAATAAACACCAGGATAACGGGAAGAGTGATTCTGTAATGAGAATTACTGCATTCTCGTTTACTGTGTGAGAAGGTGGCTTTGCGCGCATCATCGCTGTCCGCGGGGCCGCCCTGCAAGCCACACAAACGTTGCTGCCTGAGCAGCCCCTGCCTTGCAGGCCTCCAAGTTTCTACTTTGCCCTCCCTCTGCCAAGCCATCTTTGTGTGGCTTTGATTAACTCAGAGCTATTGCAGAGAGGACTTCTACTCATGTACAGGTCCCAACATCCAAACGCAAGTGTCAGCCTCCACAATGGGCAAGAAGATCAAGCAAGTAAGAATCCTCGACTGAACAACAGTATCTGAGGCAGGTAGATGCATGATAATTGTCCCTGCTGTTAGTGGGGGACCCTCACACTTAAAACTCTCCTCCTGGCCACCAAATGGACTCCTGATGCCAGCCATCCTTTCTCAAGGAAAACCATCGATCAGCTGGGAACTATATCACTCTAGAAAAACAATTCAGGATCAGATCTCGACTCAGTCCCCCCGGCTAAGCAAAACATTCCAGGACCCTGGTTTCTCATCCATGGGTGAGAGAGCAGGATTCTGGACTCTAAATGGATAAGAGGCTAGAAAATACATCTTAAGTAGTTCATGAGCCAACCAAACACAGTTCATCTGCTCACAGTTTTGCAAGGGCTTTGCCATTGTGGGTAGAAAATCTTATTAAACACTTGAGACAAAAGTAATATATGTATACAGATTATTGTCCAAAATGATTCACCCTCCCATTACCTCCTTGGGAGGAGGATGAGTCCTGTCCCTGGACTTCGCTTTGGCCCTGTGACTTGCTTTGGCCAATGGAATAGAGGCTGAAAAGACCATGTGCCAGCCCTGAACCTAGGCCTTAAGAAGCCTTGCGTATTTCTAGTGGTTCTCTTGCATTCTGCCCTCGCCATCAGAATCAGACCTCCTGGGTAGCTGCTGCTTTTTCACCCCACACCACAGAGTAAAGATGTGTGGAACAAAACCACCCCAGCTGACCTACGGAGTCATGCACAAGACTAAATAATGGTGTTTTAAGCCCTTGGGGTTTGGCGTGGTTTATTGTACACGTGATTTTGTCAATAATTGAGTGATATACTCTATCCTCTCCCCAGATGCAAAAGCATCAGGTACTCACCATCATCGATGCCAGGCCAGCCCATGAAGTGAGCAGAAATCTGTTTCTCATCCTTCCCATACTCATTCTTGGCTACTAACTTGTAGTCCCCATTGTTCATGTGAGTGGGATTGTCCAGCTGGAGGCAGCCGTGGTACTCCGTGTGATTGGTAACATGGATTTTAGTGCAGATGTATTTGGACTCGTTCAATATTGCCCCATTATAGAACCACTGAAGCGCTGGTTTGGGGTTGCCTTTCACAGTGAATGGAATGCACCAGTGGTGGTCTGAGGTTGGAGATTCGAGAAATGTGATAGTTGGAGCAACTAAATTGAAAAAGAAAGAGTTAATAGCATCAGAAAGCTCAGAATTCTCCCGTCTCCAGATTCTGTGTCATCGATAGGGGATTTTATTCAACCATTGTTTGGTTTAAGGAAACACATGACCAGCAACTCTGGAATCCATCAATATTTTGTAACATCATCCAGGTTGATTTAACTCCCCACAGAGAGCTGAAGAGAGACTCTTTTCTCTGCTCTACTTAAGACTCATGCATCACAGTCATTTTTCAAATCTATTCAGCATGGGAACCAGCTCCAAACAGATCCCAGAGATTTCTGACAGTGGAAAAGGTTCATTTAAAGTCGACTTTGGTTTCTAATATATATGCCTTGAAATCTTGTAGATTCATCACCAAAACATTTAGGACCACTATTTTTACAGGAGGTCACTAAATAATACAAATAATGACAAAAATGACTTTGGTATTCTTTTCTGAAGCCCTGATCTCACATAATATCTAAAACAGATTAAACTGATCAATGCAGTGAATGTTGCTATCCATGCTGATTGATTATTATAAAATGTGATGAATTCATATTTTTCACTCTCAATAGTAAATGTTCTTTAAAAGCATCACATTTCATTATAATACAGCCATTTTTGCTAGGATTTCAGATGTCAGTGCTTTTATCCTTTAAATGTCTGGGGTCCTATCTAAACCCTGGACAAACAAATTAGAGATTATTTTAATATTAAATACAAAGCACTTTATGCTTTGGGGGAACAAACACTATCAAGTAGCATCTCTAAACAGAGTATTTATCCTGAGTGAAGGTATTTAAAAATCCCTCATAATTGTTTATTTTAATGAGGTCTAACTTTGATAATTAGATATCAAAATAGATAGTCAATTACCCAATAAGGGTGAGTGACTTGGTCTAAGTTATTGTGAGAGGCTGATCTGGAGCAGGAATCCGGTTCTCCTGACCCCTAACCCGGGAGCCTGCCCTCAGATGCACTGCCTCCTAGTTGTGTGTGTTCATCACAGGAAGGGGGAAAACAAATACACTGCTAAGAAATATACTCTGAACGGGGTCACTGCAAGGGTTACCTCAGTTGTTAATGTTCTTTATCACTTATTCCTTCTATTCTTTATGTAAACTTTGATAAATAAGGTCAATTCTTCAGACCATGGTGACCACATAGATATTAACCTAAACTGAGAAAATTTTGAATTTGAGTGTCCTTATTTGTAGGTCTGTGTTACAAACACAAGGACCACAGTGGGGCAGGGAGCACACTTACCTTCCTCCCACTGCCCAGGCCCCCATGCCCGGGACCCACCTATTCCTTGCACCATGCTCAAATGAGCTCTTGGTGATGTGTTGATGTAAGGACGTAAAGTTGGAAGCTGGTTGCAAATGTTTGGGAATAGAATTAACCTCAGGCTTCTGGGTGGGTCATGATGATGAGAAATTATGAGGCCCGTACCTACTGAGTATTGTGGCAATATTGACAGTGACAAAGGATGGCGGTTGGTGACTTAGTCATTCACTCCAACAATCACATACTGAATTGTGCTATGAGTGAATGTTAACCAGTGTATTGACACCTTGTGTCTACATGTGCATAATGTGTAATTGTACTTACACACAGGCACACTCGTGTTTTTCTCACTCAAACCTAGTAAAACCTCATTAATTTATACCATGCCAGCTCAGAATTTGCCATGATGTGAAGCGTGCATGTGATTTTTACCAACTGCACATTCACACTGAATGCCACAATCTGGAATGCTGAGGTATATGTCATGTTATTTATAATACTGGAAAATAATGCATGTGCATGTTCAGAAGCATTAATATCCTATATCTTAGTTTCAACATATACAGAAATTTAAAACAATTATAATAATAAAAGTTTTCTGCAGGAGATAATAATTTTCAATAATTTAAGTAGGACTCCTCCAACCTTCCCAGGGAAATTTAATGTCAAACTAATGAGGTTTTATTGTTATAACAGTACAAGGGGTGTTGGTGACGAGCCAGCCCAAACTTTGGGTATTACAACTTGAAACCTTCACATTGCTCTTATACAGAAAAAAAAATTTAGAAACTGATTTATCAGAAATTTAAACCAAAACTTATTAACAAGAGAAGGATAACCAGCTCAAAATAAGTTCTATCAAAAAAAGACAGAGGAAGGCAAAAGAGGACAAGCTTAAGATTGAAAAAGAAGCTTAAAAGAAAGACAACACATGAGCAAGAGAGATTAGCAGAAATAGAACAGTGAGAGAGGCTGATAACATTTCTGCATTAAGTACGCATAAAACACTGCATTTACTTTTTTAACACACTTAAACAGCACCCAGAGTGCCCCAACGACAAATGTAGGTGTGTCCACGATCATTTGCTATGAAAAACACATGCCGGTCTGATTACGTACAATGTACAGTGAGGTTGACAGAATCTTGATCTTCTCCTACAAGATTTTCTGCCACACAAGAGATTTGCTTTCCACTGTCATCAGATGAAATGTTAGTTATCCTTAAGGAACCCTGCGTGTGGCTTGTTTCATTCTACAAACGAATTAACAGACAAAAATAATTTTTATTAGGATTGATCTCAAAGTAACAAGATTTGGGATTTCTTTACCTAACTAGAGAAAGTGATCTATAACTTTAGGAAAGGATTTGGCCTAATCGGGCTCAGGAAAAACGAGGAAATCACAAGTGATTCTATTTCTCTAGATTTCAGTTGCTTAATGTGTGAAGTTGACTTAATCCTTGCCTTCCTACCCACCTTCCTCCAAGGGAAAAGACCTCAAGGAGAGTCACTCACCTTGCTCACGATGACACAAAAAGCGCTCTAGGGACATAGAGACTCTCCAATGTATTGGGTATCATAACTAAAATGTTAGTCTTTATTAATTAAGAATAAATTGAAAATAAATATACATCAAAAGCTCATCATAAATTTCTCTCTGTGGCCCTATAAAATATTAAATGATCATCACTAGGTTAACACCATCTCAAGTTCTGACACAGTCTCGTCCCTCTAGGAACTCAGAGGCAAACACAGCCTTACCATATGTTTGGAAACCAGATTACCAACATCCCAGTACAAATTCGGAACTGGGTCGCCTGCGACACTGCAAGATAATGTGACAGACTTTCCTTCCTCCACAGTGAGGTTAGGTGCAGCCAGATTTGCTGATGGCAAACCTGTGGAACAAGAAAAGTCAATGGAGACACATACAGATAGTGAAATGCATGATCAGAATACGAGCAATAAATTGAATACTTTATGCTTTAAAATCAATAGCTATTTACTTTCTGAGACTGATTTATGTTGATCTGAAAAAGTGCCAGGTTGATACATTTTACAGATTTAATGTTAACCCAAAATAGGCAGTAATAAGATCTGAAAATTAGTTTTGCACATTTCTTGAAAATACTGCAGAAAAACTTTTTATTTAAAAAAACACATTTATAGAACTCTCTTCCACCTCTTTTTCTGTTCTACAGTTACCAATCTATTTGTTTGCACATAAATTGGCATGGTATTTGAAGACCGTCTTAACTCCCCATCTCCTCCCCACCACTTTTTTATAGTCAAGGACAAAGGATGAGAAGGATCTACATGTTTGCATAAATCCATTTTGTTCATTAAGTAACTCATAAATCTAACCCATTATCAGACCTAGAATTTGAAGAAGTCAAAGTCAGACTATGGAAGAAAATGTAGTTTCAAAGCCTTTTTCAAAGACATGAGGCTTGAATTGTCACAGCATTCTAACATTTCAAAGCTATATAAATCACAGTTAAATATCATGGGGAAAATTGGTGATCCTATTGATGATATAATGAAAAGAGTTACGTAGATCCTTATTCCAATGGAAAGTTATTTTTTTGGAAAAACCCTGAGAAAGTATTTGTTAGATGAAATTGTGAACCTCATAAACATTTTTTTAATATTTGAGAAGAGCATCATTTTTCTACTTCTCCATTTCAAAAGCTAGCTTTCTTTTAATTGATGCTGCTATCACTTTGTTAAACTCTCACACCTACTGGGTCTTTACGCTGCTTTAAACGGCAGGGGACTCATAATATTTTTCACATGAAGGCAGGTCTCAGAGGGTAGAAAGATATGTCAGGTTCTGCCAGTGAAGCCAGTGTCTCGCTTGGTACCAGGAACTCTGCTTAGGACTGCATTCACCAGGACAGCCGTGTCCCACGGAACTGTGACACATCATTAACTCCGGAGTAACCCAGAGGTCAGAAAAGGCAGTCTATCTTCAAGAGCTGTTAAATTGCAATTAACCCACCCACATAGTGGTATCTGATCCACCATCTTCACAATACTATCCATAAACCCTGCTCTTACGACACAGTCCTTAACAGAGAAAGCCATTATTCTTTATTACTAAAACCAGACTGGAACAAGATTTATACAGCATATGTCTCATGGTATTCCCAACATTGATAGAGGACTTCCCAACAAGATCTGGCTTTCAGTGGCTGATTTGGCCTCATCAGAACACTTCCTTCCTGTCAGCATCCAATAGAGAGCAATGTTATGTCTTTCACAGAGTTTCAAAAAGGCCCCTAATACTCTGAGATATACAAGACTATGAAACATATATGACTGATGCAGAGGCAGCGCAGTTAAGAGGCATGAGCACTGGCTCCAGAGTCAGGAGCCCTAGACCCTAAACCCAGCTGGTACTATGTTGCCTTCGGTGAGTCATTTCTCCTCTCTCAAAGTATTTTCTTCTCTATAGAATTAAGCTGTTCAGTTGGAAGATCTAGCTCTAATGTCTTCCCGTTCTAATATTTGGTGACAACTTCTGTGTCAATTAAACTTTTCAATTTATTAAAAAGTATGTTGAGGCAAGATATAAGAAAGGTGGCTACTTAATGAAAAATCTCCTTGAAGTCAGTGGTATGATCTAGGTGACTTTTTATAAATATATTGTTAATTTTGTTTTTCTTTTAAATCAAAATGGATAGTCACATAGTTTCAAGAGTCTATAAATCTACAAAACTTGTTATGAAAAATATTCAAACTAATGTATGAAAAACAGTAGTCTCACTTCACCCGTGTGGCACTATTTCCTATTCTCCAGAGGCACTCATTCCATCTCTTTTAACTTCTTTGTTGAGTATTGGTCTCTATATCACTAAAGATCATGCTTATATTGCTATTTCTTGATTTTTATGTTCTAACATTATCTACTGACCTTCCATCATGAGATGAGGACTAGGCTGACATTCACACAGACTAGCCCTCCACGCTTGCCCAAGCCACACTCAACATGCTCTGTCTTCATATCTTTCCATATTCTATGAAGTTATGTTGTCTAGATGTAGATATAAAGTTTATTATGAATATATAAACCCTATTGACGGTGGAACCATTGTATGTAATAGTCATCATTTTATCAAATTTAAGACAGCATTAACTACAAGATGCAGCACCATGATATGTACCACTAAGAAAGAAAAACAAACAAACAATGCCAATTCAACTATTTTGCAACGCTTTTATACCACTTAGGGCCCGTTATATGGATGTGGGACTTTCTGGATATCTCATCAAGTTTTTTAATCTTTTCTCTCCTATTTTCCATCTTTTTTGTCTATTTGGTCTATTTATAGGGAGATTTCCTCTGATTCACCTTTCAAATCTTCTTTTAAGGTTTGAATTCCTCTGTCATATTCTTAGTTTCCAAGCTTATTTGTTTGTTCCTGAATGGTCTTTTATTTTTTATGGCACCCTGAATTTCTTTCATGGGTGCAATATCTCTTCTGATCTCTATGAGATATTAATGATCATTCTTTTGCATTTTTCTTCTCTCTATATCATCTTTGTTTCTTGTAACCATTTTTTTTTCTTTCTCTTTGGTTGTTTTGGTTGGTCTTCCATATCATAAGCTTTTCTCAAACAGTTGGTGATCCTTGGCCATTCACACATCCATGAGAATGAAGCACTGTGTATTTATTAACTGTCAGCTTTGTTGTAGGGCAATATTATTGGCGTCCTTACAAGGTATCCCCTGATCTCAGTATTATTAAATCATTTTGGGGAAGAGACTGGTCAAATTATTCAGGTAATGTTCTTCAAGTGTCCTGCTTGGAAGAGGAAGAAGCCTGGAAATATCAATATTTGGTATATAAACCTATCATTTTCTTATGGTTCTCACAGCCTCAACTCTGTCTGGAGTGTCTCATGACTTTTGCTTTATCTTCTCTTGAGAATAAACCTCCAGTTTTCTGCTTAGAAGGATAGAGTCACTCGGGATGTATGGAATGAAAATGGGATCAACTGCTTCTTAACAGACTTTCAACACATCTCCTGTATTTGATGTTACCTGTACTCTCACCTCCTGAGCCTTGTGGTAGTTCGGCAATATAAACTCACTTTCCCCTTGCCCTGTCGCCTTGACAACTTGCTAGCCAGCATGCTCAGCCTTTGAGTTAATTGCTACTCATCCTTCTCTTCTCCAGATCACAACTCTGTGTGCTCGTCGACTCCTCTCCCATTTTCTTTTACTTATAGATTTATCTGCTGATTCCGGAGGGACCACGGGGCCAATGCCTACCATGGTGCTTACTTTTAAGGTATGACTCCTTCCTCTGCCAGACTCCAGCCTGGAGACATCCCTCTTGTCACCTCAAGTACAAACCTACAGGATGAATTTCCTACCTTTTATAAACATATCTAATAATTTGGAAATTCTGAGCAGAAAAAGGTTAAAATAAAAAGATGCTCAGTAGAGACTGCTATGCCATAGTCTTAATTTCCCCTATGAAATCTAACGTAGTTTTTTTTTTCTTCAAGTCTAAGCTTATATGACTAACAATTCTAAAAATAGCTGCTTAATTACAGTAATAGTAATAGCACTTATTGGGCATTCACTGACCCAGACACTCTTGCCTAGTACTTTATTGTTTTATTTAATCCTTACAACCAATTTTGAAGTTAAGTATTTTTCCCTCTTTCAGCTAATGAAGAATATGAATTTTGGAAAAGGAAAATACATCTTCCAAACTTCCCCAAGTACCTGTAGTCCTGGGATTTGAATCCAAAGCTCAGGGTCTTCACTGCTACACATACTACCTCCTCAGACCGCATATATCCATTTTAGCACAGACCATAATAAATACCAATACATATTCATGATCTAGGAATTTAGTTCATTTAAAAAATAATTACGTGTCTATTTGTGAGAGAAGAGCAAGTCTCCTTTATTTATAGAGAAATTGTATCACCCTGTCATAGCAGTTTCCAAAGGAATCTGTGCAAAATTGGCCAAGTCTAGATCTTTGAAATGTAAAGTCTTCCACAAATGAGTAAGCATCTGACTCACGTTAATTCTACAGCATTAATATGCTGGCCAAAGATTCAATAATGGAAAAAACAATCTGTACTTGAAATATCACTTGAGGTTTAATTAGCACAATAAAAATGAATTGGGAAGCATGAATAGCCAAGGCAGGATAAACCATTTGCCAGGCACTACTTCCTGGCTTAATAAGATTTGAAATCGGCACAAGTACAGAGCAAAGCTCAGCAATGCTTCCAAGAGCTTCTAGCACTACTGTAACGGGCTCCTGATTTCAGCCTCAGAGCCGTCCTCCTTGACTCTGAGAAACCTCACTGGAGATAAGAGATGACCAGCTGCCCAGCAGACACCCTCATGCCAACGTCCCTTGGCCTGGATGTGTTCAGGAAGGACACATCAGCCTGTAGATCTCAGCAGAAAATCACCAACCATCCAGTGAAAAGGCTGACTTTCTTTAGACCAGCGCTTCCCAAACTTTAATATGCATATGAATCACCAGCAGATCTTGTTAAAAAGGTTTCCTCTTTTCCAGTAGGTCTGGGTTGGGGCCTAAGAGTCTACGCTTGTAACAAACTCCCTGTTCCACAGACCACACTTCGAGTAGCAACGGTTTAGACAACTAGCTTTGGACAATTATTCACTAGCCTTTTGTTTCTACAACTGATATTCTTAAAGCTGATGACAGGGGCCTGAGCAATCATCTGTCCACCAAACTTTCCCCAAAGTGTGTTCTGTGGAACTCTAATTCCTTGAGATGCTCTATGGTAGGGGAAAAAAAAATTCAAGAAGTAAAACAAAAACCCACCCTACAAGAAATTCTGTAACTCTGGCTGTTCCCAATGCACATTACCAACACCGAAAGCTCTAGAAGTTCTACTATAAAGGAACCATTTAACTTCCATTGATTTTATGTTCCCCAAGCTTATTTGACTACATACCATTTCTTTGAGTTGTGATATCTTCTTGTGGCTTTGTGATTTTTGTTTGAAGTAATTTGACAAAATAGAAAATATACACATATTTAAATTCAGATGTAAAATATATTTAAAGCTAAATATTCATATTGGTGTTGTTAATAACATTAGTAGCTAATATCTATTGACACTTAATATGTACTAGACTTCATCTTAAATAATTTCTATATTATCTTTTCATCCTTCTAAAAACTCTAGGAGGTAGGTGTCATTAGTATCCATATTTCCAATTAAAAATTAAATCTTATTGAGTATCACAGTACACAGCTAATGAGTGGGAGCTGGCCCTGACCCATATCCATCTGTCCATGGCCTTAACCAATATGTTGATTGGCAGCCAGTTTTATTGGGTTTTCTGCTCCCATCCATTAGTGCACACTTCTTTAGAGCTGACTATATTGACTAGGCCCTTCGATCACTAATTCAAAGTATGCAGGTTCTCACTTTTCAACAATTGAGGAAAACTAACCTCTAATCATTTTGGATTATTAACTCAGCTTTGCAAGAAATGAGATGGATCAAGTTTCGGCTTTATCTTTCAATATCCACCTGTAAGTCTGGATCGTGTGCTTTCCTGTCTTGTTTTAGGGAACCAGAGCTCTGTTCATTTCCTGTTGGGTCATCTCCCCACGTGTATAAAAATATTCAAGTAAATTACGATTTTTGTCTGCTCTCTGTCCTCTCTCCTCTCACTTTCTATCTTCTTGGCATATCTTCCAATTTCTTTGTATCCTAAACATATATATTTCATTTCCAGGAATGAAGCCAGAATGAGCCTGACCTATTTAGAAGTGGTTGCTTTACACCCAGTTGCAAAAATGACAGAAAATTAGCAAAGTGACTTTCCAAGCTCAAATCGGAAATTGTGCTTCTATGCTCGTGTGAGCCGTGTCACGACAGTGACAGCAACCACGAACTTCTAAACACAAGAATTTAAACAGCGGCCGACAGGTTAGAAGAAACAGCTGTCTTTGCCATTCTAAAAAGATAAAGAAAAACAATGGTCACTGTGTGGCTTGCTTTATTTTAGTAGATAAAACCAGATCTCTAATAAAAGTAAAGCAAAGCAGTAAACTAGACTTTGTTTATGTTTTTCAGGAAAAAAAAATCAATCAGCTAAGATGCTAAGAAAATAATGTTTTATACCAATCTAACTTCCACATAGAGTATCAATATAGCATTTCTTTTTATTCTGTGAATGCTAACAAAGTAGAATTTTATTTTCCTGGTTTAAAACAAAAGGAGTATGTAGAGATATGATAAACTGTCATGAGTACTACAAACTATGGTGGAAACCAAAAGTAAGTCTTAAAAATAAATCATTAACATAAGTTTACCTCAAGGAATAGTAATAACTGTCTCCCAGACACCGTGAACTGACCTCAACATGGACAGTATTTTGTTGGTGTGTCTGAAGGAGTCTCAACACTTAAAAGTTTGAAGGTTAGAAAAACGGAAAATTTGAAATTTCATTATAAATAACAAAGAAAGCTAAGGCAGGACTGATTTCAAAGCATGGCACCGTTAAGGGTGTTTTATCAAGTAACCACACAGTCCTTCAACCATCAGCTGAGTTACCACCTTCTGTTCACTGCGGGACCAGCACGTGCTATGGTAATAGTTACTAGGAAAGTGGTTTGAGGGATTGCTTTATATGACCCGGAGGAAGAGTGCCTTTCTGAAACATACTCGTCATCTACTTAGAACAGAACATTTCATCCCCTAATAACACTTCCTGAAGAAACTCTCTTCCAGAGATTTAAATCATAATTATAGTATAAAAAATTTAAACTGTAAAGTACACTGTTCTTTAATAATCCCATTCAGCCCAAGGAAATGATTCAGAGGTTTACAGCACAAACTAACTGCTAAGCCCAACCAAGTGTAGAGGAATTGAGTACAAAAATTTAGAATATACTATGTGATAAATAATTTCGTTGAAAAACACTAAAAGAAGCGGTGGGGACAGTATTATATGGAATGAGAAACCAGCACGGACTGGCAAAAATACCCTTTCTTCCTTAGCACTTGTGTCATTCAGTTTCTGTCTTAAGAACCACGGCTCGGAGCACCCTTTGTTTTTCCCATTAATGTGGAAATTTTGCATAAGTATGTTTTGTTGCCTCACAATTAATAAAAGTTTTCTAAGGTTGAAAAGGACCTTGTGGCGAAACAGACACAACATGTTTCACAGCGTGAATAAATTTACAGTAATTCACGGCAGGAGGGACTGTTAGAGAAATATTGTGAGGCATGTTGACTGTGCTGCTAACACGAACAGTGTACTTACATTTCCCAGTCCCGCAGCCAAGCTCACTTAATAGCTAAACAAAAACGAGATTCTTTCAAAATGCAATGATGACAGAAATTTCAAAGGGAACTACAGAATGCTAAAATATGGAATAATTTGGCTAGAATAATATAAATGTTTGAGTTATGTTTGCTTAACTGAAATATCCACACTGTTATATTAAAAATCTGGTCTAATGTGATCATTAATATAATATGGTTCATGGATTTATTAATTAATCAATTCAGCAAACAGTAACCAAATGCCTGTTATGCTCAAGGCAGGCATGAGGCACTACAGAGTGTGCATATTTGCTGATAAAATGTAGGCAACTTGTTCACCATATAATGCCTACATGAAGCAATGAAATCCCAATAGATCCTTTTTATTGAAATTAAAATATTACCAGTTGCAAGCTAAATGCAGTAGCCATAGTTGTCGGCAAATTGCTGGTTTACAATGATGAACCACACCAGACTATGCTCTCATGAGTTACTCTCAGAGTTAGCTAACAAGTTTCATCCCAAAAAAAGTGGAATTAGGACAAACTTCAGGAATCTGTGACTTAATTAAATACAACAGGTATGTTTTAAAGGCTTGCAAAGAGTGAGACCTGAATGAAAAGCCAACTGACCATGAATCCATGTTTTAAACAAGACATTGAACTTGAAGATATTAGCATATTATCTGATTCTTCAACATGGAAGTTCAGAGACACAATTTAAATCCAAAAAGCTAATATAATTTATTGCTCAATCTAACTTGTCCTTTTTGTTTTTTTAAAAGGAGGGAAATTCTTTTCTTTTCTTTTTAAAGATTGGCCCTAAGCTAACATCTGTTGCCAATCTTCCTTTTCTTTTTCTTTTTTTTTCTTCTTCTCCCCAAAGCCTCCCAGTACATAGTTGTATATTCTAGTTGCAGGTCCTTCTAATTCTGCTATGTGGGACGCCACCTCAGCATGGCTTAATGAGCGGTGCCATGTCCGCACCCAGGATCTGAACCAGTGAAACCCTGGGCCACGGAGGTGGAAGCAACCACTCGGCAACGGGGCCGGCCCATAACTACTCTGTAAAGAACCAAAGTTGAGAAACCATCATAAAGAAAATTAAAATATGCCTAAGCCCCAAATGGAAGTCTCTCCCTCTCATCTCAAGTCTCTAGAAATTATGTAAACTTAAAAAAATCCAGAACCATGTTGGAAAACAAGAAGGCATATTGTTGGTTGATAAGAAACCAGGAGGAACCCCTGAACAAGAGAAAGGGGAAATGGGATTAAAGAGAAACAGCATTGCCTCAAATAGACAAGGAAGTTTGTGCTGCACAAAACAGGGAGGCTCTAGGCTGATCCAGCACTGAAGGGGCAGACTCAGGGCAGAGGGGAGCCCACCCAGGCCAAGCCACAGGGCCACTGGTTAGGAAAACAACTAGAGGGGCTGGCATCGTGGTGTAGTGGTTAAGTTTGTGGGTTCCACTTTGGTGGCCCAAGGTTCACAGCTTCGAATTCTGGGTGTGGACCTAAACACTGCTCATCAAGCCATGCTGTGGCCGCATCCCACATAAAATAGAGGAAGATGGGCACAGATGTCAGCTCAACAACAATCTTCCTCAAGCAAAAAGAGGAAGATTGGCAACAGATGTTAGCTCAGGGCCAATCTTCCTCACCAAAAAAAAAAAAAAAGAGAGAGAGAGAGAAAAGAAAAGCAAATGACCAAAGCAGTCCTTGTCCCACCTCTACCTTCCTGTGTTGGGCACAACATCCATCCAACAACAGCTGCAGCTCCCTGGGGGGAGAAGCAACAAGTGTGGGAACTTGACAGGAGAAAACAGCCGCACTAGGTGCTGGTGACACCCTAGAGATATTCGGAACCCTGACATGGAAAAAGGCATTTCACTCATAAAAAAAAATCACAGAGTCTGTGGAAATTAAAAATTGATTTTTGGAAGGGAAAAACTCAGTAGCTGGAGAAATAGCTGAAGGGCAAAGTAGTGAGTAAACCAATTCTCCCAGAACGCAGCAGAAAAGGACCATCAGACGGAAAGTCTCCAGAAGGTTGAGAGGCATGGAGGGCGGAGCCGGGAGGGCAAACACCCATCTCAATAAGTTAGAAAATTCTTCCAGAACTGAAGACGTGAACACTCACGTTACAAGAGTACATTACATGTCAACCAGGATAAATTTTTCAGAACATACACACACACCCTGGTTACAGTGGGTAAAATTTAACAGTAACATCAATAGGAGAAAATATTAAAAGCTTCTGGAAGGAAAAGAAAAGCATAGGTTACCCATCAAGAAATGAGCATCAGGCTGCCCTCGGGCTTCTCACCAGCAAATGCACCCGAAGGAGAACAGAGTACAATATCTGCAAAGTTCTCAGAGAAAGTAATTTTGGTCTAGAATTTTATTCTCAGCCAGTTCCATCGAGAAGAAAAAATACAGGCTGATTTTTCACCAGGAAGAACTTGCAGGTTTTATTTTTTTAATTTCTCTGAAAGAAATATCAGAGGATATACTCCAGCAAACAGAAAAACCACTCCACGAGGAAGTAATAGGATGCAAAAGTCAATGATATACAAACAAATCGTAAATCTTCAAAAAAATCAAGTCATAACCTAAAAATAAAATCTCAGGCAATAACGGTCTGAGAGATGGGAGGAGAAAGTAAAGGAAAGTAAAATTATCTTTTCTTGTCTTATTGTGGGTTATCTCTAGATACAGAAAATATATTTAAATATGTGTGGTAAATATTTGAGCATTATTTATTTACAAAATAAACATAATTCATAACTTTCAAACCATTAAGAAAAAATAAAACAAAGAACATATCAATGGAAGAAAAGGAAAGAAAAGGAAGCTAACCCTATAGAAAAATAGACAAAGGATGTAACTATCTAATTCACTGAAGAATAAACACAGTGTCCAAAAAATATAGAAGATACTCAGTAGGAATCAGGAAAATGCAAACTAAAAAGCAATGACATACCATTTTTTAGAAAGATAACAAATAGGAAGTTTGCTAACATCCAGGGATGCTTTGCTGGAGCGACAATAGATTGGGATAACCACTTTTTAATGTGCAAATCATATAAACCAAAAAGTCTGCTTCCTGCTGTGTGCTCTAGAAAAGGCTCTGCCTCTGTACACAGGCACAAAGAGCACATATGAGGACACGTTGAAACATTTTTGTAGCAATGAAAAATGGAAATAAGCTAAATGCCTGTCAATATGGAAGATTTAGCGGAATTAAGATATACGCTACCATGAATACCATACAAAGATTAAAAAGAACATGAGAGATCGACGATTACTGACCTGAGCTCGTCACAAGTAAGAAAAAGACAAGCTTTAAGTGCAACATAGAAAGTTATTTTTACAACAAAAAGTATCAGCATTATTTGTACAATTATGAATAAGTAAAAAGCACTTGGAAAGCAAACAAAAATTAACATAAAAATAACAAAACAGTTTAAGAATATGAAAGTGGCAGAAAAATAAGTCTATCAATTCACCTTTTATAACGCTGCCTTTTGAAAAGCATCATTGACATTGAAATTAATTGTGAATGTTACCACGAAGGTAGCTACTCAGCCCTAAGCAATCAACCCCCCGCCCTTGGACCGTGGATTCAAAGTCTCTCTCTCCTACACACAATTCACTGACTAATTTGTAGGAAACAAATAGCGATTATTGAAAATTGACGAATTGATCAGGAAAAATTAGGACCCGTTCGCTCCTCCCCTTCCCCCACCAGAGTCACAAAGAACTATCAACAACACATTAGGTGCGTGCGTTACTGGAATGCTGTCAAGACAGCATGGCCAAAAATAAAAACAAAAAAAAAAAAGTTGAATTGGTTTCAGGCAAGGGCAAAGCAGACGTCTATTAAGAGGCTGTTTGTGAAATCAGAACAGGAGTCAGATGCTGTCTCTTTTTTCCTCTCAGTGGTCGCTGAGCCAATGTGGTCACAACAGCCACAGGGACTCAGGAGCTGGCCAAGAGGCCAGGTGAGTCAACACAGAATTTCTTGTCCCTCTAGGCAATTTCTCTCAGCAGTGCAAATTTATAGCAGAACAGAGAACAGTGAGCTGCTTATCAATCAGGAAAAGATAGATATTAAAAGTTTTTTTTAAGTGCTGGCTAGCAAAGACAGCTGAGGGAAGTTGGCAAGGGAACAAGGCCTGATTCCCCCATTAGGAAGCCAAAGGCAGAAAATCTGTGGGGAGGGTACGTGCTGGTTTCTAAGCCCCTTCTGGGTAAGAGACAAACACTTATCTTTTCTTTTATTCCATTCTTACTAAAAGTGAGCAGAAGCTATATTTTCCTTAAATAAAAATTGACCCTGAACAAGAGGGTCTTCTGAAAACAAAGAATCAGATGTTTATGGTTAATATAGAGGTTCCTTGTGGACAAGAATCAGGTGCTTCATGGCTTTCTGCTGTGTCACCAGCCGGAAGATCAAATATAATTGCGAACTGATTAACTGGTTGACTAACTGATTAAAATTTCAACAGAGGACTAACATGCCCATGTGGGTATTGCAGGGGTATGTCACAGAAGCCCTCAGCAGTAAATCCTAAGCACGACACTTGGATTTTCCTTTCTCGTAAACACACTGGCACTCACAGAGAGCTGTGAGTTTATCACGTGGTGCCCCTTTAAATTCTGGAGGTGCAGATACTGAGGGAAGGAGTGGAGGACAGGAGTAGAAGAGGAGATTGTAAACCCAGGCACCGGGAAAATCACGTGGGACGGCAGGTTTCTGGTGCCCCATCAAGAGACACAGACATCTGGCAGCAAGACAAGTTTAAGGCCATGTGCTGGATCCAACTGCATGTTCTTGTGCTGCCAGGACACTTCATCCTCCTGAGATTCTTCCCTGTACAAGGCCTGAGTGCCAAGTAAGTATATCTGTGGCCAGTGAAGTATTACACTCTTAGCAGATATTTTTTTGGATGGTGGATGGATGGATGGATGGATGATGGTACAAACAAATGAACAAAGGAAGAAAGGAATAAACAGTGTACTTTTTTCTCTATGCACTTTCAAATCATCCATTCAGAAATAATATTCTACTTGCAAAGAATATTCAGCAACATTGCTCCCAGTTGACTTCTCCACACTGCACACAAATGTTGCCCAACTCACTTGAGACGTCAAGAGCATACTACGTAAAATCTGGGTAGTGGTAATCTCCCCAGAGTCTCCACCACACCAAAGCAATTAGAGCAATTAATAGTAACTAGAACTCATTGATTTAAAAGTAAATTACCACAATTGGGTATCTGCAGGTTTGCCAGGGGAATATTCTTGCTGCTTTCATTTAGGCAGTACAAATCCTGAGTTTCTGGACTGGATTTAGTCTCCTGGAGAGTCTTGATCCACATAATGTCACAGGAGCATGTAAATGGATTGCCCACCAGGATCCTACATGGAACAAAAATGAAACCCAATCAGGCTTCGATCTTTTAGTTTTAACTACACTAGTGTTTAGAAAGCTCTGCAACATGACGCATTCTTCCTAGCCAGCAATCTTGGGAGATTGCACCCACCTTTAAAGCACAACAGTACTTATTATTCATTCTTTTATCTAATACGCGCTGAGCTTCTGTTGCGTGCAAACTCCACTGTAGAGGCTAAAGAGTGATGTAGGACTTTCCAGAATAACAGGGGAAACAAGATAGGAACAAAAACAGCCGTAACATAGGACCAACAGGATGTCTCGTAAGATGGGGAAAAGTAAGGCGCCATAACAAATTTATCACAGTTATTGTATAGTTATTAAGAAGATCTTAAGCAAAGATGTCAACAGTAAGTTTTCAGGAATGCTGACCAGGCTAGAGATTGAAGCGTTATCATTAAATAAGCTCAGACTTCAGCGGGCGACAGAGCGATTTCATCTTCACTTAAAATGAGACTGTAAATAAATGCTAAGACTAAAGCGTGAGAGCCAAGAGGGCGGCACTGTCAGCCTCTGCATTATGCGACCGCAGCTCAATTTGAGTGATGCAAGAAAGCTGGAGTGAAGGTGAGAGGGAGAACCTGCAAGGGAGCTCTTAGACTTCCTGCATACACACCCACACGTGCGCACACACACACAACAAGCACAGGGTTTCTGAGAGCAAGGGTAGCTGAGCTCCAGCTTAAGTCTCTCAGCCCACTGTGGGAGGTCTGCAAAGAGAAAGCCACCATTCAGCTGTGTGGCCTGGACTCTGCGGCCTGCAACTGGTGAAAGAGGAAGTAGTCAAGGGGAAAATAAAAACCACAAGAAAAAAAAATCTTTAAATGCTTATTTATAATACTCAGTGGCCTATTTAAGATGACTTCCATTTATGGTAATGAGTCTTTAAATGAGGCCATTTAAAATCGTTACATAGGCTCTGCCTGGCATTAACCACAATACTTAAGATTTCCATGAGGACAGGACCAGGGCTTTGCAACATTATTTACTCCTGTGGTTTTCTGGTCGGGTTCTTCGAATCTCAGGAGAGTTTTCTGGGAGTTTCTTCGAGGAAAATGTGGTCATGGAAGACATTTAATTTGTGTCTGCTTGATGGCCTCCAACACCAAAATAGGATTTGATGCTACTGGATATGGAATATAATGTGGAAGAGATCCACAATGTTTAAACTCCACTCATCCAAGATGTTTCCTGGCATTCCGAGCACGTGAAAAACTAAAGTCTTTCTAAAAGGAAGGTAGGATTGAATCCACATAAGTGACAAAGAAGCAAAGAGATCTTTAATCATAAATATAGCAATGTTCAGTGACCACACAATGCTGGCAGACAGCTGGCTCCTTCCTCTGGCTCAGTGTGCAGACTCCTTCTGCACCACATACACTTACGTGTTTAGGCTTCTACCTCTCCCCCTGGATAGCAGAATCCTGGAACACGGAAACTCCTTATATAACCCCACGGCCTAGTGCGACGTTAGTTTGAGTTGTAATAGGCACACAATTAACATTTGCTGAGTGAGTTGACTAAACATGCAGCAGGGGGAGTATTGAGATGTGAATTTGAAATCAGAACTCTAATATTTAATCATGAAAATTTTCTGCAGTGACGCTCCAAATGTTTACAGAGCCGCTTATTCTGTTCCATACCACTTCCTGAAGGTTTTCGTGCCCATTCTTGTGTTAGAAAGCTAGCGCCTCAACTCCATGAGTCAGTTGATTCCAAATAATTGCCAATTCCCAAGACTTTCACCACAAAATACTCACGACTACCTAGTAACTTCTTGTCTCTCCACTAGGGGCATCTTCTGATTGGCACAACTTCCTTGTGAAGAGGGGTGGACCCCACAACTCAGGCAACATACAGTTTAAGCAAGGCCATTGCCTGGTATTCAAAGGCCTTGTCCATCTGGGCCCCCTCCACCCTACAGAGACTCTGCCTTCGGGTTCTTTGGGTACGTTTCCCAAAGGAATGGCAACAGTTCATATTTGCTCCATGGCGATAATACAAAGAATCGAGCCCACTTGGAAATGCTGGCTATTAGTCATGAACATAGTTCAATATTTCTCCTATCATTTTACAGCAGAGGAAATTAGGGCGTAAGGATAAAGATCGAGTGCAGTGGCAGACCTAGAAGAAAACCTCACACAGACAGGCGAGACGAGAAGGACCACCTCTTCTCCAGGGTTCACTAGGCCAGCGCTGGGGTGGTCGATACAAGCCGGGGCGCGCTGCCCATCCCCACTGCCTCCCCGAGTATGGGTCTGCTTTCCACTCGGGCCTGGACATAACAGGGCGAAGGAGCTTCTACGAGATCTGTCGCCATTTGAACAAAGCCCCCGTCTTTCTCCCCTTTCCCTCCATTAGGAAACAAAACATCTACGTAAAAATAACATTTAAACTCACATAAGTGTTGTACTACCACTGAGATTTCTATTTTTTACCACCGAATCATATCTTCACGAGGAAGTAAAACAAGTGGCCAAAACTTGAGAAATCATTTTTCAAGAATTTTGATATAAAAATAGATTTACAGCATCATTCATTTAAAAAAAATACTTAATTACCCTTTCCTGTGAAATTTCTTCCCCAAATGTCACATATAATCGTTACTTACAGCTCAGACAAGTCAAGGTGACGGAAATGTTTCCTGGACAAACTCGTCAGTTTATTTCTGGTAAAATTGCTGAAAGGAATCAAAAATGTTAAATATGAATTTAAAATGTTACATTTCAGGAATAAAGTATTCAAAAAGAGATTTTCTTTTTTCAAAGTATAATTTTATTTGATCACAGTATATGCCTTACTTAGGCCCCAAATCTCTTTCTTTTACCTAGAGTGATAGCTTAGTTTTTCCTGCCTCTCCTATAATTCTTGTTTATGGGAGAGAAGAGGGAAGCGTAATTTTTTTTTCTTTCGGTGAGGAAGATTGGCCCTGAGCTAACATCTGTTGCCAGTCTTCCTCTTTTTGTTTGAGGAAGATTGTCACTGAGGAAGCTGGTAACATCTGTGCCAATCTTCCTCTGTTTTGTCTGTGGGATGCTGCCACAGCATGGCTTGATGAGCTGTGTGTAGGTCCATGCCCAGGATCCAAACTTGTGAACCCCAGGTCACTGAAGCAGAAAACGCAAACTTAACCACTATGCCATGGGACCAGCCCCTGTAATGTCTATTTTTAATCTCTTTTTTACCCAAAAGCTTATTTTTTGTATGCTGATTCAGAGCTAAGTTACATACCTCCTAGAGCTCTCTGACTTTTCGAACAATTAATAGAAGGATTAAATTAAATTAAAAACCATAAACTCATTAGGGAAAAAAAGATGCTTTAAAACTAAAGAATAGTATGACTATTTTGAAATCACATGACACAAATAACTCTGAAGATTAACTGAATTTAACATGTCCTTATAGGAAAGAAGATACCTAGCGATTGATAAACTCTGTTGAAATTGTTTATATATGACTTCTAAATAACTAGATAATTCCATGATGATAACAACAACAGCAAAATCAGATAAGAAGGAATATGTGAGATTTTATCTTGAACTATTTTAGCAACGTATTATTTTAAGACTTGGACAAGCCAGACAAGGAAAAGATGTCCTATTTGTGAATGGAAAAATAATACTGAATTTACTGACGTGTTCTGAATATGTTGTTTTATTCAAGGATGGAAGTTCCAGTTTCCAAAGATCAGCACCATGAGACCTCAAGTTGGGAAATTCTGAGCCATAATCCTGGCAGCTGACTTGCCCTCTGAACTTGTTTACCAGTTGAATTTATTTAAGAAGTGTCCAAAGCTTGGGCCTCTAGACATGTGTGCAATAAGTAACATGAATGCAAAACAAACATCATCTTTTCCAAAAACAGCCAAGCTCTCAACAAATCGCCAGGAGCCTTTCAGTGTCTGTTCCCTACTTGGGAAAGCGAGTGATGGGCCGAGAGCCAGAAAAGAACGGGCGATCCGAGGGTGACAGCAATCTTGCCACCCCCACCCCGAGGCAAGTCTACTGTGTCAGCCCAATGAAATCACTGAAATCATCGGTGGAAGTATCCTGGGATGTCTGACCAGTCACCTTCAGAGAGGGCTCATACCCAGGGCCTAGTGCACGAGTCAATTGACCAGTGAAGAAAATGCCACCTCAGCATCTCATAATTCAAGAGCGTGTGTGTCCACTCTCCACTTAATTCTATATTGAGATTTCCACTCATCTACCCCTACCTACTCCAGGGCACTCTCTGCCTTCTATGCGTGCATCTTTTCTCTTCACACTGAGTATAAAGTGCTCACCCACATGAAAAAATAATCCCCTGGGAAGCTGTGAAATGTGCCCACATAAATCTTTCTTTTGGAATGTGAATTAAGAATGGTTTCCACTGGAGTACAATACATTGAAAAGTCAATCTGCCTGTCTTCGCCTCAGTCTTGGAGGCACAAATGTTTTCATCGTCATCAGAAATCCCCATCCTTCTGAAGGAAAAAAAACCCTACTCTTCCTCCCAAGAAGAATGAGGAGAGCGGAGTCAGAGAAAGAGGATACTTGGTGTCAAGGTTCTCGGCCAGCGAGCAAAGGTAGTCTGGGAGCAGTGCGGCCCAGAGTGTGGTTACGCACCAAGTTACGAGGTGAGTTTATGAACCATACTTATTATTGGGGCCAAAAGTCACAAAGGAGGAGGAGGGGAGGAAACAAATCAACAGTCCTCTGTTTGATTATAGAACTTTAAAAGGAGCTAATGAGCACCTCGGCAAAGCCCCTAGAAAACACAGATATTGGCTTTTCTCCCAGCCCCTGGGTTCTCAGGGGCCGGGCAGGAATTAAAGGCACCAAGAAATCAACTCAGTGAGCAGTCATAGGGGTTTTGGACAGTCACCATGTGATGCTAAATATGCCCAGGGTAAGGGAGAGACAGGATCTGACTTGAATGTCCTTAAGGCCCACCGTGAATAGACGGCTCTTGCGCACATGTGAACACTGCAGGGAAACTCCCAGAGATGATCAGCGCATCCCAGGGGCGGAGAGAAACAGCCTCTGATACACATCCCTTTTCCAGCCCCCGGCACCCACTGTGCTGGTACACGAGGTAGGAATGCACTTCACAAGGGGGAGGTCAGGGACAACAAGCCAGCGCCGCTGCCCTCAGTCACAGCAGAGGTTGGGACTAAGGTCTGGAAAGGCAGACACTTGCCTTGATTCCCTCCTCCCTGCCATTCTCAAAAGCCAGCTACTTCATTTAATTTCATATCTTGGCGATTAGGAACCTCTTTTATCAGGTGGCTATATGAAGCTTACAGACACTTTATGACTTCTTCACAACTGTGTGAATCCTGGCCTGACTTCTTTCTGTCCTATGATTTCATCGAGCCGCAAATATCAATAGAGTTTTTGCAGTTTGACCAATGGGCTTCCTCACCACCACCTTTTAAAGAAACTAGAGAAGACCTGTCCATCTCTTTGGTTGACAGTTTTCAAATGACACCTCTTTGGGACACAGGGAGTTGGCTTTATATAAGTTGTGTGCTGGACAAAGAATGCCATTAAAATTATTCTACCATACATCACCCTGAAAAAACACACTAGGTGGCTTCGGTATTCATATAAATAGCATGCAACAAGGAAAGTAGGGAAAATATAAGAGGTATAGTAAAGTAATAACTAATTCTGTTAATAAAACTATAATTAACTATCGCCCATTGAACACAACATAGCCCTAGGGGAAATGAAATGGTAAAATAGCCAGTAAGATGTGATTGTTGAGTAATTCAGGTCGAAAGTCAGCTGTAATGAAAATTCCAGAACTTAACCACTGAGGTCATTAGTTACAGTTAAGTGACTGCATTGGAGCCTTTTGCCTTTTTCTTCTATCCAACTTCTCTCTTGTTTATGCTATCAAGGCCTACGCAGACATCAGATTTGTGCAGGCAAACCAACCACAGAGAGGATGCCAAAAAGCACTGAAATGAAATGTGTTCATAGAGTTCCTTGGAGTTTCATCACGTTTTTACCGTATGTTTTATATCTTAATTCTACCGACTTTATTTTTAAATTGACTTCATCATTAATGTCACCTATAAAATAGGAAGTCACGATACCGGCTTTATGAAATTAAGGTCTTTCATAATATCAACAAATCTTCATAAAGTGTCCAGGCAATCTGCTCTAAGAGAATGATGTCTTTTATCACTGGCATGGCAATCAGTTGAGGAACTGTTCTCCCCAAGAAAACAAAGAGGACAAATGTGACAAGAAGGGCTGGTTCTCAAATTACACGGATGACACAAATTTTCTTTCCTGTACTCTTATTGTAGGAACATGGCTAGGAGTGGGCCCTGGAGTCACAATCCTGCCACTTTCGATCTGCAGACCTGCGCAAGTCCTAGAACTTCCTCTGTCTTTTTTTTTTTTTCTCCTGCTTTTTCTACCCAAATCCCCCAAGTACATAGTTGTATATTTTAGTTGTGGGTCCTTCTAGTTGTGGCATGTGGGACACCGCTTCAATGTGGCCTGATGAGCAGCGTGGTGTCTGCGCCCAGGATCCGAACTGGCGAAACCCTGGGCCGCCCAAGCAAAGCGCGTGAACTCAACCACTCGGCCATGGGGCCAGCCCCTCTCTGTCTGTCTTTACAACTATGAAACGGGAATCAAGAAGATCTTCCCTGCCAAGTGACAGAAAAATCAAGTGAGATAATTCAGGTAAGAGTCTTATAGGTACACTGTAGTCTATGAAACATATAAGTATTGTCGCAGAGAATTTGCAAAGCACAAAAGAGCCAATGAATGCTGACAACATTCCTTCAACAGAAGCTCCCACTGAAAATTCGGGGCATGGGGACATCAATCTGAGCTTAGGGGTGGGTAATCCTCTGTTTAATGAAGAAACCTCTCAGGAAGTCCACACCGTATTGACTAGACACTATCATCTAACGGAATTTAGCAGCAAACAATCTGAGAGCTCCCACTGTCCATATTTCCATTTGGCTTCAGTGGACAGAGCATCAAAATGACTTTAGGGGAAACGTGCTGTTGTTAATAATTGTCTGACCTTTGGCATATCCCATGATTGATTTTTCTCCACTTTTATCAATCATGACAGATAGCTTTGGGAAAACGAAGGTTCCAAAGAGGACCCGTTGTGGGGGGAAAAGCATTAGTAATTTTTAGTTCCCTAAAAAGGCCAAGGCCAAGTCAGCTTCTTTCAGCTCCACCAGTTTGATGTCTTCCAGGGAACATGTCATGATTCCAAGGAAAAGAATCAGGGACGCTGTACCAAGACACAGTTTTCACATCAGACTCCTTACTGTTGGCCTATTGCTCTGTCCAAGATGGAAATGGCCCAGAAATTCATGAAAGGGAATAAACAGGCTGTTCTAAGTACCCCTCTGAAGCTATTCAGAAATCAAACAAAATAAAAGCTAATGCTTCTAAGCTATTATCACAGCTATACTAACTTTCAAAAAGGAGGTTTAGAGTTGGAAAAGAAGAAAAACAGAGGAAAAAATTATTGAATAAATTGGGTCCTTGGAAACAAAAGAATCAACCTTTACTTACATGTGCTGTAAGTTGGTGTTTTTCAGAAACGCTTTATGAGCCACAAATTTTAATCCAGAATCCACAATTGTCCTATGAAAACACATAATTGCATGTATGTTAGAATTAACCAATGAAGGACCCTCTGACTATGACAGAGCGTAAGCAAAAGCTCTGCGGTAAGATACATCAGTCCTGAGCACTCACAGGTTTTTCAGTCCCACGTAAGCTTCAACATCATCTTCGTTGATGATTTCTAGCCTTTTCTGATTTGCAATGTAACTGCAAAAAAGCAGAGAGTGAAAACCAGTGACTCAGAAGGTAGGCAATGCATGAGAGAACGGACAGCTTCCCTGCAACCTCACCAGGGTGCTCAAGGCGATCCCTCCCCACCCACCCTAGCCCCACCATTTTTTTCAAATACAGCAAGGGGAGCAAAACTGAGTGTGACTGAAAAGAAGTCATGATTGATCGGGTTTCATGGTCAACGACAGGTTCACCAGGTTTCATTTTTTCTTAATCTTCTATCACTCTTTCAACTAACAAGTTCAGCTTGCCAACTCTTTTAAGGTATCCCCTGTGTAGAGAGGTGAAAATAACTGGAAATGCATCCACTAACTCTCAAAGGCATTTCACCCTTACGGTGACAGCCACAGGGATGCCAGCATCACCATGCAAGAAAAATCACATCCTTCCTCACATTCCAGCAGCAGCAGTCACTCCCTCCTTTTACCTCGGAAATGACTGAAGCAGATTCCCCTCCCCCTTTCTCTCTCTCCCAGCCTCCATCCCTCCCTTCCTCCCCACTCTCTCTTTTCTGAGGCCAGCATCTCCTCTTTCTGCCTTTGTCATTAATAACACCAATTTTTCCTTTCAGGAAGCACATTTCACAAACTCCGTGTGGCCCCAGTGCACTCTGTATAGAAACGAAGCTTCATCTTCTCTGAAAACCCTCAAATATAGGAATAAAATGGTGACTCTAGCTGGACAGAGAATCCCTTCCCCTTGGCCATGATGCCTGGCTTAGAGATGTGCATGTGACCTCAACTAAACCAATGAGAATCTTCCCTGAAATTAAATAGATTATTGCTGGGACAGAGAGAGTCTCTCTCTTTCTCTGGGACCATAGCTGAAATATTACACAGGCCTGGGGCTTCCATGGGAAATTTTTCTGCCACAGTAAAGAGACTGTCCGAGAAAGAAGTCAGCAGACAGAAGGAAAGAGAGCTGAGAGATTAAAGAGAGGCAGAACCCTGAAAATGCCACTTGAGCCTTTGGATTCAGCCATCTCTGAAGACAGATGTCACGAACAGAAATTCGATCTGAATTTCTGTCACTTGCAATCAATAAAATCCCTAGCAATACAACACAAAGCTATTAAAACTACCACCATGGACTCTCCTTGTGCTAGTCATCTGAGCACCTGTCCACTCACTTTTCTTACATCACACCCTCTTTGAAGACACAACAGCTGGATCCTGTTTTATTCTTCTTAATGTGCACCACAGCCTCTAGCAAAGTACCTTGCACAAGGTAGGAATTCAAAGGCTGAAGGACAGATGGATGGACAAATGGATTGATGGACAGATGGGCAGCAGTTCCAAAGGCACTATAGGAAGTTGTGCTAGTGGGATTTTCAAAAAATTTAAGACACATAACATTCCAATTATGACACAAAACAAATATGCAGCCTTTCTATTACCAAGAAGAGTTAAAATAAAAATTATAGTAACCAATGGGGCAGAAGGTACAGCACCTATAGGTCCCTTCTACGCAATCCAAAACAAGATAAAAAAGATATCACATATGGTAAGAGTTGGGGCACCCATTTCTAGAAGATAAATTTTAGAAATAAATTTAGTAAATGCTCTGAGGGAACAAAATTACACCAAAGAGAAATAATTTTAAAAGGAGCCACATAAACATTGTCTCCTGCTACACAACAAAAGCAACCTCCAAGACAGCAGTATATCTTCTGCTCAAAGGTCTTGGTTCTCCCCGATACCCAGGGCCTCGCGCTTCACAGCTGTGCAAGGATTCATCCCCTTCTGTCCTCCCACACACAGAAGAAAACATGCTAAGACTCCAATCTAACGCTCAAACAACAATTTTCAACATTCAGAGTTATTTTTTTTTTTAAGATTTTATTTTTTCCTTTTTCTCCCCAAAGCCCCCCAGTACATAGTTGTATATTCTTTGTTGTGGGTCCTTCTAGTTGTGGCATGTGGGACGCTGCCTCAGCGTGGTTTAATGAGCAGTGCCATGTCCGCGCCCAGGATTCGAACCAACGAAACACTGGGCCGCCTGCAGCGGAGCGCGCGAACTTAACCACTCGGCCACGGGGCCAGCCCCTCAACATTCAGAGTTTTTATAGAATGTTTCAAAATTATCACATTTTGGAAACATTTTTCCAAGATTTTCATTCCACTAACATTTTCCATAGAGACCACAGTGACCTCCTTCTAAATTATCTCCCAGAAAGAGCTGCCTTCCAGAGAATCCTGAATTTTAACGCTTTTGTTCAGGCAACTGCAGCAAAAAAGGTAGATAATGTGGGCAAGATTTCCTTTGGGGTCACAGCCAGGACTTCCAGAGAAGTCTGTCTACTCCCTACAGCTGAGCTGGCATGGTGGCTGTCACCATCCTGATATCATCTGAGCATTCTTCAACACTCCTTCTTGGATCGTCACTGCGTCCTCCATGCTTAAGGCAGGGGCCTGACACTCAATAGGGACTTAACCAACGTCTGTGGCACAAAGCATTTATCTTTAACTTTCCTTTTAGTTATCTATGCCCTTTATTTTATTTCTATTTCATTTTCATCAAATTTTTAATTTATAAACTCCTAAGTTGTATTCAATAAAATACAGTGAGCTAACATAAACAAAACTGGAAGGCACAGAATAAAGAAAAGCAAGAACAGAGATACTGCAGGGCTAAGAATTAGGTTTAAAATGCATACACCTGTTAGGAAAGGGCCATGAGCTTGAATCTAAGCTTTCTAGTCACCACGCCCAAGAAAAGAAGGAAAGGGGTATCCATTCAGTCGGCGGTAAATTTATAGCATTCGTGAGATGAAAATAAGTCAGACATTAAGCAGAGCATAACTGTTCTTGGATCTAAGACCAGACAGGAGATTTTACAGAAAACCATCAAAAGAACCATGTGAAATTACAAAAAACGGTCACTAGAGAATATCCTTCCATTGTGGAGGCAGGAATTCCTGGATAAAATAATGAAGTTTTCTCCTGGTCAAAATGGAAAAACCAACAGAAGAGCTGGATTAAAAGGTCAGTACGTGCCTCTCTAGAAGCCAAGAATTCTGCTTTATAAGTTACCATCTGCAGAGATGCCCACAATATAGCTGCTGGCGATAGAGCGCTCATGAAACCTACCCCATGGGAAACTCTCCTTAGCTCCCATTAACTGAGGAATCACAGGGTTAGAATGGAAGCCAGTAAAGTTAATAACAGACAGTTCAGAGGGGAGTCCTCCATGGTCGAGAAATATATGAAAAGCTGCTTACCCCACAAAGAATCTGAAATGTAAATTAAAACAAGGACATACCATTCCTCTCCCACTAGCTGGACAAAATGTTTAAAGCCTGACAATAGAAGGCATTTCTAAGGATGTGGGGATTTCTCTTACATTGGTGGAGGGAGTATAAATTGGTACAATCACTTTGAAGAGCAATTTGCTGGTATCTTGGAAAATTATAAATCAGTATGCTTTATAGTCAAGCAATTCCCTTTCTAAGTACTCACCTGAGAGAAAGTCTCACACAGGCACCTAAGGAGATAGATACAAGAATATTCACCGTACTACTGTCAGGATTAGAAGTTGGAAACAACCCAAGTGCCATCAACAAAGAAACAGAAAAAAATAAAGTGTGTAGGTGTGTTAAATAAGTAAGTTGGATTGAACCTCATCTTTTATTTGAGCAGAAAGAGATCTTCATGCTAAGTGAGAAAGAAAAATAAGCAAAACTGCATACTGATATGTACACATAATATAAAATAATTTATGTGACCTTTTAAAAATACACAGAAAATAATACTACATCATGTTCATAGTCAAGGACATTTGTAAAGTTATAAAACCAAGACTGCAAGGAAGTTCACCTCGGGAAAAGAGAATGGGCCTGGGATAAAGAAACTTCAACTGTTAAACTATTTTATTCAACTACTAAACTATTTTATTAAAAAAGACAAAAATGTTAAAGTCAGTTCTGAATATAAGGACATGAAGTATTGTTGTTATATTTTTTTTAATTTTTTAAATTTATGAAGAAAAAAGAAAGAAGGAAGGAAGAAAAGAAGGGATGGAGGGAGAGCAGGGAGGGAGGGAAGGACAGAAAGAGAGACAGACAGACAGAGAAAACCACACGAGTGAAACAAGAGCAGGGAAGCTGGACCAGGGCTGCTCAGTTAGGAAGTGGACAAACACGCCTACACTCAAGGTCTTGGCTCCTTGGACCACCCCAAAAGGCAAACGGTCTAAGAGCCTTCAGCTCCCTGCCCCAGCGCCCCAGACAGGAACCAGAAGACTAAGGAGCATGCTGGGCTGCCCCCTACTGGTGATTTCCACGTGCCTCCAGGAGGATTTTGGCAACACCAGACCTTTTGAGCATTCCGATCTCACTGCCACTTATGAGAAAAGCAGCAGCTGCGGAGACCCACCCAGGGTCGGGAAGGAGAAAGGAAGAGCCAGGCCAGTGCAGACAACTGAAAGATGCGCCCACAGGCAATGCGGCAGGCTTTCCCCCTGGAAAACCATTTCCCACCACTGCGGTCAAAGTGCTGTCAAACTCTGAAGGCTCTTTACTGAGTTATAAAACACATCTCTGAGAAGGGTTTCATTCCCAACAAAACAGTGGGAAGGCCCAGTATCTTGGCACAGGCCTTTCTCATGTGCTTTCTTTCCATGGCAACTCCAAACTCCTCTGACCTATGCCCACTGTTCTGGAAAGCCTAGGCCCCAGGGGTTTTAAGGCACAAGCCACCCCCCCAGAGCCATGTCCCAGCACTTGTCTGACAGGAATCTCATAAACGAGTTCAGCGAAGCTTTGGTTCTTCACGGAAAACTAATCTTCTGCCCCTCTAACCTGCAGCCGACGCCTTAGTTCTCTTTCAGACAAGTCAGCAGCCTTTGAATAGCGACAAAGAGACTTGGTAGATTTGGATTTTTTTAATTCGATATTTCTTAAGTATTTCCCTCACTTACCTCCTGAGCATCCCAGGCCCTTTGGCCCACCCCTCCATCAGCAATCTGTCTGGAACATCGTTGGCGTCCAACCATCCTGTTTCCCGAATATGCCTTCCTCCTTTCTCGAGTCCATATAGAGGATTCTTGCTTGGCCCTCATATGATGAGGGCTGTTTTTCACTGTTGTTTTTCACTTTTACGACATCCCAAGACCACTATCTACTGCCCTAAAAGTTGGATCCCATATTCAAGGAGCTTCTCACTGAATTCACCTACATCTATTCTGGGACCCTGCAATATCTGAAACACTGCTTGATTTGTACACAACACCGAAAAGGCTTTTTCCATCAGAACATTTTTATTCCATCATTGGCAAGCATTTCTTCTTTTAGCATTTATTGTACTTCTTAATTTGAAAATTAAGAATTAGAAGGGATGGAGGTACTTTTTGTACCGACAATTATATTTTTCTTTTAACCTATCTGACTCCCCAACTGAACCGTTAACTCAGATGGAGGGGTCTTATTCATCTCACGGCATCTCCACTTCCGGGCGCAGAGCTGATGCTCACACACTGTCAAACAGATCCACGGAGTCTCCAAGTGCCCTGGAGTCTTCATTGTCCCACTGGAAAGACCAGACACGTACATAGATTGCATGAAGGATGCACAACAAATGCTAAATGAAGATTGTGATAATAGAAAATAACTTCACGTATCACGGAGAAAACAAGGAAACCAAATAAGGACCATAACAAAGGAGGACGGAGAGTCGATCTTGAAAGCAAAATTTGTCTGATCTAGAAGTAAATTTAGATCACAAGCATACAACATATTCAAACCAACTACTAATTTATTTATTTATTTCTGCTTTATCTCCCCAAATTCCCCCAGTACACAGTTGTATATCTTAGTTGCAGGTCCTTCTAGTTGTGGCATGTAAATTTATTTTTTTAAATGATTAAAAACTAATCACCCGAAGAAGGTAGCATGTATTTGCCACCAAACTCTCAGTCTCAGGAACATTAAGGCTAGAAATGGCCCCCAAGGATCTTCTGATCCTGCGGTCTTGACCTTGAAGGAGGTGATGCTCTCTGGGGTACAGTGCTCATGGCCACCGTATTTGATGAGCAGAAACGAGATGGCTCCCAGCAGAGGTACAAGCACCTGTGAGGACACCGTGGGAGGAACTACAAGATAGTATTGGGCAGGTCAGTGAAGGCTTACGGAGGTCAGGCCTTGAAGAGTGACCCAAAGTCGACAGATAAAGAACTCAAACATAAGAAGAGTCCGTATGATTTGCCTTTTTATCTTACATGGTCACCACAGCCGCGCCAGTCTCAACTTGACATCCGGGATCTTCACTAAGACATTTTCTTGAGGGTAAAGAATTTCCTCTCCTTTAGCTTAACAAAAAGCTTATAGGTGGCTTTTTGGAAAAGAAGAGAGAAGAGGTAATTTTAGGAAAAATTTGCAGAAACATTTTTGAAATACAGGTTCCTGGAAAGGGGATTGATCCCATTTTAAAAGCTTTCACAGTGGCTGTGACAACCTGCTAACTAATTGTTCCAGGTAATCTTCTCAAGTAATAAAAACTGGTTTCTAATGCATCTTTTCCTCTCGTGTACTAGCTTAACAGCAGGATTGCTCAAAAGTCAAATTTCCCTGTAACTTAGACTTTACTGCCTGAATTGTACTTTGGCAATTCATCAAAAAGAAATGGAAACAGCCGTGAATATTTCTAACCGCCACTCTTCAAAATGGAATCACTTCCTGCTACCTTGGCTACCCCCCACCTCCACCCCCAAGTAAACAAGTAAACAAATAAATAAGGTAATAAAAGTAGATAGAACTCAAACTCCACAAGAGATTGTGATGTGTGTCCAGGCTTACAGACGTGGGGTGCAGAATTTCAACTCTGATAGGCTCCTTTCTGCCATAAGATTCCCATCACAGGGAATATAATAATTCTTTTAAAAAAATGCCCTTAGGGGCTGGCCCCGTGGCCGAGTGGTTAAGTTCGCGCGCTCCGCTGCAGGCGGCCCAGGGTTTCGTTGGTTCGAATCCTGGGCGTGGACATGGCACTGCTCATCAAACCACGCTGAGGCAGCGTCCCATATGCCACAACTAGAAGGACCCACAACGAAGAATATACAACTATGTACCGGGGGGCTTGGGGAGAAAAAGGAAAAAAATAAAATAAAATCTTTAAAAAAAAAAAGGCCTTATTCCCTGAGTCCACAACCAGGTTGCTTCTGTTTCTCAGGAAAATGCTGAGAAAGAGTTTTGAAAGTCAATCCATGATGGGCCAAAGAAGGACTCAAAATAGGACTCTCTCAGTCCATCGCTCCATTCTTAAGAGAGGGCACACCACCCCAGCTATGAAGACAGGAATTAGAGAACACCAAATAAGCATGCTCAAAACCTGAATTCAAACAACCTCTCATCACATGCTGTTTAGCGTCAGCATTTCCACCTCCTTTGTGGTCCTGGGCAAAGAAGTAGCACCACTAATTCCCTTTATTGTAGTGCTAACTGTGTGCCAGGCACCAGGTTACCCATAGATTGTCTCCCTTAACACAACAGTGCTACCAGGAGACCACCATGATTCTTTCCACATTTTTTTTGAGGAAGATTAGCCCTGAGCTAACATCTGTCACCAATCCTCCTCTTTTGCTGAGGAAGACTGGCCCTGAGCTAACATCTGTGCCATCCTCCTCTACTTTTTATATGTGGGACACCTACCATAGCATGGCTTGCTAAGCAGTGCCATATCTGCACCCGGGATCCGAACCGGCGAACTCTGGGTTGCCGAAGCAGAATGTGTGAAGCACTTAATCGGTGCACCACCGGGCCACCCCGGATCCTTTCCACTTTTAAAAGAGGACACTGAGGTCCACCCATGCCAGGTCACTTTCCCAAGGTCACATAGGTCCCCAAACAGGAGATGAACCCATATCTGCCTCCTCTGAAGTCTGAGCTTGTAGCCACTATATCACACCCCTAGGACTGTGGAGTTTTAAATCCTGCACCTTTGACAAGGAATAATTTCTAAAATTTCTGCAAAATGGACCTTTACAAATGATCACAGCCTAAAAGCACTAGTCAATGAAAAGGAATGAGGACATTTTACAGGATGCTGTCATGTATTATATTTACACAGAGCTAATAGGAGATAAATAAAAAGTCTTCTTCCAATTCTTACATAATGCCAAGCTCTGAGACTGCAGCTTCCTAGAATAGCCCAGATACCCTGGGAATTTAAGAATTCAAGTGCCTGGAAAATAAGAAGCGGTGTGGTGGAGGGATAAACACACTCTACTGCTTTACCTCTTACAGCCCCGTGACCCGGGGCAAGTCCCTACGCCTCAGTTTCCTTCTCTGTAGAATGAGGTGGCAACAGTAACTGCCTCATGGGGTTTTTGGGAAATTAGAAAACTGCCTTCTCACACACGAGGACCTCAATTAATGCTAGTTATTATTAACAATGAGGAGAACACCAAGGTTTAAGGCCTGGCTTGATCGCTAACTAGCCGGTGAACTTAACCTCACCTTGCCTGCAGAGACCATATCTGCGGAAGAGGAAATTTGGACCTGATAATGTCTCAGTTCCCTTGAGCCCACAAATTAAAGGAAAACTTTAGCAAAATATTACAAAGAAAAAAATTACACTCCGGATTTTTCTATGAGTATTTATATAGCATTTTTTAATCCTCCTCTATCAACAAGGTGGTTTCCAACCAGCAACACCACAATTTACAACCAGAAAAATTAACTTTGAAAAAAACCCCTTCAGCTTGGCTTTCTCCATAAACACATCAGTCTCCACCAGGAAAACGTAAGTTTCATTTGACGTATTAGCATAGTCTCCCATGGAGATTTAGGATTGGACCCCGGTCTATGCATAATGTGCCACATAAACCATATAAACCGATCAACCAGAAGTCACAAAGGCAGCAAGTGGCCCAGATCTAGTCAACACCGGGTGCCTTCATCTTCTTATTAGACTTTTCCAAATGGGAAGATTTCACATTTTAAAAATCTGAATTTCCATATGCTCTTAAAAAAAAAAACAGAAGGCCCACCACACTGGACTAACATTTCTTCCCGGCAACAGTCAGGGCGAGCTGAGTAACATTGCCCCTGGGGGCTTAGGGTGCATTTCCAGGTGGTCACATTCCTGACTGACCTCAGCCATTTCACCGGCCTGTGGAAAGATTTTATGACCCGTGACTTAAATCTTGCTTGTAATTTCCTCTGAGACTTCAGTGCTGCTCCAACCATTCTCCTGCATTGATATGTCGTCTCCACACAAAGAGATCCCTGAAGTGAGTCTCTCAAATAAAATGACACAGAAGCCACAATAAAAGTACCTCACTTTTTAAAAAAAGTTAGTTCTACCTGTTCCAGAAGCTTTAGAAGCTTCTTCTCTTGTGAAAAACTAAACTAAAACTGATAGAGACATACCTGAGGATAATTTTCTACTGGGTACGGTGGTAAATAAATCCCAGGAAGAGCAAGAGATGTGTTTTTTCCTGACAAAAAATAGTTTTCCTTCTCACTAATTTACTTAATATCATTATTCACGATAAGTCTCAGATCTTTCAATAGGTCTCAATAATCCGCCATAGTAAATGGAAAGACAAGTCAATAACCAAGAACCATGACATATTTCCACCAGATTAAATGAAGAGCCCCAGGATGGAAATGGTCCTGATACCAAACTCCTGTCAAGAAGGAGGCTTAAGTTATGTTCAAGCCAAAATTTTTATCTTGGGCAGGTGTCCTCTGTTTTGGGCAGGTGTCCTTTGACATCAGTCAATATGAAACCACCAGAAACACGAGTCGGCTCACTAGGTGACTTGGGGGACGCTCTGCAGCTAATTCATCCTGGCAGGCCCATGAGGAGCCATCCCTCTCAGAGTTGGGGGCACCCCAGGAGCCTGAGGGGGCTTTTCTTACGGTTGGGAAGCCGTCTGGTCACACCTGCTCCTAAGAGCTTCTAGGCTAAAACCATCTCTGCTGTGCTCTGTGGGTGGAACTCTGTGGTCTCAAACGAGCATCTGTCCAAGTTCTGGGGCCGTCAAAGGGCTGCTTCCCCAGCAAGCCTGCACCTGCCCTCTGGTACCTCATCTAGTCCGCGGTCGGGGGCTTCCACCTGGATGAGCACGCAGGCCGGGCTGCTTGGTCTTTGTAAAAGGATGTCAGCCCCACCATCTGCTTGTCTGGTTTCCAAAAAGAATGGATCTGGCCTTAACCAGCAACAGAGATTAAAATTTTCCAGGCTCTGGTCAGAGGGGACAACTTCAAATCATCTGCAGCCCAGCTTCTACCAAAGCCTGGTTCAGCACAAGGTATGCGGGAACGGGAGGCAAAGCTCCTGCGTTGTGTTTTATAATTAGAGTACAGGGGCATTAAATTCTTGGACCACGTTAGCCTTCTTGCAGAATTCATGTCCTTGTCACTTCGCCCAAATTTCACTGGCTTTCTCAGTAAGAAGAAAATGAACTCTACTTCTGCATTTTTCATAAAAGCTGTGAATTACATCACTCATTGTCTCTGCAGTAGAAATTCCTTTCAGAACATAGTGCCAGACAAAGCTATGTTCCTGTGGAATTAGCAGGCATTCTCCTTCCTAATAATGAGCTTCTCTTTTCACTGCCAGGAAGTTGAGGACAAACGTTGCGCTCAGTTACAGCAACTATGTCAACCATTAGAATCACTTGCAGAGAATTCCAGTCTCTTTTTCTATTCCTCATTCCCTCCCTCTCATTTTTACCTCATTAACCTTATTGCATAAAATAATTATCATCAGTTACTCAAAGACTAATGATAAACTGATTAATTGTAACATTTCTAATATTCATTCAATACAAATTAAGCGGTCATTATGACCAATATGCTGATATTGTAATTACCTTTTGTTTTCAAGAAATGAGTTATTAATCATTTCATCCATGATTTTCTGTGTTTCACAGTGACTGTTCATAAAAAGGCAAAATCTTCTTGCAACTCCAGCTCAACACAAAAATTATATTTTCAAAAAAATGTCTTTTTCTCTTTCCCCATTCTTTCAGCCCCATCAATGTTTCACTGGTGACCAGTGAAAAAGAACTTCCCACGACTAGCCCAGGCCTTAAGAAGTCTAAGAAGCACTCAAGTCAGCACTAATCACAGCAGAACGCAGTTTTGAAAGCTCTTGGCCTCCAGTCAGGCCAAATCATTCCATTCGAAGAGAATCTTTGGAACTAATATTTCTGCTCCAGCTTCAGGATAGGTCACACACGGCGCAGAGAAAAATGAGCATCAGGCACAACGTCAAGAAAAGCGAATGATTCAAGTGGTAAGATTTTAGGCTCTTTCTGAAGGTCTGCTTGGATTTCGGCACAATTTTCCAGCCAACATTATGGGCTGTGGGAGTAAAGAGAGCAAGAGAACATGAGCACACTTCCATGTGGTCTCCCTCGCTTCCCTTCACATCTTAATCTTGAGTCACTTTTAAAGAAGGTTAGAGATCAATTCTTCAGAGTTAAACTACGAAGATGCTGCTGGAAAGGGATCCAAGTCATAAGTGGTGGTGTAAGGCCACATAAAGAGAAGCTATTTTGCAGAAAGGAAGTGTGAGTGCATCTAAAAATCCTAAACCAATCACTTATAAAAACTTGCAATTCAACGAATGCATCATTGTCCAAAAGGATGTATATTTTGAGGGACTCAGAGTAGTCAAATTCACAGAGACCGAAAGTAGAACGGTGTCCCCAGGAGCTGGAGGAGAGGAATGGGGAGCTGTTGTTCAAAGGGTACAGAGTTTCAGTTTTGCAAGATGAGAAGAGTTCCAGAGACGATGGTGGTGACGGTTGCACAAGTGAGAACACACTTAATGGCACTGAGCTGCACATTTAAAGATGGTTAAGATGGTAAATTTCATGTGATGAATATTTTACCAGAATTTAAACACAAAGGAAAAGAAGACATACATTTTGTAAAGACCTTGCAATTAAAGAGTAAGAAAGAAAGTTAAAAGAGAAAATGGAGTAGAAACTGACTGAGAACCCCCCGAGCCCAGGGGAGCTGTTGGAAACAACCTCGTAAATAAAATGGACCAGGACCATCGAACATAGCAAAGTTGCAGAACGAAGATGATGACCTGAATAATAGTGGCTAAATCTGACCCACGACTGCTCAGCACACAAATGATCAACATCCCAATCAGCTGAGCATGCCAGGTCCCTCAAGATGAGAGGAATACGCCACTGAGTGTAAGGACATGCAAAGGTTGCCATGAAGAGAACCAACGCCCTTTTCCATCTGTCCTCAGCCCCAGCGCCTGGCCAGAGCCATACTTGAGGCAGATTCTTTTGCTTTCCTGTCCTTCCTCAGCCCTACAGAGTCTATTCTCCTTCAAAATACAGTTGAAGTTGGCCAAACAAAATAAAAACTAACTGCCGAGCTCATGTTCTGTGTTGGGCACTGGTGTGAACATTTTACATGCATCAACTCACTTTAACCCCACAGAAACCCAGAGAAAGGTTCTATTATTGCCCTCTTTTATAGATGGGCAAACTGAGTCACAGAGAGAACTTTAATAACTAGTCCAAAGGAGCAGAAGCAGTCAACTTCACAGGGGGTCTCTTAAGCTATCCTGCCTCACGACCTATATGACTCTCCTATGCAAACTCCCAAAGAAAATGAAAAATTAACTCGTCCATCCACCTATACACAGAAATGGACATACTCAGTGATTTTTCAATTTGGAAAAAAGAAATAATGAGGAGAATAACTTTTTAGGCACAGTTTTCACAATCCCAGGATCCTCCTAGGGTGCCAGTAAAAACAAAAATATTCAGCCATAATGAGCTGATTCTTAAAATATTATGTTCAGATATGAACCTTTCAGGGGTAATAATAAAATCTGTATGGGGAAGAGAGCAAGGTGGAAGTTCACAGCTGCTGGTGTTTAACAATCCCCATTAACTGCTGAGGACAGATCTGTGCTTTGCTAATCTGTCCGTGTCTGTGATATCCCAAATCCTGTTGTAATACAAGTCAGGGGACGAATTCTGCACATGTTGTCCTGGTGGGAAACATGGCCCCCCATGCTTGAGAATTCCCGTCAAGAGAGGGGGGCACTGCAATGGGAGGAGCAGTCTGGTAGTCTGGTCACCCCACTGCCCACTCCCAGGGCATAAGTCTTGCACTTCCTCCATTCAGAGCATCATCATAGCTCAAAACTATGATGATGCAGAGGCCAGATCCACAAGGCAGAGGCCCAAACAGCCTTGTCCCTAGTGCCCTTAGCTCTGGGCAGTGGGCCCAGGCATGTTAGAGGCCCTCACTCTGGTACTTCTCTGGCCAAGTTCCTCCATATGAGGCAAGGAGTCTTCAGGGCCAACAGGATGCTCCTACCTGGAAATCACATCTTCCTTCTTGACCTACTAGGATCCTACAATTCCCTACCTGAAGGCCCTGAGCCCACTCCCAGGCCCTGCGCAGCCTTTTTCTGTGCGTCTCTCCTCCTGAGGCTATGCCATGCTGTAGATGTGCACATCCCTAGGCACAATGGTGGGGGGCGGGGGCCCAAGGGCGCTATCTGTGTTGGTGTTGATGGAGTTGGGATGCGAGGCTGGATTGGCTACACAGCTTCGAGAGAGAAGAGTAGGAGTGATCTGACTGGGGACCTCTACAGAGGCCCTTCAAAAGGCCATACAAATGGCAGGAGTTGGCCTAGATCTTGTAACCCAGGACCCAGAAAAGTGCCTGGTGGGAGGACACATTCAAAACATACTTGCTGATGGACTAATTGACTAAATGAATGAATGAATTGATCAAGCAGTCAACACACGCATGTATAAACAGTCATTCCTGTCTTCCATTTCAGCTGTCCACGGGAAGAGATAACTACGTCAACAGAATATCTATTGCCCTCTGAACTGTCTCTGTGTGGATATAAAACACAATGAAAGGAGAGGAATGACGGGGTGGATTCTAGGGTAGGCTGGGGTCAAGGGAGGTGGAGAGACAAAAGGCTCAATAGCGCCCTCAAGTCACCAGGCGGTTATGCTCCAGAAGACACTTCTTACTGGTGAGAAAGCAATTCACTGAAAGAATAAATGAGATGGCTAAGAACTTAAATCCAGAGGGTCACCTACACTTACCATGAGAGCCAATAACTCAAGAATAAGATTTTTCTTATCAGCGTTAAACATTATATACTGGTTCCATCAGGTCCCTTCCTTTTTAAAAATTTAACTTTCAAAATACAGAAGGAATCTAAACTATTTTCATTTGTATGTATACTATGAACACACTGCATTGTGTAAACATAAATAAATGGATGTTATTTATCTCAAGGGAGAAGTGTCTTTTTGGATTATTCAACACAATCTGTTCACCTATATACTTCCCCACTCTATTTTTAAAAGCCTTTCAATCTCATATGTCTATCAGTTGTTTTATGATCAGTTTTTCAAACAACTATCAAAATTTCTAAGGTTCTTGATAGTGTTAATTATTATAAATACAAAGGAAGCTATGAAACATTCTTAGGATCAGCCCATCGCACCTTGATTGCCAAGGCACAAAGTGTGTGCATCAGATGGTCCATTCAACTGGACCAGACACACCACCTTTTGATACTCCTGGTGTCTGCAGTTCTTCAAGAAAAATGAACAATCTCTACCATCCCTACTACAAGAGGGATAAATCACATCTGAAATCTCACGCCAGAATCACATTTAAGTGAAGTGCCATAAATGCAGTCGCAAGGAGAAGTGCAGTTGATCCAAAGGGATAGCCATTATAAGCTCTGACACAACAGAAAAGACACAAATCTTTCTCATTAGGACTATCCGTTTGCTGGAGATCAGATGTCCCTGGAATGATTCTTTTCCCTGGATTTACCCCTGTTGTTAGCTGGCCCGCGGTGCATTGCTCTTCACGCTCTCGCAGGCATCCTCCCGACTCTTCCCTGTCCCTCCTTCCTGTTGGGTAGTAATCAGCCTGCCTCATCAAAGCTTTGCCTTTCTTCCTTTCCAGCTATGCTGTGGCTCTACAATGAATTGATTTCTTACTGTGCATGAGCCAACATTGAGCTATTTAATTCCATAAAGATTATTTATTTAAACCAACATCTTAACCTGATGACTTTATAAAAGTCACATCTCAAAATTTACATATTGCTGGCCCAAAGAACAACTAATAAATACTCTTATTTGGAATTCTAAATGATAGACTTGTAGGGGAGTGCGTGTGTGTCCAAGTGTATGTGTGGATAATGTGAAGATGTAGGACATTGTGCTGGGAGCTGGGGAAGAGCAGTCAACAAGATCTGCACAGTCCCTGCCTTCATGCAGCCTGTATTCTAAAGGTATGTACAGACAGGTAGCCGGGCATGCATCTATGATGCTGAGTGACCTATGCTGGGGTTGAGAAGCATGGAGGCTATGCGAGTACCTGGTGGAGACACATAGCCCAGACGTAGGCAGGCAGAGGGAGGTAGCCAGAGGTAGCCAGGAGGCAGGGAAACGGTGCTCCGGGCGGGCAGAGGATGGTCAGTGTGTAGCCTGGGAGGTAAGTAAGAGCACAGCTCAACAGGGGAACTGAAAGCTCCGAGTGGCTGAATCATCTCATTGAAGAAAGGGAGAGGCAAGAAATGAGGCTAGAGGTTTGAATTGGAGGATGCAGGGCTTTTAAGACTTGTTTAAACAGACAAATGTAATGCTATTTTAATTTAAAACACCAATGTAATGTGGAGCCAGGCAAGCAATTCCTAAAGTTCATACAGAAAAATTATCATGTAAGAATAATCCTGAAAATTCTGAAAGGAGATAAAAAGTTCAGTGCTGGCATGTAAATGGACAGATAGATTATCAGAATAGGATACATCCCAAAGTAGGACCAAATATAAAGGTGATTTTCGTATATAACTAAATCGTTATTTTAAATTAGTGAGGGAAAGGTAGAATTATATAATCAATGCTATCAAGAAACTTGATTGGCTGATTAGCTATCTTGAAAAAATAATAAAAATTGGTTTTTGCTACTTCACTCCTTATATTTCAAAAATCCAGAGAAGGCAAAGCTTTAAACACAAAAGCATGAAATAGTAAAAGTAGTGGAAGAAAATATAGGAGACTTATTTTATCCTCTTTGAGAGGGAGCAACTCCTCCTTGCCACATTTACAACATAGAAGCCAGAAGGGAAATAACAAATTTTACTACCAAAAAAAAAATTAATTCTGCATTATCAAAAAAAGGAGAAGAAAATTCATAATCAAATCGGCAGACAAGAAGAACAGTAGGCAAAGTATAAATTTTCTTTTCGTTAAATAGATTTTATGAATCAATTTTTTGAAAAGGTCACCAAACCCAATAGAAAAAAACATAACTAAGGGATATGACAATGTAGTTCACTGAAAATGAAAGACAGATGACTTACATACATATAAAAAGACTTTCAACCCAGATCATGATTACAGAATTGCAAAATAAAACAATGGTGAATATCATTTCCCAGGAACATGACTGACAAAGGTCAAAAGGTTTGATAGCAAATAGTATTGGCTTAGCTGTAGAAAAACAGGTGCTTCCAGTTTGAGTGGGAGAATGAAATGAGGTGGTCTCTTTGCAAGACTACCTGGCAATATCTCTCAAAGGCACAAACGCCCCTGCAATTCATATTCTAGAAACTTTTCCTTTAGATAAAATCATCCATGTGTGCAAGAACTTGCACACAAGGTTGTTCAAAGGAGGTTGGTAAAATAGAGTCTATTCCTTCAACGGATTACTGTGTGGCTGTGAAAAAAATAAGGCTGGTGTACATATGCTGACACAAAAACATTTTTAAGACACATTGTTGAGTGAAAACCCACCAAGATGTAGAACAGTGGTATAATATGGCTTCATTTGCATACAAACAAAAAAGATATAGATATATACTCACGTATGCGAGCAGACTCTTTCTGGAGGCAGACACACAACTAAAACCAAAACTGCCCCTGGAGAGGGGGCTGAGGGACTGGAGGGCTGGAGGGTGTGATGAAGGGAGACTAACTTTCTACGACGCACTCCTTTATGTTGTTTGCCTTTCTTATCACATTCGCATATAGCTTTTTTAAAAAGTTAATTTCTAATAGAATTCCACACAATAAAATTAATGCACTTCAAAGAAAACATGTGCAAAATCACTTTAAGAAATCTCAAAGGCTCCCAGGCTTGAGCAGAGCTTGGCTAAAGGTGCTAACCTTTCCGAAGAAAGAATGTGTCAATCAGAATTGGTGCCGGGCAGTGAATGAAGGAGAGAAAAAGGAGTGTCCATCCAGGGGACACAGGTCCGGGCCAAAGCACTTCAAGTTCTGCACTGCCTTTGTGAAGGCTCTCCCATTATGGAGATGGATGCCTCAGGCAAGCTTAGCTTAATGCCATTTAACATTTTAAATGCAGAATTAAGTGCCCTTGCTCCAATTCCAAGATTGCCAAGCAAGCTTCCAGTTATAATTTGCTCTCCTTTATAGATCTGCTGGTGTAGAAAGCAATTATGTCATGCTGATCTGTGTATTCGGGGTTCTATGTGATAGTCATATGATTCCTTATACAGCAATGCAGTGACAATCTGGTTTTGTTTCTTTTAAACTAAAAAAACAAAACAAAACTTTGGACTTTATTTTAAGAGATGGGAGGAGCCACAGGGCAATTAGAAGCAGTGACATAAGATCAGCATTTTAGAAAGACCACTCCAGCACAGTGTGGCATAAGGTTGAGAGGGGCCAAGACTGGAGGTAAGGATGCCAAGTAGGAAGCAGCCACAGCATTTTAGGCAAAAATGATGGTAGAATGAATTAATTTTTTGTTTATGTAAGTACTTGTTTGATGCTCATTTCTCCTCCCAGACTGCAAGCTTGGTAAGGAGAAGATACCAGACTGGTCTTTCTCACCCCATATCCCAAGTACTTAGCATGACACAGAGCAGACCCCAGTGGAAATAGAAAAAGGAAGGAAGGAAGAAGGAAGAAAAGAAAGGAAGGAAGGAAAGAAAACAGTAGAGTTAAAAAGAATTGAACAAATTTAAGAAATTTGGAAATTTATGAAAATGAATCGGCAAGATTTGTAATTGAATGAATATAGGGGTTAAAGAGAAGGAGGAGCCAAGTTTCCTGGCATATATTACTAAGTGGACAATGGTGCCATCCATTAAGACAGGGAACACAGGACATGGGTATGGGGTGACGATGATGAATTTAATTTGGAAATGTCGAGTGTGACACACTATGACATATCCAAGAGGAACGTTCAGTAGGCAGCTGGGCATATGAGCCCAAAGGTCATCACTGATAGTTCATAGATTAGGACACCATTAGCATGTAGAAGGAAACAGAAGTCATAGATGAGACTGAGGTTGCCCAGGGATAGCCCTGGAAGAGAAGCAGCCCTAGGACAGAAGCCCAAGGGACATCAATTTTTAGGGGCACAGAAAAGGGCGCCTACAAGTCAGCCTAAGAAGCAGCAGCAAGAGGGACTGGGAGAAGACAGGAAAGTGAGTGACACCGAGGCCAAAACCAAAGGAGGGAGTGAGAAATGAGGCCAAGTTCTGCTAAGAAGCAAGTAAGAGAAGGACAGAGAACTATGCCTTAGATTTAGCCCTGAGAAGGTCTTTGGGGACAGCGAGGGAGACTGAGCTCGATGACGCAGTGGACTGAGATTGGATTAGAAGGTGAGGAAACAGACACGAATACAGACCACTCGTCTCAGGTCAGGCTTTCAATGGAGAGAGGAGGAAGGGCAGAGACTACAGATGGATGGATGGAGAGGGAGGGAACGGTGCTAAAGGAAAACTGTTCTAAGCTGGGAGAGACCTGGCCCTGCTTAAACTCTGATGTTTACAAGAGAAAGAGACTGAAAATAGAGGTGAGTGAGGGAAAGTCGCTGACAGAGACAAGTTTAAGAGGATGGGATCGGTAATAGAGGTGGAGTGATTAGCTTCAGCCAAGTGGCACTCCAGCCCTCCCATGGCGACAGAAGGGAAAGGCTGGTTCCAGAGGTAGGCAGCTTGCTCAAATGGAGTAGGAGAATAGCAAAAATTATTGAGAGAGAGAAAATAACACAACTCAGCTGGGTGACTGCCATCACAGGAAGTAGGGACAGGGGATTGTTCACACCCAGTCTACACGTCTACACCTTTCACTGTTAAACAGTGAAAACGATGCACAATTGGGAGGAAACACTCTGTAAATGGCCGCATGGCTGGCTGAAGCTGAAACAATCACCAAACAAATGTGGGTTGTAGCCTCATGTGCACTGACTGCCCTTACCACATTATATTAAAATTAGATGTTTATGCATCTATCTCTCCCACTAGATATTAGCTACTCAGGGCTCCTTGCCTCCATACAGTAGCTTACTTGTCTGTAGCATTCCAGTGTGCTCAACAAACACTAGTTGAACTGAACTAATGTTTGCATGAAGTTTGAATTAGATGGCAGGCACCCCACGTGACAATTTGGAAACATATGGTAAACTATTCCAGGCAGGATGAAAGGAAAACTTGATGGGGGCAGAAAGACGAGAATTGATTTTGGTGCAAGCTCCTGTTCTGGGGACCTTGGAAGTGGAGACTGGCCAAAGAGGTGAGCCAGTTAGAAATCCCTTGGGAGCACCACCCGCAGGAATGGACCAACAGTGGACTGAAGACGTCAGAACACACACACCATAGCGGGTGTTCTGATCAGACGTGAACCTGTGGATTAGCGGGTACAACGCTGAGACTGCAAGGAGACAGGACACGTCAAGAAAACCATCTGTAGGAAAAAAGCACAAGTTTGTTTCGATCACTGGGAAACCATGGGAGCACTGCTACCCAGGACGGCAAGGAGCAGGTGACCTGCAAAGCCATCTGACCTGAAATGCAGAGTTGGACTCAGAGAAAATCCACAAATAGAACTTCTGCTGCTTAAACCACCAAGAGAACTGGTACAAGCTCTACACTGGCCCCGGGGGAGAAGGCAAGGGCGAATTCCAGAACAGAAAAGGAAACACTAGCACCATGGCTGACTGATTCAGAACCACAGAGCCTTTCACAGGTTAGCATCCATCCAAGCCGCAACCTCTAGGTTGGAGATAAGGAAACTGTCTGGTGAGATTAAATGGCTCCCCCAGGATTCCAGGTTCTGATACTGTGAGAGTGTGGATATGAACCCCACCTCCCATCTCCCCGCCAGGGCTACTTTCAGTTACACCAGGTTCCTAGACGTTGATGCCTCTCTGACAGTGTTAATCTTATCAAGCCAAGTTCAGTGGGAATGACAGTCAACGCATAAGGTCCTGCAACCCAAGATTTCATTGCAATCTGTTAAAAGGGCTTTGCAGCCAGACAGACATCTGCCTGAGTGTGTGTGTGTGAGAGTTTGTGAGCTGGAGGCAGTGGGGTGGGGGATAAGAAACACTGCCAGAAACAGAGGATGGAGACTGAAGGGTCACAAGGGGAAAAGGCCAAAAGCAGGAATGCAAGGGAAGCATCCCAGAAGCAAAATCTTCCGTAATTTTCTTTGAGTTTGGGATGGCAGCAGCAGAGCTCTGAAGTGAGACCAGGGGCAGACTAAAACAGGTGTGGCGGTTTCGGTTTGGTTGAGGTTTTCGGAGAGAAGTGCTTGTTTTTTTCTCAAACCCTGCCAGAGAATTTAGAGGCTATCATGTCAAGCTCTCTCGCCTACCACTTTCCACCCCTGCACACACACTGCACAGAGGAGTAAATCAAAGCTAGAGAAGGGAAGCGAGCTGTCCCCACAGTGAGTGACAGCCAGAGAATTCGGGCACAGGCCCCTCTGCCACCTGGCATCCTGGGTGTCTACAGCACATGAAGTAGAGACAACTTTGATGACAAAGACTGGTTTAGAAGAGCCTATCTTTTTAGATTGGCCTACATTTCAGAGGTTGAAAACCAAATTCTAATATCTTTTGGTTTAAATTACACTGCTGTGGAATTGTTCAAAAATGCCTCACTTATGATAATATAAATTTTGTCTATGTTGAGAACTGATCAAATACGACAGACACAATGGGTCTCTGAGCAGCCAGGTTGGCTAATGGAGTCCGTCTTCTAATGCTTACTCAGAGAAGACCTTTCATCAGGTCTGCATCAAGAGGAATCTAGAACGATTAAAACACAACTTAAAGTCTGAGTGGGGGGGCCAGCCCTGTGGTGTAGTGGTCAAGTTCAGCACACTCCACTTTGGTGGCCTGGGTTCAAGCGTTTGGTTCCTGGGCACGGACCTACACCACTGTTCAGCCATGCTGCAGTGGTGACCCACATATAAAATAGAGGAAGATGGGCACAAATGTTAGCTCAAGGCAAATCTTCCTCAAGCAAAAAGAGGAAGATTGGCAAGAGATGTTGGCTCAGGGCGAATCTTCTTCAACAACAACAACAAAAAGTCTGAGGGGGGAAGTAACGTACAGCATGGTGACTATAGTCAATAATACTGCATTGTATATTTGAAAATTGCTAAGAGAGTAGATCTTAAAATTTCTCATCACAAGAAAAAAAATTGTAACTATAGTGATGAATGTTAACTAGATGTATTGTGGTGATCATTTCACAATATACACAAATATCGAAACATTATGTTGTACACTTGAAACTAACATAACATTATATGTCAATTATATCTCAAAAAAAAGTCTAGGTGGCTTAAGGAAGTAAATTCTAAGTTATTAGGAAAATTTTACAATTCAAGATAATTAAGTCTGAAAGGACCACACCTAGTGGAATTCTATACATATATTTACATATTTATAGACACCTAGTGGAGTTCTATACATATATTTATATATTCATAGACACACTGTACACACACAAATAGAGTTCTGGTATGTGTGTTTGTCCAGAGAATTGTTGGGATATGAAGATTACAGGAAAGTGTGGGGTGCTAAATAGCAATAGTTCCTTATTTGCAATAAAACGGGGACTCTAAATGGTGTATGATTATTAATATTTTTCTTCTAGAAGATGCTACATTCCCAAGGGCACACAAATCGCTTATCGTCTAACAGGATAACAGATTGTGAAGGAGGAGATGATGATGGAAGGGGAAAGACATAAGATGAAGGCCCAGTCCGCCTCCTTCCCACTGCCATGCTGTTTGACTTGTGAACATTTATTTCAATCTCTACATTTCTCCTAATATTATCTGGGCTCTCAAGCCCCAGTATGGGCAAGTGGGGCTGAGCAGACAGAGCCCTAAGCAAGACATTGGACAGGGTTCTATCCCGAATTACCCTCTGTTTGACCAGAGAGCCCCGGGCAAGCCAATCAACCTGACAGGCCCTCTGAGCCTGTCAAGACCTTCCCACCTACTTCAGAGCGAGGTTTTAAACCTAAATAAGCAGATGTCTGTAAAGTGCCTTTCAGTTCCCTGGGGAGAAGCCCTGCATGAAACCAGAGGTATGTCTCAGAGCAGACCATGGATAACATACAAAATGGTAGCAGAACGAATTCTGGAAGTGAGTCAACAACGCTTAAGCCCGCTCACTGGCTCAGACACTGAGCTCAGCCATCAATCCTGGGGCAATGAGAAGTCAGGGGATAAAAAGAAGGCAGCGAAAAATAAGAACTCTCTGGCCACAGCTCTTTCACAAGGGAGCGAAGACAGACTTTGTACAAAGGGTGTGGGTTCCTCCATTACATAACCACCCTTGACTGTGGCAAAGGCTCCAGGGGCAGCAGCCTTCATTCTGCTCTGTCGGCTCTGCTCTCCCTCCAAGGCCAGCCTGCCAAGATGGTCCAGTGGGCACCAGGTTAGCGTCCCTCATTGCTGCCAACTCATGACAGCTGTTCTCTGCAGTTTGACTTTTGTGCACGAATGGCTTAGAGGAGGAAGACTTGAAATTTAAAAAAAAATTCACAATAAACTAAACAAAAAATGCATTTCTTCCTATGTGAAGATTAGGTCATTCCTTTGGGATCAGAAGCTCATGCACTTTTTAATTACTTTGTCTCTAGTAGAGACCAATTTGCACAGACTTAGCCAAACTAAGCTTGTCTTCACATCTCTGCTGCTTCTAAAATGGTGGGCTGGAGTCGGGTTTAGTGCAAGGACACAGAACAGAGGGGCGGCATCCTAAAATAGAGGAGGTGGCAGCTCCTTTGGATGCTAGGAGGAAGAGCTTCTAGTCCCCTCCTTGTCTTGAATGAGTCCTGGCCTTGGCGACTCTTCACTGCCCTTGGTTTATGCAGACGGGTATGGAGGAGAACATTTCTAAGGCCCCTTCTCCTTCTGTGGTTCTGATTCAAAGTGATCCTGTGACCTTGGACTCTTCGGGCCCACACTAACATGCCACCAGCCTTATTAGCAGGTCACATTTAAAAAGACATGGTTTGGGAAATTGTCAGAACAGACACTGAAAATATGCACATGTGACACTGTGACACCAAAGGTCCTCAGATTCTCACACTGCCAGCTCTGCACACTCTGCACCACCCTTGACTTCACGGCTGCTGTAGAAACTGCATTATCTCTGTATCTGAAGCTTTGTGGGACTTCTGAGCTGGGAGAAGATTGTCTGAGGATGGGATCCAAAGTCCTCAGTTTGTATCTGACAGGCTCAGGCCCAGAGACACTGGGGCTGCTTCAAGATCAGGTAACTCCTGACTCCAGCTTTCTATACCACACTCTTTTTTAAACATGTACACTTAGTGTCCATGCATCACTTTTCTTCCCTGGGTTTAGAACACTCATGAGCATTCACTCCTTCATCTCTCTGGTCAATATTTACAACTTCCCAGTCCTTTGGACAGCCCAGAGTGCAGAGTCAATGGTGAGAAGGCACCCTGGTTATGTGGGATCTTTGCCTTTTGTAATGGAGATTGATCAGCAATCAAATGTAGAGCTAAAATTATCAGGCCACTGCAGGGCTCAGACCTCTGCCACCTGGGGGTGTGCGATTTGGGTTTTCAAATAGCTCAACCAAGTAGATTATGAAAATGATCAATCAATTATTAATAATCCAAGGTTCAGGGTTTTTTTCTCTCCTTTTCTCTCTCCCACACACATCAAACAAGTAAAAAGTTTGCCCTGTCTAAATAATCTCTCCCCAAAATCATCCAATTGATTTGTAAATATCAAGAGGAACCAAAAATCGGCATTGCTCCAAGGGGCAGCAGGTTCAATACCACATCCTACCCTACGGCTTTTGACCCCACAAGAGGCTCCAGCGAAGTGGGAAAGTTAGTCTGAGGAATAATAGCTGTGTATGCGATTCATAATGGTTTGATGATGTTTCTTTCTCTAACAGGCAAGATGAGCAATGAGTTAAAACTGGAGCCACTTGCTTAGTAACAAAGGCAAAAAAAAAAAAAAGAAAAAGAGAGAGAGAAGAAAGAAAGAAAAAGAAACCAAAAAAAGAAATTCAATTTCCCTTTTTCAGCTAAACAAAAACTCTAGGTTTTATACTCCTACGACCTAGATATAGTCAAAGAGATCATACAGAGTGTTCCTAGGGAGAAAGAGACCTCGACTCTCAACTGTTCAGCCAAGTTTTCAGCTTAGAAAATGCCTTTACAAGAGAATACTGAAACAGACAGAAACAGAGGCTTATGGGATAGAAACAGTGAAAGAGCTTAAACAGAACTCGGCTCAGCGCTGGGGGGCTGTGAGCACATTATCTCAACTTCCCATTACTGGCTTGTAATAACACAACCCAGGCTCTTCTCCTAGCTCTAGTGCTCTGAATTCCCATAAGGAAATATCACTTTTCGGAGAAGGAAAAAAAATCACACACATTTTCCTGTACAGTCAATGAGAGGTGACGGAAAGGAGGGAGGTGGAAGCAAGTGGGGTCAGAAGGGTTACCGGCTTTTCAATTGTTTTACCCAATGTAATAAAACCTTCCGTAATGCAGAGATTGAAACTAACAAGACTGCAAATAGTTGTGCTGAGCTGTATTCTGTAAATACCTTCACTATGAAGACGGCATGTTTTCAACTCCCGCTTGCAAGTTGTCTTAAATAATGAATGAAGTAAATGAGACTGCCTTATTTATTAACAGGTCCAGTGTGGCCTATGTACCCACACTCAGAACTTGCACTGTGGTTCTTAAGTGCATGCAAAGCATAATCCAAAGTTCCAGAAGCCCCGGTGGAGGGGCTGAGAAGTAAATACCAGAATAACCAAAGCTGATGTCTTTCACTGAATGCTTATAAACGCCAGAGTTTTTTAGTACAATTAATTGCAGTGGAAAAGCTTGCTAAGGTGAGGGTGCCAAAATCAATGTATTAATGACATAACATTACAGCCGCTTAACCAAGCCAACAATAAAATACACACAGGAGCTCTGGAGCAGAAACTGCAAATTCTGTTTCTGTTGTACTAAGAGGAAAATATTAGACTTGTCTCCAACTATTACCCCCAAATCAGAGAATACAATCCAATAAATTCAGAAAAAAAGGTTATCACTGGGCTTGACAGAACATGGGCAACATAGGGGGCTGGCCCAGTGGTGTAGTGGTTAAGTTCGCACACTCCACTTCAGGAGCCCGGCATTCGCAGGTTTGGATTCCGGGCGTGAACCTACACACCACCCATCAGCCATGCTGTGGAGGCATCCCGCCTACAAAACAGAGGAAGACTGGCACAGATGTTAGCTCAGTAACAATCCTCCTCAAGCCAAAAGAGGAAAATTAGCAACAGATGTTAGCTCAGGGCCAGTCTTCCTCATCAAAAATAAAATTAAAAAAGTGGGCAATATAAAAATGCGTGCCCTTTCACTACCATGTGAATGTACTAAACACCACGGAATGGTACACTTAAAAATGGTTAAGAAGGTAAATACTATGTTATATATTCTTGATCACAATAAAAAAAGTGCACGACTTACTTTAACCACCCCTTTCACCAGTTTGGTGAGACAGACCTTGTCCTTTGTGATGCTTTTCGCCACTTGCTACAACTAAGGTTTAAGTGGCTGGTTACATAATTCCAACAACAGGCTCTACTCTCGAATTCCACTTACATGTGACAAGGGCATTGTTTTTAAATTTAATTTAGCACTGCTTCGGTAAAACTGTCCCCAAACAACAGAAGCTGGCACTTGTCAGCAGTGTGGCGTTGGGCGGGGTGGTGAATATCTATAGACAGAGAGATGATCACGTTAGTGGGTAAAGGTGTGAGACACATACTGTCATGGGAAGATTTTTAATAAAACGTTAAAACAATGGCTCTGAAAAGGAAATGTCAAGTTGGCTTCAAATATGCATGGAGATAAAAAATAAAAGTCTCTCTCTTAATTAATCATGCATACAGTTTTCAAATGGTCGACCGCAGGCTCTCTGAATCGTAAAAGGCACAGTGCTGGTACTTTCTCCCAATATAGATATGAAAAGATATACGATTTTTAAATGATACGGTAGCTGTTGCTTCAGCAAGTTCTAATCATAGTTTATTTACTTACATTATTCCTATTTAAAAAAATAGAAACGTAATTTCAACTAAACATCATTAAACTAGAACTTTAAAATAGGTTATTTTAGGAATTCCATTGGGTCTAATAACAAAGTAAAAGCAAAAAATTGTGTAATGTGGTTCCAACTGTAGCTGGCATCCCCTGGCCAGGAATTTAAAAGCTGTTCGCGCAAATATTAATATGTAAGAAAAAGCGCACAGATGGTGTCATATAAGGATGTGAGTGAAACAGGCTCATCCACTGATGTCATTTTGATATCAAAACAGCAGAATTCAAAATAATCATATGAAGTGCTTTCCAAACAAGGATTTTGATACATTTTACGGATAAAGACACGAGGGCACAAACGGGCTGGGCTCCCACCAAGCCAAGGGCCTGAGCAGACTGCGGACTTTTTCTCACAGCTCACGTCTGCTGCCCAGCTAATCCAGCTCCCCCCGAACGCTCCTCCCTACACACCTCTCGATTCCTTCCGTCTCAGTGGATTTTCAGATCAAAAGGGGGAAACAAATAAGAGTAGAAATTGGGAGTGCTGTTATTGAACGAATAGCTGTGACAAATTCTTGGGTAAATATAAAACAAAATCAATTTTAAAAAGACTGACAATGGGAAGCTGCCATCAGATATAAAAGGCACGACAACAGTAACTGTGAGAATAGATATAAGAAAGCTCTGCTCAAAGCTATTGATTTCATATCTATCAGGCAGCTAAGACCACAAAGGTTTAAAATATTATTTTTTAAACTTAAGGGGAGTTTTATTTTCTTTCCTCCAATAATGGTCTTAAAAAATATTAAAGTCAAACAAATGTTGAAGTGAAAATGATTGGCCCTATCTCATTTCCTCCTTCATTATATATCTATCATCTAAAACAGAATTTAAAAACAAACAAACAAACAAAAAACACCCAGCTGTGTAAAGGTACTCCTCGTGGTCTCACAGTAGTCTGAAGAGCTCTGAGTTCCACATGGCTTCCTCCCTCCCACTACTGACACCCCGTCTCATGAAAGAGACACAGACCCTACAAAGGCCACAGACACTTTGACTACCCTGGTGGGGCTCCATCAGTGCCGCTGGGGCCCTACCCACTGTGCCTCTCCGGCCCTCTCTGGCCCTGCCTGCTGCTATCCTTGCCAAAAAGATTGAGACCCAAGCATCCTGGATCCAGCCTGACAGTTGGCTGCTCCCGGCATATCTCAGCTAAGCTAGGCCTGCACGTTCCCCTCTGTTCTGTTGTCATTTCCTCCCGCCCGAGCCTTATAACATGAGCATCGCCAGCAGAGCAAACAACAGACACTAGGAAAGTCTCTTACTTACATCAAAAAACAGGTTATCTCGGTCAACTATGTTGGCAGAAACAGGGAGTGCGTTTTCTGTGGGGGCAAGAAAAGCATGCGCACTCGCCAACCGGAAGGCCACAGCCCCAGCTCTGCTTTCGGGGCTGCCTACTTCTGTGTCAAACACCCTTAGGAAAACCGGGAGAAACTCTGCCTGACAACCCTCAACACGGACAAATAAAATCTCATGTTCATAAAAGGACAAAGTCCTTAGGAAAAAAATAAAACACCTCTAGCTGAGGTGATGGGGAATTCTGGAGCAAGGACTGGTGAATTCCTACTTGGTAATGTATTTGTCACAAGGCCTCAGAAGAGAAGGACAGAAATACACAACACTGCTTCTCTCTCAGACCAGAACAAGCTCACACTTTTCCAGGAGCACAGAGGTCCCATGCTAAAGACAGCACTCATCAGAGCACTACACACTGCTTTATCATCCAACCTAGTCTTGGGAAATTATTAAATAGGCAATTAAGATTTATAATCCAAATGGCCTCAAAATTATATCTCTGGCAAGTCAAGTCCAAATTAAATCAGACCAGGCTTTTAGGCTTCCAAGAGCACATTTTCTCTTTTGAGCGAGTGCATTTCAACACTCAGAACTTCTCCTCTTACAGATCATTTTCAAGGCCATCTCTGGATGCAATCTCCTAAGCAAAATCTGATATATTAAATGAAAAGGGAAATCGGTGAACTGCAAAGCGCAGAGAAAGGAGGAGAGAGCTTTACTGGGGAGACTCTAACCTCCTTCAACAAATTTCCAAAAGTTCATTATTTTAACAACCTTTGTAGTAAATATTACTGGAATTTCTCCTAACACAACACACACATAGCACCTTATTAAACGAAAATGTCCAAAACTAAGTTATTGTATATGGATAAACCTGAAGCACACTCAGTAGGCCTTCGAAATAGAAAGTGGATATGGAATCCTTTCCTGCCAGGAATATATATATATTTATATCATTGACATATATATTTAAAACTTATTTTAAACTGTCACGCTTCTCCCCGCGTTAGCAGCCCCACGCCTGTGAAACAGACAGGTAACTGAAAGACGGTCCAGGCCCGCATCCCTCATCTCTGACTTCTCCCCGACTTGAGACAACAATCATGCCCGGGACAGACCTGCCTGGTCAACCCCAGCACCAGGGGCAATGAGAGAAGGAAAGAGAAGAGCACCAGGAACTCACATTTCAGTGATGTTCTCAAGGTCTGCACTGTTAGCCTCCAATCTCGGAAATGCCATGATGCCAGGAGAAGGGTCGCTGCACCAGATCCGAGAGGCGCTGCATTTGCAGGACGTGGGACAAGCGAGAGCTGACCTCCAGAAGCCCATAACCAGCCAGCAGAAGCCCCAGAGCCGCGCCGTGGCGGGGCCATGCCACCTCGTCCAGGACGACATCCCTAGCCGCCAGTGCCAGCCGGAGTCAGACTGAGTAGTGTCCCTGCGCTGCACCGGCTGGCCTCCTCTCCCAGGGCTAGGTAGCCTTCACAGCGCTCGCCGCTCTCTCTACTCGGTGCTCGTCGCGGGCGCGCAGAGCAGAGCGTGTCCGGGGCTGAGCGTGTCCTGGCGGGCGGCACCGTTTACAGCGGCCGGGGCATCTCTGGCCGCCTCACAGGGGGCGCTACCGCCGTTCTGAGCTCCGCCGCTGCCGCCGTTGCATGGCCTGGCGCGCCGGGCACCAGCCGGCGGCGCTCCCCGGACTCTCTGGGGCGCAGCCTCCTTGCTAGACGTACACTGGGATCCGGGACGCACCTCCAGGCTGAGAACAAACAGACACGCATAAGACTGAGTGCAGGACCTCATACACCACGAACTGGAGCACTCTCCCTCCGCGCTCGCGTTACCCCCACCCCGACCACAGCCAGGAGACTGTGGATGGATGAGTGCCCAGCTCCAGCCCCAGAAATAAACTTGCTCCTCGATGGCACTACACCGCTGGGCCACCAGTGTGCCCACCCTTTCTCTAAGCCTGTGGTCGAGGGAGAGGAGATAGGGCAAGGGTCCCTAAGAGAGAATTCCATGGCACAGGCCGGGCGAAGGACCCTTTAAAAGGGGACGCGGAGGCTGCCGGCTGCGATGGCTCCGAGACTGAGCCTCCGAATGATGCTGCAGAATCCACCACGGCCGCTGGGCGCAGGGGGCGCGGGCAGGTGGCGCGGCGCGTCCCACCTGGGGAGCCGCCGCGGCCGCCCCAGGGGGGACAGCGAGGGCCGAGACGACGGAGGACACTGTCCGCGCTGCTCACCCGGGCTCCGGCGCCTATTGCCCGCCGGAGGCGCCTGGGTCCAGGCTCCTCCTGCCGCCGGGGACTGAGCGCGGAGAGCGCGAGCGAAGGAGCGAGCGAGGCTCCTGCTCCAACCCAATTCCGGGAGCAGCCGCCGCCGCCGCCGCCGCCTCTGCTACTGCTGGCGAAGTGACGTGAGGGCTGACGCAGAGCAGGGGCAGAAACTCCAGAAAATTAGTCTGAAATCCAAAAACACACACGCTCATACACACACAAACCCATAACACCCTCCAGACAAAAGCAACAGGGATGGGAGGGGAAGCTGGGGGCGAGCGGGGAGGAGGGAGGTATCGGTGCCACTGGCCAGAAGCAGACAGCAGCAGCATGTGGGAGTTCACACACGCGCACACACGCACACATCCTGGCGTGTAGACGCGCGCGCCTGTGTGTGTGGGGGCGCCCGTGTGTATGTGACTGCGTTTAGATCCAGGTACCTCTGAGATGGACCGTTCCGCCGCTCGACGCCTCCTGGTCCCTAATTCACACCTCGGTCTCTTCTACATTCGCAGTAGAGGCTGTCTCCTTTTTTGAAATGGAAACCCGGCTCGGTTCAGCTCTGAAAAATGCGCTGATTCTTATTATAGGAATCCTCCCTCCCTTCTCCCTCCCCACTGCGTTCTCCTTTCCCATCCTGCCTAAAAGGGAGGGCGAGCAAGCCTAAAAATAAATAAATATTGTAAACACCAAAACGTGTTCAGCATTAGCAACCAAGGATAACCGCCCGCATTCCGGGCCATCTATTTGGGGATCCGTGGTTTTGGAGGGTCTTCCTGTTAGTGCTTTTACAGAGGGAGGGGAGTCTCCAGACGCAACACTAGCTCTCTAAGTGGGTCTCTTTCCTGCCGTTTTCTGGCACCACACGCCGGGGAAATAGAGACATGTGAGGGGAAGGGAGCGCGCCTGATTCGTATTGGGTTCTCTAAATGCGCGGCAGCAACCCTGGCCTGTCCGGTGTGTGGCGCCGCGTCATTTTCTCTCATCCTTCAACCTGGCAGGATGCAGCCATTCCCAGATCGTAGCTTCATTCCCTGCGATGCCCACCCCCACGCAGGGCACCCCGAGCCCTTGCTCCCCTGCCGTACCTTGCGCGTTTTCGTGTGTGCGCGGGTGTGCGCGAACGCGTGCCCTGCGCCCGCGCTGCCCCAGCACGACATGCATCCAGCTACCGAGAAGCCCGGCGCGGGCAGAGCCTCGGGGTCTCACTAAAGACAAATGAGGCGATCCGGGAGGGTCGGGTGACAAACCTTAACTGTTCTGCAGGCGCAGTTAAATGATGGCTGCGGGGCATTCGCAAGCCTTGTCTGAGAATCCGTCTTCCCATTTGCGGATCGGAGAGTCTGTTTTTCCGCAGTCATTTAAAAGGGAACTGGGAAAATGCACCGCAGTGCCCGACACTTCTGAGGGCTCTGGTGCCCCCGCGCGGGGAGAGAGCGCCCGGCACGCTCGGGAGCACCAACCCACGGCCGCGGCGGTGCCGGGCACTGCGCAGGGGGCGCGCTCTGGCGCCAGATGCGCAACCGGCAGCGCCCGACGCGCGCGGCCCTGCCTGCCAGCGCGCTGCTCGCCGGGTCTCTTCGAGCTCCTGCCTGGGAAAAAGGTGGGCACCTCTCAGAGCGATAAATGGCGATCGGATGGGATTTCGTCCAAATGATAAGAATGGTCACCAATCTGCCCACAGAGGCTGGGAGTGGAAAGGATCGAGAAACCCCAATGTCAAGGTGAATGCTTAGATGTCGAGGACGCCTTAAATATTACGAGGGAACGGAAAGCATCTAGCGGGCTTTTGTACAGACCCTGGGCGCCAAGTGTAACCGCGGAAATCCTTCCGCAGCACCCAGAAATCTTGCTGCAGCGCCGGAAGACCAGGCCAGCAGGTCTGCCTCTCTCCACCATCACTCGGCTGGACACGCGTTGGGTGCTGAATGGCCAAGCTGAAGTTCATTTCTCTACTGGGCCCCCATCCCCTGCTGGGCGAGGACGTGCCAAGGAAGGGAAGCCAAGGGCAAAAATGTCTTGCTCCACGTCACAAAGTAATAACACTCTTCCGCCTGTCTTGCCAGTGTCCTTAACTGGAGCTGACCCTGCGGAATACCTGGGGCAGGGGTGTGTGCATAATTACCCACATCTCTCTCACACTCACACCCTCATCTCATTTTTGTTAGAAATGGCTCATTTGCACCCTAGTGGCCGCAAAGTGTCAATGCAACCTCCAAAGGATGGGCAGTTTCAGCGTGGTTTGCAGACCAGAAGATTCTAATTACGTTGGAATATTTTTAGAAGGTGTATTATAACAGATATACACTACTATAATATTTAGATTCTAAATGTGCCCCATTGAATATCCCCCACTTAAAATTAGAGCTGGCGGCCCCGCTTCTAATCACCCTTCCCCTGCTGTTTCTTCCATAGTACTTGCCGTTTTTCTAACAGATCATTTACTTATTATATTTATCGTTTATTGTATTCTCCCAGTGGAATGTAAAGTCCATCAAGGCAAGGATCTTTATTTTATTCGTTGATATATCTCAAGGACATAGTAGGTTTGAAAATATGTATGTGTATGTGCTTGATGAATAAATGAAATAAAGTTGAGATTCCTCAAACAGGCTCTCTACATTCTCACTTTCTTAACCTCTAACCCTGCAAATCCGTCTGAATGATTCCGCCTGGACCCTCTCCTTCCCATCTCCACCATCTCTGAATCTTCCCTGTGCTGTGAGTTCTCACAGTGCTTCTTAAAGCCCCACCTTCTGCCTCCTCCAGGAGCCGGGTATGTTCTGGCACTGGGCCAGGAAGGACCTCCCTCTCACCCACGCTGGTAACTCAACACTGTCATGCACAGAGCCTGAAACACACCAGGCAATCGATATTCATTTCTTCACTCATAGGATCGTGGGTCTTTCTCAATTTTAAGACCTACAAGATATTTCATAGACATTATTTCAGGGATTCTCAGACCATAGCTTTGTGGGAGATGAGGACTATTTCTCAGATGGACAAAATGACATAGAGATAATTTTCCCCAGATCATATGAACTCTTCAAAGCAGAGATGGAGACTAAGCGTTGCAGACCCCTGCCTGTACTGGATTATGATGTACTTAGAATGGTGCTTCTCAAGCTGGTTTCACCATGACCCACAGTAAGAAATGCCCTTTCTATCACAATCCAATGCACGCACGTATGTACATACAACTAAAAACAGTTTCACAAAACAAAACTTATTTACTCTTAATGCATGGAATACACTAATATTTTATTTTTTATATTATACCACTTCATTTTTTAATGCTTGAAATAACCCAATAAATTCATTTTAACATCCAACTGAGTTGTAAAACAAAAACAAAAATACTGTTAACTTCTGTTTCTGACTAAAATAGAGTAATAGGGAATACATTTAACCTCCCAACCAAATTACCAACACACTGAACAAAATATACAAAACAGTAATTTTCAAGACAATGGACATAAGACAATGAAGGCTGTGGCTCTGGGAGAAGGAACTCAGGCAGAATCCAGCTCCCTGGGTTGAGGAGACAGAGCTGAGAGTCCGGGAAATCCAGAAGTCAGACTTCACAAGGACACAGGAGCAGGGAGGAGAGAAAAGCACAGAGAGAGAACTCCAAAGGTCTGCAGAAGGTCCCTCTCAAGCTGCCAGGGGAGTACTAATTAGCACATGCAGGTGATGAAGTCACCTGAGGCCAAGGAAGGAAGTTCTGAAAGGATTAAAAGGAGCAGAGTGGAAGAAAACTTCAAAAGGGAAATTGAAAACATTACATATCAGAATTTACGCTAATATGTCAATTATATCTCAATAAAGCTGGAAAGAAAAAAAAACAGACATTAAACAAATTTTTTAAAAAGTTTGTGTGGTGCCACTAAAACATCTCAAAGTATTTAGGAGGAATTTTGTAACACTAAATGCCTATATTAGAAAAGAAGAAAGGCCTCTAACCAGTAACCTCAGCTTCCACCTTAAGAAACCAGAAAAAGGAGAGCAAATTAAACGCAAGCAAACAGAAGTGAGAAAATAATAACAATCAGAGTGGGAAAAAATGCAATACAAAACAGAAAAACAGGAGTGAAAAACAATGAAGCCAAAAGGGATTCTTTGAGAAGATGAATAAAATTGATAAACCTCTAGCCAGACTGGCCAGGAATGAAAGAGAGAAGACACAAATTATCAGTAACAGGAATGCAAGCAATGACAACACTAGAAAACCTATGGATATGAAAGAAATAACAAGGGAGTATTGTGAACAATATTATGCAAACAAATTCGACAACTTAAATGAAATAGATGTATATCTTGAGAGATATAAGCCAACAAAGCTCACCATAGAAGAAATCGATTACCTGAATAGTCCTATATCTATTTCAGAAATTGAATTTATAGTTAAGAACATCCCCATAAAGAAAACTCCAGGGTCAAATGGCTTCACTGGTAAATTCTACAAAACAATTAAGGAAAAATAATACCAGAAAATGAATAGAACCAGAATAATACCAGAAAAATGAAGACGAAGGAACACTTTCCAACTCATTCTATGAGGCCAGTATTGCCTTGCTACCAGAATCAGACCAAAACGTTGCAAGAAAAGAAAGCAAAAAACCAATATCCCTCATAAATATAAATGGAAAATTTCTTCCTGATTTTTTTTTTCTCCCCAAATCCCCCCAGCACACAGTTATATATTTTTAGTTGTAGGTCCTTCCAGTTGTGGCATGTGGGACGCCACCTCAACATGGCCTAACGAGTGGCGCCATATCCGCGTCCAGGATCCAAACCCTGGGCCGCTGAAACAGGGCACGAGAACTTAACCACTCAGCCACAGGGCAGCCCCCTGGAAAATTTCTAAACAAAATTTTAGCAAACTGAATCCAGTAAAACATCATACATCCAAAAGCATGATGACTAAGTGAAGTTTATCCCAAGAACGCAATTTTAGTTTAATATTCAAAAATCAATCAATGTATGTTATCATACTTACAAACTAAAAACCTAAAATTATGTGATCATCTCAAAAGACACAGAAAAGATATTTGACCAAATGCAACATCTATTCCTGAAAACTCTCAGCAAACTAGAGATAAAAGGGAACATCCTCAACTGATAAATGGAGTCTACAAAAAACCCACCATTTACATAGTGCTTAAAGTGGAAGACAGAATGCTTTACCCCAACTAACAGGAAGAAGACAAGGATGTATATCCACTTTCGCCATTTCTATTCAGTGTTGTACTGACATTCGAGTCAGTACAATAAGTCAAGAAATAGGAATCAAAGGCCTCAAGATTGGAAAAGAAGAATAAAACTGTCTTTATAAACAGACGACATGATTTCCTATATAGAAAATCCAATAGAATCTATAAAAGAGCTACTCATACTAATATGTGAATTATTGAGTTTGCAGGATACAAGTCAAATGTTTACAAATTAAGTGTATCTATATACTAGCACCAAAAATCTGGAATTAGAATTTAAAAAATAATATGAGTTACAGTAGCATAAAAATATGAAATACTTAGAGATAAAGCATAATTTATAAAAGGAAAAAGATATATTGGATTTTATAAAAGTAGTTTCTCCTCTTCAAAAGACATTGATAAGGGAATGAAAAGCCACAAAATGGGAAACATATTTGCAAATTGTATATCTAATAAAGGGCTTTTCCAGAGTTTATGAAGAGCTCTCAAAACTCGATAAAAATAAAAAACATTTTAAACATGTGCAAATGATTTGAACATATACTTTACTAAAGAAGGTATACAGATGGCAAATAAGCACATAAGAAGATGCTCAGCATCATTATTCGTTGGGGAAATGCAAATTAAAACTACAATGAGATACCTACACAACAATTGGAATGGCTAAAACTAAAAAGACACCGCACCAAGTACTGATGAGAATATGGAGCAATTGGAACTCTCATACACTGCTGGTGCAAGTGTAAAATGGTTCAACCACTTTGGAAAATAGAACAGTTTCTTAAAGTATATAAAGTGAAGCATATACATGCCATGTAATCCAGCCATTCTACTTCTATGTATTCACCCAAGAGAAATGAAAGCTTATGTCCATGCAAAGACCTAATGTGAGTGTTTGTGCTGCTTTGTTTGTATTGGCAAAAACCGGAAACAACCCAAATATTCAACAGGTAAATGGGCGAACACATTGTGGCATATCCATACAAAGAAATGCTACTCAGCAATGAAAAGCCATAAACCCTTGATACCCACAACCATATGGATGAATCTCAAAATAATTGTTCTGAGTGAAAGACGCCAGACAAAAAGGAGTACCTACTGTATGATCCCATGTTTTTAAACTATATAAAATGTAGACTATCATGACAGAAAGCAAATCAGTAATTCCTGGTGAAGGATGTGAGGAGTGGGCAGGGAGGAGCCTGGGGGAGCAATGACACAGGGGCACAAGAAAGCGTTGATGATGATGGATGTACTCGTTATCCTGATTGTGGTGATAGTTTCAATATTACCAAATTGTACATTTAAGTATGTTTAGTTTATTATATATTATTATACCTCAATAAAACTATTTTAAAAAGAAAGAAAGAAAAACTACCCTAGATGCTCCCATCATCAGCTTCTTGTCCCCATTGGAGTGCCATTAGAACCTCCAATTAGGAAGCAATAATAAAGTTTGGAGATTTTTTAAAATAAACTCAGATTCTGTAATCTTCTCATTTTAGAGGGACCTACTGTGTAATATCTTTTACATTGTGGAAAAAGATTGGGGAAACCATCATTTAAAAGATAGAACAGATAGTGGCCCACACCTAGAAATAGCTTGAATATCCATTAACAGTAGAACAACACAATAAATGATGAGACTTCCATTCTGTATAATCTTATACACCTAATTAAAATGAGTTATAACTATGTACATTGACCTGGAGGTATGTTCATGTATGTTAAGCGAATAGTGCAAGTTGCATGACATATGTAGTCCGATGCTACAGAGAAAGCCAATATGGTGAACGCGATTTGTTGGTGTGTGCGTCTGCAGAAAGGCAGAGAAGGACTTACACCTGCTGCAACATGAGTAACACAGAGGCATTGGAGAGGTTGTTTGGAGGAAGGGGAGGGCAAACCAAAAAACTTGTGGAATGTGGCACTGGTAACCTCCTTACCCATAACATGCCTTCTTTTTTCACCTTTTCCTCTTTTTGTTGCCTCTTTTTCCCGCAGACCTGGTGTTATTCTGTCTCCAGAGTCCCTCCCTTTGGTGGAAAGAACTGAATGTAAAAGAATGTTTACAATCTAAATAATGTTCTCCACTGGATGTTTCTCTTTTCCAAGAACATCTGTATGTTAGTAGAGGACGCTGGGGAGAATATAGAATCCCGAGGAAGTTCAGGTACTAGGGCGTCCATAAGTGGCAAAGTATTTTGAGACAGAGGACCCTCAACACAGGCCACAATGGAGTCAGAGGCTGCTATTCACGATTAGCCCCACACTTGCTCCTTCACACCCTAATCCCCTCTTTTGTCGTTCAGAAAGTTTTGAAATGTTTCCTACCTCATACCCCCCAGCTCTGAGTTAGGGTCTCACTTTTCCGCATCTCTGCCCAGTCTGTGAACTACATGTTGCCCTGTCACTGAACAATAGCCACATCCAGGGTCTCATCCTACTTCCTTTCTTCCTTGTGTCCAAACCTTCCACTTTCAACTCTTAGTCATACACTTAGCATGCACTAAGTCAACACAGACTTATGGAGCTTTTATGAAGCCCTAGAAGGAAGAGCATGTGGAGAAAATTTGACAGAGCCCCAGGAAATTGGAGTCACACATAGCTGGGTGACCCTGAAATCTAAGTTTGAATCATCTATCTGACTCATGATAAACTCTGGATTGTTTTCCTAGTCTGTGCCAGTAGTCTTATAACTATACCCATACCTGCCCCCTGTGTTGTCCTGATTTATGGAGAGCTATCTTATCACATCATCAAAGAAGTCCATGTCTCACAAGGGAGTTTACTTATTCCTTAATAAAAAGATACGGTGTGTCTTTTCTGTGCCACCCAGCCTAGATTTACTGGGACCGTCAAGTGTTCCCAGTTCCCAACTCAACTGACAATTACAATCCACACAAAGAACAGTGTTTATGGTCATATTACCCTTAGGGTTAAAAAGCTACAAACATTCTATCATATCAGCTGTCTACAGTTAATTAACTAAATGTTCTTCCAAGTGGGTAGCAACCCATTAGTAAGATTTTGACAATATCCTTCTTTACCCATGCTGTCCAACATGGTAGCCAATAGCTCCTGTGGCTATTGAATACTTGAAATGTGGCCAGTTCAAAATGAGATGTGCTGTAAGTATGAAACACGCACAATGTCAAGACTTAGAGAAAAAAATGCAAAATAACTCATTAATAATTTTTATATTGATTTTGCATTGAAATAATATTTTGGATTTATTAGGTTAAATACAATATATCACTAAAATTAATTTCATCTTTATACTCCTTTTAATGTGGAAAAATTTATTTACTTTTGTTTGTTTAAAAAAGTTATCAACTCAACATTTATCCTTCCTAAAACCCCCTGGTTGTTATCTTTGAATCAATGATCCAGATGGTTAAGTCTCTTTGAGTCTTCTGCATAATCTTTTAAAATCTTGAATTTGCCATCCAGCATTTTAACCGTTCCTCCTACACTTTTTCACCTGAGGGTCTAATGAGTATGCCTTTTATGCATCCATAAATGTCATTGATAAAAATTATTTAATGTGACAGGTCGAGACACTCAACTAGAGACATTATCTAGGCTGACATTTATTCCTTAACTAATTTATTCATCTTTACATTGAGTGTGGCTGTTTAACTAGCTAAGAATCCGTCAAACTGAATTCCATAATGATGTCTTCCTTGACCCTTGGCCTGAGGCACCTACATACCACACACTCAATTGCATGAAGACCAAGCTGGTATTGCTCACTAGTGTTTTTTGTTTGGATGATTTTTTTGGGGGGTGGGGGTTGTGTGTTTTGTTTTGGTTTGGTTTTTTCAATCACCATGGAACCCATCTCTCATGCCAACTCCAGATCTATCCTCATTCTAACCTAACGTCACTCCTGGAACTCACTGGCTTTTTGGCTAATAACTCCATTTCTTCCTCTTGTCCCTTTTGATCCTTATACCCTGTTTCTCCAATATTTAAATCAACTTCTCCGAATGAATTTGTCTCGACTGCACTTTCAGCTCTCAGTGCACTGGGTTGTTTTGGATAGGAATTCCTCCTTCATAGCTTAGGATTGTAAAACCCAGCAACAATCCACTTGGCCAATTTTGCACCCACTCTCCTTTCCCCTGATGGGGAAAGATTGGGCAGGATAGCTCAGAAAGAGAAAGAGCAGAGCAGACAAGTGGGGAGTGGTTGAGAAACAGAATGGACAGTAATTTAGGTACATTTTGGAATCCACTTTTGCTCCTTTTCGGAAAATTGAGACATTTTCTATTCTGTTCTTCCATGTGCCATCTCTCCCCGGGCATTACCAGCAGTTGTCCCTTGGTCACGAAAGCAAGCCTAGTAATGACTTTTATTATCTTTGCAACCATTTAAATAGGCTATTGTACCTCTTATATGGTCTCGCTTAACTAAGATGTCACATTTTTGATATCACACGGCCAATACCATTTCCATCGTAAAGATCCTTTTTCTTACCAGAGGAGGACACAGAACAAGAGCTAAATAATATTGCCTTGTCTCTACAATCTGTGGATGTCTCACCATCTGCCCCAGCTCTGAGATTGTCTCTTCATTCTTCTTCTTACTCTCAGCCTGGTTTAAATAGTCTTTTTTTGTTGTTGATCTCTGTATTTTTTTTTTTATAACTGTAATGCATTCTGGACGTCAATCCTCCTGCCTCTGTTCTCACAGAATTGTGCTGCTCTGTTGTATTCAAAATGTGGCCCACTTTCCATTTGTCCCCCACAAAAATCCACAGCCTAGTTACATAGAGTCTCCTTTCTTCCTCTTGAGCATCTTTCATGCCCTTGTGGTCAGAATTTTATATTTTAGAGCTTCTCTTCTCTTTCAAATCAATATTCTCTTTTAGAGTCAGCAAGTCAAAGGGTTTAATCTATTTTACCTCCAAAATAATCTGTTCCCTGAAGTCTAGGATACGTAACAGTTTTCTCAGCATCTCATATTTAGCCAGTACGACCTCCAGTGCCATAGCCAGGTCAGTCTTGTGGGTTTCCATAGCCCTGTCATGAGCGTCCTTCCCTCCCCACCCACCAAGTCCTAGGGACCCGCATAACACCCAAGAAACATTTCCCTGGGGCCAGGACAATGGTATCATCATTGACTGAAGTGGAAGCATCCCAACAGAAAAGAGAATCCAAAGCAGCAGAGTCAGGCTGAACCAGAGTTGCCTGACACTCCTGTCTAGTTGGAGATGCTCTTCTTGTCTCTCAACTTTGTTTCTATTGTGCTCTCTTTTAATAAGGGAGGCCGCTCATTACTGTGTCATGACTTCTCTTCCAATCAACTGAAAGAGATGGGGAATGCCTGTGGTGGAAGCCTATATCCCTTAATTCTTCCATTTCTGTATAGGTTGGGTAGAAATTAAGCTGCTTCAATAAAGAGACCCACTTCCCAAATACAGTAGCTCAAACAAGTAAGAAATTTATCTTTCTCATGTCATAGTTGAGAGAGAATGTGCATTCCAGGAAGGATACATGACTCCATGCCACAGGGTTTTCCTCAGGTCCAGGCTCCTTCTATCTTGTTCCTCTGTCATTTTCCCAGGGTTTGACCATAGTTTCCTACCTAGAAATTCAGTAATATATAGTTTAGATTTTCCTGACTGCAAAATCTTTAAGTTAAAACAGAATTTAATGGACCATTTGAACTCCAGGTGACACCCTGACACTTTCTTTTTCTGTCCCTGGGGAAAAACACAGGGTCTTTCTGCCACAGTGCCCACTCCAGCCAACTCTAAAGTCAACTTTTCACATGAGACTTTATTGATAAATATATGCATAATGCTGTGAGTGGCAAACTCTACTGCCTTAATTTTCATTTCTAAGGGTAGCTCTAAATTTTGACCATTATTCTAAACAAATATGTATAGGAAATATAACTTGTTTGTTTGCTCTTTCCGGTAGCTTTGACTAAAGAAATAAAGCTTTTTTTCCTTATAAAAGAAAAGAAAGTAGACTGAGTAGATATCATACCACAGGGGCCATCCTGGAATACCCTTACCTTTGCTACAGACATCATTAGGCTTGAGTTTCAGTCACAACTCTGTCACTTTGTAGCTCGTGTGGTGCTTTTGGGAAAGTAATTTACCTGTCTTAGGCCTCTATCTATAGAATGAGTATGGCAGTTTGAAATCATGGCTGCAGTCTATGTCCCCTCCCCTTGAATCTGGACAGGCTTGTGACTGCCTCAACCAATATAAGGTGATAAAGGTGTCATTATGTGACTTCTGAGGTTAGGTCATAAAAAGAGATGCAACTTCTGCCTTGCGCACTGTAAAACTTGCTCTTGGAACCCTGAACTCCACATAAGAAGCCCAACCACCCTGATGGTGCCATGATGGAAAGCATCTCAGGCAACAATCCCAGCTAAGCCCAGCCTTCCAGACCTCCTGCCCTAGACCCCACTCCCAGAATGAAGCCTCTTCTTCTTCAGACCTATCGATCCACCAGCTGAATACTACTGAGTGACCTACATTGATGCCACTTGGAACAGAAGAATTAGCTGACTGTGCCTGAACTCCTGATCCACAGAATTGCGAGGCAGAGTAAAATGGTTGTTTTAAGCCAGGAAGTTTTGGGTAATTTTGCTACGCAGCAATAGATAACTGAAACAATGAGGAACTAGATGCTCTCAAGGGTCTCTTTCAGCACTGATACTCCAGAACTTTCTGAGAGACAATTGGAGGTACAGCTACCTCATTTACACTGGCCACAAAATCTTTTCCATGGCTCCTACATTTCTCTGTGCAGATCCTTACCTGTATTACACAATTAACCAGTTAACCCTCCATCGGTAACATAATTACTCTCCCGCAAAATGATAACTTCTCTAATGATACAAGCAATAATACATAGTTATTGCTTGTGAAGGCAATATTTTATACAGCCTTAGACCTTCTGAACGCACCCTGAAACTACCTAACAACCAGCTGCATCTACAAGCCAGTGGAGGTCTACCAACGTCTGTTCTTAGACTCTGACTTCCTAGGGCGGTATTTGGTTGGGGTGAAGGGTCCTTAGCCATCAGAACTCAAGTTCTCTCAAGTCAATTGACAGACATTGCTAAGCACTGGAAATATAAACAGGAATAAGACACAATTCATGTCTTATAAGAGCTTGAAGTCCTATGGGGAGACACATGCAAAAGTGGATCATTTCAGTTTACATGGTGTAAGCCTGGAGGCACGTGCTGGGAGCTATAGAAGACAAAGGAGGAGCACAGAGCTCCATCAGAGAATCAGGTAAGGTTTCAGGGAGGCAATGACCTTGAGCTGAGTCTTAAAGACTACACTTGAATTATCCAGGAGAAATGACCAAGAGGATGGCACGAGTAAATGCAAGAAGGCCAGAAACAGGATGGCATGTGGGTGGAACCACATGCTGCTCAAATGGTGGCCACGCCTACACCTTTCCTTTATCCTCCCAAGAAAATTAGCACCAACTGTGTGCACTGGCCTTTCGCCCCCAGACTAGCCTCTAAGAGGACACGGTGACTACTTTCTCATGGCTCTCTTTTGCTCTGATCAGAGTCCACTCTGTGGTCAGTCCACCCTCAGCAATCAGCAGCCTGTCTGAAGGGCGTTTAGTGATTCCTTCCAAGACCTGCATCTGGCAGGCCCTGAAGTTTTTCTAAGTATTTTCCACATGTGTACATCTCTCCTGTCCTTCCTCCTTCCCTCTACTGAGGGACCCTAGCCCATGGCTTTAGATAAATTTAGAACTGTTCTATTCCATGTCTGTTAACTAGAAAACCTTACAGAGACAAAGACTATATCATAACTGCACTTCTAAAGTCATCCCAGCAGAGAGGAAACAGAAAATAAATTATTTTGTGGGACAAATCCACCTCTTCTTGAGAGTCCATTATTTTTCATCTATGTGGTTTCTCTTTCTTAAAGGACCTCCATGGTCAGTTGATTGACCTCATGCCTTGTAACATAAATACCTCTTTTCTGTCCAAAAGCCTTGGAGATTCTGCAAGGCCCTTTGCAAACACAGAAGCTGCAACTTTTGCCGCCTCATCTTGCTCTTTAAAAGCTTCAATAAACCTCTCCCACTGGAAGACATCTCCTACGCACAGGGTGAGATTTCCTGTGGACTGAGAGAGAAGGACCGAGAGATGAGAGAAGCTTTCCTTCCTCCCATTTCCTCTTACCCTTACAAGTGAGCTCAGTAGAAGAGAAGAGCCTGTCCCCAAAGGATAATTCAGGTTCCGAGGGCAGATAAAGCTAATTCTGGGTTTCCTATACTCTGGGATATTTCTAATTATCTTCAAAGAGAATTTTCAGATCCTTAAACACAACCAAAAATAAAATCAATTCTTTTTAACTTCAGCTTGAAAGAACTTGCCACTCAGTACTTTTTAGATTGGAAGGGGACATCCTGAGAGCCATCTCCAGTGGTCTTACAGCCTCAGGTACATTATCAGCCGCTGCCTTTGGTTCTGATTCTCCAGTGTCCTTTGAACTCTTTGTTCTCGAAATAACTGCCTAAATAATATTCAAAGAAAGATCACAAGGTTGTTCACGGAGGAAAAGCATAGTGTGGTTTTAGGTTCCCAACTTGCCTTTCTGTACCTGCAACTCCACACTTAACAAAACGGGAATAACGCTATCACACCCCTTCTGTCTCACAAAGCCCTTGGATGACTAATTAGATATTGCCTTTGAGTGTCTGAAACTTTCTTCATGTGAAGAATATTGTCTCTAAAAGTGGTTATATTGCCTTTATTAATCTCATGCTGTAAGAGAAGAAAGTCACACAGTGGAGACAGCATCCCTTCAATGAGGATCGAAAGCATCAAGGGTAGCCCACGCTTTCCAGGGTGGAAGAAACAACAATCAGCTGAAAAGCTGCCTCTCTGCCTATAAAAGGGACTGCCCTGCAGCTGGCCATCATGAGAAGTGGCAAGGCAGAATGATCTCGCCCAGAAGCAGCAGCCTTCCAGCTTCCTTTGCTTTGGGGGTTTTGACACAGTTGTGGGCTGGCTGTAAGGACTGGGTTACCTCCAGTATTGCCTGGGCTACACTGGGGGTCTCCTTGGAGAATGCCAGAGAGCTTCTTGCTCAGTTAGCCTTTCCTCCTCATCCATCTTTTCATCCTGGGATATGATTTTCTTCGCAGAAAGGATGGTGTTCTAGAATAGTTAATTTTGCCCTTCATTTTAGATTCAGTGCCTACTGGAGAGAGAGAGAAAAAAACAGAGAGAGAGTCTTTTCTTTTTAATATCTGCCTATCAGTGGAACTCCATATAAACACTTGCTAGAGTTTGGCATAGCTCTTTGTATAAAGAAGAAATTTCCTATTTTCATAAGAACACTGAAAAGAGGTCATCATTGCCTAACCCAAGAACCGCTCCATCCAAGAAACAGCCCTTGGACTGCCTCCTCCCCAGCACATATGGTCTCTACTTTCTTCTACATGCCCTGTACTTTCCTAGGGCCTTTGCTTTAGAACAGAGCCAAAACGCGCACGTGGGACGTAAGCCCACACGTATTTAGCAAAGACTCAAGACTATGAGTAGAGCCAAGTTTTAAAACAAAGCAAAACACAGCACTGAAAAACCTTGCATTTATTTTTAATCTCTTTCATTCCCTCATCATCCTTCTTGATTACTATTTATTTTTCAATATTTCTCAGCAACACAGCAGTTTTGTTTCTGCTCTGTTTCCTGTCACTTTGCTCCAGACAGCCACAGGGAGTGAAGCAGACCTAAGACTGCCATCTTGTGCTCAAGACGGTTATCGTTGTTGCTTTTGAAAGCAAATGCAATTTGTGGGATTTGTGAGAAGACTTTGGAATCCAGGTCTGATGCTCTCTGACCTGGATTTTACCAGAAGGTTTTGAAATTTCTCATACTTTAGCATTGTTCTTTCTTGGCCTTCCCTCTTCAGGATGCCATGAGTCACCCCTTAGTTGAAAGCCTTTTTTTTTCAAATGACTCCAAGTGTGACTTAGAATAATTATAGTTCAGAGACCATTACCTATGGTTTTATGACTGGGCTCAGTGGCCCAACTCAGGAGAGTAGACACTTAAGAACTAAGGCATGACAGATAGTTTAAAACCAAAGACCTAGTGGGTATTCTCCCCACTACCCTCTCTATATCTCTCCTCTACCATCTCTTCATTGGAAACTGACCTCTCATGAGTGGTGTACTGCATGCCAGGACCTTGGCTGGAGGTCCTGTGGGGTCAGTATCCCACAGGCCCCAGGAATATCTGGATAGGGCACTCTCGGGGGACATTTTAGCACCAAAGTTGAAAATGGGCTTAAATCAATAACCCGGGAATGGCAGAGCAAAGGAGAGAGGTAGAAGCAATGGAAGGAAAAGAAAGAATCACAGGCCAAGAAGTGAAACCTAAGGAATCACAAATGTAACATTCTGAAGTGAATGAAGAGAGCTCCATGTAGGAATAAGCACTGGACAACTGAGACAAAAATGCCAGGGCGCCAGCCCAGTGGCGCAGTGGTTAAGTTCGCACGTTCTGCTTCTTGGCAGCCCAGGGTTCGCCGGTTCAGATCCCGGGTGCGGACATGGCACTGCTTGGCATGCCATGCTGTGGTAGGCGTCCCACGTATAAAGTAGAAGAAGACGGGCATGGATGTTAGCTCAGGGCCAGTCTTCCTCAGCAAAAAGAGGAGGATTGGCAGTAGTTAGCTCAGGGCTAATCTTCCTAAACAAAAAAAAAAAAAAATGCCAGGAAGACAGCAACGAGGAGAGGTGACCCTCACGAGGACCCACAGTGTCAGGGAGTCAACGGGGATTGTACTGGAAAGAGCACATTCCATCCAAAGGAACATCTCAACTCAAGGCTGCAGTCGTCAGGGAGGAATGTGGCTATGCTACTGCTGAATCTTCTGCTTTTCAAAGATAATTCATAAATCTATATTTGCACATGAAATCTTTACATTTCTAAAGTTGGCTGAAAACATTTTAAAAAAACACTATGTGGGACAAATAAATCTTCTGGCCAGATTTGGTCTGTTGCTGCTGGTTTAAGACACTCCCCTATGTCTTACACAAAATTTTAATGATATGTGGGTGCACAAACAGATACGATAGATGTACCTCCACCCTTTCCCCCATCTCCCATTTAAGAAAGTTTGTGAAAACATAGGTAAGATAATGTCATGGATAGTATGACTGACCGTTCTCATTTCTTTTCAAAAAGCATTCACACAATTGGACATCCATAAGCAAAAAACAAAAACCAAAAAAAACACCTTGACCTAAACCTCACACTTTATGCAAAAATTTATTCAAAATGGATCACAGAACTAAATGTAAAACATAAAATTGTATATCTTTTAGAAAAAAAGCATAGGAAAAAGCCTTTGGAACCTAGAGCGAGGTGAAGAGTTCTTAGATTTGACACGGAAAGTATAATCCATAAGAAAAAATTGATAAATTGGACCCCATCAAAATTGAAATGTTTGTTCCGTGAAAGATTCTGTTAAGAGGATGAAAAGACAAAGTATAGAGTGGAAGGATATGTTTACAAACCACATATCCAACAAAGGGACTTACGTTTGACCACACAAAGGATTCTCAAAACTCAACATGAAAAAACTGCAGACTTCAATCAGAAAATAAGCCAAGACATGAATAGATATTTCATCAAAGAGGAAATATAGACAGTAAATAAGCAAACAAAAAATGTTTAAAACTGTTAACCCTTAGGAAAATGCAAATTAAAACCACAATGGAGATATCACTACATACCTATGTGAGTGGCTAAAATAAAAAATAGTGATAACACCAAACGCTGGCAAGGATGCAGAGAAACTGGATCACTCATACATTGCTGGTGGAAATGTAAAATGGTACAGCCCCTCTATAACATAGTTTGGCAGTTTCCCATAAAATTATAAAAGGACTTACCATATGACCCAGCAATTGCACTTTTGGAATTGATCCCAGAGAAATTAAAACCTATGTTCACATAAAAACTTGTACATGAATATTCATAGAAGCTTTATTCATAATAGGCAAAAATTGAGAATAGCCCTAATTTCTTCAGTGGGTGAATGGTTAAACAAACTGTCATGGAATACTATTCAGCAATAAAAAAGGATGAAGTACAGATACCCACAACAACTTGGATGGACCTGAGGGGAATTATGCTGAGTGATAAAAAGTAATCTCAAAAGGTCAAATACTGTTTGATTCCGTTTGTATAATATTCTCAAAGAAAAAAAATTATAGAGAAGGAGAACAGATTAGCAGTTGCCAAGGGGTAGGAATTGGTGGGGTGAGGAGGAATGTTAGAGAGTGGGTGTAGCTCTAAAGCATGAGCATGAAGGAGCCTCGCGGTAATGGTACAGTTCTGCTTCTTGGTTATGAATGGTAGTTAAGGGAAGCCACATGAAGGATGTAATGGTGGTCGACCACACACACACACAAAACACACATGTACACATACACAAATGAGTACAGGTATAACTGGTGGAATCAGAATCGGTTCTGAAGATTGCACCAACATCAATATCCTGGTTTTGATACTATTCTATAATTATATAAGAGATCAACATCGGAGGAGGCTGGGTAAAGAGCTCCATGGAACCTCCCTGAACATTTCTTTGCAATTACTGACTAATCCAATGGCCTCAGAAGAAACTAAATCAAACATCCCAGGAACAAAAGGGCTTTTGTCACTCCCCAAAATCCCAAGACGTTCGCTCATGCGAAGTGAACTGTGAGTCACCTGCCTGAAGGATTAGCTGATGAATAACGCATGTTCACAAAGACAGTGGAGTGAATGGCTCAATTATTAGCTAGAATAAGCTAACCACTCTAAGAATAACCCCCGATTCCAAATGACCAAACAAAATAAAAGTTTACATCGCACTATGCAAAGTCCAAAGCAGAGACTCCTGATTGGATGAGTCTCCTCCCGTGGTGACTCAGGGATCCAGGCTCCTTCATGCTGTGCTTACTCTTCTTCAATACAAGTTTGCTCTGGCATCTCCCAACTGCAAAGAGCAGAGCAGAGAAGGAATATATTGACTGGGACAGGATGCTCCAGGTCAGCCCTGGAGCAGCAGCACATATCACTTCCTCCAGCACTACTCACATGGCTCCTCCTAGAAGCAGGTGGCTCAGGAAATGTAATTTAGCTGAATGCCCAGGAAGAGGAAATGGGTTTGGTGAGTGCAGAGCAAGCGTCTGCCACACTAACCTTTCTAGAGGCAATTTTTCTGAAAGAAGGTAGCTGTTAAATGACTGAAGAGGAGATGGGGTGGCAAGAAGGGGTTGAAGTAACTGGAGTGTGGGACACAGAGGGCTTTATGTGGAAGCTCTATTTTCAGGAACTACCATAAGACCATAACTTGTTGGCGTTCAGAAGGATCCTGAAATTTCTAGATGATTGAAAATTGCTCTCACAGCTGCTGTGGTGTGATCTCATGTTTTGCCAGTTGTTTTTCTTGTTACTTACACTGATATTGTCCTGATAATTATTCACTGCATATAATAGTTAAACACTGTAAATTATTCAGACCTCAATTCTCCCCTTCTATTTCTTAAAGGTGAAGTAATTCACCAAATAGAGTCAAAGAAAGAGGAAAAGTTTCCCACTACATTCTCCCCTTACAAGAAGCTAGAGTTGAGTTAGATCATAGAATACTCATAGCTTCCAGAAAATGCAATTTTCTAGTCATCTTTCCTTGCAGCACAGGAAACTGCCAGAACGTGCAAACAAGAAACTCAGCCTTATCATGGAGAGACTAGACCCTGCAACACGTCTTTTATGTTGGCCACACCCTCAACTGGGCTAATTTTGGCCTCTCAATAGCACAGATGGGATATAAAAAGGCTTAGTTATCATAAAACGTCCTGATTGTGAAGCAAACTCTCTAAATATTTATGACAGATCTTTTTCTAACCAAAGATGGGGAACATGGCTTTTTTCCACCCAACATCCCCTCCAAATGCCCCACTGAAATGTGCCTTTTTCCCTGACCTGCACACAAAATCCTTGCTTAAACCGGCAGTGCTGCTCCTAAACTTACCGCCCCAGCTGCTCCTGGCCCAGGCTTTCCAGAGTGGTTTCCTCTGTTAACGGTGTCAACACAAATCTGGTTTTCTGAGGTAGAAATGGGAGTCATCCTAATGCCCCTCTTTCTCTCTCATGAGCATAAGGAGATCAGCAAGCTACCTGGAAGTAGATGCAAGTTGCTTCTCCAAACCAGGCAGCCGAGCCTTCATTAGAAGTGCTTTATCAAAGCCAAAGTTACCACCATTTTCTGTATTCCCTTTTCTAGATGAAAGAGAAAAATAATGAGAGGCAATCTCGTACCACAGATTTAGTCACAAAGTCAGCTGCCCCCTTATGTGGCTGGGTCACTTAGCCCTACCCTCCTTATCTCCATATTCAACAGAGAAAGCTGACATTCATGTGCAGGAGTATTTAGGTACGTTCATTGGCTGTAAACTCGTGACCTGAAGGTGCCTTAATATCCTTTAGGATGGTTTGAGCAACAGTGAATAAAGTAACCAGAGTTCCAGCCAGCTGGAATAATTCCCCAGATATTACCATTAAAGGCAGTTTTACTGGAAATTGGAGAAGCTGATCACTCAGAGGTTAGGATGACATTGAAGCATTTACCAAGGTGACATAGTACCAGAAATTCAAGCATCAAGGGAGGCTGGGAGCTCACTATGCCCATGGTGGACACTTAAAAACAACTCCAGAAGAAACTAGGAAAATAATGGAAAGAACTCAGCTGGTGTTAGCACAGCACCTACCACTGTCAAACATCTGGTCTTCACAGAGAGCCTACCAAATAGATATTTCTGTGTTCCTTTGACAGACAAGGAAATCAAGACCTTGAAGTAACTTGGCCAAAATCATACAGGCAATTGGGGCAAAGCCAAAATTCAGTCCTTAAATGCCAAGGCCCTTGCTCTCTTCACCGCACCACACTATGTGGAAACCCTGTCACCAGCCCCCTCTCTCATTCTTTATCCATGCATTTTAAGGAAAATTAGTTTTTTCCATACCCTGGGACCTCCATTCATCTCAAACAAACCTCATCCAGTTTATCTTACATCTCTGAACTTTCTGTTAAACCAAACTCTCTCCCGGAGCTCTCTCCTGATTAACCCTACAACTACATGGTTTCACACCATTATAGAAAGAGCTCCAGAAGTCGCATTCATTGAAAAAACTCGGGCTCATTTGATCTCAGAGTCCCTTTCACTGCTCTCCTGGAACGTTTCCCCAAATCTCCATCTCAATTACAAAAACCATACTTTAGCTATAAGTCTTTCTCTTAGAATACCCCTTTGTGTAGAAAAATGGGTCCAAGAAAATAAAGCTTTCAAAAAAATGCTTCTAAGCACAGCATCAAAAGGTGCTTATCTAGACGTAGCATCCTGGAATCAAGAGTAGGCAGACAGACAGGTGGTCAAAAACATCATAGAGAAAACATAAATGGGATGGTTCTTTGCCAGGGCATCACAGATAATCTCACACACAGAAGGTAGAAGTTATAGGAGTATTGGGCACCGCAAATAGCAGCCAAAGCCGCAAATCAAGAGGACGCTGGAGGACTCGTGTGTGGAGGAAGGGGTCGCTCAATCTCCTCATTGGCCGTATCTGTGCAGAACAACCACAGTGCAGGCCTGCGGTCCAGGGGAGAGGGGTTGTGTCCGTGGGCAGAGAGGCCCCTTGAGAACCAAACTGGGATAGGAAATGTGTTTAACAAGGAAGAGCAACAGAAAGAAGATATAAGATAGCAAGAACAGCAAAAGAAATAAGCTCTCTGAAGGATGGGAAGCTGTTTTAAAAATGTGGCCTGGAGTGTAGGCCACCCAGGCAACAGCGAATTTTTCCACACGCAGGCAGCCAATATTCCACACTTGTAGCACAGTCTCCAGAAATTTGGGAGCGCGTATTCTCCTAAATTCTCCAGTGTCCTCCTGAGGAGAGAGATGAGCATCCCTGGTTGTGGGTGAGGAGAAAGGGTCTCACAAACAGTACATGCTTGGGAATTTTGCTTACTGTTTTATCTATGTGTCACATAGTCTTTCTTATTCTCTAAACCTTTAACCATGGTAAGGATGCTTTCAATAGGAGGAAAACGCCACCTCATGAAATTGGAGGAGTTTGTGAAAAATTATACAATGTGTGTGCCAAGTGCAGACACACCTAAAGTGATCAGTCATATTCCTAACTTGTTCCAAAAATGCAGCGAAAGGATGTAGTTTGTAATAATTTGGCAGAAGCAAATGGAGGTTAGCACTGGGGGGAATATTGTTTAGAACCTTATTGCTCAGGAAAGCCGTGAAAAATTAGATGATCACACAACTCATGTTACGTCAATAGGAGACAATCTCCTTGTCCTCCGTGGGTGCATTTACAACATTCATCCAATCCACTTTGTCATTTCTAACATCCTATTGTGAGAGAGCCTGTCAGAATCACTGTTAACTTGCCATGTGATCCAAAGAACAAAGGGGAGCCATCTGGCTGGGAAAATCATACAGAAATCCGTTAAAAAGATATTCCCAATTATCTGTAAATTCAAATATGGGGAATTCTGTATAAAAACATAAGTAGGACTTTTCAGATTTCCCAATTTGATTCTCAAAGTTGTGAAAATGTATGATTTTTTGTTTTATTTTGGTTTCATTTTAATGTGTGTGTGTGTGTATTCTTGGCACACTGACCTTACCAGTGCAACACACATTAAAAAATAAAAATTCATCAACATTATTTTGCAAAATCACTCACTGGTCAAAGTATTAATTCCAATGAGTTTTCCAAACATATGATGAGGTTAGATTAAGGGTCAGCAAAGTTTTCCTGTAAAGAGCCAAGGAATAAAGACTTGGGTCTTTGCAGGCTATATGCTCTGCCATTGCAGTGTGAAAGCAGCCAGAGACAATGCATAAATGAATGAACATGGCTGTGTTCCAATAGCACTGTATTTGCTAAAACAGGTGGTGGGCAGGATTGGACCCACAGGCCTTTGTGTGCTGCCCACTGTGATAGAGTAATCTCCTATAAAAAGACAGCTCTCTGCAGCTGCTCAGATTTTCCCTGGGATGAAAATGTCTTTCCATGATCAAGAAACTAATCATATCGACAGTTATCCCCTGAAAATTTTCTTGTTTAAGACACACACACAAAAGGTGACCTCTGGTTACCTCTGTAGAGTATCTATCACATTGCATGCATTGCCGGGGGGTTGACGCTGTGGTCAGTTCATCCAGCCTCCATTCTGATGCCCTTCAGTATACCTTCCTGTACCACAGATGACTGCACGTAACCTACAGCGACTGGACTCCCTTGCAGCTAAGGGACCAGAGGTGATTCTGTGCTTCCTCACTGTGGCAAACATGGTGGCTCCTTTCAAGCCTAGGTCTGTGTTGGATTTGGGGAGTTGTTCCTGTAAGTTCAGACTACAGCCTGTTCTCTGTAACTAATAACTGTGACTAATACTAAAGATGTTCATATTGGGAAGCTAATAGCAAGCATCTCTAAAACTTTTATTTATAAATATATATAATGCTATTTATATAGCTATATACATATAAGTGTGTCTAAATATATGCAAATATAAATAAATGTATATATAATTCTATTTCACCACATATAACATGATAGAGACTTTATCGACAATAAATCTCCAAGTTCTAAAGAAATCAAACAATGCATTTTGAGAATACAGCTAAATTAAAGCAACTATTTATAAATTTCTGAGATCATTTTAAAAGTTGCATATAATTTAACAAGTGTTTCCTGAAAGGAATTCCTTTAAAACAAAAATATCAGAGACAACAAAATATCAGAAAAATAGTGAGATTGTCATTTTGATCTCATGCCTTTTTTAATGCTAAGTCCCCATCACACATAATAAAATAATTGGATGAAGTGTCTGCTAGTTAAAAAATCTCTAAGCAATTGGATGTTGCTGGGACTGAGGTTGAATTCCCCAGTCTGATTGGCCCAGGGATCCAATAGGATGAAATCTTCTATTAAGATGTTTAAAACTAAATAAATAGAGACTATAACATGCAAAGCAGTAGTTTTTGATTTCTCAATCTAATAAATGTGGTTCCAGAGACATAAACAAGGCAATTTTATTCACCGAATCTGACATAACGCTTACCATAAAAAGGAAATTCTACCTACCTATTGACCAGAAATTTAATTTATCCTCTTATTAATATGGTTACTTGATTGTAGTGTTCACCTGGCTTCACCCATGAGGATCTTGTCCAGATTACACTGGAACATACCGGAACCCTCTCTTTGCCTCTTTCAACTCTCCCCTTTGCTCCTGAAAACATTCCAGGCAAGGGAACACGATTGTGTGGCATGGGTAGTCTTTGCTTTTCTTTCTTTAACTAACACAAAGCTTCGCAGCTCAAAATCTCCATTCCCACTGTGCCAGCCTCATCACCTCCTTCAACTCTTCCTAACAGCCAGTTTCCTGTTGTCAGTAATTCCTGACAAAATGTCAGGAAAACTATTCCAGTGGATGTTAAAATGCTTACATTTTAATTTCCTGGTTTATAAAATATTAAAAACTGTAAGGACATAAAATCCAAGGAAATATGAGAAATGACGAGACAGGGATCGTCTCTGAAGCCAAGATGCATATAATAACCAGCATGTATTAAGCACTTGCAAGGAGCCATTCATTGTCTCATTTAATCTTGACCCCAACTTAAAACAGACACTATTATCACCCCTATTTTACAAGTGAGGAAACTGAGGCTTGGAGATGTTAAGTATCTTGGCAAAGCCACACACCTGGGAAGTGGCAGAGCCAGGACTAAGGCAGGTCTGTCTGACTCCAGGCACTGCTCTTGATTACTATGCCAGGGGCTCCTAAACACCAGTCCACAGCTGGGGCTGGCTGGTGACAATGCTTTTGGCAGTCAGCAGTGCCAGAACAAAATTTATTCAATTTCTTGAAATTATGAGATTATATCCTTCCTATATCTTTTGGTTTGTTCGTATGGCATGAGAATGCATTGGGTCATTAATGTTAGCTATTCCCTCTCACATTACAGTCCATTGTGGTTCTTTCCTCCGAGCAGTGACTCAGAAATCCAGGTGACTGCTATCGTGTGGATCCACCACCTTGACATCCTCCACTTCAACCAGGGGCATGAGAAATGGCGGAAAGGGCAGAGAACGCACTCTGGCTCTCACTGCCTTGGTCTGGAACTGAACCAAGTCGCTTCTGCTTATATTCCATTGGCCAGATCACAATCAAACAGCTCCACCTAAGTAGAGGGGAGACTGGAGAACAGACATCCTGTATGCCCAGAAAGGAGAGGAGAGGTGAACATTGTGGACACTAGCAATTGCTACAAGAGATGGGGATTGTCAGTAGCACAGGTTTTGTATCAATGTCATTATTCAGCAAAATCAACTGTTGGTAACTCGAGGTTGAAATCCGAAAATATTGTTATTCTTCTTTTATTTTACTGGTATGTAAAAACTCTCTACTGTATCCCAATCTATACAGAAGATGGTAAGAAGAACTGTTAAAATTAATCATTTCTAAAATAACTGTGGCAAATTAGGGGGCAAATAATTTGACTGAAGCTTAGTAGAAAAAAACCAAAGCTTATTTCTTACCCACAAATGAGTTTTCTAGGAATATTATCCAAAGGAGAGACTGTTACTAGTTTCCACTAATATGTTTTTCTTATCATACTTTCTGTACAACAGATTTCCCAATGTATCACAGACACCATGTAGAGAATAGCATGTGGTATTAAAAATAGAGGTTTAATTATTAATTGATTATTACGATTAATAAGTAATTTTATTAATCTCCTCTGTTTATAATAAAATACATCCATTAGGACCTTCAGTCCAACACTCAAAAATCTGTAGTTTTAAAACCTATATATTCAACTTACAGAATTAAAAGAACTGATGTAATCATTTTCTTAGAAGCGATAATGTAGTGTTCCTTTTAAAAATGTGTTGTATAAATTGTGTAGTTGCTACACTAATTCAAGGTGGTGGAAGGGGAAAAATAATGTCCTTAATCTGAAAACAAAACCAAATAAACAAAAATTCAAATGCCTAAAATTGCAACGGCGTTCTGAAAACATTGGTTTGGAGAGCAAATCTCGGCTTTTGGATTGACCAGCAATTTCTCCACTGACTATTCCTGGGGTGAACTGTAAAATACCCCATGTGACTGGTGAACAAATAGAGGGAAAAGCAGCGTGGTTCCTTGCTGCCTGGATATAAACATTAACCAATGTTTCTCAGGTCTGATGGCTGTGGAATTGCCCTCGGATCATCTACCACTTAAGTTCAGAACAAAAATAGGCCAGGGTGTAAATTATTGAATATTTTCAGTAATCTTTCAGAGAGACTGTTTGTTAAACTCAGAAACTCTGAGGGCTGAACACTTTGACAGTAATCTGAAAATCCACTAAACCCATCTGGTTTTGATGCTCTCATTCATTGGAGTCAATGCAATAGTTTAAGATGATGTCGTGTCCAAAGTGATTTTAAACAATTATCTTTAAGGGTTGATTCATTACAATTCAGCAACCTTTACACATTGGGGAAGTAAAACCACTACTGGAAGTTTCACATAAACTTATAATGTAATGAGTTTTAAACACATCTACTCTTGGAAAAAAAATCTCTAATTGTTAGTTCACATGCACAGATTTTAAATAGCAAATCAAAAGATCAATAAAGACGCCACCTGAAACTGTTTTTAATTGCTCAGCTCCTTATTAATCCTACTTTGACATTCCAAAAATTAGATATAATAGGACTATTTTCGTAAGGCACTAATCAGAGCCTCTAAGCTCCAGGTTTCAATTTCCCAACGAACTATACGGAACGTGGGTCTCTCATCAGCATTTCAAATGCAATACAATCAAAACCGAACTCATCTTCTCCATAAAGCTCATTCTCTGCCCAAGTGTATCTCCTTTCACTTAAGTTACCCAAATGCATAACTTTTAAGTCATTTTTGACACTTTCTTCTCTTCACACACCACATCTAAGTAGTTGCCAATTCCTGTTGTTTCTTTGAAACAGCTATTGAATTTGCCTCTGTCTCTCGGGGCCACTGTCATTACTCCAGTTCAAATATTTGTTACTTCAAGTCTAAGATTTCCAAAGCAACTTTCTTACCGGTTTGCCTATCTCCACCTTCCCATCCATCTACTGGCTCTTTTCTCATCTGTCACTCATTTGTTTAAAAATATTTTTTGGCTCCCCATTCCTAAACTTAACCTGGCCTCAAGATTCTCCTTGATCAGATGCTAACATCCTTCGCTAATTTTTCCCACTCTTCCTTCATGCACGCCGTCACCTAAACTCCAGCCCAGGTACACTTCGGATCCCCAGACACTCCCAAAGCCGTCAGAGTCCTTCCTCCTCAGCTTTGCTCACGCCAATCCCGGCCATTTGGAGCACCTTTCTCCTCCTCCATCTCCTCTCCTCCGTCTGCTCTCAGTTAGGAAACTTGGATCCTTAGAGCTGCAGCTCAGTGACGTTCTGCACTAGGAACCTCACAATGTTCCACTGGAAGTTATTTCTCTTCGCCTCTATGGCTTCTTTTTTATATATAACATTTTTTCCAGTTTTACTGAGAAACAATTGACACATATTGCTGTTTTGGGGACCAGAAAATGCCCACTTAGCCTTCAAGTCCCATCTCAAACATCATCTCGGAGAAGCCTGTCTTCACTCTCCGACGAGTTACTTTATGCACAGTTGTCATGCCTCACTTCTGACTCTCATTCCTTGCATTACCATTTTTGGCTTACATAGTGTTTGCCCTACAGGAATGCAAGGACAACCATGTCTTATTCATTCTTCTTCTTCTTCTTTTGTTTTTTTGGGGGGAGGAAGACTGGCCCTGAGCTAACGTCTGTTGCCAATCTTCCTCTTTTTTCTTGAGGAAGATTATTGCTGAGCTAACATCTGTGCCAATCTTCCTCTATTTTGTATGTGGGACGCCACCACAGCATGGTTTGATGAGGGGTGGGTAGGTCTGTGCCCGGGATCCGAACCTACAAACTCTGGTCCGCCAAAGCAGAGAGCACAAACTTAACCACTATGCCACCGGGCCGTCCCCCTTATTCATTTTTTTTTGATCTTTATATATTTCAAGCCCACTACAGGGCCTGTGTGATATGCAATACTCAGAAGCTGTAGTAAGTTTAGCTGTATTAAGATAGATTTCTGAAAGTGGCTTCATCAACGTGCTTGCATGCTCAATAGTCTAATAGTCAGATAGGGTCCACCTGGAATCATGAAGCATTGTAAAAAACTGGCAACAACTGAAATGTTAACATTTGAGGATGGTTAAACAAACTATGCTATATCCACATAACACATTGTATGCAGCTATTCAAAATTATGTTTATGAAAGTCTAAAACAACACAGAAAATTCTACTGCTATGTTGTTCAATCAACAAATCTTTACTATTAACGCAAAGGTTAAAATGTAGACTACAAATACATATATTTTGACCAAAACTATGTCAAACAAACAAGCGTAAGAGCTATTCCCAAGGACAAAAATTAAAAAACCCCAAATATAAAGAACAGTGTAGAAGTGGTAGAGAAGTGTTTGTCCCCTCTTCTCCGCTTCCTTTTTTCCATATCTTCTGTAATGAATAAGTATTTCTTTTATAATCTAAAAAATATAATATTTTTTAAAGCCTATATAAACTGTCATTCCTATTTCAGTTTTTTGATTAAATTTTTGTACTTCAGATTTTGATTCAGATTAAACTTTTAGATTTCAAATTGGGGTATGAAAGTTTTCCCTACATTATTCCCCCTGCTTCTCCCCTCAGGTTAATATCAAGGTTGTCTAAACTTCACATCTGCAAGCTGAGTCAGCCTTCTTCCAAATGAAATAACAGCTGCTCTCTCAGAGAAAGGATGTTTGTCGAAAGGTGTGAAATGGGACCAGCAAACCCTGCTGTGAGAAGCCTTCCCCCTCCAGAAGACCAGCCAAGATTCACCAACAATGTAGAAATTATCGCTTTTCACTTAAAGCCATGTTTTTAACATCTTTAGGACAAAAAAAAAATCTGTTTCTTTCCTTTTCTCTCTCCCTGTTATTCTGGCCCACTTTCTCCCTTCTCTTACTCTCTTTTCAAAAATAAACCACAAAGCACTGAGAATTTTTTCAGAGTTAGGTGTAAGGTATAAACGGCCACTCTTTTGTTCTCTAGATTAAGGCGAAAGTCTTCACTGAGTTCCAATTTTTTCTTTTGGGTACGTTTTCCTGTCGAAGAGCATATCAAACCAGTCAGAAGGCATTTTCTTCACTTGGGTTCACATTATAGTAATTGAATTCTGTGGTAATAAGATTATTTTTCTGGGGCTGGCTCCATGGTGTAGTGGTTAAGTTCAGCACACTCTGCTTTGGTGGCCTGGGTTCACAGGTTCAGATCCTGGGTGTGGACCTACACTACTTGTCAGCCATGCTGTGGCAGTAACCCACATATGAAGTGGAGGAAGATTGGCACAGATGTTGGCTCAGGGCTAATCTTCCTCAGCAAAAAAATAAAAATAAATAAATAAAGGGGTCTGCTTGGTCACACAGTGGTTAACTTCACACATTCCACTTTGGCGGCCTGGGCTTTGCTGGTTCAGATCCCCGTGCGGACCTACATACCACTTAGCAAGCCATGCTGTGGCAGGCATCCCACATATAAAGTAGAGGAAGATGGGCATGGATGTTAGCTCAGGGCCAGTCTTCCTCAAAAAAAAAAAAAAAGAAAGAAAAGAAGAAAGAAAATATAAAATTAGTTTTCTTAGGGAGATATATATCTTTGTTTCTTCCTTTCCATGTTTTTTTCTTCTTATTATTATTGTCAAGTATATTAACTGTTTTGTGTTGTATCACATGCTGCTATTCAAGCACAAAGATGATGATACAGACTTACTGCTGAAATTATTTTGGTAACAGAGTCAGTCTCTCAGATTTGTGATTCTAATGTGCCGCCTTCCCTGTCTTCTCTTTCCTGTTATGAATGAGGCCCCATGGGGCCGACCCTGTGGCCAAGTGGTAAGTTCTAGCCCTTCACTGTGGCGGCCCAGGGCTTCGCTGGTTCAGATTCTGGGCGCGGACGTGGCAACACTCATCAGGCCATGCTGAGGCAGCGTCCCACATGCCACAGCCAGAAGGACCTTCTACTATGCAACTGTGTACCAGGGGGGATTTGGGGAGATAAAACAGAAACAAAAAAAAAGATTGGCAACGGGTGTTAGCTCAGGTGCCGATCTTTAAAAAAAAAAAAAGAAATGAGGCCCCAAACATGAATTTACAACTTCTGAATGATCTGACCAGTGAACCCAAAGATTCTGTTGACCAACAGATTCACTAAATTAATGAAATCTACAAGAATTTATTTCTTTAATGATGGGCTAGGTTGTGAGTTTATGGGCTAAACTGTGAGAAGGAAAAATATTTTATTGCATGAAGCATGGTCAGACACTGTAAATCTACTTATCTCTGGACCAAGTAAACTTTCCTGCAAAGATACCCTCACTCTTTAAATCTTTGGGCAAAGCATGGCTTGACTGCCTCAGGAAACGACTGGTTAGCATAACACCAGGGTTCAGGGAGAAATTCCAGTCACTGGTGGAGAATGATCAACACATTTTCCTGAAAAGTTCATCGAAATTATTAAAGAAGAGGGTTGCTGTTAAAACAGGTTTTTATCTCCTAGGAAATGGGGAGCAAGGAATCAAGGAGGATGAGGAGATGTTGTCATGGAAACAGTCCTCACCTAACATTGGTCTTTCAAGGACTTTTGAGGCTTTCATGTACATTGAATTTCTAACAATTTCCTAGATAATTGACCCTATTTATGCGCACTGGTCATAAGTGATAAACAGAGTGCTGTGTCGAGTTTGAATTTCAATAACTGTAATTAAAACTCTCAATAATTTTCTTTGAAATAGAATTTTTGCCCAAAGACGGTTTAGGGATAGAGATGAAAGGCAAGTCTTTGATAAAGATTGTTTATCAGCCTATACCTCCATTTACCCAGGGACCACAGCAAAGGGAGATGGGGAGGGTTGTGGAAACAATATAGGATCTCACAGAGTTTGTAGCAGGTCCACGGGACTTCTCAAGACCCATGAGCCAGCAGAAAGAGTGGTTTCTCACCGAATTCCAAGGTGAAAGGCATCCATTTATATTCCAAGGTGACGCTGCTCCATTTGGAGGCTGATAATTCAAGTTTCTCTCCATTCATGGGAGGAGTCCAACCGACGAAGGCCATGGAGGCTAAAGCACTGGTCCCCGATGAGCCTTGCCTGCGTCGGGTCTGCCCCGTCCCCATCTGCAGTTGGTGTCTCCCAGCCCATTTCTTGCATAGCTTCTAGGCCCCTTGTCTCGGTGGATAGCTCTTACCTAATACTACAGATACTTCTTTTCTTCTGGACACCCCATATCCCCAACTTCTGGTAAACACACTTAGTTCACTGAAGAGGGAGTTTATTGTGGAATTTACAAATATAGACTCTGAAGCCAGACTGTTTGAATTCAAATCCTGACTTCGCCACTTACTGAGTGATGTGGGAAGGTCACTAACCCACTCTGTGCTTTAGTTTCCTCACCTGTAACATGGGAATATTAACAGTAACTCCCTTAGAGGGCTGTTGTGAGGATGCAATATGACTGAATGTAGTGTTTATATATTTCAGTAAGTGTTTACCATTGATATTCTCCAGACCTTCTCTGAAAAGATTTGGAGAAATTTACAAAAGTAAATGGGTATATATTGTTAAAAACAAGACAAAGGCTCCAAATGGATGGCTTCTGTGAAGCCCCAGGTCAACAAAGCAAGACTTAATTACAGTTTGGCTCTCCCAGAAATGGAATCAGGAGCCACCCGATCAGCATTAATTAGTAGGCAATCTCCCTGATAGACCCCGCCCACCTCCTATGAGGAAAGTAACCTTCCAATAACCAATGTACTTTTGTGCCTGAATAACTTCCTTGTCCCTGCTCCCTTCTGCCTCTGTTCTCTCTCCCCTGGTACAGCTCTTCAGAGCTCCTTTCTAGCGGCTAGATTGGATGCTGCCTGATTCATGAATTTTGAATAAAGCCAATAAGATCTTTAAAGTTTACTCAGTTGAATTTTGTCTTTTAGCTATACATATATCCCAAAACAAATAAATTTATCCTTTATAATGTGCATGTACAATAAGCCACTTCTTAAACTGTATTTTCAAACTGTAGCTGAACCGGAGGTGGGATGGTTAGAAAGCATTGTAGACAGAAAAAAGAGCAGCCTAGGAAAAGCTGAAGATTTCACTCGAAACCATCTTTACCATAAATGCTGAGCCTGCACAGGGAGAAGGGGTGAAAACGTAGGACAGGAGCGCCAACGCTCGGCTCAGACTCCCAGTCACGAGAGGACAGGCCTGGCTTCCCGGAGCCTGCTCAGTGGGCAGCTGCCAGGTGTCCAGTCTTGCAGGAGTCACCCCAACCTTCTTGCCCAGGTCACACTCCTCTGGGGCGGCCCCCAGACAAGGATCCTGGGGTGCAGTGGTACGAAGGCTCCGTACAAGGCCCCAGCAGGGCACCCAGTGCTTCCCAGTGGGCTGGCTGAGCCTCTCGTCCGCCTTGGGGTCTGGCGCCCTCCTGCCTTTCCTTTCACGGTGTTACTCCCCCACAGACCTCTTGCACTCGGAGTTCCATCCCAGTGCCTGCTTCTCTGAGAACTAAACCAGCACACATGTTCTGTGGGAAATTGACTAGACCAGCGTTCTAAGAACCTCAAGAAGTGCAGAAAAAGCCTCACAAGGGGGTTTTTCAGCATCTCATTTTTAAACATTTAAAATTTACTCTGATTCTGAAAGTAATTGTTTTCTTTACAGGAAACTCAAATATAACAGATATTTATAACAGAAAGTGAATATGTCCTGTAGTCCCAAACCTCTTAACCATGGGGTCCTTATCTCTCCAGGTTTTCTTCATATGCATATGCTAACATGCATGGTGGTTATTATTTTACAAAATAGAATCAGACTGTACTCTTTTGTATTTGCTTAAAAAACAACATGCTAGATATCATTATCTATGTCCATGCATATCGAAATACCTCATTTGCTTACCCGCTACACAAAGTCCCATTGTATGAATACTCTACAATTTAATTAAACATTTCCATATAAATGGGCATTTGTGTGGTGTCTAGTTTTTCATGATTGCAACGGAGCTTTCACACTGTTTAGTTTGAGTTTACATATTGAAATGTTTGGGAAAGCACACATAGGAGTTTCACCTTAATTTATTTTTAACATCTATTTTGGCATCTTTGCGGGGTGTATAAAATGAGATGCCAGGGACTGAACCCACGTTTATGATTTTGGACCTTTATGGAGTAAGGGTTTCTGGGTCATTTTCTGCTAAATGGGGTTTTGCCCGTGGTGGTGAGGAGTTCCCACCCTCCATCCACGCGATTCCCCTCACCTGCCTTGTGACCTCACGGGCAGGTTAACTGAGGGCTGGTGCGGGGGGGAGTGCTGACCTGTAGGATAGGCCCAGTCACTAGCCAAGCAAACGGCTCCTCCCTTTTAGATCTTGAGGGCTTTGTGCTTAAATGCCCTCCTAGGAACACTGGCAGTGTGTGCAGCAACATTCTAGATTCTACGGTACGTTTAAACATAGCCTAACCATTTTTTTCTAGAAAAGTAAGCTTTTCTTGCTTTTAAGAACTTCTGTTGTACAGAAACCTCCTTTTGCCAAACTTTTAGAAAAGAAAACAGTGATGACGGATAAGGGTATCAGCTGTAAGCCCAATCAATGTTTGCATCACTGCCGCCTGGGTTTGTTTGGCGAGCAGCTCAGATGACTCTGCCAAGGTGACTTCACCCTGTCAGACATCCCCCTGGTCTGAGAGCTCCAGAGCTGCTATGCAGTTTCTGCTAGGGCTGCTATAGCAAAAATGTCCTTGGCTTACAAGTGTTGGGTGCATTTGTTTGGCTAAAGGACCCAGACAACCTCTGGGACGTGGCAGGAGAGGTCTCTCAGGTGAGTGTCAAGGGCTGAAAAGGCAAAACACATTATACAAATGCCAATAAACGGAGACGGGGAAGCTGACAGAACATACCCGTCAGCGACTCCTCGATGCCTCATGTGCTTTAAACAGCCCTTTGAAAACAATGAGAAGCATTTAAAAGCCTGCTTTAAAAAAAGAGAGTAAATCAGTATTTTTTCTTTTAGTTTTTCTTCCCTACTTGAACCAGGCAAACCAGTTATTGAGTTCCTAAGCTGTTCCTTTTGTATACCCGTGAGGCCAAACAGGGAAGGTGCAGACGAGGTGGAAAACTACACCTAAGGAGTAGCTCTCAGACTTTAATGCGCTGAGACCCACCCAACAAACTCACCAAGATGGAAACTCTTTGATCCACTTGCCAGAATTCAGTCCCTCTAGGGTGGGGCCCAGGAAACTGCATTTTAATAACCCCAGGTGACTCCCATCCAGGGGACAGGGAGACCGCACCTTGAGTTGGCTGAACACTGGGCCCAAGCCTGCAAGACTTCTTTTTCTATTTCTAGTCAGTCAGTGAGTTTCGACACAACTTTGGGCCAAGTCACATTCATCGCGTCCCAATTTCAGTCTATAAAGTGGGGCTGGTCATATCTGCCACCTACCTCATTACCATCACATGTGGATTCATGAGATAATGCCTGTGAAGTAGTTTAAATTCCTCAGTAGAAAGGCGCTCTATTTCAAGTATTATCAAGTATTTATTTCCAGTATTACAGTAACACTTTGTTTTTTAGGGACCCACAAAAAGTGGTGCCGTTACTGTGCAAATGTGTTCATGAGACTACTACACTATAAGTTCAACCAAATGACAGAACTCGTACACAGAAGGGGAATGGGTTTCTGCCTCAACTTTGACATAAAAACTCACTAACATCATGGTCAATGGTCATTTTTAGACTACAGACCACGTTTGGACATTCCATGGTGTGTCAGTGAGAGTTCAACCAGAGAAGCAGACCCAGTAGAAGATGTATCTATGTACACAAATACAAATATATATGCAAATACATATATATATACACACATACATTAGCGTTTGATTGAATATAACTAGGTGCCATAGTCAAGCCAAGTTGACACATGACACCTAAAACTAACCATCACTCACAGTTTCACAGTATTCTCCAGTGATTGCTAGGTAAGTAATTGATCAGGATGGAAACAAAGAAGATCCATCCAGAGAACTTGACAATTGTACTGGTGAAGTAAAAACTTACCTTCAATTTATTCTTTTTATTACTGTGTAGCTTGATAGGGCAAATAGGCTAGTAAGTAGATTTTTCACTGGCCTGAAAAGATCGTGTACCTATTTTCTAGGTTGTAACATGGGCTTCGTTTGTAAGGTCTTGATATTTTATAAGAAGAGGCATGGAAGTACTGAGCCCAGAGTAAACTCCTGTTGTTTTGTCCACTTTGATGCTTTCTTCTTGTGCCAGTCCCAAAATTTACCTTTGAACCACTTCTTCTCCATCTTTGGTCCACCTCCCCTTCTAGGAGAAGGTCTGGCCCATCAGACAATAGCACCCCACTGCCCACAGTGATGGGCTCAAGGATGGGCAGCTGACTCAAATTAGACTGATGAGGCTCAGTCTTGGACTTCTTGCTGGAACCAGTAGGAAAGGGATTCTCTCTTTTTGCTGTGGTTATAAAGCTGGTAGGAAACAAACCCAGGATTGTTCATGACTACCTTGCCACAACAAAAGGAGCACCTGCCTGAGGAAGCAGAGCTGAAATCGAGAGAGAGATTCGGAAGCCACTGTTTGAGCTACTGAATACAGACGTTCCTGAAGCCACCTGGATTTGGGGCTGCTTAGCCAGTAATCCCATCTCTATGCTTAAACCAAGTTCAGTTACGAGCCTGTAACTCGCCACTAAAAGTTTCCGACTACACTAGATGCCAGTTCCCCCTCTTCATGCTGAGGATGGTGTTTGCAACGAGTTTGCTCTGTAGACCACTAACAAGAGAGGCATTTCTTCTGCTCTCGCCCCCAGGCTCATCGTTGGAGCCGGCATTCTGATGTTGGCCTATCTGATGATGGCAGCCAAGGTCATCCCGGGTTATACTGCTGGACAAAGTGGAGGCATCCCTCTCAAGGCACACAGCACTCCTGGCTGGGGCCTTCTGACGGCACTCACTTCTGCTTGGGGCTCAAAGGCGGGTGGAGCAACAATAATCTAGAAGGGGCAATAACCGCCACATCTTGGATCAATGTCTGTTTGTGTCTAGGCCAGCACCAGCTACTTGCAAAGAGAGGGAAAGAGGAAAGCAGGAAGGAAGGGAGGAAGAGGGAAGAAGTGAGAAGAGGATGGAAATGAACTTTCATTAAGCTTCCACTGTGTGCCGGGCACTGTGCAAATATTTTTCACTTGACTTATCTCACGGGATCCTCACCATGTTCTATGAAGTTCTAGGAAATAGTTCTATGATGTGTTTATTACTGTCTTTGTTTTAATGAGAAAATAAATCCATAGAGATTACCTGACCTGCCCAAGGTCACATACTTACACAGTCAGCGGCAGAGCTGAAGTTTAGATCTGATTCCTACATTTGTGTGTGTGTTCCTTTACTTGAAAACATTCTTATAAGGAGCTCAAGACATTAACAAAAGAAGAAGAAAAAAATAATAAAGGCCTGCCTGGTGGCATAGTGGTTAAGTTCAGGCACACTGTTTTGGCAGCCCAGGATTCGCAGGTTCAGATCCCGGATGCAGATGTACACACTGCTCACCCAGCCACACTGTGGCGGCCTCACGCATACAAAATAGAGGAAGATGGGCACACATGTTAACTCAGGGACAGTCTTCCTCAGGAAAAAGAGGAAGATTGGCAACGGATGTTAGCTCAGGGCCAATCTTCCTCACACACACACACAAGATGGTAGCCCTGCTGCTCATCTCCTTCCCGGCTCCATGGAAGACCCTGCAGCCACCCCTTGAAAACGTAGGACTTCAAGAGCACAGTTTGAAAAGCACAGATACGGTGGGAAAACCTCTGCACTGGTTAGAACTCAGCTCAGACACCAGCTTTTTCTGTGATGAGAGGAAGTAAGGAGGATGGAATAAACACACTAAAGAAAAAGAAAAAAAGGACACTCCTAAGTCCCTCCCAGGCCCAGTACCTACATAGAACCAAACGCAGCCTAAGTGCTTAATAAGTTTGTTGAATGAATAAAAAAAGGAACAACATCGAATGATTAACTTGACTAATTATGGTAAAGACAAGAGGAAAAGTTTGGCTTCCTCATTTTACTCTCCTTGCCATAGCAATTATCCTGCAAGTTCTGCATTGGATCTTGGTCCCTAATGCTGGGGCGTTAGTGATGGTTTGCTGGCAGACTGCCTGATAAGATATGGTAGACACATTATCCACCTTGATCTCTGGTCTTCCTATCCAAAGAAAGGATGTGGAAGGCTTTTAGGATCGCTGGGGGAATACGATGAGTCGGAGTGGAAGGAAACGTTGAAAAAGCAAGGTAAGGATTTACTTTCTTGCAATTCTAAAGATGACAGCTATTACCTGTTAAAACAAAGTTCTCGAATGCTGTTCCAGTTTACACAATCCTGAGAAGATGTTTTGGAGCGGCATCCTGTGAGTTCCAACACAACAGCAGGCTTGGAACTAGCGTTCGTTGATTTCCTCACACAGCCAGGAAGTGAACTGCATAGCTGTTCCCGTGCTCTGCTTCCACCTGGGCTCAGCTCCCTAAATTTCCCTTCCAGACACCCCTTCCCCACTCTCAGTCCACAAGCTTCAGGCAATATTGACTCCATCCCTGACTCTAGCACGTGACTTATACCAGGCCAATAAGAGCAAGCAATTTCCCCAGCCACAGTGATTGGTTGGAGGAAGGGCACACGACTCAGCCCCAGCCAATCAGAGCCAATCCCTGCTGATCCCAAAGCCCTTGCTTTCCAGTTTGATTGGAATAGGAGAAGCTACGGGGTTGGAGCCATCTCGCCCTCACGTGAAACCTGAGAATGAAGCTAATGTAAATAAGAGAGCAAAATGGAGCTGAAAAGTGGGGAAATGTCAATAACACAGACAAAGCGGATAAGTTATTTACTGTGATCCAGCTTCGGGATTACCCTGTGACTTTTCAGTTACAAGAGCAGAGGATTCTTGCTTTTTTACTTAAACCAATTTAAGTTGCATTTTCGGTCACTCACTGACAAGTGAAAGAGACACATCTACTGCGGCCATCTTAGTTGATGTCCCTAACAGCCCTGTAAGAAAGGAGTTAACATTCCAATTCTACCATAAGAAAACCAAGGCTTGGAGAGGTTAAATTACTTGTCCAAAGCCATGCAGAGGGTATCAGCTCTACTTTTAGAGAATGAGGATAATTCTTAATATCTGTGACTATTTTATATCATGCACAAGTTGCTGTCATAACTATTAAAAAGAATGATCTGTTAGGAATTTCAGGATGGTTAACTTGATGCTTCTAGGTTTCTTCAACATCGTATATGTGTGTTTTCATTCAAGGTCAAGAAATGGTCTGTGTAATGTTTAAGATCTTGGACTCTGGAGATACACTTCCTGGTTCAAATCCAAGCTCTGCCTATGTTAGCTGTGTGACCTTGGATAAATTAACCACTCTGTGAGTTTCCTCATTTGAAGATTGGAATGAGGATAATGATAGTATTGCCTCCTAGGGTGGTTGGATTAGGTGAATTAACATATGAGATGTACTAGAAAGTCTCCAGCGTATAGTCAGCGCTGCTATTGCTATGAATATAATTATATGTGATGTTCCCATGTATCACAAATTATTGAAATATATATTACTTTTGTGCCCTGTTTGTTTATGCTGCTCTAAGAGACATAACGAAGCACATACTCGCCAGTCACTTCTCCCCAGGCACAGTCCTTCAGTAACATCCTTGTACACCCAATACTGCAAGACCAGGACAGTAAAAAGTTGCCCAAGTTAGGAAGGACTCTCAGGGCGTATTGTCATTATTCAAAAATTAGAAACATTTTTGCAAGTGCAGGATCATCTTCTAAGCGGGAGTTGTTTCAGAGCCAAGTCACAAATACCACCACATTCACGGGGAGGAAGTGGCTACGTCCTGGCCCAGAGGGGCACAATTAGATCCCTCACCATCAGCGTGAATAATTGCAAATCCTTCAGAGTAATTGCCATCTTGTTGCATTTTGCAATTGTCCTGTTCCTGAGGTGTTCATGGACTTTAATTCCACTAATTCTTAGAAGCTCCTTTAGTTTCTATCCTAGATACACTTGGCAGAGCTGGCTGGTCTAGAGGGGAGAGCTGTTTGCTTTCAAAAAGCAAGGTGGACTTTGTCCCAAAGCATCTGTCTTGCCCCTACCATCCTCATTATCTTCACCCACTATAGCCTCTCCCTCCAGAGAAAAAGAAATGGAATCAGCCTTGCCAGCATCATTTAGCTCCTTCTAGTACTCTGGTGTAATGCAAGAGATAGGCCCTTCCAAATTCTTATCTTACACGACATGTGATGGAACAATCAAGAACCCAGCATTCTCTGATCAAAAGAGCAAAGGCACCTAGCAAAAGACAAGTGGTAAGAAGTGGAAGGACCATAGAAAAGTGGTAAAGTCTCCCCCTCTTTCACTCTCGCAATGGGAAGGAGTCAGCTAGGCGAAGAATTTGGGAGAGAGTGCCCAAGCAGAATGATCACCCCCACCATCGTCCAGATAGGATTTCTCTGGTCTGGTCTCCCAGTCACAAAATAATTGAATCATTGACTTGGCTTCTCTCCAACTTGCACTGTGTAACGCCCATTAGAGTCACTTGGTGCAGGATGGATCAACTACAACTGGGTTTAGCTGCAAGTGACATCAAACCCAAAATAACAATAACTTAAATTAGCTAAAAGTACATTTTTTTTCTTGTGTAAACCAAAGCAGTCCAGGACCAATATTGCTCCCCATGAGGACAAGGATCCAGGCTCACTCTCTTTGCTCATCGGGTCCACCTTATGGTCCAAGATGGCTGCTGGATTTCCAATCATTACTTAAATTTCAGTCAACAGGAAGACATAAAGCCAGAAGAAGGGACAAAGATTGCATGTTAGCATCTTTACAAAGAAATTTCCTGGAGCCTGCTCGTGTCCTCTTCCTAATCTTTTTTATTAACATAGATTTGCCGGATGCTGTAATGAATAGCTATCTGGGCCACGGACCCTACAGACAAGCACACATAATTACAGTCTGGATCCTGGGCCACAGAGAAGACAGAGTGAGTAAGTGTCATCTCTTACTGAGAGTTTGCCTTAGCCAAACTCCCTTTCTGTGGTGCTAGATGTCTCGCACACAGAGTCTGCCAGCTTCTCTAGAGCCTGTACAAAGGTTAGCATTTTCTGTTTCTCTGTCTCTGTCTCTCTCTTTTGTTTACTGTAAAATAAACTTGCTTGCATCTCAGAATTGATTTTGGATCATTAAAGAGACTTAATTTGAATATCATTTTTTTTAAACTATTACCTTATTTTTCTAATATTAGTATTAATATTTTTAATATTATAATCATTATGTTATTAAAATATAACACTTATCATCTAGAAACCAGGAAAGGAATCAAGGTGTTTAGACCACAAGTCGTTGATACTGACCTAAGCTCTCAGGTTGGGACTTGCCATAGAAAACTAACTGCTTCGGTTCCCCATCTCCTTCCTGAATCTGCCAGCCTGGAAGGGGGTGGGAGACCCAGCACTTTAAGGATCCCGACCGTGTGGTCAGGCCTGGTGGACGCTCCATGTGGGGGTTTCCCAGCAGATGAGGACTGTTTGTGCACATGGCACAGCAGTCAGGAGGACTGCCTTTACAGCCAGCAGCCCGGACTCTGAGCTCAGCTCTGCCCATTATGGGACATGTCATTTGGGATGAATTCCTCTCTGCCTCAGGTGAGTCAGATTCAACATAGGTGCCATATCCCCATCTCACAGGTACTTTCTGAGGTGAAATGTTTCCATAGGTGCTAAATGCTTAGCAATGGGTACCCAATGTGCTTAGTGAATGTTAGCCATTATCATCAGCTTGTGAATAAGTGCGGTAGACAATATTTTTGCCTTTCTAAGGATAATGAAAAGAATTCACTCAATAACTGTTTATTGATAAATCACTATGGTTTGTCTCAGTTAAGTACTTTCACCTATAGTGGTAAAAGGGAGAGAGAAAAAGGGAGGAAGGGAGGAAGGGAAAGAGAATGAAAGGAAGAAAGAGAGGCAGGAGGGCAAGCAGAGCATGTGGGAGAGGGCCATTGAGCACATACTTGGGGACCCAAAGCTGTTACTGAGAACAAGGGGACACGCCCCTCCCTGAATTTTATGTATTTCCAATCCCTCAGGGAGGCTGTTCTTTACAACTACTGTCTGGGTGTGCATCCAGGCAAGGAGCAAGGGTTAATCTACACAGACCAGTTAACAGCCATTAAAAGCACTTACAAACCCAATAAATCAAGAAGGGTGTTCTAACCATTCACACCAGAACCTGAGTTCTGTGCGAGGGCCTCCTTGTGTGGTAGCACACATCAGCAGCATCGTTGGCAAGGCTTCCTCCCTAATAACCAACAACCCAAACGTTTTCTGCCAATCCTTTGAGCTAGGCACTGTGGTAGCCCTGGAGATAAAAAGATTAATGAGATTTAGCACAGGCCCCAGAAGCCTATGGTATGGGAGGCAAAACTGTCTAGAAGTGACCATAATAGAACGTGATGACTACTGCGTAAGGAAAATGAACTAAGTTCCACGTGAGTGTGTAATTAATGGTCTGTTTTCTGCTTGAAATGGGACCTTTCTAACATCAAATATTTTTCAAGAGCAAAGGGAATTCACCAAACAAACCACAGTGATGGCACAAAGCCATGAACACAACTAACTGCAAAGGAAGATGCTTCCTAAAACACCCTTGTAAACCTCAGGGAAAATGGCAGACGGGAAGGAAGTATTATCTATGCCCTCCCAACCCCCCACCCCGGCTCTAACCACATAGTGGATAAAATATAACCATTTCATTTTTTTAAATTTTAAAATTTTTATTATTTATTTATTGCTGAGGATGTTTCGTGCTGAGCCATCACCAGCTGCCAATCTTCCTCTTTTTGAATATGAGCTGCCACCATGGCATGGCGATTGACAGGTGAGTGGTGTAGGTCCACACCTGGGAACTGAACCTGGGCCGCCAAAGCGTAGTGTGCTGAACTTAACCACTAGGTCATTGGGGCTGGCCCAAAATATAACCATTTTAAAAAACATTCTAAGCTGAGTTCAAAATAAGGATTTGAATATCATCAAGCATTAGGAAATAAAAGGAGAAATTAAAAGCTACAGAGTTAGATCTTAGAGATGATGCCATGTCTGCCCAAGGAAGGGTATCAGAGAAGGTCTAGGAATTCTGAGGAGATAAGATATATGGCCTCGAGCCAGACTCTGGAAGGGTTATTTGCTTTGAGAAGAGGGAAGTAGGAAAAAACACTGTAATTGGGCCTACTAAGTGGTGGGGAAGTAGATCTCCACTGACAGCATTGGATGGACAGAACTGAGAACCACATGCCTGTGCCATGTGTGAGTTAGGAATCCCAAGTATACTCAGCCCTGCATGGTGCCATGAGGCCAACCCCGGGGAAATGGTCCTAAGCAAGTAAAACCCATTGGACACCTGGTAGAACCAAGCAAAAACCACTCTGTAAGGGTGCTTCCACATTCCAGGGATCAGAGATATCCACAGGAAAGGAAATAACCCCCACTGAAGATGAGCTCATAACCAAAAATGAAAAATCATCATGGGAAGCTATCCTCCATGAGGGAGACCCAATAGATGCAACAAAAGAACACAATAGCTAAAAGACCCTTTTAGATAACTGGCAAAACAGATAAAAAACCCACAAAACAATACGAAAAATTATACATGCCAACTTTACATAGTTGAATAAGCGAACATATTTAGTATCACCCAACGTAGCAAGGCCTTCGCCCAAAGACCAATTCCCCACTTGTGTTTGAATTTCCCCTTTTAGTACGTGATTCCTCCATATGAAATATTTTCTTCTTTCAGCTGTCATTTTAAAATGTAGAAATACTCCTGAGAGAATTAATACAAGTTAGCCTGTTTCAAGTTTCAATGTTTATTAGAATCATCTGTGGGCCTCTTTCAAAATGAGCCCTACCTGATGAAATTCTGGTTCAAGCAGATTTAGTGTGGAACCCAGGAAACTGTGTATTAACTAGTGTCCCAAGTGATTTCCCGAGTGGCTCAGGAGGGGAGTACAGTGAGGATGGCTTTGAACTGCCGGCCAAGTGGTTTACTGTAGACACTGTTCAAGGGGCTGGGAACCGGCTTGACTGGGAACCTTTAGTTGAGAACTCTGTATGTCAGATTAGGGTAACTTTATTTAGATAGAGCTATATATAGCCCATAGATATTCTTCTACATACACACGTTTCAAATCAGGTTGACTTTCTATCTTTTATTTAAGATTAGATTTCAGCATACTGCTATGGCTATTAGTAGAAGAAGTGAAAAGAAAGGGGGAAGAGAGAAAGGGACAGTTGCTAAGTGAAAAGTTAAGAATCAAGTAATAACAAGGGGAAATTATTATCTTTATTAGGTCTGCCTCAACTACAGCCTGGGTGTCAGAGACATTTACTACTTGCCAAATATCCATGTGCTCTTTGACATTTCCAAACCTCCTCATAGTGGGTGTGGCTATGTGGCTAGTTCTGGCAGTGAGCAGAAGTAACGTGTGTCACTTCCAGAACTCACCCTTAACAGTGGTGTGCAACTCTCTGGGACTCCTTCCCTCTCCCGTAAGCATGCAGCTCAATTGCCCAGGAAGGTCACTTGACCTCAATCAGGCTTGCATGAACCATAAACAAACCTTTGTGGTGTTAAGTCACTGAAACTGGGAGGAAAAGGTATTTGTTACCACAGCAGAGCCTAGCCTAAGACACTAGTCTATGAGAAAGGGCAATAGGTAAAATCTTGCTAAAGAAAAGGCTTCCCATGCCCAACCTAGTGGTTAGAGATAGCAGTTCTTGTCTTTAACCCTCTTTAGCTGTTCATTTTCTATCACTGCCCCCAATATTTTTAAATTGCTGAAGATGAGTAGAAATCCCAATAAACTCCAGGATACTACTTACTCATTTTCTTTTCCTACTACCTAATCCTTTAGGCAGAGTTCCGTGAAGCTATGATACATGAGTGTGTGTTGGGATGTTATTTTTAGGAAGCAAAAGATCCTGAGATTTCTAATCCTTGCCTCAAAGAAAAACACAGGCACTTGCTGGCAATGCTCACGTTTTACTGACCTCTTCAGAGTTAGTTTCCTTTTGGTGTAAAGAGAATAGCAGAACCAAGCAGATGTTCTGGCCACTCTGCAGCTGCTTGATTTACAAGGTGACACCAAATTTATGAAATCAGCTGGGGTATCCCCTGGCATCCTAAGGTTTCAGGAAGGGAAATTCACAGGTTTGAGTCAACCCAAGTTCCATGTTGTCAAGTGCTTTGCAGTGGGAAGTTGCTGTGAGGTCCCCAAAGGACAGCCATGGAATCTGGGGGAGGGTTAAGAGAGAACAGAAAGCAACGTGCTCCCTTCCTTGACAGGACCAATGGGAGAGTCAGGAGGAGGAGGAAGCATGGAGAGGAATCCCAACAAGGAAGGAAAGAAACTCCATTTTTCAAACTGATAGCTTCCCTTAAGTTTGCCTTCCATCTCCCACCCCAGCGTAGGGAGGGTTCCGGCACCATTTCCACCACCATGAGGGAACACCTGCCCTGGGATGCACCACTCCTTCCGCATGTTTCCTACTCTTACTGTGCTCACAATAAAAAATGGGGTCTCTGTGGGCTGGAAAGAAGTCTGGTTTGGAGATTAGTGAGCTGAAGAGAACCAAATAAAGTTTGACAACATGAGGGTTGAGAAGCATATCCTGAGGAAACACACTGTGTAATTTGTAATGAAGTTTCAGGGCAGGAACTGGCAAAGACACAATCTCCACAGTCTATTGTTTTCTGCTTCTAAGTGGAGTGCATGATAATTGCGTGTTAAAACATCTCTTTGAACTTCTCACTTGCTTTAAAAAAATTGACAAAATCGCTGGCCATGAAGTTTGCCAGCCACTCTCTTGATAAAAAAGAAAACAAAAACAAAACCAGTGTTCCCTAGGCCTTGTAACATTTGTTGAATAAATGAATGGATGAATGGTCAAGAGGAGAAGCTAACTGGAGGAACAATGGAAATTGCAGTTTTAGACAGGGTTGGGTTTGAGATGTAATTAAAACCTCTTATACTAGACTGACAGATTTGGCTACTTAAAAATTTTAAATTCTGTATGACAAAGGACACCACAAATAAAATTGAAAGACAAGCAACACATTGGAGGAAAATACATACAATTTACTAAATAAAGGTTATTATCCAAAATATCTGTAAGAGGCTCATATCTCAATAGTTAAATGAGCAAAGGCTATGAACAGGTGATTTGCAGAAGAATAATTACAAATGTCCATAAGCAGGTAGTGAGATGTCAATAGAAAGATAGCGCACCTTATTAACAAGAAGAGAAATTCATATAAACAAACGTATGTCAGTTTTTTGCCCATTAGTTTGGTGAAAAATAAAAATATTGTTGATTTCAAAAGTTGAAGATGCTATAAAGAAACAACCATTGTCATTCACTGTGGAAGAAATAACATTTTAGAGACTTTTGTGTGTAGGGAAAGTAATTTGGCAAGAGTTATCACAATTTCAAATGCTGCCTACACTGGCAGGAATTTCGTCAGTACCAAACTATCCTCGAGAAAAATACACGTTCCCAAAGAGCATGAGCGAGGATGCTCTTGACTGCTTTGTGTGACAGTGAAAACTGGAAACAATCCAAACACCCAACAATAGGGGAGAGATCGCATGTGTTATGGTACATCCATATTAAGAAATTTTATATGGCTATTTAAAGAAGGATGTAGTAGATTTTCATATGCTGATATGAGAAGATCTCCAAGTCAAAAATTAAGTCAATTGACAAAATGTAGAACATGTGAGCCCATTAAATTACATAGAAAAATGACTGAAAAGATATCCACCAAACTGTTAACATTACTCTCCTTTGGGAACTCCAGAAAGAGCAGGTGTACCACCTTATAGAGGACTGCAAATTATCATTTGGACTCTGCAGTTTGGCAAAATGTTACCAAAGAATAAAAATAACTCACCTCCTTCCATGTTTTGGTCAATAAGCAACTGTGGATAGAAAATAATGCAAAGCAATGTATGTGACTAGTGAGATGGCGAGAAAGCAGGACTTCACGGGCTGATGGTTGAACCACGACCGGGGGCAGTTGCCTGAATAACTATCCATTGTTGTTAGATGTGCATCTATAAACAGGAAGACTGGTCACACGCAATCTAGCACATCTAATAACTATAAAAATTTCAAAGTAATGATAACTATAAGTGGTATTTCAAGGTATTTGGGACAACCATAACTATATATGAAAATATCATTGATTTCTTTTACCGGCGAAGTCCCAGGGTCATACGTACTGCTAATATTAATGGGATTTGTTGCCTGCATTCATAGTTGAAGGAAATGCTGTATTTCAGTTACAGGCTAATAAAAGTAAATAGGTAATTGTTCCCATCCAAGATCATGAACGCCCTGAATTTCATCTGTGGACCCAAGGTGAAGACCCTGATCTAGACCCAGAATTATGAATCTTGTTTAAGATTTGCTGGTTGGACTGCAGCCAGGCTTGAAGCCTTAGACACATTGTGAAAACAGTGGCATACAGAAACCACATGTCAGACTAGAGAGGATTCAGTATTGACTCAAAGTCAAATACATCAAGATTCAAAAGAAGAAACCTAGACTTTTAAATGGATTCCCCAGGATGTGAACCATACCTCACAATTAGAATTGTCTTCATTCATTTTATTTCCCCAGGCTGGTCAGAGATTATTGTAGAAATCACAAGTTAGAGATATTTTGAGCTTTTGATGAACTTTTTCTCTTTTAGCTGAGTGGTCTGCTTTATGTGGTGTGCATAAGGATGTCAATTAATATACCAGGCTGTATTAGTTTTAAAACATGGTCTCAAGTTTTTTGACATTCTTCTCATCAAGAAGTGGGGGTCTAGGTCCTTCCCCTTGAATCAAGATTGGATTGAAAAGTTGGTTATTTTCACCAATAAGATACTGTAGAAGTGACGCTATATGACTTCCAAGGCTAAGCCATAGCGGATTATGCAGTTTCTGCCTTGTTTGCTAGAACACTTGCAGCCTGAGTCCTGAGCCACCATGTAAGAAGTCTGACTATCCTGAGGATGCCATGCTTCAAGGAAGCCCAGGCCACATGAGGAGGCTGTGTGTCATACCCCAAGTGACAGTCCCGAATAGCCCTGCCTTCACATATGTGAGTGAGGGAAACTTCAGATGATTCCATCCTCTAGCCGTTTGAGTCAGCCCCCAGATGTTCAAGCTTTCTCATTTGAATTCCCAGTCACTGAGGAGCAGAGCCAAGCCATCCCTCTATGCTTGCCCAAATTCCTGACCCACAGAATCCAGGAGCATAAATAAAACAATAGAGTGTTTTTACACCATGAAGTTTTGAAGCAGTCTGTTACACAACCAAAGATAACGAAAAATAAAGTCCAGTGTCTGATCAAGAGAAAGCTGCTAAAAAAGCTGAAGTGGTCCATATGCGGATGTAGTGATCAGATACCAGTATAAATTTAGCAAAGCATCCCCATTCAAGACTCTTCATGTTCAATACATTTTTGTTCTAAAGCGGTGCATTAACCACAGGCCAACTGCCACAAGCATTTATTAAGTAATGTGGATGAGACCAGCCAAGTGTAATAAAAATCTCATAGTGAACTCTTTACTATGAGAAAACAAACAAACAAAAACAGAGGAAAGGTGATTGCAGCAGAGATTGTAGACCGTCTACTAAAATCCATGCTCTTATTTCCATGATATAGTGGTTGCTGGAAAGTGGCTACATGGAACACTTTTTCTAGCACCTTTGAAGCTAAGTGGAACTATTAACTAGTTCTTGCCAATGGAATAGGAGCGGAAGTGGTGTATGTTACTTCTGAGCCACAGAAGTTAGAAAGCTGACCCTTCTCTACCTCTTTTCCCCATCCATCAGCTGCATACTTGGGACTCCATGGCTCAGATGGCCGAGCCTTGAGATGGGAGGAGCCTGGGTCCCTGAATGATTGTTTGGAGGAAGGTACCCGCTCCCAGAGACACCCGCATTGGATTGTTACATGGGTAACTGATATACTTCTATATACTAGATATGGAGTCACTGGAATGGCAGGGTTTATTTGTTACAGCATCCAGCATTACCCTAATTGATACAGCAATAATAAATAGCAACTCACACTTGACTTCCATGTCAAGAGAAGAATAAGCGATGGTAAAGACTATGGGGAATCTAAAAACATTCATCCCAACTCAACTCCAGCCAATTATTGTCATGTGGAAAGGTAGAACAAGTTTCTAGATGTTCCTATTTATTTGAGAGGAGCTAGAAATCCATATTTTTATGTGCAGTCTTCTCATTTTTAATGGTTACGTCCATTTAAAAAAATCTCAGTGAATGGGGCTGGCCCCGTGGCCTAGTGGTTAAGTTCGCGCGCTCCACTGCAGGCGGCCCAGTGTTTTGTTGGTTCGAATCCTGGGCGCGGACATGGCACTACTCATCAAACCACGCTGAGGCAGCGTCCCACATGCCACAACTAGAAGGACCCACAACGAAGAATATACAACTATGTACTGGGGGGCTTTGGGGAGAAAAAGGAAAAAAATAAAATCTTTAAAAAAAAAAAAAATCTCAGTGAAGCCAAACAAAACTATGGCTTCAAAGCCCTTTTAGCTACATTGCACCTTCTGGGTTCTATACCAAGCTCCGTGGGATCCCTTTATAATTTCAGTGTTATAGGAAAGAGCTAATCTCTATTAAAAGTTGACCATGTCGTATCAGACATTTATCCCATCTGTCACATCTTCGTCAGAGTTACAATCTCAGTACAGCACATCTCCTACTCAGAAGCCCTCCATTTCAACAGAACAGAGTTTGTCTTTTCATCTCAGCATTCAAGGCCCTCCACAGTCTGGCCCTAACCTAATCTCCTGCAGTATCTTTTCCAGCTGCACCAGACCCTTTGCCCTCCCATGTACCTTCCAAACTCTGGGCTTTGCTCATGCTGCTCCATAGAACACGTCCACCTCATCATGCAAGATTCAGCTGATGGACAAGACAGGGGAAGGAGTGAGAAACCAAAGAGGTCTGTCTTCAGAATCTGTGACACTTGCTGTGTGGCCTTAGCCAAGTCACCTAAACCTCTCTAAGCCACCCACTATAGAGGCTGAAAACTCCCGGCCATCTATTCAGCTAGTCAGGGATCAGCAAACTCTGTGCATAAAGGGCAAGACAGCAAATAGTCTAGCTTTGCAGGACATTCGGTCTCTGTGCAGTGGTCTCAGCTGCTGTGCAGTGAAGGCAGCCCTAGTCAATACATAAGCAACTGGGCATGGCTGGATTCCAGCAACACTTTATTTACGGACATTGAAATGTGAAATGCATTTAATTTTCATACCATGAGATATTCTTTTTTCAACTATTTAAAAATGTAAAAACCATTCTTAGCTTGTGGGCTGAACGAAAACAGGTGGCTAGCCGGACTTGACCCATGGGCTATAGTAGTATGTCGACCCCTGAACTGGTTCATGGCCGTGTGACCTATCCTGGCCAGTGGGGCCTGTGGGAAAGTTTTCTGGAATGGCTTCCTATAAAACTGTCCTCTCCGTTTAAAGAGACATTGGGAAGAAAAGTCCCTCTTGTGCGGCTGCACATTGTCTTGTCTCCGCCTAATGCCATCTTGGGCCATGAGAGGCAAGCCTGACGACTGTGTCAGGATGTTGAGAGGAGTGACAAATAGAAAGATCCTGGATCCTTGTTGATATCGTTAAGCTGCCAAAGCAACCTTGAAGCTATCTGACTCTAGATTTTATTTCCTAAGAAAATGAATTTTCCTTATTGGCTAGCTGGGTGTTTGGCAGTGGCGTACCAAGTAGTGGGAACAGCGGGGCCAGTCGGCCCTGGGTGCAGGCAGGAAAGGAGTGCTTGGTCTGCAGGGAATTTACAAACTGTAATAAAACCAACTGAAAGCCCATCAGCTTTTTATTATCACTATGCACCAGCAATTCCAAACCATGCCAGTGGTAAAATACTCACTGCTCCCATCGCTGCCCAATCTTGGTAGCCAGCTAATACTTTGTAACTTTCAGCCAAGAGCTTCTCAACTGATATGCATGCCCCAGCACCTGGCACAGTGTCTTGACGTGATAAACATTTTGCTGAAGTGTTGAAGACCCCATGATCCACACGTGCACATGAGGACACACACGGACCCACGCAGCACTGAGTCATGTTATAACTGCATTCTACCGGCTTAAGAAAACGAGGAGTTTTCTTAGGTTTCTACCACTTGACATCTCTTAAACCCACAGTGGAATCATGAGGCTTCCACCCTATTGTGACCTCACACAGCTTTGCACTTGCTCCTCAAGGCCTGGCGCTGTTTGCTAGGACAGTCCTGGAAAATGGTGCATTTGTTTGAATTAAAAATGACAAGAATCAAAATAAACTTAAAACAACTTACTTGAATTTACTCAAGAAATGCGCAATGTCCCTGAATCAGAAAATTAGCCCAACCTAGACAAACGTAGCCAAAACCCCCAGGATTCAGACCCATATGACGTGGTGGTGCATGGGCTGCTTAGAGTGGACACAGCTCCTGCACAGCATGCCTCACTTCCACTGACTTGGCTCCGGGACACCAAACTGTTTAATCAGGACTATTTAGCATGTCCTAGAGCTGTTTTCTATTAAGAAATGTGTGCACAACACATTGCTTCATGTAAACATCAAGCTTTGATTTTTAGCAAGGTTCTTTCTCAGCTGCATTTTCACTGTGCTATAAAGTCACACACACGTGCACCCATGCATGTGCACTCGTACATATGCACATACATAAACACAAAACACATACATTGACAAATGAACACATGCATGTGTAGACATGCACACAGATGCATATATGTATGCAAACACAGCACATGTAAACATTTGCACATAGGCAAAGATTTATTTGTGTACATAAGCAATGCATATACATATGTATGTGCATAAATGATCACAAAGACACGTGCATGCACACACACCCATGCTCACATCCCTCAGCACCTGGATGTTAGATTTTTTCGGTTTAACTTAATACAGTGGAATTATGCAAACTGGTTTAAAACCTGGCCCCAACTCTTTCTAGCTCTATGATCTTGGCCAAGTTATTTAATTCCTCTGAACCTTAGTTCTCTAATATAAAGTGAGAATAACAAAAGTCCCTCTCTGATAGAATTGTTATGAGGATTAAATGCCATGATATTCATAAATGCTCAGCATAATCCCTGTCACTTAAGTACTGAGTATAATATGTTATGATCTTCATCATCATTTTTTATTCTCAATCACATCTGGCAACAACATTTAATAATCAGAAGCCAGACTTGAGACAGTGGATGCTGTGTACCTAGTTCATAAGGTTAAGAGAACCAAAGGGTTTCTTATGGCCCCATCTGTCAGAGTGGATGAGCCCACATTAGCCCGTTGGTAGAAACCTGCTGCCCCCAAACCCCGATCTGGCCTGCCCTGCCCGCTGCCTGCTCAGACGCGTGTGCCCGCGGAGGCACTGCTCTGGGTGCACCTGGGATCTGGATGGCCTGGCTCCCATCCACAGGCCCATCTCCCTGCACCTAGAGTCTTTAATGTACATTTCCAGGACTCAGAGCTAGAGATTCTCACTTTGGAAGGTGGGTGTTGCTTGACCTGAAAGTTTGCATTAATGTTAAGTGCCAAGTCTTTGGGGCTCCAGCAGGAGTGGCCAGGAGGGAGGAGATGTGGGGGACCTCTCACCCTGAGGCCTGATATTCAAGAGGAAGATGTAGACGCCAGTGGGAACAGCATGTCCTGGCCCGGAGCAGGGTCCACACCAGGGAAAGGAATCAAGGGGATGAGAGAGGAAACGGTGAAAGTCAAGACAGGAGTGATGATGGGAAAGGGGCACAAGGACATTTTCAAGTTCACGTCTTAAAGCTGGCCTAGGACTAACCAGAACCGTCTACCTGCAAACGAACATCCAATCTCTCCCTCTCTCCAGCTCTCTCTCCCCAAGAGCACATTCAAAAATTTTCTGTATCTCCCTATTACTTCATGAACTAAAATTAAAAATAGGTTAAAGAATGATATATTATTAACTGAGCCAAAACATCTGCACCTCAGGCCGAGATCTACAATAAACAGTCTGATGCTATCTTCCCTTGCAGGCGTGCTGTTCTGTCTAAAAGTGCAGAGACATACACCAAAAATAATAAATTAATCAAATAAAACAACACGAAAAACAAAATAAAATTCAGCTAGACAAACTCCAGAACAAATCTGCTCTGTTTGGCTCCTGAAGGGCGATGAGGATTGTTGCCATTTTGAAGTTGCCTTAGCGCTTTCTATTTATCCAAGACTCGCTGGGTTTTCTGAAATTTATAATCATTTCATGTTTAACAAGTGTCCATGGTTGAAACCCAACAGCAAAGCAGTTTTAAACGGAGATAATGGATCTAGGTTCTCGAGCCACAGCACAGCTGGACTCTCCCGGGAAAAGAGGCAGGAAGTCTGAGTGAGGAGTTGCTTGCAGGAGAGGCTGGTTTTTGTGCCCAGGGAATGGCGGATGCCTCCAAACAAAGGCCATTTGGGGATCATCTTTACTGGTAGCTTGATATTCTAAAAAAATAAGCAAACATGGAATTTGGGGGCCACCTATGAAAAACATGGTTGAGGACACATATTTATATTTTCTCCTATGGCTTTGTCCTTATAAGCTCAGTTTCATATACCCCATCAACAAGATTAGTGTTTCTTCCTGGCATCCACCAAGGCCCTGGGTGGCAGCTTCACTGTTAAGAACTGGAAAAGCCTCCGTTTATCTGCCAGCGGTCATGAAAGCATTGCTCTGCCTCTCGGCTGGGTGAGGCTCACGTGACTATACAGCCAAGATCGCCTTTGCCAGGCTGGGCAGAACTGGGCGAGCAAGACCCCTTCAAAATGCTTGGCTATTATGGACTTAGGTATAAAAGAAAGAATGTGGAGCTACTGAGACCAAAAGTGGAAGAATTAAAGATTTAGCTTTAAAACTACAGTGGTAGTCTTGATATGAGTCAATGAGAATGGCACTTCATCTCTGTGGTCTTCCTTCCAAAGCTCATAAACCCAGGCTAAGTCTGAGGAAAACACCAGACAGCCCGACTGAGGGACGTTCTACAAGGTGCCTGACCAGGACTCCTCAACGTCATCAAGGTCATGGAAACAAGGAAAGCCTGAGAAACTAGCACAGGCCAGAGGAGCCTAACGAGACATGATAACTAGGTATAATACGGTGTCCTGGGTGGAACCCCAGAATTGAAAAAGGTCATTGGGGAAAACTAGTGAAAGAGGAATAAAGTGCAGAGCCTTGTTAATATTAAAGTACCTGCCGATGTTGGTTCCCCAGCTGACAGATGTACCATAGTCATGTAAGAGGCTAGCCGCAGGGGAGTCTGGGTGAGAGGTAGATGGAGACTCTTAGTACTATTTTTGCAGGCTTTCCATAAATCTAAAACTATTCTAAAATAAAAAGTTAATTTTTACAGGTTCAGAGGTAGTAACTGATAAGAGGTAAAATCTGGTTAAAAAAACAACTACAATATCCCTGTGTATGTGTGATTGTTTACATATTAACATTAGTTGAATCATTAAAGCATGCTGTGCACCGAATTTAGCACTAGAAAATGATATAGAGAACTCATTTCTGTAGACAAAGTCCAATTGACTGAAAAGTGTGGGGTTTAGCAGATGATCCCATTTCCCCACCTGTGGGGTGCCTGGCTGTGGGGACGGCATGGTCACAGCCAGGTCATGTCGTCCATCCCCTTGGTAGGGGCTCACCAAAGTCCTCACACGGTGGCCAGGAGAAAATCAAGAGCTCACACTTGGTGTCGTATACCACTCACTCATTCATTTTTTATTTCATCCACTCACTTACTCCTTTGCTTAATTTCATTCATAGAACATTCAAAAACACGTAAGTGGCCACTATATGCAGCACTTTCCTGACCCTGGTCTCTGCACTAACAGGGCTATAATCAATTATAACAGGGTAGGTAAGACAATCGGCTTTGAGCCTGGGTTCAAATCCTGCCTTTTGCCGCCTGGCAGCTTTGTGACCTTGGGTAAATCCTATGAGTCTTTAGGAGTGTTTCCTCGTTTGTAAAATGGGAATAATAGCAGCAAAACTTTCCTCATGTGATTTTTGTGAGCTAACACGTGTGGTGTGTTGAGAACACCCAATGGCAGCTATTATTATTTACTGACATTAAAAGCTCTGAGTGCTTGCATAGCAGATGAATGGAGTACAATGGGAGCAAATCATGTTTCTGTCCCTTTGACACTTGGTGGTCATGGGACATAACCACACTGGGACTCCGTTTTCTTGCCTGAAACGTAAAGAAAGCATTATTCACATTAGGTTTTGAAGAGGATTGAAAGCTGTAAGACATGTAACAAATCCACAAGCGCCTAGTAGGTGACAGACTCTCAGCCACTGGGAGCGGTTATTCCTTAAACACAGTGGTGAGCATGGCGGTTCCAGAACAAGATGTGAAGAGCTTGTCCTGTGCAAAGAAAGGAGTCTGGCCAAGCATAATGAAGATGGCCACAGCAAGACACTACCTGAGGAGGCATTTTTGGTTTCTCACAAGATGGAGATGAAGGTTTTGGTGACAAGCACAAACCCACACAACTCAACAGGAATCCGCTTTTCCAGTCTGCTTGAAGTGACTCAAATCATTTTCCTGACATTCTTGTTGCTTCAACTGCTCCACCTCACAGCCAAGGCCCAGCAGCAGCCACCCCTAAATGACCTCCCCAGCTCAGTCTTCCTCTCTGCGCGGACACTGCAGTCAAACCAGACAGTCTGCTCTCGTTTCCCTCACTCCCGTGTTTCCTCTGTGCACCTGGGACTCCCCGCCCTAACATACACTCCACTTGTACATGTTCAAATGCTGCCTAGTCTGCTAGTGTGGCTGTAATTGCCTTCTTTAAAGGAAGTTTTTCCTGGTTCTTCCAATGGAATCAATTGTCCCTTGCTCTCCACTCTTATGTCTTGCTCTCTTTTGTTTGTTCTTCCCTTAAGGGACATTCCACTTTCCCCCTAATCTTGGAGAGATATTCTAATCCTGCACTAGATCAGAAGCTTCTTGTGGCCATACTTTGTTTCCAGCCTCATCTCTTTGTCGTCCAAAGTGCCAGCACAACATTTTCCACATAGACACTGCGTTTGTAAGTATTTGTTAAATGTCCTGAACTAGAAAGATCATCCATGACAGCTGGCACACACATAAACTGTAAAATCTGGAATGATCACTCAGTAACTCCAAATATTTGCATTCTAAATGAAGAGGCAATAAAGATGAATTTTGTGGCAACGGTTCGCTTCCGCTGCACATCCTTCCTGGCAGCACAGCTTCAGGAAGGGAAGCCAGGCCGCACTGTGGGGGGTCACACAGCAGGAGAACTCAAACAGAGAGTTTTGCCAGCTCTCTGAACCTAGTCTGAGAGCTCCTGGGTCTGGCACGGGCCACTCCCTCAAGTGGCCACTGCGGGGCATGAATAAATCAAGTCCCGGATTAACCCAAACTTCAAGGGCGACTGTGACATGTTTCTATTGCCCTACCTTGACTTTACCCGAGTAAAGAGAATTGTTAAAACGAGGTTAAGCCCTCAGTCTTTTTGTGCCATCATAAGAAATATAAATTTGGTCTCTGCCCTGGTTCCTGACACAGGGCTGTCGAAATTCTTATAATTTCCTGAGTGGTACAGCTGAAAGGAGAATCTTTCTCCAAAATTTGGTCTTAGACCTCAGTTTCTGACACAGAGCTCCTAAACCCTTGTAATTTCCTGGGTGATAGGAGCATCTTTTGTTCTAATGACGTGACTCTTGGTGGTCTCCTGGATGGCTTGGGTGGAGGCTGGTTACTGGAAAGACCAAACATGGTTAGAAGCTTGGAACCTTTAGCCTCATCCCTTCCATCCTCCTGGGAGGGGAGAGGGGCTGGAGATTGTGTTAATAAGCCAGCACGCCTATGTGATGAAACCTCCATAAACTACTGTCTCCCTAAACTAGTGTTCAGACAGCTTTTGGATTAGTGAGCACGTGGAAGTGCTGGGAGGGTGGCACTTGTGAAGAGGGCACGGAAGCACCTCATTCCTTCCCCAAGCCTTGCCCTATGCGCTGCTTCATCTGGCTGTTCATCTGTATCCTGTGTGACATCCTTTATAATAAATGTAAATAAATGTTCCCCTGAGTATTGTGGGCAGTTCCAGCAAATTATGGAACCTGAGGAGGGGGTCATGGGAACCCGCCATTTAGAACCAGTTGGTCAGAAGTACAAGTGACAACCTGGGACTTGCAGTTGGCATCTGAAGTGGGGGCTAAATCTTGTGGGACTGAGTCCTTAGCCTGTGGGGTCTGGTTAACTCCAGGCAGTTAATGTCAGAATTGAGTTAAACTCTAGGACACCCAGTCAGCGTCTGCAGAGAACTGGAGAATTGCTTGGCGTGGAAAAACCCAAACATTTGGTGTCAGAATTATTCTGAGAGTAAAAGAAAGTGTGTTTTCTTTTACTCCCCAGATCTACTAGCAAGTCTGCCAACCTCTCCCATCCTAAGGAAGATTTCCAAAGTACAAGGAAGTAGGGAAGGAGAGAGGGAGAGAAGAGAGGTTAAGGAGGGAGGACAGAATTTTGAGAACAATGTGTACTTACAGCCAACTCTTCTTGAATTTTCGTCTGTGTTGTCCATCATGTGATGGGGTACAGCTAACTGCTATGAATTTTCCCCTAGACTACAAAGATATGCTCACTATTTCCAGCTAAAACTGACATTTTTAGGGTGAGAAAACTGACGTCATCTGGTTATCAAGTTAAACAATTCTAACATTTCTAAAAGGCCCCATTGGAGCCCTGAGGGACCCTGATTGGAGGCCTGTGTTGGCTTTATAAGGTCCTTCTCTCCTGGAACTAACTCAGGCGGAGGTGGAGAGCTGCTCTTAGAGGCAGGCCACAGTGTCAGCAACTGGGGAAGAAGGGTTCAGAAAGGCTTTAGAATTGTTTTTTTCCAGAAAAGCAGAGTTTTCAGTCTCTCGAAATGTTGTCTAGTTTGACATAATGTTTTCCCCTTCATTAAAACCCTGGTTATTTTCAAAGGAAACTTAATTTAAACATTGTGTTATTGTAATTAAATAAAGGATTCAGCAATACAAACACCAAAATTCTTGCTTCAAAGTAAATCTTTTCTGGCTTCCAGGACTGCCAGGGAATTTTTTAAAGAACTGTGGTGGCTTCGAGCTAAGAGTTTTCAGAGTCAGAGCGAGAAAGTTAACCAGGAATTTGTCATCTGAACATGCTGTGTGGAGCCCAAGGGGCACAGAGCTCACGCTCCCCATCTTCATGTGTTCTAACCACACGTGAAGGTTAAGTAGTGACATTCCTGAGAAAACTCGGAAGTCCCGGCCATTCTTCATTCACGATGAGTCCGCAGCTCAGGGCATCACATTTATTAAAGAGAACTAACACACTGGTCTGTAATTCCCAACACGCAGTAAATGCCACATGAAAAATTTTCTGGGAGCTTCAGCTGTGTTAGCTTATCACCAGCAATGCTTCATCCCAGCCACTGACAACCAGAATGTTCTGTTTAGGGTTGTTCTCCTGGAAAAATGTGAAGTTTTAAATGGAAACACAGGACAGGATGAGGATGCTTAAAGATAACTGAAAAAGAATGAAGACCATCTCAACAGCAAAGGACTGAATAACTGCCTGGGAGAAGACCAGACAAATTACCCTCCAGTGCACTGGGAAATACCTGATTCTTTTCTGGATTGTGGCAACACTGCCCCTATGAAATGGGGTCATTTGCTATATTATTCAACGAAGGGCAAAGAATTCACACTTGCGTCTGGTTCCAATTACACACAAGAATCCAATGGGTCAGACCCAGACAAGGCCACCACCCACACGCTGTCAACGGTGAGGCAGACAGACACTTGGAGAGAGAGAAGCGTGCTAAGACCATAAGGAGTTAGACTGAAAACCAAACCTGGTCCCCTTGCCTCCTTTTGATAACCACCTGGATGGCTGGATGCCCTCTTCTAAATAAGTCCATGTCACTTCCCACCCCAACACAGGGTGCCACCAGCATGTTATTTCAGCTCAATACTAAAGATTTAGGAACTGATGAGGGCCCACTGGCAGGGCAGAGGACAAGGGTCCTCCATCATCACTCCTCACTAATCATGGAAGGCCGCGTGTCCTGGTGGCCCCAGAGGGCCAGGGAGGGTGTGGAAGTACAGTACTTCTTACCTGTGACATAAAAAGTCATATCCCATAAAGACTGTTCAAGGTCGTGGGCAAGAAAGCCAGTCAAGCAAAGTTATCCATCAAGAGCAGAGTGTGGAACCCAAATGAGGTGGTTAAACAACCAGTTCAGAGAAGAGAGAAGAGAAGTGAACAGTCCAACAGGGACTGAATAAAATCTGAACGCTGATTATAGAAACATGGGCTTTAACGGGTGAAGCAGGCTCAGTTAAAAGGGCTAGGGAGGGACAAAGATGCCCATATACTCAGCCTACAACAGCAACAATAATCAGTAACATTTATTAAGCTCTTAAGATGTGCCAGATGCTTTTCTAAGAGCTTTATGTGTGTTTTCTCATTTAATCCTCACAACACAGCACCCTGAGGTAGGTACAATAATCATCACCCCCATTTTTCGATGAATACATCAAGACACAGAGAGATTGAGTATTTTGCTAAGGTCACCTTGCTAGCAAGTGGGAGAGCTGAGGTCTAAACCCAGGCTGTTTGGCTCCATAGTGGTAGGGTCTACGGCCCAGCAAGAGTCTGTATCTTTGCATCACTCACAAGATATCCTGAGGCTCAGCTAGCACTCCCACACTGTGGCAGGATTACCTTGGAGGTGGGGTAGCCTGTGACTGAGGATGGAACTTGCCCTCTCTCCCCAGCACAGTAGACCCCAGAGCCCAAGAGACAATCTACACTCAGGAGCAAGATCACCAGGAAGTTTCCATCCTAGAAGAATAGGAAGATGTCACTATGGGCAGAGGGAGCCCCATGTGCCCTCTAGGATTCTGCAGACCAAGATGTAATCTCCTCATATTTACAGTCTTCAGTAAAACCCAATTTTAGAGTCAGTGTTAACTAGCAACCTTTCAAAGAAAAGTCACATGAAAGAGTTATTTAAGGCATTAACTAAAAGATAAGTGGAAAAGTTCAGCATGAAAGTAAAGACGTCTCATAAAATGGTTAATTGGAAAACTATTTTAAGGACTGTAAATATTCACACTTTGAACATCCCAAATATTTGCATAACTCTATCCAAGAGGAGTCTTAACAAGGGGTTTCAAACTTTCAAAGGCTATTAAAAGACTTGAGTGTTGTTTTTCATGTGCTTGTTTTTGCGCAGAGCTCGAGAATTTTCTGGCAAACGCAAAGTAAGCCATATTTTCTCTCCATGAATGTACCAGGATCTGCTCTCATTTCTGATCTAAACTCCCCATCAGTGCCTGTTTAACAGACTCCTTTTCATCCAAGTATGTACTGAGCCCCAGCCGGGAACTGCATGAAGGGTCAAGGAGACCGAGGGGCAACACACACAGCCGTCTCCCATGGAGCTTGCATTCTGTGGGCAAGACAGACATCAAACAAGTGGACCCTTGCTGATTGTGGTTAGCAGCATGAGGGAGATATAGGGGAGCATAACAATAACAGGATGAAAGGCTGCAAGATGGATGGCTGAGTAAGTCTTTTCTGAGGGTGTGATATTTCAAACAAAAGTGAAAACTGTTTTTTAAAAGAAGATAAACAAAATTGGCAAGACTTTAGCCAGACTAAGAGAGAAAAAAAGAAAGAGGACTTAAATAAATTAAACCAGAAATGAAAGAGGCGACATTACAACTGAATCCACAGAAATAAAAAGGAATTTGACTCTAAAATGAATAAGTATATACCAAGAAATTGGATAACCTAGAAGAAATGGATAAATTCCTAGAAACATACAACCTACCAAGACTGAATCAGGAAGAAATTAAAATCTGAACAGATCAATAACAAGTAAAGATATTGAATCAGTAATCAAAAACCTCTCAACAAAGAAAAGCCCAGAACCAGATGGTTTCATTGATGAATTCTACCAAAGATTTAAAGAATTAACACCAATCCTTCTCCAACTCTTCCAAAAAACTGAAGAAGAGGGAACACTCCCAAACTCATTTTACAAGGCCAGCATTACCTGATACCAAAACCAGATGTGGACACTGCAAGGAAAAAAACTACAGACTAATATCCCTGATGAATACAGATGCAAAAAGTCTCGACTAAATATACGCAAACCTAATTCAACAGCACAGTTATAGTAATCAAAACAGTATGATACTGGCATAAAAATAGACACACAGACCCATGGAACAGAATCAAGAGCCCAGAAATAAAACCTGACATATATGGACAACCAATATTCGACAAGGGAGCCAAGAATACTCAGTAGGGAAAGAATAGCCTCTTCAATAAATGGTATTGGGAGAACTAGATAGTCACATGCAGAAGAATGATGTTGGACCCCTATCTTACACCACTCACAAAAATTCCCTTGAAATGGATTAAAGACTTAAACATAAGAACCGAAACTATAAAATTTCTAGAAGAAAACATAAGAAAAAATTTCCTTGATGCTGGTTTTGGCAACAGTCTTTTGGATATGATACCAAAAGCATAAGCAACAAAAACAAAAATTAATGTGTGACTACATCAAACTAAAAAGCTTCTGCACAGCATAAGAAACAATCAACAAAATGAAAACGCAAACTACTGAATAGGAAAAAATAATTGCAAGTCATGTATCTGATAAGAGATTAATATCCAAAATATATAAAGAACTCATACAACTCAGTAGCAAAAAAAAAAAAAAAAACTCCAATTAAAAAATAGCCAGAGGAACTGAATAGATATTTCTCCAAAGAAGACATACAAATGGCCAACAGGCACATGAAAAGATGCTCTACATCACTAACCATCAGGGAAATGCAAATGAAAACTACAATGAAATATTACCTCACACCTGTTAGAATGGCAATCATCAAAAAGACAAAAGATAACAAGTATTGGTGAATATGTGGAGAATATGGAACCTTTGTGCGCTGTTGGTGGGAATGTAGAGTGGTGCAGCCACTATGGGAAACAGTGTGGGAGTTCCTCAAAAAAATAAAAATAGAACTATCATACGATACAGATACCACTTCTGGGTATACACCCAAAGGAAATGAAAACAGAATCTCAAAGAGATATCTGCACTCCCATGTTCATGGCAACATTATTCACAATAACCAAGATATGAAAAAAACCTAAGTGTCTGTCAATGAAAGAATGGATAAAGAAGATGTGGTATATATACAATGGAATATTATTCAGCCGTGAGGAAAGAAGGAAATTCTGCCATTTGTGACATGGATGGGGCTGGAGGGTATTATGCTAAGTGAATTGTCAGACAGAAAAAGAGAAATACTATATAATATCACTTATATGTGGAATCTAAAAATATTAAACTCAAGGAAGCAGAGTAGATTTGGTGGTTGCCAGGGCCTGGGGGTGGAGGAAATGGGGAGATGTTGGTCAAAGGATACAAACTTTCAGTTATAAGATGAATAAGTTCTAGAAATCTAATTACAGCATGGTGATTACAGTTCATAATGCTGTATTACATACTTGAAAGTTGCTAATTCAGTAGATCTTAAATGTTCTCAACACAAAAAAAGAAATGGTGGGGCCAGACCAGTAGCATAGTGGTTAAGTTCATTTGCTCTGCTTTGGTGGCCCCAGGTTTGTGGGTTGGGAACCCCAGGTGTATACCCCCACATCGCTTAGCAAGCTGTGCTGTGGTGTCCCACATACAAAATAGAGGAAGATTGCCACAGATGTTAGCTCAGCAACGATCTTCATCAAGCCAAAAGAGAAAGATCAGCAATGGATCCTAGCTGAGTGAAGCTTCCTCACCAAAAAAAAAAAAAACCGATAAGAAATAGTAATTGTGTGATGTGATGGGGTGTTAGCTAACATTATCATGGTAATCATTTTGCAATGTCTAAGTGCATGAAATCAGCACGTTGTACACCATAAACTTACACAATGCTCTATGTCAATTCCATCTCAATAGGCTAGGGGAACAAAAGGATTCCATTGTCGAGAAGGTCAGGAGACCTGGAACTCGAGTTTTTCCTATTGCATGAGATTTACAGCCTACTCATGATGATCCAGATGTGAGTCAACTCTTATGAATTTTTTATAGATATTCTGTAGCCCCATTGCTGCCCCCAAACTACCCTTCCAAACTTGTCACCACTTTTCCTCCAAACAAATCCGTCATTTTGACACCACTGGTCTACTTGCTCCTCCCTAAACACACTATACCTGTTCTTACTTTCTCCTCACCTTCTCCCACGTGTTCTCTCCACCAGGACTGCTCTTTTTCCTTTCTTTGCCCAAGTCCGCCTGGTGTCACCAACGTATGAAGCTTCCCTGACTACCTCTCTCCACACTTGTCCTGTGAACACCTACGAACCATAGCTCCTGTGTCACCTCCTTGATGCTTTTCCTGCCTCAACTGTGAGCTAACTTTCTAGTGTTTATATCCAGCCTCTTCAAATCAACTATATATGACTTGAGGTAATTTGCTTCCTTGCTTTCCTTCTTTGCTGACAACCACTGACTAGCCAGATGCCTCTATAGTCTCTTATAGCATTTAGCCCACCATAATGTGTATGACAATCTACTTGGTTTTCTTCTAAATAACTCCTGCATCCAATTGAGCATCAGATCCTTTTTTTGGGGACTCCTTTTTATATCTCGTTTCTATAGACCTCTTACCATTGTCTCTTCCACCCCTGCTCAAGTTCAACCTATCATTACTTTCCACCCGGCTTAGTGGAACAACCTTGTAACTGGCATTTCTGCCTCCAATATTGCCCCTACAAGCCATTCAACAGGCAGGGCCAGAGTGAGCTTTCTAAAGTGCATACCTGATATGTCACCCCCTGATGACACCTGCTCCATGCCTTCCCATTGCACTCAGCATGAAGACCAAAATTCTCCCGTGGTCTCCAAGGCTCTGTCTGGTCAGGCTCTGCCCGCTTCTCTACCATCTTGGGCCATTTTTCTCCTGGTACCAGCAAGAGGCTCTTCTGCTCCCAAACTCTTACTCCTGCCCTCACACTCCCCGTCCGTGTCTCCATCACAGTTATTCCTCCTCACCCTTCGGAGCACAGCCCACAGTTCACCTCCTCAGAGAACGCGTTCCATCATATCCTCATAGCATTCTGGGCTTATCCTTTGTAGCTCTAGTCGCAAGCATGATTCTATAAATAATGTGGAATGTGTGATTTAATGTCAGCCTCCCCACTACATCTATGTTCCAAGAACAGAAATTTTATTTTGTTCACTGCTTTATTTTGGGCTCCTAGCACAGTGCCTGGATTATAGGAGGACTAAAACAAGTCTTTTAAATAAATAAACAAATTCAGTTTAAGAATAAGTTCTTAGGCATGGAATATGTCTTATTCACTATTCAATGCCCTATGCCTAGCATGAGGCCTTTCACATAGGATGCCCCAAATAAATATTTTTTGAATGAATGGCTCTGTCTCATACTGTTAGCTTTGGATTTTACAAAGGTTGAGAGATAATAAGAAAGTAATAAGTATGGCAGTTTGACAAAAGAAACAGTAAATGATGGAATTTTTAAAAAGCTCAATCTTCTATACTGATTTAGGTCAAGCGCATAACCTGTGTTTACCTGGGCCACCTGGAGAGCTGCGGCTTGGATTCGCGTGTGAAGATATGATCCTCAGCTTACACATCTTCAGATGAAACAGGACTCTGACCTAAAGTCTAGACATCATCTATGGCTACAGATAGGAGCAATTTCCTATGCTGAACGAGGCTTAAAGGTCATTCATTGTTTGGTTGTTGAATTACATGTTCTTACATTGTTGCATTATAAAAATAAATAGGACATTTGTTTTGAGTTATCAGAGAATTCTAATTTTGGCAGCTTCTAGCTCTGCTATATGTAGAGCCAGACTCTCTCAGACATAAGCTACTCTCTTAGATATTTTCTAAAGCTACATTAACTGCTTCAGGCAAGTTGGACAATGTGCCAAGAACAAACGGAGATGCTTCAGTAAGGAAAAGTGCACGACGGTGATGCATCTAGAAGACTAATCCCAAGGCTGCACACCCAAGAAAGGAAAGCCCTGGCGGGTGCTGCTAACATACAGCAGTAATCTCGCCTTCATCATGGAAAGCAAACCAGCCACGAGGCAGTGGTGAAACCATCTCTCACTGCAGAAGGTAAAAAGGCAGCTAGTCACCCTCCCTTGCTTCACGGAACTAGGGTGTCACATGCCCTAGATGGGACCAATTGGCTGCTCCATCCTAGGACTTTGACTCTGGAGTCAGCAGCAGAGAAGCAGGAGCAGTACAGACTCCCTCCAGTGGCTGTGGCAGGCAGAAGGATCAGAGTTCAGAGCACTGGTGGTACAAGGAAAGTGTTAAGTGTCTACAGGCGGTGGTAGTGGTGTCCCCACCAGGCTGTCCCCATGGCGTGATTATGGCTGTAATTCTGGCTGCCTGCCTCTGTCTTGGCTCCTACCATTTTCTCACCCTGTTCTCCAGTCTTCCCGTCATGGCTGTGAATTCGAGAACCATTCTTTTTCTATTTAAGTCATCCAGAGTCAGCGTCTGTTGCCTGTAATGAGAATTCTTCTGTCACTTGTCCTTTAACTCCAGCAGAACTGGGTTTAGCAGAACTACTTTGAGACCCTCTGCATTCCCATGCAATATGACCAGCCAAGCAAGTGGAATGCTAAGATGACAGTTAGCATAGTAAATCGGTATGCATTTCGTATCTTGATGACCAGACATGTTAATACATCTTCTAAAACCAATTTAGTACTAAGCATGTAGTTCATGAAAAAAAAGTCTTAGAAAGAATTTCGTCTCTGATCTCACCTCCAGATCATTTAATAGGTCTCTCGTAGGCACCACCCCATTTCATCTGATTTGACCCCTCTTGCTTGGCCCTTTCCCATAACACACTCATTTAGTATTGACCCTTCCTTTTATCCATAAACATAATCTCCCCCTTTATCTTAGTGCTAAGCAGTGGGAGTTTTGTTCTGATTATATGTGCTGCAAAACTAAAAAGAAATAATTGTGAAAGACAGAAATGTTTCAGCCAAAAGAAGATTTTAAGCTGTTGAATTCAAAAAATACTTATTTTCAAAAGGAAACATGTCAGGTAAAGTTTTCTGGGAGCAAGAAGCAAGTTCAAATGGACCCCCTGAGTAGCAGCAGGAAATGGAATCATCCAGTGTCACCTATAAGGGACCAAGTGCTAGAAGCATACAGGGAAATGCACATGTGAGTGCTGGCTATGTATTGTTGCTCCTTTCCTGGTTGGTGAAAACAAACTCACACCTTTCTACCTAATCATGTCATATCATGAGGGTGAATTTAACATATTTCTTCCTAGAGTAGGTGATCTCTGGATCAGTGTTTCAAAAACACCATCATCAAATCTGATAACTTTCCATATTGTTAATTTTGTCATCTTGATCTAACATTTCACTGTGATAGTGGACAGATAATAGACGAAATGGAATCTTCTGCTTGTAACTATGAAAACCTTGATTTCTGAGCATAGCCTCTATCATCAATGCACATTGGGCAACTTCAGCTTATCCAACTTCTCCCCCCACACCCACATCCTACTAGTTCTTATAAGAAAATGGGAAGTTCTATACTGTGTCTTTTTAAAAACTTTAACTAAAACAAAAGATTTCTAGCAAGTTTTTCATTTTTTACTTTGCATTCAAAATATATGTGATCAAAGAATTTGACTTTTCAAGAGACCATCCTTGAGAAGTTAACTAGGATGTTTTTCCCTTTCCCCTTTAGCATCCCTCCCTTGGCTAAAGGATGCTTGGCTTTCAAGGATGGTGGAAGGAGGGTTTAGAGTTTCAGAAAGAAAACAGAACAAAGACACCCAATTCCTAAGTGTAAAGCTCAAAACTAGGGGTTCAGGTATATATATAAAAAAAGAGAATTAGAAAGTAGATGTATCAGTCAGAACTGGAGTCTTCTCCCTTTCAACCACCCACTGCGGATGTGATGAGCACAAGGCTGCTGCTCAGCGGGGCCCTGAGCAGAAGTGGTCAGTTCCAAGGACCAGGTAACACAAGGCACGTCTCCAGGGATGGCGGCTGAGAACATCATCAGATAGAGACCATTGAGTGGGAAAATGGCACTTGAGCAAACAGCCCCCTTCCTAAAGCTTAATATCAACCGGTGGGGCAATGACGTTTATAAAAGAGGGAAAAAAATCCCAAATGTAGCTAAATTTTTAACCTGAAGTGATTGAGAAATTATGAAAGTTGCCTGAGTTTACCCGAAAGTAGTGTGATCCCATATCTGAACAGTACTAGGAAAAGCGGCAGCTCAAGGCCCGAAGTAAAATTTTATTACCAAAAGGAATTACTCCATTTTATACATCTGAACACGAGAATTGTGAAGTCTGTAGCCATTTTACTTAGATTTACTCAAAGGACCCAGGTCTGCAATCCAATCGGAACTGGCCTTTCTGATCCACCTGATCTTCTCAAGTCTTCAGAGATTGTTGAACTAGGAAAAGAAGAGAGATGGAGAAAGAAGATGTGGAACAGGCAGCACCTGGAAAAGTTATGAGATGTCCAAGTCGGAAGTGAGGGAAGGAGGGAAATGGGAAGAGCTCAAAGAAGAATGCGCCATCATCTTTCTTCTCTGAAGTCCCAATGGGAACGGATTCCCTTGCTCGTCACTTATGCAGGCTCCAGGGCAGCGCAAGAGGGAAAGGTCAGTAGCTCTGGGCAAGTGGAAAGGTGACTGCAGATGATGTGGGAGAGATGAAGAGGATGCAGGCTTTACAGGAAGCATCTAGTTTGGAAATAGAGATGTTGAGAAATTCTCAAATAAAACATTTTCATGCATAATAGTATAAGAAATGTATGTGGGGAAATGGGGAATGAAACTAACCTGACTACTCCCTTGTTGAGCTGATAGAGTGATATTGTCATCACCTTGGATCAATGTCTGACAGCTCATTCTTTGCTGGTACTGTGGCCCAGTTCCAGTACAGGTAATTCTGCTTACCTAACTCCCCCTGCAACATCTGTTACATATGTTTCCTGTCCCTTCAGTCCCCTGGTTATTCCCTATTCTAATTCTCTGGTACCCACAGGGATGGTGAGCCATGGTAAGCTAGTATTTATCATATACCTTGAGATGTCTGAATGAGAAGTGCTATAAAAGCTCAAATTGATCTTCTTAGCAAGAAGTGTTAGGGGATCCGAATCATTTCCCCTTAACATAGATCTCCCCTCCTTATTTGCAAAAACTTCACATTTGTCTTGATCCTTTCCCACTTCCTTCACTGCAAGCATCTCAGGAACAAGGAGTATGTCTTCTCTTGCTTTAGTAGCTTCCACTGAATAATAAATATCCCATGAAGCTTGGTGACAGATTACTTAATCACACGTTCACACGTTCATAGTAGAGTCCTACCTCCTAAACCCCATCGTAAACTCATACCGCAGAACCTTCCTCGCCAATTCTTCTTTCCAATCTATCAAAACTGAAACAGCTATTAAAAATTGATTTTTTTCCTGTCTACTACTACATAGTAAAGAGGAAAATATGAAAGGATGGATGGATAGTGTGAGCAAGATAAGGAAGGGAGAGCCCGTAAAAGGCTGACACTTAGTGGGTGCTTATAAACATTCATGGCTTCCACCCATGAATGAACAAAGCAATCAATCAGCTGATGGGGGTGTACACTTTGGGGCCCTTTGTGTTGCAGTAACAGATACCCAATTAGATGTAGAGCAGAAAAGGAGAGTATTGGGTCTCAATTCAGAATCCAAGAAAGCATCACCCTTAGACTGCACTCAGGGCAGGGGTTTGCAGCTGGGCCTCAGGAGCAAAGGGAACCAAGCACACTGTGACCATCTCTCAGCTCTGTTTGTCTCCATATATCAGCTTCATTCTTCTTCCTTTTGTTGACTTTCTAGACAAGGTCTCCAACAGCTCCCAAACGTTATACCTACAGTTCATGTACCACCTGGAGAGAGACAGAGCTCCAAGTTCAAATGATCTAGGAAGGTCCTCCTTGGCCCAGCTAGGGTCGCTTGCCCATCCCAGGACCTTAAGATGTAGAGACCAGGAGAGTGTAAAGGATGGAGACAGGTGGGCAAGTTGCTGAGAGTACGATCTCCAAGGTCAAGGATTGACTGGAGGAGCAAGCAAAGAACTAAGAACAGACTAAACAAAGGCCACCAGACTGTATAAGATTGAGTGCATTTTAGCCTAATATTCTGGTCATGTCAGATAGAATAAACAAGTGTCAATGATTTGAACATGTCTCTGTCACCTCTATAAAGCTACCACTAATGCTAGATGGGGAACACAGAGACTCCAGCCCAGTCACCAGCCAAGGCCCCCGACAGTGTCCAGGGATGTGGAGAACTCTCCAGCACTCGCCTAAGGGGCCTTCCCACGTGCGTGGGATTTGCACTCATGTCCATAAAAGCCCACCTGCCAGGCTTCATGCTCCTCAGCGTGAGGAGACATGGGGGAAAGAGACAATGAGCGAAGGAGAGAGGAAATGACAAATGCAGGGACAGGAAGGGGAAGGCAGTAGAGGTGATGGGGTTTTGGCATGGAAGACAGAGAGGATGGATTTGCTGCTGGCCCAGGAGCAAGCAAGGCCCAGGAACAGATCACCCATTTAGGTTCCCTTTAGCCCTGAGACTCCCAAACCTTTCCAGAACCTCAAAGCCCAGGCCCCAAGGCATGCCATCTGCTGGAGGTAACCAAGTGTGGAAACCAAGAGAGATCTGAGTTTCACCCTGCCCTCGGCAAGTCACTTATATCCTCAGCTTCAACTTCCCCTTGTGTAAAATTAAGGACTGATCTACGTGTTTGCTGTGGTTTCTTTTCTCTCCATAGTTACAGCTTTTATCTCTGTGATAACAGCTGACCTCGGTGGGAGGAAAACTCAATAAATTCACAGGTAACATTGCAGCAAGAGACAAGCAAGAGGGGAGGAAATCTTTTAAACCTCTTTTGAGGTCCCGTTAGAACCTACTGTTGCTCCTGCCTCTGCTAGCAAGTTCTGACCAAATTTCATGGTCACCCCAAAGTTGTGGCTCTCACACGTTGGTAAGAGTCAAGAATTTTGAGGCCTTGCCACAAATACAGCAATGATTTTGATTTCACAAGCTGAAGTATTAAAAAGCACCGCGGTGATTAACTGGGGTTTTATAGGCAGTGTTTCCAACCAGCACTGTGCCGCGTGCATCCAGTTACTGCGGTTACGATTTCATTAGCTTCTCTGATAAATAATGCAATGACTTTAATGATGCATTTCCTCTTTCTGAAAAAACCCACAATGAAACTCCATTTCATAAAGCAAGGAAGAACAATGACTTCTGTTTAATTTTTATTACTTTAAAATTAATCTGTAAGGTTTTAAGAAGTGAAAACCACCTTCTGAGGAAAAACCAAAAAAAACGGAAAGAAAAAGGTTAACTGGTTAAAAGGTACAATCATCTCTGGGTGAGTGCAGGATGGATGTAGGTCAAGAATCAGCGTGGAAGCGCCACCTTCCTCAATTGAGCCCTTTCTAGATCACAAAAGGAAAGTGGTCCTGCCAAATTAAACCCCTCCATAACAATAAAACCTGATTTAATGCAGTCATTATTTTTCCATTAAATCTGAATATCATCTAATGCATGGATGTTATTTTAAAACTACCACGCTAATGCAAATCCAGCATTACTTGTAAATCAGACCTAAACGTTCCATCAGTTGTCATTAATGCTTTTGACAATCACAATGCTTCATCCCCAAGGACACCATCCCCTCGACCCCTGACTCCAGAGGTAGGGGAAAATAACAGAGGAGATGTATTTTAATTTTGAATGGAGAGCTGCTTACTGAAGTGTAGAGGTTGGGTCAGTAACACCCTGGAGGTCTCAGCTTAATTTGGTTCAAAATGTAACCCTTGCTTCTCCAGGCCACACTAGGCTGGAAAAAAAATTCAAGGGTTGGGTTAGGAATAACCGGGAGAAGAGAAAGCCCTCTACATATTTAAACCAGAGGAAATTTACTGCTGGGAATTGGTGACATGGGGGGTGGAAGTGAATAGAAGCGCTGATAAGCCAAAAGGCAGAGGGTAGCTCAATCCAGAGACTGGCAACTACGCGGAGCTGTTGCCACACCTGGGCTAGAGTGACAGAGGGAAGATGAAGTGGTACCAAGACCCATGGGGCAAGGATGCTGGAAGGATTCTGGAACCATACCAGGCCTGTCCAGTGGGATTTGGAGCCATTGGCTCAGAGGAGACGTTGCTGCTACAGAATGCTTCCTGAGGCACAGCGCGGGGAGAAATACCCTGGCTTCTCCGTTTTTCCTATCTTCCCATCTCCTGCCAGTGCCTCCCTTTGGCAAAACCCAGCTAGAAGGCAAGGGACCTCAGAGTCTGGGAAAAGCAGATAGATGTCTCTCCCCTTGAGATGCAAAGCAGAAGGATGAAGAAAGAGTGTGAGGGCAAATAGGCCCAGAGCGGGCAGAGGCGACAACTCCCTCTGTTAGTATTCGGGGTCTGCCTCCCTGGGCTGGGCTGCTCCAACCCTGCCTCAAGCCCCAGTGCAGACCCTCTGCTATGAGCTGCAGAAGTCTATGGAGGGCTTTGCTCCACAGAGCGAAAGCTCTTTAATTCAACCTCATGTTGCGAGACCTCCACGTGTCACAGTACCTTCAACCCTGGAGTCCGTGGAGCAGTGGGTGTCATGGTCGACTCCCTAGCACTTAGCCCACCCTTGATGGAGAAGCCCCACGGACTGGGAGGAACTGGCTCCAAGCTCTGGCCTCGATTGGTTCTGCCAAAGCCCCCTCACCACAGTGACTGGTTTGCGGATGGGGACACAGTCCGGGCCTAGGTAGTCAGAGTGCGGCATCACCCTCATGATAGTGATTGATTCAGGGTGAACTGGTGTCCTAAGTGGGCCTTTGTTCTGCAAATGGAGGAAGAGAAGCTATGGGTGAGGAAATATGTGGCCCCAAGAACTGATGGCGGAGATTAGCCACCAGCCTGAGGATGAAGCAGCCAACCAGAGGAGGACGGAGATAAGAGAATCAGAGAGAAACTAAGCCATAGCCTATGACAGCATGAGCCTGGAGAACATGCCAACCCCTCCTCAGGACTTTCCAGTTATGTCAGACAACAAATTTCCTCAAGGTTTAAACCATTTGAGTTTCCTGTTGCCGCAAGAGTCCTAACTGATACAGGGAACCAGATGCTTCTTCAAAGGTTTGGCACATGGTAGATGTTAATAAGCGACTGCTTGCTATTGTTTTCTTATAGAGCTATTGAAACATTTATACCAAGCTCCCTGGGAACTGGAGTGGGGCTGGCCTGGCTCTCCCAGAACGACATCATCTTATTATACCTGATTCTCAGCATTTATAATCCTCACTAAAACTGTCTCCAACACAGGGCATACATCCCTACACTGCTCCCCACCTCAAGGTGAGTTTGCTGACTTTTGATGGCTACACCATGCCACACCACACCCCCTCCCTGCCACGAGAAGGATTTGACGACTCCATTTCACCTTGTTGTTCAAAGAAGTTCTGAGAGTCTTAGCTGTTTCTCCTGGGGAAAAGGAGAACTCATGAAATCTCTGCCTCCCTGGCTTACAAAGACTATGCTCGCTCATGAGTCTTCTCTTGTGGAGTCCTTCCCATGAGCCAGACATGCTGAAGGCTGTGAAGAATAAATTAGCCACAATAGGAAGCTGTGGGTAAAAGCTTTCCAAGAGCAGAAATTTGCCTGCCTCAGCTTTCACAGTCATAGGTAAAGGGTTCAGGGGCAGCCTTCGAGAGCATCAACTTAAGAAATCAACAGAAAATGCCTACAGAAAACGCTTTGTGTTGATAGATGGCTTGAACCTGGCTGCATGGCGTGTGAGAGATGTAGATAGGTGATAACCCTATTGACATCGCATGAATAAACTATGTGGGGGCAGGGTCTACCTGGATGTCATGGTGGATGTTTCTCTAGGGCAGTGGTTCCCAGTGGAGGCAGTTTTGTCCCCCAAAGAACACTTGGCAATGTCTGGATACCTTTTTAGCTCTCACAACTCGGGGTGGGGATCCTACTGGCATCTGGTAGGTGAAAGCCAGGATCACCACCAAACACCCTGCAATGCACAAGACAGCCCCTCCCCCTGAGAATTTTCTGGCTTAAAATGTCTATAGTGTCAAGGTTGAGAAACCATGCTCTAAGGTTTGGACTTATGTAAACAAGGAATTTAAAAAATCAGATTAACATTGCTCAAATGGGTTGAGTACATTTATCTTTGGTTTATTTTTTACTGCAAGGTGTGGGCAATCCCAAAATTTTGTCTTTCTTTTCTACCCGTTGTACATTGAATTTCTTTATATTGCCTTACTACTCTGACTAGGCTATCTAGCACACTAGAGAAAAAGAGTAATAATTAATTACACCCTTTCTTCTTCTCTTCTTCATCATTAAGTGTAATATCTGCTGAAAGCATTTTTCTAGTTACCTATTATCAGGAAGACAAAGTTTCAGTCTATTTCTAGTTTGCTAAAGGTTTCTATCGTGAATGGCTGTTAAATTTTATCAAGTGATTTTTTTCCTACATCTATGGAAATGATCAAATAGTTTTGCCCTTTCTACTATCAATGTAGTGAATTATATTAATCAATTTTCTAATGTTAAACTAAACTTTCTTGCCTTTCATAGACCAAACTTGGTCGTGAGATAATTGTGTTTTTATGTATGTTGAATTCAATTTGCTAATATTTGTAAAGGATTTCAGCATCTATATGCAGGAGTGAGATTGGCCTGTGATTTTCCTTTATTTTCATTTCCTTTTCTCTTTTGGCATTAAAATTACGCCACCCTCTTTAAATGAGTTGAAAAGTGCTCCCCTTTCTATATTCTTTGGAAAAGTTTCTGTAAGATTGAAATTTTCTATTCCTTAAGTGTTAGGGAGAACTTACCTGTAAAACCATCTAGGCATACTGCTTTCTTTCAGGGGAAGATTTTTAAATTATCAACTAATGGTTATAAGACTAATTTGGTTTCTCATCCTTCTTGAATCACTTGTGATAAGTTAGATATTTTTAGGAATTTGTCCACTTCATCTAACTTTTTAACTTTTTTGTCATAAAATTGGTTCATGATGTTTTCTCATTGTCTTTGAAATTGCTGATGCATCTATAGCTATCTTTTTCATTCATATTTTATTTATTTGGCTTATCTATTTTTTTCTTGTTCCTCTTTAAAGAGTGTTTTTCTTTTTTTAAGATTGGCCCTGAGCTAACATCTGTTGCCTATCTTCTTTTTTTTCCTTCTTCTTCTTCCCAAAGCCCCACAGTACATAGTTGTATATTCTAGTCGTAAGTCCTTCCAGTTCTGCTATGTGGGATGCCGCCTCAGCATGGCTTGATGAGCAGTGTGTAGGTCCGCGCCCAGGATCCAAACCAGGAAACCCTGGGCTGCTGAAGCAGAGCGCACGAACTTAACCACTCGGCCACAGGGCCAGCCCCTTGACAGAGTTTTGTTAATCTTATGAGTATTTACAAATAACCCTCTTTTAGCCTCATTGATTCTCCCTATCTGTTTTCTTTTCAATCTATATTTCTACTGTCTTTGGGTTTATTCTAATTTTTAAATTGGATGCTTACCTCCTTAATTTTTGGCCTTTATTTTTTTTCTTAAATGCAAATATATGGCTTACGTTTACCTCCAAATCCTAGTTTAACCGCATCCACAAGTTTCAATATTTTCATTAATGTTAGTTCTATATACAGTCTTATTTATATGATTTCCTTTTTAATATGGGTTGATTAGTAAATTTTTCTTAATTCCACACCTTTGAATTTTTATACTCATCTTTTTTAAGTATAAACAGATCATAAAAACATTTATTTGGTGATCAGAGAGCACGTGTTATATGTTGTCAATCTTTCAAACTTGTTAAAACGTGTCTTGTATCCTAATAGGTGATTATACTTCACAAATTGTCCATATGTGCATAAAAAGAATGTGTATTTTGCAGTTAATTATAACTCCAAATATTTGATCAAGTTTAATTGTACTACTCAAACATTGTATATGCTTATTGAATTTTTAAAAATCTGTTTTATTACTAAAAACGGGCTTTCTTTTATTCCTTGCACTTGTATCAGCTTTTGCTTTAGATATGTTGTGGCTATTTTATTAAAAGTCTACAAGTTTAGAATTGTAAATCTCCCAGTGAGTTGAATCTTTTACATTTATGTACTGACTCATTCCATCTCTGCTAAATATTGTTTCAGCTCTATTTCATTAACAGAAGTATTCCAGCTTTTTTTGGTTGCTACTTACCTTGTACATATTTTTTCCATCCTTTTATTTTTAAACTTTCTTTGTCCTTATTTTTATGTTTTTTGTGAAACAAAATCATAAAGATTCTTAATCCAATCTGATAATCTTTGTCTTTTATCAGAATTGATTTTTATTTCCTGCTGAGGAAGATTAGCCCTGACCTAACATCTGTGCCAATCTTCCTCCACCTTATATGTAGGTCACCACCACAGCATGGCTGACAAGTTGGGTAAGTCCACACCCAAGATCCGAACCTGTGAACCCTGGCCACCTAAGCAGAGTGTGCCAAACTTAACTACTACGTCACAGGGCTGGCCCCCAGAATTGATTTTTCATTGACATTGATTGGGATTACTGGTATTTGGATTTATTTCTATCATTTGGTTTTGTGCTGCTTGATACCGAGCAATGGGCTTACTCTGCTTGCTGCCATCTGAGCCATTAAATCACAAGTTAGGGATCGAGAAACAAAGTTTTAATTCAATTAGCCAGCAAAATCGGGAAGATGACAGACTAATACCTCACAAAAACCATCTTCAAGGATTGCAGAATCCTGAGGCAGTTATATAGGGAAAATGGGCAGTGAAGAGGGGGTCCAGGGATGTTGGTCTCCAGGCACAACGGGCTCCAGGCATCACATTGTTTCATTCTTCTGTCAGCTGCAATGGACACTTGTAGGTGTGTTTCCCGCCTGTGGTCAGCCTGTTCCTGGAGAGAAATTCATAGAACAAAGTTTTAATTTATCAAGTTATCGGGGAGCACATATGTAAGCAGAGGCCATAAATCAGGAGAGCATGTGAATTTTTTAGAGTACGTGCAGAGCAGGGAGTAGTCACACAGAGGAGGGGCTGGGGCCATTTTGCATAATAAGATGGCCTCACTTTTGCTCACTTACATGCCTACTCTGATTTTTCTTTTTTTTCTATCTCTCCTTACTTTCTGGATCTTTTTTATATTGACTATTTTTTTTTTTCTCATTCCAATATTTGCTTCAGTAATTTGGAAATTATACGCAATATTTTTTTCTTTCTTTTTTGAGGGGTAGTCGTTTCTCTAAAAATTTTAACGTGAAAATTTAACCTAAAAACTCTAAAATTGATCCCTATCTTCACCTTTGTCACAAAGAATCCAAAAACTCCAGAACATTAACTTTAATCATCTCTACAATGATTTATGCCCCTCTTAATCAGTGTTTATATTCTATTATTTTAATCTACAAATCAGACATCATTATCAGGCTTTTACCGAATCAATAGCTTTTATATTGACTTTTACAGTTACCAATTTATATATTTTCCCCTCCTTCCTACATCTCAGATCTTCTATCTGAGATCATTTCTATTTTGGCTGATTATACACATTTCCAGGTTTCCTTTACAGACATCTCTGGGTGGTAAACATCAATTTTGTTTATTTGAAAATAGCTTTATCTTTGAAATGGCAGTTTTATTAGATAGACAATACAGTAAATAGATAGTCATTAGACATACATTCAACACTTATAAATATTATTTTAAGTTTTTTTGTCTCCCATTGATGCTATTATGAGTCTTCTGTAAGTCTAACCATCATTCTTTTGTAGCTGATTTGTCTTCTCTCTAGCTTCTTTTGATATTTTTATTTGTCTGTGGTGTCCTGCAATTTCCCTCTGTTGTTTCTAGATATGAGTTTTTCTTTATTTATCCCTCTTGGGATTTATTGGGCTTCCTGAAACTGAGAATTGGTGTTTTCTCAATTCTTGAAATACTAAGCCAATTTTGGCTTTGAATGCTGCTTGCCCCTTTCCCTCCTTTCTATCCACTTTGAATTCTCATTAAACGCATGTGAAACCTGTTTCATGTTTTCCATCTCTATGCCTTTTTTTGCTGTATTTTATAGAATTCCTTCAGTTCTGTCTTTACGTTCATTTATTCTCTCTTCAGCTGCGTCTTATCTGATGTTTAAACCATCCAATGCCTCTTGAATATCAACTGTGATATTTTTTCAGTATTAGAAATTTCATTTGGCTCATTTTTGTAGCTGCTTAGTGATTTTAAAAGTCTTTTTCCATAATTATATTTCAATCCTTTTTTTTTACTTCTTTTCATTGCCCCTCTGACCTTATATCGTACCTTTCCTGCTTACTGACTTCACCTCATCCATCCTGACCTCACTTCTGTGCCAAGCACATTCCCACCTCCCAACTTTCGCCTGCTATAGAAAGCTTTCATCTGACACCAAGAAATGCACATGACTTACTTCCCCATCTCCTTCAAGTTTTTGAGAATGTCACCTCCTACATACCTCTTATACTCACGCTCTGCTTTATTTTTCTCTGTAACACCTTTTACTTTTGAAGACTACATAGTTGATATATTTAACTTGAATGTAAATGTTTAAAGGTAGGGATATCTTCTGGGGTTTTTTCATTATTGTGTCACCAGTACCTAATGCAGTTAGTATCTGATACAGGACACAATAAATATTTGTGAATAAATATTAAATACATTTACTTTATCTGTTGTATCCACTAATCTTGGTTCCTTTTTTTATTCATGATGCCCTGTTTCCTTGTGTGTTTTATGATTTCTGAAAGTGAGCTCAATTTTCTTGGATTTATATATGTGAATTCCTCGAGGCCTGGGTTGAATGTTTGTTAACCCAGAGAAGATTTATATTTGCTTCTGCCAGGCATCTTGGGTTACAATAATCTCATGACCTCACTTATATAATTATTTGTTTGAAATTTTTCAGACCACACACAATATAGTTGCTAGATATGTAAATCAAAAACTATCAGAAATGCAAATAGTGGCACTTTAATATAGCTCTTTCAGGACACATCTTAAAGGCAAAAAATAAGTGAGGATATAGAGAAATTAACACGTATGTAATAAATTACATCTCTGAATAGAAAAATGTGTTTCCTTGTAAGTCCAAAATAAATCAAATTCTTGGCCACAAAGAAAATCTTCATAAATTTTTAAAAAGTAACAATTGTAGAGGTTACATGCTCAATCATAACCTTAATAATAATAAGAAGAAGAATTTCAACTACTTGTAAATTAAGGAATAGTTCTATCCAAACCTTGTATTAAAGATGAATTAAAACTGAACTTTTATACTGTCTTGGAAGCCATTAAAATGAGAATACTTTATAATAAAATCTGTGGGACATAGCAAAAACTGTGCTTAGAAAAAAAATTATAGCCTTAAATGGCTTCAAAGGCCAAAATTAAAGATACTTAGGGTTCATTTTAATGAATCAGAAAAAGAGCAATACAGTTAACTGAAACTAGAAAGAAAGAAAATAAAAAGAAAAGAGAAAAGAGAAATAAAATCAAAATCTCATTCTCTGAAAAGACCAATGGAAAAAAAGAGAAGCCCTGGTAAGCCTGATTAGGGAAAGAGAGAAAAAATATTTATGACTAAGAATGAGAAATGAGGGGCCAGCTCCGTGGCCAAGTGGTTAAGTTCGCGTGCTCCGCTGCGGTGGGCCAGGGTTCGGATCCTGGGCGTGGACATGGCACCACTCGTCAGGCCACTTTGAGGTGGTGTCCCGCATCCCACAACTAGAAGGACCTGCAACTAAGATATACAACTGTGTACAGTGGGGTTTGGGGAGATAAAGCAGAAAAAAAAAAAAAAAAGATTGGCAACAGTTGCTAGCCCAGGTGCCAATCTTAAAAAAAAAAAAAAAGAATGAGAAATGAGACACAATCACAGACACAGAAGAGATCAAAATAACTGTAAGAGAATATTTTGTGCAAATTGATGGCAATGAGTTTGAAAACTAAGATAAATGGATAATTGCCTAGCAAAATCTCAATAGAAACCTTGCTGAGAGCAGTATAATGGAGTACCTGGGGGAGGTGACGCAAGGCTCTCTTTCAAAATGCAGCTTTCAGCACAAGAAAGCACAGTGACGTCTATGGCTGAAGAATGCTCAGAGGTTTCAGGGCAATTCCAAAGTAAACAGCTCCAGGAGAGTAGTGACCCCAACACGCTTTCCTTAAACGCTGTGTAAATCCAATATTAGGAAAATCGAGCCCAAGATTACAACATCACATTGGATCTTATTGGGAGCCCTGGATTCCGGAGCAGTCTCAGGGGCCGAATAACTGAAAGATGCTGGGAAGATAACAGCCTATGAGGACACTGAGACCCTTTGGAATCAGTGTGCAGGACAGGATATAAATGATCTTCAGGTTATAAAGAAGGCTGAGCCCTCTTGGTTCCAGTGCCTCACCTGGAAATTCCAACAGTTTTTCAAGATGTGCAAATCATCAAATCCAGCCGTGTCAAAATCTGCATTCCTGGGCTATTGTTAGTATTGGCCATTACTTGGGAAAGCGTCAACATCATGTTCATATGATTACTGGTCAGATGGAAACGTTTAAAAACTCGTGAAAGAAGAAATTAATGATAATTCAGTCTCCAAGGTCAAAGTCATACATTTCAGTAAAAGTTTACCTCCTTCCAAAACCAAAAGTGACACTGAACTACAATTTCTGATGAGGGGGTAAGAGGAGTAAATTAACCAGCTATTTATCAAAATGGGCTGCACAGATATGTATTATAGAGGATTTTTTTCTCAACTATAGTCTCACCACTGAACCGTGCAAATTGTATTACTGTGTTTTGCAGCAGGGAGACACTCCGAAGCAGAGAATCTAGCTAAGCTGTGCCCAGGGTCCTGACCCAAGAGACTGTGAAATAATAAATATACCAGCATTTTAAGCTGCTAAATGTGTGGTGATTTGTTATGCAATAGTAGAAAACTAATACAAACCACAAACTCCTCTACCTCTCTCCTCACACTCTTCTCACTGCCTATACAGCCTCTCATCCCCTCCCACCCATCCTCCAGGTGGATAATTCCCACTCACCTTTTACGATTCAAGTTGAATGTCTTCTCTTTCAAGAACCCTTCTCTTAACTCTTCCCTCCACCCCTCTTCTTAGGTTTCATAATGCCTGTAGATACTCATTATTATATGTATATATTACATGTTTATTCAAATCATTATCACCCTGTATGTCTGCTCCTTTGACTAGATGTGTGCATCTTCGAAGAAAGGGGTTATGCCTTAGTCGTATTTATATTCTCGATGTCAAACATGATGCCTGCCACGTGGTAAACACTCAACAAATGTTCGTGTGGTGGGTATGCATCAGCATCCAAAAACTCCTTACTTTGCATAAATCAATATCATTACCGACTTCAAGCCCCCTCTTCACTAGGCTGGCAGGACAATTACCCTCAACCCTTCCCTTGTTTTCCTTTCCCCTTCCTGAAGGTCATACCAAAAATCCAAACTCTTACACTGTGCCAAACTATTATGGGCAGGGGGCTCCATCACTGTTTACACTGGTTACTACTAAGATAGTTCCTGTCTCTGTCTGCAGCCTCTTCTGGTACTTCTGCACCAGACTTTGGACATGGGAATTAGATGTGTCACATAACCGTTCTGTCCTGGAGACTTATCTCATCCTAGGGCGCCCTTACAAACAGCAGGGCCTGGATTCCCACTACTCCTGGACCACAATTCTCTCTCTCTCCCACCTCTTTCTCTCCCCAGCCAAGGGCCATCTCCTCATCTGGGATGGGGCATTTCTACAAGACACACTTTCTAGATCATCAAGTCCCCTTCAGCTTTTTGCCTCCCCTGCAAACCCTCTACCTTCCCAAGCTTAGACTTTTAGAAAACACAAGCCAGAAATCCTTGCTGGCTTCCATTCCTTTCAGCCCCAAAGGGAATCTTCTCTGAGACGAAGTGTAGCCAGGACCTGCTCAGATGGGAGAAAAGCAAAGGGGAGAAGTCGCATGCCTTCTCGTCTCACAATGTTAACCAGTCTCACTTTGGGGATGAACGTGTTGATTAATTGATCAAATTAGAGAAGCAATGATAATAACGCAAGGGTATCAGTAGAGGAGTCGAAGTGACCAGTAAAGTATTAATCCTCCACCCTACAGAAATCCTTGGTGGTAAACAGGTCAGGCCCTCTCCTGAACATAGGAGGAACAGGAATCACCCACCCAGATAAGATCTACAGGTACTTTTGAAACCATCCATTTAGGTCATCAATTTTAAACTCTTGCATTCCAAATCCTTTCTTAAAGCTACTGCTGATTGAGTTAAATTTCACCTTCTGCAGGACACTCTTTCTAAGCCCACTTGATTTTAGCACACCTGGGATGGACTCTACGCATGCTGCCAGCTTCCCATCTTAAGAGTCTCATCTCAAGGGCCTCCCTGCTCTTTTGCCTCCAGACTTTCTCCCAAGCCCTGGAGGACCACTCAGCCTAGACTCAGGCTCATCCCAGAAGCAGAGAGGCGTTAACATCCCTGGGGCAACCCTCTGGCAATGCGTCACAGGAGTCGGTGGAAAACGTCCCAGGATCTTGCCATTCAGATGGACACTTCTGAGGTCCTTTCCTCAGAGGTCCCCAGGGGACTGAGCCTTGGGGACCAGCAAAACTGTGCATTCTCCATTGGCTTTTCCTCCTTCTCCATTTTATGCCTCCCTCCAAACTCCAACTTCTGGGAATCTCTCCCAAATAAACTACTTCTCTCAGACTCTGCTTTTAACGGAAGCCTACTGATACAATGCTTTCTCCAGGTCAGCTTTTCCAGAAGAGGTGCTAAGGAGGAGTGGCAAACCCAAGAGGTAAGTTCCAGACTCAGTAGAGTGGATGGAATAAATAAGCAAAATAGGAAAATTGGATAATCAACTATAGAGCTGCCCCCAATAAAGGGGCTGGAAATTGCCTGTAAGAACTCATCTGTGCAATGTCTGGACCAAGTTCAAGAGGAGGAGCCTGCTGAGGATCAGGGTATCGACAGATCACTGCCCACAAGTGGAGGGAAAGAATGCAAGCTCAGGCTCTGACCGTACTGCCTGAGCAAATGCTGATGCACCAGCAGCACTGTGACCTCACACTCAGCCACTCAATGGGGGACAGCAAGATGAGAGCAGTGCTTAGGCAGCTCTCTGGGAAGAGGGACGATGCCAGCATAAACTGAGAGGTGTAAGCAATGAGGCTGCTGGGAAAGCTTAGAGCATCTAGAGCAAGTCAATGAGGTCATAGCCAAGGAAAGGGAGGGAGAGTGAGGAAAAAGCTCAGGCTTTTCCAGATCCCTCCAAGGTGCTCATCTAAGAACTTGACTTATGTAACCTGAGTTTCCTGGGCCACACCAGTCCAGGGTTAAATATGGCACATATGGTTTCAAAATGTAGGTGTTATTAGTATTCAGGTGCGGTCAGGCCAACATTGAAAACACAGCTTGCTACTCACAGTTCCTAAAAGGAGGGGGCATGCCATGCCATGCAGGGCCACATGGAGAAGCACCGGGATCAGTCAGGAGGCAGAGGGAGTGAGGGGAGATGGGAGGAACAACCTTTATTGTGCTTTCCATGTGAAGGAACAGGAGGAGCAGGAGAAGCAGATTCAGGATTCCTAATTTAAATGCTTTCCATGGGCTCTGGGATGTAAAAGCTGTCCTGAACCGTCTGGTACCCGGCCCTGGCATGGTTAGGGCAAGGGGCTGGTTGCCTGATTGTGAGAGCCTGAAAAAGGAGGTGGCACCTTCCTTCCTGACTTTTGCCAACCCCGTCACCCTCTGCAAAGTCCCCTCTTCCAAGTGCCCCTGAGTTTGGGGCCCTACGCCTTTGGGATGTTTTGCCCCTCCTCATTCCTATTTGCTATCATCTTGCAACAACTGGGTGTTGGTGGGGCCTGTCTCTGCTCTGTGGCTGAATCGTGACAGGACATCTGTGAGCTCAGGCTGCTGGGTGAGGACAGAAGTCGTGGATGTGAACTTCAGTCTGGTCTCCCACCAGTTATCGCTGTGTCTGATTTCCTCGCCCACTCGGCTCACCAAGGGGAGCACCACTGTTCTCAGGTTCAGCACCCTCTGGCCTGATACGAGGAGAGCTCCTTGTCCTCACAGCCGGGCTGCGACTACCTGTGAATAACCACCAATAGAAGAACCAGCAGAGCACTTGTAATGATCTCCCTTGTACATCCTGGAGAAGCGACCCTGGCTTCGATTCCACGGAGTGGGGCAGGTCGGGGCTTGAAGGAGGTTTTACCAGTCTTCCTAACTCATCCTTCCTCCAGCTTCTACTTGCAGGCTGGGTCAGGAGACAGCTGGGCTGCAAACACCATGCTTTTCTTAGCCTGGCCCAAGCCCTGGGCCTAACTGTCTGCCTGCTTCCTCTTGCCCTCAGGCTGCTTCTCTCCAAGCATGCTCCTGATCTCCCCGTGCAAACAGATGACCAGAGGCCTTGAGCACATGAGTGAATGTATGAAGTTTCTTGCAAAGTTCTTTACTCCTACACTTCTTGGAAGGTAGAAAAATGAAGCTTTTGTTGTGATTATTGCTTCTTTGATGATGGCTATTGTTTTAACTGTGTCCATGGTTTTCCGGGCTCTGCTCCCGGGGATACTGGAGTTCATGCCCTAAGCAGCCGCGAGGGTGTGTGAGTGTGACTGTGACCTTCCTTCAATACCCCAAGAACAACTCTGTGAGTCAGTCTTAACATTGGCCACTTGTCTAGACGACCCACCTGGGCATCTGGAGCTCCATCAGGTCCTCTCAGCTGCCAAGCTTGCTCCTTCAGGCAGTGGAGGCAAGTCTCTTTTTCTAGCCAACACTTCCTCGAGTTCTGTGGAAACACCTTTGGTGCCCTTGGAGTGAGGAGTAGCTCTCTTTGGCTCAAAGGCAACGCCTGAGCTTCAGGCCTCGTGGTTGACCACATAGCCTTTTCCTCTACTACGGCTTCTCCTCCCCCTGGGTCCTCAGGTCCTCTTGATGGGCTTCCTCCTTGAAAATCAACCAGCCGGCTCCAACCCACTGGCTCAGATCTGTACTGCCCAGCAGATAAAGTGCAGACTGGGCAAGGGGCAGTTCCTGATCACGGATGTGGGATCCAGAAAATGTGCCCCTCACAGCGTCCCAGAACCTGAGTTCCAGCGTGACATGAGTGACATAGCTATGAATCAGGTGGGCATAATGGGAGACCAGGATGGCCAAAGGAGAGCAGCAGCAGGTGGGGCACAGGGGATAGTGGGCCAAAGCCATGCCAGAGACTAAGTGCCAACGCTGGGAGCAACTCTTATACTCCAGCCTAAGCTTCGGAGAGCAAGTGGGTTTATTCTCACAGTTACTGCACTCGGCCCCCAAAGTCACTTCAGATACTCCTAACTTACCTCGTATCCTGCCCCCTAGCTTTGGGCATGATCTTCTGGCTTTATTTGGCATCCTTTCTCAAGCATGATTCTTCCACACCACAATCATACTGGGAGGCTGTATAAGTTTCCTGTGGATGCTGTAACAATTACCACAAACTTGGTGACTTAAAACAGCACACATTCATTCTCTTACAGTTCTGGAGGCCGGAAGTCCAGGACCAGTTTCATGGGACTAAAGTGAAGGTGTCGGCTGGGCTGTGCTCCCACTGGAGGCTCTAGGGGCAAATCCATTTCTCTGCCTTTTCTAACTTCTGGTAGCCGCCAGCAGTCCTGTTCCTTGGCTTGTGGCTCCTTCCTCCATCCTCAAAGCCAGTCCTCCGGCATCTTCCACTCTCCCTCTGCTTCCATCACTATCACATTGCTTTCTTCCTCTTCTGTGTCAGATATCCCTCTGCCTCTTTCTTATAAGGATGCTTGTGATGGCGTTTAGGGCCCACCCGGGTAATCCAGGATAATCTCCCCATCTCAAGGTCCTTAACTCAATCATGTCTGCACAGACCCTTTTCCATATAAGGTAACTTTCCCAGGATTCCAAGGCTTAGGACCTGCATATCTTTGGGGCCATTATTCAGCTTGCCACAGAGATGTCCCCACCTCCCTCTCAGGCCAAAACAAGGGACCAGGTTCATGAGAGAACTGGCTAATAATGGAAGGATTTAAATCCGGGTCTTTTAGCCTCTGAAGCCCAAGGTTTCCCCACGTTATCCATCATGTGCCTCTCATGAAATCATTGTGAACTTCTGGAAAGAGGGAGTTAAAATTTACCCAGGATCCTCAAGACGAAAATAGATTCCTGAGCTCCAGAGCCACTTAGAAGAGAGTGCCTGCCGCCTGCACCAAGGGGGCCAGCGCCCAGGGAGCAAGCTCCGCTCCAAACCTCTGAAGGTCAGAGCAGGGCGTGAAGCAGGCTGGGAGGAGAGTCTGGGTGGTCAGCAGAGCTTCATCTAGGCTTTAAAAACACACCTGGTGTCGGTTATTACATGAGGAGTGGGTCAGGAGTATAGTTTCTATAGAAGCAAGAGTGCACACTTATTTCATTATAAAAATACCTGTGTTGGCTAAATGCTAAGTCAAATAATCTCACAGCCGTGGCTCTGTTCTTTTTGTGTGTCATCACATGTAAATCCTAATTTCATTAATCTCACATGCATTCAGTTTATCCCTTTAAATTCTCCCCAGAGATGCAATTTTTCACCATTTGTGTGAGCAAAGCAAATGCGAGCGGTGTCTACCTCACAATCACTTGGAATTCCCAACAAATACAAGTTCCTATGTATTTCAGGAGCTTCTTGCTGCTGTTGTTGCGCACAAAGACAATGCAGCTTGACTCACAAATACCATCACCCAGGATGAATCTCCAAGCTACGCAGAGAGATATTGGCAATAATATTCCATTTTGAGGGGTTTTATTTCATCAGACAGGTGTACTTAGCTTCACAGGAGAAGCATTCCTAAAGAGTTGGCTATACTGTAAATTTTGTAAAGCAAATCTCATTTTAACATTGATTTCCATTATGTCAGAAACCTTCTCCCGAATCTTTTGCTCTTACCGCTTAGTCGTGATAATGGCACAGACCAGAAGAGAGGGGAAGAGGGAGCTTCTTAAGGACAGCTGCCTTTCTGGAAAGGACAGCGTAACACACAGGGAGCTTCAAGCCCCAGAACGTTTCTGATTCTCTCCTGTAAAATGACTAAAGGCCCATTCCATGTCGCCCAACCTCCTAGCATGAACTTGATGATGAGGCAAAGAGGTACAGAGACACGCCATGGAGAGATTCCAAACCAAGGCATGTCTTTGCTTCAGCAGAGGCTCAGGGGCATGGGGTGGCTCAACGGGGCCTGAGGGGCCCCTACGGCAGTGACCAGGTTAGGTTAGGAGGCAAAGCGTGCGATGAAAGCACTTGGAGTTTAGTAACAGACTGGGTGGAGGGCAAATGGAAATTTCATTCAGGCCTGGCATGGGCATCCTTAGGTAAGCCGAGTGTGTGTTCTGAGCCTGTTTCCCCATTTGTAAAGGAAGGGTGGAAATACTTACCCAGCATGTGGTTGTCAGGGTTAGATATAATCTAGATAAAGGGTCAGCAAACTTTTCTGTAAAAGGCCAGATAATAAACGTTTTAGGCTTTGTGGGCCATATGGTCTCCATCACAAAGACTCAGCTCTGCTGGGGTAGCATGAAAGAAGCCATAGGCAATATGTAAATGAGTAGGCGTGGCTGTGTTCCAATAAAACTTTATTTACAAAAACAGGCAGCTGGCTGGATTTGACTCATGGGCCAGGGTTTTCTGGTCCCTTGTCTAGAACATGTCTGGTACACAGCCTAGTTAGGATGCCGGACCTGGGCCTGTTTGCCCTCAGACTCATTCGCAGTCCTTGCATGCACCCCTGCAAACTACAGTTCCCATCCTCCTTTGCTAGCTGGCTTCTGGATGGATCTGGCCTATGGGAGGTGTCAGTGGGAGGTGGGAGCAGGGAGCTCTCTGTTCTGCCTGTGAATCTGGCAGTGGCTAGTCCACTAGACAGCCTGTCCTTCCACAGCCCCAGCTTCCAGCTCCTTCTGGGTGCCTGGGCATCTGGGCTGCAATAGCACTGTCTCCTCCATTCTTCTTCCATCCACCTAAGCATGGCAGTGGCTAATCTCCAGGCTGCCTCACCCTCCCCTGCTCGCTTTCTTGCTCTTCTGGCACCTGTGTAACCAGTTTCTGGTCTTCAGTGGTCTCTATTGAACTATTTGGCTGAAGCTCATTCTCATAACTCTGACTACGAGAGTTAGTTTTCCATAAACGGTTGATGTTCTTAATTGATTCCTCTTAACACTCTGGATATTTTTAATTTCATGAAGTAACATTTCTGCATAAAAGATGTCTTAACTAGTTTCTTATACAGTTCCTATAAGGAGAAATGCAGAATCTTGGTCATTCAGTCAACAAGCATATATTGAGTACCTACTATGTGCCAGGCACTATTCTAGGCCTCAACGGTGTACAATTTAATATACTAGTTGATGAGTTTATCCATCAGCCAATCCAACCCTTTCATATTACACACAATGGAAAAAAAGACCCAAAAGATAATCACAACTAATGTTTATTGAGGATGTAACTTGTGCCATGCTCTCATCAAAGCACTTTGCATGAATTAACTTATTTAACACTCCTAACAGCCCAATGAGGTGGGTAGTATTATTACCCCCATTTTAGAGACGACGAAAATGAACCACAGAGAGGAAAAATAACTTACCTGAAAACAATTAGCTAGTAAGTGGTGGAGCTGAGATTTGAACCCAGACAGTCTGGCTCCCCATCTCAAGCTTCTAATCACATAGTATGCTGCCTCCTCCCAAGAGAGCTAAGGATGTGTTCAAGGCCACGGCTACTGGCACCTTCGTGACTCAAGCCTGGTCCTCGAGTTCTAATTATATGTTCTAACCATTAACAAACTGGCAGCCACTGCTGTAATCATTAAGGTGATAGCCATCCCTCTAGAAGAAATAATAAAAAGTCATTACATGTCTCTATATAGTCTTTAATATACTGCATAGAAGAATAAAAACGTCAATAAGGAATATGCTGCACCAGCCATCACAAACACTTTGCAAAATGTCTGAAATCTAACAAATAGTGGAAAAATCTAAAATCAGAATTTTGTAAGTGAGATCATCGAGTTAAGTGGTTTCAAAATTTTTTAAGCCTTGTAACCCTTTCTTTAAATAAAAGCTTCTAGGAGATCCCAGTATGCAAAACAGTTGACAGATAAAAGGAGACCTGCCCCAGTTGGGGTGAGTGGAAGATGCCAGAAGCTCCCTCTCCCTGTCCATTTCCATTTTCCACGAGCCCTTGAGCAGACTTGTCGGAACCCAGTTGTAAAGCCATCCGTGCTAGCTCACCCCAGTCTCTCTGAGGCCCTAAGAAGTGATGGGACTTCCTCAAGGTCATTTGGGTCGGTCGTGGAATAGCCAAGATCAGAGCCCAGGCTGAGTCCCTCTCCAATGCTCTCTTCGACATCGTCACTGTATGCTCCTCTCATTTGGTTTTCTGGGAGCAGTGAATATCTTTGCAGCAGGCAAGTGTGTTCTGTCTTTTGAGCCACCCACATGCCCAGCAATAAACGAAGCTGGGATGGCCAGCAGGGGGAGGATGAAGGGAGCAGAGCCTTAGCAAATTTGATGGAGCAGGGCTAATTTCTGCAGATCTAACAATCCCAGCTACATTGTCAAGGCTGCATTGAGATAAATGGAGAAGAAAACAGCCTCTGATCCACTTGGGGTAGCACTCGAAACCTCTCAGCAAGAAACATTTCCCGAGATATCAAAAGCCACGTTCCTAAGATGCTGTGAGCTGGTGATGCATGTCTGCGTCCCCAAGCTTGCTGTTCGCAGTTGTCTTTATGGCACAACAGCGGGCTCCCACAGCACTGGAGCCCAGAATCAGAGAGGATCTGCAGGCTTCCACGCTGCAGTGGCTTTACACATTCTATGTTTCTCTGAGGATTTCCCATAGTATAGCTGACAGCCTCCAGCTGCCATTTAGACTTCATGGGGTTCCCAGGTCTCAGCAGGGAGAAAGGAAAGCCCTGGAAACCCCAGCTTTGAAACAGCTCTCTTAGCCTAGGAGACCAATGAGGCAGACAAACTCTTGATGACTGAGCAGGGTGGGCTGGGTAGAGGAAGCAGCGTGGTAAATAGGGTCCCCCTTAACCTTTCTGGGGGGGTTTGTTATGTGAGACGCACTTTTCAGTCCAATGACCAGAGCAAGGTTGCTGAAGATCACGGTCATGAACCAAGGGAGTTTCACCTCCAAAATCGCCAGGCAGGTTTCACACCTGCAGCTACACGTCATCTCTTTGTTCAGATCGCCTCTCCTCCTGAATTAATTATGCTATCCAAGTTCACTCTCTGCCGACATCAAACTGAGGTACATTGTTCCTCTTATGATTCCTTGTCTCTGAATGGTTTATTTTCTTTGCCATTAAGGGCTGGTTGAAAACTCAGAAGTTTTGCTTGAATTATCATCAAACCAAGTTGTATAAAGACATAAAGGACTGACAGCTTTCCATTTATGGATTAGACACTCGTTATTTTTCTGGCTTTTAACAGCTTTTCAATCTAGCTTGTCATTCCAATGTTCTTCCCATTCCAAGATGACAGCGCAAATCGGACACAGACGGTGCACTTACGGCTGCCCTTCCAGAAACCCTGAGTACCTAATGGTTTGTGAGGTTATTGGCTTGTTTTTCTAGTAAATTCTTTTTGAAATTCCAGTAAATTGGTTAAGTTAGTATCTTGAAGAGAAAAAAAAGTCAATGTACTTAATTGCTCTCTTGTCTTTTAGGGTGTCTTCCCATGGGAATGGCCATCATCAGACTTGGCCGAGGGTCCAACATCATCTGTTTTCCTCTAATGTGTCAAATGTTCCCTCTTCCTTTTGTCAGAAGCCTTGATGTAGTTGTGAGCCCGACTTTGAAAACTCCATTCAGCAGGGAGCAACTGAGGCCCCCGTGCAGCCGGCTCTAGCCCACCCCACTCTGGAGGCATCTGTGCTCGCCGTTCAATTCCAGGTTCTTTCCCTCTTTAAAAGGTGCAAAAAACGTACATACATATTTTGTTCTCACTAGTCAAACTTCAAAACCATGGAGGGAAAAAGAAAAAGGTGCCAAAAGCATTAGCAGTGGTCAGCTCTAAATGACAGGATTTGCGAAGATTATAATTTTCTTCTCCTTTATTTATTTTTTCTAATTATATCATGTATTTCCCATGGAATAAAGGCACTGTTATCCTTACTCTTGCGATAATCATCCCCTGGTATTTTGTTCTAATTTTATCACCTACTGATACATCTCTAAGCAATAAATTTTTAGGTTGGTTTGTTTTGAAATTTCATATAAAAATAATCATACATTTATAAAAATGTATTAAATAAAGGACAAAAATATGACAATGCAGAAGGAAGCTGTCTAGAACTACGCTGTCCAATATAAGAGCCACCAAACACATGTGGCTATTGGACACTTGAAATGTGACTAAATTAAGTCCAAATTAAGATGAATTGGAAGTGTAAAACGCACACCAGATTTTGAAGACATACTTTAGTAGGAGAAATGGAATGTAAAATATCTCATTAATACTTCTTCATTGATTGCTTGTTGAAATGTTAATATTTTAGATATATTGTTTTAAGTAAAATATATTATCAAAATTAATTTCCCCTATTTGTTTTTATTTTTTAAATGTAGCTATAGAAAATTTTAAATTACAGACGTGGCTTGCATTATATTTCTATTGGATGGCGCTGGCCTATAAGCTCTCTGAATTCCTTACATTCAAAAGCTACAATTGTAAACAACATTTGATGATTATTAGATACCTATTTCATGCCAATCATTTTGCCTTTGTTTCTGTTTTTTCCTTTTGACTGTCCCCTGGTCTAACTCCCTCTGTCACAAAGCTCCTCCTGCACCCTCTGTGTTTCTCTCCTACAGCTCCCCTACCTGCCAACCAAAGTGAGCCCTGTACCAGCTTCTCAATGCCCTTAACAAATGGTCAGTGTTCTCATCCTCCATTTCCTGTGACCCTGCCCGCTTTACCTCACACGTCCACTTTTCCTGCCCACACTGCTAAGACCCTGCTCCTCCACTCTCACCCTGTTCTCTCATCAAGACATCCCACAGCTTTGGTTTACCTGTGACAGGTCATCATGACATCAGTCACAGCCAAGTCACCATTGCAAGAAGACCTTTCATTCTCCATACAATAAAAGACTTTACACCTTAAAAAAAAACCCTCATTATTATGTCTGCTCTATAGCAGGTTCTTTGAAGACACAGGGGACCCATCTTAGTGCTCCTGAAATCACAATGCGACATACGGGAAGAAGCACTGGCTTTAGAACCAGAAGACCTCTCTCTACGCAGGAGCCTTTGAGCAACTTGCTTCTCCTCCCGCAGCAGATTCCTCGCCTGTGAAGGGAGACTTTTGTACCCAGTGGTTTCCAGGTTCCCTTAGTGATAACGTTCTACAGCAAGAAGTTGATTGTTTGGCTCCTCTTAGCTAAGTCTCACGGTCCTCGTCAGCAAAAGCAGAACACTAGCAGTGCTTAATGCTCGGCACACTGCCTGACACTCACCATTTCAGACAAGCACGCTGGTTTGTGCAAAGACCAGTAACAGCCCCTTTGGGGGCATATCATGCTCATTTTAATGTATGCTTAAGCTCACTAGTTATTACTTCAGAAAAGTGTGCTGAATCTATTTTTACTTCCCAACGCAGGCCTTCTCTCAATTTCCTTTCTTCCTGGCTGGTTTAGATCAGTTTCCACTGGCAACGTGAATGGTAGGGTCATAGCCCATACAGAACTATTTCAGCTCTCCTCCATTTCCCATTGCTTCTCTGCCCAATATCCGTCCAGATATCTTCTCATAAGACCCAATATAAGGGAAAACGGAATCGTCATCATCTCCTGCTCACTTTAGAGACACTGCTTCAGTTTCTCCATCCTTCAAGTGCGGAGCCCTATCATTGCCTGAGATAATTCTCCATGCCCCGCCCCCAGGCCCCACCCAGAAGACCCTGTATGCAGGGTCGGTGAGCCGAGGAGTCGAAAGAAAGATTTCTTGGACTCTCAAGGTCTGGTAGTGGTGCTCTTTTATTTAGAGAATAGTACGGAATAGCATGGGGACAGGACCCATGGGCAGTGAAGAGCTGCAGGCATGGGGACAGGACCCATGGGCAGTCAGAGCTCCTGCTGCTGCCCTGAGTTGAGGGTTAGGGCTAAATTTATAAGGCATGGGTACGTGACTTATTTTTACTGGAAAAAGAAAAGATGATGTAAAAAGTCATTAAATGAGTTCAGTGCCGATGGGGTCTGGTTATTGTGCGATCATATAACTTTAGATACGAATCTGGTCATATAGATTGGCATGTAGTGAGGATGCCCTGGGCTTCTCTCCCTGGGGCAGCCCTAATTCATACCATAAAAATCCATTGAGTCATATAGTTTGGCATGTAGGCCAGGTCACCTTGGGCTTCTCTAGCTGGGGCAGCCTTAATCCACATCCTCTACACTGTCAAATTTGGCAGCCAGGGCTGCATGTGGCTAGTGAGCATTTTAAGTGTGGTGATTCCAAATTGAGATGTGCTAAAAGTTTGAAATATACCCAGATTTCAAAGAGTAAGTGCAAAAATTAAAGAAGAATGTAAACTATCTCATTAAACATTTTTATATTGATTACATGTTGAATTGAAAATATTTTAGATATATTAGGTTAGGTAAAAATATATTATTAAAATTAATTTCACCTGTTTATTGGACTTTTTAATGTGGCTATCAGAGAGCTCTAGATCACACACATGGTTTGCGTTCTATTTCTCTCGATGGTGCTGCATTTACAATGATCAGCTTTGCTGCTCACTACTCTGGGGCATTGCCACACAGCTTCCCTTGCAAACTACGGCGACCAGTAAACTGAGCAAATGGACGTCTTGGTGTAGAAATAAATCTCCTTTATTTCCTTCTCCATTGCCCTCTAACTTGCTCAGGAGGCCTAGTTTTTTCCCTGCCCCTGAATGAAAGCTTGACGTTTTCGTCACTCTTGGGTAAAAGAAAATCTCAGAATCATTTGAGTCTCAAAACACAGTTTTGATTTCCACTTCGAATTTCAAACATACTGGTAAAAGCTTCCAGCTCCATTCAGTTTCAGGGACTCACCTTTCCTAGCCAGATCTGCTGTTAAAAAAAAAGCGGCAGTCAGGGAAGGGGGCTGGGCTGTCACACTCCTCCTTCTTCCCCAGTCCCTTGTCCTGTCCCCTGACTGCTGCCCCTGCTTTCTGATGGCGCCGGTGTTGGGGAGCAGCAGCGAGGCAGTGTGGTCCTGTGGAGAGCAGGCTGGGGGTGTCTGGGCCCTGCCCTGTTTCAAGCTGGCTCTTCCTTTCAGAATTTCCATGAGGTCTTTTGAAAGCCCCCTCCATGCTGAGGGCTGCACACCTGAAACTTCCCTGGTGTGGTTGATGCGTTCTCCTAGAACTTTCTGTCTACCCTTTCTGCAGCCATGAGGAATCCAGCAGTTGAAGTTGAATCTAGGAATTCAAATTCTCTCGGTAAGCCTTCTTCACTCTGTTCTTAAAAGCAATTTTTACTGACATATAACAAACACACAGGTGCAGAGATCCTAAGTACAGAACTTGAGATGTCTCGAGTAACATCTGTGACCACCACTTCACATCAAGTAATTGTCTCTTCACTTGGATACTGGCCCTCTTGAACAAGGTCTAGAATGCCAGCCCTTTCTCTGGTGTGGCCTCATCTGGTCCTGGGGATGCTCAGGCGCCCTTTGCCTCTGCCAATTCTGGGAGAGGACACTGAGGGCAGGGGCAGCTCCTCCTTCACTCCCAGCACAGGAACAGGAAGCAAGCTTCGTCTCCTCCGGTGTGAGTCAGACCCTTGTCGGTCGAGCTCACTGAAGGACTTGATGACTCTGCACCTGTTTTAGGGTGAGGGAGAGGCGTCTCTCACCCCTTTCTTTTGGCGGTGGCACTGGGTCTCGTAGCATATCAACAAGTCTCACCAAAAGAAATTCTCCTCAGAATCCCTTTCTTCATCACCCCTTACTGTGGGGGAGGGGGAGTTCTAACCTTTCTGAGCTGCCTGCCTTGAACACCATCATCTTCTCTGGTGCCTCATTTGGTGACATATCTGTTATCTAGGCCTCAGCCGAAACGTTCATCTTAACATCCTGTTTTACCACCACAGGCACCCAATCATCTTCTTGTCTCCATTCTCTGCTCCAATTATTAAAAACAAGCTGGAGAGGAGGGCATAGTTTCTGCCCAAGTACTGTGTTTAATTCCAGGCCATGGAAGGTTAGCTTCCTTCCTCGCACCTTCTTACCAAGTTCCACTTGCTGTGGGAGATTCAAACCCATGAGTTCAAGGCTCCCGCTGCAGCTGCTCGCCGTGTGGACAGAAGCCCAGGCAGGGTTGATGGAGGTGGCTCTTTGGCTCAAATCCAAGCTCTGCCAACGACAGGCTCTTGAGCCCTGGTTTCTCCAAACGCAGGGATGTGCCTCCCTTTGCAGGGCGGGGAAGCGTGAGGTGACGTCATGATAGGTGCTTAGTGAGCGGGGGAATGTGTACAACTTTCCATGATTGTTCTGGCTCAGGAGATAGTAGCAGTTTCCCTGTCTCCTGAAGAGACTATCCCCTACTTCCAAATCCCTTCTCAGGGTACTCGCCGGTCACACAACTTTCTGGAACTCTCTCCCATAGAAATCTCTCCCAGTCTGAAAAGGAAGGAGGGAAAATCTGAAACAAGAAAGAAAGGGAAACAGTCTTAAGATCGTAGTCCTTTTTGCCCAGATGGGAGAGCTGGAAAGACCTTGAGATACCATCTCTCTGGTCCTGACGATGATTACGATACATGTCATGTTCAATCTTCTCCACTTTCTGTGTTTTATGTGAATGAATATTACTGCTCCTAAAACTCAGATTATCTTTTTCTTCACCAAATAAGCATTTGTCCAAGCAGACTCGTTAAAACGATGCTGCCCCTAAAAGGACAGATTTAAGGGTATAGTTTATAAAGCATTTTGAGCTTGCAAGGGGTTTTTTTCTTTTTAAATCTAGTACAGAATCCCCATCATTGTTGCTTGTTTCTTCGTTTCTAAAGCAAAATAAAATGTCTCCCAGTCATCTGCCCCTACCACTGACTTCACATTTCTCTGAGGATTACTGCCATCCTCAACTTCTTGGGGATGCTTCTCAGACACGGCAATCAGCAGATGCAGCAGAAAGCTGAGCAAACAATGAAGAGGTGGAACAGGAGCAGACAGGATGCAGTGCTCCGTGTCTGGTACAGGACAGGGAATGTGTTAGGAGGCTGCCCACCTACTCTAGAATCCCACATGTGTTTTCTGAAGCTTATATCTGGATAATCCCCTTGTAATAGGAAAAATGGTGACAGTGCTTGGTCTATTCCAACAGCTTGGTGCAAATGTCTACTGTGGAAAAATCCATACAGGGAAACTCTGTCCTCGGTCATGGACCCTGGCCAGAGATCATGCAATGTATATGTCCAGTTAAAAAGGGACCAGGACAAAAGTACTAAGAGGTCAAACGACCCATCTTCTCAGTCGGGAAGACAACTCAGTTCCAGTCCTGCTAACAGCGGGGCATTTTGGAAGGGATCATCCCACGCTGTGGGAGGTGCGCCGGTCCTGCATGGGTCTTTTCAACCATGTTCACACACCTGCCTACCGGGTTTCGTCAGATGCATCATCAGGAATATGAAAGCCTAGAAATACAATAGAAGCCAAAGGGTTCCTGCAGGGGAGAGGGAGAGTGATGTTTGAAAGCAGCGCAGAGTTGCTTCTGGTCTAGCCCGGTGGCTCACTGTGTTGTACAGAAAAGGAAAATGTCTGTTTCCATTTGTAGGACATAGATCAGGAGTAATAAAACCTGGAATCAGCACCAAAGGACCCATCGTTATAAAATCCTACAGAACGCCCCTGTTCTTTCTTGCAGTTTTCAGAAGCTCCCCAGGGGACGCGGCAGTCTTGCCCTGTGATTCTGTTGTTCGGATGCAGCTCCTGGACTCCGGCATGATGGTCAGAGGGGCGAGGAGAGGTCACTTTGCTGCATCCTTGCCCTGTGAACCCTGATGGACAGCTTGGGCTCACCTTTGCATGCAGAAAACATCTTTGCAAATGTCTTCTTCCCACCGTGACTCACTTGCCTAAACCAGTTTGTGTTACATGAAGAGAAACAGACAATGAATTCTCTCACAAAACAGGAGATCTTTCCAAAAAATACACACGCACCAGCCTTGGCCTAAAAACCCCAGGGTGATATCGAACATTTCCAAGCCCAGCCACCATCTGAGTAAAAGTAATTTTGTAATTAAAACAAACCCCATTTCATACTTCGCCCAATGAAGTGACGGCAGATCCTTGTGGAAACCGTGCAGCACGCAAAACACTTGTGAAATGGAGGTAAAAAGAAAGATTAAATGAAAATACATATTCGAGCTGGTTATTAGGAACAATAACATTTCCAGGAATGGGTCACTAGGGGAGACAGTTGATTTGGCTGGGGATAAATGGCGCCTCTTAGGTGTGCCCTGAGAAGACGCAATCAGAACTTAATTTTAAATCTGAGGATTTTAATAAGAACCTGGGTGTTTAAAGTCACTGCCAAAGAGAAGGGAGCAAGCAGGAGCCAGGCCGCAGAGGAGGAACTGCAGCATGCTCCCGTCCCCTGGGGTCAGAAGGAGGGGCAGACACTAGTTAAATATGCTAAAGCTGATTCCTACGTGTCTTTTCAATGCTCTAGCAATGGGACCCTCTGATTGCACAGTGCTTTGCCACAAAGGGCGCAACAGCGAGTCTCTGAGATGAGTGTGAATGCAGGGGCGGAGGGAGGGAGAAGACGCACATTCCAGCTCCATGGGGAGCTCTCTGCCTGCTGAGGGGTTCCGGGAGATGTTTGTAATTGATGCTCCGGGTCTTCACCTTCTCATTTCTGGACTGATTTTCCATTGCTGGACACTCGCTGTGATCCCCCCGACTGAGGTTATTTTGCAGAGGACTGACTGCAAATAGACGACACGACAGTTCTCTTTTCGCCCGAGCTGGAGTCTAAAATTCGGAACAGCTGATGTTCTCTTCCTTCCTGAAGTAACTCAAACAGGGCTTTGGTGCTTAAACTAAGTGTTCCACTAAAAGTGCTCGAATGGGCGTGTTTGAAGCGTGCGAAGGGGAGGGACTGGGGGGTCAGGCGGGGACTGGGAGCATGGTGAGCCACGTCCTGAGACTGTGCTGGGGGGACAGCTCAGGGCAGGGCAGCATCAGTGGGCAGTGCCGGGAAATGAAGAATTTGGAGCTAACAGCCCCTCAGGAGTAAACTGGAGATCCTGAGAAGGCTAATAAAATAATGATTTTACTTTTTATGTCAGAATTATCTGAAATTGACTAGGATCTTAATTTTATATATTATCATAAAGTCTGCATATACATCATGTCAGGTGTAAGCTTCACAGATATTAAAATTGGCTGTATATTTAAAGCAACCTTATATTTCCTGGAACACAAAAGCAAATGGTCTAAGTCACAAAAGTATGAAATTTCAAGGTCAGTTGATACTGTGTCACTCAAGGCTTCCTAGATACCAAATAGAAATGCCATTCCTCCGTGCGTGCGTCTTACTGTCCTGCTCCCCTTGCCTCACTGCAAGTCAGTGACCTTCAAACGCAACTTCTATTGTTGCAGCTACTTTTATCTTTACCTGAGTGAAGCAGAATCAATGCGCTTGACCAGCAATTCCAATTAAGCCACGATAGACAATCCTGCTGAATCTGCAAGCTTTGGATTTATATTGAATTAATGAAAGCTGAAAGGGGTTCCCATATTACAGCCACACTTAATGCATCCTTGTCAAAAAGAAATGTAATTACAATATTGCACATGCATGGTAGGTTGATCAACTTACATGAGGTGACAGCCATGAATTGATCGTGTCGGAGTGTCAATGAAAATTCTAGTAGCTCTTATAAAATGTGCTACTTTTAGCTTATTTAATTCCTTAGAGCCTGGATGGTTCAGATGACTGGTGAAAAGATGCACACTTAGAGTCACTTATTTTCAGGTCAATGGTTTAAATAGACCAGTAGGTAGTATCAAAGGCATCTGCTCCCCCTCAATTAGTCTCTTATTCAGACAAAACTCAGGTCTTAGTCTAACAATTTATTTCCATGTGGGAAAAATCCAAGAAAGAAATAGTTTTTAAAATATTCCATTTAACCTTTGAAGTAAAGAAAATATAGACTTCCTGGCGAAAAAAAAGCAAGGGAATTAAGAAAATCATGTAAGCAACATCAGCATCTGCTGTCTGGGGACACACTTTAAATCAGCTTTGCTGATCAACTTTAATATTAGTTTTTATGTGGCTAGATTTAATTAGAAGAGAGGAAAAATCTCATATTTAAAGTGGTATGGAAAAAAAGATGTACAGGGGCCGGCCCCATGGCCGTGTGGTTCAAGTTCCATGTATTCTGCTTCAGTGGCCCAGGTTTGTGGGTTCGGATCCTGGGGGCAGACCTACTCCACTCATTGGCCATGCTGTGGAGGCATCCAACGTACAAAATGGAAGAGGAGTGGCACAGGTGATAGCTCAGGGCTAGTCTTCCTCAAGCAAGAAAAGAGGAAGATTGACAATGGATGTTAGCTCAGAGAGAATGTTCCTCACCAAAAAAAAAAAGAAAAGATGTGCATCTGGTCAGTGAAGTGCTGTCATCAGTTAGCCTGTGAATAACATTGCTTGATGGCTGGCAAACTTGACTATCTTTTTTCATCAACAGTATTATTATGTTAATTTATTATTTAAGATACTACAGAAAGTCTCTATTCACTCTTCAACCTAAAATAATAAAAAACAACAAGAAAAACTAGGAAACACCCTTAACCCTGAACCATAATTTATGATGAAGGGCTGCTGAATGCTTTGGAAACTGCCCAGGGAAGCAGAGACTCAGAAAGAGAAACCTGACTTCCGAGGACCCTGAGGTAACATGTTCTCCAGACTGCAGGGCCCACCAGAAGGATAAACCGACTGCCTTGATTGGAGAAGCAAGGTCAGGGTGTGTGGACAAGCCAGGCGAGCTTCCCACAGAGAGGCAGAGGGTTTATTTTTGCAAGAAATAGGCTGTCAGTGAAACCGGGATTTAGAACAAACCTGGGTGGCACACATTGCTGCAGCTTTGATTACCTGATGATAAGCAATGTTTAAATTGCCGAACAAGAACCTGTGTAAGGGAACCAGAGTGATTTCCCCCAGCTGGGGGCACAGTCACACCAACAAGGCAGAGAGCTGTGACAAAGTATTCGGAGCAACTTAGCAAACTTTCCTGCCATCCCAGCCTATCCCTATCCTTTTGTTCTACAAATAGCTGGTCCAGGAAAACTTCCACCATTCAATGATGGACACCAGCACGGAACTTACACAGACATACTGCAGGAAATGAGGAAAGGAATATAATGAAACAAGGTAAGTGAAGAATACACATGAGAAAATTATGCTGCAAACCAGTTTGAGATTATGATCAAATATCTCCATGAAAAATTAAAGAAAATAAATGTGATATGACCTCAGAAGAGGGGAAAAAGAGAAGCAGGACAAAAAAACCATAAGGGCTCAGAGGGAAACTGATTTTTTAATTTTTATTTATTTATTTATTTTAAGATTTTATTTTTCCTTTTTCTCCCCAAAGCCCCCTGGTACATAGTGTATATTTTTAGTTGTGGGTCCTTCTAGTTGTGGCATGTGGGAGGCCGCCTCAGCATGGCTTGATGAGCAGTGCCAGGTCTACACCCAGGATCCAAACCGGCAAAACCCTGGGCCAACCAAGTGGAGTGTGCAAACTCAACCACTCGGCCATGGGTGGGGCCGGCCCCTGATTTTTTAAAAGACATGAAATGAAAGAGGGAAAATGTAAGCATAACAAAAGTGAAGGTCATATTAGAAATAGAAATTACTGAAAAAAGTTTAGAACATGTAGAAAAGGCTTTAGAAAAAGTGAACATATTAAAAAGGAAAACAACTACTAAAACGTTTTTTAAAAAATCACTAAGGGGTAAATGTTAATTATGGAAGATAGTTAAAGGACAGTAGTCACTATATCTTCAGAAGATAACTAAAAATAAAGCAGGAAAAGATTTAAAGATAAACCAGAAGATTCTCAAACATTAAAATTAATTAATTTTAGTTAATTAATTAATTAAACAGAATGAAGAACCATACTAACTCCCAGGAAAATGATTTGAAACAGAACAATTCTCATAAACCTTCTAGAAAAAAGTATTATGGTACAAACTTTAACTAGCTAAGAAACAAATTGGTGGTGAATATTGAATCAACATAAATGTAGAAGTAAGTCTAAATATATGTAGAAATTATTGTTATATTTCACAATACAAATATTAACAGGAATTACAATGTAGAAATAATCTAATTAACAAAGCAGAGAGAAAAGTTAGGGGAAAATGGTAAGAAGAACTATTCAAAGAAATAATAGCAGAAAACTTTCCAGAATTAAAGAAAAGCATTCTTCTAGAATTGAAAGCCCTTCTGAACCTCAAGGCAGATAAGTAAACATAAATTAACCCTACATGAAAAAGGCAAGAATAGCCAAGACACTATTAAAGAAAAATTAGGTGGAAGTGTGCCCTTACTAGATATAGTAATTTTTTAAAGTGTGCTATTGGCACAAGTAACTGCCAATAGATAAATAGCTATGGAGATATGGTATAGATGGATAACTAATGCAGAAGAAGAAAGAAACCAGAAATAAGTCAAGTATATAGAAACTTGGTATATGATAAGCTGGTAAGCCATATCAATGGGGAAAGCAGGGACTATTCAATAAATGTTTTGGGAAAATTGTTTATTCATATGAATAAAGTTAAAAAAGGGAGCCCTACTTCACATCATTTCAACTATCAATTCCAAATGGGTCAAGAAATTAAAGGTGAGCAGGAAAACTTTCAAACTTTAAAAGTTAATAAAGGACTCTGATTTTAACTCTGATATGTAAAGAGCTTATCATCATCTCATCCTTACAACCAGAAAAAAGCTGAACAAACTGAAAATCAACAACTTTTCTTGGACTGATTAAAGAATTGAGGTCACAAGGAAAACTGCCAGCTGAAATCTGGAGAGATTGGTGAACACAGAAAATCACACCTGAGATGAGCTTACCTGAAGCAGAAGCAGTTAGAGCCACAAACTGATAGGAACATTTCAACAGTCACTTTGACAAATTGCTGGAGGCAGAGTACAGAATAGCACGAGAATGAGAAATTCCTCGGGGCCACAGTCATAGAGTGCTCCCACATTTTCATGGGTTTTACCTCCAGACACCCTACCAAGTTCTCAGAGTCAACAGCCAAGAAAAATCCTCCTGTCGGCAGAGATAGGGGAAAAGTAAGAATTTAAAATATGCTCAAAGAATTCTCCATGAGAAAGGCTGCTCAGCAAGGAAAAATCTTCACTGAAGCCCTATCAGATGTGGTAGAGGGGAAATTACCAAACTCCATCTTTTCTAGTCTTCCCATCTCTCTAAAAAAGAAAAAATGTTGAGAACATTACCCTTCACCCCACACCTGACCACCACATCAACAGGGTCCAGTATGACAACAGTGGGCTACAGCTGAAACACCTACAAGACCCAGACTCTATTTAAGAAGGAATTTTCAGGGAAATCCAAAGACAACAGGGGAGACAAAAACAAGGACACTAGAGGAAATGGAAGCTCTCAAAACCAACAACTACAGCAAACATTAAACATTGGATAACTATAGCCAGATTATCATAAAGTCTCACACTAAAGATCTATTTGACTCTGTTTCTATTATTCAATTCACGATGTCCAGCTTTCAACCAAAAATTACAAGCCATGCTAAAAAGCAAGAAAAAAACAGTCTAAAGAAAAAAATCAAGCAACAGAATGAGATTCAGATTTGGAAGTGATTTTGGAATTATCAAACTAGGAATCTTAAAAAACTATGATTAGTAATGTTAAGGGCTCTAATGGAAAAAGTTGACAATATGCAAGAACATATGGGTAATGTAAGCAGAGATGAAAACTCTAAGAAATAATTAAAAGTAAATGCTAGAAATCAAAAATACTATAAAAGAAATGAAGAAAGTCTTTTATGGGCCCATCAATAGACAAGACACACCCAAGGAAAAGATCAGTGAGCTTAAAGATATGTCAACATAAAATTCTCAAACTGATATGCAAAGAGAAAAAAATAGAATAGAATATTCAAGAATTGTAGGACAATTTCGAAAGGAGTAACATATGTGATAGCGGAATACCAGAATGAGAAGAAAGAGGCAATGGAACAAAAGAAATATTTGAAATAACAATGGCTAAGAATTTTCCTAAATTAGTGACAGACATCAAATCACAGATAAGAGAAGTTCAGAAAATACCAACCAGGATAAGTATCAAAAAAAAATACACCTAGTCATATTATATTCAAACTGTATAAAAACCAAAGAGAAAAAGAAAATCTTGAAGGCAGCCAGAGAAAAAACACACTGTACCTGTAGAGGAATAAGAATAAGAATTACATCAGACTTCTGTCCAGAAATTATGCAAGCAAGGAGAGTGAACTATTTAAAGTGTTGAAAGTAAGGGGAAAAAAACTTCAGCAACACTGAATTCTATAGCCAGTGAAAGGATCCTTCAAAAGTAAAGAAAAATGAAGACTTTTTCAGTCAAACAAAAATGGAAAATCCATCTCCAGTGAAGCTGCCCTGCGAGAAATGCTAAAAGTTCTTAAGACAGAAGGAAAATTATATAGGTCAGAAATTCAGATCTACATAAAAAAAGGAAGAGTGTCAGAGGAGAAGTAAATTAAAGTAAAAATATTTTATTTTTCTTATTTTCAATTGATTTGATAGGTTTATTCAAAATAATAATAGCAACAATATATTGGGGTCTTATAGTTCATGAGTAAGTGAAATGACAGACAACAATGTTACAAAAGATGGGAAGGGGTAATTGAAAATACTCTGTTATAAGGTTTCTGCACTACCCATAAAGTGGTAAGGTGTTATTTGAAAATGGATTTAGATATGGCACAAAAGAAACTCTCATCCATTACTGCCGGTAATGCAAAATGGTGCAGCCAATTTGGAAGAACAGTTAGCAGTTTCTTATATAACTAAACATAATTTCACTATACAATCCAGCAATTGTACTCTTAGGCATTTACCCAAATTAGCTGAAAACTAATATTCACAAAAAATCTTGCATGCCAATGTCTATGGTGGCTTTATTCATAATTGCCAAAACTTAGAACAACCAAGATGTCCTTTAACAGTTGAATGGATAAACAAACTGTAGTGCATCCATACAATGGAGTATTGTACTAAAAAGACATGAGCTATTAAGCCACAAAGAGACATGAAGAAATCTTAAATGCATATTGCTAAGTGAAAAAAGCCAGTCTGATAAGAATATATTCTGTATGATTCTAACTATATGACATTTTGGAAAAGGCAAAACTAGAGACAGTAAAAGATCAGCGGTTGCCTGGGGTTCGTGGGGGGAGAAGGTTAAGTAGTTGGAGCACAGAGGATGTTTGGGGAAGTGAAATGTTTCTGTATAATACTGAATGGTGGACATGTGACATTAGATAGTCATCAAAACCCACAGAATGTACCACACACAAGTGAACACTAACGTAAACGATGGACTTTGGTTAATAATCATGTATTAATATCGGTTCCTCAATTGTAACAAATGTACCGCACTAGTGCGAGATCTTAATAACAGGGAGACTGGGAGTGGGGGAGACGGTGAGCACAGGGGAGCTCTTACTATCTGCTCAATCTGTCTGTGAATCCATAGCTGCTCTAAAGTCTATTCAGTTAAAACACAAAATAAAATACTTAAAATGAATTATAAGTCCCAAACAGGGTAAACACGCACAAATCCACACGCAAACACATCATGGTGAAACCACAGAACTTACACATTTTTTTTTAAATCTTAGAGACTTCCAACTAATAATAATCCTAAAAAAATCAGACTGACTTCAGGTTTCTCATGAGCAAACACAGGTAGCAGAAAACAACTGAGTAATATCGTAAAAGAGCTAAAGGACAATATCTGTCCAACGGTGATTCTATCAATACAGAGGGAAGAGAATATATTTTCATAAATATGCAGATCAAGGGAATTCACTACTCCTGGACACAGAAGGAGAGATTACTAAAGGATAACTCAGCCAAAAGGCACTTGAACTGAGAAAGAGACGGCAATATGGGAAGCATTCTTAAGAAAAAAATATTGGTAAGATCCATTGGTAATTCTAACTAATGATGATGATAATTGCAGGTGGGGGTCTTAAAACCAAGTTGGAATAAAAAATACATGGAACAAGTTGGAACAAAAATATCTGGGAATATGGGAGGGGAGAATTTAGATTTAAGTGTCATAGGCTTTTGTGTTTTTGAAGATTGAGATATGGACTAATCTTAGACGTATGAAGTGAAGACTAGAAGTTAAATCTTTTGAAGATAATCACTAAAGAATAAAAATAAAATAAATAAAAACTTTCAAAGCTGTACAATGTAATGGCATGCGTTACCTCATTGAGCGTATCTCTGAAAGAAGAGAACATTCTTTTTTTATTGAGGTCACATTGGTTTACAAAATGATGTAAATTTCGGGGGTACATCACCATACCTCGACTTCTATATAGACTACACAGTCTTCCTTTCAATTAGGCATCAGGATTTAATCACGTGCTCACAGTTTTTCCCGTCTGCTGACGGGAAGACTTTCCCACCCACTAACTTCCGTATCCAAAAATATCAAACTTTGTTTCTCCTCCATCTCTCACACCTTCCTGCGCCAGGCCCCAGAGAACACATGCATATCACCATAGAACTTCTGGCCCTGCAACATCGAGTCAAAATACCAGATAGGGCAGCGGAGAAGGGTATTTCTGGATGTCACCTTGACAAAAGTGACTGTGAACCATTTAAACAGATTCCATCTCACCCCACTAAATGCATCCACAATTCCACTGCCCCTCGCCAAATCGCCCACATTCCTGCTACCGCTTCATCCCCACCTGACGGGAGAGGCAAAGTGAGGGATGGAAATCTGAGTGCAAAACGGCAGCAGTCTCAATTTCATTAACTGATTTTACTTTTGCAAAATTTCCAAAAACAGGTGTGCATGTTACCACACTGCTAGGGCTCCCCAGACCTCGAAAGAGGTTTTTTTTTTTGGTAGATGAGGGACTCTGAAGTTAAAGTTTCATCACCTTCACAGTAAATATGCCTCTGTACTCTGTTTAAAAACAAACAAAAGCTAATGCACAGGAAACGACTAAACGAAAATACCCAGAAAACACTGACAATGGCTGTGTCTACTTTTTCTCTTTCTGCTTTTCTGTAGTATCGAATTTTCGTTAAATAACCATCTTTTGCTTTAACATTAAATTAGTTTAAGTGACAGTTCTTCTGGCATTAGCTGTTCTACAGGCTGTGATCTTTAGATTTATTTTTTTATCCAGCTAAGGATCAAGAAAGGTGTTTTAGAGGGCCGGCCGGGTGGCGCAGCAGTTAAGTGCGCATGTTCAGCTTCAGTGGCCCGGGGTTCCTGGTTCAGATCTCAGGTGCGGACATGGCACCGCTTGGCACGCCATGCTGTGGTAGGTGTCCCACATAGAAACTAGAGGAAGATGGGCATGAATGTTAGCTCAGGGCCAGTCTTCCTCAGCAAAAAGAGAAGGATTGGCAGCAGATGTTGGCTCAAGGCTAATCTTCCTCAAAAAAAAAAAAAAGAAAGGTGCTTTAGGACCCAAAGAATTTCAGCCCTTTGAGAAAATGTTTCTAGCCTTGTGAATTGTTTATTCACAAGTTATAACTGCACAACCAAGTCTTCTCTAAAACACTATATGTAAAGTTGCAATCCAACAACTCCATTTATAACCAACAACACACAAAAACAAAGGCGAGACTTAGCCAGCAGATTGCCATCATTCTCACCAATTATGAAACAAATACATATGTAAAACTTTCCCCTTGGGCACAGACGTGAGATGTTTCACAAGAGGCAAAAGAGCTCCCAGTTTTTATTTAGTGAAACAGAGTCATCTTCATGCACAACTGCATTTACCAAAGTGTTCAGGGAGGAATCTGAGAACAACTCTATTCAACCTTAGAAGGAGTTTTGTTTTGTGTTTTCTATGTAGGGCCTGTTGCTTAAACAGCGTAAAAACACCGCGTGTGCTCATCAGGAACACAACAATAAAACCTACAGCGGTCTATGCATGGTCATCGTTAGTCGACGGGGTTAGAACAAATTTCCCAAACTGGTATTCCACAGAACGGCCTTTCAAAGGAGATGTATGGAAGTGCCGGGAAAAATTCTTCTCAAAATATTTGGTAAACGTTGGATTAAATAAATGGTGCGCATGTGGGTGTGTGTGTAAGATTTTGTTAGTTGCTTGTTTTTAACTATAGGACTACTGACTTTAATGAGTAAATACATATTGTAAATTATCAAGAGAAAGCAGAGTATGCTGCATTTTCCAAACTTATTTGATCATGGAACACATCTGTCTTTCTAGAGCTATTACAGTTCCTGGATGAGTGGTCTCAGGACCGCCATTTGGGAAACACTGACTTAGATTCTGAGGTTTTTTTCCTGTGTGTACCCATGAAGGGTGGTATATGGAATCAACAAAAACGCTTGTCTTCTGTCAACACTGAAAACTAAACAAGACATTGCTAGGGGGGACGTGGTTTACCTTTGCTTGAAGGCAAATTCCATATTTATATTTTTAGCATAATTCAATTTGTAACATGGCAACATAGGAAAAAAAAATAAACCACCTCAGGGTAGAAAAGTAAAACTCAGTGTAGTAAATGTTGTGTTTCCAAGTCTGCCACTTCATTAAGTAACACAAAATACTGTCAATAACCTCCATGTACCATTCATGAAAATGCTATGACATTCTCAAGTGAAAAGAAAAAAGTAAAGGTCATCATTCCATCATAACTCCAAAAAGAATACAGTGTTAAGTTAAGGTAGCCATGAAGTCCAAAGGATTATCCCAGGTTAGAAGACTGAGTGTGACACCAAATGTATGAACCATTGAAAGGGGACGTACTTGGTCGACAGGGCAGTTCTTCAAAGGCAAACAAGTACCAGGTGGAGGTAAGATCCCCAAAGCCAAGACGACTGGAATGCCAACGGGAGGAGGACGCAGCACACTGGAAAGATGGAGAACAAGCAAGTGCCCACGGTAACATCTTTGAAAGCCATGGACAACTCTCTGAACACGTTAGATATCCTCTTCCAAATCACAGCCCTAGGGTAGAAGCCGCTCATCTTCACAGCTGCAGGCAGAAGACTTTACAGACAGACGTCGTCGTCTCCCCCTCAGACCTGCTGTCTCCTGCAGCCCGTGACTGTCTGGGGCTGCTCAACCCCCAGCACAAGACTTCAAGTTTGTGGCTACTGTTTGTCTGTGGATACTTTTTTGGACTCATTACTCTTTGAACTTTGAAAATCCAGTTTCAAAATTATCACTAATAATGGAATACAAATATCAATACTCTATTTTATGTGATACGCGTCCACTGCAGTCCAGCATGTGCCGGAGACAAGTACTCTCCCCAGCTCTAACATCTCTTCCCAACTCCAGGTCTGGTGACATCAATGCAGCGTTAGCTTGAAATCTGCCGGAGTGGAAGTGTTTACATTACAGAAATTGGCAAATGCTACAAATCAAGGCTTTTCTTTTCCAGAAAGCCAATTGTCAGACACTTACGAGCACACCTCTGTTAGTACCTATTAGTGCCCTGCCATTCTCTTGATCATTGATTGTTCCTGGCGTCCATTAAAATATTTAGGTTGTTCTCATGCTTTTACCTGGATTAACATTTAGGGTAAAACACAAAGGAATAAAAGTTGAGACAGAAGATCTGGGCTCCCTCCAGAGTCCTGCCTAAAACGCACAGCAGAATTTAGTGCAGGAAATACCAAACTTCTCTGACCAGAGCCCAAGAGCAAGGGGAATCCTGACTATCAGTGCACACACAGGGGCAGGAAAACTCTGCATCCATGCACAGCAGCCAACCTTTTTGGTAGGAATCCTGGAAGCACCTTTGGTAAGTTCTGACAATATGCTAACTGTAGTTTATAAGCACCTCTATCACTCCCCTGGTGAGGTGAGGGGGGAACAGAGCCACTGCAGGGGGATGTCAGTTTACCGTGGCACAAAAGCCCCTGCCGCGGGGGTGAGAGGCCCTGAAATGCAACCTGCCTCCACTTGCAAGCTTCGGGGTTGCAACTGCCTGGGTACCTTCTGATGTTGACAAAGGCGTGTGCTGTGCTAAGGACTACCCTGATGTAAATCGCCCTTGGTAACAGGGAAAAATAAAGGACCGTAGCAGTGGGAGTCAACTCAAACATGAGAAAAACAAACAACAGCAAGAGACTTGCGCTTTTCAGTCAGAGGGCTCCTCCTAACACCACCAGGGACTATTCAGGATCCTTTAAAAAGTATGTTAGAGAATTCCAGCCAGGACAGCGCTGTAACTTCAAGTTCTGACACACCTCTGCTACTCCAAATACGTAACAGTGATGGATACTCTTCTTTAAGTAAACCGAAGCAGTTACAGCCAGATTCCAACCCAAACAAACAAGTCTGTGGACCAGAAACAGAAGAGAAACACAAACGGACGAGCAGAGCTGGAGCTGTGGTGAAGAGTGGGCAAGAAGGGTGAGCACAAAGGCGGCGGGGGGGGGGAATGCAATAGATAAAGAAAGAGGGATGGACCAGGGCGTAGGCACGGAGATGGCCGTGTGGACAGAGATGGCACAAAAGGTCAAAGTGAAACTTTAGACAAAATAACAAGATACGCTGACAGTCACTGAGTTATTCCAACATGTGGAGGCTCCTGTCACCTCTGGCAGAAAACTTGCCACATTGTTGGAAAGGTTGGAAAGCTATATTGTGAAATCGGTGTGTTAAAACTTAAGGGTAACCACTAAAAGAAGGGAAATGCAATCCCCAGCTTCCAAACCAACAGAGTTGTCAAAATGGAATCTGGAAAAGTTTATCAGGGGGCCAGCCTGGTGGTATAGTGGTTGGATTCATACTCTCTGCTTTGATAGCCCAGGGTTCATGGGATCAGATCCCAGGCATGGACCTACACACCGATCATCAAGCCCTGCTGTGGTGGCATCCCACATACAAAATAGAGGAAGATTGGCCCGGATGTTAGCTCAGGGACCATCTTCCTCAAGTGAAAAGGGAAGATTGGTAACAGATGTTCACGTAGGGCCAATCTTCCTCACAAAAAAAAAAAAAAAAAGCTTATCAGTTCATCGGATACTGGGAAGAGAAAAAAAAGAGCAAAATAAAAGAATGTGAAAGAATACGAAATAAGGTAGCAAAAAATAAATCCAGCCTCAGCAGTGTTCACAATGAAGCCTGCTATTAAAAGATAGCTTTTTTCTGAACACATCAAAAATAAAACATCTGTGCCAGTTACAAAAAGCATAGCTAACACAAAACAAAACTACATAGAGAGGTATCAAATGAGGTGATAGAAAAAAATATATATGTGTGTGTGTGTGTATATATATATATATATATACATATATATCAGGCAAGTATCTGGCCAAAACAAAGCTGATATATACCAATTTAGATTAGATGAATAGAAGTCAAGGGTAAAAGCATTGAGAGGGAATTTGGAAAACCACATAATATTGACTACAACAACCTATTAGGAAAATATAAAAATCATGAATTTGTATGCAACTAACAGCAGAGCTTAAAAAATATATATAAAGCAAAACTAACAGAATGACAGGAAGAATTGGGAAAATATATAATTATGGAGGGCAATTTTAACATCTTCTAACAGAAACATAGATCAAGTAGACCAAAGGTTAGTGGCAACATAGAAGACAAACAACCAGGTTCACGAGCTGGATCTGACGGGGATCCGTAACGCTGCCCCGGCAGAAAACACAGTCTCCTCAAGCCAACAGAATGTTCATAGCAACAGCCCGTGCACCAGCCCGAAGAGCAGGCCTCAAGCAATTCAGAGAACAGATGTCATACAGGCCACGTCCCCCAACAACAACGCAATTGAATTAGAGAGAAACGAGAAGCTAATTTCCAAACCAAGAACAATTTCTGCTAGAGTAGGAAGAACAAAGGGGTCGTGAACTCTGAGAGACACACATGCAGGTCCCGGGTTCGACATGCGCCTGCTGAGCGTCGCTGGGCAAGGTGCGCAACCTCCCTGGGCCTGGCTTTCTTCACATGCGATATGGCTGTAATAATACCTCTCTCCCAAATTTTCATGCAGATTAAACGAGGAAGTAGCTTAGAAGCACTAAGCACGTACCTGGCAGAAACTCAAATGCTAGTTTCACTCCTTTCACATAATATGTGTCCAATAAACATCGATTGAATTAATAGCTGCATAAATGAATACTAAGTAGAGATAAATATACATCCTTTTAAAATAGAATCTAATCAACAGGGTCCTATTTTAAACAGAGACAAGAAAAAAGATGGCACATTCTATGTTTTTAATTATCCTCTGATTCAAAAAGAAAAGATTTTGTCAGGATCTTCGGAAAATCTGATGCCACATCCTGTTTGTCCTGCTCATGTTAATTTTTATAATCGGTTCAGATCATGAGGTCACTTTGTCCAAATGAAAAGAGGCTTCGCTTGTAAAAGAGAGAAGCTTGGAGCGCAATGTCTGCCATCTCACAGCTCGCGGTGCAGAGAGGAGCAAGCTGCACACCCCGGCTTTCAGAGAGAGCTCAGCCAAATTCAGAGAGCACAAGTCAGCCAGATAGAGGAGAAAACGTCCTCCGCTAGGGCTGCCGCTCCCCTGCATCAGGCCGGGGTCTGTATCATCTCCTTCTAAGTCTGCTTCCAGACGTCCTGAACTTCGCACTGGCTGCGCGGCGAGCTGAGATGCACCCCCGGGCTGCGTGACGCCTGACGGGGTGTGTGCGGTGATGAGGCACAAAGAGTACCCATCGCTCTCCATGCTCTGGTTGGCTCCCATTCCGCGGAGGCTTTTCAACTTTTGTTCGGGCCAATTATTTGTTTGGTTGCTTCATTTCTATGGGACTTAGAAGAAAGGTTTCCTTTCCCACTGCGTTTCCTCACTGGTGCCAAGGATTTGTCACTTTAATTGCTAGACGGAGCGTGATGTTCCCAAGCCCCACATCAAGGCTTCGGTCAAAGGAGAAAGCTTGTCTAGATGTGAGAGAAAGGTGGCATTGGTGACAAAGCTGACAGGAGCAGGATGGACAGCTCAGGAACTCAGCACTGCTACCGGGAAAAGAGCGTGTGGTTCGTATGCTGTGAAGGGTCCTTGACTTCATGTTCACCTGAAAAGTACAACATCTTGGTTTTTCTGTTCCCGCTAAAAATACTGAACATTTCTGAGGCACCAGAGAATATGGATTAACTAGTGAAAAAATAATTGGACTAGCTAGAACAGTCCTTTGTGTCATATACTCAGATCCCAGGCAGATTAAAAATTTTAAGGTAAAATTAATTCAGGTAAATGCTTTTATAATCTCAGTGTGGAGAAGATCTTCATCAGCTCAAGATCAAAGGCAGAACCCAAAGGGAAAGACTGACGGATTCTAAACGTCTATATGGTTAGAAAAATCATAAAGACAGACAAACAACAAATAGAAAAAAAACAATTTTAATATCTATGACAAGGAGTTCACTTTCTTAATATATAAAAAGCACTTATAGCCAAAAATAAAAGGAAAATAGGAAATGGGCACAATCAGTCACTTCCCAAAGGAAGAAAGACGAGTGACTAGTAAGCAGACCTAAGAAAAGTGCAACTTTAGCGGTAAACAAGGAAATACAAATTAAAACAATGAAATACCATTTTATTATTTGTATTTATGTTTTCACTTATGGGTAAAAATTAAAGCAACTACCCAATGTTATTGAGCCCATTGTTGACAAGTATGTGGGAAACAAACATTCTCTAATGAGCCTGATGAAAGTAAAGAAAAAAAAAAGCAATTTTCACGGGTTAGGGACAGAGCGAGATTCAAATTGACATAATACATTAAAATCTTTCAAAATGGACATTCTCTTTGATCACAGAACTTTTTTTCTGTTTTATCTCCCCAAACCCCCCCCCCCCCCCCCCCCCCCCCCCCCGTACACAGTTGTATATCTTAGTTGCAGGTCCTTCTAGTTGTGGGATGTGGGACGCCGCCTCAATGTGGCCTGACGAGCGGTGCCATATCCACGCCCAGGATCCGAACCCTGGGCCGCCGCAGCGGAGCGCGAGAACTCAACCACTCGGCCACGGAGCCGGCCCCGTGATCAAAGAATTTCATTTCTAGGAATTTATTCTAAGGAAACAGTCAAACGGAAGTACATAGATGGCCTTTCATCGCCCCAGGAGCGTCTGTAGCAGCCGTGAATCACACGAGCTCGGTGTCCCTCAGTAGAGGAACTTACACATAAATCGTGAAACATACCCGCAAAGAAGCAATTTGTAACCATTAAGTGTGCAGATGTGGCACTAGATCCATTGACACGTGAAAACGCCCACGTTCTATTAAGTGAAAAATGCAGGTAAACAGGATTTGTACAGCCTGACTCATATTCCCCCAAACCTTAACCTAGATGTGTGTGTATGTATATATATGCCTATAAACATGGGGAAAAGTCCAAGAGGACAGTCAGGGACATTTTCACAGCGACCTACCACAGCAGTGGTAGGATTACAGGGAATTTTCAGTTTCTTCTTTATGTTTTTCTGATTATCTCTTTTTCTTTACAATGAAATTTTTTTACTTTAGGGATCAGAAAAATCACAAGGTAATTTATACTGAGGAGAATAAAAAGAAGAAAGCCATAGTTTACCCTGGCAGTTTAATTTTTGATCTTGCAGAAGGCATACTTGTGGAATTGCCACAAAAAGATATTTGCCTTCCAAAAAGATGATAAAGAGGATAAGAAAGGAATCTGCAAAAAGGGCCAAATTTTCTTTTAAAAACAAAAGCAGCCCTGTACATGCTGCCTGAAGTTCCCAGAAACTTCAGGAACGTGAAGCATGTACATAGACCCCCTTATCCGGTGGGTGTGTTCCAAGACCTCCAGTGGACGCCTGAAACCATGGGTAGTTCGAACCCTATACATACCGTGTTTTTTCCTGTACATACACACCCACGATAAAGTTTAATTTATAAATTAGGCCCAGGAAGAACTTAACAATAGCTTATAATAAAATCCATCAACTATAACCATATACTATCATAAAAGTTACTGTAGAGCTTAGCAACTCAGCATATGATTCTTTTCTTTCTTAAGTTGAGAACTTTCACCTTTTCACTTACAGGAAGCACTTTACAGCTTCCCTTTGGCATGTCCGAATTGCCAGCATCACTACTCTTGTGCTTTGGGGACATTCTTAAGTAAAATAAAGGTTGCTTGAGCACAAGCACTGTGAGACCGCGACAGTTGATCTGATAACCGGGCCAGCTTCTCAGTGACTAGGAGGCAGGTAGGGCACAGGGCGCGCATCTGCTGGACAGAGGGGTGACTCATGTCTGGGTGAGGCGGAGTGGGACAGCGTGAGACTTCATCGTGCTACTCAGAGTGGCCCACACAATTTAAAACTTACAAATTGTTTATTCCTGGAATCTTCCACTAAATATTTTCAGACTGTGGCTGATCACGGGTAACTGAAACCATGGAAAGTGAAGCTGCGGATAAGGAGGGACTACTGTAACTGCTTGTCTTTTATCACCATTGCCATCCATCCTCGTCAGGGGACATCTTCTGGACCCCCTGAGGGTCCTATTTCAGAAACACTGACCCTAAATATTTTGCATGTTGTGGCTTAGGCTTCAAAAAAGATTTTGATTCATGTTCAACGTTATTCAGATATTAGTACAAATTATTGATTGCTAGAGGGAAAAATCCTAGTTTGCCTCAGTTACCGGATAGTGACATCCAATAGTGATTATGGACACCCGTTCTACCATATAGTGACTGCAGCTTCTGAAACAAAAATCAGAATGCGTGGCTTGACAATCGGCGTATATTTATGAGGGCACAGTGGTTAGCAAACCAGAAAATCCAGGCCATATGCATGCCATTAACTATATATAATGAATGATACACATGAATAATGTATGAATATACGGGAAAGCTAACATCTTTCACCTGGCCAATGTACATGGACAGATCTTGAGAGGTCAACTAATGAAGAGGCACTGTTGATTCTGTCCTCTCTCCAGTTGCTTATTTGATCGATGTCAACTGTCTTCATTAGGTCCGTTAATCTGACAAAATGATAGATCATCCTTATATTTGCTGTCTTCTAGACAAATATAACATTATTTTTAAAAATCCTGTAGGTCTGCTATGAGACTTGTGTGAACTATTACATAAGTAATCCATTAGTTTGACAATTATGATGAGAGGAATATTGTATACATTTTCTTATTGCTGGTGGATAAAATCATGATGACCTGCAGACATATTGAAATTATACACAATTTTAATAGAAAGTCAGGGCTTTAAATGTCATGGCTCATTTCTCTAAACAGGAGTGTGTCTTTGTAAAGGAGCAGGAGAGCCCTGTCCAGATGGGACCTAGGGAACAATACCTAAAAGAACCTACATCGTAGCGCTGTTCTGTGGGTTCAATGAGTTTATATTTGTAATATGCTTAAAACAATGCCTGGCACATGGTAAATGCTATATAAATAGTGTTAGCAGTATTGGCTGTAAGATAGAATTGTTAATTCTTCTTTTCAAAAGTCTTTTGAAAAGCCTGTCAGAGGTTTTACCTAGTTAATTTTTTGATACGAGTATTTTTTACTTTGCAAATCTAAAATCTGTGGATTAATCATCATGGATTAAAATTTAAAACCTATTTGTACTTGTTTATGGGATTTTTTTTCCTGTGTCTGTATGGGTGACAGCCTGCCACCAAATCTTTGCCTAAACATGATCTGCTGTTCCCTCTTACTCTGGCCAGTATGAGCCGTCGTGACATGACAAGTATGCACACACAGCTAAACTATGTTCCTAGATATGGACTCTGAGTAAACAGGACAGCTATATGAAATCTTGAATGCAGAAAACATGTTAAGTATGTTGGTTAATTACAATACAAACGAGCTCTCCACTGTACGAAATGAGTCATTGATTCTCCCAGATTGTCTGAATAAAGTTCAATGGAAATTAAGGGAAACAAGGTACGTCCTTAGACATTCGGGGAGCTGAGGTGGATGGGGTGACAGGAAAGGCATAGTCAGCATGTTTCGTGCTGGAGGAGAACTGTCTGAGCCTGTCTGATAAACCAGCAGGGCATGGCCTTCCAGAAATATCTATTTCATGAAGGCCTAAAAAGTTTTATGGGAAAGGATTCTTAAGAAAGGAACATTAAGACAACCATGAGCTGGCAGAAAAGCCTAGCATTGTGTTACAAAGATGTGTCTCCAAACCTTAATCCGTCTGAATTTTATGTGGGTGTGTGAGTGTTTGGGTGAGGAGGGAAAGTCAGAAAGTAAACACTGCAAATGCCATTCCACCTACGACTCTAAGACACTGAGACATGAGACAGACAGCTGTGATAATTCTCTAACAGATTTAACATAGGGAAGTTGGGTCTCTCTTCCCACCACCCCACAGAAATCATCCCATTGGGGAGGTTGATGTGTCTGCACCAGGCGGAGGGTGGCTTCTGGCAGAAGCAGGAGAGGAATGAGGTAGCAGCCTGGGTTGTGCAGGAGCGGCACAGTTAGCAGGCCCAGATGGAAGGATTCAGTAGGAACCACTGTGTCCCGCAAAGGGGCTCAGAAGAACGTGACCCCTGAGGACACAAGGGACATGGCCAGAAGCATTGTCAGAGGATGAAGATCCTGCCTCACCCAAAAGAGCAGTAGTCAGGAGAGGGGTTCGATAGCAGATTTGAGCTGGCAGAAGAAAGAAGCAGCCAACTTGAAGACAGGACAGTTGAAATTATTGAGTGTGAAGAACAGAAAGAAGAAAGGATAAAGAAAAGTGAGCATTCATATGTAATATACTGAACACACACTATAACCTGCTCTGACATTTAAATATTTGCATTCTAATGTTTTATGCAATAAACGTATTTGCAAACATAAATAGAATTTTCAAAACTGAAATCATCAAAGAAGGCTTTTTTGTACAGAACATATTAGATAACAATAACATTCCACAAATATATTTGTCTAGTGCCTACTATGTGTCAGACATTCTGTATGTGTAGGATGCAAAGGTGAACAGGACATGGAGATCAAATTCCAGGGCATGGGGCCAGGTTGGCATCATGGGTGTACAACCCGGGCAGTCACACAGTGCACTTGGTTTAATGCTCTACTGTCAGTGTCTTGAAACTCTTAATAATTTTTGAACAAGGACTCTGCTTTTCTCATTTTGCACTGGGCCCTGCCAGCTATGCACCCAGTTTGAGGGCACACAGATAAATAATAAAGAGGGACAGTGCTAAGACAGAGATGAACACTAGGGGCCCTGAGCAGGGAGCCTGATCTGGCCTGAGGGACAGGGAGAGGTGGGGGATGGGGTGGGACTTGAGGTCAGAGACAATTTCCTGGAGCAAGTCTCTGCTGAAGAGCAATAGAATTAGCCAGAACTCTGTTCAGTTCTCTTACTTTTGAAAATTCATACATTGATAGTTTAGCTTTTTTTAAAGTAAAACACACATCTATGTGCCTGTGCATAATATTGTTGAGAAAAATTAACCACAACCTGAAAATAAGGCTTCAGGATGGTTCCATAGCATTTCCTAACAAGCCTATTGAAGGGTCATCTCACTCAGCCTCTAGACTGGGGGGTCAGGCTCTTTTTCTGTAAAAGGCCAAATAGCAAATGTTTTTGGCTTTGCTGGCCACTTGGTCTCTGTAGCTAGGACTCAGTCAGCCACAGTAGTGTGAAAACAGCCACAGGCGATGTTAAATGAAAGAACAGAGCTGTGATTCTAGGCTACGCAGAACAGACCGCAAGCCATTTGCCAACTAGGGCATGTAACTTTGATTCCCCATTTACTGCGATAAAGTCCCACACTGGGGAAAGTTACATGTTAACTGATGTAGTCCCATTTGCTTATTTTTTTTCGATTGGCATCTGAGCTAACATCTGTGGCCAATTATCTTTCTTCTTCTCCTTCCTCTCCTCTCCCTCCTCCCCCTCCTCCTCCTCCTCCTCCTTCTTCTTTTTTTTCTCCCCAAAACCCCCCAGTACATAGTTGTATATTCTAGTCGTAGGTCCCTCTAGCTCTGCTATGTGGGATGCCACCTCAGCATGGCTTGATGAGCAGTGCTGGGTCCACGGCCAGGATCCAAACTGCCAAAACCCTGGGCTACTGAGGCAGAGCACGCAAACTTAATCACTTGGCCACAGAGCCAGCCCCATCATTGGTTTATTTTTTCTTTTGTTTCCCTTGTCTGAGTAGACATGGTATTCAAAAAGATACCACTAAGACTGATGTCAAAGAGCATACTGCCTAGGTTTCTTCTAGGAGTTTTACGGTTTTGGGTCTCACATTCAAGTCTTTAATACATTTTGAGTTAATTTTTGTGTACAGTGAAAGATAACGGTCTACTTTCATTCTTTTGCATGTGGCTGTCCAGTTTTCCCAACATTATTTATTGAAGAGACTTTCCTTTCTCCATTGTATGTTCTTGGCTCCTTTGTTGGAGATTAGCTGTCCATAGATATGTGGTTTTATTTCTGGGCTTTCAGTTCTGTTCCCCTGATCTGTGTGTCTGTTTTTGTGCCAGTGCCATACTGTTTTGATTACTATATCTTTGTAGTATATTTTGAATTCAGGGAGTGTTCTTTTTTCTAATGATTGTTTTGGCTATTCAGGGTCTTTTGTTGTTCCATATAAATTTTAGGATTCTTCGTTCTATTTCCGTGAAGAGTGTCATTGGATTTTTGATTGGGATTGCATTGAACCTGTAGATTGCTTTAGGTAATATCAACATTTTTAACTATGTTTATTCTTCCAATCCATGAGAGCAGAGTATCTTTCCATTTCTTTTCATCTTCTTCAATATCTTTCAATAATGTCTTTAGTTTTCAGTGTATGGGTCTTTCATCTCCTTGGTTAAATTTATTCCCAGGTAATTTATTCTTTTTGTTGCAATTGTAAATTAGATTGTATTCTTGATTTTTTTCTGCTAGTTCTTTGTTAGTGTACAGAAATGCATCTGATTTTTGCATACTGATTTTGCACCCTGCAACCTTGCTGTATTTGTTGATTATTTCTAATAGATTTTTGGTGGATTCTTTAGGGTTTTCTATATACAGAATCATGTCGTCCACAAATAGTGACAGTTTTACTCTTTATTTTCCAATTTGGATGCCTTTTATTTCTTTTTCTTCCTAATTACTCTCTGGATAAAACTTTCAGTACTATGTTGAATAAGAATGAGGAGAGTGGGCATCCTTGTCTTGTTCCTGTTCTCAGAGAAATAGCTTTCAGTTTTTCACCACTGAGTATGATGTTGTCTGTGGGTTTGTCATACATGATCTTTATTATGTTGAGCTACTTTCATTCTATACACATTTTATTGAGAGTTTTTATCATAAATGGATGTTGGATCTTGTCAAATGCTTTCTCTGCATCTACTGAGATGATCATGTGCTTTTTCTTTTCATTTTGTTAATGTGGTGTACCATATTGATTGATTTGCAGGTGTTGAACCATCCCCGAATCCTTGGAATAAATCCCACTTGATCATGGTGTATGATCCTTCTAATGCATTGTTGTATTCAACTTGCTAATATTTTGTTGAGAATTTTTGCATCTATACTCATCAGCAATATTGGCATGTAATTTTCCTTCTTTGTATTTTCCTTGTCTGGTTTTGGTATCAGACTAAATACCCTCTACATGGCAAAGGAAACCATCAACAAAACAAAAGGACAACACACCAACTGGGAGAAAATATTTGCAAATCATACATCTGACAAGAGTTTAATTTCCCAAATAAATAAAGAATTCATGCAATTCAACAACAAAAAATGAACAACCCAATCAAAAAATGGGTGGGGGATATGGACACACATTTCTCCAATGAAGATATACATGTGGCCAACAGGCACATGAAAAGATGTTCAACGTCACTAAGTATTAGGGAAATGCAAATCAAAACTACAATGAGGTATCACCTCACATCCATTGGAATGGCTATAATTAACAAGACAAGAAATAACAAGTGTTGGAGAGGGTGTGGATAAAAGGGAATCCTCATACCCTGCTAGTGGGAGTGCAAACTGGTGCAGCCACTATGGAAAACAGTACAGGGATTTCTCAAAAAATTAAAAATAGACATACCATATGATCCAACTATTCCACTACTGAGTATTTATCCAAAGAACACAACAACATTAATTCAAAAAGATACATGCACCCCTGTGTTCACTGAAGTATTATTCACAATAGCCAAGATGTGGAAGCAACCCAAGTGCTCATCAACAGATGAATGGACAAGAAGATGTGGCATACACACACAATGGAATACTACTCAGCCATAAAAAAGACATAATCTTGTGCCATTTGCTAGAACATGGATGAAACTTGAGGGTATTATGTTAATTAAAATAAGTCAGACAGAGGATGACAAATACTGTATGATTTCACTTGTTTGGGAGATAAACAAACAAACACGTAGATAAGGAAAATAGATTGGTGGTTACCAGAGGGTAAGGGGGTGGGGAGAAGGTAACAGGGGTAAAGGGGCACATGTGTATGGTGACGGATAAAAACTAGACTATTGGTGGTGAACATGATGCAGTTTATACAGAAACTGATATATAATAGTGTACATCTGAAATTTACACAATGTTAGAAACCAATGTGACCTTTATAAAATAATTTTTTAAAAAAGAATTGTTTAAAAATAAAGTTTGACGTTAACTTGCAGATCAATAAATGATAATTTCTAACTGGTAGAAACTGTAACCCCAAAATGTACAGCTTATTGCCCTGCAACATATTTACCAGTTTTATATTAATTTTGTCTGATCCTATCCCACTACATATGTATGTTTGTACCTTGTAGCTATTGATATGAATAGAGATATAAATATCAAAATAGATATCAGTTTCTCATATCTGGTTTTGTATGCACTTTGTCATCCTGCTGTTACCCTCATTAATTAGTTAAATCTTTTAAATATGCTTACTATATGTTTTTATGGAAATTGTATTTTTAACTTTTTAAATACTGTACTTTGTCCACATATATAAAGAGAAGCACAGACAGATACAGAAGGAATGCAGATTTTCAACAGGCAACACTGCAAATAGAATTCTCCCTAAAGTAACTGCAGCTCACCTCGGTCAGCCTGTGTGAGTCTGCTCCAGGTCAGAAATACCACAGTCTGCCTTATTTTCACACGCAAACCAACCACAGGAAAGCGATCTGAAGCAGAATGGCTTTTTTAAAAAAAGCAGTGTTAAGGGATCATCATCAAAATATCAACCAGGACGGGAGGCTTCTTGTGAGGAAGGGTCAGGACTCAGGGCTCTGCCATCCCTGCCCCCTCCCTGCAGCCTCTGCTCATCCCAATCTCCCTGCCCTGAGCCAGGAATCTGGACGGCCCAGGCCTTCAGCCCTGGCACGGAATTCCTCCACAATCTCCTGACTTCAGAACCGCAGAATCCTTTCTCCTTAATTCCACTATGACAGAGTTAGAAGTTTTCAAAGTAATGGTTTATTCTAAATCTGAAGGAAAACGAATACTTGTAAAGAGACCACTGCAGGGGAGGCTGTCTCATCGGGGGCCGTCAGCCCCAGCTCCTCAGACCGTGGTCCACAAGCGTGTGAGTGACGTGGCTCAGAGACAGACATGAAGTGCCAGAAGCAAAGAAGATGGCAGTCATGTGAGCGGCTACACTGAGTCAGTACACTAGCTCTGTTTATACGGACTCTTTAGTACAGGAATAGAGTGAAGTGTGTGCATTTTAAAATGTGTGTTCAGATGAGCTAGAGATACAAACTACTTGGACGACGGTGGTGGAGTCAGGAATACAAAGGAGTTGGGAAGGGGACCCATTACTGACAGCTTCCCAAACCCCTTTCCATTACTCTCCAAACATTAGCTACCGAAAATACACTCGTTCAAATGTGAATTCTGTCAAGAAAGAGGAGTCGAATAGTAAATGAATTGGAAGGAAAGAATCTAAACAGTTTTTTTGCAGCATATTCACTAATTGATTTCATTTTACATTGTTTCCAAGCTTTCTGACATGATTGTTTTTAACCAAGGTAAACAAAAATAAACGAAAAAAGAAAAGACTTTTTTTAAGGGACAGAGGCATATTTGTGTTTACTGTTACCCATGGTGCTTCTTCTGTGGATCCACGTAAATCAGAAAGTCATGACCACTGCTCTCTCTCTTCAGATCCCCTCCCCTAAAGTCATCTCACAAACATAAAGGGAGGCTGTTGGTTCTTCATGATTTTTTCCAGATTTGTTACAACCCAGCTCACTTGTCCTCCTTACAATGCTGCTTGTCTGGGTGCGTCTAGCGTGCTTATCTGCAAGTCTTCCTCTTGAACAGACAGCACAGGAGTCAAGAATTCAGGATTAGTGACAAAAGACGGCTGAAACACAAAATTGCAGTATCCTAAGGGGGAAATAATCCATATACACTCACCCTGGGAAATAATTGCTTTTTCGAAAATATATATAATAATGATGTATTAGGAAATTACCTTTTAAATGTACTTATTTATACATGTACATATACATATATTTACATTATATATAGTGTGTGTGTCTGTAACAGTTCACTACAACACGTCGTTTGTTTCTCACAATCTGAATGCTGCCCTTTGCTCTCAGCCAATGATCTAATGTGACACAGAGCCTACTGACTCTCTTGGCCAATGGCGGCTCGTGTCTCATGCTGTGAGTTCTCTCAGCCAGTGAGCACTGCCCTCTTGCTATCCAGATTGTGTATTACTATGCGTGATGTCTACTTTCCTATGTTTCTCTTTCTTCCATTTATTTGCATGCTGGTGAACGATTTCTATGCACTCTGGCTGATAAAAGCTGTGCAAGTTACTCAAAATGTGACAATACAAATTTTATGGCAACTCAAAGAGTCTTCAAGAAAATGGTCCGGATACATTAGAAAGCAAGCTTCCAAGACTGCTTACGGGCTTTTCAAGACTTTTCTTATCTAGCTAAACAAGATTTAACTTTTATTATAAAAGCAAAGCCGCCAAAGCCTGTAAACAGATATGCATTCCCAAGTCAGATACTCTCAGTCCTGGATAAAAGTAGGAAAAGTTCTTCCAGGTTGGGAACTGCAAAGAAAAGTAGCTGCGTAATTGCCAGCTACAATTCTAACTAGAGACAGCAAGCGTGAAATCACAGACTTTTCCCTTGATCAGCTCAATCTGCTTACCAAATCCTCAGGATGTGTGCATATTGTGCTCTGTGATTACAACCACACCACTTGTGCAGGTGGTCCCGGAGAATATCTTTTTGGCATGATCTGTGCACTGGGCTCGCTCACGGAGTTAATCAACAATCGTGTTTGCTTAATTTTTCAGCTGAATTAAACCTGGACGTCAGAGCACAGTTTTCTTGAGATATGTGCACGTGCTAACAAACCACCAAACCTAAAGAAGCAAATATTACTTTTCCCTTTTCCAAAGACTTATTGTTGTTTATTGCACCAAGTATAGTTTACACGGAAAAACATATATGTGTAAGTGAACAAAAGTAAGGCCATCTTATTGTGCTAAATGGCCCAGCCCCTCTTCTGTGTGACTACTTGTTGCTCTGCATGTACTCTAAAAAATTCACATGTTCTCCTAATTTGTGGCCTCCTACTTACATAGCTTGATAAACTAAAACTTTGTTCTATGAGTTTCTCTCCAAGAACAGGATGCTCACAGGTGGGAAACACACCTACAAGGTATCCATCATAGCTGACAGAAGAAAGGAACAATACCCTGGAGTCTGTCACGCCTGAAGGGAACCCCCTCCTTACTGTCCATTTTCCCTATATAACTGCCTCAAGATTCTGTAATCCTTGAAGATGGGATTTTGAGACATTTGTCACCTGTCTTCTGATTTGCCAGCTAATTTAAATAAACTTCCTCTCTCAGTCTCTATCTGGTTGTGATTAATTGGCTCAGATCAAGGTGAGCAGAGCGAGCCCATTGCTTGGTATCATATATGCATTAAAAATGCACACAAAAATGATTAATAAAGAGAATATTCTAATTTGCCAAGACTTTTTGTCCCCTTTCTTGTTTTGAAGAAAATAAGACAGTAAGCTCTTCCCATTCACTTCTGGATGGGAACAGGTTAGCCAGCATGGCCTGGCTATTAAAAGATTACTTAAGTGGCCTGTATGTTTAGATAGTCTCTCAAAGTCACCAACAACCTCCCCTTTGACAAAGCCTTTTCTGTGACCTCACCTTGTGGGTCCTCTCTGAAGCACCAGACACTACTTGGATCTCTCTTCTCCGTGTAATTCCCTAATGGCAGTATTCTGGTTCCTCTCCGACATCTTTGTCTGCTCCTTCTCAGCTCTTCTTGGTGAGATCCCCTTCTTTTACTGACATCTTAAATGCAGATGCTTCCTGAAAGAGAGTGCATTAATGGCCCGATCACTCACCCCACTTGTAGTCGTACTCTTTGCCATGTGTCTTTGAAATTCTTCCCGCTGAATAGAGGCAGTATATTTCCCTCATCCTCAACTTCTGGTTTGGGCATATGACTTGTTTAGACAAATGGAAGGTTAGTTGATAGGACATGATCAAACGTTCCCTCGAGTGACTGGCCTTGCCCTCTTGTGCCTCTGCTGTTGCCGTGAACATAACTCACTCAGGCTAGCCCACTGGTCCCAGGAGACCCAACCTGCTGGGGCCGAGAGAAGGACGAGGAACACTAAAAGCAGAGCTCAGCCAGGGGCAGTTGACTGCAGATCCACGGAGGATAAATGATCTCTGCCTTAGCCGCTGGGTCTTGGGATGTTTTTTGTTAGGCAGCACTGTTGGGCCATAGTTAACTGATAGACTCCCTGAGGTCTGTTGTCCTCCCTTACTAAACTTGGTTATTCCTGAGAGCCTAGGGGCTAAGCTGACCTATCATCTGATAATAATAAATGATAATAAGTAAATAATGATAATATAGTTATAAATAATATGAACATTAGTAATAAGTAAAAATAAATAAATGAAAAAATAGATAGTAAATGATAAATAAATAAGAGCTTCCATTTTTAAAGCTCCTACTATACTTCAAGAGTCATGCTAAGAGTTTTACATGTGTTATATCTGAAACTCATGATTTTCCAGAAAGAGGATATATGATTATGCCCAATTATAAAAGTGTAAACTGAGGCTCAGGGAGGTAGATTGACTTGCCCAAGCTCTCAAAGTAAGGAAATGGTACCCAGAATTTGCACCAGATCTGTTTTCCACACAGCAATGCAAATTGTGAACACCACGCATTCCCTCAATTCAGCCAAAGTAGCTTTACCTTTCTCTGCTTTCTGTGTTGGTATTTCACGTGCTTTATTTTTCTTAACTTAAGTGTCTCGTTAATAAAAAGAGAAGTTTGGAATGCAATGCCGTATGCCCATGCCACCTTCCTCTCTCAGCTGTGATCTCCCGCCAACAGCCAACCATGGACTGAGAGGGCAATAAAACAGAGACAACATCACCTTGAGCAAAAGGCCCTGCCTCCCAGACTTCAGTCATGCTTACACAGCCCCTACGCACCCTGATGAATATGGCTGATCTCATGGAAGCCTTAGATTATGGAAGGACGCTTTGAAACTTCAGATATGAAAGTCTCTTGGTCCCCAGAATCAGAGGGCTCGCTCTTTTGGGTCTCTAACAACACTGTCCACATTGCCCCTCCCCGAATCCAGCACAACACTGCCCCGAGAAGGATTTCTCCAGTGGAGGAAAGAGAGAATGAGGTGGACCCACACCTTCCTCAGTATTTCAGGGCTCCCTGAGAGGCTCATTTCTGCCCTCCTCCTGCAGAACACTGGGGAGTTGGCATGGCTAAACCACCTGGGACAGCTAGAAACCAAAAAAGGGCAATAACAAAAGAAAATTGGGAAAACTCAAATACGTGGAAATTAAACAACACACTCTTGAACAACCATTGGATCAATGAAGAAATCAAAAGAGAATTTAGAAAATATCTCAAGACATATGGAAATGAAAACACAGCATACCAAAACGTATAGGATACAGCAAAAGCTGTACTGAAAGGGAAGTTTATAGTGATAAATGCCTTCATCAAAAAAGAAGAAAGATCTCAAATAAACAACCTAAATTTACACCTCAAGGAACTAGAAAAAGAAGAACAAAGAAGCCCAAAGTTGGCAGGTGAAAGGATAATACAGACTAGAGGAGAAATAAAGGAAATAGAAAACAAAAAAAACAATAGAGATAATCAGTAAAACTGAGTTGATTTTTTGAAAACATAAACAGAATGAACACAATGTTATATTACACGACATACAAAAATTAACTCAAAATGATTAAAGACTAAAATATTAGATCTGAAATCTTGAAACCCCTAGAAGAAAACATAGCGAAAATCTTATTGACGTTAGTCTCAGCAATGATTTCTCAGCTATGACACCAAAATCAGGGGCAACAAAAGCAAAAATAAACAAGTGGACAATGTCAACCTGAAAAGCTGATGCATGGCAAAGGAAATAATCAACAGAGTGAAAAGGCAAACTATGAAATGGGAGAAAATATTTGCGAACCATATATCTGATAAGGGGTTAATATCTAAAATATATACGGAACTCCTAAAACTCAATAGCAAAAAACACCAAATAACCTGTTTAAAAATGGGCAAAGGACTGAAAAAGACATTTCTCCAAAGAGGACATACAAATGGCCAACAGCTGTATGTAAAGATGCTCAAATCAATAATCATCAGTGAAATGCAAATCCAAACCACAAGAGCTATCACTTAACACCTGTTAGGACAGCTAATATCAAAACAAAAATATGTAACAGTTGTTGGAAAGGTTGTGGAGAAATTGGAACCCTGTACACTGTTGGTGGGAATGTAAAGTGGTGCAGCCACTATGGAAAACAGATGAGAGTTCCTCAAAAATTAAAAACAGAACCACCATATGACCCAGCAACTCCGCTTGCTGGTTTATATGTGAAATAACTGAAATCAAGGCCAGTCTGCACTCCCGTCTTCATGGCGACATTATTTACAACAGCCAAGATACGGAAACAACCCAAATGTCCATCAACTGACAAATGGATAAAGAAAATGTGGTATAAACATACAATGAAATATTATCCAGCCTTTAAAAAGAAGGAAATCCTACCATTTGCAACAACGTGGATGGACCTGGAAGACATTTTGCTAAATGAAATAAGTCAGTCACAGGAGGACAAATACTGCAAGATTCCTCTTCCATGAAGCATCTGAAATAGTCAAACGTATAGAAGTAGATGATAGAATGGTGGTTACCAGGGTGTGGGGAAGGGGATGTGGGAGTTGTTGTTGAACGGGTATGAAGTTACAGTTGTACAGGATGAGTAAGTTCCAGAGATCTGTTACACAACACAGTGCCGATAGTGAACAGTAAGGTACTGTGCACTTAAAAATGTATTAAGAGAATAGACCTCATGTTAAGTACTCACCGCAAAAAAGAGAAAATATTTGCAACATTGCTGACAGATAAAAAACTAATTCCCTAAAGTTTTTTGAAAAGTTCATATAATTCAATAAGTAAAAGAAAAACAACTTGATTGGAAATGTTAAAAAAATGAAGTCAGATGTTCAAAATGATTTTTAGATAAAAGAAAAGAAAATCAGGAAGACCACCACAGAGAGCCAGATAACAACGCTATCCAGCATTCAGGAATCTGAAGAAACTGCTGTTGCAGACTCACCCCACCAAACCCAGAGGCGGGCTAATGTCAGGAGTCCAGAGGCTGCCGCCCCATCTCACGTCCAGGGAAGCTGTCGCTGCCAGAGAAGAACAAGGCTCTACCTGTCTCCTATTTTTCAGATCCCTTGCAAACGCATCTCAGAGACAGAACGTAATTGGCTTCCAGAATGTTGGTGGCACCGGACAGTAGGAAATGTGGTTTCCAGGCTCCCAACCCTTGTATACAGGGTCCCTGAAAGCAGAGACAGTCAGAGATAAGGACTCGTGCGGGTAGTTTAGTAGCGCAGTAATTTCCTGTCGCTGCTGTAACAGTTACCACAGACCCCGGGGCCACAGGTTTATGTTCTATTTCTCGAGGTTGGAAGTCTGAAGTGAGTCTCCTGGGCTATTATGGATTCTATTGTGTCCCCCGAATAAGACATGTTGAAGTTCTGGCTCCCAGTACTTTAGAATGTGACCTCATTTGGAAATAGGGTCTTTACAGAGGTAATCAAGTTGGAAGGGGGTTATTAGGATGGACCCTAATCAACGTGACTGGTGTCCTTAATAAAAAGGGGAAATTTGGATGCAGACTAATATGCACAGAAGAACACACAGGGAGTTCAACACACAGGGAGAATATGGCCATGTGACTGGAATGATGCAACTACAACCCAAGGAACGTCAAGAATTGCTGGCAAACGCCAGCAGCTAGGGGAGGGAAGAAAGGATTCTCTTAGAGCTGGAAAGAACATGGCCCTGACAACATCGGCATTTCGTACTTCAGCCTCCAGAACACTGAGCCAATAAATTTCTGTTGTTTTAAGTTGCCTAGTTTGTGACATTGTGTAACAGCCCTAGGAAATTAATATATGGGGCTAAAATCCAGGCGTCAGCAGTGCTGTATTCCTTCTGGCGAATCTAGAGGAGAATGCCTCGCTCTCCTTTCCAGCCCTGGAGGCTGCCTGCATTCCTTGGCCCATGCCACATCACTCAGAGCCCTGCTTTCTTTGTCAAATCTCGTTCTCTTACTCTCTGGCCTCCCTCTTGTAAGGACTCTTATGATTACATTGGACCAACGTGGGTAACCCAGGATCCTTAACTGAAAACCGCATCTGCAAAAGTCCTCTGCCATCCTCACAGGTTCCAGGCATTAGGATGTGGGCATATCTGGGGACCAATATTCTGCTACCACAGGAGGTGATCCCAGGAAATAGGAATGGGAGAGAAGGAAGTGAGACAGAAAGGAAGAAAACCCAATATAAGAGAGTATTAGCAAAGCCTTAGCTGAGAGCAACAGGGGGTCAATTCTGCCAAGACCTCCTGATTCACTTACCGAACACCATCAGAATTGCCTTCCTGAGCAATGGCAGCTGGAGCCTTTATTCCCTAGCTTTCACTCTCGGTTGATTAAGGGCTGTGCATTGGCTTTCCTTCTATACCAGGCTGTTTTCACGCCAGTTGAACAGGCTGCCAACATCAGAGAAAGCCCTGGGCATGTGCATGAGGTTGGACATTGTTGAGCTCATCCTGAACTATCCACTGCAACTGTGGATGAAATCAGAGATGGGCCAAGGGGACGTAACGCAGCACAGAAGAGGCATCTGCTACACAGTCAGTGCTCAATGCTGCTCGCCAAAAATCCACATACTGTCCGGCACATATATCCCTGGCATCTGCTTATAATTTGAGATTCAATTTTAAGTAACAAGCTAGCCTATTTCTAATCAGCTACCCCCCAAACTGTGTGTTTCTTGTTCAACAATTAAGCTTACGCAGTTGTTACCTAACACAACTGTCTTGGTGAAGGTACAGGGCAAGGCCTGCCACGTGGCTGGGGGGCAGTTGCTCCTAAGAGGATGGGTATTACCAGTGCCAATCATCAGGCAGCAAGCAGGTCAGATAGGGTTTTGAAAGGAGTCCAGGAAAGGGTCACAGAGGCAGGGACAGTGGCTCTAGGCTACTGGCAAATGGGAAGAAATTTGCCAAGTAGACCAGAAGCTTGTTGTAAGTAAGTTTACATGGTGGTGAGAAGTGTCTCTCACTTCACACAAAATCCTGGTTTATTGAAATTCTGTCAAGGACTTCAGTCTAAGAAAAGTCAAGATTCAAACCCAGATTCTCTAATTACAAATCCCCTCTTTTCCCTACTCCAGGATCAGTCCTTTCACCTGTCGATGAGAGTAGGGAGGAGAGGTTTAGGTTTTCAAGGCTAGGTAGGCAGTGTCCAGCTCTCTGCTGTTTGCCATTGACAGGGGAAGGACAGGACAGGTTTCTAGATGTACCAAGTGTCCTCCATGGAGGAGAAGGCGCCTGAAGGAAAGACAGGTTCCCAGTGACCGGGAGCAGAACATGGAGCAGAGGAAGAGCTGGAAATGTCTGGGGGCTCAATGTGGTCAAGCCTTATGATACAGGGTCCTGGTGAATGAGCTCTCTAAGATGACCCTTGGTGGTTCTTGCTCCGTTCTCCAGAGATGTTTGCCTCTCTCTCCCTCCCTACCCCAGGTTTTTCAGCTCTCCATAGAGGTTTTTCCACTCAGAGATTGTGATCCAACTCTACCCAACAAGATCCAAGCTCTTTACTTTTCTGGGTGTGTCCAGAACAAAAGCTCCTGACCTTTTGTTCATCCTTTGGATATTTTGACAACATTTCCTGCCAGCTAGTGTATCACAGAGGTTCAGTGCACTCTTCTCCCCCATATTGCCTGATGCCTTCCTTCACCAAAACCTTGGGAGTTTGAATGAGTCATGCAGCCAGAGAGTTCAGATCAAGCACTGTAGCCATTTCCTTTATTCAACCTTCTTCTCTGCTGAGTCGTCTTACTGCTGTCTCACTGACTTTCCTCTTTATTTCCGGGGAAGTATTAGCTAATCTTTTGGAAACCAGTCTAAATCCAATGGTCTCCACCTCCAGTGGTGGGAAGGGCATTCAACTTCATACAAAATCCTGGTTTACTGAAATTTTGTAAAGAAATCTTCTTCAGTCTAAGAAGAACCATTGTGCACCATCAATTTCCTTCCACTTGTTAGCACTTGCTCTGTCTTGTAGGAAGAGTTGGAAAGGAAATATCCTTCCTCAAGATTTTTATTTTGCTTAAGTGGAATGAAAATCATTATTTTGGATCCCTGTGGACTATTCTATTTCAAGATCATCTCACGTTGACTCTTGTCATTCATCTCCCAATTAAGACGTCTCTTCCTCAGAGAGCCCTTCCCACGACCCATCAAACATAGTCACCTAGTCACTCTTTTTCACATCCTATTTTATTTTCTCCATGACTTTTGTCAGTTCTGAAATTGATCACATTTGTTATTTAGTAGGGTTTTGTTTTTGTTTTTGTTTTGTTATTCTCCATCTTCCATGGAACACAAACTCCATGAGAATACAGACCCCAACTCTTTTCACTGGTTAGGGGAGTCGCTGGGCCTGGTCCCAAATTTCCAGTTCCCTTCATTCTCCATGTGTGGTCTCCAAGTGAAGTTTGGCACAGTCATGTGATTTGTTTTGACCAATGAAATGTGGATCACAGTACTCTGTGTTACTTCCAGGAGGAAGATTTATGAGCTAGTGTGCAATTTGCCACATAAAGATGAAGTGGGTATTGAAGTACTTGTCATGATGGAGCCTCCACCAGCCTGGGGCACTGGCTGACAGTGATGAACAGAGCCCCCAGCTGGCCCTCAGTGGACTGGTAGTGTGAACAGGAAAGAAGCCTTTACTGTGTTAACTCAATGAGATTTGGAGGTTGGTTGTTACTGTAGCATACTCTAGTCTCATAACTGTCTTTGTTTCTTCTTGTTGCTGTAACAAATTACTACACACTTAGGGGCTTAAAACAACACCATTTTATCATCTTACAGTACTGGAGGTAAGAAATCCATTACTTTCATTACTTTCTAAGTCAATTTTTTTTATGTTTGGGAGAGTATTTTTATGTTTTGCTTTGTTTTGTCTTTCCTAATCCTCTTTATTCTGAGAGTCTGAGAATTTTCCAAGCTTCATCAAGATGGATATTGGGGCCTCACACTCTCCCCGCTGCCCAAGAGAATCTGCTGTCCAGTGTGGTATGGAGGGAAGAACAGGGGATTTGCAGCCAGACACTCCTGTGTTGGAATTCTAGCTCCCTCGTTATTAGTTCACGACTTATGCTGGTTACTCAAACTTTCTGTGCTTCTGTTTCCTCAACTATAAAGGGAGGAGAGTGTATATAATGCCTCCCACTGTTGCTGAGACAATTCCATAAAATAACATATATCAAACTCTCTCATAAGGCCCAGCACAAAGCAGGCACTTTTGAAATGTCACCTCCCTTCCTCCGTCCCCCATCCACTTCCCATCTGCCTGGAAATTAATGGATTTAGTTGTCTTTTATTTTCATTTTAACTGTTCTTTCCCCACACTTACCTTTAGTCTTATCTACCAAATACATTGCTATGCACTAAAGGTAAACCTAATCAAGGTTTCTGGAATAGATGTATTTCAGTCTATCTCTTCCTCATTTTATCCATCATTTTTATAGTGAACAGATTCACTTCAGGTATCAAAATTCTGATTTAATTTGCCAATTCTCTATATATTTTAGAGATGATTGGTGTATAAAGTTCATGGGTTTAGTATTTCCTTTATCATCTTCACAATGACTTCCTACAAAAATGAAATGTGACTTTCATAAATGCTCTACTTCGCTTACATTATTTGGGACCATTTGAAAGCCAAGTCTGATGGCTGACCACAATAGAGGTAGAAATGAACAATCAAAAGATACCAAATGTGGCCAAAATAATGTCTCCCTCGGGGAATTTAATAAGATTTCCCTCGGGCCTAATATTTAGACCATGTCTGAGCACATTGTAAGCACTGGATAAATGTTAGCTACTATTGGTATTAAAGGCATATATAATTTTCAAACCCAGTTTTAGCTCAGCACGAGATAACTAATGCCACCCTGCTGAGTTCAGAAACTCAGAGCCAAAATGTCAAGACATGTGATGTGTTTACAAGCCTGTGCACCCTCATCAGAAAATAGGCAATGTTTCTGCTAGACTTTTTGAAATATTATAAATAACATGAGTATCCTTCTGTAAGCCCCAACTGGGAATCACTAACATAGACTCAGTCCTTTATTTACAAATGAGGAAGCTGAGTTCCGGAAGAGGAGTCAGCAATTTGCCCAGGACCACACTGCTGGATCCAGAGCCCATGACTCCCACCTTCCCATCCAGCACTCCATCCATTCATGCTGCCTCTCTTGAAACAAACCAGAATGAACCTGTCGTTTAGAAAACAAAGAAAGGGAAAGGAAAAAAGGTTCTCCTGAACTCTGCTGTTTTGTTTTCGAGATGATGACAGAGCATTGAAATAGACTTTGTACCTGACTTTCAGAATGTACCAGATCAAGAACTCAGGGTGTATATTTTTGGAGCTCTAGGAACCTTCTATAAGATTTCCTCCAGCTGTGCCCTTACACAGCCAGAAAACACTTGAGGCCTGGGTCTCCTATGCACATCTTTCATTGCAGGAAATGTAATTTATTTATTTATTTATTTTTTTTTTTTAAGATTTTATTTTTTCCTTTTTCTCCCCAAAGCCCCCCAGTACATAGTTGTATATTCTTCGTTGTGGGTCCTTCTAGTTGTAGCATGTGGGACACTGCCTCAGCGTGGTTTGATGAGCAGTGCCATGTCCGTGCCCAGGATTCGAACCAACGAAACACTGGGCCGCCTGCAGCGGAGCACACAGACTTAACCACTCGGCCACGGGGCCAGCCCCAGGAAATGTAATTTATGAAAAGGAAATATTAACTGGCATCTTGTACATGTCATATCTTAGGCTCTAGATTTAGGCACCACACCAGTATATTTTCATCCTCCAACTACAGTGCAGTGTCCAAAGGCATCAAGATTTACCATCTTATTATTGTACACATGAATGACATATGCCCAATTATGTAGTGAGCTTTCCCCCCTAAATCATCCCTTAGACAAAAGAGATGATTATAGTCCTTTTGTTCTGGTCCTCACAAATTCTCTCATATTATGGAGATACTACTCCAATTACCTTATTTTTGGCAAAGACTCATTAGCCTGAACAATTTCAATAAATGGTAGTTAAGCTGCTTAGAAAGCTTGCCTCATGAAATTTACTTTAAAAAAAAATGAGAAAGGAAGTATATTAGTCAGTCTAGGGCAGACCACACTGCAGTAACAAATTAATCCTGAAATCTCAGAGGCTTAAAACAAAAATTTACTTGTCATTCATACACATGTCACCATGGGCCTGGGGTGACTCTTCAAGAAGTTGTCCCTTGAGTGGTGTCTTAGCTTTAATCTTGTGGCCCCACCATGCAACACAAAGCTTTCCTTAGTCGCCAATTCAGGGAGAGACAGAGTTGGAATGTTATGCAGGGGTCTCTCACTGCCTCAGACAAAAGTAACACGTGTTTCTGCTTGTGTTTAATTGGCCAGAACTGCCTGACTGCAAGGGGTTGGGGAGTGTGGTCTTTGTCTCCCGTGTGCTCAGGAAAGAGGAAGAGGAAAAGAAATCTAGTGAACACAATGCATTTTCTCTCTCATGGGAGGCAAATGCTTAATGTGTATTTAGTAATTATATAATCTCACAGTTGCAAGAATTGAAGACTATTATAAAAAACCTTCTTAAAAATCCCTTTATAAAGCAATACTGGAGGCTGGAACAACTGAATATTCATTTGGGGAAAGAAAAGACCCTCAGCTCTTAACCAGACACAAAAAAATCAGTTGATGTGGGTCACAGAGCTAAACTACAGGCTAAAACTCTACAAGTTCTAGGAGACAATGTTCAAACTTAGGGTAGGCCAAGATTTCTTAAGTAAGGAGAAAGCACAAATGATAAAAGAAAATATTGATAAATTGTACTTTATCAAAATTTAAAACTTGCTCTATGAAAGGCAACTTTAGGAAAATAAAAAGGCAAGCCAGAGAATCAGAGGAAATATTTAATATATTTATATTGAGTATATGCATATATGAATGTGTATTAAAATTCATTAATAATAAGACACACAGTCAAATTTATTTTGATGGGCAAAAGAATTGAACAAACACTTTCAAAGAAGACAAGCTCATAGCCAATACACAATGAAAAGATGCTCAGCATCATTAGCCATGAGGGAAATGCAAATCAAAACGCTTTAAACCATAATATTCTTAGAAGAAAACATGGGAAAAAGCTCCTCGATATTGGTTTTGGTCTTGATTCTTTTGGATATGGAACCAAAAGCACGGGCAACAAAAGTAAAAATAAGCAAGTGAACAACATCCAACTAAAAAGCTTGTGCACAGCAAAGGAAGCAGTCAATGGTATGAAATGACAACCTACAGAATGGGAGAAATACATTGCAAACCAGTGTCTGATAAGGGGCTCATATCCAAAATATATAAGCAACTCCTAAAATTCAATAACCAAAAACCAAATAATCCAATTAAAAAATGAGCAAAGGACATAAATAGACATTTTTCCAAAAAAGACATACAAACGGTTAACAGGTACACGAAAAGGTGCTCAACTTAACTAATCATCAGGGAATGCAAATCCAAACCACAATGAGATCTCACCTCACACCTGTTAGGACGGCTATTATCAAAAATACAACAGATAACAAGTGTTGGTGAAGGTGTGGCGAAAAGGGAACCCTGGTACACTGTTGGCGTTGGTGGTAATGTAAATTGGTACAGCCATGATGTAAAACAGTATGGGGGCTCCTGAAAAAATTAAATATAGAATTACCCTATGATCCAGCAATCCCACTTCTGGGTATATAAACAAAGGAAACAATACTGAATCTCGAAGAGATATCTGCACTCCCATGTTCATAGCAGCATTATTCACAACAGCCAAAGTATGGGAACAACGTAAAAGTCTGTCAGTAGATAAATGGATAAAGAAAATATCCATTGACGGATATATCAACGTGCATATATTAAAATGCATTATGTATATGTATGTATATGTATATACACATTACATGTATCACATATATGCAATATATGTATGTACATGTGCATATATGTGTATATTTACATATGTGTAATATATGTATACATATATATAATTACGTGTGTGTGTATATATGTATATATATACAAAGAAATATCAATCAGCCATAAAAAAGAAGGAAATCCTGCCATTTGTGACAACATGGATGAAACTTGGGGACATTAAGCTAAGTGAAATAAACCAGAGACAGAAAGACAAATACTGTTTCATCTCACTTACATGTGGAATCTAAAATAGTTGAACTGACAGAAGCAGGGAGTAAATGGTGGTTGCCAGGGGTTATGGGTGGGGAAAATGGGGAGATGTTGTCAAAGGGTACAAACTTTCAGTTATAAAATGAATCAGTTCTGGGGATCTAATGTACAGCTTGGTGACTATAAAGTTACTAACACTGCATCGTATTCTTGAAATTTCTAAGAGTAGATCTTGTGTTCTCACCACATATGTACAAAAAAGATAACCATGTGAGGTGATGGATGTGTTAATTATCTTGATTATGGTAATCATTTCATAGTACAGTCATAGCAAATCATCACATTGTACAACTTCAATATACAAAAATTTTGTCAATTACACCTCAATGAAGTTGGAGAGTAATAAAAATGCATAAAAATTAAAATTCTAATGACACCACTGCGTATGTACTAGAAGGGCTAAAATGAAAAAGAGTGATAATACTAACTGCTGGAGAGGATGTGGAGCAACTGGGTCTCTGGTACATTGTTGGTAGGCATGTAAAATGGTTCTAACTACTTTTAGAAAACAATTTAGCCTGTTCTGATAAAGTTAAACATATACTTACCATGTGCCCCAATAATGTCACTCGCAGGTATTTACTGAAGGAAAACAAAAAATATCTATAGCCACACAAAGACCTGCACATGGATTGTCATAACAGCTTTATTCATAATCCCCCTAAACTAGAAGCAACCCAAATATCCATCAAAAGTAAGTAAACATATCTCGCTTAATCTACACCATGGACCCTCCTAAGCAAGAAAAAAGAAAGTACTAATACACAGCATGACTGAGTTTCAAAATATTATGCTGAGAGAAAGAAGCCAGGCACTAAGGAAACATCCTATATGATTCCATTTATATGACATTCTAGAAAGGAAAAGCTAATTTGTAGTGGCAGTAGGCAAACAGGGCCTGGGATGGATGGATTGACCATAAAAGAGATGGAGGGAACTTTTGGGAAAGATGAAAACTCCCTATTTTTTTATTGTATTGGTAGCTTCACAGTGTATGCATTTGTCAAAGCTCACAAATTATACACTTAAAATGTTTGCATTTTACTTTGTATAAATGACACTTCAATAAAGGTGATTTTGAAAACAGTATAAGTGATGTATTCAGCGATCACAAATATATGCCAGAAGAATGAATTGGAAAAGTCTTAATGTTATGAAAATAGTGCTTCGGTATAGATTAAATTACCTGTGGCAACATTATAGATGAATTCAAAAGTTCTTTCTCTGAACAACTTTAATAGAAATGAATATACTGTATTGTGAAAACCTGTGTAGGTAGCCAAAAAAAAAAAAAAAGACTGAAAAGCACTGAATAAGGACAAAAGCACTGAATAAATATAAACGGAAAAAAAGTTCTAAATTAATACATAATTCTTAACATGTGATGTGAAATTTTATTGAATTGGTCAGAATCTAATCAGAAAACAGAATATTTAAAACAGAGGATCTTTAATACAGGGAATTGATTAGACAGTGAAGGAAGCCCAGGCCCAAAGGAGATGATGAGGCAAAAGGAAGATGAAAACACAAGTATTGAGTGTTTGCTTTAGTCCTCGCCGACTTGGGGACAGAACAACAATTACTCAGATGGCCACGTTCACAGCACACACCACTCGCAGCCCACAGAAAGAGGTGGAATCCAAAGCTGTGAGCTTGGGGACCACAAGGTGGTCTGGGGCCAGAAGCAACAAGCAGGTGTTAGTGCCAGCAGGCCAGGCAGGATTCAGGTGAAGGTGCCGCATGGAGACAGCTGTCCTTCATCCTTGGCCTCTCCTGTGGAGCGCTCCAGCTGCCTGCTCTGATTTTCAGACTCGACAGAGTTGAACTCCAGAGACCAACTGTGCATGGGTGCACACTGGCTGGCTGTCGCCAGATCTGGGGCTCAGGTGTGTGGTTTAATTGGTCCATCACAATTCATAAACAGGAGGCTCCATATGGAAATCCAGATTTCTAACTTCCTCAGCAAATTCAGAAGATCCGGAAAGCCAGTGCCATTGTCTGCCGGAGCGGAGGAGCATCTGCACTTTTTAGACAGGGAATGCCTTCTCCCTCTGCCTCTGTCCCATCGCTTCCCATGATTATATCCTGTCTGCCTTATTCACTTATAAGACATTCTCCAGCCCCTGTATTTCCCTTGATGTGTAGCTTTGGACATCCTCTGTCTTCTGAAGTTTTGACCAAGACATGTCAGGAATGTACGAACTGCTCTGATGCTGGCAGAATGAGCTTTCTAGCAAACATCTAAATGGTTGATACCAGGCTCTCAGTCCTTCCACACCTCTGTTCCCATGAATCAATACTACTCACTTTCTTCTCTCATGGTCAAGTCCTTGGTACATGGTTCCAAATTCAGGGAAATATGAGTGGGTCCCTGTAGGAGGAAGCTTTTTCTTGGCACCAGGCACACAGTTGGCACTGAGTATGGGGTAGTTCTCCTCCCTATACCCCTTCAGAAGTAACTGTGCCTTCGGAAACTAACCCTCAGATTGATCTTCTCAAATCAGCCATGAGCAGGCTGGACACTTATTCATAAGCTCTATAGGCCATGCACTTCAGTATAACATTTCTAAGTAAGACCAAATTCAAAGGGTTGGAAAAGCAAAAAAGCTTTGGATGACACCCAATAAATCCCAAAGGCCAAAAATAGAAAGGGAGATGTTGTGTAAAAGTTTGTCAGAATGAAGCAAAGAACACAACTTGCCAATCAGACAATAGTGTTATCGCTTAGCATTTCCCCTACAAGGTAAGTATATGTTAAGAGCTTGATTCTGAGACTTTAGGGCCTAATCTAGTTGCCAAAATCCTTGAAGCAGATGACAGTTGGGGAGAAGTGGTGCATAAATCCAGGAAATTGCGTGCGGACAGTCTGGGACCTGAGGTTCACTTCTGGGGAACTCTGCTTCTTGTCTCCCGAAGTTGCCTTGGTGCAGAGGCTCCCGCACTGGTCCAGTCCCCAGACCTGGAATCGGAGCTGCCTGGGTTTGGAGGGAGCACAGCTGGACACACATACATTCCCAGCCCCGTACCAGTCTCCAGACTCAGCTGAGCCCTCTCCTAACTATCTCCATTCTGAAGGTTCTTAGCAACCTGGTCTACATACAATCACAAGGGTTTCTATCTGTGCTACCTATGTGTATAGTATATGCTGTATGGATATTTCCAAATCCTGGGGGTCATTCTCAGCCAAAGTACACCAATAGCTTTATCTAGTATTTTATATGAACAGTCGATAATCGAAGTTCTTTAAATATTAATCTATTTTATGAATGTGCAAGAACATTCTGAAAGAAGTCCACTGTCATGTCTATGACAAGATGAACAATGGGGTTGTCTCTACTGGGACAAACTTCCTTTTTTGTAGACAAACTAGACAAAATTTTCTTCTTTTTTGAAGGCTTTTTATTTATTTATTTATTTTGAGGAAGATTAGCCCTGAGCTAACAACCACTGCCAATCCTCCTCTTTTTTTTTTTTTTTTTTTTTTTTGCTGAGGAAGACTGGTCCTGAGCTAACATCTGTTCCCATCTCCCTCTACTTTATATGTGGGACACCTGCCATAGCATGGCTTGATAAGCAGTGCATCTGTCCTCGCCCAGGATCTGAACTGGCAAACCCCAGGCTGCCAAAGCAAAGTGTGCAAACTTAACCGCTGCGCCAGTGGGCTGGCCTAACAAAACTTTCTTTCTGATCATCTTTCCATTCACTCATCTACCTGTCCATCTATCCATGCCTTTCCAAATTACCTATAGGATTTCTTGACTCCCTTTGGATAATTTGTCACTATTAACAAGCCAAGGATAAAATAATGGACCCACACTTCTCACTATCAGCATAATCTTCACAGAATGTGTCCCCGGGACCTGTGAGAAATTGTACAGTCAAAATTATGTCACCACTGTATCCAAAGATCTAGGACAAAATGAGCATTTTATTATTAGAAGTTAAATACCTCGCATAGAAACAAAAGCAACCATAATATTTTTTCAACTTTGCTATGTATGCCAACATATTTCATTATTCTATTTTTATTGGCATTAAACAATGCACCTTACTCTTCATTTATCCCCAGTTCCAACTGTAGAACAACGAGATCTTCCTGGCCGACTAGGTAAAGTGGAAAGAGGCTGGACCTATCAGAAGGCTGAGGCCCCGGTTCTGATTCTGCCCCTAATAAATTGTTTGGACTTAGGCAAATCACTCAACCATTGCCAGGCAATTTTCTTATCTGCAAAACGAGATAGTTAAATAGTTTACAAATGAGATAGGTAGACTATTTAATCTTTCAGGGCCATTCCAGCTCTAAATGTCTGAAGTTTTTCATCCTTGACCCTTGTTTCTCTCAACAAGTGTGGACTAATCTCCTCCTCTCCCGGTACGTGCTGGCAACTCAGGTTGCCAGTGGCCCGCACCATGGGGCGCGCTCTAGAGTCTCCAGCGGTGAAAGGAGGCAGAAACCCAACGTGTGTGAGCCACGTGGACGTCTGATTGATAACAGAGCCGAATCCGGAGAGTACCCAGTGGTGTATGACAACTGGACATCACTTAGAAAAAAGTCAAGTGTTTATGGAAGCTTCCAGAATACATATTGTTTGGTTGGTAGCCTTCAGAATATCATAGCTTTTAGATGTAATTTTAGTGGAAGACACTTGAGGAGCTCAACGTTATATACTTAATTACATTTAGCTTCTGCTGTAATTAGTGATTTCAGCCTGTTACCTTGAAATCCACATCAGTAGCAGGGAAGTCAGCTTCTACTGGCCTAGAAATTCCAAGTGTGCTAACAAGAGGCAGTGATTTGCAGCCTCGACTGTACGTTGGAACCACCAGGGGAGTTCTGTGACCATATCGAGGACTCGGCTCCATCCCCAAGAGGTTCTGATTTAATAGATCCTGGGGCCCAGGCACCAGTGTTTTTTAAAGCTCTCCAGGTGATTCTAATGCAATGTATGCATGATTCTAATGTACAGTCGGGACTGACAAGCACTGAACTAGGGAAAGAACTGATTTTTGATCAAAATTGCAGGTGAGCCAAGTCCAGGGTGAAGCAGGCCATATTTGACCCATATTGGAAGCTTGAATTCTTTGATTTCAAAGTTCTGATTCTCGTAAGATGAAGCATTTAAAGACACGTAATGCAGTAGATGGGAACCCAGCTGATTTCATGCGAGAGGCTGTTTCACTGCCCAAACAGCCTCCCTGTGGGATTTCCTCAAGCAGCCAGCTCAAGGCTGCACACTGAAATCACCAATCCATTTAGCATAAACGTTTATAATACATGCCATCTCAGCAAACAATTCTGTGAAGTGGCTGGTATGCCTTTCATTTGTGCAGCACACTAAGAGAAAAATGGCTTACTTTTACAAATCACTCCCGTATCTGAGTTGAAGACAATTTCATCACCCCAGAGATGGATTAAATTCAGTCCGTCCGGCTGGCAAGACTAGAAGGCCAGTTGAGTAACTAACTCAGCATCCCTAACACCAAGCCACTAAACCAGCCAAAAGGGAATGTAGTTAAATGCTTGTTAGTGACTAAACCCATTCATTTATCATGTGGACCATCACGGTGATGCACAATGCCCTTAGACCTTTCCTAAGTAGACATTGTCGGGAAAAATTCTGCTTGTTAGAAATGCAGGGGCCAGCCCCACGGCCAAGTGGTTAAGTTCGCGCGCTCTGCTTTGGCAGCCCAGGCTTTCACCGGTTCAGATCCTGGCAGCTGACCTAGCGCTGCTCATCAAGCCATGCTGAGGTGGCGTCCCACAGAGCAGAACTAGAAGGACCTACAACTAGTATATACAACTATGTACTGGGGGGCTTTGGGGAGAAGAAAAAAAAGACTGACAACAGATGTTACCTCGGGGCCAATCTTTAAGACAAAGAAAAGAAAGAAATGCAGACTCACAGCCCCTACCCCTAACCTACTGAATTATGTGAGATGAACTAAAGTTGTCAGTGGGATGTGAAAGAGAAATGCATACGGGACAATTGAGGAGATGGAATTCATGAGATTTGGTTACGATGGGATGTGGGAAAAGGCAAGGTCAAAGATGACACTGAGGTTTCTGGCTTGGACGACTGGGTGCCATTCACCAAGACTGAGGACACCAGAGGAGGAACACATCTCATGAGCTCCTCTTCTGCCTTCACCTACTTCCCCCCCCCCTTAAATTGTTGTTCCCTGGTTTCCTGTTTGACCTGTGTTTCTTCTTTTTTGACTCACCTGATCTCAAAGGCGTCATCCCTCCTCCCCGCAACACACACACACCAACAGCTGGCTCAAGGTCCCAAAGGCACCTCAACTCAGTTGATCATCTTCCTCGCAAAACCTACTCTACCACAATCGTCCAGCTAACAGAATCCAATCCGTTTTCTATCTATTCACTAAGAGGACTGGCCTAGAAGTCACCAGACTTTAGCCCCTTCTTTCCCCCATGTGAAGTCAGTCACCAAGGCCTGGCTTTCCACTTCACCATATCTCTAATACGTGGCCCCTCCTCTCCCACCTCTCTGCTCCCAGGTTGGTTCATTATTACTCACCTGACTTGCTGACCTGAGTCCCCATGTTTTCCCCATCACCACCCTGGTTAATCTATCTCTGCCTGCACCCATGCCCTCCTCTAATGACATCTAAAAAGCTGTTTCTAAAACATAAAGCTAATTATGCCATTCCTCTGTTTAATACTCTTCAGTGGTGTTTTGGCATGTCATTCAAGGCTTTCCATGGCCCTGCCCCTGCCCACCTTTCCAATCTCATCTCCTGATACTAGCCCTACACAATTTGCATTCTTGTCACCTGCCAACCTCACCACTGAATGAAAACATGAACCAAACAGTAATCTCGGGCATCCTATATTGCTTTTAGTTCATTGAACCCTTAGGGAGTGAATTTGTCTACAAATTCAGAGCTCCTTATTGGGTCCCCAACATGTTCACCATTGAAGGAATGAAATTCTTCATCAGTAGAAGTTTGTTGAGTGCCTTTCTGTCATCAGTGTTCCCTAGATGCTCTGGGAAGTTTACAGAATAATATAAATTTCTCTTATTTGAAGGCCCAGGAAACATCTTTAACTTCTTATTCCTTAAACTACCACCACCCTCTCTCATAACCCAAAAGTAGAAAGTACTGTCGAGTCCTATATTAGGATTACATGTTACATATTGTTAATCCTATATTGTTACATTATATTATATATTAATTATATATTATTAATCCTATATTATCCAGGTAGTGTTAATCCTATATTATCCAGGAGCTAATAAAAGCTAGAAATAGCTACCATTTATCGAGCACCTGTCAGCTCATTTACTCCTCACCTCAATCCCAGGAGTTTGGTAATATCATTCCATTGGACGGATAAGGAACAAGGGTTGCATCCATTTAATTGACATCCACTAGAGGCAGTTGTAGACTCCATGAGGTCAGTAAATATTATGGATTGAGTTCACCATTCCTGGAAGACGGTGCTCAAACAAATGTGTACTGGATGAGCAATGAATGAATGAAGCAAATAGCTAGAGACTGGTAGAGTTGGTATCAAAACCCAAGTGATTTGACCACAGAGTGGCTGCTCTACACTTGTAACAGAAAACTCGGTGTAGGAGAACATGCAGCTGACGAGAGGCCTGACCGGGCTCCTCTTTGTCCATTCCTCATGGGCTTCTATATGTGGTTTGAAAAGAGTAGGTGAAAAAAACCTGACCAATCTCATAATGGTGCCAGGAAGATATTTTAAGAAACATTTTATGAAACCTTGTAAATACATAGCACTATAAAATAATCAAAGATAGGGAGCCAGCCCGGTGGCATAATGGTTAAGTTCGCCCACTCTGGTTTGGTGGCCCAGGGTTCATGGGTTCGGATCCCAGGTGTAGACTTACATGCAGCTCACCAAGCCATGCTGTGGCAGCATCCCACATACAAAAAATAGATGAAGACTGGCACAGATGTTAGCTCAGTGACAATCTTCCTTGAGCAAAAAGAGGAATATTGGCAACAGATGTTAGCTCAGGGCCAATCTTCCCCACCAAAAATAATAATAATAATTAAAGATGATTCCTAATATTAGCATTTAAGGCCTGTTGTTTGTTTGCTTATGGATCTGAATACACATTCCTTTCTAAGATTAAGGGAACAAATGGCTGAACTAGCCTTGCTTCATTTTGCATCATTTGTACCATTTCATGTCCCCCTTACCATCAGGGTCAAAGTGGGGATATGAGCGATTCTCACGTAACCTCGGAGGGGTTGCTATGAGGTCACACAGATCCATGCATGTCTGATAGATTTACACCAAACACCCCTTGTGGGAAAAATTACATTAACTAAAATGAGTTGAATTAGGTCCAGGTTTAGACACTGCCTATTAAACAAAAGCTATTGTACTGTCAAGGACACTAAATTGTTTAATTCAACATTTTAAATGTGAGAAGTTAATGTTGGTGGAAGAGTTAAGCACATTATACATTTATCACCCTAAACACAGAGATATGAAAATGTCTAAACCATTAGCCATGTAATAGCTTCCAATGCTTTATTCTGGTAACCTTAGATTGGCTAAACTATGAAACTACGATTAAGAATAATTATCCCCTGCAGTAGTCAAGCAGATGCAGAAACCCCAGGAAGTAGACAGGCTGGCTCAGTAATATATCAGCTTTCAACCTGAGTCAGTCCGAATAACGATGGTCTCACCAATTTTATGTCCCTCTGATAACGTTGCACAAAGCAGCAAGGACCAGGCTGCGGCAATGAGCAAAGAAAAGGAGATCCTACTCTACACCTATACCCATCTAAAACAGGATGCGAAAATATGCCAGAAATGATTTTCTTCTTCTTTAAATTAACATGGATGATCTTAAACTCTACTTATTTTCCAAGTCATCCATTTACAAAACTATTTTGAGACCCTGGTTTTTAAAAATATTTTGTATCTGTAGATTTTTTTTAAAACGAAATGTTTTTAAGTTGATCAAAGCTGGCTTATTCCTAACATGTGTTTCTTTGGATCATTACTTCTGAAGCTCTCCCTTCCAGGTCTGTCATGTTTTCCACCCTTTTTTCCATAACAGCTTCTCCAGCTCAATCCACATAGTGACCACTCAACAAACACTTGCTGAATGAATGAATACATGAATGAACAAATGAATGAACAGCAGACCTCACACAGACTCCTGAATATTCCCAGCAGTTTTACCAGCTTCCCAGAGTTTCTCTGTTCCCTTTCATCCTATAGACTTGCCAAGTTAATCTTGCGATAAACATCACTTTCCATGATCAGCCTCTTGCACGAGAGCAACCAACTCTAAGGTGATTGCTTTAACGACGAGATCCTCCCTCACTTAGTTTCAGCTGACTGGACTTGGCCCCTTGCCTCACATCGATCCCCTTCCTGGGAACTCGCTGTCTGCTTAGTTTCTGAGAGATGATGGGGCTTCTTGACATGTCATAGCACAAATGTAGCCTCTGGCCACCCCCAATACACCAGGCCACTCATTCCAAAGGCCAAAATGAGGTCCTGAAACAAAGGACTGGAAACACGCTGATGCTGCATGAATGCAGCTGCGTTCAAGTGCTCCGAGCTTTTATTAATGATAAAGACTTACCCAAGTGCGTCTCAAACTTTAATAAGCACAAGAATCACCTGAAGGTCTGAGAGGCTTCACTTCTAACAAGCTCCCGGGTGACATTGATGCTGCTGGTCCATGGAGCACAGTTTGAGTACCAGAGCTCCGGAGCAGGGGTTGTCAAACTTGGCTGCACGTTGGAATTATCTGAAGCATTTAAAAACACTAACCCCTGAGACCAGTTCCTAAGATTTTGATTTGACTGGTTTGAGCTGCAGCCCAGGTATCAGGATTCTGAAAGCTCCTCTGGTAATTCCAGTGGGCAGCCAGAGTCCAGAAGCGTTGCCTTAGATCAGTGTTTATCAAACTTTTCTTTTCATTATTTTCCCCTTAGGATGACTTAGACATTTTCTTCTTTTCTTTTTAACATTGGCACCTGAGCTAACAACTGTTGCCAATCTTCTTTTTTCCTTCTTCTTCTCCCCAAAGCCCCGCAGTACATAGTTGTATATTTTAGTTGTGAGTGCCTCTGGTTGTGTTCTTAGACATTTTCCTCCCAAATATCCCTCATGAAATTTTACTATCACAGATGCTTTGCATGTCAGTTTATACAAGTATACACACTTGTGCTCTATACATTAAAAGAGGATTGCTTGGTCCCCAGGGGGCAATTTTCATACCTTTGGGGGTGATTTCACCCCCACTAAGGATACACACTTTAGACTATGCCTAAAAACCTGGTTTTGTCACAGTGTCCACATGTCAGTCTGCACACAAATGCCCCCAAGCGGAGGCTGTAGATCTCAGGCATGAAGAGACGACAGAAAGACCAGCAGGTCAATGCACACCCACTCCTGCATCCTCAGCCGTGACTGTGTGCAGGGCCTGAAATTCCTTTGTAGTTTCTACCACCTCATTATCCTGCAACCACAAAGGACAGTGTATGACATGCCCAATCAAATAAGCAAGATATGATGCTTGCCAGTATATCCTTGCTTGTGCTCACAAGCCAAGCCTCCCTTTATGTTGCCCATTGGCAACCAACATCTGCCTGGAGACAGATGGGCTCTCCATCACTACATAAAGCAAAATGTCTACCAGAGACTTTTTAACGTGCATGTTAATTCCTAACACCCGCTCGGGTTACAACATAACTTCTGTAAATTATACAGGAGGGTGGGTCACAGCTATCAGGGGAAAACAGCAGTGTATTCTAAAGACAGAGCAAGCTGGACTCTAACCCAGGTGTAAAGTCATGGCTATGAGGAAGGCAGATGGCTATGTGGCAACAAAAGGGGGAAGGGATGGGCCAAGAGAGAGGGAAGGAAAAAGAAACTGACATCACTCACATTACCACGTGTCTACTTTGTACCCGGCGGTGTACGAACATCACTTAATATTCTGTCATGAGCCTGGGAGGTGGGTATCAGTCTCCCACTGTACAGACAAGCACCCTGAGATTCCTAAACGGTCCACATGCTACTCCTAGCAAGTCAGGGAGCCAGCATTCAAATCCTCATCTGTCTGGATTCAAATCCAGTGCTCTGTCTAGTCTATCATGCTGTGCTCCCAGCCTCATGACAAAAACACAGAAATGGAGCACTGTAATCACTAAGGACAGCCCTCCACATTTTAAACCAGGAAGATGGGGGTGACCTTGTCATGACTGCAGGAACTCTGGGTCCTGCAGAGGCTCCAGAATATAAATCAGAGACTGAAATGAATATTCAAAATCAGCAAGGGGGTATCTGTGATCAGGACCTCCACAGAGCATGGATTCAAGTGTCAGAACCCCAGTGAGGAGCAAAGGTCACGAGGACTGAGGCGTAGAAGGAAGAGAGAAGCAGGGACAGGACAGGGCTGGTCTACATTTAACCTTAAAGACTAGGAACAGTGGGAGCCCAGAGTTGCCTGAGGACACAAAGATATCACCAGAAACTATGGGGGGAAGGGGAGGGGTGGAGATGGTGGTAAGAATTCCAGGAAGTGGGAAAGGGACTGGAAAATGGATGGCCCTAAAAGAAAAGTAACTTGCTTGCCTTGAAAAGGTAGGGCCCTGGGCCAACAGACCTCTGCTCTGCCTGGGCCCTTCCATCCCAATGCAGGGAGGAAAGAGAACAAAGAGGTGAGTGACCCCCTAGGAACCTAGACAGTGATTCGCTCCTCAGACAAAGAGGAGAGAACTTCCCCTGTCTCCACCTGGACCCAAGGGCTGACCTCACCAGAAAAGTGCCTTTTCCTTCCCTCTGGGGCAAAACTAAACAGGCTCCAGGGGAGGGAAGGAGGCCTAAGAACCTGAGTTCTCACATGTGCTTAGGATGCGCCTTCAACCTCTGCCTTTATCAGGGAGAGAATCTCTTTTCCCTCCCATTGGCTCTTTCTCTCCATCTAAACTGTGTAGCCTGAAACTCTTGCCGAGTTATGACAGGTGAGCCCCAGGGGGACTCCAGGGCTGGGCCACACTTCTGTCCATGGGTTTGCAGAGGAAATCCTAGGGTGAACCTTTGTCTCACCCTCACCAACTGTGCTACTAACTACAGTCCCCTCCCTTCCCAGAAAAGCCAAGTATAAAGTCCCACTTCAAGGAGACCACTTCCTGTGGAAGCCTGAGCCATCAGGTTACTTGTCCAAAAAACACGTTTGTGGAAAAGGGGAAAACTCTTGAATAACACGTTGAAAGCCAAAGGCCTCCAACATTTTCCACTCATAACCACCTAGAGCTTGAAATCGCCCAAGGACATAAGAGCTGCTTCAGGCCAGGAAGAGACATGGGCACCTGCATCTCACTTTAAGCCATAACAATCCTACTGTGCCAGAAAGGCTAGGAATGGTTCTTGAAGCCTACTGGAGGCCCTACCCAGAGGGCGAAGACTAATGTTAAAGTTATCTCCTCCGAGGAGTTTATTCAGATTATTGCTATGGTATTTTCAAGTGGTCAGATGGACTAAGAGCAGATTTATCCCCAATGCCTCAGAGTCAGGTGTCTGGCACATTTGGATCAGGTAGAACCAGTCCTTAGGGCAGAGGATGAGAATTGCCCTGTCTACAGGAATGGGGGACAGAGCTCCTGCCCCTTCCTCTCCTTACTATGTTGTCAGGTTCCTAAATTCCCTTAGCTACTCAAAGCAACCTGTTGATTCCCACTCAACATGTTTATTAAAATATTGAGTAAGAATTGGCAGTGTCGGGTAACGCTGGCCTGGCAGGAGAATCCCCACATGGGGTTTTGACAAGAGCAGCTCAAAGGGCCCCTCTGAACTGGCATCAGGAAGGTTTGCATTCCCAGGAGTAGTGAAGCAGAAATAGTTTGATTATTCACTGAGTATTTACCCAAGCACAATTACGCTTGATGGCAGCTTCATTCCAGGAGGCCAGCTTTACTGAGAATCTCTCACTGAAGCTGACAGGAGTGTATCTGCACATTTTGATGGAAGACAATCTGCCAGTAGAGACCTGTCTCTGTTTGGCACAAGGAGTGTTGTGCAGTAAGACCAAATCTGGGGGAACTGCTCACCCAGAGCCTTATGTCTCAACAACAAAGATCAAGATCAACAATGTCTGGGCAGATCAAGATAGTAGCAATTATCTAGAGTGTTTATCTTCCCCAAAATAAAGAAAGAGAAGCAGGGAGTGAGGAAGGGAAGGAGGAAAATAAGAATGGAAATAAGAAAAAAAGATGTCTGACATATTCCTACTCGTCTGAACTAGCGGACATTCCTCAGATTCACTGCTCTATAAATTCACTGAGTAATTGTGCAAATTCCCTGGATAGTTGCCAGATCTACTTCTTCTCCTCCCCAGCCCCTACGGAAAAGCTCACTAAATTAAACGTGCAGGATTCAATTAAAAGCACAGTATAGAACGTTACCATTTTCTATAAAAGAGTTGAGTATAAGTATACATGATATTTGCCTGTATTTTCATGAATACTCCTCCAACCCAACTGGAGGGACACACAAGAATTGCAACAGTGGTTGCCCTGAGGTCATTTGCAAGGCAACTGGGTGTGGGGTTGGGGGATATAGGATGGAAGGGAGATTTTCCCTTGGGTACCTTTTTATACTTTTTGATACTTGAATCGTGTGAATATGTTGCCTATCCAAAGAATGAAATGAATGGGAATATAAAAATCAAATTATTTAAATGGCAGCCAGCAGAAGCCCTGTGCTACATCAGATTTGGAAAAGGGAGGGGGAGGGGGGACCCAACCAGCATTCCCTCCTTCCCTTCACTCCACCCGCTGCCTTTCCCCTTCCCTCCCATTCACACCTGGGGTTTGATCCTGCAAGTCACTGGGTCATCTCAGGACTCAGCAGAAGGTGAGAGGGTGACAGCTGCCTGGTCCTTGGAACAATAACAGGAAAGCCCCAAACTGGAAACCTAAAAGCAAGGAGAGCCTAAACCCTTCCATGAAGACTAGGAACAGGAGCATGTGCAGGGAGAAGTGCTGGAGGAAGATCTGTGACACACAGCAGTTAAGAGCGTCTGCTCTGTGGTCAGCAACTTAAGGTGACGCTTCTCCTCCTTGAGCCTTGGTTTCCTCCTCAGTGAAGCTGTCGCGACTTCATCATGGATTGGATCTTCAGTCCAAAGACGGGACGCAGAGACAGCACCCAGCACAGGGCCTGCAGGAGGGGTGGACCTCGGGATACCGACAGTCGCCATTCTACTAAACCACACACTCAGTTCTGAGCAGCTACAAAGCATGGAGGAAAAGAATCACAGGAACAAGACAGATTTCAAACTCTGTACGTGATCATGGGACAATTTGAGATGATGAGTTTCTGCTGTTCAGAGGCAATTGAGAGGGAAAAACCTGGCTTTGAAACCAGAAAGGAAGCTATGATTTGTTGCTGTTGTTTGCACTTTCTATTGTTTGTTTGTTTTAGGCATAACACTTGCAATAATGCTGGAAAGAACACCACAGGGCCAAAGTTGAACACATCTCACTCACTTTGCCATGGTGAAAATAGGGTTAACCATCAGCATTATCACTCCAAATCCTCAGTGACCTTGCGACATCCCTCACAGAGGACCTAGGATATTTGACACTTAGAGCAGATCATTTTTTAATGCCCTCTTCTCTACAGGACAAGATTATTTTCAGTTATATTCTTGTTGTATGAATAATAATCCCTATTTTTTTATATATTCATTCTTTACTTGTAAAACAACAATTCAAAAAGGAGAAATTTTTATTTTAAGGATGTTATTCAAATTTAGTAAAATATTCCATTTAGGAACTGATATTTGCACTTACAAACAAAAATGTTATACTTTGCAGTTACCGCTTTAAATTCTAAACACAAAATCTCCAGGTGGTCACACGGTGTGACAGAATTAAAACAACTCAGGTTCTGAGTCTGTCTTTAAATTCACTGGACTACCATTGTTTATTCCAGATCTGCTATAAACACAGAATATGTAGTGTCACAGCGGTTAGAGACACACACTGTGCCCAAAGCAAGCTTGAACAATTCCAGAGCATTACACATTTACTCTCAAAACAAACATGCAGTGAACCCGTGTACATCAGAGGCCCACTGTATAACAGGGAGTTCTCCAAATTAACCTCCATGTAGTATATAGTCTATATTAATGAATAAGAAATAAAACTATGTTAATTTGAGACTGACGTGTATTATTAAATCTCAACAGTAATTTTAATTATTGTTTAGAATATAGCCAACAAAAAGATTTTTCCACTTAGGGGTATTTTATCACTAGCATGGTTTAGAATTGCCCACACATGTTGATAGTAAAAAGCAAACAAAATTTTAGTTGGTTTCATTGTTTTCAATTTCTCAACAGAGATGGCCTCCACTCAGGCAGAACACTCCCACTGATATACCCCTGCTCGTGTGTCTCTCACTCACTCACAAATCCAGCTGCCATGGTTCCCAACTCTCAACTTAGCACGTTCAAAGTAGAAATTCATGTTAATTGAAAAAGCACCTGTTGGAGGAGGGTCCAAGATAGGAAAATCCTGTACTCACCTACTCCCATGGACACACCAAATCTGCACTGACATAGAGAGCAATTCCTCTTAAAGAAGAACTGAGGGCTGAATGTCCAGCCAGCCTTCCAAAATCGTCTGGCACACACAATCTACACAGGGGATATTCCTACACAAGGCCACTCCTTCAAGACCAGGAGAGTTAGATGCTTTGCCTAATTCATAGAAACCAACACAGAAAGTCAAACAAAAGGAAGATAGAGGAATATGTTCCAAACAAAAAATAATAAAAAAAACCCACGAAAAGTCCCTAATGAAATGGAGATAAGTAGTTTACCTAATAAAGAGTTCAAAGTAATGACTATAAGATGCTCACCAAACTTAAGAGAAGAATGGGGGAATACAGTGAAAACTTCAACAAAGAGTTAGAAACTAGAAAGAAACAATTAGAGCTGAAGAATACAGTAATTGAAATTGAAAATACACTTGATGGAATCCATAGCAGATTAAATTATACAAAAGAATGAATCAGTGATCTGGAAGACAAAATACTGAAAATCATCCAATCAGAACACCAAAAAGGAAAAAAGAATTTTAAAAAATAGCGATAGTTTAAGGGACCTTCAGGAAAACATCAAGCATACTAACATTCACATTGTAGGAATCCCAGAAGGAGAAGGGAGTGAGAAAGGAGCAGAAACTTTATTTGAAGAAATAATGGCTGAAAATAAACATCCAGGTTGAGGAAACACAGAGTCCCAAACAAGATGAACTGAAAGAAAGCCACACCAAAACATACTATAATTAATATGGGAATAGTTAAAGATAAAGAGAAAATGTTAATGGCCACAAAAGAAAAACAAGTTATATACAACAAGACCTTCCCCATAAGACTATCAGCTGATTTTTCAGCAGAAACTTTGCAGGCTAGAAGGGAGTGGAAGGATATGTTTAAAGTGTTGAAAGAAAAAAACTTACCACCAAGAATTCTCTACCTGGCAAGGTTATCATTCAAACGAAAGATGAGATAAAGAGTTTCCTAGACAAGCAAAAACTAAAGGAGTTCATCACCACTAAATCAACCTTGCAAGAAATGTTAAAGGGTCTTCTTTAAGTGGAAAAGAAAAGGCTATAACTAGAAATAAGAAAATATATAAAGACAAAAATGTCAGTGTAAAAGACAAATATATAGTATAGGCAGTGGATCAGCCATTTAACAAGCTAGTATGGTTAAAAGACAAAACTAGTAAAATCAACCATAACTAGAATAAATAGTTAAGGGATACACAAAATAAAAATATGTAAAATATGATGTCAAAATAATAAAATGCAGGGCTGGCCCTGTGGTGTAGTGATTAAGTTTACGAGCTCTGCTTTTGTGGCTTGGGGTTTGCAGGTTCGGATCCCAGGCACAGACCCAGCACCACTCGTCAAGTCATGCTGTGGTGACATCCCACATAAAATAGAGGAAGACTGGCACAGATGTCAGCTCAGGGCCTATCTTCCTCTCACACACACACACAGATCACAAAATGTGGCAGGGGGAGAAAAACGCAGAGCTTTCACAATGTATTTAAACAACCATCAGCTTAAAAGAGACTGCTATATATATAGGTTGATATATATGAACCTGCTGTTAATCACAAACCAAAAACCCACAACAGATACACAAAAAATAAAGAGAAAGAAACTCAAACACAACAATAATGAAAACCATCAAACCACAAAGGAAGACACCAAGATAAGAAGAAAGGAACAGAGAAGAACTACAGAAACAACCAGAAAACAACTAACAAAAAGGCAATAAGTACATCCCTATCAATAATTACTTTAAATGTAAATGGACAAAACGTTCTCATCAAAACACATAGAATGGATGAATGGATAAGAAAAAGAAAACATATATATATATGCTGCATATAAGAGACTCACTTCAGATCTAAAGACACATCCAGACCGAAAGTGAAGGGGTGGAAAAAGATATTCCATGAAAATGGAAATGAAAAGAAAGCTGGGATAGTGATACTCATATCACACAAAATAGACTTTAAAACAAAGACTGTAAGAAAAGACAAAGAAGGGTATTACATTAATGATAAAGTGGTCAATCCAAGGAGAAGATACAACATTCATAAATATTGATGTACCCAAGATAGGAGTACTTAAATATATAAAGCAAATAAACTCCTAGAAGGAAACATATGGAGTCAGCTCTTTGACATCAGTCTTAGCAATATTTTTTTGGACCAGTCTCCTCAGGAAAGGGCAACGAAAGCAAAAATCAACAAATGGGACTACATCAAACTGAAAAGCTCTTGCACAGCTAAGGAAACCATCAACAAAATTAAAAGGCAACCTACCAACTGACAGAAGATATTTGCAAATGACATATCTGATAGGGGGTTAATATCCAAAATATATAAAGAACATGTACAACTTAATGTCAAAGCAAACAATCCAATTAAAAAATGGGCACAGGCGTTGAATAGACATTTTTCCAAAGAAAACATACAGATGAGCTACAAGCACATGAAAAGATGCTCAACATTACTAACCATCAGTGAAATGCAAATCCAAACCATGATGAGATATCACCTCAGACCCATCAGAACGGCTATTATCAAAAAGACAAAAAATAGGGGCCAGCCCAATGGTGTAGTGGTTAAGTTTGCGCACACCTCTTCGGCAACCCAGGGTTTCAGGGTGTCACGTCCCAGACAGGGACCTAGCACCGCTCATCAAGTCGTGCTCTGGTGGCATGCCACATAAAATAAAGGAAGATTGGCACAGATGTTAGCTCAGGGCCAATCTTCCTCACACACACACACAGAAGACAAGAAGTAACAAGTGATGGTGAGGATGTGGAGAAAAGGGAACCCTCATACACTGTTGATGAGAATGTAAATTGGTGCAGTCCCTGTGGAAAACAGCATGGAGGTTCTTCAAAAAATTAAAAATAGAACGACCATCTGATCCAGCATTTCCACTTCGAGGTATTTATCTGAAGAAAACTAAAACATTAATTCACAGAGGTATATATATATACCACCACGTTTATTGCAGCATTATTTATAATAGGCAAGATAAGGAAGCAACTGAAGTATCTATCAAAAGATGAATGGATAAAGAAGATGTGATATATAAATACAATGGAATATTACTCAGCCACAAAAAAGAATGAAATCTTGCCATTTTCACCAACATGGATGGACCTAGAGGGTACTATGCTAAGTAAAATAAGTCAGACAGAGGAAGACAAATATGGTGTGATTTCACTTATATGTGAAATCTAAAAAACAAATAAACAAACAAAACAAAACAGAAATAGGTTCACAGATACAGGAAACAAAATGGAAGTTACTAGAGTGGGAAGGGTTGTGGGGAAGGCAAAATAGGTGAAGAGGATTAAGAAGTACAAGCTTTTAGTTACAAAATAAATAAGACATGGGATGTAATGTACAGCATTGGGAATATGGTCAATAATTTTGTAATAACTCTATATGGTGCCAGATGATAACTAGACATCGTGGTGACCGTTTTGTATAAATATTGAATCACTGTAATATATACCTGAAACTAGTAGGATATTGTATGTCAATTATACTTCAATTTAAAAAGATCACCTGTTGACAAAGCTATTCTTATAGTCCTCTTTTCCTTTCAGGCCATTTGGCTTTGGGATTGATTTATATGTGTGTATGTGGTCTAAGACATTTTTGTTTAAATTTGAAACAAGAAGGTGTTGCCAGGGGAAACGTGGCTGGTTGGCTGGCAGTGGAGGGCCTCACAATGGCATTAGGTTGATGAGTTTACCGTGGCTCAAGATCGTGCCACAGCCTTGGAGCTCTAGAAAATTGGGCTTTTCCACTACTCCCAAAGGAAGTCAGGTGCTCCAGGATTGAAACAGATGAATAATAAAGAGCGGTCAGTGTCTTCGTTGACAATGGAGACAATGGCTCCCATGACTAGAAGGCTAACTCCCCCATCTGGCTCTTTCCTGTGGTGGGCCTTTGTCACCTTTTCTACATTTGGGGAATTTGCCCTTCATGAGTGGCATCTCCAAAGGTAGAGTCAGAGAACATGCTTTCCTGACTCCCCTGAAGCTAAGGGGAAGCCACGTGACCTAGATTTTTCCAATCAGTCACACCCCCGTGAGATTTTGACCTAGCACTGCGCAGAATCAGATTTTTTTGGGATGACCTTGAGTATCTTCTTTCCAAATAGTGCACGCCATCATATCTTTGACCACTGGTGGCAGCTGTGGGATCGTCCATGGAGACATCCCATCATGAGGTCTGCCTCAGACTGCAGAGCACCCAAGCATAACCCTCTGGCCTTCCCAGAGAGTAAGTGAGCTACCCAAGATCCTTGAACAAACTTCATTTCTGTTTAATTTAGCTGCAATGAGTTTTGTGATTTCCAATATCCCAGGAAGCCAGATTAGTAATTAGAAGGTTGTATATAGAGCATATAATGTAGGTAGACAGTACTGAGATATTTTATGCAAGCCAAGATAATAATTGTTTATAAGAGAGCGTCCTTCCATGATTTCCCTTTGTTTCCCAAATAGGTATCCTACCCCAGATAGTGATGTGCATGCAGTGGCGGAATTTGTTTCTCTTAAATCCACGTTTTCTGCTGTAATAAATAGATTCTTTCATGTACTATTTTAATATTACTGGTTGAATTACAAGTGAAGGAGCTGTTCCCATGGACTCACACCGCCTATTCAATTTTATTTAAAGGTCTAATTTATTTCTATTTAATTCAACAACCTTATTTCTAGACTCCCATGGGCCAACGCTTATCATTTAATTTTATTTAATTAGTCTATTTCTATTTAATTAATCCACATTTTTGCTAGATTACTGGTGGGCATCTCACTGGTACCCTCATATTCCACCTATGGTTGTCATAAGTTTTTTGATTTTGGGAGGGGGTTTTGGTGGGGAACATTGGCCCTAACATCTGTTGCCAATCTTCCTCTTTTTTTCCTCCAGAAAGCTCCAGTACATAGTTGTATACCCTAGTTGTGTATCCCTCTAGTTTTTCTACATGGGACACCGCTTCAGCATGGCTTGATGAGTGGTGCATAGGCCCGCACCCAGGATCTGAACCAGTGAACCCCAGGCCATCAAAGCAGAGCGTGTGAACTTAACCACTATGCCACTGGGCCAGCCCCTGCCATAAGTTTTTAGTCATTTTCCCTCCAACATTTATAAAGATAAACATTGCAGTGTGAACTAAGGACCCCACTCAAAGCAATCAAGTTTTCCCACAATCACTCTTTACCAGATTTCATTACAAGCTGCTCAATATTGCAGGAAATTCATTTTTTTTCAAAATGGCAGCCCAAACCACAAATCAAATGTAAGGCTCTACTACATTGGGTAAAAATTAGTCATCCACTTCCAAAGCTGTTGTAACATATATGTAGACATTAATTGACAAGAAGTTCTGCTGAGAAAAAGAGCTCACAAGTGGGCAATTAACTCCTGTATCTCTTGGGTGTTTACAGGCAGCCACGGCAAAGGCGGAGGGATGAACAAGTTGCCCCTTGAATTCCACAGATACAAAAACTCTAGAATTCTATAAGATTAGACTTTTATGAAATCTCTAGAAGCCTGGATGTATTCAAATTATTTTATCTTATGAAAAGTTATTGCCAGGCAAGGTAACTGTTGGCAGTGTAGAATGCTAATTTTCTAATACAGAATTTCTGCGAATTTTGTTTGTTGTATTGTTTGTCTTTGTCCTCTTTTAGCTTCACAAGGTGAACTAAAGCTTACCTAGAAAGACGCTTTTCATAAGGTCACTGCATTCAGAAGATTTGTCAGCTGTCAATAGCCTTCCCTGGGCTTTCAAACGTCTTACTTTACTTTTGACAAGAAAATGTTCACTACGCCATTTCAATCACACACGAGGAGTAAGCCACAAGGTTTAAAGGGAACATTCTATACTGCGCCAGGATGGGGCTCCCCTTAAAAAGAGAAAAATAATATATTTAGGCTGGAAAATACTTTTTTTCTCATAGTCACTCCTAAGAAAGAAATTTCAATGAAAATTAAATACTCACTCAATTTTGACATAGCAGAATGTTAAAAAATGAAGTTTCCTATTGTTTTTTCCTATCCTAGATTTCAAGAGAGATTGATTTAAAATCTCAAACTCATAAAGTTGTAAACTAGTGGACCCAGGAAACTTGTAGAAGACTGTGGTGTCCCTCAGTCAGTATCATCCTAGAAGCGTGTTGTAGCCAAAATGTCTCCATGGCCATGATCTGGTCCAGTGTTACCCAAACTTCAGTTATTCACCTACCACTCCAGGGTCTGTGTCATATTGTGCACAATCTCTGCATTAGTATTTACTTTTTATTTTATAATAGCCTTCTTTAAACCAACTCACTTTTTATACTTATGTAAACTTGACTTTGCCATAAACATTAATATCCATGAAGTCAAGGATTTGAGGTGTATGACAAAGACTAGTTAGATGCTCAACAATTTAATTTCCTCTTCTTGGTGACACAGGAAGTCTACCCTTCTCAATTTCTCAGCAGTAGGCTGGCCCCATGTGACTAGATTCTGGACAATGAAATGTGGACAGAAGTGATATACTTGTAACTCTGGTCCCTAAAACATCCTGCATATTCTTCCTTGCTCTCCTTCCACCATCTATGTAACTAGAAGCAATGGACTCTGAAATGGCAGCACTCATTTCCCTTACTGCTCAAAGGAGTTTTGACCAAAAGAGCATTCAGCTCTGTGTCAGACATTACAAGATCAGCAAAATCTTTTATTGTTTTAAGCTGTTGAAATTTTGTTGTTGTGTTTGGGGGTCCCTAACATCACCCTCGAATTCAGTGATTCAGTAGAAAGACTCTCAGAACTTAGAAAGCTGTTAATCTCACAGTCATAGTTTATTACAATGAAAGGATAGTGATTAAAATCAGCAAAGGAAAAGACACACAGGGCAGGGTCCATGGCGCACCAGGCATAAGCATCCAGTTGTCCTCTCCCAGTTGAGTCCTGTGGACAGCACTTAATTTTCCCAGCAATGCTGTCTGACAACATGGATGAAGTATTGTCAACTGAAGTATTGTTCACTCATGTCTTAGCGTCCATGGTTTTTAGTGGGGAGTCAATCACATATTCATGGCTGATCACCCACATGGCTGACCTTAGTTCCATTCCCCTTGAGAAGTCAAGCTGATACTGTGTGGCCCAAAACCTCCACCACAAGTCACACTGTTAGCATAAACTATCTGAAGTGGCTCAAGGCCTCAGGTAAACAAAGAAATTCTTAATAGGCAGGATGTTCCAAGGACTTAGAGGTATCTCCCAGGAGCCAGGCAAATGCTAAAACTTCCTTTGGAATGTGCAGAGTTTGAACCACCCAGACCTGCTGAACTAATCCTTTACTGCCTCGTGGCCTATTTGTTACACAGCATGGCCTAACCTGCCCTGACTAATGTAATGTATCAATTACAGCTTTGTCTAGTACACATGAAAATACTCAACTGATAACAAAAATATTTATCCATATACTTTCTAAAATGATCTCATATACTACCAGTAGTACACACACCGTACTTTGAGAAACATTGATTTAGTCCAACTTCTTACTTTAGAATGTGTGAAAGGTAACGAGCGTCACTCTGCTGCTGAGCTTTCTCCAGAGAGAGGGACACTGGCTTAGAGGGGAGCATTGCTGGAGAGAATGGAGTCTGAGGCAGCAACTGAATAGATAATTTCCTCAGTAGCTTCTCCAGGAAGGACGTCCAAGGACTATGATAGGACATTTCCAGGGGATATCAACCTCTGGCTCCACCCAAACCCTGGTCTCTGGATCATTTAGATAAACTTGGTGCACCCTGCCCAGAAAGAAGATTTATTCTAAGAGTTGTGATGTAGCATATTTTAACTGTCAGCTTCAGTAGGCCATGAGGTGCCCAGATATTTGGTTAAACATTATTCTGGTCTGTCTGGGAGTGCATTTCTGGATGAGATTAACATTTGAATGGGGAGACTGAGTAAAGCAAATTGTCGTCCCCAGTGTGGGTGGGCTTCATCCAGTCTGGTCTGTTGAAGGTCTGAATAGAATAAAAGGCTGAGTAAGAAAAACTCTTTCTTTCTGTCTGACTGTCTTTGAGCTGAGACATCTGTCCTCTCCTGCCTTCAGACTCATACTCTGACTAACTTATGGCATCGGCTCTCTTGGGTCTCTAGCTTGATGATGGCAGATCTTGGTCTTCCCAACCTCCATAATCATGTAAGCCAATTCCTTAGAGTAGATATATAGAGAGATATAGATATGGATATGGATATGGATATGGATATGGATATAGATATAGATACAGGTATAGATATAGATTAGATAGATACAGATAGATCCTATAGGCTCTGTTTCTTCAGAGAATCCAAACTAATAAAAACATCCCAGTAAACCAAGTCCTTACCAGGCCTCACTACTCTATCTCACTCTCTCTATTTCTCTCTCTCCCACTCCCTCTTTCTTTCCCTTTATCTCTCTCACTATTCGTTTCTGGAATATACTTCATTAAAGTCACTTCCATGAGGATCAGCTTCTTGGTTTCTGGTCCTTTACAACATGCCAGGGTGAAGGGAAAGCAAGGGCCTGAGGCCATGACTCTGGCCTAACTTGAAGTGACCTTGCAAAGGCACCGTCCTCAATTACTTGATTCACTCAGTTTCTACATCTTATAATGAAAATCCAAGAGAGAAAAATAAGATTGGTCCAGCTTGGCCCAACCAGCTGTGACCACAGGGTGGCAGGGAGGGAGGTCAAATGACATCAACAAAAGAGATGGAGCTTGGGGTGGGGGGGAATAAGTGTATCTAGTGCAATAGAAAACCGTGAAATAATAGAACAAGGGCTGAAAGCCCATCCTCTAAGTAAACTACAGATGTTCTGGGAGGAGAATCTGGCCCTCCGCTTGAAAATTTCATTTTATCTGAACTAACCTCTCTTTCAAAGGGTCAATCCAATTACTTGGGACAAATACCAGAGGCTCCTTGATACTCCCATCAATCCTCAGAGGAGAGATCTGAAGCAGGGGTGCTGAAAAGAGAAGCAGAGTCTCAGTTTCATGGGAAGTCCATTTGGATGCTGCTCTGCGTGGACCGCAGTTTAGAATTACAGTTCAACGGGCCCTGGATGAGCTGAGTTCGTGACAAGCACAGGGAGATCCCTGCTTTTCTATATCTGAGAGTCTGTGAAGGACTATTATGGGTCCACTACCAATTTGTCCTTAAAGCCATTTTCATTTTTCAAATGTCAAATGTGCATAAATTTGGCCAATGACCAAGCATAAGGCTTTTGTTTTTGCTTTTTAATGCCAGCTTGCTCCATTTGAGAGTTTCCTGAGAAAGAGGACAAATGTATGCAAACTCTCTCCTAGGAGCCAGTATGATACAGGCCCACAATTCCTTATCCAAAATTATGAAATCCCAAAGCTCTGAAAATCAAAAATTGCATGAAATAGGTGCAAAAGCATTTGGCAACCAAAAAATGAGGCTATTTGTACTTTTTATTTATCCTACTTAGTTTCAGTGTTGATGTGTTTCACTGCTAAAATATTAATGGGTTTGATTACAGGGTGCTGCTCCAGACCCCACTGGGAGTATTCACTAATATATGGGATATGCATCATATCCCCATTCTGTACCCTACTGAATTTCAAAACACATCTGGCTCCAAACCTTTTAGATAAAGAATTGTGGACTCGTTCAATAAAAAAGCAAGACTTTGGGCTCAGACAGACAGACCTGGATTGGACTCCCCTCTCTAGCTGTGTAGCAAGTACCTTAACTTCTAGGAATATCGGCTTCCTCTTCTGTAGAGTGGAGGCAACAACAGCAGCCGCCTCCTAGGAGGTAGTTGGGATGCAATGAGACAAGTTACATAAGGAACTTGACACCCTCCCTGGTACTGGTCCCTGCCCAACAAAGGGTTCTTTTCCCCCCCTCATAACACCCACTTCCTTCCCATAGAATCCAGGCACAGTGCTATGAAAGTCAAAATGTGGAAAGTACAGAAAAGAAAAACTCACTTCCAATAAAAGGAGGACACGATGGCAGAGACTGACAAGATAATTTATTAGGAATGTTATCCTGCTAATAAAGAGTAAGGTGCTCAATGTGGCTGGAATGAAGACCCACAATACCAATGATCTACTCTCATATGTACCTCTTTATGCTTCTCTTGGACTGATCCCTTTCTTATGGCCTATTAAACCGATTCTAGCAATTGTTGCAATTACGTGGGTGGGTGGGTAATTTCCTTTCTCCGTTGGTCCTGTCATCCTGGTAAGTGATTGGCTGTAAACAATGCCAGCATTATTAACCATATTGACTTCCAGAATCCCACACTTTGTTTTATTATTTGCTCCCCTTTTGAGATGGATTCTTTACTTAAAGACTTCACCACACTTCAGTCAACTGCAAAGACCACAAAGCATTGGGATAGTTTTTCTTAATGTGAAATCTATGCACATGAAAAGCACAGGAATAAATATACGGGTGTAATGAACTTTCCTTAAAACTTAGAAGAAAGTCAGAAAGCAGTTGTATACAGAATTTTGACTTCTATTTTAACAATATTTTAAATAAATTAAAATTGCAAAAAAGAGTATTCTTTCAGTCCTCTTAAGTACAAAATATGATTGATTGCTAGTTTCTATTTGTAGTTCAAAAACCATATAAGGCATCCTCTCCAGTCTCCAGTCCCCGTGGCTAAGAACTATTAGCCATACCTTCTGTGGGCACAGAATTAGGAAATTGCAGCACGTATGTCATAATTTTGCAAATTCCTTTTCACATTTTCCAAGTGTTTCTCTCCATTCATCCATTTACCCATCCATCCATTGAGAGCCTTTTCTTTGTCAAGCAGTGAACTAACCTGAGGGTGCAAAGACGAATAAGACACAGCCCCCAGGGATGAGACATATGTGTTTATCATTTAAGAATTCATGGTTAACTAAAAGAATGTTTCTTGTTATATTAAAATCCTCATCACCATCACTGGAGCTCAAACCCTGTCCCTGAAGGAGGTGAGAACTGGTCCCTAGAGGTCGTTTTGTAACTAAGAGAGCTGGGCTGGCTGTGGTCTGCAGTTTTGGAAGGAGACAGTGGGACACAATGAATTCTGCATAATAAAAGGATGGAAAGTATGAAGCTTCCCGGAGAAACTGAAGAAAATGGAGGCTGGCACCACCAAACTGAGCTCTGAATGGAGGGAAATGCTGAGAGCTAGAATAGCTAATGCCCATGAGGGAAACAGGAGTTTCAATGGAGGGAGTTATGGAGTCTAGTCAGAGATGGTTTCACAGGGGAAGTGGCCCTTGGTCAAAAGTTTGAAGAGGTTGGGGCTGGCCCCGTGGCCAAGTGGTTAAGTTCGCGTGCTCTGCTGCAGGCGGCCCAGTGTTTCGTTGGTTCGAATCCTGGGCGCGGACATGGCACTGCTCATCAAACCACGCTGAGGCAGCATCCCACATGCCACAACTAGGTGGACCCACAACGAAGAATATACAACTATGTAACGGCGGGGGGCTTTGGGGAGAAAAAGGAAAAAAAAAAATAAAATCTTTAAAAAAAAAAAAAAAAGTTTGAAGAGGTTCCAGTTACTATTGTTGCATAATAAGGCACCCTAAAACTTAGTGACATAGAACAACAATTATTTTATCATTGCTCACAGTTTGTGCATGTCAGGAATTCAGGAAGAACTTGGTTGCCGGCTTTGGCTCAGGATCACATGGTGGCTGGATCACAGTGTAAGTTGAGGGGAGAGAGGCTGGCAGCAGCTGGAAAATGGCCCAGCATCTCTCTTTCTTCATGTAGTCTTGGGATTTCTCCACATGGGCTAGTTTGAGCTTCCTCACAACATGGCAGCTACAGGCAGTGGGACTACTTATAAGACGGCCCCAGGCCCCAGAACAAGTCTACTGCTCTAGTGCACAGAATATAAGCAGCATTGTTTTTCATTACCTAACCTTGAAATTATATTGCATCGCTTTCACCACATTCTATTAGTTACAGAGAGTCAGAAGCTTGCCCAGATTCCAAGGGATGGGAATTAGACATCACTGCATGATGAGGGAGTAGCAAGGTTCTGAAGAGAAAGTGGGACGGGAGCTATCATTGTGGCCACCTTCGGAAAACGCAATCTGTCACAGAGTGATAGAGGTCAGTGGTTGGGAAACCCGGCCCTGCCTGAATACCTGAGTGCTAACTTCTCTGGCAGCCAGTCAGAAAGCCTCCCCTAGTCCCATGGAACGAGAAATCAGAGAGAACCCATCAGCCACCCCTTCCCAGTATGTACCTGGTGCCACCTCAACAGGCTACCTCACATCCCAGCACCTCTGAATCTTCACGGCCCACCTGTAGGCCAAGTTCTGCTTGCCTTCCCCCACCGCCCTGAGGCTGAAGTTGATGGCCTCTTGCTTATTGTCGTAGTTTCCTAGGGCTGCCAAACCAAAACCACAAATTGAGTGGTTATAGCAATACAAATTTATTCTCTCACAGTTCTGGAGGCCAGAGTCTGAAATCACGGTGGGACGATACTTCCCCTGAAGCTTCTAGGGAAGAATCCTGCCCTGCCTCTTCCTAGCCTCTGGTGGTTGCTGGCAACCCTTGGCGTTGTTAACATGCAGCTACACATTCCAGTCTCTGCCTCCGACGTCACATCGGCCTCTTCCCTCTTTTCACAAGGACACCAGTCACTGAATTAGAGCCCACACGAATCCAGTATGATCTTCTTAACCTGACTGTGTCTGCAAAGACCCCGTTTCCAAATAAGGTCACACTCACAGGTACGAGGGGTTAGAATTTAAACACATCTGTTGTGGGAGACAGCACACGACCCACAGCACCCACCATTGGGCCATTCAAATTCTATAATCCCCTAAAGGCTTCAGGGCTGTTACTCCTTCCAAGCCTCAGCCTCTTTACCCTTCAAAGCAAAGCCACCACCTCCCATTCACAGAGCACGTCTCCTCCCTGGGCCTCTTTCAGTCACACACAGTTTGGTGAGGACGTCATCAGTCTCTCTGCCGCTGTCTCTCCTCTGTTCCAACCCCCTCCTGCAGCATTCAGGCGTGGGTTTACACACATACACACGCACACACTTGATAGAGCCACCTGATTCCTGACCACAGAGATGCTTCAGAGCCACACACATGGGATTATTGATTTTCTCTTCTCTTGGCTTTTTATTAGTGCCCACAATTGTTTTTGTCCTGATAGCTCATTTACCTAACTTTCTTTAGATGATTTGTTATCAGAAGGATCCCAACTTTTTGTTGGTCCTCATGGAATTTAGCAGAGCTCTCTGGAGTCTTTTTTCTACAGCTATCAGTCCAGAGGACCCTTCACAAGCCCAGAGACATGCTATGCAGACTTCTTCCTAACAGGCCTCTTCAACCGCAACAAAGGGGTCAAATTCTGCAGCCAAAAGACTAACCTGTGTTTTATAGCTTCAGCCTGACAGAGAAAGGAGCTACACACCCAGTCTGTGGGAGTCCCCCTGTGAATGAGTGTGAGACCCACTACATTGAGCGAGATGAGTCTTTAAAGGGCCACATCTGACCCGTATCTGGGGGACTCTGCCTGTCTCCTGTCCTATTCTGCTCTGAGTCAGGGGTAAAACAAAAAATCATCTACCATCAGCTTGTTTACGATCATGATCAAACCACATGGCCTCACAAGAGGGGACTCGGCAATTCTTCTTAATTAGACCTCTTTACATACGTTGTGTATATTTATATTCATACACACATTGTGACCAATATCCTGAAATAAATCCATTATGCACACTTTTTTTTCCTGCAAACGCAATGACTATACCATCGCAAATTTGTAAAAGTTTGAAGAATTCTCTGCTTCCCTGGATAGTTCTATATGCAGCAAGCAGAAAGCAGCCCTCCTCCCCTAACTTGGAAATTGAATTCCAATCATAACTGGTCTAAATAGAAACACAGAAAACCACTGTCAAACAGACCCAGCCATGACAACAGGCCTAACTCCTCCCTGATTAACAGAAAAGGGGGCGTGAATCATGGAAACTTAGGAGAGTTACTCCCAGCCCACCCACACCAGCCCTGGGCTGCGTCTTAACCTGTAGGGCAGGTTTGTCACTGTTACAGTCTCTGAAGCCTGAAGCTGCCTGCGCCTGAGGCTGCCCTTTGCCCTGGTCCATGGCCTCCCATAACCATGAGGGAGTCTGGAGTCCTCTAAATTTGTACATAGAAAGAGAATATGCTGGGCCTCCTAAAATAAGTTTATCAGGTTTTTCTTGTTTTTAATTTGTGTATTTTGTTTTTAGGCAAAGCCACTGGAGTTTGCAAAACTCCTAAATGGGCATAGGTGGAATAAATAAAATTTCTGCCGAAGTAGGAACTATTTCAGCCTCCTTTCAAAGTCTTCAAACCCAAATTACCTTCAAGTGGGCTTTAATATTTAATTCAATGTCTGAGCTGACAGAGAAAATGTGAGACCTCCAGCTCTGGCAATCTTCTCTCCAGGTCGCTGGACTGTTGCTTGATTTTGAAAGGATTTCAATGCTTCTCCAGTGTTGAATGAGGTTATTGAAGCTCTTAGGAGCACGTTTTTTTCCATATGGACTAGAGCGCATTCAATTACGAACTGAGGAGTTGGATGAGCTCATGAGCCCAGACCGTGGAATCAGCCAGAATGGAATTATAATTTCAGTTCTACCTCTTCAAAGCTGTGTGACTTTTCGCAAATTACTTAACCTTTGTGAGATCAATTTCCTCAGTGATAAGTAGTGTCACTCCTATGGACAATGTAAAAATTAAAGGAGATAAAATGTGTAACTTGTTATATGAGTCAACTAAGTAACAAACAACTTTAAAATCTCAGTGGCCTAAAACCACAAAGGTAGATTCCTGCCTCATGCTCCATGTCCAACTCCTGTTGGAGGCAGAGCCCCAGTCCCTGCCTGGTCCTCACTCAAGGACCAAAGCTGATAAAGCCACCGTTGCCTGGAGCGTCACCACTTACAGCAGCAGGGAGAAGGGAGCTGGTAAGATTGCACACCAGCTCTGAAAGGCCCCGGGCCCTAAGTGACTCACTTCCCTTCTGCCCACACTTCACTGGCCGAGGCCAGTCCTCCGGCCTTGTATCTTTAAGAGGCAGGGGAAGCGCAATCGGACCACGTGTCCTGAAGGAAGAAAATCAGAACTATCAGGAGCAACACTGACGGGGCCATGTGGGCTGAGTGCAGGTTTTGATGATACGGGCTATTTGGATCCCATCACTTTTCTCCTACAATTTTGACTCATTGGACATCCTGGCCCTAGTTCCATCCAGGGAAAATGCTGGCTCTGTGTTAATGACTACAAACGTTTTACTGCAGAATTTGTTCAACCGATATTTGTTGAAACTCCTGTGCGCCAAGCTCTCTTTGAGACCCTGCAGACTAAGCAGTAAACCAAACCCTTTGGAGCTGACACTCTGGTCAAGGAGGTAGACAAATAAATAGATAGATACAATAATGTCAGGAAATAATGATTACTACGAGAAAAAAGAAAGCAGGATAAGGGGGAGGAGAGTGAGGGAGGGAGTCCATGTTCTCCCTGAGGAGTGACATTTGAGTGGAGACCACCCTTAGTGGCGGAGTGAGCTAGGTGATACCCTGGAAGAACATTCCAGGCAGAGGAAACTGCAAGGAGCACGGCCTTGGGAGGTGTGAGGAATGGCAAGGAGCCAGTGCATCGGGAGCACAGGGCGCCGGGCTGGGTGGAGGAGTTGCGGACACAGGGAGCCATGGGCCAGACCACCAAGGGCCAAGGCCACGACGTCACCGGAGTGTGTTGTACAGAGGGGAGGCCTGAATCCCATCAACATTAATACATTTTCACAAATGGGTATTTTCAGGAGCAAACTCCATTAAGTGAATTTAATTGCTTGATTAGTTAAATGATATCCATTTTTTTTCCACTTTCATTTCTATTGTAATAGACTTGTTTTCATTGGGATTAATTATTTTCCTTGTAAAATTTACAGCATAAATTTAGTTCATTGATTAGTTTTATGTCCATATTAAATTTTACAAAGTCTAGCACCCGCCACTGTAAGTTGTTTGTTTTTTCTTGTCTTTCTCTGACCAATATTTTTGCCAAATCCAATTTTTCTAGCCCAAGCTTTTCAGATCTAAATTTTTTCACAGATACTTGATTTTTCCATTATAAATGTTCAATCAAAAAAAATTACCATATACAACTTTAGTCATTGCCTTTTTAATTTTGTGTTGATTATTTCTACCGAGGCAAATTTTCCTACGTCAGTTCTTTGCAGTTTTCTATATAACTACCATGATGTCGTGCTTTACTCAGGGTTTTGTTATGTGATTGTTATGTTTTGTTTTGCATCTCTTACATATACCAGAAATATTATGAATCGTATTAAAAAAACAGTTTCTACTGGTTTCTGTCTTATTCTGTTCAGGCTCCTATAATAAAATGCCACAGGCTTGGTGGCTCATAAACAACAGAAATTTATTTCTCACAGTTGTGGAGGCTGGAAGTCCAAGATCCTTAAGGGCCTTCTTCCAGGTTGCAGACTGCAGACTTCTCGCTGTGTCCTCACGTGGTAGACGGGCCTAGGGATCCCTGGTGGGTCTCATCTTATAGGACACTAATCCCATTCATGTGGGCTCCACCCTCACAACCTAATCACCTCCCAAACACCCCACCTCGTAATACCATCACATTGGGGGGTGAGGATTTCAACATGAATTTTGGGGACACAAACAGATCATAGCAGTTTTAGAACAAAGTGTCAGATCTAGGGGAAACAAAAGGTCAAAACCATGGAGCCGAAGCTTCCTGCTCTTCCCGTGCCCTAACTGCTCACGGCAACAGTCGTTATCACCCCATGTTGCGGGTGAGGACTACACACCGGAATGCCCACTCACACACTCCCAAGTGAGGCCTTGAGTTTACATTTTTATTGCTAAGGACAGGTATTTTTAGCTTAAACAGGATTCAATGACTTAATTTCATACATTAGTGCAAGAAAGTATCTCTGAACTGAAAAGCAAGAAGTAAAACATCAAATTTACCTGTAGAGCTCAGTTATTCTTACTCACAAGTACAGGTCATTTTATACCAGCTGGATATTAAAAAGACAGCCCCGTCAACCGTAGTCCTAATTGAATTGCTCAGCGTTCTTTGTCGGTACAGAGTACCGAGTTCTCTCTTTAACCTGTGACCATCACGTTGCTCAAGGATATCAAGAAATTTCTGAGTCTAAGAGCTAGAAGCTGCCTCATGACTCCACTTCTTCTCCAGAAGCACAGGGAAGGAAAAACCAAAATTATTTAGCACTTATCCAGATGTTTTTGTGTATCAAATCAGCTAGTCTTCAAGACGTCCTTGTGAGGCAGGAATTTCCTCCCATTTTAGAGACAAGGAAACTGAGGTTCTGAGAGATGAAGTGACTTGCGCAAGGTCCCACGACTGGTGCATAAATGGCAGAGCCAGGAAATAAAATCCAGCGGTGGACCTGCATCTAGAGCGCATGCATTTTAATCCCATCTAAGCCAGCTTCATAAAGATTTGTATTTCACAGCACTGGAGTTTTCCAGCACCAGAGGGTTCTTTCTCCTCGGAGACTCTGCTAAGCATTTCCTCCTATAAACTTTTGACCCCTACATCTCTCTCCCAACGTCAGGAAGAATTATTATAAAGAAACAATGCTCAGTTTTGAGCTAATATGGATATTCATGATCAACAGTGGAAATTTAAGGTATAGCTCTCACAAAAACATGTGTTCCCAGAACCGTCTCTAGGCAATGTAACATTTACAAGAGCGTTCCAGACACGCCATTGGACTCACAAAGGGCACCACTGTGTGCTGGATTCCTGAGCCACTCTGCTCCGGATCTGCATTTCAAGAAAAGAAATCCTAATTTTGCTGGCTCTGTGACATACATACCACATCATGCAACCTGAGGCCTACTATATCATCAGTCTACTATACACATTACAACTCAAGTTCACTCACTTTATCAAAATAAGTCATTCCTTTGAAATGAACTGCAATAACTTAAAAAATAAAAATAACAGGGAACCTTTTTTTTCATATCTCCTTATCCAACCAGAGATATCTATTTTAAACAGCCACTCAAAATGTATTAATAATAAAGGCCATAAATGTGTTTTCTCTGACTTTATGACCTGAAAAGCTCCCAGTTAGTGGTTGTCACTCATTTTCTGCTCTCCTTTCTGGTAGACAGTGAAACTGACCATAAACAACTGGGCCTGGCCAGTCTGATTTATTGGGACCATTGTACCCTGTCACTTACTCATAAGCACTGCAAATGCTGAATTGAAACATGACGTGAATGGGGCACTACTCAGAATTATAGATGGCCGTGTGGAGAAATGTAATAGATGAGGTCCCATCAGCGCAACATAGGAGCAACTCTTCAGATAAAAGTCTCTGTTTTAATGAGCACCAAAGGCTCACCCACATCAAGGATACGAACTCAAGAAAAATAAGTCAGACAATCACAATTTATGATCCAAAGGGGTGCACCAATTTTGGGAAAAGACTAATTGCTGCGTTAAGAAGGCAAAGCAGCTCAGCGTAATAGCACAAAGTCCCGCATAGTGCCTAAGTGCCCTCAAGAAGTCTTTGTGCTCATCTAAAAGCCCAATACCAACCGAGTATAAATATAGATAAGGAATGAGTAAGCTAAAGAATAGTATGTTGAGTGGATTCCCTAAGGCACAAGACTAAATTATTTCTCTAACCTGGAATGGAAGGAGGGAAAGTGGGAGGGGGTGGAACAATCAGGAAGGCAATTCCGGGGCCTCTTTGCACTCTCTACATAAATCATTGAACAGCAGACAAATGATTTAACACTAATACAAACAAAGGTTCCCAGAGAATTAAATTTCCTTTCCCACAAATGAGTCAGAATGAAAGTGAATCGGCCACATCATCATCTCACCAAATGCCAGGAAATATGATGCCAGGACAAATACACCTCATAGAGACTGATGTGACTGCAGTCACGCCACCCGTGTGCCCATGAAATTCCTCAAACCGTTCAGGATTTTTCCCAAACAGACTAATGAAGTCACTTGTCATCCAATACATGGGGTCCCCAAAGGCCAGTCCCACGACCTGAGCTCACCATTAGGCAGCTTGAAACATTTCAGATCAAAAGCATAGCGGAAGATTACCGACTGCGCATTTTTAGGAAGGATTGTCCTTTATGCTGAGATCTCACCCTTCCCAATAATTGGCTTAGAATTCTATTTCTTTTACAAATAATGACAATCAGTTTGTAGTTGTCATTTCTTTTAGTCTAATGTCCTTAATTTGGCAAAATAAAATGTTAGCAACTCCATGTTGAATACTATTTTTTAAATTCATCAGCCCATAAAATCCAAAAAATCTAAAAATCATCATCTTATGTGCTAAGGTAGTCCAACTTTATAAATCAACATATATCCAGGCAAGAATTCAGGAAAGCCTACTCTGCTATTTTCCTACTTGAATGTGGTTGGAGGAGAGAGCCATACAGTATAACCCAACTAAGGGGGCTGGTCCTGGCTTCTAGGACAATGAACCATGTAAATGACAGTCTCTCAAGCATTCACACTGAAGCAAAGTTTGATCATCTGGAATGCTGTGGTGGCCTATACTTTGTTTTCTACCTTACCTTGGTATCTCAGTCAAGTTGAGGATTCTTCAGACACCACGGATGATAGTTTCTTGACCTCATTAATTTACTTTCTGTTCCACATCACCTACACATAGGCAATGAACCTCATTTTCAGTTGTATGGCAGAACTACCCTTTCCTTTGATCTCACTGTGAGGTGGGGGAAACCACATAACTGAGAAGTGATGATTGAATATGGCACCTCCCAAGGCTTGATCAACAGAAGAGGCTTTGAAGTGAACCTCACATTCCAGAAGGAGAATTTCTGATGGACTTCTTGCATAACATAGAGCCAAGGTTATGCCAGAAGGGGCCATGAGTCTCTCGTGCTCAGATCTACTGCATGGTACATAGCAGATTATTTTTAGAAACTTAAGGATGATCAAAGGAAAAGAATGAAAACAAATAGAAAGATGAAAAAAGCCATCTTCAAACAAGGAGCACAACCCACACTAGGCGTCTACGGGACTTCAAAGTCACAAGAGGAGCCTGGCATTGAGAATGTGCCTGTCTTTACTCAGGCCATTCCCATCTGGATGCCCTCCCTCCCCAACCCCATTCTGTAAGTTCAAGTCCTCCCCATTCTGCAAGGCTCAGTTAGAAAGCATTTCTAGTAACAAGCCTTCCTGCCTCTTGGTGATAGATCCTCCTCAGCGCAACCACAGAGCTGTAACTGTCTCTCATGAGAGTAATGTCTATGATTTCCTACTTTGTGTGTAGGTTTAAGACATGAGCACTATTCCTCCTACCATTTTGAAAGACTTGTAAGAGCATGTCCATGTTTGATTCATCTTTCTTTCTAGTTAATGTTCAATAATTACTTGCTGAATGGGAAAATGAACAAATGAATGAATATAAAATGGCATATATCCGCTTTAGACTCCCTGCAATTCCACAGAGGCCTCTCAGCCACCCAGGAACAAATAAGTCAACAAAATATCAGGGAGCAGAGAAGCAGTCTCTGGACACAGTGTGGAATTCAGCCATGACTTTCAGCATTTTTAATTCTCTGCTTCTTTTTATTTCCCTGTGCAGCACCAGTGGGCCTCTGTGATGTGGCTCGGAAGACAAACACAGCTCTCCAAATTGTTGATGATGCTGGTAAGTGACAATTACAAGAATTCCACCTTTGGTTTCTCTAGCCACTTCTGGGTCTTCCAACTCATTTCAAAAAAAAAAAAATTATCTAATTTGATTCTCACTACCACCCTGGCGCGGAAGAGAGAGAAGCAAGACAGGAATATTCTCCCCATGGAGAAAACAGAAAAACTGAGATTCTAAGAGATGTGGTAACCCCTCCAAAGTCGTACAGATGGCCAGTGGCAAAGGAAGTTTCAAATCTGCCTCAGTCTTTTGACAGAGAAAACATAGCTAGAGATGCTCAAATGATGGGGTCCAGGAATGGGCTGGGTCCACAAGATGAAGAAAGCAATGTTGGGAATGGCCTTTGAGAGAGGAAGATGATCCACGTGAAATACACAACAGCTGACTATGTATATTCTCCTAAGGAAACATCAAAGCTTGCGGACATGCCCATCTTTGTAAGGAACTCAGAGAGCGCCTTATAAGACCATTGGCATGTCCATACAGGTGTTGATCCATGGCCCCAAGGTACTTGAAATAGACAATTCAAACCTCAGTGTTGTGGTTCATTCACTTATCCAACAGGCATGATTTGAGGGCATATGCTACAAGGGGCTGAAGAGATAAGTTCTGTTTCTGATTTCAAGGACTGCAAACTCTGATAGAATTTAACAACCTGTAAGAGAAAGAAATGGAGGTTTCAAGCTTCTCTCAACTCTACATGGTGGATCCAGGAGTAAAATACATGTTTTCTGACTCTCAAGTCCTTGATTGGCTCTCTGCTTTTACAGGAAGGGGGAACTGAGGCAGGGTGAGCTTAACTTAAGCCCCACCTTAGATACTAGCAGAGAAGAGCCAGGATTTATGAGAGGTAACTCCCATGTCTGTATTTTAGCCATTAGACAAGGCTCCATGCTAGTGACAGTAGTGACATTAACTTCACACCAAAAAGACCAAAAGTTCCAAATCTAGTCCAGCTGGAGCCCCCTGGAATGGAGCAGTGCCGTCCCTGTCAGCGGTGCTGTCCTGGGGCTGGCCCACACATTTCCACAGCACACCTCTCCAAGCCAGAACCATGGAAGATCTCGCCAATAGACAGGTGCTTGTTCACCTCAATCCAAATTACTTAACGCCTTTGATCACATGGGTAGAAAAATGAATTTTGAAAAGGTATATTCTTAGCAAATAGCAAAACAAATGGTGCCGATACACAAATAATTATCTATTTTTCACTCCATATCAGACAGCTCTTCACCTGATTCTAGCTTTTAAAATATAGACAGCCTGTTTTTCTGCTATCTGTGTTTCCCTGTAAGAAAATAAAATGATGTGTGTCTTGCTCACGATTGCATCCCTCACACCCAGCATGGTGGTTGGCACAAAGCAGAAGCCCAATAAATATTTGTTGGATGTTGATGTGAACATGTGTACATGAATTAAAAGGCTGCTATGTGACTTGTCACCCTTGCAAAACTTACTCCTCCTAGAAAGACCCATGTGATTTTTACGGCAATTCCCAAGGTTTAGGAGGGCAGGGGGCAGAGGATGTGGGTTGCCTGCTTCTCCATTTGTCAGTTCCAATGACAACGCACCTGGATGTTGGATACCTATGAGGACCGAAACAAGCCATCCCAGACTGATGAGCACGTTTGCGTGCGAGTGCTTCCTTTCAGAGACGTTTAGGCAATTGAGCCAGTTACAGCTGCTGCACCCTGGCTGACTGTGGAACACCTGGACACTGGGTCACTTGTAGAAATCTGCCGCTCCAAGTCACCATCCAGGAAAAGCAGCAAATGGTTCTACAAAGCCACCAACACTGTTCTGCCCTGGTGCTGTGACAGGGAACAGTGACAAGGAAGAAAAGGCACCGAGTCACATCTGTTGAGCACTTGCCTTAGCCAAGCATGTCCCTGGGTGTTTTACACGCATTATCCCATCAGAAACCTGTGTTGTGATCCCCATATTAGAAATGAGGTAACTGAGGCTTCGACAGCTCAGGTAGTTTGCCCAAGGTCACTCTGCTGGAAAGGAGCAGAGCTGAGGGCAAACTCAGGTTTAATTGAAGCCAAACCCCATGTTCTCTTCACCACTGCACTCTGCTGAATGGGGAACCAGATTCCGTGTATGACTCCATTCTTGCTTTTTGAGAGCAGCTTTTGCCTGCAGTCGAGCATGTGGTGCTCCTGTTCCAATGACAGCTTGTTGGCCAGTTGAGGATCTAGTAAAAGAGGTCCCGTGGAAGACACCAAAGGTCAAGGCTGTGGTACTCCCTCCAGTGTGCACATTTGCTCCATCCCTATTCCCCTTCCTTGATCTCTTTCTTTATCCTCTGACTTCCTGTCCTTTTCTGCCTATATCTTAAGCTTGCAATGACAGCCCTGTGACCCTCAAAGCTAAAACACATGCCAAGCCCTGGCACTAAACAGCCTAATTAAATTAGGTCCTGAGATGGTCAAGTTCACTGCTGACATCATTTCTCAGAATCCAGAGGAGCATCGCTCTGTTGGCTGCAATGCTTCAGGACAGTGAGGGGGTGGGGGTGGGGGGCATCCAGAACCAGGAACCAACCTTGTCCACTAGGGGCCTAGGCTCCAGTGGGGCAGGCCCTCCAGAGGTGCTGGAAGTCCTCTCCGGAAAGCTGAGTGTGCTATCTGTGTGCAGAGCAGCAGAGATGTGATAAAGCAGGCAGCTTCAAGTAGTTCTGATGGAGGGAAAAAGTGTCCAAACACTGCAAACAGAGGACAATGGCAGGAAATTGACAGTGGACTAGCTTGGAGACCAACCAGGAATCAAGCTCAGGGATGTCTGTCCTCAGGCAACAAGGACCCAGCCATTGGGCTGAAGGTCGAAGCCAAAATCTTAGGTCCTAGAGGGCTTGGCAGGAGCAAGGCAGGAGCCCAGCTCTGCAGGGGCTGACAGCTGGGCAATTTAACAAAATCTGGACTTGGGTCAGCGGCTTGGGCATGAGAACTAGAGCTCAGGGTAAAGACCACATCTAGCGATAGAGGCTGATTCGTACCCCTCAGCCTGTTCGCCAATTTGCTGACACCAACTGGGCGTCCTACAATTCAATTCAATGCTGACACTACCTGGCGTCAGTGTCAGACTCGAAAATGTGAGGAGTCAGTCCCACAAGACTGCCCTCACTTCGGAAACAAGCTGCAGGTATCATGTCCCCAAGTTACCTGCTCTTCTGTCTGACTTGGCTGCAAAGTCCGGGGCTCTCACAATCCCCGCCCCCTCAATTTTGAAAATTTGCTAGAACTACTCACAGAACTCAGGAAAATGCTGTTTTTACTACTACACTTTATTATAAAAGATACAAGTGAACAGCCAAGCAAAGAGGGCCATAGAGTGAAGTCCAGGAGAGTCTGGAGCACGGGAGCCTCTGTCTCAGCGGAGCTGGATGCACCACAGCCCAGTGCGTGGATGTCTTCACCAACTCGGAAGCTCCTCAAATCCCTTCATTTGGCGGGTTTTTTGGAGGTAGCATCACCTAGGCATGACTGTGGCCTTTGGTGACTAACTCAACTGCCAGCCTCTCTGCCTCCCCAGAGGTCAGGAGGTGGGGCTGAATGTCTCAAACTTCTCATCATGGCTGGTTTCTCTGGCAACCAGCCCCCATCCTGAAGCTAGCAGCCTCTCAGCCAAGCCGTCTCATTAGCACACCAAAGACACTCTTACCATTCAGAAGATCCCAAGAGTTTTAGGAAGTGTATGTCAGAAACAGGGCACAAAGACCACAATATTTTTTGTTATACCACAGAGGCAAGTGTCCAGCTACCAGAACAGAGGTCAGAGCCACACTAGGGGCAAGGATGACCCACAGCTGTATCCTCCACATTGGGCAGAGCCTCAGAAATCCCTTCTGTCAAGAATCAGGACCAGCTCTAGAAAAAACGACTGAAGTCAGGCTACAAATGTGAGGCTCAGATGATGCGGGAAAGAAAGATGCTGGAGCTTGACCAGCAACGAGAGACCAAGAAGCATCTGGAAAAGACCCCTACTGCCTATCTTGCTTCTGAGTTCCAGTAAAGTCTTGATACTCACCCTGGCTTCTCTGCTTTCCCCAGCTACTTTTTAAAATCAATTAAACAAACAGTTGAACTCACAGAAACAGAGCGTAGAAAAGTCACGGCCTGGGGCTGGGGAACATAGGGAGAGGCTGGCAAAAGCGTTCAAGCTTTCAGCTCTAAGATGAACGAAGTCTGAGGATCGGCTGTAAACATGGCGACTGCAGTTGATGACACGGCTGTGTAACTGAAATCTGCTACGAGAGGAGAACTTAAATGTTCTCACCCAAACAAAATAATAATTTAACTCGATGGGGGAATCCCTTCAAAATGTATATGTATACGAAATCATCATGTCGTACGCTTTAAATATCTTACAATTGTATTTGTCAATTATACCTCAGTAAAGTTGAAGACAATCAATAATAACTTTTGAGTTCCTTTGATTATGTGCTGGAGTAATGGAGGATTAACTCTTAGAAGCAGTCCCTGCCTTCAAGGCTGTTTTATTCTATTCAAAGATAAGAAAAAAGAAAGGAAAAAGAGAAGATTGGCAGCAGATGCTAGCTATGGGCAAATATTTCTCAGCAAAAAAAAAAGATAAGAAACTAACATACATGAACTAGAGAATCATATCATTTTGCTTCTAGAAGGAATCTTAGAGCTTGCACTAGTTTGCTATTGCTGTTGTAATAAATTACCACAACTTAGTGGCTTAAGACAATGTAAATTCCTTATCCTACCGTTCCGGAGATCAGAGTCTGAACTGGTTCTAAAATCACGGTGTCCACACAGCTGCCTTTCTTCTGGAGGCGATTGGAAAGATCCTATTTCCTTGCCTTTTCCAGCTCTGAGGGGCCACCTGCATTCTTTGGCTGGAAGCCCCTTTTTCCATCATCAAAGGGCAGTCACTTCAACCTCTGCTTCTGCCGTCACATCTCCTACTTCTGATTCTGACCCTCCTGCCTCCCTGCAGTGAGGACCCTTGTGATTACATTGGGCCCACCCATAATCAGGGGATTCTCCTCCTCTCATGACTCTTAATCACATCTGCCAAGTCCCTTTTGTCACGTAAAGTATCCTATTAACAGGTTCCAGGGATTGGGACCAGGACAGCTTTGGGGGCCTTACTCTACCTCCCACAGAGCTCTTCTAACTCAGCCACCCTCGTTCTTTAGTTCTTTAGATGAGGACATCTGATCACAGTGAGGTAATGACTTGCCCAGGGTCAGAAATTTGGACTGGAGCCCACGACCTCGGATTCCCATCATTGTTCCTAGGTAAGCATTCTATTTGCTACATTAAACTGTCACAAAAATGAACAATACAATCAGTGCAATGGCAAGTACAAATTATAGTATTTGTTTATAAGTACACAGAATTACAGGATCGGCGAATTAGTGCTCAGAGCATCTCAGAAGTCTTCTTGTCCAACCAATCTGATCCTGGCTACATCCATATATTGATATCTCCAGCTGGGGGGAACACCACACCTGAAAAAGCAACCCACACCCCATTCCTGAGAGTGCTAATTTTTAGCAAAGTGTTCCTTGAATAACTGGATTGCCCAGTCTGGCCAATCCACACTGTACTCCAGTCCCCCAGGAATGACCCACACAACACTGGAAAGCCCACAAGCCCACAGGAACCAGAAGTCCAGGCCCCTTCCCTGGGAACTCCATCCTTGATCCAGGCAAGATTACTGCTGAGACTTACTCCTGCCTCACAGGCCAGTCCTTGTGTTCCCACCTCCCTACTAGGACCAGAACCCAGATGGCACCTTTGGCAAACATTGCTAGACAGGTGTCCAAGCACATTCTCTCCTTCCTTATCAACAGGATTGTAACAGACAATAACTAAACCACATCTCCCACACTCCCTTGAAGTTAGTGGACCTAAGACTAGTTTTCACCAATGGAATATGAGTAGAAATAATGTGTACTACTTCGGGGCCAGGCTTTATAAAGTAGGTGCTTCTCCTCTGTTCTTTCCCTTCTTCTACCTGAATGCAAAAGTCTCTAGGGTCTAGATGAAAGACACTTTGATTTCTGAACCACTGCACAAAGGAGATACCCCTGCTGACCAGGAACAGCCACTTTAGACTGCTATGTGAGCAGGAAATAAACTTCTATAGCATTGGAGCCATTGTATAATTTGGAGTCTAATTGTTACAGCAGCTTAGCTTACCGTAACTCAGATAGTACTTCTTAAGGCAGAAGTATTAGACAACTTCTGCCTGATCAATGTCACTGCCACTGGTCATAGCCAAAGGGCAAGTTCTGATTGTTCCTGACAGCCAGGACACTATTGTTCCAGTGGTAGAGGCCTTGGGAGGTGGATGGCAGACACTGAGTGGCCCCATAATCACCATCTAGACCTGTATGCTTTGATAGAGACTACAGACATTTTCTTAACATCACATAAGGTACAATCCAATCCCACTCACACACCACCTTTCAATGAGATGGCTTCCCCAAGCCCCTTCCATGAGGAACATCTGGATCGAGCACTGGTCACAGTTGACACTCAAGATGTCTGTAAAGGAATTCTACTCACCACCAAAGCCATCTGCATCATATCATCAGCTCTGGCCACATCTGAGCCATGTGGTGGTCATCACTCCACACTGGATTGGATCTGGGCTCAGTCTGCAGAGGTTCTGCGAACATAAGAGGGAAAACTGCACCCTACTGAAGTGATGTTGCAGCTCTTCCATACCCATGTGTATGAGCCTGGCAGCTGAATGCCGAGTGCAGGACAGGTCCATCTGGCTGCCCCTCATGGACTCAGAAGCACTGCTGTTCTGACCACATGATACTATGCAAGGGTCAGCCCTCTGACCTCATCTCTTTTGATCCTTGTATTGAGTTTACTTTAGCCACCACGCTGATGACCTTTCTTGCCACTGTGTCTATCTCAGGGCCACCTTTTCTACCCTGACAACTTTCAATCACTTTGAAAAGTTCCCCATGTCCAGTTTCTCTATCCAAAAAAAAAAAAGCTATGCCTTGCTAGACATCCCACTACACTTACTTAGAGTTTCTGCCTTTTGGTAACTTAGCCCACTATATCCTGGTTTCACATAGGACTAAGTTTGTGGAGAGATCCAGAACAAGGATTTCTCTATATGATAGTCCTCATAAAAACTAAGAATAACTTTCATGACTCCAGACAAAGTCCTCTCTTGGTTGGACCAAACATTCCTAATTCCTTTGATTAGTCTTTGAGAAACTAAATAAGAACGTAAGAGGAAGCACTTTGTGATCCCTTGAGCTCCCAGCAAATGCTGACCAATGTTGTTGCTGCTGTGTACAATCTCACTTCCTCTCACTGTCCTTGTCTCACCTCTGACCATGCCCACAAAAGGGAAACACTGATGGATGGAGTAGAGAGCAAACGCTCCCTGGAAGAAGAGGAATCTGAGCTGGATTTTGAGGATGTGCAGCATTTGGATGTGTGTAATGGGTAAAAAATTAATTGGAGAAGAGAATATGAGTAAAGACAGAAACAGAAGAGGTTCTGGTCGATGGTTAAGAGGCTCCTGCAAGATACTTGCATAATAGTGTGATAGGGTCAGCCCTCTGACCCCATCTTTGAGGTCATTTCACTGTTAGAAGGGTTTTCCCCACACCAACAATCAATGCTCTGACACCAGCTGGGGTTCCACGATTCAATTCAGTTCTGACACTATCTACCTGAAGTTAGTGTCAGATTCCAGGTCAATGGTTCAGTCTGTCAACGAAAATAATCCATAACCAATCTATAAATGAAAATTTGGGATGAGTTTATTCTGAGCTAAAATCTGAGGACCATGGCCTAGGGCCTTTCTTCCCGAAGAAAGAAAGGGCACCGAAGAAATGGGGTGTAACAGAGTGGTTATATACCCCAAAACAGGATGTTTCACATATGATTGAAATGTCCCTTTTACAATAGTTGAGAGACTGCTCTGTTGGCACAGCAATTGATGGACAAAGTAGGTAGGTCTGCTGTCTAGGTGAACACAGCAGGGTGGCAGGTCTGCTGTCTCCAGCTGGGTGGTCAGAGGTGAGCACAGCAATCAGTTCCTAGCCTAAGGAAAGATGCTTAATCCTTAAGGAAATGCCAATGTTGGGAGGGGGAGGAAAGTTGCGCCTTTATCTCAAGGGCCTTTGTTCTTACCATAGGGAATGTCTAAAGCAGATATACAATGCATGCTCAGCAGCCACGGTCAGGCCCTTTTGGAAAAACAAGGTCAGGCTGAACTAGGTTTACACCAAATGGCTTCCTCATATACTCCAATATATCCTATTGTTTGCCATCTCTATTTGTCAAGTCCTACAAGACTGCCCACCCCACCAAGTTCAGATGCCACTTGCAAGGCCAGATTGTCACTCCTGCTTCTGATCAACCAGCCATAGAGTGGAGGTTCCTATGAACAACTCCTTGGGTTCCATTAATTTTCTAGAGCTGCTCACAGAACTCAAAGAAATATTTTACTTACTAGGTCACTGGTCTATTATAAAAGGATATAACTCAGGACCAGCCAGCTGGAAGAGATACATAGGGCAAAGTATGGGGAAAGGGCACAAAGCTTCCATGGCCTCTCCAGGTGCCCCACTCTCCTTGCACCTCCAAGTGTCACCAATCCAGAAACTCTCTGAACTCCACCCTTTGGGGTTCTTATAGAGCTTTGTTACAGAGGTAAAATTGATTAAATCATTGGCCACTGGTGATTGATTCAACCTCCAGCCCGTCTCCTCTCCCTGGAGGTCAGGGGGTGGGACTGAAAGTTCCACCCTTCCAATCACATGGTTGGTTCCCCTGACAGACAGCCCTCATCTGTAGGTGGTTTCCAAAATCACCTCATGAACATAACAAAAGGCGCCCTTATCACTCTCAACACTTAGGAAATTCCAAGGGTCTTTGGAATTCTGTGCCAGGAACAGGGTCAAAGACCAAATATATATTTCTTATTATTAATCACAATATTACAAAGGTTGATGAGGAAGTAAGTCTGCTAGTAGTGAAGGTGTCTACATTTGGGGAAATAGTAAGTGGAGGATCTTGAAAGCTGGCAGGAAAAAAGTTAATTCAACACTGTAGAACATTGTGAAAATGGATCTTGAGCAGGTGAGTGCTGTGCTGTCAATGTTAAGGAAGATGAATATGGCATCAGTAGGTGGGAAGGGCCAGGAAGAAGCTATGGCAGGAATTTTGGAATGAGGAGGTAAGAGAATTAATTAGTGTGATGTCAAGCAAACCTCAGAGGAAAGGATGGACGACAGACATCTTCAGGGATTCGGTGCCTGGTTGGATCAGTGATTCATCCATTTCCAAAATTTCCCACTTGGATAACTACGATGGTAATTTACCATCAGTGGAAATTTGAATAGGCAGGGCTGCTTTAGAAATGTTGAGTTTGAGGAAATAGTAAAATATCCTACTAGAAATGCCTGGTAAGCTGCTGGAGATGTGGAACGAACACTTGATTGGAAAAGCAAGTAGAGAAATAGAGTCAGGAGTTAACACGAGGGGTGGTGATAAGCAGTAAACAAAAATGGATGGGGTTTCCATCCATTGAGTCAACTGGTTGATTGAATGGTAAGAGAAAAGGCTAGAGAAGATAGCTGACTATTCATTCAAAAGTCACAAGTGCCCATTATGAGCCCAGTACTGTCCTAGGTGCTAGGAATGCAGAACAGAACCTCATTAGCCTCCAGCAGAACAGACTGATCCTGGGGCAAAAAGTCCTTCCTGCTGGTCCCAGTGCTCAACTAAGGACAGGCTACTAGGCGGTTACCACCAGCCCGTGCCTTTCTGCATCAAGGCCACTGAGAAGACAGGGGGCTCTTCACTCCTAGAACTTATTTCCTCCAAGAGTGCATGTTTCTTGACCTTCACAGAATCCTACATGAGATAAATTTTTTATTTACTTATGCATCTCAAAAAGGCATAATTCCCTCCCCACTCCAACTTCTCTATTTTCCTCAAGCATTAGATTTCGTCCAATATTTTTAAATTCCTTTTTTAAAAAAAGAATCACTTTTTAAAAAATGCCTTTCAGAAGAGTATATATTTAGGAGTTTAAAATCGTTGTAGAGACATACAGTCCAGCTCACATCTTTTGTGTGGGACTCCCACTGAGCAGTTTTGTATGGGGGATCAAATGCCAAAAAGTCATTCCCTGCTGGGGGTGGAGGCAGACAAGTCAGAAAATTGCGAGAACGTGGTCTTTGGCCTCTGAGTGGCAAAAAAAAAAAAAAAAGAAAAGAAAAGAAAGAAGAAAAAGTACTCAGGCTCCATATGCGAAAAACTACCAAGAGTTTTATTTGTTTCTTAGCATTCTCTGTCTCGTGGTGTAAAAGAGGCTAATACAAATTACACGGACCTTAAGGAGGAGAATCCTTTTCACCTCGGTGGTGTTTCTGTTATAGAAAAGGTTACTTTTTTTCCGCTGAGTTTGGTTTCCAGTTTACCAAGGCGTCAGCATTCTGCGCAGTGAGCTCTCTGAGTCCTTCACACTCTTGGCTTGTTACAGAACACCAGGCCCTGCTGGATGGCTGCTGTGTGGATAACACCTGAGAATGTCCTGCAATGGCACAGGCACTCACATATAAATGTTTTATGCTTGTTAGAATGATTGAGACATGTTTACATGTCCAGAAAAGGCAATATTTCCAAGCCATATTATTAAGTTTTTTTAAAAAAAGCAGGATGGCAAACAGCATATATGGTGTGATGCGTTTGCTATAAGGTAAGATCGCACACGCGTGCGCAGGATTAAATGCACAGATTACTTTGGAAAGGAGAGAGCAGTTGCCTCCAGGGAGGTGAACTGGTGCTTAGTGGACAAGGAGAGACAAGTTGTCTCACTTTTTACCTTTGCCCTTTTGTATCTTTCAAATTTTGTACTATGTGCAAGTAATATCTAATCTCAACAACATATTAAAAATAATAATTAAAAATATTAAAAATAATAATTAAAAATATCAAAACCAAAAAGCGATAAATGATTGATGTTCAAGCACACCCATAAACTGAAATGACATCTGCCCTTTAATCTCCCTGTGGGGTCTGGCACCGTGCCCTCCATTTGATATTTGTTAAATTGTTGAACTAGAAGTAACAGCTCATACAGAACTTAACAACATACCAAAACCAAAAAGGAAACATTCAACATTTACCATTTAAACTTGATATGTTTTCAAAGAACTAGACCATTTGAGCCAAAATGAACAAACTCCATTATGGACACAGATTAAACCTCTAAAGCTGCTAAAAGTTTCCAGAATCAACTGTAGAATCAAAAGCTTCCTGCAAAGGGATAGCTTACCCTGATGTATTTAATCAGTAAATTAAGAAAACTATGCATTTATAATTACACTGTATTTTGACTGGAGAATATGAGAATTAAATGTCACCCATGGGCTGCTCTTCAATCATAAATCCACAGAGTCGGCAAGGCTGTGCCATGTTTGTTTAGATCAAATCTGAGAAAATAACATTGTTTTGAATGAAAATGAAGATAACAGTAAGAAAGAAAGGACATAGTAGGGGTTCAGGTTTTGGAGCTCTGAGGGAAGTGCGGGACTGTGCTATTCAGAATCTAAGACATAAAAAAGGAACATTGAAATTGTTATAGATAACAAAATAAATATTAGCCTAAGCTCATTTCTCCGTTTTTTCCTCCAGGTATATAGCTTGGCACATCTAGTTACGCAATAACCGATCGCCACCCCAGTCATATTTGTGTTCGTTCTTCGGTCTTAATTCTATTCAGTCTTCTCATATCCCTCAAATAAATTCGTATCATCATTAGATAGTCTCAAGACTCTTCTGAGAGGCTCAATTTTTCTCCCAGCAAAATTGCTTATTTATCCAATTTCATTTGGGAAATAGTAAAAATGTTCAGCAAAAGTCTTCACGTAATCCCCATCCCTGCTCCCAAATCCACATGTGGTGCCCTGGGTCATGCAATTCCCCTAATGAGGAAATAACATTAGGTCACCCTGAAAAAAATGAAATGAAGGGTTATTTTAATTTAAAAATTGCTCCCCTTCACATAAAGGCAAGGTTTTAAAACAAATTAAATAATCATAAGTGTGTGATATCAACCCCAGCACAAATACATTAAGAGAAGCTCAATATTTTAATGCAGAAAACTCACTCTTTATTCAAAGAAACTCACTGTGCTCTGTCATTCTCATCCAGAAAGCCTCTCTAACACAGGATCTTGCTCCAGGACCTCACGGATTGCATCACCTGCTAGAGAATATATACTAATCTGTCCAGGTCTCTCAATTCCCAGGGACCCAGGGAAGTGACAGAGATAAGGGAGAAGAGCTCATTTCAAACATTAAAAAAATGATCCCTGAGGTTTACATGCGTACCATCCCTTCATAATATCGATACCCAATATCCTCAAGAGAACTCCAGCCCCAGGAAAGGGTTTCCTACCCCCTCTACTTCTCAGTGTCGCGCCCACAACTCAGCTTCTTGGATGCTGTTAATGAATGATCGCTTGAACTTGATTTCACTTATATAAAAATACCTGGAATATCAGTTAGCTATTGCTGTGTAACAAACTACCCAGAAAATTTAGTAGAGTCTGAGAAGGGAAAAAGAAGTCCACAGGTGCTTCTTCAAACCTCTACTTGTGTCATTGGTTTTGTCCCATTGGCTAAAGTCATCTCATCAAACCCAGAGTCAGAGTAGAAGGCCACTACCAAAAGGTTTCCATTCAAGGAGATGCAAAAAATTGGGTCCATCTATGCAATCAATCTACCATGACTCACACAGGGTGGTATGTTTAGAAAGCCCCAAAATAACCCCAGCCATAACCTTTCTACTCCCTTCACTTACCCCTACCAAATGAGAACTAGAGCCAGCCTTGGCTTATTTAGGTCAAGCATGATTGGCTGGGGGCATAGAAATGATGATTTTCTGCTACACCAAGGCTGGTAACTGGAGTCCAGGGACAAGACCCTTCCTCCTAGCAGTTAGGAAGAGATGCCCACCCACAACTCAATCTGGGAAACAGTGAGCCAAATGGGGAGGAAAGATGCACCCCAAGGGAGGAGAGCCAGGGGGGTTCATGCTGGGAAGAGATCAAAGAGGATAGCTTTGAGTTCTGTATAACATGGTGAAATTTAAATTTCTTCTGGTCTAGGGCCTAGGAAACCTGTCAAGTTTCCCAAGATGAGGGTGGTGGCAATGAATTGATTAAAAGTTTTACCTCTAGAAGCTATACATGGAAGAGACAGAGAAGTTATATTTAATGAGCAAGTTACAGCATCCCAAGGGTGGGAGAGCTTTTCACTGATGATGATCCAGAGAGGGAAGAGGAACTGCTGCAGCAAACAAAAGAGGAGATCAAGGCAAAGTGATAGACACATCCTGGCCAGGAGAAGAAAAACAACAGCGCAGTGGAGGGGAGGGATGGAGCAAGGTGGCCAAGAGCGTGTGAACATGAGATGCCCCTACAGGTTCCCTAAATGACACAGGAGGCATTTGGAGGCTGGGGTTTCAGTAATTTAGCTAGTGGGGAATGAGATAGACCAGTGCTTCTCAAACAATCTGTGCAAAAGAATGAGTTTCTCAAATTTCCAAACTTGGACTCAGTGCTTACGTCACTGGGCACTAATAGCAAACAACTCACCAACTGGCACAGGTTGGTGGACCACACTTAGGATAGCACTGAGCTAAACAGATGTCAGCTCTTGTTTGAAGACATGAAAACCATAGCTGCCAGGTTTGGCGTATCTGTTGTGTTCCTGGCTCTGTACTCAGCCCCTCATATATATCATCTTTATTCTTTCAAAGTTATTATCCCCATTTTAAAGATAAAGGAATGAAAGCTAGTGAGGCTAGGGACTTGCTCTAGACTACACAGCCAGTGTCAGTGACCAAGGTGGGGCTTCTCTTTGGTTGATGGCCTGGTCCGTAGGCCCTGAATAAAGATGGGTATGGATATAAGGACATACAGTACTTTCTACTCTCTAGGACTTAAATAAGGGTAGGAGATGCCCAGGAAAACCTCCAAAGTAGCTGAGTATAGGTTGCCCTTGACATTAGTTCATCTTTACAGCTGCCATGTTTTCCTCCCTAAATGAAGACATTTGGAGTTTTGCCAGATTCATTACAGTAATCCTCTAGCTCAGGACCCATTCTGCTCTTACTCTTCACTGTAGTTTTGCCCACAAATGCAGATGAACACCTCTGGTTGCCTCCAGTTTCTGGTCTTCTGGCTGGAATTGGCTTTGTGACCTTTAACCCAGGTGGGATTAGACAGAAAATCACCATATTAGGGCTTCATCACAGCTGTGACAGGCTCCTGACACAGTTGTTTCAAGTTTAGGGGAGGTATTCTTGTTGTTTTTGTTTTCATTTGTCTACTCAGCTGGGTAGGAGTGAGTTGGGCCTGATGGATTCACTCTGTCTACAGACTCAAGTTCTAATATTTTGAGACCTAAAAGTGGAAATCTGGGGTTTAGAAAGCCTCTAAACTCTACAAGTCAAAAAATCTTGTCCCAGAAGTTCTTATATGAGCTCGCCAAAATTATGAATTAAAAAAAAAAAAGAGGTCCTGTCAATGTCATTGCCAAGGATCAAGCTTTCTTAGAAATAAAAACATGTGCTCACAATCCCCGAGGGTAAGGAGCAAGCCAGTCAAATGCGGTCTATTTTTGAGAGCCATGTCATCCTCCCATTTAATTTAAAATATTTTTAAGTGTTTTTTGAATGCCCACAAAGACGACTGAATTCAGATATAAACACAAAATTTCACCACTCTTTGCAAGCTTTAAGATATAAGGAAAGTTATTTTCAGATAAAGATAGTCACATAGGCAATGAAAAACAATGCTTTCTAAAACCAAAAGAGGTTTCAGCCTGGGATGGACTACCTGCTCTGGCCCCATGACTTCCTGCCCAATAGCTTCACAATGCATGAGCCTGAGCCTGGAGCTTCTGTAATGAAGAACAAAGAAGAAATCTGGAAGCCTCAGCACCATCAGGAGCCATGTCCAATGTCACTTCAAAAAGCAATAGGCCAGTAGACACGCTGGTCAGCACTATGCTTGCTGTGAGGGAGGAGGGTGAGTTGAGAGCACGGATGACTTTTGAGAGCTACAGTGAACAACTTTGAGGGTATCTTCCCAGCACTTGCCTCTCTCTGCTCTGCTGAGAACGAACTGTGCCATGAGTGGATCCCATGACAATGTTAGGGCTGTGTGACTCCACCACCAGGCACAGCAAAGGGCTCAGGGCTGGACACCTGGCCCAAGCTGGGTCAATCAAGTCTCTGTCCCAGAATCTGGAACAGGAATGCAGACTGCTTGGCTAGACTCCTCTCAGTAAATCCTTTTCTGCTTAAGTGATTTGAAGTGGGTCTCTGTTTCTTTCAACCAGAGGAAACTTGACCAAGTCAGGAGTTCATCCACAGATCTGTGGGGGAGTTCAAGCAGCAAACATCCGCTAGGCTCTTGGTTAGCGGGAGCCTGTTCAGATCGTTTTGCTGGATAAGGAAGTGATCCTCATATCTGGAATTTGTGCCAGAGGCTTATTTCTCCATTACTCCAAAAGGGCTGAGTTAACAACACTGCAAAGACAACTTCCACCAACAAGAGTCTTATGAGTAACATCAGTGATTATTCTAGAAAATTAAATGTAAATTTTACCCAAATAAATCTGAAGTACCCAAAATAGGTATCAGATTTTTTTTTCTTCACCTAAAGCTAAAATCATGTGAGCCATCATTAATTGGATTTACCAAAATGTGTTGTTTGGGATTTTTTTCACTACTATAATTTCTGCATAGATGCTTTTATTGTGATGGAGAAAACATCATGTCTACCTATAATTCTAGTTTATCTCACATCAAATGAGAAAAGGCCATATAACGTGAGCATCAGGCCAGCATGTATTAATATTTCATTATAGCTGAGCTATAGTTTTACACACCCGGGGCAGAGGCAGGTCTTGATGGTGTCTATATATCTGGTTGATAATGCAACCTGAAATTTATATCTTAGCATCAAAAAAGGCTAAGCGTCCTTTTAGATCTCAATCCGCTTTTGGCTTTTGTTGTCGTGTTCTTTCCTGGACATTGGTGTTCTGCTAGCATAAATTTGAGTATCTACTCTACCTCCTCTCCTCTTTTGCTCACATGCTTTCCTCTAAGTGATGGCCATCTCGACCTCTTTAAAGTCAAGATGAGCTCAGTCTTTCTAAGGGGCCTCAGCTGAAAGTATGAATCTCTTAGGTCAGCAGGAACTCATTCTTCCCTAAACTCCATACGGCTCTGCCCCATTAAGCCATCATTAGGCCAAGCAGAGGTTGTATTCTTAACATCCTTAAGTAGAATGCACACGTGAAAAGTAAGGCGAGGGAATTGATATTGATTCTTCCTATTCTATTTTATAATAAAACATTCCTTAGCTTGCAAAGACCCGGGCAGAGATTGGCTTCTATTCAAAAGATGATCAAATATACTTTTAGTCCTAAAAATTAATATTTTGCCATTAAGTATTATCTTTGTGTAGAGTTGCTACTGACCTGTGCTGTTAAGTGCAAATTAGAAAAAGTGTATTTCTGCAAGTTAGAAAAGGTGCCACTGTAGGGAGACAGTGCCTTCAGGTGCAGAGCCTTGCAGGTGGCCCACGGGCTGGATTCTGGCTGCCACTCACCCTCTTAGCCTCTTTGTGGAGTGGACGAACAGCACAGCTATGGACAGTGACCTGCCTTCGTGGTTGATATGCTATCTTTACCTATTTTTTCAGCCATTCATTTAAGAGATCTGGTGTAATAAAAGTGTACAATTGTTCCTAACCTATGAACTTTAGAAAATAAAAAAGTTATGGACTTTTAAGATCATCAACTTTAAAGTTCTTTTTCAATGGACACTGGGCATAAACATGGACAGAAATAAGTAAGAAGCTATATTATTAGCAGTTCTCTTTGGGGAGTAGGTTGTATATACAGTCATGTGCTGCATAATGACGTTTTGGTCAATAACAGTCTGTATATATGGCGGTGGCCCCATAAGATTAGCACCATATAGCCTAGGTGTGTAATAAGCTAGACCATCTAGGTTTGAGTAAGTACTATAGGAAAGGAAGAAATTTTCCTCTACCCTTCCAGGTTCTTCTGGCTGGTATAAGAATTTATTTGACATGAGACTGATTAACAGGAGAAAAACAAACAAAAGATTAATAACATGTATACGTGGGAGAAACCCAGGAAAACGGAGTAACTTAGTAAAATGGCTGAAGCCCTGACCTTAAATACCATCCTCAGCTAAAGACATAAAAAGATTCTGGGAGGGGGAAGAGTCAGAGATTTCAAAGTGAAGGAAGGCAATTCACAGGTAGGTGAAAAGGAATAAACATTAGGAAAATGTTTGGCCACACAGAAACAGAAGAACACAGAGGAGAGCCAACAAACAGGCCTTTCTAGGTTCCTCCCTGTCTGCCACCCAGTTCATGTCATGCTGAGGTGATAGCTCGCTTCCTGAGACAAGTTTTTCAATCCGAATTCTTTCAGGCAGTTAAGGGGGAGGAAACAAGAAAAATTTCTGAGTCTTTTGTTTCTTAAAAATAATCAGCCTAAAATCATTTTCATGTTAAAGCGACACATTTTGGGGTGGAAAATTTTGTTCCCCTTTGGTACACTCCATGATGTTCACATAACGACAAAATTGATTAACAATACATTTCTTGGAACGTATCCCCATTGTTAAGTGACACACGACTGTATGGACAGTAAAGGGCATAAAGTGTACTCACCCTAATCTGCACATCAACGATTTTTTACATGTGCACGCACTCTGTAACAGTTCAGCTCAAGATCTAGAACATTTCTAGCACCCTATAAGGTTTCCTCCTACAACTTCCCTGGAAATCGTCCTTGCCGCTTGGCTATCACTTTCTGACTTCCATCACCTTTGATTCGTCTCGCCTATTCTTGGACTTGGTATAAACGGAATCATACAGTACAGACTCTTCTGTGCTTGGCTTCTTCTACTCCGCATGTTAAATGTGGGGTCCTTCCCCCTTGTGGTATGCATGTAATATGTATATAGTTTAATCATTTTTGTTGCTGTGTAAAATTCCATCATATGATGATACCACAATTTATTAACTCTCCTCTTAACAGATATTTGGGCTGTTTCTAATTTGGAGATATTATTAAAACAAATTCAATACTTCCTTTGAATCCAAGGAATACAAGTTCATATTTTTACTCAGTATTATTCCACAAAGAAGTCAACACGATAAAATAATAGTAAAATAGAGAGACACAGAAAATTAAAACAAAGATAAAATGGCAATGCCTGAGCAAATAAGCACAATATGCAATCTGTCAGGTCTTCAGAGTTGTGATAATTGAGTTTCAAGTTAGTCTCTGAGCTTCCTGAAAGCCAAAACAAAAAGGGAAACATGGTGACTTACATAATTTTGTAATAGGATAAGAGAATCAGTCAGGGGAAGCAAAACTTCTGTTGCCCTAAGTTCCAAACAAAGTTCTTTGCATGGAGTTTCACGGGAGGAATTATTGAGAGATGTAACGAATAACATCCTCAAAGTGGCTCTATGAGAAATACAAGAACAGATTTTTAGATCATTCTTTCTTACAGTACCCATAAGATGTGAGCCCAACTCAATAGGTTATGAAACAGTATCATAGTACAATGGCAGTGTGCGTGGTGCATGGATGTGTATTTTTACAGAGGGACAAGTATACTAGAATGTTGTACATCCCAAGTCAGGGCTTGGCAAACTATAGCTGATGGACTAAATGTGGCCCAAGACCTGCTTCTGTACATAGCTTTATTGGAACACAGCCACATCCATTCATTTACACACTCTCTGTGGCAGCTTTCCTGTGACAACAGCAGAGTTGCATTGTTGTGACAAAGACCATTTGTCCCACAAGCCTAAAATATTTACTATCTGACCCTTTACAGAAAAAATTTGTTAACTCCTGCCCTAAATCAGCAACAGACTAGAATTCCAGGCATGATTTTCTTCTTGGTTATTATTCATGCCTTTATGTAGTCTCTACCCCTGCAGTATGAGCAGGACCTGTGACTTGTTCTAGCCAATAGAAATGGCAAAAGTAAAAGATTTTGCAGATGTAACTAAGGTGTCAGATCAGCTGATTTTTGTTTAATCAAAAGAGAGATTATCCTGGATGGGCCTGACTCAGGGGAAAGTCCTAAAAAGAGGAACCAGGCCCTCACTGACATCAAAGACTTCTCTCACTTGCTGGCTCAAAAAGAGTAGGCTGCATGTTGTGAGAGGGCCTCTGGAGAGGACCACGTGGCAGGGAGCTGTAGGCAGCCTCTAGGAGCTGAGGGTGTCAGTCCTGCAAGCACAAGGGACTGAATTCTGCCAACAACCAGGTGAGCTTAAAAGAAGACTGAGCATCAGGCAAGACCACAGACCCAGACGACACCTTGACTGCAGCCTAGTGAGACCCTGGAGCAGACAATACACCTAAGCCGTGTCTGGACTCTTGACCCATGGAACTTGTTAAATAATACATGTGTGTTGTTTTAACCCACTAACTTAGTGGTCGTTTGTTACACAGCAATAGAAAGCTAATACAGTTACCTAGTTTTCCCATTTTTTTTCTGCAATACACATGTGGTTTAAACATGAAACAACCATAATTTTTATAAAGAGTGTGTATCTTTTAGAAATACATACTGAATTATCTAAGGATAAGATGATATGAGGTCTGGGATTTGCTTCAAAAAAATGAGGAGGAGACAATGGAATGGTGTAGATGAGATGAGATTGGCCGTGTGTTGCTAATTCTTGAGGCTAATTGATGGATTCACGGGGATTTATCACACAACCCCTTCCACTTTTGTATATATTTGAAATTTTCTATAATAAAAAATGTTTTTAAAAATTACACTCATACATACAGGATTAGCTAAAAGGATGTTTATAATTTCTGATACAGGAAAACTAAACAACTTAAATGTCTATATAGGGAACTGGTTAAATTAACCACTATAGGTAAATAATATGTATATATGTTTTTAAAATTGATTGCCTAGAATAACGATGCTATTAACATTTTTCTATGGTCTTATGCTTTGATGTAAAATAAAACATTTGTGAGCAATAAAACAAAAAACCCACTAAACGTTTGCATTTTTAAAAAATTCATCAGAGTAAATTCTTTTCCATTATACAGTGACTGAATCCAGTCTAAGTGCCCTGGTGGTTCCCCTCAATGGAAGGAACACCGTGGGAGTGCCTGAAGGGGAGGAGAGGCTGTGGAGCCACCCAGTGATCCCCACACCCATCACTGACCCCGCAGTCTTCTGCTGGAGAACAGGCAACTTTAGGTGACCACGTTCTGTTGTCTCCAGTCTCGCTATGGATGTACAGAGGTGGGGCAAGGAAGAGGGTGGAGTCAAGCAGATCATTCAAAATCTTAGTGCATCTTGAATAAATATATTCTCAAGAAGGAGAACTATGGAGCTGGCCCGGGGGCGTAGTGGTTAAGTTCGCATGCTCTGCTTTGACAGCCTGGGGTTCGCAGCTTGGGATCCTGGGTGCAGACCTACACACTGCTCATCAAGCCATGTTGTCGCAGCATCCTACATACAAAACAGAGGAAGATTGGCACAGATGTTAGCTCAGTGACAATCTTCCTCAAGCAAAAAGAGGAAGATTGGGAACAGATGTTAGCTTAGGGCCAATCTTCCTCACGAAACAAAAAAGGAGAGAACTATGAATGATGACCACCTTTAGGGACTTCTAATTTTTCCTTCAGCCCATTTGGCCTCAGATTTGTATTTTCACTGAGAGGGTTCTTTACTTTCTTAAAAATTTAAGTCCTCAGTACCACCTGCTCCTATTTCCCTCAGTTCCCTTTGTCAGTAAGATAACAAGATAAGCTATACCCACACCAAAAAGACTCTTGGACTCATCTTTTAAAATCACTATTCCAGATCACTTTAGGGTGGAACGTTCAAAGGCGGTGAGGACATGGTAAATGTTCTGCCAAAACACATGCAATCACAAAATTCCTGAGATCAAAGTGCCCATATAAATCATTTAAAGTTTCTTTATTTTACCAACCAAAAAAAAAAGAGACCCAAGACATAATGCAACAATGACAGCATCACAAGAACAGGCAGTGCATCTGAGAGTAGAACCCAGGTGTGCCAGCTCTCAGGCCAGAGCTTCCTGCCTAGCACTGAGTTGCCCTCTCTGAGTCAGTTCTTCTCAATCTTAACGGATAGCCTAAGTTTGGGCTGACGCATAGACTTACAGAGCAGGAGCACAAAACCTGAAATAAAGGTGGCCAGTGACTGTAGGAAGGAGGGAGGGAAGGAGGAAATTCAAAATGGCCAATATGAGAGAACCAGAGAAAATCCAAATGGCCAACAGACAAATTAAAAGGTGTTCATGCTCATTAGTCGTCTGGAAACCACAAATCAAAATCACAGCAAGATACCACTCCCCCCATCAGGGGAGCAAAAATTAAAGACTGATGGTACCGAGTGTGGCACACATAGTACAGCTGGAACTCTCACATCACTCGGAGAGGCACAAGTATGATACATTATATGGTGCAACCACTTAGGAAAACTCTTCAGCAGTCTCTGCTAAAATTGAGCGTACGCCTATCTGCTGAGTCAGCACTTCCACTTCAAGGTATATTCCCACCAGAAATGTATATATACGTGTTCGCCAAAAGAGATACACTGAAATGTTCATTCAGCACTATTGTCAGTAGGCAAAACTGGAAACTCCCAAAATATTCATCAACTGTAGATAGATAAATAGTGGCGGTATATTCACGTCATAGAACACAGTGCCAGAGTATGAATGAAGCTCTGCTGTGGCAACAACAAGTACGAGTCTTATCAAAACTATCGAGCGAAAGGAGCCAGTCACAAAATAAATGATTTCAATTCATGTAAGTTCCAAATGCAGGCAAAGCTAATGAATGACGTGGAAGACGGGATCGTGATTATTTTGGGGGAGAGTAGAGTGGAGGTGACTGCGGTGGTCGTGAGGAGGTCTCTGGGGGTAATGTAGAGGTCCGTACCTTTATCTGAGTGGTGATTGCACAGAAGTATTCACCTTGTGATCATTTATTGTGCTGTATACTTAATATTTGTGCACTTTTCTAAACATACACTATTTTTCAATACAACCGTTTGTTTATATATATCTACAAAAAGAAGGCAGAAGGAGCTGATTTGGTAGAATTTTAAGGATCTCAAGACTCTTGATCACTGCAGCCTTCGTGAACTTCTTAGCACCCCTGAAAGACCGTTCATTCATCAGGAGCATCACCACTCACTGGGATGGCAAACACCAGCTCCGTTTCACAGCTAGAAAGAGAGATGTCTACAGGATGGTAACACAAAACAAATATCATAGACGTCATATTAGATCACTAATCTCAAAATAACAGAAGGAGAAGGGAATTAACATTATTAAACATCAAATATGTTACCACAGATGTTCTCTGTACCTTACATATGTTGTCTCCAGAATTCTCTCAGTAACTCTTCATAACAGGTATTGTGATTAATTCCATTTTATAAAAGGAGAAACTAAGACTCAGTGAACTTAAGCAATTTGCCAAAAGTTGCAAAGCTTCTAAACAGCAGAACCTAGATTTAAATCCAGAATTGTTTTGCTCCCAAACCCGGAGTTATTCCATCACACCCCACGTGGCCCTGGGCTATTAGTGGCTTTGACTTTTACCAATAAAACAACTTCATAAAACTTGCCCCCTCATTCATATCTCATAGAAACAAAGTAGCCTGAGATGATCTCCAAGGAATGTTATTGCGTTATGCTCTGTTGCTGTTTACAACCCGGAAAATGTTCCACAGTTTTTACTCCTAATAAGAAAACAAATTTGGGGGTACAGGTTCGCTGATTCCCCAATAACACGTGACAGCCCAGGACACAGCCAGAGCACAACCACCCACCTCCGCCCCTCCAAGCCCTTCCGAAAAGGGGGAGCTAAGGCCAAGTTACTCTTTTAAAGCTCTTCTTATTGTAGCTGTTTTATTATTCATCTACTTTTAACAGCATCTCAATGCTTGCTTTATAGGCCTACCGTAGCTTAAGTTAATGCTAAAGACATTACAAGTAGCTCTCTTTTAAATTTTTAACAAGAATAAAAGTTTACAAAAAGCATATACGCTACTGAACAGTAAGATCTTGTATCAAACTGAAATGGAGACAGTTTACAAGGTGACTCCCAGACTTCGTCGGACCCTACCAGTGTTCAATGCCCATTACAACTGCAAGAACTAGAGTCTTGGGGGCTGCCTACAGCCAAGTATGTGATGACTTCCAATTTAAAGACCATTTCCAGGAAGTCTTACAGAAGACAAGGAAAGAAAACACTCTACTTCTCTTCTTTTTGCTTGACAAGAAGATCAAATGTTCCAGCAGTTGGGAGGGGAGGCACTGAGCAGAGGACAGTAGAAGTATCAACGTCATCAGCTCGTGAGTCGAGTTTACTTAAACTACCAGAGTTGATGCGCTTAGCGTAGAAGAGGTTAGTGGTTGTCTTTTATTGAAGGGGAATGAGTTTGTTAAAAATGTATTGATAGTGCTAACATATTAATAATTGAAGCATAAATCTTTCCCACTGTCCCATTAGACTTACTCCTTCATGTACACGATGATGAGTTTAATGCCTCTGCTTTTACAGATAGGCACCAATCGTGGAATCCCTCCCCAGTCCGGACGGTTGAGTTCCTGAAGAATCCTTCTGGTAGAACACCCAGCTGTACCAGTAACCTTGTGAGAGAAGCAGGGCTGAGGGAATAAAATGCTGAGTGAATCTTTACAAATATTTTTATATTTACTAACATAAAATGACAAAGTGAGCACGCTGTAGCCAATAACAACATTTGTACGTATCTTAAATTAGTAATAATGGACTCTACCCAATTAATCTTCATTGCCTACCTCTTGACTCCATGGATATTTATGAAGATCTCCTTCCCTCAAGTTTCAAAAGGATGCTAGTGAATCCACTTTGTCTTTACAGGTAAACTACAGGCTGAGAGGTAGGTTTTCCTGTCTTTAGTTTTCCAGCCAAACGCCTTCAGATTTTACAACTCGGAGCAGTGACCACCCACCCCTCCCAAAGGACCATGTACATTTGTTCCAGAGACGCAGGGATTTGTTCTCAATAAAGAATATTTCATAATACCATCTTATAATAGAATACTGAAACTGACATGCATCCACATGGAGGAAATTGTTCATCCTTCCTCTGCAATCCCAGAAGGATGGCCCTGATGTCAGATACTCACTTCCCCTGCTGCCTCCTCCACATACAGCAATAGACCTCTTGGGGATCCAGCATTCCTTTCCCCTGGTTTCCTCTAGCCTCACTGCAAAAACTCCAGCTTTATTTACTATGATGTTAGTTCCGTGTGTCAACTTGACTAGACTAGTTAAATGAATTACTGGATAACACCCAGTTATTCATTTAAACACTAATCTAGGTGTTTTTTTGAAGGTTGTTTTGTAGATGTGGATAACATTTGCAAGCAGTTGACGTAAGTAAAGAAGATCACCCACGATCATGTGGGTGGGTCTCATAGAATCAGTTGAAGGCCTTAAGAGCAGAAACTAATGTTTCCCAGAGAAGAAAAAATTCTGCCTCAAGACTTGCAGCATCAGCTCCTAGCTGAGTTTCCAGCCTGCCAGTCTGGACTGCAGATTTCAGATTTGAACTTACCAGCTCCCACCTCACAACTGTGTGACTCAATTCCCCAGAATAAATCCGACAAGGGAAGAGAGAGAGAGATAACTGGAAATTTATTTCTCTGGAAAGGCCTGACTGATACACGCACCTTCCTACCTTCTCTATCCCTACTGCTGCTAATTATCTCAACACAAAATACTCGTGGGCCACTCATCTTACAAGTGGAATCCCACGGTTATTCCATAGTCAGTTTTATATACTAATATTTCATGGAAGGGAACTTAGTTGTGTAGAAATTACTACAATTTTCAAGCTGGTTTCTCAAAAAGATCTTTGCTTGACTAAACTTTAGTAAGTTTCCTGACCCTTCTCCTAGGCCCATCTGTTCGCTTCCTTGTAAAATCTAGTTTGAGCAAGAAGCCTGCTGTCAGTTTAACCAGAACCCCTCTCCCTCAATATCTGATCCCCCTCGATACTTGACGAGGTTCCTCACTCTCCACCATCTCCCAGGTGATGCCTGATCACCCTGGCTTGTCTTCAGCAAGGATCCTATTAGGTCGGATTAGTCAGAATCCTCCTTACCCCTAATGTTTCCTCTTAGCAATTTTCCATCCACTGACCCCTGCTCCTTGGTGATAAATTCCCATTGGCCCATGCTGTATTCAGAGTTGAGTCCACTCTCCCTCCCTCACCATAAAATCCCATTGCAGTGGTCACCATACCTATTGCGATGGTCCTGAATAAAGTCTGCCTTTCAATCTGTGACAAGTGTCATTGACTTTTTTTCTTCAACTCTTCCAATGAGAACAAATTTTCCCATCACTTGACAGTAAGACTTGTGTTACTCAGTTTAGAAAGGATGGCAATTCAGCTACAACCCTATTTTCTACCCCTGAAGCTGAGCACATCTGGGGAATCCAAATCAGCTTCCCCAATCAAAAGAAGAGTGGGAAAACCAGACGCAGCTCCGGGGCAGCCCTGACAGGTCTAACTTCACCGTGCAGATGTGGTACATCTGGCGCTTTGCCCCACACTCCTACATTTGCAATGAAACTACTCAGTGCCCTTAAGGACCTTCTGCTAGATGTTAGCCTAGGACCAGGTCAGACGTGTGGGACTACCTCCCACAAGGATGACCAGTTACCAAGCATATCTCTAACTTGCTCTCAGAAATCTACATAACGTGTGGCTGGGAAAGCAAAGGCTATATTTTCCTAACCTTTGAAGGGGAAAGATATTATAGATTTTTAAAATCTAAACCTCTCCTCAGAAGTTAAAGTAAATCCTATAGAGAAGAAAGAAAATAACCCAGAAATTGAGAGATGTCAACATCATGGTAGAATGTGCTGTTCCCTTTGTGCATCCTTTGTAAGTTACAACCAGTAAGACATCCACAGGCCAACAAAGGATCCCTTCACAGTGCAACAGAAAGCCTGAGAGACTCATACATCTACACATCTGAAGATGGGGGGACTGGACCTTGCAGAGGTGGTGGAACCACAGGACCAGTGGCGGCATCTCTCAAGACCAGAGGTTCCAGGAACTACATAACACCCATGAACAGAAGACCCAGGCACCAAGGCAGCCAGGCTTCCTGCATCGCCAGGAGCCACTATGGTGCCCATGACTGGTGGGTCCAGGAACCTCAGCGCTGCCTATGACCCAGCCCCCTCAACTTCCCCTGGCCTTCCCAGCAGTGGGGGCTGCACCCAAGATCCCAGTTGCCCTGGCTACAGCGGTGGTGCTCAGGATCTGAGATTCCAGGAACTGTGCCAGCACCCAAGACCAGAAGCTTCAGGAGCCATGCCAGTGCCCAGGACCCAGCCCCTACCACTCCTCCGGTGGTGCCTCTAACCCCAGCCAACGAAGCAGCAAGGGCTGCATCTAAGACCCCAAAGACCCTGGCAGCAGTGGCAGTCAGTGCTGGTGACCTAAGGTTCCAGGAACCACACTGGTGCCGAGACCAGAGGCTCCAGGAACCGGAGCAGTGCACATGACCCGGTATCCCTCCCCCCCATGGCAGTGCTGTTGGTGTTGGTGACTCCAGACCACCTGGCAGCTTCAGTGACACTTGTGAATCCAGTGTGCCTGGCAGTGGCGGTGCCAACATCTCCAGAAAACCCAGGAACAATAGCACAGGTGGTGCACACGGCAGCAGCACTGGCAGCACTGAGGCCATGGAAAGCTTGGCAACGGTGACAGCAGAATCCATGGTCACCCCTAGCTACAGCAGTGTCCACAACTATGGCCCCCCAGCCATAGCAGAGGCACCTGCAGACCCTAAAACCCAAACATGGCAGCAGTGCCCATGACCCTAGCTTCTGCCATTACACTCCCCTTCCCTACCTTTCAGTGAGGGAACTTGAGACCCAAGTGACCCTGGAAGAAGCAGAGGTGCTCAACAGCCCAGTGACCCTAGTGGTGACACCTGCAGCTACAGCGACGGCCAAAAGCAACAAGGCACCACCAGCTTAGGAGACATAACTGGCACAACAAGGGCACTGATGGTACCTCTGGCAAAGGCAGGGGAGGATAGAAAGTGCAGGCTCTCAAATACAACCAGACTAGCTCAGAATCAAAGTAAACAAAGCCTTACCTAAACAAGGGTGTGTGCTACCCCAAATGCACCGGCAGAAGAACAACTCATCAAGCACTATGAAAAAATATAGTAACAGGGTATCACAAACAGAAAATGACAATTCTCCAGAAGCCAAATTTGAAGACACAGAAGATAGTGATCTAACTGATAGAGAATTTAAAATAGCTGCCATGAAGAAACTCAATGAGCTACAAGAAAACTCAGAAAGACAGTTCCATAAGGTCAGGAATAAAATTAATGAACAGAATGAGTACATCACCAAAGAGATTGAAACTCTGAAGATGAACTAAACAGGAATTCTGGAACTGAAGAATTCAACACATGAGATGAAGAATAAAGTAGAAAGCATTGGAAATAGAATAGACCATATGGAAGAGAGAGTTAGCTAGTTGAAGATAGAAATCTATAAATGATTCAAGTGAAAGAGGAAAGAGAACTCAGATTTCTTTTTAAATGGAGAACCTCTATGAGAAGTGTCCTACTTGATTAGGAAAAGCAACATGATAATGGGTATCCCAGAAGGAGAAGAGAGAGACAAGGGAGCAGAGATGCTTATTTAAAGAAATTGTAGCTGAGAATTTCCCAAACCTGGGGAAAGAACTGGATTATATAAGTAAATAAAGCTAATAGAACACCTAATTATGTCAACACAAAAAGACCTTCTCCAAGGCACATTATATTAAAACTGTCAAAAGTCAATAGCAAAGAAAGAATATTAAGAGCAGCTATGGGGGGGGGGGGAACCCAGTAACTTAGAAAGGAACCCCCATTAGGCTATCAGCAGATTTCTAAGCAGAAACTCTACAGGCCAGGAAAGAGTAGAATGATATATTGAAAATATTGAATGATAAAAATCATTAGCCAAGAATACTCTATTAAGCAAAGTTACACTTCAAATATGAAGTGCTTTCCCAGACAAACAAAAGCAGGGGGAGTTCATTGCCAGCAGACCTGCCTTACAAGAAATCTTGAAAAGAGCTCTCCTACCTGAAATGAAAAGGCAAAGGTTTACAAAGCTGTAAGCAAGATGATAAACAGAATCACAAAATTGCAACTATCTGTTTTATTAGTAAATACTTAATTATGACATAAAGATTAAATGGAAAGAAAGCACTAAACATAACTATAACCACTTAAATTTGGTAACAAACACACAGTGCAAAAAGGGATAATTTGTGACAACAAAAACATAGAAGGGGAAGAGGAAAAGGATGGAACCTGAATAAGCAAATGAAGATAAGATGCTATTAGCAGAAAAAGAATTATCTCATCTATGAGATCTTTAATACAAACATCATGGTAACCACAAAACAAAAATGTAGAGCAGAGTCACAAAACATTGAAAAAGAGGAAACTGAGAAACACACCACAGAAAACCACCAAACTGAAATGGCAGACAGAAACACAAGAAAAAAGAAATAATGGAATATAAAGCAACCAGAAAACAAAAAAACTGTCAGTATTAGGTCCTCATATATCAATAATCACCCTAAATGTAAATAGAATGAATTTACCAATCAAAAGACACAGAGTGTCTGGATGGATTAAAAAACCACACTCCACAATATGCTGCCTCTGGGAGACCCATGGCAGTGCTAAAGACAAACACAGGCTCAGAATGAAGGGATGGAATATGATACTCCAAGTGAATGGCAACACAAAAGAAAGTGGATATAGCCATACTTATACAAGACAAAATAGACTTCAAGCCAGAAAAAGATAACAAGAGACAACAGTGGACATTATATAGTGAGAAAGGGGATAATCCATCAAGGAGACCTAACATTTATTAATATCTATGCACCTAACCAAAATATTTAGAGCACCACATTATATAGAACAACTATTAAGAGACATAAAGAGAGAAATTGACAGCAACAAATAACAGTAGAGGACTTTAATATCCCATTTACATCAATGGATAGATCATCCAGACAGAAAGTCAACAAGGAAACATTGACCACAAATGAAACACTAGACAAGATGGACTTAATAGATATATATAGAATATTCCATCCAAAAGTAGTAGAGTACACATTCTTCTCAAGTGCACATGGAACATTCTCAAAGACTGTATCATGGGAAACACAAGTCTCAATAAATGTAAGAAGATTGAAATCATATCAAGCATCTTTTCTAACCACAATGGTATGATACTAGAAATCAGCTACAAGAAGAAGGAGGAAAAGTCACAAATGTGTGGAGACTAAACAACACACTACTGAACAATTACTAGATCAATGCAGAAATCAAAAGACAAATGAAAAAATACCTGAAGACAAATGAAAATGAAACACAGCATACCAAAACCTACGGGATGCAGCAAAAGACGTACATGGCAATACAGGCCTACCTCAAAAATACAAGAAAAATCTCAAATAAACAGTCTAACACCACACCTAAAAGAACTAGACAAAGAAGAACAAACAAAGCCCAAAGTCAATAGAAGGAAGAAAATAATAAAAATCAGAGGAAATAAATGAAGGAGACACTAAAAAGACAATAGAAAGGATCAATGAAACTAAGAGTGGGTTCTTTGAAAACATAAACAAAATTGACATACCCTCAACTAGACTCACTAAGAAAAAAAGAGAGAAGCTTCAAATAAATAAAATCATAAATGAAAGAGGAGAAATTACAACAGATGCCGTAGAAACACAAAAGGTTATAAAAGAATACTATGAAAAGCTATATGCCAACAAGTTGGATAAAAATGGATAAATTCTTAGACTCATACACCCTCCCAAAGCTGAATCCAGAAGAACTAGGGATTTGAATAGATGAATCAGCAGTAAGGAAATTGAAACAGTAATCAAAAACCTCCCAAAAAACAAAAGTCCAGGACCAGATGGCTTCTCTGGTAAAATCTACCAAACACTAAATCAAAGAAAATCTAATACCTATTTTTCTCAAACTCTTCCAAAACACTGTCCAGGAAGGGACATGTCCTAATTCATTTTACAAGGACAACATATCCTGATACCACAACCACACAAGGACAACACAAAAAAGGAAAATTACTGGTCAATATCACTGATGACATAGATTCAAAAACCCTCAACAAAGTATCAGCAAATCAAATGCAGCAATACATGAAAAGGATCATACACCATGAGCAAGTGGGATTTGTTCCAGGGATGCAAGGATAGTTCAACCTATGCAAATCTGTCAACATGATCCACCACGTTAACAAAATAAAGAATACAAGTCACATGATCATCTCAATAGATGCAGAGAAAGCATTTGACAAGATTCAGCATCCATTTATTATAAAAATTATCAATAAAATGAATATAGAAGGAAAGTACCTCAACATAACAAAGGCCACATACAACAAACCCACAGCTAATATCATACTCAATGGTGAAAAACTGACAGCTATCCCTCTAAGAACAAGAACAAGACAAGGACGCCCATTCTCATCACTCCTATTCAACATAGTATTGGAAGTCCTAACCAGAGCAATTAGACAAGACAAAAAAATAAAAAGCATCCAAATTGGAAAGGAAAAAGTAAAACTGTCACTATTTGCAGATGATATGATTTTATATTAGAAAATCCTAAAGAATCTACCAAAAAACCATTCGAAATAATAAAGGAATACACTAAAGTTGTGTGGTAAAAAATCAACATACAAGAATCAGTTGTGTTTCTATATACTAACAATGAACTAACAGAAAGAGAAATCAAGAGCACAATCCTATTTACAATCACAACAAAAAGAATTAAAAAAATAGGAATAAATTTAACCAAGGAGGTGAAAGACCTATAAAGTGAAAACTATAAGATATTATAGAAAGAAATCAAAGACCCAAAGAAATGGAAAGATATTCCATGCTTGTGGATTAGAAGAATTAACATAGTTAAAATGTCTCTATTACCTAAAGCAATCTACAGAGTCGATATAATCCTTATCAGAATTACAATTACATTTTTCACAGAAATAAAACAAAGGATCCTAAAATTTATATGGAACAATAAAAGACCCTGAACAGCCAAAGCAATCCTGAGACAAAAAAAAAAGCTAGAGATATCATACTCCTTGATTTCAAAATATACTAGAAGCTATAGTAATCAAAACAACATGGTACTGGCAGAAAAACATACAGGTCAATGGGACAGAATTGAAAGCCCAGAATTAAAAACCACACATGTATGGACAGCTAATTTTTGACAAAGGAGCCTGGAATATACAATGGAGAAAAGAAAGTGCCTTCAATAAACAGTGCTGGGAAAACTGGGCAGCCAGATGCAAAAGAATGAAAGTAGACCCTTATCTTATACCATGCACAAAAATAAACTCAATATGGACTAAAGACCTTAATGTGAGGCCTGAAACTATAAAATACATTGAAGAAGACATAGAAGTATGTTCTTTGACATGGTTCTGAGCAGTATCTTTTTGATTATCATGCCTCCTCAGAAATAGGAAACAAAAGAAAAAATAAACAAATGGGACTACAACAAACTAAAAAGTTTCTGCATGGCAAAGGAAACCATCGACAGAATGAAAAGACAACCTATCAATTGTGAGAAGATATTTGCAAATCATATGTCTGATAAGGGGTCAATACCCAAAATATATAAAGAATTCATACAACTCAACAACAAAAAAACAAACAACCTATTTAAAACATGGGAAGAGGATCTGAACAGATGTTTTCCTAAAGAAGATTTACAGATGGCCAACACCAGGCGTATGAAAAGATGTTCAACACCACTAACCATTAGGAAGATACAAATCAAAACCACAATGAAGTTTCACTTCATGCCCGTCAGAATGGCTATTATTAAAAAGATAAGAGAGACAAGTGTTAGAGAGGATGTGGCAAAAAGAGAACACCTGTACACTGCTGGTGGGAATGTGAAGTGGTACACCCACTGTGGAAAACAGTATAGGGATTCCTCAAAAAATTAAAAATAGACCCATGTAATCCAGCAATTCTACTTCTGAGTATTTATCCAAAGAACACAAAAACGCTAATTAGAAAAGATATATGCACCCCCATAGCCACCACGGCATTATTCACAATAACCAAGTCTTAAGTTGTTTCTAAGTGCCCATTGACAGATGAGTGGATAAAGAAGATGTGGTATATATATACAATGGAATATTACTCAGCCATAAAAAAGACGAAATCTTGCTATTTGTGACAACATGGATGCACCTTGAGGGTTTTATGCTAAATTAAATGTCAGATAGAGAAATACAAATACTGTATGATATCACTCATATGTGGAAGATTTACAAACAAACAAACACGCAGATACGGAGAACAGATTGGTGGTTACCAGAGGGGAAGTGGGCGGGGAGAGGGTGAAAGGGGTAAAGGGGCACATGTGTATGGTCACAGGTGGCAAATAGACTTACGGGGGTGAACAGGATGTAGGGTATACAGAAGTCAAAAAATGATGTACCCCTAAAATCTATAGAAAGTTATAAACCAATGTCACCTCAGTAAAAAAAAATAAATAACCCAGAAATGTTATACTGCTTGAGCTTCAAGCATTTACCAGTTATTTTTCTACTTCTAAGAAAGTCCTTTTCTTGAAAAAACTTAAGGCTACTAATTGGAAGAGCGAGGATAACATGAAACTTGGCTTATTCCAGCAGAAGGATGTCTACAAATAATCATTATTACCAAGTCATTTGGATGGGTGGTTATTGATTTGAAAACTCACCAGTAAGAACTATTACTAATGAGACCATTGTGCTCAATGTGTAACTTGTCAGAATTTACACCAGAAACTGTCATTAGTGTCTTTCACGGGAAGAACCACTGGCCAACCCCAGTTGATTAAAGGATAACCTTGCAGAACTGGCCAAATCGAATCCTGGTACCAACGATCAATGGGTGAAGAAGGAACATATTTTGAGGTTCTTCAAGTCATTGGTGAGAACAAAATATCAGAGAGAAACAGGGCAGAGGGAAGGTCCTGTAACCTTTCAGTCCCCTGAGGAAAGAACTATCCACACCAGTTACCAGTGGCCCGTTTACCACAGCCTCACAGGTGCCCAAACCTCCAGCACCATCTCACTTCAGGGCACTGACCTCTGTGCGCCCTTGAGAAGTTGCATTTCTTGGCCTAGTGCCGAGGCCCCCCATTGGGTGAGGCAGGGACATCCTTGCCCCCCATCTTTCACTAGTGCGCATACTACAGGAAAAGGAAGCACAGGACTCCAAGAGATACTGGCCAGCAGAGTGCTAAGTCTCAGGTCTCGTCCTGCATTTAAGATGTCATTTGTCACTGACTGGAAGAATCTCCATCAGGAACAGCTGAAGAACCAAAGTGGCTTGCAGGAGGCTGAAGAAACCACCATGCAGGGATTAATGCAATCTCACGTTTGCAAAGCCCTGAGCTTTTGACAATGCATGTAGGATGATTTATCTGAATAATCACTATGAGTGAAACATTGTACTTTATTGAAGAAACATGAATGAGTCAAGGTCCCCAACCTCGAGGGTTATATCTGATGGAGAAGGCTGGTAAGTTCAGAGCTAGAAGGTGGTGGGTGAATGTGCTTAACTGAGAGAGACAAATCTATAGAAACCCACAGGTAGAAACAATTCATTTCAACTAGGAGAACTGAAATAGGCTGCCTAATAAATTAGTAGGAATTTGGGTGGTTTCCCCTAGAAGATCAAAAGGAAGGAAATGTAGGGGATACTTGCAACTAAGGGAAGAAAAGAAATGGAGGGAAGTGAAAGAGAAGGGAGAATGGCCCCACAACATGGCAGCACACAGAGGCCCCAGGAGAAAGATAAGACATTTTCTGGGCTCACAGATGGGACTGTATTCACTTTCTATTTTTCTTAAGCCTTTGGTAGAAGTCTACCACATACAACAATCCTCTATAGAGAGCTTGGGGACAAAAAAAGAGAGTGGGGCAATGCTTGGGGCCAGCAAGACACACAGGGTCCCTTTGCCTCCCGGATGTGTAAATCTTGGAAACCGTATTTGGAGGATTGTGCTTGAATATTAAAGAAACAGAGACAGAAGACTTGGAAACATTTGGGTTTCACATATGAAAACGGTAAAGTAATAAATTTGAAACTGGCAGTGGGAGCAAAGGAAGGAAATGACTTCACATTCTGTAACACTGAGCTAGCCAAAAACCACGGGATTCATGCTTTCTCTCACTGCCCTCTTGCTAACTCAGGCTGTTCTCTCTGACTAAAACACCTTCTTAAGGGAAACCCAGGTGCTCCCTTCCTCAGGAAGCCTTCCTGACTCTTCCAGATGGACTCAAGCACTTATCTCCATTAATTCCGTTATCCAGCTGACTAAGACAGGCTTATCCCCTGGATAGTCTCCCCATTAAAAGGTAAACTAGACTCGAGAATAGGAGGTGCATGTCTTTTACCTTGTGACCTCAATGCCCTACACATTACCTTGCACATAGCTGGTGCTTACTCAACATTTCCGTAAACAAGGGGAGGAAAGGGGACGATTTCCACCGGACTCTGAAGGAGGTTATGACGTGATTAAACAGACGAGGCTCAAACACATTCTAAGCAAGGGGCGCACAGAAGAAGGGACGTCAAAGGAACGGCCAGGTTAAACACGGTGGCCCAAATACAAGCCTTTACCTCTGCTCTCCTATGAGATGCAAGAATTTAAGGAGTTTTTTAAAAAAACTATGAAGTCCAGGACAGATAGCATGAGCAATGTAAGCATATTTTGGGGAAATGGGAAGTAGATGAGTTAGTGTAGCTGAAAAGGATGAAAACCAAGTGCCTGGAGAGGGAGGAGCCAAAGAGCAACAGGAATGCATGTCAGAGAAATGCACGTCTGAGAAACGCATGTCTGAGAAATGCACACATGAGAAATGTATGCCTGAGAAATGCACGTCTGAGAAATGCATGTCTGAGAAATGCACACATGAGAAATGTACGCCTGAGAAATGCACGTCTGAGAAATGTGCGTCAGAAGAATGCATGTCAGAGCAATGCATGCCTGAGAAATGCAACCTGTGAAATGCATGTCAGAGAAATGCAAGTCAGAGAAATGCACATCTGAGAAATGCAAGCCAGAGAAATGCACACATGAGAAAGCACATTAGAGAAATGCATGTCAGAGCAATGCATGCCTGAGAAATGCAACCTGTGAAATGCATGTCAGAGAAATGCAAGTCAGAGAAATGCACACATGAGAAAGCACATTAGAGAAATGCATGTCAGAGAAATGCACATCTGAGAAATGCATGCCTGAGAAATGCTTGCCTGGGAGAGCTGGATACCAGGACCAGTGAATCAAGGGCCTGAAAATAGGGAGGTGGGTCAAGTCTGAATACAAAGCTTCCAGAGCCCAGACCCTTCCTCCCTCCAGTTCCCCCAACAACTCTGGCCCCAGATCCTGAGGGTGCTCCAGCGGAAAAGTCCATTTGGGGCCTGGTCACCAGTAGGCCCCACCATTGGGAAGTCCACTCTGCACACAGAACTTTTAATCATCTTTCTCGTCACTTTTTATCAAATACAACTTTTTGAAAGCCAATACTCTCACTTTATTTCCCCTTTTAATCCGATCTAAGTTATTTACACCCTGCAGATGCCTAGTGTTTGTTTAAAATATAATTTGAAGACTGTAGCCAACAGAGAAGATGTCCCAAGGAAAGAGGAGAAGCCAAATCAAAAATGACTTATTGTGGGTCAAGCGTCCTCTGAGGGAAGCACAGACCTAGAGTCCCAATATGAGCAGGAGACAGTTGGGTTCATAATAGGGAAATTACTGTAATTAAAAACCAGAGTTTAGGGGGCTGGCCCCATGGCGTTTGGTGCACTCCACCTCAGTGGCTCAGGTTCGAGGGTTTGGATCTCAGGCATAGACCTACACCACTCATTGGCAGCCATGCTGTGGTGGTGACCCACATATAAAATAGAGGAAGATTGGCACAGATGTTAGCTCAGGGCTAATCTTCCTCACCAAAAAACCCAAAAAACGAAAAAACAGAGTTTACTTTCTAAAGAAGATTAGAAACGCCTACAGAGACTGTAAGGAGACTTCTAAGTAAACCTGTCAGACTGAGGCTGCATCACAGATTTGTCCTCCTCTAATTCTTAAAAAATAAAAGAATAAAATAAAATAATTTTTTTAAATGAAAAGAAATTTTTACCCTAATTCTAACCTTGGAAAAGTGAGATATATTTCTGCCCTAAATTTCAAAGATGGCAACAAATGAGAGAAACAGAAGATTCTCAAAAGACTCAGGGAGTCTCTGGGGTAGACAGAAAAGCCTGCAGTCTTTACTTCCTCCCATTTACGGACTTCTGCCTCCTTGTCCTCTGTCATGTGATGTCGCTGAGTGTCCTCTATAGTGAGGTTTGCCACGTGCCTTGTCTGGGCCCACAGGATGTGTTAGCATCCTGATGCAAATAGGGCTTTACATGCGCTGTGGGACTTGACTTGGTTTCTCAGGCTGTTGTGATCCCACCAGGGAGCAGCTCCCCGCATCTTGGTCCCCACACTCAAGATAGGGGCACCCCTGAACACACTGCAAGCCTGGAGTCCAGCCTGGCCCAGCCAAGCCCAGCCCAGAGCAGAGCAGCCATAGCTTACTTGCAGACTCCTGAGCATGAAAAGAACTATTTCTGTAAGTCACTGAGCTTCTGCAGTTTCTTTCACAGGAAAAACCTATTATAGGCTCTTAACTTAATCCCCATCTCTTAGAAGCAACATTAAGGGAAGAAGATGAATAGATGAAATTCTCAAACGAGCACTTAAACCAGCTAATTTGGGGAGAGCATATTGAATAGGTGTACAGGCTGCTGGGAAAATGCACGGAGGAAACCCTCAGGAGGAGCAGCATTTATCTGCCACTAGAGAGGTCAGGATCTCGGAAGAGACAGGAAAGTCATCAGTGAGGGCGGGCCCTGTTGCTGAGTGGTTAAGTTCGAGTGCTCTGCTTTGGTGACCCAGGGTTCGCTGGTTTGGATCCTGGGTGCAGACCTACACACCACTCATCAAGCCATGTTGTGGTGGCATCCCACATAGAAGAACTAGAATGACTTACAACTAGGAGATAGAACTATGTACTGGGGCTTTAGGGAGAAAAAAAAAGAGGAAGACTGGCAACAGATGTTAGCTCAGGGCGAATCCTCCTCCAAAAAACCAAAAGAAAAAGAAACCTACCTCCACTGCTTGGGCCAGCCCGGTGGTGCAGCAGTTAAGTGTGCACGTTCCGCTTGGGCAGCCCAAGGTTCGCCAGTTCGGATCCCAGGTGTGGACGTGGCACTGCTTCTCATGCCCTACCGTGACAGGCGTCCCACATATAAAGTAGAGGAAGATGGGCATGGATGTTAGCTCAGGGCCAGTCTTCCTCAGCACAAAGAGGAGGATTGGCAGCAGTTAGCTCAGGGCTAATCTGACTCAAAAAAAAAAAAAAAAGGTAAACCCTCAGGCCTAAATTAGGGGCTCTCTAAAGACTGGGGCTTCCCTGCTCCTCGGGAGTAGCACACACCCAGGAAGGGTGAACCCTGGGGCAGTACCAGCCAAGGCTCCAAGAAAGGCTCCCACAGCCCAAGCCACACTCCTCAACTCCCCCATTCTGGCTACAGAGAAGTGATAAGAGTGCACAGAAAACGATATTCAGTCTTCACACTGCAAGACAGAGAGAGACAAACAGCAGAGGGTCTCAGAGAATTCATGTCACTACACTAGGCTGACCAGCAAGCGGGCAGAGCTGTTCCTGCCTCGATGGATCAAGACAAAGGGAACTGGCGTGGCAGCTAAGCAAACACAAAAGCACATGAAAAAAAGCAAAAGAAAGAAAGAGAGGGACAGAGAGGAGGAGTAAGGAAGAGACAGAGAAGGAGCGACGGATGAAGGACACAATCGAAAGAAGGAAAGAATATAAGCCAAGGGAGGGAGAGAAGTTCCCTGTGAGTGCTTCTTGCTACCAAAGAGTTTAAGGAAAACGTGAATTTAACGAAGTAATAATTCAAAGTCAACATGAATAAGTAATGGAGAGAAAAGAGGGAGACTGTGGAACTAAGAAAACAACATAGGGATCAGACAACATCCTTGTGGAAATAAGAAGTAGAAATGGCGAGAAGAAGACGAGAACAACCAAAACCCAAATCACTGGCAGAACAAAGGCAGAGCTCCTCTAGTCGGGGCGGGAAGAAGTGTTCCTCCCCTCCTCGGGGCCCGGCTGGGTCTGAAAATGGAACTGACAGATTAACAGGGAAAAGCACAAAGTTCACTGAATGTTTACACGTACATGGGAGCCTTCACAAGAGAGTGAAGACCCGAAGAAGTGACCAGGGCAGGAAGCCTTTCCACCTTCTGGACAAAGAGCAAACACACTTGTGAAGGACCCACAGCACGGAGGGGTTGGGCCGGGCGTCCACCCGTGAGGCCGTCCTCCTCTTCCTTAACTAGGCAGGAGCGGCTCAGCTTAACCAGGTCTGTGTGCTGGCTCCTCTGGTCCCTCCAGGGGCTGATGAGAGTCTGTCTCAGTCAAAGGAATATTTATTTCCTGCCTTTTAGGCCGAAATGGGGGGGGGGGGGGGGGGCGCATTTTCTTCATTTACTGCTTCTTACTGGCCTTCAGTTCAACATCATCTTTTTGTTAAAGAGGCAGATTTTGGGTTGACATATTCTGGTTTCCTTCGATAGCAAAAGAAAGCAGAGGTACCACAGCAATTAAGAGGATATACAGGAAGAAAGACAATAACGTGTGTCCTTAAGATAAAGAACTCAATAAAGGGAACAGAAAAGAGAGGAAAAAGCAAAATACAAGAAAATTTCCATGACATAAAGGAAGAACTAAACCTTAAGCACAAAAGGGCACAAAACTAATACAAATGATTAATACTGAGGCATGTTCTCGCGACAGATTAATTCCAACAACAGCAAGAGCCCTTCAGGCACTGGTGGGGGAGGCCCCGGGGGATGGGAGTGAGCGGTGCTCAGGCTGCTCAGAACAGCATCAGCCGCAGGGCCCAGGAGCCCGCCAGGGTCTCAGGCACAGAGAGGTGGCAGGTGTGACAGACCAGCAGAGCGACCGCCCAGCACGAACGCAAGAGAGACCTTGTCCATCAGGAAAGAACAGAGGAAACGCGGCCCCAGACCTTGCCGTGTGGAGGGAAAGTGGGATTCTTCCAACAAACTCCAATCTCTCTGAGGACGGAGAAGCTGTGATTTAAAAATTATACAACATTTGAAGGAAAGTGCCACCCAGGAATTGTGTGACTAGACAATTTGTCCTTTGACTAGGAAGCTAAGAGGTGATTTGGGGAATAAAATTCCTACAAGTCCTTCTTGAAAAGTATTACTAGGCAATAACTCCAACTCAGTCAGAGAAGAATTGAAATTCAGAAAAAAAAAGACACCTGGAACTGGAGAAACCTGCATTACGTAATTATCAGTGGGCATCAGCCCATCTATAAAAACATCTAAGACCAAAGGACCAAGGTAACCGTGGTTACAGGAGAGGATGAGAATCTTCAGCCTCGACAATCTAAACACAATCGAATGAGAAATGGGAAGTCAGAGGAGCCAGGAGAAAAGGAGGAAGGCCAATTCCTCATGGTCAGAGCAGGACTCCAACTGCTCCATCCAAAACTGAAAGTGGAATTTAAAAAAGCAAAAGATCCGCAACCTCTTCTCACCTTTTCCCCATCACTTCCTCGGAACTATGTTAGGGACTATTATCACCTGCAGCAAAGAAAAGTGCGTCTCAAGTTAGCGGTTCCTGCAGCTTTAGTTCATTTCTTCTGTTAAATTCAAGTAAAATGGAATTGAATCGTTTTTAAATATAGCTTTCATTTTTATAAGATCAGTTCTCCCTTTCTTTTCTGTGGATATATTGACAAAGACACATGTGAGAAGGAAAAAGATTGGGGAAGGGATGTGACCTAACGGAAGGTCGGCACACTCAGCCTGCAGGCCGAGCCGGGCCCCCAGCAAGCTTGATGGGAAACAGTCACGCCTGTGCATTTCCTCGTTGTCCGTGGTGCTCTCCCGCTACAAGGGCACAGTCCAGTTCTGAGACAGAGACCACCGGACCTCCGAAGTTGCAAACATTTACTGTCTGCACAGTTGCAGGAAGTGTGGTGACCCCTGCACATAGATGGAGGCATTCAGGGGTGTGGGGTATTTGGGGTTTGGTTTGTAGTTTCTTTTTCGGTATTTGTTATATTGCATAGAATTTTTAATGAGCATAATTTTTAAGAAAGCAACGAAACCACTTTGTATTTGGAAAAAGACCTCCCTCCACATGTGGAGTGAGCGAAGCGGCCTCTGGCTCCCCTTTGTGAGCTCCTTTCTGGAGCAATGCCCTTCCAGTCCCCCTGAGAGCCTCCTGTCTCTGTGGAGGAGACTCAACACAAGCTGGTGGGCGGCTGTGGAAATCGGGGCCAGCTGGTCAGGTGCCCGTCTGAAGAAGGCAGTTGTGTCACTGGCTTTGGCAAACAACTGGAGAACACTGTCCAAATAACAAGGAGATGGGGAGGGGAAATTTTTTTCTATCTAGCATTTGCCAAAATCACAATCTTCAGCAAATATCACATAACTCATTAAAAATTCCCCATTTCCTGAAACCAAAATGGAAGCGGTCCAAGAATCAGAAGAAAATGACAAGAGATTTTCACATGATGGAGTATATGCGGTAACTATTCTGGTTCAAAACTGATGCAACTTGAACTAGAAAAAAAAGCCTGCGTTATGGCCTGTCCAACACACACTGTACATCTGCTTTAATAATTAAGATAAGAATGCCTACTTCCCTCCTACAAAGCCAGTAATGCCGTGCCAGTACCGCCTGTATGAGTACTCCTAAATCAGGGCCCCTTCCCAGCATCAGGGTCACGTTGACCTGCTAATTTGCAACTGAATACCTCCTTGAAACTTTGAGGAATATATACCCTGGGCTTGTTTAATCTCTGTTCTTTCTTTTAAAGGTGTAAGACTGTTCTGAAAACCAAGGTTCTCTGGAAAAGGCTTTCCTAGGTTATAACCCTCACTGGCTCAGGTAAACTCACCTTCTCTCTCTTAGCTGTAGAATGGTTATTGGTTATTTTCCAACAACAAAAAGAAAAGCTGGTCAGTCCTCCTCATGTGTTTAAAATCTCTTTCTCGACTGCATGCTAATTTTCCCATGCCTAAATATAGGCCTTTCCTCAAAAGTTCAAATTACAAAATGGTTCAGAGTCCACACAATTCAAAGAGGATGGTCTGAGTCTGTGAAATAGCATCTGATCCATCTGTGAGAGAGCCTGTCAAAGGGGCAGCTGTGAGAAGAAGGAAGCTGCCCACACGTGTCCATCGCGTCAAGCCTTCGCCCTTCAGCCTCTGGGCCGCCCTCTCCACAGAGCTTTCCACCAGGGCCGCCTCCCTGGCGATTTCAGCAGCCACAGCAATCCCAGTGTGGGATGAAGGCCCATCCCTGTTGTGCCTATGGCTTCCCCCAGCATCAATGATTAATGATTCCAGAGCACTCCCAGGGCAGGAGGATGCTTCTGCAGGATGAGTTATCAGCCACTAGAAACAAGGAGGAAGATTAAGACCCGTGAGTTAAAGCTTTCATGATTCAAGATGTTTTCTGTCTGAAAATAATTAATAATGTTGATTTTATTCCCTCATTGAATAAATGTGCTTATTCCAAGAACAGTAAATCTCTCCAAGTCCAAGAGCAACGGAACGGAAAGGTCTCCAACAGCAACCTTCTGCTTCCTTCCTGATTAGAAAGCAACTGTGGTTTTTTAGGGAAAGGAAAAGTCTATATTAAGAACTGTTTTTAGGGGCTGGTGCCGTGGCCGAGTGGTTAAGTTCATGGGCTCTATTTCAGCGGCCCGTGGGTTCACTGGTTCGGATCCTGGGCGTGGACCTAGCACCACTCACCGGGCCATGCTGAGGCGGCATCCCACAGACCAGAGGCAGAAGGACCTACAGCTACGATATACAATTGTGTACTGGGGGGCTTTGGGGAGAAGAAGAAGAAGGAAAAAAAAGAAGATTGGCAACAGATGTGACCTCAGCTGCCAATCTTTTAAAAACAAAGCCAGAACATTTTTACTAAAAATGCTAACTAATCAATGAACTATATCTAGAAAGAGAAACTGCAAAAGTCTTTCTTCATGCTTCTTCAGGTTCCTTACATAATCAAAAGGTTTAAAAATCAGCTTTTATAGGTAAAAATTGAATTAGTTGGGCATGCAACACAAGCTGAAGTTGTCCAAGAAAAGTGCTCATAAATTCTTGTCATCAATGAAAAACCTAGAAGATATTTCTCCTGAAGATGTTACAAGTTTTGCTCACTTTCTTTATTGTCAGTCATGCAGATGCTCAGTGAAATCTAGAATATTCTCCCCCATACATAAAATTCTCTGCCCTGCATTGCCTCCACTTTCTCCTCCCAATCCCTCAAAATCCCACATTGAACCAAAAGAACCCAGACCAAGACGACAATTCACCTCTTTAAAGAAGAAAGAGAGGAAACTCAGATGTGTTTCAAAACGTGAGAACCGAACTGAACCACAAAATGCTGAGGTCCAGGAGGGCAGGCCAGTCCACCTCCAAGACACAACTCTACACAGACGCACAGCACAGCCAGACACCAGCCAGAATAGTAAGAGCAATTCAAAACCAAGCAGCTTGTGATTCTAGATGAGAAGTCCAATCCTGGGGGTGGTGAGAGAAGGGGACAAGGAGGTCAAAATGTACAAACTTCCAGTCACAAGATAAGTAAGTTGTGGGATGTAACGTACAGCCAGGGCCTCCTGGCTGGTCTGAGAACCAAACTGACATGAGACAGAATAACAGGAGAAACTCCAACAAAGCTTCAGAACATGTATACATGGGAGAAACCCAGGAAAACTGAGTAACTTGCCAAAATGGGTGAAGCCAACACCTTAAATGCCATCATCACCTAAAGACAAAGGAGGATGTTGGGGGTCGTGGTTTGGGACTTCTAAGAGAGGAAGGCAATTCACATGGAGACAGAAAAGCAAAGGTTTGGTAAGCAAGTGTTTGCTGAGCCATCTATAGAGAATGTGACCCAGCGACAGAACTGAGACAAATGGGCTGAGCCAGGCCCCTCCCAGTCTACCAATACCCAGAGTTATCCATGGTGATGGCCTGGCCTGGGACGGGACTTTGTCTTGAATTCTTTAGGCATTAGGGGGAAGGTCAAAATCTTTCAGAGTTTTTTTCCTTAAAATTAATCAAGCCAAAGAGACACATTTTGGGGTGGCACCAGTTCTGATCCCCCACAATTGCATACTGGAAAGTTGCTAAGAAAACAAAACTTAAAAGTCCTCACCACAAGAAAAAAAATTTATAACTATGTGTGGTGATGAGTGTTAACCAGACTTACTGTGGTGTTAATTTTGCAATGTATATAAATATCAAATCAATGTGTCACATACCTGAAACTAAATATAACGTCAATTATACCTCAATCTAAGAATAAAAAGAAATCCAGTCCTATTGCTAAAGCCCAGACATTCCATGTTCCATTAATCATTGAAGTCAAGCTAAAAACTCCCAAAGAAACAAAGAGCAAACTGAGAGAGCATTTGGGGTTCAAATTATGCGGAAGGTCCACATATTTATCTTTATTCTTTGCATATCCAGACATCTGCTATTTCTTGCTGTACATTTTAAAGGCTATATTGTAGGACTCTGAACTTCGTTGTATTCCTCTAAAAAGTGTGATGTGTTGTCCTGACAAGCGGTTAAATTACTGACAGGCCATCTCAGTCCTGTTGACTGTCGGGGTTCGGCTTTGCTAAGGGAGGTCTGTTTCACTTTGCTCTCAGTCCTCCAGCAGGCCCCTTGTTCCTGGGACACAGTCCTTGCTCCTCAGGTGAGCTGTCCTGGGGTCTCCAATGGGCTCCATCAGAACCCCACATCCCCCTGACACGTGCAGCTTCTAAAATCGCGGTTCACCTCTCCAGCCCCCGGAAGCTGTTCTCAGTTGACCTCGCAGAGTCTCACTCGGAGCACAAGCAGCTAAAGATTTAGCAAAGAACCTGAAGGAGAAGCCCAAACAGATTTCTGGGGCTACTTCTCCTCAGCTGCCCCCTCTCAGGTACCCGAACCTGCAAGTTCCAGCAGCCTTAGTGACCCGGACCGCCTACCTCCGTGTCCTCCCCTGCTACGTGGATGGGGGCAATCAGTGGTCAGCAGCACCCCCCAAAGAGGCACCTCATTGCCTACCCCTTCCTTAGGAACTAATCAGATTTTTTTTCACTCTGATGAAAAAGAACTGGGAAGGCTTTGATCAATTTATATTGTCTCAAGAAGGGTTTTGAGGTTTTGAGGATTGCCAAGGAAAAACATCTCAACCCTGGTCTCCTCAATCTCTCCACCTACCAGCCCAAAATATTCTCCTAACTAAAGAGAGGCAGCGCTTCAGATCTAGGGGGAGGTCCCCGGAGCCATTCATGGGGCATTGGCCTCAGAGAAAAACTGAGAATTCAGAGCCGCTCCCAGGAACCCACTGAGGAGCACGCTGGACTGGGTGGGGCCCAGAGGGAGGAAAACCGCCTCTCTTTGAAGGGCACCAACCTGTCCTGGGGGTTGGGGCGGGTACCACAGGGTCAAAAGGATGGGGGACACTCTGTGTTCAGCAGCGCCCCCAAGTGGCAAGAAACAGACACTACAGAGGACTGACCAGCACTAAGATTTTTAACCACCTGAAAACGGAAGTTTGGAGCAATTTCCTTTTAGATTGAAAATATTTCAGAAGGTTCGTGAATGTTCCACAAAGGAGAATGGACACCCAAGAGTGTGATAATGAACTTTTTTGCCAGCCCAGTGGGTGGACCCCTGAGCCTATTTGTTCCACACAGCTCCCACCTGTTACGTGCTAGAAGACCAGAAACAGGACCTAACACATGGTAAGTACTCAATAAATTATGATCCTGAATAGACATGAGCTGAAGTAAATGAGGACAAGGGCATATGTATATACACGACAGGAGCAGGACGGATCAGCCAAAATGCAGTCCACTCAAATGGAAGCTTCGTCAAGGTGGGTGGTTTACTTTGTCCACGCTGTGCGCCCAGCATTCAGAACAGCGCCTAGCACGTACATCTTGGCAAGTGCGTGTTGAATTGAACGCTAAGTGTGTCTAAGTCTAGAGCCTGACCCCGTGTCTAAGGAGTGAGACGCCCCTGGGGCCGTCACCCTCTGTCAGTGGGAAAGCCTGGACTGGAGGACGGACGGGCTCACCAGGTGTACCCCCTGCTTTCTGCCCCAAGAAGGTCCTGCCACATCTTGAGGAAACGAACGCACACCAACCTCAGCTGCTTGAAGGAGTGGATCCCAGGGCCGTGTGCTTCACATGGAGTTATCACTTCCACAATCACAATTTCTCACTGGAAGGAACAGGAAAAAGCCTTCCTAGACAGTGGACCCGGGACCCATGCGGTTCTCCTGGGACCTTATTCACAGCAGACTCCTGGGCTCCAACCCAGCCGCTCAGACAGACAGACGGAGCAGTGGCAGGCCCCGGGATCTGCGGGCTGAATTAACGTCCCAGCGATCCAGAGCAGCCCGGAGCTGGGGCCCAGGAACCTCCAAAGGGGATCAGCACCCCATCTCACCAAAGGAGAACTTGGCCCAGAGGGGTCCCGTGACCCGCCCAAGGCCGTCATCCCTGCGGCCTCCCCTCACTCGTCACAGCCTTGCCCTCCACTTGCCTTGTGTGGAAGGAGCTGACCCCCAGAGTTCCTTTGGAAAGAATGGGCCCTGGGGCTCCAGCTGACAGGTGGAAGAAGAAGGCCCAGCTCTCCATGAAAGCCGGTCACTTCCTTAGGTTCCTGGAGGAGGGGGGTGGGATGCAGATCTCACAGTCCCGGGGTCCCCTTCCCTGGTTGAGGAAACCTCACTGTTTACCTCCCACCGTCACATCCCATTAGGCCCAAACCAGGCCTCTTCCTCTGATTTCTTCTCTGTAATATTGACCCTGCCCGCTGTCATGGGGGCTCTTTGCTGGGTGACATTCCAATCTGAAGGAGGAAGGGAGGACAGAGGAGACCTGTTCCCCCATCATTTTCCACTCAGGATCCTATTTTGCATCTTCACTTGAGGTCCAAAAAGGAACCCAGAGGGAGGGCCCCCCCCGCCCCCTCCAACCTCCAATCCACAGCGGGGAGTTCCTTGAAACGGAGCAGGGAGCTTCGGGCCGATCAAGGTGAAACACTGCCACCACGTGGCCACTCTCGGTCATCACAGGCTGGCCCCGCTTCCCCGGCGCGGGCCTCCACCGCGGGGACACACCTATGGCAGGACAGAGCAGGTGGGCGCACACGGCCCTTCCTTCTTCTCCTTAAAACTATTCTCTTTCTAGGAAGAGAAGTACATTTACGTGGTACCAAACGCAGAAGGTCCAAGCGTTCTGCTGTGGAACCTCAGTCCCCGCCCTCGGCCCCAGAGGCCTCGTGGGCAGTCCCCTGTGTGACCCGCGGGAGGTGCTCTAAGCAAACACGCGGATATTCTCCGTCTACATACGGGGCCCCAGGGCCTGCGCTCGCTGCAGGATCCCACGGCGTCGCAGACCCCTGTCTGTGCAGCCATGTGTTCACCCACTGTATCTCCGCACGGGCCCTCCTCTCCCCGTTGACAGTCTCCCCTCCCTCACAGACACAGCAGGAGAACCAGGAGATGATCCATAAGAGACCTGGCTTTAGCCAAAGGGCCCCATGCCGCACAAATCGCCTCAGACCAGAGTGGAATAAGTCCTGGAAACCCTCTAGCCCAGCCTTCTCATTTCACAGGCGAGACCCGCAGAGAGGGACAGGCCTTCCTGAGGTCACAGGCTGTTGCCTCCTGGGATCAGGGAGGTTCAGCTGAATGCTCACTTAGGGTCTACACCTCACTTTTAACCCCTGCCTGCCCCCTCACCAGCAGGGCCTCTGCTCCCTGTCCTCAGGGACCCTGCTCCCACGTGCCCAGCGCTGACCTTGCTCCCAGGGTTTACCAGGAATCTGGGCTGATGCCGTAGCGACCAAGGCCGGGGGCTCAGTTGACTCCCAGACCCTCCCTGGTCCTGAACACCTTGAGCACCGGCCCCTGGGGTGAGCCTGACCGCATTAGCCTCGGCTGCCCTGCGAGCCCAGATGGTCCCGTCAGGGGGTACGGGGGAGAGATTTAGGCAGGATGGACACAAAGAAGACCTTCTAGTGGGCAAAACGGTTCCAGCCCCGCCATGGGTGGCCAGGGAACTAAGAGCATCTCCTCTGGAGACTGTGCAGTGGGACTCAGTGACAGGAGAAGCTGTGGGTAATCAGGACTCGACAGTGCCGGAAACACGCGGGAAGACGGGGAAGTGCCCTGCGGTCGGCCTTGCCTCTGAAACTCCTTCCAGCCCGCGGGGCCTGCCTGCATGTGCCACGAATACTTCACTAATTCATGTAGGGTGTGTGCATTACACACGTACTTCTGTGAACTGCACGTGCCACACTGTGCTGCTCTTATAGCGCTAACTTGAAGAGCATCAGGCACACTGTTCTCATTACCATTTCATGAAGAAAGGAACCCAAACATTAGGCATTTTCCCCTTAATTGATGGTTTCATACTTAATTGGGCACATGGCAAGGTTTAGCTTGTTTTCTTGTTGTATAATGGATCATTTTGAATTCAACTAAGGAATCACCGTTTAGTTTTTAGGGTGTGCAAAGGGAAGTAATGCTAGTTGGCAGGATTGGATTGTAAGGAAACGATCAAATAATTGTATTTCAGAGAAACGGAAAAGCCAGAACATGTACAGGAAGGAATCGAGGATCAAGGGATGTTAGAGCTGGTATCTGACAGATGGAACCCTAGCACCACACCCTTTTTCTATAAATGGGGAAACTGAGGCATTGGGAGTGAAGCAGCTTGCCCACGGCCCCTCACGCGTGTCTCTGCTTTGCCACACACCGTCTCGTGGGGGCGCTGCTGGGAGCCTGGGGTCTCTGGGTTCTGTCTCACTCAGCAGCTACCTGGCTGTGAAATCCCCGGGCATGATGCCCTTACTCTGTTTCAGTTTCCCCATTAGTAAAATGAGGAGGTTGGACGAGAGAGGACGTTTACGATGCAACAATTCCCAAGAAACCCTCCCATACTCGTAAAGTCAACCTCAAATACACATAAGTCGGCACACACGCATTTGCAACAGCGTCAGTAAAACCGACAGCAGCCAGCCTCACAGCCTCCACCCTCGGCAGGACCCTCTCACCCACTATGTTCTGTCTTTCTCCTCAGTCAGGGGTAGCTGTAATGCAATTCCCTCCCCAGCTGTGCCTGACTCCGCGCTGCCTTCCCAGTAGCAGGTCGGGGTTGGTGGTAAGGGGCAGGGTGCTCTGGAGAGGGCAGAGTCGTCCCTACCAAGTAATTTGCCTCAGGAGATGTTTGGAAATACATTCAGCAGCCCCTGCAGTCAAGTCTAGAGAATGATCCATCACGTAAATGAAGCTGCCTCCATCAGCGGGGAGAGAGGCAGGCAGAACCCAGGCTGCCTTCCCAGGGCCAGCACGTGAAGCCCAGGCACCACCAAGCAGGGACTGGCTCCCACTAGGTCAAGGTCACCCAGAGAGATGTGGCAGAAGTGTCACCTCAGCCCCAGCCGGTCTGGCTGTGACATGGGTACCTCCTAAGCTCCCAGGGAGGGAACAGGGGGTGTTTTGACAGCTTCCTGGCCTATTACATGTGAGCAAACGTCGCCAGGGCATCTCAGAGAGCCTGTTGCTCCTGACCCTCAGCATTGGAAGGGCCTTCCCCCCAGCTTCCTCCACCTCCCCTCTCTCCCCTCCTCCCAGCTTCCACCCCTGCACCCTCTCCCAGGTTCTACCCCGCCCACCACCACCTTCCTTACAGGTTCTACCCCCCACCTTCCTCCCAGGTTCTACCCCCCCCACCTATCTTCCAGGTTCTACCCCCCACCTTCCTCCCAGGTTCTACCACCCACCTTCCTCCCAGGTTCTACCCCCCCCCCACCTATCTTCCAGGTTCTACCCCCCACCTTCCTCCCAGGTTCTACCCCCGACCTTGCTCCCAGGTTCCACCCCCCACCCATCTCCTGATATTTTTGCTTGAATTGCCATGAAGAGCTGAGAGCCCTAAAGCCAGCTCCTATTCATCAGTGCCTGAATGACCTGGGCTTACAGAAGTAACTGGCAGAGATGAAACGTAGGATGCTTCAGGAGTCACCAGATCCAGGGTTATCCAACGCCTCTGGTTTCCCTGGGGGAACAGGTACTTAAAGGAGCTGAGTCCTCCCCAAGGGCCAGTATGACACCTGAGTGCACCTCTGACCCCGCCGAAAACACACAGCAGGTCCCCACTGCCTGCAGATGTTTGTCATAATTGGGGTTGCTGTCCTGGAGGTGGAAAACGGGGTGAACGTGTATCACAGAGCGTGGGCGAGCAGACAGGCAGGGGCATGCTGCCAGCCCCACTCAGCTCCAAGCCCTGTGCCCTGGCCGGGAGAGGGCACCTTTCGGGGAGGCAGCAACGTTTGTCTGCACAAAAGTGACTTCTGCTCCAAAGCTGCATATCCCAGTGCTGGAGTCCCCCTTTTTAAGTGTGTCCATCCAGAAAGGACACTTCTCCCAAAATTTACAGAGAGGGCCCCTGCTCTCTGCCGCCCTGCTCCCCCACAACCCTGGAGACACCTCTCGCTGTCCGCCCTGCAGGTCCTCTGGGGAACACTGTCCATACTGAGCACCACCGTCCCTTGCAGACCGTGCAGGGTGAGCGCCACTCTGCACCCTCCTTGCAGACCCAGGACGAGGGCCTGGAGGGAGAGTGCCCGACTCCACAGCACTGACCTGGGGCCACGGTCACAGTGCACAGGGCCTCCTACTGTCAGACCGTGCCATCACCAGGTGAGCCCAGCAGGGCCTTACTCTACTTCCGGGGTGAAAGGCCCAAACTGAGCCCAGGAGAGTGTCAGTGAGCCGTCCTCAGGCCACTAACGCAGGTGGTCATGGGGGACTAGATCTCAAGTATTCTCCGTCCACACCTTCCGTCCTCCGTTCCACAAACAAGATTTCCCGGGTGTGGTGAGATGTCCCAAGGAGGGCTGTGCAGTTGCCTTCCAGACGTTGGGTGGCTTGTAATGGGGACAGAGGGGAGGCTGCTGGCCTTGCTCCCCATTTCCACCACATCCCCATGTTCCGTTGATGGTACCTTTCAGGTCCATCTCACGTTCTTTCACTACCTCCACTGCCACGGTCAAAGCCAGCAACATCTCTCGCGTGGAAAACTGCAGCGGCCTCCTCAGAAGTAAAAGTAGATAAAGACTTGCATTCTGTTTACTCACAGAGTCAGCGTGAAGGTGAAATGAAACCGTATGAGTGAAAATACTGTCGGGGAGGGGACATTCTGCTTTCTACCCTCTTGTGCTCTGACGGCTGGACTAATAGCATAATTGACACGAGGCAAAATTAATAGGAGAAAAACCAGTTTAATGCACACGTATTGGAGATCATAGAGAAATGATGCTCGGAGAGCGAACAAAGCAGGTGGGACACATATCCTTTACTGAAAGGAACAATAAATTCTGAGCGTGACAGGACAAAGCAGGTTCGGGTCGGGGCACGTAATTAGAGAGGAACTGAAGCAGAGTTCAGGAATCGGGTAGTAACTTAGCAACGTTGGTTTATCCCAGCTTCCTGCCCTGGACCCCCAGCTCTGGGACGAGGAGGCAGGGAGAGCACCTTCACCTGGGAGATTCATTTCCTGCTTCCAGGGGGACAGAGACTGAGGGTCAGAGAGGCCTGTGTGCTCCTCAAGCAACTTTAATTCAAACTAATCTACATGCCATTGTGGGATATTTTGGGGCCACCTGCCGTGGGCCCCAACAATACCTCTCCCAAAGCCTGGCACATTCTAGGTGCTCAAAAAATGTTCTTTTCTTTTTTTTTTTAAAGATTGGCACCTGAGCTAACAACTGTTGCCAATCTTTTTCTTTTTTTCTTTCTGCTTTATCTACCCAAATCCCCCCCACACCCAGTAGATAGTTGTATATCTTAGTTTCAGGTCCTTCTAGTTGTGGCACGTGGGACGCCACCTTAACATGGCCTGATGAGCAGTGAAATGTCTGCGCCCAACATCCAAACTGGCAAAACCCTGGGCCGCTGCAGCGGAGCACGTAAAATTAATCACTCAGCCGCGGGGCTAGCCCCTCAAAAAATGTTCTTTAATATAAAAGGAAAATAATGCCAAGGATTTGTTAAGTTGTTAATTTGTTAACATTAATAAATACAGTGCACATTTTATGAAGAAAAGGAAACTGCTGCAGGCTCTCGGCGCGTCTGTGCCCGTGCACTCTGGGCTCCTTGTAGTTCGTTCCCCACACTGCAGCCAGCCCAGATTTTCTGAAGCACAAACCTGATCATGTCCAACCTCGATATTCAGGGAAAGTGGGTTTGCTGCAACAGATGAGGGTAACATTTTAATTTTAGGAAGAGTAAAGCAGATTGCCTTCCTTAATGTGGGTGGGCCTCATCCAATTAGTTGAAGGTGTGAATAGAACAAAAAGACTGACTCTCTCTGAGTGAAAAAAAGGAACACCAGGAGACTGCCTTTGGACTCCGTCTGCACCATCAGCTCTCCTGGGTCTCAAGCCTGCCGGCCTACACTGCAGGTCTGGCTCGTCAGCCTCCATCACCACATTAGCCAATTCCTTAGGAAATGGAAAATCGCCCTGTGACTTGTGCTGCCCCTGTCACCATCACCTCCACTGCCACTGCTGTGGGGCCCAGGTGAGCTGTCCCCACCTCCTCAGCTTCCTTGCACAGCTATTGCCAAAAACCTGGGCACCTTGGAAAAGAACACTGAGGGTGAGCAGAATAACATCTTAGAGGATAAAACAGGGAGCATGGCAGACCACAGGGCCACTCAGCCTGCCCCTTCCTTCTCCCCACCTGCCTCGGAGACTGCAGACTCCCTGCCCCTCACTCTTCACAGGTCACTGCTCCTCCCACTGACTCAGCCGACCTGTCTGCCAGACCCAGGATCCTGTCTGTCCCTCCACCTTCCCCGACCCCAAATACTGATCAGGAAACAAAATGCACAGTCCCCAATTCTCCTCCTCCTACTGTTCCTGCTGATTCTCTTCCCCCTTTTATACCAAGTTCCATTTTGGGAATTCCATTTAGTGAGAACGGAGGCCCTTTGCATTCAGTCAGAGCTACAGTGGCTCCTACTTCTGGCCTCCCCACACCTCCGAGCACCCCGATTTTCTCCTTCAAGCTGCCCTCCTGCCAAAAAGAATCCCCGACACCCATGTGTGTAGCTTCTCCCACTTCTTTTCTCTCACCTCCCCCTCTCCAGTCTCTTCCACCAGGACCCCTGTTTTCACTGGCCAACCCATCCTATCTGTGTCAGTCCCTTCCACCATCACAGCCACGACATCATCAGGTCTGACCTCCCAATCTACCTTAGATCCTAGCATCACTGACATGGACACGGCTCTCCCTTCCCAGGCTGGCATTCTCAGGTCTCCTGCAGGCTCCAGTGTGAGGTCGCTCCCATTTCCCCAAGTTCATTGCAGTATGGAGAAGAGGCACCTGCAAAGGGACCAGTGTCCCCACCCCAATTTTTATCTACCCCTTTGGCCCCCAAACAGCCTATTACCCCACATGTGGGGCCCTGATGGGCAGCAGCATAGAGCCCCTCTCCCCAGGGCTCCTGTTTTCACCGGCCCACCCCTCATGTTCCTGTGTCCCCCACACTCCAGGAGGCAGCACCTCTGCAAACCTCAAGCCTGCCTCTGACACCGATACTCTGGATCCCACGCCTCCTTCCCAGGCTGTCACCTTCTGGTCTCCCCCTGTCTCCAGGGACAACCACTGCCCGTTTTTCATGGGCTTCCTGGCTCTGAGAACCCACCACCCAGTAGCAGCACTGCCTTGACACACGTCTTTACCCGTTTAGCTGCGCAGCCAGTCAGCAGACGGACCGCAACTTCCAACCTTCACTTTGGCCCAGGAATCACCCCTCAGCCCACATTTGGGGCCTGTGGTGGGTAGCAGCCTGACAACTCTTTCCTATTGGGAAAACTAGCAGCCCCAACATAGGCTTTAGGCCCCACCACTCCCGCAGCCCGGCCGCCCAGAGGCAGCATAATGCAACCAGGTTTTGCAGGTTTGACATCACCAGGTTCTGCATTTGGCACCACTTGTCAGCACCCAGCTGACTTTGGGTGACATCCCAGGTGTTCTCCCCAGTGGCACATCTACTACTACTGGCTTTGGAGTTGCCACCAGGATCCCAGCACACAGGACATTAGATCACTGTTTGCCAATATGGCTCCAGGCCCACTTGTGTTTCTTGGACCTGCAGCCCCTGTGGAGCGTGGGAGCTTTGGGGTCAGTGTGTCCACCCCAGGCCTCACACAGTCACAGGCATCCAGTGCCCTCAACTTTGGGGCAGGACTGAGGGGCACCAGCACCACCTCTGGTCCTCCTTTTGGTCAGATATCTGGGGTCCATCTGGCCACAGCATGGCTCCTGCAGTAGGAGGGCAAGCATCATCCCTGTGTTTGCACACACTTCTAGTTCCACCTTCATTCCGAGCACATGGGGCCACCTTCCCGGAGTCCAGGTGGCACAGTGGGAGGGGACACACCATTCCCATGACTGGAGGATATGGTATTCCCACTTTCCATCAGTGCAGCTGGGCCCGCTTGGCCAAAACACAGGGGGTACAGTCAAAGGGAACAACTTCTCACCTGTGATTGGAGGCCTCTGTGTCACCAACTGCCATTGGAACACTTGGAGCCCACCTATCCACAGCACAGTTGATGTGATGGAGGACAGCGCCACACCTGCTGTGACTGAATACACTATGGTCACCATTCATACAAAGTACCTCAACTCCTCCCCCTTCAAAGTACGGGTGGTGCCATGGGGACAGCTCCATACATTTTTAGACAGAGACCTCTTTGCTCATTCCAAATACCAGAAGACCACCTCTGACTTTGGAGGAGCCAGCACTGTGTTTGGAGAAGATCAGGGTCAGAGGAATTACACTCTTCTACCTTTATTTTAAAATATTTTCCAGTACCAGGTGGGGAGAGTGAATTATGCTTTGCATGACTAGTATTTTAGTACTCTGATGAATGGCTTTGGAACAACACTTAAGTCCACAATTTATCATTTCATAGACAACCACACATATTTGCTAATTAGACAGCCCGAGTTTTAGTATCCGCTCCCTAATTGACCTTAAATCTTGGGGAATCCAGAAGAGACCTTAAATCAATCAAGGTTGGTGTCTAGAAGCTCAGGTGAAATCTGATGTAGCCAGGTAGCTTTCTGTCTAATAGTCCAACAAGTAAGGTAAGAACCTGGGAGTCATTCATTGCTTATCTTTAGGATACCATCTTCTGAACAGCAAATTGCAGTCAGTCGGGGGTTCATTTGTCCATTTGGAGAAGTCAGTGTCTAGAGTATGAAGCCAGCCAAGGTTTGGGTGATCCTGGTTGTGATGATCTTCTACAGTGTGGTTTCCATTCTTTGTGGCATTTCTCTTATGGTCCTGTCCAGCAGGGATGAATTAGATCATCTGGGTGCTTGTGCTCCCAGGATTTTCATAGGACCCAATCTCTATGGCAAAGATGGTGCAAAATAATATCTTACAGTGTCTAATTCCTTAATTCAAGTTCCCTCTGGGTCTTTTGGAGCCTCTCTAGAACATAGGAAGGATATCCCAAAGTTAGGCCTATACTGTGTAAGCAAGTAGCCAGATATTTAATAAGAAACATTTCTGGAGAAACAAAAAGAGAAACAAGGTTAATGGTTGGAACAAATTATAAACCAATTCTTGAGCCCAGGAGATTGCCAGTAAAGAAGATTTCTAGATGTCAGGGTCAAAACATTTTTTGCGTTTTGAATTGTCTCTGACAATGTCATCAGATGTTCAGGTAAACCTTTTGAGTGACTTATATGGTGACAGACATGAAGATTATCTAAACATGGGCTATCATGCTGATCTCTCTCAAGTTTATATCAAGTGTTCCAGCTTCAGTTTGGAGGGCTTATGGAAAAAAGGGTGGTTTCAGTTCTCAATGATTCAAAATGAAAATGATGGAAAAAATTGAAAATGTTAGTTTGGAGATCTGTACCAGATATTTGAGGAAACTAGAAGAATTCAGGACCCAGTCCAGTCTACAGATGTAAAGCAAAAACCCTAAAGACAATTAACAGAGCTAGAATTTAATGTCCACAAATGTGTACTGTAGTTAATATTGAAACATATTTTTTCTCTCTAAAGTCTCCCTCATTTATAGAAAAGATAGTCAAATGAGACTCATTATTTTTCAAACTAAGTCTAGTTTTAATAAACTTGGCCCAATTATTTACGTAAGTACAACAAGAATAGCAATTGATCATATGGGCTTTTTAAAATTTACTTTGCTGCAACAATTTATAAAGAATCTCAGATTGAACTTTAAAGGTCTCTCAAGGCCAGGAAGACCAATACAAGGACTTGAGGACTTGTCATCAGACTCTGCCTGCAATACTTACAGATGTGGGTGAATTCCTCTCTTCCTGAGGTCCCTAAAATATCCTGAGGGTCTTGCACCTGCCAAGGAAGTGACCTTCTTTACTCACCTGGTAAGGTTGTTGGGAATCCTGTAAGCAAGGTATCAGGTCAATATTTCCAAGTGGCTTTATTTGTTCCATAAAGTTAATCCTTGTTCCTTAAAGCTCGTTGGTCATATCTGAGTCTATGCATGTTTCTCTCAAATATGGCATTCCAGTCAAAGGCTTGGTAATATAACCAATGATTCCAATTGTATCCCACTATAAGGAGAACATATTCTTATTTAACTTATGTGAATAACTATATTGCCATGAAAATAAGACTCCTCACTCATCAAGAGTTTCATAATTCTTGAGGGATAAGGTAAGGAGACAAAGATAAATGTTTTAATTCTGCTTACCAATTACTGTAAGTCACAGTTCCTTAAGAAAAAAGAGAAAAATATTTCTTAAATCTGGAAAAACAAAACATTGAAAAAATCAGCAACATTTCAAATGAAAAATCATAAAAATTATGATCACTCTCATCAATTAATCTAGTCCCATGCAATCAACTTTTGATCTTGATCTTCTGTTAACAGTTTAATGAGGACATAAGTTTCTCTGTGAGAGTTCTGTAACTTCTTACCCAGCTCAGTTTAAAACTCTGAAAGTTTTTCAGAAATCCGTATTCTAGAGCAAGAGTCTGAGTCCTTTCCATGAATCTCCCTGAAAGTGAAACACATCTGCAAAAACTTTGGATTAAAACAACTGTCTGTAAATGACAAAACACTCAAAAATTGCAAGTGACAAAGACACGTGGCTATTTTTGCGACATACAGCACTTTCAGATAATAACTAGAATTACAACTGACAACCAGGGCAGATCAGCATTTTAGGAATGTTATATAATTTTTAAGATCTTTATATTAATAACATTTGCCCACACAATATTACCTAAGAAAGTTTATCATCACTTATTTGACAATGCTTCCCATGTAATTTAACCTGTCAAATAAACCTGATTAGTTTAATATTTTCCTCTTTATAGAAAGAGAGAACAAATTCTTTGAGAAGTCCCAAGTCACTTTGGAAATTCTTGAAGTTCACTTTTAAGTTGCAAGAAAGATTTTACCCTAAGATTTGAATTTGGGGGGAAGTTTCTCAAAAATATGAAAAGGTTTTAAAACATTTAGTCCAATAGGAACCAATGCTTAGTCACCCATTCAATCAAGGCAACAACAGAACATGTCAAAGGCAAACAGAGAGAGTTAAACAGCTAAAACAAAACAAAACAAAACCCTAATAGAGAGACCCCAGCCTTTGAACATAGGAAATTATCTTAACAAAACATAGATCTTCTCTCTTTGAGATAGACTTACTCAAAAATAAAGAAAAACCTTTTATAATCTCTTTACCAAGAGCAGGCCAAAAGTTCAAGAAAATTATCCATTTAAGAGAGAGAAATCCAAATTCTAATTTTGTACCAGCTTATTTTTCATATTGAAACTTATTTACTTACTCAAATTCACTTCAGTCCTAGCCAACCAGACCATGCACAAACCTCTTTCCTCACAGTTTTTCTTCCACAAACCTTCTGTCACTTGCTTTTTACATTCAAAATTTGTCTCATGCCTGCTTTCCTTTTTTCTCCTAGTACTTTAGGACAAATTTATCTTTCTTAACAAAACAAACAGAAATATCTCCATTTCTTTAGAACTTCTTTACTGAAAGTGAACATCTCACTTTCCTTGTATACAGACTTTTTAGAAACATGTGCCTTCTCATAGAAAATTCCCCAGCATGGCACAAAACATGTTTATTAATAAACTTAAGCATCTTCTAGTTTCTCTAAGAAGCCAAAGACAGAAAAATCTATGCTTAGTAATCAATTTTAACATATTATCTTATGTGGAAATGACCTAGATACTCAATAAATTTTTATCATTTAACTTACCTTAGGAAAACTCTAAGGTTTCAAGTCACCAAAAGGCCCCAAATTTATTCTAAGTAGGCATATCATAATATATACTTATTGTTAAAAAGTTCACCTCAAAACTTTTATCCTTTCCACATCCATTTAGTTTACTTGTTCTCAATAATTATATTTAAACTGCCTACAAAAACCTCATGAGGCATCAGGAAAAATCAGTTGTTATTCTAAGTTATGACTTTATAATGACAAATTTTGTAACAAAGATGAGATGTCTGCATCATGGCCAATGCTGATAACTTTAAGGACATGTCTATTTCAAACCAACAAACTTAAATAAGCTTTTGTTTACCAAAGATTATTTTATATCATGTTAACTTGAAAGACATGTGGGCTAGTTTTTATTACATTTAGAAATGATTTATATAAGCACATGCTTAAAGTCAATTAAATAGGCTCCTTTAGAAGTTACACCATCTGGAGGAAGACAAATATATAGAGAGAGACTTATATACATAGACATACAGATAGCTATGAACAGAGATCTTTAAAATTTGAGCCATGTCTCAGGTACAAAGCTCAAAAGAATAGTTTGATCCTAATTGTTGTTCTGACAGATGGACCTGCTCAGATGGCCAAATATTTTTACTAAAGATTCTTTTCCTTTTGCTGTAAGGATCCTTTTTAGATCTGTTTTGAAGTTATTTTGTCTTTTAGAAGCTTCTGCATATTAATCAAAGACTCCATTCCATTGTCTCTGAGGGGTTTTCAATCCTCTCTTTTAAGGGTGACTCTTAAAGTGGACTTATCTGAAACAGAGGTTCCCCAGGACAGTCATTATAATTCCAAATTATCTCAAAAGCTTACTTCTTTCTACTTGCTTAGTTTTAGATCAGGAATTTGGGAGGAGCTGAAGTAGGGAAGCTCAGCAAGAGAGGAGAGAGGAGCAGAGATCTGGTTTCACTTCACTAGTATGCTCACTGGTACAGCTGTCATTCTCCAATCTGACATGTTTCTCATTTAGTTATTTTCTTTTAAAGAGGCAATAAGGTATTCCTGATTTTGTTTAGAAGCCTCAAAAATTTAAATAAGCTTCCCATTGTTTATTTAGTTTTATAGCCAGCTTTTTCCAACTGCATATAGAAAACAGCAGTTTGGGTAAACTTAAATTGCCCCATTTTCGCCATTTTAAAGTGAGATCTTTTTTAGCACGTTTAATTAACAAGGCCTGAAGGGTGGATTTATATGCTCTTACAATATCAGGCAGGGGAAACATTCCCCAGTGAGACACAATGTTTATCCCCACAATATAATCTACAATACGGTCAAAAGAGATGTAATCATTTTACAGAAAGCCCATTTAAATATACCAATTGTCTTGTAAAATTTCATCTTAATTTAACAATTCTTATACCTTTAATCATAGCTTCCATTAGGATTCCATCAACAAATCTCGGTCTTATAATACTGCGTAGGGGAAGCATTCCCAGCCAGACATAACACCCAATTCCAACAAACACTCAGGTAAGGTTGACATAACCTCTTTATGAAATACTAGCTCAAACATTTTAATCATTATAATTTCATCAACCCTAGCAGCCGAACTGTTGCCCCAGGCAAATATCAGTCAGGTTTCTCATTGTGATTTCTGCCTTCTGGCTTTTTAAATTTTTCCTAACTGGAGTCAATTGAATAGGCTTGTTTGAGATCCTTTAATGTCATGGGGCCAGTAGGGGGTTCCCTTTAGCCTGCCCAACCTTAGACAGTGTTTTATTAAAACCTTTGTTTTAACCCCATTAAACTCCATTTTATTCATCCCATTTTTTAAAAATAACCATCTAAAGATTTACATTGTGCTGGGATTAGTCTTGTGATTCTTTCCTTTCTGATTTTTCTGTTTATCCCCCTTTTAATATTTGTCTTACTTCCCTCATTTCCTAAAAATCCCTTTAAAAATGTCCACCATTTTGAGAGGGGTCCCTTTATTTTCCCTCAGCTTCTTTTTATTCTTTTGTTAATGTAATGCTTTCATTAGCATCTGTAAGACCATGATAGGCAGCTGAGACCCCAAATTTGATTGTTTCATCTTTTTCTTTTTCATAGGTTTATAATTAAAAGCATTCCAATTTTGCAATATATAACCCAGAGGGCTGCCACTGGGAATTGAGTGTGAGTTTCCCATTATGGTGCTGCATATACACATTCACATACACATACACACACAAGTATCAAAACAAAGGGAGCCTGGAGTTCCTCTGTGAGCAAAGGTCCCTTGTCCTTTCAACAAATCAGGGTTCCCCTGAACAAGCACCATTAACCTGGAACAAAACCCCCAAAACAGAGGCAAACAAATGAAAGGAAAAATAAGACTCAGTCAGTTTCAATGAAGAAACTCACCAAAAAGACATCTATTCCAAACCAAAAGCAAAAATAATTCCAAATCCTGTTTTCTTGCCACAAGGAAAATGCTCCTAAGGCCAGAAGTGCCAGGTCTGATGGAAAATACCAGGGATAGGGCAAATTGCTTAGGCAGCTGCTGGGCTGCTTCCTGGGAAATCCCCACCAGCTTAGGGCCATGGAGGCACAGGAAAAACAGCCTCCTGGCTGGGTGGCCAAATTGTTACCGAACACAAACACAGTTTGTTTACCTGAGAAGCAGCCAAAGCCAATCACTGAAATACCAGGCTTGCAGCAAGGAAAGAGGTTTATTATCAAAAGGCAGCAAGATGAGGAGATGGGTGCTAAAACTCAAATCCACCTCCTCCAAGGGAAAAAGGTAGGCGTTTTTATTTGGGGTTTAAGAGAGGCGGGAAAGCATGTGCTGGTGTTCTACATAGGAAAAGGGGAGCATATGGCCCTACTGGTTGGCGCCTTCCCACCAGCCTGCATTTGGCCTGGTGAGGTTGAATCTCTTTTTTTCTTGACTGTCTGGACTTTGCTGATTAGTTTTCATCCCTGGCCTGTGTTTGGCTTTGTGAGGCTAATCTCGTTTCTTCTTGACCATCTGGACCTTGACTTCCTGGGAAAAATAACTCAGACAGAAAGATCTGGTTAGTTTTAGCTGAGGATGCACAGCTACCGTTAGTAGAGTTTATCTCAAATTTTTTTCCCTCTTTTAACTTATTCATTCTCTGTTTCAGTTCATGAAAAAGGAAACTGCTCAGTGTACTACCCAGCTCAAGAAACAAATTTAGATCCCATCAACTGAAATAAATAGTGGTCTGCATTTCACTCGGAAATATAACAATTGTAAATAGATTGTGTCTCAAAAGAAACATGAATTCTATCAAAGCACACTTGCGCAGACTTTGGGTCTAACTGATCATCACACATCAACAACATCCAATAACAAATAAATGAGATCAAAATCAAAATTTGAGGATTTATTTGGAGTTTCACTTTTAAAGCCACTTGTGTCTACCTTGCATTGTTCTCAAGCATAGGCCAAAAAAATCACAAAGATGTCAACTGGAAAAGTAAATCGGCCAGTTGTTTTACCCTCCAAATGAGTTTATTTGGGAACATCCAAAAGAATTGCAATTCAGGATATGCAGGCTATGGCGGACCATAGGCAAATCCAGAGAAACAAAAAGGGGTTTGCTTTTATAAAGTGAAGGGGGGCATTGGGAATGGCTTAATAAAAAAATCCACTGGAGGAAACGGGGAGTCCAGAGGGTGGAGGCTTCCCATCTGTTGGGTCGCTACAGTCTCTCATTCGCTGGGCTGTTGCCGAGTGGAGAGGAAAATCCTCCTTCCTCCTTCTGGGTAGTAAGGAAGAAAACACCTTCCTGCAGAGATGCGAGCACAGGTCTCTTCCTGTTTGGAGTCACTGATGATGTGTGATAGGGCAGGGGAGCTCCCCCGCCAGGCCTTCGCAACTGCCACTTAGTTGAGGTTTCCTTTATTAATCTCACATTGGTGAAGAGAATAAGGAAGACGAAGTCTGTTTTGTTCACTTCTGTGGCCCTAGTGACTAACACACTACATGGTACTAAGGCAAATATCTCTTGAGTGATTGCAGGAATGAAGGTCACTGCGTATGTGTGCCTTCTGAGCTCACACCAGAAGCCAGAACCAGGTCCCGTGGCCACACTTAGCTGTAAGGAAGGCTTGAAAGCAAATATCTGGTAAATGGTAATGAGATTACAGTGAGGGGTTTAGAAGAATCAGACTTATCTTCCAGAGCTTTGCCACCTAGAATAAAAGTTTGCCATTATCAGGACGGGGATGTGGGGAGGGTAGATGTTAGATTGTCTGATAAGAATGCCTCTCACTCTAACAAAAGTGTTCATTGATAAGAACCGGTCCAAGCCTGCAAGGGAAATGATATAAGGCTTATTGAGGTGTTAAATGAATCAAATATGTATTTGTGAAACAGATAATTATAACTAATGTGTTGCAGGAGAGCACAGCAACATTATTGCAAGGCTTTAAGCTTGGCAAGAACAAATTACAAAATGGGTGACTGAGAAATATGCAACTTGCTGATTCTCATAAATTACTGTGTTAGATTGTTTGTGCTTTGGAATCAAAGGCCAGAAGGTAGTATCTTATCAAACATGAAGGCAAGGGGCTTAAGAACACTGGGCCCTTGCAGGAATGGAACGCCTTCTGCATAACTTGCCACATTGTTTGTTCCCAGGATACTCCCTCAGAGAATGGCCTTGTGTAGGGCAGGGGTACATCGAAGAGGGGAAGATTAGAACTGCTGAGCTTTGACTTGCATATTCCTGCTGGCATGAGTTCCTGCTATGCTTGTACTTCTTGGCCTGCAAATAAATACGTGGCGATCAGAGGGATGACACCTCAGTCCTAGAGGCTGATGGTCCCCTGTCCCATTAAATAATATAGAGTGTGTTGTGTCTATTACATAGACGTGTTCTGTATATTCATTCCGTCCGCCCCTTCAGCTGCTGCCTAGCTGGTCTCGGCAGCATAATAGAAGAGCAGAACCAGACTGAGGTCAGGAGGATCACCATCCCTCTGACTAAGTGACTGTTATCAGTGAGGCCTCTTTGGTGGCTCGGAGTGTGAGTCTAGACCTGTTACAAATTCTACTGTATCCTTCAGGCTGCTTTTAGTTATAAATGACAGAAAAGTTAACCCAAATTGGATTAAATACAAAAGAAATTTATTGGCTCACTTATTCGAAAAGCCTAGGGCTGGGGTGGGATCAGGCGCTGCTGGAAATGGGGCTCCCACCACGGCCTCAGGTGCTGGTTTATCTCGGTCTGTTGCTGGGTTTCCTCCATCCTCACTGGAGGTCTCCCCTCACACTGGCAGGACGTCTGCCAGAGGTGCCACATTTCACATTCTCTTGGGTCCGTGTCCAATTGGAAAAAGGCCCAACCTCTGATCCAAGTTTTAGAAAAACTGGTCGTATCTCATTGGTTCAGAAAAGACATTTGCCCATTTCCGTGGTGTAAATACTCCCATTGTGGCCAATTTCAAGCTTCAAAAGTAATGTCACTGAATGTGGAGTTGGGAAGAAATGTAAAACATGAATCATTATATAATATTTCTACCATACAGATGCATTGGACATAAATAACCTCAAGAGAACAACTAATAGTAAAACTTAAAGTAATTAGGAAGTGATGAGTTTTGGCTACTTGTTACCAATGTTTTTAATATAAGTTCTTTAATTGAAAGTTTTATAATTTCATTTTAATAATAGCTGTGTCTAACAACTGACTCGCAAGATTCCTAAAAAATTAACAATTGGTTTTCATACACTGATACAAGCCAGCTTCAACACACCACTCTTTTTTAGGTAGAGTCTTTTCCCTTGTGATTATTTTCTTTTTGTTAATATTGTAATCATCATAGACCAATTAATAATGTCCCTATTTCATCAATAATGAAATGCCATTCAAAGTTGTTTTGCACAGGCACACATTCTGACGCTGGGCCTCCCCTACGTGCAGCTCTGCACTCCTTCCGAGGCAACAGGTGCGGAGGGCTTTACATTGTCCCAGATCAGTCTTTTTTTCCCTGGTTTCTACTCACCCTGGGCTAAAAATAAAAACAGAACCCAAAACAAGCTACCCTGTCAGTTTGTTAATGTCCTATGTAACCTACTTGGAAGTCTCTGCTGAGCTTAAGGACGAGGGGGCAGGAGGAAGGCCACACTCTCCCAGACTGACCTTCCTCAGGTTGTGACATCAGAGCTCTGTTTATGTAGCTGAAGGATAGGGATGCTTGAACGGAGGGAGGGGACCACACGGATGATTCAGGAGGCTACATGGCATCCCCTGCTCTGTTTTCCTGCTGGCTTGTCAGCTGCTCTAAGCAGAAAGACAGATGAAATCTGTAAGGTTCTTCTCTGTCATTTGGTGACATCTGTTTCCTTTCTCATTTCTTTCCCCAAAACTTTTTTCAATAAACACTATAAAATAGACACCAGAGGATGTCTATAGAGCAGATTCATGTCTCCTCAAATGTAGACTTTAGGAGACCTTCGGCTTCTGCAGGAAAGTCTCCTGGGCTGCTCTTCTCTCCTCCACATCTTGAAGGTACCGGAAGAAGCGAGGGAGGAAGATGCTCCCTTATTTACTGCGTCTGAGTGAAGTTAGGAGAGCCCATGATTCCTTCCACAGAAATGCATTCAACACCTACTTCCTGGAGGCCTAAAACATACCGGGCACCACCCAGGGGTGATGGAGATAAAGTCAAATAAATTGGGATTTCTCTCTTTGGGACTGTGTACTCCTCAAAGTCAGGGACATTATCTTATTCCACCTCGTACCCCTGGCACAGAGCAGAGTGTAACACCCACTAGCTGTTCCATAAATATTTGTGGAGCGCCTGTTTGCTCACAGAAATCATTGTCTACAGCTGAGAAAACTGGGCACTCTGCATACAGTCTAGGGAAGAATGTGCTGTGTCTTAAAGTTACGATGTTATCTCCGGCCAGGGGAAGAAATAACCCCCATTCCCACAGTGATTAGCGTTTATCAAGGGCATACTGTTCTTCAGGTACCGTTAGAAGTGCTTCTAATTAATCAACTTATTTCATCCTTTTCACCATCTTAACGACCCTAGGAGGTGAGCACCATTGTTATCCGTGTTTTACGGCGAAAACACCAAGCCACAGAGGGGTCAAAATAACTGGCCCCAGTTTTGATGGAAACTGGCTCCAGAGGCCTGTTCCTAGTCTACCAGGTTGCACGGCCTAATCTCTCCAGGACCAACCAGGCCCAAGGAGAGTAAATGCAAACAGGGATGGTCAAACGTTTTCGGACTGCAATGCACAATAAAAAAGCAAAATTTGCACCAACACCTATTTATAAACCTGAAGCAAAAGCCTCAGGAAACAATACCTATCTACATTACTTGATATTGTCCATCATATTCTAATTTATTATTCTTTTCTTTTCTTTTTTCTTTTTAAAGATTGGCACCTGAGCTAACAACTTGCCAATCTCTGAGGTTTTTTTTGTTTTTTTTTTTTTGCTTTTGCTTCCTAAATCCCCCCCAGTAGATGGTTGTATATTTTTAGTTGTGGGTCCTTCTAGTTGTGGCATGTGGGATGCCGCGTCAACATGGCCTGATGAGTGGTGCTATGTCCACTCCCAGGATCTGAACCAGCGAAACCCTGGGCCACCAAAGCAGAGCACGCGAACTTAACCTTAACCACTCGGCCACGGGACCGACCCCCTAATTTATTATTCTTTTGAAGTTGATCACAATCCACTAATTTCACAGCGCATAGCTGGAAAAACCCAGGATTAGGGAGAGAGCCCAGCCCTTCCAGGCTGACCCTGAGCTCTCTGTGCTTAAAGCAGGTTCTGTCTGAATTGTCCCTTCTGAGACAATTCAGTTGCAAAGTCTGTGGTGTGTCCAAAGCCCCCTTGAGGCCCTTCAGATCCTAGGCTTCTGGAAGTCCTTTCTCTGCCCCTCTTCTGGGTCCCTTCACCACTGCAGGCTGCCATCTCGGGTGGAGTCTCTTTTAGATACGGCTCCAGTCATCTCTGCATATCTGGTCCCTGGGAAGCAGGCATCTTCGCCATCCTCCCCCGCATTGAGAGTGAAAGTGCCGCCATCTTGCTCTCTGCTCTGTTATCTCAGGCCAATCTAGGCAGTTTCTCATACAATTCTAATGTCCACCTCCCAACCTAGGGGACACAAGCTCTCTGACTGAAACACTTGAGGAGGATACAGACAGAGCACCCTGATATTTATCTTTGAAGGAATTCTCCCTCCTTCTCTTCAACTCCACTCTTCTCTAGGCAGGAGGAGGGCAATGGGCAGAACAGGCTTCACATCCTCTTAGCACGACCTGGATTTTCTAAGACCTAGTATTGCAATATGGGGGTTTAGTATCATCTATTACAAAGACTTTACTCTTGGCGGCTCTTCCAAAAGCATGAAGAAAAGAAGAGTTCCATATTCACATCATTTGACAGATGGGTGGGCTATGGATAAGAGGAAGGAATGGGAAGGGAAAAAACCAATGTTTGGAGTCTGGGATGAGCAGTGGGAGTTTGGGGATTCCTGGGGAACGTGAGCTTGCTGTGGAGAGTCTGTGTATGACGGCACTCTATGGGGAACCAAAGGTGGAGGTCAGTGGAATAACCACAGGGACCCCAGCCTGCCAGGGGCTCTCCCTGACATTAGTTGAGCATCCTGGTCCAGTCTGTGACCTGGATCCTTGCTCATCCCTGTTCCTCCAGACTCAGAGACCTTGTTCCCACCCATAATGTGTCAATTTGATTAAGGCTTATGTGTGTGCGAACTTTCTGCCTTTTTGCTGCCTCAACTAAAAGTTTGATCTCGGTCTTACTAATTCTATCCTTGTGCTTGAAACACTCTAGTAGTAGAGGCAGGAGCCAAGCAAAGGGTGAGCTGCCATGTCCTTCAAAAGCTGACAACTGGTGGGCCTGGGGATCGTCCTCACCCACCACTCCACCATCCGCAGCTCCCAGGGTCCCATGTGCACAACTCCTCCAGGGCCAGGCAGCTACACCAGAGTCTACTAAGCCTGTTTCCCTCCTGCAACAGGTTGAAGCAGACCTGGGCTCCACGCTCAGCTCTGACATTTTCTACCTACACAGTTTGAGTTGGTCTGAGTTTATCTTTGACTTTCGGTGTGTTCACCTGAAGTGAGGTAACAATAACATCTAGCTAGATGTCTCAGACTTCCCGTGAGGAACAATGAGGTGATGTCAACAAAAACACACTGAAGCTCCTGTGGCTACCGCCGCCAAGCTTTACCACTGGTCAGTGTGGAAAGAGAGCATGTCCTCTCTCACCGTAAATCTCTGCAGTGACACAGGGGACCTGACTTTGCCTCTGAATGTTCAGTGTGCACCTCGTTATCTGTGTTTGACTTTTAAAACTGTGTTCTTACAAAGAACGTGATATCCACAATGTAGATAAATGGAGGCAGCAATAGATATTTCATATTATCCGTCCCTGTGCAAGCCTGTCTACAAAGGAAGGAAGAAAATAAACTTTCAAAAAAGGGCCGGGAATCCAAGTCAACCCTCCTTTCCATCCTCTAAAACTTCAAAAAAGTACTCAAACCAAATCTATAGGAAACAGTAGAGAACCAGACAGTCTAGCCGGTCAGGCCAAGGGCTGGGGGAAGTCGTGCTTCTGAAATATGGTGGAAATCTCAGAATAATAATATTAGGTTTTGTTGAGTTCAGGAAATATATTGGAAAAGAAAACAAAAGGCTTCATTTGACAGAAATACTGTGCTGGATGGGGAGCTTTTAATAAATGTGAAATACCGGCAGATCTGTAAGCAAGACAACTCCCTGGGCAGGTGTAGAAAATACTGTGAAGGCTCAGGGAGGCCTGAGGGGCCCAGGATGGACCTGGGCCTGCCGGGAGGGACTCAGTCCCCAGCAGGTGTTTGTTTACACGGGTCCCAGCAGAACCCGCCCCAGGGAGTCCTCTCAGCGCCCCAGAGGGAGCGACTCCTCCAGGATTTATATCCATCTGCTTCCAGAAATGTGCTTGTGGTGCCCTCCATCATGTGTACAAAGTAGAATTGTTGACATGGAAATAGAGAATGTGGACCTTGTGGGAGGGAGAGGAAATTGGGCTCATCAACCAAAGCAGAAGTGTAAGCATCTCTTAGCAATGGGGGCCTTTAATCAGATGTGTCCTTGGGGTGCCCACAGATCTAAACAGCTCAGATTCCTGCCTTCAAGTCAGCAGGGCAAGGAGAAGCAGAGACCCCTGGCTTGCCCATCACACGGGCACTTCCAAGAGGCCCCGGCCTCTCTGGGGAACACTTTGAGAATCAGGGTTCTAGGTGATTATAGCGCCTGTGATGGAATATGAGCCCCGAGCTCCCTGCAAATCAGGATAAAAAGGGAAACACTATGGATTACTATTTTTCTTCTTTAGATAGAAGAAAAAAGATTTTATCAGGCTTTCTGGAACATTCTAACTTAAAACATGTAAGGGATGCATTTTGGAATGGCAGAAGTACTTATTGGATGGCATGTACTCAGATCATCATTTCCTTCATAGCTAAATAACGGTAGTGGATATTTGTCCTTTTTTTTCTTTTGCTGCCCAGCATAGGTGCCCCCTGCCTTATGTTTAGGAAATTTCTTTCCACCGCATGAGCCTTACTGGAAAGTGTGTCTCTACAGAAGCTGAAAGAGCCATGTGCTCCATTTTCCAGGGCCCTTGCAGCTAACCCATGGGCACATGACCAAAGCTCAGTCAATCAGATGCTAACCATACAAAGATTAGTTTCCAGGGCAACAGGGCCAGCCAGCTGTGTGGAGGACATGCTTCTGGTGGCGTCTGGTGGGAAGCTGTGGTATCCTGGCTCAGCAGGAGTGGCACTGTGCTCGATGAACTGGCTGTGATATGACTTGGGCTCCAGTTCTGACCCTAGTTCAGAGGTCCCCTTTTCTCTAATTCTGTTGCTGCACGGAGGCCCCAATATCAGAGATATTTTTATTTCTAATTAGTGTACAATTGCATACAGAGCACATTCTATGCATAGGTGGTGGGGGAATGAAAACACAGTCCAAGGCCTCTAGCAGTGTTCACTCTGGGTCAGAGAGTTAAGGCGATTATAGAAATGCGAGACACTGGAGTTTGTGGGAGGCTGCTGTGAAGACACTACCATGGGGCTGGCATGTGAGAGCATGTATTCACGAGTGCCGCTCGAATGTATGCATCTCCCTTCCATTAAGGGCTTCTCAACCCAATAGAATAATGCAGTCCGTTGAGACCTTTAAGGGAAGGTGACTGTGTGTAGGCAGGTGATCAGGAAAGCCAGGCTGAGATGCAAATGCCAGGCAGCTCACTCCCTTTACAAGGGACTGATTCCACACGCCAGCGGGTCAACCTGTGGTTGGCTGGGGGAGATTCTCAGACTTAAACGTTCACATGGGAAATAATGGCTTAAAATCAATGAGCAATTATTAAAAGAATAGCAAACTAAGTAGCAGGAAAAAGTGTCATATAAAGTTATCCAAGAAATTGGGAAACAATCAACATAACAGTATGTTAGTTCTATTTTCAAGAAATACACTCAATGCATTTTCAGACAACATATCTCAAAACTAAAGCAATGGGTCCAATTGTTAATCTGAAAAAAGTACAGTGACTATACTATTTCCTCTGTGTTTCCAGGCTTTTTAGATCCTCTATAGTTGAATTGTCTAACACAGCAGTCCTAGGCACACGTGGCTATTTAAAGGAATTATTGGAAAGTGAAGAAATGGAACATTATCCTCATGGCAGAAAGTTCTATAGGACAGCGCTGCTTTATGTTTGTTTGTTTGTTTTTCAGATTACTAGCTGGACTCATTAAATTAAGAGGTACTTTACCTGAACAAAAGCATACTGAGATGTAATTTGAAACTACGACACAACGTTTAAAAGTAAGTTTGTCTCAGGTTTCCCAACTTTTTGAACACACTCTAAATACGTAATTGACTCTTTAAAGGCTGATTTTTATTTTCATCAAGATACGCCTGCACATAGTTTAAGGAATCCAATTATTCAACAAGACATAGGAAGTAAAAGGAAGTAGGAATTGGTTTGCTCCCATCACACTCCATTTCCCACATCTTAGAAGCGATTTCCACCCTTTCGGTGATTTAGCATTTGTCTCCCTGCGTCTAAGGGAGATGCTCACACTGCTGCTTCTTATGTTTACAGGTTGGGCATCTACCTACTCACTTCCCACTAATGGAAGTGACATTTCTTCTCCAAACTCTTCCTTTCTATCGCTGCCCCTGCACTCTTCCCATCTCCTCATCCTTCCCCCAAACATATTGATTTTGTTTTGTAAAAATTCAGTGCTGCAATGCTTATGACCATGGGAATGATATTTACAGCTGAGCTATACAGAACATTGCCTTGTCTGAGCACAAGGAGAAAGCTTGATGAATTTTCACCAAGCGAGCGCACGATGCAACCATCCCCCAGCTCTAGAAAGAAGACAGTAAGGTGGAAGCACCCACCAGCCTTCCAAATCCTGCCAAGTCCCCCGTCCTCAGGAACCACTCAGACTTTTTGAGCTACAGTTTTGCCTGTTCTTGAAATTTATGTAGAATCATACAGTATGTACTCTTTTTTGTCTGATTTCTTTTGCTGTTCTTTTTCTAGCTCGAGATCAAAGTTTAGATTCTTGATCTTTCTTCTCTAATGTGTGTATTTAAAGCTATAAATCTTTTGAGGAACACATTAGCTGCATCCCACAAAGTTTTGCATGTTGCATATTATCATTCACTTCAACATAGCTTTCCTTGTGATATTTTTGTACTTTATAAATTGATTTTCCCCATGGTGTTGTGATCAGTGTGTTCTTTATACTAATCCTTGGAAATCTGTTGAGACATTTTCTGTACCCTGGATGATAGCTGCAGTGGAGGTCATCACCTGATTGGTTTATGATAATATATCATTCTCCAAGATCCATCAAACTTCTCTCTAGTTCTGAACACATATGACAGGGGCCTTTACCCTGAATCTTTTGGGATTTTTGATGCGGGCTCTCTGCAATTTCCCGAGATGTAACATTGATTTGGTTTACTGTTCTCGCTTCTACTTGGCCCTCGTTACAGTCCGGGAACCAAAGCAGGGATTCTGTCAGTTGTCAAGGATGTCTATTCTAAATACACAGTCAGCAAGAGGGGAAATAAGCACAGGGTGGGTCCTCGGACTAACAGAGCTGCCCAGGACACAAGCTGGGGCTCAGACTCCGTGTATGACCTGACCAAAAAGGAAGTCAACTGTGAGAGAAATATCGAGTCACGGTCACATCACAAAGAGGACAGAAGGTGAATTTGGAACGACGGACAACAGGCACACGACAGCATGGTTATAGCCTTTGTCAGATCTCACAGTTCACCAGTTCTATGTCTGATCTGTACTTAACCTGTCCATTGAGTTTTTGATTTCAATTATTTTTCATCATTATAAATTCTATTTTGACAATTCTTAAATCTGCCCAATTTTTATAGGACCTTGCTATTTGACCATTTTTGACATTCTTTTATTTCCTTATGCATATTAAACTATTTCAAATTCTGATTCTGACAATTCCTATGTCTGTCATCTCTGTAGAGCTTATTCTAGAATTCTCTTCTCTAATTCTTGCTTACGATGGCATCTCGTTCTACAGGGTGGATTTATTTCCAAGCTCTGTCTCTGAAGGTCAGGTTGGTTCTCCTCTATCAGCCTCACATCCATTTTCCAGGTAAGAGGGAACAGGAACAGGCTGGCACTTTCGCCAGGAAAGCGAAACTGTCCTCACAAATCCCAGGAGGACTTTGCTTCCGTCTCCCTGGTCAGAACCGTGTCACACGCCAGCCCTGACTGCAGGCTTTCAGGCCTTCAGGGCTGAGATGCTGGAGATGAGTGTTGAAAGAGCAACTGTGCATTCCTGCTACAGCAGAGACAGGCCAGAGTGCCAGGTCACTGCCATGGGGTTGGTGGCACAAGTCACGAAGGTTACAGAGCCCTGTTAGGAGCAGGAGTGGTGGAAGGGGACTCAGACCCACTTACACTCCTCTGAGTCTTGTAACTCCAAAATGGCACGGGGACCCTCACTCTCAGAGTCATGAGAGTCCTGACGCCTGTGAATACTCTCCACACAAACCCGTCACTGTGCCGCAGGCATAAAAACAGGGCCCCTAAGGGCAAGGCCTCTGGCTGCAGACCCACCACCGCACGCCAGGTTCTCCCTACAGCTGCTGCCTGTGACCTGCTAGTCAGGCCTCTAACACGCCTGAAAGGAAGCATCAGGCAACAAGTTAGGGACTTACACAGACAAGGCAGAGATGCAGGCTGACACAGGGAGGGAGAAAGCATCACCAACTCAAGACTGATTTCAGGGCCTGAAAACATTCAAACTAATCAAAAATGGTACTACCGCAAGTTCTTATAGTACATAAATACTTAACGTAAAATCTCAAAAAATGTAGGCACTATTAACTAACTCGTGAACCACATACTAAACGATTTTCAAAAGCAATGGCTATTTGACAAAATGTAAGGTGACACTCTCACAGAACTTTCGCACGTAATGAGGACACAGTTAGCAGCAGGCTATTGAAACAAGCACACATCTGTCCCTACACTTTCTATGCTTGTTTGTGACTTTGCTTCTTAAAGCCTCTGATAATTGAGGCTTCTTTCAAGTACAGGATTTCTAACATTAAATTACACTTTCTAAGTCTTTTTATAAAGAAGGAATGAAAAAGACACACACTATATTGTTTGCCATAAATCATACTCCAAAAACTAAGCCACAATCCCACTGAATTTACCCATGCCTCCCCCTCTCCAACATGACCTTTAGATGTTTTCCTAAAATCCTTATAAATATGTTTGTTAAAATCAGTGCTCTAATTCATTTATGCAGATTAGGGAAAATGATGTATAATGAGCATATCTTTAAAATTACCCGCTATATATTTCTGTCCCCAATCCCCCCACCAAATCTGGTGCTAAAGTACACAATAATGCAGTTAGTTTATTGTTTCAGGGGCCACACAATCAATGATCTTAATTTCCTAAATATCCAAAGATTTCAACTTTCTGCCAATATAAACAAAAGTCTCAAGTGGCCACAAATCACTTCTTAGTAGTCAGTAGGAAGAAAAAATGCACACTATGAAGATTATGTAACTAAAACTTTATTATTGACGTCTTGACGTCTTTCGCCCCCGAGCTGCAAGCACTCTTCAGCATTAAATTGTGTTCTGTGCACACAACTACAACAGTTTACATTTGCTCAGGAACATCTGATCACATTCAAAATAAATAACTTTCTGCATCATAATTTAATTGGCTCTTAAGTTTTCCTAGAGAGAAAAAAGAATTTTGTGTTCTTCAAGAAACTTGTATATATAAATGAACTGTTATGTGTTCATTTAAAGTTTGAGGAAACCTAAAGGTTTTTTTTTTCTAAAATGCAATACAGATTTGTACTTAATCACTGCCCACACAGTGAAGGGATGGGATGGTAGATATAGATGCAACCTTTTGTAAGTGTACAGTTGCAGGATATTCTAAATCGTCAAAAAAAAAAAAACTGACACTGACAATTGTTTAAAGGAAAAAAAAACCAAAGTCAAGAAAAATGTTGAAGAATATTTACTCTTAAAAAGAAGAGAGAAGTGTTATACAACACAAAAACGAGACCTGGAGATTTGAAAAACACTCATTTTATTGCTTTAAAAGACAGACAAAAAATGATAGGCAGAGGGAGTGTAGACCAATTAGAACTGAGGCAGGTGTAACAAAAACAGAACACAGTACAATGATTTGACCCCATTAAATGGACGTCTGATTAAATGACTGATTAAAATGAAATTTCACAAGTCTTCATGTCTATAATAATACACTAGTGCAAAAAATATCAAAAATACAAAGTCTGGATTTTCCCCTGAGGTTTATCACAAACTATCACAGCTCTGTTTAATCCATTGACTTTGATCGTCTTCTCTGTTGAGCAGCACACACTGTACAAGTACAGACATGCGAGTATTTTCCATGAGATTTATCGTTCTCATCTCAGACTAGTGACTTGTCTTTTTACCCATACATATGTACATTTCATTTCCATTAAAAGACACTTGAGACCTTTCTAGTAGTACATTTCAATCAATAAAAAAATCATTAAAATCATTAAAGTCATTAAATTATTAAAATCATTAAAAAATCTTGATTTTTAAAATGAATCTAAGTACTATAGCATGATGGATTTAATTGAACGGTTGAGCATATGGTAACTACACTGTACTGTTTAAAGTAATCCACAGCTGTAGGAAAACGTTTGATTTTTAAAATATAACCAAGATGAGACTGCACAGTTATGAGCAGTAAAATACTAAAAAACAGTGAATGAATAAGTAAGATGATTTTCATCAGTGGCTATTCATTATTTTTCTTTTAGGAACCTGGAAGAAATTGTCTTCTTTAAGTTTTACCTAACAGTACCTTGGGGTCCTTATGCAATGGCCTGCACATGTGCCCTGACTGGCCCCAGTTGTTACACTGTTGTAAATATCTTCTGCAGCCTTGTTTGTAAAGTCTCCACCAGCACTAAGCTCCTGCGGACACTGCATTGGGAGCTTATCCCGGGTGTTCTCCATTGCTTTTGCAAGCAATTAACCCTTCTCTTCACCCACTCCAGCCCTGGTTGTGCTTTTCAGCTCCCCACCCCCCAAGAGATGAACCAATTGAGTTCAGTTACAAAAGAACTAGTTCCGAGGTGAATCAGGATCCCTGTGACTGACACACACCAAGTCACAGAACCTTGGAGGGTCAGGCAGAGCTGAAGGCTGATGTGGGGGCGGAAGAGTCAACGCAGGTTCCTGACCAAGGAACCATGCAACAAATGGGCACAGGACGTGATGAAGCAGAATGGTGCAGGAGGGAGAAGATGTTCTGGAATCCGAATTTTAGTAAACTCCTATAAAGAACAAATCTGAGTCCAAAAGGCAGAAAATCCAATGAACAGAGAAAACAAAGAAGATGGTTGCGGCTGGACTAGGAGGTGGCTCTGGAAATGCAGAGATTTAGACAATTTAGAAACATGTACCTTGAGATCAGAGGTATATTTTGAAGTGTACGACTTAAGAAAATCTAATCTGGGAAGTGATCCTTAAAACTGAAGCATCTATTCCAAATCAGCTAAGAGTACAGCTAGATCCTTCAGAGTAATAAAACCCATAAGTAGATAGTAAGAGCAACTTATACCTAATAAGAATGGCTTATTTAAAAGAAATCAAACATGGGAATCTGGGGGCCCGCCAGGTGGCACAGCAGTTAAGTGCACACGTCCGCCTTTGGCGGCCCGGGTTTTGCCGGTTCGGATCCCAGGTGCAGACATGGCACTGCTTGGCAAGCCATGCTGTGGCAGGTGTCCCACATATAAAATAGAGGAAGATGGGCACAGATGTTAGCTCCTGGCCAGTCTTCCGCAGCAAAAAGAGGAGGACTGGCAAGGCAGATGTTAGCTCTGGGCTAATCTTCCTCAAAAAACCCCAAAAAAACCTTAACTAAAAAAAATGTAATATGTAAATGTTTGTACACTATTAAAGTAGGTGTAAATTCAAATTAGATTTTTTAACTTTAGGAAGTTAAATGCAATCCCCAGTAACCACAAAGAAAACATCTATAGAAAATACACGAAAAGAGCATCTGTGAAGTCAGAGAGAAACCAGGCCGCTGCTCCAGGGCCACGGCTGGGGGCGGGGCTACAGCTGGGGGCGGGGCTACATCGGGGGCTACATTGGGGGCGGGGCTACAGCGGGGGCGGGGGCTACAGCTGGGGGCGGGGCTACATCGGGGGCGGGGGCTACAGCTAGGGGCGGGGCTACGGAACCCAAGAGGACGCGAAGCCCGTGGCCGTGGCTGGTGGCGCACGGGAGCTGTCGCCTCTCCTAGGAGGCGTGGCTGTCGCCGCGCTCCCGCCCACGCCCGCACTCACTTCCACCGTCGCCGCAGGTCCCGGGACAGAGACTCAGCCAGTGATCTCCGGCAGCCTCGGTTGGCGGCGGCGTGAGGCCTCGCCGCGGCGTGTGGTCGGCGCAGCCGGCCGTCTGTGCGCCCGGGCGCCGAGTTCCGCGCGTGGCCCCCTGGTGGGTCCGGCCACCGCCCGACGGCCGCCCCCGCGCCCCAGCGGACGGCGCCTGAGGCCCGTGCGGGGCCCTGCGGCCGAGCGGTGCAGGGGTCCCCACAGCGAGCGCGGGGCGCGGAGCCCCCACCGGCCGGGTCGCATCGTGGGGCGGGGGCTCAGCCGGGGCTCGGCCGGTCGGGGCTGCGCAGAGGGGACCCCTCGCCCCCTCCCGGCTCGCTCTGCGCGGCGGGGACCTGCGGTCGGGCTGCGGGAGCTCGTCCGCCCGGGGCCGACCCTGCGCGGGCTTGGGGGCGGGGGGCGGGGAGCTGAGATGGTTGGTGGAGGCCGCCGTGAATCCGTCTGCGCCGGTGCTCTCTGTTCTGGAAGGTTGTTATTGATTCAGTTTCTTTAATGGTTATAGGTTTATTCAGATATTCTGTTTCTTTCTGTGAGTTTTGACAGATTGTGTCGTTCAAGGTATTGGTCTTTCATCTAGGTTATCAAATTTGTCTGCATAGAGTTGATAGCGTTCCTTTATTATCCTTTTAATTTTCCTGGGATCTGTCTGTAGTGCTGTCCTCTCATTTTTTAGTTAGCTTGGCTGTGGGCTCATCGATTGTATTCAGCTTTTCAGAGAGCCACTTTTTGGTTTTGTTGATTTCCTGTTTTAATTCCATTGGTTTCGTCTCTAATTTTTGTTACTTCTTTTCTTCTGCTTACCTTGGATTTAATTTCCTCATTTTTTTTTTTTTTTTTTTTTTTTTTTTTTTGGTTTTCTAAGGTAGAGGCTCACATTATTGATTTTAGATCTTTTCTGGTATGTGCATTCAGTGCTATAAATTTCCTCTAAGCTGCTGTCACTGCATCCCACAAATTTTGATAAATTATGTTTTCATTTTCATTTACTGTAGTTTAAAGTATTTTAAAATTTATTTTGAAATGGCTTGACAACATGTGTTATTTAGAAGTGTGTTGTTTGATCTCCAAGTATTTTGGAATTTTCCAACTATCTTTTTGTTACTGATTTCTAGTTTAATTATGTTGTGGTCTAATAGTAGATATTGTATGATTTCCCTTCTTTTAAATTTGTTAAGGTGCATTTTATGGCCCAGAATGTGGTCTGCCTTGGTGAATGTTGCCCGTGAGCTTGAGAAGATGTGTGTCTCCTGTTGTTGCGTGGAGTCGTCTGTCGGTGTCCATTATGTCCTGTTGATTGATGGGGTTCCTGAGTTCAGCTGTGTTCTAACTGACTTTCCGCCTGCTGGATCTGTCCGTGTCTGATAGAGGAGTGTTTAGTCTCCAGCTGTAATCGTAGATTCACCTGTTTCTTTTTACAGTTCTCTCAGTTTTTGCCTCACGTATTTTGATGCTGTGTTGTTAGGCGCATACACATAATGGGCGGTTATGTCTTCTTGGAGAATTGCCCCCTTTATCATTGTGTAATGCTTCTCTTTATCCCTGACAGCTTTCCTTGGTCTGAAGTCTGCTCTGTTTGGAATTAATGCAATTATTCCTGCTTTCTTTCGGTCAGTGTTAGCATCCTTTATCTTTCTCCATTCACTTGCTTTTAAGTTATGTCTTTTTATTTGAAGTGGGTTTCTTGTAGTCAATAAATCGCTGGGTCTTGTTTCTTTGATCCACTCTGACAATCTCTGGATTTTAATTGGTGCATTTAGATCATTGACATTCAAAGTGATTATTGATATAGTTGGATTATTATCTGTTATATTTGTTACCGTTTTCTATTTGTTCTTTGTTCCTATTTTTGTCTTTCACTATTTTTCTGCCTTTGTAGGTTTTGATTGAGTTTTACATGATTCCATTTTTTTCTTCTTTTGTAGCATATCAGTTATACTTCTTTTTTTCCTTTTTTCAGTGATTTTCCTAGGGTTTGCAATACACATTTACTGTGAATCCAAGTCTATTTTCAGCAAACACTATCCTGCTTCACGGGTGGTGCAAGTGCTTCATAATAACAGAACACTCCTAATTCCTCCCTACCATCTCTTATGTCATTGCTGCCATTCATTTCACTTACACATAAGCGCCTATATACAGTTTATTGGTTTTCAACCCTTAGAGCCAACCTGTGGATAACACACAGGTCAGTGCTTCAATTGCATGACAAAGTGTAAATGTTAGCAGCACAGACAAACAAAAGCAACACATTATTGACAGAAGGTGAGTCGTGCAGGGGGAAAGGAAAGGCAGAGGAACTGTGGGGGCACAAACAGTATCAGGCATAGAGGAAATCTTGAGATTAGGGTGAAAGTGGATAAAATAAGAAATAAATAATTATAGTTAATATTTCTTGGAAGCTTCTGTGTGTGGGACACTAAAGGCTGCAAACGCATTATTATTTCCATCGTCACGAGCATCCCCATGGGAGAAGTATTATCCATCTCCTCGGTTTACAGGTGAGGAAACAGGCACAGGAAGGTTGTGTCAATTACTCAGGGATGCGGAGGTAAGAAACTGAAGAACAAGGATCCAAGCCAGGGGTCCATCTCAGAAGCAGTGCTTTCAGCCCCATTCTGCCACTTCCCTTGTCACTAAAGGGAGCAAATTTACATGATGTCACAAGAGAGAAGCAGCAAATTGATGAGATGAATATGACGAACGGGGAAGGAAGAGAGAGGAAAGGCAGTGGGAGAGCGAGTTTATCCTTCCCCTCATGTTGGGTGATGAAAATGTCTAAATGGATCTGTCGTGAAGCAGCAGGATCAACACCATGTTTAGGATTATGGGGGGTACCACCGAAGTGGTGAGAAGCTGGCTCTGGAGAGGGGAATGGGGTGAGAAGGGTTGAATTTCAGTATTTTCTATCACATTCATGTATTTTCATAAAAAATAAAAGAATATTTCTATTTATTTAGAAATAACTTCAACTGTGAAAGTGCCTCAGGACATGAAACTCAAAATCATCTTTACATCTCTCACACATTTGTTAAATATTTGCCTTATCAAGATTATTTTTAGACTGAACGACCTTTTTTTTAAAAAAAAGTCAAGAAGTATGAATTTTCAAAATTTCTCCCGATGGCACTGCAGGCGTGGCAGAGAGAGGGCACAGGACTATAGGAGCAAACTGGGTTTGGGCCCTGCTTCTGAGAGGTGGCTCCACTGCAAAGGGCAGAGATGCTCTGAGCCAGAGAGCAGGGGCATGGCTCTCTGGACGGTGATTGACAGCTTAGAGTGAGTGATGGCCGGCAGGGGCCTGGAGGGATCTGGGGCCTCTTTGAGGGGCTCTTTGCTTTGCTGGGCTGCTCCCATCAGCTTGGCCCTGGGCTCAGTGCTGTGCATTCTTAGGCTCAGTTGTCCTACTTTTCCATGTGTTTACTTCATAAAAGTCAGCGCTTCTATGCTCCCTTTAAAATGGGGATCAAAGCACTGTTGCTTCAGGGACTCATGTATATGAATATGCTCTACCTCTGTCCATCATCACTGTATCTATCTATTTATCTATCATCTCCTTACCTATCTGTGCTACTCTGCTCAGGCTGCTCTAACAAAATGTCATAGACTGAGGGGCTTAAACGACAAACATTGGTTTCTCACAGTTCTGGAGTCTGGAAGTCCAAGATCAAGGCGGATTCTCTTCCTGGTGAGGTCCCTTTTTCTGGCTTGCAGACGGCCACCCCCTTGCTGTGCCCTCACATGAGGAGAGAGAAAGCTCTGCCATCACTTCCTGTTTTGACAGCTCTGATCCCATCGTGGCAGCTCCGCCTCATGCCTCTTCTAAACCTAATCACCCCAAAGACCCCACCTCCAACCCCATCACAGTGGGGGTTAGGGCTTCAACATACGAATTTGGGGGGCACACAAATTCCGTCAATAACTCACTCCATCTATTTATATATAATTTATCTGTCTGTCTGTCCCCCTATCGTTATGTATAGAACAATAAGAACATGGCTTATAAGTCACTTCCCTGCGTTACTTTATTTGATCCTTCCAAGACTCTTGCAAGGTGAACAGGCCACAGATTAAGCACCAAGTTCACTGAGACGCTTGAAGGTTAAGTGTAATGTTTGTGATCACACAACCAACAAATGGTGGTGCAGAGAGTTCAACCCACACCTTCTCTCTCCTCCCTCCCACTTGCTGGCTCTTCCAGCCACCTGAGTTGACTGACTCTCCCTGAGGACACTGGGCGTCCTTCCTCTGGGCCTTCGCCATGATTATTCCCACGATCTGGGATGCTTTTCCCTCAGACGTCTGACTCAGTGGCCTCCCTCTAGACTGTTCAAGTCCTGCCTTCCCAGTGAGGCTTGTCCTGTCCGCTGTTTAAATCGAAAGCCCTGCCTCTCTGCCCACAATCTCATCTGCCGCTTTATTGTCCAGAGCTTCTCTTCCTGGCTCACCCACCAGATCATGTACATGTGCTTGTTGTTTCTTTTCTCCCCTCCAACCAGCATGTGGGCTCCACAAGGTCAGGAATTTGCCTTTATTAAGTCTAAGGGAGACCCAGCAGAACTGTAGGGTCAGCCAGAGCTGGGTGCAGCTGTAACTCATGTGATTTGGTGTTTTAGTGGTTTAGATTAGAGCCAAGCTAGTTACTAAGGAGGATCTTTTCTGCTATTTTTAAGCTGCATGATAAATTCTAAGTAAACTTAGATTGTCAGTAGTTACAGGGCAGGCATGAGCTCTTGCTTCCTCTGTTCCTCCAGATGTGAGAACCCGGATGGAAATCCATGGTCTCTGGGTGAAGTGGGAATGTGTGAGGATGACGGGCCTAAGTGTAAAGTAAATTAAAAGATGCACAAAAAAGATGTTTAAACATGTTAAAAACTAAAACCATAAAGTGTAGTTTCCTGTCACACACAAGATTATCTGGCCTCCAGTGAGTTAGAGTTGGGGAGAGAAGAGAACAGCGTAGACAGAGTTGCCACCAGGATGCCCAGCACATGGGACAGTAGCTCACTGTTTGCCGATATGGCTCCAGGCCCACTTGTGTTCCTGGGACCTGCAGCCCCTGTGGAGCGTGGGAGCTTTGGGGTCAGTGTGATCACCTCAGGCCTCACACAGTCACAGGCATCCAGTGCTCTCAACTTTGGGGCAGGACTGAGGGGGCACCAGCACCACCTCTGGTCCTCCTTTTGGTCAGATAACTTGGGTCCATCTGGCCACAGCACGGCTGCTGCAGAAGGAGGGCAAGCACCACCCCTGTGTTTGCACACACTTCTAGTTCCACCTCATTCCGAGCACCGGGGGCCACTTGCCCGGAGTCCAGGTGGTACAGAGGGAGGGGACACACCATTCCCATGACTGGAGGACCTGGTATTCCCACTTTCCATCAGTGCAGCTGGGTCCACTTGGCCAAAACACAGGGGGTACAGTCAGAGGGAACAACTTCTCATTGGAACCCTTGGAGCCCACCTATCCAGAGCACAGGTGGTGTGAAGGGGACAGCACCACACCTGCTGAGACTGGATACACTCTGGTCCCCCGTTCATACGGAGCCCCTGGAGCTATCCTGGCAAAGCCCAGGTGGTGAAATGGGGACAGTACCATATGTTTTTAGACGGAAACCCCTACACTCAGTCCAAACACCAGAAGGTCCCCTCTGGCTGTGGAGGAGCCAGCCCTGTGTCTGGAGGCTCCTGGTCAGAGCAACTGTGCCTGTGCTCAGGGCACGGCCAGTGGTACCCTTGCCTCTGGGGCAACTTCATCACCTGCCAGGGTCTCTTGGGAGCCACCCACAATTCCTTTCTTCTATCACAAACCTCAGCAGATATGGAGCAGATCTTCCTCTGCAGACTGTGTAACCAGGAAGGGGCTTTGCTCCGCGGGAAGGGGCTCCCTTCTCTCCCCAACTCCGGTAGTAGTAGATGTGCCACTGGGGAGAACACCTGGGATGTCCCCAAAGTCATCTGGGTGCTGACAGCGGTGCCAAATGCAGAACCTGGGGATGTCAAACCTGCAAAAGCTGATTGCATTGTGCTGCCTCTGGGTGGCAGGGCTGCGGGAGGGGTGGGGCCTACAGCCTGTGCCAGGGCTGCCAGTTTTCCCAGCAGGGAAGAGTCATCAGGCTGCTGCCCATCACAGGCCTCAAATGTGGGCTAAGGGGTGATTCCCGGGTCAAAGAGAATGTTGGAAGTTGCGGTCCATAAGCTGACCGCCTGCACAGGTAAACGGGTGGAGACGTGGGCCGAGGCAGTGCCATCACTGGGTGGTGTGTTCTCAGAACCAGGAAGCGCCACATAAAATGGGCAGTGGTTCTCCCTGGAGACAGGGGGAGACCAGAAGGTGACAGCCTGGGAAGGAGGCGTGGGATCCAGAGCATCGATGTCAGAGGCAGGCTTGAGGTTTGCAGAGGTGCTGCCTCCTGGAGCGTGGGGGACGCAGGAGCATGAGGGGTGGGCCATAGAAAACAGGAGTGCTGGGGAGAGGGGCTCTCTGCTGCTGCCCATCAGGACCCCACATGTGGGCTGAGGACGGTTTGGAGGCCAAAGGGATAGTTAAAAATTGGGATGGAGAAGGAGACCATCAATAAGGTGGGCTGTGGAGACTAGTCCCTTTGCAGGTGCCTCTGCTCCACACTGCAATGAACCTGGGGAAATGGTAGCAATCTCACACTGGAGCCTGCAGGAGACCTGAGAATGCCAGCCTGGGAAGGGAGAGCCGTGTCCATGTCAGTGATGCTAGGATCTAAGGTAGATTGGGAGGTCAGACCTGATGATGCTGTGGCTGTGATGGTGGAAGGGACTGACACAGAAAGGATGGGCTGGCCAGTGAAAACAGGAGTCCTGGTGGAAGAGACTGGAGAGGGGAGGTAAGAGAAAAGAAGTGGGAGAAGCTACACACATGGGTGTCAGGGATTCTTTTTGGCAGGAGGGCAGCTTGAAGGAGAAGGTCGCCATGCTTGGAGGTGTGAGGAAGCCAGAAATAGTAGCTGCTGTAGCTCTGACTGAATGAAAAGGGCTTCCGTTCTCACTAAATGGAATTCTCAAGTTGGGACTTGGTCGAAAGAGGGAAGAGAATCAGCAGGAACAGCAGGAGGAGGAGAGTTGGGGACTGTGCATCTTGTTTCCGGATCAGTATTTTGGGTCGGGCAAGGTGGCGGGACAGACAGGATGGGGGGTCTGGCAGACAGGTCGACCAAGTCCTTGGGAGGAGCAGGGACCTGTGAAGAGTGACCGTCCAGGGGCAAGGAGTCTGCAGTCTCCGAGGCAGGTGGGGAGAAGGAAGGGGCAGGCTGAGTGGCCCTGTGGTCTGCCAGGGCCCCATTTTTATCCCCCAAGATCTTGTTCTGCTGACACTCAGAGTTCTCCAAGGTGCCCAGGTTTTTGGCAATAGCTGTGCAAGGAAGCTAAGGAGGTGGGGACAGCTCACCTGGGCCCCACAGCAGTGGCAGTGGAGGTGATGGTGACAGGGGCAGCACAAGTCACAGGGCGATTTTCCATTTCCTAAGGAATTGGCTAATGTGGTTATGGAGGCTGACAAGCCAGACCTGCCGTTTAGGCTGGCAGGCTTGAGACCCAGGAGAGCTGACGGTGCAGACGAAGTCCAAAGGCAGTCTCCTATGTGTTTTGTTTTCACTCAGAGAGAGTCAGCCTTTTTGTTCTATTCAGGCCTTAAACTGATTGGATGAGGCCCACCCACATTAAGGAAGGCAATCTGCTTTACTCTACCTAAAATTAAAATGTTACCCTCATCTGTTGCAGCAAATCCACTTTCCCAGAATATTGAGGTTTGAAATGATCAGGTTTGTGCTTTGGGAAATTTGGGCTGGCTGTAGTGTGGGGAATGAACTACAAGGAGCCCAGAGTGCACAGGCACAGATGGGCTGGGAGCCTGCTGCAGTTTTCTTCGTAAAATGTGTATTGCATTTATTAATATTAACAAATCAACAACTTAACAAATCCTCAGCATTATTCTCCTTTTATATTAAAGAACATTTTTGGAGCACCTAGAATGTGCCAGGCTTTGGGAGAGGTATTGTTGGGGCCCATGGCAGGTAGCCCCAAAATATCCCACAATGGCATGTAGATTAGTTTGAATTAAAGTTACTTCAGGAGCACACAGGGCTCTCCAACCCTCAGTCTCTGTCCCCCTGGAAGCAGGAAATGAATCTCCCAGGTGAAGGGTGCTCTCCCTGCATCCTCGTCCCGGAGCTGGGGGTCCAGGGCAGGAAGCTGGGATAAACCAATGTTGCTAAGTTACCACCTGAGGCCTGAGCTCTGCTTCAGTTCCTCTCTAGTTATGTGCCCCGACCCGAAGCTGCTTTGTCCTGTCATGCTGACAATTTGTTGTTCCTTTGAGTAAAGGATATGTGTCCTGCCTGCTCTGTTCGCTCTCCGAGCATCATTTCTCTATGATCTCCAATATGTGTGCATTAAACTGTTTTTTCTCCTGTTAATCTTGCCTCTTGTCAATTTTGTTATTAGTCGGACCATCAGAGCACAAGACGGTAGAAGGCAGAATGTCCCCCCACCCCCCGCCGACAGTATTTTCACTCATACGGTTTCATTTCACCTTCACGCTGACTCTGTGAGTAAACAGAATGCAAGTCTTTATCTACTTTTACTTCTGAGGAGGCCGCTGCAGTTTTCCACGCGAGAGATGTTGGTGGCTTTGACCGTGGCGGTGAAGATAGTGAAAGAATGCGAGATGGACCTGAAAGGTATGATCAACGGAACATTGGGATGGGGTGGAAATGGGGAGCGAGGCCAGCAGCCTCCCCTCCGTCCCCATTACAAGCCAGCCCACGTCTGGAAGGCGACTGCATAGCCCTCCTTGAGACGTCTCACCACCCCAGGAAATCTTGCTTGTGGAACAGGGCTGAAGGTGTGGACGGAGAATACTTGAGATCTAGTCCCCCATGACCAACTGCATTTGTGTCCTGGGGATGGCTCACTGATGCTCTCCTGGGCTCAGTTTGGTCTTTTCACCCCTGGGAGTGGGGTAGTGGCCCCTGCAGGGTTCACCTGGTGATGGCATGCTCCGTCAGCAGGAGGCCCTGTGCACTGTGACCGTGGCCCCAGGTCAGTGCTGTGGAGTCGGGCACTATCCCTCCATGCCCTTGTCCCGAGTCTGCAAGGAGGGTGTGGAGTGGCGCTCACCCTGCATGGTCTGCAAGGGACAGTGGTGCTCAGTACGGACAGTGCTCCCCACAGGATCTGCAGGGCGGACAGCGTGAGGTGTCTCCAGGGTTGTGGGGGAGCAGGGCGGCAGAGAGCAGGGGCCCTCTCTGTAAATTTTGGGAGAAGTGTCCTTTCCGGATGGACACACTTAAAAAGGGGGACTCCAGCACTGGGATATGCAGCTTTGGAGCAGAAGTCACTTTTGTGCAGGCAAACGTTGCTGCCTCCCTGAAAGGTGCCCTCTCCTGGCCAGGGCACAGGGCTTGGAGCTGAGTGGGGCTGGCAGCACGCCCCTCCCTCTCTGCTCGCCCATGCTCCGTGATACACGTTCACTCTGTTTTCCACATCCAAGACAGCAACCCCACTTGTGGCAAATGTCTGCAGGCAGCTGGGACCTGGTGCATGTTTTGGGCGCAGTCAGAAGTGCACTCAGGTGTCATTCTGGCCCTTGGGGGGGTCTCAGCTCCTTTAAGTACCTGTTCCCCCAGGGAAACCAGAGGCGTTGGATGACCCTGGATCTGGTGACTCCTGAAGCATCCTACGTTTCATCTCTGCCAGTTACTTCCCTAAACCCAGGTCATTCAGGCACTGATGAATAGGAGCTGGCTTTAGGGCTCTCAGCTCTTCATGGCAATTCAAGCAAAAATATCAGGAGATGGGCGGGGGTGGAACCTGGGAGCAAGGTAGCAGGTAGAACCTGGAAGGAAGGTGGGGGGTAGAACGGTGGGGGTGGGGAGAAGGTGTAGGGGTGGAAGCATGGAGGAGGGCAGGGAGGGGAGGTGGAGGAAGCTGGGAGAAAGGCCCTTCCCAAGCTGAGGGCCAGGAGCAACAGGCTCTCTGAGTTGCCCTGGGGGTGTTTGCTCACATGTAACAGGCCAGGAAGCTGTCAAAACACCCCCTTGTTCCCTCCCTGGGAGCTCAGGAGGTACCCACGTCACAGCCAGACCAGCTGGGGCAGAGGTGACACTTCCCCCATGTCTCTCTGGGTGACACTGACCTAGTGGGAGCCAGGCCCTGCCTGGTGGCACCTGGGCCTTCATGTGCTGCCCTGGGAAGGCAGTGTGGGCTCTGCCTGCCTCTCTCCCCACTGATGGAGGCAGCTTTATTTACATGATGGATCATTCTCTTGGCTTGACTGTAGGGGCTGCTGTACATATTTTTAAATATCTCCATAGGCAAATTACTTGGTAGGGATGACTCCGCCCTCTCCAGAGCACCCTGCCCCTTACCACCAACCCTGACCAGCTAGTGGGAAGGCAGCGCAGAGTCAGGCGCAGCTGGGGAGGAAATTGCATTACAGCTGCCCCCGACTGAGGAGAAAGACAGAAGGTGGTGGGGGAGAGGGTCCTGCCAAGGGTGGAGGCGGTGAGGCTGGCTGCTTTCTGTTTTACAGACGAGGTTGCAAATAGGTGTGTGCCGACTTATGTGTATTTGAGGTTGACTTTACAAGTATGGGAGGGTCTTTTGGAAATTGTTGCTTCGTAGACGTCCTCTCTCGTCCAACCTCCTCATTTTTCTAATGAGGAAACTGAGAGTGAGAGCATGATGCCTGGGGATTTCACAGCCAGGTAGCTGCTGAGCAGGACTGAGAACCCAGAGACCCCAGTCTCCCAGCGACGCCCCCACGAGAGGGTGTGTGGCAAAGCAGAGACACACGTGAGGGCCCATGGGCAAGCCACTTCACTCCCTGTGCCTCAGTTTCCCCATCTTATAAAAAAGGGAGTGGTGCTAGGGTTCCATCTGTCAGATACCAGCTCTAACGTCCCTTGATCCTCCATTCCTTCCTGTACATGTTATGGCTTTTCTATTTTTCTGAAACACAATTATTTGATCGTCTCCTTACAATCCAATCCTGCCAACTAGCATTAGTTCCCTTTGCACATCCCTAAAAACAAAAGGATGATTCCTTAGTTGAATTCAAAATGATCCATTATATAAAAAGAAAAGCTAAACCTTGCCATGTGCCCAATTAAGTATGAAACCATCAATTAAGGGGAAAATGCCTAATGTTTGGGTTCCTTTCTTCATGAAATGGTAATGAGAACAGTCTGCCTGATATCTTCAAGTTAGCGTTATAAGAGCAGCACAGTGTGGCACGTGCAGTTCACAGAAGTACGTGTGTAATGCACACACCCTACATGAATTAGTGAAGTATTCGTGGCACATGCAGGCAGGCCCCGCGGGCTGGAAGGAGTTTCAGAGGCAAGGCCGACCGCAGGGCACTTCCCCGTCTTCCCGCGTGTTTCCGGCACTGTCGAGTCCTGATTACCCACAGCTTCTCCTGTCACTGAGTCCCACTGCACAGTCTCCAGAGGAGATGCTCTTAGTTCCCTGGCCACCCATGGCGGGGCTGGAACCGTTTTGCCCACTAGAAGGTCTTCTTTGTGTCCATCCTGCCTAAATCTCTCCCCCGTACCCCCTGACGGGACCATCTGGGCTCGCAGGGCAGCCGAGGCTAATGCGGTCAGGCTCACCCCAGGGGCCGGTGCTCAAGGTGTTCAGGACCAGGGAGGGTCTGGGAGTCAACTGAGCCCCCGGCCTTGGTCGCTACGGCATCAGCCCAGATTCCTGGTAAACCCTGGGAGCAAGGTCAGCGCTGGGCACGTGGGAACAGGGTCCCTGAGGACAGGGAGCGGAGGCCCTGCTGGTGAGGGGGCAGGCAGGGGTTAAAGGTGAGGTGTAGACCCTAAGTGAGCATTCAGCTGAACCTCCATGAGCCCAGGAGGCAACAGCCTGTGACCTCAGGAAGGCCTGTCCCTCTCTGCGGGTCTCACCTGTGAAATGAGAAGGCTCGGCTAGAGGGTTTCCAGGACTTATTCCACTCTGGTCTGAGGCGATTTGTGCGGCATGGGGCCCTTTGGCTAAAGCCAGGTCTCTTATGGATCATCTCCTGGTTCTCCTGTTGTGTCTGTGAGGGAGGGGAGACTGTCAACGGAGAGAGGAGGGCCCGTGCGGAGATACAGTGGGTGAACACATGGCTGCACAGACAGGAGTCTGCGACGCCCAGGGATCCTACAGCAAGCAGTGTGTAGATGGAGCCCGCGTGTAGACAGAGAATATCCGCGTGTTTGCTTAGAGCACCTCCCGCGGGCCACACAGGGAACTGCCCAGGAAGGCCTCTGGGGCCGAGGGCGGGGACTGACGTTCCACAGCAGAACGCTTGGACCTTCTGCATTTGGTACCACGTGAACGTACTTGTCTTCCTAGAAAGAGAATAGTTTTTTTGGTTTTTTTGTTTGTTTGTTTTTGAGGAAGATTAGCCCTCAGCTAACTACTGCCAGTCCTCCTCTTTTTACTGAGGAAGCCTGGCTCTCAGCTAACATCCGTGCCCATCTTCCTCTAGTTTATACGTGGGACGCCTACCACAGCATGGCTGCCAAGTAGTGCCATGTCCGCACCCGGGATCCGAACCAGCGAACCCAGGGCCGCCGAGAAGTGGAACGTGCGAACTTAACCGCTTCGCCACCGGGCTGCCCCGAAAGAGAATAGTTTTAAGAAGAAGAAGGAAGGGCCGTGTGCGCCCACCTGCTCTGTCCTGCCTTCGGTGTGTCCCCGCAGTGGAGGCCCGCGCGGGGGAAGCGGGGCCAGCCTGTGATGACCGAGAGTGGCCACGTGGTGGCAGTGTTTCACCTTGATTCAAGGTTTCAAGGAATTCCCGCAGCGGATTGGGTGTCGGGGGACCCTCCCTCTGGGTTCCTTTTATGGGCCTCAAGTGAACATGCAAAATAGAATCCTTAGTGGAAAATCATGGAGGAACAGGTCTCCTCTGTCCTCCCTTCCTCTTTCGGATTAGACTGTCACCCAGCAAAGTGCCCCTTAGTTGCGGGCAGAGTCAATATTACAGAGAAGAAATCGAGAGAAATGGCCTGGTTTGGGCCTAAGGGGATGTGAGGGTGGGAGGTAAACAGTGAGGTTTCCTCAACCAGGGAAGGGCGCCCGGGGACCCTGCGACCTCACCCCCCTCACGCCCGGGAACCTAAGGAAGTGACCAGCTTCACACAGAGCTTGGCCTTCTTCTTCCACCTGCCAGCTGGAGCCCCAGGGCCCATTCTTTCCAAAGGAACTCTGGGGGTCAGCTCCTTCCACACAAGGCAAGTGGAGGTCAAGGCTGTGACGAGTGAGGGGAGGCCGCAGGGATGACGGCCTTGGGCGGGTCACGGGACCCCGCTGGGCCAAGTTCTCCTTTGGTGAGATGGGGTGCTGATCCCCTTTGGAGGTTCCTGGGCCCCAGCTCCGGGCTGCTCTGGATCTCTGGGATGTTAATTCAGCCCGCAGATCCCGGGGCCTGCCACTGCTCCGTCTGTCTGTCTGAGCGGCTGGGTTGGAGCCCAGGAGTCTGCTGTGAATAAGGTCCCAGGAGAACCGCATGGGGCCCGGGTCCACTGTCTAGGAAGGCTTTTTCCTGTTCCTTCCAGTGAGAAATTATGATTGTGGAAGTGATAACTCCGTGTGAAGCACACGGCCCTGGGGTCCACTCCTTCAAGCAGCTGAGGTTGGTGTGCGTTCGTTTCCTCTAGATGTGGCAGGACCTTCTTGGGGCAGAAAGCAGGGTGTACACCTGGTGAGCCCGTCCTTCCTCCAGTCCAGGCTTTCCCACCGACAGAGGGTGACGGCCCCAGGGGGTCTCACTCCTTAGACACAGGGTCAGGCTCTAGGCTTAGACACACTTAGCCTTCAATTCAACACGCACTCACCAAGATGTACGTGCTAGGCGCTGTTCTGAATGCTGGGCGCGCAGCGTGGACAAAGTAAACCACCCACCTTGACGAAGCTTCCATTTGAGTGGACAGCATTTTGGCTGATCCGTCCTGCTCCTGTCGTGTATATACATATGCCCTTGTCCTCATTTACTTCAGCTCATGTCTATTCAGGATAATAATTTATTGAGTACTTACCATGTGTTAGGTCCTGTTTCTGGTCTTCTAGCATGTAACAGGTGGGAGCTGATGAGGAAAAAGTAGCCTCAGGGGTCCACCCACTGGGCTGGCAAAAAAGTTCATTATCACACTCTTGGGTGTCGATTCTCCTTTGTGGATCATTCACGAACCTTCTGAAACATTTTCAATCTAAAAGGAAATTGCTCCAAACTTCCGTTTTCAGGTGGTTAAAAATCTTAGTGCTGGTCAGTCCTCTGTAGTGGCTGTTTCTTGCCACTTGGGGGCGCTGCTGAACACAGAGTGTCCCCCATCTTTTTGACCCTGTGGTACCCGCCCCAACCCCCAAGACAGGTTGGTGCCCTTCAAAGGGAGGCGGTTTTCCTCCCTCTGGGCCCCACCCAGTCCAGCATGCTCCTCTGTGCGTTCCTGGGAGCGGCTCTTAATTCTCAGTTTTTCTCTGAGGCCAACGCCCCATTAATGGCTCCGGGGACCTCCCCCTAGATCTGAAGCGCTGCCTCTCTTTAGTTAGGAGAATATTTTGGGCTGGTAGGTGGAGAGATTGAGGAGACCAGGGTTGAGATGTTTTTCCTTGGCAATCCTCAAAACCTCAAAACCCTTCTTGAGACAATATAAATTGATCAAAGCCTTCCCAGTTCTTTTTCATCAGAGTGAAAAAAAATCTGATTAGTTCCTAAGGAAGGGGTAGGCAATGAGGTGCCTCTTTGGGGGGTGCTGCTGACCACTGATTGCCCCCATCCACGTAGCAGGGGAGGACACGGAGGTAGGCGGTCCGGGTCGCTAAGGCTGCTGGAACTTGTAGGTTCGGGTACCTGAGAGGGGGCAGCTGAGGAGAAGTAGCCCCAGAAATCTGTTTGGGCTTCTCCGTCAGGTTCTTTGCTAAATCTTTAGCTGCTTGTGCTCTGAGTGAGACTCTGTGAGGTCAACTAAGACCAGCTTCCGGGGGCTGGAGAGGTGAACCGCGATTTTAGAAGCTGCACCTGTCAGGGGGATGTGGGGTTCTGATGGAGCCCATTTGAGACCCCAGGACAGCTCACCTGAGGAGCAAGGACTGTGTCCCAGGAACAAAGGACCTGCTGGAGGACTGAGAGCAAAGTGAAACAGACCTCCCTTAGCAAAGCCGAACCCCAAGAGTCAACAGGACCGAGATGGCCTGTCAGTAATTTAACTGCTTGTCAGGACAACACGTCACACTTTTTAGAGGAATACAACGAAGTTCAGAGTCCTACAATATAGCCTTCAAAATGTACAGCAAGAAATAGCAGATGTCTGGATATGCAAAGAATAAAGTTAAATATGTGGACCTTCTGCATAATTTCAACCCCAAATACTCTCTCAGTTTGCTCTTTGTTTCTTTGGGAGTCTTTTAGCTTGACTTCAATGATTAATGGAACATGGAATGTCTGGGCCTTAGCAAAAGGACTGGATTTCTTTTTTTTTTCTTAAATTGAGGTATAATTGACAACGTTATATTTAGTTTCAGGTATATGACACATTGATTTGATATTTATATTGCAAGGTTATCAGCACAATAAGGCTGGTTAGCATTCATCACCACACATAGCTACAAATTTTTTTCTTTTAGTGAGGACTTTTAAGATTTGTTCTCTTAACAAGTTTCAAATATGCGATTGTGGGGGATCAAAATTGGTCACCCCAAAATGTGTCTCTTTGGCTTGATTATTTTTAAGGACAAAAAACTCTGAAAGATTTTGACCTTCCCCCTAACTGCCTAAAGAATTCAAGACAAAAGTCCCGTCCCAGGCCAGGCCATCACCATAGATAATCTGGGTATTGGTAGACTGGGAGGGGCCTGGCTCAGCCCATTTGTCTCAGTTCTGTCTCTGGGTCACATTCTCTATAGATGGCTCAGCAAACACTTGTTTATCAAACCTTTGCTTTTCTGTCTCCATGTGAATTGCCTTCCTCCCTTAGAAGTCCCAAACCACGACCCCCAACATCCTCCTTTGTCTTTAGGTGATGACGGCATTTAAGGTGGTGGCTTCACCCATTTTGGCAAGTTACTCAGTTTTCCTGGGTTTCTCCCATGTATACATGTTACACAGCTTTGTTGGAGTTTCTCCTGTTATTCTGTCTCATGTCAGTTTGGTTCGCAGACCAGCCAGGAGGCCCTGGCTGTACGTTACATCCCAGAACTTACTTATTTTGTGACAGGAAGTTTGTACATTTTGACCTCCTTGTCCCCTTCTCTCACTGGCCCCAGGCTTGGACTTCTCGTCTAGAATCACAAGCTGCTTGGTTTTGAATTGCTCTTACTATTCTGGCTGATGTCCGGCTGTCCTGTTCGTCTGTGTAGAGTTGTGTCTTGGAGGTGGACTGGCCTGCCCTCCTAGACCTCAGCATTTTGTGGTTCAGTTCAGTTCTCACGTTTTGAAACACATCTGAGTTTCCTCTCTTTCTTCCTTAAAGAGATGGCTTGTCGTCTTGGCCTGGGTTCTTTTTGTTCAGTGTGGGATTTTGAGGGATTGGGACGAGAAAGTGGAGGCAAGGCAAGGCAGAGAATTTTATGTCTGGGGGAGAATATTCTAGATTTCACTGAGCATCTGGATGACTGACAATAAAGAAAGTGAGCAAAACTTGTAACATCTTCAGGAGAAATATCTTCTAGGTTTTTCATTGATGACAAGAATTTATGAGCACTTTTCTTGGACAACTTCAGCTTGTGTTGCACACCCAACTAATTCAATTTTTACCTATAAAAGTTGATTTTTAAACCTTTGATCATGTAAGGAAACTGAAGAAGCATGAAGAAAGATTTTTGCAGTTTCTGTTTCTAGATAGAGTTAGTTAGCATTTTGGGTAAAAAGAGTTCTGGGATTTCTTTAAAAGATTGGCAGCTGAGGGGCCAGCTTCATGGCTGAGTGGTTAAGTTCGCACACTCTGCTTTGGAGGCCCAGGGTTTAGTGGGTTCGAATCCTGGGCATGGACATGGTACTGCTCATCAAGCCATGCTGAGGCAGCATCCCATATGCCACAACTAGAAGGACCCACAACTGAAAATGCACAACTATGCACCGGGGGGCTTTGGGAGAAAAAGGAAAAATAAAATCTTTAAAAAAAAAAACATTAAAAAAAAAAGATTGGCAGCGGAGGTCACATCTGTTGCCAGTCTTTTTCTTCTTCTTCTTCTTCTCCCCAAAGCCCCCCAGTACACAATTTTACGTCATAGCTGTAGGTCCTTCTGGCTCTGGTCTGTGGGACACCGCCTCAACAAGGCCTGATGAGTGGTGCTAAGTCCACACCTAGGATCCGAACCAGGGAACCCCCGGGCAGCTGAAATAGAACGCATGAACTTAACCACATGGCCATGGCACCAGCCCCTAAAAATAGTTCTTAATATAGACTTTTCCTTTCCCTAAAATAATACACTTGCTTTCTAGTCAGGAAGGAAGCAGAAGGTTTCTGCTGGAGACCTTTCCGTTCCAGTTGCTCTTGGACTTGGGGAGATTTACTGTTTTTGGAATAAGTACATTTATTCAATGAGGGAATAAAATCAACATTATTAATTATTTTCAGACAGAAAACATCTTGAATCATGAAAGCTTTAATTCACGGGTCTTAATCTTCCTCCTTGTTTCTAGTGGCTGATAACTCATCCTGCAGAAGCATCCTCCTGCCCTGGGAGTGCTCTGGAATCATTAATCATTGATGCTGGGGGAAGCCATAGGCACAACAGGGATGGGCCTTCATCCCACACTGGGACTGCTGTGGCTGCTGAAATCGCCAGGGAGGCGGCCCTGGTGGAAAGCTCTGTGGAGAGGGCGGCCCAGAGGCTGAAGGGCGAAGGCTTGACGCGATGGACACGTGTGGGCAGCTTCCTTCTTCTCACAGCTGCCCCTTTGACAGGCTCTCTCACAGATGGATCAGATGCTATTTCACAGACTCAGACCATCCTCTTTGAATTGTGTGGACTCTGAACCATTTTGTAATTTGAACCTTTGAGGAAAGGCCTGTATTTAGGCATGGGAAAATTAGCATGCAGTTGAGAAAGAGATTTTAAACACATGAGGAGGACTGACCAGCTTTTCTTTTTGTTGTTGTAAAATAACCAATAACCATTCTACAGCTAAGAGAGAGAAGGTGAGTTTACTTGAGCCAGTGAGGGTTATAACCCAGGAAGGCCTTTTCCAGAGAACCTTGGTTTTCAGAACAGTCTTACACCTTTAGAACAAAGAACATAGATTAAACAAGCCCAGGATACATATTCCTCAAAGTTTCAAGGAGGTATTCAGTTGCAAATTAGCAGGTCAAGGTGACCCTGATGCTGGGAAGGGGCACTGATTTAGGAGTACTGATACAGGCGGTACTGGCAGGGCATTACTGGCTTTGTAGCAGGGAAGTAGGCATTCTTATCTTGATTGTTAAAGCAGATGTACAATGTGTGTTGGACAGGCCATAACGCAGGCTTCTTTTAGTTCAAGTTGCATCAGTTTTGAACCAGAATAGTTACTGCATATACTCCATCATGTGAAAATCTCTTGTCATTTTCTTCTGATTCTTGGACCGCTTCCATTTTGGTTTCAGGAAATGGGGAATTTTTAATGAATTATGTGATATTTGCTGAAAGTTTTGATTTTGGCAAATGCTAGATAGAAAAAAATTTCCCTTCCCCATCTCCTTATTATTTGGACAGTGTTCTCCAGTTGTTTGCCAAAGCCAGTGACACGACTGCCTTCTTCAGACGGGCACCTGACCAGCTGGCCCAGATTTCCACAGCCGCCCACCAGCTTGTGTTGAGTCTCCTCTACAGAGACAGGAGGCTCTCAGGGGGACTGGAAAGGCATTGCTCCAGAAAGGAGCTCACGAAGGGGAGCGAGAGGCCGCTTCGCTCTCTTCACATGTGGAGGGAGTCTTTTTCCAAATACAAAGTGGTTTCATTGCTTTCTTAAAAATTATGCTCATTAAAAATTCTATGCAATACAACAAATACCGAAAAAGAAACTACAAACCAAACCCCAAATACCCTACCCCTGAATGCCTCCATCTATGTGCAGGGGTCACCACACTTCCTGCAACTGTGCAGACAGTAACTATTTCCACCTTCGGAGGCCCGGTGGTCTCTGTCTCAGAACTGGACTGTGCCTTTGTAGCGGGAGAGCACCACGGACAACGAGGAAATGCACAGGCGTGACTGTTTCCCATCAAGCTTGCTGGGGGCCCGGCTCGGCCTGCAGGCTGAGTGTGCCGACCTTCCGTTAGGTCACATCCCTTCCCCAATCTTTTTTTCTTCTCACATGTGTCTTTGTCAATATATCCACAGAAAAGAAAGGGAGAACTGATCTTATAAAAATGAAAGCTATATTTAAAAAAGATTCAATTCCATTTTACTTGAATTTAACAGAAGAAATGAACTAAACCTGCAGGAACCACTAACTTGAGACGCACGTTTCTTTGCTGCAGGTGATAATAGTCCCTAACATAGTTCTGAGGAAGTGATGGGGAAAAGGTGAGAAGAGGTTGCGGATCTTTTGCTTTTTTAAATTCCACTTTCAGTTTTGGATGGAGCAGTTGGAGTCCTGCTCTGACCATGAGGAATTGGCCTTCCTCCTTTTCTCCTGGCTCTTGTGACTTCCTATTTCTCATTCGATTGTGTTTAGATTGTCGAGGCTGAAGATTCTCATCGTCTCCTGTAACCACGGTTACCTTGGTCCTTTGGTCTTAGATGTTTTTATAGATGGGCTGATGCCCACTGATAATTACGTAATGCAGGTTTCTCCAGTTCCATGTGTCTTTTTTTTTCTGAATTTCAATTCTTCTCTGACTGAGTTGGAGTTATTGCCTAGTAATACTTTTCAAGAAGGACTTGTAGGAATTTTATTCCCCAAATCACCTCTTAGCTTCCTAGTCAAAGGACAAATTGTCTAGTCACACAATTCCTGGGTGGCACTTTCCTTCAAATGTTGTATAATTTTTAAATCACAGCTTCTCCGTCCTCAGAGAGATTGGAGTTTGTTGGAAGAATCCCACTTTCCCTCCACACGGCAAGGTCTGGGGCCGCATTTCTTCTGTTCTTTCCTGATGGACAAGGTCTCTCTTCCTTTCGTGCTGGGCAGTCGCTCTGCTGGTCTGTCACACCTGGCACCTCTCTGTGCCTGAGACCCTGGCGGGCTCCTGGAGTCTGGGGCTGATGCTGTTCTGAGCAGCCTGACACCGCTCACTCCCATCCCCGGGGCATCCCCCACCCGTGCCTGAAGGGCTCTTGCTGTTGTTGGAATTAATCTCTCTGGAGAACATGCTGCAGTATTAATCATTTGTATTAGTTTTGTGCCCTTTTGTGCTTAAGGTTTAGTTCTTCCTTTATGTCATGGAAATTTTCTTGTATTTTGCTTTTTCCTCTCTTTTCTGTTCCCTTTATTGAGTTCTTTATCTTAAGGACACACGTTATTGTCTTTCTTCCTGTATATCCTCTTAATTGCTGTGGTACCTCTGCTTTCTTTTGCTATCGAAGGAAACCAGAATATGTCAACCCCAAATCTGCCTCTTTAACAAAAAAATTATTTTGAACTGAAGGCCGGTAAGAAGCAGTAAATGAAGAAAATGCCCCCCCCCCCCATTTCGGCCTAAAAGGCAGGAAATAAATATTCCTTTGACTGAGACAGACTCTCATCAGCCCCTGGAGGGACCAGAGGAGCCAGCACACAGACCTGGTTAAGCTGAGCCGCGCCTGCCTAGTTAAGGAAGAGGAGGACAGCCTCACGGGTGGACGCCCGGCCCAACCCCTCCGTGCTGTGGGTCCTTCACAAGTGTGTTTGCTCTTTGTCCAGAAGGTGGAAAGGCTTCCTGCCCTGGTCACTTCTTCGGGTCTTCACTCTCTTGTGAAGGCTCCCATGTACGTGTAAACATTCAGTGAACTTTGTGCTTTTCCCTGTTAATCTGTCAGTTCCATTTTCAGACCCAGCCGGGCCCCGAGGAGGGGAGGAACACTTCTTCCCGCCCCCACTAGAGGAGCTCTGCCTTTGTTCTGCCAGTGATTTGGGTTTTGGTTGTTGTTGTCTTCTCCTCGCCATTTCTACTTCTTATTTCCACAAGGATGTTGTCTGATCCCTATTTTGTTTTCTTAGTTCCACAGTCTCCCTCTTTTCTCTCCATTACTTATTCATGTTGACTTTGAATTATTACTTTGTTAAATTCACGTTTTCCTTAAACTCTTTGGTAGCAAGAAGCACTCACAGGGAACTTCTCTCTCTCCCTTGGCTTATATTCTTTCCTTCTTTCGATTGTGTCCTTCATCTGTCACTCCTTCTCTGTCTCTTCCTTACTCCTCCTCTCTATCCCTCTCTCTCTTTCTTTTACTTTTTTTCTTGTGCTTTTGCGTTTGTTTAGCTGCCACGGCATTTCCCTTTGTCTTGATCCAGCGTGGCAGGAACAGCTCTGCCCGCTTGCTGGTCAGCCTAGTATAGTGACATGAATTCTCTGAGACCCTCTGCTGTTTGTCTCTCTCTGTCTTGCAGTGTGAAGACTGAATATCGTTTTCTGTGCACTCTCGTCACTTGTCTGTAGCCAGAACAGGGGAGTTGAGGAGTGTGGCTGGGGCTGTGGGAGCCTTTCTTTGGAGCCTTGGCTGGTCCTGCCCCAGGGTGCACCCTTCCTGGGTGTGTGCTACTCCCGAGGAGCAGGGAAGCCCCAGTCTTTAGAGAGCCTCTAATTTAGGCCTGGGGGTTTTCTTTCTTTCTTTCTTTCTTTTTTGAGTCGGATTAGCCCTGAGCTAACTGCTGCCAATCCTCCTCTTTTTGCTAGGGAAGACTGGCCCTGAGCTAACATCCATGCCCATCTTCCTCTACTTTATATGTTGGACGCCTGCCCCGGCATGGCTTGACAAGCGGTGCCATGTCCACACCGGGGATCCGAACTAGCGAACCCCAGGCTGCCCAAGCAGAACATGCACACTTAACCGCTTCACCACCGGCCAGCCCAAGGTAAGGAGGTGAGTTTCTTTTACTTTAGATTTTTTTGAGGAGGACTGGCCCTGAGCTAACATCTGTTGCCAATCTTCCTCTTTTTTTTTCTCCCTAAAGCCCCAGTACATAGTTCTATCTCCTAGTTGTAAGTCATTCTAGTTCTTCTATGTGGGATGCCACCACAACATGGCTTGATGAGTGGTGTGTAGGTCTGCACCCAGGATCCAAACCAGCGAACCCTGGGTCACCAAAGCAGAGCACTCGAACTTAACCACTCACCAACAGGGCCCGCCCTCCCTGATGATTTTCCTGTTTCTTCCAAGATCCTGACCTCTCTAGTGGCAGATAAATGCTGCTCCTCCTGAGGGTTTCCTCCGTGCATTTTCCCAGCAGCCTGTACACCTACTCAGTATGCTCTCCCCAAATTAGCGGGTGTAAGTGCTCGTTTGAGAATTTCATCTATTCATCTTCTTCCCTTAATGTTGCTTCTAAGAGATGGGGATTAAGTTAAGAGCCTATAATAGGTTTTTCCTGTGAAAGAAACTGCAGAAGCTCAGTGGCCTACACAAATAGTTCTCTTCATGCTCAGGAGTCTGCAAGTAAGCTATGGCTGCTCTGCTCTGGGCTGGGCTTGGCTGGGCCAGGCTGGACTCCAGGCTTGCAGTGTGTTTAGGGGTGCCCCTATCTTCAGTGTGGGGACCAAGATGGGGGGAGCTGCTCCCTGGTGGGATCACAACAGCCTGAAAAGCCAAGTCAAGTCCCACAGCGCATGTAAAGCCCTATTTGCATCAGGATGCTAACACATCCTGTGGGCCCAGACAAGGCACGTGGCAAACCTCACTCTAGAGGGCGCTCAGCGACATCACATGACAGAGGACAAGGAGGCAGAAGTCCGTAAATGGGAGGAAGTAAAGACTGCAGGCTTTTCTGTCTACCCCAGAGACTCCCTGAGTCTTTTGAGAAGCTTCTGTTTCTCTCATTTGTTGCCATCTTTGAAATTTAGGGCAGAAAGTTATCTCACTTTTCCAAGGTTAGAATTTGGGTAAAAATTTCTTTTCATTTAAAAAAATTATTTTATTTTATTCTTTTATTTTTTAAGAATTAGAGGAGGACAAATCTGTGATGCAGCCTCAGTCTGACATGTTTACTTAGAAGTCTCCTTACAGTCTCTGTAGGCGTTTCTAATCTTCTTTAGAAAGCAAACTCTGTTTTTTTGTTTTTCAGGTTTTTTTGCTGAGGAAGATTACCCTGAGCTAACATCTGCGCCAATCTTCCTCTATTTTATATGTGGGTCACCACCACAGCATGGCTGCCAATGAGTGGTGTAAGTCGACACCCAGAATCCAAATCCTGGAACCTGGGCCACCGAAGCAGAGCGCACCAAACTTAACCACTACGCCATGGGGCTGGCCCCCTAAACTCTGGTTTTTAATTACAGTAATTTCCCTATTATGAACCCAACTGTCTCCTGCTCATATTGGGACACTAGGTCTGTACTTCCCTCAGAGGACGCTTGACCCAAAATAAGTCATTTTTGATTTGGCTTCTCCTCTTTCCTTGGGACATCTTCTCTGTTGGCTACAGTCTTCAAATTATATTTTAAACAAACACTAGGCATCTGCAGGGAGTAAATAACTTAGATCAGATTAAAAGGGGAAATAAAGTGAGAGTATTGGCTTTCAAAAAGTTGTATTTGATAAAGAGTGACGAGAAAGATGATTAAAAGTTCTGTGTGCAGAGTGGACTTCCCAATGGTGGGGCCTACTGGTGACCAGGCCCCAAGTGGACTTTTCCGCTGGAGCACCCTCAGGATCTGGGGCCAGAGTTGTTGGGGGAACTGGAGGGAGGAAGGGTCTGGGCTCTGGAAGCTTTGTATTCAGACTTGACCCACCTCCCTGTTTTCAGGCCCTTGATTCGCTGGGTCTGGGATCCAGCTCTCCCAGGCAAGCATTTCTCAGGCATGCATTTCTCAGGAGTGCATTTCTCAGGAGTGCGTTTCTCAGACATGCATTTCTCTGACATGCATTTCTGCTGCTCTTTGGCTCCTCCCTCTCCAGGCACTTGGTTTTCATCCTTTTCACCTACACTAACTCATCTACTTCCCATTTCCCCAAAATATGCTTACATTGCTCATGCTATCTGTCCTGGACTTCATAGTTTTTTTAAAAAACTCCTTAAATTCTTGCATCTCATAGGAGAGCAGAGGTAAAGGCTTGTATTTGGGCCACCGTGTTTAACCTGGCCGTTCCTTTGACGTCCCTTCTTCTGTGCTCCCCTTGCTTGGAATGTGTTTGAGCCTCGTCTGTTTAATCACGTCATAACCTCCTTCAGAGTCCAGTGGAAATCGTCCCCTTTCCTCCTTTGTTTACAGAAACGTTGAGTAAGCACCAGCTATGTGCAAGGTAATGTGTAGGGCATTGAGGTCACAAGGTAAAAGACATGTAGCTCGTATTCTTGAGTCTAGTTTACCTTTTAATGGGGAGACTGTTCAGGGAATAAGCCTGTCTTAGTCAGCTGGATAATGGAATTAATGGAGATAAGTGCCTGAGTCCATCTGGAAGAGTCAGGAAGGCTTCCTGAGGAAGGGAGCACCTGGGTTTCCCTTAAGAAGGTGTTTTAGTCAGAGAGAACAGCCTGAGTTAGCAAGAGGGCAGTGAGAGAAAGCATGAATCCCGTGGTATTTGGCTAGCTCAGTGTTACAGAATGTGAAGTCATTTCCTTCCTTTGCACTCCCACTGCCAGTTTCAAATTTATTACTTTACCATTTTCATATGTGAAACCCAAATGTTTCCAAGTCTTCTGTCTCTGTTTCTTTAATATTCAAGCACAATCCTCCAAATACGGTTTCCAAGATTTAGACATCCTGGAGGCAAAAGGACCCTGTGTGTCTTGCTGGCCCCAAGCATTGCCTCAGTCTCCTTTTTGTCCCCAAGCTCTCTATAGAGGATTGTTGTATGTGGCAGACTTCTACCCAAGATGTAAGAAAAATAGAAGGGGGATACAGCCCCATCTGTGAGCCCAGAAAACATCTTTTCTTTCTCCTGGGGCCTCTGTGTGCTGCCATGTTGTGGGGCCATTCTCCCTTCTCTGTCACTTCCCTCCATTTCTTTTCTTCCCTTAGTCCCAAGTATACCTTACATTTCCTTCCTTTTGATCTTCTAGGGGAAACCACTAAAGTTCCTACTAATTTATTAGGCAGCCTATTTCAGTTCTCCTAGTTGAAATGAATTGTTTCCACCTGTGGATTTCTATAGGCTTGTCTCTCTCAGTTAAGCAAATTCACCCACCACCTTCTAGCTCTGAACTTGCCAGTCTTCACCATCAGAAATAAGCCCCCAAGGTTGGGGACCTTGACTCATTCATGTTTCTTCAATAAAGTACAATGTTTCACTCATAGTGATTATTCAGATAAATCATTCTACATGCATTGTCAAAAGCTCAGGGCTTTGCAAACGTGAGATTGCATTAATCCCTGCATGGTGGTTTCTTCAGCCTCCTGCAAGCCACTTTGGTTCTTCAGCTGTTCCTGATGGAGATTCTTCCACTCAGTGACAAATGACATCTTAAATGCAGGAGGAGACCTGAGCCTTAGCACTCTGCTGGCCAGTATCTCTTGGAGTCTTGTGCTTCCTTTTCCTGTAGTATGCGCACTAGTGACAAGATGGGGGGCAAGGATGTCCCTGCCTCACCCAGTGGGGGGCCTCGGCACTAGGCCGAGAAATGCAACTTCTCAAGGGCACGCAGAGGTCAGTGCCCTGAAGTGAGATGGTGCTGGAGGTTTGGGCACCTGTGAGGCTGTGGTAAACGGGCTGCTGGTAACTGGTGTGGACAGTCCTTTCCTCAGGGGACTGAAAGGTTACAGGACCTTCCCTCTGCCCTGTTTCTCTCTGATATTTTGTTCTCACCAATGACTTGAAGAACCTCAAAAAATGTTCCTTCTTTATCCATTGATCGCTGGTACCAGGATTTGATTTGGCCAGTTCTACAAGGTTATCCTTTAATCAACTGGGGTTGGCCAGTGGTTCTTCCCGTGAAAGACACTAATGACAGTTTCTGGTTGTAAATTGTGACAAGTTACGTGGTGAGTGGCGTGGTCTTATTAGTAATATTTCTTACTGGTGAGTTTTCAAATCAATAACCACCCATCCACATGACTTGGTAATAATGATTATTTGCAGACATCCTTCTGCTGGAATAAGCCAAGTTTCATGTTATCTTCTCTCTTCCAATTAGCACCCTTAAGTTTTTTCAAGAAAAGGACTTTCTTAGAAGTAGAAAAATAACTGTTTGGCAAATGCTTGAAGCTCAAGCAGTATAACATTTCTGGGTTATTTATTTTTTTACTGAGGTGACATTGGTTTATAACTTTCTATAGATTTTAGGGGTACATCATTATTTTTTGACTTCTGTATACCCTACATCCTTTTCACCCCCAAAAGTCTAGTTGCCACCTGTGACCATACACATGTGCCCCTTTACCCCTTTCACCTTCTCTCCGCCCACTTCCCCTCTGGTAACCACCAATCTGTTCTCTGTATCTCTGTGTTTGTTTGTCTGTCTTCCACATATGAGTGACATCATACAGTATTTGTCTTTCTCCATCTGACTTATGTCATTTAGCATAATACCCTCAAGGTCCATCCGTGTTGTCACAAATGGCAAGATTTCATTTTTTTTATGGCTGAGTGGTATTCCATTATTTGTACATTCCTATCTTCTTTATCCTTCATCCATCCATGGGCCCTTAGGTTGTTTCCAAGTCTTGGCTATTGTGAATAATTTTGCAATGACCATGGTGGTGATTATATCTTTTCTAATAAGTGTTTTTGTATTCTTTGGATAAATACCCAGAAGTGGAATTGCTAGATCATATGGTTCTATTTTTAATTTTTTGAAGAAACTCTATACTGTTTTCCATAGTGGCCGTACCAGTTCACATTGCCAACAGCAGTGTACAGCTATTCTCTTTTCGCCACATGCTCTCTAACACTTGGTTTTTCATGTCTTTTTGTTTTTTATTGTGGTCATAATATCTTATAACCTAGTGAGATTTCAGTTGTACATTATTGTTTGTCATACACCATATAAGTATGCCCCTTCACCCTTTGTGACCACCCTCCACCCCCCTTCCCCTGGTAACCACTAATTTATTCTCTTTGTCCATAAGTTTGTTTATATCCCACATATAAGTGAAATCATATCATATTTGTCTTTCTCTGTCTTGCTTATTTCACTTAACATGATCCATGTTGTTCATTCATGTGGTTGCAAATGGGACGATTTTGTCTTTTTTATGTCTGAGTAGTATTCCATTGTATATATATATACCACATCTTCTGTATCCAGTCATCCCTTGGTGGGCCCTTAGGTTGCTTCCACGTCTTGCCTATTGTGAACATGCTGCAATGAACATGGGGGTGCATAAATCTCTTCACACTGTTTATTTCCAGTTCTTTGGGTAAATACCCAGAAGTGAGATAGCTCAGTCATATGGTATTTCGATTTTTAATTTTTTGAGAAATCTCCATACTGTTTTCCACAGTGGCTGCACCAGTTTGCATTCCCACCAGCAGTGGATGAGGGTTCCCTTTTCTCCACAACTTCCCCAACATTTGTTGTTATTTGTCTTGGTGATTATAACTATTCTAATGGGTCTAAGATGGTAGGTAAGTATAATTTTGATTTGCATTTCCCTGATGATTAGTGATGTTGAGCATATTTTCATGTGCCTATTGGCCATTTGTATCTCTTCTTTGGAAAAATGTCTGTTCATGTCTTTTGACCACTTTTTGATTGAGTTGTTTGGGTTTTTGTTGTTCATTTGTCTGAGCTCTTTATATATTATGGATATTAACTCCTTATCGGATATATGATTTGCAAATATTTTCTCCCAGTTGGTGGGTTAGTTTCTCATTTTGATCTTGGTTTCCTTTGCCTTCCAGAAACTCTTTAGTGTGATTAAGTCCTACTTGTATATTTTTTCTTTTGTTTCCCTTGTCTGAGTAGACGTGTTATTCAAAAAGATACTTTTAAGTCTAATATCAAAGAGTGTGCTGCCTATATTCTCTTCCAGAAGTTTTATGGTTTCAGGTCTTACCTTCAAGTCTTTGGTCCATTTTGAGTCTATTTTTGTGCATGGGGAAAGATAATGGTGTACTTTCATTCTTTTTCATGTGGCTGTCCAGTTTTCCAAGCACCATTTAATAAAGAGGCTTTCCTTACTCCAGTGTATATTCTTGGCTCCTTTGTCAAAGATTAGCTGTCCACATATGTGTGGCTTTATTTCCGGGCTTTCAGTTCTGTTCCATTGATCTATGTGTCTGTTCTTGTACCAGTACCATGCTGTTTTGATTACTATAGCTTTGTAATATATTTTGAAGTCAGGGATTGCAATGCCACCAGCTTTGTTCTTGTTTTTCAGTCTTTCTTTGGCTATACAGGGTCTTTTGTTGCCCCAGATGAATTTTAAGATTTTTTTGTTCTATTTCTGTGAAGAATGTCATTAGGATTCCGATTGAGATTGCATTGAATCTGTAGCTTGCTTTAGATAGTATGGACATTTTAACTATGTTTATTCTTCCAATCCATGTGCATGGAATATCTTTTCATTTCTTTATGTCATTATCAATTTCTTTCAGTAATGTCTTATAGTTTTCTTTGTATAGGTCTTTCACCTCCTTGGTTAAATTTATTCCTAGATATTTTATTCTTTTAGTTGAGATTGTAAATGGAATTGTATTCTTGAGTTCTTGTTCTGTTAGTTCGTTATTTGAGTATAGAAATGCTACTGATTTTTGTAAGTTGACTTTGTACACTGCAACTTTGCTGTAGTTGTTGATTATTTCTAATAGTTTTCCAATGGATTCTTTAGGGTTTTCTGTATATAAGATCATGTCATCTACAAACAGCGAGAGTTTTACTTCCTCAGTGCCTATTTGGATTCCTTTTGTTTCTTTGTCTTGCCTAATTGCTCTGGTCAAAACCTCTAGTACTATTTTGAGTAAGAGTGGTGAGAGTGGGCACCCTTGTCTTGTTCCTGTTCTCAGAGGGATGGTTCTCAGTTTTTCCCCATTGAGTATGATGTTGGCTGTGGGTTTGTCATATATGGCCTTTATCACGTTGAGGTCCTTTCCTTCTATACCCATTTTATTGAGAGTTTTTATCATGAATGGATGTTGGATATTGTCAAATGATTTCTCTGTATCTATGGAGATTATCATGTGGTTTTTGTTCCTCATTTTGTTAATGTGGTGAATCACGTTGATGGATTTGCGGATGTTAAATCATCCTTGTGTCCCTGGTATGAATCTCACTTGATCATACTGTATGATCTTTTTAATGTATTGCTGTATTCAGTTTGCCAATATTTTGTTGAGGATTTTTGCATCTATGTTCCTCAACAATATTGGCCTGTAATTTCCCTTCTTTGTGTTTTCCTTATCTAGCTTTGGTATCAGGGTGATGTTGGCCTCATAGAATGTGTTAGGAATAGTTCCATCCTCCTCAATTTTTTGGAATAGTTTGGGAAGAATGGGTAATAAATCTTCTTTGAATGTTTGGTAGAATTCTCCTGAGAAGCCATCTGGTCCTGGACTTTTATTTTTGGGGAGATTTTTGATAACTGTTTCAATCTCTTTACTTGTGATTGGTCTATTCAGATTCTCTATTTCTTCTTCACTCAGTCTTGGGAGGTTGTAAGAGTCTAAGAATTTATCCATTTTTTCTAGATTGTCCAGTTTGTTGGCATACAGTTTTTCATAATATTCTCTTATAATCTTTTGTATTTCAGTGGTATCTGTTGTAATTCTCCTCTTTCATTTCTAATTTTATTTATTTGAGCCTTCTTTTTTTTCTTAGTGAGTCTGGCTGAGGGTTTGTCAATTTTGTTTATCTTCTCAAAGAACCAGCTCCCTGTTTCATTGGTCCTTTTTACAGTCTTTTTTGTTTCAATTTCATTTATTTCTGCTCTAATTTTTATTGTTTCCCTCCTTCTACTGAGTCTGGGCTTTGTTTGTTCTTCTTTTTATAATTGTGTTAGGTGTAGTTTAAGATTATTTATTTGAGCTTTTTCTTGTTTGTTAACATGGGCTTGTATTGCCATAAATTACCCTCTTAGGACTGCTTTTGCTGCATCCCATATGAGTTAGTATGTGGTGTTTTCTTTCTCATTTCTCTCCCAATAGTTTTTGATTTATCCTTTTATTTCTTTGATAACCTATTGGTTGTTCAGTAGCATGTTGTTTAGTATCCACATTTTTGTTCCATTCCCTGCTTTTTTCTTGTTATTCATTTCTAGTTTCATAGCGTTATGGTCAGAGAAGAGAGTAGACATGATTTCAATCTTCTTAAAGTTATTGAGGTTTGCCTTGTTTCCCAATATATGGTCTATCCTTGAGAATGTTCCACGTGTAATTTGGAAGGATGTATAGTCTGCTGCTTTGGGATGGAGTACTCTCTATTAAATTCATCTGGGCTAGATTTTCATTTAATTCTACTATCTCCTTGTTGAGTTTTTGTCTGGATGATCTATCCATTGAAGTAAGTGGAGTGTTGAGGTCCCCTACTCTTATTGTGGTGTCAGTAATACCTCCTTTTAGGTTTGTTAATAGTTGCTTTATGTACGTTGGTGTTCCTGTGTTGGGTGCATATACATTTATAAGTGTTATATCTTCTTGCTGGAGAGTCCCTTTTATCATTAAATACTGCCCCTCTATGTCTCTCTTTACTTTTATCTTGAAGTCTACTTTGTCTGGTATAAGTATGACAACATCTGCTTTCTTTTGTTTGCCATTAGCTTGGAGTATTGTCTTCCACCCCTTCACTCTAAGCCTATGTTCGTTTTAGAGCTGAGATGTGTTTCCTGAGATATGTTTCCCACCACCTTCAGCATATCGTTGGGTCTTGTTCTTTAATCCATCCTGCCACTCTGTGTCTTTTGATTGGAGAATTCAGTCCATTTATATTTAGAGTGATTATTGATATATGAGGGCTTAATATTTCCATCTTATGGCATGTTTTCCGGTTCTTTTGCATATCCTTTGTTTCTTGTACCATGTATATCAGGCAACTCATTTGATTAGGTATTTTTCTCTGTTGGTTTTCTTCATTTTCTCCTTGTTTATGATATATGTTTCTGTTCTTATTATTTGTTTAGTGGTTACCATTAGGTTTGTATAAAATGTCTCGAAGATGAGATAGTCCATTTTCTGATTGCTTCCTATTTCCTTAGACTATACTGATTCCGTCCCTTTCCTCTTCCCCTTCTAATTTATTTTTGTCATGTCTGATTCCATCTTGTGTTGTGAGTTTGTGGTTAAGGTGATGATATAATTTTTATTTTGGTGTTTTCCTTTTCTTTATCCTTGAAGTAAGAATTAAGTGTTTACCAACCTGATCTGATAGAGAGCTGCCAATTTCTGATTGTTGCATACCTATTCATCTCCTTGCTCAGGGCTTTGTAGCCCTTTTCCTGTTTTCTTTTTTTTTCCTTTCAGGTATGACAGCCTTCTTGAGGGTTCCTTGTAGTGGGGGTCTTGTGGTGATGAACTCCCTTAGCTTTTGTTTATCTGGGGAAGTTTTTATTTCTCCATCATATCTGAAGGAGATTTTTACAGGATAGAGAATTCTTGGCTGAAACTTTTTGTCTGTCAGGATTTTGAATATATCATTCCACTCTCTTCTAGCCTGTAAGGTTTCTGTTGAGAAATCTGCTGAAAGCCTAACAGGGGTTCCTTTGTAAGTTATTTTCTTCTGCCATGCTGCCCTTAATATTTTTTCTGTCATTGACTTTTGCCAGCTTTACTACCATATGCCTTGCTGTAGGTGTTTCTACATTAACATACTTGGGAGTTCTGGTTCCCTCTTTTACATGGATTTCCATCTCCTTTTCCAGGTTTGGGAAATTCTCTGCTATTATTACTTTGAACAAGCTTTCTGGTCCATTCTCCTTCTCTTCCCCCTCTGGAATACCTATAATCCTTAAATTGCCTTTCCAGATTGAGTCAGATATTTCTCTGAGAGTCTTCATTTCTTTTTAGTCTTAGTTCTCTCTTCTTGTCCATCTGAAGCATTTCTATATTACTATCTTCTAGATTGCTAATTCAGTCCTCCGTATTGTCAGCTCTGTTGTTTAGGTAATCCAGATTTTTCTTAATCTCACCCATTGTGTTCTTCATATCCGATGGTTCTGATTGGTTCTTCTTTATGGTTTCAATCTCTTTTGTGGGGAAGCTTCTGAATTTGTTGATTTGTCTTTCTATGTTTTCTTGTAACTCATTGATGTTTTTTTTATGATAGCTATTTTGAATCCTTTGTCATTTAGGTTATGAATTTCTGTGTCTTCAGTGTTGGTTCCGGGGTACTTGCCCCTTTCCTTCTGGTCTGGAAATTTAATATACTTTTCATACTTCTTGATGGCATGGATTTTTCCTCTGCATAGTTATTATCTAGTGTCAGCTTCCACCTGGTGCCACTGAGTGGGGCTCAGGTGCTGTGTATTCTGGGCCCAGCATGATCCAGGGCTCCCCAGTTTCAGCTGCTGACTTCTTTTCTCTCTGGTGATGCTCTGACTGATGGCGGATCTGGGGCGCCAGGCAGGGGGAAGGGTACTTTCTTTCACTTCCCCTTCCCCAAGCTTCTGCTTTTCTCCCTGTGAGGAGCTCTGGGTGATCGCAGGGCTGCAGTGCCAGGTGGGGGAATGGGCACCTTCTTACGCTTGCACACCTTTCCCAGCTGCCGCCTCACTGTCTCCACTGCACTCTGGGTGATCACAGAGCTGGAGTGCGGGGTGGGGGCAGAGGTGCTTTCTTTCACCTGTGCCTCTTTCCCAGCTGCTGCCTCTCTCTCCATGGGGCTCTCTGGGCGATCATGGAGCTGGAGTGCAGGGTGAGGGAGGGGTGCTCTCTTTCTTCTGCATGATCTTAGTGTTTTCCCAGGGCCCTCAGGAACTGCTCTCCTGGGGTGCTAGTTTAATGGAGACACCCCACAACAGCTCAGTCTCCTGTATATGTGGGGCTTTCCCTTGGGCTGTGAGGGAACTTGGAGAGCAATGGTGTTCCCACAGAGGGCTGCCCCTCCCACCTTTCGCCTCAGAGCCACATGCTGTCCCGATGTCACTGGCTGCTGTTGGGAAGAGAAAAGTCACCCTTACCAGCTTCCACTTCCTCTGGAGTATCCAAACCCACCACCTTCAGACATATGGGTGTGTGGGTCTCTCAGATGTCCTTTGTGTTGTGTGAATGTCCTCTGTTGGTGTATCAATGTCTTTTTGATTATACTTTAGAAGGGGGAGTTCAAAGGGAGAGTTCACTCCACCATGATGCCAACATCACTCTGTTTCTTTGTTTCTAAAGCAAAATAAATGTCTCCCAGTCATCTGCCTCTGCTATTGACTTACAAATTTCTCTGAGGATTGCTGCCATCCTGAAGTTCTTGGGGCTGCTTCTCAGACATGGCAATCTGCAGATGCAGCAGAAAGCTGAGCAAACAATGAAGAGGCTGTTATGGGAGCAGACAGGATGCAGTGCTTGGCATCTGGTACAGGACATGGAATGTGTTAGGAGGCTGCCCACTTACTCTAGAATCCCACACATGTTTTCTGAAGCTTATATCTGGATAATCCCCTTGTAATAGGAAAAATGGTGGCAGTGCTTGATCTATTCCAACAGCTCGGTGCAAATGTCTACTGTGGAAAAATCCATACAGGGAAACTCTCTCCTCAGTCATGGACCCTGGCCAGAGATCATGCAGTGTGCATGGCTATTTAAAAAGAGACCAGGACAATAGTACTAAGAGGTCAAATACCCATCTTCTCAGTCGAGAAAAGAACTCAGTTCCAGTCCCACTAACAGCAGAACATCTCGGGAGGGATCATCCCACGCTGTGGGAGGTGCCACCGGTCCTGCATGGGTCTTTTCAACCATGTTCACACACCTGGCTACTGGGTTTCGTCAGATGCATCATCAGGAATATGAAAGCCTGGAAATACAATAGAAGCCAAAGTGTTCCTGCAGGGGAGAGGGAGAGTGATGTTTGAAAGCAGCGCAGAGTTGCTTCTCGTCTAGCCCGGTGGCTCACTGTGTTGTATAGAAAAGGAAAATGTCTGTTTCCATTTGTAGGACATAGATCAGGAGTAATAAAACCTGGAATCAGCACCAAAGGACCCATAATTATAAAATCCTACAGAACGCCCCTGTTCGTTCTTGCAGTTTTCAGAAGCTCCCCAGGGGACGCCGCAGTCTTGCCCTGTGATTCTGTTGTTCAGATGCAGCTCCTGGACCCCGGCATGATGGTCAGAGGGGCGAGGAGAGGTCACTTTGCTGCATCCTTGCCCTGTGAACCCTGATGGACAGCCTGGGCTCACCTTTGCATGCAGAAAACACCTTTGCAAATGTCTTCTTCCCACTGTGACTCACTTGCCTAAACCAGTTTGTGTTACATGAAGAGAAACAGACAATGAATTCTCTCACAAAACAGGAGATCTTTCCAAAAACTACAGACACACTAGCATTGCCCTAAAACCCCCACGGTGATAGAGAACATTTCCAAGCCCAGCCACCATCTGAGTAAAAGTAATTTTGCAATTAAAACAAACCCCGTTTCATACTTTGCCCAATGATGTGACGGCAGATCCTTGTGGAAACTGTGTGGCACGCAAAACACTTGTGAAATGGAGGTAATAAGAAAGATTAAACGAAAATACATATTTGAGCTGGTTATTACAAACAATAACATTTCCAGGAACGGGTCACTTGGGGAGACAGTTGATTTGGCTGGGGATAAATGGAGCCTCTTAGGTGTGCCCTGAGAAGATACAATTAAAATCCAAGGATTTTAATAAGAACCTGGGTGTTTAAAGTCACTGCCAAAGAGAAGGGAGCAAGCAGGAGCCAGGCCGCAGAGGAGGAACTGCAGCATGCTCCCGTCCCCTGGGGTCAGAAGGAGGGGCAGACACTAGTTAAATATGCTAAAGCTGATTCCTACGTGTCTTTTCAATGCTCTAGCAATGGGACCCTCTGATTGCACAGTCCTTTGCCACAAAGGGCGCAACAGCGAGTCTCTGAGATGAGTGTGAATGCAGGGGCAGAGGGAGGGAGAAGACGCACATTCCAGCTCCATGGGGAGCTCTCTGCCTGCTGAGGGGTCTGGGGAGATGCTTGTAATCCGATGCTCCAGTCTTCACCTTCCCATTTCTGGACTGATTTTCCATTGCTGGACACTCGCTGTGATCCCCCCGACTGAGGTTATTTTGCAGAGGACTGACTGCAAATAGACGACACGACAGTTCTCTTTTTGCCCGAGCTGGAGTCTAAAATTCAGAACAGCTGATGTTCTCTTCCTTCCTGAAGTAACTCAAACACGGCTTTGGTACTTAAACTCGGTGTTCCACTAAAAGTGCTCGAATGGGCGTGTTTGAACCTTGCGAAGGGGAGGGACTGGGGGGTCAGGCGGGGACTGGGAGCATGGTGAGTGATGTCCTGAGACTGTGCAATTCCAGGCCTCGTGATGGACACACTTGGTGATTAATGTGCACTCAGGAAGAGGAGAAGAGTCAGTTGAACAGAAAAAACAATCCTGAAGTGACCCATTACGTGTGGGAATATGGGTTATGATAAAGGTTGTATTTCAGAGACAGAAAGATAGGTTATTCAAGGCATAATTTTTGGATCACTTTTCCAGTTGGAAAAAAAAAGCTAAAGACATACTTCTTGTATGAAAGTACTTCTTAATTCCAGGTAAATTCAAAAGCCCGACATATTTAACAATCTATAGAAGTTTTAGGTAAAAATTTAGGAGTATATTTTACCAGAATATTTGATTTGTTCACTGCGCAGAGTAGATTCTCAGTAAATATTTGTTGAATTAATGACTATAAAATGAAGTATAAACAAATTAAAACACAAAGAAATAGTAGGAAGAACATTTGCCAAGTATATAACAAATATATATATATGTATATCTATATATTCCTGAGAAGGAATCCCGCACCCCTCAGCACCCTGGGCTTGGCTGAATGAAGTGAGGTGTAGGGGCAAGACAAAGAAATCCCAGAGCAGTTGAGAGGAAGTGTTCTGTTCGGAACTGAGAACACTGAAGAAATGGTGGCATGGTGTGTTTAAGCAGAGATGAAGCCTTAGAGAGTACACACACGTTTCCCCGAGGCTGAAGTGTGGCACGGAAGAGGCTGAGCAGTTTCTGCCTGTCGCAGTGGTGAATACAGAAGTGCTGAGAGCCAACAAGTGAAAGAGACCTGGAGTGGGGACCACAGAGGGCAGAGTCTACGGACATGCAGGACAGACCATGGTGGGAACCACAGGTGTGACAGAACACGCCAGTGCACACTCAATGTCCAGTTGCAGTCAGTTACAGAGTATAGAAAGTAGGATGCTACAAACCCAAAGATCAACAACTCATTGAAAAGACACATTGAAGGAATAAAAATAAGTGGTTAATAAACTTATAAATAGTTGCTTAAATCATCAGTAACAAGGAAAATGCAAATTAAAACATATTTTTGTTTATTATACTGAGAAAATTGTAAGTATTGATAATGTTCAGTTGATGAGGATGAGGGTGACACTTCTGGGGAAGTGTACAAACTAGTACAGCCGTTAGAGAGGGAAATTTGGCTGTATCATTTAAGGTTAAAATGCCCATGTCTCTTGATCCAATAAGATCATTTCTGTGAATCTATCTAAAGCAAAGTTTGTTCCAGCACAGGTGTGCATTATGCAAGGATGTCCATTTCAGTGTTCCTTATAACATGGAGAACTGGAAGCAATAAAAAGCCCAGCAATTTGAGCAAGGCTAAATAAATTATGTGGCATACATGCAGTCATCAAAAGGAATGAGGCATTATTGACAGTGAAAGATTTATTGGATATATTGTAGTTAAAAAGGCAAATTAAGGGGCCAGCCCCGTGGTCTAATAGTGAAGTTCAGCATGCTCTGCTTCAGTGGCCTGGCTCGGTTCCTGGGTGCAGACCTACACCACTCATTGGTGGCCATGCTGTGATGATGACCCACATACAAAGAAGAGGAAGATTGGCACAGAGGTTAGCTCAGGGCGAATCTTTCTCAAGTACCAAAAAAAAAAAAAAAGCAAGGGAAAACATCATATATAGAAGCATCAATTTATATGAAAATAGATTATTTTATATGAATGTCTAAATACACAGAAGGACGGCAAAGATGTGTATTAATGTGGTTACCTCTGTGGAAGAGAGTGGGGTTATATTTTACTCAGATCTTTTACAATGAGAATATTTCATATATCACTTGGTAATAAAAAAAAGAAGGATAGAAAGCTTTATACAAAAATCAAAAAAGAAAGAGAAAGAAAAGGAGAAAGGAATCAAAGCGCATTATGCTCTGAGCGTGTACTGTAGAGACAGAGCCCTGGGTGAAAGGAAGCCCGCTTACAAGTCTTCCACAGAGGCTCTCTGCTTCATCCTGCCTGCTGCCTGATTAGCCCAGCAGGGTAGTTAAGATCTTCTTCTTGCTCTGTTTACCAGGCACTGTGCTCTGCCAAGCGCCCTGAAGAGACGGGGTGCTTGTACATGGCTTCTGCATGCAAGTCAGGATGGGAGGACCCCCAGCCTCTGCATCATACGTGACTGGCTCAGCCATAGGAGCAACACTGAGTCAAGTTGCTGACTGACATCTGTAGTGCTTCCTCCCTAAGGTTACGATGGCTCTTCCTGGAAGCCTGAGATGGCAGGTAATTTCTGTCTCTGATGGAGATATTTGTGAAACTCCATGTTTATGTGGCATTCCTTAGCTTTCTGGCACCCCTTGGGGCTAATCTAATGAACAGTCCCCTTGCTGCAGAATGATTTTGTCAGTGGGGAACATATCTTCTTCTGTAGCACAGAGAGAGTACCAGGAGCATAGGTTTTGCTCTGGTGTGAGGAACAGAAGGAGAAGCCACAGGTCCCATTCATCAGACCAGTTTAGTGCCTGCCTCCCAGCTCTGTTCTTCCAATTACTCCCCTTGCTGAGTATATTAGTTTCCTGAGGCTGCCATAACCAACTACCCACAGTGGGTGGCTTAAAACAATGGAAATTTATTTTCTCACAGTTCTGGAGGCTAGAAGCCTGAGGTCAAGGTGTCAGCAGGGCCTTGCTCCCTCTGAAGGCTCTAGGGAAGAATCCTTCCTCGCCTCTGCTAGCCCTTGGTGGTGTCCGGCTGCCCTTGGCATTCCTTCCTTGGCTTGTCTTTGCATCACTCCAGTGTCTGCCTCCATCTTCAGATCGCCTTCTCCCTGTGTGTCTCTGTGTCCAAATCTCCCTCTCCTTTCTCTTATAAAGATGTGAGTCATTGGATTTAAGGACCACCCTAACCCACTATGACCTCATCCTAACTTAATTATTTACATCTACAAAGACCCTATTTCCACATACAGTCGCATTCTGATGTTCTGAGTGGGCAGGAATTTCCAGGGAGCACCACCCTGCCCACTGCATGAGTGACCCCTACTTAGATCTCTCATGCTTTAGTATATCCGTTTACTCCTCTGTGACCTTCATGCTTTTGCTTCATGTCTCGTTTTCCCCCTTTGTGTGTGTGCTTTTTTGCCGAATTTGATCATATGCTCTGACAGCAGAGCGTCACACTTTTTACTTCTCCACACACCCATGGTGGCAGTAATCCCATCTCTGACCTATTGGGGCAGCCTATCCCATTGTCCTCATTCATATACTTGTCTAATCATGACTCCAGGATTTAGTTTGGAAGATGTCTTCACCTGGTCCATGGCTTAAGACTAGGCTATGCGTGTAAACAGTTCATAATAAATGCTTGTTGACTAGAATCGAAACACTCCTGTTAGGGAGCAACTGACATGTTCTTTAAAAACAAATCAAGACACACAACTGAACAAAACCCATTTCATAAATCAAATAGCTCTTAAGTCCTCACCTACTGTGGTTTAGTGTTGGCTGTGGAAAGAAATAATGTAAGAAAAAACCTTTAATTTTATAGTGTAAAATTCTAAATCATGTACTCATTTGATAAGCCACAGATTATAGTTTTTAACCTTATCCTTGTGGTATGATTGGTGCCGACATTGATGTCATTTTGATCAGGTACGATGGTGGATATTTGTGCTTCAGGGAGGACCCAACACTCCTTGTGGGAGGGAGGGGATGTGGCAGGAGTAGTGGAGAAAGCAGGAGGCAAAGGAGCAGAAGCCCTTACATCACTGAGGAGGTACTTCCCGGGGCTTCCTTCCTCCTTCAGGAGCACCCACCTTGTTTCATAATGGGCCACATGATGCAAAACTACATGTGTGTTGGCAGCATAAATGTCTGAATGAGAACCATGATGGGCCGAGAGATTCCGTGCCTGGTACGTGAGTACTGGAGGGGATTCAAACGTGGGTAGGAAAGCTTATTCCCGTCTGTTTCTCTTTGGTTGGAAATCCTCTATAATACCTCATTTAGGGGTGCAATTGTATAGTATAAAATCTCAGTACCAAGTTACATAAGTAATTGAATTTCACTGTTACAGTTATTATTATTACTAGTTGATTTATACCCACCAACATGACTCCAAGGGGGCAGTTAGTTACACAACATCTGCAGCAAGCAGGCACCTGTAACTCTTGCCTTCAGTTTCCTGTACTTTTGTTAACTTTTTTTGGCTGAAATTCTCAGGTCACTGCACCCTGGGCTCAGGCAGCAAAACTCTTCAGTAGAAGCAGGACTGCCAGATATCTCTTCATGTGTGCACCTGTTTCTTGCCTATTTCATCCCTGCTCCACCTGAGAAATGACAGTCCCCCTCTCACCCTTTGAAGTAAGATGTAGGGCTGGGTCAAGTTGAAGGGCTCCACCTCAGCCATGTTGGTTTCTTCTTCGACCTCTAGAGTGATAGCTCCTGTGGGTTGAGTTCTTAGGTCTCAGGCAGTCTGCTGAGTGCTTTACATCAGTGACTTGTTTCCTCCTCATCATGGTCTCTGTGTTAGAGGTCAGTAAAGTATGGCCCATGGGCCAAATCTGGCCTGTCATCTGTTTTTGTAGGGCCCACAGGCTGGGAATAGGTTTCATTTTCTCCCCAGCTTTATTGAGGTATAATTGACAAATAAATTTGTAAGATAATTGAAGTGTGCAATGGGGCTAGCCCTGGTTGCCTAATGGTTAAAGTTTGGCATTCTCCACTTCAGTGGCCTGGGTTTGGTTCCTGGGCATGGAACCACACTACTGGTCTGTCAGTGGCCATGCTGTGGTGGTGGCTCACATAAGAAAAAGAAGAAGATTGACAATAGATATTAGCTCAGGGCAAAGCTTCCTCAGTAAAAAATAAAAAACAAACTGTACAATGTGATGATTTGATATATGTGTACATCATGAAAGGATTCCCCATTGACTTAATCAACACATCCAATCACGTCACATTTATCTTTTTTTTTTGGTGAGGACATTTTTCTACTCTCTTAGCAAATTTCAATTATAAACTACAATGTTATCGACTATAGTCACCATGTTATACATTCAATGCTCAGAGCTTATTTATCTTATAATGAAAAGTTTGTACCATTTTCCCAATCTCTCCTTATTACTCCCACCTCCCAGCCCCTGGCAACCACTTTTCTACTCTGTTTCTATGAGTTTAACTTTATTTTTTAGATTCCACATATAAGTGATACCATGCAGTATTTGTTTTTCTCTCTCTGGCTTCTTTTGCTTAGCATGATGCCCTCCATGTTGTTGCAAATGGCAAGATTTCATTCCTTTTTATGGCTGAATAATATTCCATTACACACACACACACACACACACACACACACACACCCCACATTTTCTTTATCCATTCATCTGTCAGTGAACACTTAGATTGTTTCCATACCTTGGTTACTGAATAATGTTGCTGTGATCATGGGGGTACAGGAATCTCTTCAAGATATAATTTCCTTTGATTATATCATATTTTTAAATGGTTGTTTAAAAAAAGTGAAAGAATATTTCATGACATAAAAACTTTATGAAATTCAAATTTCAGTGTTTTATTAGAACACAGCCATGCCCATGTGTTTCCATTTTGTCTGGGTTGCCTTCACATTACAACAGCCAAGTGGAGTGGTTGAGACAGAGACCTTGAGGCCACAAAGTCAAAAATATTCAATCTCTGGCCCTGTACCGAGGAAGTTTGCCGATGTCTCCTGTAGGTAGTTGGTTCCATTATTATCCCCATCTCACAGAGGAGGAAATGGAGGCTGAGTTTTAAGTTTGGTCATAACAATTTGTCCAGATGGTGAACCTGAGATCAGAAGTGTTGGACACAAAGTCGCTGTCAGAGCTTCTCCTGAAGGACAGGAGTCAGAGAATTCCGAGCACAAGTATTTGTGAGGCAGCTGCTCAGCACTGCAGTGTCCCCTAAGAGAGTTGTTAGAATGTGACCTCGCTCGGGACATGTGTGTGTGTGGGCGCCTGCATGTGCGATTAAAGCATAAGAGAGAACTACCCCAGGAGGAGGAGGAAGTGAATATGATAAAAGCCCATCTCTGCTCTGGAAGCAGAGGCAACACAGTGCCAGGAGCATCTTGGAGGCTGCTGGTTGTCATCCAGTAGAAGAGTGATGGAGGGATAGTCACTGCTGCTGATGAGGATGATGGTGGCAGTTGCCGTTGAATGATGGCAATCGTTTCCACCTAGAAGAGAGCAGTTCTCTGTGGCTGGCTCATTTAAACATATCCTGAGAGCTATAGTTTGTTGAACGAATGGGTAATGCTCTGCCCTTTTAGTGCTCAAGTGTCATTTTGCACATGTGCAGAAAGGGTTTGTGCTCCTGAGCTGTTTCATCATCGACTGCGGCACAGATGGATTCTCAGCATCACTATGCATGATGCGTGCATAACGAAGATTTGGGGGTGTGCTCCTGTTCTCCCTCTAAAGCCCCCTCCTCCTTTGAAAAGACATGGGAGAGACGCTGTTCACCTGGCTGGAAATAAAACGTGTCAGTTGTGCTGAAAGGGCCAGGTGCTCCGGGTGCCTGCTCAGGGTCCTCTTATTTTGCGGGAGGTTAGTGGTCCTCTCTGCAACACCAAACCCTTTGAAATATTTTTTCAGAGTCTGAAAGTCTGATAAATTGGTCACACTTCTTTTTCAATAGATTCCCAGAAGTGGGAGGCATAAGAGAGGAGTATTTCAAGTACAGGAATGGACCTAACATCCACCGGAGCCACTGGCTCTAGGCTTCGACTGTTGTTTAAAGGAGTTTGGGGAAATTTTTCATAGCTGTCAGCCAGAATGTAAGTGAGACAGGTCATGAGTTTATACATATATTCCTGAAGTTACATTTTTTGCTTTCCTATAATTCTTTTTGATGATTGGAGAAGACTTCTGCATTCTAAGAAAAGCTAAGTCATATTTCTCTCCCAAAAAAGATCCTATTAGTTTTTACAAAGATTTGAGGATGATTGTTTTTCTGTGTTTTCCACTCAGCGCAGAATCAGAGTTGGAAACGTGTGATGAAGGAGCTATCTGTGGAACAGGAAGCACCGACATTGAGGTAACACGTGGACAAGAAAACCAAGAGCCTGCAATGGGGGCCTACCCCGACGGTGTCATCATGAAGAGCCACTGTGTTTCTTTACCAGACCTGGTGCATGGTCATCCCATGGGGTAAGATGCTGTGGTCCATCTCTACTGTGGTACTAAGGCTTCAGCATCAGTGTCAGGGGCACATGGGGTGGTGGAAGCCAAATCCCTCCTCTCAAGCGTCTAAAAATAGAAAGTCTTTTTTTTTTTTTTTTTTTCATTTTCACCCAGAAGCCTGCTCAACTAATCTTTTCGTTTCCCATCCCCATTTCCAGACAAGGTCTCAACGTGGAGATGAGAAAGTCTGTCTCTGCTTTATAAATGGCTGTTCCTTTCCCCATGTTCTCAGGGTTAACAAACTACCAAAGTGATAATACCCTGGGATCTGGTGACGCAAGAAGGAGCCACTGAGCTGCCCCATGGAGCCACTTGACTGGTAGGGAGCAGGGCTGTGAGAGGAGCCCTGCTGTTCTCAGTACAAGTACATGCTCCTGGCATTTGGAAAGCGGATCTTTGCATTTTTTTCCTTCTCTGCTACTCAGTGGTGTTCTCATTTCTAGCACTTACGTGGCTGAGTCAATGCTTTTCAGCTGTCAGCTTGAGTTGAGTTCATTCTTCTCCATCTCCTCCTCCCATTGCCAACTCTCCCTTTCCTCCCCTTCTTCTGATGGGAGTGTCTCTCCCAACAAAACAAAAGATCATGTTTAGGTAATGTGCTGTGTGCACATGCCAAGAGCCCACTGGATCTGTCCGAACACCCCTGGGAGGTAGATGTGGCCCCTGGTTCTGTCCCCTCTTGCAGAGCAGGAAACAGAGAAGTTAGATGGCCCACTCACTGTTGGAGATCCCCTTCAAAATTTAGACACTCATCCTGTGGGGGATTTGGGGTTCCCACCATCCCCTGTACCTCTGGCACTGATGTTGAAGCCTTAGTCCTAGAGTAGAGATGGACCACAACATCTTCCCCCATGGGACGACCAAGTACCCAGTCTGATAAAGACACACAATGGCTGTTCATGATGACACTAATGGGGTAAGGCCCCAGTGCAGGTTGTGGGTTTTATCTCCCACGTGTTACCTCCATGTCAGGTGCTTCCTGCTCCACAGATAGCTCCTTCGTCACACGTTTCCAACTCAGATTCTGCGTTGAATGGTTGGCCAAGGAAAGAGTCATCCTTTACTTCCTTCCTCTTTCCCTGTAGCTTAAGAACAAGAACGCATGGAAGCTGGAATGGCAGAGACACTTAGCTGCTTGGAGAAGGGGACAGTCTCATCTCCACAAGAGGATTTCTGACCCTGGACATGACCCAGGAAGTAAATGCCAGCTGCCAGGTCGAACCTGGGAAGGCTCCTTTTTCAGCTGATGTGGACAGCTGCTAATGCTCCAAAGCAGAGCTTTAGACCCTAAATTAAGTACCAGCACATTTGGGGGTGACTTTTTCCCCAGTCTCTTGTTTAATGATTTAAAAGTTTAAGTGATTCTCTTTCTCCCCTGGTTTGCTTTTCTGGAAGGTGGGAAAGAAAATTGCACTTACCTTCGTGAACTTGGTTGTAGTGGGGATGAGATAAGAAAAAGAGCTGGGTGGTCTTCTCTCACGCATTAAATCCTTTCTACTTTATTCTTCTCTACACCTTTAGGAACTTCTAATGTCTTATATAGTTCACTTATTTATTTTGATTTTATACCTGTTTACCCATGAGATTTTGTCCTCCACGAAGACAGAATTTTTGTGTTTACAGCTGCTATTATTTGTACATCTAAACCTTTGCCTGGTACCTATAATGTGCACAATAAGTATTTGTTGATTGAATTAATTGATCCTTTCACTAGAAGTAGCTGTTCTAACCAACCCCAGAGTCCCTGAATTTGTTCTCTATAGGACCAGAGGTTTTCAGAATATAAATCCTAGAAATTGCTGTCGTGATTCAGACTGTGGACCTTCTAGAGCAGTATTTGATGGGATGAATGTGATGGCAGGGCCTGGCTGTTCTCCTTGACATCTGCCTCAAAGGTTGGGATCATCATTCCTTCATTCATTCAACCAGACAGGCAGAGAGTTGATCTTTTGTCAATAATTAGCTCTGAGGATAGAATGCTGAACAAGACAAATAGGTCCATACCCTCGTAAATTTTGTCATCCAGAACTAGGTCAGCATTTTGGGGGGAAATTACTTGTTTTTTCAGCCTTTTCTCACCCTGTGAAGAAGTATTCCTTAGCTTTACTACTTGCTTTATAGTGAAATTGTGCATCCAGAGTCTTATGTGAGTTCTTCAAGGAGAAGCCCGCTGCCACAGTGGACTCTTCAGACCCAGAGGATGGGGTCGAGCTTCTCGCCAGTGCAGGTCCCTGGTGCTACTCGTGGTTCACTATGTCAAAATAATGTGATCCTTTTCACTTACAGGAAAACTCTTCTTCTTTTATTGGTAACATGGAATAATGCTGGATCAATATGAGAGAAAAACACAGTAGGGGTATTTATGATGGTAGAAGAAAACAGATAGAAAATTTCAGATTTGAAACGTGCCTCCTCCTGTTTTTCCTCCTGCCACCTCTCATCCCTTCTCTGATAAAGGGTGTAGTGGTGAGTGCATCACCAGTACCACATAGTTTCTTCCATGGTCACATCTTAGAAAATGGAAGAAGATGTCAGGAACTTAGTGACGTTTTCTGTATGACTTAGTGACAGCACATATGAAAAGAATCCAGAGTGTTGGTCTATTGTAAACTCAGAGTGAATCAACACTGAGATGAGGCTGTTGACGGGGAGCAACAATTATGTTCAAAATGAGGTTGGTGGTGGTCCTCTCACCTGAGCGGATGTGGCAGCCCCTGGGGCCCCATGCTGGAGGAAACTCGGAGTAGACAAGAATATACCTAGGGTGAGTACACTCAAAACTGTCCCATATGAGGAGCAGTTAAAAGACCTGGGGACGTTTGTTTTAGTGAAGACTCAGAAGGACCATAAGTGCTGTCTTCAGATGATGGAAGGGCTTTCAAGTGGGAGAAGCATCAGACCATTCTGGAGCCCCAGCTCTTGGCACACGGATGACTGGGTGGAAAGACTTCCTACAAGCAGGCGTAGTCAAAGATGGCTGCCTGGGGAGCTGCCTCTCAGCTTCACTCACTGCCTGATCCCCTAGGAAGAGTGTGAGACCTGATCTGGATCTGCTGAGCTCAGATCCCTACTGAAGCCAGCCTGGGGCACGGTAAGCAGATATGACGACCATGTCAAAGAAAAAATGACAGCTCTCATTTGGGACCACCTTCTGTGATCCTCTTTTCCCCAATTTGCCTTCAGTTGGCTTTTATTTTTCTGCTCCCATTAAAATATCTTCTTGTATGTATTCACCTGACAATTCAAATTTTGGGAGTCTGTGTTATAGATACAAAAATATAAATATTTAATTACATATATCTCCTTGTGCATAGATCATTAAATACATATAACAGAATTACATAATTTTATATTATATATAGTAGAATTTTTGAATTGAAAAAACGTGGAAACAACCTGAATGATGATTGAAAGGGAATGTGGTGTATCCATAATATGAACTATTATGCAGTTATTATGGACATGAGTTAGATCTCCATCTACCATCCTAGAGGGATGGACAGAATGTAGAGTTACGTGAGAAAAACAAGAGAAATGTGTATAGTATGATCTCATTTTGTGAGAATAAATTGTAAGAAAGAATCCCTCACACATGCAAGCATGCTGGCGTGCATTTGTGTGAGGATGGCGAGGGGGTGGAAGAATACAGATGGTGGTGTAACCCTGGTGGAGAGTTCAGGGCGGGGCGAGGACCTGAGGGACAGAGTGGGCAGGAATGGAGACAAAGCGAAGGACAGTGGAAGGGATGGCTCATGCATATGTCCTTCTATCATCTATCTCTCATCTATCTATCTGTCTGTCATCTTCCTGGTTGAACTTGACTTGCGTTAATTTTGAGAACTTTAATAAGAGAGAGAAAGAAAAAGGAAAGAAAGACAGTAAAGATGAAAAATTCCTTTTCTCTTTTATGTTATTTCCATTTTTTGCTCTGTTCCTCTTATAAAAACTGTCTCAACCTTTCTACTAAGGACAATCATTTTTTTATAATTAAAAAACCATTAGTTTTAATCCTTTAAGGGTGATGACTTAAAAGAAATCTGGGGAGTGTGTAAAGAGAAAATACTTTGAATCAAAACTTAATTCCTAAATATACTAAAAGATGAAGGACTTGAGATCATGTGTATTTTTCTTTGCTGTTTCTTTGCTGAATAGGAGGGGTCCACTTTCTCCTGCTGCTCCAGAAAAGTGTTTCCTTTCTTAAATCTAAGGAACACAGGGTCTGGAGAGGAGCAGCCTACTCAGTTAGGAAATTTGCTAGTTCCTGGTGGGGAAGGAGGGCCTTGAGTGGAGAGTTCTGACATCTGGGTTTGTGTATGTGTGCATGTGTGCCTCTGAGTCTCACAGGCCAGACGTGCACCTGCCTAGAGCGGAGCATCACAGCGAAGCAGGCGTCCACTCAGCATTCAGGCTTGCAGGGTTTCTCTTGCACTTAATTGTCTTGGGATTTTTCAAGCAGTTGTCATCGGGAGTGTAATTAACTGCACAAGAAAGCAGTGGTTATAAGGAGGAGGTCCTCTCTGAAAACGTCTGACAGTGGGATGCTAAAAATAAACAGAAAGTGACTCCCTAGGATATGGGCAAATTCCTAGCTAGTGCAGCCCTAGGGCCTGTCTTTTGGGTCTAAGCTTCTCTGGGAGGGAAAAGATCCCCTGATAGAATGGACTGTCATCCACATTCCTCTTGCTAAGTGACCCACTGTAGGAGGGCCGGCTTCCCTCTACCTGTAGACTCAACTCAGCATTTTCCAGTCCTCGGGCCTCCTCCCTTCTCCTCTCCCTCTGCTGGGCCCACGTTCAGTCCATCTTCTGGGAGTTTTGCTTCCAGGAACAGCCTTGGCCAATGCAGCTGAGCAGGGTCCTGGGAGGACCAACTCGATGGCTGGAGAAGCTTCCATATGTGCTTAGTTCTTGACGAGGCTCCGATCAGGTGACAGCGAAGATCACTGCGCATAGTCCTCTCTCAGAATACTCTGCGTGGGTCCGAATGCCGCGGAGAAGCAAATGGAGTTTGCTCTGATCGTCACTTGCAGAGGGACGTGTTGGGTTCTGGGATATTTTGCTTTCTCGTTATCCACGAGAATCCGGTAAAGCTTGACTGTAGTGGCACTGAGGTGACGTTGGAAGGGAGCAGATGGTTCCCTTCTCTACTATTAATTTGCACACAGACATTTAGTGAGGTTGGTGCTTGGGGGCGGGAGCAGGGTGTGCGTGTGGAAGGAGGGACACGTAGATGGTGGACATCAGGACTGGTGTTGGTATTTTGCAATCTGGCCAGCTTTCTTTTTATTTAATTGAGGTAAAATTCACATAACATAAATTAATTTCATCATTTCAAAGTGTACACTTCAGTGGCATTAAGATCGTGCACAGTGTTAGGCAACCGTCCCCACTATCTACTTCCAGAACATTTTCTCATCACCCCAAAAATACACCCCAAAGAGACTCTGGTTCTGGTCATTTCATATAAATGGGGTCATACAGTGTGTGGCTTTGGCCTGCTATTGCCTTGAAAAATTTGTTCGTTTATTTCATAAGTTCCTCGTCACTTCCTACTATCTGCACAGCCCAGGGGCGGGGGCTGTATGAGCGACAAAAAGAAAAAGAGAGAGATTCGTCCTGCCCTCGTGATTCGTGCTGACAGTGTGATTAGGAAGGTCAAATCAAATCCAGACTAATGCCAGGCATTATTTTGTCAGGTCCCAAAACGGCTCACTTTTCTCATTTGTTTTCTCTAAAATCTTGTCTGGAGGATAAAAGTTGAATATGCGTCACAATATAAATTAAGGATGGCTCTTTTATTGTTGGGAGAAATCTCATTTGAAAGTAAGAGTACAAAGTTTTAGTTAATCAGCCTGGTTAAACCCCTCTCAATGAAATTTGCTAGCATTTTCCTGCATTTGACTGAATAGCTAAGGTATGAATAGTGCAAAATTGTGAACATTTTTATGTCTCCTAAGGCAATTAAGACAATGTCATGTCCTTGCACAGGTAGAAATGGACTTTTCTTAGTCAACACAGTCCTTAGAATTCAAAACAAATCTAGAATCTGCAGAACAGACCTCGTACTTACTGTGCAAACCCTATCTTGAAAGTGTTTAGTTTTTCCGTTTCATAAGTTATTTTACTGTAAGATTAATCTAAAATCTAAGAAGAATTTAATATATGAGAAATTAAGACCACATTCATGACCATGCTCGGGGTAAAGACACACTGAGAAAAGGTTGGTTTAAAAGAACAAAACAACAAAAATACGTTTCTCTCTCCATATACATAGTCATCTTTACAATCCTTTAGATTTGTGGGGATTTGTAAACGCTATATACAATTGAATGTAATCAAAGTATGTTGGTTTTCATTTTTTTAGTAAGAACCATCTTTGAATTCATCTTAGGTAGAAAAGCAAAATCATTAACAATGGCACAATTATGTAGGCCCCAGATCCTCTTGTGTTTTTGTTCCTTAATCCTTTCATGCAGGAGTGATACTAAAGCAAGATGCATTATTATTACTTTTTTACTTATTGGTGGCTATTATATTAAAAAATGAGCATCTGAACATGAAGCCATTTGTATGGCTCAGTGGATTATGCTGAATCTACAATAGCCCATGGTCATCTCTAGAGCCCACTGATATGTGCAGGGACCCGAGCTCAGATGTCATGAAAGCTGATTTTCTTTTCTCAGGAAGCTTTTGTCAGACTTCATTTCTGAGTTATGGGATTAGAACCCAAACCTCTCATTCATCAGTAAATAGTTATTTGAACCTATTTTCACTACAAGACTCATCAAAGAGTGGAAAGGAATGCTTTTATGTTCAATGCATACATTCAGCAAGTAGAAAAGAAACCCCCTGGCCTTTGGCCTGAGTGGTTTACAGTCTTCAAAAAAGGAAAGATTTGATCACTTCAAGTGTTTGGGTGATGTTGATATTCTGGTCTAGTGCCATGGTCCTCAAAGTGAGGTCCCAGACCCACAGCATCAGCATCTCCCAGGAACTTGGCTTCTGCCCTGGACCTGGGATGGGCCCAGCAATCTGTGTTTTCATACGCCCTCCAGGTTTAAAGCATGTCAAAATTTGAGAACTCTACTGTGAGGCAATTTGGATTTTCAAAAGTATTAGTTTTTGTGACGGATATTACAGTGTACACTTCAGTGGGTTTAGTATGTTGACAAAGTTGTGCCACCATCACCACAATCTAATTCCAGAACATATTTGTCAACCCAGTAAGAAACCCAGTGCCGAGGTAGTCATTCCCTATTCTCCCCTCCCCCAGCCCCTGGCAGCCACGAATCTACTGTCTGTCTTATAGATTTGCGTATTCTGGACATTCTATACAAATGGAATCATACAATATATGGTATTTTGTAACTGGATTTTTTCACTTAGCTTAATGTTTTCAAGTATCATGCGTGTTGTAGCATTTATCAATACTTCATTCCTCTTTATGGCGGAATAACATCCCATTGTTTGGATATACCACTTACTTTTATCCATTCAACAGTTGGGCCTTTGTGATGTTTCCACCTTTTAGCTATTATTTAGCTATTATTAGCTGTTAATAATTCTGCTGTGGACGTTTGTGCACAAGCTTTTGTGAGGACCCAGATTCTGATTGAATTCGGTCTGGGGTAGGCTCCACAGTCTTGGTATCTTTCAGAAACTCCCCCAGGTGGTTCTCATGTGCAGTGAGGGCTGAGAACCACTGGTTTAGAAGCTTATTACTCAACATGTGGCCTACGGGCCTGCAGCACAGCATCGCCAGGGAGCTATAAATGTGGGCTCTCATGCCCACCCAGACCCACTGAACCAGAACCCACGTTCTAACAAGATCTCTTCACATGTTCAGTGAACTGTGAGAGGCACTGGTTTAGAGAGCTGCTCTGGTCCTTATCTACCAAGTGTAATGTTGTTCCCCTGCTCAAATGCACACCAAACTCCAGATATGAAATTTACTAGGGACAGCCTTTATCCCCTGCACACAATTCCATACAAAGTTGGGGACAGAGAGTGTCATCTGAGCCTCCACCGTGTCCCCAGTGCCCAGCACAGGGCATGCGTAAAGCAGGTGAGACAAAGATTCATCAAATGGAAACTCCAGTGAGCACCTGAACCCTGCAGGGTGTCCAGTGTGCTTCAGGTGAACCAGCGCCCAGAGAGGTCAAGCTCCATCCATTACAACCTCTGTGACTCTTTTTTTTAATTGAGGGCAAATTTGTATACCATAAAATTAACCATTTTGAAGTTTACAATTCAGCGGCATTTAGTACAGTCACCATGCTGTGCAGCCACCACCTCTATCTAGTTCCAAACATTTTCATCACCCCAAAGGAAACCTCGTACCCATTAAGTAGTCGCACCCCATTTCTCCCTCCCCCTCGCCCCTGCAAACACCAACCTCTTGATGGTTCTCTCTGTATGCACTTACCTATGCTAGATACAACCCATGTGCTTTTGAGGAGTTGCTAACAACTAACTCACCTTATGCCAAGACATGATTTGAAGAGTTTATGTGCATTAGTCCAATTAATCTTCACAAAAACCCAATGAGGTGGGCATGAATATCCCCAGGTGAATATTCATGGCTTATTATTAATTCTCTAATTATTATTTCTTCATCTGTAAAATGAAGAAAATAGGAACACACTAACAACAATTTGCTCAGCACGTATGTGTGAGAGGCATTGTTCTAGGCCAGGACTAGTAAATAGGATTCGTCTCTAACCACCTGGGAGTGACTTTCTATGGAAAGGGGGGAGGGGTGCCTGAGATGGCTCACTGGCACGGAGTACAGTCCTGGGCTCGTGGTGTCTGTCAGGGACAGAGGAATGGGTGATGGGCCATATGGAACAGAGACCTGCCTTCCCTCCCAGACCAGTGAGAAAAAAAGACAAGTGACAAGCAGACTGTGCCTCAGTCCAGAGCAGGAGGGAGCACCACCACTAGGATGCCCTGAGGCTGTGTGGGCCATTCATGAGAGGAGCAGAAGGTCGGGATTCAGAACAGATCAAATGGACCACTTGCACATCTCTACTCTGTGACCACAGGTAACACTGTGAAAAGTTACCTAAGCTTTCCTGTTCTCATTTTCTCTCCTGTAAAATAGAAAATAAATCCAACTCATAAAGTTCTGGAGAGAATGGCATGAGATAATGTGAGTGAACTGCGAAGCCCAGTATCTCACACATAGTAAAAGCATAACAAGCGGCAAGGAAATAAAATACATATATTTATATATTACATATTATTATATAGAATACATTATATATTATGATATTATATATGCACTTTTTATATGTAATATTATACATATAGGGCATAGAATGGGCACGGAGGAAGAATTAAGTCCACTTGCAAGAGGCAGCAGAGCTCAGAAAAGCCCTCACAGAAGAGAAGGCCCTTAAGATGATACTTGAAAGAACAGACTCACACGCCTGCCTCACCCTGTCGTTTGGAGGACTTGGTGACGTCATTTATCTAAAGCATTTAGCACAATGTCTGCAGTCCATAAACGATAGCTGAGTCTAAATGGTTTTGTTGCTGCGTTATACTCCATGTGACCCTCTGGATCAGTCAGAGTTCTTGATGGCAAACAACAGAAACTGCCTGGCTAACCTAAGCAGAAGAGAGGGTTCATAGAAGGGTCTCAGAGAGCTCAGTGACTCCACAGGGAGCCGGCTCAGAGGAGAGATGGGAACCGAGAGAGGCCAGGCAGCTGAGGACACGCCAGGGCCAGCTCCCAGGAGCAGTGTGGTCAGGTCAAAGCCGTGGACACCACTGGACACTCAGCACCGCTGCCAACACCAAGAGTGACTCTCAGTGTCCTCGGATTTTCTACCATGCCCTCAGGATGGAACACCCTGGGTGAGAGGACCCACTGGCTGATTCCAGGTCAGTCGTCCAGATCTCAGCTTTCAGTGGTCATCGGGAGAAGGTATTTGGCCTCTTCAACTTCCAGAGTATGAAGCGGGACCATTTTCCCAGGAAGAATCACACAGCAGGACCTATTTAGAAGTAGAGAGGGATTTGGATGTAGAGTATCAAAAAAAAGTTTCAGCCATGCCTTAAAGAGTACTGTTTTGACATAGCAGAAACATTATACCAAAAATGTAGAAAATCATCACAAACCCCAGAATTTCTCTTCAAAATGTGAAATACTTAAAAATCAAGATTTTTAGGTCATCTTTGGATGTTTCAAGCCAAACACCTGCTATATAGTAGGCAATCAATAAATAATAGTGAAGTAAATATAAAAAGGTCAGTAACTAACTGTGTGATGAATATTAATCCTAAATGATTTCTTCAAATCCTTAAAAATTGGTCTAAAACATTAATTTCTCAATTTGAACTCATATATGGGCCATTTTGAGATGTGGTAAGATTAGTTTTGTTGTCTTTACCTCCATTAAGAAATTAGAGAGATGTTTTGATCTAATGTGGGTGTGAGTATCCAGAAAGTCATCAGAGGGGAATGTGGGCTTGTGAGATGATAGCAAAAGCTGGCTGTTGAGAGTTAGTTGATAATGGAGTAGCGAGAGAGAATTCTGATGTTTCTAAAGGATCTGCTCTGAGATTTGCAGGAACCACACAGACCTTCAGACAGAAGGCAGGAGCCAGAGAAGAGAAAAATTTCTTCAGTAGGAAAATAGCCCTCCTACCATCGGCACTGAAACTTGCCCAGCTCTCTCCCACACCACACAAATCCCTCCCTCCCCATCTTCTCCTGCAGGTGCCGCCCTACTCCTCCCTCCCCTTGACTGTTCTTCATACCGATTTATATTCACTTTTTCTACTTCCTCACCTCCCGCTCACTTCTCAGTCCACTGCAGTCTGGCTTCTCGCCCCACTGCTCCACTGAAACATCACTTGTCAAGGTCACCAGTGACTTCCTTACCACTACACCTAATGCACACTTTTCCATCTTTGTCTCACTTGGCCTCAAAGCAGCTATGGATGATCATAACTTCCTCTTGGAAACTCTTTACTAAACTTTCATAATTTAGTAGTCAGCTTGATACTGGCCCTGATATCAGTTTCCCTACATTGAACCCAGCATATATGGGGTTAAAACTAAAGCACTCATTCCCTGCTTACTCCCTGGCTCCAGAATCCACTATCTGCCATACAGACAAATGGCCAAAGACAACCACCTGGATTCTTTATCTCCTCCTTCTCCTCTCTGCAAGTAGTCTCAAGGCCAAACACAGGCTGGTGGAAAAGCTCCAGCTAACAAGGCCACATGCTCCCCCTCCCAACCTAAAACCCCAAATAAATACCCTTCCTTTTAGCTTTTCAGGGAGTTTGGGATTTCAGCGTTAGCTCTCCTTTCTCCTTGCTCAGTGCTGTGCAATAATAAAATTCCTACTTTTTTCCATTATACCCGGTGTCAGAGATTGGCTTGCTATGCAATGGGTGAGTGAACTCACTTCAGGTTCAATATCATCTTGGTTTTCCTCCTGTGTGTATTCAATTGTAATACATTGTCTTAGACTTTACAAAGGTATCAAATAAAACACTCCCAGTCTGAACTCGCAGGCTTTCTCTGCAGATGCTTTTCTTTCTATGTCCTCCTTCAAAATGAATACCTCTCATTTACATGGATGCTAATGCTCCTTCACCTGACATGATTTCCATTTTGTTGTTGTTATGGTGAGAAAATTAAAGTTCTACTCTCATAGCAGCTTTCAAATATACAACACAGTATTGTTAACTACAGTCACCATGTGTCCAACAGATCTCCAGAAAGTTTGTACCATTTGACCAGCATCTTCCCATTTCCTCCACCTCTCAGTACCTGGCAACCACCATTCTAGTCTCTGTTTCTATGAGTTCAATGTTTTTAGCTTCCACATATAACTGGGATCACAGAGTATCTGTCTTTCTCAGTATGACATTTTACTTGGTATAAGACCCTTAAGGGCCATCCATGTTGTCACAAAATGGCAGGATTTCCTGATTTTTTATGGCTGAATAATATTCTATATTATATATAAAATATATGATATATATATATATCTATATATATGTAACACAAAAATTAACTCGAAGTTCATTAAGGACTTAAACGTAAGACCTAAAACCATAAAATTTCTATTAAAAAGATAGAGGAAAGCTCCTTGATAGCAGTCTTGGCAATGATGTTTGGGATATGACACCAAAAGCACAAGCAACAAAAGAAAAAATCAACAAGCAGCACTACATCAAAATAAAAACTTCTGCACAACAAAAGAAACTATCAACAAAGGGAAAAGGCAACCTATGGACTGAGAGAAAATATTTGCAAACCATATATCTGATAAGGGCTTAATATCCAAAATATATAAAGAACTCATACAAATCAACAGCAGAAAAACAAACAATCTGATTAAAAAATGGGCAAAGTATCTGAATAAAATTTTTCCAAATAAGGTATACAAATAGCTAACAAGTACATGAAAAGATGCTCAGTATCATTTATCATCAGAGAAATGCAAATCAAAACCACAATGAGATGTGACCTCACGCCTGTTGGAATGACCGTTATCAAAAAAAGAAGAGATTACAAATGCTGGCAAAGATGTGGAGAAAAGGGAACTTGGTGTACTGTTGTTGGGAATGTAAATGGGTACAGTCACTATGGAAAACAGTATGGAGGTTCCTCAAAAATTTAAAAATAGAACCAACATATAATCCAGTACTCCCGCCTCCAGGGATATCTCCAAAGGAGATGAAATTACTCTCTTGAGAGGTGTCTGCACTCCCATGTTCATTGCAGCATTTTTCAAAAAAGTCAAAACATGGAAACAACCTAGGTGTCTATCGCTGGATGAATGGATAAAAAAATGTGAGATGTATATATAGGCAATTTTAAGGCCTTTAAACTTTACTAAAACTCACTGCTTGTGAGGAGCTGAGAAAAAAAAGTGAAGATTAACTGACTTCTGACAGTGGCTCTCTCACTTGTCTCTCTCTCCAAATCCTAAGGGGTGATCCTAGTATAACTCACTCCTGAGAGGGGATGCACACGCTTCTCAGGGCCTGCCTGAACAACCTCCCTGACTGACTCCAGGCCCAGCATGGGAATAAAAACCCAGCTATGCCAGGAGGCAAACTGCAAGGGAAAAAAACCACAAAACAGAAAAGGAACTCAAGATCTTGCTCAAGAGTACGAGCAGAAATAGGTAGCATATATGAGGGTGGGTCCTTAGGAAATTAGACCAGGAAGGATGAATTACTATGTTTGGATAGGGCCAAATTTATCAATACGAGGATACTCCCTGTGGACTCAGGAACAGCCCAAGCTGCATTTCATACCAATGAAATGTATATTTCTTTAATGGAATCCTGACAAATATTCTTTAAAATGCTCCATATTTCTGATGTGTAGCCATCTTTTGTGGTGACCTGAAGAAATATGTGGTGGTGGCTCTTTGATCATGCAGTCCACTGAAATGAAACAGATGGGCGCCCTACTAAGATACTTCTTAAGATATATATCTAAATATATGAAATTCTGGGTGCCGTGGGCAGAAAACTAACACAAGTCATCGTAACAGGGATTCAGATCCTCTTTCCCAGTCCTTGATATATCCTACCTTATAGACAGGAGGTGTCAACTGAAGGGGAGATTGAGTCCTTTTGACAAAATTCCTCATAACTTAGTCACAAGTATATACAATTAACTATTCCCCAAAAGTCCCCAAGGGAAACGTGTGGCCATATACCAGTCAAATCTCCTTCAGATTGAGTCTACCATGCATGGTGGCATCATTGGAAGATATGGCTGCTGCAATTAGCCTCGCTTTGGGTGGTTCTAAAATGTGTGGTGAAAAGAAATCTTCCTAGTGGGCAGCATTTAAGGAGGTATATTTAGTTGTTAACTTTGTGAAGAAGAGACATGTCCTGAGTTTAGATTTCTCTTGACTCATGTCCAGTAACTCAATGAGTTGACCAGTAGTAGGGGGCTAGACAAGAACAACACTGGAAAATTGGTGACAAAAGGTCTGGAGGAGATGCACGTGGTTGGAATTCTAGGAATAGTTATTGAATGGGGTTTACAAACGCTAAACAGGGGATAGGACATTAGAGGTAAGAGAACAAGTGAAGTTTGGGTATTTATTCCTTTGGCTGTCTGTGTTGAGCTATGTAACGGCCATTACAATGTTTCTCTTCCCAAGGCCACAGCTCTTATAAGATTGGTCTTTTCTGCCAGGGTCTGGTAATATTACCTACCCTCATTATAGGCCTGGAGTGGTAAAGAATCCCTACCACCACCAGTTACAGGTTGCTTCACGCCCCCACCCATGTTTTTAGAGCTTTGTTAATAGACTCTGAAGTGTCCCATTGTTTCTCCACATTTGACACCTTTTTCTTGAGGGGACCCTGACTAATATATCCCCACAACAACCCTGATCATAAACCCTGATCACGGGGGTAGGGAATTCAATCTCTTTTATTTGAGGTTGCTATCCCAGCATCTAGAATGAAGTCTATTGCACAGCAGGTTTTCAATAAATGTTTGTTAAATGAACACATGAACAAATGAACATTATCTCTCCATCAGTGACCTTTGTGTTAAAACCTATTATGATTGAATTAATACAGTTTGACCAGCATTTTTGTGCTTTTATTTGTAATTCGTTAAAGTATGACAAATAATTATAAATGTTAGCAAAAAGCAAGCAAACATTATATGCACGGAAATCCAAGATAATTAACATAAAAATTTATTGAAACAGTAAGAGAATTCGGCAAGAAACAATGTTAATGTATAAAAGCCAACAGCTTTCCTATCAAGGTCTACACCTGGAGCCCCTGTCTCCACCCTGAGTAGAACCTCCACCCTGGGCTCCAGGGGATCTGGGACCCGGCTCAGGGGTTGGTGAATCCGGTGGCTGTAAAGGGGAGAAGCTCCCAGATTGAAAAATTATAATTTTACAGCTACACAATTTTAATCCTACATATTCAGTCGTCATGCCTTTTTTGTTTCAAAATAAGATTCCCTACTATAATTCCAAAATTTTTTCACACTTCGTCAAAGTAACGGTAATTTTAGTTTTGTCAATATCCCATCTATATTCAAGTTTCCCCAATTTCTCCACAAATAACTTACAAAAAAAATGCTATTTCAATCGTGAGCCAATAGAGAACCACCCTTTGCATTTGGCGGCAGAGCTCATGTTTAACCCTTAACCTCTTCGGGCTCGGGCTCGGCCTCCGGCTCTGAGAGAACATCACTCCCAGGTTGCTGACCAGCGGGGACGCTGAAAGAGCGACCTCAAGAGTGGACGCCGAGGCCTACGGGAAACGTAGTCTTGACTCCTTCCGGCTCCCCGCGCGGCGCTCTGGGAAGGGGCTTCCGGGCTCCCTCTGCGCATGTGCAGCCGTAGCCCCGCCTCCTCCCTCGTCTTCTCCAGACTCCGCGGGAGCCGTTAGGTACCTCAGTCTCCTCGGGAAGTGGAGGGCGCGCCCGGGGTGAGAGTGATGGGGAGTGCTGGGGGCGGGAGTTCTCGGGTCCCTGTCGTCCCCAGCTCCGTGTGTGCTCCCGGGCGGGCCCTCGGCGGGGGCGGGCGGTGCAGGACCTCGGGCTCCCGGGGCGCAGGTGCGGCGGAGCTCATCAGAAGCGGGGACCGTGTGCCCGGCTCTCCTGCAGCCCGACCCCAGAAAAGCCCACGTCGGCGGCGGGAGGCCGGTTAAAACGCAGACGGGGCCTGGGTCTGCGGGGCAGCCGAGCTCCGGAGCCGGAAAGGCCCAGTCAGTCCCGGCTCTGTCACCTGTGAGCAGGGGCGACAGAAGAGCCTGGGTCAGCGTGCTCATGTGGACGTGAGATTGATAGCGCCGTCTCACGCCGTCGTTTTGAGGTCCGAGTCATCGTTGTACAGTATTTAGACGAGGGCCGGGTAGGAAGCCCTGGGTAAGGGACAGCTGCTGCCGTAGTTGGAAGTCAGTTTGTTGGTGTCGCTAGATGGCCTGATGTGCCCTCACGACCGCTTCCCCAGCAGCTGAGGCTCAGGTTGGTGGCCCGATGTGCTGGGTCAGGAGGTCGCAGCGCAGGATTTGGGTTCAAGGGCAGGTGGCTTCCCTTCAGTCTCAGTCTTTGTCTGATGTCGCAGCTGCCCAAGACTGGCACTGCGGCCTTCCTGGCTCTTAGGACCGTGGCCTGTCCCTACATCCCCAGGGATGTAAGGGAAGGGATGTGGATTGGAATCCCAACATGTGTCACATGTACCCTGGAGTTTCTAGTGTCTCTTCAGGTCCCTTGGGTCAGACAGAGGGGCCTGGCCCCTTCTGCACTGACGGGATGTCCTTCAAGTCTGATATTGTAGTGAATTTCAAGAGTCAGGCTTTGGCCCCTAAAGTGAATTTATTTCCCAGATCCACGTCCCAGTTTCCTTGAACAAAGCAACCCTTGTGAGGCAGGAAGCAGGGGCCTCTGTGCAGGAGTCTTACCTGGAGGAGAGCACCCCTCTGACCTTAGACCTCTCTCCAGAGCTTCAGAGCGGAGACAGAAGAGCCCAGAAAGAGCAGGTCCTAGATTTGCAAGGTCAGAAGCCGTTCTGATCCCCTTGCCCAGAATGAGCCAGACTTGATGATGATGCCACCTTCAGGAGCCACCACACCGTGTGACAGTGGGGGGTTTGTTTGTTCCTGAGTAGAGCAGGTGAGCTGGGGTGGCCCAGGGGCAGGCTGCTCAGGAAAGGCTGCTTTGTTGGGGAGCTTGTGAGGGTGAGGTCCGAGGGACAGGGACAACCGGGCAGAGGGAAGAGGTTCTGGCTCTGGTCCACTTAAATGGCCCCTGCTCTTTACAGAGGCTGTGCTGCTGTCAGACGTGTCCATCACCACATGTGACATTAATGACATCATCCTGACCTCACAGGATCCCAGAATAATGGTGCTTGAAGGATTTTCCAAAGTCGTCTACTTTAACTCTTGAAAACTTTAAAGACATTGGGCCTGAAAGTTTCAGTGACTTGTCCAGGGAAACCTGGTTTATGACAGGAGGAAAACTGCAGTTCCCTCTCAGATAAGTCACCAAAAGCATCTTATCAAAGGGGCCTTCTGAGAAATACATCCCAGCTGAAACGAACAAAAGTTCCTGCCTTCAAGCATCCCATCTCTTTTCTGTGAATTTTCTGTACCAAGAGGTAAATAATATTACTGAGAAAAATAGATAAATGGTACATACTGAGTATTTTTCTGCTAAGTTAATTTTAATGAAAGAATACTGTCCTATCCTTTGGTGTAGTTTAATTCAACTAATCTGTTGGTTTTTTTCTTTGTGTTAGTCAGAAGGACACATATTATTATGAAATCAATCAAGAAAAGTTTATGTTCACTCAGTAAAAAACTGCAGATGATCATTGCAGAGTCACGCAAAGACAGGTGGTGCTGCCTGTCCCTGATCCTCCTCGTGCCTTTTCAAGGCCCAGAGGGCCCTCTGTCTGGGGGAGGATGATCCCCAGCTGGGGTGCTGATGTGGGGAGGTGACTCAAGGAGCTGTGGCAGGTCAAATCTCAGGACCCCTGTCTTCTTTCTGTCCCCTCAGCTGAACCACAGTTCTCTACACTCGCCCAGGAGCCACAGAAAGTGAACATCCCTCAGGTGAGTGCTTTCTCCGTTCCCCACTTTGTATTTTAAGGGATTTATAGGTTTAGAAGCATCCATGCATGAAATGGAAAAAGGACAAATAGAAATAGAGCAAGTCAATCTTGAGGGAAAATATATCCTGTTTGACTGTTAACTGTGATGTTTGTTGTCAGCTTTTGTAAGTGACCTTGTCAGGGTAAGTAGGTTCCCTCCAGATACCAGTTTGCTGAGATCATGTTAGTCATGACTGTGCAATGCATTATATTGATTCCTTTTGTGCAGTTATTGGAATAGCGCTATAGTTTATTTCCTTCCATCTGTAGATACTGTAAACAGTACAATGGATTTTCTGATATGAACTTGAATTTCTGTATAGACCCTAGTTGCTAAGTTGCTTCTTACATATTTTCCTAGGGCTTTTTGCTGATACTCTATTTAGGATTTTTATTTCTGATCCACAGGTTGGATTAGATTGTACTTTCTAGTTTTTCTGTCTAGTTATGGTATCAGGGTCATAGTCTCATGAAAGAAAATGGCTCTGCTCTTTTTCTAATAATTTAAATAAAATTGTGTTACATGTAGATTTGGTGAAACTAACCTATAAATTTGGGCCTTATGAAGACTTTTTGCTTGAAGATTTTGATTATTGAATTAATTTGTTAGTCATAAGCCTATACTGCATTTGTATTTTTTTTCTTGGTATGAGTATGGTCATTACATTATCATAGAAAACTGTTCATTTTTATTTATGTTTTTCAATGTATTATCATGAACTGATTGATAGTATTCTCTTAGGATTTCTGTCCTTTATCTGTTATATCAATAATTTTCTGTTTTGGTCAGCTTTTAAATTTTATTTTAATATAAAACCGCTAATCCGAAAAGGACAGAATATGTTCTAGTTGGCCCAGTCTGAAACCTAAAATTTCTGGGTCTGAGGGTCTTCGTATTTTGTGCTGGCAGGGGACTCTAAACATCGGGAGTAGAGGAACATGCCCTTGCCTTATTGTGCTCTCTAGCTCTGCACAGACCCCTGTCAGCACCATTGGCTGACAAGACTATCCTTTCTCCATTGAATTACCTTGGCATCTCTGTGGGAAGTCAACCGGCAATGTATGTATGGTCTGTTTCGGACTCTGTTCACTTCTGATGATCTGTGTTAATCCTTTTGCTAATACCACACTGTCTTGATGAGTCTCTCTTTACGGTAAGTCTTGAAATCAGGTAGTGTAAGTCTTCCAACTTTGTCCTTTTTTAAAATCGTTTTGGATATTCTAGGCTCTTTGCTTCTTTATAGAAAGTTTTAAAAATCAGCTTGCCTATCTCAAAAGAGCCTGCTGAGATTTTGGTTTTGATTGCACAGATTCTATAGAATTTGTGGCATAGTTCAATTTGGGGAGAAATTGAATCTTGATCCTAATGAGTCTTCCAGTTCATGAACACAGTATCTCTCTCCATTTAGTTCAGTAATACGGAGGGTTTGGGTTTTTATCCTTTTGAGTCAAAAGGAGTGTTTTAAGTTACAGTTTAAAAGAATAACACTGTCTGCTGTTTGAAGATAGACTCTAGTGGGTCAGTGGTGGAAGCAGGTACAATGTAGGAGGCTATTTCTGTAATCCTAGCAAGAAATGATGATCCCAGGGTGTTAGTTACTTTGAAGTGGTCAGGTTTTAGGTGTAATTGAGGTTAGAGCCAAGAGTTTGAGAGCACGCGTTTCCTCCCTACAACCTTGCAAATAGAGTGTGCATCAAACTTTGGATTTTTACCAGTGTGACCTACAACTGATCTCAGTTTAGTTCTGTAAGCTTTGCTCTTCTCATGAGTAGGTGGGACATCGTTTTTTGTTTTTAGTTCATGATATTTCTTTGTTGTTGAACTCTTTATCCCTTACCCATTTTCCTGTTAATGTGCTGATTTTAATGACTGCATCCGGTATACCCTTATAGCACTTTTTCTGTGATGTAAATTGCAGAATTTTCCTACAATTTTTTGTATTTTTGTCTTACTCGTGGGTTTTTGTTTGTTTTTTTTTTTCTTTTACCATAAAGGCATTTGATTTTTACAATGTCAAATTTAGCAATTTTTATTTTCTGATTCCTGGATTTTCAGTCATAGTTGGGCATTTCCTGCTCTAACATAAGATCATTGTTCTGTATAGTCTTCTAGAATGTGGTGTTGTTTCTTGCATTTCGATCTTGAATTCATATTATTTTATCCTGCTCTCTGGTGTGAGAGAGATCTAACTGTCTTTTCTCAGGTGGCCTCCAGCTATCCCTGTGACATTAGTGTCCAGCCTTTCCTCACTCATTTGAATGACGTCACCTGTATTCAGATAGGAAGTTTACTCTGTGAATCGTTCTTCTCACCACACACTTTGTTCCGGGTCTTGCTCACTTGAAGCTTGGACATCTTTCTGGGCTCTCATCAGTGCCTTGCTCCTTCTGCCCACTTCTCTGTTTTCGTTAGATTGTGGGCTACATTGTCCTGTCTTTCTTATCTAATGCAGTCTTACCCTGTGTCTTCCAGAGTTTGTTCAAATTTTCAGGCCTTCTGCTGGGACATTTCTCTGTATTCCTTTTCAGTCGTGCTTTCATAGTAGGTTTTGTATTTTATCTGAGTGTTTTTGGAGGCAGGGGATGTAAGTATGTGTGCTGAGTATTCCCTTGAACTAGGGTAATCATTTATGCTTCTAATTCTCTCTTCTTTTAATTTCCAGTGCTCACTCTTTCTGCTTTCTCTTTCCACCATTTAGAAATTCTTTCTCAGTCTTCATGGCATGTTCATTTTCTGCTTGCCTCTTCAATTTTGCTGTTTCCCTGAATTCTGTATTTGGTGCCTTTTCTCTCCTCAGTTTCTATGTCCTTTGTGAACCATCCTTTTTTCTCTGATGACTTCAGTTACCATCTAAATGATTAATGTCTCCGAAATTGTAATTTTCATTTTAGACCTCCCTCTCTGTTCCAAAATCGTGTGACAACAGTGAAATAAATAATTCCATCTGTATGTTCCACAGGTGTTTTGAGTGTAAGTGGAAAACATCTGCCTCACTGTGATGCAACCTCTGACTGTTATTTATTCTTCTAATCCCCGTGTATGGCATTAGCATCTACCCAGTTGCTTGTGCAGCATCACTGTGTTTAACTGCACAAGAAAATAATGACCAGATTTTGCTTCCTATAAGGATTAGTTTCTCATTCATTATCTTTGTTGCTTTGTCTTAATATAGGTCCTCTCTTAAATTAAGTCTTTTGTTTTGCTGGTTAAGACATTGTCCACTATTCATATAGAGCAATGATTCCTAATAAGGATCAATTTTGCTCCCCAGGGGACGTTTGGCAATGTTTGGAGATATTTTTGATTGTCACAACTGGGGATGCTACTGTCATCTGATCAGTAGAAGACAAGGATACCGATAAAGATCCTAAAATATACAGGACAGTTTTCCACAAAAATAGCACTATCTGATCCACATTGTCAGTAGTGCCAAGTTGAAGAAGCCCTGTTCTAGAGCATTGCTCCTGAAATATAAATCTGGTGGTGTGTAATACCTCCCTGGGCTTACATGTCTCTCCTATTGGTTCCATGTTACTCCAGCAGAGATCTCCAGGCTGGGGTGTGTATACTCTGCAGAGTGCTCAGCATAATCCATTGGTGTATGGGAAATATATACAAGAATCCTATTTAGAATAACTTTACCTTAAAAAATACGGCACTAGGCTTTCTCATTATATTAAGTGACAATATATGTGTATAAAATAAAAATAAATATAAATGAATTAGAGCATGAGACTAATTTTTTTTTTTTTTTTTTTTTACTAATTATGTGTGTATCCACAAAGTATAAGACATAATTAGAGCCCTGTGCCGGTCATCCTTTACAGCGTTTTGTTTTAAATTCTGAACAGTAAACATAGTAAGACGTAGTTTCCAAAAGTATTTTCCATGTCCCTGGTCTGGACCCTCACATTGATTAGAAATGTGCTGTTGCAGGTGTCAGTGTCATTCAAGGACGTGAGTGTGGAGTTCCCCAGGAGGAGTGGCGGCAGATGGACTCTGCACAGAGGACCCTGTACAGAGACGTGATGATGCTGGAGAACTACAACCGCCTCGTCTCTGTGGGTGAGCAAACTTCACTGTGTGACTCCCTTTAGACTGCAAATTCTATTTTTTATTTTTTAAATGTTAATCACTTTTGTTGAGGTGTATTTAACAGAAAATAAAACTTAGCACTTTGCAGTGTACAAGTGAGTGAGTTTTGAAAGATGATACAGTAGGTGACCATCAGCAAAATCACTATTTGGAATAATTCTGTCATCCCAGAAAGGTCCTTGGACCCCTTTGCAGTGAGTCCCTTCCCTCTGTCTCTACCTCTCAGACCTTCAGAGTACTCAGTAGTCTGCTTTCTATGGCAATGGTTTTGCCTTTTCTGGACTTTCATATAAATGGAATCATAAAGTATAGACTGTCTCTTGTCTGGCTTCTTTGACTCAGCAGAATGCTTTTGAGACTCCTGCATGTGTGTGAATCACTAATCTTTCTGTCCTGAGTAGGGTTGCTTTGTGTACATAAAGCACAGTTTGTTATCCTTTCAGTTGTCCACTTGGGGCAATTATAAATAAAGCTACTATGAACATTAAATGCAAGTTTTTGTGTTGATGTGTTTTCATTTCTCTTGTGTAAATACCTAGGCGTGGGCTTGCTGGGTCTTCTGGTAAATTTATATGTAACTGTGTGGGAAGCAACCAAATGTGTCCAAGCTGGCTTTACTGTTTTTCATGCCTATGAACAATGAGAGTTCTTATTGCTGTCTGGTTACCAACAGATGCTTTGGTAAGTCTTACTATTTTTAACCGTTCTAGTTGGTGTCTCGTATCTTGTTGAGTTTTCATTTGCATTTCCCTGGTGACTGACAGTGCTGAGCCCCTTTTTGTGTGCTTTTTTACTATTCATAATTCTCCTTGAATGAAATGTATGGTCCAATCTTTAGCCCATTTTTTTTAGTTTAGTTTGGTTTTTTGGTCTTATTGTTGAGTTGAAAGTTCAGAACTTTATCAAATATTATGTTTTGCAAACATATTTTATGCATCTCTGGCTTTCCTTTTTAAGAAGAAAATGTTTTCAGGTTGATTTTGGTTTTAACGTATACTTTAAAAACTTTTTATATGACATAATTATAGCTTCACAGGAATTGGCACAGCTGTAGTCTTCACAGGTTTCTCCCAACAATTATGTTTTCTATAACCATAATATAGTCTCAACACCAGTAAAGAGACAGTGGTACAATGTGTGTAAATGGCTCTGTGCCATTTTATCACGTGTGGAGATTTGTGTAACCACCATCACAATCAAGATACAGAACTATTCTATCACCACAAAGGGTTCTCTTGTGCTGCCTCTTTATAATCATACCTGTTCCTCTCCCACACCTTCTCTAATCCTGCCCACTACGTATCTGCCCTTCATCTCTAATTTTGCCATTTCAGGTTATATAAATGGAATCATACAGTATTTGATGTGAGGTTGAGATCCATCTAACTTATAGTGTGTATCAGTCATTTATTCTATTACTGCATAGTGTTCCACTGTGTTAATGTATCATAGTTTGTTTAGCCATTCACCTATTGAAGGATATTTTGGATGTTTCTAATTTTTGGCTATTATAAATAAAACTGCTGTGAACGTCCACATTCAGGTTTTTGTGTAAACATAAATTATTATTTCTCTGGAATAAATACCCAGGGGTGTGATTAGGGTTGTATGTTTTGTTTGTTAAGAAACTTCCAAACTATTTTCCAGAGTGGCAGTACTATTTTGCATTTCCACCAGCATTGTATGAGAAATCCAGTTACTTCCTGTCCTTTCTAGTACTTGGCATTATCACTATTTTTTCTATTTGTGGTTGTAATAGGTGTATAGTGTTATCTCCTCATGGTCTTAATTTGCATTTCCTTAATGGCTAGTGATGTTAAATATCTTTTCATATGTTCCTATGCTGTCTGTATATCCTTTAACAGTAAGATGTCTGTTCATGGCTTTTGTGCATTTTTTTCCATCTTTATTGATGTATAATGACAAGTAAAACTTGTGTATATTTAAGGGGTACATCTTGATGTTTTGATATATGTATACATTGTGAATTAATTGCCACAATTGAGCTAATTAACATATTTATCACCTGACATTGTTATCTTTTTTCTTTGTGGTGAGAACACTTAAGATCTCCTGGCACATTTCAAGAATACAATATGGTATTGTTAACTGTAGTCATATTGCTATACATTAGATCTCCACAACTTATTCATCTTGCATAACTGAACTCTGTACCCCTTGACCAACATCCCCCCATTCCTCAGCAAACCAGCCCCTGGAAACCACCATTCTTCTCTCTCTTTCTCAGTTTGACTGTTTAAGATTCCGCTGAGATCATGCAATATTTGTCTTTCTGTGTCTTGATTATGTTTTGGCTAACAGTATTCCATTGTGTGTATGTATACCCCATCTGCTTTAATCATTCATCCATCGGTGGATATTTAGATTGTTTTTATATCTTGGCTATTGTGAATAATGCTGCAGTGAACATGGGAGTGCAGATAGCTTTTTGAGATCTTGATTTCATTTCCTTTGGATATACACCCAGAAGTAAAATTGCTGGATCATAGGGTAGTTTTATTTTCAGTGTTTTCAGGAGCCTTCATACTGTTTTCCAATGGCTCTACCAATTTTCATTCCTATCACAGTGTACCAGGGTTCCCTTTTCTCCACATCCTTACTGACACTTCTTGTCATTTTGTTTTTGATAATCTCCATTTTCTGACAGGTGTGAGGTGATATCTCATTGTGGTTTTGATCTGCATTTGCCTGACAATTAGTGATATTGAGCGTATTTTCATATACTTGGTGGCCATTTGTATGGCTTCTTTTGAGAAATGTCAACTCAGTTCCTTGACTCATTTTTTAATCTGGTTGTTTGCTTTTTTGCCATTCAGTTCTATGGCTTCCTTTTATATGTTGGATATTTACCCCTTATAATAATACTTATAATTTACAAATATTTTGTCCCATTCTGTAAGTTGCCTTTTCACTCTGTTGATTGTTTCCTTTGTTGTCCAGAAGCTTTTTAGTCTGATGCAATCTCAGTTGTTTATTTCTGGTTTTGTTGCCTGTGCTTTTGGTGTCATATCCAAAAAAACACTGATAAGACTGAAGTCAAGGAGCTTTTTCCCTATATTTTCTTCTAGGAGTTACCACCAATGACTTCCTTGTAACTAAACCTAATGGACACCGTTCCATCTTTGTTTCACTTGGTTTGACAGTGACTGTGGATGATGATAACTTCCTCTTGGAGATACTCTCTTTACTAAACTTTTATAACTCAGTAGTCTCGTGGTTTCCCTCCTCTGTATATTCAGTTGTAATATATTGTCTTAGATTTTACAAAGATGCCCAAATCTCAACACTCCCAGACAGAACTTGCAGTGTTTCTCTGCAGATGCTTTTTCTATGTCCTCCAAAATGAGTGCCTCCCATCTGCATGGATGCTAAAGCTAAAGTCTCAAGCAACATCTGTGAATCTCCCCTCTCCTTCAGTACCCAATCTCTCATCCCACCACCAACCAGTCAGTCGGTGCTGATTGTTACAGTCCCTGAATGGCTCTTTAATACTTCTACTTTTCTGAATCCTTTCTGAAACTACCCTAGTCCAAATAACCAACTAAATAACTGGATGATCTTAATGACCTCGTGGCTCTTAGCCTCAATTTCCTGGTTTGTAAAATGAGTTAGAATTAGAATGAACACCAAGTTTCTTCCTTCTCTATATTCTGTGATTATTGGAATTTAAAACTAAGGAGAAGCTCAGGGCAAAATCAGTTCCCTTGCTTTGGGAGACCATCTCACTTTCTCTATTGAAATTAACTCTTGGGGTGACCAAGATTGTGCCTCATAACCTTCCATAGCACTACTCTTAAGGACAATCCCAGAATCTTCAAGACAACTTATAATAAGACCCTTTATCCTAAGTGGGAATCTGCCTCAGGCCATGTTTTGAGCTGTATAAAATATTTTAAAGTGAGATTGTAATATTGTAAAAAATTTATCTACCTTATTTTGTTAGTTTGTCTGAAAGCTCTAATTCTTGAAAACGTGTCATGTGAAAAAAGTCCCATGTAAAGATATAGTCCATCTTTTTTAACTACCTCTTGAGTGTCTATAAAAAACCCCGGATAACAGGAAGATGTTGATGGAGATCGGGGGGAGTGGCAGTAATGGAGGAGTTTGGTTGATTTTCAGCAGTAGTAAGGTCAAAATAAAAGCGTCATAAAAGAATAGTAAAGGATTTAAGTCAGGGCTTTCTATGGAAAAAAATTAAAAACTATGAGCAGATGTAACAAGTTAACTGACACAGTATAGCAGACTCTACTGGTGAGTTTAATAGGCAGCCATTTTAATGGCAGAGAGTAGATTGCAAAGTGAGGAAAAGTTAGGAAACGTCAGAGGGGCAAGAGCCACAAAAGTGAGGGGGTCCCTTCCTGCCCTGAGAATTCTTGTGGTTCTGAAGTGTGTTAGCCCAGCTGAGTGAAGACCTAGGGAGGATGTTGTAGATCCTGTAAAAGGGGCATCCATCAGCTGCGGGAAGATGTGCCATCTGTCTCCAGAGCTCATTAGCAGATTGAAAGTGGGACCCTACATTACTCTGATTAGGATTAAATTTCTAATACCAGGGATGGAACTCTCCTCTACATGAGTGGGCATTCACACAAAAACACAGACTCACCTGGTGTGGATAAAACACAAGTAACCGTTACTGCTGCCTCCCGTCTTCCCAGGACCCAGTGGGAAGGAAAAGGGAGGTTCTCCAGCAAAGAGTGGAGTTAAGGGCTGGAGTTTTCCAGCTCTCCAAGCTGAGTGCAGGTCCCACGAATGGGGGAGAAGTGCAATGCCATCTTTCTGGCAGCCTGAGACCTTGGGAAAACTGAGTCCTTCTAGTCTGGTTAGGGAAGACGCAGTACTTCCAAGCCACTGCAGCAGGGCAACAGCAGTGTCACAGATAAGATGAGGATCCTGTTACCTCAGGGCCTCCCAAGGAGAGAGCATTTGGGCTCCTACCATTTCTTGGGATAACTGGTTCCTGGCCTTTTGGAAAACACCTAGTCATACCAGGGCTAGGCTTCTCAGGAAAAGTAACTTACCAGTCCCTTTAAAATATGTGACTTAAAGCTATCTACAGTTTTATATTTTAAATAGATTGTTGAAACTTCATTTCAAACTGCTCCCTTGTAAAACTGTTTCAGATAGCTTTAAATCCAAGGAAGTGTCTTTCAAACTCTTTTGACAGCAACTCACAGAAAAAATATGCAGTATTTTTTATCATAAACCAGTACACACACACACAACTAGTACAGAAATATTATGTAACTTTCTTTCCCCTTATTACATGTGATGCACTCTAATACGATCTATTCCCTTTTGTTTCATTGTTTTTTAAGTGCTTGTCACAACACCCAGAAGTATTTCGTAATCCATTCGTGGCTCAAGACCTGAGGTTTGAAAAACACTCTTCTAAAATTATGGGTTCCAGATATTCTAGCTGGTAGCCTTGTGTCCAGATTTTTTAATGTGTCATTAAAATGTATCATCAAAAATCGGTATTTTCTGAAGAATCCTCAGTCCCTGTAGAGAGCACTATCTTGGGAATTCCAATAATAACTCACTAGATGAGTAACCATGGTTTCCTTTGTAGAACTGAGATGTCAGCTCAACACTGAGTAAATGTGGCATAAAATCAGAATTGGAAAGGGAGGACCATCACCAAATGCAATGTATGTTCCTCTGGAAAACCCAAAGCAGCCTAGAGTGAAGTATGGGGAACAAAACAGAAAAAAAAAAAAAAATTAATGGAGAAAAGGTCAAGCTTGCAACTTCTATTTCCAGGCTTCACAAGGTACACTGGTACTTTCCAACCCTGAGAGACAAGGTGATGTTCAGGATGACTCCACTAATCATGTGGCCTTGAGTATCTCAGCAGATGTCAGTTAAGTCATTTAAAAGGATAACTGTAACTTAAATTAGTTCATCCTAATTATGAAAAAATGGTAAATTCAAATAAGCAGGGTAATTTACTTTTATTTTGATTTAAAAATTTTTTCAGTTACTTGGCTTCTCAAATCAGAGTAAATGGGTAATGGTACCAGTTATATGAATTTGACTCTTAAATTTAAATACACATATGAGCTGGATTAAAGTTCTTATTTGATATGCACATTAACATTTGTACTAGAGTTTCAGCTGGGAAGATGGTGGTGTACGAGGACTCTGAACTCACCTTCTCTCATGGACACAACAAATTTACAACTACTCTTGGAACAGTTATGCCTGAGAGAGAACTGGAAACTGGATAAAAATTACCCCAACAACAAGGGACCATGCTGTCTCAGTTGGAAGACGCAGAAATTCCTTTCTGGAGAGAAAGAAGCCACATTTTAGCTCTGGCGCTCCATGGCTGGAAGCAGTCTTAAGGTATGGAGCTTTGCCTGGAGGAGCGGGGGAATCTGAGCTGGAGAGCTTTAGCACACTAAGTGGCTTTTGAACTCAGTGCACCCAAGATGAGTGTAATAATATCTAACTTTGCTGGCTATTAACAACAATGGGGAATACCCTAGAAAAGCTGTTGAGCAGAAGAGAAAGGAAACCCTCCTCTTAAAGGGCCAATGCACAAATTCACCCATTTCAGAAAGCAACCTAAAAATCACCAGAAAGGTGCACAGTCTTTTGGTGAAAAGAGACTCACTGGATAGGCTCTGGGTGCCTGAGAAGCAGGAGGCAGCTGGAACCACCTCCCCAAGGACTCAGACATTGGCAGCAGAAATTATTGTGACCTAGTACAAGGATGCTGACACAAGCTGGCAGACGCCATTGGAGTTCTTCCCCTGGCCTGTTAGTGCAGGCTTTGGCCTCACCCACTAGAGCACCAATTTCACTCTGCTTATAATTCTCTGGATTCTTTCAATGTAAGAACATGTGTTTATTCAATCCTAGAAGTTCTTTTCTGTTCCTTTGATAACCTTTGATTATTACTTCAGTCTGGAAATCTAATCAGATGAATGTTGGACCAGCTTCCATGTCTGCGCGTGATGGAGTAATAGGGACTGAATTTATGTTCTTGCCTTAAACCAGAAAACTGGGCAAGATATGAAATGATGGTTTCTACACATTGGGTAATAGAATTTAGAACTATCATCCCTGAGAAAGATGAAACAAATGGGGTGAGACTTATGATTGGCCCAGTTTACCACCAGGAGGCAGTTTCCAGGCCATAGTGTAGGGTGGATGTAGTCAAAGAGAACTCACTTGGCAATCTTGCTGAGTTGAGGAGATAGAAGTCAGAGTCTGGGGAGGTACCATTGCACACTTGTCAGATTATAAATTTTAAAAATTATGACCACACTTTATGTTGATAGGACTGTGGGGAATCAGGCACCCTCATACATACTGCTGGGAATGTAAACTGGTAAAACCCTTTTGGAAAGAAACTTGGGCATATTTTAGAAAACCACCTATGCACTCACCTTTTGAACCTCCAGCTCACACAGGGCAGGGACCCTCCCTCTGGGCTATCTCCACCCAATAGAAAGGCATCAGGCAACTTCTGGGTCCATGTAGGTAGGATGTGTGGGATCTCTGCAGCTGGGAGTGAGTGTTTCTGCCTGTGTGGCAGGGCGTGTGCAAAGGGCAGGGCATGCACAAGGGATGAGCCTGCACTGGTGAAGTGTGTGGCACCTCTGCAGTAGGGCCAGTGGATCCACTTCAGTGAGGCAGGGCATACGCATGGGACAGGACAGCACTTACAGGGTGTGTTGGCCTGCAGGTGGTTATGCTTGTCAGTTGCAGCAGACTTGTGCTTCTCAAACAGCCACATAGGGGACGGCCCCACCTTCCAAAGCCTGAAACAATTGGATGCAGCCATACCTGGGGCCGACCCCACCCAGCTGCAATCCTGAGAGAGCTGACAACAGCCTTGCAACCTGGAGGCCTACAGCAATTGTAAGTCTCTGAGCCTAGCAATCAGCCATGCTAGGGACCTACTCCCTTAACTGAAAAAGTGCAGCAGGAATGTGCTATTAGATCTTCCAGCCAATTGTTCTGGGACTCGCCATGCCCAATAAAGTGCCTGAAGGCTCCATAGCAGCTACACGTAGCTGAGCATTACAGCCAGCCAGCCAGGGGGACAGCATAGCTTCTGCATGGACCTGCAGGTAGAGCAACCCTGCCACAACATAAGGGCACATGTAGCCCACACAGGGGACAGTCCTCGAACACTTGGTACTGGTGAGGAGGGGAAAACACACTACAGGGCTTCATAAGTCATCCTTTACATAAGGACACTACTCCAAGATTGGGAGACATAGCTGATCTACCTAATAAGTAGATGTAAGCACAGATAAAGAGGCAAAATGAGGAGACAAAGGAAAATGTTCCAAATAAGGGAACAGGACAAATCCTCAGAAAAAGAACTAAAGGTAACAGAGATGAACAGTCTGATGAAGAGTACAAATTAATAGTCATAAGGATACTCACTGATATTGGGAGAAGAATGGATGAACTCACTGAGAACTTCAACAAAAAATTAAAAAGTATAAAAAACAACCAATCAGAACTGAAGAATACAATAATGGAAATGAAAAATTCACTAGAGAGGATTTTTAGCAGAGTAGATGATATAGAAGAATGGATCAGCAAGCTGGATGAAAAACTAGAGGAAGTCACCCAAGCTGAACAGAAAAAGAAAAAAGAAAAAGAATGAAGACAGTGTGAGGGACCCGTAGGACAACATCAAGTGCACTAACATCCATATTATAGGTATCCCAGAAGAGCAAGAGATAGAAAGATGGGAAGAACATCTATTTGAAGAAATAGTAGTTGAAAACTTTCCTAACCTTAGGAAAGAAACAGACATCCAGGCATGGGAAGCCATGAAGAGCACCAAACAAGATGAACCCAAAGAGGCCCACTCCAAGAAACATTATAATTAAAATGTCAAGAATTGAAGAGATACCTAAAAGCTGCAAGAGAAAAGGAACAAGTGACATACAAAGGAAACTCCATAAGGCTATCAGCTGACTTCTTGGCAGAAACCTTACAGGCTAGAAGGAAGTGGTGTGATATATTTAAAGTGCTGAAAGGGAAAAACCTATAGCCAAGAAACTCTAGCCAGCAAGGTTTTAACTCAGAATGGAAGGAGAGAGGAATTTTCCAGACGAGCAAAAACTAAAGGAGTTTATCACCAATGACTACCCTTACAAGAAATGCTAAAGGGACTTATGTAAGTGGAAAAGAAATACCGCAAATAGGAATAAGAAAATTATCAAAAAAATCTCCAAAAATCATTGGTAAAGGAAAATATACAGTAAAAGTAGCAGATCAACCACCTATGAAGCTAATATGAAGGTCAAGATACAAAAGTACAAAAATTATCAATCTCCATGATAAGTGGGTAATGGATATACATACACAAAAAAGAAATTAAATATGATATCAAGAACATAAAATGTGGGAGGAGGGGAGTAAAAGAGTATAGCTTTTAGCAAGAGGTCAAACTTGAGACTTTCAACTTAATATAGAGTGCTGTATACATAGGTTATAATATATGGACCTCACGATAATCACAAACCAGAAACCTATAATAAATACACAAAAAATTAAGAGAAAGGAAACCAAACATAATACTAAAGAAAGCCATCAAACCACAACGGAAGAGAGCAAGATAAGAAAGCAACAGGGAAGAACTACTAAAACACCCAGGGAATAAGTAACAAAATGGCAATAAGTACCTACTTTTCAATAGCTATGTTAATGTCAATGAACTAAATGCTTCAATCAAAGACATAGGGTGGCTGATGGGATGAAAAACAAGACCCATATGTATGCTGCATACAAGAGACACACTTCAGACCTACAGACACTGGCATACTGAAAGTGAAGGGATGGAAAAAAATATTCCATGCAAATGACAATGAAAAGAAAGCTGGGGTAGGAATGCTTATACCAGACAAAGTAGACTTTAAAACAAAAAGTGTAACAAGAGACAAAGAAAGGTACTACATAATGATAAAGGGAACACCCAGCAAGAGGACATAGCACTTGTAAATATCTATGCACCCAACATAGGAGAACCTAAATATATAAAGTGATTAGTAACAGACAAAAGGAGAAATAGACAGCAACATAGTAATAATAGGGGATCTTTAATACTCCACTTACCTCAATGGTTAGATTGTCCAAACAGAGGTCCATAAGATACCATTGGCCTTAAATGACACATTAGACCAGATGGACTTAGGAGATGTATACAGAACATTCCATGAAAAACCACAGAATATTCAAATGTGCGTAGAACATTTTCCAGGATTGACCACATATTAGGCCACAAAACAAGTCTCAATAGATTTAAGAAGATTGAAATAATAACAAGCATCTTTTCTGACCATAATTATATTAAACTAGAAATCAACTACTGGTATAAAATTGGAAAACTCACAAATATATGGAGATGCAACAGAATGCTACTGAACATCTATTGAATCATCAAAGAAATCAGAAAGTATCTGAAGACAAATGAAAATGAAAACATGACGTAATGAAATGATGGGATACAGCAAAAGTGATTCTATAGGAAGTTTATAGCAATACAGGCCTTCCTCACCAAACAAGAAAAATCTCAAAGAAACAATCCAACAGTGTGCACTTAAAGGAACTGGAAAAAAAGAACAAAGCCCCAAATCAGTAGAAGGAAGGAAATAATAAAAATCAGAGCAGAAATAAATGAAATAGAAACAAACATTAGGAAAAAAAACCTGTGAAACAAAGAGCTGGTTCTTTGGAACAATAAGTAAAATTGACAGACCTTTAGCTAGACTCACCAAGAAAGAAAGATAGAAAGCTCAAACAAATAAAATCAGAAATGAAAGAGGAGAAATTACAACAGACACCTCAGAAATACAAAGGATTATAAGAGATTGTTACAAAAAGGTATACGCCAACAAATTGGATAATCTAGAAGAAGTGGATAAATTCCTATAATCATACAACCTTCCAAAACTGAATCAAGAAGAAATAGAGAATTTGAGTAGACCAATCACCAGTAAGGAGATTGAAATAGTAATCAAAAACTTCCAAAAAAATAAAAGTCCAGGACCAGATGGCTTTCCTGGTGAATTGTAGCAAACATTCAAAGAAGAATTAATACCAATCCTCAAAATCTTCCAAAAAATTGAAGAGGATGAGAAGATTCCTAACCCCTAATCTGCAAAGCCAACATCATGCTGATACCAAAACCAGACGAGGACAACACAAAAAAGAAAACTACAAGCCAATATTACTGGTGAACATCAATGCAGAAATGCTCAACAAAATGCTAGCGAACTGAATACAGCAATACATTAAAAAGATCATACACCATGATGAAGTGAGATTTATTCCAGGGATTCAGGGATGGTTCAACAGCTGCAAATCAATCAACGTGATACACAACATCAACAAGATGAAAAATAAAAATCACCTTATCATTTCAATAGACTCAGAGAAAGCATTTGACAACAAATAGCATGCATTCATGATAAAAACTTTGCATAAAATGCGAGTAGAAGGAAAATACCTCAACATAATAAAGGGCATATATGACAAACCCAGCAAATACCCTTCTCAAAGGAGAAAAACTGAAAGCTATCCCTCTAAGAACAGGAACCAGACAAAGATGCCCACTTTCACCACTCTTATTTAACGCAGCATTGGAAGTTTTAGCCAGAGCAATAAGGCAAGAAAAAGAAAGAAGAGGGATCCAAATTGGAAACAAACAACTGACACTCACTATTTGCAGAAAACGTGATTTTATATATGGAAAACCCTAAAGAATCCACAAAAAACTTTTAGAAATAATAAATATAGTAAAGTTGCAGGATACAAAATCAGTTGCATTTCTATACACTAACAACAAAGTGGCAGAAGGTGAAATTGAGAATACAATCCCATTTACAATTGCAACAAAAAGTAAAATACCCAAGTAAATTTATTGAGGTGAAAGTCTTGTACACTGAAAACAATAAAACATTGTTGAACGAAATTGAAGAAGACACAAAGAAAGATATTCCATGCTCTTGGATTGGAAGAATTAACATAGTTAAAATGCCCATACTTTGTAAAGCAATCCGCAGATTCAGTGCAATTCCTATCAGAGTTCCAATAACATTTTTGACAGAAATAGGACAAACAATCCTAAAATTCATATGGAACAACAGAAAACCCCAAACAGCCAAAAGAATCCTGAGAAAAAAGAACAGAGCTGTAGGTGTTACTCACCCTGATTTCATAATATACTACAGTCTATAGTAATCAAAACAGCATGATACTCACACAAAAACAGACATACGGATCAATGGAAGAGAATCAAGAGCCTAGAAATAAACCCACGCATTTATGAATAGCTAATTTTTCAACAAGGGAGTCAAGAACATACGGTGGAGAAAGGAAAGTCTCTTCAATAAATGGTTTTGGGAAAACTGGACAAACACATGCAAAATAATGAAGTTATACCATTTTCTTACACTATGCAAAAAATTAACTCAAAATGGGTTAAAGACTTCAATGTCAGAACTGAAACCACAAAAATTCTAGAAGAAAACATAGGCAATATGCTCTTTGACATCTGTCTTATCAGCATATTTTCAAATATCATGTCTGTTCAGGCAAGGGAAACAAGAAAAACAAATGGGACTACAGCAAACTAAAAAGCTGCGCAGCAAAGGAAACCATCAACAAAATAAGACAACATAACATTTGGGAGAAGATACTTGCAAATCTTGTATCTGATAAGGGGTTAATATCCAAAATATATAAAGAATTCATACATCTCAATAACAACAAAACAACCCAATTGAAAAATGAGCAAAAGTGGCTGGCCTGGTGGTGGCAGTGTTTAAGTTTGCACATTCCACTTCAATGGCCCAGGGTTCACCAGTTCAGATCCTGGGTGCAGACCTACACACCACTTGTTAAACCATGCTGTGGCAGGCATCCCACATATAAAATAGAGGAAGATGGGCACAGATGTTAGCTCAGGGCCAATCTTCTGAGCAAAAAGAGGAGAACTGGTGGCAGATGGTAGCTCAAGGCTAATCTTTCTCAAAAGAAAAACAATTTAAGAATAGATCTGCCATACAATCCAGCTATTCCACTGGGTATTAATCCAAAGATTCAAAGAACATGACAACACAAATGCATAAAGATATATGTACCTCCATGTCCAATGTAGTATTATTCACAATAGTAAAGACTTGGAAGCAACCTAAGTGCCCATCAAGGGACAAATGGATAAATATTAGTATATATACACAATGGAATACTACTCAGCCATAAAAGATATGAAATCTTGCCATTTGTGACAACACAGATGGATCTTGAGGGTATTATGCTAAGTGAAATAAGTCAGAGGAAGAAAGTCAAATACTGTCTGATTTCACTCATAAATAGAAAATAAAAGCAACAAGCAAACATATAGATACAGAGATTATAGATTGGCAGTTACCAGAGGGGAAGGGAGGAGGCAGGAGGGTGAAAGGGGTGGCTGGGCACATGTATATAGTGATGCATGGTAATTAATCTTTGGGTAGTGAACCTAATGTGGTCAACACAGAAATTGAAATATGATGTACACTTGAAATTTACATAATGTTGTAAACCAGTGTTACCTCAATAAAAAAATAAATAGAAAAGAAAAGTAAAACATTTTCACTAGTGTAGGGAACCACATTCAAGACATGAAACAGGCCAGCCCCATGGCCAAGTGATTAAGTTCGCATGCTCTGCTGTGGCAGCACAGGGTTCACCGGTTCGGATCCTGGTCATCAAGCCGTGCTATGGCAGCATCCCATATAGAAGAACCAGAATGACCTACAACTAGAGTATACAACTATGTGCTGGGGCTTTGCAGAGAGAGAAAAAAAGAAATGAAGATTGGCAACAGGTGTTCGCTCAGGGCCAATCTTCCTCACCAAAAATCATACCTTAAAAAAAAAGCAGAAAAAATAAAAACACAGGAAACAGGGTCAGGTCCTTGAAAACCAAAGAAGGTTGTCACTAAAGTGCCTTTATGAGAATCTAGCAACCGAATGAGTCCCCAAAATCTGTTATACAAGCTATTCCATAGGAAGCGTGAGGTAGATCTCACTAGTAAAGCCAACAATATGGAAGCTTATGAGATTATCTAAGGAAATATTCTATAAATAATAAAAACATTCAGTTTTAGGAAGCAGTGTGATAAGCTTTGGCATGGTTGCACTTAGGAACATAGGACTTTCGTAGGAAGGAAAGAAATGGAAATTTATTGAATATCTATGTTTTGTCAGGCATCACTAAATACTTTCAAATACATTATAGCATTGGAAACTAGGAATCAGAGATGTTAAATAACTTGCACTAGATCACACAGTGATAAATGACAGAACTAGAATTTAAACTCCATCTTCTGATTACACATCATTTATTTTCTTCACATTGATATCATGTTATCCTGAACCAGTACTCAAAATATGATAATTAAAATACTTTCTTAAACATTTCCTACGATTTCTGATCAAGCCCAATTCAGATTGTGGTTTCAAATCCAATGAGTAATAAAGTGATCTTTAATTAAAAGAAAAAAGGTATATGAAAAATATACATGCATGCTAAGTGGCACATGAATCTTTCAAACATTTGATGAAATATTCTTTTTTTCTCATGTAAGGATGAAAGAAGTTATGTATTCTTATGTAACAGACTACACCAAAGTGTAGAAGCTTAAAACAATCATTTACTCTTGTCTCTTTGTGTTCTGTGGATCGGCTGTGGTTGGCTGGACATTTCTTGCCTGGGGTCTCCTAGGAAGTACAGTAAGATGCCAGCTAGGACTGCAATCATCAATAGGCTCAGTTGGTCTTGGTGTTAAAAGATGGTTCACCCCTGTGATGGCAGGGGCTGCTGGTTATTATCTTACTTGGGGCTGCCAGCTGGAGGGCCTACATGTGGCCTCTCCATGTGACTTGAGCTTCTCTCAGAGTGATGGCTGGGTTCCAAAAGAAAGCGTCACAGGAGAAAATGTTCCAAAAGACCCAGGCTTCTTATAGTCTAGCCTCAGAAGTCCCAGAAAGTCACTTCCACAGCATCCTATTGGTTGAGCCAGTCACTGAGGCCTAGGGGGAGGGATGTAGACCCCACCTTTTGATGTGAGAAACAACAGACAATAAGGGAGGGAAGGAGACTGCCCATCTCACCTTAGTCTTTTGGTTCCCATCCTGTCATCTCTATCCAACTGAGATAGAAGGAGAAATATATAATACAAATACAGTAACACAAATTATTGTATGGTATTTTCTCCATCTTTTTGGCACTGTCTTTTTCTCTGGAAACACAGCACTTCTTGAATGAATGAATGAATGAATGAATGAAAGTCTCTGTCTCTCTCTTTCCCATTCTACTCTTTTCTTCCCTCATCACCTTTCTTCTCTTTGCTTTCCTGCTTTCTAAGATAAAGATAAAAGGTTAAGAAAATAATTTTTTTAAGCAGCAACATTTTCTAATCAGTTAGTAAATCTTATGGTTGATTTCCACCCAGACCTCCCATTTGGTATCTGCCTGACTGATTCAGTCATCATCCTGTATAGGAAGGTAATAACAGAATTCGTTTAAATACAGGTAAAAGAAAGAAAGGGGGGAAATGGGAAAGAAAATGTAGATTATCAAGGGAAGAAGGAAAATATAAATAGGAAGTGAAACGAGTCAGGAAGACTGAAGAGTACTAAACCCAAGTGGCTGGAAAGACAAAGAGAAAGAAGCCAAATTCTCCCCTTATAATGCTGCATCCATCCTGCCTTCCTTTCCAATCCATTGCCACCATCACCAGCCTAGTCTAACATTCTTTATTAATGCCTGAAATATTCCTGTGTCATCTTGCCTAATCTCCCTGGCTAGGGTCTTTATCCCCTTAGAAACCATCAAAAACACTATTTCCCTCATGGTGTTCCAAATTTAAAGAAAAAAAACACTAAGTGACTGCTGACGGATAAAGTCCAATATAGGCATTTTAAGGATCTTCATAATCTGACCTAGCCCTCCTTGCCAATCTTGTTACTCAAGTCTCCCCTACATGAAACTATCAGCTCAGCCAGGGCACTCAACTCACTGTATCCAAATACACAGAAAAGTGAGCCTAGATCTCAATATTTATTACATCATGAAAAATATGAAACCTAAATCAAGGAAAATAATAACAAAAATATGTTTCACAAAGCAGTGTGGGAGCATTGTAGGTTTATAATTATAGCACTTACGGTCCAGATCACTTCTCACGAATAACGGCCTTCTCCTTTTTGTCTTCTGTCCTTTGCTCTGTCGGATCCTATCACTGGGAGCTTTGCTGTTGCTCTCTGCCTTCCCAAATCCTGTCTCACCAGGATGTACAAGAAGAGCTCTTGTTTGTGGAAACTGACAGTAGCTGATTAATCTGGAAGAAGTGTGATTAGCAGGATTATTCTGGACCTGAAGTACCTTGTTAATGCTACAGCATCTGATTGCCTTCTCTGTGGAGACCAAGACACCCAAGTTCCATTTCAGTTTTTATTCTGTACATTTGTTCAGTATACAGTAGTTTAAAGGACAATTTCACCCCAGTTTGGTAGATAATTCAATCAGCATCCAATCATTTGTCCAACTTTGATTTGCAGTAATTACAAACAGTAATTACAGAAACAGTTAAAAACATCATTGCTAATATAACTCTTTGGGAGCCTGATATAAATGGGATTTTTAGAAAATAGGATATTTGAAGATAATGATGGGTGCAGTCCATGATCAAACATTTTGTGGTGAGAGAAGTTTATTGTCAGGTAACTAAAATTATAGATGCTATTTTGAAAGTATAGACTTTAGGGGACAGAGGAATAGGGTTTTTGAGCAAAGCATAAATTAGGAATAATTGCAGTGATGATTATGGAATGCTAACATCTGTTTCATCATGATGAGCTATCTCCTTCAAAGTTCCATTGAGTCCAGGAAAGCATTAGTGTAAGATCAAAGGCAGCTTTGGGAAGAATGCCTTTGAAGTATTAAGGAGTAGAGTGACTGGCGGTTAGTGAACATAAAAGTAGATTAAAGAGTAAGTGTCATGATCACCAATAGAAATTGTACATTTCAAAACAACTTATTAAAAAAACCTAGCTTTCTTTTTTATACGTCCAATGCTGAATGTGCACGCAGTTGTTGTTTTTCTCTTTTAATCTATTTTGATTCCAAAACTGGGTAAAACTAAACTTCTTAGAAGAGTTTATAAAGGTGGTAAAATAAGGAGAAGTAAAAGATTATCAGACGAGAGTGAAGGCATCTGGGGCAATGTCAACTTTATATGACTTGACGTGGGTGGTGGGTCTATGGGTCCTTTCTCTTTAGGTGTGTTTTATGCATTTTGCTATTTATGATGCAGTTATGTAGAAAATCCACTGATAGTAATGCAGTGTTCACCTTGGACAGTTCATTAGCCCCTTGGTGTCTGTCATGCCATAAGCATGACTTTGCTCACATTCCCTTTTGCCCACATGAGCAACTGTGCATTAAGAGATGACTTCTTGTTTTCTAGAAGTGAGCCTGATGTGGCCCCTGGTGATATTTCAAAACAGTCCTTTGTGAATGGGCATAAGATATCCTTCTTCAGCCAAGGATCAAGTCTTACAGTTTGTATTATTTAAAGTACCTGATGCAGTGCTACATAACTAGTGTGCATGCATCCATTCGTTTGACAGATATTTATTGACTCACCTACCAGCTGAATCCCTGGGAAGCTAGAGCAGTTTGCCAATTAAAATGGTTAAATTGCATTTGATAAGTGCTATAAAGATACCAGTGATTCAGCAATTTCCCCTAGCTATCAGATTTATTTTGGCTAATAGATATCACTTACTCTCACACTCATTTGAGTCTTACAAAGGGATGCTGGAAGATAATTGACCAGTTAGAAGGTGGAGACTTAATAAAAATGGAAAAAATCAGCGACAGGAGGGATGAAAGCAGCAGAGGAAGAACGAGGCAGAGACTGGACTGCTAGCAAGGCCTCAGTGCCCTGCACAGTTTAAATGGAGCCACATATTCTTCCTGTTTCCTTCCGTGCTCTTTGCTTGATCCTTTCTCTTGCCCACACCCTCGCCTGGAGGAGTCAAGCCCAGCATGGTGCCAGGAGTCAGGTCAAAGCCAGGGAAAGATCCTGGGATCAAAACTTGGCTGAGTAGGGTGAAAGCTTCTGAGCAGCCAGAAGTAGAAAGAGCAAGAAGATAAATGTAACCCATTTTCGAAGGAGTGCCAAAAGTGACAAGCAAGAAATCCAAAATACTGATCAAGTCCAAAGGGGGAGCACAGAACCAGACACTGGGAGGAGAAGAGGAGTCAAGCAAGTCAATGCCAGGTAAAAACAGAAATAGAGACTTGAAAAAAAATAAAGCACAGTGAAATGAAGGGTCCAAGACAATGATTGGGTACATTCCTTGGGGCTCGATACTGGATTTTGTTGAGTATGGTTTGGCTTAATTTAAAAGCACAGGCTTTGAGCAAGTACCCTCCCTCCTATGACTTTATCTCCCACCTGATTGACAGTCCATTATCACCAAGGCATTAAAAACACTTACCAAACAAGATCTGGAGGCCCTTTAGGCAGTCCTGCTAACAAACCAACTTAGTCCAGACTGATTTGGCCATCGCGATGATAACCACATCTGAGGACAGTTTTCTCTGGATTCCTCCATTGACTATGTTGGAAACAAAACACTTGAAGAAATAGCCTGCTTAAATAAATGGTTCAGGTCTGAGCACCCTGAGACGCTGGTAAATGGAAATGCCTCACTTGCCAGCAGGAAACTGACTGAGCACTTACCATGTCCCATGCAGCATGGTCGCCCAGAGGGCTTTAATAGAATATTCCAGTGTATTTACCTATTTTTTTAAAGATTGGCACCTGAACTAACAACTGTTGCCAATCTTATGTTTTTTCCCTGCTTTTTCTCCCCAAATCCCCTGAGTACATAGTTGTATATTTTTAGTTGTGGGTCCTTCTAGTTGTGGCATGTGGGACACCACATCGGCATGGCCTGACAAGCAGTGCCATGTCCACGCCCAGGATCCGAACCAGTGAAACCCTGGGCCGCCCAAGTGGAGCGCGCAAACTTAACCACTCGGCCGTGGGGCCAGCCCCTGTATTTAACATTTTAAAGTTAACATTTAAAGTAAAATGTTAAGTTAAAGTTAAAAAATCAATTAGATTTTTTTGAGGATCTTGATCCTCCCCCACCCAACTTAAAACATAATCTCCTAAACACTAGGATTATCTTGCCATTTTCTTTTTAACTCCCCTCATTTCTAGTCAAGTGTCAAAACGTGAAGTCTGCGCTGCGGGTTCATAGCACCTCAGAGACCATCTTGATTCTCGCTGCCCCACAGTGAGAAAGTGACCTGCTCGGTCAACATGGAGCAGTGTTTACTATCTGCCTTAAAATAAGTGTTTTCTTTTTTTTATTGTCTTTTCTTCCTTTCTGCTTTTCAGAGAAAAAGCAACCACAATTGGACCTTCTCTGCTATGTCACCTACCCTCCACAGGCACCCTATAATAGCTGAGCCAGGACTTAACAAAGGAGTTGGGGGGTGTGCATGTGTCACACAATGTGATTGCCAATGTGGGGTGGGGGGCAGGAAAGAATGTTTAGACACATGCATATTTATATCAAAGAGATGTTAGGACCCACAAAAAGGAATTCTTTTTTGTGACGTTAATTTTATATTTTGGGGAGAGTTTTGGGGGGACAAGAGAAGAGCTGTTGGGGGTGGATTCATATCTCTGTGTGAGGAAGCTCAGCTATGAAGACAGCTCAAGTCTCTCTGGGCATTGGTATATTTCTTTCGAGAAAGGAGAAAATGAAATGCCCATCCTGCCTCCTCCCTCCTCACTTCCTTGGTGCCCTTCCAAGGTAGGGCCCCTTCGTGCTGGCTGCTCAGTCCTCCCCCGGGGGAGGCTTTCCAAGGCCAAGAGGGCCAGAGGGAGCTCCTGCCAGAGATGCTGCTGATCCAGCTCCTTCTCACCCTACTTTCCATCTGCCGGGGCTTTTGGTGGCAGCGCCTTGTCCTGACGAGGTTAGAATCCTATAGGGGATGATGTGTGCACCAGCAAGCGTCCAGTTGGTTCACCAGTTACCCTCTGCCTGTGCTGGGCTGTGACGTGCCATTGTCTTCCTGCTCCCATTTTACACTTCACACACCAGCTTTCTCTCTGGACAGTTAGTTGATCGCGAACCACTTTGAATATCAGGACCATCGGCTCATTTATTTTTTGTTTTAGATGATGGTGCTGGTGTGCTCAGGGAGCAGACGTGTTGATTTCCACACTTGCTGAGACATCTGAGTGTGAGCTGCCTATTACGGTGCTGATATAATGAAGGGTTCTTACTGTGATCGTTATTCAGCATTTATGTTGCTCCTCACAACAACCCATTATTCTGTAGAGCAGCTGCCAAGGTGATCAATGTTAGCAACCCCTATTATAGAGGCCATAACTCCAAGGGTCCTGGAGAGCTTTTAGGGATAGCCCCAAAAGGACACAGTGAATAACCACAGAACTGTGCCTGGCCTGGACCCCCTGTGACTGTCCTGGACCCCCCTCCCTCTGGCATACTTGGCGAGTTCACTCATTCCATCATCTTGTGAGCAGACCTGCACAGGGTGGGCTCCTCTCTCAGGTTGCAGCTCAAATGCCCTGAGATGCCTTCCTTGGTGACCTTATCTACAACAGCATCCCCTCCTCAAGGCTCTATCACATTCCTGTGTTTATGGGCTTCACAGATCTTAGTGCTACCTGAAGGTATCTCGTTTGTGTGTTTATGTTCTTCTTCTTGTCTGTCTGCACCATTCAGGAAGATCATCTCCATGATGGTTCCAGTCTTGCCTGGGTTGTGCTTTGCTGTATCCGTCCTCTTTGTTGAAAGTATCTGGCATACAGTAGGTGCTCAATAACGCTTGTTGAGAGAATGACTGTGACAAGAGCCCTGTAAATACTGTTACGTATCATTTCCTTTGCCTTTTCATCTCCTTCTGGACTTCCTGGCCATAGTCACATATACAGTCAATTATTCTTAATTACCCTGGAGCTAATGATCTAGTTTGTGGATGGCCCAGATCCTTGGCTTGCTCCCTTCTGTGGCTTTCTCTCCTCTGGAGATTCCTACAGATCTTTCAGTCATTTCTGGCCTTAGTTGAGTGGGGTCAAGAAGAGAGTAGGGTGATGAAGATCCTATTACTGGTTTTACTGGGTCTAATAGATTTGGAAAGGTACAAAGTTGAAATTATTGATTCTAAGATTTCTTTTTTGCCTTATTTGTAGATTTCAAAAAAAAACCCATCTGTTTTATATATGCAGAACAGTGGAGAGAGCTTTGAACAAGTTAAAAGCACTGTATAAATGTAAAATATAACTATCTGTGCTTGTAGTACCATTAACCTTAGTAATTGAGAGTTGATTGTACATTTAAGGTTTAATTAGTTTTGATAGAACAGTAGCTCACACTTTTCTAATGGGTAGGGCAAGACAAAGGTTTAGAAAATGTGCCTTTGGTTGCTTTTAGTTTTCAACCATCAAATCATGATAAAGTTTGAAGTCCCTTCAAAGCCTAATGTACACCTGAAATTACACAGTTATACTATGACCTCAATATGACCTCAATAAAGTAATTTTTTTTTTGAGGAAGATTAGCCCTGAGCTAACTACTGCCAATCCTCCTCTTTTTTCTGAGGAAGACTGGCCCTGAGCTAACATCATGCCCATCTTCCTCTACTTTATACTTTATCCCGGGTGAGCCACCTACCACAGCATGGCTTTTGCCGAGCGGTGCGTGTCCGCACCCGGGATCTAAACGGGCGAACCCTGGGCCGCCGAGAAGCGGAACTTGCGAGCTTTACCACTGTGCCACCAGGCTGACCCAGTAATTATTTTTTAAAAAGGTTGAAGTAAGAAGAGACAATATCTCAAGTAAGAATAGACAAATGGTCCTAAACGTTTGAATTTTCTGCTTCAAATTTCAAATGATGAGACTACAGTTTCCCCTAAAAGAATCTTAGGCTGATCTTGGAAGAAAGACCCCCTGGATAGTCTAAAAATGAAGTTTTCTATTTAAAGGTTGTTTTTAATGTTCTTTATAACCCTATGTGCAATCAGAAAATGGGTTACCTTTTCGTTTTAAACATAAGGAATCAATGCAATACCTTATATTGGATAATGTGCTGTTGCATTTGGTCCTCACTACAACTCTGCCCATAGATATTATTGTTGCCACTTTATAGATGGAACAATGGAAGTAAAGCCATTAAGTGTCTTTCCCAAGGTTTTAGAAGAAGTCACCAAGGAGACAGTCTGGCTCAAGTCTCCTGACTCCAGTTTAATATTCCCCACAATAATGTTGGAAAATCACAAGAGAAAGGGAAGACTCATTCCTAGTACTGCTGTCACACCACCGAGCTTCAAAGGGCAGGCAGATGTTTTACTTTATGGTTAATTGGCCATGTTTGCTCCATGTGTACTATATCCCAGGCCCTGTGCTTTGCCCTGGGAGGATTCAGAGAAAGTAAAAGACACATTAGACTTCCCTGGCTCTTACAAGCTGGTGGAGATGGGAGACACATGCATACAAACGGGGCTATAATACAAGGACTCGGGGGACAATGCACTAAGAGAGATACAGAGCTCTGTGGGAGCAGGGGAGGAGCAGTATCTGAAAACATTCCAGCAAAGGGGTCACCTTTCCTGCCAAGATGAACTTGCAATGAGCAAGATTTAACTGAGGATAGATTGAGAAGAGAGAAGAGTGGAATGGGGTGTTGGCCAAATTTTACCCACCTACTAGTTTATTCAAATTTTATCCACCATGGGAAGAAGCTAGTAGGTAATATTTTTAAATTACTTTTAAATAGAAGTATTTGCATATTAGTTATTTAAATAGAGGTAAACACAGAAAGAGCTATAATATAATTGGCTAAAGTGGTTTCTGTGGGGAATGGAACTGGGGGGATAGGAAGGATTGGGGTTGTGAGGTGGGAGAGGGCCTGTTGTGGCTCTTTATAAACCCTTCAGTACTATTTGATTTTAAAGGCACTGGTATGAATTCCTTAGAGAAATATTAAGTGGGCTTTAGAGAATGAGTAAGTTTTCTACAAGGAGAGGGAGGAGGGGGGCATTCCTAGCAGAGGACCCAACATTAACAGAGAGAGGAGGCAGGAGAGCAGAGGGAAGAGCGGGTAACCCGTGAGGATGACAGTGTGGAACACATCTCCGGGGATAGGGACACATGAGCTGGTGCTCGATTGCAGAAGGGCTTGGATAGAAGTACACGCACACGCACACACACACTTACGTAGTTTTTGGCAGGAAGGTAATAAAGGGTGTTGGGAAAGGGCTGATATGCTCAGCACTGAGCTCTACGTACAGCAGTGGTTCTCACCTTGGAGATCACCTGCTGTTGAGACAAAATTGCTGGGCCCCACCCCACAGCCTAAGTTTCTTCTTGAGTAGGTCTGGGGTGAACCCCAAGAATTTCCATGTCTAATAAGTTCCCAGGCAATGCAAGTGCTGCTAGTCCGGGAACCACAATTTGAGAACTGGTAACAGTAATCTAGCAACAAGAAGAAGTCGAGACTAGAGTGGTACGAGAATGGAGGTCAAGGGACTGTTCCACCAGGACAGAGCAGAAGGGATGGGGCCCTGATGGGGAGTGATGGTGGGAAAGTACAGAACAGTAATCAAGAGAACAGACCAACTGCTTAAAGGACAGGGGACCATTGGGCCATGTTCTGGGTCATGTCAAATCACAGACCACCATTAAATCTCCAGTGCCTGTGCCAGGTGCATAAGAAGCACCTGAAATCCAGTTTTAAAATAGCAATCCTGTCTAGAAATTAAGCTGTGCGTTTTATCTTACTTTCCCTTCCTTCCCTATCAGTAACAGCATTCTAGTGCAATTTAGGTTGCAAAAGCATCTTCCAGGGAGAACATCCATACCTGCACCTAGTCAGCAAGTCTTTCTGTCTCTATAAGTAAAATCATATTAAAAATGATTTCCTGGGGGCCAGCCCCGTGGCCAACTGGTTAAGTTTGCATGCCCTGCTTTGGCAGCCCAGATTTGCCGGTTTGGATCCTGGGCGCAGACCTACAGCCCTCTCGTCAGGCCATGCTGTGATAGCATCCCACACAGAAGAACTAGAATGACCTACAACTAGGATATACAACTATGTGCTAGGGCTTTGACAAGAAAAAAAAATGAGGAAGATTGGCAACAGATGTTAGCTCAGGGCCAATCTTCAAAAAAAAAACCTGATTTCCTTATTATTTCATTTTAGAACATCGTTGTAGGTAAAAAGTGTTCAAAATAAATACAGAGTACAGGAAGCATCCATCTTTACCAAGTGGGGCAAAAAATGATTAACCCCATACCATAGAAATACCCCGTGAAAATCTAGAGGAATCCTTTATCCACCAACATTCCCTGAGAATCTATGACGTGATGAGCACCGTGGATGTGCTTGGCTGCAAAGATGAATAAAACATGGACTCCGCTCACAGCAGTTTGACATCTAGCAGTCTTTGTCCCGTGCTCTTAAATCTGCCTAAGGATTGTGTTTTGTTTGTAATAAAAAGTCAAAAGCAGGGACAGACGAAGATAGCTTTTCTAAATTGACCACCTCTGTTTAATTATTCCACTGAGGAGAATAATTGGTCCTGTATTATTTCACCAAGCTCAGATGTATTTTTCTGACACACACAGTCTGGGGAGCATCCAGCCCCTATTTACTCCCTAGTCTTTAAGTATAGTGAGCATTTGTTTGTTTTGGGTTTGTTTTTTTTTTTGGCTGAGGATGGTTAGTCCTGAGCTAACATCTGTTGCCAATCTTCCTCTTTTTTTGTTTGAGGAAGATTAGCCCTGAGCTAACATCCATGCCAGTCTTCCTCCATTTTATATGTGGATCACTGTCACAGCATGGCTAACGAGTGGTATACGTCCATGTCCGGGATCCAAACCCACAAACCCAGGCTGCCAAAACAGAGCATGCCAAACTTAACAACTACGCCATGGGGCCAGCCCATAGTGAACATTTTATCATTTACACCTTTCCATGCCCAAAGAGAGTGCTGCTTGGGGTTTTTAAAACATTATTTCCTTTACTACCTCCCAAAATATCAGTGTCCCTTCAGGACTAGTGAGTGATTGGCACTGGGACATGTTTCCCAGAAGTGCTGATAACTCTGGAGAGGAGCAAGTATTTCACAGCCGCAGTCTGGATGCCGAACTTTCTACTGTCAGTGAGAATCATGTCCCAGTGAATAGACCCTCAAAGGGATAAGGTGACAGGGAGTGAGAAACCGAAAATGATTTCTGCAGCTGGAAAAAACAAAGACAAGGGCTGAAGGTCAGCTTCCTCTTTGATTTGGTCTCGTCAGGATGCCTAAGTGGCCTTTCTCAAATGTTTCCGGTCTGCTGACTCTTCCAGCTCTATAAAAGACTCCACATGCTGTATCAACCTAGACCTTCTGGGCACTGGAGGGAAACCAAAGGAAAAATGTTCACTCTCATTAGAATTAATGAAGTCAGCCATGACACCTAGATCTCTCTGCCCCATCTTCAACCTCATCTGTCTCCAAATGTTAGGAATAAATGCTGCTCATATCCATCCTCATCACTGCAGCTTGGCCACCCCCAGCATAGTCCATGCTGACGTCGTCTCTCTCGTAGATTACTGCAATAGCTGCCTCACTGGTCTCTCATCCTGTTTAGCCCCCTCCAAACCATTCTTTACGTTAATTCACAGTACTTCATTAATTCATAGTAATTCATTAATTCACAGTAATTCATGCATAGTAATCTTTTGGAAACTCAAATAGTAATACTAAAATCTGAATACCCAACACATACATGTAAAAATCTAGCTTAAAATTTTTCTCTGGCTCCCCGTTGCTCCAAAGACTTCACTAGTTGATTTGGACCAGAGAGCTCTGCTCAATCTGTGCCCCCCACGCTTTTCCCTCTTCTTGTTGCATCACATTCCTCCCTCCTCGCTCTGTCTGCTCTCTCACCCAGATTCCCCTGCCTGGAACACCCCTCCCTCCCTGCTTTGCTGAGTTGTCTCCTCACCTTTTCGGTCTTCACCCATATCAGCTCCTGAGCGACTCTTGAGGAAGACCCCTCCTCCCTGGTTAGGCCAAATCCCCATGTTTTAAACTCCCTTGGCACCATCAACCAGCTCATGAACCCTTCATAGAATGTATCACAGGATGTTTACGTGATGTATGATTGTTTAATTTCTGCTTGGTCTCCCGCTAGACTGTAAAATCCATGAAGGCAGAGACTCTCTTTTGGCCTACCATTGTATTCCAGAGCCTTGCACAGTGTCTGGCACATGTTAGGTACTAACTAAATACATTCTTTGTGAAGGAAGGAGGGGAGGATGTATGAGTGGCAAATTGATACTACTAAAGTAAGAAAGAGCAGGTCTGGCATTTTAAATGAATGATAATAGCAGGTTGCACATAGTTAAACTTCCAGTGGTGGGTAAAGTTCTAAGATGTATTTATAATTTATTCCTCATGACAACCCTGTGGGGTAGTTGGTTTATTATCCTCATTTCATAGATGAGGAAACTCAGCTTCATAGAGATTAACTACTCAAAATCGCTCAGCCAGCAAATGTAATATACCTCAAAACTAGAGAGATGTGATCATACATAACCGCAAGAAGTCAGTCTCCTCTTGGGATTTTTTTGCCCAAACACTTTTAAGGGTTTTAGCAACCACTGGTTTTACGGGTCAGGGATTTATCTTATTTGGAATTGGACTTTGAAAGTAAAAAACTCTGTGTCCTCTTTACGAATGTGTCAACCTCCTGCATAGGTGAAGACCAGAGAAACTGTTATCTGAGCTTCCGCTGTCTCTGTCACTTTTCAGGTTGAAATTTTTCTACATGAACGTAAGGATGGGCCAGTTAAAACAAGCACAAGGTAAAGCAGTAGCCCCTCCTCCCCTCAGTTTTGACTGTATTGTTTTAAAATGAACAGAAAAGGCACTGAGATGCTAAATAACTGGATGAAAGAAAGAGAGAGTATGGGAAGAAGAAGGTTCCCTAGGAACAAAGGTTGAAATAGAGATTTATTTCTTTAGAAAAGAGAGGATGAAAAGGAATGTGCTGCCCTTCAAATGTCTGCAGGAAGCCACCATTGATCAGTGTGTTTGGGGCCTAACCTGCAATAGAAAGCCTCATGTTTAGACACGGCAGAGGCTTCTGGGGAAGAGAGGAAGGGAGGAGGCCATGACGCAGAACGAACAAATCACCTGTTTGGAAATGGAACTCTAGATGGAGCACTTCCCTCTATTTGAATTTTCTGTGAAGGCTGATACTGATTTCACTGGATTAGTAACTACTGGAAAGATGATCAGTGTGAATATCTTAGCTCTGCGATAGGAAATAGAATTGAGTGATCCACCACTTACAAAATAGAACCCGATTCTATGTGTGGGATCTATGTAAAGACGGGGAGGCAGAAGATTAAGAGAAGGAGGAGAAGGGGGAGGAGAGGAGGAGTTATAGGAGGAAGAACTTTAAAAAGGCATCCAAGAACATGGAGTACTGTAGAATGAGATACAGGCACAAGCTCTGGAGTCAAATGCTGGCATTTGAATCCAGGCCCCATTGTCTACTAGTTGTTACCTCCCTAAACCTCAGATTTCCCATCTTTAAAATTGGGATTATAATCATCTCTAGCTCACAAGATTTCTTTTAAGGATTAAAGAATCTAATGTCTGTTGACTTCATAGCACATAGTAAATGCTCAATAAATTTAAAGTGCTGCTGCTGCTGCTGCTGCTGCTGCTGCTGGTGGTGAAGATGATCTGTCACCTGAGAGCATAAACCTGAGGTAGTAGCTGTGTTGAATCATGTTGGAATCCACCAGAAATAACCAGGAATAATGCTTATTGGACTCTATTCTGGGGGAGGTCATCACTTAACAGTGAGCTTTATACTAGCAGTGTAGAAACCCAAGGTAAGATGCCATCTTCCAGAAGTTGTCCATTCTAGGCTTGTTCTATGAAATCATTTTCTTCTCTCCCTCCTTCAGCTTCCATTGTCCATCCTTTTTCTCTTTGCTTGCTTTTCTACTTTTTACTCTATTTTGGAGTCTTTTGAAACCTCTCCTCCTCTTCCTATGTGAGGACCTATGAAATAAACAATTTGAATAACTATAGAGGAAAAGAATATTTCATTTAAAAACTCCCGAGAAAGAAATCTCCAGACCCAGATGGTTGCACTGGAGAATCCAACCAAATGTTTGAAGAAGAATTAACGCCACTTCTACAAAATCTCTTCCAGAAAATAGAGGATGAGGCAACACTTTCCAATTCATTTTCTGAAGTATGACCTTGATACCAAAACAAGACGAAGTCATTACAAAAATAAGAAAACTACAAACTAGTATTTTTCATAAATATATATGCAAATATCCTTAACAAAATATTAGTGAACAGAATTCTGCAGTATATAAAAAGAATTATACACTATAACTAAGTAGCATTTACTCTAGGGATACAAGTCTGGTTCAATGATAGAAAATCAATCAATGTAATCCACCTTATTAACAGTCTAAAGAAGAAAAATTATGGGAAATTTACAGAAATATTAATGCAGAAAAATTCTGACAAAATTAAATACCCATTCATGATAAAAAAAAAAAAAAACTCTCAGAAAAATAGCAAAAGAGGGGAACTTCTTTAACTCAGAAAAATAGCAAAAGAGGGGAACCCAAACTCATGCACATGCTATACCATTTATTAGGTCTTGAATTTCTTTCATCACACTGTTTAGTTTTCAGCATAAAATTCCTGTACATGTTTTGTGAGATTATAGTTAAGTATTTTATTTTGTAGTGATTGTTAGTGATACTGCATTTCAAATTTTTGTGTCTACGTACTCACTGATAGTATATAGCAATACAATAGATATTTTATGCTTATTTTATGTTCTTTGATCTAGCTGAACTCACATATAAGTTCTAGGATTTTTTTTGTAGACTCCTTGAGACTTCCTATGGAGTCCATCATGTCATCTACAAAAAGGGGCAGTTTTAGTTCCTCCTTTCTGATCTCTATGCCTTAGTGCATTGGTTAGAACTTCCAACATTATGTTGAATAAGAGTGGTGAGAGCAGACATCCTTGCCTTGTTCCTGATCTTAGGCTGAAAGTATTTAGTATTTCACTATAAATATCATGTTAACTGTAGTTATTTTGTAGGTTTTCAACATCCTAAAGTTGTCAGTTCACCCCAAATTGATATACACATTTCACACAATTGCTTTCAAAATCCCAGCAGATTTTTTGTAGATAAGATTTTCCACAATTTATATGGAAAGGCAAAGGAACTGGAATAGCTAAAACAATTTTGAAAAAGAAGAATAAAGGGGAAGAATCAGTCTACCTAATTTTAAGATTTACTTAGCTTACTGTACCTACAGTAATCAAGATGATGTGGTATTAACACAGAGATAGATACAAACATCAATGGAACAGAATAGAGAACTCACAAATAGTCCCCATAAATGTGTTCAGTGAATTTTTAACAAAGTACAAAAGCAATTCAATGGAGTAAAGATAACCTTTTAATAAATAGTGCTAGAGCAAGTGCACATCCATAAGGCAAAAAAAGAAAATGATCCTCAGCCTAAGTCTCACACCTTCTACAAAAACTAACTCAAAATGGACCACAGACTTAAATGTAAAACATAAAACTCAAAAATTTATGGGAAAAAATAGGCAAAACTCTTCAGGATCTAAGACTTGGCAAAGAGTAAGGATGGGCCAATTAAAACAAGCACAAGGTAAAGCAGTAGCCCCTTCTCCCCTCAGTTTTGACTGTATTGTTTTAAAATGAACAGAAAAGGCACTGAGATGCTAAATAACTGGATGAAAGAAAGAGAGAGTATGGGAAGAAGAAGGGGAGAGCAGTTCCCTAGGAACAAAGGTTGAAATAGAGGTTTATTTCTTTAGAAAAGAGAGGAGGAAAAGGAATGTGCTGCCCTTCAAATGTCTGCAGGAAGCCACCGTTGATCAGTGTGTTTGGGGCCTCACCTGCAATAGAAAGCCTCAGTTTCACAGATTCTTAAACAACTAACCATGCCACTACCATACAACTCAGTGATTACATTTCTGGGCATTTATCACAAAGAAATGAAGACCTATGTTCACACAAAAACCTATACACAAATGTTCGTAGAAGCTTTAATAGTAACAGCCAAAACTGGAACCAACCCAGCTGTTATCCAACTGGCAGTTAAACTGTAGTCCATCTATGCCATGGAATACTGCTGAGCAACAGAAAAGAATGAACTGTTGTTACACACAGCAGCCTAGGTGAGTCTCCAGAGAGTTAAGCTGAGTAAAAAGAGCCAATTCCAGCAAGTTATATAGCACATGAGTCCATATATATAAAATATTATTGAAATGGCAAAGTTATAAAAGTAGAAAACAGATTGGGGGAGTAGGGGCAGGAAGAAAGTGAGTGTGTCTATAAAATGGCAACATGAGGGATACTTGTGGTGATAGAAATGTTCTGTGTCTCAACTATATCACTGTCAATATCTTAGTTGTGGTATTATAGTATAATTTTGTAAGATATGATTGAGGGAAATGATAAAGTATACATGAGATCTCTCTACTATTTCTTACAACTGTGTGTGAATGTACACTTACCTCAAAATAAAAAGTTTAATTTCAAAGAACTCAAAATGAATATATTTATTATCTTAATTGTGATGATTTCATTATCAAAACTCATTGTACGCTTTAAATAGTGCAGTTTTTTGCATGTAAATTATTCCTCAGTAAAGCAGGGGGATGGGTATAATATTTCTCTTTCTTTTCTCTTCCTGAATAATTCATTCTTACAGCCCTTAGGTGAGCCAAGAATAATAGGCATCCACACAAAAGGGGGATGGAAGGGGCAGTGAGAGAGGTGTTGCAATGTCCCAGAGCAGAGTGTCGGAGTCCAAGCAGGGTGGAGAGGGGCTTGGCATAGACTGGTTGCCTGGTGCAGGTGTTGGTGTCTACCTAACACAGCTGCCGGCACATTGATGTCTAAGCACAAGTGGTAGAAGGGGACAGCCATACATGGAGGGGACGGTGGTGGCAATGAGAAATTGCTTACATCCAGACTGTTCATGTAAATACATTAAGGATCATGGAACCAGATTTCTCACTGTTGGAAAAAGAAATTACAAACATAAAAAGGGAGAAAACGAGAATGAACCCTGCAGTGTTGGAGTACAACTGGAGGATTTTCAACATACAGCTGTGTAGAGAAAGAATTAAGATTAAATGTGTGACTGTATGTGTGTGTATATCTCTACATATACATACTTCCTAGCTCTGTCCACTGAGAGAGCCTAGAAGCAGCAACATCCTAATAATAATGAGCACATCTAGCACCCTGACCTTGGCTTCTAAATACCATTCTCCATTAAAGGAATCAGGGCTACTTAGAGAAAGGGTTAAACCCAGAGCTGATGCAAGGAAAGATATGTGAAGAGCTTGAAACACCCTATTGTGTCAGAAAGTAAGAAATGCTAGAAATCAGAAGCACACAGAAAGCAAATTGAAGTAACTAGCTCAATCTGTGACAATTTGGGTGCCAAAATAAATATCAATAGAACAAGCTGAAGGAATGAAGTAGGAAATCAAGAGTCTGTATTGATATAAATAGCAAGTAAGTAAATAAATTAAAAATTTCATGTGGAATGGGATATTTGTTCTTAATGGAAATGTTTTAATTTTGACTCACATAATGTGAACATATATTACTGATATGATTAAAAATTAATTTCAACAATACAGCTCATGACCTAAAGGATCTTACAGTTTATTTGGCAGGAATGGAATGGACTATGAGAACCCTAGGATTTCTCTGCCCAGCATATTTTTCCATTTCATCACCTAGTAGCTGACTAGCTCTGGGGAAAATGAAGAAGAAGGAGTATAGGATGGCTCTTGTGTTGCTTGCTTGGGAGTCCAGGTGCTACTAATTGATACTGGGAATATAAGAGGAAAAGAAGGTTGGGGGCAGAGGAAGACAATGGGTTAGGTTTGGAAGATTGTACCTTGAGGATGTTTAGTAAGCAATTGGTTTCATTGGCTTGAAATTCAGGAAGAATCTAGCACTAAAATAGCTAATCATGTGAGTGGATAACTCATGTAAGGAGACTGGAGAAAGAGACGAGCCAGTCGGCCCAGGGCAGAACCCTGGGTTAATCAGACATTTAGGAAAAGCTTTATGCTATTCGGAATAGGGCCATTTATAAGCAAGTACAATTATGATCAAACATGGAGAGCAAAATATTAAAATTTCAAAAACTTAGGAACTACCCAAATGTTAACAAAAACTAGAGTTTAATATTCTACCACTGAATAAGATATCATTAAAAATGTTATTTATGAAAGTTTATAATAACAAAACTGTTTATGATAGTGTGTTTTTCTTTTAAAGCATGTATTTAAGCAATGTAAAAATAGGCATAGCAAAATCTGAAAAGAGATGCATCAAAACATTAACAGTAAGTGTTTGAAGGTGGAAGTCTATAAAGTTCTTCCTTCTACTTTTCTATATCTTTTGATTTGCTAAATAATACTTTCTAGTAAGGGAAACAGTCACAAAAAGGATTCTCTTCCACCCCTTACTAAGATAAACATGGTTACAGTTCCTGATTAACACAGAACCTGGACACATAGTGGGCCCTCAATACGTGCATGACTGTATCAATACCTGCACCTGAAGGCAGTTGCCTGATATATTCTGTCCTATAAAAAGCCTGCCATCCTGTCTCCTAGAGAGCCTTGTGTCCTGCCGTCCTGGGTCTTGCAGGGCGTAACGAACAGTTCTGCCTCTACTGTCTCTGTCCACTGACATTAATGCCTTGATGGGGCTTTACCTGGGGTTCCCAGGAACCATTACTATTAGACTCACTGACGGGTCCGAGGGGGAGTTAAAGCTGTTGTTGGCTCCTCTGAGAACAACCACCAGCAGACTGTGAGCATCCTTCTTCTAGTTGCTTGTCCTGCAGAGAATCAGAGATGATGACTTGTTGATTTAGTGTATGGATTCCCATCTTGACGCCTCACTGTCCTTCTGACCTGTGCAGGCACTTCCAAGGCATTGTGCTCTGTGGGGGCTGGCAAGGTCCATGTGGTAACTGCATCAGGGCCCCCAGCCCCTTCCTGAACAATAGACCTTAGCACTGTTCAAAGCTCTTGTTCATTTCAGTTCTCAGGGCCAACCCTATTAGTACATATTAGTATCTCCACACATAATAGGTAAGATGTGAGACTTAGGTTACTTGTGCAAGGCCAGGCAGCCAGTGCAAGGTGGAGACTTAACACATCAATATTGTTACTCCGTTTGTTACTGTGTTCATCTCTGTGGAATTCCATTGAGTGGGCACAGCAAATGGGGCCTGTGTTCAGCAGGCACATCCCCACCCCGCAAGGCTTCTGAGCATGTTCTGAGGCCAAGCCTCATGTGGTGGTTCGGGAGCTGAGATGGCACAAGGCCAATATCTATTTATGTATCTATAAAAGATCAACAAAAAGAGCTCCAGGGGGTGGGTCACTTTTTAGACACCAAAGGAACCAATTAGTAAGAGCTGAACTAACTTGTTCCTTTCCCTAAGCACAAGCCATGAGTTATCCAAAACTCAAGCCCTCAAGACAGTACATGGAAAAGACACCACTACTATTAGACATTTATTGGGGAGAATCAATATTCTCTTCAAGGAAGGAATTATTTTTGGATGGGAAATTTTCCTCTGTGGGAAATCTGGAGAAGCATTCTGTCTTGTGCTGTGGTGAGAGCAGCTAGAGGCCCCTGGCCAGCTTGATGCCTCAGGTGGGGCTTGGATGGGGCACAGGCTCTCTCCGGGGCACAGATGAGGGATGCTTCTGACACAATCACTTATCCTTAAATGCTGCAACTTATCTGGGCATGTCTGTCCTCGTCTCTGGTCTGTCTCATACTTCTAGGATAGCTCTTGCCAGCAAAGACAGCTTCTTGGTAGCAGGGCTTGGTGTTTGTCAGTTCACAGGAGGGAGCCCTGTAGTAGAAAGGATGTCCCTGGATGGGCTTTGCCTGGGCCTGCATTTCTGCCTTCTGCTGAATTTTCCCAAACTTCCTTGGGGAGGGACGGGGCTCTTGAGGGCAGGTGATATATCTATCACATGCTACAGCCACCGTTTGTCATGATCTCAGCTTCAGTCATCCCAGTTAAAGCAGCTTTACTTTTAACTATGCCTCTGCTCTGTACAGATGAAATGCAGCTACCCATTTCCTGGAACTCTCTTGCCTTTTGCATTTTATCCTGAGATGAAGCCATTGCAAAAAGTGATTCTTTTTTTTCTGAAAAGGTTTTCAGGAGGAGGCCTTCCCTTCTGTGATGGGGTCTGAGAAGACTTGCTCCCAGGCTTCTCCTCTAATGCCATGTCCTGAGTAGGGAACTCTTTGTTCTAGGTTGGGATGTCCCAACCCTGCATCCCCTCCACCAAGCTCTTCTGCTTTGGGGCCCAGAAGGCCACTCTCTTTGCAGTTGGTGGGAAATTCTTATCCTGGCACCTCCCTAAGACATGCTTAGGTCCTCAAGGCTCCTGCTGCTGCTCCATGCTGATTCCTCTGTCCTCCAAATGGACATGCAGCACCTGGGAAGCTCCCATGTCCCCACTGTAGACACCCTGGGCATGAGTCAGTGAGGCCTTGTAATCAAGTTCTCTGAGGCAAGGGACCTGTCAGTGGGTTGGCCTTGGACCTGGCTCTGCTCCCTCCTCTCTGGTTTAAACTTTAACTCACCAAGTAACTGTTCTTTAAGGTTTAATGATTTAGGATCTTGGGGAACTGGTCTTTGGGTGGGGGGTTTTCAGCGGTCACAGTAGTTTCTACTTTACTCTCATTCACATTTGCCTTTTGGGGGCTTCCCAGCTTGCTGGTGGTCAAGATGTCAGCAGTTTTTGATTGAAAAGCATTGAGCTCCTCGGCCATGAATATCTCCCTGGACACATTGAGCACAGAGATAGTTTCTGACTTCTCCGTCTTTTTGCCCTGTTGCATTTCTACTCCATCCCTGGAAATCACACTCTTATCCTTTGGCTCATGTCTGTCCCCAGTTGCTTTGCAGGCAGGCTTGGGGGGCATCTCTTGCCTAGTTGAGTCTGTCTCTGACTTTTTTTGCCTGTGATGCCGTGTGTGACAGGCAGAAGAGTCTGTCTGGCACCCTTACTTCTCTGAACATCCTCTGCAAGCTCGTGGTTAACACCAGAGAGTGATTGTCTCAGAGTCCCCTGTCCTTCCTTGCCCACAGGTGAGGTGGCAGGGCGCAGATGATCCAGGACAGGAGCTGAATTTGTTGTTCCCACTTCTTCTCCATGAGGAGAATTAGAGCTTCCTCTAAGGAGCTCGAAGCCCACAGATTTGGAGTCCACCTCAGGAATCAGGTTGGTTGAGGAGGGAAGGTGGGAATGGGACAAGGACTGGGATGCTGCATCTTTCACGTTAAAGATCTCTATGGATTCAAGGACCCTGCGGGGAAGGCCCCACTCCATCCTCATACGAAACTTTTTAATATGGGCTTCCAGCACCTGTTGTGCAGTGGAATCAATGAAGGAAAGGTCCTGGAAGGTATTCAGGGAGGAGTCCTCACCCACTAATGGTGGCATACTTCTCCGTGTTACTTGGGTGTGAGATTTCACAGAAAGCAGCAGTGTCTGCTTGACAGCATGCCATGAACTATGCACAGTCCCAGGGAGCCGACCCTCACTGATTTCCTCAAACTTCTTGCCCAAATGTACTTTCAGGACACTTTCAAGTTGTTTCTGACCTAGACTGCCCCCTGAGGCCCTTGAATTTTTTTTCCGACAGACTTGCCATGTGACTATTTAGGTTTTTCTCAGATTCATAGCCCAGATCGTTATCTGAAGAGCTCTCTGGATCACTCAACAGATGAGATTTTGGGCCATTATGTGAGCTATGTCCCTGATCCTTCCCCACATCCTTCTCTAGCTGAAGCATTTCTGAGCCCCTCTCATGGAAGCTTCCAGGTTGGCTCAATCCAACATTCAGATTTTTATTCACAGAGACCCATGAGAGTCCATGGTTGCTCTCCAAATCAGCTGTGTGTGAGAAATCTCTCGGAGGCATCATCAGTGACAGAGACTCATGGATCCTGCGGGGCAGGCCCCCGTGGTGTTGGATGAGCCTCTTTTGAAGATGATGCTCTAGTTTCTTCTGAAGCTCAACGCTGAGAGGAAACTCTCCAGGAAGGGTGGAGATGGAAACATGGGCCTGGGAGGCCTGGTGGTAAAGAGAGTTTGGAGCTGAAGGACAAAAGTCTTCCTGAGATCTTTGGACCACAAAGGATGAACCCAACAAACTTTCCTGTTGCTCCTGCAACATGTTCCACTCCAGTTGTTGAATTTCAGATGAGATGAGAGACTCTGATTCATTCTGGGGTATATGGAAACACACTCCACAGGTCTGGGTCCCAGGTAGAGGACCAGATGGTAGGATTGGGAGTGGGGATTGAAGGTGGGCCTGGGACTGGACTTGACTGAGAGGTAGGGGCTTGGACTGGGGCAGGGTTTGAGGCAAGGCTTGAGGCTGGATCTCAGGCAAGGACAAAGGTAGAGGATGGGAGCATACTGGGGTTTCTTGGTCCATGGAGAAATTAAAGATTCTATTGAAAATGAAGATTGAGGAACAGTCACCTGAAACATGGGCAGCAGGGGCCAAGGACTCACTGTGCAGAGATGGGAGACCCCAGAAGAGCTGGACATGTTTCTGCTGTAAATGGTCCTCTGAGGTCATAGGATATGGGGGCTGCTGGTTCACATGCAGCTCCTTTGCCATCCCTTTGCTGCTTCAAAAAGGAAGGGAGACTGCTGAGTCATGCTTATCAGCAATTGACTCCAACATTTCCCCTGAAGTATTTAGTTGGTAGTGTCCCCTAAGTCGTTTTGGAAAAGAACCCTTTTTCTTTTCCTTTTCCTTCAACGTTAGGAAATCACTTCTCTGTTGGACTTGTCCCTCCAGGAGTGCCAGCACATCAGTGCTGCAAAACAAGAGGTTTCCAGGCTCTACAAGGTTGGCTGCAGGGTTTCCCTGAGAAGAGGCCTCTGAAGAATGGAGGGGAAAAAAACTCTTCATTGAGATCGTCTAGTGCCAAGGTGGAAGGGAACAAGTCTTTGGCATGAGTTTGCCGTGAGGAGAACTCTGAAGCAGACAGACTTGAACAGTCAGTACCTCTGATTGTTGGGACACAAGTGGACAACCCACCAGGGCTATCTGGAGATGAGTTCTCCAGAACAGCCCTCAGTAAGTTGGAAATTGATTTTAGATTGAGTCATGGTTAAAGGATGGTCTGGTGGTGGTGAAACAGACAGGCTTGATGAAGCATCATGACAAGCTGATACATCAGTGGGATTCATTGTCTGGGACAAATTTGATAAGAGGTTGACATCTGGGGAAAGAGGGGGATCAAGAGAGAAGATGGTATGCATGGACAAAGTGGCCTCTGGTTGGAGAACAGGATCCACTGAGTGTCATGTGGTGGGAGAGGGGGAAAGGCAAGGGGTTGGGGTGGGGAATGGTCCCCTGGAAATTTTGAATCCAAGGGAGGAAAAGGTTCTGGTGGCAGAGAGTGACCCATTGGTGATGGTGAAAGAAAGTCAGCTAAGGGGGTCATTGGGTTAGGTGAGACAATGGAGGGGGGTGGTGGGGAAGGCTCAGGCTGAGAGGCTAGTATTAGGTCTCCTGAAGGGACTGCTCAGAAGGCAGAGGACAGAGTGAATGATGACTCAGTCACAGAAGCTGTGGAAGCCAAAGAGGACACAGAGAGGGTATCATCTTCCAGGTCCTCCAGGAACAGCAGCTGATTGACCTCCACAGTTGTGTTATTACACACTTCACAGGAGGGGTCTGGACAGAGCAGTTGACGAAAGCTGATGGTATCATGATGCTGGCCCGAGGGGCTGTGGGAGACAGGAGGTACAAAGCTGCAGCCAGGACCAGAAGAAAGAAAGGAGGACCTGCTGGCCTGGTGGGGGAGGGGCCACCTGAAGCCTGCTGCCCCTTCACATTGCCCCACATCCATGACTTCACAATACACTCAACAGCCCTCACCCCAAAGCCTTCATTCACATACCTGTTCCTATGGCAACCCCCTCGCATGACTAGGGCAGGCTGTACTGAATCCCTGGAATTGCACAGAACATGCTAAAGAGGGATCAGGAAAGAAGGGGAAAGACTAGTCACCTTTTCAGAATAGAAAGCAGCTTCCTTTTCTCCTCTCTTTCTCTCTTGTAATGTCTCCAACCTGGAAAACCAGGAGAGTGGGTTGTATATAATGAAGGTAGAAGCATAGGTGTTAGACAGGAGTCCCTTTATGGGAGACCTTTGGGACATTAGGCTCTGAAAGCCCCAAAAATCAGTAGATGAGGTCAAATGGTCAATGATATTAACAAGGTTCATAGGTGTATGTTGCTTCATTTATAAAGTACTTTCACATACATTATCCCATGTGATGCTCAAAACCACCATGTGAGAAACACAGGTTAATGGTTACCTCAAAGAGGAACCTGATAATCCGGAAAGTCAAAGTACTTTCACAAGCTCAGGAGACAGAAGCTCTGACTCTCATCATCTCACATGGACACCTATTGGGCAACACCCCTTGTCCAGGTCCATCACTGCTTCATGCCCAGAGGTGGGCAGAGCAGGAATCTGAGAAGTGTCTGGGGTTCTGACTGCCTTCCCATGAGCCTCTCCTCTGAGGGCTCTGTTTTCTGACAGGCACTGTGGCTAGCAACTGACATCCTCAGAGATGATGGACCTGGGACCTCATGGAAAGGACAGAAAGGGTCACCCTTGGAGAGCTCAGGTGGAATAGGCAGAACCTTACCTCCCAATGTTCCACCTTTCCTTCTCCTCTTGGCTGTGCTCTGACCCTGAGAACAGAAAGAAAAGAATCAGGGGCTGGGACTCATTTCTCTTGCTCTCCTTTCCAGGAAACTCAGATACTCATTATCCAAGAATAATATGACTCTCTATTTTAATTAATAAAACTTTGTATTCTTTCCTTTTATTAATTTTTAAAGATGATAAAATATTTTCAATTTTTCCTTCCTTGAAAAGCTCAAAGAGACTTTTTTCTATGAGGTCCACACTTGATATTCTCAGTCAGCAGTCCCCTGCTCAAGGAGGGCAAAGACTCTGAGGCCAGCAGCCACGTCTGTGCTCCCTCAGATAGACCCTGTGTCCTCGACAGAGCTTGGGCTCCAGTCTCTGCTCAGAGGCTTTCAGAGGCTCGGCCCTGCTTCCCTGATCTGCTGACATGCAGGAAGTCTTGGTCAAGTGACACCTGCCATGGGAATGTGACTCATGATCAAGTGCTGGGGACTCCCTTCTCCTGCAGAGATCCCAAACTCTCTAAGTAACCCAATCCAGGACTACAGAATCACCGAGTTTGGGATTTTATCTTGTAATCCTCCACCACACCCAAGTGGTCTGTGAGCTTTGAATGGAAACAGTCCCAGCTGAACCCCTAGGCCTGCCCGGCCTGTTCCCCTAGAAGGATGCAGTTCCATCCTCTACTCAGACTTCTCAGGTGTCTCTCTGAGTCAGCTAAACTCATTTTAAAATGTGGGAATGGAAAAGGAAACAACAATAAAGAATCACTGTTGGGGTCTTGCCCAGGTTCCCTTACCTTTTGGAAATCTTTGGTTTTCCAGAAGGTTGGTAAAGATGGAATCCCCACCAGGTAGCACAGGAACAGAAGGAGCAACCACAACCCACACAGGAAGGTGAGGTTGGGGTCAGTATCTAAGAATGCTGAGCAGACGCTCAGACACAGCTCAATAGGGCTATTCAGAAATGAGAGAACATTCCAATGGCTGAACTCCATTGTCTGAATCGCAAGGCTGCCTGAAGCAACTGAGCTCTGAGAGTGCCAGTGCTTGCCTATAGTCCCAGGCCTGCATCACAGAACACAGAAGAGTCACAAAGGGTTTCTGAGGGTGGGGGAGGGGACATGAAGAGGGTGTGCCCACAGCCCCTCCCCCACCCACCAGCCCAGCACATCTGTCCACCCCTCCTGGGCCTTCTAGGTCCCTCTGCACTACCTGTCATCCTATTTTCCAACTCCACCTTTTCATCATATCATATGTTTGCCTTATTGAAATTTTCTGCTTTTCTTATTTGTAACCCAGATATTACCTGGGTCCCCCTTTACTGTTTGGAGAACTAGACGTGGGTCTCACCATTCTCCTGCCTTGAAAGTGAAAGGCTGCCTGGAACTTATGCTTATACCCCGACATTTACACACAGGATCATATATGGCCTCAAATCCATCTTCCCTATAGAATGTTTTTGCCTTACACAAACCCAGATTTGGAACTTAGTGTTCTTCTACACTTAGTTAGTTTTGTGAAAACAGTAAATTTTAGGTTTTTGTTTCAGTTAGACTTTACCATCTTCAAGAGGCTAAGTCAAATAATTAAAATGAATAATTCATTATTCAACATTCAGAAAACTAACTAAATAAATATATTTATAAGATAAATGTAAATAACCTCCCAATGATCTAGGGGGTAAGTCTTTAGCACTTATTTTTCTGAAGTTAGTGAAGCTTAAACTGGATAAAGACTCAGCACATGCTACACATACACACACACTCACACATACACACCCACACACACACACACATCCTTTGATAAACCAGTCCAGTATTTCCAAATCCTGGAATAAAACGTTTTCTCTTTTTACTTCAATCTTTCCTTTTTTATTTTGAGCCCACTTTTTCTTACTCTTCCTAAAATACAGACCGTTCCCGCCCTCTCCAGGTGGACACATCCCTTAGTCAGTGCAGGCTGCTGTGACAAAACACCACAGACTGGGAGGCTTAAACCACAGACATTTATTTCTCACAGTTCTGGAGGCTGGGAAGTCCAAGATCAAGACACCAGCAGATTCAGTGTCTGGCCAGGCTCACTTCCAGGTTCACAGACAGTTGCCTTCTCCCTGCAACCTCACGTGGTGGAAAAAGAGGGTGAGGGAGCTCTGTGAGGTCTCTTGTATGAGGACACTAATCCTCTCATGAGGCTCCACCCTCATCACCGAACCACCTCCCAAAGGCCCCATCTCCTAATGCCATCACATTGGGATTAGGTTCCAACATATGAACTGGGGGGACACAAACATTCAGTCCATATACTCCCCAAAGGCCGGGATAGGTTACATTATGCTAAGTTGTTGATCCCTCAGCTCTCGAGTGGCAGATGGGACCCAGGGACTCGGATGAGGCTGCACAAGATGAGATCCTGCCCTGGGCCTTGTAAGTGTGATCTCTTCCTAAGAGCGCCTTGCCACGAAAAAGGCTGAGAAGCTCTGGTCTGTATGATCACCCTACATATGTTCAAAAATCAACCACCTGTCACGCTTTTTTCAGGCTCCTCTTGTCAGGTTTAAATAATCCCAGTACTTCCCTCCCCTCTTCCTACATCTTCTTTTCCAAACTCCTTATCTTCATGACAGCTGTCCTCTGACGGGTCTCCTAACTTCTCACGTCTTTCTTAAGCTGTGATGCCCTTGCTCTGACACCCACAGCCCAGCACTATCACCTGATCTCTGTGAAAGGGTGAGACAGCCTTCACTCTGGTGGAGTGTCCTTTCTTTTTTCTTTTTTGAGGAAGATTAGCCCTGAGCTAACTACTGCCAATCCTCCTCATTTTTCTGAGGAAGACTGGCCCTGAGCTAACATCCATGCCCATCTTCCTCTACTTTATACGTGCGACGCCTACCACGGCATGGTGCACCCAGGATCCGAACCAGCGAACCCTGGGCCACTGAGAAGCAGAACTTAACTGCTGTGCCACGGGGCCAGACCCCGGAGTTTCCTCTCAATTATGCAGGAACAGGTACCCTGCCTGGAGGACAAAACCTGCTGGGAGGCGCCACTTCCTCTTCGCCTTGATAGGCAGCCTGAGCCAAGTTTCATTTAGTAAATATTTACTGCTGGAAACCAGGAAACACAAGTACCTGTAAGTCATGTCTCTGTCCTTGAACCATGAGCTGCGGTTTTAGGGAAAAGCACTGCGCAGGTCAAGAGTGACTACACAGGAGAGGCCCCGGCACATCTGGGAACTGCCAAGCGATCTCAGTAAGATATCAGAGAAGGGACAGACACTGTGGGTGACAACTGCTCAAACCCCTAACCCCTGGCAACCACTGATCTTTTTTACCATCTCCAGAGTTTTGCCTTTTCCAGAATGTCACTCACATAGTTGGAATCAGACAGTGTGCAGCTTTTTCAGATTGGCTTCTTTCACTTAATGATATGCATTTAAGTTTCCTCCATGTTCTTTCATGCCCTAATAGCTCATCTCTCTTTAGCACTGAATAATAATAACTGTGGATGTAGCACAGTTGCTTTATCCATTTACCTTGGACATCTTATTTGTTTCTCAGTTTTAGCAACTATAAATAAAGCTCCTATAAACTTTCTTTTAAAAAAAAAATGCTTTATTGAGACATAATGCACATACCATAAAATTCACCCATTAAAAGTGTACAATTCAGTAGATTTTACTGTATGCCCAATGTTGTGCATCTATCACCATAATAAATTTTAGAACATTTTCATCACTCTAAAAAGAAACTCTGTTCCCCTCAGCCTTCTCCCTTCAATCTTCTCATTCCCCCAGCCCTAGGTTAGCACTAATCTACTTTCTCTATAGATTTGTCAATTCCAGACATTTTATATAAATGGAATCATACAATATGTGGCCTTTTGTATCTGGCTTCTTTCACTTAGCATAATGTTTTCAACGTTTGTTCATGTTGTAGCGTGTATCAGTACTTAATTTCTTTTTATGGGAGGTAATATTCCATTTGACAGATATACCACATTTTGTTTATACATTGATCAGTTGATGAACATTTGGGGTGTTTCCACTTTTTGACTATTATGAATAAAGCTGCTGTGAACATTTGTGTACATGTTTTTGTGTGATGTATATTTTTGTTTCTTGCTTATTCATTTTTGCAATAACTTAAAGTCGCACTTCATCTAATCTTCTTGCTTTCAGAGATTTTGGTAGTATAAGCATGTTAGACTCCCTATGAAATGAGACCTTTGGGGTCTAAATGCAGTTTTTATCAAATTTCTGGAGGCATCAATTTGCCTTCCTGCCAGCACTCTCAAAATTAGCCCTTGAATCAGCAGGAATGATCACCATGCATAATGCTTAACATTTAAAAATAATGCACACCTTATATTCTCAAGATTCTATTGTTGAGTTCTAGAAAGTCAGAAAAGCTTGTGGGAAGAGGAAGTGCAATCCAGCCAGAAGGAACGTGAGCAAACTTGTAACATATATGAAAGTACATGTCTGGTCACGCTAAAGCACAGGGTATGTGCCTGAGGATAAGAGTAGCAAAAATTTAGGCTGAAAAAGTGGAAGAGTCAATTGCAAAGGACTTCGAATGACAGTTTAAGCAGCTTGAACTTGTGCTGGGGCAGTGGGAAGCTAAGGTTTTCATAACCAGAAGAATGGCATACCCAGATCTGTGTTTTGGAAAGATGACTGGCAAAAGAGAAGCTGGCTGAGAGTTCATGGGAAATATGCACATTAATCACTGTATCTCATAGGACTCTTTGTCTTGCAGATGACAGGAAACCAGATGAATTCTGGCTTAAGCAAAATTTCTAATTCATTGGCTTATATTTCTCCACAGCACAGGAGTAGACTCAGCTTCTGACTCTCCATCCCTTGGTTCTGATCTCTTAGTGTTAACTCCTTCTCAAACCACTTCTCTTGTGGTCCCAAGATGGCATCCAGCCAGGAAAAACAAAGAATCATTGTCCCAGTGTTCCAAATTAGAGTCCCAACATTCAAGTGAATGGGACCAGCTCAGGTCATAAGAACACCCCTGAAATAATTACCAGTAACCAAAGAACACTAGTGGCCTAGTCTAAGTCAGTTCTACTCAAAGTGTGGTCCATGGACCAGTACCTGTTCCCACATTTTTGTTCTCAGCTGCAACAAGATAAGCATAGAAAATAAGGATGGTTAGAAATTTGTACTGCAATTTGACAAGAGTAATTAAACCTAATTATAAAAACATTGAGGCTTATATTTTATGTCTTTATTTTGTGTGTCATTCTTCCAGTGCTTCATTTGTATGGTATTTTACACAACTATCAGTCCACAGTGTGTGGGGATGTGGGAGAGAAAGCAAACTGGGCCTTCACCACAGACAGTTTGAGGAACTGTGGTCTAATGTCCATGCTCCGCTGTGAAGCCTGGGGGCAAGTCAGCATTCTGGAAGCACACAGGGAGACTTCGGGGAGATCCTTCCCCCTCGCCATGAGAGGGGGCGAAAACAAATGTCCACTATAATCATGGGACCTAATCTGGACAGAGGAGGGGCACTCCCAGACTCACTTTAGCGCTCCTATTTTCTCATGCTTTCTTCCATGATGACCTCCCCTTATTCAGAGTCCCTGGTAAGAATGCACCCTGCATAAGCTTTGGATAGGGCCATTTTAATAGACTAAACATTACATGGGCGTTCACCTACCATCCCCACTGGAACTTCTATTACTAGAATCAAAGCACTCGAATGGCTCTTCTAAGCCATTAAGAAAAAAACAGCTTTGAGCTACACTAATGCACGGTAATTGCTAAACTGAATTCCTTTGCCCTGCCCTTGACATTGAGGTATGGAAACCCTGGAGCCCTAGAAGAGTCTGAAGGAAAAAATGTCTAAGACAGATTCCAGGAATCTAAGATTCTCATTGAAAATGCATTTTAGAGAACTGTTTTTGGTTAACTTGCTAGGACAGTTGTATGGCAGGAAAACATGTGCAAGAATTTGGCAAATTGCACCTTTCATTTCTCTTGTAAAATAAAATGGAAACAATAAAAACAATTGGAAATAAAAGACGTAATCTGAGAGAGTGCTTTGATTCTTTTCCTAGTTAAATCTCTGCAATTGAAGCTTTGCTGGAGAGCAGCCTGTGTTTTTAATCTCACTGTCCACAGAGGGCTAATACAGGCACAGGATCTGAGAGTCTGCCACACTAGGAGCTGGAATGACCTTGGGGAACCTTCCAGTCTGGCCTTCTCATTTTACAAATTGGAAGCTGAGGCAGGGCAGGTTTATTTCTTTTTTCTTTAATCCTTTCATATCTGTGTGTGTGTGTGTGTGTGTGTGTGCGTGTGTGTGTATTTTCTCTCAGGAGGCTTGAGAACTTGGTGTCTGCACAGTTTTAACATAATTTGAACACCCAATACGAGGCTTGTTTCTTTCCAGGGCCCTAAATCACCTTCCAGTATGAAGGCAAGGCCTCATCAAGGGCCGAGTTTTATCCAGCACTGCCTCGAAATGTGCAATTCTTGCCTAAGTGAATTTTACAAACAACTGAGATGGTAATGCTTTTTTGTGGAAATAACCTATGCCTCCATGCCTTCTGCAATAAAATAAGCTGAATGTAACTTCGATGTTCCTTGATGACCAAAGCTTAGTTCGCCTGATAAACAATTGTGTCCTCCAGAGGAGCAGGTGTAGACAGTCTGCAACAGACATGAATGTGCGTTGACTCCAGCAGTGGCCCCAAACCCTGCCATCAGTCAAAAAAATACATCACTTGTATTTTAGGAGTTTACCTCTTTTTCCTATAAACACAATGTTTATCAAATACACACACACTGTGTAAAACTGACCTGTGACAGAACTTCCTTTAGCAGGTCACACGACTGCCCTTTAAGAGTGATTGTAGTTTGGATCACTTTCATCCCCTCAGGGGGCGAGGGAACCACAGGGAGGAGGTGGAAGAGAACTAATGTTTGGTGGGTACTTACCTTCTATGTGCCCCAAACTTTCACTCAGTTCATTTCTTAACTATCATCTGAGGGAAGAAATATTTTTCTCATTTTACAGATAATACTGAGCCCCAGAAAGATTAAATAACTTGCCTAAAGGCACAGAGCTAAGAAGTGACAAAGTAAGGATTTGAACCGAGCTTGCTTTGCTCTCAGGCCCGCATCTTCACTCTATAGGATGCTGTCCCAGAGAGTAGTCACCGGGTCTTGATCCCTGACTCTTCTTCTCCACTGTCATGCCAGCAGCTATCTTTTGCTGCATAACGAGCCACCCCAAATCTGAGTAGCTTAAAACAATAAACATTTTGTTTGCTTGTTCTGCAATCCAGGCTTAGCTAGGTGACTCTTCTGTTGATCTTACCAGTGGTCACTCATGTGGATTCATCCAGTTGGTAGGCCAGCAGGGGCCTGGGCTTAAATTCTTTTAGCTAGGCTTTTCTCTCAGGGCCTCTCCCTCTTATGTGGCTTCTCCTACAGCCTCTCCATGTAGCTGTAGCAGGGTAACAAAGTTCTTGCAAGGCAGATCAGGGCTCCTAAGAGCACAAAAGCAGAACTTATTAAGGCTTAGACCAGAACTGAAACAGCATCACTCTGCCACTTCCCTTTGGTTAAAATGAGTTACATTCCCAACTCAGGTTCAAAGAGAGAGGACCACACACGGGCAAATACTGGGAGATGTGGATCACTGGGGGCCAGCAATGTGACAGTGGTCACCATAATCTTCAACTTTGGCACCACCAACTCTGAAGATTGGTGTTTCTTCTGTTCCTTACACTTTTCTTATATCAAGCTTTTCCCTCTTCTGTTTGCTTCTCTACTTTCTCCTACCATTTCTCAGCTTTTCTGCATTGTAACTGGCTTTCCTCAGCCAGCCACAAATAGAGGATTCCTCTCCTTCAGATCGGTGGACTGACCAAGCACATCGTGTCAACTCTTATTCTTCAGGTCATCAATCTTTGCAGCTCTGGTGTTCTATTGACAGAGATTCCTATGTTTTGGTGGTTTTGTTTGGCTTTGCTTTTACTTCTAAGTTCAAACCTGGAAGTCAAGTTTAAAGGAAAATAGACCTTTACTGCATCAAGAGTCAACGTAAGTGAACACACTTAAATGCTTTGCCCTTAGAAATAAAATCTAGAATCTGTGACACTAATTTTACCTACAAGAAGGCAAGATGTTCAGTTTGATGGCCAAGTCAACAGCTCAATGTGTGTCATGTTTTACATGCTTTAAATTCCTTTAGCATTCATTCACCAGGGCAGAGAAGGGAGAAAGGCCTATAGGAATCAGATCATTCCTGCATTGCAATTCTAGTTCACAACAGGCTGCTGCTTACATGTGGCTAAGATGATATCACTTAAATTTCTACTGAATCACTCAACCTGTCTGGTTACTGCTTTCTGCTGTCAGGAGAGACACAAGAGTACCAAGAATTAGCCAGGACCAGGAGAACCAGGTGTGCAGATACCAACAGCATGAGGAGAGCAAAGGAAGAGAGTTAAAAAAAGAATTTATAAACACCCAAGGTGAAGACCCTTGCAGGAAGGGATCGTAGGTTTCCATTTGAAATACTAAGGAACTAAAATGAAAGTTAAAATAAAAATTGAAATGGGAATTACCCTTCAAGAGTTTCCAAATCCATTCACTCCCAGGGGTGGAGCCTTTGACATTTTAAAGATTTCTTTGTTTCTCTATTGCAAAGCTCAAAAGAGAGAAAACCAAATTTTAATTTTTGCACCTACTCATTTTTTAACATTAAAACTCATTTACTTAATTCAATTTAGCTAATCTTGGTCAACTTGACCAGCATAAAACTCCTTTCAGAATTTCTCCTTCACAAACTTATACAACTTTCTTTTACCTTCAGAATTTGTCCCATGCTTTCTTTTTTCCCTTCTAATACTTTAGGACAAATTTATCTTTCTTGACTCAACAAACAAAAATACTTCCATTCTTTATACCCTCCTTACCTAAAATGTACATTTTACTTTCCTTGAATACAGAGCTGTTTTCCTTATTAATTTTAGTAGCTTTAATTACATGTATTAATTAGAACTTTTAACCCTTAACAGACCCTAGTAAACACTAAAAAGGTAAGCAATTACAAACTGTCTTTTATATCAGCATTCTAAACACTATTCATAATTTCCTGAAACAAGCCATTTCACAATAAAACACAATGCATGCTTTCTAATAGACCCAAATGCTTTTAGCCTCTTTGCAATAAGAAGCCAAAAGTAGATAAGCGTACATTTAGTAATTAATGTCTAATATCTTATTTGGAAATGATCTAGATACTCAATGAATTTTATCATTTAAATTAACATAGCAAAACTTTAAAGTTTCAAGTTACCAAAAAGATTTTGGAAGCTGTTTTAGATACACATGCCATAAACTGTAATTATTGCTAAAAGTTTATCTATAAGCTCTTATTTCATTTATATCTAAATCATTTCTTCCCAATAATGATGTTTAGATTACCCGCAAAAACTTCATGAGACATTAAGCAAAATTAGCTATCATTCTAAGTTATTATGCTGACAAATTTGTAACAGGGATAACGTGAGCTTTTTTTTCTTCCTTCTTCTTTTTAAACTAGTAAACCCAGGCTTCATGTCTGCATCATATCCAGTGCTAACTCTGGAGGACATGTCCATTTTAATCAAACCAACAAACTTAAACTTTCATTAACCAAAGATTAATCTATGTCATCTTAACTTAAAAGACATTGGGTTAATTTCTACAACATTTAGAATTTATGTAAGTGCTTACTTTAGGCCAAGTAAATAGAGCTCTTAATTTTGGCCATACCATCCGGAGGTAAAATCACAAGTATATAACATACATATAGACACATAGACACAGCCTCCACAGCTATCGTTTTAAAAATCACTGCCGTGAATCAGGTACAATAATACAAAGCTCCCTAATTATGAATCCAAATTTTGTTTTGAGCCTTTTTTACTAATATTTGTGGAGAAGACATTCAAGACGCTAGATTTTTTTTTTTTTTTTTTTTTTTCGGCAAGGGCACGCTTATGGCCTTTTCCCTTTTTTTTTTTTTTTTTTTTTTCCAGTCCTGGGAATTAACTTCATCACAAACCACTCAAGTTTTTTTCCAGATGGAGTTTCTGGGACATGAACCACCCAATTGAAAGCGTTTCCAACTAGTTAAAATGCACCCAGGGGTGAGTCTCCACGGATGCTTGAGGCATGCCCCATGGCAGTAAAGCTGGTGTCTGACTGACAGCGGCCAGAGAAAGGGTGCAGAGCCTGACTGCGGGCATCAACATAGTTATGAGGTGTAGTCACCTCCCACTTAGCCCAGGCACTTAGTCCCTGAGCCAGCACAAGGCAAGGCAGGGAAGCAGGAGGCAAAGGCCTGGAGCTGCCTAGGGGCTGGGACTCCCTGTGCCTGGGGTTGAGAAGTTAAGCACAGAAGGCCCAGGTTCTGCTCAGGTCCATCCTGAACTTAACCTCGCCTTGGTGACAAGAGAGATGATGACAAATGAAACAGATAAAGAAAGGAAAAGAGGAGATCAGGCCTCACTCTCACGGCCTCTTCCCGAGGGTTATCAAGATAAGGGTCACGCAACAGTTTCCATGCTGGGGCACAAAACACCCACAGGACAGTTCACAGAATAAATCATAGGTCTCCTATCTCATAACTGACTCAGTAGGTGCCTAAAATACTCGAGCCAACTGCCAAGACCACCTCACTTGGTGTCCCGGGGGTGATCAGGCCCGGAAACCAGAGTGGGGGCTCCCAGGGGTAGAGGCTTTGACGCTTTAAAGATTTCTTTGTTTCTCTATTGGAAAGCTCAAAAGGAGCCCAAAACGGCCACTGCAACTTAAAGAGACATGAAAGAAAGGTCCATTACCTTGAAAATTCCCCCTGAACCTAGGGCAGCATCTTACCTGTTCTGCCTGTGGGGTTCCTATAGCAAGGGGTGATGGGGACGTCCGCCTGCATTGCATCCCTTGTATATCCTCCCTATAATGCCTGGCAGTAATAGGTGCCTGGTGAATTGTCCCAAAGATGAAAGAATAGAGAAAAACAGCGAAGAATTTTCTGCCCGTCTGGGAGACATTCTACCCAATTGTGTCCTGGAGACGCTCTCCCAAGAAGGGGTTCCCATACTCAACCAAAGTTTAGAGTTTGGTACTTTCCTTGAACCAGAGTCCCAGTTGGGACTTTCTCGTGGTTTGGAGTGTGGTCAGGAGCCATAGGGTGGGATACCAATCCAGCCTTAGGAAAAGAAACCTGCCATGGGTGTCTTGGAGATTGGTGACCGTCCTAATGACTTAAGTGGTCCACCCACGCCCATGCAAAATTTATATATTAGAGACAGGATTAGGAAGGAATGCATTAATTTGTTCTTCATCATCCTCAGGCTTAAGGTACTGATGCTCTTCAGGCTGAATGCCACGATTTGCCCCACAGAGTAGCCATGGACAGCAAAGGCGGATTCATACAGCTGTCCAAGAAAGTTCCATATGGAGAAGTGAATTTAGATCCATCCTTGAAAAAGAGAAAGGCACAAGGAAGACTAGAACTTCAACTCACAAGCCGGTGAAGCAAGCAGGCTCAGCGAGCCGAGGAGTCAAAAGAAAGATTTCTTGGACTCTCAAGGTCTGGAAGTAGTGCTCCTTTATTCAGAGAATAGCATGGGGGCATGGCCCATGAGCAGTGAAGAGCTGCAGCATGAGGACAGGACACATGGGCAGGACTTTATCAATAGGTCTTGGTCTTATAATATTGGATAGGGAAGTATTCCCAGCCAGACATTTTAAAACATACTCAGGCTAAGTTGATATAACCTCTTTATAAAGAAAATCAGCTCAAGTATTCCAACCTTGATAATCTTATCAACACTTAGACTTTTATATTTCATCAGTTCAATTGTAACCTGAGTCATGGTCTTAAAGCTAGTCATTATTTTATTGCGTGTATTTCCTTTTTAATTTGGCCTTTTCATAGGTACCGATAAAAATTATGATGAGAGCTCTCACAATTTTTTCCCCCGATTTAGAAGTTTTCCCAATTTAAATGATCCATCATCTGGCCACATTGATGAGTAGGATCTTAACAGTGACTCAACCAATAAGCTTAACCATGGACACAAGAGGCAACCCCAAAAGAGATCCAGAAAGTTCACTCCCAAAAATAGTCTAAGAAAGTAAAGGCCTTCATTGCACAACAAGCAACAAAGGTTCAGACCACAAAGGTCCCTTTTGAAAGCAATTGGGACCCCTTATGACAAACTCCCCTGAGAGCTGACACAGCCAGACAAAGAGAGTGTGTCCCAGAACCCCAGTCTACTCAACTGGCTTCCAAAATGTGTGCCAGTACATACATCTTCCAGATGGCGGAGACCAGAAAGGTCACAAAGCCAAGCTCTCAAGACATAGAACAAGACAAAAGGCCCAGACAACAGACTTATTGAGATGCCTGTGTCTTATGACAAACAACAAAAAAAGAGAGAGCCAAGGAAAAGTACGATCTCTGGGAGGAAAAGGATCTACAACCAATGAGTACTCAACCAAATCCTAGCGTTGCCAAGTCCAAGAAGCTAGCCTCACCAAAATTTTCTCCTGCTAATCTAAATTTAGAAGAGCAAAAAAAAAACCTCACCACTCTTGCTTCCGTTGGACCCTCCAGGCAGAGATCTGGGAGACTGATGTGGTAAGAACTCTTACCTCTTGCCAGCTCTCATTAGGGGTCCAGGATCTCTTAGCCATAGCAGTCCAGGAGTGAGCAGTGTCCACCAATGAAATTTTATCCCATCCAAGTTGCCAAACTGTAGAGGAAGAAGACATTTCCTCTACCCACTCTGGGTCCTTCTGGCTGGAGAACAAATTAAATTCACATGAGACAGAATAACAGGAGAAAAATAAAGCTTTATTACATGTATACGTAGGAGAGGATCAGGCAAACTGAGCAACTTGCCAAAATGGCTGAAGCCATCATCTTAAATATCATCTTCAGCTAAAGACAAAGGAGGATGTTGGGGGTTGGGGGAGTCAGTTATGGGAGGTTATTTGACAAGTACAGTGAACAAGAGTAAGACTATTATGCAGATTTAAGTCCTTGCCTTCTGCATTGATTAAGAGTTTCTAGAGATAAGGTCATCCCCCCTTCTTCCTGGTACAGAGAGGGAGACACCTTTACAGATGGAGATTTCCTTTACAAATGTAAATGTATTTTAACAAAGGGTGGGTAAATTCTACTTTTCAGAGTTTCTTTCCTGTCTGCAGTTTTTTAAAAGTAACCAGCCCCAAATAATCCTCATGCCAAAGAGACGTATCTTGGGGTGGCCAATTCCAGTCCCCCACAATGTCAATATTATTAAACATGAGGAAACAAACTAAAGAAGCTAAGATTGTTGCTTAAAGGCATGCAGCTGGCTAGACGCAGAGGTGTGCCTGGAGCACTAGTCTCCTTACTTTGAAACTTCTATTGTATTCTACTCTCTTTATATCATGATGCCTCTTTCTCGTAGCTTCCTCACTGTCCCTCTACCTGGAACATCCATTCCTACTAGTTTATTTTTTCACACAGTTGAAATATCCTCTTTCTTCTTTTCCATCAATGTCATTACTATGCTTCCTTCAAAATCCAGCTCTGTCTGTGATCTTTTCAAGCCTTTATGGATGACTCTAGCTAATTGTGGTGATAAAGTTGATTACATTCTGCTAGCATTGTGTGTATGCATGACTTATCTCCCATACAAGGGTGTACTACCATGAGGGCATGTGTTCTACTTGTCTTTTTCTCCCCCTGCTGGGACTCACAGTACTCTATAAGTAGGAGAAGTTAACTTTATTCTTTTCTTATTTGGAGATTTGTTCCAAGATTACAGCAAAATTTTGTCAAAACACATCTTTCAGAGAATATGCCATACCTCAACATTCTTGGTCCTATGTCATTCTACTCTCAAACAGCTATTAAAGACCTCATTAATGTTTGAGATCTTGATAAAGTCTTTTCAAGCATACCACATTACTGATGCTAACTTCTCACACTGGGAAAACTGAGTTTCCACATTAATCTACTAGAGTGAGTAAGGGAGGGAACAGTGACGGATAAGGCAGAAAAGCTAGGCATGGGACATATCATTCAGGGATTCAAAGTCATGTTAAAGATGTTGAATTTATCTTATGTGCAAAGGGAATCCACCAAAGCTTTGGAGCAGGAAGATGACAAGATCTAATGGATTGTAGGGGGCAATAAGAGTAGAAGTAGAGAGACTAGCTGGAGAGCTATTCCAGTAATCCAGGTTTTAAAAATGCTGATTTGGATTTAGGGTGATGGCAGTAGAGATGGGAGTGAGTAGACCAATTGAAGACATACTTAGAGGAGCTTTAAATAGAACTTGGAGACGAACTGGTTTAAGAAGTGACCAATGAAGGGATTTGGGAATGACTCAGTTTCTGGCTTGAGCAGCTGAATGCACAAAAGCACCGTTTACTAAGATGAGGAAGCCTGAAGAGGAAGAGATTCATGGATGGACAAGCAAGTGCTCCATTTTGGATAAGTTGAGTTTTAGATGGGTGACATATCTACAAGCAGATATCAAACAAGTTCCTACATATAGGGCTCAGGAGCTCAGAGGCATTATTCACAGAGATAAAATCTGCACCATAATTGTTTTGCTGTTACCTAATCCCATTTTCTGTGAGAGACCAATTTCATCACTGTACCTTCCAGAGCCAGTAACCACAAAGTTGCAGCTTAAATTCTAGCATAAACTTGGCAGTATGGAGACTCTTTTTAAAGACTCTGTTATAAAAACACTTTTGGAGCCACCTTATGTTACTGGCTACAAACACCGTTTCTTTTACCTGCCACATAAGAGAGAAACCAAAATAAAAATAGGAACACCAGGCTTATGGCAAGGAAGGTGTTTTATCAAAAGGCAGCCAGACAAGGAGATGGGAATCTGTTACAACTCAGAACTACCTCCTCAAAGGGAAAAAGGTAGGGGTTTTTACTTGGGGTTTTAGGCAGGGGAGGGGGAGCCTGTGGCCTTGCAAGTCAGTTCTTTCCCAGCAGCCTGCATTTGGCCTTATAAGGCTGCTTGCTTGAAGGGGGATGGTGAGATGAGGGAATCTGCAGGTGGATGTTCTTGGTTGTCTGCCTCTGTGGTGGATGGTGGATTCAAGTAATTGAGGTCTGCGAAGCTTCAGCTTCTTGATATTCTCTGGATATCAGTTTCCCTGTAATAAAATTTCAAAGGACCGCTAACTAGCCAAATCGTTAGCATGAGGCCACCTGGGCTTTAACAGTTTGTGACCTCTATTTGCCTTGTGAAGTTCAGGGATACAAAGGTTTAAAAAACTGGTATTTACGTATGAATGTAAATTAGAGATGCAGTGGAAGGAGATGAGTGCTTTGGTTTAAACCGCATATATGCTGGGTTCAACGTAGGGGAACTGATATCAGGGCTGGCATCAATAGTTTGAGGTAGGTTTCACGAAGAGATTAAGAAAAGCACTCTCTTTAATCAGTTCCTAGGCAATGCGGGAGGGACTATTTTCTGGATTTTTCTGTAATTGAGGCATGTTGAGAATAGAGATTGTGAGAATGTGCTACTCAGAGAATAGCCCTTAATTGGCAACACTGGTGTCACAGGGAAGCCCATTAGAAATGCACAACTTCAGACTCTACTCCAGACCTGCTGATTCAGAATTTGCATTTCACAAGCTCCTCAGCTGATTTGCACGCACATTAGAGTCTCAGAAGCGCTGGTGTCAGAGACAGACTGCCAGCTCTGGGTGACAGACCTGAGTTTTAGCCCAAGTTCTGCCTCTACCCAGCTCTGAGGCCCTTCCTGGACTTCAGAGGGTGGGCTGGGGGTGGGCTAATGACCCGCAAGTTTCCTGCTAACTCTGGGCTACTATCACTGTGTCACAGCCCGGCGGTTCGGACTTGCTCTGTCATTTCAGGAGGCTTCCAAGAAGGGCGGGCTCTGGGGCCTCTGAGGTCCTCACACTCCTTCCCTCTGCTGCCCAGGGGCCCCTCCCCTGTGAGCTGGTGAGAACTCCTGTGGGGGGACAGTGCTGCTGTGTGCTGAGGACATGTCCTCACTCCATGTACCTGAACTCCTGGCAGCCCAGTGTTCAATCTCTTGTTATGAATTAAGCTGAGAGCAATCTGGGGAAAGTGCATCCAGTCAGAGAGCACTGTCCAACAAGAAAGCCCTTGTCCTGAGTGGCCTTTAAGAAAACAGCTGGGTCAGCCTCTGTGCCTTGGCTCTCGGAAAGTCACGTGACCGCAATGCTTACCTTTCACACAGGAAACCTCCCCCAAACTAGTAAAACGCTGTCTTTAGGGAATTTGGAGGTTTCGGCCTCATCGAAGGGTTAAAATAAAACCACATGCATTTTCAGATTTGAAACATGAGTTAATTAACATAAATTGGGCAGGAAAGATGTCCATTGGCCCAAATCAACAAATAAGATTTCATATGGGAATGTTTAATCTGCTTGATAGGACAAACTGGTTTTAAAGACCTCATATTACCACCCAAGGGGGCTTCGTCTGCTCACTGCAAGACATGCCAATAGTCAAGAGGCAAGGTGGTAGGAGAGAAAGGGTTTTCTATTATACAGCTTGCTAACAAGAGGGGAAGATGGCTGACTACTGTCCTAAAGAACAAAGACTATAGGCCACTTATGTACGGGGCTGGCCTCCAGGTGGGGCTGCTGACTGATCTCTGAGTGAGGGCAGACATCTGGCCCCAGTTCCTGATAGTCCTTTGTTTTATTGGATATGCATCAGAGAATGGAGCATCACCCTATACTCTGATCTTTCAGTTGTCATTGATGATGGTTACCAGCATAGACACTGACTGGGGGTCATCACATTCCTAAGGAACTCAAATGAACAAAGTTATCAACTTAAGGCAGCTGGGAGAGGCCATAAAATCTACAGAGCATATCTGGGTTAGTTAATCAGAGGTCATTCACAGTTACAATATAGTACAATATAGTACAATATAGTTACAATATACAATTACAATATACAATTCTCTTCTACAATTTGGCTTCCCTTATGTCAACCTTGTGTTGAGCCGGTATCACTCAGATATGTCAGTTTTCATATAAAGCATATTTTCTTAAGGCCAGCTCTACATTGGTGACTTACCCAATGCTCACATGGATTGCATTTTCTATTCTTTAAACAGCCCATCATCCTGACTTTTTTATTAATTTCTGCCCATTTTCTCTCAAATCTGCCCTAATGAACTAAGCATCATTTTTGGCTGTGAGATGTTCCCATCTACTATTGGAGGAGTTTGATTGTCAGATGAAGTTTCTTTTGGTTGTCGTTGAGAGAAAGTTTTGGTCCCTTTTTTACTTGTATTGATTGAAGCCTTTTGACCACACATGGCCCAAAGCTTCCACTTCCCTCCCGGAGCAGGCTCTTTCCTGTTCTCTTGTCCCCTTCCAGTTTGCTTTCTACAGTCAGAAGATCTTTGCTTGCGGTTCTTGATCTGCATCTGAAACCAGCAGAGAGTTAGCCATTGATGATTCAGTAGCTAGGAACTAAATGTCTTTTTCCTTTTTTGCAATTACTGATTATAGCTTTTATCTGTTTAACTCACTCATTGTTAACTGTGCTGTTTAAGCAATGTGCTAGGTGACTCCCACTAGGTTCCTATAGATAACATCTCCGTGGAACCTGGGTCACCATGGTAATGGGCATTTGAGCTGTTCTTCAGGAATTAGCACCCCTTTGTCCACTCCAGGCTGGTTGAGACCACCAACTGATCAACTGGGCCCACGCAGATGTCTGATAGTTGACCTTTTGATGTCAAAAGGCTATAAACGCCACATTCAGATCATGCTCACACCGCCATTTTGTGAGCATGGGTCCTATGAAGAGGCCTGGAGTCTGACTACCTTGCACAGATCATCAATTACCTCACATCTCCTCACCTCCAATCACCTCTCTCCACATTTCAGACCACCTTGCTCCCTATCCCATAAATATCCCTGAGTCCCTATTTTCAGGGAAGCAGATTTGAGACTCATGCTCTGGCGTCCTCACATGGCTGCCTTGTGATTAAATTCTCTCCCTCTGCTGCAAACTCATTGTCTCAGTGTGTGGCTTTCTGGGCGGCAGGCAAAAACGAACCCAGCACAGTAACACATCCTTTGACAGGCAGCTATGAGGGATGTCAGAGCCGTTTGCTGGGAGCATCGCTGGCCTGGAATGGAGGCAGAGCCCTGGTGTTTGTGGAGAGAGGAAACACTGCAAAAACAATGGATTGAGTTTTCTTCAGACTGGCTCAGGGGCAGGGGTGAAGGGGAAACATATGCTTGATGGGATAGAAATCCTTATCCCCTGGAGCCTCAGTGGTTTGTCTCCAAGGCCATATGTTGGGATCCGAGTAGGAATGATGGGAAGGGAGCCAGCTCTGTAGCTGGAATCCTCACCACATTGTTTTGATTCTGTCAGGAGAGCAGCTACTTCTGTGAAAACAACGTCAGATTCTAACAGTGATTTTCTGCGACAGAAGGGAGGTTTTTGTTGTTACCTTCTCTTTTTATGCCAGCTCTGTGTATTTGTCTTTCTTTTAATGGAAACTAGGATAGTCTTGCATAAAAGATTAGAGGGTGTGCAAAATGTATTGCAGCTTTTTATCGAAACAGCAGGACCCTGGAAACAACCAAGTACGCACCAATATGAAATCGCTCAGGTAAATTATGATACAGCCAAACCAGGAAATATACAGACAAAAAATATTGAATAAACAAAAAAGACAACGAGAGGCAAATCTCTGTACACTGACGTGACATAATCTCCAAAATGCAAAGTTAAGGGTAACAAAGTAGGAACCAAGAGATGGTAAGAGCCTGTGCGGTCAGCATGCGGAGGGAACCGGCCGTGTGTGTACAGTTACTTGAATAGCTATGCGCATAGGCATGCAGGCGTGGAAACCTGTGGGAGGATGCTCGAGACGGTAGCACTCACTGTCTCCTCGGGAGAGAGAAGTTTGGGAGAGAGATCGTATTCCCACAGGACGCCTTTTTGTCCTCTCTGAAATGTTTTACGTTGTGTATTACAGATTTAAATAAACAACCAAACAAGCAAAATAACCACGCAGAGGAAGAGCGCTGCGCTGCTGCGGGTGACCTGGGGGCTTCGGGAGGAGGTGCCCCCAGCGGGCCTGGTGCAGCCACAGGGGGCCTGAAGCCGCCTCCGCCGGCAGCGCCGGGCACCTGGCACCCAGGCCGGGCGGCCGCGAGGATGGCTCCGCCTCTGAGGTTCTCTGAGGCTCCGAGGACCCGTCGCGGCAGGTCGCTGATTGACTGAAGTTTTGGGGGACAAAAGCAGAGGCCTGCTCTGCCAAACGTCTTCTTCCGTCCCGCCCGATGGCCGCCCTCGAGCCGTTCATTTTCTGTTTATGAAAACACTGGGGTGGATTTAGGTTTTCCGTTGGGAAACAAAAACAACACAAAGAGCATGTGTGCGGATCTTCTCTCAAAATAGTGGGCGTTTGAAGCCGGCGCTGCAGCTGCAGAGGCTGTTTCAGTCCCGGGCATTTCGTTTTCTAAAAACGCCTTAAAAAGATGCCAAAGAGAGAGCCCTGAGCCCTTCCGGAAACGGAGTGTGAAAGCCTGGATCTGTCCGCCCTTTGCAAAAGATCAGTTCCTCTGGGCAAGGCTTCGCCGCCTCTTAACGTCATGGCACGCGGAAAATGACATTATTTGAAGAGCATTTGGGGTCAAATCGGAGGGAATTTGAGAGCATCTCTATGAAACTTATTTAAAAAATTAGTTTTTTTATGTCATGGGATTATGATAAAATATGTATAAAGTATTAGAGAAGATATTGTATTTGTTTAAAACTTCCAAATAAAATCGGTTCAAATTTTTAAATGAGAAAATTGAGCTTGTTTCCATGAATATTACTTTTTCTTTTATTATGGAAACATCTCAAACATATGCAAGTAAAGAGAAGAGTATAATAACCAACTCCCCTCCATCTTTCTAGGACCTAGATTAAACAGTTACCAACATTTCAGATTTCATATCCATCCTCCCTTTTTTGCTAGAATCTTTAAAAGCTCATCTCAGGCATCATTTTATTTCATCTGAAAATTCCTCAGTATAAATCTCTAACAGACAGGATTTAAAAGAATAACCATGATACCATTATCACTTCCAATAAGTTAAAAATAATTTCCCACTATTATCTAATACCTAGTCCACGTTCAATTTTCTTCATTTGTCTCAAAACTGTCTTTTTACTGTTGATCTATTTGAGTCAAAATCGAAACAAAGTTTGCAATTGATTAATATGTCTTTGAAGCCTCCTTGCATCCATACGCAGACATGACTTTTTTTGTGTAAACTAAATTGTATTTATTCATAAATTATACCCTATTTTTAAATATATATGTACATTTTTAAAGATTGGCACCTGAGCTAACATCTGTTGCCAATCTTCTTTTTTTTTCCTTCTTCTCCCCAAAGCCCCCTAGTATATAGTTATATATTCTAGTTGTAGGTCCTTCTGGTTGTGCTATGTGGGACATCGCCTCAGCATGACCTGATGAGTGGTGCCATGTCTGCGCCCAAGATCCAAAACTGCAAAACCCTGGGCCACCAAAGAGAGTGTGCCCACCCAAACACCTGGCCGCTGGGTGGCCCCTACCCTATTTTTAAAAATAGCTTTATTGACATACAATTCACATACTATGGTAGGCTGAAAAATGACCCCTCCTATCACCTGTCAAGATATCAGATCTTAATTCTTTGAATTTATAAATGGTACCTCATATGGAAACAGGGTTTTTACAGATGTAATAAAGTTGCGGATCTTGAAATGGGGAGATTATCTTGGATTATCAGAGTGAGCCCTAAATGCAGTCATGTGTATCCTGGTCAGAGGGAGATCTGACACACACTGATACTGTGCGATGGGGGAGCAGAGAGAGATTCGGAGATGCTGGCGGATTGGAGCGATGCAGACCACAAGCTGAGGAAAACCAGCAGCCCCCAGAAGCTGGAGGAGGCAAGGAATGGATTCTTCCTGGATCCACCAGAGGGAGCATGGCGCTGCCAGCACCTTGCTCATGACCCATGACACTGAGTGGATTTCTGGCCTCGAGAACCTTGAGAGAATGAATTTTTATTGTTTTAAGCCATCAAGTTTGTGGAGATTTGTTACAATAGCCACAGGAAAACTAATACACGTACCATACAAATCACCCATTAAAAGTGTACAATTCTAGAGTTTTTAGTATATTCACAGAGTTGTGCAACCATTACCACAATCAATTCTAGAACATTTCATCACCCCACAAGGAAACCTTGTACCAATTGTCGGTCACCCTCATTCCCTCCACCTCCCCAGCGCTAGGCGACTGTTAACCTACCTTCTGTCCTCTATAGATTCGTCTATTCTGGGCATTCATGTAAATGGAATCATACACTACATGGTCTTTTGAGTCTGGCTTCTTTTGCTCAGCTTAGTGTTTTCAAGATTCATCCATGTTGTAGCGTGTATCAATACTTCATTTCTTTTTACTGCTGAATAAGAACATGACTTTGTAATATCAGGTTATAAGTTTAAAATGTCTGTGAGAAAATCCTGATCAAGACCTTTTTTAAAACGGCAATCTTTTCAAAATATTGGTAGTCACCACAGAAATTTTGAGAAGCCAGTGATTAAAAATGTTTAGTCTATTATAGCCATTATAAAATTTATAATGGTTGAAATTCTATTTAAAGACTCTAACAGCTGATTCTTTGCTCTCATTGAGACAAAGGTGATGTTGGACTTTCTTGTGGTAATGTGAATTTCAAGTCCAATAGGAGTTTTTCATAGCAAATGTTTCAAGATACTGATAAAGCCTGTTAGTGCTTGGGCACCACTAAGAGAGCACAGTAGCCACCAATGGGCAGATGTACAGGATGGATGTGGAGACAAAGAGTGGGGCCACACCTGAAGCGGGTGTGCTAGCAGCCTCAGCTCAGCCTCTTAGACCTGCTGCATGTCTGCCCTGCTCCTTCCCTAGCACCTGCGACAGCCCTTGATCACGGGGACGGAGGTGTGCTGCAGTGGGCCACTGAAATAGACAGCCAGATGGCAGGGCATCTCCTTGGTCTCTCTCATCCTGTCATGTTGGGATAAGGACTCTGGGTGTCTCTTGTGTCCTTTATTGTTCTCAGCCCATCAGAGCCCACTTCCCTGGGCCTGCCCTTTGAGGAGCCTTTGACAGATTTCTCTAAGTCAGAGGTATCCAACAGCCCTGTGTCCCATTCATGGTTCACACTCAGCACACCCATTGCAAAGCTCTGCTCCAGGTTGGCTATGAGCATTTGGGGCCTGTATGTGATGGAAAATAGCAGGAGGGCACATGGAGTTACCCCTAGTTTTGCAGTCTTGTCAAATTTCTATGGACCAATGACTGCTTCAGACCTCTCATTTCCTTTCTTCCTGAACTTTAGTACCTATCCTGGCATTGACATTGTATCCTGGGTGTTTGGGAAGTAGATAACTTGTCACATTAGATCACAGATACTTCTGATCAAGAGGAACCATATCCAAGGAACTATACCCGAGGAAGCCCATCTTCATCTGGGTTCAGGGGATGAGGTCATGGATTTTGAGTAGATGCTATAATGAGATGAGATTCTGGCGGTCTTGGAAGGGGGTGAGTGTATTTTGCATTTGGCAGGATGCACATTATTGTGGCTAGATGATGGAATGTCTCAAAAATAGGCGCCATCTATTCCCTCACTCTATGCATCCTCATGCCACTCCTCCATTAAGAGGTCGGTTTGTTCCCCCTCCCCTTGAGTCTGGGATGGCTCTGTGACTGCATTGACCAGTAGAATACAGCAGAAGTGAGGTTCTAAAATTTGTGTGGAAATCCAAAGACCTAGAACGTCCAGAAAAATCTTGAAAAAAGAGTTGGAGGACTCACAGTGTACTTTAACTTTGCAGTTAGTTAAGTGTGGTATTGGAGTAAGAACAGACATATGGATCAATGGAAGAGAACAGAAAGTGCAGAAATAAAGCCACAGGTATGTGGCTAATTGACTTTTACAAATGTCCCACGGTAATTCACTGGAGAAAGAATAATCTTCTCAACAAAGCATGTTGGAAAAACTAGAACAAATGTGTGAAGAAAATGAATCGCAACCCCCATCTCATACCACATATAACAATTAATTCAAAATGGATGATCGACTAAACATAAAAGCTACAGCTATGAAGTTTTTATAAGAAAACATAGGAGAAAATCTTCTCAAACTTGGGTTGGTAAACATTTCTTAGAGAGGACACAACAAGCACCAAACATAATAGAAAAAATTGATGTATTGGACATCATTGAAAAATTTAAAAATTTGCTTTTCAAAGGCACTATTAAGAAAATGAGGAGGCCGGCCCCGTGGCCAAGTGGTTAAGTTTGCGCTCTCTGCTGCGGCGGCCCAGGGTTTCACTGGTTCGGATCCTGGGTGTGGACATGGCACTGCTCATCAGGCCATGCTGAGGCAGCATCCCAGATGCAACAACTAGAAGGACTCACAACTAAGAATATATAACTATGTACTGGGGGCCTTTGGGGAGAAAAAAGGAAAAATAAAATCTTAAAAAAAAAAGGAAATGAAAAGCTAGTCATAGACAGTGGGAGTGGGTATCTGAGTAAGGACTTGTATCCAGATATATAAAAAATTCCTACAAATCCATAGCAAAATATAAACAGGCAAAAGACTTGAAAAGACACTTCATAAAAGAATTTATAAGAATGGCCACTAAACGAATGGAAAAGTCTTCAATATCATCAAATTAAAATCACAGTGAGAGGCCACATAATCATTAGAATGGCTAAAATTAAAGTCTGACAACACAAACGTTGGAAGTATGTGGAGCAACTGGAATTCTCATAATTTGCAGGTGAATTATGAATTAAAAATGAAGAGTGCTCATAATTTTTTTGCTTAAAAAGTTATACACACCTACTCTATGACCCAGCAATTTCACTCCTACATATTTACCCAAGAGAAATCAAACCATATGCCTATAACAAGACTATATTCGAATATTTGTACAAGAATATTTATAGCAGTTTTATTCATAAGAGCCAAAACGTGAAAACAACCTAAATGTCTGTTAATAGGAGAATGGATTAGCAAATGGTGGTGTAGTTGTGCAATGGGAATACAGCTCGGCAACAAAAAAGAGGAAACTACTGATACACACAACGACACAGAGATCTCAAACACTGTGCTGATGAAAGAAGCTAGCCACGAAGAGTGCTCACTGCACGATTCCATTCGCATAAAGTTGAAGAAGAGGCAAAACTAATCCACGGTGATAGAAATCAGAACAGAGGAAGCCTCGGAGGGTAGGGTGGGAAATGACTGCAGAGGGGGCACAGGGACCGTCTGGGGTAGTTGGAGATGTTCTATATCTTGATGGTGACGCTTCCATAGGTGTTTACCTTTAACGAAACTCATTAAATTATGAACTTAAGATATGTGCATTTTACTCTATATACATTTTGCCTCACTTAACAAATTGCAAATTTAGAAAACCTATATGGATTAGTGTCTCCTAGGCCTCATCATTTAGGTCTCAGTTTGAACGTCACCTCCTCGGAGAGACCTGCCCTGACCGGAGACGGTGGCCCTTGCTGCTCAGGCTGTATCACGTAACGGACTTTTATTTTCTGCATAGTGCTTATCTGTATCCAAAAGCACATTTAAAAAAATGAATTAATCCATTGATTAAGTGATTGGTTGCTCCACTACCTCCCACTACAGTGTACGTTCTGTGAAAACAGGGACTATGTCCATTTTGTTTTTGGCTTTGTCCCCAGTGCCTGGCACATTGGGTTTGCCCAATAAACATTTGTTGTGATTGAATGAATGATGGATACAAGAGCAGAAAAATTAAACTGACTAATAGAGATTTTTCCTTCTGTTTGTAGAACATGGGCTGGGCAGCATACAAGGAGGCTTACCCTCATCAGTTACCGACCATCCACTTCTTCCATTCCTTCCAGAAACATTTTCCAGGTGCCTCCTGTGTGCTGAGTGCTGATGGAAGCCTTGCACACCAGGTGCGAGCAGGTGATCAGTGAGACTGAGACAGGTGTGCCGTGGGAAGGGCCAGGCTGGCTCCTGGAAGCGGGGCAGGCTCCTTGATTCCCCACACGCTTTGGAACATCTATCTTTAGGTCCATTTTACAGACGAGTAAAATGAATTTTTATTTCAAGGGTAGTAACTTCCCTATAAGTTTTAGAGCAGAAGAATGAGACAACCAAAATCAGGGCCCAATGAGGCTAGTTAGGACCCACCCATCATGGGGCATGGGGGCCTGAGCAATTGGGAGGAAGAAGTGATGGATGAAAGACATACTGCACCCACAATAGTAGCTTTTATTGTATATTCTCTATAGAGGAGGCAGGACTTGGCTGTTAAATTTTATTTTTCTTAAGAAACCTTCTTTTATAACTATTTTATAAGATTTACAGGATTGCCATGCAATTTGTGCTTGTGGAAGAATTTTAGGCAAATGTTTTCAAATGTTACTCACTGATTGATCCATGGCTTCCAACAGCGTTTGTTGAATAGCACTTTAGCCAGAAAATGCCTTCCTTAGCCCTCACAGCCCCCTCTCCCTGAAACCAGAACTCAGCCCTTTTAGTTGATCACAATCCTTAGCCCTCTCCCCAAGCTTTTCCTGATCGCTGCTAGTTCACACACTCCTTTCCCAGGAGACCTTCAGGACACAAGCTGCCGCTAGCCAGCCTGGGCGGCACTGTCAACAGCCCTCTCAGGAAGGAGCAAACAGCTGGTCTCTGAGTCCCTGAAGGAGGAGTAAGAGGAAGCAGATTTAAATTTCAACAGGGACAACACAGGCCTGACACAAATGGCAACTGTCGAATTCTACAAGATTTCCTTAATTGGGCCTAAAAAGAGCAGCAGACTAGGTAGCTATGTGCAGAATGATTTGGGTATATTTCTGCCTGGAAGCAGAGATTTATGACTCCTTGATCTTTTTTAAAGTTTGTTTATTTTTAGATTTGTAGAGTAACATTTGCTCACTGTTTCAAATTCAGAAAATATAGAGTGACACATAGAAGATAAATATTTCTCATAGTCCCACTACCCAGTCATAGCCACTAACAGTTCGATGTATTTCCTTCCAGTTATTTTCATATATATATGTATAAAGTGTATGCACAATTTTGCATGTTGATGTCTCTCATTTAGTGTCTTCCTACATTATTAAATATCCCCCAAAGCCTATTTTGAATGACTTTATAATAATCTTTTTGTAAGAATAGATCATAATTACTATTACCATTTCCTTATTTATGTCAATTTAGGTTGTTTACAATTTCTCAATATTAATAAATAAGACCTGAGATCAAAAGCTTTACATTTAAATCTTTCTCTCCATTTATGAATGCTTCCTTCGAAGAGATCCTTCTAGAGCAGCTCTTCTTGTGGTGTGACAACCTACCTATCTCCAACAGGATCAGACATAAATTCAGATCAGAGGCCCCACCTGGACTAAATAATCTGAATGTCTGAGATCTGGGCCCAGGAATCTGCCTGTTATAGAAAATTTCCTGAGATTTTTTTAGGCACACTGAAGATTAACATCTTTGACATATGGTGTCAAATTGCTTTCCTACAAGCCTTTTACACTTTACACTCCCACCAGCGACAGATGAGGGTGCTTAACTCAGCAAACTCGTGAAAAACAACAGCTAATTTGATAGGTGAAAAATGATGACTTCATGAAAGTTTTTATGGCTGTAACGTTTGTACAATTATTTTTGTTTAGTTAATTTCAGATTTTTCTACAGTGATATATTCTTATAGTTTTAAAACTAGTTCTTTGAAAATACTTGATGGTGTTTTTTTCTTTTAATGCATCGATATATTTGTCCTACTTACATTTTATTTACATCTGTCACATTTATTTTCATACAATTGCAAGCTGCATGAGCACAAGGATTTTTTTGGTCTCATTTGTTCATGGCTGCATCCTCAGTGCCTATAATGGTGCCAAAGACACAACAGGCTCTCAGTAAATATTCTTCAAGTGAATAAATAGGTGACCTCTAGATAGTGTTTCCCTGTACCGTGAACACAGAAACATGCACATCCACGCACACATACACACACCTGTGGCAGCAGCAGGCCAGCTTCTACTCCATAATCTTGCTTTATGATTTCTTAAGGTCCCTTTCTGACCTGAGGTTTGACAACTTCCTTCTCCCTTACTGGTGACCCTATTCCAAGACATACCAGCAGCCGTGAACAGAAGACAGGAGACCCTTGGTCAGTGGATAAAATTACAGATGTGAGTAAAGTAAGTCTGATGACCAGCCTTGCCACCTCCTCTTGTCTCATCTGCTACAAAAGGTCCCTTTCTTTCTCAGGCCCCCCTGGCCTGAGTTTACCCTGAGAATAAAGAAATGTGAGATTTAATTCTCAATGCTTGAATTTTGGGCAAACTGATTTCAGTTTATAAGGCATCATTTTTGGCCAAGCATTCTGTGAGAACTGTGATAGGATTGAAAGCCAAAAAATAAAACAAAACCAACTTCTGTCATGTTGACAAAATGGTCATTCTATACGAGTATACGTGAAAACGGCACGTTATCCTTTGCCTAGGCAAAACGTCACCATTTTACCTCAGGAAGGTTACGTTCTTCCTGACTCACACTTTCATGCTGCTCAAGGGTCCCTTTCTGCTGGTGGGACAAAAGAACGAAGGGCTTGCTTCCATGATATCCACATGATTTGGCCTTTGAGGGTACACCTGGTGCACTGCCCTTATGTGCTTCCTCTTACCTTCTAGGACTTTTGAAAAATAAGAACAGGATCACAATCTAATGGTGTGGAGTCTACAGTCTTTGACCTTGCCTGACTAAGTCAACCACATTTATACAAACTTGAGGAAATCCCCAGGTGCCAACTTGGGCTTTGGGGAAAATTTGTCTTCTTTTATCCTCATAAATGTAAAATTGAAGTACTTGGACCACTTCTTGGAAAAGAAACTATCTGTTTTTGTTTTATCTTCTTTTTTTTGGTACTTAAAAGAGCAAGAGTTAGAGAAAAATGTGAGCAAGTTTTGAGTGTTTGTTGGAGAGGGAGCTGCCATTTTCAGCTGCTGGGTACAAAGACTGGTCGATGTCGCCTGTAAGCCTGTGGGCATGTCTGCAGCTGGGAAGCTAGGAACTCAATACGCCATCTTCACGTTACTCTAAATTGCCTTTCTGATTCCAGTTTGTTCTTTGATGAGTTTGGGTGGCAGGAGCCAGTTTTTCCAGAGACTGCTCAGAACCCCAGTTTAAGCTCATTCCACCAGGTCCTCCCCAGCTTCTGAAGTTGTGCAGATAGAAAATGCACCTAGTGCTTTCCAGAAAACGGAGGTTCTCTATCCCGTAGACTTAACACTTGCCTATTAACTGTTGCTGGAAAAAAAAAATTTCTGGAAGTTTTTCATACAATAGAATGATCTAAAATTGACTATGAACATGCAAAGATTAAAGTAACCTGAAATATATTTGCCACCAAAGACAGACAACCCTCTTCCTTAAAGTGAGTTGAATACTGGAAATAAAGATTTGTAAAGTCAGAAGAGAACCAGATAAATTAGCATCCATGGCTAGCCAGGACTAGGCAAAATGCAATGGACTTTCCTTTGCTGTAGGTTCGAAGATGGCAGTGCTGCACGTCTTTGTTCTTAGAACTCCTCATCGTCTTGTTAATCTGGAAGCTTCAGGAGTGGTGGGGAGCTTCTTGGTCTGTAAGGCCTTCTTCACGTTTCACCTAACAGGACATATTTAAGAGACCACGTCTCTCAAAACCATCTCGGGCAGGGTTGCTGCCAATATCTGCTCCTTGCAAACAGCAAGGAGACTTGAAAACAGCAACAGAACATCTCTATGGGGCCCCCAGCCCTTTCTTTATCAATTCTTTCCCTTAATAAAGAGAAATTGTTGTGCTATATTGTGGCAGAGTTTGGGGCTTACAGAGATAGAATGGGAAGTAAAGGGCGACTGGCTGCCGCTGTGCAGGCGCTCTCTGATTGTAAAACCAACCCAGTAACGGATAATAACCACCTTAGTGCGCTTATCAAGGCAGTTCCTCTCTGGGATGCAGAAGAGGCCACTGGAGACAACGTGCAGGCCTCTTACCGCTCCCGTTCATTAACACGGCACTGCTGGCTGCAGCTCAGGCTCCATTACCTAGACGCAACAATGGCCAGGACCCGCATTGAGTTGTAATTAGGCTTGATCAGGGCTAGGGTGCAGCTGCCATAATCAGGATCACTCGGAATTAACTGTATACTTGTGAAAGGAAATGAGGTAAGATTGATTTAATGGTAACCAAAGCAACCCCCTTTTCTGTAACCGTCTAAACTTAAAGAGAAAGAGAGGGAGAGAGAAAGAAGCAGGGCAAAGGAATACAGCAAGATGACCATTTTAGTTCTATTCAATTTATTGCAACTAGTTAGGAGAAAATGTGTTTCAATAAGAGCAAATCTATTCTAGCAAGGTGATGGCTGGGTCCCGGAGAGCTTTGTAGGTCTCACTCCGTGCCTAGTGATTCTTAATTTCCTCCTCCTTTTTTTTTTTTAAAGATTTTATTTTTTCCTTTTTCTCCCCAAAGCCCCCCAGTACATAGTTGTATATTCTTCGTTGTGGGTCCCTCTAGTTGTGGCATGTGGGACGCTGCCTCAGCGTGGCCAGATGAGCAGTGCCATGTCCGCGCCCAGGATTCGAACCAACGAAACACTGGGCCACTTGCAGCGGAGCGCGCAAACTTAACCACTCGGCCACGGGGCCAGCCCCAATTTCCTCCTCCTTTTTGTCCATTTCATATGTGTTTGGAAACAGCCTGATTAGGGCAAGAATTTCAATTTGCAGGAAAAGGAGGAGGAAATTCAAGCTGGGCACTATTTCCTTTCTCTGCTGATAATCAGTTCTTCAGTCTTTTACCTTTGGACCTATGCATATCTCAGACCCAGTGACCACCAGCTTATCTGAGAGCAAATAGAAAATTTCGGAGACCTGTTTGTGAAACAGTTTAAGAAGTTACAGAGATGTGCACTATTTTATTCAATTTTACTCAGTTTTTTTCAGGTTAGCAAGATGCCACTCTGGGAATAAAATCTCACCCTTAAGGTTTGAGATAATTAGTGAAACGAGCGCATATGCATACATTTTCATTTCTGTACATACTTGCAGATATTGGTACACATGATTTATTCCATTCATACATGTGTGGTCTCTAATATTTAGACATCGTAAGTGAAATATTTGCTCTTTCTCTTTTCTCTCCCTTGGCAGATTTATGAATCTCTTCCTACAGCACATCAGGTTCAAGAGGAAAAATATCACAGTCATTTTGAGGCTAGGATACTGTTAAATATGTAGAGAATGGCTTAAAGGGAGAAGCTTTGTTTCTTAAATACTTCTCAGATGATTATGTGGATGAGAAAATGACGTGTAAATATTTTGAGCCATTTGAGTGAGTAGGAAGTGTTGAAACAAAGTACATCTCTTCCAGATTTTAAAAAAAGAACTCTCTAGCTCTTTTTTTCTTTCTCTGTTGGATATAACACCTTAGCTATTCAAATAATAAAACTATAATAAACTTCTGAAGAAATCATTGAGGTGATTGGTACATATTAATGCATATCTGACTATGTGGACATTTCATGTGTAGGTTTGTAAGTGAACCTAAGTGAGGTCATCTAGTTACGCTAAACAGCCCAGCCCCTCCTCTGTGTGACCACCCGCTGCTCTGCACGTACTCTAAACAGTTCACATGCTCTCTTGATTTATGGCCTTCGCTTATGTGTGTACTCCTCTATAGCTTGATAAATTAAAACTTTGTTCTATGAGTTTCTCTCCAGGAACAGGCTGACCACAGGCCGGAAACACACCTACAAGGTATTCATCATCAGTGACAGAAGAAAAGAACAACGAAGACCCTGGAGTCCGTCCTGCCTGAAGGCTGACATTTCTAAACCCCCTCCTTACTGCCCATTTTCCTGGTGTAACTGCCTCAAGATTCCGTAATCCTTGAAGATGGTTTTTTTGAGACATTATTCTGCCATCTTTCTGATTATGCCAGCTAATTGAATTAAAGCGTCCTTTCTTGGTCTCTAACGTGATTCATTGGCTCTGATCTCAGTAAGCAGAGAAATCCCATTGCTCTGTATCAGGTTTAGTCTTTACGTCACATGTTAATTAGGATTTTTGCGGTTCGAATAAAGCATCACATTTAGCTAAAATTTATTTCAACTCCTCTGCAGCTGGAGATCTTATAAAACCTTAAACATGTACTTCAAATCTATTGCTTCCTTGTGTTTCTTTGGCTTTGGTACTGTGCCCACCACCCTATATGAGCAGGACAAGTGCATCACAAACACCTGTGGAGTTGACCATTTTCGGGCTGGGCGTGTGTACACCTTTCTTTTTGTTACGGAGCAATTTTTCTTCTGAAGTAAGTTTCTTCTCTATTTCCTTCCTTCTATAACGGGTCTTAGAGTAAGCTGAACAGAAAGAAGGTAAGAAACGAGAAAGCTATTCTCTGCTAGTGGGAAGGTCAGTCTGAAAATGAGAAAAGCCCTGAATTCTGCCCGCAGCAGAGGAACACCTGGTGGAATGGGCTCTTCTGTCTGATCCTGAGTTCAGATGCTCGCCCTCGCTAATTATCAGCGCTCCAGGGTTGGAGTTCATGGTCAAGTGAAAGAACACCCGGCATGATCTGGAGCATTGTCTTCATGGCCAATTTTGTTTTACTTAATTTTACTTTAAAAACCTAAATTGTAAATAGTCACAATGATAAGAGTAGCTATCACTTGAATGGTTTTTATGCACCAGGCACTTTAAGTGCTTAAGAGCATTATCTAATGTAATTCTCACAACTCTGTGAGTTATGAACTGTTTTCCCTTTTTTTTTTTTTTTTTTTTGAGGAAGATTAGCCCTGAGCTAACTACTGCCAGTCCTCCTCTTTCTGCTGAGGAACCCTGGCCCTGAGCTAACATCCATGCCCATCCTCCTCTACTTTATATGTGGGACGCCTACCACAGCGTGGCGTGCCAAGCGGTGCCATGTCCGCACCCGGAATCCTAACCAGCGAGCCCGGGCAGCCCAGAAGCAGAACGTGTGCACTTACTGCTGCGCCATCGGGCGGCTCCTATTTTCCCATTTTCACAAGCGAGAAACTGAGGCTTGAGGAGGTTGAGTAATTTGCTCAAAGACACACTGGCGGAAGTGGCAGAGCTGTAACCTAAACTAGGGATTGAGCTTTGTAACCTTCACACAGCCTCTCTGAGCCTCACTGGCTTCAGTGTGGGACCTCCCATGAAGGTGGACCCACATCTAGACTGCGTATGCAGGCTACTGAAACACCATAATCAATGTGTTTAGAAAGGCAGATCCTAGACAGGTCCTTAAAAGGAGGAACATAAGGTGACACAGGAACGGCCAATCTTGAACCTAAGAAGTGTATCCTGGGCTCCCCTCCAGAGACTCTGCTTCAGGAGAGGCGGGGTGGGGTCCGGGAATGTGCAGGAGTAACAAGCATCCCGGTCTCGCCAACGCGGTGGTTTAAGCACCCCGCGTTGAGATGTGCCACCCGGGAGGTTGCTGTGCCCCGGCATGGGGACGCTTCAGGAGGAAAGAGAGAGCGGACTCGGCCTGAATCTCCTGACACCCGTGAAACGCTGGTAAGGATTGAAGGCATAAAGGGAACTTGGTAAATACGAAGGTGTGACGACCCGCTGAATTAAAAGTCCAGAGATGCATCATCATCATCACTCCTAGTTTCACGGGAGCTTGTTGCCATAGCAGCCGAGAGAGTGAAGCGCCATGGCGGGACTACTCCTGGCAGGAGCAGCAGGGAGGCGCCCATAGCGCTTGCGCAGACTCCGCTAATGCATCTTAATACTTGAATTTGATGCATCTAAAACGATTCAAGAAATTGAGCATTTCATAGTAAATTGTGTAGCTGTGCCGTCCAGACTGAATTAATGAGGATTAGACTCAGCTGTGGCAGACCAAAAATCCAAAATAGCAAGTGGCTGAAAAAACGTAGAAATTTATCTTTCTCATGTGAAAGTCTGGGTAAGTGGCCAGGGCTGGTGTGATTGTTCACAATACCAGAGAATATCATGTTTCTTCTCTGCCTTTTTCTCTATTCTCATGTTCACCTGGTTGTCCAAGATGGCTGCTCTGGTTCAAGCCATCAAGTCCACTTTCCAGCCGGCAGAAAGGAGTAAAAGGAGAAGCATCTCTTTAAGGATACTTCTGGGAAGCTACATACACCACTCCCTCTTACTCTTCTCTGTCCAGATCTTAATAACTTGACCATACCTATCTGCAAGCGAAAATAAGAATGTAGTCTTTACTCTGGGAGGTCATGAACTCAGCTGCAGATTCTATTGCTATGGGAGAAAGGGAGGACAGATACTGCGTCATACCATTCTTGGCCACAGAGATTTTTCACATTTGGGTAATTCCAAATGCTTAACTTTGGTATAATATTCAACTACTAGTCTTATTTAATGTGCCAATGAAATTGCCTGGCCCTAGTCACCATTTTTGAAGCTATCTCTAATTATATCTTTCCTGACATTCAAAAATACAGCATATTTTTCATTTCAAGCATCTGTCTGCTTGATGCTTGACAAAATTCAGCCCACCTAGAATAGTGTGTCTAATTTGAGGATTCTTAAGACCCTTCTTCATTCCCTCATCCTTCCTGCTCAACATCTTTAGGCCATTTTCCCATTAGTCACAGTCTCAAATAGAGAGAGAAAGAAGAGTGAAAAAGAAAGAAAGTTTGGATCAGACAGTTTTGTTCTCAGCAACATTTCTAGAAGGGCTAAAGTAGAAGAGAGAGAAAATAAGTAATGCCAGATTGTGGGATTTTCTGCCAGAAAAACAGTCCCTCATGTAGGCTCCGGGCAAGGTCCTGTTCATTGCCATCTGTAATGGTACCTACAGCCCTATGAAGAAGGTGACGTCACCCCCCACTTTGGAGGACTGAAGAAACTTGCCAAAGAACCAGCTACTAAGAGGGGGAGCCAAGGTTTTAGTCAAGATCTCGCTGACCCCCAAAACATGCTCTTCTGAAGGCTCCTCCATCCACAGATTCCATCTCACCATGAGTTTTTAAGCATCATATCACCACTGGAGAGACAATTTTTTTCTTTAACATTGGCCAAGATTAAAGTAGACCTTGAAGATATAAACAAAGTGAAGAGGTCAGAGTGCTGGACAGCCAGCTCTGGGGGGGTGGGGGTGGGGGTGGGGGGGGGCTCTCTGCCTGCCCAGGTGTTGAGCGTTTTATTAGCCAACATTTAGGAGGCACTTGATGTTTACATAGGGGCCGCCAGGACTTCCAGCCCTAGGTGACATTGGAAGTGAGACAGAGTACTCCCTCTCCAGGACGCTTTGAAAGAACAAGGATGGTTTCAGTCACCATTTTCTTGGCTTCTCATCCCACAGTGCTTGAAAGAAGAAAGTCACTGAGTTGGGTGGAGGTTTGAGTAGGATCCCCCACCCCAGCTTGGGATGGAACCTCTCACCCAGAGTATAGTAACAGAGCCCCCTGTGGAGTCAGCGCTTGCTCTGTGGCAGCCACTGTGCTAACTGCTTCTTCTTTGACAACTGTCTGACTTCTGAAAGGCATTCTTTGGGAGAGGATAGGGGATCTGGACCTGGAATCTCTGACTCCAGAACTCACGCGCTTAACCACGGGAGCAGGGTGCCTTGTTCATGAGCACACACCAGAGGCTGAGATGTAGGCAATTGAGAGTAAAGTCTGGAAAGAAAGGATGAGTAGAATAGATTTGAACATATTTAGGGGAAATCTTTAAGGCGAAATGCTTTCCAGTTGATTCCCTGAAACAGGTTCTCGGATTTGGCATTGAGAAGCCTTGGATTCTTTTCTCAACTCTGTCCCAGCGATGGAGGGGTAGGCAGTGAAGGGGGGACCCATCTCAGGACCTAGAAGTGGGAGTGGGCAGGTGAAACGGGACAGGAGGAGCACCAGCCAGGGAGCATCACTCATCACATTACCACTGTGGGCACCTGGGGCTCAGTTCTGGGAGACTCTAGAGCACACCTCAGAATTTTCTCACTGAAAAGAAGGAAACCGGAGGATTAAACCACCAATTCCTGTCCCCCAGGAGGGCCACTTCTGGAATATTAACTCTTAGCACCTCTGTTCTATGAGTAGGTGCACACAGTTCTGGGTGGAGATGCCCCGAAAGCTGATGGCACATTCAAAAATTGTTTCAAGTGACCTCTGGGCCAGGCCAAGGGGATGCGGGTGGGGCCCTGACCCCTCTGCCTCCACTTGTCCCAGCTACAACATGGTACATGAATATAATGTTGGAGAAGTCCAATAAAACGCAACGTGTGCTCATTATGAGATGACCACGTTATAAATAATGCTGTGTTGTGGGTCATCAAAGCTCAGACTTCCTCTCGCCCACTTAGTGGAGAATAAAGTGATAAAGAGGGCACTGTCATATCGTCTGTACTTCTTAACCCAATAACCTTTGTGCAGAAAAGGCTTGACATGGCCGGCCTGACACTGCTCTTCTTAGAAAGGCCTGCCTGCCAGCCTGCCCTTGGCGGGCGTCTGGGAACATGGATTTTCAGAGAGTTCCTACCATTCCCCAAACTGCTAAGAGTGGCTCACTCAGCCTCAAACATTTATGCAGACAACATGGAGTATGCTGAACGCCTCTTCCTCCTGGGGCCCTGGGATTCTGGTGCCTGCTCCACAGAGGGTGCCTATGTGCCCGGCCTCGTAAAACGCTGGCACTGAGTCTCTTGTCAGGACCTTCCCAGGTAGACAACATGTCAGAGTGTTGCCACGACTCCTTGCTGGAAGAAAGCAGAATGTCCTGGGTGACTTCATGGGAGAGGACTTCTGGAGCTGGTGCCTGTTTCTTCCAGACCTTGCCCCACACGCCTTTTCACTGTGGATTTTGCTTTGTATCCTCTTGCTGTAATAAATCATAGCAATGGATGTGACTGAATCCTGGGGATCCTCCTGGTGAATCATCAAACAAGAGGGGCCCCCGGCACCCCTTTATTGCCTTGTTTTCATAGCTGGCTGCAGTGAAGGATGCCATCGAGCTGGCACGGGGGGGATTTGGGGCAGCGTTTATTGCATGGCATCAAGACCAAGAACCACAAGATCCAAAGGGCTGCAGAGTTTCAGGAAATGGAACAGATGTGATAAACTTAGAACCTGAGAGCTGGACACAGCCTTCGAGGTCACGTGTCCATTCACGGAGCACTGTAGTCTTCCTCTCTCTGGCCACAGGTGTGGCTGAGCCCTGGCTGCTGTGAGGACAGCCCAAGAGGTGGTCCCCTCTGCAGAGTGTGAGCAAGAGACACTCCTCTCCCTCCCAGGGTCGCCCTTCTGCCAAAGGGTTACTGCCACCTATTAACGTAACTTCCTGGATGGAGGAAAAGTATAATACTCGTGACCACTTCATGTGACCGCCTGTCTCTGGCCTCCCTCCCTCGAATGCCTGGGCCAGAGCAGCAGGCTTTGCTTCTGCAGCCCCAAGGGACGGCTTACACTCACCCGCTACACATCAGCACTGGCATCGTGGATGTTCATCGCCAGCATCTGTTCTGATTGATCAGTGCCTGGACTAAATATTTCGATGTCACACCCTCCTTTACCACCAAGCAACAAGGGTTGTGGCTTTGCTGTCATAGGTGGAAGGGGTGTCTTCTCTGCACTCAGGAAAGTTCTCTGAGCGGGGTGCCCCACACTCTGCTCTTGATATATTAAAGCTGGGACAGAAGGGGATTCGGAAAATCCTTTCTCAAAGAGGAGGAGGGCCAGAGGAGACAGCCCCGCTCGTATGGCTAGTATCTTACCCTCTAATCCTAGGTTGCCTACCAGGAGCTGCATGTTACCCTGCTCTTTACTTCACTTACAGTCCTAATCCTCTGCCGGGCAGATGGACCCTTGAGGCCAGCTAGGGCAGAGGTCGTGGACCCAGAGAAGCAAAGAGAAGAATGCCTCAGTAATTTTCAAAACATCATCCCCTTACACTGTACTGAGTTGAGTTAAGCATCGGATCAGGCTCTGGGGACCCAAAGATCCACCTGCAGGAGAAAGATGGAAATCAAAGATTACAACTAGGTCATTAGCTCTAGGGTGGTGTTGTGTTCCAAAGGCCATGGAAACTCAGAGGACACGACTAAGCATATCCAAGGGTGCAGAACAATAACAATGATAACATTAGCTAGAATACATGGAGAGCTTATTTGCCAGGCACTGTGCTGAGCGACTTCATTTACTTCTTCCCAATAACCCTATGGCCTAGGTACCACTATCTTCCCCATTTTACAGATGAGGAGCTGCAGGCACAGAGGGGTTAAGTACCTGTCCACGGGCGCCCAGCTGGCAGCGGTGGAGCCAGGTTTGGAGCGGACACTCGGTCATAGCAACGTCAGTCTAAGTGGTTCTCTTTATTCTCTCCATCAAGGAAGACTTCAGTTTGGTGTCTGCTAACATTACCTTATTTGAGAGATGTGGAACCAAGGCCCACGGTCAAGTTCCTTGGCGCCAGGTCAGGGTTTCTTGCTTGCTCCCAGGCTGCCTTTCACAGGGGACCTGGCACTGAGGAAGGCTGGAGAGCTTCCACTGTAGGGTCTGGTGGGGCAGAGGTCGGGCGGGAGTCACTCGGATCTGGACTCCCACCCTCACTGGCCCGCCGGAGACTGTGGACAGCTCTGGGCCCAGAGGGCCAGCTCGTAGGTCTCTGCCACTGTGGGACTGAGGGGACAGCAGATAGACCCTGGCAGGGGCATCTGATGCTTTGAAGATGTTTTTGCTGTCCTTATGTTAATTTGGGTCCCCCAGAAGCAGATCCTGATACAAGCTGCTGAAGGAAAGACAGGCAGGGGAGAGGGGAAGCGGGACAGGGAAGGGAAGGCAGCAAGTCAGCGGTGCGTTTTCAAGCAAGTCACCCCCGTGGCGGCTGGGGCTGTAGGCCGGGCCGAGAGCTGGGTGGTCCTAAAGGTGGGGCTGCTGTGCAGGGCGTTAACTGCAGGGCACTCGCGGCCGGCCCCCAGGAGGCCAGGCGGGTTCCAGAGCCGGGACAGCCCCAGGGCAACGAAGGCAGGTGCCGCTGTTCAGGCCAGGCCTGCGCCAGGCAGTGGCACGGGCGGCCGCTCCGGGCGGGCATCTCTACAGTCGTCTGTGGCCTGAGTGGGGGACAGAGCCCCGGAACGCGTGTGTGCCAGCTGCTCCGTGGCATTTCAAGGCTGTGACTCAGGGCACGAGAGCAGTGAAGATGCGGCTGGGATCCCCAGGCCCTGGCTCAAGCCGCACTCGGCGCCCAGAGGAGCGGTCTGTGGTCCGCGGCTCTGCCGTCACCGCCGCCCTGCGCGTCGCCCGGCCAGCCCTCCGCCCCCCAGATGCCGCCCGCGGTTTCGGAGCAGCCTCGGAGAGCTCGGGCCGAACTCCCCGGAGACGGGTCCTGCCCCTCAGGACTGCTGGCGTCGGGAGGCCGGGCAGGAGGCCCGCTTGCAAGAGCTTTGCCGCCTCCACCCCCGCGTCATCTTTCAGCCGTGAGCCGACCAGCCCGTGTGGACAATGTGAATTCCTTCCCGGCCGGGTAGCTGAGGGTCCGTGGAGGCCGCTCGGCGCCTGCACCAGCGGCAGCGGGGCCGGCTTGGAACAGGGCCTTGCAGCCTCCGGAGGCCCCCGGGGGACGCGCGTCCTGCTGCTCCATGGTTTACACGACTATCTGGGCGTCGTTTTCCAAGCACACGCAAGTGCGCGTCTCCGAAAGGCGGGAAGCATTTTCAGCTGAGCGTGATCTCTCCTTGGACACCCAGGACAAAGGAGGATTTACAGTGTCTCCCACCCCAGTGTTCAAACTGAGGGAAAGTGTTTAATGGAAAGTTCTTTCCCTCCCTGAACGTGGTGTCTGGGTGTCAAGGAAGCTCACACCCGGAAGTCCCCTCCAGCGCTGTCAGCAGAGCAGCTGGGCTGGTAACTTGACTCTGAACCCAAAAGCACACCTTTTTGATGTTAATTCTCACTGGATTATTTCAGAAACTAGGATAACGTGGCCAGAAGGAATTTTTGGATTTAGAAAAGTGTGATATTAATCGATGTTCTAAATTAGTGTTGAGTGCTGTGAGAGGACCCTGGCTGTTGATGCTTCCTTGCAGCTTATACCCTGCGTTGTTCTAGAGTGCCTGTGGCAGTCCGTGTGAATGGTGCCCCTGAAACTGGTCAGTTCACAACCTGAACAACCACACACCGCGACCCTGAGGGACCAATGAAAGCCTACATATGAAACTGTGTAACACTTTGATAATGCTAAGCTGTTAACCAATACAAACTGGAGGAAGTCAACTCTTAGCAATTTTTTCATCTTTTAAAAAATTATTTTTATGTTAGCTTTTTTGTGTGTGTGAGGAAGATTGGTGGTGAGCTAACACCTGTGCCAGTCATCCTCTATTTTCTTTGTGGGACACCGCCATAGCATGACCTGATGAACAGTGTGCAGGTCTGCACCTGGGATCCGAACCCATGAACCCCGGGCTGCCGAAGCAGAGAGTGCAAACTTACCCACTACACCCCTGGGCCAGCCCCAATGTTAGCAATTTTTAAAAGCTACGGTTACCTATAAGTGTAACCCATTTTAAAACTACTGTGTATCTTAAGGTAAATCTAATCTTTATCACTCATACTTAATGTATTCAATGTTGTCTCTAAAATCTCTTTGTTGGCTGATAAGCTCTTCTCTAGGCTCTGAATACTGGGTTCCAAATGCCTTCTCTTTGATGTAGAAAGTTGTCATTTGCGTTTGCTATGGGCCAGCACCGTGCACAGAACGTCCTGTGGTGATGGAAATGTCCTCTGTCTGTGCTGTGTGACAAGGTAGCCACTAGCCACACGTAACTATTGATCATTTGAAATGTGGCTAATGCAACTGAGGGACTGAGTTTTACATTTTATTGAATTTTAATTAATTTAAATTTAAACAGCCTCATGTGGCTAGTGGCCACTGTACTGCACAATGAAGCACGCCCGTAGGCCCAGTCCCAGCCATGATTTCTAACCCCATTAAAATCAGGCCATCACAGCCCAAGGGGACCCTACTTAAGGGTAGGATGTGACTTTGCTCTAGCTATAAAATGGCTTCATTTTTATGCATTACACCTTTCTAAAAAGCCCTATATATGGAGATAACTTTTATATCAAATTATATTTTTCCATTTAATCCTATTATAATTTCAAGATAGCACTGCTTCCAAAAAACTTTGATTTCAGGATATAATAGATGTGATGCTTGAGAATATTAACGCTTGCTTTAAGAGCTTTAATAAGCTTTTGATCTTTATCATCTGGCCTTTTTTTTTTTTTGCTGAGAAAGAGTCACCCTGAGCCAACATCTGTGCCAATCTTCCTCTACTTTTTAGTATGTGGGTTGCCAGCACATCATGGCCACTAAGAGAGGTGTAGGTCTGCGCCTGTGAATGGAACTCGGGCCACTGAAGTGGAGCACACTGAACTTAACCACTAGGCCACGGGGGCTGGCCCACATCCTATCTTTTTATGTCTACTTTTCCTACCTTACACTCATCCAAGAAAGCTTCATCAAATGGATTTTCCACTGTTATGAGCACTGTTAGAAGTATTTCTCTGTAGAAACATGCCGATGCCTTGTGTCTGGGAGTCCACACCGGGCCCCTCATCCGTTCTTGCCCCTGTTGTCCTTGCTGCATCTTTGCAGGCAAAGCCGGAGTTAGGGGCTCAAAGTTCTGTGCTCCCGGTAGACACCCGGCCAAAGCACAGACATTTGCCAGGTCTTCCCTTCCCTTCTCTTTAGGTCCTAGAGGTCAGGAGCACTTGAGCATCGAGGCGGTGGGGAGGAAGAAGTCCTGAGCAAGGGGATGGGGAGGGTGGCTTGGGGAGGGTCCATGATGGCTGGTCAGGAGGCGGCCGGCCTGCTGCAGGACTGCGGGGAAGCCAGTAAGACAGTCTCCGCCTCTTTGCAGAGTCCACAATCAGTGCTTCAGGGGGTGGGGGGCAGGGGTGGTGGTTGGTGCTGCGCGAACTGCTGCGGAAACCAGAGGGAGAAGGAAGGAAACTGAGTGCACAAACCATAGGCAGACTGGATTTCTCCCTCAGAGAACTTTCTGGTGCGTCACCCTCAATATGAGAAATCATGAGCGCTTTCGCAAATAAAAAGCAACAAACCTTCCTGCTAAAGATGGGCGAGTTTGTGACCTGCTCCAGGGCCAGTAATCCCACCTGGTGGTCACAGAAGAGGCCTTTCAGGGAAGCAGGCAGGACAGCCACGTGACCAGCAGACACAACAGACACCCCACCCCCCGCAGGTCTCCAGGAGAGATCTCTGACATGCAGCCTTCAGGCTCCCTTGTTTTCCAAAAGAGCAGAATGAGTAATTTTTGCCCCACACTCTGGTTGTTTAAAAAACTACATTGTTTAAAGATCTCAACTTTACACGCAAATAAAACGCTTCTAAATCACTCACGTCTTTTTCCTTTAATATTTGAGTCATCCATGCTTCGCCAGGGGGAAGGGTGAGTGGTAAGGGCTTTGGAGGAACATAAAGCCCTGAAATATTTATGTTTCTTGCAGCTTTCCAGGCGGCAACGAATAGACCTATTTTACAGAGTGCCCCCCACTCCTCTTCTTGCACTGTGGCCCTTATTTACCTAAAACGGTTCTCGGCATGCACGTTTTTGAACTGCTGCTGCCAGAACCTGCCTGCTGCTTGAATGGATGGCATACTGAGTATTTTAGGAAGAAAATTTACCTAAAATAATTTAATAACAGTTTTTAAATATAATTAGATATTCCATTTAAAGTTTCCAGAATCCCAATTGTCTCAAGAAGGATAACATTTGTGGAAAAATTAGAAATTTTAACCTAGACCTGATAATTAAGGATATTGAGAAATAATTGTTTTGTCTTAGATGTAATAAGATATTATGGTTCTTTTTATGGTTATTTTGTCAGTCTTTATTTTTTATATATATTGTATATTTGCCTATGTATACACACGTATTTGGTGTATGTGATATATCTATACTGTAGTATTTATGGATGACATGATAGGATGTCTGGGATGTGCTTTGAAATAATACAGGAGTGGTGGTGAGTGGGTGGGATTTAGAGGAGATGAGATTGGCTGTGAATTGATTGTTACTGAAGTTGAGTGACAGGTATGTGGGAGTCTATTAAACTTCTCTGTTAACTTTTGTATGTGCTTGAAATTTTCCATAGGAAAGAAATTAATGAAAAGGACACAACACTGAAATAAACATTCAGCTGCATAACTCATGTACATGTGACAGTTTCTTCTGGGCAAAAACTTAGAAGTGCGGCTTCAGCTCTTCCGGATAGTGCCAAGTTGCTCCCCAGAGTCAATGGCAGCCTTTGACAGGGACCAGGTCAGAACTCAGCTTGCCTCTCTTAGAGGACAATGAGTGCCATCTCTGTGTTGGGCCTTTTTCACATGCTCTGTCCAGGGCGGGGAGGAGGAACGTGTGGGCGTGTCCGTCCTCCTGCGGGTGAGACAAGTGTGATAGCTGCAGCTGGAGCAGGTTAGCGCTTTCTGGAGCGGGAGCTCTTGCCTAAGTCCACCTACTGCTCGTGTTCCCACCTTTGAGCTCTCGTTTTGGGTGTAAGACACTAAGTTTATGAAAATCTACATAATCTGCTGTTTTTATTTTGCTACAAAGAAATACATGTTTATTACAGAAATTTATGACATTACAAATAAAAGGGAGAAAATAAAAACCAGCCAACCTACCACGGCTGTCAGTATTTTGCCTTTACTCTTCAGTATTTTTCCTTTGCTAATACGCTACATTCCATTGAAGTGTGCTTTCTTCACTTGAGACGTTTTTTCCTATTATTAAACAGCCTTTTACAATATAGTTTTTGATGGTGGCATGGTATTTTGTTGGCTGAAAATGACATAATTCATTTAAATAATTCCCAATTTTCAGCACTTAGACTGTTTCCAATATTTCCCTACTTTTTCTGTTTTTGCCTCATGCTCATTTTGAAGGACTCAGCACTTTGACTTGTCTCCAGGTGGAACCTGCCCCAATGTGAGTAATCACACGGGACTGTTTCAGGGGAAACACAGCACACGCCACTCAGTGGAAACTCAGGATCATCAGCCATTTCGCATTTGTGTTTTCTACCCTCTGGTCTTCTTTCCAGACAGTAGCCTCTTCTCTCTTCTTTCTCTTCCCCAGACAGTTTCCAAATGTCCCCCGTGATGTCCAGAGTTCAGAGTTATTCATCTCTGCACACTCCCTCAGCAAAGCAGAAAGTTCTGCAGTCAGCAGAGCTAACCATCTTGAGACAGCAATTCACGGACCATCTATTTTCACTGAAATGTGTCCCTTGAAAATTTCACCAAATGATTTCTCAGAGTATTATATGATCCATAACTACTTCCTTGAGATAAATTCTTAGGGAGGGAATGGCTATAGCAGAGAGCATAAAAAATGTGGAGACTTCTGTTGACTTTTAATAACAAGGTGTGTTGATTTGCTTTCTGCCAGTGCTCCATCAGTCAGCGTTCAGCCAGAACAGAACCACGTGAGGGGTACCGAAAAAGGGATCTGTCATAGCGATGAGACTTTCCACAATCATGGAAGAGCTAAGGAAGTCAAGTTCTGGAAGGAGATTGGTTGGAGGATCAGAGAAAAGCCACCAACCAGGGAGCGTGGAGGGGACATTGCTGTAGTTCATCAGGGCAGGCAGTTGGGAGGAAAAGCTGGTGGTGAAGCAGAGGAAAATGGACAAGTGGAATGTATGAGGGCGAACTGTGTTTGTCTTTCACTGCATCTGACTCCAGTGATGCTGGTGGCATGTGGAAGAAGCTGCTGCTCACTGTGGAGCCATACACGTGCCTGGCCCAGGACCAGGGGAAGCTGAAGGAGGTGATCTGGTGGGAGCTGAAGGAACCGCATAGGTGCTGCTGCTGGAGGCCGACGAGATGACCCTGCTGATCAGCACTGTGTGTGACCTGCACCAGCCGCTGCACTGACCTTCCAAGCATAACGGCTGCTGTTGAACTTGTGGCTTCCACATCTTGTGCAAATGTCTCCGTGTATAATCCCAGCTCGGAACAGTATGGAGAAAGGACTTTGGGAAGCGTAGTTCCAGCTTAGCTCAGTTGACACAGAGTAAAACCACCACAGGTAGTGCCCGAAGGACTTCGTTGGTGCCAGGATAGAAAAGTGAATTCTAGTGAATCTGGTAAGCATTTACTACTGTCCAGGGAAGATTGGAGATGGGTTGGGGTGAGGGGAAGCAAAGCCAAAAAGTATTACTGATGGGTTTTTCTGTAAGATAAAAAATTTTTCGGAAGTGAAAACAACCTCTGCACTGAGGACAAAATCCTACAGAGAAATTTTATACCTCTGAGTCTGTCAAAGGAATTACCAAACCAAATGTTCACTGGTCTGTTGCCAGAGGTATTGAAGAGCTAAGCATAAAAAGGCCACGTGTTTGTGTCATTTCCCTGAAACAGACTTAGTATGTATCTTGAGCTACTCTATGTATGGAAGTCTATATAAAGGATATGAAAAGATACCCTATCAATAATTAGGTTGATCTCCAGTGATAATGGAGATTATGGAGATGCAGCTAATCTGTTGTATCGTGAAGAATTTATTCAGTTACAAAAGTTGAACTTGCCTGTAACAGTGGTTCCCTTCCACCGCCCAGAGAACCTGTTGTATTTTATTCCTATCATAGGATATTTGTCATATGCTCCAACAAAATTCTGCTTTATAAAATTAAAGAATTCAGGGGCTGGCCCCATGGCCGAGTGGTTAAGTTTGCGTGGTCTGCCTTAGGTGGCCCAGGGTTTCACTGGTTCCGATTGTGGGTGCAGACATGGCACTGCTCATCAGGCCACGTTGAGGTGGCATCCCACATGCCACAACTAGGAGGACCCACGACTGAAAATACACAACTGTGTACTGGTGAGATTGGGGGGGGGGGATTAAAGAATTCGAAATTGTAGTCAACTACTAAATTTTCCTGCTTTGGAAGAGACTTGCAGTGGTAAACACAAAAATTTTCAAATTATCCTGTTCTATGACATAATTATTTTCAGTTTTGTTGACAATGGTGGCAGCGCGAAGCAGAGTGATAGAAAGGAGTGAGGGGGAGACGGAACCAGAATAATGCGGGTGGCGGAGTTTAAGGGATTCCACCTTTGTCTCCTTGTTCTCGTTATGGAGGTGAGTTCTCACTAACTTACTGTTACTAGAAGTATCAGTAAAGACAAAGATCCCTGCCTCTAGCCTTGCCTAATTCTTTGATGCTTTTCTGAACATCATTTTCCTCAATTCTGCTGAGTTTTATCATGAGGATTCTTTGAGAAAGTCCCCAAAAGGGGGTCAGGCGTTATTGGTACCGCTCTGCAAAGATCTTTTATATTCTCATAGCAAGAGATGAGACTCACAGATGATCACCACTGCTCTTAAGTGAGGTGTACTGGCCAGCATTCGGCCAAAAATGACCCTGGACTGAGACTCAAGGACGCTTCCAAAACCACCCCACCAGACGGGGCCACCAGGGGAGCCACCGTCCCCCCTGGAAATCAGTGATTCAGGAAGCTGCTCTACAGCTGCGTCTGCTGCTTCAGCCTTTCCGGCCATTCTCTGAGCGCTCTACATCCTTAACAACCGCTGTGTGTTTAAGCTAATTAAGGCGGATGCTGCCATCTGCAATAAGGACCATGACTAATGCAGCAATTGGCACTAGAATCTGTGTCTACACGGAGCAGTTGGCTTTTTCATTCATTCATTCATTCATTCATTCATTCATTTGTATTATAAATGGTTTGCTATTTAGCAGTTGGCTTTTTCATTCATTCATTCATTTGTATTATAAATAGTAGCTATTTAGCGGTTGGCTTTTTCAACCCTGAGAGTCAGCTGGGTCAACGTAGATTAAAGGCCCCAGCAGAAAGCACCTGCCTTGGCAGAGCCCTACTGCCCTCCCTCTCTGCTTTCAAACTGGTTAGGCCTAGACTAATTCACTGTTTGTTGTTGAGTCTTCCTGAAGAGGACAGAAAGCAGTCAACACTTGCCAGCATACTCTATTTTTCCAAAAGCTGCAAGCCTGGTTGGCACCTTTCACTAAACTCCCCAAAGCAGGAGAAAGCGGGCCTCTGATCTGTCTCTTCTCTAGGCCGGAGCCGTGTAGACAACTGGATCCTCTCTCCTTCGGGCAGAGAGTAACGTCTGAATATTGTGTGGCGTTGATTGATGGAGAATAAAACCGCATGACCCATCTCTGGAGCCAGACCCCAGTTAGCGATGGCCTGAAGCTCACGTAATTCAGGGACTTCTTAAAGAAAAACAGTACCACAAATTACAAATGCGGAATTCGTTACAAAAGGAACGCTTAGAATTGGAAAGAAATCACAACAAACTACACATTTTAAAAAGCAGACACATATCAGAAACGTCACAATGTGAAGAAAACAACATAAGAGGCAATTAATTGTGTGCCTGGCAAAAGTCTAGAATACTTTCTCCCCCTAGGTTTTTGGCTAGATAAAAAAGGACACGTAGCGAAGTCACCAGAGTCACTAAAATGAAGCAGCTTACTCTCCAGTGTGCATGGGGTCTCGAGCTTGCTCCACTGTCACACCAACTGCCTTTCCTTTACCCACGGTCCATCTCCCTTCCTCCTGTTTCCTGTATCAGAGTGTCCTGACTCTCCCACTCACCTTCAGCTTTTCTATTTGAATTTTCATCTACATTTTATTGGTTATTGTGATTCTTTTCCCCCCATCTTCATGATTTTGACCATCAAAGGGTTTTAGTTTCCATTATCTTCTAATAGCAAGAGAGTTTTTGACACTTTCAAGTTCTGCTAATCTTCACTTTTTGATTTACATTATTAGCTTCAAACAGGATATTTCCTTCCTGTCATATTTATTTTATATTATTTTAAGTAATTCTAAGTAAAACATATAAAATTAATCTGAAAATAAGGTCCATATGAGCATTCCAGATGCATTTTGAAATCGCCAACTGTCAACTTAAAAAGCAAATTCGCCTGTTACTTAATCCTTAAAATGAGTTTATTTGGGAACAGCCCAAAGAATTGCAATTCAGGACGTGCATGCTAAGGCAACTCATAGGCAAATCCAGAAAACCAAGGAGGGAAGCTGCTTCTATAGAGAAAAGGGGGGAGATGGGAGGGGCTGTTCCAGAGGAAAGTCCACTGAGGGAAAGTAACAGTTCAGGGCGGCAACGGCTTCTCACTGGCTGAGCTGTTGCTGGGTGGGGAGAGGAGTCTTCCTGCAGTGGTAAAGCAGTTTTACCTCCCATCCAAAACGCAGGCATCCATTGCTTCCTGGTTGGTGTAATTGACGATGTATGATAGGGCGTGAGAGCTCCCCCTACGGGTCTTCCTGACTCCAATTTAGTTAGGGTTTCTTTTATTAATTTCCTCCCCACCAAGTTGAACTGTCTTATACAGTGAGGTAATCAAATTACACTTAAACAGTATCCAATGACCTATTGATGAATATGTATAGGAGTTTTGTCACTGGAGCATTGTTTCCTTTTTTCCCATTTCTGAGCATTGGCGGCAGTTCTACCTGCGTCTCATCAGGCACTGTCGGACTGTCAGGATAGGATGCACCGGATGTGCTAAGGAGCAATCCGACTCCTCGGGATGCATAAAACACGGGACCTCAAACAGCAAGTGTTTGTTCTACTGTTTGTATTCCATACACGCAGGAATTCTGAAAAATTCCATTTTGCGTAATTTCCAACAAACATCAAAATAATTGTATGGTAGGTTTATAATTGTACCAGCTGCACTGAGTATTCCTAATAAGAGGAATTTGACCAGGGGTCCTCTGCTTACAGTTTTACACATCTGAGGATTGGAAGAATTTCCCACAGACTGGCTTCTGGCTGCCTGCATTTCAGTCCTTGTTTTTCCTCTATTATCCTTATCCTTGCAGTGGCAAGTGCTGTGGAGGCTTTTCATTTCCTGACACAGCCTCTGGTCAGAGGTCTTCATGCCATGATGCTCGGTGTTGGCACAATGGGCAGTAGTGGCATTCCTGGAAGCTATCCCTGCCGAGGGATGGCTAAAGCCGGCACAGATGTGACTGTGAAATGTGTAAATGGTCCCAAGCTCAACCCGAGCTACATGTATCGCCAACTCTCCTTCAATGGTGTCTCCAGATACCTGCGGCTGCTCCAAAACCACGGGAACGGAAGTGTGGGGGAGAAGTCAGAGTGCAAAGACAGTGGAACCGACCAATTGAGCTTAAAAATCTTATTTTTGCAAACTTTACAAAACGAATGTTATGTGAACTCATTGTGAGAGCTCTTGCTGGGCCCTGAAGGGTGTGGGCAGAGAGGGCCCCCTGAGCTTAAACTTCATTGGCTTTTCAGGGAATCTCCTCTGCTGCTTTCTGTCTTTAGTGTTCTGAGACTTCAGCTTTGTTGGATTTAAAAGAATTAAGGTGCAGGCACAGCTGGTCCCAGAAAAAGGAGGTACTTGCAAGTTTGTCAGACCCTAAAATAGGAGCTTAACACTTTCTGAGGTTCATTATTCCCATCAGTGAACATAATCATTCTTTCCAACTGCATTTTGTCCTCTTATTGTTGATCTGGCCTCATTTCCAGTATGAAAGGAAAGAGTGTTAAGTCTATGAAGAGTCTGAGATTTGACCCTACTTGCAAGCCAACAAGTTAGCCTGCCACAGTTTCATCGATAGTGGCAGCAGGCACAAGATTCCTGGACTAGAGACAAAGGATGCTATCACTCACAGCACAGAAAGCAGCCTGAGCAGCATAGTGCATCAATGCCCTTGTCTCCAAGTCCCATGGGGGTGATGCAGATGCGCCCAGGCGGATGTCTGCACATGCAGTGTTTGCATCGCGGAAGAGGCACTCTGCGCTTAGCGAACACAAATCTTTTCTAGTGGGCAGTAAGCATGCCTGCCCTTTGCTCCAGAGGAAGGCCCCATCTCTGTCTCCCAAGGCTGTTGGTTCCTCTCTGTCCCATGTGGGCCTCAGCTGGGTGGGCTCAACTGGGGCTGGAGGGTTCATTTCTAAGGTGGCTCACTCATAGGACTGGCAGGTTGGTGGTGGCTGTCACCTGAGAGTTCAGTTCCTCTCCACAAGGGTCTCTCCACAGGCAACTTAGGCGTCCTCACCGTGTGATGGATTCCAAGAGTGAGCATCCAAAGGGAGCTGGATGGAAGCTGTGTGGCCTTTTATAATGTTGCCTCAGAAGTCACAGAATGTCATTTCTGCCCTAGCCACAGCCCATCCAGATTCAACCAGAACAGGCCCAATCTTTTAATAGGAGGAATATTAAAATTGCATGGTATTGGAAAATGGAAAAATATAGAGACAGTAAAAAGATCAGAAGTTGCTGAGGTTTCAGGGGAAGGGGAAAGGGATTGATAGGCAGAACACGGGGTTTTTAGGGCAGTGAAACTCTTCTGTGTGGTACTGTATACATATCATTATGCGTTTGCCTAAACCCTTAAAAGCGTAGGACAGGGGCTGGCCTGGTGGTGCAGCAGTTAAGTGCGCAGGTTCTGCTTTGGTGGGTCGGGGTTCGCTGGTTTGGATCCCGGGTGCAGATGTTAGCTCAGGGCTAATCTTCCTTGAGAAAAAGAGGAAAAAAAAGCATAGGACACAAAGAGTGAACCCTAATGTAAACCATGGACTCAGTTAATAATGTAATTGGTTCATCAATTCTAACAAACGTTCCTCCTAATGCAAGCACTTAAGTTTATTTAACCATTTAATAACATGTATCATTCATGGTTGCCAGATGGATTAGTCCTAAGCTGAGAATTTATTGTTCCTGGTTTATTGTACGTTAAAAGGAAATTTTCTACTTCCAACAGCACTTGCCCAGGAGACACGAGAGTGGAACGCTATGTGTCACCGCAGCTGGTTCTGGCAGCTGAAGCTGACAAATGACCACGAGGCTTCAGTGGCCTGGGAGCACCAGACTCCGGACCTCACTGAAGACCTTCCTGACGGTCAACAGTGGGGCTGTTCTAACCTACGGTGGACAGACTGCGGACTCAGTCCTCCGAAGGATTCTCTCCCGAATTAGCATAACCGCCCTGAAACCTCCTTCCTTACACAGCCTCTCTGCGTTTCCCGCTCTGTGCGTTCCTCAGTTGTTACTCACTGGTGGCTGTTTCCTCGCCTGATGAATTTTTTCCCAGGCACTGGCAGTCTTTGTTTTATTCTTTGGCATGTAGGAAGCCAGTTAATAGGTGTTTTTATTAACTTTCAGTGCTGTTTCCATGTGTGTTTCCCTCTCGGGTGAGCGAGGTGAGGGATGACGTCTGCGGGCGCAGATGATGCCCTTCTCGGTGCCTCAGTGCCCTGTGACCACCCTCCCCTTGCCAAACGGATCACTTACACAATTTGGGGGGTCCTGTTTAACGAAAAGAACAAAAAACCTTCAGCAAATTTTTATTTGCAAACAACAAATATTTATTTAAGGTGAGAAAATAGAACCCAACAAATTTACAAATTTAAGGCAGGCGAGAAACGCCGCTTCCTAACCGGAGCGCACACGGCGTTGCCTTTCCGCCTTTGGAGCCGCCACAGCAGCTGCGCAGGCGCAGGGCCCGGACGCCGGAGCGGCTTCAGCTTCGCGCGAATCCCCCGGACGCCGCCGCCTGGCCGTAAGGCCCCGCCCCCGGCAGCCCCGCCCCGCCTCCTCTCGGCGGCCGGGAGGGACGCCAGGTTCGTGGACTGAGAGAGGCTCAGGTGTGGGGATGAGCCCCGGGTTGGGGACCTGGGCCGCTTCCCTGTGCGTAGCCCCCTCCTTGGAAATCAGTAGCCTCTCGGAGCTGTGCTTTCTTCTTTATAAGATGGGATCGGAGGACGTGCAGGCTCGCCGCCTGTGGTTCTGCAGGAGGGGTCCAGGGATGCGGTGAGGGAGTTCTACGCTTCACAGCCCCAAGTCCGCGAAAACCTGTATTGTTGGTGCGGAGCGGGCTCTAGTCTAAGGAAATACGATCTACGATCCTCTCTGTAAAAAGAAACGTGACTAACCGGTAATTTAAGATGTGGAAACCATCTTCCTCACCAAAAACAAAAAGCATAAAAAAAGAGAAGGGAGATATAGAAATTTATGCGTGTGTCTACAGAAGGGTAATCAGTGGTTTTCAGTGATAATAAAGAGCATTTCTTCACGGAGAATGGTAGGGGTCTCTTTGAAGGCTGTTCTCCAGATGCTTCCAGAGACTCACCTTGAGGGTGGGTTCTGCTTCCCTTGTCTGCGTTCCCATTGCTCAGCCCTGTGATGGGCCTAGAGCGGGCTCCATGGATGTTTGATGAAGAAACACGTGTTACAGCAGAATCCCATTAGACTGCAGTGGTGTCTAAACATTGCACTTACAGCGCATCTAAACTTACCTTATTCTCCCTTCTTCCTCTCTCCCTTAAATACAAGCTTTTCCCATTCTAAGGTCTGGGATCTGCCCCTTGGGACCATCACAGGCCTCCCCGTGGCAATTAAGCCCCTTTACTAAGGAAAAACAAGTGAATAAAAGCTCTGTTTCCCGGGTTGGAACTGCAGGCTGGATCCGGGACGGGGCTGGATTTCAGGGCCCGAAGAGGCGGAGCTCGGGCGCGAGCGGCAAGGTCCTGAAGAGCCGAGCCTGGCTCCCGGGGCAGCGGGACCTGGGGGCTGGAAGCGCGCTGGAGTGGGTGCGCTGGCCCGGGGCCTGCGGGAAGCTCACTCCTGGAGAAACGACGAGGGTGGCCAAGTGGTGGGCCACGAGCTCCTGAAGGAGCAGGGGCAGCCGGGACACCAGATGCTGACAGGTGCCCCGCCCGCCTCCGGATTCTCTGGGCCCTGATGCTCGGAGGGAAGGGCCGTGTGATTGGAAAAGGGACAGACGCTGGACGTCCCATCGGGTTAGGAGAGTGGATACTGAGAAGGCCTGCGTTCTAGTTAGGCAGTAAAGACGTGGCGCCATTCGCACCGCTCTCGCGTGGAGCGCTGGGCAGAATGGACAGGTGGGCACTTCCTGCTTAATCAGGGGAGGCTAGCTGGAAGCTGCCTTGTAGTTTGGCAGACTGCAGCCTGGAAAGCAATCTCAGAGGTGGGGGAGGCTGGTTGGTGGAAAGTTGGGTCACCAGGTGGAGAATCAGATACTTTGGGGGGTGTAACGAGCGATAGGGATGGAGGCAGCGTTGGGGGTGGGGGGGCAGCAGAGTGAAGCTCTCGGGCAGGTATTTGAATCTCATCCAGGACACAGCTGGTCTCAGGGGAAGCTTCTCCTTGATGCCCGTCAGAACGCGGAGCAGTGGAAGGCGAGTTCAGGAGCTGGGTCTGGCCTCAGAGAAGCACCAGGTTGTTCGGGGCGTTGTAACTTACGCCCTCGAACATCCGGTGCGGCTTTATGCGGTGAGAGCAGGCGCTGCTGTCTTCTGGGGCTTCCACTGCCTTTCGGGGTTCTCAGCGTGCGCTCATCCAGGGACCCTGCGGGTTATCACTGAAGACGCCTTGGGAAGACTTCTGCCAGAAGGTGCTAGAGCATCTGCTTCAGGCTCGTTCAGCCATCTTTTCAGATCTTTATCCCAAGGTGCGCTAGGATCAGTGCTCCTGAATATTCGGCCAGACTTTCTAGGGACAGTTTTAAGCCACATTCCTCCAATCCAGGTGGTCTCATGGCCTTGGAAGACACCCCAGGTTCCAGGGCTGTTCTCGAAGTTTCCCCTACACTTCAACCTAGTGGTTGTGTGGTGATTTGGGGAACAAATCAGGATGACCCAGAAATCCACATTCTGTTTTTGAACAGGAACTTGTGGCAACCTTTCGAGGGTTCCTGATGCTGGGAATTCTGCAACAGACAGATAGGTCTTCTCTCTGTTTTGAGGGCAGAGTTCTTGCCTGTGTGTGTGCTGTGGGGTGTCCGTCGATCGGCTGGCTTTGTCACAGCACTTTGCAGCTGTGATTCATGTAACATTTCATTTCAAGAAACGGCATTTCTTTAAGACTCTGCTGTAAATTGAGATGAGGCAATAATGTGTTTTAAAGTACTTAAGGAGAGTTAGAGACTCCAGTGAGGTCATGTGTTAAATGTTACACGGAGCTGTTGACAGGCCGCATGAAGATTCTCGGCATTTAAGTAAATTACGAGTGAGGGAAGATGGTTCTGTCAAGTCACCTTCTGACATGGAGCTCCCTGCAGTCCTGGTGTGAGAGCCCTGCCCTGGGCCTAGGAGAGGAGAAGATGCCCTGTGGGGCTTGCTGGTTGCTTTTCTCAGATTCATCAGCTGTGCACAGGGGACAGTTTTGAAGGGAGGGAGTTTTTCCATCACCTCACTCTCCTCTTTTCCTCCCTTCTTGGAATTCCACATTGGGTGGGAGGCAGCCCGGTGTTCTTTCCATTCGATGTTACAGCACCTCCTGTCACATGGAGCAGTCTCCAGGTGACGGAGCATCTCCAGTCCTCAGCCTGTGGCTTGTCATTTTGAGTAACATTGATGAGAGGCCTGTATAAAAATTTGGCATGTAAGAACATATAAAAGTTTATGTGACATAAATTCTTTTGGAATGTCTGTTAGGTTTGAGTCACTTAGAAAAACCACATATTCCTATATGATACAGGAACATTCTTTCTTTCCATTCTTCTTTTTTTAAAAGTAATTTTCCTCTTTTCAATTCTTTCCTTTCTAATTAAATTTTTATTTTTATCAAAGTACTATCTGAATCTATTTTTTTCTCTTTTTTTGGAGGAAGATTAGCCCTGAGCTAACTGTCATATTTAATATTCCATATTTTATATTGTAGCATGTATGCAAAAAATCATTAACATATTCAAATTCTGGAAATCCAGAACAGGTCAGACCCCATATATTTGGGTCAGTAGTCTTTTTCCATACTTCTTAGCATATTTTTCTTTGTATGTAATTGAAAAATAATAATAAAATTTGATCACTAATGTATATTTTCAATGATCAATTAAAAATTAGGTAGTACTAAAATTATTCATCCCCTTTCACCCCTGTATCCCACTTCCCCTTTGGGAAAATGTTTTTAACTGTTTATTCCAATATTTGTTCAAAGAATATGCTTACACTGACGTTTCTTTTTTTCTGAGGAAGATTAGCCCTGAGCTAACATCTGCCACCAATCCTCCTCTTTTTGCTGAGGAAGACTGGCCCCGAGCTAACATCTGTGCCCATTTTCCTCTACTTTATATGTGGGACGCCTCCCACCGCATGGCTTGACAAGTGGTGCCATGTCCATACCCGGGATCCGAACCAGTGAACCCTGGGCCAAGCGCAACGTTCACACAACCACTGCGCAACCAGGCCAGCCCCTACAATGATATTTCTTGGTTCACTGATTTTAGACATTTTCTCTTGTCTTCCGGTTTGGCTACCGAGGATTTAAATTTCTTACACTGCGTCAGTCCCCTGCCCCTCATCACACACACTTTATCCTTTCTTCCTATTTTGTTTTGTATCAAAACGTTTTCTACAAAATCTACAATCAGTGTTTACAGCATGTCTTGGCAAGGTGGAAAGACTCACTGGAGCTGCCCTGAGAGGGTCACCTGAACTGCGCTGTCTACACCTATAATGTTTGCGTGCGGCCAAATTCTGGCTGTTTTCATATGTCTGTGTGTGTGTGGCCTCTGGGATATGTGGTATTCATTTTCTCTTCCTCTCCCCAGGATGGCTTCTCCGGGTTAATTGCACGTCTTTGTCATTATTCTGGAAATTAGGCCATCCTGGCTGTCTCAGACAGAGCCCCCTCAGCTCTGAGTTGTCCCGGGGTCGTTTTCCTCAGGGGCACCGAGGCAAACATCTTCAGAGTCTCCCTTCCAAGACTTTCCAGTTGCACTCGCTTATGAGATTGACAAATTCAGGTTTTTCCTGCTGTCTTAGATACTGTGCCACTGTCACCTTGCAAAAGCAAATGGTACAACATGTACCATGCGTGGCTCACAAGACCACCAGATCACATTTGGGTCCCTATCCCTTGTTCCCGGTGCTGGTGGCTGCCTGATGGTACATGTACCTGAGAGGACCCCATCTGATGTCCCCTATGTAGCAGTGAACTCAGCAACCATATCTCACCCAGCATCCTCACTGCGTGGGGTCATTGTCACAGGGTCGCTGGCCCCAGGATGGAGAGTGAGACTATAGTGGGGAGCTGGGGAGATGGGATCAAGGCCCCTGCTGTTGCCTGTGGCTGTGACAGTACCCAGCCTGTGGGACTGCAGCTGAAGCGGGGGCTTAGATCAGGCTCCTCTGGGGAGGATTAAATTCCGTTCTCGTTTCTGAGGAACTTGCATGTGTAAGCCTGGCATTGTCACTTTGACTAATGAGTGTTAAAAGAGAGATCAGAACTCTGGCTGATTTCCTGTGAAAAGCTCTTCAGGAAAAAGATTACACAGCACCCAGAGCTGACTGTACCGTCGTTTAGTCCCACCCGAGTCCCCAGGGCCTGCGAGCTTGCGCCAAGCTTCATTAATGTCTGTCGTTGCCTTTGTTCATGGAATCACCGTGATGGCGGCGATCCTCGCTCCTCCTTCCAGCTCTGAGCACTAAGCAAGTCTTGGCTTTTCTCCTGCCACTTACTTACTCTCCCCTGGCTCTTGGTCTCAGACTTGTCCAGTCTGTTCTTCCCTATTTAGCTATGGTTTGGTTTGGAGATCAGGATATTGGCTATAAAGGTTTAGAGTCCTGGAAATAATTTGCCAAGGTAACATCCCAAAGGTTACTTCCTGGCTGGTTGGATTAAGCTCTTGTCGCCCTAATCCAGTGGGCAATGGTAGCATCACTAATGGTGGGTGACCAAGTGTTTCGTGTCCCTGATGTGGTGCAATAGGAGCTGTGCCACATCTCCTCTAACGGATTTAGCCAGGAAAGGACTGAAGCTACTCTTTCGGATCTAATTTCCAGTGTGCAGGGAATGTGGGGATGTGAGAACAAGGTTAAAGACACATAGCCTGAGGAAGGAACAAGGCAAATAAATCCAGAGGATGGACCACAGCTGGACAACTAGCCTGCTCTCTGCAAGGACTCGATGTGCATAAGAGAGGCGGTCTAGCTTAAAACTTAATGAACACAACAACTCGATATAATGCATGGTCCTGGATTGTGTTTAGATATACTAGCGATAACACACATTTTGGGGATATTGGGGGGTTTGAAAAGTACTAGATTAAAGGAAAACTTATTGACAAGGAAAAATGACTGATTATATATATCAGTATATACACATATGACATATATGTATATGTGCAGAGGGAACGTGTGGAAGGATATACACACAGGTGTTAACTGTGGTAAGCTTTGGGGATAAGAATATGATGTTTTAATTTTCCTTGTTTTGCCTTATTGACATTCTCTAATTTTTTCTAGCTTTATTGAGATATTATAATATTGTGTAAGTTTAAGGTGTACATTCTTATGATTTGATACACATACAGATTGAAAAATGATCTAATTTTCTAGTATTGAAAAGATACTGCTTTTGTAATCACAAAAGGTTGTTAATAAAAAAAAAAAAAAAACAAGAAATACCTTTCCAGGCTTTAATAATGGAAAAGGACTTTGGGCCGGGTCAGCCCAGCTGCTCGTGGGCTGACACAGAGGACAGGCGAGCACCTCCCCGCCCTGCCAGCCCGGGCCTCATAGGGAAGACCCCAGTGGGGACCATGAGTCTACAGCCACGTAGCCCCACGTGTTTCATTTTGAGGTGCAGGTGAACTGTTTAAAATTGGGCACAATATAATTGAACGTGCAGAGTGACTTCCCACTGAGGATGGTTTTTGAGGGGCAGGAACTGTCGGGATGGAGGCGCAGGGCACGCTCCTGGGAAGAACAGGCAGTGAAGCCAGCCTGTTCCTGCCGGGCCACTCTTTGTTCTAGATGGGAAGCACCCTCAACACATGTCTTGACAGCTTTGCCCATCACCTGGCAAATCCCTCAGGGCCAGGTTTTATGGGTGACATTTTCCTTGGTCAAAGCTTTTCCTGAGAGGAGCATTCTGTAAGAGGCAGATGGATGGCACAGAGTTTTCCCTCAAACATTAAATGATATTCTACGCTGAAATAATAAGCAGAAAGTTCTGTGCTGAAACCAATGGGTGCCTTCTCCCAGGCAGGTTAGAGATGCTGGATGACTCCTGAATATTCAGATGAATGGATGGGGGAGCGGCTTCTCTCATCATGTTTTGATGGTAAACGTAGGATGAGGAAAAACAAAACCAAAATCCAGGCGAGGAAGAGCCAGAGGGGAGAGACGGCTTGCAGCACAATGACTTCAACCAGGCCTTGCAGGGTCGCGTCTGCCCTGCGGGAGGGGGTGGGAAGGCGCAGGGTGCACTCTGTTCCTTAGCCAATCGGTTAAGTTCAGCTCAGATCACCCGACATGTCCAGCTGACTCCGGGACCCAGAGAGACCAGGTCAGCAAAGCTGCTTCCACATGTGTGGATTATGGTCATGACATGCAGATGGTCACCTGGGAGAAGACTGATGTTTCCTACAGAGCAGCCCTGTTTGTGAAAGGCCATTTGCTGATGCGCTTGGCAGGCTTTTTCACCCTTATGATGTGCAGTTTAAATTCGTTAGTGAAAAAAAACCTAAGTGTGGAAAAAGTAGAACTATCAGGTAGGAAACTGACGTTCACCTCTTGTGAGGTCGTTCAGCATCGCGTGCTGGGGCATTCTCTGGCAACTCAGTACTGACCTTCAGGATCGTCCGACTCAGCACGGTGATAGCACTTAACACCGTGGACTCCTTTTCACCACCGTGCTAAAATAGTAAGATGTCAAATGTATTAGCTTGAACTATATGATTTTTGTAGGTCGAATATGGTCAAATGGCAGCAATTAGACTCAATCTAATAAGGGTCCTTTCCCTTAGAGGGGCTTAGACATGAGTTGGGAGACAGAACAGTAACTTATCAATAGATGTAAAATGATTAGGACTTGGAATTAAGAAGCCTTTACCTGAAGTCAATAACACACATGTTAGTAATTCCCTAAGATTCTTCCTGACTGACTCCATGACAGTGAATCTGTTCCCTTAGATGAACCATCTGGTCCAATTTATAAACCACAGGGGAAATCGACCCACTGACTATATGCAACTCAGTTTCATCCCAGAATATTATTATCTGCCTTGACCACCCACCTTATTGCTGAGAGTTGATGCTGGAGGCTTTCCAGACACAACTCTACCCTCACGTGACCAAGGTCTACACCCACGGTCGATATTTGGCAGAACATGCTGAAGCTCTGAAGGCGAGCCCAGGAGAAGAGTGAATGTTGGAGCTGCTGCAGCATCTCGGACGAACAGGCAGCTTCCCAAAGTGGCTGCTTTGGGGCCCACAGGGCTCACTGGGATGTGTGAGCTCTGGTTGTGTCTCCTTAAAATCAGACACCTTACGTGACAGTCACACCTTGTGAGACGGCGCTCAGGGTCTCCAGAGTCCCGGGAGAGGTATTTTGTTCTTTTGCCTGAGTCTTAGTCAGTCTCCTGTCGCAGTTGAGTGGCTGTGTCCTGCCAGGTTCTTTTCCAGGTTCTAGAGAGACTTCCCCTGGATCACCGTTTAGGATTTTTATTTTTTACTTTGGGGGCTTTACTATCTTAGTAGTCACGGTGCTTTTCAGACAGTTTTGTCCTAACCACTGCTGACTCTCTCATGCAGAGTCCGCTGAGCTGCCGGAGTTACATGGCACGGCACTGAACTGGTATTTCTCTCCCAGTTAGTGGTTTTTCTATTCTATAGGGTAGAGGAAAATCAAGACTTTCCTGACACAGTTAAATAAAAGATCAACATTAGTCCAAACTATCCTGAAAGTCAGACAACAAAAGTTCAGGTCTCAGTTCTGAACTGATTCTCTGTGTTACCTGGGGCAAGTTCATTAACTCCTGGAAATACTAGTTTCTTCCTCGGGAAAATGAGGGCATGAAAGTAGCTGATCTCCCGTTACCATTGACCCTAAAACAATACATGTCCCTGCAAAACCTTGTATATCATTAGGCTATTATTTAAATTATTCTATAATCCTTAAACATTCACTTTTGTAGAGAGTGAAAGAAGACAGCTCAGAACAGGTAGGTTGGTTGGAAAATCCAGGTTTTAAAATAATTATGGTAATTGAGTTATATAGAAATAATTTAGATTTGACTACTCTTTTTAGATATTTTAATTTTTATAAGAAAATATTATAGTAAGAGTGTTCTGGGAATTCTCGAGGCTGTTCCCTAAACACCTAAAGCTTCTCAATTTCTTTCTACATTTGAAAATTGGGATTCATGCAAACAGAAGTAGTCATTGTGTTGGAATAAGCTTGTGCTCACCTTGAGGTTCCCTTTGGTGTGTGAAGATCGATGAGGTGCCCATTTCGCTGTCTTGAATAAGAGACAGAGAGCTTTAGGCAGAGAAATGGCATCTGCAGAACTTTGGGCACTAATTTAGGTTTAGGGTTGATGTTGGTTGGAATGTTTCAGTTGGCTTGGGCATCAGACATCAACAGCGCCTGGAGCCTGATTTGCTCCAGGGTGAAGTTTGGGCTTGAGCATCCTTGCTAGTGATCTCCTGCCCCCTTGTGGCCAATTGTGGACTTCAGTGTTGTGCATTGTCCCCTAGGTGCACAGGCCACCCTAGGCTGAGCCTGGGTGGAGAAGCAACACATGGCAGGCTTTTCCAGCCTTCGGGAGTCCAAGCAGAATTCTGTGGGTTCTGTTCATTATTTATAGACTCTTCTATTGATCATCAAATGTTTGCATTGCATCCCAGCCCCAAAGGAGAGTCAGTTATCCTCTCATTCTTTCAGAGCGCTCTCCTGCTGAGGGGCTGGCAGAAACGGGAAAGGTTAAGTGCTGAGAATGTGCGATCCTGGTTCTGCTGCTAAATCAATTCTCACCTCAGGTAAGCCCCAGGTTCTCCCTGGGTCTGCAGATTAGACTGCTCATCCTTGGGAAGATCGACTCGCCCCTCTGTCCTCCACTAACAGCTACAGCATTTTACAGGGTTACCACATGTCTGTTACTGCTTATCACAGCATCCATCTGTGGTAGATACTATTTTTATCCTCATTTTGTAGATTTACTGAGGTTCAGAGACATTAAGTAGCTAATCAAGGGCACTCAGATGATACATGGTAGAACCGAGACCCAGACTAAGTAACTCAACTCCCCCAGTAACCCCTCTGCCCTGTGTCTGTGAAATGAAGTAAAAACACCTCCTCTAATGCACACAAGGCAGATGCAAGATCAAAGGAGATGAGGATGCAACTGGAAGCATTTTGTACTGAAAACGATCTACCCAGGTGTGGGTTGATATTTTTTAAAGTTACCATTATTACTATCATTATGCATGCTGTGGAGATTATTGCCAACGGCAGGCAAAATTTTCTATTTCCTAAATGGAAGAGAAGAGCAACTTCTTGGAGAGAAATATCCAGATTGATTTAAGGGTTATTTGCAGTTGCTATTAATGATGTTCTCTAATCTTCTCATTTTCCTCAGTTTCAAATGCAGCTGATCCTAATTAGAGATCCTATTTGTGGATATATATGGAATTTGTGAATTCCATATATAAATGAAAAGGTGACTTTGGACCACTGAGGGGCAACAGCTAGACCAGAGTGATAAAGTGTTGAGACTTTGGTGTGTAGTTTAGGTAAATGGGAAGGTTAATTTAAATTAAAGGGAGAAGAAAAGGTGTTCAGTGACCCTCTCTAAGGGATAAAGAGGACTTCATGTTGTGTCCTGTGTCGTGAGACTTGAGTTACTTGGAATGACTGGGTCTCCCGCAGGCATGTCCTCATCTGTATTTTACAATGTAAGTGCAGTATTTGTATCATGAAAATAACTAATGTTTGGGGTAGAAACCAACCAAACAAAAACAATGTATCCTTGTTTTATCAAAGCCAATACTGGCTTTTAGGGAAACAAACAAAAACCAGCTATAAATTATAAGGGACCATGTTGGATGCAAATATGTAATCCTCTGGTTTAGGCAGCGCACATTCGCCACTCATTTCCCACGCACTGCTCTCACAAATCATCCCTTCAACAGAGTAAATCCAGAAAGAGACCCGGGGTTGACCAGCAAGTCCGTGGAGGGCGAGATCCTGCTTGAAATGCTGTAGAATCAACGGCGCAGGTGTGAGGACCCATCAGTAAGCATCTCACTAGGGATTTTGAATATGTGTCCCTGCGGCTTCAGGGGTGCCTGCCTTGCTGCCCCGGCACAGGAATGCTGTGCTGGAAACCACTGGGGTTTCCTCTGTGAGATATAAATCACTGATATTCACCACTTGGTGTTCACAGCTGGGACACATGACCTATATGTTCAATACTTACATTTTTGCTCCCTGTGTTTTATGGGTAAATAAGTGTCTCACGTAGTTGAATTTTATTCGTTGTCTACCTGTATTGTAGATTCGGAGATATGTAGGGACTAGAAGTGGAAAAATCAAACACTGAGTTCCTCCCCCAGTGCACACACATACACACAACATACACAGACAATTTTTAATAGGTTTGAAATAACTTATAAAATTTAAATTCAAATAGCTTCAAGGATGTATTGAAGGAGAAAACAAGTCGTAAAAAGAAAGGTTGAATGGGCTGGTGAAAGGGAGAACGGGTGAATTCAGCTCATTTCTCGTGGATGGTGTTGGTCCTGGTGGTAGACAACTTGGATATGGGTTCAGTGTATAACAATTTGGCTTTTTAAACTACCTTCTTATTCTTGAACCAGTTGCCTCTCTAAGTCCTGCCTAGCTAGTGTGTCTGAGAATGGAAAAGGAAGCATTCAATCTAGGGGACCACAGCCATGGGTCACTCAACGACGGGGATACATTCTGAGAAATGTGTTGTTAGGTGATTTTGTCATCATGCGAACATCATAGAGGTACTTACACAAACCTAGATGGTGTAGCCTACTACACACCTCGGTCATATGGTACTAATATTGTGGGACCACTATCATACATGTGGTCCATCACTGACTGAAATGTCATTGTGTGGCACATAACTGTAATTGTATGTGCTGTATTTTTATACAACTGGCAGTGCAGTAAGTTTGTTTACAACAGCATCACCACAAACACGTGAGTAATGCTTTGCACTATGATGTTATGACAGCTATGATGTCAGTAGGCAATAGGAAGTTTTTAGCTCCATTATAATCTCATGGGACTACCATTGCATATGAGGTTTGTTGTTGACCTAAACGTCATTATGTAGCAGATAACTGTACATGAAAGTAGTAGACAAGGCAATTTCAAATCATCAACACTCTGATTCTCCAAGCCTATATATACGTATATATATATATATATATTTTTTTAAAGATTTGCCCTGAGCTAATGTCTGTTTCCAATGTTCCTCTTTTTTGTTTTTCTTCTCCCCAAATCCCCGAAGTACATAGTTGTAGGTCCAGGATCTCAACCAGTGAAACCCTGGGCCACTGAAGCAGGGCACGTGAACTTAACCACTCGGCCACAGGTCCAGCCCCTCTCCCTGCCTATATTGAAGAACATCGTGAAACCCATTGTTTGTACTGTAAGGAAGTTATTGCAGTTGTTAATTACATTACATCATGGATGTCCTCTTTATGAAGACTCAGGATAAATTAATTTGTTCTTAGCATCAGGAACAGTTGTGTTTCTCCTGGGCAGTTAAAAAAAAACAAACCTTATGATGCTGCGAATTGTGTCCTTAAAATATTTACTGTAGCATTAACCACTAGAAAGCTTGAAGTTAAATTTGCAGCTTATTCATAGCAAATATATGATTTTATTCTGTATATTTTTGTGTTAAGTTTATTTCTCTGTATATTTCTGTCTTTTTTTTTTCTCACTTACATTAGTTGTATGGATTAGGTTTGGCTATGAGGAGTGGAAAACCCAGAATACCATTGGCTTAAACAAGATAGAGGCTTCATTTTCTCTCAGGTAAAATTCTACGTAGGTGGTCCCAGTTTGGAATGGCAGCTCCATGGTCATCAAGAACCCAGACTTCTAATGTGTTGCTCTGCCATCCTCAACACACAGTTTCCAACTCATGGTACAAGATGGCTGCTCGAGCTTTCAGCATCGTGTCTGCATCCAGTCAGCAGGAAGGAGAATGGGAGAGAAAAGGGCCCAACCAAGCCTCCCTTTGAAAATTACTTCCTGGAAGTTGCACACACAACTTCCATTTACATCTCATTTTCCGGGCCTTAGTCACATGACTATACCTAGCTACAAGGATGGCTCAGAAATGTGAGTAGCTCTGTATTTTAGCTAAAAATGAGGAGTCTTAATACTGTAGAAGAAGAGGAGATGGCCTATTCGGAAACAAGTAGCAGTCTGTGGTACCTCTATTTGTACTTTAGATTATTGTATGGATCTTTGTGAGCTATTTTAAATTCTGTCCATACTGGGCGAGGGGGGATGATAAGTAAATGAAGGAATAAATAAGTGTATATTCTTTGAAGGAGGATGGCTCTCATTATTGTTTGTGTCTAACATGAGTCCGAATCTCAGAACGGGCTCTGATGCCACAGAGGTCTCAACCAGTCCCACCTTGGGATGCTCAGAGGTGGTCCTGACGAGCTTGAGCTCTGCATCTCTGAAGCCTGAGGAGCAACATACACTCACCAGGGCAGAGGCTGTGAGGGTGGATCAACTTTCCTTGATTTGAAGTGACTTTTCTATCAACGCAACATCTTAACACTGCTTCTCTCTGCCAATCAGGTTAGGGATTACATAAATTTTTGATAAAAAGGGGAAAATCATTATTATTCAGTGAATGCAATTTGTTTGGTAGACAAATCTCTCTCAAAGAATACAGCTCTTGAGGTGCCACGGGGATGGAGGGATGTGACAAAAAGATCCAGAATAGAGAGAAGGCTGGGAGGTACTGGCTAAAACGGTTTGTCAGGAGACTTTATAGTTCTATAGCTCCACTAGAGCCGTACTTTCAAACTTCAGTTTGCCCAGGACCTTAGGGACGTGGTTAAAACTGCAGTGACCTGGGCCCCACCCCCGAGATTCTGATTCCATAGCTCAGGGAACAGCATTTTGACAAATACTGGACTAGAGGATGCTGATTGCCCAAAGATAAACATTTCAAAATGGAGTTAAACTTTCTTTTGAAAAAGAATATGAACAAGTCATTTCAAAAGACCTACAGAGTTTGCCTTAAATACTTAATTTTCCAGGTTTCTGAGGGTCCAACACTCGCTTTTGTGGAGCAGGACCTCTGACCAATAGTGCACAGCTGCCTTCCTGCCTAAATGTTAAGGATTTGAGGAGGCCTTTCAGCTCTCTGGCAGCTCGGGGCACCTGACCTGCCAGGCACCAGGGGCCTGGAGAAATCACCTTTTGGTCCCCGCTCACCATGGCAACCAGCGCAGACTGTCCCCATCCGTCAGTGTCCAGGTTGGCCCCCCTACAGGGCCGCTTGTGTCATGGTGACAGGAGAAGCTGTGGCTGTCTTCCGAGTTCCAAGTGCCTGGAAACAGGGCTTCAGTCCCAGGCCCCGACTTCTCTCTCTGCGGTTTTCTGGGTGGGAAGCTATGTGGACTCTGAGAGTTGGGGCCTGAGGGAAAGAGGATGAGTGGGGGCTCCTGGGACCTGAGTGATATTGGTGGCATGTGTGTCAGTTGGAGCTGTCAGCTGGACCAGCAGGAAATAAGAAGCACGGATCTGAGGGGAGGGGAGTGAATCCCAGTCACAGAGACAGCTTGATGTTTCAGCCTGGAGGGGAGTTACGAGGTCCTCACTCTACAGAAACATCAAGACAGGAAAATCCATCCTCCTTCGTCTGTGAGTGTCTATGGGGGTTACGGTAAAATGAGGATTAAGAGAGAGGGCTGGTAGCCTTCAACTTTCTCCAACATTTTACTATAAAAAAATTTCAAACATGTACAACAAACTCGAAAGAAACACACTGCTTAGATTCTACTGTCAACATTTTCTTTTGCTTTATCACATGCTGTCCATCTGTGTGTCCCTCTGTCCCTCCATGAATACATCTCATTTTTTTCAATAGCTTTGGTTTTAATATTCTGATTGTTATTTCCCTCTTTGTTTCCTTCCAATTCTGGTGTTTATTACCCTCCTTTTATTTGTCCTCAGCCACCCGAAGCCATCGTCTTTAATGATTACAACAAAGAATGTGGTGATGATAACAATGAGAGTAGCTAACATTTAGAACACACATTACATCACAGGCGCAGTGCTGGCCACTGTTGTGATGTTACCATCTCGTTACCTGTCAGAAGGAGGAGGAGGCAGGATTATCCCTCTTCTGATGGGAAGGAAACAGAGGCTCAGAGACGAGCAGCTAAACTGGAGTTCAAGTCTGCTCTGATCTGACATTTCGCCTCCGAAGGCCAGTTTCAGGGGAACAACAGCCCAGAGATTCCCGTTCAAACTGGGTTAGTGAAAAATTCACTAAGATCATCTCAAACCCATTATGAAAATCATTGAGAACATTGCTTTCTGCATGTAGAGAAGTCGTTAGTTCAGAGGGTAATGGAAAGGCTAATCCTTGAGCTGTCATTATCTGTGAACCCTCTGGGTACCTGCATTTCTTTGCCCAAGAGTGAAGTAGGCAGTATTCTCCTTCTCTTCATCATAATTGCTGAAATTTATGAGCCAAACATTCCACATTCATTTAATTCTTAAGGCTCATTCTCTGGAGTAGATATTATAATCTCCATTTTAGAGACTGTTGGGGAGGGAAAGGATATTTTTTCTCTATCCTCTTAGGTTCCTGACTGGGACCCACAAATTAAACTGATAAGAGACAGAATAACAGAGAAAAGGTTTATTTTGCATGTATATGGGAACTTCACAGGAAAGAAGTAAAAACTCAAAGAAGTGATTAGACCCGGGGGCTTACATGCCATTTTAACAAAGACTGATAAATTGTGACTTCGACACAATTAGACAAAGGAAAAGGGTAAATTGTAGGAAGCAAATTGGCAGTAATTGTGCTTTCAGTATCCTAGAGACAGTAAATTGTGGTAAAGTAAATATGTGGGAGAAACTTTAGGAAGAGAATTACGCAGTAAGGTGTGTCATACAGACTCTAGTTGGTGCCTTCTCCTTTGATGAGTCATCTCCAGTGAGTAAGGGGGAGGGCAGAGAGCTAAGTGCTTTCAGCTGAAAACAATCCTTACACCAAAGTGCCATTTTTTGGAGTAGCACACTTTGATCCCCTCAAGATCAACCAATTGATCCTCAGACAGACAGATAACACAACAGAAAGTCCACATACACCCCAATACATGAGGCTTTATTATGTGATAAAAGTGGCATCTCACATAAATGGGGAAAACAGAAATTACCAGTATTCAATAGGTGATGTTGGGACAACTTCTATATGGCAAAAAACCGCCACAAAAAAGTACAGACACAGTGACAATATGGGTAAAATATTTTCAATTCTTATCACAGACAAAATGTTATGCTCCCTAATAGAAAAATGACCCCTACACTCTTAGGTTCCTGACTGGGACCCACAAATGTCTGAGGAAAAGACAACTTACCCAACAGAGAAATGAAGGATAGGAAGAGACAATTCCTAGAAGAAGAATGCACATGGCTCTTAAACACACAGAAAGATCCTCAGCCTCGTTAAACATGAGAAATGTGAATTACAGCAACACTGAGAGACCATTTCCTTTGCATTTGTGAAATCCAAAAGTTTAATGAAATAGTGCACTGTGTTTGGCTAGTGAGAATATCAGTCAGTCAAATCTCCATGATGGACAACTTTTTAACATCTTCCAAAATCATAAATGCACATGGCCTATGTTTCAGCAATTCCATTTCTAGAAATCTCTCCTACAAGTACGCTCACACGTGTCTGCAGTGACATAGGTAGAGGCTATTTACTGCAGCAATTTTTTGTTTGTTTTACAAAACATGGGACACAACATAAATAGAAGAGTACAAAATAAACTATTGTAAATCCATGTGATATGTACAGAAGAATGAAGTCTTTATGTAGAGATTTAGAAAGAGCCCTAGAATATATTATTAAGTGAAAAAGAGCCCAGATACAGAACAGTGTAGAGTAGGCTGCCATTTGTGAACCATGAGTACAGGGAGTTGAGCCCCTCTCCCCACAAAGGGGAACCTGTCATGGAACCAGGTTCGTTTTTGCCCACAGCCCAGAAAGCCAAACACCGAGATGATGAGATTGCAGCAGAGACAGAGTTTGCTGACAAGGCAGCCATGTGAGGAAGTGAGAGCATGGGACTCAAATTCGCTTCCCCTAAAGTAGAGACTCAGGGATATTTATGGGATAGGGGGCAAGTGGTCCGAGATGTGGAGAGAGGCGATTGGAGGTGAGGAGAGGTGAGGTAATTGATGATGTGAGCAAGCATAGTCAGACTTCATGTCTCTTCATAGGACCCATGTTCACAAAATAGCAGGGTTAGCATGATCTGAGGGTGGAGTTTTTAGCTTCCTGATGTCAAAACTTCGCTTATCGGATATCTCTGTGGGCCTGGTTGATGAGTTTGTGGTCTTAACCAGCCTGAAGTGGATAAGGAGTTCTAATTCCTGAAAAACAGCTCAAACACCCATTACCTTGGTGACCCAGGCTCCAGGGAGATGTTATCTGTGGAAAACTAGTGGGAGTCAGATAGCACATTGCCTAAACAGCACAGTTAACAATGGGTGGGTTAAACAGCTAAAAGCTACAATCAGTGATTACAAAAAGGAAAAACCTTCAGTACTTAGAAACTTAATCATCAATGGCTTTTTGCCGGTTTCAAACCCATGGCTGCTCTGCTGGGCAACCTGAGGAGATGGGACACACAATTCTGGATCCTGCTTTTGCTGATGAAATTACTGGCCCTCCCTTGATGGGGTAAAGAGACCCAGTTCCTCAGGGGCCCATGCAGTGCTCACCCCTCCCCTGCTGTCAGCATGCCCTATATCCAACTGTGCTGATGGGGACCATACTTTCTGACTCTCTGTGGACTAACACTTCTTTCCTGTTGCACTGGGTCTAAGGATGGTCGGGAGTTAGCATTCAGATTTACCTTTGTTTTATTCATATCAATGAATCTGTGTGGGCAGGATAAAAGCCCACTGAAGAAATAGAGAAATCATTTTAGTTTCAACTCTGGAACTAGAAAATGCATCTTTAAGCAGATGAAGATAACCTGGTATGTCATGTACCAAGGGCTTTTACAAAGCAAGTATATGAAATCCCACACAAGCCAAGGCTAGCTGTTGTGTTTTAACCACCTTCTTGATGGCCAGCAGAATCTAGGAGTTTGATCATAGGTAGACTGGCTTTGTGCTGGAGAAATGTCCATTCAAAGATGGATCATAGGCTTTGCCCTGAGGCTTAGCATAAGATAGGAAATATTCTGTTGGGAGATAAATCTCTATGTGTCTCTAACATTTTTGTCTATTTTACAAGGAACTAATCGTGAATTTGTGTAAAGATTTGGCTGCAAGAAAGTTTATTGCAATGTGTTAATAATCATGAAAAATGGGAAATGTCCATAACAGGCAACCATAGGAGCCAGGATAAATTATGGTGGAGTCACACACAGGACGCTCTGGAGCCACTTAAACATGATGATGCAGAAGAATAGTCAACAACATGCAAACGTGTTCATGATGTATTAAGGGGGGAAAAGCTGGCCTCAAAGTAAATCACAATAGTTACCTCATTTTAAAAGTATTATACACACACATGCGCGCACACACACATTGAATGGCTACACACCACAGATTGTTAGCACTCATATTTTTGTGAGGGGATATGGGTAAAGTTTTTATTTTTTCAAGATTATGCATATTTTTCTACAACAAATATGACTAATTACCTTTGCAGTGAAGCATCTTATAAAAGCTGTTACCAGAAGGGTAGAGACAAGAACGCCTCTGAGCACCTGTCCCGGTACAGTCTCAGTGGCCAACACAGGGAGCCTCCTCCAGGACCTGGCCTTGTCCTCTGAGGCCCACGCGGGCTCTGTTTAGTTGCTGGGGAAGCTCTCTGGGTCTGCCCTGTTCCCCACTATTGATGTCTGGACTGTGTCTGTGCCATCACTTGAGGAGAGACACTTGTAAAAACCTATAACCTCAGTAAAATTCCCCTCAAGCATGTTAGTGGTAAGAGGGGGGATGAAAAGTAGGGTCTTTGCTACGCACAAGTGCTTTTAAGAACTAGCCAACCTTTCCCGTAAATGGGGTTAAATTTATTGTAGCTCCTAAGTAACAAAGTTCCCAGCTGAGGATGCTTCTACACCTTGCAAGTCTGTTATGATCAGAGCTCACCTTGCATGCGCATCAGGCTTTCCTACATTGTGTTCAAACTACAAAGTGTTCTTTTTGCATTTCTTATATTCTTTTAACTCATGTTCCTCCTCTATAGCCCTGTGGGGTAAAATGCTAATGTAACTCTTTTTTATTGAAGACTTAGAAAAGCCAAGTGATTTTTCTCAGAACGCACGCAGCACAGTGAAAGGGCCATTATGTAGCGTGTGGGAGCAGGCTCATCAACTGCTATTCAACCGAGAGTGGCCTGGTGTTCCTTTTTGAGGCTTTGGCATCACTGACCTTCCAGTTTGTGGCCTGAAGCCAATGATCTTGACAATCCCTGTGAAGAACCACATGTAAGTAAAGAGACTCGGCAAGATGACCAGGGAGAGAAAGGGCAATAAGTAGCAACCCCCATGAGGGCACCACGCCTTCTTCACGCTCCAGTTTACATTTCCAAAGCTCGAAATATTCCGAAACACCCAAACAATGGTGGCAAATAGAAGCTTCTTTCAAAAACAAATATTCTGCAAAAACTGAACATACTCTAAAAGTCCTTCAAGAGTAGAATGGACTCATAAATGGTGGTTTCTTCATACGATGGGATAATACTCAGCAATATAAACAGAACGACCTACTGGATAAAACTTAAACACATTGCACTAAGTGAGAAGAGCGCGAGACAAGAAAGCACGTGTGACTCCATTTCTGTGAAGTTCTCTCTGAACCATTTATCTGAACGGATCTCTGGGGAAAGAAAGTCAATCAGGATTACGTGGGAGGACGGGGGTGAGATAGCCTGGGAAGGGCGCAGGGGACTTCCTAAAATGATGGGAATGTGCTGCAGCTTGATTGGGGTGATGGTCACATGGGTGTAGACATTTGTCAAAACTCATCAAGCTGTATAGTTAAAATCTGTGCATTTACTGTGTATAAATTAAGCCTCAATGCAGAGTGTATGTTGCAGCCTTTCTCTATGAGGCGTTCTTCCACATGCTCTACATGATTTAACTTATTTAATTCTCACAAAAATATAGGAGAGAAGATATGCTTATTTGCATTTTACAGATGGGGAGCCTGAGGCACAGAGAGGTTGCATAAATATCTAAGGTGATGGAGCTGATGTTTAGGGAGAGAATTTGAACATTAACTGTTCAGCAACAGAGCTGGGCTCTTAACTGCTGAGTTATACTTCCACACCTGCCAGAAGTAGCCACCAGCTTGTGGTCTTCTGTTTCCTGTTAAGAGCTTTTCCAAATGTTATAGGGCAATTGCTCATATAAGCATAAAATTCTGGTTATTTAAAATATGCCCATTTATGTTGGGCATTGGGATGTTTCAATGATTCCATTTAGCTTCGGTGTAGACAATACTACTAAACTGCAGGCTGGCTTTGCAGATTATCAGGAAGGCCAGTCTCTGGAATTGTGTTTGCTGATCATTGTGTAACACAGTTAATGTTATAGACAAGCAAAATCACGTGCCTGAGGTTGCTAAGAAATGGAAGGTGGAAGTGATTGAGGCATTGCGCTGGAAAAAAGACTCATCCACTTCAGCTTGATAGTTGTAGCTTAGTGTGTTGTTTATAAGATGGAGGGAAAAATTAATAGTGACACCAAAGTGTTAACAGTGGCCAACTACGGGGAATGAGATTGACGAGCGAGGAAATTTCCAATTTCTCAATTATACGCTTAGATATCATTTGCAATTTTTATTATGAGTATGTATTTTAGATGAGATTTTTAAAAAGTTTTTAACAGTGAACTAAGTAATTATTTCTGCTTGTGTGAATGCTGGCCATATTGCAATATTCACTCATCCATTCATTGAGTAAACAGTTACCGAATGTCTACCAGATGCCAGATCCTAGGTACTGGAGACACACAGGAATTAGTCGTCTAGCGGTGAGACAGACATATGGACAATTACGGAAGGAGGCAGGCGCTCTGCAGTTGAAGGGATTCCGATTAGACCCAGGGACTCTGCCCCAGCTCTGCTGTTAGCCATGGGTTCGGTGGCTCTACATGACTCGGGGGTGAGAGGAGCTGAAGCATTTCTCAATGACCTAGGGTTCTGCCATCCTCTTATTTCATGAATATTCCAGAAGCAAGCCCAGAGCACGGAAGATGTAGGGCTGATTCTCCATGTTGACATGGCTTGTAAGACATCAGTTTTTTCCTAATCCTAGTTTCTCATGGTAAAGCAGTTGGTTGTCAGTTGCCAGAGGACCACATTTCAAGGTTGTCATCTGAGGGCTTTTCTCTGTTCCACAGCTACAGGCTGATCCCTAAAATCAGTCAGTCTTTGCATTTTGCAAAAGGCATTCTGGGTAATAGGGCTGGCTTGGTGCAGACTCTTTGTTTACTTTCTAGAGTCTCTTGAAATGAAATTGCCAAGTAGCCCACTAATGACCAGGGTTGAAAGCAGTCCCCCTGCATCCAGGGGGCAGACACACTGCCTTTGTAATGTAAAGGAAAGGATAATTATTATCATAAGTTTGTGTTGTGTTTTTAGAGCTAGGAAAAGAATGGGTAAATACATTCTTTTTGCTTTAGCTTGAAACAAAGGTTTTTTTGGTTTGTTTGTTTTTGTTGTTAAAGTAACAAGGTGTAAAATGTAGCTTTTCTCAGGACCATATGGCTCATTAGCTCCCCGTGGTGCCCCCTCCCCCATGGTGCCCCTATACCAGGCGTTCCTTCCTTAAGTCCTGTGCTCCTGCCTGTTTAAACGTGCGTGGTTGCCTCCCTTCCCCTGCCCCAGTGCACTCGGGTAGTTTAACCCTTCCTGGCACACTGTCCTGCAGCATCTTCCCCATGAGCGTGGCTGATTCGGAATTGCTCTGTAATTGGAAGTCAGCCTCACTGGGCAAGTGCGCGCGCGTCCTCAGCTCTTCACAGCTGACTACCAGCCTAGTTAGACTACAGAAATAGAGAAACAATTAGTTGGAGGCATTTGCAAAATGAATGCATGTTGGTGATCTGTGTAGTTACAGAGACCTTCTGACTCAGATCGAACTGTGTGGATGTGCTGATTTGACCAATGGAGAAAAAAAAATCAAAGAAAATTCTCCATGTCCCATGACTCCAGTCTATTCTTGGCTGAGACCCTAAGGCCTCTGCAGGGTCAGAGAATTTGTTTATAGCCATGGTTTCTGGACTGGGGAGAGAAATGCCATTTCCACCTCCCTCTCCTTTTGCAAACAAATGGAGAACAACAAGGAGAACAGAAGCAGTAAAGAAACTTCCTTCATTGGAATTTGGAAAAATTCGTATCTAGACCCACAATACTATGTTTGAAAAAGGGTTTTCAGATTAGTGAAAACTGTACCAGTGTGAAGATAGACACAGAGAGAAGGCTGAGGGCTTCAAATGTCATGGGCAGACTAGACAAAGTACAGAACTCTTCAAAATAGATGTCACAGCCTTGGCTTGAAACACGGTCAGGGTACATGGATGGACAGCAACCTGCTGTCAGCCCTGATGACCTCAGATAACAACCAAGCAAACACACAGGAAACATACACACCCTCCATCTTTGCCATCCTAGGAGACGATGGGCGGGTGGGTGGAGGATGAACTCGGGGGAGCAAACAGCCTTCCACCTTCTGTGTCTGCTAGAGAAGAGTGAAGACATCACCGCCACCAAAAACCTCTGTCAAGTGGTTTCACTGGGAGGTGGGAAACTTCCAGCCAGCCCAGAGCCACTCACAGCATTCACAGGGGATTGAGAGGGTTCTGGAGGCAACAAGCCCAAAGTGCTCACCAGCTCACTCACCTGGTCCTTACCCTCACTGTCTTCTCTCATATGGCTCAGGAATAGTAACCCCATCCTCGGCTCAAGGATGGACAATATTAAAGAAAGAAATCAGCGTGAGACTTATGTGAACATGTTGCATTAAAAATATCAGACATACACACAGAGGTGGATGAATAAAACACATCAGAAAGATTATATCACAAAGCAGATGAAAATTAAGACAATATATTTTTCTAAAAAGCAATCTGGCAACATATATTAATACCAAATATACACACACTTTAATTTACCTACGAATTCACCTAGAATGATTATTCTATCAAATTTCACTGTCCAATATGGTAGCCACTGATACTTGAAATATGGAACTCTTTCATATATGGAACTGAGAACATAAAACTTTAATTTAAAAATGATACTCATTCAGTTGGAAATAGAAGTTTCCACTGGAAAACTCTTAAGCATGTTTGGAACAACCTGGGTATGTAAATTTACTTTTCAACTACAAATTTTATGAAATCTAAATATGGATCAAGTATTGCCAATGAAAATTTAGTGTCTCAAGACATGCTTCAGGTATAAAATATACATTATATTTTAATGACTTAATTCAATAAATAGAATGCAAAATATCTCATCAAAATAATATCTAGGATATATTGGGTTTAATATACTGTTAAAATTAACTTAACTAGTTTCTATGAACTTTTTTAATGTAGCTACTAGATAATTTTAAATTTACATGCAACTTGTACTATATTTCCATCAGACAGCACTGCTAAAGAAAATAAAAGCAGCAATATGTAAAGTAAATGGACAAAAACTGTTCAAAGTAGCCCAAAAGCAAAACAAAAACAAACTAGAAACAAAGTGGATACTTGTGCCTAGAGGACCGGTTCATACATATACATACACGTCATGGGCTGTTATGAAGACTTTGAAAAGTTTTGCCAGGGGACTTGACTATCCACACAGAATTGTTACAGAAGAAAAGTAAACTGCATAGAAACGTGAGTAATCCCAGGGCAGACGGTTGCCAACTGAACGATTGTTCCACTTATGATTTTTGACTTTACAATGGTGTGGAAGCGATATGCTTTCAGTAGAAACTGTACTTTGAATCTTAAGCTTTTCCAGGGCTAGCGATACTCTATGCAGTACGACACTCTCTCGTGACGCTGGGCAGCGGCAGCTCCCAGTCAGCCCCACGATCACGAGGGTAAACCACCGATACACGTACGACCATTCTGCACCCATAAACCACTCTGTTTCTCACTTTTGGTACAGTATTCAACAAATTACATGAGATAGTCAACACTTTATTATAAAATAGGCCTTGTGCTAGGTGATTTTTCCTGACTTTAGGCTAATGTAAGTGTTCTGAGTATGTTTAAGGTAGGCTGGGCTGTTATAATGTTTAGAAGGTTAGGAGCATTAAATGCAATTTTGACATGATATTTTCAACTAATAATGGGTTTATCAGGATGTAACACCATTGTAAGTCAAGGAAGATCTATATTGTAAAACTACCATCCCAATCCTCAATAGATGGACATGTTTGTAAAATACGACCTGAACATGCAAAAAAGGACAGGAAAAAGTACAGTGATGTTAAAAAACATCAAGTTATTTAACCTGGGTTACCTGTGTGTGGGGGGCCAGGGGCAGGAGAGAGAGGAGGGAAGGAAGTAGAAAGACAATAAAATGTCTCTCTCCCTCCCATCCCCAGCATGTATATTGTCTCATTTGTGTAGAATTGTGCATGCATATACGTGTGTGCACGCACGCACACACACACTAGCAGGAAGGGAAGGTCAGAGCTAGAACTATGTATAATAACTTGTAGGGATTTCCAAATTATATTGCCAAGTGAAAAGAAGTTGAAGGTCTTATGTAAAGAGGCTCATTCTATTTGTGTAGAAACAACAAATTCCCCATATTCTTATATGTGTTTAAGACAGTGCATATGCTGGTTAATTTTTAATAATCTCAAGGGTGTGGTACTGGAAAGACAGCTGAGGTGAACAGTGTGGAGAGAAAGAGATGTGTGTGTATAATATCATCACTTTTTATTACAAATGGATATTACTTTTTGAATTTGAAAAAGAAGAAAACAACAACAAAGGGCAGTAATTAAGATTTCCTTGAATTAAAAAAAAGAGCTCAGAGCAGAGCTACAAACATCCAAGAAATAGTTATGGCAACAGGCAGAATTTGAAAATTAGTTGGCCAGAGAGGCCCACTACAAACAGCAAAGAGATTCTCTCAGAAAGAGATTCTCAGGAATAAAACATAGTAGAAAATTGCAAAGAGTTAAAAGGAGAAAAAAAAAGAGTTAGAAAACTAATAGTGATAACAGACAAAGGAGATCCAACATGTGAATGACTGGCATCCCTGACACACTGTGCCACAGGCTTTTATCAAGGCTGACACCAGACACTGAGAACGGAGGGAAAGACAGGTAAATATATTTTCCTAAAACAAAGTCTAAATACTGAATGGACATAAAGAGCTCCCAGAAAAAAATTTTTTTTCTGCTTTTTCTCTCAAAATCCCCCAAGTAGCTAGCTGTATATTTTAGTTGTGGGTCTTTCTAGTTGTGGCATGTGGGACGCTGCCTCAACATGGCCTAATGAGCGGTGCCATGTCTGCGCCCTGGATCTGAACCAGCGAAACCCCAGGCTGCTGAATCGGAGTGCGTGAACTTAACAACTCGGTCATGGGGCCGGCCCCTCCAAGAAAAATTTGATACAAATGATCAATAAGTAGAAATATCCTAGTACATTGTACTTCAGAGATTAAGAGTCCTTTGGGCATTTAGCTTCCCCCTTCACCACCACCACCAAACAAACAAACAAAAAAACAACCAACAGTTTACACATGGATTAGAAAGATTACTCTTGTGCATGAACAAAAAGGAAAACATATAAATTAATTCAGGTATTCCAAAACATTTTTCACATTCTTTCTTTTGTGTGCATCACCCTTTAATCCAGTCATTAGTGTGTGTGTTTTCTCAGAAAATGTGGTCTTTATGCTGTTAACGGCAATGATGATGAGCATTTCAGTAATGAGCACCCCACCATTGTCTGTGGAAGGTTCTTGTTTGATACCCATTAAGCAAGTTTGATGCTGATGCTCTCCTGGTCAATGGAAGTATCAATGGAAGGTTTTCAGTTCTCAATCAGGACTTAATTTTGTTCTTCAAGTGGTCCTTACATGGTTTTTTGACTAAAGAGTAGCACCATTTTCCAGTCTTGTCACCACGAATGTAACCAAATTTGCACATGAATAGGCTTACAGTTATGCTCTATAACAGGTTGACTCCTCGAAGGCAGACATGGATATTATGTACCCATGTGGTACATCATATTATTTCTTCAAAATATTCGCTATCCCTCCCTACGACAGGATATATCTTCTATGGCCACTGACTCATGCTTGTCACATGACTATCCTTGGATAATGGAAGGTGGTAGAAGTGAAGGGTGTCACTTCCTAGCAGAAGTTTTAAGAGCCGTCACGTGGTCCTCATCTTTCTTTTTCCTCTCCTGTAAGACCAACGTGCCCCACATAGGGTCTGCTCCTTTAGCCTGGGTCCTGGAAATGAAGACAACATGGAGTATGGCCAAAATTGGCCCTCGTTAAACACAAAATATGATTGAAAAATAAACTTGTAAGCCACCAAGGTTTTTGAGTTATTTGTTACTGCAGCACAGTTCAGCATAAGCTGACTCGAATAACTCTAAGATACACGGGATTTAAAACCTAGCTTTGGAATGGTCTAGGCACTCTCCTGAAGGACTCCTGATTTCTGCGGGACTTCCTCAGGGCAGGCGATGAGCGGGTGATATGTGACTGGTCCTCTTCCACCTGAGATTAACGTTAAGGCTATTTCAGCTCAGCCAGGGTGAAAGCAGAGACCTCACCTGAGATGATTTTAAAGTGGGTCACTCTGGATTACTCAGAGACTCACACTGAGTATGGCTGAGTCACAGCCCAGTTGTTGTGAGCCGTCATTTATACCTGAATTCTGGTTAAATGTCCTGAAATTCTAAGGTCAGAAGACATTTGGGGACTGGAGACAACACCTCACTTTGGGACACTATAGTAGTTCTCAGCAGGAAGGGGCTGAGGAGGGGAGGAAGATGCTCTAGATCTGAAGGGTGCACTCCTGTGTTTCTTCTTTCCAGGTAAAGCTGACTCCATGATGGAAACACCAATCTGTGGAGAATACATTTTTTTTCTCCCCAAAGCAGAAAGTTCAGCATCTGTACTTAGAGTTCTGTTGGAGAAGTGGCTGAACTCAGAGTTCGTCAGGGATCCAAGTGCAGTTCAGTGTTGATGGCTTCAACAATTCACAGCAGGTCTTCAAAGAAGACAGGCTGTGGTACCCTCCTGGGATGACCTCCCCGGGACCCACGGCAACAGTGCTGGTAGGAAGTAGAATGAAAGAGTTAGCTGAGGTTTAGAAGATGGGAAGGACAGATGAGCAGAAGATGACAGTTAAAAATAGCACAGGACAGGATGCTCATTTTCCCCCTCACACTCAGGTTACAGTGGGTTAAGGAAAGAGGCACCAAAGAATTAGTTTTGACTCTCAAAGCCTGTTTGGCCTCAAGGACTCCACCTATTTCCTCCAGAATAAACAAAGAAAGGATAGAACTAATCCTTATAAAACACTTGCACATTAAGAAGGGCAGATGGGGTGGGGATATTGATTTTGCAAATAGAAACTGTACAGGGAGGGGGTGGTCGGCATGGGGCACTGGCAGCCCCTCATCCACCATGGCCCGTCACCATCACCGTGTTGTCAGGACAGCCTGCATTGCTTGACCCCCTTGAAAGGGAGGCAGCACCTAGTAACTAGTACTAGAGTCTCCCCAAGCCCTGATTTTATATAACGCTTAAAAAAGCAACAGTGCCTAACTTACACTGTGTCTGCAAGGTGTGAGCGAGCTGATTCACACCAAGTGCCTAACACAGCGGGAGCGTGTGAAATGCTTGAGTGACACTGGATGGCTATGGGTCCCAGTCTTAGCCGAGAAACCTCAAAATGAAAGGCGGTTAGAATTGCCACAGGCATTCTTATATTTAAATAAAGTATGAGTTATGAAGTTTAAAAATAAGTAGAAGAGTTCTTTAGGTCTGATTTTTAAATTAATGATGGATATAAAGAGGTTATAGCAAATACAATACCTGCTCAGTAGGCTCTGACAACATGACGCCACATCAGTTGTGTTTTGAGATAAGCTGGAGGCGAAGGTGTTCTCTAAAATGTGATGGCAGGTGATGTCTACAGGAGTGCTGGAGAGGATGCCTAGAAGTGGGACAGAGCACCACGGATTTTATTAATTCAGGAGGTCACTGAAGCCTCCTTCTGTTCTCAGCTTCTCCACCGCGCTCCACACATTTCACTTCATGACATGCTTAACACGGCTCTGCCTCTCAGCTCTCTGCACAGCATATGCTGCAGGTGCAGGTTAGAAGCACGGACCCCTGAGAGCTGTGGGCACAGGGACACAGGACACAAAGAATGGAAGCAGTACCTGCGATGCAGGCGGTCATGAAGCAGGCGACGGTCCCCGCAATCAGAGCTCTCACTGCCCCTGAGGCAATGTCACGCTTCCTCGAAGGAGCCATGGATGCTGGAAACATGGAAGCAGATATGAGGTTAATGTTGAGGCTTATTGATTAGAATTCCAAATTCCCAGCCTCTGAGCATTGTTCTGGGGCTGGAGTCTCAGATCAGCTGACTTTCCCTTTTTTTAAACTTAGGTTGGAAATCTAAGATTCATGAGCTTAGTGATGAGTTCCACATCCAGAGAAGTTCCCTGGTGTGGCAGGAAAAGAAGAGTGTCCACACCTAGAGGCTCAGAGGCTTCCATTCTCTGCAGAAGAAAAAAATACAAAGTTTCATCCAAAGGGCGCACACAGCATGTTGAGGGCACAGGAAGGCAAATGCCTCGCAAGGGAGGATCCCAAACATCTGCAACTCATCTGTCACCATCCACGTCTGTGCCCATGGCAGACATCACTCACTAATCACAGCGTTTTCCCACTTAACTTCCATTGGACTTCAGAATCCTTCTCCACGTGGCTGTTATAAGTCTATTGGAATTGGCACGTGAAGTGAAAGCCTTGTGTCATCCCTGGCTGGAGAGGCACCTGTGCATTTGGGCAAATTCTTCCCGATGTTAGCTTGGGTCCACACAGGGAAACTACACTGCAGAGCAGGGATAACAAATAGACCACAACAGATTTACTGCTCTTGCAGGGGCTTCTTTTCCCAACATGAATAACCTTACAGAGCAACATGCAGATCTGAAGCATGTTTACAGCACATCTGCTGTTGAAGAATATTATTTTCACTTACTTAGTCCACCAATCACTATTCCTAGGGAACCAAAATTGGTAAAGCCGCAGAGAGCGTAAGCGGCGATTGTCTCAGAACGAATCTGTAAATAAGCATAAAGACACAGATGCATACACGGTGTGACCAAGTTAGTAAATCTGACATCCTAACTGGGCTTCCTATTCTGATGATGGAATCAATACTGGCAAATAAGTGCACAGTGCACGGTGTCAAACACCTGTTGCTTCCTAGACTCTTTTTTCCATTTCCCCTTGAATTTGGATGGAGAGAAAGGGGCTGTGTGGATTCAGAGACTCTCTACAAAGGACTTGGAATTGGTAATCTTGGCCTCTACAAATGCTGCTTTCTGCTTAATGACAACTTTTAATATTCAGTGTGGCCTGGTCACATTGAATGTGCTACAATGTGCCAGGCACAGGACTAGCTGCTGAAAATACAAAATTATTCCCAGAAAATATTCACATTACACTTATTTGACAAAGACTTATTCAGAATGCATGAAGAACTGTTATAACTCAATAATAAGAAAAGTGACTAATAAATGAAGGGATTTCACAAAAGACATGCAAATGGCCAACAAGCACATGAGATGATGTTTGACAGTGTTTATCACCAGGGAAATGCAAATTAAAACAATGAGATACCATTACACATCCACTAAAATAGCTATAAACTTGGGCAATGTGAAGTATTGGCAAGAACATGGAGAAATTTGAACTCTGGTACATTTTTGGTGAGAATGTAAACTGACAGCCCGTTCGTAAAACACAAACTTGACAGCTTCTTCTCAAGTTACCATCCACTGCCCGCATGACCCAGAAGTCCACTCCCAGGAATTTTCCCAGGAGAAATAAAGACCTGTGCCCACAAAGGCTGTCCATGAATATTTACAGCAGCTTTACTCCTAATAGTCCCACGCTGGAAATGACCCAAATGTTCTTCAACAGGCAAATGGATACACAAATTGTGGATATCCATAAAAGAGAATACTACTGTGCAATAAAAAGGAAAAGAACTAATACATGCAACAACATGAATGGTAAGTGAGGCCATTCATAGGAAATTCTAGAAGAAGCAAAGATAATCTATGGTGAAAGAAAGATCAGTGGCCGCCTGGGTGGGACTGGGTTGGGGTGGGGGTGGGGGCTGTTGACGACAACTGGCCATGAGGAAGATTTTCCAGGTGAGATGGAAATGTTCTATATCTGATCGTGGTCATGGTTACACAGGTGAAACATTTGTCAAAACTCACATGTCCAACAAAAATGAGCCGTTTTTATATGTAAATTATACTTGAGTAAAAATGATATAACGTAAAATGAATTATTATTATAATTATTTTTTAAGATTGGCACCTGAGCTAATATCTGTTGCCAATCTTTCTTTTTCCTTCTTCTTCTTCTTCAAAGCCCCCCAGTACGTAGCCGTATATTCTGCTTGTAGGTCCCTCTGGTTGTGGCATGTGGGATGCTGCCTCAGCATGGCCTAATGAGCGGTGCCATGTCTGTGCCCAGGATTCAAACCAGCAAAACCCTGGGCCACCAAAGCGGAGTGCACGAACTCAACCACTGGGTAACGGGGCTGGCCCCCTGTAAAATGGAAGCTCACAGCTATCACAGGAGTCCCCTCCGTCTGGCCGTGGGGTGTGCTTGCCTTTCTTTGCTCCTCAGCTCTGACCAGCCCATAGGAACATGAGGTGCCCCTTGGAAGTAGGAGAACGGACTGTCCTCTCACAGGGCTGTGAGAGGATGGAAGGTGAATTCGTCCAAGTGTGAGTGCGGCCCTCCGCCTCTACTCTGAAGGCAAGAGGCGCAGATTGTTCTTTCTCAGGGTGAGGGGCCGACTACAGAGGCTTGGAAGAGCCAGGGCACTTCACTGTTCACCGGAGTAACACCCAATCTGGCAAAGGCACCCTCACAATTGAGGCAACAATTATTTTCCCCCAAAATCCTGAAAAATCTATGATTTGGTTCAAAGGACAAACCTGGTCAATGCTACATTCAAAACTGGAGGTGCCTTTTTTTTTTCTTTTACTAACTGGATTTTTAAAGCCCACATTCAAGAGTCAAGTGGTCACAGTAAGTTTTTGTTGATAAGGTCCCTCTTTCAATGGTTTCTGAGAACTCCTTTTTGGAAAATATTTCAAGTATTTGAGCAGTCCACTGTTTCTGGAATAGCTCATCCTCGTCCTCTGCTCTGTCTAGTGCTTTTCATTTAGTTCAATTGGCTTCAAGGCAAGCTTATTAGGAGACCATGGGGAGGGAGAGGGCGTGAAGTGCTCAAGAGTCCTCTTTCTCCTTCTGGGGATCTGCGGAGGGCGCACACAGATGGGGACACGAAGGGTTTTATAAGAAGAGGGAAAGGAGGCTGGGATGATTCCTCTTTGTCTTTGCCCAGAAATGTGCAAGACTACACGATGGAAAGAAGTGCAGTAGGAAATTAAGAGAACATCCTACAGCTCTCCTTGCACGTGAGCAAAGATGCCATATGCACAGGGACGGTCACTGTAGCACTACTTCCAATAGCAAAAAGTCGATAAGAGTGCTCATCAACAGGGGACTGGCTAAAATAGATTATGGTGTGCTTGCAGATAGAATACGGTGTCACAGGCACTGGTATGGAAAGGCATTTGAGTTGTTATTAAGAGCAAAGACCCAGGCTAAGAGCAGCGAGCATAATACGGCACAGGGAGAGGAGCTAGTGCCAGAGAAATAGGGAGGATGACTCACTTTTCCCTCTACACCTTTTTCTACCTTTTGAATTCTGTGCCATGAAATGTATTACACGTAAACAAACAAACAAACATGCAAAGTACTATCTTTAAGAAAGAGAAAATGGAGCAATATAAAATACGACATACACACTCTGACCTCTTACCTCAGATAGAGGTCAGCAGTGGCCCAATTCAATGGATAACACAGGGTTTTTGCCTATGGACCCAGATCTTACACTTCAGTCATGTGGTACCTTTTCCGGGAGACTACTGGGACACCCCCTCCACTTTTTGGTTGGTAAACAGAAATTGCAGGGACTCATCCCAATTTTGTTGATTAGAAATGAGAAATTGGGGAAAAAAATGCTTTTCCCATTGTGAGACAATAACAGAAGCCATTGAGCTCATATTCCTAAATGGCCTGTGTGCACCTGCCCCTGGACGGGCCCACCCCCAACCCGAATTAGCTCTACTGGCCTGTCTCTCTCCTCTTACTAACCTGCTCACAAACCTGCTCAGCACTGCCAGACCTGTGAGCTTGCTTTGCTCGTTAACAAAAGTATTTTCTCCTGGCAACTGGCAGCTGGGAATGAAAAACATTGCACTTAATTGAGCCTACGGTTTACTTTTGGCAGGGAAGCAAGGTGCTTTGTGGTGGCCTCCAGACAATGAGGAGACTTGGCCAAGACCCACTGTGTGGTCGGCTGAAGAATGAACATTTGAGAAACAGGAGACCTTACAGAGCCACTGTGCACATCAGATGCATGGGTCAAATGCCCTGATTAGAACATACAAGTCAACACTCTCCTGGGGTGTGCTGTTATTTAGTGTAACACGTGGGAGTAAATGTGCGTGTTTGGTCTTTGGGAGGTTGGAGAGTGGGGGCTGTTCAGAGGTGGGCCATCTCAGAAGCTTGGACAGCATGCTTTCCCTCCACATTCCTTTTAAAGCCCAATATGTGCCTAGGACATTAATTCTAAATGGATTGTTTCCAGGAGTAATGGTGGTGGTCAGAAATGTTCACCATTTCCCTGGGAGTTTGTGTGTGTGACAATTCTGTTCTGTAGGAAAATAGAAGCTGGAGACTCAGCTGCAAATATGGCCCAAGAAAGAGCCTCAGCTGAGCTCCCTTATCCCATCCAAGGCCAAGGGGACATGAGCATCTCCTTGCAGGCTATTGACCTGAAGTCCTGACATAGTTCTAGGGCGCTTGTCTCAAAGGTTCATACCACAGACCCTGTGCTTCTTCTCTTCCCTCATCTACGTGGAGAGCAGCGATTGTGTCTCACTACTTCGTTAGGATGTCCAGGCTCTAGGTTGCATTTAGGCAGTTTCTCAAAGTCCATAGAATTCCTTAAGCTGAAAGGAAGAGAGCTTCCTGATCATTAGACTCTGAGCCCCACGAGGGCAGAGGCCTCATCACTTGTTCAACGCTGTGGCCTCAGTTCCTGGGTATGTTGCACATAGAAGGCACTCACTATTGTTGATGGATTGATTCCAGTCTCAGCCCATATGACTCCAGGTTTGGATCCACAGTGCCCAACAGTAAATGATCACAGTGGTAAAGATTAGCTGTGCTTTTAAACACACACACACACACACACACACACACACACACAATGATTAATTCAATGTAACTGAGAATTATGAGGTGCTGTGTTCATTATGAGCTACATGAACTCTGGGATTTGGGGTCTGTTTTATTCTCTGATTTATCCCAACTGTGTGGCCTGACAATCAGAGTCACTAGTAACCATTTGATGGGTGTATATATGTGGTAAAGAAGTGCACTGAAAAACCAAAATATTTACTCACCGATATATATTGCTGGACACCATCCACAAATTTGGGTCCAGCCTCTTTCCTTAAATGCACCAATTTTGAGAGGTGCTCATAAGCCACAAATTCATTGAAGAAGGTCTTATAACCTATGAGTTCGCCAACCATAAAGCTGTCTTGCCAGTCCACTCCCATCATGAAGGAAAAGGGCATGAAGATGTAGGAGCATATTATCTACAAAAACAAAAAATAGATACTTTATTAGAGTAGAGATTTGCTCCCATTCTTCTGCCTCACTCTCATGATGAGATTGTTCCCACCCCTCTGTCTCCTGTAGACACAGAAATCCCTTCACATGCCCTCGTCCATCTTCGTTCATTAGAAGTCAAGCTTGGGAATAGTCACATGAAGTGACCTGGATTCTTGGGATGGAGAGAATGACGGTATGTTGGTGGACGCAGGGTGACGGAAGACAGAGAAAGAGCTGTGGGAAGATAGGGGATACATGAGAGGTTTGTGCTTGTGTACGAGCGCACTGGAGGCAGTTAGGGAAGGCAATTCACAAACCTATTTTATTTTTAAACAAAGATGGGCAGAAACAAAATGGAGGAGAAACGTGATAGAGTATACCTCGAAACTCAGCTGTGAGTAGTCAAACATGTTTCCAAACCAGGACAGGGCTGGGTTCACAAAAGACAACGGGGCCAGGAAGGCAATCTGATTCACAGCGATGTTTGCCACCAGGGAGATGGATGCAGATGCTCCCTGTGATGCTGTTTCTAGGAGATTCCTCGAATCACTTTATCAAAAAATAGCAATGGCAGAATTAACAAGGAGCTGTCAGCAGATAGACATCACAGGTGTAGATATGGGGAAATCAGAGCTCATTCGGATGGAGAGACAAACTCTCAGGCCCATGCCTTGGTCAAAACCCTCACCTGGATTCCATGAAATCATGATGGGATTTATAATTACTGAGTGCAGGTGATGGGCATATGGGTGTCTGTTATACTACTCTTTTAATTTGGGAACATTTATAACTAAAAAGTTGGGAAAAGATAAAATATTATAGGCTTCAAAAATTATATCTAATTAAAAGTAGCTACCAGAGAATATTTATAAAATATTCATGGAATGAGCAATAATAATTCAAGGAAGCTCTGAACATCCATCACCTAAGAAATGGAAGGTCACCCTCATCTTTGGGCCCCTCCCCACCAGTGCCCTTCCTTAATCTCATCCTCTTTAATCTGAGGTAACTGGCTCCCTAGAATTTGCTTCTCATTCCCTTTCTTGTCAATTTCCCTATATGTCTGCATGCCTAAATAATATGCTGTGTAGGTTCACACATATGCTAACTTTATAAGTGGAATCACACATATTCCATATATACATTTTCTTTGACAACTTGCTTTTTCATTCATGTTTATGACTTTACCCACATACAAACAAGGGGTGAATCTCAGAAACATGTTGGTTGACGGATTCTGTTATTTAATGAAATGCTTTTGAACATCCTAAATTCCTTAGTGTTTAGAGCAAAAGAAAATGAACTGAAGAGGGGTTAAAGATACCTATATCACAGCTTCTTTTCCTATCACACAAGAGACTTCCAGAAATGATCACCCTATGGCTTTGCAACAGTCCTAAATCAAAGCTCAATGAACACTACAATATATTTAAAATATCTACACTGAAGTCAAGGAAATGTAATAATATTCAGGTATTTAGAAAGGTTATCAGCCAAAGCAATCTTGAGAAAGAAAAACAAAGCTGGAGGCATCACACTCCCTGATTTCAAACAATACTACAAATCTATAGTAATCAAAACAGCATGGCACTGGCACAAAAACAGACACGGAGATCAATGGAACAGAATAGAGAGCCAAGAAATAAACCCCTGCTTACATGGTCAATTAATCTATGATGAAGGAGGCAAGAATATACAATCGGGAAAAGATAGTCTCTTCAATAAAAGGTGTTGGGAAAACTAGACAGCTACATGCAAAAGAAGGAAACAAGGCTGCTTTCTTACACTATACACAAAAATAAACTCAAAATGAATTAAAGACTTAAATGTAAGACCTGAAACCATAAAACTCCTAGAAGAAAACATAGGCAGCCAGCTCTTAGACATTGGTCTCAGCAATATATTTTTTTTTTAGATTTTATTTTTTCCTTTTTCTCCCCAAAGCTCCCCCTTACATAGTTGTATATTCTTCGTTGTGGGTCCTTCTAGTTGTGGCATGTGGGACGCTGCCTCAGCTTGGCTTGATGAGCAGTGCCATGTCCACACCCAGGATTCGAACCAGCGAAACACTGGGCCACCTGCAGGGGAGCATGTGAACTTAACCACTCGGCCACGGGGCCAGCCCCGGTCTTAGCAATATTTTTATGGACCTGTCTCCTCAGGCAAAGGCAGCAAAAGCAAAAATAATGGAAAAAAAATGGAATTACATCAAACTAAAAAGGCTTTTCACAATGAAGGAAACTATCAACAAAACGAAAAGGCAACCTACTGAACGGGAGAAAATATTTGCAGATGATATATCAGATAAGGGGTTAATACACAAAATATATAAAGAGAACTTACACAACTTACTAGGATACAAACAAAAAGTCCAATTAAAAAATGGGCAGATGATCTGAACAGACATTTTTCCAAAGACATACAAATGGTCAACAAACACGTGAAAGTTGCTCAACCTCACTAGTCATCAGGGAAATGCAAATCAAAGACACCATGAATATCACCTCACATCTGTTAGAATGGCTATTACCAAAAAGACAAGAAATAACAAGTGTTGGTGAGAATGTGAAGAAAACGGAACTCTCATACAGTGTTGGTGGGAATATAAATTGGTGCAGCTACTAAGGAAAACAGTAGAGAGATTCCTCCAAAACTTAAAAATAGAACTACCATATGCCACAGAAATTCTACCTGTGAGTATTTCTTCAAAGAAAATGAGAACATTAATTCAAAAAGATATATGCACCCCTGTGTTCATTGCAGCATAAGTTACAATACCCAAGATGTGGAAGCAACCTAAGTTTCCATAGATCAATAAATGGAAAAAGAAGTTGTGGTATATATTTACAATGGAATACTACTCAGCCAGAAAAAAAAAAATCTTGCCATTTGCAACAACAATGATGGACCTAGAGGGCGTTATGCTAAGTGAAATAAGTCAGACAGAGAAAGACAGATACTGTGCGATTTCACTTATATGTGGAATCTGAAAAACAAAACAAATGAGCAAACATAACAAAACAAACAAACCCATACAGAGAACAAACTGGCGGTCACTCGAGGGGAGGAGCGTGGGGGACGGGCAAAATAGATGGAGATTAAGAGGTACAAATTTCCAGGCATAAAGAAGTCACGGGGATGTACAGCATAAGGAATACAGTCAATAACAGGGTAATAATTTTGTATGGTGACAGACGGTTACTAGACTTGTTGTGGTCATCATTTCGTAATGTATGTAAATATCGAATCACTATGTTGTACACCAGAAACTAATACTGTATGTCAACTATACGTCAGTGAAAACAAAAAGGTTTTCAAGGGTTGAACAAGACTTTTCGGAGTGAAGTCTAACAGTCAGCGGGATATTAAATTCACTTTAATACCATAATTCACTGTGCTCTTTGTCAAATTTTGCTGTTCTTTGAATGTGGACCCGTTCACTGCCCCCGCCCCCTGCGCCCCCAGCTTGTATAGTCATTAGTGAGGTGAACGAATCTCACTTACCCCATTTCCATTTCCATGGCATTCTTCAGGGTTATTTTAGGTGTTTCTGTCTCAGGCCAAAGGAGTTTAGCCATAGCCAATGACGCAGGCGCTGACATAACTGAAGCAGTTAATATGTGGGTGGGTGAAATCTGTGATTTTAGGAGAAAGAAGGTAACTTAGGTTTAGCTTTTCTGTTGTGTTCTGAAAGAATGGCCCAAAAGCCTCACTAGGGAAGAGAAGGGCAGGAACTGTGTCTATGCCAGAAAACAGTGTTTCTTTGGAGGCTTGGAGGAACTCAGGGAGCCAAGTTGGCATCACCGTGACAGTCAGAGGGAGGAGGGAGGAATTTGTGTGAATTGACCACATCCCTGGAGAAAGGCACAAAACCAAAGTCGGATCATTTCCCTTTTTTTTTTTTCAGATTGGCACCTGGGCTAACAACTGTTGCCACTTTTTTTTTTTTTCTGTTTTATCTCCCCAAACCGCCCCGTACACGGTTGTTGCAGTTGTACACATCTTAGTTGCAGGTCCTTCTAGTTGTGGGATGTGGGATGCCACCTCAACGTGGCCTGACAAGCGGTGCCATGTCCGTGCCCAGGATCCGAACCCTGGGCCGCCACAGTGAAGCACGTGAACTTAACCACTTGGCCACGGAGCCGGCCCCAGTCCGATCATTTCAAAAGAGATTTAATCCTGTGCTGCAGGAGCTTTCACAGATCCCTCCACCTCTCTGTGGTCCTTTGGAATTTTCAAATAGTCCCTAAATCCCATATTTCATTACATCATCAATTTAGATGGGGATGTCTGGGGCTGTGGGCATGGATACAACCCTCTCGTCTTCCTTGTGCTTTTCTGAAAGTTTGTGCCTTTACGTTGTAATACTCATTTATGCCGAGTTCCTCTGATCTGTGAGCATCTCTGCTCTCCTCACTGCAGGTCTACTTAAACTCTTTCCCCTCCCCTCCACACATCCTTATTGTTTCTGGATCCTCTTCCCTATCTTTTCAGAATTCCAGAATCAGCACCACCCCCATGCCCATTCCACCCAGCACATTTCTGCAGGCGGCGTTCCCACAGTGGTGGCAGAGTGGATCATCTGGGGATCCAGTGACAGTGCTGTTCCTGAGGTCTCCTTCACCCTTTTCCTCTTCCTTCTTCCTGCTGATCGGCTTCCAAGAAACAGATGAAGTCCTGGAGTGAAACTCGCCTATCTTGTAAGAACGCCCAGTCGCCTGGGTCACAGGGCTGCTGTTGATCCCATTTCTCCCATGGGGGTGGCATCTATGTGTGGCTTGTCAGCTCTGTACTTGGGGCACATGCGCCAGTTACCATAAGGCTCTCCATCCCTATGCTATTGACCACCAGCTCTCAATGGGCTGTACATTGGAATCTGAGGAGTTAAAAAAAATACTGATGCCTGGGTATCATCCTAAGAGGTTCTGGTTTAATTACTCTGGGGGATGGGCCTGGGTATTGGGGCTTTTAAAGGCTCCCAGGTGACTCTAAAGTGCAGTAAGGTTTGAGAACCACTGCTCTAGGTCAGGGTCAGATAACTGTTTCTGTAAAGGGCCAGAGAGTAAATATTTTTGGGTTTTTGGAGCCACAGCTACTTAACTCTGTAGCATGAAAGCTGACATAGAGAAACAAATAGGAGTAGCCGGTTTTCAGTGTAATTTCAGTTATAAGAAAAGAGGAATTATCTGGAATTGGCCCATGAGCCATACTTCGCTGACCTCTGGTTTAGATTGCCTTTACTAGTGTAATAGGTTGTTTTTGTACAGATTTATATTTTCAGCCAAAGTAGCCTCATAATATGATGTATTCTGCTGTGGTTGGATATGATTCACATTTAGGTGGCAGGGATATAAAAGTGAAGCCCCAAAGCTCCTTTGGGGACTCCATTCAAATGCCAAAGGAACTGTGACCAGCCATCCAGCAAAAAGGACACTCTTTTGGCCTCCTTATCCAGCAGCAATGGCAAAGAAAAAAAAGAAATGACAATAGCAAAGAGTTTGTATTTTCCATAAAAGAGTTTGTATTTTCCTTGAATTGATCCCCAACTATTCTTACCCCAAAAGAAATGTATGCGCCTAAGACACTTCCAGCGATGGTAGAGAACCCAGCGGTCATGATTGCATGCAGTTCGGACCTGGTGACGTGTGGTAAATATGGCCGGACCAGCAGTGGAGACTCCGTCTGGAAACAGAGAGTGAGCAGATTGTGTTCCCTTTTAAGTCTTAGGAGAGTATGCCAATCTACTCAAAATTCCATCCTCTAAAACAGTATTTCTAAGAGAGGACCTCAGACCAGCTCCATCAGCATCACCTGGGAACTCCTTAGACATGCAAATTCTCAGACTTACTGAATCAGAAACTCTGGGGGTGGGGCCAGCAATCCTGTTTTAATAGCTTTCCAGGTGGTTCTGATGCATGCTGGAGTTTGAAAGCCTACACCCTACCTGTCTGGGTCATTTGAACTCTAGGTGAGTGTGCATACTGAATCATGCATAAAGTTTGCAGAGTGTGCAAGGCTAATTCACACAAGGCCCCCACTTAGCCTGGGACTGGACTCTGCTGGCTGGGGACACTTTTCTAAGGTTGGAACACCATTGGCCAAGTAACTCTGCCCAGTGGCCTGGCCTTGAGAACTGGTGATTCCCAAGCCTCTGTGACTTCCCATCTTCCAGCTTCATCTCGACAGACCTTAAACCTCTTTGCTGATACTACAGGGAAACAGACACACAAGCATAAAACAAATAGCGAGGACAGGTACCCAGAGGCTTTTCCCTAATTGAGAATCAGAGACCCCTTCTTGCCCTTGGGTGGAAAGGAATCAGATAGCCTGTAGTTGTAAAGGCTTGAGTCCCCTCAAGTAGTGCAGGTGGCCTGCAGCCTGGGGCTCTTCATAAATAATAGCTGAACTTTAGCATATTAGGTATCAAATTGAGCATGTGTGCAATTTTACAATTTTCCCCTATTATTTCTAAATGTTCTGTAAGAGTGAATGTGTTGAGCGTCAATTTATGGACTGAATAGAAATTCAGTACATGAGCCCTCTTACCCCGAAGGTAGGAGGAATCAACTCAAGATGGTGCCCTAATTAGTCCAGAGAGATCTTATGACTGTAATTATAATAATTTGAACTCCTAGGGAAGGAAGCATGGGCCCTGCTCTGAAGCCCTTGCTCCAGGTTAGCAAGCTGGGCTGGCCGAGTAGAAGGCTCAGCTGCCTGGAGCAGTCGTAAGCCTGGGATCCGGGGCCATGTGTTTTTCTGGGTGACTATTTTTGCTTCAAATCCAACTTCCTTGGGCAGCCATGCTAGCGAGCACTCACACTTGGTTTCCTTGCTATGTGACTCCATTCTGCCTGGAACTCCATGTGCAGAGTGAGGAGGATGATTATGACTATTTCTCACTCATCCGCCCCTTAGGAATGCCACTATTTTGAGAGACACTCCTTTTGCATCACATTTCTTTGCTTAAATGGACTTCAGGCAAAAGAGCATTTAACCATGGGATGGATCAGGGAGTGAAAATGCTTTTACTTGTCAGCACTGTTCCTCAGGCTCAGCAAAGACAGACTGTTGGCCAGTTCAGACAAGTTAAGAATGAACTCAGGTATTTATACAGCTGCATGGTTGTAGGTGGGAGCCTTTCCTGGTCTCTTTCATCGCCCCAGCCTTACACTACAGCAGGTGAGGCTGCCTGCTACGGGTTTGCAGGCTCAAGATTGTGGTGAACTCCATGTGAGTGAATGAGCTGCTCGCCTCTGAAGGGTGAGCCAGAGGCCTCAACAATTCTATAAGTTCAGAAAAGATTGGTTGAGAATCTCTGCATGAGAAGTCTGATGCTTTGACAAAATGCCTCAATCTTTCGTCATCTCCATCAAATTTCCAGAACCCCACCTAGAAGAAATGGATAAATTCCTAGACTCTTACAACCTCCCCAAACTGAATCAGGAAGAAATAGAGAATCTGAATAGACCAATAACAAGTAAAGAAATAGAAACAGTAATCAAAAACCTCCCCAAAAATAAGAGTCCAGGACCAGACGGCTTCTCTGGAGAATTCTACCAAACATTCAAAGAAGATTTAATACCTATCCTTCTCAAACTATTCCAGAAAATTGAGGAAGATGGAGCACTCCCTAACACATTCTATGAAGCCAACATCACCCTGATCCCCAAACCTGACAAGGACAACACAAAGAAGGAAAACTACAGGCCAATATCACTGATGAACATAGATGCAAAAATCCTCATAAAAATTTTGGCAAACCAAATACAGCAATACTTCAAAAAGATTATACACCATGATCAAGTGGGATTTATACCAGGGACACAGGGATGGTTCAACATCGCAAGTCAATCAACGTGGTTCACTACATTAACAAAATGAGAAACAAAAACCACATGATCATTTCAATAGATGCAGAGAAAGCATTCAACAAGATCCAGCATCCATTTATGATAAAAACCCTCAATAAAATGGGTATAGAAGGAAAGTACCTCAACATAATAAAAAGCCATATATGACAAACCCACAGCCAACATCATACTCAATGGACAAAAACTGAAAGCCATCCCTCTGAGAACAGGAACAAGACAAGTGTGCCCACTTTCACCACTCTTATTCAACATAGTACTGGAGGTGTTGGCCAGAGCAAGTCGGCAGGAAAAAGAAATAAAAGGAATCCAAATAGGCAACGAAGAAGTAAAACTCTCACTGTTTGCAGACGACATGATCTTATATATAGGAAACCCCAAAGAATCCATAGGAAAACTATTGGAAACAATCAACAGCTATAGGAAAGTTGCAGGGTATAAAATCAACATACATACATCAGTAGCATTTCTATACGTTAACAATGAACTAACAGAAAAAGAACTTAAGAACTCAATCCCATTCACAATCACAACAAAAAGAATAAAATACTTTGGGATAAATTTAACCAAGGAAGTGAAAGATCTATACAACGAAAACTACAAGACTTTCCTGAAAGAAATTGATGACGACATAAAGAGATGGAAAGACATTCCATGCACATGGACTGGAAGGATAAACATAGTTAAAATGTCCATACTACCTAAAGCAATCTACAAATTCAACGCTATCCCAATCAGAATCCCAATGACTTTCTTTACAGAAATTAAACAAAGAATCCTAAAATTCATATGGGGCAACAAAAGACCCCGAATTGCTAAAGCAATCCTGAGCAAGAAGAACAAAGCTGGAGGCATCACAATCCCTGACTTCAAAACATACTACAAAACTACAGTAATCAAAACAGCATGCAGTACAAAACAGGTGCACAGATCAATGGAACATAATTGAAAGTCCAGAAATAAAACCACACATCTATGCACAGCTAATCTTCGACAAAGGAGCTGAGGGCTTACAATGGAAAAAAGAAAGTCTCTTCAACAAATGGTGCTGGGAAAACTGGAAAGCCACATGTAAAAGAATGAAAATTGACCATTCTTTTTCACCATTCACAAAAATAAGCTCAAAATGGATCAAAGACCTAAAGATTAGGCCTGAAACAATGTCTTCTAGAAGAGAAGATAGGCAGTACACTTTTTGACATCAGTTTCAAAAGAATCTTTTCGGACACCACAACCCCTCACATGAGGGAAACAATAGAAAGAATAAACAAACGGGACTTCATCAGACTAAAGAGCTTCTTCAAGGCCAGGGAAAATAGGATTGAAACAAAAAAACAGCCCACTAATTGGGAAAAAATATTTACAAGTTATTCATCCGACAAAGGGTTAATAAAAGTTCATTGTGTCTAAATTATTTTGCAACAACTTTAGCTCTCAGGAGACAGACTCAAACCACCACCCATATCATACAAATCTCTTAATAATGCTAAATAAAAAGAATTTGTAAGTTAAAAAAAAAAATTTCCAGAACCCCAATGCGACATTAATGCACTAACACTCTTGGAAGGGCTCTCTCTCTCTCTCTGTCTCTTTTTTACTTTCTCTGGAATCTGGACTTTGGCAATGTTCAGGGGTCCTTATTTTGACACTGTTCCCTCTACATTAAAAGAAATAAAGCCATCATATTTTTTTATTACACCTTCTGGAACGACTGTAGATTTTAGCAAGTGTTTTTTGTTGTTTTGTTTTTTGATATTACAACTTACTTGCCCGATGAATATACCGCCGGCTGCAACCACAGATTCAATAGGAGATGATCCCACAGTAACCAGCATGAGCCATCCAACCTAAAAGGGGACAAGGGACAAAGTCAGTGAAGAGCTATTTATATACACAAAGCTTCAGAGTAGGGATAAAATCTTTGGAGGAAAATGCTGAGGCCTTCAACAACTATGGGCAGGACAGCAATGGTGCTAACTGTGAGGACATCTTACCTAGTCCTTAGAGTAGGCCAATCACACCCTCCTATTGAGGGGTAAGTCTGAGTCATTGTATGTACTTTCAACATCATGCGAATGAATTTCCTCTGAAACGTTGTGGACAAGTCGTAAGTTATAATAATTGCTGACAGTAACGGCAGGTTTACTGCGTTCCAGACACTGTTTTGAGCCCTTGATCTGAGTAACACTTTAATCCACACAATAACCCTTTGAGGGAGGTCCTATAATTATGCCCATTTGATAGAAGTGGAAACTGAGGCACAGAACAGTTTAGCTGTTTTGTCAAAAACCACCCAGCTAATAAGTAGTGGCGTGTAGTTGACATCTGGCCTTTTCTGTTTAACATTCAATCAAATACGGTTTATGGTCCTGCTTTCGCAGTGGCCCTTCCAACTGGAGACTGTGGCGCCCACCTCAGGATGGGGACTTCCTGTGGCATTCTTTCTCCTTAGACGTGAGCACAGTAATTCTGAATGTTTTAATCAACAATCAGAAAATTGTGGGCCCTGGCACTCTTGCTGAAACGCTGAATTCTGCCAGTATTCTGGTTCTCTCTCTATATATATTTTATTTATTGACAGGGATCAAAGGAGGGCTGGGCTGTGCCCAAACCCTGTGTGCACGGCCTCACTCTCATGTGCGTTCGAACCAGCTTACACATTTCATAGATTTCTGGTCTAACGTGTGACTGTAGGACTGACAGTTGCTGGGCTAGCAGGAATGAGATTAACTTTTTAGACTTTTTTAAAAATTAGTGTGCTTATAAAACTCCCTCAGGAGTGAAAAGCAGCTTCCCCTTCCTGCTCTGATTCCCTAGCAGCTTCCAGACCACAGCGCCCCCTTTTGCAACATCCTGTGGAAAAGCAGTGACTGCATAAGGCACAGGGTGGTCGCCAAGATGGAGGACAGTGCTGTTCTCCCTGGCAGGTGTGGGACCTGTGGGAGTCAATTCTGTGGCTAAAGAAGTAATTGCTAAGGTGTCATGAAGATATCAGTGGGTTGCAAGTCAAAGCCCTGTCAGAAGTCCCTGAGATAAGCTTCCCTCTAGGGACGCATATAGAATAACTCGGGAGCCAGGGTGGAACTCGGTACGAAGAGAACCCCACTTTGGAAAACCCTAAATAAAAGGTATTGAGGACTTTGTCCCTGAGAGAATCAGCTGTACGCCTGTCACCCATCCCTCTGGTCCCGTACCTTTCTAATGATCCACTGCATCAGTCCTAGGTAGTAGAGCATGGACATGGCGGCGCTGAAGAAAACCATGATTGGCAGGACCTGGGGGAGGAGACGGAAGCAATCGTGGGCTAACGTTGCCCTCAGGAGGATTAGTAGGTTTCAGATCAGTCTCCTTCTTTCTACCTCCTTTTCCTCCTCTGAAACGTCATAAAAATACTGGAAACTCCTCCGGAACTAAACAACACTTTTATCAGGCAGCTGCTGCATCCACAGTCACTTATTTTAATTTGCTTGGATAAGCTTGAGTATATTTCATCGGAAACTTGACATTATTTTTTCCCTCTGCTATAATGATCTTTTCTTCCTTTAGTGTCTCATAGAAGGAATGAAGTTTTGGGGGAATTTGTAATAATTAGGCTCATTAAACTGAAGGCCACTGGCAGATGTCCTTGTTCTGATATTAAATAGCCATGAGCTTCACCACTTATTAGCAGAGTAACCCGGGTCAAGATTAAGTGCCAGCAACCTCAGATCCTTATTCAAAGTGGCTGCACAGATCAGACAGAGCATGGTAGGTCCTCACACACAGTGCCTCCTATGGAGGAAGCATCCACTCTTTGAGCTTTTAGAATGAAATTATTTTACTTACAGACTTTTTAATCACTAAGAAAAGATTAAACTTTGGAAACCAGCTTACTTCTGTGTTCACAAAGGTTGTCCTTTCCTAGATCCTATTTTCCTGATGCTCTTTGGGTTCCTTCAATGCAGCCTGTGTGTCTGCAGGGAGTCGTGTCTCCCCTGCAGAGACCACACAGAGCTGTGGTCTCAGTCCCTCCCCACCCCTACCCCTCCACACCCCTTCCCCTCTGCTCCCCAGCTAAATGGCCAGGGACAAGCTGCCACCAGAGGCTCAGAATGACTGAGGATGATTTGTACAGGATCCAATTTAGAAAACTCTATTAATACTTTATATTAAAAGACACTCTGTGCCATCATTCAGAGCTCACGCACTTACGTGCTTTTGTTGGCTTTAATGGGTGGGCAGAACCTTCCTGAAAGTGTCAGGGAGTCGAAGGGGCTCATCTCTAGAATGTGCCCACAGGGATTCTGTGCTGGCAGAGAGGATGGAGGCCACTGCCCTGGGGGGAGCGGGAGGGAGGGCTGAGACACTGGTGCAGTCTGGGCAGCAAGTCACGCCTTCTTTGTGACTTTATTTTTTCCCATTCTGGATTCAGATCATGATATGAGCATATTTCCATCTCAATTTGTAAACACTTGACCTTTCAGAGATGGCTTAGTTATCTCAGCACCAAAGCATCAAATCAGCAGTTTCAAAACATATCCAGCCTAACAGTTGGCCTAATTGAAACTGGAGTAATTTGGAGGTAAATCTGGAGTCTCTAAGTGAGAAGACAGTTTAGAAGTGTAGGAACAATAATACACCAAAAAAAGGAAAGCTGAAGAAGAAGCCAAATGCATCTTTCTGACTGTCACCAGGCATCTGTAGGGACTTCCCAGAGGGACAGTGACTTCCTGGGGCTTGTGGGAGCCCCATGGGAATCAATGAGGTCCGGGCATGGGGCCAGGTTGCCTTTCCTCTGTAAAATAACATCCCTCTTTGGCTGGGAGAAGGTCCAGCCCCCAGGCCTCCCTAGGCAAAGGCTGTGCTGAAGGAAAATGGGAACAGTTTAGCATGAGGATGGTTCTGGAAGGACAGAGCCTGCTGTGGACGACCAGCTGTCCTGGTTGGCCCGGGACTGAGGGTTTTCTAAGTGCAGACCTGTCACCAATCCCGGACCTAGCAGCCATTGGTGGTCGTATGCCTGTTCATGGCCAGGTACCTAATGATCTTTTCCCTGAAATCTCAGATACTGTTGCCCTGTATGATTTTTCATAAGTATCTCAGACCACGCTACAAGCCCTCCAAAGGTATTCCAATATTTCTGACCCCTCTACATGTTTCCCTTAATGCTATAGTAACAAAGCAAAACATTTGCAATCCACTGACTTCAGATAAAATTGCAATGAGAAAGGACAGTGGTGTGCTGTGCACCTATGATGTGCCCAGCAGCTGTACGCCTGGTTTCTGGTAGTTGGGTCCTATCTGAACATCTACCAAGACTGAGAAGTTACTGAAAAGGACATGGCTCCATAGAAAAGGGTTTGACTTTACCTTAAATGCAAAGAAGTGGTCTGTGTATTTCTCACCAAAGACAAAGGAAGCACCAGCGTCAGTGTGCTCCAGGAAGGTCTGAGTTAAAGAAAGGACAAGAGCAGATCATTATAACCCCTGAGGCAGTGGTTACTGTCCCCAGGACCCACCGCCTCTGCAGAGGGTGAGGACCCAGCAAACTTGTTGGATAGACTTGAAGAGTTAATTTTCTCAGCTTTTCTCCCTCGAGTGGGTGGAAAGGAAGTGTATTTTTCAACTATAACTGTGCACAGACTTTCCAGCATTTCTTTCTTTTTTTTTTTTATGAAGAGTAGCCCTGAGCTAATATCCGTGCCCATCTTCCTCTACATCCATGCCCATCTTCCTCTACTTTACATGTGGGACGCCTACCACAGCATGGCGTGCCAAGCGGTGCCGTGTCTGCACCCAGGATCTGAACCGGCGAACCCTGGGTCGCTGAAGCTGAACATGCACACTTAACCACTGCACCACAAGGCCGGCCCCCATCCAGCATTTCTAACATTCAATCTGACTCTAGGGTGATGAAGAGTAACTTGAGTGTGGCAATTTTCTCCAGAAGCAATAGATGGCACATAGGTGGCACTGCTGACCACTAGATGCAAAGAGAGTCTGTCTCTCTGTTTGTGGAACTGTCTTAGAAGTGTGACACCCCTTGGGCAGGAGGAAGGGGGCAACCGGGATAGGGGAGAGATGTAGTGGATGGTGTGGGTGAGGGGCAACAATAATATTAATCAACTGGACAGATTAACATTTTCCACATAAAATTATTTGTCTAACTCATGCTATGAAGTTACAATTTGGGTCAACTCATGGAGATAAATAAACCTATTTCTGATATATCATATTCAAATGTTGAAAGCACTATAAAAGTAAGATGTTCTTTTGAACCCAACTTACCTGAACTTGTTTGCCCAACCACTGAAAAGCCATAAGTCCAAGGACAGTCCTTAGTATTAAGAGCCCAAGAAGAAACTGTAACCCAATTCCCCAAAAGACAGGCCTCCAGCGAACCCATGCAGAAAGATGGAGAGAGACGTATCTTATTAGAGGATGAATGCTGACCTCAGCATAAACGCCCAGAGGACCACTGTTTCCTCAGAAGCTTCTCACATGTGGCCTGTGACCCACCTTCTCTGGGAGGCCCAAGCAGTCATGAGCAGAGAGTCCCTTGATAGACTCATACCCAGAAATCTCAGGGTGGTATTCCCTCTTTCTAAACCTGAGTTTGAAGCCTTCAGTCTCAGTAGAGTATGTAATCATTATGTCATGATGAAACAACTTAGACCCAAAGAGTAGTCTTACCAGGGCCATAAGGAGCAAGGATCTAGCCTTGATGGTCATGCTGTCAATATTCAATACATATAATTATATGCCCTGTCTAGAAGATGGAGAGGCAGAGCATGACTTCTCTGTGTGTCCTAGGTGTGTTGATCTGACAAACTGTAAGTGAATTAAGTGAAAGAAATTCCACCCTCTTGAGGGGCTCTCATTTCACTGTAAAAGGAGCCAATTATCTCTAATGCAGACCCAGGGAGAGCAGAGTCATGGACATTCAGCTGCTTTCATTTTTGGTGCAGAGATGAGCTGCCTGCAAAGAACTATGGGAGTGGAGGCATAGAACACAGCAGAGATGTTCACAGGGCAAAGAATTTGGATCATATTAGGTGACTTTGGTCTCTGACTAGTGCTTTCTTTTGAGGGGTCAACCTTTCAGCCAGTAAATCTTCCAGGATTTGCCATTATGAGTCATTTGTGAAGAACTGATGTCTCAGAATTCCTGCCCATGTATTGAGTTACTGACTGACAGAACAAGGATGAGAAGGGAATTTAATGTGAACAAAACTGTATAAGGACAAAGTTTTGGAGTAAAATAGCCAAAATTGCAAATGGAAATTTGATGCACTGCAGAATCCCATGGTAGAATATTAGATTATTTACTGGTCTGGGGAAATCTGGATCAAAATGGATGAGTTTTCTTTGAATGTGTGTTTGATGGGGAGAGTAGGGGACACAAGTAGAAGTTGGACTTGACAACACAGAACATCTCACTGATTGTGTAACTGGAAAATTACTGAGAATGAACAATGAGAAAGTGACAGTTCTATGAAAGTAGAAGGGCCCCCTAGGCACTCAAAATATCATAGCAAGGTAAGAAAAATACTGAATAAGTTAAATTCTGTTGTACTCATTATTTAGAGCAATTTACACATGAGAAAAAAGAGGGAAAAACCCAAAAAGCATCAATTTGATACTTACTTTGGTTGGGTGTTTGGAAAATAGAAACATCAGGATAACGTACATTATGAGCCCACCGAAGGACACCAGCTGCCGTTGGCCCAGTTTGGCAGTGTCAAAGATCAGCCAGAAAATAGCTCCCAGGATCAGAGAGCTCCAAATCACCCTGAGAGAACCAGAAAGGGGGCATGGTTTGTAGCATTAAAGTGCTAACTTGAAAACCTTAATCAGGCTTAAACCAACAAACAAAAAATATTAAGAGTAACACGCTCTGGCACCATAAGTTATGCTTCTAGAAACTGCAACAGACCCTCTTTTGTTGTGGCTATAAAGGCAAATAGACAAAACATTAAGCAATGTGTCCCCCTCATTCCACAGCCCTTGGGCCCTTCGAGGACATCTAAAGGGGTCAGAGAAAAGAAAGGATGTTTGGAGAGAAGTCTGGTGATTTCTTTGAGAGATCTACAGGGAGTCTCACCTCCATTTTGGAAGATGAGAGAGGCGTTACCTTCTTCCCTTTAAGGGAGAACTTGAAATGCGTTCTCTGCAGCTGGGGGACCTCACCCGAGCCCAAGAGAGCCAAGTTGGACTTTACAGTAGATTCAACTCCCTGGGAAAGCAGGTGGGCCTGACAAGGCTGACTCATGGCTTGGATGGCAGAACAAGAAATGGTGCTGTGTTGGGATTGCACAACCCTGGTTTATTAGGCCAAGGATGTGTGAAGGTTCCTGGTAGATCCCAGGTGGGCCATGCTGGGGAGAACGGGCCCTGGGTCCTACCCAACAGGGCCACCTGGAGGGAGAGGAGGTCCCACAGAGAGAGGCTGCAAGAAACACCCTGAGTGGTCACCTGCAGGTCACAGGCTCCTGTAGGAGAGGGTTGGCTTTAGTAATTCACGGACCCTTCCTCTCAAGGGGGCCAGCTTCATGCCTAGAGCAGAGAGTCACCTCCCCAAGTGAGAACCATCCCATCCTTTGGACAACATCTTACCACTTAGTGGAACTTGCAATTAAGGCAGTTTGTAGGGACATTTGAACACATTTCAAACGAGTCCTCACCTTATCCAGGCCTTGATTTCCTGTTTGTAAAATGAAGGCATTTTAGCAGATTATTCCCTAGGTTGTCTCTAGCTTCAATATCCCATAAATGAGGAACCAATTTCAGAACACAGTTTTGGAAGAGTGTTCAAAAAGACAAAGATCGCTCTCAACAGCAGTAAGAGAACCAACTGCATTTACCACTTCAGCCAGGACCAATGGCTGTCCAGAAACCTTCTGCCAGGAGACAGGAGCTCTTCAATTCGATGATCATATTTGGCCATAAAGTGACCTCAGACCACAAAGAAATGGCAGCCACGGTGATCATGAAGAGAGGAAGGGCTCGGTGAAAGTTGAACGCACATGCGGCAATCACCATAGCCAGGTAAGCTGCCAGGAAGCAGACACAGATGGGGACCATCAGCACCAGCTGGAGACCAGCCACAGCACCAATCAGCTCCGCCAAGGGGAGGCTCAGTCAAGGGAGCATTGAAGGCGGGGGGGGGCTCGTGATAGGGCTGTGGGCTGCTCTGACTATAAGTAGTGGATTTTGGGCACTTCTGTTGTTTTCCCAAACTAGTCCCTAACAGTCTCACCATGAACACTAGGACAGCGTGCTAGGTCTTTTTCTCTCATAGAATCTTCTGAGTTCTCGAATCCTGATGCTTCATCACCAGGCCTCTCACTCAGTACTACCCACTTTTTTCTGGCATTCAGACTCAGCAGGTAAGCTTCTATCAGAGAAAGGCCAGGAGTTGAAGTAACCACTGACTAAAGGTATTGATTCTCCTGGTTTGCAGCTCAGATTTGGCCTAAGCTTGAGTATGAAAACAGGCCCACCAACAATCTCTAAGTGTCCCGGGATCTCTACAGGAAAGGGAAGGGGTGGGGCAATTACCAAGGGGGCTGCTTTTGAAGAGGAGGTTGTAGGGTAAGAATAACAAGGTTTCCTGTTAAAGGTCAGCAAACATGGTCCGAGGTTAAATCTGGCTGCCACATGCTTTGTAGGTGGTCAGTACAGCTGTATTTGTATGTTTGTATTTATCTTCTACAAATAAAGTCTCATGGGAACACAGCCACTCTGTCTGTGTGCTTTTGTCCCATAAGGCAGAGTTATGTGGGTTTTGCCATATGATGTGCAAAGCCTGAGACACCATCTGGCCAGGGACACAGAAAGTTTATGGCTGTTCCCTGTTCCCGCAGTGTGACTGCCAGCAGACCCACTGACCTCGGGGTACAGCAGTCTTGGCTTAACGTCTCTGGACTTGGGTGGGAGGGTCCCATCTTAGGGACAGGAGTGCTCTTTAAAATGGGCTACGGAGCTCTTGTTTGGGAGGGAACAAAACTGGAGACGTGCTCATCTGTGAGGACAGTGTGGTCCTGCCTTCAGGCAAGAAGAGTGGGCTCCCTGACCCCAGGCTCCTCCTCGTGTTGTGTTTGCATAGAGTATTAATTGCTTATATTTCCCCTGCAGTTAGGTCTCTACCTGGTGATTATTGTCATGTTTTCCACTTACCTGGATGTGATGAACCAACCCTCAAATCCACACCATGGTCACAAAGGCCACAGGAGTAGGGGACCTAAAAAGTTAGCTTCTGGTACAAAAACTGGACAGGGAACCGCTCTGCACAGGTGTCCCACGCTGAGACCCTCCCCCGCAGGGGCTTCCTGATTGATTCTCTCCCTCTCTGGATGATTCCATGAGGTCCAGGGCAGGGGGGAGACTTATTTTCTTTCCACAGAAACCTCATATTTGGGGGATCCGCAAAAAGAGACCCTTGATTCCATCCCCTTTGTTATTTACCTGCTAATAAGATGACCCAGAAGATGTACCGAAAGGTGGTTTTGTGTTTGTGATAAAAATCCTGAATCATGCCATACTTCCTTTCCAGATACCTGTAAGAAGACAAAAGCAAAAATGCAGGCAGAAGTCAACACCAAAATCGTGAACTAAACTGGCAGCTAAGGGTAGATGGGGCTTTGTAAATCAAGCAAGCAAACGACCAAACTCATGAAGTGCATGTCGTACAATATAGAAACGGGAAACTCTTTTCATTTTGGACTAAAAGCAGCCGTGGCTTGGATCTGCCTTTGCTGAATGGATGTGATTTGCTGAACTGCATGTGCCATCCCTTGAGGGGTTGAGATGAGAGATGAGAAAACGTGCTCCTGGAAATGGAGCAGGGGAGATGGAGAACTAACCAAAAGCTGAAAGCAAATCACAGGACGAGGGTGTTTCTCACTGACTATGAGGGCCTCCATTAGCTTTTAAGCCACTGTCATTAAATGTTGATTTAAAAAAAAATAAAAATCCAATGAACTGTCATCCCTTCTGGTTCAACAAAGTTTGGCTAAGAAGGTGGTTCCCTGTCCTTGCTCACCATACTTTTTAGTGGGAGGCTGACAGCCTTCACTGGGTGCTTGAAATGTAAAATAGGATTTTGTGCATCTGAGAGCTATTAACCAGTATGTTGTAATATAGCTTTCTCAGAAAGTTCTGGAATTTTTGGCATGTCTTTGTTTCTGTCTGGAGATTTATTATGGGGTGGTAGGTGGTGTGGGAGCAATGTTTGCATCTGATCACTTCATCTGGGGAGGAAGGTGTCCACCCATAAGTGCGTGTGAAGAGGCCACAGGGCCGTACCCACAACGATTGTCCTCTACTTCTCCTGGGATGCTCCCGGTCCCCTCCACACCTGCTCTGAGAACTGGCTTCCCTGCAGGTGCCTCTTTCCTCAATGATGCACCTAACTGAAGCCTCTCCTTCTGCTTGAGGCTGGATGGAAGGAATTTACTCGCACATTTAACCATTGACACTTCCAGGCCACTGGACAGCATTTCTAAAACAAGCACTTTTCGTCCAGTATAGGAAGATTCCCAATATCCAGGACCGCACAGGACCCTGGCCCTAGCTAGGACCGCCCCTCCCCTTGGTGAATGCCTCCAGTCCCCTCCTTCCCACAGTCAGGCCCACATGTCCAGGTCTCAGCTCCCTTCAGGTTTCAGGGCACAGCTCAGTCCTTTGCTTCTACGAAGCCTTCTCGCATCTGCTCAGGTACTTCCTTCCTACTGTCTTCTCTGATTGTGTTTTCTTATGGAGTCTTGACTGACTACAACTTCCTGGAAAATGGATGTGTGTGAGCCCTACAGCACCAGCACCTGGGACACTGAGGATGCTTGACAGGCATTTGTCGAATTACTGGATGCATGCAATGGAGTGTACATTGCTTTTCTGGAACAGTATTTGACAGCTGTGGGTTGGGACCCTGTAGTGGGTTGTGAAGTCACACAGGGCATGATAACCCTCATTAAAAGGGAGAAGAGGGCATCTCAGAGGGTATCACACAGAGTGATGGTAGATATAGTTCATGAAACTTTTGTCATTATCATGTGTGAATCTGTACTGAGAATTAGAAACACTGTTCTAGAAGACATTGAAGGAATATAAATGTGTAAAGACTAAGTTTTTCATGGTCTAATTTAGGAAAGGCCGGTGATACATTATCCTCAGTCGTGGACATAGTGTTAAAAAGTAGCAGTGGTGAGGGCAGCATTTAATAGGGCGGGTCCACCTGCTTTAGAGTGGATGTATCAGATTTCTTAATTGCAGGGAATGTGTGTACATCACAGCAAGCTGACACTGCATAAAATAAAATAGCCAGAAATAGACGCTTGGCCATTTGGTTTTCTAGGCTGAAGACCTCCCAGTCTCCTGGGGGTTGTTTCTATCCCATTGACATTGGTGAAACCTGAGTGCCTCTGACCATCCAAGAGACTCTCTCAGCCCCCAGCATCAGAGACTGAGAAAGTAAAGTGAAGGATGAAACTAAGCTCAGCTTTCTGACGTAGTAAATATTCTTCTTTATTTTTTCCTTTGAAGATTGGCCCTGAGCTAACATCTGTTGCCAGTCTTTCTTTATCTTCTCCCCAAAGCCCCCCAGTACACAAATGTATTTCTGCTATGTGAGGTGCCGCCTCAACGTGGCCTGATGAGCAGTGCCATGTCTGCGCCCAGGATCCGAACCGGTGAAACCCTGGGCCACCAAAGTGGAACGTGCGAACTTAACCACTCGGCCACGGGGTCAGCCCCTGAGGTGGTAAGTATTCTTGATGGTGAATATGCGATAAGAAAGTTCAATCCTAATTCTGACCAACTCCAGAGATATCTTCCGATACATAAAAACAAAGTTCCTCAGAGACTTAGGAATTAAATCAAATTTAAATAGGAGTTTAGAATATTGACAAATACTTCAGTGTGATGATACAGTACCAGGCAGTCTTGGACTAGGAATCAGAAGCTGAAGTTGTAAGTTAGCTTTGTTCCACTCTAGCTGACTAACCTTGGGTAAGTCACTTCTCTGAGCTTCATTTTCCTCGTCCAAAAACTAAAGACAATAATTTGCCTCTCCCACCTAATGGGTGATCAGGACCTGGAATACCTCCAGGGCACTAAGAGCAAGTTTGTCGGGATTTAGAATGGATTGGGTTTTGAGAAACCAATTGCTTATTGATTGACACTGGGAAGGTGAATTAACTACTTTGTATGGACTGCAGTAATTAGTTGGTAATTTACACCTTTAATTAGAAGATTGTCTGGATATTGGGTTCCAGGGCATCAGCAGTTTGAATTTACCATGTTGATTATCCTAGAGCTCCATTAATTTTTCTGAAAATGGTGTTGGGTGAGTAGTGGGGAGGGGGGATTGGTGGTGGTGACCATCTCTGATAAATCATAATAAATGTTAAAAATTACATGAGGATGTGGGGCCAGCCCCATATATGGTGGTGGAGTGGTTACGGTTGTGCACTCTGCTTCAGTGGCAAGGGGTTTGCCAGTTCAGATCCTGGGCACGGACCTACACATCACTCATCAAGCCATGCTGTGGCAGCGACCCAGGTAGAAAAACTAGAATGACCTACAACTAGGATATGCAGCTATGTGCTGGGGCTTTGGGGAGGGAAGAAAAAGAGGCATATTGGCAACAGATGTTAGCTTAGGGCCAATATTCCTCAACAACAAAACAAAAAGAAACCCTTCAAAAAAAATTAGATGAGGATAAAACAACCACTCTGTTTAGGAGGTAGGTGTGGTTATTTCTCTGGTTGAAACCTGTACCCTTTTGGATGCATCTCTTGATCGTCCTTTTCATCTTCTTTGTTTCTTGTAGAATCCAGCTCAATGGTGACCTGCTCTTCATCCTGGAAATCAAACAGTGGAGCAGAGATGGAATAATGAGAATCTTGGGCATAATGGGCCCTGATCTCTTTTGCTCAGAATTTTGGCAAAGAACTTTTAAAAGGCCCTTTTAAATCATTATGCAAGAAGATGGCTCCTACCATCTACTGCACGGACGTTTTTTCCACTTGTCACAAAAAATCCAGATCACACGTCTCTTCCTTTACTTCCAAAGGAGCCGTTGGTATTATCTCCTTTTCCTTAGGAACAGGCTCATACCTCTGTTTTTCGCTCTTGCCTTTACTGTAATCATTCACTCACTGCTCTGTTTTCAGGCAGGTGCTAACTGTGTAAATCTCCCTTTATACTCTGCCAGCCCCAGTTTCCAAAGGGCTGAGATGAAGGGGAGCAATATTCGCCACCCCAAAATGTGTCTCTTCAACATGAGAATTATTTTAGCTTTGGCCATTTTGGCAAGTTACTCAGTTTTCCTGGGTTTCTCCCACGTGTGCATGTTATTAAACTTCGTTAGATTTTTCTCCTGTTCATCTGTCTCGTGTCAATTTAATTCTTAGACCTGCCAGAAGAACCTAGAAGGGTAGAGGAAAATTTCTTCCTCCTCTGCAGAGACCAAGGCTGGTTTTATTTTCCTGGCAGCCTAAGGCTTGGTCTATGGATGTGAACACTAGTTCAGCATCTTCAAGAGCTAATAAACTCCCCTTGGGAACTAGAGTTCTGCTATCAGTCAGGCTAAAGGGAACTATTTCCCTTACTCTGCTAGCCCTTTCTCTGATTAACTGAGTGAAGTGGATACCTGGGCCATCTTTCATGGACAAATTTCCAGATACTGTTTGAGCTCCTAAATATCCATGATCCATAGTATTCTTGGGATGGCATAGAGGATTTCCTCCCTCCCTCCATTCTGCAATAATGTCTCCCTTAGGTCCAGCTATTGTAAGCAATGGCGAGGGTATGTGGGGAGGAAGTATGTGGATACAGAGCAGTTTTGAACATGCTTTAAGAGGTATAAGGCCAAATTTCAGCTTTAGTTTTCTGTCATATCCCATGAGGCCTTTGATTCTCTGTACCTCAATAAAAATTACAGAAATGAGTCCCTAGTATGTATCTGAGCTGAAGAGATCCTCAAAGATGACACAGCCCTTCGATGCCAAACTCCATTATACTTCTGACTTAGACAGACTTCATTTTCTCCCTGGGCCTTGGGAACCAGGAAGGCGAGGGGACAATTGCAAGAGAGACCAGCTGAATCCAAGCTGCAGCTGCTAAGGTCAGGGGTGGACACCAGCCTCATTCATTTTTTCCCGAACATTTAGCCTGGCCAATAGTCAAAGTTTGGTAAATTTTTTTTTCTTCTGCTTTATCTTCCCCAACGCCCCGTACATAGTTGTATATCTTAGTTGCAGGTCCCTCTAGTTGTGGGATGTGAGAAGCCGCCTCAACGTGGCCTGACGAGCAGTGCCATGTCCGCGCCCAGGATCCAAACCCTGGGCCGCCGCAGTGGACCACGTGAACTTAACCACTGGGCCACGGAGCCAGCCCTGGTAAATTTTTGATTTAAATGATCATAATTATTATTGTCTTACAGAGAAATTACCAAGTTACCTACTATCTATGGAATTTCTAACGTTATTATTGTTTTGTTTTCTTTTTTCCCAACATTCTCATCTTTAAAACAAAACAAAACAACAACAACAACACCTTCTTGACCCCACAGTCACGGACATCTGCCCCCTCCTTCCCTTCACAGCCAGACCACCTGAAAGAGTTGCCTTTACTTTTCGTGACCCGCTCCCTCACATCCTGCTCCCTCAGCCCCCTGTGATGGGGCTTCCACGGAGATGGCTTCTGCCAAGGTCACCCAAGGACCACTGTTGCCAAATCCAGCAGCTACTCCTCAGTCTTCATGCTTCCATTTATGATAGTAAAGTATCTAATTTTTGTTTTTGATTTTTTTTTGTGAAACAATATTAAACAAACAAAAAGAAGACTTTCTTTTTTAGAGCAGTTTTAGGTTCACAGCAAAACTGAGTGGAAAATAGAGATTTCCCATATATCCACTGCCCTCACACATGCATAGTCACCACCCCATTATCAATGTCTCCCACTAGATTGGTACATTTATTGCAATTGATGAACCTACATTGATACATCATTATCATCCAAAGCCCATAGTTTACCTTAGGGTTCACTCTTGGTGTCGTACATTCTATGGGTTTGGACAAACGTTTAATGACATGTATCCACCATTATAGCATCACAAAGGGTAGTTTCACTGCCCTAAAGTCCTCTGCGCTCCGCTTAGTCACCCCTCCCTCTTCTCGTCGTAACCACTGGTCTTTTTACCATCTCCACAGTTTTGCCTTTTCCAGAATGTTGTATAGTTGGAATCATACGGTGTGTAGCCATTTCAGATGGCTTCTTTTACTTAGCAATACACATTTAATGTTCCCCCATGTCTTTTCATGACTTGACAGCTCATTTGTTTTTAGTGCTGAAGAATATTCCATTGCCTGGATGTACCACAGTTCATTTATCACTCAACTACTGAAGGATGTCTTGGTTGCTTCCAAGTTTTGGCAACTATGAGTAAAGCTGCTATAAACATCCATGTGCAGGTTTTGTGTGGACAGAAGCATTGTTTTCTCTTGGATAATATTTAGTGAAATGGACGCTTTTTAAACTACATTAAGTGAAATAGTTAGTAATAATGTGTATAACATGATCCCAATATAGGTAACATGTGCATGTGGTTGTATATTTGCATTGAAAGGCCATATTCCAAGATGGTAGGTGCTAAGTTTTTTCTGGAATTATGGGTCATTTTTTTGTCTTCCAAATTTCACTGCAATAATTTTCCAAATTTTCTACTTCAAACAAGTTATTCTTTTTTATCATATGAAAACTCTCCCAATAAATAACTCAAGAGTAGGGACCCAGAATTACGTTAAAAAAAAAGGATGAGCTGCGTGGATACTTTGTTTGCTTTTTAGCAGAAGAATGCTTTCTTCAAAGGAGATTCCACCCAGAATTCAATATATAAAAAAAATAAAAGTGGCGTTGTGAAAGAACGCCTCAGCCTGCTCTGTAAACTTAGGTGTCACTGAGGAACCCTAGGGCGTGATGGACAGTTTTAGAACCATGTCTTAGAACCTTTCTCATCTGCCTCATTTACCTTAAAACTGAGATGCTTTTGTTAAGACAGTGCCTTCGGCCTTAGGATGGAGCTTGGGATTCGTAATAGTGAGGTGTCAGAGGAAGCCTGCGTACCCTCCCCATTGGAGAACTCTGAGGACCGGTGTGTAAACACAAAATCTTTGTTCGGGCCTGTGTGTTTTCCTCATGACTCTGCCTTACACACTCTAATGACGATTTAATTCATTCCTCCCAGTGCCAGCCGAGCGCCATGCTTTCTGTCCCTGTAGCTCTCAGGTGCTTGTTGCACAGTGGTTCCCACGGTAACGGATTCACTCACCGCCCTCCTCCCCTACCTGTTTGGCCTTTCCGTGCCCTCTGCTCTGCACAGCTCTGCTCCTCAGTGAGCTGTCGTTTCCTGATGTGTTCTGGTTTTCACGAAAGTCTTCTTCATTCTAAGGAAAAAGGACAGATTACAAAAATAAAATTTCAGAACCAAAAAACAAATGTCTTTTCAATGAGTGACACCTAGAAAACTTCTGAGGAGTGGGACGGCAAAGACGAGGAGTTTAGATGATTTGGCTGGTTAAAGAAAGAACCAGTGAATCTTGGCTCATGAAGACATACAGATGATTTTTGTTTTGTTTGGTTCTGATAGAAAGATTGGTGTGGTCCAGCTTGAGGGAGAGAGCAAGGAGGACAAGTGCCCTCGTCCAGACCATAGGACTTTCTAATCAGCACAGCTGCGACCAGGGGGCAGGTTTCCAGTCTCCTTTCCATCACATCACACAGGCTTTCAACTGATAAAATAAAACAAAATATAGTAAACCCTAGGCCAATAATTTTATTCTTAGGTGTTGGATTTATGGTGTGTTAAAATGTGCTGTGTTTGGTTTAAAGCAGTCTCTGGTAGTATGAGCACAGGGGAAATGCCTCCTCTTGTGAGGCTGGTTTTACTTTGAGGAACTGAGTGAGGTGTGCTCTGGGAGGGGTGTGCTGACCCACAGCTGCTTTTTCCAGATGTGACAAACGCCTGGTTCATTTCTCTTTTAACTTTTTTCGGAGGGGGTCCAATTCTTCTCCCACCTCATCCCAGCTTGCCTCTTTATAAGATACTTTTTGTATGGCAACAGATAGACACATGGTGTCAAGTGGGTCCCTATCTCTTTTCAGGAAATGTCCCCTGCTAGCTCTGTCAGCTGTGACCTTGTCTTTGAAAAAAGAACAAGAATATGACTTGATTTTAACTTTAGGTCTCTGACTGGCCCCAAGGATCTAGACAAAATTACAGTTCCAACTTGTGTTGCATTTTCCATTTATTGAAATACAAGAGTGTGTAAGTGTGAATAAAATCTAACTTCGAGCACACTCATGATTTGTGTATAAATGTCTTGTTGCCAAACTGCCCTTTTGTGTTACAGTTGTTTACATCTTACTTTAGCACAGTTCCTTGCACGTGGCAGACACGAACAATTACTGTTGAATTAATGAACCATAGTGATTTTAATTATGCACTAACTGGTACAGCAGTGTAATACCTCTAGGAACTTGGTATACAGATATGGCAGGGAGTGACAATATACGCAGTATGGAAAGATGACAAAGTGTTGCTAATTGCTGAAGCTGACTCATGGATACTTAGGGACTCATTTACTAGTCTTACTTTCATGGATGCTGAAAATATCCTTAATAAAAAGTTAAGAATAAAACGCAGCATGAATTGGTAGAAAAACAGGACACAGGTAGCTGAAGTGGCTCGTCCTCAGGGTCCCTAATTACATGTGTAATGAAATGTAAGTGGAAGTGGAGCCCTGAGTGGGGCAGCTCAGGGACGCTCCTTAGGAGACGGCTGGTGGGTGCTCTTTGTCCCTTTCCTCCTTTCCTCCATCCTGCAGCCTGGTGTGTGGAGGGTCCCAGCTGGGCCATGAGCACAAGGGCCCGGTCCTGCTGATGACAGAGTGGTGAGTTGGGGGGACTTGAGTCCTGAAAACCTTGCTTCCCCTCCAGCTCTCTCCTTCCTACTGCCTGACTTGTATCTGCAGGAAACAGACTCCTCTTTTGCTACTTTTGGATTTTGCTATTATTTCACCTGGATTGATATAATATTTAATAGGTACAAGACACTGGGTTAAACCCTTTAAAAATTCTGTATTTGACCCTAAGAGGCCTGTGAGGTGGGTTCTGTGATCTCCATTTTACAGATGAAGAAACTAAGGCAAAGGTAAGTAATCTCTTGACTGAGCTGCACAACCGGGAATGGCTGAGATGGGATCTGAACTCGGACCTTTCAACCGCAGACTGCATCGTGCCTGTGGTGTTTGGCCCTTGGGCCAAGACCCTCTGGCCTTGGGAGTGTCTAAGCGCATAGTAGTGCACCTAAAGGTTAAACTCCCTTTCAGTGAAACGTACCTGATTTGAATTCTAGATATTAAAAGACAAGAGTAGAAATGACAGAGGTGCCGAGAGATTCCTGAAATGCTTGTGGCCACTTTTAAACTCTATTTGGGCTCTGGTGGTCATTTCTGAAGCCACAATACTGGCCCTCCCACCCAATAACTGGTTTTAAGTAGAGGCTATCCTTTAAATAACATGAGTGGGCACGCCCGCATCTGTGGACACATCTTGTCTCCATGATTAGTCTGATGTTTGTTCTTCCAACTGTGTCTGTACCACTCACTCCATCTCTCCCTCCCCTTGTGGCCCTGATGGCAGCATGTGGCTTCCATGTCTCAGTTTTTGTGGCCATGCTTTCTCTGCTGCAGACTCAACATCACTGTTCCAGGGGAGCCCTTCTTCCATCTTTGTAGAAACTGCTCTGGCTGGTGTGCTCTGCCTGTGGGACTGACCTTTCTGAGGGGGCACAGCCTGGCTTTGAGGCCTGGGGCCAGAACAGGTACCTTCACCCCCAGGAGACTTCCCTCCTGACCTTTGGTTGGACGGAGATCGTGTAGGTTTATGGGAAGACGGGACTTGTCCAGCAGGCAAATGTGATGTTGACAAGGACCCTGAGGAGTCACTGTGAAGACCTTTAACTGGTTCTAGAGCCTGACTCTCACACAGTCTTCCTAGAAGCAGTCAATGTGGTGCATTGTGAGAAGGGGTGATGCCTGAAAAGTCACCATGGATGTCAGAGTCCCAACGCCTGTGACAAAAGAGGGCATGTGACGATGTCAGTTGGACTGGGGACCGTGTAAATCTCTATTGTAGATTTACACCCACTGGACTCTAAGCCGAGAAGCCAGAGACTCTGTCCCCCATTCTCTGCATAGCACAGTGCCAGGCAGGAAGTGCTCAATAACCGTTTCTGAAAGGATGGGAAACGCATTCCTAGAGGCTGTTGAGCTGATTATAGTTGCAGCTAAAACAGTGACTCTGCAGCTGAGTAGAGACCACACAGCACAGGACAGCTTTCTCTACTTCTCCAAGACAGTTCCCTTGTGTTCTAATATTCTAAGACTTCGGTACCTAAATCAAGGTGTCAGAAATACATCTCCACTTTCAGTTTTTCTGAGCTTCTTCAATGATCTTTCTGTATCTGTTTCTCTGGGCACAGGATGGGACTAGATCAGAGCAACTGCCTCAAACGGTAACGTAAAACTCCAAAGTGCAACAGAAATAGGCCATAGGAAGAGCTCATCATAAACCTGAGGTGACTGCTTTTTGGAATATTGATAAATTATCTATATTATTTGGTGCTCCACTGTGACGAAAAGCTTGGGTTACATGGTCCTACCTGCGTTCAAATCCAGCCTTAATTTCTCGAGGCCTCATGCCCTTCTTCATGGGAATGTAGGATTCCTCACCTTCCTCATGGGGCTGTGGGGCTGTTCCAGGGCCACACATAGTGAGAGCTCATTGACTTCTCTGTTGATTGCATGGTTTACTTTACTACTCGCTTGCTTGTTCTGGAGCATTTGCAGTCACTTTGTTCTCTGTTGTTGAAATTTGACTGGTGAAAGTGAACCTCTGTTTCGTGAATCTGATCTCTTCAACTGCTTGACATCATTCCTCTCTCCCTCCTTTTTGCTTTTTTTAACTTTAAAATCTGCAAATGTCAGATTTTTTTTTGATTTTTTTTTTTATTAATGTTATGATAGATTACAACCTTGTGAGATTTCAGTTGTACATTTTTGTTAGTCATGTTGTGGGTACACCACTTCCCCCTTTGTGCCCTCCCCCTATCCCCCCTTTTCCCTCGTAACCACCGATCAGATCTCCTTATCAATATACTAACTTCCACCTATGAGTGGAGTCATATAGAGTTCATCTTTCTCTGACTGGCTTATTTCGCTTAACATAATACCCTCGAGGTCCATCCACGTTGCTGTTAATGGGCCAATTTTGTCTTTTTTTATGGCTGAGTAGTATTCCATTGTGTATATATACCACATCTTCTTTATCCAATCATCAGTTTCTGGGCATGTAGGTTGGTTCCACGTCTTGGCTATTGTAAATAATGCTGCGATGAACATAGGGGTGCAAGGGACTCTTGGGATTTCTGATTTCAGGTTCTTAGGATAGATACCCAGTAATGGGATGGCTGGGTCATAGGGTATTTCTATTTTTAACTTTTTGAGAAATCTCCATACTGTTTTCCATAGTGGCTGTACCAGTTTGCATTTCCACCAACAGTGTATGAGGGTTCCTTTTTCTCCACAACCTCTCCAACATTTGTCACTCTTGGTTTTGGATGTTTTTGCCAATCTAACGGGTGTAAGGTGATATCTTAGTGTAGTTTTGATTTGCATTTCCCTGATGATTAGCAATGATGAACATCTTTTCATGTGTCTATTGGCCATATTCATATCTTCTTTTGAGAAATGTCTGTTCATGTCCTCTGCCCATTTTTTGATCGGGTTGTTTGTTTTTTTGTTATTAAGCAGTGTGAGTTCTTTGTATATTATGGAGATTAACCCTTGTCAGATAAGTGGCTTGTAAATATTTTTTCACAATTAGTGAGCTGTTTTTTTGTTTCAATCCTGTTTTCCCTTGCCTTGAAGAAGCTCTTTAGTCTGATGAAGTCCCATTTGTTTATTCTTTCTATTGTTTCCCTCAACTGAGGAGTTATAGTGTCTGAAAAGATTCTTTTGAAACTGATGTCAAAGAGTGTACTGCCTATATTCTCTTCCAGAAGACTTATTGTTTCAGGCCTAATCTTTAGGTCTTTGATCCATTTTGAGTTTATTTTGGTGTGTGGTGAAAAAGAACGGTCAATTTTCAATCTTTTGCATGTGGCTGTCCAGTTTTCCCAGCACCACTTGTTGAAGAGACTTTCTTTTCTCCATTGTAGGCCCTCTGCTCCTTTGTCGAAGATTAGCTGTCCATAGATGTGTGGTTTTATCTCTGGGCTTTCAATTGTGTTCCATTGATCTGTGGACCTGTTTTTGTACCAGTACCATGCTGTTTTGATCACTGTAGCTTTGTAGTATGTTTTGAAATCGGGGATTGTGATTCCGCCAGCTTTCTTTTTCTTGCTCACGATTGCTTTAGCAATTCGTGGTCTTTTGTTGCCCCATATGAATTTTAGGATTCTTTGTCCAATTTCTGTGAAGAATGTTCTTGGGATTCTGATTGGGATAGCATTGAATCTGTAGATTGCTTTAGGTAGTATGGACATTTTAACTATGTTTATTCTTCCAATCCATGTGCATGGAATGTCTTTCCATCTCTTTATGTCGTCATCAATTTCTTTCAAGAAAGTCTTGTAGTTTTCATTGTATAGAGCCTTCACTTCCTTGGTTAAGTTTATCCCAAGGTATTTTATTCTTTTCGTTGCGATTGTGAATGGGATTGAGTTCTTGAGTTCTTTTTCTGTTAGTTCATTGTTAGTGTATAGAAATGCTACTGATTTATGTACATTAATTTTATACCCTGCTACTTTGCTGTAGTTGTTGATTATTTCTAATAGTTTTTCTATGGATTCTTTGGGGTTTCTATATATAAGATCATGTCATCTGCAAACAGTGAGAGTTTTACTTCTTCGTTACCTATTTGGATTCCTTTTATTTCTTTTTCCTGCCAAATTGCTCTGGCCAACACCTCCAGTACTATGTTGAATAGGAGTGGTGAAAGTGGGCACCCTTGTCTTGTTCCTGTCCTCAGAGGGATGGCTTTCAGTTTTTGTCCATTGAGTATGATGTTGGTTATGGGTCTGTCATATATGGCCTTTATTATGTTGAGGTACTTTCCTTCTATACCCATTTTATTGAGGGTTTTTATCATAAATGGGTGTTGGATCTTGTCGAATGCTTTCTCTGCATCTATTGAGATGATCATGTGGTTTTTGTTTTTCATTTTGTTGATGTAGTGTATCACGTTGATTGACTTGCGGATGTTGAACCATCCCTGTGTCCCTGGTATAAATCCCACTTGATCATGGTGTATAATCTTTTTGATGTATTGCTGTATTCGGTTTGCCAAAATTTTGTTGAGGATTTTTGCATCTATGTTCATCAGTGATATCGGCCTGTAGTTCTCCTTCTTTGTGTTGTCCTTGTCAGGTTTGGGGATCAGAGTGATGTTGGCTTCATAGAATGTGTTAGGGAGTACTCCATCTTTCTCAATTTTCTGGAACAGTTTGATAAGAATAGGTATTAAGTCTTCTTTGAATGTTTGGTAGAATTCTCCAGAGAAGCCGTCTGGTCCTGGACTCTTATTTTTGGGGAGGATTTTGATTACCGTTTCTATTTCCTTACTTGTGATTGGCCTATTCAGATTCTCCATTTCTTCCTGATTCAGTTTGGGGAGATTGTAGGAGTCTAGGAATTTGTCCATTTCTTCCAGGTTGTTCAATTTGTTGGCATATAGTTTTTCATAGTACTCTCTTATGATCTCTTGTATTTCATTGGTATCTGTTGTGATTTCTCCTCTCTCATTCCTAATTTTATTTATTTGCGATTTCTCTCTTCTTTTCTTGGTGAGTCTGGCTAAAGGTTTCTTGATTTTGTTAATTTTTTCGAAGAACCAACTCTTTGTTTCATTGATCCTTTCTATTGTCTTTTTTGTTTCAATATCGTTTATTTCTGCTCTTATTTTTATTATTTCCCTCCTTCTACTGACTTTGGGCTTTGTTTGTTCTTCTTTTTCTAGTTCTGTTAGGTGTCGTTTGAGGTTGCTTATGTGAGCTTTTTCTTATTTAGTGAGGTGAGCCTGTATTGCGATGAATTTCCCTCTTAGGACTGCTTTTGCTGCATCCCAAATGATTTGGTATGTTGTGTTCTCATTTTCATTTGTCTCCAGATAAAATTTGATTTCTTCTTTAATTTCTTCAATGATCCATTGTTTGTTGAGAAGCGTGTTGTTTAGTCTCCACATTTTTGCACCTTTCTCTGCTTTTTTCTTGTAGTTGATTTCTAGTTTCATAGCATTATGATCAGAAAAGATGCTTGATATTATTTCAACTCTCTTGTATTTATTGATGTTTGCTTTGTTGCCCAAAATATGGTCAATCCTTGAGAATGTTCCATGTGCACTTGAGAAGAATGTGTAACCTGCTGTTTTTGGATGAAGTGTTCTATATATATCTATTAAGTCCATCTGGTCTAATTTTTCATTTAATTCTATTATTTCCTTGTTAATTTTCTGTCTGGATGTTCTGTCCATTGGTGTTAATGGTGTGTTGAGGTCCCCTACTATTATTGTATTGTTGTTGATGTCTTCTTTTAGTTCTATTAAGAGTTGCTTTACAAATTTTGGTGCTCCTGTGTTGGGTGTCTATATATTTATAAGTGTTATGTCTTCTTGGTGGAGAGTCCCTTTTATCATTATATACTGTCCCTCTTTGTCTTTCTTTATCTGTTTTGCTTTGAAATCTACCTTGTCTGATATTAGTATAGCGACACCTGCTTTCTTTTGTTCATTATTAGCTTGGAGTATTGTTCTCCATCCCTTCACTCTGAGTCTGTGCTTGTCTTTGGGGCTGAAGTGTGTTTCCTGGAGGCAGCATATGTTGGGTCTTGTTCTTTGATCCATCCTGCCACTCTGTGTCTTTTGATTGGGGAGTTCAATCCATTTACATTTAGAGTGATTATTGAGATGTGGGGGCCTACGACTACCATTTTATGTCTTGTTTTCCGGTTTTCTTCAATTTCCTTTGTTTCTCGTCCCATGGGTTAATCTGTTCTGATGAAGAGCTGCTACTCTCTGTTGTTGTCCTTCTACTTATCTCCTCTGCTCTTGGTTTTGTAGCCCCTTTCCTTTTTTGGATTTTTCAGGAATGAGGGTTTTCCTGAGGATTTCCTGAAGAGGAGGTTTTGTGGCAATGAACTCCCTTAATTTTTGTTTATCTGGGAAAGTTTTTATTTCTCCATCGTATTTGAAGGATATTTTCACTGGGTAGAGAATTCTTGGCTGTAGATTTTTGTCCTTCAGATTTTTGAATATATCATTCCACTCTCTCCTAGACTGTAAAGTTTCTGCTGAGAAATCTGCTGATAGCCTGATGGGGGTTCCTTTGTAGGTTAGTTTCTTTTGCCTGGCTGTCCTTAGTATTTTCTCCTTGTCGTTGACTTTTGCTAGCTTCACTACTATATGCCGTGGGGTTGGTCTTCTTGCATTGATAAAGTTTGGAGATCTATTGGCTTCTGTCACCTGAAGATCCATCTCTCTCACCAGATTTGGGAAGTTGTCAGCCATTATTTCTTTGAATGGGCTTTCTGCCCCTTTCTCCTTCTCTTCTCCCTCTGGTATACCTATAATCCTTACGTTGCATCTCCTAATTGTGTCTGATAATTCTCGGAGAGTTTCTTCATTTCTTTTTAGTCTTACTTCTCTCTCCTCCTCTGCCTGCAGCATTTCTATATTGCCATCTTCCAAATTGCTAATTCTTTCCTCCATATTATCGGCCCTACTGTTCAGAGCATCTAGATTTTTCTTAATCTCCTCTATTGTCTTCTTCATTTCCAATATTTCTGTTTGCTTCTTCTTTATCGTATCAAACTCTTTTGTGACATAGCTCCTGAACTCGTTGAGTTGTCGGTCAGAATTCTCTCTTAACTCATTGAGTATTTTAATGATGGCTGTTTTGAAGTCATCGTCATTTAGGTTATATATCTCATTTTCTTTGGGATTGTTTTCTGTGTATTTGTTATTTTCCTTCTGTTCTGGAGATTTAATGTATTTTTTCATATTGCTTGATGTTGTCGATTTGTGCCTCCGCATAGAGATAGAGTTTAGTTGCTGCTTTCACTTGTTTCTGCTGCTGTGGTGGGGGAGCAGCTGTTTATACTGCACCAACCAGGAACCCTATCCACAGTTGCTAACTGGGCCTGGGCCCCTCCTTGTAGTCACAGTGGTCCTTTGGATTCCCTCCTCTGCTGTGGGGGCCGTCGCAGGGGGGCTTCAGGCTGCTGGTGCCTACTGTTGCAGCCCACCTAGATGTGCTCCCTCCTTGGGGTCTGCAACGGTGTTATGGGCTTTTCCAGCGGCCAGGGGTAGGATCATTTATATTTGTCGCTCCGTCACTGTCGGCACCCACAAAATCTCACTTGTCCACTATGGGTCGCAGGAGAGCTATTGGCATCTTCTACAGTCTGTGGTTAGTTCACCTAGCTATGCTACTTTTGTCCCGGGGTCTTCCAGCCTTGTGGCTGCTGGATGGGTGCTTTCTACTAGTGCTGTGCAGAGGCTTTCCCTGAGGCTGCCGTGAGCCTGTAGGGTTTCCCCCTAGGCTGTGGAGCTGGGTCGCTGGAACTCCACCCAGCCCCAGTCCTGTTCCCCAGGAACTCGGGGAGCCCTTTGCCCTGTCTTGGGGGATAGCCAGAGATCCTGATTTCAGTGGTAGCTGGTCAGCTGCTGCCCTGCCTGATATTCTCCTCTCTGGGACCCTCCCGGTGTTGTGGATGCTGGGCGTGGCCCCTCCGCTAATAGTAGACAGAGAGTTTTGTCTGCTGCCCAGGCAGAACTCTGGAGCTTCCCCTCCGGGCCGCAGGGCTGGTCTCTGGATCTCCCCCTAGCCCCAGTCCTCTCCGAGATCTCCGGCAATCCCTAGCCCCACGGGGCGGACAACGGCAGCTGGGGGTCACCTCGCCCTCTGGGATTCTCTCTGGGACTTTCCCGGAGTTGAATGCTGGGCATAGCCCCTCCACTAATAGCAGACAGAGAGTTTTGTCTGCTGCCTGGGCGGAACTCTGGAGCTTCCCCTCCGGGGCGTGGAGCCAGCCTCTCCAGCTTCACCCAGCCCCAGTCCGCTCTGAGATCTCCGGCAATCCCTAGCCCCACCGTGCAGGCAGTGGCAGCCGGGGGACCTCCATACCCTCAGTGATTCTCTCTGGGACCCTCCGGGTGCCGTGAACACTAGGTGGGATCTCCCTGCCAATGGTGGGGAGAGACTCTCCCCATGGGCTCAGGTGTGTAACTCTAGAGTTTCCCTCTGCGTTTAGGAGTAATTGCGGGGGGTTTAGGTAGGGTTCTGGTCACCTGTTTCCACCGTCGCTCCTCTGTTGTGTGCTCGCTCCTGCCCTAGATGTGTGTTGATCTTCTGGGGGCGTCCGTTGGAAGAAAGCCGCTTGCAGGTACTAGGCTGTTCGGTCGGGGTCGGAGAGTTTTCACCTATTTCCACATCCTCCTGGAGGAAAGTCTGTCCGCCTTCCGATGTATAGTCGCGTGGGTCTCTCAGACGTCCTGAGATGCTGTCTGGACATCCTTTGTTAAGCAATAAGTGTCCAAATAATTGTAGACTCGAAGGGGGAGAGACAAAGAGGACTACTCACAGCGCCATCTTGGATCCTCTGCCCCTGCAAATGTCAGATATTTTAAGGCCATTTCTCTACAATGTTTTCCTCCAGATTGCATGGGCTTTGCCTTGGAGTGATTGCATTTTCAGAGGTGGCATTCCTGAAGTCTTTGAGTTTCCCATGGCCCCGATCCTCCTGCTCCTGTAACTTCTGCCTCCAGTCCTGGGTTTAAGGAATCCTGAATGTGAGTTGTGGCCGCTGGCTAGACCGTTCCTCCCTGGGGTGTTCCTGCTTTTCCAGCTGGCCTGGATGGGCTTATAGACTGAGTGAGGAGCAGCAGTGCTGTGGGAGGGAACCACCTGGTCAGCCCGGGGCTCACTGTCACACTTCCCTGGCACAATTCTCTGTCACCCTGAGTGCTCTGAAGCGGCTTTGAATTGGGTTCAGGGAGTCAGGGCTACTGAACACTGATGACCTTCTTCCCTTAGGATCCTTGTGAGCCAGGGGCAAAGGGAACCTCTAAGTCCAGGATGTGAGGGAAAGGGGAAAGAGGCCGAGCTCTGTGCCTGGAGGAGAAAAGTGAGAGGAAGTTCGTATGCATCAGATTCACAAAATAAAGTGAGTATGCAAGTCCTCCTAGAATGTGGTTTCTACTAGCTTGCTTGAAGAAAGCACTCGAGGAGGAACTTCAGCCAAACAAATGACAAATGGAGAAATTAGGGCAAAAGCAGTGATAGTGTGTGTTGAATCTATTTAATAATTTAAATCTAAGACAACTCCAGAGTTTCTGACTCCAGAACAAATTGTAAACATAACCCCTGACAATGTAGAAACGATAATCAGAAGACAACTTGAAGGAGAAGGAAGAGAAAATGTGGAAGGTAGAGTAAGTAGACCAGTTTCCTCATCTTCCAACTTCTAGGAGCTGAAAGAGATTGTAAGTAATAGCGTTGAAGATAGAAAGGTAAACACTCAAAGATACACATTCAGCTAAAATTAGGTAGTGGAAGAAAAGGGAAGAAAATAATGGAAGGTGGAAAATATGCTAATTTTGTGATTACCACTCATAATCTTAATCTGGTTATAAATGGAACCATTGAAACAAAATAATACAAGTCTTCAGAGGAAACCAAACAAAAATGAAGAACATGCAAACCACACAGGGGAAATATTTTTAAAAGGCACAACATGAAATTTGATGAGAGGAGCCAGGAACAGACGAGCACATCTGGCAAATCAGCAGTGGATTTGATGGAGTCAGATGGAGTGACAACAGCACAGCCCTTGACTGAAGATGACTCAGACGGGTAAACCTGTGGTGGTCACGATCTCAACCAACCTGAATAGAGGACCAGAAAAGCAATGAACACGTCCAAAAAGAGGCGGTGGTCAGGACACAATCTCACACTCCAAGAAGCATGGCTTTCTATGGACAAACGGCATAGATGAACATAAAGGAAACACAAGAGAAATATCTAGAGACACATTTGGAAAGAGGCTGAGGGAAGCTTTAGGTCTGTGACAGATCAAGTGGGCAAGAGTAAGGATAAGGGAGACCAAGATAAATAACATGAATTTAGTGAACATCTATTGAACTCTATTACCCGAATAGAAAACATACTGTGGCCAAGACTGTTAGCTGTCCCCAGTATCTCTTCTTCCTCATTTCCTTTAGAAACAGAGCCCTGAATTTTAGCAGAACGTAAGATTTCCCAGAATAAAGGCACATTTCCAAACTGCCCTGCGCCTGTGATTACATTCTCCTCTGTGAAGGAAGCCACGTGGAACTTCTGGGAAGGGTCCTAAAGCAGGACAACCTGTGGAGCCTATGGACCCTTTCAGAATGTTTTAAAATACATAAAATTAAATATATATGATTGAAAGGAAACCAATTATATCAAAATATAGTTATTAATACAATGTATATCATGTCTGTGTGTGTGTGTGTATATATATATATATATATACACACACACACACATAGTGGAATACTACTCTGCCACAAAAAAGACATAATCGTCCCATTCACAGCCACATGGATGGACTTTGAGGGCATCATGTTAAGCAAAATAAGCCAGACAAAGACAAACACCATATGATTTCACTCACATGTGCGGCATAAACAAACTTACAGACAAAGAGAACAATTTAGGGGGAAGCGGGGGGGATGGTGTGCACAAGGGGTGAATGGGCACATTTATATCGTGTTTTACAAATATTAATGAACAACTGAAGTTCACAATGTTGTAAACTATTTAGACTACAATAAAAACATTTGTTTGAAAAAGAGTCACGAACCAAAATTCCAGTTATTATCATATTATCTGGAAGTCCCACCTCTTTTTCTTCCAGGAAGAAGGAGAAGCAAGAGAGAAGAGGATAGGCTTAGTGAGGATGTCTCTGATCTTGAAGTCCCAGCACAGGCTCAAATCAACCTGCCTCTGCCAACTGATGGCCTAGGGCAAGTTACCAGCCTTTCTGGGCCTCTGAGTGCCCACACGTGTGATAGTGGGCTGGCCCAGATGATGGCAAGGGTCCTTCCCAGACCTGAGCTCCAGCAGTTCTGGGCTTCCACACCACCGCCTCAGCAGAGAGCTGTCCTACTTGAACTAGGGCTCACGCTGATTTATTTGCATCTAAGTGTAACTAGCAGGGGCCCCTGAAAGTTGCCTGAGGGGACAGGAAGGGGCAGCTCAGGGATAAGGAGAGACGATATTAAAAGTGTCCATCGCCCCTCTTCCAAGTCAATCCTGCAATCAGGGTGGGACCAGAGCTGACAGAAGTTTCTAGCTTGAAAAGTTTGTTGGGTGAGTGTGTGGTTCTTACTTTCTGTCCTGATGAAAATTCTGCCAATTTTACTCAGTCACAGATGAAATTCAATAGAGTGAGAGACCTCTTCACGATGAGCTGAAGTGTCTTGGAGGACCTGTCTGGAAGCCTTACTCTGGGTCCAGTGCTCAACTGCGTAGTTCACATCACATGCTTTGTGCACATGAGGAGAACCAGCAAAGATTCCACCTAGGTCCCCTGGGAGAGAGGAAAGGCCCCACAGGTAACAATCGCTGGTACACTGTAAAGATCTCAAGAAAGGAAGATGAGGTGGCTTTTCTCCTGCAGGCCAAGGCAAGGTCCTGGTGATAACCCTCCCAGGTCAGAACACATCTTTCAACCCCTCAGTGTTGCTCTCCCAAGTTAGAAGATGCATCTCAGAAAGTTACTTCCTTGGGCCTTCGGCAACACACAGGAGGTCACTGGTTCTCATTTGGTGGTTGGTAGATGCTACACAATGTCAGCCAGGACATACTTCACTTGAGAGAGAGAACAGGCAAGGCCAGAAATGGAAGCTGTGTGTATACGCTTTTCAAGCAGCTGAGTTTTATTTTCTGTTGTTGCTATTGTTTATTTTTGCTTTATTTTCCACATTTTCCTCCAGTTCATCTTATCACTCAAATAATTGGCAGAATGCCCCCCTACCATGGTTTCACTCACACCCTCCCTGCACAAACGAAGCCCTCCCCTCGACCTACTAAAATCCTGTTGTTGACGTGTTCGCCTGCACGTGCTAGAGAATTCACTGCAGGACCTGCCCCCACATCAGAGCCCTCACAGACTACCTACACCCTCAAGGACACCTCTGACCTCTGACCTCATTGGAAATTGATGAACTACTGCCTGGGGCTTCTCCTATTGTGTAACTCTAGTTTTATCTCTTCTCTCAAGCAAACTTCATCTTCTTTGAATTCTTCATTGGGATTCACAGAATAATTTGCACATAGTAGATGATTAAAAATGTTTATTAAGCCATTATGAAATACTATTTTTGCTATCAATTTTACAAAGCCAAGAAATTCTAAAAACAGGCAACCCCGACAAGAGTGCAACAATGGAATTACATCCTAACAAAGGTCAACGTTAAACTGGGTCTGAGTGAAAATTTTCAGATATTAATTAGGGGATTTTTTAAATCCCTGTTTTCCCTCCCTTGATTGAGACTTCGTCCCCATTTAAGAAGTAGCAGCTCTGCAATCCCTGACCTCAGAGGATGTATGTGAAAGAGTGAAAATTAATAGCTGACAAGACCTCCTGGATGTGTTTTCAAATTTCTAAACCCACTGAACAGAAAAGAACATGAGGAGTATTCCAGTTACCTATTGCTGTGTAACAAACTGTTTCAAAACAAAGGGGCTTAAAACAATAATTTACGTTTGTCTCTCATGGTTCTGTGTATTGGCTGAGTTCAGCTGAATGCTTCTTACCTGGGATCCCTCACACGGTTGCAGTAAGATGGTGGCTGTGGCTGAAAGCGTCTGAAGGTTTCTTCACTCACATGCCTGGTGCCTGGGCTGGGTTGGGCTGAGTGGAACAGATGGAGGCTGGTGAAGTATCTCTCTTTCTTTCTCCTCCTTTCTCTTCTTTTTCTTTCTTTCCATGCAGCCTCTCCACATAGCTGGCTTGGGCTTCCTCACAGCATGGTAGTCACAAGGAAGCCACATGTCTGAATAGGTAGCTTGCTTCCCCGAGGATGAGAATTCCCAAAGGGCCCAGGCAGAACTAGCCTTTCATGCAATGTCACTTTCACTGCATTCTTTTGGTTGCAAATGATGCCTTAAGGCCAGCCCAGATTCAAGGGAAGGACAATTAGACTTTCCCTCTCAATGGGAGGAGTAGTAGCAAAGAATTTGTGTCTACCTTTAATCTACCACAGTGAAAAGGAGACTTTTTCCAGATTAAAAAGATGGAAGGGGGCCCCCTATGGACTTGAGCTTGCTCCCTGGATATGCTCCATGTTGGCCAAAAGACATTAGGGAGGAAAGGTGAGGTGTATCTAGAGAAACAACCACAAACACTGGGCTTTCTGGCCTCACCAGGTTGCCGTGGCCCAAAAAACATCCACCAAGTCCAAGGGACAGGCTGACATGATGACCATGCCTCCCTACGTGGGAGAAAGTTCAGGAAAGACAGATGAGAAACTTCCAACCACCCCAGTAGGATAGGAGATTGGCATCAAGATTAGGCTGATTTATGGAAAATAGAATTGCAGTATCTCTTTCAGGTTAGGTTTGGGGACAGACGTTCCTTGTCATGACACTTGGCATCAGACTTGAAATTTTATTTCTCCCAACTTCATTGTCCAGTGAGGAGTCATTCTGTCTCTCAAAGCTGAGGCCTCTGGTTATCTACTTTCATCACAACTATCAGAGCAGAGTTAAGCTACCCATAGGCACCTGGAGGCACAGTCTACACAGCAACGTATGAATTGAAAGATCAATAAGTCAAGTGTAGAGAAGATAGAGGAGAAACTTATCGAGAGCTCAATTTAGAGATTGATTTTCCATCTCATTATAGGAAAGAAGATAGAGAGCAGTGACTCAGCCAGAATCAACATCACCCCAATCCATGGTCCTGAGAGTCTCCCTAGGCAGCTCCAAGAATGCTGCGACAAATTACACGCTCCACTCTGTTCCCCCAAATAATCACTTCTGTGCAGGTCAGCAGCCCACTGGGGAGTGCAACAGTTGTGGGTCCGCAGGCATGAAGGTTAACTTCCACTCCACCAGGCTCCCAGAGAGTAGCCCTGATAGAGGTGGGAAGCTGAGCAGAAAGGCCATGAAGATGGAGTCAGAGGGTGCTTTAATAGCACACAGTGTGAAACCCAGGACAAGAAGTCAGGCACATGGAACTGAAAGCTCACTCCTGATTTCGCAAGTTACTGGTTTGAGAATGAGATCAAGTGACCCACTCTTGCTGCCCTTGGTTTGCACCTGCCTTTCTAGCATTTGACTCCATCCAACTGGATGTCTATTTATAAAGTTCCTAATTGCTCTCTGAGTGTGGCTCTCTGGCTTGTTACCCAACTTCTGCCTTCCCCCAAGGAAGCAAACAACACTCCATCAGCACAGGGAAATCTCTACCAGCTTCTTCCCATTTTGGTTCAGAAAAAGATGGACAAGAACTTTTGTAAGAGAACGTGAGACTCCTCAGAATGGCCACAACACACTCTTGTGTACAATGACAACCATCCAAACTTCTCAGGAAGAGCAAATATTTTAGCTCATATTCTGTACCCGGCACTGTGCTAAGCCATTGGCATGTATTAGCTCATCCAATCCTCACAATCACTTTGGTAGATAGCACCGCTATCATCCCACTTCACAGATGGGGAAACAGAGGCTCATGAAAAAAATATGAGCTGGACTCAAGACTTACACTGTCTTCTGTGCCTCTCTAAAGCTTCTGCTCTTTTCCTTCAAGTCACGGGTCCTCAAACATTGGTGTACACCTTCGAGAACACTTCTTTTTCAATGAGCTCTTCTGTTACCCAAACAACCAGTCTCTCTCACAGCTTTCCTGACTATTCACTGGACTAAGTCTGAAAGTGATAGACAGATATCAACCCTTAACTTTCTGCTGACAGCCTTCCCTCCAGGTCATAACCCCTCCTAATCTTGTTCTCACCATAAAAGGGACAAAATGCTTCCTGGATCTTACTGATTTTTCACCAGGATCTTTCCTTTCACAAATGAAAGGGTCAGGAAACCCTACATTCTCTTCCTAAAAGCAACAGATTTTCTCCCCTCCTCCACAGGCAGAATAATGAGGACAGGCCAGCCAAGAAGGGTGAGTTGCTTAGTAGCTAGAATCACATATCCTGTGCTCCAGAGGCAAATGGTACCTTTTGCTGACCCTCAGGGTGTTTGGGAACACGATTCTTAATGACACAGCTCCTCCCTGGAGAGCCTCAGAATGTCTGGGGCAGGAGTGAAGATCCTCATCTTCTCACCTTCCTCCAGGGCTGTAACATCACCTGTCCTGTAGACATCTGGGTTCTCAAATAGTCAATTCCCATCTGTATCTAAGACTTCAGGCAATTTCCTTTCCTAGGCTTTTAAAAAAATCATTTTTTAGTTGTAAGATGAGGCTAACCATAATAATTTCACCTAATATATCAGAGGTTCATTTTTCAATGCCAGCTTGTACTCCCTGGGAAAGTATATTAACCCTCATGTGGAACTGACTTCCTCGAATATCTTACTGTGTAAATTAGTTCCTACTGATGCAGGAGGAAATGGTTCGAGAGAAAGGGATGAGAGATTCTATTTACTGAGACCTGCTATGTGCAAGCTGTGGGCTGAGTGCTTCACTTATAGGATCTTACTTATCAACAATACTATGAGGTAACCTTGTCTTACATTTGAGGACACTGAAGCCCAGAGAAATACTAAGGAACTCCTCCAAGATCCAATAGCTACATTTCAAACTCCCGTTTCATTCCATTCTAAAGCCATCCCATCATGCTGTCTCCTATGTGTGTCTAGAAATGTCTCAGCTGTGCAGTGAGGGGTGGGGGAGGCAGGCTGCAGTTTTAAGTAGGCGGGTCAGAGTACACCTCATCGGGCGGATGATATTTCAGCCAAGGCTTGAAGGATGTGAAGCCATCAGGTATGGAGCTGAATAAGGAAACTCATCCCAGGTAGGAGAACAGGTCGGCAAAGATGCTAAGGCTGGAGAGTCAGGATGGGTCTGAGGAATGTCGGGGGGCTGGAGTGTGGCTGGGGAAAAGTGAGCCAAGGGGACAAGAGTAGGTGTGGTCAGAGAGGTGAAGGAGCACAGATCCTGTTGGACAAGGAGAAGGTAGGCCCCAATCTGCACCAAATGATTCAACCCCCAACTTACTCTAACAATGACTTGAAGCATTATTTACCAGTGCCTCACGGGGAGAGGGAGGAAAGAAGTCCTCAGAAGTCCAGACTCTTAGTCTGCCAGATACCCCTTTGTAAAACTAGGCTGTTTCTTCTAGGTGAGTAGAGAAGTGGGGGGGTGGGAGAGGCCAGAAACCTGAGTTTCCTAATTTAATATCTTCTGGGAGAAGTAAACAGTTTTAGATACAACTATTTCACTAAAACTCACTATTATGCATTATTTCACCTCATCAAACAGGGGTGAACATTAAAAAATATGCAAATTTCCACTTCATTCATTAATCCATGTCACATTTTGTGTCTAAATGCAGAAACCCTCTACGAGCCAAGCTATCCATTCACATTTTATCTCAGGTTATTCATGATTCTTCAAACTCTGCACCAATTCTGGAGTCAACCTATGCACAGAAATGGACTTTTCTCAGATAATCCTCAACAAATAAGGCAGGACTGTCCTAGCTGCCCTTCCTGTTTTCTAAGTAAATATTTTTATTGGCATAACAGATATAAAGTACACATACCACAAGTACACAGCTCAATGAATTTTCACAAAGTGGACAAATCTATACATCCACCACCAAGATCAGCAATGAAACATGACCAGCTCCTCCAAAGCCCCTTCGTATCCTTCTACCAATACTTCCCGAAAGAGTATCCTCTACTCTGATTTCTATCATCAGTTTTGCCTGTTTCTCAACTTTACGTGAATGGAAGCCTACGTGTGGTTCTTGTTGTGTCTTGCTTCTTCAGTTCAACATGATTTCTGAGCTTCATATATGTTGTTGTGTGAAACCACTCATTCACTTTATTGTTCTATGGTATTTGTATTTTATGGTATATCTATTTTATGAATATACAATTAATCCATTCTACTACTGACAGACATTTGGGTAGTTTCCGGTTTTGGATTATTACAATAAAGCTGCTCTGAACATATGTGTACCCATCTTTGGTGAACATGTATAACTATTTCTACTGGAGTGGAATTGCTGAGACACAGTGCGTGTGTGTTTATCTACAGTAGATACCGCCAGAGAGCTTTCTAAAGTGGCTGTACCACTTTACACTCCACAGGCAGTGCATGAGAATCCTTCTTTTTTAGCTTTTGGGTAGAGTGGATAGATATCCTACTACTGTGAGAGAAACAGGAAAGCCACCTTCTCTATTCTAGTGATGTGGCTTTTGCTATGACCGACCAAAGAGTAGCCTTTGTGAGCAGCTGACCATGTTGGCTAAATGATGCCTTGAAAACATTTCATCAAACATCAAAGTATGGTCTAAATAAAGTCACTGCATTTGGCAGACATTCTTCAATATTTAACTGGCTACAAGTAGCTCTGCCCAATATGTCAATTCATTTAGCTATGCAAGGCTGTATTTTGAAATTGACTGATTCTGTTGAGTATATGAAAGTATAAGTCGATCTTTTGAAGGGGCCAAGTGGTAAGAACTCTTAAAATTATTTAGGCCACAAACCGTTTTCTCTCATACTTTATGGTACAGAAATCTAGGGAGCTGGCTATCTATTTTTCCAGGTGCCAGAGTAGAATGGAAGGCCTTTCAGTGAGGAATGTTGGCCCTACTTCCAGAATACCCTCTATCCATGCACAAGGGAGAAGTGTTCCAGCCACTGATGGGTAGAAATACAAGGACACACCAGAACCTTCAATGTTCCCACCAATATGTCAGCTCTGCCATCTGCATGACACAGCACATGGATCCTACTTTAATAAACAATACAGCTGAACGTTGAATTCCTAGAAGCAAAGAGTAGAATGGTGGTTACCAGAGGCTGTGGGGGATGTAGGTCAAAGGGTACAAACTTTAAGTTACAAGACGAATAAGTGCTGGAGACCTCCTGTACAGCATGGTGATTATAGTCAATAATACTGCATCGTACACTTGAAATTTGCTAAGAGAGTAGATCTAAGTATCCTCACTACACACACACACACTAATAGTAACTGTGTGAAGTGACAGATGTGTTAATGAGCTTGGATGTGGTAACAATTTCACAATGTATATGTATATCAAAACATTGTACACCTTAAATATATGCAATTTTTATTTGTTAATCATTCTTCAATAAAGCCAGGGGAAAATTTAGATAAAGAAAAATTAACGAACAAATAGTACAGCTTTTCAGCACTCTGGGCACTTGCCCGCCAGAGAATCCAACTGTGAAAAGACTGATCTGCCCTCACCAAAAGCCTGCTTCAGACTCATGGTATTTAACAGAATCAACCTGCCTGCCTATTCCTTAGCTTCCTTAGGTTCTCCCAGTGTGTTCAGTTAGACCATCAGAAATCCGTGGGAGTAAACCTTATTATTTATGCAGACTGCCTTCACTAATCTCAAGTGGGTGGCAGAAGATTCCTTAACTCTCAGAGATGGGGCAAAGAAGAAATAACTATTCAAGATTTCTCTACCTCATGTCAAAATTTAGCCAAGGACATTGCCCATTACATCACCCAGTGCCTGTTATGAGACTTGATACAGATCATTCTTTCTGAAATGATAGAATTGCAGTCTTAGCAGGAACCAGCCAGGAAGACCATGCAAAGCACTGGGATTATCTTTCTGCTCTGGCTTCCAGAAAGCTTAGAGTTAACATTTGTGCTCAAATGACAAAACCCTACTTCACACAGAAACGCACACATGCGCGCGCGCGCACACACACACACACACTCATACAGTCAAAAGGCAAATCTACAGAGACAGAAAGTAGCTTAGTGGTTGCCTGGGGCTGGGCATGCGAAGGGGGAGTGACTGCCAATGGGCATGAGGTTGCTTTTCTGGGTGATGGAAATGGTGTAAAGTTAGATTGTGGAGATGGTTGAACAGCTCTGTAAATTTACTAAAAATATCATTGAACTATCCTCTCAAAATTTAATGGTATGTATATTATACCTCAATAAAGCTGTGTTAAACAATCAGTCAGAGATGGATCATAGACATAAATGTGAAAGGTGAAATAATAAAGCTCCTGGAAGAAAATATCATCATGATCTTGGAAGAGGCAGAGATTTCTTTTTTCTTTTCTTTTCTTTACTTTTTAGTGAGGAAGATTGGACCTGAGCTAACATCTGCTGCCAGTCTTCCTGTTTTTGCTTGATGAAGACTGTCCCTGAGCTAACATCTGTGCCAATCTTCCTCTATTTTGTATGTGGAATGCTGCCACAGCATGCCTTGATGAACAGTGTGTAGGTCCCTGCCTGGGATTGGAGTCGGCAAACCCCAGGACACAAAAGTAGAGAGTGTGAACCCAACCACCATGCCACTGGGTCAGCCCCTAGGCAGAGATTTCTTAAACAGAACACTAAAAGCACTAGTCATGTAATAAAAACAACGATAAAATAGACTTCATTAGAATTAAGAATGTCAGTTAGACAAAGGACATCAATAAGACAATGAAGAGCCAACCAGAGGCTGGGGAGAGATCTTTGCAATATTTCTCTCAGACAAAAGACTCATGTGCAGAATGTTTAATACACTCCTACAAATACACAAAGAGACAAACAACCCAATTTTAAAATGGGCAACAGACTTGAACAGGTAGTTCACAAAAGATAGAGCGATATCCATTTGGCCAACCCACACGAAAGGTGCACAAATGTCACGGGCATCTCCATTCCTACTTCTGCATCCCTAAGCCTTCCACTTTGTTTAATGGTGTTTTTCTCTCTGTTATACACTTTGATATTCATATTTACCAAAATCCCAACAGGAAGCAGAGGGCACACTCAATTTAGGATATCGCAAGAAGGTTTCCTTTCCAAAGAGATTTCTACAATTGTGTGAGTTGGGTGGAAGCGCACCACCAGAGGTAGTGCAGGCCTCGGGTAAGGAGCAGCAGGACTGTCACCCCCACCACACACACACACCCCAACCAGGGGTAAAGGGACAAGGGAGGAAGCAGGTACCGGGGCCCAGTGGAGAGAGTTGTGGAGAGGAGCAGCCTCAGGTGAAGCAGTGTCCACGGGTCCAGGAACACAGCCAACCCAAGGCCACCTCACAGGAAAGGAGGCAGGGAAAAAATACCCAGACATCATTCTCTCATCCTTGTGGCCACCTGGCTGGGGCTCCCACTGGTCAAACCGAAGTGGAAGCCAAAGGACAAGGCAGATCTTGGTTCAATGTGCTTGATCAGGTTTGCCTCCTGGGGCAGAGAAGGCAGAGAGTAGCGCTGGGGGGCCGGGGGGGGGGGGGCAAATGGAAGAGATCTGGAACTCCCTTGTAAGCTGCCTGGAGTCTCTTTTAAAATATGCAGGGAATAAATAATGAACAAATACTACAACCAGTAAAACTAGGCTCCTGGAACAGGAACAGGAGATTCTTTGGAGACATTATATTAGCTTTTCATGGGCAATTTGTGGAGGAGAAGTAGGAAAAGGCAAAGGGTAGTGGTTCGTTATTATATAGCCAACCACGATAATGCCCTGCATAATTTATTTCCTATTGATTGGACGTAGAGCTGACTCCTGTCGAAAAGTGAATTGACATCCTCAGCAGTAGTTGGTACAACTTTTCCTCAAATTCACTTTGGAGCCAGCATCTGGCACTTGGGGAAGATTATTATCCCTGAGAGATACAAAGCGAATCTCCTCTTCAATAGGTACCTCTTAGTTTGAATCTTCCAGCCTTTCCGTGTTCTGCCCCCATCACAACACATTTCCTGAGCCACCTCATCCCACCCCAGTGAGCCCACCCACTTTTCTTCATCACTTATTCTAACTCAGTTCCCAATCGCAGTTTCCATTAGTGCAGGATCCAAGATACTGTCGGCATTGATTTTCTTAAAAGGCTTTAAAAGTGTCCATCAAGAAGCATGCTGATGCATTCTTCCCTTTCACGAGCCTCACCCTGCAAGGTGATCAGGGACTCAGCTCAGCTGCTTCCCATTCTAAACCTCTCTGCATTGTGGTACAAAGCAAACCAAGCTGTTCCCTGCAGGAGGCTTCTATGAACCTGAAATAATCTTGTATCCTCATCAAGGTATATGCGTGTCGTCTCCTCCACTAGTGTGAAGGTTCACATGAGCAGGTGCTTTGTCCTTCTTGTTCAGCTTCTATCCTCAGAGCCTCACACAGTGCCTGGCACCTAGCAGGCTAAATGTACGCTGAATAAGTAAACAAGTAACTGGATGAAACGTCCTTTCTTCAACGTCTCCTTTAGCAGCACTTGGCCTTAAGTCTGCCACCAACTCTAACTCAGCTACATTTGTAATAAAAGTTCACTTGTGATAAGTTAGGGAGAGCAAAGGATACGCCTTAAAACATCTCTCTGTCTGAAAAGCTGCCTGGCCAGCTGCTGGAGCAGAGTCCGCCATCTTGCTTCAAGTCACACATGTTGTGCTAAGCCAGCCAGCTCAATACTCAGTCCACATGCAGCCATCTGACCACACTATTTTATCTGGCCCACAGCATCTTCCCAAGCACATTCATTGAATACCACTCCTTTCTTCCCCGACTCAAACCTCTTTAATGTTCACCACACAAGAGAAAACACCAGAGCTTGGCCACTGGTAAAAGTTAAACAATTGAGCACTGCAAGAAAAATTATACAATGATATTTTTAATTTTTGAGTTGAAAGGGACATTAGAGATCATCTGGTCCAATAGGTTTCAAACTTTCAAGCACAACCTATAGTAGGATATACGTTTTACATCACAACTGAGCACACATTCATTCTTTAACATATATATACATGTATTGAGTTGGTGCATGTGCGTAGCACTTTTCCAGATGCTGAAAATAAAACAGTAAACAAAACAGATTAAAAAAAAAACCTGCCTCCTCTCATGGGGCTTATATTCTAAAATCGACTCACCTGTGTGTGTGTGTGTGTGTGTATGTGTTCGTATCTTTTGTTTGCATTCTTGCTGACTTGTTTGCTTTAATGTTGATCACAGCCCTCTAAATTATTTCCCAGACTCACTAATGGGTCATAAACTATAGCTTGAAAACTACTAATATGATCCTATGTTTTCATTTTGTAGATATGGAAACAGGTTTAGAGAAAGTGAAGTCTTCGGGTTTGACTTTGAGCCCATTAGCTGGAAGTGCCTGTACACATCTGAATGCAGATGTCTAGGAGACATTTAAATGTACAGATGTGAAGCTCAGAGAAGATGTTTAGGATGGAGATAGAGACCTGGGAATCAGTCAGGGAATGAACAAAGTGTTGCAAAAAAAGTGTATAAGTTCTCCTTTTATTAACAGTGTGCTGTAGGATGTCCTGAGGAACGCCAACATTTAATGGATGTGCAAAGGAAGAAGATCAAGACAGTCAGAAAACCAAGGGAGAATGGAGGGAAGAAAGTTCCAAAAAGGGCCACAGCATTCACATTGCAAAGAGTTAAAATAAGGCTGATAAGTGTGCATTCGATTTGGAATTAGGGATGTCTGGGGACCACAGCTCCCAGAGCAGTTAGAGTGAGCCAAGGCAGAAGCCAGGCCACCGCTGACTGAGACGTGAATGGGAGACATCAAGGTAAGACCACGCTTTCAACAAGCTTGACAGAAAAGGAAGGAGTGAGCAACAGCACAACAGCTGGAGAAGAGGGCGATCAGAGGGTAGAAGAAGGATATTTAAGGTAAGAAACACAGGGATATATTCACAAGGCTGAGGGATAAGAGCCAACAGAGCTGGAGAGGCCAAATGTCAGAGAGCAGAGCAATGAGAGATTACAAGACAGGGCGTTACAAGAGCACAGATCAGAGACCAGGTTTGGACAGGAGGAGAGCAACCTCTCCTGCTGAATCAGGTGGGAAGAGGGAGAGCTTGGAGGCAGATGCTGTGAATTCTGGTCATTTCAAATTACGCACGAATATTGAATCATTACATTGTACACCTGAAACTAATATAATATGTCAATTATATCTCAACAAAAAGTCTGTATTTTTCATCATTGTACATAATAGTGTAGGAAGCTTCCGAGCCCTGTGATACAGGTTATAGAATACACAAACAGCAGCCTGAATGTACTCTTTCTCACCCAGGTTTCAAGGAGGAAGCTCATTTCCTCCTGTACAGACCCTCAGGCATCCCACAGCTGGCTCCTCCATTTAAGTGGCCTCCAGCAATGGATTCCCTTAAGGGAGAACAGATGCCCCTAAAGCAGAGATCTTTCAAACTTCACGCACATCAGATTCCTCCAGAGGGCTTGTGAAAACACAGATTTGGGGCTGGCCCCGTGGCCGAGTGGTTAAGTTCACGGCTCTGCTTTGGCAGCCGGGGTTTTACTGGTTGGTGATGCTGGGCATGGACCTAGCACCACTCATCAGGCCATGCTGAGGCGGCGTCCCACATAGCAGAACTAGAAGGACCCACAACTATGTACTGGGGGATTTGAGAAGAAGAAGAAATGAAGATTTGCAACAGATGTTAGCTTAGGGCCAATCTTAAAAAGTAAAATAAAACACAGATTCCTAGGCCCCATCCCCGCAGTTTCTGGAGTGGGGGCCCCACAGGATTTTCATTTCTAAGGAGTTCCCAAGTGTATTAGTTTCCTAGGGCTGCTGTAAGAAATTACTACAAATTGAGTTGTTTAAAACAACACGAGTTTACTAGCTCATAGTTCTGGAATTCAGACTTTAAGTCCAAGATGGGTCTCACTGGGCTAAAATCAAGGTGTTTGCAGGCCTGTATTCCTTTCTGGAGGCTCTAGGGGAAAATCCATTTTCTTGCTTTTTCCAGCTTCTGGAAACCACCTACGTTCTTTGGCTCACGGCCTCTATTCTTCATCTTCGAAGCCAGTGATGGCTGGGCAAGTCTTTCTCACATCGCTTTGCTCTGACACTGACTGTGCTGCTTCCCTCCTCCGCAGTTTGTTTGTGTGTGTGAGGAAGATTTGCCCTGACCTAACATCTGTGCCAATATTCCTCTACTTTGTATGTGGGATGCCTCCACAGCATGGCTGATGAGCAGAGTTAAGTCCACACCCAGGATCCAAACCCACGAACCCCGGGCTGCTGAAGTGGAGCGTGCAGAACTTTAGTCACTTGGCCGCCTGGCTGGCCCCCCTCCTCCACACTTAAAGACCCTGTGATTAGAGTACTTTGGACCCACCTCGATAATGCAGGATACTCTCTTATCTTGAGGTCAACTGCAAAGCAACTTGAGGTCAACTGCAAAGAAGTCCTCACAGGTTTCATGATTATGAGGTGCTTGGTGTGTGTGTGTGTTGTGTATGTGCTATGCAGGTATGGCGGGGAGCAGGACAGGAAAGATCTGGGAGGCACCATTCATATTCTGTGTTCACCTTATTCTAAGAAGCACTTATATCTCCTAGCTTAACTCTCTCATGTGAGTTTGTTTTAGTTTTATATTTATCATTATTATTATTTTAAAACAAATGTTGATCTTTTACACCAGCTCTTGGGGGCACTTCTCTTCCAGAGATGAGTGAAAGGGAGTTGAACTATGCGACAAAACAACCTAAGGTAGGCTGTGGACTAGAAACTCTGCATGTTCCCTCCACATGAAGATTCATCCGTGGCCTAAGATAGAAATCCATATCCTTCTCCTGTTTGTCCCTATAAACAGATCCACCTTTGCCAAAAACACGATATCTTCACAGCTCTGTTCTGCAAATGATATGTCCAGCCAGCACTGAGCTCCCTGGAAGATCACGTGCTCGTTATCCTGTAACTCTGCCTTAGGCAGCAGAATTCCAGACGGCAGGCGGGAGCATCACGTGGGTGGTGACGGAAAGAGAATGGAAAAGCTAGTGAAGAAGAGAACAACCCACCACATCATCCTGAATTCCTCAAACGGCTGAACAGCAGAAAGTGGGCCAGTTGGCTTCACACGTGTGGGTGTCGGGATATTTACATTTTAAGGAATCAGACATAAGCAAACATAGTTCTACTTCTGCCTCCTGCATTCTCCATATCAACAAATACACATATTCCACACTCATTCCCAAAGTAGCTCGATGGTAAGCTTTCCCAGGAATTGTGTTTCCTCAGCCACCCACCCCTCTGCTTATGGCAACAGTAACACTAAAAGATGCTTTTTGATCTAGAAAGACACAAGTCCTTCCTCAGCAGCTCTGAAATAGTCAGCAGAGAACAAAGGAAATGGCTGTCATTTGTGGAGGGCCTGCTCTGTGCTCGGCACTCTCTATGCAATCTGGCACGGAATCTTCATTTCAGCCTGCAAAGCAGGTATTACTCTCCTTCTATTTTTAGTCTGAGAAATATTTGGACTCTGCCCCAACACTGCACATACACATAAAACTTTGCTGCAATTTTAGGGGTTCGTGGGCCCCCTGAAGCCCATTTATAGACCTATAAGACAAGAGACCCAAGTTCCTAAGCTGGCTCTTCTGCCACTCCCAGGGAAGCCCCACAGAAGACCCTTCGCTCCTCCACACAATGAGGTGACACTCCAGTCTCTTCCACTCTCAGGGTCCAAGTGTGGGTCCCTCTCCATCAGTCAGGCAATAGTTAAGGACAAAATTAATACAAGGAGATGACAAGCTCCCCTATAACTGATGACAAAACATTTCTCAGGTGTAATCAAATGTATATTTGTTAGTAAATATTTAAATTTTAGAATAAAAGTCATTTGCTATCACACTAAGCTTCATTTGCATTCATCAAATGGCTCTTGGATTTCCCTCATGTCAACAGAAGTCTGAGGTCACATGGGAAGAGGGGAGACAGATGGTCACAGAACTCCCTTTGGTGGAAACTGAGGGTCATTCCAGTGACAACAGATGTTTGCATCATTGCTTAGCCATGTATCACCAGTGAGCAGCTGGGGACTGTTTTGTATTGCCAAATTTGTTAAAAAGAATTTGTATGGAACCATGATTAGAGATGATGAGCATGGAGAAGGTAGAAAAACGAGAGAAGTCTTAAAGTTACAGAACCTGCTTAAGTCACCACAATCACACAAGCGGGATCTCAGAGAGGAATGGGCAGGCAGGTGCAGGGGCTCGACGTGGCTGCCTTAGTCAAATGTATTCAGAGTAATGAAGGGGAAGAAAGAAGCTCTCCTATCTTAAAAACAGAACATTGCCTCACTATAGGAAAACATACTGCCACGAGTAAATACCAAATATAATATCTGTAGCACTGCGACCATTTCCAAACAGATGTAAATCATTGGTTTACTCTTTGAAAACGAGGAGCAAGTCTTAGCTATGGTGTACGTAACTCGACATTTCCACGTTATCTCAGTTAATCGGCAAACCTATCCACACAAAGCAGGTCTTCTTATTTTCATTTTTATAGGTGCGACTACAAACTCTCAGGGGAATTAAGAAGCTGCCAGGGGCCCATCTGGGTCTCTCTGGCTTAGCAACCAAGGCCCTCCATTGTCCTGGGCTATTGCTCAACAGCACTGAAAAACGAGTTTATGAAGATGAGAGTGAGGAGATTATACCCTTTAAGCAAAATAACTATTGCAGACTGGCAACCTCTTCTCCCATCTATCTACTCTTTACTCACCCACAAGTAGAATGCCCCACACGTCAGTCCATTAAAGGATTAATGCAATCATTAAGAGGTTTCTGCCAAAAGTGCTGAGTGAGAACAGAAACCATTGTGCCCATTATTTGAGTTTGCTGGGTTTTAGCGGATGTACAGTATTTATAAGTTAAAATGAACATATATTCTAGTTTACAGAGTAACAGTTGAGACTAAATGCAAGAGTGAGCTGGGAAGAAGATCCCTTCATGAGCATTAGTGACCAGAGCTGGAAGCCTGGGACCCAACAAGCTGTGCAAGCACCTTCTCTCAACCAAGTGACTCAGCTGAAAAGAGGAAGCAGGAGGCTGTGGGAAGAGGCCAGGGCCAGTAACTGCAGGGCCCTGGGAGGAGGGGTAGCATGTCATTCACCATCCTCACTGGAGACCTTGAGAGTGAAAGGGGACCCTCAGGGACAACAGGAGTAAGTGTGGACTGTCCTGGGCACCTTGTTCATGAGCAATGATGGGATGTTTGGACTTTTCCCTGAAAGGAGAGGGAGCATCAAGCGTGGCATAACCCCAACTGGCACGTCACAAAGCCCATTGTGACACCTGGTGGAGAACAGGGTCAGAAGAGGAAGAGGCTATGAAACCTCAGAGACCTACTCCATAGGCCATGTGTGCACGTGTGCTCACAAGCATGAGCAAACGAGCCAAAGAAAATCCAGAAGCTGGGGCTAATTTTAAACCCACAAATCTAAATTGACCTAAATGACCTAAATTAGTACAAAGATGTTGAATTTTCCCAATGCCAAAGCTCACCACCCACTCCTCTGCTCCTCCCCTGGCAAGTTTGTTGCATTACAGAAAGTGAAGCCACCCCTTCAGGCCACAGGGCACCATCTGGAAAAGCAGCGAGTCACTGACCTCAACAGGGAAACAGCCACAAACAGCAAAATGCAGCCAGACTAATATCTGTCTGGAGTGTGGGAATCATTTGTTTGTTCAACAGATATTTGTTGAGCGTCTCCTATGTGCCGGGCACTGCAAATATAAATAACAACAAACAGGACACCTTTCCTGCCCTCAAGAAACTTATAGACAGAAAGGCAGTTACTGTAACACAGGGTGAGAAGCATGTAGAGGTTGGCCCAGGTGCTAAGGGCACAAAGGAAGGGCATTTACAGCTCGGGGAGGAGCAAGTGATGCCCAAGCTGAGGCTTAAAGTCTTATGACTCCAGGCGAGGTCCCCAGACTCAGCATCATCCTGCAGCACCTGGGAGCTTGCTAGGAATGCAGAATCTCAGGCCCACTCCAGAACAACTGAATCAGAATCTGCATTTTACCAAGCTCTCTAGGTTATCCGTGTGCACGTTCAAGTCTGAGAAACACTGTCTTAAAGGATAAGGACGAGTAAGCAGAGGGAGACAAGTGGGAGAGGAGATCTGAGATGCAGGAAAGAGCAGAAGCAGAATGTCTGGTGAGAGAGAGGGTCCCACGTTCCCACACCGAAGAGATCAACATGCTGGAAGCACAGAATAAGTCACAGGCAAGGAGGGGTCAAAGAAAGTGCTTCTGGGAAGGGACAGAAAGGTCCTTGTGACTCCAGGACCTGGCTAGGTCTTTCCTAAGAGCCCTGAAAGTCCTTGAAAGGTCTCATGCAGGGGACATTTAGAAAGACTGCCTGGTCGCAGTGGGGAAGGGGCAGGTTTGGGGACCATGGAGAAAATTATGCGATACATCAATGTTCCTGGCAGTGGAGACACCAAGGAAGTTAGGTGGCCCGGGGCCAGCTGCTGGTCGGAGGGAGCCAAGAGTCGTCTGGCACAGACTTGAGCACTTGGAAAGGGAGCTTAGCCGGTTATGGGAAACCAAGAAATCTTCATTCTAGAGCCACATGTTGTCCCCTAATTACATTGCTTCCCAGCTCCATTTGTGCCAAAGAAGTAAAAAGAAAAGCATTCAAGGGACCTTCCCCACTGGATCTCAGTTCCAGGAATGGGGATTGAGCAGGATGTCCCAAAGTCGCCTAGAAATAGGAATTACGTGGGACATCTGTTCACAAGTCAGATTCCCAGGCCCTGGTCACACCCCATGGAATATGAATCCTGGGGGAGCAGACAAGGTGCTTCCAAACAGCAGGAAACCTGGGACCTCTGGGGCACAGTATGGAGGGCACCCGGCTTCTACCACTGTGGGGGGTGGCACATCGGGGCTCCCCTCCCTCCGTCACAATAACCCCAGAGGCCAGGAGGTGCAGACTTCACTGAAGGAGCCACTGAGGGGTTGTCCAGTCACCCAATCCTCAGGGAGCCAAAGATGGAAAACAGGCTTGCAGGGTCCTGGTTTAGAACAGCACCTCTTGTGATGTGCTCAGTGTGCATCTTTGATGGCAGGCCTGTTTGTCTCTGTATTCATTCACTCAATACTCATCAGCCAGCACCTGCTGAGAAGGGTACGTATTAGGTACAGCACTAAATTTGGTGTTTCTGCCACATAAAATAAGAATATTGGTTAAGGCTAGCATGAATTGACTCTTGAACTTTGTCATATATATATGTCTACATACATACATGTATATATGTCTGACTCAGTGCCTTTATACTTTTTAAAAAGATGAATCTAGGAAAAAATGAAGAAAAAGCACAAATAGCATTTCATGAAACAGAAAACTCACAAGGGCAACAAACATATAAAAAGATGCTCAACTGATCAGTAATCAGAGAAATACTACTTAAAAAAACAAGATGGCATTTCATACCCATGAGAATGGCAAACATTTTAAAGTCTGACATTTCCAAGGGTTGTTGGAATTCAGAGAAACTGGAAATTCTCACACCCTGCTGGTGGGAGTGTGAATGAGCACAACCACTTTAGAAAATGATTTGCCATTACCCAGCAGAGGAGAAGACGGACATCACGAGGACCTCCGCTCTCAGGGAGAAAGTCTGGAGAAAGTCTAGCACGTGCGCACCAGGAGGGATGTACAAGAATTTCTATAGAAGCATGCTTTGTAACAGAATAAAACTGAAAACAACTCAAATGTCCATCAAGAAGATAATGGGAAAATAGTTCTTGTATATATGTGTATATATACACATACACAAACCACACACCTATTATACACATATATTATACTCTTATGTTTGTGTGATATCTTTTATAAACAACAACATTTAGTCCCCACTTGATTTATTACTATTATTATTTCCACTGTTTACTAAGGCATGTGCTAGGTGTTTTCACATATTTCTAATTATCATGAAAACATTGTAAGGTGTAATTACTACCTTACAGCTGGCAACTCTAAAGTGATGCCTTTAGCCTAAGATCACACCCTTGGGAAATACTGTAGTGAGAATTGCACCCAATAACCTCAAAGTCCAAGTTCTTTCTTACCATATAACACAGAGCTTTTTCCAGAAAAATCTCAATCAGAATGGGGTATATGTTAAACCCATGATCTTGTTAATGACCCATCACAATAACAAATGACTCCCTCCAATATTGCTCTTGATATGTAGCCCTGTTCTTCACTGAGGCTAAAAACCAAAAGCAAAACAAAACTTCATGTGACAGCAACTAATAATACCATGGTCTCCTGGGAAAAAAGTGAAAGCCAATTAAAGTCATCTCTACTTAATCTAGACTGGATTAATTTGAGGTGGAGTATCTATAATTCACAAGAATTAACATGAGTGATCCAGAGAAGACGTTCAGATAAAAAGAAAAGACACAACGAATACTTCCATTCACAGTACTGTGTAATTGCCCATCAGCTCCTAGAACAGGTCACTCCTTTCAAATCTGTCCCTCTCCCGCTGTGATGGCTCACCACTGCTGAGGGCCTCTGCACATGGAGAGCGTGCGTTCAGGTTCCTGTCACTCTGAAGATCTCTCACCCCAGCTTTTCATCTCAGCCCATCGATTATTTACTCCATCTCCAGGCTCATCTCCTGTCTAGCCCTCTCCCTTTAACCCTGCCCGCAGATGACAAATATGCTCCCATGACATCCTCAGAAATGCCCTTTCCTTTCACTCCAATATGCCCTCACCCACCAAGCTCTCTCTCACTCCTTTCCCCACCCATCTTCTTGAAAGAACCCAGTCTGTCCCACAGTCCTACTTCCTTGCCAGCCTCTCATTTCTTAACCCAGTTTCCTTGTGTATAACATGGGGGCAATCACATCTCTTCCCAGACCCTTATGAAGCTTCAGTGAGAACATGCACGTAACACCAGGTACCAACTGGGAGCTCATTAGTCCTCCACTTCTTTCTTTTTTTTTTGAGGAAGATTATCCCTGAGCTAACTGCTGCCAATCCTCCTCTTTTTTTTTTTTCTTTTTTTGCTGAGGAAGACTGTCCTTGAGCTAACATCCATGCCACCTTCCTCTACTTTATATGTGGGACACCTGCCACAGCATGGCTTGCCAAGCTGTGCCATGTCTGCACCCAGGATCCGGACTGGATAACCCCAGGCTGCCAAAGTGGAACATGCGCACTTAACCGCTGCACCACCGGGTTGGCGAGTCCTCCACTTCTTGAAACTCTTTTCTCTCTTGGCTTCCATTTAGCTCCTGTCCTTTTTCCTGAACCTACGTCTTTGTCTCTTATCTGTTTGTCATTTGCTCAGGGATCTCATGAGTCACCTAGTTCCAAATATGGCTTCTATGTGGAGAAGAGATGGCTCTCAAGCTCTATATCCAGGTTTGACATCTCATCTGTAAATCAACAGGCCCCAAGCCAGAGTCACCTTCCCTGATCACACAGAACCTTCACCGACTGCTTCTCCTTGCCACTGTTTGCCAGTTTCTTAGACTTGAAACCTTGCAACCTCCAGGAACTCCTTTGTTTCCATCACTAACCACTTACTAAATGCTGTCTTATTCTATATGACCCATGTTTTCATCAAGCCCCTCCTTATCACATTGGGGCTACTTTATCCCTACTCTTGGCCTCAACAACTCTAGTTGAGAGATCTTCGAGAGACTCCTGCCCAACTCATCTCCCTGCCCCTCTATCTCATCCCTCCTCTTTATCCTACAAACCACTGCAAAGAGACCTTTGTAAAGGACAGATCTTTCTGCCACTGCCCCCTCCTTCTGCAGCCCACTGCGTCTGCCAAATAAAACACAAGGATCAGCTCAATTCGGGAGAAAGTGAGTAATCAGTACCAAGAGCCATACTGAGGAATGTTTATGTACATGTGTATATATAGAGAAATATATATCATGTGTGTCTAGATACACACAGATCACAAAGATCTCACTAATGCTCAGAGGAGAATAGAGTAATTAGTAAGCTGACACATCATCAGTCTCTTCGTGTATCTATTCCTCAAGGTGGTAGAATTATAAAATTATGACCATGATAAAAGAAAAACTCTTTTCACTTTCATAAACTTGCTTGACTCTAAAACATTCCTTCATTTCACACCAGAGAGCCAGCAAACATTTGCCTATTATATCCTTTAAGGTTGAAAGCCAGAGTTAGCACACTCTAGGCCCAATGACCATATCTTTGATGTCTCAAAGCCAATGTTTAAAAATTAGAAGGTTTCCCCTAAAATTTGAAAAACTGGGCTCCCTTGCAAACTCACCTGATCAGGTAACAGCAGCTCAGCACATCAGGGAGTGAGCCGGGGGAGAGAAACCAACAGCTGCCCCTTTGGCCAGGCACCCACTCTACTCTCATTAGTTCACTCAGATCACCTGTCTGACCCCACTAGGAATTTTAGCCTTTGATCCCTAGGTTCAGTAATGAGGTTTTCTTGTGATTTATATAAAATGACATTGGAGCCCTCTGACACACAAAGCATGTCCTGTAAGTTCACACTGAGCAGCACTGCCTTCTAGATGGCATTCACTGGCCCCATCGTTTAAGGAGCGTGTGTTCCAGCTTCTGCATTTCCAGCTCGTTGGGACTGTCGGATGGTGTGGATGTTTCAGAACGTCGCCCACTTTAGATGCATTGTTTCCCTTGTCCAGCCAGACCCTCAGCCATAAATGAACATGACGTTGCTGTAACATTTCTTGTTTTGCAAAATGAAACCAGCACCACATGTGCTTCCAAATGTTTATTATTCCCTGTGAATAACTTATTCTAGTACATTTCCAGGAATAGGAATTAGGGGGACTTGTTCTGCCCTCCAAGGTCATCTTTGTTTTCTTAAAAACTCTAGGACAAAATTAAATTCTAAAGTTTGAATTTATATTAATTTGTTTTCGATCTTAGACTATTTTGATCTTTTTTCAATTGTGTTTTAACTTTTTGCTTTGTATTTCACAGGTTATAATCTTAAACAGCGTTGCAGTGTATTTTGTTTCTTTTTTTGAGCACTGAGACTAAACATTTGACATCTCTGTTATTTTAGTTCCCGGGAGTATCAGCTTTTCCTGAACCTACAAAGGTGTCAAAAGTGTCACTTGCCTTGGCCATCCCTTTTCTGTGATCCGTTGATTTTAATGCCCTTTTTAATTTCTGCAATCTGGAAGCTCCCTTATTGATTTGGTATTCCCAGTTTTGTGCCTACATTTGTCGTTATTTTTTGATACTCTGGCCCCACGGCCTGGCCTGAGTTCTAATCAGAAGTTTCCATTCGCCTTTCAGGAAAGAGCTCTTATCAAATGATCCCCATGTAGTGAACATGCTTGCCTGCCAGCTGCTGGCACAGTGTTCTGCAGAGAGAGGACACCTAGTTACATGTGGGGCTTTGCCTTCTTCAGAAAAAAACAGGGACTTTTCAGAGGAACCTGTGGCAGCTCTAGGCACAGACAACCCTCACTGGGTGCTGAACATCCCATTCATTACCCAATTCCCTACCCCTGCTGCCCTCCCAAATCTGGCAGCTGGAGGGGACCGTGCCACACACCTGGCAGGGTTGGGATCAAAACACTGCAATTCAAGAGTCTTCCCCGTGTCCCTGCCCTCTGCATGCCTAGCCTCTTCCCAGGAAGATGAACCCTTTAGAAGCCCTGCCACCTCCCCCATCAACTGCTTCTACAGCTCTGGCCTTGACACTGAGCCAGGAGCAGTGTCTGCCTGGGTCACTGTGCTTCCCCTGCACCAAGGAATCCAGGAATCCAATCCCAGGAGAATGCCAGAGAACGCTGCCAAATGGCCAGCAGCCACCATGCTAGACTGGTGGTCCTGGAGGAATGTGACTGTGTGCCCTTTGTGTGGCTGCCTGCCCACAGCCTGGCTGGCCCTGTTCCCCCACAGCCCACTCACATTTCAAGGTCTCATGTGCCAAGCATAGTGAACCCTGCCACCACGCCACAGAAAATGTCACCACTGCCCCAAGCCCTCTGGAACTGTCAAGGCTGTCCAGCCCAGCAGGTTAAACTTTGAAAACAAAGGTCATAAGTCACTCACCAAAAACCTGCAGAAATATCTGTTTCGAAGTGTAGTATAAAAAGGATATAACTTCATATGCAATACAAGTTCAAGCACAATATAAAAGCGCTGGACTCATTTTCATTCTTAAGATGTTTATTTATGAAAAAACCAAAAATCTAGGGACTGTGAGCAGCCCAATTAATACTTGCTTTGTGCGTTATATTAACAAAGGACACGGGTGGAAGTGACCTTTAACCACATCACAAATTTCTGCATGCTCAGCAATGATGGAGGAAGCAAGAGGTGAGGAAAGACTGTAAGATAAGGGGAAGAGGGATTAGGCCTTCTCCCAGAACCACGCCTGTCCCTCTCCTGTCTTCCTTACAGGCAACACTCTTTAAAGGGGATCCCCCAGAAGCCACCAGCTCGCCTAGTTCTGCACCTTCCCCCTTTGCCACCTCCTCTTCAGAGCAGCAGGGGGCACACTGTTTGAGACTGAAGGGAAGCGGAAGGCTTCTTCACAGACTTCTTTCCAAATATCAAATTCTTTCACAAATATCAAATTCTCCCCAAACCCAAAAAATGAACACTAGTCCTAGCTAGGTTGTTCTGTGCCTCGACTACTGGACTCTTGGCCACCTGAGTCTCGGGTAGAGTTCCAAGTCCCTTTTAGGATGTTGAGCCACTGGTCTCCACAGAGCAGAAAAAAAATTTGGTCTGTTGTCCCTGGCAGTGGCATTAGACACAAAGGGACTTCAGTTCATATATTGGTCCTGGCCCTTCCTGGCTGTGTCACCTGGGACAAGCCACTTGGCTCTCTGATCCTCAGTCTCCTCAACTGTGAATTGGGCTAAGTGTCCCTCATTAAATGAGAGGGTGCATGTGAAGCCCTCGGCCCCCTGCCTGGCACATGGCACCAGCCCAGTAAACCTCCACTCAACCATGCCCTCCTGCTTGACCACAGTAGAACAGTGGGGTTTCTGGATCATTGATTAATTCAACAAGCTTTTAAAAGCAAATCGCCTCATACCAAAGCAGGCACAGGCCATGTTTACAAGCAATTCTCTCCCAATGTCTTAGACTTAAAGCTTAGGGATTCTTCTGGTTTCCAATGGAGAGCAAGGGGAAAATGGTGTCGCACCACAATCAGTAATTTATGACCTTTCAAGAGAAAACTATAATTAACGGAAGATGCTAACATCTGCATCCTTTATTTCGTTCTTGTTCAGTGCTTCCCCAGTTCTGCAGCCGCCCATGTGGAAATTGGACCATCACTCCAATGACGATTTTCTTTTAATCTCTGTGTATATATATATTTATAGGAAATGGCCATATTATCACATACAACATATATTATGTACACACGTACATATGGACCCCCTCACATAAGTGCACATATACACACACACAGAATGACAGAAAAGTCTGGAATACGCATACTACGTATATACATGCTTGGCACTCAGGATGTGATGTGAACATCACACAGACCTCATTTCATTTCCTCTCAGTTGACATGCAGTGTGCCCAGGAGCCTTCTGAACTCAAATATCCAGGCCCACTTGGAAAATCCTCCTGTCCAGCCTAGTTTGGAAAAGGGAAGTTCTAATGAAATCAAGTGTCCTACTTAAGAGAAAGTGGTGCCTCTCAAAGTGGGGTCTGAAGCCCCTGCAAACCAGGAAGCCAGTGGGGAGCTCCGGGCTCCAGATCAAGAAGCTCCCGTTGAACAGTGGGCCTCCCAGTGAGTCACTAGGATACAAAACCCTTCCCTAAACCACAAACACCCTCCACAAGGCTGCCTTTTAGTCACTTCTCCTTGGTAGGAATTATCTTAATCTGATAGCTTTTGTCTTAACAGGAAGCCAAGGTGATTGCAATGAAGAATGTTTCATTCGTTTGGTGTTTATTTGGGATGAGGGTTGAGGGGTGAAGGGGGAGGTACAAGAATACAACACTCATTTCAGTGATTCTCAAATTTTTGAGAATTACCTGAGAGGCTTATTTAAAATGGAGGCCTCCTGACCCACCCCCAGATTCCAATTTAGCAAATCCGAGGTGGAAACTAGGAATCTACATATTTTTAATGATCCCCTGCCCCAGTGATTATAACGTGGTGCTCAGACCACAATATGGAGAAACTGGACCATGCTGGACCACGCAAAAATCCCTAGAACCTTAGAACCCGGCTTGAAACAAAAGTTAATCCCTACAAACTAATTATTAGGAAAAGATGCCCTGAATCTGCACATGTCTGGGAATTCCTGGAGCACCGAGGCCTCCCCGGCAGTCCCCACCATGCACCCACTCCTTTCACTCATGGCTCCTTTGCAGGGAGAGGGGTGGTCAAGTCTCCAACGACAACAGCGGATTCATCTACTTCGCCTCGCGGTTCTACCGGTTTTTGCCTCATGTAGTTCGACGCTCTGTTGTCAGGCACACGCACTCTAAGGATTGTTATATCTTCTTGGAGAATTGGCCTCTTTATCATTATGTAATGCCCCTCTTTATCCCTGATAACTTTCCTTGCTGTCTGAAGTTAATATAGCTGTTCCCATTTTCTTTTGATTAGTGTTAGTATCGTATATCTTTCTTCATCCATTGACTTTTAACCTATATGTGCCGTTATATTTAAAGTGGGTATCTTGTAGATGACATATAGTTGGGTCTTCTCTTGTGACTCATGGGTCCCAGCTTCAGTCTGACTGCAGCTCACCCTGCCCCTATTCCCAGCAATCCCTCTCCTACCCTTCTGATCCTGGACTCTGACTTTGCAGCATCCTCCTTGAGATTAAGCAGTTCCCCAAAGAAAGATATGATTGTGGAAATCCATTAAAACTATTTGCTGTTCTGTCACACTGTGGGTCAAATCATAGCTCCTGAAACATAATTAAGTAAAGTAATTGGCACATAAAGCAATCTGCACAGCTGACACCACAACGGACTCGAAGGGCTTCACGATATTTAGCTTTTTCTAAATAAGAATCTAGTGTGTCTGAATTACTCACTCATTTTTCTTTCATGAGGTTGAAGTTAGTAAGATTTATTGTATGTGTGTCTGTGTGTCTGTGCGTGCACAAAAGATTGACTCATTGGCAAAGAAAGCCTTGCTTCAGGGGGCACTAAAGGGGTAATTTGAATGCTTTCAATTCAAAAATATAAAATGTTATTGCATATAAACTTAAAGATATTATAGTCATTTCCTGTATTGAAACCAATTACTTCAAAAGATTCATTTAAAACTGTGTCCTGGAACTAGATAAAAGTACAATTTTGTTTTTCAATTATGCCCTTCCAAAAATAATCATGCCATTTAAGGATACACATTTTCACTCTAAGACTGAAGTTTGCCAACCTGGACAGACAGTAAAACACAAGGGAGTGCACAGGGAAAGAATACCGATCCAGACGGTTTTCCTAGAAGCTGCCGTCCCTGAAAACAGTCCATCAGACCACACTGGGAAGAAAGAAGGATCGAGCAAACTGAGACAACATTCAGGCCCTAGGTAGCCCTGAAATAACTAACCATTTAGAATAAAAAGCAAACGAAATCAGAAGGCTGTTCAGATGTTCACCAGTGGAACCACTTCTGTGACGGTTCCATTATGTACTCTTAAGAAAGATTGTCTGAAATTTGGAAACAAGTAAAGAATATGACTAGGTTTCTTTCAGGTCACATAGAGCATTGTCTTACAAAGCCACATAGGGCACCTGATGCTTTATGGAAAATAACTTGACAATATTACCTACTCTTTAGGGTGCAGCCTGTAAAGTTAGATGTCAACTTGAAGAAGAATGATGAGCTGAAAATAGTTTCTGTCCCATTTTTTTTTTGCCCCATAAGCCAAAGGCAATGGTTTTATCACCTTATATAAAATTATATATCTCAGTCCTGTCTCATCAAACATTATTTGGCATGGTTTCGTTTCATTGACTATGTGTACTTAAGCCTCCACATTCTCCTTTGAATCAGCTTTGCCATTCTGCCAGTTCCCTCATTAATGAGGTAATAAATCTTTGACACATGCTCACTGTATGTTTGTATAAGAAGAGTCAAAATTTTCGCTTATTGAAAATTATACAGTAAGACTTTCTTTATCATTCGGTCTACCCATCTCCCTGCCCTGGAAACAAATGTCTGCTCTGTTCTTTGTCACTGAAGTCAGAGCTTGAAAATTACTTCCAAAATACCATAAAGACTTGGAAGGTTCCATTTGGCTTGCACCATTGTCGCTGCTCCATCACCACTGACCAAGGTCACAGCGGCTCCTGTAGCCAACACCAAACAGCTCTTTCCACAGACCCCACCATCCCCTGACCAGGTTAAGACTCAGCATTTAACCAAAGTGTACAGATCTGGGTCTTCCTTCCACAGAAGCAGAACAAAATGCAAAGAAAAGAGAGACAAGACACACTTGCATCTCTTTAAGTCCGGTGTCCTATTTCATTTCGCTCCAGGGCATGGAGTTTGTATCAGATTCATCACTGTAGAAGCATGTGTATGTCACTGGAAGTTTCAGAGCAAGGCTAAATGAATGAAGCCGGACTTATCCTCAAGAGCACAAAAGGGAGTGTGGGATAAAGGAAGCCAAGGAAGAGAAAGAATGAGGCCATGCGAGGGCACATGAGGGAAACACACTTAGTTTTGCAGAATCAGCCTCCACTTTCAGCCTCACCTCCCACACACTGGCTGTTCTGGTGCTCTAAGTAGACTCCCAGTGAGGCTGCAGGTGCCAGTGCAAGGCTCAAAATTTCTTCTGCTTTACTATAAGCACACCAAGAAAAGATCTGACTCAGGGAAACACCTTACTAGATTGAAAAAAAGAAAATGTATTTTACATAGCAAGCCACAAAGTGTGGGGTGGCTAAGTACATAGAGCATTATCCCAAAGAGACAAAACCTATGAATTCCACTTCTTAAATTGCTGAAATGAACACTGACTGGTTGTTTGGGGAAAACCATGAATGTTACTTACAGAAGACGTCTTAAATGTGTCTTGAACACAGGGACTCAGGAGGAGTCCCAGATGGTTTCCCTCTGTCCAGTCCACGTGACTCAGAAGAGAAGGAGTGCTTTCTCCATACAAATGCCGACTTGTACCATCAGGCCTGACCGTGGGCACAGCCTGAATTAGGCCAAACAGCTTCATTGGGAGCAAGACGTAGAAACAGCCTTCCTTGTTCTGAGCCTTCTGTGTGTCACACAGCTTGTAAGCCATTCAGAGGAGCTGCTCCTGCCTCTGGGCTCTGCCTCAGCATAGCCTTCCTCCTTCACAAGGAACAGGCTTCAAAGGTTGCTGTCCAGAGAAAGAAAACTCTTCTGGAAGAAGGGAGGAGACGCCCGCAAACCCTGACCCCTTTGTGTGACCTGCACCTTCACACACATGAGCTTCTTTTAAAAAGGTGTCTGTGAGTGAGCACTGCTCACCAGACATGCCCATTCTGGGCCCCAGAATCTTGATCATCACTACATGGGGGCCACACGCAGTCTGGAAAACTGTATATAATCATCTATTTCTGACAATATTTGATAAGTGTGGTTAAATATGATTTAGGACATGAAAGCCATAAAACATTTAATGTCCATAAATGGATAGTGTCCGTACAGGCTCCAGAGTGGGTTAGGATATTAGTTCTCAATTCCTCTTCCTTATGGACACGGGAACAACATAACCAATGACCACGGGAAGGTCCCTATAATGACTGGGTCTAGGTCCTCTGCTCTCAGTAACCACATGCAACATTTCTTCCTCAGGTCTGGTCTACTCTGAGGAGCCTACTTCTGGCTTATTATGGACCAGAGAGAGTCCTCAGTCTTCATCGGACACAGGCAGTGAATGGTTACAAAGCACTGAAACATCTGTCTCTCTAATGTGACCACTCCTTGCCAGCCATCTTTCTTGTAGTTAGCTTCTCTCTGCAGGCTCAGCATGTTGTGGGGTGGGGAGGGAAGATGAAACTCCTCTGTGAGATAACAGGAAATATATATGTTGGTCTCTGCCCCCTGTTCCTGGCACAGATTTCCTAAGACCCTTGTAACTTCCTAAGCGATATAAGCACTAGGAGCATCTTTTGTTCTAATATTTGGTCTTTGACACCGGTTCCTGACACAGAATTCCTGAATCCGTTGTAACTTCCTGGGTGATAGCAGTATCTTTTGTTCTAATGAGGTGACTCCTGTATGGATCCTGGATGGGGGCTGATCACCAGAAAGACCAAGCAATGATTAGAAGCTTGGGTTTTAAGCCCAGCCCTCACTCTCTTGAGAAGGGAGAGGATTGGAATCGGAGTTAATGATCCATGATGCCACAGAAATCCCAAAATTATGGTGTTTGGAGAGTTTCCAGGTTGGTGGACACAGCCATGTACTGGGAGGGTGACGTGCCCCAACTCCACAGGACAGATGCTCCTGTGCTTAGGACCGTCCCAGACTCCACTCTATGTATCTCTTCATCTGGCTGTTCACCTGTATCCTTTATCGTATCCTTTATTATATAATAAACTGGCGAAGATAAGTATTCCCCAGCATTCTGTGAGTTTCTCTAGCAAATAATTGAATCCAAGGGGGAGAAGGTCATTGGAACCTCCAATTTGTAGTCAAGTTGGACAGAGGTTGTGGACAACCTGGGGACCTACTACTTGCTATTGGCATATGAAGGGGGTGCAGTCTCGTGGAACTGAGCCCTTAACCCATGGTGTATGACACTACCTCCAGGTAGACAGTGTCTGAATTGAGATAAATTGTAGGACAACCAGCTGGTGTCTAAGAATTGCTTGTTTTGGGGAAGCCCCCTGCCCAGACACATGTGGTGTCAGAGCAGTGTGAGTGTGAGTAGCGTGCGAGTAAAGGAGAAACCCAGGAGGACAAATGAGGTTTTCTTTACACTCTCTTAGCAGGATTCTTTCTTTCAGTTTGGTGGGCAGTTGAAAATGGGTTTTCTGTTATGTAGAAACTTCTTGAACAACACCACTGCATACATATCATGAATATTTTATTAGTAGGTAGAGACAGGATCATGAAGAGCTATGTGTGCCTTGCTGAGGTGTCTGACATTTACCCTATGGGCAATGAGAAGCCATCAGTAGGTATTTAGTCAGTGAGTGACAGTAAGTTATCAGTCAGTTCACAAGGTAGCATGAGCAGTGGTGTGTGTAAAATAAAGGGAAGCTGGTTGGAACACCAGATAGGAGACACTGATCTACTATTTCAAATTCACTTCATTGTAATTCAGATGTTTCTCAAGCAAGGAATTTCTTTTCGAGACTCATCTCAAGATTCCCAAACCCACTCACTTCTACCTCAGTGGCACTATTTCCCTGGCATTAGTCATTTTGAGAAACAAGGAAGATGGTCTTTGGCATCAGTGGGTTTATTGTCACAGACTGGCTGCCCAAGAGAACATTCTTGTCTCTATCAGCAGAAGAGACCAGAGCAAGACTTCTTTCTAGCTGCTGACCACAGGCCTGGTCATTTCAAGGACAGAACTTCACCTCCACTCTCATTCTGCAATCCAAGTCATGCTCAAGGAAAAGTTTTGCCCAAATTTTCACTTAGATAAAGAAACACATAGCTCCCCTTGTAAATGTAAACTTAATCAGTGTGTCATGTTGGCATAATAGTCATGTGGTCCCTAGAGTCCGGTGACCGAGGACAGTCTTTGTCCAGTTTCTGACCGCTTCAAAGGACCCCTAGTTCTTCTCTAGTCACCTCTGGACTCTCCATATCCCTGCAGACATGATTCAGTGGATCAGCTCCCAGCTGGACCACTCTTACGGGCCATCAGCAGTTGTCCCTTCCAGCTTCCCAGTGCAATCTTCAACAATCAAAGGGCATATAAAAATTGATCACGGGAGGAGGATTAATTGGCAACATTATATCCCCGGGGAAATGTCCAATTGGGGAAGAGGTGAAAGTCAAAAGCAACACAACATAGAAGAATGTGCACAAAGTTTAGTATCAGATTGGATTCAATCCCAACCTTGTGTGCCCATAGACAACTCACCACACCTCTTTGAGTCTGTTTTCTCATCTATGAAATCATAATAGGAACCTGTGTTTGTAAAATTGGGGTAAAGATTACAGATGATATATTGAGGCATCTAACTCAGTCTGTATCCAGGAGGGGTGGTGGCCATATGGGAGGCTCCCACTCATTCTCCTCTCCTTCCAGGCATGTGGTAGAATGATACTTTCCAGTTCTATTTGAAGTAGGTCTTGGCCATGTGACTTGTGTTGGCCAATGAAGCTTAAGGAGCCAGTGAGATATTTACTCCCTTCCCCACACTCCCTTCCCTCTACTGTGATGGTCATGGAAGCTTCGAGATGAAGCCTCTGTCATCCTGGGTCACCATATGACCATGATGAGGAGAAGGGCCCTACAGACCAACAGAGGGCAATACAGCATGAGTAAGAAAGAGACATTGTAGTCAGCTGCTGAGATTTGGAGTGTTTTTCTTTTTTTAGGAAGATTAGCCCTGAGCTAACATCTGCTGCCAATCCTCCTCTTTTTGCTGAGGAAGCCTGGCCCTGAGCTAACATCCATGCCCATCTTCCTCTACTTTATATGTGGGATGCCTACGACAGCATGGCTTGCCAAGCGGTGCCATGTCTGCACCTGGGATCTGAACTGGTGCACTTAACCGCTGCACTACTGGGCCAGCTCCAGATTTGGAGTGTTTTTGTTACTGCAGCATGACCTCCCCCACCCTGACTGAGAGAACAAGTACTCAGTGAATTCTAGCTAATGTGATTCTGTATATTTCAAAACGCCACCTTCAAAAGGAAGGTAAGAATGCCTGAGGGGTCAAAGACTTGGACTGAACTGAGTGAAGACTGAACCCAAGGCAGTTCACCAGGCAAGGACTCTGACGCCTTAGTTATTTAGACTTAAAAGGAGCAAAAACACATAACCCCACTTCCTGAATCTCAACTATGCTTCCATGAATTAAGGATTTAAAGGGTCATATTGAGCCGAGGGGGATAAATACACAAAAGAGTTTCTGCAGATTAAAAGCTCTAGAGCATGGACCCCAGCCAGAAAGATGGTAATCCAAGAATCGAGGTCAACAGCCCTGGAAAGTAACTCTTAAGTGTTTCCAAACTTTAAAACTTCTCAATAGATCAGAAACATCTGTTTCCTAATCTAGTGGGAAAAAACCTTAATTGCTAAATAGTTTTCAGCACCCCTAAGCATGAAATTCATTGCTATTTTCCTGGGGAAAAACAAACACACATTAATCCTTCCTCCCTAATCTGCAGCCGACCTCCACCCCCAAGAAAGCTCCTGCCTCTGGTAAGTCCTTTCCTTGTACTTTTCACCAATAGCCCTTCACTCACCCCGTGAACAGGGAGCGTTTCTGGGCACTGGAGGAGGAGGTGTGAAATTTACTGGACTCCAAATGTTCTAATTTATTTATAATCGAGAATATGTGAAAGGGAAGGAAAACACAACCCTGCTTTCCTCCCCACACATGCTGCCAACATCCAAGCACTCCCCACAGAAGGCAGATCACATTCAAACAAAATGAGAGAGTTCACCTGCCCTCCTCTCCAGTGGTCCTGTGGCGTGGGCCTCCAGGCTCTGAAGTCCTGGCCACAGTCTATGGGCTGAGGTTCATGCCCTTGCCTAGCAAACACTTAACCCGGTAGACAGGGATCCACAACTGAGGAGACCGATAGGGAGTTGGACCTCAGGACCAAGCCAGGCTGGAAGGACCAAGTCACAGGCCCAAGGCAACACAATGGCTGGGGTGAGACCCACCATGGAAGCAGAATGGGGAGCTGCTGTCAGCATCTCAGAGACACAGGCTGTGGAGGAAAGCCTGACCTCAGAGTCGGAGGGTCAGCCCAGAGCAGGTGGACAGCCCCCAGAGGGGGCAAAGGGCACCCAACAGGGATGGAGGAGACCAGAGGGCAGCAGAGGCCACAAGCCCAGCCGTACTGTGGTGCAGGTCAGGAGCTTCCAGACTAGAGACAGAAGTCAAATCCTAATGCCACCACATCTGGCTGAGTAACCCCAAATGGTGGGTCCTCACTGTGCCTGTTTCTTAATCTAATAATTGGAGATGACAGACTTACTTCACAGGATTGTTGTGAGCATTAAATGAGATAATATTTATCAAATGCTGGTGCGTTATCAGGTACATAGTAGGTGCTCAGTGCATCTTTCTTTTTCTTTCAAGACTCTACTGAAAGTAGCAAATTCTCAGTGCCCAAGCTAAATAACTGCAGATGTGCACTTGGGTTTTTCTGTTGTTTGTTATTTTTAGTTTGAATACCTAAAAGTTGGTTATTGAGTGTGTACAAGAGTCCAATTTCTATGTTACTTCCCCCACAGTCTTCATACCTTTCTGATCTTCCTAAAGGTATTCCTAAATACCCTCCTCTAACAGACTTTATGTCACATACCTAAAAATAAACATCTTTATCTGACAAGAGGCATGTCCATCTCTGCCACAGTCTCCACTACTCCCTATTGTCTTGCCCCTGGCCCGATTTGCACATTAATGCTATCTGCCTAGACCTGCAGGCATCTGAGTTTGTGACCCCTGCCCTTAAGCCAAGAATCAGAGTAAATGGCAGGCAGAGGCCCAGGCATATGAGAGCTAAAGGCCAACAGCTCATAGAGGCCACCCTCAACCCTATCACAGGCAGCCACGAGTCCACGATGACCACCCTACTGCTAACACAGCTACATCCCCTGGCAGCAGAGCCAAACCCAGCAGTGCCACTCTGAGTCCTGAGGTGGCACCGGACAAAGGGTGCCTTGGCAAGGTGGTGAGGAAAGGAGGTGCATCAGCAACCTGTTAGGGGCGGCCAATGCAAGTAGCAAGTCAGCATCAGCTCAGTCTTTGAAGCTCCACTGAAGCTCAGAACAGAAACAACTACCAAGGTAAGTGAAGGCATGTGAGCCAGTGTCTAATCATCTCCCCAAGACCTCGGAGGGGAAAAGATGCTTGAAATCGGACCTGATTTTCAAGCTTCCACTTTGCTTTGGCTAAGATGACTAAAGCTATTGAAACCTTGAAAGCACCTCGTCCCACATGTTCGCCATTATCCTGGCCACAGTGGAGTGAGCAGTGACCAACACTTTCTTCTCTGGATTTCTTGCAGCTCTAGTGGTACAGCGGGAAGAAGCAAAAGCAGACACCCCCCGACAGCAGATCCAGGCTTTGCTAGAGATTCCCAGGTGTCCTGCAGCCTGTGGCCTTGCTCAGCTCACTGTGACGCAGCTGAATGAGCCTGGGGGTTTTATTCACATGAAACATGACTGTGTTCCAAACGGAAGGCTGGCTGAGCCCCTGCGTGCAGCAGGGAAGTCAGTAGGGGAAACTGCATTTATTGAGGGAGGTGCCCAGTTCTCATGGGATGCTTTGGGGGGCTAGGGACCATATTCAAAATATGTAACAACAGAGATGACAAGGCGGCCCTGCCAAATAGAACAATTGTCCCAGCAGCCAACAGCCCCCTGGAGAAAGTAGTGTTATTATCCACATCTTGTGGTTTTGAAAACCTAGCACAAATATTCAAAAAATAAACAAATAAAAACCCTGGCACAGAACTAGTGAATGGCTCTGTGAACGTGCGTCCAGCCTGCTGAGAGGCCTGGCCACTGCCTCCAGGAACACAGAAGGAGGCCGGCGAACAGCTGGAAGATGTCTTTTAGAAAACCGACATCTGGTCTGGCTCCCTGATCACGGAAGTTTCCTGGATGAACTTTGGGGTTTTGGGGTTTTCTCTTTTTACGTGACAGGCCATATTCCACTGGAATCATACTGCCGTCACATTGTAGGCCAGGACCTCAGAAATCAAACCCAAACACAGTGAGGTTCCCTGCTGGCTAGTGACAGAGCTGGGTGCAGAACACAGGCCTCTGGCTCCCACTCCAGGAATCTCCAGGCATCAAAGTCTCCCATGTGTGTCCATCTGACCTCCATGGCTTCGTGCGCTGTTGCCAACCTCAGGTTTGTCTGCAGTGAAGACAGGTGCGGACATATCGCAGCCCTAGTATCATCTTCATTGGTTGGAAATTATAACCAAGTGACAAACTTCATCTCAGAAGCTTTACATGAAGATTCAGGAACTGAGAACTGGACTGGGGGGGTGGGTAGGGAAGGGCAGTGGTAGACGCTAAGAGTGGAGACTCATGTATTCCTACAATGATCAAATGAAGGCCCATACCTCCAGAGTATGGGAACACTCTCACCTTGATCAGGGCTTGTCGGTGTCATGATCCAATGTACACACCAGGATCGATGCGGAGAGGGCTGATGGCCACTCTGAGTTTATTATAACCAGCATTTCAGTATATACATAGCTTACATCTGTTAAACATACACAAGTGTTCTGTAGAATGTAATTAGCGGATGCCAAGAATTCTTAGTGATTTCTCAAGGAGTCCTCCCTCGGCCTCTGTTTTGATATTATCATGTGTTTGCTGTCCTCATATATTTTTATCTCGGAGCATGCAAGGCTTCCTAGGCAACGGCCCCTCCTGCTCCCGATATCGTGTCTCCATCTGTGCCCCTGGGCAGCCGTGCCTGGCTTAGGTTGCCTCCCTCTGGAGCTCTTACCCGTCTTTGGCTAACTGGTCTTCTCACCTCCAGGTCACAGTTTGTTGGCAAGTCTTTTCCAGTGATTATTAACCCTTTCTGCATCAGGGGTGGTTACAGGGCTGTTGGCTTACGATTGTGCACTGGAGGCATTTACTATAAGCAGTTCAGGCCACAGTAATGGAAAAAGAAAGCAAAGCCATAGTGTGTCTATTCTCACAGAGAATGCCCCTCGAACGAGGCTAGCTGAAATTTAAAGATTTTCACAGAAGCACCCATAAAGAAAAATAACCAAGTCTGATGCAACACAACTGATAATGTTTTTAAAGCTGAAGCAAGTAAATTACATGGCAAAGCCTGAAATGTCTGCCCCACCTCCAGGCATGCAGTGCACACACACACATACACACACACATGTGCAGTTTCAGCTCCTCAGACACCATCTGCCACATGTCCACAGCCTCCTTCCTTGATATACTGTGACAGCCACTAAGCTAATGAGATCCCAACTGTCACCCTCAGTTTTTACATCAGTTTTTCATGTTTTCCTCCCAAGACCGTTGCTCAGAAAGCAGAGATGGGCAGAACGCATACCATCAGCATTCTTCCTCCTCCTCTTTGCAACAGCAGGGTGCCCACATGGCAGCCTGGAACAAAGACCCTCAGCTCCTGGGAAGGGAGGGCTGGCTCTCCAGGGACACGGCAGAGCAGAGGGCTCTGTGGCCACCAGGCCGGGTACCAATCCACAAAGGCTGCTGCTGCAGAGACTGCCTGCCTGTCGTCCTGGGCAGGAGAGAAGAAATTCTGCCTCTCTACAAGAATGCCCTGCTGGGAACCAAGAGCCAGAGCCAGCAACAGGGACAGCTGAATGCTTGCACTGGTGAGATCATTCAGAGTTGAAGCAGTGTAAAAAAGACACAATTTCAAATTGGAGGATGGGGGCGATCTTTGCAAACGGATAAAATGTGGGAATGAGGCTGTAATGAATGCCCGTGTAAGAAGTACCCACACGTGAAACATCACGTCTGTAGGAGCCCTGGGACGTAAACAATCCACCGCAAAACCTCCCTCAGCCCGAGAGCACTGAGCGCAGTGCCACGGAGCTACAAGCAATTTGTTTGCTGGTTTTTATAACCAAAAACCCCATGAAAACCACCTCATCCTTTTAACCAAAGTGGGTGGAATTTTTCCTACAGGATTATTTTTAAACACTGGAGGGAGACAGACTTCTTCGGTGATTATCTTGACATGGGAAGTTAAGCGAGAGTATATTGTTCTTTGTGGGTTTCCATATTTTCCATAAGATGCATGCATTTCTTGAAAAGTGTAGTTTTTCAACTTCTTTTAAGAGCAATAGAAGGAAATGTTAAACTGCCCCAAAGCACAGGTACACATGCGCACAAATACGCACATCGCACTCGTGTAAGTGCTGACTACTCCCGCTGGTCTCTGTTTTAATGGGAAACAACGATTACCCACCCGGGTGATTGCCTTGGAAACACTGCAGGGTGACAGAGCCACAGCTGGGTGCAGGCTGCTGTCAGACAGCCCGAGGAGTCCCTGACGTGAACTTTTCAGGAGCACTCATGGCTGGCTTCTTACAGGATGTGCTGTGAAATCAGGTTGAAGGTTTACCTGGCAAAAAGTGCCGGGCAAAACAGTGAAGTGGGAGCTGGCAGGGATGAGGTGAGAAGAGACAGCCATTCCCCTTCTGAAAATGAGTCGTCCCCGGGATGCATCCCACAAAAGAGCACTCAGGTCAGATTTGACCCCTTCCCTGCCCTTCCTTTGACAGACAAAACTGCCTGTCAGGGTGTCTGTACATTATTAGTAACTATTTCAGGGATCCCTGGGGTTTGTGAGTTTAAGGGGAAGAACCAACTCTATTTCCTCTGAAAATCCCAAGTCCCAGGCCTTGATTCCTCTTACAAGACGTCAGCAGGAATGTGGGAGCACTAAAGACTCTTGCCTCCTTTCTCTGGGCTCTGAGAACGTTCCAGCAGCTGTGCTGACGGGGGAACAAATACCTGTGGCCTTCCTCCAACAGGTCTCTTCTAGCCAACTGGACCTTTGACGTGACAGACTCCCACATCTACACGAGTCTCCTCTCACCCGATATGCGAGGTGTCAAAAATCTGGAACAAAATCTATACTCAAAACTGGTTTGCTCAATTTCAAATTCTACTAGGTTATGTTCAGTAGCTAAATAAACCATCCCTGGTTACCTAATTCTTGAGATTCATTTAAACCATGAACTTATATTTTCTATATTTTTTAAAGTTTTATTTGATTATTTGTGAATGGGCTCTTTCTTTTTTGTCCAAATTTATTATGTTTTTCTCTAAAAACTGGAAAGTTAGGTATCACTCCTTAGGGTAAGAGTTACCTGGATCATTTGACCTGACCTTAAGTGTATTTGTGAAGGAATTATCATCCAGAATTTTATTCACCTTCAATCTTAGATCTTAAACCTGAGTTCTCAGAATCAGGTTCATCAAAACAGCTACAACACTCACGCAGAAAACTAATTTAACTCAAAGCAATATGTACCGCTGTTTTATTAGTTTATAATCTAATAGAGTAAGGTACGTCTAATCTTCATTACATACCCTCAAAAATATATTAACAAACAGATGATTGGACTCTGAAAAGAAATCTAATGTAGAAAGTCATGAATAAGTTCTAACTCTGCACCATGCTGAGTACTGGAAGTGTCGGCAGTGAGACTGAGGAACTAAACGTTTAATTTTAAATAATTTTAATTTAAAAACTGATGCCCATTCAGTTATTGGAAAATTTTTAAGTATATATAGAACAACTTGGGTATGTGAGTCTACTTTTTCAACTGTGAATTCTGTAGAATCTAAATACAGATCAAGGAGTTCTGATGAAAATTTAGCATCCCACTGGAGATACAAAGTACGCATGGGATTTCTGAGACTCAATGTGAAGAAAAATAACGCAAAGTCTCATTAAAACTTCTTAACATTGATTATGTATTGAAATTAACATATTTTTATATTGAGTTAAACAAAATACATGATCAAAATTAATTTCATCTTTCCTTTCATTTTTTATTAGTTTATTGAGGATATATTGGTTTATAACATTGTATAAATTTTAGCTGTACATTATTATATCTCAGCTTCTGTATAGACTGCATTGTGTTCACCACAAATAGTCTAGTTTTTATCTGATACCATATATATGGGCCCCTTTACCCCTTTCACCCTTGCCTTGCCACATTCTCCTCTGGTAACTGCCAATCTGTTCTCCTTAACTATGTGTTTATCTTCCACATATAAGGGAAATCATACTGTATTTCTCTTTCTCTGTCTGACCTGTTTCTCTCAGCATAACACCCTCAAGGTCCACCTGTGTTGTTGCAAATGTCACAATTTTGCCTTTTGTTATTTCTAAATAGTATTCCATCGTATATATACACCATATATTCTTTATCGACTCATCCATGGATGGACATTTGGGTTGCTTCCACACTGTAGCTATTGTGAATAATGCTGCAATGAACATAGGAGGGCATAAATCTTTTTGAATTATTGATTTCGTGTTCTTTGGATAAATATCTACTAGTGGATTAGCAACACCATATGGTGTTTCTATGTTTAAATTTTTGAGAAATCTCCATATTGTTTTCCGTAGTGACTGCGTCAGTTTGCAAGCCCACCAGCAGTGTATGAGGGTTCCCTTTCCTCCAAATCCTCTCCAACACTTGTTATATCTTGTCTTGTTAATTATAGCCATTCTGATGGGTGTGAGGTGATGTCTCATTGTAGTTTTGATTTGCATTTCCCTAATAATTAGCGCTGTTGAACATCTTTTCACATGCCTGTTGGCCATCTGTAAATTTTCTTTGGAGAAATGTCTGTTCATATCTTCTGCCCATTTTTTGATAGGGTTGCTCATTTTTTTGTTGTTGAGTTGTATGAGTTCCTTGTATATTTTGGAAATTAACCCCTTGTTGGATATAAGATTTGCAAATATTTTCTCCCAGTTGGTGGGTTGTCTTTTCATTTTGTTGACTGTTTCTTTTGCCTTACAGAAGCTTTTTAGTCTGATGGGGTCCCATTTGTTTATTTTCTGTTTTGTTTCCCTTGCCTGAGTAGACATGATATTCGAAAAGATACCGCTAAGACCAATGTCAAAGAGTGTACTGCCTATATTTTCTTCTAAGAGTTTTATGGTTTCAGGTCTTATATTCAGGTCTTTAAACTATTTACAGTTAATTTTTGTGTATGGTGTAAGAAAATGGCCTACTTTCATTCTTTTGTATGTGGTTGTTTTCCCAACACTGTTTATTGGAGAGACTTTCCTTTCTTCATTGTATGTTCTTGGCTCCTTTGTTTGTAGGATATTTGTCAAAGATAAGCTGTCCAGAGAGATGTGGTTTTACTTCTGGGATTTTAATTCTCTTCCATTGATCTGTGTGTATGTTTTTGTGCCAGTACCGTGGTGTTTTGATTACTATGGTTTTGTAGTATATTTCAAATTCAGGGGGTAAGATACCTCCAGCTTTATTCTGCTTTCTCAGGATTGTTTTGGCTATTCACGGTCTTTTGTTGTTCTTTATAAATTTTAGGATTCTTTGTTCTGTTTCTGTGAAGAATGTCATTGGTTTCTGATTGGGATTGCGTTGAATCTGGAGATTGCTTTAGTTAATATGGGCATTTTAACTATGTTTATTCTTCCAATGCATGAGCATGGAATAATTCTTTCTAATTCTTTATGTCTTTTTCAATTTCGTTCAATAATGTCTTATAGTTTTCAGTGTATAGGTCTTTCACCTGCTTGGTTAAATTTATTCCTGGGTATTTTATTCTTTTTGTTGCAGTTGTAAATGAGATTGTTTTCTTGACTTCTCTTTCTGCTGGTTCATTATTAACGTATAGAAATGCAACCGATTTTTATATGTTGATTGTTTACTTTGCACCTTTACTGAATTCAATATTTCTAATAGTTTTTTGGTGGACTCTTTAGGGTTTTCTATATAAAGAATCATGTCATCTGCAAATAGAGACAGTTTTACTTCCTCCTTTAAAATGTGGATCCCTTTTATTTCTTTTTCTTGCCTAATTGCTCTGGCTAAAACTTCTAGCACTGTTTTGAATAAGAGTGGTGAGAGTGGGCATCCTTGTCTTGTTCAAGTTCTCAGAGGAAGAGCTTTCAGTTTTTTGCCATTGAATATGATGTTGGCTGTGGGTTTGTCATATATGACCTTTATTATGTTGAGGTACTTTTTTTCTATATCCATTTTATTGAGAGTTTTTATAATGAATGGATGTTGGATCTTGTCAAATGCTTTTTCAGTATCTATTGAGATGATCATGTGATTTTTATTCATCACTTTGTTAATGCAGTATATCACATTGATCGATTTACAGACGTTGAACCATCCCTGCATCCTTGGAATAAATCCCACTTGATTGTGGTGTATGATCCTTTCAATGTATTGTTGTATTCGATTTGCTAATATTTTGTTGAGTATTTTTCTATCTATGTTCATCAGTGGTATTGGCCTTAAATTTTCCTTTTTTGAGTTGTACTTGTCTTGTTTTGGTATCAGGGTAATATTGGCCTTGTAAAATGAGTTAGGAAGCATCACATCCTCTTCAATTTCTCAGAATAGTTTGAGAAGGATAGGTATTAAACCTTCTCTGAATGTTTGGTAGAATTTGCCAATCTGTCTTATTCTGGACTTTTGTTGTGTGGATGTTTTCCTTTTTTCGGGGTGATGTCCCTGAGCTAACATTTGCTGCCAGTCTTCCTCTATTTTGTATGTGAGATGCCACCACAGCATGGCTTGATGAGCAGTGCATAGGTCTGTGCCCATGATCCAAACCCTCAAACCACAGACCGCCAAAGTGCAGCATGAAAAATTAACTACTACGCCACTGGGCTGGCCTGAGGAGGTTTTGGGTTACTGTTTCAATCTCTTTACTTGTGATTGGCCTATTCAGATTCCCTATTTCTTCTTGATTCAGTTTTGGGAGGTGGTATGAGTCTAAGAACTTATACACTTTTTCTAGGTTATCCAATTTGTTGGCATATAGCTTTTCATAGTCTTTCGTATTTTTGTGGTCCCTTTTAATTTCTCCTCTTTCATTTCTGATTTTATTTATTTGAGTCTTCTCTCTTTTTTCTTATTGAGTCTGGCTAAGAGTTTGTCAGTTTTGTTTATGTTTTCAAAGAACCAGCTCTTAGTTTCATGGATCCTTTCTATTGTTTTTTAGTGTCTTTTAAAAAAATTTCCACTTTGATATTTATTACTTCCTTTATTCTTCTTACTTTGGGCTTAGTTTGTTCTTCTTTCTCTACTTCTTTTATGTGTAGTGTAAGACTGCTTATTTGAGATTTATCTTGTTTGTTGAGGTAGGCTTGTACTGCTATAAATTTCCCTCCTGGTACTGCTTTTGCTGCATCCAATAATGTTTGATATGTTGTGTTTTCACTTTCATTTGTCTCCAGGTATTTTTCGATTCCTCTTTTGATTTCTTCATTGATTCAATAGTTGTTCAGTAGAATGTTGTTTGGTCTCCACATATTCGTGACTATTCCCACTTTTTTCTTGTGGTTGATTTCCAGTTTAATAACATTGTGCTTGGAAAAGATGCTTGATATGATTTCAGTCTTATTAAGTTTATTGAGACTCGCCTTTTTTCCAAACATATGATCTCAAAGAATGTTCCATGTGTGCTTGAGAAGAATGTGTATTATGTTATTCTTGGATGGAATGTTCTATATGTATCTACTAAACCCATCCTGTCTAGTATTTAATTTAAGGCCATTGTTTCCAGCTTCACTTTCTGTCTGGATGATCTATCCATTGATGTAAATGAGGGATTAAGGTCCCTTACTACTATTGTGTTGCTGTCAACTTCTCACGTTAGGTCTGTTAGTAGCTTTATATAATTTGCTGCTCCTGTGCTATGTGAATATATGTTAATAAGTATTATGTCTTCTTGCAGGAATGTCCTTATTATCATTATATAATGCTCATCTTTGTCTCTTGCCCTCTTTTTTGTTTTGAAGTCTGTTTGTCTGATATAAGTATGGCTACCCTCACATTTTTTTGCCTGCTATTTGTTTAGAGTATCATCTTCCATTCCTTCTCTCTGAGCCTATCTTTGTCTTTAAAGCTGAGATGTGATTCCTGGGGGCAGTGTCTTGTTGAGTCTTGTTTTTTAATCCATCCAGCTGCTGTGTGTCTTTTGATTGGTGAATTCACTCCATTTACATATAGAGTGATTATTGATATATGGGGTTTAATAGTGCCATTTTATCTTATGTTTTCTGGTTGCTATATATTTACATTTTTTCTTCTTTCTTGTATTTCTGACTGTCATTTCAGTTTGCTGGTTTTTTGTGATGGTCTTTTCAGTGTTTATGATTTGTGACCTTCCTCCAATTTTTTGTTTTGTGGTTACCATGAGGTTTGTATAAGAGATCTCCTAGATGAGATACTCCATTTTCTGATAGCCTCTTACTCCATTGGACTAGGCAGGTTCTGTCTTTTCCTCTTACCTCTCTATGTTTTTGTTGTCACAAATTATTCTTTTTTGTGTTGTGGGTTTGTCACCAAATTGAAGTGGTTAGAATTATTTTTGATTATTCCTTTACCTTTATCCTTTATGGTATAATTATGTGTTTGCTAACATATTTTCTGTTTGTCTATTTATCTCCTCACTCAAAGCTTTGTAAACTTTTGCCTTTTTGTTTCAGGTAGGAGGGTTCCTTTCAATATTTCTTATAAGGCAGGTCTGGTGACAATGAATTCACTTAGTTTTGTTTGTCTGGGAAAGCTTTTATTTCTCTTTCATATCTGAAGGATAATCTCACTGGATAGAGTATTCTTGGCTGATTGTTTCTGTCTTTCAGTATTTTGAATATCATTCTATTCCTCTTAGCCTAGAGGGTTTCTGCTGAGAAATCCACTGAAAGCCTGATGGGAGTTCCTTTGTAGGTTATTTTCTTCCCTCTTTCTGCCTTTATTATTCTTCCTTTGTCATTGACTTATGACAGTTTTAATATTACATGCCTTGGAGAAGGGCTTTTTGCATTGAGATAACTAGGAGTTCTATTAGTTTCATGTATTTGTATGTCCATTCCTTCCCCAGGTTTGTGAAGTTCTCAGCTATTATTTCTTTGAATAAGCTCTCTGCTCTTTTGTTCCTCTCTTCTCTTTCTGGTTTGTATGTTATCCTTATGTTACTTATCCTATTTGAGTTGGATATTTCTTGTAGAATTTCTACATTTTTAAAAAATCTTAGTTCTCTCACCTCCTCCACATCAATCATCTCTAGATTTCTTTTTTTTTTTTTAAGGTATGCTTTTTGGTGAGGAAGATTGGTCCTGAGCTGACATCTGTTGCCAGTCTTCCTCTTTTTTTTCTCCCCAAATCCCCAGTACATAGTTGTATATCCTAGTTGTAAGTCCTTCTAGTTCTTCTATGTGGGGTGCCACCACAGCATGGCTTGATGAGCAGTGTCTAGGTCTGCACCCAGGATCTGAGCCGGCAAACCCTGGGGCTGCCAAAGTGGAGCGCATAAACTTAACCACTCAGCCATGAGGCCAGCCCCCATTTCTAATTTCTATCTTTGAGCTCACTAATTCTCTCTTCCATATGGTCTGCTCTATTTTTAATGTTTTCTACCTTATTTTTCATCTCATTAATTATGTTCATCTCCAGAATTTCTGTTTGTTTGTTTTTTTTGGAGTTTCAGTCTCTTTGGTGAAGTATACCTTCTGTCCATTAATTTCATTCCTGAGCTGACCGAACTGTCTTTCCAAGTTTTTTGTGGCTCATTGAGTATCTTCATGACAGCTATTTTGAATTCTCTGCCAGTTTGATTGTCATCTTCTCTGACTTCAAGTTTGGTTTCTGAGTAGCTGTCATTTTCTTTCTCTCCTGCCATGTTACTACAATTCTTGGTGGTGTTTGATGAATTGATCCTCTGTCAGCACATTGTGGTAGTACTCACCTTTCTTATTTGAGTACAGCTTTGGTTACTTTGGTTCTGAGCTGCTTTTGGTTGTATTTGAGAGCCTGCACTTTCACTCTCCACTGCCTCTGCCAGAGGCATCATCAGTGCCCTCCTTGTCCCGCTTGTCCCCCTGAGGTTGCCAGTGCATTGCTGCTTATGATGTTACTGCAGTCTCAGGTGTTGCCACTGGGGTCACCATGCTGCAAGCATTTCTGCTACTTCTGGGGTTGCCTGAGTCTCATGTCCTCTACTGTCTTTCTGTGGGCTCTCCACGTTCTCAGATGCTGCTGCTCCTTGTACCAGCTGTGCTGCTGCTCCAAGGTTGTCTGGGGGTGCTGGTTGCTCTGCTGCCGGGGTTCTGGGTTCTTGGGTGTTGCTGCTGCTGCCACGGGCCCAGGGACCTGGGGACTTGTGAGCAGCCCCTGTGGCAGTGGAAGCTAGTGTCAGGGGTGCTGCCATTAGGAGCTGGGTTACCACTTCTGCTGTGGTTCTTGAAGCCTCTGGTCACAGGGTCACCTGCTACCACTCGGGCTGAACAGAGTCTAAGAAAGGAGAGGTTGTTATTCCCATTCACTCATGCAGCCTCTGTTCTCTGGTGCTAATTGGCATGTTTTTAAAAATTAGGTCATGGGTGCGCAACCCCAGGAAAATCTGAGTTTTGCATGTTGTCCCCCAAGTTGGAAAGACCTAGCCACTTCTAGGGGAGTGGGAGGGGGCACCCACATTAGATCTGCTGGGAGATGGGCAGGGACCAAGCCATGCCTAATGTATTTGGTCCTGGTGGGTCTGCTTGCAGTCGTATGGGCTGGGTCCACTAGGGGACAGGTAAGGACCAACCTGCACCATTGTTTCTGCTCTCCCAGAGTCTGCTCACAGACACACATGTCAGTGTGAGGATCCGTGCCCTGGATCACTGCCGAAAGGAAAGGGGTAGGGGGCTGCTTTCATGTTTCCACTTCCTACCAGGGATCAAATCCACCCACCTTCAGATGTCTAGATGCATAGATCTCTTAGGCATCCTGTTGTGCTCTGTAGGGAATCCTCTGTTGGTCAATGGATGTCCAATTGGTTGTAACTTAGAAGGGAGAGACAAAGGGAATAACTCACTCTGCCATGATGCTGACATCACTTCCACATTAATTTTTCACAGAGGAGAACTACATCCTGAAATTCTTATAAGTGTGCAATGTTCTTTCATGGGAGTGTTATAATGCATTCAGGTTATACAGCTGAGCTATCAAGCTAATGGGTATAATATACAATTTCTTACAGACATAATTACCTACACTTCTTCTGTAAAAAAATGACACAAATGTGTCAATAATTACATTATACAAAATTAATCATTTTAAACTAAGCAGTAGTGTTTGAAATTGTAGCCAATACCCACCATGAAACCCCATATTTGCTACCTCTAGGTAAGAAGGTGCTTGCTGTGAAGGAAGCAGCAAGGCAATCACATCTTCTGCAGCCAAGTGCCAACATTGAGAGATGCACCTGATTAAGTGACTCCATGCACTTGAGTAAAGAGGAAAGGAAAACCAATTCCAAGTTTAGTATGACCCTTTTTGCTCTGTAATGAATTTACCTCCTCCTTTCACTGAAACTCTAAATGAGGCACAATTGAAATCAAGCACCAAAATTTGTTACTTATGGAAGTAACTTCTCTCAATTGCCTGAATCATTAACTTCTTTTATTTATCTATATATGGGCCTTGTTCTGGAAAGGATTTAAGACAGGAAACATTAATTGTTTCTAGGTTAAGACTTGGGATGACTCACAAGACTGGGCAGTGTCAGTAGGGAGAAGACACAAACACCTAAGTTCCAAAGGCGACCGCGTCCCATCATAAGTAGTAATGGTACCTACTCTGAATGATGCCTTGTGCTAGGAGCTGGGGATACAGAGGGGAGTACAACAGAGAAGGTTCTTGCGAGTGATGGAGCCTACATTCTGAAGGAGGATCCAGCACCAAAAGTGAAGTTAACATGCCAGGTAGCCTGGCAAAGATCAAGTCTAATTTGAGAAGAGATGCTCTGAGTCTTGATATTTGCCTCCAAACATCTGAACAACCATATTTTATAAGAAAAAAAGAGGCATTTGGTGTGGCTATAGGCCATAAATGGTTACTCTGTGTGAAAGTCAGAAGGATGCCAATATGGGCCAATAAAAGGAAGATTTTTTTAATAAATACACTTGTCCAAGAATGGAATAGAGCACATTGTAAGGTAATGAGCTCCCAGTCACAAGAGGTACAAGCAGAGCTGGAAAGGCTCATCCAGTATGTTACCTGGAGGTTGGCTGTAATGGGTAAAAGCAGATGCTCGGGAACATTAGAGATTCCTTCCCATTTTATGATTCAGGAGACTTCAAACACAAAAAGTACCTTGACTATCTCAGCCCTCATAATTTTACCTTTAAACAGAAGCTTTAATGATCATACAATGATATAATAGGCCATAATTTCCTTGGTTTCCTGCCATTCAGAGTCAGAAACACTAAGCACTGATTTCTGATCACTATGCTGTGTTTTGGGCACCAAGTGGCTTCAAAATGCCAACTGCCTCTCTAAAAAATGAAGCAAATCTTTTAAATAAAAAAAGCACTGTAGTAATTGTCAAGGCACACCAGCCATGAGGGCAAAGGCAGGTCTGAAAATACTACTGATATTGAAAGCAAAGACTCTCTCGGTAGGCAGAATTTCTAAGGTGGCCCCTAAAAATGTCCTGCCCTAATCCTTGGAACCTATCACTGTGACGAGAGAACACGTCCGTTCTTCTGCTGTACTACATGGCACAGCTGACCTTCACAAAGGGAGGTTATCTTGGATTATCCAGGTTGGCCAAACATAATCATGTGAACCCTAGAAGCCAAGACCTTTCTCCAGCTGGTGGCAGAAGAGAAGTCAGAGAGAGTTAAAGCATGAGAAGAATTCAATGCACCATTGCTGGCTTGAAGATGGAGGGGGCCACATGACAAGGAATGTCGGTGACCTCTGGAAGCTGAGAGTAGCTCCTGGCCAACAGCCAAGAAAAGGGGGCTTCGGTTCTACAATTGCAAATAGCTGGATTCTACCACCAACCTGAATGACCTTGGACACAGACTCTTGCCCTGAGCCTCTAGATAACAGCCCAGCCCAGCCGATGCCTTGATTTTAGGTTTGTGATTCCCTGAGCACAGAACCCAGCTGAGCCGACCAGACTGCTGGTTACAGAGCTAATAAATGGGTGTTGTTTTAAGGCACTCACTGTGGTCATTTGTTACACACCAACAGATAACCAATCCAGAATCTGAATGGTGAAGACAAGCATTTTAAACCAGACCTAAGAGTTGGAATGACCGACACTCATGGGCCACACCTCCACCAGCTAAGTGAACCAGGTGAGTCCAGTCCCTGAGGAGTCTGAGGAAAGTGCACCCTGGTTGACTTAGGTGAAATCATGGACAGAAAAGGCCCAACTCCACCACACATCTGTAAGAATGGCTATCATCAAGAAGATGAAAAAATAAGTGTTGCGAGGATGTGCAGAAAAGGGAATCCTTGTGCACTGTTGGTGGGAATGTTAACTGGTGCAGCCACTACAGAAAATGTTATGGAGGTTCCTCAAAAATTAAAACTGGACAAAACACGGGGACAATTGAGAGCACCCCAACGAACAATAGCAGAGAATGACGAAAGGTAATCATTCAGATAAACCTGGGACCAAGAGACAGTGAAAAATAGATGAACTAAGAGAAAAGGAATTTGACAGTCTTTTTAACTGATTCTGGACATATGCATCATTGACGTTGCAGTGTTAAAACTACAAAGGAGCTAGAAGCTGAGACGCGGGAAAATTGAAGATGTCATCTGCTTATGGAAGCGCTGAAAGACTAGGACGTGATTTATTAACGACCAACTTCTGTTATTGTGTGTTAAGTTTTTCATCTGTGCATCAAATTACAAAGAATAAACAGATCTTTTTCCTTTATCAGTCCCTTGGGCACAGCAGGTCCTGAACACCTTGCTCTAGAATGTTGCATCAAGAGTTCCAAACACCAAAATAAAAAATATTAAGAGGAAATCCCCATCCTATGACTCTAGTCCCTTCAGTCCATGGGGCTGGTTACCTCTTTTGCTAATAGGAAGATTAAATTACTGCAAAATGGGGAGAAAACTGTTTGCCTGTGTTAGACATCTGCAAGCACAGGATGGAAGACCGTACAGGTTCCTGTACAGAGAAGCCCCTCTCCCATTTGAACTGCAGACTGAGCAGGCAAGTTGGTTGTGAGTTCAGTAATACCCTCTGATGATGCAAAAAAAAAAAAAAAAGTATTAAGTTTCACAAGCTGTTTGTACTCAAATATATTTTCTCAGTTTCAGATCCTCAGCTATTTTATTGAGTGGAAAGTCTTGAGCCAAAGGGTTCAAGAAGAATAATGTTGCATTTCCTTATGTCTCAGGAAACACTTTTTATGGTAACTTGTCAGATTGTCTATGAACAAAACCCACTTTTTTAGACATTGATAAAGTCTTCTTTTCTTCACGTGATATTTTATACAAGAACACTTCAGGTGTGTTATTAGATGTGACTGATTTTAACAAATCCTATTAGATTTGTATCAACTAGTTACATGTTATATTCATAGTCTTTTGTGAATCATCGCCTTTTTGTTTAAAAGATGGCCTATTTTGAGCTTTTGTATAGGTACATTCCTGTTTTTGTGACAAAAAAAAAACATTTAAAACTGTCCCAAACAGAAAAATAATGGCTATCAGAACTATGTTTTGTTTTAGGGTGAGTTACCGTTACTGTATTTGTTTATTGTAAAGGTGGACATTTAGCGTTCAGTGCAGTTTTCAATAAAAAGTAATAAAAATTTGTTAAAAAAAAATTAAAACTGGAACTGCCATATGATCCAGCAATCCCACCTCTGGGTATATTTCCCAAGATATGGAAGAGATATATGCACTCCCATGTTCACAACAGTCAGTATATGGAAACAACCTAAGTGTCCATCAACAGATGAATGGATAAAGAAGATATGGTCTATTTATACAATGGAGTAATTTTCAGCTATTAGAAAGAAGGAAATCCTGTAATTTGTGACAACATGGATGGACCTTGAGGGCATTATGCTAAGTGAAATAAGCCAGACAGAGAAAGACAAATACTTTATGGTTTCACCTGTATGTGGACTCTAAAAATTCTGGACTCATAAAAACAGAGAGTAGAAAGGTGGTTACCAGGGTTTGGGGGTGGGGGGAGAAATTAGCAAGATATTCCTAAGGGGTAAAGACTCACCACTAAAAGATGCATAAGTTCTGAAGATCGAATGCACAGCAGAGTGATCGTAGTCAACAATGCTGTGTTATATACTTAAAATTGCTAAGAAAGTAGATCTTAAATGTTCTTACCGCAAAAAAAGAAATAATTATGTGACACAATAGAGGTATGATCTAACACTATAGTGGTAATCTTATTGCAGTATATAAATAGATCGAGTCAACATTTTACATCTAAATCTTACACAAGGTTATATATCAATTATATCTTGATTTAAAAAAGAAAGAAAGGCCTAACTCATTCCCACAAGAAGGCCGGGGGGGAAGGCACAGGGGGAAGCCCCATTGGGGGCCCTGGGTGATCAATGCTGGGTGAGACTCTCCTGCTCCTCAGATGAGAGGGCTGCCCTGCAGCTGGTGACAATGGGCGTGGAAGGTGAATGATGAGGAAACACTTGGGGTCCTACTGTAATTTCAGGTGTGAAACAACTGTTCCTGACACCCAGATGTACAGTGCTCTGCTGGGGTTTGTGTTCAGTGGTGACAGCCCTCAGAGAAGAAGAAGGTGGGGACTGGGGACCAGGGAAGCCCTTGCCAGCTTCCCCTCCAAGGCCAAGACCATGTTTACCTCCTGAGCTTGAAATTCACACAAAAGTGGAGCCGCCTGTTCTGGACCACTGCACATTCTGGCAGCCTTGGGCGTACTGAACCTTCTCACCACACAGGACACATCTCCTCTGGAGTAGTGCACTAGCCTCCTAAGGGGTCTCCCTGCCTTTGCTCCTGTCGCCCTGGGCTTACTCCTAACACAGCAACTGAGGGATCCTCCTAAAACACACAGTCTGAGCAGGCCAGCCTCTACCAGAGCCTTCCAGTGGCCCCCAAGTTCTCCCAGTGACCTGTAACACCCTCCTGGTGGGCCCCAACTCCCTCTCTGGGCTTCTCTCCCAGCCCTCTCCCCTCACTCACTCCACTCCCTCATGTTCCTCAAACACACCACACTCTCTTCTGCTCCAAGACCTCTGAGCCTCTTCTCCTTTCCCGGAACGCTCTTCTGCCAGATATCCACTCAGCTCTCTCCCTCACTTCCTTCAGTCTCTGCTCTGATATCACCTCAGGAGAGAGACCTTCCCAGACCACCTATGGAGAGCACCCCTCTTCCCTGCTCTGCTGCACTCTAACCCCTTACCCAGCTTTATCTTCTACACAGACCTCATCAGCACCTGTCATGACTTTGATTTGTGTGAGTGTTTGCTTCCTGTCAGCCTCTCCCTACAGAACAGAAGCCCCAAAAGGTTATCTCGTCTGGTCCACCGCTGTTTCCCAAGATCCCCTCTGGGTACCTGGCACAGCGAATATCAGATGAATGAATGAATGACAGGAAGTCTTCTAGAAGATGTTGCGTGGTCAGACTGGGTCAGCTAGAGTCAACCAGCAAGCAATGCTGGGTTCAGAAGACACCAATATAGTGGATGTCAGAGTTACTGCATGAAGTTCAAAGACATACTTTCCTTATTCATTCTTTCACTAAACAATTTCCATGCATCTACTTTGTGCCAGGTGTCTATCCCTCTCACGAGAATTTCTTCCGTGTCGGATAAGGAGAGCACCCCTCCTATAATAATGCACCATAAAACAGGTATTTTACAATGATTCTCATAGTACAATGGAATAGTCTAGAAATACCCATGCTGTTGGGAACTGCTGGAAAATGTGTCATACAAGTATAAACACGTGAGAATGTTCAGAACTGCTAACTTGCAAGGTCTCTCTTGTTTTTTCCAGCCTTCCTATTTCCTCAGTTTACCTGCCTGTTTGTCTTCTTTGGGCTCCTCAATTTAGAATGAGTCCAAAGGAGGAATTTGCCCCTCCAGTCGGATCAGAGAGTGCTCAAGGACACAGAGGCTGCGAAACCCGCTGGTGACTCAGGAATGTTCTATGATTAGCCAGGTGCTGAGATCACTCGATCGACAGCTGGGGCCACGCTGTTTACTAAGAGGATGACTTACAGATGGGAGGGGAGTTGTGCAGGCTGAGCAGAGGGGCAAGAGGACAGCTGGGGCCAGGAGAAATGAGAGAGTCACCAAGTCATCCTAATAAGGTGATCAGGTTTCCACCTCATGACTCTACAGCTGCACCTGGTCTGCATTCTCAGCACAAGAACCACGTTCTCAAAAAGGTCAGCTTTAAAATAATCAAAAAGTGATCTGCCCATGGTGCTGCTTAAGCACTTCATGAAGAATATTTGCCAAGTCTTCTCTTCTCTAGGCAGATTCCACCTTGAGTTGCCTAAATTTTTAAGTTCCTTCCCAGGGCGTGGGAAGAAAGTTTCCTGCATCGTGGGCTTACAGGTCTGGAGAAGGCAAGCTCTTCGTGATCTCACAGATGTGGCTGTGGAAGAGCTTGTGAGAGCCCCAGAGACCTCACCACATAGAAGCCTCATCCTGGAATAGACAGACAAACACCTGCTGGAGGAACATCAAAGGGGAAGGTGGAGTGTCCCGAGGACAACTTGAGCAACCGCACCACTCGTGATGAACATCCACTGCCTGCCAGGCCCGGGCAGTGGCATTGTGGATGGCTCTGACCTCTTCAGCTGCAACAGCAGGGTGACCACCTTACCCCTGGACAGGTCTGCGAACGGTCCTGGCCTGTCCTGTTCTCAAACAAAAGCTTTCCAAAAACTCTAAAAGCCCCTAAATATTTAGCTGGCTCTGTGTACTTAAGAGTTTACTATTTATTAAAAAAAAAAGTTAAACCTAACAAACCAGTTTGTAATGGCCCAAACTGTCTATCAACAGTAGAAAAAATAACTAAATAATGTCATATTCATAGAATTGACTCCCATACATCAGTGAGAATCAAAGAATTACAATTGCAAGCAGCAACAAGGATGAATCTCAAAAACACGACAGTGCGCACAGGGAGCCAGACGCAAGAAGACAACTGGGTGCTGACCGCACGATGTCTTTATGAGAAATTCTATGAAGTTCACCAACGGGCACCTCTAAACTATGGTGTTAGAAGCCAGGGTGGTGGTCACCCTCCGGGAGTCGCACCGAGAGGAGAGAGGAGAGGAGGTATGAGGAGGGCTTTGGGGTGCCAGTCATGGGGTGTTTCTGGATCTGCGTGCTGTCATCCAAGAGCATTCGCCTTATAAAAGTGTGTCATGACACTTATAATTTTGCATTCTTTTCCATATGCATGTCATACTTCCATTGTTAAAAAAGCAGTTCATTGATTATTCTTTTGAATCTTCTTAATAAACATGTACTGAGTTTACACCGGCCTGCAAACCCCCGTAGGACTGGCCTGACCATCTCTCTCACTTCATCTCCTGCTGCCCTTGCGCTTGTTCACTCAGCTCTTACTGTTCTTCTTTCACACCACCCCAGGGCCTTGCACTGGCTGATCCTTCTGCTTGGAACGCTCTCCCCACAGATATCTGCAGGGCCTGATTTCTCACCTCCTTCACATTTTATTCTAATGCAAGGGATTGACAAGCTGCAGCCTGTGGCCAAACTTGGTCTCCCGCCTATTTCTGTAAATGAAGTTTCATGAGGCACAGCCATGCTCATTCCTTTATGTAATGTGTAGGGCTGCGTTTGCACTAAAACATTGTTGAGCAGTTGGCCAGCAAAGGATAAAGTATGTAGTCTCTGGCCCTTTGCAGAAAAGGTTCACCAGCCCCTGCTCTGAGGCTACCTTCCCAGGGAGGGCTTCCCTGACCTCGTTTAAAACTGGAATCCACTGGATGTGGAGAAAAGGGGACACTTGTGCACTGCTGGTGGGAGTGTAAGTTGGGGCAACCAGTATGGAAAACAGTATGGTGGTTCCTCAAAAAATTAAAGAGAGAACTACCATATGATCCAGGAATTCCACTTCTGGATATTTACCAAAGGAAAAAAATCACTACATTGAGAAGATATCTGCATCCCATGTTCGCTGCAGCATAATTCACAATAGCCAAGACATATAAACAACCTAAGTTTCCGCTAGTGGAAGAAGAAGAATATTATTCAACCATAAAAAAGAAGGAAATCCTGCCATTTGCAACAACATGGATGGACCTTGAGGGCAATATGCTAAGTGAAATAAGTCAGAGAAGGACAAATCTCATATGATCTCATTGATATGTGGAATCTAAAAATAAAAGAATGCATAGAGACAGAGAACTGATTGATGGTTGCCAGAGGTGGAGGCTGAGTGGTAAGCGAAATGGATGAAGGCCATCAAAAGGTACAAACTTCCAGTTACAAGATAAATAAGTCCTGGGGATGTAACGTACTGTAAGTGCACGCTAGTAAAAATTTCAAGAGAAACTGGAATCCATCCCCGCTCCCCTTCCCTCCCACTTTGCCCCTCCCCTCTACATTTTACCCAAAGCATTTACCAACAACTGGCAGACTCCAGATATTACTGTTGTTGTTGTTTTAAATGTTTCGGTCTCCCCTCAGGAGAATGTAATCTCCACGAGGGCAGGGCTTTCTGTGTGCTTTGTTCTCTAACTGTGACCCTAGCACCTCAAGCAGGGCCTCACACAGAGTGATGATTCTATAAACGTGTGGGAGCAGTGAGAGCACTGGACTCAGCTGATGTGCCAGGTGCTATGCTGACCAACTCTATAATCTTTAGCTCATTTATATTCTTTGCCTCATTTAGAGGATTTTTTTCCTAGTGTGGGTAGGTCTCAGTTAAAATGAGATCTTTGGCAAGTGTAATTTCTTTTAAAATTTCAGTGGATTAAGGGTAGCAGCAGCCATGGTAGAAAGTACTCAATATTAGCATCTGACACTTAAGAGTGGGGATGAGCTTAAGAAAGAGAGGGGTGTGATATTAGCTTTGTCTACTTTAAGCCAAAACAAATTGCAAAGCTGAAGAGCCCCTGTCAAGAAAGAACCATCCTTGGGAGCAGCTCATATGATCGTGGGGTCCTATGGCCTTCATCCTGGGAAAAGCAGGAGCTGATGGCAGCAGAGTTTGAATTCTTGGCTCACTTCCGGAGTTGTTTTCCAATTCCTCAGTAAATCTTCACTTTCTCTCACAGTGAAACAGATCCAAGGATGGGATCTCTCAGTATTACTTCTTACAGCTACCTGTGAATTTACAATTCTCTCTAAATAAAGAATTTAATTAAAACTACCTTTCCAAGGGTTTGGCTCTGCTTATCTCTTCATTCTTGAGGACAAAGGAAAGCTGGAAAACACACACATTCTTCTGTGCTATGGGCTTGACGTACAGTGTCTTCATAAAAATGCTTGTGACCTTAGAAACTTCATAACTAATGTTGTAGGTATGACAGGACAACTCTGTAACTGACTTTTAAAAGCAAATTGCTTTGAATCTTCATTTTGCTAGTGAATCGGGTGGTAATTAAAAACGGCCAGTTCAGCAGAAGGCCAACTCTGACAGTGGCTAACAGAGTGAGGGTCTGGGCAGTGGTTCGGTCATGGTCCATCACCCCCAGCCCTACAGATGGAAAAGGCTCAGGGTGGGGGGCGCCCACGGCCATGAGGCTGCCTGAGGAGAGTCGGGCTCCAGAGACAGCCCCACTCTCCTCACCTGTTCAAATGTTAACCCCAACAGAACGTCCAGCCACCTAAGGAAAAACTTATTGTCAAGATGCAGGTTGCAGCCATCAGGGAAATGCAAATCCAAGACACAGTGTAAATCCACTTTACCACATCACACCCACTAGGATGGCTACAATCAATAAGTGAGATAACAGCAAGTGTTCCTGGTGAGGACGTGGAGAAATCACAGCCCTCACACACTGTCGGTGGGAATGTAAAATAGTCCAGCCTCTGTGGAAAACAGTCGGCCAGTTCTTCAAAATTTAAACATACAGTTACCACATAAACCAGCAATTCTAGCCACTCCTGGGTAAATGAAAACATACATCCACACAAAAGTGTGCACACATGCGTTCACAGCAGCAGTATTCATAAGAGCCAAAAAGTGGAAACAACTGAAATATCCATCAGCCAATGAATGATCAGTACATTGTGGTAGATCCATACAATGGAATCTCATTTGGTAATAATAAGACATGAAGACACGACAATGTAAAGGAACCTGGGAAACCTTATGCTAACTGAAAGACTCTAGTCGCAAAGACCACACGATGTATGATTCCATCATATGATCTGTCCAGAACAGGCAAATCGATGGAGACAGGAAGCAGATTAATGATTGCCTAGGGCCGGGAGAAATGCAGAGGTTGGGTGAGCGACAACCATGGCGGCTGATGTCTCCTTGGAGGGAATGAAGTGTTCTAAAATTGACTGTGGTGACGGTCTCACAACTCTGTGAATATACTGAACACCACTTTAAATGGGTGACTTGTATGGCATGTATTTTATATCCCAATAAAGCTGTTAAACAAACAGATGTGAGAGGATGCCGCTCAGAGACTCTGAACAGGCCTGACCCTCATTCACAAGATGCACCTGGTCCCTCTTGAAAGTTCTGCCCTGGCCCGGTTACCTCACCAGCCTGAGCCTGGCTGTGGGGCCTGCATCTCCCAGGTTCTCCTCCTTCCCTGCTTAGTGAGTGACTTAGGAAACGACCATAAACTGAAGGTGAGGGCTTTTACAAAATACAATGTGCCATATCAATTCACCATAATCAGCTCAGTTGGTCCCCAAACAGCATAAAGCCGAGGAGGGGGGGAAAGCAATGGGACCCAGAGAAGGAAGGAGTTTGCCAGGACGAGGGCACTCATTAGGCCTCTTCGCTCGGCTAGAGGTCTCCTGGTAGGAAAATGCATCAGACTGAGCACTCTCTGGGCACCCTGAAGGGGAAAATGGCTCTCGGGTATTTGGCAACACATGACATAACAAAAATAAAAAGACTCACAACATGCAGGGGCCATCCGGAGAGCCAGGAAAGAAAAACAAAAAGGTGAGACACAGGGCTGATGGCTGAAGGGTGGTTTTCTCTCCCCCATTCATTAACAGGAAAATAAATGAGTAACTGCTGAACCTCTCAATTTTCAGTTAGGATTCAATGCCAGGAAGCGTTTCTGCCTCAGCACCTAAATGATTCACAACTGCTCAAAACATCTCCCATAAACCTGCATCAGGGATAAACGTGCTCCGCAGCACTCTGTTGACGGGCTCTGTGTGTGTGTGGGTGCGTGTGTACGCGCATGTGTGTGTGTGTGTGTCTCCATCTCAGTTCCTGAAGAGCAGGTGTCTGGTCTCCTACCATTGCCAGACCTCACCTGGAAGGCGGAAACCTGCTCTTTGGCCGGCCCCCTTTCTGAAGGTATCACTTAGCCTGACATCTCTAGGGATTACACTTTAGTTTGTTAAACTTCTTAGTCTTGGACAGAGCAGGGTTCAAATCTCAGTCCCCCACTCACTGGCTGTGGGACTTGGGACAGGATACATCTCTGTGGCCCATTTTCCGCACCTGTAACACAGAGACATGAATTCTCACTTCATAGGGCTGCTTCTAGGATGAAATGAAAGGAAAGGAGCTTAGCAGGGGGGCTGGCACTGTAGCAAGTACTCAGTAGACTGTGGCTTTCCCTGTCACCACTGTCATGACTATTTGGTAAAGCGTGTTCACGTATGGATTCTTTCAGCTAACCAATGTTTGTGTTGAGCACCTGTGGTGTCCCAGGCGCTGGGGATGTTCTAGACCCTGGGAGGCAGCAGCATCCCTGGCCTCCCATCTACCTGGGAAGACAAGCAAGCAGGCACCCGAAGGAAGAAGGAGTTAATAATCAGCCATAAGTGCTATGAAAAAGTGACAAGGAGCAATGTGATCTGGAGTGTCACTTTAGAGAGAAGACTCAGACAGTGTGTGTGATGGGGCATTAAAATTGTGTGGTTCCATAAATGCTCACTGGTTGATCAACTGATCGACTGGAGAACCTTTCTAAGCCCTCCTGCAAAAGTGAGGCCAGGGACCAGTGGACGGACATGCACCTGATACCCTCGCTGCATCCCGCTCACACACGACTGAGAAATCTCCAGGCCTTCCCTTTCCACCTTCCTCCTCGCTGAGGCCAGGCCCCTTTCTTCTTGTTCCCACTGTCTCGGGTCCTCGGGGATCTATGTAAATGACTATTCCTTGAAAGGAATCTCACATGTCAGATGTCTTTCAGCTTCTGTGACTCTTCTTCACACATCACTGAGGGAGTCCAATTTTAAACAGGGTCCTTGGGACGAAAGGTCCTCTCTGAAGACATCCTGAGTCTGAAAGACACAGAGACAAGCAGAGAAGGGGGAACAGCATTTATTCCAGTCACTCTGGAAAGGAGGAAAACAAAATGATGCAACAGAAGAAGCAGTGAGGACATTCCAAAAAACCGGGATGTGAATTCCATTCATCCAGCACAAATACAAGCCCAGGTCATTCTGGCCCATACAAACTACCCCTCCATGGGGTTGCTATTATTCCCTATTAAAAGATGGTCAACATTGTTTTCTAAAACAGAAAATTCTGGAAGGATGCACCAAAAATATCTGTGGAGAGTGGTGACCCCTAAGGAGTACATCTGGGCTCTGGTATATGAGGATGATTTATTTTTCATTGAATCATCTTTTGTATTATTTGAACTTTCACTATAATAATCATTAAAGAGAATTATTGTGCTCTATACTAATTATTAAAGAAAAAAGATATTCTCACTAAAATAAATGATGGGAAATTACCGATTTGAGAGGTGCTGCATATTAATCAATGATTACAAGTTTTAAGAGTTACTATCCTTTGTCTAAACCATTGGATGATCCAACAATGTATAAAAAGGATTACACACCACAATCAAGTGGGATTCATCCCAGGTACGCAAGGCAGGTTTGCCACTAAAAATCAATTAATACAGGGGCTGCTCCGGTGGTGCAGAGGTTGTTTGCACATTCCTCTTTGGCAGCCCAGTGTTCGCCAGTTCGGATCCCGGGTGCAGACCTACACACCGCTTATTAAGCCATGCTGTGGCAGGCGTCCCACATATAAAGTAGAGGAACATGACCATGGATGTTAGCTCAGGGCCAATCGTCCTGAACAAAAAAAGGAGGATCGGCAGCAGATGTTAGTTCAGATCTTCCTCAAAAAAAAAAAAAGAAAATCAATTAATATAGTCGATCACAACAACAATCTGAAAAAGAAAAATCACACGATCATATCACATAAATGCAGAAAAATCATCTGACAAAATCCAATACCGATTCATGATAAAATCTCTCAGTAAACTAGAAATAGAGGAAACTTTCTCAACTTGACAAAAAATAGCTACAAAAAACCCTGCAGCTCATATCACACTCAATGGTGAGAAACTCACAGCTTTCCCCCTAGGATCAGGTACAAGGCAAGGATGTCCCCTCTCACCACTCCTTTTCAATGTCACACTGGAAGTCCTTGCCAATGCAAAAAGGCAACAGAAGGCAATAAAAGGCATACAGCTGGGAAGGAAGTAATAAAGCTGTCATCGGTCACAGATGACATGATCATCTATGTAGAAAGTTTGAAAGAATCAACAAAAAAACTCCTGGAAATAATAAGGGATTATAGCAAGGTTGTAGGATACAAGGTTACTACACAAAAGTCAATCTCTTCCCTATATACCAGCAAGGAACAGTGGAACTTGAACTTTAATCATTGTTTGTCACTTATTTCTAGAACAAAGGAAAAACATAGCAGTGATGACCATGCTCACGTCAACAACGCCTTATCATGAGGAGAAAAGAACCATGCAAACAGGAGTCTGGAGGCCTGGGTCCCAGTCCTCTCTGTCACTCACCAGGTTAAGTGTCCTTCTCTGATCTGGACTTCAGGGGATCCTGAGAAAGATGCAGGCATTGGACTAAAAGTCGAAAATCCTTTCCAACTTTCTAGGTCCTCTCTGACAATAAAGGCATTGTTACCTTCTTCACAGTGACTTATGCTCTACAAATTACAAAACTAACACATGCTTACCAAGACTTCAAACGGTACAGAAGTAAATAGAGAAAGGCAGGGAAATTATCATGTGCTTCTCCCCACCTGGACTTGCAATTCCTCTCTCGTTGCAGAGTTAACACTGCTCAGAGGCTAACACGGTGCTGTCCAATATGGCAGCCACTAGCATTGCAGCTATTTACATTTAGGTTTTAGTGAATTAAAATTATACAATGTTAAAAATTCAGTACCTCAGAGATTTAAAAGTCCTCCAAATACCATGGTCTAGGATTGCTAGGTTTTTCACTTCCAGAGTCAACCTCAAAACTACAAGGTAAATTACCATAGAGGACGGATAGAAAATTCTATTGGTATCATCATTCATCTTTTTTTTCTTTGCAATTTCTTAGGAGTGAATTTTAAATTTCAAACTACAAACAGTGTCTGAACCATGCCAAACATGTAAAGGGAACGGAAGATATCTTTCAATTACCTAGTTACATTAGATGGCAAAACATTCATAAATACACGGTAAGTCGATTGCAGTTTTCATTTGGATAAACACTGAGCCACATGTTGACTAGAAGAAAGTAGAGAAGAAATAAAACTCTGTCCTTAGATGACAGGTCTAAGATATCAAGGTGCTTGCTGGCCCAGAAATGCGGTCAGTGCACGGTTTTTCTCTTGTGCAATTAAAAGTGTTGTCAGTGGAGAAGAATTACATCATTTAGGCTACCAAGGAAGATTCAAAAGCAAAATAACAGTAGTATTTAGTGGTGTAGGAGCACACCTAAAAGCTAAGACACCATACCCCATCCTAACTTTGCTAAATATGTAGCCATGGGCAAATTACATACCCTCTCTGGATCTCAACGTAATCAAATAGCTAATGTACACTATTCACATAAGACTCAAGGATATCAAGAGGCTTATGAGTGAAGAGAAAGGATGCTGCCAAACAAAGAACCAATAAATACCCAACAGCACCGTAACACTGTACATGACACCTATATACAGATACAGATCACATTATTTTCACAACAATGAGCAGTAATATGTGTACAGACAAGCCCCCAAAATAACATCAGCTGGCAACATCAAGGAAGAACTAGTAGCCAACGTATTAATTAGGTTTTGGTCCTCTCTTCCTTTAATACGGCTAATTATTACTGATTTTTTAAAACTGCTTAATTTTATAATCAATCCATCAAATACAATGATATTGTATTTGAATTTTTAGTTTGTATGTGAAGACCCCGGTTCAGTCAGTCCTTTTCAGACCAACGTTTACCACCAAGGCCTAGTGCCTTAAAGCAACAAATTATGCTTCTGAGGTGACAGATAATAAACCAAATGCCGATCTGTTAACATGCTAATTGCATTCCCCTGCTACAGAATGACCATATTCAAACCTTATCATAGTATATAGATATATTCAAACAAAAATGTATTGCAATCTAAGGTCCAGGTCATTACGTTACTAATACTAGATTATTTCTTGGAGCGATTTTACAGAATTTGGATTTATTATAATTAATATTCACAATAACCCCCTGGAAAGCAAACAGAAAACAAAATTTGCCAAAGAAGACATCTGAGATATAAATCAATACTAAGCAAAGGATAAATTACTGTAGCCTAACTTGCAAAGCTGTCCCTCATATAACATGTTAACTTTCATTTGGTGCCACATTGACAGAATTTTTAAATGTATTATCTATTTAATGTTCACGACATTGTCTTAAAGGGCAACTTTCCTAGAGTGAAAATCCTGTGCTTGTAACTCAGAACCTTAAGGCTGAGAGAGGCCTTTTTCATTTGCTAGTCCAAGCCGGGAAATGAGGATTAAGAGCAGGAAAATGCTTTTCCACTGATAACTCTATTTGGCTGCCTTGTTTGCGGAAGAAAATGGAGAAGCTCTTGTTCAGGTCAGAGTTGCCTAATAAAGGAAAAATGATCAAGTACCCTAGGAAAGAAGTCTGAGCTCATAATCCATTGGCTTCATCTACAAGGATGCCCCAAGCAGAAACAGACAAAAAAGGAAGAGCAGCATGATGAAGTTTTGTTCATTCCACATGGTTTCAACCTCCATGTTCATGAACACTATGACTCCCTTATCTGTGTCTCCATACCAGACCCCTCTGCTGACTTTCATTCCTTATTTCCAACTCACTGCTGGGAATTCTCTGCTCAGATACCCTAGAGGCACCTCAACGTGAATACCCAAAATGGGACTCATCATCTCCTCCCCAAGCTGTTTCTCCATTACTCTAGCAGCTCAGGGCCAGCTTCACGGGCAGGTGACCTGTGCATCTGCACAGGCACCATGTTTAGAAGGGCCCCAACTTAGTTTAACAGTCTGTTGTTGCAATCTTTAATTCTTAACAAGTTTTGAATATTTTCATTTTGTACTGGGCCCCCAAAATTACGTGGCCAGTCCTGTCTCTCCAAGAGTGGCATCACCATTACTCCTGTCACTGAAACCAACCACCTGGGACTAATCCCCGATTCTGCCTTCCTTAATTTCCACACCCAATCACGCTGTTTCACGCCCAGGGCTTTGTACCAAGCAAAGGACCACCTTGCGTGGAGTGCCTTTTTCCCCTACTTTAGAGAGTTAGCTTCCACTGTCCTTTCATTGTTAATCAAGATTCACCTCTACCAGAGATACTACTGATGCCCTAGTCTGCTACTGACTCCTCTTCTTGGTCCTCCACCTGCATAATCCTGTCCCTACGTCTGTCATTTTGTCCTTGCGTCACTATCTTGTCTCTCTTCTCCCAACTGACTGAGCCTCTTGATGGCTGATTTTATTTTCTTTTTATCTCTAGTTCCCAGCTCAGTGTTTGGCATATAGAAAATATTTTTAAAATATTTATCGACTAAGATTGATATTATTTCAAAAAAGTCTACTAATTCACTTTTGAAAAACGTAATTGCTTGATCTGTACAAATGTTCTTCCCTTTTAAAACAAGATTCATTTTCTTCTAAAGCGATCCTCTCATTTCCCTCCTGCACCTTCAGAGAAACTCACCACAGCCAACTGCTCCAGAGCTTGTTACACCCCGAATGCATTTTTAACCGTCCTCCAGGACATAGTCCCTTGGGGTCACTTCTGCAAGTAAGAACAGCTGGCCCCCTATGCGTCTGGGAGCTTCCAGACAGTGCTGGCTCATACACAATGAATGGTTTGTGCTGAAAAGTTGCCAGAATTCCTTGGCAATGTCACCAAGATTCCAGGATACAGGAAAGCAAACTGGGAAGCAGAGGGACAAGAAGTCTCTCACTAACCCCAGCCCCCATTTGGTCTCATGGACCTTCAACAGTCATCAGACTGGCCATCCTAGGAAATCCTATTTAAAAAACAATCTCTTGATTTGGCTGCAGCAGGGAGTTAAAAGGAACCATCCCATCCCCATCATCAGAACCTAGTCAGCATTGGTCATCACCTCATCATTCACTGAACATCTACTGAGGGAAACGCGCTGGGTGAGGTGTTATCAAGGGAGATAAGGGCCAAAAAGTCCCCACATTCAGGAAATTAAGAATATTATTATCAGACAGATAAATTTCACTAACGCCTTACTACTCCAAGTGTGGTCCACAGACCAGCAGCATCAGCATCCCCTGGAAGTTTATCAGAAGTGCCAAATTCCAAGGCCCTCCTCAAGACCTCCTGAATCAGATCTGCATTTTGCCAAGAGCACAGAAGAGCCACATGAACACCCTAGACCGAGAAGCGCTTACACATCCCTCCCAGGGCTGAATACTGACTCCTTTTAGCTTGAATCGAGTTCAAATCTCAGTTGCAAAACCTGCCATAATGTCTTCTGATCATAATCTCATTTTTTTTTTCCATCTCTGGACTCCCCATCCGGCTCCCTGATACTTCATAGGAGGAGCGACTTGAATCCTTCATCACACAACATGGGAACGAGGAGAACACCGTGCTCTCTGCAGAATGCCTATCATGCACACATGTCAATCTCAGATTCACCATGGGGTAAATTCTGATATTTCCATTCCTGCAATGTTTTTAAGTTGTCCCCAAAAGCGACTTAGAAAAAGAATAACTTAAAAATTCAAGTGACTAACAGACCTGATTCAGGTGGCTTACATTTTAAACACAATACATTGTTGCTGTACATTTTCCACAATCCAGACGGGTCTCAACGTGTGAAATGGCTTTATATAATTATTAGAGTTGAAAAACTCAAGATTCAGCTGGAGAGCAAGTACAATGGGCAAATGCTTACTACAGCAGAGCCTGACGTTGTCCTTACTCTTAACGTTGTGACACACACATGCAAGTATACAGTTACTACTAAGAATTCCAAATACACATATATACATTTTCCGTACATATTGGGTGTTTTTAATTTAAGCGGTATCATTTCAAGCACTTGTACCTTGCAATCTTGGAGGCCAAGATGCATGAGAGCTTTATTTCATTTTGCTTTTTAAAAAATTTTACAGGAAGTTTGCTATATTGACAGTCACTGAAATCAGCAATTCTTAAGCTAGTTAGCCGCAAAACTTCTTTACACTATTGAGGACCTATAGAACTCTTATTTGGGTTGTTTATATCAATATCTGCTGAGAATATTTTTACATACTCAATTTTTCAATCAAATAAAAATAATAAGAAATCCACTGCACATTAACATAAATTACATATTTTTATGAAAAATATATTTTACTTAGAAAATAATAACTAATTTAGTGAGAAAGGTAGCATTGTTTTACATGTTTTCAAATATCTTTTATGTCTGGCTCAAGAGAAGACAGCTGGATTCTCACATCAATTTCTTTATTCAACGTGTTGCCATATCACCTATCACACAGCCTCTGGACGACTCCACTGTACACTTGTGAGAGAATGAGAGTGGAAAGGCAAACAACATCTCAACAAGGGTGACAATACAATTCAAAGAGAAAAAATAGTTTTTTCAAGAAATGGCTCTGGGACAACTGTATGTCCACATGCAAACGAATGAAGTTGGATACCTGCTTTACACCCTACACAAAAATTAACTCAGAGTGGATCCAAGATGGGGAGTTGCTGTGTGATGTAATTTATATTAAGAAATATACATTTTGTTTTCCTCCCGGTTTCTGACAAAGAGCTCCTAAAACTCAGAATTTCCTAAGAAGTGAGAGCAATAAGGGTGTCTTCTGTTATGTTAAAGCGGTGGCTTTTGGGAAGCACCTAAGGATGGGGGCTGGTTGCCAGGGAAACCAATCAGGTGACTAGAGGATTGGAATTCTTAGTGCCGCCCCCTGAGCTGGGGGGTTAAGGACTGGTGATTGAGTTCAATCATCAAGGACTAATGATTTAATCAATCACGACTGTGTAATGAAGCCTCCATAAAAACCCAAAAGGATGGGGTTTAAAGAGCTCCTGGTTGGTGAACACATGGACATGTGGGGAGAGTGGCGTGCTCCTACAGGACATGGAAGCTATGTGCCCTTTCCCCATACCTTGCCCTATGTAGCTCTTCCATAGGGCTGTTCCTGAGTTGTACCCTTTTAGGATAAACTGGTGATCTAGTAAGCAGGATGTTTCTCTGAGTTCTGAGAGCCAGTCAAGCAAATTAATCAAACCCAAGAATGAGGTCATGGGAACCTCCAATCTGTAGGCAGTGAGTCAGAAGCCCAGGTGACAACCTGGACTTGGGACTGTCACCTGAAGGGGAGGGCAGTCAACCTGTGGGTTCTGATGCCATCTCCAGGTAGACAGTGTCAGAATTGAGTTGAATTGTAGGTGCAGCTGATGTGGATTAAGGCTGCCCCAGCTAGAGAAGCCCAAGGTGACCTGGCCTACATGCCAAACTATACGACCCAGTGGACTTTTTTTATGGTATGAATTAGGACCGCCCCAGGGAGAGAAGCCCAGGGCATCCTTACCTACATGCCGATCTATATGGCCAGATTCGTATCTAAAGTTATATGACCGCACAATAACCAGACCCCATCTGCACTGAAATCACTTAATGACTTTTTACATCATCTTTTCTTTTCTCCAGTAAAAATAAGTCACGTACCCATGCCTTATAAAATTAGCCCTAACCCTCAACTCGGGGCAGCAGCAGGAGCTCTGACTGCCTGTGGGTCTTGTCCCCACACACCAGCTCTGCCTGCCCATGGGACCTGTCCCCATGCCAGCGGGGGCAGCAGCAGGAGCTCTGACCGCCCGTGGGTCCTGTCCCCACGCACCAGCTCTGCCTGCCCCATGGGTCCTGTCCCCATGCCAGCGGGGGCAGCAGCAGCTGCTCTGCCTGCCCATGGGCCCTATCCCCATGCCAGCAGGGGCAGCAGAAGCGGCAGCAGCAGAAGCTCTGACTGCCCATGGGTCCTGTCCCCATGCTATTCTCTAAATAAAAGAGCACTACTGCCAGATCTTGAGAGTCTAAGAAATCTTTCTTTTGACTCCTCGGCTCACCGACCCCGCATCACAGCTGGTGTCAGAGAATTGTTGTATGTGTGGGGAAACCCCCTCATACAGTGGAATTGGTACCAGAACACTCTTAGGCTGTTAATGGGTACAGGTGTATTTGGGAGATGATGAAAATGTTTCAGAATTAGACAGTGGTGATGGTTGTGCAGCCTTGTGAATATACAAAAATCCACTCAATTGTACATTTTAAAATGGTGAGTTTATCATATGTCAATTACATATTAACACAACAATGATTCAAAGATCTGAATAGAAGAGCTAAAACTATAAAACTGATATAAGAAAACATAGGCATAAGTCCTCATGACCTTGGATTAGGCCATAGTTTCTTAGCTATGACATCCAAAACATAAGCAACAAAAGAAAAAAAAACAGATACAGCAGATATCTTCAAAATTTAAAAAGTTTTGACACCACCACCACCAGGAAAGTAAAAAGACAGCCCACAGAATGGGAAAAAATATTTGCAAATCATTTGTTGTATAAGCGGTTTGTATCCAGAATATATAAAGAACTCTTACAATTCAATAATAGAAAGACAACCCAATTTAAAAACGGGCAAAAGATCCAAATAGAGAGTACTCCAAAGAAGATATACAAATTTCCAAGAAGCTCATGTAGAGAAGCTCAGCATCAAGGAAATGCAAGTCAAAACCACAATGAGACACCACTTCACACCCACTAAGATGGTATAATCAGACAGACAAGGGTTAGCAAATATGTGGAGAAATTTGAAACCATTATGCACTGCTGGTGGGAATGTAAACTGGGCAGCCACTTGGGAAAACAGTTTGGCACTTCTACAGAAGATTAAACATAGAGTTGCAGTATGACCCAGTAATTTCAAGCCTAGGTATATACCCAAGAGAAATGAACTATGTATTTATACAGCAAGTTTTATAAGAATGTTCACTACAACCTTATTCATGTTAGCCAAAAAGGGGAAACAATCCAATTGATGAGTTAATAAATAAAATGTGATCTATCCATACAACAAAATATTATTCAGCAATCAAAAGGAAAGAAATATTGATATGTGCTACAAAATGGATAATCTTAAAAACATGCTAAGTGAAAGAAGCCAGACACAAAAGCCCACACATTGGACAATTACCTTTTTATCAAATGTGTACAATAGACAAATCCATAGAGACAGAAAGTAGATTAGTGATTACCTAGGGCTGAGAGGATTAGGAGGAAGCGAGGGTATGACTGCTAAAGGGCTCAGGGTTTCTTTCAGGGATGATGAAAGTTCTAAAATTGATTGTGGTGACGCTTGCACAATTCTGTGAATATATTAAATTTATACACTTTGAGTACGTGTGTGAATTTTACAGTATGTGAATCATATCTCAATAAAACTGTTACCAAATAAAAGCAAACAACATCTTCGTATTATTTTGAAATTACTGTGAACCTCATAGATGCCCTGAAAGGATCTCAGGGACTTCCAGGGGTCCCGGAACACACATTGAGAACCACTGACCCAGACAAAGCGACTACACTAGCTATTGGAGGTCATCTTCCTAGAAGTCATTGCCCCCTTCCCCTTCCTCCTTCTGGAAAGAGGCCTGGGTTTTTGGTATTGACCCCTCCCCCATGCAGAACACCACCAGGAGGGAAGTCGGACCCACCCTGAGTCCCAGGGTCAGGCTCTGGTCACCTTAAGCTAATCAGTAAATTCCCTTCCACTGATGACAGTCACTGGTGCAGGGTTGGGCATGTGGCCTAGGAGGTCTGATCAGAGTGACCGCAGGACTTTTGCTTGGAATGCTGAGTCGGAAGAGGTTTCTTCCTCTGGAGGGGACCCTATGAAAACGTGAGAACTGGAACTACTACAATCATCCCAACAGCAGTCCGAGGGTAAAGCCATCACAAAAGGCAGGACGGTCCTTGAATTAAGTCCTTAACCCAGGACTCCTGGATATATGAGCCAGTAAATGTCCTTAATGTTAAAGTCAGTTTGAATTAGAGTTTGCTAGATGAGTGAAAAGCATCCAGCTATATACTGTCCAACCCATGTGGAGCTAACAGGATTGCATTTTCCTCACAGTCAATGCACTCTGCCATTGCTTTGAGGACGTTAAGACATAAGATCTTAGCAGACCATTGAAATAACATTACTTTTTTTCAGAATATATTTAATACAAAGAGTTGGCCCATGTAATCTAGGCCTAAAAACATCAGAGCTGGGCCACAGTATTTAACAAACTGTCTCTCCCTTCTGTTCCTTTTGTGTCTGATTTTCAGTGGACCCTGAATGGCATTCTAGATGAGTTTGATACAGACAAGTGTGGGATTGTCCTTTTAGCAGAAAAGCTGTGGCTGGGGCCAGCCCCACGGCCAATTGCTTGGGTTCCTATGCTCCACTTAGGCAGCCCAGGGTTCGGATCCTGGGCGGGGACATGGCACTGCTCATTAGGCCATGTTGAGGCGGCGTCCCACATGCCACAACTAGAAGGACTCACAACCAAAATATGCAACTATGTACTGGGGGGATTTGGGGAGAAAAATAAAAGCAGAAAAAAAAAGAAAAGGTGTGGCCGTTAGTCGCTCTTGGCTTGGATTTCACAGCAGGATTCTCATGGGGCCCGACACTCAGCTTAGCACATATGGATGTCTGCATGTGACCATCCGATTCCTGCTCCAACAGAGAAGAAACTCAGGGGGCAGGAGCTACTCCCCTTTTTTAAACTAAATTGATTAGAGTAGTACTCTCCATTTGGATGGTGTTTTGACAGTCACAATGTGCTTTTGCACACATCATCTCAGGCCTTGCACAGTCACAAACTGATAGAATTTGGGCTTAAAAACGTTAGATTCTAAGTCAAAGCCTTCCCGCTACTTAGGATTACCTCTAATACACCTTCACATAATATCAAGATAACAGTTGATATTTTTCTCAGCGCTTACTGTGGGCCGGGGACTAAGCACTTGACATATGAGATGGCTTGTAGCTGCCCAGAACCCAGCAATTCAGTAAGGACTGAACTGATATTTAGTAACACAAACTAAGAAGAATTATCCAATAATTTTTCTTGTCCTGGAATTTGATCACACAGAGATTCCCTGAAATAAGCCAGGGTTTACGTAACTTCTTATTAAACTCTCCTGACAGTTGTATTGTAACAATAATTGTAATTCACTTTGACCTATTCTGACAGACACTACTGCTTGCTCAGCCAACAGCCATCCCTGCCCCTCACCACAGACACACACACACCTCTCCATTCCCCCCATAATGGCAAAGTCCATCTCTCGTTATAGAGAGTGAAGAGTGAAGACACCAGACACACACCATCCTAGACTCTTCTGCAGCTAGGGCATGGGTATATGACCCAATCCTGGCCAATGGGATCTGATGAGAAGATTTATGAGGGCCTCCAGAAAAGGTGTTCTTCCATGGTTAAAAGAAATGCATGAGGAAATACCACCTTTTATATGGTGGATGTGGTAGTGCCTAGCGACATCCAGAATTACTGCAGCCATCTCATAATCATGACAACTGGGTGACATAGCTGGTGTGCTGAGGATGGCAGAGTGGAAAGGTGGAAAGCGTCTGGGTCCATGCAGAGCTGCTGAACAACACTGAAGCTGCCCTACCTCTGGACCTCTCCTTAGGTAAGCTAATAAGTGTCCTTACTATTGAAGCCATGTTAGCTGGCCTGCTGTCTTACTTTCAGCCAAAAGCATCCTAACTCTCAAGTCTCAAGAGGCAGCGCTACAGAGAAGAAAGCGCTCTGGACTTTGAGTCAAATGACCTGGGTTCTGGTTCACTTACTTCCCAGGTGACCCAAATTGCTTCATCTCTCTGGACCTCCTTTCTCACTCTAAGAGTGAGATAAAACAGAGATAATACAAGAGAGTTATAAAAATCACAGGAGATAATAAGTATACAACCACTCTGTCAACAGCAATGTTTTACGCAAATGTAATTGATTTTATGTAATAAGTAAACCTTACACTTTTAAAACTGGAGTCATCCATCTACCCAATTCCCTTATTTTACAAAAGAAGAAACACTGACTCCAATGTCAAATGAGTCACTCAATGTCGCACAACTGGTTAGTAACATAACTAAACCACACATCTCCTGATTCCCAATCTAATGTTGTCATGCTACCCTCACGCTGATAGGTAATGAGCTAGACTAAATGTTGGGCACTGATTCATTCAGCAAGTGTTTACTGAACACATACTATATGTCAGATTCTACTCTAGCTACTGGGGACTCCTTGATGAACAACAACAACAAAATATTCCTGAACTCATGGATTTAATAGTGTGGAAAGGAAGTTAATCTATATCTACAAGTATTTGCTGAGTGCCTACTACGTGCTAGGACTATGCTAGGTTTCTACTCAAATCCAGATCCAAATTTGCAGCCGATTCCAACAATATCAACCATGTGTACCAGGCTTTGCTAAAGAATGAATAATGTGAAAGAGTACATATTACTCAATCAAAGTCAGCATTAAAAATAGCAGGTTCATTAGAAGGACTTGTGAATACCATGCTGGCATCCAAAAACGTGGCCAGATGGGGAAGATGGCTAGGACTCCACTCCACTTGAAAGAGGAAGACTGAATGAAAGAGGTTAGAGCTCAGCCACGTCCTTCTACAGTCTCCAGGATCAAGGGTTGGCTCAATCCGAAAAGACCAGTAGAGACCATTTAGAGACTCCTTCCCTTCCCCAGGCCTCTGTCTGGTGCCCTAGACTCTGCTTTGCTCCTTGTCAATTTGAATTCCTCTTCCACCCTACCTAAACATTCACATGCAAATGACGTGATGACAAAGAACCCCAGACCCTGTGAAATAAGACAGAGCAAGTGGCTTTTGGCATCTCCTCCTGGGAATGGCTATCAGGCTGCTGAGACCTGCCATTAGGTCGGTTGTTGTAGAGTTTTCTTTGCTAAAATACAGCATAATATATAATTTGGAAAAAGAATATTTAAAGAATATTTAAAAGCTGTTGTTTTTCAAAAAGAACCCATAAACCACCTCTTGCACAGGTTATGGAGGGAGGATGTGTTCGTCACTGTGCAACAGTCCACACACTCCTTTAACTTGGTGATTCCAAGGAATGGAGGAAAAAGGCAAGGAAGGAAGGAGGAAGGAAGGACAGATGGACTTCCCAGGGTACGTACTGGTGACTCCAAAAGGTTCTTTAAAAAAAAGACTCCTTTTGTTCTCACTCTAAAACAAATGGAAAGTTTCTTGGGACCTTATACCCAGAAGCGCAATTTCAATCCCTGGGTATAGAACACTAGGAAGGTACAAGGTCCAAAATTATCAAAATAAAAACCTTTTAATTCATTTTAATTGGTTAAATGATAATTTCCACTTAGGGGCAGCAAAAGATGTGCCGCAAAGTGAAACGTTGGATTTTTTTTTCAGAATGCCAAAATCAACATTTTGGAACATGGCATTTTACCTCTTTGGCATCAGTTGGGCAGAACAAACTCTAACTTTCCACACTGTTATTGGGCTGGCACAATTTATTGTTTCCCAGAACACCAGACAACAAATACACGTCCTTTGGGGACGGCTTATCTATTCTAAGCAAGACATAGTCCAGAAAGGGGAAAAAGTCAGGGGCGTTCCCACCAAGTGAGCCTGGACAGGGCAGACAGAGTGCTGAGAGAGCAGAGGAGAAGTCCACAGCCCACTGCCTGCTCTTGCCCCTCATCATCACCATGTTCAGGATGGGTTAAAGGACTTGTACATGCACTTTAGGACTTAAAGCAAAGAGCACGATCCCTCTCTCTGGATCACAGGACAGTAGACGGCAAACGTTTCTTCACAACCCTGTGGCAGCAGGAAAACTGCCCACGCTGCTAATCCTTTCATTAAGGATTAAGCAGTGCTTAGCTCAGAATGAAATCAAGATCCTCCAGAACATTCAGTGGGCAGGGAGCCCTGCATTTAAAAGACAGCTCAATCCTGGAGCTTCAAGCCTTGGAGTAGGTGAGAAGAGGAATTCCCAGAGATAAGTAAAGAAATTCGAGTCAGAAGCTAATATGCTGAGCCCTGACATGACTCTTCCAGATTGTGGGCAGCGAGTGGGTCATGGCAGCGGGCACACACCAGCCTACGTATACACGCACCGAAAGTGCACACATGCGCCTACACGCCCACACAAACACACACGCCCTAGCAGCTCACACCACATCTCCTGCAAGCACAAAGGCACTTGCTACCCGAGGATGGGGCTGTCAGCAAAACTGCCCTCACCCAAACAGCTCTCCCTTCTCCAGCTTGGGCGAGAGCCAACGTCCACCAACAATCCAAGGGGCGTTTTTTCTCCGGGACCCAGGTCCCGCAGGGTCCCTCCCTGCCCTCCTCACAGCCCTTTTCCTTTGTCTGAAACAGATTTCACAGGATTCCTTCTGAGGTAGCTCCAGTTCCGCGCAGCGGTGCCCGTCCCTCAACGCTGGAGCTCCAGGCAGCCTGGCCGCTCTCACTCCCAGGAAACTTCGCCGCCGCCCCACGCGAAAAAAGGGCACGGGAAGGGAAGCGGCAGGGAGCGGGAGCGGATCCCTGGGGCTGAGGACACCTTCGGAGCCCAGGTGCGGGAGCCAGAAACGAGGCAAGGCAGGCTGGTGCATGCCTTCTCCACGTGGAAGAAGGGAGGAAGGATAGTGGCGACACACAGGTGCCCCTGTGGGCTCTCAGAGCTCCCATTTCCTGGCGGGGTGGAGGACAGTAGGGTTAGGGTCTCCTGGCAGACAGCTGCCCAGAGCCCCAAGCCTGGCCCCAGCGAGACGTGCGCATAGCATGCTCTCCGGGAAAGAGCCAAGCCGGGTACATGCCACCGGCGCCTGTCTGGGACACTGTTCCCCATTGTTTGGTTCGCTCCCAGCCTCAGAGGGCGGAGGAAGTGAAATCTGGCTTTCCAGTTGGCACCAGGGTTCTCGCCCCTGCCAGCACACGCCCACGCGCGGAGCCCCACCTCCCGCCCCGCGCGTCCCAGGCTCCTTCGTCGTGCTCTACCCACACCTGGATGCTTCAGGAAATATCCGAATCGTTCAGTGCGTTTCACCTCCTGGGTGAGCGATTTGATGCTTGAGCTCGAAAGTGGATCCTTTTCGTAATCCTCCTGCCTCTTGGCACACAGTGGCAGGCGAACATGCACCGCGGCCCGGAGGAGCTAGCTGGAGGCTTGGGGTCGCGGCGGCGCTGGTCCGCGTGGACACAGCCTCGCACACGCACCATCCCGACACCGGGAGCTGCCAAGCCACAGGACATCAGTGGAGACGAGCGCCTGCGGCCACACATGCTGGACAGCCGGGGCGCGGCAGGCGGGTCCCTCGCTCGCTCTCCGTCCTCCTCCCTCGCCACCGCCTTGCCTCCACCTCTCCCGCTCCTTTCCCCGCCTCCGCCCCTCGTGCGCGCTGGTGCGCCTCCCTCCGCCTGGGCTCCCTTGCACGGGACGCCCCTGAGCCCGTGACCCCCGGCGGGCGCGCGACGCCCTCACTCCCACGCGTGGTGAGCAGCAGGAGGAGAAGACGGAGGGACGGCTGGAGTTGGTGGCCTGGGCGCCCTGGCAGTGGGCTGCACTGGCGTCACTGCATCAGGCTGGGCCCGCCGCCTCCTGCTCCAGTGGCCATTGCTCTAGGTACTGGTTGCGCTCTTCCCTGCCCGGGCTCCCCTACTCCTCCGTCCCACAGCGCCCTGCTTGGCGCGGCCCCAGGGACATGGCCGCGGGCGGGGATGGAGGGTGATCCCGGCCTACACTCTCGGGGAGGCTTCCACCGCGGGAGCGGATTGTTGGACCAGGGGCGAACCCAGAAGAGTGACACAGACCTTGGCAGGGCTACACCAGGAATGTGGCTAATAGCAACAACAATCTTTGTACTCATGGGAATTTTTTTTTTAAGCCTGTATTTTATTTAATATTAACCAGGAGTCAGTCTCCTCCTCTAGGAATTGCAGAGCCTCCCTTAGGCAATTTCCCGTTTAACTCTCCCAGCATGTCCCTGTGATCTTTGGTAGCTGTATCTTAGACCCAGCAAGGGGGGCCCTATCCTGCCCCTCCCTCTTTAGGAAGCTTCCTCCTGCTCCCCTTGTGGAGGGATCCGGATGGGCCCCGTCCGGATTTAGACCAATCTCTGGGTACTGGGGACTCTGGAATTCCCTGCCCGCCTCCACGGTGTTGGGGGTAGCGGATCTCCTGCCCCTCTGTCTGCCCCAGGGCGGCTCAGTCCCCCGTGTGATGTGTTCATAGGCCCAAGGAGGGGCCAAGACTCGACTCTGGAGGCAGGTGGTCGGAGGTTGGACCTGGGGGCCAGGACGTCCTGGAGTAGAAAGAGAAGGAGGGCCTCTCACCCCGCTGCCCTTCCTGAGCTGAACAGGTCATTATCACGGAGTATTTGTTAGAGGAGGGCCTTGTCGCCCTGTTCTCAGCTCTTGCTGCAGCTGCCCAGGGCCCCCTCTCCAGAGGTACACCCTGTCCTGGGGCTGGAGGAGGGGTGGCCCAGCCATTTCACCCAACCTTGGCAAACTCCGAGGGGCCACATATCCTCTGGGACACCCAGTGGGGTCGGCTGAGGCTTGGTGGGGCCTGCACTGCAGTGGGACATCTCTCTCTTCCTGCTCCTGCTCCCTCCCCCTACTGATTACTAATAAATGCCCTACAGGCCAAACTCAGTCTCAGGATCTGCTTCTGGAGACTCCAAACTGTGACAATTTATCAAGATGGGAGGATAGAGTATATTTTATTTGACAGTTGCTGTCTTGATTCTTACATTTGAATCTTTAGATAATAGTGTGTGAGCCCCCATGGTAGCCTTGCCCTGGGCCTGTGAGGGTTAGGGCCAGGCCTGACAGGGAGGTCAGCATCGAGGCTCTGGGAAGATGTGGATTCGATTCTTGGCTTAGCTATTGGCCAACGCTAGGGGTCCTGGGACAGTCTCTTCATTTCTTTTCTCAGCTTCCAAGGCGAGCACATCTGAGTTTGTTCTGGCCATCTCACAGGTGGCTGAGAAGCTGGAGGAGGCAAGGCCAGTGGAGGGCAGGTTACAGTCTGTGGTCTGTAAAGCCCCATGTGCATAGATGAGCTGGCAGTGATAGGACTGTCCCACTCCAGTGTGAAACTGCAACGGGGGTCGACTCATCTCTCCCACCCCAAGGAGCAGATCTGAGACTGGCCAGAAATCAAAGAAAAGTCAACACCCGACACAATCCAAGCTTTTTTTTAAGGTTATATACTTGGCCATCCTTATTATAGCGACGTTTGGCTCCAAAAGAGTCATGTTCAATACCCCAAAATTGTTATGTCATGTTTCAAGGAAGCAGAATGAGGACAGTGGGAAAACAAACAGAATGAAGATCACCCAAAGTGGGACTGCAAGGCACAGAAGTTTGAGGAAATGAGAAGAAACCAGGATTGGCCTCCTGTCCTGTTTTGTCATGAAGGCTGGGCTTTAGCTGCTGTAAAGATCTGGGCTCTGGAAGCCCTGGGCACACATGGAAAAACAGCTAATTACTCCTCATGGTCACCTGGAGTGACGTACCCACTGAAGACAAGGCTTTGGGAACCCAAGTGGCCACCGTCCAAAAAATAACATGAAGAGCAAGAGGAATTCAAGACTGAACTCAAGTGATGAGGTTAAAGCTGGACCACTCAAAGGAATGCAGTGACACGCTCGGAGTCCTGAATGCTCAGCTCAAGAGTTAAAAATCTGTGTTTTCTTAGAACAGAGCTAAAAAACAATTATTAATTGAACTGCAAGGCTAAAACCCAAACTCAAAATTTTGCCTACAAGTTGCCAAATTACAAAGTCAATTGACTTATGAGCCTCCCATATTTCATGTGTGAGAGATAGTTATCACCAGGAAAAAGTGGGAATCTGGGAGTGGAAATGGGGCCATAAAAGAGACTTTGGATAAGCCTAGAAACTCAAGCTCCCAGGCCCCTCTTGGCAGCAGCAACAGAGACTTTTCCCTTCTGTATGAGGCTGTCCCTGCCTTATTTGAGGCCCTATCTGACCTCCCCTGACACAGTTACCTTGGAGAGGGAATTAATCTCCTACCCTGCCCACCAGCCCATCTCCTCTGACCTCTGTCACTCTTAATACTTGGATCAGATGCAGGCACACCTTGGGAGGCCAGTTACAAAGTCAATCCCAGGAACAGGAAGAATTGCAAGGTTTTGAGAATTTAAATAGAAAAGTATACATGTGAATGAGCCTAGATTTGTCAATTTGAGTGCGCTGTCCAGTGACGCTGGTTTCAATGTATCATCTAGATAAATTGATTGACTTCTGGACTCAGCTAGATGAGAATGAGAAGGAGGAAATCCCCTGGTATTTGTATAGTAAAAAATCCAAAGAATCAAGAAGAAGGCAATATTGAAGTGCATTTTCACATGTAGCCGGCTCACTTCTCTTGTAACCATGTCTCCTGAAGGGGCCTCCACCAAGGCTTTTGGAGAATCATTGGTGAAAGAAGCACTGCCACCTATAGAAATTACCACAGTGGCTGCTCTCAGTGACCAGGGGTGCTGTGAAAGACAGTGCAGTTGAAAGGAGCTCTCTTATTTAAGTGGAGTGATGGGAACCTGGATTAGCAGAGGACAAGTTGTAGTACTTAACCTTCAGTGCTGAGGAGGGTGTGAGGACAGACATGAACAGAGGAGCTCAAGTAGACTTCAGAGTGATGTGACCCACAGAGAATTTGCTGATCACCAACATCCAACTGAGGTCCTGTTTGATCTGTAGGACAGACAAAATGTCTAGGTCTGGTAAACAAAAGGCTGAGTAAAACTCCCCTCCAAAAATTCCCAAATCTGAACCTGTTCTGAGAGATGACTAGAGGCATTTGAGTAAAGGAAAGATGGGCCTACCCGCGGAGTGAGAATTGAGAATGTTGGTTACAACCGGAAGAGCCGGCAAGAGCCAGTTTTTAATAAACAAGTGGCAGTGGAAGAGTGTCTCAGGCTCAGTGGTAGCAGCTGCTGCTCCTCAACAGAAAATTCCTAACCCACGGGTCACCACGCTTGGATGAGCCACAAATGGAAAAAGTGTCCGAGCCACAAAACATTGAGGGTTGTAAGTATTGTGCATTGCTAAAAAAATAAATAAACATTTTTATAGCCATTAAACGTTGATAATTGAAAAAAGAAATAGGTATAAATCTAAAAGAATAATACAAGATTTGTAGGAGGAATGCTACAAAAGGCTGATGTAAGAAATCGAAAAAAAACAAAGTAAAGGCAGAGATATTCCATGTTTGTGGATGAGAAGGCTCAGTGTTGTTAAGACCAGTTAATCTCAACTTGACTTATGGATTCAATGCAGTTCAAATCAAAGTCCCAGCAAGATATTCTGTGGGTACTGACAAATTTATTCAAAAGTCTCTATGGCAAGGCAAAACACAACATAATACTGAAGAAAAACAAAGTTGGAGGACTGACTTTAAGACTTAATATAAAGCTACATTGATCAAGACAGTGCCTACTAGGAAAAGAAGAAAGAAATAATCAATGGAACAGAAGAGAGCCCAGAAGTAAACCTACATAAATGTAGTAAACTGATCTTTGACAAAGAAGCAAAGTCAACCCAATGGAGAATGGATGGTTTCTTTTTCTTTTTTCTACTGTCCTTTTTATGTTCTGGAATAACTGGACATCCACATGAAAAAAAATTAATATAGATACAGACCTAAACTATTCATAAAATGAACTCAAAATGGATCATAGACTTAAATGAAAATGCAAAAGTATAAAACTTCAAGAAGATAATATAAGAGAAAATCAAGGTAACTTTGACTTTGGTGATGACTTTTTAGATAGAACACCAAAAGCACGATAAGTCAGACTTCATTAAAATTGAAAACTTCTGCTCTGCAAAAGACACTGTTAAGGGAGTGAGAAGACAAACCACAGTCTGCAAGAAAATATTTGCAAAACACATATCAGACAACGGACTTGTATCCAAAATATACAAACAACTCTTAAAACTCAAAGTAACAAAGTGAATATTTCTATTTAAAAGTAGGCAAGAGATCTGAACAGATAACTGTAGATAAGACTGCACACCTTTTAGAGAGCTAAAATCCAAAATACTGATGACACCCAATGCTGGTGAGGAGGTGGAGCAACAAGAACTCCCAGTCAGTGCTGGCGGGAGTGTCAAATGGTACAACCGCTTTGGAAGACAGTTTGGTGGTTTCTTACAAAGCTAAACATATGGTTCCCATGAAGTCCAGCAATTGTGCTCCTGGGTATTAACCCAAATGAGTTGAAAACTTGTGTCCACACAAAACCCTACAGACAAATGTTTATAGCAGCTTCACTCATAATTGCCAAAAAGAAACATCCAAGATGCCCTTCAATAGGTGAGTGGATGAAGACAGTGGCGCCTCCATATAATGGAATACTATTCAGCAATAAAAGCAAGTGAGCTATCAAGCCATGAAAAGACATGGAGGCACCTTAAATGGATATTGTTGAGCTAAAGAAGCCAGTCTGAAAAAGCTGTAATGCTGTATGATTCCAACTATATGACCTTCTGGAAAAGGCAAAGATGATAATACTAGGGAAAGTTGGGGCCCAAAGCCTGGAGGTAAGATACATGGGACCTCTGTGTGTTTTCTGCACAATTTTTCTGTAAACCTAAAAATGCTCTAAAAGAATTAACTGTGTTAAAAATTTGATCACTTGGGGCCGGCCCGGTGGCACAGTGGTTAAGTGCACACGTTCCGATTCTCAGCGGCCCAGGGTTCGCCGGTTTGGATCCCAGGTGTGTACACGGCACCACTTGGCATGCCATGCTGTGGTAGACATCCCACATATAAAGTAGACAAAGATGGGCACGGATGTTACCTCAGTGCCAGGCTTCCTCTGCAAAAAGAGGAGGACTGGCAGTAGTTAGCTCAGGGCTAATCTTCCTCAGGAAAAAAAAAATTTGATCGCTCTTCACTATGTGAGGACACAGCGAGAAAGCAGCCATCTGCAAGCCAGGAAGGGAGCTCTCACCCAGGCCCACATTGCCTGGCACCTGATCTTGGACTTACCAGCCTCTAGAAGTGTGAGAAGATAAATTTCTGCTGCTGAAGCCAAAAAAAAATCATTCAAAATGTTTTCTTTTGAGGAAGATTAGCCCTAAGCTAACTACTGCCAGTCCTCCTCTTTTTTGCTGATGAAGCCTGGATTTGAAAGTAGGCTTTTCAAGTATAAAATTTGATCTAAAAGAAGTTATATATCAAATTGTCAAAAGTCATCAAATTGTACAATTTTAATGGGTGCATTTTTGTACATAAATTATACCTCAATAAAATAGGTTCACAGAAGCAAACTCACGTTTTTAATAAAAAATTGAAAATATTTTATTTAGAAGTTTACTGCTTCTTCAATATTTAATATCTTCCCTAATATTTTGTATTTTACCTATGTTATTATAAGTATATACTGAATTTTTTCACCAAGTCCCATATCGATGGCCCCAAATTCCTTCCATCTCAACGCAATGTGCTGTGTAAATTCTACAAATGCCAACAAATGAAAAACTTACACGTGGCAGAGATTTCTAACTATCCATAAAAACATATTCTCCCCTTCATTCACAGGGTGTGGGCTGAAATGTTGCTCTCGATTATTCATGCACCCTCTGTATTAGAATTACACACCCACACCTTTGCTATATGAGTTCACAGCATCTCTCAATAGAGCAGGCACAGTATTTTCCCAGCCCCGTTGATGTTGGGCTTAGTCACGTGACTTGCTTTGATCAGTGGAATGTGGGTGAGGGTGACTATGCGACACTTCCGGACTGAGTCTCCAGAGGCATCAAGCATTTCTGCTCACTCCTGTGGTCTTCTCTCAGGAGAAGAATGTGCCCCAGAGAGACACTGCCTTTGCCACCTGAGCCCCAGAACAAACCTATGTGGCGCAGGTCTGAACCCAACCCACAGCCTGGCACATGCCCAGCCAACCTGTAGACTAACGGGAGCCTTCCAGCCCAGCCTAGCTTAGAGCAGCTGAACAGCAGCCAACGTGCAAATTTGTGAGGGTGTGAATAAATGCTTGTTTAAAAGCCACCAGGTTTAGGAGGGTTTGTTACAGAGCATCATTGCAATGATACTTGATGAACATACATCCTGATAGTACTGTTGCTGTACACATGGTTACCTCACTAAACTCTATGCCCCCTGCAGCTGGATGTTGACATGTGAGGAATTTCTTCCCAATGAAATATAAGTAGAAGTGTTAGATGCCAGTTTCAGATTTGGGCAAGACTATGAATGTCTTTCCTCTTCTGTCTTCCCACTGGCTGGGACCCAGATATCGAAGCCACTCAACCTTGATATTCCACATGATGACAGTGCCCAAAGGGATAATGGAACAAGGATGTGGAAAGATTCTGGGCACCCGGATGACCTAGACTGCTCCCCTCAGAACTGCTGGATGAAAGAGAAGTAAGATCTCTATTCTTTCAGGCACTATATTTTGAGTGTTTTTGTTAGTCATTTATTTTTACCCTTACTAGTGGAGTTGGGAAACACTGCCTTCTCTGAGAAGTTCTGTGGTGTTATTCCTGGAAACTTAGCCCCAAGTCTGCTTCTCTGTCCCACTTCCCCCTCCCCAGTGATTGGATGAGCCTCCCAATATCCTGTGAATATCACTTCTTTTCTGGCTAATCAGTCGCATCAGCTCCCAAAGCTTGTGTGTGACATAGCGGCAAACAGAAGACATAAAGGGAGACAAAAGCCCTGTGAGCCTTTCCTGTTGAGTTCATCTGGAAAAGATTATGATACCCACCATGGCCAAGCTCCTGCTGAATTTCTTAACACAAGGCCTTCCAGACCCCACAGCACCTCTCTTCCTCACTCTCTCTCAAGGATATTGAATCCTTCATCTCTTGGCTCATTCAACAAACTTTATGAAGTAGCTACTACACATCAGACACTGGGGAACAAAGACAAATAAAAGTGTATCAGTCAAAATTAACTAGGATATGCTTGAGTAACAAATGACCCTAAAATCTCAATGACTTCAAACAACAATTTACTTTTTCCTTGTTCTGCATGACCATCCTATGCCAGCTCCTCTCCGGGACCCAAGCTAACAGAGCAATCTTGAGTATTTGCTGGTCATCATGGCAAAGGGCAAAAGGGAAGACTATGGCTGACCACATGCTATCTTTTAAGGCTTCTGACTCAAAATGTTGCACCTCATTTAATTGACCAAAGCAAGTCCGTGGCCAAGGCTGACTTTAATAGAGAGAAGTATAATAACGACAGCATGGAAGTATAAAGCTCAGCACAGAGAAGAGCAATATATCTTTGCAAACAAGAACACAGTCTACCACAAAGAAGGGCCCAGCCTGCCCTCTTCTCCTCTGTGCTTCCACTGTTCTCTTAGGTACTTCTCCATCTGTACCTACTGTGCCGTCTCACAATAACTGTGTACGTGTCCATCCCTTCCCCACTACTGTGAGCTTCACGAGGCAGGGATAATGTCTTATGCATCATCCCAGCCTAGCACATTGCCTGGCTCCTGATGACTCTTATTTATTTGGAGAATAAAGGAGTAAATGAGTGGATGGAATCAAGGAGTCCTGGTCTAGAGAAGGCAGGAGATCTGCAAGTGAACACACAGAACAATCTGGCTCAATATTTAGGAAGTACTAATGGAATGACAATGGCTGCTTCCATTCAACAGGCTTCTTCACCCAGAAGGTATAAAACTACCTCTAAATTGAGATGAGTGAGGGCATGGGATTAGCATTCATGACAAGTAGGTTCTTAGTTGTGTCACCCTTTATTGCTTGCCTTTGTTGTCAGTCCTTGAAGGAAGGTGCGGAGAGGGAAGATGAAATAACCCTAACTATGGCAGAGGCAGAGACACCAAATTATGCCGATGACAAAGCAGGCCGCAGCAATGAGCTCGCTGATGGAGGCTGCCCACAGGCAGCTGGGAGTCTCCCCACCAGGCATCAGCAAGCTGTGCTCGGGACATGATTCGAAAGCTTAACAAAAACCACATCCCTGGGCAGACCACCACAGGGCACTCAAAAGCTGTGCTCTCAGTGACTTCAACCAAAAATAAATACAGGAACATAAGATTCTGCTACCAGCCCACCTGGAACTTGGTTCTTTTCTAGGTCTTAGCTGCCTTCTCCACCACACTTGGCTCCAAATGGCCTTTAGACATTTCCAAATATTGAAACCAATCCATCAGGGCAAGAAATTGCTGTCATTGAGCCACAGCTCTGTGAAAGAGGGGTTATATCTTTTTGGGGGGTGGGTAAGATAATGTAAAACTTGCAGTAATAATAGAATTACAGAATGGCAGAATTGGCAGAAACTTAGACCAATCACTTAGACTCCCTTATTTTGGATCTCTGGGCTGGAAGTTCCTTGAAGACAGACCCCATCTCCGTTTGTTATGTCCAGTGCCCAGTACAGGTTTTCACCTATAAATGGTGCTCAATAAATGTTTATTATATTCGAGAAGAGGTTGGGAGTTGCTAAATGAAGAAAAAAAATGAATGAGAGGGTAAATGAATGAACGCATGCAGACAATGTTGAAACTGAGACCCAGAGAATGTGGTTTTATGTCCAAGATCACATGGTGACTTGGGAGCAGAGCTGTGATTAAAGCCAGGCCCCCTAGCATCCAGCCAGGGCCTTTTATGGCATCACGAGGCTCTGTTAACCCTGTCTCAGTGCAGGGACTCCCAAGTTCTTTTTTCTCAACTTCCACCCATACTCTTTCCGGCATATGTTTTTGGAATTTCCCTCCACCCCACCCTCACCCGCTGGGTGTCTAGGATCCCATGCTATTTCTCTGGGTTCACAGCTGTCCTGAGAGAGTGCAGGGTAGGGGGACAGTCCTCACAACATGAAAATCCTGCTGCACAGCTTCGGAGTAAAGTTCTGGTGACTGTGGAAGTAAAGGCTGCATGGAACCCGACAGAAGGCCAGGTTAGCTGGTTAGCCCTCAGCTCAGCTGATGAACAATGTTATTCAAGTGTGAGTGCTGACCTGCTCCCCAGCTGGCTCCTGGGGGCTCAAAGGAAGCCCACAAGGCCCCTCCTGGTGGCCCCAGAGGGAAACCTCCTCCCTCTGGCTCCACTGACTCTGTTCTCTTGGCACCCCACCCCACCTAGGCTATGAGCAGGAAGCTTTCCTTGGCTTCCCAACACTTGAGCTGTGCCTGAGTCCTCTCCACTCACAGAGGGTGCGGGCCTTTGAAATGCAAAGCCGGAAAGAAACCTTCTTTTCTCTGCTTTCTGCTAATGATGGAAAAAGTAATAAATGATGGGGCGCGGGGCTGGGAAGACTACCCAAGATCTCCAACATTATCCTGCCACAAAGTGCTTGAGGGTCTTCAGAGCACTTAACTGGTGTTATTTTATTGGACTAAGTATATATCTCTAGAAGGTGGCTGCTCCGAGCAATAACATGGACAAAACCCCAGAAAAGGGACCAAATGAAACAGAATCAAGTGACCTACTCAACAAAGAGTTCAAACAAAATATCATGAGGATGCTCACAGATATGGGGAGAAGAATGGATGAACACAGTGAGCACATCAGTAAAGAACTGGAAGATATAAAAACAAAACAATCAGAAATGAAGACTACAATACTGGAAATGAGAAATTCACTAGAGGGACTCAATAGCAGAGTAGAGGATGCAGAAGAGCGGATCAGTGAGCTAGACGAAAGATGAGAGGAAATCGCCCAAGCATAACAGAAAAGAGACAAAAGACTTAGACAGAATGAGAACAGTCTAAGGGAACTCTGGGACACTATCAAGCATGCTAACATTCAGATTATAGGTGTCCCAGAAGGAGAAGAGAGAGACAAATTGGGCAGACAATTTATTTGTAGAAATAATAGATGAAAATTTTCCTAACCTGAGGAAGGAAACATACATCCAAGTACAGGAAGCACAGAGAGCTCCAAATGAGATAAGCCCAAAGAGGCCCACACCAAGACGTATTATACTTAAGATGTCCAAAATTAAAGACAAAGAGAGAATCCTACAAGCAGCAAGAGAAAGGCTACAAGTGACATATAAAGGGAAGCCCATCAGGCTATCAGCAGACTTCTCAGCCGAGACCATACAGCTGAGAAGAGAATGGCATGACATATTTGAAGTTCTAAAAGGAAAAACCTACAGCCAAGAATACTCTATCCATCAAGGTCATCACTCAGAATGGAAGGAGAGATAAAGAGCTTCCCAGAAAAGCAAAAGTTAAAGGAGCTTATCACCAAGAAACTAGTTCTGCAAGAAGTGCTGAAGGGACTTATTTAAGTGGGAAAGCAATGACCACAAATAGAGATTAAAAAAAATTATCAAAAAAACAAAACAACAACAAAAAACCAGGCAATAAAATCACTTGTAAAGGTAAATATATAGTAAAGGTATCAGATCAACTACCTGTGAAGATAATGTGAAGGTTAAAATACAAATGTACTAAAATCACCTATTTCAATGATAAGAGGGTAATGGATAGACACACACTAAACAAGAGACTATATATGATTTGAAAAACATATAATGTTGGAGGAGGGGAGTAAAAAAGTAGATCTATTAGGAAGAGGTCAAGCTAAAGAGTCTATCAACTCCATATAGACTATTATATGCATAGAATACTAAATAGGATCCTCATGGTAATCACAAATCAGAAACCTATAAGAAGCAAGAAAAAAAGTAAGACAAAAGAAATCAAACATATTACTAAAGACAGCCATCAAACCACAAGGGAAGAGAGCAAGAGAAAAAGAAAGGAACAGAGAAGAACTGCTAAAACAACTAGAAAAAAGTGACAAAATGGCAATAAATACATATTTATCAATAGCTACTTTAAATCTCAATGGACTAAATATGCCAATCAAATGCCATAGGGTGGCCAATTGGATAAAAAAGCAAGACTCGTGTATATGCTGCATACAAGAGACATGCTTCAGACCTAAAGACACTCAAACTGAAAGTGAAAGGATGGAAACAGATATTCCATGCTAATGGCAAAGAAAAGAAAGCGGGGGTAGCAATACTTATACCAGACAAAACAGACTTTAAAACAAAAAGTGGAACAAGACACAAAGAAGGTCACTACATAATGATAATGGGAACAATCCAACAAGAAAATGTAACACTTGTAAATATCTATGCACCCAACACAGGAGCACCTAAATATATAAAGCAATTGTTAACAGACGTAAAAGGAGAAATAGACAGTAACACAATAATAGTAGTGGACTTTAACACTCCACTTACACCGATGAATAGATCATCTAAATAGAAGATCAATAAGGAAACACTGGCCTTAAAGGACGCTTTAGACCAGATGGACTTAGTAGATATTTACAGCACATTCCATCCAAAAACCACAGAATACACATTCTTTTCAAATACCCATGGAACATTCTCCAGGATTGATCACATACTAGGCCACAAAACAAGTCTCAATAAATTTAATAAGATCGAAATAATACCATGCATCTTTTCTGACCAACAGGTATGAAATTAGAAATCAACTACAGGAAGAAAACCGGAAGGCCACAAAAATGTGGAGATTAAACAAAATGCTACTGAACAATGGCTGGGTCAATGAAGAAATCAAAGAAGAAATCAAAAAATTCCTGGATACAAATGAAAATGAAAACACGACGTGTCAAAATCTGTGGGATACAGAAAAAGTGGTTCTAAGAGGGAAGTTTATAGCAATTCAGGCCGACCTCAACAAAGATGAGAAGTCCCAAATAGACAATCTAAAAGCACATCTAAAGGTACTGGAAAAAGAACAACAAACAAAGCCCAACATCAGCAGAAGGAAGGAAATAATAAAAATCGGAGCAGAAATAAACAAAATAGAGACTAAAAAAAAAAAAGAAAAAAATTAATGAAACCAAGAGCCGGTTCTTTGAAAAGATAAACAAAATTGACAAACCCTTAGCTAGACTCACCAAGAAAAAAAGAGAGAAGGCTCAAGTAAATAAAATCAGAAATGAAAGAGGAAAGATTACAACAGACACCTCAAAAATACAAAAGATAATAAGAGAATGCTATGAAAAGCTATACGTCAACAAATGGGATAATCTAGAAGAAATGGATAAATTCTTAGAAACATACTACCTTCCAAAACTGGACCAATAAGAAGTAGAAAATTTGAGTAGACTGATCACCAGTAAGGAGATCAAAACAGCAATCAAGAACCTCCCCAAAAATAAAAGTCCAGGATCATATGGCTTCCCTAGTGAATTCTACCAAACATTGAAAGAAGACTTAGTACCTATCCTTCTCAAACTCTTCCAAAAATTTGAAGAGAAGGGCAGGCTTCCTAACTCATTCTATGAAGTCAACATTATCCTGATACCAAAACCAGACAAGGACAACACAAAAAAAGAAAATCACAGGCCAATATTACTGATGAACATTGATGCAAAAATCCTCAACAAAATACTAGTAAATCGATTACAACAATACATTAAAAAGATCATACATGATGATCAAGTGGGTTTCATTCCAGTGATACAGGGATGGTACAACATCCTCAAATCTATCAACGTGATACACCACATTAACAAAATGAAGAATAAAAATCACATGATCATCTCAATAGATGCAGAGAAGGCATTTCACAAGATACAGCATCCATTTATGATAAAAAACTCTAAATAAAATGGGTATAGAAGGAAAATACCTCAACATAATAAAGGCCATATATGACAAACCCATAGCTAATATCATTCTCAATGGAGAAAAACTGAAAGCTATCCCTCTAAGAACAGGAACCAGACAAGGATGCCCACTGTCACCACTCTTATTTAACATAGTATTGGAAGTCCTAGCCAGAGCAATCAGGCAAGAAAAAGAAGTAAAACGGATCCACATTGGAAAAGAAGAAGTGAAACTGTCACTCTTTGCAGACGACGTGATTTTATATCTAGAAAACCCTAAAGATTCCACTAAAACACTTTTAGAAACAATAAAGGAATACAGTCAAGTCGTGGGATTCAAAATCAATGTACAAAAATCAGTTGCATTTCTATACACTAACAACGAAGTAGCAGAAAGAGAAATTAAGAATACAACCCCATTTACAACCAAAAGGATAAAATACCTACGAATAAACTTAACCAAAGACGTGAAAGATCTCTACACCAAACACTATAAAACATTGTTGAAAGTAATTGAATAGGACACAAAGAAATGGGAAGATATTCTGTGCTCCTGGGTTGGAAGAATTAACATAATTAAAATGTCCATATTTCCTAAAGCAATCTATAGATTCAATGCAATCCCTATCAATGTTACAACAACATTTTTCACAGAAATAGAACAAAAAATCCTAAAATTTATATGGAACAGCAAAAGACCCCAAATAGCCAAAGGATTCCTGAGAAAAAAGAACAAAGCTGGAGGTATCACACTCCCTGATTTCAAAATATACTACAAAGCCATAGTAACCAAAACAGCATGGTACTGGCACAAAAACAGACACACAGATCAATGGAAGAGAATTGAGAGCCCAGAAGTAAACCCACACGTTTATGGACAGCTAATATTCGACAAGGGAGCCAAGAGCATATGATGGAGAAAGGAGTCTCTTCTATAAATGGTGTTGGGAAAACTGAACAACAACATGTAAAAGAATGAAAGTGGACCATTCCCTTACACCATGCACAAAAATCAACTCAAAGTGAATTAAAGACTTGAATGTAAGACCCGAAACCATGAAACTTCCAGAAGAAAACATAGACAGTACGCTCTTTGACATTGGTCTGAGCAGCATATTTTCAAGTCCCATGTCCTACCGGGAACGGGAAACAAAAGAAAAAATGAACAAATGGGACTACATCAAACTAAAAAGCTTCTGCAGAGCAAAGGAAAACATCAACAAAATGAAAAGGCAACCTAACTATTGGGAGAAGATGTTTGCAAACCATATATCAGATAAAGTGTTAATATCCAAAATAAACAAAGAACCAATACAGCTCAACAACAAAAAAAGCCAAGAATCCAATTAAAAAATGCACAAAGGATCTGAACCAAAGAAGACATACAGATGGCCAACAGGCGTATGAAAAGATGCTCCACATCATCAGCTATCAGGGAAATGAAAATCAAAACTACAATGAGGTATCACCTCACTCTGGTCAGAATGGCTATAATTAGCAAGACAGGAAACAACAAATGTTGGAGAGGATGTGGAGAGAAGGGAACTCTTGTTCACTGCTGGTGGGAGTGCAAACTGGTGCAGCCACTATGGAAAACAGTATGGAATGTCCTCAGAAAATTAAGGATAGATCTACCATACGATCCAGCTATCCCATTGCTGGGTATTTATCCAAAGAACTTGAAAACACGAAGGTATACAGATACTTGCACCCCTATGTTCATTGCAGCATTATACACAATAGCCAAGACTTGGAAGCAACCTAGGTGCCCATCAAGGGACAAATGGATAAAGAAGATGTGGTATTTATATACGATGGACTACTATTCAGCCATAAGAAATGAGGAAATCCGGCCATTTGTGACAACATGGATGGACCTTGAGGGTATTATGCTGAGTGAAATAAGTCAGAGGGAGAAAGGGAAATACTATATGATCTCACTCATAAGAAGAAGATAAAAACCATGGCAAACAAACACGTAGCATCGTAGATTGGATTAGTTGTTACCATAGGGGAAGGGGAAGGGGGGAGGGCAAAAGGGGTGATTAGGCTCACATGTGAGGGGATGGACTATAATTAGTTTTTGGGTGGTGAATATGATGTAATCTACAGAATTCGAAATATATTATGATGTACATCCAAAAATAAATAAATTAATTTAAAAAAGAAAGAAATGGAGTGTAACAGAGAATGTAGCTATTACTATTCACCCAGAAGAGTAGTTTTCTGATCGTACATTGCCTCAGTTCACTAGCTACTAAGAGAAAGGAGGTTCCTGGCTGAGTTACATCCCTATTCTGTCACTGTCTCATTGAGAATCACCACTGACTGTGACTGCACCCAAAGAACACAGAATGCAGCCTCTCTTGACTACAGTTACAGTGCTCGCTCCCCAGGACAGAGTTCTCTACTAGTCAAGACTCTATTAGTTGTATTTGAAAGATGTCTTCTCAAAGGCCTTAAGAAAAGAAGGCTGTGAGAGTGAGAAAACACTGACAGACATGCAACTAAATTTCAGTAATATGAACCAAAACCAGTGATTTAATCCTAATCAAACCTCTGCCTCCCATATTTACTCCCCGAGTTGGCTTCACTGATGCCTCTCACCGCAAAATGGTTTCCCCTATTTTTCAGCTAATGGGATGGCAAATGTGGCTACCAAGAGCTTCTGAGCTTACATGTAACTGCTTAATGGGACTGGAGAGAAGAGAGCACTTTTCCAAACCGCAGTTGGTCAGATGAGCCAATCAAGGGTAGGTAGGCAGCCTGGCTTACATCTTATAAATGTGGCTGGGGAACTCTGCCACTGTAACTACAGAGAATGGGGCTGGACAGCTTCCTGATAAAGAGGGGATACAGTTGGTGAACACACACATAAAACTGTATGCCAACGAATTTAGATATCTTAGATGAAGTAAATTCCTAGAAATATACAAACTATCAAAACTGGCTCAAGAATAAAGAGAACATCTGAATAAACTCATAGCAAGTAAAGAAATTGCAGCAGTGATTTTAAAACTTCCCACAAGGAAAAGCCCGGGCCCAGATGGCTTGACTCATGAGTTCTTCCAAGGGTTTAAGGAAGAAAAGTGCCAATTCTTCACAAACTCTTCCAAAAAAAAGAAAAGGAGGAAACACTTCCCAACTCATTCTGTGTGACCTGATTCCAAAGCCAAAGACGTTATAAGAAAAGAAAATTACACACCCATATCTCTTACAAATATAGACACAAAAATCCTGAACAAAATACTACCAAACCAAATCAAGAAACGTATAAAGGATTAATCACCATGATCCTGTAGGATTTATCGCAGGTAGACAAGATTGGTTTAACAGCCCAAAATCAATTAATCATATCAATAGGATCAAGGATAATACCACATGATAATCTCAATAGATGCAGAAAAAGCACCTGACAAACTCTAACACCTTGTCATGACCAAAACACTCAGCAAACTAGGAATAAAAGGGAACTCTCACTATCTGATGAAAGGTATCTACCAAGAAAACCACAACGAACATCACACTTAACGGTGAAAGACTCAATGCTCTCCCCCTAAAAACAAGAACAAGCCAAATATGTCTATGCTCATCCCTTCTATTCAACACTGTATAGGAGATTTTAGCCAAAGCAATTAGGCAAGTAAAAGAAATAAATGGCAGCCAGATTGGCAAGGAGGAAATAAAGCTATCTCTATTTTGACATGATTTTATATAGAGAAAATCCTGATGAATCCACTAAAAAGCTATTAGAAGTAATGAACAGATTCAGCAAAGTTTCAAGACACAAGAGCAATATACAGAAATCAATTGTATTCTATGCACTAGCAATGAATATCTGAAAGTTTAACAAAATCATTCCATTTACAATTGCATCAAAAAATAAAATAGGAATAAATTTTTTAAAGAAGTACAAACTCTGAAAAGGTCAAAATATTGTCGAAAGAAACTAAAGACCTAAGTGAATAGAAAGATATCCCACCCCAGGTCAATGGATAGAAATAACATTGTTAAGTTGGCAATATTGCTCAAATTGATCAATATAGATCAATATAGCGCAATTCCCAACAAAATCCCAACTGGCTTATTTCTTCCACAGAAATAGACAAGCTTACCCTAAAATTCATAGGGAAATATAAAGTGCCCCAAAGAGGAAAAACCATCTTAAAAGTGAACAAAGGGGCCGGCCCCGTGGCCAAGTGGTTAAGTTCATTCAGTCCACTTCCACGGCCCAGGGTTCCACCAGTTCGGATCCTGGGCGCGGACATGGCACCACTCATCAGGCTATGCTGAGGCGTTGTTCCACATAGCAGAACCAGAGGCACTCACAACTAGAATATACAACTATGTATGGGGAGGGAGAAGAATAAAAAAGAAGAAGAAGAAGATTGGCAGAAGTTCTTAGCTCAGGTACCAATCTTGAAAAAAAAAGAGCAGAGGTAGAAGACTCACAATTTCCAATTTCAAAAGCAAATTCAATTTCAAAATTAAAGAGCAATAATGAAGACAGTGTGGCAGTTACAAAAGGACAGCACATAGGTCAATGCAACAGAATCAGAGTTCACACATCAACCTTCACATTTATGGTCAATTGATTTTCAACAAGCATGTAAAGACAATTCAATGATGAAGGAAGAGAATTTTCAACAAATGGTGGTGGGACAATTTAATATCTACATACAAAAGAATGAAATTGGACCCATTCACATTGTACACAAAATGGATCATAGACCTAAATATAAAGGCTAAAACTATAAACCTGTTAGAAGAAAAAATAGGCATACATCTTTGTGGCTTTCAGTTAGGCAAAGCTTTCTCTTTTTTTTCTTTTCTTCTTTTAAAGAGCTAACAACTGCTGCCAATCTTCTTTCTTCTTCTTCCTCTTTCTCCTCCTTCACCTCCTTCTCCTCCTTCTCCTTCTTCTCCTTCTTCTCGTTCTTCTTCTTCCCCCCAAAACCCCCCTATTACATAATTGTATGTTGTAGCTGTGATTGCCTCTGGTTGTGCTGTGTGGGATGCCACCTCAGCATGACCTAATGAGCAGTGCCATGTCCACTTACATAAGAACCTCAAAGCACAAGGAGCAATGAAAAAATAGATAAATGAGATATGATCAAAATTTAAAATCTTTAAGCTTCAGTGGACACCATCAAAAAAGTGAAAAGACAACCCATAGAATGGGAGAAAAAATTTGGAAATTATGTATCTGACAAGAGAATTACATACAGAAAGTGTAAAGAACTCTCACAACTCAATAATAAAATACAAATAACCCAGTTAAAAAATTGGGAAAGCATCTTAATAAATAGATCTCCAAATATATACAACTGTCCAAGAAGAACATGAAAAGATGCTCAACATCACTAATCATTAGGGAAATGTAAATCAAAACCACAATGGTATACCACTTCACAACCACTAAGATGGCTATAATCAAACAGACAGATAATAACAAGTGTTGATGAGGGTGTGGAGTAATTGGAAGCCTCATACACTGCTAGTGGGAATGGAAAATGATGCAGCCACTTTGGAAAACAGCATGGCAGTTCCTCAAGAGATTAAACGTAGAGTTACCATACGATTCAGCAATTCCACACCTAAGTGTATACCCAATAGAAATGAAGACATATATCCACACAAGAACTTATACACAAATATTCATAGAAACATTATTCAAAATAGCCCCAAATTAGAAAAAATCCAAATGCACATTAACTGATGAACTGATAAAATATTCAGACAATGGAATCAACATTACTTGACAATGAAAAGTAATGAAGTGTGGATACAAGTTATAACATGGATGAATCTTGAAAATGTTATGCTGCCAAAGAAACCAATCACAAAAGAGCACATATTATATGAATCCATTTATATGAAATGTCCAGAATGGGTGGGGTGGTTGGGGAGAAATGGGCAGGACTGCTAATGGGTGGAAGGCTTCATTTTGGGGCAATGAAAATGTTCTCAACTTGATTTTCATGATGGTTGCACAACTCTTTGAATATATTAAAAACCATTGAATTGTACACATTTAATTATACGGTTTGTGAATTAAGTCTCAATAAAGCTGTTATAGAAAATAAAAAGCAATATTTTAAGTCTTGGGATAAGATGCAGATCATAAAATGTTGAGAGTGAAGCATTCCAGGTTTAATGAAACCATCCAATGGATCTTTAAGAAAGCTTCTAATCCTTAAATTCAGTTAAAGTGATATTGCACAGTTTATTTCCTCTTAAACTTGCTTTATTAGGCAACTTAGATTTGTTTAAGATTGGGTATTTCAATAGAGAGTTGTCTTTTTATCTTAAAGTTTCAGGAGAGGAAAGGTGTTAACTCCTCTTACACTGGAACATCCCCAAGTCACCAAGTTTCCACATGACACTGTTCTAATGACAATTTTGTGCAAGGCTCAAAACTCTCCCGAGTAGTATTTGTTAGCTAAACAAACAGAAACACAATAAAGTTACTCACGTTATAGGCCCTTGATAATGAACTTAAGGTGAATTAAGCAGTAGAAGGAAATATTGATGAAATGTTCCCTTTCAATTTCAACGCCCTGGAATTGGTAGCTTTTAAAGAGGTTCCAAATTTTATTTCAGAGTGTCAGTGAGTCAGCTCTCAAATTTAAGTTTCTTTCGTGACCTAGAATTGAGACCAAGTACAATTAGTGAAGCAGCTGAGAAGATTCCTCAAATAGGTCCAGAAATCAATCCCAGTTGTAAGAGAAATTGCAATTGAGGTAGATACGCCTGCAGCCTCTTTGTGCACAAAGGTTTTGAATGCAGAACACATCTCAATCATAATGAAGCAATATGTTGTTGGGGTTATTTTCTGATTTTTATTGTTTCCTTCCTTCTACTTATTTTAGGCTTTGTTCTTATTTTTCCAGTTCCTTTAGGTGCACGGGTAGATTGTTTATTTGAAATTTTTCTTGTTTGTTGAGGTAGGCCTTTGTTGCTATTAGCTTTCCTCTTAGAATTGCTTTTGCTGTATCCCATAAATAGTGGCATGTCATATTTTCATTTTCATTTATCTCCAGACATTTTTTGATTTATCCTTTGATGTCTTCATTGACCCAATTGTTGTTCAGTAGCATTTTGTTTAATATCCACATATTTGTGGCTTTTCTGATTTTATTCCTATAGTTGATTTCTAGTTTCATACTATTGTGGTCAGGAAATATGCTTGGTGTTATTTCAATCTTCTCAAATTTATTGATATTTGTTTTGTGCCCTAATATATGATGAATCCTAGAGAATGTTCCATGTGAATTTGAAAAGAATGTGTATTCTGCAGTTTTTGGATGGAATGTTCTGTATATATCTACTAAGTTCATCTGGTCTAATGTGTTATTTAAGAGCAATGTTTCCTTATTGATCTTCTGTTTGGATCATCTATCCATTGGTGTAAGTGGAGTGTTAAAGTCCCCTAGAATCATTGTGTTACTATGTATTTCTCCTTTTATGTCTGTTAATAATTGCTTTATATATTTAGGTGCTCCTATGTTGGGTGCATAGATATTTACAAGTGTTATATCCTCCTGTTGTATTGTTTCCTTTATCATTATGTAGTGCCCTTCTCTGTGTCTTGTTCCAGTTTTTGTTTTAAAGTCTATTTTGTCTGATATAAGTATTGCTACTCCAGCTTTCTTTTCATTGCCATTTTCCTGGAATGTCTTTTTCTATCTCTTCACTTTCAGTTTGTGAGTGTCTTTAGGTCTGACATGTGTCTCTTGTATGCAGTCTATGTGAGTCGTTTTTTTATCCAGTCAGCCTATGCCTTTTGATTGGAGCATTTAGTCCATTGACATTTAAAGTAGCTATTATAAGTATGTACTTATTGCCATTTTGTTACTTTTTAATGGATGTTTTTGTAATTCTTCTCTGTTCCTTTCTTCTTCTCTTCCTCTCTTCCATTGTGGTTTGATGGCTTTCTTAATATTATGTTTGGGTTCCTTTCTCTTAATTTTTTTATATATTTATTATATATTTCTGGTTTCTGATTACTATGTAGTTCATATATAATAACCTACATATTCAGCAATCCATATTAAGTTGATAGTCTCCTTAGTTCGACCTCTTTCTAAAAGCTCTAATCTTTTATTGTCCTCCTCTCACATTTTATGTTTTTGATAGCATAGCTAACCTCTTTTTTTGTGTGTATGTATCCATTACCCTCTTATCATGGAAATAGGTAATTTTAGTACTTTTGTCTTTTGACCCTCATATTATCTTCGTAGGTGGTTGATCTGCTAGGTTTATTGTATTTTTGACTTTACCAGTGTTTCTATTGTGATTTTTTTTGCACAATTTTCTTGTTCCAATTTGTGGTGTTCTGTTTCCACTTAAGTCTTTTGTGCATTTTTTTGTAAGACCGGATTTAACTTGGTGATAAACTCCTTTAATTTTTCCTTGTCAGGGAAACTCTGTATCTCTATTTCTATTCCGAATGATAACCTTGCTATGGAGGGTATTCTTGGCCGTAGGCTTTTTCCTTTCAGCACTTTAAGTATATTGCACCATTCTTCTAGCATGTCAGGTTTATGCTAAGTCATTTGATAGCCTTATGGGATTTTCTTTGTATGTAACTTGTTGCCTTTCTCTTGTGGCTTTTAGGATTCTTTCTTTATCTTTAATTCTTGACATTTTAATTATAATGTATCTTGGTGTGGGCCTCTTTAGGCTTATCTTGTTTGGTGTTCTCTGTGCTTCCTATATGTAGATGTCTGTTACCTTCCTTAGGTTGGGAAACTTTTCAGCTATTTCTTCAAATAGATTCTCTGCCCATTTTTCTCTTTCTTATTTTTCTGGGACACCTATAATACGAATGTTAATGTGCTTGATTTTGTCCCAGAGGTCCCTTAGACTGTTCTCATTCTTTTTATTCTTTTTTCCTTTATATGTTCAGCTTGGGTGATTTCCTCTAGTCTTTTGTCCAGCTTGCTCATCCATTCTTCTGCATCATCTACTCTGCTCTTGATTCCCTCTGGTGAATTTTTCATTTCCAGTGTTTTATTCTTCATTTCTGATTGGTTGTTTTTATGTTTTCCAATTCTTTGTTGACATTCTCTCTGAGTTCATCCCTTCATCTCCCAAGATCCGTGAGCATTCTTATAACTTTTTGTTTGAACTCTTTGTCAGGTAGATTGTTTATTTTTGTTTCATTTAGTTCTTTTTCTGGAGTTTTGCTCTCTTCTCTTACTTAGAACATATTCCATTGCCTTCTCATTTTGCCTCTTTTCCTGTGTTTATATCTATGTATTAGGTAGGTCAGCTATTTCTCCCAATCTTGGAGAGGTGTCCTTATGTAAGAGATACCTGGTGAGGGTCAGCAGTGTGCTTCCCTCTTGTCACCAGTTCCAAATGTTTCAGGAGTGACCCCTGTGTGGACTATGTGTGTCCTTCTGTTGTGGCAGGGTTGCACTTGCTCACAGTGCCCAGGGAGGCAAGGCTGTCCCCCTGGCAGGCTGGTTGTAATGCTCAGCTGCGTGTGGGTGCTATGGACCCTTCAGTCACTTTATTGGGCATGAGGAGCCCCAGCACAGCTGGCTGCAAGATTTATTAAAACATTCCTGTTGCAGCTTTTCTGTTACATGGGTAGGCCTTGAGTATGGCTGGTTGCTATGCTCAGGGACTTACAATTGCTCTAGGCCTCTGGCCTACAAGCCTCTTTTTCAGCTGTCTCAGCTGAGTGGAGCTGGTGCCAGGCACAGGAGCACCCCATTGTTTCAGGCTTTGGAAGGTGGGACCAATCCCCTATGTGGCTGTTTGAGAATCATAAGTCTTCCGCAGCTGACAAGCCCCACTGCCCACAGAGCCATACCCCATTAACCCAGTCCTGTCCCATGCACTCACCCAAACTCCCTGAAGTGGACTTAGTCACCTCACTGCAGAGGCCCCACACACTCCACCAATGCCCCAAACACTCCACCCACTCCTTGTGCATGTCTTGCCCCAAAGAGGCAGACCCACTCACCTAGCTGCAGAGGATCAAGGCACCTAGCCTATGCAGGCCAACAAGTTGCCCAAGGGCTTGCTGTTTGTTGAGGCCAGTCCCTGACTGAGCTCAATTAAATAAATTGAATCAGTGCTCTAGTGGGTGGGGCAGACCCTTGGCTAACAGGCCAGGTGAAGAACTTCAATGGCATCTGCAAGCACCTGTGTCAGCATGCAGGTACTAGGTCACAATAATGGCTTCTGCCAATGTCTCAGTCCCTGAAGAGGTCTCATCTCTCACTGAGATGCACCCAGCATCTATCAGATGAGTCTCTTTTCACCAAAGGACTGTGCACCTTTCTTTCTGGTGATTTTAGGTTGCTTTCAGAAATGGGTGGATTTGTGTGTGGGCCCTTTAAGAGCAGGCTTTTTCCCCCTTATTTCCCATAGCTTTTCTGTGGGTATTCCCCATGGTAGTTAGTAGCCAGCAAAGCCAGATACTATGACACTCATCTCAGTTGTGCTGAGTCCAAAAGATGATTATAGTGGCAATGCTCTCCTGCTCAGGTGTCCCACTCCTCCAGGGAAGGCTTCATGCCTTAGGCTTGCTCCTGACTGGCCATGAAGCACCGTGGCTTTTGAAAGTGGCTGTTTTTTTCCTCTCCAAAAAGTAATTTCTGCAACTTCCATTTCAGTCAGGACGGTCCCTTGTTGCAGGGGTTCTTTTTATCCAGTTTTCAGTTCTCTCTCAGGGGTAATTGTTCCAAGAGTAGTTGTAAATTCATTGTGTCCATAAGAGGAACTTAGTTCAGAGTCCACCTATGCCACCATCTTGACCTCCCTCCTCAATGTGTTTTAAGAATTGAAATTATTGCAGTAAACACTATGCCCTTTTCAAGTGATATTTAGAATCCTCACTGGTCATGACTTAGGACACATTTCCAGAGCAAAGAGTAATTATTTTCCATTCCAAATAATTCTGTGACTTTCAAATCTCCTTTACCCTTTTTGAGAATCCATTTAGGTAACACTGTATTTTCCTATTTTTACTGCCTTTTCTGCACACAAACTTGTCCTTGTAAAAAATCTAGTTTGCTCAGATTATGCTTCTCCAAAAAAGGACATGCTGGATAAAGTTCACTTTGGAAAACTTCGCCTTAGCCCTACATCACCTTACTGACACCTGGTTCCTCTAAACACAGAGCCGGCCATCTCCCACCCCCTCCACCAGAGGGAGGAGTGGAGATCCTTCCTAGCAATACCATCAGCACTTTTTAAATGCAAAAGCTTTTCACCCCCAAACTTTCCCTTATTCCTGGACACATTTCTATTATATTTTTCCAAAAGGAAAGTACATTTTCAAAGAATAATTTAAAGTGTGTGACCAAATCCATTGGACATACCCAATCTTCTTCTCACTTTCAGTAGCATTAGAAGGTTAGTGGCTCCTTGAAGCTTTTCTCTTCTTCTCCTGCCTCTCTGGCCATGCCTCTTCAGTCTCCTTTCATGATGACTCCTCTTCTACCTGATTTCTAACTGTTGGGATTCCAGAGACTCTGTCCAAAATGGAGCTTTTTACCTCCCGCATGATCATCCTCCTCCCCTACTCCTCCTTGTCGCAGAAATAACCTCTCTATCCACCTGGTTTCTTCAACCAGAAACTAGAAGTCATTCTTAACTCCTCTCTTTCTCTCACTGTCTCCACAACCAACCAATCACAAAGTTCTATCAACCTACGAGCTAAATGCATCTTGAATCCATTCCCTTCTCTCCACCTCCCCTACCCAACCCTTGACAATCATCAGCCTCCCAGAACAGCCCATCCCTAATGCTTCCCTCCTTCAGACTGTCTCCTACTCCTCCTTCAGGTACCACATTCTTAAGGAGATCTTAAACTTTGAGTCCCCAAAATTTTTTAGTTTGCTTCTCTTTTACCCCATTTTCTAATTCTTTAATAATATGGGTGCCTTTGTTTTATGATGATTGTGTTTTCCTCCACATCAGCACTATCCAATAGAAATCAAATGTGAGCCACATGTACAAATTACGTGTAATTTAAATTTTTCTAGCAGCCACAAATGAAATTAATTTTAACACCTTTTACTTAACTCAGTATATTCAAAATACCTTTTAACATGTAACTAATATCAAAATTATTAATGGAATACTTTATGTTCCCTTTGTTTGGTACTAAATCTTCAAAATCTGTTGTGCATTTTCCACTTATGGCACAGTCCGTTTGGACTGGACAAATGTAAACACTCAAATAGCCACATGGGACTAGTAGCCACCATACTGAACATTAGATTTTAACCTCCCTGAGGCTAAAGACCATATAAGATTTGCTCACCGTTGTTGCAATAGTACTTAGCAAGTGCCTGAGTATAGTAATTAGGTAAAAAAACGTTTATTAAATGAATGAATACAGAAAATCTCCATGCTCTTCTCCACAGGGTAGCTTTCAGTCAAGCGCACGCTAATGGTAAGTCTTCAGCTTTCACCACAATCATTCCCAGAAGTAACTGTGTTGATCACTTCTCCATGCGTTAAACTGCTGTCATAGATACTGTCCATCATCATGTCAGTGTTTCCTACATGGAAAACAAGTCTATTAAATTTTCCTAGAACTCTCTTTTAACAATTGCTATCATTCATCCTTTCTGAGAGCAAGAATCAATAACCTCCTTCTACCAGGGCTTCAACAAAGGAGGCCAGCCCCATCAAATATAGTATCTCTTTTGCTGGTATGTTTTATTCTTCATTTTAATCAGAACTCTCTGAAATTAAGCAGTCATAATGATTCATGAATATGCAGAGCTTTGGTTGGGAATTGGGGGGTGGAGGGAGGTGTGGTGGTTGGTGCAAACTGATTGCATTTCTAACATACTGCATTTTAGGAGCTGTGGAGGGTGAAGGTTCCTGAAACCCAACACCCATTTCCAGAAGAGTAACAACAAAGGTCTACCTACTCATGGGCATTGCTCATCTGACCGGAGGAAGGACTGACACCTCTAGAGATTTATAGACTATCCTGGGGAAATTGAGGGGGAGTGGTCCAAACTTCCACCACAGTTCAGCCACAGCCTCAAGAGAGGATTATGCAAAATGAGATAGCTCATGTCACTAGACTTGAGTCTCCCAATATTAATAAGCCTTCGTGCAAGGCTAGAGACGGGACTAGCACACACTATGCCTCCCCTCTCTCTTGGATGGTGGCAGAGCCACTCCCCAAGGTACACACATGTGTGCACACATGCATGCCTGTCCCGCACTGTTTTCCAGCTCCCATAAGCAGGGCACCTATATCCCTACAAGGCATTACACCTGTTTTTATGCAGATTGTATTATTCATATTCTGCTTGTATATTCTATATTCTATTTTTAAAAGATACTTGCTTAAAGACCGTCTATTGCGCAAAAAGCATAGATTAATTTAATTTTAACGATGTGTTACTGTCAATACTATTCAAGAACACCTTCCTCTGGCAAGTGCCCTCTTTTCTATAGAGAAAACCTTTGAGAGTGTTTTGCACATGATGCTTACAATATAAAGGTGCCCCTGGGCAATCCTTGATAGTAGTGGCTGATGTTTAATGGTGGCAGCAGGACTTCTGCCATTTGAGAGGCAGCAGAGTAGCTGAGAGCCTGGTTCTGAGTCCAATGCACCTGGATTCAAATATTTGCTGTTTTGAAGCTTCGAAGACTTGGGCAAGTTCTTTAATCTCTCTGCCTTAACTTCTTCATTTGTGAAATGGGAGTGTTAATTTCTTCCTTAAAGACTTTAGTGAAGATTACAAAAGACAATAGATGTATTATATGAAATTATATGAAAGCTGATAAAATATGGTTTAAAAGTTGGAATTTAAACTTATATCTCTGAGCTTTGGTAAAGAAGTGCACATTTATCAGAAACATTTTAGTAGTTTTCATGATCAAAATGCCGAAAAAGGCTAAAATTAAACTTCCTTCCAACTGTGACTTGTTCTCTTCCATTTCTAAGCAAGTGAGACAACACACCCTTAGTTTTACACTGCAGGGTTCAATGGTTATATTGGTCCATGGCATTAGAATCCTTTGAGAGCTAGCCAGAAGGAAGGGAACATATTTCTTGATCTCTAGAATGAACAAAAGGCAATGCAGGAAAGCTCTAAAGCAAAAAGGACACACAATCTTTCCTTGTCCTCTGCACCGAACAGTCCCTAAAGACACCACTGTATCTTCCTCTCTCATTTGAGAGTTTCACAGGCAGTCCCCTTGTCACAATGGCAGAATTCCAGTGGTTCATTTGTAGAAGTGAGTTATGTGGGACTCAGAGTCCACTCTCCACAGAAACCATATTATGCATGGTGCCTAGCTATGTTTAGCCCATAATGCTCTGAAGTAGAGTCCCAACAGGACTATAGGACTTGGCCACTCAATGAACAGTATTTTTACAGGGAGATGTGTTCAGGGGTCCAACTAAGGATGCCAGGAATGAGGGACTTGTCCCTCCCCAACTATCCCCGACTTCTAAGTCACCTACTGCAGAAAATCTCCTACTAGATGGTTGGAAGGAGGATAATGAGGTGTGGAGCTGGACGATTTCAGAGTTTGGGGACTAGGGGATGATGTGTTGTGAGAAGCTGAGAATTCGTCCTTGCTCAGCTTCAGAGTACCTCCTGACACGCTTCCTTTCTTTTCATCCACTGACCCTGATAATCGATCTTCTTCCTTCTCCCTCCACAGCCACAAACAACCTCTTCCTTCAGAGAAGAATTTCTCTCTTCTCGTTTTGAATCAGAACAAGGAATGCCTTTCACTTGCCTGGTCCTGAAGCAAATACACAAACTTTGTCAGATACTCTATCGAGTTAACAAAAACAATTTCCCTCTGACCCCCTTCTAAGTATTGTTAGTTGGTTCTACAGGTTAAGGTCAAACCTTAGTCAAGGGTCAGTGTTTTTTTTCCTACTTAAGGAACTGGTGTGAGGTTTATCAATATTTGAGGGGGAATCATAGATTTAGGCCTTAATATAAACATTTCATCTAGAGATGCAGCTGATGGAGGTTTAGGGGTGAAGAGCATGACCATGGGGTTGTGTGGCACAAAATAGGGTAAAATGACAGTGTGAGTAGCACCCTCTAGTGTTGAGGAGGAGCTGTGAGTCGGGGGAGGTGCCTGGGAGAAGGGGTGTGTTACAGAGCCCCTCTCTATGCCTTTGCTCTAAGTCCACTCCCGCAGGAGCAGGAGACCCAGATGCTGGGTTCGGCTGCTCAGAGACTTGTGAATAAAGTGCTTCAAGGACAGCATCCGGGAATGAAACGACAACTAAGATGCCATCAAAAGGGACCAGGGAGAGAGGTGAAATCCATGTGACAGGTAATGAAATAGGCAGTGGGGGAAGGTAGGCCAAAGCAAGAGATCCTGGTGGAACCTGGGAAGACTCCCGACTCCCAGCCTCTACCTGAGGGAGCACTATAAGCATTTCCTCTTCTAGGATTCTCAGGCTTGAAGAGGGAAGGAAACTTTTGAAGGCACTGATTAGATGTGCAATTCATTCCTCAGATCACCACCAGTCTTGCCTGGGCTAAGGACAAGAGTGTCAAAATAGGAGTGAGGAGCACTTGGAGCATCTGGGCAGGTGAAGCAAGCAGAAGTAAAAGCCACAAGGCTTAACAAACAGGTATACGGTAGAGTTAGTCATTGGCTGCCTAAATGCCCTTAATTGTTTGTGACTTCAGATGCCTCCTTGGTTTGGCCCTCATTAGCCTTTCTGACTCTGGCTACTCTGATCTTTTGTTGAAGTTGACGTTTGTCATCATGCTGACCCCATTCTGGGTACAGACCAGGTTTCACTCATTGGCCCAGCCCTGCCTCCGTCCTGTCCTATGGAGTGTGATGAGCTATGAGGAGAACCAGTCAGCTCCTGGACTTTCTTCCTTTCTGTCATTTATTTATTGACTACCTACTATGTGCCAGACACTGCATTAGATGCTGGGGACATAGTAGTGAACAAAACTGACTAAAATCTCTGTTGTTATGGAGTTTACCATCTAGTGGAAGAGGCAGACAAAAAAATAATAAATAGCAAAAACACAAGCTATGATATATTGTGTTAAAGCTGGAAATGGGTATATGGTGGTTAAAATTGGACATCGGGTGGCAAAAGGGGTGACTTTTGAATAAAAATTTGAAGGAGATTATATTAGTCTGTATTAGAGCTATCCTAGAAGGATACTACAGTCTAGGCACCTCAAACAGCAGACATTTATTTTCTCACAGTTCTGGAGGCTGGAAGTCCAAGATCAAGGTGTTGGCAGGGTTGGTTTCTGGTTAAGACCTCTCTTCCTGGCTTGCACATGGCTCTGCCACCTACTAGCTGTGTATTGTTGAGAAAGTTGCTCCACCTCTTTGAGCCTTGGTTTGTTAATCCATAAGATTTGGATAATAAAGAACCTGCACTGAAGAGGTAGAATGAGGATGAAATGATTTAAAGTACAAAATGTACTAGTGTAGTGTCTAGTCCACAGTAAGTGGCATACAAATATTAGCTTTCATTGTTATAAATGTTTGCCTTCTTGGCAATTATATGTATTGCAAACTAGCCAATCTTTGGTGACTCCAAATGTGTGAGTTGCCATCTCCTCTCTTATGAGGTTCAGATGGGCTTACCAGGCTTTCACAGACAGCAAACAGAGTCAGAGGTCAAAGGGCAAACTAAATAAAAGAGTCCAATAGGAAAAGACAAGAGCCATTTGATGGGAACACTTGGTTGGAATACCAAATCCACAGGGCCAGAGGTAAGCTCAAAGTTTGAAGTGCAGAGAGCCATGGTTTGGAGTCAGACAGAGGCGGGGCAGAGTTCCGAGGAAGAAGGAGAGTTCAGAGCGACAGCAGGCCAGGAACGATTGAGAGCGTGTCCAGGATGGCTGAGGCAAGGCTTCACCTCCCCACTCAGCTCCATCAGGAGAGCTCCATCAAAGGCCTCGGACAGAGTCTAGGATATGCTTGCAGTGGGAGGCTGATGCTCACCACAATTCTTCTGGCTCCATAACCTCCCCACAGTGTTAAGGATAGAAAGAACCAAGGTACCAACCAGCAGGCCTCTAATACTTTTATGTGCTCTGGTTTCCCAGCCCAGGCTTCTGGGCTGAGAGATAATATTTGGAGGTTGGTAAAGGTCTAGAGGGACTAGGCTCAGCAAGAATCAGTGGAAGCCAGGATGAATATGCAGGGATGAGAATAATTAAATCCGAGCTTCCACATAGTAGATAAAGATTTTGAATATGCTAAGGAAGATATCTTCCAGTTCTGTGCAGGGTTGAGTAGACCAGATGTTTCGTCTCCAGTGCTGCCTCAACCCGATGGTCACCGGTGTGTCTGAAGGTATTTTATGCCTCTCTATTGGTGGTCTGTGGCTTTTCTAGGTGCCAACCACTAGGCTGTTACTAATGATCAGTTAATATGAGAATTTGGGGTAAATAATGGTCTGGAAGCTATAAGAGCTACGGAATTGTCTGTAAGCAATGTTTACAGGCTGCCATGGAGGCACAGTGCCCTTTGCTTGTGTTTGTGGACCCTGAGGGACCATTTTGTAGGGCAGCTTCTTATTGCCTGGTTTTGTTGTATAATAAAGAATTTGGCTGGTCTTTGTCCCTGATTCCTTGGAAGGGCTCTCTAAATCCTTGGGATTTCCTGAGCAATAGGGGCATCTTTACTATTCTTGGTGGGTTCCTGGATAGTTTCAGGGTGAGGGCTGGCCACGCTGGATAGACCCAACCACGGGGTTAGAAGTTTGGGGATTTGAGCCACATTATCCCAGCCTAGACTCCCAAGCTCTGGAGAGGGAGGTGGGGCTGGAGATTGGGTTCAATCATGAGGCCAACGATTCAATCAAGCATACCTATGTAATGAAACCACAATAACAACTATGGACACCTGAGCCTCCTAGGTTGTTAATGATACATCAACGTGCTGGCAGGGTGATGCAACCTGAGCATATTAAAGCTTCAGATTTCCTCTCAGATCTCATTCTCTGTGCCTCTTCACTTGGCCACTTCTTAATTGTATCCTTTACAGTAAAACTGTAATTCTAAGTATCGTGCTTTCCTGAGTTCTGTGAGTCATTCCAGTGAATTATGCAATCTGAAAGAGTAGTGAGAACCCCTGAAAGTTTGTAGCTAGTTGGTCAGAAATGTGGGTGGCCTGGGTTATAACACAGGTTTCTTAGTCAATATTAGGATAGATGAAGCCATACTACGGAGTTAAAATGTGACAAAATAAAAAGGAGGTCTATGCATGATGTGAAACAAATCCAATTAGGAAGGAATCAGTTTCATCAGGACTTTTTGTGAAGTGTTCACAGCCCCTGGTAAATAGCTATGCTGGGCCTCAAGTTGTGTGGTGCCTGCATGGGTGTTTGTTATGTTATCGTTTATTTTTCTCCAGTATGAGTATAGGCTCCATGAAGGCAAGGATGTTTCTGTCTGTTTTGCTCACTGCTGAATCCTTAGCACATAAACTGTACCTGGCACATAGTAGGTGCTCAATATTTGTAGAGTAAGCAAGTAAACTTTCATAATTGAAAAAAACAGCAATATGTTAGGAGTAGAGTTTCCTCCTCTTCCCTGGTCATGCTGCCAGTGTTTCCCTACTTTGCCAAGTGTTTCCCAAGATTGCCCCCGACCCATAACTTTCCTAGTGGGAATAAGTGATTTCTGTCACCTTACAAACCCAAGTGACTCTTCTGGCATGAGACTTAAGGGTTTCTGTGGTGGTGAAGTTTTGGCATCACGGCCCAGCTCACATTCACTTCTTTGGAATTGTGTCCTGCCCTCAGTTCTGGCCTAGGGAGTGAGTCTGAGTGGTCACATGGCAACTCTCAGCAAGTCTGCTCTGGTCTGCTTTCAGTAGATCACCTTCTGTGCTTGGATATGTTCAAAATACAACAAAAAACCCACATCTATATGACTGTACAGACCAGTTACAATCTGACTGAGTCTTTTTATCTCTTAGTTCTAATGTTCCAGAAAGAAAATTTAGCTGAGCCAAGTCTATGAATTGTTGCTTTCAGTTAGGTACAATTCTTCTTCCCCAGTCAGTTGCAAGTTACTGGGAGGGGCAGAGAAAGAAGAGGAGAGTCTCCTTGGAGAGGTAGCAGTATGTTGGATGCATCAGTTTTGATGCTGTGGGTTTGAGGCCAGGTAGCCAGGATTGGGGTACAGGTGACTAAAACCTTCAACTTCCAGAAGAACTTACTTCTCTTCTTGAGGCTTCAATTATTTGGGTGGTAGTATAGATACACAGGGAAGGAACTTTTAAATTGCTTGGTGAACTGTCAGGAATTGCCAGACATTTTTGACTATCTTAGGGACCTGCTTAGTAATTTCTGAGAGATGGCTAAGTGGCATGATAATGTGTTTATACTAGCTGGCCAAGGTGCATCACCTGGAAAGCATTTTTCTCTTTGTCACTTGCCTAATGTGAATGAGGCTCTAGACACTGGAAGTTGTGGCATCATTTAGCCTTCCACCAACAGATCTGGCCAGCAGAAGTGGAACGTGGTCTCAGATGGTGACTGCATTGATGCCCCAGTAGTTTTTATAGATTGTCACTCATTTTTTTCCCTTACATTGGAGTTCATGGGAAAGAACTGAAATTCCATGGCCTAGATGCAACTCACCTCATCCCCTAGCTGAATCAACAAATGGCATCATTGGCCCCTTGGCTGGTAGGGCCATCAAGAACATTGCCTAACACTATCAGAAGACCTACACAGTTCTGTGTCAGTGGTCACTGCTCACCTCTCTGCAATCCATGCAAGCCCTCAGAGTAGGTATGTCATATAGTTTCTGTCGAATCTTGAGCTTAGAAGTAAAATAGCCTCCAGAAGTTGCTGGTGCATTTCTCTGGGTGTGATGCTAGGGATGTGCTAGGATATGTATGATGGCAATTAACAGGGGCTTGGTACTCTACTCCCATCCTTGCCAGCTGCATGGGGAGTGTGAGAGCCAGAACTTTCAACCCTTGTCTTTACTTTCCACCATATCCCCTTCACTCACATGGGCAATGGAAGACCAAGAAAACTGAGAGCCTCAGTTTTTGTTCCAATATATCCCCTAACTTGTGGTTCTCAGGGGATGAGCCAGACCCAGGGATGGGGTATCTTTGAGGGTTCACATATTTCAGGAACTATTGGAAATTGCATCCTGCAATGGCCAAGTTAAAATAAAACAGGCCGAAGTTAGGCTAAAAAATCCAAATAGGGCTAGATGAGTAGAGGTGACCAAATTATGAAGACAGACCACAGAATGAGGGGAAGCAATGTATGGGAAGGGTAGAAGCAAGTGGAAGAAAGGAAATCTGGAGGAAACCTTTGATCCAGAGTCCACATTCTTGTGGAGGAATTTTATTGGTGTCCATGGCTATTGATGCAGGTGTGCTGGAATCCAACAAAAGAGCCAAAGCAAAATGGATGTGCAGGTCCAGCACAGTTAATATCTAGTCTTTCCAATTCTACATCCTTATCAACTCTCAAATCTTTCCATCCCTCTCTCCCATGCAGTTGTTTCCTAAGTCTTGCAGATTCCTCCTCTTAAAACACTTCTCCATCTATTTCTATGGTGGCCAGAGTGACCTACCTAAAACACAGCTTTGAGTTAAGTACCTTCAATGCTTCCTCATTTCCTACAGAATTAAATACTAATGTCTGAGATAGCATACAAGTTCTCCCTTACTTAAGTACCTTCAATGCCTCCCTATTTCCTACAAGATAAAATAGTAATGTCTGAGATAGCATATAAGATCTTGACCCCGTTTATTTCTCCAACCTCATCTCTCACCACTTCCCCCCTCTCTCTAGCCACAATGACATTGGTATTTCCTGGAACATGTCCTTCTACTACATTCCTTCATGACTTAGTTCCTCTGGATATTGTCTGGAATGGTCTACTCTTATCTGTCTGGCAAATTCCTACCAGTCCTCTAAGACTTTCTGCCTGAGTTCTTTTCTGACTTATCAAGGCAGAGTTGAACACCCTTCTTCACAGACTTCCTTGCCTTTAGTACCTACTGCAGTGAATTGTAATGATTTGAAAATCTGGTTCTAGGGAGCATGGATCATGTCTAATTAATTTCTGTTCCTTCAGAGCCTGGAACAGTGCCTGACACGAAGTAGGGTCTCAAACTGTCTTTGAATAGGGAAGTAAAATGCTTCGTTTAAAAGGAGGAGGAACTTGTAAACCGGTTCATGTTGTTGATAATCACTTGGATCCAAGATTTGATGTCTGAAGTATGTGATATTGATTCCTTCATTGGTTCAACAAGTATTTATTGAACATCTACCCTAAGCCAGCCATGGGAATACAATGATGAACAAAAATAGATATGTTCTTTACTGCTCTCGGGGAGTTGAGGATTTATTGGAGGAAACCGTTACTGCATTTGTTTGAAGTATTAAATGAAATAGAACATGTTCTTGGTTAGCCCATGACGTCAGTCTGAGATCTTTCCTAACACAAGGCTTTCTGCGGTATGGGGTCAAAGCCTTTGCCTGTTGGACTACTTGGCCTTTATGCATGCTGCAAGTTTGTCTCTAGTTCTTCAGTATGGAAAAACATTGTGGTTGATAACAAATTAAAAAACAAACACATAAAATAGTTGAACATCTTGTTTTAATCCAAGCAAAACTTTGTCTTGAGAAATCTGTAGAGGGTTGGAATATATCAGTGACTTTACAGTGTACCACATACTTTTGCATTTATGTGGTACTTGGTTTTGCTGATGGGAAAACTAAAGGAATACAGGGGGAGCATTCAAGAATCAACAAAACAGGGTCACTTTCTTAGGCTGGAGAGACTCCCTCTAGGCAATGAGACGTTATCAATAAATACCCAGGCAAATAAAGGTCCGAGACCCCCTGCTAAAGCCAGTTAGACACAAACTTCTACCTCACGAAGTTTGACTGGAGGAATGAAAGAGCTGCCAGGTCCAGGCATTTTCAAAATGGAAAAGGAAACAAAACAAAATAAAAAGTACCATAGCCCCTTTGAAAATCAGATACGAGAAAGTTTGAACCAACTCAAATCAGGTTCCTATTAACCTGACATCCCCTGAGGGTCGGGTTGTTTCTTTCTCAGTTGGGGTTAACTATAAACAAGGACAGACTTCTAGTCAAGGAGCCCAGTGATGGGCAATTAGGTAGGTCCATTCAAAGGCATGACAGCCAGCATTACAGGACACAGGCATTCTGTCTTAAATGTTGCTTATGACAGAGGTTTACCTTTCTTGAACTTGGCTGTGCTGTTTTTCCCTCCAGCCCCTCAGCTGGAGGGGGTAACTAACTAGGAATTGCTGCAGAACAGAGAAGCAATATTCTTCCTTTTGCGGCATGCTGCTGTGGCAGAGACACGCTGCCACAAGGGTTACGCTTTAAAACTCTCTTTTTGATATATAAAAAGATTATAAACAAAGGGCAAGGCAAAGCAGAGTTGCAACTTCACCTTGAGTCCAAAGTAGTTAATCTCCTAAATCGAAGCTAAAGTTACTTTATTTAATTAGGAACTTTAAAATAAAATCAAGTTTTTAAAAAGTTGTAGGATTATAACAATTAGTCTACTAATATTTTCCCCCTTTTCTGAGGTCTCAAGAGAAAAACAAGTTTTCTTGATCATCTTTTTAAAATAAAAATCGTAGGCCAGGTGCAGCTTTCAAGGTTCCTTCTGAGATTTAGGGAAGGAAGGAAATGGGAAAGGATAGAATTACACATTATTTCTTACCTTTTCCCAGTTCTAAGCAGAAACCTACTTCATCCTTCCGACAGATTAGTTTTCCAAAAAAGAGTTTGGGCTTTGCCTAAGATCCCTCTGGAGCCATCGTCCTGTCCATTTAAATGCAACCCCAGGAGGGTTAGGATAGTGATACATTTCATCTATAAATTTCAGTGTAAAATAACTGGATATAAAACATTGGGTTCTCTATCTCAAGGGCAGCCAACATCTACGTACACATGCGCATTGCTTTTCTCAAAATTGGACTCTGTCCATATCCTGAATTCACTTTACAATTATCGTTTGGCTACTTGTTTTGGGTAGGCAGAATTGCAGCTGTGATGAGGGGAGTTCTCGCACTGGTTAGGTGGCCAGGCAAGGTTACCAAGGGGCTCATTCTGGCTTCAGAAAGGGCAGCAGGTCATCCGCACTCCCTGGAACCGGATCATCTCCACTTCCAGAAAGCGGATCGTTCCCAGTCTCAGAAACTGGGAGCAGATCATCCCCACCTCCCGCTCAAGAAGGAAGGCAGTCACCGCCAAGCTCTCTGCCACCTGGGCCTCTGGACTTGACTGTCCCCATCAGACCTTCAGAGGATCTGAATGTGGCCGACTTCTTCATGTCTGCAAGCTTCCCGCAGATGGCAGAGCCCAAGGTGAACAGGGCAGCTGTCGTCTTTTGTTTCACGTGGGCCTTGGAGACCTGAACCTTGCGCCAGCTCTTGGGCAGATGCTGCCTCAGCCCCACCAAGGCCGCGAGGCCCAGCTTCCTCTTGAGCTCCACGCATCATCTCTCTCTGGCTGCCAGCGCATGGTGCAGGACGATTTCCGCCTCCAATTCAGGGAGCTCGGATATGAGTTCCCTTTGCCCGGCCTCTGTGAGCCTCTGGCTGGGCAGTTGGGTGGGATTCCTAAGTGGGCTTAGAGGTCTCTGTCATGGCGCCGGGCACGGACTGAGAAAAAAGATGTTCTTTAAGAGAGTCTAGGGCCAATTCTTGGTGCGGAGAGTTGAACTGGTGGCCAGTGGAGAAATAATCTGCGCCAGCAGAGGCGACATCGAGGCCCGGGGTCAGACTCTCGCCGGCGGGTGGGACTCTAGGCGGGAGGGATCCACGTCTGGGCCGGAGAAGCGGACGCCCAGGCGCTGGGTGGCCGCTGCCGCCCGCGAGGCCCACTTCCGGTGTGTGTGCGGTGGGGGTGCGGGGTCGGCCCGGGATCGCGGAGGCGGGACTTCCGGCGGGAAGGCAACCGCCAGCGGAACCTGCTTGCCCAGGCCTCTCGTGCTGGGAGCAGTGTTGGCTCTCACAGTGGCCTGTGAGGTAGGCGGTGCTGTGGTTATTATCAGAGAGAGAGGTTTGTTCCCTCCTGTCACAGCGGGTGACAGGCTCTGGCCTTCAAGCCAAGTCCCACTCCCCTTAGGACCTCCTTCTGTCACAAAGGCCATTCCAAACCGTTGAAAATCGTTTGAACCCTTTGTACTAAGAGAAGTTTACGAACAAGCCCAATACGTAAAATAAAGGAGAACTGCGCCAAAGTAGGGCAGGGAGCGCAGGAGGTCTGGCCTCTACCGTCCCCGTTTTCCCTTCCCAGGTTCCCGCAGGGGCCTCAGAAACTCCTGGCCCCGCTCGATAGTGGGCTTGTGCGCTGCTCAGAACTCCTGCCTCCAGTGGAGACTGATGCTCGGGGCCCGAAGCATCCACAGCGCCAGGGACTGGGGAGAGCAGAGCCCAGAAAGTGAGTCTGACCAGTCACAACTGGCATTTTTGGGGGGAGAAGGAGGGAGAGAATGAGCAAATCTATAATAGTTGTGTCAAATTTATGCTTAATGAAAGCAAAGACTATTGTGAGAATTTAGGAAAGAAGGAATAAGATATGCAAATGGACGGTACCTGGGTTTTCAATATTGTGGTTGGATTTTCTTTCTTTCCAAGCATCCACTGGCATTTTTGAAAGCATGTCTGCACACCTACGTGGTTATCAGTTGTGGGAGGTGGTCAGCACAGTAAAGTTGAAGCAGTTAGAATCTGTCAGGATGTCAACCCCCCATATCCCCTGTTTCTACTCAGAGCTTGTAATTGATACAGTGGAAGAATCAGGACTTCAATCCAGTGAGGGCCGGTGGTCAGGTATCACTTAGCTCTTTGTCTGCCTGCTCATTCCCAGGGAATAGCCTTGAGCAAATTCTAGATTCCAGTGATTTTGTCGGACATGCTGGTAGTTCTTGCAAGCGTGATCTTGTGGAACGTGATAGATCCTCAGCAAATTTCAGCAGTTTGTCATACTCATGTCGCTGCAGTGAAGCATCTAGCTGGGCATCCAAACCAACTTCAGCCCTCCTTTGGGTTTATCTTCAGTGACCCTTTCACGTAACTCAGTAGTGTCTATTATTGCCTTGCCCTGAAGCATGTGCCTCCCTAGATTGAAAAAATGAGAATTGTTCTTGTTGGAAACATGAAGGCTAATGAGGGATTTTGCTGTGTATATAAAGGCCTGAAAAGGGCAGCAAGGACTGCCTAAAACCTATGGTGTTCCAGAAAGTGGACTTTTCCTCCATTGCCTGCAGAAACACTCGTCGTTTCAGGAATGCTCTGACTCTGAACCAGAAATCCTCTTTCAAAACTGAAGATGAAGGGTAAAGAAGCCCCTGAATTAATAAGCCAAACAACACAGAATGCATATTGTCCGTTCAAAGTTCAGATTCCAAGTGACCAGATTTGAACTTGCGCTTGATTATCCTTCTCTGAATTGTTTCGGCCACCAACCTCATTATGTGTTTTCTTGTTTCTACATTTCGTTGTTAAGCTTTGATTCCCTTTGGTAGACTAATGATTTCCCTCATAGCAAAACTGACCTCACTTCTCTCAGCAACTTTGTTTCCAGATCCCAAATCGAAACATGGCCTCTGGAAGGGGGCCTACCAGCTAGGAATGTTCTGACCTCCCGGGTAGACCTGCACACATGAGTAACACACTGGAACAATACATTTTGCTAGGCTTTGCATAACCACATAAAAACAACACATATTTTGAAAACATAGATCTATCAAGTAAAATTTCACTGAAGTTACAGTGATTCTAACCAGCTGTTTGACTAAACTATCCTCTTAAGGTATAAAATACCAAACTGTTGTCCCATGGTTCTAGAATTTCACGTCTTTAGATTACACAATGAAATAATCTGTATTACATAGAAAGGCTCATAAAACTGTTAGTCTGAAACAGAAAGCCTTTTGATGTTATTTGGGCACTAAAAGTAGCCACAATATTTGATTCAGTAACCTATGAAGAAAGAATTTGGGAATTATTTTTGATTCTACAATGGTTTGCTGTCTTTGTTTCCAAGGAAGACACTATTGACCCATTGTTAGTAAAGAATGAACTTTGAAGTATTTCTCTAGGAAAGGTGATGGATATATACTAATCCTCTGTAAACGTAAAGGTAGATGGTCCAGCAAACTGATGTTTTTTTCCGCCATGTTCAGAAGCCTGTATGTTATGTTTTATAAGTAAATTATTGAAATCTGAATATAAAAGCAAAGCCATACACTTCGCTAGGTCCAGACTGTTTGGGGATGAAGACGCGAGATTGTAGTAATTGATAGAAATGTTTAGGGACTTGTAGCAGTGCCAGCAGGTTTAACCATTTGACTTCTTTCATTATAAAAGAGCAATATGGAGCCTCCTGATTGCATCGACTTGTAAAGTAGTCCACCTTGGTGGTTCAGATTGCTTCTAAAGACCTGACAACTCACCCTGCAGTCTGGTCATTTGCACTGCTAGATCTAACCACAGCGAGTTTTCTAGAGCTTTATTTCGATTACTGCAGAACTACTACCATGAACATTTTGTTCATTATAGCTGAATTCCAGGAGAAGTGTTTAAATATTTAATTGAGCCTGAAAATAAGGCATATAGTTGAAACCCTAATCCAGTCAGAATGTTTCACGAGTAGGAGGGGAAAATTGGTAGTTGGGCTTTTCTTGTGGAAGGCCAGAATATTGTGTCTGATTTCAGTTTACGAGTTATTTTCACTGCTATCGCACATCATAGCCCAGTTCCATCAATAATATATGCAGTGAGTCAGCCTCCCATAGATATTCTCCAGCATGAACTGGAGTATTTGCTGCAGTTTACAGCTGCAAACGATATTCCTAGCAATTGCCGTATTTCGGTAGTTGAGTTGATCTTCATTTAGGACCAGGATGACATTTCCTTTCAGCAGCCCTCCTACGTGGACTAATTAGCTTTTAAGAAAATAGGGGCGGCCCCATGGCTGAGTGGTTACGTTCATGCGCTCCACTTCGGCGGCCCGGGATTTTGCTGGTTCGGATCCTGGGCGCAGACACGGCACGGCTCATCAGGTCACGCTGAAGCAGCGTCCCATATGCTACAACTAGAAGGACTGACAACTAAAATATACAGCTATATACTGGGGGGATTTGGGAAGAAAAAGGAAAAAAAAAGAAAGATTAGCAACAGTTGTTAGCTCACGTGCCAATCTTTAAAAAAAAAAAGGAAATAGGTATATTACAGAATAGAATTTTCCTCTCTGAAGCCCAAACTTATTATCAGGATATTAAATTGGAGCTTATTACTCACTGTTATTCATTCTCTTTGGTGGTATATATAATTGTGGCAAGAGTCCCTGGGAGGACCAAGTTAAAATTCAGTATCTTGTTGAATCTGGAGAACCAGCATCCTCCTCCTGCCAAGTGTCCATCTGTGTGAGTTGATATGTATGGGATGAAGGGGCTTGTTAAGAGGAATTTTGTGCGCAGATCCTCAGAGGCAGAATAGGAATGACAGGGAGATGGAGGGGTGGAGAGAAGGGAAAGGAAAATGATCAAAATACGAAGGAACATCCCTAGATGAAAAATGAAGGTTCTTCTTGTTGGAAACTTGAAGACTGTAGATATAAAGGCCTACAGAGGGTAGCAAGGGCTCCTTAAACACTGTATGTTTTTCCAGAGAATGGACTTATACTTCAATGCTTAAAGAAATGCTAATGGCTCCAGAATTTCTCCTACACTCTGAACCAGAAACTGCCCTCTCAATGCTGAAGATGAAGGGCAGAGAAACCTGTGAACTAAGCTAAATGAAGGGCAATATGGGCAGACTTTGGGGGAATTTCACACTGGAAGTTGTCCTTACTCCCTTTTCTCATTTGGATGAGGAAAGTGGGGGGAACAGATTCTCCCTTCCCAGAAGTTTTGATCTTTGTTTTCTTTTTACGTATTGGCAGATAGCATGTTTAAGATAAGCCCTAGGGGCAACAGTGGGGAGTCATCTAAGAGAAGAAAATGGGCCAAGCTGGCACGTGAGCCAGAAAAGACTTGGTCAGTAACAGGCTGATGGATGTAGGTCGTCTGTGCTCTACCGAGGAACCGAGGGCTTGGTGTATTTCTCTAGTCCAGATCTAGAAATTTGGAGGATGCCTTAAAAGGGAGCAGGGGGTTGTAAAAAAGACAAGATTGACACTTGCTTCACATTTATCACCTTTCTTCCCAACCAGCGCATTTCCTGAATTACAGCAATTCCAACAAAGACATGGACAGCTGCTAAAATGTCTTCAGGGGACCCAGATTGCTTGACCCTTAACTCAGCAGGAAGATTTAGCAAGAAATTACATCTGGAGGATGCTCAGATTTTGAGTACCAGGAGATACACTGGGCACGGAGAGGACATCTACAGAAAGGACAGAGCTGAACCAAATGGAAGGGCTGGCCCTGAGCATAGAGGATTCCCAGAAGTCACTGGAGAGACCTGGGGAGGGGGGCTGAACTCTTGAAGCTTCGGCACTGAAGGTTTAGAACCAGCAAAATGAGGGGCCCAAGCAGTTTGACTTACTTGTGTCTACAGGCTTCAGAGGCTTGGGGGCGATTAGGCTATTAATAGAAAACTCATGATCTTTTAAGGTTATGACCATCATGGTGGCTTTGCCAAGGCCTGGCCTCTACTCCCTAGTTGCTTACCTGTTCTTGTCTTAAAACTGTCATGTCTGCTATGGCAACAGCATAATTACTTTATTTCCTGGATTCTGGGACACAGTCAAGTCTAAGACATATCTTTGCTTTAATAAGATGTTTCTAGGAGGTAAAACCTCCTACATTAAATTGTATATTGATTAGAAGATGCAATCCCAATTTTAGAAACATTAAAATGCCACAAAATGTGCATCTTAGAATTGAAGAAATTCAACAGTAATGCAGCTACGAACTCTAATGGCTCTGCCTGATTCTTCTGCTGGATTTCAGAATGGACCTTGATGGTACTGGTTCCTCTTCCCTTTCTGAAAGAAAGGACAGAAGAGAAATTAGCACTTATTAAATATCTGCTATAATAATAAAAATAAGGGAGACCTCTAATATCTATTAACTGCTTATTATGTGCCAGGAATTGTTCTACGTGCTTTCACATATGTTATTTCATTTAATGCTCATAATAATCTTGAGAGGTAGGTGTTAGGAATACAGTTAATCTCTGTGAGACTCAGTTTCTCCATCTTTGCAGATCAGGGAACCAAGGTGCACAGAGAATAACTTGTCTGAGGTAACATAGTTTATTTTGCGATATTAATCTATAAACTTAGGGCTGCTTAGATTTTTTTAAAGAACTCATTTTTTAACTTTTTCTTCTCTTTCTTAAAAATTCTGAAATATATCATGCATATAAAAGTATGTATACTATATGTACCTTTAAAAAATTATAAATAGGGCTGGCCTGGTGGCACAGTGGTTAAGTGTGCATGTTCCGCTTCAGAGGCCCGGGGTTCGCTGGGTATGGATATGGCACTGCTTGGCATGCCATGCTGTGGTAGGCGTCCCACATATAGAGTAGAGGAAGATGGGCATGGATGTTAGCTGAGGACCAGGCTTCCTCAGAGAAATGAGGAGGATTAGCAGCAGTTAGCTCAGGGCTAATCTTCCTCAAAAAAATAAAATTATAAGTATAAGTAACTATGTACTCACCACTCAACTAAGAAATAGACCATATGTTCTCAGTATTTTTGAAGCTCACCCCATGTCCTTGTCATTCTCTTTCCTTACCCTCAGTTGACCTCTACTCCAAACTTTGGGGAGATCATTCCTTTTTTTCCTGATAAGGTTTTACCACCTATGTATGTATCTATAAATGATGTATTATTTAGTTTTGCATGTTTTTTACCTTTATTTATTTATTTTTACTCAGGTATAATTGACATATAACATTATATTAGTTTCAGGTGTACAACATAATGATTTGATGATCGCCATAAGTCTAGTTAACATGGCACCATTTTGGAACTTTATATAAATGGAATCATACCTTATGTATTCTTCTGTGGCTTGCTCATTGATTTTAGATTCTTCCATGTGAATGGTGTTGCTATAGTTTATTCATTTTCACTGCTGTATAGTAGTCAACAGTATGCATATAGCACAACATATGAATACATTTCATCTATGTAAATTGTTTACTGAGACATTGAGTGACTTGAAGGTCACTTTCTTTGGCGTATCACCCCTGGCTTCAGGCCTGTCTGAAGTCTATTCCTCCATATACAGTTAATGTTTTCTTGGGAATGTGACTTCATCTTTGTCCATAATAGACTTTTTCTTCCTGAACTATATCCTGAAACATATTTGAAGGGTTATCTCTCCAGCTGCCTTTCTTCTGCCTCCCATCATACACTTTATAGTCAGCATATTTATTACTGCAGTTCTGAAAACTGCAAGTTCACCATGCTCTCTTGCCTCTAGGCCTTTGTCCATGTTGCTCTTTCTGACTAGAATGCTTATTTCCTGGCTAACTCTTGCCCACCGATCAGGTTTGTCTGGTTACTAAAGCCTTCCTCCCCTACATTCTAGTGTGGGCCTTCTCCTTGAGCTAACACAGGGGGCTTCCTGCCATCTCCTCAGGGTTTAGTCAGAGTTGGTTTTCCAAAAGGATCCAACATGTTATGGAATAAAACCTCATAGTTATACTTGGTGCCTGGAAAGACTGTATAAAAGGTCTGTTTTGTATAGTAGTAACTGTAAGAGGAAACATGGAAATACCACTTAGAATTGTCAGTACTCAATTTTAAAATGTCCTTAGGTTGAGCGTAGGGCACAAATCACATTCTTGTTGGTTATAAAGAGATGGATAAATGCATATTATTTTATTTTGCCTTCAGGACTTTTGGCTAGATTCCAGAGGACTTTCTCCAAGAACAAGATAAGTCAGACAGAGAAAGCCAAATACCGTATGATTTTCACTCATATGTGGAAGATAAAATAACAACAATAACAACAAACAGACACATAGACATAGAGAATAGATTGGTGGTTACCAGAGGGGAAAGTGGGAGCGGGGAGAGCAAAGGGGTAAAAGGCCCCATTTATTGGGTGATGGAGGGCAATTACACTTTGGGTGCTGCACACAATGTAGTCTACACATAAATCTAAACATAATGATGTACACGTGAAATTTATATAGTGTAATAAGCCAATGTTACCTCAATCAAAAAAATTAATTGTAAAAGAAGACCCGACCCTCTTTGCCTGGAGTTAGTTCCCTGGCATGGGAAAGAAAACTCTCATTTGCTTCCTTCTTTGTGTTTTGTTTGATACCAGCTTCTTATCTGTTCAACATCTCATGAAGAAATACCTCAAGGGATGGTTGGAGATGGGAAGTAAACACCAAATTAGTTGCTTATATACTTAAAAAAATAAGCTTTTGATTTTGGGGTAGTTTTAGATTTACATAAAAGTTGCCAAGATTATACAAAGAGTTCCTATATCCCCTCACCCAGTTTCCCATTTTAATATCCTACATTCCTGTGCTAGATTTGTCACATCTAAGGAATCAACGTTGGTATATTACTGTTACCTAAATCCCAGGATTTAGATTTCCTAGTTATTCCCTAATGTCCTTTTTCTGTTCCAGGATTCTATCCACAATGCCACATTACATTTAATCCTAGTGTCTTCTTAGCCTCCTCTGGTCTGTGACAGCTTTTTGGACTTACCTTGCTTTTGATGACCTTGACAGTTTTGAGTATGGTTGGTCAAGTATTCTGTAGAATGCCTATCAATTTGAGGTGGTCTCATGTTTTTCTTATGATTAGACAGAGGTTATGGATTTGGAGGAGGATGACCACAGAGAATGCCATTCTCATCACATTATGTCAAGGATACATGCTATCAACATGACTTATCACTGAGCTTACATACTTTTTAATACCTTTAGTTAAACGGTTGGATGGTGAGAGAGTAGATGTAGAAGTTGGAAGACTGAATTCAGATCATAGCTGTGTCATTCATTAGTGTGTGACTTGGGAAAGATAGTTAATCTCTCTATTCCTTAGTTTCCTCATCTGTAAAGTAAGGATAATAACAGTATCTACCTCATTAAGTTAGTAAATACATGAAATGTACGTAGAGCCGAGCCTGGCACAGGGGAAGTAGGATATAAGTTTTGACTATTATTAATATTATTGAGCAACACAAAAGTTCTTTGTTTCTATTATATATGTCTCCCAGACTCTCTTTACCTCAGAAAATTAAACTAATGGTTTTTAGTGATAAAAAAAAATCCTGTCAACGTGGGTTTTAAATTTTGAACATGGGAAGATCTTTGTCTTATTGTCTCTTGGGTTTTGAATCATCCCTACAATATCACAGTTTCCCTTAAAATTTGCATTGTCTGCTGATGAGAATCTTTTGCAGGAGACTCCTTTGAGTATTTTCATTATCATTCAAATCTTACAATTTGAATATTCTCTTCAGAGTGCTGGCTCTTTTAGCCATTGATCCACTGATATATTTCTGGTTCTCCAGGCCCAGATGTACAATTCAAATTAATAGTCTATGAAAAAGAGTTATTACTATTTTCTTCCCTTTAGCCCAAGCAAAAGATTCCCAAGGTGCGTTTCAGCTTTTATTAATATTACAAATGAAGATCTAATATTGTTCACTGCATACTTAATGGTTGATCTTAACAACTCCAAATAGGGAAGACAATTGCGTTTATAAATATGTATGTCAGTTTTCTGATGCATTTTCCAGTTTTCTATTTGTAATTCTAAGTGACAATTTTGAATACTCATTCCGAATATTAAAATACATTCTTTTGGGGAGAAGATTCAAGATGGTGCCGTGAGTAGTCCTCTTTGTCTCTCCCCCTTCGAGTCTACAATTATTTGGACACTCATCGCTTAACAAAGGATATCCAGATAGCATCTCAGGACATCTGAGAGACCCGCGCGACTATACATCGGAAGGCGGACGGACTTTCCTCCGGGAGGAGGTGGAGATAGGTGAAAACTCTCCGACCCCAACCGAACAGCCTAGTACCTGCAAGCGGCTTTCTTCCAACGGACGCCCCAAGAAGATCAACACACACCTAGGGCAGGAGCGAGCACAGACCAGAGGAGCAATGGTGGAAACAGGTGACCAGAACCCTACCTAACCCCCCTGCAATTACTCCTAAATGCAGAGGGAAACTCTAGAGTTACACACTTGAGCCCGTGGGGAGAGTCTCGCCTCGCCATTGGTGGGGAGATCCCGCCTGGTGTCCACGGGGCCCGGAGGGTCCCAGAGAGAATCACAGAGGGCGTGGCGGCCCCCTGGCTGCCACTGCCTGCACGGCCGGGCAAGGGATTGCGGGAGGTCTCGGAGAGAACTGGGGCTGGGTGGAGCTCAAGAGGCCAGCTCCGCAGCCCAGGGGGAAAGCTCCAGACTTCCGCCCGGGCAGCAGACAAAACTCTCTGTCTGCCATTAGAGAAGGGGCCACTCCCAGCACTCACAACTCCGGGAAAGTCCCAGAGAGAATCCCAGAGGGTGAGGTGACCCCCAGCTGCCGTTGCCCGCCCCGTGGGGCAGGGGATTCCCGGAGATCTCAGAGAGGACTGGGGCTGGGTGGAGCTCCAGAGGCCAGCTCTGCGGCCCGGGGGGAAGCTCCAGAGTTCCCCCCGGGCAGCAGACAAAACTCTCTGTCTGCCATTAGTGGAGGGGCCACGTCCAGCACTCACAACTCCAGGAAAGTCCCAGAGAGAATCCCAGAGGGCGAGGTGACCCCCAACTGCCGTTGCCCACCCTGTGGGGCAAGGGATTGCCGGAGATCTCGGAGAGAATTGGGGCTGAGTGGAGCGCCAGAGGCCAGCTCCACGGCCTGGGGGGGAAGCCCCAGAGTTCCGCCCAGGCAGCAGAAAAAACTCTCTGTCTGCCATTAGTGGAGGGGCCATTCCCAGCATGCACAACACTGGGAGGGTCCTGGAGAGGAGAATATCAGGCAGGGCAGCAGCTGACCAGCTACCACTGAAATCAGGATCTCCGGCTATCCCCCTGTCAGGTCAAAGGGCTCCCTGAGTTCCTGGGGAACAGGACTGGGGCTGGGTGGAGTTCCAGCGACCCAGCTCCGTAGCCTAGGGGGAAACCCTACAGGCTCACGGCAGCCTCAGCGAAAGCCTCTGCACAGCACTAGTAGAGAGCACCCATCCAGCAGCCACAAGGCTGGAAGACCCCGGGACAAAAGTAGCATAGCTAGGTGAGCTAACCACAGACTGTAGAAGATGCCAATAGCTCTGCTGCGACCCATAGTGGACAAGTGAGATTTTGTGGGTGCCGACAGTGATGGAGTGGCAAATATAAGTGATCCTACCCCCGGCTGCTGGAAAAGCCCATAACACCATTGCAGACCCCAAGGAGGGAGCACGTCTAGGTGGGCTGCAACAGTAGGCACCAGCAGCCTGAAGCCCCCCCGTGACAGCCCCCACGGCAGAAGAGGGAATCCAAAGGACCACTGTGACTACAAGGAGGGGCCCAGGCCCAGTTAGCAACTGCAGATAGGGTTCCTGGTTGGTGCAGTATAAACAGCTGCTCCCCCACCACACCAGCAGAAACAAGTGGAAGGAGCGACTAATCTCTATCTCTTTGCGGAGGCACAAATCTACAACATCAAGCAATATGAAAAAATACATTAAATCTCCAGAACAGAAGGAAAACAACAAATACACAGACAACAATCCCAAAGAAAATGAAATATATAACCTAAATGACGATGACTTCAAAACAGCCATCATTAAAATACTCAATGAGTTAAGAGAGACTTCAGATAGACAACTCAACAAGTTCAGGAGCTATGTCACAAAAGAATTTGATACGATAAAGAAGAACCAAACAGAAATACTGGAAATGAAGAACACAATAGAGGAGATTAAGAAAAATCTAGATGCACTGAACAGTAGGGCCGATAATATGGAGGAAAGAATTAGCAATTTGGAAGATGGGAATATAGAAATGCTGCAGGCAGAGGAGGAGAGAGAAGTAAGACTAAAAAGAAATGAAGAAACTCTCCGAGAATTATCAGACACAATTAGGAGATGCAACGTAAGGATTATAGGTATACCAGAGGGAGAAGAGAAGGAGAAAGGGGCAGAAAGCCCATTCAAAGAAATAATGGCTGAGAACTTCCCAAATCTGGTGAGGGAGATGGATCTTCAGGTGACAGAAGCCAATAGATCTCCAAACTTTATCAATGCAAGAAGACCAACCCCACGGCATATAGTAGTGAAGCTAGCAAAAGTCAACGACAAGGAGAAAATACTAAGGACAGCCAGGCAAAAGAAACTAACCTACAAAGGAACCCCCATCAGGCTATCAGCAGATTTCTCAGCGGAAACTTTACAGGCTAGAAGAGAGTGGAATGATATATTCAAAAATCTGAAGGACAAAAACCTACAGCCGAGAATTCTCTACCCAGTGAAAATATCCTTCAAATACGATGGAGAAATAAAAACTTTCCCAGATAAACAAAAATTAAGGGAGTTCATTGCCACAAAACCTCCTCTTCAGGAAATCCTCAGGAAAACCCTCACTCCTGAAAAATCCAAAAAAGGAAAGGGGCTACAAAACCAAGAGCAGAGGAGATAAGTAGAAGGACAACAACAGAGAGTAGCAGCTCTTCATCAGAACAGATTAAACCATGGGACGAGAAACAAAGGAAATTGAAGAAAACCGGAAAACAAGACATAAAATGGTAGTGGTAGGCCTCCACATCTCAATAATCACTCTAAATGTAAATGGATTGAACTCCCCAATCAAAAGACACAGAGTGGCAGGATGGATCAAAGAACAAGACCCAACAATATGCTGCCTCCAGGAAACACACTTCAGCCCCAAAGACAAGCACAGACTCAGAGTGAAGGGATGGAGAACAATACTCCAAGCTAATAATGAACAAAAGAAAGCAGGTGTCGCTATACTAATATCAGACAAGGTAGACTTCAAAGCAAAACAGATAAAGAAAGACAAAGAGGGACAATACATAATGATAAAAGGGACTCTCCACCAAGAAGACATAACACTTATAAATATATATGCACCCAACACAGGAGCACCAAAATTTGTAAAGCAACTCTTAACAGAACTAAAAGAAGACATCAACAACAATACAATAATAGTAGGGGACCTCAACACACCATTAACACCAATGGACAGAACATCCAGACAGAAAATCAACAAGGAAATAATAGAATTAAATGAAAAATTAGACCAGATGGACTTAATAGATATATATAGAACACTTCATCCAAAAACAGCAGGTTACACATTCTTCTCAAGTGCACATGGAACATTCTCAAGGATGGACCATATTTTGGGAAACAAAGCAAACATCAATAAATACAAGAGAGGTGAAATAATATCAAGCATCTTTTCTGATCATAATGCTATGAAACTAGAAATCAACTACAAGAAAAAAGCAGAGAAAGGTGCAAAAATGTGGAGACTAAACAACACGCTTCTGAACAAACAATGGATTATTGAAGAAATTAAAGAAGAAATCAAATATTATCTGGAGACAAATGAAAATGAAAATACATTCTTTTGCTGTTAGGGTTTCTGAAAATTTCATTTGAAACTTCGCAAAATGTTTTTTGCAAATCCAAATATGCATGTTTTGATATACTTTTATCTAATGCCTTATTTTTTTCCTGAAAATGTTATCACCCTGGCTGTTTGTTTTGCTTTGTTTCGTGGCAATTTTGGCCAGTAGGATGGAAACATTTGTAGAGAATCCGTGTGTATGTGTGTGTGTGTGTGCGCGCATGTGTGTGCAAGTGGGAGCCCATGCATAGGCGTGTCATGTGTTGGATCAACAAAGAGAACTTCTACATTTACCTTTAGCAGCAGAAGAAATTTTTCCTGAATACTTACTATGACCCACATACTCTTTTAAGCACTTCACATACAGTATCTCATTTGATTCTTACAATAATCTTGTGAGGTTGGTACTATCATTGTTCCCATTTTTACAGATGAGGAAACTGAAACAGGGAGAGGCTAATTAAGTACTTGCCTGAATTCACAGAGCTAGTAAGTGGCAGAACTGGAATTCAAACCTAGGTCTATCTGACTCCAAAGTCCATCCTCTTTCTCTACCATTCATTGCATGTTCCTTGGAACATCCCTATTCCGCTATTTTTCTCCTGAGATATGGCATATATAATTAATAATATCTTTGTGTGTATGTGTTTAGGAATATATCCTTCTAGGCTTAATTTTTAAAGTGAGACATAACATACATAAAGGGGCCAAATCTTGAGTGTGTAATTCAAGGTACTTGCACATATGTGCACACCCATGTAACCACCCCCCAGATCAAGACATGGGGTTTTTCTCATACTCCAGAAGACTATCTCATGCCCCTTTCCGGTCATAGCCATTCTCCCCACACAGGTAGTCACTAATCTGGCCTTGATCAACATAAATTTTGCCTGTTCCTGAACACCTATGAATGGAATAATATAATAAGCACTCTTTTTTGTGTGTGGCTTCTTTTATTTAAAACTATGTCTGAGATTTATTTATGTTGTTATGTGTTTATTTTGTTATATCTTTTTATTGCTGTGTATAATATCCTTTTAGAGCTAACATTTCCTTCTAGCTGCAAAAGTCATGCATTTTCAAAGTAGAGAATTTGGGTAAATAGGAAAGAGCACAGAAAGGAAAATAAAAATGACTAGTAACTCCACTATCCAGAGATAATTATTTTAAAGCGTTTGACTCTTCCCTGCCAGGCTTTTTTTTCTATGCATATATGATTACTAGATTTGAATTATATATGCATTTCTGTTTTATAATCTGTTAGCTTCTCTTAGCACTTATCTTGAAAATTTTTCATGTGATTAAACAGATATCTTTTTACAATGATTTAAAAATATTTTAGAAACATTTTTAGTAAAAAATTTTTGATGGTGATAAGGGAATATGTAAAGTATTCACAAGACACAAAATTCAAAAGGTACGAAAACGGATGAAAAGCCTCTCTCCTATCCTTACCCTAGCCACCCCTTGACCTCCTCCCTGACCCCAGGATCCGGCATTACCACTTTCCAGTGTATTCTTCTTGAGCTGTTGTTGGCACATACAAATATGTATATATGTTATTTTTCCCCTTCTTTATGCACACATGTTAACGTACTATGCTATTTTGCCCCTTGCTTTCTTTACTTAATAAGGTTTCTTGGAGATATTTCCACATCAGTGTCAAGAGCTTCCTTGTCTTTAATGTAGAATAAAATGGTTATTTCACGCATATTAAATGAAATACAAATTACAGCTACACTGAGAAACCATTTTTCATTTGATTGGCAAAAATATAATGGCATTTGATGTTGTCAAGGGTATAAGGAAATAATAATAGTCAAACACTATTCTGAACCGTTCACTTGATTTTTTGCTGAGGAAGATTCGCCCTGAGCTAACATCTGTTGCCAATCCTTCTCTTTTTTCTTGAGGAATATTCACCCTCAGCTAACATCTGTGCCATTCTACTTTGTATGTATGTCACTGCCACTGCAAGGCCACCAACGATTGGTGTAGGTCTGCACCTGGGAACTGAATCCAGGCTGCCAAAACAGAGTGTGCCCAACTTAACCACTAGGCCATGGGGTTGGCGTCCCTTTTTTTAAAAATTGAGGTAACGTTGGTTTATAACATTATATGACTTTCAGGTGTACATCATTATATTTTAATTTCTGTGTAGATTACATCATGTTCACCACCCAAAGACTAATTACCATCCATCACTATATACGTGTGCCCAGTCACCCCGTTTGCCCTCCTCCCAACCCCCTTCCCCTCTAGTAACCACCAATCTAATCTCTGTCTCTATGTATTTGTTGTTGTTATCTTCTATTTATGAGTGAGATCATACTTTCTCCCTCTGACTTATTTCGCGTAGCATAATACCCTCTAGGTCCATTCATGTTGTCGCAAATGGTGAGAATTCATATTTTTTACGGCTGAGTAGTATTCCGTTGTGTATATATACCACATCTTCTTTATCGATTCATCCCTTTATGGGCACTTAGGTTGCTTCCATGTCTTGGCTGTTGTGAATACTGCTACAGTGAACGTAGGGGTGCATATATCTTTATGCATTTGTGTTTTCATATTCTTTGGATAAATACTCAGCAGTGGAATAGCTGGATCATATGGTAGTTCTATTCTTAATTATTTGAGGAATCTCCATACCGTTTTCCATAGTGGCTGTACCAGTTTGAATTCCCACCAGCAGTGTATAAGAGTTCTCTTTTCTCCACATCCTCTTTAACACTTGTTATTTCTTGTCTTGTTAATTACAGCCATTCTATGATATATCATTGTAGTTTTGATTTCCATTTCCTTAATAATGAGTGTTGTCGAACATCTTTTCATGTGCCTGTTTCCTATCTGTGTATCTTCTCTGGAAAAATATCCATTCAGATCTTTCACCCATTTTTTTAATTGGGTTGTTAGTTTTTTGTTGTTGAGATGTATGAGTTCTTTATATATTTTGGATATTAACCCCTTATCAGATATATGGTTTGCAAATATCTTCTCCCAATTGTTAGGTTGTTTTCTCATCCTGTTGATGGTTTCCTTTGCCTTGCAGAAGCTTTTTAGTTTGATGTAGTCCCATTTGTTTATTTTTTCTATTGTTTCCCTTGCCTAGTCAGACATGGAACTTGAAAATATGCTGCTAAGACTGATGTCAAAGAGTGTACTGCCTATGTTTTCTTCTAGAACTTTTATGGTTTCAGGTCTTACATTCAAGTCTTTAATCCACTTTTGAGTTAACTTTTGTGTATGGTATAAGATAATGGTCTAGTTTCATTCTTTTGCATGTGGCTATCCTGTTTTCCCAACGCCAGTCATTGAAGAGACTTTCCTTTCTCCATTGTATGTTCCTGGTTCCCTTGTCAAAATTTAGCTGTCCGTAGATGTGTGGGTTTATTTCTGGGCTCTTAATTCTGTTCCACTGATCTGTGTATCTGTTTTCGTGCCAGGACCATGTTGTTTTAATTACTATAGCTTTGTAGTATATATTAAAATCAGGGAGTGTGATACCTCCAGCTTTGTTCTTTTTTCTCAGGACTCCTTTGGCTATTCGGGATCTTTTGTTGTCCCATATAAATTTTAGAATTCTTTGTTCTATTTCTGTGAAAAATGCCATTGGAACTTTGATAGGGATTGCATTGAATCTGTAGATTGCTTTAGGAAGTATGGACCTTTTAACTATGTTAATTCTTCCAGTCCAAGAGCACAGAATACCATTCCATTTCTTTGTGTCTTTTTCAATTTCTTTCAACAATGTTTTGTAGTTTTCAGTTCTTTCACTTCTTTGATTAAATTTATTCCTAGGTATTTTACTCTTTTTTTTTGCAGTTGGCAATGGGATTTTATTCTTAATCTCTCTCTTCTACTTCATTGTTAGTGTATAGAAATGCAACTTATTTTTGTATGTTGCTTTTGTATCCTGCAACTTTACCATATTCATTCAGTGTTACTGAAAGCTTTATAGTGGATTCTTTAGAGTTTTGTACGTATAAAAGCATGTCATCTTAAATAGTGACAGTTTCACTTCTTCTTTTCCGATTTGAATCCCTTTTATTTATTTTTCTTGCCTGATTGCTCTGGCTAGGTCTTCGAATATTATGTGAAATAGGAGTGTTGAAAGTGGGTAAACAGTTAACTTGTAATAACTAATTCAATCCTAACAGCAACCATATTAAGTAGGTTCTATTTTTATGCCCATTTCATGGACAGTATATATAAGTTACCCAGGGCACTATTATAGAATGCTGGGGGAGAGTAAACTAATACAATTTCTATGAAGACAAATTAGTCAACAGCTATCAAAATCATGCATTTACTCTTTGACCAGAATTGCTGTCCTAGAAATTTATCTTATCACGTACTCCCACATGAGAAGTTACACATACATAAGGTTATTTTTTGTAGCAGTGTTTATAGTAGGAAAGTGTCAAGAGCTGAGCTGGAGAGAGCTGAGCTGTCAAAATGAAATTAACAGTCAAGGCTTTCATTATTTACCTCTCTAGCATAAGCAAGAGGCTGACCAAGAGGAAGAACAGGCTCCCCAAGTGTTTCAGGCTTCCCCATGGAACAGCACCCAGCAAGGATCAGTGTGGATGTGAGGATGTGAGGTTGTTTTCACTGCCAAGGGAGCCCTTAACAAAAGGCTTCCTCCATTTTATGGGCCCAGGAGTTGGGAGGAGTGAGAAGGGAAAGGAGTGAGAATGGAAAGATAGTACTCACTGAGTACTGAGCCAGAGTGGAGAAAATGTCTTCAAGATTCCTCTCTCCCCCACATAAGGAAGTCTCAGCAGAAGTGTCTATGAAAGGCTCCTGATAAAGAGGCCTCCAAATGGAGTTGCCTGGGCTAGGAATGCAGCTATATGTAAGAGCATGGTTGGCTTGGGGGCCTGAGTCCTTGAATACAACTCCTTTACGACACTACAGGGCACTGGCTGTGCACCAAGTCTGGTGTGGGAGGGCAGCCTTTCCCAAGAGACTTACCAGGTAAAGCCTTTTTAATTGCCTGTGGTTGGGCCTGAGAGATCACACATAGATTTTTGGCCAGGAGTCAGACTCCACACTAAGATTAGAAACAGTTTAAAGGTTCTTCGGTAGGGTATTGGTTGAACAAATTGTGGTAAACCCGTACAGTGTCTTACCATATAGAAGTGAAACAGGATTTTTGGTGCAGTGAAGTCAGAATCCCAGCTGGAAATAGGTGATTTACTTAAAATGGATAATTTAAGAGAGTTTAGGAAGGGTTGTGGGATACTACAACAGCCAGGTCTAGCAACAGGGAAGCCATTACTCTCCCTAGGCCTGAATAGTTGCAGGAGCGAATGGTTACAGCAACCCCTTGAGACCTGTGGCCTTCAGTAGAGGCACATCACCATTGCCAAACTATGGCCCAGCGGGGAGGGAGCAGGAGGAATAACTACCCTGACGTCTCTCCTACCATGTTTGATCAGAACGTCCATCTTTGGCTGATGCTTTCTATCTGCCAAACCTAACCTGAAACTAGACGGTAAGGGACTTGTTAGATGCAGTCTATAAAGATTAACCTTACAAGGCACTGAGGAGGGAGGAAAAGAGTGTAGAAAGTGGAGAAGGGTGGAGATTGAAGCTGTACCCAGCAAGTGTTAGGTAGATCAGTGCAGATGTGAGGCAAAGAAAATATCTAGCTCAATGATTTCATTGTATAAATACATAATTATTTAATCTACCGTCTGTTGTTGAGCATTTAGGTTGCTTCCAGATTTTCTTTTTGCTTATTATGAACATTCTTTTATTTCAATGTTTTCATGCCTATTCTTACTTCCATAAGATACATTCTTAGTAGAGTGGCTGGGCCCCACTTTTAAGATTTTTGATATATATAACCTTCAGAAAAATTTAACAGTTCACCCTCTACCAGAAAATTGTGAGGGAGCTTGTTTTCCTGCATTCTCATTAACACTAGGTATTATCATAAGTCTTTGCCAATTTACTAGGGGAAACATTACATCTTGCTGTTTTAATTTGTATTTCTTTGGTTACTAGTTGAACTTAAAAATTTTAAAAATCTTCATTGGCCATCTTTGCTTTTGTTGTTTTGTTAAATTATCTTCTTGTTTTGGTATAAAATCCTTACTCTAATTTGTGGCTAGTGCCCTTGAAACCATAGATCCTCTGTTTTACCCTCTCTAGAGAATACACTTTCAATATTTTGTGATGGTCTTTGCCATGGTTACTTGACTAGAGTTGGGGCAGAGTTGTAGGATTGTCTAACTCCCGAACTGGATTTTCAACCAAGCTTCATGTTCTTAGTCCCATTTTCATACCACCACCCTCTTCTTCCTACTTCCAGAGACGCCTCATGCTGCCAATTCCCAAGCCTTTTGGTGGCAATGCAATGTAGTTTGCTTTGATTGTCGACTTTCTCCTCTGCCAGCTCAAATTCAAACTTCTCAGGTCTTCCAAGTAAGTTACCACTCTTCCCTTTGCTTTCCGTCTTCCTCATTTTTGTGGTGGTGATCTCTTCTCCTGATCTCTTTGTCCTTATATATTATGCCTGAAAAGTATATAATTTCTTTTCCTGTGATTTTAATGAGTTTATTGGAGGGTGTGGCATTTTAACAGAAAGTCCAAAGCTGAATTTTTATCTTAAATTTGAAAGTGTTTTACTGGACCTTGTTAGGTTGGAAAATCCTAGAGATGTCTCATAGACTCAGAAAGGATAGAAAGGATAGCTGTTTAGACCAGAGAGCCTTAAAGTTGCCTTGGATCCGTGTGAGGAAGGCTCCTCTATTGATGAAAATTGTTTCCACGACCTCTTAGAATATCTTTGCACTGACATTCGTAAAGGTGTTAAACAGTTGGGTTGTTCATGCAAAAACATTTGTGAACTTGTTCATTGGCATGCAATCTAATGAGTCAGACAGGTACACATTTATTATATTCAAAATTTAGGTTAATCCTCTCAGGAACATAGCAAAATGGTTAATAACTGATGATGCATGATCACTGACAATCACAAAGTACAGTGGCTGGAATAGGGTCCAGGGGGCCTGCAGCTGGGCCATTTGTATGCTGGGTCATGAGGTGGTCTGGGTCACTGAGAAGGTCTAGGAGGGGCTGGGCTGAGAGGAAGGGGACACTTTGAGGGCTCAGTTCAGCTGCTCTTTGCCAAGTAGTGTGGAAGCATTTTCGTATTTTATGGTAGGTATGGTCATAATGGTACATATAACTAATTATCAGTTCTGAGTCTTTGTCTTTTGCTCCAACCATCTTGCTTTTATGTGAATTATTTACCCTCTCTAGGATGCTCTAAATGTGACTTTAATCTATGTTTTACCTATGTTGTCTGTCACTGCCTTATTTCCTCTTCTCAATAACTTTCCTAGCTTTCTACGGATAATGGATCCCCTGTATTAGATTCAAGCCTTCACCAGTTCCTGAGCCAGTTCTGAAGGTGGTGGCCATCTAATCAATAACATCAACAACCTAGTGCTTGCTTTCCAACAAAAGCCCTGACTGTGTAGGTAATCCCTGAGTTGTAGCTTTCCCTTCCAACCCCCAACGTGGCTTTATTTGTAGGGTGGACATTTGCCTCAGTTTCCCTCCCCACTGTGCTTGGTACCTGATACCTTTTGGTGCATCCTACACATTTTGATACCCCCCCTCCATGGTCACCTTCTGTAGTCTTGCTGCAAATGGACAGATATAGCCTGGAATCATGATATAGCTACCTATGTGGCTTTTAGCCCACCTGCCATCTCCACTCTGCTCTCTAGCCCTGGATTGCACTCCTTTGGTATTGACGCTTGCCCAACCCATGACCAAGTATTGCTGTGCCCTTTGGATGCTATATTATAAACTGTCTAGCTGCTCTCACAGGACAATATTTCATACATTATATTGGGCAAATTTACCACCCTAAACAGAAAAAGTCAATGTTCTGTTAGCAAGGATGGAGAGAAGAATGGCTGACAGGTCAGATACCAAACAGCTTTTGCTACTCCATATCACAAACTGGCATTGGAGGTTCCCAATTAAACAGGCCCTGCAAAATATCTAATGATGAAGCTTATGGTGGGCAAGTGCCACCCAGGTACTCAGAGCTTCCAATTAGCTTTTTAGTCCACCTCTCTTATCTATGAGAAGACAACCAACGATTATAAGACATTTGAGGAAAGATGTACACACAAAATAAAGATCAACTTAAAAATAACTTGGAGAGGGGCTGGCCCCGTGGCCGAGCGGTTTAGTTCGCGCACTCCACTGCACGCGGCCCAGTGTTTCGTTGGTTTGAATCCTGGGCGCGGACATGACACTGCTCATCAAACCACGCTGAGGCAGCGTCCCACATGCCACAACTAGAAGGACCCACAACGAAGAATATACAACTATGTACCGGGGGGCTTTGGGGAGAAAAATGAAAAAATAAAATCTTTTAAAAAAAAAAAAAAGTAAAAAAAAAGATAAATAAAATTATAGTTAAAAAAATAACTTGGAGAAAACAGAGGCAATGTAGGGAGAAGAAAAAAGTTTTAATATTGTTAATATTCTCAGAGAGGTAAGAGAAGGTAGTGTAATAATGAAACACGAAGAGAACACTATAAAAGGAGTATTTAAGGAATAAAAGAACTCTTGGAAACTAATAATATCACAAAAATGATAAACTCACTAGAAAGGTTGGGCAGTGAAATTGAACACATCTCTGAATATAGGACAAAAAATAAAGTAGATGAAAAATAAGAGAGAAAAGAACATTAGAGTGGCATTCTGGTGGATCTAACAGCTGAATGAACCACTGCTGTCTAATATCTGTTCAGTATAGCTTAATATATTAAAAACCCTATTTGGTCTCAGGTTGTATGTTAGATATTACAGATTTTATACCTGGAAATTGCTGGTGCTTCCATTATCCTAATTCTGTGTAGATAGTAGAGATCTGTCCTCCAGAGATGGGAATGAGCAGGATCCTTTCCTTTTGGGAGGTGTAAATGGAAGAAAGGACAGAGAGAGCACAGATAGAGGATGTTGGGATGGACAGGGATCAACAAAATTACTTGTTGAGAGCTCTCTTCTCAAAAATGTCATTGCGGATTAAACTAGTATTTCTCAAACCTGAGGGCACATAAGAATCACCTGGGGCACTTGAGGATGGTGCAGATTACTCTATGCACTGAGGTTCTGATTCAGTAGTTCTGGCAGTGGGACAGGGGAGGCAAAAATTTGTATTTTATATATGCAGCTCAGGTGAATCAGGCAGTTGGGCCTTGGACCATTAGCGTGAGAAACACCGCATTAGCAAGATTGGTAGTAGTCTCTGGAAAAAGAAAGCAAAACACAAACAAAACTGGGCAAATGTTTCTGTCTGTTTTGATTGGGGTATTTTGGAGTTACTGTAAGAGAGAAAGGAAGATATCCTGCTGCTCAGCAGACAGGGCTGTCGGACATCTGACTGTACGTTAAGCAGGCTCAAACCGTGTCAGTTCTCTGAAGCAGGACGGATGGCCATAATTTACAGGAACGTGTAGTTTACAGCTGATGGGAATTTTAGAAGCTTTCCAACGTTTTTGGCTGTGACCTGTAGCAACAGATACATTTTATATTGTGTTCCAGGAAGCACATGCATGCACAGACACACTCACACAACACATACACATACGTTTATTTACTTCATCAAGCAACACTCTTACAACCTGTGATGCACTCTGATATACTTTTTGTTATATTTAAACTTAAAGAAATTCTGGTCATGACCCATTAGGTTGATTGTATGGCTATTGTGTTACAACTTGCCACTTGAGAAACACCAATCTAGTGCATTCACGTTATTTTAGAAATGAGAAACAAGCTTGGAGAGGTAAGGCTTGTCCAAAATCACACAGCTATAAATAGAAGAACTCAGAGCTAGAGCTTTCAATCCAGCCATCCATCCACCATGGCCTACAGTATATCTAAGTGTTTGTTTTATTGCTCTTAGCCTGTTTTCTCTCAGGACAAAGTAGTCCATTTATATTTACTAGATTGCCTATCTAGTTGAAACACTTCGAAGGGTATAAATGTTTTTTCTCTAAATGAACCACTAGATGGTAGTGTCAGCTCTTCTGATGGTGAACTATTCGGCTGAGCCAAGGTCCCTTCAGATTTGTATGTTTGCACCCTTATCTTACAATGCTTTATAGATTGGTATTTCTCTGTAGGTAAGCTGAGCTTTATGCCCATCCTGAAGAAACTGTTTTACATGATTTTACAAGCAGGATCTAACTTGTTATTTGGCATTTGTTTTTTTTTTTTATCTGTGTAGAAAAGATATTTAGAAAAACAAACACATATGTGCTTCCAAGATCCCCAAAAGAGCTCTCTTGTTTTGTATTCACTATAATTTTATTTTCCATATCCTTATTTTATAGGACTATAAATAATCATTTTCTGCTATTTCTATTATTCCAGATTGAAAACTAAATTTCTTTTAGTGTGGGAAGTCTACATGGGCCCTTTTGGGTTTGAAATAAGTGAACAAAACTTCCGAACAGCTTTATATTTATCATCTAAGTAGGAAAATTCATATTCTGCTGTAGAAGATTTTTCTTCCTTACTTGCAGCAAGGTTGGCAGAGTGATCTGTGCGTGTAAGAGGAGCTTCTGAGGAAGGAGAGTGTGAAGAATCCGCTGTTTGTTGGGGTTTCAGGGTTAAACAGGCTGAACAGTTGAGTCCTTCCTCAACCATACCGTCCTCACAGTTTGAGCTGGAGGAAAAAGAGAGAATCAGATGGCTATCCTTGACCTTTATTCTTTCTTTGCCTTTTCTTGCCTTCTAAACAAGGTCTCCTTTTTTTAAAAAAAAAACAATGAATTCAAGGATATAGGAAAGAGAAGAAAGGATAAGAAGTGTGACAGGTAATTTGTTTTGTTAACTTGGCTGGGCCATGGTCCCCAGATATTTGGTCAAACATTGTTCTGGATGTTTTTGTGAGAGTACTTTTTAGATGATATTAACATTTAAATTGGTGGACTTTGAGTAAAGCAGATTGGCCTCCATAATGTTGGTGGTGGGCCTTGTCTTATCAGTTGAAAGCCTTAATGGAACAAGTACTGACCCTTCTCCCCCACCCTCCCCCAAGTAAGAAGGAATTCCTGCAGCAGACTGACTGCCTTTGGACTCAAAATGCAACACTTCCCTGAGTCTCCAGCATTCTGGCCTACTCATTGTACTTTGGATTTGTTGGGCCTCCACAGTCGCATGGGCCTGTTCCTAAAAATAAATCTCTCTCTGTATACATCCGTATGTATACATGCATGTATATGTGTATACACTTATATCCACTCAACCTCCTATTGGTTCTGCTTCTCTGGAGAACTCTGACTAATACAAGAAGTAAAGGGATAGGTAAGATAGGGGACTTCAGGATGATTAACCCAGCCTACCAATTAAAAGCTCAATTAAAGCATAAGGAAAGACAATTAGAACACTGCTGTTCTCTCCTCTATTTCTCTCCCACAACTTCCTGTTCTCTGAAGCCTAGAAAAATGCAGGGACTTACTCTGTTTTCTGCATCATTGTATCCTCAGTGCTTACCACAGCTTTTGCCACATTCTATACTCTTGGTAAATATTTGTTGGTTGAATGAGTGAATGGTTAGGAGTCTTAATTGTAAAACATGGGGAAGGACTGAATGCTCAATGTCACAGGAGCATGAAAACATATGACAAGTTTGGGGAATGATGAATAGTGCAGAGTTGAAGGTGTTTGGGGAGAGGGTGGCTATAAATAAATCTGGAAGTTGCTGAGAATTGGGACTTTATCCTTGTGAGCAGCAGAGAGCCATCAGGCAATTTTAAGGAAGGATTATATCCATGTTTGTCCCTCAGAATTCTGATTCCCTGGATTTTCTGAAAGATTAGCAAAGCTCAAAGGCTTTTATTTACATTTACTGCAGTTTAGAGTGTCTTAAATCCAAATGTATTCCCTTGCCTCTGCCTGTTTTAAGTCTCCTTAGTTAACCTTTTTGTGCACTGACACAATTGATAGAAGAACATGGGTCTTGGATTGATTTTGAAGCCTGGGTTTATCCCTTAGAGGCCTTATGATCTTGAGCAGCTGCTTTACTTCTCAGCAGCATGGGTTCTTCACCTTTAAATATTTGCATAACCCAATGTTGAAATGTTGAAGGCATTTTCTTAAGATCCGGAACAAGAGGAGAGTCTATTATCTAGTTTCTTTCAACATTGTACTGAAGTTTCTAGCAAGTGTGATATGGCAAGAAAAGGAATAAAGTGGATAAAGTTCAGAAAATTAGTTAATAGATAAATTGTTAGAATTAATAAGAAAGGTTAGCAAGCCTACTGGGTACAATATAAATATACTAAAACGTCACTATATTTCTATACAATAGCAACAGAAAGCATAATTCAATAGAATTTACAATGGCATTAAAAAATATTAAGTTCTAGGGAGAAATCTAATAAGAAGTGTCCAAGTACTTTATGGCAGAAATTACAAAACTTTATTGAAAGACATTAGAGAAGACCTAAATAGCGAAATATTTCATGTTCATGGGGATTGGAAGGCTTATTATTGTAAAGATTTTACTTATCTGAAGTGATCTGCAGATTTGATGCAATTCCAATCAACATCCCAATTTTACGTTTAAACCCAATGAGCCAATTCTAAAATCCATGTGGAAATGCAACGGACTAAGAATAGATAAGCCATTTCTGAAAAAGTATCAGATTTGGGGACTTGCTTTACCAGAATACTAGATATTAATATTTATAAACATGTTAGCTCAAAGATAGACAAACAGACTAATGGAACAGAATAGAGAGTTAAGAAATAGATCCATGTATATATGGAAACTTAAAGCAAATCAGTCGGGGAAAGAATGAACGTTTGAATAAATGATGCTGGGAAAATTGATTATCCATGTGATAAAAATAAACTCTAGATGCATTAAGATTTAAACATGAAAATCACAATTATGAAATTGTTAGAAGCAATACAGAAAAATGTCTTAAGGACTTGGAATAGGGAAAGATTTCTTAAGTAAGATACAAAAAGCATAAACCATAAAGGAAAAGATTTATAACTTCCTCTATGTTAAAATTAAGAATTTCTCTTTCCTGGAAGATACCACAAAGAGTGAAAATACAAGGCACAAACTGGAAGAAGACATTTGTAATTGATAAAACTGACAAAAGGTCAGCATCCAGGATATATACATAACTTCTACACATCAGTTAGAACAAAAACTCCGTAGAAAAATGGGCGAAAACTTGAACAGATATTTCACAGAAGAAGAAAGCCAAATAGCCAATTTGCCTATTCAAAAATGTTCTACCTCATTCGTAGTTAAGGAAATGCAAATGAAAACCATAACATACTACCATGTCCTCCACCCATGAGACTGGCAAAAATAAAAAACTAACGATAAATAGTGTTGGTGAGAATATAAAGCAAGAGGAACACATATACTGTGGGTGGGAATGTAAATTGGTATAACCACTTCAGAATAAAAAACATATGTAAAAATACCCCATAATTGATCAGTCCCACTTCAGAGAAATTTTTGCACATTTGCACTGGGAGACATGGGAAGGCAGTAGAGGAATGTTCATAGCAGTGCAGTTTGTGACAGCAAAACACAGAAAACAACTCAGGTGTCCCTTGTGAGCTATCAGCCTCATTGCTCATGAACAAGGAGGAAGGACGCTATGACTGTCCTCGTGCCGTATAGTTCATGAACGGTGTCTGCCGTACCATCTAACAGGAAGGCTCAAAGGAACTCAAATTATTTCTTAAACCCGAGAAATGATAACATAGTCCATTTTGTTCTTTCCTTTAACCTATCACTTTAAAAATAATTCACAGGCCTTTAGGGATAAAGAGTACGATGTCAACAATTGACTGTAAGAGAGGAATATTTGCTGAATTGAACCTCTGCATTCTGGAGAGTTTAGAGTGGGTGTGGTATACCAGAAAAAGACTTTAAAAAACATTTTAAAGACCAACATTGAAATCAAGGTGTCAGTGTGTAACTTGTACACCAACTTTGTATTAATTTTGAAGCTGACTTACACCCTAACAAAATCAGACCACGAAGCCCGTGCAAGGGTGTGGTCAGTTGTTTTTGCAATAGTAACAGGCTGACTACCTGAGCAGACTCCTAAGCCTACTTGAGTAGTTAATGATGCAGCAGCTGCCGTAGGAATTGTTCATTCCCCATCCATCAAATCACAATGCTTTTCTAGTGAAGGCAGTAGTGCCAGGGCGAATGTTTCCTCTCTGTAGCTCACAGTTATGAGCATATTTAACAGTGCCTTAAGAAAGCCTAATTTTGTCAGCATCATTGGAATATCTGAATCTTCCCCATCTTTCCTCATCCATGACTTACGGAGGAACTACTTTTTTTCCCAAGAGAAATAAAGAAAGGAAACCCTGTGAAGAAAAGGGATGCTTGGGGTGTGGGAGGGGAGTTGTATTTCCTATTCTAGGGAAGGAAAATACTGCTGACATTTTAGGTCATCATGTTAGGCAAAACAATAATCCCAAGAAAGCAGTGAAAGTTTGAAGGGGTCAGACACACTTGGCTTCCCATGTGTCACTACTAACACTTACTTCTGGGCTGTGATGCTATATAGCATTGAGAAAGCTGGTTAATCTTGCTAAACCTTGGTTTCTTCATTTGTAAACTAGATGGAGTAGTAGAGCCACCTTGCAGGATTGCAATGAGAATATGACAATGCATGTAAAGCATGTAGCCCAGCATGTGGTAGGTGCACAGTAAACCTTAGGTTGGGAGCCCAGGTTCCTGAGCTCAGTGATCCATTTCATTTATCAAATGTTGCTCTGAAAGTGTTTTCATAATGGAGTCTTTAAAAAGAGCCTCCATACTGACAAGTTCATGCTAGAATTTAAGCTGCAACTTGGTGGTTACTGGCTCTGGAAGGGACAATGGTGAAATTGATCTCTCACTGAAAATGGGATTAGGTAACAGCAAAACAATAATGGTGCAGATTTTATCTCTGTGAATAATGCCTCTGAGCTCCTGAGCCCTATATGTAGGAACTTGTTTAATATCTGCTTGTAAATGTGTCAGGCATCTCAAATTCAACTTATCCAAAATGGAGCACTTGCTCATCCATCCATGAATCTCTTCCTCTTCAGGCTTCCTCATCTCAGTAAACAGGGCTTTTGTGCATCCAGCTGCTCAAGCCAGAAACCTGAGTCATTTCCAAGTCCCTTCATTGCTCACTTCTTAAGCCAGTTCATCTCCAAGTGCTATTTAAAGCTCCTCTAAGTATGTCTTCAATTGGTCTACTCACTCCCATCTCTACCGCCATCACCCTAAATCCAAATCAGCATTTTTTTAAAAACCTGGATTACTGGAATAGCTCTCCAGCTAGTCCTTCTACTTCTACTCTTATTCCCCCTCCAATCCATTGGATCTTGTCATCTTCCTGCTCAAAAGCTTTGGTGGATTCCCTTTGCACATAAGATAAATTCAAAATCATTAACATGACTTATGAAGCCCTGAATGATATGTCCCATGCCTAGCTTTTCTGACTTAGCCATCGTTATTCTCTCCCTTACTCACTCCAGTAGATTAATATGGAAACTCAGTTCTCCCAGTGTGAGAATTTATCAACAGTAATGTGCTATGCTTGAAAAGACTTCACCAGGATTTTCTATAGGAGAGCTGAGGTGAGTCTGGAAGTGTCCTTCCTCTGTCCAGATTAGGTCCCATGATTATAGTGGACATTTGTTTTCGCCCCCTCTCATGGAGAGGGGGAAGGATCTCCCCGAAGTCTCCCTGTGTGCTTCCAGAATGCTGACTTGCCCCCAGGCTTCACAGCGGAGCATGGACATTAGACCACAGTTCCTCAAACTGTCTGTGGTGAAGGCCCAGTTTGCTTTCTCTCCCACATCCCCACACACTGTGGACTGATACTTGTGAAAAATACAATACAAATGAAGCACTGGAAAAATGACACACAAAATAAAGACACAATATAAGCCTTTTTTATTAGATTTAATTACCCTTGTCAAATTGCAATACAAATTTCTAACCATCCTTAATTTCTATACTTATCTTGTTGCAGCTGAGAACAAAAATGTGGGACCAGGTACTGGTCCATGGACCAGACTTTGAGTAGAACTGACTTAGACTAGGCCGATAGTATTCTCTGGTTCCCAGTAGTTATTTCAGAGGTGCTCTTATGACCTGAGCTGATCCCATTCACTTGAATGTTGGGACTTTAATTGCGGACACTGAGACAACAATTCTTGGCTTTTCCTGGCTGGATGCCATCTTGGGACCACAAGAGAAGTGGTTTGAGAATGAGTTAAGACTAAGAGATCAGAACCAAGGGATGGTGAGTCAGAAGCTGAATCTACTCCTGTATTATGGAGAAATACAAGCCAATAAATGAAAAATTTTGTGTAAGCCAGAATTTACCCAGTTTTCTGTCATCTGCAAGAGAAAGAGTTCTATGAGATACAGTGATTAATGTGCATATTTCCCATGAACTCTCAGCCAGCTTCTCTTTTGCCAGTCATCTTTCCAAAACACAGATCTGGGTATGCCATGCTTCTGGTTATGAAAACCTTCACTTCCCACTGCCCTCAGCACAAGTTCAAGCTTCTTAAACTGTCATTCAAAGTCTTTCACAATTGAGTCTTCTAGTTTTTCAGTCTAAGTGTTTTCTACTCTCGTTCTCAGGCACGTACCCTGTGCTTTAGCGTGACCAGACATGTACTTTCATATATGTTACAAGTTTGCTCACGTTCCCTCTGGCTGGATTGCACTTCCTCTTGTTACACTCATTTCTGACTTTCTAGAACTCAAGAATAGAACCTTGAGATCATAAGGTGTTCATTATTTTCAAATGTTAAGCATTAGGCATCACCATCATTCCTACTGATTCAGGCCTAATTTTGAGAGTGTTGGTAGGAAGGCAAATTGATGCCTCCAGACATTTGATAAAAACTGCATTTAGACCCCAAAGATCTCATTTCATAGGGAATCTCACATGGTTATACTACCAACATCTCAGAAAGCAAGAAGCTTAGATGAAGGACACGGAGGAACCTTAAATGCATATCAGTAAGTGAAAGGAGCAAATCTGAAAAAGCTACACACTGTCTGATTCCAACTATGTGAGTAACATTCTGGAAAAGTCAAAACTCTGGAGATGATAAAATAGATCAGTGGTTGCCAGGGGTTAGTGGGGAGGATGGGATGAAGAGGTGGAGCACAGAGTATTTTTAGGGCAGTGAAACTACTCTGTATAATGCTGCAATGATAGATACATCGCATTATACATTTGCCCAAAGCCATAGAATGTATGACACCAAGAGTAAACTCTCATGGAAACTATAGATTTTGAGCAATAATGATGTATCAGTGTAGGTTCATCTGTTGTAACAAATGTCCCACTCTGGTGCTGGATGTTGATAATGGGAGATTTTGTGTGTTTGTGTGTGGGGAGCCATAGAGGAATGCCGTATTTTCTTCTCAATTTTGCTGTGAACCTTAAACTGCTCTAAAAAATAAAGTCTAAAGCAAAGAAGAGGGGAAGGAAGAGGAAGAAAGGGAAGAGGAGAAGGGGACAAGTGACCTCAAGGCCTATTTCACTTGGCACCAACTCTCAAGTTTTCCTTGACTCCTCTCTTGTCTTCCTCTGGGCAGGAGAATTAATTGCTCCTTTATCAGTGTTTTCACTGTGTTCTTATTCCTACTTCTTTTACAGTTTCTATCACTTTATCATAGTTGTTACAGGTCTCACTTGCGGAATTATGACCTGCCCGAGGGCAGAGGCACTGGCTTATTTTGTTGATATTTCTAATAGAAATACTACATAGTAGACTTCAGTAAAAGTTTATTCTGTGAGTGAATGAAGGACATGGTACAGCTATCGTTTGAAATGCAGTTTTAAAGAATATTTTCCCAGAATCTGTTCTTCTTCATGCTTTTTGGTATCCTGAAAACAGCTCCCCCCATGTGGCTCATGCCCGGGACAGTGGTCAGGATGTGAGTGGACTGTCCCTAGAAAATTGAGAATGTCTGAGAATCCCAAACTAATGACTTAGCCCTATTGAGTCTCCTCCAATGGCAGCACGTTATTCTACTAGAGCTTGTGGCAAACACAATCCTGGGAGACAGAAGCAAGTGCCGTCTGAAATCCAGGACCAGACTTCTGTGGTGACGTCGGTCCACTGGGAAGATGTCATGGGGTTGTGGGGAGAAGATCTCACGCTGCCAAAAGCCATCTCTGCCACCTCTGCATGGCTGCCTGAAATGGTCTGGTGAGAGCTTTGTTACAGGGCTTAGGGTGAGAGAGATGTAAAATGTGTGAGGTGCATTCCTTGAGGGGTGACATTTCAAATGCTATTATTCATTTATACCTTACTGAGAGTCAAGTGTAATACAGTTCTTGGAGGCAAGTTTTAAGAGGGGAGTAGAGAAACACTATAAAGACATTTGTGCTGAGAGGGCAAAGGAAAATATACCTAAGAGGGGACAGAATAACAAAAATAGCTTTATTTGTTTTTGGTGAAGAGACTGGCCCTGCGCTAACATCTGTGGTGATCTTCATATAATTTCTGTATGTGGGATGCTGCCACAGCGTGGCTTGATGAGTGGTGTGTAGGTCTGCACCTGGGATCTGGACCTGTGAACCCTGGGCCGCCAAAGCAGAGCATGGGAACCCAACCACTATGCTGCTGGAACGGCCCCAAATTTGCCAGCATTTAATGGAGACAGCAAACATTCTTAGCCACACAACTGCTTTAATTTTAGGACTCTGGCATTCTTTTTGTTTCAAGAAGTCTCCTACTAATATTGTTGAAAATCGACACATTGAGGATGTACGGGATTTAGTAGTCAGGATTCTGCTTCTCACTTGCTGAATGATCTAGGGAAGTCACTCACCCACTCTGAGCTTCAGTTTTACTCATTGATAAAAGGGGCACAATAATACCTGTCCTGCTTGCGTCCCAGGGTGGTTGTGAAAATCCACTGAGATCGTGGCAAGTAAAGTGCTTTAGAAATTAGACACATAAGTTTCTTATTTACAGTTGATGTTAGTGTGGGAGGGGCAAGTGCTATGGACCTCTCCCATTAAATATTGATGGGGTTTCTTTCCCGTGGTACAAAAAGAATAAACAAAAAAGTTGTACCTTTAGAATCTTGTTTCTTGTTTAGAAAAGGAATCGTACCAGCATTTGGCAAAAAGCCTTTTTATTGAAACTTCTGGTAGGTTTTAACTGAAGGCACTCGGTGTATGTTAAGGATATCTAGCCAACACGTGCCCTTGTAAAGGAGGCAAGCTGCTCTTTGACCATCTTTGTTGATTTGTATCAGAAACTAGAGAGGGGAGAGCTGCAGGGACACCCTCCTGAGGAGCCCAGTGTGTTGGAGCAGTTGTCACCCACAGTGTCTGTCCCTTCTCTGATCTCTTCCTGAGATCGCTTGGCAGTTCCCAGATGTGCCTGGGCCTCTCCTGTGCAGTGGTGTCACTCTTGACCTGTGCAGGGCTTTTCCCTAAAACCGCAGCTCATGGTTCAAGGACAGAGACATGACTTACAGGTACTTGTGTCTCCTGGTTTCCAGCAGTAAATATTTATTAAATGAAACTTGGCTCTGGCTGCCTATCAAAGCGAGGAGGAAGTGGCACCTCCTGGCAGGTTTTGTCCTCCAGGAAGGGTATCTGTTCCTGTGTAATTGAAAGGAGACCCCACCAGAGTGAAGACTGTCTCACCCTTTCACAGAGATCAGGTGACAGTGCTGGGCTGTGGGTGTCAGAGCAAGGGCATCACAGCTTAAGAAAGACGTGAGAAATTAGGAGACCCATCAGAGGACAGCTGTCATGAAGATAAGGAGTTTGGAAAAGAAGATGTAGGAGGAGGGGAGGGAAGTACTGGGATTATTTAAACCTGACAGGAGGAGCCTGAAGAAAGCGTGACAGGTGGTTGATTTTTGAACATACGTGGGGTGATCATATAAAGCAGAGCTTCTCAGCCTTTTTCGTGGCAAGGCGCTCTTAGGAAGAGATCATATTTACAGGGCCCACAAGGGCACTCGGATGAGGCTGCACAAGACGAGATTCTGCCCTGGGCTTTGACACTCCTGGGTCCCACCTGCCACCCGAGGGCTGAGGGGATCAACAGCTTAGCACAATGCAAACTATCCCTGCCTTTGGGCAGTATATGGAGTGAATGTTTGTGTCCCCCCAGTTCACATGTTGGAACCTAATCCCAATGTGATGGCATCAGGAGATGGGGCCTTTGGGAGGTGGTTCAGTGATGAGGGTGGAGCCTCATGAAGAGGATTAGTGTCCTCATACAAGAGACCTCACAGAGCTCCCTCACTCTCTTTTTCTACCACGTGAGGGTGCAGGGAGAAGGCAAGTGTCTGTGATCCAGGAAGTGAGCCTGGCCAGACACTGAATCTGCTGGTGCCTTGATCTTGGACTTCCCAGCCTCCAGAAGTGTGAGAAACAAATGTTTGTGGTTTAAGCCTCCCAGTCTGTGGTATTTGTTACAGCAGCCTGCACCAACTAACGGCTGTGTCCACGTGTAGAGGGTGGGGACTGTCTGTATTTTAGGTAGAGTAAGAAAAAGTGGGGTCAAAATAAAGGAAAGATTGAAAAAAAAGGAGAAAATGCTTTATTGTTGGATTTGAAAATGCTGGATTATGTCGATGCAAAATAACCAATAACCATTTTATAAATAAGAGAAATAAGGTGAGTTTAACTTGAGCCAGGTGAGGATTATAACCCAGGAAGGCCTTTCCCAGAAAGAAAGAAAGCATTCCACAGAAGCATGATTTTCAGTACAGACATATCTTTTTAGAACAAAGAACATCCATTAAACGTGCCCAGGATACATTTTTATCAAAGTTTCAGAGGTATTCAGTTGCAAACTAGCAGGTCAACATGATCCTGAAGTCAGGAAAGGGGACTTATTTTAACAGTTCTAACGAGGGCGTTACCAATAGCGCATAAGGCGGGGAAGTGTGCATTCTTATCTTAACAGATTGCACTCTTCACTTTAATGGTTAAAGCATATGTACAGTGCATGTTTGAGAGGCCATAACTCAGGCTTCTTGAGTTCAAGTCAAATCAATTTTGAACACAAATAGTTACCCCATATACCTCAATGTGAAAATCTCTTGTCATTTGGTTTGTCAAAAGATGTGCGTGTTTGTGTGTGTGTGAGTGTTTAGTGTGTCTGAAAGTCTTTATGCAGCTCAAGCTTCACTAACTTCAGAAAAATAAGTGCTACAGACTTACCCCCAAGATCATTTGAAGGTACAATTATTCACATTTATATTTTATTTATCTAGTTTTGTGAATGTTGAATAATGAATTATGCATTTAATTATTTGCGTCATCCTCTCTGAAGATGCTAAAGGCTGACTGAAAAAACCCCCTAAAATTTGCTATTCAGTATTCACAAAACTAAAATGTAGAACATTTAAGTTGTGTATCTGGGTTCATGTAAGGAAAAAACATTCTATAGAAAGGATAGATTTGGGGATGATTACGATCCTGAGTGTAAATGTCTGGGTACAAGCAAAAATTCTGGGCAGTATCTCAGACTTGCAAGGCATTAGAATTGGTGAGACCCAAGTCCAGTTCTCCAAAGAGTAAAGGTGGACCCACGTGATAGGTGGGGTACAGATGGAACAAGCAGAAAATTCCATTAAGTAAATATATTATCTGATGAAAAGGTGGAGTTGGAAAATAGGACTACAGGCAGTGTCACCCCGGGCACTCCAGGACTAGTTCAACTGACACCATCTCTTATCAACAGAGTGACTAAGAATTATCCTTCAGACAATCTTCAGAGTCATGTAGCCAGAGCATGCACAAAAGACGTCTTGACCTGAAATGACTGCAGAACCACGGATCCCCCTTCCCATGGAACCCAAGGATTGGGACACGACTGAAACTTACAAGTCAGGCTCTTATCAGAAGCAAGGGGTCCCTCATTCAGGAAGATTTGGTGTTAAAATTCCTTCCCCATCTCATCATAAATGTTTACAACCCTATCATAAAAGTGTAGAACCTCATCATAAGTGTTCAGAACCCCGTCATAAATGTTTAAAACCTTACCATAAATGCTTGAAGCCCACCGATCAAAACCCACCCGTGCCACCAGTGTTTCAAGGTGCCACACTGTTCTCCCTAACCTCTTAAATTTCCCCAAATTCTGAATCAGGGACACAGATCTGAGGGCACATGCCCCCTGTTCTCCCTGCAGATGGATCTTTCAGAATAAAGCTGATCTCTTTTCCCAAAGGCTGATGCCATAATTAATTGGCTATTTTGGTGCATTGGGCAAAAGAACCCCAATTTTGTGTGGTAACATTAGCAGGGCAGAGAGACCTAGAGGGCCCAGGAGGAGTGGAGAGATCTGCCAGTCTGGTGGGTGGGGGAGGACTTGTGGGCACACCTCTTCATGTCCCCTCCCCCACCCTCAGAAACCCTTTGTTACTCTTCTGTACTCTGTGATGCAGGCCTGGGACTATAGGCAAGCACTGGCACTCTCAGAGCTCAGTTGCTTCAGGCAGCCTCACGATTCAGACAATGGAGTTCAGCCATTGGAATGTTCTCTCATTTCTGAATAGCCCTATTGAGTTGTGTCTGAGCATCTGCTCAGCATTCTTAGATACTGACCCCAACCTGACCTTCCTGTGTGGGTTGTGATTGCTTCTTCTGTTCCTGTGCTACCTGGTGGGGATTCCATCTTTACCAACCTTCTGGAAAACCAAAGCTTTCCAAAAGGTAAGGAATGCTGGCAAGCCCGTAACAGTGATTCTTTATTGTTGTTTCTGTCTTTATCCCCATATTTTAAAAGGAGTTTGGTTGGCTCAGAGAGACACCTAAGATGGGAAGTCTGAGTAGAGGATGGAGTAGCATCCTTCTAGGAGCATAGACCAGGCAGGGCTAGGTGTTCAGCAGGGAATGTTTCCCTTTGAAGCTCACAGACCATCTGGGTGTAGTGGAGGATTCTGGGATAAAATCCCCAACAGTGATTTCATGGCCCCAGATTGGGTTATTTAGAGAGTTTGGGATCTCTGCAGGAGAACAGAGTTCCCAACACTGGATCATGAGTCACATTCGCATGTCAGGCGTCATTTTTATCTGGCTGATCAGAAGAGCAGGTCTGAGCCTCTGAGCAGAGGCTGGAGTCTGAGCTCTGTCCAGGACACATGGTCTATCTGAGGGACCACAGGCGTGTCTGTTGACCTCAGAGTCTATGCCCTCCTTGAGCAGAGGACTTCTGACTCAGAATACCAAGTTGTAGACCTCATAGACAAAATCTTTCTTCGAGTTGTTCAAAGAAGGAAAAATGGAAATACTTTATCATTAAAAAAATTAATAACAGGAAGGAACACAAAGTTCTGTTCATTAAAGTAGGCATATTATTCATGGATAATGAGTATCTGAGTTTCCTAGAGAGAGAAGGGAGAGAAATGAGTCCCAGCTTCTGATTCTTTTCTTTTTGTTCTCAGCGTAAGGGCACAGCCAAGAGGAGAAGGAAAGTTGGAACATCAGGAGGTAAGTTTCTGCTTATTCCATCTAAGCTCTCCAAGGATGACTCTTCCTGTCCTTTCCATGAGGTCCCAGGTCCATGACTTCTGAGGATGTCAGTTGCTAGCTACAGTCCCTGTCAGAAAACAGAGCCCTCAGAGGAGAGGCTCATGGGAAGGCAGTCAGAACCTGAAACGCTTCTCAGATTCCTGCTCTGCCCACCTCTGGGCATGAAGCAGTGATGAACCTGGACAATGGGTGTTGCCCAGTAGGTGGCCATGTTAGATGTCAAGAGTCAGAGCTTCTGTCTCCTGACCTCGTGAAAGTATTTTGACTTCCTGAATGATCAGATTCGTCTTTGAGGTAACCATTGACCTGTGTTCCTCACATGGTGGTTTCGAGCATCACATGAGATAAAGTATGTAAAGGTACTTTACAAATGAAGCAACATACGCCTATGAACCTTGTTAATATCATTGACCATTTGACCTCATCTGCTGATTCTTGGGGCCTTCAGAGTTTAATGTCCCAAAGGTCTCCCATAAAGGGACTCCTATGGGAGTCCATACTAACACCTATGCTTCTACCCACTCCCTCCATAACCCACTCTCCTGGTTTCCCAGGTTGGAGACATGACAAGAGGGAAACAGAGGACATAAGGAAGCTGATTTCCATTCTGAAAAGGTAACCAGTCTTTCCACTTCTTTCCTGATCCCTCTTTAGCATGTTCTGTGCCATTCCAGGGATTCAGTGCAGCCTGCCCTAGTCATGCGAGTGGGTTGCCATAGGAACGGGTATGTGAATGAAGGCCTTGGGGTGAGGGCTGCTGAGTGTGTTGTGAAGTCATGGATGTGGGGCAATGTGAAGGGGCAGCAGGCTTCAGGTGGCCCCTACACCCCCAGGCCAGCGGGTCCTCATTTCTTTCTTCTGGTCCTGGCTGCAGCTTTGTACCTCCTGTCTCCCACAGCCCTTCAGGCCAGCATCATGATACCACCCGCTTTAATCAACTGTTATTTCCAGACCCCTCCTCTGAGGTGTGTAATAGCACAACTGCAGAAGTCAATCGGCTGTTGTTCCTGGAGGACCTGGAAGATGATACCCTCTCTGTGTCCTCTTTGGCTTCCACAGCTGCTGTGACTGAGTCATCATTCACTCTGTCCTCTGCCTTCTCAGAAGTCCCTCCAGGAGGCCTAACACCAGCCCCTCCACCTGAGCCTTCCCCAACACCCCCCTCCATTCTTTCACCTAACCCAATGACACCCTTAGCTGACTTTCATTCGCCCTTACCAATGGGTCACTCTCTGCCACCAGCACCTTTTCCTCCCTTGGATTCCGAATTCCCAATGGACCATTCTCCACCCCAACCCCTTGTCTTTCTCCCTCTGTGACCACATGACACTCAGACAGTGGATCCTGTTCTCCAACCAGAGGCCACTTTGTCCATGCATACCATCTTGTCTCCTGACTCAGCCCTTTCCCAAGATGTCAACCTCTTACCAAAGTTGTCTGAGACAATGGATCCCACTGATTCATTGACTTCTCATCACACACCACCAACCCTGTCTGTTTCATCATCACAAGACAGCGCTTTAACTGTGACTCAATCTGATTCAATTTCTACCTTATTGAATCCTGTGCTGGAGAACTCATCTCTGGATAGCCCTGGTGGGTTTTCTAATTGTGTCCCACCAATCAAAGGCACTGACCATTCAAGCCTCTCAGTTTCAGAATTCTCCCCATGGGAAGCTCATGCCAAAGACTTGTTCCATTCCACTTTGGCACAATGTGATTTCAATCAAGAGTTTCTTGCCCTCCACTCTTCAGAGGGCTTTTTGAGGGGAGAACCTGCCAACAACCTTGTGGATCTTGGTAACCTCCCATTTCTCAGCCCTGATGTCCTGGCACTCTTGGAGAGACAAGTCCAAAATAGGAGTGATTTTCTGATGAGGGATTCTTTTCCAAAAGAACTTGGGCCAGACTACCAATTGCATTCTTCAGAGAAAATGTTGGAGTCAGTTGCTGATAAGCATGACTCAGCATTCTCCCTTCCTTTTTGGAGCAGCAAAGGGAAACCAAAGGAGCTGCTTGTGCACCAGCAGCCCCCATATCCTAAGACCTCAGAGGACCATTTACAACAAAAACACGTCCAGCTCTTCTCGGGTCTCCCCTCCCTGCACAGTGAGTCCTTGGCCCCTGCTGACCATGTCTCAGGTGACTGTTCCTCAATCTTCATTTTCACAACAATATTTAATGCCTCCCCAGCTGAAGAATCTCCAGTACTTTCCCATCGTCTACCTTTGTCCTCGCCTGAGATCCAGCCTCAAGCCTTGCCTCAAACCCTGTCCCAGTCCAAGCCCCTACCTGTCACTCAGGTCCAGCCCCAGGCCCACTTTCAGTCCCTACTCCCAATCCTACGATCTGGTCCTCTACCTGAGACCAAGATCTGTGGAGTGTGTTTCCATAGACCACCGAATGAGTCAGAGTCTCTCGTTCCATCTGAAATTCAACACCTGGAATGGAATGTGTTGGAGAAGCAACAAGAAAGTTTCTGGGGTTTACCCTCTGTGGTCCAAAGACCTGGGGAAGACATTTGTCCATCAGCTGCCAACTCTCCTTACCCCTAGGCCTCGCAGGCCCATGTTTCAATCTCCATCCTTCCTGGAGAGTTTCCTCTCACCGATGAGCTTTGGAAGAAACTAGACCATCACCTTTGAAAGAGGCTCATCTGGCACCGGTGGGGCCTGCCCCGCAGGATCCATGATTCTCTGTCACTGACGAGGCCTCCAAGAGATTTTTCAGAGTTACCTGAGTCAGAGTGCAATCATGGACTCCCATGGGTCTCTGTGAACAAAAATCTAAATGTTGGATTGAGCCATCCTGGAAGCTTCCATGAGAGGGGCTCAGAAATGCTTCAGCTAGAGAAGGACATGGGGAAGGATCAGGGACATAGCCCAGAGAATGGCCCAAAAGATCATCTGTTGAGTGACCTGGACAGATCTTCAGATAAGGATCAGGGCTATGACTTTGAGGAAGACCTAAGTAGTCACAAGGCGAGTCTGTCAGGGAAAAATTCAAGCTCCTCAAGTGGGAGTCTATATCAGAAACAAGTTGAAAATGTCCTGAAAGTACATTTGAGCAACAAGTTTGAGTAAATCAACGAGGGTCGGCTCCCTGGGACTGTGCATAGTTCATGGCATGCTATCAAGCAATCATTGCAGATTTCTGTGAAATCCCACACCCAAATAACACAGAGAAGTATGCCACCATCAGCGGGTGGGGAGCACTGCCTGAATACCTTCCAGCAGCTTTCCTTCATTGATTCCAGTGCACAACAGATCCTGGAAGCCCATATTAAAATGTTTCATATGAGGATGCTGTGGGGCCTTCCCTGCAGGGCCCTTGAATCCATAGAGATCTTTAATTTGAAAGGTGCAGCATCCCTTGTCCCATTCCCACCTTCCCTCCTCAACCAACGTGATTGCTGAGGTGGACTCCAAATCTGGGGGCTTCAAGCCCCTTAGAGGAAGCTCTAAATCTGTTCCTCAAGACAAAGTGGGAACAACAAATTCAGCCCCTGTCCTGGATCATTCTCACCCTGACACCTCACCTGTTGGCCAGGAAGGACAGGGGACCTTTAGACAATCACCCTCTGATATCAATCAAGAGCTTGCAGAGGATGTTCAGAGAATTATGGGTTCCAGACAGACTCTTTTGCCTGTCAGACACATCATCACAGACAAAGCCAGTCAGAGACTTTCTCTCCTAGGGAACAGATACACCCCAAAGCTGCCTGCAGGACAAGCTGAGGCTGGATATGAGCCAAAGGGGAAGAGTATGAGTTCCAGGGATGGAGTAGAAACAAGACAGGGCAAAAAGATGGAGAAGAGGTCAGAACCTTTCGCCACCCTCAGTGTGTCCAGGGAGATATTCAGGGCCAAGGAGCTCGATGTGCTGCAGTCAAGAACTAGTGACATCTTGACAACCAGCAAGCCAGGAAGCTCCCAAATGATGAGTGAAGTAGAAACTACTGGGACCACTGAAAGGCCCCCACCAAAAAGACCAGTTCCCCAAGATCCTAAATCATCATTCCTTAAAGAACAGCTGCTTAAGGAATTAAAGTCTAAACTGGAGAAGAGGAATCAGAGCCAGGTCCAAGGCCAAGCCCACTGACAGGTCCCTTGCCTCAGAGAGCTTGATTTACAAGGCCTCACTGACTCATGCACAGGGTGTCTCCAGTGGGGACATGGGAGCTTCCCAAGTGCTACATGTCCATTTGGAGGACAGAGGAATCAGCATGGAGCAGCAGCAGGAGCCTTGGGTCCCTAAGCAAGTCTTAAGGAGGTGACAAGATAAGGATTTCGCACCAGCTTCAAAGAGAGCAAGCCCTCAGGGCCCTAAAGCAGAAGAGCTTGGTGGAGGGGATGCAGGGTTGGGGACAGCCCAACCTAGAAGGAAGAGTTTCCTTACCCAGAACAAGGTATTAGAGGAGACGGTTGGGAGCAAGTCTTCCCAGATCCCATCACAGAAGGGACAACCTCCTCCTGAAAGCCTCTTCAGGAAAAAGAGGAACCACATTTTGCAATGGCTTCATCCTGGGACAAAAGGCAAAAGCCAAGAAAATTCCCAGGAAAAGGGCAGACCCATATCATCGGCACAGAGCAGAGGCCTAGTTAAAAGGAGAGCTGCCATTATTGGGACGACCACAGCTCAGAAGACCATGATGGTCCCTGAGAAGTTCCCAGAGGAGAAACTGGCGCATCATCATGCAACAGATGTCACCTGCCATCAAGAGCCCTTCCTTCCCTGAGGAAGTATGGGAAAACTCAGAAGGCAGAAGTGCAGGCCCAGGCAGAGGCCATCCAGGGACATCCTTCTAACTACAGGTCCCCCTCCTGTAAAGTGACAAACACCAAGTCTTGCCACCAAGAAGCTGTCTTTGCTGGCCAGAGTGATCCTACTAGTGTTAGACAGATCAGAGATGAGAACTGATACCCCCAGAAAGTTGTAGCCTTTAGGGATCAGCTACTGGGCCAGAAGCATCCCTCATCCATGCCCCGCAGGGAGCATGTGCACCATCCAAGTCCCAACTGCAGGGGTCAAGCCAGCCAGGGCCCTCCAGCCACTCTCACCACTGCTGAAGGCACTGTTTTCAGAGATCTGTCTCTGCTATTTCAACAGAAAATGCTTCTCCAGCATTTTCAAAGAGGAAAACTTCCTGCCCCCAAGTAATTCCTTCTCATGGAGAATTCTCCCCAATAATGATTCTCTGATAATAGTGAAGTCTTTTCTGTGTGCTGTGTTGGGGGCATGGGTTTTGGGTAATTCAGGACTTGTGCTTTGGGAAAGGAAGAGTTAGTCCAGCTCTTATTGATTGCTTCCTTTGGTTTCTAACAGGTGACCAGTCCCCTGGAGCTCTTGTTGACAGAGATATGACGTGCCCCCCAAAGCCCATTTCCTCCCTGATGAGTTTGAGATAGGCTCTGTCTCCTGCCTCTTAGCTTAGCCTTAATGAAAATGTACAGCAGCCCACACCTTCCCCTCACTGAATGTTTTATAAGCTTTAGAGAAGTAGGGAAGACAGGTCTTCTATATCCTAAGAAAGTGAAGGACAGGTGTATTTTTCAGAAAATAACAGTGAAGAAGAAACATTGGCTTCATCATGATTTATAAGTCAGTGACTGGAGGACCCTACAGCTGGGTGAACCCTGGAGGGAAGTGTTTGGGGGTTACTGCTGCAGTGCATCCTGGGCTGGTGGGGGAGGGGCTAGGAACAGCATAGATGCTGCTTAAGAATCTGTCATGTGGGTCATGTTAATGTATTGAGGAAGCATACTTTAGACTTGACACTGAATTTTACTTACTGGAAAGGCAGCTGGGGAAGTGGTTCCCCTCCCTGAGTATTTCTTCAGATTACTGATTGATGACATTTTGTTGCAAAGCAAAATCATCACTTAGCTGTCAGTAGTAGCAATGTTGACCAGGCAGCCACCTACCTCCCAGGGTAAAATAAAGCTGAAAATAAGGAAAAGATGCCTTAGAGGGAGTGGGAAGATAAGAAGAACTGAAGAAGGGAAAGAATGACGTGGCTGGTGGAACAAAGATTTATGCCTCATCATCCATATTGTGACCCTGTCGTGTTCTCCCCGCCCCCTCCTCAATCTGATCCAGGCACCACCTACTTGAGGCTAATCTGAGCACTGCACAGCACACTGATGCCTTATTCCAAAAAGGCACGCACTGTTCTTTGGGCATTAAAACAAAATCTCCAGGGATGTCATCAGTCATGGCACCCCCCAGTTGGAGAAGGTGATCTTGGTGCCTTCCTTCCATCCATGCTTGATGGAAATACACAAGATCTTGCCCTTACTGTGTAAAGTTCACGTTCAGGATGGAGGTGCCTCCTTTGATATTCACGGCCTTGGTGGAGCCATGGTTGGTCTCCCTCAGAACACCTGCAGCTCATGAACCAGAGGCGAGTCCCAGACTATGCACCAGGTTACAGATGTTTGGGGGAATCACCATGGACTGCACACATACCCACCCTTACAATAGGGCCTGGACGAAAGGCAACTCCACTTGTATAGACTGGGACTCAAATGAGGGGTGAATGTCCTAGAGGCATTGAGGTAGTTATTCCAGAAAGACTTGTGAATCCTAGGTCTTAAAAGAAAGAACAAAACCTATGTCCACCACGGCCCTCTCTCACTCCACACTTATATTTTCTTGTCCAGAGTTATGCCATTGACCCTCCAATGTCTGAAGCTTAGGGTCAAAAAAGAATGCAGATTCTGTAGAGGGCCTAGGAGGGACAAAAGGTGGGACAGGGCCCAGGGCAGGGAACTAGAAGAGGTGAGGAGGCAGTGGAGGGCACAAATATCCATGTGGATGGACCAGTCAATAGCCCGACCCCTCAGATCCTACATCATCTCATTTTAGGGTCCTATCCTCCTATTCCAGGGCAGTTACTGCCACACTCCAGGGCTTATAACCAGGAACACTTCTGACATCAGGATCAGCACAGTGTGACATTCCACCCTTTGGCCTCATCCCTGATTCTTCTGATTTAAAGTCCCCTTAATAATTCTTAAATCCAGGTCATTCATCTTTCCACTTACCCTTCATCTATCCACCTAGCTCCTGTCTTCATTTCCTCCCTCTCCAAGGTAGATTTCATGGTCTGTCAGGTAACCAACATTTAAAAAGTTCCACTACAAATAGGCCCCATCTAATCCCCTAATCCTTCCTGTCTGGCAAAATCCCATCTCTCTGCCTTTTCCAGAAATGGCTTCCTATAGGTAACTGATCACTATTGGTTAAATCTCACAGTCAAATCTACTGGTGCCATGATAAATTCAGCCCCAGCACTAGCTGGAAAACCTTGGCTCATTCCACAAATAATGACCCCATGCTTACCAACACGTGAGGAAAACAAATGGGGCTTAGGTCACTGTTTCCTTAGTCCCTTCTCTCTGATGCTACTCAACTTTGTTTCAAATCTCCTTCACTTTCCTCAAACTTAGGCCATCTCCACTTGCTCAGCAGATGTACTGGACCACCATTCACAGATGAGCTAGAAGTCAAGAGATAGGAACTTTCCATCAAAAAACCTTCACAAAAACGCTATCCCTTTCCTTCTTTCCTGTTATGTGAACAGGGGTTTCCTTCCTAACCTCAATGGAATTACACATCCTGAAATATCCTTATTGTGAGAGCTAAACCCTCGTCTTGATGGACTGAGCCCCCTTGCCAGGTATCCTCTCATCCCCTCCCTCTCCTTATGAGGCAACCCAACTTCTTTTATCGTTTTAAGGTTTCTATTACAGAAATGTTTAAACATGCATGAGAGCAGTGTAAATTCCCATGCACCCCTCACCCCACTTTCAGAGTTATCATCTGGCACGTGTGATATGGCCCATCTCCTACACTATGGTTAAAGGGCAAAAGCCCATCAGAACATCCTGCCACCCATCGCTCAGATGTATGCTTTGTGCCTGTGTCACAGCTCTCACAATTCTTTGACAGTTACACCTGTGGAGCACACTGACCCACAATAGATGGACACAGCCATGGGGACCAAAAGCACTGAGCTTTAGAGGCTTTGGCCATCAGTTCTGCTCGACCCTGTAGTCAAGCCTGAGGAGTCACCCGAGTGAACTCTTCCCTCAACCCCACACAGAAAGGAATCTTCCTGAGCAAATGTTGCAGTCCCTTAATCACACAGTGACTGCAGCACACAGAGAGTACAGAAGTAGAAAGCTGTACATGTTTATAAGGACTTGACACCACTATAGAAGTGTTTTCAAATATTTAGATTTTTTTCTGTCACATTTAAAATGAGCTATTGTACTTTGAGTTAAACATAGTAGATCAAACACACATGTTTATCTCCTCTCCTTCCCAAAATGCCATTAAGAGAAAAAGATTAGGTGAAAAGATGCTCACCATCAATGAAATGCAAATCAAACCCACTATGAGATAGCACTTCTCACACAGGATGGCTAGAATCAAAAAGTCAGATAATAACAAGTGTTGGTGAAAATTTGGAGAACTTGGAACCCTCATACACTGTTGGTGGGAATTAAAAATGGTGCAGATGCTTTGGAAAATAGTCTGGCCGTTCCTCAAAATGTTAAAACATAAAGTTACCATGTGACCTAGCATATACTCAAGAGAAATGAAAACATATGTCCACACAAAAGCTTGTAAAATGTTCATAGCAGTACTGTTCATAATAGTCAAAAGGTGGAAACAACCTAAATGTCCATCAACTGATGAATAGGTAAATGAAATGTGGTATATCCATACAATGTAATATTTTTTTGGCAATAAACACACAACAACACGGATGAGACTTGAAAACATTATTCTAAGTGAAAGAAGCCACTCACAAAAAACCACATATGATTTCATTCATGGGAAATGTCCAGAATAGGGAAATCTAGAGAGATGGAAAGTAGATTAGTGGTTGCTTAGGGCTGGGGGTATGAGGGGAGAAGGAGATGATATCTAAAGGTTATGGGGTTTCTTTTTGAAGTCATGAAAATGTTTTAAGATTGACTGTGCTGACGGTTACACATGTCTGTGAATATACTAAAAATCATGGAATTATACACTTCAAATGGGTGAATTGTATGGTAGGTGAACTACATTTTCATAAATCTGGTAAAACAAAGGATTTAAAAAGAATAAGCACTTGAGGATGACAAGAAGGGGAGAGGACAGGACAAAAGACGTCAACCCATTTTTGAGGATGGATATTTGGTGGAGTGGTAACTGACTGGCAGAGCAGATGAAGTGCCCGCAAACCAACTCATATCACAAAGCCCAGAAGACAGATGACTTGGTGACACCAGATAAGAAGTTAAGGGTTCCATGCTGTAAACACGTCAAATGTTTTGTTTTATTTTGTGCATAATTTTCTAAAATCTTGTTTTGCGGGGGAGGTGCTCTTTTCCAATATTGTGTAGACCCTGTTGAAATGTTAGCACGCTTCACATGTGCAAAGAGGATCCCGGGTTTCTTGCCTGGGACAGAACCTGAGACAACTGTTGTAAAGTTGGCATTGCACACTTCTGGGGTCTGGCTACGGTGGTGGTGGTAGCTGCAGGAACGAAAGCCAGAAATCCCAAAGTTTAGGTAAAATTCAGAACAACAGCCAATGGTCCATTTTTCAAACGTATTTATTTGAAAATAAACTTATGGAAAAGATGCATGGATGGTAAGCCACCATATACTCTTTATCCAGATTTACCTATTAAAATTTTGACCCATTTTTGATCTCTCTCTTCTGTCTTCATCTATTTCTGTCTCCTTCCCTCTCTCACCTTTCTTTCTCTATATGAACACACATACACACACACACACACACACAAATATGCATACATTCCTGAATATTTGAGAATACATTCCGTGCATCATGCACTTTCTCCTTGAATATTTCATTGTGTGTTCCTTAAAAAATAATATTCTCTAACATACAGCACAGTAATCTCTCTCAGTAAATTTAAAATTGGTATAAAACTTTTTAACTAATCTTTCATTCCTATTCTGGTTTTGTCAGTTTACTGAATAATGTTCTTTGTGGCTTTTTTTTTAAAGCTATGTTACAGTATTCCGCCCAGAATCACAATACTGCGTTTAGTTGTCATGTGTATTTAGTCTCCTTTAATCTGGATTAGTTTCTCAGTCTTTCTTTTTTATGACAAGGCCATTTTTGAAGAATATATTCAATGTGTCATTCTTATAACCCCTTCTCATCTGGAAATTCTTTTGGTGGAGCTTATCTCACTCAGACTTTAAAGGATGTTTTTACAATTGTGAGTCCTAGGAACCTTAGTGGCAGCCAGGACCAGATTTGCTATCAAAAAGCAATGCCAGATATGCAAAAATATGTGGAGAGACTTTTTCAAACAGAGACACCTCTTGCAATTGAGGGAGGGTCTGTGAGAATGGTGGGCTTGAAGTGTACCTTCCTGACAGGTGGAGACGATCATGAAGCTGTGGCTGGAGAAGACGGGGAAAGAAAGGACCTGTCATTACTGGTAAACCCTCTCACATGGGAGGGAAAGGACTAGGTGTCTGTGTCCAAGACTGATCCATCAGACTCAGCGAGGGAATGTGGGCAGGCAGAGGGAGGACATGACGCAGAGCTTCATTTCAGCAGCTTATCACTAAATAATGAATCTGTAAAAGTTATAAGTATTAAATGACTAGGTAGCATGGGGAAATGAAATAAATACATATACACCATCAACGAAAATGACACTATTATTTAAAAAGGTATAAAGATGCCAATAGGAATTTTGGTGAAAAGATAGAAAGTATAGAGGAAAAAAATCATAGAACTTTTAATGGAAGACGTAATGCAAAGCGTTCCTGGACCCAATTCCAACACGTGTATGTGGAGGCTTCCCCACACCAACAAGCAGTTCTTGGACGCCAGCAGGGTGTCTGGGAATTCAACTCAATTCTGACACCTGTCTACTCAGAGAGAGAATCAGATTCCACAGGTAAAGGCTCAGTGCCACAAGACCACCCTCCACTTCAGACACCAGCTGCAAGCCCAGGTGGTTACCTGGGCTTCTAAGTGGCTCAAACTGGAGGTTTCAATGACCCCCTCCAACTCAGGATGCCAATCTCAAGTTCAGGTTGTTACGTGTACTTATGACTGACCAGCTACAAATCAGAGTTTCCCAGGACCCCCTCCTCAGCTTTGATTAATTCACTAAAACAGCTCACAGAACTCAGGGAAACACTCACCTACGTTTACCAGTTTATTAAAGGATACGATAAAGGATACAGAGGAATATCCAGATGGAAGAGACACACAGGGCAAGGTACGAGACATGCAGAGCTTCCAGGCCCAATCAGTATGCCACTCTGCCAGCATCTCCGTGTGTTAACCCAGCCAGAAGTTCTCCAAAAAAGGGCCAACGAATTGTCCTTTTGGGTCTTTAATGGGGTTTCATTACATCATCCTGACTGACTAAGTCATTGGCCATTGGTAACTGATTGAATCTCAAGCCCTCCTCCCCTCCCCGGAAATCACGATGGGACTGAAAGTTCCAATCCTCCGATCACATGGCTGGTTCTTTTGGCAACCAGTCCCCCACTCTTGGATGGTGTCCAAAAGTCAACTTCATTAGCATAAATAAGAAATTCCAAGGGTTTGGGGAACTGTGAACCAGCAACTGAAGACTGAGACCACATATTTATGAGAAATATATTTTGGTCACCTGAATGACCAAATGCGTATTTCTTATTAATTAATCACAACGCAGTCTGTCCCCTGGTCTTCGAACACAGATTGCTTACGGCAAAATAATCACAAAAATCAAAATATACAGGCACATTACTAGAATCTCATTCAGTCATTAGTAACTATCTAGTCGATGATATCATAGGAAAATGTCTCCCAGGGCAAGCCCACTCAGGTTTGCTGGCTTCCATTCGATGCTCCCAGGTTCCAAAGGCAGGAGTGGTGTCAATAATATATGGCTTCACCCTTTCAGGCATCTTGTATAATTGAGCTAAGAGACAATTCTGGCTCTTGCTGAGCCTCTTTTGAGGTGTTAATGTAATGTTGGATTTTCCCAGTTACGCAACCCATTTATTCATTCCTTTACCCATAGCTACCATTTTTCTTTCTCTCCAGTTATACCCAAACTTTTCCACCTTTGGAAAATATAAGGTTTTCCTTGCACTCGTGTAGATTGTAGGCAGCAATACTAGTCTAGCAAGAGTCTCTCCCTAAGTCCACCTCTACTCAGATAGGGTAAAGTTAGATGGATGCAGAACTAGTGGGCTATCTTTACCATCAGGCATTATAGCTGCTTTCACTGTTAGCCCAAATTTTGCCCAGTGGGCTGAAAACACATCCTGCCCCATCAGGCCCTCAGGAATTGTGACATAAAGGTAGAAAAGAAAAAAGTTGAGATGATGAGGGGAAGAAAGAGTACCAGCACGTTCCCCACTCCCTCTTCCCTAGAATCACCAGAAGAACAGACAAATCTATCCACTGGGGACACTCTTTCAGCCCCACTCATGTTCATGCTGAGTGTGAGCACACACTTGTGAAGGCATGTAAGCCAGCCCTTCATGCCTTTATATTCCCCTGTTTTAGACAACCAATATTTTAATTGCCTGTTTCAATTCTCTATAAAATTACTACCCTGAGGAGGATATGTCTCTGCACATTGTTGGACATTATGGGCTGTAAATTGCATTCCTTGTTCTGAAGAAATGACAGTCAGCCATTCAAATTGGTGCACTATCTTCTCTTCCAGTTCTTTTATAACGCTCTGAGCATTTGTATCTACAACTGGGTAAGCAAACCCAGTCCAGAGTCAGTGTCTATTCCTGTTAGGGCCCATTTATAGCCCCCCAAGACTACCAGCATCAGTCTCATTTGCGAGCTATGTTCAGGGCCTTCCTACCAAAGAATCTGCCACAGAGCCATCTGCAATCTCCATCTATCTTCTTGGCAGGCAGAACAGTTCTTATTGGCATTTGTGCCTCACAGGGTGCAATAGGACTCTGTCTAAATTCAGCCCATTTCTGCATTGCTGCAGTGCCCCCATGTCCACTCATTCCAGGGACCCAGGTGTGCACCTCAAGTGGACACACAGGGCTATCTGTTTGTGGATCCCAATCACCTTCCAGATCTAGAAGAGAGTTCGTCTGATGGGCATCAACACGTGCTAGCTTAACACACCTCTCAAAGTTCCACAGGGCCATGCCCCATTCAGGCATCCCTTTAATAGGCCAAGTTTCCATTGCCCTTCTACCTGATCATATGGCCAAACCATTGGCTACTGCCCATGCATCAGTAAAAAACCAAACACAGGGGCTTTTACCACTGTTCAATTCTTCCTCCTGGGAAAAGAGCATGCAATTTAGCCCACTGAGCTGATTTGTTTTTTTACCATGTTGGATCAGAATGGTGACCTTCCAAACAGGACATTGTCCGTTCACCATGGAACTGCCATCTACAAGCCAAGTAGCTCTTTGTTAGTCAGTCAAGGGCTCTTTACAGGGCACTGTCCAAGTGACAATAGAATCAGGCAGCTCCTCATGCAGTTCCAGTGGCAGTCCTAGGGAAAAACAGTTCCCTGCTTGTACTGCCTCCTTACATTCCCCAGGCAGCATGAACCTGTATAAAGCAGTTGCACTTTATTGTGGAATGTTTCTGGGCACTTCCAGCCCCATTAAGCTGTTTCTCTGACACATCAAAAACACTGTGGGTATTTCAGGTTTCAAGATCATTATGTGTCCTACAGTCTAAGAGGTGGCTTCAATTAACAATGTCAGATAGCAAGGTAGTAAATGCCCCTCAAATGGAAACTCTCTAGTCCAAAGTCCCAGTAGTTGATGCTGGGAGGTGCTCCCAGGCTCTTGCCATAAGCCCCAGTCTATGCCCCACGTACGGCTATTGCACAGAGATTTTGCCCCACCAGCACTCCAGCTTCTACTCCACACTACGTATGCTCAGGCAATCTTACTGGTTCCCATTTACCATGTCCAATTAATATTGCTCGAAGGGAGAATTTACATGCCTTCTGTTTTACAATACTTGGTAGGGAGAACGTTCCCCAGTGAGATACAACTCCCATCCCCATAATACAATCAAGCAAAACAGATGCAACCACTTCACATAAAGCCTGTTCAAACATACCAATTCTCCTACAAACTTTTATGTTAGTTCCATCAACTCCTACATTCTTAACTATAGCCTCTATCAGGACTTCACTCTACAGGTTTTGGTTTCACAATTCTAGGTAAGGGAAGTGTTCCCCGGTCAGACACACTACCCATTCCCATAAAACAGTCAGGTACAGGAGACCTAACTTCTTTACATAAAACCTGCTTAAACACTCGAACTTTCATAATCCTATCAAACATTACATTTTTATGTTCTCTCATTCTAATTGTAGTCTGAGTCAGGGCCTTCCCAGTGGCTTTTGGTATGACAGTTCATGGGCCTCCTGTATCAAGGAGTCCTGGGAACGTCTCTTCTCCACCCCTTGACCATTGTACCCGCTTTTGTGCAAAAGGCTTTGGATCCCCAGCAAGGGGTCAAGCCAAGGGACCCTGGGTCTTGGTCAATCTTCAACTTGATTAATCTTCCTAACCATTTCCCCAAGGGATACGTGGTTAGGTTTCTGGTTGCAGTCTTTCCCTTCTGTTTTAAATTCCCCCAAACTGGGGTAAATAGAGCAGACTTGTTTGGGGCCTTTTAATGTTGGGAGACCAACAAGGAGCCCCATTGGTCTAACCCGTCTCTGTTAGTGCTGCATTAACACCTTTGTTTCAACTCCATCAATGGCATTTTATTCATGCCATGTTTCAATAACCATCTGAAGACTTCCACTCTGCTGGGTCGAGTCCCTTGACTCTCCCTATTTTATTAATTACTTTAATGTTCTTGGAATTAGTAGGACCCACATGGGGAAGCTGAGATAGCAAATCTGATCAGCCTTCTCGAACTATTGTTCAATTTTGTAGTAGTAAAGTTACATAGGGTGCCCATGCAACAGGGCCCCCTTAATCACTGCATTTATCATGACCTGGGTAATGGACACATTCAGCAGGTGAATGTCCCAGTCCTCATAAAGCTGGTCCCACATGGCCTGCATATGAAGCATATCAGCTGCTTCATCTGGGGGTTCCGTTTGGCATTTATAGGGAGAGTTGGACAGTCCTCTTTCTCAGTATAACATGCTTTACAGTGGCTTTTATCCAGTCCACCAGGCTGGCTGTTCCCTTAGGAATAACCTTCTATGTGTCTGGATCACATACAGCCAACTGTAGATTGTTCAATAGTGAGTTGCAGTTTCTGCATTAACCCAAACCTACTCTTCCAGTCTGCAGCATCAAAACCAAAGACACGGCCCCCAAATTGGTTACTCTCACAATCCATTTTGGTAAAGCCTCTTCAGGAAGTTGATGATACCAACCCACAAAATGAGTCAGTTCCTTCACACTATATCCCCAGGTTCCAGTTGTTTCTTGGTTTTGCCCTCCCCTACATGAATGACCTTCTTGGTGACCACAGGTCTTAGAGGTACTCTCGGTTGCCCTTGCATAATTTTTCCTTTTCTAGGAGGCTTTGAGGCTAATGGCTGAAGCTCAGATCCACCCAGATCTGAGAGCTTGGTTCAGCATCAAGTCCTGACCCAACACATTCTTTTACTTTCATTTTGGCTATTACAGGTAGCAATAACCAGGAAATCGTCTATTTAGCATGCTTCTTAGTATTTTGCATTTCCTTACACATCCAAGGAGTCAGCTCCTCAGGAATCAGGTCAACTACCATTTCTAAATTCCACTGTAACTGGTGGATTCCCCCCCAAAATCCCACAGACAGTGATTCTCTAGTCCTGGATTGGGTTATTTAGAGAGTTTGCGATTTCTGTAGGAGAACAGGGTACCCCAGTACTCCAAATCTGGGCACTTCAAGCCCTTTGGAGGAAGCTCTAAGTCTCTTCATGGAGACAAGTTGGAACAGAAAATTCAGTGGGAACAGCAAATTCAGCCCCATCCTGGCCACCGCACCTGTGGGCAAGGAAGGACTGGGGACTCTGAGACAATCGCCCTCTGGTATCAACCATGAGCTTGCTGAGGATGTTCAAAGAAGTAAGGGTGCCAGACAGACTCTTCTGCCTGTCACACATGGCACCACAGGCAAAACAAGTCAGAGACAGACTCAACTAGGCAACAGACGTACACCAAAGCTGCCTGCAAGGCAAGCTGGGGCTGGACATGTGCCAAAGGATAAGAGTGTGAGTTCCAGGAATGGAGTAGAAAAACAACAGGGCAGAAAGGTGGAGAAGTCAGAACCTTTCTCCGTGCTCAATGTGTCCAGGGAGATATTCAGGGCTGAGGAGCTCAATGCTCTTCAATCAAAAACTGGAGACATCTTGACAACCGGCAAGTTGGGAAGCCCCCAAATGTTAAACACAAATGAGATTAAAGTAGAAACTGCTGTGACCACTGAAAGCCCCCCACCGGAAAGACTAGTTCCCCAAGATCCTAAGTCATCAGTCCTTAAAGAACAGCTGTTTGGTGAGTTAAAGTCTAAACTGGAGAAGTGGGAGCAAAGCCAGCTCCAAGGCCAACCCACTGATGGGTGCCTTGTCTCAGAGAGCTTGACTTACGAGGCCTCACTGACTCATGCTCAGGGTGTCTCACTGGGGACATGGGAACTTCCCAGGTGCTGCATGTCCATTTGGAGGACAGAGGAATCATCCTGGAGCAGCAGCAGGAACCTTGGGTCCCTAAGAAAGTCTTAAGGAGGTGCCAGGATAAGAATTTCCCATCAGCTGCAAAGCAGAAGAGCTTGGTGGAGAGAATGCAGGGTTGGCGACATTCCAACCTAGAAGGAAGAGTTTCCCTGCTCAGGACATGGCATTAGTGGAGACGGTTGGGAGCAAGTCTTCCCAGACCCCATCACAGAAGGGACAGTCTCCTCCTGAAAACCTTTTCAGAAAAAAAAAAGAATCGCTTTTTGCAATGACTTCATCCTGGGATAAAATGCAAAAGGCAAGAGAATTTCAAGGAAAACGGCACCCCTATTTCATCTGTGCAGAGCAAAGGCCTAGTTAAAAGGAGAGCTGCTTTTACCAGGATGACTGAAGCTGAGAAGATCATGACAGACACTGTGAAGTTCCCAGAGGAGAAACCGGGGCTTCTAAAAGGTGACCCATCCCCTGGAGCTCTTTTTGAAAAATATAGAATTATATATAGAAATAGATACTGGCCTTGTAGCCTCTCAGCTCCTGTCTCCCAACAGGAGGCCTAGCCTGAGAAGATGCTCAGAGGCCTGGGGGAAGGGGGTGCTGTGCCTGCTGAACACAGGCCCCCTTTGCCATGCACACTCAACAGAATTCTACCCAGCTGACCACAGTAATTAATGGAGTAACAATATTGACATGTTGAGGCTCCACCTTGCACTGGCTACCTGGCCTTGCACAAGTACCCTAAGTCTCACATCTCATCTATTATGTATGGAGATACTAATAATGTACCAATAGGGTTGGCCCTGAGAACTGGAATGAACGAGTAAAGGGCTGTGAACAGTGTTAAGGGCTAATGTTCAGGAATGGGCAGGAGGCCCTGATGCAGTTACCACATGGACCATGCCAGCCTCCAGAGAGCCCGATGCCTTGGAAGTGCCTGCACAGGTCAGAAGGACAGTGACACATCAAGGTGGCAGTGCATACATAAATTAAGAAGTCATCATCTCTGATTCTCTGCAGGACAAGTGACTATAAGAAGGATGTTCACAATCTGCTGGTTGTTTTCAGAAGAGCCAACAAAAGTTTTAACTTCCCCTGGGACCTATCAGTGAGTCTAATAGGAATGGTTTCTGGGAACCCCAGGTAAAACCCCATAAAGGCATTAATGTCAGTGGACAGAGACGGTAGAGGCAGAACTGTTTGTCATGCCCTGCAAGATCCAGGATGGCAGGACACGAGGCTCTCCAGAACAAAGGACGGTAGGCTTTTTATAGGGCAGAATATATCAGGCAACTGCCTTCAGTTGCAGGTATTGATACAGTCATGCTTGTATTGAGGGCCCACTATGTGTCCAGATTCTGTGTTAATTAGGAACTGTAACCGTGGTTATCATAGTAAGGGGTGGAAGAGAATCCTTTTTGTGACTGTTCCCTTATTAGGAATTATTATTTAGCAAATAGAAAGATGGAAAAGTAGAGGGAAGAACTTTATAGACTTCTACCTTCAAACAATTACTGTTAACGTTTTGATGCATCTCTTTCCAGATTTTGCTATGCCTATTTTTACATTGTTTAAATAATATGTACTTTAAAAGAAAAACACACTATCATAAACATTTTTGTTATTATAGTCTTTCATAAATAACATTTTCAATGATAACATCCTATTAAGTGGTAGAATATTAAATTCTACTTTTTCTTAACATTTGGGTAGTTTCTAATTTTTTGAAATTTTAATATTTTGCTCCCCATGTTGGATCATAATTGTACTTGCTTATAAACGGCCCTATTCCAAATAGCATAGGGCTTTTCCTAAATGGCTGATTAACCCAGGGTTCTGCCCTAGGCCAATTGGCTTTTCTCTTTCTCCAGCCTCCTTACATGAGTTATCCCCTCATGTGGTTAGCTATGTCAGTGCTAGATTCTCCTGAGTTTCAGGCCAATGAAACCAACTGCTTGCTAAACATCCTCAAGGTACAATCTTCCAAACTTAACCCATTGTCTTCCTCTGCCCCCAACCTTCTTTTACTCTTATATTCCCAGTATCAATTAGTAGCACCTGGACACCCAAGCAAGAAACACAAGAGCCATCCTATACTCCTTTCTCTTCATTTTCTCCATAGCTAGTCAGCTACTAGGTGATGAAATGGAAAAATATGCTGGGCAGAGAAATCCTAGGGTTCTCATAGTCTATTCCATCCCTGCCAAATAGACTGTAAGATCCTTGAGGTCATAAGCTGTATTGTTGAAATTAACTTTTAATCATATTAGTAATATATGTTCACATTATCTGAGCCAAAGTTAAAACATTCCCATTAAGACTAAATATCCCATTCCACATCAAATTTTTAATTTATTTACTTACTTGCTATTTATATCAATACAGACTCCTGGTTTCCTATTTGATTAAAGTCAGTCTGTTACTATCAATAGTTATTTTGGTGCCCAAATTGTCACAGCTTGAGCTAGTTACTTCAATCTGCCTTCTGCATTCTTCTGATTTTTAGCATTTCTTACTTTCTGGCACAATAGGATGTTTCAAGCTCTTCATATACTTTTCCCTGCACCAGCCCTAGCTTCAGCTATTTCTCCAAGTAGCCCTGATTCCTTTAATGGAGAATGGTATTTAGAAGCCAAGATCAGGGTGCTAGATGTGCTCATTATTATTGGGATGTTGCTTCTTCTAGGTCCAATCAGTGGACAAAGCTAGAAAATATGTATACATACATACATATATATATATATATATATACACACACACATATATACATACATACACACACGCACCCACATACACGTGCTTTCACACATTTAATCAATTATTTCTCTATACAGCAATGTTGAAAATTGTGAGTTCACACTAGTCCAGTTGCAATCCAACACTGTAGGGTTTATTCTAGTTTTCTTCCTTCCCATGTTTGCAATTTCTTTCTCCAACAATGAGAAATATGGTTCCATTATCCTTAATATGTTTGCATAATCAATCTGTATGTAAGAAATCTATCATCGCTACGACCGTCCCCTCCATGTGTGGCTGTCCTCTTCTACCACTTGTGCTTAGACAACAACTTGCCAGGGTGCTGTATTATGTAGACACCACCACCTGCACCAGGCAACCAGTCTATGCCAAGGTCCTCTTCACCCACTTGGGCTCTGACACTCTGCTCTGGGACAATGCAACACCTCTCTATCCACCCCCTTTATCTCCCTTTTGTGTGGATGCCTATTATTCTTGGCTCACCTAAGGGCTGTAAGAATGAATTATTCAGGAAAGGAAAAGAAAGAGAAATACTATATCCCACCACCCCAGCTTTAATGAGGCATAACTCACATGCAAAAAACTGCACATATTTAAAATGTACAACTTAATGAATTTTGATAATGAAATAATCACAATCAAGATAACAAACACATTCATTTTGAGTTTTTTGAAATTAAACTTTTACTTTGAGATAAGTGTAGATTTGCATGCAGTTGTAAGAAATAGGAGAGAGATCTCATGTACACTTTATCATTTTCCCTCAATCATAACATCTTACAATACAATACTATAATACCACAGCCAAGATATTGACAGTGATATAGTTGAGACACAGAATATTTCTATCACCACAAGTATCCCTCACGTTGCCATTTTATAGACACACTCACTTTCTTCCTGCCCCTACTCTCCCAATCTGTTTTCTATTTTTATAATTTTGCCATTTCAATAATATTTTATATAAATGGAATCATATACTATACAACTTGATGGAATTGGCTGTTTTTACTCAGCTTAATTCTCTGGAGACTCTTCTAGGCTGTCATGTATATCAATAGTTCATTGTTTTTTATTGCTGAGTAGTATTCCGTGGGATAGATGTACTACAGTTTAACTGCCAGTTGAATAACAGCTGTGTTGTTTCCAGTTTTGGCTGTTACAATGAAAGCTTCTATGAACATGTGTGTGTAGTTTTTTGTGTGAACATAGGTCTTCATTTCTTTGTGATAAATGCCCAGAAATGTAATCACTGAGTGGTATGGTAGTTGCATGGTTAGTTTTTTAAGAATCTGTGAAACTGTGGCTGTACCATTTTAAATTTCCATCAGCATTATATGAGTAATCCAATTTCTCCTCATCCTTGCCAGCGTTTGGTATTGTCATTATTTAAACTTTTTGAACGATTATAGTGATATCTCATTGTGGCTTTAACTTGCATTTCCTGAATGACTGACAACGGCGAACATTTTCACATGCTTATTTGCCATCTGTATATCTTCTTGGGTGCAATGTCTCTTCATGTTTTTGCTCATGTTCTAATTAGGCTGTTTGCTTTCTTACTGTTGAGTTGCCAGAGTTCTTTATATAATGTTGATACCAGCCCTATATTGGATATGTGGTTTGCAAATATTTTCTCCTAGTCTATCCACCTGTCTTTTCACCCTCATAACAGGGTCTTTTGCAGAGCAATAGTTTTAAGGTTTGATGAAGTTCAATATACCAATTTTTCCTTTTACGTTCATAGTTTTGGTGTCACATCCAAAGACTCTTTGCCAAGTCTTAGAACTTGAAGACTTTCTCCTGTTTTTTTCTAAAAGTTTTTTGTTAAAGGTATGCTTTTTGATGAGGAAGACTTCTCTGTGTGTTTCTGCCACAACATGGCTTGATGAGCAGTGTGTAGGTCTGTTTCCAGGATCCAAACTAGCGAACCCCCAGCCGCCAAAGTGGAGTGCACGAACTTAATCACTTGGCTATGGGGCTGGCCCCCATAAAAGTTTTATAGTTTTATGTTTTACAGTTAAGTCTGTGGTCCATTTTTAGTTAATTTCTGTGTAAGGTGTGAGACTTATGCTGAGGTTCATTTCTTTCTTCTTTCTTTCTTTTCTTTTCTTTCTTTCTTTCTTTCTTTCTTTCTTTCTTTCTTTCTTTCTTTCTTTTCTTTCTTTCTTTCTTTCTGCTTATGGATGTACACTTGCTCAAGCACTATTTATTGAAAGGTTATCTTTACTCCATTGAATTGGTTTTATACTATGTTAAGAATTCATTGAACACATTTGTGTGAGTCTATTTGTGGGTTCTCCATTCTGTTCCATTGGAGTTTGTATTCTATCTCTCAGTTAACACCACATAATCTTGATTACTGTAGGTACAGTAAGCTAAGTCTTAAAATTAGGTAGACTGATTTTTCCCACTATATACTTCTTTTGGAAAATTGTTTTAGCTATCCCAATTCCTTTCTTTTTCCATAAAAATTGTGGAAAATCTTGTCTACAAAAAATCTGCTGGGATTTTCATAGCAATTGTGTTAAATGTGTATATCAATTTGGGGAGAACTGGCAACTTTAGTATGTTGATTCTTCCAACTCATGCACATGGTATAGCTCAACATTTATTTAGGTCTTCTTGAATTTCTTTCATCACATTGTGTAGTTATCAGCATACAAGTCCTGTACATGTTTTGTGAGATTACAGCTAAGTATTTTATTTTATTTTTTTTATTGAGTTAATGATAGGTTACAATCTTGTGAAATTTCAGTTGTACATTAATGTTTGTCAGTCATGTTGTAGGTGCACCACTTCACCCTTTGTGCCCACCCCCCACCCCACCTTTCCCCTGGTATCCACTAAACTGTTCTTATTCCATAATTTTAAATTCCTCATATGAGCAGAGTCATACACAGATTATCCTTCTCTCGCTGGCTTATTTCACTTAACATAATTCCCTCAAGGTTCATCCATGTTATTGCAAATGGAATGATTTTGTTCCGTTTTGCAGCAGAGTAGTATTCCATTGTATATATGTACCACATCTTCTTTATCCATTCGTCTGTTGATGGGCACTTAGGTTGCTTCCATGTCTTGGCTATTGTAAACAGTGCAGCAATAAACATTGGGGTGCATAGGACTTTTGGGATTGCTGACTTCAAGCTCTTTGGATAAATACCCAGTAGTGGGATGGCTGGGTCGTATGGTAGTTCTATTTTTAATTTTTTGAGGAATCTCCATAGTGGCTGCACCAGTTTGCATTCCCACCAGCAGTGTATGAGGGTTCCTTTTTCTCTGCAACCTCTCCAACATTTGTTACTATTTGTTTTAGTTATTTTTGTCATTCTAATGGGTGTAAGGTGATATCTTAGTGTAGTTTTGATTTGCATTTCCCTGATGATCAGCGATGATGAGCATCTTTTCAGGTGCCTATTGGCCATCAGTATATCTTCTTTGGAGAAATATCTGTTCATGTCTCCAGCCCATTTTTTGATTGGGTTGTTTGATGTTTTGTGGTTGAGTTGCGAGAGTTCTTTATATATTATGGATATTAAACCTTTGTCAGAGATATGACTTGCAAATATTTTTTCCCAGTTAGTGGGTTGTTTTTTTGTTTCAATCCTGTTTTCATTTGCCTTGAAGAAGCTCTTTAATCTGATGAAGTCCCATTTGTTTATTCTTTCTATTGTTTCCCTTCTCTGAGAAGGCCTGGTGTCTGAAAAGATCCTTTTAGTACTGATGTCAAAGAGTGTACTGCCTACATTTTCTTCCAGAATGCTTATGGTGTGAGGTCTCGCCTTTAGGTCTTTAATCCATTTTGAGTTTATTTTGGTGAATGGTGAAAAAGAATGGTCAATTTTCATTCTTTTACATGTGGCTTTCCAGTTTTCCCAGCACCATTTGTTGAAAAGACTTTCTTTTCTCCATTTTATGCCCTCAGCTCCTTTGTCAAAGATAAACTGTTCATAGATGTGTGGTTTTATTTCTGGGCTTTCAATTATGTTCCATTGATCTGTGCACCTGTTTTTGTACCAGTACCATGCTGTTTTGATTACTGTAGCTTTGTAGTATGTTTTGAAGTCAGGGATTGTGATGCCTCCCGTTTTGTTCTTTTTTCTCAGGATTGCTTTAGAAATTCGAGGTCTTTTGTTGCCCCATATGAATTTTAGGATTCTTTGTTCTAATTCTGTAAAGAATGTCATTGGGATTCTGATTGGGATGGCGTTGAATCTGTAGATTGCTTTAGGTAGAATGGACATTTTAAGTATGTTTATTCTTCCAATCCATGTACATGGAATGCCTTTCCATCTCCTTATGTCGTCATCCAATTCTCTCAGAAAGGCCTTGTAATTTTCATTATATAGGTCCTTCACTTCCTCAGTTAAATTTACCCCAAGGTATTTTATTCTTTTTGTTGCGATTGTGAATGGTATTGTATTCTTGAGTTCTTTTTCTGTTGGTTCATTACTGTAGTATAGAAATGCTACTGATTTATGCAAATTGATTTTATACCCTGCAACTTTGCTGTAGTTGTTGATTACTTCTAACAGGTTTCCAATGGATTCTTTGGGGTTTTCTATATATAAGATCATGTCATCTGCAAACAGTGAGAGTTTCATTTCTTCCCTCCCTATTTGGATTCCTTTTATTCCTTTTTCTTGCCTGATTGCTCTGGCCAGGACCTCCAGAACTATGTTAAATAAGAGTGGTGATAGAGGGCATCCTTGTCTCGTTCCTGTTTTCAGGAGGATGGCGTTCAGTTTTTGCCCATTGAGTATGATGTTGGCTATGGGTTTGTCGTATATGGCCTTTATTATGTTGAGGTAGTTTCCTTCTATGCCCATTTTGTTCAGAGTTTTTATCATAAATGGCTGTTGGATCTTGTCAAATGCCTTCTCTGCATCTATTGAGATGATCATGTGGTTTCTATTCCTCAGTTTGTTGATGTGGTGTATCACGTTGATTGATTTGCGGATGTTGAACCATCCCTGTGTCCCTGGGATGAATCTCAGCTGATCATGATGTATGATTCTTTTGATGAATTGCTGAATTCTGGTTGCCAAAATTTTGTTGAGAATTTTTGCATTTATGTTCATCAGTGATATTGACCTGTATTTCTCTTTTTTCGTAGTGTCCTTGTCAGGTTTTGGTATCAGCGTGATGTTGGCCTCATAGAATGTGTTAGGAAGTGTTCCGTCTTCCCTAATTTTTTGGAATAGCTTGAAGAGGATAGGTATTAAATACTCTCTGAAAGTTTGGTAGAATTTCCCAGGAAAGCCATCTGGTCCTGGGGTTTTATTCTTTGGGATGTTTTTGATTGCTGTTTCAATCTCTTTCCTTGTGATTGGTCTGTTCAAATTGTCTGCCTCTTCTTGAGTGAGCTTTGGGAGATTGTAGGAGTCCAAGAATTTATCCATTTCCTCTAGGTTATCCATTCTGTTGGCATATAGTTTTTTGTAGTATTCTCTTATAATATGTTGTATTTCTGCAGAGTCTGATGTTATTTCTCCTCGCTCATTTCTGATTTTGTTTATTTGAGCTTTCTCCCTTTTTTTCTTTGTAAGTCTGGCTAGTGGTTTGTCAATTTTATTTATCTTCTCAAAAAACCAGCTCTTTGTCTCATTGATCCTTTCTACTTCATTTTTCGTTTCAATAGTATTTATTTCTGCTCTGATTTTTATTATTTCTCTCCTTCTGCTGACTTTGGGCTTCATTTGTTCTGTTTTTCTAGTTCAGTTAGGTGTGCTTTAAGGTTGCTTATTTGAGATTTTTCTTGTTTGTTAAGATGTGCCTGTATTGCGATGAATTTTCCACTTAATACAGCTTTTGCTGTATCGCATATGAGTTGGTATGGCATGCTATCATTTTCATTTGTTTCCAGGTATTTTTTTATTTCTTCTTTAATTTCTTCAATGATCCATTGCTTGTTCAGTAGTGTGTTGTTTAGTCTCCACATCTTTGTGCCTTTCTCAGCTTTTTTCTTGTAATTCATTTCTAGCCTTATAGCACTATGATCTGAGAAGATGCTTGTTATTATTTCAATTTTTTAAAATTTGTACAGGCTTGCCTTGTTTCCCAACATATGGTCTATCCTAGAGAATGTTCCATGTGCACTTGAGAAGAATGTGTATTCAGCTTCTTCAGGGTGGAGTGATCTATATATGTCTATTAAGTCCAGTTGTTTTAGTTTTTCATTTAGCTCCACTATTTCCTTGTTGATTTTCTGTCTGGATGATCTGTCCATTGATGTGAGTGGGGTGTTGAGGTCCCCTACTATTATTGTGTTGTCTTTAACATCTGCCTTTAGGTCTGTTAATAGTTGCTTTATGAATCTTGGTGCTCCTGTGTTGGGTGCATAGATATTTATAAGCATTATTTCTTCTTGATGAAGTGTCCCTTTGATCATTATATATTGTCCCTCTGTGTCTCTCTTTACCTGTCTTATTTGGAAATCCACTTGGTCTGATATGAGAATTGCAACACCTCTCTTTTTTTCCTTGCTATTTGCTTGAAGTATTGTCCTCCACCCCTTCACCCTGAGTCTGTGTTTGTCCTTGGGGCTGAGGTGTGTTTCCTGGAGGCAACAAATTGTTGGATCATGTTCTTTAATCCATTTTGCTACTCTGTGTCTTTTTATTGGAGAGTTCAATCTGTTCACATTGAGAGTGATTATTGATGCATGTGGACTTAATGCTGTTAATCTGTCGCTCATTATCTTGTTTTCCTGCATTTCTTTTCCTGTTTGCTTTAGACTACCCATTTAATACTGCAATTTCTTATGCTGGGTTTCTTAGATTTTTCCTTATTTATGATTTGTGACTCTGTTCTGTACTTTATTTTAGTGTCTACCTTGAAGTTTGTATTTAGAATCTCGTGTATAATATAGTCTATTCTCTGGTGGTCTCTTACTTACTTGACCAATACTGCTTTAGACCCTTTGCTCTTCCCCTCCTAAATAATTATTTTCATTTTTTATTCCAACTCGTCTTATTAATTGGTAGTTAGAGTGCTAAGATCGTCCTTGTTTTGGTAGTTTCCTTACCTTTACCCTAATGCTCTAATTGAATATTTGCTATCCTGTTCTGGTTCTATCCATCAGTCTCCCTAGTCTGTGGATTGTGTCCCCTTTCTCCCTTTTTTCTTTTTTCATGTATGAAAGCCTTCTTGAGGATTTCTTGCAATGGAGGGCTTTTAGTTGCAAATTCCCTTAACTTTTTTTGTCTGGAAAAGATTTAATTTCTCCCTCATATCTGAAGGAAATTCTTGCTGGATAGAGTATTCTTAGCTGAAGATTTTTATCCTTTAAAGCTTTGAATATGTCACTCCATTCTCTCCTACCTTGTAGGATTTCTGTAGAGAAATCCTCTGACAGTCTGATAGGGGCTGCTTTATAGGTTATTCTCTTTTTTCTTCTTACTTCCCTGAGTATTCTTTCCTTATCTTTCCTTTTTGCCAACTTTACTATTATGTGCCGTGGGGTAGCTCTTTTTACATTGACAAATCTAGGAGATCTAAAACCCTCCTCTACACACATTTCTCCATCGATCCCTAGATTTGGGAAGTTCTCTTCAATAATTTCATTAAGCACACTTTCTGCTCCATTTGCCTTTTCCATATTCTTGGGAATTCCTGTGATCCTTATGTTCTTACTCCTCACTGAATCCATTATCTCTCAGAGATTTTCCTCATTTTTTTTAATTCTTAGTTCTCTTTCTTCCTCTGTCTGGCGCCATTAAGCCTGTCTGTCTTCGATTATGCTAATTTTCTCCTCTATGTTGTCTACACGGGCATTCAGGGAATCCGTATTCTGTTTTATCTGGTCCATTGTGTTTTTCATCTCAAGTAATTCTGTTTGATTCTTCTTTATGATTTCAATCTCTTTTGTGAAGTAACTCCAGAACTCGGCTTGTTTCTCTATCTTTTCTCTACCTCATTGAGTTTTTTGATTATAGCTGCTCTGAACTCATCATCACTTAGTTTACCTAATTCCAAGTCCTCAGGACTTAATTCTATGTTTTTATTGTTTTCCTTCTGGTCTGGGGCTTTTATAAATTGCTGGATGGTAGAGGAGCGGATTTTGTGCATGGTGGTAGAATTCAGTTGCAGTTACAGCCTGTCGCCACTAGATGGGGGTCAAGAGCCACGTGTTATGAGCTCTCCGCCTTGTGGCAAGATGGCTGTGCCCACTGGCTTTGCCGGGGGGGAGGGGCTGTTACTCACACGCGCTGGTCTGTGTTCAGATCATCAGCCATGCTGTGGCAGTGACCCACATATAAAGTGGAGGAAAACTGGCATGGATGTTAGCTCAGGGGTGATCTTCCTCAAGCAAAAGAAGAGGAAGATTGGCAACAGATGTTAGCTCAGGGCTAATCTTCCTCAGCAAAAAACTAAACAAAAAATCCAGACTTACTATACTTAAAGACCAGGGAGTAAATGGGGGATGGATGCTTCCCAGACTCTCTGTGTGTCAGAAACATGAAAATGCAGAAACTCAAGGTAAGATACCATCTTCCAGAAATTTTCCATTCTAGGCTTATTCTATGAAATCATTTTCTTCTTTCCTCCTTTTAGCTTCCATTCTCCATCCTTTTTTTCCTTGCTTGCTTTTCTACTTTGTGTTCTGTTTTATGGCTATAGCCACACATACAGTCAATTATTCTCAATTACTCTGGAGCTAATGGTCCAGTTTGTGGATTGCCCAAGTCCTTGGCTTCCTCTCCTCTGGAGATTTCTCCAGATCTTTCAGTTATTTCTGGCCTTAGTTGAGTGAAGTCTAGAAAAGAGTAGGGCAATGAAAGTCCTATTAGACAATTTTACTAGTTCTAATAGCTTTGGAAAGGTACAAAGTTGAGCTTATTGATTCTAAGATATCTTTTTTGCCTTACTTGTGGATTTCAAAAAACAAAATCAGCCTGTTTTACATACTCAATACAGTGAAAAGTGCTTTGAAGAAGTAAAAAGCACTGTATTAATGTAAAATATAAGTGTATGCATGCAGTCCCATTAACCTTGGTGATTGAGAGCTGGTTATACATTTAAGGTTTAGCTAGTTTTGATAGAACCGAACCTCACATTTTTCTAATGGTTAGAGCCTGATGAGGGCTTAGAAAATGTGCCTTTGGTTGATTTTCTTTTTCAACCATCAAATAAAGGTAAAGCTTGAAGTCCCTTCAAAGCCTAATGTACACCTGAAATTACACAATGTAATAAACCAACATGACCTCAAGAAAATAATTATTGAAAATATTGAAGTAACGCTATACAGAAAGTCAAGTAAGAATAGACAAATGGCCCTAAAGGTTAGAATTTTCTTGCTTCAAATTTCAGATGATAAGAATACAATTATTTCCCTTGAAAAACTCTTAGCCTGATCTTGGAAGAAAGACCCCCCTGGATAGTCTAAAAATGAAGTTTTCTATTTAAAAGCAGTTCTTAATGTTCCTTATAGCCCTATGTGGAATCAGAAAATGGGTGGCCTTTTCATTTTAAACATAAGTAATCGATGCAATACCTTACATTTGATAACATACGCTGTTGCATTTGGTCCTCACTACAACTCTGCCCATGGATATTATTGGTGCCACTTTAGATGGAAAAGTAGAAGTGAAGCCATTAAGTGCCTTTCCAAAGGTCTTAGAAGAACTCACCAAGAAGACGGTGTGGCTCAAGTCTCCTGACTCCAGTTTAATATTCCCCACAATAATGTTGGAAAACCGCTTTGGGAAGGGAAGACTCATTCCTAGTACTGTTGTCACACCACCAAGCTTCAAAGGTGAGGCAAATATTTTACTTTATGCTTAAATTTGCCACATTTACTCAGTGTGTACTATATCCCAGGCCCTGTGCTTTGCCCTGGGAGGATTCACAGAAAGTAAAAGACACGTTAGACTTGCCTGGCTCGTACAAGCTGGTGGGGATGAGAGACACACACATACAAATGGGGCTATAATACAATGGCCGGGAGATACAATGCACCAAGGGATACAAAGCTCTGTGGGAGCAGAAGAGGAGCAGTATCTGAAAGTATTCCAGCAAAGGGGTCACCTTTCATGCCAAGGTGAACTTGGAATGAGCAAGATTTAACTGAGGAGAGATTGAGAAGAGGGAAGAGGGGAATGGGGTGTTGACCAAATTTTATCCACCTACAATTTTATCTATTCAAAGTTTATCTACCATGGCAAGAAGATAGTAAATAACATTTTAAAATTACTTTTGAATAGAAGTATTTGCATATTAGTTATATAAATAGAGGTAAAAGCAAGAAGAACTAAAATAGAAATGGCTAAAGTGGTTTCTGTGGGGAAAGGAACTGGGGAGATAGGAAGCATTGGGGTTGTGAGGTGGGAGAGGGCCTGTTGTGGCTGTTTATAAACCCTTCAGAACTATTTGATTTTAAAGGCACAGGTATGAATTCCTTAGAGAAATATTAAGCGGGCTTTAGAGAATGAGTAAGGTTTCTACAAGGAGAGGGAGGAGAGGGGGCATTCCTAGCAGAGGACCCAACATTAACAGAGAGAGGAGGCAGGAGAGCAGAGGGAAGAGTGGGTAACCCGTGAGGATGACAGTGTGGAACACACCTCGGTGGATAGGGACACATGAGCTGGTGCTCGATTGCAGAAGGGCTTGGGTAGAAGGACATGCATACACACACTCACGTGGTTGTTGGCAGGAAGGCAATAAAGGGTGTTGGGCAAATGGGTGATATGCTCAGCACTGAGCTCTACGTACAGCAGTGGTTCTCACATTGGTGATCACCTGCTTGTTCAGACAAAATTGCTGAGCCCCACCCCACAGCCACAGTTTCTTCTTGAGTATGTCCAGGTTGAGCCCCAAGGATTTCCATTTCTGATAAGATCCTAGGCAATGCAAATGCTGCTGGTCTGGGAACCACAATTTGAGAACCAATAACAGAGTATTCTAGCAACAAGGAAAAGTCGAGACTAGAGTAATGCAAGAAGGAGGTCAGGGGACTGTGTCCACCAGGACAGAGCAGAAGGAATGGAGCCCTGATAGGGAGCTGATGGTGGGAAAGTACAGAACAGCAGTCAAGAAAACAGACCAACTGCTTCAAAGGACCCTTGGGCTATCTTCTGGGTCATTTCAAATCACAAACCACCGTTAAATCTCTAGTGCCTGTGCCAGGTACATGAGAAACACCTGAAATTCATTTTTAAAACAGCAATCCTGTCTAGAAATTAAGCTGTGATTTTTTCTTACTTTCCCTTCCTCCTACCTTAATAACCTCATTCTAGTGCAATTTAGGTCGCAAAAGCACCTTCCAGGGACAGCATCCTTATCTTCACCTAGTCAGCAAGTATATAGAGTATATAGATCTCTATAAGTAAAATCATGTTAAAACTGATTTCCTTATTATTTCATTTTAGAACATCCTTGTAGATAAAATGTGTTCAAAATAAACACAGAATACAGGAAGCATCCATCTCCACTGACTGGGGCAAAATGTGATTAATTCCCCATACCATAGAAATACCCTATGAAAATCTAGAGGAATCCTTTATCCAACATTCCCTGAGAATCTATGACGTGATGAGCACCATGGATGTGCTTGGTTGCAAAGATGAATAAAACATGGACACCGCTCACAGCAGTTTGACATCTAGCAGTCTGTGTCCTGTGCTCTGAAATCTGCCTAAGGATTGGGTTTTGTTTGTAATAAAAAGTGAAAGGTAGGGACAGAATAAGATAGTTAGCTTTTCTAAATTGACCACCTCTGTTGTCTAATTATTCCATTGAGGAGAATACTTGGTCCTGGGTTATTTCATCAAGCTCACATGTATTTTTTCTGACACATAGAATCTGAGTGGCATCCAGCCCCATTTACTCCCTGGTCTTTAAGTCTAGTAAGTGGATTTTTTGTTTGTTTTTTTGTTTTTGTTTTTTTTTTTCTGAGGAAGATTAGCCCTGAGCTAACCTCTGTTGCCAATCTTCTTTGTTTTGCTTGAGGAAGGTTAGCCCTGAGCTAACATCGGTGCCAGTCTTTCTCCAGTTTATATGTGGGTCACCATCACAGCATGGCTGACAAGTGGTATAGGTTCATGCCCAGGATCCAAACCCGCAAACCCAGGCCACTAAAGCTGAGCATGCCAAAATTAACCACTACACTATGGAGAGGGCCCATGGCATTTTATCACTTACACATTTTGATGCCCAAAGAGAGTGCCACTTGGGTTTTTTAAAATATTATTTCCTTTACTAACTCCCAAAATAATAGGGTCCCTTCAGGACCAGTGAGTGTTTGGCAATGGGATGTGTTTCCCAGAAGTGCTGATAGTTCTGGAGAAGAGCAAGTATTTCACAACCACAGTCTGGATGCCAAACTTTCTACTGTCAGTGAGAATCATGTCCCAGTGGAAATATAGTAGAACTGACCCTCAAAGGGATAAGGTGACAGGGAGTGGTGTTTACTCCAGTCAGAGAGCAACCGAAAAGGACTTCTGCAGGTGGAAAGAACAAAGACAAGGGCTGAAGGTCAACTTCCTCTTTGGTTTGGGCTAATCAGGATGCCTAAGTAGGCTTTCTCAAATGTTTTAGGTCTGCTGTCTCTTCCAGCTCTAAAAAAGACCCCATATGTTCTATCAACCTAGACCTCCTGGGCACTGGAGGGAAACAAAAGGAAAAATGTTCAGTCTCATTTGAATTAATGAAGTCATCCACAGAACCCAGCTCTCCTTGCCCCATCTTCAACCTCATACATCTCCAAATGTTAAGAATAAATGCTGCTCGCATCTGTCCTCATCACTCCACCTTGGCCACCACCAGCATAGCCCATGCTGACATCATCTCTCTCATAGATTACTGCAATAGCCTTCTCACTGGTCTTTCATCCTGTTTAGCCCCCTCCAAACCATTCTTTACATGAATTCACAGTAATTCATTAATTCATATTAATTCATGCATAGTAATCTTTTGGAAACTCAAATAATACTACTAAAATCTAAATACCCTACACATACACATAAAACCTAACTCAAAATTTTTTTCTGGCCTCCCCTTGCTCCAAGTCTTAATTAGCTGATTTGGCGTAGAGTGCTCTGCATAGTCTGTGCCTTCTGAGGTTTTTGTCTCTTCTTGTTGCATCAAATTCCTCCCTCCTCACCCTCTCTGTTCTCATCAGCCAGATTCCCCTGCCTGGGACACCCCTCCCTCCCTGCTTTGCTGAGTTGTCTCCTCACCTTTTCGGTCTTCACCCATTTCAGCTCCTGAGGGATGCTAGAGGAAGACCCCTCCTCCCTGGTTAGGCCAAATCCCCATCTTTTAAACTCCCTTGGCACCATCAACCAGCTCATGAACCCTTCATAGAATGTATCACAGGACGTTTACATGATGTATGCTTATTTAATTTCTGCTTGGTCTCCCGCTAGACTGTAAAATCCATGAAGGCAGAGACTCCCTTTGTGCTTATCATTGTATTCCAGAGCCTAGCATGGTGTCTGGCACATGTTAGGTATTAAATAAATACATTCTTTGTGGAGGAAGGAGGGGAGGATATATAAGTGGCAAATTGATACTACTAAAGTAAGAAAGAGGAGGTCTGGCATTTTAAATGAATGATAATAATAGGTTGCACATATTTAAACTTCCAGTGATGGGTGAAGTTCTAAGATGTATTTATAATTTATTCCACATGACAACCCTGTGGTGCAGTTATTTCTATTATCCTCATTTCATAGATGAGGAAACTCAGCTGCATAAAGATTAACTAGTCAAAATTACACAGCAAGCAAATGTAACATACCTCATAACTAGAGAGATATGATTATACATAACCACAAGAAGCCAGTCTCAGTATTGTTTTGACCCAAACCCTTTTAAGGGTTTTAGCAACCACTGTTTTTACTGGTCAGGGATTTATCTTATTTGGAATTGGACTTTGAAAGTGAAGAACTCTGTGTCCTCTTTACAAATGTGTCAACCTCCTGCATAGATGAAGATCAGAGAAAGTTCTATCTGGGCTTCAGCTGCCTCTGTCATTTTTCAGGTTGAAATTTTTCTACATGAACGTAAGGATGGGCCAATTAAAATGAGCACAACACAGAGCAGTAGCCCCTCCTCCCTTCAGTTTTGACTGTATTGTTTTAAAATGAACAGAACAGACATTGAGATGGTAAGTAACTGGGTGAAAAAAGAGAGAGTATGGGAAGAAGAAAGGGAGAGCAGTTCCCTAGGAACAAAGATTGAAATAGAGATTTATTTCTTTAGAAAAGAGAGGATGAAAAGGAATGTGCTGCCCTTCAAATGTCTGCAGGAAGCCACGGTTGATCAGTGTGTTTGGGGCCTAACCTGCAATAGAAAGCCTCATGTTTAGATATGGCAGAGGCTTCTGGGGAAGAGAGGAAGGAAGGAGGCCATGACGCAGAATGAACAAATCACCTGTTTGGAAATGGAACTCTAGATAGAGCACTTCCTCTATTTGAATTCTTGTTGAAGACTGATAGTGATTTCACTGGATTAGTAACTACTGGAAAGAAGACCAGTGTGAATACCTTAGCTCTGTGATAGGAAATAGAATTGAGTGATCCACCTCTTACAAGATAGAACATGACTCTATGTGTGGGATCTATGTAAAGAAAAGGAGGCCTAAGATTAAGAGAAGGAGGAGAAGGGGGAGGGGAGGAGGAGTTTTAGGAGGACAAACTTGAAAAAGGTGTCCAAGAACATGGAGTACTGTAGAATAAGATACAGGCACAGGCTCTGCTGGCATTGAATCCAGGCTCCATCGTCTACTAGTTGTAACCTCCCTAAACCTCAGATTTCCCATCTTTCAAATTGGGATTATAATCATATCTAGCTCACAAGATTTCTTTTAAGGATTACAGAAACTAATATTTGTTGGCTTCATAGCACATAGTAAATTATCAATAAATATTAGTGCTCCTGCTGCTGATGAAGATGATCTGTCACCTGAGAGCATAAACCTGAAGTACCAGCTATGTTGAATCATGTTGGAATCCACCAGAAATAACCAGGAATAACGCTGTTTTGGACTCTCTGCTGGGGGAGGTCATCGCCTGACAGTGAGCTTTATACCTTCAATGCAGAAACCCAAGGTAAGATGCCATCTTCCAGAAATTGTCCATTCTAGGCTTGTTCTATGAAATCATTTTCTTCTCTCCTTCTTTCAGCTTCCATTCTCCATCATTTATTTCTTTGCTCGCTTTTCTACTTTGTGCTCTATTTTCTAGTCTTTTGAAACCTCTGCACCTCTTCCCATGTAAAGACCTATGAAATAAACAATTTGAATAACTCTGTACCTATAAAGGAAAAGAATATTTAACTTAAAAACTCCCAAGAAAGAAATCTCCAGACCCAGATGGTTGCACTGCAGAATTCAACCAAATGGTTAAAGAATTAAAACCAATTCTACAAAATCTCTTCCAGTAAATAGAGGATGAGGGAACACTTTCTGATTCATTTTCTGAATTCATTTTGGCCTTTATACCAAAATGAGAAAAAGTCAGTACAAAAATAAAGAAAACTACAGACCAGTATTTGTAAATGTATATGCAAATATCCTTTAAAAATATTAGTAAACAGAATTCTGCCATGTATAAAAAGAATTATACACCATAACTAAGTAGCATTTATTCCAGGGAGGCAAGGTTGGTTCAACGTTAGAAAATAAGTCAATGTAATCCACCTTATAAACAGACTAAAGAAAAAAAAATTACAAGAAAGTTATGGAAAGATTAATGCAGAAAAATTCTGACAAAATTAAATGCCCATTCATGATTAAAAAAACCAACTCCCAATGACTCCACTCACATGAGGAATTTAAACATGTGGACAAAGACAACAGATTAGTGGCTACCAGGGGAAAGGGGGCGTGGGGGTTGGCACAAAGCGTGAAGGGGTGCACCTACAACATGACTGACAAACAATAATGTACAACTGAAATTTCACAAGATTGTAAACTATCAGAAACTCACTAAAAATTAACTTTAAAACAAACAAAAAATACAACTCAGAAAAATAGCAAAAGAGGATTACTTCTTCAACTTGATAAAGAAAATCTACAAAAAACCTACAGTTAACATTATATTTATGGCGAAATACTGAATGCCTTCACTCTAAGATCAGGAATAAGGCAAGGATGTCTGTTCTCACCACTCTTATTCAACATAACGTTGGAAGTTCTAGCCAATGCACTAAGGCATAGAGATCAGAAAGGATTGGGTACATAGAAAACCTCAAGGAGTCTACCAAAAAACCTCCTAGAACTTATATGTGAGTTCAGCAAAGTCAAAGAATATAAAATAACCATAAAAAATATATTGTATTGCTGTATGCCATCAATGAGTATGTAGACACAAAAATTTTAAATTCGGTATTACTGACAGTCACTAAAAATTAAAATACTTAGCTGTAATCTCACAAAACACGCACAGGGGACTTTTATGCTGAAAACTACACAGTGTGATGAAAGAAATTTGAGAAAACCTAAATAAAAGGAGAGCTATACCATGTGCATGCGTTGGAAGATTCAACATACTAAAGTTGTCAATTCTCCCCAAACTGATATATACATTTAACACAATTGCTAGGAAAATCCCAGCAGATTTTTAGTAGAAAAGGTTTTCCACAATTTATATGGAAAAAGAAAGGAACTGGAACTGGAATAGCTAAAACAATTAGGAAAAAGAATAAAGTGGGAAAAATCAATCTACCTAATTTTAAGACTTAGCTTGCTGTAGCTATAGTAATCAAGATTATGTGGTATTAACAGAGAGAGAGAAAAAAAACAGTAATGGAACAGAATAGAGAAGCCAGAAATAGACCCACACAAATGTGTTCAATGAATTTTTAACAAAGTACAGAAGCAATTCAATGGAGTAAAGATAACCTTTCAATAAATAGTGCTGGAGCAAGTGCACATCCATAAGCCAAAAAAAAAACTTCAGTGTGAGTCTCACACCTTACACAGAAATTAACTCAAAATGGACCACAGACTTAACTGTAAAACATACAACTATAAAAATTTTAGGAGAAAAATAGGAGAAGGTCTTCATGATCTAAGACTTTGCAAAGAGTCTTTAGTTGTGACGCCAAAAGTATGAACATGAAAGGAAAATCTGATATATTGAACTTCATCAAAACTTACAACTATTGCTCTGCAAAAGACCCTGTTAAGAGGGTGAAAAGACAGGTGATAGACTGGGAGAAAATATTTGCAAAACACATATCCACTGTAGGGCTGGTATCAAGATTATATAAAGAACTCTGGCAACTCAGCAGTAAGAAAGCAAACAGCCCAATTAGAACATGAGCAAAAACATGAAGAGACATTGTATCCAAGAAGATATACAGATGGCAAATGAGCATGTGAAAATGTTCACTGTCGTCAGTCATTCAGGAAATGCAGGTTAAAGCCACAATGAGATATCACTATGATGGCTCAAAAAGTTTAATGACAATACCAAACGCTGGCAAGGATGAGGAGAAACTGGATTACTCATATATTGCTGATAGAAATTTAAAATGGTATAGCCACAGTTTCATAGACTCTTAAAAAACTAACCATGAAACTGCCAAACAACTCAGTGATTACATTTCTGGGCATTTATCAGAAAGAAATGAAGACCTATATTCGTGCAAAAACCTATACACAAATGTTCATAGAAGCTTTCATTGTAACAGCCAAAACTGGAAACAACACAGCTGTTATTCAACTGGCAGTTAAACTGTAGTACATCTATGCCATGGAATACTACTGAGGAATAAAAAAGAATGAACTGTTGATACACATGACAGCCTAGATGAGTCTCCACAGAATTCAGCTGAGTAAAAAAAGCCAATTCCAGCAAGTTATATAGTACACGAGTCCATATATATAAAATATTATTGAAATGGCAAAGTTATAAAAATGGAAAACAGATTGGGGGAGTAGGGGCAGGAAGAAAGTGAGTGTGTCTATAAAATGGCAATGTGAGGGATACTTGTGGTGATAGAAATGTTCCGTGTCTCAACTATATCACTGTCAATGTCTTGGTCGTGGTATTATACCATAGTTTTGTAAGATGTCATGATTGAGGGGAATGGTAAAGTGTACAGGAGATCTCTCTGTTATTTCTTACAACTGCATGTGAATCTACGTTTATCTCAAAATAAAAAATTTAATTTCAAAAAACTCCAAATGAATGTTTCTTATCTTGATTTGATTTCATTATCAAAATTCATGAAGTTGTACACTTTAAATACGTGTTTTTTGCATGTAAATTAGGCCTCAATAAAGCTGGGAGAAGATACAGTATTTCTCTTTCTTTTCCCTTCCTGAATAATTCATTCTTACATTCCTTAGGTGAGCCAAGAATAATAGGCATCCACACAAAAGGGGGATGGAGGGGGCAGTTAAAGAGGTGTTGCACTGTCCCAGAGCAGCGTGTCAGAGCCCAAGCAGGTGAAGAGGACCTTGGCATAGACTGGTTGCCTGGTGCAGGTGTTGGTGTCTACATAACACGGCTGCCAGGCATGTTGATGTCTAAGCACAAGTGGTAGAAGAGCACAGCCACACATGGAGGGGATGGTGATGGCGATGAGAGATTGCTTACGTACAGATTGATCATGTAAATATATTAAGGATAATGGAACCAGATTTCTCACTGTTGGAGAGACAAATTACAAACATGGAGGGAGGAAGCTAGAATGAACCCTGCAGTGTTGGATTGCAATTGGAGGTATTGATGTGAACTCACAATTTTCACCATATCGTTGTATAGAGAAATTGATTAAATGTGTGAAAGTGTGCGTGTGTATATATATATATACACATATTTTCTACTTCTGTCCACTGATTGGACCTAGAAGCAGCAACATCCTAATAATAATGAACACATCTAGTACCTTGACCTTGGCTTCTAAATACCATTCTCCATTACAGGAATCAGAGCTACTTGGAGAAATAGCTGAAGCCAGGGCTGGTGCAGAGAAAACTATATGAAGAGCTTGAAACATCATATTGTGTCAGAAAGTAAGAAATGCTAAAAATCAGAATAACACAATGGGATATTTAGTCTTAATGAGAAATGTTTTAATTTTGACTCAGATAATGTGAACTTATATTACTAATATGATTAAAAGTTAACTTCAACAATACAGCTCATGACCTAAAGGATCTTACAGTCTATTTGGCAGGAATGGAATGGACTATGAGAACCCTAGGATTTCTCTGCCCAGCATATTTTTCCACTTCATCACCTAGTAGCTGACTAGCTATGGAGAAAATAAAGAGAAAGGAGTATAGGATGGCTCTTGTGTTTCTTGCTTGGGTGTCCAGGTGCTACTACTTGATCCTGGGACTTTAAGAGTAAAAGAAGGTTGGGGGCAGAGGAAGACAATGGGTTAAGTTTGGAAGATTGTACCTTGAGGATGTTTAGCAAGCAGTTGGTTTCATTGGCCTGAAACTTAGGAAAATATAGCACTGAAATAGCTAACCACATGAGGGGGTAATTCATCTAAGGAGGCTGGAAAAAGAGAAAAGCCAGTCAGCCAGGGCAGAACCCTGGGTTAATCAGCCATTTAGGAGAAGCCTTATGCTATTTGGAATAGGGCCATTTATAAGAAAGTACAATTATGATCAAACATGAGGAGCGAAGTATTAAAATTTCAAAAAATTAGAAACTACCCAAATGTCAAGAAAAAGTAGAATTTAATATTCTACCACTTAATAGGATGTTATCATTGAAAATGTCATTTATGAAAGACTATAATAGCAAAAATATTTATGATAGTGTGTTTTTCTTTTAAAGTACATTTTATTTAAGCAATGTAAAAATACGCATAGCAAAATCTGGAAAGAGATGCATCAAAACGTTAACAGTAATTGTTTGAAGGTGGAAGTCCATAAAGTTCTTCCTTTTACTTTTCCATCTTTCTATTTGCTAAATAATACTTCCTAATAAGGGAACAGTCACAAAAAGAATTCTCTTCCACCCCTTACTAAGATAACCATGTTTACAGTTCCTAATTAACACAGAACCTGGACATATAGTGGGCCCTTGATACATGCATGACTGTATCAATACCTGCAACTGAAGGCAATTGTCTGATACATTCTGCCTTATAAAAAGCTTGCTGTCCTTTGTTCGAAGAGCCACGTGTCCTGCCATCCTGGATCTTGCAGTGCGTGATGAACAGCTCTGCCTTTATTGTCTCTGTCCACTGACATTAATGCCTTGATGGGTCTTTACCTGGGGTTCCCAGGAACCATTCCTATTAGATTCACTGATTGGTCCGAGGGGGAGTTAAAACTTTTGATGGCTCCTCTGTAAAAACAATGACCAGCAGACTGTGAGCATCCTTCTAGTCACTTGTCCTGCAGAGAATCAGAGATGATGAATTCTTAATTTAGTGTAGTGGACTCCCACCCTGATGTGTCACTGTCCTTCTGACCTGTGCAGGCACTTCCAAGGCATCAGGCTATCTGGAGGCTGGTATGGTCCATGTGGTAACTGCATCAGGGCCCCCTGCCCATTCCTGAACATTAGCCCTTAACACTGTTCATAGCCCTTTACTTGTTCATTCCAGTTCTCAGGGCCAACCCTATTAGTACATCTTAGTATCTCCGTACATAATAGATGAGATCTGAGACTTAGGGTACTTGTGCAAGGCAAGGCAGCCAGTGCAAGGTGAAGCCTTAACACATGAATATTGTTACTCCATTTATTACTGTGGTCACCTGGGTGGAATTCTGTTGAGTGTGCATGGCAAAGGGGGCCTGTGTTCAGCAGGTGAAGCACCCCTCCCCCCAGGCCTCTGAGCATCTTCTCAGGCCAGGCCTCATGTGGAGATTCAGAAGCTGAGAGGTCACAAGGCCAATATCTATTTCTATATCTCTCAAAAAGAGCTCCAGGGGATGGGTCACCTTTGGGAAGCCCCAGTTTCTTCTCTGGGAACTTCACAGTGTCTGTCATGATCTTCTCAGCTTCAGTCATCCTGGTAAAAGCAGCTCTCCTTTTAACTAGGCCTCTGCTCTGCACAGATGAAATGGGGCTGCCCTTTTCCTTGGAATTCTCTTGCCTTTTGCATTTTATCCCAGGATGAAGTCATTGCAAAAAATGATTCTTTTTTTTTTCTGAAAAGGTTTTCAGGAGGAGGCTGTCCCTTCTGTGATGGGGTCTGGGAAGACTTGCTCCAAACCGTCTGCTCTAATGCCATGTCCTGAGCAGGGAAACTCTTTCTTCTAGGTTGGGATGTCTCCAACCCTGCATCCCCTCCACCAAGCTCTTCTGCTTTGTGGCTGGTGGTAAATTCTTATCCTGGCACCTCCTTAAGACTTTCTTAGGGAACCAAGGCTCCTGCTGCTGCTCCAGGATGATTCCTCTGTCCTCCAAATGGACATGCAGTACCTGGGAAGCTCCCATGTCACCAGTGAGACACCCTGGGCATGAGTCAGTGAGGCCTTGTAAGTCAAGCTCTGTGAGGCAAGGCACCCATCAGTGGGTTGGCCTTGGAGCTGGCTCTGCTCCCTCTTCTCCAGTTTAGACTTTAACTCACCAAACAGCTGTTCTTTAAGGTCTAATTATTTAGGATCTTGGCAAACTGGTCTTTTTGGTGGGCGGCTTTCAGTGGTAACAGCAGTTTCTACTTTAAACTCATTTGCATTTACCATTTGGGGGCTTCCCAATTTGCTGGTTGTCAAGATGTCTCCAGTTCTTGATTGAAGAGCATTGAGCTCCTCAGCCCTGAATATTTCCCTAGATACATTGAGCAAAGAGAAAGGTTCTGACTTCTCCATCTTTCTGCCCTGTTGCTTTTCTACTCCATCCCTGGAACTCACACTCTTATCCTTTGGCACATGTCCAGCCCCAGCTTGCCTTGCAGGCAGCTTTGGCGTACATCTGTTGCCTAGTTGAGTCTGTCTCTGACTTGTTTTGCCTGTGGTGCCATGTGTGACAGGCAGGAGAGTCTGTCTGGCACCCTTACTTCTCTGAACATCCTCAGCAAGCTCATGGTTGATACCAGAGGGCGATTGTCTCAGAGTCCCCAGTCTTTCCTTGCCCACAGGTGAGGCACTCAGGATGGGGCTGAATTTGCTGTTCCCACTGAATTTGCTGTTCCCACTTGTCTCCATGAAGAGACTTATAGCTTCCTCTAAAGGGCTTGAAGTGCCCAGATTTGGAGTACTGGGATACCCTGTTCTCCTACAGAAATCCCACACTCTCTAAATCACCCAACCCAGGACTAGAGAATCACTGTGTTTGGGATTTTATCTGGGAACCCACCAGTTACAGTGGAATTTAGAAATGGTAGGAAACTTGACTCCTGAGGATCTGGCTCATTGACTATGTGAGGAAATGGAAAATAAGAAGCATGCTAAATCTATGATTTCCTGGTTATTGCTACCTGTAATAGCCAAAATGAAGTAAAAGAAAGTGTTGGGTCAGACCTTGATGCTGAACCAAGCTCTCAGATCTAGGTGGATCTGAGCTTCAGCCATTAGCCTCAAAGCCTCCTAAAAAAGGAAAAAATTATGCAGGGACAACAGAAAGTACCTCTAAGACCTATGGTCACCAAGAAGGTCGTAAATGTAAGGGAGGGCAAAACCAAGAAACAACTGGAACCAGGGGATATAGCGTGAAGGAGCTGGCTCATTTTGTGGGTTGGTATCATCAGCTTCCTGAAGAGCCTTTACCAAAATGGATTATGAGAATAATCAGTTTGGGGGCTGTGTCTTTGGTGTTGAATGCTGCAGACTGGAAGAGCATGTTTGGGTTGATGCAGAATCCGAAGCTCACTATTGAACTAGTATAGATGGCTGTATGTGATCCAGACACACAGAAAGTTATTCCTGAGGGAATGGCCAACCTGGTGGACTGGATAAAAGCCACTGTAAAGTGTGTTTATACTGATAAGGGGACTGTCCAACTCCCCCTGTAAATGCCAAATGGAACTCCCAGATGAAGCAGCTGATATGCTTCAAATGCAGGCCATGTGGGGCTGGCTTTATGATGACATTCACCCACTGAATATGCTCATTACCCAGGTTATGGTAAATGCTGTAATTAAGAGGGCCCTGTTGCATGGGCGGCCCATGTAACTTTATGGCTACAAAATCAAACAACAGTTCAAGAAGCCTTAATTGGATTTGCTATCTTAGCTTCCCCATGTGGGTCCTACTGATTCCAAGAACATTAAAGTAATTAAGAAAATAGGGAGAGTCAAGGGACTCCACCCCGTGGAAGTCTTTGGATGGTTGTTGAAACATGGGATGAATAAAGTGGACATTGACGGAGTTGAAACAAAGGTGTTGATGCAGCACTGCCAGAGATGGGGTAGACCAATGGGGCTCCTTTTTGGTCCCCCAACATTAAAAGGTCCCAAACAAGTCTGCTCTGTTTACCCCATTTTGGAGGAATTTAAACCAGAAGGCAAAGACTACAACCAAAAACCTGACTAGGAATCCCTTGGGGCAATGGTTAGGAAGTTAAACAAGTTAAAGATTGACCAAGACCCAGGGTCCCTTGGCTTGACTCCTTCCTGGGGATCCAAAGCCTTTTGCACAAAAGTGGGCACCAATGGTCAAGGGGTGGAGAAGAGAAGTTCCCAGGACTCCTTGATACAGGAGCCCCGCAAACTGGGGTACCAAAAGCCACTGGGGAGGCCCTGACTTGGACTACAATTAGAAAGAGAGAAAGCAAATATGTAATGTTTGATAGGATTATGAAATTTGGAGTGTTTAAGCAGGTGTTATGTAAAGAAGTTAGATCTCCTTTATCGGAATGTTTTATGGGAATGGGTATTGTATCTGGCCAGAGAACACTTCCCTTACCTAGAATTGTGAAACCAAACCTGTAGAGTGAAGTCCTAATAAAGGCTACAGTTAATAATGTAAAAGTCGATGGAATTAAGGTAAAAAATTGTAGGAGAATTGGTATGTTTGAACAGGCTTTATGTGAAGTGGTTGCATCTGTTTTACCTGATTGTATTATGGCGAAGGGTGTTGTATCTCACTGGGGAATGTTCTCCCTACCAAGTATTGTAAAACTGAAGGCATGTAAATTTGCCCTTCAAGCCATATTAATTGGACATGGTAAATGGGAACCAGTAAGATTGTCTGAGCATACGTAGTGTGGAATAGAAGCTGGAGTGCTGGTAGGGACAAATTCTCTGTGCAGTGGCCCTACGTGGGGCATAGACTGGGGCTTATGGCAAGAGCCTGGGAGCACCTCCCAGCATCGACTACTGGGACTTTGGACTAGAGAATTTCCATTTTAGGGGCATTTATTACCTTGGTATCTGACATTGTCAATTGAAGCCACCTCTAAGACTGTAGGACACAAAATGATCATGAAAACCTGAAATACGCACAGTGTTTTTGGTGATGTCAGAGAAACAGTCTAATCAGTGCCCAGAAATATTCTATAATAAAATGGAACTGGTTTATACAGCTTAATTCTGCCTGGGGAATGAAGGAAGAGATACTCACGAGCAGGGAGACTTTTTTTCCCTAGGACTGCCATTGGAACTGCATGAGGAGCTGCCTGATTCTATTGTCACTTGGACAGTGCCCTGTAAAGAGCCCTCAACTGATTAGCAAAGAGCTGCTTGGCTTGTGGATGGCAGTTCCAAGGTGAGCATGCAACATCCTGTTTGGCAGGTCACCAATGATTCAAGAAGGTAAATACAAATCAGTTCAGTGGGCTAAATTACATGCTCTTTTCCTAGCAGTGATGGAAGAATTGAACAGTGGTAAAAGACCCTGTGTTTGGTTTTTTACTGATGCATGGGCAGTAGCCAATGGCTTGGCCATATGATCAGGTAGAAGGGCAATGGAAACTTGGCCTATTAAAGGGATGCCTGTATGGGGCATGGCCCTATGGAAATTTGAGAGGTGTGTTAAGCTAGGACATGTCGATGCCTTTGAGAAGAACTCCCTTCCAGATTTGGAAGGTGATTAGAATCCACAAACAGATAGCTCTCTGTGTTCACTTGAGGCGCACACCTGGTTCCCTGAAATGAGTGGACATGGGGGCACTGCAGCAATGCAGAAATGGGCGAATTTAGATAGAGTCCTCTTACACCCTGTGAGGCACAAAATGCCAGTAAGAACTGTTCTGCCTGCCAACAAGGTACATGGAGATTGCAGAGGCTCTGTGGCAGATTCCCTGGTAGGAAGGCCTGAACATATGTGGCAAGTGAGACTGATGCTGGTAGCCCTTGGGGGGCTATAAATGGGTCCTAAGAGGAATAGACACTGACTCTGGACTGGGCTTTGCTCACTCAGTGGTAGATACAAATGCTCAGAGCCCTATAAAAGAACAGGAAGAGAAGATAGTACACTGATTTGAATGGCTGACTCATTTCTTCAGACCAAGGAATATGATTTAGAACCCACCAGGTCCAACAATGTGCAGAGAGATATCCTCCTCAGAGTAGTAGTTTTATAGAGAATTGGAACAGGTGATTAAAGTATTGGTTGTCTAAAATGGGGGGATATAAAGGCATGAAGGGCTGGCTTACACAGTTTCACAAATATGTGCTCACACTCAGCATGAGCATGAGTGAGGCTAAAAGACTCACCATGTGACTAGTTAGGTCTTTCTCAGAGTGGCATACCCCAGATCCTTATCTGAAGAGCTCCATGGGTCACTAAACAGATGATCTTTTGAGCCATTCTCTGGGCTATGTCCCTGATTCTTCCCCACGTCCTCTTCTAGATGAAGCATTTCTGAGCCCCTCTCATGGAAATTTCCAGATTGGCTCAATCCAACATTTAGATTTTTATTCACAGAGACCCATGAGAGTCCATGATTGCTCTCCAAATCAGCTATGTCTGATAAATCTCTCAGAGGTATCATCAGTGACAGAGACTGATGGATCCTGCAGGGCAGGCCCCAGTGGTGTTGGATGAGCCTCTTTCGAAGGTGATGGTCTAGTTTCTTCTGAAGCTCATCACTGAGAGGAAATGCTCCAGGAAGGATGGAGATTGAAACATGGGCCTGCGAGGCCTGGGGGTAAGGAGAGTTGGGAGCTCAAGGACATAAGTCTTCCCCAGATCTTTGGACCACAGAAGGTGAACTCCACAATCTTTCCTGTTGCTTCTGCAACACATTCCATTCTAGTTGTTGAATTTCAGATGAAATGAAAGACTCTGATTCATTCTGGGGTCTATGGAAACACATTCCACAGGTCTCAGTCTCAGGTAGAGGACCAGATGGTAGGATGGGGAGTGGGGACTGAAGGTGGGCCTGGGGCTGGACCTGAGTGAGAGGTAGGGGCTGGGATTGGGACAGGATTTGAGGCAAGGCTTGAGGCTGGATCTCAGGCGAGGACAAAGGTAGAGGATGGGAAAGTACTGGGGATTCTTGGTCCATGGAGGCATTTGAGATTCTATTGAAAATGAAGATTGAGGAACCATCACCTGAGACATGGTCAGCAGAGGGGCAAGGACTTGCTGTGCAAAGATGGGAGACCCCAGAAGAGCTGGACATGTTTTTGCTGTAAATGGTCCTCTGAGGTCTTAGGATATAGAAGCTGCTGGTGCACAAACAGCTCCTTTGGTTTCCCTTTGCTGCTCCAAAAAGGAAGGGAGAATGCTGAGTCATGCTTATCAGCAATTGACTCCAACATTTTCCCTAAAGAATTTAATTGGTAGTGTGCCCTAAGTTGTTTTGGGAAAGAACCTCTTTTCTTTTCCTTTTCTTTCAACATCAGGAAATCACTCCTCTGTTGGACTTGTCTCTCCAGGAGTGCCAGCACATCAGGGATGAGAAACAAGAGGTTTCCAGGCTCTACACGGTTGGCTGCAGGGTCTTCCCAAAAAGAGGCCTCCAAAGAATGGATGGCAAGAAACTCTTGATTGAGATCGTATGGTGCCAAGGTGGAAGGGAACAAGTCTTTGGCATGAGTTTGCCATGAAGAGAATTCTGAAACTGACAGACTTGAATGGTCAGTGCCTCTGATTGTTGGGACATAAGTGGACAACCCACCAGGGTGTCTGGAGATGAGTTCTGTGGAACAGGCTTCAGTAGGATGGAAGCCAATTCAGATTGAGTCACAGTTAAAGCACTGTCTGGTGATGGTGAATCAGACAGGCTTGATGGTAAATCATGACAAACCAATGTATCAGTGGGATTCATTGGGACAAATTTGGTAAGGGGTGGATGTCTTGGGAAAGAGTGGGATCAAGAGAGAAGATGGCATGCAGAGATAAAGAGGCATTTAGTTGAAGAACAGGATCCAGTATCTGAGTGTCATGTGGTGGGAGGGGGGAAAGGCAAGGGGTAGGGCTAGGGTCTGGCCCCCTGGGAATTTGGAATCCAAGGGAGTAAAAGATTCTGGTGGCAGAGAGTGACCTGTTGGTGGGAGAATGCTGAGTCATGTTTATCAGCAATTGACTCCAACATTTTCTCCAAAGAATTTAATTGGTAGTCTGGCCTAAGTTCTTGTGGAAAAGAACCCCTCATCAGAAAATCACTCCTCTTTTGGACTTGTCTCTCCAAAAGTGCCAGGACATCAGGGCTGAGAAATGGGAGGTTACCAGGCTCCACAAGGTTGTTGGCAGGGTCTCCCCTCAAAAAGCGCTCTGAAGAGTGGAGGGCAAGAGCTCTTGATTGAAATCACATTGTGCCAAAGTGGAATGGAACAAGTCTTTGGCATGAGCGTGCCACGAGGAGAATTCTCAAACCAAGAGGCTTGAATGGTCAGTGCCTTTGATTGGTGGGACACAAGTAGAAAACCCACCAGGGCTATCTGGAGATGAGATCTCCACCACAGGATTCAATAAGGTAGAAATTGAATCGGATTGAGTCACAGTTAAAGCACTGTCTCGTGGTGGTGAAACAGACAGGGTTGGTGGTGTGTGATAATAAGTCAATGAATCAGTGGGATCCATTGTCTGGGACACATTTCGTAAGACGTTGACATCTTGGGAAAGGGCTGGGTCAAGAGAGAAGATGGTATGCATGGACAAAGTGGCCTCTGGTTGGAGAACAAGATCCACTGTCAGAGTGTCATGTGGTCGCAGAGGAGGAAAGGCAAGGGGTTGGGGTGGGGAATGGTCCATTGTGAAATCAGAATCCAAGGGAGGAAAATCTCTGGCAGCAGAGAGTGACCCATTGGTGAGGGCGAATGAAAGTCAGCTAAGGGTGTCATTGAGTTAGGTGAAAGAATGGAGGGGGGTGTTGGGGAAGGCTCAGGTGGAGGGGCTGGTGTTAGGCCTCCTGGAGGGACTTCTGAGAAGGCAGAGGACAGAGTGAATGATGACTCAGTCACAGAAGCTGTGGAAGCCAAAGAGGACACAGAGAGGGTATCATCTTCCAGGTCTTCCAGGAACAACAGCCGATTGACTTCTGCAGTTGTGCTATTACACACCTCACAGGAGGGGTCTGGACATAACAGTTGACGAAAGCGGGTGGTATCATGATGCTGGCCTGAAGGGCTGTGGGAGACAGGAGGTACAAAACTGCAGCCAGGACCAGAAGAAAGGAGGACCTGCTGGCCTGGGGGGGTAGGGGCCACCTGAAGCCTGCTGCCCCTTCACATTGCCCCACATCCATGACTTCACAACACACTCAGCAGCGCTCACCCCAAGGCCTTCATTCACATACCCGTTCCTATGGCAACCCCCTGGCATGACTAGGGCAGGCTGCACTGAATCCCTGGAATTGCACAGAACATGCTAAAGAGGAATCAGGAAAGAAGTGGAAAGACTGCTTACCTTTTCAGAATGGAAATCAGCTTCCTTATGTCCTCTGTTTCCCTCTTGTCATGTCTCCAACCTGGGAAACCAGGAGAGTGGGTTATGGAGGGAGTGGGTAGAAGCATAGGTGTTAGTATGGACTCCCATAGGAGTCCCTTTATGGGAGACCTTTGGGACATTAAACTCTGAAGGCCCCAAGAATCAGCAGATGAGGTCAAATGGTCAATGATATTAACAAGGTTCATATGTGTATGTTGCTTCATTTGTAAAGTACCTTCACATACATTATCTCATGTGATGCTCGAAACCACCATGTGAGGAACACAGGTCAATGGTTACCTCAAAGACGAATCTTATCATCCAGGAAGTCAAAGTACTTTCACGAGGTCAGGAGACAGAAGCTCTGACTCTTGACATCTAACATGGCCACCTATTGGGCAACACCCATTGTCCAGGTTCATCACTGCTTCATGCCTAGAGGTGGGGAGAGCAGGAATCTGAGAAGCGTTTCAGGTTCTGACTGCCTTCCCATGAGCCTCTCCTCTGAGGGCTCTATTTTCTGACAGGGACTGTAGCTAGCAACTGACATCCTCAGAAGTCATGGACCTGGGACCTCATGGAAAGGACAAGAAGAGCCATCCTTGGAGAGCTTAGATGGAATAAGCAGAAACTTACCTCCTGATGTTCCAACTTTCCTTCTCCTCTTGGCTGTGCCCTTACGCTGAGAACAAAAAGAAAAGAATCAGAAGCTGGGACTCATTTCTCTCCCTTCTCTCTCTAGGAAACTCAGATACTCATTATCCATGAATAATATGCCTACTTTAATGAACAGAACTTTGTGTTCCTTCCTGTTATTAATTTTTTTAATGATAAAGTATTTCCATTTTTCCTTCTTTGAACAACTCGAAGAAAGATTTTGTCTATGAGGTCTACAACTTGGTATTCTGAGTCAGAAGTTCTCTGCTCAAGGAGGGCATAGACTCTGAGGTCAACAGACACGCCTGTGGTCCCTCAGATAGACCATGTGTCCTGGACAGAGCTCAGACTCCAGCCTCTGCTCAGAGGCTCAGCCCTGCTCTTCTGATCAGCCAGATAAAAATGACGCCTGACAGGTGAATGTGACTCATGATCCAGTGTTGGGAACTCTGTTCTCCTGCATAGATCCCAAACTCTCTAAATAACCCAATCCATGGCCATGAAATCATTGTATGGAGTTTTATTCTGGAATCCTCTACCACACCCAGAGGGTCTGTGAGCTTCAGTTGGAAACCTTAGTCCTCCCTAACCCCTAGTTCTGCCCAGTCTCTTCCCCTAAAAGAATGACATTCTATCCTCTCCTCAGACTTCCCTCTTTAGTTGTCTCTCTGACCAAACCAAACTCATTTAGCAATGTGGGAAGAGGAATGGGAAAGTAAATAATCATTTTTTGAGAGGTGGCTTCCGGTTCCAGCTCTGACATTTTGAAGAGCTTTGGAGTCATCTGTCCAGTCTTTAGAAGAAGCAAAAAGCTGAACAAACTTTAAATCAGTTACTTTTCTTGGAGCCTTCGGAGAATTGAGGTCACAGGGCAAACCACTACCCAAAATCCAGACGGGGTGAATGCAAGAATTCCAGTCGAGATTAGCTCACCTGGAGCAGAAATGCTAGAGTCATAAACTGGTAGAAACACTTAAAGGGACACTTTGACAAATCCTCAAGGATGTGTGTGGGCTAGCATGAGAGTGAGAAACTCCTGGGGTCACTCTCTTATTGGGGCCCCCAACTTATTCACAGATTTTACCATCAGGAACTCCACCATGTTCTCACAGTGAAGAGACCATGAAGAAACTCTGATGTTTCTGGTGGGGGAGGGTTGGGAGAGAGAAAGTAACCATTTTGAAAACATTGAAATATCCCTTGAATGTTCTCCATAACAGAAGCCTACTTAGCAGGGCAAAAACTACCAAGCCTTATCCCACATGGGAGAAAGGAATTACCTAACTACAACCCCCTCCAGCCTTCCTGTCTCATGTAAAGAGTGAAAAGAAGAATAAAATAGAAGCACTTGTGAACATCACAACCCAGAGACGCAGGCCTACTAAAAGGCTGAGATTTAATCATATCCCCACCTCCAACACCTTATCACCACATCCACAGCACACCAGTGAAGTAAAAGGATCATGGCTGAAGGAGCTCCAAGGCATAGGCTCTACTTAAGGATGAGATTTAGGGAAACCTAAAGACACCAGGAAACACAGAAACAAGGACACTAGAGGAAATTGAAGCCTCTGACATGTACAGCTACAGGAAATATTAAACACACCCCAACACCTAGGCAGATTAACAAAACTTCACAGTAAAGGTCTATTTACTTCAGTTCCTATTACCCAATACATCATGTCTGCTTTCAACGAAATATTACAAGGCATGGTAAAATGCAAGAAAAATCAGTCTGAAGAGACAAAGCAAGCACCAGATCTACATTTAGATGTGACACAGCTTTTGGAATTATCATACACTGAATCTAAAATAACGATGATTAATATGTTAGGGGCTCTAGTGGAAAAGTAGACAGCACACAAGAACAGATGAGGAATGTAAGCAGAGAGAGGGAAACTCTTAAGCATGAATCAAAAGGAAATGTTAAAAACCAAAAACACTGTAAGAGAAATGAAGAATGCCTTTGATTGACTCATCTGTAGATTGCATATAGCCAAGGAAAGAACACATGAGTTTGAATATATATCAACAGAAACTTTGCAAATTGAAATGCAAAGAGGAAAAGAGTTGTTAAAAATTTTAAAACCCAGAATATCCAGGAACTGTGAGACAGTTTCAAAATGTTTCACGTACATGTAATTGGAATACCAGAAGGAGAAAAAAGATCAGAGAAGAAGAAATATTTGGAGTAATAGTGGCCAAGGATTTTCCGAAATTAATGATAGTTTAGCCATAGATTGTGGAAGCTCAGAAGAAAACAAGATAAATACTAAAAAACTGTATACCTAAACATATCATATTCATACTGTAAGAAATCACAAGATAAAATCTTGAAAGAATCCAGAGGAAAATAAACAACTCTAGATCTAGAAGAACAAGGATAAGAATTGTGGTCTTCTCATCATAAACCATGCAAGCAAGAAGAGAGTGGAGGGAAATATGTAGAGCTGAAAGAAAAAACACCCATCAACCTATAATTTTTTGTCTAGTGAAATTATACTTCAGAAGTGAAAGAGAAATAAAAACTTTCTTAGACAAACAAAAATTGAGGGAATTTGTCAGTAGCAGACCTGCCCTGCAATAAATGTTAAAAACAATTCTTCAGGGAGAAGGAAATGATAACTCGGATCTACATAAAGGAAAGAAAGAGAAAAAAGGAATAAATGAAGGTGAAATAGGACCTTTATTTTTCTCATTCTCAATTGACCTAATAAAAATAATAATGATGATGATGTATTACATGTTTATAGTGTATGGATAAGTGAAATGAATGAAAAGAGTGTTCAAGGGACTTAGATTAGTTGTAAATGTATATTACAAACTCTAGGGCAACCACTGAAATATTTTTTTAAAGAAGGATAATCAGTATGCTAAGAGAACAGACAAAATGGAATCATATAAAATGCTTGTTTAAAACCAGAAAAGCCAGAAAAACTGGGAAGGAAAAAGAATAAAATGAATAGTAAATGGTTACAAACATTGTAGATATTAATCTGACTATTTTTTTAAAAAATCACTAAATGTAAATGGTCTAAGTTCACCAATTAAAAGACAGAGACTGTCAGACTGGATTAAAAAAAAGGTTCAATTATATGTTTTCTACAAAACACCCACTTTACATATAAAAATACAGATATATTAAAAGTAAAAGGACAGAGGAAAATGTACCATGCTAACACTAACCAAAAGAAAATAGGAGTAACTGTGTTAATTTCAAACAAAGCAGACTTCAGAACAAGGAAAATTATCAGGGATAAAGAGGAGCATTACATAACAACAAAAGGGTCAGTGCTCCAAGAAGACACAAGAGTCTTTAACATGTACACATCTAACAACAGAGTCTCAAAATATGTGAGGTAAAAACTGGTAGAACTTCAAGGAGAAATAGGTGACTCCACTGTTACTGTTGAATACTTCAACACCTCTCCATCAGAAATGGACAGATTCAGCAGACAGAAAATCAGTGTAGATATAGTTGACCTGAACAGCAGCATCAATAAACTTGATCTAATTGACATTTGTGTAATACTTCATCGAGCAACAGAATACACGTTCTTCTCAAACTCGCATGGAACATTCACCAAGATAGAGCACATTCTGGGCCACAAAACTCACTTCAACAAATATGAAATAGGAATCATACAAAGTATGTTTTCAGACCATAGTGGAATTAAACTAGAAATCAATTACAGAAAGATAGCTGGAAATCCCAAAATGTTTGGAGATTAAATACACTAATAACATGTAGGTGAAGGAAGAAGTCTCAAGAGAAAAACATATTTTAAACTAATTGAAAATTAAAATATGACATCAAAATTTGTGAGATGCAGCAAAAGCAGAGCTTGGGGGAATTAATAGCATTGAACACACCTATTTGAAAAGAAAGATTTAATATCTCTGAGGGACTCTGGTTCACTTACCTGATTGACATCTCTGTTTCCAAAATATTGGGAAACATGGATTTCTCTGTAGGTGGCACAATGACAGAAGAATGAGCACCATCCCACCCATGAAGGCAAGGATGGGAATACCTAGGAAGATGAGCTGGAGCTCAGCCATGGTGCAGTAAGGCTCCTCAAACAGGGAAGGTGGTCCTCGTCATGGGAAATGCATTGCTGCCTCAGGCAGCTGGGCATTAAGAGTGCACACTCTAGACTAGAGTTCCAGGCCCACGTCACAGAGTTTTAGCACAGACACCAAAGGTTCTTGAGGGGAGGGGAGGGGACAACACAAGAGAGATGAACCCACAACCCTTCCCCCACCATCCAGCCCAGCAGATCTGTCCATACCTCCAGGGCCCCTTAGATACCTGCAACCTACGTTTCAACTCCACCCATTCACCATACCATATATTTACCTTGGTGAAATTTTCTGTTTATTCTACCTGTTACCCAGATAATACCTAAGACCGTTTACTGCTTGATGATTTCCCTTTGGACCCCACATCATCTTTGAAAGTCTGCTATGCCCAGGGATTTACACCCCCAAGATCTACTCTGCCCTCACCTACAGCTTCCCTTGATACTTAATATGTTTTTACCTGTAGGAACCAGAAATATACTCAGCAGCAGCCCTAACCCCAATATCTCCCCAAAAGAATCCACTTTCACCAAGAAGCATGAGAGAGCAGAGTAGCCTGTACCAATGATTAGAAAACATGAGAAAGAGGGAGACAAGGGCATGGCTCACCCATGGACCCACGGCAAACAGCTTGAAAATCTTTAGTAGTACTTTTTTTCCCCTAATCCCTCTTAGGCTGTTCAGCCCCTAAGGGTTCTCAAATCTAGCCCCCTCCACCCAGTGTCTCACCCCGCTGCTCCCTCTCTCTTCTCTCTGCCAAATGCCCTCTTTCCCTGAAACATTTTTAATTTTTACTTAATTTTACAGAGCAGTTGTGCTCGACCATGACCCACAGGACCAAACTCATCTTAATTTAGGGAGTGGGCTTCTCTTTAGCATAAATTCTAGTGAGCACAAATGTCATTATCTTTAACAATACTTGTTGGTTTTTGTTTGTTTGTTTTTGCTGAGAAAGGTTCGCCCTGAGCTAACACCTGTGCCAGTCGTCTTCTGTTTTGTATGTGGGACACCACCACAGCATGGCCACTGACAACTGGTGTAGATCTGCGCCCAAGAACTGAGCTCAGGCTGCCGAAGCAGAGCACGCAGAACTTAACCAGTAGTCCATTGGGCTGGCCCCTGTGTCTTTTTGTTTTTAATCACACCTATGGTTACTTCTTCCATTAAAGGTTTTATGGTTTTTTTCCCTTCTACTTTCTGTCTTTTCACCAAAATTCCCATTGGTATCTTTATACTCTTTTAAACAATAGTGTCATTTTTATTGATGGTGTACATGTATTTATTTCATCTCCCCATGCTAGCTAGTCATTTAATAGTCCTAACTCTTACAGCTTCATTATTTAGTGCTAAACTGCTGAAATGAAGCCCTGTGTCATGTCCTCCCTCTGCCTGCCTGCTTTGCCTCGCTGAGTCTGAAGAATCGGTCTGGGCTGTAGACAGTCCTTTCCATCCCACGTGAGAGGGTTTACCAGTAACGACAGCTTGTTTTTTGACTTGTCTTCTCCTGCATCCACAGCTTCACTGTTGTCTCCTCCCAAAAGAAAGGTACACTTCAAGCTCACCACTCTCACATAGCCTACCTGTACTGCAGGAGGCGTCTCTGTTCAGTAAAATCACTGCACATATCTTGGCATCTCTGGCGCTTTTTTTTTTTTTTTTTTTTTTTTGCTGAGAAAGATTCTCCCTGAGCTAACATCTGTCACCAATCATCTTCTTTTTGCTTGAGGAAGATTTGCCCTGAGCTAACATCAGCAGCCAGTTTTCCTCTATTTTGTGTGTGGGTCATCACCACAGCATGGCCAACAAGTGGTGCAGGTCCAGACCCAGGAACTGAACCCAGGCCAGTGAAGCAGAGAGCACCGGACTTAACCACCAAGCCACCGGGCCAGCCCTTCTAGCATTGTTTTTTAGTAGCACATCTGGTCCTAACTTCCCCTAAGCTCCCCAGGACTCGCAATTGTGAAAACATGCTTTAAAGTCTGAGCAAGTTAATTCCACCGAAAAAATTTCCAGGTGAGAAGGGATTATAAGAATGGCACAATGAATGTGGTCTTCAAAAGTGGCCCTGTTGTTAGGCAGGCTGAGAAACTGATCCAGATTAAAGGAGACCGAAGACACATGACAAGTAATGCAGTTTGTGATTGTAGACTGAACCCTGTAAATGAGGCTCAAAAAAAAAAAAGCCACAAAGGACATTACTCAATAAATTGTCAAAAGTGGAATATGAATGGGAGATTAGTTAAAAGTTGCATGCCAATGTTAAATTTGCTGAAGGGAATAACCTGTTGTATGTAAGAATATCTTTTTCTTAAGAAATACGCAATGAAATATTCAAGGAGAAAGTGCATGATGCATGAAATGTATTCCCAAATATTCAGGAATGTATGCATGTTTTTCATATGTGTGTGTGTGTTCATATAGAGAGAGAAGGGGAGGGAGGGAAGGACACAGAAACATACGAAGACAGAGGAGAGAGATGGAAAATGGGTCAAATATTAACAGGTAAAGGGTGTGGTTGTTTACCATCCATGCAACTTTTCCACAAGTTTATTTCCAAATAAATATGTTTTAAAAATGAGCTATTGACTGTTGTCCTGAATTTTACCTAACCTTTGAGATTTGTGGCTTTGATTCCAGCAGCTGCCACCACCAGCATACCTAGACCCCAGAAGTGTGCAATGGTGACTTTAAAACAGTTAACTCAGGTTCTGTCCCCGGCAAGAAACCCAGGATCCTCTTGGCATATTTGAAGCATGCTAACATTTCAACAGGGTTACAAAATACTGGAAAAGAGCACCCCCCCCCAAAAAAAAGATTTTTAAAAATTATAAACAATATAAAAAAAAACAAGAAAAAGAACACAAAATTCAACGTGTACAGCATGGAACCCTTAATTTCTTTCCTATTTGGTGTCACCCGGTCTTCGGTCTTCTGGCATTTTGAGATGTGAGTTGGTTTGCTGCTCTGCTAGTCAGTTACCACACCTCCACTGGATTTCCATCTTCCAAAAATGTGTTGACATCTTTTGTCCTGTCCTCTCCTTGTCATCCTCAAGTGCTTATTCTTTTTGTGTCCTTGCCTTGTTTTAACAGCTTTATTGAAATATAGTTCACATACCTTACAATTCACCTGTTTAAAGTGTATAATTCCATGGTTTTTAGTATATTCACAGACATGTGTAACCATCACTACAGTCAGATTTAAAACATTTTCATGGCTTCAAAAACAAACCTTGTGACCTTTAGCTGCCATCTCTCCCTCCCCTCATCCTCCCAGCCCTAAGCAACCACTAATCTACTTTCCATTTCTCTAGATTTCCATATTCTGGACATTTCATACGAATAGAATAGTATGTGGCTGTGACTGGCCTCTTAGCATTGTCCATCCATGTTGTAACATGTATCAGTACTTTTATTGCCAAAAAATACTATGTTGTCTGGATATAACACATTTTATTTGCCCAGTCATCGGTTGATGGAAGTTTAGGTTGTTTCCATCATTTGACTGTTATGAATAGTACTACTGTGAACATTTGTGTACAAGTTTTTGTGTGCACACGTTTTCATTTCTCTTGAGTATGTACCTAGAAGTGAAATTTCTAGGTCTTATGGTAACTGTGTGTTTACCTTCTGAGGAACCGTCAGATTGTTTTCCAAAACACCTGCACCATTTTTCATTCCCACCAGCAGTGTATGAGGGTTCCCATTTCTCCACATTCTCACCAACACTCGTTATTTATCTGACTTGTTTATCCTAGCCATCCTGTTTGTGAAGTGCTATCTCACAGTGGTTTTGATTTGCATTTTCCTGATGACTATTAATGTTGAGCATCTTTCCATCTAATCTTTTTAACGGTGTTTTGGGAAGGAGAGGAGTTAAGTGTTTGAGCTGCTATGTTTAACTCAAAACACAATAGCTCATTGTAAATGTATGACAGGAAAAATTTTCTTCTGAATATTTGAAAACACATAGTGATGTCAAGTCTTTATCACATGTATAGCTTTCTCCTTCTGTACTCTCTGCATGCTGTAGTCACTGTGTTATTAAGGGACTGCAACACCGTGCACTGCATTTGCTCAGGAAGATTCCTTTCTATGAGGGGTGAGGGAGGAGTTCACTTGGGTGACTCCTCAGGCTTCACTGCAGGACCGAGCAGAACTGATGGCCAAAGCCTCTAAAGCTCAGTGCTTTTGGTCCCCACGGCTGTGTCCATCTGTTGTGGCTCAGTGTGCCCCACAGGTGTAACTGTCAAAAAATCGTGAGAACTGTGACACGGGCACAAAGCATACGTCTGAGAGACAGATGGCAGGATGTTCTGATGGGCTTTTGCCCTTTAACCATAGTGTAGGAGACGGGCCGTATCACACGTGCCAGATGACAACTCTGAGAGCGGGTGAGGGGTACATGGGAAGATACACTGCTCTCATGCACGTTTAAACATTTCTGTAATGGAAAGCTTAAAACAGTGAAAGTTGGGTGCCTCATAAGGAGACGGAGGGGACGAGAGGATCCCTGGCAAGGGGGCTCAGTCTGTGAAGACGAGGGTTTAGCTCTCGCAATAAGGACATTTCAGGAAGTGTAATTCCATTGAGGTTAGGAAAGAAACCTCTTTTCATATAACAGGAAAGAAGGAAAGGAGTAATGGGAAAGGGTTTTTGTGAAGATGTTTTGACGGAAAGTTCCTATCTCATGGCTTCTAGCTCCTCTGTGAATGGTGGTCCAGTACATCTGCTGAGCAAGTGGAGACAGCCTAAGTTTGAGGAAAGTGAAGGAGATTTGAAATAAAGTAGAGAGGCATCAGAGAGAATGGACTAAGGAAACAGTGACCTAAGCCCCATTTGTTTTCCTCACGTGTTGGTAAGCATGGAGTCATTATTTGTGGAATGAGCCAAGGTTTTCCAGCTAGTGCTGGGGCTGAATTTATCGTGGCACCAGTAGATTCCATTGTGAGATTTAATCCAGTAGTGATCAGTTACTTATAGGAAGGCGTTTCTGGAAAAGGCAGAGATGAGATTTTGCCAGACAGGAAGGATTAAAGGGGATTAGTTGGGGCCCATTTGTAATGGACCTTTTTAAATGTTGGCTACCTGACAGACCATCAAATTTACCTTGGAGAGGGAGGAAATGAAGACAGGAGCTAGGTGGATAGATGAAGGGTAAGTGGAAAGATGAATGGCTTGGAGTTAAAAATGATTAAGGGGCCTGTACACCAGAAGGATCAGGGATGAGGCCAAAGGGTGGAATGTCAAACTGTGTTAATCCAGATGTCAGAAGTGTTCCTGGTGATAAGCCCTGGAGTGTGGCAGTAACTGTCCTGGAATGGAAGTAAAGGACCCTAAGATGAGATGATGTAGGATCTGAGGGGTCGGGCTATTGGCTGGTCCATCCACATGGATGTTCGAGCCCTCCACGGCCTCCTCACCTCTTCGGTTCTCTGCCCTGGGCCCTGTCCCACCTTTTGTCCCTCCTAGGGCCTCCACAGAATCTGCATTATTTTTTGACCCTAAGCTTCAGACATTGGAGGGTCAATGGCATAACTCTGGACAAGAAAATACAAGTGTGGAGTGAGCGAGGGCTGTGGTGGACATCGGTTTTGTTTTTTCTCTTTTAAGACCTAGCATTCACAAGTCTTTCTGCAAGAACTACCTCAAGTGCCCTCTAGGGCACTCACCCCATGTTTGAGTCCCAGTCTATACAAGTGGAGTTGCCTTCCCTCCAGGCCCTATTGTAAGGGTGGGTATGTGTGCAGTCCATGGTGAGTCCCCCAAACATCTGTAACCTGGTGCATAGTCTGGGACTCGCCTCTGGTTCATGAGCTGCAGGTGTTCTTGGGGAGAGCAACCATGGCTCCACCGAGGCCATGAATATCAAAGGAGGCACCTCCATCCTGAATGTGAACTTTAGACAGTAAGGGCAAGATCTTGTGTATTTCCATTGAGCATGGATGGAAGAAAGGCACCAAGATCACCTTCCCCAGGAAGGGGATGCCATGCCTGATGACCTCCCTGCAGATATTGTTTTAGTGCTCAAAAGAGCAGCCCCATGCCTTTTCAGAATAAGGCTGTGCAGTGCTCTGATAAGCTTCAAGGAAGTGGTGCCTGGATCAGATTGAGGAAGGGGCAGGGGGAACAGGACAGGGTGACAATATGGATGATGAGGCATAAACCTTTGTTCCACCAGCAAGGTCATTCCTTCCCCTCTTCAGTTTTTCTTACCTTCCCACTCCGTCTAAGGCATCTTTTCCTTACTCTCGGCTTTATTTTACCCTGGGAGGTAGGTGGCTGCCTGGTCAACATTACTACCACTGACAGCCAAGTGATGCTTTTGCTCTGCAACAAAATGTCATCAATCAGCAATCTGAAGAAATACCCAGGGAGGGGAACCACTTCCCCCAGCTGTCTTTCCAGTAAGGAAACTTCAGTGTAAAGTCTAAAGTATGCTTCCCCACCACATTAAGATAACCCACGTGACAGATTCTTAAGCAGCATCTGTGCTGTTCCTAGCCCCTCCCCCACCAGCCCAGGATCCACTGAAGCAGTAACCCCCAAACACTTCTCTCCAGGGTTCACCCACCTGTGGGGTCCTCCGGTCACTGACTTATAAATCATGATGAAGCCACTGTTTCTTCTTCACTGTTATCGTCTGAAAAATGTACCTGTCCTTGACCCTCTTCAGATATAGAAGACCTGTCTTCCCTACTGCTCTGCAGGATATGAAACATCCAGTGAGGGGAAGGTGTGGGCTGCTCTACGTTTTCGTTAAGGCTAAGCTAAGAGGCAGGAGACAGAGCCCATCTCAAACTCATCAGGGAGGAAATGGGCTTTGGGGGACACGTCATATCTCTGTCAACAAGAGCTCCAGGGGACTGGTCACCTGTTAGAAACCAAAGGAAGAGAACAGTAAGAGCTGGACTAACTCTTCCTTTCCCAAAGCACAAGCCCTGAGTTACCCGAAACCCATGCCCCCAACACAGTACACAGAGAAGACTTCACTATTCTTAGAGAATCATTTATTTGGGAGAATCAATGTTCTCCATGAGAAGGAATTATTTGGGGGCAGGAAGCTTTCCTCTCTGGAAATGCTGGAGAAGCATTTTCTGGTGACATAGCAGAGACAGGTCTCTGAACACCGTGCCTTGAGCAGTGGTGAGAGTGGCTGGAGGGCCCTGGCTGGCTTGGCTCCTGCAGGTGGGGCTTGGATGGGGCACATGTTCCCTGCGGGGCACAGATGAGGGATACCACTGATCTAATAGATGGTTCCTAAAGGCCACAACTTTCTGGTGGTGTCCGTCCTCATCTCTTATCCGTCTAATATTTGCAGGATCACTCTGGCCAGCAAAGACAACTTCTTGGCGGCAGGGCTTTTTTGTCACTTTACAGGTGGGAGCCCTGTAGTTGGAAGGATGTCCCTGGATGGGATCTGCCCGAGCCAGCACTTCTGCCTTCCGCTGAGTTTTCCTAAACTTCCTTGGGGAAGGAAGGGGCTCTTGAGGGCAGGTGACATCTGTTGCATGCCAACGCCCCGGTTTCTCCTCTGGGAACTTCCCAGGAACCATCATGGTCTTCTGAGCTGTGGTCATCCCAGTAAGGGCAGCTCTCTTAACTGGGCCCCTGCTCTGCGCCGATGACACGGGGCTGCCCTTTTCCTGGGAATTTTCTTGGCTTTTGCCTTTTGACCCGGGACGAAGCCATTGCAAAACGTGCTTCATCTTTTTCCTGAAGGGGCTTTCAGGAGGAGGCTGTCCCTTCTGTGATGGGGTCTGGGAAGACTTGTTCCCAACCGTCTCCTCTAATGCCTTGTTGTGAGTAAAGAAGCTCTTCCTTCTATGTTGGGATGTCCCCAACCCTGCATCCCCTCCACCAAGCTCTTCTGCCTTGGGGCCCAGAGGGCTCGCTGTCTTCGCAGCTGGTGGGAAATCCTTATCCTGGCCCCTCCTTAAGACTTGCTTCGGGAGCCAAGGCTCCTGCTGCTGCTCCATGCTGATTCCTCTGTCCTCCAAATGGGTACGCGGTACCTGGGAAGCTCTCATGTCCCCAGTGGAGACACCCTGGGCATGAGTCAGTGACGCCTTGTAAGTCAAGCTCTCTGAGGCAAGGGACCTATCAGTGGGTTGGCCTTGGACCTGGCTCTGATTCCTCTTCTCTAGTTTAAACTTTAATTCAGCAAACAGCAGTTCTTTAAGGCCTGATGATTGAGGATCTTGGGGAACTGGTCTTTTTGGTGGAGGCCTTTCAGTGGTCCCGGTAGTTTCTACTTTAGTCATCATTTGGGAGTTTCCTGGCTTGCTGGTTGTCAAGACGTTGCCAGTTTTTGACTGAAGAGCATTGAGCTCCTTGGCCCTGAATATCTCCCTGGATGCAGCTGAAGGTTCAGACTTATCTGTCTTTTTGCCCTGTCTTGTTTCTACTCCATCCCTGGAACTCACACTCTTCCCGTTTGGCTCATGTCTGGCCTCAGCTTGCCTTGCAGGCAGCTTTGGGGGGTATCTGTTCCCTAGGGGAGAAAGTCTCTGACTGGCTTTGCCTGTGACGCCGTGTGTGACAGGCAGAAGAGTCTGTCTGGCACCCTTAATTCGCTGAACATCCTCTGCAAGCTCTTGGTTCATACCAGAGGGTGATTGTCTAAAGGTCCCCTGTCCTTCCCTGCCTATAGGTGAGGTGGCAGGGTGAGAATGATCCAGGACAGGAGCTGAACTTGTTGGTCCTGCTTTGCCTTGATGAACAGGTTTAGAGCTCCCTCTAAGGGGCTCAAGGCCCCCAGATTTGGAGTCCACCTCAGAAATCAGGTTGGCTGAGGAGAGAAGGTAGGAATGGGACAAGGACTCGGATGCTGCACCTTTCAAATTAAAGATCTCTATGGATTCAAGGACCCTGCGGGGAAGGCCCCACAGCATCCTCATACGAAAGCTTCTAATATGGGCTTCCAGCGTCTGTCGTGCACTGAAATCAATGAAGGAAAGGTCCTGGAAGGTATTCACGCAGTAGTCCCCACCCACTGATGGTGGCAAACTCCTCTGTGTTATTTGGGTGTGGGATTTCACAGAAATCTGCAGTGATTGCTTGACAGCATGCCATGAACTACGCACAGTCCCAGGGAGCTGACCCTCATTGATTTCCTCAAAGTTCTTGCTCAACTGTACTTCTAGGACATTTTTAAATTGTTTCTGATCTAGACTCGCACTTGAGGCCCTTGAATTTTTCCCTGACAGACTCGCCATGTGACTAGTTAGGTCTTTCTCAGAGTCACAGCCCAGATCATTATCTGAAGAGCTCTCTGGGTCACTCAACAGATCAGCTTTTGGGCCGTTCTCTGAGCTATGTCCCTGATCCTTCCCCACATCCTTCTCTAGCTGAAGCATTTCTGAGCCCCTCTCACAGAAGCTTCCAGGATGGCTGAGTCCACCATTTAGATTTTTGTTCAGAGAGACACATGAGTGTCCATGATTGTGCTCTGACTCAGGAATCTCTGAAAAATCTCTTAGAGGCATCATCAGTGACAGAGACTCATGGATCCTGCGGGGCAGGCCCCAGCGGTGTTGGATGAGCCTCTTTCGAAGGTGGTGGTCTAGTTTCTCCCGAAGCTCATCACTGAGAGGAAACTCTCCAGGAAAGATAGAGGTTGAAACATGGGCCTGGGAGGCCTGGAGGTAAGGAGAACTGGGAGCTGAAGGACGAAAGTCTTCCCTAGATCTTTGAACCACGGAGGGTAAACCCCACAAACTTTCCTCTTGCTTCTGCAACACATTCCACTCCAGTTGTTCAATTTCAGATGAGATGACAGACTCTGATTCATTCTGGGGTCTATGGAAACACACTCCAGAGATCTGGGTCTGAGGTAGAGGACCAGATGGTAGGATGGGGAGTGGGGACTGAAGGTGGGCCTGGGGTTGGACCTGACTGAGAGGTAGGGGCTGGGATTGGGGCAGGGTTTGAGGCAAGGCTTGAGGCTGCATCTCAGGCAAGGACAAAGGTAGAGGATGGGAAAGTACTGGGGATTCTTCAGCTGTGGAGGCATTAAATATTGTAGTGAAAATGAAGATAGAGGAACAGTCACCTGAGACATGGTCAGCAGGGGCCAAGGACTCACTGTGCATAGATGGGAGACCCCAGAAGAGCTGGACATGTTTTTGTTGTAAATGGTCCTCTGAGGCCTTAGGATATGGGGGCTGCTGGTGCACAAGCAGCTCCTTTGGTTTCCCTTTGCTGTTCCATAAAGGCAGGGAGAATGCTGAGTCATGCTTATCAGCAATTGACTCCAACATTTGCTCTGAAGAATTTAATTGGTAGTCTGGCCTAAGTTCTTTTGGAAAAGAACCCCTCATCAGAAAATCAGTCCTCTTTTGGACTTGTCTCTCCAAGAGTGCCAGGACATCAGGGCTGAGAAATGGGAGGTTATCAGGTTCGACAAGGTTGTTGGCAGGGTCTCCCCTCAAAAAGCCCCCTGAAGAGTGGAGGGCAAGAAACTCTTGTTTGAAATCACATTGTGCCAAAGTGGAAGGGAACAAGTCTTTGGCATGAGCTTTCCACGAGGAGAATTCTGAAACCGAGAGGCTTGAAGGGTCAGTGCCTTTGATTGGTGGGACACAAGTAGACAACCCACCAGGGCTATCTGGAGATGAGTTCTCCAGCACAGGCTTCAATAAGGTGGAAAGTGAATCAGATTGAGTCACAGTTAAAGCACTGTCTCGTGGTGGTGAAACAGACAGGGTTGGTGGTGTGTGATGACAAGTCAATGAATCAGTGGGATCCATTGTCTGGGACACATTTGGTAAGAGGTTGACATCTTGGGAAAGGGTTGAGTCAAGAGAGAAGATGGTATGCACAGACAAAGTGGCCTCTGGTTGGAGAAAAGGATCCACTGTCTGAGTGCCATGTGGTGGCAGAGGAGGAAAAGCAAGGGGTTGGGGTGGGGAATGGTCCACTGGGAATTCGGAATCCAAGGAAGGAAAAGACTCTGGTGGCATAGAGTGACCCATTGGTGAGGGTGAGTGAAACTCAGCTAAGGGTGTCATTGGGTTGGGTGAAAGAATGGAGGGGGGTGGTGGGGAAGGCTCAGGTGTAGGGGCTGGTGTTAGGCCTCCTGGAGGGACTTCTGAGAAGGCAGAGGACAGAGTGAATGATGACTCAGTCACAGAAGCTGTGGAAGCCAAAGAGGACACAGAGAGGGTATCATCTTCCAGGTCCTCCAGGAACAGCAGCCGATTGACCTCCGCAGTTATGCTATTACACACCTCACAGGAGGGGTCTGGACATAACAGTTGACGAACGCGGGTGGTATCGTGATGCTGGCCCGAGGGGCTGTGGGAGACAGGAGATACAAAGCTGCAGCCAGGACCAGAAGAAAGGAGGACCTGCTGGCCTGGGGTGGGGGGAGGGGGCCACCTGAAGCCTGCTGCTCCTTCACATTGCCCCACATCTATGACTTGACAATACACTCAACAGCCCTCACCCCAAGGCCTTCATTCACATACCCGTTCCTATGGCAACCCCCTGGCATGACTAGGGCAGGCTGCACTGAATCCCTGGAATGGCACAGAACATGCTAAAGAGGGATCAGGAAAGAAGTGGAAAGACTGGTTACCTTTTCAGAATGGAAATCAGCTTCCTTATGTCCTCTGTTTCCTTCTTGTAACGTCTCCAACCTGGGCAACCAGGAGAGTGGGTTATGGAGGGAGTGGGTAGAAGCATAGATGTTAGACAGGAGTCCCTTTATGGGAGACCTTTGGGACATTAAACTCTGAAAGCCCTAAGAATCAGCAGATGAGGTCAAATGGTCACTGATATTAACAAGGTTCATATGTGTATGTTGCTTCATATGTAAAGTACTTTCACATACATTATCTCATGCGATGTTCAAAACCACCATGTGAGGAGCACAGGTCAATGGTTACCTCAAAGACGAATCTGATCATCCAGGAAGTCAAAGTACTTTCACAAGGTCAGGAGACAGAAGCTCTGACTCTTGACATCTAACATGGCCACCTATTGGGCAATACCCATTGTCCCCGGTCCATCACTGCTTCATGCCCAGAGGTGGGCAGAGCAGGAGTCTGAGAAGCGTTTCAGGTTCTGACTGCCTTCCCATGAGCCTCTCCTCTGAGGGCTCTATTTTCTGACAGGGACTGTGGCTAGCACCTGACATCCTCAGAGGTCATGGACCTGGGACCTCATGGAAAGGACAGGGAGAGTCACCCTTGGAGAGCTCAGGTGGAATAAGCAGGACCTTACCTCCCGATGTTCCACCTTTCCTTCTCCTCTTGGCTGTGCCCTTACGCTGAGAACAAAAAGAAAAGAATCAGAAGCTGGGACTCATTTCTCTCCCTTCTCTCTCTAGGAAACTCAGATACTCATTATCCCATGAATAATATGACTATTTTAATTAATAGAACTTTGTGTTCCTTCCTGTTATTAATTTTTTTAAATGATAAAGTATTTCCATTTTTCCTTCTTTGAACAACTCGAAGAAAGATTTTGTCTATGAGGTCTACATTTGCTATTCTGAGTCAGAAGTCCTCTGCTCAAGGAGGGCATAGACTCTGAGGCCGACAGATACGTCTGTGCTCCCTCAGATAGACCCTGTGTCCTGGACAGAGCTCAGACTCCAGCCTCTGCTCAGAGGTTCAGCCCTGCTCTTCTGATCTGCCAGATAAAAATGACGCCTGACAGGTGAATGTGACTCATGATCCAGTGTTGGGAACTCTGTTCTCCTGCAGAGATCCCAAACTCTCTAAATAACCCAATCTGGGGCCATGAAATCACTGTTGGGGATTTTATCCCAGAATCCTCCACTACACCCAGATGGTCTGTGAGCTTCAAAGGGAAACATTCCCTGCTGAACCCCTAGCCCTGCCCGGCCTATGCTCCTAGAAGGATGCTACTCCATCCTCTACTCAGACTTCCCATCTTAGGTGTCTCTCTGAGCCAACCAAACTCCTTTTAAAATATGGGGATAAAGATAGAAACAATAAAGAATCACTGTTACGGGCTTCCCCAGCATTCCTTACCTTTTGGAAAGCTTTGGTTTTCCAGAAGGTTGATAAAGATGGAATCCCCACCAGGTAGCACAGGAACAGAAGCAGCAACCACAACCCACACAGGAAGGTGAGGTTGGGGTCAGTATCTAAGAATGCTGAGCAGATGCTCAGACACAACTCAATAGGGCTATTCAGAAATGAGAGAACATTCCAATGGCTGAACTCCATTGTCTGAATCGCGAGGCTGCCTGAAGCAACTGAGCTCTGAGAGTGCCAGCGCTTGCCTATAGTCCCAGGCCTGCATCACAGAGCACAGAAGAGTCACAAAGGTTTCTGAGGGTGGGGGAGGGGACATGAAGAGGTGTGCCCACAGCCCCTCCCCCACCCACCAGACTGGCACATCTCTCCACTCCTCCTGGGCCCTCTAGGTCCCTCTGCCCTGCTAATGTTACCACACAAAATTGGGGTTCTTTTGCCCAATGCACAGAAATAGCCAATTAATTATGGCATCAGCCTTTGGGAAAAGAGATCAGCTTTATTCTGAAAGATGCATCTTCAGGGAGAACAGGCGGCATGTGCCCTCAGATCTGTGTCCCTGATTCAGAATTTGGGGAAATTTAAGAGGTTAGGGAGAACAGTGTGGCACCTTGAAACACTGGGGGCACGGGTTTTGATTGGTGGGCTTCAAGGATTTATAGTAAGGTTTTACACATTTATGACGGGGTTCTGAACGTTTATGATGAGGTTCTACACTTTTATGATAGGGTTGTAAACATTCATGATGAGATGAAGGAATTTTAACACCAAATCTTCCTGAATGAGGGATCCCTTGCTTCTGATAAGAGTCTGACTTCTAAGTTTCCGTTGTGTCCCAGTCCTTGGGTTCCATGGGAAGGGGGATCCGTGGTTCTGCAGTCATTTCGGGTCAAGACGTCTTTTGTGCATGCTCTGGCTACATGACTCTGAAGATTGTCTGAAGGATAATTCTTAGTCACTCTGTTGATAAGAGATGGAGTCAGCTGAACTAGTCCCGGAGGGCCCGGGGTGACACTGCCTGTAGTCCTATTTTCCAACTCCACCTTTTCATCAGATAATATATTTACTTAATGGAATTTTCTGCTTGTTCCATCTGTACCCCACCTATCACGTGGGTCCACCTTTACTCTTTGGAGGACTGGACTTGGGTCTCACCAATTCTAATGCCTTGCAAGTCTGAGATACTGCCCAGAATTTTTGCTTGTACCCAGACATTTACACTCAGGATCGTAATCATCCCCAAATCTATCCTTTCTATAGAATGTTTTTTCCTTACATGAACCCAGATACACAACTTAAAGTTCTACATTTTAGTTTTGTGAATACTGAATAGCAAATTTTAGGGGGTTTTTTCAGTCAGCATTTAGCATCTTCAGAGAGGATGACGCAAATAATTAAATGCATAATTCATTATTCAACATTCACAAAACTAGATAAATAAAATATAAATGTGAATAATTGTACCTTCAAATGATCTTGGGGGTAAGTCTGTAGCACTTATTTTTCTGAAGTTAGTGAAGCTTAAGCTGCATAAAGACTTTCAGACACACTACACACACACACAAACACACACATCTTTTGACAAACCAAATGACAAGAGATTTTCATGTTGAGGTATATGGGGTAACTGTGTTCAAAGTTGATTTGACTTGAACTCAAGAAGCCTGAGTTATGGCCTCTCAAACATGCACTGTACATATGCTTTAACCATTAAAGTGAAGAGTGCAATCTGTTAAGATAAGAATGCACACTTCCCCGCCTTATGCGCTATTGGTAACGCCCTCGTTAGAACTGTTAAAATAAGTCCCCTTTCCTGACTTCAGGATCATGTTGAGCTGCTAGTTTGCAACTGAATACCTCTGAAACTTTGATGAAAATGTATCCTGGGCACGTTTAATCGATGTTCTTTGTTCTAAAAAGATACAAGTCTGTACAGAAAATCATGCTTCCGTGGAATGTTTTCTTCCTTTCAGGGAAAGGCCTTCCTCGGTTATAATCCTCACTCTGGCTCAAGTTAAACTCACCTTATTTCTCTTATTTATAAAATGGTTATTGGTTATTTTGCATCGACATAATCCAGCATTTTCAAATCCAACAACAAAACATTTTCTCCCTTTATTTCAATCTTTTCTTTTTTATTTTGACCCCACTTTTTCTTACTCTACCTAAAATACAGACAGTCCCCGCCCTCTACAGGTGGACACATCCCTTAGTTGGTGCAGGCTGCTGTAACAAATACCACAGACTGGGAGGCTTAAACCACAAACATTTGTTTCTCACACTTCTGGAGGCTGAGAAGTCCAAGATCAAGGCACCAGCAGATTCAGTGTCTGGCCAGGCTCACTTCCTGGATCACAGACAATTGCCTTCTCCCTGCAACCTCACGTGGTGGGAAAAGAGGGTGAGGGAGCTCTGTGAGGTCTCTTGTATGAGGACACTAATCCTCTTCATGAGGCTCCACCCTCATCACCGAACCACCTCCCAAAGGCCCCATCTCCTAATGCCATCACATTGGGATGAGGTTCCAACATATGAACTGGGGGGACACAAACATTCAGTCCATATACTCCCCAAAGGCAGGGATAGTTTGCATTGTGCTAAGCTGTTGACCCCTCAGCCCTCGGGTGGCAGGTGGGACCCAGGAGTGTCAAAGCCCAGGGCAAAATCTCGTCTTGTGCAGCCTCATCCGAGTGCCCTTGTGGGCCCTGTAAATATGATCTCTTCCTAAGAGGACCTTGCCACGAAAAAGGCTGACAAGCTCTGCTCTGTATGATCACCCCACGTATGTTCAAAAATCAACTACCTGTCACGTTTTTTCAGGCTCCTCTTGTCAGGTTTAAATAATCCCAGTACTTCCCTCCCATCCTCCTACATCTTCTTTTCCAAACTCCTTATCTTCATGACAGCTGTCCTCTGACGGGTCTCCTAATTTCTCACGTCTTTCTTAAGCTGTGATGCCCTTGCTCTGACACCCACAGCCCAGCACTGTCACCTGATCTCTGTGAAAGGGTGAGACAGTCTTCACTCTGGTGGGGTCTCCTTTCAATTACACAGGAACAGGTACCCTTGCTGGAGGACAAAACCTGCCGGGAGGTGCCACTTCCTCCTCACCTTGATAGGCAGCCTGAGCCAAGTTTCATTTAATAAATATTTACTGCTGGAAACCAGGAGACACAAGTACCTGTAAGTCATGTCTCTGTCCTTGAACCATGAGCTGTGGTTTTAGGGAAAAGCCCTGCACAGGTCAAGAGTGACACCACTGCACAGGAGAGGCCCAGGCACATCTGGGAACTGCCAAGTGATCTCAGGAAGAGATCAGAGAAGGGACAGACACTGTGGGTGACAACTGCTCAAACACACCGGGCTCCTCAGGAGGGCTTCCCTGCAGCTCTCCCCTCTCCAGTTTCTGATACAACTCAACAAAGATGGTCAAAGAGCAGCTTGCCTCCTTTACAAGGGCACGTGTTGGCTAGATATCCTTAACATACACTGAGTGCCTTCAGTTAAAACCTACCAGAAGTTTCAATAAAAAGGCTTTTCCCCAAATGCTGGTACGATTCCTTATCTAAACAAGGAACAAGATTCTAAAGGTACAACTTTTTTGTTTTTTCTTTTTGTACCACCAGAAAGAAGCCCCATCAATATTTAATGGGAGAGGTCCATAGCACTTGCCACTCCCACACTAACATCAACTGCAAATAAGAAACTTATGTGTCTAATTTCTAAAGCACTTTACTTGCCACGATCTCAGTGGATTTTCACAACCACCCTTGGACACAAGCAGGACAGGTATTATTGTGCCCCTTTTATCAATGAGTAAAACTGAAGCTCAGAGAGGGTGAGTGACTTCCCTAGATCATTCTGCAAGTGAGCTGCAGAGCCCTGACTACTAAATCCCGTACATCCTCAATGTGTCGATTTTCAACAATATTAGTAAGAGACTTCTTGAAACAAAAAGAATGCCAGAGTCCTAAAATTAAAGCAGTTGTGTGGCTAAGAATGTTTACTGTCTCCATTAAATGCTGGCAAATTTGGGGCCGTTCCAGCAGCATATTGTTTGGGTTCCCATACTCTGCTTTGGCAGCCCAGGGTTCGCAGGTTCAGATCCCAGGTGCAGACCTACACACCACTCATCAAGCCACGCTGTGGCAGCATCCCACATACAAAAAATAGATAAAGATCACCACAGATGTTAGCTCAGGGCCAGTCTTCTTCACCAAAAACAAATAAAGCTATTTTTGTTATTCTGTCCCCTCTTAGGTATATTTTCCTTTGCCATCTCAGCACAAATGTCTTTATAGTGCTTCTCTACTCCCCTCTTAAAACCCGCCTCCAAGAACTGTATTACACTTGACTCTCAGTAAGGTATAAATAAATAATAGCATTTGAAATGTCACCCCTCAAGGAATGCACCTCACACATTTTACATCTCTCTCACCCTAAGCCCTGTAACAAAGCTCTCACCAGACCATTTCAGGCAGCCATGCAGAGGTGGCAGAGATGGCTTTTGGCAGCGTGAGATCTTCTCCCCACAACCCCATGACATCTTCCCAGTGGACCGACGTGACCACAGAAGTCTGGTGCTGGATTTCAGACGGCACTTGCTTCTGTCTCCCAGGACTGTGTTTTCCACAACCTCTAGTAGAATAACGTGCTGCCATGGGAGGAGACTCAATAGGGCTAAGTCATTAGTTTGGGATTCTCATACATTCTCAATTTTCTAGGGACAGTCCTCTCACATCCCGATCACTGTCCCGGGCATGAGCCACATGGGGGCAGCTGTTTTCAGGATTCCAAAAAGTATGAAGAAGAACAGATTCTGGGGAAATATCCTTTAAAACTGCATTTCAAACGATAGCTGTACCATGTCCTTCATTCACTCACAGAATAAAGTTTTACTGAACTCTACTATGTAGTATTTCTAATAGAAATATCAACAAAATAAGGCAGTGACTCTGCCCTCGGGCAGGTCATAATTCCGCAAGTGAGACCTGTAACAACTATGATAAAGTGATAGAAACTGTAAAAGAAGTAGGAATAAGAACACAGTGAAAACACTGATAAAGGAGCAATTAATTCTCCTGCCCAGGGGAAGAGAAGAGAGGAGTCAAGGAAAACTTGAGAGTTGGTGCCAAGTGAAATAGGCCTTGAGGTCACTTGTCCCCTTCTCCTCTTCCCTTTCTTCCTCTTCCTTCCCCTCTTCTATGCTTTAGACTTTATTTTTTAGAGCAGTTTAAGGTTCACAGCAAAATTGAGAAGAAAATACGGCATTCCTCTATGGCTCCCCACACACAAACACACAAAATCTCCCATTATCAACATCCAGCACCAGAGTGGGACATTTGTTACAACAGATGAACCTACACTGATACATCATTATTGCTCAAAATCTATAGTTTCCATGAGAGTTTACTCTTGGTGTCATACATTCTATGGCTTTGGGCAAATGTATAATGCGATGTATCTATCATTGCAGCATTATACAGAGTAGTTTCACTGCCCTAAAAATACTCTGTGCTCCACCTCTTCATCCCATCCTCCCCACTAACCCCTGGCAACCACTGATCTATTTTATCATCTCCAGAGTTTTGCCTTTTCCAGAATGTTACTCACATAGTTGGAATCAGACAGTGTGTAGCTTTTTCAGATTTGCTCCTTTCACTTAGTGATATGTATTTAAGGTTATTCCGTGTCCTTCATGTAAGCTTCTTGCTTTCTGAGATGTTGGTAGTATAACCATGTGAGATTCAATATGAAATGAGATCTTTGGGGTCTAAATGCAGTTTTTATCAAATGTCTGGAGGCATCAATTTGCCCTCCTGCCAACACTCTCAAAATTAGGCCTGAATCAGTAGGAATGATGGTGATGCCTAATGCTTAACATTTGAAAATAATGAACACCTTATGATCTCAAGGTTCTATTCTTGAGTTCTAGAAAGTCAGAAATGAGTGTAACAAGAGGAAGTGCAATCCAGCCAGAGGGAACGTGAGCAAACTTGTAACATATATGAAAGTACATGTCTGGTCACGCTAAAGCACAGGGTATGTGCCTGAGAATGAGAGTAGAAAACACTTAGACTGAAAAACTAGAAGACTCAATTGTGAAAGACTTTGAATGACAGTTTAAGAAGCTTGAACTTGTGCTGAGGGCAGTGGGAAGTGAAGGTTTTCATAACCAGAAGCATGGCATACCCAGATCTGTGTTTTGGGAAGATGACTGGCAAAAGAGAAGCTGGCTGAGAGTTCATGGGAAATATGCACATTAATCACTGTATCTCATAGAACTCTTTCTCTTGCAGATGACAGAAAACTGGGTAAATTCTGGCTTAAGCAAAATTTTTCATTTATTGGCTTGTATTTCTCCATAATACAGGAGTAGATTCAGCTTCTGACTCACCATCCCTTGGTTCTGATCTCTTAGTGTTAACTCATTCTCAAACCACTTCTCTTGTGGTCCCAAGATGGCATCCAGCCAGGAAAAGCCAAGAACTGTTGTCTCAGTGTTCCCAATTAAAGTCCCAACATTCAAGTGAATGGGATCAGCTCAGGTCATAGGAGCACCTCTGAAATAACTACTGGGAACCAGAGGATACTATCAGCCTAGTCTAAGTCAGTTCTACTCAAAGTCTGGTCCATGGACCAGTACCTGGTCCCACATTTTTGTTCTCAGCTGCAACAAGATAAGTATAGAAATTAAGGATGGTTAGAAATTTGTATTGCAATTTGACAAGGGTAAATAAATCTAATAAAAAAAGGCTTATATTGTGTCTTTATTTTTTGTGTCATTTTTCCAGTGCTTCATTTGTATTGTATTTTTCACAAGTATCAGTTCACAGTGGATGGGGATGTGGGAGAGAAAGCAAACTGGGCCTTCACCACAGACAGTTTGAGGAACTGTGGTCTAATGTCCATGCTCCGCTGTGAAGCCTGGGGGCAAGTCAGCATTCTGGAAGCACACAGGGAGACTTCGGGGAGATCCTTCCCTCTCGCCATGAGAGGGGTCAAAAACAAATGTCCACTATAATCATGGGACCTAATCTGGACAGAGGAAGGACACTTCCAGACTCACTTCAGCTCTCCTATAGAAAATCCTGGTGAAGTCTTTTCAAGCATAGCACATTACTGATGCTAAATTCTCACACTGGGAGAAATGAGTTTCCATATTAATCTACTGGAGTAAGGGAGAGAATAATGATGGATAAGTCAGAAAAGCTAGGCATGGGACATATCATTCAGGGCTCTATAAGTCATGTTAATGATTTTGAATTTATCTTATGTGCAAAGGGAATCCACCAAAGCTTTTGAGCAGGAAGATGACAAGATCCAATGGATTGGAGGGGGAATAAGAGTAGAGGTAGAAGGACTAGCTGGAGAGCTATTCCAGTAATCCAGGTTTTTAAAAAAATGCTGATTTGGATTTAGGGTGATGGCGGTAGAGATGGGAGTGAGTAGACCAATTGAAGACATACTTAGAGGAGCTTTAAATAGCACTTGGAGATGAACTGGCTTAAGAAGTGAGCAATGAAGGGACTTGGAAATGACTCAGGTTTCTGGCTTGAGTAGCTGGATGCACAAAAGCCCTGTTTACTGAGATGAGGAAGCCTGAAGAGGAAGAGATTCATGGATGGATGAGCAAGTGCTCCATTTTGGATAAGTTGAGTTTGAGATGCCTGACACATTTACAAGCAGATATTAAACAAGTTCCTACATATAGGGCTCAGGAGCTCAGAGGCATTATTCACAGAGATAAAATCTGCACCATTATTGTTTTGCTGTTACCTAATCCCATTTTCAGTGAGAGATCAATTTCATCATTGTCCCTTCCAGAGCCAGTAACCACCAAGTTGCAGCTTAAATTCTAGCATGAACTTGTCAGTATGGAGGCTCTTTTTAAAGACTCCATTATGAAAACACTTTCAGAGCAACATTTGATAAATGAAATGGATCACTGAGCTCAGGAACCTGGGCTCCCAACCTAAGGTTTACTGTGCACCTACCACATGCTGGGCTACATGCTTTACATGCATTGTCATATTCTCATTGCAATCCTGCAAGGTGGCTCTACTACTCCATCTAGTTTACAAATGAAGAAACCAAGGCTTAGCAAGATTAACCAGCTTTCTCAATGCTATGTAGCATCACAGCCCAGTTAGTAAGTGACAGCCCAGAAGTAAGTGTTAGTAGTGACACATGGGAAGCCAAGTGTGTCTGACCCCTTCAAACTTTCACTGCTTTCTTGGGATTATTGTTTTGCCTAACATGATTACCTAAAATGTCAGCAGTATTTTCCTTCCCTAGAATAGGAAATACAACTCCCCTCCCACACCCCAAGCATCTCTTTTCTCCACAGGGTTTCCTTTCTTTATTTCTCTTGGGAAAAAAAGTAGCTCCTCCATAAGTCATGGATGAGGAAAGATGGGGAAGATTCAAATATTCCAATGATGCTGACAGAATTAGGCTTTCTTAAGGCACTGTTAAATACGTGCATAACTGTGAGCTACAGAAAGGAAACATTCGCCCTGGCACTACTGCCTTCACTAGAAAAGCATTGTGATTTGATGGATGGGGAATGAACAACTCCTACGGCAGCTGCTGCATCATTAACTACTCAACTAGGCTTAGCTATGAGGAAAAAGGAGTCTGCTCAGGTATTCAGCCTGTTACTATTGCAAAAACAACTGACCACACCCTCTGCATGGGCTTCGTGGTCTGATTTTGTTAGGGTGTAAGTCAGCTTCAAAATTAATACAAAGTAGGTGTACAAGTTACACACTGACACCTTGATTTCAATGTTTGTCTTTAAAATGTTTTTTAAAGTCTTTTTCTGGTATACCACACCCTCTCTAAACTTTCCAGGATGCAGAGATTCAATTCAGCAAACTATTCCTCTCTTATAGTCAATAGTTGACATCGTACTCTTTATCCCTAAAGGCCTGTGAATTATTTTTAAAGTGACAGGTTAAAGGAAAGAACAAAATGGACTCTGTTATCATTTCTCGGGTTTAAGAAATAATTTGACTTCCTTTGAACCTTCCTGTTAGATGGTACGGCAGACACCGTTCATGAACTATACAGCACTAGGAGAGTCATAGCGTCCTTCCTCCTTGTTCATGAGCAGTGAGGCTGATAGCTCACAAGGGACACCTGAGTTGTTTTCTGTGTTTTGCTGTCACAAACTGCACTGCTATGAACATTCCTCTACTGCCTTCCCACATCTCCCAGTACAAATGTGCAAAAATTTCTCTGAAGTAGGACTGATCAATCATGGGGTATTTCTATATATGTTTTTTATTCTGAAGTGGTTATACCAATTTACATTCCCACCCACAGTATATGTGTTCCTCTTGCTTCATATTCTCACCAACACTATTTATTGTTAGTTTTTTACTTTTGCCAGTCTCATGGGTGGAGGACATAGTAGTATGTTATGGTTTTCATTTGCATTTCCTTAACTACGAATGAGGTAGAACATTTTTGAATAGGCAAATTGGCTATTTGGCTTTCTTCTTCTGTGAAATATCTGTCCAAGTTTTCTCTCATTTTTCTACGGATTTTTTGTTCTAACTGATGTGTAGAAGTTATGTATATATCCTGGATACTGACCTTTTGTCAGTTTTATCAATTACAAATGTCTTCTTCCAGTTTGTGCCTTGTATTTTCACTCTTTGTGGTGTCTTTCAGGAAAGAGAAATTCTTAATTTTAACATAGAGGAAGTTATAAATCTTTTCCTTTATGGTTTATGCTTTTTGTATCTTACTTAAGAAATCTTTCCCTATTCCAAGTCCTTAAGACATTTTTCTGTATTGCTTCTAACAATTTCATAATTGTGATTTTCATGTTTAAATCTTAATGCATCTAGAGTTTATTTTTATCACATGGATAATCAATTTTCCCAGCATCATTTATTCAAACGTTCATTCTTTTCCCGACTGATTTGCTTTAAGTTTCCATATATACATGGATCTATTTCTTAACTCTCTATTCTGTTCCATTAGTCTGTTTGTCTATCTTTGAGCTAACATGTTTATAAATATTAATATCTAGTATTCTGGTAAAGCAAGTCCCCAAATCTGATACTTTTTCAGAAATGGCTTATCTATTCTTAGTCCGTTGCATTTCCACATGGATTTTAGAATTGGCTCATTGGGTTTAAATGTAAAATTGGGATGTTGATTGGAATTGCATCAAATCTGCAGATCACTTCAGATAAGTAAAATCTTTACAATAATGAGCCTTCCAATCCATGAACATGGTATATTTCGCTATGTAGGTCTTCTCTAATGTCTTTCAATAAAGTTTTGTAATTTCTGCCATAAAGTACTTGGACACTTCTTATTAGATTTCTCCCTAGAACTTAATATTTATTAATGCGATTGTAAATTTTATTGAATTATGCTTTCTGTTGCTATTGTATAGAAATATAGTGACTTTTTAGTATATTTATATTGTACCCAGTAGGCTTGCTAACCTTTCTTATTAATTCTAACAATTTATCTATTAACTAATTTTCCGAACTTTATACACTTTATTCCTTTTCTTGCCATATCACACTTGCTAGAAACTTCAGTACAATGTTGAAAGAAACTAGATAATAGACTCTCCTCTTGTTCCGGATCTTAAGAAAATGCCTTCAACATTTCAACATTGGGTTATGCAAATATTTAAAGGTGAAGAACCCATGCTGCTGAGAAGTAAAGCAGCTGCTCAAGATCATAAGGCCTCTAAGGGATAAACCCAGGCTTCAACATCAATCCAAGACCCATGTTCTTCTATCAATTGTGTCAGTGGACAAAAACATTAACTAGGGAGACTTAAAACAGGCACAGGCAAGAGAATACATTTGGATTTAAGACACTCTAAAGTGCAGCAAATGAAAACAAAAGCCTTTGAGCTTTGCTAATCTTTCAGAAAATCCAGGGAATCAGAATTCTGAGGGACAAACATGGATATAATCCTTCCTTAAAATTGCCTGATGGCTCTCTGCTGCTCACAAGGACAAAGTCCCAATTCTCAGCAACTTCCAGATTTATTTATAGCCACCCTCTCCCCAAACACCTTCAACTCTGCACTATTCATCATTCCCCAAACTTGTCATATATTTTCATGCTCCTGTGACATTGAGCATTCAGTCCTTCCCCATGTTTTACAATTAAGACTCCTAACCATTCATTCATTCAACCAACAAATATTTACCAAGAGTGTAGAATGTGGCAAAAGCTGTGGTAAGCACTGAGGATACGATGATGCAGAAAACAGAGTAAGTCCCTGCATTTTTCTAGGCTTCAGAGAACAGGAAGTTGTGGGAGAGAAATAGAGAGAACAGCAGTGTTCTGTCTTTCCATATGCTTTAATTGAGCTTTTAATTGGTAGGCTGGGTTAATCATCCTGAAGTCCCCTAGCTTACCTATCCCTTTACTTCTTGTATTAGTCAGAGTTCTCCAGAGAAGCAGAACCAATAGGAGGTTGAGTGGATATAAGTGTATACGCATATACATGCATGTATACATACAGATGTATACAGAGAGAGATTTATTTTTAGGAACAGGCCCATGTGACTGTGGAGGCCCAGCAAGTCCAAAGTACAATGAGTAGGCCAGCATGCTGGAGACTCAGGGAAGTGTTGCATTTTGAGTCCAAAGGCAGTCAGTCTGCTGCAGGAATTCCTTCTTACTTGGGGGAGGGTGGGGGAGAAGGGTCAGTACTTGTTCCATTAAGGCTTTCAACTGATCAGACAAGGCCCACCACCCACATTATGGAGGCCAATCTGCTTTACTCAAAGTCCACCAGTTTCAATGTTAACATCATCTAAAAAGTACTCTCACAAAAACATCCAGAACAATGTTTGACCAAATATCTGGGCACCATGGCCCAGCCAAGTTAACAAAACAAATTAACTGTCACACTTCTTATCCTTTCTTCTCTTTCCTACATCCTTGAATTCATTGTTTTTTTTAAAAAAAAAGGAGACCTTGTTTAGAAGGCAAGAAAAGGCAAAGAAAGAATAAGGGTCAAGGATAGCCATCTGATTCTCTCTTTTTCCTCCAGCTCAAACTGTGAGGACGGTATGGTTGAGGAAGGACTCAACTGTTCAGCCTGTTTAACCCTGAAACCCCAACAAACAGCGGATTCTTCACACTCTCCTTCCTCAGAAGCTCCTCTTACACGCAGAGATCACTCTGCCAACCTTGCTGCAAGTAAAGAAGAAAAATCTTCTACAGCAGAATGTGACTTTTCCTTCTTAGGAGATGATAAATACAAAGTTGTTCAGAAGTTTTGTTCACTTATTTCAAACCCAAAAGGGCCCATGTAGACTTCCCACACTAAAAGAAATTTAGTTTTCAATCTGGAATAATAGAAATAGCAGAAAATGATTATTTATAGTCCTATAAAATAAGGATATGGAAAATAAAATTATAGTGAATACAAAACAAGAGAGCTCTTTTGGGGATCTTGGAAGCACATATGTGTTTGTTTTTCTAAATATCTTTTCTACACAGATAAATAAAAACAAATGCCAAATAACAAGATAGATCCTGCTTGTAAAATCAGGTAAAACAGTTTCTTCAGGATGGGCATAAAGCTCAGCTTACCTACAGAGAAATACCAATCTATAAAGCATTGTAAGATAAGGGTGCAAACATACAAATCTGAAGGCACCTTGGCTCAGCTGAATTGTTCACCATCAGAAGAGTTGACACTACCATCTAGTGGTTCATTTAGAGAAAAAACATTTATACCCTTCGAAGTGTTTCAACTAGATAGGCAATCTAGTAAATATAAATGGACTATTTTGTCCTGAGAGAAAACAGGCTAAGAGCAATAAAACAAACACTTAGATATACTGTAGGCCATGGTGGATGGATGGCTGGATTGAAAGCTCTAGCTCTGAGTTCTTCTATTTATAGCTGTGTGATTTTGGACAAGCCTTACCTCTCCAAGCTTGTTTCTCATTTCTAAAATAACGTGAATGCACTAGATTGGTGTTTCTCAAGTGGCAAGTTGTAACACAATAGCCATACAATCAACCTAATGGGTCATGACCAGAATTTCTTTAAGTTTAAATATAACAAAAAGTATATCAGAGTGCATCACAGGTTGTAAGAGTGTTGCTTGATGAAGTAAATAAACGTATGTGTATGTGTTGTGTGAGTGTGTCTGTGCATGCATGTGCTTCCTGGAACACAATATAAAATGTATCTGTTGCTACAGGTCACAGCCAAAAACGTTGGAAAGCTTCTAAAATTCCCATCAGCTGTAAACTACACGTTCCTGTAAATTATGGCCATCCATCCTGCTTCAGAGAACTGACACGGTTTGAGCCTGCTTAACGTACAGTCAGATGTCCGACAGCCCTGTCTGCTGAGCAGCAGGACATCTTCCTTTCTCTCTTACAGTAACTCCAAAAGACCCCAATCAAAACAGACAGAAACATTTGCCCAGTTTTGTTTGTGTTTTGCTTTCTTTTTCCAGAGACTACTACCAATCTTGCTAATGCGGTGTTTCTCACACTAATGGTCCAAGGCCCAACTGCCTGATTCACCTGAGCTGCATATATAAAATACAAATTTTGCCTCCCCTGTCCCACTGCCAGAACTACTGAATCAGAACCTCAGTGCATAGAGTAATCTGCACCGTCCTCAAGTGCCCCTTATGTGCCCTCAGGTTTGAGAAATACTAGTTTAATCCGCAATGACATTTTTGAGAAGAGAGCTCTCAACAAGTAATTTTGTTGATCCCTGTCCATCCCAACATCCTCTGTCTGTGCTCTCTCTGTCCTTTCTTCCATTTACACCTCCCAAAAGGAAAGGATCCTGCTCATTCCCGTCTCTGGAGGACAGATCTCTACTATCTACACAGAATTAGGATAATGGAAGCACCAGCAATTTCCAGGTATTAAAATCTGTAATATCTAACATACAACCTGAGACCAAATAGGGTTTTTAATATATTAAGCTATACTGAACAGATATTAGACAGCAGTGGTTCATTCAGCTGTTAGATCCACTAGAATGCCACTCTAATGTTCTTTTCTCTCTTATTTTTCATCTGCTTTATTTTTTGTCCTATATTCAGAGATGTGTTCAATTTCACTGCCCAACCTTTCTAGTGAGTTTATCATTTTTGTGATATTATTAGTTTCCAAGAGTTCTTTTATTCCTTAAATACTCCTTTTATAGTGTTCTCTTCGTGTTTCATTATTACACTACCTTCTCTTACCTCTCTGAGAATATTAACAATAATATTAAAACTTTTTTCTTCTCCCTACATTGCCTCTGTTTTCTCCAAGTTATTTTTAAGTTGATCTTTCTTTTGTGTATACATCTTTCCTCAAATGTCTTATAATCGTTGGTTGTCCTCTCATAGATAAGAGAGGTGGACTAAAAAGCTAATTGGAAGCTCTGAGTACCTGGGTGGCACTTGCCCACCATAAGCTTCATCATTAGATATTTTGCAGGGCCTGTTTAATTGGGAACCTCCAATGCCAGTTTGTGATATGGAGTAGCAAAAGCTGTTTGGTATCTGACCTGTCAGCCATTCTTCTCTCCATCCTTGCTAACAGAACATTGACTTTTTCTGTTTAGGGTGGTAAATTTGCCCAATATAACGTATGAAATATTGTCCTGTGAGAGCAGCTAGACAGTTTATAATATAGCATCCAAAGGGCACAGCAATACTTGGTCATGGGTTGGGCAAGCGTCAATACCAAAGGAGTGCAATCCAGGGCTAGAGAGCAGAGTGGAGATGGCAGGTGGGCTAAAAGCCACATAGGTAGCTATATCATGATTCCAGGCTATATCTGTCCATTTGCAGCAAGACTACAGAAGGTGACCATGGAGGGGGGGTATCAAAATGTGTAGGATGCACCAAAAGGTATCAGGTACCAAGCACAGTGGGGAGGGAAACTGAGGCAAATGTCCACCCTACAAATAAAGCCACGTTGGGGGGTGGAAGGGAAAGCTACAACTCAGGGATTACCTACACAGTCAGGGCTTTTGTTGGAAAGCAAGCACTAGGTTGTTGATGTTATTGATTAGATGGCCACCACCTTCAGAACTGGCTGAGGTACTGCTGAAGGCTTGAATCTAATACAGGGGATCCATTATCCGTAGAAAGCTAGGAAAGATATTGAGAAGAGGAAATAAGGCAGTGACAGACAACATAGGTAAAACATAGATTAAAGTCACATCTAGAGCATCCTAGAGAGGGTAAATAATTCACATAAAAGCAAGATGGTTGGAGCAAAAGACAAACACTCAGAACTGATAATTAGTTATATGTACCATTATGACCATACCTACCATAAAATACGAAAATGCTTCCACACTACTTGGCAATGAGCAGCTGCACTGAGCCCTCAAAGTGTCCCCTTCCTCTCAGCCCAGCCCCTCCTAGACCTTCTCAGTGACCCAGACCACCTCATGACCCAGCATACAAATGGCCCAGCAGCAGGCCCCCTGGACCCTATTCCAGCCACTGTACTTTGTGATTGTCAGTGATCATGCATCATCAGTTATTAACCATTTTGCTATGTTCCTGAGAGGATTAACCTAAATTTTGAATATAATAAATGTGTACCTGTCTGACTCATTAGATTGCATGCCAATGAACAAGTTCACAAATGTTTTTGCATAAACAACCCAACTGTTTAACACCTTTACGAATGTCAGTGCAAAGATATTCTAAGAGGTCGTGGAAACAATTTTCATCAATAGAGGAGCCTTCCTCACACGGATCCAAGGCAACTTTAAGGCTCTCTGGTCTAAACAGCTATCCTTTCTATCCTTTCTGAGTCTATGAGACATCTCTAGGATTTTCCAACCTAACAAGGTCCAGTAAAACACTTTCAAATTTAAGATAAAAATTCAGCTTTGGACTTTCTGTTAAAATGCCACACCCTCCAATAAACTCATTAAAATCACAGGAAAAGAAATTATATACTTTTCAGGCATAATATATAAGGACAAAGAGATCAGGAGAAGAGATCACCACCACAAAAATGAGGAAGACGGAAAGCAAAGGGAAGAGTGGTAACTTACTTGGAAGACCTGAGAAGTTTGAATTTGAGCTGGCAGAGGAGAAAGTCGACAATCAAAGCAAACTACATTGCATTGCCACCAAAAGGCTTGGGAATTGGCAGCATGAGGCGTCTCTGGAAGTAGGAAGAAGAGGGTGGTGGTATGAAAATGGGACTAAGAACATGAAGCTTGGTTGAAAATCCAGTTCGGGAGTTAGACAATCCTACAACTCTGCCCCAACTCTAGTCAAGTAACCATGGCAAAGACCATCACAAAATATTGAAAGTGTATTCTCTAGAGAGGGTAAAACAGAGGATCTATGGTTTCAAGGGCACTAGCCACAAATTAGAGTAAGGATTTTATACCAAAACAAGAAGATAATTTAACAAAACAACAAAAGCAAAGATGGCCAATGAAGATTTTTAAAATTTTTAAGTTCAACTAGTAACCAAAGAAATACAAATTAAAACAGCAAGATGTAATGTTTCCCCTAGTAAATTGGCAAAGACTTATGATAATACCTAGTGTTAATGAGAATGCAGGAAAACAAGCTCCCTCACAATTTTCTGGTAGAGGGTGAACTGTTAAATTTTTCTGAAGGTTATATATATCAAAAATCTTAAAAGTGGGGCCCAGCCACTCTACTAAGAATGTATCTTATGGAAGTAAGAATAGGCATGAAAACATTGAAATAAAAGAATGTTCATAATAAGCAAAAAGAAAATCTGGAAGCAACCTAAATGCTCAACAACAGACGGTAGATTAAATAATTATGTATTTATACAATGAAATCATTGAGCTAGATATTTTCTTTGCCTCACATCTGCACTGATCTACCTAACACTTGCTGGGTACAGCTTCAATCTCCACCCTTCTCCACTTTCTACACTCTTTTCCTCCCTCCTCAGTGCCTTGTAAGGTTAATCTTTATAGACTGCATCTAACAAGTCCCTTACCGTCTAGTTTCAGGTTAGGTTTGGCAGATAGAAAGCATCAGCCAAAGATGGACGTTCTGATCAAACATGGTAGGAGAGACGTCAGGGTAGTTATTCCTCCTGCTCCCTCCCCGCTGGGCCATAGTTTGGCAATGGTGATGTGCCTCTACTGAAGGCCACAGGTCTCAAGGGGTTGCTGTAACCATTCGCTCCTGCAACTATTCAGGCCTAGGGAGAGTAATGGCTTCCCTGTTGCTAGACCTGGCTGTTGTAGTATCCCACAACCCTTCCTAAACTCTCTTAAATTATCCATTTTAAGTAAATCACCTATTTCCAGCTGGGATTCTGACTTCACTGCACCAAAAATCCTGTTTCACTTCTATATGGTAAGACACTGTACGGGTTTACCACAATTTGTTCAACCAATACCCTACCGAAGAACCTTTAAACTGTTTCTAATCTTAGTGTGGAGTCTGACTCCTGGCCAAAAATCTATGTGTGATCTCTCAGGCCCAACCACAGGCAATTAAAAAGGCTTTACCTGGTAAGTCTCTTGGGAAAGGCTGCCCTCCCACACCAGACTTGGTGCACAGCCAGTGCCCTGTAGTGTCGTAAAGGAGTTGTATTCAAGGACTCAGGCCCCCAAGCCAACCATGCTCTTACATATAGCTGCATTCCTAGCCCAGGCAACTCCATTTGGAGGCCTCTTTATCAGGAGCCTTTCATAGACACTTCTGCTGAGACTTCCTTATGTGGGGGAGAGAGGAATCTTGAAGACATTTTCTCCACTCTGGCTCAGTACTCAGTGAGTACTATCTTTCCATTCTCACTCCTTTCCCTTCTCACTCCTCCCAACTCCTGGGCCCATAAAATGGAGGAAGCCTTTTGTTAAGGGCTCCCTTGGCAGTGAAAACAACCTCACATCCTCACATCCACACTGATCCTTGCTGGGTGCTGTTCCATGGGGAAGCCTGAAACACTTGGGGAGCCTGTTCTTCCTCTTGGTCAGCCTCTTGCTTATGCTAGAGAGGTAAATAATGAAAGCCTTGACTGTTAATTTCATTTTGACAGCTCAGCTCTCTCCAGCTCAGCTCTTGACACTTTCCTACTATAAACACTGCTACAAAAAATAACCTTATGTATGTGTAACTTCTCATGTGGGAGTACGTGATAAGATAAATTTCTAGGAGAGCAATTCTGGTCAAAGAGTAAATGCATGATTTTGATAGCTGTTGACTAATTTGTCTTCATAGAAATTGTATTAGTTTACTCTCCCCCAGCATTCTATAATAGTGCCCTGGGTAACTTATATATACTGTCCATGAAATGGGCATAAAAATAGAACCTACTTAATATGGTTGCTGTTAGGATTGAATTAGTTATTACAAGTTAACTGTTTACCCACTTTCAACACTCCTATTTCACATAATATTCGAAGACCTAGCCAGAGCAATCAGGCAAGAAAAATAAATAAAAGGGATTCAAATCGGAAAAGAAGAAGTGAAACTGTCACTATTTAAGATGACATGCTTTTATACGTACAAAACTCTAAAGAATCCACTAAAAAGCTTTCAGTAACACTAAATGAATATGGTAAAGTTGCAGGATACAAAAGCAACATACAAAAATAAGTTGCATTTCTATACACTAACAATGAAGTAGAAGAGACAGAGATTAAGAATAAAATCCCATTGCCAACTGCAAAAAAAAGAGTAAAATACCTAGGAATAAATTTAATCAAAGAAGTGAAAGAACTGAAAACTACAAAACATTGTTGAAAGAAATTGAAAAAGACACAAAGAAATGGAATGGTATTCTGTGCTCTTGGACTGGAAGAATTAACATAGTTAAAAGGTCCATACTTCCTAAAGCAATCTACAGATTCAATGCAATCCCTATCAAAGTTCCAATGGCATTTTTCACAGAAATAGAACAAAGAATTCTAAAATTTATATGGGACAACAAAAGATCCCGAATAGCCAAAGGAGTCCTGAGAAAAAAGAACAAAGCTGGAGGTATCACACTCCCTGATTTTAATATATACTACAAAGCTATAGTAATTAAAACAACATGGTCCTGGCACGAAAACAGATACACAGATCAGTGGAACAGAATTAAGAGCCCAGAAATAAACCCACACATCTACGGACAGCTAAATTTTGACAAGGGAGCCAGGAACATACAATGGAGAAAGGAAAGTCTCTTCAATGACTGGCGTTGGGAAAACAGGATAGCCACATGCAAAAGAATGAAACTAGACCATTATCTTATACCATACACAAAAGTTAACTCAAAAGTGGATTAAAGACTTGAATGTAAGACCTGAAACCATAAAAGTTCTAGAAGAAAACATAGGCAGTACACTCTTTGACATCAGTCTTAGCAGCATATTTTCAAGTTCCATGTCTGACTAGGCAAGGGAAACAATAGAAAAAATAAACAAATGGGACTACATCAAACTAAAAAGCTTCTGCAAGGCAAAGGAAACCATCAACAGGATGAGAAAACAACCTAACAATTGGGAGAAGATATTTGCAAACCATATATCTGATAAGGGGTTAATATCCAAAATATATAAAGAACTCATACATCTCAACAACAAAAAACTAACAACCCAATTAAAAAAATGGGTGAAAGATCTGAATGGATATTTTTCCAGAGAAGATACACAGATAGGAAACAGGCACATGAAAAGATGTTCGACAACACTCATTATTAAGGTAATGGAAATCAAAACTACAATGATATATCATTGAATGGCTGTAATTAACAAGACAAGAAATAACAAGTGTTAAAGAGGATGTGGAGAAAAGAGAACTCTTATACACTGCTGGTGGGAATTCAAACTGGTACAGCCACTATGGAAAACGGTATGGAGATTCCTCAAATAATTAAGAATAGAACTACCATATGATCCAGCTATTCCACTGCTGAGTATTTATCCAAAGAATATGAAAACACAAATGCATAAAGATATATGCACCCCTACGTTCACTGTAGCAGTATTCACAACAGCCAAGACATGGAAGCAACCTAAGTGCCCATAAAGGGATGAATGGATAAAGAAGATGTGGTATATATACACAACGGAATACTACTCAGCCGTAAAAAATATGAATTCTCACCATTTGCGACAACATGAATGGACCTAGAGGGTATTATGCTACGCGAAATAAGTCAGAGGGAGAAAGTATGATCTCACTCATAAATAGAAGATAACAACAACAAATACATAGAGACAGAGATTAGATTGGTGGTTACTAGAGTGGAAGGGGGTTGGGAGGAGGGCAAACGGGGTGACTGGGCACACGTATATAGTGATGGATGGTAATTAGTCTTTGGGTGGTGAACATGATGTAATCTACACAGAAATTAAAATATAATGATGTACACCTGAAATTCATATAATGTTATAAACCAACGTTACCTCAATTTTTAAAAAAAGGGACGCCAACCCCATGGCCTAGTGGTTAAGTTGGGCACACTCTGTTTTGGCAGCCTGGATTCAGTTCCCAGGTGCAGACCTACACCAATCGTTGGTGGCCTTGCAGTGGCAGTGACATACATACAAAGTAGAATGGCACAGATGTTAGCTGAGGGTGAATATTCCTCAAGAAAAAAGAGAAGGATTGGCAACAGATGTTAGCTCAGGGCGAATCTTCCTCAGCAAAAAATCAAGTGAACGGTTCAGAATAGTGTTTGACTATTATTATTTCCTTATACCCTTGACAACATCAAATGCCATTATATTTTTGCCAATCAAATGAAAAATGGTTTCTCAGTGTAGCTGTAATTTGTATTTCACTTAATATGCGTGAAATAACCATTTTATTCTACATTAAAGACAAGGAAGCTCTTGACACTGATGTGGAAATATCTCCAAGAAACCTTATTAAGTAAAGAAAGCAAGGGGCAAAATAGCATAGTACGTTAACATGTGTGCATAAAGAAGGGGAAAAATAACATATATACATATTTGTATGTGCCAACAACAGCTCAAGAAGAATACACTGGAAAGTGGTAATGCCGGATCCTGGGGTCAGGGAGGAGGTCAAGGGGTGGCTAGGGTAAGGATAGGAGAGAGGCTTTTCATCCGTTTTCGTACCTTTTGAATTTTGTGTCTTGTGAATACTTTACATATTCCCTTATCACCATCAAAAATTTTTTACTAAAAATGTTTCTAAAATATTTTTAAATCATTGTAAAAAGATATCTGTTTAATCACATGAAAAATTTTCAAGATAAGTGCTAAGAGAAACTAACAGATTATAAAACAGAAATGCATATACAATTCAAATCTAGTAATCATATATGCATAGAAAAAAAAGCCTGGCAGGGAAGAGTCAAACGCTTTAAAATAATTATCTCTGGATAGTGGAGTTACTAGTCATTTTTATTTTCCTTTCTGTGCTCTTTCCTATTTACCCAAATTCTCTACTGTGAAAATGTATGACTTTTGCAGCTAGAAGGAAATGTTAGCTCTAAAAGGATATTATACACAGCAATAAAAAGATATAACAAAATAAACACATAACAACATAAATAAATCTCAGACATAGTTTTAAATAAAAGAAGCCACACACAAAAAAGAGTGCTTATTATATTATTCCATTCATAGGTGTTCAGGAACAGGCAAAATTTATGTTGATCAAGGCCAGATTAGTGACTACCTGTGTGGGGAGAATGGCTATGACCAGAAAGGGGCATGAGATAGTCTTCTGGAGTATGAGAAAAACCCCATGTCTTGATCTGGGGGGTGGTTACATGGGTGTGCACATATGTGCAAGTACCTTGAATTACACACTCAAGATTTGGCCCCTTTATGTATGTTATGTCTCACTTTAAAAATTAAGCCTAGAAGGATATATTCCTAAACACATACACACAAAGATATTATTAATTATATATGCCATATCTCAGGAGAAAAATAGCGGAATAGGGATGTTCCAAGGAACATGCAATGAATGGTAGAGAAAGAGGATGGACTTTGGAGTCAGATAGACCTAGGTTTGAATTCCAGTTCTGCCACTTACTAGCTCTGTGAATTCAGGCAAGTACTTAATTAGCCTCTCCCTGTTTCAGTTTCCTCATCTGTAAAAATGGGAACAATGATAGTACCAACCTCACAAGATTATTGTAAGAATCAAATGAGATACTGTATGTGAAGTGCTTAAAAGAGTATGTGGGTCATAGTAAGTATTCAGGAAAAATTTCTTCTGCTGCTAAAGGTAAATGTAGAAGTTCTCTTTGTTGATCCAACACATGACACGCCTATGCATGGGCTCCCACTTGCACACACATGCGCGCACACACACACACACATACACACGGATTCTCTACAAATGTTTCCATCCTACTGGCCAAAATTGCCACGAAACAAAGCAAAACAAACAGCCAGGGTGATAACATTTTCAGGAAAAAAATAAGGCATTAGATAAAAGTATATCAAAACATGCATATTTGGATTTGCAAAAAACATTTTGCGAAGTTTCAAATGAAATTTTCAGAAACCCTAACAGCAAAAGAATGTATTTTCATTTTCATTTGTCTCCAGATAATATTTGATTTCTTCTTTAATTTCTTCAATAATCCATTGTTTGTTCAGAAGCGTGTTGTTTAGTCTCCACATTTTTGCACCTTTCTCTGCTTTTTTCTTGTAGTTGATTTCTAGTTTCATAGCATTATGATCAGAAAAGATGCTTGATATTATTTCACCTCTCTTGTATTTATTGATGTTTGCTTTGTTTCCCAAAATATGGTCCATCCTTGAGAATGTTCCATGTGCACTTGAGAAGAATGTGTAACCTGCTGTTTTTGGATGAAGTGTTCTATATATATCTATTAAGTCCATCTGGTCTAATTTTTCATTTAATTCTATTATTTCCTTGTTAATTTTCTGTCTGGATGTTCTGTCCATTGGTGTTAATGGTGTGTTGAGGTCCCCTACTATTATTGTATTGTTGTTGATGTCTTCTTTTAGTTCTGTTAAGAGTTGCTTTACAAATTTTGGTGCTCCTGTGTTGGGTGCATATATATTTATAAGTGTTATGTCTTCTTGGTGGAGAGTCCCTTTTATCATTATGTATTGTCCCTCTTTGTCTTTCTTTATCTGTTTTGCTTTGAAGTCTACCTTGTCTGATATTAGTATAGCGACACCTGCTTTCTTTTGTTCATTATTAGCTTGGAGTATTGTTCTCCATCCCTTCACTCTGAGTCTGTGCTTGTCTTTGGGGCTGAAGTGTGTTTCCTGGAGGCAGCATATTGTTGGGTCTTGTTCTTTGATCCATCCTGCCACTCTGTGTCTTTTGATTGGGGAGTTCAATCCATTTACATTTAGAGTGATTATTGAGATGTGGAGGCCTACCACTACCATTTTATGTCTTGTTTTCCGGTTTTCTTCAATTTCCTTTGTTTCTCGTCCCATGGTTTAATCTGTTCTGATGAAGAGCTGCTACTCTCTGTTGTCCTTCTACTTATCTCCTCTGCTCTTGGTTTTGTAGCCCCTTTGCTTTTTTTTTGATTTTTCAGGAATGAGGGTTTTCCTGAGGATTTCCTGAAGAGGAGGTTTTGTGGCAATGAACTCCCTTAATTTTTGTTTATCTGGGAAAGTTTTTATTTCTCCATCGTATTTGAAGGATATTTTCACTGGGTAGAGAATTCTCGGCTGTAGGTTTTTGTCCTTCAGATTTTTGAATATATCATTCCACTCTCTTCTAGCCTGTAAAGTTTCTGCTGAGAAATCTGCTGATAGCCTGATGGGGGTTCCTTTGTAGGTTAGTTTCTTTTGCCTGGCTGTCCTTAGTATTTTCTCCTTGTCGTTGACTTTTGCTAGCTTCACTACTATATGCCGTGGGGTTGGTCTTCTTGCATTGATAAAGTTTGGAGATCTATTGGCTTCTGTCACCTGAAGATCCATCTCTCTCACCAGATTTGGGAAGTTCTCAGCCATTATTTCTTTGAATGGGCTTTCTGCCCCTTTCTCCTTCTCTTCTCCCTCTGGTATACCTATAATCCTTACGTTGCATCTCCTAATTGTGTCTGATAATTCTCGGAGAGTTTCTTCATTTCTTTTTAGTCTTACTTCTCTCTCCTCCTCTGCCTGCAGCATTTCTATATTCCCATCTTCCAAATTGCTAATTCTTTCCTCCATATTATCGGCCCTACTGTTCAGTGCATCTAGATTTTTCTTAATCTCCTCTATTGTGTTCTTCATTTCCAGTATTTCTGTTTGGTTCTTCTTTATCGTATCAAATTCTTTTGTGACATAGCTCCTGAACTTGTTGAGTTGTCTATCTGAAGTCTCTCTTAACTCATTGAGTATTTTAATGATGGCTGTTTTGAAGTCATCGTCATTTAGGTTATATATTTCATTTTCTTTGGGATTGTTGTCTGTGTATTTGTTGTTTTCCTTCTGTTCTGGAGATTTAATGTATTTTTTCATATTGCTTGATGTTGTAGATTTGTGCCTCCGCAAAGAGATAGAGATTAGTCGCTCCTTCCACTTGTTTCTGCTGGTGTGGTGGGGGAGCAGCTGTTTATACTGCACCAACCAGGAACCCTATCTGCAGTTGCTAACTGGGCCTGGGCCCCTCCTTGTAGTCACAGTGGTCCTTTGGATTCCCTCTTCTGCCGTGGGGGCTGTCACGGGGGGGCTTCAGGCTGCTGGTGCCTACTGTTGCAGCCCACCTAGACGTGCTCCCTCCTTGGGGTCTGCAATGGTGTTATGGGCTTTTCCAGCAGCCGGGGGTAGGATCACTTATATTTGCCACTCCATCATTGTCGGCACCCACAAAATCTCACTTGTCCACTATGGGTCGCAGCAGAGCTATTGGCATCTTCTACAGTCTGTGGTTAGCTCACCTAGCTATGCTACTTTTGTCCCAGGGTCTTCCAGCCTTGTGGCTGCTGGATGGGTGCTCTCTACTAGTGCTGTGCAGAGGCTTTCGCTGAGGCTGCCGTGAGCCTGTAGGGTTTCCCCCTAAGCTACGGAGCTGGGTCGCTGGAACTCCACCCAGCCCCAGTCCTGTTCCCCAGGAACTCGGGGAGCCCTTTGACCTGACAGGGGGATAGCCGGAGATCCTGATTTCAGTGGTAGCTGGTCAGCTGCTGCCCTGCCTGATATTCTCCTCTCCAGGACCCTCCCAGTGTTGTGCATGCTGGGAATGGCCCCTCCACTAATGGCAGACAGAGAGTTTTTTCTGCTGCCTGGGCGGAACTCTGGGGCTTCCCCCCCAGGCCGTGGAGCTGGCCTCTGGCGCTCCACTCAGCCCCAATTCTCTCCGAGATCTCCGGCAATCCCTTGCCCCACAGGGTGGGCAACGGCAGTTGGGGGTCACCTCGCCCTCTGAGATTCTCTCTGGGACTTTCCTGGAGTTGTGAGTGCTGGACGTGGCCCCTCCACTAATGGCAGACAGAGAGTTTTGTCTGCTGCCCGGGGGGAACTCTGGAGCTTCCCCCCGGGCCGCAGAGCTGGCCTCTGGAGCTCCACCCAGCCCCAGTCCTCTCTGAGATCTCCGGGAATCCCCTGCCCCACGGGGCGGGCAACGGCAGCTGGGGGTCACCTCGCCCTCTGGGATTCTCTCTGGGACTTTCCCGGAGTTGTGAGTGCTGGGAGTGGCCCCTTCTCTAATGGCAGACAGAGAGTTTTGTCTGCTGCCCGGGCGGAAGTCTGGAGCTTTCCCCCTGGGCTGCGGAGCTGGCCTCTTGAGCTCCACCCAGCCCCAGTTCTCTCCGAGACCTCCCGCAATCCCTTGCCCGGCCGTGCAGGCAGTGGCAGCCAGGGGGCCGCCACGCCCTCTGTGATTCTCTCTGGGACCCTCCGGGCCCCATGGACACCAGGCGGGATCTCCCCACCAATGGCGAGGCGAGACTCTCCCCACGGGCTCAAGTGTGTAACTCTAGAGTTTCCCTCTGCATTTAGGAGTAATTGCGGGGGGGTTAGGTAGGGTTCTGGTCACCTGTTTCCACCATTGCTCCTCTGGTCTGTGCTCGCTCCTGCCCTAGGTGTGTGTTGATCTTCTTGGGGCGTCCGTTGGAAGAAAGCCGCTTGCAGGTACTAGGCTGTTCGGTTGGGGTCGGAGAGTTTTCACCTATCTCCACCTCCTCCCGGAGGAAAGTCCGTCCGCCTTCCGATGTATAGTCGCGCGGGTCTCTCAGATGTCCTGAGATGCTATCTGGATATCCTTTGTTAAGCGATGAGTGTCCAAATAATTGTAGACTCGAAGGGGGAGAGACAAAGAGGACTACTCACGGCACCATCTTGAATCTTCTCCCCAAAAGAATGTATTTTAATATTCGGAATGAGTATTCAAAATTGTCACTTAGAATTACAAATAGAAAACTGGAAAATGCATCAGAAAACTGACATACATATTTATAAACGCAATTGTCTTCCCTATTTGGAGTTGTTAAGATCAACCATTAAGTATGCAGTGAACAATATTAGATCTTCATTTGTAATATTAATAAAAGCTGAAACGCACCTTGGGAATCTTTTGCTTGGGCTAAAGGGAAGAAAATAGTAATAACTCTTTTTCATAGACTATTAATTTGAATTGTACATCTGGGCCTGGAGAACCAGAAATATATCAGTGGATCAATGGCTAAAAGAGCCAGCACTCTGAAGAGAATATTCAAATTGTAAGATTTGAATGATAATGAAAATACTCAAAGGAGTCTCCTGCAAAAGATTCTCATCAGCAGACAATGCAAATTTTAAGGGAAACTGTGATATTGTAGGGATGATTCAAAACCCAAGAGACAATAAGACAAAGATCTTCCCATGTTCAAAATTTAAAACCCACGTTGACAGGATTTTTTTTTATCACTAAAAACCATTAGTTTAATTTTCTGAGGTAAAGAGAGTCTGGGAGACATATATAATAGAAACAAAGAACTTTTGTGTTGCTCAATAATATTAATAATAGTCAAAACTTATATCCTACTTCCCCTGTGCCAGGCTCGGCTCTACGTACATTTCATGTATTTACTAACTTAATGAGGTAGATACTGTTATTATCCTTACTTTACAGATGAGGAAACTAAGGAATAGAGAGATTAACTATCTTTCCCAAGTCACACACTAATGAATGACACAGCTATGATCTGAATTCAGTCTTCCAACTTCTACATCTACTCTCTCACCATCCAACCGTTTAACTAAAGGTATTAAAAAGTATGTAAGCTCAGTGATAAGTCATGTTGATAGCATGTATCCTTGACATAATGTGATGAGAATGGCATTCTCTGTGGTCATCCTCCTCCAAATCCATAACCTCTGTCTAATCATAAGAAAAACATGAGACCACCTCAAATTGATAGGCATTCTACAGAATACTTGACCAACCATACTCAAAACTGTCAAGGTCATCAAAAGCAAGGTAAGTCCAAAAAGCTGTCACAGACCAGAGGAGGCTAAGAAGACACTAGGATTAAATGTAATGTGGCATTGTGGATAGAATCCTGGAACAGAAAAAGGACATTAGGGAATAACTAGGAAATCTAAATCCTGGGATTTAGGTAACAGTAATATACCAACGTTGATTCCTTAGATGTGACAAATCTAGCACAGGAATGTAGGATATTAAAATGGGAAACTGGGTGAGGGGATATAGGAACTCTTTGTATAATCTTGGCAACTTTTATGTAAATCTAAAACTACCCCAAAATCAAAAGCTTATTTTTTTAAGTATATAAGCAACTAATTTGGTGTTTACTTCCCATCTCCAACCATCCCTTGAGGTATTTCTTCATGAGATGTTGAACAGATAAGAAGCTGGTATCAAACAAAACACAAAGAAGGAAGCAAATGAGAGTTTTCTTTCCCATGCCAGGGAACTAACTCCAGGCAAAGAGGGTCGGGTCTTCTTTTACAATTAATTTTTTTGATTGAGGTAACATTGGCTTATTACACTATATAAATTTCACGTGTACATCATTATGTTTAGATTTATGTGTAGACTACATTGTGTGCAGCACCCAAAGTGTAATTGCCCTCCATCACCCAATAAATGGGGCCTTTTACCCCTTTGCTCTCCCCGCTCCCACTTTCCCCTCTGGTAACCACCAATCTATTCTCTATGTCTATGTGTCTGTTTGTTGTTATTGTTGTTATTTTATCTTCCACATATGAGTGAAAATCATACGGTATTTGGCTTTCTCTGTCTGACTTATCTTGTTCTTGGAGAAAGTCCTCTGGAATCTAGCCAAAAGTCCTGAAGGCAAAATAAAATAATATGCATTTATCCATCTCTTTATAACCAACAAGAATGTGATTTGTGCCCTACGCTCAACCTAAGGACATTTTAAAATTGAGTACTGACAATTCTAAGTGGTATTTCCATGTTTCCTCTTACAGTTACTACTATACAAAACAGACCTTTTATACAGTCTTTCCAGGCACCAAGTATAACTATGAGGTTTTATTCCATAACATGTTGGATCCTTTTGGAAAACCAACTCTGACTAAACCCTGAGGAGATGGCAGGAAGCCCCCTGTGTTAGCTCAAGGAGAAGGCCCACACTAGAATGTAGGGGAGGAAGGCTTTAGTAACCAGACAAACCTGATCGGTGGGCAAGAGTTAGCCAGGAAATAAGCATTCTAGTCAGAAAGAGCAACATGGACAAAGGCCTAGAGGCAAGAGAGCACAGTGAACTTGCAGTTTTCAGAACTGCAGTAATAAATATGCTGACTATAAAGTGTATGATGGGAGGTAGAAGAAAGGCAGCTGGAGAGATAACCCTTCAAATGTGTTTCAGGATATAGTCCAGGAAGAAAAAGTCTATTATGGACAAATATGAAGTCACATGCCCAAGAAAACATTAACTGTATATGGACGAATAGACTTCAGACAGGCCTGAAGCCAGGGGTGATACGCCAAAGAAAGTGACCTTCAAGTCACTCAATGTCTCAGTAAACAATTTACATAGATGAAATGTATTCATATGTTGTGCTATATGCATACTGTTGACTACTATACAGCAGTGAAAATGAATAAACTATAGCAACACCATCCACATGGAAGAATCTAAAATCAATGAGCAAGCCACAGAAGAATACATAAGGTATGATTCCATTTATATAAAGTTCCAAAATGGTGCCATGTTAACTAGACTTATGGTGATCATCTAATCATTATGTTGTACACCTGAAACTAATATAATGTTATATGTCAATTATACCTGAGTAAAAATAAATAAATAAAGGTAAAAAACATGCAAAACTAAATAATACATCATTTATAGATACATACATAGGTGGTAAAAACTTAGGAAAAAAAGGAATGATCTCCCCAAAGTTTGGAGTAGAGGTCAACTGAGGGTAAGGAAAGAGAATGACAAGGACATGGGGTGAGCTTCAAAAATACTGAGAACATACGGTCTATTTCTTAGTTGAGTGGTGAGTACATAGTTACTTATACTTATAATTTTATTTTTTTGAGGAAGATTAGCCCTGAGCTAACTGCTGCTAATCCTCCTCATTTCTCTGAGGAAGCCTGGTCCTCAGCTAACATCCATGCCCATCTTCCTCTACTCTATATGTGGGACGCCTACCACAGCATGGCATGCCAAGCAGTGCCATGTCCATACCCAGCGAACCCCGGGCCTCTGAAGCGGAACATGCACACTTAACCACTGTGCCACCAGGCCAGCCCTATTTATAATTTTTTAAAGGTACATATAGTATACATACTTTTATATGCATGATATATTTCAGAATTAAGAAAGAGAAGAAAAAGTTAAAAAATGAGTTTTTTAAAAAAATCTAAGCAGCCCTAAGTTTATAGATTAATATCCCAAAATAAACTATGTTACCTCAGACAAGTTATTCTCTGTGCACCTTGGTTCTCTGATCTGCAAAGATGGAGAAACTGAGTCTCACAGAGATTAACTGTATTCCTAATACCTACCTCTCAAGATTATTATGAGCATTAAATGAAATAACATATGTGAAAGCACGTAGAACAATTCCTGGCACATAATAAGCAGTTAATAGATATTAGAGGTCTCCCTTATTTTTATTATTATAGCAGATATTTAATAAGTGCTAATTTCTCTTCTGTCCTTTCTTTCAGAAAGGGAAGAGGAACCAGTACCATCAAGGTCCATTCTGAAATCCAGCAGAAGAATCAGGCAGAGCCATTAGAGTTCGTAGCTGCATTACTGTTGAATTTCTTCAATTCTAAGATGCACATTTTGTGGCATTTTAATGTTTCTAAAATTGGGATTGCATCTTCTAATCAATATACAATTTAATGTAGGAGGTTTTACCTCCTAGAAACATCTTATTAAAGCAAAGATATGTCTTAGACTTGACTGTGTCCCAGAATCCAGGAAATAAAGATATTATGCTGTTGCCATAGCAGACATGACAGTTTTAAGACAAGAATAGGTAAGCAACTAGGGAGTAGAGGCCAGGCCTTGGCAAAGCCACCATGATGGTCATAACCTTAAAAGATCATGAGTTTTCTATTAATAGCCTAATCGCCCCCAAGCCTCTGAAGCCTGTAGACACAAGTAAGTCAAACTGCTTGGGCCCCACATTTTGCTGGTTCTAAACCTTCAGTGCCGAAGCTTCAAGAGTTCAGCCCCCCTCCCCAGGACTCCCCAGTGACTTCTGGGAATCCTCTATGCTCAGGGCCAGCCCTTCCATTTGCTTCAGCTCTGTCCTTTCTGTAGATGTCCTCTCCGTGCCCAGTGTATCTCCTGGTACTCAAAATCTGAGCATCCTCCAGATGTAATTTCTTGCTAAATCTTCCTGCTGAGTTAAGGGTCAAGCAATCTGGGTCCCCTGAAGACATTTTAGCAGCTGTCCATGTCTTTGTTGGAATTGCTGTAATTCAGGAAATGCGCTGGTTGGGAAGAAAGATGATAAATGTGAAGCAAGTGTCAATCTTGTCTTTTTTACAACCCCCTGCTCCCTTTTAAGGCATCCTCCAAATTTCTAGATCTGGACTAGAGAAATACACCAAGCCCTCGGTTCCTCGGTAGAGCACAGACGACCTACATCCATCAGCCTGTTACTGACCAAGTCTTTTCTGGCTCACGTGCCAGCTTGGCCCACTTTCTTCTCTTAGATGACTCCCCACTGTTGCCCCTAGGACTTATCTTAAACATGCTATCTGCCAATACGTAAAAAGAAAACAAAGATCAAAACTTCTGGGAAGGGAGAATCTGTTCCCCCCACTTTCCTCATCCAAATGAGAAAAGGGAGTAAGGACAACTTCCAGTGTGAAATTCCCCCAAAGTCTGCCCATATTGCCCTTCATTTAGCTTAGTTCATGGGCTTCTCTGCCCTTCATCTTCAGCATTGAGAGGGCAGTTTCTGGTTCAGAGTGTAGGAGAAATTCTGGAGCCATTAGCATTTCTTTAAGCATTGAAGTATAAGTCCATTCTCTGGAAAAACATACAGTGTTTAAGGAGCCCTTGCTACCCTCTGTAGGCCTTTATATCTACAGTCTTCAAGTTTCCAACAAGAAGAACCTTCATTTTTCATCTAGGGATGTTCCTTCGTATTTTGATCATTTTCCTTTCCCTTCTCTCCACCCCTCCATCTCCCTGTCATTCCTCTTCTGCCTCTGAGGATCTGTGCACAAAATTCCTCTTAACAAGCCCCTTCATCCCATACATATCAACTCACACAGATGGACACTTGGCAGGAGGAGGATGCTGGTTCTCCAGATTCAACAAGATACTGAATTTTAACTTGGTCCTCCCAGGGACTCTTGCCACAATTATATATACCACCAAAGAGAATGAATAACAGTGAGTAATAAGCTCCAATTTAATATCCTGATAATAAGTTTGGGCTTCAGAGAGGAAAATTCTATTCTGTAATATACCTATTTCCTTTTTTTTTTTTAAAGATTGGCACGTGAGCTAACAACTGTTGCTAATCTTTCTTTTTTTTTCCTTTTTCTTCCCAAATCCCCCCAGTATATAGCTGTATATTTTAGTTGTCAGTCCTTCTAGTTGTAGCATATGGGACGCTGCTTCAGCGTGACCTGATGAGCAGTGCCGTGTCTGCGCCCAGGATCCGAACGAGCAAAATCCCGGGCCACCGAAGTGGAGCGCATGAACTTAACCACTCAGCCATGGGGCCGGCCCCTAACTATTTTCTTAAAAGCTAATTAGTCCACGTAGGAGGGCTGCTGAAAGGAAATGTCATCCTGGTCCTAAATGAAGATCAACTCAACTACCGAAATATGGCAATTGCTAGGAATATCGTTTGCAGCTGTAAACTGCAGCAAATACTCCAGTTCATGCTGGAGAATATCTATGGGAGGCTGACTCACTGCATATATTATTGATGGAACTGGGCTATGATGTGCAATAGCAGTGAAAATAACTCGTAAACTGAAATCAGACACAATATTCTGGCCTTCCACAAGAAAAGCCCAACTACCAATTTTCCCCTCCTACTCGTGAAACATTCTGACTGGATTAGGGTTTCAACTATATGCCTTATTTTCAGGCTCAATTAAATATTTAAACACTTCTCCTGGAATTCAGCTATAATGAACAAAATGTTCATGGTAGTAGTTCTGTAGTAATCAAAATAAAGCTCTAGAAAACTCGCTGTGGTTAGATCTAGCAGTGCAAATGACCAGACTGCAGGGTGAGTTGTCAGGTCTTTAGAAGCAATCTGAACCACCAAGGTGGACTACTTTACAAGTCGATGCAATCAGGAGGCTCCATATTGATCTTTTATAATGAAAGAAGTCAAATGGTTAAACCTGCTGGCACTGCTACAAGTCCCTAAACATTTCTCACTATCAATTACTACAATCTCGCGTCTTCATCCCCAAACAGTCCGGACCTAGCGAAGTGTATGGCTTTGCTTTTATATTCAAATTTCAATAATTTACTTATAAAACATAACATACAGGCTTCTGAACATGGCGGAAAAAAACATCAGTTTGCTGGACCATCTACCTTTACGTTTACAGAGGATTAGTATATATCCATCACCTTTCCTAGAGAAATACTTCAAAGTTCATTCTTTACTAACAATGGGTCAATAGTGTCTTCCTTGGAAACAAAGACAGCAAACCATTGTAGAATCAAAAATAATTCCCAAATTCTTTCTTCATAGGTTACTGAATCAAATATTGTGGCTACTTTTAGTGCCCAAATAACATCAAAAGGCTTTCTGTTTCAGACTAACAGTTTTATGAGCCTTTCTATGTAATACAGATTATTTCATTGTGTAATCTAAAGACGTGAAATTCTAGAACCATGGGGCAACAGTTTGGTATTTTATACCTTAAGAGGATAGTTTAGTCAAACAGCTGGTTAGAATCACTGTAACTTCAGTGAAATTTTACTTGATAGATCTATGTTTTCAAAATATGTGTTGTTTTTATGTGGTTATGCAAAGCCTAGCAAAATGTATTGTTCCAGTGTGTTACTGATGTGTGCAGGTCTACCCGGGAGGTCAGAACATTCCTTGCTGGTAGGCCCCGTTCCAGAGGCCATGTTTTGATTTGGGATCTGGAAACAAAGTTGCTGAGAGAAGTGAGGTCAGTTTTGCTATGAGGGAAATCGTTAGTCTACCAAAGGGAATCAAAGCTTAACAACGAAATGTAGAAACAAGAAAACACATAGTGAGGTTGGTGGCCGAAACAATTCAGAGAAGGATAATCAAGCGCAAGTTCAAATCTGGTCACTTGGAATCTGAACTTTGAACGGACAATATGCATTCTGTGTTGTTTGGCTTATTAATTCAGGGGCTTCTTTACCCTTCATCTTCAGTTTTGAAAGAGGATTTCTGGTTCAGAGTCAGAGCATTCCTGAAACGACGAGTGTTTCTGCAGGCAATGGAGGAAAAGTCCACTTTCTGGAACACCATAGGTTTTAGGCAGTCCTTGCTGCCCTTTTCAGGCCTTTATATACACAGCAAAATCCCTCATTAGCCTTCATGTTTCCAACAAGAACAATTCTCATTTTTTCAATCTAGGGAGGCACATGCTTCAGGGCAAGGCAATAATAGACACTACTGAGTTACGTGAAAGGGTCACTGAAGATAAACCCAAAGGAGGGCTGAAGTTGGTTTGGATGCCCAGCTAGATGCTTCACTGCAGCGACATGAGTATGGCAAACTGCTGAAATTTGCTGAGGATCTATCACGTTCCACAAGATCACGCTTGCAAGAACTACCAGCATGTCCGACAAAATCACTGGAATCTAGAACTTGCTCAAGGCTATTCCCTGGGAATGAGCAGGCAGACAAAGAGCTAAGTGATACCTGACCACCGGCCCTCACTGGATTGAAGTCCTGATTCTTCCACTGTATCAATTACAAGCTCTGAGTAGAAACAGGGGATATGGGGGGTTGACATCCTGACAGTTTCTAACTGCTTCAACTTTACTGTGCTGACCACCTCCCACAACTGATAACCACGTAGGTGTGCAGACATGCTTTCAAAAATGCCAGTGGATGCTTGGAAAGAAAGAAAATCCAACCACAATATTGAAAACCCAGGTACCGTCCATTTGCATATCTTATTCCTTCTTTCCTAAATTCTCACAATAGTCTTTGCTTTTATTAAGCATAAATTTGACACAACTATTATAGATTTGCTCATTCTCTCCCTCCTTCTCCCCCCAAAAATACCAGTTGTGATTGGTCAGACTCACTTTCCGGGCTCTGCTCTCCCTAGCCCCTGGCGCTGTGGATGCTTCGGGCCCGAGCATCAGTCTCCGCTGGACGCAGGAGTTCTGAGCAGCGCACAAGCCCACTATGCGAGAGGGGCCAGGAGTTTCTGAAGCCCCTGCGGGAACCTGGGAAGGGAAAACGGGGACGGTAGAGGCCAGACCTCCTGCGCTCCCTGCCCCACTTTGGCGCAGTTCTCCTTTATTTTACGTATTGGGCTTGTTCGTAAACTTCTCTTAGTACAAAGGGTTCAAACGATTTTCAACGGTTTGGAATGGCCTTTGTGACAGAAGGAGGTCCTAAGGGGAGTGGGACTTGGCTTGAAGGCCAGAGCCTGTCACCCGCTGTGACAGGAGGGAACAAACCTCTCTCTCTGATAATAACCACAGCACCACCTACCTCACAGGCCACTGTGAGAGCCAACACCGCTCCCAGCACGAGAGGCCTGGTCAAGCCGGTTCCGCTGGCCTTTGCCTTCCCGCCTGGGCAAGCCGGTTCCGCTGGCGGTTGCCTTCCCGCCGGAAGTCCCGCCTCCGCGATCCCGGGCCAACCCCGCACCCCCACCGCACACACACCGGAAGTGGGCCTCGCTGGCGGCAGCGGCCGCCTAGCGCCTGGGCGTCCGCTTCTCCGGCCCAGACGTGGATCCCACCCGCCTAGAGTCCCACCCGCCGGCGAGAGTCTGACCCCGGGCCTCGATGTCGCCTCTGCTGGAGCAGATTATTTCTCCACTGGCCACCAGTTCAACTCTCCGCACCAAGAATTGGCCCTAGACTCTCTTAAAGAACATCTTTTTTCTCAGTCCGTGCCCGGCGCCATGACAGAGACCTCTAAACCCACTTAGGAATCCCACCCAACTGTCCAGCCAGAGGCTCACAGAGGCCGGGCAAAGGGAGCTCATATCCGAGCTCCCTGAATTGAAGGCGGAAATCGTCCTGCACCATGCGCTGGCAGCCAAAGAGAGATGATGCGTGGAGCTCAAGAGGAAGCTGGGCCTCGCGGCCTTGGTGGGGCTGAGGCAGCATCTGCCCAAGAGCTGGCGCGAAGTTCAGGTCTCCAAGGCCCACGTGAAACAAAAGACGTCAGCTGCCCTGTTCACCTTGGGCTCTGCCATCTGCGGGAAGCTTGCAGACATGAAGAAGTCGGCCACATTCAGATCCTCTGAAGGTCTGATGGGGACAGTCAAGTCCTGAGGCCCAGGGGGCAGAGAGCTTGGCAGTGACTGCCTTCCTTCTTGAGCGGGAAGTGGGGATGATCTGCTCCCAGTTTCTGAGACTGGGAACGATCCGCTTTCTGGAAGTGGAGATGATCCGGTTCCAGGGAGTGCGGATGACCTGCTGCCCTTTCTGAAGCCAGAATGAGCCCCTTGGTAACCTTGCCTGGCCACCTAACCAGTGCGAGAACTCCCCTCATCACAGCTGCAATTCTGCCCACCAAAAACAAGTAGCCAAACGATAATTGTAAAGTGAATTCAGGATATGGACAGAGTCCAATTTTGAGAAAAGCAATGCGCATGTGTACGTAGATGTTGGCTGCCCTTGAGATAGAGAACCCAACGTTTTATATCCAGTTATTTTACACTGAAATTTATAGATGAAATGTATCACTATCCTAACCCTCCTGGGGTTGCATTCAAATGGACAGGGCGATGGCTCCAGAGGGATCTTAGGCAAAGCCCAAACTCTTTTTTGGAAAACTAATCTGTCAGAAGGATGAAGTAGGTTTCTGTTTAGAACTGGGAAAAGGTATGAAATAATGTGTAATTCTATCCTTTCCCATTTCCTTCCTTCCCTAAATCTCAGAAGGACCTTGAAAGCTGCACCTAGCCTACGATTTTTATTTTAAAAAGATGATCAAGAAAACTTGTTTTTTTCTTGAGACCTCAGAAAAGGGGAAAAATATTAGTAGACTAATTGTTATAATCCTATAACTTTTTAAAAACTTGATTTTATTTTAAAGTTCCTAATTAAATAAAGTAACTTTAGCTTCGATTTAGGAGATTAACTACTTTGGACTCAAGGTGAAGTTGCAACTCTGCTTTGCCTTGCGCTTTGTTTATAATCTTTTTATATATCAAAAAGAGAGTTTTAAAGCGTAACCCTTGTGGCAGCGTGTCTCTGCCACAGCAGCATGCCGCAAAAGGAAGAATATTGCTTCTCTGTTCTGCAGCAATTCCTAGTTAGTTACCCCCTCCAGCTGAGGGGCTGGAGGGAAAAACAGCACAGCCAAGTTCAAGAAAGGTAAGCCTCTGTCATAAGCAACATTTAAGACAGAATGCCTGTGTCCTGTAATGCTGGCTGTCATGCGTTTGAATGGACCTACCTAATTGCCCATCACTGGGCTCCTTGACTAGAAGTCTGTCCTTGTTTATAGTTAACCCCAACTGAGAAAGAAACAACCCGACCCTCAGGGGATATCAGGTTAATAGGAACCTGATTTGAGTTGGTTCAAACTTTCTCGTATCTGATTTTCAAAGGGGCTATGGTACTTTTTATTTTGTTTTGTTTCCTTTTCCATTTTGAAAATGCCTGGACCTGGCAGCTCTTTCATTCCTCCAGTCAAACTTCGTGAGGTAGAAGTTTGTGTCTAACTGGCTTTAGCAGGGGGTCTCGGACCTTTATTTGCCTGGGTATTTATTGATAACGTCTCATTGCCTAGAGGGAGTCTCTCCAGCCTAAGAAAGTGACCCTGTTTTGTTGATTCTTGAATGCTCCCCCTGTATTCCTTTAGTTTTCCCATCAGCAAAACCAAGTACCACATAAATGCAAAAGTATGTGGTACACTGTAAAGTCACTGATATATTCCAACCCTCTACAGATTTCTCAAGACAAAGTTTTGCTTGGATTAAAACAAGATGTTCAACTATTTTATGTGTTTGTTTTTTAATTTGTTATCAACCACAATGTTTTTCCATACTGAAGAACTAGAGACAAACTTGCAGCATGCATAAAGGCCAAGTAGTCCAACAGGCAAAGGCTTTGACCCCATACCGCAGAAAGCCTTGTGTTAGGAAAGATCTCAGACTGACGTCATGGGCTAACCAAGAACATGTTCTATTTCATTTAATACTTCAAACAAATGCAGTAACGGTTTCCTCCAATAAATCCTCAACTCCCCGAGAGCAGTAAAGAACATATCTATTTTTGTTCATCATTGTATTCCCATGGCTGGCTTAGGGTAGATGTTCAATAAATACTTGTTGAACCAATGAAGGAATCAATATCACATACTACAGACTTCAAATCTTGGATCCAAGTGATTATCAACAACATGAACCGGTTTACAAGTTCCTCCTCCTTTTAAACGAAGCATTTTACTTCCCTATTCAAAGACAGTTTGAGACCCTACTACATGTCAGGCACTGTTCCAGGCTCTGAAGGAACAGAAATTAATTAGACATGGTCCATGCTCCCTAGAACCAGATTTTCAAATCATTACAATTCACTGCAGTAGGTACTAAAGGCAAGGAAGTCTGTGAAGAAGGGTGTTCAACTCTGCCTTGATAAGTCAGAAAAGAACTCAGGCAGAAAGTCTTAGAGGACTGGTAGGAATTTGCCAGACAGATAAGAGTAGACCATTCCAGATACTATCCAGAGGAACTAAGTCATGAAGGAATGTAGTAGAAGGGCATGTTCCAGGAAATACCAATGTCATTGTGGCTAGAGAGAGGGGGAAGTGGTGAGAGATGAGGTTGGAGAAATAAACGGGGGCAAGATCTTACATGCTATCTCAGACATTACTATTTTATCTTGTAGGAAATAGGGAGGCATTGAAGGTACTTAAGTAAGGGGAACTTATATGCTATCTCAGACATTAGTATTTAATCCTGTAGGAAATGAGGAAGCATTGAAGGTACTTAACTCAAATCTGTGCTTTAGGTAGGTCACTCTGGCCACCATAGAAATAGATGGAGAAGTGTTTTAAGAGGAGGAATCTGCAAGACTTAGGAAACAACTGCATGGGAGAGAGGGATGGAAAGATTTGAGAGTTGATAAGGATGCAGAATTGGAAAGACTAGATATTAACTGTGCTGGACCTGCACATCCATTTTGCTTTGGCTCTTTTGTTGGATTCCAGCACACCTGCATCAATAGCCATGGACACCAATAAAATACCTCCACAAGAATGTGGACTCTGGATCAAAGGTTTCCTCCAGATTTCCTTTCTTCCACTTGCTTCTACCCTTCCCATACATTGCTTCCCCTCATTCTGTGGTCTGTCTTCATAATTTGGTCACCTCTACTCATCTAGCCCTATTTGGAATTTTTAGCCTAACTTCAGCCTGTTTTATTTTAACTTGGCCATTGCAGGATGCAATTTCCAATAGTTCCTGAAATATGTGAACCCTCAAAGATACCCCATCCCTGGGTCTGGCTCATCCCCTGAGAACCACAAGTTAGGGGATCTATTGGAACAAAAACTGAGGCTCTCAGTTTTCTTGGTCTTCCATTGTCCATATGAGTGAAGGGGATGTGGTAGAAAGTAAAGACAAGGGTTGAAAGTTCCGGCTCTCACACTCCCCATGCAGCTGGCAAGGATGGGAGTAGAGTACCAAGCCCCTGTTAATTGCCATCATACATATCCTAGCACATCCCTAGCATCACACCCAGAGAAATGCACCAGCAACTTCTGGAGGCTATTTTACTTCTAAGCTCAAGATTCGACAGAAACTATATCACATACCTACTCTGAGGGCTTGCATGGATTGCAGAGAGGTGAGCAGTGACCACTGACATAGAACTGTGTAGGTTTTCTGATAGTATTAGGCAATGTTCTTGATGGCCCTACCAGTCAAGGGGCCAATGATGCCATTTGTTGATTCAGCTAGGGGATGAGGTCAGTTGCATCTAGGCCATGGAATTTCAGTTCTTTCCCATGAACTCCAATGTAAGGGGAAAAAATGAGTGACAATCTATAAAAACTACTGGGGCATCAATGCAGTCACCATCTGAGACCACGTTCCACTTCTGCTGGCCAGATCTGTTGGTGGAAGGCTAAATGATGCCACAACTTCCAGTGTCTAGAGCCTCATTCACATTAGGCAAGTGACAAAGAGAAAAATGCTTTCCAGGTGATGCACCTTGGCCAGCTAGTATAAACACATTATCATGCCACTTAGCCATCTCTCAGAAATTACTAAGCAGGTCCCTAAGATAGTCAAAAATGTCTGGCAATTCCTGACAGTTCACCAAGCAATTTAAAAGTTCCTTCCCTGTGTATCTATACTACCACCCAAATAATTGAAGCCTCAAGAAGAGAAGTAAGTTCTTCTGGAAGTTGAAGGTTTTAGTCACCTGTACCCCAATCCTGGCTACCTGGCCTCAGACCCATGGCATCAAAACTGATGCATCCAACATACTGCTACCTCTCCAAGGAGACTCTCCTCTTCTTTCTCTGCCCCTCCCAGTAACTTGAAACTGACTGGGGAAGAAGAATTGTACCTAACTGAAAGCAACAATTCATAGACTTGGCTCAGCTAAATTTTCTTTCTGGAACATTAGAACTAAGAGATAAAAAGGCTCAGTCAGATGGTAACTGGTCTGTGCAGTCATATAGATGTGGGTTTTTTGTTGTATTTGGAACATATCCAAGCACAGATGATGATCTACTGAAAGCAGACCAGAGCAGACGTGCAGAGAGTTGCCATGTGACCACTCAGACTCACTCCCTAGGCCAGAACTGAGGGCAGGACACAATTCCAAAGAAGTGAATGTGAGCTGGGCCGTGATGCCAAAACTTCACCACCACAGAAACCCTTAAGTCTCATGCCAGAAGAGTCACTTGGGTTTGTAAGGTGACAGAAATCACTTATTCCCACTAGGAAAGTTATGGGTCAGGGGGCAATCTTGGGAAACACTTGGCAAAGTAGGGAAACACTGGCAGCATGACCAGGGAAGAGGAGGAAACTCTACTCCTAACATATTGCTGTTTTTTTCAACTATGAAAGAGTTTACTTGCTTACTCTAAAAATATTGAGCACCTATTATGTGCCAGGTACAGTTTATGTGCTAAGGATTCAGCAGTGAGCAAAACAGACAGAAACATCCTTGCCTTCATGGAGCCTATACTCATATGGGGGAAAAATAAACGATAACATAACAAACACCCATGCAGGCGCCACACAATTTGAGGCCCAGCATAGCTATTTACCAGGGGCTGTGAACACTTCACAAAAAGTCCTGATGAAACTGATTCCTTCCTAATTGGCTTTGTTTCACATCATGCTTAGACCTCCTTTTTATTTTGTCACATTTTAACTCCATAGTATGGCTTCATCTATCCTAATATTGACTAAGAAACCTGTGTTATAACCCAGGCCACCCACATTTCTGACCAACTGGCTACAAACTTTCAGGGGTTCTCACTACTCTTTCAGATTGCATAATTCACTGGAATGACTCACAGAACTCAGGAAAGCACGATACTTAGAATTACAGTTTTACTGTAAAGGATACAATTAAGAAGTGGCCAAGTGAAGAGGCACAGAGAATGAGATCTGAGAGGAAATCTGAAGCTTTAATATGCTCAGGTTGCATCACCCTGCCAGCACGTTGATGTATCATTAACAACCTAGGAGGCTCAGGTGTCCATAGTTGTTATTGTGGTTTCATTACATAGGTATGCTTGATTGAATCGTTGGCCTCATGATTGAACCCAATCTCCAGCCCCACCTCCCTCTCCAGAGCTTGGGAGTCTAGGCTGGGATAATGTGGCTCAAATCCCCAAACTTCTAACCCCGTGGTTGGGTCTATCCAGCGTGGCCAGCCCTCACCCTGAAACTATCCAGGAACCCACCAAGAATAATAAAGATGCTCCTATTGCTCAGGAAATCCCAAGGATTTAGAGAGTCCTTCCAAGGAATCAGGGACAAAGACCAGCCAAAGTCTTTATTATACAACAAAACCAGGCAATAAGAAGCTGCCCTACAAAATGGTCCCTCAGGTTCCACAAACACAAGCAAAGGGCACTGTGCCTCCATGGCAGCCTGTAAACATTGCTTACAGACAATTCCGTAGCTCTTATAGCTTCCAGACCATTATTTACCCCAAATTCTCATATTAACTGATCATTAGTAACAGCCTAGTGGTTGGCACCTAGAAAAGACACAGACCACCAATAGAGAGGCATAAAATACCTTCAGACACACCGGTGACCATTGGGTTGAGGCAGCACTGGAGACAAAACATCTGGTCTACTCAACCCTGCACAGAACTGGAAGATATCTTCTTTAGCATATTCAAAATCTTTATCTACTATGTGGAAGCTCGGATTTAATTATTCTCATCCCTGCATATTCACCCTGGCTTCCACTGATTCTTGCTGAGCCTAGTCCCTCTAGACCTTTACCAACCTCCAAATATTATCTCTCAGCCCAGAAGCCTGGGCTGGGAAGTCAGAGCACATAAAAGTATTAGAGGCCTGCTAGTTGGTACCTTGGTTCTTTCTATCCTTAACACTGTGGGGAGGTTATGGAGCCAGAAGAATTGTGGCGAGCATCAGCCTCCCACTGCAAGCATATCCTAGACTCTGTCCGAGGCCTTTAATGGAGCTCTCCTGGTGGAGCTGAGTGGGGAGGTGAAGCATTGCTTCAGCCACCCTGGACACGCTCTCAATCATTCCTGGCCTGCTGTCACTCTGAACTCTCCTTCTTCCTCGGAACTCTGCCCCACCTCTCTCTGACTCCAAACCATGGCTCTCTGCACTTCAAACTTTGAGCCTACCTCTGGCCCTGTGGATTTGGTATTCCAACCAAGTGTTCCCATCAAATGGCTCTTGTGTTTTCCTATTGGACTCTTTTATTTGACCTCTGACTCTGTTTGCTGTCTGTGAAAGCCTGGTAAGCCCATCTGAACCTCATAAGAGAGGAGATGGCAACTCACACATTTGGAGTCACCAAAGATTGGCTAGTTTGCAATACATATAATTGCCAAGAAGGCAAACATTTATAACAATGAAAGCTAATATTTGTATGCCACTTACTGTGGACTAGACACTACACTAGTACATTTTGTACTTTAAATCATTTCATCCTCATTCTACCTCTTCAGTGCAGGTTCTTTATTATCCAAATCTTACGGATTAACAAACCAAGGCTCAAAGAGGTGAAGCAACTTCCTCAACAATACACAGCTAGTAAGTGGCAGAGCCATGTGCAAGCCAGGAAGAGAGGTCTTAACCAGAAACCAACCCTGCCAACACCTTGATCTTGGACTTCCAGCCTCCAGAACTGTGAGAAAATAAATGTCTGCTGTTTGAGGTGCCTAGACTGTAGTATCCTTCTAGGATAGCTCTAATACAGACTAATATAATCTCCTTCAAATTTTTATTCAAAAGTCACCCCTTTTGCCACCCGATGTCCAATTTTAACCACCATATACCCGTTTCCAGCTTTAACACAATATATCATAGATTGTGTTTTTGCTATTTATTATTATTTTTTTTGTCTGCCTCTTCCACTAGATGGTAAACTCCATAACAACAGAGATTTTAGTCAGTTTTGTTCACTATTATGTCCCCAGCATCTAATGCAGTGTCTGGCACATAGTAGGTAGTCAATAAATAAATGACAGAAAGGAAGAAAGTCCAGGAGCTGACTGGTTCTCCTCATAGCTCATCACACTCCATAGGACAGGACGGAGGCAGGGCTGGGCCAATGAGTAAAACCTGGTCTGTACCCAGAATGGGGTCAGCATGATGACAAACGTCAACTTCAACAAAAGATCAGAGTAGCCAGAGTCAGAAAGGCTAATGAGGGCCAAACCAAGGAGGCATTTGAAGTCACAAACAATTAAGGGCATTTAGGCAGCCAATGACTAACTCTGCCGTATACCTGTTTGTTAAGCCTTGTGGCTTTTACTTCTGCTTGCTTCACCTGCCCAGATGCTCCAAGCGCTCCTCACTCCTATTTTGACACTCTTGTCCTTAGCCCAGGCAAGACTGGTGGTGATCTGAGGAATGAATTGCACATCTAATCAGTGCCTTCAAAAGTTTCCTTCCCTCTTCAAGCCTGAGAATCCTAGAAGAGGAAATGCTTATAGTGCTCCCTCAGGTAGAGGCTGGGAGTCGGGAGTCTTTCCAGGTTCCACCAGGATCTCTTGCTTTGGCCTACCTTCCCCCACTGCCTATTTCATTACCTGTCACATGGATTTCACCTCTCTCCCTGGTCCCTTTTGATGGCATCTTAGTTGTCGTTTCATTCCCGGATGCTGTCCTTGAAGCACTTTATTCACAAGTCTCTGAGCAGCCGAACCCAGCATCTGGGTCTCCTGCTCCTGTGGGAGTGGACTTAGAGCAAAGACATAGAGAGGGGCTCTGTAACACACCCCTTCTCCCAGGCACCTCCCCCGACTCACAGCTCCTCCTCAACACTAGAGGGTGCTACTCACACTGTCATTTTACCCTATTTTGTGCCACACAACCCCATGGTCATGCTCTTCACCCCTAAACCTCCATCAACTACATCTCTAGATGAAATTATATTAAGGCCTAAATCTATGATTCCCCCTCAAATATTGATAAACCTCACACCAGTTCCTTAAGTAGGAAAAAAAACACTGACCATTGACTAAGGTTTGACCTTAACCTGTAGAACCTACTAACAATACTGAGAAGGGGGTCAGAGGGAAATTGTTTTTGTTAACTCGATAGAGTATCTGACAAAGTTTGTGTATTTGCTTCAGGACCAGGCAAGTGAAAGGCATTCCTTATTCTGATTCAAAACGAGAAGAGAGAAATTCTTCTCTGAAGGAAGAGGTTGTTTGTGGCTGTGGAGGGAGAAGGAAGAAGATCGATTATCAGGGTCAGTGGATGAAAAGAAAGGAAGCGTGTCAGGAGGTACTCTGAAGTTGAGCAAGGACGAATTCTCAGCTTCTCACTACACATCATCCCCTAGTCCCCAAACTCTGAAATCGTCCAGCTCCACACCTCATTATCCTCCTTCCAACCATCTAGTAGGGAGATTTTCTGCAGTAGGTGACTTAGAAGTCGGGGATAGTTGGGGAGGGACAAGTCCCTCATTCCGGGCATCCTTAGTTGGAGCCCTGAACACATCTCCCTGTAAAAATACTGTTCATTGAGTGGCCAAGTCTTATAGTTCTGTTGGAACTCTACTTCAGAGCATTATGTGCTAAACATAGCTAGGCACAATGCATAATATGGTTTCCCTGGAGAGTGGACTCTGAGTCCCACGTAACTCACTTCTACAAATGAACCACTGGAATTCTGCCATTGTGACAAGGGGACTGCCTGTGAAACTCTCAAATGAGAGAGGAAGATACAGTGGTGTCTTTAGGGACTGTTCGGTGCAGAGGACAAGGAAAGATCGTGTGTCCTTTTTGCTTTAGAGCTTTCCTGTATTGCCTTTTGTTCATTCTAGAGATCAAGAAATATGTTCCCTTCCTTCTGGCTAGCTCTCAAAGGATTCTAATGCCATGGACCAATATAACCATTGAACCCTGAAGTGTAAAACTAAGGGTGTGGTGTCTCACTTGCTTAGAAATGGAAGAGAACAAGTCAAAGTTGGAAGGAAGTTTAATTTTAGCCTTTTTTGGCATTTTGATCATGAAAACTACTAAAATGTTTCTGATAAATGTGCACTTCTTTACCAAAGCTCAGAGATATAAGTTTAAATTCCAACTTTTAAACCATATTTTATCAGCTTTCATATAATTTCATATAATACATCTATTGTCTTTTGTAATCTTCACTAAAGTCTTTAAGGAAGAAATTAACACTCCCATTTCACAAATGAAGAAGTTAAGGCAGAGAGATTAAGGAACTTGCCCAAGTCTTCGAAGCTTCAAAACAGCAAACATTTGAATCCAGGTGCATCGGACTCCGAACCAGGCTCTCAGCTACTCTGCTGCCTCTCAAATGGCAGAAGTCCTACTGCCACATCAGCCACTACTATCAAGGATTGCCCAGGGGAACCTTTATATTGTAAGCATCATGTGCAAAACACTCTCAAAGGTTTTCTCTATAGAAAAGAGGGCGCTTGCCAGAGGAAGGTGTTCTTGAATAGTATTAACAGTAACACATCCTTAAAATTAAATTAATCTATGCTTTTTGCACAATAGACGGTCTTTAAGCAAGTATCTTTTAAAAATAGAATATAGAATATACAAGTAGAATATGAATAATACAATCTGCATAAAAACAGTTGTAATGTCTTGTAGGGATGTAGGTGCCCTGCTTATGGGAGCTGGAAAACAGAGCGGGACAAGCATGCATGTGTGCACACATGTGTGTACCTTGGGGAGTGGCTCTGCCACCATCCAAGAGAAAGGGGAGGCATAGTGTGTGCTAGTCCCGTCTCTAGCCTTGCACGAAGGCTTATTAATATTGAGAGACTCGAGTCTCGTGACATGAGCTATCTCATTTTGCATAATCCTCTCTTGAGGCTGTGGCTGAACTGTGGTGGAAGTTTGGACCACTCCCCCTCAATTTCCCCAGGATAGTCTATAAATCTCTAGAGGTGTCAGTCCTTCCTCTGGTCAGATGAGCAATGCCCATGAGTAGGTAAACATTTGTTGTTACTCTTCTGGAAATGGGTGTTGGGTTTCAGGAACCTTCACCCTCCGCAGCTCCTAAAATGCAGTATGTTAGAAATGCAATCAGTTTGCACCAACCACCACACCTCCCTCCACCCCCCAATTCCCAACCAAAGCTCTGCATATTCATGAATCATTATGACTGCTTAATTTCAGAGAGTTCTGATTAAAATGAAGAATAAAACATACTAGCAAAAGAGATACTATATTTGATGGGGCTGGCCTCCTTTGTTGAAGCCCTGGTAGAAGGAAGTTACTGATTCTTGCTCTCAGAAAGGATGAATGATAGCAATTGTTAAAAGAGAGTTCTAGGAAAATTTAATAGACTTGTTTTCCATGTAGGAAACACTGACATGATGATGGACAGTATCTTTGACAGCAGTTTAACGCATGGAGAAGTGATCAACACAGTTACTTCTGGGAATGATTGTGGTGAAAGCTGAAGACTTACCATTAGCATGCGATTGACTGAAAGCTACCCTGTGGAGAAGAGCATGGAGATTTTCTGTATTCATTCATTTAATAAACGTTTTTTTACCTAATTACTATACTCAGGCACTTGCTAAGTACTATTGCAACAACGGTGAGCAAATCTTATATGGTCTTTAGCCTCAGGGAGGTTAAAATCTAATGTTCTGTATGGTGGCTACTAGTCCCATGTGGCTATTTGAGTGTTTACATTTGTCCAGTCCAAACGGACTGTGCCATAAGTGGAAAATGCACAACATATTTTGAAGATTTAGTACCAAAAAAAGGGAACATAAAGTATTCCATTAATAATTTTGATATTAGTTACATGTTAAAAGGTATTTTGAATATACTGAGTTAAGTAAAAAGTGTTAAAATTAATTTCATTTGTTGCTGCTAGAAAAATTTAAATTACACGTAATTTGTACATGTGGCTCACATTTGATTTCTATTGGATAGTGCTGATGTGGAGGAAAACACAATCATCATAAAAGAAAGTCACCCATATTATTAAAGAATTAGAAAATGGGGTAAAAGAGAAGCAAACTAAAAAATTTTGGGGACTCAAAGTTTAAGATCTCCTTAAGAATGTGGTACCTGAAGGAGGAGTAGGAGACAGTCTGAAGGAGGGAAGCATTAGGGATGGACTGTTCTGGGAGGCTGATGATTGTGAAGGGTCGGGTAGGGGAGGTGGAGAGAAGGGAATGGATTCAAGATGCATTTAGCTCGTAGGTTGATAGAACTTTGTGATTGGTTGGTTGTGGAGACAGTGAGAGAAAGAGAGGAGTTAAGAATGACTTCTAGTTTCTGGTTGAAGAAACCAGGTGGATAGAGAGGTTATTTCTGCGACAAGGAGGAGTAGGGGAGGAGGATGATCATGTGGGAGGTAAAAAGCTCCATTTTGGACAGAGTCTCTGGAATCCCAACAGTTAGAAATCAGGTAGAAGAGCAGTCATCATGAAAGGAGACTGAAGAGGCACGGCCAGAGAGGCAGGAGAAGAAGAGAAAAGCTTCAAGGAGCCACTAACCTTCTAATGCTACTGAAAGTGAGAAGAAGATTGGGTGTGTCCAATGGATTTGGTCACACACTTTAAATTATTCTTTGAAAATGTACTTTCCTTTTGGAAAAATATAATAGAAATGTGTCCAGGAATAAGGGAAAGTTTGGGGGTGAAAAGCTTTTGCATTTAAAAAGTGCTGATGGTATTGCTAGGAAGGATCTCCACTCCTCCCTCTGGTGGAGGGGGTGGGAGATGGCCGGCTCTGTGTTTAGAGGAACCAGGTGTCAGTAAGGTGATGTAGGGCTAAGGCGAAGTTTTCCAAAGTGAACTTTATCCAGCATGTCCTTTTTTGGAGAAGCATAATCTGAGCAAACTAGATTTTTTACAAGGACAAGTTTGTGTGCAGAAAAGGCAGTAAAAATAGGAAAATACAGTGTTACCTAAATGGATTCTCAAAAAGGGTAAAGGAGATTTGAAAGTCACAGAATTATTTGGAATGGAAAATAATTACTCTTTGCTCTGGAAATGTGTCCTAAGTCATGACCAGTGAGGATTCTAAATATCACTTGAAAAGGGCATAGTGTTTACTGCAATAATTTCAATTCTTAAAACACATTGAGGAGGGAGGTCAAGATGGTGGCATAGGTGGACTCTGAACTAAGTTCCTCTTATGGACACAATGAATTTACAACTACTCTTGGAACAATTACCCCTGAGAGAGAACTGAAAACTGGATAAAAAGAACCCCTGCAACAAGGGACAGTCCTGACTGAGATGGAAGTTGCAGAAATTACTTTTTGGAGAGGAAAAAAACAGCCACTTTCAAAAGCCACGGTGCTTCATGGCCAGTCAGGAGCAATCCTAAGGCATGCAGCCTTCCCTGGAGGAGTGGGAGACATGAGCAGGAGAGCATTGCCACTATAATCATCTTTTGGACCCAGCACAACTGAGATGAGTGTCATAGTATCTGGCTTTGCTGGCTATTAACTACCATGGGGAATACCCACAGAAAAGCTATGGGAAATAAGGGGGAAAAAAGCCTGCTCTTAAAGGGCCCACACACAAATCCACCCATTTCTGAAAGCAACCTAAAATCACCAGAAAGAAAGGTGCACAGTCCTTTAGTGAAAAGAGACTCATCTGATAGATGCTGGGTGCATCTCAGTGAGAGATGAGACCTCTTCAGGGACTGAGACATTGGCAGCAGCCACTATTGTGACCTAGTACCTGCATGCTGACACAGGTGCTTGCAGATGCCATTGAAGTTCTTCACCTGGCCTGTTAGCCAAGGGTCTGCCCCCACCCACTACAGCACTGATTTAATTTATTTAATTGAGCTCGGCCAGGGAGTGGCCTCAACAAACAGCAAGCCCTTGGGCAACTTGTTGGCCTGCATAGGCTAGGTGCCTTGATCCTCTGCAGCTAGGTGAGTGGGTCTGCCTCTTTGGGGCAAGACATGCACAAGGAGTGGGTGGAGTGTTTGGGGCATTGGTGGAGTGTGTGGGGCCTCTGCAGTGAGGTGACTAAGTCCACTTCAGGGAGTCTGGGTGAGTGCATGGGACAGGACTGGGTTAATGGGGTATGGCTCTGTGGGCAGTGGGGCTTGTCAGCTGCAGAAGACTTATGATTCTCAAACAGCCACATAGGGGATTGGTCCCACCTTCCAAAGCCTGAAACAATGGGGTGCTCCTGTGCCTGGCACCAGCTCCACTCAGCTGAGACAGCTGAAAAAGAGGCTTGCAGGCCAGAGGCCTAGAGCAATTGTAAGTCCCTGAGCATAGCAACCAGCCATACTCAAGGCCTACCCACGTAACAGAAAAGCTGCAAGACGAATGTTTTAATACATCTTGCAGCCAGCTGTGCTGGGGCTCCTCATGCCCAATAAAGTGATTGAAGGGTCCACAGCACCCACACGCAGCTGAGCATTACAACCAGCCTGCCAGGGGGACAGCCTTGCCTCCCTGGGCACTGTGAGCAAGTGCAACCCTGCCACAACAGAAGGACACACATAGTCCACACAGGGGTCACTCCTGGAACATTTGGAACTGGTGACAAGAGGGAAGCACACTGCTGACCCTCACCAGGTATCTCTTACATAAGGACACCTCTCCAAGATTGGGAGAAATAGCTGACCTACCTAATACATAGATATAAACACAGGAAAAGAGGCAAAATGAGAAGGCAATGGAATATGTTCTAAGTAAGAGAAGAGAGCAAAACTCCAGAAAAAGAACTAAATGAAACAGAAATAAACAATCTACCTGACAAAGAGTTCAAACAAAAAGTTATAAGAATGCTCACGGATCTTGGGAGATGAAGGGATGAACTCAGAGAGAATGTCAACAAAGAATTGGAAAACATAAAAACAACCAATCAGAAATGAAGAATAAAACACTGGAAATGAAAAATTCACCAGAGGGAATCAAGAGCAGAGTAGATGATGCAGAAGAATGGATGAGCAAGCTGGACAAAAGACTAGAGGAAATCACCCAAGCTGAACATATAAAGGAAAAAAGAATAAAAAGAATGAGAACAGTCTAAGGGACCTCTGGGACAAAATCAAGCACATTAACATTCGTATTATAGGTGTCCCAGAAAGATAAGAAAGAGAAAAATGGGCAGAGAATCTATTTGAAGAAATAGCTGAAAAGTTTCCTAACCTAAGGAAGGTAACAGACATCTACATATAGGAAGCAGAGAGAACACCAAACAAGATAAGCCTAAAGAGGCCCACACCAAGATACATTATAATTAAAATGTCAAGAATTAAAGATAAAGAAAGAATCCTAAAAGCCACAAGAGAAAGGCAACAAGTTACATACAAAGAAAATCCCATAAGGCTATCAAATGACTTAGCATAAACCTGACATGCTAGAAGAATGGTGTAATATACTTAAAGTGCCGAAAGGAAAAAGCCTACGGCCAAGAATACCCTCCATAGCAAGGTTATCATTCGGAATAGAAATAGAGATAAAGAGTTTCCCTGACAAGGAAAAATTAAAGGAGTTTATCACCAAGTTAAATCCGGTCTTACAAAAAAATGCACAAAGGACTTAAGTGGAAACAGAACACCACAAATTGGAACAAGAAAATTGTGCAAAAAAAAAAAAAATCACAATAGAAACACTGGTAAAGTCAAAAATACAATAAACCTAGCAGATCAACCACCTACGAAGATAATATGAGGGTCAAAAGACAAAAGTACTAAAATTACCTATTTCCATGATAAGAGGGTAATGGATACATACACACAAAAAAAGAGGTTAGCTATGCTATCAAAAACATAAAATGTAGGAGGAGGACAATAAAAGATTAGAGCTTTTAGATAGAGGTCGAATTAAGGAGACTATCAACTTAATATGGATTGCTGAATATATAGGTTATTATATATGAACTTCATAGTAATCAGAAACCAGAAATATATAATAAATATATTAAAAATTAAGAGAAAGGAACCCAAACATAATATTAAGAAAGCCATCAAACCACAATGGAAGAGAGGAAGAGAAGAAGAAAGGAACAGAGAAGAATTACGAAAACATCCATTAAAACGTAACAAAATGGCAATAAGTACATACTTATAATAGCTACTTTAAATGTCAATGGACTAAATGCTCCAATCAAAAGGCATAGGCTGGCTGATTGGATAAAAAAACAAGACTCACATATATACTGCATACAAGAGACACATGTCAGACCTAAAGACACTCACAAACTGAAAGTGAAGAGATAGAAAAAGACATTCCAGGAAAATGGCAATGAAAAGAAAGCTGGAGTAGCAATACTTATATCAGACAAAATAGACTTTAAAACAAAAACTGGAACAAGACACAGAGAAGGGCACTACATAATGATAAAGGAAACAATACAACAGGAGGATATAACACTTGTAAATATCTATGCACCCAACATAGGAGCACCTAAATATATAAAGCAATTATTAACAGACATAAAAGGAGAAATACATAGTAACACAATGATTCTAGGGGACTTTAACACTCCACTTACACCAATGGATAGATGATCCAAACAGAAGATCAATAAGGAAACATTGCTCTTAAATAACACATTAGACCAGATGAACTTAGTAGATATATACAGAACATTCCATCCAAAAACTGCAGAATACACATTCTTTTCAAATTCACATGGAACATTCTCTAGGATTCATCATATATTAGGGCACAAAACAAATATCAATAAATTTGAGAAGATTGAAATAACACCAAGCATATTTCCTGACCACAATAGTATGAAACTAGAAATCAACTATAGGAATAAAATCAGAAAAGCCACAAATATGTGGATATTAAACAAAATGCTACTGAACAACAATTGGGTCAATGAAGACATCAAAGGAGAAATCAAAAAATGTCTGGAGATAAATGAAAATGAAAATATGACATGCCACTATTTATGGGATACAGCAAAAGCAATTCTAAGAGGAAAGCTAATAGCAACAAAGGCCTACCTCAACAAACAAGAAAAATTTCAAATAAACAATCTACCCATGCACCTAAAGGAACTGGAAAAATAAGAACAAAGCCTAAAATAAGTAGAAGGAAGGAAACAATAAAAATCAGAAAATAACCCCAACAACATATTGCTTCATTATGATTGAGATGTGTTCTGCATTCAAAACCTTTGTGCACAAAGAGGCTGCAGGCGTATCTACCTCAATTGCAATTTCTCTTACAACTGGGATTGATTTCTGGACCTATTTGAGGAATCTTCTCTGCTGCTTCACTAATTGTACTTGGTCTCAATTCTAGGTCATGAAAGAAACTTAAATTTGAGAGCTGACTCACTCACACTCTGAAATAAAATTTGGAACCTCTTTAAAAGCTACCAATTCCAGGGCGTTGAAATTGAAAGGGAACATTTCATCAATATTTCCTTCTACTGCTTAATTCACCTTAAGTTCATTATCAAGGGCCTATAACGTGAGTAACTTTATTGTGTTTCTGTTTGTTTAGCTAACAAATACTACTCGGGAGAGTTTTGAGCCTTGCACAAAATTGTCATTAGAACAGTGTCATGTGGAAACTTGGTGACTTGGGGATGTCCCAGTGTAAGAGGAGTTAACACCTTTCCTCTCCTGAAACTTTAAGATAAAAAGACAACTCTCTATTGAAATACCCAATCTTAAACAAATCTAAGTTGCCTAATAAAGCAAGTTTAAGAGGAAATAAACTCTGCAATATCACTTTAACTGAATTTAAGGATTAGAAGCTTTCTTAAAGATCCATTGGATGTTTTCATTAAACCTGGAATGCTTCACTCTCAACATTTTATGATCTGCATCTTATCCCAAGACTTAAAATATTGCTCTTTATTTTCTATAACAGCTTTATTGAGACTTAATTCACAAACCATATAATTAAATGTGTACAATTCAATGGTTTTTAATATATTCAAAGAGTTGTGCAACCATCATGAAAATCAAGGTGAGAACATTTTCATTGCCCCAAAATGAAGCCTTCCACCCATTAGCAGTCCTGCCCATTTCTCCCCAACCACCCCACCCATTCTGGACATTTCATATAAAAGGAGTCATATAATATGTGCTCTTTTGTGATTGGTTTCTTTGACAGCATAACATTTTCAAGATTCATCCATGTTATAACTTGTATCCACACTTCATTACTTTTTATTGTCAAGTAATATTCATTCCATTGTCTGAATATTTTATCAGTTCATCAGTTAATGTGCATTTGGATTTTTTCCAATTTGGGGCTATTTTGAATAATGTTTCTATGAATATTTGTGTATAAGTTCTTGTGTGGATATATGTCTTCATTTCTATTGGGTATACACTTAGGTGTGGAATTGCTGAATCGTATGGTAACTCTAAGTTTAATCTCTTGAGGAACTGCCATGATGTTTTCAAAAGTGGCTGCATCATTTTACATTCCCACTAGCAGTGGATGAGGCTTCCGATTACTCCACATCCTCATCAACACTTGTTATTAGCTGTCTGTTTGATTATAGCCATCTTAGTGGTTGTGAAGTGGTATACCATTGTGGTTTTGATTTACATTTCCCTAATGATTAGTGATGTTGAGCATCTTTTCATGTTCTTATTGGACAGTTATATATATTTGGAGATCTATTTATTAAGATGCTTTGCCAATTTTTAACTGGGTTATTTGTATTTTATTATTGAGTTGTAAGAGTTCTTTACACTTTCTGTATGTAATTCTCTTGTCAGACACATAATTTCCAAATTTTTTCTCCCATTCTATGGGTTGTCTTTTCACTTTTTTGATGGTGTCCATTGAAGCTTAAAGATTTTAAATTTTGATCGTATCTCATTTATCTATTTTTCCGTTGCTCCTTGTGCTTTGAGTGTCTTATATAAGTGGACATGGCACTGCTCATTAGGTCATGCTGAGGTGGCATCCCACACAGCACAACCAGAGGCAATCACAGCTACAATATACAATTATGTAATGGGGGGGTTTGGGGGAGAAGAAGAAGAACGAGAAGAAGGAGAAGAAGGAGAAGGAGGAGAAGGAGGTGAAGGAGGAGAAAGAGGAAGAAGAAGAAAGAAGATTGGCAGCAGTTGTTAGCTCTTTAAAAGAAGAAAAGAAAAAAGAGAAAGCTTTGCCTAACTGAAAGTCACAAAGATGTACGCCTATTTTTTTCTTCTAACAGGTTTATAGTTTTAGCCTTTATATTTAGGTCTATGATCCATTTTGTGTACAATGTGAATGGGTCCAATTTCATTCTTTTGTATGTAGATATTGTCCCACCACCATTTGTTGAAAATTCTCTTCCTTCATCATTGAATTGTCTTTGCATCCTTGTTGAAAATCAATTGACCATAAATGTGAAGGTTGATGTGTGAACTCTGATTCTGTTGCATTGACCTATATGCTGTCCTTTTGTAACTGCCACACTGTCTTCATTATTGCTCTTTAATTTTGAAATTGAATTTGCTTTTGAAATTGGAAATTGTGAGTCTTCTACGTGTGCTCTTTTTTTTTTTTCAAGATTGGTACCTGAGCTAACAACTTCTGCCAATCTTCTTCTTCTTCTTTTTTATTCTTCTCCCCAAAGCCCCCCAGTACATACTTGTATATTCTAGTTGTGAGTGCCTCTGGTTCTGCTATGTGGAACAACGCCTCAGCATTGCCTGATGAGTGGTGCCATGTCCGCGCCCAGGATCCGAACTGGTGAAACCCTGGGCCGCGGAAGTGGAGTGCATGAACTTAACCACTCAGCCACGGAAACAGCCCCTTTGTTCACTTTTTTTTTTATTAATGTTATGATAGATTACAACCTTGTGAGATTTCAGTTGTACATTTTTGTTAGTCATGTTGTGGGTACACCACTTCCCCCTTTGTGCCCTCCCCCCACCCCCCCTTTTCCCTGGTAACCACCGATCAGATCTCCTTATCAATATACTAACTTCCACCTATGAGTGGAGTCATATAGAGTTCGTCTTTCTCTGACTGGCTTATTTCGCTTAACATAATACCCTCGAGGTCCATCCACGTTGCTGTTAATGGGCCAATTTTGTCTTTTTTTATGGCTGAGTAGTATTCCATTCTGTATATATACCATATCTCCAAAACCAAGAGCAACAAATATTGGAGAGGTTGTGGAGAAAAAGGAACCCTCATATACTGTTGGTGGGAATGCAAACTGGTACAGCCACTATGGAAAACAGTATGGAAATTTCTCAAAAAGTTAAAAATAGAAATACCCTATGACCCAGCCATCCCATTACTGGGTATCTATCCTAAGAACCTGAAATCAGAAATCCCAAGAGTCCCTTGCACCCATATGTTCATCGCAGCATTATTTACAATAGCCAAGATGTGGAACCAACCTACATGCCCCTTTGTTCACTTTTAAGGTGGTTTTTGCTCTTTGGGGCACTTTATATTTCCCTATGAATTTTAGCGTAAGCTTGTCAATTTCTGTGGAAGAAATAAGCCAGTTGGGATTTTGTTGGGAATTGCACTAAATCTATATTGATCAATTTGAGCAATATTGCCAACTTAACAATGTTATTTCTATCCATTGACCTGGGGTGGGATATATTTCTATTCACTTAGGTCTTTAGTTTCTTTCGACAATATTTTGAACTTTTCAGAGTTTGTACTTCTTTAAAAAATTTATTCCTATTTTATTTTTTGATGCAATTGTAAATGGAATGATTCTGTTAAACTTTCAGATATTCATTGCTAGTGTATAGAATACAATTGATTTCTGTATATTGCTCTTGTGTCTTGAAACTTTGCTGAATCTGTTCACTACTTCTAATAGCTTTTTAGTGGATTCATCAGGATTTTCTCTATATAAAATCATGTCAAAATAGAGATAGCTTTATTTCCTCCTTGCCAATCTGGATGCCATTTATTTCTTTTGCTTGCCTAATTGCCTTGGCTAAAATCTCCTATACAATGTTGAATAGAAGGGATGTGCATGGACATATTTGGCTTGTTCTTGATTTTAGGGGGAGAGCATTGAGTCTTTCACCATTAAGTGTGATGTTCGTTGTGGTTTTCTTGGTAGATACCTTTCATCAGATAGTCAGAGTTCCCTTTTATTCCTAGTGTGCTGAGTGTTTTGGTCATGACAAGGTGTTAGAGTTTGTCAGGTGCTTTTTCTGCATCTATTGAGATTATCATGTGGAATTATCCTTGATCCTATTGATATGATTAATTGATTTTGGGCTGTTAAACCAAACTTGTGTTCCTGGGATAAATCCTACGGGATCATGGTGATTAATCCTTTATACGTTTCTTGATTTGGTTTGGTAGTATTTTGTTCAGGATTTTTGTGTCTATATTTGTAAGGGATATGGGTCTGTAATTTTCTTTTCTTATAACGTCTTTGGCTTTGGAATCAGGTCACACAGAATGAGTTGGGGAGTGTTTCCTCCTTTTCTTTTTTTTTGGAAGAGTTTGTGAAGAATTGGCACTTTTCTTCCTTAAACCCTTGGAAGAACTCATGAGTCAAGCCATCTGGGCCTGGGCTTTTCTTTGTGGGAAGTTTTAAAATCACTGCTGCAATTTCTTTACGTGCTATGAGTTTATTCAGATGTTCTCTTTATTCTTGAGCCAGTTTTGATAGTTTGTATATTTCTAGGAATTTACTTCATCTAAGATATCTAAATTTGTTGGCATACAGTTTTATGTGTGTGTTCACCAACTGTATCCCCTCTTTATCAGGAAGCTGTCCACCCCCATTCTCTGTAGTTACAGTGGCAGAGTTCCCCAGCCACATTTATAAGATGTAAGCCAGGCTGCCTACCTACCCTTGATTGGCTCATCTGACCAACTGCGGTTTGGAAAAGTGTTCTCTTCTCTCCAGTCTCATAAAGCAGTTACATGTAAGCTCAGAAGCTCTTGGTAGCCACATTTGCCATCCCATTAGCTGAAAAATGGGGGAAACCATTTTGCAGTGAGAGGCATCAGTGAAGCCAACTCGCGGAGTAAATATGGGAGGCAGAGGTTTGATTAGGATTAAATCACTGGTTTTGGTTCATATTACTGAAATTTAGTTGCATGTCTGTCAATGTTTTCTCACTCTCACAGCCTTCTTTTCTTAAGGCCTTTGAGAAGACATCTTTCAAATACAACTAATAGAGTCTTGACTAGTAGAGAACTCTGTCCCAGGGAGCGAGCATTGTAACTGTAGTCAAGAGAGGCTGTATTCTGTGTTCTTTGGGTGCAGTCACAGTCAGTGGTGAGTCTCAATGAGAGAGTGACAGAATAGGGATGTAACTCAGCCAGGAACATCCTTTCTCTTAGTAGCTAGTGAACTGAGGCAATGTACGATCAGAAAATTACTCTTCTGGGTGAATAGTAATAGCTACATTCTCTGTTATACTCCATTTCTTTCTTTTTTAATTTATTTATTTATTTATTTTTGGATGTACATCATAATATATTTCGAATTCTGTAGATTACATCATATTCACCACCCAAAAACTAATTATAGTCCATCCCCTCACATGTGAGCCTAATCACCCCTTTTGCCCTCCCCCCTTCCCCTTCCCCTATGGTAACCACTAATCCAATCTACAATGCTATGTGTTTGTTTGCCATGGTTTTTATCTTCTTCTTATGAGTGAGATCATACGGTATTTCACTTTCTCCCTCTGACTTATTTCACTCAGCATAATACCCTCAAGGCCCATCCATGTTGTCACAAATGGCCAGATTTCCTCATTTCTTATGGCTGAATAGTAGTCCATCGTATATAAATACCACATCTTCTTTATCCATTCGTCCCTTGATGGGCACCTAGGTTGCTTCCAAGTCTTGGCTATTGTGTATAATGCTGCAATGAACATAGGGGTGCAAGTATCTGTATGCCTTCGTGTTTTCAAGTTCTTTGGATAAATACCCAGCAATGGGATAGCTGGATCGTATGGTAGATCTATCCTTAATTTTCTGAGGACATTCCATACTGTTTTCCATAGTGGCTGCACCAGTTTGCACTCCCACCAGCAGTGAACAAGAGTTCCCTTCTCTCCACATCCTCTCCAACATTTGTTGTTTCCTGTCTTGCTAATTATAGCCATTCTGACCAGAGTGAGGTGATACCTCATTGTAGTTTTGATTTTCATTTCCCTGATAGCTGATGATGTGGAGCATCTTTTCATACGCCTGTTGGCCATCTGTATGTCTTCTTTGGTTCAGATCCTTTGTGCATTTTTTAATTGGATTCTTGGCTTTTTTTGTTGTTGAGCTGTATTGGTTCTTTGTTTATTTTGGATATTAACACTTTATCTGATATATGGTTTGCAAACATCTTCTCCCAATAGTTAGGTTGCCTTTTCATTTTGTTGATGTTTTCCTTTGCTCTGCAGAAGCTTTTTAGTTTGATGTAGTCCCATTTGTTCATTTTTTCTTTTGTTTCCCGTTCCCGGTAGGACATGGGACTTGAAAATATGCTGCTCAGACCAATGTCAAAGAGCGTACTGTCTATGTTTTCTTCTGGAAGTTTCATGGTTTCGGGTCTTACATTCAAGTCTTTAATTCACTTTGAGTTGATTTTTGTGCATGGTGTAAGGGAATGGTCTACTTTCATTCTTTTACATGTGGTTGTTCAGTTTTCCCAACACCATTTATTGAAGAGACTCCTTTCTCCATCATATGCTCTTGGCTCCCTTGTCGAATATTAGCTGTCCATAAACGTGTGGGTTTACTTCTGGGCTCTCAATTCTCTTCCATTGATCTGTGTGTCTGTTTTTGTGCCAGTACCATGCTGTTTTGGTTACTATGGCTTTGTAGTATATTTTGAAATCAGGGAGTGTGATACCTCCAGCTGTGTTCTTTTTTCTCAGGAATCCTTTGGCTATTTGGGGTCTTTTGCTGTTCCATATAAATTTTAGGATTTTTTGTTCTATTTCTGTGAAAAATGTTGTTGTAACATTGATAGGGATTGCATTGAATCTATAGATTGCTTTAGGAAATATGGACATTTTAATTATGTTAATTCTTCCAACCCAGGAGCACAGAATATCTTCCCATTTCTTTGTGTCCTATTCAATTACTTTCAACAATGTTTTATAGTGTTTGGTGTAGAGATCTTTCACGTCTTTGGTTAAGTTTATTCGTAGGTATTTTATCCTTTTGGTTGTAAATGGGGTTGTATTCTTAATTTCTCTGTCTGCTACTTCGTTGTTAGTGTATAGAAATGCAACTGATTTTTGTACATTGATTTTGTATCCCACGACTTGACTGTATTCCTTTATTGTTTCTAAAAGTGTTTTAGTGGAGTCTTTAGGGTTTTCTAGATATAAAATCACGTCGTCTGCAAAGAGTGACAGTTTCACTTCTTTTCCAATGTGGACCCCTTTTACTTCTTTTTCTTGCCTAACTGCTCTGGCTAGGACTTCCAATACTATGTTAAATAAGAGTAGTGACAGTGGGCATCCTTGTCTGGTTCCTGTTCTTAGAGGGATAGCTTTCAGTTTTTCTCCATTGAGAATGATATTAGCTATGGGTTTGTCATATATGGCCTTTATTATGTTGAGGTATTTTCCTTCTATACCCATTTTATTTAGAGTTTTTATCATAAATGGATGCTGTATCTTGTCAAATGCCTTCTCTGCATCTATTGAGATGATCATGTGATTTTTATTCTTCATTTTGTTAATGTGGTGTATCACATTGATAGATTTGAGGATGTTGTACCATCCCTGCATCACTGGAATGAAACCCACTTGATCATCATGTATGATCTTTTTAATGTCTTGTTGTAATCGATTTACTAGTATTTTGTTGAGGATTTTTGCATCAATGTTCATCAGTAATATTGGCCTGTGATTTTCTTTTTTTGTGTTGTTCTTGTCTGGTTTTGGTATCAGGATAATGTTGACTTCATAGAATGAGTTAGGAAGCCTGCCCTTCTCTTCAAATTTTTGGAAGAGTTTGAGAAGGATAGGTACTAAGTCTTCTTTCAATGTTTGGTAGAATTCACTAGGGAAGCCATATGATCCTGGACTTTTATTTTTGGGGAGGTTCTTGATTGCTGTTTTGATCTCCTTACTGGTGATCAGTCTACTCAAATTTTCTACTTCTTATTGGTCCAGTTTTGGAAGGTAGTATGTTTCTAAGAATTTATCCATTTCTTCTAGATTATCCAATTTGTTGACGTATAGCTTTTCATAGCATTCTCTTATTATCTTTTGTATTTCTGAGGTGTCCGTTGTAAACTTTCCTCTTTCATTTCTGATTTTATTTACTTGAGCCTTGTCTCTTTTTTTCTTGGTGAGTCTAGCTAAGGGTTTGTCAATTTTGTTTATCTTTTCAAAGAACCGGCTCTTGGTTTCATTAATTTTTTTCTTTTTCTTTTTTAGTCTCTATTTTGTTTATTTCTGCTCCGATTTTTATTATTTCCTTCCCTCTGCTGATGTTGGGCTTTGTTTGTTGTTCTTTTTCCAGTACCTTTAGATGTGCTTTTAGATTGTCTATTTGGGATTTCTCATCTTTGTTGAGGTCGGCCTGAATTGCTATAAACTTCCCTCTTAGAACCACTTTTTCTGTATCCCACAGATTTTGACACGTCGTGTTTTCATTTTCATTTGTATCCAGGAATTCTTTGATTTCTTCATTGACCCAGTCGTTGTTCAGTAGCATTTTGTTTAATCTCCACATTTTTGTGGCCTTCTGGTTTTCTTCCTGTAGTTGATTTCTAATTTCATACCTTTTGGTCAGAAAAGATGCATGGTATTATTTCGATCTTATTAAATTTATTGAGACTTGTTTTGTGGCCTAGTATGTGATCAATCCTGGAGAATGTTCCATGGGTATTTGAAAAGAATGTGTATTCTGTGGTTTTTGGATGGAATGTGCTGTAAATATCTACTAAGTCCATCTGGTCTAAAGCGTCCTTTAAGGCCAGTGTTTCCTTATTGATCTTCTATTTAGATGATCTATTCATCGGTGTAAGTGGAGTGTTAAAGTCCACTACTATTATTGTGTTACTGTCTATTTCTCCTTTTACGTCTGTTAACAATTGCTTTATATATTTAGGTGCTCCTGTGTTGGGTGCATAGATATTTACAAGTGTTACATTTTCTTGTTGGATTGTTCCCATTATCATTATGTAGTGACCTTCTTTGTGTCTTGTTCCACTTTTTGTTTTAAAGTCTGTTTTGTCTGGTATAAGTATTGCTACCCCCGCTTTCTTTTCTTTGCCATTAGCATGGAATATCTGTTTCCATCCTTTCACTTTCAGTTTGAGTGTCTTTAGGTCTGAAGCATGTCTCTTGTATGCAGCATATACACGAGTCTTGCTTTTTTATCCAATTGGCCACCCTATGGCATTTGATTGGCATATTTAGTCCATTGAGATTTAAAGTAGCTATTGATAAATATGTATTTATTGCCATTTTGTCACTTTTTTCTAGTTGTTTTAGCAGTTCTTCTCTGTTCCTTTCTTTTTCTCTTGCTCTCTTCCCTTGTGGTTTGATGGCTGTCTTTAGTAATATGTTTGATTTCTTTTGTCTTACTTTTTTTCTTGCTTCTTATAGGTTTCTGATTTGTGATTACCATGAGGATCCTATTTAGTATTCTATGCATATAATAGTCTATATGGAGTTGATAGACTCTTTAGCTTGACCTCTTCCTAATAGATCTACTTTTTTACTCCCCTCCTCCAACATTATATGTTTTTCAAATCATATATAGTCTCTTGTTTAGTGTGTGTCTATCCATTACCCTCTTATTGAAATAGGTGATTTTAGTACATTTGTATTTTAACCTTCACATTATCTTCACAGGTAGTTGATCTGATACCTTTACTATATATTTACCTTTACAAGTGATTTTATTGCCTGGTTTTTTGTTGTTGTTTTGTTTTTTTGATAATTTTTTTTAATCTCTATTTGTGGTCATTGCTTTCCCACTTAAATAAGTCCCTTCAGCACTTCTTGCAGAACTAGTTTCTTGGTGATAAGCTCCTTTAACTTTTGCTTTTCTGGGAAGCTCTTTATCTCTCCTTCCATTCTGAGTGATGACCTTGATGGATAGAGTATTCTTGGCTGTAGGTTTTTCCTTTTAGAACTTCAAATATGTCATGCCATTCTCTTCTCAGCTGTATGGTCTCGGCTGAGAAGTCTGCTGATAGCCTGATGGGCTTCCCTTTATATGTCACTTGTAGCCTTTCTCTTGCTGCTTGTAGGATTCTCTCTTTGTCTTTAATTTTGGACATCTTAAGTATAATACGTCTTGGTGTGGGCCTCTTTGGGCTTATCTCATTTGGAGCTCTCTGTGCTTCCTGTACTTGGATGTATGTTTCCTTCCTCAGGTTAGGAAAATTTTCATCTATTATTTCTACAAATAAATTGTCTGCCCAATTTGTCTCTCTCTTCTCCTTCTGGGACACGTATAATCTGAATGTTAGCATGCTTGATAGTGTCCCAGAGTTCCCTTAGACTGTTCTCATTCTGTCTAAGTCTTTTGTCTCTTTTCTGTTATGCTTGGGCGATTTCCTCTCATCTTTCGTCTAGCTCACTGATCTGCTCTTCTGCGTCCTCTACTCTGCTATTGAGTCCCTCTAGTGAATTTCTCATTTCCAGTATTGTAGTCTTCATTTCTGATTGTTTTGTTTTTATATCTTCCAGTTCTTTACTGATGTGCTCACTGTGTTCATCCATTCTTCTCCCCATATCTGTGAGCATCCTCATGATATTTTGTTTGAACTCTTTGTTGAGTAGGTCACTTGCTTCTGTTTCATTTGGTCCCTTTTCTGGGGTTTTGTCCATGTTATTGCTCGGAGCAGCCACCTTCTAGAGGTATATTCTTAGTCCAATAAAATAACACCAGTTAAGTGCTCTGAAGACCCTCAAGCACTTTGTGGCAGGATAATGTTGGAGATCTTGGGTAGTCTTCCCAGCCCCGCGCCCCATCATTTATTACTTTTTCCATCATTAGCAGAAAGCAGAGAAAAGAAGGTTTCTTTCCGGCTTTGCATTTCAAAGGCCCGCACCCTCTGTGAGTGGAGAGGACTCAGGCACAGCTCAAGTGTTGGGAAGCCAAGGAAAGCTTCCTGCTCATAGCCTAGGTGGGGTGGGGTGCCAAGAGAACAGAGTCAGTGGAGCCAGAGGGAGGAGGTTTCCCTCTGGGGCCACCAGGAGGGGCCTTGTGGGCTTCCTTTGAGCCCCCAGGAGCCAGCTGGGGAGCAGGTCAGCACTCACACTTGAATAACATTGTTCATCAGCTGAGCTGAGGGCTAACCAGCTAACCTGGCTTTCTGTCGGGTTCCATGCAGCCTTTACTACCACAGTCACCAGAACTTTACTCCGAAGCTGTGCAGCAGGATTTTCATGTTGTGAGGACTGTCCCCCTACCCTGCACTCTCTCAGGACAGCTGTGAACCCAGAGAAGTAGCATGGGATCCTAGACACCCAGCGGGTGAGGGTGGGGTGGAGGGAAATTCCAAAAACATATGCCGGAAAGAGTATGGGTGGGAGTTGAGAGAAAAGAACTTGGGAGTCCCTGCACTGAGACAGGGTTAACACAGCCTCGTGATGCCGTAAAAGGCCCTGGCTGGATGCTAGGGGGCCTGGCTTTAATCACAGCTCTGCTCCCAAGTCACCATGTGATCTTGGACATAAAACCACATTCTCTGGGTCTCAGTTTCAACACTGTCTGCATGCGTTCATTCATTTACCCTCTCATTCATTTTTTTCTTCATTTAGCAACTCCCAACCTCTTCTCGAATATAATAAACATTTATTGAGCACCATTTATAGGTGGAAACCTGTACTGGGCACTGGACATAACAAACGGAGATGGGGTCTGTCTTCAAGGAACTTCCAGCCCAGAGATCCAAAATAAGGGAGTCTAAGTGATTGGTCTAAGTTTCTGCCAATTCTGCCATTCTGTAATTCTATTATTACTGCAAGTTTTACATTATCTTACCCACCCCCCAAAAAGATATAACCCCTCTTTCACAGAGCTGTGGCTCAATGACAGCAATTTCTTGCCCTGATGGATTGGTTTCAATATTTGGAAATGTCTAAAGGCCATTTGGAGCCAAGTGTGGTGGAGAAGGCAGCTAAGACCTAGAAAAGAACCAAGTTCCAGGTGGGCTGGTAGCAGAATCTTATGTTCCTGTATTTATTTTTGGTTGAAGTCACTGAGAGCACAGCTTTTGAGTGCCCTGTGGTGGTCTGCCCAGGGATGTGGTTTTTGTTAAGCTTTCGAGTCATGTCCCGAGCACAGCTTGCTGATGCCTGGTGGGGAGACTCCCAGCTGCTTGTGGGCAGCCTCCATCAGCGAGCTCATTGCTGCGGCCTGCTTTGTCATCGGCATAATTTGGTGTCTCTGCCTCTGCCATAGTTAGGGTTATTTCATCTTCCCTCTCCGCACCTTCCTTCAAGGACTGACAACAAAGGCAAGCAATAAAGGGTGACACAACTAAGAACCTACTTGTCATGAATGCTAATCCCATGCCCTCACTCATCTCAATTTAGAGGTAGTTTTATACCTTCTGGGTGAAGAAGCCTGTTGAATGGAAGCAGCCATTGTCATTCCATTAGTACTTCCTAAATATTGAGCCAGATTGTTCTGTGTGTTCACTTGCAGATCTCCTGCCTTCTCTAGACCAGGACTCCTTGATTCCATCCACTCATTTACTCCTTTATTCTCCAAATAAATAAGAGTCATCAGGAGCCAGGCAATGTGCTAGGCTGGGATGATGCATAAGACATTATCCCTGCCTCGTGAAGCTCACAGTAGTGGGGAAGGGATGGACACGTACACAGTTATTGTGAGACGGCACAGTAGGTACAGATGGAGAAGTACCTAAGAGAACAGTGGAAGCACAGAGGAGAAGAGGGCAGGCTGGGCCCTTCTTTGTGGTAGACTGTGTTCTTGTTTGCAAAGATATACTGCTCTTCTCTGTGCTGAGCTTTATACTTCCATGCTGTCGTTATTATACTTCTCTCTATTAAAGTCAGCCTTGGCCACGGACTTGCTTTGGTCAATTAAATGAGGTGCAACATTTTGAGTCAGAAGCCTTAAAAGATAGCATGTGGTCAGCCATAGTCTTCCCTTTTGCCCTTTGCCATGATGACCAGCAAATACTCAAGATTGCTCTGTTACCTTGGGTCCCGGAGAGGAGCTGGCATAGGATGGTCATGCAGAACAAGGAAAAAGTAAATTGTTGTTTGAAGTCATTGAGATTTTAGGGTCATTTGTTACTCAAGCATATCCTAGTTAATTTTGACTGATACGCTTTTATTTGTCTTTGTTCCCCAGTGTCTGATGTGTAGTAGCTACTTCATAAAGTTTGTTGAATGAGCCAAGAGATGAAGGATTCAATATCCTTGAGAGAGAGTGAGGAAGAGAGGTGCTGTGGGGTCTGGAAGGCCTTGTGTTAAGAAATTCAGCAGGAGCTTGGCCATGGTGGGTATCATAATCTTTTCCAGATGAACTCAACAGGAAAGGCTCACAGGGCTTTTGTCTCCCTTTATGTCTTCTGTTTGCCGCTATGTCACACACAAGCTTTGGGAGCTGATGCGACTGATTAGCCAGAAAAGAAGTGATATTCACAGGATATTGGGAGGCTCATCCAATCACTGGGGAGGGGGAAGTGGGACAGAGAAGCAGACTTGGGGCTAAGTTTCCAGGAATAACACCACAGAACTTCTCAGAGAAGGCAGTGTTTCCCAACTCCACTAGTAAGGGTAAAAATAAATGACTAACAAAAACACTCAAAATATAGTGCCTGAAAGAATAGAGATCTTACTTCTCTTTCATCCAGCAGTTCTGAGGGGAGCAGTCTAGGTCATCCGGGTGCCCAGAATCTTTCCACATCCTTGTTCCATTATCCCTTTGGGCACTGTCATCATGTGGAATATCAAGGTTGAGTGGCTTCGATATCTGGGTCCCAGCCAGTGGGAAGACAGAAGAGGAAAGACATTCATAGTCTTGCCCAAATCTGAAACTGGCATCTAACACTTCTACTTATATTTCATTGGGAAGAAATTCCTCACATGTCAACATCCAGCTGCAGGGGGCATAGAGTTTAGTGAGGTAACCATGTGTACAGCAACAGTACTATCAGGATGTATGTTCATCAAGTATCATTGCAATGATGCTCTGTAACAAACCCTCCTAAACCTGGTGGCTTTTAAACAAGCATTTATTCACACCCTCACAAATTTGCACGTTGGCTGCTGTTCAGCTGCTCTAAGCTAGGCTGGGCTGGAAGGCTCCCGTTAGTCTACAGGTTGGCTGGGCATGTGCCAGGCTGTGGGTTGGGTTCAGACCTGCGCCACATAGGTTTGTTCTGGGGCTCAGGTGGCAAAGGCAGTGTCTCTCTGGGGCACATTCTTCTCCTGAGAGAAGACCACAGGAGTGAGCAGAAATGCTTGATGCCTCTGGAGACTCAGTCCGGAAGTGTCGCATAGTCACCCTCACCCACATTCCACTGATCAAAGCAAGTCACGTGACTAAGCCCAACATCAACGGGGCTGGGAAAATACTGTGCCTGCTCTATTGAGAGATACTGTGAACTCATATAGCAAAGGTGTGGGTGTGTAATTCTAATACAGAGGGTGCATGAATAATCGAGAGCAACATTTCAGCCCACACCCTGTGAATGAAGGGGAGAATATGTTTTTATGGATAGTTAGAAATCTCTGCCACGTGTAAGTTTTTCATTTGTTGGCATTTGTAGAATTTACACAGCACATTGCGTTGAGATGGAAGGAATTTGGGGCCATCGATATGGGACTTGGTGAAAAAATTCAGTATATACTTATAATAACATAGGTAAAATACAAAATATTAGGGAAGATATTAAATATTGAAGAAGCAGTAAACTTCTAAATAAAATATTTTCAATTTTTTATTAAAAACGTGAGTTTGCTTCTGTGAACCTATTTTATTGAGGTATAATTTATGTACAAAAATGCACCCATTAAAATTGTACAATTTGATGACTTTTGACAATTTGATATATAACTTCTTTTAGATCAAATTTTATACTTGAAAAGCCTACTTTCAAATCCAGGCTTCATCAGCAAAAAAGAGGAGGACTGGCAGTAGTTAGCTTAGGGCTAATCTTCCTCAAAAGAAAACCTTTTGAATGATGTTTTTTTTTGGCTTCAGCAGCAGAAATTTATCTTCTCACACTTCTAGAGGCTGGTAAGTCCAAGATCAGGTGCCAGGCAATGTGGGCCTGGGTGAGAGCTCCCTTCCTGGCTTGCAGATGGCTGCTTTCTTGCTGTGTCCTCACATAGTGAAGAGTGATCAAATTTTTTTTTCCTGAGGAAGATTAGCCCTGAGCTAACTACTGCCAGTCCTCCTCTTTTTGCAGAGGAAGCCTGGCACTGAGGTAACATCCGTGCCCATCTTTGTCTACTTTATATGTGGGATGTCTACCACAGCATGGCGTGCCAAGTGGTGCCGTGTACACACCTGGGATCCAAACCGGCGAACCCTGGGCCGCTGAGAATCGGAACGTGTGCACTTAACCACTGTGCCACCGGGCCGGCCCCAAGTGATCAAATTTTTAACACAGTTAATTCTTTTAGAGCATTTTTAGGTTTACAGAAAAATTGTGCAGAAAACACACAGAGGTCCCATATATCTTACCTCCAGGCTTTGGGCCCCAACTTTCCCTAGTATTATCATCTTTGCCTTTTCCAGAAGGTCATATAGTTGGAATCATACAGCATTACAGCTTTTTCAGACTGGCTTCTTTAGCTCAACAATATCCATTTAAGGTGCCTCCATGTCTTTTCATGGCTTGATAGCTCACTTGCTTTTATTGCTGAATAGTATTCCATTATATGGAGGCGCCACTGTCTTCATCCACTCACCTATTGAAGGGCATCTTGGATGTTTCTTTTTGGCAATTATGAGTGAAGCTGCTATAAACATTTGTCTGTAGGGTTTTGTGTGGACACAAGTTTTCAACTCATTTGGGTTAATACCCAGGAGCACAATTGCTGGACTTCATGGGAACCATATGTTTAGCTTTGTAAGAAACCACCAAACTGTCTTCCAAAGCGGTTGTACCATTTGACACTCCCGCCAGCACTGACTGGGAGTTCTTATTGCTCCACCTCCTCACCAGCATTGGGTGTCATCAGTATTTTGGATTTTAGCTCTCTAAAAGGTGTGCAGTCTTATCTACAGTTATCTGTTCAGATCTCTTGCCTACTTTTAAATAGAAATATTCACTTTGTTACTTTGAGTTTTAAGAGTTGTTTGTATATTTTGGATACAAGTCCTTTGTCTGATATGTGTTTTGCAAATATTTTCTTGCAGACTGTGGTTTGTCTTCTCACTCCCTTAACAGTGTCTTTTGCAGAGCAGAAGTTTTCAATTTTAATGAAGTCTGACTTATCGTGCTTTTGGTGTTCTATCTAAAAAGTCATCACCAAAGTCAAAGTTACCTTGATTTTCTCTTATATTATCTTCTTGAAGTTTTATACTTTTGCATTTTCATTTAAGTCTATGATCCATTTTGAGTTCATTTTATGAATAGTTTAGGTCTGTATCTATATTAATTTTTTTTCATGTGGATGTCCAGTTATTCCAGAACATAAAAAGGACAGTAGAAAAAAGAAAAAGAAACCATCCATTCTCCATTGGGTTGACTTTGCTTCTTTGTCAAAGATCAGTTTACTACATTTATGTAGGTTTATTTCTGGGCTCTCTTCTGTTCCATTGATTATTTCTTTCTTCTTTTCCTAGTAGGCACTGTCTTGATCAATGTAGCTTTATATTAAGTCTTAAAGTCAGTCCTCCAACTTTGTTTTTCTTCAGTATTGTGTTGTGTTTTGCCTTGCCATAGAGACTTTTGAATAAATTTGTCAGTACCCACAGAATATCTTGCTGGGACTTTGATTTGAACTGCATTGAATCCATAAGTCAAGTTGAGATTAACTGGTCTTAACAACACTGAGTCTTCTCATCCACAAACACGGAATATCTCTGCCTTTACTTTGTTTTTTTTCGATTTCTTACATCAGACTTTTGTAGCATTCCTCCTACAAATCTTGTATTATTCTTTTAGATTTATACCTATTTCTTTTTTCAATTATCAACGTTTAATGGCTATAAAAATGTTTATTTATTTTTTTAGCAATGCACAATACTTACAACCCTCAATGTTTTGTGGCTCGGACACTTTTTCCATTTGTGGCTCATCCAAGCATGGTGACCCGTGGGTTAGGAATTTTCTGTTGAGGAGCAGCAGCTGCTACCACTGAGCCTGAGACACTCTTCCACTGCCACTTGTTTATTAAAAACTGGCTCTTGCCGGCTCTTCCGGTTGTAACCAACATTCTCAATTCTCACTCCGCGGGTAGGCCCATCTTTCCTTTACTCAAATGCCTCTAGTCATCTCTCAGAACGGTTCAGATTTGGGAATTTTTGGAGGGGAGTTTTACTCAGCCTTTTGTTTACCAGACCTAGACATTTTGTCTGTCCTACAGATCAAACAGGACCTCAGTTGGATGTTGGTGATCAGCAAATTCTCTGTGGGTCACATCACTCTGAAGTCTACTTGAGCTCCTCTGTTCATGTCTGTCCTCACACCCTCCTCAGCACTGAAAGTTAAGTACTACAACTTGTCCTCTGCTAATCCAGGTTCCCATCACTCCACTTAAATCAGGGAGCTCCTTTCAACTGCACTGTCTTTCACAGCACCCCTGGTCACTGAGAGCAGCCACTGTGGTAATTTCTATAGGTGGCAGTGCTTCTTTCACCAATGATTCTCCAAAAGCCTTGGTGGAGGCCCCTTCAGGAGACATGGTTACAAGAGAAGTGAGCCGGCTACATGTGAAAATGCACTTCAATATTGCCTTCTTCTTGATTCTTTGGATTTTTTCCTATACAAATACCAGGGGATTTCCTCCTTCTCATTCTCATCTAGCTGAGTCCAGAAGTCAATCAATTTATCTAGATGATACATTGAAACCAGAGTCACTGGACAGTGCACTCAAATTGACAAATCTAGGCTCATTCACATGTATACTTTTCTATTTAAATTCTCAAAACCTTGCAATTCTTCCTGTTCCTGGGATTGACTTTGTAACTGGCCTCCCAAGGTGTGCCTGCATCTGATCCAAGTATTAAGAGTGACAGAGGTCAGAGGAGATGGGCTGGTGGGCAGGGTAGGAGATTAATTCCCTCTCCAAGGTAACTGTGTCAGGGGAGGTCAGATAGGGCCTCAAATAAGGCAGGGACAGCCTCATACAGAAGGGAAAAGTCTCTGTTGCTGCTGCCAAGAGGGGCCTGGGAGCTTGAGTTTCTAGGCTTATCCAAAGTCTCTTTTATGGCCCCATTTCCACTCCCAGATTCCCACTTTTTCCTGGTGATAACTATCTCTCACACATGAAATATGGGAGGCTCATAAGTCAATTGACTTTGTAATTTGGCAACTTGTAGGCAAAATTTTGAGTTTGGGTTTTAGCCTTGCAGTTCAATTAATAATTGTTTTTTAGCTCTGTTCTAAGAAAATACAGATTTTTAACTCTTGAGCTGAGCATTCAGGACTCCGAGAGTGTCACTGCATTCCTTTGAGTGGTCCAGGTTTAACCTCATCACTTGAGTTCAGTCTTGAATTCCTCTTGCTCTTCATGTTATTTTTTTGACTGTGGCCACTTGGTTTCCCAAAGCCTTGTCTTCAGTGGGTACGTCACTCCAGGTGAGCATGAGGAGTAATTCGTTGTTTTTCCATGTGTGCCCAGGGCTTCCAGAGCCCAGATCTTTACAGCAGCTGAAGCCCAGCCTTCACGACAAACCAGGCCAGGTGGCCAATCCTGGTTTCTTCTCATTTCCTCAAACTTCTGTGGCTTGCAGTCCCACTTTGGGTGATCTTCGTTCTGTTCATTTTCCCACTGTCCTCCTTCTGCTTCCTTGGGATGTGAGATAATGATTTTGGGGTATTGAACATGACTCTTGTGGAGCCAAAGGTTGCTATAATAAGGATGGACAAGTATATAACCTTAAAGAAAAGCTTGGACTGTGTCGGGTGGTGACTTTTCTTTGATCTCTAGGCAGTCTCAGATCTGCTGCTTGGGGTGGGAGAGGTGAGGTGAGCCCCGTTGCAGTTTCACACTGGAGTGGGACAGTCCTATCACTGCCAGCTCATCTATGCACATGGGGCTTTACAGACCACAGGCTGTAACCTGCCCTCCACTGGCCTTGCCTCCTCCAGCTTCTCAGCCACCTGTGAGATGGCCAGAACAAACACAGATGTGCTCGCCTTGGAAGCTGAGAAAAGAAATGAAGAGACTTTCCCAGGACCCCTAGGGTTGGCCAATAGCTGGGCCAAGAATCAAATCCACATCTTCCCAGAGCCTCCATGCTGACCTCCCTGTCAGGCCTGGCCCTAACCCTCACAGGCCCAGGGCAAGGCTACCATGGGGGCTCACACACTATTATCTAAAGATTCAAATGTAAGAATCAAGACAGCAACTGTCAAATAAAATATACTCTATCCTCCCATCTTGATAAATTGTCACAGTTTGGAGTCTCCAGAAGCAGATCCTGAGACTGAGTTTGCCCTGTAGGGCATTTATTAGTAATCAGTAGGGGGAGGGAGGAGGAGCAGGAAGAGAGAGATGTCCCACTGCAGTGCAGGCCCCACCAAACCTCAGCCGACCCCACTTGGTGTCCCAGAGGATATGTGGCCCCTCGGAGTTTGCCAAGGTTGGGTGAAATGGCTGGGCCACCTCGCCCCCAGCCCCAGGACAGGGTGTACCTCTGGAGAGGGGTCCCTGGGCAGCTGCAGCAAGAGCTGAGAACAGGGCGACAAGGCCCTCCTCTAACAAATACTCCGTGATAATGACCTGTTCAGCTCAGGAAGGGCAGCGGGGTGAGAGGCCCTCCTTCTCTTTCTACTCCAGAACGTCCTGGCCCCCAGGTCCAACCTCCGACCACCTGCCTCCAGAGTCGAGTCTTGGCCCCTCCTTGGGCCTATGAACACATCACACGGGGGACTGAGCCGCCCTGGGGCAGACAGAGGGGCAGGAGATCCGCTACCCACAACACCGTGGAGGCGGGCAGGGAATTCCAGAGTCCCCAGTACCCAGAGATTGGTCTAAATCCGGACGGGGCCCATCCGGATCCCTCCACAAGGGGAGCAGGAGGAAGGTTCCTAAAGAGGGAGGGGCAGGATAGGGCCCCCCTTGCTGGGTCTAAGGTACAGCTACCAAAGATCACAGGGAGCTGCTGGGAGGCATAAACGAGAAATCGCGTTAAGGAAGGCTCTGAAATTCCTAGAGGAGGAGACTGACTCCTGGTTAATATTAAATAAAATACAGGCTTAAAAAAAAATTCCCATGAGTACAAAGATTGTTGTTGCTATTAGCCACATTCCTGGTGTAGCCCTGCCAAGGTCTGTGTCACTCTTCTGGGTTCGCCCCTGGTCCAACAATCCGCTTCCGCGGTGGAATCCTTCCCGAGAGTGTAGGCCGGGATCACCCTCCATCCCCGCCCGCGGCCATGTCCCTGGGGCCGCGCCAAGCAGGGCGCTGTGGGACGGAGGAGTAGGGGAGCCCGGGCAGGGAAGAGCGCAACCAGTACCTAGAGCAATGGCCACTGGAGCAGGAGGCGGCCGGGCCCAGCCTGATGCAGTGACGCCAGTGCAGCCCACTGCCAGGGCGCCCAGGCCACCAACTCCAGCCGTCCCTCCGTCTTCTCCTCCTGCTGCTCACCACGCGTGGGAGTGAGGGCGTCGCGCGCCCGCCGGGGGTCACGGGCTCAGGGGCGTCCCGTGCAAGGGAGCCCAGGCGGAGGGAGGCGCACCAGCGCGCACGAGGGGCGGAGGCGGGGAAAGGAGCGGGAGAGGTGGAGGCAAGGCGGTGGCGAGGGAGGAGGACGGAGAGCGAGGGAGGGATCCGCCTGCCGCGCCCCGGCTGTCCAGCATGTGTGGCCGCAGGCGCTCGTCTCCACTGATGTCCTGTGGCTTGGCAGCTCCCGGTGTCGGGATGGTGTGTGTGCGAGGCTGTGTCCACGCGGACCAGCGCGCCGCGACCCCAAGCCTCCAGCTAGCTCCTCCGGGCCGCGGTGCATGTTCGCCTGCCACTGTGTGCCGAGAGGCAGGAGGACTATGAAAAGGATCCACTTTCGAGCTCAAGCATCAAATCGCTCACCCAGGAGGTGAAACGCACTGAACGATTCGGATATTTCCTGAAGCATCCAGGTGTGGGTAGAGCACGACGAAGGAGCCTGGGACGCGCGGGGCGGGAGGTGGGGCTCCGCGCGTGGGCGTGTGCTGGCAGGGGCGAGAACCCTGGTGCCAACTGGAAAGCCAGATTTCACTTCCTCCGCCCTCTGAGGCTGGGAGCGAACCAAACAATGGGGAACAGTGTCCCAGACAGGCGCCGGTGGCATGTACCCGGCTTGGCTCTTTCCCGGAGAGCATGCTATGCGCACGTCTCGCTGGGGCCAGGCTTGGGGCTCTGGGCAGCTGTCTGCCAGGAGACCCTAACCCTACTGTCCTCCACCCCGCCAGGAAATGGGAGCTCTGAGAGCCCACAGGGGCACCTGTGTGTCGCCACTATCCTTCCTCCCTTCTTCCACGTGGAGAAGGCATGCACCAGCCTGCCTTGCCTCGTTTCTGGCTCCCGCACCTGGGCTCCGAAGGTGTCCTCAGCCCCAGGGATCCGCTCCCGCTCCCTGCCGCTTCCCTTCCCGTGCCCTTTTTTCGCGTGGGGCGGCGGCGAAGTTTCCTGGGAGTGAGAGCGGCCAGGCTGCCCGGAGCTCCAGCGTTGAGGGACGGGCACCGCTGCGCGGAACTGGAGCTACCTCAGAAGGAATCCTGTGAAATCTGTTTCAGACAAAGGAAAAGGGCTGTGAGGTGGGCAGGGAGGGACCCTGCGGGACCTGGGTCCCGGAGAAAAAACGCCCCTTGGATTGTTGATGGACGTTGGCTCTCGCCCAAGCTGGAGAAGGGAGAGCTGTTTGGGTGAGGGCAGTTTTGCTGACAGCCCCATCCTCGGGTAGCAAGTGCCTTTGTGCTTGCAGGAGATCTGGTGTGAGCTGCTAGGGCGTGTGTGTTTGTGTGGGCGTGTAGGCGCATGTGTGCACTTTCGGTGCGTGTATACGTAGGCTGGTGTGTGCCCGCTGCCATGACCCACTCGCTGCCCACAATCTGGAAGAGTCATGTCAGGGCTCAGCATATTAGCTTCTGACTCGAATTTCTTTACTTATCTCTGGGAATTCCTCTTCTCACCTACTCCAAGGCTTGAAGCTCCAGGATTGAGCTGTCTTTTAAATGCAGGGCTCCCTGTCCACTGAATGTTCTGGAGGATCTTGATTTCATTCTGAGCTAAGCACTGCTTAATCCTTAATGAAAGGATTAGCAGCGTGGGCAGTTTTCCTGCTGCCACAGGGTTGCACACAAACGTTTGCCGTGTACTGTCCTGTGATCCAGAGAGAGTGATTGTGCTCTTTGCTTTAAGTCCTAAAGTGCATGTACAAGTCCTTTAACCCATCCTGAACATGGCGATAATGAGGGGCAAGAGCAGGCAGTGGGCTGTGGACTTCTCCTCTGCTCTCTCAGCCCTCTGTCTGCCCTCTCCAGGCTCACTTGGTGGGAATGCCCCTGACTTTTTCCCCTTTCTGGACTATGTCTTGCTTAGAATAGGTAAGCCGTCCCCAAAGGACGTGTATTTGTTGTCTGGTGTTCTGGGAAACAATAAATTGTGCCAGCCCAATAACAGTGTGGAAAGTTAGAGTTTGTTCTGCCCAACTGATGCCAAAGAGGTAAAATGCCATGTTCCAAAATGTTGATTTTGGCATTCTGAAAAAAAAATCCAATGTTTCACTTTGTGGCACATCTTTTGCTGCCCCTAAGTGGAAATTATCATTTAACCAATTAAAATGAATTAAAAGGTTTTTATTTTGATAATTTTGGACCTTGTACCTTCCTAGTGTTCTATACCCAGGGATTGAAATTGCGCTTCTGCGTATAAGGTCCCAAGAAACTTTCCATTTGTTTTAGAGTGAGAACAAAAGGAGTTTTTTTTTTAAAGAACCTTTTGGAGTCACCAGTATGTACCCTGGGAAGTCCATCTGTCCTTCCTTCCTTGCCTTTTTCCTCCATTCCTTGGAATCACCAGGTTAAAGGAGTGTGTGGACTGTTGCACAGTGACGAACACATCCTCCCTCCATAACCTGTGCAAGAGGTGGTTTATGGGTTCTTTTTGAAAAACAACAGCTTTTAAATATTCTTTTTCCAAATTATATATTGTGCTGTATTTTGGCAAAGAAAACTCTCCAACAACCGACCTAATGGCAGGTCTCAGCAGCCTGATAGCCATTCCCAGGAGGAGATGCCAAAAGCCACATGCTCTGTCTTTTTTCACAGGGTCTGGAATTCTTTGTCGTCACGTCATTTGCATGTGAATGTTTAGGTAGGGTGGAAGAGGAATTCAAATTGACAAGGAGCAAAGCAGAGTCTAGGGCACCAGACAGAGGCCTGGGGAAGGGAAGGAGTCGCTAAATGGTCTCTACTGGTCTTTTCGGATTGAGCCAACCCTTGATCCTGGAGACTGTAGAAGGACGTGGCTGAGCTCTAACCTCTTTCATTCAGTCTTCCTCTTTCAAGTGGAGTGGAGTCCTAGCCATCTTCCCCATCTGTCCGCGTTTTTGGATGCCAGCATGGTATTCACAAGCCCTTCTAATGAACCTGCTATTTTTAATCCTGACTTTTATTGAGTAATATGTAGACTTTCACATTATTCATTCTTTAGAAAAGCCTGGTACACTTGGTTGATATTGTTGGAATCGGCTGCAAATTTGGATCTGGATTTGAGTAGAAATCCTAGCATAGTCCTAGCATGTAGTAGGCACTCAGCATATACTTGTAGATATAGATTAACTTCCTTTCCACACTATTAAATCCATGAGTTCAGGAATATTTTGTTGTTGTTTTTCATCAAGGAGTCCCCAGTAGGTAGAGTAGAATCTGACATATAGTATGTGTTCAGTAAACACTTGCTGAATGAATGAGTGCCCAACATTTAGTCTAGCTCATTATCAGCGTGAGGGTAGCATGACAACATTAGATTGGGAATCAGGAGATGTGTGGTTTAGTTATGTTACTAACCAGTTGTGTGACATTGAGTGAGTCATTTGACATTGGAGTCAGTGTTTCTTCTTTTGTAAAATAAAGGAATTGGGGAGATGGATGACTCCAGTTTTAAAAGTGTAAGGTTTACTTATTACATAAAATCAATTACATTTGCGTAAAACATTGCTGTTGACAGAGTGGTTGTATACTTATTATCTCCTGTGATTTTTATAACTCTCTTGTTTTATCTCAGTCTTATAGTTATGGAAAAGGAGGTTCAGAGAGATGAAGCAATTTGGGTCACCTGGGAAGTAAGTGAACCAGAACCCAGGTCATTTGACTCAAAGTCCGGAGCCCTTTCTTCTCTGGAGCACTGCCTCTTAAGACTTGAGAGTTAGGATGCTTTTGGCTGAAAGTAAGACAGCAGGCCAGCTAACATGGCTTCAATAGTAAGGACACTTATTATCTTACCTAAGGAGAAGTCCAGAGGTAGGACAGCTTCAGTGTTTTTCAGCAGCTCTGCATGGACCCAGACGCTTTCCACCTTTCCACTCTGCCATCCTCAGCACACCACTTATGTCACCCAGTCATCATGATTATGAGATCGCTGCAGTAATTCTGGATGTCGCTAGGCACTACCACATCCACCATATAAAAGGTGGTATTTCCTCATGCATTCCTTTTAATCATGGAAGAACACCTTTTCTAGAGGCCCTCATAAATCTTCTCCTTGGATCCCATTGGCCAGGATTGGGTCATATACCCATGCCCTAGCTGCAGAAGAGTCTAGGATGGTGTGTGTCTGGTGTCTTCACTCTTCACTCTCTATAACGAGAGATGGACTTTGCCATTATGGGGGGAATGGAGAGGTGTGTGTGTGTGTCTGTGGTGAGGGGCAGGGATGGCTGTTGGCTGAGCAAGCAGTAGTGTCTGTCAGAATAGGTCAAAGTGAGTTACAATTATTGTTACAATAAAACTGTCAGGAGAGTTTAATAAGAAGTTACGTAAACCCTGGCTTATTTCAGGGAATCTCTGTGTGATCAAATTCCAGGACAAGAAAAATTATTGGATAACTCTTCTTAGTTTGTGTTACTAAATATCAGGTCAGTCCTTACTGAATTGCTGGGTTCTGGGCAGCTACAAGCCATCTCATATGTCAAGTGCTTAGTCCCCGGGCCACAGTAAGCACTGAGAAAAATACCAAGTGTTATCTTGATATTATGTGAAGGCGTATTAGATGTAATCCTAAGTAGTGGGAAGGCTTTGACTTAGAATCTAACATTTTTAAGCCCAAATTCTATCAGTTTGTGACTGTGCAAGACCTGAGATGATGTGTGTAAAAGCACGTTGTGAGTGTCAAAACACCATCCAAATGGAGAGTACTACTCTAATCAATTTAGTTTTAAAAAAGGGGAGTAGCTCCTGCTCCCTGAGTTTCTTCTCTGTTGGAGCAGGAATTGGATGGTCACATGCAGACATCCATATGTGCTAAGCTGAGTGTCGGGCTCCATGAGAATCCCGCTGTAAAATCCAAGCCAAGAGCAACTAAGGGCCACACCTTTTCTTTTTTTTTTCTGCTTTTATTTTTCTCCCCAAATCCCCCCAGTACATAGTTGCATATTTTGGTTTTGAGTCCTTCTAGTTGTGGCGTGTGGGACCCCACCTCAACATGGCCTAATGAGCAGTGCCATGTCCCCGCCCAGGATCCGAGCCCTGGGCTGCCTAAGTGGAGCACGGGAACCCAACCACTTGGCTGTAGGGCCGGCCCCAGCCACCGCTTTTCTGCTAAAAGGACAATCCCACACTTTTCTTTATCAAACTCATCTAGAATGCCATTCAGGGTCTACTGAAAATCAGACACAAAAGGAACAGAAGGGAGAGACAGTTTGTTAAATACTGTGGCCCAGCTCTGATGTTTTTAGGCCTAGATTACATGGGCCAACTCTTTGTATTAAATATATTCTGAAAAAAAGTAATGTTATTTCAATGGTCTGCTAAGATCTTATGTCTTAACGTCCTCAAAGCAATGGCAGAGTGCATTGACTGTGAGGAAAATGCAATCCTGTTAGCTCCACATCGGTTGGACAGTATATAGCTGGATGCTTTCACTCATCTAGCAAACTCTAATTCAAACTGACTTTAACATTAAGGACATTTACTGTCTCATATATCCGGAAGTCCTGAGTTAAGGACTTAGTTCAAGGACCGTCCTGCCTTTTGTGATGACTTTATCCTTGGACTGCTGTTGGAATGGTTGTAGTAGTTCCAGTTCTCACGTTTTCATAGGGTCCCCTCCAGAGGAAGAGAGAAACCTCTTCCGACTCAGCATTCCAAGCAAAAGTCCTGCAGTCACTCTGATCAGACCTCCTAGGCCACATGCCCAACCCTGCAAACCCTGCACCAGTGACTGTCATCAGTGGAAGGGAATGTACCTATTAGCTTAAGGTGACCAGAGGCTGACCCTGGGACTCAGGGTGGGTCTAACTTCCCTCCTGGTGGTGTTCTGCATGGGGGAGGGGTCAATACCAAAAACCCAGGCCTCTTTCCAGAAGGAGGAAGGGGAAGGGGGCAATGACTTCTAGGAAGATGACCTCCAACAGCTAGTGTAGATGCTTTGTCTGGGTCAGTGGTTTTCAAGGTGTGTTCCGGGACCCCTGGAAGTCCCTGAGATCCTTTCAGGGCATCTATGAGGTTTACAGTAATTTCAAAATAATACGAAGATGTTGTTTGCTTTTATTGGGTAATAGTTTTATTGAGATATGATTCACATACTGTAAAATTCACGCACGTACTCAAAGTGTATAAATTTAATATATTCACAGAATTGTGTGAGCATCACCACAATCAATTTTAGAACTTTCATCATCCCCGAAAGAAACCCTGAGCCCTTTAGCAGTCATACCCTCGCTTCCTCCCAATCCTCTCAGCCCTAGGTAATCACTAATCTACTTGATCATTTTTCCTTTATTAGGCAACTCTGACCTGAGCAAGAGCTTCTCCATGTTCTTCCGCAAACAAGGCAGCCAAATAGAGTTATCAGTGGAAAAGCATTTTCCTGCTCTTAATCCTCATTTCCCGGCTTGGACTAGCAAATGAAAAAGGCCTCTCTCAGCCTTAAGGTTCTGAGTTACAAGCACAGGATTTTCACTCTAGGAAAGTTGCCCTTTAAGACAGTGTTGTGAACATTAAATAGATAATACATTTAAAAATTCTGTCAATGTGGCACCAAATGAAAGTTAACATGTTATATGAGGGACAGCTTTGCAAGTTAGGCTACAGTAATTTATCCTTTGCTTAGTATTGATTTATATCTCAGATGTCTTCTTTGGCAAATTTTGTTTTCTGTTTGCTTTCCAGGGGGTTATTGTGAATATTAATTATAATAAATCCAAATTCTGTAAAATCTCTCCAAGAAATAATCTAGTATTAGTAACGTAATGACCTGGACCTTAGATGTTCAATAAAGTTTTGTTTGAATATATCGATATACTATGATAAGGTTTGGAATATGGTCATTCTGTAGCAGGGGAATGCAATTAGCATGTTAACAGATCGGCATTTGGTTTGTTATCTGTCACCTCAGAAGCATAATTTGTTGCTTTAAGGCACTAGGCCTTGGTGGTAAACGTTGGTCTGAAAAGGACTGACTGAACCAGGGTCTTCACATACAAACTAAAAATTCAAATACAATATCATTGTATTTGATGGATTGATTATAAAATTAAGCAGTTTTAAAAAATCAGTAATAATTAGCCGTATTAAAGGAAGAGAGGACCAAAACCTAATTAATACGTTGGCTACTAGTTCTTCCTTGATGTTGCCAGCTGATGTTATTTTGGGGGCTTGTCTGTACACATATTACTGCTCATTGTTGTGAAAATAATGTGATCTGTATCTGTATATAGGTGTCATGTACAGTGTTACGGTGCTGTTGGGTATTTATTGGTCCTTTGTTTGGCAGCATCCTTTCTCTTCACTCATAAGCCTCTTGATATCCTTGAGTCTTATGTAAATAGTGTACATTAGCTATTTGATTACGTTGAGATCCAGAGAGGGTATGTAATTTGCCCATAGTTGCATATTTAGCAAAGTTAGGATGGGGTATGGTGTCTTAGCTTTTAGGTTTGCTCTACACCACTAAATACTACTGTTATTTTGCTTTTGAATCTTCCTTCGTAGCCTAAATGATGTAATTCTTCTCCACTGACAACACTTTTAATTGCACAAGAGAAAAACCGTGCACTGACCGCATTTCTGGGCCAGCAAGCACCTTGATATCTTAGACCTGTCATCTAAGGACAGAGTTTTATTTCTTCTCTACTTTCTTCTAGTCAACATGTGGCTCAATGTATATCCAAATGAAAACTGCAATCAACTTACTGTGTATTTATGAATGTTTTGCCATCTAATGTAACTAGGTAATTGAAAGATATCTTCCGTTCCCTTCACATGTTTGGCATGGTTCAGACACTGTTTGTAGTTTGAAATTTAAAATTCACTCCTAAGAAATTGCAAAGAAAAAAAAGATGAATGATGATACCAATAGAATTTTCTATCCGTCCTCTATGGTAATTTACCTTGTAGTTTTGAGGTTGACTCTGGAAGTGAAAAACCTAGCAATCCTAGACCATGGTATTTGGAGGACTTCTAAATCTCTGAGGTACTGAATTTTTAACATTGTATAATTTTAATTCACTAAAACCTAAATGTAAATAGCTGCAATGCTAGTGGCTGCCATATTGGACAGCACCGTGTTAGCCTCTGAGCAGTGTTAACTCTGCAACGAGAGAGGAATTGCAAGTTCAGGTGGGGAGAAGCACATGATAATTTCCCTGCCTTTCTCTATTTACTTCTGTACCATTTGAAGTCTTGGTAAGCATGTGTTAGTTTTGTAATTTGTAGAATGTAAGTCACTTTGAAGAAGGTAAACGTGCCTTTATTGTCAGAGAGGACTTAGAAAGTTGGAAAGGATTTTCGACTTTTAGTCCAATGCCTGCGTCTTTCTCAGGATCCCCTGAAGTCCAGAGCAGAGAAGGGCACTTAACCTGGTGAGTGACAGAGAGGACTGGGACCCAGGCCTCCAGACTCCTGTTTGCATGGCTCTTTTCTCCTCATGATAAGGCATTGTTGACGTGAGCATGGTCACCGCTGCTATGTTTTTCCTTTGTTCTAGAAATAAGTGACATACAATGATTGAAGTTCAAGTTCCACTGTTCATTGCTGGTATATAGGGAAGAGATTGACTTTTGTGTAGTAACCTTGTATCCTACAACCTTGCTATAATCCCTTATTAGTTCCAGGAGTTTTTTTGTTGATTCTTTCAAACTTTCTACATAGATGATCATGTCGTCTGTGACCGATGACAGCTTTACTACTTCCTTCCCAGCTGTATGCCTTTTATTGCCTTCTGTTGCCTTTTTGCATTGGCAAGGACTTCCAGTGCGACATTGAAAAGGAGTGGTGAGAGGGGACATCCTTGCCTTGTACCTGATCCTAGGGGGAAAGCTGTGAGTTTCTCACCATTGAGTGTGATACGAGCTGCAGCTTTTTTTGTAGCTATTTTTTGTCAAGTTGAGAAAGTTTCCTCTATTTCTAGTTTACTGAGAGATTTTATCATGAATCGGTATTGGATTTTGTCAGAAGATTTTTCTGCATTTATGTGATATGATCGTGTGATTTTTCTTTTTCAGATTGTTGTTGTGATCGACTATATTAATTGATTTTTTTTTTTTTTTGAGGAAGATCTGAACTATCATCTGCTGCCGATCCTCCTTTTTTTGTTCAGGAAGATTGGCCCTGAGCTAACATCCATGGTCATGTTCCTCTACTTTATATGTGGGACGCCTGCCACAGCATGGCTTAATAAGCGGTGTGTAGGTCTGCACCCGGGATCTGAACTGGCGAACACTGGGCTGCCAAAGAGGAATGTGCAAACAACCTCTGCACCACCGGAGCAGCCCCTATATTAATTGATTTTTAGTGGCAAGCCTGCCTTGCATACCTGGGATGAATCCCACTTGATTATGGTGTGAAATCCTTTTTATACATTGTTGGATCATCCAATGGTTTAGACAAAGGATAGTAACTCCTAAAACTTGTAATCATTGATTAATACGCAGCACCTCTCAAATCAGTAATTTCCCATCATTTATTTTAGTGAGAATATCTTTTTTCTTTAATAATTATTATAGAGCACAATAATTCTCTTTAATGATTATTATAGTGAAAGTTCAAATAATACAAAAGATGATTCAATGAAAAATAAATCATCCTCATATACCAGAGCCCAGATGTACTCCTTAGGGGTCACCACTCTCCACAGATATTTTTGGTGCATCCTTCCAGAATTTTCTGTTTTAGAAAACAATGTTGACCATCTTTTATTAGGGAATAATAGCAACCCCATGGAGGGGTAGTTTGTATGGGCCAGAATGACCTGGGCTTGTATTTGTGCTGGATGAATGGAATTCACATCCCGGTTTTTTGGAATGTCCTCACTGCTTCTTCCGTTGCATCATTTTGTTTTCCTCCTTTCCAGAGTGACTGGAATAAATGCTGTTCCCCCTTCTCTGCTTATCTCTGTGTCTTTCAGACTCAGGATGTCTTCAGAGAGGACCTTTCGTCCCAAGGACCCTGTTTAAAATTGGACTCCCTCAGTGATGTGTGAAGAAGAGTCACAGAAGCTGAAAGACATCTGACATGTGAGATTCCTTTCAAGGAATAGTCATTTACATAGATCCCCGAGGACCTGAGACAGTGGGAACAAGAAGAAAGGGGCCTGGCCTCAGCGAGGAGGAAAGCGGAAAGGGAAGGCCTGGAGATTTCTCAGTAGTGTGTGAGCGGGATGCAGCGAGGGTATCAGGTGCATGTCCGTCCACTGGTCCCTGGCCTCACTTTTGCAGGAGAGCTTAGAAAGGTTCTCCAGTCGATCAGTTGATCAACCAGTGAGCATTTACGGAACCACACAATTTTAATGCCCCATCACACACACTGTCTGAGTCTTCTCTCTAAAGTGACACTCCAGATCACATTGCTCCTTGTCACTTTTTCATAGCACTTATGGCTGTTTATTAACTCCTTTCTTCGGGTGCCTGCTTGCTTGTCTTCCCAGGTAGAGGGGGGCCAGGGATGCTGCTGCCTCCCAGGGTCTAGAACATCCCCAGCGCCTGGGACACCACAGGTGCTCAACACAAACATTGGTTAGCTGAAAGAATCCATACGTGAACACGCTTTACCAAATAGTCATGACAGTGGTGACAGGGACTGCCACAGTCCACTGAGTACTTGCTACAGTGCCAGCCCCCCTGCTAAGCTCCTTTCCTTTCATTTCATCCTAGAAGCAGCCCTATGAAGTGGGAATTCATGTCTCTGTGTTACAGGTGCGGAAAATGGGCCACAGAGATGTATCCTGTCCCAAGTCCCACAGCCAGTGAGTGGGGGGCTGAGATTTGAACCCTGCTCTGTCCAAGACTAAGAAGTTTAACAAACTAAAGTGTAATCCCTAGAGATGTCAGGCTAAGTGGTACCTTCAGAAAGGGGGCCGGCCAAAGAGCAGGTTTCCGCCTTCCAGGTGAGGTCTGGCAATGGTAGGAGACCAGACACCTGCTCTTCAGGAACTGAGATGGACACACACACACACACACATGCGCGCACACACGCACCCACACACACACAGAGCCCGTCAACAGAGTGCTGCGGAGCACGTTTATCCCTGATGCAGGTTTATGGGAGATGTTTTGAGCAGTTGTGAATCATTTAGGTGCAGAGGCAGAAACGCTCCCTGGCATTGAATCCTAACTGAAAATTGTGCGTGAAGTTAAAGTCGAGAGGTTCAGCAGTTACTCATTTATTTTCCTGTTAATGAATGGGGGAGAGAAAACCACCCTTCAGCCATCAGCCCTGTGTCTCACCTTTTCGTTTTTCTTTCCTGGCTCTCCGGATGGCCCCTGCGTGTTGTGAGTCTTTTTATTTTTGTTATGTCATGTGTTGCCAAATACCCGAGAGCCATTTTCCCCTTCTGGGTGCCCAGAGAGTGCTCAGTCTGATGCATTTTCCTACCAGGAGACCTCCAGCCGAGAGAAGAGGGCTAATGAGTGCCCTCGTCCTGGCAAACTCCTTCCTTCTCCGGGTCCCATTGCTTTCCCCCCCTCCTCGGATTTATGCTGTTTGGGGACCAACTGAGCTGATTATGGTGAATTTATACGGTGCGTTGTATTTTGTAAAAGCCCTCACCTTCAGTTTATGGTCGTTTCCTAAGTCAGTCACTAAGCAGGGAAGGAGGAGAACCTGGGAGATGCAGGCCCTACAGCCAGGCTCAGGCTGGTGAGGTAACTGGGCCAGGGCAGAACTTTCAAGAGGGACCAGGTGCATCTTGTGAATGAGGGTCAGGCCTGTTCAGAGTCTCTGAGCGGCATCCTCTCACATCTGTTTGTTTAACAGCTTTATTGGGATATAAAATACATGCCATACAAGTCACCCATTTAAAGTGGTGTTCAGTATATTCACAGAGTTGTGAGACCGTCACCACAGTCAATTTTAGAACACTTCATTCCCTCCAAGGAGACATCAGCCGCCGTGGTTGTCGCTCACCCAACCTCTGCATTTCTCCCGGCCCTAGGCAACCACTAATCTGCTTCCTGTCTCCATCGATTTGCCTGTTCTGGACAGATCATATGATGGAATCCTAGAACGTGTGGTCTTTGCGACTAGAGTCTTTCAGTTAGCATAAGGTTTCCCAGGTTCCTTTACATTGTCGTGTGTATCAGGACTTCATTTCTTATTATTACCGAATGAGATTCCATTGTATGGATCTACCACAGTGTACTGATCATTCATTGGTTGATGGACATTTGAGTTGTTTCCACTTTTTGGCTCTTATGAATACTGCTGCTGTGAACGCGTGTGTGCACATTTTTGTGTGGATGTATGTTTTCATTTACCCAGGAGTGGCTAGAATTGCTGGTTTATGTGGTAACTGTAAGTTTAAATTTTGAAGAACTGGCCGACTGTTTTCCACAGAGGCTGGACTATTTTACATTCCCACCGACAGTGTGTGAGGGCTGTGATTTCTCCACATCCTCACCAGGAACACTTGCTATTATCTCACTTATTGATTGTAGCCATCCTAGTGGGTGTGACATGGTAAAGTAGATTTGCACTGTGGCTTGGATTTGCATTTCCCTGATGGCTGCAACCTGCATCTTGACAATGTGTTTTTCCTTAGGTGGCTGGACGTTCTGTTGGGGTTAACATTTGAACAGGTGAGGAGAGTGGGGCTGTCTCTGGAGCCCGACTCTCCTCAGGCAGCCTCATGTCCAGGGGCACCCCCCACCCTGAGCCTTTTCCATCTGTAGGGCTGGGGATGGTGGACGGTGACCGAACCACTGCCCAGGCCCTCACTCTGTTAGCCACTGTCAGAGTTGGCCTTCTGCTGAACTGGCCGTTTTTAATTACCACACGATCCACTAGGAAAATGAAGATTCAAAGCAATTTGCTTTTAAAAGTAAGTTACAGAGTTGTCCTGTCATACCTACAACATTAGTTATGAAGTTTCTAAGGCCACAAGCGTTTTTATGAAGACACTGTACGTCAGGCCCACAGCACAGAAGAATGTGTGTGTTTTCCAGCTTTCCTTTGTCCTCAAGAATGAAGAGATAAGCAGAGCCAAACCTTGGAAACGTAGTTTTAATTAAATTCTTTATTTAGAGATAGTTGTAAATTCACAGGTAGCTGTAAGAAGTAATACTGAGAGATCCCATCCTTGGATCTGTTTCACTGTGAGAGAAAGTGAAGATTTACTGAGGAATTGGAAAATAACTCTGGAAGTGAGCCAAGAATTCAAACTCTGCTGCCATCAGCTCCTGCTTTTCCCAGGATGAGGGCCATAGGACCCCATGATCATATGAGCTGCTCCCAAGGATGGTTCTTTCTTGACAGGGGCTCTTCAGCTTTTCAATTTGTTTTGGCTTAAAGTAGACAAAGCTAATATCACACCCCTCTCTTTCTTAAGCTCATCCCCACTCTTTAAGTGTCAGATGCTAATATTGAGTACTTTCTACTATGGCTGCTGCTACCCCTAATCCACTGAAATTTTAAAAGAAATTACACCTGCCAAAGATCTCATTTTAACTGAGACCTACCCACACAAGGAAAAAAATCCTCTAAATGAGGCAAAGAATATAAATGAGCTAAAGATTATAGAGTTGGTCAGCATAGCACCTGGCACATCAGCTGAGTCCAGTGCTCTCACTGCTCCCACACGTTTATAGAATTATCACTCTGTGTGCGGCCCTGCTTGAGGTGCTAGGATCACAGTCAGAGAACAAAGCACACAGAAAGCCCTGCCCTCATGGAGCTTACATTCTCCTGAGGGGAGACCAAAACATTTAAAACAACAACAACAACAGTAATATCTGGAGTCTGCCAGTTGTTGGTAAATGCTTTGGGTGAAATGTAGAGGGGAGGGGCAAAGTGGGAAGGAAGGGGAGCGGGGATGGATTCCAGTTTCTCTTGAAATTTTTGCTAGCGTGCACTTGCAGTACGTTACATCCCCAGGACTTATTCATCTTGTAACTGGAAGTTTGTACCTTTTGACGGCCTTCATCCATTTCACTTACCACTCAGCCTCCGCCTCTGGCAACCATCAATCAGTTCTCTGTCTCTATGCATTCTTTTATTTTTAGATTCCACATATCAATGAGATCGTATGAGGTTTGTCCTTCTCTGACTTATTTCACTTAGCATATTGCCCTCAAGGTCCATCCATGTTGTTGCAAATGGCAGGATTTCCTTCTTTTTTATGTTTGAATAATATTCTTCTTCTTCCATCCATGGAAACTTAGTTTGTTTCTATGTCTTGGCTATTGTGAATTATGCTGCAGCGAACATGGGATGCAGATATCGTTTCAATGTAGTGATTTTTTTCCTTCAGTAAATACCCAGAAGTGGAATTGCTGGATCATATGGTAATTCTCTCTTTAATTTTTTGAAGAACTACCATACTGTTTTCCATACTGTTTGCCCCAACTTACACTCCCACCTGCAGTGCACAAGGGTCCCCTTTTCTCCACATCCAGTGGATTCCAGTTCTAAACGAGGTCAGGGAAGCCCTCCCTGGGAAGGTGGCCTCAGAGCAGGGCTTGGCGAACCCTTTCTGCAAAGGGCCAGATAGTACATACTTTACTTTAGCCTTTGCTGGCCAACTGCTCAACAACGTCCTAGTGCAAATGCAGCCCTACACATTACATAAAGGAATGAGCATGGCTGTGTCTCATGAAACTTCATTTACAGAAATAGGCGGGAGACCAAGTTTGGCCACAGGCTGCAGTTCGTCAATCCCTTGCATTAGAATAAAATGTGCAGGAGGTGAGAAATCAGGCCCTGCAGATATCTGTGGGGAGATCATTCCAAGCAGAAGCATCAGCCAGTGCAAAGACCCTGGGGTGGTGTGAGAGGATAACAGTTAAGAGTCGAGTGAACAAGTGAACGAACAGCAGGAGATGAGGTGAGAGAGACAATAGGGCCAGTCCTATGGGGGTTCGCAGGCCAGTGTAAACTCAGTACATGTTTATTAAGAAGATTCAAAAGAACAATCAATGAACTGCTTTTTTAACAATTGAAGTATGACATGCTGATGGAAAAGAATTATAAGTGTACAGTAAAATTATAAGTGTACAGCCTGACACACTTTGTAAAGAGAACACTCTGGGGTGACAGCACCCAGATCCAGAAACACCCCATGACTGGCACCCCAGAAGCCCTCCTCATGCCTCCTCTCGGATGCGACTGCTGGAGGGTGACCACCATCCTGGCTTCCAACACCATAGGTTAGAGGTGCCTGTTGGTGAACTTCATAGAATTTCTCATAAACGCATTGTGACGTCGGCACTCGTTTGTCTTCTTGCATCTGGCTCCCTGTGTGCACTGTCGTGTTTTTGAGATGCATCCTTGTTGCTGCTTGCAGTTGTAATTCTTTAATTCTCACTGATGTATGGGAGTCAATTCTATGAATATGACATTATTTAGTTATTTTTTCTACTGTGGATAGACAGTTTGGGCCATTACAAACTGGTTGTTAGCTTTAAATTTTTTTCTTAATAAATAGTAAACTCTTAAGTACACAGAGCCAGCTAAAGATTTAGGGGCTTTTGGAGTTTTTGGAACGCTTTTCTTTGAGAACAGGACAGGCCGGGACCATTCGCAGACCCGTCCAGGGTTGAGGTGGTCGTCCTGCTGCTGCAGCTGAAGAGGTCAGAGCCGTCGGCACTGCAGCTGCCCGGGCCTGGCAGGCAGTGGACATTCATCACAAGTTGGTGTGGTTGCTCAAGTTGTCCTCAGCACACTCCACCTTCCCCTTTGACGTTCCTCCAGTAGGTGTTTGTCTGTCTGTTCCAGGATGAGGCTTCTATGTGGTGGGGCCTCCGGGGCTCTCACAGGCTCTTCCACAGCCACATCTGTGAGATCACGAAGAACCTGCCTTCTCCAGATCTGTAAGCCCACGGTGCAGGAAATTTTCTTCCCACGTCCTGGGAAGGAACTTAAAAATTTAGGCAACTCAAGGGGAATCTGCCAAGAGAAGAGAAGACTGTTTGCAAATATTCTTCATGATGTGCTCAAGCAGCACCATGAGCAGATCACTTTTTGATGATTTTGAAGCTGACCTTTTTGAGAACGTGGTTCTTGTGCTGAGAATGCAGTCCAGGTGCAGCTGTAGAGTCATGAGGTGGAAACCTGATCACTTTATTAGGATGACCTTGGTGGCTCTCCCATTTCTCCCAACCCCACCTGTCCTCTTGAGCCTCTGCTAAGCCTACACAACTCCCCTCCCATCTGTAAGTCATCCTCTTAGTAAACAGCATGGCCCCAGCTGCCGATCAGATGGCCTTGGCACCTGGCTAATCATAGAGCATTCCTGAGTCACCAGCGGGTTTCCATGGCCTCCATGTCCTTGAGCACTCTCTGATCTGACTGGAGGGGGAAATTCCTCCTTGTGGACTCATTCTAAATTGAGGAGCCCAAAGAAGACAAACAAGCTGGTAATCTGAGGAAATGATTAGGCTGGAAAACGCAAGAGAGACCTTGCAAGTTAGCAGTTCTGAACATTCTCATGTGTTTATATATGTATGACACATTTTACACGAGTTCCCAATAGCATGGGTATTTCTAGACTATTCCATTGTACTATGAGAATCATTGTAAAATACCTGTTTCAAGGTGCATTATTATAGGAGAGGTGCTCTCCTTATCCGACATGGAAGAAATTCTCCTGAGAGGAATAGACACCTGGCACAAAGTAGATGCGTGGAAATTGTTTACTGAAAGAATGAATAGGGAAAGTCTGTCTTTGAACTTCATGCAGCAACTCTGACATCCACTATATTGGTGTCTCCAGAACCCAGTATTGCTTGCTGTTTGACTCTAGCTGACCCAGTCTGACCACCCAACATCTTCTAGAAGACTTCCTGTCATTCATTCATTCAGCAGATATTCGCTGTGCCAGGTGGCCAGAGGGGACCTTGGGAAACAGTGGTGGACCAGACGAGATAACCTTGTGGGGCTTCTGCTCTGTGGGGAGAGGCTGACAGGAAGCAAACACTCATGCAAATAAAAGTCATGACAGGTGCTGATGAGGTCTGTGTAGAAGATAAGCTGGGTAAGGGGTTAGAGTGCAGCAGAGAGGGAAGAGGGGTGTTCTCCATAGGTGGTCTGGGAAGGTCTCTCTCCTGAGGTGATATCTGAGCAGAGGCTGAAGGAAATGAGGGAGAGAGCCAAGTGGATATCTGGGAGAAGAGTGTTCCTGGAAAGGAGAAGAGGCTCAGAGGTCTTAGAGCAGAAGAGAGTATGGTGTGTTTGAGGAACATGAGGGAGTGGAGTGAGTGAGGGGAGAGGGCTGGGAGAGAAGCCCAGAGAGGGAGTTGGGGCCCACCAGGAGGGTGTTACAGGTCACTGGGAGAACTTGGGGGCCACTGAAAGGCTCTGGTAGAGGCTGGCCAGCTCAGACTATGTGTCTTAAGAGGATCCCTCAGTTGCTGCGTTGAGAGTAGGCCCAGGGCGACAGGAGCAAAGGCAGGGAGACCCCTTAGGAGGCTAGTGCACTACTCCAGGGGAGATGTGCCCTGTGTGGTGAGAAGTTTCGTTACGCCCAAGGCTGCCAGAATGTGCAGTGGTCCAGAACAGGCGGCTCTGCTTTTGTGTGAATTTCAAGCTCAGGAGATAAACACAGTCTTGGCCTTGGAGAGGGAGCTGGCAAGGGCTTCCCTGGTCCCCAGCTCCCACCTTCTTCCTCTCTGAGAGCTGTCACCACAGAACATAAACCTGAGCAGAGCAGTGTACATCTGGGTGTCAGGAACACTCATTGCACACCTGAAATTACAGTAGGTCCCCAGGTGTTTCCTCATCATTCACCTTCCACTCCCATTGTCACCAGCTGCAGGGCAGCCCCCTCGTCTGAGGAGCCGGAGAGTCTCACCCAGCATTGATCACCAAGAGCCACCACTGGGGCTTCGCCTTGTGCCTTCCCCCCGGCCTTCTTGTGGGAATGAGTTAGGCCTTTCCTTCTTTTTTTAATCAAGATATAATTGGTATATAACCTTGTCTAAGATTTAGATGTAAAGTGTTGATTTGATCTATTTATATACTGCAATATGATTACCACTATAGTGTTAGATCATACCTCTACTGTGTCACATAATTATTTCTTTTTTGTGATAAGAACATTTAAGATCTACTTTCTTAGCAATTTTAAGTATATAATACAATCACTCGGCTGTGCATTAGATCTTCAGAACTTATTCATCTTTTAGTGGTGAGTCTTTACCCCTTAGGAATGTCTCGCTAATTCCTCCCCCCACCCCCAGCCCCTGGTAACCACCTTCCTACTCCCTGTTTTTATGAGTTCAGAATTTTTAGAGTCCACATACAGGTGAAACCATAGAGTATTTGTCTTTCTCTGTCTGGCTTATTTCACTTAGCATAATGCCCTCAAGGTCCATCCATGTTGTCACAAATGACAAGATTTCCTTCTTTCTAATAGCTGAAAATTATTCCATTGTATAAATAGACCATATCTTCTTTATACATTCATCCATTGATGGACACTTAGGTCATTTCCATATACTGGCTGTTGTGAACATGGGAGCACATATATGTCTTCAATATCCTGGGAAATATACCCAGAGGTGGCATTGCTGAATCATATGGTACTTCCAGTTTTAATTTTTGAGGAACCTCCATAACATTTTCCATAGTGGCTGCATCAGTTAACATTCCCACCAACAGTGCACAAGGATTCCCTTTTCTGCACATCCTCGCAACACTTGTTTTTTTTAATCTTCTTGATGATAGCCATTTTTACGAGTGTGAGGTGGAGTTGGGCCTTTTCTCACCATGAATTCACCTAAGTCAACCAGGGTGCACTTTCCTCAGACTCCTCAGGGACTGGACTCACCTGGTTCACTTAGCTGGTGGAGGTGTGGCCCCATGAGAGTCGGTCATTCCAACTCTTAGGTCTGGTTTAAAACGTTTCATCTTCACCATTTGGATTCCGGATTGGTTATCTGCTGGTGTGTAACAAATGACCACAGTGAGTGCCTTAAAAGAATGCCCATTTATTAGCTCTATAACCAGCAGTCTGGTGGGCTCAGCTGGGTCCTATGCCCAGGGAATCACAAAGCCAAAATCAAGGCATCGGCTGGGCTGGGCTGTTATCTAGAGGCTCAGGGCAAGAATCTGTGTCCAACGTGATTCAGGCTGGTGGTAGAATCGAGTTATTTTCAGTTGTAGAACTGAAGTCCCCCTTTTTTTGGCTGTTGGCCAGGAGCTACTCTCAGCTTCCAGAGGTCACCCATATTCCCTGTCATGTGGCCCCCTGCATCTTGAAGCCAGCAATGGTGCATCGAATTCTTCTCATGCTCTGACTCTCTCTTACTTCTCTTCTGCCACCAGCTGGAGAAAGGTCTTAGCTTCTAGGGCTCACATGATTATGTTTGGCCACGCTGGATAATCCAAGATAACCTCCCTGTGTGAAGGTCAACTGTGCCACGTAGCACAGCAGAAGCATGAGACTGTTCTCTCATCACGGTGATAGGTTCCAAGGATTAGGGCAGGACATTATTAGGGGCCACCATAGAAATTCTGCCTAATCAAGAGAGTGCTTCCAATATCAGTAGTATTTGCAGACCTGCCTTTGGCCTCATGGCTGGTATGCCTTGGCAATTACTACAGTGCTTTTTTATTTAAAAGATTTTTAGAGAGGCAGTTGGCATTTTGAAGCCACTTGGTGCTCAAAACACAGCATAGTGATCAGAAATCAGTGCTTAGTGTTTCTGACTCTGAATGAAAGGAAACCAAAGAAATTATGGCCTATTATATCATTATATGATCATTAAAGCTTCTATTTAAAGGTGAAATTATGAGGGCTGAGATGGTCAAGGTATTTTTTGTGTTTGAAGTCTCCTGAATCATAAAATGGGAAGGAATCTCCAATGTTCCTGAGCATCTGCTTTTACCCATCACAGCCAACTTCTAGGTAACATACCGAATGAGTCTTTCCACCTCTGCTGGTGCCTCTTGTGACTGGGAGCTCGTTACCTTACAATACGCTCTATTCCATTCTTGGACAAGTCTATTTATTAAAAATTCTTTCTTTTATTGGCCCATATTGGCATCCTTCTGACTTTCACCCAGAGTATCCATTTATGGCCTATAGCCACACGATTTGCTTCTTTTTTCTTATAAAATATGGTTATTCAGATGTTTGGAGGCAAATATCAAGACTCAGAGCGTCTCTTCTCCAATTAGACTTGATCTTTGCCAGGCTACCTGGCATGTTAACTTCACTTTTGGTGCTGGGTACCCCTTCAGAATGTAGGCTCCATCACTCGCTTCTCTGTTGTACTCCCCTCTGTATCCCCAGCTCCTAGCATAAGGCATCATTCAGAGTAGGTACCATTAATACTTATGATGGGATGCAGTTGCCTTTGGAACTTAGGTGTTTGTGTGTTCTCCCTACTGACATTGCCCAGTCTTGTGAGTCATCCCAAGTCTTAACCTAGAAACAATTAATGTTTCCTGTCTTAAATACTTTCCAGAACAAGGCCCATATATAGATAAATAAAAGAAGTTAATGATTCAGGCAATTGAGAGAAGTTACTTCCATAAGTAACAAATTTTGGTGCTTGATGTAAATTGTGCCTCATTTAGAGTTGCAGTGAAAGGAGGAGGTAAATTCATTACAGGGCAAAAAGGATCATACTAAACTTGGAATTGGTTTTCCTTTCCTCTCTACTCAAGTGCATGGAGTCACTTAATCAGGTGCATCTCTCAATGTTGGCACTTGGCTGCAGAAGATGTGATTGCCTTGCTGCTTCCTTCACAGCAAGCACCTTCTTACCTAGAGGTAGCAAATATGGGGTTTCATGGTGGGTATTGGCTACAATTTCAAACATTACTGCTTAGTTTAAAATGCTTAATTTTGTATAATGTAATTATTGACACATTTGTGTCATTTTTCTACAGAAGAAGTGTAGGTAATTATGTCTGTAAGAAATTGCATATTATACCCATTAGCTTGATAGCTCAGCTGTATAACCTGAATGCATTATAACACTCCCATGAAAGAACATTGCGCACTTATAAGAATTTCAGGATGTAGTTCTTCTCTGTGAAAAATTAATGTGGAAGTGATGTCAGCATCATGGCAGAGTGAGTTATTCCCTTTGTCTCTCCCTTCTAAGTTACAACCAATTGGACATCCATTGACCAACAGAGGATTCCCTGCAGAGCACAAGAGGATGCCTAAGAGATCTATGCATCTAGACATCTGAAGGTGGGTGGATTGGATCTCTGGTAAGAAGTGGAAACATGAGAGCAGCCCCTACCCCTTTCCTTTCAGCAGTGATCCAGGGTGTGGATCCTCACATTGACATGTGTGTCTGTGAGCAGACTCTGGGAGAGCAGAAACCATGGTGTGGGTTGGTCCTTGCCTCTCCCCTAGTGGACCCAGCCCATACGACTGCAAGCAGACCCACCAGGACCAAATACATTAGGCATGGCTTCGTCCCTGCCCATCTCCCAGCAATCTAATGTGGGTGCCTCCTCCCACTCCCCTAGCAGTGGCTAGGTCTTTCCAACTTGGGGGGCAACATGCAAAACTCAGATTCTCCTGGGGTTGTGCACCCATGACCTGATTTTTAAAAACATGCCAGCTAGCACCAGAGAACAGAGGCTGCATGAGTGAACGGGAATAATGATCTCTCCTTGCTTAGACTTTGTTCAACCCCAGAGTAGCAGGTGAACCTGTGACCAGAGGCTTCAAGAACCACAGCAGAAGTGGTAACCCAGCTGCCGCACCCCTGACACTAGCTTCCACTGCCACAGGGGCTGCTCACAAATCCCAAGGTCCCTAGGCCCTTGGCAGCAGCAGCAACACCCAAGAACCCAGAACCCTGACAGCAGAGCAACCAGCACCCCCAGACAACCTTGGAGCAGCAGCACAGCTGGTACAAGGAGCAGCAGCATCTGAGAATGTGGAGAGCCCACAGAAAGACAGTAGAGGACATGAGACTCAGGCAACCCCAGAAGTAGCAGAAATGCTTTCAGCATGGTGACCCCAGTGGAAACACCTGAGACTGCAGTAACATCAGCAGCAGCAATGCACTGGCAACCTCAGGGGGACAAGCGGGACAAGGAGGGCACTGATGATGCCTCTGGCAGAGGCAGTGGAGAGTGAAAGTGTAGGCTCTTAAATACAACCAGAAGCAGCTCAGAACCAAAGTAGCAAAAGCTATACTCAAATAAGAAAGGTGAGTACTACCACAATGTGCTGACAGAGGATCAATTCATCAAACACCACCAAGAATTGTAGTAACATGGCAGGAGAGAAAGAAAATGACAGCTACTCAGAAACCAAACTTGAAGTCAGAGAAGATTACAATCAAACTGGCAGAGAATTCAAAATAGCTGTCATGAAGATACTCAATGAGCTACAAAAAAACTCAGAAAGACAGTTTGGTCAGCTCAGGAATGAAATTAATGGACAGAAGGAATACTTCACTGAAGAGATTGAAACTCTAAATAAAAAAACCAAACAGAAATTCTGGAGATGAAGGACACAATTAATGAGATGAAAAACAATGTAGAAAACATTAAAAATAGAGCAGACCATATGGAAGAGAGAATTAGTGAGTTCAAAGATAGAAATCTAGAAATGGGGGCCAGCCTTATGGCTGAGTGATTAAGTTTATGCACTCCATTTCAGCAGCCCCCGGGTTTGCCAGTTCGGATCCTGGGTGCAGACCTACACACTGCTCATCAAGCCATGCTGTGGTGGAAGCCCACATAGAAGACCTAGAAGGACTTACAACTAGGATATACAACTATGTACTGTGACTGTGGGGAGAAAAAATAAGGAGGAAGATTGGCAGCAGATGTCAGCTCAGGACCAATTTTCCTCACCAAAAAACATACCTTAAAGAAAAAAAGAAATCTAGAGATAATTGACGTGGAGGAGGTGAGTGAACTAAGATTTTTTTTTTTAATGTAGAAATTCTACAAGAATACCCAACTCAATTAGGATAAGTAACATAAGGATAACATACATACCAGAAAGAGAAGAGAGGAACAAAAGAGCAGAGAGCTTATTCAAAGAAATAATAGCTGAGAACTTCACAAACCTGGGGAAGGAATGGACATACAAATACATGAAACTAATAGAACTCCTAATTATCTCAATGCAAAAAGCCCTTCTCCAAGGCATGTAATATTAAAACTGTCATAAGTCAATGACAAAGAAAGAATAGTAAAGGCAGCAAGAGAGAAGAAAATAACCTACAAAGGAACTCCCATCAGGCTTTCAGTGGCTTTCTCAGCAGAAACCCTATAGGCCAAGAGGAATAGAAGGATATTCAAAATACTGAAAGACAGAAACAATCAGCCAAGAATACTCTATCCAGTGAGATCATCCTTCAGCTATGAAAGAGAAATAAAAGCTTTCCCAGAGAAACAAAACTAAGTGAATTCATTGTCACCAGACCTGCCTTATAAGAAATATTGAAAGGAACCCTCCTACTTGAAACAAAAAGGCAAAAGTTTACAAAGCTTTGAGTGAGGAGATAAATAGACAGAAAATATGTTAGTAAACACATAATTATACCACAAAGGATAAAGGTAAAGGAAGAATCAAAAATAATTATAACCACTTAAATTTGGTGACAAACTCACAACATAAAAAAGAATAATTTGTGACAACAAAAACATAGAAAGGTAAGAGGAAAAGACAGAACCTGCCTAGTCTAATGGAGTAAGAGGCTATCAGAAAATGGACCATCTCATCTAGGAGATCTTTTATACAAACCTCATGGTAACCACAAAACAAAAAAATCAGAGGAAGGTCACAAATCATAAATAAAGAGAAAACCATCACAAAAAACCACCAAACTGAAATGACAGTCAGAAATACAAGAAAGAAGAAAAAATGTAAATATATAGCAAACAGAAAACATAAGATAAAATGGCACTATTAATCCCTCATATATCAATAATCACTCTAAATGTAAATGGATTGAATTCACAATCAAAAGACACAGAGCAGCTGGATGGATTAAAACCAAGACTCAACAAGATGCTGCCTCCAGGAAACACATCTCAGCTTTTAAAGACAAACATGGGCTCAGAGAGAAGGAATGGAAGAAGATGCTCCAAACAAATAGCAAGCAAAAAAATGTGAGTGTAGCCATACTTATATCAAACAGACTTGAAAACAAAAAAGAGGGCAAGAGAAAAACATGAGCATTATATAATGATAATAAGGACATTCCTGCAAGAAGATATAATACTTATTAATATATATTCACATAGCACAGGAGCAGCAAATTATATAAAGCTACTATTAACAGACCTAAAGGGAAAAGTTGACAGCAACACAATAGTAGTAAGGGACCTTAAACCCCCACTTACATCAATGGATAGACCATCCAGACAGAAGATGAAAATGGAAACAATGGCCATAAATTAAATACTAGACAGGATGGATTTAGTAGATACATATAGAATATTCCATCCAAAAATAGCATAATACACATTCTTCTCAAGTGCACATGGAACATTCTTCGAGATCATATGTTTGGAAAAAAGGCAAGCCTCAATAGACTTAATAAGATTGAAATCATATCAAGCATCTTTTCCAAGCACAATGGTATGAAACTGGAAATCAACCACAAGAAAAAAGTGGGAATAGTTACAAATATGTGGAGACCAAACAACATTCTACTGAACAACTATTGAGTCAATGAAGAAATCAAAAGAGGAATCGAAAAATACCTGCAGACAAATGAAAGTGAAAACACAACATATCAAACATTATTGGATGCAGCAAAAGCAGTACCAGGAGGGAAATTTATAGCAGTACAAGCCTACCTCAACAAACAAGATAAATCTCAAATAAGCAGTCTTACACTACACATAAAAGAAGTAGAGAAAGAAGAACAAACTAAGCCCAAAGTAAGAAGAATAAAGGAAGTAATAAATATCAAAGCGGAAATTTTTTTAAAAGACACTAAAAAACAATAGAAAGGATCCATGAAACTAAGAGCTGGTTCTTTGAAAACATAAACAAAACTGACAAACTCTTAGCCAGACTCAATAAGAAAAAAAGAGAGAAGACTCAAATAAATAAAATCAGAAATGAAAGAGGAGAAATTAAAAGGGACCACAAAAATACAAAAGACTATGAAAAGCTATATGCCAACAAATTGGATAACCTAGAAAAAGTGTATAAATTCTTACACTCATACCCCCTCCCAAAACTGAATCAAGAAGAAATAGGGAATCTGAATAGGCCAATCACAAGTAAGGAGATTGAAACAGTAATCAAAAACATCCTCAGGCCAGCCCAGTGGCGTAGGAGTTAATTTTTCATGCTGCACTTTGGCAGTCTGTGGTTTGAGGGTTTGGATCATGGGCACAGACCTATGCACTGCTCATCAAGCCATGCTGTAGTGGCATCCCACATACAAAATAGAGGAAGACTGGCAGCAAATGTTAGCTCAGGGACATCACCCAGAGAAAAGAAAACCTCCACACAACAGAAGTCCAGGACAAGACAGATTGGCAAATTCTACCAAACATTCAGAGAATGTTTAATACCTATCCTTCTCAAACTATTCTGAGAAATTGATGAGGACGGGATGCTTCCTAGCTCATTTTACAAGGCCAATATTACCCTGATACCAAAACAAGACAAAGACAACACAAAAAAAGAAAATTTAAGGCCAATACCACTGATGAACATAGATAGAAAAATACTCAACAAAATATTAGCAAATCGAATACAACAATACATCGAAAGGATCATATACCACAATCAAGTGGGATTTATTCCAGGGATGCAGGGATAGTTCAACATCTGTAAATAAATCAATGTGATACACCACATTAACAAAATGGTGAATAAAAATCACATCATGATCATCTCAATAGATAGTGAAAAAGCATTTGACAAGTTCCAACATCCATTTATTATAAAAACTCTCCATAAAATGGATATAGAAAAAGAGTACCTCAACATAATAAAGGTCAAATATGACAAACCCGCAGCCAACATCATATTCAATGGTGAAAAACTGAAAGCTATTCCTCTGAGAACTTGAACAAGACAAGGATGTCCACTCTCACCACTCTTATTCAAAATAATACTAGAAGTTTTAGCCAGAGCAAGTAGGCAAGAAAAAGACATAAAAGGGATCCACATTTTAAAGGAGGAAGTAAAACTGTCTCTATTTGCAGATGACATGATTCTTTATATAGAAAACCCTAAAGAGTCCACCCAGAAACTATTAGAAATAATGAATACAGTAAAGTTGCAGGGTACAAAATCGACATACAAAATCAGTTGCATTTCTATACATTAATAATGAACTAGCAGAAAGAGAAGTCAAGAAAACAATCTCATTTACAACTGCAACAAAAAGAATAAAATACCCAGGAATAAATTTAACCAAGCAGGTGAAAGACCTATACGCTGAAAACTATAAGACATTATTGAAAGAAATTGAAAAAGACATAAAGAATTAGAAAGAATTATTCCATGCTCATGCATTGGAAGAATAAACATAGTTAAAATGCCCATATTACCTAAAGCAATCCACAGATTCAATACAATCCCAATGAGAAACCAATTCCATTCTTCACAGAAATAGAACAAAGAATCCTAAAATTTATATAGAACAACAAAAGACCCTGAATAGCCAAAATAATCCTGAGAAAGAAGAATAAAGCGGGAGGTATCTTACTCCCTGGAATTGAAAATATACTACAAACCATAGTAATCAAAATACCATGGTACTGGCACAAAAACATACACACAGATCAATGGAACAGAATTAAAACCCCGAAAGTAAAACCATATCTCTCTTGACAGCTTATCTTTGACAAATATCCTACAAAAAAAAGAAGCCAAGAACATAACATGAAGAAAGGAAAGTCTCTTCAATAAACGGTGTTGGGAAAACAACTGCATGCAAAAGAATGAAAGTAGACCATTGTCTTACACTACACACAAAAATTAACTCAAAATGGTTTAAAGACCTGAATATAAGACCTGAAACCATAAAACTCTTAGAAGAAAATATAGGCAGTATACTCTTTGATATCGGTCTTAGTGGTATCTTTTTGAATACCATGTCTACTCAGGCAAGGGAAACAAAACAGAAAATAAACAAATGGGACTCCATCAAACTAAAAAGCTTCTGTAAGGCAAAAGAAACAATCAACAAAATGAAAAGACAACCCACCAACTGGGAGAAAATATTTGCAAATCTTATATCCAACAAGGGGTTAATTTCCAAAATATACAAAGAACTCATACAACTCAACAACAAAAAAATGAGCAACCCTATCAAAAAATGGGCAGAGGATATGAACAGACATTTCTCCAAAGAAAATTTACAGATGGCCAACAGGCATGTGAAAAGATGTTCAACAGCACTAATTATTAGGGAAATGCAAATCAAAACTACAATGAGACATCGCCTCACACCCATCAGAATGGCTATAATTAACAAGACAAGATATAACAAGTGTTGGAGAGGATTTGGAGAAAAGGGAACCCTCATACACTGCTGGTGGGCTTGCAAACTAATGCAGCCACTATGGAAAACAATATGGAGATTTCTCAAAAATTTAAACATAGAAACACCATATGATCCAGCTAATCCACTAGTAGGTATTTAGCCAAAGAACATGAAATCAATAATTCAAAAATATTTATGCCCCCCATGTTCATTGCAGCATTATTCACAATAGCCACAGTGTGGAAGCAACCCAAATGTCCCTCCATGGATGAGTCGATAAAGAAGATGTGGTGTATATATACGATAGAATACTACTCAGAAATAAAAAAAGGCAAAATTGTGACATTTGCAACAACACAGGTGGACCTTGAGGGTGTTATGCTGAGGGAAATAAGTCAGACAGAGAAAGACAAATACAGTATGATTTCCCTCATATGTGGAAGATAAACACATAGATAAGGAGAACAGATCAGCGGTTACCAGAGGAGAATGGGCGGGGCAAGGATGACAGGGGTAAAGGGGCCCATATGTATGGTATCGGATAAAAACTAGATTATTTGTGGTGAACGTGATGCAGTCTATACAGAAACTGAAATATAATAATGTACACCTAAAATTTGCACAATGTTATAAACCAATATGACCTCAATAAACTAATACAAAATGAAAAGACAGATGAAATTAATTTGAATCATATATTTTATTTAACTCAATATAAAAATATGTTCATTTCAATACATAATCAATGGTAAAAAGTTTTAATGAGATTTTACGTTATTTTTCTTCACATTGAGTCTCAGAAATCCCATGTGTATTTTGTTTCTGCAGTGGGATGCTAAGCTTTCATCAGAAATACTGGATCTTTATTTAGATTTTACAGAATTTACAGTTGAAAAAGTAGACTCACATACCCAAGTTGTTCTATACATACTTTAAAATTTTCCAATAACTGAATGGGCATCAGTTTTTAAATTAAAATTATTTAAAATTAAATGTTTAGTTCCTCAGTCTCACTACTGACACTTCGAGTACTCAGCATGGTGCAGAGTTAGAACTTTTTCATGACTTTCTACATTAGATTTCTTTCCTGATTCCAATCATCTGTTTGTTAATATATTTTTGAGGGTATATAATGAAGGTTAGATGTACCTTACTCTTGAGTAGATTATAAACTAATAAAACAGCGGTACATATTGCTTTGAGTTAAATTAGTTTTCTGCATGACTGTTGTAGCTGTTTTGATGAACCTGATTCTGAGAACTCAGGTTTAAGATCTAAGATTTAAGGTGAATAAAATTCCGGATGATAATTCTTTCACCAATATACTTAAGCTCAGGTCAAATGATCCAGGTAACTCTTAGCCTAAGATGTGATATCTAACTTTCCAGTTTTTAGAGAAAAAGGTAATAAATTGGGACAGAAAAGAAAAAGTCCATTCACAAATAATCAAATAAAACTTTAAAAATATAGAAAATATAATTTCATGGTTTAAATGAAATCTCAAGAGTTAGGTAACCAGGGATGGTTTATTTAGCTACTGAACATAAACTAGTAGAATTGGAAATTGAGCAAACCAGTTTTGAGTATAGATTTTGTTCCAGATTTTTGACACCTCGCATATCGGGTGAGAGGAGACTCGTGTAGATGTGGAAGTCTGTCACGTCAAAGGTCTAAGTGGCTAGAAGAGAACTCTTGGAGGAAGGCCACAGGTACTTGTTCCCCCGTCAGCACAGCTGCTGGAACGTTCTCAGAGCCCAGAGAAAGGAGGCAAGAGTCTTTAGTGCTCCCACATCCCTGCTGACGTCTTGTAAGAGGAATCAAGGCCTGGGACTTGGGACTTTCAGAGGAAATAGCCTTAGTTCTTCCTTTTAAACTCACAAACCCCTGGGATCCCTGAAATAGTTATTAATAATGTACAGATTCCCTGACAGGCTGTTTTGTCTGTCAAAGGGAGGGGCAGGGAAGGGACCAAATCTGACTTGAGTTCTCTTTTGTGGGATGCATCCCAGGGATGACTCATTTTCAGGAGGGGAATGGCTGTCTCTTCTCACCTCATACCTGCCAGCTCCCACTTCACTCTCTTGCCTGGTTAAACCTTCAACCTGATTTCACAGCACATCCTGTAAGAAGCCAGCCACGAGTGCTCCTGAAAACTTCCTGTCAGCATTCCTGTCAGGGACTCCTCAGGTTGCCTGGCAGCAGCCTGCACCCAGCTGTGGCTCTGTCACCCTGCAGTGTTTCCAAGAGAATCACCCTGGTGGGTCCCATTACAATACAGACACAATGGGAGTATTTAGTATTTATGTGTGTGAGATGTGTGTATTTGTGTGCATGTGTACCTGTGCTTTCGGGCACTTTAACATTTCCTTCTATTGCTCTTAAAAGAAGTTCAAATACTACCTTTTCTAAGAAATGCATGCATCTTATGGAACATATGGAAAGGCACAAAGGACAATATACTCCCACTTAACTCGCCTCTCAAGATGATCACCGAGGAAGCCTATCTCCCTCCAGTGTTTAAAAATAATCCTGTAGGAAAAATTCCACCCATTTTGGTTAAAAGGATAAGGGGCAGTTTTTATGGGGTTTTTGGTTATAAAAACCAGAAAACAAATTGCTTGCAGCTCCGAGGAGCTGCGCTCAATGCTCTCGGGCTGAGGGGGGTTTTGTGGTGGATTGCTTACGTCCCAGAGCTTCTACAGACATGATGTTTCACGTGTGGGTACTTCTTAAATGGGCGTTCATTACAGCCTCATTCCCAGATTTTATCCGTTTGGAAAGATCGCCCCCATCCAATTTGAAATTGTGTCTTCTTACACTGCTTCGACTCTGAATGATCTCTCCAGCGCAAGCATTCAGCTGTCCCTGTTGCTGGCTCTGGCTCTTGGTTCCCAGCACGGCATTCTTCTAGAGAAGCAGAATTTCTTCTCTCCTGCCCAGGACGACAGGCAGGCAGTCTCTGCAGCAGCAGCCTTCGTGGATCGGTACCTGGCCCGGTGGCCACAGAGCCCCCTGCTCTGCCGTGTCCCTGGAGAGCCAGCCCTCCCTTCCCAGGAGCTGAGGGTCTTTGTTCCAGGCAGCCACGTGGGCACCCTACTGTTGTGAAGAGGAGGAGGAAGAACGCTGATGTATGCATTCTGCCCATCACTGCTTTCTGAGCAACTGTCTTGGGAGGAAGACATGAAAGACAGATGTAAAAACTGAGGGTCACATTGGGATTTCATTAGCTTAGTGGCTGTCACAGTATGTCCAGGAAGGAGGCTGTGGGCATGCGGCGGATGGTGTCTGAGGAGCTGAAACTGCACTTGTGTGTGCGCGTGTGTGTGTGTACATGTGTGTGTGCACTGCATGCCTGAGGTAGGGCAGACATTTCAGGCTTTGCCATGTAATTTACTTGCTTCAGCTTTAAAAAACATTGTCAGTTGGGTTGCACCAGGCTTGGTTATTTTTCTTTATGGGTGCTTCTGTGAAAATCTTTAAATTTCAGCATAGCCTCCTTCGCGGGGCATTCACTGTGAAGAATAGACACACTATGGCTTTGCTTTCTTTTTCCATTACTGTGGCCTGAAATGCTTACAGTAAATGCCTCCAGTGCACTAACGTAAGCCAACAGCCCCAATCAAGGTGAGAGTGCTCCCATAATCTGGAAGGTACAGGCCTTCATTTGATCATTGTAGGAATACATGAGTGTCCACTCTCAGCGGCCACCACTGCCCTTCCCTACCCTGCTAGTCCAGTTCCCAGTTCCTGAATTGCCGGGATCCGTGGCTACATCATTTGATCGGCTGTTTGACAGGGTCCAGCCGATTAACGCCGAGGGGTGCAGGGTCACCCCTTGGTGAAGAATAACTGGCCTGCCCCTCACATAGTTCTGAAACCTGTGCTGCTTCTAATTGCCCTTCATTCCTTTTCCTTTCTTAACCTCCAGTTTTCACTCCTTTGGGTGGCTGCTTGGGAGGCACTACCTCCTGGGAAAATTAGATATAGTAAGAGAATGTGACCACCTGCAGGTAACTTTCAGGATATTTTTCAGTTAATTATTGGAGGAGCACACAGTCCCATTTGAGACAAGCAGAAAGGAATCCTGCCCAGATAAGATGTCGAATTAGGTTTATGTCCTCCATCTGGTTAATATTTCCTTCTCCCTCCAGTTCTTTGTCTAAATATATATATGCATCGTCCTTCTAAGTTTGCTGGTTAATTGGATGATCAAGAAGTATGTATATATTATTCTTGACCTTCTGCTTTCTGTTAAAATGTTATAGAGGTTTTCTCCTAAAAGCAATAAATAATAAATAATTGATGAGTAGAAGGGCCGAGGGGTGCAGGGATGCCCCTTGGTGAAGAATGGCTGGCCGACACCCCTGATATTTTCTGAATTATATGCATGCTTTCTAGCAAGGTTATGTCTATACTTATTTCTGTTTTTCATTCTTGAAGATAGATAGTTTAGCTTAGCTTTTCAGCCCTTTACTTTACTAACAAAATGATACTTTCTCCAGCAGTGTGCTTAAGGGACTGTTAGCTCCACAATCTATAAGACAAAGGAATGCTTTCACCCCCTAAAGGGCGCGAAAATGTAAAGATGTTTAACTGCCTGCTGAGAATGCAGATAGCCCTGGGGATAAGATGCCTTGGAGTCCCCTTTTGTTCCCATTAGCCATCTACACTAATGGTGTAAATGATTGAGGGAGGCAGGGATGGCTCCCCCAGGATGTAAACAGCTGTCCTGTCTGGAGGCCTGGACCTTCTCTCTTTGATTTAACTTTACCATGAATTACAACAGATGCCTAGGTACCTATCCCCTTTAGCTTAGAGACAACAAACACTAGTTAATTGTGGAGAAGACGATCATTAACCTTATGCTATATAGAATGGAATGGTAATAAATATTCTTGTGCTCGTTTTTTCTTCCTTATCTCTCTGAGAATATTTGTAGAACTATTTCTGTACTAATCCTGAAAAATATATAAACGACACTTGTGCACAGTAAAGTCGGACTTGCTAACACCAACCCAAGTCTCACGTCCCCTTTATTTTCCCCTCATTGCGCCGACGCTGTCCATCCCTCAGGAACCTGGACTCAGCCGGGGCAGGACCCCAGCACTGAATCTTCATGTTAAGCTCCTGAGATGAAGTTTGTCACTTGGTTATAATTTCCAACCAACGAAAGTGATGCTAGGGCTGCGATGTCTGCACCTGTCTTCACCGCAGATGAACCTGAGGTTGGCAACAGCTCACGATGCCATGGAGGTCAGACGGACACAAATGGGAGACTTTGATGCCTGGAGATTCCTGCAATGGGAGCCAGAGGCCAGTGTTCTGCACCCAGCTCTGTCGCTAGCCAGCAGGGAACCTCACTGTGTTTGGGTTTGATTTCTGAAGTCCTGCCCTACAATGTGATGGCAGTATGATTCCAGTGGAAATACGGCCTGTCATGTAAAAACAGAAAACCCCAAAATGCCAAGGTTCATCCAGGAAACTTCCGTGATCCAGGAGCCAGATCAGATGTCGGTTTTCTAAAAGACATCTTCCAGCTGTTCGCCGGCCTCCTCCTGTCTTCCTGGAGGCAGTGGCCAGGCCTCTCAGCAGGCTGGACGCACGTTCACAGAGCCATTCACTAGTTCTGTGCCAGGGTTTTTATTTGTTTATTTTTTGAATATTTGTGCTAGGTTTTCAAAACCACAAAATGTGGATAATAATACTACTTTCTCCAGGGGGCTGTTGGCTGCTGGGACAATTGTTCTATTTGGCAGGGCCGCCTTGTCATCTCTGTTGTTATGTATTTTGAATATGGTCCTAGCCCCCAAAGCATCCCATGAGAACTGGGCACCTCCCTCAATAAATGCAGTGTCGCCTCCTGATTTCCCTGCTGCCCACAGGGGCTCAGCCAGCCTTCTGCTTGGAACACAGTCATGTTTCACATGAATAAAACCCCAAGGCTCATTCAGCTGCATCACAGTGAGCTGAACAAGACCACAGGCTGCAGGACACCCGGGAATCTCTAGCAAAGCCTGGATCTGCTGTCGGGGGGTGTCTGCTTTTGCTTCTTCCCACTGTACAGCTAGAGCTGCAAGAAATCCAGAGAAGAAAGTGTTGGTCACTGCTCACTCCACTGTGGCCAGGATAATGGGGAACTTGTGGGATGAGGTGCTTTCAAGGTTTCAATAGCTTTAGTCCTCTTAGCCAAAGCGAAGTGGAAGATTAAAAATCAGGTCCGATTTCAAGCATCTTTTCCCCTCCGAGGTCTTGGGGAGATGATTAGACACTGGCTCATGTGCCTTCACTTAACTTGGTAGTTGTTTCTGTTCTGAGCTTCAGTGACCGCCCCCAAAAGGTTCTGATGCACCTCCTTTCCTCCCCACCTTTCTAAGGCACCCTTTGATGCCGCCTCAGGACTCAGAGCTGCTCTGCTGGGTTTGGCTCTGCTGCTAGGGGATGTATCTGTGTTAGCAGTAGGGTGGTCATCGTGGACTCGTGGCTGCCTGTGATAGGGTTGAGGGTGGGCAATATGAGCTGTTGGACTTCACCTCTCATATGCCTGGGCCTCTGCCTGCCATTTACTCTGATTCTTGGCTTAAGGGCAGGGGTCACAAACTCAGATGCCTGCAGGTCTAGGCAGGTAGCATTAATGTGCAAATCGGGCCAGGGGCAAGACAATAGGGAGTAGTGGAGACTGTGGCAGAGATGGACATGCCTCTTGTCAGATAAAGATGTTTATTTTTAGGTATGTGACATAATGTCTGTTAGAGGAGGGTATTTAGGAATACCTTTAGGAAGATTAGAAAGGTATGAAGACTGTGGGGGAAGTAACATTGAAACTGTACTCTTGTACACACTCAATAACCAACTTTTAGGTATTCAAACTAAAAATAACAAACAACAGAAAACCCCAAGCACACATCTACAGGTATTTAGCTTGGGCACTGAGAATTTGCTACTTTCAGTAGAGTCTTGAAAGAAAAAGAAAGATGCACTGAGCACCCACTATGTACCCAATAACACACCAGCATTTTGTAAATATTATCTCATTTAATGCTCACAACAATCCTGTGAAGTAAGTCTGTCATCTCCAATTCTTAGATTAAGAAACAGGCACAGTGAGGACCCACCATTTGGGGTTACTCAGCCGGATGTGGTGGCATTAGCATTGACTTCTGTCTCCAGTCTGGAAGCTCCTGACCTGCACCACAGTACTGCTGGGTTTGTGGCCTCTGCTGCCCTCTGGTCTCCTCCATCCCTGTTGGGTGCCCTTTGCCCTCTCTGGGGGCTGTCTGCCTGCTCTGGGCTGACCCTCCGACTCTGAGGTCAGGCTCTCCTCCATAGCCTGTGTCCCTGCGATGCTGACAGCAGCTCCCTGTTCTCCCGTGACAGGTGTCACACCAGCCATCGCAGTGCCTTCAGCCCATGGCTCGGTCCTTCCAGCCTGGCTCACTCCTGAGGTCCAATTCCCTGTCGGTCTCCTCAGGTGAGGATCTCTGTCTGTCGGGTTTAGGTGTTTGCTAGGCGAGGGTATGAACCTCAGCCAACAGACCATGACCACGACCTCAGAGCCTGGAAGCCCACCCCACAGGACCACTGGAGAGGAGGGCAGGTGACCTCTCTCATTTTGTTTGAATGTGATCCTCTGTCTGTGGAGAGGGCTTGGACGTTGGCAACATGTGTGGGGAGAAACATAATTCGCTGTGCAGGGTTGTGTTTTCCTGCCCTTTCATATATTCTCTATTATAAATAAATTAGAACATTTGGAGTCCAGTCAATTTCACACCTCCCCCTCCAGTGCCCAGAAACACTCCCTGTTCACGGGGTGAGTGAAGGGCAATTGGTGAAAAGTACAAGGAAAGGACTTTCCAGTGGCAGGTGCTTTCTCAGGGGTGGAGGTCGGCTGTGGCAGACGAGAGTTTTCTTTTCAAGTGTGGGTTACAGTTTCACTCAGAGATCCGTATTCAGGGTCCCCTGAAGGCAGCTGCGTGGAGTGAAGCCCCGGCTCTTGAGGACTCACAGTGAGGTCAGGTGCCCCCGGGGCATCCTGCTCCAGGCCTTCCTGCTGGTCTGTTCCACCCGCATCGTGTGGTTCTGCCCTATGGCTGATTTCTGTGGAAGGGACCCGTGCTCTTCTCTCACCTCTGCCACTAGATAAGTTGCACCCTTGGACAAGCCGCTAACCTCCCTGAGCCGCAGTTCTCATATTTACATAATAAGGAGAATAAGGGAAACTTACAGGGTCATTTTGAAGATGAAATGAGATAATATCCATAGAGAGCTCCTTGTGAGCTCGGAAATGCTATGAAGTGCTGGTACTAGAAGCATCAAGTCCTCACCACAGACTTGTAGGCTTGAGTTTGATGTTTGTACCAAATTGTGAAGTAGGCAAATAAGTCCTAGCCCCTTCCCACTCCCTCTCTGTGTCAAGAAGCCCTGTGTCTGCGGGCTTGCTTGTCCCAGAAAAGCAGCTCCCCGCTGTGCGAATATTCCTGATCCCCAAACATCCCTTAAATCCTTCATTAAACTCAATTATCCTTCTCCGTACATTTTCTCTCTTCCTAAACCCACACCTGTGCCGGGCTGTGTGCGATTAGACAGGATCATAGTAATCTCTTTGCAGGGATGGACAGTGAGGCATCCCTCCCAAGTGTATTTGCTTTGTCTGCCAAGAACAGAAGGAAGTGGTTTTGTTAAATGAGTGAATTTCAGATGGTGAACTATCATGCGTCTGAGACGAGGTTGTGGTGGGAAAGGAGAGGCCCCTCTGGTGCCTTTCAGGCTGTGCTTTCTGGGTGGCACCTCTTTGACATGTCTGTGCCTGCTAGCGGTGTCTTGTTAGTTTATATATTTTATATAGGATTTTTTTTCCTTTGTTTCTCGTCCCATGATTATTGGATTCCTAATTCAAGTAGGTAAATTTCTGTATTGGCTTTCTTCTTATTTGTAATTTGTGTCTTTATTCTTGTTCTTTGTTTAGTGGTTACCAGTTGGTTTGTATAACACATCTCGTAGATGAGATAGTCCTTTTTCTGATAGCCTCTTGTTTCCTTAAATTAAAACGTTCCATCCCTTTTCTCTTCCCCTTCTAGGTTGTTATTGTCAGATTTGTTTTTTTCCTCTTCCTTTTTGTGTTGTGAGTTTGTGGTTAAAATGACTAGGTTATATTTATTCTTGGTGTTTCTGTTCCATTTATCTTTAATGTTTTATTTAACTTTTGCTAACCTGTTCTGATGGAGAGCTGCTACTTTCTGTTATTGTCCTTCTGCTTATCTCCTTTGTTCTGGATTTTGTAACCCCTTTCCTTTTTTTGATTTTTCAGGTATGAGGATCTTCCTGAGCATTTCCTGAAGAGGAGATCTTGTGGCAATGAACTCCCTTAACTTTTGTTTATCTGGGAAAGTTTTTATTTCTCCATCGTATTTGAAGGATATTTTCGCTGGGTAGAGTATTCTTGGCTGCAGGTTTTTGTCCTTCAGAGTTTTGAATATTTCATTCCAATCTCTTCTGGCCTGTAAGGTATCTCCTGAGAAATCTGCTGATAGCCTTATGGAGGTTCCTTTGTAGGTTATTTTCTTCTTCCTTGCTGCCCTTAGTATTTTCTCTTTGTCATTGACTTTTCCTAGCTTCACTACTATATGCCTTGGGGTTGGTCTTCTTACATTGATAAAGTTTGGAGGTCTATTGGCTTCTGTCACATGAAGTTCCATCTTTATTCCAAAGTTTGGAAAGTTCTCAGCCATTATTTCTTTGAACAGGCCTTCTGCCCCGTTCTCCTTCTCTTCTCCCTCTGGTATACCTATAATCCTTATATTGCATCTCCTAATTGAGTCAGATAATTCTCGGGGAGTTTCTTCATTTCTTTTTAGTCTTAGTTCTCTCTCCTCCTCTGTCTGTAGCATTTCTATATTTCTATCCTCCAAATTGCTAATTCTGTCCTCCATATTATGTTCTGAGAGTCCAGATTTTTCTTAATCTCCTCCATTGTGTTCTTCATCTCTAGTATTTCTAATTGGTTCTTCTTTATAGTATCAAGCTCTTTTGTGACATAGCTCCTGAACTCATTGAGTTGTCTATCTGATTTCTCTTTTAACTCATTGAGTTTTTTAATAATGGCTGTTTTGAAATCATCGTCACTTAGGTTATAGATTTCATTGTCTTTGGGATTGTTTTCTGGGTACTTATCATTTTCCTTCTGTTCTGGAGATTTAATATATTTTTTCATACTGCTTGATGGCGTGGATTTGTGCCTCTGCATAGAGATAGAGTTTAGTCGCTGCTTCCACTTGTTGCAACTGTTGTGTTGGGGGGAGAAGCTGTTTAGCCTGCACCAACAAGGAACCCTGTCAGCTGTTACTGACTGGACCTGGGCCCCTCCTCATAGTCACAGTGGTCCTGTGGGGTCCCTCGTCAGTTGTGGGGGCAATAGCAAGGGGGCCTCAGCCTGCTGGTTCCTACTGTTGCAGACCACCTAGATGCGTTCCCTCCTTGGGGTCTGCAGCAGTATTATGGGCTTTCCCAGCAGCTGGGAGCAGGATCATCTATAATCGCAGCTGTGTCACTGTCAGAGCCCACAAGATCATGCTTGTCCACTATAGGTCCCAGCAGAGCTATGGGTATCTTCTGCAGTCTGTGGTTAGCTCACCTTGCTATGCTACTTTTGCCCCAGGGCCTTCCAGCCTTGTGATTGCCAGTTGGGATCTCTCCACTAGTGCTCTGCAGAGGCTTCCTCTGAGGCTGCTGTGGGAACCTGGAGTTCCCCCCTGGGACACATAGCCATTCCACTGAAACTCCACACAGCCCCCAAGCATGCCCACGGGAACTCTGGGTGCCTCTTGCAACATCCCATGCACAGCTGGAGTCCGTGGGCCCAGCAGTGGCTGGCAGGCTGGTGCCCTGCCAGGGAATCTGCTCCCTGGGAGTTTCTCAGTGTTCTGAATGCTGGGTGGGGCCTCCTTGTTAATGGCGAGCAGAGGTTTTCCCCGCTGGCGGGTGCAGGACACTGCAGTTTCCCCCTGGGCAGTGGAGCTTGGTGCTGGAGCTCCACAGAGCCCCCAAGCACATCCACGGGAAGTCTGAGTGCCTCTTGTACCCTCCCATGCACAGCCGGAGTCTGTGGGCCTGGCAGCGGCTGGCAGGCTGGTGCCCTACCAGGGAATCAGCTCCCTGGGAGCTTCCCAATGTTCTGAATGCTGGACGTGGCCTCTCTGCTAATGGCAAGCAGAGGCTTTCCCTGCTGGCAGGTGCGGGACCCTGGAGTTTCCCCCTGGGCTTAGGTGTAATTGTGCAGGGCTTAGGTAGGGCTGTTGTCACCTGTTTCCACCGTCACTCTGCCGGTGAGTGCACACTCCTGCCCTTGGTGCATGGCAATGCTATGGGGGAGTCCGCTGGAAGAGAGCCTCTGCAAGTACTAGGCTGTCATGGGGTCGGGGGTCGGAGAGTTTTCACCTATCTCCACCTCCTCCCGGGGGGAAGTCCATCCACCTTCCAATGTATAGCATCACGGGTCTCTCAGGCGTCTTGAGATGCTATCTGGATATCCTTTGTTAACCAGTGAATGTCCAATTAGTTGTAGATTCGAAGGGGAAGAGACAAAGAAGACTACTCACTCCACCATCTTGGTCCTGCCTCCCTTTATATAGGACTTTATTTAGGATTTTACATTTTTATATTAGATTTGAGTTGGCTAACCAGTGGTACTAGAATAAAAATATTAAGAAATAACACAAAGTAAGAATCAGGATAAATGGAATGTCCAGCCATGGGGAGAAGTGAAATGCAGGTTTTCAGGCTGTGTGACTTGCACAGTTGTTGTGAGTGGGCCATGCGTTTGTGAGGTTTCTGGAAGGTAACTTGAGAAAGGAAATGTAATCTAAGCATGAGAGGAAAAATTCATCGGTTACTATGGAGGCAAAAATTTCTCAGGGCTTAGCTCCCCCCGGGGGCTGCACAGACAACAGGAGATGTCGACAACAGCAGCCTCAACAACATCTTATGCCAAAATCAGAGCAGATTTCTAGCCTCTTGTTTCTTGGCATGTGACTTCCAGACCCTGGTGTTAATGGTACCCTGCCAATTTGGGTCAATGTGGTCCAAATACACAGCTTTCTATGGCTATATTGACTGTGGTTTGGGACAGTGACAACTAAATTCACCTATGGCAAGCTGAAGGACACATGATTTTTGAAGGACATTCCAAAGACAGCACACAGTGCTTCCTGTTGTGCCTGGGAAGATGTGAGGAGGATGGGCTGCATCTTATTCCTGGCTTGAATTTTCTGAGGCAGTCCAGGCAGCCCTGACTGTCTGGGAGAATCATCAGTCATTGCATCAGTGACGTGGAAGCTAAGCCAGACCTAAGCCTGGTTTTCTGTACAGAAATGGTCATTTGGGAAGGGTGGGGGGAAGGCTTGTCAGGAGGAGCTTGGGTGAACCTGGCTCTTGGATGGAAGTCCAGCTTCCTGTCTTGTGCAAGCAGGTCCTGTGGCTGTGCGTGGGGGTCTCCCCACCTCCCACTGGAATATATGCTCATTGTCTCAGGTCCCCCACGATTATGGCAGCCTGTTCACAGCGTTGAAGGAATATCAAGCTAATCAGATCTAAGTGCAGGCTAGATGTTTTTCCTTTGCATTAATTGCAACTTTTGAACATATTTTTAAGTAAGCAAAAACAAAGAAATATATTTTTAGTGGCTGAAATACCCTTGTTTACTTTGGAAACAATATGCAAGTGTTGCAAAAATTAAAAAGAGCCCAATAATCTCCTTTTATGGCTTTGAAACTATTGATTTTTTCCTGCTTGTCAAAGAAATGCACACTTATTTGCATTCTGTCTTTTTTAGACACAATACAAAAAGCTTAAAGATATTAAAAGTCCTCCATGATTCCACCACCCAGAGATAATCTCTGTAGACTTTTTCTTCTATTTTTTTCTGTATTTCTACACAGCTAAAGGCATATATATTTTATGTTGATATTCATATCTTCACAGATTAATGGCAAGATGAATATGAAGGTCCAGATGTGTCCCAGAGTCTTTCTAAGACTACTGAAGATTCCAGGTTCAGAAGGAATATTGCAGATACACCACTGAGGGAAAAGGTGGAAAGATAAAGAAAAGCTGGTGGATGAAATGAGGACAATTAGGGAAAGGAAATGAACACTGGCTGCGTGCAGACTTGGGCATCAAGGCAGCACGGGGAGTGACCACACACGCTGTGATTTCTGTGACCCCAGAGAGAGGCTTACAAAGTCTTCAGGAATAAGAGCTCAGGTGCAGGAGCCAGACGGAGCCAAATGTGCATCTCAGCTTTACTTCCTGCTGGTTTAGAGCCTCTTTTTTCTCATCCATAAGATCCATATAAATCCTCCCTCATGTGGTTACTGTAAGGGCTTGAAGATGAAATGCACACAAAGCACTCACTCCTGGAAGATAACAGGCCCTCACAAGTGGTACTGTTATTCCAAATGTGAGTAAACTGAGTCAGAGAGGGTAATGTGCCTAAGACCACACAGCTAGTGAGTGGTGAAGATGGGATTTGAACTCAAGCCTGTCCGGCTTTGGAGCTCACGTTCTTCATATTGGAGTAGGTCACTGGAAAAGAAAACAAGACTATGTTTATTTAATGGTACAACATATTTCATTTCTTCTACACCCAGTGTCTGTGAGAATGAATGCCAGCACCTGGGAGTTCATGCTGTCCTTTTCTGGCAACGTCAAGGAAATGGAAGCATTCTGTTCTCTCTGGCTGTGAAGCGTCCCTCCTGTGTGGCATCTGTAGCTGGTGGCATCTTCTGATAACAAGGGAAGAAGGGTTAATGTGTGTTTATTTTTCCCCAGGAAAATGGCAATGAATTTCATGCTTAGGGGTGCTGAATACTACTTAACAATTAAGCTTTTTCCCACTAGATTAGGAAACAGATGTTTCTGATCCATTGAGAAGTTTTAAAGTTTGGAAATACGTAAGAGTTACTTTCCAGGGCTATTGACCTCGATTCTTGGATTATGATCTTTCTGACTGGGCTCCACGCTCTAGAGATTTTAATCTGCAGAAACTCTTTTGTGTATTTATCCCCCTACTCAATGTGACAATTTAAATCCTTAATTCATGGAAGCATAGTTGAGATTCAGGAAGTGGGATTATGTGTTTTTGCTCCTTTTAAGTCTAAATAACTAAGGCGTCAGAGTCCTTGCCTGGTGAACTGCCTTGGGTTCAGTCTTCACTCAGTTCAGTCCAAGTCTTTGACCCCTCAGGCATTCTCACCTTCCTTTTGAAGGCAGCATTTTGAAATAAACAGAATCACGTTAGCTAGAATTCACTGAGTACTTGTTCTCTCAGTCAGCATGGGAGAGGTCATGCTGCAGTGGCAAAAACACTCCAAATCTCAGCAGCTGAATACAACGTCTCTTTCTTACTCATGATGTATTGCCCTCTGTGGGTCTTTAGGGCCCTTCTCCTCACCATGGTCACATGGTGACCCAGGACGACAGAGGCTTCATCTCGAAGCTTCCATGATCATCACAGCAGTGGGAAGGGAGTGTGGGGAAGGGAGTAAATATCTCATTGGCCTCTTAAGTGTCATTGACCAACACAGTCACATGGCCAAGACCTACTTCAAATGGAACTGGAAAGTACGATTCTACCATGTGCCTGGAAGGAGAGGAGAACCAGAATACGTGGGAGCCACCCAGATGGCCACCACCCCTCCCAGGTACAGACTGAGTTAGGTGCCTCAATATATCATCTGTAATCTTGACCCCAATTCTATAAGTACAGGTTCCTGTTATCATTTCATAGATGAGAAAACAGACTCAGAGAGGTGAGGTGAGTTGCCCATGGGCACACATGGTTGAGATTGAATCCAATCTGATACCAAACTTTGTACACTTTCTTCTATGTTTCTTATGTTGCTTTTGACTTTTACCTTTTCCCCAGTTGGACACTTCCCAGGGATATAACATTGCCAGTTAATTCTCCTCCTTTGGTCAATTTTTGTATGCCCTTTGATTGTTGAAGATTGCACCGGGAAGCTGGAAGGGACAACTGCTGATGGCCTGTAAGAGTAGTCCAGCTGGGAGCTGATCCACTGAATCATGTCTGCAGGGATATAGAGAGTCCAGGGGTGACTAGAGAAGAACTAGGGGTCCTTTGAAGCAGTCAGAAACTGGACAACTACTGTCCTTGGTCACTGGACTCTAGGGACCACATGACTATTATGCCAACATGACACATTGATTAAGTTTATATTTACAAGGGGAGCTATGTGTTTCTTTATCTAAGTGAAAATTTGGGCAAAATTTTTCCTTGGGCATGACTTGGATTGCAGAATGAGAGTGGAGGTGAAGGTCTGTCCTTGAAATGACCAGGCCTGTGGTCAGCAGCTAGGAAGAAGTCTTGCTCTGGTCTCTTCTGCTGATAGAGACAAGAATGTTCTCTTGGGCAGCCAGTCTGTGACAATAAACCCACTGATGCCAAAGACCACCTTCCTTGTTTCTCAAAATGACTAATGCCAGGGAAATAGTGCCACTGAGGTAGAAGTGAGTGGGTTTGGGGATCTTGAGATGAGTCTCGAAAAGAAATTCCTTGCTTGAGAAACATCTGAATTACAATGAAGTGAATTTGAAATAGTAGATCAGTGTCTCCTATCTGGTCTTCCAACCAGCTTCCCTTTATTTTACACACACCACTGCTCATGTTACCTTGTGAACTGACTGATAACTTACTGTCACTCACTGACTAAATAACTTCTGATGGCTTCTCATTGCCCGCAGCGTAAATGTCAGACACCTCAGCAAAGCACACATAGCTCTTCATGATCCTGTCTCTACCTACTAATAAAATATTCATAATATGTATGCAGTGGTGCTGTTCAAGAAGATTCTACATAACAGAAAAGCCATTTTCAACTGCCCACCAAACAGAAAGAAAGAACCCTGCTAAAAGAGTATAAAGAACATCTCATTCTTCCTCCTGGGTTTCTCCTTTGCTGTCACACTACTCACACTCACAGTGCTCTGACACCACATGTGTTGGGGAGGGGGCCTTCCCCAAAACAAGCACTTCTCAGACACTGGCTGATTGTCCTCAATTTAACTTAATTCTGACACTGTTTTCCTGGAGATAGTGTCATATCCCATGGGTTAGGGTCTCAGTCCCATGAGACTATACCCCCTTCATACACCAATCACAAATAGTATAGGTCCCCAGGTTGCCCACGACTTCTGTCCAACTTGACTACAAATTAGAGGCTCCATTGACCTTCTCCCCCTTGGATACAATTACTTGCTAGAACACTCACCGAGTGCAGGGGAATACTTACTTAAGTTTACCAGTTTATTATATAATAAAGGGTATGATAAAGGATACAGGTGAACAGCCAGATGAAGAGATATATAGAGTGGAGTCTAGGAGTGTCCTAAGCACAGGAGCTTCTGTCCTTGTGGAGTTGGGGCCCGTCACCCTCCCAGTACGTGGATGCGTTCACCAACCTGGAAACTCTCCAGATCCCATACTTTTGGGATTTTTATGGAGACTTCATCACGTAGGCATGAATGATCATTAACTCTGATTCCAAACCTCTCCCTTCTTGAGAGAGTGGAGGCTGGAGCTTAAAATTCCAGGCTTCTAATCATTGCTTGGTCTTTCTGGTGGTCAGCTCCCAATCAGGATCCATACAGGAGTCACCTCATTAGAACAAAAGATACTGCTGTCACCCAGGAGGTTACAAGGGATTCAGGAACTCTGTGTCAGGAACCAGGGTCAAAGACCAAATATTAGAATAAAAGATGCTCCTAGTACTTATATCACTTAGGAAGTTACAATGGTTTTAGGAAATCTGTGCCAGGAACCGGGGGCAGAGACCAACATATATATTTCCTGTTATCTCACAGAGGAGTTTCATCTTCCCTCCCCACCCCACAACATGCTGATCCTGCAAAGAGAAGCTGACTACAAGAAAAATAGCAGGCAAGGAGTGGGTCACATTAGAGAGACAGATGTTTCAGTGCTTTGTAACCGTTCACTGCCTGCGTCCGATGAAGACTGAGGGCTCTCTCTGGTCCATAATAAGCCAGAAGTAGGCTCCTCAGAGTAGACCAGACCTGAGGAAGAAATGTTGCATGTGGTTACTGAGAGCAGAGGATCTAGACCCAGTCATTATAGGGACCTTCCCGTGGTCATTGGTTATGTCGTTACCGTGTCCATAAGGAAGAGGAATTGGAAACTAATATGCTAACCCACTCTGGAGCCTGTACAGACACTATCCATTTATGGACATTAAACGTTTTATGGCTTTCATGGCCTAAATCATATTTAACCACACTTGTCAAATATTGTCAGAAATAGATGATTATATACAGTTTTCCAAACTGTGTGTGACCCCCACGTAGTGATGATCAAGATTCTGGGGCTCAGAATGGGCATGTCCAGTGAGCAGTGCTCACTCACAGATGCCTTTTTAAAAGAAGCTCACATGTGTGAAGGTGCAGCTCACACAAAGGGGTGAGGGTTTGCAGGCATCTCCTCCCTTCTTCCAGAAGAGTCTTATTTCTCTGGACAGCGACCATTTGCCACTATTCCTTGTGTGGGAGGAAGGCTATGCTGAGTCACAGCCCAGAGGCAGGAGCAGCTCCACTGAATGGCTCTGAGCTGCCTGACACACAGAAGGCTCAGAACAAGGAAGGCTGTTTCTACGTCTTGCCCCCAATGAGGTCATTTGGCCTAATTCAGGCTGTGCCCACTGTCAGTCCTCATGGTACAAGTCCGCATTTGTGTGGAGAAAGCACTCCCTCCCTTCTGAAGGACAGAGGGAAACCATCTGGGACTCCTCCTGAGTCCCTGTGTTTAAGACACATTTAAGACGTCTTCTGTAAGTGACGGTCATGATTTTCCCCAAATAGCCAATCAGTGTTCATTTCAGCAATTTAAGAAATGGAATTCATGGATTTTGTCCCTTTGGGATAATGCTCTATGCACTTAGCCACCCCACACTTTGTGGCTTGCTTTGGAAAATACATTTTCCCTTTTAAATCTAGTAAGGTGTTTCCCTGAGTCAGATCTTTTCTTGCTGTGCTTATAGTAAAGCAGAAGAAATTTTGAGCCTTGCACTGGCACCTGCAGCCTCACTGGGAGTCTACTTAGAGCACCAGAACAGCCAGTGTGTGGGAGGTGAGGCTGAGAGTGGAGGCTGATTCTGCAAAACTAAGTGTGTTTCCCTCACGTGCCCTCGCATGGCCTCATTCTTTCTCTTCCTTGGCTTCCTTTATCCCACACTCCCTTTTGTACTCTTGAGGCTAAGTCCGGCTTCATTCATTTAGCCTTGCTCTGTCACTTCCAGTGACATGCACATGCTTCTACAGTGATGAGTCTGATACAAACTCCATGCCCTGGAGCGAAATGAAATAGGAGACCGGACTTAAAGAGATGCAAGTGTGTCTTGTCTCTCTTTTCTTTGCACTTTGTTCTGCTTCCACGGAAGAAAGACCCAGATCTGTACACTTTGGTTAAATGCTGAGTCTTAACTTGGTCAGAGGATGGTGGTGTCTGTGGAAAGAGCTGTTTGGTGTTGGCTGGAGGAGCCACTGTGACCTTGGTCAGTGATGATGGACGATTATGCGAACCAAATGGAACCTTTCAAGGCTTATGGTATTTTGCAAGTAATTTTCAAGCTCTGACTTCAGTGAGAAAGAACAGAGCAGACATTTGTTTCCAGGGCAGAGAGATGGGTGGACCAAATGAGAAAGAAAGTCTCAAAGTATAATTTTCAATAAATGAAAATTATGACTCTTTTTATACAAACATACAGTGAGCATGTGCCAAAGATTTATTTACCTCATTAATGAGGGAACTGGCAGAAAGGCAAAGCTGATTCCAAGGAGAATATGGAGACTTAGGTATACACAGTCAATCAAACGAAACAATGCCCAAATAAGGTTTCCTGAGACAGGACTGAGATATGCAATTTTATGTAAGGTGATAAAACCATTGCCTTTGGCTTATGGGACAAAAAAAATGGGACGGAAACTATTTTCAGCTCATCATTCTTCTTCAAGTTAACATCTAACTTTACAGGCTGGACCCTGAAGAGTAGTAAATATTGTCAAGTTATTTTCCATAAAGCATCAGGTGCCCTATGTGGCTTTGTAAGACAATGCTCTATGTGACCTGAAGGAAACCTAGTCATATTTTTTACTTATTTCCAAATTTCAGCCAATCTTTCTTAAGAGTACATAATGGAACCGTCACAGAAGTAGTTCCACTGGTGAACATCTGGACAGCCTTCTGATTTCGTTTGCTGTTTATTCTAAATGGTTAGCTATTTCAGGGGTACCTAGGGCCTGAATGTTGTCTCAGTTTGCTCGATCCTTCTTTCTTCCCAGTGTGGTCTGATGGGACTGTTTTCAGGGACGATAGCTTCTAGGAAGACCATCTGGATCGCTATTCTTTTCCTGTGCAGCTCTCTTGGTTTTTACTGTTGGTCCAGGTTGGGAAACTTCAGTCATAGAGTGAAAATGTATATCCTAAATGGCATGATTATTTTTGGAAGGGTATAACTTAAAAACAAAATTGTACTTTTGTCTAGTTCCAGAACACAGTTTTAAATGAATCTTTCTAAGTAATTGGTTTCAATACAGGAAATGACTATAGTGTCTTTAAGTTTATATGCAATAACATTTTATATTTTTGACTTGAAAACTTTCAAATTACCCCTATGTTGCCCCCTGAAGCAATGTTTTCTTTGCTAATATGTCGACCTTTTGTGCATGCACAGACACACAGAACATGGGCACACATATTATAAATCTGACTAACTTCGACCTCATGAAATAAAAATCTGTGATTAATTCAGACGCACTAGATTCTTATTTAGAAAAAGTTAAATATCATGAAGCTCTTCGAGTCCTTTGTAGTGTCTGCTGTGCAGACTGCTTTATGTGCCAATTACTTTACTTAGTTATGTTTCAGGAGCTATGATTGGACCAGCAGCATGAAAGAACAACAAATAGTTTTAATGGATTTCCACGGTCATTTCTTTCTTTTGGAACTGCTTAATCTCAAGGAGGATGCTGCAAAGTCAGAGTCCCGGATCAGAAGTGTAGGATAGGGATTGCTGGGAATAGGAGGAGGGTAAGCTGGGGTCAGACTGAAGCTGGGACCCATGAGTCACAGGATAAGACCCAACTATATGTCATCTACAAGACACCCACTTTAAATATAACGGTGCATATAGGTTAAAAGTCAATGGATGAAGAAAGATATACCCTGCTAACACTAATCAAAAGAAAATGGGAATAGCTATATTAACTTCAGACAGAGCTGACTTCAGAGCAAGGAAAGTTATCAGGGATAAAGAGGGGCATTACATAATGATAAAGGGGCCAATTCTCCAAGAAGATATAACAATCCTTAGCATGTGTGTCTGACAACAGAGCGTCCAACCACGTGAGGCGAAAACTGGTAGAACAACGAGGCGAAGTAGATGGATCCGCTGTTGTCACTGGAGACTTGACCACCCCTCTCCCTGCAATGGAGCCATGAGTGAAAGGAGTGGGTACATGGCGGGGGCTGCCAGGGAGGCCTCAGGGCTCCAGGAATTCCCAGACATGTGCAGATTCAGGAACTCTTCCTAATAATTAGTTTGTGGGGATTAACTTTTGTTTCAAGCCAGGTTCTAAGGTTCTAGGGATTTTTGCATGGTCCAGCATTGTCCAGTTTCTCCATATGGTGGTCTGAGGACCACATTAGAGTCACTGGGGCAGGGGATCGTTAAAAATATGTAGATTCCTATTTTCCACCTCGGATTTACTAAATTGGAATCTGGGGTGGGTCAGGAAGTCTCCATTTTAAATAAGCCTCTCAGGTAATTCTCAAAAATTTGAGAATCACTGAAATGAGTGTTGTATTGCTTGTGCCTCCCCCTTCACCCCTCAACCCTCGTCCCAAATAAAAACCAAACAAACGAAACATTCTTCATTGCAATCATGTTGGCTTCCTGTTAAGATGAAAGCTACCAGACTAAGATAATTCCTACCAAGGAGAAGTGGCTAAAAGGCAGCCTTGTGGAGGGTGTTTGTGGTTTCAGGAAGGGTTTTGTATCCTGGTGACTCACTGGGAGGCCCAGTGTTCAATGGGAGCTTCTTGATCTGGAGTCCAGAGCTCCCCACTGGCTTCCTGGTTTGCAGGGGCTTCAGACCCCACTTTGAGAGGCACCACTTTCTCTTAAGTAGGACACTTGATTTTGTTAGAACTTCCCTTTTCCAAACTAGGCTGGACAGGAGGATTTTCAAGGTGGGCCTGGATATTTGAGTTCAGAAGGCTCCTGGGCACACTGCATGTCAACTGAGAGGAAATGAAATGAGGTCTGTGTGATGTTCACATCACATCCTGAGTGCCAAGCATGTTTATACGTAGTATGCATATTCCAGACTTTTCTGTCATTCTGTGTGTGTGTGTGTGTGTATATGTGCACTTATGTGAGTGGATCCATATGTACGTGTATACATAATATATGTTGTACGTGATAATAGGGCCATATCGTATAAATACATATAAACAGAGATTAAAAGAAAATCATCATTGGAGTGATGGTCCAATTTCCACATGGGTGGCTGCAGAACTGGGGAAGCACTGAACAAGAACTAAATAAAGGATGCAGATGTTAGCATCTTACGTTAATTATAGTTTTCTCTTGAAAGGTCATAAATTACTGATCGTGGTGCGACACTGTTTTCCCCTTGCTCTCCATTGGAAACCAGAAGAATCCCTAAGCTCTAAGTCTTAGACATTGGGAGAGAATTGTTCATAAACATGGCCTGTGTCTGCTTTGGTATGAGCTGATTTGCTTTTACAATCTTGTTGAATGAGTTAATGATCCAGAAACCCCACTGTTCTACTGTGGTCGAGCAGGAGGGCATGGTTGAGTGGAGGTTTACTGGGCTGGTGCCATGTGCCAGGCAGGGGGCCGAGGGCTTCACATGCACCATCTCATTTAATGGGGGACACTTGCCCCAATTCACAGTTGAGGAGACTGAGGATCAGAGAGCCAAGTGACTTGTCCCAGGTGACACAGCCAGGAAGGGCCAGGACCAAGATGTGAACTGAAGTCCCTTTGTGTCTAATGCCACTGCCAGGGACAACAGACCAAATTTTTTTTCTGCTCTGTGGAGACCAGTGGCTCAACATCCTAAAAGGGACTTGGAACTCTACCCGAGACTCAGGTGGCCAAGAGTCCAGTAGTCGAGGCACAGAACAACCTAGCTAGGAGTAGTGCTCATTTTTTGGGTTTGGGGAAAATTTGATATTTGTGAAAGAATTTGATATTTGGAGAGAAGTCTGTGAAGAAGCCTTTCGCTTCCCTTCAGTCTCAAACAGTGCGCCCCCTGCTGCTCTGAAGAGGAGGTGGCAAAGGGGGAAGGTGCGGAACTGAGTGAGGTGGTGGCTTCTGAGGGATCCCCTTTAAAGAGTGTTGCCTGTAAGGAAGACAGGAGAGGGACAGGCATGGTTCTGGGAGAAGGCCTAATCCCTCTTCCCCTTATCTTACAGTCTTTCCTCACCTCTTGCTTCCTCCATCATTGCTGAGCATGCAGAATTTTATGATGTGGTTAAAGGTCACTTCCACCCATGTCCTTTGTTAATATAATGCACAAAGCAAGCACTAATTAGACTTCTTACTGTCCCTAGATTTTTGTTTTCTTCGTAAAGAAACATTTTAAGAATGAAAATGATTCAAGTGCTTTTCTATTGTGCTTGAATTTACATTGCATATGAAGTTATATCCTTTTTATACTACACCTCAAAACAGATATTTCTGCAAGTTTTGGGTGAGTGACCTATGGCCTTTGTTTTAAAAGTTTAACCTGCTGGGCTGGACATCCTTGACAGTTCCAGAGGGCTTGGGGCAGTGTTGACATTTTCTGTGGTGTGGTGGCAGGGTTCACTATGCTTCGCACTTGAGACCTTGGAATGTGAGTGGGCTGTGGGGGAACATGGCTGGCCAGGCTGTGGGCAGGCAGCCACACAAAGGGCACACAGTCACATTCCTCCAGGACCACCAGGCAAGCATGGTGGCTGATGGCCATTTGGCAGTATTCTCTGGCATTCTCCTAGGAGTGGATTCCTGGATTCCTTGGTGCAGAGGAAGCACAGTGACCTAGGCAGACACTGCTCCTGGCTCAGTGTCAAGGCCAGAGCTGTAGAAGCAGTTGATGGGGGGGCGGTGGCAGGGCTTCTAAAAGGGTTCATCATCCCGGGAAGAGGCTAGGCATGCAGAGGGCGGGGCACAGGGAAGACTCTTGAATTGCAGTGTTTTGATCCCAACCCTGCCAGGTGTGTGGCACAGTCCCCTCCAGCTGCCAGATCTGGGAGGGCAGCAGGGGTAGGGAATTGGGTAACAAATGGGATGTTCAGTGCCCAGTGGGGATTGTCTGTGCCTAGAGCTGCCACGGGTTCCTCTGAAGAGTCCCGGGGTTTCTCTGAAGAAGGCAAAGCCCCATATGTAACTAGATGTCCTCTCTCTGCAGAACGCTGTGCCAGCAGCTGGCAGGCAAGCGTGTTCACCACGTGGGGATCGTTCGATAAGAGCTCTTTCCTGAAAGGCAAATGGAAACTTCCAATTAGAACTCAGGCCAGGGCGTGGGGCAAGAGTATTGAAAAATAACAACAAATGTAGTCACAAAACTGGGAAAACCAAAATAATAAAGGAGCTTCCAGATTGCAGAAATTAAAAAGGGCATTAACATCAACAGATCACCAAAACGGGAGAGCCAAGGCAAGTGACACTTTTGACACCTTTGTATGTTTAGCAAAAGCTGATACTCCCGGGAACTGAAATAGCAGAGATGCCAAATGTTTAATCTCAGTGTTGAAAAAAAGAAACAAAGCTAAACTGCAAAGCTGTTTAAGATTATTACCTGTGAAATACAAAGTAAAACGTTAAAATAGAATAAAAAAATCAAAATAGTCTAAGGATGAAAAGTATTGAAAACAAATTAATATAAATTCAAACTTTGGAATTTGTTTGTCCTAGAGTTTTTAAGAAGACAAAGATGACCTTGGAGGGCAGAACAAGTCCTCCTAATTCCTATTCCTGCAAATGTACTAGAATAAGTTATTCACAGGGAATAATAAACATTTGGAAGCACATGTGGTGCTGGTTTCATTTTGCAAAACAAGAAATGTTACACCAACGTCGTGTTCATTTATGGCTGAGGGTCTGGCTGGACAAGGGAAACAATGCGTCTAAAGTGGGCGACGTTCTGAAACATCCACACCATCCGACAGTCCCAATGAGCAGGAAATGCAGAAGCTGGAACACACGCTCCTTAAACGATGGGGCCAATGGATGCCATCTGGAAGGCAGTGCTGCTCAGTGTGAACTTACAGGACATGCTTTGTGTGTCAGAGGGCTCCAATGTCATTTTATATAAATCACAAGAAAACCTCATTACTGCACCTAGGGATCAAAGGCTAAAATTCCTAGTGGGGTCAGACAGGAGATCTGAGTGAACTGATGAGAGTAGAGTGGGTGCCTGGCCAAAGGGGCAGCTGTTGGTTACTCTCCCCCGGCTCACTCCCTGATGTGCTGAGCTGCTGTTACCTGATCAGGTGAGTTTGCAAGGGAGCCCAGTTTTTCAAATTTTAGGGGAAAGCTTCTAATTTTTAAACATTGGCTTTGAGACATCAAAGATATGGTCATTGGACCTGGAGTGTGCTAACTTTGGCTTTCAACCTTAAAGGATATAATAGGCAAATGTTTTCTGGCTCTCTGGTGTGAAATGAAAGAATTTTTTGAAAAGCCAAGCAAGTTTGTGAAAGTAAAAAGAATTTTTCCTTTATCATGGTCATAATTTTATAATTTTCTTACTTGAGGAATAAACAGGCAAAGAGACTGATGATGTGTCAGCTTACTAATTACTCTATTCTCCTCTAAGCATTAGTGACATCTTTGTGATCTGTGTGTATCTAGACACACATGAGATATATATATGTATATATACACATATGTATAGATATATATACACACATGTACGTAAATAAACATTCCTCAGTATGTCTCTTGGTACTGATTACTCACTTTCTCCCAAATTGAGCTGATCCTTGGGTTTTATTTGGCAGATGCAGTGAGCTGCAGAAGGAGGGGGCAGTGTGGCAGAAAGAGGCTGTCCTTTAGGAAGGTCTCTTTGCAGTGGTTTGTAGGATACAGAGGAGGGATGAGATAGAGGGGCAGGGAGATGAGTTGGGCAGGAGTCTCTTGAAGATCTCTCAACTGGAGTTGTTGAGGCCAAGAGTAGGGATAAAGTAGCCTCAATGTGATAAGGAGGGGCTTGATGAAAACATGGGTCATATAGAATAAGACAGCATTTAGTAAGTGGTTAGTGATGGAAACAAAGGAGTTCCTGGAGGTTGCAAGGTTTCAAGTCTAAGAAACTGGCAAACAGTGGCAAGGAGAAGCAGTCGGTGAAGGTTCTGTGTGATCAGGGAAGGTGACTCTGGCATGGGGCCTGTTGATTTACAGGTGAGATGTCAAGCCTGGATATAGAGCTTGAGAGCCTTCTCTTCTCCACATAGAAGCCATATTTGGAACTAGGTGACTCATGAGATCCCTGAGCTAATGACAAACAGGTAAGAGACAAAGATGTAGGTTCAGGAAAAAGAACAGGAGCTAAATGGAAGCCAAGAGAGCTAAGAGTTTCAAGAAGTGGAGGACTAATGAGCTCCCACTTGGTACCTGGTGTCATGAGCATGTTCTCACTGAAGCCTCATAAGGGTCTAGGAAGAGATGTGATTGCCCCATGTTATAGATGAGGAAACTGGGTTAAGAAATGAGAGGCTGGCAAGGAAGTGGGACTGTGGGACAGAGTGGGTTCTTTCAAGAAGATGGGTGGGGAAGGGAGTGAGAGAGAGCTTGGTGGGTGAGGGCATGTCGAAGTGAAAGGAAAGGGCATTTCTGAGGATGTCATGGGAGCATGTTTGTCATCTGCGGGCAGGGGTGAAAGGGAGAGGGCGAGACAGAAGATGAGGCTGGAGATGGAGTAAATAATTGATGGGCTGAGATGAAAAGCCGGGGTCGAGAGATCTTCAGAGTGACAGGAAACTGAAAGCACGCTCTCCATGGGCCGAGGAGCTCAGCCCTCAGTAGTGGTGAGACATCACAGCAGGAGAGCTACAGATTTGGAAGGAGTGACCTGTTCTGGGAGCTGATGGGCAATTACACAGTACTGTGAACGCAAGTATTTGTTGTCGCTTTTCTTTTTATCTGAACATCTTCTCTGGAATATTCATGTAAATTCTCGTGAATTATAGATACTCCAGCTCAAATTAATCCAGCCTAGATTAAGTAGAGATGACTTTAATTGGCTTTCACTTTTTTCCCAGGAGACCATGCTATTATTAGTTGCTGTCACATGAAGTTTCATTTTGCTTTTGATTTTAGCCTCAGTGAAGATTAGGGCTACATATCAAGAGCAATATCAGAGGGAGTCATTTGTTATTGTGATGGGTCATTAACAAGATAATGGGTTTAACATATACCCCATTCTGGTTGAGATTTTTCTGGAAAAAGCTCCATGTTATTGGTAAGAAAGAACTTGGACTTTGAGGTTATTGGTACAAATATCACTACAGTGTTTCCCAAGGGTGTGATCTTAGGCTAAAGGCATCACTTCAGAGTCACCAACTGTAAGGTAATAATTACACCTTACAATGTTTTCATGATAATTAGAAATATGTGAAAACACCTAGCACATGCCTTAGTAAACGGTGGAAATAATAATAGTAATAAATCAACTGGGGACTAAATGTTGTTGTTTATAAAAGATATCAGACAAACATAAGAGTACAATATATGTGTATAATAGGTGTGTGTGGTTTGTGTATGTGTATAAATACACATATGTATATAGATGAACTATTTTCCCATTCTCTTCTTTTTTTTTTTTTTTGAGGAAGATTAGCCCTGAGCTAACGTCTTCCAATCCTCCTCTTTTGGCTGAGGAAGACTGGCCCTGAGTAAACATCTGTGCCCATCTTCCTCTACTTTATATGTGGGATGCCTACCACAGCATGGCTTGCCACATGGTGCCATGTCTGCACCTGGGATCTGAACCGGTGAACCCCGGGCTGCCGATGCGGAGTGTGCAAACTTAACCACTGTGCCACCGGGCTGGCCCTTCTCATTCTCTTCTTGATGGATATTTGAATTGTTTCCAGTTTTATTCTATTACAAACCATGCTACTATAGAAATTCTTGTACATCTCTGCTGGTGCGCATGTGCTAGACTTTCTCTAGACTTTCTCCCTGAGAGCGGAGGTCCTGGTGATGTCCATCTTCTCCTCTGCTGGGTAATGGCAAATCATTTTCTAAAGTGGTTGTGCTCATTCACACTCCCACCAGCAGGGTGTGAGAATTTCCAGTTTCTCTGAATTCCACCAACCCTTGGAAATGTCAGACCTTAAAATGTTTGCCATTCTCATGGGAATGAAATGACATCTTGTTTTTTAATTAGTATTTTCCTGATTACTGATCAGTTGAGCATCTTTTTACATGTTTGTCGGCGTTGTGAGTTTTCTGTTTCTTGAAATGCCTATTCATGCTTTTTGTTCATTTTTTTCTAGACTCATCTTTTTAAAAAGTATAAAGGCACTGAGTCAGACATATATATGTATATATGTATATGTAGACATATATATGACAAAGTTCAAGAGTCAATTCATGCTAACATTAACTGATATTCTTATTTTATGTGGCAGAAACACCAAATTTAGTGCTGTATCTAATAAGTACCCGTCATAGCAGGTGCTGGCTGATGAGTATTGAGTGAATGAATACAGAGAGACAAACAGGCCTGCCATCAAAGATGCACACTTAGCACATCACGAGAGGGGCTGTTCTAAACCAGGACCCTGCAAGCCTGTTTTCCGTGTTTGGCTCCCTAAGGATTGGGTGACTGGATAACCCCTTAGTGGTGGCTCCTTTAGTGAAGTCTGAGCCTCCTGGCCTCTGGGGTTATTGTGACAGAGGAAGGGGAGCCCCGATGTGACACCCCCCACAGTGATAGAAGCCGAGTGCTCTCCACACCGTGCCCCAGAGGTCTCTGGTTTCCTGCTGTGTGGAAGCACCTCGTCTGCTCCCCCAGGATTCACATTCCATGGGGTGTGCCAACGGCCTGGGAATCTGACTTGTCAACAGATGCCCCACGTAATTCCTATTTCTAGGCGACTTTGGGAAATCCTGCTCCAGCCCCATTCCTGGAACTGAGATCCAGTGGTGAAGGTCCCTTGAGTGCTTTCCTTGTTACTTCTTTGGCACAAATGGAGCTGGGAAGCAATATAATTAGGGGACAACATGTGGCTCTAGAATGAAGATTTCTTGGTTTCCCATAAGCAGCTAAGCTCCCTTTCCAAGTGCTCAAGTCTGTGCCAGACGACTCTTGGCTCCCTCCAACCAGCAGCTGGCCCAGGGCCACCTAACTTCCTTGGTGTCTCCACTGCCAGGTACATTGATGTGTCGCATAATTTTCTCCATGGTCCCCAAACCTGCCCCTTCCCCACTGCGGCCAGGCAGTCTTTCTAAATGTCCCCTGCATGAGACCTTTCAAGGGCTTCCAGGGCTCTTAGGAAAGACCTAGCCTGGTCCTGGAGTCACAAGGACCTTTCTGTCCCTTCCCGGAAGCACTTTCTTTGACTCCTCCTTGCCTGTGACTTATTCTCTGCTTCCAGCATGTTGATCTCTTCGGTGTGGAAACATGAGACCCTCTCTCTCACCAGACATTTTGCTTCTGCTCTTTCCTGCATCTCAGATCTCCTCTCCCTCTTATCTCCCTCTGCTTACTTGTCCTTATCCTTTGAGACAGTGTTTCTCAGACTTGAAAGTGCACATGGATAACCTGGAGAGCTTGTTAAACTGCAGATTCTGATTCAGTTGGTCTAGAGTAGGCCTGAGATTCTTCATTCTTAGTGGGCTCCCAGGTGCTGCAGGATGTTGCTGAGTCTGGGAACCTCACCTGGAGTCGTAAGACTTTAAGCCTCAGCTTGGGCAACACCTGCTCCTCCCAAAGCTGTAAATGCCCCTCCTTTGTGCCCTTAGCACCTGGATCAACCTCTACATGCTTCTCACTCTGTGTTACAGTAACTGCCTTTCTGTCTGTAAGTCTCTGAAGGGCAGGAAATGTGTCCTGTTTATCATTATTTATATTTGCAGTGCTGAGCACATAGGAGACACTCAACAAATATCTGTTGAACAAACAAATGATTTCCACACTCCAGACAGATGTATGTCTGGCTGCATTTTGCTGTTTGTGGCTGTTTCCCTGTTGAGGCCAGTGACTCGCTGCTTTTCCAGATGATGCCCTGTGGCCTGAAGGGGTGGCTTCACTTTCTGTAATGCAACAAACTTGCCAGAGGAGGAGCAGAGGAGTGGGTGGTGAGCTTTGACATTGGGAAAATTCAACCTCTTTTTGCTAATTTAGGTCATTTAGGTCAATTTAGATTAGTGGGTTTAAAATTAGTCCCAAGTTCTGGATTTTCTTTGGCTCATTTGCTGATGCTTGTAAGCACACATGCACACATGGCTTATGGAGTAGGTCTCTGAGGTTTCATAGCCTCTTCCTCTTCTGACCCCGTTCTCCACCAGGTGCCACAATGGACTTTGAGACATGCCAGTTGGGGTTATGCCATGCTTGGTGGCTCCCTCTCCTTTCAGGGAAAAGTCCAAACATCCCATCATTGCTATGAACAAGGTGCCCAGGATGGTCCACACATACTCCGGTTGTCCCTGAGGGTCCCCTTTCATTCTCAAGGTCTCCAGTGAGGATGGTGAATGACATGCCAGCCCTCCTCCCATGGCCCTTCAGTTACTGGCCCTGGCCTCTCCCCACAGCCTCCTGCTTCCCCTTTTTAGCTAAGTCGCTTGGTTGAGAGAAGGCACTTGCACAGCTTGTCGGGTCCCAGGCTTCCAGCTCTAACCACTAATGCTCATGAAGGGGTCTTCTTCCCAGCTCACTCTTGAACATAGTCTCAACTGTTATTCTGTAAACTAGAACATATGTCCATTTTAACTTATAAATACTGTACATCCTCTAAAACCCAGCAAACTCAAATAATGGGCACAATGGTTTCTGCTCTCACACAGCACTTTTAGCAGAAACCTCTTAATGATTGCAGTAATCCTTTAATGGACTGATGGGTGGGGCATTCTACTTGTGGGTGAGTAGAGAGTAGATAGATGGGAGAAGAGGTTGCCAGTCTGCAATAGTTATTTTGCTTAAAGGGTATAATCTTCTCCCTCTCATCTTTATAAACTCTTTTTTTCAGTGCTGTTGAGCAATAGCCCAGGACAATGGAGTATTGGTTGCTAAGCCAGAGAGACCCGGATGGGCCCCTTGCAGCTTCTTAATTCCCCTGAGAGTTTGTATTCACATCTGTAAAAATGAAAATAAGAAGACCTGCTTCATGTGGCTAGGTTTGAGGATTAACTGAGATAACATGGAAATGTCGAGTTACGTACACCATAGCTAAGACAAGCTCCTTGTTTTCAAAGACTAAACCAACTGGGTTGAATCTGTTTGGAAACGGTGGCAGTGCTACAGATGTTATATTTGGTATTTACCTGTGGCAGTATGTTTTCCTGTAGTGACGCAGTGTTCTGTTTTTAAGATATGAGAGCTTCTTTCTTCCCCTTCATTACTCTGAATACATTTGACTAAGGCAGCCACGTCAAGCCCCTGCACCTGCCTGCCCATTCCTCTCTGAGATCCCACTTGTGTGATTGTGATGACTTAAGCAGGTTCTGTAACTTTAAGACTTCTCTCACTTTTCTACCTTCTCCATGCTGATCATCTCTAATCATGGTTCCATACAAATTCTTTTTAACAAATTTGGCAATACAAAACAGTCCCCAGCTGCTCACTGGTGATACATGGCTAAGCAATGATGCAAACATCTGTTGTCACTGGAATGACCCTCAGGTTCCACCAAAGGGAGTTCTGTGACCATCTGTCTCGCCTCTTCCCATGTGACCTCAGAGTTCTGTTGACGTGAGGGAAATCCAAGAGCCGTTTGATGAATGCAAATGAAGCTTAGTGTGATAGCAAATGACTTTTATTCTAAAATTTAAATATTTATTAACAAACATACATTTGATTACACCTGAGAAATATTTTGTCATCAGTTATAGGTGAGCTTGTCACTCCTTATATTAATTTTGTCCTTAACTATTGCCTGACTGATGGAGAGGGACCCACACTTGGACCCTGAGAGTGGAAGAGACTGGAGTGTCATCTCACAGTGTGGAGGAGCGAAGGGTCTTCCGTGGGGCTTCCCTGGGAGTGGCAGAAGAGCCACCTTAGGAACTTGGGTCACTTGACTTATAGGTCTATAAATGGGCTTCAGGGGGCCCATGAGCCCCTAAAATTGCAGCAAAGTTTTGTGTGTAGGTGTAGTGTTGGGGCAGAGAGTCCAAATATTTCTCAGACTAAAAATAGAGGGAGAGTAATACCTGCTTTGCAGACTGAAATGAGGATTCAGTGCCAGATTGTATAGAGAGTGCCGAGCACAGAGCAGGCCCTCCACAAATGACAGCCATTTCCATTGTTCTCTGCTGACTATTTCAGAGCTGCTGAGGAAGGACTTGTGGCTTTCTAGATCAAAAAGCATCTTCTAGGGTTTACTGTTGCCATAAGCAGAGGGGTGGGTGGCTGAGGAAACACAATTCCTGGGAAAGCTTACCATCGAGCTACTTGGGAATGAGTGTGGAACATGTGTATTTGTTAATCTGGAGAATGCAGGAGGCAGAAGAGAACTATGTTTGCTTATGTCTGATTCCTTAAAATGTAAATGTCCCGACACGCACATATGTGAAGCCAACTGGCCCACTTTCTGATGTTCAGCCTTTTGAGGAATTCAGTATGATGTGGTGGGTTGTTCTCTTCTTCACTAGCTTTTCCACTCTCTTTCTGTCACCACCCATGAGAAGTTCCCTGCTGCCGGCTGGAATTCTGCTGCCTACAGCAGATTTACAGGATAATGAGCACGTGATCTTCCAGGGAGCTCAGTGCTGGCTGGACATATCATTTGGGGAACACAGTTGTGAAGATATGGTGTTTTTGGCAAAGGTGGATCTGTTTATAGGGACAAACAGGAGAGGGATATGAATTTCTATTTTAGGCCATGGATGAATCTTCATGTGGAGGGAACATGCAGAGTTTCTAGTCCATGGCCTATCTTAGGTTGTTTTGTCACATAGTTCAACTCACTTTCCCCCATCTCTGGAAGAGAAGTGCCCCCAAGAGCTGGTGTAAAAGATCAACATTTGTTTTAAAATAATAATAATGATAAAAAAATAAAACTAAAACAAATTCACATGAGAGAGTTAAGCTAGGAGATAGAAGTGCTTCTTAGAATAAGGTGAACACAGAATACAAATCCTGCCTCCCAGATCTTTCCTGTCCTGCTCCCCGCCATACCGGCATAGTACATACATATGACACACACACACACCCAGCACCTCATGATCGTGAAACCTGTGAGGACTTTGCAGTTCACCTCAAGTTGCTTTGCAGTTGACCTCAAGATAAAGAGAGTATCCTGCATTATCGAGGTGGGTCCAATGTACTCTAATCACAGGGTCTTTAAGTGTGGAGGAGGGAGGCCAGCCAGGTGGCCAAGTGGCTAAAGTTCTTCACACTCCACTTCAGCAACCCGAGGTTCATAGGTTTGGATCCTGGGTGTGGACTTACTCTGCTCATCAGCCATGCTGTGGAGGCATCCCACATACAAAGTAGAGGAATATTGGCACAGATCTTAGCTCAGGGCAAATCTTCCTCACACACACACAAAAAATTGTGGAGGAGGGAAGCAGAACAGTCAGTGTCAGAGCAAAGTGGTGTGAGAAAGATTTGACCAGCTGTAACTGGCTTTGAAGATGAAGAATAAGGGCCACAAGCCAAGGAATGCAGGTGGTTTCTGGGAGATGAAAGAAACAAGAAAATGGATTTTTCCCTAGAGCCTCCAGAAAGGAATACAGGCCTGCAAACACCTTGATTTGAGCCCAGTGAGACCCATCTTGGACTTAAAGTCTGAATTCCAGAACTATGAGCTAGTAAACTCATGTTGTTTTAAACAACTCAATTTGTAGTAATTTCTTACAGCAGCCCTAGGAAACTAATGCACTTGGGAACTTCTTAGAAATGAAAATCCTGTGGGGCCCCCACTCCAGAAACTGCAGGGATGGGGCCTAGGAATTTGTGTTTTATTTTATTTTTTAAGATTGGCCCTAAGCTAACATCTGTTGCCAATCTTTTTTTCTTCTTCTTCTCAAATCCCCCAGTACATAGTTGTGGGTCCTTCTAGTTCTGCTATGTGGGACGCCACCTCAGCATGGCCTGATGAGCGGTGCTAGGTCCACGCCCAGCATCACCAACCAGTAAAACCCTGGCTGCCAAAGCAGAGCCGTGAACTTAACCATTCGGCCACGGGGCCAGCCCCAAATCTGTGTTTTCACAAGCCCTCTGGAGGAATCTGATGTGCGTGAAGTTTGAAACATCTCTGCTTTAGGGGCATCTGTTCTCTCTCAAGGGAAGTCAGTGCTGGAGGCCACTTGAATGAAGGAGCCGGCTGTGGGATGCCTGAGGCTCTTTACAGGAGGAAATGAGCTTCCTCCTTGAAACCTGGGCAAGGTACATTCAGGCTGCTGTTTGTGCATTCTATAACCTGTATCACAGGGCTTTGAAGCTTCCTACACTATTATGTACAATGATGAAAATACAGCTATTTGTTGAGCTATAATTGACATATTATGTTATTTCAGGTGTACAACGTAATGATTCAATATTCGTGTGTAATTTGAAATGACCAGATTCACTGCATCTGCCTCCAAGCTCTCTCTCTTCCCACCTGATTCAGCAGGGGAGGTTTCTCTCCTCCTGTCCAAACCTGGTCTCTGATCTGTGTGCTTGTAACACCCTGTCTCATAATCTCTCATTGCTCTGCTCTCTGACATTTGGCCTCTCCAGCTGTGTTGGCTCTTATCCCTCAGCCGTGTGAATATGTCCCTGTATTTCTTACTTTAAATATCTTACTCCTACCCTCTGATCTCCCTCTTCTCCAGCTATTGTGCTGTTGCTCACTCCTTCGTTTTCTGTCAAGTTTGTTGAAAGCGTGGTCTTCCCTTAGTGTCTCCCATTCACGTCTCAGTCAGCGGGTAGCCTGGCTTCTGCCCTTGGCTCACTCTAACTGCTCTGGGAGCCGTGGTACTCAGACATCCCTAATTCCAAATCGAATGCACACTTATCAGCCTTATTTTACCTCTTTGCAATGTGGATGCTGTGGCCCTTTTTGGAACTTTCTTCCCTCCATTCTCCCTTGGTTTTCTGACTGTCTTGATCTTCTTCCTTTGCACATCCCTTAAATGTTGGTGTTCCTCAGGACATCCTACAGCACACTGTTACAAAAAAGAGAACTTATATACTTTTTTTGCAACACTTCGTTCATTCCCTGGCTGCTTCCCAGGTCTGTATCTCCATCCTAAACATCTTCTCTGAGCTTCACATCTGTACATTTAAATGTCTCCTAGACATCTCCACTCGGATATGTACAGGCACTTCCAGCTAATGGGCTCAAAGTTAAACCTGATGACTTCAGTGTCTCTAAACCTGTTTCCATATCCACAATGAAAACATAGGATCATATTAGTAGTTTTCAAGCTATGGTTTATGACCTGTTAGTGAGCCTGGGAAGTAATTTAGAGGGTTGTGATCAACATTAAAATAAACAAATCAACAAGCAAGCAAGCAAGCAAAAGATATAAACACACACACACACACTCACACACACGTGAGTTGATTTTAGAATATAAGCCTCATGAGAGCAGGGAGGGTTTTTGTAAATATGTTTTATTTACTGTTTTATTTTTAGCATCTAGAAAAGCGCTAGGCACATGTACCAACTCAATACATATATTTATGTTAAAAAATGAGTATGTGCTCAGTTGTGATGTAAAACGTATATCCTTCTGTGGGTAGTGGTTAAAAGTTTGAAAGCTATTGGACCAGATGATCTCTAATGTCCCTTTCAACTCAAAAATTAAAAATACAATTTTATAATTTTTCTTTCAGTGCTCAATTGCTTAACTTTTACCAGTGGCCAACCTCTGGTGTTTTCTCTTGTGTGGTGAACATTAGAGAGGTTTGAGTGGGGGAAGAAAGGAGTGGTATTCAGTGAACGTGTTTGGGAAGATGCTGTGGGCCAGATAAAATAGTGTGGTCAGATGGCTGCATGTGGACTGAGTATTGAGCTGGCTGGCTTAACACAACATGTGTGACTTGAAGCAAGATGGCGGACTCTGCTCCAGCAGCTGGCCAGGCAGCTTTGCAGAGAGAGAGATGCTTTAAGGCGTATCCTCTGTTCTCCTTAACTTATCACAAGTGGACTTTCATACAAAGGTAGCTGAGTTAGAGTGGGTGGCAGACTTAAGGCCAAGTGCTGCTAAAGGAGACGTCGGAGAAGGGACATTTCATCCAGTTACTTGTTTACTTATTCAATGTACATTTAGTCTGCTGGGTGCCAGACACTGTGTGAGGCTCTGAGGATAGAAGCTGAACAAGAAGGACAAGGTCAAACTCAGGTTTCTGGCTTCTCCCACCCCCGACTTCTCTACTAGCCTAGATGAAACAGCAGCCTAGTTTTACAAGGGGGTATCTGGCAGAGTAAGAGTCTGGACTTATAAGGACTTCTTCCCTCCCTCTCTCCATGAGGAACTGGTAAATAATGCTTCAAGTCATTGTTAGAGTAAGTTGGGGGTTGAATCATTTGGTGCGGATTGGGGCCTACCTTCTCCTTGTGCCACAGGATCTGTCCACCTTCACCTCTCTGACCTCACCTACTCCTGCCCCCATGGCTCACTCTGCCCCAGTCACACTCCAGCCCCGCGACATTCCTCAGACCCATCCTGACTCACCAGCCTTAGCACCTTTGCCTACCCGTTCTCCTACCTGAGATGAGTTTCCTTATTCATCTCCATACCTGATGCCTTCACGTCCTTCAAGTCTTGGCTGAAATATCATCCACCCAGTAAGGTGTACTCTGACCATCCTACTTAAAACTGCAGCCTACCCCCCCCCCCACCCCTCACTGCACAGCTGAGACATTTCTGGACACACATAGGAGACAGCATGATGGGATGGCTTTAGACTGGAATGAAACTGGAGTTTGAAATGTAGCTATTGCATCTTGGAGGAGTGCCTTAGTGTTTCTCTGGGCCTCAGTGTTCTCAAATGTAAGACAAGGTTACCTCATAGTATTGTTGCTAAGTAGGATCCTATAGGTGAAGCACTCAGCCTAGAGCTTGCACATAATGGGTCTCAGTAAATACAATCTCTCATCCCTTTCTCTCTAACCATTTCCTCCTGCATCACTAGGGACTGCTTTACACAGTACGATATTCCAGGAAGTCAGTTCCACATGAGGGTTAATATGCTTTCACAGGGAGTACAAGCTAGCATTGAAAAATGGAACCTCTAATATGTTAGCTGAAATTATTATGGTTAGCCTCATCATACAACTCAAAAATTATTTTGTTAAAAGCCTGGGAAAGGAAATGGCCTGAAGTCTTAGACACAGATTGGAATTGACTATTTGAGAAGCCAGGTCTCTAAAGGGCAGGTGATGTTACAGCCCTGGAAAAAGGTGAGAAGATGAGGATCTTCACTCCCGCCCCAGACATTCCAAGGCACTCCAGGGAGCAGCTGTGTCATTAAGAATCATGATCCCAAACACCCTGAGGGTCAGCAAAAGGTACCATTTGCCTCTGGGGCACAGGATATGTGATTCTAGCTACTAAGCAACTCACCCTTCTTGGTTGGCCTGGCCTCATTATTCGGCCTGTGGTGGAGGGGAACAAATCTGTTGTTCTCAGGAAGAGAACGTAGGGTTTCCTGACCCTTTCATTTGTGAAAGGAAAGATCCTGGTGAAAAATCAGTAAGACCCAGGAAGGATTTTGTCCCTTTTATGGTGAGAACAGGATTAGGAGGGGTTATGACCTGGAGGGAAGGCTGTCAGCAGAAAATTAAGGGTAGATATCTGTCCATCACTTTCACACTTAGTCCAGTGGATATTCAGGGAAACTGTGACAGAGACTGGTTGTTTGGGTAACAGAAGAGCTCATTGAAAAAGAAGTGTTCTCGAAGGTGCATGCCAATGTTTGAGGAACTGTGACTTGATAGAAAACAGCAGAAGCTTTAGAGAGGCACAGAAGACAGTGTAAGTCTTGAGTCCAGCTCATATTTTTTTCTTGAGCCTCTGTTTCCCTATCTGTGAAGTGGGGATGATAGCGGTGCTATCTACCAAAGTGATTGTGAGGATTGGATGAGCTAATACATGTCAACAGTTTAGCACAGTGCCGGGTACAGAATATGAGCTACAATATTTGCTCTTCCTGAGAAGTTTGGATGGTTGTCATTGTACACAAGAGTGTGTCGTGGCCAACTCTGAAGAGTCTCACATTCTCTTACAAAAGTTCTTGTCCATCTTTTTCTGAAGCAAGATGGGAAGAAGCTGGTAGAGATTTCCCTGTGCTGATGGAGTGTTGTTTGTTTCCTTGGGGGAGGGCAGAAGTTGGGTGACAAGCCAGAGAGCCACACTCAGAGAGCAATTAGGAGCTTCATAAACAGAGATCCAGTTGGATGGAGTGAAATGCTAGAAAGGAAGGTGCAAGCCAAGGGCAGCAAGAGTAGGGCAGCCGATCTCATTCTCAAACCAGTAACTTGAAAAATCAGGAGTGAGCTTTCAGTTCCATGTGCCTGACTTCTTGTCCTGGGTTTCACACTGTGTGCTATTAAAGCACCCTCTGCCACCGACTTCATGGCCTTTTTGCTCAGCTTCCCACCTCTATCAGGGCTACTCTCTGGGAGGCTGGCAGAGAGGAAGTTAACCTTCCTGCCTGTGGACCCACAACTTTTGCACTCCCCAGTGGGCTGCTGACCTGCACACAAGTGATCATTTGGGGGAACAGAGTGGAGCATGTAATTTGTTGCTGCATTCTTGGAGCTGCCTAGGGAGACTCTCAGGATGATGGATTGGGGTGATGTTGATTCTGGCTGAGTCACTGCTCTCTATCTTCTTTCCCATGATGAGATGGAAAATCCATCTCCAAATTGAGCTCTCGATAAGTTTCTCCTCTATGTTCTCTGCACTTGAATGATTGATCTTTCAATTCATACGTTGCTGTGTAGACTATGCCTCCAGGTGCCTGTGGGTAGCTTAACTCTGCTCTGATAGTTGTGCTGAAAGTGGAAAACTAGGGGCCTCAGCTTTGAGAGACAGAATGACTCCTCACTGGAGAATCAAGTTGCGAGAAATAAAATTTCAAGTCTGATACCAAGTGTTATGACAAGGAACATCTGTCCCCAAACCTAACCTGAAAGAGATACTGCAATTCTATTTTCCATAAATCAGCCTAATCTTGATGCCAATCTCCTATCCTACTGGGGTGGTTGGAAGTTTCTCATCTGTCTTTCCTGAACTTTCTCCCACGTAGGGAGGCATGGTCATCATGTCAGCCTGTCCCTTGGACTTGGTGGATGTTTTTTGGGCCACGGCAACCTGGTGAGGCCAGAAAGCCCAGTGTTTGTGGTTGTTTCTCTAAATACACCTCACCTTTCCTCCCTAATGTCTTTTGGCCAACATGGAGCATATCCAGGGAGCAAGCTCAAGTCCATAGGGGGCCCCCTTCCATCTTTTTAATCTGGAAAAAGTCTCCTTTTCACTGTGGTAGATTAAAGGTAGACACAAATTCTTTGCTACTACTCCTCCCATTGAGAGGGAAAGTCTAATTGCCCTTCCCTTGAATCTGGGCTGGCCTTAAGGCATCATTTGCAACCAAAAGAATGCAGTGAAAGTGACATTGCATAAAAGGCTAGTTCTGCCTGGGCCCTTTGGGAATTCTCATCCTCGGGGAAGCAAGCTACCAATTCAGACATGTGGCTTCCTTGTGACTACCATGCTGTGAGGAAGCCCAAGCTAGCTATGTGGAGAGGCTGCATGGAAAGAAAGAAAAAGAAGAGAAAGGAGGAGAAGAGAGGAGGGGGAGAGAGAAAGAGAGATACTTCACCAGCCTCCATCTGTTCCAGTCAGCCCAACCCAACCCAGGCACCAGGCATGAGAGTGAAGAAACCTTCAGACGCTTTCAGCCACAGCCACCATCTTACTGCAACCGTGTGAGGGATCCCAGGCAAGAAGCATTCAGCTGAACTCAGCCAATACACAGAACCATGAGAGACAAACGTAAATTATTGTTTTAAGCCCCTTTGTTTTGGAACGGTTTGTTACACAGCAATAAATAAGTGGAACACTCCTCATGTTCTATTCTGTTCAGTAGGTTTAGAGATTTGAAAACAAGTCCAGAGGTCTTGTCAGCTCTTAATTTTCACTCTGTCACGTACATCCTCTGAGGTCAGTGATTGCAGATCCTGCTTCCTCTTAAATGGGGACGAAGTCTCAATCAAGGGAGAGAAAACTGGGATTAAAAAAATCCCCTAATTAATATCTAAAAATTTTCACTCACACCCAGTTTAACTTTAACCTTTGTTAGGATGTAATTCCATTGTTGCACTCTTGTCGGGGTTGCCTGTTTTTAGAATTTCTTGGCTTTGTAAAATTGATAGGCAAAAATAGTATTTCATTATGGCTTAATAAATATTTTAATCACTTACTATGTGCAAATTATTCTGTGAATCCCAATGGAGAATTCGAAGAAGACTAAGTTTACTTGAGAAAAGAAAGCTTGAGAGAAGAGATAAAACTAGAGTTACACAATAGGAGAAGCCCCAGGCAGTAGTTCATCAATTTCCAATGAGGTCAGAGGTCAGAGGTGTCCTTGAGGGTGTAGGTAGTCTGTGAGGGCTCTGATGTAGGGGCAGGTCCTGCAGTGAATTCTCTAGCACATGCAGGCGAACACGTCAACAACAGGATTTTGGTAGGTCGAGGGGAGGGCTTTGTTTGTGCAGGGAGGTCGTGAGTGAAACCATGCTGGGCGGCATTTTGCCAATTATTTGAGTGATAAGATGAACTGGAGGAAAATGTGGAAAATAAAGCAAAAACAAACAATAACAACAACAAAAAGTAAAACTCAGCTGCTTGAAAAGCGGATGCACACAGCTTCCATTTCTGGCCTTGCCTGTTCTCTCTCAAGTGAAGTATGTCCTGGCTGACATTGGGTAGCATCTACCAACCACCAAATGAGAACCAGCGACCTCCTGTGTGTTGTCCAAGGCCCAAGGAAGTAACTTTCTGAGATGCATCTTCTAACTTGGGAGAGCAACACTGAGGGGTTGAAAGATGTGTTCTGACCTGGGAGGGTTATCACCAGGACCTTGCCTTGGCCTGCAGGAGAAAATCCACCTCATCTTCCTTTCCTGAGATCTTTACAGTGTACCAGCAATTGTTACCTGTGGGGCCTTTCCTCCCTCCCAGGGGGCCTGGGTGGAATCTTTGCTGGTTCTCCTCATTTGCCTAAAGCATGTGATGTAAACTATGCAGTTGAGCACTGGACCCAGAGTAAGGCTTCCAGACAGGTCCTCCAAGACACTTCAGCTCATCGTGAAGAAGTCTCTCGCTCTATTGGATTTCATCTGTGACTGAGTAAAACTGGCAGAATTTTTATCAGGACAGAAAGTAAGAGCCAATCATTCAGCACCCACACTCCCAACAAACTTTTCAAGCTAGAAACTTCTGTCAGCTCTGGTCCCTCCCTGATTGCAGGATTGGCTTGGAAGAAGAGTGATGGACACTTTTAATATCATCTCTCCTTATCCCTGAGCTGCCCCTTCCTGTCCCCTCAGGCAACTTTCAGGGGCCCCTGCTAGTTACACTTAGATGCAAATAAATCAGCGTGAGCCCTAGTTCAAGTGGGGCAGCCCTCTGCTGAGGAGGCGATGTGGAAGCCCAGAACTGCTGGAGCTCAGGTCTGGGAAGGACCCTTGCCATCATCTGGGCCAGCCCACTATCACACACATGGGCACCCCCAGGGACAGAAAAGCTGGTAACTTCCCCAAGGCCATCGGTTGGCAGAGGCAGGTTGACTTGAGGCTGTACTGAGACTTCAAGATCAGAGAAATCCTCACTACATCCAGCCACCCAGCCTCTTCTCTCTTGCTTCTCCTTCTTCCTGGAGGAAAAGGAGGTGGGACTTCCAGATAATATGATAATATAACTGGAATTTTGGTTTGTGACTCTTTTTAAAAAAAAATGTTTTTATTGTGGTCTAAATAGTTTATAACATTATGAACTTTCAGTTGTACATTAATATTTGTCAAACACTATATAAATGTGCCCCTTCACCCCTTGTGCACACCATCCCCCCTGCTTCCCCCTGGTAACCATTAACTTGTTCTCTTTGTCTGTAAGTTTGTTTATGCTGCAGATGTGAGTGAAATCATATGGTGTTTGTCTTTCTCTGTCTGGCTTATTTTGCTTAACATGATGCCCTCAAATTCCATCAATGTGGCTGTGAATGGGATGATTATGTCCTTTTTGTGGCTGAGTAGTATTCCACTGTATGTATATATATATATATATATATATATATATATATATATATATATACACCACGTCTTCTGTATCTACTCATCAGTCGATGGGCACTTGGGTTTCTTCCATGTCTTGGTTATTGTGAATAACGCTGCAATGAACATAAGGGTGCATAAGTCTCTTTGTATTGTTGACTTCCAGTTCAACAGTAGTGGGATAGCTCGGTCATATGGTAACTCTATTTTTAGTTTTTTGAGAAATCTCCATACTGTTTTCCAAAGTGGCTGCACCAGTTTGCATTCCCACCAGCAGTGGATGAGGGTTCCCTATTCTCCACAACCTCTCCAGCATTTATTACTTTTTGTCTTGATGATTATAGACATTCCAATGGGTGTAAGATGATATCTAAGTGTAGATTTGCATCTCCCTGATGATTAGTGATGTTGAGCATCTTTTCACATGCCTATTGGCCATCTGTATGTCTTCTTTGGAAAAATGTCTGCTCATATCCTCTGCCCACTTTTTGATTGGGTTGTTTATTTCCTTGTATTTCAGTTGTGTGAGTTCTTTATATATTATGCAGATTAACCCTTGTCGGATATATGATTTGCAAATATTTTCTCCCAGGTGGTGGGTTGTTGTTTCATTTTGCTCTTGGTTTCCTTTGCGTTCCAGAAGTTCTTTAGGCTGATGAAGTCCCACTTGTTTATTTTTTATTTTTTTCCCTTGCCTGAGTGGACATCGTATTTGTAAAGATCCTTTTAAGGCTGATGTCGAAGAGTGTACTGCCTATATTTTCTTCCAGAAGTTTTATGGTTTCCAGTCTTACCTTAGAGTCTTTGATCGATTTTTAGTCTATTTTTGTGTATGGAAAAAGAAAATTGTCTACTTGCATTCTTTGGCATGTGGCTGTCCATTTTCCCAGCACCATTTATTGAAGAGGCTTTCCTTTCTCCATTGTATGTTCTTGGCTTCTTTGTTGAAGATGAGCTGTCGTAGATGTGTGGTTTGATTTCTGGGCCTTCAATTCTGTTCCATTAATCTTTGTGCCTGTTTTTGTACCAGTACTACACTGTTTTGATTACTATAGCTTTACAATATGCTTTGAAGTCAGGCATTGCAATGCCACCAGCTTTGTTCTTGTTTCTCAGGATTGCTTTGGTTATTTGGGGTCTATTGTTCCCCTATATGAATTTTAAGATACTTTGTTCCATTTCTGTGAAGAATGTCATTGAAATTCTGATTGGGATTGCATTTAATCTGTAGATTGCTTTAAGTAGTATGGCCATTTTGATTGTGTTTATTCTTCCAATCCATGTATATGAAATATCTTTCCATTTCTTTATGTGATTATCAATTTCTTTCAGTAACGTCTTATAGTTTTCCTTGTATAGGTCTTTCACCTCCTTAGATAAGTTTACTCCTAGATATTTTATTCTTTTTGTTGCAATTGTAAATGGGGTTGTTTTCTTGAGTTGTTTTTCTGTTGGTTCATTATTAGAGTATGGAAATGCCACTGATTTTTGTAAGTTGACTTTGTATGCTGCAACTTTGCTGTAGTTGTTGATTATTTCTAATAGTTTTCCAATTGATTCTTTAGGCTTTTCTATATATAAAATCATGTCGTCTGCAAAGAGTGAGAGTCTCACTTCTTCAGGGCCTCATTTGGATTCCTTTTATTTCTTTTTCCTGCCTAATTGCTCTGGCCAAAACCTCTAGTACTATGTTGAATAAGAGTGGTGACTTGTCACTCTTGTCTTGTTCCTGTCCTCAGTGGGATGGCTTTCAGATTTTCCCCATTGGGTATGATGTTGGCAATGGGTTTGTCATATATGGTCTTTATTATGTTGAGGTATTTTCCTTTTGTACCCATTTTATTGAGAGTTTGTATCATGAACAGATTTGGATCTTGTCAAATACTTTCTCTGTGTCTATGGAGATGATCATGTGGTTTTTCTTCCTCCTTTTGTTAATTTGGTGTATCACATTGATTGATTTGCAGATGTTGAACCATCCCTGTGTCCCTGGTATGAATCCCACTTGATCATGGTGTATGATCTTTTTAATGTATTGCTGTATTCAGTTTGCCAATATTTTGCTGAGGACATTTGCATCTATGTTCAGCAGCGATATTGGCCTGTAGTTTTCCTTCTTTGAGTTGTCCTTGTCTGGCTTTGGGATCAGGGTAATGTTGGCCTCATAGAGTGTGTTAGGGATATTTCTATATTCCTCAATTTTTTGGAACAGTTTGAGAAGAATATATAATAAATTGAATGTTTGGTAGAATTCTGGAGAGAAGCCATCTGGTCCCGGACTTTTATTTTTTGGGATTTTGATTACCATTTCAAACTCTTGACTTCTGATTGGTCTATTCAGATTCTCTGTTTCTTCTTGATTCAGGTTTGGGATGTTGCAAGAGTATAAGAATGTATCAACTTCTTCTAGAATGTCCAGTTTGTTGTGGTATAGCTTTTCATAATATTCTCTTAGAATCTTCTGTATTTCTATGATATCTGTTGTAATTTCTCCCTTTCATTTCTAATTTTATTTATTTGAGCCTTCTCTCTTTTTTTCTTAGTGAGTCTGGCTAAGGGTTTGTCAACTTTGTTTATCCTCTCCAAGAACTAGCTTCTTGTTTCATTGACTGTTTTTGCAGTTTTTTTGTTCAGTTTCATTTCTGCTCTAATTTTTATTATTTCCCTCCTTCTGCTGAGTTTTGGCTTTGTTTGTTCTTTTTCTAATTCTGTTAGGTGTAGTTTAAGATTGTTTATTTGAGCTTTTTCTTTTTTGTTAACATGGGCCTGATTTACTATAAATTTCCCCCTTAGCACCACTTTTACTGCATCCCATAAGAGTTGGAATGGTATGTTTTCATTCTGGTTTGTCTCCAAGTATTTTTTTGATTTCTCTCTTATTTCTTTGATGACCCATTGGTTGTTCAGTAGTATGTTGTTTAGTCTCGACATTTTTGTTCCTTTTCCAGTTTTTTTCTTGTAGTTGGTTTCTAGTTTCATGGCATCATGGTCAGAAAAGTTAATAGGTATGGTTTCAATCTTCTTAAATTTTTTGAGGTTTGCCTTGTTTCCCAATATATGGTTTATCCATGTGCACTTGAGAGGAATGTGTATTCTGCTGTTTTTGGATAGATTGCTCCCTATATATCTATTAAGTTCACCTGATCTAGTTTTTTGTTTGAGTCTACTATCTCTTTGTTGACTTTTTGTCTGGATGATCTATCCACTGATGTAAGTCGGATGTGGAGGTCCCCTACTATTACTGTGTTGTCCTTGATCTCTCCTTTTAGGTTTGTTAATAGTTACTTTATATACTTTGGTGCTCCTGTGTTGGGTGCATACATATTTATAAGTTTTATGTCTTCTTTCTGGAAGGTCCCTTTCATCATTATATACTGCTCCTCTATGTCTCTCTTTACCAGTTTTATATTGAAGTCTACTTTGTCTGGTATAAGTATGGTAACACCTGCTTTCTTTTGTCTGCCATTAGCTTGGAGTATTGTTCTCCATCCCTTCACTCTGAGCCTATGTTTGTCTCTAGAGCTGGGATGTGTTTCCTGGAGGCAGCATATTGTTGGGTCTCGTTCTTTAATCCATCCTGCCACTCTGTGTCTTTTGATTGGAGAATTCAGTCCATTTACATTTACAATGATTCTTGATATGTGAGGGCTTAATATTGTCATCTTATCTCACATTTCCTGGTTTATCTGCATTTCCTTTGTTTCTTGTCCTGTGTATTTTGGACTATCAATTTGATTAGGTAGTTTTCTCTGTTGGTTTTCTTCGTTTTCTCCTCGTTTATCATAAATGTCTCTAATCTAATTATTTGTGCAGTGGTTATCCTTAGGTTCATATAAAAAATCTCATAGTTGAGACAGTCCATTTTCTGATAGCCTCTGACTTCCTTAGACTATACCGATTCCATCCCATTCCTCTTCCCCTTCTAAGTTATTTTTGTCATATCTTTTTCCATCTTGTCCTGTGAGTTTGTGGGTAAAATGATGAGATCATTTTTCTTCTGGTGTTTTCCTTTTCTTTATCCTTGATGTTAAAGTTAAGTGTTTACTAACCTGTTCTGATAAAGAGCTGCTGTTTTGTGATTATTGCGTATGTATTCATCTCCTTGCTCAGGACTTTGTAGCCCCTAGCCCCTTTCCTATCTTTATTTTTTCAGGTATGAGGACCTTCATGAGGATTTCTTATAGAAGGGATCTTGTGGCAATGAACTCCCTTAGCTTTTGTTTATCTGGGAAAGTTTTTATGTCTCTGTCTTATCTGAAGGAGATTTTCACTGGATAGAGAATTCTTGGCTGGCAGTTTTTGTCTTTCAGGATTTTGAATGTATCATTCCACTCTCTCCTAGCCTGTAAGGCTCCTGCTGAGAAATCTGCTGAAAGCCTGATAGGGGTTTCTTTGTAAGTTATTTTCTTCTGTCTTGCTGCCCTTAGTATATTTTCTTTGTCCTTGACATTTGCCAGTTTAACTCCTATATGCTTTGGACTGGGTGTTTTTACATTGACAAAGTTAGGAGATCTGGAGGCTTCTTTCACATGGATTTCCATCTTCTTTCCCAGGTTTGGGAAGTTTTTAGCTATTATTTCTTTGAACAAGCTTTCTGCTCCATTCTCCTTCTCTGCTCCCTCCGGAAGACCTATAATCCTTATGTTGCAATTCCTGATTGAGTCAGATATTTCTCTGAGAGCTTCTTTTTAGTCTTATTTCTCTCTTCTCCTCCCTCTGAAGCATTTCCATAGTACTATCCTCTAACTGGCTTATTCTGTCCTCCATACTGGCAGGTCTGTTGTTTAGGAAATCTTGATTTTTCGTTGCTTCATCCGTTGTGATTTTCATCTGCAACAATTCTGATTGGTTCTTCTTTATGGTTTCAATCTCCTTTGTGAAGAAGCTCCTGAATTTGTTAATTTGTCTTTCTGTGTGTTCTTGAACCCACTGAGATTTTTTATGATAGCTGTCTTGAATTCTTTGTCATTTAGTTTATGGATTTCTGTTCCTTCAGGGTTGGTTTCTGGGTACTTGTCGCTTTCCTTCTGGTCTGTATCTTTAAGATACCTACTCATAATTCTTGATGGAGTGGATTTTTGTTTCCTCGTGGTGCTCTCATCTGGTCACAGCTGCCACATATCTCCACTGGGTGGGGATCAGGCACTGTGTGTTCTTGGCCTGACATGAACAGGGACTCCCCAGCTCTGGCCAATGACTGCTTTTCTCTCTGAGTGACTGATCAATGGCACATCTGGAGCACCAAGTTGGGGAAAGGTACTCTCCTTCCCCAGTGCTTCACCTGCCTCTGCTTGTCTCTCTGAATGGAGCTCTGGGAGATTGCAGCACTGAGCACTTTCCCTTTTCTCAGCCACTGCTCTCTCATTCACAACTCTGTGCTCTGGGCAATAGTGGGCCTGGAGTGCTGGGTGGGGATAAGGTACCTCTCCTCACCTGCATACTTTCCCTGCTGAGGCTGCCACAGTCTCTGCACTGGACTCCAGAGGATTCTGGGGCTGTGCACTTTCACCGCCACCACCTCCAACCTCTCTGGGCCATGCTCTGGGAAATCCTGGGACTGGAGTGCTGGTCTGGGACAGAGCATCTCCCTCACTTGAGCACTTTCCCTGCCACTGCTGCCATGCTTTCCACACTGTGTTCTGGACGATTCTGGGGCTGGAGTGCTGAATGGGGACAGGGCACCTCTCCTCACCTGTGAACTTTCCCCACCACCACTACCATGCTTACTGCACTATGCTCTGGATGATTCTGGGGCTGAAGTACTGGGCAGGGACTGTGCATCCTTTTCACCTGTGCACTTCTCACTGCCACGGCCCATCTCTCTCCACAGAGCTCTTGTGGATCAGCTTCAACTTCCAGTGTCCTCTGTTGGTGTATGTATGTCCTTGTGGTTGTATCTTAGAGGGGAGAGTCCAAGATAATAGCTCAGTCTGCCATGATGCTGATATCACCTGGTTTGTGACTCTTAAGGATACCTCTAGCCATTGGCCTATGGGAAGATAGTCTGTATCTCCCCTTCAGAGAATAAACCAGTAATTAAAGCTTAGTGATTAAAAAGTGATTAGAAATAAACACATTATACTAACAACTAACCTAATGCTTGTTATTCATTGAAAAGCTAGAAAATGCAAATGGGCACAAAGCAAAACTAAAAATACGCTGATTCTCATCTCCCACAGATATCACCATCAACATTTAGCCTTTCAGCTTTTAAGCCTGTTCTTTGTGTCAGTACATATATATAAATGTGTGTGTATAAATATGCACATATATGTAAAAGTAGGAATTTTACCAAAATTGTTCACTCCATTCTCTAATATATATTTTTGTCATTTTGTCTCGTGCATTGAATATCTTTAAGAGTAAGAGAAAAAGAGTCCTCAGCGGGCTCTCACTTATGTACTCACTTCTGTACTTTGATCAGGTGTTTCTCTGTATTCTTATGTGTTTACATGGTGCTGTCAGGCTCTATGCTGTGCATGGCTAAGCAATGGAGCAGCATGTACTTCAGGTGTGAAGAGCTGGTGGATGCATGTGATATTTTCCTTCCTTCAGGGACCTCGTTTCTGCTGCAAAGAGTTAAAAAAGGCAGAGGAGCGTTAAAGAAGAAAGCTGGTTTGTAGTAGCTGATAATGGCTGTTAACATTCACATCCATCATTCTCTATATGTTTAGTTTCATAAAAAGCAAAACACTGTTGGCTGGGTTTGATGCATACTCAGAAGAGATGAAAAACAACCAAGACGTTGTTCCTCCTTTGTGACTAACCACTTCAAGAAAGGTGGATTGTGATTATCTGGGAACCTAGGCGCCTGTCAGTTTTTAAATATTTCTGACAAATTGTTCTTGTGCATGTGTGTGTGTGCATGCAGGAATCTCTCAGCACACAGAGGGTCGATTCAGGAGTCTTAGGGACTGTGTGGGCTACAGGCCTACTAATTGCCTGACTACTGATGTGAGAACCTTCTGGACTAAGGCATCAGGCCTTCACAGAGTGGAAATTATAGGCCATACTGGGTTGGTCTTCTCCTAGAATAAGGAGTAGAGTTTGAGAGAAAAATAATTGTGGCTTGGAAGAATTAGGAATGGAGGTAGGTGGAAATCATACATTTCTAGAAAGTCATCCACCCAAATAAGGCTGGTGCTAGGGTTGTTGAAAGGAGCGAATGACGCAATCTCCATGCAGCTCCTCATTTATAGTTAGCAGTCAGTAATTTTTAGCTGTTACTCCTATTATTGTTCTGCCCTTTGTTGTATTACTTATCACACTGAATTATAATTTCCTGTGGGGGTGTCCTTGTCTAGACATGTGTATGCCAAGTAGTGGAGACATTCTGGGGCTAACCTGTTGTCCAGTGGGATCTCCTTTCCCTGCCCAGTCTTCTCAACTTCGTCAGAGTGCTTCTCAGGCACACTGCACAGAACACGACAGTGATATGCTCTGGGACATTGCACGTGTTCTTTGAAACCATGTTACCCCTGTAGCTCTGAGCACACAGGAGTGTTCAGCTACCCTTCTTCTTGGCCTTCACAGTTTCCCCTTCCTCCTCTCTCCTGGAAAGGAAAGGTTATATCTTGCTATAAAGGAGGCCACCAACCTCCATATTAGTACAGGAGATGCAGGGGGTGGAGAGATGAAAGATAAAGCCTGTGGGTTTGCCACTGGGGAGGGAATTTTGGAGGAAGAGGTGTTTACCCAGCACCTGGAGGGTACAAGAACGTGAGCAGTGGCTAAAGGGCTTTGGGAAATGGTGTTGTGGGTTAGATCATGGATTCCCTTTAATGTTCCTTGAAAATAAATAAAGAAGAATTGCATTTCTTTCCAAGCAGTTTTGCTAATGATCTATGGTTCTTTAAATGTGTCTGAGGTGTGCAAAGACTGAGCCATGTGGATGTCCATGGATGTGTTAGGGCTACATGTGCACAGTCTTCTCTTGCATTCATCTCTCTGCCTTTGTTGACTTGTCTTTTCTTTCTGGCCTGGGTTGAGGGGATTTTTTTCCTACCTGAGCAAAGCCTAGCTAACTGTGTAAGTGGTTTTCAATTTCCCCACAAACCATCCAATGCTTCTTGTTCTGGCTACTTTACCTCACCATCCTGAGTTGCCCCATCAGATTACCTCCAAAACTTGGAGTCCCTCTGCCCCAGGATCACAATACATAGCCAGGACAATGGAATAGTTCTATGCTTAATTGGACCTCATTGTTTTTAAACTACTTAGCTCAGTGTAGACACCCTGTGTGCAATTTCTGGAGGAATTCTATCTTTCTTATTAAGCTCCTGCATGCATTAAGAATTCCATAAACAGAAGCAATCTCTTTTATCTCCTTGTGTATAAATTGTAGCTCCTAATTGACTGTTGCCATATTTTCTTAGTGCCTTATATTCTCAAGTCATTTAAAAAATAATGTGATTAACTGGTAATTCAGTTGGATCATGAACTACAAATTCACTGAATTCCTTCAATCATTGTAGAGATGCTCAAGATAAATTTGTGAGAATTGTAAAATTGGTGGCAATGCTGTTGTTTTAGGTAAGTACGTAAAAATACTCTTTTGGAGGGCAAACCTGGCATATTATGCTAACTAAGCCAAGTGTTGGACCAGCTCTTCTATGATAGGTGTTATGATTCTTCACAAGCATTCCATTTCTCATCTGTGGGCACATGATGGAATTTCAGTTCCCTTACCTCTTTAAAGTTAGGCAAGATTTTTAACTTGCTTTGGCTAATGAGCTGAAGTGACGTATGTGGAAAACCCAGTGTGAGATTCAGCACATTCCTTTCCCACTGCTGGGGTGATTGTTGAAGCTGCTGTCAAGAGGAGGTCTCCATCATTCTGACGCCTAAGCAATGATGAGAAAAGCCCTCCCCTGGCCAATCAACATGAGCTATGGATTCTAGGTGGGAAGTAAACCTTTGCAGTGTTAACGCACTGATGTGTCGGAATTTTTTTGTTACTGCAGCCTAACCAAAACTATGCTGACTGATACATCTTGGCTCCATCTCTCGATTTGAAAGCTAAATTCCAGGGGAGGAGGTGAGGTCAGTGACATGGTGGAGTGAGCTCACCTGGGACTCTCTCCCCTCCAAACTACAACCAAAAGGAACAACTGAATTTCAACCAAAAATTCTAATAACAAAGAGATTATCAGAGACCCACAGCAGCCAAACAGTGGAGGGCGGGAAGGCTGGAGCTGCCCTCAGAGGAGCTGGAACGGGGTAAGAGAGAACTTTGCTCCCTCCTGTAGAGACTGGGATCACTGCCACGGGTGAGGGAAGCAGTGCGGGAAGGGTCACATGTCTGCAGGATCGTCCAGGACTCCCACAGACCCATGTAGCGGAAACCATTTAATGAGGGAAAGCTTTTGCATGGGTGGACCCCATCAAGCCAGGGCCCGGGAAACCAGAGAGCTAGATCTGATCGGAATCCAGGTCTGCACGTGAGAGAAAGTGCCCCTCGTCCCTCAACCTGCATGCCACCATCGTGGCTGAAGGCAGAGGGCTCAGAACGCACAGCTCTCGACCCCCATCTAGTGGCGACAGGCTGTAACTGCAACTGAAGAATAGCATTATGTGCAAAAACCGCTCCTCTACCATCCAGCAATTTATAAAAGCTCCAGACCAGAAGGAAAGCAAGAAAAACACAGAATTAAGTCCTGAGGACTTGGAAATAGGTAAACTAAGTCAAAATAAGTTCAGAGTAGTTATCATCAAAACATTCAATGAGGTAAAGGGAAATATAGAGAAACAAGTCAACGAGTTCTGGAGTTACTTCACAAAAGAGATTGAAACTATAAAGAAGAATCAATCAGAAATACTAGAGATGAAAAATACAATGGATCAAACAGAACACGGATTCCCTGAATGCACATGTAGACACCATATAGGAGCAAATTAGCATAATCGAAGATAGACAGGCTGAATGGCTCCAGACAGAGGAAGAAAGAGAACTAAGAATTAAAAAAATGAAGAAAATCTCTGAGAAATAGCGGACTCAATGAGGAAATCCAATTTAAGAATTATTGGAATCCCTGAGCGCGTGGAAAAGGAAAATGGAACAGAAAGGGTGCTCAAAGAAATAATAGAAGAAAATTTCCCAAATCTAGGGATGGAGGGAGAAATGTGTGTGGAGGAAGCTTTCAGATCTCCTAGATGTGTCAATGTAAAAAGACCTACTTCAAGGCATATAGTAGTAAAAATGGCAAAAATGAATGACAACGAAAGAATACTCAGGGCAGCAAGGCAGAAGAAAATAACTTACAAAGGAACTCTTATCAGACTTTCAGAGGATTTCTCTAGAGAACCTTATAAGCTAGGAGAGAATGGAACGACATATTCAAAACTGTAAGGGGTAAAAATCTTCAGCCAAGAATACTCTATCCAGCAAAAATATCCTTCAGATATGATGGAGAAATTAAATCTTTTTCAGACAAACCAAAGCTAAGGTACTTTGTAGCCAAAAGACCTCCAAGACAAGAAATCCTCAAGAAGGCTCTCATACCAGAAAAAAGGGAGAAAGGGGTCACAAATTACAGAGTAGGGAGAAAAATAGAATCAGAATAGGATAGCAAATATTCAACTATAGCATTAGGATAAAGTGAAGGAAACCACCAAAGCAAACACGATCTTATCACTCTAACCACAAACTCACAACATGAGTTGGAATAAGAGATAAAGCTAAATTCCAACACTAATTTGTGTTATTTCATCTTAACCTCTCTGGGCCTCAATTTCCCCATATCTGAAGTGAAGGGTTTGAATTATCAGCTTTTCTATATAGTACCCTTCCAACTCCAACATTCCATGATTCTTCACCTTTTAGTATGAAAGGTAGTATTGCTCCCTAAGTGATAACAATTCTAGTATTTTCTCTTTGGACTCAGAGGCTGTGATTCAAACCTGAATATTTCCATTTGTTTCCTGTGTGACCTTGGGCGAGTTACTCAACCTCCCTAAACTTGATCTTCCTCTCCTAGAAAATGGAAAAGCAACTAGCTCCTGTGGATTAAATCAGATGAACAGTTGAGGTAATGGAAATAAAGAGCATGACCCACTGTGCCAGGTGCTAAGAAGGTTCTGAGCAACTGCCTGCCAATTCGGATCTGGGGAGAAGTGGAGGGGATGCTGGCATCTTCTGGTGCAGCTCAGGGAGACCACGAGGCCCAGAGGGCTTGGCCTGTCAGTTCACATGGCTTGTTAGAGAAACTAACGTTGCACAAGCTAGACTAAGGGGAAAAGCAGGTATTAAATGAAGATGTATTTAAATTATGAAGTGTTGATCCATGAAGACAGCTGATTTCTGAAAGCACTTTGCTTAATGTCTTGTCTGAGCTACTGGATTGGGAATCACTTAAGAAGGTATTTTTCCCCTTTGGAACTTTAAATAATGAAAGAAAGTGTCTTTATGTCCCCTGTTATTTGGAAAAATTATAAGATTATTTTCTTGGCCAATTTCTTGAGTTGGAATTTTTATGTTCATGTTCCCTCTGAGGTGCTCTGTGGGTTTCTTTCCTTTCAGTCCCTCCCTCCTCTCTTCCTTTCTCCCTTCCTTCCTTAATTAATAGAGTTTATCTTTTAGAGTAGTTTTGGGTTTACGGAAAAAGTGAGAAGAAAGTACAGAGTTCCCATATAATCCCTCCATCACCCCCATTTTCTCCTCTTATTAACATCTTGCATTAGTTTGGTATGTTTGTTACAATTGATGAATCAATATTGATACATTATTATTAAGTGAAGTTGGCAGCTTATATTAGGGTTCCACTTCTTGTTATATGGTCTATGGGTTTTGAGAAATGTATAACGTCCTGTATCCATCACTAAACTATCACAGAGAACAGTCTCACTGCCCTAAACGTCCTCTGTGCTTCACCTGTTCACTCCCAACTCCAACCTCAGCAGCCCCTGATCATTTTACTGCCTCTATAGTTTGCCTTTTCCAGAATGTCAATATGTATGTATACAATATGTAGACTTTTCATACCATCTTCTTTCACTTTTCAGTGTTCATTTATATTCCTTCATTTCTTTTCATGGCTTGTTAGCTTATTTGTTTGCATCACTGAATAACATCCCATTGTGTGGGTGTACCAGTTTGTTTCCCATTGAAGGACGTCTTGGTTACTTCCAATTTTGGGCAATAATGAATAAAGCTGCTATAAACGTGTGCAGATCTGTGTGTGGATATAAGTTTTTGACTCATTTGGGTAAATGCCAAGGAACAAAATTGCTGAACTGAATGGTAAGCCTGTATTTAGCTTTGTAAGAAACCAACAAACTGTCTTCTAAAGTGGCTTTCCACCATCAGTGAATGAGAGTTACTTTTCCTCCACATTGTCATCAGCATTTGGTGTTGCCAGTGTTTTGGGTTTTAGCCATCCAATACATGTGCAGTGGTATCTCATTGTTGTTTTAACTTACATTTTCTTAAGGACATGTAATGTGGAACACTTTTTCATATGCATATTTGCCACCTATATATCTTCTTTGATGAGGTGTCTGTTCACATCTTTTGACCAGTTTTAAATTAGGTTGTCTTTTTATTGTTGAGTTTTAAGAGTTCTTTGAAGTATATTTTGGACACAAGTCCTTTGTCAGATAAGTGTTTCAGAAATATTTTTCTCCCAGTCCGTTGCTTGTCTTTTCATTATCTTAACAGTTTCTTTTGCAGAGCAGAAATTTAAAATTTTAATGAAGTCCAACATCATTTTTTTCCTGAATCATGCTTTTGATGTTATATCTAAAAAGTCATCACCAAACCCAAGATCACCTAGATTTTGTCCTATTATTATCTTCTAGAAGTTTTGCCGTTTTGTGTTTTACATGTAGGTCTATAATACATTTTGAGTTAACTTTTGTGAAGGGTGTAATATCTGTGTCTAGTTTTTTGTATGTGGGTGTCCAGTTGTTCTAACACCATTTGTTGAAAAGACTATCCTTTCTCCATTGAATTGCCTTTTTGCTCCTTTGTCAAAGATCAATTGACTATATTTGTGTGGGTCTATTTCAGGGCTCTGTATTCTGCTCTGTTTCTCTGTCTATTCTTTTGCCAACACCACACTATCTTGATCACTGTAACTTTATAGTAAGTCTTAAAGTTGAAATGATTTAGTCCTCCAACTTTGTTCTTCTTCATCAATATTTTGTTGGCTCTTTTGGGTCTTTTTCCTTTCCACATAAACATTAGAATCAGATGTTTATGTACAGAAAATAACTTGCTGAGATTTTCACTCGGCTTGCATTGAATCTGTAGATAAATTTGGAGAGAGCAGATATCTTAAAAAATATTGAGTCTTCCTATCCATGAACATGGCATATCTCTCCATTTATTCAGGTCTTTGACTTCTTTCATCAGAGTTTTATAGTTTTCTTCACATAGACTTTGTATATATTTGTTAGATTTATAACTAAGTATTTCATTTTGGGGTGGTGTTAATGTAAATGGCGGTGTGTTTTTAATACCAAATTCCAATTGTTCATTGCTGGTATACAGGAAAATAATTCACTTTTTTGTATTAGCCCTGTATCCTGAAACTTTGCTATAACCATTTATTAATTCCAGGAGGTCATTGTTTTGGTCAATTCTTTTGGATTTCCTACATAGACAATCATGTCATCTGAAAACAAAGACAGTTTTGTTTCTTCCTTTGAAATATTTACACTTTTTGTTTCCCTTAGTTATTTCATTGTATTAGTTAGAATTTCCAGTATGGCATTGAATAGATGTAGTGAGAGAGGACATTTTGCTTTGACCTGATTTTATAGGGAAAGCATCTAGTTTCATTAAGTATGATGTTAGCTATAGGTTTTATGCAGATCTTCTTTATCAAGTTGAGGAAGTTATTTCTTTTTAGGCATTTAAAGAATTGGCAATATTAACCAAATCAAGCAGACTTGGGTTTAAATATTGACTCTGCTACTTTAGCTGTGTTGACCTTAGATGAGTTAATTAGGCTTTCAGAGCCTTGACGTCCTCAGCTTGAAATAAAAAAAATACTTTGTTGAAATTGTAGGAAGAATTGGAATTGGAAAACTTTTGAATTATTCAGAGGTGAGTGGCTTCAAGAACTGAGTCTTGCAGTGGCTCTAAACCTTGAAACATGAAGAAGAAAAAAGATGGGGAAGGAAGACCCTTTTGATTACTGAGCATTGGAAGAAATTGCTAAGAAGAGCTGACACCCCAAATGTGATTCCCCAAGCATTGGGATGGATCTGTGTGCCAGTCAGAAGAGAAATGACCCCATGACTGAGCACAGACACACAAACCATCTTTTAAAACGAAAGCTGTGGAACACAGTAGAGGTAATGGAGGTGGAGAACACCCAGGAGGAAAACAGAAAGAAACATTACTGGCTCCAAGCATCCTGCCTGCTCAGACAACCATGACGTTCCCTCAGAAGACAGCATTCAGGACCCAGACAATGCAGGGGCCAACCTGATCTGGTTGCTCTCTCTCCTTGTAGTTGCAGTTTCATTGTTTCTCTTCCTTGGGCCCCTTTTATTTCCCCAGCCTTGTATCTCTAAGCCTCTTGCTGTGAGGATGGGAGTACATTTCTGTCTTCTCAGAGTGCATAGGGCCACCATGGACTTGAGATTTGCAGTTGGGTTTTGACTCTCTACCTAAGGGCCTGGCTGGGCTAGGTGGCCACTTGTGTCTTGCCTTTAGTTTTGTAGGTAGATGCTCACTTTCCTGTAACTATTTATTTTCTTATCCCAATCAGTGTCTGGCTCTGGTGGTAGCTTTTTTGGTATTTTCTGGTTTTCAGGTCACACCTGCAGTCATAGCCATGCCCCTCCCATTCCCCAACTTATGACTGTTTATTGTGTACAAAAATGCTTTTAATCAATCTAGCATATATTTTCAATTACCATAGCCATAATATACTGATTATTACTATGTAACATGTGTATGCAGAATTAGATACTGCAGGTTCCCCAAACCTTGGTGTTAACTTTCATTCATCTGAAAATGTTTAAAGAACACAAATCAAAGCGAATTTAATTTCTGTGTGAGAACCAGGGATTCAACCATGAGAGTGCCCTCTGTTCTTGTTTTTCTTTACATTTCTCCCCATTTAAACAGCTTTAATATTCTTTCCTCACTGTCTTGGGATGATGCAATCTTCTGAATTTATGTCACAGCCAAATATCAAATACCAGTTACTGTGTGCAATCGGAAAGAACTATTAACAAAGCAATACATCACTTGCTATTCAAAATCCAGTTGTAAGAGCTAATTTCTTTCCAAAGAAATGCTCTGTTTTGGGTAAATCTATGAGGCCTACCAAAAAAAAGTATGAATTTATACAAATATGCTTGATTCTTTTTTAGCAGAGATATAAACAGAGCATTTTTATGTTGTTCAATCAAACCACAATCTTTCTTTTATTAACAAATGCTTGTCCTTCACAATAGAAGCATAACTATTTAGTTCAGTAATTTCTTATTACTATTCTTGGTTTATCTGCCTATGAATGTAAATGGATTGAAGCTCTTAATTCATGAAAGAAATGCAACCACCTGTCCCTAGAAGACACACTCCTGGCATCGAGCCCTGAGGGTTCAGTTGCTGTTCAGGGCCTTGTGGTTGTCTGGAATCCCTCTGGAGTTTCTAGGTATCCCTATGGGAGTTGGATTCCTCCTTCCCAGGTAGAAGAATCAGCAGAGACTGACAATTCTGCTCTTCCCCACATGTGCATCCACGGAGGCTGCCCCTTCTCCTCAAGAAGGCACAGGGTGCCAAGCAACAGAGCCCTTTGAACAAGAACCTCACAGCCTTTATTATCAGAAGACAAGGTCTTGCAGCCCCACTTCTGTTTGCCAGAGGGGGCTCCTGGGAGCACAGTGCCAGTGTCCCAGGTCTGTGCTTCCGCTGCTTCTGGCCATTGCCTGCTCTCCTCTCCTCAGTGATGCTCCCTGAAGTCTGTTCTGTGTTGGACCCTTCTTCCTCCCACACCTGCTAGGACTTCAGTGGCTGGACAGCCTTAGAAGGCAGCTCAAGCTGTGGACTGAGGACTTTTCCTGGCTGTGAAGATTCTCCTAAGCATTTTTAAGGAAAACTTTTTCAAGGAACTCTTTCAGAAGCCTCTAGTGTTCCTTAGATCAGGACTGTAATCTCAAATTCTTCCAGGGGTACAGGAAGTGTCGGAAATGGAAGATGTGGAAGATGCTAGGATGGGTGGGAATGTGGTGGTTGTGGGGTTCTCTCTCCGCAGAAGGGCTGGTGATACTGAGCTCCAGCAGAGCTTTATCGTCCAGCTTCCAGATCCTCCAGCTTTTCAAGAGCAGCCAGCATCCAGATTTTAAGTGCAATCTCCCAACTTAAAAATACAAAAATTCTGTGCTGGCCAAATAGAACCTGTTGGTAGATGGACTTGCCTCTGTGGTTCTTTAGTGGATAACCTCTGTGGTCGTGTTTCACACCAGCACTGTTGTCCCCTCTGTGCACTTCGACGTGGCCTGAGGCATTGATTCACCTTCTCTACTAAGTGAACATTTTGTGTACATGAAGCAGAAATACCAGTTCATACTAGCTGAAACAACAAGAATTTTGTTGGCATCCCCAGAAGGTCACACTCAGGGTGACCTTCATGATTGGCAATCTGGAGACACAAGTTCACTTCTCTGTGACTATTTTAGCTCCACCCTGTGCTGCCTTCATCCTTAAGCTGATTTCAAGATGGCTGCAGCAGTTCCAGGCCTCAGCCCTTTGTATAACAAGGTCCAGAGGGAAGACAAAGTCTCTTCCTGAAGCTCTTTTAGAAGAGCGAACAAGAGCCACCCCAGAAACCCCCATTGCTCCTCATGTCTCATTGGCCTAAACTGGGTCATGTGTCCTTTCCTGAACCAATCAGACAAGAGTGGTGGGATTACCCTTTAGCAGCCGACTGTGAGCCCTGGAGGTTCGTGGGGGATGGGGGTGTTATAGTTCCCTGAGGCTCATGGGCTTTGCATGTACCTGTGTGTATGTATAGGTTATGTGTGTGAACACACATGCTCATACCTGAACAAAATCTCGGCTCTAGTAGGAAAGACAAAGGAGTGTGTGGATGCTGGGCAATCAATCAATGATGTCTACTATAACGTGGTTTGTGTTTTATAAAACTTTCCCTCCTCAGATCTGGTGTGGTGGTAGATAAGCCAGTGCCCGTTCCTGCCAGTGTGCAAATTGCAGTAACTGGGAGACTTGATAGTACTCCCAGAGCCTCACGTCATTGTTTTCTTCTGTCGCCACATAGAGAATGGAGAGGCATAGGCAGACTGAATTTCTACAACAGCTTGGGCATAGGTGTTGGACCTGGGTTTGACACACTTACAAACTTGTGCCCTAATACTGGTCTTCACACCTCTAGTGCACTGTGGATTGATGTTTTTTACAAATACTGTACTAAAATGTTGTGAGTACTATTGTAATATTTTTAATGTGTTAAAAATGTAAACCAGTGCGAGTCAAGGTATGGTCTGTGGACTGCTGGAATGTGAACTTTTTGTTACTAGTGCATGACATAAGTGCAGAAATTAAGAGTGATTTATTTTCATTGTGTTCTTTACAAATATTGGTTCAAAATAGATTGGGGGAACAAAACCCAGGACTGGTCTCTCACCAGAGAGAGGTTGAGGTGCTCTGATCTAAACTATGCCACCATATTTCAGATTCTGTTTGGAATTTCTTTACTCTAGGAGCCTCTAAGTGAAAAGAGGTGTGTCCTCTCTCTGCCTTCTCTGCCCGTGTTTCAATTATTAGTGTGTATGTGGATCCCTGCTCTTGAGGATGACAGTGATCCCTGTTTCAGCCACACTGCTCACTCCAGTCACCACCTTGTCTGCAGTGGCAATTTCTTCTCTCAAGGTCTTAGGTAGTCTCAGGAGTTATTGCTGGAGAGAATGTGTTGGTTGCCGTGTTTAATCATTTTAAAAAAATCTTATTTTGCTTTTGAGTACATCTTCAGAGCAAAGTCCTAGCAGTAGCTGTCAGGCACAATCAAGGTCTGCTCACTCCCACGTCATTACGAGACATTGCTCTGACCCACACATCTTGTGTGTCTTGCACATGATGGGCTACGCTTTGAGGTGGCCTTAGTCCTGAGTTTCCCTTCTTATTCTCCCACCCTTTCCCTTTCCCCAACCCAGCTAGGGAAGCCACACACAGTGCCTAAGAACTGAGGAAGTACCCCACCCCCAGCCCACCCAGAGGAGAAATACCAGCACGTGGCTGTAGGTGGTTGATGTATAGTCTACAGGAGATGGACCCCGTGCTTTTGATTTTAATTTCCCTATTTCTAAGCATCTTACATCTGTGGCATTGACTTTTCTAACTCAAGGACTGTTCTTACTCATACTCAAAGACAGCAAATTCACATTGGAAATCCACATGTCTGGGGCAATTCCTCAAGCACCTTTGTGTTAGGGCATTGTGTATCTTCTGGCCACTAGACAGGCTTTCTGATAGGATGACCTGGGAGATCATAGATGCAACGATATGCTGAACCCTGATGTCTCCTCCCTCCAAAGGTAATTACAGCCATGCGGTTTTTATGTTGGCAGCCAGAAAGAACTAGTGAGCGTATCAGTGAGTTTTATTAATAATGGGAAAAGACCTTTTCCATGTTAGAGCAATTTGCTTTTCCTGGAGGCACCTTTGGGGACAACCTGGAATGGAATAAAAACACGCCCAATGATTTGAAGTTTCACTCTGGGTATGGCGCCAGGAAGCCAGGCAGCATTATGTCCCACCTGCTGCTCCCACTTTTGAAAGGTGCTTCCTGCTCCTGGGGACAAATGCTTCACAGATGCTCATAACTAGGAACAAGAGTGGTACCTAAGATTTAGGGCAGACCTGCACTGAAGAGAAGGGTGTACTGCTGCCTCAAGTCACTGGCCATGAATTTGTCTCCTTCATAAGTCCTGTTTTATTTTTAAGTCTCCAGCGTATTAAAAATCAGGACTTCTTGGGTACCCATTTTGAGAGGGAGTATGGACAAGTAACTTGGCTTGATGGGAAAGGACTTTGGATGCTCAAGTTGTGGAAAAGAGCACTATCATCACAGCTTGAAAATTGGATACATTCTCTAGGGTTTGACTTGTGACCCAGGGTGTTAACACTGACAGATTCGGGGAAAATGTCATATTCCTTCAGCAGAAATCAGAATTTGGTGTTTTACTAAAGTGATGGCTGATGATTGACTCCATCTACACCTGAAGCCCTCAGTTGGGAAAGCATAAGATACCTGATAAGGACAGCTTGCAGTCTGGAAGTCACTTAGCCAACTGGGATGACATAATTTTAGTGGTGGGAGGAGCAAACACATGACCTGGTTATCGTGTTTGTCAAAAGGCAGACACAAGAATGAGTGAGATGGGAAAATGCCATTTTATCCCCATTTGAGTTAAGAAAAAACAAGCTATACAGGGTAGGGTGGGCTTTCTTCTTGTGGTGAGAACCTTCTGGGCTTGGTTCAAAAGAGGACAGGACTTAATCAGGGAGATAAGCTTTAAGTACCATCATTAGAGAGAGAAGCACTCACTGGAGGCTTCCAACAGGCAAGAACATCAGAGCTGACTGGAGACCAGCAGGTTTGGAAGATTCAAAATAGCTTTAAAGAAAGTTTTTAAGTCAAGGTGGGAGGAAAACTAGAATGTAACTATGATGTATAACTTGGCGAAATAGAAACAGTACAGGTTAGGAAAGGACAGTCTGAAGCAGACTTTTATTTCTTTTTCATGAATGCTCCAGCAGGTGTCTTGCATAGGTTTAACTATATGTTATATCCACGGAGAGTAACAGTGAGGGATGTCTCAGTCAGCTTGGGCTGCTATAAGAAAACACCCTAGACTGGGTGGCTTAAACAGGACATTTGTTTCTCACAGTTCTAGAGACTGGAAAGTCCAGGATCAAGGTGCCCACAGATTTGGTTCCTGGTGAGAATTCTCTTCCTGGCTTGCAGACAGCTGCCTTCTCTGTGTCCTCACATGGTGAAGGGAGAGACAGAGAAAGAGAGTAAGACAGAGAGAGAGAGCAAGAGAGAGAGAGAGCACACTTTGGTCTCTTTTCCTCTTCTTATGAGGACACTAATCCCATCATGGGGGCCTCACCCTCATGACATCTTTGAAATCTTATTGCCATCTAATTCCCCACCTCCAAATACCATCACATCAGGGGTTAGGGCTTCAACAGATGAATGGGGGTGGGGCACAAAAGTCAGTCCATAACAAGGAGTGAGAGTTCTAGTTATCTATTGCTGTGTAACAAGTCTCCCCAAAACTCAATTGCTTAAGACAGTACAATTTTATTATCTCTCTTGATTTTGTGATTCAGAAATTTGAGCAGGGCTGAGCTGGGTGATTCTTCTGCTCCACATGGTGTTGACTGGGTTCACCCAGTGGTATTCAGCTGGTGGCTGGACTGGTCTAGTCTAGGGAATTCAAGATGTCCTCATTCACATGCCTGCTGCCTTGATGGGGATGGCTGGAAGGTAGGACTTGGGGGTCCCTCTCCCTCTGCATGTGGTTTCAGGGCCTCTCCACATATCTGTTTAGTAGGGAGTTTGGACTTCTTACATGGCCACTTTTGGCTCCAAGTGCAGGTAGAATTACTTCCCAAATAAACTGTACAAAGAGAGTGGGTTTGCGGAGAGGTGGTAAGTTTTGGACATGTTGAGTTTGGGATGCCTGTGAGATGCTGAGGTGGAGATGTTCAGTGTATAGTTGCAAATATGGATCTGAAGCTTAATGAATAAGTTTAGGTCACAGATGGAGATTTTGGAGCCCATGAGGTCTCCACTACTTCAAAGCCTGAGAATGGATTGCAGAACTGAGGGAGAGAGTACAGAACAAGAGGAGAATCTGAAAGCTAAAGAACACTCATATTTTAAAGGATCATCCAGAAAGAGATACCAGTGAAGGAGACTGAGGAGGAACATATGGAGCAGAAAGAATGGAACGAGGAGAGGAGAGAGAGACGTTCTGGAAGCAATGGGGGTTATAGACAATAAAAGGGAATGGACCACAGTCTCAAACATCAAGGAGGAAGAAGGATTGGAGGACATTACTGCTCAAGTGCTAAGAGCATTGGCACCAGGAAGACCAGATCAAATCCTGTCCCTGCCACTTCCTGGTTGCATGACTTTGATCAGACTCCTTAACCTATGCCTCAATTTCCTTATCTGTAAAATGGGGATAGTAGTAGTACCTATACCATAGGGCTGTTGTTTAAATGAATTAGTCCACATTCTCAACAGATGCAACTGATCTTTTTACTATTCCATGATTTAAAGAGTTTGGAAAGGTCCTTAAGTCTGGTAACCAAGAGGCCTTTGACCTTACAATAGTTTGGTGATAATGTGAAATTTTTATGGCTTGACAGCAGCTGTTACCAGTGGTATATTCCATTGTAACAAGATTGAAGGAATCTCATAATTTCCCTTACAATTGCAGTTTGGTATCCTGGTGTACTTTAAAATAAACAATAAATGTTTTTATAGCCACTATTGCATTTTCAGACGACTGCTGTTTTTTCTTAGGTGAACAGTAAGGATTGTGTGGATGTAGAGCAGGGGCTGGAACACAAGGGTCAGGATTGCCCCATCTACTTCCGTAAATAAAGTTTTAGTGGAACACAGCTACGTCTATTCAGTTATGTATTGTCTGTGGCTGCTCTCATGTTCCACCAACAGAGTCAAGCAGTTCTGACAGAGACCATGTGGACCACAAAGCCTAAAATATTTACTATCTAGTCCTTTACAAAAAAGGACTACTGCTTCTGCTTTCTTAGGCTTCCTGTTGCCACTTCTTTTTCCTACAGAGTTTCTTCTCCTGGCTCTTGCTTCTATTTCGCTCATTCCTGAGAACCTAGAATGCAAAGGCAGTTACAGCTGAAGGAGGAAAAAACACTACATGGAAGCAATGAAGATTTTCTTACATAGATTGACTTCCAAAAGGACACTCACCTTTGAGTGTACCTGAACTACAGGCATTTTCATTGTTGTTGCTGTTGTGTGGTCGATTTTATTGAACCTGGAGTGGAAACCATTGTTGCTGTAGCTAAATCACTAGGCCCGGCTCTCACTTCACTGTCCAGGTCACTGTTAGGCTGCATTCATTCAGATGGCTTTCTTCCCCCTAAAAGAGGCCAAAGGGCCTAGAAATGGCATAAATTGACTACATAAAGCAGGGACTGAGTTACTCTGGGGCTTTGTCCAGGGGGGACGTGAGAATCAGGCATCTTTTCAGGGCTGTGATGGGAACTGGTCAGATTTTGGATCTCGTTACTCAGAGGGAAAAACAAGCTCCTGTTTGGGGAGGTACATTCATTCTGTTTAAAGCCCCATTGGGTATTTGACACATTTCTCTGGGCTACAGATTATTCTGCTTTAGGGCATCAAGGGTTTTGAGAGAGATAACGGAGAGGTGTGTAATTTATTCTGTAATCACAGGCTGAATCCATTTCAACAGAATCCCAACATTCAGAGATAACTAAGTGTTGTATTGCTTACATTTGGGAGACATTTTTTTGGTGTCACCAGCTACCAAATTAAAAATCAATCTACTTTGTCACAAATCACCACCTCACACCCACCCTCTTTTTCCCCAAACAAACCAAAATTAAAAAGTACCCAAAACATACACCATTTCTAGGATATGGTAGAGAAAATGATCTTCTTAGGGCTTACTGCAGCTGGGCCTAGCAAAATTACAAAGAAACAAACATCTGTTGGCAACGTTCTCGTCCTTCAGGTTCAGAGAATGTGGACCGTGAGTGCTGACTGAAGGACTCTTAGGGTCCTGGACTCTGCTGCCCCCACCCCAAGGTCCCAGGTGAGGGAATCAGGGCCTGGAGGGTTCAGGCCTCTCTCTGCTTTTCATCCTTTTGTGTAGCTCCTTCTGCTCCTCCTGTTTTTCTTCAAGCTGCTGTCAATCAAAATGCATTTGTTCTAAGAAATGACTTGAAAAGTGTTCAGGCCAGATGTCACTACTGAAAACCCTGTTCAGTTGGGCCCTCTCACAGGGGCCTTGCAGGTTCCCAGGGCTCAGGCCTAAGGCAAAAGCAACCCCAAGGGAAGGATTTGAAACACCACGGAGGGCAGTTTCTGGGGGAGACTTAAGGAGGCTGTCTCAGGTCCGGTTCTCAGGAAGCAGATCCTGAGATGAAAACTCCAGTCTTAGTAGGAAGTGTTCCCAGGAAGAGACTCACAGGAGAGGGGGTATTGGGACAGGGAGGAGAAGGAGGCCCTGCAAGTGTGTATGGCGGCACAGTCGTGCAGATGGGAACATGGGCTCAGGCCACAGAGGAGCCCTGGAGCAGTGGAGGTCATGCCTGAGAGTTGTCCCAGCCCAGGGGCAAGGGAGCAGAGACGTCGGTCCTCCCACCCTGTCAGTTGTTAGTTAAGAGCTGCCCTGCTGTGTATGGGGGAGTGGGGAGGCTCACCTGACCCTGCAGTGGACTCAGTGACCTGAGGGCAGCCTTCCTGAAAAGAGTGGGACTGCTGTGTACCTAAAGGGAAGGGCACCCAAGGGTCCTAGGCAGAGCCCTGACAGTGCCTCTGCAGACGCCTTCCTGATCCTTCACATCAGGCTGAGGGAGGCAGCCTCGGGGTCATCTTACTCCCCAAGGTCAGTCGGAGAATCAGTGGTTGAATCTTAGCTTCCTTAGCCTTTGCAATTTTTATTCTCAATGAGAGTTGAGGAAATGAAGGTTTCAGCTACAGTAAACAGCCACAGATTCAGATATTCGGTTGACAGGCTTTCCTTTCTGCCTCTCTTTGGGAGTATCAGTCTCCAGTACGGAAACAGACTTTAAAAATAGCATATATTCCAAGTAGCAATTGAAAGGAAAGTAGCAGTGCAATAAATGTTCTGAGCTTCATATCTAAGCAGCAAGTCACTACATCGTGGTTATTTTCTCACAGGCGTGTTATCCGTCTGTACCTACAGTAACAGCAGGAGCTGTTGGTGTAGAGCAGACTCAACTTCATTGCCCAACCCTAACTCTAAAAGGAAAAAGGAAAACGGGGAGGAGAACTATCTGACCATGCAGAGCAGAGGGCAGGTGGGGCGGGGAGTGAGAGAGGAAGACACCACTAGTAAGCGGCAGAGCTGGGGTTCAAACCCAGGCCTGCTGGCTCCTCACCTGGACGGCAGTGTCAGCCCTGGGTGCTCAGCTGGATTTGGCATCTGCCTGTTATGTATGAAATTCTTCCTCTTGAGTCTAAATTATGTGAAATCCACCCTTATCCTCTTAGTAGAACTTACCTTTCTTTCTTTTTTTTTAATTGAATTTTAATTATTCATGTAATGCACCAATAGATGTAAAAAGTTTGAGTTAAAACATCACAGATGAAACAACAGGAAAGTTATGGTTTCCTCTGACCAGCACCCCTGAATTCCTGTTCTCTCCCTGTTACCCACCCTCACTGGTGTCAGTTTAGTGTGTATCATTTCACATCTTTAGAAATACATTTAGATGCTTATCCTGTATTCTTTGAAAATGGAGGGTAGTGTTTTGTACTTTTTATTTAAAAAAGAAAACGTATCAATTTTATGATACCATAGTTCAGAAGCTCCCAAACTTTCTCAGTATATGGCTCCCCTAGTATCTTAGTAATTATTTCCTGGTGCCCTGGGTCAAAAGGATAATTTATAAGAGTTAGATCCAAGCAACTTAGTAAGTATTTATGTCCTAACATGGCCATTATGGCCTTAGTGGCCAGTTGAAACATTAAACACAGGAAAATAGTATTTTCAGTTCATTCTTAAACATAATTGCTTACTAACAGGAGGTGTGTGCCTGTCGGGCACCCCATGGCTTCTCAAACCCTGGGATCAGATTAGATACTGACACAGTCCTTGCCTGTTCCACATCTATTTCTGCATGCTACTTAATCACAGCAGCCACTAGAAACCCATCTTTGCGAAAAGTATGGTATCAAAGGAATATCGCATGATCTAATGTTGCAACTATGGACTTCCTCCAGCTCATGGTTCTCACGGTGTCTGACAGACGTCTAGTATCACTGTTTCCCTGGGGCACTTCAGTGCATGATTTGGGAACTAAGTGCAGCCATAATTACAAATTTTGCAGCTCACCTTTTCTACCCCACAGTGTGCCTCAGAGATCTAACCATGTCCCACATAAAGATCTACCTCATATAAAACACTGCTACAGAATCATCCAGAATAAGAACAGACCACAGTTGTTGTTTTTTTTTTTTTTACCATTTGCTTGATAATGCCATTAATGTTATTTCTAATATTTTGTAATTTTATGTAATATCACAGTGAAAATCCTTGTTATGTTCCTCTTTGTTCACATAGGCAAATTAGAGAATAAAGGAACTACTGGGCCATAGGCCAGTCAGGTTTTTAAACGTTAATACATACAACAGGTTGAGCTTCACCCTCTTTGATGAAATGATTTCCTGTAACCCCTTGAAACATGGTTACCGCTGGCTTATTTTCCTTAGGGCTCTGTACCCCATAACTGTCCCACTGGGAAGAAGAGCTGTCCTGGAGAAGTATGTCGTGATCACTCTGTGGACACAGGTAACTGAGACACACGAGGCCTGGGAGGCAAGGACAGGATGTGAACAGGCTGAGAGGAGGAAGGTCGAACGGATCACAAAGTGCGGGTGTTTCCTAGGACAACGAGGAGGCCAGTTCATTTAGGGAAAATAGTTGATTTAGGACACAGATGGTGAATACCTTGCAGGCATGCCTCAAATGTTCCCTACCCCTCCAGGCAGACACAGCCAATCCATCATGGCTCTCATTCCCACCGAGCCTTCACCCAGTCTTGGGATCCTCCTCACAGCCCTGGGAGATGGCCGCTGACTAACTAGTGTGGGCACACAAATGAATCTCACCTGTCATCCCTGGAGGCAGCGAGAAGGTGGAGAGGTAGGTTGAAGCTAGGCAGAGAAGGGCCAAGGTGTTCAAAGGGTGCCAAGCAAAGGGAATTTGGAAAATATATTTATATTTCAGACTTTATTGGCAAGATGACTGGTGATCCTCCTCTGTGAGACAATAGCAATAGGTATTGATCTCTGGCTGCTGTTATTTGTTTTCTCCCTGTAGTTCTAAATTAAGCTATTTATTTATTTCTGGAAAAGTGATTTCATCACCAGAGGCCCCTTTTATTATTCTCTTCCGTGAGTCCCATATATCGGATGATGTCTCTCCCAATTAAACTGTACTTATTAGGTAACAACAGCATCAAGAAACAAGGATTGATTATTTTTCATATGCCTGTATATAATGTTTATTAACTTTTAACATCCTCACAACAACCCTACAAGGTAGGCACTATTACTATTCCCATTCTATACTTGTGGAAATTGAGACACAGAGAGGTTAAACACGTTTCACAAGGTGATATGGCTGGTAAGTTGTGTAATCAATACGTTTTCTCCTGTTCAGTGTAAAGACCAAGCATAATTTCTGATTACAAGGAATAACAAAAAGTAGAGTAGTGGTTTCCAGGGGCCAGGAGGAAGGGGAGACTGGGGAGTTATTGTTTAATAGGTGTAGAGTTTACATTTTGCAAGATGAAAAGAGTTCTGGAGATGGATGGTGGTGATGGTGGCACACCGTTATGAATGTATTTAATACCACGCAACTTTACGCTTAAAAAGAGTTAGGATGGTGAATTTCATGTTATACGTATTTTACCACATTAAAAAAAATCGGCAAAAAAGGAGATAACCAGGGTTCCCAAAATGAGTTCATATAATTTTGGCCAGAAGCAAAAATACTTGCAATTTTAGTTTGTTTGTGCAGCATGTCAGGGGTAAATGTATGGTTTTCTGTTAGATTCTTCATGATTTTGAAATAGTTAAAAGACCTCCCTATTCTTGTTTTTGTAGACTGGATTGATCTGACACCCTGGACTGGAAACTACTGATTTGACCCCTCAACTTTTCAGTTCCTGTGGAAAGAGGCAGTGTTCATTGAGCAGAATACTGTACATTATTCTCAACCCATCCACAGGGCACATGACCAAGGTCATGAGTCTGTGTTCTGGAATCCCACTTCATGCTGGCTTCAACATTTATTTACTGGGGACCTTAGGCAAGTTGTATAACATCCTGATCCCCAGATTTCTCATCTGTAAATGGGACAGGGAAGATAGCCCATGGAAATTCCTGGAATAGCACCAGGCACTTAGTAAGCACTCAGAAAATGCTGGTTCTTATTAAACTTTATGGTTTTGTATTTACATCAAACAATGGGGATAATATAGAAACTCGAGCTTGCTGCATGACACAAATGAGACAGAGTGAAGTATTAGCACTCAACTGATGGTAAGTTCACTCCTCTTCTTTCCTCCCCAGTATCAAGAGGGCAGGGCACCCCCTAAGTGAGGGCTCTCTGACCTCTTGATGCATATCCAACAGTACCCCTCTTATGTCTTTATAAATTGAAGGTGTATAAAGTGACACTTCCTAACGTTCCCTAAGTAGCTTCAGGGACAACTTGGTTAGCAATGTCAAAAGCGGCCTGGTTCTCAGCATGTCGGAGTGACCTTCACACGTGGTGCAGAGAGAGCCAGCCACTGGGACCAGCATGGTATCTGCTTCAAACACCTGTCACTAACACAATTCTGTGCTTCCCAGGTCTTGGTGCTTCTTTGTTTTGTGACAGAGCTAATTTTTCTTCTTGATTACCTCAACCCTCTGAAATAAGATATTTAAAATCATTTCTTCCTCCTGACCATAGAGGAAGAATTTCCTGTGTGTGACAGGGCTAATGCTGGCTTGGCCCACTATTAACCTGAAGGGAGGCTGCCCAGAAGGGGAGCAGGGTGCTGATGCTGTCTTGGACTGTGACTCTTTGAGGTCATGGATGTCAAAGTCTTTAGCCATCTGTGGCTTGCCCAGAGCAATGGAGCTCAAAGAATCACCTAGGAGATTTCTGGGAAGATGGTGGTGTAGAAGGGCTCTGAACTCACCTCCTCCCATGGACACAAGACGTTTACAACTACCCTTGGAACAATTAGCCTGGAGAGAGAACTGGACATTGGATTTAAAAAAGCCCCCATAAGGACAGCACTGACTGAGCTGGAAGAGACAGAAATTCCTTTCTGGAGAGGAAAAAGCCACATTCTAAATGTGGCACTTCATGACCAGGAGCAATTTTAAGGCATGAAGCATTCCCTGGATGAGCAGGGGATCTAAGCAGCAGAGCTTTGTCACAACAAGCAGCTTTTGAACTCAGCACAGCTAAGGCAAGTGTCATAATATGTGGCTTTGCTGACTGTTAACAACAAGGGCAAATACCACCAGAAGCATCGAACATAAGGGAAAGAAAAAGCCTGCTTTTAAAGGGCCCATGTAGAAATTCACCCTTTTGCCATTCTTATTTAATGTAGTGTTGGAAGTTCCTAGCCAGAGCAATCAGGCAAGAAAAATAAATAAAAGGGATCCAAATTGGAAAGGAAGAAGTGAAACTGTCACTGTTTGCAGATGACATGATTTTATATATAGAAAACCCTAAAGAATCCACCAAAAAACTTTTAGAAATAATAGATGAATATGGTAAAGTTGCAGGATACAGAATCAACATACAAAAATCAGTTGCATTTCTGTACACTAACAGTGAAGTAGCAGAAAGAGAAATTAAGAATAAAATCCCACTTACAATTGAAACAAAAAGAATAAAATGCCTAGGAATAAATTTAACCAAAGAGGTGAAAGTCCTGTACACTGAAAACTATAAAACATTCTTGAAAGAAATCGAAGACACAAAGAAATGGAATAATATTCCGTGCTCTTGGACTGGAAGAATTAACAGTTATAATGTCCATAGTTCCTAAAGCAATCTACACATTCAATGCAACCTCTATCAAAGTTCCAACATTTTCCACAGAAGTAGAATAAAAAGTCCTAAAATTTATATGGAATAACAAAAGACCCCAAATAGCCAAAGGAATCCTCAGAAAAAAGAACAAAGCTGGAGGTATCTCACTCCCTGGTTTCAAAATATACCACAAAGCTATCGTAACAAAAGCAACATGGTACTGGCACAAGAACAGACACACAGATCGGGGCCGGCCCAGTGGCGCAGTGGTTAAGTTCTCATGTTCCACTTTGGCGGCCCAGTGTTCACCAGTTTGGATCCTGGGTGCAGACCTATGCACCACACGTCAAGGCATGCTGTGGCTGGCATCCCATATATGAAGTAGAGGAAGATAGACGTGAATGTTAACTCAGGACCAGTCTTCCTGAGCAAAAAGAGGAGGATTGGTGGCAGATGTTAGCTCAGGGCTAATCTTCCTCACAAAAAAATAAAAATAATTAAAAATTTTAAAAAAAAAACAGACACACAGATCAATGGAACACAATCAAGAGCCCAGAAATAAACTCACCTATATATGGAAAGCTAATTTTTGACAAGGGAACCAAGAACATACATCGGAGAAAGGAAAATCTCTTCAATAAATGATATTGGGAAAAGTGACAGCCACATGCAAAAGAATGAAAACAGACTACTATCTTACACGGTACACAAAAACTAACTCAAAATGGGTTAAAGACATGACTGTAAGACCTGGAACTGTAAAACTTCTGGAGAAAAACATAGGCAGTATGCTCTTTGACATCAGTCTTAGCAGCATATTTTCAAATACTATGTCTGACCAGGCAAGGGAAACAATGGAAAAAATAAACAAATGCGACTACATGAAACTAAAAAGCTTCCACACAGCAAAGGAAACCATTGACAAAATGAAAAAACAACCTAACAATTGGGAGAAGATATTTGCAAACGATTTAACTGACAGAGGGTTAATACCCAAAATATGTAAACAACTCATACATCTCAACAACAACAAAAAAAACAACCCAACTTAAAAATCAGTAAAAAATCTGAACCTTTTTTTTTTTTTTTTGAGGAAGATTATCCTTGAGCTAACATCTGCCGCCTATGCTCCTCTTTTTGCTCAGGAAGATTGGCCCTGAGCTAACATCCATGCCCATCTTCCTCTACTTTATATTTGGGATTTTTGCCACAGCATGGCTTGCTAAGCAGTGTGTAGGCCCACACTTGGGATCTGAACCAGTGAACCCCAGACCACCAAAGCGGAACATGCAAACTTAACCGCTGTGCCACCAGGCAGACCCAAAAAAATCTGAACATTTCTCAAAGAAGATATGCAAATGGTCAACAGCCACATGAAAAGATGTTCAACATCACTAATTATTAGGGAAATGAAAATCAAAACTACAATATCACCTTATGCCTATCAAAATGGCTATAATCAACATGACAAGAAATAACAAGTGTTGGAGATGATATGGAGAAAGGGAACAGTCATAGACAGCTGGTGGGAGTGCAAACCAAGACACCCACTATGGGAAACAGTATGGAGATTCCTCAAAAAATTAAAAATAGAACTACCATATGATCCAGCTATTCTACTGCTGGGTGTTTATCCAAAGAACACAAAAACACAAACGTGTAAAGATACCTGAAGCCCTTTGTTCATTGCAGCATTATTCACAATAGCCAAGACTTGGAAACAAACTGTATGCCCATCAAGAGATGTATGGATAAAGAAGATGTGGTATATATACACAATGGAATACTACTCACCAACAAAAAGATGAAATCTTGTCATTTGCGACAACATGGTGGACCTTGAGGGTATTATGTCAAACGACATAAGTCAGAGGGAGAAAGTCAAATACTGTATGATTTTGCTCATAAACAGAAGATAAAAACAACAATAACAACAACAAACAAACACATAAATAGAGAGATTAGGTTGGTGGTTACCAGAAGGGAAGCTTGGAGGGAGGAGGCTGCAAGGGGTGACTGGCGCATGTGTATGGTGATGGATGGTAATTAGTCTTCGGATGGTTAACATAATGTAATCTACACAGAAATCGAAATATAATGATGTACACCTGAAATTTATATAATGTTGTAAACCAATGTTACCTCAATTAGAAATAAAAAGAATCACCCAGGAGTCAACTGAAGCCACTAGAACCTCCCATTTCATTGTGTCATCTCCCCCCGTCCTTCTCTCCCAGCAACTGTATGACTCAAATACTCCTCTGACAGTGTTGGTTTGCTGTAATTTACACCCTCGCCTGTGGTGTTGTTATTGCCAAACTGTTCCTGTTGATCTTCAGAGGGTGGAACCCTGAGGAATATCTATGGTAATCAAGGATGTACTTTGAAAAAGGAATATCTTTCTTAAATTCCTTTTAGTAACTAGGTGTGCATCACACGGTCCAGCCATTTGATCCACAATCTTTGCTTTTTTTTTTCTCCCTAGAGCTGGCTTGACCCTAACAAGTCCATCTTCAAGCTAATGAAATACAAATGTTGATCTGTGGGTTTACTTTTGCCATGAAATGTCCAAGGATAGATACTGTTTCTTCAGTTTCCCCTGCCGGGGAAGAAATGGATGGAGTTGAAGATCTGTGGGTGGCTGGGGGTTCTCTCTCCCGTGAGAGCTATGTAACATCTCCTCTCTTATTTGCTGGCCTGGGTCCTCCTTAAAGTCATTATTCTTATAGATTCCTGTGTCTTCCCCTCCCCGTCACCTTACCCTTATATTTCAGATTCGAAGAGGGGCATTAGAATTAGATGGTTAAGTATCTGGTAACATAATCGCCAGGTTCCTGGTTTCTTTTGATGGTGAGGTTGTTATAGTAATGGTTCAGGATGGGAGGTTCAGTCTTGGGGGGATGAGTGAAGCAGATATGTTTCAAAACTGAAATCTTGCTAGTCACTTTACTGAAGAGTGCATGATTCTTTTCCACCCATCAAGTTCTCTAAAATAAATACGTTTTCTGGGTAATTGTTTTCAAGTTTTGGTGTTCTGAACTGTGTTGGGTTTTTTTGTTTTGTTTTTTTTCCTGATGAGCTCTTGGAGAAGTTAGCCTGGGAAACATCTCCCTAAAATATCTGGTCATCCCCTGGGGGCGTTGGGAGGAGGGTGTTGACTGGTGGTCCTGGGTGGCATGATGTTTTGTCTTGGTCACTGTGCCAGGCAGTAGCCACCCTGCTTTTATGTCTGTTTGGAGGAGAGCTCCTGAAACGCACCTCAAAATTCATGGCCTGCCCTGAAATCCTTCTATCCTTCATGTCAGCTTTCCCAGGGCTCTGAAATGTAGGCAACAAATGAGTTTCTCATCAGAGATCAGATTAGCACATATTAGGTCACTTTCCTTCATTCAAGGGATCTTTCTTTTCCAAATACGAGGAAATTATTTCCAGGCAGAGTTTTTAAGTGGAGAAGGAAGAAACTGAACATGTATGGCAAACTAGCGACCAACATATCTATCCTTTAACTATCTTCTTTTCCCTTCTTCCCCCCTCCATTCTCCTCTTTCCCTCCTCCCTCCTCCTCTGTCTCCCCTATTCCTCCCCCTTCCCTCACCCACCCCTCAAGAGCAGACTCTGTCTGGCCAGTGCAGGGAAGTCAGCGGCTTGTTCTGGTATAGCATACCCACGGCTGCTGTGGGCGATGGATGCTGCAGAGAAAGGGTAGGAAAGGTGTGAGATTGAAAACAGGGGCAGCATTGCACGTGGGAGGTCCAGCGAGGTCAAACTGTTGGGGAGAGGCTGGAATAGGGTTGGGACAAGCATCCGAGAAGAAGTAACAGTACAGAGGTAATCAGGAGGCTCTGTGTACAACAATGTGCTGGATAATGAGAATGAATGCGCATGCCTGAGAAAAACAGCTGTGCCCAGCTTTTACCCCTTAACTACTAAGTTTTGATATTTGTGTTTATACATTTTAAAATATTTGGACAATTTTACGGTAAACATTTATAATAAACGGTCCTTTGATGTTAGTGATTAAATATCATGAACCATTTTTTTAGGCCACACACAACTTTGAAATATAAATTTATCTCTAAAGTAAGATGTATTTCAACAATTAATAGAGTAAAAAAATTAAATTTGTGAAGAATTTGTTGCTTAAGAGCTTTGCTGCTACAATTAGTAAATCTGAACAACCAATGCAAAACTTACAATGTTTTGTAAAAGTGGTTTAAAGACTGACCTGTGACTCCTGGCCAATTTCAACCTAATGACAACTGGAATGTGAATTGGGGAAAAATGAATTGTGTTAGATTCAATCTCTAAACCAGACATGGTGACTCACCAATTGTGTGAACTGGCAAGGGTCTTACCTGTCACCTAGACCCCTGCTGTTAAGGACATGAACATGCATGAACAAAAATTATGTGATCTTCTCAAGATCACAGACCTAGTTTTGTTATTGGTGGTGATGATGTTTTTCAGTATCAAGAATTTCTGCGTTCTTTTATGCATGTCCTGGAAATGTTAACTTTAATGTAAACCACAAAAAAATTTTAAACTAGGGCTTATATATTGCTGACACAGAGAAACTCGATCCAACCCCTGGGACTCATCCGTGAATTTACCAAAAGATCTGGTTGCAGAATCCAGAAAGCTTCCTCCGTGGTACGGGGATGTCTTTTAAAGTCTGACTGCCTTTGAGTAGGCAGGGAGGGTGTCATTCTTTGGAGGAACATTTTCTTGTATTCACATCTCACTCACTGGTGATGACCAACTTTCAGGTACTTTGCCTTGAGTTTATTAAGATCTCTCTGACTATGAGTGTTTCAGGAATGGTGTTTTCCAGGGTTGGCTGAAGGTCAGCTGTCCTGATTAACAAACTCCAAACAAGGGCATTATTATGTCTTACTAGTATTTTTTAAATAGTTTTTTAGTACAGTCATGTGCTGCATAACAACGTTTTGGTAAACGATGGACCGCATATAAAACAGTGGTCCCATGAGATTAGTACCATATAGCCTAGCTGTGTGGTAGGCTATACCACCTAGGTTTGTGTAAGTACGCTCTATGATGTTCGCACAAGGACGAAATCGCCTAACGACACATTTCTCAGAATGTGTCCCTGCCATTAAGCAATGCACGAGTGTGATATCATGTTTGTAGAGTTCCCAAAAGTTTAGAAAAGTGATGAATGAAAACTAAAACTATTTGCTTTCTCCTCTACCTTGTATCTCCAAGCCCACCCCAAAGAAATAACTATTGTCAGCAATATTTTATATATCCTTCTGGGAATTTTTAGATATATTCAAACTCCCCCACCATAAATAAGGCCTTTTATAAACAAAAATGAGACCAACCTCTATATATTATTCTTTACCTGGTTATTTTTTCTTAACAATTTGAGAGATTTTTCAATATCAATGACTGATGATTGGTCTCATTTTGAAAATGGTTTCTGATAGTTAATTGTATGCATGCATATAATTTACTTATTAATGGACATCGCTTTTGTTTCTAGTATTTTGCTATTATAAATTATGCTGCATTAAGCATGCTTATATGTACATTATTGCATCTTGTGCAAGTATATCTGTACTAGAAATTCCTAGGTGTGCAGTTGTTGGATCAAAAGGTATACACATGTTACATTTCCTTAGTAATAGATATCCATGCAAACAGCTTATAGTAATTACCCCACTAATGTTACATGAGAGTGATTGTTTCCCCAAAACCTTGTTGAAAGGAGGTATAATCGACCATATTTTTATGTTGACCTAAAATTTATTAAAGAAGAGAAATATTTCATTGAGAAACTAATTACTTGGACAGTTCTGTAATTGTATATACATTTTCAAGTTGGGAAACTTCTTAAACCAAAGTCTTATTGCTCCTCTAAAGTTAGGAGTCACTTTAAATTTAATTTTTTTCATGGATATATGGTAAAATTGACTTTATTTTGGTGTATAGTTCTATGAATTTTAACACATAGACAGATTTGTATAACTACCACCACAGTAAGGATACAGACCAGATCCATCACCCCAAAAATCTCCCTCATGCTGCCCTTTTGTAGTCACAGCTTCTTCCCCTAACTACTAGGGACCACTGATCTGTTTCCATAATCAATATAGTTTTGTGTTTTGAGAATGTCATATAAATGGAATCAAATAGTATGTCATCTTTTGAGACTGGCTTCTGGAACTCAGCATTGATAACTCTTAGATTCATCAAAGTTGCTACTTTTATCAATACATGGTACAGAAACTCAACAAAAATACAAGTTGGTCTTTGAACAGATCAAGAAAATTGACGAAACTCTAGCAAGGCTGATGGAGGAAAACAACAGAAGACACAGATTACCAATATCAGGAAGGAAAGAGGGGATATCACTACAGACCCCACAGAACAACTCTAGGCACATAAGTTTGCCAGCTTAGATGAAATGGACCAATTCCTCAAAAAACCATGAATTACCAAAACTCACCCAATATGATATACATAATGAGTAGTTTTTACCTGTTAAAGAAATTAGGTTACAAACCTTCCAGAAAAGAAATCTCTGGCCCCCTGGATGTTGCTGATATTACTGCCAGAACTCCCCTTTCTGCTCCTCAAGCCTTAACTAGGAGAGTCACCAGGAGCCTTCTCTGTCCAGCTTGATGTCCTTTCAGGTGGCTCCAAGTTCTGTCCAGAGGGAAAAGCATGGTGAACTCAACACTGGTTCAGTGGTCCTTTGAATTCTTGTCTTCTTTTTCAATCTGCCTGCTACTGTTTACTTTCCAGAGTTCTAAATAGCTGCCACACATATTCTGTCCAGATTTTGTAGCTGCATTCAGTGAGAGAGACAGGATGGGGTGCAATTAGTCCATCCTACCTAGAACTGGAATCTTAAAATCAAACTTTTAATCATTCTTTGTCTACCAGGTAAAAATGCAGATATGCAGCATAATTTGCCTGGGCAGCTTTGAGGGAATGTCTTTCACATTTCCCTATTCCATCATTGCATGTCCATAGGTACAAAAGTGGACTGAGCTGGTGATCTTTGCTTTTTTCTTTTTCTTTGAAGAATACTCACATAATAGGTTGCATGTAAACAGTGTTAAATGAAGTGGCGTATTTGGAAGTTTAGTTTTCAGAGTTCTTGCTTTCTGTGTAGGAATGTTACTCTGTAAGACACAGTGATTCTTCTCACTTAAAATCTATAGCTTTTAACTTATCCCCAAAACTATGCAACATAGCCCAGTGTGTGTACACGTGGTGGCACACATCAAGAGGACAAAGATTACATGTCTGACAGGATACACATAACCACACAAATCATATTAGCATGAAAAAGTTTTAAAAACTTACACACTATGACTCAGATGTGCAGAAATGTAATATTGTTTCCCCATGACTGAATTCAACTTGCTATGAGCTTCTATTTCCTCTGAGGGCAAAAAGTTTAGTCTTGCCACTTCAGGGTAACTCAGGATCTGCCAGTTTAGAATTTGATCCCTTTCAGCAAAATCATAATTTAAGCATAGTCATTTGAATGTGCATACCCTGTATTGGGGTATTTTTCCCACATTAAGAGCTTCCCCATCCCCAGAATGGCATCCTGAGCCAGTGGAAGCTTACATACCATCATAGCAGTGAGTGGGGCATCTCTCTTGTGCACAGTCCTACCCTGGCTTGTCTTATGTGGTTTGGCCTTTGATTGCTGGCCTCTTTCTCCACTGCACCCTCTCTGAGTGTAACTGGTCTCACCTGGACATTGAGTGTGCACTGGCGCATGCTGTCACAACCTGTGGTTCCCACCATGGTCTGTCCTGCACGTCTGTAGACTCTGCCCTCTGTGGTCCCCACTCCAGGTCTCTTTCACTCATTGGTTCTCAGAACTTCTGTATTCACCACTGGGACAGGCAGAAACTGCTCAGCCTCTTCTGTGCCATGCTTCAGCCTTGGGGAAAGTTGCGTATACTCGCTACGGCTTCATCTCTGCTTGAACACACCGTGCCACCATTTCTTCAGTGTTCTCCATTCTGAACAGAACGCTTCCCCTAAACTGCTCTGAGATTTCTTTGTCTTGCCCCTACACCTCACTTCATTCAGCCAAGCCCGGGGTGCTCAGGGGTACAGGATTCCTTCTCAGAGCTCCAGATCCTGTCTTAAACCTGGTGCTGTCCTCTCTGGATCTCTCCAAGCTTTCCAACTGACCCCCTTCAAACCCCTGCCCATAACTAATAATGGGTTTTGTCCTTGGATACAGGATTAATATCTTAAAACAATAGCTTTTTATACATAAGCAGTAGCTATTTCTCAAATTTAATGGGGAAAAGTGCTATCATTTACAATATAAATAACATAAATTTCTTATAAATAAACATACAATAAATGTGTAAGATCTATAAAAATAAAACTATGAAATTGTACTGTGGAGGTACTGTAGAGTAGATTTTAAAAAGTGCTCAGTAAAGGGAGACTTTCCATGTTTCTGGCTAACATTGTTAATAAAGTCAATTCTTCACAAATTAATATATACATTCAAATCAAAATTTCAATAAGACTCTGTGACATTTAATAAATTGATTCTAAGGCTCATCTGCAGAAGAAAGTCCTCAAGACTAGTCAGTAAATATGTAAAAAAATAACTATAGGTCCTTGTTCTATTAGATAGCAAATCAAGCCCTCATGATGGGCAGACATGGTGATTAATGTGGACTCAGGAAGAGGAGAAGAGTCAGTTCGACAGAAAAAAACATCCCAAAGTGACCCATTATGTATGGGAATATGGGTTATGATAAAGATTATATATCAGAAACGGAAAGATAGATTATTCAAGGGGTAAGTTTTGGATCACTTTTCCTCTTGGAAAAAAAAGCTAAAGACATATCTCTTGTATGAAAGTACTTCTAAATTCCAGACAAATTCAAAAGCCGAATATATTTAACAATCTATAGAAATTTGGGGTAAAAATTTAGGAGTATGTTTTACCAGAATATTTGGTTTGTTCACTGCGCAGAGAAGATTCTCAGTAAATATTTGTTGAATGAATCACTCTAACATGAATTATAAACAAATTAAAATACAAGAAAAATTGTGGGAAGAACATTTGCCAAAACATAACAAGTAGTAAGATGCAGAGTATGGAAAGTAGGATGCTGCAAACCCAAAGATCAACAACTCAATGAAAAGACACATTGAAGGAATAAAAATAAGTGGTTAATAAACTTATAAACAGATGCTGAAAATCATCAGTAACAAAGAAAATACAAATTAAAACAAGATATTTTTGTAATTATACTAAGAAAATTATAAGTATTGATGATGTCCAGTTGATGAGGATGAGGGCCACACTTCTGGGGGGAGTGTATAAGCTGCTACAGCCATTTGAGAGGGTAATTTGGCTATATCTGTCAAGGTTAAAATGCCTAGATTCATAGAAATGATCTTGTTGGATCATTTCTGTGAATCTATCTAAAGCAAACTTTATTCCAGCACAGGTAGGTATTATGCAAGGATGTCCATTGCAGCATTGCAGCATAACATTGAGAAGTGGAAGCAATAAAATGCCCAGTAATTTTGGCAAGGATAAATAAACTATGTGGAATACATGCAGTCATTAAAAGGAACGAGGCAGGCATATTATTGACCCTGGAAGATTTATTGGATATATTGTAGAGTTAAAAAAAGCAAGTAAAAATACCACATATAGAATGATCCACTTATATGAAAATAAACAGATTATTTAATATGACTATCTAAGTGCACAGAAGAAAGACTGCAAAGATGTGTACTAATGTGGTTACCTCTGTGGAAGAGAGTGGGGTGGAGGGAAGTGAAGATATCCCGTTTACTTATATCTACTTACATTGTACTCAGATCTTTTACAATGAGACTATTTCATATATCACTTGGTAATAAAAATGAGTAAATAAAAGGAGAGAAAGCTTTAGGCAAGAAGGAAGGAAGGAATCAAAGCGCATTATGCACTGAGCGTGTACTGTAGAGACAGAGCCCTGGATGAAAGGAAGTCCGCTTACAAGTCTTCCACAGAGGCTCTCTGCTTCATCCTGGCTGCTGTCTGATTAGCCCAGCAGGGTAGTTAAGATCTTCTTCCTACTCTCTTTACCAGCCACTGTACTCGTCAAGCACCCTGAAGGGACGGGGTGCTTGTACATGGCTTCTGCATGCAAGTCAGGATGGGAGAAACCCCAGCCTCTGCATAAAACATGGCTGACTCATCCATAAGAGCAACCTTGAGTCAAGTTGCTGGCTGATGTCTGTAGTGCTCCCTCCCTGAGGTTACGATGGCTCTTCCTGGAAGCCTGAGATGGCATGTAATTTCTGTCTCCGATGGTGATATTTGTGAAACTCCATGTTTATGTGTCATTCCTTAGCTTTCTGGCACCCCTTGGGGCTAATCGAATGGACAGTCCCCTTGCTGCAGAATGATTTTTTCAGTGGGGAACATGTCTTCTTCTGTAGCACAGAGAGAGTACCAGGAGTGTAGATTTTGTTCTCGTGTAAGGAACAGAAGGAGAAAATGCACAGGTCCCATTCATCAGGCCAGTTTAGTGCCTGCCTCCCAGCTCTGCTCTTCCAATTACTCCCCTTGCTGAGTATATTAGTTTCCTGAGGCTGCCATAACCAACTACCCACACTGGGTGGCTTAAAACAATGGAAATTTATTTTCTCACAGTTCTGGAGGCTAGAAGCCTGAAGTCAAGGTGTCAGCAGGGCCTTGCTCCCTCTGAAGGCTCTAGGGAAGAATCCTTCCTCGCCTCTGCTAGCCCTTGGTGGTGTCCGGCCACCCTCGGCTTTCCTTCCTTGGTTTGTCTTTGCGTCACTCCAGTGTCTGCCTCCATCTTCACATCGCCTTCTCCCTGTGTGTCTCTGTGTCCAAATCTCCCTCTCCTTTCTCTTATAAAGACCTCAGTCACTGGATTCAGGGACCACCCTAACACAGTAGGACCACATCCCAACTTAATTAGTTACATCTACAAAGATCCTGTTTCCACATAGGGTCACAATCTGATGTTCCAGGTGGGCAGGAATTTCTGGGGAACACCACCCTGCCCATTGCATGAGTGGCCCCCACTTAGATTTCCCACTCTTTAGTATTTATGTTTGCTCCTCTGTGACCTTCATGCTTTTGCTTCATGGCTCATTGTCCCTCCTTTGTGTGTGTGTTCTTTTTGCCGAATTTGAGCACCTGCTTCCGACAGCAGAGCTTCACACTTTTTCCTTCTCCACACACCCATGGTGACAGTAATCCCATCTCTGACCTATTGGGGCAGCCTACCCCATTGTCCTCATTCATGTACTTGCCTAGTCAGTCCCCAGTATTTAATTTGGAAGATTTCTTCACCTGGTCCATGGCCTAAGACTAGACTATGTGTGTAATCAGTTCATAATAAATGCTTGTTGACTAGAATCGAAACACTCCTGTTAGGGAGCAACTGCCATGTTCTTTAAAAACAAATCAAGACACACAACTGAACAAAACCCATTTCATAAATCAAATAACCCTAAGTCCTCACCTGCTGTAGTTTAGTTTTGGCTGTGGAAACAAATAATAGTAAGAAAAAACCTTTAATTTTATAATGTGTAATTCTAAATGACATATGCATTTGATAAGACACAGATTTATAACTTTTAACCTTATCCTTATGGTATGGTTGGTGGTGATAGTGATGTCATTTTGATCAGGTACGATAGTGGGTATTTGTACTTCAGGGAGAACCCGACACTCCTCCTTGTGGGAAGGAGGGGATGTGGCAGGAGTAGTGGAGAAAGCAGAAGGCAAAGGAGCAGAAGCCCTTACATCACTGAGGAGGTACTTCTCAGGGCTTACTTCCTCCTTCAGGAGCGCCCACTTTGTTTCATAACGGGCCAAATTTTTGGCCCATAAAAAGAGTCATCCTTTACTTCCTCCCTTTTCCCTGTAGCTTAAGAACAAGAAGGCATGGAAGTTGGAATGGCAGAGACACTTAGCCACTTAGAGATGTGGCTCATCCCCACAAGGGGGTTTTCAACCCTGGACATGACCCAGGGAGTAAATGCCAGCTGCCTGATGGAACCTGGGAAGGCTCCTTTTTCAGCTGGTGTGAGCACATGCTAACGTTCCAAAGCAGGGCTTTTGACCCCAAACCAAGTACCAGCACATTTAGGGGTGACTTTTCCCCATCCTCTTATTTAATGACTTAAAATCTTAAATGATTGTCTTTCTCCCCTGGTTTGGTTTTCCAGAAGGTAGGAAAGAGGATTGTGCTTACCTTCATGGACTTGGTTGTAGTGGGGATGAGACAAGGAAAAGAGCTGGGTGGTCTTCTGTTACCCCTTAAATCCTTTCTGCTTTATTCTTCTACACACTTTTAGGATCTCCTAATGTCCTACATAGTTCATTTGTTTATTTTGATTTTATACTGTTTACCCATGAGAATGTGTCCTCCATGAAGACAGAATTTTTGTGTGTTTACAGCTGCTATTATTTGTACATCTAAATCTGTGCCTGGTACCTAGTAGGTGCACAATAAGTATTTGTTGATTGAATTAATTGAACCTTTCACTAGAAGTAGCTGTTCTAGCCAATCTAAGAGTCCCTGAATTTGTTCTCTATAGAACCAGAGGTTTTCAAAATATAAATCCTAGAAATTGCTGTCGTGATTCAGACTGTGGACCTTCTAGAGCAGTATTTGATGGGATGAATGTGATGGTAGGGCCTGGCTGTTCTCCTTGACATCTGCCTCAAAGGTTGAGATCATCATTCATTCATTCATTCATTCATTCAACCAGACAGGCAGAGAGTCAATCTTATCTCAGTAATTAGCTCTGAAAATAAAATGCTGAACAAGACGTAGAGGTCCATATGCTCATAAATCTTGCCATCCAGTACTAGATCAGCATTTTTGGGGGAAATTATTTATCTTTTCAACCTATTCCAATCCTGTGATGAAGCATTCCTCAGCTTTACTACTTGCTTTATAATGAAATTGTACATGCAGAGCCTTATGTGAGTTCTTCAAGGAGAAGCGCGCTGCCACAGTGGACTCTTCAGGCCCAGGTCATGGGGTCGAGCTTCTTGTCAGTGCAGGTCCCTGGTGATACCCATGGTTCACTATGTCAGAATCATGTGGTCCTTTTAACTTACAGGGAAACTGTTTTTCTTTTATTGGCAACATGGAATGATGCTGGATCAATGTGAGAGATAGACACTGTAGGGATATATATGATGGTAGAAGAAAACAGACAATTTCAGACTTGAAAAGTGCCTCCTCCGGTTTTTCTTGCTGCCAGCTCTCCTCCCTTCTCCGGTAAGCAGTACAGTGGGGAGCACATCACTAGCACCACATATTAATTTCTTCCATGCTCACATCTCAGAAGATGGAGGAGGATGTCAGGAACTTAGTGACTTTTTCTGTATGACTTAGTGACAGCACATATGAAAAGAATCCAGAGTGTTGGTCTATTGTAAACTCAGAGTGAATCAACTCTGAAATGAGGCTACTGAGGGAGAACAACAATTATGTCCAAAATGAGGTCGGTGGTGGTCCCCTCACCTGAGTGGATGTGGCAGCCCCTGGGGCCCCGTGCTGGAGGAAACACGGAGTAGACAAGAATATACCCAGGGTGAGTACACTCAAAACTGTCCCATATGAGGAGCAGTTAAAAGACCTGGGGACGTTTGTTTTATTGAAGACTCAGAAGGACCTTAAGGCTGTCTTCAAATGATGGAACGGCTTTCCGTGTGGGAGAAACATCAGAACATTCTGGAGCCTCAGGTCTTGGCACATGGATGACTGGGTGGAAAGACTTCCTACAAGCAGGTATAGTCAAAGATGGCTGCCTGGGGAGCTGCCTCTGAGCTTCACTCACTGCCTGATCCCCTAGGAAGAGTGTGAGTCCTGATCTGGACCCGATGAACTCAGATTCCTACTGAAGCCAGCCTAGGGCACGGTAAGCAGATATGCCGACCAGGTCAAAGACAAAATGACAGCTCTCATTTGGGGCCATCTTCTGTGAGCCTCCTTCCCCCAATTTGCCTTCAGTTGGCTTTTATTTTTCTGCTCCTTTTAAAACATCTTCCCATACCTATTGACCCAACAATTAAAATTTGGAAAGTCTGTGTTACAGAAATAAAAATCTAAGTGTTTAATGATATATATCTCCTTGTACATATATCATTAAATACATAGAACAGAATTACATAATTTTATGTTATACTTACATATAATAGAATTTCTGAATTGCAAAAATGTGTAAACAACCTGAATGATGATTAAAAGGGAATACGTTGTATCCATAATATGAACTATTATGCAGTTATTGTGGACATGAGTTAGCTCTCCATCTACCGTCCTAGAAGGATGGACAGAATGTAGAGTTAAGTGAGTAAAGCAAGAGAAACGTATATAGTATGATCTCATTTTGTGAGGATAAACTGTAAGAAAAAATCCCTCACACATGCAAGCGTGCTGGCGTGCATTTGTGTGAGGATGGTGAGCGGGTGGAAGAATGCAGATGGTGGTGTAACCCTGGTGGAGAGTTCAGGGCGGGGCGAGGACCTGAGGGACAGAAGGGGCAGGAATGGAGACAAAGTGAAGGACAGTGGAAGGAGATGGCTCATGCACCTGTCTGTCTGTCTATCATCTATCTATCATCTTCATTGGTTGAGCTTAAACTGTATTACTTGTGAGGACTTTAAAAAGAGATAGAAAAAGGAAAGAAAGAAGGAAAATTCTTTTTCTCTTTTGTGTGATTTCCATTTTTTGCTCTGCTGCTCCTATAAAAACTGTCTCAACCTTTCTGTTAAGGACAACCCAGACATTTTAAAGTTAAAAGCCACTAGTTTTAATCCTTTAAGGATGATGACTTAAATTAGAAGTATGGGGAATGTGTAAAGAGAAATTTTGTGTGTGTGTGAGGAAGATTGGCCCTGAGCTAACATTTGTTGCCAATCTACCACTTTTGCTTGAGGAGGATTGTCGCTGAGCTAATATCTGTGCCAGTCTTCCTCTGTTTTATGTGGGATGCCCCCACAGCATGTCTTGACGAGCAGTGCTAGGTCTGCACCTGAGATCCAAACCTGTGAACCCTGGGCCACCAAAGTGAAGCACCTGAACTTCACCACTACGCCACTGGGCCAGCCCCAAGAGAAAATACTTTGAGTCAAAACTGAATTCCTAGATATCCTGAAAGATGAAAGACTTGAGATCATCTGTATTTTTCTTTGCCGTTTCTTTGCTGTACAGGAGGGATGCATTTTCTCCTGCTGCTCCAGAAAAGTGTTTCTTTTCTTAAATCTAGGGAACACAGGGTGTGGAGAGGAGCAGCCAACTCAGTTGGGAAACTTGCTAACTCCTGGTGTGGAAGTAGTGCCTTGAGTGGAGAGTTCTGACATCTGGGTGTGTGTATGTGTGTGTGTGCGTGCATGTGTTTTTAATCAGCTTTTCTCTGCCGAGATAGCCAGCAAGATGCTGCTATGTTTTCCTGTGATTTGCGTGCTTTCTTTCAAATTGTTTCTAAGAATTGTTTTCCATGTTAAATTATCCTCATCATACATCCACATTTGATGCTGAAAGTCCCTTCTCCATAAAGAATTTGTCTACCTGCAGAACAGCCCCTGACACTGCAGAGCGGGTGGTGCTTCACCCCTGCTTGTGATGGAGGCGGATCTGGGGGAGGAGAGGATGCTGTTTCCTGTTCACATTTGGGTGTAGACTCAGAGCTGATCCTGAGTGGCCATACTGATGCAAAGGCAAAGAACGAGTGGGTGTATCAGATCTGTAGAAACAGTAATAGTAACCATCATATTTCTTTGATTTTAAGGTGCTCATTTTATATGCCAACTGAATTATGAATGCATTTTGCTACACTTGCATGCACTTGTTAGGTTAATATTGCAAGTTAACAGTGGTCTTATAATTCAAGGTGTCAAAAATCCTGGAGAATCTCCTTAGCTGGTCTTCGAGTTCTGGATATTTGATGCAATTAGAACATTCCAGAATCATGAACCTCAACCACAATTTCAGTCTGCATGGTGCTATCTTGATTCAGACAAGTTATAAAACTATTGATTTTCATACAATCAACTGCCTCATATATAGATAAACTAAAATACTACTAAAAATATACAAAGTAAGATTTGTGTATGGCTGACTCCATTTTTAAAATCTTGATTTTAGTTCAAAGGCACCATCACTTTGGGAAAACTAGTCATGTGCAGTGACGTTATTCCGCCTCACAGGCTAAAAATATTTCACTAGGCCAAAAACCTGAATGGTGCCTATGGGCAATTTATTTCTCACACGGGCTTGGGGAGAATCAGAAGGAAAAGTGTCATTTGTGACCCAGAGAGAGTGAAGAAAGGAAGGGGGCTGTGAAGTGGGAAGCTGTGCTCACTGACTAGAGAGCCTGTGTCCCTCACTGGCTCTGGGTGTCCTGTCAGCCGTTTACTTTGAGTTTTGTCCTCGCTGTTGCTTTGTTCTCTTGGGCATGACATCTGCTTCTCCTGGCAGGTCACCCTCTCCCCTGCCCCAGCCCAGGCAGTGTGTGGGCTTCATACTGACTTTCCTGTGTGTGTGTGAGTCCATGGTCTTTTGCTGCTTTTCTCATGCCTTTTCTTTATGACATTTCAGCTCATCCGCCATACACCATGTGCTTTAGAGTGAAATTCTACTCACACGAACCCTTGAAGATTACAGAAGAGCTCACCAGGTATTTCCCATTTGTTTGTGAGTTTAACGTGCCCCTCTGCCCAGCTAGGGCTTCTGAGTTTCACAGGCCAGACGAGCTCCTGCCTAGAGCTGAGCACCACAGTGAAGCAGGCATCCACTCGGCATTCGGGCTTGCAGGGTTTCTCTTGCACTTAATTGTCTTGGGATTTTTCAAACAGTTCTCATCGGGAGTGTAAATAACTGCACAAGAAAGCAGTGGTTATAAGGAGGAGGTCCTCTCTGAAAATGTGTGACAGTGGGATTGTAAAAATAAACAGAAAGTGACTCCCTAGGTTATGGGCAAATTCCTAGCTAGTGCAGCCCTAGGGCCTGTCTTTTGGGTCTAAGCTTCTCTGGGAGGGAAAACGTCCCCTGGTAGAATGGACTGTTTGTCATCTGCATTCCACTTGCTAAGTGACCGACTGTAGGAGGACCGGCTTCCCTCTACCTGTAGACTCAACTCTCAGCATTTTTCAGTCCTCGGGCCTCCTCCCTTCTCCTCTCCCTCTGCTGGGGCCACGTTCAGTCCACTTTCTGGGGGTTTTGTTTCCATGAACAGCCTCAGCCAATGCAGCTGAGCAGAGTCCTGGGAGGGCCACCGCAATGGCTGGAGAAACTTTTACTCTACCATTTTTTTTTTCCGGATGTACATCATATTTCGAATTCTGTGTACATTACATCATGTTCCCCACCCAAACACTAATTATGGTCCATCCCCTCACGTGTGAGCCTAATCACCCCTTCTGCCCTCCCCCTACCCCCTTCCCCTATGGTAACCACCAGTCCAATATCCAATGCTATGTGGGTTTTTCGGTCGTTGTTTTTATCTTCTACTTATGATTGAGATCATATAGTATTTGACTTTCTTGGCTGGAGAAGCTTCCATGTGTGCTTAGTTCTTGACGAGGCTCCGATCAGGTGACGGCAAAGATCACTGCGCATAGTCCTCTCTCAGAAAACTCTGCGTGGGTCCGAATCCCGCAGAGAAGCAAATGCAGTTTGCCCTGATCGTCACTTGCAGAGGGATGTGTTGGGTTCTGGGATATTTTGCTTTCTCGTTATCCATGAGCATCCGATAAAGCTTGACCCTAGTGGCACTGAGGTGACGTTGAAGGGAGCAGATGGTTCCCTTCTCTACTATTAATTCGCGCATGGACATTGAGTGAGGTTGGTGTGTGGGAGCGGGGGCAGGCTGTGTGTGTGGAAGGAGGGACACGTAGATGGTGGGCATCAGGAGTGGTGTTGGTATTTTGCAATCTGGCCAGCTTTCTTTTTATTTAATTGAGGTAAAATTCACATAACATAAATTAATTTCACCAATTCAAAGTGTCCAATTCAGTGACATTAAGATCATGCACAGTGTTAGGCAACCATCCCCACTATCTAGTTCCAGAACATTTTCTCATCACCCAAAAAAGACACCCCAAAGAGACTCTGGTTCTGGACATTTCATATAAATGGAGTCATACAGTATGTGGCTTTGGCCTGCTATTGCCTTGAAAAATTTATTCATTTATTTCATAAGTTCCTCGTCACTTCCTACTATCTACACAGCCCAGGGGCCGGGGGCTGTATGAGTGACAAAAAGAAAAAGAGAGAGATTCATCCTGCCCTCCAGGTGCTGACAGTGTGATTAGGAAGATCAAATCAAATCCAGACTAATGCCAGGCATTATTTTGTCAGGTCCCCAAATGGCTCACTTTTCTCATTTGTTTTCTCTAAAATCTTATCTGGAGGACAAAAGTTGAATATGTGTCACAATATAAATTAAGGATGGCTTTTTTATTGTTGGGAGAAATCTCATTTGAAAGTAAGAGTAAAAAGTTTTATTTAATCACCCTGGTTAAACGCCTCTCAACTAAATTTACTAGCACTTTCCTTCATTTGACTAAATAGCTAAGGTATGAATAGTAGAAAATTGCGGACATTTTTGTGTCCTAAGGCAATTAAGACAATGCCGTGTCCTTGCACAGGTAGAAATGGACTTTCCTTATTCAACACAGTCCTTAGAATTCAAAACGAATCTAGAATCTGTGGAACAGACCTCATACTTACGGTTTAAACCCCATCTTGAAAGTGTTTAGTTTTTCTCTTTCGTAAATTGTAATTTTATTGTAAGATTAATCTAAAATCTAAGAAGAATTTAATATATGAGAAATTAAAACCACATTCATGACCATGTTTAGGGGTAAAGACACATTGAGAAAAGGTTGGTTTAAAAGAAGAAAACAACAAAAATACATTTATCTCTCCATTTACACAGTCATCTTTACAATCCTTTAGATTTGTGGGGGGTTTGTAAATGCTATATAAATCTGAATGTAATCAAAGTATGCTGGTTTTCATTTTTTAGTAAGAACCATCTTTGAATTCAAATTAGGAGAAAAGCAAAATCATTAACAATGACACAAAGATGTAGGCCCCAGATCCTCTTGTGATTTTGTTCCTTAATCCTTTCATGCAAGAGTGATACTAAAGCAAGATGCAGAATTATTATTATTTTGGGTGGGGTGGCTATTACATTAAAAATGAGCATCTGAACATGAAGCCATTTGTAAGGCTCAGTGGATTATGCTGAATCCACAATAACCCATGGTCATCTCTAGAGACCACTGATGAGCAGGGACCCGAGCTTGGATGTTGTGAAAGCTGATTTTCTTTTCTCAGGAAGCTTTCTTCAAACTTGATTTCTGAGTTATGTGATTAGAACTCAAACTTCTTGTTCATCAGTAAATGGTTATTTGAATCTATTTTTCCCTACTAGACTCATCAAAGAGTGGAAAGGAATGCTTTTATGTTCAATGCATACATTCAGCAAGTAGAAAAGAAACCCCCTGGCCTTTGGCCTGAGTAGTTTACAATCTTTAAAAAAGGAAAGATTTGATCACTTCAAGTGTTTGTGTCACACTGATATTCTGAACGGTCTAGCACCTTGGTCCTCAAAGCAAGATCCCCAGACCCACAGCCATCAGCATCCCCTGGGAAGTTGCCCCTGCCCCAGTTCTGGGATGCAGCCCAGCAATTTGTATTTTCATATGCCCTCCAGGGAATTTTAAAGCATGTTGAAATTTGAGAACTCTAAGGCAATTTGGATTCTCCAAAGCATTAGTTTTTTCAACAGATATTACAGTGTACACTTCAGTGGGTTTAGTATGTTCCCACAGTTGTGCCACCATCACCACAATCTAATTCCACAACATTTTTATCACCCCAGTAGGAAACCCAGTGCCCAAGTGGTCATTCCCTATTCTCCCCTCCCCCAGCCCCTGGCAGCCACTAATCTACTTTCTGTCTCTATAGATTTGCTTATTCTGGACATTTCAAATAAATGGAATCATATAATATGTGGTATGTTGTGACTGGCTTCCTTTCACTTAACATTTTCAAGTGTCATGCATGTTCTAGCATCTATCAGAACTTCATTCCTCTTTATGGTGGAATAATATCCCATTGTATGGATATACCACTTTCTGTTATCCATTCATCAGTTGGACATTTGGGCTGTTTCCACCTTTTAGCTATTATGAGTAATTCTGCTGTGGACATTTGTGCACAAGTTCTTGTGAGGACCCAGATTCTGATTTATTTGGGTCTGGGGTAGGGTCCGCAGTCTTGGTATCTTTCAGAAACTCCCCCAGGTGGTTCTCATGTGCAGTGAGGGCTGAGAACCACTGGTTTAGAAGCTTATTACTCAACGCGTGGCCCATGGGCCTGCAGCACAGCATCGCCAGGGAGCTATAAATGTGGGCTCTCATGCCCACCCAGACCCACTGAACCAGAACCCACATTCTAACAAGATCTCTTCACATGCTCAGTGAACTGTGAGAGGCACTGGTTTAGAGAGCTGCTCTGGTCCTTATCTACCAAGCGTGATGTTGTTCCTCTGACAAAATTCACACCGAACTCCAGATATGAAATTTATTAGGGACAGCCTTTATCCCCTGCACACAATTCCATACAAAGTTGGGGACAGAGAGTGTCATCTGAGCCTCCACCGTGTCCCCAGTGCCCAGAACAGTACACGTGTAAAGTAGGTGAGATAGAGATTCATCAAATGGAAACTCCAGTGAGCACCTGAACCCTGCAGGATGTCCAGTGTGCTTTAAGTGAACCAGCGCCCAAAGAGGACGAGCTCCAGCGCCCTGGGGTGGCAGCGCCTATGTGATCTTAGCACGTTAATCACACTCTCTAGATGGGATTGTGCACGTGGCTCCTCACAGGCTGAGTGAAGATCAGATGATTTCAGCACTGGGGGTGGTAACTGGGACCAGTTGAGTCGTGTCCCTTCCCCAACCCAAGAACCTAGAAAGAAAAATAAGGATTGGTCTCTGAGAGTTAAACTCTCAGATAAACACAGAAGAATCTGTAGACATCTGCAAAGTGACTTTAGTCAGAAACAGGAGACCCGGGCCTGAGCCTTGACTGAGAGGATCAACCTGGCAGAGAAAGACGAGGAAATCTGAGGAGGGCTCGAGCAGTGTGGAGGACAGAAGGGGCAGTGACGGAGGAGCCAGGGGGTGCTGACTGGCCTGTCCCTCCCCTGGCTGAATCACGTATTTTTTGTTTGGTGCTACAGTGTTTTCAAAAACAGGATTTGTTGCGACATTTAAAAGTCCAAGAATTTCACTTCTAAATCCTGTCTCTGGTTTTCTGGAAAAGCTGCACGCCTTTGGCCTGCCTTTCTACAGCGATCCTGGGCTGCAGCTGCATGGGACGACCCCTTCACAGGGGCCAGTGCTCTCCATCCTGCCTCCTGACCCCCTCTGCCTGCCCATTTCACTCATTATCAGGTCTGCCTGGCTCTGTGGGCATCTGAGTTTGTGTCCCTGGAGAGGGGAGAGGACGTTAAACAGATGACAGCTCTAGCTGTGAAGACACTGACTTCTGGCCACATAACCAAGTCTTTCTGACATTGACTAGTGTGAGTCTGTCTGCCCCTAAGACTGGTCCCCATCTGACTGAGTCCCTTTCCTGACTCTCCATTTCACACAGAGCCTGGGCAGCATGTACCTGAGGTGCGGGTGGTGGTGACAGTGGCTGTGGTTGTCATCATGTGGGTGTTCCTGCCAGGGACAGTGGCTGCTGGGCCCTGTGGCTTTCCTTGGTCCTTCTCGTGTCTCTTTGGAAAGGGCCAGCCACCAGCTTTGGAAGCTGCCACAGACACTTCAGATTTTCTGGATTCCGAGGGCCCCTCTCAGGTTCCTCTGCTTGCCCTCTGAGGGGCTTGGCATGTCTCGGCCACTCCTCGGAGCTGGGTAGGGCTCTGGGGACCCAGCTGGATAGGCAGGAACAAACCTTCCTCTTCTTCCAGGCCTCAGCCAAAACTGAGGGCAACTCTTTCCCCTTTTGTATTGCAGGTACCTCCTCTTCCTGCAAATTAAAACAGACATTGTCCACAGCCAACTGCTCTGCTCCTTTTCAGATGCTGCCTCCCTGGGTGCCTGTATCGTTCAAGGTGAGTGTGGCTGCAGCTGCCCACCTCCACCATTGCACTGGACTGTAGGGCTCTGGCTGTTCAGCCTCCCTCCTGCCCGACCTGTGCCCATCCTGCCCGTGTCCATCATTTGAGGCCAGGCAGGGCTGGGGACTTAGCAACAGAGCCCTACTCACCTTCTCTCTCAAGCCAGTGGGGTCCTGGGGAAGGCTGAGCTGGGATGGTCACAGGGGCCTCTGCAAGAGCAAGGGGGCCTCAAGGCCCCGTGGTGGAGCTCAGAGTCTCTCTTTCAAATGGGATGGAATGTGTGACTTTATAAGAAGCTCTGAAGGGACATGGGGTGTTCTGTGCTCTGAGCTCCAGCCACCAGCTGTGGGCCTAATGGGTATATTGATGAGGGAAAGTATGTCCAGGGAGATGGGTGTCAAACAGGTGTCATTTCAGACATTTGAAATGAAGTGTCAAAGCATTATACATATTTACATATTCATAGGTGTAGTATGCGGACATATGTGTACATGGACGCTGTGTTTCATTCTTCAGCTTTTCTAGCCACCCGGCATGGAGAGGAGAGCACCGGGTCACAGTCTGTTGTACCTCGGTTTGAAGCTTACTTCTCATTTCCTGGTGATTTCACACCAGACAAATTATTTAAGCTCCTAAGTTTCAGTTTCTTCATATATTAAATGGAGTGATCCTACCTCCTTCACTGCCATGTGAAGATTTCGTAGGTTTATTTTCAGGGTTCAACGAGCCCCAGAGGGTGGGGCAGTGGGAAACAGCAACCACCTATGACCCAGGGTGGGCTTCTGGATGTTTCCACCTGTAAGAAAAAGCTGTTTAATGGAAAAGCCGGAGGCAGTGCATTGCCATGAGGATGGCCCATATGTAAAGTACTGTACGTGTATTTCCTTTATATTTGAATCTCCATCAAAATACCCCAAAGATGTCAGTCGATAAATATTAATATATCTCTTACCCTCAATTAGGTATTTACATTTTCAAAGATGGCTCTTTTATTTTATTTTATTTTTTTTTACAAGCCTCAATTTTTTATTAGATTTAATTAGTCTTGTCAAGTGCAATAAAATTTTCTAACCATCCTTAATTTCTATGCTTATCTTGTTGCAGATGGTAACAAAAATGTGGGAACAGGCACTGGTCCGTGGACCACACTTTGAGTAGAACTGATTTAGATTAGGCCAATAGTATTCTCTGGTTCCCAGTAATTATTTCAGGAGTGTTCTTATGACCTGAGCCGGTCCCATTCACTTGAATGTTGGGACTTTAATTGGGAAGACTGGGACAACAATTCTTTGTTTTTCCTGGCTCTCAACCAGCTTCTCTTTTGTCAGTCATCTTTGCAAAACATAGATCTGGATATGCCATTCTTCTGTTTATGAAAACCTTAGCTTCCCACTGCCAAAAGATGGCTCTTTTTAAATTAATTATTTATTTATTTATTGCAGTAACATTGGATTATAACATTATATAATTTTCAGGTGTACATCGGAACATATTTCAAATTCTGTGTAGATTACATCATGTTTACCACCCAAAGACTAATTACAATCCATCAAAGAGGGCTCTTAAAGACCAAACGGTCTTTAATGCCCAAGTAATGATTCTGTAACAGTAAAACTTGAAGCATCATGAGTAATCCAACAACTTTATTGGACAAAGGAAGCAGTTTCTTCTGAAACTAACCCTGACTATTACCTTCCCAAACACTTAAGAAACAGTCTTTGTCGATTAAGATAGTAGTGGCTTACTGGCTGTCCAGTCACCATATCAAACATGTTTCTCACCATTTTAACACAAATTGTTGCATCATTATAAGCTTATCCAGTGGATTTAGTTAACTAAGTTTCTTCTAAGTGAGTTTACACAAAGCCTCACTCTTGAGAATCTCAAATAAAACAAGAAACGCACATCTCTTGGTCACCCACTCTAGTTATTGTATGGTGCTAGATGCTGGGAACACTAAGAAATATAAGACAATAAGACATGGTTCCTGTCCTGAAGGAGTTTGCATGGTCAAAACAAAAATAAGTAGTAAAGCAAATCATCATGTGGCCAGTATAAATCTCCACAACAATGCAGTAACACACTCACCAGAATTACTGGTTTCCCACTGCATTTAGAATAAAGACAAGACTTCTTCACAGGCCCTCTGAAAACCCATATGCCCTATGTGACAGCCTTTCTCTGCCATAAGTCCACTTGCTCTCTCTGCTCCAGAGATACTACCCATCTTTCAGTCCCTTGTTCTTACCATATGCCCTCCCACCACAGGGCCTTTGAACAGGCCTTTTCCTGAGCCTAGAAGGCTCTTCATTGCCCTTTCTCTCTAGAGAATTCCTTTTCATAATCAAAACTCAGATCAGTTGTCACCTCCCACCCCCATTATATGCTTTCATTGCCCTCATATGCCTATCCTTCTTGGTATTTTTCACTGTAGCAAATCCTTTACTCATTACATAATTATTTGATTAACATATTTCTCTCTACTCAAAGCTCCATGAGGCAAGGATCATGTCTATGTTTGCTTGTCACCGAATCACTAATGCTTAGCATATAATAGGGCCTCAATAGATATTTGTCTGAATAAACAGGTGAATGAATGAATATGTGGACTTATATAAATAAGTTAATCCATATCTTTTTTATTTGATAATAATCATTTAATATATAGTTATTAAAAGTTTCAAGTTCACTCAGCAAATATTTATAAAATCCCTACCATGTCCCGGCACTCTGCTGGCGCTGAACATGGAGATGAAGACACTGTCCCTGTCCTTGCTGCCCCCTGAGAGAGACAGATGAGTAAACAAATAATTACAACACGACACACACTGTAGGTAAGAGAAATCCAGAGCACGATGAGAGCACAGAGGCAAGAATTAACTCTGCCTCAGGAAGCGGCAGAAAACAGACTTCTAAGGAGGTGGCATTTAAGCTCTTGAAGAAGAAATAGAAGTGCAATAGGCAAACTAGTGAGAGAAGCCGTTCCATGCAGAAGATGGAATGTGAAAAAAGTCAACAGTTTTGAAGAGCTTGCTACATCCTGGAAGAGCGGATAGTGAGGCACCACTGTGCCTGAGAGTGTGTGGGAAGGGAATGACTTGAAATGGGGTAGAAACTGTGGGCTGAGGTGAAGAGACGAGGACACGATAAATCTGAGGTTAGAACAACACACCCAAGTGGGACTGAAAGGCAGTTAGTGGGACGTACAGAACAGAAGTTGGGGAAGGTGATCAGAAAGAGAGAAAAGCCTTCACGGGAATGATGGGGGATGCGTGGGAATTAGGGACTCCCATCTCTGGTCTCCTTTTCAAAATCATACTTCATAGGACAGTGTTTCCCACACTTCCCTAAGGACAACAGTCACATGGCTGTTAAAATGCATATTCCAGGGACATATCCCAACCCCCCTGAATCAGCATCCCCAAAGGAGAAGCCTGGAAATCTAATGTTTAACCAACACCCCAGGTAACTCTTAGTATCAGGGAAGCTGGAGAAACATTTCCGAAGGGAACTCCCATTCCTCCCTCAGGTGAGCTCAGCATCCTTTCCCAGCTCTGTCTGTTCACCTGTCAGGGATGCGGCTGTCCAAGAAAACATCAACTTCCATTAACAACTTACAGAATGACCTTTTCCCCTAATATAATGATCAAACACAACTGTGCCACCACAGGGAAAATAAGGGGTAGACAGCATATCTTTGGAGAACTGCACATACTACTGGAGGAAAATTTCAGCCATTTATGCTCAAAAGGTAAGGAAACTGGATGCTGTGCAGAAGGAAGAATGCCTATGAGCTTCCTCCATGTGTGCAGAGGCTGTGGGTGATTTGTTAGGCCTCTACATCCATTTGCTTCTCCCCAAGTGACTAACTATCAATTAAATCACCAGTTGAGGTCCCAAGAGCTGTGTGGCCGACTACAGAGCAAATGAAATTCTTTCAGCACTTAGTTGTTGGGCTTTTCACTGACAGAGAATGCAGAAAGGATGTATACACATCACACAGCCAGTCTGAGTTTATCTCATCCCGTCTTGAGCAACTAAAGTCCTTGAGCAACTAAAGACTCGAGAAGCCAGTGTGATAGTGCGCACAAAAGGAACTGGCAAAGGCGTAGTAGACTGAACCCGGTGTCAGTTTTCCTTCATTTCTATTCTGCCAGGTTGGCAGAAGTTTATGTCAGATTAGCCATCGTTCTTTGAGACTATTTCAGCTCTGCTTCACCTGTAATTTTTCCTTTATCTTCAAGCAAGTTTAATATTAAAGGTTTGTTTCCCTTTAAATTCCAAAGCCCTTATTCTGTGTGAATGAGACAGTGAGGTTCAGCTGTGGGCATTTTAGTTTTGATCCTTTACTATGTGCGCATAACAGAAACTATAAATGTATTCATATTCAGAAGCTATGAATGTGGTGTCTTTTAATGACTGTTTGCTTTAATTCAGTTTAAATTACTCAAATGCAACAAAAGTGCTATCAGTTGAGATTATTTCTGTGGCAAGTAACAGAAAAGCTATTCAACTGGCTTAAACAATTAAAGGAATTTACTGGCTCCTGTAACTGAGAAGTCCATAGGATTTTCATGGCTTGGTCCAGGCATGGTTTGGTCCAGGCACTGGCTCAATTTTTCTGCAGTTCTCTCAGTTCTGTCTGCCTTCAGATGTTGGCTTTGTTCTTGGGCTGGCCTCATAAAATGACTGCCAGCAGCATTCATGGTGGCTCTGTATTCATATCCAAGGGCAGAGCAAAGGCCAAGGCCAGCTTGTAGAACCATCATACAAAAGTCCCAAGCCTCGCTCTGATTGGACCACTCAGATACACCCTCTGTAGCTACCGGCATGCTGTGCTCTGATTGGCTTACACCGTGTCAATCACCATGACAAGAAAATGGGATTATTCTGAGTGGTTTAGACCAAGCAGGGGCCCTCCTCTGGATCTGAAGACAAGTTTCACCCCTCCTAAACTTCACAGTTGTCACTCAAGGAAGCTGAAATGGATGTTAGAGGAACAATTTCAGTGTCTGCTACAATTAAACAATATTTTTTAGCAATTTAAATTTAGTACAGTGTTCCTAAATGCTTATTTTTCTTTTTGAAATTATCGTTTATTTCACTACATTGAACTCTTTCCAAATGCAACGTACTTTAGCATCCAAGGTCAATGATTGGCTGCGAGTCATCTAACACAAGACAAGACATTAGCAAAAACTTCAGGACACCCAGGTCAGTGGTGGTCTTATTTCTTATTCTTTCTCTCTCTCCACTTTCCCTTATTTTTCTCTCCCTCTATTTTCTTGCTAGCTTTTCCTTTGTCTCACTTCTTTCCTTCCATCTACAGTCCTCTTTTTCTTTTCTTAATATGCCTTTTAATACATGCAAACACAACAGGATGTGAGATTAGACATTTCCTCACATCTCACAATTTTAGCTAAAGACTCAAAGCCTTTGAAACAGGTGACAGTATCCTCCTAGGGAGATACTAGACACAGCCTCCCAGGAATTATTAAAAGGGGCCAAACATGGCCAGTCCCATTGCCTAGTGGTTAAATTCAGCACACTCTGCTTTGGTGGGCCGGGTTCGATTCCTGGGCACAGACCTACACCACTCATTGGCAGCCATGATGTGGTGGGGTCCCAGATACAAAATAGAGGAAGACTCGCACAGATTTTAGCTCAGGGTGAATCTCCTTCAAAAAAAAAAAAAAAAAAGGGAGGTGAGGAAGACAAAGTCCTAAAGAAAAGTTAGTCGTGGGAACATTTTTTTAAAGTTTTACCACATTTTAAGGTAAAGAAAAAAGCTATTTCCTAATTGTACCCTACTGAATTCAGTTTATGTAATAAACTTACTATGCGAATGCAAAGCATCATGTATGTATCTTCAACAGACTTTCTGTGAACACACCTAAATAGTGCATCAGTCATGTCCTCCAGGAAAAAGGGAATGTTCAAGGAGAGCGACTAAGGAGTTTACACAGATGTGGGCGGGGCTAAGGGGTAAGGAACCAAACAAAGATGGTGAATCCCTGAGCTAGCAACAACTGGGAGCCCTTAGCACCCCTATGCCTGCAGGGAGACAGGGGAGGGAGTGGCTGCCCGAGCCCAGAGAGGGATGGAGCTGAGCTTCTCTCTGATCTGCTGGCACCTCGGACATCAGGCGGCAAGGAAGGCACTGGACACAGAGCAGGATGGAGACGGGTGAAAAGCCCATTGGGGTTGGCAAGTGGCAGATGTTCAGCACATATAATATATTTCAATTTCTAAATTCTGACAAATATAATTGTAATTGTTATATAGATGACTCAAATTACATAAGACTGATGATAAAGTAGAATTTCCCCATTGAGTCTCCTGGCAAAAATGGAATTATATTCCTCAAGGAGAAAAAATTAACCTCAGGCCAATGAAATTAGCCTTAAGAGTATAAATAATGTATTTACACACAAATAGTATTCACCTAAAATGAATACAGAGAATCATATGATAAAAATTAATCACCAAAACAAATCTGCAAATAAAAATGCTGAAAATGAAAGCTGAAGACACCGTGACCCCATGTGAGCTCAGAAATGGAGGCCACAGCCTCAGCCCACCTCACCTGCATGGACACGTCTGCACAGACCATTAAAGTACCGGCTCTTTTCACATCTTTGCTAAGACAGACCCTCAATGCTGTATTTTTTGACATCTGAAGTCTAAAATCATGACAAAATCATCTATACTCCTAGGAAAACAGAAAGTTTAGTCCTTATTAATATCTCAAAGAATCACTGTTTGCATTCTTATTTTGTGAATTTAAAATGGGCCACTTAAACTTTCCATGTCTTTGTTCTTCTCACTGATGAGATAGGGAAGTGAGATTTGTTCAACTCTGTCCCCAGTGTGACCTCTCGTTAGTTCCCACATTCCAATCATCTCAGTCTCTGTCTCTTTCTAAATTCAACTCAGCACAGAGTTCTGTGTTCTGCTATTCCTCTGGAAAGTTTCTTCCCTGTCCCCACAACACACACACACACACACACGCACACACACATGCAACACACTCCCACTCCTATCATTGTCCAGGGAAATCCTTCAAGGTCTAGTTTAAATGTTAATATCTTCTCTCTACCCCTCGCTAATCTCGCCCTGTACCCCACTCCCCACCCCCAGTCTGGCCAGTACAATTGAACATCCTCTCTCCCCTGCTCACCTAGCACTCAGTCTCCAAACTGCAGAATGGTCCTCATCCCCTATCTTACAGTTAGCTGTTCTGGTGAACATCTTCCCGTTAGATTGTTAGATCTTAGAGGAAGAAATAGTGCCATTTATCTCTGTATCTCCAGCAGCAGAGGAAGAAGTTTCATAATTTATGCTGAAAGAAAGAAAAAAAATCTGAAAAGGTTTTCAAGGTGTCTTAAAGGTTTTGTAAGCAATAGAAATAACCCCCACGCCCTCCCCTCTGCTCCACTGTTATATCGGGGCCAAGCCACAAGGAGACAGATGGTGGACATCTGGGCTGCCCGCTTCGAAACCGGCTTCCTGCTTGACCCAGAAATCATGTCAAGGCCCAGAATCCCTTTAAGACAAATATAAGAGCAATGGTAATAAATTAAAACCTCTTTTTGCCACTTAATTCTTAGACAAATTCTATAGGTCAAGTTAAAATACGAAGTAGTCAGGAATACAGACACAACATTTGGTTTTTATAATGGCACAAGTAGCCCCCTGTGCTGCTGTCAAGACATCCAGTGCCATTCAGGTTTGGAGGACCGCCTTGCACATTTGGGATACTTCTAAATCAAGCAGCAAAAGGCTATACTGTGTATCATTTAACACCTTCATGGCAAATTTGTTTAGGGCTTCCATGTGCCAGATGATACTTTTGATTCCTAATTGGGGAAACAAAATTGAGGCAAGGTGATCATACCAGTGGAAGACAGAACGGGTCCAGCATTGTCATAGGTTGGGTCAGTTAGCAGGAAGAGATATAATGAGTGTAGTTCTACCTTGCATCCAGACGAAGTCTAGGGTGCATCGTCCAATCCATCCAGGTGGCAGCCAAGGCCATAAGTTGGAGGCACGAAGCCACTGAGTGCCATTAGGGGCTAACCAATGTACACTGGACCATCTATCCCAGTGAGTCCCAAACCATAGTATTTTTTTTAAGGCTATGATATAAGAACATATATAACGGGGAATTTGTCCCATAGGTTGGGTGCTATTAGGCCATGTATCACAAGTGTGATTGGTTTGTTCCCAACACAGAGTGGCCTTTTGACTCAGTTGACCACTAGTAGGAGTGAGCCAAATATATTCATCCCAAATTTGATATAATCTATCCTGTGTGTATTGGTAGGTTGGGGACTTTACCTTTGGAACTCATTGTTTATGATCCATCTGTGACAATGAGAATTTAGTTAGTATTTGGGCAGTAGAGTTGAAGGAAAAGGTTTGATTGTGGCCAGGGAGCTTCCAGGTACCAGAGACTGACAGCCACAAGGAGACATTATGATTAGTAAGAGATGAATCTTGTAGAAGAGAAGAGCTAGAATCTAATACCCATGAATGTGTACTATAGCTTCTACTGAAACATAATCTTTCTCTCTAAAATCACCCTCATTTTTACAAAAGATAGTTAAATTAAGATTAACTGGTTTGCAAAATAAGTGTAGCTTCAATAAAACTTGGTCCAATTATTTACATAAGTGCAGCAAGTATAGCAATTGATCATATAAGCTTTTTAAAATCTGCTTTGCTGGAACTTTTTATGTAATCTCAGATTGAACTTTAAAGGCCTCTCAAGGCCAGGAAAGCCCAGCCAAGGACTTGCCATCAGATTTTGCCTGCAGTACCTACAGATTTGGGTGGGTTTCTCTTTTCGAGGTCCCCCAAAATGTTTCGAGGTTCCTTGCACCTGCCAGATAAGTGAGCTTCCTTACTTACCAGGTAAGATTGCTGGAATCTCTGTAAACAAGGTGCCAGGCCAATATTTCCAAGTGGCTTTATTCCAGAAAGTCCAATCTGTGTTCCTGAAAAGCTGTCTTGTCATATCTGAGCCTGTATGTTTCTCTCAAATACGACATTCCAGTCAAAGCCTTGGTAATATAACCAATGTGTCCTGTTATAAGAAGAACAGATTCTTATTGAAGTTATGCAAATAACTATGTTGCCACAAAATAACCATCCTCACTCACAAAGTTTCCAAATTCTGGAGGGAACAGGTAGGGAGAAAAAGATAAATGTTTCAGTTCTGCTCATACAGGTATAATTTCACCAAATTGCTGTAAGTCATAGTTAGCATAAGAGAAAAGAGAAAAAGATTTCCTTAAATCTGAGAAAACAAAACATCAAAAAAATCAACAATATTTCAAGCAAAAGTCATAAAAATTATAATCATCCTCATCAGTTCATACAGTCCTGTATAATCGATTCTTGATCTTCATCTTCTGTTAGCAGTTTTATGAGGCCATCAGTTTCTCCGTCAGAATTCTGTAATTTCTTACCCAGTTCAGTTTTATGATCTGAAAGTTTATCAGAAACTTGTATTCTAGAATCCTGTGTCAGAATTCTTTCCATGAATTTCTCTGGAGATGAAACATATATGCAAAAGGAAAAAGCATCAGAGTAAAACAGCAACTATCTGCAAATGACAAAAGACTCAAAAGGGCAATTGACAAAGAAACTTGGCTACTTCTGTGACATACAACACTTCAAGACAATAATTGGAATTATGACTGCTAACCAGGACAGATCAGAACTTTAGGAATGTTATATAATTTTAAACCACCTATATCAACAGCATTCACCCACATAATGCCACCTAAGAAAAGTTATCATCACTTATTTAGCAATGCTTCCCACATAATTTAGTAGACAAAATAAGCCCAATTAGTTTAGTATTTTCCTCCTTATAGGAAGAGAGAGCAAACTTCTTTGAGAAGTCTCAGGGGCCCTCTGAAAATCCTCAGAGAAATTTTCTTCCTTCTACCAGGTCAAAAGAAAGCCTTCATTCAGGATTTGAATTTTTTTTTGAGGGAGAAGCTTCTCAAAAATATCAAAAGTTTTTAAAACATTTGTTCAAATAGGAAAAAATGCTCACTGTGAAACATGCTCAGTATATATTCAAAATGACAACAGAAACAGTCAGAAAATCTTAGAGAGAAATCAGTCCTTCTGAACATAGGAAACTATTTTAACAAAACATAGTTTTTCTGTCTTTTAGGTAGACTTAGAGGTAAAGGAAAACCTTTTATCACCTCTTTATCAAGAGCAGAGCAAAAGTTCAAGAAAATTATCCTTTTGAGAGATAAAACCAAATTTTAATTTCTGTACCAGCTTATTAAAACTCAATTACTTAATTGGATTTACTTTAATCTTAGCCAACTTGACCAGGCATAAAACTCCCTTCTGAATTTCTCTTTCACAACTTTCTTTTTACATTCAGAATTTATCCATGCTTTCTTTCTTCCCTTCCGGTACTTTAGGACAAATTTATCTTTCTTAACACAACAAACAAAAATACTTCCATTCTTTACAGCTTCTTTACTGAAAACATACATTTTACTTTCCTTCAATACAGAGCTGTTTTCCTTATTAATTTCCAGTAGCTTTAATTACATATATTAATTACAATTTTAGACTCTAGTTAAAACTAAAAGGGCAAGCAATTACAAACTTTTATATCAGCATTCTAAGCACTTTTCATAATTTCTAGAAACATGCCACTTCACAACAGTAAAACACAGGTATGTTTGCTAGTAGACCCAAACATCCTTTAGCCTCTCTAGAATAAGAAGCCAAAAATAGATAACTTAGATCCATTTAGCAATAACGTTTCAGTGTTCTATCCCATCCACAACTGACCCAGCTACTCAACAGATTTTTATCATTTCACTTAACTTGGCAAAACTCTAAAATTTTAAGTTACCAAAAAGAATTTGGAAGCTGTTTTTTCCCCAGGTATACAGACCATAAAACATATTTATTGCACCCAAAAACTCTTACGCATTTATATCTATCCAAATCATTTGTTTCCAACAATTATGTTCAGATTACCCATGAAAATTTCATGAGACATTAGACAAAATTAGCTATCATTTAAAGCTGTTATTTTTCTGATGAATTTCTAACAGACAACATGAGTTTATTTGACTCGTAAACCCAGGCTACATGTCTGCATCATATCCAAATACCCACATCTCTGAGGACAAGCCTATTTCAATCAAATCAACAAACTTAAACAAGCTTTTGTTTACCAAAGATTAATTTATATCATGGTAACTTGAAAGACATTGGGTTAATTTCTATCACATTTTGAATTTATGTAAGTGCTTACTTTAAGCCATTTAAACAGAGCTCTTAATTTTGGCCATACCATCCAGAGGTAAAATATCACACATATATAACAAACATATAGACACACATGCACAGAGTCTCCACAGCTGTTGCTTAAAAATTACTGCCAAGAATCAGATACAGTAATACAAAGCTCAGCAGTTATGAATCCAAATTTTGTTTTAAGCCTTTTTACCAATATTTGTGAAGATACTCAAGATGCTATATTTTTGGCAAGGGCACACTTATGGCCATCTTTTCCTTTTTCCCTTTTTTTCTCTCAGTCTTAGGAATTAGTGATGGGCTAGATAGTCCCCAGAGGATTTGCCAGCTCTTTGAGATAAGGGAAAGGAGTGGAACCTGAACCAGCTCTAGAGCTGCTTTTCCAGCCTTACAAGGATTTTCCAAGGACAGTTGCTCTGGATTTCTCAGAAATTAGGTTGTAATTCAGATGGCATTATAGGTTGATCTACCTGTCCAACTACATCATAAAGGCACAGAGAAACCCCTCACCCCTCAAGTTTTCTCTAAGATGGAGTTTCTGGGGCATACTCCATCCAGTTGAAAGTGTTTCCAAATAGTGAAAATGCACCCAAGGGGTGAGTCTCTGGGGATATTTGGGGCATTCCCTATGGTAGTAAAGCCGGTGTCCGACGGACAGTGCCTGGAGAAGGGTGCAGAGCCTGACTGCAGGTGTCAATATGGTTATAAGATTTAGTCAAGTCCTGCTCAACCAGGGCACTTAGTCCCTAAGCCAGCACAAGGCAAGCCAGGGAAGCAAGAGGAAAAGGCCTGGAGCTGGCTGGGGGCTGGGGCTCCCAGCGCCGGGGTTGAGAGTTAAGTCCCTGGCAAAAGATTTTCAACTTTTCGATCTTATAGAAGGTCCAGGTTCTGCTCAGGTCCAGCCTGAACTTAACCTCAACTTGGTGACAACAGAGGAAGTGATGAATGAAACAAGCAAAGAAAGGGAAAGAAGAGATCAGGCCTCTCCCTCATAGCCTCTTCTCAAGGGTTATCAAGATAAGAGTCACACAACAGTTTCATGCTGGGGCACAAAACTCCAGCAAGACAGTTCGCAGAATGAATCACAGGTTTCCTATCTGCATAAACTACTCCGTAGGTGACTAAAATACTCAAAGAGTCAGCTGCAGAGAGAGGGCACCCTACTTAGGGTCTCCCAGGTGATCAGGCCCAGAAACCAGAGGAGGGGTTCCCAGGGATGGAGCCTTTGACTCTTTTAAATATTTGTTTGTTTCTTGGTTGCAAAGCTTAAAAGGAGGCCAAAATGGCCACTGTAACTTTAAGAGAGATGAAAGAAAAGGGTCCATTATCTTGAAATCCCCCCTGAACTTAGGGCAGCATCCTACCCTTTGTTCCTCCTGTGGGGTTTCTATAGCAAGGGGTGATGGGGCATCTCCCTGCATTGCATATCTTGTGTACCTTCCCTATTATGCCTGGCAGTAATAGGTGCCTGTTGAGTCATCCCAGAGATATAAGAATAGAGAAAAACAGTGAAAATTTTCCGCCGGTCTGGGGGATATTCTACCCATTTTCATCCCGGAGCCATTCTCCCAAGAAGGGGTTTCCATACTCAACCAAAGGTTACAGTTTGGTACTTTCCTTGAACCAGAGTCCCAGTTGGGACTTTCCCGTGGTTTGGAGTGTGTTCAGGAGCCATAGGGAGGGATGCCAATCCAGCCTCAGGAAAAGAAACCTGCCACAGGAGTCTTGGAGATTGGCGACCGTCCTAATGACTTAAGTGATTGACCCATGCCCATATAAAATTTATGTATTAGAGAGAGGTTTAGGAAGGAATGGATTAATTCATTCTTCATCACCCTCAGGCTTAAGGTACTGATTCTCTTTGGGCTGAATGCCATGGTTTGCCACATACAGTAGCCTTGAGCAGCAAATGTGGATTCATACGGCTGTCTGAGAAGGTTTCCAATGAAGAAATGAATTTAGATTCATCCTTGAAAAAGAGGAAGGCACAACGAAGAAAAGGGCACTTACCAGAAGTTAAGCTCTGTGTGAGAGGCATTGTTCTAGGCCAGGACTAGCAAACAGGATTCATCTCTAACCACCTGGGAGTGACTTCTTGTAGAAAGGGTAGAGAGGTTCCTGAGATGGCTCACTGGGACTGAGTACACTCCTGGGCTCATGGTGTCTGTCATAGACAGAGGAATGGGTGACGTGCCATAAGGTGTTGCAGGAGAGCATAGCAACATTATTGCAAGGCTTTAAGCTTAGCAAGAACAAATTACAAAATGGGTGACTGAGAAATATGCAACTTGCTGATGCTCATAAATTACTGTGTTAGATTGTTTGTGCTTTGGAATCAAAGGTCAGAAGGTAGTATCTTATCAAACATGAAGGCAAGGGGCTTAAGAATGCTGGGCCCTTAAAGAAACAGAATGCCATCTGCATAACTTACCAGATTGTTTGTTCCCAGGATACTCCCTCAGAGAATGGCCTTGTGTAGGGCAGGGGTACATTGAAGGGGGGAGATTATAGCTGCTGAGCTTTGACTTGCATATTCCTGCTGGCATGAGTTCCTACTATGCTTGTACTTTTTGGCCTGCAAATAAATACGTTGCGATCAGAGGGATGTCACCTCAGTCCTAGAGGCTGATGGTCCCCTGTCCAATTAAATAATATAGAGTACGTTGGGTCTATTATATAGACGTGTTCTGTATATTAATTCCATCTGCCCCTTCAGCTGGCTGCCTAGCTGGTCTCGGGAGCAATAAGGAACAGAGATCTGCCTTCCCTCCCAGACCAGTGAGAAAAAAAGATGAGTGACATGCAGACTATGCCTCAGTCCAGAGCAGGAGGGAGCACCATCCCCTAGTATGCCTTGAGGCTGTGTGGGCCATTCATAAGAGCAGAAGGTCGGGATTCAGAACAGAACAAATGGACCAAGTGCACATCTCTACTCTGTGGCACACAGGTAACACCTTGAAAAGTTACTTAACCTTTCCTGTTCCCATTTTCTCTCCTGTAAAATAGAAAATAAATCCAACTCATAAAGTTCTGGTGGGAATGGCATGAGATAATGTGAGTGAACCGTGAAGCCCAGTATTTGACAACACATAGTAAGAACATAGTAAGTGGTAGGGAAATAAATTTATATATTACCTATTATATAGAATACATTATATTATGTGATATCATATACTTTATATATGTAACATTATATATATATATAAAGCTGAGAGAATGCCTATATATATATATGTACATTCTTTCCTCTTTCTAGGACATAGAACGGGCACAAAGGAGGAATTAAGTCTACTTGCAAGACGCAGCAGAGGTCAGAAAAGCCCTCACAGAAGAGGAGGCCCTTAAGATGATACTTGAAAGAACAGACTCACACGCCTGCCTCACCCTGTCGTTTGGAGGACTTGGTGACGTCATTTATCTAAAGCATTTAGCACAATGTTTGCAGTCCATAAACGTTAGCTGACTCTAAATGGTTTTGTTGCTGCGTTATACTCCATGTGACCCTCTGGATCAGTCAGGGTTCTTGATGGCAAACAACAGAAACTGCCTGGCTAACCTAAGCAGAAGAGAGGGTTCATAGAAGGGTCTCAGAGAGCTCAGCGACTCCACAGGGAGCCGGCTCAGAGCAGAGATGGGAACCAAGAGAGGCCGGGCAGCTGAGGACACGCCAGGGCCAGCTCCCAGGAGCAGTCTGGTCAGGTCAAAGCCGTGGACACCACTGGACACTCAGCACCGCTGCCAACACCAAGAGTGACTCTCAGTGTCCTCGGATTTTTCTACCACGCCCTCAGGATGGAACACCCTGGGTGAGAGGACCCACTGGCTGATTCCAGGTCAGACGTCCACATCTCAGCTTCAGTGGTCATCGGGAGAAGGTATTTGGCCTCTTCAACTTCCTGAGTAAGAAGCGGGACCCTTTTCCCTAGTAAGATTCACACAGCAGGGCCTATTTTAGAAGTAGAGAGGGATTTGGATGTATCCAAAAAAAGGTTCAGCTATGCCTTAAAGAACACTGTTTTGATATAACAAGGAACATTGTATCAAAAATGTAGAAAATCATCATAGACCCCAGAAATTTCTCTTCAAAATGTAAAGTATTAAAAATCAAAACTTTCAGGTCATCTTTAGGTATTTCATGCCAAACACTTGCCATATAGTAGGCACTCAATAAAAAATAGTGAAGTAAATATAGTCAGTACCTAAATGTGTGATGAATATTAGTCATAAATAATTTCTTAAAATCTTTAAAAATTGGTCTAAAACATTAATTTCTCAGTTTGAACTCATATACAGGCCATTTTGAGACGTGGGGAGATTAGTTTTGCTCTCTTTACCCCCATTATCAAATTTGAGAGATATTTTGATCTAATGTGAGTGTGAGTATCCAGAAAGTCATCAGAGGGGAATGTGGGCTTGTGAGTTGATAGCAAAAGCTGGCTTTTGAGAGTTAGTTGATAATGGAGTAGCGAGAGAGAATTCTGATGCCCCTAAGAGATCTGCTCTGAGATTTGCAGGACCTTCAGACAGAAGGCAGGAGCCAGAGAAGAGAAAAATTTCTTCAGTAGGAAAATAGCCCTCCTGCCATCAGCACTGAAACTTGCCCAGCTCTCTCCCAGACCACACAAAACCCTCCCTCCCCATCTTCCCCTGCAGGTGCTGCCCTACTCCTCCCTCCCCTTGACTGTTCTTCATACCGATTTATATTCACTTTTTCTACTTCCTCACCTCCCGCTCACTTCTCAGTCCACTGCAGTGTGGCTTCTCACTGCACCCCTCCACTGAAACATCGCTTGCCAGGGTCACCAGTGACTTCCTTACAGCTAAACCTAATGCACACTTTTCCGTCTTTGTCTCACTTGGCCTCACAGTGGCTATGGATGATGATGACTTCCTCATAGAAATACTCTCGTTACTAAACTTTCATAAGTCAGTAGTCTCATGGTTTTCCTCCTGTGTGTATTCAATTGTAAGACATTGTCTTAGATTTCACAAAGGCACCCAGACTCAATAGCCCCAGACTGAACTCGCAGTCTTTCTCTGCAGATGCTTTTCTTCCTGCTGTCCTCCTTCAAAACGAATGCCTCCCATGTGCATGGATGCGAACACTCCTTCACCTGACATAATTTCCATTTTGTGCTTGTTATTATGGTGAGAACATTAAAGCTCTACTCTCATAGCAGCTTTCAAGTATACAACACAGCATTGTTAACTACAGCCACCATGTGTACAATAGATCTCCAGAATTTATTCACCTTGTAACTGAAAGTTTGTACCCTTTGACCAGCATTTGCCCATTTCCCCCTCCTCTCAGGGCCTGACAACCACCATCTACTCTCCGTTTCTATGAGTTCAATGTCTTTAGCTTCCACATTTAACTGACATCATACAGTATTTGTCTTTCTCTGTATGACATTTCTCTTGGCATAAAGCCCTCAAGGCCCAACCATATTGTCACAAATGGTAGGATTTCCTGCTTTTTTTTATGGCTGAATAATATTCTATTTTATACTTAAATATATGATATATATATCACGAAAATTAACTTGAAATTGATTAAAAAGGTAAGACCTAAAACCATAAAACTTCTATTTAAAACATAGTGGGAAGCTCCTTGACAGCAGTCTTGGCAATGATTTTTTGGATATGACACCAAAAGTACAAGCAACAAAAGCAAAAATCAACAAGTGGGACTACATCAAACTGAAAAGCTCTGCACAAAAAAAGAAACTATGAACAGAGAGAAAGGCAACCTATGGAATGAGAGAAAATATTTGCAAAGCATATATCTGATAAGGGGTTAATATCCAAAATATATAAAGAACTCATGCAACTCAATAGTAAAAAAAACCAATCTGATTAAGAAATAAGCATAATAACTGAATAAACATTTTTCCAAACAAGACATACAAATAGCCAACAAGTACATGGAAAGGTGCTCAGTATCATTTATCATCAGGGAAATGCAAATCAAACCCACAATGAGACGTACCCTCAGATCTGTTAGAATGGCCATTATCAAAAAGAGAAGCACTAACAAATGCTGGCAAGGATGTGGAGAAGAGGGAACTCTGGTGCACTGTTTGTGGGAGTGTAAATTGGTGCAGCCACTATAGAGAACAGTATGGAGGTTCCTCAAAAAATTAAAAATAGAGCTAACATATAATCCAATACTCCTACCTCTGGGTAAATATCCAAATGAGATGAAATCACTATCTTGAGATGTATCTGCACTCCCATGTTCATTGCAGCATTTTTCACGAAAGCCGAAAGATGGAAACAACCTAAGTGTCCATCTATGGATGAACAGATAAAAAAATGGTGTGTGTGTGTGTGTGTGTGTGTGTGTGTGTGTGTGTGTGATTTTTAAGGCCTTTAATGTTTACTAAAAGCCACTGCTTGTGAGAAGCTGAGAAAAAGAAGTGAAGATTAACTGACTTCTGACAGTGGCTCTCTCTCTTCTCTCTCTCTCCAAATCCTAAGGGGTGATCCTAGTATAACTCACCCCTGAGAGGGGATGCACACTCTCCTCAGGGCCTGCCTGTACAACCTCCTTTACTGACTCCAGGCCCATCATGGGAATGAAAACCCAGCTATTCCCGGGGCAAATATTGCAAGGTCTAACCCAGAAATAAAAACACAACACACAAAAGGAGCTGGATAGGGCCAAATTTATCAATATGAGTATGCTCCCTGTGGACTCAGGAGCACCCCAAGTTGCATTTCATACCAATGAATATTTCTTTAATGGAATCCTGACAAATATGTTTTAAAACTCTCCATATTTCTGTTGTGCACTCATCTTTTGTGGTGACCTGAAGGAATCTGTGGTGGTGGCTCTTTGATCATGAAGTCTATTGAAATGAAATAGATGAGCACCCTACTAAGATACTTCTTAAGATATATATCCATATATATGAAATTCTGGGTCTCTCTGGCAGAAAACTAACACAAGTCATCATAGGGATTCAGATCCTCTTTCCCAGTCCTTGATATATCCTACTTTATAGACAGGAGGCTTCAATCGAAGTGGAGGCTGGGTCCCTTTGACAAAATTCCTCAAAACTTAGTCACAAGTATATACAATTAATCATTCCCCAGAAGTCCCCAAGGGAGATCTGTGGCCACAAACCAATCGAATCTCCTTCAAACTGAGTCCACCATGTGTGGTGGCATCATCATAAGATAAGGCTGCTGCAACTACAGTCTCACTTAGGGGTGGTTCCGAAAGATGTGGTGAAAAGAAATCTCCCCAGTGGGCAGAGTCTAAGGAGGTATATTTAGGTGTTGACTTTGTGAAGAAGAGACACATCCTGAGTTTAGATTTGTCTTGATTCATGTCCAATAGCTCAATGAGTTGACTAGTAGTAGGGAGCTAGACAAGAATAAGACTGGAAAATTGGTGACAAAAAGGTCTGGAGGAGATGTAGATGGATGGAATTGTAGGAATAGGTAGTGAATGGAGTTTACAAACGCTCAACGGAGGATAGGACATTAGAGGGATGACAACAAGTGAGATTTGGGTATTTATTCCTTTGCCTGTCTGTGCTGAGCCACGTAACGGCCATTACAACGTTTCTCTTCCTAAGGCCACAGCTCTGATAAGGGTGGCCTTTTCTGCCAGGGTCTGGTAATATCACCTACCCTCATTATAGGCCTGGAGTGATGATGACTCCCTACCGTCACTAGTTACAGGATGCCTCACTCACCCTACCCATGTTTTTATAGTCTTGTTAGTAGACTCTCCTCAAGTGTCCTAGTGTTTCTTGACAATTGACATCTGTTTCTTGAGGGGACCCTAATAGGTCCCCACAACAACCCTGATCATAAACTCCATAGGGGTAGGGAATTTAATCTCTCTTATTTGATGGTGCTATCCCAGGATCTAGAATGATGTCTGTTGCGCCGTAGGTTTTCCATAAATGTTTGTTAAACGAGCATACGTCGTGATCACTTTCTCGCCATTAGTGACCTTTATGTTAAAGTCTATTATGATTGATTCAATACAGTTTGACCAGAATTTTTGTGCTTTTATCTGTAACTCATTAAAGAATGACAAAGAATAATAAACGTCAGGACAAAGCAAGCAAACTTGTTATGTGCACGGAAATCCAAGATGATTAACATAAAAATTTGTTGAAACAATCAGAGAATTCAGCAAGAAACAGTGTTAATATTTAAAACCCAACAGGTTGGGGCCGGCCGGTGGCCCAGCCGTTAAGTTCGCATGTTTCAGTTCTCCGGCCGGAGTTTGCTGTTTCAGATCCTGAGTGCAGATATGGCACCGCCTGGCACGCCATGCTGTGGTAGGCATCCCATGTATAAAGTAGAGAAAGATGGGCACACTGTTAGCTCAGGGCCAGGCTTCCTCAGCAAAAAGAGGAGGACTGGCAGTAGTTAGCTCAGGGCTAATCTTCCTCATTAAAAAAAAAAAAAAAAGCTTTCCTATAAAAGTATGCCTAGATCCTCTCTCTCCACCCCCAGTAGAACCTCCACCCTGGGCTCCAGGGGCGCTGAGACCTGGCTCAGGGGTTGGTGAAACCGGGGCTGTAAAGGGGAGAAGTTCTAATTTTACAGCTATATAATTTCAATCCTAAATACTTCAGTCGTCATGGCTTTTTTTTTTCCCAAAATAAAATTTACTACATAACTCCAAAATTTTTTCACACTTCATCTAAGTAACGGTAATTTTAATATTTTCAATATCCCATCCATATTCAAGTTTCCTCAATTTGTCTACAACTGACTTACCAAAAAAAATGCTATTTCAATCGTGAGCCAATAGAGGACCACCCCTCGCGTTTGGCGGCAGAGCTCAGGTTTAACCCTTAACCTCTTCGGGCTCGGGTTCGGGCTCCGGCTCGGGCTCAGAGAGAACATCACTCCCCAGGTTCCTGACAAGCGGGGGCGCTGAAACAGCGACCTCAACAGTGGACGCCGAGGCCTACGGGAAACGTAGTCTTGACTCCTTCCGGCTCCCCGCGCGGCGCTCTGGGAAGGGGATTCCGGGCTCCCTCTGCGCATGTGCAGCCGTAGCCCCACCTCCTCCCTCGTCTTCTCCGGACTCCGCGGGAGCCGTTAGGTGCCCAGAGTCTCCTGAGAAAGTAGAGGGCGCGCCTGGGGTGAGAGTGACGGGGAGCGATGGGGACGGGAGTTCTCGGGTCCCCGCCGTCCCCAGCGTCGTGTGTGCGCCCGGGCGGGACCTCGGCGGGGGGCGGCCGGTGGGGGACCTCGGGCTCCCGGGGCGCAGGTGCGACGGAGCCCGTCAGGAGCGGGGACCATGTGCCCGGCTCTCCTGCAGCCCGACCCCAGAAAAGCCCACGTCCGCGGCGGGAGGCCGGTTAAAACGCGGACGGGGCCCGAGTCTGCGGGGCAGCCGAGCTCCGGAGCCGGAAAGGCCCAGTCAGTCCTGGTTCTGTCACCTGTGAGCAGGGGCGACAGAAGGGCCTGGGTCAGCGTGCTCATGTGGGCGTGAGATTGATAGCGCCGTCTCACGGCGTCGTTTTGAGGTCCGTGTCATCGTTGTACAGTATTTAGGCGAGGGCCGGGTAGGAAGCCCTGGGTAAGGGACAGCTGCTGCCATAGTTGGAAGTCAGTTTGTTGGTGTCGCTAGATGGCCTGATGTGCCCTCACGACCGCTTCCCCAGCAGCTGAGGCTCAGGTCGGTGGCCCGATGTGCTCGGTCAGGAGGTCGCAGCGCGGGATTTGGGTTCAAGGGCAGGTGGCTTCCCTTCAGCCTCAGGCTTTGTCTGATGTCACACCTGCCCAAGACTGGCACTGCGGCCTTCCCAGCTCTTAGGAACATGGCCTGTCCCCACATCCCCAGGGATGTAAGGGAAGGGATGTGGATGGAATCCCAACATGTGTCACATGTACCCTGGGGTTTCTAGTGTCTCTTCAGGTCCCTTGGGTCAGACAGAGGGGCCTGGCCCCTTCTGCACTGACGGGATGTCCTTCAAGTCTGATATTGTAGTGAATTTCAAGAGTCAGGCTTTGGCCCCTAAAGTGAATTTATTTCCCAGATCCATGTCCCAGTTTCCTTGAACAAATCAACCCTTGTGAGGCAGGAAGGAGGGGCCTCTGTGCAGGAGTCTTACCTGGAGGAGAGCACCCCTCTGACCTTAGACCTCTCTCCAGAGCTTCAGGGCAGAGACAGAAGAGCCCAGAAAGAGCAGGTCCTAGATTTGCAAGGTCAGAAGCTGTTCTGATCCCCTTGCCCAGAATGAGCCAGACTTGGTGATGACGCCACCTTCAGGAGCCGCCACACCATGTGACAGTGGGGGCTTTGTTTGTCCCTGAGAAGAGCAGGTGAGCTGGGGTGGCCCAGGGGCAGGCTGCTCAGGAAAGGCTGCTTTGTTGGGGAGCTTGTGAGGGTGAGGTCCGGGGGACAGGGACAACAGGCAGAGGGAGGAGGTTCTGGCTCTGGTCCACTTAAATGGCCCCCGCTCTTTACAGAGGCTGCGCTGCTGTCAGACGTGTCCATCACCACATGTGACATTAATGACATCATCCTGACCTCGCAGGATCCCAGAATAATGGTGCTTGAAGGATTTTCCAAAGTCATCTACTTGCAACTCTCTTGAAAACTTTAAAGACATTGGCCTGAAAGTTTCAGTGACTTGTCCAGGGAAACCCGGTTTGTGACAGAGTCAGAAGGAAAACTGCAGTTCCCTCTCAGATAAGTCACCAAAAGCATCTTATCAAAGGGGCCTTCTCAGGAATACATCCCAGCTGAAACGAACAATTAAAAATTCCTGCCTTCAAGCATCCCATCTCTTTTCTGTGAATTTTCTGTACCAAAAGGTAAATAATATTACTGAGAAAAATAGATATATGATGTATACTATTTTTCTTCCACGTTAATTTTAATGAAAGAATAGTGTCTTTTCCTTTGGTGTAGTTTAATTCAACTCATCTGTTGTTTTTCTTCCTTTCTGTTAGAAGGACACATGCATTATTAAATCAATCAAGAAAAGTTTATGTTTACTCAGTAAAAAACTGCAGATGATCATTTCAGAGTCACACAAAGACAGGTGGTGCCACCTGTCTGTGATCCTCCTCGTGGCTTTTCAAGGCCCAGAGGGCCCTCTGTCTGGGGGAGGATGATCCCCAGCTGGGGTGCTGATGTGGGGAGGTGACTCTAGGAGCTGTGGCAGGTCAAATCTCAGGACCCCTGTCTTCTTTCTGTCCCCTCAGCTGAGCCACAGTTCTCTACACTCGCCCAGGAGCCACAGAAAGTGAACATCCCTCAGGTGAGCGCTTTCTCCGTTCCCCTCTTTGTATTGTAAGGGATTTATAGGTTTAGAAGCATCCATGCATGAAATGGGAAAAGGACAAATAGAAATAGATCAAGTCAATCTTGAGGGAAAATATACCCGGTTTGACTGTTAACTGTGATGGTTGTTGTCAGCTTTTGTAGGTGACCTTGTCAGGGTAAGTAGGTTTCCTCCAGATACCAGTTTGCTGAGATTTCATGTTAGTCATGACTGTGCAATGCAGTATATTGATTCCCTTTGTGGAGCTATTGGAATAAAGCTATAGTTTTATTTCCTTCCATCTATAAATACTGTAAATGGTACAATGGATTTTCTAATATGAACTTGAATTCCTGTGTAGACGGTAGTTGCTAAGTTGCTTCTTACATATTTTCCTACAGCCTTTTGCTAATACTATATTTAGAATTTTTGTTTCTGTATCCACAGGTCAGATTAGACTGTACTTTCTAGTTTCTCTGTCCAATTATGGTATCAAGGTCATAGTCTCATAAAAGAAAATGGTCCTGCTCCTTTTCTTTTCTAATAATTTAGATAAGAAAATTGTTATGTGTAGGGGGCTGGCCCCGTGGCCGAGTGGTTAAGTTCGCGCGCTCTGCTGCAGGCGGCCCAGTGTTTCGTTGGTTCGAATCCTGGGCGCGGACATGGAGCTGCTCGTCAGACCACGCTGAGGCGGCGTCCCACATACCACAACTAGAAGAACCCACAACGAGAAATATACAACTGTGTACTGGGGGGCTTTGGGGAGAAAAAGGAAAAAAATAAAATCTTTAAAAAAAAATTAAAAAGAAAAAAAAAAAAGAAAATTGTTATGTGTAGCTTTTGTGAAACTCATCTGTAAGTTGGAGCCTTATGAAGACTTTCTGCTTGAATAGTTTGATTATCAATTTATTCATCATAAGTCTATACTAGATTTGTATTCTTTTCTTGGTATGACTTTGGTCATTAGATTTTCATAGAAAACTGTTCATTTTTATGTATGTTTTTCAGTGTATTTTCATGAATTGATTGATAGTATTCTCTTAAGATTTCAGTCTTTTGGGGCCGGCCCCGTGCCCGAGTGGTTAAGTTCTCACGCACTGCTGCGGTAGCCTAGGGTTTTGGTGGTTTGGATCCTGGGTGCGGACATTGCACCACTCGTCGGGCCACATTGAAGTGGTGTCCCACGTGCCACAACTAAAAGGACCTGCAACTAAGATATACAACTACATACCGGGGGGATTTGGGGAGATAAAGCAGCAGAAAAAAAAAAAAGATTGGCAGCAGTTGTTAGCTCAGGTGCCAATCTTTAAAAAAAAAAAAGATTTCAGTCTTTTATCCATAATTTTCTTTTTTGATCAGCTTTTAAATTCTGTTTTAGTATAAAGCTGCTAATCAGAAAAGGACAAAATGTGTTCTAGTTGGCCCAATCTGAAACCTAGAATTTCAGCTTCAGAGGGTCTTCATATTTTATGCTGGCAGCAAACTCTAAACATCGGGAGTAGAGGAATGTGCCTTTGCCATGTTTGTGTTCTCTGGCTCTGCACAGCCCCCTGTCAGCACCATTTGCTGACAAGACTATCCTTTCTCCATTGAATTACCTTGGCACCTCTGTGGGAAGTCAGCCAGCAATGTATGTATGGTCTGTTTCAGACTCTGTTCACTTCTTTTTATTTTTTAATTTTGCCATCCCTGATGGTGGCTTTGGTGCTTCTGTTGTAGAGGGCATCCTCGGCTGGTAGACTGGTCTTTTTTTTTTTTTTTTTAAATTGGCATCTGAGCTAACAACTGTTGCCAATCTTCTTCTTTTTTTTTTTTTTTTCCTTCTTCTTCTCCCTAAATACCCCCAGTACATAGTTGTATATTCCAGTTGTAGGTCCCCCTGGGTTTGCTATGTGGGACCCTGCCTCAGCATGGCCTGATGAATGCCCAGGATCCAAACCGGTAAAACCCTGGGCTGCCAAAGCTGAGTGCACGAACTTAACCACTCAGCCACAGGGCTGGCCCCTGTTCACTTCTGATGGTCTGTGTTAATCCTATTGCTAATACCACACTGTCTTGATGAGTGTCTCTTCAGTAAGTCTTGAAATCAGGTAATACAAGTCTTCCAACTTTGTTCTTTTTAAAAATTGTTTTGGATATTCTAGGTCCTTTGCTTCTTTACAGAATGTTTTAAAAATCAGCTTTCTTATCTCAAAAGTGGGCTGCGATTTTGCTTTTCATTGCACAGACTTGGAGAATTTGTAGTGTAGATCAATTTGGGGAGAAATTCCATCTTGATCATGAGTCTTCCAGTTTAGGAACACTATCTCTCTCCATTTAGTTAGGTAATACAGAAGGTTTAGGTTTTTATCCTTCTGAGTCAAAAGGAGAGTTTAAACATACAGTTTAAAAGAACAACTCTGTCTGCTGTTTGAAAGTAGACTCTAGTGGGGCAGTGGTGCAAGCAGGTACAATGTAGGAGGCCATTTCTGTAATCCTAGCAAGAAATGATGATCATAAGGCTGTTAGTTACTTTGAAGTAGTCAGGTTGTGGGTGTGATTGAGGTAGAGCCAAGAGTCTGGGGGAGTGTGTTTCCTCCCCACAACCTTGCAAATAGAGTATGCATCAAACTTTGGATTTTTACCAGTGTGACTTACAACTGAGCTCAGTTTAGTTCTGTAAGCTTTGCTCTTCTCATGAATAGGTGGGGCATCATTTTTTGTTAATAGTTCACTATAGTTCTTTGTTTTTGAACTCTTTATCCCTTATCTGTTCTCGTATTTACGTGCCGATTTTAATGACTGTATCCAGTATACCCTTATAGCCCTTTTCTGTGAAATAAATTACACAGCTTTCCTAGTTTTTTCTATTTTTGTCTTGCTCACGATTTAACAAAATTTTTTTTTATTATTATTTTTTCGGTGAGGAAAATTGGCCCTGAGCTAACATCTGTTGCTGTTCTTCCTCTTTTTGCTTGAGGAAGATTATCCCTAAACTAACACCGGTGCCAATCTTCCTCTATTTTAGATGGGATGCCACCACAGTGTGGCTTGATGAGCGGTGTGTAGGTCTGTGCCTGGGATCTGAACCCATGAACCCCAGGCCAGTGAAGTGGAGCGCATGAACTTAACCATTACACAGCCGGGCCCGCCCTGGCATTTGATTTTTATGTTGTCAAATTTAGCTTCTTTTTCTTTTCTGAATCCTGGATTTTCGGTCATAGCTGGGTATTTCCCATTCTAACATTGTAAAATCATTGTTCTGTGTAATCTTCTAGAATGTGATTTTGTTTCTTGCATTTTGATCTTGAATGCATTTTATTTTATCCTGCTGTGAGGGAGAGATCTAACTGTCTTTTCCCAGGTGGCCTCCAGCTATCCCTGTGACATTAGTGTCCAGCCTTTCCTCACTTATTTGAATGATGTCACCTGTATCCAAAGAGGAAGTTTACTCTGTTAATCGTTCTTCCCACCACACACGTTGTTCCAGGTCTTGCTCGCTTGAAGCTTGGACGTCTTTCTGGGCTCTCTTCAGTGCCTTGCTCTTTCTGCCCACTTCTCTGTTTGCATTAGATTGTGGGCTACATTGTCCTGTCTTTCTCACCTAATACGACTTTACCCTCTGTCTTCCAAAATTTGTTCAAATTTTTGGGCCTTCTTCTGGGATGTTTCTCTGTAATCCTTTTTTGTTGTACTTTTATAGTAGGTTTTGTATTTTATCGGAGTGTGTTTTTGGAGGCAGGGCTTGTAAATGTGTGTGCTCAGGCTATTCCCTTGAACTAGAAGAGTCATTTATGCTTCTAATTCTCTCTTAATGTCCAGTACTTTAATCTTTCTGCTTTCTCATTCCACCATTTAGAAATTTTTTCTCATCCTTCATGGCTTATTCAATTTCTGCTTGCGTCTTCAATTTTACTATTTCCCTGAATTCTGTATTTGGTGCCTTGTCTCTCCTCAGTTTCTATGTCCTTTCTGACCCAGGCCTTTTTGTCTGATGACTTCAGTTACCATCTAAATGACTAAAGTCTCCTAAATTCTAGTGACCCAACCTCTGACTCTTATTTATTCTTCTAGTCTCTGTGTATGGCATCAGCATCCACCCATTTGCTTGAGGAGCATCTCTGTGTAGTTGCACTAGAAAATAATGACCAGATTTTGTTTTCTATAAGAATTAGTTTCCCATTCTTTATCTTTGTTGCTTTGCCTTAATATCGTAATTTCTTAAATTAGGTCTTTTGTTTTGCTGCTTAAGACCTTGTCCACTATTCATGTAGAGCAATGGTTGCTAGCTGCAGTCAGTTTTGCTCCCCAGGAGACATTTGGCAATGTTTGGAGATAGTTTTGATTGTCACAACTGGGGATGCTGCTGACAACCAATCAGTAGAAGACAGGGATACTGAAAAAGATCGTAAAATACACAGCATAGTCTTCCACAAAAATAGCATCGTCTGGTCCACAGTGTTGGTAATGCCATGTTGAAGAAATCCTGTTCTAGAGCATTGCTCCTGAAATAAGAATCTGGTGATGTGTAATGCCTCCCTGGGCTTACATGTGTCTCTTATTGGTTTCCTATTACCGCAGCAGAGATCTCCAGGCTGGGGTGCATATACTCTGCAGAGTGCTCAGCATAATCCATTGGTGTATGGGAAATATATACAAGAATCCTATTTATAATAACTTTAACTAAAAAAATAAGGCATTAAGGTTTCTCATTAGTATATTAAGCGACAATATATGTGTATAAATAAAAATAAATCGGCATGAGAATAATTTTTTTTTACTGATATTGTACGTCTCCTCAAAGTATAAGACAGAATTAGGGCCCCGTGATTGTCATCCTTTATAGCAGTTTGTTTTAAATTGTGAACAGTAAACATAGTAAGACTTAGTTTCTAAAAGTCTTCTCTATGTCACTGCTTCTGGACCCTCACATTGATTAGAAATGTGCTGTTGCAGGTGTCAGTGTCATTCAAGCACATGCCTGTGGAGTTCCCCAGGAGGAGTGGCCGCAGGTGGAGTCTGCACAGAGGACCCTGTACAGAGACGTGGTGATGCTGGAGAACTACAGTTGCCTTGTCTGGTGGGTGAGCAGACCTTACCATGTGACTCCCTTTAGTCTGCAGATTTTGTGTTTTCTTTTTTAACTATTAACCAATTTTGTCGAGGTGTGTATAAGAAAAAATAAAACTCAGCACTTTTCAGTGTACAAGTGAGTGCGTTTTCAAAAATGATATAGTAGATGACCATCATCAGAATCATGATTTGGAATATTTCCATCATGCCAAAAACATTCTTGTACTACTTTTTGGTAAGTCCCCTCCCTCCACCGCTACCTCTCAGATGCCTGAGAGCAATCACTGGTCTGTTTTCTATTGCAGTAGTTTTGCCTTTTCTCCACTTTCATATCAATGGAATCACAGACTCTTTTTGTACATGAGAAAGATTGGCTCTGAGCTAACATCTGTTGCCAATCCTCCTCTTTTTACTTGAGGAAGATTTTAGTTGAGCTAACATCTGTGCCAGTCTTCCTCTATTTTATGTGGGATGCCACCACAGCGTGGCTTGATGAGTGGTGCTAGGTCCATGCCTGGTATCGAACCCATGAACCCCAGGCCACCAAAGCAGAGCAAACTTAACCACTATGCCACTGGGCCAGCCCCAAGTATAGACTGTCTTTTGTCTGGCTTCTTTTACTCAGCAGAATGCTTTTGAGACTCATGTATGTGTGTAAATCACTAGTTTCTTCTTTCTGTTCTGAGTAGTGTTCCCTTGTGTGCATAAACCACAGTTTGTTTTCCTTTCAGTTGATGGACACATGGGATTTTTTCCATTTGGGGCGATTATGAATAAAACTTCAATGAATATTTACATCCAGTTTTTTGTGTTGACACGTTTTCATTGCTTGTATAAGCACCTAGGAGTGGGCTTGCTGGGTCTTCTGGTAAGTTCATATGTAACTGTGTGAGACGCTACGAATGTGTCCAAGCTGGCTCTACTGTTTTTCATGCCTATAAGTAATGTCTGAGAGTTCTCATTGCTCTCTCGTTACCAACAGATGCTTTGGTAAGTCTTAATATTTTTAACCATTCTGGTTAGTGTCTGATTGTATCTTACTGAGTTTTAATTTGCGTTTCCTTGGTGAATGTGTTGAACTTCTTTTCATTTGCTTTTTAACCATTTATAATCTCCTTTAATGAAGTGTCTGATCAAATATTTAGCCCATTTTTTATTGTATTTACTTTGTTTTGGTCTTATTGTTGAGTTGAAGAAGTTCAGACCTTTATCAAATATATTTTTGCAAACCTTTTTCTCCATCTCTAGTTTGCCTTTAAGAAGAAAATGTTTTCAAGTTGTTTTTGGCTTTTAGATATACTCTTTAAATAACTTTTTATGTCACATAATTATAGATTCACAGGAATTGGCACAGTTGTATTCTTCACAGGCTTCTCCCAATGGTTATGTCTTACATAACCATAATATAGTCTCAACACCAGTAAACAGACACTGGTACAATGTGTGTGAATAGCTTAGTGCCATTTTATCACATGTGGAGATGGGTGTAACCACCACCACAATCAAGATACAGAATTCTTCTATCACCACAAAGGGTTCTCTCGTGCTGCCTCCTTATAATCATACCCGTCCTTCTCCCACACCTTCGCTAATCCTGCCCACTACTTATTAGGTCTTCAGCTCTATAATTTTTCCCTTTCAAGGACGTTATATAAATGGAATCATAGAGTATTTGATGTGAGATTGAGATCAATCCAAGTTGTAGTGTGTATCTCTTGTTTATTTCTTTTATTACTACACAGTGTTCCACTGTGTGAATGTGTTGTAGTTTGTTTAGCCATTCATCTGTTGAAGAACTTCTTGGTTCTTTCTTGTCTTGGGCTTTAATGAAGAAACCTGCTATGAACGTTCATGTTCAGGTTTTTGGGTGAACATAAATTATTATTTCTCTGGGATAAATGCCCAGGAGTGTGATTGGTGTTGTATGGCAAGTATATATTTTGTTCTTTAAGAAACTGCCAAACTATTTTTCAGAATGGCAGTACCATTTTGCACTTCCAGCAGCATTGTATGAGAAATCCAGCTGCTTCCTGTCCTTCCTAGTACTTGGTATTGCCAGTATTTTTTGTATTTGTGGTTGTAATAGGTGTATAGTGATATCTCCTCGTGGTCTTAATTTGCATTTCCTTAATGGCTAGTGATGTTAAATATCTTTTCATGTGTTCATATGCCATATATATATCCTTAGACAGTAAGATGTCTGTTCATGGCTTTTGTGCATTTTTTCCATCTTTATTGACACATAACGACAAAAATTGTATATATTTCAAGTGTACAACTTGATCTTTTGATAGAGGTATATATCATGAATTAATTGCCACCATCAAGCTAATTAACATTTCTATCACCTGACATAGTTACCTTTATTTCTTTGTGGCAAGAATACTTAAGATCTATCCTCTTGGTAAATCTCAGGAATATAGTACAGTACTGTTAGCTATAGTCACATTGCTGTACATGACATCTCCATAACTTACTTGTCTTGCCTAACTGAACTTTGTGCCCCATTTCCCATCTCTGCAGCCCCTGGAAACCACCATTCTACTTTCCGTTTCTATGAGTTTGACTCTTTTAGATTGCACAGAGATCCCACAGTATTTATCTTTCTGTGACTGGCTTATTTCCCTTAGTGTAATGGCCTCAAAGTTTATCCATGTTGGTGCAAATGTCAGGATTTCTGTCTTTTCTTTTTGGCTGAATAATATTCCATTGTGTGTATATATACCACATCTTCTTTACTCATTCATCCATCAGCAGACATTTAGATTATTTCCATATCTTGGCTGTTGTGAATAATGCTACAATGAACATGGGAGTGCAGATATCTCTTTGAGATCTTGATTTTTTTGGTCCTTTGGATATATGCCCACAAGTGGAATTGCCACCAATCATAGGGTAGTCTTATTTTTAGGTTTTTCTCCTTGATTTTTTTTTTCCTTTTTCTCCCCAAAGCCCCCCAGTACGTAGTTGTATATTCCTCATTGTGGGTCCTTCTAGTTGTGGCATGTGGGACACTGCCTCAGCATGGTTTGATGAGCAGTGCCATGTCCGCGCCCAGGATTGGAACCAACGAAACACTGGGCCTCCCACAGCAGAGCGCGTGAACTTAACCACTCAGCCACGGGGCCAGCCCCTTATTTTTAGTTTTTTGAAGAACCTTCATACTGTCTTCCAGATGGCTCTACCAATGGAGATTCCCATCAACAGTGTACAAGGGTTCCGTTTTCTCCACATCCTCCCCAATACTTGTTCTCTTTTGTCAATCACCATTCTCTAAGGTGTGAGGTGATATCTCACTGTGTTTTTGATTTGCATTTCGCTGAGGATTAGTGATGTTGAGCATATTTTCATAAACTTGTTGGCCATTTGTATAGCTTTTGAGAAATGTCAACCTAGATCCCTTGCCTACTTTTTTAATCTGGTTATTTGCTTTTTTGCTATTGGGTTGTATGATTTCCTTATGTATTTTGGATATTTACCCCTTATAATTATTATTATAATTTGCACATATTTTCTCCCGGTCTCTAAGTTGCCTTTTCACTCTGTTGATTATTTCCTTGGCTGTATAGAAGCATTTTACTTTGATGCAATCTCACTTGTTTATTTTGGCTTGTATTGCCTGTACTTTTGGTGTCATATCCACAAACCATTACCAAGACTGATATCAAGGAGGTTTTTCCCTATGTTTTCTTCTAGGAGTTGCCAAAGTCAACAATGACTTCCTTGCAGCTAAACCTAATAGACACTTTTCCATCTTTGTCTCACTTGACCTCACAGCAGCTATGGATGATGATAACATCCTCTTGGAGACACTCTCTCTACTAAACTTTGAAAACTCAGTAGTCTCCTGGTTTTTCTCCTGTGTATGTTCAGTTGTAGTACATTGTCTTGGATTTTGCAAAGGTGCCCAAAACTCAGCACTCCTCAACTAAACTCGCAGTCTTTCTCTGCAGATACTTTTTCTCCTATGTCCTCCTTCAAAATGAATGCCTCCAATTTGCATGGATGCTAAAGCTAAAGACTCAAGCAACATCTTTGAATCTTCCCTCTCCCTTAGTATGCGGTCTCATCCCACCACCAACCAGTCAGTCAGTGCCGATTATTACAGTCTCTAAATAGCTCTCAAATAGTTTCACTTTTCTGCATCCTTTCTGAAACCACCCTAGTCCTAGTAACCAGCCAAATAACTGAATTATCTTAATGACCTCATGCTTCTGAGCCTCGATATCCTGGTTCGTAAAATGGGGCAGTTAGAATGAACACCAAGTTTCTTCCTTCTCTGTATTCTGTGATTATAAGAATTTAAAGCTAAGGAGAGGCTCAGGGCAAAATCAATTCCAGTGCTTTGGGAGACGATCTCACTTTCTCCATTTATTTATGTGTTTATTCATTAATTTATGTATCCTTTCTTCCTTGCTTCCTTAATCCCTCCCTCTGTCTCAGAGCATGCAAACTTAACTACTCAGCCCTGGGGCCAGCCCCACACTTTCTCCATTTAAATTAACTCTTGGGGTGACCGAGACTGTGCCTCATATCCTCCCATAGCACTGCTTTATAGGAGAGTCTCAGGGTCTTCATGACAACTTATAATGAGACTCTGTTTCTTAAAGAGGAATCTGCTTTATGCCACGTTTTGAGCTCTAGAAAATATTTTAAAATCAGATTCTAATGTTGGTAACAACTTTACCTTGCTTTGTTAATTCATCTGAAAGCTCCTGTTGAAAATAAATGTCACATGTGAAACAAAAAAGTCCTGTGTAAAAATCTAATCCATCTTTGTTCACTCCCTCTTGAGAGTATATTAAAAAACCTGCATAACAGGAGAGTGTTGATGGAGATTAGGATGAGGGGCAGTGATGAAGGAGTTTGGTTGATTTTCAGCAGTAGTAAGGTCAAAATAAAAGCATAATAAAAGAAGAGTAAAGGATTTAGGTCAGGGCTTTGTATGAAAAAAATTAAAAACCATAAGCAGATGGAAAAAGTTGCAATACAATATGGCAGATTCCACTAATCAGTTTAATAGACAGCCATTTTAATGGCAGAGAGAGTAGAATGCAAAGTGAGAAGTTGGAAAATGTCAAGGAGGCAAGAGCCAGAAAAGTGAGGGGGTCCCTTCCTGCCCTGAGAATTCTTTTGGTTCTGAAGTGTGTGAGCCCAGCTGAGTGAAGACCTGGGGAGGATATAATAGATGCTCTAAAAGGGGCATCCATCAGCTGCAGGAAGATGTGCCGTCTGTCCCCAAAACTCATTAGCAGATTGGTCATTACTCTCATTAAGAATTCATTTTCTGATTCCAGGGATAGAACTCTCCTCTACTTGATTCGGCTTTCACACAAAAACACAGACTCACCTGGTGTGGATAAAACACAAGTAACCATTACTGCTGCCTCCCATCTTCCCAGGACCCAGTGGGAAGGAAAAGGGAGGTTCTCTAGCCAAGAGTGGAGGTAAGGGTGGAGTTTTCCAGCTCTCCAAGCTGGGTGCAGGTCCCACGAATAGGGGAGAAGTGCAATGCCATCTTTTTTTTGGTTTTTTTTGAGGAAGATTAGCCCTGAGCTAACATCTGCCACCAATCCTCTTTTTGCTGAGGAAGACTGGCCCTGAGCTAACATCCACCCATCTTCCTCTACTTTATATGTGGGACGCCTGCCACAGCATGGTTTGCTGAGCAGTGCCATGTCCGCACCCGGGATCTGAACCGGAGAACCCTGGGCTGGCGAAGCAGAACGTGTGCACTTAACGGCTGCGCCACCGGGCGGGCCCCACCATCTTGCTGGCAGCCTGAGACCTTGGGCAAACTGGGTCCTTCTGATCTGGTTAGGGAAGACACAGTACTTCCAAGCCACTGCAGTAGGGCAACAGCAGCATCACAGATGAGATGAGGATCCTGTACCTCAGGGCCTCCCAAGGAGAGAGCATTTGGGCTCCTACCATTTCTTGGGCTAACTGGTGCCTGGCCCTTTGGAAAATGCCCAGTCATCCCAGGGCTAGACTTCTAAGGAAAAGTAACTTGCCATTCCCCTTAAAATATGTAACTAAAAGCTATCTACACTTTTATGTTTTAAATATACTGTTGGGACTTCATTTCAAACTGGTATACTGTAAAACTGTTTCAGATAGCTTTAAATCCAAGGCAGGGGCTTTCAAACTCTTTTGACAACAGCTCACAAAAAAAATATGAAATAATTTTTATATAAAGCAGTATACACACACACCTGCACGAAGCTAACACAAAAGTTTTATGAAACTTTACTTCCCTTTATTACATGTGATGCACTCTAATATTATTTATTCCATTTTATTTCATTGTTTATTAAGTGCTTGTCACAGTCCAGTCATGGGTCAGGACCTGCAGTTTGAAAAACACTCCTCTGAAATTATGGGTTGGATTCATATCTCTGTGTGGGGAGGCTCAGCTGTGAAGACAACTGAAGTCTCTGACAGCATTGGGATGTTTCATTCCAGAAAGGAGAAAATGCAATGCTCATCTCCCCCTTTCTCCCTCCCCACTTCCTTGTGCCCTTCCGAGGTGGGGCTGCTCAGTCCTTCCCCCAGGGAGGCTTACCAAGGCCAAGCGGGCCAGAGGGGGCTGCTGCCAGAGATGCTGCTGATCCGGCTCCTTCTCACCCCGCTTCCCCTCTGCCAGGCTTTTCTTGACAGCACCTCTTCTCTGTAGCAGAGGACACGTGCAGCAGCAAGCATCCAGTTGATTCACTAGTTACCCTCTGCCTGTGCTGGGCTGTGATGTGCCATTATCTTCCTGCTCCCATTTTACACTTCACACACCAGCTTTCTCTCCAGTTAGTTGATCACGAACCACTTTGAATATCAGGACCATCGGCTCATTTATTTTTTCTATTTTAAAGGATGGTGCTGGTGTGCACAGGGAGCAGTCATGTTAATTTCCACACTTGCTGAGGCATCTAAGTGTGATCTGCCTATCACGGTGCTGACTTTAATGAGAGGTTCTTATTATGATCATTAGTCAGCATTTATGTAGCTCCTCATGACAACCCATTATTCCTCAGAGTACCTGTCACAGTGATCAGTATGAGCAACCCCCATTGTAGAGGCAATAATTCAGGGGTCCTAGAGAGGTTTTAGCAATATCTCCAAAGAACACAAAGTGAATAACCACAGAACTGTGCCTGGCCTGCACCCCCCTGTGGCTGGCCTGGAGCCCCCTCCCTCTAGCATACTTGGTGAGTTCACTCATTCCATTATCTGGTTAGCAGACCTCCACAGGGTGGGCTCCTCTTGCAGGTTGCACCTCAGATACTCTGAGATGCCTCTCTGGGCGACCTTGTCTACAACAGCATCCTCTCCCCAAGGCTCTATCACATTCCTGTGTTTATGGACTTCACAGAGCTTAGTGCTACCTGAAGTTATCTTGTTTATGTGTTTATGTTCTTGTTTGTTGCTTGTCTGCACCGTTCAGGAAGGTCATCTACATGAGAGTAGCAGTCTTGCCTGGGTTTTCATTGCTGTAGCCATCCTCTTTGTTGAAAGTACCTGGCATACAGTAGGTGCTCAGTGATGTTTGTTGAGAGAATGACAGTGACAGGCCCTGTAAATACTGTTACTCACATGTCATTTCCTTTGCCTTTTCATCTCTTTCTGGACTTTCTGGCCATAGTCACACAGTCAGTTATTCTCAGTTATCCTGGAGCTAATGATCTAATTTGTGGATGGCCCAGGTCCTTGGCTTCCTTCCCTCCTTGGCTTTGTCTCTGGAGATTTCTCCAGATCTTTCAGTCATTTCTGCCTTTAGTTGAGTGGGGTCAAGAAAAGAGTAGGGCGATGAAAGTACTATTAGACAGTTTTACTATTTCTAGTAACTTTAGAAAGGTACAAAGTTGAAATTATTGATTTCTAAGATTTCTTTTTAACTTTATTTGTGGATTTCAAAAAATTCATGTTTTTTATACACAATATAGTGAAAAGTGCATTGAAGAAGTTAAAATCACTGTATAAATGTAAGATATAATTATGTGTGCGTGTAGTCCCATTAACCTTGGTGATTGAGAGCTGGTTATACATTTAATGTTTAATTAGTTTTCATAGAACAGTAGCTCACGTTGCTCTAATGGATAGGGCCAGATAAGGGCTTAGAAAATGTGCCTTTGGTTGATTTTCTTTTTCAACCATCAAACCAAGATTAGGCTTGAAAGCCCTTCAAAGCCTAATGTACACCTGAAATTACACAATGTTATAAAGCAACATGGCATCAATAAAATAATCATATTAAAAAAAGGTTGAAGTAAGAATACACAAAAGTTAAAGTAAGAATAGACTAGTGGCCCTAAACATTTGAATTTTCTTGCTTCAAATTTTGGATGATTAGAATACAATTTCCCCTGCAAAATCTTAGACTTATTTTGGAAGAAAGACCCTCTGGATAATCTAAAAATGAAGTTTTCTATGTAAAAGTTGTTTTTAATGTTCCTTAGAGCCCTGTGTGCAACCAGATAATGGGGTTGCCTTTCTGTTTTAAACATCAGGAATCAATGCCTTATATTTGATAACATGTGCTGTTGCATTTGGTCCTCCCTACAACTCTGCCCACGGATGTTATTGTTGCCACTTTATAGATGGAAGAATGGAAGCAAAGCTGTTAAGTGCCTTTGCCAAGGTCTTAGAAGAAGTCAGCAAGAAGATGGTCTGGCTCAAGTCTCCTGACTCCAGTTTACTATTCCCCACAATAATGTTGGAAAACCGCTTTGGGAAGGGAAGACTCATTCCTAGTACTGTTGTCACACCACCAAGCTTCAGAAGTCAGGCAGATATTTTACTTTATGGTTAAATTGGTCACGTTTACTCCATGTGTACCTACATTCTGGGCCCTGTGCTTTGCCCTGGGAGAATTCAGAGAAAGTAAAAGACTTAGACTTCCCTGGCTCTTACCACCCAGTGGGTGTGGGAGACACACACATACAAATGTGGCTGTAATACAAGGGTAGGGAGGTTGGACATGCATTAAGAGATACAAGATGGACTTGGCATGAATAAGATTTAACTGAGGTGAGACTGAGAAGAGTTGAGGGGAATGGGGTGTCAACCAAATTTTATCCACCTACAATTTTAGTGTTCAAATTTTATCTACCGTGGCAAGCCGTTAGTAGATAATGTTTTAAAATTACTTTTAAGTAGAAGTATTCGCCTATTAGTTATATAAGTAGAAGTAAATGCAAGAAGAACTACAATAGAAATTGCTAAAGTGGATTCTGTGGGGAAAGGAACTGGGGGGATAGGAAGGATTGGGGTTGTGAGGTGGGAGAGGGCCTGTTGTGGCTCTTTGTAAACCCTTCAGTACTATTTGATTTTGAAGGCACAGGTATGAATTACTTAGATAAATATTATTATGGGGGACTGGAATTGGCCACCCCAAGATATGTCTCTTGGCATGAGGATTATTTTGGCCTGGTTACGTTTAAAAACTGCAGACAGGAAAGAAACTCTGAAAAGTAGAATTTACTTACCCTTTGTTAAGAGACATTTACATTGTAAAGGAAATCTCCATCTGTAAAGGTGTCTCCCTCTCTGTACCAGGAAGGAGGGATGATCTTATCTCTAGAAACTCTTAGCAATGTGGAAGGCAAGGACTCAAGTCTGCATAATAACCTGACTCTTGTTTACTGTACTTGTGTGGTAATCTCCCATGATCAACTCCCCCCACCCCCAACATCCTCCTTTGTCTTTAGCTGAAGATGATATTTAAGGTGGTGGCTTCAGCCATTTTGGCGAGTTGCTCAGGTTCCCTGAGCCTCTCCCGTGTATACATGTTATAAAGCTTTGTTTAATTTTCTCCTGTTATTCTGTCTCATGTGAATTTAATTCATTCTCCAGCCAGAAGAACCCAGAGCGGGTAGAGGAAATGTCTTCCTCACCTACATTATTAAGTGGGCTTTAAAGAATGAGTAAGGTTTCTACAAGGAGAGGGAGGAGAGGGGGCATTCCTAGCAGAGGACCCAACGTTAACACAGAAGCAGCAGGAGAGCAGAGGGAGGAGCAGGTAACCCATGAGGATGACAGTGTGGAACACACCTCCTGGGGTAGGGACACATGAGCTGGTGCTCGACTGCAGAGGGGCTTGGATAGAAGGACATGCACACACGCTCATGTGGTTGTTGGCAGGAAGGCAGTCAAGGGTGTTGGGCAAAGGGGTGATATGTTCAGCACTGAGCTCTATGTACAGCAGTGGTTCTCGCCTTGGAGGTTACCTGCTTGTTGAAACAAAATTACTGGGCCCCACCCCACAGCCAGAGTTCCTTCCTGAGTAGGTCCAGGGTGAGGGCCAAGGATTTCCATTTCTGATGAGTTCCAGGCAATACTAATGCTGTTGGTCTGGGAACCACAACTTGACAACTGGTAACAGAGTAATCTAGCAACAAGGAGAAGTTGAGACTAGAATAGTGCAAGAATGGAGGTCAAGGGACTGTTCCACCAGGACAGAGCAGAAGGAATGGGGCCCTGATGGGGAGCTGGTGGGAAAGTACAGAATAGTGATCAAGAGAACAGACCAACTGCTTAAAGGACAGGGGACCGTAGAACCATTGTTCTGGGTCATGTCAAATCAGAAACCACCACTAAATCCCCAGTGCTTGTGCCAGGTACAGGAGAAGCACCCAAAATTCATTTTTTAAATCGCAGTCCTGTCTAGAAATTAAGCTGTGAGTTTTATCTTACCTTCCCTTCCTCTCACATCAATAACCTCAGTCTAGTGCAATTTAGGTGGCAAAGGCATCTTCCAGGGAGAGCATCAATATGTGCACCTAGTCAGAAAGTATATCTATCTGTACATGTAAAATCATGCTAAAACTGATTTCCTTATTATTTCATTTTATTACATCCTCATAGCTAAATACTGTTTAAAATAAATACAGAGTACAGGAAGCATCCATCTCTACCAAGTGGGGCAAAAAATGATTAACTCTCTATACCATAGAAATACTCCATGAAAACATAGAGGAATCCTTGAACCAACCAACATTCACTGAGCATCTACCACCTGAAGAGCACCGTGGATGTGCTTGGATACAAAGATGAATAAAACGTGGGTTCCATTCCAGTTCAACATCTAGCCATGTTTCTCCTGTGCTCTTAAATCTGCCTTGGATTTTGTTCATAACAGAAATTCTAAAGCAGGCCAGAAGAAGATAGTTAGCTTTTCTGAATGGACCACCTGTGTCGTCTAATTATTCCACTGAGGAGAACACTTGCTCCTGGATTATTTCACTGAGCTGACACACACAGACAGTCTGGGGAGCATCCAGCCCCTGTTTACTCCCCGGTCTTTAAGTCTAGTGAGCATTTTATCGCTTACACCTTTTGATGCCAGAGAGTGCAACCTGGGGTTTTGGAAATACCGTTTCCTTTACTACCTCCTCCAATAACAGGGTCACTTCAGGACCAGTGAGTGGTTGGCACTAGGACGTGTTTCCCAGAAGTACTAATAATTCTGGAGAGGAGAAAGAATTTTCACAGCTGCAGCTCTGGGTGCCGAACTTTCTACTGTCAGTGAGAATCATGTCCCACTGAAACTATAGAAGTGGAACTGACCCTCAAAGGGATAAGGTGACAGGGAGTGGTGTTTACTTGAGTCAGAGAGCAACCAAAATTGACTTCTGCAGCTGGAAAAAACAAAGACAAGGGTTAAAGATCAACTTCCTCTTTGATTTTGGCTAATCAGCAGCCTGAGTGGTCTTTCTCAAATGTTTCGGGTCTGCTGACTCTTGCAACTCTATAAAAGACCCCATATGTTGTATGAACCTAGACCTCCTGGGCACTGGAGGGAAACAAAAGGAAAAATGTTCCATCTCAGAATTAATGAAGTCATCCATGGCACCCAGCTCTCCCTGCCCCATCCTCAACCTCATCCATCTCCAAATGTTAGGAATTTTGTTAAATACCACTCCCATCCATCCTCATCACTCCACCTCGGCCCCCACCAGCATATTCTATGCTGATGTCGTCTCTCTCGTAGATCACTGCAGTAGCCTTCTCACTGGCCTCTCCCATCCTATTTATCCCCCTCCAAACCATTCTTCACCTTAAATCATAGTAACTCATTAATTCACAGTATTTATTCATGGTAATTCACTCACGGTAATCTTTTGGAAACTCAAATAATACTACTAAAATTGAAATACCCTACACACACACATAAATCCTAACTTAAAATTTTCCCCTGGCCTTCCCATTGCTCCAAAGACTTAACTAGTTGATTTGCCCCAGAGAGATCTGCGTAATCTGTGCCCCCTGTGCTTTTCCCTCTTGTTGCCTCACATTCCTCCCTCCTCACTGTCTGCTCCCATCACCCAGATTCCCCTGCCCGGAGCACTCCTCCCTCCCTGCTTTGCCGAGTTGTCTCCTACTCACCTTTTACCTCTTAACCTTTATCAGCTCCTGAGAGACGCTTGAGGAAGACGCTCTTCTCCCTGGTTAAGCCAGATCCCCATGTTTTAAACTCCCTTGGCACCATCAACCAGCTCATGAACCCCTCATAGAATGTAATACAGGACACTTACATGAACTTGTGTGATTATCTGATTTCTGCTTGGTCTCCTCACTAGACTGTAAGATCCACAAAGGCAGGAACTTTACCTCTTTTTGCTTTTCATTGTATTCCAGAGCCTAGCACAGTGTCTGGCACATATTGGGTACTAAATAAATGTATTTGTTAGGAAGGAAGGAAGGACGTAGTGGAAAATTGATAGTTCTAAAATAATGAAGAGGAGGTGTAGCATTTTAAGTGAATGCTAATAATAGGTAACACCTGTTAAACTTCTGATGTTAGAAATTTAACTGTTCTAACTGTTCAGAGCTCTTTACTTGCTCATTCCAGTTCTCGGGGCCAATCCTATTAGCACGTATTAGTATCTAAATACTTAATAGATGAGATCTGAGACTTAGGTTACTTGTGCAAGGCCAGGTAGCCAGTACAAGGTGAAGACTTAACAGTCATCAATATTGTTACTCTATTTATTACTGTGATCACCTCGGTGGAGTTCCCTCAGTTTCCCTCGGGAAAGGAGCAGTGTCTGGCAGATGCAGCCCCACCTCCAGACCTGCAAGCATCTTTTGAGGCCGGGCCCTGAGTCGGGGTTCAGGCTGAGAAGGCACGAGGCCTGGCTGGCCTGGATGGAAATGGCAGATGGAGGGAAGCACCCTTCGGGCAGGGCAGAGAGTAAGGTCACTTGGGCATCCAGAAACCTTTGTGAGAACCTGTCTTTGAGTTAAATCTCAACTTTTGTCTTCGAGAAGCAGTGGAAACAGGATCCAGCTGGCCTGTGCTGCCATCATTAAGCCGAACAGACCTCTCAAATAGCCTTTCAGGCCCTGCCACCGGATGTGGCCCTACCCCCAGAGCATGCTGGGCAGGGCCTCCCCTTAGGAATCCCTCCCTTTGCCTATATGTTCCCCCAGAGGATTCTGATCTGTGCTAGGTGTCCCTGGCTGTGATCAGGGAAACATGGTCTTGCTCCTCTGGGAAGGTAGATGATTAAGCCACATACTCCACACGTGTAAAAAGTGTTGTGAATTGGAAAGCAAGAGCAGATCCCAGCTAGGGATGATCAAGGAAAGCATTGAGGGAAACCTTTCTGTGTAATGGGAAGGGAAGAGGGAAGAGGGGATGGGGCCTGTATTTTCGTTTTGTTAATTATTTTCAAGTTTTTATGATGAAAAGTTCCCATGTGATGATGTCTCATTCCCCTGTGGTGGTCCAGCACGTGTGCTGGAGTGAGAAGTGTGGACACGTTGTAGGAAAGTGAAATCATTGTGAGAACTTAGGCAAGAGAATTGACTGAGAAAACAAGCACAGAAGCTCCACCGAGGCAGGGACTCTGTTTGTTGCCTCCACTGGGTGTCCCACGTGGTTAGAAGAGTGCCTGGCACATGGTAACACAGGAGGAGTGACTGCAGATTCTCAGGCAGTGGTGGAGCTGACCAGTAGCTGTAGAACAGACATTTATGAGGACCCAAAACTCTTACTCGTGTGATTTCATCCAAGAGGAATCAGCTCCTTATTCAAAGGCAGGTCTAAAAAAGGCAGAGTTGGATTTTGCCAGGCAGGACAGATGAAAGGAAAAAGGGGTAGGCAGTTTAGAGTAGCGCTGTTTAGGCCTGGGCTTAAGTGATGGACCATAAAATTTTCCTTCAAGAGGGAGGAAATGGAGATAGCAGTTGTCAGACGGACAGGGGAAAGTATAAAGTGGCTTGTAGTTCCTGAATAGGTTGAGGAATTGGCATACCGAGGGCATAAGCTGAGAGGATAAAAGGTGGAATGTCGGACTGTCTTCTTTCAGAATGCGGAAGCGTTCCTGGTTAAGTTCTAGGATATGGCCGTAACTGACATGGAATGGAGGTAAAGGGCTCTAAGATGAGGAGGGGTATTCAGTGAGAGACCAGATTTTGGATGGTCTATCCACATGGATGTTGGGGCCTCTAACTGCTTCCTCCCACTTTGAGTTCCTATCCTGCACCTCTTTCCTGTCCCAAGATCTCCACAGAATTGGCATTTCCTGCAGCTGTAAGCTTCAGTCCATGGCATGACTCTGGACAAGAAGGCAGAAGTGGGGCAGTGAGAAAGAGGGCTATAGTAGACATCTGTTTTGGTTTTTTGTTGTTGTTGTTGTTGTTTTGACACCCAGCGTTCACTCACCTTCTGGAAATGTTCCTTCTATTGCCATTTGGGGAACTAACTCAGTTCTCAGTCTCAGTCCAAGTGCACATGGAGTTGTCTGTCGTGACACTCTTACTTTAAGGGTGGGTATTTAACTCAGGCTTGGCCAAAAAGATTGGTCCATGTTTTTGGCAACAGTGATTGGTCAGGGATGGGCATGTGTCCTAACCAGAGACAATAAGACACAGTGGGATTTTTGAAGGGAGTAGTGAGAGAGACAACCCATTTTAAGCTGCACTTTAACTTGGAAGATGTAGCTACTAACTTGCCAGACAGAAAGTCTTACAGTGAAGCCAGTCCAGAATATAGAACCAAGAAATGGATAGAAACTGAATGTTGATGGCATCAACTGAGCCCCAGCATGAATCCTCCTGCCTGAGGGCAGCCTTACTCCCAGACTTTTTCAGGTGCCTGAATCAACAGATCCTCTTTGTATTTGCTGTCATTTATATCCAAAGAATCCCTCACAGTATAAGGGGGCTCTCCATCCCTGTCTCCCTCTTCTGTGCTAGCACATTAAATATATATTACCTTCCCTGTCGTTCAGGTCATGCCCTTCTGTAAAAAATGATAAAGAAACCTGTTTCAAAGGGTTGTAAAGATTAAACGGCATAATATACATAAAAGCATAACTTTGGGCCAGCCCAGGGGCTTAGTGGTTAAATTTGAGTGCTCTCCTTCATAGGCCCAGGATTCACAGGTTCGGATCCCAGGTGTGGACCTAGCACCACTCATCAAGCCACGCTGTGGTGGCATCCCACATAAAATAGAAGAAGATTGGCACAGATGTTAGCTCAGGGGCCATCTTCCTCACAAAAAAAAAGCATAACATTGTTCCACAACATTGAAGTGCAACAAGCAGTACTTAATCTAAATTAAATTAAATCTGGCTCAAAGCCCCATTTTAAGGAGTAAGAAGATATCCATTATTAGTCATTACTGGGAGCCTTTTGCCTATTTAGTTTAATATTCACTGTGAAACAAATATGTAGGAAAGAGCCTGTGATATTGGGTCCATCTGGGTTGCCCCTGGGATGTTCATTGTCTAAGCCCATCTGGCCCGTTAATAGGCCAGTGGCTGCACAGCCTCTGTGCCAAGTGTGAGTGATGCAGTGTCTGTTGCAACTCTCAGGGTGATGGCGCTTGATGATTAGTCATCTCAGCAACATCACTTGATCCTGTAAAACCTGTGCTGTCTCCTAGAGGGCTTCCACACAGAACCCACCCACTTAAGGGACTCGTCTCTGCATTTTTACTCTCAAGGCATTGGAGCCGCTGTTACCTTTAGGCTACTCTCCTTTCACCCAACACTTGTGTCAACCCCTATCTCCTCTTTCCTGGGGACACCCAGCTAACTCCTCTTCCCACATGATGGTCTGGACAGGACTGTGGAACAGGTGCATCACAACTTCTGTTCGGGGTCAGGAAACATGAAAGCCATTAATAACCCCTGAGACCAGAAGCGCAGAACTTCCTGTGAGACAAAAGGGGAAAGATAACATTTATTCCTTCTGGAGCCCCTCTGGCAGGGAGTAGAAACAGCAATCAATAGCCTGGTAAATTATCCTGTTTCAAATGAAGGTTGCCGCAAGCTGGGCAAGAATCACTAGAGGAATATTGCTCCCTCTTGTCATTGAGAGCCCAACCCCCTCCCACAGTGAAGCATTGTTAAACTTGCATAATAGTTCCTTCCCTGCCCCCTGCTGCCCCTAGAAGGAAAGAAGAGACCTTCAGTCTCCTGGGAGATAAGAAGGCAGCCTCCAGAAGTCTCTGAGCTGCTCCTTGGCCTCCTTAATGAAAACTGAACATGTCCTTGTAACCCCAGGAAAATAGCCTGATTTAAGGCTCTGATCCAGAGCTAATGGAAGTTCTAGAAGAAAGCCCTCAAGAGAAGAGCCCCTTCTCATAGTCTGGGCCCCTTCATTGTGACTGCAAATGGGGGCACAGTTCTCTGTGTTAATCCCCACTAAGGCTGCCTCAAGGAAGCTGATTCCCTTAGGCAACACCTGGCACAGGAGAAATTCACCATGCCTGAACCTGGGATCTGGGGTTCCCTGCCCAACCCATGTTAAGTTACCAGTCAATTCATGCATTTTGTTTGTGTTGACGTTAGATTTGGAGTGTGGGCTTGAGGTTGTAGAAATTCAGGTAGCCTATTACCATTGCATTCTATGTCGGTGATAATTCTTCAGGCACCACGAAATATGTAAATGAGACCCCCCCTGAAATTGCACAATACTGTGATCCCTGGGTGTGGGAACCAAGCACATGAAACCTTTTTCTGGAGAAATTGATCCTCATCTCTCCAATTACTTTTCAGCTAATAAACTTTCCTTCTTTTGATGACAGTCCTGCTTTTCCATAGGAACAGGAGTCTGGGAACAAGGAAAACAGTCCTAGAAGCAGAACAAGAGTATGGGATCACTCGTGGACAGTGCTGCCATCTCATTTGGACAGGTCGCTTCCTAGATGTGCTGAGTGTGCAAATTCTGTCTCCTTGTCTCATCCAGTGTTTCTCTGAATGGAAGCAAGTATCTGGGCACCAGGTGTGACTTGTTATGTGACCCTAGCCAATACATCAGCCCCTTTGGGCCACCACCTCCCCTTGGTTAGAAGTCCTCCGGCCGTGGGTAGATGGAAAACATCCCAGAATGGGAGTGACATGCTCTGAGTTCCCTAGTACGGGCTTTGCCATCGATTGTGTGACTCATTCTGATGTTCAAACTGTGAGGATCAAATTTGAAATGATGGATATGTTATATTAAATATATTAATAAGAGCAGAAATTAAACCTGTTGAGTTTAAATGCAACCTGTAGGGTTTGCTTCCTCTATAAGCCTGGCTGTCTCTGCAGGAGCTGAAGGTTGCTTCTTTAGGCTTGTTGTCTGGGAGCTAGAGCAGAGTGGAGAGACTGAGGTGGAGCCAGGGTGAGCCATATTGCACCTAGCTTTTCCTCCCCTCTAAGTCTGAATACTGGCAGTGGTGAATCAGGTGGTTCTAAGGGCTCCTTTCACTTTACCATTCATGATGACCCCACACCACCTCTCCCTCCACACCACCTTTTTCTCCTTCTTTGGATGCTCCAACCTCTTTGACGTTTTTCAGCCACCACTCCACTCAGCTCTTAAGCAGCTTTGACCTTGAAGACATGGATATGGATGAGAACAAGGATCCACTTGGCACCTTTGGCCACTTTTGCTTCAGTGAACTGAGTGGGGTGTCCAAGAAGAACCCCTGGTGTTAGGAAGACGTCTAAGAATGTTCCAATGATCCCCGCCTCCTGATATTCACACCTTTGGGTAATTACCCCTCCCCTTGAGAGTAGGCTGGACTTAGTGATTTGCTTCTGACTAATAGAATAAGGGAAAGGTGATGGGATGTCATTTCCATTATTAGTTTACAAAAGATTGTGACTTCTGTCTTGCTGTCAGACTCTCTCCTGGCTTTGGTGAAGCAAGCTTCCATGTTGGAGAGGCCCACAGGAGAAGGAACTGAGGATTGCCTCCAGCCAACTCCAGCCCACAGCCACCAGGAATTGAGGATCTCAGTCCAACAGGCCTTGAGGAGCTGCATCCTGCCAACAGCTATATAAGCAAGCTCAGAACTATGTCCTTCTCCAGTTGAGCCTTCAGATGAGACCCCAGCCCCAGCTGATACCTTAATTGCAGCCTTGTGAGAGACCCTGGAGCAGGGAACCCAGGTAGGCCTTGCCTGGACTCCTGACCCAGAAAAACTATGAGTTAATAAATATGTGTTTTTTTAAGCCACAAAATTTTGGGGTATCCATTACATAGCAATAGATAACACACCCCGAAATTACTGTAACCTTGGTGTAAGATATAGCATGGCTGGGAAGGCGGGCACCAAATAGGAGGACGCCCTCTCGGACAGTCTCCCTGGAGAAACTGTCTTCATGCTCAAAGATTATCCCCCATCGTTTTATGCTGCAGTGGTAGCATTCTGCTCCACTAAGCCCAGATCAGTCTCCAGGAGGCGAGGCCTAGGTAGTGTTGGGTGGAGTGCATGGCCAGGATGGGGTCATGAAGAGTGATGATGAGGTCATTCTTCCCCTTCTCCTTTTTTTTCTTCCTTTCACATTCACTCCACCGTTGCATTTTCTTTACTCTCTGTTTCTTTTCCCCCCATATCCTGGGTGGCTGCCCGATGACCATTCCTTCAGAGATGGCCAGCTGCCCTCTTGGTCTTGCAATACTGCTATCAAGCTAGGCCTCCTGAAGAGGTTTACCTGAGGGGCGGCTCTTCCTGATCTTCAGCGTCCCTCACAAGCTAGGAGACCTCTTTGTAGATCTCAAAATATACCTTCTAGACAGATTAACACCCTACGTATAACAGACTCTTCAGCAGGACCCACCCAGTTCCTAGACCCTGCCCTGGCCACTCCAGTGTCCACAATCGCAAAACCCATCCATACACAGCCCCCCATTGACTGCCCACCTGTGAGAGTCTCTGGAGTCAGCAACTTTTTCTAAATGAAAATAAGCCGCTGTTTTCAGGAAAATATTCGTATCTCTGATCCTTTTCAGAGCTACAAGTTCCATTCTCCCTACTGTTCTGGGAAGGTAGAGGAAGGGGAAAGGTGAACTGCTCCGCATTTTCATCAGGGTCAGGTGAGGAGTAGAGACATGGCCCACACCCCAGATTTCCTGAGGGAGAGAAGGACTCTTAGGAACAGGTGACATTTATTCCTCACCAAGAGATCCAAGAGCAACATTTCCCCCTACCACTCACCTCAGGGCCCAACCACCTCACACTTCCAATTCCAAAACTTTCTGAAGCCACAAGGGGGAATTCTGGCTGTGTTATTCCAGAGGAAAGCATCCCACCCTGCAGCTGTGTATAGTTCAGGATAATGAGGGAGCAGATGGAAAGACAGGTTGAGCCAAGTTCTGGACTTGAAGGGTTTTGCCCACTTTGAAAAGGACTGAAGTTTTTAGAGTAAACTTTTTGTACTTTTTATGAAAGAATAAAGTGTTTTAAATAGAGGACATCTGAGCTGGGTCAAATAAAGGACCCAGGATAAAAGTGAGACGGCCACTGTCAGGTCCCCAACAAGGGACTTGTCATCTTTTAGAAACCAAAAGAGGCAATCAGAGCTGACCTCCTCCTTCCTTTTCCTGAGCACAAGCCCCAGAGTACCCCAAACCTACATGCCCAGTGCATGATGCAGAGAACAGCACTCTCTGTTAGCAGAAAAAATTGAGGAGGATCAGTTTTCCTGGTTGTGGCTAACCGTTGGTCTCATCAGAGGATGTGTTCTCATGAAAACTGCGAGGCTTTCTCAACACGGACTGAATGATTTCTTTGGGGACATTTTTCCTCCCTGAAAGTGTTGGAGAAGCGTTTTCTGTTTGAATAGAAGAGTCAAATCCCTGAACCCAGTGCCTTCCTCAGGGGTGAGGGTGGCCAGAGGGACCTGGCATACCTGATGCATGCAGCTGGGGCTTGGATGGGGCATAGACTCCCTGGAAGGCGGGGAAGGAGGTTGACTGTGGCATAAATACTGATCCTTGAAGGCTCCAACTTTCCAGGGATGTCCGATCCTGTCTCTGTTCTGGCTAACACTTATAAACTACTCTGGTCAGCAGAGGCGGGGTCTTGGCTGTAGGATGTGGTCCTTGCCCATTCCCCTGGCTGGGAGTCAGAGAGAGCCCCGTAGTTGGCGGGATGTCCCTTGTCAGGCTCTACTGGGTCTGCAGTTCCTCCTTCTGCTGACTTAACTCCATGGCCTCAGGTTTGTACCCACATGCCAGTTTCTCTTCTAGGATCTTCCCCTTGGTTGCCATGAGCTCATGAGCTTCAGGAGGCCCACAGCTCACAGAGAGAGCTGTGCTTTCAGCTGGGTGTTCATGTTGCACAAAGGTTGACATGAACTTGGGTTTTTGCTGGGGACTTTGCTGCCCTATGATTTTTCTCTTGGAATTGATCCATTGAAAAGAAATTGCCTCCTCTTTTTTCTGAAGTAACTTTCAGGAAGAAGCTGTTCATTCTGTGACAGAGATGGGGAAGTGCCCTCTAATTCTCTGTCCTCGATAGAGTGGCTCTTCTTTCTGGCTTTAGATGTCCCTACTCCTGAGTCCTCACTTCCACATTCTCCTGCTTTGGAGCTTTCAGAGGCCTCACTCTCTTTGCAGCTGATGAGAAGTTCTTATTCGGGAACTTCCGTGACACACACTTAGAAACCCAGGGCTCCTGCTGCTGCTCCATGCTGATCCCGGTGTTCTCCAGGTGGACGTGCAGCACCTGGGAAACTCCCGTGTCCCCACTGGAAATGCTCTGGGACTGAGTCAGGGAGGACTTAGAAGGCAAGCTATCTGAAATAAAGGACTTGTCTTGAGCCTGGCTGTGCTCCTCACTCTCCAGTTGAAACTTCAACTCACTTAGGAGCTGTTTTTTAAGGTATGATGGTTTAGAATCTTGGGGAACTGATATTTTTGGTGAGGGACATTCAGTGTGATAATGTGGGGAACAACATATTCTTAACGTGAGCCTGCCAGCAAGTGAATTCTGAAATTGACAGGTTTGAATGGTCAGGACCTCTGATTGTTGGGACAAGTGGACAACCTACCAGGGCTATCTGGAGATGACTTCTCTGGAACAGGCCTCAATAGGATGGAAATCAGTTTAGATTGAGTTACAGTTAAAGGGGAGTGTGGTGGTCGTGAAACAGGATTGGTGGTGTGTGATGACAGGCCAATCAGTCAGTGGGATTCATTGTCTGGGACAAATCTGGTAAAGTCTGGGACAAATCTGGTAAAGGGTTGATATCTCGGGGAAGGGTGTGATCAAGAGAGAAGATGGTATGCAGAGATAAAGTGGCCTTTAATTGGAGAACAGGATCCACTGTCTGAGTGTCATGTGGTAGGAGAGGAGGAAAGGCAGGGGCTGGGGTGGGTTATAGTCTGGGAATTTGGAATCTAAGGGAGGAAAAGGCTCTGGTGGCATAGAGAGACCTGATGGTGAGGGTGAAAGAAAGTCAGCTAAAGCTGTCATTAGGTTAGGTTAGAGAATGCGGGTGGGTGAGGAAGGCTCAGGTAGAGGGGCTAGTATTAGGTCTCCTAGAGGGACTGCTGAGAAGGCAGAGGACGGAGTGAACAACGACTCAGTCACAGAAGCTGTGGAAGCCAAAGGGGACATAGAGGGAGGAGTATCTTCCAGGGCCTCCAGGCACTTCAGCCAATTGACTCAGCAGTTGCAGTATTACACAACTCACGGAATGAGTCTAGACATAACAGTTGATGAAGGCAGAAGATATCATGATGCTGGCCCAGGGGACTGCAGGAGACAGGAGGTACAAAGCTGCAGCCAGAACCAGAACAAATGTATGGGACCTGGCAGGTCTGGCAGACGTCAGGGCGCCCAGTGTATACTGTCCTTTCACATTTCCTCACTTGCTTGATCTCACAATGTAACTTGCTTCCCTCTCCCAAAGGCTTTCACATTCTGACTCAGGATTTTCCCTCCCATGACAATCCCAGGCTTCACTGAGGTCCTAGAAATTCACAGACTCTGCTAAAAAGAGGGATGCAGGAAGGAAGGGTTATGTTTAGTCACCTTTGCAGAAGAGAAGGCACCTTCCTTGCCTCCTCTACGTTGCTCTGGCAATCTCTCCAACCTGGGAAACCAGGAGAAGGATGAAGATAGAAGCAAAGAGCTCTTTCAGGAGGAAGAGTAGAATGTCCTTTATGGTACCCTTGGTAGATTGGACTTGGAGATCCCCAAGAATTAGGATTCAAGATCACAAGGTTAATGATAATAACAAGGCTCACATATGTCTGTTGCTTTATCATTCACAAAGGGCTTTCATGTATGTGTATGTATATGTGTGTGTATATATAATGCCAAGAGGTGCTCAAAACCACCCTGTGAGGAACATAGGTCAATGGTTACCTCACAGAGGAATCTGATCATCCAAGAAGTCAAAGTACTTTCACAAGGTCAGGAGACAGAAGTTCTGACTCTCGACATCTCACAAGGCCACCTGTTGGTCAACACCCATTGCCCAGATCCATCACTGCTTCATGCCCAGGGATGGGCAGAGCAGGAATCTGAGAAGTGCTTCTGGTTCTGACTGCTTTCCTATGAGCCTCTCCTCTGAGGGCTGTGTTTCCTGAGAGGGACTGTATCTAGCAACTGACATCCTCAGAGATCATGGACCTGGGACCTCATGGAAAGGATGGGAAGAGTCACCCTTGGAGAGCTCAGGTGGAATAAGCAGAACCTTACCTCTCAGTGTTCCACCTTTCCTTCTTCTCTTGGCTCTGCCCTTACGCTGAGAACAAAAAGAAAAGAATTGGGGGCTAGGGCTCATTTCTTTCCCTTCTCTCTCTAGGAAACTCAGATATCCATTATCCAAGAAAAACATGACTCTCTACCTTAATTAATAGAACTTTGTGTTCCTTCCTTCAATTAATTTTTAAAGGTGTTAAAATATTTTCAATTTTTCTTTATTTGAAAACCTCAAAGAAGGATTTTTGTCTATGAGGTTCACACTTGATATTCTGAGTCACAAGTCCTCTGCTCAAGGAGGGCATAGACTCTGAGGCCAACAGTCACGACTGTGCTCCCTCAGATAGACCCTGTGTCCTGGACAGAGCTCAGACTCCAGCCTCTACTCAGAGGCTCAGCCCTGCTCTCCTGACCTGCTCAACATGAAGGGAGGCTTGGTTGAGTGACGCCTGACATGGGAATGTGACTCCTGATCCAGTGCTGGGAACTCTGTTCTCCTGCATAGATCCCAAACTCTCTAAATAACCCAATCCATGGCCATGAAATCATTGTATGAAGTTTTATTCTGGAATCCTCCACCACACCCAGAGGGTCTGTGAGCTTCAGTTGGAAACCTTAGTCCTCCCTAACCCCTAGTTCTGCCCAGTCTCTTCCCCTAAAAGAATGACATTCTATCCTCTCCTCAGACTTCCCTCTTTAGTTGTCTCTCTGACCAAACCAAACTCATTTAGCAATGTGGGAAGAGGAATGGGAAAGTAAATAATCATTTTTTGAGAGGTGGCTTCTGGTTCCAGCTCTGACATTTTGAAGAGCTTTGGAGTCATCTGTCCAGTCTTTAGAAGAAGCAAAAAGCTGAACAAACTTTAAATCAGTTACTTTTCTTGGAGCCTTCGGAGAATTGAGGTCACAGGGCAAACCACTACCCAAAATCCAGACGGGGTGAATGCAAGAATTCCAGTCGAGATTAGCTCACCTGGAGCAGAAATGCTAGAGTCATAAACTGGTAGAAACACTTAAAGGGACACTTTGACAAATCCTCAAGGATGTGTGTGGGCTAGCATGAGAGTGAGAAACTCCTGGGGTCACTCTCTTATTGGGGCCCCCAACTTATTCACAGATTTTACCATCAGGAACTCCACCATGTTCTCACAGTGAAGAGACCATGAAGAAACTCTGATGTTTCTGGTGGGGGAGGGTTGGGAGAGAGAAAGTAACCATTTTGAAAACATTGAAATATCCCTTGAATGTTCTCCATAACAGAAGCCTACTTAGCAGGGCAAAAACTACCAAGCCTTATCCCACATGGGAGAAAGGAATTACCTAACTACAACCCCCTCCAGCCTTCCTGTCTCATGTAAAGAGTGAAAAGAAGAATAAAATAGAAGCACTTGTGAACATCACAACCCAGAGACGCAGGCCTACTAAAAGGCTGAGATTTAATCATATCCCCACCTCCAACACCTTATCACCACATCCACAGCACACCAGTGAAGTAAAAGGATCGTGGCTGAAGGAGCTCCAAGGCATAGGCTCTACTTAAGGATGAGATTTAGGGAAACCTAAAGACACCAGGAAAGACAGAAACAAGGACACTAGAGGAAATTGAAGCCTCTGACATGTACAGCTACAGGAAATATTAAACACACCCCAACACCTAGGCAGATTAACAAAACTTCACAGTAAAGGTCTATTTACTTCAGTTCCTATTACCCAATACATCATGTCTGCTTTCAACGAAATATTACAAGGCATGGTAAAATGCAAGAAAAATCAGTCTGAAGAGACAAAGCAAGCACCAGATCTACATTTATATGTGACACAGCTTTTGGAATTATCATACGTTGAATCTAAAATTACGATGATTAATATGTTAGGGGCTCTAGTGGAAAAGTAGACAGCACACAAGAACAGATGAGGAATGTAAGCAGAGAGAGGGAAACTCTTAAGCATGAATCAAAAGGAAATGTTAAAAACCAAAAACACTGTAAGAGAAATGAAGAATGCCTTTGATTGACTCATCTGTAGATTGCATATAGCCAAGGAAAGAACACATGAGTTTGAATATATATCAACAGAAACTTTGCAAATTGAAATGCAAAGAGGAAAAGAGTTGTTAAAAATTTTAAAACCCAGAATATCCAGGAACTGTGAGACAGTTTCAAAATGTTTCACGTACATGTAATTGGAATACCAGAAGGAGAAAAAAGATCAGAGAAGAAGAAATATTTGGAGTAATAGTGGCCAAGGATTTTCCAAAATTAATGATAGTTTAGCCATAGATTGTGGAAGCTCAGAAGAAAACAAGATAAATACTAAAAAAACTGTATACCTAGACATATCATATTCAAACTGTAAGAAATCACAAGATAAAATCTTGAAAGAATCCAGAGGAAAATAAACAACTCTAGATCTAGAAGAACAAGGATAAGAATTGTGGTCTTCTCATCATAAACCATGCAAGCAAGAAGAGAGTGGAGGGAAATATGTAGAGCTGAAAGAAAAAACACCCATCAACCTATAATTTTTTGTCTAGTGAAATTATACTTCAGAAGTGAAAGAGAAATAAAAACTTTCTTAGACAAACAAAAATTGAGGGAATTTGTCAGTAGCAGACCTGCCCTGCAATAAATGTTAAAAACAATTCTTCAGGGAGAAGGAAATGATAACTCGGATCTACATAAAGGAAAGAAAGAGAAAAAAGGAATAAATGAAGGTGAAATAGGACCTTTATTTTTCTCATTCTCAATTGACCTAATAAAAATAATAATGATGATGATGTATTACATGTTTATAGTGTATGGATAAGTGAAATGAATGAAAAGAGTGTTCAAGGGACTTAGATTAGTTGTAAATGTATATTACAAACTCTAGGGCAACCACTGAAATATTTTTTTAAAGAAGGATAATCAGTATGCTAAGAGAACAGATAAAATTGAATCATATAAAATGCTTGTTTAAAACCAGAAAAGCTAGAAAAAATGGGAAGGAAAAAGAATAAAATGAATAGTAAATGGTTACAAACATTGTAGATATTAATCTGACTATTTTTTTAAAAAATCACTAAATGCAAATGGTCTAAGTTCACCAATTAAAAGACAGAGACTGTCAGACTGGATTAAAAAAAAGGTTCAATTATATGTTTTCTACAAAACACCCACTTTACATATAAAAATACAGATACATTAAAAGTAAAAGGACAGAGGAAAATGTACCATGCTAACACTAACCAAAAGAACATAGGAGTAACTGTGTTAATTTCAAACAAAGCAGACTTCAGAACAAGGAAAATTATCAGGGATAAAGAGGAGCATTACATAACAACAAAAGGGTCAGTGCTCCAAGAAGACACAGAGTCTTTAACATGTACACATCTAACAACAGAGTCTCAAAATATGTGAGGTAAAAACTGGTAGAACTTCAAGGAGAAATAGGTGACTCCACTGTTACTGTTGAATACTTCAACACCTCTCCATCAGAAATGGACAGATTCAGCAGACAGAAAATCAGTGTAGATATAGTTGACCTGAACAGCAGCATCAATAAACTTGATCTAATTGACATTTGTGTAATACTTCATCCAGCAACAGAATACACGTTCTTCTCAAACTCGCATGGAACATTCACCAAGATAGAGCACATTCTGGGCCACAAAACTCACTTCAACAAATATGAAATAGGAATCATACAAAGTATGTTTTCAGACCATAGTGGAATTAAACTAGAAATCAATTACAGAAAGATAGCTGGAAATCCCAAAATGTTTGGAGATTAAATACACTAATAACATGTAGGTGAAGGAAGAAGTCTCAAGAGAAAAACATATTTTAAACTAATTGAAAATTAAAATATGACATCAAAATTTGTGAGATGCAGCAAAAGCAGAGCTTGGGGGAATTAATAGCATTGAACACACCTATTTGAAAAGAAAGATTTAATATCTCTGAGGGACTCTGGTTCACTTACCTGATTGACATCTCTGTTTCCAAAATATTGGAAAACATGGATTTCTCTGTAGGTGGCACAATGACAGAAGAATGAGCACCATCCCACCCATGAAGGCAAGGATGGGAATACCTAGGAAGATGAGCTGGAGCTCAGCCATGGTGCAGTAAGGCTCCTCAAACAGGGAAAGTGGTCCTCGTCATGGGAAATGCATTGCTGCCTCAGGCAGCTGGGCATTAAGAGTGCACACTCTAGACTAGAGTTCCAGGCCCACGTCACAGAGCTTTAGCACAGACACCAAAGGTTCTTGAGGGGAGGGGAGGGGACAACACAGGAGAGATGAACCCACAACCCTTCCCCCACCATCCAGCCCAGCAGATCTGTCCATACCTCCAGGGCCCCTTAGATACCTGCAACCTACGTTTCAACTCCACCCGTTCACCATACCATATATTTACCTTGGTGAAATTTTCTGTTTATTCTACCTGTTACCCAGATAATACCTAAGACCGTTTACTGCTTGATGATCTCCCTTTGGACCCCACATCATCTTTGAAAGTCTGCTATGCCCAGGGATTTACACCCCCAAGATCTACTCTGCCCTCACCTACAGCTTCCCTTGATACTTAATATGTTTTTACCTGTAGGAACCAGAAATATACTCAGCAGCAGCCCTACCCCCAATATCTCCTCAAAAGAATCCACTTTCACCAAGAAGCATGAGAGAGCAGAGTAGCCTGTACCAATGATTAGAAAACATGAGAAAGAGGGAGACAAGGGCATGGCTCACCCATGGACCCACGGCAAACAGCTTGAAAATCTTTAGTAGTACTTTTTTTCCCCTAATCCCTCTTAGGCTGTTCAGCCCCTAAGGGTTCTCAAATCTAGCCCCCTCCACCCAAACAGTGTCTCACCCCGCTGCTCCCTCTCTCTTCTCTCTGCCAAATCCCCTCTTTCCCAGAAACATTTTTACTTTTTACTTAACTTTACAGAGCAGTTGTGCTCGACCACGACCCACAGGACCAAACTCATCTTAATTTAGGGAGTGGGCTTCTCTTTAGCATAAATTCTAGTGAGCACAAATGTCATTATCTTTAACAATACTTGTTGGTTTTTGTTTGTTTGTTTTTGCTGAGAAAGGTTCGCCCTGAGCTAACACCTGTGCCAGTCGTCTTCTGTTTTGTATGTGGGACACCACCACAGCATGGCCACTGACAACTGGTGTAGATCTGCGCCCAAGAACTGAGCTCAGGCTGCCGAAGCAGAGCACGCAGAACTTAACCAGTAGTCCATTGGGCTGGCCCCTGTGTCTTTTTGTTTTTAATCACACCTATGGTTACTTCTTCCATTAAAGGTTTTATGGTTTTTTTCCCTTCTACTTTCTGTCTTTTCACCAAAATTCCCATTGGTATCTTTATACTCTTTTAAACAATAGTGTCATTTTTATTGATGGTGTACATGTATTTATTTCATCTCCCCATGCTAGCTAGTCATTTAATAGTCCTAACTCTTACAGCTTCATTATTTAGTGCTAAACTGCTGAAATGAAGCCCTGTGTCATGTCCTTCCTCTGCCTGCCTGCATTGCCTCGCTGAGTCTGAAGAATCGGTCTGGGCTGTAGACAGTCCTTTCCATCCCACGTGAGAGGGTTTACCAGTAACGACAGCTTGTTTTTCGACTTGTCTTCTCCTGCATCCACAGCTTCACTGTCATCTCCTCCCAAAAGAAAGGTACACTTCAAGCTCACCACCCTCACATACCCTACCTGTACTGCAGGAGGCGTCTCTGTTCAGTAAAATCACTGCACATATCTTTGCCTCTCTGGCGCTTTTTTTTTTTTTTTTTTTTTTTGCTGAGAAAGATTCTCCCTGAGCTAACATCTGTCACCAATCTTCTTCTTTTTGCTTGAGGAAGATTTGCCCTGAGCTAACATCAGCAGCCAGTTTTCCTCTATTTTGTGTGTGGGTCATCACCACAGCATGGCCAACAAGTGGTGTAGGTCCAGACCCAGGAACTGAACCCAGGCCAGTGAAGCAGAGCGCACCGAACTTAACCACCAAGCCACCGGGCCAGCCCCTCTAGCATTGTTTTTTAGTAGCACATCTGGTCCTAACTTCCCCTAAGCTCCCCAGGACTCGCAATTGTGAAAACATGCTTTAAAGTCTGAGCAAGTTAATTCCACCGAAAAAATTTCCAGGTGAGAAGGGATTATAAGAATGGCACAATGAATGTGGTCTTCAAAAGTGGCCCTGTTGTTAGGCAGGCTGAGAAACTGATCCAGATTAAAGGAGACCGAAGACACATGACAAGTAATGCAGTTTGTGATTGTAGACTGAACCCTGTAAAGGAGGCTCAAAAAAAAAAAAAAGCCACAAAGGACATTACTCAATAAATTGTCAAAAGTGGAATATGAATGGGAGATTAGTTAAAAGTTGTATGCCAATGTTAAATTTGCTGAAGGGGATAACCTGTTGTATGTAAGAATATCTTTTTCTTAAGAAATATGCAATGAAATATTCAAGGAGAAAGTGCATGATGCATGAAATGTATTCCCAAATATTCAGGAATGTATGCATGTTTTTCATATGTGTGTGTGTGTTCATATAGAGAGAGAAGGGGAGGGAGGGAAGGACACAGAAACAGATGAAGACACAGGAGAGAGATGGAAAATGGGTCAAATATTAACAGGTAAAGGGTGTGGTTGTTTACCATCCATGCAACTTTTCCACAAGTTTATTTCCAAATAAATATGTTTTAAAAATGAGCTATTGACTGTTGTCCTGAATTTCACCTAACCTTTGAGATTTGTGGCTTTGATTCCAGCAGCTGCCACCACCAGCATACCTAGACCCCAGAAGTGTGCAATGGTGACTTTAAAACAGTTAACTCAGGTTCTGTCCCCGGCAAGAAACCCAGGATCCTCTTGGCATATTTGAAGCATGCTAACATTTCAACAGGGTTACAAAATACTGGAAAAGAGCACCCCCCCCAAAAAAAAGATTTTTAAAAATTATACACAGTATAAAAAAAAACAAGAAAAAGAACACAAAATTCAACGTGTACAGCATGGAACCCTTAATTTCTTTCCTATTTGGTGTCACCCGGTCTTCGGTCTTCTGGCATTTTGAGATGTGAGTTGGTTTGCTGCTCTGCTAGTCAGTTACCACACCCCCACTGGATTTCCATCTTCCAAAAATGTGTTGACATCTTTTGTCCTGTCCTCTCCTTGTCATCCTCAAGTGCTTATTCTTTTTGTGTCCTTGCCTTGTTTTAACAGCTTTATTGAAATATAGTTCACATACCTTACAATTCACCTGTTTAAAATGTATAATTCCATGGTTTTTAGTATATTCACAGACATGTGTAACCATCACTACAGTCAGATTTAAAACATTTTCATGGCTTCAAAAACAAACCTTGTGACCTTTAGCTGCCATCTCTCCCTCCCCTCATCCTCCCAGCCCTAAGCAACCACTAATCTACTTTCCATCTCTCTAGATTTCCATATTCTGGACATTTCATACGAATAGAATAGTATGTGGCTGTGACTGGCCTCTTAGCATTGTCCATCCATGTTGTAACATGTATCAGTACTTTTATTGCCAAAAAATACTATGTTGTCTGGATATACCACATTTTATTTACCCAGTCATCGGTTGATGGACGTTTAGGTTGTTTCCATCATTTGACTGTTATGAATAGTACTACTGTGAACATTTGTGTACAAGTTTTTGTGTGCACACGTTTTCATTTCTCTTGAGTATGTACCTAGAAGTGAAATTTCTAGGTCTTATGGTAACTGTGTGTTTACCTTCTGAGGAACCGTCAGATTGTTTTCCAAAACACCTGCACCATTTTTCATTCCCACCAGCAGTGTATGAGGGTTCCCATTTCTCCACATTCTCACCAACACTCGTTATTTATCTGACTTGTTTATCCTAGCCATCCTGTTTGTGAAGTGCTATCTCATAGTGGTTTTGATTTGCATTTTCCTGATGACTATTAATGTTGAGCATCTTTCCATCTAATCTTTTTAACGGTGTTTTAGGAAGGAGAGGAGTTAAGTGTTTGAGCTGCTATGTTTAACTCAAAACACAATAGCTCATTGTAAATGTATGACAGGAAAAATTTTCTTCTGAATATTTGAAAACACATAGTGATGTCAAGTCTTTATCACATGTATAGCTTTCTCCTTCTGTACTCTCTGCATGCTGTAGTCACTGTGTTATTAAGGGACTGCAACACCGTGCACTGCATTTGCTCAGGAAGATTCCTTTCTATGAGGGGTGAGGGAGGAGTTCACTTGGGTGACTCCTCAGGCTTCACTGCAGGACCGAGCAGAACTGATGGCCAAAGCCTCTAAAGCTCAGTGCTTTTGGTCCCCACGGCTGTGTCCATCTGTTGTGGCTCAGTGTGCCCCACAGGTGTAACTGTCAAAAAATCGTGAGAACTGTGACACGGGCACAAAGCATACGTCTGAGAGACAGATGGCAGGATGTTCTGATGGGCTTTTGCCCTTTAACCATAGTGTAGGAGACGGGCCGTATCACACGTGCCAGATGACAACTCTGAGAGCGGGTGAGGGGTACATGGGAAGATACACTGCTCTCATGCACGTTTAAACATTTCTGTAATGGAAAGCTTAAAACAGTGAAAGTTGGGTGCCTCATAAGGAGACGGAGGGGACGAGAGGATCCCTGGCAAGGGGGCTCAGTCTGTGAAGACGAGGGTTTAGCTCTCGCAATAAGGACATTTCAGGAAGTGTAATTCCATTGAGGTTAGGAAAGAAACCTCTTTTCATATAACAGGAAAGAAGCAAAGGAGTAATGGGAAAGGGTTTTTGTGAAGATGTTTTGACGGAAAGTTCCTATCTCATGGCTTCTAGCTCCTCTGTGAATGGTGGTCCAGTACATCTGCTGAGCAAGTGGAGACAGCCTAAGTTTGAGGAAAGTGAAGGAGATTTGAAATAAAGTAGAGAGGCATCAGAGAGAATGGACTAAGGAAACAGTGACCTAAGCCCCATTTGTTTTCCTCACGTGTTGGTAAGCATGGAGTCATTATTTGTGGAATGAGCCAAGGTTTTCCAGCTAGTGCTGGGGCTGAATTTATCGTGGCACCAGTAGATTCCATTGTGAGATTTAATCCAGTAGTGATCAGTTACTTATAGGAAGGCGTTTCTGGAAAAGGCAGAGATGAGATTTTGCCAGACAGGAAGGATTAAAGGGGATTAGTTGGGGCCCATTTGTAATGGACCTTTTTAAATGTTGGCTACCTGACAGACCATCAAATTTACCTTGGAGAGGGAGGAAATGAAGACAGGAGCTAGGTGGATAGATGAAGGGTAAGTGGAAAGATGAATGGCTTGGAGTTAAAAATGATTAAGGGGCCTGTACACCAGAAGGATCAGGGATGAGGCCAAAGGGTGGAATGTCAAACTGTGTTAATCCAGATGTCAGAAGTGTTCCTGGTGATAAGCCCTGGAGTGTGGCAGTAACTGTCCTGGAATGGAAGTAAAGGACCCTAAGATGAGATGATGTAGGATCTGAGGGGTCGGGCTATTGGCTGGTCCATCCACATGGATGTTCGAGCCCTCCACGGCCTCCTCACCTCTTCGGTTCTCTGCCCTGGGCCCTGTCCCACCTTTTGTCCCTCCTAGGGCCTCCACAGAATCTGCATTATTTTTTGACCCTAAGCTTCAGACATTGGAGGGTCAATGGCATAACTCTGGACAAGAAAATACAAGTGTGGAGTGAGCGAGGGCTGTGGTGGACATCGGTTTTGTTTTTTCTCTTTTAAGACCTAGCATTCACAAGTCTTTCTGCAAGAACTACCTCAAGTGCCCTCTAGGGCACTCACCCCATGTTTGAGTCCCAGTCTATACAAGTGGAGTTGCCTTCCCTCCAGGCCCTATTGTAAGGGTGGGTATGTGTGCAGTCCATGGTGAGTCCCCCAAACATCTGTAACCTGGTGCATAGTCTGGGACTCGCCTCTGGTTCATGAGCTGCAGGTGTTCTTGGGGAGAGCAACCATGGCTCCACCGAGGCCATGAATATCAAAGGAGGCACCTCCATCCTGAATGTGAACTTTAGACAGTAAGGGCAAGATCTTGTGTATTTCCATTGAGCATGGATGGAAGAAAGGCACCAAGATCACCTTCCCCAGGAAGGGGATGCCATGCCTGATGACCTCCCTGCAGATATTGTTTTAGTGCTCAAAAGAGCAGCCCCATGCCTTTTCAGAATAAGGCTGTGCAGTGCTCTGATAAGCTTCAAGGAAGTGGTGCCTGGATCAGATTGAGGAAGGGGCAGGGGGAACAGGACAGGGTGACAATATGGATGATGAGGCATAAACCTTTGTTCCACCAGCAAGGTCATTCCTTCCCCTCTTCAGTTTTTCTTACCTTCCCACTCCGTCTAAGGCATCTTTTCCTTACTCTCGGCTTTATTTTACCCTGGGAGGTAGGTGGCTGCCTGGTCAACATTACTACCACTGACAGCCAAGTGATGCTTTTGCTCTGCAACAAAATGTCATCAATCAGCAATCTGAAGAAATACCCCGGGAGGGGAACCACTTCCCCCAGCTGTCTTTCCAGTAAGGAAACTTCAGTGTAAAGTCTAAAGTATGCTTCCCCACCACATTAAGATGACCCACGTGACAGATTCTTAAGCAGCATCTGTGCTGTTCCTAGCCCCTCCCCCACCAGCCCAGGATCCACTGCAGCAGTACCCCCAAACACTTCTCTCCAGGGTTCACCCACCTGTGGGGTCCTCCGGTCACTGACTTATAAATCATGATGAAGCCACTGTTTCTTCTTCACTGTTATCGTCTGAAAAATGTACCTGTCCTTGACCCTCTTCAGATATAGAAGACCTGTCTTCCCTACTGCTCTGCAGGATATGAAACATCCAGTGAGGGGAAGGTGTGGGCTGCTCTACGTTTTCGTTAAGGCTAAGCTAAGAGGCAGGAGACAGAGCCCATCTCAAACTCATCAGGGAGGAAATGGGCTTTGGGGGACACGTCATATCTCTGTCAACAAGAGCTCCAGGGGACTGGTCACCTGTTAGAAACCAAAGGAAGAGAACAGTAAGAGCTGGACTAACTCTTCCTTTCCCAAAGCACAAGCCCTGAGTTACCCGAAACCCATGCCCCCAACACAGTACACAGAGAAGACTTCACTATTCTTAGAGAATCATTTATTTGGGAGAATCAATGTTCTCCATGAGAAGAAATTATTTGGGGGCAGGAAGCTTTCCTCTCTGGAAATGCTGGAGAAGCATTTTCTGGTGACATAGCAGAGACAGGTCTCTGAACACCGTGCCTTGAGCAGTGGTGAGAGTGGCTGGAGGGCCCTGGCTGGCTTGGCTCCTGCAGGTGGGGCTTGGATGGGGCACATGTTCCCTGCGGGGCACAGATGAGGGATACCACTGATCTAATAGATGGTTCCTAAAGGCCACAACTTTCTGGTGGTGTCCGTCCTCATCTCTTATCCGTCTAATATTTGCAGGATCACTCTGGCCAGCAAAGACAACTTCTTGGCGGCAGGGCTTTTTTGTCACTTTACAGGTGGGAGCCCTGTAGTTGGAAGGATGTCCCTGGATGGGATCTGCCCGAGCCAGCACTTCTGCCTTCCGCTGAGTTTTCCCAAACTTCCTTGGGGAAGGAAGGGGCTCTTGAAGGCAGGTGACATCTGTTGCATGCCAACGCCCCGGTTTCTCCTCTGGGAACTTCCCAGGAACCATCATGGTCTTCTGAGCTGTGGTCATCCCAGTAAGGGCAGCTCTCTTAACTGGGCCCCTGCTCTGCGCCGATGACACGGGGCTGCCCTTTTCCTGGGAATTTTCTTGGCTTTTGCCTTTTGTCCCGGGACGAAGCCATTGCAAAACGTGCTTCATCTTTTTCCTGAAGAGGCTTTCAGGAGGAGGCTGTCCCTTCTGTGATGGGGTCTGGGAAGACTTGTTCCCAACCGTCTCCTCTAATGCCTTGTTGTGAGTAAAGAAGCTCTTCCTTCTATGTTGGGATGTCCCCAACCCTGCATCCCCTCCACCAAGCTCTTCTGCCTTGGGGCCCAGAGGGCTCGCTGTCTTCGCAGCTGGTGGGAAATCCTTATCCTGGCCCCTCCTTAAGACTTGCTTCGGGAGCCAAGGCTCCTGCTGCTGCTCCATGCTGATTCCTCTGTCCTCCAAATGGGTACGCGGTACCTGGGAAGCTCTCATGTCCCCAGTGGAGACACCCTGGGCATGAGTCAGTGACGCCTTGTAAGTCAAGCTCTCTGAGGCAAGGGACCTATCAGTGGGTTGGCCTTGGACCTGGCTCTGATTCCTCTTCTCTAGTTTAAACTTTAATTCAGCAAACAGCAGTTCTTTAAGGCCTGATGATTGAGGATCTTGGGGAACTGGTCTTTTTGGTGGAGGCCTTTCAGTGGTCCCGGTAGTTTCTACTTTAGTCATCATTTGGGAGTTTCCTGGCTTGCTGGTTGTCAAGACGTTGCCAGTTTTTGACTGAAGAGCATTGAGCTCCTTGGCCCTGAATATCTCCCTGGATGCAGCTGAAGGTTCAGACTTATCTGTCTTTTTGCCCTGTCTTGTTTCTACTCCATCCCTGGAACTCACACTCTTCCCGTTTGGCTCATGTCTGGCCTCAGCTTGCCTTGCAGGCAGCTTTGGGGGGTATCTGTTCCCTAGGGGAGAAAGTCTCTGACTGGCTTTGCCTGTGACGCCGTGTGTGACAGGCAGAAGAGTCTGTCTGGCACCCTTAATTCGCTGAACATCCTCTGCAAGCTCTTGGTTCATACCAGAGGGTGATTGTCTAAAGGTCCCCTGTCCTTCCCTGCCTATAGGTGAGGTGGCAGGGTGAGAATGATCCAGGACAGGAGCTGAACTTGTTGGTCCTGCTTTGCCTTGATGAACAGGTTTAGAGCTCCCTCTAAGGGGCTCAAGGCCCCCAGATTTGGAGTCCACCTCAGAAATCAGGTTGGCTGAGGAGAGAAGGTAGGAATGGGACAAGGACTCGGATGCTGCACCTTTCAAATTAAAGATCTCTATGGATTCAAGGACCCTGCGGGGAAGGCCCCACAGCATCCTCATACGAAAGCTTCTAATATGGGCTTCCAGCGTCTGTCGTGCACTGAAATCAATGAAGGAAAGGTCCTGGAAGGTATTCACGCAGTAGTCCCCACCCACTGATGGTGGCAAACTCCTCTGTGTTATTTGGGTGTGGGATTTCACAGAAATCTGCAGTGATTGCTTGACAGCATGCCATGAACTACGCACAGTCCCAGGGAGCTGACCCTCATTGATTTCCTCAAAGTTCTTGCTCAACTGTACTTCTAGGACATTTTTAAATTGTTTCTGATCTAGACTCGCACTTGAGGCCCTTGAATTTTTCCCTGACAGACTCGCCATGTGACTAGTTAGGTCTTTCTCAGAGTCACAGCCCAGATCATTATCTGAAGAGCTCTCTGGGTCACTCAACAGATCAGCTTTTGGGCCGTTCTCTGAGCTATGTCCCTGATCCTTCCCCACATCCTTCTCTAGCTGAAGCATTTCTGAGCCCCTCTCACAGAAGCTTCCAGGATGGCTGAGTCCACCATTTAGATTTTTGTTCAGAGAGACACATGAGTGTCCATGATTGTGCTCTGACTCAGGAATCTCTGAAAAATCTCTTAGAGGCATCATCAGTGACAGAGACTCATGGATCCTGCGGGGCAGGCCCCAGCGGTGTTGGATGAGCCTCTTTCGAAGGTGGTGGTCTAGTTTCTCCCGAAGCTCATCACTGAGAGGAAACTCTCCAGGAAAGATAGAGGTTGAAACATGGGCCTGGGAGGCCTGGAGGTAAGGAGAACTGGGAGCTGAAGGACGAAAGTCTTCCCTAGATCTTTGGACCACGGAGGGTAAACCCCACAAACTTTCCTCTTGCTTCTGCAACACATTCCACTCCAGTTGTTCAATTTCAGATGAGATGACAGACTCTGATTCATTCTGGGGTCTATGGAAACACACTCCAGAGATCTGGGTCTCAGGTAGAGGACCAGATGGTAGGATGGGGAGTGGGGACTGAAGGTGGGCCTGGGGTTGGACCTGACTGAGAGGTAGGGGCTGGGATTGGGGCAGGGTTTGAGGCAAGGCTTGAGGCTGCATCTCAGGCAAGGACAAAGGTAGAGGATGGGAAAGTACTGGGGATTCTTCAGCTGTGGAGGCATTAAATATTGTAGTGAAAATGAAGATAGAGGAACAGTCACCTGAGACATGGTCAGCAGGGGCCAAGGACTCACTGTGCATAGATGGGAGACCCCAGAAGAGCTGGACATGTTTTTGTTGTAAATGGTCCTCTGAGGCCTTAGGATATGGGGGCTGCTGGTGCACAAGCAGCTCCTTTGGTTTCCCTTTGCTGTTCCATAAAGGCAGGGAGAATGCTGAGTCATGCTTATCAGCAATTGACTCCAACATTTGCTCTGAAGAATTTAATTGGTAGTCTGGCCTAAGTTCTTTTGGAAAAGAACCCCTCATCAGAAAATCAGTCCTCTTTTGGACTTGTCTCTCCAAGAGTGCCAGGACATCAGGGCTGAGAAATGGGAGGTTACCAGGTTCCACAAGGTTGTTGGCAGGGTCTCCCCTCAAAAAGCCCCCTGAAGAGTGGAGGGCAAGAAACTCTTGTTTGAAATCACATTGTGCCAAAGTGGAAGGGAACAAGTCTTTGGCATGAGCTTTCCACGAGGAGAATTCTGAAACCGAGAGGCTTGAAGGGTCAGTGCCTTTGATTGGTGGGACACAAGTAGACAACCCACCAGGGCTATCTGGAGATGAGTTCTCCAGCACAGGCTTCAATAAGGTGGAAAGTGAATCAGATTGAGTCACAGTTAAAGCACTGTCTCGTGGTGGTGAAACAGACAGGGTTGGTGGTGTGTGATGACAAGTCAATGAATCAGTGGGATCCATTGTCTGGGACACATTTGGTAAGAGGTTGACATCTTGGGAAAGGGTTGAGTCAAGAGAGAAGGTATGCACAGACAAAGTGGCCTCTGGTTGGAGAAAAGGATCCACTGTCTGAGTGCCATGTGGTGGCAGAGGGGGAAAGGCAAGGGGTTGGGGTGGGGAATGGTCCACTGGGAATTCGGAATCCAAGGAAGGAAAAGACTCTGGTGGCATAGAGTGACCCATTGGTGAGGGTGAGTGAAACTCAGCTAAGGGTGTCATTGGGTTAGGTGAAAGAATGGAGGGGGGTGGTGGGGAAGGCTCAGGTGTAGGGGCTGGTGTTAGGCCTCCTGGAGGGACTTCTGAGAAGGCAGAGGACAGAGTGAATGAGGACTCAGTCACAGAAGCTGTGGAAGCCAAAGAGGACACAGAGAGAGTATCATCTTCCAGGTCCTCCAGGAACAGCAGCCGATTGACCTCCGCAGTTATGCTATTACACACCTCACAGGAGGGGTCTGGACATAACAGTTGACGAAAGCGGGTGGTATCGTGATGCTGGCCCGAGGGGCTGTGGGAGACAGGAGATACAAAGCTGCAGCCAGGACCAGAAGAAAGGAGGACCTGCTGGCCTGGGGTGGGGGGAGGGGCCACCTGAAGCCTGCTGCCCCTTCACAATGCCCCACATCTATGACTTGACAATACACTCAACAGCCCTCACCCCAAGGCCTTCATTCACATACCCGTTCCTATGGCAACCCCCTGGCATGACTAGGGCAGGCTGCACTGAATCCCTGGAATGGCACAGAACATGCTAAAGAGGGATCAGGAAAGAAGTGGAAAGACTGGTTACCTTTTCAGAATGGAAATCAGCTTCCTTATGTCCTCTGTTTCCTTCTTGTAACGTCTCCAACCTGGGCAACCAGGAGAGTGGGTTACGGAGGGAGTGGGTAGAAGCATAGATGTTAGACAGGAGTCCCTTTATGGGAGACCTTTGGGACATTAAACTCTGAAAGCCCTAAGAATCAGCAGATGAGGTCAAATGGTCACTGATATTAACAAGGTTCATATGTGTATGTTGCTTCATATGTAAAGTACTTTCACATACATTATCTCATGCGATGCTCGAAACCACCATGTGAGGAGCACAGGTCAATGGTTACCTCAAAGACGAATCTGATCATCCAGGAAGTCAAAGTACTTTCACAAGGTCAGGAGACAGAAGCTCTGACTCTTGACATCTAACATGGCCACCTATTGGGCAATACCCATTGTCCCCGGTCCATCACTGCTTCATGCCCAGAGGTGGGCAGAGCAGGAGTCTGAGAAGCGTTTCAGGTTCTGACTGCCTTCCCATGAGCCTCTCCTCTGAGGGCTCTGTTTTCTGACAGGGACTGTGGCTAGCACCTGACATCCTCAGAGGTCATGGACCTGGGACCTCATGGAAAGGACAGGGAGAGTCACCCTTGGAGAGCTCAGGTGGAATAAGCAGGACCTTACCTCCCGATGTTCCACCTTTCCTTCTCCTCTTGGCTGCGCCCTTACGCTGAGAACAAAAAGAAAAGAATCAGAAGCTGGGACTCATTTCTCTCCCTTCTCTCTCTAGGAAACTCAGATACTCATTATCCCATGAATAATATGACTATTTTAATTAATAGAACTTTGTGTTCCTTCCTGTTATTAATTTTTTTAAATGATAAAGTATTTCAATTTTTCCTTCTTTGAAAAACTCGAAGAAAGATTTTGTCTATGAGGTCTACATTTGGTATTCTGAGTCAGAAGTCCTCTGCTCAAGGAGGGCATAGACTCTGAGGCCGACAGATACGTCTGTGCTCCCTCAGATAGACCCTGTGTCCTGGACAGAGCTCAGACTCCAGCCTCTGCTCAGAGGTTCAGCCCTGCTCTTCTGATCTGCCAGATAAAAATGACGCCTGACAGGTGAATGTGACTCATGATCCAGTGTTGGGAACTCTGTTCTCCTGCAGAGATCCCAAACTCTCTAAATAACCCAATCTGGGGCCATGAAATCACTGTTGGGGATTTTATCCCAGAATCCTCCACTACACCCAGATGGTCTGTGAGCTTCAAAGGGAAACATTCCCTGCTGAACCCCTAGCCCTGCCCGGCCTATGCTCCTAGAAGGATGCTACTCCATCCTCTACTCAGACTTCCCATCTTAGGTGTCTCTCTGAGCCAACCAAACTCCTTTTAAAATATGGGGATAAAGATAGAAACAATAAAGAATCACTGTTACGGGCTTCCCCAGCATTCCTTACCTTTTGGAAAGCTTTGGTTTTCCAGAAGGTTGATAAAGATGGAATCCCCACCAGGTAGCACAGGAACAGAAGCAGCAACCACAACCCACACAGGAAGGTGAGGTTGGGGTCAGTATCTAAGAATGCTGAGCAGATGCTCAGACACAACTCAATAGGGCTATTCAGAAATGAGAGAACATTCCAATAGCTGAACTCCATTGTCTGAATCGCGAGGCTGCCTGAAGCAACTGAGCTCTGAGAGTGCCAGCGCTTGCCTATAGTCCCAGGCCTGCATCACAGAGCACAGAAGAGTCACAAAGGTTTCTGAGGGTGGGGGAGGGGACATGAAGAGGTGTGCCCACAGCCCCTCCCCCACCCACCAGACTGGCACATCTCTCCACTCCTCCTGGGCCCTCTAGGTCCCTCTGCCCTGCTAATGTTACCACACAAAATTGGGGTTCTTTTGCCCAATGCACAGAAATAGCCAATTAATTATGGCATCCGCCTTTGGGAAAAGAGATCAGCTTTATTCTGAAAGATGCATCTGCACGGAGAACAGGCGGCATGTGCCCTCAGATCTGTGTCCCTGATTCAGAATTTGGGGAAATTTAAGAGGTTAGGGAGAACAGTGTGGCACCTTGAAACACTGGGGGCACGGGTTTTGATTGGTGGGCTTCAAGGATTTATAGTAAGGTTTTACACATTTATGACGGGGTTCTGAACGTTTATGATGAGGTTCTACACTTTTATGATAGGGTTGTAAACATTCATGATGAGATGAAGGAATTTTAACACCAAATCTTCCTGAATGAGGGATCCCTTGCTTCTGATAAGAGTCTGACTTCTAAGTTTCCGTTGTGTCCCAGTCCTTGGGTTCCATGGGAAGGGGGATCCGTGGTTCTGCAGTCATTTTGGGTCAAGACGTCTTTTGTGCATGCTCTGGCTACATGACTCTGAAGATTGTCTGAAGGATAATTCTTAGTCACTCTGTTGATAAGAGATGGAGTCAGCTGAACTAGTCCCGGAGGGCCCGGGGTGACACTGCCTGTAGTCCTATTTTCCAACTCCACCTTTTCATCAGATAATATATTTACTTAATGGAATTTTCTGCTTGTTCCATCTGTACCCCACATATCACCTTGGTCCACCTTTACTCTTTGGAGAACTGGACTTGGGTCTCACCAATTCTAATGCCTTGCAAGTCTGAGATACTGCCCAGAAGTTTTGCTTGTACCCAGAAATTTACACTCAGGATCGTAATCATCCCCAAATCTATCCTTTCTATAGAATGCTTTTTCCTTACATGAACTCAGATACACAACTTAAAGTTCTACACTTTAGTTTTGTGAATACTGAATAGCAAATTTTAGAGGTTTTTTCAGTCAGCCTTTAGCATCTTCAGAGAGGATGACTCAAATAATTAAATGCATAATTCATTATTCAACATTCACAAACTAGATAAATAAAATATAATATAAATGTGAATAATTATACCTTCAAATGATCTTGGGGGTAAGTCTGTAGCACTTATTTTTCTGAAGTTAGTGAAGCTTAAGCTGCATAAAGACTTTCAGACACACTACACACACACACTCACACACACACAAACACACACATCTTTTGACAAACCAAATGACAAGAGACTTTCACATTGAGGTATATGGGGTAACTATTTGTGTTCAAAATTGATTTGACTTGAACTCAAGAAGCCTACCTTACGGCCTCTCAAACATGCACTGTACATATGCTTTAACCATTAAAGTGAAGAGTGCAAGCTCTTAAGATAAGAATGCACACTTCCCTGCCTTATGCACTATTGGTAACGTCCTCGTTGGAACTGCTAAAATAAGTTCCCTTTCCTGACTTCAGGATCATGTTGACCTGCTAGTTTGCAACTGAATACCTCTGAAACTTTGATGAAAATATATCCTGGGCATGTTTAATGTATGTTCTTTGTTCTAAAAAGATATAATTCTGTACTGAAAATCATGCGTCTGTGGAATGCTTTCTTCCTTTCTGGGAAAGGCCTTCCTGGGTTATAATCCTCAGTCTGGCTCAAGTTAAACTTACCTTATTTCTCTTATTTATAAAACAGTTATTGGTTATTTTGCATCGACATAATCCAGTATTTTCAAATCCAACAATAAAGCATTTTCTCCCTTTATTTCAATCTTTTCTTTTTTATTCTGACCCCACTTTTTCTTACTCTACCTAAAATACAGACAGTCCCCGCCCTCTACAGGTGTACACATCCCTTAGTCAGTGCAGGCTGCTGTAACAAATACCACAGACTGGGAGGCTTAAACCACAAACATTGATTTCTCACAGTTCTGGAGGCTTGGAAGTCCAAGATCAAGACACCAGCAGATTCAGTGTCTGGCCAGGCTCACTTCCAGGTTCACAGACAGTTGCCTTCTCCCTGCAACCTCACGTGGTGGAAAAAGAGGGTGAGGGAGCTCTGTGAGGTCTCTTGTATGAGGACACTAATCCTCTTCATGAGGGCTCCACCCTCATCACCGAACCACCTCCCAAAGGCCCCATCTCCTGATGCCATCACATTGGGATTAGGTTCCAACATGTCAACTGGGGGGACACAAACATTCAGTCCATATACTCCCCAAAGGCCAGGATAGGTTGTATTGTGCTAAGCTGTTGATCCCCTCAGCCCTCGGGTGGCAGGTGGGACCCAGGAGTGTCAAAGCCCAGGGCAAAATCTCATCTTGTGCAGCCTCATCTGAGTGCCCTTGTGGGCCCTGTAAATATGATCTCTTCCTAAGAGCGCCTGCCACGAAAAAGGCTGAGAAGCTCTGGTCTGTATGATCACCCCACGTATGTTCAAAAATCAACCACCTGTCACGCTTTTTCAGGCTCCTCTTGTCAGGTTTAAATAATCCCAGTGCTTCCCTCCCCTCCTCCTACATCTTCTTTTCCATACTCGTTATCTTCATGACAGCTGTCCTCTGACGGGTCTCCTAATTTCTCACGTCTTTCTTAAGCTGTGATGCCCTTGCTCTGATGCCCACAGCCCAGCACTGTCACCTGATCTCTGTGAAAGGGTGAGACAGCCTTCACTCTGGCGCGAGTCTCCTTTCAATTACGCAGGAACAGGTACCCTTCCTGGAGGACAAAACCTGCAGGGAGGTGCCACTTTCTCCTCACCTTGATAGGCAGCCTGAGCCAAGTTTCATTTAATAAAAATTTACTGCTGGAAACCAGGAGACACAAGTATCTGTAAGTCATGTCTCTGTCCTTGAACCATGAGCTGTGGGTTTAGGGAAAAGCCCTGCACAGGTCAAGAGCGACAGCACAGGAGAGGCCCCGGCACATCTGGGAACTGCCAAGCGATCTCAGGAAGAGATCAGAGAAGGGAGACACTGTGGGTGACAACTGCTCAAACACACCGGGCTCCTCAGGAGGGCATCCCTGCAGCTCTCCCCTCTCCAGTTTCTGATACAAATCAACAAAGATGGTCAAAGAGCAGCTTGCCTCCTTTACAAGGGCACGTGTTGGCTAGATATCCTTAACATACACCGAGTGCCTTCAGTTAACACCTACCAGAAGTTTCAATAAAAAGGCTTTCCCCCAAATGCTGGTACGATTCCTTTTCTAAACAAGGAACAAGATTCTAAAGGTATAACTTTTTTTGTTTGTTCTTTTTGTAACACCAGAAAGAAACCCCATCAATGTTTAATGGGAGAGGTCCATAGCACTTGCCCCTCCCACACTAACATCAACAGTAAATAAGAAACTTACGTGTCTAATTTCTAAAGCACTTTACTTTCAGCGATCTCAGTGGATTTTCACAACCACCCTGGGATGCAAGCAGGACAGGTATTATTGTGCCCCTTTTATCAATGAGTAAAACTGAAGCTCAGAGTGGGTGAGTGACTTCCCTAGATCATTCAGCAAGTGAGTAGCAGAACCCTGACTACTAAATCCCGTACATCCTCAACGTGTCTATTTTCAACAATATTACTTAGAGACTTCTTGAAATACAAAGAATGCCAGAGTCCTAAAATTAAAGCAGTTGTGTTGCTAAGAATGTTTACTGTCTCCATTAAATGCTGGCAAATTTGGGGCCGTTCCAGCAGCATAGTGGTTGGGTTCGCATGCTCTGCTTTGGCGGCCCAGGGTTCGCAGGTTCAGATCCCAGGCACAGACCTATGCACTGCTCATCAAGCCACGCTGTGGCAGCATCCCACATACAAAAAATAGATGAAGATCACCACAGATGTTAGCTCAGGGCCAGTCTTCTTCATCAAAAACAAATAAAGCTATTGTTGTTATTCTGTCCCCTCTTAGGTACATTTTCCTTTGCCCTCTCAGCACCAATGTCTTTATAGCTTTTCTCTACTCCCCTCTTAGAACCTGCCTCCAAGAGCTGTATTACACTTGACTCTCAGTAAGGCGTAAATGAATAATAACATTTGAAACGTCACCCCTCCAGGAATGCACCTCACACATTTTACATCTCTCTCACCCTAAGCCCTGTAACAAAGCCCTCGCCAGACCATTTCAGGCAGCCATGCAGAGGTGGCAGAGATGGCTTTTGGCAGCGTGAGATCTTCTCCCCACAATCCCATGACATCTTCCCAATGGACCAACATGACCACAGAAGTCTGGTCCTGGATTTCAGACGGCACTTGCTTCTGTCTCCCAGGATTGTGTTTGCCACAAGCTCTAGCAGAATAACGTGCTGCCATTGGAGGAGACTCAATAGGGCTAAGTCATTAGTTTGGGATTCTCATACATTCTCAATTTTCTAGGGACAGTCCTCTCACATCCTGACCACTGTCCCTGGCATGAGCCACATGGGGGCAGCTGTTTTCAGGATACCAAAAAGCATGAAGAAGAACAGATTCTGGGGAAATATCCTTTAAAACTACATTTAAAACGATAGCTGTACCATGTCCTTCATTCATTCACAGAATAAACTTTTACTGAACTCTACTATGTAGTATTTCTAGTAGAAATATCAACAAAATAAGGCAGTGCCTCTGCCCTCGGGCAGGTCATAGTTCAGCAAGTGACACCTGTAACAACTATGACAAAGTGATAGAAACTGTAAAAGAAGTAGGAATAAGAACGCAGTGAAAACACTGATAAAGGAGCAATTAATTCTCCTGCCCAGAGGAAGAGAAGAGAGGAGTCAAGGAAAACTTTAGAGTTGGTGCCAAGTGAAATAGGCCTTGAGGTCACTTGTCCCCTTCTCCTCTTCCCTTTCTTCCTCTTCCTTCCCCTCTTCTATGCTTTAGACTTTTTTAGAGCAGTTTAAGGTTCACAGCAAAATTGAAAAGAAAATACTGTGTTCCTCTATGGCTCCCCACACACAAACACACAAAATCTCCCATTATCAACATCCAGCACCAGAGTGGGACATTTGTTACAATTGATAAACCTACAATGATACATCATTATTGCTCAAAATCTATAGTTTACATGAGAGTTTACTGTTGGTGTCATACATTCCATGGCTTTGGGCAAATGTATAATGCCATGTATCCATCATTGTAGCATTATACAGAGTAGTTTCACTGCCCTAAAAATACTCTGTGCTCCACCTCTTCATCCCATCCTCCCCACTAACCCCTGGCAACCACTGATCTATTTTACCATCTCCAGAGTTTTGCCTTTTCCAGAATGTTACTCACATAGTTGGAATCAGACAGTGTGTAGCTTTTTCAGATTTGCTCCTTTCACTTAGTGATATGCATATAAGGTTCCTCTGTGTCCTTCATCTAAGCTTCTTGCTTTCTGAGATGTTGGTAGTATAACCATGTGAGATTCCCTAGGAAATGAGATCTTTGGGGTCTAAATGCAGTTTTTATTCAAATCTCTGGGGGCATCAATCTGCCCTCCGACCAACACTCTCAAAATTAACCCTTGAATCAGTAGGAATGATGGTGATGCCTATGCTTCACATTTGAAAATAATGAACACCTTATGATCTCAAGGTTCTGTTCTTGAGTTCTAGAAAGTCAGAAAGGAGTGTGGGAAGAGGAAGTGCAATCCAGCCAGAGGGAACATGAGCAAACTTGTAACATATATGAAAGTACATGTCTGGTCACGCTAAAGCACAGTGTATGTGCCTGAGAATGAGAGTAGAAAACAGACTGAAAAACTAGAAGACTCAATTGTGAAAGACTTTGAATGACAGTTTAAGAAGCTTGAACTTGCGCTGAGGGCAGTGGGAAGCTAAGGTTTTCATAACCAGAAGCATGGCATACTCAGATCTGTGGTTTGGAAAGATGACTGGCAAAAGAGAAGCTGGTTGAGAGTTCAAGGGAAATGTGCACATTAGTCACTGTATCTCATAGGACTCTTTCTCTTGCAGATGACAGAAAACCATATGAATTCTGGCTTATTCAAAATTTTTAATTTATTCGCTTATATTTCTCTATAATACAGGAGTAGATTCAGCTTCTGACTCACCATCCCTTGGTTCTGATCTCTTAGCGTTAACTAGTTCTCAAACCACTTCTCTTGCGGTCCCATGATGGCATCCAGCCAGGAAAAACAAAGAATTGTTGTCTCAGTGTTCCCAATTAAAGTCCCAACATTCCAGTGAATGGGATCAGATCAGGTCATAAGAGCACCTCTGAAATAATTACTGGGAGACAGAGAATACTATCGGCCTAGTCTAAGTCAGTCCTACTCAAAGTGTGGTCCATGGACCAGTACCCGTTCCCACATTTTTGTTATCACCTGCCACATGTTAAGTATAAAAATTAAGGATGGTTAGAAATTTGTACTGCAATTTGACAAGCGTAATTAAATCTAATAAAAAATTGAGGCTTATATTGTGTCTTTATTTTTTGTGTCATTTTTCCAGTGCTTCATTTGTATCATATTTTTCACAAGTATCAGTTCACAGTGGATGGCGATGTGGGAGAGAAAGCAAACTGGGCCTTCACCACAGACAGTTTGAGGAACTGTGGTCTAATGTCCATGCTCCGCTGTGAAGCCTGGGGGCAAGTCAGCATTCTGGAAGCACACAGGGAGACTTCGGGGAGATCCTTCCCTCTTGCCACGAGAGGGGGTGAAAACAAATGTCCACTAAAATCATGGGACCTAATCTGGACAGAGGAGGGGCACTCCCAGACTCACCTCAGCTCTCCTATAGAAAATCCTGGTGAAGTCTTTTCAAGCATAGCACATTACTGATGCTAAATTCTCACACTGGAGAACTGAGTTTCCTATTAATCTCCTGGAGTAAGGGAGGGAATAGTGATGGATAAGGCAGAAAAGCTGGGCATGGGACATATCATTCAGGGCTTTATAAGTCAGGTTAACGGTTTTGGATTTATCTCATGTGCAAAGGGAATCCACCAAAGCTTTGGAGCAGGAAGAAGACAAGATCCAGTGGATTGAGGGGGAATAAGAGTAGAAGTAGAGAGACTAGCTGGAGAGCTATTCCAGTAATCCAGGTTTTAAATAAAAATGCTTGTTTGGATTTAGGGTGATGGCAGTAGAGATGAGAGTGAATAGACCAATTGAAGACATACTTAGAGGAGCTTTAAATAGCACTTGGAGATGAACCAGACTGAGAAGTGAGCAATGAAGGGATTTGGGAATGACTCAGGTTTCTGGCTTGAGCAGCTGGATGCACAAAAGCACTGTTTACTGAGATGAGGAAGCCTGAAGAGGAAGAGATTCATGGACGGATGAGCAAGTGCTCCATTTTGGATAAGTTGAGTTTGAGATACCTGACACATTTACAAGCAGATATTAAACAAGTTCCTACACATAGGGCTCAGGAGCTCAGAGGCATTATTCACAGAGATAAAATCTGCACCATAATTGTTTGCTGTTACCTAATCCCATTTTCAGCGAGAGACCAATTTCATCACTGTACCTTACAGAGCCAGTAACCACAAAGTTGCAGCTTAAATTCTAGCATAAACTTGGCAGTATGGAGACTCTTTTTAAAGACTCCATTATGAAACCACTTCAGAGCAACCTTTGATAAATGAAATAGATCACTGAGCTCAGGACCCTGGACTCCCAACCTGAGGTTTATTGGGCACCTACCACATGCTGGGCTACATGCTTTACATGCATCGTCATATTCTCATAGCAATCCTGCAAGGTGGCTCTACTACTCCATCTAGTTTACAAACGAAGAAACCAAGGCTTAGCAAGATCAAGCAGCTTTCTCAATGCTATGTAGCATCACAGCTCAGTTAGTAAGTGACAGCCCAGAAGTAAGTGTTAGAAGTGACACACGGGAAGCCAAGTGTGTCTGACCCCTTCAAATTTCACTGCTTTCTTGGGATTATTGTTTTGCCTAACATGATGACCTAAAATGTCAGGGGTATTTTCTTTCCCTAGAATAGGAAATACAACTCCCCTCCCACACCCCACGTATCCCTTTGCTCCACAGGGTTTCCTTTCTTTATTTCTCTTAGAAAAAAAAAAGTAGCTCCTCCATAAGTCATGGATGAGGAAAGATGAGCAAGACTCAAATATTCCAATGATGCTGACAGAATTAGGCTTTCTTAAGGCACTGTTAAATACGTGCATAACTGTGAGCTACAGAAAGGAAACATTCGCCCTGGCACTACTGCCTTCACTACAAAAGCATTGTGATTGATGGATGGGGAATGAACAACTCCTACGGCAGCTGCTGCATCATTAACTGCTCAAGTAGGCTTAGCTATGAGGAAAAAGGAGTCTGCTCAGGTAGTCAGCCTGTTACTATTGCAAAAACAACTGACCACACCCTCTGCACGGGCTTCGTGGTCTGATTTTGTTAGGGCGTAAGTCAGCTTCAAAATTAATACAAAGTAGGTGTACAAGTTAGACACTGACACATTGATTTCAAGGTTGGTCTTTAAATTGTTTTTGAAAGTCTTTTTCTGGTATACCACACCCTCTCTAAACTTTCCAGAATGCAGAGGTTCAATTCAGCAAACTATTCCTCTCTTACAGTCAATTGTTGACATCGTACTCTTTATCCCTAAAGGCCTGTGAATTATTTTTAAAGTGACAGGTTAAAGGAAAGAACAAAATGGACTATGTTATCATTTCTCAGGTTTAAGAAATAATTTGAGTTCCTTTGAGCCTTCCTGTTAGATGGTACGGCAGACACCGTTCATGAACTATACGGCATGAGGACAGTCATAGCGTCCTTCCTCCTTGATCATGAGCAGTGAGGCTGACAGCTCGCAAGGGACACCTGAGTGGTTTTCTGTGTTTTGCTGTCACAAACTGCACTGCTATGAACATTCCTCTACTGCCTTCCCACGTCTCACAGTGCAAATGTGCAAAAATTTCTCTGAAGTGGGACTAATCAATCATGGGGTATTTCTATATATGTTTTTTATTCTGAAGTGGTTATACCAATTTACATTCCCACCCACAGTATATGTGTTCCTCTTGCTTCATTTTCTCACCAACAATATGTTAGAGTTTTTTATTTTTGCCAGTCTCATGGGTGGAGGACATGGTAGTATGTCACAGTTTTCATTTGCATTTCCTTAACTATGAATGAGGTAGAACATCTTTTAATAGGTAAATTGGCTATTTGGCTTTCTTTTTCTGTGAAATGTCTGTTCCAAGTTTTCACCCATTTTTCTATGGATTTTCTGTTCTCACTGATGTGTAGAAGTTATGCACATATCCTGGATACTGACCTTTTGTCAGTTTTATCAATTGCAAATGTCTTCTCGCAGTTTGTGCCTTGTATTTTCACTCTTTGTGCTGTCTTTTCGTAAAGAGAAATTCTTTTGGTTATTTTTTGAGGAAGATTAGCCCTGAGCTAACTACTGCCAGTCCTCCTCTTTTTTGCTGAGGAAGCCTGGCCCTGAGCTAACATCGTGCCCATCTTCCTCTACTTTATACGTGGGACGCCTACCACAGCATGGCGTGCCAAACGGTGCCATATCTGCACCCGGGATCAGAACTGGCGAACCCCAGGCCACCGAGAAGCAGAGCGTGCGAACTTAACCACTGCACCACCGGGCCAGCCCCAGAGAAATTCTTAATTTTAGTATAGTGGGAGTTATAAATCCTTTCCTTTATGGTTTATGCTTTTTGTATCTTATTTAAGAAATCCTTCCCTATCCCAAGTCCTTAAGATATTTTTCTATATTGTTTCTAATAATGTCATAATTTTGATTTTCATGTTTAAATCTTAATGCATCTAGAGTTTATTTTTATCACATGGATAATCAATTTTCCCAGCAACATTTATTCAAACATTCATTCTTTTCCCGACTGATTTGCTTTAAGTTTCCATATATACATGGATCTATTTCTTAACTCTCTATTCTGTTCCATTGGTCTATTTGTCAATCTTGCAACTAATAGGTTTAGTTTATAAATATTGATATCTAGTATTCTGGTAAAGCAAGTCCCCCAATCTGATACTTCTTCAGAAATGGCTTATCTGTTCTTAGTCCTTTGCATTTCCACATGGATTTTAGAATTGGCTCACTGGGTTTAAGTATAAATTGGGATTTTGATTGGAATTGCATCAAATCTGTAGATCACTTCAGATAAGTAAAATCTTTACAAAATAAGCCTTCTAATCCATGAACATGATATATTTCTCTATTTAGGTCTTCTATAATATCTTTCAATAAAGTTTTGTAATTTCTGCCATAAAGTACTTGGACACTTACTATGTTTCTCCCTAGAACTTAATATTTCCTAATGCCATTGTAAATTTTATTGAATTACACTTTCCGTTGCTATCGTATAGAAATATAGTGACATTTTAGTATATTTTACCCAATAGGCTTACAAAACTTTATTATTAATTCTAATAATTTATCCATTAACTAATTTTCCAATCTTTATACATTTTACTCTTTTTTTCTTGCCATATGACACTTGCTAGAAACTTCAGTACAATGTTGAAAGAAAGCAGATAATAGACTCTCCTCTTGTTCCAGATCTTAAGAAAATGCCTTCAACTTTTCAACATTGGGTTATACCAATATTTAAAGTGAAGAAACCATGCTGCTGAGAAGTAAAGCAGCTGCTCAAGATCATGAGGCCTGTAAGGGATAAACCCAGGCTTCAACATCAATCCAAGACCCATGTTCTTTTCTCAATTGTGTCAGTGCACAAAAAGGTTAACTAGGGAGACTTGAAACAGGCAGAGGCAAGGGAATACATTTGGATTTAAGACACTCTAAACTGCAGTAAATAAAAATAAAAGCCTTTGAGCTTTGCTAATCCTTCAGAAAATCCTGGGAATCAGAATTCTGAGGGGCAAACATGGATATAATCCTTCCTTAAAATTGCCTGATGGCTCTCTGCTGCTCACAAGGATAAAGTCCCAATTCTCAGCAACTTCCAGATTTATTTCTAGCCACCCTCTCCCCAAACACCTTCAACTCTGCACTATTCATCATTCCCCAAACTTGTCATATATTTTCATGCTCCTGTGACATTGAGCATTCAGTCCTTCCCCGTGTTGTACAATTAAGACTCCTAACCATTCATTCATTCAACCAACAAGTACTTACCAAGAGTCTAGAATGTGGCAAACGTTGTGGTAAGCACTGAGGATACCATGATGCAGAAAACAGAATAGGTCCCTGCATTTTTCAAGGCTTCAGAGAACAGGAAGTTGCGGGAGAGAAATAGAAGAGAGAACAGCAGTGTTCTAATTGTCTTTCCATATGCTTTAATTGAGCTTTTAATTGGTAAGCTGGGTTAATCATCCTGAAGTCCCCTATCTTACCTATCCCCTTACTTCTTGTATTAGTCAGAGTTCTCCAGAGAAGCAGAACCAATAGGAGGATGAATGGATATAAGTGTATACTTGTATACATGCATGTATACATACGGATGTATACAGAGAGAGAGAGCTTTATTTTAAGGAACAGGCCCATGTGAGTGTGGAGGCTTGCCAAGTCCAAAGTACAATAAGTAGGCCAGCATGCTGGAGACTCAGGGAAGTGTTGCAGTTTGAGTCCAAAGACAGTCAGTCTGCTGCAGGAATTCCTTCTTACTTGGGGGAGGGTGGGGGAGAAGGGTCAGTATTTGTTCCATTAAGGCTTTCAACTGATCAGGTGAGGCCCACCACCCACATTATGGAGGACAATGTGCTTTACTCGAAGTCCACCAATTTGAATGTTAATATCATCTAAAAAGTACTCTCACAAAAACATCCAGAACAATGTTTGACCAAATATCTGGGCACCATGGCCCAGCCAAGTTAACAAATCAAATTAACCATCACACTTCTTATCTATTCCTACATCCTTGGATTCATTTTTTTTTAAAAAAAGGAGAACTTGTGTAGGAGGCGGGAAAGAAGGATAGACAGAATAAGGGTCAAGGATAGCCATCTGATTCTCTCTTTTTCCTCCAGCTCAAACTGTGAGGACGGTATGGTTGAGGAAGGACTCAACTGTTCAGCCTGTTTAACCCTGAAACCCCAACAAACAGCATAGTCTTCACACTCACCTTCCTCAGAAGCTCCTCTTACACGCACAGATCACTCTGCCAACCTTGCTGCAACTAAGAAAGAAAAGTCTTCTACAGCAGAATATGACTTTTCCTTCTTAGGAGATGATAAATATAAAGTTGTTTGGGAGTTTTGTTTACTTATTTCAAACCCAAAAGGGCCCACATAGACTTCCCACACTAAAAGAAATTTAGTTTTCAATCTGGAATAATAGAAATAACAGAAAATGATTATTTAAACTTCTATAAAATAATAATATGGAAAATAAAAATATAGTGAATACAAAACAAGAGGGTCATTTTGGGGATACTGGAAGCACTCGTGTGTTTGTTTTTCTAAATTTCTACACAGATAAAAAAAAAACAAATGCCAAATAACAAAATGTATCCTGCTTGTAAAATCATGTAAAACAGTTTCTTCAGGATGGGCATAAAGCTCAGCTTACCTACAGAGAAATACCAATCTATAAAGCATTGTAAGATAAGGGTGCAAACATACAAATCTGAATCCACCTTGGCTCAGCCGAATAGTTCACCATCAGAAGAGTTGACACTACCATCTAGGGAAAAAACACTTATACCCTTCAAAGTGTTTCAACTAGATAGGCAATCTCATAAATATAAACGGACTGTTTTGTCCAGAGAGAAAACAGTCTAAGAGCAATAAAACAAACACTTAGATATACTGTAGGCAATGGTGGATGGATGACCAGATTGAAAGCTCTAGCTCTGAGTTCTTCTATTTACAGCTGTGTGATTTTGGACAAGCGTTACCTCTCCAAGCTTGTTTTTCATTTCTAAAATAACGTGACTGCACTAGGTTGGTGTTTCTCAAGTGGCAAGTTATAACACAATAGCCATACAATCAACCTCATGGGTCATGACCAGAATTTTTTAAAATTTAAATATAACAAAAAGTATATCAGAGCATCACAGGTTGTAAGAGTATTGCTTGATGAAGTAAATAAATGTACGCATACGTGTTGTGTGTGTGTGTCTGTGAATGCGTGTGTTTCCTGGAACACAATATAAAATGTATCTGTTGCTACAGGTCACAGCCAAAAAAGTTGGAAAGCCTCAAAAATTCCTATCAGCTGTAAACTACACATTCCTGTGAATTATGGCCATCCGTCCTGCTTCAGAGAACTGACACGGTTTGAGCCTGCTTAACGTACAGTCAGATGTCCGACAGCCCTGTCTGCTGAGCAGCAGGACGTCTTCCTTTCTCTCTTACAGTAACTCCAAAAGACCCCAATCAAAACAGATAGAAACATTTGCCCAGTTTTGTTTGTGTTTTGTTTTCTTTTTCCAGAGACTACTACCAATCTTGCTAATGCGGTGTTTCTCACACTAATGGTCCAAGGCCCAACTGCCTCATTCACCTGAGCTGCGTGTATAAAATGCAAATTTTTGCCTCTCCTATCCCATTGCCAGAACTACTGAATCAGAACCTCAGTGCATAGAGTAATCTGCACCGTCCTCAAGTGCCCCAGGTGATTCTTATGCGCCCTCAGGTTTGAGAAATACTAGTTTAATCTCCAATGACATTTTTGAGAAGAGAGCTCTTAGCAAGTAATTTTGTTGATCCCTGTCCATCCCAACATCCTCTATCTGTGCTCTCTCTGTCCTTTCTTCCATGTACACCTCCCAAAAGGAAAGGATCCTGCTCATTCCCATCTCTGGAGGACAGATCTCTACTATCTAAAGAGAATTATGATAATGGAAGCAGCAGTAATTTCCAGGTATAAAATCTGTAATATCTAACATACAACCTGAGACCAAATAGGGTTTTCAATATATTAAGCTATACTGAACAGATATTAGACAGCAGTGGTTCATTTGCATAGGATCATGCTTCATACTTTTAAACAAAACCCAAATCCTTTCTCTCCCAAATTTCAAAATAAATACTTGTGAGTATTTGTGGTTGTATCTACCCTTACTACTCAAAGAGTGATCCCTATACGAGGAACATCAGCATTGCTTGGGAGATTGTTAGAAATAAACTCTCAAACTCTACATCAGAATCTGAATCATCTGCATTTTAACAAAAATCCCCCAGGTGACCAGTATGTACACTACAGTTTAAGAAGCACTGTTCAATGAACAGTGGACAGAAAACAGTCAATCAGTAAATGCACAAACGGCTATGGCCAGGATTTCTGACGAAGCTCACAGGAAAAAAACAAAAAAGGAATAGCTTCTGTGCATTCTATGGACTGAATGTGTGTCCCCTCCAAATTCGTATGTGGAAGCCCCAATCCCTAATGTGATGGTATTTGGAGGTGGGGCCTTTGGGAGGTAATGAGGTTTAGATGAGGTCATGAGGGTGGGGCCCCCGTGATGGGATTAGTGGCCTTATAAGAAGAGACACCAGAGCTTTCTCTCCCCATCATGTGAGGATACAGTGAGAAGGCAGCCATCTGCAAGCCAGGGAGAGAGCTCATGCCAAGAATCGAATCTGCTGGCACCTTGATCTTGGACTTCCCAGCAGCCTCTAGAACTGTGAGAAATAAATGGCTGTTGTTGAAGCCACCTAGTCTATGGTATTTTGTGATGGCAGCTCAAGCTAACTAAGACAAGCACTAAACAGTCTTTTTTAACCTGAAAGCTCTTCTCCTTCTTTTCACAGAGTGGAGGGCCTAACACTCATCCTGCCTGTGTAGGAAATCTCAGAGCAACATGCAGGGAAGAGGGAGAGGGACAGAGAGTAAGAGAGAATTTTTAGAGAGGAACACAAACCATCATACAATTACTGAAGGTTCTGCACTAAATGAAGTAGCTGCAGGTGGAGAGACTGAGAAATGGCTGCTATCAGTGTGAAGTCCCTGCTACAAGGAAACGAGCAAATCAACTGTAGGAGAATCAGACACAGAAAAAGCTCAAGGCCAACATAAACCAGTAAGATGCTAGAACAAGACTATAGCAGCATTTCTCTAATGACCATTGGAGGAGAGAGTCCATTATCTAGAGTCACCAAAGCAGGTATTATTGTTGTCTGGATGTTCACATGTTATGTAAACCCGATAGCTGCTGTCACAATATTTTAGAAAAGCTGTATCTGTTTGGGAGAACTACCTAGACAGAAAGGACACAATTTTAAGACTTAAGAACTAAGGGCTTGATATTTTTTGTCCAAATGGAAAGTGATAATAAAACCATAATTGGAGTATCCTTGATATCAGAGCCCACTTATTTGTTAAGAAGTGTGGATGAAATTAGCCTTATAGAAATCAAATGTCAACAAATGCCCAGTCAGGCCATATATTCTATCCGGCTCTGGGAGCAAGACGACCCCTTCCTATTATTAGGTGGTATCTCTCCTATGCTGATAGCTCCTGTCCTGCTCAAACTACCTCCCAGGTCTGAATCCACTTTTGGATCTTTCCTTGGCTTGATCTTGTTCCCCTAGTTTGAATTAACCTCCAACTCTTTGCCAGGAGTGTGACTCTGCCTTGAGACATTCACATGTATCAGGCAATCTATCAATTACACCTTCTTAAAGGAGCCTCTTCCAGAGCCTTCTGAAATGCTCCAATCTGGACTAGTTGCCCTCAATGCCTTGGTGCCTAACTCTCATCCTGGGACCTTTCTTCATCATCAATCCTGAGACTGCCCTTGGCCTCATCTGCATCACCTGTTTCATGTACCCTATCTCTTCCTCTTCCCTGTTTTGGTGGAGCATATCCTCCAGTAACTTCCTAGGAAAGGGTGCATGGTAGATAAAATATGACACCCTGCAAGTATTAAAATGTCCTTATTCTACCTTCACAATTGATAATTTTTCTGGGTGCAGAATTTGAGGTTAAACCTTGAAGGCATTGCTCTGCTGCCTTCTAGATCCCAGTATTGCTTTTGAAAAATCTGAAGCCATTCTGATTCCTGTTCTCTCTCTCTCCCTCCCTCTCTCTCTGTTTATAGAATCTTCTCTTTGTCTCTTGAGTTCTGAAAATTCACAATGATATACCTAATGAAGTAGGATTGAAACTGATTCCTTTAGTTCTGGGGAATTTTCTTGACTTATTTAATTGACAAATTTCTCCCCTCCATTTTCTTAGTTCTCTTTTCTGGAAACTCTTAACATTCAGCTGTTCGATCTACTAGAATGACACTCTAATGTTCTTTTCTCTCTTATTTTTCATTTTCTTTATTTTTTGTTCTATATTCAAAGATGTGTTCAATTTCACTGCCCAACCTTTCTATTGAGTTTATCATTTTTGTGATATTTTTAGTTTCCAAGAGTTCTCTTTTATTCCTTAAATACTCCTTTTATAGTGTTCTCTTCTTGTTTCTTTATTACACTACCTCTCTTACCTCTCTGAGAATATTAGCAATAATATTAAAACTTTTTTTCTTCTCCCTACATTGCCTCTGTCTTCTCCAAGTTATTGTTTAAGTTGATCTTTCTTGTGTATACATCTTTCCTCAAATGTCTGATAATCTTTGGTTGTCTTCTCATAGATAAGAGAGGTGGACTAAAAAGCTAAGTGGAAGCTCTGAGTACCTGCGTGGCACTTGCCCACCATAAGCTTCATTGTTAGATATTTTGCAGGGCCTGTTTAGTTTGGAACCTCCAATGCCAGTATGTGATATGGTGTGCCAAAAGCTGTTTGGTATCTGACCTGACAGCCATTCTTTCTCCATTCTTGCTAACAGAACATTGATTTTTTTCTTTTTAGGGTGGTAAATTTGCCCTATCTAAGGTATGAAACATTGTCCTGTGGGAACAGGTGGACAGTTTATAATATAGCATCTAAAGGGCACAGCAATACTTGGTCATGGGTTGGGCAAGCATCAATACCAAAGGAGTGCAATCCAGGGTTAGAGAGCAGAGCAGAGATGGCAGGTGGGCTAAAAGCCACATAGGTAGCTATATCATGATTCCAGGCTATATCTGTCCATTTGCAGCAAGACTACAGAAAGTGACCAGGGAAAGGGGGAATCAAAAGGTATAGGATGCACCAAAAGCTATTAGGTACCAAGCACAGTGGGTAGGGAAACTGGGGCAAAAGTCCACCCTACAAATAAATCCAAGTTGGGGGATGGAAGGGAAAGCTACAACTCAGGGATTACCTACAGAGTCAGGGCTCTTGTTGTAAAGAAAGCACTAGGTTGCTGATGTTATTGACTAGATGGCCACCACCTTCAGGACTGGCTCAGGAACTGGTGAAGGCCTGAATATAATAGAGGGGATCCCTTATCTGTAGAAAGCTAGGAAAGACATTGAGAAGAAGAAATAAGGCAGTGACAGACAACATAGGTAAAACATAGATTAAAGTCACATCTAGAGCATGCTATAGAGGGTAAATAATTCACATAAAAGCAACATGGTTGGAGCAAAAGGGAAAGGCTCAGGACTGATAATTAATTATATGTACCATTATGACCATACCTACAATAAAATAAGAAAATACTTCCATACTACTTGGCAAACAGCAGCTGCACTGAGCCCTCAAAGTGTCCCCCTCCCCTCACTCCAGCCCCTCCTAGACATCCTCAGTCACCCAGACCACCTCATGATCCAGCATATAAATGGCCCAGCTGCAGGCCCCCTGGACCCTATTCCAGCCACTGTCCATTCTGATTGTCAGTGCTCATGCATCATCAGTTATTAAATATTTTGCTGTGTTCCTGAGAGGCTTAACCTAAATTGTGAATATAATAAATGTGTACTTGTCTGATTCATTAGATTGCATGCCAATGAACAAGTTCACAAATGTTTTTGCATGAACAACCCAACTGTTTAACACCTTTATGAATGTGAGTGCAGAGATATTCTAAGAGGTTGTGGAAACCATTTTCATCAATAGAGCAGCCTTCCTCACACTGATCCAAGGCAACTTTAAGGCTCTCTGGTTTAAACAGCTGTCCTTTCTGTCCTTTCTGAGTCTATGAGACATCTCTAGGATTTCCCAACCTAACAAGGCCCAGTAAAACACTTTCAACTTTAAGATACAAATTCAATTTGGGACTTCCTGTTAAAATGCCACACCCTCCAGTAAACTCATTAAAATGACAGGAAAAGAAATTATATACTTTTAAGGCATAATATATAAGGACAAAGAGATCAGGAGAAGAGATCACCACCACAAAAATGAGGAAGATGAAAAGCAAAGGGAAGAGTGGTAACTTACTTGGAAGACCTGAGAAGTTTGAATTTGAGCTGGCAGAGGAGAAAGTCAACAATCAAAGCAAACTACACTGCATTGCCACCAAAAGGCTTGGGAATTGGCAGCATGAGGCGTCTCTGCAAGTAGGAAGAAGAGGGTGGTGGTACAAAAATGGGACTAAAAACATGAAGATTGGTTGAAAATCTGGTTAAGGAGGTAGACAATCCTACAACTCTGCCCCAACTCTAGTCAAGTAACCATGGCAAAGACCATCAGAAAATATTGAAGGTTTATTCTCTAGAGAGGGTAAAACAGAGGATCTATGGTTTGAAGGATATTAGGCACAAATTAGAGTAAGGATTTTATACTAAAACAAGAAGATAATTTAGCAAAACAACAAAACCAAAGATAGCCAATGAAAGTTTTTTTAAGTTCAACTAGTAACCAAAGAAATATAAATTAAAACAGCAAGATGTAATTTTTTCTCTATTAAATCAGCAAAGACTAATGATAATACCTAGTGTTAATAAGAATGCAGGAAAATAAACTCTCTCACAGTCTGCTGGTGGAGGGTAAATTGTTAAAATTTTTCTGAAGGTTATACATATCAAAAATCTTGAAAGTAGGGCCCAGCCACTCTACTAAGAATGTATCTTATGGAAGTAAGAATAGGCATGAAAAGATTTAAATAAAAGAATGTTTATAATAAGCAAAAAGAAAATCTGGAAGCAACCTAAATGCTCAATAAAAGACAGTAGATTAAATAATTATATATTTATACAATGAAATCACTGAGCTAGATATTTTGTTTGCCTCACATCTGCACTGATCCACCTAACACTTGCTGGGTACAGCTTCAATCTCCACCCTTCTCCACTTTCTACACTCTTTTCCTCCCTCCTCAGTGCCTTGTAAGGTTAACCTTTATAGACCGCATCTAACAGGTCCCCTTACCCTCTGGCTTTGGGTTAGGTTTGGCAGACGGAAAGCATCAGCCAAAGATGGATGTTCTGATCAAACATGGAAAGACAGAGGTCAGGGTACTTATTCCTCCTGCTCCTTCCCTGCTGGGACATAATTCGGCAGTGGCGATGTGCCTCTACTGAAGGCTGCAGGTCTCAAGGGGTTGCTGTAACCATTCCCTCCTGCAACCATTCAGGCCTAGGGAGAATAACGGCTTCCCTGTTGCTAGCCCTGGCTGTTGCAGTATCCCTCAGCCCTTCCTAAACTCTCTTAACTTATCCATTTTAAGTAAATCATATATTCCCACCTGGGATCCTGACTTTGCTGCCACTGAAAATCATGTTTCACTCTGTATGGTAAGACATTGTATGGGTTTACCACAATTTGTTCAACCAACACCCTACTGAAGAACCTTTAAATTGTTTCTTTGTTTGTTTGTTTGTTTTGGGGGAAGATTAGCCCTGAGCTAACTACTGCCAGTCCTCCTCTTTTTTGCTGAGGAAACCTGGCCCTGAGGTAACATCCAAGCCCATCTTCCTCTACTTTATATGTGGGATGCCTACCACAGCATGGCGTGCCAAGCGGTGCCATGTCTGCACCCAGGATCCGAACCGGCAAACCCCGGGCTGCCAAGAAGCAGAACGTGCAAACTTAACCACTGCACCACCGGGCAGGCCCCTAAATTGTTTCTAATCTTAGTGAGGAGTCTGACTCCTGGCCAAAAATCTATGTGTGATCTCTCAGGCCCAACTACAGGCAATTAAAAAGGCTTTACCTGGCAAGTCTCTTGGGAAGGGCTGCCATCCCACACCAGACTTGGTGCACAGCCAGTGCCCTGCAGTCTCAGAAGGGAGTTGTAGTCAAGGACTCAGGCCCCTAACCAACCATGCTCTTACATTTATCTGCATTCCTAGCCCAGGCACCTCTATTTGGAGGCCTCTTTATCAGGAGACTTTCACAGACACCTCTGCTGAGACCTCATGTTGGGGGGAGAGGAATCTTGAAGATACTTTCTCCACTCTGGCTCAGTACTCAGTGAGGACTATCTTTCCATTCTTACTCCCTTCCCTTCTCCCTCCCCCAAGCTTCTGGGCCCATAAAATGGCAGAAGCCCTTTGCTTAGGGCTCCCTTGGCAGTGATAAGATCCTCACACCCTCACATCCACACATCTGCACTGACCCTTGCTGGGTGCTGTCCCATGGGGAAGAACAGAACACACAGGGAGCCTGCACTTTCTCTCGGTCAGCCTCTTGCTTATACTGGAGCAGTAAGTAATGAAAGGCTTGACTGTTAATTTCATTTTGACAACTCAGCTCTCTCCAGCTCAGCTCTTGACACTTTCCTACTATAAACACTGCTACAAAAATTAACCTTATATATGTATAATTTCTCACATGGGAGTACATCATAAGATAAATTCCTAGAAGTGCAATTATAGTCAGAGTAAATGCATGATTTTGATAGCTATTGACTAACTTCTCTTCATAGAAATTGTATCAGTTCACTTCTCCCCCAACATTGTATAAGAGTGCCCTGGGTAAGTTATTTATACTCTCTGTGAAATTGTTTCCTCCTCTGTAAAATGGGCATAAAAATAGAACGTACTCCATACGGTTGCTGTGAGGATTGAATTACTTATTATGAGTTAACTGTTTACCCACTTTCACCACTCTTATTTAACATAGTATTGGAAGACCTAGCCACAGCAATCAGGCAAGAAAAATAAATAAAAGGGATCCAAATCAGAAAGGAAGAAGTGAAAATGTCTCTGTTTAAGATGACCTGATTTTATACATAGAAAACCCTAAAGAATCCATGAAAAAGTTTTTAGTAATAATAAATGAATATGGTAAAGTTGCAGGATACAAAACCAACCTACAAAAATCAGTTACATTTCTATACACAAGCAACGAAGTAGAAGAAAGAGAAGTTAAGAATACAATCCCATTTACAATTGCAACAAAAAAGAATAAAATAACTAGGGATAAATTTAACCAAAGAAGTGAAAGACTTGTACACTGAAAACTATAAAACATTGTTGAAAGAAATTGAAAAAGACACAAAGAAATGGAAAGGTATTCCATGCTCTTGGACTGGAAGAATTAACATAGTTAAAATGTCCATACTTCCTAAAGCAATCTACAGATTCAATGCAATCCCTATCAAAGTTTCAATGACGTTTTTCACAGAAATAGAACAAAAAATTCTAAAATTTATATGGAACAAGAAAAGACCCCAAATAGCCAAAGGAATCCTGAGAAGAAAGAACAAAGCTGGAGGTATCACACTCCCTGATTTCAACATATTCTACAAAGCTGTAGTAATTAAAGCAATAGGGTACTGGCATAAAAACAGACACACAGATCAGTGGAACAGAACTGAGAGCCCAGAAATAAACCTACACAGCTACAGACAGCTAATTTTTGACAAAGGGGAGCCAAGAACATACAATAGAGAAAGGAAAGTCTCTTCAATGACTGGTGTTGTAAAAACTGGACAACCACATGCAAAAGAATGAAAGTAGACCATTATCTTACACCATACACAAAAATTAACTGAAAATGGATTAAAGACTTGAATGTAAGACCTGAAACCATGAAAATTCTAGAAGAAAACATAGGCAGTACACTCTTTGACATGGATCTTAGCAGCATACTTTCAGGTGCCATGTCTGACCAGGCAAGGGAAACAACAGAAAAATTAAACAAATGGGACTACAACAAACTAAAAAGCTTCTGCTTTTTTGCAAAAGGAAAGCAAAGGAAACCATCAACAAAACGAAAAGACAACCTAGCAATTGGGAGAAGATATTTGCAAACCATATATCAGATAAGGAGTTAATATCCAAAATATACCAAGAACTCATACATCTCAACAGCAAAAAAGCCAACAACCCAATTAAAAAATGGGTGAAAGACCTGAACAGACATTTCTCCAAAGAAGATATACAGATGGACAACAGGCACATGAAAAGATGCTCAACATCATTAACTATCAGGGAAATGCAAAGCAAAACTACAATGAGATATCACCTCACTCCAGTCAGAATGGCTATAATTAACAAGACAGGAAACAACGAGTGCTGGAGAGGATGTGGAGAGAAGGGAATCCTCATACACTGCTGGTAAGAGTGCAAACTGGTGCAGCCACTATCAAAAACAGTATGGAGTTTCCTCAGAAAATTAAGAATAGATCTACCGTATGATCCAGCTATTCCACTGCTGGATATTTATCCAAAGAACTTGAAAACACAAATGCATAAAGATACATGCACCCCTATGTTCATCACAGCATTATTCACAATAGCCAAGACTTGGAAGCAACCTAGGTGCCCATCAAGGGAAGAATGGATAAAGATGTGGTATTTATACACAACAGAATACTACTCAGCCATAAGACATGATGAAATCCAGCCATTTGTGACAACATGGATGGACCTTGAGGGTATTATGCTAAGTGAAATAAGTCAGAGGGAGAAAGTCAAATACTATATATGATCTCACTCATACATAGAAGATAAAAACAACAAACAAACACATAGCAACAGAGATTGGATTGGTGGTTACCAGAGAGGAAGGGGGGAGGGAGGAAGGCGAAAGGGATGATTAGGCATGTTTGTGGTGATGGATTGTAATTAGTCTTTGGGCGGTGAACAAGAGGTAATCTACACAGAATTTGAAATATATTATGATGTACACCTGAAAGTTATATAATGTTATAATCCAATGTTACTGCAATAAAAAAAATGTTTATTTAAAAAGAAAAAAGAAAATCTGCTGGCACTGGTACATGTCACTAATCCTTTCTAGACTTAGTATCGATTAGTACACTCTCACTTCTTCCATCCCCAAACAATCCAGACCTGGTGAAGGGTATGGCTTTTTTTTATATTCAAATTTCAATAATCTATTCATAAATCATACAGGCTTCTGAACACTAAGAGAAAAGAATTCATTTTGTTGTACCATTTACCTTTACGTTTACAGAGGATTCGTATATATCCACCACCTTTCCTAGAGAAATACTTCAAAGTTCATTCTTTACTAAAAATGGGTCAATAGTGTGTTCCTTGGAAGCAAAGACAGCAAACCATTGTAGGATCAAAAATAATTCCCAAATTCTTTCTTCATGGGTTACTGAATCAAATATTGTGGCTATTTTAGTGCCCAAATAACATCAAAAGGCTTTCAGTTTCAGATGAACAGTTTTCTGAGCCTTTCTATGTAATACAGATTATTTCAGTGGGTAATCTAAAGACATGAAATTCTAGAACCATGGGACAATAGTTTGGTATTTTATACCTTAAGAGGATAGTTTAGTCAAACAACTGGTTAGACTCATTATAAATTAAATTAAATTTTATTTCCTAGTTTTCAAAATATGTGCTGTTTTGTATGTGGTTATGCATAAGCCTCATAAAATGGATTGTTCCACTGTGTTCCTTATTTGTCCAGGTCTACTCCGGAGGCCTGTGTTCCAGAGGCCATGTTTTGACTTGGGATCTGGAAACAAAGTTGCTGAGAGAAGTGAGGTCAATTTTGCTATGAGGGAAATCATTAGTCTACCAAAGGCGGATCAAAGCTTTACAAAGGATTTCATAGTTTGAATTGAAGGGCAATGAAACATAGAAACAAGAAAACAGATAGTGAGGTTGGTGGCTGAAACAATTGAGAGAAGGATAATCAAGCGCAAGTACAAATCTGGTCACTTGGAATCTGAACTTTGAACGGACAATATGCATTCTGTGTTGTTTGGCTTATTAATTCAGGGGCTTCTTTACCCTTCATCTTCAGTTTTGAAAGAGGATTTCTGGTTCAGAGTCAGAGCATTCCTGAAACCACTAGTGTTTCCGCAGGCAATGGAGGAAAAGTCCACTCTCTGGAACAACATAGGTTTTAGGCAGTCCTTGCTGCCCTTTTCAGGCCTTTATATACATAGCCAAATCCCTCATTAGCATTCATGTTTCCAACAAGAACAATTCTCATTTTTTCAATCTAGGGAGGCACATGCTTCAGGGCAAGGCAATAATAGACACTACTGAGTTACGTGAAAGGGTCACTGAAGATAAACCCAAAGGAGGGCTGAAGTTGGTTTGGATGCCCAGCTAGATGCTTCACTGCAGCGACATGAGTATGGCAAACTGCTGAAATTTGCTGAGGATCCATCACGTTCCACAAGATCACGCTTGCAAGAACTACCGGAGTATCCAACAAAATCACTGGAATCTAGAACTTGCTCAAGGCTATTCCCTGGGAATGAGCAGGCAGACAAGCAGCTAAGTGATACCTGACCACCTGCCCTCACTGGATTGAAGTCCTGATTCTTCCACTGTTTCAATTACAAGCTCTGAGTAGAAATAGGGGATATGGTGGGTTGACATCCTGACAGACTCTAACTGCTTCAGCTTTACTGTGCAGACCACCTCCCACAACTGATAACCACGTAGGTGGGCAGACATGTTTCCAGAAATGCGAGTGGATGCTTGGAAAGAAAGAAAATCCAACCACAACATTGAAAACCCAGGTACTGTCCATTTGCATATCTTATTCCTTCTCTCCTAAATTCTCACAATACAATAGTCTTTGCTTTTATTAAGCATAAATTTGACACAACTATTATAGACTTACTCATTCTCCCTCCCTCTCCCCCCAAAAATGCCAGTTGTGACTGGTCAGACTCACTTTCTGGGCTCTGCTCTCCCCAGCCCCTGGCGCTGTGGATGCTTCGGGCCCCGAGCATCAGTCTCCACTGGACGCAGGAGTTCTGAGCAGCGCACAAGCCCACTATCGAGAGGGGCCAGGAGTTTCTGAGGCCCCTGCGGGAACCTGGGAAGGGAAAACGGGGACGGTAGAGGCCAGACCTCCTGGGCCCCCTGCCCCACTTTGGCGCAGTTCTCCTTTATTTTACGTATTGGGCTTGTTGGTAAACTTCTCTTAGTAGGAAGGGTTCAAACGATTTTTAAGGGTTTGAAATGGCTGCTGTGGCGGAAGGAGGTCCTAAGGGGAGTCGGACTTGGCTTGAAGGCCGGGACCTGTCACCCGCTGTGACAGAAGGGAAGAAACCTCTCCTCTCTGTTAATAACCTCGGCACCGCCTACCTCACAGGCCGCTGTGAGAGCCAACACCTGGGCGAGCCGGTTCCGCTGGCTGTCGCCTTCCCGCCGGAAGTCCCGCCTCCGCGACGCCGACCCGGCCAACCCGCACCCCCACTGCACACACACCGGAAGTGGGCCTCGCAGGCGGCCGCGTCCACCCAGCGCCTGGGCGTCCTCTTCTCCGGGCAAGACGTGGACCCCTCCCGCCTAGAGTCCCACCCGCCGGCAAGAGTCTGACCCCGCAGGCCTAGATGTCGCCTCTGCTGGCCAAGATTATTTCTCCACTGGCCACCAGTTCGACTCTCCGCACCAAGAATTGGCCCTAGACTCTTAAGGGACATCTTTTTTCTCAGTCCATGCCCGGAGCCATGACAGAGACCTCTAAGCCCACTTAGGAATCCCACCCAACTGCCCAGCCAGAGGCTCACAGAGGCCGGGCAAAGGGAGCCCATATCCGAGTTCGCTGAATTGGAGGTGGAAATTGTCGCCCTGTGCCACCTGCTGGCAGCCAGAGAGAGACGCTGCGTGGAGCTCAAGAGGAAGCTGGGCCTCGCGGCCTTGGTGGGGCTGAGGCAGCATCTGCCCAAGAGCTGGCACAAGGTTCAGGTCTCCAACGCCCACGAGAAACAAAAGACGACAGCTGCCCTGTTCGCCGTGGGCTCTGCCATCTGCTGGAAGCTTGCAGACATGAAGAAGTCGGCCACATTCAGATCCTCTGAAGGTCTGTTGGGGACAGTCAAGTCCAGAGGCCCAGGGGGCAGAGAGCTTGGCGGTGACTGCCTTCCTTCTTGAGCGGGAGGTGGGGATGATCTGCTCCCAGTTTCTGAGACTGGGAACGATCCGCTTCCTGGAAGTGGAGCTGATCCTGTTCCAGGGAGTGCGGATGACGTGCTGCCCTTTCTGAAGCTGGAGTGAGCCCCTTGGTAACCTTGCCTGGCCACCTAACCAGTGCAAGAACTCCCCTCATCACAGTTGCAATTCTGCCCGCCAAAGACAAGTAGCCAAACCATAATTGTAAAGTTAATTCGGGAAATGGACAGAGTCCACTTTTGAGAAAAGCAATGCCCGTTTGTAGACAGATATTGGCTGCCGTTGAGATAGGGAACCCAACGTTTTTTATCCAGTTATTTTACACTGAAATTTATAGATGAAATGTATCACTATCCTAACCTTCCTGGGGTTGCATTTAGATGGACAGCACAATGGCTCCAGAGGGATCTTAGGCAAAGCCCAAACTCTTTTTTGGAAAACTAATCTATCAGAAGGCCAAAGTAGATTTCTGTTTAGAACTGGAAAAATGTATGAAATAATGTGTAATCCTATCCCTTCCCATTTCCTTCCTTCCCTAAATCTCAGAAGGAACCTTGAAAGCTGCACTGGGCCTACAATTTTTATTTTAAAGAGATGATCAAGAAAACCTGTTTTTCTCTTGAGACTGTCAGAAAGGGTGAAAAAATATCAGTAGACTAATTGTTACATAATCCTGTAACTTTTTAAAAACTTGATTTTATTTTAAAGCTCCTAATTAAACAAAGTAACTTTCGCTTCGATTTAGGAGATTAACTAATTTGGACTCAAACTGAAATTGCAACTCTGCTTTGCCTTGTGCTTTGTTTATAATCTTTTTATATATCAAAAAGAGAGTTTTAAAGCATAACACTTGTGGCAGTGTGTCTCTGCCACAGCAGCATGCCACAAAAGGAGGAATATTGCTTCTCTGTTCTGCAGCAATTCCTAGTTAGATACCCCCTCCAGCTGAGGGGCTGGAGGGAAAACAGCACAGCCAAGTTCAAGAAAGGTAAACCGCTGTCTTAAGCAACATTTAAGACAGAATGCCTATCTCCTGTAAAGCTAGCTGTCATGCCTTTGAATGGACCTACCTAATTGCCCATCACTGGGCTCCTTGACTAGAAGTCTGTCCTTGCTTAAAATTAACCCCAACTGAGAAGGAAACAACCCGACCCTCGGGATGCCAGGTTAATAGGAACCTGATTTGAGTTGATTCAAGCTTTTTCATATCTGATTTTCACAGGAGCTGTGGTACTTGTTATTTTGTTTTGTTTCCTTTTCCATTTTGAAAATGCCTGGACCTGGCAGCTCTTTCCTTCCTCCAGTCACACTGCCTGAGGTAGAAGTTTGTGTCTTACTGGCTTTAGCAGGGGGTCTCGGACCTTTATTTGCTTGGGTATATATTGATAACATCTCATTGCCTACAGGAAGTCTCTCCAGCCTAAGAAAGTGGCCCTGTTTTGTTGATTCTTGAATGCTCCCCCGTATTGCTTTAGTTTTCTCATCAGCAAAACCAAATACCACATAAATGCAAAAGTACATGGTACACTGTAAAGTCACTGATGTATTCCAACCCTCTACAGGTTTCTCAAGACAAAGTTTTGCTTGGATTAAAACAAGATGTTCAACTATTTTATGTGTTTGTTTTTTAATTTGTTATCAACCACAATGGTTTTCTATACTGAAGAACTAGAGACAAACTTGCAGCATGCATAAAGGCCAAGTATTCCAACAGGCAAAGGCTTTGACCCCATACTGCAGAAAGCCTTGTGTTAGCAAAAATCTCAGACTGACGTCATGGGCCAACCCAGAATATGTTCTATTTTATTTAATACTTTGAACAAATGCAGTAACAGTTTCCTCCAGTAAATCCTCAACTCCCCAAGTGCAGTAAAGAACATATCTATTTTTGTTCATCATTGTATTCCTATGCCTGGCTTAGGGTAGATGCTCAATAAATACTTGTTGAACCAATGAAGGAATCAATATCACATACTTCAGACATCAAATCTTGGATCCAAGAGATTATCAACAACATGAACTAGTTGACAAGTTCCTCCTCCTTTTAAAGAAAGCATTTTACTTCCCTATTCAAAGACAGTTTGAGACCCTACTATGCGTCAGGCACTGTGCCAGGCTCTGAAAGAACAGAAATTAATTAGACATGATCCATGCTCCCTAGAAACAGATTTTCAAATCATTATAATTCACTGCAGTAGGTATTAAAATGGAGGGAGTCTGTGAAGAAGGGTGTTCAACTCTGCCTTGATAAGTCAGAAAAGAACTCAGGCAGAAAGTCTTAAAGGACTAGCAGAAATTTGCCAGACAGATAAGAGTAGAACATTCCAGACAGTATCCAGAGGAACTAAGTCATAGAGGAATGTAATAGAAGGACATGTTCCAGGAAATACAAATTTCACTATGGCTAGAGATAGAGGGGAAGTGTTGAGAGATGAGGTTGGAGAAATAAACGGGCAAAATTGTCAACAGTCTTACATGCTATCTCAGACATTACTATTTTATCTTGTAGGAAATAGGGAGGCATTGAAGGTACTTAAGTAAGAAAGTAACTTATATGCTATCTCAGACATTAGTATTTTATCCTGTAGGAAATGAGGAGGCATTGAAGGTACTTAAAACAAATTTGTGTTTTAGATAGATCACTCTGGCCACCATAGAAATAGATTGAGAAGTGTTTAAGAAGTAGAATATCCAAGACTTAGGAAACAAGTGCATGGGAGAGAGGGATGGAAAGATTTGCAAGTTGATGAGGACGTAGAATTGGAAAGACTTGGTACTAAGAATCCTGGAGCCACACATTCATTTTGCTTTGGCTATTTTATTGGATTCCAGCACACCTGCATCAATAGCCATGGACACCAAATAACGTGCCTCCGTAAGTATATGGACTCTGGATCAAAAGTTTCCTCCAGATTTCCTTCCTTCCACTTGCTTCTACCCTTCCCATACATTGCTGCCCCTCATTCTCTAGCCTGTCTATCTTCATAATTTGGTCACCTCTGCTCATCTAAACCTATTTGGATTTCATAGCCTAACTTCAACCTATTTCACTTTAACTTGGCCATTGCAGGATGCAATTTCCAATAGTTCCTGGAATATGTGAACCCTCAAACATGCCCTATCCATAGGTCTGGCTCAACCACTGAGAACCACAGGTTAGGAAATATATTGGAACAAAATTCCCTGAGGCTCAGTTTTTTGGTCTTCCATTGCCCATATGAGTGAAGGGGTTGGGGTGGGAAGTAGAGACAAAGGTTGAAAGTTCCAGCTTTCACAGATGACACTCCCCATGCAGCTGGCAAAGATGAGAGTAGAGTACCTGTTAATTACCATCATACATATCCCAGCATATTTCTAGCATCACAGCCAGAGAAGTGCACCAGCCACTTCTGGAGGCTACTTTACTTCTAAGCTCCAGATTTGAGAGAAATTATATCACATACCTACTCTGATGGCTTGCATGGATTGCTGAGAGGTGAGCAGTGACCACTGACCCAGAACTGTGTAGGCCTTCTGATAGTGTGAGGCAATATGTTTGATGGCCCTACCCATCAAGGGGACAATGATGCCATTTGTTGATTCTGTTAAGGGATGAGGTCAGTTGCATCTAGGCCATGGAATTTCAGTTCTTGCCCATAGACTCCAATGTAAGGAAAAAAAATGAGTTCCACTCTATCAAAACTACTGGGGCCTCAATGCAGGCACCATCCGAGACCATGTCCCACTCCTGCTGACCAGATCTATTGGTGAAAGGCTCAATGATGCCACAACTTCCAGTGTCTAGAGCCACATTCACGTAAGGCAAGTGACAAAGGGGAAGAATCCCTTCCAGATGATGCACCTTGGCCAGCTAGTATAAACACATTATCATGCCACTTGGCCATCTCTCAGAAATTACTAAGCAGGTCCCTAAGACAGTCAAAAATATCTGGCAATTCCTGAGAATTCACCAAGTAATTTAAAAGTTCATTCCCTGTGTATCTATACTACCACCCAAATAACTGAAGCCTCAAGAAGAGAAGTAGGTTCTTCTGGAAGTTGAAGGTTTTGGTCACCTCTACCCCAATCCTGGCTACCTGGCCTCAGACCCATGGCATCAAAACTGATGCATCCAACATAGTGCTACCTCTCCAAGGAGACTCTCCTCTTCTTTCTCTCTCCCCCCCCTCCCCCGCCCAGTAACTTGCAACTGATTGGGGAAGAAGAATTGTACCTAATTTAAAGGAACAATTCATAGACTTGGCCGAGACAAACTTTCTTTCTGTAACATTAGAACTAAGAGATAGAAAGACTGAATCAGATGGTAACTGGTCTGTACAGTCATATAGATGTGGGTTTTTGTTGTATTTGGAACATATCCAAGCACAGAAGGTGATCTGCTAAAAGGAGACCAGAGCAGACGTGCAGAGAGTTGCCATGTGACCACTCAGACTCACTCCCTAGCCAGAACTGAGGGCAGGACACAATTCCAAAGAAGTGAATGTGAGCTGGGCCATGATGCCAAAACTTCACCACCACAGAAACCCTTAAGTCTCATGCCAGAAAAGAGAAGAGTCACCTGGGTTTATAAGGTGACAAAAATCACTTATTCCCATTAGGAAAGTTATGGGTCAGGGAGGCAGTCTTGGGAAACACTGAGCAAACTAGGGAAACACTGGCACCCAGACCAGGGAAAAGAAGGAAACTCTACTCCTAACATATTGCTGTTTTTTTTATTATGAAAGAGTTTACTCGCTTACTCTACAAATATTGAGCCCCTACTATGTGCCAGGCACAGTTTAGGCGCTAAGGATTCAGCAGTGAGCAAAACAGACAAAAAAATTCTTGCCTTCATGGAGCCTATATTCATATGGGGGAAAAAATAAATGATAACGTAACGAACACCCATGCAGACACCACAGAACTCGAGGCCCAGCATAGCTATTTACCAGGGGCTGTGAATACTTTACAAAAAGTCCTCATGAAACTGATTCCTTCCTAATTAGCTTGGCTTCACATCATGCTTAGACCTCCTTTTTATTTTGTCACATTTTAACTTCGTAGTATGGCTTCATCTATCCTAACATTGACTAAGAAACCTGTGCTGTAACCCAAGCCACCCACATTTCTAACCAACTGGCTACAAACTTTCAGTGGTTCTCACTACTCTTTCAGACTCCATAATTCACTGGAATGACTCACGGAACTCAGGAAAGCACTATACTTACGATTACAGTTTTACTGCAAAGGATACAAATCAGAAGTGGCCAAGTGAAGAGGCACATAGAATGAGATCTGGGAGAAAATCTGAAGCTTTAATGTGCTCAGGTTTCATCACCCTCCCAGCACGTCGATGTATCATTAACAACCTAGGAGGCTCAGGTGTCCATAGTTGTTATTGTGGTCTCATTTCGTAGGTATGATTGATTGAATCATTGGCCTCATGATTGAACCCAATCTCCAGCCCCGCTTCCCTCTCCAGACCTTGGGATAACCTCCAACCTGGATCATGTGGCTCCAATCCCCAAACTTCTAACCACACAGTTGGGTCTTTCCAGCATGGCCAGCCCTCACCCTGAAACTATCCAGGAACCCACCAAGAATAACAAAGACGCTCAGGCCACTCAGGAAATTCCAAGGATTTAGAGAGTCCTTCCAAGGAACCAGGGACAAAGACCAGCCAAATTCTTTATTATACAACAAAACCAGGCAATAGGAAGCTGCCCTCAAAATGGTCCCTCAGGTTCCAGAAACACAAGCAAAGGGCACTGTGCCTCCACGGCAGCCTGTAAAAATTGCTTACAGACAATTTGGTTGTCAATGTTCCTTACCACCACAAAACTCTCATATAATAATTCACTGCATTGTTCCACCACCCAATGTACACCATTCCATAGCTCTTATAGCTTCCAGACCATTATTTACCCCAAATTCCCATATTAACTGATCATTAGTAACACCCTAGTGGTTGGCACCTAGAAAAACCACAGACTACCAATAGAGAGGCATAAAATACCTTCAAACACACCAGTGACTGTTGGGTTGAGGCAGGACTGGAGATGAAACATCTAGTCTACGCAACCCTGCACAAAACTGGAAGATATCTTCCTTAGCATATTCAAAATCTTTATCTACCCTATGGAAGCTCAGAGTTAATTACTCTTATCCCTGCATATTCATCCTGGCTTCCACTGATTCTTGCTGAGCCTTGTCCCTCTAGACCTTTACCCACCTCCAAATATTATCTCTCAGCCCAGAAGCCTGGGCTGGGAAGCCAGAGCACATAAAAGTATTAGAGGCCTGCTGGTTGGTACCTTGGTTCTTTCTATCCTTAACAGTGTGGAGAGGTTATGAAGCCAGAAGAATGGTGGTGAGCATCAGCCTCCCACTGCAAGCCTTTAATGGAGCCTGTCCGGGGCCTTTAATGGAGTTCTCCTGACGGAGCTGAGTGGGGAGGTGAAGCTTTGCCTCAGCCACCCTGGACACGCTCTCAATCATTCCTGGCCTGCTGTCACTCTGAACTCTCCTTCTTCCTCGGAACTCTGCCCCGCCTCTGTCTGACTCCAAACCATGGCTCTCTGCACTTCAAACTTTGAGCCTACCTCTGGCCCTGTGGATTTGGTATTCCAACCTAGTGTTCCCATCAAATGGCTCTTGTCTTTTTCTATTGGACTCTTTTATTTAGTTTGCCCTTTGACCACTGACTCTGTTTGCTGTCTGTGAAAGCCTGGTAAGCTCATCTGAACCTCATAGGAGAGGAGATGGCAACTCACACATTTGGAGTCACCAAAGATTGGCTAGTTTGCAATACATATAGTTGCCAAGAAGGCAAACATTTATAGCAATGAAAGCTAATATTTTTATGCCACTTACTATGGACCAGACCTATTCTAATACATCTTGTACTTTAATTCATTTCATCCTCATTCTACCTCTTCAGTGCAGGTTCTTTATTATCCCAATCCTACAGATTAACAAAGCAAGGCTCAAAGAGGTGAAGTAACCCTCTCAAAAATACATAGCTAGTAAGTGGCAGAGCCATGTGCAAGCCAGGAAGAGAGGTCTTAGCCAGAAACCAACCCTGCCAGCACCTGGATCTTGGACTTCCAGCCTCCAGAACTGTGGGAAATAAATGTCTACCATTTGAGGTGCCTAGACTGTAGTATCCTTCTATGATAGCTCTAATACAGACTAATACAATCTCCTTCAAATTTTTATTCAAGTCACCCCTTTCGCCACCCTGTGTCCAATTTTAACCATCATATCCCCATTTCTGGCTTTAGCACAATATATCATAGGTTATATTTTTGCTATTTACTTCGGTTTTTGTATGCCTCTTCCACCAGACTGTAAACTCCCTAAGGGCAGAGATTTTTGTCAGTTTTGTTCACTATTATGTCCCCAGCATCTAATGCAGTGTCTGGCACATAATAGGTGCTCAGTAAACAAATGACAGACAGGAAGAAAGTCCAGGAGCTGACTCGTTCTCCTCATAGCTCATCACACTCCATAGGACAGGACGGAGGCAACAGGGCTGAGCCGATGAGTGAAACCTGGTCTGTACTTAGAATGGGGTCAGCAGGATGACAAATGTCAACTTCAACAAAAGATCAGAGTAGCCAGAGTCAGAAAGGCTAATGAGGGCCAAACCAAGGAGGCATCTGAAGTCACAAACAATTAAGGGCATGTAGGCAGCCAATGACTAACTCTGCCGTATACCTGCTTGTTAAGCCTTGTGGCTTTTACTTCTGCTTGCTTCACCTGCCCAGATGCTCCAAGTGCTCCTCACTCCTATTTTGACACTCTTGTCCTTAGCCCAGGCAAGACTGGTGGTGATCTGAGGAATGATATGCACTTCTAATCAGTGCCTTCAAAAGTTTCCTTCCCTCTTCAAGCCTGAGAATCCTAGAAGAGGAAATGCTTATAGCGCTCCCTCAGGTAGAGGCTGGGAGTCTCTCCAGGCTCCACCGGGATCTCTTGCTTTGGCCTACCTTCCCTCACTGCCTGTTTCATTCCCTCTCTGGATTTCACCTCTCTCCCTGGTCCCTTTTGATGGCATCTTAGTTGTGGTTTCATTCCCAGATGCTGTCCTTGGAGTGCTTTATTCAGAAGTCTCTGAGCAGCCGAACCCAGCATCTGGGGCTCCTTCTCCTGCGGGAGTGGACTTAGAGCAAAGGCATAGAGAGGGGCTCTGTAACACACCCCTTCTCCCAGCCACCTCGCTCCACTCACAGCTCCTCCTCGACACTAGAGGGTGCTACTCACACTGTCATTTTACCTTATTTTGTGCCACACAACCCCATTGTCATGCTCTTCACCCCCAAACCTCCATCAGCTACATCTCTCGATGAAATGTTTGTATTAAGGCCTAAATCTATGATTCCCCCTCAAATATGGATAAACCTTACACCACTTCCTTAAGTAGAAAAAAGCACTGACCATTAACTAGGGCTTTTACCTTAACCTGGAGAACCTGCTAACAATACTGAGAAGGGGGTCAGAGGGAAATGGTTTTTAACTCGATAGAGTATCTGACAAAGTTTGTGTATTTGCCTCAGGACCAGGCAAGTGAAGGGAATTCCTTGTTCTGATCCAAAACGAGAAAAGAGAAATTCTTCTCTGAAGGAAGCGGTTGTTTGTGGCTGTGGAGGGAAAGGGAAGAAGATCGATTATCAGGGTCAGTGGATGAAAAGAAAGGAAGCGTGTCAGGAGCTGCTCTGAAGTTGAGCAAGGACGAATTCTCAGCTTCTCACAGCACATCATCCCCCAGTCCCCAAACTCTGAAATCCTCCAGCTCCACACCTCATTATCCTCCTTCCAACCATCTAGTAGGGGGATTTTCTGTTGTAGGTGACTTAGAAGTTGGGGATAGTGGGGGAGGAAAAGTCCCTCATTCCTGGCATCCTTAGTTGGACCCTGAACACATCTCCCTGTAAAAATACTGTTCATTGAGTGGCCAAGTCCTATAGTTCTGTTGGGACTCTACTTCAGAGCATTATGGGCTAAACATAGCTAGGCACCATGCATAATATGGTTTCTGTGGAGAGTGGACTCTGAGTTCCACGTAACTCACTTCTACAAATGAGCCACTGGAATTCTGCCATTCTGACATGGGAACTGCCTGTGAAACTATCAAATGAGAGAGGAAGGTACACTGGTGTCTTTAGGGACTGTTCGGTGCAGAGGACAAGGAAAGATCGTGTGTCCTTTTTGCTTGACAGCTTTCCTGCATTGCCTTTTGATCATTCTAGAGATCAAGAAATATGTTCCCTTCCTTCTGGCTAGGTCTTAAAGGATTCTGAGGCCACAGACCAATACATCCTTTGATTACTGTAGAGTCAAAATAAAGATGTTGTGTCTCCCTTGCTCAGAAATGGAAGAGAACAAGTAAACATCAGAAGAAAATTTAATTTTAGCTTTTTTGGGCATTTGGATCACAAAAAGTACTAAAGCATGTCTGATAAAAGTGCACTTCTTTACCAGAGCTCAGAGAAATAAGTTTATCTAAATTCAGATTATTAAACTGAATTTTATCAGCTTTAGTATAATTGGGGAAGGAGTGGGTATGGGCGTGTGTGTGAGAGAGGGTGAGGTAGGGGAGAAAATGGTTCATGCAATCTTCTCTGTGAAGCTGAAAGTCTAGTTAACTCTGAAAACATGCCATTACTAAGTGAGCTATAAATCATTGTTTATATGCAAGCTAGCCACCAAGTCATATTTATCCTTTTGGAGGGCCCTTAGCAAAACAATGCAATCAACTTCTAGTACACAGAAATATTTCTACACTGCAAGTTTTTTCTGGGGAAAAAAAAATAAGTGATTTGAAAATAGAAAGAGATGAAACAGGCTTTTTCATATGATGCTTTGGTAATTAACGTTTTTACATATAAGAAATATCCTGCAAATATTTAAAGAGCATTCACAAGCATGAGGATAGTGACAGAGTTCAGTAAACCTTGATATCATGCATTTGAGCACTTGCTATGTGCTAAGGACTTTACATCCATTACCTTTTTTAATCCTCACTAAACCCCTTTAAGGAAGAAATTAACAATCCCATTTCACAAATGAGGAAATTAAGGCAGAGAGATTAAGGCACTTGCCCAAGTCTTCGAAGCTTGCAAATGGCAGAGTGGACATTTGAATCCAGGTGCATCTGATTCAGAGCCGGGCTCTCAGCTACTCTACTGCCTCTCAAATGGCTGAAGTCCTGCTGCCACGGTTAAACATCAGCCACTATTATCAAGGATAGCCCAGGGACATCTTTATGGTGCAAGAATCATGTGGAAAACACTCTCAAAGGTTTTCTCTGTACAAAACAGGGCACTTACCAGAGGACGGTGTTCTTGAACATTATTTCCAGTAACAAATCCTTAAAATTAAAGTAATCTATACTTTTTGTGCAATAGATGGTCTTTAAGCAAGTATCTTTTAGAAATGCAATATGGAATATACAGGTACAATATGAATAATGCAATCTGCATAAAAACAGGTGTAATGTCTTGTAGGGATATAGGTGCCCTGCTTGGGGGAGCTGGAAAACAGAGCGGGACAGGCATGCATGTGTGCACACATGTGCGCACCTTGGGAAGTGGCTCTGCTACCATCCAAGAGAGAGGGGGAGTCATAGCGTGTGCTAGTCCCATCTCTAGCCTTGCACGGAGGCTTATTAATATTGGGAGACTCAAGTCTACTGACATGAGCTAGCTCATTTTGCATAATCCTCTCTTGAGGCTGTGGCTGAACTGTGGTGGAAGTTTGGATCACTCCGCCTCAATCTCCCCAGGATAGTCCATACAGCTCTAGAGGTGTCAGTCCTTCCTAGAGGTGTCAGTTCTTGTAGGTGCAACTTTGTTGTTCCGCTTCTGGAAATGGGTGTTGGGGTTCAGGAACTTTCACCCTCTAAGCTCCTAAAATGCAATATGTTAGAAATGCAATCACTTTGCATCAATCACCACACTATCCCCCCTCCCCACTCCACCTCCCCACCCCTGATTCCCAACCAAAGCTCTGGATATTCATAAATCATTATGACTGCTTAATTTTGGAGAGTTCTGCTGAATTGCTTCTAAATTTCTCTGGATCAGTAAATAGGAGTGAACTTACTGCCCACAGCAGCTGCTAGCCCCAGTATCTGTGAAAGCAGGGTCTGTATCCGCATGCCAACCTCCACTGACTGGGTGGACCCAGCAGGAACCTGTCCTCAGGGCTCTGAATTTTCCTTCTGTAGTATCATATTCCCCAGGCTCAGGGACTAAAGGAAAGCCAAGCCATTGCCTTGTTGCCAGGGAAACCAAGCAGGTGCTCTGAAGCCAGTGGTTCCTAACAAAATGCTCAACTTTTCCTTGCTGGGAGGCAGAGGTTGTTCTAGCTAGGGTAGAAGTTAGATTCCAAGTGGTCAGAACTGGAACAGTGTTTGCCATATGGCATCAGGAGGTCAGACGGGCCAGCTAAGTCCGAATCCATTAGAGAAAGCTTACATTGGAAAGGTGGCAAGACAAAGAGCTAATACATAACCCAAAGGCTGGAGTTTGGGATTACAGAGTCAGGATTTGAGAATCAGGCAAACTGGGGTTCACTTTACAAAAATGTAGGGAGCAAAGTAAGATGTCCAAGGGCGCTGCTGAAAAGAACCTCAGGGTGTTCCTTGGTTTCCTCAAGGAAACCAAGGCACCGTGAAACATGAAAGGATACATGGGCAGATTTGTCAGCTTCACAGCAAGGTGTGCAGCCTTCTACCTCCTGCCCTGCTCTTGAGTGAGTTAGAACAAGTCCTGTTTCCAATTCCAGGCACATGAGTGTGCATCAGTGAATCACATAGAAAAGCTCCTTCCTCAGGGCTGGATATCACCTTGACTCCCCCTGAATACTTTGGTCTACTTTGACCTCTGCTTGACCACAAACTAGCGGGAATGTCAAGCCCTTTCTTTCAGAAGGTCCCCTCTCCTAGATCTTTGCAGATAAGTCTCACACAAGGTCCCAGTCAGCTCCCACTTAAAGCTCTGCCAACCTAAGTGCAGTCTGACTGGCAAACAAGCATACCAATACAACAAAAATCCAAATGCTTTGTTATGGTCTTCAAGGTTTATCTCATCAATCTCATCTTATTACCATAGCCTCTTCTCTTTACCTTCTTCCAGCTTCACAAATTTTTTTGTTCCCTGATCATGCCAAGCTCCTGTACCATCCCTAGACTGTCTACTGGCCCTACCCTGAGTTCTGCACTTTATAGGATCACATCTAGCCTTCCTTCCTCCATGCCCCTCTACATAGGGCAAGGGACATGCTCACCAAGACCCATTACCTCCCACTCTTCTTGGGGTTCCTGGGACCACAGAAGGCTCTGTGCAAACAGCCTCAAGCCTGCTCCTAGAGCCTGCAACAGCCTCTTTCTCAGGTCTGTCCTCCTGGAAGGGGACCACTCCCACCGGTATGTACATCTCTAGATTCTGTGTTACACAGCATATCATAGAATACAGACATAGAAAATAATTATTGAACAAGAATTTAAATTACTCAACATGTTTGCTTAGGTCTCCCCAGAAGAAAGGGTTAAATTAAAAACAGTGCCTTCAGCTGTGCCCTGACAGTCAACTCTTTAAGGCTTTGTTAAACCATAAAGCCAGGGAAACTCAGAATTCAAGTTTCCCCCGAGACAGGCAGGATTCAGAGAAAGCAAAGACACGTTAGACTTCCCTGGCTCTTACAAGCTGGTGGGGATGGGAGACACATACATACAAACATGGCAGTAGCACAAGGGGTGCGGGGCACAACGCATTAAGAGATACAAAGCTCTGTGGGAGCAGGGGAGGAGCAGTATCTGAAAACATTCCAGCAAAGGGGTCACCTTTCATACCAAGGTGAACTTGGAATGAGCAAGATTTAACTGAGACGAGGGAAGAGGAGAATTAGGTGTTGACCAAATTTTATCCAGCTACCATTTTATCTATTCAAATTTTATCTACCATGGCAAGAAGATAGTAAATAACATTTTTAAATTACTTTTAAATAGAATTATTTGCATATTAGTTATGTAAATAGAAGGAAACGCAAGAAGAACTACAATAGAAATGGCTAAAGTGGTTTCTGTGGGGAAAGGAACGGAGGGGATAGGAAGGATTGGGGTTGTGAGATGGGAGAGGGCCTGTTGTGGCTATTTATAAACCCTTCAGTACTATTTGATTTTAAAGGCACAGATATGAATTCCTTAGAGAAATAATTATTAAGTGGGCTTTAAAGAATGATAAGGTTTCTACAAGGAGAGGGAGGAGAGGGGGCATTCCTAGCAGAGGACCCAACATTAAGAGAGAGAGGAGGCAGGAGAGCAGAGGGAGGAGCGGGTAACCCATGAGGATCACAGTGTGGAACACACCTATGTGGATAGGGACACATGAGCTGGTGCTCGACTGCAGAAGGGCTTGGATAGAAGGACACGCACACACGTGCTCACATTGTTGTTGGCAGAAAGGCAATAAAAGGCATTGGGCAAAGGGGTGATATGCTCAGCACTGAGCTCTACATACAGCAGAGGTTCTTGCCTTGGAGATCACCTGCTTGTTGAGACAAAATTGCTGGGTCCCACCCCACAGCCAAAATTTCTTCTTGAACTCACAGAACTCAACAAGAAAAATCAAACAACCCGATCAAAAAATGGGCAGGAGACATGAACAGACATTTCTCCAAAGAAGATATACGGATGGCAAGTAGACATATGAAAATATGCTCATCATCACTAATCATCAGGGAAATGCAAATCAAAACTAAACTAAGATATTACTTATACCCATTAGAATGGCAAAAATAACCAAAACAAAAAGTGACAAATGTTGGAGAGGTTGTGGAGAAAACGAAACCCTCATACCCTGCTGGTGGGAATGCAAACAGGTGCAGCCACTATGGAAAACAGTATGGAGATTTCTCAAAAAATTAAAAATAGAAATACTGTATGACCCAGCCATCCCACTACTGGGTATCTATCCAAAGAACTTGAAATCAGCAATTCCAAAAGTCCCATGCACCCCTATGTTCATTGCAGCATTATTTACAATCGCCAAGATGTGGAAGCAACCTAAGTGCCCATCAACTGATGATTGGATAAAGAAGATATGGTGTATATATATATATATATATATACAATGGAATACTACTCCACCATAAAAAAGGATAAAATCGTCCCATTCACAATGACGTGGATGGATCTTGAGGGTATTATGTTAAATGAAATAAGCCAGATAGAGAAAGACAATTTCTGTATGACTCCACTCATAAGTGGAAGTTAAACATGTAGACAAAGAGAACAGATTAGTGGTTACCAGGAGAAAGGGGAGGTGGGGGGTGGGCACAAAGGGTGAAGGGGTGCACCTACAACATGACTGACAAACAATAATGCACAACCGAAATTTCACAAGGTTGTAAACTATCATAATCTTAATAAAAAGTAAAAAAAAAAAAATTATTCTTGAGTAGGTCCAGGATGAGGCCCAAAGATTTTCCATTTCTAATAAGTTCCTAGGCAATGCAAATGCTCCTGGTCTGGGAACCACAATTTGAGAACTGCTAAGAGAGTTATCTAGCAACAAGAAGTTGAGACTAGGGTAGTGCAAGAATGGAGGTCAAGGGACTGTGTCCACCAGGACAGAGCAGAAGGAGTGGGTCCCTGACGGGGAGCTGATGGTGGGAAAGTACACAACAGACCAACTGCTTCAAAGGATGGGGGACTACTGGACCATGTTCTGGGTCATGTCACATCACAAAGGACCATTAAATCTCCAGTGCCTGTGCCAGGTGCACAAGAAGCACCTGAAATCGATTTTTTTAAAATAGCAATCCTGTCTAGAAATTAAGCTGTGAGTTTTACCTTACTTTCCCTTCCTTCCCTATCAGTAACCTCATTTTAGTGCAATTTAGGTTGCAAAAGCATGTTCCAGGGAGAGCACCCATATGTGCAAGAGTATCTATTTGTAAAACATACATATAAAATGGTATATGTAAAATCATATTAAAACTGATTTCCTTAATATTTCATTTTAGAATATCCTTTTAGCTAAAAAGTGTTCAAAATAAATATCAAGTACAGGAAGCATCCATTTCTACCGAGTGGGGCAAAAAAATAATTAACTCCCCATATTCTCTGAGAATCTACTACGTGACGAGCACCATGGATGTGCTTGGATACAAAGATGAGTAAAACATGGACACTGCTCACAGCAGTTCAACATCTAGCAGTCTTTGTCCTGTGCTCTTAAATCCGCCTAAGGATTGTGTTTCGTTTGTAATAAAAAATCAAAAGCAGGGACCAAAGAAGATAGCTTTTCTAAATTGACCGTCTCTGTTGTCAAATTATTCCACTGAGGAGAACACTTGGTCCTGGATTATTTCACTGAGCTCAGATGTATTTTTCTGACACATAGAGAGTCTGGGAAGCATCCAGCCCCCATTTATTCCCTGGTCTTTAAGCCTCGTGAGCATTTTATCACTTACACATTTCAGTGCCCAAAGAGAGTGCCTCTTGGGGTTTTGAAAATATCATTTCCTTTACTAACTCCTCAAATAACAGGGTCACTTCGGGACCGGTGAGTGGTTGGCACTAGGACGTGTTTCCCAGAAGTACTAACAGTTCTGGAGAGGAGCAAGCATTTTCACAGGTGCAGCTCTGGGTGCCCAACTTTCTACTGTCCGTGAGAATCATGTCCCACTGAAACTATAGAAGTGGAATTGACCCTCAAAGGGATAAGGTGATAGGGAGTGGTGCTTACTTGAGTCAGAGAGCAACCAAAATTGACTTCTGCAGCTGGAAAAAACAAAGACAAGGGTTAAAGATCAACTTCCTCTTTGATTTTGGCTAATTGGCAGCCCAAGTGGTCTTTCTCAAATGTTTCGGGTCTGCTGACTCTTCCAATTCTGTAAAAGACCCCACATGTTGTATGAACCTAGACCTCCTGGGCACTGGAGGGAAACAAAAGGAAAAATGTTGCGTCTCATCAGAATTAATGAAGTCATCCATAGCATCCAGCTCTCCCTGCCCCACTCTCAACCTCATCTATCTCCAATGTTAAGAATTTTGTTAAATGCCACTCACATCCGTCCACATCACTCCACCTTGGCCCCCACCAGCATATTCCATGCTGACGTCATCTCTCTCGTAGATCACTGCAGTAGCCTTCTCACTGGCCTCTCACATCCTATTTATCCCCCTCCAAACCATTCTTCACCTTAAATCACAGTAACTCATTAATTCACAGTATTAATTCATGGTAATTCATTCACAGTAATCTTTTGGAAACTCAAATAATACTACTAAAATCGGAATACCCTACAAATACACATAAATCCTAACTTAAAATTTTCCCCTGGCCTTCCCATTGCTCCAAAGACTTAACTAGTTGATTTGTCCCAGAGAGGTCTGCATAATCTGTGCCCCCCGTGCTTTTCCCTCTTCTTTTTGCATCACATTTCTCCTTCCTCACTCTCTCTGCTCCCATCACCCAGATCCCCCTGCCTGGAACACTCCTCCCTCCCTGCTTTGCCAAGTTGTCTCCTACTCACCCTTTACCTCTTAACCTTTATCAGCTCCTGAGGGACACTTGAGGAAGACCCTCTCCTCTGTGGTTAGGCCAAATGCTGGAGTTTTAAACTCCTTTCGCACCATCAACCAGCTCATGAAACCTTCATAGAATGTAACACAGGACATTTACACAATCTTATGTGATTGCTTAATTTCTGCTTGGTCTCCTCGCTAGACTGTAAGATCCACAAAGGCAGGAACTCTACCTCTTATTGCTTTTCATTGTATTCCAGAGCCTGTCACAGTGTCTGGCACATATTGGGTACTAAATAAATGTATTTGTTAGGAAGGAAGGAAGGACGTAGTGGAAAATTGATAGTTCTAAAATGATAAAGAGGAGGTCTAGCATTTTAAGGGAATGGTAATCATAGGTGACACCTGTTAAACTTCTGAGGTTAGAAATTTAACTGTTCTAACTGTTCAGAGCTCTTTACTTGCTCATTCCAGTTCTCAGAGCCAACCCTGTTAGCATGTATTAGTATCTCCATACTTAATAGATGAGATCTGAGACTTAGGTTACTTGTGCAAGGCCAGGTAGCCAGTACAAGGTGAAGACTTAACAGTCATCAATATTGTTACTCTATTTATTACTATGATCACCTCGGTGGAGTTCCCTCAGGTTCCCTCGGGAAAGGAGCAGTGTCTGGCAGATGCAGCCCCACCTCCAGACCTCCAAGCATCTTTTGAGGCTGGGCCCTGAGTCGGTGTTCAGGCTGAGAAGGCACGAGCCCTGGCTGGCCTGGATGGAAATGGTAAATGGAGGGAAGGACCCTTCAAGCAGGGCAGGGGGTAAGGTCGCTTGGGCATCCAGAAACCTTTGCAAGAACCTGTCTTTGAGTTAAATCTCAACTCTTGTCTTCCAGAAGCAATGGAAACAGGATCCAGCTGGCCTGTGCTGCTACCATTAGGCCAAACAGACCTCTCAAACAATCTTTGAGGCCCTGCCACTGGGTGTGGCCCTACCCCCAAGAGCACACTGGGCAGGGCCTCCCCTTAGGAATCCCTCCCTTTGCCTATATGTTCCTGCAGAGGATTCTGATCTGTGCTAGGTGTCCCTGGCTGTGATCAGGGAAACATGGTCTCTCTTCTCTGGGAAGGTAGATAATTAAGCCACATACTCCACACGTGTAAAAAGTGTTGTGAATTGGAAAGCAAGGGCAGATCCCAGCTCGTGAGGATCAAGGAAAGCATTGAGGGAAACCTTTCTGTATAATGGGAAGGGAAGAGGAAAGAGGGAATGAGATTGCATTTTCGTTTTGTTGTTGTTTTGAAGTTTTTATGATGAAAAGTTCCCATGTGATGACTTCTCATTCCCCTGTGGTGGTCCAGCACATGTGCTGGAGAAGTGTGGACACGTTGTAGGAAAGTGAGATCGTTGTGAGAACTTAGGCAAGAGAGTTGACTGAGAAAACAAGCACAGAAGCTCCATCGAGGCAGAGACTCTGTTGCCTCCACTGGGTGTCTCAGGTGGTTAGAAGAGTACCTGGCACGTAGTAACACAGGAGGAGTTACTGCAGATTCTCAGGTAGTGGTGGAGCTGACCAATAGCTGTAGAACAGACATTTATGGGGACCCAACACTCTTACTCGTGTGATTTCATCCAAGAGGAATCAGCCCCTTATTCAAAGGCAGGTCTAAAAAAGGCAGAGTTGGATTTTGCCAGGCAGGACAGATGAAAGGAGAAAGGGGTAGGCCATTTAGAGTAGCGCTGTTTAGGCCTGGGTTTAAGTGATGGGCCATGAAGTTTTCCTTGGAGAGGGAGGAAATGGAGACAGAAGTTGTCAGATGGACAGGGGAAAGTATAAAGTGGCTTGTAGTTCCTGAATAGGTTGAGGAGTTGGCATACCGAGGGCATAAGCTGAGAGGATAAAGGGTGGAATGTCAGACTATCTTCTTTCAGAATGCGGAAGCGTCCCTGGTGATAAGTTCTAGGATATGGCCACAACTGATGTGGAATGGAGGTAAAGGGCTCTAAGATGAGGAGGGGTATTCTGTGAGAGGCCAGATTCTTGGATGGTCTACCCACATGGATGTTGGGGCCTCTGACTAATTGTTCCAATTTGAAGTTCCTGTCCCAGGCTGTTTTCCTGTCCTAGAGTCTCTACAGAATTGGCATTTCCTGCAACTCCAAGCTTCAGTGTGTGGCATGACTCTGGATGAGAAGGCAGAAATGGGGTGGTGAGAGAAAGGGCTGTAGTAGACATCTGCTTTGGTTTTGGTTATGATTTTGTTTTGACGCCCAGCATTCACTCACCTTCTAGAAATAGACCTTCTGTTGCCCTCTGAGGAACTAACCCTATTCTCAGTCTCAGCACAAGTGCAAGTGGTATTGTCTACCGTGACACTCTTACTTTAAAGATGGGTGTATAGGGGCCGGCCCCGTGGCAGAGTGGCTAAGTTCATTCGATCCACTTCAGTGGCCCAGGGTTTCCCCTGTTCGGATCCTGGGCACGAACATGGTGCCAATCTGGAAAAAAAAAATAAAAAAGATGGGTGTATAACTCAGGCTTGGCCAAAATGATCGTTCCATGCTTTTGGCAACAATGATTGGTCAGGGATTGGCATGTGACCCAACAAGAGACAATAAGGTACAGTGGGACTTTTTTCTTTTCTTATCCCCAAAGCCGCCTAGTACATAGTTGTATATTCCAGCTGTAGGTCCTTCTAGCTCTGCCATGCAGGACGCCACCCCAGCATGGCCTAATGAGCGGTGCCAGGTCTGAGCCCAGGACCCAAACCAGTGAAACCCCAGGCTGCTGAAGCAGAGTACACAAATCCAACCACTTGGCAATGGGGCCATCCCCTACAGTGGGACTTTTGAAGGGAGTAGTGAGAGAGACAACCCATTTTAAGCTGCACTTGAGCTTGGAAGATGTAGCTATGAACTTGCCAGACAGAAAGTCTTACAGTGAAGCCAGTGCAGAATATAGAGCTGAGAAGTGGATAGAAACTGAATCTTGATGGCATCAACTGAGCCCCAGCGTGAACCCTCCTGCCTGAGGGCAGCCTTACTCCCAGACTTTTTCAGGTTCCTGAGTCAACAGATCCTCTTTGTATTTGCTGTCATTTACATCCAAAGAATCCCTCACAGTATAAGGGGGCTCTCCCTCCCCGGCTCCCTCTTCCATGCTAGCATACCAAATATGTATTACCTTCTCTGACCTTCAGGTTGTGCCCTGGTGTAAAGTAGGATAACGAAACCTATTTCAAAAGGTTGTAAAGATTAAATGGGATAATATGCATAAAAGCATAAATTTGTTCCACAGCATGCAAGTACAACAAGCAGTACTTAATTTTTCTAAATTAAACTAAATCTGGCTCAAAGCCCCCATTTTAAAGGGTAGGGAGATATCCATTATTAGTCATTATTGGGGGCCTTTTGCGTATATAGTTTAGTATTCACTGTGAAACAAATATGTAGGAAAGAGCCTGTGATATTGGGTCCATCTGGGTTGCCCCTGGGATGTTCATTGTCCAAGCCCATCTGGCCCGTTAAAAGGCCAGTGGCCACACAGCCTCTGTGCCAAGTGTGAGTGATGCAGTGTCTGTTGCAACTCTCAGGGTGATGGCACTTGATGATTAGTCATCTCAGCAACATCACTTGATCCTGTAAAACCTGTGCTGTCTCCTAGAGGACTTCCACACAGAACCCACCCACTTGAGGGACTCATCTCTGCAATTTTACTCTCAAGGCATTGGAGCCGCTGTTACCTTTAGGCTGCTCTCCTTTCACCCAACACTTGTGTCAACCCCTATCTCCTCTTTCCTGGGGACACCCAGCTAAATTCTCCTCCCACATGATGGTCTGGACAGGACTGTAGAACAGGTGCATCACAACTTCTGTTAGGGGTCAGGAAACATGAAAGCCATTGATAACCCCTGAGACCAGAAGCGCAGAACTTCCTGTGAGACAAAAGGGGAAAGATAACTTTTATTCCTTCTGGAGCCCCTCTGGCAGGGAGTAGAAACAGCAGTCAATAGCTTGGTAAATTATCCTGCTTCAAATGAAATTTGCCTCCAGCTGGGCAAGAAGCCCTGTAGAGGAAAATTACACCCTCTTGTCATTGTCAGCCCAACCCCCTCCCACAGTGAAGCATTGCTAAACTTACGTAATAGTCAGTTCCTTCTCTGCCCCCTGCCCCCCATAGAAGGAAGGAACAGACCCTGAGTGCCCTGGGAGATAAGGAGGCAGCCTCCACAAGTCTCCAAGCTGCCACTTGGCCTCCCTAATGAAGACCCAATGTGTCCTTGTGACCCCAGGAAAATATCCAAATTTAGGCTCTGATCCAGGGCCAGTGGAAGTTCTAGAAGAAAGCCCTCAAGAGAAGAGCCCCTTCTCATAGTCTGGGCCCCTTCATTGTGACTGCAGATGGGGGCACAGTTCTCAATGTTAATCCCCATGAAGGCTACCTCAAGGAAGCTGATTCCCTTAGGCAGCACCTGGCACAGGAGAAATTCACCATGCCTGAACCTGGGATCTGGGGTTCCCTGCCCAACCCATGTTAAGGTACCAGTCAATTCATGCATTTTCTTTATCCTGACGTTAGATTTGGAGTGTGGGCTTGAGGCTGTAAAAATTCAGGTAGCCTATTACCATTGCATTCTATGTCAGTGACAATTCTTCAGGCACCACGAAATCTGTAAGTGAGACCCCCCTGAAATTGCACAATACTGTGATCCCTGGATGTGGGAACCAAGCACATGAAACCTTTTTCTAGAGAAATTGATCCTCATCTCTCCAATTACTGTTCAGCTAATAAACTTTCCTTCTTTTGATGACAGTCCTGCTTTTCCATAGGAACAGGAGTCTGGGAAAAAGGAAAACAGTCCTAGAAGCAGAACAAAAGTATGGGACCACTCATGGACACTGCTACCATCTCATTTGGACAGGTCATTTCCCAGATGTGCTGAGTGTGCAAATTCTGTCTCCTTGTCTCATCCAGTGTTTCTCTGAATGGAAGCAAGTATCTTGGCACCAGGTGTGACTTGTTATGTGACCCTAACCAGTACATCAGCCCCTTTAGGTCACCACCTCCCCTTGGTTAGAAGTCCTCAGGCCATGGGTAGATGGAAAACATCCCAGAATGGGAGTTAAATACTCTGAGTTCCCTAGTACTGGCTTTGCCATCAATTGTGTGGCTCATTCTCTCTGCTGTTTAAGCTGTGAGAATCAAATTTGAAATGGTGGATATGTTATATTAAATATATTAAGAAGAGCAGAAATTAAACCTGTAGGGTTTAAATGCAACCTGTAGGGTTTGCTTCCTCGATAAGGTTGGCTGTCTCTGCAGGAGCTGAAGGTTGCTTCTTTAGGCTTGTTGTCTGGGAGCTGGAGCAGAGTGGAGAGACTGAGGTGGAGCCAGGGTGAGCCATATTGCACCTAGCTTTTCCTCCCCTCTAAGTCTGAATACTGGCAGTGGTGAATCAGGTAGTTCTAAGGGCTCCTTTCACTTTAGCATTCATGATGACCCCACACCACCTCTACCTCCATGCCACCTTTTTCTCCTTCTTTGGATGCTCCAACCTCTTTGACGTTTTTCAGCCGTCACTCCACTCAGCTCTTAAGCAGCTTTGACCTTGACGACATGGATATGGATGAGAACAAAGGATCCACTTGGCACCTTTGGCCACTTTTGCTTCAGTGAACTGAGTGGGGTGTCCAAGAAGAACCCCTGGTGTTAGGAAGACGTCTAAGAATGTTCCAATGATCCCCGCCTCCTGATATCCACACCTTTGGGTAATTACCCCTCCCCTTGAGAGTAGGCTGGACTTAGTTATTTGCTTCTGACTAATAGAATAAGGGAAAGGTGATGGGATGTCATTTCTGTTATTAGTTTACAAGAGATTGTGACTTCTGTCTTGCTGTCAGACTCTCCCCTGGCTTTGATGAAGCAAGCTTCCATGTTGGAGAGGCCCACAGGACAAGGAACTGAGGGTTGCCTCCAGCCAACTCCAGCCACAGCCACCAGGAATTGAGGATCTCAGTCCAACAGGCCTTGAGGAGCTGCATCCCGCCAACAACTATATATGAGTAAATAAGTGAGTCTTATCCAGTCAAGTCTTCAGATGAGACCCTAACCCAGCTGACACCTTAATTGCAGCCTTGTGAGAGACCCTGGAGCAGGGAACCCAGGTAGGCCTTGCCTGGACTCCTGACCCACCAAAACTGTGAGTTAATATGCGTTTTTTTAAGCCACTAAGTTTTGGGGAATTTGTTATACAGCAATAGATAACACACCCCTAAATTACTAATAGAATACACCCCTAAATTACTGTAATCTTGGAGAAAGATGTAGCATGGCTAGAAAGGCAGACACCAAATAGGAGGACACCCTCCCTGACAGTCTCCCTGGAGATACTGTCTTCATGCTCAAAGACTATCCCACATCCTCTTATGCTGCAGTGGTAGCATTCTGCTCCACTAAGCCCAGATCAGTCTCCAGGAGGAGAGGCCTAGGTAGTGTTGGGGGGAGTGCATGGCCAGGATGGGGTCATGAAGAGTGATGATGAGGTCATTCTTCCCCTTCTCCTTTTTTCTTCCTTTCCCACTCACTCCAAGATTACATTTTCTTTACTCTCTGTCTCTTTTTCCCCCAAGTCCTGGGTGGCTGCCCGATGACCGTTCCTTCAGTGAGGGCCAGGTGATCGCTTGGTCTTGCAATACTGCTATCAAGCTAGGCAGCCTGAAGAGATTTGCCTAAGGAGCAGCTCTTCTGATTCCTCAAGGTTCCTCACAAGCAGGGAGACCTCATTGTAGATCTCAAAGTATACCTTCCAGACTGATTAACACCCCACATATAACAGACTCTTCAGCCAGACCCACCCAGTTCCTAGACCCTGCCCTGGCCACTCCAGTGTCCACAATTACAAAACCCATCCATACACAGCCCCCCATTGACCGCCCACCTGTGAGAGTCTCTGGAATCAGCAACTTTTTCTAAATGAAAATAAGCCACTGTTTTCAGGAAAATATTCGTATCTCTGATCCTTTTCAGAGCTACAAGTTCTGTTCTCCCTACTGTTCTGGGAATGGTAAAGGAAGGGGAAAGGGGAACTGCTCCCCATTTTCATTACGGTCAGATGAGGAGTAGAGACATGGCCCACACCCCAGACTTCCTGAGGGAGAGAAGGGCTCTGGGGAGCAGGTGACATTTATTCCTCACCAAGAGATTCAAGAGCAACATTTCCCCCTACCACTCACCTCAGGGCCTAAACACCTCCACACTTCCAATTCCAAAACTTTCTGAAGCCACAAGGGGGAATTCTGGCTGTATTATTCCAGAGGAAAGCATCCCACCCTGCAGCTGTGTATAGTTCAGGATAGTGAGGGAGCAGATGGAAAGACGGGTTGAGCCAAGTTCTGGACTTGAAGGGTTTTGCCCACTTTGAAAAGGACTAAAGTTTTTAGAGTAAACTTTTTGTACTTTTTATGAAAGAATAAAGTGTTTTAAATAGAGGACATCTGAGCTGGGTCAAATAAAGGACCCAGGATAAAAGTGAGACGGCCACTGTCAGGTCCCCTAAAAGGGACTTGTCATCTTTTAGAAACCAAAAGAGGCAATCAGTTAGAGCTGACCTCCTCCTTCCTTTTCCTGAGCACAAGCCCCAGAGTACCCCAAACCTACATGCCCAGTGCATGATGCAGAGAACACCACTTGTGTTAGCAGAAAAAAATGAGGATAAGTTTTCTTGGCTGTGGCTAACCATTGTTCTCATCAGAGGATGTGTTCTCATGAAAATTGTGATGCTTTCTCAAGAAGGACTGATTGATTTCTTTGGGGACATTTTTCCTCCCTGGAAGTGTTGGAGAAGCGTTTTCTGTTTGAATAGAAGAGTCAAATCCCTGAACCCAGTGCCTTCCTCAGGGGTGACGGTGACCGGAGGGACCTGGCATATCTAATGCATGCAGTTGGGGCTTGGATGGGGCATAGACTCCCTGGAAGGCAGAGAAGGGGGTTGACTCTGACAGAAATGCTGGTCCTCGAAGGCCACAACTTTCCAGGGATGTCCGATCCTGTCTCTGTTCTGGCTAACACTTATAAACTACTCTGGTCAGCAGAGGCAGGGTCTTGGCTGCAGGACGTGGTCCTTGCCCAGTCCCCTCGCTGGGAGTCAGAGAGAGCCCCGTTGTTGGGGGGATGTCCCTTGTCAGGCTCTATCTGGGCCTGCAGTTTCTCCTTCTGTTGACCTAACTCCACAGCCTCAGTGAACCTACATGTCAGTTTCTCTAGGATCTTCCCAATGGCTTGTCATGAGCTTGGCTTTTTGCTAGGAACTTTCCTGCCCTATGATGTTTCTCTTGGAATTGATCCACCAGGCCAGCCCATAGGAGCTGTTTTTTAAGGTCTGATAGTTTAGAATCTTGGGGAACCAATATTTTTGGTGAGGGACATTCACTGATCAGGGTAGTTTCTACTTTACTTGTATTGACATTTACCATTTGGGAGCTTCCCAAGTCCCTGGTTGTCAAGATATCACAAGATTGTGATTTAAGAGCATACAGCTCCTCAGCTTTGTTGAATATCTGCCTGTACCTGTTGGACATGGAAAAATGTTATAAATTCTTCTGTTCTTTAGAATTCTTGAATTCTAAGTACATCCTTTGGCCCTGAATCATTTCTGCTCTATCACTGGAACTCACATTCTCATCCCTTGGCTCGTATCCAGCCCCAGCTTGCCTTGTGGGCACCTCTGGGCTGCTTCTAGTATTGTCTAGAACAGTCTCGCTCTGACTCACTTTGTCTGTAATGCTGTGTGTGAGGGGCTCTAAAGACTGTCTACCATGCTCAATTGTCTGGACATCCTTGGCAAGCTCGTGGTTGATATCAGAGTGGGATGGTTTCAGGGCGCCCTGTCTTTCTTGCCCACAGGTGAGGTAGCAGGGAGAGGACGATCCAGAATGGGGACTGAATTGGTTGTTCTCACCTTGTTTCCCTGGAAACTTTTAGAGCTTCCCTCAAGGAGCTTGGAAACCTCAGCTTTGGACTCCACCCCACAAATACAGGTGGCTGAGGAGAGAAAGTCAAATTGGGGAAGAGGCCATGTTTTGGCTTCTCTCAACATATAGAATTTTATGGATTCAAGAACTTTGAGGAATAGGCCCCACCTCTGACTCACGTGAAACCTTATAATATGGGCTTCCAGCACCTGTCAGGTGTTGGGATCAAGAAAAGAAAGCTCCAGAGTGGTCATCTGGCCCTACACCCTCCCTACCATTGTGTTTTTCCAATTTGTGTTCTCCTTGTTGGTCTGGAAACTCCCAGAAGGAGGGGATGGGTCGTCCTCAACCAGCCATGAACGACACACTCCTAGACGGATCCTCCCTGCAGTGATCTGCCAAAACTTCATTCTCGAATATGATCTAAGAATGATTCTCCTTTCATTCTGGTCTGTGTCTTTCTTTGAGACATTTAAGAATTCACTTCCTGAGTGATTCCTTGAGTGCTACACACAGTTACTTTTTGTCTCTGTGGCAGCCCGCAGACCCTTCACTACATAGCATTCTAGTGACCCTTGGAGGGCTGTTTTCTGAGCTCTTTCCTAGGATATCCCAAGATTCCCCCTCACATCCTTCCTTAGCTGAAACTCTGTTGGGATTGTCTCGTGGAAGCTTCTTGGGAGACTTAGTTCCGTCTCCACTAGATCCTCGCTGCTCTGGCCCTGAAACTCAGAGAGCTGTGAGTGAGCATATCTGCCTTTCTGCTGAGATGTTTCTATGCATTTACACTGAGGCTCCATCAGTGCTAGAGTCTCTAGATTCCTATGGATGTGGAGGCACCAACATGGGAGTAGTCTCCTTAGAACATGGAGCTCCATTTTCTCCTAGAGTTCACTGGTGATATGAAAATGGCCAGGAAGGATGGAGACTGGTACATAAGCATGGAATGACTGGCTGACTCATGGAAGGCTGGGAGCTCAAGGACAAATGGCTTCTTGAGATTTTTGGAACATAGAGACTAAACCCCACAGAATTTCCTGTTGCTTCTGCAACACGTGCCGTTCCAGGTGTTGATTTTCAGATGAGATATGGGAGTCTAACTCATTCTGAGATCTATGGAAAGACACTCTACAGTCCTTAATCTGGGATGGAGAAGAAGATGGTAGGATTGGGAGTGGGGATTGAAGGTGGGGGTTGGGACTGGGGCTTGGTTTGAGGCAAGGGTTGGGGATGTACATTGGGGAGGGGAGGTGGGTGGGAATGAGGAAGTGGTGAAGATTCTTGATCCCACATTTTGACTGAAGAAGCATTACAGACTCTGTTGAATAAGGCAAAGTGAGACTCTAGCAGAGAACTACTGCTAGAAACCAGGAGAGTGGCCCCTGGGGACTCACTGTGCAGAGAGGGAAAACCCCAGAAGAGCTGGCTCTATTTCTGCTGCAGGTTTTCCCCCAAAGTCTTGACATACAATAGCTACTGATAAATGCACAGCTTCTCTGGTTTGCCTTTGATGTTCTAGCCAGATTTGGAGGCTGTGGTGTCCTGCACATCAAGTGGCTGCAATGAATTCCCTGAAGGTATCTCTTGGTTTTCTGACCACATATGTTTTGAAAATAATCCCTCCTCCTTTTCTTTCTTCTCTAAAATCTAGAAAGCCATTCTCTTTTTTATTTGTCTCACTAAGAGTGCCTGTATGTTAAGGCCAAGGAAAAGATGGCTACTGGCCATCATGTGCTTGGTAGCAGAGTCTCCCCAGAGACAGGTCTCTGGTCTGGAGGGAAACATGCTCTCGCTGAATTTAGAGTGTGATAATGTGAGGAAGAACATGTTCTTGGCATGAGCCTGCCAACAAGAGAATTCTGAAGTTGACAGACTTGAACGGTCAGTGCCTCTGATTGTTGGGACACAAGTGACAACCCACCAGGGCTATCTGGAGATGAGTTCTCCAGAACAGGCTTCAGTAAGATGGAAATAGATTTAGACTGAGTCAAAGTTAATGGGCAGTCTGGCAGTGCTGAAACAGACAGGGTTGGTGGTGTGTAATGACAAGCCAATCAATCAATGAGATTCATTTTCTGGGACAAATATGGTAAAGGATTGATATCTTGGCAAAGGGTGGGGTCAAGAGAGAGGATGGTACGTAGAGACAGAGTGGCCTCTGGTTGGAGAACAGGATCTGCTGTCTGACTGTCATGTGGTGGGAGAGGGGGAAGGGCAAGGGGTTGGGGTGAGGAATGGTCTGCTGGGAATTCAGAATCCAAGGGAGGAAAAGGCTCTGGTGGCATAGAGTGACCTGATGGTGAGGGTGAAAGAAAGTCAGCTAAGGGGGTGATTAGGTCAGGTGAGAGAATGGAGGTGGGTGAGGAAGGCTCAGGCAGAGGGGCTAGTCTTAGGGCTCTTGGAGAGACTGCTGAGAAAGCAGAGGACGGAGTGAACAAGGACTCAGTAACAGAAGCTGTGGAAGCCAAAGGGGACATAGAAGGAGTAGCATCACCCAGAGCCTCTGGGAACAGCAGCTAATTGGCCTCAGCAGTTGTGCTATTATACACCTCACAGAAGGAGTCTGGACATAACAGTTGGTGAAAGCAGATGGTGTCATGATGCCGGCCCAGGGAGCTGTGGGAGACAGGACGTACAAAGCTGCAGCCAGAGCCAGAACAAACATGTGGGGCCTTGGCAGGTCTGGCAGAGGTAAGGGTGCCCAGTGCATGCTGTCCTTTCATATTTTCCCACTTCCTGGGACCTCATGGAAAGGATAAGAAGGGTCACCCTTGGCGAGCTCAGGTGGAACAGGCAGAACCTTACCTCTCAATGTTCTACCTTTCCTTCTCTTCTTGGCTCTGCCCTGATGCTAAGAACAAAGAGAAAAGAATAAGGGGCTGGGGCTCATTTCTCTCTCTAGAAAACTCAGATACTCAATATCTAAGAATAATATAACTCTCTATTTTAATTAAGAGAACTTTGTGTTCCTTCCTTTAATTAATTTTTAAAGGTGTTAAAATATTTTCAATATTTGGGGGGTCGGCCCTCTGGCCAAGTGGTTAATTTTGCACGCTATGCTGCGGTGGCCCAGGGTTTCGCCAGTTCAGATGCTGGGCATGGACATGGCACTGCTCATCAAGCCGTGCTGAGGTGGCATCGCACATACCAGAACTAGAAGGACCCACAACTAAGAATATACAACTATGTACCAGGGGGCTTTGAGGAGAAGAAGGAAAAAAATAAAATCTTTAAAATATATATATTTTTTCAATTTTTCCTTCTTAGAAAAACTCAAAGGAGGATTTTTGTCTATGAGGTCCACACTTGATATTCTGAGCCAGAAGTCCACTGCTCAAGGAGGGCATAGACTCTGAGGCCAACAATCACGACTGTGCTCCCTCAGATAGACCCTGTATCCTGGACAGAGCTCAGGCTCCAGCCTCTGCTCAGAGGTTCAGCCCTGCTCTCCTGATCTGCCCAACGTGAAGGGAGGCTTGGTTGAGCGACGCCTGCCATGGGAATGTGACACATGATCAAGTGCTGGGAACTCTGTTCTCCTGCAGAGATCCAAAACTCTAAGCAACCTGACCCAGGACAGCAGAATCACTAGTTAGGAATTTTATCTGAGAACTCATCACCACAGCCAGATAGTCTTTGACCTTCAGATGGAAACCCTAGTCCTCCCTGAACCCCTAGTTCTGCCTGGTCTCCTCCCCTAGAAGAATGGTGTTCTATCCTCTCCTCGGACTTCCCTTTTCAGGTGTGTTTCTGACCCAACTAAACTCATTTAGAAATGTGGGAAGAGGAACAGGAAAATAAATAATCATTCTTTGAGAGGTGACTTCTGGTTCCAGCTCTGACATTTAAAGAGTTTTGGAGTCATCACTCCAGTCTTTAGAAGAAGGAAAAAGCTGAACAAACTGTACATCAATTACTTTTCATGGAGCCATCAGAGAATTTAGGTCACAGGGCAAACTACTACACAAAATCCTCAGACAGGGTGAATTCAGAGAATCACACTAAAGATCGGCTTACCTGGAGCGGAAGCCACTGGAGTCATACACTGGTAGAAACACATAAAAGGACACTTTGACAAATCCTGAAGGATGTGTGTGGGCTAGCATGAGAGTGAGAAACTCTTGGGGTCACTATCTTAGGAGGGGCCCTCACCTATTCATGGGTTTTATTTCCAGGAACTCCACCAGATTCTCACAGTGAAGAGCCATGAAGAAACTCTGATGTTTCTGTCAGGGGAGGGTGGAGTTGGGAGAAAGATAACCATTTTGAAAATATTTTAAAATATCCCCTGAGTGTTCTCCATAACAAAGGCCTACTTAACAGAGGAAAAGACAACCAAGCCTTATCCCACATGGGAGAAGGGAAATTACCCAACTACAAGCCCCCTCCAGCCTTCCTGTCTCATATAAAGAGCGGAAAGTAAGATAGAAGCACTTGTGAACATCACAACCCAGGGACACAGACCTAATAAAAGACTGAGATTTAATCATGTCCCCTCCCCCAGCACCTTACCACCACATCCACAGGACTCTAGTGTAGTAATAGGATCACGGCTGAAGGAGCTTCAAAGCATAGGCTCTATTTAAGAAGGAGATTTAGGGAAACCCCAGGAAAGACAGAAACAAGGACACTGGAGGAAATTGAAGCCTTTGACATTTACAGCTACAGTAAATATTAAACACACCCCAACACCTAGCCAGATTAACATGAAACTTCACACTAAAGGTCTATTAACTTCAATTCCTATTACCCAACACATCATGTCAGCTTTCAACAAAAAATTACAAGACATGGTAAAATGCAAGAAAAATCATCTGAAGAGACAAAGCAAGCACCGGATCCACCTTCAAATGTGACACAGATTTTGTAATTACCATCCATTGAATCCAAAATAACCATGATTCATATGTTAAGTGTTCTGATGGCAAAAGCAGACAACACACAAGAACAGATAAGGAATGTAAGCAGAGAGAGGGAAACTCTAAGAAAGAATCAAAAGGAAATGTTAGAAACTAAAAGCATTGTAAGAGAAATGAAGAATGCCTTTGGTTGGCTTATCTGTAGATTGCATATGGCCAAGGAAAGAATACATGAATTTGAACATTTATCAACAGAAACTTTTCAAACTGAAATGCAAAGAGGGAAAGAATTTTTAAAAAATTTTATAACCCAGAATATCCAAGAACTGTGAGACAGTTTAAAAATGTGTTACATACATGTAATTGGAATACCAGGAAGAGAAAAAAGAACAGAGCAGAAGTAATCAAAGCAATAAAGGCCAAGGATTTTCCAAAATTAACAACGAGATTAACCATAGATTGTGGAAGGTCAGAAAAAACCCAAGCAAGATAAATACTAACAAAGTCTATTACCTGGACATATCGTGTTCAAACTTTAGGAAACCAAAAGATGAAATCTTGAAAGAATACAGTGGAAAATAAGCACTCTGAATCTAGAGGAACAAGGATAAGAATTATGTGCTTCTCATCATAAACCATGTAAGCAAGAAGAGAGTGCAGTGAAATACTTAAAGTGTTCTAAGAAAAAACATCAACCTTGAGTTTTATATCTAGTGAAATTATCCTTCAAAAGTGAAGAAGAAATAAAACCTTTGCCAAACAAAAATAGAGAATTCATCAGCAGCAGATCTGCTCTGCAATAGATGTTAAAAAGAATTCTTCAGGGTAAAGAAAAATGATGACTCAGATCTACATAAAGGAAAAGAAGAGAAGAAATAAATGAAAGTAAAATAAAAATTGTATTTTTCTTATTCTCAATTGACCCAATAACAATAATGACAGTTTATTAGATGATTATAGTATGTGGATAAGTGAAATAATGAAAACAATGTTACAAGGGACTTTTATTAGTTGTAAATGTACATTACAACTCTAGGGCAATCACTAAAATATTTTTTTTAAGAATAATCAGTATACTAAGAGAAGAGACAAAATGGAATCATATAAAATGCATGTTTAAAACCAGAAAGGAAGAAAGAAAAAAATAGGTATAATGAATAGTAAACAGTTACAGACACTGTAGATATTAATCCAACTATATTTTTAAAAAGTACTAAATGTAAGTGGTCTAAATTCACCAATTAAAAGACAGAGACTGTCAGCATGGATAAAAAAAACAAGACCCAATTATATGTTGTCTACAAAACACTCACTTTAAGTATAAAGATACAGATAGATTAAAAGTAAAGGGACAGAGGAAAATGTACCATGCTAACACTAACGAAAAGAAAACAGGAGTAACTATATTAATTTCAGACAAGACAGACATCAGAACAAGGAAAATTATCAGGGATAAAAAGGGGCATTACATAGCAACAAAGGGGTCATTGCTCCAAGAAGACATACAATTCTTAACATGTATAGATCTAACAACAGAGTGTCAAAATATGTGAGGCAGGGGGCTGGCCCCGTGGCTGAGTGGTTAAGTTCACGTGCTCCACTGCGGTGGCCCAGAGTTTTGCCGGTTTGAAATCCTGGGCACGGACGTGGCACCACTCAACAAGCCATGCTGAGGCGGCATCCCACATGCCACAACTAGAAGGACTCACAACTAAAAATACACAACTATGTATCAGGGGGGTTTGGGGAGAAAAAGGAAAAATAAAATCTTAAAAAAAAAATATGTGAGGCAAAAATGGGTAGGACTACAGGGAGAAATAGAGGACTCCACTGTCATTGTTGGAAATCTCAACACCTCTCCATCAGAAATGGACAGATTCAGCAGGCAGAAAATCAGTATGGATATAGTTGACCTGAACATCATCATCAATCAACTTGATCTAATTGACATTTGTAGAATACTTCATCCAACAACAGAATACACATTCTTCTCAAACTCACATGGAACATTCACCAAGATAGAACACATTCTGGGCCCCAAAACACACTTTAAAAATATAAAATAGAAATTGTACAAAGTATGTTTTCAGGCTATTATGAAATTAAACTAGAAATCAATTACAGAAAGATAGCTGGAAATCCCAAAATGTTTGGAGATTAAACACACTACTAACACGTGGGTCAAGGAAGAAGTCTCAAGAGAAAAAAATATTTTAAAGTAAATGAAAATTAAAATACAACTTATCAAAATTTGTGAGATACAATCAAAGTAGTATTTAAAGGGAAATTGATAGCATTGAATGCATCTATTTGAAACAAAAGATTTAGTATCTCTGATGGACTCTGGTTCACTTACCTGATTGATGTCTCTGTCTCTAAAATATTGGGAAACATGGATTCCTCTTTAGGTAGCACAGTAGTGGGAGAAGAAGCACCATCCCACCCATGAAGGCAAGGATGGGAATACCTAGGAAGATGAGCTGGAGCTCAGCCATGGTGCAGTAAGGCTCCTCAGACAGGGAAGGTGGTCCTCGTCATGGGAAATGCATTGCTGCCTCAGGCAGCTGGGCATTAAGGGTGCACACTCTAGACTAGAGTTCCAGGCCCATGTCACAGAGCTTTAGCATAGACACCAAAGGTTCTTGAGGGGAGGGGAGGGGACAACACAGGAGAGATGAACCCACAACCCTTCCCCCACCATCTAGCCCAGAAAATCCGTCCATACCTCCAGGGCCCCTTAGATACCTGCAACCTACCGTTCAACTCCACCTGGTCACCATACCATATATTTACCTTGGTGAAATTTTCTATTTATTCTACCTGTTACCCAGATATTACCTGAGACCCTTTTACTGCTTGATGACCTCCCTTTGGACCCCACATCATCTTTGAAAGTCTGCTATGCCCAGGGATTTACACCCCCAAGATCTACTCTGCCCTCACCTACAGCTTCCCCTGATACTTAATGTGTTTTTACCTGTAGGAACCAGAAATATACTCAGCAGCAGCCCTACCCCCAATATCTCCTCAAAAGAATCCACTTTCACCAAGAAGCATGAGAGAGCAGAGTAGCCTGTACCAATGATTAGAAAACATGAGAAAGAGGGAGACAAGGGCATGGCTCACCCATGGACCCACGGCAAACGACTTGAAAATCTTTAGTAATTCTTTTTTTCCCAAAATCCCTCTTAGGCTGTTCAGCCCCTAAGGGTTCTCAAATCTAGCCCCCTCCACCCAAACGATGTCTCACCCCGCTGCTCCCTCTCTCTTCTCTCTGCCAAATCCCCTCTTTCCCAGAAACATTTTTAATTTTTACTTAATTTTACAGAGCAGTTGTGCTGGACCACAACCCACAGGACCAAATTCATCTTAATTTAGGGAGTGGGCTTCTCTTTAGCATAAATTCTAGTGAGCACAATTGTAATTACAGCAGTACTTTCTGATTTTTTTGAATGACACCTTTGATTACTTCCTCCATGAAAAGTTTTCTGATGTTTTTCCCTTCTACTTTCTGTCTTTTCACCAAAATTCCTATTGGCATCTCTATACCTTTTTAAACCATAATGTCATTTTCATTGATGGTGTACATGTGTTTATTTCATCTCCCCATGCTAGCTAGTCATTTAATAGTTGTAATGCTTACAGATTCATTGTTTAGTGATAAGCTGCAGAAACGAAGCTCTGTGTCATGTCCTCCCTCTGCCTGCCTGCATTCCCTCGCTGAGTCTGATGGATCAGTCTCAGCCACAGACACCCAGTCCTTTCCCTCCCGTGTGAGAGGGTTTACCAGTAATGACAGCTCCTTTCTTTCCCCGTCTTCTCCATCCACAGCTTCACCATCGTCTCCACCCGTCAGGAAGGTACACGTCAAGCCCACCCTTCTCACATACAGTTCCTCAACTGTAGGTGCTGTCTCTGTTCAGAATCCCTCCACATGTCTTTGCATCTCTGGTGTTGGTGTTTTCTAGCAAGTCTGGTCCTGACTGCTCCTAAGGTCCTAGGACTCACAATTGTGAAAACATCCTTTAAAGTCTGAGAAAGATAAACTCCACCAAACAAATTTCCAGGTGAGAAGGGGTTATGAGAATGGCACATCAAACATATTCTTCAAAAACGGCCTTGTCATGAAAAAGAAAGGCTGAGAAATTGATCCAGATTAAAGGAGACTGAAGACACACACAACTAAATGAAGTTTGTGATTCTAGACTGAATCCTGTAAAGGAGGCTTTTTAAAAAGCCACAAAGGCCATTACTCAATAAATTGACAAAAATGGAATATGAATGGGAGATTAGTTAAAAGTTTTATGCCAATGTTAAATTTACTGAAGAGGATAACTGTACTGTATGTAAGAGAATATTCTTTTTCTCAAGAAACACACAATGAAATATTCAAGGAGAAAGTCCATGATGCTCAAAATGTATTCTCAAATATTCAGGAATGTGTGAGTGTTATTCATATATGTGTGTGTGTTCATATAGAGAGAGAAGGGGAGGGAAGGAAGGAGACAGAAACAGAGACAGAGATTGCAAATGGGTCAAAATATTACCAGGTAAATCTGGATAAAGGTTATGTGGTTGTTTACCATCCAAGCAACTTTTCCACAAGTTTAATTATTTCCAAAAAATACCTTTTTAAAATGGGCTGTTGGCTGTTGTCCTGAATTTTACCCAGTCTTTGAGATTTCTGGCTTTGATTCCTGTAGCTGCTACCACCAGCATACCCAGACCCCAGAAGTGTGCAATGGTGACTTTAAAACAGTTGTCTCAGGTTCTGTCTCAGGCAAGAAACCTGGGATCCTCTTTGAACATTTGAAGCATGCTAACATTTCAACAGGGTTACAAAATACTGGAAAAGAGCACCTCCCTCCAAAAAAAAGAGATTTAAAAAAATTATACACAATATAAAACAAAAAACAAACAACAAAATATTCAACATGTTTACAGCATAGAACCCTTAATTTCTTTCTTATCTGCTGCCACCAGGTCTTCTGTCTTCTGGGTTTTTGTGGTGTGAATGGGTTTGCTGGCACTTTGTGTGCTCTGCTAGTCAGTTACCACACCTCCACCAGATTTCCATCTTCCAAAACTGTGTTGAAGTCTTTTGTCCTGTCCTCTCCTTGTCATCCTCAAGTGCTTATTCTTTTTAAGTCCTTTCCTTGTTTTAACAGCTTTATTGAAATATAGTTCACATACCATACAATTCACCCATTTAAAGTATATAATTTCATGATTTTTAGTATATTCACAGACACCTGTAACCATCAGCACAGTCAATTTTAAAACATTTTCATGACTTCAAAAAGAAACCTTGTAACCTTTAACCATCATCCCCCTCTCCCCTCACCCCCCAGCCCTAAGCAACCACTATTCTACTTTCCATCTCCCTAGATTTCCCTCTTCTGGACATTTCATGTGAATGGAATCACATGTGGTTATTCATGACTGGCTTCAAGACGAGGGTTTAGCTCTCGCAATAAGGACATTTCAGGCAGTGTAATTCCATTGAGGTTAGGAAGGAAACCTCTTTTCATACAACAGGAAAGAAGGAAAGGAGGAATGGGAAAGGGTTTTTGTGAAGGTGTTTTGACGGAAAGTTCCTATCTCATGGCTTCTAGCTCCTCTGTGAATGGTGGTCCAGTACATCTACTGAGCAAGTGGAGACGGCCTAAGTTTGAGGAAAGTGAAGGAGATTTGAAATAAAGTAGAGAGGCATCAGAGAGAATGGACTAAGGAAACAGTGACCTAAGCCCCATTTGTTTTCCTCACGTGTTGGTAAGCATGGGGTCATTATTTGTGGAATGAGCTAAGGTTTTCCAGCTAGTGCTGGGGCTGAATTTATCGTGGCACCAGTAGATTCCATTGTGAGATTTAATCCAACAGCGATCAGTTACTTATAGGAAGGCGTTTCTGGAAAAGAGGTGGGATTTTGCCAGACAGGAAAAATCAGAGGGGATTGGATGAGGCACATTTGTAGTGGAGCTTTTTAAATGTTGCTTGCCTCATAGTCATTTCAGAGGAATCGTCTTGCATGTCTTGTATTCTTATCTTCCAAACCGGACCAAATCGCCAACATTCCAAGAAGTCAGTAAGGACAAGAATGTCCTGTTGGCAAGAACTGATGAAATTGGACTTTGCTGATGACCAAATTCCTAACCAATCAATGAAATACAAGTCTGGCCTTCTGCCTTATGACCGAATCTAAAGCCAACCTATGAAGTATAACCCTAGCCTTACCTCATCTAGCACCAATGAACTCTTCTTTAATACAACTTATCTCATCTTCCTCCCTTTTTCCCATAAAAACTCTGAGCCCCCCTCTTCTGTAATCAGGACACTATTTGGGTTTCTACGTGAATCTGCGCTCCATGAATTGCAATTCTTTGATCTCAAATAAACACTTTGCCTCTTAAACTGGTTTCTCTTTTTGTAGGTTGACATATGGTGTCAGGAAGCGGGACCTGAAGCAATCTCACCTTCACGGACCAGCGTCCCCTGGAAATGGGTTGGGGACCAACATGAGCCCCCTTGTGTGCTCAACTTCTTCCATGGACAGCTGACTCCTCCGGTCGTGGGACCTCTCAAGCTTGGACCTCCCTCCCTTTGGTTTAGGTCAGTGCCTTTATTTAGAATCATTGCAGTGGCTTTCATTGTCAAAGGAGAGGTTTCTCTCAAGCAAGCAGGGGATTACCTGATTGTGGCACTGATGTGGCTTTTGTTGCAGGAGGGGATTCCCTCAGTAGATTTGTGAGTACTCTCAAAAATTAAAGGGGATTCTCTCGGTAAAAATTTCTGCTTAGACTTTGCTGTGGGTTAATATGCATATGAGGAAAAAGCTATTGCTAAGAGACACCTTGGAAGCCAAATCCGCAAAATTAGTGGGCATGGGTCCAGCATTTAAGAGCCATAAGTTCACTCACCAACCTCAAGAAAACTTCTGTGCAACGAGGTACTCTGTAAAACATCACACAATCCCAACCCCATGGCACATCCCTCTTAGGTATAAGTTTGACTCCAAGAGACCCAAGGCTGGGGCCGGCCTGGTGACACAGCAGTTAAGTTCACACATTCTGCTTCAGCAGCCCAGGGTTCACTGGTTCAGACCCCGGGTGCAGACATGGCACCACTTAGCAAGCCATGCTGTGGCAGGCATCCCACATATAAAGTAGAGGAAGATGGGACGGATGTTAGCCCAGGGCCAGTCTTCCTCAGCAAAAAGAGGAGGATTGGCAGCTGATTAGCCCAGGGCTAATCTTCTTCTTCTTCAAAAAAAGTTTATGCTATGAGACAATGTATGTTTTCAGTAAAAAAAAAAGAAGGTATAAGGACTGGAGATATTTTCGTTAAGAAAGTAAGTTTGTTCTAAAGTAAGACTTGTTATGGGAAAGAAAGGACAAATTCTGAATGTAAAAAAGAAATTTACAGAAGGTTTGTGGAGGAGGAACCCTGAGAAAAGTTTTGTGCTTCGTCAAGCTGGCTAAGATCAGAATGAATTTAATTAAGTAAATTAGTTTTAATTTGAAAAGTAAGCTTGTACAAAATTAGAATTTGGTTTTCTCTTTATTATAAGGACAAAGTTTTCTTGGGCTTTTAGTCTGCTCTTGATAAAGAGATTATGAAAGATTTTTTTTCTTTATCTTTGAGTAGTCTACCAAAATGGCAGGGATTTTGTTTTATAAAATAATTTTCTTTATTGTTTTTATCAAGTCTTTAATCAGAAGAGCTAAGAGTTTTTTTTTTTACAACTATTTAAATGTCTGTATTTGCCTGAAAATCTTTCATTGTCACCATGGTTAAATGGATAACTAAGCATCATTTCACATCAACTGATGATCCTATTTGACAAAGTGTTTTAAAACATTTTGATATTTTTTACAAACTTCCCAAAATCAAATTCTAAATGAAATCTTTTTCCCTGGAAATAACTTTGAGGTTTTTCAGAGGGTCCCTGGAACACATCATCTCAAAAGATTTGTTCTCTCTTCCTATAAAAAGGGAGATATTAAACTAATTAGGCTTAGTTGGTATGTTTAATCACATGGAAAGCATTGTCAAATATGTGATGATAATAAACCTTCTTAGGTTATATTGTGTGGGTGAATATTATTAATATAAATGTTTTAGAAATTATATGGAATTTTAAAAACTTTACTACGTCCTGGTATAATGCACTTGTAATTCTAGTTATTATCTTAAAATGTTGCATGTCATAAAAACAACCAAGTTTCTTCGTCAACTGTATTATAACATTAAGTCTTTTGTCATCTACAGTAGTTATATTTTTACTCTGATGCCTTTGCAAATATGTTTCATCCTCAGAGAGATTCATGGAAAAGACTCTGATACTCTAGAATACAGGATTCTGATAAACTTTCAGATCATAAAACTGGACTGGGTAAGAAATTACAGAACTCTAACTGAAAAACTAACGGCTTCATAAAATTGCGAACAAAAGAGCAAGAATAAATATTAATTACATGGGACATTATTTGGGTTTCTACCTGAATCCTTGCTCCCTGAATTGCCATTCTTTGATCCCAAAGAAGCGCTTTGCCTCTTAAACTCGTTTCGGTTTTCCTAGCTTGAGCAGGGAGGAGGGCAGATCATTTGAGGGAATCGATGCTTATTGCCCCATGGTGGGGGAAAGTGTGAATTTATTTTCTGCTCATTCTTTTCCCGACATCATCAAACAAATAAAAGCTATTCCTATTACTGGAGGAGGAGCGGGGTGGTGAGGCCTGCGAGGGCCAGGCTCCCCTGCCGTCGGGACGGGCCGGGTGGAGACGGCCGGTGGAGGGGCTCGGGCGCTCCCTCCTGCGGGAGGGGACGCTCGGCTTCCCACACCGCGTGGGGCGCCGCCCCCTCGCTTCTGGCGGCCTGGGGGGGGGCGGGGTCCGGCCCAGGCGCCCGGGGCGGGGCGGCTCCGCCCTCCGCGGCGGGGCGGTGGCCGGAAGGCGACAGAAGGAGCAGGTTGGAGGCCATGGCGGCGCCCGGCGTGCTGCTGGTGATGGGCGTGAGCGGCTCGGGGAAGTAGGTCCGGGAGGCAGGGGCCGGGGAGGGGGCCGCCGGGAGGCGGCGGCAGAGGCCAGACGCTTGTTGTCCGGGCCCGAGGGGACGGGAGGACCCTGGGGAGCGCCCCAACTTTGCAGAAGAGCAAACTGAGGCAGGGACACTGCTCCCTCTCCCCACCCTCCTGGACTACATCTGAGACCCGGGCCCTCCATGGAGAGGCTCGAGCGACAGCCCGAGGTAAGGAGGCGCCTGGCGGGGCGCACAGAGAGTAAGGTGCCGCGGGCCTCCAGGAGTGGCTGGGCCGTCACATGTGCCCGTGGGTGGGGCCTCCGGGCAGAACTGGCTGGAAGGGGGCGAGGCCCAGTTCTTGCGCACTCTCGTCAGGCTGGCGCAGCGGTAGCCCACTCCTGCGAGGCCCGCACTTTCTGATCAGTGTCTATCAGCTTAAACAGCAAGGAGGGTGGCCCCCGGGGCTTGTGAGGAAGGAGGAACACTGGACGCCACGAAGCCTCTGCCCAGCCCAGTCCTGGCCAACGTGGGGCACGGGGTCCATCTAGCCTTTGGCTTCCTGATGAGACCAAAATCTATGCCGTTTGTCAGAAAAGACGGCTACTGCAGTATTCCACCAAAGGCAGCAAGACAGAACCTAACCGACTGAAGTGTCATAACCTTCAAAGGCCTGTAGTACCCTGCTAGAATTTTCTGAATCAGGAGCTACCTATGTGGTCAGATATATAGGAAAGAATCTTCCTTGCGCCACGTAGGTAGGTTTATTTTCCCAAAATTATTGACATTTTGGGCCTCAAATCTTGAGAAATTAAAATCGTTTGGGGAATCTTGGACTGAAATTAAAGTTAAACATGGAGTCTGGAAATCCCTAGCTGCTGTATGATTTGAAGCAGTTGAAGAAGGCGGAACTGCTGCTCTGGTGGGATGTCTGGGAGTCAGGAGCCCCTGGGCTCGCTTACCCTGCAGCCTGGCTCTGGGAGCTTGAGCAATTCACGTTCCCCTCTCTGCCTTGGATCGCCTGGGGGAGTCTGAACCATGATTTATATGGTTATGATGTTCGTGCATTCAGTGAATATTTATTAAGCTCAGTCTTACTCTGTATCACTGATATATAGTGAACAGGACGAATAAAATCCCTGCCCTCAGAGATTTACCTTCTAGTATGGGAGACAGACACTAAGTGAATAAATACACCTGTAGTGTGCAGGTGGTGGTAGGAGCTCCAGGGGGAAATAAAGGAGGGTAAGTAGAACAAAGAGCGCTGGGCAGGATGGTCAGGAGTGGTATTGGAGCATGACCCACAAGAAGTGAGGGAGTAAACCCTGTGGATAGTTGGGGAAAGGGTGTTATAGACAGAGACAATGCAAGTGCAAAGGCCCTGAGGCTTGGTTTCTTTGTGGACTAGCAGGAAGGCCTGTGGTTGAGTGATGGGAAATGAGGTCGAAGAAACAGTGCTGGTGAAGAGAAGTGGTCATATGCTGGAGATATTTTGAAGGTAGAACCAGAAGATGTGTTGATGGACTGGATGTGGGGTATGAAAGAGGGAGAGCAGAGTCGAGGGTGATTTCAAGATTTTTGGCCTGAACTGGAAGAAGGAAGTTACTGTTAACTGATGGGGAAGCAGTAGGCAGAGCAGGCTTGGAAGAAAATATCGGGAGCTCTATATGGGATGTGGCGAGTTGGGTATGCTTATCAGTCACCCAAGTGGGTTTGTTGTGGGTGATCAGATATGCAAGTCCAGGGTTGGGGAGAGGGACTTGAGATGTAGAGGGAGGAGTCCTCAGTGCGTGGATGTGTTTATAGACATAAATTGTTGAATGAGTGAAAGGAACGAGGGAATCACTGAGGGAATACAGAAGCTGGCCAAGGACTGAGCCCTGGGCCCTCTGAGGTTAAAGGTCAGTGTCAACTGTTGCTGACAGTCTGAGTAATAAAGTGACTGAGAATTGACAGTATTGATCAGTGGATGTAGCAACATCGAGTTCTCTGGTGATGTTTGTGAGCCCCTGTTGGGGCCCGGCAAGATTTTTAATTTACTCCATAACATTTAGAGGAAAAAAAATAGCTTAAGAGAATAAGAGTCTCAAACCAGAAAGATTCTATTTAAAACAAAGTAATGTCAAGTAATACGTTTACTTATTTCCTGTTTATTGTCTCCCCCTCCCCTACCTGAATGTAAGGGATCTTCTTCCTTTTTTGTTTACTGACTTGTGTGTCTAAAACAATGCCTGGCACTGCTAGGTGCTCAGTAAATATTTGTTGACTTGATGAATGAATGAGTGAAGGAATGAATGGAGCTGTTTGAGTGGGGTGTCAGCTTTCTTCACATTTTAACAATCTTAGTAAAGCCACCCTGAGCTTCTTCCCAGGTTTCCTTCCTCCTGCTGGGAAAATAAGCGCAGGCCTTCTGCATCTCTTTCTCCTGTATCCCACGCCCGGCCTACCACCCTTGTCCTACTGTCGTTTTAAGTCTCCTTGATCTTCATTTAGACCAACCCACTGGGAAACAGTTCGATGCCAAGCTAGTTTGTAGTGTTTGGCTCCGACCAACCTCCCCGCAGCGGAGCGCGATGCCTTCTGCGGGGAGTCCGTGGTCCACGTTCAAGAGTGCAGCTGCTCTCTGGTTTAGGAAGTTCGGACAGAGCTGCGGACAGTGGCTTTTCTGTTTCCTTCCGTTTCCTTCCTGCCATTCTACCCCCAAATCTAGTTAGCTCTTCTTTTAAATTGTGAACGGCGGCTGCCATAGTCATTCCTGGCTAATCTAACTTAGTCTTCGGTGTGGCTTCTGTGGTGCAGAGCTCCGCTTCACCAGCAGCTTAGTCACCGGTAGGCTGCAGCGTGTCGCCCTGCGCAGCCTTCAGCAGAGTGAACGTCGTGGGAAGGTTTCAGTTCTCTCCCAGTCCTTTGGTTAGTCTCAGTCTGGTACAAGGGTGTCTTTAACAGCTCCCTGAAACATTCTTACAAAAGAGAGAGTAGGACCCTTGGTATGCAACAGTGTCACAACGTTTTGTTTTCATTGTATATACATCTTTTTGGTTACCTTCTATTTAAGGCAGGTGATGACAGCTTCCTTATAAGGAAAGGAGTTTCTTTTTTTACTCATTTATTTAATTTTACAAGGCGAAGCAGTCAAATAGAAATATCAAGTAAATAATTATATGGGTGGTGTGCAAAACTTAGGAGAGAGGGCATGGTGAAATGGTAGGAGGATACAGTAAGAATTCTGAGGGTGGTCCTTAAATGATTGGCACTTGGGCAACACTTTAGAAATTGACAGCAAGAAAGGGTTTCACTGATAGTTAAGTGTCTGCCAGCCTCCACTCCTCCCCTGTGCTCTAGACTCTAAGTCTCAGGATGGCTGAGACCATGGCTAGTGGGCTGGCCATTATATCCTGGGAGCTATAGGTGCTCAGTAAGTACTGGCTGAGTGAAATGAGTATATGAATGGATAAGTCGTGTGGCTCACTGCCCTTGTTTTGCAAGTGAGAAAACTGAGATTTAAAGGAAAAGGTAACTTGCACAGGAGCACACGGTCACGTAGTGGTGGAATGGAGACTGTGGCCGGATCTCAGGTTCCAAGACCAGACCCTTTTTATGGAGCATCATGCCTGTCAGGGGATGAACAGATCATTTTCAGACGCATGGCACAGAGAGTATGTCACTCCCAGACTTAATGAGTGCTCGTCATTCTCCAGATCCTTTATTTTAAGAATGTCTCTTTTCAAACCCCAGTGTTTTAATGCCTTGATGAGCTCCTTGAACCTTGTGTGGGTGCTGGAAGGTTAAATCCCCCATCAGACCCCTCCCGCCAATATCCTCAGGAGAATTTTATCGCTGTATTAATTTAGTATTTTTTCTCAAAAAATAAACATCTATAGCACAGGGACCAAAAAACATCATAAAAAACTTCAAGATTTTAATGAGATCTTATAGATTTCAAAAAGAAATTTCTAGATAATTATTTCATTTAAATTCCTGGAGAGAACGAAAGTCAGGCTCTAGACTCCAGGGTCAAGAGCATCACTCTCAGCTTCAGTATCATAAAGTACCAGTGTTTTTTGTTTGTTTTTGGTAAGGAAGATTGGCCCTGAGCTAATATCTGTGCCAGTCTTCCTCTACTTTGTATGTGGGACACGACTATAGTGTGTCTTGATGAGCAGTGTATAGGTCTGTGCCCGGGATCCGAACCCGCCAACCCCAGGCCGCTGAAGTGGAGTGTGCAAATTCAACCACTATGCCACCCGGCCAGCCCCAGTTCCGGTGTTTTAATACCGTGGAGCAGCCATCTGTTCCCCAGGGCATCGGTGGATGGAAGGAGGCCAGCTGGCTGGGGAAGGGCAGTCGTTTGAACATCCGTGTCCTCTCCACAGATCGACCGTGGGCGCCCTGCTGGCATCCCAGGTAACCTGTCCCAGTGCCTCCCAATCGCAAGCCCACTGTGGAGTCTCGCAGCTTCTCTCCCTCACTCCTTCCTTCTGGGCTCTAGTGGTTTATAAAACTCACCACAGACACCGCCACATGGCCTGTGAAACTCAGTCGAACGATTTTTATTTTCTCTTTGGTGACCACAAATAGTGATGAATGGAAAAGGAGCTGTGGCGGCCATTGAGCAGGGGTGATGAAGTGACTTACAAACCTCTTTCTTCCTTTAGGGGATGGGGAGGGGTGGGTGGAGCTGCCCTTGGGCTGCTGGTGGTGAAGAGGGCAGCAGGGCTGTTAGTCACCCCACAGTGGCTGTCATATGGGCCGCACTGCCTGCCACATACACCCTTTCACTTTGTTCTTAAAGCTAGGATGGAAATTCTACGATGCAGATGACTATCACTCAGAGGAAAATCGAATGAAGATGGCAAAAGGGATACCGCTGAATGACCAGGTGATGTTTGCTGTCTGTTTCAAACACAGATATACCACGTGGGTGGGTGACACGGGTTGAGATCTCTATGGCTTGTGGTGTAATAGATTCCTGAGTCATGAGATAACCAGTGTGCAGTGCTCCAAAGCCAGGTGCACAGTGGGTCGTCCACGTCTTAGCTCTGGCCCTGAACTTGTCTCTGAATCAGCATCGGGAGCAACGCCACCCTCTGCCCCAGCTTGAGCAGGGTCTGCCAGAACACTTTGTTGCCAGGTTTTAATCTGCAGATGTCACCCCTGAGTTGGCAGAGGCTCCCTGGGCCTCATACGTAGGGAAGTTCATCTTCTCTTCCCAGGTCCGCTCAGCCTGCCACCATCGCCAGACTCTGGCATCCACCCCAAAGCCAGAGTGACCTTTGCAGATTCAAATCTGGCCCTTGGAAGTTTCCCGCCAATCTCAGGGTAAAGACCAGACACCTAAACTCCTAAATGTTCATGATCAGGCCAGGCTGACCATGCCCCACTCCAGTCTCCTTGGGTGCCATGTATCACCCTCCAGATCCCCTGGAGCCACCGTGGCCCCTTTCAGTCCTTTCTACTGCCATGTTCTTCCCCACGAGGCATTTGCATCTGCTGTTCCCACTGCCTGGAATGTGCTTCTTTCTCCTCTTCACTGAGCTAACCCTGCTCGTCCTTCCCATCTCATCTCAGCTTCTGTGCCACTTCTTCAGGGACCCCCCACCCTGACCTACTTAAGTAAAGCCTCCTATAATGAACACTCGCAGCACCGTCTTCCTTAGTGCTCTTGCCCCAGTTGCAAGTCGGCATTTGATGGTGTGAGAATTTGATCAATAATTGTCTCTGCAACTAGTTTTACCTCTGAAAGGGCAAGGACTATGGCCATTTCTGTTAACCATTATATATCCCCAGGGCCTGACACACAGTACATGTCAGGAAATATCTGTGGCATATTTGTGAGTGAACGAATGAATGAGAGAAGGAATGAATGAATAACCCTTCATTCCTGTATGCACCATCAGGAGGCCATTTCCTAGAGGGTCTCTCTCAAAGCAGACATACAAACTGTGGATTAACATGTTGGCGTAACTAGTTGTAGCCCAAGAGTGACTGTGAGGGCAGGTCAAGGGCCAGGTCCACGGCGCAGCTGAGAGCAGGGGCCCCAGCCAGGCCACGTGCCTAGGGTGGCCAAAGGGCAGGGAGAGAATGGAACTGGCCAAAGACCAACACTGTTGTTTTCACTTTCAGTGACCTTGGTTCACCCCAGCTGTGCTCCTCCCCCACCCCCCCCACCCCCTGCCCCAACTCTCTTCCCTTTGCCCTGCCTTGAAGGATTCGAGTCACTAACCCAGTATTAGGTCTAATTCTAGAGCAGTCTGGGTGCACATCTCTTTGTTCAGGGGCGGTGCAGCTTTAGTTTGCAATGGTTCAAACCTTGAACCATCAAAATTAAGTTTGCAATATTTGACTTTAGGAGATAGGAGGAGGGAATCATAAAAGAGATACGGAGTAATAATTTAAACGTTATAATGATATTATATTAGAGATAACTGACATAAAGTAGATAACCTGGCTCTACCGCTAAGCTTGTGTAACCTTTGGCAAATGGCTTTGTCTCTCTCTGCCTCATTTCCTCCCCTGGAGCTGGGATGGTAACAGGATCTATCAGAACATTGGGTTCTTGGGAGGATTAAATGAAATAACACAAAAATGTGCACAAAGCAGAGCCCAAAGCATTCTGTAAATATCACTTATGTATTATTCTTGCTAATATCTCTATATACACATGTATATGTAACATAAGCCATTTCTACAGAGTGTGTCAAGTGTGACTGTGCCAGTGTTATCTTTCTCCTTGGAGTACAAATTTAAGAACAAATTAAAGTAACCCAAATGGATGGATTTTAGAATGGCATTTCAACATGCTTCCTCTTGTATGTGAGTAAGGCTTGTTAAGTGGGCAGTGTGGCTGGGGGGAATTCAGAAGAGAAGTTTATCGTACAGAAGAAAAGTTACTGATAGCCAGAAGAAACATAACCAGTTACTAAATATATTGAGGAGAAATTGTACACATTAGCCGGACTTTAGAGAGAAGCAGAACAGGGTGAGAAAGAGTAGAATGGCAAATGGTTTACATTCTTGACAAGAGCCCAGCGAGTCTGAGAGGGAAGATGCGGGTCATGGCTGGGCTGGCACCGGTGCTCTCCTGGTCGTGCTGGCAGCCAGCCCCACCTCCCATGATACGGGTTCTGCCTGGGGGAAGAGTCTTGGGAGGGCTTGGAGAGGGGTTTGTGCTCAGAGGGCTGAGGTTTGAAGAGAAAGAACCTGAGTTGAATATGCCACGGGATCCTTAAGGCTATCTAAATGTAAATTAATTAAAATTAAATAAAATGTAAACTCCAGTTGCTGGGTTGCACTGCCACATTTCAGGTGTTCAGTAGCCACATGTGGCTGGTGGCTACCAATCTAGACAGCACAGAGAACACTTCCATCATGGCAGAAAGCTCTGTTGGACAGCGCTGGCCTAGAAAGATATGCCACCCAGGCTGCAGTATGTTATTCGCTGCTGCTGCTGCTGATAAAGAACTTCCACGCCGTGTCAGCGAGACGCCCCTGCGTGCCAGGGCCACACTGTCCTGGTAGCCCACAGTGACACTTGAGCAGACTTCAGCTTCAAAATCTGTTTAAAAGAGGGGGTTTTTAATACTTTTTTTTCCTGATTATAAATGTAATATCCTGTATAGAAAATTTGGAAAGTGCTGAAAAATTCTTTCACAGAATACATCACCCTTGGTTTCATCTTCCAAAAATACCTACTGATTGAATTTTGGAGTTTCTCCCTTATCTTTTTTTGATATATATTCTTTTTACGTGATTCTTCTCTGTGAACTTAAGTTCATTTTGCACCAGGTGAAGCCAGTCGCTCATGCCTTCTCCCTCCCCACTCCTCCCTGCCCTCTCTCCACCTCCAGGGCAGTGCTGGACACACTCCATCTCCATGTGTTCCCTGAGCTCCCTCTAACTGTCAGCCCCTTCCAGAAGACACTGTTTCTCTAGATGTTTCCATCAGATCACTGAAACCATCAGCCAAGGAAGCGTCCTCTGTCCTCACGATGTTCTGATTTAACTCTAAATGCTTAAGCACTGGGCTGGGGGAGGGCCCTCACCCTTGCATGTAGGACTCTCAGGAACGACATGACTTTGAACATCAGATCTGGCAGGCAGAGATGCTCATTTGGGTTATGTTGTTTCCTCCTCTCTTTCCCCTAAGACTCCGTGTGTGTGTTTGACTTTCATAATGTGTCATACCATCTGGACTAAGTATTCAGAGTTCAGTGAGTTGGCTCTAATATCTCCTCTGTCTTGCCCCAGTTCCTGCGTCTTTAAAGAGGAGATCTGGATCACCCCCTTTCTTCACAAACATTATGAACACAGAATTGGGAGCTCGTGTCCAGGATACCCTAAAGTCCAGACTCCTTAGCAGGTCACTCAAGGTCTTGACCATCTAGTCCTGATGGTTTCTCCTGACCATCCTTACATATCAACTCCCACACCTCCTGCTGACTAGTACTAAACATCTGCCTTATCCCTTTCCTCAAGAGTTTTGGTAAGCCATCTTTAATACTCCGGGTCTTGGATTGTGCCCTTCCCTCTGCATGGCAGGCCCTGCTTCAGTTGAAATCCTCTGTATCCTTCAAGATTTAGTCTTCCTAGCACCTGATCAAAACTGATCTCCCCCTACTGTGTTATCATCGCCCTTGTCACTGGCTGGGGGGTAATTAATTGCTCGTCTACCCTCTGTCTCTTCCATCAGGCTGGGAGCCCTTTGAAGATAGGGACTGCACCATTCATATTTATATCCCTGATGCTTGATATGGCACTTTGCATATACTAAGTACTCACTGTACAAATAAAGCCCAGTGCATAGCAAATTCATGAATTAAAGCTCTTAAAAATTAAAAGTGGGAAATAAATACTATTTATCTCAACTATTAAATCAGCCCAAAAGTAATGTTTAAAGTGGAGTCTACTCCTTTTCTTATTTAAATCCCAAAGCAGCTCAATGAATTACATACGATCCCCCATTTTACAGGTGAACAAAGGGCGACACAGAGAAGTTAAGTAACTTGAGCAAAGCCAGACAGTGAGGGGAATCTCTAACCACAAAGACCCTACTTTTCTTACTAAGTTAAAGGCCCTGATAATCCACAAAACAACTACTACACCAGAAGTGAATCAGGAGTGGTTAAATGGAGAGAGAAAAGGTTAAAGCAAGGGTGAGGGTGAGAGCAGCAGAGAGGTGCGACCCTCAGTAAGCACGTCCATCGTAGGCAGGTGACGCTGTGGCCTGACTTTACGCAGACCAGGCGTGAGAACTCTGGTTCCTACACGAGAGTTTATGAGCCTCCGGAGCTGCTTTGGAGAAACCCTTCTCCTTGTGGCCCATGTGCTCCTCCAAGGAAGGATCCCGATCGTTTAATTACGGCTCACCACCTGGAAACTTCAGGAGCAGAGTTCAAAGTGCTGCTTTTTTATCTCCAACCTTCTGTCCTTGTTTGTGTGGCCGGTGGACCCAGACCTCACAATGCGGCGACTAGACGGGTCCAGGGTGCGTTCTCATTGGGCACATGTTTGAAAGCATCTCTTTTTCTTTACTTTTTATATTTCCATTTATTAAGTACAGTTTTCATAATTAAGCTTCTAAGGAATTTTACTATGACTAAATGAAGCAGTGTGCTTTATTCTTAACTAAAGTGTAGATTGAAGCACCATTAAATCATTAAAAAAGCGTGGATTCAAAGTAAACATCTATTTCCTTGTACACAGGTGAAAAAGCTCATTACTCAAACATGTTTTGTTTTATTTTTAGTTTGTTTCATTCTTATTATGAAATATTTCAAGCATGAAGAAACTGTAATGAATAATGTGGTTGACACCCAGCTTAATGAAATAACATATTTGTTTGCTGAGCCATAAAATAATAGAGGGAATGATCTCCACCCATAAAGCACAAATAGAGATGTTTGTGCAGACGGGATGGAGGAAATGTGCAGCCTGAGCTGAACAACACACCACCAGTCTGCCCCTCCGCTAACGGAAGAAAGACGTGCTACGTCAAGTACTAGGCATTGAAGTATCATCTCTCCTTGGTTCATCCTAAACCCACTATAAGCATTTACTCACCCAGAAGCACAAGTTTTTGTTGTGTTTCTTTGAATCAGTCCTAATTCATCGTTACAGTTGCTCCTTGAACTCTAAGTAGGCATGCGAATTCGTGTTCAGCCCTCTGAACCTTCTGACCACCTCCTCCTCTAAACCAAACACTCTTGTTGAGTGGGGATTGGTGGCCCACAGCACTAGCCTCAGGATTTTCAGTTTTATTAAGGGACTTGCACAGCGACAAAGGATATGTTGTGAAGAAGGCCGGATGACTACCCAGACAGGACCCCAGGGCCGGCTCTCCATCTTACAGGCTCAACTCCTTGATACTGTCAACACATTGAACATGGGTTCGTCTCTCACGTGAGACCCCCATTAATCAGGTTCACAAGTTCCTGCATAAAATTAAAATGCCCGATGATTAATTTACAAAGAGAAACATAACTGTCACATAGCCCATAACACTTTGACCTGATAGATTTTCAGAAGCTAACATACAATCAGAAGGTTTCTTAGTGAACATGCAATCAAAAAAGTGGGAGAGGTAGGATCGAAGTTTCTAACACTGTGAGACCATCATCCCCTTAGTAGGAAGAGGTTTGCTAATGAGAACATGATGTTTGAAGTCCAGTGGCCAGGAGTCCGTGTCCCTGGACAGTGCTTCCACAAATCCTTGCTCAGGGCTTCCCCGTCCGAGCCTCCCCAGGACAGACATGCTTCCTTCATGTGTAAAAATAGTTGGATCGCAGCCACGTCTTGCTAGGCTGAGGGTCATTCTTACTCCTTCAGATGACTTTGTACATCTCTGCCCCTTTCCATGAAGTGTTGATCTTTAATTTGAACCCTTAGAGAACAATCTTATTTCCTTCTTCTCCAAGTCCTTAGGAAAGTACCTCACTGTGGCCCCATTTGCTGTAAGAAGATACATCCATTGACTTGTTAACTTTATAGAAGTTGACATCATTTCTGTGACTTGAAGCCAGCTACCCCCATGTAGAGGTAAAAACCCACTCAGAAGTTAGTCTCTAAGTGCTCCACTTTACCAGTGAAAGTGATAAAGTGATAAAGTTAACCACTTTACCAATTAAGGGGCCTGTGCTGCCCTTCCTGCTGGCCTGAAGGTGCCACAGCTTTACAGGACTGCATCCTTGGGGAGGAAATAGAGCCCATCCTGCTGACATGTGAGGTTTCAAGGCTCAGTCACCCCACTCTGTCACAACTTTCTGTTAGAGGAGCTGTTTTAGAAAATATAGCCAACAGGTTAAAAAAAAAAAAAAACAGGTCATTTGATAAGTAACAGTGTTAGGAACTTGGTAGAAAAGCTTGGCTAACCACAAGGGGAATAGAAGAAAGAAAGGAATTTAGAAAGATCAGTTCAGGGGCTGGCCCCGTGGCTGAGTGGTTAAGTTCACGCGCTCCGTATCGGCGGCCCAGGGTTTCACTGGTTCAGATCCTGGGCGCAGACATGGCACCGCTCATCAGACCATGCTGAGACGGTGTCTCACATGCCACAACTAGAAGGACCCACAACTAAAATATACAACTATGTGCTGGGAGGATTTGGGAAGATAAAGCAGGAAAAAACAAAAAAAAGATGGGCAACAATTGTTAGCTCAGGTGCCAATCTGTAAAAAAACGGAAAGATTAGGAATGAAAAGAGAGCTGTGAACAATCTGTCAGTAAATTTGAAGACTTAGATAAAATTGGACAATTTCATAGAAAAATATAAATTACTGTGGGGAAATGGGCTTGGACGGCTGTGATCTAAGTGGCAGAGACACTGCTCAGGGACACGGTCTGCTTTTCCCCCCAAATGAAAATGAACTTCCTGCTGCTGCAATTGGCTTGAGAATCAGACGGGGCAAGAGAGACCTGTGTGTTGCAGTTACCAAAACTGAATCAAGGAATAGAAAAGCTGAACACAATGTTCATTAAAGAAACTGAATCTGTAATCAGAGATCTCCCCTCAGAACAGGGCTCAGGCCCAGATGGTTTTTCAGATGAGTTTGAGTCAGCTCAGCCTGCTGTAACAAATACCATACACTGGGGGCCTTAAACAACATTTATTTCTCACAGTTCTGGAGGCTGGAAGTCCAGGATCAGGATGCCAGCATGGTTGGGTTCTTGTGAGGGCCCTCTTCCTGGCTTGCAGGTGGCTGCCTTCTTACTGTACCCCGACTGGGCGGATGGAGAAGCAGAGGCAGGAGAGAGAGAGTGCACACTAGTTCCCTGGTCTCTTCTTATAAGGGCGCTAATCCCATCATGAGGACCCCACCCTCATGACCTCATCTAAACCTCATTACCTCCAAATACCATTACATTGGAGGGTTGGGGGTTCAACACACAAATTTTTGGAAGATAAAAACATTCAGTCCATAACAGTAATATATTGTATACAACCTGTTTCAAAGAATAGAAAAAAACTACCCTATTTATTTTATGAGGCTAATACAACCTTGATACCAAAATTTAATATGGACTATACAAGGAAAAAAAAAAGGTCAGTCTCAATTATATAAATGCAAAAATCCTAAATAAAATGGTAGTAATCAAATACCTAAAAGCAAAGACTTCTAAAAATGCATCATGTTTCTGAACATGCATCAGAATAATAAAGCATGGGGGCACAAGTGAGGATATGGTTGGGGCGTGATATAAAACAAGATTAATTGTGAGTTGAAAATTGTTGAATTTTGTTGAAAATTGTCTGCTTTTGTATATGTTCAAAAATTTCCGTAATAAAAAGTTTGTTTAAAAACAACGCATATGGCCAATCAGCATCTACCCCAGGAAGGCAAGAACACATCTCAGGAAGATTGCTCTGTAAAGCACTGCAAGATGCACCATGTCAACTTCCGCTGCCTTCTCTTTGGAAAAATATAAATTTCTCACAATGCTTTTATCTGAGGGGAGTTTTGTTTTTGGAGGGTTTGAAGAACAGGACCAGGGAGTGGCTGACATAGGGCTCATGTGAATGTGTCCCCACATTTGGGACCACAGGAACCTAAGAATCAAGCGATACAATGAAAGGAGATTTGTATACATATCACAACCAGGGGAAATGATGGAGGGAGACACACACTGGTATTTTAGAGCAATTTTTATTATTGTGGAAAGAGCCCCCGACCCCTGAACCTGAGAAGTGTCTCTGTGCTTAACTGCCCAGTGACCTGGCCCTCAGCCTCGTGCACGGCCTGCTTCTCAAACCACCAAGATCTCTCTGGACCTTAACGTTGATGAACATGATTATATTTCTGTACAAACAAGCAACACTTGGAAAAGTCACTGTGTATCTGCTTTAATTTCAGGACAGGATTCCATGGCTCTGCAGCTTGCATGACATTTTAGTAAGGTAAGAGCATCAGGCCTTGGATAAGCCAGCGAGTGAAGAAAACCCATTAAAAAGTTCAGGAAAAAAATACACTCTTGAAATCACACCTGACTGATGATAAAGGATCCCAGAAATGGAATGCACTTCTATCAAGTAACCAACAATGATTTTAATCAGCCCTTTGGCTGACATATATCTTCGTCGGGTTCTAGAGGCAACCTTCCAGACAGCTCCACAGTTACCAGCTGGGAAGCTTGGTCAGCCATGTGGCTTCCATAAGCCTATTTCTTCATCTGAAAATGGGGATAAATATAGTTCCTACTCACTCAGTAGTGAGATTAGGCATGAGTAGCACTTAGAACGGTAACTATTAACTTACTGTATTTGAGGACTTAATATGTATAAGTACATATTAAGTGCTCAAAAAATGAAAACCGATGCCACCACTATTAGAGCCATATCTTAGTCAGCACTTTTTCTTCCCCCTACTTCAAGCTGTGACAACCAGGAAGATCTGGGGTCATTTTTAAGTCAACAGGTAATTGACCACCAGGATTTAAGTCCCAAATTGTCCAGCTCTGGAGCATGCCTCTGAGCAAACAAGGTCCCCTCTACCCATCTGCAGGCCTGACCCCTGGGAATCCTGGTTGCGACATGGAGGAGGATAAAGAAATGGCAGGGAAAGGGATATAAATCTTGCTTTTCTAAGATGAAGTCGTGTGTTATAAATCTAAAACCATCTGGGCCACATGAGATTATACTGATGATTAAAACTTCAGTTTACTTTCTTCACACCACACTGACATGGCTGGCAACCCTGTCTTTGCTGGAGATTAGGGTTTTAGGGTTTCAGGGTTTCAGGGTTTGAGAACTCCTGCCCTGACATAGACAGACTTGTCAGACGTCAAATATACTGACTTGTGATGGAAGCAGAAGTGAAGATCTTCAGGAGAGCAGACCAGACTCTAACCCAGAATAAACAAGCTCTCACTTGGGGCCCTTGGGAGGAGCTGGGAGGCTCAGGTTTGTTGCTGACGATACACTCCATCCACTGGGTCTCCAGTCTACGCTGGCCCTAAGTTCAAAGGCAGACCCCTTCAGAATTCACTTCAGAACAAGTGAACTTTCTACTAAGCCAGCATTTACCCTTTCACCTCTGTACTCAAGTCCCTTTCCCCAAGATGACTGCCTCTCCTGCCCAGGGCAGGGGCACACATCAGCTGGGTGGAAGTGGGCTCTCACGCTCTCGCACTGTCTTGGGCCACTCTGGTTTTCCTTTATTGGTGCCTTGTCTCTGCCTCTGTTTCTGGCTCGGGTTTTTTATTTGTGCCTCCCTAGAAACGTCTCAGTCTTGCTCACTGACCACACAGGGACTACGGCTCCCTTTTCTCCTGCTTTCTCCAGCACTGCCCTGGGAACTGCCCCAGACTCTTCCAGCATACTGTACAGTAGGAATGGGGAGAAGCCAATCATGAAACTTAAATCACTGAACACCTGTGGAGAACCTGAGCTGAGCTCTGCGTGTGGCACAGGCGCCTGTTGTCAGCCACACATGTCCACACGCTGTGGCTGAGCCACATCCTACATCCACAGGAGCAGAATCAGCACTTTCCGAGCACTTCCTGTGTACCAGGCATCTTGACAGACTTGTCCTCACCACAGTCCTATGGGCAGGTTCTCTGAGTAGCCCCATTTAACAGATGATGAATGGATGCTCAGGGAGGTAAATACCTTGCTCCAGATGGCTGAGCTGACTAGTGGAAGATCTTTACCTCAAAGCCAGGTCTGCCTGATGCTCGACCACCATACTGTAATGCCTTCCACTGGCAGAGGAGTCAGACTGGAGTCCTCCACCTGGAATTGACACCCATTATTCTAAATGTCTTCATCCTGTAGCACCCCTCCCCCACTTTTTTTTCTTAACAGAGAGGTAGCCTCAGGACAGCAGGTGGTTCTAGCTTGTTCTGCTCTGAAGAAAATGTACAGAGACATCTTAATACGAGGAAAAGAAGGTGCCCCTCTGAAGCGTGACGAGTCAGGGAAAGAAGAAAAGCCGGCTGAGCTGCAGCTCCTTGTGGTCCACCTGAGCGGGTCATTTGAGGTCATCTCTGGACGCTTACTCAAAAGAAAAGGACATTTTATGCCCCCTGAGTTACTGCAGTCCCAGTTTGATACTCTGGAGCCCCCATCAGCTCCAGAAAATTTCATCCAAGTCAGTGTAGAGAAAAATCTTGCAGAGATAATTGCTACAATTATGGAAACTCTAAAATGAAATGAGAATCCTTTCCTATCAGTGGTCCAGAACAGAATTAAGCATAAATCTCTATCCCATGCCAAACCATGTTCCTGTATCCTTGTAGATACTGTATTCTAAATTCTTCTTAAGGTGAACAAACCGCAATGTGTTGAAATATGCGTGTTTGGGTGTGTTTTTAGGAATCTGCGATACTGTTGTCATCGTGCTCTGGCACATTCAGAGGAGAGGGAACTGTGAAAGTAGAGCTTCAACTGAAGTTTAAATTCATGTGACCCAAGCAGATGATCAGAGGCAATCCCATAATTGATGCTGTAAATCACCACCTTACTTACAACATCTTGATCATGCCTATATTTGGACAAATAAATGAAACTTGGCTATCCTTGGCATCCCTTAGAAAGTGGTCTCAGGAGCAGAAATGTGTGCAGAATCGACCACTCAGCAACAAGTCATGTCACACCACATGCCTCCCAATACTCTCCTTGGTCATTTCAAGATAAATAAATAAAAAGCACATATAGTTCATGGATATAAAAAACTGCCAAGGTGGAACTTGAGAGAATGAAGGACAGGACTCTGATCCAGTCTCCCCCTCATCATATAGGCAGACCTCTGTGAGACTAGGCTGGTGTCAGCCTACCCGCCCTCCTGCTGTAAAAGCCATCAGTGATGGGCACTAGGCAGGCGAGGAAGGAACACCAGAGCTGCTTACAGCCAAGACATGAAACAAAACCTTCCAATGGGCAGCGACGTGCCAGAGGCAGCTGGGCTGGACAAGGCTGTAAGGGAGACTGGAGGTGCTGGTATGTTCCTGGCATGCCGGTTACCAGGCAGCCACTACGGAAGCTGCAATCTGGCCAGCCACGGGCTAGGTTGAGCCCTTCCCCCAACAGGGCTCCAGGAATAAGCTTCCCTTACCCTCTATCCGGATCAGGACCAAAGGACCCAGCCACTCCTGCAGGCCCACTGGTTGGCTCTGGCCAGAAAGTGAGTTTTAGAACCAATTACCTGTCTTCTTTCACAAGGGCATGCAGCCTTTGTCTACCAATAAAATACGTGTGTGGGGTGTCAGTGGACAGGACCTTTCTACGGAAAGGGATGTTGCCTAGGAAAATGTGGAGCCCCAGATTTTCCTCTCTGCCAGCCTATCTGGGGCACCTCCTGCCTGGTTTGAGTTTACATCAACCCTCCTATCAGGGTCCAGGCCTTTAAGTTGCCCAGTCGACATACTCTCTCTAGCTGGATGAGTCACCCCCAGATGCAGAGGAAGGACTCCATCAGTCCACTGTACTCAGTGAGTCCACACTGTGTCCTGTGATGGGCACCCTGGAGGGTTTGAGGACCCGTAACACCAAGCCCTGCTCCCGGGTAGCTCAAGTCGGGTGGAAAGATAGGGCATCTCGTACCCTCTGGCATAGGCTGGAGTTCTCAGTGAAGGCAGTTCTTCACAAAGAATTGATTTTCAAATATCCTGCTAGACTTTCACATAGGACCAAATGAAAAAGCCTATTTATAATTATAGGAGCACAGAATCTAGCACTATTTTACACATAAACAAATTTTTTTTCAGTTTTAATATTCACTGAAATTTCCAAGAATGCAATAAAAGGAGAGTTATATTCCATTTTAGTTTTAACATTACCAGGAGTTGTTTACCATTTCAGAGAAGTCATTGTTTTTCTGTTACAAAAACAACACGCCTACATCCACCTACATTTGTAATTCTTCGTTCCCAGTGATCCACCAATGGGCACAAGCACCTAGCTACCCCACTGTGTTCATCTAGCACAGCCACGCCCAAGCATTCCATATTGAAACCTATTAGTTTATTACAAGTTACTTTTTTTCCTCCTTTAGAGTTAAGGCATATTTATTATTTGCTTAGGTAAGTTTTATTAACAATTAATTTCACTTCAAGATGGTAAAGGGGGCATTAGAAAACAGTTGTTAAGAACAGTTGTTAATTGAGGCTGGCGGGGTTGAGCACGGCGACAAGGGAGGCCAAGGTATGAGCCAGTGCTGCCCTCTGGTGGCCCAGGGTCCTCTTCCTGGGTTAGGAGCAAGGAACGCTTCGCCCCTCCCAGCCCTGACCAGACTCCTGCCCAGCCTCTATCACAGGGGAAGAAGGAGCAGGCGAGAACTGTTTGTAGTGGCTCAGAATAGATGCCAACGAAAGATTTCCTCAGCCCTGCAAATGCCACTTACGACCCCTCTGGCAGGACTCTCCACCTTACCCTCTTCCACTCCCCACCACCAGAGGAAGTTCAGGTTAAACATTTTCCTCTCCTATGAAATGGGGACCACCTGCCTCGTAAGGTTGTGAGAACTTACAATGCTGAGACCAAAACCTGACACTAACTGCTCAACGAGTTAGCTCTTGGTATACTTGTCATCCCCTGGAGTTTGAGGGAGTGTGGCCAAAGGACAAAAACTCCTAATCCTGTTTTTGACTGTGGGGAGCTTATGAACCCCTCCTAAGGATGTGAATCTTAAGTCTTTGGGTTCTGATAGGTCGTCTTCCACCCCTCCCTTGGCCAGATCCAAGCAGGCAGGGTCTGGGATGATGCCCTTGAAGCCTGAGACGACTCGGCGACCTGCTGAGCAGCCAGCTCTGGAATCAGGACCCAGAAACGGCTGGTCTCTGGGCACAGCACTGCCACAAACTCAGTGGGTAATGATGACCACTCTGAGGTGTCACCAGGTGCCATCCAAGGTCTGAGACCAACACCTGTGCCTCTCTGAGAGACTGCTCTGATGAGTAAACTACTTTTCAGTGGGTGGGAGGGCAAGAAGGGAGAAATTAAAACAGGCTAACTTTAATCAAAGATACAATCGACCAGGAACTTTGATTTTCTAAAACTGTGATATGTGAGTTTATTCTCCTTTCACTGAACAGCAAATCTGTATATTAAGAATGATTGATTGGAGTATTAACTAATTATGGGCATTATGAATGCCCAGCAATTACCAAGGAAGTCAAATTTGATTAGACATCCAGCTACAAGCTGTGTTGGGCATCAATGTAGGGAGTCATTTCAACCCCTACAGAATCTCAAGTGTGAAACATAGCTTGGTGCTGATTTCTGGATAATCTTCAATCCCTCCAGTGGAGTTTTTTGCCAGCAACCTATCTTAGATGCGGTGGAAACTGAATTTCACTTTGTGGGTGAAGGTTGGAAAGTCATGAGCCATCACTCAGGAGGACCCCAGACCTAATGTTGATGAGTATCTACTGGATCTAATTAAGGATCCAATCAGATGGTGCTGGGGGAAATGACCCCAAACCATGACAGTTCATGGCAGGACTTGGGACACTTGAACGCCCAGAGGACCTAGCAAAAACAATAATGGTGGGATATGGCAGACATTAGGTAGTAGTGAGACTGTGGCAAAATGGAAAACGGATGTTTTATCTAAAAAGGGCAGCCACTACTCAGCTCAAGATAATGCAGGGACATACCTGCATTAAAGTTGGGTTTGTTGCTTGTTGCATAAGGGAGAAGCCACACCTTCAGAACCATGAGGGGTATCTTAATAAGATAAGAGGAATGAAGTGAGGCTAAAGCTATCATTCATAAAGAAGTACATTAGCCAGGACAGGGAGTTATTTGGTCACTTTTGTGTTTTGGAAAAGTTCACGTTTTTCTCTGTGTTCAGGCACAATTACAGAACGGTCTTTGTCTTGACCATGGTCACAGAGCAGTTCTGTAGTTACGTAGGTGTTCTGTGGAACTGTATGTTCAGCAGACAAAGAAGGCTCATTTTAGTACTAGGCCAGCTCCTGGATGACAGGGACTGCTTTTCTCTCTCTCATTGTCAGAGATGGTTGTCACTAAGATCTTTTAGTCTTAGATTTGAAATAGTTGAGGACACATCATTTATCTTTAGAATAAGCAAAGAACTCAGGTTTTAACTTGAAGGGAGGGTTTAACTTGAACTTCCCTTCTCAAGAAATGAGAATGTGGTAGGTTTTCAACCTTAAGTAAGGGCCAGGTTGTGGTAGCTGGTTATACCCTGAGGTCAGAGGGCTGAGTGACAGGAAGCGAGTAGTGGATTAATCTCTCAGGACATACACCACTTCCCCTTCTGTAGCTAGGGCTGTTGTGGTTAGGGTATGTGAATCTGGAAGACCTTGAGAAGTTCTCTCATCCCACTCAGCAAACACGCTTGTCCAAAGAGGGCCCAGGGCCCGGGAAAAAAATGTCTGTCCCTGTTTCACCATGTATCAGTACTTCATTCCTTTCTCTTGTTGAATAGTATTTCCATTGTAAGGATATACCACATTTGGTTTAGCCATTCATCAGTTCACAGATATCTGCACTGTTTCCAATTTTTGGCTATTACAAATAATGCTATGAACATTCCAGTACAGTTTTTTGTGGGGACATTAACATTTTCATTTCCCTTGGGTACATACATACCAAGAAGAATAGCTGGGTCAAATGCTAACTCCATGGTTAACCTTTTGAGAATCTGCTCAACTGTTTTCCAAGTAGCTGCTGTATTTTACATTTCTATCAGCAACCCTAGCCAACACTTACTTTCTGTCTTGTGATCACTGCCATCCTGGAGGACATGAAGTGGTATCTCATTAAGGTTTTGATCTGCATTTCTCTAATAATGCTGAGCATTTTTTCCTGTGCTTATTGGCTATTTGCTTATCTTTGAGAAATGTCTATTCAAGTCTTGTCCATTTTTTAACTGGGTTGTCTTTTATTGCTGAGTTGTAAGAGTTCTTCATATATCCCAGATACTAGATTCCTATCAGATATATGATTTGCAACTACTGTCACCCATTCTGTAGGCTGTCTTTTCACTTTATCAACTCTGAAGCCCTAAAGTTTTTAAGTTTGCTGAAGTCCAACTTATTTTTCATTGGTTGCTTGTGCTTTTGGTGTCACATCTAAGAAACCACTGCCTAGTCCAAGGTCAAGAGTTACACCTATATTGTCTTCTAGGAATTTTACAGCTTTAGCTCTTACATTTATGTCTTGGATCCATTCTGAGTTAGTTTCTGAATCAGAATATGCATTTTAACAAGAACCCAGGTGATCTACATGCATAATGAAGTTGAGAAGCAATGCCTTAAATTACTAATAAATTCCCATTTCCTTTAAATCAGTGGTTCTAACCGGGGCAGTATATTACAATCACTTCAGGAGCTTTAAAAAATTATGCCTGAGCCTTACCCAGATACAGCAATTCCACTTAGTCTGGGGTGGGCTTATGTTTTAATCTCTGTAGTTGATTCTGACGTCAAACCAAGGGTTAAGAACTACAACCTCTTTGCAGATTAACATTTTCTATAGCCCTCACCTAACTCCTCAATTTCTTGAGGAGTCCACAAAGTTATCTCCATCCACTTGCTTCACCATTTAATCAATGTTTCATGTCTTTCTCATTTGAAAAGAAATCCTTAACATCATTCACAAATCCTTTTTATATGGATTTCACCCACATGCCTTTGCTAGGCTGGTAGGCACCCACTGCATTCTTAATATGTGTTACTGAGACTTTGAACAGTGCCACATTAACTGGGATCAGTCTTAACAGTGCATATAGTACATGAGATCATAAGCTTAGTGTCTGGATATGACACAAATCACACTTTGATCGAGAGACCAGAGGATGGACGTCATATTGGATGGTAATGTATGAAGGTGGGGGGGAATAGGTCTCAGAAGAAAAAATAAAGAACTTTGCAATTGTTCTGGGAAAACCAAAGATCTCAGTTTGGCCAAGAGCATGGTCTACAATGAGCTACATTTAACATCTAGTTATCATGTTCTCTTTGAGGCATTACTTGTCCTTGCTCTTTTTCTTTTCTTTTTTTTTTGAAGCAATGCAACGGGAATAGGTAAAACACTCCTGTCTTCCCTTTACAAGTCCAGAACCACAGAACCAGTTCACACTGATCAATGATCTATATCTAAGAGCTAAATCCATAAAACTCTTGGAAGAAAACACAGAGGGAAATCTTCATGACCTTGGATTTGGCAATGCAATCTTAAATATGGCACCAAAAGCATGGGCAACAAAAGAAAAAATAGATAAACCAGACTACATCAAAATTAGACACTTTTGTGCAAAGGACATTATCATCAAGAAAGTGAAAAGACAATCTACAGAAAAAGGAGAAAATATTTACAAATCATATAGCTGAAAGAGTTTAATATCCAGAATATGTTAAAAAAAAACTCCTACAATTGAACTATAAAAAAACACAATCAAAAATAGGCAAGGACTTGAAAAGACATTTCTCAAAGAAGATAAGCAAACAGCCAATGAGCACATGAAAAAATGCTCAGCATTATTAGAGAAATGCAGATCAAAACCTTAATGCGATACCATTTCACACCTAGTAGGATGGCTGTAATTTAAAAACAAACAAAAAACAGAAAATAATAAGTGTTGGCAAGGATGTAGAGAAAACTGAAACCCATACATTGCTGGTGGGAATGTAAAATGGTAAAATGGTGCAGATGCTGTGGAAAACAGGTAGTTCTTCAAAAATTAAAAGTGGAGGGGTCGGCCCTGTGGCAGAGTGGTTAAGTTTGCGCGCTCCGCTTCAGTGGCCCAGCGTTTCTCCAGTTTGGATCCTGGGCGTGGACATGGCACCACTCGTCACGCCATGCTGAGGCGGCATCCCACATGCCACTACTAGAAGGACACACAACTAAAATATACAACTATGTACTGGGGGGATTTGGGGAGAAAAAGCAGGGGGGAAAAAAAAAGATTGGCAACAGTTGTTAACTCAGGTGCCAATCTTTAAAAAAAAAAAAAAATTGAATTACTGTATGACCCAGCAATTCCACTCTAGGTATATGTCCAAAAGAATTGAAAACAGAGAATCAAACAGATAGATACTCATACACCAATGTTACAGCAGCATTATTCACAATATACAAATGGTGGAAGTGTCCATCAACAGATGAATGAATAAAATGGAGTATATATCCACATAATGGAGTATTATTCAGCTATGAAAGGGAATGAAGTATGGATAGATGCTACAACATGGATCGACCTTGAAAACATGCTAAGTGAAAAAAGACAGACACAAAAGGCCACATATCATATAATTCCATTTATACAAAATATCCAGAATGGGTAAATCCATAAAGACAGAGAGCAGACAGAGAGTTGCCAAGGGCGGGGGTAAGTGGAGAATAGTGAATGACTGCTTAATGTTTATGGGGTTTCCTTTTGGGGTGTTGAAATCATTTTGGATTGTGATGGTTGTGCAACACTGTGACTATACTTAATATCACTGAATTATACACTTGAAAATAGTTACAACAGTAAATTTTGTTATATCCGTATTACCACAATTTTTAGCAAAAAAGAAAACCATAGGCCTTCCTTCCCTACAAGAGCTGAGCCTATCTCACTAACCTTATTACTATATGCTAGAACAGCAAACTAGAATGCATACTTCTTTTAGACTGACTCAAAAGTTAAGGGCCTCGTCACATGTACCTGGTTCCTTCTACAATACTCAGCAAGCAGTTAAGTCACTACTTCTCCCCTGGAAAAGAGTGAACATTGAAGAATAATGTGCTCCTCCAACACTGTTCTCCTTTTGGGATCAAAGACGGTTACAAATTCTCTGACATTCTACCCATCAAGCAGTGGGACCTATGACCCTTAAATCTGGGCAAGCTAAGACTGCTGACAACTAGAATATGAGACAAATGACACTGGGCCAGTTTGGGGCCTAGACTTTAAAAAAACTGACAGCTTTCATTTTCCTTGAAATACTTGCTCTTGAAACCTATCCACCACGTTGTAAGGAAGGACAAGTAGCCCTGAGGAAAGGACGCTGTAGAGAGGAAGTGAGATTCCAACTGCACTCCCAGATGAAAGCATGTAGCAACTGAACAGCCATGTGAATAAGCCCTCTTTAAAGTAAATGCTCCAGACTCAGTCAAGTTGTTGCAGCGGTATTCACAAGCCTTGCCAAAATTGTTCATTCAAAAATAAAATAACGATTTTGTTCTAAGCCACCAAGCCCTGTAGTAGGTTGTTATGAAGGATTAGATAACCAAAACAGAGTGGAAATTCCCTTCCCTCTGTAGGAAGTATAACGATGTGAAGAATGTGTCTGAATAAGCTTTTTAAAAAAAAAATCCAGCTTGAATACACAGTGACTACTATATATCCCATTAAAGAATCAGGACCCACATTCAGCTTTGGTCTTTTGAGGGAAACTATACTGAGAGCTTCTATGTGTGCATAGCTCTGTTCCAAGCATAGAGTGGTAAGCAAGACAGACTGGGCTGTGGATCTGGGGCAGGTTACTCTATAATTAGGGAGTCTGAAATACAAATGTTAACATGTATAAATTGGAATTACAATCTAAGGATGTGCTTCATAGCTGTCCCAGCTCTGGAAGAAATCTCAACCTCGTTCTACTCAATCTCACCAAAGCAAAGACACTGGGAGGGGGGTGCTTTTCTTTTCCTCTCCTCCACTTTCAAAAGGGCTGACCACTCCTACTGACAAGGCAAGGCAGCTCTAGCTGAGGAAAACGATGGCTGGAAAGACACAGAAACCCTTTCCCCCTCACACTTCAGCTCATGTAACAAAGGTGCATCTGTGTATGCTTGCTTATTCATTTATTTATAAAACCTCTTCTGGGGATCAAAAGCTAGTGATAATGCCTTTCTCTCTGTATTTTTTGGTAGAAAACAATTACCCCATACTCTCCTCCTAAATTAAGTCCCCGGCTCCCCCAAACCGCCCCCCCCACCCCACAGGATAATTCCCACTAGAATACAAACGTAGTAGTTCCTAGCTTAAAAGAACACAAAAGACAAGTTTCCTCTCTGCCACCACCATGCCCCTCACCAGTTACTGCCCCCATTTCTCTGATGCTACTTCGAAACTCTGTTTCCTGATTATCTCCTCGGCCCACACTAACCAGGATGTCACCCTCAACACTGTAACATCCCTGTCATAGTCACGAAGGTCCTCCCTTTACTAAACCCATAGATTAACATTCAATCCGCAATGAGTACTTGAAGCAGAGCATTTAACACAGTTCACTTACCATCTTTCTCCTTGTGAAAAGGGTTCTTCAAGGACCTCTCTTGGTTCTCAACTTACTATCTGCCTGTTCATCTCCTTTGCTGGTTTCCTCTCATTTCCCTGAACTGAAAGTGAGAGTAAACCAGGGCTCAATCTTCCCCAAGTGTGTTTATCAACACTCTCTCTAAAAGCCACAGTCAGGATTTTTCAACCTTGGCACTATTAAAATTTGGGCCAGATAAATCTCTGTTGTGGGAGGCTGTCCTGTGCATCATAGAATGTGTAACAGCATCCTTGGCCTCTTCTCACTAGATGCCAATAGCAGCCCCAATCATAACGTCAAAAATGTCTCCAGACATTGCCAAAAGCCCCTGGGGGCAAAATCCCTTTTGGTTGAGAACCACTGATCTAGCTCCCAGGTTTCAAATACCATCTCTGTATTCTGGCAGCTGGATAACTTGTCTATAGCCTGAACCTCTCCTCCAAGTGCCTTTCCGTTGTCTCCACTTGTACGTCCAATCAAGTACATCCCACTTAACATGTCAAAACTAAACTTCTGATTTTCACTCCTTCCCATATGTCTCTACCTTGTTTGCCTTGCTTGATACCTCTCTTGCTCTTAACCTCACACTTTTATCCATCAGTAAAGCTTACTGGCTCTGCCTTCAAAACACACCCCAAATCTTACTACTTCTTACCACCCTCCACTGCCTCTAGCCCAGCTCAAGCCCCTGTGATCTCTCAGCGAGACTACCTCCTAACAGTCCCTCTGCTTACACCTTGGCCGCCTAGTCCAGCGGTTCTCACCTGGGAACTTGTTAGAAATGCAAATTCTCTTCCAATCCCAGAACTATAAATCAGAAACTCTGGGGATGGGACACAAAAATTGGGATATTACATCCTCCACATCACACACTTGAACCACTCCTCTGCCCCCACCTCTCCAATCATATTCCCTACACTGCTTTCTCCCTAGCTCACCTTGCCCCGCCACAATGAACTCCCCGTGTCCTACAAACACACTTGGAACACTTACATTACAGGACCTTTTCTTAGTTGTCCCTCTTCCTGGAAAGTTAGTCAACCATCCCAGATATTCTTCAGGACTCTATTTCAATGTCACCCTCTCAATGAGACCTTCTCTTGACTACCTTCTTCCTGAACTAGCCTCCTGTGCTTTTTTCCACCAAAGCACTTGTCACCACCTAACAGGCTATGTATCTGTTTTGTTTATTGTCTGTCTCCCTACATTCTACTACATAAAGCCCATATGGACAGAACTTTGTTACATTTACTGCTATACTTTGAGCAACTAGAAAAAAACCCTGGTACTCAATAAAATAAACGCTGACTTTCTAAGGCAGGGGCTGTCTATGGTTGATTAGAGAAAAGATACAAAGCAGCTAAGGAGGAACACTTAATGCTACTTAAGTAACTGCCAAGAAAATTTCAGAGCAGAAAACAAACTCAAAACTGTAAGGTGAATGAGGCAGACAGAATGCAGCAGTTGACAGGAAAGGAAGTGGTTCAGAGTAAATCAGTCACTGGTTTGCAAAGTTCAGGAAGACTTCAGAACTGAGCCCAGAGGCGAGGGTAGGCTTTATATAAGCAGAAGACAACAGATGAAATTCCAGAGAAGAGAATACCATGAGCAATGAGAGAGAAGTGGAGATTTGCCAAGTACAGTTTTCCAAAAGTGTGTTCATTGGATAGAGCATTACACCTTGAAGCATATTTCAGTGAAAACGATGGCAGAAGCTAGGAAAAGGCTGGATTAAATGGCCTTTAATCCATCACTGGAGGATTAATGGATTATCCTCCACTAATCTTTAATGACTTCTTGTTGATTTTAACACGTTTAATTTAACATTAACCTCTAAGACAGGAAGTATAGTATGCAGTTATTTCTCTGCCTTAACCACACCATCTTTTATTTGGTGCAAGCACACAGACATGTGGTCTAGCTTCACTTTTATTACTAATGTTAGCGACGTTTTTATCTGTCCTATTTTGTTGTAGTTTGCCTATTAAATTAACATAGTAATAATGTCTCCCCAAACAAAAGACCCCTTTTATTACCATATTTAAATCAAGTCTGCAACTCCAATTCTGAATACACAGAAGCCAGCTGTCATTTATCTGATTGTTCAATATTTGCTATACTTTGTTTAGGATAACGTAATATTCCACTTGGGAAATACACCTGAAATGTTATTTTCATCACTCCATTCTTTATTCAATTTGTAATAAATAACCCAATATGAAAACAATTTAAGCCTATAGTATTTTAAGTGTCTTTTTAATGCTTTTGAGGATTTTAAGTATTTTGAACTCCTAAAAAAATATTCAGACCTAAGATAAACATATCAGAAACAAACAACAACAAAAACCATACCATTGCAGTAGCCAAAAGGGACTTAAGAGATCACCCAGTCCAGTGTGCCAAATGGGCCTTACCAGCACTTTTACAGTAAAGAAATCATGATTTCTTTACTCAAAGTCAAATAACTAGTCAGGTACCAAAAAAAGCAAGCCATGGCCAGGTCACCTGACTTTCTAGTTGTCTATCTTTTTAACATACAATACAGCGTATGCACACATTTTTATTGAGGAAACAAAAAATTAATAAACCATAATCTAAAGTGTGATAAAATCTGGGATAAATCAATAGTCTTTAAAGACATGGTTAGACAAAGTAAATTAAGACATCTTTTTCTTTCTATAAAAGAGGCAAGACAAACCAAGTGTAAAAGCTAGAGATTTATTGTTATGTTGTGATTAATAAATTGTCAAATTGGTTATGACACTATCCCGCACTGTATACCACCATTTGCCAGTACAAAAGTTTTTAAACCAGACTGAGGCATAAGGCAGAGAGAGCAGAGACACATGAATATTATCCTTAACAACTTCCTCTAGTCATGCCTCCACCTTGACCCTCATACATGTTTTCCTCCTGGGGAAAGCGGCAGAACAGTGCACCGGCTGGTGGGCAACCTGGCCTCTTGACCCTTTTTAATAGCAAGCAACTTACAGAAGTAATGGAATTCAACTTGTATTTCCCTTGATTTTATTGGTCTGAACTCAATTTAGATTACTTTAACATTTTCATTTCCTGTAACTGTACATGAGAGAATATAATGACCTAAGAGAATACTGAACCAGAGTCAGCCAAATATATTACTGACCCCGAAGTTATGTTTTAATTGGTCCTAAAGGAATGTACCACCCCAACAGTTTGAGAGTTAGGCAAACAGAACTTCTTTGGGGAGGGAAGAGAAAGGCTGTAGAACAGCCAAATGTATTCAACATTGTTAAAACGGCTCTTTGTTTTTCACCCCTGAATTTACTTTACTACACTATATGCACAGAAATCCTAACAGAATCTTGGTTGCCAGTATTATTTAGGCTGGCCCAACCCAGGATAGATCCCCACCCTCCCAAGCTCCCCTTCTCTGAGGCTCTGAAAAGCACAATATTTAACTATTTCTTAATAGAACTACCAAAACACTTCAGAAACAAGTGGCTCACAAATCATTTTAAATTCATGTATTGCCTGTGCATGAGAAAACTGATAAACCCAAAAGATAGCTCTGCTTTTATGTGGTGATTAAAAATAAATGAAACATCAAGACACTTTCAGTGAAAGCAACATTTCAATTACAAATTGTAATGCCTGTTAAACTACCTATGGGAGAAGCTGAAAAGTCCTAGCAAATGCACTTTTGGGTTATACTACAGTGCTCCTTCAGTCTGCACAAAGATTAAGGTAATTTACAGTCAATCTGTGAATGTTGAGACAATGTTACATTATGTTGTCTGTACAATTAAATGTCCTTAAAGAGATAACCAGAATCAGCTTTTCTACTATATTTTCAACGAATCTGACTAACCGGCACTTTTGCTGAGAGACGTTTATCAAAGATGCTGTAAGATTCTACAATTAGGAAATATTCAGCTTTAAAGGTATTTCCTCATCTTTACTTCCTTGGTTACAAGTGTTTTGCTCAGATAATCTATTACAGTATGTTTCTAGAAATGCAGTCCCAAATGTGCATACTATATTGTATACAAATAAAGCAAAAACTGTCAGTAGTATAAATCTTACAGCATTTTGTTTGCAAAAATACATGCCAAAGTCACAATAAGCAGTATTGTACCACAAATTATAGAGCGCAAATGATTTGCTTCTTTTAATGCTTTTATTCTACATAAATTACTACCATAGGCTAATGTTTAAAAAGCAAATAAACTGGACAGATGCAGGACAAAAATCTGTTCACCCAACTATAAAAGGTGATATGTTTTTCAAAAATTACAATAAATGCAGAAGTGTTTGATGCATGCAGTAGCCTTAAATGAAAAAGCATTGATTCCCACTGTTCCACAAAAAAAAAAAAAAAAAAAAAAAAAAAAAGGAGAAAAAAAAAACAGAGAAACCCACACATCTTACTGCACTCCACCTTAAAATGCATCATATTGGGCTTGTTTATAACAGCACAGAATTCCAAGAGTCAAAATGAAATAAAGCAGGTATTTTAAAGATTTAAGAGCCGTTATCAAAAATAAATTACATTTTTTCAAGATACAGAAATGCTGCTATGATGGCTGGGAGCCCAGTAACCTTTCAATAGCCGCATTGATATCACCTCCTGTTGCTATTAGCGCTTGCAAGTTTGCTTCACGGTTCAAAAATCCCATTGCACTGAGCTGTTCCAGTTGTTGCTGAAATCTAACTTCTGGATTCTGTAGCTGTTAAAAGAAAAAAAGTTAACCAAAACTCTCAAGGAAAAATCAGCCCATGTCCCAGCTGAATATCCTTTAAAAATTGTTAATAGCTTTTTAATAACACTCGGTCTACTGAGCTATAAAAGCACTGGCCTCTCTCTTGAAACATATTCAACATGCTTAAGAGTACAGCACTTTGTTATTTTAAATAGTCTAATTTATACCTAAACAGCCATGCCAAATAGATCACATAACTCTGCTTTAAAAGAAAAATAGCTTAGTAAACCTCAACCATTATTTTAGATATATTTAAAAAACTCATGAACATGCAGGAAAACTTAAAAGTTTACATGCAAATAGTTTAGAATTAGATGATTTATTTTGTAGCTATTGACCAACTGGGTAATTACAAAAGCCAATGTCCTCACGTATAAAATTATAAAGTTCTAATAAGGCTTAGGATGTGGATTCAATTTCTGTATTGGCCAGGCAAGTCTTCAGAAAAGAGTTCCAGTTTCAGGCCCACAAACTATACTCCTGACAATTTAGATGCATCAAAACTTCCTTTCACAAATAAGGTAAGATAAAAAAAATCTTGGCCAACCTGATAATGGGGAGGGCCTGGAGATTGTTCAACTTACGTAACAATTCTGTCCAATACCTAAAATTTATTTTTCTTATGAATATTGACTGAGTCAGAAGCCATGCTAGGTAGTAGGAATACAAATACTTGTATAAGATAAAACCCTGCTCTGTTTATTTTATTTAATAAGGCTTAAAATTAGAAAGCATGCTATATTTTGGGGGTAACAACCTATTGTAATAGGTTTGAACTCTGTATAATGGCAGATTCTCAGTAAAGCAAATAAATGTTTCCAGATGCAAGAATATTAGGAGTTCACATTTTTTTAGCCATATTTGTGAGGTGTACATATATAACATAAGTTACCAGAGGAAACAGTAGTGGGCAGGGTGAGGTAGTCAGAATTTTTTTAAAAGTCAAAATACAAAGACTAGATATAATACAATTGGTCAGGAGATATTTGGGATAATCAAATTTCTATTCCTCCCTGACAAACTTCTATAAAATATATTTCAAATAATTTTCAAACAAGGACTCCAAAAGAGAGTGCATTTTTAAAGGCAACTTCCAAAAATGCATTTTAAAGGCAAAGTTGTAGCACTTCTTCCTCACAACTAGAACATTTCCTTTAGTGTCTAATATAGTACCAAAGTTAACAATTTTTGTAATGCCTATTTTAGAATCAATATCCTTAAGACTGTGCTTTTCATTACAGTCTAAACCCTAAAGGACTGCCACTTTCTTTTTGGGGCGAAAATTTTAAATTTCTAATGTTAAGGAATGTAAAATGTGAGCAGAAAAATAATCATTACCTGAGGATTGACTCCAGCAAGCGCCTGCAGCATCTGCTGTATAAACTGCTGGTGTCCAGGCTCAGTGGTTCCTGCCGTGGGACTTGGGTTTTCACTTGGTGCAGAGCTAGACCCGTTGGTTCCTGAAGAGCCTCCAGTGCTTCCCAATGCCCCCAGGCCAGGAGTGAACCTAGGAAAAGCACAGACTAGTAAGAAACCTAAGCTCCTGCAAAACTAGAGGCCAGATTAGGCCAGTTGGTGGTAAATTAGTTACATTTTAACATAATATTAGCTAAGTTATCTTCCCAAAATGAGTGTTTCTAACCTTGGAAATTCCATCTAAAAACAATCTCAACCAAAAAAAAGGTAGAATGATATTGTCTGAAATTCTCAGAGAGAAAGTAAGTGTTGTACACCTTCATAATCTTCAAATAAACCTACCCTGGGATGAGGCCAGGGGCTTCTGTTGCTAATGTCTGTAAACCCTGCTGAATCTGTAACAAGGCCTGCATTGCTCTGGGGTTTGACATTGCCGATAATGTATCAGGATTCTGCATCTAAGGAAGAAAGAAAACCAGTGGTTACAAGGGAATTAAAATCAATGAGGTAAAATTTAAATGTTTTCTTTGCTATGTTTCTGGAGAAAAACCTAAAACCTTACTCTTAAGACACTGGTAATGCCAAATTTCTTTCCCGGAATAAACACAAGCACTTCCTCTTTAACAGCAAACCTAGTGTGCAAATCGTTATTTGACCTCCTCCCAAATACATCATGAAAGCCGTTTTTCAGAATGAAAGACAATCAGGAGCTACTCTGGAAGCCACAACTGTTCCCCTTCTCCAACAGAAGATAAAAGTATTATTTCTGAGAGACAACCTCCAAATGCACAATTTACATAGCATGGTAATATGGTGAAAGCCACATATTCCTCCTGACCAAGTGTTATCTGTTGCTGATGTAACAATTTTACCCATAAGATAGACTCTAAAACAATAGTTCCAAATTTGAACTTAATACATGTATCCTGAGTTCAGCTTCGCTACTTCCAAATATACACCACCTGACTGACCAAAACAGATAGGCTTACATCATTACAATAGACCAAGGACACCAACTAACCTTGGATAATGGTTTACAGGACTGAGAATCATTTGCATAATGTTTTAAAAGCCCTAGAACTACCAGTCTCAACACACCAAGACTGACTTCACTTTTATCTTTTTAAATAATAAAATACCATGGCAATCTCAAGAACATTTTTGTAATAAACCTTCCTTGTAGGACAACACTGACAATTTTAATCTTGCTAATTCTGAGTTTGAGGAAATGAGATCTACTCCTTGGAAAACAGACATTCTATTAATTTGGAGGAATTGAAACATTACAAAGAAACCAAACATGTAAAACAGGATAAAGCAGAGCTCTTTCCTGTTACTCAAGATTAGTTAAACCATAAAAGCATAACATGACACGGTGAAGCACTTCAAAGTTAGTAAAGTGAAAGGAAATGATTTATGGTATTATCGAAGCATTGAAAATCCTAAATCCTCAAAAGCAAAAACAAAATGGTCCTTTCCTCAGACTTTATGTTTAAGAAATAGAAGCAAAAGATCAGCAGTGAAATGGGGCCCAGTTAAGATCAAGCTGAGTTCTCTGCGAATTGACAGCATTATCAGATTCTACTCTATGTTTTGCTATCAGCCACAGAAGAGCAAGGAAAATGTTCAACATCAAACTTTTTCAAGCAAATCATTACCGAAGATAGCTAGCATCTTTTCTTACTCACTTGTTGGAGGAAAGTTGGGAGCTGTTGTCTCATTTGTTCTTGAAGCTGAGGATTTCCAGCAAATAGGGGATTATTCAGCATCATCTATGGGGCAAGTGTTCAAACAATTTTAACTGGAAATATCTGAAACAAGTAATGTACCTTGTTTAATAGTCTATCTTCCCCCAAGTGCCTAACCTGGCACTTAAAATGGAGGAAGGTAGAACATGAATAAAAAAGAAGGGAAGATACTGTCCACAAGAGGGATCTCCAGAAAAAAACAAAAACGAGCCATCTTCTCTCTCAACGAGAATGGTGATTATGATAATGACATGCAATATCCTAAAAAATAAAAGCAATCATTTTCTTAGGCTTTTCCTTGAGCAAAGGTGACTATTTGCCCTTGAAAGAAAAATGGGAGTAACTGGCATTCGTGAGGACACATTTCTGCTACACTGACAGCATAAGCATAAGCATCAATATATGAAACTATACATGGCTTGCTTAGAAACCTCGACACACAAGTGGCAAGCACAGAGAAAATCCAGACCTGGAACCACTGTTATCTACCTGCCTACTACAAAACAGCTAATATTAGGTCCAGAAAACGAACGCCACAAAACAGCAACCAACGTGCCAGAGAAATGGAGCTGCTAGGTGAAAATCAGCCTAGGACTAGCACCAACAGATCTCTGGGGAAAGTATTAAAAAGTTTTAAGACCGGAAAGATGTAAATCCATTTGAGAACACCAAGATAAGCCTCTGGATTTCACCTCACTACCACCAGAGATGAGAAAAGTTACAGGCCTCCTAACCTTCAAATAGGTGTTAAGAGTTAAAAAGTCAGGTCAATATTAACATGATGTTGAATACCTGAAAATAAGATTACAATACACAATCAACATAACCAGAAACTAGTAAATTCTCATAGCTTCAAAAAAGACAAATTTTATATCGGTTTCCCCAGATGGAGTGAAAAGTCAACTAACAATGATTTATTGATAGCCTATTACCTGTCCAAAGTCTGGGGGGAAGATGATCCTTGCCCTCAAGTAGTTAGCCATATTTGACAGTAATTATATGTAAATCCTGGAAGTAGAGAGAATTGCTCCCTCCCTCCTCAGTTTATCTATTGTTGCAAAGTGGATTATTTAATTTCAACAAATAACTAAGCAGGAAAAAGTCAGACAATGTTTTTGGATATACAGGATTTATTTTGAACTGACCAATAAGTTCACAGTAAATAAAGTAATACATGAGATCAACAAACCTGCTTCTTTATTGGCTCGAGTCATACTTTTTATTATGAACATATTAATGAGGTTATCATATTTATCTTTCAGGATTCATGTCATTTGAAAAAGCATGTCATCTTAAATTTATTCATTCTCAGAAAATTATATCTCACTTGATTAGGATATTTCTCCTAACTTACCTGTGTATTTAACAATACAGTTGCTATACTCAGACTTTTTTAAGTATCTAAAAATCAAAATTGGAATAGAGAAACTACAAACTTTAATCTACTGATAACCAGAGTACACTTTAAACGCTTCTATATTGTCTATAAGAAAAGACATTCCTATCTAGCCTTGTCAACATTTTGCTTTAGAATAAAAAACTGTATATGAAAGCGCTCAAGTCATTTTATAATGTAAAACTGTTAAGTTTAAATGGCTGGGAATGTGCTTGTTAAAGCCAAAAATTTTAACTCGAGGTGCACATTCAATGCTAATTATTAATTAGTCAAACATACATTTAAAAACATACAAATAGGATCATTCTACATATCCACTTTCCACATTTACTTTCAACAAAAGTGCTGTGATCACAGTAAATTGTAGCACTTAAGTTGTAGTCTGGTAATTTTCATATAAATAAAACAATTTTTCTTAAAAAGTACCTACAATATGCAAAATTAAAAGAGTATACAAAAATTCACCTAAAAACTTGTTATTTCCAATTCCAAAAATTTTAAGAGGGCAGAAGTTATTGCTGAGGGTTGTAACTCAAAGATATCTGCTGTATACTTGAATCAATATGGTTCCAGACTTTAGAAAATAAAAACCATTTCATTTGACATAATGAAGGAAAGTGATTAACTTTAAGAGCTTTTAAAATTGGGGAACTGGGAATAAACTATAAAAGAAACTACTTCAAATTCCTAACACTCTACAGAAGCCATTTTTAATAAACAGCAAGTATAAAGTATAGATGATCAAGGCTTATTTCACCTTCTCCAAGGTTTCTCAAGCCCAATGGTTCTTAACCATTAGAATCACCTCGGGAATCTTGGAGGGTGGGGATGGGGAGATCCAATGCAATTAGACCAAAATCTTTCAGGGTGAGGCCAAGAATTTTTTTTTTTTTAAGTTGCCAAAGTGATCCTCAATGTTCAGGAAGGGTTGGAGATCCACTAATTTTCTTAGTTATGGTCTCTTCAGAAACAAGTGAGAAAATGAATAATTCATAAAGAGCCAGTACACTAACTTCAGGGGTCGGGGGGAGGAGGGATCTATAATGGAAAGAATAAGAACACTTCCCACAAATCTCCCTCTGCCTTTAATAAACAATTTCAGGCTATTTTCTAACTGCCATTTTGAGCATGACTATTACTCAGAATCTGTGTGACCTAATGAATAAAAGTATTTCAAATGTATTAACACATTCTCAACCACTTTCAAGATTTACATTTCACTAAATATAACTTCAAAAGGGACAAAACTTTTGTATTCATCACCTAAATCAACAGATATAGATACAAAGTAAATGTGTACTTCTTTCTAGCCAGTAAATGGCAGAGATGAAGATATTTTAATTATATACAAAATATTAATTTACTGCAAAGGAACAAACTATTAAAAAACTTGGAGATGCAGTTTTACATACTTTTCTAGTATTAAGGTAGCACAAACACAAGTGTACCAAAATCACAATTACTTGATTAGGCTATTTCAATTCACACTGCACAGTCCTTTTTAATACAATTACAAACTCACCTGTGCAGCCAAGTCAGGGTTCTGGCTTAGTGACTGCATCATGCTTCTCATGTAGGGGGCAGACAACATGTTCTGCATAAGTTGTGGGTTTTCAGTTATTTGTTGCAACAAGCTCTGCATTCCTGGTGTGTTGAACATACTAGCTGAAAGTTTGTTTAAAAAAAAGACACTGTATCAAGGAAAAGATATGTAAACAAAAATCTAAGTTTTATAATATAATATATATCATGCATAATTTTAGCAACTGCAGATGAACATATGTATTACTTATCAATTGAACTAAGAAAGAATTTTAAAACTAAGATCTCCAAAACTATATGCTAAACATATACCAGTAAAGGAGGGCTTATGATTTTAAACATTCTGGTCACATTTACACTAAATCATATCTAATGGAAGGGCCAGGTTCTCAAGTGAATTTAAGACAAAAATCAGGTATTGTCAAAATTACTATTGAAAAATCCCATAAAGTGAAGAAGTCTGAGCCAACTTCCCCCCAGGATCACTTAATTAGAATCATATTCAGTACTCAATATGCTCACACTTAAGAAAAAAGGAAACCTCCCCCAGGAAACAAGAGGTGCAGGCTTCCATCCCCTTTTCACTGAGTACTGGCAATCACTGAGCGAAACGACAGGCACATTTAACATTTCAGAGACCTTACAGCATGGTGACTAACAGCACAGACTGGACCCAGACGACCTGGGTTTAAATCTAATCTAACAATGTAACCTCAGGCAAATTATTTGACTTGGAAACTTCAGTTTCCTCATCTGTAAAATGGGATAAGTATTATCTACTTCATAGGGTGATTGCGACAAATCAGTTAATGGGTAAAGTGCCTGTTACTATTATTCTCGTTTTTCTCGTTTTGTTTTTGCTGAGAGCTACAGCTAAATTTATGTGATTCAATTTTCTTTGGAAACTAATTTGTTCAACATATATCCAGATTTTCACTTGCTGACTAGATATACTCAAATATATTCTCAAACTCATTATGTGAATTTAACTCGTTAGCTTTCTCATTTCCCTTCTGTTCTTATTCCATCCAGGGTAGTTTTATCAGGCTTACAACATTTGACTCTTCCTACTCATCTTTCTAGTTGATTATAATTCTGGTGGGGTTTGTAATAATTTTTGTTTTTCCTATTTTCTCACATTGTTTCATTTTAGTTTCTTCCACATCCTAGAGTCCAAGAACATTCTAAGACAAGAGACGACAAACAGCCTGCAGGCAAATATGGCCCATGACCTGTTTTTGTACAGCCCACAAGATAAAAATGGTTTTTACCTTTTTAAATGGTTAAATAAAAAAATATATTCATGAACTATGAAAACTATATGAAATTCAAATTTCAGTGTCCATAAATAACATTTTATTGGAACATAGTCATGCTCACTCATTTGCTGTCTACAGCTGCTTTTGTACTACAAAAGCAAAGTTGAGTAGTTTCAACAGAGGCTGTCTGTGGCACTGCTGCTCAATGTATCACAAATCACAGTGACTCACTTATACCTCATGCTACACAAATCACTGTAGCATGTTGTTATTTTCTTTTTTTTTTTTTAATACTACCAGTGCATACCAATCATGTCAGAACTAGAAGAAAAAGGGAGAATTGGACCACATACGTTATGCTTTTAAGGCACAATGGAGTATGATTTTATCAAATTAGATGGCAAAACACTGTATTTCTTATGCGATGACACTAAAAGAATACAATACACTCCAACACTGCTAGACAAGGCACTCATCACAGGAAAGCAACAGTCAGATAAATACAAAATTTAAAATGCAATGCAGTATCTCATCATAGCCAAATTTCTTCACAAAAATAAAAAATAAAAATAAGGCGGCAACCAAAGTTAAAGTTTGCATGCAGCTTATTTGTAAACCAAGCAAGGAAAGCAGTATACTAGTGGTGATTAATTAGCATGGTTTGTTAAATCTTAATCGCAGCAGCCAAATAAATGTATCCAGAGAAAATAAACTTATTTAAGACTATTAGCCTTTCAGGAAAAACAGTTTCTCAAGAGTTAAGGACACTGGGTTCACTATCAATATTCATTTAAAAAACAATGCAAATTATTGAGTGGCATTCCCTGGGTCTTGAGGAGATGACAGGTGTTACTGATACTGCTCATTTCTTGTTTATTAGAGGGTCAATGCCAAGTTTGAAGCGACTGAAAAATGAGCCTCTAGTAACAGTCTGCATGGAACTACAGGCAAAATATTTTCAAAGTTGAGAAAATACTGATTCAGTACAAAGTGAAGTACAATTTGCCAAGATGTGCTACATCTGATGAAAACATGTGGAGTAAAGGATTAGTTGGACAAATATACAAAGCTTGTAACAATATAAAGTATTTAAAGCCTGGTTCATTCACTGTCTTATTCATCAGCAGGTACTCTGGAAAATATTTTGAACTATCATGTTATTCAACCAGTAGGAGTAACAACGGTGAACATCATTCACTCTTGTGAACTTAGTCAACTGCATGAAATTTTGTCAGACTTGCCCAACAACATAGCATTTGATGGTTTAACAGAGGTAAAGCTTTTTGTTTTTTGGGCTTTCTTAAAGAGGCAACGTTTTATTGCAATTTTTTTAGCTCAGGCGTAAAAGTGAACTTCTTTGGAACCACTTCACCACCACTATCAAAGATGGATGACTTCGGAAATTACCTTCTGAAAGAGACTTGGTAATGTTTCTCAATGAATTCAACCCAAAATTACAAGGCAAAAAACAGCATTTACATGCAAAACTCATACTGTGGTAAAGTCATTATGACAACAACAGAAATTGCTGAATCGTAAGTAATGGTCAAGCAACTTTATATATTCTCGTGCTGTCAAAAGTTAAAACAAGATGATCTCCATTCCCACAAATTGGCAGTAGATATACAGTGTCAGCTAGCACTAACATTCCAGCAGCATTTTTTTGAACCTCAGTACAAGTGCAAAGAAAATTTCCACATTTCAAAATTCATTTAACTGTGTGACTGAGGCACTACCACCTAACCTTCAATTGTGATTAATCTGCAATGACATGCTAAAAGCACAGAAGAATCTAACAGAATCCTATAAATGCCTTCCAAGAGATAGACTTGAATTTGTGTAAGTAAAATCTCGTAACCTATCAGTATTAAGAGATGAATATTTGCAACTGATTTTGACAACAGGTGACACTGTGAACACGAATTAAGCAAAATGTCATCCTTAAAAAAAGAATTCCAGGGCCTGCCCCAGTGGTCTAGCGGTTAAGTTTGGCACACTGTGCTTTGATGGCCTAGGTTCCATTCCCAGGTGTGGACCTACACCACTCATCTGTCAGTGGACATGCTGTGGCAGCGACTCATATACCAAAAAAAAAAAAAAAAAAAAATCAGGCTGAATCTTCCTCAAAATAAAGAGAATTCCATTCCTATCATTAGATACATATGAGAAAATACTATACTCAATCATTATATTTTTAATTCCATCAATAAAAAACTTGTGGAAATTTCTCTCAGAATGAAATATATCTCAGTTTTCCCTCTTGGCCTGCAAAGCCTAAAGTATTACCTGGCCCTTTGCAGGAAAAATTTGCTGACCCCTGCTCTAAGATTTCCTCACCTTCTAGACTAAGTGCTTACGGGGCAAAAGAAGAGTCAAGAATTTCATCCTTACAGGTATATGGGTGCATATTATGTATATATGTGTGTATCTAACTTCAAAGAGTTGAGTAAAAATCACAATAGCATACCAATATGCTAACAATTTGTTAGGCCAGCAGAGTATATTCACTTTTGCTGTTTCTTGTATTCCTGTGATGGAAACATTAACATGAAATCTTAAATAGAGTATCAAGCCATTAAATAAAAATCTGAGTAAAAAGTTGCAAAACTGATTTGTTTGTTAGACAAAAGTTGTTACTGTAGACAAGCATCATACTATAGTGAAAAAAAAAGAAAAGCAATTCTCCTATCAGTTAGGAAATCAAATTACATCTCTGCTCTCTGTCTGCTCTAATATCTCTAAAATGTGAATAAGCATCTCTCTCAAAAGATGGTTAATAAGAATTAAATAAGCAGTAAGTAAAACAGAGAACAAGATAAATTTTTTTTCTTGATTTAAAAATGGTATTACTTGCAATGTTAACTAGACTTATTAGGGTGATCATTTTGCAGTATATACAAATATTGAATAATTACATCACACACCTGAAACTAATATAATGTAATGTCAATTATACCTCAATTTTAAAAAATGGTATTACTTCAATTTTTATAAAACCTGTATTATATCCAGAAACCTCATGATACCCACTATATTCTATGACCACTAATCACTCTCCTCACTCTGATTTCTTCTCTCAGTAATGAAATTTTAAGAATTCCTCATCCAGTACCTCATCTTTCCACTCCCTATGCCAAAACAGGCATCTTTTTTTTTCTTTATAGATTTTATTTTTTCCTTTTTCTCCCCAAAGCCCCGTGGTACACAGCTGTATATTCTTCGTTGTGGGTCCTTCTAGTTGTGGCATGTGGGACGCCGCCTCAGCGTGGTTTGATGAGCAGTGCCATGTCCGCGCCCAGGATTTGAACCAACAAAACAGTGGGCCGCCTGCAGCGGAGCGCGCGAACTTAACAACTCAGCCACGGGGCCAGCCCCAAAACACGCATCTTTTAAAACATGTCCAGGGGCCGGCTCCGTGGCCGAGTAGTTAAGTTCGCGCGCTCCGCTGCGGCGGCCCAGGGTTCGGATCCTGGGCGTGGACATGGCACCACTCGTCAGGCCACAATGAGGCGGTGTCCCACATCCCACAACTAGAAGGACCAGCAACTAAGATATACAACTGTGTACAGGGTGGGTTTGGAGAGATAAAGCAGGGAGAGGAAAAAAAAAAAAGAAAAAAAGATTGGCAACAGTTGTTAGCCCAGGTGCCAATCCTTAAAGAAAAAAAAAAAAACATGTCCAGTCCCTCACCTTAGGGAAGAGGACTCATGCTTTCATTTCTTCTCATTTACATTCCAAGTATTATGACTAAAATCATCAAACTGGCTACTGATTTTTGACCTAATTCTTAACATGCAAATATCTGAATAGTTGAAAAAGGAACACCCATTTAAGGAGTCTAGTCTATAGAAAAATCATTAAAAGTAAATTCCTAACCTGTTCACAATCAGAATCTCCAGTGCTCTTATGCAAACACAGTTTTTAAACTCCACTGTGGAAGATTCTGATCCACGAGGCGTGAGGTTAAGACCTGGGAATGGGATTTTTATCAAACCTGGCAGGTGCTGTGATACAGCTATGTCAGCCCTGGTCTCAGGACCCGAGTTTGAGAATCCACTCACCTAGAATGCAAAACCACACTAAAGCCACGAAATATGTTCTCCAGTAATAAGTGTATAGGTAACTGTGCTCCCTCTGCACTTGTTTTTTTATTGTTGAAATGAATACAACCACCCACTTCTCCCAAACCATCTTATGAGAATGTGAAAACACAAAACTGCCTCTGGAAATCTTCAGTAACCCTTTCCACTATAATGCACACAAGTGATTAATACTAATCATTAGATATTTAAAGCTTCCTTAAAAAAAGAAAACCCCTGCAACATGAAAAGATCATTCATAAAAGCTACTGATCATACACACAGAAAAGCACAAAACAACAGTATAAGAAATGTTTTCATTATTCAAATAAGTGAGGACAGCAAAGAAAAAAAGCCTAAGTTGTTATGAGCATACCTCCTACTCCAGGCCCCAAATTCGGCGCAGTAGAACTCTGTCCAGCAGTGCCACTGGCAGCACTACCACCAGTGCCCCCCACAGCACTGGCAGTGCCACCGGAAGCTGATGAACCCTGGGAAGCCTGTGGAGCCCATGGATTGGGTAATGGATCTCTGTTTTCCGTACGGGAAGGTTGACTACCTTCACCTGAGGATGTACTGCTCACTAAGGAAGCAAAGGGATTACCACCAAACTGCAATAAGACACAAAAATCACAAAGAATAAGCTTTCGTTTTAAATAACAGGTATGAAACTCTTTTTTTAATGAAAATCACATTCCCCATATAAAGGTACCCCTCAATTACACACATATTTGTCCTCTGGCCTGAGCTCTGGAGCCAGAGTTATCACCTGTTCTTGTGCAGCACTCAGCATTGGTTCCTGAATATCCGTGTACATGCGCCGTAAAGCATTATATCCCCCTGGGATGCTTTCCAGGTTGCTCAAGGCTCGGTCCTGATTTCTCATCATTTCCTGCATCATTGCTGGATTCCTGGCAAGTTCCAATGTCTAAGAAAAGATTTCCATTAAAAAAAGGCAATGAAATACACAAGAATGACTTTAGCTATTAACTGCCAGAACTGATTTTGTAAGTTTCCTAATTCTACAAATCAGCAGCCTTCACTATTTAAATCAAAAAATTATTTTAAATAATTCCTGGTGGATTTCACCTCAGAAAGCAAGCTAACATTCAAATAACATCAAGGAAGAAGCACTTTGTTATAAGTGAACACCCATCTCCTGAAATGGACTCTTTTTCTTTCTTAAATCTACCAAATAACTGTTTACAAAGATCTTTAAAATAGAGCGGAAAATTCAGAGTTCAAACAGTTCAAATTAGTGCTTTGCTGAGTTTTCCTGAACATAGATTAGGATTTCTTTTTTCTAGCTTAGCCATATATATATAGGACAAGCTCTTTAAACATAAAAAATTAAATAATAAGAAATAAGCATATAGTTTTTTAATTAAATAAACTGAAACAACTTTCCACATACTTGTCTCATAATATCTGGATTATTCAGCATATGACTAATTTCTGGATTTCTCTGTATCAACTGCTGCATTTGCGGATTGGCCATAATTAACTGCCTCATCAGGTCAGGATTTGAGAGCATGCTCTGGACAAAGGGGTTCTCCATGATCTGGACCATCATTTCAGGATTAGACATAAGTTGCCGCTGCATCTGGCTTTGTAGTTCAGAGAAGTTGGTAGTATTCAAACCCAAGCTACTCAGACCTGCAAGTCCTCCAAGGCCACCTAAGAAGAGAGAGAAAAAAGACAAAAATGAAAGTCAGAAATTTTATCATTAACACAACTATGCTAAAATAAGATACAGATGTAAAAATATTAAGGGAATCAACAGTCCATTAAAGAAAACCATTTTAAAAGCAAAAATAGAATTCTTACTTTCATAAATACATACTTATTCACTGTGATGTTTAAGTAACAAACCAACTCAATATATATATTTTTTATGTGTGGTATCATATAAAAATATATTTCTTCTTTGTCCCTGGTTTCCAACACAGAGCTCCTAATTCCCTAAGCATTTCCTGAGTGGAGGGAGTATCTTTGGTCATTCATAACAAGCCCCTCTGGATCACACTTCATTTCCGGTAATGGTGTTTCTTAGGGTGGGGTCCCTGGAGAGCCTGGGGTGGGGGTGGGAGGATCACCAAAGAGACCAAATGATTAGATTAGAGACTGGAACTTTCAGCCCACCCACCAACCTCCAGGAAGGGGAAGAGAAAGGGCTAGACATTGAGCTCTGTAAAAACTTTCCAGCGATGAGATTCTGAGAGCTTCTGGGTTGGTGAAAACATCTAGGTGCTATCAGGGTGACACGCCGAGAGGGCATGGAAGCTCCACATTCTCCCGAGCCCTTATACCTTGCCCTATGTTTCTCTTCCATTTGTCTGTTTCTGAGGTGTATCCTTTATAATAAACAGGTAAATGTAAGGAAAGTGTTTTCTTGAGTTCTGTGAGCTGTTCTAGCAAATTATCAAACCTGAGGACGGGGTTGTAGGAACCCCAATTTATAGCCTGCTCGTCAGAAGTACAGTGGCCTGGGACTTGGGCTGGTATCTGAAGTAGGGGCAGTCTTAAAGGACTGAGCCCTTTAACTTGTGGGATCTGACGCTAACTCCAGGTAGGTAGTGTCGCAATGTAACTACTGGACACTCAGATGTTGTGGAGAACTGGCTGGTGTCAGAGAAACACCCTAGAATATGCCCACTAAAAGAAGAAAGAAACGAAAAATACACACACTGGTTTACATTTCTAATAATCTCTTTCCAGAAGACTAGTTTAAGTTTATAGCAAGTAAAATTCACCTATAAACTAGAACAGAGGTGCTGCCAATCACAGAGAGAAAAAGCCAGGACACAATGAAAATAGGTATCTCTTTGGAGGAATTAAATCATGGAGAAACATAAGAGATCCAAAAGGATGATTCAGGGCTTATCATAAAACGTTTACTTTGTATAATTACATAACCAATCAAATGCATTCATTCCTCACTTACTGAGCACTTGCTATATATGCCAGGGACTATCCTACACATTGGGAATAAGGTGACAAGAAAGACACAAGTACTACCCTCAGGACTCAACCTAGCAGGAAAGACAGACAAGGAAAACAAATGCACAGTAAGTACTTCAATACAGAGAGTGACAGGATATCATGGTAATAAAGTACCTAACTGGGATGGCTGCTTTCCCACAAGATAACACTTAATGAGTCTAGACAATGAATAAGTTGGCAAGGAGAAATGGGGAGTGCTGGGAGGAAGATTTAATACTAGGTACAAAAAACATTATATACAGGAACCAGAAATAAATAGGAGTATTGATGTATTCTTAAAACTGCAAAAAATTCAGTATAACTCGAATGGCAGATAGCAGTGCTCACCAAACATTTCACGTGCAGCCTTATATTTCTTTTGCAGTTGGACAGACCTATGTGACTAGTTATGGCCAAAGGACTGCAAGAAATGATGTGTGTCACTTCCGGTGAAAGTATAGAAGGTTCAGGATGAGACTTTTTAATTGTCTCTTCTGCCATGTCCCAAATGGTGCAGCTACATGATGGCAGAATTCCATTAGCCTGAGTCCCTGAGAACTATGTAGTCGGGGGCCTCACTGACCAATGAAAAATACGTAGCATGAAGGAAAGCTTTGGAGCAAGAAACTAAGTTTCGCGGTAATAAGGCCACTGAGTTTGAGGTTATTTATTACCACAGAGTAGACTATCCTGACTAATATAACTGTTGTGATGTGGCAAGACATGAGAATGGAGAGGTAGACAAGGGCTAAATCGCAGAGTCTTGAAAGAGTTTTTAAGCAGAACTGTCAGTTAACATGTTTTTATTCTAATAATACTGTGGAAATCGCCCAGAGCAAACATTATAGATTTAAAAAGTTGAGCACTTGCATCAAGGAGGTAGCAGAGAATAACTCCATGGGGTAGGACAGAAAATAGGTTATGGACCAAGAGATCTGGTGGGAGAGAGGGAGTAGTTTGAGGAGCAAGATGATGAGTTTTTGCATTTGTTTTGCTTTTCTGTGCTTTCTCAGGAGACACAAACAGACTAAAGTACTTAGAGAACATAAGGTAATACCAAAGAGCATTGAATACAAGGCATGGAGTTCAAAAGTGACGTAGTTTGAGGTACATACTTGAGAGTCACCAAGATATAGTAACAGAGGATAATGTCACTGGATAAAAATAAATACAGTAAAAGAAGAAAAGAAAGACAAGGCAGAACTCTGAAGCACAATACCAACATAAGGAAGAGGAATAAAAAACCCCCATAAATGAGACAGAGAAAATTAATCAGGGAAAAACAGTATCGGACTTAAAGGAAGAAAACTGCAAGGAGAGACTGGTAAGCATGAAAAGAGATTGATTTAAAATCTAAAAAGTGTCCACTAAATTTGGCAAGTTAAGAGGTCAGTGGTGACCTTACCAAGGGAACTTTCAAGTGAAGTGATGGGGCAAAAAATAGAGTACGGCAAACTTAGTGAAAGGGAAATATGGACAGAAAGTGTCTTTTCCAAAGACTGCTGAGAAAGGAAGCAAAAAAAAGGTGGTAGTGAGATTCTGTCGCTTTTACATGAAATAGACCTTAAGGAAAAGAGGCATCAAGAAGAAAAGCAGAATATGTAGCATAAATGGAATAACTGATGGAGAAAAGCAACTGAGATAGTAGGGGGAGGGAATGAGACTAGAAGTGAAGGGATTATAGCGAGATGGAGGGCCTCACACAAAGTAACTCACAGTCTCTCTGGGCTTCAATTTCTTTGCCTATAAATGAGGAAAGAGGGGAGAGAGCTACCTCAACAATACCTTTCATGAGTCTCAACACTAAATAATTTCATCCTAATTTCTCTAGATTGTTTGTGTTAATAATTTTGCCATCTAAAACTCATCTGCCACAACCAAAAGAGACACATTTAGCCTAATATCATTTTAGAAAGTAAGAGCAGCAAACGTTAAAAAAAGAAAACATTAATCCATACCATGCCCTAAAAGTTTCCAACACAGTTGGCATAGTAAAAAATATATAAAATTTAGTAACTAAATTACTAAAAAATTTTCTGGAAGGGATAAAAGGTGTAATCCTTGATATGTGAAAACTAGACATATAAAAAAAGACACTTCAAGGTATTATACTTGTCATACAATTTAAGAACTGAAAGAAGCATTAATCCATTTATCTAGTTCAACTTTTGTTAGCTTCAGGATACTTTTTCCCCCAACAAAACCTTGCACAGAACCTCATTATAAGAACTGATACAAGAAAAGTGGTTTGGGCTGATGTGGGAGATAATCACTGGGCTTGCTCCCAGGCCCCAGCCCTCCTGTATGTTCAAGACAATCAAAAAATCACTAACGCAGTCTGATCAGTTTGTTTTACAAATGAGAAAATTCTATTTGGGGGTTTAGCTCATGATCAACAATTAGCTAATCTTCCTCATATTCAATTATGTGGTGGTCAGATCAGGTATACATGCACTACATCTTTTTCATGATTAAAAAGCAATGTGTCACTTTCTCACCTACTTAATAAATGTAAAATGTAAGCTAACCAGGCACATCTGTATTCCCAACCACTCTATAAAAGTTTTGTTTTTGTCGTTGTTGAAACGATTTAAGGTTTAATTCTGTCATTTTATCCAAAACTACCCTGGAGGAAGGGATTTTTTTTTCCATCCCTACAAAAATGACTAAAGACACTTACCTAAACCAAAAGGGTTGCTAGTGGCAGAACCGGATGTGGAGTTACTATTAGGAGCTGATGATGTGGTAACACCGCTTCCACTGGTATTTGTTTGCTGAGCTGAATGATCCTGAGGCCTGGGGAAAATAATTAAGTCATGGTGTAAACAGTGGAGGTAATTATTTTTAAAAGAACCTCCAAAATTCCAATACCCAGAAATAAAGTAAGTTTCCAGACCAATGCAAATTATCATACAATAAATACCCTGAGAAGACTAAGCATTAAGAACACAAATATAAAGAAACACTAAAATCTTACTAAGTCCCAACTATACTTCAACTGCCTCTCCTCCTCCAGTAGAATGTACATAAGTATTTCATTACTTTCAATCATACTGATCAGGTAAGAGAGGGAGCTAGGTCCCTTCACAGAAGAGAATCAATGATCAGTCACACTCACAAAGCTTGACTATATAAGCAACTTTCCATCTACTCCCTTCTAAGTTCTTGAGGGTTGGGCGGGGCAGTTTTACTCAGACCCTGGAAATTGTTAAAAGTAAAAACCAAAAAGACTTCACCAAAAGAAGGCTGAGAAATCAATACCAAGTAATAAGTGATTATTACTTAGTATTATCCTTAAGTAAAAAAACAGACTTTATTTGAAACTCCTTCCATCTGATACTTAAGAGTTTCGAATCTCACTCACTGCTTTTTATTAAGATGCACATTTTTCATTTTAACATTTCTGAAATCAGGATCCGTCTTAAAATTGCTTTTAAAAGCCAAGAATCAATTGTCATGCCTGCACACATGTTTTCTGTATGACTCCAACTGAGTGACTGAGTACGTTGTTGTACCAGACATGCTGTGTTTAATTACCACATAAAGTATCTTCAGAAAAGATTACAGCATTAATTGGTACTAAAATAAGTTATTGTGTATATAGAAAAGAAACAGGAACAAGAGGAATGAATTTTGTATTAGTGAGACAAATATTTGCTGTTGGGAAAAACTAGCATAAAAATTTGCAGAATGGGGGCTGGCCCGGTGGCACAGTGGTTAAGTTAGCACTTTCCGCTTCAGCGGCCTGGGGTTTGCCAGTTTGGATCCCGGGTGCAGTCTGACACTGCTTGGCAAGCCATGCTGTGGCAGGCGTCGCACATATAAAATAGAGGAAGATGGGCGCGGATGTCAGCTCAGGAAGAGGATTGGCAGCAGATGTTAGCTCAGGGCTAACCTTCCTCGGGAAAAAAAAAATTTGCAGAATGGGCATCACTGGCTTGAAACTCTTGGAGAAAATACTTTAGCACTCTTTTAAGAAATACTGTACTACTGACACTCTTGACAGTACAAAGTTTCATTCCACATAGGAAAATATGGGCACTGATGACTAAGTCCAAAAGGTGATTCAAAAGAATCAGATTCAGGAAGTAGTGTTAGAAAGGCTTTTAACCCATTTATTTGAGGTATATTTTCTTTGTAGGTATGCACAAGAGTGATATGATAATATACCATATCCAAGTAAGTCTAAAGGAGCTCTTTCACCAAGTATAAAATAAAAATTTTAAGTGAAAAAAATATGTATCAGTTTAACTGGCAGTATTTTTTTAATGATACAAAAAATAAAGGAGCCTCTTAAAAATTGATGGTGCTTGAGATTTAACGAAATAAGATTACTCATTTGTGGTTTGCCAAGGAGATGAGTCACTCCTGTCTAAGTCCAAAAATCTTCCTAAAATAACATGCATAGGTAAAAACATTAGTTTGCTTATTCAAGTGTGTAAGCATTAGCATCACCGAATCACACTGTTTATTAAAAAAAAAAACTTGCTACCAACAAATAACTGAATTTTTTTAAGATTTTATTCTTCCTTTTCAAATAATAGAATTTTAATCCATTTAAATATAAATGAGACAGCCACAACTGCTTATTTTTAAACAAAAATATAAATATTCAGTTTAAAGCTATATGTCTTCTAAAAACATACCTGTTTTGTGTTTTGATGACAAGGTGAACAGTAAGTCCATCATGAATTCCATGCTGACTCAAGGTATCTTGATCTTTTAAAATTTTTCCAGCAAATATCAACACAAGTTGGTCAGTATGTGATTTGAAACGTTTAGAGATTTCTTCCTTGAACTAAATAAGATAAAAATAAAATAAACATGCATTACAGGTGTTTGAACAGCACTACTCAGTCTAGTTTCTAGAAGTAGTACCTCAAAGAGCCCCCCTAATACAGATAGTGCAACAATTCAAATATAAAGATGCATGTTTTCTGTGTCAGTATCTTGATCTTAGTGGGAAATGAGTACTACCACTTGACTCATCTCTAACTCAAAGGTTTTATTATAGGTGCACATATCCTAGATTCAACCTTTTGCTAAGCCCTAACAATTCATTTCTTTGCAATATCCTTATTCTTTTTATATCAATGGTGCTAAATATAGTTCAAGCCACACAGAGCTACTAGCAAGTTTACAGTAATCTATTCCTCAGATTTCGTATCTCTAGTCTTGCACCTTTCTAGTTGAATATATATACAGCCAACCTCTTATTTTTGGCCTATTACACTGACGTCCCTCCTCATCTATTTCATTTAATGTTTATTAACAAGTAGTAGTATGCAGATCCAAGATACAAAGCAAAAATCCCTCCCTGAAGGAGAGCAGTCTGATGAAAGAGTCAGTCAAGTAAACCAAAAAGTACAGAAGAAGCACAGAGGGCAGTTAGAGGAAAACTTTCCAGTGAAAACTAAAGATTAGGCAGTAGCCAGGAAAATCTGAAGAAAGGTATTCCAGGACAAGAATAACATGCAGCGGCTGGCCCAGTGGCGCAGCGGTTAAGTTCACACGTTCCGCTTCTCGGCAGCCCAGGGTTCACCGGTTCGGATCCCGGGTGCAGACATGGCACCTCTTGGCATGCCATGCTGTGGTAGGTGTCCCACGTATAAAGTAGAGAAAGATGGGCACGGATGTCAGCTCAGGGCCAGGCTTCCTCAGCAAAAAGAGGAGGACTGGAAGTAGTTAGCTCAGGGCTAATCTTCCTCAAAAAAACAAAATAACATGCAAAAACAGACGAGAGAAAAGAATCATCAGACTTTAAAAAAGCGCTTACTGATTCTATGCTACATCAGCGTTTCTCAAGCCTTTTTCAAAATCACCTGGATGCTTAGGCTTTATTCCACTCTCCAAGTCAGGAAAACCTCAGGGTAAGCCAAAGGGTCTACATTAATAAGCTACCTCAGGGAATCACTCCACATTCAGAAAAGAATCACATCTTAAAGCCCTCTATCCCAATGCCTTACAGAAGTGGGTCTCAAGACATGATGGCACTATCACCAAAGAGGTGTTTTGGAAAATAGAGGGTGTATTTTCAGGTGTCACAATAAGTGGAAAGACACATTAAATAATATCCGAGATTTTACAAAATCTTGCTGGAGGAGGAAAGGGGAACTGTAGAGTGATATAAATAAAACAAGACAGGCCATATGTCAATCGCTGTTGAAAATAAGAAGTCATGAAAGTTCATCACACTCTACCTTTGCATATGACTGAAATTTTCCATAATCAAGTTAACAACCCTCAACGTAAGCAATTGGTTTTTAAAAAGTCATAAAGACAACACAAAGTTATACTGCACTAAATATTTTGGAGCTTCTCCATCTGAGCTTTCCATTCTTTATTAGAAAATATATGATATATAACCCTTTTATCTAAGCAATTTCCAAGTAACTAAAAAGACTTTTGCAAAATACAATTTGCATAATATTCTATATAGAGAGATAGACCAATCCATAATTTAACCATTCTCCTATTATCAGACATCTCATTTCTCCCTTTGGCAGCTATTAGAAATAATAAGAATGTAATGAGCAGCAGAATACCTGTCTTTATAAGGACTGAATGAGAATGTATGTGAAATGCAAGCATCAGGCACACAGCTGGTGATCAATAAATAGTAGCTACTACTACGCCAGCTCTTTTAATCCTCAATGACTCTAAGGTAGATAGTTTTTAATTCTATTTCAGACAGAAAAACAAAGAGCAGTTCAGTATGTTCCCCTCCTTTCATGGTGACACAGCTAATAAACTGCCAGGTCAGCATACAAACCCAACTCTGGTCTCAAGGACCAATCTGCCCAGATTTAACTACACTCTATTTCATCTAGAAAATGAAGTCAACCTAGATTCGTGTTTCGGAAGCTTAAACTAAGAAATCCTTTTCAGAATCCTTGATCCCTAATACGCCATTCCAAAATAAATTATTTGTCTAACATACAATTATATAGCATTTTAACATATTTTAGGATTTGAAGGTAAAATGCTAGATTGAAGACACATCTATCTACTCTTACACGCTTTGAAATTCCCAATAAAACAACAGTAAAAGATTCTTTAATGCTTTATGGCGATATAACTCACATACTATACAATTTGTCCCCTTATGGCGTACAATTCAATGGTTTTTAGTATATTCACAGATATGTACAACCATCACTACAGTCAATTTTAGAATATTTTCATCTTCTCAAAAAGAAATCAGTACCCTTCAGCTATACCTCCCTATCCCCCAATCACTCCAAGCCATAAGAAACAATTAGTCTACTTTCTGTCTCTCCAGATTTGCCTATTCTGGGTGTTTCACATAAATGCAATCATATAATACACCATCTTTGTGACTGGCTTCTTTCACTTAGCCCGTTTTCAGGGTTCATCTGTGTTGTAGTATGTATCAACATCTCACTCCTTTTTACATCCAAATAATATTCCATTGTATAGACATACAACATTTTGTTTATTCGTTCATCAATTGACGGATATTTGCATTGTTTCCAACTTTGAGCCACTACGAACAATGCTGCTATAAACATCCACGTACAAGTTTGTGTGTGAGCATGTATTTTCATTTCTCTTGAGTATATACCTGAATGTGGAATTACTGGGCCATACAGTAACTCCTGGTTTAACTGTTTGAGGAACCATCAGTGTTATCCTAAGTGGCTGTACCATTGTACATTCCTACAAGTAGTGTATAAGGGTTCCAATCTCTCCATATCCTCACCAATACTTGTTATTATCTGACTTTTTTATTATGGCCACACTAGTGGGTGTCAAGTGGTTTTGATTTGCATTCCCCTGATAGTTAATAATGCTAAACATCCTTTCACATGCTTATTTATATACCTTTGGAGAACTATTTATTCAGATCCTTTGCTCATTTTTTAACTGTGTTATCTTTTTATTATTGGGTTGCACAAATTATACATTCTAGAACAAATCTCTTATCAGATGATTTGCAAAAAGAAATTTGAGGCAAAAACTCAGATGACAGAACAAATTGAGACCTTCTGGTCTCAACCGAAATAAAATTTTGAAGCTGGAGATCAGAGGGACACATGGTCAATTAATTTTGCAGACCCAAGAGAACAGAATCCTAAAACTGGCAATGCAGAAAGTAAAAACCTAATTCAATCCCCAGAATTGGCAGAACTCCCAGAATACTCAATATTGGTACCAGAAGAGGCTGAGGGTACAGAGTATGGGGATGAGAGTTGCCTAAAGGCTAAACGAAGAAGAATTATTTGAAAGTCTACGAAGCAGACACACCTTCAACTGCATACTACGCAACTGCCCCTCCCTAAACTCAACAAAAGACTGGAGGATTTCTTTTTCCCCTCTCTGGAAAAGAACTAGAAGGTCTCTGGACTAAAGAACACACCAGCCATGTTTTGAGAGCAGGAAAACAATACTAAAAGCAAAAGATTAAAGTAAACACAGACACACCAGAATGCTAAGCCTTTCCCCCTTCACCTCATACCTATCAAAGAGAATGCTGGCAGCTGGGCCTTCATCATCCAGGCACGAAGATTAAAATATATAGTATCTCCAAGAAAAATCCAAACAGCCTAAAAGAAAAGAACTTAAAGATATGAACGTAAGAGTTTTCCCCAGTTAGCCAACCTACAATAGTGGTTCCCAACGTGGGTGGGGGTCTCTATCCACCCTGGGTAGCATTCAGTAATGTCTCAAGACATTTCTGATTACCACAACAGGGGTGAGTACCACTGGCATGTGGTGGGCAGAGAACAAAGAAGCTATTAAACATCCTACAATGCACAGGCCAGCCCCAAACAACAAATTATCCAACTCAAAATGTCAAGAAAGAGGAGGTTGAGAAACTCTGCCCTAAAGCTGCTCCTCTCAAAGTGTTGTCTCTAGATGAGCAACATTCACCATTACCAGGTTAACATGGTAGAAATGCAAATTCTCAGGACCCACATCAGACCAAGTCTCCCCGGTGAATGTGATGCACGCTAAAGTTTAACAGTCATTGATCTAGGTCTAACAACAAGTCTTCCCCCAAAATGTGAGCAATAAAAGAACATATTAGGTGGCATCAAAAGGATACAACCACTAAAATCAACAACAACAACAACAACAACAAAATATCCTCAACAAATAAATTGCTAAGGGGGAAAAAGCATAGGGGAACATGTAGACGAAAACAAAACTTTTTGAAGTACACATGGAACACTCACCAAGAAAGACCATAAAACTGGGTCATAAAACAGACCTTGGAAATTTAAAATGATTGAAAAGACACTCCTTGACAATAATAGAATTACACTGGAAATCGACAACAGAAAGATATGTGGAAAATCTCCAAGTTACCAAAATACATCTAAATAATTCATGGGTCAAAGAAGTAGTCTTGAGGAGAAATCAGAAAATATTTTCAACTGACAAAAATGAACCTACAATATATCCAAATTTGTGAGATGCAGCTAAAGCAATGTCTAGAGAAACTTATAGCATAAAGCTTTAGATTTAAAAAGAAAAAAGGTCACAAATCAGTAACCTAAGTTTCAACCTTTAGAAACCAGAAAAAGAGCAAATGAGACCCAACAAGGAATTGATAAAAATAAGAGCAGAAAACAAAACAGAAGCAGAACAAGAGAAAAATCTTTTAAAATATCAGTGAAATTGATAAACCTCTAGATAGACCACGAAAAAAACAGAGAAGACACAAATTAACAACATCAGGAACTGAAGGAGGTGAATACAGACCTCACGGATACTAAAAAGATAATTAAGGAAACTCTATATGCAAATATTTGACAACACTGACAGAATGAACCAATTTCTTGAAAGATTCAAGCTACCAGAATTCATTCAATCTCTTCGAAAATAGAAGGAACACTTCCCAATTCATTTCATGAGGCCGATATCACCCTGATATCAAAACCAGAAAAGAAAGCACAGGACTACAGACCAGCATCTCTCATGACACAGATGTAGAAATCCTCCACAAAATTCTAGCAAATCAAATCCAGCAATTTAGAAACAAGAATAATTCTTAATGACCCAGTGGGGTTTATCCTGGAAATGTGAACCTAAGTCCACATCTAAAAATCAATTTAACTCAATATATTAACAGACAAAAGAAGAAAACCACACACTCTTATCAACCAATAGTAAAAAAGCATTTGACAGCATTCATACATGACAAAACTCTCAGTAAATTAGGAATAAAAGGGAACTGCCTTGACCTGATAAAGTGCACCTACAAAGTATCTACACTTAAAATCATAGTTAATGGTGAACAACTGAATGCTTTTCCTTTAAGATCAGGAACAAAGCAAGGATGTCCTCTCTCACCACTCTATTTGATGTCCTCTTCAAAGTCCCAGCTAATGTAACAAGGCAGGAAAAAGAAACAATGGCATACTTAGTGAAAAATAAGATTAAAAAAAAAAAGACATTTATCAATCCCTTGCGCTGTATGAGCCTTATGTGCATCCCACTTTAAAATCAAATTTTGAGGTGATGTCAGCAGCATGTCAGAGTAAGGTGCTCCCTTAGTCTCTCCTCTCTAAGTTACAACCAGTAGGACATCCATAGGCCAACAGAAAATTCTCTGCACAACACACCAGAAAGCCTGATAGATCCATACAGCTTCACATCTGAAGGTGGGTGGACTAGATCTTGTGGAGGGGATGGAACCAGGGGAGCAGCAGCACCAGACTGCAAAACCCAAGGCTCCAGGAGCTGTGGTAACGCCCGTGAACAGAGGCCCCAGGAACTCAGGTAGCCCCTGCAAACAAGCCTCCTCCTGCACCCTCAGCAATGGCACCTACAACCCCAGCCCTTCCAGCAGCAGGGGCTTCACCCAACACCCTGCTAACCTCCAGCAGTGGTGGTGGTGCCTCTGACCTGAGGTTCCAGGAATCGCACTGACACAACTCTGCCTGTCCCTTTCCCCTAGCAGTGGTGGTAACACCCATAGTCTGAGCCTACAGGAACCACCAGGTGCCCGAGGCCAGAGACTCCAGGATGAAGAAGGTACCCACAACCTAGCTCTCTCCATCTCCTGCAGAGGCACTGCCTCCAACACTGGCCCTCCCAGGAACGAGGGGCTGCATACAAGACCCCGGTGCCCCAGGCAGCAGCAGCAGTGCCTGAGACCAGAGATTCCAGGAACCTCAGCAGTGGCAGTGACACCACCCCCAGGAAACCCAGGAGCAGCAGCACTGGAGATACATGCAGGAGCAGCACCCACAACTCCAGCCTCCCCACCGACAGCAGCAGCACCTGCACATCAAACAAACCCAAATAAGGCAGAGGTGCCCATGATCCTGGCTCACAAGTCAACCTCCCCCTCCCACGCCACAGCTGGGAATCCGTGACCCAGGAGATCACAGAACCAGCAGAGGTGCTTGTCAGCCCAGTAACACCGGTGGCAACACCCACAACTGCAGTGACACTGTCAGCAGCAAAGACACCAGCAATCTCAAAGGCACAAAGAGCACAACCAGAGCACTAATCACCCCTCTGGCAGAGACAGTGGAGAGTGGAAAGGACAAACTCTCAAATACAACCAGGAGCAGCTCAGAAACAAAGTAAACAAAGCATTATCTAAATGAGAAAGGTGTTGACTACTACAAAAACGTTGACAAAGGAACAACTCCTCAAGCACTGTGAAAAACCACAGTAACAAAGTATCACAAAAAGAAAATGACAATTCTCCAGAAACCAAATTTAAAGTCATGAATGAGTGAAATCTAACTGATACAGAATTCAAAATAGCTGTCATGAATGAGCTTTCCTGGTAATCTCTCCCCTCCAACATACAATGAAAGAGACATTCATACTCCAACAGAGGACATCCAAACACAACACAAAAGACGTCGGAGAGACCCACGCAGCCATACAATGCAGGGTGGAGAGGCTAGAGCCCCCTTGGGAGGAAGTGGAAGGGGCTAAGAGAAAACTTCACTCCATCCCCAAAAGACTGTCATCCCAGAACATGGGCGGCCTCCAAGAGGGAAGGAACAGAGGAGGAGATGTTCCTTTGCAGCAACATCAAAGATCCCCAAGGGCCCTCACAACATAGGGGAAAGCCCCTACCAAGGTGAAAGCTAACCCATGGGTAACCTCATCAGGTCAACATCCCAAGGGAGCAGACAGCAAGGGCAGAGCAAGAAAACCCAAGAGCACACAGAAAAAAGTGCCCCTTCCCCCCCGACATGCCCAGCACCAGGTCCAGTGCCTGAGATCATGGCAGAATGCAAACGGCTCAAAATACGCTGCTCTTGACTAGCACCCAGTGGCAATAGGTGGTAACTGCAGCCAAATAATACCACAATGCACAAACACAGAGCCATGCCCTCTAGCAGCGTCAAAAATTATATTAAATATCTGGGGCCAACCGACGGCGCAGCAGTTAAGTTGGCACATTCCACTTCGGCAGCCCAGGGTTCACTGGCTTGGATCCCAGGTGTGGACCTACGCACAGCTTGTCAAGCCTTGCTGTGACAGGCATCACACATATAAAGTAGAGGAACATACACACAGATGTTCGCACAGAGCCAGTCTTCCTCAGCAAAAAAGAGGAGGATTGGCAGATGTTAGGTCAGGGCTAATTCCTCAAAGAAAAAAAAGAGCAAAAGCACTTGTATTAAATCTTCAGACAAGAGAGAAAATGACAAGCAGAAATCAGTCCTGAGGACACAGAAATATGTAATCTAAATAACAGGGAATTCAAAATAGCTATCATCAAAAAACTCAACGAGTTAAAAAGAGAACGTAGAGAAACAATTCAATAAGTTCAGGAGCTCCTTCACAAAGGAGATTGAAACTATAAAGAAGAACCAATCAGAAATGTTGGAGAGGAAAGACACAATATATAAGACTAAACAAAATATGGATTCCCTGAATGCTTGAGTGGACATCATAGAGGAGCAAATCAGCATAATCAAGGATACACATGTTGGAATGCTCCAGATAGAGGAGTGCAGAGAATTAAGACTAAAAAGAAATGAAAGAGGTCTCTGAAAAATATCTGACTCAAGTAGGAAATGCAACATAAGAACGGTAGGTATTCCAGAGGGAGAAGAAAAGGAGAATGGAGCAGAAAGCTTGCTCAAAGAAATAGCAGAGAACTTCCCACACCTGGGGAATGAGATGAAACTCCATGTGGAAAAAGCTATCAGATCTCCTAAATATGTCAATTTTAAAAAGACCTACTGCAAAGCATATATAGTAATGATACTGACAAAAGCGAATGACAAAGGAAAAATACTAAAGACAGCAAGGCAGAAGAAAATAACCTACAAAGGAACCCCATCAGGCTTTCAAAAGATATCTCTGCAGAAACCTTACAGGCTAGGAGACACTGGAATGACATATTCAAATCTTTGAAGGACAAATACTTCCAACCAACAATACTCTATCCAGGGGCCAGCCCTGTGGCCAAGTGGTTAAGTTCACAGGCTCTGCTTTGCTGGCCCAGGGTTTCACCAGTTTGGATCCTGGGGGCGGACATGACATTGCTCATCAGACCATGCTGAAGCGGCATCCCACATGCCACAACTAGAAGGACCCACATCTAAAACATACAACTATGTACTGGGGATATCTGGGGGAAGAAAAAGTAGGGGAAAAAAAAAAGATTGGCAACAGTTGTTAGCTCAGGTGCCAATCTTTAAAAAAAAAAAGAAAAAAGAAAAGAATACTCTATCCTGCTAAAATATCCTTCAGATATGATGAAGAAATAAAAACTTTACCAGATGAACAAAAGCTAAGGGAGTTCATAGTCATGAAAAAAAAAGGAGAAAGGGGATACAAAGCATGGACTAAGGAAATAAATAGGTAGACAAAATCAGAAAACTGTAGCTATACATCAGAACAGGTTAGCAAATACTCAAGTACAGCATGAGCGATAAAGGGAAGGAAAACACTAAAAATAAATATTATCTTGTCATTTTTACCACAACTGGACAACACAAGACGGAATCAGATATGAGAAAAACAACTTAGGATGGGAAGAGGAAAAGAAGAGAATTAGTTTAGTCTAAGGAAATAAGACGCCATCAGAAAATGGACTATCGTATTCTACCAGATTCTGAATACAAACCTCATGGTAACCACTCAACAAAAAAGTAGAACAGACACAATTAATAAACTAGGAGAAAACAAAAAACACAACATAAAAAACTACATAACTCAATTGGCAGACCAAAATACAGAGGACAAGAAACAAAGGAAATGCAGGAGAACTGGAAAATGAGCGATAAAATGACAGCATTAAGACATCGTATATCGATATTACCCTAAACATAAATGGATTGAGTTCTCCAATAAAAAGACACAGAGTGGTGAGATGGATTAAAGAACAAGACCCAACAATATGCTGCCTCCAGGAAATAAATCTCAGCTCCAACAAACACAGGGTCAGAGTGAAGGGATGGAAGACGATACTCCAAGCTAATGGCGAACAAAAGAAAGCCCGTGTCACAACACTTACAGCAGACAAAACAGACTTCAAGATAAGAAAGGCAAAGAGACAGAGAAGGGCAGTATATGATGAATAAAGAGACTCCACCAAAAAGACATAACACTTATACATATCTATGCACTCAACCCAGGACCACCAAAGTACATAAAGCAACTGTTAACAAACCTAAAAGAATATATTAACAATAACACAATAATAAGGGGACATCAACACTCCACTCACATCAATGGAGAGATCATCCAGGTAGAAAATCAACAAGGAAACAGTGGAATTAAATGAACAGCTAGACCAGTTGGACTTAATAGACATATATAGAACACTGAACCCAAAAGCAGCAGAATACACATTCTTCTCAAGTGCACACGGAACATTCTCAAGGACAGACCATATGTTTGGAAACAAGGTAGGCCTCACTAAGTTTAAGACTGAAATAATAACAAGCATCTTTTCCGATCACAATACTATGAAGACAAATTAATTACAAGAAAAAACTGGGAAAGGGACCAAGATGTGGAGATTAAACAAGATGCTATTGAACAACCAATGGATCATTGAAGAAATTAAAGGAGAAATCAAAAATCACCTAGAGACAAACGAAAATGAAAACATACCATACCAACTCATATGGGATACGGCAAAAGCCATATCAAGACGGAAATTCATCACAATACAGGCTCACTTTAACAAACAAGAAAAATCCCAAATAAGCAATCTCAGACTACACCTAACTGAATTACAAAAAGAAAAAAGCCCAAACTCGGCAGAAGGAGAGAAATAACAAAAATCAGAGCAGAAATAAGTGCTATTGAAACAAAAAAGGAAGCAGAAAGGATCAATGAAACAAAGAGCTGGTTCTCTGAGAAGACAAAACTTACAAACGCTTAGCCAGACTTACAAAGAAAAAAGGAAAGAAAGTTCAGATAAATAAAATTAGAAATGAAAGAGGAGAAACAACAACAGATACCACAGAAATACAATGGATTATAAGAGTATACTATGAAAAGCTATATACCAACAAAATGGACAATCTAGAGGAAACGGATTAATTCTTAGGCTCTTATAACCTCCAAAAGCTGAACCAAAAAGTAGATAATCTAAATAGACTGATCACAAGTAAAGAGATTGAAACAGTAATCAAAAGCATCCCAAAAAACAAATGCCCAAGACCAGACAGCTTCCCTGGAGAGTTCTGCCAAACCTTCAGAGAGAATTTAATACCTATCCTTCTCAAGCTATTCCAAAAAACTAGGGAAGATGGAACACTTCCTAATACATTCTATGAGGCCAACATCACTCTGATACCAAAGCCTGACAAGGACAACACAAAAAAAGGAAAACTATAGGCCTATATCGCTGATGAACATAGATGCAAAAATCCTCAACAAAATATCGGCAACCGGAATACACCAATACATCAAAAAGATCATACATCACGATCAAGTGGGATTTACACCATGGATACAGGGATGCTTCAACATCCACAAATCAATCAATGTGATACACCACATTAACAAAATGAGAAATAAAAACCACATGATCATCTCAATAGATGCAGAGAAAGCATTTGACAAGAGCCAACAGCCATTTATGATAAAAACTTTTAACAAAACCGGGACAGAAGAAAATTACCTCAACATAACAAAAGCCATATATGACAAACCTACACAAACTTCACCCTCAATGGGGGAAAACTGAATGCCACCCCTCTGAGAAGAGGAACAAGACAAGGATGCCCACTATCACCACTCTTATTCAACATAGTAGTGGAGATTTTGGTCAGAGCAATTAAGCAAGAGAAAGAAATGAAATCCAAATAGGCAGTCAAGAAGTGAAACTCTTGCTGTTTGCAGACATGATCTTATACAGAAAACCCTAAAGAATCCATCAGAAAACTATTAGAAATAATTAACAACTACAGCAAAGTTACAGGGTACAAAATCAACTTACAGAAATCACTTCCATTTCTATACTCCAATAACAAATTTATAGAAAAAGGACTCAAGAATACAATTGTATTTTTGTACAGATACTACAATTGTAATGGAATCTTGTATGGAATTACAATACCATTCACAATAGCAACAAAAACAATAAAACATCTAGAAATAAACTTAACCAAGGAGGTGAAGGATTTATACAATGAAAACTATAAGACATTACTGAAAGAAATAGTTGATGACATAAAGAGACGTAAAGAGAGTCCATGCACATGGACTCAAAGAATAAACATAGTTAAAACGTCCCTACTACCAAAAGCAATCTACAGATTCAACACAATCCCCGTCAGAATCACAATGACATTCTTCACGGAAATAAAGCAAAGAATCCTAAAATTCATATGGTGCAACTGAAGAACCCAAATTGCTAAAGAAATAGTGAGAAAAACGAACAAGGCTGGAGGCATCACAATCCCTGACTTCAAAACACACTACGAAGCCATAGTAATCAAAACAGCATGGCACTGGTAAAATAACAGGCACACAGAACAGAAATGAAAACCTAGAAATAAAACCGCACATCTATGGACAGCTAATCTTTGACAAAGGTACCAAGAACATACAGTGGACAAAAAATAGTCTTTTCAATAAACGGTGTTCGGAAATCTGGACAACCACTTCCAGAAGAATGAAAATAGACCATTATCTTATGCCAGACACAAAAACAAACTCAAAATGGATCAAAGATTTGAAGATAACTCCTGAAACCATACAACTCCTGAAAGATCACACAGGTAGTACACTCCTTGACATCGAACTTAAAAGGGTCTTTTCAAATACCATGTCTTCACAGACAATGGAAACAAAAGAAAAAATAAACAGGTGGGAATTCATCAGACTAGAGAGCTTCTGCAAGGCAAAAGAAACTAGGATCAAAACAAAAAGACAACCCACCAATAGGGAGAAAATATCTACAAATCATATATCCAACAGGGGTTAATCTCCATAATATAAAAGGAACTCACACAACTCAACAACAAAAAGCCAGTTAGTCCAATCAAAACATGAGCCAAGAACATGAACAGACATTTTCCCAAAGAAGATATATAGATTGCCAATAAACACATGAAAAGATGTTCAACATCACTAATCATCAGGGAAATGCAAATCAAAACGAGAGTAGGATATCACCTTCCACCCATTAAAATGGCAATAATCACTAAGACTAAAAATAACAAATGTTGGAGAGGGTGTGGAGAAAAGGGAAACCTCAAACACTGCTGGTGGGAATGGAAACTGGTGCAGCCACTATGGAAAACAGTATGGAGATTTCTCAAAACCTAAAAATAGAAATAGTGTATGATCCAGCTATCCCACTACTGGGTATCTACCCAAACAACTTGAAATCAACAATTCAAAGTAACATATGTACCCCTATGTTCACTACAGCACTATTCACAATAGCCAAGATGTGGAACCAATCCAAGTGCCCACTGACTGATGATTGGATAAAGAAGATGCGGTATACATACACAATGGAATAGTACTCAGCCATAAAAAAAGACAAAACCATCTCATTTGCAACAACATGGACGGATCTGGAGGGAATCATGCTAAGCAAAATAAGCCAGACTGACAAAGACAAACACCATATGATTTCACTCACATGTGAAATATAAACAAACACATGGACAAATAAAACACTTCAGTGGTTACCAGTGGAAGGGGGTGAGCACAGAGAGTGAAGGGGAGCACATATGTGATGACAGACAAGAAAAACTGTAAAACTGAAATTTCACGATGATGCAAACTATTATGAACTCAATAACAAAAAAAGTGATTTTGAGAAATTTGGGGATTCCAAAATGATGAAATGAAGGAAATATTAACTGGTAAGGCAGGATAACGTATCATATTTTTTTAAAGGGTCCTTTTCTTTTACAGGTACATGCTGAAATTTAAGGGATGAAATGATATAATTTATGAAAAATGCATCAAAATAATGGGGAAAGGGGAGAGGCCTTCAGAGAAAGCATACGTGAAACAAGACTGGCTATAATATTGTCAAAGGTAGGTTAAGGATTCACGGGGGTTTAACGTACTATTATCTCTACTGTCTGTATACTTGAAATAACTAAGAAAAAATTTAAAAGGGGGAAGAATAACTGGCAACATAAAATTTTATGGCCAGTGAAAAATTCCTCAAAATGAAACTGAAACAGACATTTTCAAACACATAAAAATGGATAGAATTTGAGAGAGTAACGTCAGCAACATGGCGGCATGAGCTCACCTGGGACTCTCTCCCAAGTACAACCAAAAAGAGCAACTGCATTCCAACCAAAACAACAATCCTAATAACAGAAATCGTCAGAGACCAACAGCAGCCAAACGACAGAAGGCAGAGAGGCTGCAGCCAGCCTCGGAGCTGGAACCAGGTGAGAGAGAACTTCGCTCCCGCCCCTAGAGACAAGGATTGCTGCCACGGGTGCGGGAAGGAGCGGTGGAGGGGCCGCACGTCGGGGGATCATCCAGGACTCCCACCTCCCAGCAGCAGAAACCCTCTAACAGGAAAGCTTTCGCGTAGGGGAGCCCCAGCCAGCCAGGGCCCTGGGAGACCAGAAAGTGAGAGCTGATCCAATACCCCTCCTCCCCCAACCCACGCTGGGCGCCGCCATCTTGGCTGAAGGCAGACAGCTCAGTAAACAAGCCTCTCCACCCCCATCTAGTGGCGACAGGCTGTAATTGCAGGCGAATAATAGCATCCTACACAAAAACCGCTCCTCTACCATCCAGCAATTTATAAAAGCTACAGTCCAAAAGCAAGACAATAAAAATATAGAAGTAGTTCCTAAGGGTTTGGAAATGGGTAAACTAGGTGAAGAGGAGTTCAAAATAGCTATCCTCAAAATATTCCATGAAATAAAGGGAAATATAGAGAAACAAGTCAACGAGTTCTGGAGTTACTTCACAAAAGAGATTGAAATTATAAAGAATCAATTAGAACTAATACAGATGAAAAATATAATAGATAAAACAGAATACAGATTCCCTGAAGGCCCGTGTAGACACCACAGAGCAGCATAATCGAAGATAGGCTGAATGGCTCCAGACAGAAGAAGAAAGAGAACTAAGATTTAAGAAAACTGAAGAAAAACTCTGAGAAATAGCTGGCTCAATGAGAAAATGCAACTTAAGAATCATCGGGATTCCAGAGGGCATGCAAAAGGAAAATGGAGCAGAAAGTGTGCTCAACGAAATAATAGAAGAGAACTTCCCAAATCTAGGGATTGAGAGAGAAACGTGTGGACAAAGGTTTCAGATCACCTAGATTTGTTAATGTAAAAAGAGCTACTGCAAAGCACATAGTAGTAAAAATGGCAAAAATGAATGACAAAGAAAGAATACTCAGGGCAACAAGGCAGAAGAAAATAACCTACAAAGGAACCCCTATCAGACTTTCAGTGGATTTCTCAACAGAAACCTTACAAGCTAGGAGAGATTGGAGTAACATATTCAAAACTTTAAACGATAAAAATCTTCAGCCAAGAATACTCTATCGAGCAAAACTATCCTTCAAATATGAGGGAGAAATTAAATCTTTTCCAAACAAAACCTGAGGGACTTTGTAGTCACACGACCTCCACTACAAGATATCCTCAAGAAGGCTCTCATACCTGAAAAAAGAAAAAAAGGGAGTACGGGGTCACAAAGCACAGAGTAGGGAGACAGACAGAATCGGAATAGGATAGCAAATATTCAACTACAGCATTAGGATAAAAGGACGGAAATCACAAAAGCAAAGACAGTCTTATCACCCTAACCACAAACTCACAACACAAGTTGGAATAAGAGATGAAAATAATAATTTAGGAGGGGAGGCGGAAAGGGACTGAAACAGTGTAGGCTAAGTAAGTAAGAGACCACCAGAAAATGGACTATGTTACACACGAGATTCTGAATGCAAACTTCAGGGTAACCACTAAACTAAAAAACAGAACAGAGACACAGAACATAAATGAGGAAAAAAATCTAAGAAACCCAGCATAAGAAATTGTAGAAGTCCATGGGTAGGCTAAGACACACAGGATAAGAAACAAAGGAAATGCAGGAAAACCGGAAAACGAGCAACAGAATGACAGCATTAAGCCCTCATACATCAATACTCACCCTCAATGTAAACGGACTGAACCCTCCAATAAAAAGACACAGAGTGGCAAAATGGATTAAAGAACAAGATCCAACAATTTGTTGCCTCCAGGAAGCACACCTCAGCTCCAAGGACAAACACGGGCTCAGAGTGAAGTGGTGGAAGACAGTACTCCAAGCTAATAGCAAACAAAAGAAAGCAGGTGTTGCAATAATTGTATCAGACAAAACAGACTTCAAGATAAGGCAGGTAAAGAGAGACACAGAGGGCCAATACGTAATGATCAAAGGGACACTTACATCAAGAAAAAATAACGCTTATAAATATCTATGCACCCAACACAGGAGCACCAAAGTTCATAAACCAACTATTAACAAACCTAAAAGATATCAAAAATAACACAATAATAGTAGGGGACCTCAACACCCCACTCACATCAATGGACAGATCATCCAGACAGAAAATCAACAAAGAAACAGTGGAGCTGAACAAAAAGCTAAAACACTTGGACTTCATAGACATATATAGAACACTCCATCCAAAAACAGCAGAATACACATTCTTCTCAAGCACGCATGGAACATTCTCAAGGATAGACCATATGTTGGGAAACAAGGCAAGCCTCTACAAATTTAAAAAGATTGAAATAATAACAAGCATCTTCTCCGATCATAATGCTATAAAGCTAGAAATTACAAGAAAAAAGCTGAGAAAGGCACAAGGATGTGGAGACTAAACAATACGCTATTGAACAAGCAATGGATCACTGAAGAAATTAAGGAGGAAATCAAAAAGTACCTGGAGGCAAATGAAAATGATAACACGCCATACCAACTCATATGGGAGGCAGCAAAAGCTGTATTAAGAGGAAAATTCATCGCCATTCAGACACATCTTAACCAACAAGAAAAACCCCAAATCAGCAATCTTAAACTACACCTAACTGAATTAGAGAAGGAACAACAAACAAAGTCCAAAATCAGCAGAAGGAGAGAAATAATAAAAATCACAGCAGAAACAAATGCTATTGAAACAAAAAAGGCAGTAGAAAGGATCAAGGAAACAAAGAGCTGGTTCTTGCATAAGATAAATAAAATTGACAAACCCCTAGCCAGACTTACAAAGAAAAAAGAGACAAAGCTCCCATAAATAACATCAGAAATGAAAGAGGAGAAATAACAACAGACTCCGCACAAATACAACGGATTATAAGAGAATACTACGAAAAACTATATGCCAGCAAAATGGATAACCTAGAAGAAATGAATAAATTCCTGGACTCCTACAATCTCCCAAAGCTCACTCAAGAAGAAACAGACAATTTGAACAGACCAATCACAAGGAGAGAGATTGAAACAGCCATCAAAAGCATCCCAAAGAATAAAACTCCAGGACCAGATGGCTTTCCTGGGGAATTCTACCAAACTTTCAGAGAGGATTTAATACCTATCCTTTTCAAGCTATTCCAAAAAATTAGGGAGGATGGAACACTTCCTAACACATTCTACGAAGCCAACATCACGCTGATACCAAAACCTGACAAGGACACCACGAAAAAAGAGAACTACAGGCCAATATCACTGATGAACATAGATGCAAAAATTCTCAACAAAATTTTGGCAACCCGAATACAGCAATTCATCAAAAGGATCATACATCATGATCAAGTGAGATTCATACCAGGGACACAGGGATGGTTCAACATCCACAAATCAACGTGACACACCACATCAACAAACTGAGAAATAAAAACCACATGATCATCTCAATAGATGCAGAGAAAGCATTTGACAAGATCCAGCAGCCATTTATGATAAAAACTCTGAACAAAATGGGGATAGAAGGGAACTATGTCAACATAATAAAGACCATATATGACAAACCCACAGCCAACATCATTCTCAATGGGCAAAAACTGAGCGCCATCCCCCTGAGAACAGGAACAAGACAAGGATGCCCTCTATCACCACTCTTATTTAACATAGTTCTGGAGGTCCTGGCCAGAGCAATCAGGCAAGAAAAATGAATAAAAGGAATCCAAATGGGGGGGAAGAAGTGAAACTCTCGCTGTTTGCAGATGACATGATCTTATATATAGAAAACCCCAAAGAATCCATTGGAAAACTTTCAGAAGTAATCAACAACTACAGCAAAGTTGCAGGGTATAAAATCAATTTGCATAAACCGGTAGCATTTCTATACTCTAATAATGAACTAACAGAAAAAGAACTCAAGAACATAATACCATTCAGAATCGCAACAAAAAGAATAAAATACCTCAGGGTGAATTTAACTACGGAAGTGAAAGACCTATACAATGAAAATTACAAAGCTTTTCTGAAAGAAAAGGATGACGACATAAAGAGATGGAAAGACATTCCATGCACATGGATTGGAAGAATAAACATAGTTAAAATGTCCATACTGCCTAAAGCAATCTACAGATTCAACGCCATCCCAATCAGAATCCCAAAGACATTCTTTACAGAATTAGAACAAAGAATCCTAAAACTCATATGGGGCAACAAAAGACCCCGAATTGCTAAAGTAATCCTGAGAAAAAAGAACACAGCTGGAAGCATCACTATCCCTGACTTCAAAACATACTACAAAGCTACAATAATCAAAACAGCATGGTACTGCTACAAAAACAGGTGCACAGATCAATGGAACAGAATTGAAAGCCCAGAAATAAAACCACACATCTATGGACACCTAATGTTCGACAAAGGAGCTGAGGGCATTCAATCGAGAAAAGAAAGTCTTTTCAACAAACGGTGCTGGGAAAACTGGAAAGCCACATGTAAAACAATGAAAATTGACCATTCTTTTTCACCATTCACCAAAATAAACTCAAAATGGAACAAAGACCTAAAGCTGAGACCTGAAACCATAAGGCTTCTAGAACAAAATGTAGGTAGTACACTCTTTGACATCAGTATTAAAAGGATCTTTTCGGACACCATGTCTTCTCAGACAAGGGACACAATAGAAAGAATAAACAAATGGGACTTCATCAGACTAAAGAGCTTCTTCAAGGCAAGGGAAAACAGGACTGAAACAAAAAAAACAACCCCGTAACTGGGAAAAAATATTTGCAAGTAATACATCTGACAAAGGCTTAATATCCATAATATATAAAGAACTCACACAACAACAAAAAATTAAACAACCCCATCAAAAAACGGGCAGGAGACATGAACAGACATTTCTCCAAAGAAGATATACGGATGGTCAATAGGCACATGAAAAGATGTTCATCATCCCTGATCATCAGGGAGATGCAAATCAAAACTACACTAAGATATCACCTGACACCTATTAGAATGACAAAAATAACTATAACAAATACTAACAAACGTTGGAGAGGTTGTGGAGAAAAAGGAACCCTCATACACTGCTGGTGGGAATGCAAACTGGTGCAGCCACTATGGAAAACAGCATGGAGATTCTTCAAAAAGTTAAAAATAGAACTACCATATGATCCAGCTATTCCACTACTGGGTATCTATCCAGAGAGCTTGAAGTCAGCAATTTCAAAAGTCCTATGCACCCCAATGTTTACTGCAGCATTATTTACAATCACCAAGATGTGGAAGCAACCTAAGTGCCCATCAACAGATGACTCGATGAAGATGATGTGGTGTATATATACACAATGGAATACTACTCGGCCGTAAAAAAGAACAAAATCGTCCCATTTACAACAACATGGATGGACCTTGAGGGAATTATGTTAAGTGAAAAAAGCCAGATAGAAAAGGACAATCTCTGTATGACTCCACTCATATGAGGAATTTAAACCTGTGGACAAAGAGAACAGACTAGTGTCCACCACAGGAATGGGGGGGTGGGGTGTGGGCACAAAGGGTGAAGGGGTGCACCTACAACACAACTGACAGACAATAATGTACAACTGAAATTTCACAAGGTTGTAACCTATCATTAACTCAATAAAAAAAAATGGATAGAATTTGTAACCTAGCACATATAGCCTACAGGAAATGTTCATGTGGTCCTCAGAATAAAATGATCCTAGATGAAGAAATACAAAATGGAAAGGATATATACCTAGGTAAATCAAAATGAATACTGACTTTCTAAAGCAGTAATAATAATGTCTTGTATTATAAGAAAGGAAGTCAAGTCTAGTCCACGGGTGTGTAAATGGAGTTCAACTGTTCTTAGGTGCTTGCATTAACTGGAAAAAAGCACAAGCATTTATTAATTTAGACTTTTGATAAGTTAAAATACATACGGTAATCTCTAGGCTAACTACTAAAGAGTAAAAACAGCATACATGTACCAATCTAACAAAGAAGGCAACTGGAATAATATAAAATAATCCAAAAGAAAGGAAAAAAGCACCACAGAATAGACACAAAAAATAGAAATCAAACAATATAACAGTAAATGTAAACCAAAAATATCAATGATTACACAACAGACTATAAGTTAAAAAGACAAACACTGTCAGACTGGATTTAAAAATCCAACTTCATTGTGCTTAAAAAATACACAAACTACAGAGAAAAAGAAAAGTTGAAAATAAAAAGAACAAGTAAAGACAGTTCATGCAAAAATTAACCAGAGAATGTTGGTGAGGCTAATTCTAATCAACAAAGCAGACTTCAGTACAAAAGCAACTACATTTCAACTTTATAAAGTCTTCAATTCACAATAAGATAAAACTTTAAATGTGTGTATACATAATACAACTTCAAAATGTATAAAGCAAAAACTAAATAAAACTAGAGAAAACCAGACAAATCCAAAAATACAGTAAGATATTTCAACATTTATCTCAGTAACTGATGAATAAAACAGGCAAAAATAAGTTAGTATATAAAAGATTTCAACAATATAATTCACAAATGACCTAACTGGCACGTACAGAACACTGGACCCAATCACTGCAGAATAAGCATTCTATGTAACTACATTTACAAAATTAGACCATATGCTGGGCCATAAAGCAAGTCAACATATTTCAAAAAGTTACAATCATTCCAAATATGTACTCCGACTACCTGCAAATTAAACAATATCATGCAATTAAACAGCACCAAAAAGATAAATCAATAATGTTAGCTGAACTGGAAAAGATTTCCTAAGGGGGACACAAAAAGATGTAAACACAAAAAGAAGGCACAATAAATTGAACTATCGTTAACAGAGTAAAAAGATAAGCAACAGAGAGAAATTATCTGTAACACCAAATAAACAACAGAGAGCTCAAATCTGGATTTTATATAGAAGGCTTACAAATCACCAAGAAAGACACAACACCAATGAAAAAGGGTCGAGACAAACAAGAAATTCCCAAAAACGAAATTTAAATGGTCAATAAACACAGGGAAGGTGCTCACTTTAATTAATTAATAACCAGGTAACTTCGAATTAAAACCAGTAATACATCCACTGAATGGTTCGACTGGAGGAACTGGAACCCACATACATTACAAGTAGAAGTATAACTGGTATATTCTGGAAAAATATTTTGCAGGAGCAGCTGAATATATACTTACCTGATGACTCAACAATTCCACTTTTGGGATTTTATCTAACAAATTGTGCCCATAAGTACACCAAAAGACATGTTCAAGGAAGTAAAATCAGTATTCTTTGTTATTACCCAAAAACTTTTTTAAAAACCCCAAATGCTCAACTGTAGAACAAACTGTAGTATATTCCATGAATAAAATATTACATACAATGACTACAAATGGACTACAGCCACGTCATCATGGATCCCTCAATGTAGAGCAAAAAAAAGCCAAGCACAAATTAAGATAAAACAGTGTTGATTTCATTTATATAAAGTTAAAAAAAGAAAGGGGGCAAAATCCATGATGCCAAAAGAGAGAATAATGGTTCCCCTTGGGAAGAGGTGGTGACTGTAAAGGATCACAAGGTGACTTCTGAGTGGATGGTAATATTCTACTTGACCTTTGTGTTAATATACAGAGCTATACATGTATACGTGTGCATTCTTCTGTACTATACTTCAATAAAAATAGGTTTAAAGTTGATCGTGAATACCATACACATAAGAAACACCAGAAAATCAAAACAAAGGTGACTAAGTTCCCTGAGCATTCCAATTGTTAACATATAACTTGTCTTGGGTAAGTCATCTGAAAGAAACTGGGATGAAGATGCCCTAGTTTCAGGCAGCAGATCAGAGGGGATAGAAGACATGGAAATCACAACACAGATAATCACCCAAGTATGAGAGATGGCCATCCATGAGTACTGCATGAGGCAGAGACAGTTAAGATCCGATAACCAAAAACAGCTACCACCTCCAAAGCTTATAAAACAGCAGTGAATAGTTTAGTTGAGCCCTTAGTAATATTCAAGGGCTGGAGTCCTTCTAACAAAGAGTTGTCAACGTCAGTATCTGAAAGACAATCAGGGCTTTCTAGACAGACCAAAGGTTTCTCTATGGTGTCCCTATATGCAAAGGACTAAGCTCCAATGCCACACAGTTCAAAAAGCATTTACATTAATCATCTTTTTATTAAGCAGCTACACTGTGCCTGGCACCAGACACTTTATCTCATTCAATCCTCACAACAGAATCTAAAGAAATGAAACCAAAGTCCTGACAGAACTGTAAGAAATCACTTTCCCTTACAGAATTACAAAGCTGTTGGAAATTAACATCACTGTCACTAGGATCCTCCAATCTGGTGGAACTCTTGGTTCTGAGAGGCACGTAAGGCAATTAAAGTGTGAGTTTACAGCATTTCATGGTGAAAGTTGGAAAGCATTATGTTATAGATGGTAGTAGGATAAAACTATATTTCTAGTACTGTACAAAGGGAAATTGTATAATGAGACTACCTACTATAATTCAGTTCTTATAAAAATAAATTTTGTATTTCAAACAAGCAATGTCAAACACTTTAGGTATTAGAACCACTCCCAAATAGAAGACTAATCTAACATTGATTCATTCTGAGTAAATTATCCAAAGCTTGGAACAAACTAGCAAAAACCAAGGGATTACTACAACTCTAAATCCACCTGCCTGCCACTTCATCTGCAAAAGTGAATATATCTTAATTTCTTTTTTCCCTCAGAAGAAGATTCACCCTGAGCTAACACTTGCTGCCAATTCTCTTCTTTTTTTGCTTGAAGAAAACTAGCCCAGAGCTAACATCTGTGCCTATACTCCTCTATTTTTTTGTACGTGGGACACCTCCACAGTGTGGCTGCTGAGTGGAGTACGTCCAGGCTTGGTATCCAAACCCATGAACCCGGGCCACCAGAGCATGCAGAACTTTAACCACTCAGCCACAGGGCTGGGATCAATAAGTCTTAATTTTTATTGTACCATATCAAACAGATACACTTTTCCAAATAAGCTGTATTTTAGAAAATTTTAATCCAAACGTGTTCAATTTAAACAAGGTTTTGTCTTTGTAGAAGGACCAAAAATACGGCACACACTTTAGATATCCTTAAACTTCTATTCTGCACCCTAAAAGGGTAGAGGGAAATGGTTTCAGTTTACACTGGCTTCAAAATTTCCAAAAATTTTCTCTCTTAACATTTGACATTTACTTCCATGTCTCTTTTGTCTACTATACTTTTATTACACACAAGAAAAAATCAGAAGCTGGTAGTGTTGACATAGAAAAGAAACTTAGCAACCTTAAAAATTTTCAAAGCTGCTTTTAACAAAGGCAGTCCACAGACACTATTCCTCTGCAAAAACATAAAACTTATTGTAACAAATTGTGTGAAATATTTCTATCTACCTAGGGAAGAATCCTAACCATGAAGGAAAGATTTTTGTAATTTCCTTATTTCTAGAGTACTTAGATAGATATACTTATTTTTGTCCTTAAGCCCATGTGGCCACCACTAACGCAAAATGAAAAATACACGATAGAATGGACCCCTAAGGATCTGTATTTCCTATAAAGGTATGTTGCCTACTCTGGTCTTGCAGTGACAAACTACAGTAATAACCAACAGTCCAGAGGAGTTGAAAACTGAGAATTAGTACATGTTTTCTCAACAACCACAAGAATCAAAATTCTAATGTGTCTCAAATAAGTAATTTAAGTTAATGAATTGAAATCAATCCAACATGTATAAAACAACATTCAGTAGCCTCTCATTTTCTCAGCATGACTCAAAGTCAGGTGTTTCACATCAGTGGATTCTCCAGCTAAGTTTACCCCTGTGTGAACACCAAAACTGTTTTTAATTCTACTGATTATAATTTAACTTTTTGATAATGCTGTTACTGGTGCAAATATCAACTGCTGTTCTGCAGTACCGTGATACTGGTTCCAGGCTCTCGAAGTGTCCTGCATCTTTTTTTTTTTACCAGGTTGTCAGTTCTTATCTTGACAGCATACCTCCCCCTCCCCCTAAATTTGCTGTTTTTAATCTGGTGAGGAAGAGGAAAATAAATAAACAAGAATTAGAAAACCATGTAAAATAGAATGCTGAAAGAATTTAAAATGCTGTCCTGAAATGAAGATGCCTAAGATTTAGTATAACAACTTTTATGATACCAATTCTCAGCTGTTCAAGGCCCACTTCACTTACATCCTGTTCTCTGTTTGGGGGAAGAAAATAAGACACACACATAGTTGGGGGAAGGGGAAGAAACAAAGTGTTACTCTATTAGGAAAGAAAGCATGTTTTTGCCACACGCAGATCTGAATTCAAATCTAGGTTTGGAACACTTAGTTGTGTGACCTTGAGGATGTTACCTAACTGTCCCTGAGCCTTGGTTTCCTCATCAGTAAAAGAGAGATAATATTTATTGTGCAGGGCTGATGGAAGAATTAAGAGATGCATGTAAAATGTGCCTAGGCACAGTATTCACATACATACGAACGCTCAAATATTGCTAACCTAATTATGTGAGGATAAACTTTGAAACACTTTTTTAAAATTAAGTTAATCTGATTTTAAGTTAGCTAAACAGTCATCCTTCACAAATATCCAGCAATCCAACTTGCCTTTAAATAGCCAGTCTCTGCTCCTCTCTATTAAATGTTCTCAGAAAAAACAGCAAAATCTTGTAACCTCTAAAAAGAAAAAGCTCTCAAGATTAAAACATACACATTAATTTCATTACCTACAGAACCACATACTAATAGCATTTAGCAAGAATTTTCTAAATAGTTGACTAATATACTGCATTCAAACATTTGCTATTGCAGTATTTTAAGTCACAGGTCCTTCAAGAGTCTCTACATTTTAATCAGTTCCTCAATGTTGTCAATCATCTCTTAAAAAAATACATGCTCAATAAATCATCCTACGCAATACTTCAGCCAGTTATCAATCTCCAAATGCCTGAGTAACCTTAAAGTTAGCACCCTCATTAAAACACATCACATCGTTTTTTTTTTTTAAAGATTGGCACCTGAGCAAACATCTGTTGCCAATTTTTCTTCTTCTTCTTCTTCTCCTCCTCCTCCTCCCCAAAGCCCCCAGTACACAGTTATATTATTCCAGCTGCAGGTCCTTCTAGTTGTGCTATGTGCAACATCGCCTCAGCATGGCTTGATGAGCAGTGCTAGGTCCATGCACAGCATCTGAACCAGTGAAAACCTGCCCCGCCAAAGCAGAACACACAAACTTAACCACTCAGCCATAGGGCTGGCCCAAAAAACATCACATAAATCTTTCACAAAAATGGAGAGTATGAGAAATAACTACAAAGCAATAAACAGCTACATGGAAAAAGAACACCTTTTTATAAGTAAAAAATGAACACAGTCATAAACATTACAGTGCATTATCCATAAATAATTTATTTTTAAAAGATCTTCTATGATCTAAATCTGACAAAGAATAGCAAACTAAATGTTTTAGGCGCCAGCCCAGTGGCGCAGTGGTTCAGTTTGGTGCGCTCCACTTTGGTTGCCCAGGTTCACAGGTTCAGATCCCGAATGCGGACCCACACCACTCATCAAGCCATTCTGTGGTGGCGATCCACACAAAGTGGAGGAAGATGGGCACAGAAGATAGCTCAGGGCCACTCTTCTTTAAGCCAAAAGAAGACTGGCAACAGGTTTTAGCTTGGGGCCAAACTTCCTCACCAAAAAAGAGAGAGAAGTTTCACTATTCACATGCTCGGATACTCTTTATGCTTCCTTCTACTGCAAAACATTAAGACTCGATTCACTGGCAAACAAAAGGGTGCAGGAGGAAAGAAACCAGTACAAATAAAGCATATAAACTCTCAGCCAGGTACTTATACATATCATCTCAGGAAATCCTCCAAACCACCTAGTAAAGCACAGATTGTGTCACATGTTATAAAAATGTTGCCAGTGAGACTCAAAGGAATAAAGCACCTTGCCCCAAGTCAGACCTCTCAAATTGCAAGGCTCATGCTCTCTCCAAAATCCACATTTTCGTCGGCTAGACCTAACAAGTTAGTTCTACATATGCCAATATGGAAAGACGGCAAAAATACAAGTAAAAAGAGAGTGAAATAAAGAAAAGTGTGGGTAATGATCCATCTGCTTAACAGGAATAAACAGAAAATTACATATGGGTATACGGATAAGCACTTTTCTGGACACGATCGCCAAGAATATATATCTATATATAAAAACTTACATTATCTTTTTGAGTTGATCTTTTTATTTCATACTTTTCTACATCATTCAAATTTTCTAATCTTGAAGTAATAACATGCATAACATATTTAACTTTTTCTTTGCATTCTGTATCTTTAAAAACTAATAAAAGCTATATCCTTTATGAAAACTGAAGAGAGCAAATAAATCTTTAAAATACCATTTGTTCATTCACTCAATAAACACTTGCATTACTCAACATGTGCCAAACACAATGCTAGGCAGGCACCATAGGATTAGGAGATAAGCAAAACAGTCCATACCCTTGCGAATTCTTACATAGTACAGGGTGAGGAAAAAAATTCATAAAATCACCAAATGGGATCAGAGATTTTAACTGTTGATCTACTTTAGATTGGTGAGTCCAATCAACTTCTGATGAACTAACATTTAAATAAACCCAAAGGCTGAAAAGTCAGCCAGAGAAAAGTTAAGGTAGCTTGGAGCTGTCGTTAGATGCCAGCTCCAAACTTAGTCACTGGATTCGAATCTAGGCTCCGTTATTTAATAGGTGTATGAATTTGATCACATTATTAATCTGAGTCTATTTCTTTGTTTTAAAAAAGGGATAACAACAGTACTTTCATCATAAAATTGTGAAACTTTATAATGCATTATGCCTAGATAAGCCTGGAATAAACAATACTTACTAAGTTACTGTCATTAGCATCGTGTGCAAAGGCCCAAAGGGGAAACAGTGAGTGGTATTTCGGGGAAAAGAAGACATACAAATGGCTGAAATGAACTGAATAAAGAGGAAGAGATAAACAGGGAGCAAAGGATGAAGACTCTATTAGCTGTGCTATCTAGTTCAGAAGTCTCAAGCTACATGTGGCTATTTGAGCACTTGAAATATCGCTAGTCCAAACTGAGATGTGCTGTTAAGTGTGAAATACACACCAGATTTTGAAGCCTTAGTATGAAAAAAATTGTAAAACACCTCAATTTTTTACATCAATTACATGTTGAAATGATATTTAGGATATACTGGGTTAAATAAAACATATTAAAATTACAATACCCAAAAGGTAGAAACAACCCAAGTGACCATTGATGAATGAATGGATAAACAAAATGGGGTATATACATAAAGTGGAATATTATTCAGCCTTAAAAAGGAAGGAAACTGCACCACATGCTACAACATGGATGAAACTTGAAAACATTATGCTAATAAGTCAGTCACAAAAGGACGGATACTTATGATTTCACTTTTACGAGATACCTAGAGTAGTCAAATTCAGAGACGGAGAGTAGAACGGTTGTTTCCAGGGGCTGGTGGGAGAGGGGAGTGGAAAACTATCGTTTAATAGGTACAGAGTTTTAGTTTTGCAAGATGAAAAAGAGTTCTGGAGATGTATGGTGGTGATGGCTGCACAATGTGAAGGTATTTAAGGTCATTAAACTGTACGCTTAAAAACAGTTAAGATGTAAATTTTACGTTATGTGTATTTTTCACAATAAAAAAGTTAATTTCACTTCTTTTTCTAAGCGGCTATGAGAAAACTTAAATTACATATGTGGCTTACATTATATTGAAGAGAACTATTATCTAAGTCATGGTAAAATTTTTCAACGAGAAGGGTTTTGAGGAACAACGTTTGACAAGATCTAGAAAAGCAAGCCCTAATGCCCTAAGGCAGGGGTCAGCAAACTTTCTGTCAAGGGTGACCTCTGTTGGTTATATGGTCTGTTCTGAAAGAAGCCATAAATAATAAATAAGTGAATGGGCATGGTGGATTTGGCCCACTGCAGTGTGCTGATCCTTGTTGTAACGCATCTACTTGTAAGCAATGGCTCCTCCATCTCAGACTGCTAAATTCTCAGGAATTCTGTGGGCCAGTTTAATATTGGTAGCTTCAAAATATTCATTTGTTTCATAGTAACAAAACTCATGTTAATATAAGTTACATTCTTATGAAAATAACTATACTTTCCTGGTGTGAAGAGTAGCACTGTTTAAAATTTTTTGCAAATTACTTTAGTCTCATAATAAAAGATAATTGGATTTTACATCTTTTGTGATATCCCACATCTTAAAGCTTCTGGAAAAGTGCATTGTTTACTTTTGAGAGAATTAGAATGAAAAACAAAAAAGAAATCTCAGAATTATTATGAAAATAATTTTGACCTCATGGTCCTCCTCCAAGAGGGGTTTTGGGGACCCCCGGAGACCATATTAAGAACTGTTGCTTGAGTAATAGAAAGCTAAGTAATCACCATGAAATAGCAATTCACAGCAACTAGGAAGGCTATAAACAAAGACAATACAACTGTTAAGGAGAACAGAGAGTAGCTGGAATCCTCAAGCATTGCTGGTGGGAACATAAAATGGTGCAGCCGCTTTGGAAAATAGTTTGGCAGTTTCTCAAAAAGTTAAACACAGAGCTACCACATGATTCAGTAATTCTACTCATAGGTATACTATCAAGAAATATGAAAACCTACGTCCACACAAAAACTTATATGAGTATTCACAGAGGCACTATTCAAATGGTCAAAAAGTCCATCAACTCATGAAGAGAAATAAAATGTGATATATATCCATACAAAAGAACATTATTCAGCAGTAAAAAGTAAGTACTGATACATGCTACAACATGGATGAACCCTGAAAACATTTGCTAAGTAAAAGAAGCCAGTCACAAGTTTTCAAAATCTGGTGTGTATTTTACACTTATAGTACATTGCAAATCAGTTTTTAAGTGCTCAACAGTCGGATGTGGCTGGTGGTACTAAAGCGGACGGTGCGGTTCTAGATCCACACTATAAAGTACAAAGTTAAATGATATTTGTGATAATGACCCCGAGGCATCACAATTTCCCTTATCAAGGAAAGGCTCAATTCTATTCAATATAATATCTACATTACGTCTAAGTATGTTAATGTTTTTCTAAAAGTTTCAAGTTATGAGAATGTTTTCTAAAACAACTATACCTTGCTTGAATATTTCAGGTAACAGTATTTTAAAATCTTACACTATACCTAGAGGGCTACAAATTCCCAGGACAAGCTAGTAAGAAGTTATATGGAAGTTGCCTTCCATTCTCTGCACTAATTTTAATCACACACACTCCCCCACCCCCATTCTTCTGGACTTCATCTTGCTTGTTGACACTGGGAAATCTTCAAACTGTTTCCAATAACAGATAATGAATAATTAATATAATACGATAAATTATATCATATCAAAATAATCTGATAAATAATATATCAAAATATCGATATATCAAAATAAAAAATCTGATAAATAATATAATCTGAGAAAAACATAATCTGATACACAGGGATTTTTGTACCACTACTCATGTATTTATTTTTTATCTATTTACTTATATTATGAAAACTCCTATTAACGAAATCACCTTGGAATATACATAGTGAAGTTTATAGTCTAACTACCCTTAAGTAGAATTTTAAACATTATTCAAATGATTGAGTGCTCAATGAAAAATAAATTTCACTTTAATTTTAAAAAAATCTAAACTTTATCAATCTTTTTTTTTTCTCCTTTTTCTCCCCAAAGCCCCCCAGTACATAGTTGTATATTCTTCGTTGTGGGTCCTTCTAGTTGTGGCATGTGGGACACTGCCTCGGCATGGTTTGATGAGCAGTGCCATGTCCACGCCCAGGATTCGAACCGACGAAACACTGGGCCGCCTGCAGCAGAGCACACGAACTAAACCACTCGGCCACCTTTAACAAGTAACATTTATTGCATACCAGCTGTATTAAGGTATCTTCTTTCTGCCTGTTGGTGATACACACTCAAACAAAAACAGAGGGAAAAATAAGAAAATTACCACCTTACAACTTATTTTACGATTGAACTACGAGGCTTAATATAATTTCATCCAATTATTAGAACATTCATGCAATACTACTTCAGCATAATGTATTAAAAGAATTTACACTATGTAGAAACACTTATTGGAAGAGATTTTAAATTGTAAAACATGGGATTTGCCTAATAGATAGCCTTTAATATTACGCTCTTGTAAGTCTCTTCCTCACCCACTCTTTACTTCTAAGACTACGTGAGAATTTTCAGGACCAAAGACTTCCCAGTTTCTTACTGAACATTTTTAGTGGAGTCTTAATGTCATTTAAGTATATTTTAATAAATTTTAATCTGTAGCAAACAGTTTAAATCTATCAAACTCTTTAAGAAAAATTCAAATTACAAAATTTAAAACTTAAATTACAAAAAGTTCTGCCATTAGAAAATGTTGCTTCAGAATGGCTTTATCTATTAAAATTTTACTTTGGTTACAGAACAGTAAAATTAAAACTTTCATAGAATTTAAAATTCTAATTTCACCACCACAAAAAGTAAAAAAATCTTCACAGTTATAACATCATAAAATAACCTAAATGAATTTTCCTACTTACAAAACATTGACTCTTTCTAATTTTTTAAAGTAAAATGCTGAGGCCAGCCCGTGGCCAAGTAGTTAAGTTCCCGCACTCCCGCTTCTGCAGGTTTCCCTGGTTTGGATCCTGGGTGCAGACATGGCACCGCTCGTCAGGCCACGCGGAGGCGGTGTCCCACATGCCACAACTGGAAGGACCCGCAAGTAAAATATACAGCTATGTACTTGGGGGAACTTGGGAAGAAAAAGCAGGGGAAAAAAAAAAAGGATAGGCAACAGTTGTTAGCTCAGGTGCCAATCTTTAAAAAAATAAAATAAAATGCTGAAAGCAGCCAGGATGGGAGATACCTGAATTAGGAATCCTAGAAAAAAGACCCAAGGACTTCAAAAGTTAATATGGCTACACACCCACAAGAATAGCTAAAATGAAAAAGACTGACACTATCAAATGCTAGCCGGCCTGTGGAGCAACAGGAACTCCCATGCACCATCAGTGGAATTGTAAAATGGTGCAAGCACCCTTTAAAAAGTTTCTTATAAAATTAAACCTACCAGCGGGGCTGTAAAATGGTACAAACACTTTTTAAAAATTTCTTATAAACCTAAACCTACAGCCAGCTCCCCTATGACCCAGTCATTCCACTTCTAAGTACTTAACTTGAGAGAGAAAAGCTTTTGTCCAACAAAAAATATTTGTACAAGAGTGTCTAAAGCCAACTAACTGGAAACAGCCCAGGTGACCCTCAACAGATGAATGCATAAATTATGCTATATTCATACAATGGAAGAAAGCACAACAATAAAAAGGAACTACTGATATACACAACAAGAATGAATCTCAAAAACATTATGCTGAGCAAAGAGCCTTACCCCAAAGAGTACATACTATATAATCCCACTTATATGAAGCTTTGGAATAGGCAAAACTAATCCATGGTGAAAAAAATCAAAACAGTGGTTGATGGAGGGGAGAGCAACTGAACAGATTGGGAAAAAGCAAGAGGGAAATTTCCAGTCAATTATGAAGTTCTACATCTTAATAACGCTTTGGATTACACAGGTGTATATATGGAATGGCAACCATGTGCATTGCACTGCATGTCAAATTTATATATAAAGTAGTTAAAAAAGATAAACTCAGTTTAATGATAGGCAAACTGCTGAAGTGTTTTTTAAAGGTAACGTGTACAGATATGTGCAACTTACTTTGAAATGCATCTAAAAAATAAAATGGACTGATAAATGATTAGTTGTGTTACAGAGCAAATACAGGAAAACGCTACTTGTAGGTGACGGACATACGGGTGTTCACTGCATAATTCTTTCAACTTTCCTGTATGTTGGAAAATATAAAAATGTTAAGGAAAGATTTTACAGAATTGAGAGACAAAAAAATATGGTGATTCCGCGGGTGGTAAAAGTTTCTCTCACTTGATGCTACACACTCCACTTACCGCTTCACAAAACACACCACCTTTTGGAGCTATATAAACCAGTACCCCAATCACTTACTGTCTCTGGGAAACTGAAAGGTAGATTTCAGGAACTGTTGTTCCTCATAAACTGTTCACACAGATCGTCAGAGATCAATAATCATGGAAAATATCCTGGGATGTATATTTAACAATAAGCTAAAACAATTTGAATTCTTGAAGATTCCTAATTAACTACAAAATTTGCATTCCTAAACAGATTTTAAGTAGTATATTATTTCGTAATATACTCCATTAACTCCACTTTTTGTTCTCTTTTATTGGATTGCAACCGCTATTATTTGAATAACATAGCTATCATCCCTCTAAAATCACACAAAAACCTCCCCAATGATGGGCATCTAAGAGATGACAAACACACGAAAAAGGAAACAGCAAGTCATCAACGAGAGTCATCCACCTTTCTCCTTTGGCCTAGTACTATTAAGATGTGGCTGAAAACAATTTCTACGTCATAATTTTTTTTTTAAGACTGGAAGGTGGAAAAGATTGCAGCAGTCAGAACGCAGAATTAAATGCACACGTGCTCCTCACCCCAAAATCTACCGTAACCCGCAGGAAGGTAAAACAATGAGCACCCCTCCCCGCCTTTTTTTTTTTTTTTATTCACGAGACAAAACCGCAGACTTGGCTAAAGCGAACCCTCGCCCCAGCCAGCCTCCAGCCGTGCACCCCGCCCGGAGCCGGCGGCAGGTCCCTTCCTTTGTGAGAGCAGGAGGGAGGGGCCGGGGGCGGGGAGCCGGGGAGACGCCGGGGGTCGGGCCCGCCGGAGCAGAGGAAGGCGCCGAGGGACGGGGTCGGCGCGTCCCACGAACAGGCCGCGCAGCCCCGCCACAAACCTCTGCGAAGGCGCAAGGAGCAAACCCACGAACTTGGGTGTGATCTAATTTGGGATAAGCCCCGGGAAAACGGCCGAGGGCACCTCCGGGGACAACCCCCTCCCAGGCCTTTCCAAAACCGCCCTCGGCCGCCGGGGACGGAGGTCCCGCCGCCACCCCCACCCCAGCCCGAGCCCGAGCCCAGGGCGTCCCTCACCTGCTGCACGGAGCTGTTCTCGGGCACGGCGAACTCCTCCTTCTCCTTCGGGGTCTTCACGGTGACTTTCATGATCTTGGGCTCCGCGGAGGCAGCGGCCGCGGGGGCGCCGGCACCTTCGGCCGCGGCGGCGCTGTCCTGGGAGCTCGGAGGGCCGCCGCTTTCACTATTCTCGGCCATGGCGGCGGCGGCGGTGACTCAGGCGCGCAGGGAGCGGGCGAGCGAGGTGGAACCAGGAGACGCCAAAGCCGGCCGGCCCGGGCAGCGGAGAATGCGGGCACGCCGCCCCAGTGGCAACGGGCGCGGGGCCGCCCTGGCGGGCAAGGGGGCGCGGAGTCGGTGTGAGCTCCGGCGCAGGGCTAGGTCGGGCGCTCGGCAGCCGCCGTGTGTTCAGACGCTCGGTCGCAGCGACATCCGCAGCCGCCGCTGCTTCCTCCTCCCCGCCCCTCCCCCCACGTCCCTCCGCCGGCGCGGCGCGGGGCACGCCGGGTAGGGCGGCGGGCGGCGTCGCCGAGTCATCCTCGGCCTGCCCCGCTTTAACCTGCGGTTGCTCGACTTGCTCTCTGCTGCTCCATTGCTCAAAGTCTGGGCGTGTTCAGAGAGAAGGACTGAGAGCAAAGTGGAGCAGGAGAGGTCAATTCATTTCTTTCCACCTCTTTCACTACGAAAGTAAATTCGCGGATTCTGGGAGGCACTGTCATGGCGCATGGGGATGACGTCACGGCTAGCGAAATTACTAGAAAGGAGGCTCGACCACTGGGCGCTGCGGCCGCGGATGCGCCTGCGCGGTGGCGTCGAGAAAGTTTCCCCACCCCCTCACCTCAGCCACCGCGGTGGCCGTGTTCGCCCCCTTCGTGGCCCCGGCCCGTGTGTGCACCGTGTACGCCTCTGGGAGCCCGGTCGGTACTAAATGCCTGCGAGGTCTTCGGTTGTTGCTCTTTTAGTCGGCTTAATTTTTGCCAGCTTCGAATACTTAAAATGCTTGATCTTACGGCTCGGAGTGCAGGAATTGGAAGATAAGTTAATGGAGGAAAGATCCTCGTCGTAACGAAAGGAAAATGGAGTCGATGCCTGCAGCCATCCTGTGCAATCCCGCGGAGTCATTGCTTCACGGCCAGGGCTTCCGGCCTCTGGTCGGCCAGGTTCGGTCAGGTGACCGGGCCACCTGTGTCTACAGTGGACTCCGCTCCCGCGCTGGCAGCCCTGGGCGAGCACACCCGAGTTCTCGGAACACTGCCCCCCAAAATGTTTGGGGCAGAAACGGGGTGCCTAAAGAGGCCCACCTAACTGGGAAGGTTTAATGTAGCTGAGGTGTTCATTTTATATTCTATCAGATTAACTACGCCATTTCACACTTTTGGTGACGTTAAAGGTAGTTGTTCAAAAATTCAGTATAATATAGCTACAAATAAGAAACGGGAAGTTAATTTCCCCCTGAAAATTCTAAATTTGAAGTGATGTCACCATTTGCCTTTAAAGATGACTTGCAAGGAATATGCAATCCAGGACATTAACTTTATTAATCAGCATTGCGCAAATGTAAACCTTGACAGCCCACTGTGACCCAAATGTGCAAAGATACACTCTGTATTTCTGTTTTGAAAATATCTAACTCTTCTGGGAATAAATACGCTTGCATTAAGACTACTTTTTAGCAGAGCCCCTTTGGAATCTGGGTGTAAGAGAAGTTCTAAAAGTATAACTTGAAATACCTATATAGACATCTCTGACATCAGTTAAATTTCTTGCCGCATTGGTCAATGACATGCAGAAATTACACAAGGCTCTCTGCTGAAGGATACACACTTTGCTGAAGGATGTCTACTTGTTTGTCTAGATGTGGGGTATCATTCTTTCTTAAAGTAGAAAGTTCCACCCTTGGACAATCAATCATTTATCTCTAATCCAGCACTTTAAAAATCGCTTTGTAATTATCTGTGTCTACATTAATTTCTAAAAAATTCTTATGTGTATGCACAAATTATGAAGTAATATAATTTATCTTTAAGAACATACGTCATGTCAAAGAAGTGGTATAAATAACATGCATTCATCATGTTACTCCCGTACTCTAAATTTATCATAAGCTCCCACTGTCTGGAAGGTAAAACCCAAGCTTCTTAACGGGGATTTCAAGGCCTTCCAAACTAACTCCTGGTCTGTCTTTCATGCTTCACTCCCATTACTCTCTATAGATATACTGTTACAGTCAAATATGTTTATTACGGTCTCTAGAAACACTTGTGCATTATACTTTTCTCAGCTCCAATCATTCCTTGAAGTGATTACACTCCCCACGTTGTACCCATTATTGCTACCTCCCCTCTAAAACCTTTGAGCACCCAAGCCTACATAATCATTTTTTTTTCTGACCTTTGTCATAGTTATTTGTATGCTCCACTTGACTATTTGCCACTTGTAATATAGCTTCTATTATCCAAAACTATTTCACCTGCTACCAGTCTAGTTCACACCCTCATTAACTAACTCTGGCCTAGATTACAGCAATAACCTGCAGGTTGCTCTGTCTCAGTCTAACATCTCCTCCTCAAAACTATTTTCTGTTGATGCCATATGTTACCCTTCTAAAACTAAGCTTTGATCACAACACCTAGAAAATTTTCGGTAGCTCTCACCAAAGTTAGAATAATATCTAAACTTTGTGGCATGGTATCCAGGGCCCTCTGTGACAAAAAGACCTTGCTTATCACTCATATCTTACCCTCAAGCAAACAAGTCCACTAAGTTCTCCAGATTTGTCTTGTACTTTCCTGCCTCAAGACTTCAACGCAACATTCTCACTGCAGTAGAAATTTTTCCTCCTCATTTTGACTCCATGGTTTTTGCCCATCCTTCAAACCTCACCTGAAATGTGACTTTACCTAAAAATTTTTCCATGATAACCTTTTTTGTTTTTTATCAGAAATACTCTCTACTCTACATTCCCATATAGCTTTATTACCTTTTTGGTGTCACATTCTGCCTTGTATAACACTTAATTGTGTGCATATCTCCCTTATTAGACAAGGTACTTGAAAACAGGGATCGTCTTAATTATCATTTATACCACACAATGTCCAAAATAATTTCTTGCCCTGAGAGTATTTACTGTTGAACTGTCGTGTTTTCCACTACAGAGGAAATTCATTTAGAGCAGCAGATCATACTTTACACTCCTATGTCTCTCCCAAGCTTTAGAGTATAGTGACATATAGATAGATAATAGATACAAGCATACATACCTTGAAACTTACTTGCTTTGCAATAGGTTCAGAGGAAGGAAACATTATTCACTCCCTGCTTGGGGTGGGGGAAGGGAGGAGAGTCAGAAAAGGATTTTGAAGGAAATGATTTGAGCCAGGCCTTAAGGAATGGATATGATTTTGTTGAGTGTGGTGAGAGGGGCAGCATCGTGAGAAAGATGCAGCGGTGGGAAATAGAAACTCTGCTAAGGCACTGATCTCAGTGTGGTCCACAGCCTAGGAACAGTCCACAGATATCTCTAGGGCTACTTCAGAATCAAGGGAATAGGGTAAAATGTTCAAGTTTCTAAGCCTTTGGGCTGGGGAAGAGACGGTGGTGAGAAGGGGTGTTTATTAATTTGCCAACTAAAACTTCAGACCATTAGGTAGAATGTGCAAATACATCTACAACCACCACAAGCTTTGAATAAAAGCTGCTGAGAAGGAACCTGCAGCTGTGCCAGGCACTGCATAACATACAAAAGCAACAAAGGGCCAGCAGTGGCACAAGAGAAAGAGATACTGCAAGCCTCTCTGAAGAATGTGGCTCTTATTTTGCTCTAGTCTCACTATTTATTTTTATTTCTTTCTTTCTAAAGTTTGGCACCTAAGCTAACATCTGTTGCCAATCTCTTTTTCTTCTCCTTCTTCTCCCCAAAGCTGCCCAGTAAGTAGTTGTATATTCTAGTTGTAGGTCCTTCTGGCTGTGCTATGTGGGACACCGCCTCAGCATGGCCTGATGAGCGTGCCATGTCCACACCCAGGATCCAAACCAGCGAAACCCTGGGCCACTGAAGTGGAGCACGCAAACTTAACCACTTGGCCAGGGGACTGGCCCCACTATTTGTCTTTTTAATTTTTATTTCGAAAAAATTATAGACTTATAGGAAGTTGCTAAAATAGTACAAAGAGTCCTGTGTACCCTTCACTCAGCTTCCCCCAATGGTGACATCTTAAGTAGTTGTATAACATCAAACTAGGAAACTGACGTGGTAACTAGACTACAGACCTTATTCAGTTTTCACCATTTTTTTAAACCTGCATTCATTTGTGTACGTACATCTGCATGTGTGGTTCTATGTGATTTTACCCCATGTATAGATTTGTGTAACCATACGACAGTCAAGATACAGAACTATTCCATCTCTAGTCTCGCTCTTTTTTATCCTTCTTATACAGCAGTTTCTCAACCTTGACACTATTGACATTTTGGGCCAGATAATTCTTTGTTGTGTGGGGGGCTTTTCTGTGCATTGTAGGATGTTTAGCAGCATCCCTGACCTCTGCTCACTAGATGCCAGTAGCACCCCCACCCCACACCTATTATGACAATCAAATGTCTCCAGACATTGCCAGATGTGCCCATGATTGAGAATCATTACTGTACAAAGTGCTGGTGAGATCATCCCTACCACCTACATTCTTCCTTTTATCTCCTCTCACAAAGTGGAGTAGCAAATGTTATCAAATATCAAAGGATCATATTTCACTATAAAGTCTCTTTAATTCTGAGTCGATTTAATACTCACGATAAACCTTACTGTGGATTTTTCCCAATATTGGTAAGTATTGACAGGATTCCATTATAAACTTGCATTTAACCTCAGCTATTGCATTTCACCTACTCACCTCTTATCAGGAGTCTGTAATTTACTCAGGCCTTATGAAAATGCCTAAAAATATTCTAAGACTATTCTCCTTTGATCTCTCTTATAAACAAGGTACTACTGATAACCTGAGACACATCTTACAGAAGTGGTAAGACTGATTCTCCTAGAAACATGAATACAAAGATAAATATTTTTATAATTAGACTCAAGCTTGATTTATTTTGTGTAAAACTTCATGCCTAATGATTTCAGAGGAAAAGTTTATTCAATATACCTGTATTTAGAATGTGTTTCCTGACCTTAGGAGGTTACCTTATGTGAAGAGTCTGCCATAATGTTGTGTAAACTAAGCAAATGAGCCATGGGGAAATTTTAGGTGCTCTCTGAGCACAGAAAGAAGTAGGTTAAAGTGTGCAAAATCTATTGTATGAAGCAAATTATCTAGGAATTCCAGAGGCTAATAATACTTCTGGAGAAAAAAAAGCTTCTGGATGTTGGGGAATTTTGTAGCACTCAAGAAGGCAACCTCAGGCCAGCCCCATGGCCGAGTGGTTAAGTTCACACACCTCACTTAGGTGGCCCAGGGTTTTGCCGGTTTGGATTCTGGATGCAGACTCGGCACTGCTCATTAGGCCTTCCTGAGGCGGCGTCCCACATGCTACAACTAGAAGGACCCACAACTAAAAAAATATACTGGGGGGATTTGAGGAAGAAAAATAAAAAAGGCAACCTCTTGAGCTATTTTCCACAGGAAGCTGAGAGTGTTAAAAAAAAAAAAAAAAAGTATAGTCTTCCTGTCATTCTATTTCATAATTCTTAAGACCTTAGTTCCCAAATGAGTTGAAAAGTGAAGAAAGAACAACACTATGGCTTATCTGAGTTGTTTATCAAGAATTGCGAAGGGTCTAAGATTTTTCCCTACTTACAAGCTAACAGTTTCATGAATACTGGCAGGAGACACAAGACTCCTAAATCAGAAACAAAGGACTTTGTTACAGCAATAGCAGTAGCCAGTGTATCAGCATTTTCTTGCACCAGTTCCCCAAGCCCTAATCTCTGCAGAATGATGCAAAGAGGGCCAGGTGACACCTGCACATGCAATGGATTGCATTATAAGAGAGGAACCCCAAGCATGGGGAACCTAGATCTTTTAAATGGGCGGTAAGCCTGCAGCCCTTTGCTCTGCAGGGAGATACTATATCTTCAGACTGTTCACCATACAAATATCCTTAGAAAAATTGTCTAGAACAAAGGCAGTGTATTAGTTTCCTATTGCTGCTGTAACAACCACAAATTTAGTGACTTAAAACAACAAAAATTCATTACCTTACAATTCTAGAGGTCAGAAATCCAAAATGGATCTTAAAGGGCTAAAATCAAAGGCTGTATTCCTTCTGGAGGCTCTAGAGGAGAATTATTCCTTGCCTTTTCCAGATTCTAGAGATTGCCTACATTCCTTGCCTTGTGGACAAATCACTCCAACCTCTGCTTCCATTATTAGTCTCCTCTGACTATCCTGCTTCCCTCTTTCCGTTATAAGGATCTTTGTGATGACCTTTGTGGACATCTTTAAGGAGCCATTATTCTGCCCACGACAGGCAGGCAGTGCCTGTATTCACAAGATGTGCAAAATTATGAAAGAGCTATGAAGAATTTTCTCCTAATAATACCTACCCCTTGTTTCTACACTTTCTTGGCATCTGGCAAACTTTCCCATGAGTATGCCTCTCTGTTGGTCATTCTGATTAATCTGAGCACCAAAGGCTGGGACCAAATCCATTCAATTTGTTTCATATAGCATTTAATAAGGCTACTATCAACAGGATCTTGAGTAGCAGGATGAGGCCAACTTACAGTATTAATAACTGTGCTCCTCAGGGGTCCAGACCCAATCAGCTGAACAAATCCCAGAAACCATCAGGGTTTACTTTGGCTGCTTCCTAGATATTGTTTCTGTATTCACTTTCCCCTTGGCCCAGGACATTAATCTAGGTACAGCAGGATGTCTTAGCAATTGCACATATTTTGCCATGGCCTGCAAGGAGGAAATCTAGGACAATTATATCAATCATAAAAACCCTGAGCAGTGAGTTGCGGCTGACTTGAATGGCTTCCAGCGCCAGTGTGATGTCATTGATCTCTTCAGCTAAAGTCAGGACAAATTTTGTTCCACCTCTTCTAAATGGATGGTTCTCATTGTAGAAATAATGCCCACAGTTTGCATACAAATAGCAAGTAAGTTATCCCTTTGAGAAACTCCTCCAAGTAATCGAGGGCAGCCTCATTTTGGATAATTCTGTTATCTGAGGGCTCTGTGATGGAGTTTCCTTAAACACTTGAAGGTCTCTTATGACCACCCCTAAGGTGCAAGCCACTGTGTTTCCAAGAGGAGGCAAGTTAATAATGCCTGACTTCCATATAAGAAGTACAGTCCCAGGGGTGTACATGGTATACCTGGAAAGAAAATGTTGCTTATAATATTGGAGTCCCCCCAAATGTGATCTATATCAGTTGAGGGGCACAGATTGACACTGCGTCACAGGATACAGTATCACCATTGTGGCCTCCCAGCTAGTTGGTAGGCCTTAAGGTTCCTAATTAAGTTTAAATTGAGTCTAGTCCTCATTTATGGAGGGACTGCCTATGGGCACTCAGTCCAAACTGTCCTGTTTGTCCAAGCCACCAGCCAGTGGCATTCATCCACACCACAGAATTACTGTAGCCAGGAATGGAAGTGGGAAGGATAGCCAGAGCTGTTAACAGATGTTTTGCATAGAAGGTGCAGGAGCTGGACCGTTCCCTGCTGTTTCAATTGACTTCTTATAAACTTAAGGAGAATGGCAAACAATGTGATCAGAGCTATCTGGCGGGGTATGCCAGACCAAGCAGTCAAATTTAGTGTTTGCTAGTTCAGGGGAACTTCACCTGAGTGTTTTCCTTCATGAGGAAAGCTCTGAAAGACAGAAGATCATTAATGTCTCTTCCTCCCTCAAGCCTCCCGAGTCCAAGATGTTCCTTTCCCTAACACCAGACTTGTTTACCTCCACTCCCCAAAAATCAGTGTGGCCCATTTCAGTGGCTATAACTTCACCTTTTTCTCAATCATCCCCTACTTACACCCAGATCTTTTGTCCAGGAGAGTAAGGCACAAAAGGGATACGGACATTTTTCTAAAACTTCTGGAAACCCATTATGTCCCCCATTTGGGCCCTCATGGGCCACTATAGAGGGACTTTGGGAGCAATGTGCTCAATCATGTAGTCATTATCCTTATGTGCTAGAATCATCTCTAACAAGAGAATCCAAGTAGCTGAACCAGAATTAAATTTAAATCCCTTAGGCCCCCTTTTTGCTGGGCTGCCACCAAGAGGGTGTACCAAGCAGGCCAGTCTTCGATAGTCACTAGGGGAAAGAAAGAAGCATCACATCCAGGAATGCCCCCGGTAGGATTCTGAATTTTCAAAGTAGGCTTATAAACTCCCCACAGCACCCATCTGTCCTTATAATTACTTAGGAAGTAGCCAAGAGGAGATGATCCCCTTCTGGGGACAGCCACATTCAGTTACCAAAATACCTAGTAATGGCTGAATGAATTAGGAGGTGGTAAGGGATATAGAGTAAGAGATCTCTTTGAGTTGATTTTTGAGGTGACTGTTCCAATGCTCAACACCACTAGATGCCTGTGGATAGTAGAGAGCATGGAAAGTCCATTGAGTACCTTGGCCATTAGCCCATTATTGAGTGGCTTTTATGATAAAAGGTTCAACACTGTCAGACCACAAATGGTCCAGAAAGTCAAATACATGACACAGATTAGTTTCAAGGGCCACATGGTGTGGCTAGAGTCAGTTACTAGACCAGTAACACCAAAGCTGAAAAAATGTCAACAGCAGTGAGGCACCACCAATAGCCCTGAGAGAGGGTCAAAAGTCCAATGTAATCAGTACGTTAGGAGTGAACAGGGGCCACATTCATGCAGTGTGGTCTCATTTGCTGTGAGGCAAATGCATCATCTTTTGTCAGGAGTCCAAGTCTAGCATGCAGTGGTAGCCCTTGCATCAGAAGGATTGATTCCTCTACTCTGTGCCCAGTCTATGATGATGGGTGTGAACCATGTCCAGTAAAATGGCTGACACAGGCAGCAGTGATGGCAATCAGTGCAGCACAAAGCTCCATCAGCAGCTTGACTCCAGTCCATCTCATCAGAGTGGCCCCTACCATGGACATCTACATGAGAGGCTGGAGTGATTGGGTCAACAGCTATGATTTGTTTCCACAGTTCACGTCCCCAAAGAAAAGGAATGTTTTTAATCTGCCAGTCTGTAGTTTTCCAAGCGCAGACCAAAGAGCTAGGCCATTGGCAATAGCCCAAGAGCCAGTACAAATATAACAAGGTTCATCAAGAGGACTGTTGGTCAGAGATAAGAGAATGGCCTTGAATTCTGCCCACTGAATGCAGTGACCATGTCTACTTTCGGTTCTACATGTTAACACTGAGATTGAACAGCTACAATAGCTCCAAGAACCCCTTTCATGTTTCAGTGTAGCCAAACCATCAATGAATCAGACCCAGGAATTTAAGGGAAACTGAACTGAGGATCCCATTGAGCCAGTGGCTTTGCTTCAGGCAGAAAAGCCAGAGAGAGGAGAAGGTAAAGGATAAAGTTTCTCCCAGGGGGAGAGCTGCCACTTTTTCATATAAAGTCAGGATGCCACCGGGGCCAGAACAGCTGCATTCTTGAATATGCCATTTCCATTTGACATGCAAGGCTTATTGAACCCTTCTCACCTTGGTATTTATTCAGTCCTAGTTGACCCACCCCAAAATGGAAGTATTAGGCTGAGAGTTGCAAGGCCTTTATCAGTCATGCATTCAGTTTCAACAAGAGCTGTGTAGCAAGCTAACAGCTGCTTTTCAAAGGGGTGTACGTGGCAGCTACGTTAGGGAAGCTGTAAGTCCCAAAACCCTAAAGGGCACCTCTGACAAGGGGAGGCTCCAGTCAGCAAAATCATCAGTTCTATAGACTTGAAGCTCAAACTGTGGCACCTCAAAGGTACTAGCACTTCTCTACATTCAGTGCTTCCCAATCAGAAGAATCTCCTCTGGCACTTACGGGATGAGGAAACACAAGTATATGACACATCAATTCCTACTATAAATTCAGATGTAAAAGTAACAACAATACATTGGATTGGCCTGGAGGGCCCAACCCACAAGGTCATGTTAGCTCTCCTTCCCCAGTTGAACCCTGTCAGAACCACATTAGCTGATTCCAGGTGCCAGTTCCCCCATGGGAGTGGTAGAATGGTGACTCGGGTGCCTGTGTCCAGCAGAGCTAAACAAGTTTGAGTTCCTCTCCTCCTCAAAGTTACCCAGAATACTTGTCTAGTGCATAGACCTTTGATCCCCCTTGGTGATGGAAGCCTTGGCCCCTCCCCTAATCATCTTTCCCTTAAAGCAGTGAGGTTGGCATAGAGGAGGAGAGAGGGATCAAGAGGCACAGAAGGAGAGAGTGACTACATGTGGGAAGCAAGCTGTATTGACTTTAAGTAGTGCAGTGGCTGACTACAGCTTAACCAAACAAATTTACAATGTTTTCAGTCCACTCAAAACCCTATATTAGGTAGCAAAGTCATCATTTGCTCACACTCTTTTAGCTTTAGGAAATGTGGCAGCCATAGCCATTTTTTCCAACTGTGGCTGGGGTTTGAGCCCTTTGGCTGACGACCTTATTTGAGAAGCCAACCTTAATCTGGGGCATCTGCTGCCCCATTATCAAAATAACACCTCTTAAATTAAGTGCTAGGGGGAGTTGTCCATGATGGCAGGGCTGATTGCAAGAAATTTTCTAAATTTTCAGGTATGTTTCTCAGTCATCAATGCGTTTCCTCATCAGCATTGTAAACCTAATCTGGGGCAGCAAGAGCCTTAGTACTAATCTAAATGCCTCTTTTATGGTTTCCCACAGGAATTAGTCTGCTTCAGGAAACTCTCTCTGACAGGACCAAAGCTCCTTATAGAAGCTTGGACGTACTGTAAAAAAACAAAGCTTTGAGACTTTTTACTGTCATTTCTGGATGGATCTAAGATTAGCACGATAGACTTAAGGGAAAGGATAAGCCAAAGGACAGTTTAGTTGTTGCCATTCTTAACAAGCATTATACTTCCACTCCCTCATCTCCCAAGCCAACTAGCAAAGTCCTAAAAACTTCCTGGTTTCTACCCGTAGCAGTTGTGAATTTCCCTTTCATGTTCAATACAGTGCATGTCTCTGTCACTGTTGTCGGAAAGAGGGCAAAACTTAGTCTAGTTGTTACAATAGGGTGAACCTGTGGCTGATCTAGTATCTGCCTCTACTGGCCCTACTTGCAAGCTAACAAGCCTGCAACTGTTTCATGGATGTGGACAGAAGACACAAGACTCCTAGGTCAAAAACAAAGGATTTTATTACTTACAGCAATATCAGTAGGCAGAGTATCAGCATTGTCATGCACTATTTCCCCAAGGCCCAGTTCCCACATGGCAATACAAAGAAGACTAGTGTTATCTGTACTTGCAGTGGGTTGTGTTCCAAGAGAGGAACTCTGAGCTTAGAGAACCCAAATCTTTTCTAATAGGCAGTAAACCTATTGCAAGCAAAGCCTTTATCAGTCAGGCATTCAGTTTTTGCCCACTCTTTGCTCTGGAGGAAAACACTATCTTCCAAGGCTTTAAGCATACCTGCCCTTTGCTCCAGAAGGACATATATACTATGTCTATCTTCCAAGGCTGCTCACTGTACAAAAATGATTGAAAAGATGGTCCTGAACAAAAGCAGCCAGTGCCTCTTCTAACAAGATGTGCAGAAATGCAGCAGACCAATGGAGAATTGTCTTCCAACATAGTCTCATAACAATTTATATTAGTCTAAAATTCCTAGCAATAGAACATTCGTAAGAATATACTTATTCTCTCCCCATCCTTAAAGACATATCTTAGAAGAGACTTTAAGACAGGGGTCAAAAAGCTTTTTCTATACAGGGCCAGGTAGTAAAGAGTATAAGCTTTGTATGCCACGCAATCTCTATTGCAACTACTCTGCTGTTGTAGCACTAAGCAGCCATAGACAATATGTAAATGAGTCAGTGTGGAAATAAATAAATAAATAGACATTACAATAAAACTTCATTTGTGGGCACCAGCCCTGTGGCCGAGTGGTTAAGTTCGTGCACTCTGCTTCGGCAGCCTGGGCTTTGCTGGTTCAGATTCTGGGCACGGATCTACACACCATTCATCAAGCCATGTGTGGCAGCATCCCACATAGAAGAACTGGAATGATGTACAACTAGGCTATACAACTATGTACTGGGGCTTTAAGGGGAGAAAAAAAAAAAAGAGGAAGATTGGCAACAGATGTTAGCTCAGGGCCAATCTTCCTCACTGAAAAAAGTATAAAAAGAAAGACAATCTCACCTTGTTAAAAGAAGAGAAAGAAAAAAACACTTCATTTATAGACATTGAAATTTGAATTTTATATAATTTTTATGTGTCAAGAAACATTATTCCTTTTTTGATTTTTTAGCCATTAAAAAATGTAACAACCATTATTGACTGGCAGGCTATAGAAAAAGAAACAGCAGGCCAGATTTGGCCCATGCAGTTCTAAAAAATAAGATTCTCATAAATAGGCATGAATTCAACATGGCAACATTTTTAATCTATTTCTTAGCAAGTACCTGTCCTCCAAGTTGGGAGAATTTACAGTTACAGAAAGGCTTGCAAAAGTACTAACGCTTGCAAAAATGCCAGTTATAGGAGGTGATGGCTAAATTTATGCATCAACTTGACTGGGACACATGGTGCCCAGATTAAACATTATTTCTGGGTGTGTCTGTGAGGTTGCTTCTGGATAATATTAGCATTTGAATCAGTGGACTCAGTAAAGCAGAGGCCCTCCCCAATGTGGGTGGGCATCATCCAACCCTTTGAGGGAGAGAAAAGTTGAATTCTCTCTCTGCCTGACTGTTTGAGCCGAGACATTGATCTCCTGCCCTCAACTAGGACTTATACCATTGGCCTTCCATTTCTCAGAACTGCACCACCGGCTGTGCTGAGTTTCCAGATGGCAGACAGCAGATCATGGGACTTCTCAGCCTCTATATATTATATATATATTATATATATATTTATATATATATTATATATATATTTATATATATATTATATATATATTTATATATATAATATATATTTATATATATATTATATATATATTTATATATATATTATATATATATTTATATATATATTATATATATATATATATATATATATCTGCTCTGATTTTAAAGCCTATGTTCTTAACCACTCTACTACACCACCTTGAGAAAACTGGGGAAGTTCAACTTGGATGAGAAAAAAATCTCAGTGTGACAGTGGTAGTTGTTTTCAAATATATGATAAGCAGTCATGTGGTTCCTGAGCACAGAATTAAGACCAATGAGTGTAAATGAAAAGGAGGCAGATTCAGTATATCCTAAAAGGAAGAGTCTTTAATAACTAGAGGTGCTTAACAGTTGACCAAATTGATTTGTGAATGTTCATGTAAAAGCCAAATGAAAATGTTATTATAGATTTTACAGAAGGATTCTTGTGTTGGCTGGGCCAGGTAACCACCAATATACTTCTCACTTTAAAACTCAGTGGAGGAAAAAACAGTTAAAAATTTTCAAGACAAATATTAGTTTTTTTCAACTTCCAAAGAGCCCTAGTAGGTGTGTAGTATCTACTCCTAGTATCTGGAAGTATTTCTGAGTTTAAAAGAAAATCAGTATAAAAAAATGCATCTAGGAGTGACGTCAGCATCATGGTGAGTGAGCTCTCCCGGCAATCTCTCCCCTCAACCAGATAACAGAAAAGACATTCATACTCGAACAGAGGACATCCAAACACAACACAAAAGATGTCTGAAAGACCCACGCAGCCAGATGATGGAGGGCGGAGAGGCTGGTGCCACCCTTGGAGGAGGTGGAATGGGGTAAAAGAAAACTCTGCTCCCTCCCCAAAGACTGTGATCCGTGACCACACACAGCCTCCAAGAGAGAAGGAAGCGGGGAGGGGATGTTCATTTGCAGGAATGTCAAAGAACCCCGAGGGCCCTCACAGCCTCAAGGGAAGCCCTCTACCTGGGTGAAAGCTATTGTGGGGGGTGACCTCATCAAGCCAACACCCCAGGAGAGCAGACAATGAGAGCAGAGTAAGAAAACCCCAAGAGCATGCAGAAGAAAGCACCCCCCACCAACACCCAAGGCGCCCAGCATCAGCTCCAGTGTCTGTAATCTCTGCAGAACACAGAGGGCTCAAAATATGTGGCTCTTGACCCCCACCCAGTGGCTGTAGGCAGTAACTGTGACCAAATAATACCACGATGCACAAACACAGAGCCATACCTTCTAGCAGTATCAAAAATTATATTAAATCTCCAGACCAGAGAGGAAATACAAGTATCCAGAAAACAGTCCTGAGGACACAGAAATATGTAATCTAAATGACAGGGAATTCAAAATAGCTATCATCAAAAAACTTAACAAGTAAAAAGAGAATATAGAGAAACAATTCAGTGAGTTCAGGAGCTACTTTACAAAAGAGATTGAAACTATAAAGAAGAATCAATCAGAAATACTGGAGATGAAAGACATAATGGATGAGATAAAACAAAATATGTATTCCCTGAATGCTCGAGTAGACATCATAGAGGAGCAAATCAGCATAATCAAGGATAGACCTGTTGAAATGGTCCAGACAGAAGAGGAGAGAGAACTAAGACTAAAAAGAAATGAAGAAAATCTCCAAGAAATATCCGACTCAATTAAGAAATGCAACCTAAGAATTAATGGTATTCCAGAGAAAGAAAAGAAGGAGAATGGAGCAGAAAGCTTGTTCAAAGAAATAATAGCAGAGAACTTCCCAGACCTGGGGAAAGAAATGGAAATCCATGTGGAAGAGGCTACCAGATCTCGTAAATATGTCAATTTAAAAAGACCTACTGCAAGGCATATAGTAGTGAAACTGGCAAAAGTGAATGACAAAGAAAAAATACTAAGGGCAGCAAGACAGAAGAAAATAACCTACAAAGGAACCCCTATCAGGCTTTCAGCAAATTTCTCTGCAGAAACCTTACAGGCTAGGAGAGACTGGAATGACATATTCAAATCTTGGAAAGACAAAAACTTTCAGCCAAGAATACTCTATCCAGTGAAAATATCCTTCAGATATGAGGGAGAAATAAAAACGTTCCCACAGAAACAAAAGCTAAGCGAGTTCATAGCTACAAGACCTCCCTGCCCCGCCACAAGAAATCCTCAAGAAAGCCCCCTCATACCTGGGGGAAGTAAAAGAGGGAGAAAGGGGTTACAAAGCACAGAGTAAGGAGATAAACAAAAATCAGAATATTTATAGACAAATCAGAATGTATAGGCAAAATCAGAAAATTGTAGCTATACATCAGACCAGGTTAGCAAATACTCAAGTATAGCATTAAAGATAAAGGGGAGGAAAACACCAAAAACAAAGATAGTCTTGTCATTTTAACCACAAACTCACAACTCAAGATGGAATAAGATGTGAGAAAAACATCTTAGGAGGGGAAGAAGAAAGGGACTGAATCGGTTTAGTCTAAGGAAATAAGAGGCCATCAGAAAATGGACTATCTTATCTACGAGATTTTGAATACAAACCTCATGGTAACTGCTAAACACAAAAGCAGAACAGAGACACAAATAATCAATAAGGAGAAAACAAAAAACACAACATAAAAAAAATCATATAACTCAATTGGTAGACCAAAATACACAGGACAAGAAACAAAGGAAATGCAGGAAAAGTGGAAAATGTGTGCTAAAATGGCAGCATTAAGCCCTCATGTATCAATGATCACCCTAAACATAAATGGACTGAGTTCTCCAATAAAAAGACACAGAGTGGTGAGATGGATTAAAGAACAAGACCCAACAATATGCTGCCTCCAGGAAACACATACTTATATCAGACAAAGTAGAATTCAAGATAAGACAGGTAAAGAGAGACAAAGATGGGCAGTGTAAAGAGACACTCCATGAAAAAGACATAACACTTATAAATATCTATGCACTCAACCCAGGAGCATCAAAGTACATAAAGCAACTATTAACAAACCTAAAAGAAGATATTAACAATAACACAATAATAAGGGGACCTCAACACTCCACTTACATCAATGGAGAGATCATCCAGGCAGAAAATCAACAAGGAAACAGTGGAATTAATAGACATGTATAGAACATTCCACCCAAAAACAGCAGAATACACATTCTTCTCAAGTGCACACAGAACATTCTCAAGGATAGACTGTATGTTTGGAAACAAGGCAAGCCTCACTAAGTTTAAGAAGATTGAAATAATAACAAGCATCTTTTCTGGTCACAATACTACGAAGACAGAAATCAATTACAAGAAAAAAGCTGGGAAAGGGACCAAGATGTGGAGATTAAACAACATGCTATTGAACAACCAATGGATCATTGAAGAAATTAAAGGAGAAGTCAAAAATATCTGGAGACAAATGAAAATGAAAACATACCATACCAACTTATATGGGATACAGCAAAAGCCATATTAAGAGGGAAATTCATCACAATACAGGCTCACTTTAACAAACAAGAAAAATCCCAAATAAGCAATCTCAGACTACACCTAACTGAATTACAAAAAGAAGAAAAAAGCCCAAAGTCAGCAGAAGGAGAGAAATAATAAAACTCAGAGCAGAAATAAATGCTATTGAAACAAAAAAGGCAGCAGAAAGGATCAATGAAACAAAGAGCTGGTTCTGAGAAGATAAATAAAATTGACAAACCCCTAGCCAGACTTACAAAGAAAAAAAGACAGAAAGCTCAGATAAATAAAATTAGAAATGAAAGAGGAGAAATAACAACAGATACCACAGAAATACAATGGATTATAAGAGAATAATATGAAAAGCTATATACCAACAAAATGGACAATCTAGAGGAAATGGATTAATTCTTAGGCTCTTATAACCTTCCAAAGCTGAACCAAGAAATAGATAATCTGAATAGACTGATCACAAGTAAAGAGATTGAAACAGTAATCGAAAGCATCCCAAAAAACAAACGCCCAAGACCAGACAGCTTCCCTGGAGAGTTCTGCCAAACCTTCAGAGAGGATTTAATACCTATCCTTCTCAAGCTATTCCAAAAAACTAGGGAAGATGGAACACTTCCTAATACATTCTATGAGGCCAACATCACTCTGATACCAAAGCCTGACAAGGACAACACAAAAAAAGGAAAACTATAGGCCTATATCGCTGATGAACATAGATGTAAAAATCCTCAACAAAATATCAGCAACCGGAATACAGCAACACATCAAAAAGATCATACATCAAGATCAAGTGGGATTTACACCAGGGACACAGGGATGATTCAACATCCACAAATCAATCAATGTGATACACCACATTAACAAAACGAGGAATAAAAACCACATGATCATCTCAATAGATGAGAAAGCATTTGACAAGAGCCAACAGCCATTTATGATAAAAACTTTTAACAAAACCGGGACAGAAGGAAATTACCTCAACATAACACAGGCCATATATGACAAACCCACAGCCAACATCATACTGAATGCCATTCCTCTGCGAACAGGAACAAGACAAGGATGCCCACTATCACCACTCTTATTCAGCATAGTATTGGAAGTTTTGGTCAGAACAATTAGGCAAGAGAAAGGAATAGAAGGAATCACAATAGGGAGTGAAGAAGTGAAACTCTTGCTGTTTCCAGACTACATCATCTTATATATAGAAAACCCTAAAGAATCCAGCAGAAAACTATTAGAAACAATTAACAACTACAGTAAAGAATCAGGGTATAAAATCATTTTACAGAAATCAGTTGCATTTCTATACTCTAATAATGAACTTACAGAAAGAGAACTCAAGAATACAACTGTATTCTTGTATGGATATTACAATTGTAATGGAATCTTGTATGGAATTACAATTCCATTTACAATCCCAACAGAAAGGATAAAATATCTAGGAATAAATCTAACCAAGGAGGTGAAGGACTTATACAATGAAAAGTATAAGACATTGCATATATATACAATGGAATACTACTCAGCCATTAAAAAAAAACAAATTCATCCCATTTGCAACAACATGGATAGACCTTGAGGGTATTATGCTAAGCGAAATAAACCAGACTGAGAAAGACAAACACCGTATGATTTCACTCATATGTGTAATATAAACAAACACATGGACAAAGAAAACAGTTCAGTGGTTACCAGGGGAAGGGGGGTGTGGGGGTGGGCACAGGGGGTGAAGGGGAGCACTTATGTGGTGATAGACAAGAAACAATGTACAACTGAAATTTCACAATGATATAAACTACTATGAACTCACTAAAAAAAGAAACAAAATGCATCTAAGGGAACAGGTTACAGTAATTAGATCTCTATTGTAAACACAAGCTGAATTTGATAATTAAATGAAAACTTTAACATAGGTAGATTGGGTGTAGACCTATTTTTGTAGGAGTTTAGATTCTATAAAATATCTTACATAACAACTAACTGTATTTTTAGAATGCTATACCTTTAAATTCACTGCTATGCAAGTTAGTACAAGAGGGGGGAGGGAGGAGAGGGGCTAGAAATAGAGGGGGGCAGAGAGAGAGGAAGAAGAAGAAAGGGGAGGGGGAGGGAGAGCATGCTTTGGGGGCTGCTGGCCATTGTAGGGTTGAGGGGGGAAACAGTATTTCAAAAGGAGTAGTTTCTCTTCAAAGTAGAAACTAGATCTATTAGGTTCAGTGTTCTAACCACATATAGGAAAATAAACAGGTCACATCACAGTAGAAGTAAAAGGGAAGAGAACATGGGTTTCACTGAAATGCAAAAGATATTTTTGTAGTTTGGAGTTGGCCAATTAAATCTATTTTACCAATTTATTCTTCAACATTGTCTTTATTCCAAAGTGCTCCAAAGGATACATGCAAACCCTTATGAATCATGTAATCAAGATTTAAAACCTACAACTTGGAAAGAAGAGACTAAGGCAAGGAACAACCAAAAGACTATCATCGAGTAAATAGTCAACAAAGCCAAAAGGCACAGGCTGGGTTTTCTGAATTCTCATCAAATGTGCCTTCTTATTAGACACTCACTCACTAAGGGATGCTGCATCTCACAACTATCTACATCTCACTTCAGAAAAGTTATTATAGAGTTTTCCATCTAGTGGAAAGACTGTATAAATCATTTCTCAATCTCTCATTAATACAAGAGCAATAAAACTGTAGAGGCCTTTATCAAATAGCCAAGACAAAGAGAAAAGAGTTTACATTAAATACTGAAGACATTAGCCCAAATATCATGATATTCTAAATAGGGAAATTGCCTCCATGTTTTTACGTCCAAAGATCAGAGGACAGTTTTATTGTCTCCTGAATGGAGCAATTGGAAGTAGAAATCAACTGCTGAGCAAACTGCCTAAAGAGGAGGAAACTCAATGATTTTTCTTTTTCCTATTAGCAACACTATCAGAAAATGGCAGGGGCCTGGTCTAATGCATGCCATGTTTTCTTTATTCTTCCTTTTTAATTTCTACTCTTCATTTTCTTATTTTCTCAGTTTTACTTCAATTAAGTTCTCTTGTTTGAGGCTTAGGAAGTACCTGACTGTCTTAATAGAGTTGTTTGTCAAATATATTAAGGTTCTCTAAAGATAAGACAGCTAATGAAGAAAAGTTTAAATCTATATTCAGAACTCTTAGTCTTTAAGCAGTGGTGTGCTGATAAACTCGCTGGGGTGGAGGTGGGGATGCTGATTTGTAGCATTTATCCATTGCCAATTTCCATGGTGTAAATATTCTCAATTTCAAGCTATCAATGTGATGTGATGTCACTGATTGCAGGGTTGGGAAGACATGCACACAGTCAACTCTCAAGAGCCAGTAAAAGTCATGACCAACATGTCGCTGTGAACTTAAATCACACATTACTATCCAATATATTGTATTCCCATTTTTAGTCATTTATGCTTTTTTAAACTGCACTTTTAAAACTTATATGGTGTTCAAAAATTCACTGATATTTTTTAAATCACAAAAATGCAAAATGGACATTTAGAATCTTCCAGGGTCCTAGACATATCCATAAGTCATTAAGAGGGGGGAAAAATGTCTAGTTTTTTCATAGAAGAATTTAAATAGTTATTTTTATTTAAGGGGCTAAGATCTAGGATCCTTTTCATTCTCTAACACAGCATGGAACTGCCTTGTGGAAAGTATTAAAATGAGAGATACATGCAAATAGCTCCCCTTTTTTACTAATTAATTTTGTGATATATAATACACAGTACATATAGGAAACGCATTATATATACATATCAAACATTTTTATACAGAGATATAATTATATCCAAGGTCAAGAAATAGAACATTCCCAGCACCCCATAAGACTCCCTAAATGTGTTTTTTCCTATCATAATCCTCTTCCATCTGCTAGAGATAAACAATAAAATGATTTCCATGATAATCATTTAGTTGATTTTGCACATTTTTATCACCTATATCAATACGCAATTTTGTCTATTTTAAAATTTCATATGTATAAAATCATACCACTTGTATTCTCTTCTGTCTTCCTTCTTTCAGTTAGTATTGTTTGTGAGATCCATCTATCATGTTGTTCTGTATAGGTGGGACTTGTTAATCTGTTTCAGATGGACTTTTTCCCCTCGACTTTTTCCCTATTACAGACAATGCTTCTATGAATATCTTATACACATAAAACATATAGTTCTTCAGGGTACATATACTTATTGATTGGATTGCTGGGTTCTGGGGTCTGTGGGTCTTCACCTTTGCAAGATGCCAAAATATTTTCCAAAATGGTTGTAATAATTTACACTCCTATCAGCTCTCTATGAGAATTTTGATTGACTCAAAATTTCATCAACCTTGGTATTACCAGACCTTTACATTTTTGCCATTCATTGTGGTCTGAATTTAAATAAGGTTGGAGATGTTTCAAATTTTTATTGGCTATTTGGATTTCTCTTTATGTGAAGAGTCTGTATTCTTTTGTCTATTTTTTTCTATTTGGTTTTAACAGTCTGCTGGGTGTATAATGGTATTTTATTTTTATTTCATTTTTTATTTCCCTTACTAATAAAGCTGATCACCTTTTTATATGTCCACTAGCTATTTGGATTTCCTCTTTTGTGAAGTGTCTGTTCAAGTCGTTGGCCTATTTTGCAATTCTGGTCTTTTGCCAGTGATATATACAGTATTGCAAATAGCTTTCCCGACTCTGTTGCCTGCCTTTTTACTCTTCATAGCATCTGTTCACGAAAAGAGGTATTTTAATTTTAATTTAAGGTAGTAAATCTTTTCCTTTATGGTTCGTGGGGTTTTTTTACCTTATCATACCCTGAGCTAATGAAAATATTCTCCTATGTTATTATATTAGCTCCTAGAGCTGCCATAACAAATTACCACAAACCATGTAGCTTAGAACAACAAATTTATTCTCTTACAGTTCTTGGGGCCAGAAGTCTGATGTAAAAGTGTCAGTAGTGTTGGTTCCTTCTGGAGGCTCTAAAGGAGAATCTGTTCCATGCCTCTCTCCTAGTGGGAGTTCTGGTGGCTGTCAGCAACTCTTGGCATTCTTTGGCTTGTAGCTGCATAACTCCAATCTATGCCTTGTATTCACATGGCCTTTTCCCTTGTGTTTCTCATGTGTGTCTTTTTCTCTTTCTCTTACAAAGACACTCATCGTTGGGTCCAGTCCTGGTAGCTTACTGGTTAAGTTCAGTGTGCTCTGCTTCCGTGGCCCAGGTTTGGTTCCCAGGCGTGGACCTACACCACTCGTCTGTCAGCGGCCATGCTGCGGTGGTGGCTCACATACAAAAATAGGAAGATTGGCAGTGGATGTTAGCTCAGGGTGAATCTTCCTCAGCAAAAAAACAAAACAAAACAAAAAAAAACCCCACATCATTGGATTTAGGGCTTACTCCAATTCAGGAAAATCACATCTTGAGATCCTTAACTATATCTGCAGAGATTCTTATTTCAAATACGGTCACTTTGTGAGGTTCCAAATGAACATATCTTTTGGGGGGCCACTAGTCAATCCAATACAGTTATCTCCTAAAAGCTTTAGGGTTTTGCCATTCACATTTAACTCTTCAATCTATCTGTAATTAATTTTTTATGCATGGTATGAGGTAAAATTTTTTGTACCAGGGCCATCTACTGAAAAGACAGTCTTTTCCCAACTGATCTGCAGTGCCATTCTTCTCGTAAACCAAGTATTGATACATATGTGCATGGACTCTCTATTCCGTCAGCTTATTTGTCTATTTCTGAGGCAATGCCACCATCATAGTTACTTTAATGTAAGAATTCTTGGTAGTTGATAGAACAAATCCTCCAAAATTATTTTTCATCTTCAAGAGTGACTTACATATTTGAAAAATTGACCTGGCTGTATGTGAATGAATAGTGTGGGGACATGAACAGAAGCAGGAAGACCAATTAGGAGGCTACAACACTAGTCCAACACAAAGATGATAGTGACTTGGAAGAGAGTGTTGGCAATGGAGCCGGAGGGATATGGGTGAATTTGAGATATATTTGGAGAAAAACTTTACACGACTTCCTAAGTGATAGGATGATGGAAAGGGAGAGATCAATGACGACAGATTTTTGACTTAAGCATCTGGATGGATATTAGTATCATTTATTGAAAGAGGAAAAATGGGGAGGATAAAATAAGTTTAAGATGTCTCAAATATCCAAGTGAGGCTAAGTAGTTGGATATGTTAACTATATCCAATTTATCTTCAAGGGAGAAGTCAGGTATGGACATAATTTGAGAGATATCAATATATTGCTAGTATTTAAACCATAGTAATGGATGAACTCACTGCTGGTGAAATAGAGTAGAGTGAGAAAAACAGCCCAGAACTAAATCATGGAGCACCATAATATTTAGAAGTCAGACAAGGAAGATATTGCAAAGGAGACCATAAGGAGTAGCAAGTAAAGTAGGAAGAAAACAAGGAGAGTTTGATGATGTAGAAGCTGTGCTGGTGTATTAATTTCCTAGGGCTGCCATAACATTACCACAAACTTGGTGGCTTAAAATAGCAGAAATTTATTCTCTCATAGTTCTGGAGGATAGAAGTCTGAAATCAAAATGTTGGTTGGCAGAGTCATGCTTCCACTGAAGCCTCCTGGGAAGAAGAATTCTTTGCCTTTTCTAGCTTCTAGTCGCTCCCGGAAATCCTTAGCATTCCTTGACTTAAACCTGCATCTCTGCCTCTTTTGTCACATGGCCTTCTTCCCTGTGTTTATGTGTACAAATCTCCCTCTCTTTTCTCTTATAAAACTATCAGTCATTGGATTTAGGGCCCACTCTAAAACAGCGTATGACTTCATCTTATTACATCTGCAAAGACCCTTACTCTAGATAAGGTCACATTCACAGGTTCTGGGGGTTAGGACCTCAACATATCTTTCAGGGGGCACAATTCAACTTATTACAGCTAAATATTGTCAATTTGCAATCAGCATCTATTCTCACTCCCTTCTATGCTCGAATCTGTTATTTAGAGGATGGAAGCTAGGGATCATCTTTTTGAGACTCGCTTTCTACAAGGCTTCTGGATATGTTAGGTTCTTCCAGTGACAAACTCAGAAGACTTGCATGAAGACTTGGAAGGTATAGGCTGTATTTCCTACAGCGGTGTTGGTTAATGTATGAGTTCTAGCGGATACGAGTTTTTGTGGTGCCTGAACATTACTTTCCACTGTCTGATCACTTTGGGGCTATGATATAGCTATAACTTTGGTAGGGATTTCCTGTAGCTTCATGAGATCTTGGGGCAGTAGCCCCTTGAAGTCCATTCTCTAATCATGCCAATGATTTTGTAAGCACCTAATTCCTGCCTTCTCTCTCTCTATGAAATACTAGAATGGTTTCTGTTTTCTCTATTGATCTCTAAGTAGAAAGTGTTTCAACAGGAAAGGTTACCTTTACCAAAAGCCACTAAATACTAAAAGGGGGAGTTAAAATGCCCATGGAATTTGTATTTTTTTTCTTTTGCTGAGGAATATTCACCCTGAGCTAACATCTGTGTCAATCTTCCTCTATTTTTCAGTATGTGGGCTGCCAGCACAGCATGGCCAATAACAGAGTGGTGTAGATTTGTGCCTGGGAACCAAACCGGGGCCACCAAAGCAGAGCACACTGAGCTTAAACCACTACATCACTGGGTCTGGCCCTAGAAATTGTATTCTTTAATTTCAATTGTTCATTGCTAGTATATATATATATATAATTGCTTTTTGTATCTTTATATTTAAAGTACATTTCTTATAGGAAGCATATAGGTGGATCCTGTTTAAAAGAATTAAATCTGACCATCTCTGTCTTTTCATTGCGGTATTTAGATCATTTGCATGTAATGTGATTACTGATATGGCTAGGTTTAAACCTATCATCTTTTTCTATTTGTTTTCAATTTGTCCCATCTATTCTTTATTTTTTTCTGCCTTATTTTAGATTAACTGAATATTTTTTATGATTTCATTTTATCCATTTTGTTGACTGCATTAGCCACAACAGTTTTGTTATTTTATTAGTTACTTTGGTGTTTACAGAATATATCTTTGACTTATCACAGTCTTTCCAATGCTTTTATACCAGTTCATGTACAGTATAATAATCTTATAATAGTATACTTCCATTTCTCCACTGCTAACCTTTGGACTATTGTTGTCATATGCTTTTCTAAAATAACAAATGTTATAAACTCCACCCTACATTATTTTTGCCTAACAGTCAATTATATTTTATAGAGATTTACATAACAAGAAATCAAATCTATTTACCCATGTAGTAATTTATTACCGTGTTCTTTTTTGTTGTTGTTCATTTCTTTGTGTAGATCCATATTTACATCTGCTATCATTTTCTTTCTGCCTGAAGGACTTCCTTTAACATTCCTTGTAGTATACATCTGGTGATGAATTGTTTCATCCTTTCTGTCTGAAAAGTCTTTATTTTGCCTTCATTTTTGAAAAGAATTTTTGCTGGGTATAGAACTCTAGATTGACACTTTTTTTTGTTCTTTCAGTTCTTTAAGATGTAGCTCCAATGGCTTCTTGCTTATATTGTTTCCAATGAGAAATCTGCTTTCATCCTTATCTTTGTTCCTCTGTAAGCAATGTGTCTTTTTCCTCTGGCTGCTTGTAAAATTTTCTTGCTGCACTAGTTTTGAGCAATTTGAGTATAATGTGCTTTGGTATAATTTCTTTCATGTTTCTTGTACTTGAGGTTTGTTGAACTCTTACATATGCATTTAAAGTTTTCAGCAAATTTGGAAAAATTATGCTTGTGGCATAAGCATTAAAAGAGCTGTGGCTTACAAAGGATAGGAAAAATTGCTTGGGCAGCAGTGAAAGAACAAGAAAGTCACCTCCTGCCTCTGAGACCCATGGGATGTGTAAGAGGAAATACCTGCCATTTGAGAAAACTTCAAGAGCACCCGTGTTCTTAGGATAACCAGGCTTCAATTAAGGTAAGGAGCTTGTGGTAGAATGCAGATTATATATAATAAGCTTATATCACAGTAAGTATTAAGGAAGGAAAACAGGCTTTCATCAACATTTGAAAGATAAAGGTGATGTATGTCATAATGGACCAATATAATCTTCTTGCCCTATGTAGAAATAGGCCTCTTTTGAATGTATCATTTACAAAACTGTCATGAATCCCATGTAGAAATAAAGTGAAAATTCAGCTAGTTCAACGAATCAACAATTTAAAAAATTCTAAACAACAAAAACCCTGATATTAACTACCTGAACTCATGAACCTTGCAACTTAACACAATTCTAAATTGGGCAACATGTTTTTCCATACAGTACAGGTTAAAAAAGTGGTTTAAAAAGTACCATAGCTTTAATGTTGTTGCAATTTCAAGACATTCATAATTCTTTATTAGTAAGCACCTGATACAAAAAAGGAAAGCAGGCAAAAGGAGTTTTAAATTTTGTACCTCTTTCAGGTGCATAACCAACCAACCCCAAACCTAGTGGATTTAAAACACTATTTTTTATTCTCTCTCATTGTGCTGTGAATCAACTGAGCTCAGCTAGGCAGTTCTCCCTCTAAGACTCTCAAGTTTGCATCAAATGGGGGATGGAGTCATCTGAAGGCTAGATCGGGCTGGATATCCATGATGGCTCATTCACATGCTAGCAGTTGAAACTGGTTATTGTTGGGAGCTCACCTGGAGCTGTCAATCAGAGTGCCTACATGTAGCCTCTGAGCTTCTCACAGCATGGAGATCTTAGGGTATTTGGACTTCATACATGGCAGTTGATTTCCCCCACACCATTTCCAAAAAGGAAAAAATGGAAACTGTCAGTATTTTAAGACCTGGGATCATTCTGCTGTATTTTGTTGATCAAAGAATACTCTGAGTCCATCCAGACTCAAGGGATAGGGTCACAAACCCCACCTCTCTATGAGAAAAATGTCAAAGAATTTGTAGCCATTTTTAATCTACTACAGTCTGCCCTCTGATCATAAATCACTATACTTCTCCCACATGCAAAATATACTCATTTAGTACCACGATCCCGAAGGTTTAATCTCATTATGGCATCAGCCCCAAGTCTAGGATCTCATCCTCTAAATCAGGTTCAGTTGTGGTTCCTCAAGTATATTTCCTCTCAATTTCAATCTGATGACCTAAGAATCAAGAGACAAATTATCTGCCTTCTGCACACAAACAGGACAACCACAATTAGACACTTCTATTCAAAAAGGAGAAAATATGAGGCACTTAACAGTTACTGGTCTATTTAGCAAATCTGAACTCTAGCTAGGCACATGTTGCCAATTCCTTGATTAGGACCTAATTCAGCTCTGTTCTTGGCTCCACTCTCTGAGTCACCCTTACTTTTTCATATGAAATAGCCCTTGTTTACATCTGGGTGGCTTTCTCAGACTGCTCCCTGTCAGAAGAACGTCTATGATCCAAAGGCCTCTTTTTATTTTGTATTGTTCCTGTCCTTTTCAGTTCAAGCTGGTACAGTTCCTTTAAAATTTTTGTGGATTTCTTATAATCAGCTTCATTAGAGAAAAGTCATATTTGTTTCTGAGATAGACTGTTCTCTACCTTGGTCTGCTCATGAGGCTATGGCACAATGCCCTTAAAATTCTTAAAAGCCCTTAAACTAGGAGGAGAGCATAAGAAATATGTCCTTAAGATTCTCTGTGGCACTGCCAGGCACTCCCTTAAGTCTTTGAAGTCTCAACAAAGGGTCTTCTATAGTACACCCTTGAGATCTTTATCCTGAAACCTTGCTTTATTGTTAACCTTCTGGATTTGATCTTTGCCCTGAAGCCATTTATTATTTTGAGAATCTTTAGCAGGGAAAGCCTCGGTTTCAGTTTTATTTCTGAACCTGAAAAATTCAGGTTCAAAAAGCAATTCCTAGCTTCTTTATATTTTCTTTAAATTCTGCTAAAGAACTAAACAGTTTCTTTAGTTCATCTCTTTCTTCCTGTATTTTAGCATAGGAAGTTTTAAGAAACCAATTGTAACTAGCTATATTGTCTGAAAAACCTTCCCAGCCAGATTTACCTTCATTAGATTTACGTTCTATTTTCCATGCTACTACAGGCAACTATGTTGCCGAAATCTGTCATTTCAAAACAAGAAGCACTTTTTCTCCTGCTTCCAATAACATTTTTCTTCCTGTCCTTCAAGCTGTCACCAAAAGTTTCAAGTCCCTTCTGCATTCATTAACAAGCCCCTGGGGGTCTTTACCACTTCTGCCTGCCACCTAGTACCAAAACCAGTATCATATGCTTTGAGATTTTTATTACAGTATTATATATCTTCCAAGTAACAAATTTTGCTTTTTATTATTTATTACTATGTAACTACTCTCAAACTTAGTAGCTTAAAACAATAAATTGTTATTGTCTCTGTACTTTAGGTTGCCTGGGCAATTCTCACTTGGGATCTCTCAGGCAGTTACAGTCAGAATGCAACTGAGGTTGAGGTCATATGCAGCCTTGACTGGGACAGATGTCCAAATGGCTCACTTACACGGCCTATAATTGCTGTTGTCTGTTGGCTAGGCTGAGGTCATCAACCATTGTACCTACTGGTGGCCTTTCCATGTGACTTGAGTTTCTTACAGCATGGAGCTCTCAGAGTAGTTACAGAAGGTAGCTAGCTTTCCCCAGAGGGTACGTTCCAAGAAGGTGGAAGTACAAGTTGCTAGTCTCTTAAGGCTCAGGCATAAAAACAGGTACAGTGTGGGGCTGGCCCACAGTGAAGTGGTTAAAGTTTGGTACATTCCACTTTGCCAGCCTGGGATCATGGGTTCAGATCCCAGGCATGGACATACACCACTCATCAGCCATGCTGTGGCAGTGACTCACATATAAAGTGGAGGAAAACTGGCAACAGATGTTAGCTCAGGGCCAATCTTCCTCAGCAAAAAGCAAAACAAAACAAAAAACTTAACAAAACAGGTACAGTGTCACTTTTGCCATAAGCTACTGGCCAAAACAGTAACACAGCCCACCTAGATTCAAGAGAAGGAATCATAGATGCTACTTCTTGACAGAAGATAGGTCAAAGAATTCATGGCCAAATTAGAGGAAGAAGCAGGTAAGAATATTTATGTGTGATGGATTTCTCTCTCTTGTGTTCTCTCTCTCTCACACACACACACACACACACACTCTCTCTCAAGTGTTCCCTAAGTCTGTTTATTTCACTTTTCTATTTTGCCTTTTAGCCCAATGGTTTTCAACCTGGCTGGCTGCAGTTTTAAAAATCATCTGCAGAACTCATTTACTATAACATTCCATGATAAAGTTGTTTGCTATCATATAAGCATAAAAGGCTGATATAATAAGATTTAGAAATGAGGAAAGAACCTGTTATTCTAACAAAAGAATATTAGCAAAAATACTTTGCTATTTAATAAGTCTAGATGTTAGATAGTACGAGAAGCACTGTCCTTTATAGGAACAAATATATACTGCCTTAATATATATGCTATTTCTTAATATATATAGTACTAGTGATTAGATAACTGGACATAAATGTCATATTAAGATTAAAGTCACTGGCCCAAAACAAACTATAATGTTAAGGAGGAGTAACTAAAACACATTGTCAACTATTTCCCTCCAACAATAGCTGATTTAATGATAGGCCCTTGAATCAGTTATTTGAAAACGTCAACCTGCTCTCTGAAATCAAACTTTTGTACTATACACTGTTGGGTGTAGCTCTATTAAAGGAAACAGCAAAACAGAACTAATAGAATTTTTAGTTACTCCTTTTCCAGGGATATGATAGACCAGTTTGTTCAGACAAACTCCCCCGTTTGAAAAAGTTAAAAAGCTGGAGGACTTCCTAAAAGCACTGAAGGCCTGACAAAGGAGGAGGTGTCCACGTCAATCACTCAAAGAAAATGAGAAGAACAGATAAGCAGAAACACAGAAAGTTTGTCAGACTGGATAAAAAAAAATATTTACAAGAGATCTATTTAAAATACAAGGATACACAAAGATTGACAATTAAAAGGATGCTACCAAATATACCCATGGTGACACTAAGTGCAATGAAACTAGTGTAGCTATTAACAATATTGGATGAAACAGACTTTTAAAGCAGAAACCATGCTAGTGGATAGTCACTTTGTAAAAATAAAATCACGAGGAAGATAGAACAATTTTAAATTTGTATGTACCTCAAAAGCAGAACTGACAAACATAAAGAAAAGTAGATAAATACACAATCACAGATTTTACATTTCTCAGTAACTGAGAGAATAGACGACAGAGAATCATTAAGGATACATTAGATTTGAAGAAACTTGATCTAATTGGATATAAGTATAATACTGTACCTAACAACTCCAGAATACATATTCTTTTAAAGTCTATAAATAACATTTACTAGGTAGATCACATACTGGTGTATAAAGCAAATCTTAAATTTCAAAGGATTGAAATGACAAAGCATGTTCACTACTAATCCCCATATATTATGTGCTGTTATATGTCAATGACATCTCAATAAAGTTGTGTTTTAAAAAACTAATTTGTTTAAGATGGTACAATCAGTAGCCATTATATATACTGAGGTACTGAGAAGAAAATTCTCTCTTCCTTAACAAATTCACAACAGGGAGCATATTGTATTTAATGATAAAATTTATAAAATAATTCACATCTTAGTTTGTAATATGAATCTCAAAAAAGTTAATTTCGAATATATGTCACCAGAACAATATGACATAGTTAAGGGTAGTAAAACTTCTAAAGTTCTAAAATTTTTAAAATGGGAAGTAAAAAAAGGGAAATGTCAAGCTGGTTGACTGAAACTTTACAAGTGTTCTTGAAGCCACACAGTCATTTTGATTCACAATGCTACCTTCCCTGGTTTAGTTCTACTATAGTGAGGGTTCTTGATTTAAAAAGAAAAAAGAAACTTCCATGTCCAGGAGGTGTCCCATAACAATTACCACAATTCAATTGAACATGTCAATAAAATGAGTAATACAACCTACTCCCATAACAACAAATTACTTAACACAAATCAAAATAGTAGTATTTTTCCCTTCTTTTATTACAAAAAACAGTACATAAGATAAAACTTGGGGGAGGGGAACCAATTAACTCATATTTTCCCATAATCTCCCCATCCCAACACAAACAGTTTTACTTTGGAATTACTACTTTCCAGTCTGTCCATATGCACATATATTTTCATATAGCTATAAATCACTTTACAGGTTTGTATTTTGTTTTTATATTTAAACTTTGTTCAACACATTCCATGTTTTACATAGTTGTCCTAATTATAATTTTTAAAGGCTGCATAATCATAATCCCTGCTGATGTGTTATATTAATTAGTCATTCAAGTTGGATATTTGAGTTAGACATTAAAGTTGAACACTTGGGTTATTCCATAGTTCTGTATTATACTTACTGTTATACTTGTATAGATCTTTTAAGTTTATTCTTCTTTCAAATTATCTTCTTAGGATAAATTAGTGGGTATAAACATTTTTCTGGCTCTTGAAACATAGTACCATAGTGCTTTTCCAAAAGGCAGAAACCAAAGTACAAGGCTGCTAACTAGTACATAGTGGATATGGGTATATCTCTTCCTAACAACCACATTAGCAGTGGGCATAAACTTTAAGTGAATAACATTTTTAATTCAATTAAAAATTTACCCCAGGACAATTCCTTAGTGATTTACAGACTTTGGAGAATCTTAGACTCTTTCACCCACCATTTTGGCTGTTGTTCAGGAAGTTTTCCTTTCCATAGTGTAAAATAGCTAAATCGTGGAAGTCTACTAATGTTTCAGTCATGAAATCATTTTATATTTCTTTTTTTAAACCCTTAAGTTCTGCATAGACATTCTGAAATTATTACATGGAAATTGTTATAATTCCATTAAACAGAGAGCAGCTTAATTTAGAATTAAACTGCGTATTAGAGAGGGTTGATAAGGCAACCAAATTATATAATGGCAAGAAAATACCTAATTGGTGAGCTCTAAAGTCAATTCCCTCATTACCCCCACCCCGCCATATTTTTGTTTTCTTAACTGGCTCCTTTCTGCTTACGAACACTGTAAAGGTCTCCTAGATCCTAAATAAAAACCAACCAACCCTCACTCAATCCTGTAGCCCCTTCAAGGGACCTTGGGACCTCTTTCTTTAACTGCCAAAAGTGTTAAAGAATTTAACTTTTTCTTCAACGCCTTGCTCTGTGCCATTTAAAAAGCTACTTTGAAGGTCGTCAATGCGTCCTTTAGCTGCTAAATCCAATAGTTTTTCCTTGAGCTCATAACCTGAGACCATTCTAAAACATTCATAACCACACCTCCTACCTTTCTGACCACTCTGTCTCCTACCATTCCCACAGTCTATCCTCAATAATACTTCTCTTCAAACCCTTTCTCCTTTGGGTATGTCAACTGTTTGTACAACTTAATTGTAGATGTATCCCAAATCTGTAACTCTAGCCTTTCTTCAAAGGACGAGATTTTTATTTCTAACTTGACGGACTCTCTACTTTTACATGCTCTGTAGGCAAATCCAATTTAACAAGGCAAAAGTCAATTCTGTCCACCTCCTCCACATTAATTCCTCCATCACTCTACCCTTCTAACGGCACTGTCGCTCTCCCTCTCATTTAGGCTTGAGATCTTGTTTTTAATCTCTGATGCCCTTGTTCTTTTCCTCACTCTACACAAATTTGTTAGATTCCATCCCGAGAACATTTTTTCATTCCATTTTCTGAATACCACAGCCACCTCCCTAGTTCAGATCCTCTTTACCTCCTATTTCTACTAGTATACAAGCTTCCTTGACATTCTCTTCCAAATTAATTTCTTTGATAATTTCCTATTACATCACTGTCATTTCAACCTCCTTAAAGAGCAAGTTTAATTACATCACTCCTTTATCCACAAACTTTTAATGGTTTCCCCATGCCTACCAAATTATGCAGACTTCTTAATCTGAAATTTAAGACGGATGATAGCTATCCCCAAACTACCTTTCTAGCTGTCTCATTACTGTCCTATGCTCCAGGCAAAATGAAGGCACCCTGTTCCCTGAACATATCCACTGCTTTTCCTTCTTCCCTCTTTTTTATTTTCCTTTTTCCTTGAATGACCTCTGCCCTTTAAAACTTTGTGGAAAAGCTGCCTATCCTTTAGGAACCAATTTAAAAATGTTATTTTTTCTATAGATGACATCTGACTTTCCTGAAAAAATACATTCTCTTCTTACTTGCATAAAATTGTTACAGAATCCACTGTATTCTAGCTTGAATTTTAGTTACTTATGTGCTATGCTTTTATTCCTATTAGACTGAAAATAATTTGAAGGTAGAGATTCCACCTCACACAGTTTGTTTTTTAATTTTTTTTTTTTTGAGGAAGATTAGCCCTGAGCTAACATCTGCCACCAATCTTCCTCTTTTTGCTGAGGAAGACTGGCCCTGAGTTAACATCCGTGCCCATCTTCTGCTACTTTATATGTTGGACGCCTACCACAGTGTGGCTTGCCAAGCAGTGTCACGTCCGCACCTGGAATCCTAGGATCCGAACTGGCGAACCATGGGCCACCAAAGCAGAACATGCAAACTTAACCGCTGCACCACTGGGCCAGCCCCCCACCTCACACAGTTTTTACCCAATACTTTCACTAGCTGTTCTCATTTGATACCCAATTTCACTCTGTTCCGTCACTTATTGAATACTTATCATTATCAGCCAAGGTTATACAAATAGTAAATAAAAGAACTGGGCCTTGAACATAGCTCTAGTTCTTCCAGCTTTACTAACACACTATAAAAAATGTCAAAAATATCTGCTGAATTTAATTGACTGGCTATATTTCCATAATTACTTTTTAAGTAAAACTTTATTAATGGAGTTTGAAATAATTAAATTGTGTAACATAGCCCTGTAAAATAATAAAACTCATTTTATTCTGTACTCCAATAGTAATTTAAATGTATCAGTATTATTATTTATTGGAATATTTTGTGATTTCTTTACATCCTGTTTTCTTCCAATTAGTTGTGGACATATTTGCATCTTTAGTACTTAGCACAACATCTGGCACATAATAAGCTGTCAATAATTTCACTGAGCATCCAGGAAATGGAAAATAATCTAAGTAATGATATTTATTAAAAGAGAATGCCTGAGAAATCAACTTAATGGAATGGAAGAAATCTCCAATTGACGACTGAATTGTCTTTTCTATCTCTTACATGATAAAGCTTTCCCAGTTGAAACTGATATATTGGCCTAGAAGTAACAGATTAATCAATAGAAGGGGATACATCAATCTAAGAAAAAGAATTCAGAGCTATGAATACAGTAATCTAGAGAATACCCAACACAAGAGAAGATGATTAATAAGGTTTTCTATGAGCCCAGGTGATTTTAAACCAATACACTAGTAGAAAATGGCCTATCTTTTGAGTGTCTACCATGTGCCAGGCACTGTGCTAGATACTAGATAATGTACCAAATGGATAATGTGCAGGTAGACAGTCAAAAGCAGATAATAATATAGCATGCTTTGGTAAATCAGTTCATTAACTACTTGGGTAATTCAACTGTAATTGAAACAGCATTTGAAATTTGATTTTGTTCATCATGGGGTTGAAAAATATGGTATCGTGGAATATTACCATATATATTTAATGAATTAATTAGGTTCCGATGGTATCTATTCTTAATCAAGGGTAAAATTAGAGAAAAACTAGGTAAAAAGTATTATCACTTTATTAATTAATCAAACAAATAATTCTTCAGAATCTACTCTATGCCACATAGAGGACAAAGTGCTGGGAATATAGGGAATAATAAGTCACAATTCTTTGCAAGGATTATGTAACTTCATGGAAGAAGCCAGACACACAAGCAATGATGACATTAAGTATTTTTTTTCAAAGAGTGTCATGAAGTAGAATCTTTCATATAATGCTGGTTTTGGAGGCCAAGACCAGTATTTATGTGCTCATCTTTGTTATAAAACCAAAAACCCTCTGTAATTTGATGAATCATATTTGTATTTCACTGAGTACACTAAAAAAAAATTAACCCTATAAACTACTAATTATTCTAGTAATTGATTATAGCAGTGAAAAGTCTCTCATTCATTTCTCCCCCACATCAACATTCTCTGTGCTCAATGTGTCACGTTTCTGTCAAGCCAGAGTGTTCTTTAAACAAATACCTCAGCCCAGATTTTGTTCTTTATGCCTGGAATGCCTCTCAATAAATTTATAGAAAAGGTATCTACCCTCCAAAAACTATCTCATGCAAATTTTCTCAATTTCTAAACAATGTGATATCACAGTCTAATCTGTATGGTAATTTTTTGCTGTTGTCTTTACCCACCCCCACCTTCTATTTCCCCTGAGCAGAAGCTACTTGAGCTACTATTTTTCACTCATCTTGTACGTCCCATAGGGTTTAGCATGCAGAAAGTGCTGAGTAAATATTCACTGAACTTAGATGATCCAATTAAACTGACCGTGCTATAAGCAAAAATAATACTTTCACATTGTTTCTGAAACTTCAAAACTCAAACATATTAATGGAAGAGTAAATTAGTTTTATTGACTGATGAAAAACTAAAGTGATAAGAAATATAGATAGTAAACAATAATCATTGAGTTCTGTTGGAGTTCTAGTTTTCTTCTTTCCACTTTAAGCCAAAAGGACATAAAACTATAGACTGTTAGTGAGCTAATTGTTTTAGGTTTCTTCAACAAAAACTGCATAGTTTAGCAGTTGCACAGCATTAAATATATACATTTTTGCAAAACCCTGAAAGTTTTAACTTTTGTGTTGACCCAAAGGCTAATGGAATCACCTATACTGGTCGGATTCAGAGTTTCTTTTCCCTTTTCTGCCACCCTGTAAAGAAAAATAGGGCAAATTATTTAGGAAATACCATTTGGGGGCATTTTCATTTTAAGACTATATGAGACCAAAGGCATTATGGGTAGAAGATGGAAGAAATTTCTTTTCTGAGTTTGTTGCAAATTTGGATGCGAGTACCACTAAATTATTTTTACAAATGATTAAAATAGGTTGTAGAAAACAGTTACTTCTACTTGAATTAGTCTTGACTTAATAAGATTACCCAATATCTTATTTTTTAGAGCTCATTTGGACTGTCCCAGACTTATTTAAAAATAAAATTTTTGATCAATACTAAAATAAACAATTTGCTCTGTATGATGAGAAAATTTGGTAATTCATTACTCTTTTGGGTAATTCAATTTCTAATTCAAGTTCTATCTAGTCTTGTTCATATTAGACAGCATTAGAAAGCTGATTTTGTTCATCACCGGGTTGAAAAGTAGGTTATACTTTTTATATTGCTCAGTGACATATACACATCTGTATTTAATTTGCTCCAAATGAAACTCCATGTATGGTATTTGACTTGAGCCAAGGAAAGAGAAAGGCAGTTTAAAAGACAAGAAATATTTTACATTAGTTATTTTTAACATAACATTTTTTTCCTTATTCTGATTTAAAAAGCAAATATTCATTATAGGAATATGGAAAGTACAAGTACAAAGAAGAAAATTAAAATCATCCATAACTACTCTATCCCTCATTTAAACTTATAAATAATGGTTTGATGTATTTATCTTACAATAATTTTATAGTTTTTTCTTCATCTTTATAAACTATAGCAATGGTACCCAAACTTAGTTCATCATTAGAATCACCTAAGTAGTAATATTTTTTAAATTCTGATGTCCAGGCTTTGAACAAGACCTATTTATTTACAATTACCAGGAGTGGGCCAAACAATCTGCAATTCAAAAAGTTCCCAAGTAATTCTGATGATCAGTCAAGCCTGGGAACTACTTGTCTGGGGAAGTGCATTTCTTAAAGTGGTGGTTCTATCAGGGACACATGGAACCCAGACTCATTAAATTATGTTAGCAGCTTCTCTTTGTTTCTTTCATCCTTTTTATGCCTGTAATTTCCCTCTTGGTGGTCAAAAACATTTCTATATCAACTTTCTTTTAAAAAAAAAGTCAAGTCTAAGAATGCCATTATTCACTCCTGAACAGACAAAAGTTTCACAAAGATTCGTTCAGAGAAAAAAAGTATTAAGATGTTACATGGGGCCTGAGATATGTAATCACATGTATTAAAAACAAGATTTATTTCCTGATAGCAAGAAAATTAAAATAAATTTACCAAAAAATTTTCTAAGTTAGATAACCACTATACATAGGTACCAATGTTATACAGGTTAAAACTCTTACCTTGCTTCTCAACAAGATTAAAAAAAAAAATTCAAGGATCCTTTTCAAAGCCTTCCAGGCAAATGGAATTCTCCTTCCTGGACTGATGAGATGTCAAAGTAGGAGCTAAACAACTTTTATATTCTCTAGGCCACCAATGGCTTTCAAACTTTTTTAACTCTGATCCCACATTAATTAATGCATTTTATATCATGACTTAGACACACATACATATGTATATACAAAAATATATATATGTGTGTGTGTTCATATACACACATATACATATCATATACTGAAACAAAGCACTGATATCTTTTTACTGCTTCACCCAGAAAAAAATGCTGAATTCTAGCTTGTACACGCAGAAGAAATGACAGAATCAGAAAAATCACTATATTGCAACCACCAAAATAATAACTGACAAATATCATCAATGGACGCTGAAACCATTGGGTAAAAAGAAAAGGATAATCACATAATCTCAAAGTATCACTCCACATATTATTTATTAATTACAAAGGGGAAAAGATATCTTTACAATGAAGATACCTAGAAGATAACTGCTGTACCTGAGTGACTAAACTTATTATATAATGGGGTAAATGTCACTGTGTGCCTTCCCTCAATATGATTCAATGGCATGTATGTCATGTCATCTACATAGTACACCAAGGATTTTTCTGAATTACTTAAGTTACTGCTGTATATACCAATATCTAGAATAACCTGAACATTTTCTAAAATGTAAATTATATGACCAATAATAACAAAATTATTAATGTTTGGTGAATAAATTTTGGCCTAAGAATAAAATAATGCATTTATGCTCACATAGTATCTATCCCAAATGTATTACTCGTAATGAAAACACCTTCAAAATTATAAAATCATACCTGATATCTGGCTAATTCTGCTTGTAATACTTTCACTCTAGATCTTTCTTGTTCTAATGCAGCATGAAGTGAAGTCACCTATAACAAAATATTTAATAAAAAAAGACTTCCTTTTTTCTTTTCAGGCACATACTCTTCATTCTTGAGACTTATTCACAATGATGATTTCTGACTACTAGATGAATGAGCATCAGAGAAGAACCCCTCCCCGATTTCAATTAGTCATTTTACTCAGCTATAAATTAAAGATAGATAGGACAAGCTCACTGTTCTTAGAGAAGACCACATAATAAGTGTGCGGAGGGGAGAAATCAATTCCATGAACAGGGTAAGTTCTAGCTGCCCTTTCTATCTCTGTGTTCATAGTCTACATCAACTAAAACACAACCCCGTCTTCCCCTATTCTTCATGACATACCTACCTCCCTTAGCATGGTAAATAGAATCTTCATTAATTTTCTATTACACAATAATAATGAAGCATAATTTATATCACTTTCTTGCAGTGTGTTGATGGGCTGTATTTTTGTTTAGTCAAATTTCATAATTCAGGACTAAAGAACAGCTTAAGAAAACCAGTCCCATACGGTTTTCCTTACCTGTATAGTTAGCTCATTCTTGATACTTTGCGATTCATCAACTTGTAGAAGTATTTCCGCTTTATCTTTCACTGACAAAAAGGGGAAAACAGCACTATAATCTTTTCAATCACTCAAATATTTTAACAGTATTTTAGTGAACCAAGACAGCAGACCAGTCAGACAAAGATTAATTGTCCTCATACTTAATGAATGTATTTCTTGACCCCATGGCTCTTATTTTTAACTGGTAAATTCTAATCATTATTATCACTACAGAAGTTTTCTTTTGAAATTTTACATTATCTGTGGTGTTAAAATATTAATTGTACAAATATAATGAAGATTAGTTTTTTCCATCTACACTAGGACAAGGACACAAGAAAATTAAAAGTTTCACACAGGGAAAAAACTTTAAATACCCTGACTAATCTTAAAGCAAGATTTTTAAAAAATGTAGAGTGTTTTTGTTTGTTTTGTTTTGTTAAATTGTCAGGGCAAACATACCATAATGCCCACAAAAGTTATTTTTGTCCAACTTTACATACCAATAAAGCATTCAAATAAATGTAGCTCATAAGATCATAACTGATAATATAACATCTGTGGTCTCTTAGAACTATTCATTTGTCTGGAGGTTTTTCTCTCTTCGGGGAAGCAAGAGATCTATATTTGGCCCCTATGTTTCCTAAACTTTACAAATCTCTACACGGCTGACAACTTCCTTAACCTATAGTAACAGCTAACTCATGAAAATCTAAATCCTCAACTTTGGAAACAAGCTAGGAGATATTGAAGAGGTACAAATGTAATAAAATTAGTAAAGGAGGAATTGTTCAAATATATGAGTACTGATCACCACAGCTCTACCAATATAACACTGTAATTCAAATTTATTTTTCATAGTTTAATATGATATCCAATAAGGTGAAAAGAAACAAATCATAGCGTCTCAAGAATCAACTTGGGAACTTCTACAAATTATACCTTCTACCCTCCATCCCAAGAATTAAATACACTCACTGAGAACTAGTGATTTTTAAGAATTATATTTCAATTGTAGTCAGTTCTTCTATAGCTTGTTTTGAAAATATGTATTTGTTTCAACGAAACTGATACATTAGAGAACTTAAACATAACACAAATTTTGCATTTGCTTAAGCACAATTTCATGAACACAAAACTGCACCCATGCACACACACCTCAAATATCTACAAGCTATCTCAGTTCACTGTGTGTTAAGAACCACACCAACTTTCCATTCTTCCGTCACTTAACAGTAACACACAAGCTGTAACCCTTGTGAAGCCTACTTCTACAAGAAATTTTAGGTTGTCTTCAAGGTAAAGTGCTATATTTATTATAGCATTTATGTGTTTAACCATTTACACATGTATAAAACTGTGTGGCTGTTTTTATTGTTTCCATCTTTTTTTAATGTGCCACTGACTAAGTTTTTGAGTGTTGTATACTCCCCAACTCCATTTTCCCCATAAACCTTATGGTTTTAACTGTGTGATTTTGCAGAGATTGGTGATTTTTAGGAACACATTATATGTGGAACACATTATATTTTTAGGAACACATTACATGCAACATTACATGTTGCATTATAACAGAACTGACTGTATTTACATTTATATTTAAAATGCTAGAGGATGTGTACTCTAAGGTACTGTATTTCTCATGTCCTATATAGGACCACTTTTCAACTTTTCAGTGGTCCTATGTAAAATTCTTCTACTTGGATTATTTATAGTATGGAGTATGGACACTGATGTTATTTACTGGTAGCCATTTTTAATCTATTTTTGAGAGTAAGCTTTTATTAGTTAACTTTCTCACTTTTCACAAATGTTTCGTTAAGTAAGGAATATTACTTTATTTTTACTTTTTACATATTTAAAAATCATACATCCAATAGCCAACGATACCCTTAATTTCTTCAATTAGAAATATATCTTGTAAACAATTATTTTATTTTCATAATTTTATTCATTAAATTATCCACATGGAGCTCAGTAACATGTAGAGATCTAAATTAATCTCAGGATGTTGATATCTAATTGTCCAAATAACGTATTTCCCCATTACTCTTTAACTTCTATTTCATCAGTTAAGCTGTATAATAGTTAAGTTATAGTTATATTATTAAAAAGAATAAAGTCATAAAGTTTGAATCTACTTCAAAACCATACATTCTTTTAAACTGGACATGATTTCTGGTTTTTACTCATATTGTTTTGATAACTTATTTAATAATATAGTTTAAATTTTGGTTGGACAATTCCACTCCCATATCTTCATATCTGAAACAATTTTTTGTATCCTGTTTACTTATTCTTCAAGGTGAGTTTCTTAATTTATTAAGTGCTATACAGTACTCACATGAGCTACATTTGGTATTTCATTAACATTTACTAACAATGAAAATTGTTTATTACACTTAATTTTGTCTATTTAGAAGATTTTCTCATTTATTCATGTCTTTCTCTATGTCTCTTTTATGGTTTATAATCTTCTTTTGCAAAATTAATACACATTCCTTTTGTGCACTGAATGAAACATTTTCACAGAACTTTCAAGGTAAGAGTCACTAGGTATACATATTCAGGATTACAACTGATTTGGGGGGTTTTCATATAACATCATCTTTACTAATCTTATTATTTCTAATCATTTTTTATTGATTTCTTTGTCTTCCTGCTAGTGACCTATTGCCGAAAGTTTAGAGTGGCAGCAGAAGCATGAAGAGTGGGGGAGGGGAAAAGGAAAACCTAAAATGATGATAGCCCTTCTCCTCTAATAATTAAAAAGCAGAATCGTAAGCGAATGTTATTCTTGCTTTCCCTCTAAATGTAGTCCAATAATTTATAAGAAGTGAAATTTCAAGAGTTTCTCTTACCTGAATAATTGCAAACTTGTGTAATACTAAGGTGCTGTAAGAGTGACATGTAATAATAAAATTATCAAGAACAGTCCAGTTTGTATCACTTTGGGAAACTTTTTTATTTTGTTGAGTTGATAAATCATATATCTTGAAAAATTATCTTCAAATTTTTTAAAGATTAACTTTTAATTCTAAAAACACACAAATCACTTACTTTCACCTTCCTGAAGCATTTTCAATAACTGTGCATTTCTTGCCTTTACTTCTTTATACTTTGCCTAATAATCAAGGAAAAAAGATTTAATTTTTAAAAGGTAAATGATATAATTAATGACTTACTCTCAATTTATGGAGCTACGAATTCTAAGCTTGCTCAAAGACATAAATTACTTCTGTAAGAAATTAGATGGAGGAAAATGTATTTGGAACTGTCTACTGCTTAAATTAAATCCCTGGTACAATAGTAGAAATTAATATTATCGGTGATTGAAAAATAAAGAAGAGAGGGATAAAAGTGGAAAAAATTCAGGATAATATTAAGTTTTCCTGAAGAGTCTTTCTCTTTTCTTCCTTAAATAAAACCCTTATACAATTCAAAATAATGAGATGAAAACAAAAAGAAAATTGATTCAGAGCTCTATACCAGGATTATCGAGTACTGTAGCAGAACTTTCTGTATTTGTTCTATATCTGCCACTGTCCCATATGTGGGTACTAACTACTGGAAATGTGGCTAGTGTGATTGAGAAAATGAATTGTACATTTTATTTAGTTTTATTTAATAAAATGTTTAATTTTATCTTATTTTTATTTATAAAAATTAAAAATCTTAATTTTATTTATTTAAAATCCATGTGGTATATTAATTTTATACCACATGTAGTGGTTACTGTACAGCACAGTTCTGTATTTTCTCAGTTAAGGCTTTACTAATCTCTTGTTACTTCATTAACCAAATATTGCTAAATTAATTTTTGGCTGACATGAATTAGTAATTTATTGAAATATTCTTCAATTCTTTTTCGATTTCTTTTTCTATGTCTCTTAGCTTCTTCTCAAACTACATAAATGACACAATTCTACATTTATAAACAACAGGAATTGTGTTCCCACATTAACGTCCATATTCTGGGGAATTTTCCTCTTATGCTACCCGTATTCAACACATAAAGCACTCTGAATTATTTATAAATATTTAATACATTAATACATTAGAGAAAATAATACATTTACTAATTACAGAAAAATAAGAGATCAGAGGGAGAAAACAGATCAGTATAAAAAACTTGTCATTTCTCCTCTCAATATGTACACAGATATGTACAGAAATTGCCAGATTCAAAAATCTTTCTTGTGAAGTCCAATGAAGATGGCTTTTACTAAATATACTATCCCTGAGGATGAATCAATGACGTTACTGAGTAGTAGTGCAGACAATACACTAAACGGAAGTAGTAAGCACCATAGTAAACATGAGGGAGTAGGAGTTTTGAGAAGCTTAGACATGAATGAGGGAGATAAGTCAGATGGAAACATAAAAATATGATGGGAAAAACATATACAGTGAACTACAACCATATTTACTATGAATATATCTACTGTGAATCTGAAACCATATCCACTATGAAATTCTCAATCTCAGGGCTTCAATCAATGTCACTATCTCACCAAACTCTATCCCTAGCTCAAGCCTTTTGTCCAAGGTCCATATCAATGTACATGGAGGCACCTCTTATGCTAGCCTTTAGGGGCTAAAGTCAGCCCATAAAGCAAAAATTACAAACGAGCAAAATTACCCGTGAAAACTCTTTATATTGCCCATAAAAACAGCATATATAGCTTTGTATATACAACCTTGAATAGTAAATATATCTACAAAAACTTAAATGTATAAAATCCTAGTACAATGTAATTTATAATAAAGAGTACAAATGAAATATACAGTGCCCTTATTAGTACTTTTAATTTCATGAAAAAGAGAGCACTTAAGTTAAATACACATAGTTGTGACTCCATGTGTCCAACTGCATCCTGAACATCAATGCATGCATCCACAGCCATTTAAACTCAACATGTCCAAAATGGGATCTATTAGTTCCCATTCACCAAACCAGTTCAAAATGTGCTCTTCCTCTTACACTCAATACCTGTTAATTGTGTTACCAGGCTATCTTCACTCCACTCCCCTTCCCTTCTAAAAACCTTTACTGCCCTTTCTTTGCTAAAATCCAAATGTCTTCAAATTCTGACCCCAACTAACATCTCCAATCTCACCTTCTACAACTTCCTATGTCTCGAAATGTCAGCAAGAAAGTACTTTTTACCATTCCCATGCCTTTGTATATGCTATTCTATTTAGAAAAACTATGTTTTTTGTGAAATCCTTACCAATTTTCAACAGCAGCAACTGATTTATTCCTGTTTCTGTGCTTCTGGAGGACTCTGTCAAATCTAAACTATAAATTATACATTGTACTGCAATTATTTACATGTCTATCTTCCCCATTAAACTATGAGCTTCTCGCTAACTCATCTTTGTATTCCCTGTGCCTAGCACATGCTAAGTGCTCAACAAAAGCAATGGATAACATAAATGACAAAGAAAAAGCTATGGGAGATGGGTGGGTGCAGTCCAAAAAGGTTTTAGCAGGGATGATTCTTAAAGGCACGAGTAGAATAGGAAGGGAAATGTAAGAACCATCAGGGATGGAACTTGATTTATTTTTTCACTATTACATACACAGGGCCAAGAAAACTACCTGGCATATTACAAGCACTCAATAAATAATTGTTGAGTAAACAAAAATTAGTCAAAAAAGAATGATACTTGAGATGAATAAGAGACTTTTTTAAAAGCTGAAGGAAGGAAGAAAGAGGCAGGTTTGTGGTTAAAACAAATTGTATAAGTAACAAGTGCTGGCAAGGATGTGGAGAAATTGGAATCCTCATGCATTGCTGGTAGAAATGTAAAATGGTGCAGCTGCTGTGGAAAACAGTTTGGTGGTCACTCAAAAAGTTAAACATAGAATTACCATATGATCCAGCAATTCCCCTCTTATAAGGTATGTACCAAAGGAACTGAAAGCAGGGACTCAGATACTTGTACCCCAATGTTTATAGCAGCATTACTCACAATAGCCAAAAGGTGAAAACAACACAAGTGTCCATCAACAGAAAACAATATGTGGTATAAACATACAATGGAATATTATTCAGCCATAAAATGGAATGAAATTTTGATACATGCTAAAACATGGATGAACCCTGTAAACATTATGCTAAGTGAAATACGTCAGACACAGAAGGACAAATATATCGTTCTACTTAAATGAAGTACCTCAAACAGGCAAATTCATAGAGATTAGAGGTTAGCAGGGGCTGCAGAGGAAGGGGAAATAGGAAGTTTAATGGGTACAGAGTTTTTGTTTGGGATGAGGAAAAAGTTCTGGAAATAGTAGTGATGGCTAGACAACACTGTGAAAGGACTTAATGCCACTGAATTTTACACTTAAAAACTTGAAATGGCAAATTTAATGTTATATATGTTTTACCATGATAAAAAATATACTATCATTTAGATTAGATATAATTAATGAAAGAGTTTAAAAACCTAAATAGCAGAAACAATATTTCTATGAATCAAATATTAAGCACTTACACATAAGAAAAACAGAAAATGTGCAGATTTATAGAATTATTTTAGTTTACAGTAAATAAATACAAACCTCCCATTGAATGATCACATTTTTTAGTTTCTGGATTTCGGCATCTTTCCTTTCAAGTTCCAACTTTAGTCTTTCAATTCTTCCATCTTTTAGAACTACTTCCTGAAGAGGAAAAACACTATTTTAGAACTAATATAGTTCTGCCAATTCTGGCTTACAATATCCTTTGTGAAAAGTTTAAGAAGAAAAATCCCGATTTTAATTCGTTTTCTAAAGCAACCTTAAACTGTTGACTATATTTCCACTTCTACTCAATTATATAATTATAATTATGTACAGCGCAGGCAAATAAGATATTTATGATTAATCTCAAACTATAAACATAACCTAGAACAATATCAGGGCTTTGAAATGATATTTCCATCCTGGAATAAACTTATTAAAAGTGCTCTGTAACAAGCTGTTGTTATTACTCTATCTTAAAAATCCAAAAGAGAAAAACAACTTAGAGCTGATACATATATACATACTTTTTGATAATGTAAATATAATGGCCACATGTTAATCCATCCTGCACTAATTTAAGTGGCTATACTTTGAAAAAACATTTGTTAGCTAAGAGAGATGGCTTTTTTCCCCTCTAAACACGAATGCAAATGTCTATTTTACTAGAAATGACAAGTTTTTGTTTGTTTGATTTTTCTTTAATGAAGAATAAGACAGGCTGATGACAAAGTATGTCTCTTCCAGATGGGGCATTATTTTTAAATATGGCCCTCACCCCCTCCCCAGCAAAGCCCCAGTCTATTACAGTAAGGTTGGAGTCAATATGCACTGGCTGGAAAGCGACACTTGACTCATAGGCAGAGGGTTTTAGACACCAAGTCCAATATTTTCTTTTGCTTTTACAGACAATGAACCTGAAACCCAGAAAGATAAAGTGACTTGGCCAAAATCACATGTTTAGTGACAGAAATGTGGTTAAAACCTGGGTTGGAAGACTGTCCAGTGCTGTGTGCCTCAGAAGGAATCAATAAAATAAGGACTGCTTAAGGATAGTCACCAGAATAACACAAAAGACAGAATGTCCTTCTCAAATCTTATCCTCCAGCCAGGCTAGGGAGGGCAAGAAGACAAAAACAGGAAGCTTATTGGTCTACTACACTTACTCTAACTTGTTTTGGTCTAAGACTTAAATGAACAGTTTCTTTTCTGCCAAGAAACAGTTTTGAATGAGCTTTTACATACGAGTCTTCTACTAGCAGGACTAAGGATCAAAGGGAAAAAGATAGGGGAAGGTAGAGGGGGAAGAGGAAAGCAAACTTGTGGGCCCACATAGGCAGGGCTTGTGGGACCTCTGCAGCAGGGTGTGTGGGCCCACAGCTGACTTGTGCCACAAACCATCATCAACAGCCACATGGACCCTGCCCCACCTTCCAGTGCCTGAACCAATCCTGCACTGCTGTGCCTGGGGTCAGCTCTACCCATCAGTACTCCTGAGGCAGCTGTGTACTGCAGCGCAGCATAGCCATATCTGGCCAGAGGCCTGCCCTGCCCAAAAGAGAGCTGACAACAGCCTCAGTGAGCCACACCAGAGGCCTGGAGCAACTGTGAGCCCCTGAGCCTAGCAACCAGCCACACTAGGGGCCTGACTCACTTCACAGCAAAACAGCAGTAGTTGTGTGTTATTAGACCTCACAGGCAGCCATTCTGGGGCTTACCCCACCCAATAAAGTGATCGTAGCTGCTGCATGTGGCTTAGACTTACAATCCGTCAGCCTGGGGCCAGCCTGACCTACCCATGCACACATAGCAATAGCAAGCCCGCCACAACAGAAGGGCACATGCAGTCCACACAAGAGACACTCCTGGAACACGTGGCACGGGTGATGTAGGGAAGCATGTTGCTAGGTCCCATAAGACATCTCTTACGTAAGGCCACATTTCCAAGATTGGGAGATATAGCTGATCTACCTAATATATAGAAATAAGCACAGAGAAGTAGGCAAAATGAGGAGACAAAGGAATACGTTCCAAAAAAGGAATAGGACAAATGCTCAGAAAAAGAACTAAATGAAAAAGAGATAAACAATCTACCTGATAAAGAGTACAAACTAATAGTCATAAGGGTGCTCACTGATCTTGGGAGAAGAATAGATGAACACAGTGAGAACTTCAACAAAGAATTGGAAAATATAAAAAAGAACAAATCAGAGCAGAAGAATACAATACTGGAAATGAAAAGTTCACTGGAGGTAACCAACAGCAGAGTAGATGACACAGAAGAATGGATCAGAATCTGGATGAAAGAGTAGAGGAAATCACCCAAGCTGAAAAGAAAAAAGAATTAAAAAGAATGAGGATAACCTAAGGGACCTCTGGGAGAACATCAAGCATACTAACATCCACATTATAGGTATCCCAGAAAGAGAAGACAGACACAAAGGGGCAGAGAATTTATCTGAAGAAATAATAGCTGAAAACTTACCTAAACTGGGGAAGAAAACAAATATCCAGGTACAAGCAGCACAGAGAGTATGAAAAAAGATGAACCCAAAGAGGTCCACACCAAGCTACATTATAATTAAAATGTCAAGAATTAAAAATAAAGAGATAATTCTAAAAGCTGCAAGAGAAGGGCAACAAGTTACATACAAAGGAAACCTTCTAAGGCTATTGGCTGATTTCTCGGCAGAAATTTTACAGTCTAGAAGGGAGTGGCAGAATATATTCAAAGCACTGAAAGGAAAAAACCTACAGCTAAGAATACTCTACCTGGCAAGGTGATCACTCAGAATGGAAGGAGAGAGAAAAAGTTATCCAGAAAAACAAAAGACTAAAGGAGTTTATCACCACTAAACCAGCCTCACAAGAAATGTTAAAAGGACTTATGTAAGTGGAAAAGACAAGACCACAAACAAGAATAAGAAAATTATCAAAAACAGTATCACTAGTAAAGGCAAATATACAGTAAAAGTAGTGGATCAACCACCTATAAAGCTAATATGAAGGTTAAAAAACAAAATTACTAAAATTCTCTATTTACATGATAAGAGGTTAAGGGATACACAAAAATAGAAGAGGTAAAATATGATACCAAAAACATAGTGGGGAGGTAAAAGTGTAGGGCTTCTAGTAAGAGGTCAAACTTAAAAAGACCATCAACTTAATATGGATTACTATTTACATAGATTACTATATGTGAACCTCATGGCAATCACCAACCAAAAACTTATAATAAACACACAAAAAATAAAGAGAAAGGAACTCAAACATAACTAAAGAAAGCCATCAAATCACAAGGGAAGAAAGCAAGAGAAGAAGAAAGGAACAAGAAGACGTACAAAAACATGCAGAAAAAAGTAACAAAATGGTAATAAGTACATACTTATCTATAGCTACCTTAAAAGTAAATGGACTAAATGCTCCAATCAAAAGACACAGGGTGGCTGAACGGATAAAAAAACAAGACCTATATATATGCTGCATACAAGAGACACACTTCATACCTAAAGACACTCAAAAATTGAAAATGAAAGGATGGAAAAAGATACTCCATACAAACAGAAACTAAAAGAAAGCTGCGGTAGCAATTCTTGTATCAGACAAAATAGACTTTAAAACAAAAACTGTAACAAGAGACAAGGGCATTACATAATGATAAACGGAACAATTCAACAAGAAGACATAACATTTGTAAATATCTATGTGCCCAACACAGGAGCACCTAAATACATAAAGCAATTATTAACAGATATAAAAGGAGAAATCGACAGTAACACAATACTAGTAGAAGACGTTAACACTCCACTTACATAAATGGACAGATCATTCAAACAAAAGATCAACAAGGAAATACTGTCATTAAATGACTCATTAGTCCAGATTGACTTAGTAAATATATACAGAACATTCCATCGGAAAATTGCAGAATACACATTCTTTTCGAATGCACATGGAACATTCACCAGAACAGATGACATATTAGGCCACAAAAGAAGTCTCAATAAATTCAAGAAAACTGAAATAATACCAAGCATCTTTTCTGACTACAATAACATGAAACTAGAAATCAACTACAAGAAGAAAACTGGAGAAGCCACAAATATGTGGCAATTAAACAAAACACTACTGAACAACTACTGGGTCAATGAAGAAATCAAAGGAGAAATAAAAAATTATCTGAAGACAAGCGAAAATGAAAAATATAACATGCCAAAATTTAAGGAATACAGCAAAAGTGGTACTAACAGGGAGGTTTTTAGTAATACAAGCCTACTTGAGGAAGCAAGAAAAATCTCAAATAAACTATCTGACAACACACCTAAAGGAACCAGAAAAAGAAGAAATGAAGCCCCAAATGAGTAGAAGTGAGGAAATAATGAAAATCAGAGTGGAAATAAATGAAACAGAGCCTAAAAAAACAACAGAAAAAAAATCAATGAAACTAAGAGCTGGATCTTTGAAAAGACAAACAAAATTGACAAACCTTTAGCAGGACTCACCAAGAAAAAAAGAGAAGACTCAAACAAATAAAATCAGAAATTAGAGAGGAGAAATTACAATGGACACCACAGAAATACAAAGGATTATAAGAGGATACTATGAAAAGTTATACGCCAACAAATTGAATAATCTAGAAGAAATGGATAAATGCTTAGACCCATATACTTTCCAAAACTCAATCAGGAAGAAACAGACAATCTGAATTGACCAATCACTAGGAAGGAGATCAAAACAGCAATCAAAAACCTTCCAAAATACAAAAGTCCAGTACCAGAGGGGTTCCCCAGTGAATACTACCAACCATTCAAAGAAGACTTAATACCTATCTTTCTCAAACTCTTCCAAAATATTGAAGAGGATGGGACACTTCCTAACTCATTCAAGGCCATCATTATCCTGATACCAAAACTACACAAGGACAACACACAAAAAGGAAAAGTAGGGGCTGGCCCCGTGGCCAAGTGGTTAAGTTGGTGCGCTCTGCTTCGGTGGCCCAGGGTTTCACCGGTTTGGATCCTGGGCACGGCCATGGCACCACTCATAAGGCCATGCTGAGGCGGCATCCCACATGCCACAACTAGAAGAACCCACAACTAAAATATACAACTATGTACTGGGAGGATTTGGGGAGAAAAAGCAACTCAAAAGAAAAAAAGGAAGAAGAAGATTGGCAATAGTTGTTAGCTCAGGTGCCAATCTCTAAAACATAAAAAAAATTTAAAAAGCAAAGTACGTCAATATCACTGATGAATATAGATGCAAAAAACTTCAACAAAATACTAGCAAATTGAATACAATATATTAAAAGAATCATACACCATGATCAATCGGGATTCATACCAGGGACACAAGGGTGGTTCAACACCCAGAAATCAATCAATGTGATACACCCCATTAACAAAATGAAGAATAAAAATCACATGATCATCTCAATAGATGCAGAGAAAACATTCAACAAGATACAGCATCCATTTATGGTAAAAACTGTGAATAAAATGGATGTAGAAGGAAAGTACCTCAACATAATAAAGGAATCCTGAGGAAAAAAAGAAGAAAGCTTGAGGTATCACACTCCCTGATTTCAAAATAAACTACAAAGCTATAGTAATCAAAACAGCATGGTACTGGCACAAAACCAGACATACAGATGAGTGAAACAGAATCTAGAGCCCAGAAATAAACCCACACATCTATGGATAGCTAATTTTCGACAAAGGGCCAAGAACATAACAGTGTCTCTTCAACAAACGGTGCTGGGAAACGGGACAGCCACATGCAAAAGAATGAAATTAGACCATTATCTTACACCATACACAAAAATTAACTCAAAATGGATTAAACACTTGAATGTAAGACCTGAAAGCATGAAACTCCTAGAAGAAAACATAGCCAGTACACTCTCTGACATCAGTCTTAGCAGTATCTTTTTTGAATATCATGTCTCCTCAGGCAAGGGGAAAAAGAGAAAAAATAAACAAATGGGGCTGCATCAAACTAAAAAGCTTCTGCAAAGCAACGGAAACCATCCACAAAATGAAAAGACAACCTACCAACTGGGAGAAGATACTTGCAAGTCATATATGCAATAACGGGTTAATATACAAAATATATGAGGAACTCATACAGCTTAGAAACAAAAAAAAACAAGAAGCCTGATTAAAAAATGGGCAGAGGATGTGAACAGACACTCTTACAAGGAAGATATACAGATGGCCAACATATACATGAAAAGATTTTCAACATCACTAATTACTAGGGAAATGCAAACCAAAATCACAATGAGATATTACCTCATGCCAGTCGGAATGGCTATAATTAACAAGACAAGAAATAGCAGGTGTTGGAGAGGATGTGGAGAAAAGGGAACCCTCGTACTCTGCTGGTGGGAATGTAATCTGGTGCAGCTACTGTGGAAAAGAGTATGGAGAGTCCTCAAAAAAATAAAAATAAAAATACCGTATGATCTAGCTATTCAACTTGTGGGTATTTATCGAAAGAACATGAAAACACTAATTCAAAAAGACATATGTTCATTGTAGCATTATTCACAGTAGCCAAGACTTGGAAATCTAAGGGCCCATTGATGGATGAATGGATAAAGATGATGTGGTATATATATATACACAATGGAATTCTACTCAGCCATATAAAAAGATAAAATCTTGTCATTTATGACAACATAGATGAACCTTGAGGGTTTTACGCTAAGCGAAATAAGTGACATGGAGAAGGCCAAATACCATGATTTCACTCATATGTGCAAGATAAAAGCAACAACAGCAGCAAACAAATACATAGATACAGAGATTAGACTAGTGATTACCAGAGGGGATGGGGGGAGGGTGGGAGGTGGAAAGGAGTAAAAGGGCAAACGTGTATGGTGTGACAGATGGTAATTAGTCTTTGGGTGGTGAACATGATGTAGTCTACACAGAAATCAAAATATAATGACGTACATCTGAAATTTAAATAATGTTATAAATCAACGCTACTTCAATAAAAAAAAACTTAAAAACAATTAGAAATATACTACTATTAGGCCCAGGAATCTCACTTCTAGAAATTTATCTTAAAGAGGTAAGTGAGGGACTAAGTATCCACGAGAGTGTTCACTGTAGATTTATGACAACAAAAAGCTGAACATCAATTTAAATGTCCAACAATAGGATATAAGCTAAATATAAACTGAAAACTCTGAAATTACTAAAAATGATGATATAAAACTATAGAATATATTTGTATGATCCCAAAATTGTGATACTCTATGCAAAGAAAAAGTCCTGGAAGGACATACACCAAAATTTTAATAACTCTTCGGACATGAGGTTATGGAAGATTTCACTTCATTGTTAAAAAATTTCATCAAAAATGTTTTATACTGAGTAATCATTGAACAATATAAAATACTATTTTAATTTTGAAAAAATGAAAGCATGGGGCTGGCCCCGTGGCCGAGTGGTTAAGTTTGCGTGCTCCGCTTCGGTGGCCCAGGGTTTCACAGGTTCGGATCCTGGGTGCAGATGTGGCACTGCTCATCAAGCCATGCTGAGGCGGCGTCCCACATGCCACAACTAGAAGCACTCACAACTAAAAATACACAACTATGTACCTGGGAGCTTCGGGGAGAAAAAGGAAAAGTAAAATCTTAAAAAAAAAATGAAACCATGTAAGTATTAAAATAAAATCTAGATAATATGAATATCTATCATCTTTGAGCTAGCCCTGGTGGTCTAGTGGTTAAGATTCAGCATTCTCACCACCACGGCCCAGGTTTGCTCTCAGTTAGGGAACCACACCACGTGTCTGTTGGTTGTCATCCTGTGGCAGCTGCATGTTGCTGTGATGCTGCAAGTTATGCCACTGGTATTTCAAATACCAGCAGTGTCACCCATGGTGGACAGGTTTCAGCAGAGCTTCCAGACTAAGACAGACTAGGAAGAAGGACCTGGCCATCCACTTCAGAAAAAATTGGCCATAAAAACCCTATGAATAGCAGCAGAGCACTGTCTGATATACTGCCCCCTGGAAGATGAGAGGATGGCACAAAAAGACCGGGCAGACTTCCACTCTGCTGTACATGGTGTCACTAGGAGTCAGAATCAACTTGACAGCACTAACAACAAATCATCTTTGAATAGGAAAGCTCTTCTGAACATGATACCAAAGGGAGAAAACAAAAAGGAAAAGATTGATATATTTAATGAAGAAAAATCTCCAAAAATACTGTAACAAAATCAAAAGGTAAATGAAAAACTGGAAAAAATAGTCTCAACTCATATAACAGGCATATGACCAATAAAAATGAAAAAAGTGTACAGTCTCAGTAGTAAGCAAGGAAATGTTATATCAAACTGGTACATTTAAAAATTTTTTCTCTGTGTGGGTAACTAAAAGCAATTTAGCTATAAACTCAACGATTTAGTGTACAAGAATTATTACTTAATGATCTGAAATGCTCACCATCTGTATTTAACTGAGAAGTGGTCCATATAACAGTTCCTACATTATTGTGGAAAAAAGGTATACATATCCATAGAAAAGGAGGACCACAACAAAATATCAATAGCAATTTTCTCCCGATGAATGAGATCAGGATCATTTCTAGCCACTGCATCTGCAAATTGGGGGATAATAATGATATCTACCGACTTCATAGTTAACTGTGGGAATTAAATGAAATAACCATTTTAAGTACTTAATATAATGTCTGGCAAATATTTAATAAGACCTCAAATATTTATTTTTGCCATCATTATCATTTCTTCATTTTACTGATCAGTAGTTTCCAAAATTTCTACAACAAACATCACTTTTTAAAACAGGAAATTATATTGTTTTAATGCACACTCATGTTTATAAAGTCTTCATTTCATTAAATAAATTTTAAAAATTATCTTCTAACTAGAAGATACTATACTAAAATGAGGATGAAAGGACATATATGATAAAGTCTATGCCCACAGGGGACTTGCAATCTATTAAAAATGATAATAAAAATGTGCTGTGGGAGGGGCCAGCCTGGAGGCGTAGTGGTTAAGTTCATTGCTCCACTTTCCTGGTCCAGGGGTTCAGCAGTTCGGATCCTGGATGTGAACATATGTACTGCTTACAAAACCATGCTGTGGCAGGTGACCCACATATAAAGTAGAGGAAGATGGGCACAGATGTTAGCTCAGGGGCAGTCTTCCTCAGCAAAAAGAGGAGGATTGGCGGCAGATGTTAGCTCAGGGCAAATATTCCTAAAAAAAAAAGTGCTCTATTAAATGTGCCGTAAAAAAACAAAATGCTATAGGGTATAGAAAAACAAGGAAAGATCATATCCAGATTTTCTGTTTTTGGTGTTTCAGGTTGGGATGGAGCAGTGATAGAAAGGTTCAGGGAGAAGATGGCATGTTGAGCAAAGCTGGGAAGGATCCAGCATTCTGTGATAGGAGCGCTCTGCTTTAGCTAGGAGAAAAATTTGGGAAAGAGTACAGCTGAAGTTAATTACGTTGAAGCTACACTGTAGTACAATGCTTTCAAACTCATTTGACAGTGACCCACATTAAGGAACGTTTTATATCACAACAAAGAATGCACATACATGTCAGTGTATGTAGGTACATGTGTTTATGTTATGTATGTGTGTGTGTATATATATATATATACATGGAAACAAATTTCATAAAATATGAATAGATGTCATATACTCTGACATACTTTTTTTTTTCCCTAAGTGCTGGTAGCAATCTACTAAATTGACTTCAGGACCAATTAAATTGGTTGGGACTCTCAGTTTGAAAAGCAGAGGCTGAGGACTTTAAATGTCAAGTCAGGGACATTGTACTTGATTCAACAGACATTGAAATTTAAGGACATGGTGTGGCATGGTGGAAGTCACGCTTTTTAAAAAGTCATCTGTTAGCAGTGCATATGATAAATTACCTAACATTAGAAGGAAGGAGGCAGAAAGACTTGTTAGATTACTGAAATAATGCCAGTGAGAGATAATGCGAGCCTAAATTAGAGAAATATTACTGAGAATGGAACAGAAGATAGATTTGAGAAATATTTCAAAGATTAAAAACTCCCAAACCATGAGAATAGAAAAGTGAAAAAAGGAGGTTTAAAGTCTGGATAAAACGATGAAACTAAAAACAGAAATGATGGAAGTCAAGCCAAAAGCTTGGTTCGGAGAGTGACTGATGAGCTTGATTTTGGACAGAGTGAGTATAAGGTATCCACAGAAAAAAAAGGTGGAATATGCGACAAAGGCAAGCAATAAAACAGAGCCCTGACGGCCAAAAGAGGGAACACCAGTGAAGTTGTGTAGAAATTAGTAAGCTCATATCCTGTGGCTAGAAGACAATGCTGATACACACATCAAAAGCAACAAAGACGTTTAAATCCTTTGATACAATTACTATTTTTAAGGATGTATTCCAAGGAAATAATTCATAAGAAAATTAAATATATGAAGATATGCAATGAATAGCAAATGACCAATTCTAAACAACCTAATTGTTCCATAATAAGGCAATGACCAAGTGAATTACAGCATGCTGATTTGACAGACTATAATGCTTGGTTTACAAAAGGGGCTACAAAACTATATTCCTTATTGTTATGATAATTTTTATTTTTTTAGGATATGCAAATAGTCTTTATTTTATAAATTAACTTGCCAAAAACCATACTTTATTCAGTAGCTAGACTTAGCCTTAATACAGACAACTAGCAATCCAACAAGCACAAATGTATTGATTGTCTACTCTATATTCCAGACACTGAACACAATGATAAACAAGACACCCAAGGCTCCTGCTCTCACTTCTATTGGAGAAAATAGTTACAGAAAAATTAATTTTTTTCCTTTTTTTTAATTAAGGTTATGAAAGTTAACATCCTTGTGAAATTACAGTTTACATCATTAGTCATGTCGTAGGTACACCACTTCAGCCCTAGTGCACTCCCCCCACCCCCCTTTCCCCTGGCAACCACCGATCAGTTCTCTTTGTCTATACGTTAACTACCACCTATGAGAGGAGTCATACAGAGTTCATCTTTCTCTGTCGGGCTTATTTCACTCAACATAATACCCTCAAGGTCTATCCATGTTGTTGTGAAAGGGACGACTTTGTCCTTTTTTACGGCTGAGTAGTATTCCATTGTGTATATATACCACATCTTCTTTATCCAATCATCACTGGTGGGGCACATAAGATGGTTCCATGACTTGGTTATTGTCAATAATGCTGCGATGAACATAGGGGTGCATGGGACTTTTGGAATTGCTGATTTCAGGTTCTTAGGATAGATACCCAGTAGTGGGATGGCTGGGTCATAAGGTATTTGTATTCTTAACTTTTTGAGGAATCTCCATACTGTTTTCCATAGTGGCTGCACCAGTTTGCATTCCCACCAACAGTGTATGAGGGTTCCCTTTTCTCTACAGCCTCTCCAACATTTGTCACTCTTGGTTTTGGATATTTTTGCCATTCTAACAGGTGTAAGGTGATATCTTAGTGTAGTTTTGATTTGCATTTCCCTGATGACTAGTGATGATGAGCATCTTTTCATGTGTCTATTGGCCATCCGTATATCTTCTTTGGAGAAATGTCTGTTCACATCCCCTGCCCATTTTGTAATTGGGTTGTTTGATTTTTTATTGTTGAGTTGTGTGAGTTCTTTGTATATTATGGAGATTAACTCTTTGTCGGATAAAAAACTTGTGAATATTTTTTCCCAATTAGTGGGCTGTTTTTTTGTTTCAATCCTGTTTTCCCTTGCCTTGAAGAAGCTCTTTAGTCTGATGAAGTCCCATTTGTTTATTCTTTCTATTATTTCCCTCATCTGAGGAGTTATGGTGTCTGAAAAGATTCTTTTGAAGCTGATGTCAAAGAGTGTACTGTCTATATTCTCTTCTAGAAGACATTGTTTCAGGCCTAATCTTTAGGTCTTTGATCCATTTTGAGTTTATTTTAGTAAATGGTGAAAAAGAATGGCTGATTTTCATTCTTTTACATGTGGCTGTCCAGTTTTCCCAGCACCATTTGTTGAAGAGACTTTCTTTCCTCCATTGTAGGCCCTCAGCTCCTTTGTCGAAGATTAGCTGTCCATAGATGTGTGGTTTTATTTCTGGGCTTTCAATTCTGTTCCATTGATCTGTGCACCTGTTTTTGTACCAGTACCATGCTGTTTTGATTACTGTAGCTTTGTAGTATGTTTTGAAGTCAGGGATTGTGATGCCTCCAGCTGTGTTCTTCTTTCTCAGGATTGCTTTAGCAATTCGGGGTCTTTTGTTGCCCCATATGAATTTTAGGATTCTTTGTTCAATTTCTGTAAAGAATGACATTGGAATTCTGATTGGGATAGCGCTGAATCTGTAGATTGCTTTAGGTAGTACGGACATTTTAACTATGTTTATTCTTCCAATCCATGTGCATGGAATGTCTTTCCATCTCTTTATGTTGTCGTTGATTTCTTTCAAGAACGTCTTGTAGTTTTCATTGTATAGATCTTTCACTTCTTTGGTTAAATTTATCCCAAGGTATTTTATTCTTTTTGTGGTGATTGTGAATGGGATTGAGTTCTTTTTCTGTTAGTTCATTGTTAGCGTATAGAAACGCTACTGATTTATGTATGGTGATTTTATACCCTGCAACTTTGCTGTAGCTGTTGATTATTTCTAATAGTTTTCCTATGGATTCTTTGGGGTTTTCTATATATAAGATCATGTCATCTGCAAACAGCAAGAGTTTTACTTCTTCATTGCCTATTTGGATTCCTTTTATTGCTTTTTCCTGCTGAATTGCTTTGGCCAAAACCTCCAGTACTATGTTGAATAAGAGTGGTGAAAGTGGGCACCCTTGTCTTGTTCCGTTCTGAGAGGGATGGGTTTCAGTTTTTTGTCCGTTGAGTATGATGCTTGCTGTGGGTTTGTCATATATGGCCTTTATTATGTTGAGGTAATTTCCTTCTATACCTATTTTATTGAGGGTTTTTATCATAAATGGATTTTGGCTCTTGTCGAATGCTTTCTCTGCATCTATTGAGATGATCATGTGGTTTTTGTTTCTCATTTTATTAACGTAGTGAATCACACTGATTGACTTGCAGATGTTGAACCATCCCTGTGTCCCTGGTATAAATCCCACTTGATCATAGTATATAATCTTTTTGATATATTGCTGTATTCAGTTTGCCAGAATTTTGTTGAGGATTTTTGCATCTATGTTCATCAGTGATATTGGCCTGTAGTTTTCCTTCTTTGTGTTGTCCTTGTCAGGTTTGGGGATGAGGGTGATGTTGGCTTCACAGAATGTATTAGGGAGTGCTCCATCTTCCTCTATTTTCTGGAATAGTTTGAGAAGGATAGGTATTAAATCTTCTTTGAATGTTTGGTAGAATTCTCCAGAGAAGCCGTCTGGTCCTGGACTCTTATTTTTGGGGAGGTTTTTGATTACTGTTTCTATTTCTTTACTTGTGATTGGTCTATTCAGACTCTCTATTTCTTCCTGATTCAGTTTGGGTAGGTTGTAAGAGTCTAGGAATTTATCCATTTCTTCTAGGTTGTTCAATTTGTTGGCATACAGTTTTTCATAGTATTCTCTTATGATCCTTTGTATTTGTTCAGTATCTGTTGTGATTTCTCCTCTCTTGTTTCTAATTTTATTTATTTGAGACTCTTTTTTTAGTGAGTCTGGCTAAGGGTTTGTCAATTTTGTTAATTTTTTCAAGAACCAACTCTTTGTTTCATTGATCCTTTCTACTGTCTTTTTTGTTTCAATGTCATTTATTTCTGCTCTAATTTTTATTATTTCCCTCCTTCTACTGACTTTGGGCTTTGTTTGTTCTTCTTTTTCTAATTCCGTTAGGTGTCATTTGAGGTTGTTTATGTAAGATTTTTCTTGCTTATTGAGGTAAGCCTGTATTGCAATGAATTTCCCTCTTAGGAGTGCCTTTGCTGCATCCCAAATAATTTGGTACGGTGTGTTTTCATTTTCATTTGTCTCGAGATAATGTTTGATTTCTTCAATAATCCATTGTTTGTTCAGTAGCATGTTGTTTAGTCTCCACATTTTTGCTCCTTTCCCAGCTTTATTCTTGTAGTTGATTTCTAGTTTCATAGCATTATGATCAGAAAAGATGCTTGATATTATTTCAACTCTCTTGAACTTATTGATGCTTGCTTTGTTTCCCAAGATATGGTCTATCCTTGAGAATGTTCCATGAGTGCTTGAGAAGAATGTGTAACCTGCTGTTTTTGGATGAAGTGTCCTACATATATCTATTAGGTCCATCTAATCTAATTTTTCATTTAATTCTATAATTTCTTTGTTGATTTTCTGTCTGGATGATCTGTCCATTGGTGTTAATGGGGTGTTGAGGTCCCCTACTATTATTGTATTGCTGTTGATGTCTCCTTTTAGTTTTGTTAATAGTTTCTTTACGAATTTTGGTGCTCCTGCGTTAGGTGCATATATATTTATAAGTGTTATGTCATCTTGGTGGAACGTCCCTTTTATCATTATATACTGCTCCTCTTTGTCTTTCTTTATCTGTTTTGCTTTGAAGTCTACTTTGTCTGATATAAGTATGGCAACACCTGCTTTCTTTTGTTCATTATTAGCTTGGAGTATTGTCTTCCATCCCTTCACTTTGAGTCTGTGTTTGTCTTTGGGGCTGAGGTGTGTTTCCTGGAGGCAGCATATTGTTGGATCTTGTTCTTTGATCCATCTTGCCACTCTGTGCCTTTTGATTGGAGATTTCAATCCATTCACGTTTAGAGTGATTATTGAAACCTCGGGGCCCACTGTTGCCATTTTATCACTTGTTTTCCAGTTATTTTGCATTTTGTCCTGATGGAGAGCTGTTACTTTGTGTTACTGTCCTTCTGCTTATCTCCTTTGTTCTGGATTTTGTAACCCCTTTCCTTTTTTTGATTTTTCAGGAATGAGGTTCTTCCTGAGCATTTCTTGGAGAGGAGGATTTGTGGCGATGAACTCCCTTAACTTTTGTTTATCTGGGAAAGTTTTTATTTCTCCATCGTATTTGAAAGATATTTTCACTGGGTAGAGTATTCTTGGCTGCAGGTTTTTGTCCTTCAGAGTTTTGAATATTTCATTCCAATCTCTTCTAGCCTGTAAGGTCTCTCCTGAGAAATCTGCTGATAGCCTTATGGGGTTTCCTTTGTAAGTTATTTTCTTCTGCCTGGCTGCCCTTAGTATTTTCTCTTTGTTGTTGGCTTTTGCTAGTTTCACTACTACATGCCTTGGGGTTGGTCTTCTTGTGTTAATAAAGTTTGGAGATCTATTGGCTTCTGTCACATGAAGTTCCATCTCTCTTCCCAGGTTTGGAAAGTTCTCAGCTATTATTTCTTTGAACAGGCCTTCTGCCCCCTTCTCCTTCTCTTCTCCCTCTGGTACACCTATAATCCTTATGTTGCATCTCCTAATCGAGTCGGATAATTCTCGGAGAGTTTCTTCATTTCTTTTTAGTCTTAGTTCTCTCTCCTCCTCTGTCTGCAGCATTTCTATATTCCTATCCTCCAAATTGCTAATTCTGTCCTCCATATTATCGACCCTACTGTTCAGAGAGTCCAGGTTTTCCTTAATCTCCTCTATTGTGTTCTTCATCTCCAGTATTTCTAATTGGTTCTTTATAGTGTCAAGCTCTTTTGTGACATAGCTCCTGAACTCATTGAGTTGTCTATCTGAATTCTCTTTTAACTCATTGAGTTTTTTAATAATGCCATTTTTGAAATCATCGTCATTTAGGTTATAGATTTCATTGTCTTTGGGATTGTTTTCTGGGTGCTTATCATTTTCTCTCTGTTCTGGAGATTTAATAGATTTTTTCATACTGCTTGATGGCGTGGATTTGTGCCTCCGCATAGACACAGAGTTTAGTCGCTGCTTCCACTTGCTGTGACTGGTGTGTGGGGGGCAGCTGTTTAGACTGCACCAACCAGGAACCCTGTCAGCTGTTACTGACTGGACCTGGACCCCTCCTTGTAGTCACAGTGGTCCTGTGGGGTCCCTCGTTGGTTGTGGGGGCAATCGCAAGGGGGCCTCAGGCTGCTGGTGCCTACTGTTGCAGCCCACTTAGACGCGCTCCCTCCTTGTGGTCTGCAGCAGTGTTGTCTGTTATGATTATTTTTAAATACCTATGCATGTGGCATTTTCCTAGAAAAGTTCTATTCAAAAATGAAACCAAATGTTGTGTTAAGAATGCTTGAATTACATTTGACTTATTTTTCACCTTTAAAACTTCCTGAAATATTAATGTACAGTTAAAAGAGAATTTTATTTTACCCTTGGCAAAAAGAAGAGCTTTCCTTCTCTGAGAAAGGAGTGCAATGAGAAGAGGAAGGACAAGATAAAGAGAGAGAAGTAGAGTACTTTTTAAATGGCCTCAATCTTCTTTTATCCCCACTACACTCAATGACATGACAAAATCCTTATTTTTTAATTATGAAAAATTTTGCATATGCAAAAGAATACATATATGAATGACACATGTAAGGTAAAAAGAAAAATAACCCAATATGCAGATTAAGAATGTGAATATTACCAATACTCTAGCATCTCCCATGTGCCTCTCTCCAATCATATCTCTTTCCCTCCTCTCCTGAGGATATCCACTATCATGAATTTTGTGTTTGTCATTCTCTTCCTTTGTTAGTCTTTTACAACATATATATATATCCCTGAACAATATATTAAATTTTCTATTTTTTTAAATTTATATATATGGCATCAAACTATTATCTCGTGACTTGCTTTTTTCATTAAACATTACATTTTTGATGTTCATCCATGTTGCTATGTATAGCTGTAGTTCCTTCATTTCTCCTGTTGATTTTGTTATTACAAACAAGTGAGTTTTGAACATTCTTCTTGAACATGTCTCCAGAGTTTAGGGTAGAATTTCTAGTACAGTCTTCAACTTTAAAAGTTAATGCCAAATTGTTTCCCAAAATGGTTATATCAATTTATACTACCACTAGTAGTATGTTACTGTTGTTCTATATCCTTACCAATACTGAGTATTGTCTGTCTGATTCCTATCACTAGTCTTTACCTTTCTTCAGTTTTCCCTAGGCACTGCAGGGAAATTAATATTACGATATAGAACGTTGTCCTCTGTTCAAATACCTTAAAAAATTCTTTACTATCCACTGGCAAAATCAGAAATCAGGCCTTTAAATCCCCCACAATCCTTTCCAACCTACCTTCCCAAACTTACACTATGCTCCTCTATGAACCTTCTGCCTTAATTAAATTGATTTATACTTCACTGCCTCCATTCTTTTACTCATGGCATTCCAGTTTCTTCTCCCCTCAGCTCTGTATGTTCAAATTCTGCTGTCCTTTAAATCATAATCCAAATCTATTTTCTTCTTAGAATGCCATCTCTGATCGCCATTCCTATGAATTACTATGGCACTTTATCAGTATATCCTTTTTTGGACTTACCACTTTCTACACTGTACAAAAATAATTACCTATTAAATGTGTACTGTGTACAACACACTCTACCAAACATTTTAAATCATAATTGCTAATTTTCCTAGTAACAGTTCATGAAAGGCAGATAATTTCATCCCAATGTAACACAGCTGATAAGCTGCAGAGCTATATTTTGTATTACTAGGTTTGATTTCAAAGACTGTTCTCTTTCTACTATACTGTACTGTCACTTCAGTTTTATTATATCATTAATATTATTTAATCATTTAACTAAACTTACGTATACCCAATTTTGTTCTACAAAGGGTTTGAGACCCTAATTATTTGGTGAAGTATATTAATATTCTTCTTCCTATCCAAACATGATCTGAGATGGCTTAAAAAAAGAAGAAGATACGGACCACAAAGGGGAAAACTATAATCGATGAAAAAAGAGGAAGTAAATATACTAACCATAAATATTAACGTGGCTTCCTGGAGTGTACATCAAATTTGACAGTCAAGGCAAGACAAAAAAACATTAAATTTAATTCAATGTCAGAAAGTAAGAAGCTCACTAATATTTCAGAGCACACAAGGATTTCCGACTAATAAGTTGAAAACAGATTTTCACATGGAATAGTGTTATTTATAAACCAATCTTATTTCTGCATTGGAGTAAAAAGTTCTTAAGGGTCTGACTTCTCTCATGTCCTATATAACACACACAGTAGATGTTTAACTTGTTCAGTGACTCAATTTATCAGTCTTAGGAAACAAAGAGGTAACATCCATTGAGGAGAGTAAAAAGATTGGAAACAGGCTTTTAGAATTTGGAATAGCCATTTTAGGAATTTGTCAAAGTCAGAAAGAGATGAATCAAAGAATTGCTAAGTAAAAATAAGGACATGGCAAAAGTTACATAGCACTGGTTTTCAGATGAGAATATTAGTACTGTCTTAAAAAATACATTTTCCAGCAATATCTGGCAGCCCAGGAATTAAATTAGAATAGAGAAGGTAAACAATACTGTGAGAGTCAATGCTGTGTACTGGCAAGAAGGGAATAAAAGAAAATCAAGGAAGTAAAGGGAAAGAGTTCATGGGGACATTACTTAAATTACTACAAGTTTTGGGCTGGGAGAACAGGTTCATAGTTTAGAGGAAATAAGGTAGAAGACTAGTGGTTGTGGTAAGAAAAATAAACGCAGACTTACAAGTATCTACATGATGAGATATTTTCTTTTTTTAATAATATTTTTTAAATGTGAATACCATTCTTGGCTCATGGGCCTTACAAAAACAGACCTCTGACCAGATGTGATTCATGGGCTATAGTTTGCAACCTGAGTCTATAGGATAAAATTCTAACTTCTTAGTTTCACAGAAAAAGATCTTTATAATCTAAATCCAATCTATTTCCCTAGTCGTGTCATCCCATACTCACTTAACTCTACACTGCTTAGATACAGAATTTCTCAGTTTCCTGAAAACAGTCTAAGGCCTTTCACAGCTCTGGACCTTTGTTCTTGCAGTTCCCTTAGACTACAAAGTCTTTCTCCATTTCTCAGCTTATACAGTTATTAATGATTCAAAATCCATCCCAGATGTCCCTTCTTTATACACCCTTCACAATGTATCCAAGGAGAGAACTATTGCCTTTTCTATTTAAAACCTCTCTTTTTATTATTTCTATTTCTTTTAAAACCTTCATTGTGTTGAATGACATTCTCTTTAGGGTCTACCTTAAGGTCTTATCCATCTTGGTAGTCCCACTCCCCTACACTGGTGCCTAATGGTATCTAGTATACAGCACATGCTCAATAAACATTCATCAATGAATGAAGTACCTCATACTTCTTAATATAAACATCTACGCATGATAATGACTAAGATAACATCCTAAAACTGTAACTTTATGCAGTCACAATTGGATTCCACTGCTTATGTCTCTTAAAAAAGAAAAACTGCATTTTAATCTCACTGTGATTTTAAGAGAATTTTCTATTTTACATGCCTGGTTGTGTTCATGAGCTGTGCAATTATCTGTTCCATTATATTCTGTAAGCTGTTCTCTTCTTTTTTCTCTAATAAGAATTTTATGAACATCATCTTCCAGTCTATTGAAGAATCCTCCATCATGTGATAAAGTCTGAGAAGAACTCAATTCCTGTCAAAAATGAATTAGATTTACTATCATTCAACACAAAAGCGTATCCATTTAATACACTTAGCCACTAGAAGGATAGAGAATGAAAGAAAAGTGATAACTAAGAGACAACTAAGAGACAATCAACCATCTGATTCTCCTCTATCTCCAGAAGATAAACAGTAGAGATACATTTGTAAATGTTCTTTTCTTACTTATTCATATTGAGTTGGGTATTGATTTTTAAAAAAAATTTTATCCACATACCAATTAACCCATTTAATGTGCACAATTCATTGGTTTTTAATATATTCACTACCTTATACAACCATAACCACAGTCAATTTTATAACACTTTCATCACCCTAAAAATAAGCTCTAAACTATTAGCAGTCATTCCCCATTTCCTCCTAATACCTCCCCTCAGTGGTCCTCTGAACATCATTAGTCTACTTTCTGTCTGTATAGATTTGCCTATTCTGGACATTTGACATAAATGGAGTAGGTGGTCTTTTACAACCGGCTTCTTTCACTTAGCAAAACGTTTTCAAGGTTCACCCATATTATTGCATTTCTTAGTACTTCATTCCTATTGCCATGTAGTATCTCATTGATGAATATACCACATTTTATTTTTCCATTCATCAGTTGATGGACATTTGAGTTGTTTCTACTTTTTGGCTATTATGAGTAATGCTGTTATAAACATTCATGCACAAGTCTTTGTGTGGACGTGTTTTCAATTCTCTCGGGTAATTGCTGGGATATATGATACACTCCATTTTTAACCTTTTGAAGAATTGCCAGATAGTTTTCCAAAACAGTCATACCATTTTAAACCCCATCAGCAGTGTATGAGGGTTCTCATTTCTCCATACTCTCAACATTTGTTATTATTTGTCTTTCTTGATTACAGCCACCCTAGTGGGTGTGAAGTGGTATCTCATTGTGGTTTTGAGTTGTATTTCCCTGATAGTTAATAGTGCTGAGCATCTTTTCATGTGTTTATTGGACACTTATGTATCTATCTGGAAAAATGTCTACTTGGATCCTTTGCCTACTTTTTAACATTGGGTTCCTTTTTTTAAAATTTTTGAGTTGTAAGAGTTCTTTATATATTCTAGATACAAATCTCGTCACATATATGATTTGAAAATATTTTCTCCCATTCTGTGGGCGGTCTTGTCACATTCTTGATGGTACCCTTTGTATCAAAAAAGTTTTAAATTTTGACAAAGTCCAATTTATCCAAGAAAGCATGGCCTAACTCAAGGTCATTAAGTTTTACTCCAGCATTGTCGTCTAAGAGTTTTATAGCTTAGCTTTTACATTCAGGTTCGGAATCCATTTTGAGTTGTTTTTTGTATATGGTGTGAAGACAGGGTTCTAAATTCATTCTTTTGCATGTGGATATCCAGCACCATTTGTTGAGATTATTCTTTCTCTATTGAATTGTCTTGGCATCCTTGTCCAAAATCAACTGACCATAAATTTAAGGGCTTCTTTCTGGATTCTTAGTCTCATTCTGTCAAACTATATGTCTACCCTTATGCCAGTACCAAACTAACTTGATTACTGTAGCTCTGAATTGCTCGATCTTTTACATTACATTTAAAAATAATTTTTACATAAATTCTACACACTAATGATAAACAGGTAAGATTTTTATCACAACCCACTCCATGACGAAAATTAGGTATTTAATGTCTTCCAAGAAAAGGAGTATTTCCTCTCCAACTTCCTGTTGTGAAGACAGAGACTGACGCAAATGTTTCTCTCACTGTCACTGGTTTCACCTACGTCCCACATTCCTGAACTACAATACTCTCAATTTTACCCATTTCAATTGTATTTGTAAGCAAGTGACCCAATAGTTCAATGACTGTTATCCTTTCCCTTTCACATTATCTTAGAAAGTAAAGTGTTTGAAAGAAAAAAATTGTATATCAGTGCTTAATAAATACACAAATGACATTAACAATGTTCATACAACACTTCATATTTTGAAAAGCCCTTATATAAACATCGCTTTATTTGAATCTTATTAACACCATAAGAGGCTGACAGAGCAAGAATTATTTCTGCAGAAGTAATCACGGCCTCAGGAAAATTAACTTTCCCATGAGTCATTCTATTGCCAAGTGGTACAGATATAACTCTGAGTCTACTGCTTCATAAAATACTTCCAGTACATTCTGGTAAGATTTCATTTTAAAGCAATAAATACAGCAATGCTTAAAACACTGCTGAGCTTCTATGGCAAGAGTAGCGTGATGATAACAACTAATTTGCCCCTGGATTTAACTTCAATAAAGACTGCAGTTCCATCCAGCGACCTCTGTTTTTGATAAATTCTACCATTACCAGCACACCTATCCCAAAGGGTACTCTGTACTCGAGTATTTTTTAGTGAGGCACAAAATTTATTTTTAATCTAAGGATCGAATTTTTCAAAAGATACCTTGATAACAAACAACAGGGAAAAGAAGCTAAAATAAATCAACCACAACCACTCCTGCCACACACACCAACAGAAAAAAGACAAAAATACGGCAAATGTAAGAACACAGTTTCTTTACTAAGTCTAGCCAATTCAATTTCAATTTAACTCAAATTTTAAATGCCTATTATGTGTCAAGCCTATAATGAATAAGACAGTATAGTGTTTGTGTAAGTACACCCCTATATAGATCAATGGAACAGAACTGAGAGTCTAGACATAAGCCTTCATATTTAGGGTCAATTCATTTTTTTAAAAAGGAGTCAAGGTACTTCATTAAGGAAAAAAAGCTTGTTTTCAATAAATGGTGTTGGGACAAATGGATACACACACGCCAAAAGGTGAATTTTGACTCTTTCTTCATACTGTACCAAAAAAAAAAGTAAAAAATGGATCAAAGAGAGGATTCTTGGAAGATGGTGGAGCACGAAGCACCAGGAATCTGTCTCCCCACCTAGACAACAACTGCACTGGTGGGATCTGTCTGATGTAATTATTTTGGAACTCTAGAGTCTGTTGAGGCTTGCAACTTCCAGGGGAAGACTTTGAAGATAAATTGCAGTTAATTTCAGTCAATTTCAGCTCTTAGCACAGGAGTAGCTACCCATTCCCCACCCTCAGTCAAGTAGCAGGCAGCTGTGCACGTGTTCCTAGAGCAGCTTGCCAGAGCTACGGCAGGTAAAAAGGACCCTGTCCTCCAAATATTGGGGATCTGTGCTCTGATCACTGATTGCTGCTTCTGATCATAGAGGTGCAAACAAAGAGACACAGAGGCAGGCAGCTGTTGTTCTTGCACCTGCCCCCCACTGTTTCAAGCCCCTCCCTCTACGAATGAAATGACTTCCAGCAGATTTAAAGGGCCGGCACCTTCTCCACAGCCCCTTCATTTTTTGGTTTCCCCCTTTCAGGATCCACTCATTAAAAACTAGGACATTAAAAAACAACTGCCTTCAGGGGAAAATTAGAAACTGACTGAGTATGCCAAAGGAAAGGCTCAGAAAAGACCTAAGATGACATTAAGGTTACACCTCAGGCTGATCTTCAGTACAGAGACAGCTTACAATAACAAAAACACGAAACCAATAATAAAAAACAGCAACCTCCAATAAAGGAGAATCTGATTTCCAGAGTTACCATGTTATTAGATTCAAATGTCTAGTGTTCAACAAAAAAATCACAAGGCATAAAAAGAAGCAAGAAAGTATGGCCCAATGAAAGGAAATAAATAGAAACTATCCCTGAAAAAGACTTTATGGCAGTTATATTAGACAAAAACTTTAAAACAACTATCTTAAAGATGTTCAAATAACTAAAAGACGACATGGGGAAAATCAAGAAAATGATGCATGAATAAAATGGAAATATCAATATAGACAGAAAACCTACAAAGAAACCAAAAAGAAATCCTGGGGCTGAAAAGTTCCCTAGAGAGATTCAACGGCAGGTTTGAGCAGGCAGAAGAAAGAATAAGTGAAATTCAAGATAGGACAATGGAAATTATCTAGGCCTACAAACAGAGAAAAAGATCTAAGGGACCTGTGTGATACCATCAACAGGACCAACAAACACATTGTGGGAATCCCAGAAGGAGAAGAGAGAGAGAAAGAGGCAGAGAGAATATGTGAAGAAATAATGGCTGAAAACTTGCCAAATTTGATGAGAGATATGAATATAAACATCCAAGAAGCTTAATGAACTCCAAGCAAGATGAACTCAAAGAGACCCACATCAAGACACATTATAACCAAGCTTTCAAAAGACAAAAAGAGAACCTAAAAAGTAGCAAGAAAAAGCAAATCATCACATACACGTGATCTTCAATAAGATTATGAGCAGATTTCTCATCAGAAACGTTGTAGGCCAGAAGACAGTGAGCTGATATATTCAAAGTGCTAAGAGAAAAAACTTTGAGAATCCCATACACGGAATCCTGTATGTCCTTCAAAAGTGAAGGAGAGGAAGAGTCAGGATCAAGATGGTGGAGTGGGAAGATCCTGGGCTTGCCCCCTCCCATGGACTCACCAAAACTACACCTATATAGAACAACTATCACAAAGAACAATCTGAAGACTAGCAGAAAAGATTTCCACAACTAAAAATACAAATAAAAAGCCACATTGAGATGGATAGGAGGAGTGGAGAGACAGTCTGGTTAGGACCCACGCACCAGCACAGCGACCCACATGTGGGAGGGCTATCACAGTCATGGAGGTCCTCCCAAAGGAGCAAGGGATCTGAACCCCACATTGGGCTCCCTAGCCCAGGGAACTTGTACTGAGAAGATGAGCCCCCATAACATTTGGTTTTGAAAACCAGAAAAGATTATGTCCAGGAGAGCCAGAGGGCTGTAGGGAACTGTGACTCTGCTTTTAAAGGAGCTCATAAAAATTCACTTGCTCTGAGTCCCAGAACATAAGCAGCACTTTGATAAAGTGACCAGAAACCAGGCAAGGAAAAGGTTACTGAAAATCTGATCCATAACTCAACATAGCCCGTCAAATGTTTTCCAGACAAGGAGAAAACTAAATGTGCTGTTTTTTCAGAAGTTGATGTCCTCATTCTTGCAGAAGTTGCCTTCCTACAGTGAAACTTACACAGGTGCAGCAGGACCCCTGCAAATTGCTCCAGCCCTAAGTGTCCAAAAGTTACCATGGACATAGCATGTAATGGCATGTTACATTGAACTCATTATGTAACAGTGCGGCAGGACCCCTGCAAATTGCTCCAGCCCTAAGTGTCCAAAAGTTACCATGGACATGTCATGTAATGGCATGTTACATTGAACTCATTATGTAACAGTGCCTTGAACTCGTTATGTAATGGCCTACACAAGTGCCCTGATTAGGCCCAGCTGTTACAAAGTTGTAACACATCCTCTGCACTATGGAGTATTAAATCTCTGCTGGCACTAAATGGGGACAGGCACTGCTTTGGGAGCTAACCCCGTTGTTCTCCATTGCTTGTGCAAGCAATAAACCTTTTTCTTCACCCTCTTCACCCTTGGTTGTGTTTTCAGCTCCACACTCATGAAGAGATGGACCCACTGAATTCAGTTATACTGGGTATTACTAATTTTAGGGCATGTGCTGGAGGAGCAGGGATCTGTTGCAACTTTCTCCAGGGATAGAGGTGCTGATGGGTGCCATTTTTTTTGCTCACCTTCTACCTCGATGGCCTGGTGCTGGTGGGTGTCATTTCTGACTCTCTCCATCTACTTACTAGCACCACTTTCCCCACTCTTGCATTCCTCTACATAGCTGCCCAGACAGTGCTCCTCCAAAGTGGCTCCTTGCCCCACCACACCTAGCAGGCAGCCTCAGCCAGCAACAGAGCCCCTCCAAAGTGGCCCCCTGCCCCAGGGTCTGGTACGGCACATTAGAGTATCCACAAGAGTCACAGCTGGGTCTCACAGCCAGCCACACCTGAGGCCTGCTCTGCCCACCAGTGTGCCCACAGCTGTTGCAGTCAGGCCTTGCAGCCAGCTGCACCAGGGGCCAGCCCTGCATACCACAGCAATCACAGCCCAGACACCACAGGAGGGCGCATGCAGTCCACACAGGGGACACCCTGAAGCACCTGACTCTGGTAACCAGGGCAGACCACACGACTGGGCCCCACGGGATGTCTTCTACATAATGCCACTCCTGCAAGACCAGAGACATAGCTGATCTACTTATTACACAGAAACAAATGCCGAAAGTTAGGCAAAATGAGGAGACACATATGTTCCAAACAAAAGATCAAGATGAAACCTCAGAAAAAGAACCAAATGAAACAGAGATAAGCACTCTAACAGATAAAGAATTCAAAGTAGTGATCACAAAGATACTCAGGAGAAGAACGGAGGAACACAGTGAGAACTTCAACAAAGAGACAGAAAACATAAAAAGGAACCAATGACAGTTAAGAATACAACAACTGAAATGAAAAATACACTAGAGGGAATCAACAGATTAGATGATGAAGAAGAATGGATCAGCAATCTGGAAGAAAGGGTAGTGAAAATCACCCAACTGGAACAGCAAAAAAGAAAAAACGCATAGTTTAAGGTACCTACGGGACAACATCAAGCATACTAACATTTGCTTTATAGGGGTCCCAGAAGAAGAGAGAGAGAGGGAAAGAAAAACTATTTCAAGAAATAATGGCTGAAAACTTCCTTATCCTGGTGAAGGAAACAGACATCCAAGTTCAGCAAGCACAGAGGGTAACAAACAAGATGAACCCAAAGAGGCCCACACCAAGACACATTATAATTAAAATGTCAAAAGTTATAGAGGGAGAATCTTAAAACCAGCAAGAGAAAAACAACTAGCCATAGACAAGGGAACCCTCATAAGACTCCCCTGACTTTTCAGCAGAAACTTTACAGGCCAGAAGGGAGTGGCATGACACATTCAAAGTGAATTCAACATCCATTTATGATAAAAACTCTCAACAAAGTGAGTATAGAGGGAACACATCTCAATATAATAAAGGTCATATATGATAAACCCACAGCTAACATCATACTCAATCATGAAAAACTGAAAGCATTTCCTCTAAGATCAGGAAGAAGACAAAGATGCCCACTCTCACTTTTATTTAACTTAGTACTGGAAGCTCTAGGCACAGCAATCAGACAAGAAAAAGAAATAAAAAGTCTCCAAATTGAAAAAGAAGTAAAACTGTCACTGTTTGCAGACAACATGATACTATATATAGAAAACCCTGAATACTTCACCAAAAAACTATTAGAACTAATAAATGAATCTGATAGTTATATGATATGAAATTAATATACAGAAATCTATTGCATTTATATACACTAAAAAGGATCCATTAGAAAGAGAAATTAAGAAAAAAATCCCATTTACAATTGCATCAAAAAGAATAAAATACCTAGGAGCAAATTTAACCAAGGAGTTGAAAGACCTATACTCTGAAAACTCTAAGACATTGATGAAAGAAATTCAAGATAACATAAATAAATGGAAAGATATATTGTGCTCATGGACTGGAAGAATTAACATTATTAAAATATCTAGAGTATGCAAAGCAATCTACAGATTCAATGCAATACCTATCAAAATACCAATGGCATTTTTAACAGAACTAGAACATATAATCCTAAAATTTGTACGGAACCACAAAAGACCTGGAATAGCCAAATCGATCTGTAGAAAGAACAAAACTAGAGATATCACACTCCCTATTTCAAACTATACTACAAAGCTATAGTAATCAAAACAGTATAGTACCGGCACAAAAACAGACACACAGATCAATGGAACAGAATAGAGCGAGCCCAGAAATAAACCCATGCTTATACAGTCAATTAATCTATGAGAAAAGAGGCAAGAATACACAATGAGGAAAAGACAGTCTCTTCAATAAATGGAGTTGGGAAAACTGGACAGCTACTGGACTGCAAAGGAACGAAACTGGACTACTTTCGTACACCATAGACAAAAATAAATTCAAAATGGATTAAAGACTTAAATGTAAGACCTGAAACTATAAAACTCCTAGAAGAAAGCATAAGCAGTAAACTCTTTTTTACTAACAGTGGTTTATAACATTATACAGATTTCAGATGTACATCATTATATTTCAACTTCTGTATACACTATACTGTGTTCACCACCAAAATTCTACTTTCCATGCATTACTGTACAAATGTCCCTCCCTACTCTTTTCACCCTCCCCCTGCCCCCTTTTTCCTCTGAGAACCACCAATCCATTCTCTGTATCTATGAGTTTATTATTTTCCACATATGAGTGAAATCATACAGAATTTGTCTTTGCCTTATTTTGCTTACCATAATACCCTCAAGGTCCATCCATGTTGTTGCAAATGGTAAGATTTCATCTTTTTTATGGCTGAGTAGTATTTCATTGTGTATTTATCCCACATCTTCTTTATTCACTCTTGTGTCAATGGGCACTTAGCCTGTTTTCACATCTTGGCTATTTGTAAATAATGCTGCAATGAACATATCTTTTCAAATTAGTGTTTTAATATTCCTTGGATAAATACCCAGAAGCGGAATAGCTGGATCATATGTCAGTTCTGTTTTTAATTTTTTGAGGAACCTCCATACTGTTTTCCATAGTGGCTGCACCAATTTACATTCCCACCAGCAGTGTATGAGGATTCCCTTTTCTCCACATCCTCCAATGCTTGTTATTTCTTGTCTTTTTATGTAATAGCCATTCTGATGGGTGTGAGGTGATATCTCATTGTGGTTTTGACTTGCATTTCCCTGATGATTAGTGATATTGAGCATCTTTTCATGTGCCTATTGGCCACCTGCATATTTTCTTTGGAAAAATGTCTCTTCAGGTCCTCTGCCCATTTTTTAATTGGGTTGTTTGTTTTTGTCGTTGTTGAGTTGTATAAGTTCTTTATATATTTTGGATATTAACCCCTTACTGGTGTATGATTTGCAAATATCTTTTCCCAATTGGTAGATTATCTTTTCATTTTGTTGATGGTTTCCTTTTGAATAAACTCTTTGACATTGGTCTTAGCAATATTTTTTTTAATCTGTCTCCTCAGGCAAGGGCAACAAAAGCAAAAATAAACAAAGAGGACTATATCACACTAAAAAGCTTTTGCACAAGAAGAAAACCATCAATAAAACAAAAAGGCGACCTACTGAATGGGAGAACATATCTGCAAATGAAATATCCCATCAGGGGTTAATATTCAAAATATATATAAAAACTCATACAATTCAATATTTAAAAAAACCCAACACTCCAATTCAAAGATGGGAGGAGGACCTGAACAGACATTTTTCTGAAGAAGATATACAGATGGTCAATGGACACATGAAAAGATGTTCAACATCACTAATCACCAGGGAAATGCAAATCAAAACCACAGTGAGATATCACCTTACACCTGTCAGAATGGCTATCATCAAAAAGACAATATATAACAAGCATTGGCAAGGACGTGGAGAAAAGGTAACCCCAGTGTACTGTTGATGGGAATGTAAACTGCTGCAGCCACTATGGAAAAAAGTATGAAGGTTCCTCAAAAAATCAAAAATAGAGCTACCATACAATAGCAATTCCACTTCTGAGTATTTACCTGAAAAAAAACAAAAACACCAATTCAAAAAGATAGACACACTCCTATGTTAAGTGCAGCATTATTTACAACAGCCAAGATATGGAAGCAACCTAAGTGTCCACTGGTAGATCAATGGATAAAGATGTAGTGTATATATATATACATATATATAAAGGAATATTACTCAGCCATAAAAAGGAATGAAATCTAGCCATTTGTGACAACATAGATGGACCTGGAGGGTATTACGTTAAGTGAAATAAGTCAGGCAGACAAAGACAAACATCCTATGATTTCATTTATATGTGAAATCTAAAAAACAAAATAAAACTAAACAGACATAGATATAGAGAACAAATTAGTGGTTGCCAGTGGGGTGATGTGAGGGTTGTGGCAAAATAGGTAAAGGGTCTTAAGAAGTACAAACAAATTTAAAATAAATAAGTCTCAAAGATGTAATATACAGCATAGGGAATACAGTCAATAATATTGTAATAACTTTGTATCATGACAGATGGTTACTAAACTTATGGTGGTGATCATTTTGTAATGTATATAAATCTTGAATCACTATGTTGTATATCTGAAATGAACACAATATTGTATGTCAACTATACGACACTTAAAAAAATAAGTGAGGGAGAAATCAAGACATTCCCAGATACACAAAAGCTGGAGTTTGTGACCACTAGACCTGCCCTCCAAAAAATGCTCAAGGGAGTCCTGGCAAGGTGAAATGAAAAGACATTAGACAGTAACTCAAAGCCATAAGGAGGAACAAAGATCTCAAAAAAGTAAATACAAGAGCAATTATAAAAGCTAGTATTATTGTAACAATGGTATGCAACAAACTGTACTTTTTGTTTATACATGATTTAACAAACATGTTTAAACAAACAAACAAAAATTACTAGTATGAAAGCTAGTATTACAAAGCTTTGGTTTGTAACTCCAAACCTTGTTTTCTACATAATTTGAGAGACTAATGTATTTAAAATAATTATTAGTTTATGTTTGGGGGCACAGCGTAGTAAGATGTAATTCTGTGACATCAGCAACTGAAAGGGGTGGGGACAGCTGTAAAGGAGCAGAGTTTTTGTATGTTATTGAAGATAAGCTGCTATAAATTCAAATTAGTGCCATAACTTTAGGATGTTAAATGTAATCCCCATGGTAACCACAAAGAAAATAGCTATAGAATATAAACAAAAGGAAAGGAATTTAAACATTTCACTACAAAACTCAACTAAACACAAAAGAAGACAGTACTATAGGAAATGAGGCACAAAAAAGCTCTAAGGCATACAGAAAACAAACAGCACAATGACAGGAGTAAGTCCTTCCTTATCAGTATTTACTTTAACTATAAATGGATTAAACTCTCCAATCAAAAGACAAAGATTGGTAGGATGGATAAAAATACATGATTCAACTACATGCCCTACAAGAGACTTATGTGAGACCCAAAGACATAAATAGGTTGAAAGTGAAGGGAGAGAAAAAGATATTGCATGCAAATAGTAACTAAAAAGACAGCCACAGTGACTATACTAATATCAGTAAAAAAGAAAAAAAACCCTTTAAATCAAAAAAGGTAACAAGAAGACAAAGAAGGACATTATATTTTAAGAAAAGGTTTAATACAGCAAGAAAATGTAACAATTATAAACATTTACACACCTAATGACAGACCATAAAAATATATGAAACAAAAACTGACAGAATTGAAGGGAGAAATAGACAGTTCTACAATAACAGCTGGAAACTTCTATGCAGAATAATGAATACTCTATTCATAATAATGAATAGAACAACCAGACAAAGATAAGTAAGGAAACAGAGGATTTAAATAACACAATAAACAAACAGGATCTAACAGACATATACAGAACACTCTACTCAACAATAACAACATGCACATTCTTCTCAAGAGCACACAGGACATTTTCCAGGATAGACTGTATGTTAGGCATATAAAGAGAAATAAAGTCTCAATAGATTTTAAAAGATAGATATCATACAAAGTATCTTCTCTAACTACAATGGGATAAAGTTAGAAATCAGTAACACAAAGAAAACTGGAAAATTCACAAAATTGTGGAAATTAAACAAACAGTTGTAAACAACCAATGGATCAAAGAAGAAATCACAAGGGAAATTAGAAAATACCTAGATATAAATGAAAATGAAAACATAAACATACCAAACACTTATGAGACGCAGCAAAAATGGTGCAAAGGAGGAAGTTAATAGTTCTACACATTTACCTTAGAAAAACAAGAAAGATCTGAAATCAACAACTTAAGTTTGCAACTTTTAAGAACTAGAAAAAGAAGAACAAACTAAATCCAATGCTAGCAGAAGGAAGGAAACAATAAAGATTAGACATAAACAAAATAGAGAACAGAAAAAAACCTATGAAACCAAAAGTTAGTTCTTTGAAAAGATCAACAAAGTTGACAAACCATTAGCTGGATAGACTAATGATTCTACAGAACTTAGAAGGACTATAAATAATTGTATGCCAAAAAAACTGGAGAACCTAGATGAAATGGACAGAGCCCTTGAAATACAAAACCTACCAAGACTAAGTCACAAATAACAGGAAATCTGAACAGACATAACTAGTAAGGAGATGGAATCAGTAATCACAAATTTCCCCAAATATGGACCTGATGGCTTTACTGGTTAATTCTACCAAACATTTAAAGAAGAGTTAATACTAATCCTTCTCAAACTTTTCCAAAAAATTGAAGATGGAACTCTTCCTAACTCATTCTATGAAGCCAACGTAATGCTGATACTCAAGTGAGACAAAGACACTACAAGAAAAGCAGATTACAAGACTACAAGAAAAGAAGATGACACCCTTTAAGAACATTACTGCAAAATCCTCAGCAAAATTCTGGCAAAGAGAATTCAAATTTAAAGGATTATACAACATGACCAAGTCAAGCCACAGAATGGGGGAAAATATTTGCAAATCATACACTGGATAAGAGATTAATATCCAGAACATATAGAGAACTCCTAAAACTCAGTAACAAAGAAACACCCAATTCAAAAATGGGCAAAGGACTTGAACAAACATTTCTCCAAAGAAGATATACAAATAGCCAACAAGCACATGAAAACATGCTCAACATCACTAATCATCAGGGAGATGCAAGTCAAAATCACGATGAGACACCAACTCACACCCACAAGGAAAGTAGTGTCGAAAAACCAGAAAACACAAACAAATGTTGGTGAGGATGTGGAAAAACTGGAACCCTTGTGCAGATTTTGAAGACTTACCATTAAAAAAATGTAAAATATCTCAATTTGGGTATCAATTACATGTTGAAATGATACTTTGGATATACTGGTTTAATAAAACATATTAGTAAAATTACAATAGCCAAAAGGTAGAAGCAACCCAAGTGAACTTCAACAGACGAATGCATAAGCAAAATATGGTGTATACACAGAATGGAATAGTATTCAGCCTTACAAAGGAAAGAAATTCTGAAATATGCTACAAAATGTATGAAACTTGGGGACATTATGCTAAATGAAATAAGTCAGTCACAAAAAGACACTGTATGATTTTACTTTTGTGAAATACTTACAGTAGTCAAAATCTTAGAGAGAGAAAGTAGAACAGTGGTTGCCAGGGACTGAGGGGAGGGGAGAATAGGGAGTTATTGTTTCAGAGATAAAGAATTTCAGTTTTACAAGATGAAAAGAGTTATGGGGATGAATGGTAGTGATGGGTGCACAACACTGTTAATGTATTTAACACCACTGAACTCTATACTTAAAAATGGTTAAGATGGTAAACTTAATGTTACATGTATTTTATCACAATAAAAAAAAGAAAAAAGGGAGAGTGACATCAGCATCACGGAGGAGTGAGTCATTACCTTTGTCTCTCCCCTCTAAGTTACAACCAGTCAGACAACCATTGACCAATAAAGGACTCCCTGCACAGCACACCAAAATACTTGAGTGATCCATGCACCACTACATCTGAAGGTGGGTGGACTAGACCTCCGTGAGGCAGCGGAACTAACGCAGTAGCCCCTTCCCTCTCCCTCAGTGGCAGCAATCCAAAACATGGATCTGCACACCAGCACACAAGCCAGTGACCACCATGGGCTACAAGAGCAAATATGGCACTCCGTGGCTTGGCCCGTGTGCCCCTACCTCCAGTGGCACACACATCCTGAGGCTCTAGGAAACAGAGCACAGACAGAGACCAGGGCCTTCCTCATCCCACAGAACTGGTGCCAAACTTTCAGCAGTGGGGACTGCATTTGAGGCATAAATTTCCCCAGCAGGGGTGGGGTGCCCAGATCTGAGATTTTAGAGCAGGCCACTAGTGTGATTGCCAGTGCCATCAACCAGAGGCTGAGGCCCCTGCCCACCCTCAGTGGTAGCACACATGTCCTGAGGCTTCAGGACACAAAGTGGTGCCGGTGACCAAGCCCCCTACTCCTCCCCTGGCCACGGCACTGGTCTCTCCAGCAGTGGGGACAGCAACCAAAATGCAGATTTCACCAGAAGGAGTAGGGTGCTCGGACATGAGGTCTCAAAAAGCACACCAGCGGATGAATGCCAGTGACCACAGACTGCAAGGCCAGCAACAACACTTGTGGCTTAGCTTCTACTTCCATAGCAGACGCAGGTGACACCTGTGACTTGAGGCTTCAGGAACCACAGCAGAATCTGAGACCCAGACCTTAGTGATAGCACCCCCAACACTGGCTGTACCAACAGCAGGGGCTGATTACAAAAACCTGGGCCCCCAACAGCAAGAGTGAAACCTGTGAACCTAGGTGCTGCTAGCACCACCAGATAACCCAGGAGCAGTAGCCCAGGTAGTTCACAGAGCAGCAGCACCTGAGCTCATGGAGAGCCCATGGAGAGCAAGTTGGGGAACACAAGACCCAGGTACCTCAGAAGCAGCAGAAGTGCTCACAGCCAGGCGATCTTGGTGGCAACAACTGAGACTGCATCAATGTCAAAACCAGCAAGGCACTAGCAACCTCAGAGGCATAAGTGGCCAAAGGAGGGCACTAATGATGCCTCTAGCAGAGGTAGTGGAGGGTGGAAAGTACAGGCTCTCAAATACAACCAGAAGTAGCTCAGAACCAAAGTAACCAAAGCCGTTGCTGATTAGAAAGGTGGTTACTATCACAAATGCACAGACAGAGAATCAATTCATCAAATACCATGAAGAACTACAGTAACACGGCAGAACAGAAGGAGAATGAGAGCTCTTTAGCAACCAAACTTGAAGTCACAGATGATTACAATCTGACTGACAGAGAATTCAAAATAGCTGTCATAAAGAAATTCAGCAAGTTACAAGAAAACTCAGAAGGACAGTTCAATGAGCTTATGAATAAAATTAATGAACAGAAGGATTACTTCACCAAAGAGACTGAAGCTCTAAAACAAAAACCAAACAAATTCTGGATATGAAGAGCACAACTAATGAGATGAAAAATAATGTAGAAAGCATAAAAAACAGAGCAGACCTTATGGGGGAGAGAATCAGTGAACTCGAAGATAGAAACCTAGAAATGATCCAGGTGTAAAAGGAGAGAACTAAGATTTTGAAGAAATGAAAAAATTCTTTGGGATATATCTGACTCAATTAGGGAAAATAACATAAGGATTACAGGTATCCCAGAGGGAGAAGAGAAGAAGAAATGAGCAGAGAACTTATTCAAAGAAATAATAGCTGAGAACTTCCCAAACCTGGGGAAGCAACTGGACATACAAGTACATGAAGCTAACAGAACTCCTAATTACATCAATGCAAGAAGACCTTCTCCAAGGCATATAATATTAAAACTGTCAAAAGTCAATGACATAAAATCAACATACATAAATCAGTAGCATTTCTACAGGCTAACAATGAACTAACAGAAAAAGAACTCAAGAACTCAATCCCATTCACAATCGCAACAAAACGAATAAAATGCCTTGGGATAAATTTAACCAAGGAAGTGAAAGATCTATACAATGAAAACTACAAGACTTTTTTGAAAGAAATTGATGACGACATAAAGAGATGGAAAGACATTCCATGCACATGGATTGGAAGAATAAACATAGTTAAAATGTCCATACCGCCTAAAGCAATCTACAGATTCAATGCTATCCCAGTCAGAATCCCAATGACATTCTTTACAGAAATTGAACAAAGAAACCTAAAATTCATATGGGGCAACAAAAGACCCCGAATTGCTAAAGCAATCCTGAGAAAGAAGAACGCAGCTGGAGGCATCACAATCCCTGACTTCAAAACATACTACAAAGCTACAGTAATCAAAACAGCATGGTACTGATACAAAAACAGGTGCACAGATCAATGGAACAGAATTGAAAGCCCAGAAATAAAACCACACATCTATGGACAGCTAATCTTCGACAAAAGAGCTGAGGGCATATAATGGAGAAAAGAAAGTCTCTTCAACAAACGGTGCTGGGAAAACTGGACAGCCACATGTAAAAGAATTAAAATTGACCATTCTTCTTCACCATTCACAAAAATAAACTCAAAATGGATCAAAGACCTAAAGATTAGGCCTGAAACAATAAGTCTTCTAGAAGAGAATATAGGCAGTACACTCTTTGACATCAGCTTCAAAAGAATCTTTTCAGACACCATAACTCCTCAGATGAGGGAAATAATAGAAAGAATAAACAAATGGGACTTCATCAGACTAAAGAGCTTCTTCAAGGCAAGGGAAAACAGGATTGAAACAAAAAAACAGCCCACTAATTGGGAAAAAATATTCACAAGTTTTTTATCCGACAAAGGCTTAATCTCCATAATATATAAAGAACTCACACAGCTCAACAACAAAAAATCAAACAACCCGATCCAAAAACGGGCAGGGGACGTGAACAGACATTTCTCCAAAGAAGATATACAGATGTCCAATAGACACATGGAAAGATGCTCATCATCACTAGTCATAAGGGAAATGCAAATCAAAACTACACTAAGATATCACCTTACACCTGTTAGAATGGCAAAAATATCCAAAACCAAGAGTGACAAATGTTGGAGAGGTTGTGGAGAAAAGGGAACCCTCATACACTGTTGGTGGGAATGCAAACTGGTGCAGCCACTATGGAAAACAGTATGGAGATTTCTCAAAAAGTTAAAAATAGAAAACCGTATGACCCAGCCATCCCACTACTGAGTATCTATCCTAAGAACCTGAAATCAGCAATTCCAAAAGTCCCATGCACCCCTATGTTCATCGCAGCATTATTTACAATAGCCAAGATGTGGAACCAACCTAAGTGCCCATCAACTGATGATTGGATAAAGAAGATATGGTATATACGTACAATGGAATACTACTCAGCCATAAAAAAGGCCAAAATCATCCCATTCACAACAACATGGATGGACCTTGAGGGTATTATGTTGAGTGAAATAAGCCCAACAGAGAAAGACGAACTCTGTATGACTCCACTCATAGGGGGAAGCTAACATATAGACAAAGAGAATTGATCAGTGGTTACCACGGGAAAGGGGGTATGGGGGAGGGCACAAAGGGTAAAGTGGTGTACCTACAACATGACTAACAATAATGTACAACTGAAATTTCACAAGGTTGTAAACTACCATAATCTTAATAAAAAATAAAAAAAATTAAAAAATAAAGTCAATGACAAAGAAAAAATATTAAGGGCAGCAAGAGAGAGGAAAATAACCTACAAAGGAACTCCCATTGAGCTTTCAGCAGATTTCTCAGCAGAAACCTTACAGGTCAGGACAGAGTGGAATGATAAAATTCAAAATATTGAAAGACAAAAACTATCAGCCAAGAATACTCTATCCAGCGAAATTATCCTTCAGATATGATGGAGAAATAAAAGCTTTCCCAGATAAACAAAAGCTGAGGCAGTACATCACCACTAGACCTGCCTTACAAAAAATGAGGAAGGAAGCCCTTCTATATGAAACAAAAAGGCAAAGGTTTACAAAGCTTGGAGCAAGGAGATAAATATATAGACAAAATAAAAAACTGCAGCTTTATATCAGAACAGGTTAGCAAACAATTATAAAAGATAAAAGGGAAAGAAAGCATCAAAAATAACTATAAACACTTCAATTTGCTCACAAACTGACAACACAAAAAATGATTTGTGACAACAAAAACATAGAAGGGATGGAACCTGCTTAGGTTAATGGAGATAAGAGGCTATCAAAAAATGGACTATCTCATCTATGAATCTTTTATACAAACCTCATGGTAACCACAAAACAAAAAATCAGAGCAGAGTCACAAATCACAGATAAAGAGAAAACCACCAAACTAACATGACAGAAATACAAGGGAAAAGAAACAATGGAAATATAGAACAACTTGAAAACCAAAGATAAAATGGAAGTATTAAGCCCTCAAATATCAATAATCACTCAATGTAAATGGATTGAATTCACTAATCAAAAGACACAGAATGGCTGGATGAATTAAAAAACAAGACCCAACAATATGCTGCCTCTAGGAAACGCATCTTAGCTTTAAAGACAAACATAGGCTGAGAGCAAAGGGATGGAAGATGATATTCCAAGGAAATGGCAAGCAAAAGAAACTGGGTATAGCCATATTTATATCAGACAAAGCAGACTTCAAGATGAAAAAGATAATGAAAGACAAAGGTGGGTATTATATAATGATAAAAGGGACTCTCCACCAAGAAGACATAAGACTTATGAATATATATCCACCTAACACAGGAGCACCAAAGTATATGAAGCAAATATTAACAGACCTAAAGGGAGAAATCAACAGCAACACAATAATAGTAAGGGACCTTAACACCCCATTTACATCAATGAATAGATCATCCAGACAGAAAGTCCACAAGAAAACCATGGCCTTAAATGAAACACTGTACTAGGTGGACTTAGTAGATACATAGAACATTTCATCCAAAAACAGCAGAATACATGTTCTTCTTAAGTGCACATGCAACATTCTCAAAGATAGATCATATGTTGGGAAAGAAAGCAAGCTTCAGAAAATTTAAGAAGACTGAAATCATTCCAAGCATCTTTTCTGACTACAATACTACGGAACTAGAAATCAATGACAAGAAGAAAGCTGGGAAAGTCATAAACATGTGAAGACTAAGCAACATGCTACTGAACAACCACTGGATCAACGAATAAATCTAAGGAGAAATTAAAAACTACCTAGAGACAAATGAAAATGAAAACACAATATAACAACTCTTATGGAATGCGGCAAAAATAGTACTACAAGGGAAATTTACAGTAGTACAGGCCTACCTCAACAAACAAGAAAAGTCTCAGATAAACAAGCCTACCCTATACCTAAAAGAACTAGAAAAAGAACACAGGCCAAAGTTAGCAGAAGGAAGGAACTAATAAAAATCAGAGCAGAAATAAACAAAATATTGACCAAAAAAACAATAGAAAGCATCAGTGAAACTAAGTAGAATGTACATTAGTGGTTGCCTAAGCTTGAGGGAGGGCAGGGCAGAAGAAGTATGATGAATGACTGGTAATGGGCACAAGGCTTCTTTTGCAGATGACGAAAACGTTCTAAAATTAGATTATGGTAATAGCTGCGCAACTCTGTAAAGGCACTAAAATCCACTGAATCATACACTTAAAATGGATAGCTTTTATAGTATGTAAATTACACCTCAATAAAGCTGGTTTTTTTTAAATGTTACATCAGTCTTCTTCATAATGGTCAAAAAAGAGAAGCAACCCAAATGTCTCAGGACGATGAATAAACAAACACATTGTGATATATTCACACCATGAATACAATTTAGCAATGAAAAGGAAAAAACTACTGATACACACAACAACATGGATGAGCCTTCAAACACTTTGCTGACGGAAAGAGCCAGACAAAAGAATAACAAACTATACGCTTTATTTTAAATAAAGAAGCAAAACTAATCCATGATGACAGAAATCACAATAGCGGTTGCCTGTAGGGGGCGTGAGCAAATGACTGGGATGGGGCAGAAGGGAACTTGCTGGTGTGATGGAAACGTTATCTTCATACGGATGCAGGTCATACAAGTATATGAATGTGTCAAACCTCATCAAACTGCATGCACATTTATGACCTATGCATTCTATTGTGTGTAAATTATATTTCATTAAAAAAAAAACCTGACTTCCCACTGAGTACCTAGTTCCTAACTGAAGAACACATCATTTACAAACTAAACTGACAAATATGAATGCCTTGATCAACAATTCCTTTCACATTTCCAAGGGCTCCAAGTCACCTCCTAGAAGAGTAGCCTCCCAACTTTACAGTTTTAAGATACCTTAATATACAGTAACACACAAACCTCAAAAATGCATCTATATGTGTTAATTCTCTTTTGCCACACAAGCACTCTGAATTATTCCAAGAGGAAATCTAAATAATAGTTCTTTAAATGAGCTATCATATTAAGGACGACATTACATTTGGGGTAAGTCTACTCTCTCTCCCCGAGGACAGACCCTGATGGACTCAAGTCTTGAACTTGACTTGAAATAATAATTTATTAAGCTCTTACCATGAAGTTAGTACTATGTTATACATGGGCTACACTCATGGAACTCACAATCTACTGAAAAATACAAAAAGTAACATATGACATAATAAACAATAATTAAATATACTTCTATACACTTCAGTGATGGCAAATACCTGTAAAGCATCAGCCACTTCTTCCTCTTTTATAAATGGCAAATATAATTAATTGATAGTGGCACTTTTTCTTGCTGAACAAGGCTGCAGTCTCAGAATTCTTCTTAATGCAGTGCTCCATAAAGGCCCTAACAATGTGCTTGAACTGGCAGAGGAAATAAAACCTATATGCCCCTACTACGAGTGTTGTAAAAATACAGAGAAGTAGACCAAAAAAGGCTACAGGAGGTTTTAGTGAGAAGGCAGAACATTCATTCATTCATCAGCCAACATTCATTTACATTACCTACTAAATGACAGGAATTAGGGCTACTAGGGAAACTAAATCAACAAGATATGGTCCCAGATTTCCAAGAACTCAAATTCTAGTGAAGAAGCAAAACAATGATAAAACAGGGTGTTGAGTGCTATGAAATATACACAGGGGTTCCGGGCATCTAAATGAGACCATGATCAGGGAATGCTTCCAGGAAAAAGTGACTCTTCGGCCAAGTTGTGGAGCACAGCCAAATAAAAACTGACGGAAGGGGAGTCACATCACTAACGTGACAATATAGGTCGTTCTTCACTTTGCTCTCCCTTGCAACAACTAACAAGCATTCATGGAAGAGACACCATAAGAAAGATGGAAGGGTAGAACACACGGGTAGGCAAGGTAGTACGAAAAAAATACAGTGTGTTCAGAAAAACTCTAAACACTTTTGCGCAGCTTTATGCAGAGTCAATCATGAAATATGAGAAGGATTTTAAAAAGCAGTAAGGGAAGGGCAATGGCTAGGAGACTACTAGTTTCATAAATTCTCCTCTACCATTCGATTATTACTATATGCAGGTATTCCTAGGTAGAAATTTAAATTTAATGACAAACAAGCTCTAAAGAAATAACGGATCAAGGAAATAATCATTAATAGCTACTAAAAGTATTGAAAGAAAGTCTGATGGGAAACTTTATAATGGTTCATAACACCTGAACCCACTGATTAATGTTTTAAATAAATTTTTAATTTCAGAATAGTCTTAGATTTACAGAAAAGTTGAAAATAGTACAGTTTCCATATATCTCTCACCCAGTTTCCCCTGTTGATAACATCTTACATTATTATGATATATTTTATAACTAAGGTATCAACATTGGTACATTACTATAACTAGACTCTACAGTTACTCGTATTTTACTAGCTTTTCCCTAACGTCCTTTTTCTGTTCCAAGATTCTACCCAGGATATAGTATGTTTAGTTGTCATGTCTCCTTAACCTTCCCTGGTCCATGAAAGTTTCTCAGACTTTGTTTTTGATGACCTGGCTAGTTTTGAGAAATACTGGTCATACTGGTCAGGTATTTTATAGACTGTCTCTTGATTTGCGTTTATCTGATGTTTTTCTTATGGTTAGACTGGGGTTACGTGTTTTTTTTGGTGGTGGTGGGAATCACAGAGGTAGAGGCCATTCTCAACACATCATATCAAGGGTACATGCTATCAACACGATTTATCATTAATAATAATAACACTGATCACCTGGTCAAGGTCATGTTTTCCAGCTTTCTCCAGTGTAAAGTTACTTTCCTTCCCTTTCTGTACTCTACTCTTTGGAAGCAAGTTACTAAGTGCAGCCCACACTCACAGTGGGTGGAGAGAGTTAAGGTCCCTCTCCTGGAGGGGGAATATCTACATAAATTATTTGGAATTTTCCTATATGGGAGATTTGTCTCTTCTCTCCTATTTATTTATTTATTCAATCACTTATTTATATTAGTATCGACTCACAGATATATATACTTTATACTTTGAGAACCAATACTGTCTTATCTGTTTTGTTTATCAAATTGTCCAAGCTCTGGCAATTTGGAGGTATTTCAGGTTGGTTCCTATGTCCCTTTGACATGCCCCTATCCTCCTGGGTGTTTTTTTAGTACTTCCTTACATTTTGGCACTACAAGGTGCTCCAGTCTCATCTTGTATATCTCCTGTTGCAACCCTAGAAGCAGCTTTTCTTCAAGGGATCCTGGTTCCTTTTATTGGAGAATGATAGAACCACTGATTAATTTTAACATCATAAAAATAACCAGACATTCTATGCCCCCTGATGTGATATGATAGGAAGCATATCACACTATCTAGGAGATATTCTTGCCTTCCTCATCGCCTCAAAAAAACTGAACTTGAAGCTATCAAGCCTCAAGAGCTAATTAACAGTTTACAAGAAATCCTGTAAATATGTAACCCTGAGATCCTTCAGTAATCACGTGATGTGCCATGAGGCGAAGCCATAGACAGCAACTGAGACTTGGGAGAGAAATGAAAAGCCCCAAAGATACATAAATCCCTGGATCCAGTCAACTATGAGGCCAGCACTCTCCCTATTCTTCCATGGTTTGATTATATGAAGCAAATAAGCATCTCTCTTTTGCTTATTCTGGACTGAGTCAGACTTCTGTTACTTACAACCAACCAGAGCTAACAAATACAATAAATACAGATAAAGGAAAAGCATGGGAACAAAAATGAGTTTCACACATTGAAAGCAGTAGGAAACAGTTGAATTGCTTAGATGAAGTCAGATTTTAGGTGGTATTTTTAAAAGCCAGGTAGAATGTACTTGCTTTTAAAATTTAATGCTCTAACCTACTACTACTCTCCTGTGTTTTGGTACTATTACCTATAGGGTTAACTTTTTAGCATGTAATATTTATTTCAATCACACACTGATCTTTTAACATAATTTTAGAAATCAACAGATCTACCCTTTCTTTTCAGTTAATATAAATAGGGCCTAATTGGGGCCGGTCCAGTGGCGCAGCAGTTAAGTTCACACGTTCCCCTTTGGTGGCTCGGGGTTCACCGGTTCAGATCTTGGGTGCGGACATGGCACCACTCATCATCAAGCCATGCTATGGCAGGCATCCCACATATAAAGTAGAGGAAGATGGGCATGGATGTTAGCTCAGGGCCAGTCTTCCTCAGCAAAAAGAGGAGGATTGGCAGCAGATGTTAGCTCAGGGCTGATCTTCCTCAAAAAAGAAAAAAAAAAGATAAATAGGGCCTAAATTAACCTGAGAACAAGTTTAGCTAGCAGTTAGAGGAATATACAGGCAGTTCAAGTACTCCTTATCATCCAGCAATAAAGTAAAAAACCTTTTCCCCTTTGAACTTTATCCAGTAAATATCTGATTTAAGAGGAGGTAACAGATGTTAGAAATTCTAGAGTATCTATGAAAATCTTTTGGCATAAGTAACATATTAAAGATGGAAAAAAATAAGTCAGTTATTGAGTACACAATGTACCAAAGACTAGTACATTTTTCTTTTTAAGATTTTTAAAAATTTTTTTCCTTCTTCTCCCCAAAGCCCCCCGATACATAGTAATATATTTTTAGTTGTGGGTCCTTCTAGTTACGGCATATGGGACACCACCTCAGCAGAGCTTGATGAGTGGGTGCTAGGGCCACACCCAGGATTCAAACCGGCGAAACCCTGGGCTGCCTAAGCAGAGAGCGGGAACTTAACCACTCGGCCACAGGGATGGCCCCAAGACTAGTACATTTTTAGGAGTAGAAAACATATCCCATTTTAGAGTTGAAATCAGAATTTTTTTTTCAGACTTTTTTGAACTCTCTGAAAAAAATGCTTTTCTAAATTCCTAGAGCAATAGAACAACCACTGCAACATTTAAATATTCAAGTCCCAGAAAGTAACACCTCTAATGGAATGGAACTATGGCATATTTTTAACAAGTGTGAAAAGATAATGTGATTACATATACTTCTAACCAATTTCCTAAAGCAGTTACATAAGAAATAAATTAGACTGTGTTTACTAATATAGAAAAGGTCTTAATCATTAGGATTATTCAAAGTGAATTTTATGACATCAAATTATTTAATAACAGAAGACAATTAGAACACAGTTCTAAAATTACCATGAAAAACAAAATATATGCTATGTCACATACATATGCTTTTTTAAATACAACTCAGATTGAATATATTAAGTAGATGAGATCCTGTCAGTCTGCATTGTTTTTCAAATCAGAAAATAAGAAAAAGTAAGCATGGAACAGTCTATAAAAATTATTTTTCCCTCCACTATCAGTTGCTGATAGTCTCTTAGGAATAGGGTGTACCATTTGTACCTGCTTTCTCATTTGCATAAAGCTATCCTCCAGATAAATCAGTGGGTAAAAGAAAAAACTGGAATCAGTTCACAAGTACATTTTCTACTTTCAAACATAAAATTAATACCCAATCTATATTTGTGGTCGTTTAAATTTCAGTATAAGAAATGGTGACAGTGGTTTTTAAATAACTTAAGAACTTTTACCATCTGTTTTAACAACAAATCAATTTTGTGTTTGTATGCATAGTTAAGGACTATGTTATTAACATAGTCACAGAGTTATTTAGATTTGGTTTTCTCGGAGATGAGTTTCATTTCCCTGACCTATTAAGCAAATGCCTGAAACAACAACAACAACAACTATATATATATATACACACATTCTAAAGTGAAATCAAGGAACATTTGACCATAAAAAAATCAGCCAATGAAATTACTAACAAGAATATATACATAATAGAAGAATAATGAAACTTTCATATTATTAACTAAAGAAGCCAAAAGAACTCTAACATTTTATTAGTATCTTGTTCTCCAAAGTTAGAAGATATTTTACAGTAGTATCATCTTCCAATTTTAAAAGATTTGTAGAGGCTATACTGTAGTCTTAAAAAAAAACGTAACTAATAGAGGTGAGGGAATTCCAAGATGGCGCCGTGAGTAGTCCTCTTTGTCTCTCGCCCTTCGAGTCTACAATTATTTGGACACTTATCGCTTGACAAAGGATATCCAGACAGCATCTCAGGACGTCTGAGACACCCACGCGACTATACATCGGAAGGCGGACGGACTTTCCTCCGGGAGGATGTGGAAATAGGTGAAAACTCTCCGACCCCGACGGGCAGCCTAGTACCCGCAAGCAGCTTTCTTCCAACGGACGCCCCCAGAGGATCCACACACATCTAGGGCAGGAGCGAGAACACAACAGAGGAGCGACGGTGGAAACAGGTGACCAGAACCCTACTTAAACCCCCCGCAATTACTCCTAAACGCAGAGGGAAACTTTGGAGTTGCACACCTGAGCCCGCGGGGAGAGTCTCTCCCCGCCATTGGCGGGGAGACCCGGCCTGGTGCTCGGGGCGCCCGGAGGGTCCCAGAGAGACGCCCGCCCCGGGGGACTAGGGATTGCCGGAGATCTCGGAGAGGACCGGGGCGGGGGAACTTTCAAAGGCGGGTCCGGCGACCCGGAGGGGAAGCGCCGGAGCTCCGCCAGGCAGCAGACAAAACTCTCTGTCTGCCGGTAGCAGAGGGGCCACGCTGAGCACTCAGGGCTCCCGGCAGAGGCCCGGAGAGAAGCCCAGAGGGCGGGGCGACCCCCAGCTGCCGTTGCCCGCCCCGGGGGACTAGGGATTGCCGGAGATCTCGGAGAGGACCGGGGCGGGGGAACTTTCAAAGGCCGGATCGGCGACCCGGAGGGGAAGTGCCGGAGCTCCCCCAGGCAGCAGACAAAACTCTCTGTCTCCCGGTAGCAGAGGGGCCACGCTGAGCACTCAGGGCTCCCGGCAGAGGCCCGGAGAGAAGCCCAGAGGGCGGGGCGACCCCCAGCTGCCGTTGCCCGCCCCGTGGGACTAGGGATTGTCGGAGATCTTGGAGAGGACCGGGGCGGGGGAACTTTCAAAGGCGGGTCCGGCGACCCGGTGGAGAAGCGCCGGAGCTCCGCCCGGGCAGCAGACAAAACTCTCTGTCTGCCATTAGCAGAGGGGCCACGCCCAGCATTCAGGGCTCCCGGCAGAGGCTCGGACAGAAGCCCTGAGGGCGGGGCGTCCCCCAGCTGCCGTTGCCCGCCCCGTGGGACTAGGGATTGCCGGAGATCTCGGAGAGGACCGGGGCGGGGGAACTTTCAAAGGCGGGTCCGGTGACCCGGAGGGGAAGCGCCGGAGCTCCGCCAGGCAGCAGACAAAACTCTCTGTCTGCTGGTAGCAGAGGGGCCACGCCCAGCATTCAGGGCTCCCGGAAGAGGCTCGGACAGAAGCCCAGAGGGCGGGGTGTCCCCCAGCTGCCGTTGCCCGCCCCGTGACTAGGGATTGCCGGAGATCTCGGAGAGGACCGGGGCGGGGGAACTTCCAAAGGCGGGTCCGGCGACCCGGAGGGGAAGCGCCGGAGCTCCACCAGGCAGCAGACAAAACTCTCTGTCTGCCGGTAGCAGAGGGGCCACGCTGAGCATTCAGAGCTCCCGGCAGAGGCCCGGAGAGAAGCCCAGAGGGCGGGGCGACCCCCAGCTGCCGTTGCCCACCCGGTGAGGCTAGGGATTGCCGGAGATCTCGGAGAGGACTGGGGCTGGAGAGAGTTCCAGAGACCCAGCTTAGTAGCCTAGGGGGAAACCCTACAGGCTCACAGAAGCCTTAGGGAAAGCCTCTGCACAGCATCAGTAGAAGGCACCCAGCCGCCAGCCACAAGGCTGGAAGACCCCAGGGCAAAAGCAGCATAACTAGGTGTACTAACCACAGACTGTAGAAGATGCCAACAGCTCTCCTGCGACCCATAGAGGACAAGTGAGATTTGGTGGGTGCCGACAGCAACCGAGCGACAAATAAAAGTGATCCCACCCCTGGCCGCTGGAAAAGCCCATAACACCGTTGCAGACCCCAAGGAGAGAGCGCATCTAGGTGGGCAACAACAGTAGGCACCTGCAGCCTGAAGCCCCCCGTGACGGCCCCCACGGCAGAGGAGGGAATCCAAAGGGCCACTGTGGCTACGAAGAGGGGCCCAGGCCCAGTTAGCAACTACGGACAGGGTTCCTGGTTGGTGAAGTATAAACAGCTGCTCCCCCCACCGCAGCAGCTGAAACAAGTGAAAGGAGCAACTAAACTCTATCTCCATGCGGAGGCACAAATCAACATCATCAAGCAATATGAAAAAATACATTAAATCTCCAGAACAGAAAGAAAGTAACAAATACACAGAAATCAATCCCAAAGAAAATGAGATATATAACCTAAATGATGATGACTTCAAAACAGCCATCATTAAAATACTCACTGAGTTAAGAGAGAATTCTGACCGACAACTCAACGAGTTCAGGAGCTATGTCACAAAAGAGTTTGATACGATAAAGAAGAACCAAACAGAAATACTGGAAATGAAGAACACAATAGAGGAGATTAAGAAAAATCTAGATGCTCTGAACAGTAGGGCCGATAATATGGAGGAAAGAATTAGCAATTTGGAAGATGGCAATATAGAATTGTTGCAGGCAGAGGAGGAGAGAGAAGCAAGACTTAAAAGAAATGAAGAAACTCTCCGAGAATTATCAGACACAATTAGGAGATGCAACGTAAGGATTATAGGTATACCAGAGGGAGAAGAGAAGGAGAAAGGGGCAGAAAACCTATTCAAAGAAATAATGGCTGAGAACTTCCCAAATCTGGTGAGGGAGATGGATCTTCAGGTGACAGAAGCCAATAGATCTCCAAACTTTATCAATGCAAGAAGACCAACTCCACGGTATATAGTAGTGAAGCTAGCAAAAGTCAACGACAAGGAGAAAATATTAAGGACAGCCAGGCAAAAGAAACTAACCTACAAAGGAACCCCCATCAGGCTATCAGCAGATTTCTCAGCAGAAACTTTACAGGCTAGAAGAGAGTGGAATGATATATTCAAAAATCTGAAGGACAAAAACCTACAGCCGAGAATTCTCTACCCAGCGAAAATATCCTTCAAATACGATGGAGAAATAAAAACTTTCCCAGATAAACAAAAATTAAGGGAGTTCATTGCCACAAAACCTCCTCTTCAGGAAATCCTCAGGAAAACCCTCATTCCTGAAAAATCCAAAAAAGGAAAGGGGCTACAAAACCAAGAGCAGAGGAGATAAGTAGAAGGACAACAACAGAGAGTAGCAGCTCTACATCAGAACAGATTAAACCATGGGACGAGAAACAAAGGAAACTGAAGAAAACCGGAAAACAAGACACAAAATGGTAGTGGTAGGCCCCCACGTCTCAATAATCACTCTAAATGTAAACGGATTGAACTCCCCAATCAAAAGACACAGAGTGGCAGGATGGATCAAAGAACAAGATCCAACAATATGCTGCCTCCAGGAAACACACCTCAGCCCCAAAGACAAACACAGACTCAGAGTGAAGGGATGGAGAACAATACTCCAAGCTAATAATGAACAAAAGAAAGCAGGTGTCGCTATACTAATATCAGACAAGGTAGATTTCAAAGCAAAACAGATAAAGAAAGACAAAGAGGGACAGTATATAATGATAAAAGGGACTCTCCACCAAGAAGACATAACACTTATAAATATATACGCACCCAACACAGGAGCACCAAAATTTGTAAAGCAACTCTTAATAGAACTAAAAGAAGACATCAACAACAATACAATAATAGTAGGGGACCTCAACACACCATTAACACCAATGGACAGAACATCCAGACAGAAAATCAATAAGGAAATAATAGAATTAAATGAAAAATTAGACCAGATGGACTTAATAGATATATATAGAACACTTCATCCAAAAACAGCAGGTTACACATTCTTCTCAAGTGCACATGGAACATTCTCAAGGATTGACCATATTTTGTGAACCAAAGCAAACATCAATAAATACAAAAGAGTTGAAATAATATCAAGCATCTTTTCTGATCATAACGCTATTAAACTAGAAATCAACTACAAGAAAAAAGCAGAGAAAGGTGCAAAAACGTGGAGACTAAACAACACGCTTCTCAACAAACAATGGATCATTGAAGAAATTAAAGAAGAAATCAAATATTATCTGGAGACAAATGAAAATGAGAACACGACATACCAAATCATTTGGGATGCAGCAAAAGCAGTCCTAAGAGGGAAATTCATCGCAATACAGGCTCACCTCACTAAACAAGAAAAAGCTCACGTAAGCAACCTCAAACGACACCTAACAGAACTAGAAAAAGAAGAACAAACAAGGCCCAGAGTCAGTAGAAGGAGGGAAATAATAAAAATAAGAGCAGAAATAAACGATATTGAAACAAAAAAGACAATAGAAAGGATCAATGAAACAAAGAGTTGGTTCTTCGAAAGAATTAACAAAATTGACAAACCCCTAGCCAGACTCACCAAGAAAAGAAGAGAGAAATCGCAAATTAATAAAATCAGGAATGACAGAGGAGAAATCACAACAGATACCAATGAAATACAAGAGATCATAAGAGAATACTATGAAAAACTATATGCCAACAAATTGAACAACCTGGAAGAAATGGACAAATTCCTAGACTCCTACAATCTCCCCAAACTGAATCAGGAAGAAATGGAGAATCTGAATAGACCAATCACAAGTAAGGAAATAGAAACGGTAATCAAAAACCTCCCCAAAAACAAGAGTCCAGGACCAGACGGCTTCTCTGGAGAATTCTACCAAACATTCAAAGAAGACTTAATACCTATTCTCCTCAAACTGTTCCAGAAAATTGAGAAAGATGGAGAACTCCCTAACACATTCTATGAAGCCAACATCACTCTGATCCCCAAACCTGACAAGGACAACACAAAGAAGGAGAACTACAGGCCGATATCACTGATGAACATAGATGCAAAAATCCTCAACAAAATTTTGGCAAACCGATTACAGCAATACATCAAAAAGATTATACACCATGATCAAGTGGGATTTATACCAGGGACACAGGGATGGTTCAACATCCGCAAGTCAATCAACGTGATACACTACATTAACAAAATGAAAACCAAAAACCACATGATCATCTCAATAGATGCAGAGAAAGCATTCGACAAGATCCAACACCCATTTATGATAAAAACCCTCAGTAAAATGGGTATAGAAGGAAAGTACCTCAACATAATAAAGGCCATATATGATAGACCCACAGCCAACATCATACTCAATGGACAAAAGCTGAAAGCCATCCCTCTGAGGACAGGAACAAGACAAGGGTGCCCACTTTCACCACTCCTATTCAACATAGTTCTGGAGGTGCTGGCCAGAGCAATTCGGCAGGAAAAAGAAATAAAAGGAATCCAAATAGGGAACGAAGAAGTAAAACTCTCGTTGTTTGCAGACGACATGATCTTATACATAGAAAACCCCAAAGAATCCACAGAAAAACTATTAGAAATAATCAACAACTACAGCAAAGTAGCAGGGTATAAAATTAACGTGCATAAATCAGTAGCATTTCTATACACTAACAATAAACTAACAGAAAAAGAACTCAAGCACTCTATCCCATTCACAATCACAACGAAAAGAATAAAATACCTTGGGATAAACTTAACCAAGGAAGTGAAGGATCTATACAATGAAAACTACAAGACTTTCTTGAAAGAAATAGGCGATGACATAAAGAGATGGAAAGACATCCCTTGCACATGGATTGGAAGAATAAACATAGTTAAAATGTCCATACTACCTAAAGCAATATACAGATTCAATGCTATCCCAATCAGAATCCCAAGAACATTTTTCACAGAAATTGAACAAACAATCCTAAAATTCACATGGGGCAACAAAAGACCGCGAATTGCTAAAGCAATCCTGAGCAAGAAAAACAAAGCCGGCGGAATCACAATCCCCGATTTCAAAACATACTACAAAGCTACAGTGATCAAAACAGCATGGTACTGGTACAAAAACAGGTCCACAGATCAATGGAACAGAATTGAAAGCCCAGAGATAAAACCACACATCTATGGACAGCTAATCTTCGACAAAGGAGCAGAGGGCCTACAATGGAGAAAAGAAAGTCTCTTCAACAAATGGTGCTGGGAAAACTGGACAGCCACATGCAAAAGATTGAAAATTGACCATTCTTTTTCACCACACACCAAAATAAACTCAAAATGGATCAAAGACCTAAAGATTAGGCCTGAGACAATAAGTCTTTTGGAAGAGAATATAGGCAGTACACTCTTTGACATCAGTTTCAAAAGAATCTTTTCGGACACTGCAACTCCTCAGTTGAGGGAAACAATAGAAAGAATAAACAAATGGGACTTCATCAGACTAAAGAGCTTCTTCAAGGCAAGGGAAAACAGGATTGAAACAAAAAAACAGCTCACTAATTGGGAAAAAATATTTACAAGCCACTTATCCGACAAAGGGTTAATCTCCATAATATACAAAGAACTCACACTGCTTAACAACAAAAAAACAAACAACCCGATCAAAAAATGGGCAGAGGACATGAACAGACATTTCTCAAAAGAAGATATGAATATGGCCAATAGACACATGAAAAGATGTTCATCATCGCTAATCATCAGGGAAATGCAAATCAAAACTACACTAAGATATCACCTTACCCCCGTTAGATTGGCAAAAACATCCAAAACCAAGAACGACAAATGTTGGAGAGGTTGTGGAGAAAGAGGAACCCTCATACACTGTTGGTGGGAATGCAAACTGGTACAGCCACTATGGAAAACAGTATGGAGATTTCTCAAAAAGTTAAAAATAGAAATACCCTATGACCCAGCCATCCCATTACTGGGTATCTATCCTAAGAACCTGATATCAGATATCTCAAGAGTCCGTTGCACCCCTATGTTCATCGCAGCATTATTTACAATAGCCAAGACGTGGAACCAGCCTACATGCCCAGAAACTGATGATTGGATAAAGAAGATGTGGTATATATACACAATGGAATACTACTCAGCCATAAAAAAAGACGAAATTGGCCCATTCACAACAACGTGGATGGACCTCGAGGGCATTATGTTAAGCGAAATAAGTCAGTCAGAGAAAGACGAACTCTATATGACTCCACTCATAGGTGGAAATTAGTATATTGAGAAGGAGATCTGATCGGTGGTTACCAGGGAAAAGGGGGGGTGGGGGGAGGGTACGGAGGGGGAAGTGGTGTACCCACAACATGACTAACAAAAATGTACAACTGAAATCTCACAAGGTTGTAATCTATCATAACATTAATAAAAAAAAAATAAAAAAATAAAAAAAAATAAAAAAATAAAAAAAAAAAAAAAAGAGGGGCCTGTAAATGTTTGATTTCTTTACTGGGAGCCGGCTAAATGGGGACTTTGTGAAAATTCATTGAGCAATGCATTTTGATTTGTGCATTTTCTGTTTGTGTGTTATATTTCAATTAAAAAGTTACCTAAATAAACTGAAGATTGGCATAAAAAAAAAAAAAAAAAAAAAACGTAACTAATAACACAAGGAAGTTACGTGTGGGCTGCTCTACCCTCTAATGGTGAATGGTAAGTGAAGTCTATGATAATGTTAATCTCACCCATGGGTATAAACTATAGAATCACAGCTTACCTCACAGTTTCCTTAATTCCAAAATATCTTGAAACATGGTTTCAGGATGTTTTTAATAAAGACTAAAATATAGACAGGAGCGTTAGACCACTTTTCCCTAAAATTTTAAGCTTATGTGTGGCAACATTTTGGCTTTCTCACACACACACAAATTAGGATGCTAAAGCCAAATGATATTACACTTCTTGAAAATAATCATAATTTTATTCTACTATGATATATTTTATATCCTTATAATTGCCAGAAACATGATTGAGTTCACTCTTGACAAACCTATGGCTTTAAATAGCTATGTCTCAAAAAAGATTTACTGGGGCTGGCCCTGCGGCCTAGCTGTTAAGTTTACTACACTCCACTTAGCAGCCTGGATTTGGTTCCTGGGTGCAGACCTACATCACTTGTCAGTAGCCATGCTGTGGCAGAGACCCACATACAAATTAGAGGAAGACTGGCACAGATGTTAGCTCATGGAGAATCTTCCTCAGGAAAAAAAAAAACAACAACAACAACAAAAAAAACCAGATTTACTGATAAACATTAAAGTATCATTCTTGATCTAAACGGAGTATGTCAGAAACATAGTGGAGAAAGCTGTTCCCTTTATCTTTCCCCATTTGAATTACAACTAAACAAACATCCATTGACCAACAGAGGATACCCACATAGCACAAGAGGATGTCTGAGAGACTCATGCAGCTATACCTCTGAAGGTGGATGGACTGAGTCCCCAGGAAGCAGTGGAGATAAGCAAGCACTCCCCTACCTCTTCCCGCAGCAGTGAGCCAGGTCACAGGTCTTCACACAATGGCCGGCACTACCAAACAGGAGGCAAGGACAGCCCAGCCTGAGGGCAAATGCTATCCTGGCTAGCAGGAGCGTGGACTGTGGCACCGCAGCCCTGCCAGTGGGAAAGTGCCTCAGCGTGACTGTGAGAGGTGGCAACAGCCCTGCACACGAGCACAAATGCTTTCCCAGCTGCCAGGAGTGCCCACTATGCCACCATGGCCCTGCAAGGGGGAATGTGCCTCGGCATGACTGTAAGAAGAGGTAGCGGCAGCCCTGAACATGCATGCAAACACTTTCCTGGCCAGCAAGAGCATCCACTGTGCTGCCACAGCCCTAACAAGTAGCCCTGGCTTGCACCTTGCAAAGAAGCCCCACCCACCAAGCACAGCAGCCAGTGCCACTGTAAGCAGAGGCAGCGGCAATCTGGAATGCACACCAATGCTACCCCAGCCTATGGGAGCACCCACTGTACCTGCACAACTTCCAGTAGATGGGGTGGGAACAGAAACACAGCTCCTGCTTCCTCCCAGCAGTAGCAGGTGGAATCTGTGACCTGATACTACCACAAATGTGCTAGCAAAGGATCAGTTCACCAAACACCATGAAAAATTACAGTAACACTTCAGAGCAGAAGAAAAATGACAAGTCTCCAGAAACCAACCCTGAAGTCACAGAAATTTACAATATAAATGACAGAGAATTCAAAAGATCTGCCATAAAGAATCTCAACAAGTTACAAGAAAACTCAAAAAGACAGTTCAATGAGCTCAGGAACAAAATTAATGAGTAGAGGGAGCAGTTCACCAAAGTGATTGAAATTATAAAAAACAAAATGCCAGAAATTTGGATATGAAGACACAATCAACGAGATAAAAAATAACCCGGAATCCTTAAAAAAATAGAGCTGATGTTATAGAGGACAGAATTAGTGGTTCAGAGGACAGAAATAGAGAAATGCTTCAGGTGGAGGAGAGAGAACTAAGATATTTTTAAAAATGAAGGAATTCCTCAAGAAATATCCACCTCAATTAGGAGAAGCAACATAAGGATTACAGGTATTCCAGAGGGAGAAGTGAGGGAGAAAGGAGCAGAGAGCTTGTTAAAAGAAATAATAGCTGGAAACTTCCGAAACCTGCAGAAAGAACTGGACTTAATGAAGCCAATAGAACTCCTAATTACATCAATGCAAAAGACCTTCTCCAAGGCATACAACAGTAAAACTAGCAAAAGTTAATGACAAAGAAAAAAATATTAAAGGCAGCAAGGCAAAAAAAAATAACATACAAAGGAACCCCTATCACGCTTTCAGCGGATTTCTCAATAGAAACTTTACAGGCTAGGAGAGAAGTGAATGATATATTCAAAATACTGAAAGACAAAAACTATCAGCCAAAAATCCTTCAGATAAAATGGAAAACTACAAGCTTCCCCAGATAAACAAAAGCTGAGGGAGTTCATCGCCACTAGACTCCCCTTACAAGAAATGATAAAGGAAGCCCTCATATCTGAAACAAGAAGCCAAAGGTCTATAATGCCTTGAGCTAGGAGATAAATGGACAAAATCAAAAGACTGCAGCTCTCTATCAGAACAGGTTAGCAAACAGTTAATTGTAACATAAAAGATAGAGGAAAGAAAGCATCAAAAATAACTATAAACACTGCAATTTAGGCACAAACTCACACAACAGAATAATTTGTGACAACTCGGAAGGGGAAGATAAAAGGGATGGAACCTACTTAGGCTAATGGAGCTAAGAGGCTATCAGAAAATGGCCTATCTCATCTATGAGATCTTTTATACAAACATCATGGTAACCACTAAACAAAAATCAGAATAGAGCCACAATTCATAAATAAAGAGAAAACTGAGAAAACCACCACAGAAAAGCACCAAACTCAAATGGCAGTCAGAAATATAAGGGAAAAGAAACAACAGAAATACAGAACTGGAAAACAAGAGATAAAATGAAAATATTAAGCCCTCATAGATCAATAATCACTCTAAATGTAAACAGATTAAATTCTCCAATAGAAACACACAGAGTGGCTGGATGGATTAAAAAACAAGACCCAACAATATATTGCCTCCAGGAAACATAGCTCAGCTCTAAAGACGAACACAGGCTCAGAGGGAAGACAATACTCAAAGCAAATGGTAAACAAAAGAAAGCTGGTGTTGCCATACTATATAAGACAAAGCAGAATTCAAGATAAAAATGACAATGAGAAACAAAGAGGGGCAGTACATAATCATAAAAGGACTTTCCACCAAGAGGACATAACACTTATGAATATACAGGCACCTAACACAGGAGCACCAAAATATATAAAGCGACTATTAGCAGATCTAAAAAGAGAAATTAACAGTAACACAATAAGGTTGTTGACAGGACTCAACAACCCACTTATCAATGGACAGATCATCCAGAGAGAAAGTCAACAAGGAAATAGTGGATTAAAATGAAACACTTGAGCAGATGGACTTAACAGATATACAGAGAACATTCCATCCAAAACAGCAGAATACACATTCTTCTATTCTCAAAGATAGATCTTATGATGGGAAACAAGGCAAGCCTCAATAAATTTAAGAAGAGGAAATCATATCAAGCATCTTTTCCAACCACAGTGCTATGAAACTGGAAATCCACTACAAGAAAAAAGCTGGGAAAGTCACAAATATCTGGAGACTAAACAACATGCTACTGAACAACCACTGGATCAATGAAGAAATCAAAGGAGAAATCAAAAAATACCTGGAGACAAATGAAAATGTCTCCATACCAACATTTATGGGATGCAACAAAAGCAGTTATAAGACGGAAATTCATAGCAATACAGGCCCACCTCAACAAACAAGAAAAATCTCAAATAACTAATCCTAAACTACACCTAACATAACTAGAAAAAGAAAAACAAACAAATCCCAAAGTCATCAGAAGGAGGGAAATAATAAAAATTAGAGCAGAAATAAATGAAATAGAGACTAAGAAAACAATAGAGAGGATTAATGAGACTAAGAGCTGGTTCTTTGAGAAGATAAACAAAATTGATAAACCCGTGGCCAGACTCACTAAGAAAAAAGGAGAGAATGCTCAAATAAATAAAATTAGAAATGAAAGAGGAGAAATTACAATGGATACCACATAAATACAAAGGATTATAAGAGAATAGTATGAAAAACTATATGCCAACTTATAATAGATAAATCCTTAGACTCATATAACCTCCCAACACTGAATTAAGAAGAAAGAGAGCATGTGAATAGACCAATTACAAGTAAAGAGACTGAGACAATAATCAAAAACCTCACCAAAAACAAAAGCCCAGGACCAGATTTCTTCTCTGAAGAATTCTACCAAACATTCAAAGAAGATTTAGGGCCAGCTCCATGGCACAGTGGTTAAGTTAGGTACACTCTGCTTCAGTGGCCCGGATTCACAGGTTCAGATCCCAGGACGTACCTACACCACTTGTCATGCCATGCTGTGGTGGCGACCCACACATAAAGTGGAGGAGGACTGGCACAGATGTTAGCTCAGGGCTAATCTTCCTCAAGAAAAAAAAAAAAGATTTAATACCTATCCTTCTCAAACTATCCAAAAAACTGAAGAAGATGGGACACTTCCTAACTTATCCTATGAGGCCAACATCACCCTAATCCCAAAGCCAGACATGGACAACACAAAGAAGGAAAATTAAAGGCCAATAGTGCTGATGAAAAATAGATACAAAAATCCTCAACAAAATACTGGCAAACCGAATACAGCAATACATTAAAAGGATCATACACCATGATCAAGTGGGACTTATGCCAGGGACACAGGGATAGTTCAAACATCCGCAAGTCAATCGAAGTGATACACCACATTAACAAAATGAGGAATAAAAATCACATGATCATCTCAATAGATGCAGAGAAAGCATTTGACAAGATACAGCATCTATTTATGATAAAAACTCTCAATAAAGTGAGTATAGAAGGAAAGTACCTCAATATGATAAAGACCACATATGACAAACCCCACAGCCAACATCATACTCAATGGTGAAAAAGTGAAAGCCATCCCTCTGACAGCAGGAACAAGACAAGGGTACCCACTCTCACCACTCCTATTCAACATAGTACTGGAGGTTTTGGCCAGAGCAACCAGGCAAGAAAAAGAAAGAAAATAGATCCAAACTAGAAAGGAAGAAGTAAAACTCTCACTGTTTGCAGATGACATGATTCTATATATAGAAAACCCTAAAGAATCCATCATAAAACTATTATAAATAATCAAAAACTACAGCAAAGTTGCAGGGTACAAAAAAAAAAACTTAGAAAATCAGTTGCATTTCTACACACTAATAACGAACTAGCAGAAAGAGAAAAATACAATCCCATTTACAATCGCAACAAAAAGAATAAAATATCTAGGAATAAATTTAACCAAAGAGGTGTGAGACCTATACACTGAAAACTAAGACATTATTGAAAGAAACTGAAGAATATATAAAGAAATGGAAAGATATTCCAGGCTCATGGATTAGAAGAATAAACATAGTTAAAATGTCCATATTTCTAAAGCAATCTCCAGATTCAATGCAATCCCAATCAGAAGCCCAATGACCTTCTTGATGGAAATAGACCAAAGAATCCTAAAATTTATATGCAACAAGAAAGACCCCGAATAGCCAAAGTAATCTTGAGAAAAAAGAACAAAGCTGGAGGCATCACAATCCCTGATTTCAAAATATACTACAAAGCTAAAATAATCAAAACAGCACAGTACCGGCAGAAAAAATGACACACAGATGAGTGGAACAGAACTGAAAGCCCAGAAATAAAACCACACATCTACGGACAGCTAATCTTCGACAAAGGAGCCAAGAACATACAGTGGAGAAAGGAAAGTCTCTTCAATAAATGGTGTTGGGAAAACTGGACAGCCACATGCAAAAGAATGAAGGTAGACAAGTATCTTATACCATACACAAAAATTAACTCAAAATGGATTAAAGACTTGAAGGTAAGACCTGAAACCATAAAACTCATAGAAGAACATATAGGCAGCACACTCTTTGACATCGGTCTTAGCAGTATCTTTTCAAATACCACATCTACCCAGGAAAGGGAAACAAAAGAAAAAAATAAACAAATTGGACTACATCAGACTAAAAATCTTCTGCAAAGCAAGGAAACCAAGAAGAAAACGAAAAGACAACCTAACCCACCAACTGGGAGAAAATATTGGTAAATCATATATCTGACAAGGGGTTAATTTCCAAAATATATAAATAACTCACACAACTCAACAACAACAAAACAAACAACCCAATCAAAAAATGGGCAGAGGATATGAACAGACAGTTTTCCAAAGAAAATATACAAGTGGCCAACAAGCACATGAAAAGATGTTCAACATCACTAATTATCAGGGAAATGCAAATCAAAACCACAATGAGATATCACCATGCACCTGTCAGAATGGTTATAATTACCAAGACAAAAAGTAACAAATATTAGAGAGGACATGGAGAAAAGGGAACCCTCATACACTGCCGATGGGAATGCAAACTGGTGCAGCCACTATGGAAAACAGAATGAAGATTTCTCAAAAAATTAAAAATAGACATAGCATATGATCCAGCTATCCCACTACTGGGTATTTATCCAAAGAATTTTAAATCAACAATTCAAAGAGATTTATGCATCTCTATGTTCACTGCAACATTAGTCACAATAGCCAAGGCATGGAAGTAACCCAAGTATCCTTCAACTGCTGAATGGATAGAGAAGATGTGTTATCTACATACAATGGAATACTACTCAGCCATTAAAAAAGACAAAATAGGGGCTGGTCTTGGGGTGTAGTGGCTAAGTTGGTGCACTCTGTTTCGGCAGCTCAGGGTTTGCAGGCTCAGATCCCGGGGTGGACCTACACACCAGTCATGAAAGCCATGCTGTGGTGGTGTCCCACATACAAAATAGAGGAAGATTGGCACAGATGTTAGCTCAGGGCCATTCTTCCTCAAGCAAAAAGAGGAAGAATGGCAACAGATGTTAGCTCATGACCAAGCTTTCTCACCAAAAAAACAAAAAAGACAAAATTGTCCCATTTGCAACAACATGGAAGGATCTTGAGGGTATGATGTTAAGTGAAATAAGCCAGACAGAGAAAGACAAACACTGCATGACTTCACTCATATATGGAAGATAAACAAACACATGGATAAAGAGAACATATTAGTGGTTACTAGAGGGGAACAGGATCGGGGAGGGTAGGGTGAAAGGGATAAAGGGGCATATATGTATGGTGACAGATAAAAATAAGACTATTGGTGGTGAACACGATGCAGTCTATACAGAAACTGATAAACAATAATGTACACCTGAAATTACACATTATAAACCATTATGACCTCAACTAAAAAATATATGTATTATTCTTAAAATCATCGTGTTTTCCAGAATACAGATAGTCACAGTAACACTTACCTCAGTCTTTTTACTAATGTGATCTGTAAAGGAAAAAAAAAAATGATGAGACTTCATTGAAGAAATTAAAGTATTTTAATAGGTAAAAAAATACTTAAAGTAATTGCAAAGAATTTCAAAATTATAATAAGAGTTATAGAAGTCTTTTGGGGGTTATCTAGGACTCGTCATATTTACTTTCCCAGGGATAAGATATTAAAATTAAGTTTGTAATTACTAATTTGCTCTAGTCAGAGACTAGGTCTTATTATCCCAGTAAATGCCACACATATGAAGCAGTATTATTAAATTTTAAACATTTGAATTCCATATAATTTAAGGTTTTGGTTTCATGTAATTTTTTGGCCGGGGGAGACTTGAGTGGGGACAAATCTTTTTAAAATCAAACCACAGGGTACTATAACTACAAAAACTGTACAGATCACTGCCTTTGTGGAATAAAATAAAAAGTAGAGTAGTAATTTGTGTCCTTTAAAACCATTAGCTAGTTTTTTAATTTTAAAAATATACCTTACAGTGATTTGATAATACTATGAAAAAACTCCTAAAAATTAATGTATATTTCTAGAATGAACACCCAAAAGAAGCTGTAACATATTTATCAAGATTAAACAAATCAGTAACAACACAGCATTTCTGGAAAGGGATTACAGAATGAGGAAAAAGAAGACATAATGGAATCCACACAGATATAAGGTTGAAACTAAATTACAAAGAGGGAGCAAGCGTTCTTATTTAAATTGGAGATGATGAGGATATCTAATATTTAACAATGCTTCTTGCACACAGCAGAAATTTTCCATCCTCAAAGACTAAAAATCATCTAATAGAATAGCTTTCTTACAATTGAGGATCTAAAAGCTAGTCCAGTTCTCTGAAGTATCCATCGATCAGAATAGAGTCCATAAACACAATAAATGTGAAAATCACAAGTTTCAGATCAAACTACCGAATTCTAGTACAGTCATTCTTCTAGCATGTTCTACTTAGCATACAATGTGATGCCAGAACCCAAGAAAGAATCATGACTGTGTTAATCATGTCTTGTAATACTTCTGTAGCTTCCTTTAACAATATCACACACTGATATCTTTCTTAATCCATCTAATAAATTTACATAGCACTTAAAATATCAAACATACGGAAAATAAATTAGGAGTTTTAAAAAGCATTCTTTTCATGTTTCTGCCTAGTTTTTAATGAAATATATTTCTTACATAAAATCTTTCTTAAACTAGAAATTTTATTTTAACATAAATCTTTTTTTTTTCCCCTGAGGAAGATTAGCCCTGAGCTAACATCCGTGCCAATCCTCCTCCACTTTACATGTAGGTCGCTGCCACAGCATGGCTGACAAGTGGTGTAGGTCTGTGCCCACAATTCGAACCTGTGAACCTGGGCTTCCAAAGCAGAGAGTGCTGAACTTAACCACTATGCCATGGGGCCGGCCCCCATATATCTATTTTCTTAACCCCAAAACAAAGCAACTTAATCAGAGAGGCAGACTGCAGGAAAAACTTTCCTGATCCTTAAAGGAAAGCAATATAATCTTCTAAACTTACTCTTAATTTCACAGATAAGCTTGTTTCCGAAAACAGTAAAGTATTTAGGCTTTTTTTTTTTTAGATTATTGCTGGGGTATTATTAATCCTCATGGAACAAATGCCCACTGTAGCGTCAAGGCTAAATTCATATTAATCAAATAGACTGCTCTGTAAATGAACAAACAGCTGTTCATCTGGTCACCAACTATTTTGATTGGTATAAGAACAGTGTTGTTCAATACGATTTTCTGTGATGATGGTAATGTTCTAGATCTGTGCTGTCTAATATGGAAGCTACTAGTCACAAGTGGCTACTGAGCATGTGAAATGTAGCTAATGCAACTAAGGAATTTCTTATTTTAGTTTTTCTTTATTAATTTACCTTTAAGCTGCCATACATGAATAGTGGCTACTATATCATACAGTACAGATTTAGGGTTTTCACCATTTCCCATATCAAAAACAATATGCTTTGTGGTCTTATCTTCAAAAATTTGGTGGATGGTATAATTTTCTTCAGTATTTTCTGTTTGATAACAAAAATACAAATGATATTATAAAGAGTTTTCTGGTCATAAGTCTCATTCTAAAAATCTGCATGTTAATTTTCTAAGCTGTAGTTCCAGACAACTTGAAGAGGTGGACCAATAATGGGATGAAACCTGAAGATGCTCTTCCTGGTCTAAAGCCAGCCAAATCACTGTATATATAAAGACAATAATATGTTTCAAGATGACTCAAAAACTACAAATGTCAATTTTTATTTTCAGTGAGCTTTAAAAAAGGGACAAATTCAGAAATATCAATCTAGTTTTATGGGGTATGAATGACTAATTTTAAACTACTACCCCCAAATGGTTTATTTCCAAACAGGTTGACATTTTATATTCTAAATAACACATTAACAAAACCACTTTACTTATTTTAAAAATTAGATTAAAAAAGTACTTACAACTTAAGTATACAAAGACTTAGGATAGTTTTTCTAGCATAACAGATTTCATACATATATTACCTTCAGATTGAAAATCTTTTAGTGATATCGTGAGAGGTTTGTCTTTTCCCTGATGGTTCTTTCTTTTATCTTTTTTATTCATCACTTTTGACTGAGATGAAGCATTTTCAGCATTTTCATACTCCTAAAAAGAATTACCAATGATAATTAAGCTTGGTTTACACTAATAAAATCAACTCACCAATAGGTAATATGTCTTTAAAAAATTTTTTTAAGATAAAAGGCAAATAAAAAATAAAAACTTACTTTAGCCAAATTATATATAAGGATACACTTTAATTTATACACTCAATCTCTTGACTCTTAAACATTAAAATAAAAGCAAAAAGTTACGCCTTGATCTATAAACCCTCCTAGTTGCCACTTTCTTCTCCTCCTTCTCCACTTCAGGAGCAAACTTAAAACAATAATCTACAGTCAATTTCCTTTCTCACTCCCCTGAAATCTGGCTTCTGCCGTTTTCTGATACTAAAATTAAGGTCAACCTCCCCTCCAATGGTAAATCCAAAAGACATTATTGTTTCAAGCATGTCTTAGGTTTTTCAATATACTTCTGACTACTCGTAAGTCTCCTTCACTGGCTTCTCTTTTCCCAACTCTGTTCTTAAAAATGTAGCTGCTGTTCACCATTATTCCATTCTTAAGCTGTTCTTCTTAGGCTTTATACCCACCGTTCCTCAAATTCTAAGTTTAAAGTTCTACCTATACACTGATGATTTCTGTATGTACAGACAACTCAACTGGAATGTTTAATAAGCATCTCCAGACTACATATGCTCACTCTGCCTTCCCTACATCATCCTCTAAGTAAGCACCTTGTTTAATGCCACTAACATCTACACAACCATCCAGGCTAGAAACCTCAGAGTCATTCTTGCCTACTGTTCTACACACTTTATATCCAAATTAGTCACTAGATCTTGTTGAGTTTCTCTGCTAAAGATCTCAAACCTATCCTCTTTTCTTCACACCTTCTGTCATTTCTCCTGTCTTCTTTTGCTTGACACTGCAACACCCTCTAATTTTAGCCCCTCAATGTATCTTCCACAGTGCTACAGCATGAGTTTCTAAAACTAAAACTCTAAATCAATCTAAAAGTTAAAAATATTCAATAGCTCTCTGCTAACAGATGTATAAAACCCAATCTCCTTAGCATGGTACGTGAGGTTCTCTATATCCTATCCTTTTGTCAGTATCTCCAGCAACCCTGGGTCCCTAAGTTGTAGTTTTCCAAATATGCTATACTCTTTCACATGTATATTATCTTGTATACTTGCCACTCCTTCCCTGAGAATGCCTACCAGTGAACTTCTAATAAATCTAGTAAAACTCATTAAGAATCCTTTCCTAAAACCCATCCCCAATAAAGGCACAGAAAATTCTAACATTCTGAATTCCCACTGCACTGAGAATATACATCTCTCAATAATATACATTATAATTACATGTATGTCTCCCTCCACTAAACTCAAGGGCTGGGACCATATCTTTATCTTTGTATTGTGTACCTAGCACATTTAGACTATTCAAAAAAATATTTGGTGAATGAGTGATAGAACAGAATAGAAAATGCCATCCCAAACTTTAGTTATTATAAAAATTCTTAGGCTAGAATAACTATAGTTATTTTACTGGAATATTGACTTAAAACTCAATGACTGTATCAATGTAATCATATCAAACTAGCCATCGCATAAAAAAGGAGTTCCTCCATTCTCTGAGAGTCATTATTATCTGATAAAACCAATGCTTTTTGGTACTAGGCCTATGACTGTGCCAAGAAAACTGGCTGGGAGCATGGTATCTTATCAATACCATCTACTCTACTCCTCCTCTGTAGATCAGCCAATCTTTTTAGTTTTAGAATCTAGACATATATCTAATAACAACAAACCATTATTGTATGATAATGTTCTATTTGATAAACTTTATCTTCAAATTGAGCAAGTCAGGAGGACTTTTCCATTGTAACCTGAAAGTCCATTTAAATGATTAAATCGCAGTAAAGCTAGCTGTATCCATTGCCAGCTTTATGTCTAAATGGACTGGTAACAATAAGGATTACTTATTCTTGATTAATCAAGATAACAGGAATAGTGACATGGAAAAGTGAAACTAACACAGTGTACAAAGTCATTTTACTGGCAACTTTCATCCTCTTCCCTTGAACTATAAATAAACAGAAAAATCATCTGTTGTAAATTTTAATTCCTCTCTTCCCTTCATCTTGAGTGAAGGAGCTAGTGTACAATGACATAGGCCCTTAAGCATGACCAGAGGACATTTATGATCAACCACTGAGTAACTACAAGTTGAATGACTTTTATGGACCAAAAAAAATTCCCAATACACGTAAAGGACTAAAATGTTAAATAATATGAAGATAATACAAATGTTCAATTTAAATACAGAAACTGGAAACCAACAGTACTTTTTATTTAAATGTTCCTACACAGTTACAAGCTGTAGAATGCATTTCAGCACACAGCCCAATATCATGGCTTAGTGACAAATGCTGAGTTCACAAGGCCAAATTATCAGAACTGTCCTCTCATTTATTTTAGTTAATTGTAGTGTATCTCCAGCAGAGGGTCTCTTAATGGATGCCCCTGTACTCATACTTACTTAAATTTTTAAATCTACTTATATAGAAAATATGTTCATTTAAAATAAGTTAAAGTAAATCACTGGCTGTTGGTTTCATTTCCTCTCTTCCTTTCATCTTGGGTGGAGGAATTTCTTAACTAAACATTTCAAATCACCAGACAAAGATTAATCCACATGTTTCTGTTGTCTCTCAAAACTTGAGGAGGAAGCTTATCATAAAAATTTTGCGATAATATTCTGCTACAATGATGAATTCTTAGGACAAACTTTAAAGAACTTTTATACAAAATTCAGACAGGTTGGTCCTCACCTTTGACCACTTAGACCTAAAATATCTAAATTGATAAATGTGTAAATACCTTTTTATGTTCTTCATATTCTAATTTACTTAGCAACAATGCCTTCTCAAGATCTGCTTCAAACATTTCAGACGTCAGCTAAAAGAAGAAAAAATTTCACAATAAACAGATGATAGCATTATACATGATATGTGGTATAATGATAGCATTTTACCACACTAGCAAAACAGCCATGACAATATATATAGGAAAAGAAAACAAATACCGTCATGTGTCACTTAACAAGGGGGATACATTCTGAGAAATGCATCATTAGGCAATTGTGTGTTGTACAAACATCATAGAGTGTACTGACGGGGAACAAAATCTGCTACCCTAAAATGTGTCTCTTTAAAATGAGGATTATGGGGCCAGCCCCATGGCCGAGTAAGGTTAAGTTTGCACGCTCTGCTTCGGTGGCCCAGGGTTTGGCCAGTTCGAATCCTGGGCACGGACATGGCACTGCTCTTCAAGCCATGCTGAGGCGGCACCCCACATGCCACAACTAGAGGGACCCACAACTAAAAATACACAGCTATGTACCAGAGGGCTTTGGGAGAAAAAGGAAAAATAAAAAAAAAAAATCTTTAAAAAAAATAAAAATAAAAAAATAAAATGAGGATTATTTTAGCCTGATTATCTTCTTAATCTAGCTCATATCAATTTAATTCTTAGACCAGCAAGAAGAGCCTAGAAGGGTAGGGGAAAATTTCTTCCTCCCCTTCAGTACTTACACAAATCTAGATAGTATAGTCTACGAGACACCTAGACTATATGGTACTAATCTTATTGGACCACCGTTGGATATGCAGGCCATTGTTAAACAAAACATTATGCAGTGCGTGTCTGTATATTAAAAAACAATCTGGGTTCTCCAAAGTTACCTATCCATGCCAAAGTAGAGGATTCTGTATTTTACAGATGATACCAAAGCAAAAGCTTCTAATTTTGAGATTTCTATTTCCCCTTTTATTGTCCATTATCTGTTGTATATCATATAATCTTTTTAATTAAAAAATCTTACGAAGAAATTGACACTGCAATAGATGTCAAAGACAGTATCCAGTTTAAGACCCAAAAAATTTAATAGTGATTATTACCCAAAAATATAAGAATACTGAAAAAGAACTCAGTAAGCATTGTAACACATACCATTTTCTTAATATAGACTAATCCACAGGTATAGAATCTTTAAATAAGGTGACCAAATGTCCTCATATATGCCTGATGTTAGAGAATAATTATAGTACATCATTTTACTCCTATCCTTATATCCCTTTTATATGGTTGCCCTACCTTTAAAGTTATCTGATACTATAATAAAATGATTCTTTGTGATCTATATCTTTTGGTTTCTCCTTCTCACCACTCAAACTCACCTTAATTTCTTACAATCTAGCTTCCACCACCCTCCAATCAAATTATTCTCCAAGAATTACTTCTAAATGCCAAACAGAATTGCTACAGTATTTGTATGGGACTTTGGATTGTCCACCAATGGGGATAAAGTATGTCTGCAGGTGAATATAGGGAAAGTTGCAACATGATAGGAGTAAACATCCTGGATTTGTACACCAGTGTGTGTTGACCTATCCATACCAGATAATGAAATCATAAATTTAGTGGACATCTCTTGTTTTGATCTGTCCAGAAGCCCTTTCTTTATTCCTTTGAATAATTACTCTTCATTCCAAAGTCCTATGATTCTAGCAGGACAGTCAATCACATAATCCTGTATATCACCCACCCCCGTACCCACACAAACATCCACACTACAGTCACTTACAACAGGGTGGGGGCAAGGGATCCAACTCTTTTTTTTCCTGTCCTCGGAATTAAATTTTAAGAACAAACACGAAGCAAGTGGGGTTTAATCATCTGATTATAGCCCTCTAAAAGTGAGAGTACTAGTTCGACTAGTTCAAACCTCTGAGCACCCCAGAAATCCTCAGTCTCCATCCTTCCCAGGACCTAGTTGTTTAGTTCTTAATTCAAATATGTGAATTACTCAGTATCCTTTCAACGAATTATTTTTTGCCAAAGTTAATCAGAATTGTTTCTGTTGCTTAATGATAAAAAAAAAACTAAACTAAAACAGAAACCAACTCCAAAAAGGACTAATCTGTTTCAAAGGGATACCTGGGAAATTAGAAAAATGTAATTGGATTCGTGTAAGCAAAAAAGGAAGTTTACATTAATTTCTCCACCTAAACTCAAAGCAAACTGAACACAAACTATTTCACTATATTTAAAGCATAGTGGTCATTCCAACTTAGAAAAAGTAACAAAACTACTCAAGTTTATTCTGAACAAAGCTGATTCAATTTACCACTAAGTTTTTAATACACATTAATGACATTTAACACTTATGGAAAGGGCATTTAAGATTATTTCCAATATATCTCATATTCTGACTGATATTCCAAAAATAAGTTACTAGGCAGGAGAATAGGTTAAGAAGTTTGGAGCCTTGCAAGATGTCATTATTCTTTTTCATGTTAACTCATATAACTATAAATATTAAAGTAGCTGATTCTAACAGCATGATAAAAACTAAATGAAATGGAACTTTTTGTGTGTGTGTGAGGAAGATTAGCCCTGAGCTAACTGCTGCCAATCCTCCTCTTTTTGCTGAGGAAGATTGGCCCTGAGCTAACATCCGTGCCCATCTTCCTCTGTTTTATATACGGGATGCCTACCACAGCATGGCTTGCCAAGCAATGCCATGTCTGCACCCGGGATCCGAACCAGCGAACCCCGGGCCACCCAAGCGGAACATGTGAACTTAACCACTGCGCCTTGGGGCCGGCCCCAAAATGGAAATTTTAAAGTGAAAAACATGGCTCTCCTCAGATTTGGTTCTAAACGTAGCAGTTTAGAGCTTAAATTTACCTTTTAATTATTAACACAAACTAGTATACAAGGAAATATAAGTAGGAAAAATGATTTAAATTTCAATTTAAATCTTTGAAAACTACAACAAATCTTCCAAAAATGTCACTGCATGATCAATCAGCCAATAAGGATTTAGAGAGAACCTTCTATGCACTTTGCCTGTAGGGTTTTAAAGAAGCAGCATAAATATGATTTTTGTCCTCAAAGAATCACAACTGCAGGTGGAGAAGGAGACTAAGACATATAAAGTATGGGAAATAGAATAAGACATTAAAAGTGCTCCAAAAATTGTGGGGACAAAAGATAAACAACAAATAGAATTCAGAGAAGCATACGGAAAAGAAACTAATTTAAGTTGGTCCTTAAATGACAGATATAATTTGGATATGTAGAAAAAGGAACAGAAAAATTTCAGGAGGAAAGAGTCACGTGAACAAAGGTATAACAAGAATAAGTATACTATGGGATACCAAGGAAAGGGATACCTAATAAAAGGTGAATTCTACAGAATATGAGAGATACAGAAAAAATACAGGCTTTGGGAGATCACACAGGTGGATAATTTATATTCTATTCCACCCATGCTAGCTGTGACTCTGGGCAAGTTCTATATCGTCTATGAATCTCGGTTTCTTCATACATAAAAAGGAAATAGAAATATCAACCTTGCAGGGTAGTTTTGACGACTTAAAGCTATAATATATGTAAAGTATCTAGCGTAGTGCTTGCCTGGTACAAGAGTTACACGCAGTAAATCAGAATCCCCATCCTCTATGTTGGAGAATAATAGAAAATAAGATTATTCCGGTAGGGTAGAATTAGCTTCCAGACACTCCCTAAAAATTAGGGATTCAGGGTAGATGAAAGAGGAATGCTGATAAAAATAATATTAAAGAAATAAACTGGAATATTCCAAGAATGCGAACTTAGAATCAATGTGTCTGGCTAAACCACTGTAATCTCAACATATAGGAACCGTGACCAGAATATAGCAGTGCAGAAAATAAAGAAAGCTAGATCTTAGAAAAGACCAACCAAGTTTTGGAACACTGAATATGAGGTATCAAAGAAGAATTAATCAAAGATAAGATTTTTTGACCCTAGATAACAGGGAGAATGGTAGCACAAGACTAAAACATCAGGAAAGAGAAAGAAAACATGTAAAGAATTCCAAATTCTTTAAACATATCTCAATTAGAGAATGAATTAATTATAAGACTGCTGTAATTATAGTCATCAATCTAAATAATCAGTACATGTATAGCTAGAAGACGGAAGAAAAAAAGAAAGGCTGGGCCTAAAAGACAGGCACCAGGCAAGAAAATGTAAATAAAAACCAGGATTTTTTTTTAAAAACCTTATATTTAAGTTAGCAAACTGAGAATTCCTCATCATTTTCTTTGTACATATGGGAGAAGGAGGAAAAGAAGAAACAGGAAACAGTAGACATTAAAATGCCTAGACGATTGAAGAAGATACTTACATGTGCCCAAGATGGAGTACTTCAGATCCCCTTCCTCTTGGCTTCCTTCATTGCCTCCTACTTCCCATCTAGTAGTAAAACATTTTTTTTCTATTTAACAAACCTATAGCTCAAGGGTTTATGATCAGTTAAAGAATAGGAAGAACCAACGAAAAATGGGAAAGATAGTAAATATTTTGGAACTAGATTTAAAATTTACCCATTTTAAATCCAAGCAAAACAAACTCCAAATGAAGAGCTAATCTTCATTTCTCATAGGCATCATGGGAACAGGGTTATTGGGGTTTTTTTCCCTTCTTTTTTTTTAAGATTGGCCCTGAGCTAACATCTGTTGCCAATCTTCCTCTTTTTTGTTTTTTCCTCTCCAAAGCCCCCCAGTACATAGCTGTATATTCTAGTTATAGGTTCTTCTAGTTCTTCTATTGGGACGCTGCCTCAGCATGGCTTGATGAGCGGTGCTAAGTCCGTGCCCAGAATCCCAACCGGCAAACCCTAGGCCGCTGATGCAGAGCACATGACCTTAACCACTCGGCCACGGCCACGGGGGGTGGCCTAGAACAGGGTTATTGTAAAACAACACAGAAAATCATTCTGAAGACATCTAACACTTGCAGCCAACTGTTTAGCCACAGTAGCAGTAGTGCCCTGTGGTCCTCTAACTTAGTGATTTTCAAAGTGTGGACCACATGTCTTTCACTAATTTGGAAAGTAGAATTATTTTCCAGAAGTCTTCTAATAGTCTTATTGAACATCATGATTTTAAAGGCTGTCAGTGTTCTACAAAAACTGTCTCTATGTGCTCATACTAATTATCAAGTTCAGTTCATTTCAGCTAATGTATCTTCATGTCTTTTGAGTGTTGTTTACATTTATTGTCTGCATTTTTGTTGTATGCTTTATCATATCTCCAGTAATAAAAATGGTTCAATGATTCACTGAAGGATTAAAAGTAATGTAAACAGAATTGTAAATAATGCAACTTACAAAAACACCATAAATTTAAAAATCAACAGGATTCTAATACAGTGAATATAGAACATAAATCTGTATGTGTCAGGACAAGAGTGATATCACTGAAAAGGAAATTTCTAAATAGAAAATTAAGATAGTAAATATTTGAAATTTTGATTTATTGAGTCATCAATCTGTTCCTAGCTTCCTGGTATGAAACATGTCAGTTTTTCTTTCACTTTCAAAGCACAATGACCTGTATGAGTCTTTCCAGAACAAGTACCAAGTAATGTTTTCCAGAACAAAAGTGATGCATTTTATTGCTAAAGAAAGAGCAAAAGAACGCAGAGGATTTATTCCAATTTGCACTCCTTATAGGGAAACCAGGTGCAAGTCAAACTATTGCCAAGGGACTTATTATACCAGCCATACAGTTTATGACAAATATCATGCTCACAAGCAAACAAAAAAGAGAGCAAGCTACTGGTAAATACTTTTATCTGATGGATTGAAGGATACAGTGTGGTATAGTACACATCCTAGAAGATATTTTACTTTAGAGTTGCACAAAACCAGTGATGAATGGAGTCTGAATCAATAAGAAGAAATACACAATAGAATTTGATCTGTTTATCACTGACAGCCCATGAGAAGAGACTTTTCTATTCAGTTAATTATTTTTGAGCCATGATGCAGCCTGAAAAAAGGGTACACCAGAATCAATAATGACAATGTGTCATGAATACAAGACGTTGTTCATGGACAACATCTACACAGAGATTTATTCCCAGGCAACAGGTGTTGGTGAACAATATGTCTCTTTATCTTGATTCAATATTAAAAGAAATAGTAAAAATTATGGTACAATTAAATCAAAGCCATGGCCTAGTCATCTTTTTTTAAATAGCTTTACTGAGATATAATTCATATATTTCATATATCACATCTCACAACAAAATTCACCCATTTCAAGTGTAAAATATATATCTTCTTTTGATGTATACCTCTCTGCAAAGAAATAGGGAATATAAGATAAGACTATCTTTCCACACTGAAGTATGCTGGGATAGATAAAAGTTTACGAAATGGAAAATGATATAAAAACATTTCTTTTCTTCTAAAATAGGAAATATTTTAAATATACAAGAAATAAATGCCATATATTCACTGCCCACCTGTAAAAGATTCAACATTTCCCTATATTTCCTCTATTTTTAGAACTAAATAAGACATTACACATGACACTGAAGTCCCATTCTAATCTTTTTTTCCTTTCTCCCTCCCACAGCAACCACTATTCTGAAGCTGGAAGTTGGAGTGTGTCATCCCATGCTTGTTTTGTACTTTTACTACATACATGTATCTCATTGTGTGAATCTGCATTTTCCTACTACTAGAGAGTTTGAACATCTTTTCAGATATTTATTGACCATTAAAGCTTCTCTTCTGTCCACTGTTATCATTAGAGTTGTCTCTTGTTAGAGTCTTTAATATATTCTGGATATAAATCGGTTGTTGATCATACGTGTTGCAAATATCTCGTCCCTATCCATGGTTTGTCTTTACCTTGGTTTATGGTGTCTTCAGTCATTCAGAAGTCTCAAAGACATCTGAAAGACCTCAGACATGAAAGTCAAGCCTTGGTTAGGCAGGGTCTTATCCCATATTATAGAAATTTGCTCCAAGGTCACAAAGCTCTGTCCAATGAATGGACAACTGGCTCTAAAATCCTGAAGAAAGCTCTTTGTTACAGGGCCAATCATCTGTAGGGTGCTCAAAACTGTCTGAGAATCTGAGAATTAGTACATAGTTGTCAACACATAGTCTAATTTATGCCAGTATTTTAAAACATTTAAGACACTAATATGCAATAAAGATCATTTCTACAATTTCCAGAAGCTTTGGTAGAATACCTCAGCAAAATATACAATATCTTGAAAAGGCTGAATCTATCCTTTCAGGGTTAATGTATCACAATTTTTAATGTTAGAGAAAAGACTAGAATTAAGATCAAAATGTAGGCGCTGGCCCAGTGGCACAGCAGTTAAGTGCGCACGTTCCGCTTCGGGCAGCCCTGGGTTCGCCAGTTCGGATCCTGGGTGCAGACAAGGCACCGCTTGGCAAGCCATGCTGTGGTAGGCATCCCACATATAAAGTAGAGGAAGATGGGCACGGATGTTAGCTCAGGGCCAATCTTCCTCAGCAAAAAGAGGAGGATTGGCAGCAGATGTTAGCTCACGGCTGATCTTCCTCAAAAAAAAAAAAAAAGATCAAAATGTAGTTTAGTTTGTCCCATTTGGTCTTTGTCTTTTAATGAGTAATTCCAACTATTTATATTTACTTATATAACAAAGTATTTGTCTGTTATCCTTTTTTATATTTCATTTCAAAGGCTTCCTTACAATTTCCTTTGCTTTATAACTTGCCAGACTATGTTTTCATTTTATTTTCTTCAAGTGATTTAAAACTTACAGAATGAAAGGAATTAGTTCTCTTTAAATTTAAAAAAACACACATTTGGAACTATTTTTTGTTATCACTGTGAAAAAATCTGAAACACCTACTGACTTCTCTGACCTGTTTCCTTCCTAATTTTTTAAATTCATAAATAGGGATTTCATTTTAGGCAAATTCTTCAAGTGAGTTATGTTCTCTTTAATAACCACATTTACAATCACTACTTAGAGTTAATTCTGTATTGAACTAGCTTCAATTCTCACCACCAGTGCTTTCCAATTATTGTGCTATTTAGATTTGCCTTTTAATTGGCAGTAGTACATCTCAGAAAAATTTGCAGAAAAGATAATGGTGGTATGCTTTCTCAGCCCTTCATGTCTGAGAATGTATTTCTTTAGCATTCACACAAATGACATCTTGGCTAGATATGGAATTGTTGGTCTTAACATTTCAATCCTGTCCTTTAAAGTAGCCAGCCTGATTTTTTCATCCTTAGGTAACCTGTTTTCTCTCATGCATCTATTTATACTATTATTTCCTTGCTTCTCATTCTTAAAATTAAAATCTTTTAAAAAGACTTTTTAAAAGTCTTCAAAACAAGTCTTTAAAAAAGGCTTCAGTTCTTTCAAGCTCAGATTCAAGTCTTTAGCTTACGAAAATTTCTATCAACATTATCTTTAATGACTGCCTCTGTTCTATCTGTTTCAGGGACACTAATTATGCCTCTATTGGATTTCACTTCTGTGCTCCAATCTATCATGTCCATTTTACTGGCAAAACTTATCTCACATTTTTCTTCACACAATTGACTCAATTTTCTTCAAGGTATACTCTGTTCTTTAGTCCTTCTAATGAAGTTTTTGATTCTGATAATATTTTATTTCCCCAATTTCTTATTTCTCCCATCTCCCTTTCGATTTCTCTTAACCACTTTTTCATCTCAGTATATTATCTCACTTTGTTAGATAATATTACTATCCTCTTGACTTTTACAAAATGTTCTGGCCCCTTGGTTTTTATTAAAGCAAAAAATAGGTCCTGTCTAAAATCAACTTCTGTTCCCTGTAGCAAATCTTTTTCAAAGTATGCTTTCACTTCGGACACTAAATACAGTGTTCTTTTCCTTTTATGTAGCAGAAACTTGTCTTCAGTTGACATGAGATCAACTAAGATCCATGTTTGCTCATAAGTAGGCGGAGTGGATGATTCTTTACTGGATGGTTGCTGTATAATGCTAGCTCTCAGATTTCATGCTGAGGCCTAGCTGATGTAAATTTACATTATCACTTTGGTGATTTAGGAGTAGGGAACTTTATCTTAGCATAATTTATCTTTTGTGTTTAAAATAAGCAGCTACATAACAGGCAAGATTTCTATATCCAGCTTTTTGACTGGCTCCGACTTCAATACATGGAGTTTCTCATAGTGTTGTTTCCCTACTATGTGAGGAAGAACACTCACCACACTGTATGCTTTCTGCCTAGTATAGTTACGGCCTGGTCCCTACTTTGAAAATCTATTATTCCATACCGTAAAATAGATTCCAGGTGGTATACTATCCATCTGTTCCAAGGTTTGCCCTTATCTCCTCTTCACTCGTCAGTGTAATTATCCCAGGATCTACTCTACTAGCCACGACCTTAACTATTTTCCTATAAAAGAGACTTCCAAATAAGGTACCAGGTTTTCCTAAGTGACCTGTCAACAGGATATCCAGCAGAAAGTTCATGAGCCTTAGATGACATTCTTATATAGGGTCAGGGCCAAGTCAACTATTTCCTTTTCATAATTACCTGGTCATTTTGGCAGCAATCACGGGGGCCAGAAGAAGGGCAATCAAATATCTGTGCTCAAGTTCCCATATTACACAGAATTCATTTTGGTGCAAATTTGAGTAGTTTTCCTTCATTAATTTTCCAGTGCCCCTTGGGCCACCAGGAGAAATTCTCTCTGGTGAAGACACTGGTAAATTCTATTACTGTCTAAACTAACAGATCATTACATTTATACTAGTAAACCGGAAGAATGTGTCATAATGAATGCTGTAGGTGGAAAAGAAAAATCAAATAACTCCCCCCCAGAATAATACAAGATGATTTATCCAGTATATCAGTGCCTGGAAATATCTTTTGAACAGCATTTGTGCACAGCTCTAGTGTCATAACTGACAATCATGATGAGACCGAGGCACTACAAAATCCCAAAGAAAATGTTATAATTAACATAGTTTATGTTAAGAGCATAGTTTAGTATTATCTAGTTCTCCTAAAACTGGTTACCCAAACATGACAGCTATAACCACTCCATTAAGGCAAACATCTGCTAGAACAATACCTATTCCCAATAGATCAAATGACAGCTTACTAGATAAGCAAATAAATAACTATTCATTTCCCATACATTCAGCATCTCCTAGAGTACATTCCAGTCTTTGTGTTACTTTCCTGGAGAGCACACACACACACACACACAAGAAGAAAATGACTCATCTTAATAAATTACCTATTTAATTTGGTTATTTAATGTTTATTTATAGGGGCACGGAAGAACAAACTATCATGTAAATAGGTTAAAGAAACAAACAAATGTCATAAACTATTTTACATCAAAGTTGAAAAGGCAGTTTCCCCTCAAAGTCTTTCTTTTTTAAACAAAACTGTCACTGGGTATTTTTAACAAGAGATCTCCGGCCCTAAAAATGTGATTTTCTTAATTGAAATAATTTAATCCTGTTGTTCTACCTTACTTATCTCTCCTTCATTTGTAAAAAGGCAGACAAATTAAAAACTCACAAAATAACTTCTTTGAATTGCCAAAACTAACAAAAATAATAAATGTCTCAATCTGCTTTTCTAGTAGGAAAAAAAAAGACCTCTTGTTAAAACCAGCAAATACATGTGAATTAATCCAACCACGATGCTCCTTAGAAGAGTGGTGTCCTGGATTCAGATGTACTGCCATCTTAAAAATGCATAAATTCATTGGAAAAAAAGCAAAATAATGTGATTTACTTAGATGTACCTGCTCATCTCTTTGTCTCCACTCTTGCCAGTTTTCTTCTCGTGAATCCTTCTGTACTGGGTTTGGTAATGAAAGCTCATGTTGAGCATTACAAATGGCATGGGAGGATTTCTGAGGAATTTTCTTAAAAGCAAGATTCCTGAGCTATGAAATAAACAAAAAATATATTAAATTCAGTTTACCAATCCTGGGATACTAATGATTTTTTGGGAAGAAATCAATAATATTTTTATACTTCTAAATACTACTCCAAATATTCATTATGCTAACTCACAAAGCCACTATTTGTGTTTTTTGTAATTTTTGTAAAATATTAATTTTACCAGCATTTGACATAATGTTGTTGGATTTCTAGTTGGTGGATTTCTGGATGAAATGATTAAAAAGTGAAAATGGATTATACTCTATTATCCCACCATTTTAATGATTCTGCTTTACTAAAGGGAAGCAGTTTATAGGAATAAAAAAACAGGATAACAAGAAGTGTGCTTTTAAAATGCAAACCAATAGGGTTCAAAAAGATTAAAGTTTAACAGCTTACAAATTTAAAAGTTTAAATAGCAAGAGAAGATAGCTTAAGCAACCCTAGCAACTACTTTGCTAGTCCTGAAAAATACAGGGCCTAGTCCACAAAGTAATATAATGAACTAAAACTGTACTGGCCAAGCCACTCCCAACAAATCTGAGACTCTGTAGTCGAAACAAAGGAGAAAAATATTGAGAGGCTGTAATGGATTGAATTGCATTCCCCCAAAAGATATGTTGTAGGCCTACAACCTTTGATGTCTGTGAATGTGACCTTCTTTGGAAATAAGGTCTTTGCAGATGTAGTCAAGTTAAGATAAGGTCATACTGAATTACGGTGGACCCTAATCCAATATGACTGGTATCCTTATAAGAAGAGCTGAAGACAAAGATACACAAAGAGAACGCATATAACAACAGACACAAAGATTGGAGTGATGCAGCCACAAGCCAAGGAATGCCAAGGACTGATGGCCACACAAGTATGAAGCAGCAAGGAAGGATTCTACTGGGAGTCTCAGAGAGAGCATGGCCCTTGCTGACACCTTGGTTTGGACTTCGAGCCTCTAGAACTGTTAGAGAATAAATTTCTGTTGTATAAGCTACCTAGTTTGTGATACTTTGTTACGGTAGCCCTTGGAAACTAATAAAGAGGCTTTAAGTCACGGATCAACAATTTTAATTGATAATCAATAGATTGTTCTGTAAAAGGGAGTGATGGGATACAAACACCACTTTAAGTAGCTGGTTTCTGCTGTGGATGAACACAGAGGAGGAGAGAAAGCACTAGCAGGCAGACTGTTGCTCTACTTTACAGAAAGTAAAGACCAATAGAACTATAGCTATGGAAGCAGAAAGGGAAGAAGATCCTCAGGCTCGTTCTCAGTTACATGTTTTCTTATTGTCTAATGGTAACTCCACTATTACGTTATTTTCTGTTCCCCAACATCATCTTTAATTCCAAAAAGAAAACTGTGGGCAATCAAAAGTTCTGAAAGATTGGACTTCTGAAAGGTTACATGGTGGGGAAAATGTCTTTTCTTTTAAAATTACTCTGTGTAGCAGCATTTTAAAGAGATATTTTGAAAGCAATGGTGATAGAAACATAACAAATAAATAACTTAAAAGGGCTTTTTCTAAGTCTTGAGAAATAAAATGAATATAAGCAGAAAAAAGCACTTTTACTACTTCTCTCATTAAACCATACTGAGAAAGATCCTTATATACCTGACTGATTCTTCTATTAAAAGACAAACACAGGCTAGAGTTGTTTTTCAGCATTTCTTTGAAAAACAAACGGACACATCAAGCGTTGGTCATGTAATTCATGCTAAGAATGTCCAGGGGAGAAGCGCCTGCCACACACTTATTACCCTTAAGAAAGAGATGACCAGCAAAATGCATAAAAATGTATGTTCAAGGCTAAACATAGGATCACTGTCTATAACAGTAAAAAAAAAAAATAGGGAAACAAGCTAAATGTTTATCACAAGGGTTCAATTAAGTAAAGTATGATACAGCCATACAATTAAATAACGTGGAGTCATTTAAAATAATGTAGATCTTTATTTATTCATATGGAAAACTGCTCATGGCTAATTTTTTTTAAAAGCCAATTATAAAAGTCTATTATATAATATCATTTTTAAGTAAAATATGAATATATAGATATATGTGTATATACATATCTATATTCATACAACCTTATATGCATGTACAGAAAACACATACCAAAATATTAACTGGTTATATCTCCAGTCATATTTACAAATGACCTTTGTTTCCTTTTAAGACATCCTTGTTTTTCAGAAACTTTTGGGAACGAGCATGTAAGCTTCCATAGACAGAAAAAAATAAAGGCATTTAAAAAATGTTCATGACATTTGACTTTAAATACACACAAATTTACATCCATTCATTCAAATCATATTCACCAAGTACCTATGGCCCAGGTACTATGGACACATGGATCAACAATGTCCTCATGATGCTTATAGCCTACTGGGAAAGCAGACACAATATTTATAATTGTTACCTCATTTGCTTCACTCTGTTGCTGTTCCTTCTTTTTTCTTCTTTTCTCTCTCTTTTTCTCATTTGTAGTTGACTTGCTTGTTTGAGACTTTCCAGTATTCCGACCTTTGCCTTTTCCAGGCTCAGAATCAGAACCACTGCCACTATCCACTTGTAACAGGGCAAAACGGGAAGCAGTAGTAGGAACAGAATTAAGTACTGCTGAGGCCATTGTAATGATTTTTCTCTTAAAATACTTCTGTCAAGAATAATTCCTGTGGGGACGGAGAAGAGGAGGCAGATGAGTAACATGCTCAGTAGAATTTGTTCTAGATTCTTGAACAACAATTATGTGTGTGTATATACACATACACATACATTTCTCCTCACACTGAATTTAGTAAAATTTGAATTCATACTCACAGTCCTATTGGCAACAACATAATTTTTTAACTTAAGCAAACAACACACAATTGTATAATATAAAATAGAAAAATGATATATTGAGATTTCATGGAGAACTACTGCAAGACTACCACCAATATATTATGTTCATTTTTCCATTTATGGTTTTCAAAACTTCCTCATTTTCCTCTCTCTTTTAAATGTACTGCCGTAATATATACATATTTATGGAAAACATCCTAAATCAACATGGTTTACAATAGAAAAGTAGGAATATCATTTTTCACTGCACACTGAGATCCTAAGACCAACTGCACGTTTATCCCCAACTTACAAGACAGGGAAAAAAGGAGTAGAAAAAGGAGAACACTCTTATAGTATACAAAATGCTGCCTTAAGTTTGATTGTACAGACTGCTACTAAGTTCCAGAAGTGACGGCAAAATAGAGAACTTAAATTACCTCAACCAAAGGAAACTTTTCAAAATCACCTTCCATATTATCTTTAGTTCACTCGTCTCAGTGCATGCTTCTTCTTTCAGCTTTTTAAGTACCTTTTAGGGGACGGCCCCATGGCCGAACGGTTAAGTTCGCGGGCTCCACTGTGGCGGCCCAGGGTTTCGCCGGTTCGGATCCTGGGCGTGGACATGGCACTGCTCGTCAGGCCACATTGAGGCAGCGGCCTACATGCCACAACTAGAAGGACCCATAACTAAAATATACAACTATGTACCGGGGGCTTTGGGGAGAAAAAGGAAAAATAAAATCTTTAAAAAAAAAAAAAAAAGAACCTTTTAGACTTAGACAGGATATTAAAGGTTCTCTAGTAATATCTAACCCAAATCATTCAGTTTTAAAGATGAGGCAACTGGTGCTTAGACTGGTTAAGTGACTTGCCTAACATCACTCTCCAAGTGGCAAAATCAGGACCTAAATAAACCTAGATTTGCTGAGCCTTACTCTGCAAGTTCAAAGTAAGAAGCCTTGTAACTACTAGAAGACTAAGCACTCTTTCAATTCAAAAAGAAACAGATTTTAATAGACTGTGAAACTCAGAAATTTGTTTATTTTTATTTTGAAATGTATCAGGTACAAAACAACTGAAGAAAGGATTAAGTTAAAAACATAACTGTACATTCCAAGTATCCAGCACTAAGATTAACGGACCGTTAACTCGTCCCCTGCTTCTCCCCAGTAGCATCCCCCAAAGTCCCCTGCCCAGAGTCAACGATTAGCCTGATTTTGGGGTTACTTATTCCTTTGTTTTTCTTGTAGTTTTATCACGTCTGTCTTGAGTCACAGTGCTCATATCTGAACTAGCTACTGTCGTTTCCACAATACCCAACTGTTTACATAGGTCTACCCTATTCAGTGTGTGAGGAGACTATGCAAGAGTGAATACTAGGAGGTGAGGATCATTGTGGTCCATTTTGAAAGCTAACCACACAACATAGTTTGTATGTTTTCAGGAGAGAACAAAAATGAGAAGCATGTGTTCAATCTTCCATCTTAAGCTGAGAATCCAAAAAATTATTTGGACATCTTTCAATTTTTTTGTTAAACAATGAAGAAAAACTAAAATGAGAGCTGATATTTGTAGATGTATAGTAGTTATAAAGTCAAGGTATTTTTATTATACTACCATGTTAAGACCTATTGTTCCTATGCTCAGATATACGCAAATCAAGATAAAATACCATGACATACACAGACGACATCACCCTGAAAAATTATGAGATATTTTTAGGCTTAAATCTTTCCTGCAAGCATGAGCTTTTTAAGTTATTACAAGGGAGAAACTATTACACAATGAAAAAGAAATTCCAGACTCAAAACTATTATGAAAACATTAATTCTGCTTCAACTTCAACATGCCATGTTAAAAGCCTGTAAGTTTTAGTTGCTTTGAGCACTTTAGGTACAATAATTCTACACAGCTGTTCAGCAACCATTATTGTATTTAATTTTAACTGCTGGGACTATAAATTGCATGTGGTAGCTGTTCACAAATATTCACTGCCCCGTCCTGAAGGAGAATTATGTATCACTCTCCTGCTGAATGCAGGCATGACCACGTGACTTGCTTTGGCTAGTGAAACACAAGCTTTAAAAAGCTTTAAAAGCCAGAACATGGTTTATCACGTTCTCTTTTCCCTGTTTCTGTGATTATAGAAGCACACATTAAGATAGTCTCCATCAATCAGGTCTGATGGAGTCTGAAACTAACATGAACAAAGTCTCCTTACTAGCCTGCAACGGATATGTAGCTTGAGCAAGAAAGCAACTTTGCTGCTTTAAGCTGCCAAGATTTTCAGACTGTTATTGCAGTATAACCTAAGCTTATCATGACTGATATCTTATGCAGATAAATTTCTTTTCTATTCTAGGACTGATATCAAAGCTGTGAATTTCATATTTGGATTGCTCTGCATGAGTGAAATGTTCACAAATGTCTATGCTAAAACATATCTCCAAAGCTCATAGAATCTTTCTTTGTATAGCGCAAAGCTTCCTTACCATTGTATCCTCAGATAAAGTTTCCCTTAGTTCTTGGAGCAACCAAGAAAGCCCTGAAGAATTTAGAGACTGGGTCAGTCACAACCAGATGAAAGCAGCCTCATCTGGTGCTCCCCAGAGGACAAATCCTGTACATGCTGCTGTGCAGTTATTTGTCAGCTGTGACAAGGGAAGTCTCAAGCCCCTGGAAATATACTTCATCATATAGCTGCAGAATGCACTGCTGCCCATCACCGTAGGTAGGCCTGTGGAGCTGCTAAAAGAGTTTATGTTCTACGTGCCCAAAACACAAGGCACGCAGTAGGAGGAGCAGTGGCTGCTCCTGAAATCTCTATATTCCCCCATTTGCCAATGACCTGCCTTTTTAATGGCCTAAAAATCTAGCTGCAAGGTGACTGCTCAAACAACGCATATGCTTTCTGCAAATTAGAGCCTCATCATTAAAAATGAACTCTTTTCATTTTATCACAAGAAGTTTCATATTACGTTTTTGACAAGAAAAGCTTTTAGATTCTTTAAAAATAATTTCAACTGTTATAAATTATTGAACAGTTATACAACAAAAATGGTTGGTTTGTTTTTATTACCTACTCATCCAAACAAAATTTCAGTGGAGATTCAATTGAACAAAGCATCATTTAAAAGTCTGGATCAGGAACTGTATATTCTTACTTCATGGATAAACCTATTATTTAAAAATTTATGTTCATGGAAGCAAGCACAATTTTCTCATTAGAAACCCTGAAAAGATTCTGAAGTTTTATACAAATTCAACATTTAGTATCTTTCCTAATACTTTATATTTCATTTTGCCTGTCCTAATCATATACTGTAAAAAGAAAAAAAAGAGGTAACACATTTTTTTCCACCCAGCTTTACACAGACACTGTAGATCTCCTCCCAGTTTGGGGACAATGAGATGATGCCTCTGGTCCTTTATGCTAGTAATGCAGAAGAAAAATGACAGAGAGAAACTGTCAAAGACTATGTTGCCTGTTTTTAAGAGAACATTACCTTCATTAACAAATTTTTCAGAATTTGCACAAATCCAGGAATTCACATTAACTTTTTTTTTAAACCTTGAGGAGAAAAAGGGATAAATAGGTAGACCATGAAAACATCAGGCTTTTTAAATACACTATTTTAGGGCATGGCTAGGGTCAGTATTCCTTCAGTCTGTGTCCTAAACTGCATCTCTATCTACAGTCATATCTAAGAGACATTAGAATAAACAGATTCAAACAGAGCTCTTCTCCCTCTCCCTCCTATTTTCCCTTTCGCTCTCTCTCACGGTCTTTAAAATCTCAGACATTTATATATACACTTAAATGATATGAATATAATTAAGGTATACAATGCAAAAAATAAAGTTTAATAGACATCCACACTAACCTACTCACACTGGTCAGTCTAGGAACATGGTGGCTAGTGCTGAACATTAAACAGACATTTACATATTACTAAAATACTACACAAATTAGGTTTCTAGTCCAGAAATCTAATGATTATTTCATATGTTTCCTCACTTCCCTTTGAGTCTTTTTAAAAATAATTTAAAAGCTAATTTAAGTAGTTGAAGGAAGACAACAGAAAATTCACAAGATAACTTTTTTATGCTTTTGTGAGTGTGTGTGTGAGGAAGATTGGCCCTGAGCAATATCTGTTGCCCATCCTCCTCTTCTCTCACCCCCCAACCAAAGCCCCAGTACCGAGTTGTATATACCAGTTGCAGGTCTTTCTAGTTTTTCTATGTGGGATGCCGCCACAGCGTGGCTTGATGAGCGGTGTGGAGGTCCACACCCAGGATGTGAACCAGCAAACCCCGGGCTGCCAAAGCGGAGCGTGCAAACTTACCCACTCAGCCATAGGGCCAATTCCTCACAAGATAATTTAAAAACAAATGATTCAGGTCAAAATGCACAAGAAACAAATAAGTTCACAAATATAAACATGCAGGCAGCCTACCACATATAAGTGTAATATTTTATAATTTCTTAATGACTACCATTAGTAAAAACTATTAATTCCTCTATACTTGAGATCACAATGTCAAATTATAGTGAAGTCTCCATTTTAGATATACTGAATATGCCAATTATCTGACGTTAAACATTGTATGTTAGGGCTTTCTGTAACAGCTATCCTTCCTTAGATTTGTACTCCAACAAAACAACCTACTCAAAATTTCCGTAATGCATGTTTAGTTTTGTTTGTTCATATCTTTATGCTGCTCCCTTTGTCTAAAATGCCCTCTGTCTCTTCCACTTAAAACTTATATTCATCCCTCAAAATCCCGCCCAGGTGCTAGCATCTCTATGAAACTTTCTCTGACCCGATTCTCAAATTAATCCTTCCTTCCTCTGTTAGATTTCTGTACTTTATATTTACTTTTATTACTGAATGGATTCCATTAAAATTATCTGTTTACTGTTGTGCCTAACCCCATATAATCCCTATTTCAACATCCTGAAAGGCAAGGGCCTCTTCTTTCTATCCCTAACAAATACCACTGGACCTGGCATACAAAAGATAAATTTACCACATTTGTGCTTTTTAAAAAAATATTTACATTCCCCAAGTACACAGTTATCTATGCATTGAAAGATATGCTCTAAAGTAGAATGGACAGGGCCGGCCCGGTGGTGCAGCAGTTAAGTTCGCATGTTCCGCTTCTCGGCAGACCAGGGTTCGCCAGTTCGGATCCCGGGTGCAGACATGGCACCGCTTGGCATGCCATGCTGTGGTAGGCGTCCCACGTATAAAACAGAGGAAGATGGGCACAAATGTTAGCTCAGGGCTAGTCTTCCTCAGCAAAAAGAGGAAGATTGGCAGTAGTTAGCTCAGGGCTGATGTCCCTCAAAAAAAAAAAAGGAGAATGGACAGCAAAAGAAAATGCAAAGTGCACTGTAGCTAATCCCCAATTCCCATAATGCAAACGTGAATTAACAATGATTATCAGCAGTTCAAAGTTGTTTCATTTTAAATGCCATTATACCAAGTGATCAGCACCACAACTAATTTTGTTTAGGAAACATTTGCTTAGAAAACATAATTGGTTTTAAAGTGTTGATTAAAAAGAATTAGGCTACATAAGGTGCTTAAGTAAACAACTGAATAGCCTAAATTGCAAGAGCAGAATTTCTAAATGGCTGGTACTCTTGGTCCTGTCTACCAAGCTTCTGAGGACCACAGCCTCTATTACCTCATCTCTCTGGACTACAGAGTCAAGAAAGACGGTAGCTGAAGCCATACCTCAGTCCTGGGAACCACAAGTAGGGCACTTCAAAACTGATATATGTATAAACTCCTCAGTCAAGAACAATCAAATATATCTCTTTTCATAAAATGAATGACAGTCATCTTCCATTAACACTATCAACCAGTTAGTCTCATCAACAAAGAAAGCAAAACTATGCAGGTGACAATTAGTGTGGCCTCCTTGAAATTTAACTTAGATGTATGTTCTGTTCCATTTTATGTTCTATTCTATTCTATGTTCTGTTCCTCAGATAACACAACTAAACAATATCTTTCACTTTGGCTTCTTATAAACTAAGATTCACAACCAAGAAGTGCCAAGTGCATACCAAAACTTTGCTCCCAACACACTTACTGCAAACGAACCACATCAACCTAATGGATATGCCTCAAATTCCATTGTCTCTTCATAGTTAAATACTGCCTCCCCTCTGCAATCTGCAGTGCCTAATTTCCAAGGGCTGAAAAATCTAAGTGAAACGTATAAGCAGGTGCTGAGTGAGAACCTAATGGATTGTCCCATGAATAAAGCACATTATTTTTGGCCCCCCTCAATGTTCTTTTGGTTTCCTTCTAGGTTCTTGCATTTAGTCCATCAAGCGAAGCCACTGTATTGGTATCTTACAGATACGTTTGTTAAAACCATTAATGACAATTAAGAATATCTCCCATTGATTAGAATTTGACTAATCTCAACTATAGTATTACGAACTTGTTGAGGAAAAAAAAATCCGTATATCCACAGATTAAACATTTTTAATATTTTAATTTGCCATAAAGTTCCACTAATATTCTTATAGCGGCAAGTCAAATTTATTAAACTTATGATTCCGGTTACAATCACAAGCACATTCACTACATACAGAAATAGGCAATACTGAATGGTTAGAAAAAGTTTCACAGGCTCTTCAGTTAAAAAAAGAAAGATATTCCATCAGCGCTCCTAATGAAAGCCGCAGCACCTACTCAGCTGTAAAACCTGGCTGAGGTAAGAACGAAAACGTAAGACACGCCGGAGATAAAGCGCAATTTACTAAGCCACTTTTGTCATTACTATCCAATATCCACTAAGCACCCGAAATGCTAGACATCTGACAAAAAGTCTGAAAGACTCCAAATAACAGCAAAAAGCAAACTTCAAAACTCTCCTCATTTACTTTTCCTGAGCCAGAGGGAGGAGGAGGAGCACTTTCTTCAAAGAGTAACTCACTATCCCCGGTCCGTGAGTGAGAGCCAAGTCTCACCCACAGGATCCTAGCCGATGCGCCAAAACTTAGTCGCACAAAGTACAGAGAGAAAGAAATCGGGCTGGGCGAGACCTACCTCGGGCAGAGAAGCGGCTTCGAAAACCTGGAAGGGAGGACACAGCGAGTCAGGTTGTCGCTCCAGAAATTTCCGAGCGCCCGACACCCCCGGAGGGAGCGCGATGCCCGCGGCGGGGAGGGGGCGGCGGCACCTGTCACTCGGCGGCCCCGCGACCACGGTGGCCCCGGGCCCCGGCCCCGGGCCCGCGGGGTCTGGGCGGCGTGGCCCCGGCCGGGGCGCCCGGGCCTGGGGCCGGCGCGGTCTCTCTCCGCCACCCCCGAGCCCTGCGCGGCGCGCCGGGGCCGCGGCCCTTTCCAAGGAACGGCCCTCCCGCGCCCTCTGCCCAGAGGCTCCGGCCAGCGAGGCCCGTCGCCTCAGGCCGAGTCCCCAACAGCCGAGCCCGAGGCGCACGGAGCAGCGCGGCCGAGCCGCCACGACCGCCTCGGGGGCGCCGAAGCGGACCCCGCCAGGCGGCCCGCCCTCCGCGTACTCACCGGGCCTTCCCGGCCGCCGGCTCGGCCCTCCTCTCCCGCCTCCCCCTGCCGCCGCCGCTCCCGCGGCTCCGGGGCGACCGCACTGGGCGTAGGGACGGGGGCTGGGTCAAGTGTCGAGAGGCGGGGACAGGCTCGCGCCGGGCGGGGGTCACGAGCGGGCGCCGAGCACTAACGGGCCCCGGGCGCCGCGGCCGGGCGGGCTGGTGGACCGCGGCGGGGAGCGCGGCCGAGGCTGCGGTGAGGGGCGGGGAGAGCGCGGCTGAGCCGAGGGCGGGAGGGAAGTCCCGGCGGAGGGGGCGGTGTGAGAGCCGCGGGGCGGGCCGGGGGCGGGGCCTGGCGTGCCGGCCGCCGCGCGCGGGGGTTTGTTTATTTTCTCGGTTGGTTGCGGCGCTGGCGCGTGGGTAGAGGTTCGCCGCTGACGTGAGCGCCCCGAGTTGGGGGAGAGGACCAGAACCACCTGCTGGAGAAGGGGAGCTACGGGGGCCGGGCAGGGTCCAAACGTCTCACGTAGGCGGCGGTGCGGCGGTCTTCGGGGTTCCCGGGAAGAGAAGGGCTCTTCCAGAGCCAGTGGGAGGAGGGAGGCCTCCCGGGAGAATAGGACTCCTGGCCATTCCCCCGCAGTTCAGCGGCTTCACGCGCATAGTGGAGAGCAGTTAGAGGGCCCTGGAGTGGAAAAGGACCGTGCGACCTGGTGGCCGGGTTCCCAGCCACTCGGGGCTCGGCCTCCTGTTAGTGAAGTAGGGATGGTCCTGCAAATCAAGATTTGAATAGCAAGACTACACATCACACCCTTCTCTAAGGAACAGAACGAACATCGCTCAGTTCTCTGTCGAGTTACAGGACACTTGGACCTTATCTCCCTTGATGCTCCATCAGGTAGTAGCATTCTCACTTTACAAGCCAGGTTAAGTGACTTACACAAAGCCTCACAGCTAATCAACGGCAGAGCCGGGACCCAGCTGTACTGATTTCAAATTTCTGTGCTGCTTACCACCGCGTCACATTGTCTCCCTAAATCACTTTGATTCAACTAATATTAGAGACACACACCCCCATGGGTAAGATGCTGCAGGATTACAGAGGGGAGATGAAGATATCCTTGCCTACAGAGAGTGAGGAATAAAACAAAGATGAAACAGTTATAATAAAAGACAAACCATGATAGGTGCCACGTGAAAAATACAGAGTACTGCAGAAGATGAAAGAACTCAGCTCTGGGGGCCAGGAAGGAAGGAGCATGGAGGAACGAGGCATTTGGGACTGAGCTTGAAGGAGATGGGGATAGTTTTACAGCAAGAAGGAATAGCGTGAGAACGTATATGAGGATGAATCAGTGAGCGTCGTGTGCAGGAAAAAGCAAACGGTAAGATTCTAGGGCATGTTGAGAAATGGGAGCGACAAAGGAGAATGGGACCTGGGAGGCCAAGTGGAAGAAGGTGTATTTATTTCAGTACTTTGGGTTTCATAGTTTACAAGTTTGGGGGAAGAAAAGCAAGACTTTTTGATCCATCTGTGAATGGGTACAGAAATTAGAGGTGGGAAAATTGCCAGAGAGACCAGCAATAGGCCAGCTGAAAGATAATGATGAGTCTAAACTAAAGGTAGGGCAGGAGGAATTTAAATAAGCTTAGTTGAAAGATGGTGTGGAAGCAGAATCTACAGAATTTGGCAGTTTATTAACTGGTTTTACAGCAAGAGGGGATAGCATGAGACTATTTAAAAGTTAATATATGAAGGAGGAAGAGAAAAAGCAAAGATAGTGGAGGTTTTGAGGTGGTAGAAATTATAAAAGATGGAAAAGAAACAATAAGAGACAGGAGCAGGAACTGGTTTTTGAGAGATCCGTTTAGATTTGGGCATTTTTAAGGGTTTGAAATGTTGTCAAAACAGCCAGATAGAGGTGGACACTAGGAAGTTAGAGATAAGAGTTTTGAAGTATGGGAAAGAGAATTGAACTAGAAAATAGATGGGAAGTTATCAGCCTCGTAGTGATACCCCTGTGAGAGAAAAGAAGAAAACAAAGGGCAGAATCTTGGAGAATGTCTTCTTTAGAACCTTGCTGCTCAAAGTGTGGTCAATGAGCCAGCAGCACTGGCATCACCAGGGAGTTTGTTAGAAAGGTGGACTCTCAGCCCTCCCCACACGTGACCTGCTGAATGAGCATCTTCAATTTAACAAGACCCCCAAGTGGTTTGTGTCACATTAAAGTTTGAGAATCTCTGACCTACATGAGAAACGCCAACAAATAAAGAATGGATCTAAACTAGATGAGAGAAGCCAGCAAAGAGGGAGGAGAAGAACCAGGGTAATGCAGAATCACCAAAGCAAGGTAAATTGGAGTTTCACAAAGGCAGGGGCAGAAGGAATGATGACGAACAATATCCAAAACCACAGAGGATGAAAAGCGCAAGGGAACAAGGTATGCTTGAATTTTGTGATAAGGTGGTGTGGTCATTATGACCATGTTGTTCTAATTGAAAGCTTGGAAACTGCCCTTTTGTGATCAGGAGCAGCCTAGAAATCTAATCCCCCCAGTTCCCATGTAAATGGGATATACTGAAGTAGGCTTGTGGATTTGATAGTGGGACAAAGTGGAAGTTCTTTTCTAGTTCCTTCTATTTTCTTACTGAAATAAGAAGCAAGATCATTTTGGCAGACTGCTAATTGTCCATCACAATTTATTCTCCCCTTCTTCCTGGGCACAGAGACTATTTTTCTCAGCCTCTCTTTCAGGGAGGTATGGTCAAGTACTAAGTTATTGCTAATGGAATGTGAGCAGAAATGCTGTCTGGCACTGCCAAGCCAGTGTGCCTCCTTCATGCGTTTTTCCCTTCTGCCAGCTGGATTATGCAGATAACCACAGCCCCTGAAGTTGACAGAGCCGCAAGAAAGAAGATGCCTGGATGAAGGAGAGCTGTCCACTGACCTGGAACACCCACTCTGGATTATTATGTGAGCAAGATATAAATTTCTAGTGAGTTGGAACCATAACATTTAGGGGTCTATTTGTTTAGCCTACTCTAGCTAATGTAGTCATTAACTGAAAGTAATGAGGGCGGAGTTTTGGAAGGAGGAGGAGAGAGGAAGAAAGGTGGAATAGTAGTCTGTAAGTGTGGGAGCAGGAATTGACTAGGGAAACATAGTAAGGTTTCCAGGCTACTAGGAAGGGCCCACCTGAGGAAGTGGTCATGAATTTATAGTGAGACTAGTCAATATGGTTGTGCGTTTTTCTCCAGCCATATACAGTTGCTCATGTGCAAGCACTGAGTAGGCTGTTGGGATTAACCAGGACTGAGATTTGGTCAAGCAAGTATGGTGGGGAGAGGTGGGCAAAGTAGTTGAGAGTAGAAACAAAGAAGACATATAATTTCAGTCACGGTGAGAAGTAAGGCTACAAGACAGGTGGAGAGTGGTGAAAAGTCGGTAGGGTAAATAGGCTGGTGTTTCTGATCAGGCTGAAGAATTGTTGGAGTTTAGGCACTGTAGAGAATGACCTGAAAAGATAAGAGATGGGTTGGAGAGTAGGAAGCTTGAAATTAAAATTAGAAGCGAGGCTCTCATTGTCAGTAATGTCAAGGTGTAGGGAATGATCATGAGAGTGGGGAGCTGAGACAGCAGAAGGCACAAGATTGTTTGAAGACAGGTGGTCAAGGAATTGAGAGGCAGCAAGGCTTTGAGAGGCATATATATATATATATTGTATATATAGCATAATAAAATATTTATATTTATCTCACAAAGAATTTTCACAGAAGTGATAGTAGTGTGGGAGTAGTGAGTAGCCTTAGAAAGAGTGATCATGAAACTTGTCCTAAAATCTTCGAAGTACGAGGGGTTGATTTCTCTGAATTAGAGTGTTCAAGGCCATCAGTGATTTAATATGTTAAACTCTTGCAGATATCATCTTTCATGTAAACAGGTGCTTTAAAGTTTTATGTTACTAATGTGAGATTTCTAATTGCTTCTTTTTGACCTCTCAGATTACAGGTGGTAACTGCTGTCTTTAAGAGGAAATGCCCATCTGTCTGTATTATAAAACAAACACACGCCAGGCTTCCCAGCTTAAGTGACTATGCTTTCAAATTTGTCAGACTACTCTCTTCCACCTCCTACATGTATCCTCAAAGAGATACATCAAAAGTGATGCTGGCTTTGCCACTTCAGATAATGTACTGTAAATGTTCAAAATCTACATGAAAAACCTCCAATATAACTGAAGTTAATAATAAATAGGGATTGACTAGAGACCTGATAAATTGAAAATAAGATGAACCTGTAGCTTAGAAAATGATGTACCATGTTATATAGCACAGGGGCTCTGGAAGCAGACTGCTAGGAGTTGAATCACAGCACTCATCTCATGGGGTTATTGTGAGGATAAATATGTAATATATATAATACGTATAAGCATTTAAAAGACTGCTTAGCACATATAAGCACTCAATGAAAGGCATAGTTATCCTATTATTGTACTTATGTCTAATTCTTTTTTTTTTTTTTGAGGAAGATTAGCCCTGAGCTAACAGCTGCCAATCCTCCTCTTTTTGCTGAGGAAGACTGGCCCTGAGCTAACATCCATGCCCATCTTCCTCTACTTTATATGTGGGACTCCCACCACAATGTGACGTGCCAAGCGGTGCCATGTCCGCGCCCGGGATCTGAACTGGCGAACCCCAGGCCGCTGAAGTGGAATGAGCACACTTAACTGCTGCGCTACCAGGCCGGCTCCACTTATATCTAATTCTTCTGGAATTGCCTATAAGTATACTTGGACTTTTCCTACTTAGAAAATATGTTAATTACATCTACGCATGTTAAGACCTAATGGTAAGGAGACTTCTGACTAAACATGGTGCATTGAACACGTTTTTCTCCACTCATTCCAGATACCTCATTAAAATTACAGTGAAGGAATAAATAAGATATAAACCCATAAAAACAAAGCAAACAAGAAAAGAGATCTCTGCTGAAGAAGGGTGTCAGCAAAACTTCGGAACATGGAAAACAGATGGATGAGTGATAACTGACTCACCAAAACTGGGAAGGTTAATACCTAAGCTTTGTGGAGGGGTGGAGCCAGCCGGAGTGAACCTGTTCACCTCACAGACCCTGGAAGGGCTCTGAAACTATAGCTGCCGTACCTCTGAAAGCAGAGGTAGAGTGGGACTGAAAACCGGAACTCATTACGAAAGTTTTATGAAGGACAGTGGGATCCTTCCTTCCTCCTAATCCCAACCCCATCCCATGTTGCCTTAACTCAGCAGAAGATAGGAGGTTTACTTTCTGGAGAGGTTGACTCAGAGCTCCTTTGGACACCAGGCAGAGCTGAGGACCGGGATGACCCACTCCACAAAAAAGCAGAATTAAATGAAGTTGTACATATTGAATTATGAGACCTATCCCCTCAGCTTTGTTCCCAAATTCAGATTCTAGAATTTTGGGATCCCGTCTGAAAATTGGAAGCTTCCTCTTGAGGGGAAAGCAGCTGGTCCAAGAGAAAATGCCTACAAATATTGATGTTTGGGGGTCCTATAATGGAGAACGTAGCTTGTCACCTATCTTTACAGTGAAGCCCAGCAAGCTCTGCCCATACCAACAGAGGCTGTAATCAACTTTTTCTCTCCAAAGCTCCCCGGTACACAGTTGTGTATTTTTAGCTGTGGGTCCTTCCAGTTGTGGCATGTGGGATGCCACCTCAGCGTGGCCTGATGAGCTGTGCCATGTCGGCGCCCAGGATCCAAACCAGCGAAACCCTGGGCCGTGGAAGTGGAGCATGGGAACCCAACCACTCGGCCACAGGGGTGGCACCTGCCATCTCATTCTTAAATGTGGGTGAATAGTCAAGGGTCTGAAGAAACTCTCTTATATGAAAGAACATCAAATGAACAAACAAAAGAAAGAGAGAGAGAAAGTGAAAGAGAGAGAGAAGGAAGGAAAGAAGGAGAGAAAAAGAGAAAAGAGACAGGAAATAGAGCCAATGTGAGGAGTAGGAAAAGATGTCAAAGTGAAAACAACTCTCAAAAATTTTAACTTGCATATACTCAGGAAGCTACTGGGGAAGGTACCTTGTAGGAATAAGGGTGTAGGGGCCAGTGCCGTGGCCGGGTGGTTAAGTTTGTGCTCTCTGCTTCAGCGGCCCAGGGTTTCGCCAGTTCAGATCCTGGGCGCAGACATGGCACCACTCATCAGGCCACGTTGAGGCAGTGTCCCACATGCCACAACTAGAATGACCCACAACTAAAATATACAACTATGTACTGGGGGGATTTGGGGGAGAAAAAGCAAAAGAAAATAAAAATTAAAAATAAGGGTATACTCCAAAAATAACAGTCCAGGACTGGACGGCTTCTCTGGAGAATTCTACCAAACATTCAAAGAAGATTTAATACCTATCCTTCTCAAACTATTCCAGAAAATTGAGGAAGATGGAGTACTCCCTAACACATTCTATGAAGCCAACATCACCCTCATCCCCAAACCTGACAAGGACAACACAAAGAAGGAAAACTACAGGCCAATATCACTGATGAACATAGATGCAAAAATCCTCAACAAAATTCTGGCAAACCAAATACAGCAATACATCAAAAAGATTATACACCATGATCAAGTGGGATTTATACCAGGGACACAGGGATGGTTCAACATCCACAAGTCAATCAATGTGATACACTGCATTAACAAAATGAGAAACAAAAACCACATGATCATCTCAATAGATGCAGAGAAAGCATTCAACAAGATCCAACATCCATTTATGATTAAAAAACCCTCAATAAAATAGGTATAGAAGGAAAGTACCTCAACATAATAAAGGCCATATATGACAAACCCACAGCCAACATCATACTCAATGGACAAAAACTGAAAGCCATCCCTCTCAGAACGGAACAAGACAAGAGTGCCCACTTTCACCACTCTTATTCAACATAGTACTGGAGGTGCTGGCCAGAGCAATTCAGCAGGAAAAAGAAATAAAAGGAATCCAAATAGGCAACAAAGAAGTAAAACTCTCGCTGTTTGCAGACGACGTGATCTTATATATAGAAAACCCCAAAGAATCCATAGGAAAACTATTAGAAACAATCAACAACTACAGCAAAGTTGCAGGGTATAAAATCAATGTACATAAATCAGTAGCATTTCTATACGCTAACAATGAACTAACAGAAAAAGAACTCAAGAACTCAATCCCATTCACAATCACAACAAAAAGAATAAAATACCTTGGGATAAATTTAACCAAAGAAGTGAAAGATCTATACAATGAAAACTACAAGACTTTCCTGAAAGAAATTGATGACGACATAAAGAGATGGAAAGACATTCCATGCACATGGATTGGAAGAATAAACATAGTTAAAATGTACATACTACCTAAAGCAATCTACAGATTCAATGCTATCCCAATCAGAATCCCAATGACATTCTTTACAGAAATTGAACGAAGAATCCTAAAATTCATATGGGGCAACAAAAGATCCCGAATTGCTAAAGCAATCCTGAGAAAGAAGAACACAGCTGGAGGCATCACAATCCCTGACTTCAAAACATACTACAAAGCTACAGTAATCAAAACAGCATGGTACTGATACAAAAACAGGTGCACAGATCAATGGAACAGAATTGAAAGCCCAGAAATAAAACCACACATCTATGGACAGCTAATCTTCGACAAAGGAGCTAAGGGCCTGCAATGGAGGAAAGAAAGTCTGTTCAACAAATGGTGCTGGGAAAACTGGACAGCCACATGTAAAAGAATGAAAATCAGCCATTCTTTTTCACCATTTACTAAAATAAACTCAAAATGGATCAAAGACCTAAAGATTAGGCCTGAAACAATGTCTTCTAGAAGAGAATATAGACAGTACACTCTTTGACATCAGCTTCAAAAGAATCTTTTCGGACACCATAACCCCTCACATGAGGGAAACAATAGAAAGAATAAACAAATGGGACTTCATCAGACTAAAGAGCTTCTTCAAGGCAAGGGAAAACAGGATTGAAACAAAAAAACAGCCCACTAATTGGGAAAAAATATTCACAAGTTTTTTATCCGACAAAGAGTTAATCTCCATAATATACAAAGAACTCACACAACTCAACAATAAAAAATCAAACAACCCAATTACAAAATGGGCAGGGGATGTGAACAGACATTTCTCCAAAGAAGATATATGGATGGCCAATAGACACATGAAAAGATGCTCATCATCACTAATCATCAGGGAAATGCAAATCAAAACTACACTAAGATATCACCTTACACCTGTTAGAATGGCAAAAATATCCAAAACCAAGAGTGACAAATGTTGGAGAGACTGTAGAGAAAAGGGAACCCTCATACACTGTTGGTGGGAATGCAAACTGGTGCAGCCACTATGGAAAACAGTATGGAGATTTCTCAAAAAGTTAAAAACAGAAATAACATATGACCCAGCCATCCCACTACTGGGTATCTATCCTAAGAACCTGAAATCAGCAATTCCAAAAGTTCCATGCACCCCTATGTTCATCACAGCATTATTTACAATAGCCAAGATGTGGAACCAACCTAAGTGCCCATCACCTGATGATTGGATAAAGAAGATATGGTGTATATATATACAATGGAATATTACTCAGCCATAAAAAAGGCCAAAATCATCCCATTCACAACAACATGGATGGACCTTGAGGGTCTTATGTTAAGTGAAATAAGCCTGACAGAGAAAGACGAACTCTGTATGATTCCACTCACAGATGGCAGTTAACATATAGACAACAGAACTGATTGGTGGTTATCAGGGGAAAGGGGGGTGGGGGTGGGCACAAAGGGTGAAGTGGTGTACCTACAACATGACTAACAATAATGTACAACTGAAATTTCACAAAGTTGTAAACTATCATAATCTTAATAAAACTTAATTAGTTAATTAATTTTTTTAAAAAGGGTGTAAACCAAGAAACAGAAACACATGGGACCTGGTAATCAGGAGCTCCAAAAAGGAGAAAACAGAAAATTCCCCAGACGAAGGTGAAGGGAAGTTCCAGGATGGCAGCTGGGTAGCAGGCGTGGAGCGCAACTAGTCCATTCTGAAACAGGAGGATGGAGGGCTCCAGAGGAATGTCTCCAAGAAAAAAAAAAACTGGAACTGATCGATTGCCTAATGTGGTTGAACCTTATGAACAAAATTTCACAGCTCTGGTGGAACATACAGAGAGGAAATGATGATGAGTATAGAGAAAACTAAGCAACCTAAGAAAGTGGGTATCATACACCCCAAGGAAAACAGAATCTTTGTGGTGGACTGTATGATTGTTTAAGAATATTTGGTGTTACCTCACTGGAGGAGATTACACTTCCCTGCCCCGTTGATGTTGGACCTGGCAGTGTGAATTACAGAGGCAAATTAAATAGGGGCACAAGTGAATATATTACTTCCAGGCTGAAGTTTTAAGAGCCACATCTCTGCTCCTGCCACAGATTGGCGCTGTTCGGATAGATGCTACCTCTGGCCATCTGCGTCCTGAGTGAAGACAACCATAGAGCAGAAGTGCAGCCGACCTGCCACTGGGCATGCAGTGTGAGAAGCAACCCTTAACTGTTGTAGGCCATTGAGGTTTTTGTGGTCACTTGTTAATGCAGCGTAATTAACCTCTCCTGGCCAATGTAAATGGGATGCTGTGGACAATACTTATATAATAGGCATAAAAATAAATGCTAAACAATGTGAAATAAAAATACTGGGAAATTAGAAGATGGTATAAAATGGCGAAAACTGACAAACTCAAGACATGGAAGTAGAAATGTGCTATTTAGAAATGTGAAATTAAATAGCAGAAAACAAGTTTCCTTTGGGAAGCAGGTATCAGAATGATGCCAGGTGGACCAGGGCCTTCTGTTTATTGTTATGAGCCTTGTAATTATTTGACTTTTAAACCACATACATTGTCACTTCGAAAAAAATAAAAATTGTGTTTCTTTAAAAAAGAAATGGTAAGTAAGAGGTGGGGAAGATTGTAGTATCGTTCTTTTAATTCAGCCAATTTAATAGACTGAGCATTAATCACCCCACAGTAATACTGAGATTGTAAGTAGGACTAATTCTTTATTAGTACTTTAAAAATATGTTTTTCAAGAAAATTGACTAAATTGAAGCACTAAAAGCTAAACTTTTTCGTTCTACCTTCACACTGTCCACTGCAAAATAAAAATGTTAATGTTGCTTTTCTAGTATTTTGACTCAGCGCCCTCCTTCCCTTGCCCTTACTGTGGTGTTATTTATAGTGTACTATTTATATGAAGTCAAATGTCACTAACTTGAATTTGAAAAATGATCTACATGAATATGGAATTATTTTATGAAAGGCTATTTTATACTTTCAAAAATAATTGTTTTTAAAAATACCCCTTCACACTAGACCAAAAGGAGTATTTTTCTCAGGAGACTTGCAGTGATTAAAACCGTTACGTATGGCTATAGATATCACCCATAAATTATTTGCAAATAATTAGTTCTACTTAATGGGTTTTTAACTCTTTTCTGGTATTTTGTATATTGTTTGTGCTATGTCTAGAGAAAAAGGATTTGGGGCAGTAAAAGTAAACCAGTCCAACAGCTGTATAAATTGTGTGGAATAAATACAGCAGGTACTCCATAGCCTTTGGATTCTTTATGTGGCCCCTTTGTGATCCAGTGCACCTTCCTATCATCTCCAGGCATCCTTTATACCCAGCATTAATTCAGTCATTCAGCAGATACTTATTTACAATCCCCAGTGTACTAGGCCTGTTACTAAACTGCTTGCAGTTCCCTAAGTATATGATGTTTTCTCCCACTTCTTAGCCTTTGCAATGGGGTTTCCTGATCTAAAATTCTATTCTTCTTATTCCTTTATCTTTCTTTTTTTTTCTTTGAGGAAGATTAGCCCTGAGCTAACTGCTGCCAATCCTCCTCTTTTTGCTGAGGAAGACTAGCCCTGAGCTAACATCCAGGCACATCTTCCTCTACTTTATAGTGGGACGCCTACCACAGCATGGCTTGCCAAGCGGTGCCATGTCCGTACCCGGGATCCAAACCAGGGAACGCTGGGCCGCCAAAGCGGAACGTGCAAACTTAACCGCTGCGCCACCAGGCCAGCCCATATTCCTATATCTTCTGAAAGCCAACCTGTCCAGTAAGACACAAGGAGCAGCTTCTTGGAGAAGCCTTCCCTTATCCCCACAAGTTAAAAGCCTTTCTCCATCCTCCTGTGGTACCTTCTATATTTTTATCAGAGCCATTATATCTCCTTTACGTTGTGAGCCCCATTAAAGCAGAATCTTGGCCTGTTTCACTCACCGGTATGGTCACTACAGTGCCCAGCTTATTGTGTGCATTGAAATGGTCAAAATGTTATTTTCATTCCTCAACAGACTATATGCTCCTTGGTGGATGGGTTTGCGATTTATTAAACTTTGTTTCTTTTAGCATTTAGCACTTAGCATAAGACGTAGCACATAGAAATGTGTTTAAAAAATTAGCTTTCTCTGCATTACCATTAATCTTTAAAACATAGAGCATTGAGGGACATACAGAAAGTGTCCTCGTGATACAGAGAGACGGGGTACTGAGAATTGTTCCCTTTGTGTTTTACTTAAATAGGAAAAATACACGTGAAAGACCTGAGACTACAGACTACAAATGCCAAATTATTAAGCTGTGCTCTATGCTCTTACCACCCTTAACCTAGAAATAAGAAAAATAAAAATCTTGAAGGAATAATCTTAAAATAAGGAGCTAAAAATTTATCAACAATAACAACAAAAAAGCTGGGGTTTCTGCTCATTTAAGTCTGTATGTATGGTAAACATTACTTAAGTTCCTTGATTCATGGTATGGTATGTTTCTAACCCAAATTTACTACCCACCAAAACCAAATTGTGATCAATATACAAAAATTGGTTGTGTTTCTTTACACTAGCAATGAATAATCTGAAAGTGAAATTAAGTCCACTCACAGCAGCTCAAAAGGAATAAAATATTTAGGAATAAATTTAACCAAAGAAGCCTAAGACTTGTACACTGAAAACTACAAAACATGGTTAAAAGAAATTAAAGAAGATTGAAATAAATGGAAAGACAGCCCATGTTTATGCATTGGAAGAATTAATATTGTTAAGTTGGCAATACTCCCCAAATGGAACTACAGATTCAATATAATTCCTATAAAACTTCCAGCAGGTTTTTTGCAGAAATGGATGAGCTGCTCCTAAAATTCATATAGAAACTTAAGGGACCCCAAATAGCCAAAACAATATTGAAAAAGAAGAGCAAAGTTGGTAGACTGACACCTTCCAATTTCAAAATTTGCTACAAAGCTACAGTAATCAAGATATGTGGTACTGGCATAAAGACAGACATAAGCCAGTGGAATAGAATCAAGAATCCAGAAACAAACCCAAACTTGTATCATCAATTAGTTTTCAAAAGTGATGCCAAGAGAACTCAATAAGGAAAAGATAGTTTTTTCAACAAATGGTGCTGGAACAACTGGATATCCACATGCAAAAGAATGAAGTTGGACCCCTACCTCAGACCATATACAAAAATTAATTCAAAATGGACCCAAGACATAAATGTAAGAGCTGAAATTATAAAACTCATAGAAGAAAACATAGGTGTATTCTGCATGATCTTTGATTAGGCAATGGTTTCTTAGATATGACAAGTAAAGCACAAACAACCAAAGGAAAAAAATAAATTGGATTTAATCGAAAGTAAAAACTTTTGCAATGCAAAGGACACCATCAAAAAAGTGAAAAGAAAACCCACAGATTGGGAGAAAATATTTGCAAATCACATATCTGATAAGGGACTTGTATCTAGAATATGTAAAGAATTCTTACAGATCAACATTGAAAAGCAAATAACTCCATTTAAAATGGGCAAAGGATTTGAAGAGATGTTTCTCCAAAGAAGATACACAAATGGCCAATAAACATATGAAAAAATACTCAATATCATTAGTCATTAGGGAACTGTAACTCAAAACCACTTCACATCTATAGGATGGCTATAATGAAAAGGCAGACAATAACAAGTGCTGACACAGATGTGGAGCTATTGGAACCCTCATACTGCTGGTGGGAATGTAAAATGGTGCAGCTGCTGTGGAAAACAGTTTGCCAATCTCTCCAAAAGTCAAACGTAGAATTACCTTATGACCTGAAAATTCCACTCTTAGGTATATACTCAAGAGAATTGAAAACATATTCACACAAAAACTTGTACACAGATGTTCATAGCATTCCATAACACAGTTATTCATAATAGCCCAAAAGTGGAAATAATCCAAATGTCCATCAACTCATGAATAGATAAACAAAATGTGGTATATCCATACAATGGATTATTATTCAACCATAAAAGGGAATGAAATACTGTTACATGCTACATAAATGAACCTTGAAAACATTATCCTATGAGAAAAAAGCCAGACACTGAAGGATACACACTGTATGATATCATTGATATGAAACATCAAGAATAGGCAATTCCATAGACAGTAGATTAGTGGTTGCCAGGAGATGAGGGAAAGGGGAAATTGGGACTGATTGCTAATAGAGACAGAACTTCTTTTTGGGGTGATGAAAATGTTCTGGAATTAGTATGATTGCACAACATAGTAAATATACTAAAAACTACTGAATTGTGCACTTTAAGATGGTAAAATTTTTTTATGTGCACTGTGTGATTTTAAAAATTTTAAAAATGAAATGTGATCCTAAGGTTGGAATGATCCTAAGCAATGGTATAGATGAAAGCAGTAGATGTAGAGCAGCTTCTTGTTTGTGGAAGTACACAGTGGCTCAGCAGGTTAGTGAGTACTCTTCCCTTCCCATAGAAACTGATGGGATGTGATTTCTGTGTTTAGATACAGTGTATGATACTTGCCCCTTTGAGTGTGCATACATTAGGTCAGTTGAAAAGCAGTTTTTAAGTCAGTAAGTTTACGTCTTGTTTTTACAGCTTTGTGTGTGTCTAGCTCAGAAAAGTATTTCCATCGAAAAAAGCATCCTTGATTCTGTGTTCCCTACCCTGTTTAATTTTCTCTTTAGTACTTACCACTGGAATGTAAGTTCCTTGAGGGATAGGCCTTTTAGGTCTCAGTTCTATCCCCAATAAAAGGTTAATAGAAAACATTAAACAGGAAAAAAATGCCTATAAATTAAATATTTACAGAAATTTCCCACTGTTGTCTATAGATGGCATTTTTGTGATGTTTTCAGAATACAAGTAACTTTAGTTATCAGCTCACCCTTTTCAAGAGGCATGGATTCTTCCCCATATGAGAACTAAACCCCAGGGTACTGGCCCTAGTTCTGAAGGGTGTTTTGGTTTGCTGTGGCCTGGCCAGTTAAACTCACATAATCATGTCCTTGCATCTAGTTTCCCTTCTTATAGGAGATAGTGAACTTTGTAATAAACCTATTGAGAGGACCTCAGTATCACTGGAGGTATCTCTTCCAGGAAAGCGTATGTTAGTATTCTTCCTCTCTGATTTATTTGTTCACAATCCACTAGAATACTTATGATTGTAGATTCCATTGCTCTTAAAGTCTTGGCCTTCTCTTTGATTACTTGGCTGTGCAGGTCATGGGTGCTTTGATCTAAATAGAGGCAAAATATTCTTTAACATTGGCAGAAACTTGAAAACTGAGAGGAATGAGCTTCCCTCAGAATGTTTCTAAAGGAGAGACCACCGTGGTAATGTCATATTTAATTCTAATATGCTTCTTGTATATAGTAGCTAAGAGCAACAGATGCCAAACGAAGACTGACCTCAGTCACTTGCTGTGAATTTAATTACATACCTATACATGTACCAAAAAATTAACTTACTGTTTTAGTTTCCTTGAGGGAAGAAAAGCTTGTAAAACATCTTTGTGATTAGTAAATAGAAACCATTCTCAGTTTTAAGAAAAGTTTATTTTCCAGCCAGAGTTCATCAATAACTCAGAAATGTAATTGTTACTAAAGAAATAAGTGACAAATAGCCAAAAACTGGTAGTTAAAAACCCAGTAAAAATATTTTCTCTCATTCATAAATTGATGAAATAGTCATGAAGCACTTCTTTGCCTATAAAAATAGACTCAGCCAAATCTTTAAAATATTTTCTATGAAAATAGAAGTCACATGAAACTTCTCAGGAATACTGTTATTTCTGCTGTTGCTAACATATATAACTAAAACTCTGAGAATTTTTTAAAAATGTTTTATGATATATATAAAATAAGCAACCACATTTGTGCTAAAGTTCTCCAATTTTTGACAGCCAACTATGGGAAAACTACTTATAGTTCCATCATAAACATATATGATGCTTTAGTCTTCAAAGTGCTTTCATGTTATTTGATAAAGTAACAGAATATTTACCATATGGTAAAAATAGCAGTTTCCCCTCCCTATTAATTTATTAAATAATTACTTTGAGTTGCACTTGAAAAATAAGATTTTGACTTTAAGTGCAAGGGAGTGATTCATAAATTGGTTTTTTGGGGGGGGGGGAAGGCTGTTTGGTGTTTTAGAAAATATCGTTATTTACTCCATTAATATGATTATAACCTGGGTCATTCCGGTCATGTCTTAGAACCCGTGGCACCTGGTGCTAGCTGGGAAAATGTCCAGTGAAACAGATAGGCTTAGTTCCAGGCTTTAAATGGAACAATTCAGATGCTGCCCAACCACAGATGATGGGAATTTCAAGAGGAGATTGGCTCCTCAGTATATAAACACCTTGCCTGTTTTTGAAATAATCATACTAGAAAGTAACAACAAAGCTTTGACAATTTTAATACTTATAAATTATCAAAATGATCAGTCAGTCAAATTCAGATTAACTGCCCAGTCCTTTTCATGGTGGATAGTGAAATATCACTACAGGCCACAAACATAAATGAATAACAATTCAGCCTCTCAACGTAGGCCAATAGCTGCTGGTTTGTAATCATGAATGGAAGTCTTTTATCCAGAGGTTTTTCAGTAGAAAAATTCAGGGATGTTTTAGCAGAGAGGAAAATTAAGCAAAATGGTAAAGCATTGTTTTATAAAGATAAATCCTGTCAATTTTGCCAATGTTTGTTTTGTCATACTATTCATGGTTCTTCAATGGTAAAATCACTTAAATACTATTTTCTTCTTATGTTATGGCTGTTGGAACTGATCCAAAACTACTGTTTCTGGTAATTCTTTATTGAATGGCTCCACAATTGCCATTCAAATTCTGTCTGGGATGGCTTCTTTTCATATAATCCTGAATTAATAGTAATCATAGGAAGAAGAACCAATATAAAAATTTGGATGTAAATTTTCAAATGGTAAATTCAGTACTAATAGTTTGAAGTTTCAGTGTTGTTGCCAGAAAAATAAAACAAATTCTTTCAAAATATTTTTGAAAATTCTTTGCTGGTCTATGGAATGCTTTAAAACAAACCTCTTTATCTCTTGTCTTATCAGAGTTGAGTCCTGGAACATTGCGGAGAGCAAGGGGTAAGTGAGCTATAATTTGTTGTTGGTAATGGGGAGGGGGCAGGGTCCAAGAAGTAGTTCTTTTAAAAATAAGACCCCTCAGATCAAATAAATTCTAACAATATTCAGCATTTTGAACTTGAAAAATTACACCTTGCTTTGTATATACTGTAATAAGCTTGAAAACACAATATATGAATATTGCTTCAAAATACATTTTTTGTTCTACTTTAATAAGTATTAACTTGTAGAATTTTAAAATTAAAAATTTACTATGTGGAGTTTTAAATTTCCAACAATCATAAACACAGTCATGCACTGCATAATGATGTTTTGGTCAACGACAGAGTGCATATACAACAGTGGTCCCATGAGATTAGTACCACAGAGCCTAAGTGTGTAGTAAGCTATACCATCTGGATTCGTGTAAGTACACTCTACGATGTTCACACAACAATGAAATCCCCTAACGATGCATCCTAATGTATCCCCATCGTTAAGTGATGCATGACTGTACACATTTTTAAAATGTTTAAATGATTTTCTGCTCTTCCGTTGTGAATGATTTTGTTCTTTGGGTATAAAGGGATCTTGCTCATTATAACAAAGTCTGTGAGACTGTTGTATTTTTCTTTTAAAGTACTGAAGAGATAGTTAGCAGAGCTGTGTGTAATAACCTACCAGTAGAACCTAATACCTAAGCATAAGTCAATATAGTTGGGTTCAATTAAATTACACTGCTAGCATTTCAAATAGTGGCAATTCTGCTGATTCATTGCAAAAATTCCTAGAAAAAACATATAAAAGGGACAAATAAGAACTATGCAAAATATCAAAAGCCCATATTATAAAATCAAGTTTTTCTGAGCTTTCTTTTTATAATTTCTCTTGTTCTAATCACCTCCATGTTGGAATATTGTTGGGGTCAACATGAAGGTCATTATAAAAATCAAACATCATTCTACTATTTGGTGCCATATATGCACTGCATTCCATGAGCAAGGAATGGAAGCAGTCGCCCCTGGTGCAGGAATAAGGGGTACACTGCAGAGAATTTAAAAACAATAAAACTCATGAAAAGTCAGTCTGCTTTTTGTTGTCAGCATCAAGGTAAACAATGACAGTGATAAAGTACTCCTCCCCATTGAGCAGATGCTCCCACTACCCCAAACTTTGAACACTACTGTCCATGAGCTCAAAAATACTACATACCCAATGCATCTGAGATATTTATTGCACAAGGATCTCATTCCCACCTTTATTTTCAATTTTTGGAAATATAAATGTAGAAGAAAGTGTTATCAGTACCAATGAAGGCAACCTGCAGCCTGTTATAACTTTAAATGTAAAATATACATAATGAATATTTTTTTAAATTCCAGCGAAGTTGAGATAGGAATTGTGGACACTGAGCTTTCAGATATTGATACTCCAGTGTTTTAAAAAGCCACAAGAAGGTACCTCAAGAAATAACTGAAAGAACAAAACTTGTCATACCTACATGTAACGCATGAGAATTTGTGTTGACTCTAGAATCAAACTCCCACTAAGGATTTGACTCCTTAGCAATTCATTCTAAGACGTAGTATAAGACCTTTATTATTTTTTTTAATATAAGACACCCATTCTTAAGTAAGCATTTAGCACTTTATTGACCTGGACTAATACAAACAACCAATGGTTAGTGGCAATAAAGTCCATATTCTTGAAGATCATGTGTATTTTTGCTGATTCCTTGGATCCTGAGTTCATGAAGACATGAAGAATTGAAAGACAAAAAAAATCCAAAACCATAAGCAAAAGAAAACCAACATTGAAGCACAAAAGCACCTTCACTGATGCTCTCGCCACCCATGGCTCCCAAACTTACAGAATTCTCCAACTCTGCTATCTGCAGCACACCGGAGACAGAGAAGGAACTAGTAATGTATGGAGGCAAATATGGTTCCTTTCAAATGCTGTTAGAGGTGGGCAAAAAACCCATAATGAACAAAAAAAGAAAACCACAAACATATTTTAAATGCATGCAAAAAGGCAAGCACAATGACAAAATGTTTAGACTAAGTAAAGCATGTGAAACAGAAGAGTAAAATTAATTATTAGTATGTGTAAAAAATTAATTTTATTTGCCTTGGGGGAGTTACCTTAATTTTTCTTTCCTTTGTGAGGGCACTGACTAAACTAGATTAACAAGAGGTTCACTTCCAGAACATATTACTCAGGACATTATCATTATTTATGTATATGTGTTTGTGTATGTATATGAAATCCATCATAGCATACAAAGGATATATGTTTAACCAAAAACAAAAAAATTGTACCTTTGTTATTTAGAAGTCAGTTCACACTTGCATTATCAAATCTAATCATTGTTAGTTTGATATAAATTTTCTTGCTTTGTTACTAAGCTGCCTTTTAGAAAATGTGTTTATATTTCCACAGGTAAAACAAATATGTGTCAATTGAGTAGGCAAGCAAGGTTCCAGTGTCAGAATACACTCTTATGAATTATTTCTAAATTATTACTTAATCTTATAGGGAATTTACAAGTAAGACCTTCATTAATAAATATGTATTTATTAATAAATATATAATTGCTGTGCCTTGTTAAGGCACTGGCCTTTTGCCATTTTATATATCTATACATTATATATGATATATATGATATATATCATACAAACCAAAGGCAAAAGAGGAAACTAGCTTAAAAAAAAGAATCTGACTTCAAATAGTCCGTTAAAAATAAAATTTCTAAGTTAGTTTGTAAATTTGTTGTTTGAAGCAATTTCTCATTGTTATAAATTGTGGTTCAGTTCCCAAGTAAGTCCACAAAGTGTATTTAAGCCATAATTTAACTGAATTTTAGTACCATGTTTAAGAGAGACAGAAACTATTCACCAATTTAGAAGTTTGTTTTGTTTTGGTTCTCTTCTATAGGAACTGGTTTTGAGCAATGGGACCGAGGAACCCTACTCCCTAGGGGCTAGAAACTAGAAAAACAAAACCTTAAGTCTTTGAGCATAGGTGATAGTTTGAGTCTTAGGTAAGATGGTCAAGGTCAATAGCAACAAAGAAAAGGACCAAAGAAAAAAATTAGTAACAGCATCAGATAAGAAAAAAAGGAGTCAGCAAGGAAGTGGGTGACTCTAATTGAGTAGGCATCCATAAGTCAGGGTGGTCTGGCTACTGCCCCCCACAAACATTAATCAGTTTAAGAAACAATTTTATTTTACAAGTGCAAGTTTAGAAAAGTAACAAAAATAACATAAGTAACAAAATAATACCTCTGGTCATTATAATGGGATGTTTTCTATGATTGAAAAATATGATGAAAAAGTCCAAACTGTACTTGTTGGCCAAATCAACGTTTAGTTCTTAATTCCAAACTGAAGTTTATATTATATAATAAGGTTTGGACGAAAAAAATCTTGAAGAAAAATGTTTATTTACATATTTACAGCCCCAGTGTCTGGCCGGTCTGTGTGCAAGTCCTGACTAAGCAGATTGTAGAGAAAAATCTCAGATTAAGCCCATCAGATCCTCTGGCTAGACTTTAAGCTGTACAGGTGTACTCTATGTGACCAGACACCTTTTCCTTGAAATGTCAGAATGCTTTAGTGCTATTCTATCGTTTCCCTCTTCCATGGGACTGCATCCATTTCTCCCAATTTTAGTAGCATATTGAGAGACATGTTGAATAGACAGGGCAGGAAAGAGATGAAAACATATATCCCAAATATTAACAAACCAATACTATTCTAAAAATAATTCCAGACAAAGAGCAGAGACCATGTTTAAAAAGTCAAAACTGATCACTCAACTCTGTGCGTTCTGAGGACCATAAATTAACTTTAATCCATAAACCTAGCCAGTTGCCTTAGCCCACAGACTGCATTTTGGCATAAATTTTCAGCTGTGCCAAAACATATGCAGCAAGTGACTCTTTCTGACACAAGCAATATTTAACTGGATCTTTTTAAAATAACAAAAATATACTTGTATTTGAGAATAACAATAATGCAAACATATTATTGTATTATAACATACTTTTACAATATAATATACTTTTATATTATATAATAATGTACATTTTATGGATTTTTTAGTTTATTATTCTACTCTTAGTTTTGTTCTTCAAATATACCTGGAAAAAAATTTAAGTAAATTTATAAGTGGAAATATTTAAATGTTCCATTACTTGATAGTATTGGAAAACGTGTTTGTTTGGTTATTAGGGAAATGCAAATTAAAACTCCCCAAATATACTATAGAAGATATACACATCTATGGTATACAAACAATTAGCGATTCCTTCCTCTCCTTCTTCCTTTATCCTGAGGGAAGAGCGAGTGAGCCTAAGCTTTAACAGGTTAGAGAAAGGAATCTTACACATCTACTAAATTTAAAGTTCTATTATTAAACGCCTAAGTTTTTAAGTCACTCGGTTTCCTAGCTACTTCAATGGAATCAGCAGTCATAGATCCAACCCCAACTCCAAGACTGGAACGTCGTAATGATAGTTCTAAGGCAGAAATCTGACGTAACTCTTTGCGACACAACTTTACAGGCGTGACACCATGAAGCTGTCCCACATTTCCCACTGGCTGAATTTGGGGTGATGGTCGACTATGAGATTTTGTAAACTGATTTTCATCTATTTCTGCTTTATCCTCAGTGCTAAACAAATACCCACTAGTGGGTGCTAAAGAGCTATAAATTGGAGGTAATTCTGGTCCATCTTCCCAGGGCTTCTGAAGATTTGGTTTTGTTCTTAAGCTGCTTACTGAACTGTCTAATTCTCTGTCTCTTCCACTTAATTTCATATGTTCAGTTCTGGATGCCCATTTTAATTCTTCTGAAACCATGCTTGCTTCTTCTGGGTTCAGAACTCCATCTCCAGCATCATGATCTAAAAATATTCCACAAAACAAAAAAAATTAGAGATTTTCTCAAAAACAGGTATGTTAATCATGATACCTAACATAACTACATTATCACTTAATATAAATTATGCCTTATAGCTTTTTTTGTTAAATGACTTCTTTTAGACAAATAGAAGTGTGAATATGAATTATTCTTATTTTACTTACAGGCATCTTACATGTGAATAACTGCGAATTTTTAATTCATGGAACAAAGTTGAGAAATAGTCTTCTAATGATTCTGGTACTCCCTGGAAACACAGGAGTGCTTTGGGCCTCTCTGATACCCTTCCATGCCTGCCCTCCATTGGGCTTGCCACTGGGGAATCACACTCCAAATCCTAGGTAAGTGAAGCCAGCATTGGAGAATACTGGCTTTGCCTCATATCTCCAGGGAATCTTCTGGGACTTGGCATTATGTGTGTGAAAAGCTAGTCTTGGTTGGCACTCCAAGCATGGTAGCAAGGTTCTGCTCTATGAATGTACTCTGGGGTAAGCATCCTAACTTCCACCATCAAAAGGAAGATGAGAGAAGACCCCCTCAGTGAGGTACACCCCACTGGAATGAGTAATAGAGTGAAGAGAGCAAAGCTTGAGGTCCTCAAACCACAGAACCATCTAATTTTGAACACAAAAACTTGTTAAGGGAAGTCCATATAGGTACTAGACCTAATATGATGAAAAATGCCAACTTTAACAGATGTTGATACACAGTTAGTACCCTTCTAGTCCTGCAAATATCAAGTTTAAAAACAGAAGTTGCATTGTCAGTTCTCAAGCCAAATCTGGCCCACAGATAAGTTTTACTTAGCCTATAATAATAAACAACCCAACTTTTAAGAAGTGGAAAGTTTCAAATAAAAATATAGATTTCCAGCTTTTATAGAAAAATGAGAAGAACTGGCAATGGCAGCTGGAGCAGAGTTGCTTCTGCCAAGTTAGACAACTACTGCTGTTCCCACTGCTCATTCTGGCTTCCCTGGCTCCTGCAGGCATTTTAGTTTGGGACCCCTGGTTTAAAACATAATTGATTTTCTAGTTTTTAAAATTTTTCTCACAAACAAAAATCCTGAATTAGCAAATGACAGAGAACCTCACATGGAATTAGCAGATACTCACAAAGCTGACTATAGTGGTCACAGGGGTCCCAAACTTGGCTGCACATTAGAGTTACCCAGAAGCTTTTTAAAATCCTGATGCCCAGGTCACAGTGTCAGGGGAGAGGAGCCAGGCATCTTATTTTTTAAAGATCGTATTTGAAAGAGCAGAGATGGGCTCACTGGAGAGGCTCACTCCCAAGCCCACTTGGATTCTTCACAAAGAAAGTTTCTGTCTTTCAGAATTTTACCATTGAGGGAACAAACTAGAGAAAGACTAATTCACCCAAGGTCACATAGCTGGTAAAAGAAGTGAGGATTCAAACCAGATCTTCTGACTCTCATATCCTCACATAGAGTTTTACAGTGATTTAAATTGATACAAGGATAAAGTTTTAAATACTTAAGTGTATAGACTGCATGTCCATAAAAACTAATTTTATCCTAAAAAAATACGTTAGAAAACAGATAGACTATAACAGAGGCTTGACCAAGAAGTGAACAAGATATTTTAGTCAAAAGATTAATTTTTCTGCTACTTAAAAATGCTAAAAATATTCAAAGGAGAGAGCCAGCCCTGACTGCCTAGTGGTTAAAAAGTTTGCCACGCTCCACTTTGGCAGCCCGGGTTAGTTTCCTTGTCTGTCAGTAGCCATGCTAGGGTGGCGGCTCACATGGAACAACTAGAAGGACCTACAACTAGAACATACAAGTATGTACTGTGGCTTTTGAGGAGGAAAAAAAAATTCAAAGAAGATAAATACAAGTCTGGTAGGCAGACAATGAAAAGAGAACTATCAAAACCCAATCAACTGAATACGAAGACAGTCATGTATTAACTCGGATACTGATTATTAAGCATCAATATATTTTAAGGAACTCAGAATTTGATATATTTAAATGGCTACATTTTACAATTCAAACAAATTTTGTTTGTTATTATATTAGAGCAGCATTTTGAGATAGGATATAGTACAAACTATATCCCCAACTGATTTCAACTGTAGTTTTTTTTAAGCATGGGGAAAATATTGAAAAGAATCATGCTAAAATGTTAATAGTTATGGGTAGGATTATGGGTGCTTTTTTCCTGTATTTTCAAAATTTTCTATGACGACTATATATTACTTTTTATAGCCAAAAAAATAAAAGTATTTAAGATGTTTCTGGGTAGAAGAGCAAGTTAGCTGAAATAAAACCTTCAACATTATTATCAAGATTAGACTTCCTCGGTAAGTTGGTCAGATGGGTGTTACCCTCACTTTACACATCTCCAAGATTATTTAACTTTCTATGTGTTTCATTAAAGAGCAAGATGAGGATCCAGGTTTATTAAATCTGTATGCCACCATACCACACTGTCATTTTAAGACATGTCTAATAGACTCAGTAGTATAAAAATGGGCCATTTAAACACTAGATCTATAATTTCAGCTATCTCAAATTGGAAAGTGGATTATTTTTTTTAAAGCTAACATGGTCTTATGATGATTGTTGTTTCCTATGTAATACCTGTTTACATTTTAATTTTTTGTAGGTAGTGTTTCACACAAATGTTTTAATTACATAAGTAAATACCTCTGCATTACTACACTGAAAATCAGAAAGTCTAGTCTCTTTGTCAGGATTTGTATGTTTGTATTACACCTCTATCCTAAGACAACTTTTATTCTAGAACACAGGACCAGGAGTCAGAAGATGAGGGACCTTAGACCATGTTCTAATGATTGTTCTGTTCAGGAATCACTTGAACTCTCTGAGCTTCAATTCCATGATCTAAAAATGGGGTTAGCAGACACTGGCCTACTCTAAGTTAGAAGGTTAAATGGAACTACTTGTGAAAATGTCTGTACATGATAAATACCATAAATATAGGGTAGCATTCAGACTACTTTTCTAAAATATTACTGAATTTTAAAATTTAAAACTATGTTAATTCTACTTTGATTATATTTTCAGCATATATCTTTTCATTGTGCATGCATAAATTTTTCACTGGTCTCTATATCTTTTTTTATGGTTTCACTTTTTATAATTATCTCTTTATTTATTGAGTTAATGATAGGTTACAACCTTGTGAAATTTCAGTTGTACATTATTGTCTGTCAGTCATGTTGTAGGTGCACCCCTTCACCCTTTGTGCCCACACCCCACCCCACCTTTCCTCTGGTAGCCACTAATCTGTTCTCTTTGTCCACAGGTTTAAATTCCTCATATGAGTGGAGTCATACAGAGATTGTCCTTCTCTATCTGGCTTATTTCACTTATAATTCCCTCAAGGTCCATTCATGTTGTTGCAAATGGGACAATTTTGTTCTTTTTTATGGCTGAGTAGTATTCCGTTGTATTTATATACCACATCTTCTTTATTCAATCATCTGTTGATGGGCACTTAGGTTGCTTCCACGTCTTGGCTATTGTAAATAATGCTGCAATGAACAAAGAGGTGCATGGGATTTTTGGAATTGCTGATTTCAGGTTCTTTGGATAGATACCCAGTAGTGGGATAGCTGGATCATATGGTAGTTCTATTTTTAATTTTTTGAGGAATCTCCATACTGTTTTCCATAGTGGCTGCACCAGTTTGCATTCCCACCAGCAGTGTATGAGGGTTCCTTTTTCTCCACAACCTCTCCAACATTTGTTACTATTTGTTTTAGTTATTTTTGTCATTCTAATGGGTGTAAGGTGATAATCTTAGTGTAGTTTTGATTTGCATTTCCCTGATGCACAGCGATGATGAACATCTTTTCATGTGCCTATTAGTCATCTGTATATCTTCTTTGGAGAAATGTCTGTTCATGTTTCCTGCCCATTTTTTGATTGGGTTGTTTGATTTTTTATTGTTGAGTTGTGTGAGATCTTTATATATTATGGATATTAAGCCTTTGTCAGATGTATTACTTGCACATATTTTTTCCCAGTTACTGGGTTGTTTTTTTGTTTCAATCCTGTCTTCCTTTGCCTTGAAGAAGCTCTTTAGTCTGATGAAGTCCCATTTGTTTATGCTCCTTTTTCGTGCTGTCCTTGTCAGGCTTTGGTATCAGCATGATGTTGGCCTCGCAGAATGTGTTAGGAAGTGTCCCATCCACCCTAATTTTTTGGAATAGCTTGAAAAGGATAGGTATTAAATCTTCTCTGAAAGTGTGGTAGAATTCCCCAGGAAAGCCATCTGGTCCTGGGGTTTTATTCTTTGGGATGCTTTTGATTGCTGTTTCAATATATTTCCTTGTGATTGGTCTGTTCAAATTGTCTACTTCTTCTTGACTAAGCTTTGGGAGATTGCAGGAGTCCAAGAATTTATCCATTTCCTCTAGGTTATCCATTTTGCTGGCATATAGTTTTTCGTAGTATTCTCTTATAATCTGTTGTATATCTGTGGAGTCTGTTGTTATTTCTCCTCTTTCATTTCTGGTTTTGTTTATTTGAGCTTTATCTCTTTTTTTCTTTGTAATTCTGGCTAGGAGTTTGTCAATTTTATTTATCTTCTCAAAGAACCAGCTCTTTGTTTCACTGATCCTTTCTACTGTCTTTTTTGTTTCAATAGCATTTATTTCTGCTCTGATTTTTATTATTTCTCTCCTTCTGTGACTTTCAGTTTTGTTTGTTCTTCTTTCTCTAATTCAGTTAGGTGTAGTTTAAGATTGCTTATTTGGGATTTTTCTTGTTTGTTAAGATATGCCTGTATTGCGATGAATTTCCTCTTAATACAGCTTTTGCTGTATCCTATATGAGTTGGTATGGCGTGTTATCATTTTCATTTGTCTCCAGGTATTTTTTTATTTCTTCTTTAATTTCTTCAATGATCCATTGCTTGTTCAACAGCATATTGTTTAGTCTCCACATCCTTGTGCCTTTCTCAGCTTTTTTCTTGTAATTAGTTTCTAGCTTTATAGCATTATGATCGGAGAAGATGCTTGTTATTATTTCAATTTTTTTTAATTTATAGAGGCTTGCCTTGTTTCCCAACATATGGTCTATCCTTGAGAATGTTCCATGCGTGCTTGAGAAGAACGTGTATTCTGCTGTTTTTGGATGGAGTGTTCTATATATGTCTATGAAGTCCAACTGTTTTAGCTTTTCGTTTAGCTCCATTGGTTTTTTTGCTGATTTTCTGTCTGGATGATCTGTCCATTGACGTGAGTAGGGTGTTGAGGTCCCCTACTATTATTGTGTTATTTTTGATATCTTCTTTCAGGTTTGTTAATAGTTGCTTTATGAACTTTGGTGCTCCTGTGTTGGGTGCGTAGATATTTATAAGCATTATTTCTTCTTGATGAAGTGTCCCTTTGATCATTACGTATTGGCCCTCTGTGTCTCTCTTTACCTGGCTTATCTTAAGTCTGTTTTGTCTGATATAAGTATTGCAACACCTGCTTTCTTTTGTTTGCTATTAGCTTGGAGTATTGTCTTCCACCCCTTCACTCTAAGCCCGTGTTTGTCCTTGGAGCTGAGGTGTGTTTCCTGGAGGCAACAAATTGTTGGATCTTGTTCTTTAATCCATTTTGCCACTCTGTGTCTTTTTATTGGAGGGTTCAATCCATTTACATTGAGGGTGAGTATTGATGCATGAGGGCTTAATGCCGTCATTCTGTTGCTTGTTTTTTGGTTTTCCTATGTTTCCTTTGTTTCTCATCCTGTGTTTTTTAGCCTACCCATTGACTTCTGCAATTTCCTATGCTGGCTTTCTTAGATTTGTCCTTATTTATGCTTTGTGTCTCTGTTCTGTTTTTTAGTTTAGTGGCTACCCTGAAGTTTGTATTCAGAATCTCATGTATATCATAGTCCATTTTCTAGTGGTCTCTTACTTACTTAGCCTAGACTATTTCAGACCCTTTCTTCCTCCCCTCCTAAATTATTATTTTCATCTCTGATTCCAACTTGTGTTGTGAGTTTGTAGTTAGAGTGATAAGATTGTCTTTGCTTTGGTGATTTACTTCCCTTTATCCTAATGCTATTGTTGAATATTTGCTATCCTATTCCCATTCTATCTATTTGTCTCCATACTCTGTGTTTTGTGACCCCTTTCTCCTTCTTTTTCTTATTTCAGGTATGAGAGCCTTCTTGAGGATTTCTTGTAGTGGAGGTCTTGTGACTATGAAGTCCCTTAGCTTTTGTTTGTCTGGAAAAGATTTAATTTCTCCCTCATATCTGAAGGATATTTTTGCTGGATAGAGTATTCTTGCCTGAAGAATTTTATCCTTTAAGGTTTTGAATATGTCACTCCAATCGCTCCCAGCTTGTAAGGTTTCTGTAGAGAAATCCACTGAAAGTCTGATAGGGGTTCCTTTGTAAGTTATTTTCTTCTGCCTTGCTGCCCTGAGTATTCTTTCTTTGTCATTCATTTTTGCCATTTTTACTACTATATGCCTTGCAGTAGGTCTTTTCACATTGACAAACCTAGGAGATCTGAAACCTTTGTCCACACACATTTCTCTCTCAATCCCTAGATTTGGGAAGTTCTCTTCTATTATTTCGTTGAGCACACTTTCTGCTCCATTTTCCTTTTCCACGCCCTCAGGAATTTTGATTATTCTTAAGTTGCATTTTCTCATTGAGTCAGCTATTTCTCAGAGATTTTCTTCAGTTTTCTTAATTCTTAGTTCTCTTTCTTCCTCTGTCTGGAGCCATTCAGCCTGTCTATCTTCGATTATGCTAATTTGCTCCTCTATGGTGTCTACATGGGCATTCAGGGAATCCGTATTCTGTTTTATCTGATCCATTGTATTTTTCATCTCTAGTATCTCTAATTGATTCTTCTTTATAGTTTCAATCTCTTTTGTGAAGTAACTCCAGAACTCGTTGAGTTGTTTCTCCATATTTCCTTTTACCTCACTGAGTATTTTGATGATAGCTATTTTGAACTCATCTTCACTCAGTTTACCTATTTCCAAGTCCTTAGGACATACTTCTGTATTTTTATTGTTTTCCTTTTGGACTGGAGCTTTTATAAATTGCTGGATGGTAGAGGAGTGGTTTTTGTGCATGATGCTATTATTCGGTTGCAATTACAGCCTGTAGCCACTAGATGGGGATTAAGAGCCACACGTTCTGAGCCCTCCACCTTCAGCCGTGATGGTGGTGCACAGCCCGGGTTGGGGGAGGAGGGGCACTTTCTCTCCTGCACAGACCTGGATTCCGTTCAGCTCTCGCTCTCTGGTTTCCCAAGCCCCTGGCTTGCTGGGGTTCCCCCACATGAAAGCTTTCCCCTGTTAGAGGGTTACCACTGCACAGGCAGTGGGAGTCCTGGACTATTCCATGGACCTGCGGGCCCCTCCCCCGCTGCTTCCCTCACCCGCAGCAGCAATCCCAGTCTCTAGGGGCAGGAGCGAAGTTCTCTCCTGCTCGGTTCCAGCTCCTCCAAGGGCGGCTCCAGCCTCTCCGCCCTCCGCTGTTTGGCTGCTTTGGGTCTCCGAAGATTTCTGTTATTAGGATTTTTTGTTGTTGTTGGAAAGCAGTTGCTCTTTTTGGTTGTAATTTGGAGGGGAGAGAGTCCCAGGTGAGCTCATGCTGCCATGTTGCTGACGTCACCTAATTATCTCTTTTTTTATTGAGATATAATTGACATATAACATTATATTAGTTTCAGGTGTGTTCTTTACATATTGTTGTACCCATCTTTAAGCAGTTTTCTTTACAGGTACAAAATAGGTGTGTTCCTAAAAGGTTGTAAAGTCAACTTTTCAAAAGCCATAATGAAATTATTAGGAGAATACCTCCTCTGAAGGAAGGCTAATTCTTTTATACAATGTCGAATATATTATTTTAGAAATAGTGATTCCTCTCTATTTGGTGGGCTTAAAGAGGATGTATTTTAATCACAGCAATTTATTACCTTCATGGCAGTTTTTACTTTTGCAAAGTGCTTTGTCATGTTTTATCATTTCACTGAGGAAGGTGCTACTTCTACATATCTACATATAATTATGCAAGAAAATATCTTTGTCTCAACAATGGGTTTTATTATACTTTTGAATTTCCAGAGGTCAAGATTTGAAAAGACCTGACTGATCTTAGAAATACAAACAATATATGTTACCTTTACTTTTATTATTCTCTATTCATTTTATATATTTTTGTGATAGTCAGAAGGTGTAATTTACTATAAAATAGGAAAACAACAGCTATCTTAGATTATAGGGTTATTTTAAGGATTTAATGAGTTAAGGAATACAAGAGCCCCTCGTACATGGCAGGCAACCCGAAAAATGACCATTTCCCTTCACATACATACATGTTTGTTCTTCATCCCTCCTGTGGTTCTTTCTGTCTTACACATGGAATGGACAACTATTTTTGTTTACAAAGACAAAGAGAAGTTAAATATCTAATCCTAAATAACCTAATCAATTGGGAAAGGCTACACTATGAACCAGGCAGTGTGAGCATGACAAATCACACTAAATGTCTTACGTTCTGATGGTACCAGTTGCCGTCGAGCTGCTTCTCCTACCAGTTCCTTAAGTTTCTTCTTAAGATCTCTGCTGGTTTTCTTATAGAAATAAAGATCTTTTTCCAGCTGCTGTATTTTATCTTCATATGTTTTTAAAGTTTCTGTAATGCCTTCCCCATCTTGCTCTATAAAACAGAAATTTACCTTTAAAATCAGCTTAAAATAAATGATTGAAAATGATGTTCTAACATAGCCCCCAGACTATATTTAAAGGCTCAAAAGTATGTTACACATATCTATTACCTGAATACAGTTGTTTCCAGTTACACTTTGGATTCTTCTGCCTGTAAAATTTTTCAAAGTAGGATTGAGCCATTACTCTGCTTCAGTACCCTACCCCCTATCAAACACATTTTCATGATTCATAAGCACTTTTTGAGTAGCTACTAACTAGAACAGCAGAAATAAGATGTTTTCTATAAAAAGTTCACAGAGTTTGGAACTCAGTTCCTCAGCTGTATTAATCTTATTTAAAGTTTATATCAGGAACTGTGGATATATGAAAAGTCATAAGCCTAAGGTTTATAGGCCCAAGAAATACACACCAAAAAACCCCACAAAAACCAAAAACCTCTCAAAAGAGGCTAGAAAGATTAAATTACAAAGGAACACACCACAAGAAAAGGAGAAGAGGAGAAACAGCATAAAGTTCTAGTTTATGCTACAATATAACTTAAAGGTTCTAATTAATATTTATAAATGTCTAGGTTATGCTCTAGAACCAGTAAGACCTAGTTTACTGGCCTTCAGAAAATACATACTTTCAGATCTACTCTTTCCTATTGGTAAATTTATAAAACGGTCCTAATGGTTTGTAATTTTGTTATAATTAGCTATTTTGTAAACTTTGATCTTAGTATATTTGTATATTTTAAATTAACCTATCATCTTGTTTAAAAAAATACTTTAAATTAATGACAACATAAATTAGAATCTCCATAAAGTATATTTTATAAATCAACTTAATTTTATGTCCCATATTCAGTCAAAATTAGAAAATTCATAAATTGCTAACTACAGTTATAACTTTGTTATGAAAAACTTGTATAGTTGTAGAAATGAATGATTTTTTAAATGTTCTCATTTGGCTATAACTTTTGTGGTACAATGCCAATTACTTGAAAAATACATTAAAAACTCTGTTAGGATATTACTTTTACAGACTTAAGACAGAACTAAAATAAGGTAAGGAGAGCAAGTTTGAACGAAATGACTTCTGGGATCATGTCAAGGAAATCCTGTCATCAGGAAATTGGTTGATATTTAATTGGTTATAGGATTAACTTAGTTGCAAATTGCCTCAACACCCAAATTGGTAATTCTCCAATTTTCTGCTTGCTCAGGTTGTTTCTTCCAGATTCTGTTTAACCCATTTCCAGCTAGAGAATCACAAGAATCAAGACTAAGTAGCTAAGCAGCCTGGACTGAAGCAGTACCAGTATTGTCTGGCAGTGATTTTGTTGCCATAGCAACTATTTATATATGGCCATATGCCCGGTAATATGAGGACCGACTGATATGACAGCTCTTTCCACATCAGAGTTGACAGCTGAACTACTGTGCTGTGCCCATCAATGGTAGACTAATTTTGACCTAAGATATAACCTAACTGCACAAAATTTACAATCAACTGAAAATTATAACAAGAAATATAACTAGAAATCTGACAGCCTCATTCCACATTTCTACACAAAAACTAGACCAACAACAAACTAATGGAATTACAGCAGTTCTTATGTGTGTGCTGGGGACAGGCAGAAGGGAGGGCATTTCAAGCATGAACAGCCCTACATCCAAGTGAACTGTGCCAACATGTGGCAACCAAAACACATAGAGCACAAAAACACGTAAGTAGGAACTGTTTATCCAGGTTGGGCTTATAAGTAATCAAATTCTGTCCAATCTTCCTTCTCCAATCAACCTCCTACACATCACCTTTACACAATTAATGAGAAGGGACAGGTACCTCTGAAATGATGTAAAAGCAACTGCATTTTTTGTTCGTGTTCCTTTTGCTGGAGGGTCAGTCTCCGGTCACACTGCAATTTCAGATGTTCCAGTGCAGATTCCAACTCACGAACCATATCATCCCGTTCAAGAACCTTCATTTTAATTTCTTCATTCTGTAACTGTAGTTTCCGTTCAGCTTCTCTCAAATTAACCACCTAGCAAAGACATTTTTTGACCCTTTTTAAGTGTGTCTTAAAAAGCTTAATATAATAGATTAACCTACTTCTCTTAGACTATATAAGATGAACTTCCTTAATCACCATGGTATAATTAGGCAGTGCTTTGTAACATACCTACAAAATAACCTAACAGCCTTTTGAATTTGTTGTTGACCTTCTCTCCAGAAAAATACTCATTTCTACAAAGGGTTCTCACGATCAGAAAATCCACTGATGTCGGCCTGGGTGCTCTAAGTTAAGAGCCCTTGCTCTAAGAGCACCATAAGAGTCATCTATATCAAAGCTGCAGACAGTACTCCACCATTTTTCTCCCCTCCATACACCTAGTAAATAGGATGCACTCTCATCAATAATAGTAGCTTACTACTGACAGTAATTATCCAAGAGGAGGGCTGTGCATACTATTTCCATTAATTTTTTCATCTTTATTTCACTTGTCTCACAGAATTAGAACTTTATTTTAAAACTTCAGTGTTTTATTTTTCAGTAATTGTCTGATACTCCCTTAAATTTAATATACTTTTCAGAGAAAAAAGTTATCTACTTGTTTAACACTTCATAATATGTATCTTGAGAAGATATTAGAGAGAAGATATAGTTCTCAGTGCTAAGAAACATCTCCGCATCAGTAAACTGTCAAATTTTAATTGACATTAAGCATTCAGGTTAATGCTAAAATCTACTACAAAGTAGTCTTTGCCACTGATGCACCACTTCATCTCCATTTCAATCCACAGGTTACGATGAGCAAGGACAAGGACTCCTACTCTACAGCAATGAAGGAGAGAAAGGCAACCCAAACTTGGAGGGCCCCTGATTTTTCATGAATGCTGAGTAGCAATACCAAAATCTAGAAAATATCCAAGAAATAGTGACTGACGAATATAACTTAAATCCTTGATTTTTACAACTATTTCAAAAAACCCTTCTTTCAAATGATCCTTCAATTTTAAGAAACCCAGCATTAGGCCTACATATTTAGATGATCACAAAGGTTTCAGATGTCAACATTCAGTACTATAAAGAGAAATGATGTTTAAATTTGTAGTAAAACCATCAAAACTTAAGGCCTTTCAATTTCTTTAAAAATTCTAAATAAATGTGGGATATATAAGCATCTTGACCCCTTTTTATAAGAAAACTCTGTCCCTCAAAAAACAAACCTTATTGAAATATCTGAAAAGAATAGCTCTAATTTCAATAGGGTTCAGGCAAATTAGTTTTTCCAAGACATCTGCTTCACTATGAGAAAGGTTTTGTAATGAAGCTCTGAGTGAGTTCTGGCGACTCTGGATACTTTCATTCTTGTATTCAATTGCAGCTTCCAAAGCTTCAATTCCTTCTTCAAGTTGGAAAAGAACATGTTCTTCCTAGATATAATACAATAGAAGTGACTCATTTTAAATGAAATGGTATAACTTGGACTTTGTCATATATTAAGATTTTACTATGCCATTTGAGTCTAATGGACATTACCACTCTTCTACTAAATTTTAAGAAAGTAATGTTTATTCAGTACTTGCTATGCTACACAATGCACTGTGTGTATACACATATATACAACCTATAATCGTTGAATCCTCGCAATAAACCATGAGTAGTAAAATGGAAGAGGCAGAAGCTTAGGTGAGTTATGAAATGTCCCAAGGTCATACAGCAAATGCTGGTCACTAACGAATACACTTGAGCAAACTTCAGCCCACAGGATTGGTCATATATCTCCCTCCACTGCTCCTAAAGTGCATATTATGTGTCAGTGAAATCTGGAGACCTGATGTCCCTTCAAGGATCTATCAAAACAGTACATTGCTGGGAGGGAAACAAGAAATAGACTTAGAATAAGTTATTAAGAACTAGTAATCAGAGGAGAGTCTCTAGGGAAAAAACACAGTATGGCATTTAAAAAGAGTAGTGAGGATTTAAGAACATGAAACATTTCATAAGATTCTTATGAGATGTCATTAGAGGGAAAATATAGGCATTAAAAATGGTGGTGGCCTAACATTTTCTTGATATGCCAGAGATGATTTCCTTTGTAGGAAAAAAAGTCTGATGAGTCCCTGTCAAAAAACCTAGCAGTTCTTTGAACTATCCGCATATGTTATTTGAGGGCATCCAAATCTCTGGTAAGAATTTATTTTGGACTTGGTCAGACTTGGATATGTTTCTGTATACCTGTATGTGTGGCAGAGGTCTCCTCAACTGTAAGTTCCTGAGGGCAGACTGTCTGGTGCATACTAATGTCCTTATTGCCTAGCACAGTACATATCACCTAGTTTAAACTCAGTAAGGGTCTGCTAAATGAGTTAATGAAGGAAGAGGAGAAATGCCTTGGTTATATGACCCAAATATTTCTCTCCACTCCGCCTCCCAGAATTTCAAAGGAAAATAATGTTAATATTTCTGACCTACCTAAAGAATAGTTAGAGTAACTTCCCGAACTTCTTTTCTGGAATTCAGGGAAAAGGTATGTAACAACCTATTACAGTGAGGGGTTGAATACTACTTATTTTTAAAAGCCATTTTATAAAATCTCCCAAAAGAGGCATTTTGAAAAAAATGTTCAACACCCATTTTATTTCTCTGTGCAATCATTAACCATCAAGAATTTGATGATTTGATAATTGCTCCATAAGGAAGAAAATAATATTCACTTTTCAAGAAAAAAAGGGAAAACAAACTTAAATCCTCAAAGGTACTTAGGTGAATAAATAAGAGGAACCAGAAAACAAAAGTAAATTATCCAAAGAACATACTTGACTTTTGAATGCATTCTGTAATTATATTTTATCAAAAACAAATGTAGAAAGAGTTTGCCCTTACATATGGCTGAGAACAATTTGGTACAAATTTAGTTTGTATAGTTTTGGATCTAAGTTAAGGAAGCACTGAGATAATATAAGGTAGTGTGACTATAGAACCCTGAGGACAGCTCACTCCAGGGAGGCTGCAGCATATAAATATCTATGGTTCCTTCTAACCCAGCAATGGGTGTAGACTGACAAGATGAGAGGCAATGGGAAACTGTCCCAGCATGAAAACTTTGCCACACTCAAACCACAGATTATCAAGAGTTGACTATGCTTTACCACAGAGCACTGCTTTTCAAACGTGCACTAGGGATCTTGTTAAAATACAGATTTGGGGGCTGGCCCCAGTGGCGTAGTGGTTAAGTTCGCATGCTCAGCTTCAGGCAGCCTGGGGTTCACAGGTTTGGATCCTGGGCCAGACCCAGCACCACTTGTCAAACCAGGCTATGGCGGCATCCCACATAAAATAGAGGAAGATTGGCACAGATGTTAGCTAAGGGCCAATCTTCCTCACCAAAAAAATAAATAAATAAATTTTTTAAATGCAGATTTCTAATTCAGCAGGTCTGATGGGGCCTGAGGCTCTGCATTTCTAACAGGCTCCCAGGTGATGCTGTTGCTGCTGGTCCAGAAACCACACTGAGAGTAACAAGGATCTAAAGCAGTGGTCTCCAAACATTTTAGACTACACATCCCTATCAGTAAAAAAAAAAACTTGAGCAAGCAACTACATATATGTATATTTCTCTATAAATTAGATGCATGTTCTCATGATAAAACATGAAATTGAAAGTTTAAAACATGAAATAAACATAGATATAATAGTTCTTGTATTTTCTTCCTATACCCCACTTACTAGGCAACTGCTCTCCATTATTAGAAGAAGAGTTCAAGTATTTTTTTTTAATTTTAGTTTCTGGATTTTACCAAAGAAAGGAGGTGATTTCTCTAAATTAAATAGTTGGGTAAACCCGTACTAGTATAGTGATCTAAGATCTTTCTATCACTTCCCGTAAAGTAATACAATTAGGAAAGATATTTTAGTTTTTGTGGAAAGAGAAAATAATTCTAAGCTAGTTTAAAGACATCAAAACACTAAACTATTCCACTTATATTTTATTGATGGCTTGTGTCACATCAGAATCCCATGATCCCAATCAATCTTGGCTTTACAACAGAGGTGAGAGCAGAGCCCACTTCAGAGCTACACTAAGAAAAACCAACTATGTCATGTGGAAGAAGGCTGCATAGAAGATCATATGACTAAATGGAACCCTATCAACTGCAGGAGGTCCATTTTCCCTCAAACCAATCCAGAGTGGCTGCTAAATAGGTATCCTGCATGGTGCTATATTTTCACCACAAAACCCTAAACGATGTTTTCATTTCCAGTATTCCACCTGAAAGAGAAATTTAAATGTTTCTTGATGATAATAATGGACCCTCTACCTTTCTGCAAACATCATTTACTCATTCCCATCTTTATTCCTTATTTAAGGGTGTTCTATCTAAAATGGCCTTCTTTCTTATATCTACCCATACCTATCATGTTTTTCACAATCCAGGTCAAGATTCCACCTGCCTTAATGAATCTTCCCCTAAATGATCACTGTACTGCTTTGTATAAATAATGTAATAAGTATAGATTTATTACATTGTAACTTGCTTTTTCATGTTCTTCAGGGTTTAGAGTTTTCTTATATTTACGTCTCTTTTACCCTGGAGTATGAATTTCTCAAGAGGAGCATAATAATGCTTTTCACTTCTTTTGTTTCTTCCATGGGCCCAGTAACCATCCTAGGCAGGCAAGAATTCCCTAAATCTTATATGTTTTGCATGATTCTCAGCTATTCACTTTCTCTTAGCAATTTTCTCTTGCTTTGGCAACAACAGAACATCAACGATAAATATTTGCAGAGAAAAGTCAGGCTCAAAAATTCATCTTTGATAAAGTTAAGGTACAGGTTCCATTGCCAACTGAAGTAAAATGCTGAAAAAAGACAAAGTCTGGGGCAATTTTATAGGCAGTAAATGAAACATCTTTTACATAGTTTAAAAAAACAAAGGTGAGAGGAGCCATGTGCCCCCTAAATTAAAAGTCCAACTCAAAGGTATTTTTACGGGGATTTGAATTTTGTGCATCTACCTGGCTGGGACTTAAGTGTGGAACACTGGGCCTTTCTCAACCAAGGTAATATGAAAGAATTGACTCTTATTGTTCTAGGCATCCATTGTATGTAATGAATTACCTAGGATCATTCAAGAAAGATGCATAGAAGAAGGTAGGTGCCCTCTTTGGAAGAACTGAGAAAGAGTCTTTCAAATAATTTTCTGTGTTCTGTGATTTCAGATGAGAAACCTTAGCTGAGAAGGGCCATACTCAAGGAAAGTGTTAGTCTTGCAACCCCTGGCAATGTCAGGAAGGGGCCACGTTCATGGTCCTCTACGCAAGGACATCAGTCTCTAATCAAGCATGGCTTATGGCACCAAACAGATGCCAGGTAAACTCATTACATCTGATGAAGTCTCAAGGAAACAAAGTTTACCAGATTTATCATTTTTATGTTTAAGTGACAAAGATGGAGGACATCATCCAAGTGATCCATCGTACAGCACTTCCAGTTCCAGAGAACACAGACTTACTTCAGGTGATAACACGCTACCATTTTTAAGTTTCTCATCCACACTGTTTCTTCGTCTCTGCAGCAGATCCTTTTCTTTCTGGAGGACTTGAACTTGTTCTGAAATCTTTATTTTCTCCTCAGCAGTGCTGCTCTGGAGCTGCACATTCTTTTCAGACAACTCTTGGTCCAACAAGTTCAGGCGAGTTGATATTTTCAAACTATCTAGGTTTAAGGCCTAAAAAGACACAATCAACCAGACACCCCAAAAACAGTTACTAGAAATCCAAACTGCATATAAATTAGAAAAAAACATAGAAAAATTACTAAATGAATATACTTTTAGCCTCTACATTGTTTTCACCCATGGATTTTTTTTGGTGGGAGGGGGCTTCATTTTCTAAAATCTTAAATTGAATGCCTTGGGCCGGCCCAGTGGCACAGCGGTTAAGTGCGCACGTTCCGCTTCCCGGCAGCCCGGGGTTCTCTGGTTCGGATCCTGGGTGCGGACATGGCACCGCTTGACACGCCATGCTGTGGTAGGCGTCCCACATATAAAGGAGAGGAAGATGGGCATGGATGTTAGCTCAGGGCCAGCATTCCTCAGCAAAAAGAGGAGGATTGGCAGCAGTTAGCTCAGGGCTAATCTTCCTCAAAAAAAAAAAAAGTAAATTGAATGCCTTTTTTTAAAAAAACAGAGATTCAATGAATTTACTACCAAGTATGGTTTAGCCACACCAGAATATATAACATAGGTTTTGAGAGGTAGCATTTTTCTTTTTTATTATTTTCTAAATTGAACTTTTCTTCTTTGGATGGTTACATAGTAGAATTAATTCTGTTAAAATTTCCTAGAGGCTGAGATTTGGTTTGTTGTTTAAACACATAATTTGCTCTACTCTTATTTCATTCTGGTCAGAAAATATGGCCAGTTAGATTTACGGAGATGTTCCTTATGGCCTAATTTAAGATAATTTTTAAAATATTTTTTTCATCAAAGTAATTATATGCATATATATTATACATATATAAGGTTTATAATTTTAAAAGAAGCAGTTCTCTATCCCACCCTGTCACCTGAGTCCTGCTCCCCAGAAACAACCATCTTCAACTTTTTAGCTATTGCTTCTGGTGTTTATGTCCATGTTTCTAAATAACATTATCAACTTTAGATATTGTCTACTGACTGTCTATTGTGGAAGACGAGTTAGCATTCTGGGCCTCCTCTTTCCTACTTCTCCTTCCATTCTCCCAATATTTACTACAGTTTTTCATTAAATCAATATTCAGCTTTGTGAATATTATTCAAAGCTGAACTATCTTGTATAAAATGATTATACTTCCATCTGCCACAATTTTGGGGGGTACTTTATAACTAATTCTTCTCCCAAAGAACTATGAAATTCCTCTGAACACTATTTTTTCATCTGATCAAACTTAAATCAGGAAATCTTTTCATTCCAGTCTTTTCTGGAAACATTCTGCCTGGAGCCTCCCTCTTCCTGCCCCAAACTAGACAAGCTACTCTGGGACTGCCCTTTGGTACGACCCTGGGAATTTCCATGTTGGATCACATTTTCAGGTTCCTGAGTCTCCTTTTTTCATAGTATATGCCTTCATTCTTGTGGAGCATATCCTCTAGTAGTTTCCTGAGACAGGCTAGGTGAGAGAGAAATTTTTTTACCTGAAAAGGTCTTTGTTCTAACTTCACATTTTATTGAGAGTTTGGCTAAAACAAGAATTCTTGATTGGAAATCATTTTCCTTATGGGTTTTAAGATTGCATTCGGGTCTTTTAACTTCTAATGAAGAAGGTTAAGAAGTCTAATGCCATTCTGACTAGTCTTTTCTACCTGGAAGCTTTCAGGATATTTTTTTCCTAAGCATACTCAAAACTTCACAATGATATGCTTTCGGCACTCATTTTGCTGGGCCCTCAATGAGCTATTTAAATCTAAAGTCTCACATCCTCAGTGTTGGGAAAATTTTTTGTATTATGTTCTTGATAAACTCTTCTCTCCTGTTTTCTCTGTTGTATTTTCTGGAATTCCTATTACTTGGATGTTGGGCTTCTTGGATTTGTCTGCCAATTAATATTTTTTCTCCTATTTTCTATTAATTTATCTTTTTATTTACTTCCTGGGATATTTCCTCAACATTATCTTCCAATCATTTTAATTTCCAAGAGTTCTTTCATGTTTTTAATAACCTGTAGTTCTTGTTTTATAGAGAATCACCTTTTACCACCTTGAGGATATTAAGGTTTTTTTGAAGTTTTTCAGCTCCTTGCTCTATCTCTAATTTCTCTGAGCTTCCTTTTCCTTTTGTTTTGGTCTCTGTCTTTAATGTTAAGAGCATTCTTGAAATGTCCAGCACACTTAAGAGTCAGGTATTAAAAAGCTGGTAAGTTGTGTGGTGGGTAAGATTTGTCACCACAGGATATATCTGGGCTCTACCTCAAATTTAAGTGTTTTTTCATCTTTTTTCAGAGACTGTTCCAGAAAATCCACCAATCTCCTGCTGGGAAAGTATAAATCTGGCTCCCAGCATTTCTGGTATCCAAGTAGGGGTTAGGAAATGGATGTCTCAGGATTTGTATGTAGACTTTCATTCATTCCCTGATTTATTTTGACTCACCCTGACCCTATTCTGTGCTTCGTTCAATCTTCAGAATATAAACCATCTAGTTCCAGAGTAAGAAAAGGATAGTTTCTTGACTATACACGGTCTTCATCCTTATGCCTCACTCCTGCCTTCTGAAAATCTTGGTCCTTTCATTTCTGAGTCTTTTTCATGTTCTATGTGAATCATATCTCATAAAGCTTTTATAAAAAAAGAAAAACTAACGCTAAAGCCTTGGCTGTCATTGGTGTCCCTCTCTAGGCACTTGGATTTCAGCTTCCTCCGTTCTGCTAAGTCATCTACTTGCTTTCCATCTTACAAACATTTTTTGTAATATTTTTTCCTCAGTTGTCTCCTCCACTGTTTTTTCCCCTTTATGGGTTTACAGTTTTTGAGTAATAGCTTTATTGAGCTGTAATTCATATGTCATACAATTCACCTATTTAAAGTATATAATTCAATGGTTTTTAGTATATTCACAGAGTTGTGCAACCATCAGCACAGTCAATTTTAGAACGTTTTTGTTACCCCCCCCAAAAAGAAACCCCCATACTCACTAATAGTCATTCCATTTCCTCCCTAAGCCCCCACCCAGCCCTAAGTAACCACTATTTTACTTTCTGTCTCTACGGAATTGCCTCTTCTGAACATTGATATAAATGGAATCATTCGTGTTCTTTTGTGACTGGCTTCTTTCACTTAACATAATATTTCAGGGTTCATCCATGTTGTAGTATGTATCAGTACTTTATTCCTTTCTATTGCTGAATAATACTCCATTGTATGGATGTAGTATATTTTGTTCCATTCATCAGTTGCTGGACATGTGAGTTGTTTTCATTTTTTGGCTATTATGAATAGTGCTGTTATGAACATTCATGTACAAATCTCTGGGTGGACATGTGTTTTGACTTCTCTTGGATATATACCTAGGAGTGGAATTGCTGGGTCATGTGGTAATTCTATGTTTAACCTTTTGAAGAACTGCAAGATAGTTTTCTAAAGTAACTGCACCATTCTACAATCCTACCAGCAGTATATGAAAGTTCCAATTCCTTCATATCCTCACCAACACTTATTATCTATTTTTCTTACTATAGCCATGCTAGTGGGTATGAAATGGTATCTCATTTAAGTTTTAATTTGCATTTCCCTGATGGCTAAGGATGTTGAGCATCTTTTCATGTGCTTATTGGCCATCTGTATATCTTCTCTGGAGAAATGTCTATTAGATCCTTTGCACATTTTTCTTTTTTTTCTTTTTGCTGAAGAAGATTCACCCTGAGCTAACATCCATACCAATCTTCCTCTATTTTTTGTATGTGGGCTGCCAGCACAGCATGGCCACTAACAGAGCAGTATACATCCACGCCCAGGAACCAAACCCAGGCTGCTGAAGCAGAGCGCACTGAACTTAACCACTAGGCCACCAGGGCTGGCCTGTCTATTTTTTAATTGGGTTGTCTTTTTATGATTAAGTTGTAAGAGTTCTTTATATATGCTAGATACAAGTCCCTGATCAGATATATGATTTGCAAATATTTCCCCCCACTCTGTGGGTTGTCTTTCCACTTTCTTGATGGTATCCTTTGCATCACAAATGTTTTTAAATTTATGAAGTCTAATTTATCTAATGCTTCTTTCACTGCTTATGCTTTAGGTGTAATATCCAAGAAACCATTGCTTAACCCAAGATAATGAAGATTTACACCTATGTTTTCTTCTAAGAGTTTTATAGTTTTAGCTATTACATTTAGGTCTTTGACTCATTTTGAGTTAAATTGGTATATGGTATGAATATAGGTTTTTTAATATCATGTTCCTTGTCTGAAATGTATATGATTGAGTCTTATAAGTATTTCTTAAGCACTGAAAAAAGATGTAATCTTTTTATGCCTTTTGTTCAGAAAAGAACCTAGCAGTATAACAGTCTCAAGTTTCTCTTTTGTTTCATTAAAACAACCTTCAAAGAATCAATTTTGCTTTGATCTACTGTGGGTTTCATTTATTTGCATTCTACTTATCTCAGTATGTTCTTGTTCTTGCTTGCATCTTGTTGAAACTAGAAAACAGCTATTTTCTTCTCTTTTTTTTTTTCTGTATAATGAAGGAAACTTATTTCAGGAAAAAGATTTTCCTCCTCATTCCTTTTTATTTTTTCCTCTTTTTTCTTTTGTGATACAGAACATATAAAGCACTCAGGTTATTTTCTTCTATTTACTCACTTGATGTTTTAATTTGTTAATCTCCTCTGCTGTCATGTTTTGAGGGGCAGCTTTTAAAATTTGACCCTGACAACCAGTGTGAGCAAGCTACCTGAATATAGCACCAGCAACTGGGCTGGTTGGAAGGGCTGCCCCTACCCCTGTGTCCAACAGCATGGTGCCAATAGCTATTTCAACATGATTGGGGAACAGAGGACAGAGCACAGGTAAGTACATGCCTGTCTACTTGTCATATTGAGGTGGAGAGGTTAAGACAACACCACCATCAACTCAGATCCTACTGGTCTAGATGCTGGCTGAAAGGCAGGTCTAATGAAAAGGCAGGTCACTGATCCTCTCTGTTCCACGACGCAATGTACGGACCGATCTCGGACTCGAGGCCTGCTGCAGGCAAAGGTTTGGGTAGAAAGTCCTCTCTGAGTCTGGGACAAGCCAGCTTCATGTTTAGATGCTATTGCTGAAAATATTTATAGATATATCCAGAAAAGTATCTCCTGGTCCTTCTACTCCCTCCACCATCATTCCCTTTTCAAAACTTGAAATTGAGGCAAAATCCTTCATAAAACCACCTCTTTCACTGGCTCATAAAATCCAAGTTCTCCAGCAAAAATTTTTGTAAAGGTCTCCAAGTCTTTCTAATTTGAAAAACAAATCTTCAGTACACAAAATCTTCTTTCTTTTATAGGAACCCTGCAAACCCCTAACTTTGGGTGGTAGTAATATCTAAATCATTTTCAAGTCTATTTTCCCAAATTAACAATGTTCAATATACAGCATCAAATAGTACAATTTATTCTAAAAACATCCACTAAAGTTAATAACAGAGGTTGCCAGAGGAAATGGAGAGTTATTGCTTCATGGTTACAGAGTTTCTGTTTGGGGTAATTAAAAAGTTTTGGAAATAGCGGTAATGGTTGTACAACATTATGAATGTCATTAATACCAGTGAATTGTACACTTATAAACAGTCAAAATGGTAAATTTTATGTTACGTATATGTTACCACAATTTTTAAAACATCAAACAAAAATCAGTAAGTAAATCATACTTGGCAAAACACTGAACATTTTACTTAAAAGTTGCAATAGATTTAGTGATGGTTAGTGATGGTTATTAGATAAGCAATAATAAGCAAAATACATTGAAAACCAGAAGAATAGTTTTCTTTTGATTTTTAACTTCACAATGGTATGATTTACATCTTAAAGAAAAAAATCCTAGTTTATATGGCTTACAACCAGAATCAAACAGCATATTAAATAGAATACCTGACTAGATCTCAACTTCTTATTTTCCAGGTGGCTCTTCTCCTGTAACAGGGCCTCCTTCTTAGAAACTATGGCCTCCCGTTTCTTTAAGTCTTCTTTCAGCTCTTCTAATTCTTGGCGTTGGTTTAGAACTTTCTCTACTTCTTCATCTAACCATTTCTTTTGCTCATCCAATTTCTACATTAAAATTCCAGAGAAATATTATCATTTGCTTTTCTTCTGCCATAAAATTTATATGGTAATAATATAATTTCATATTGGCTGAAAACACTTTAAATGAACATTTAAAAACTACCAGCGAGAATAACAAAATAGTGCTCCTATCTAAAACCATAAAGAAGTACGCGGGTGTAGTTAACAACTTGTTGTGTTGTTTTTATAAGGAATTAAAATTCACTCCCCAAATATGTTTGAGTCTGGGATTTTTTTAGGCTGACAAAGGGCTGACAATTTTATTTACATATAATAAGAGTTAGTTCTGAGAACATGCTGGGAATCTTTTCCTCTGTTGTAGAGGAGCATACCTCCGTAACAGCACTTACACTGCTGGTTCACCTCTCTATCTGCAATGCCTGGTATGCCTGAATGAGCACCTGATTCAATCAATCAATCAATGAAGTGAATAAATGAATACACACAGTGAAGACACAGATGATGGAGCATGGAAATCCAATCTGCATTGTAGACTGTTGACATCAAATAATTATAAAGTAAAATGAATTGAGCTGGAAAGATCTCCAAAACAATCATCTTATACTATTTTAAATTAAGGATACCCAGAAACAAGTACAAACAAAAATATGAATGGACTATGACTGTCCAAGATGAATTCTACCAACCACCCATCTGCATTGTGGACATAATAATGAAGCAATGCCCCCTAAACGACAAGTAATAGGAAAACAAATCAATATAGTACTATTTCCCAGTTCTTCTCAAACTTGATAAAACTGGTTCCTAGAAATCTACACTAAAACAATGAGATGGTGAATATGCATGAGAAAGAGAGCAAAGTGGCCAAAGCAAAGTAGATCCACAGCTATGAAGTCTTCCATCCAGACCTAGACAGTATGGTCTTACAAGCACTATCACATCCAAATAATATTGAAGCTTAAAACAGTAGCTCTACAATTATTAAGAACAGGAAGGATATCCCAGAGCAACTATAGAAATACTTTAATTTTGTTATATCCAGCTATACCTTAGGAACTTATATAGGAGACCCTATGAAGCCTAGCAATTAACCTAAACATATTCTACACACATTCCTTCACTGTGAGTGAGGTTTGAAAGATGAATGAGAGATCTTTTGTAGGCTCCATTCCAACAAGAGAGAAATTGAAAGAAATGATTGTTGATAATAAATGCTATATACAGCTAATTCCTAGGTACCATGTAAGCAAAAATGGAGAGAGGGATGGTTCTGTCTGGGAAATGGAAGAAATGTCACAGAGTAGGTAATATTCTATCTGTACTTTGAAGAATGGGTAGGAGTTTACTAACATAATACGGGTTTCCCAGGGAAACCAATAATAAATGAATGGATTTATCTTCATTTGATATAATAAAGATTATGATTTGTGTAGGATTCACTGTATCTAAGTAGGTTTTCTGAAAATTTCTTGACTTTTTCCTTTTCTTTTTTTTGAGGAAGATTCACCCTGAACTAACATCTGTTGCCAATCTTTGTTTTTGCTTGAGGAAGATTAGCCCTGAGCTAACATCTGTGCCAATCTTCCTCTACTTTATATGTGGGATGCCTCCACAGCATGGCTGACAAGTGGAGCATGTCCATGTCCAGGATCCGAACCCACAAACCTGGGCCGCCAAGTTGGAGCAGGGGGAACTTTAACCACTTGGCCACAGGGTTGGCTCCCTCTTTTCTCTTTTCATAACAAAAGTTCCTACCCCACAGTTCTAATTTTAAGTACTTTCCTCTTATAAAAAAGCTTCATATCAAATCAATGTCCTATTACAAGCTCTTTGGATACTCATATTGATTAACTTATAATCTCGTCCTTATTTAGAGTTAAATTCTGAAAAGTGGGTTTTTGTTTTGCAACATCAAAAAACATGAAGTTTTTGGGAGGAATAAATACAGTCTAGTGAATATGGATTTCATGCTTACATTCCACAACAAACATTCAGATAAACCCATTTCTACTGAAATAAGAATATAGCATATTTCTGGACAATAAAGTAATTTTTTAATAACAGAAAGGTTTCAGAAGAAGCACTGGAAATTTTGCACTTTAGTGGCAAAGTCTAGTGTTTGAAGATTTTACTTAGAGTCAGGCACTGTTTACCTCTATTTAGACAATCATCAAAGAGAAATCAGGAAACACTAAGTAGAATCGACAAACCTGGAGTTGGTCTATACTTCCAAACGAACCTTTTCTCCTTTTCATCTTCAATGCATCAAGATCCTCAGCTTTCAGTTTCAGACCTTCTTCCTGTTCTGTTTTTAACTTTAGTTCCTGCAGCAAACAGAAATTGAAAACATCTTATTGCTTTTACTACCTGGCCATCATTAAATATTTAACAGTCACTTTCTTAGTTGCAAAAAGAAAGAAAATGAGTAGATGAAGGTTGGAGCTATTTGAGGAGAAAATAATGTTAGCCCACACTAAAGCAATAGACTCTCACAGCAAAAATCAGGGTTTACCAACAAATCTAAGTATTTTTTTTCATTCTTTGCCACTATTACAAATTAGTATACCAGGGATAAGAATTTGAAAATTAGAAATTTGTTTTCTGCCTTTCTGAGCTCATTACTTTCAGTTAGTCCACCCAAGGCATCCATCTGCCACAGGGATATTAAAATTTATGACAGTAGAAATGTAAAAAGAAAAGTAATATTCCATTTCTGGCATTCAAAATTCGGATTTTGTAGCATGAAAACAGGCTTGCAAGACAGATCGTGATCCCATGAAGGGTATTTCCAAATTCCTTTAGTTTCTATCCACATCTTAAGAGTCAAGTCAAGAGGCCCAATCCTCATTGTGCTCTCCTTGGGTTTAGAGAAAACGCCACTGTCACCACTAAAGCTTAGCAGGATTCAGGAAGGAGGCCATGAATCAAAATGGGCCAGTCTGCCTACTCTCTCTTACTAGTGCCATGATGGATACATACAGAAATTGAAAGAAAATGTTTAGAAATTTTTATAGCAATTTGACAGAATAATTTTATGTCTGTGGAAGCTAATCATTAAAAGATGGATTTTTATAGTGTATGTCAATTTTTTATTTCATTTTTCTACTAGTTCATGTTTTACAAAAGTAACGAGCTGTGCCAAATTAGTAATAAAATAAAAATTGTACCTTCTCCACAGTTAATTTCAGAATTACTGCTATGAAGGAAGTAAAAGGAAAATCTACCATTTTACAGCCCCAGGAATGGCAGAAAGAAGAAAAGAGACAGTAAGATGTGTGTCTCAATTTTCCTCTCGAGTTCTGGCCCAGAAAGAGGGTGATAAAGGTATCACGGAGAGCAGAGGGAGAGAACACAGACTGCAGTGCAGAGGCCCCACACCAACAGGGGGCTGCTTAGCCCTATGAAAGAGCAGAGAAGTACGGTCAGGCAAGAGAATGACTGGACTCCTTGGCCTCAGTGACATGGATCCTGAGTTGAAGTCAACAGGGGTTAGTTATCGTGGGGAATTGACCCCCAAAACTGAAGATGAGGACAGGCCACTGGGCTAGCAAGCTACATGGAAGATCTATAGCCTAAAGAGGGGTTTATAATGCCGTTAGGAGATGAGATGAAGCTAAGACACCTCCATGCCCTCAGCTGAAGGCGAGATCATACTATGAGTTATACCAGCCATGGGCTTCATCATCAGGGGGCCAGCAGGGAAAGGTGAACAAGAGAGAGCAGTTTCCAGCCAATCACATCCAGGGACCAACTGAAACTCAGGAGGTCCCATCCTCCTCGACTCCATGGATGCAACATAAGCTACACACCCAAATCACCACATATACCAGATCCCATCTTAGGGAGAGACGCACAGTGGGGAAGAGGCTAAGAGACTGAATATTTTTATTCGAGAGAGCTGAGAATTATTTAAAGAAAATGTTTAAAGTATCAGAATAAGGTTTGAACAGACTGGACATTTGCTGAGTTCCCACCATATTTCCAGCAATTACCATGACATGGATTGGACAGAGGATATGGTAGCTCATAAAGCAGACAGCTCTGCTATAGGCTAAATAAAGAAATTTCCCATGCCCATCTGAGTTGTATTATGAGTGAATCTGGACTCTGTTATATTTACTAGCCACTAATTTTTCATGCTTCCCTGGCTCTAGTGCACAGTTTTAACTTAGCCCCTGTCATCGTTACAGCAACTTTATCATGCTGAAATAAAGTCACCTTATGCTTGAAGCTGACTCTTTACTATTTTTATTCTTCTGAAAATCCTTTAAAAGTGTACTGCAGTAGGTCTAATCCCTTCTTCTACATGTTGCTCTAGACATTACTGCCTTTATCTCATATTGTAATCCTGCATAATATTAAAATAACCATCTACCAGGCACTGTGCTAGGTTTTTAAAATCTATTTAATTATCCCATTTAATCCTCAGACAAGGACTATTATAAACTCCACTTTATAGATGAGGAAATTGGTGCTTAGAGAAGTAAAGAGCCCCATCACACTACAGCCCACAACTTCAGGGGTTCCCATACCTTTTCTTTATGTATCATACAGGGACTTTAGTTAAAGAACCGCTGCTCTAAGGAGAACCTATGCAGAAGTTGTAGTATTCTCTGGAAATGGTTGACTCAAGTGGAAAATGGACAAACAGAAGTATCAGAAAGTTAGCTTCAAACAAAAGGCAAGATGTCCTTTAGAACTGTGAGCAGGTTTTCTGTTTTTGCCTGAAGTAGTGGAAACTTCAATATATCTTTGGGGCAGACTGTTCCTTTTCCTGGAATATTCGTTCTCCTCCTTACATGGGTCACTTCCTTAGAAGGAGAGATATGGCTAGAAGAAACAAAATTGCCCTAGATAAGAACATGAAAAGTTTAAGTTACAGGCAGAGTTGTATTCCGTAGATTATGCACTCTGACAAAAAAAGTTTTTCCTTTTCCCTAGGCATAGATTTAGAGAGTGCTATATCTTGTTGGGTTAAGCCAAGGTCTATGAGAGATGAGAAGCTGAGACTCAAAAACCACAAGACTGACAGGCCGGCTTGATCCTCACATTGGAAGAAGGACTGTAACAAACAGACTAGGTTGTTGGCAGTAGAAATAAGAATTGAACAGACTCAAGATATTTAGAAGATATTATCTAAAGAACTTAGTGGTTCATTAGATTTGGGTGATGAGGAAGACAGCAGAGTTAAGGATGACTCCTAAATTTCTAGCTTACCCAAGTGAATAGATTGAAATGTCATGTAAGACACATTGGAAAACTATATTTTCTTCTCCATGAAGGGAGCAGGGAGGGGGAATAGTGGAGAGATAAATAAGGAAGATCATGAACACATCCATAAGACAACTTAATGAATATTTCAATGGTTAGATATATGAATCCAGAGCTCATAGGACAAATCTAGGATTAAGTATTAAATTTGCAAGTTGTTAGAATTTAACTGCAGCTATGGAAAAAGATGAAGTCGCCCAGAAAGAGTACAGAAGATAAGAGGGCAGAGGATACTAATTGTTAGGGAACTGCAAATCAAAACCACAATGAGATATCACCCCATGCCCATCAGAATGGCTATTATCAAAAATACAAGAAATAACAAGTGTTAGAGAGGATGTGGAGAAAAGAGAACCCTCCTACATTGGTGGTGAGAGCATAAACTGGTGTAGCCACGATGGAAAACAGTAGGGAGATTCCTCAAAAATTAAGAATAGAACTAACATATGATTCAGCTAGTCCACTTCTCAGTATCTATCCAAAGAATACAAAAACACTAATCTGAAAAGACATGTGCACCTCTACGTTCACTGAAGCATTATTTACAATAGCCAAGACATAGAAACAACCTAAGTGCCCAATGACAGATGAATGAGTAAAGAAGATGTGGGATACACACATACAATGGAATACTACTCAGCCATAAAAAAGATGAAATCTTGCCATTTGCAACAACACTGGATAAACCTTGAGAGTATCATGCTAATAGAAATAAGTCAGAAAGAGAAAGACAAATACCACATGATTTCACTCACATGTGGAAGATAAACAAACAAACACATAAATACAGAGAACAGATTGGTGGTTATTAGAGGGGAAGAGGGGTAGAGGAAGAGCAAAAGAGGTAAAAGGAGGACATTTGTATGGTGATGGATGGAAACTAGACTTTTGGGGGTGAACACAATGTAATGTATACAGAAGTTGAAATCCAATAATGAACACCTGAAATCTATACAGTGTTATAAACCAAACCTCAATTAAAAAAAAAAAAAAAAACAACAGAGGGCAGAGGCTAGAGCCTTGAGGAATTCCCGTATGTAAAGGACTGATAGTGTAGGATGAGCTAGCAAAGACAGAAAATAAGCAATCAGAAAGAGAAAAAAACAAGGAGAGAATAATTTCACAAAGGCAAATACTTCACAAAGGAGAAAATATTTCAAGATGGAGCAAGTGGTGAACTATGCTGGATGCAACTGAGGGGTTAAGATAAGGACGTTAGTGACAGAGAGTACTAGTGAACTTCTCAAGGGCTTTGAAGTGGACAGTGAGCCAGGAGTCACAAGCCAGACTGGAGAGGATAAGAGAATGAATGGAAACAGAGGAAAGAGAAAGAAATGCAGTAACCTTTTCCAAGAAGTTTGGTTATAAAGAGAAGAGAGAGAGCGTAGTATAAAGTTGAAGGAAGATAATTTTAGGATGAGAAAAATCTAAGATGTTTAAAGAATCTAGGAGAAAAGTAAAAGTTGAAAATATAGGAGAAAAAAGAATTAAATGAGATAAAGCACATAAGTGCTTAGCATAGTACTGACTGAAGACAAATACTCAATAAATGTTAACTACTGCTACGAAAATAATTATCATTATTATTAAAATTGAGTAACTCAAAGAAATTAAGAAAGCAATTCCATTTACAATAACATCTAAAAGAATAAAATATCTGGGAATAAATTTAGCCAAGGAGGTAAAAGACTAGTAAAACTGAAAATTGTAAACCATTGCTGAAAGAAATTAGAGAAGACCTAAGTAAATGGAAAGACACTCCATGCTCATGGATATGAAAACTTAATATTGTCATGATGTCAATACTATCCTAAGAGTTCTACAGATTCAACGCAATCCACATCAAAATTCCAATGGCCTTTTCTGCAGAAATGGAAAAGTTGATCCTTAAATTCATATGGAATTGCAAGGGGCCTCAAATAGCCAAAACAATCCTGAAAAAGAAGAACAAGGGGCTGGCCCCGTGGCCAAGTGGTTAAGTTCACACACTCTGCTTTGGTGGCCGAAGGTTTTGCCAGTTCGAATCCTGGGCAGAGACATGGCACTGCTCGTCAGGCTATGTGGGGCGGCATCCTGCATATCACAGCTAGAAGAACCCACAACTAAAAATATACAACTATGTACCAGGGGTCTTTGGGAGAAAAAGGAAAAATTAAATCCTTAAAAAAAAAAAAAAAAACAAAATTAGAAGACTTACCTCCCAATTTCAAAACTTACAACAAAGCTAAGTAATCAAAACAGTGTGGTACTGGCTTAAGGACAGATATATAGACAAATGGAATAGAATTGCGAGTTTAGAAATAAATCCATAAATCTATAGTCAATTGATTTTTGACAAGGGTACCAAGTCCATTCAATGGGAAAAGAACAGTCTCTTCAACAGATGGTGCCAAGACAACTGGATTTTCACATGCAAAAGAATGAAGTTGGACCCTTACCTCACACCATATACAAAAATTAACTCAAAATGGATCAATGCCCTAAATATAAGAGCTAAAACTATAAAATTCTTAGGAGAAAACATAGGGGTAAATCTTCATGACCTTAGATTTGGCAATGGATTCTTTGATATGACACCAAAAGCATAAGCAACAAAAGAAAAAATAGATTACTTGGACTTTATAAAAATTAAAAACTTTGGTGCATCAAAAGATATTATCAAGAAAGTTTAAAGACAACCTACAGAATCAGAAAAAACATTTGGAAGTCACATATCTGATAGTTTAATGTCCTGAATACATAAAGGACTCCTATAACTCAACAACAAAGACAAACAATCTAATTAAAAAGTAGACAAGGAACTTGAATAGACATTTCTCCAAAGAAGATATATACAAATGACTAATAAGCAAACGAAAAGATGCTTGACATCATTAGTCATTAGAGAAATGCAAATCAAACCCACAATGAGATACAACTGCACATGTACTTGGATGACATAGAAGAAGGAAACAAAATCAGTGTTCGTGAAGATGTGGAGAAATTGGAACCCGTGTACACTGAAGGTGGGAATGTAAAATGGTGCTGTTGCTATCGAAAACAGTTAGTAGTTCCTCAAAAAGCTAAACACAGAATTACCATATGACCCAGCAATTCCACTACTAGGTATTTCAATTCTAAAGGAATTGAAAGCAAGGACTTGAACAGTTACTTGTATCTGCCAATGTTTATCACAATATTATTCACAATAGCCAAAAGGTGGAAACAACCCAAATGTCTATCAACAGATGAATGGATAAACAAAATGTGGTACATGCATACAATGGAATATTACCCAGCCATAAAAAAGAATGGAATTCTGATACATGCTACAACACAGATGAACCTTGAAAACATTATGCTAAGTGAAATAAGCCAGACACAACAAATATTGTATGATTCCACTTTTATGAAGTATCTAGAATAGGTAAATTCACAGAGACAGAAGGAGATTAGAAGTTACCAAGGGCTAGGGGGAAGGTGGGAATAGGGAGTTATTGCTTAATGGTTAGAGTGTCTGTTTAGGGTGATGAAAAAGTTTTAGAAATAGGTAGTGGTGATCCTTGCACAACATTGCGAATGTAATTAATGTCACTGAACTGTACACTTAAACATGGTTAAAATGGTAAATTTCATGTTATATATATTTTATCACAACTTATAAAAATTAATAATGTAATATACCAAAATCCACTGAATTGTACACTTTACATGAGTGAATTGTATGGTATGTGAAGTGTATCTCATAAAGCTGTTACAAAAAAAAAGAATCAGGGGCCAGCCCCATGGCTAAGTGGTTACGTTCACACACTCCACTTCAGCAGCCCAGGGTGTCACCAGTTCCGATCCTGAGAATGGACCTAGCACCGTTCATCAAGCCATGCTGAGGCAGCGTCCCACATAGTAGAACTAGAAGGATCTACAACTAGAATATACAACTATGTACTGGGGTGCTTTGGGGAGAAGAAGAAAAAAAAAGATTGGCAACAGATGTTAGCTCAGGGCCAATCTTCAAAAACAAAAGAATCAGTAACTTGGCTTAACTGCTCTTTAAAGACCCTTTCATCACTAAATTCTGTGATTTCTTTCTTAAGTTCTGAGAATAGATTATATTCCAAAATTTAAAATCCAGGAAATCTCCAATTATGTTCCAAGCCTTGGATTTGGCTTAACATTTCAAGAGAACGGAGCCTAGGAGCCTAGTACATAGTGCTAGATAAGTGTTTGTTATTGTCGTTATTGTGATCATTATCATCTTCTTCTTCAAAAGAGCCCTGTGAGGCAAGTATGATTAAGGCCATTTTAGATAAGAATAAACAGATTCAGAGAGGGTAAGTGATTTTCTCAAAAAATGATCCAGCCAAGAACTGAGAGAGCTGGGATTTGAACCCATGCTAGCCTGGCTCCATGGCCCAGGCTGACACCACCAGTTCTTCCCAAGCCTAATCCAGTCTATAGAACTGCTGTGCATACAGGTCTCATCACTCTTCTGCTCACTATGAATGAGATGGTACCATTTTACCTTGCACTATGTATGACAGAGCACTCTGAAAATGGGAAATCTTATTCACATGTTAGATATCTTTTAGAAAGTCAGCTTTATATATTTATAGTTTTGACAGCCTCAACTAAAGTTAAGGTGCTAGCAGAGAAATTATCACTGCGCTTTGGTCTTTTGTGAAGTCAAAGCCTTCAAGACAGTACTCAGAATTCAATAAATGGGTTTTACTACGTAGATGAACAAAGCTTTAAAGTGAATGAAGACAGCAGCCCAGGACAGGCCAAGGTTAGATACCTCACACGCCAACCGAATCAAGCATTATTATGCTTAGCAGGAAAGTAGGACAATATTACTTTGATTTTTTGTTGATCCTGCTTAATTTCTGCATCCAGTTGCTTCCTTTTTTCATTTTCTTCTCGAAGTCTTTTTTGCAGCTGTATCTTTTGATATTTCATGTGATCTACATTCTGCTCTAGTTCATTAGCACGTTTCTCATTTTGGATCGACAATGATGCCAATTTCTTACTATTTTGTTGCTTCTTCTGTAAGACCTGGGATCATATGGGATATTTCAAAATGAAAAACTACATCTCTCATAAACTTTTCATTCAATGGCAAGGGTAGGCATTTTGCCTCGATTTTAACTTATTTTTGATACATTCACACTTGTTTTCTACATTTTTACTTTTACAACTAGGCAACCATCATACTTTTCACTAGATATAAAGAATGATCATTCTTCCTGATGCAGACAACCAAACAGAACAAAATCAGTCTCTGCTTTTTTTATTAATGAGCAATTTAAAAATATTATGTGTACATGATAAAAATTAAAACATAAAACTGACCTTATATTTTTAAAAACTCTCTCTTATCTCAGACCCCTAATCTTCCTGTCCTGCTATTTCTTAAATATTATTCCAGAAATAATTTACATGCATTCAAATAACTTCATATATATTCCAGATAGGCTACTCTTTCACATAGATGTGTTCCTTCTATGTGACTGCATAGTATTCCACTGTGCTCCTCTTTTATATCCAGCTATAGCCTAAATCATTAATCCTGAGTTAAGATGATCAGAATCAATACCATTTTCCCTGAGAGTGACCAAACATTATAATTACTATTTTAACTACCTTAAATAAAGCTTCTCCTCATCTAGCTAAGCTTATCTACAGACAGCATTAAAAATTTGTGAACATTTTTAAAGGGTTTACACTACTAATATAAAATATCAGGGTGTTCCAATTGAATCCTGATCAAACAAACAAACATATATCAGACTTGTATTATGTGCTTTAATATTGCACTAAGTAACTCTTAGGTGGCATAAAAATTTAAGGGAAGGTTATTTGTAAATTATGCAGATTATAATTATTTCCTTCATCTTGCAATAAATTGTTGACATAAACACATCTTATTTTAATTAGACTAAGTATTCACAGAGCTATCATAGCTCAGAGCAGGGCTCCTCAAAGTGTGCTCTGTGGACCAGTACTAGTCACAGACTTGTTGTCAGCCTGTACCACTAAGCTCACTATTAGATTCGGCTGACATTGGTTTCATGCAGGACTGTTCTGAAGGAAGCTGTGCTCTCATTTACCTTTATCTTGTCACAGACCAACAATGAACAATGTGCAAATGGACTACTTTGTGGACCACTGGCTTGGAGGCCACAGGCCTCTGCACTTTTCCATGCCTGGATTTGGACATTGGCTTTGCCACTTACTTTTGAAAGTAACTGCAACACTGGAGCATTTTAGTGTCTTTTTCCACATAATGTTGAAAACATCAGTATGAGTACTGATAATCTTATTTAAAAGTGAGATAGGTTGTCATTGTCTTTTGCACTTATTCTAGAAGCTCAAAAGTGCACCTCTGTTAGCATTAGCATACTAATGGAGCATATTACTCTCTCTATATATCTAAAGACATATAGAATAGAGAGTTCAGATTTTTAAAAATTAAAAAAATTTTAAGTTTTAAAAACTAAAATAACTTTATACCAATAAAAACACTAGTATTTCAATATTTAAAAATGGTAAGAAATGTTAAGAGTGCTGACAAGCATTACTGTCATCATAACTATGTGACTCTGAATGAATTATTTTACCTTTCTAAACCTTAGCTTCCTCATTTGTAGAATAGGGTAAAATACTCACTTCAAAGGATTAAATAACGATTAAATAATATATATAAAACATCTGGTACGCATATAGCACTTTGTAGACACTTAACAACTGGTAACTATTGTCTATCTCCTCATCCCCACCACCATCCTCATCATCTTAATCATTCCCAACCCCATCAAGGCACAGAAATTTCTAAAACTACATGGGAACCTTGTTTCAGTTCTCTGTTGTATGAGATGTTTTTTGAGCTTAATTAAACTCTATGTCTTCTTTCCCTTCCTTATTAGTACCCTTACCAGAAAAGGATATGCAGCAAGAAACATGGAAAACAAAAAGAACATCATAATTCCCAAACCCTATTACAATTTTTCATTTAATCTTTCAATCTCAACCATTTTAGTTGTGCGAGATATAGAACATACAAAAATAATCTTTGCTAAATCCACAAACAAGGCTTAAGCTATAGATGTATATGATAAATATAATAACCTCCTTAGAAAAACAATAATCCCAGTTATTACTTATTAATATGTATAAAAATTACAATCAGAACTGAAGCTAGGATATAAAACTATGAAATTATAAATAAAATTTCATAATAAACACAAAGGAAAAATCTTAATTGTTCTTTTCTACTAATGTTTTATTAAAATGACTACTTTGTTAGGCACCGCAGCCTTAATTTAAAGGGTCAAGAAGTGAAAAAGAATCAATCCCAAGACTTTGCTGTGAATTGCTAAGTGAAAATATGTATTCTGAAAATAAGTATTCTGAAGGAAAGTAGAAAGTGTGACATACACTACCACATGTCCTCCTTTAAGCAGTTCAAACACTAAAGTCATATTATTTTAACTTGTTGACTTGAGAGGCTACTTAGGTAAAACATTGTAGTGGAGATGTCCAGATGTTTGAGGAGGCATTAAAAACCCTAGGAGTAGGTACTTTTTGGTCTGTTCACCTCTGCATTCCCACCTGGAAAAGGACCTGGTGCACAGGAGGTGTGCAGTGAACAGCTACCTTGTTGAAAGAAAATAACTGTGGCAGTTTCAAAAAGAAATAAATAATGCTCTGAACAGGTTAACTACAATTCCATTCTACCTACAGTGGAAACAATATGAAAGCAATAGATTATGGATGAAAAGAAAAGGAGAAGGCATTCTGGCAAATTCATTATCATCAGACTAACAAAGCAGTCTGACCATCCCAAAAGCATCTGAAAATGGCTTCATTACACAAAATCTCTCTGTAATGGAATATTTCTCATAGAATAGAACTTTTAATTGTAGCTATTTCCGAGGTTATAGCTAAATCCAGCATTAGGAGATTAAGAATGATATGTAGTTAAGTTATTAACCTTTATTAAAGCAAGCAGTTATGGTTTCAGAAAAGTGAAATAGTTACCATTTGTTGAGTGTCTACAAGGTGCCATGTACGTACCAGATGTTTTATATGTATTATTTAATCACTAGTTAATCTTCCGTCCTCCAGAAAAGGAAAATATTTCTGTGGTTATCTTTATTTCTTAGTAGATGCTTTTTGATAAAGATATTAAAATAATAAACTTCTTGAATGAAGAAATATACTACCCAGATTGAAGGTATATAAACCTACCAGCACACTGGAAAAGAAAAGTTGCCATCCAGTTTCTCTTGCTGGTAAAAACAGAATCCTACTTCTTTCCTAACCAGGTACAAAAATCCTCAAAAGCAGGAAGCCTTAAATAAGTTTTCTCAAATACATTTTTTAAATTACCTGGACTCTTAGCTTTGCAGCATCCATCTTTTTACGGAACTCCTTCTGTAATTTTACTTTCAAAGCAGCATCAGAAAGATCTTTGTTTTCCAGTTCCTGTAGCTGCTTTTGTGTTTCAGTTAATTCCACTTTCGCCTGTTCTGCTTCGTGCTCAAGTTTTGTTACTTTCAGAGAATACTGTTTGCTTACAGACTTGGCATCATTACCTTAACCATAATAATAACAGTAATAATAATTATAAATTATGCAAAAAAGAAAAACTAAGTAAAACATCAAAAACATAAAAATGCTGTACTCTTAAAAATCCACCTGGGCAGTATAACTATTTAAGGCATAGCACTAAAAACCCAACTGTCCCCACCCATCCCCATCAAACACAATTTGCCACCTGGCCTCTTAATAATGAGTTCCTTAATGACTGTCCCCATATGGTGCCATTCAATCATCTCATTGGTTCATCTTTTGTGTTTCAGTGTGACATTTCTACTGAATTTGCAGTTTAGCTTTGCTGGCATCAAACTCCAGTTAAGTAGGATGTTTGAGATGATTCTTTGGCCTCTTGCTTACTACACTTTGGCTTCCTGGTCCCCATAATCTGTCTCTTTGAATTCTTTTTTTTTTTTTAACTATTATGAAAAATTTTCACTATATAAAAAGTAGGGAAATAATATAATGAATGCTCATCATTCAGATTCAAGAGTTATCAAGATTTTGCCACAGTTGCTTCATCTATGCCTTTTTCCTTTTGTTTTAATTTCCTTAAAAATTGTAGAGCCAGCCCCAATGGCCTAGTGGCTAAATTTCAGCGTGCTCTGCTTCAGTGGCCTGGGCTCAGTTCCTGGGCACAGAACCACACCACTCGTCTAGCAGTAGCCATACTGTGGCAGCAGCTCACTTAGAAGAACTAGAAGGACTTAGAACTAGAATACACAACTAAGTACTGCAGCTTTGGGCAAAAAAACAAAAATAAAAGAAGAAGATTGGCAACAGACATTAGCTAGGGAGAATCTTTCCCAGCAAAAAAAACTGTCAACTAATCCCAGATGTCATACCATTTCATCTATACATACTTCAATAGGCATCTATACAGAATATGGACCTAACCAAAAAGTCATTGCCACACCTAACTAACAATGTTAATACCCATCAGTCCCTATTCAGACTTCCCAAATTGTCTCAAAATGTCTTTTATAATTGGTTTATTTTAATCACGATCCAAACAAGGTCCACCAGACATCTGATTGTTGAGTCTCTTAAGAATCTTTTAATCTAGAGCTGGCCCCCTCCTTTTTCATTCCACTGAACTTGTTAAAGACGAATTCTTTTTAAATGCTTTTCTTATGAATATTTAGAACATAGAGAAAAATAGGATTAGGTATTTCCATATCTTTTCATTCTAAGCCCAGCTATGAGCCTAAAAACTTGGTTTTGATTTGTTCTGAATAGTCAACTGTTCTTGAACTAAACTAGCAAACTCATGGCAGTGGGAAATCAGATTCTAGAGCTCATGGGATGAATAATCGCCGGGGACAATTTGTCACACTGCTATACTGAAAATCTCTTAATTTTTTAATAAAAAGGAGTTATCAAACTAAATGCACTGTGAGTTGTCTTCTGCCTCTACAACTCTATGATTTTGACTGACTTTAAAATACATACAACTATTATATTTTAATGACTCTAAGATCCATAAATTGTTCAACACACCAATATTTTATGAACCACTAAGAAAAAAAATACAATGCCAATTACACCATGATTAAATGCTAAGATACTATTGATTGTAAGATGCATCTTGATTTCAGAGATTAAAATGTGAAAAAAATGTGTAATAGAATTGATGAAATGCAGTATACTTGTCACTGTTACTGTTGATTAAAGCAGCTGCTATTGGGGAGAAGTCGTCAGTGGAAGGGCTTTGAAAAGCACACACTGACCCTTTTGCTAGTCACCATCTCTAAGATCTTTAAGAAAGCTCCAAACTGCCCTTGGTTCTAATGAGCAAGAAGAGGACCTTCTCTGCATAAGTTGAGGTATTCTCCATTTTAAGGCAATCAGGATAGGTAGACCAGCCTCAAAGTTGTGCTTGTTTAGTGAGATATCCCATGGTGGGATAATCTACCAGAAAGAAAATCATCTATTCCAGAGCGGTAAATATCCTCAACTTCCACAGGCAGTACCCTGAAATCTTGAGGATGGAGAAGTTATTTAAACCCATAAATCAGTTCCTAGATACTCATAAGAGAGGTTTACTGGCATTGATCCTGCCTATAAGGAGGATAGTCAAACTTAAACACCTGGGATAATTGGAGCTGGGATGATGCACAGCATATACCTCACTAGGAATGAGGAAGGAAAACACTTTGGGACCGCAGTTAGGGAGAGGAGGTTGAGAAAGGAGGACCGAAGGCCAGAAAGCAAGCTTGCAGGGAAGAGGAAGGAAGTGGGAAGGCAGGTTTCCCCTTGCTGGCAGAGGAGTTGGGACTCATAATTCATGTAGTTTGAGTGTGATTGTGATTATTGCCTTGGGCTTGAAGAAGAGGAAGACAATATTTTCTTCAGTTCCCCTAAATGTGACCAGTGAGTTCTTTTTCATTGGAGTTGAAAAAAAGAAATGCTGGTGTCTCTTATTCCTTCAATCCTTTACTGAACTTCAAAGTAGTCAAGATTTGCACTTTAGTATATTAGGGGAGAAAAAAATCCAAAAAACCTGAGACGTGCTTTTTAAGGCAAGTCTAAAGTAGCTGAAGGTGAGGAGATGAGGTACATACGCCCAACCTGGCCGAATTTGTGACTAAGGGGAAGAGCTAAAAGCTTGGCTACGAGAACAGCTCTCAAAGACAACTCCTTACAGCTTCAGAAAAATAAAAATTATCTATATTTAAAATACAAAGTTTACAATTAATGTTAAAAATGAACTAATTCAGAAAATGAATTCTAACAATTTAAAATAAATTACTGTTGAAATGAGTTAGAAAAACATCTCAGACATATTCCCAGATGCCTAGTATAATGTTTCTTAAAAAGTGGCAAAAAACATTAAGTGCCAGAGTTTCAGCACAACACAGAGTTCACACTGGCTAGAACAATTCATAGATGAAATTCCAAAATAAGAAAATTCTTTTGATAACTAACCTCACATATTAGCTCTAAAACACAGCTTGTTACACCAAATTACAAGCTACACTGGATAGTCCTGAGCATCAAAAACTAAAGTAAATGTTACAACATTAGATGCAACATTAGAAGCTTTTCTCTCTCATATAAGCTGGTTGATAGCATACTATTACCTGTTTTTAGTAATTCTTTAATCAGATCTTCCTTCATCTTGATATTAATTGTAAGTTCTCTCATTTTTTGTTTAGCTTCAGTAAGTATGAGTTCTGAATTCCTTAATTTTTGCAAATTCAACTCCTGACTCTCCTGGAGATAGTCAATCTGTAAATCTTTAAAATAAAAGAAACAAAACTGAGAAATAAAACTATCTGCTCATAAAATATTCAGCAGAAGTAGAGTTAAAAAGAAAAGCAGACACAGAAGCAGTCTAGAGACAGCAGAGGAAGGGACAAACAGAAAGGGAGAGAGAAAAAAAAAATACACAGCAGTTGAAACTGGTTCTCTAGCTTACAGCAAGTCTTCCTTTCCTTAAAATATATAAATGTTTTAGTCATGTCTTGTAGGTTCTGATATACAGTTTTTCATCGCCCTTAGATATTCTGCAATTTCAGCTTTTCTTTAACCTGAGTTATTTAAGAAAAGTGTAAAATCTCCAGGTGGGTAGAAGGTTGAATTTTTTCCTACTAACTTGTAGTTTAATCGTAATCAGAGAACAGACTACTCAGAGTATGGTCCAGCACTGTTTGTTACTATCTTAGACCAGAACATAAATCAACTATGTCACTGTTTTAGTTCAGCTGCTATCTTTTTTCATAGCAAGACATCCTCAATGAAGGAACTAGTGTGCTGATTTACCTTCTGGACTAAGTTTCTTACCTGGTTGTAGACCAGTAACAAACAGTTCAAGGATGGCTGCTTGAGGAGCACCAATCTACACTATTTATACACGTTTTATTTGTGACATATAGTCAATTTTTTGTTAATATTACATGCATAGGATCTTAAAAAGATGCTATTATCAACGTGTAGGACTTATTTATCATGTTATTTATCTTCTCTATACTCTTATTTTTTGTTTTGACCACTCATAGGCCAAGAGAAATGAGTTAAAATCTCCTACTATAGTTTTTGCAACATAAACATTTTTGATGCTGTTATTTAATGTACAAAAATTCTCATCAATTGTGTACTAGAACATTATGAGCACCCAGTATACTAATTTGGCTCCAATGCCAAATACATCACTAATGGTAGGCATGTGTGCCAGTGAAGCATAAAATAGACACTTAGTAAATTACTTAAGATGTATTTTAAAGTAGTGAAGAGTACAATGTATATCAACTCAGGTTTGAATATAAAATCCTCATTCGAAAGATTTAGCTACAACTCTAGCCAGAACTGATTGGTGGAAAATTTTTTTTATCAAGGAATAAAAAAGAGTGAAAAATTAGAGGTACAACAGAGAACATAAAGGACATTCTATCAACCAGGAAAACACTCCCATCAAGCTCCCATCTTTGAGAATTCCTAAATGCTTCTTAAATTATTGACCGAAGAAAAAGAGAAGTGTCTTACAAATATTAGATCTAAATTACTTGAGAAAGTGTGTGTACCTTCATTCCCCGAACTTGACTTTTGTGTTTGATCCTGAATATCATTCAACTCAACAAGAGAACAAACAGACCCTGGCTTTTTGAATGGCTTTTGAATCCATGGGTGACTTCTACATCTAAAAAAAAGAAAAATTAAGATCAAAGGTAAGTTGTCTATGAATGTTTTCTAATCTGCCCTCAAATAAGTTTCCCCAAAAAGTGACAGTAATGTTAAAAAAGCATTATATAAAACAAATAGAATTTTACTAATATTCCTCAAAATAAAAGGATGCCTTGCCCCCATGTTGGATCCAGTGGAAAATTCATCCTGTTTGTTGCCACTGTGGTAGCAGAATCAGAAAATCCAAAAATGTTCTCTCTGAAAATTAAAATCTAACAACTACAAAAGCTCTAAAAGCAAAATTATTTTTCAATTGTAAGACTGATGACTTGTGTTCAAATACTGGTTTCGTAACACTTTAGTTGACAGTACATTTAGCAAAAACTACCTGCTCTTATATTAAATGGAAAAGATACACTTTAACGAAAAAAACAAAACCTACTTCTGTATACATTTATTGTATCATATAACTATGTTTATTAAATCAGTCTATATTTAACATACCTAATTTCAGACTTCTCTTGGCCTTCTGATTCTTCATCATCACTGTTATCAGAAAATTGGCAGTGGAGGACTTCATCTTGTTCTTCTATGTGACCCAGCAGCATCTGACTTCGTGTTCGAAATCCAGCAACTACTCGATCCAGAGAGTACACAGAAGGACTCGTGTAGACCTTACAAGTGATTCCCCCACCCAAAAACAAAAAAAGTGATTTTTAAATGTCTATTTTTATCCTATTACTCAAAATGTTTTTTAAGAGGCTATTAAATAGGTACTCAAATGGCTTCTCTGGAGAATTCTACCAACCATTCAAAGAAGATTTAATACCTATCCTTCTTAAACTATTCCAAAAAAACTGAAGAAGATGGAATGCTTCCTAACTTATTCTGTGAGGCCAATGTTACCCTGATACCAAAACCAGAGAGAAAAATACAAAGAAAGAAAATTACAAGGCAATATCCCTGATGAACATAGATGCAAAAATCCTCAACAAAATATTGGCAAATTGAATACAGCAATACATTAAAAGGATCATACACCATGATCAAGTGGGATTTATGCCAGGGATGCAGGAATGATTCAACATCCACAAATCAATCAATGTATATACCACATTAACAAAATGCAGAATAAAAATCATATGATCATCTCAATAGATGTAGAGAAAGTATTTGAGAAGATCCAACATACATTTATGATAAAAACTCTCAATAAAATGGGCATAGAGGAAAGTACCTCAACATAATAAAGGCCATATATGACAAACCCGCAGCCAATGTCACACTTAATGGTGAAAAACTGAAAGCCATCCCTCCAAGAACAGGAACAAGACAAGGGTGCCCACTCTCGCCAACCCTATTCAACACTGTACTGGAGTTTTAGCCAGAGAAATTGAGCAAGAAAAAGAAAGAAAAGATATCCAAATTGGAAAGGAAGACATAAAACTCTTGTTGTTTGCAGATGACATGATTCTATATATAGAAAATCCTAAAGAATCCACCAAAAAAACTAGCATAAATAATCAACAACGACAGCAAAGTTGCAGGGTAAAAAATCAACTTACAAAAATTAGTTGCATTTCTATACACTAATAAACTAGCAGAAAGAGAGGTTAAGAATACAATTCCATTTACAATTGCAACAAAAAGAATATTTAGGAATAAATTTAATCAAGGAGGTGAAAGACCTATATACTGAAAACTATAAGACATTATTGAAGGAAATCAAAGAAGATATAAAGAAATGGAAAGATATTCCATGCTCATGGTTTAGAAGAATACACATAGTTAAAATGTCCATATTATCTAAAGTAATCTAAAGATTCAATGCAATCCCAATCAGAATCCCAATGACACTCTTCACAGAAATAGAACAAAGAATCCTAAAATTTATATGGAACAACAAAAGACCCCAAATAGCCAAAGCAGTCCGAGAAAAAGGAATAAAGCTGAAGGCATCACATTACCTAACTTCAAAATATACTACAAAGCTATAGTAATCCAAACAGCATGGTATTGGCACAAAAACAGACACAAAGATCAATGGGACAGAACTGAAAGCCCAGAAATAAAACCACACATCTATGGACAGCTAATCTTTGACAAAGAAGCCAAGAACATACAATGGAGAAAGGAAAGTCTCTTCAATAAATGGTGTAGCAAAATTGGATAGGCACATGCAAAAGATTCAGAGTAGACCATTATCTTACACCACACTCAAAAATTAACTCAAAATAGGGGCTGGCTTGGTGGTGTAGTGGTTAAGTTCGTGCGTTCTGCTACAGCAGCCTGGGGTTCGTTGGTTTGGGTCCCAGGCACAGACCTACACAGTGCTCATCAAGCCATGCTGTGGTGGTGTCCCACATACAAAACAGAGGAAGATTGGCACAGATGTTAGCTAGCGACAATCTTCCTCAAGCAAAATGAGGAAGATTAGCAACAGATGTTAGCTCAGGGCCAATCATCCTCACCAAAGGAAAAAAAAATTACTCAAAATAGATTAAAGACTTGAATGTAAGACCTGAAACCATAAAACTCCGAGAAGAAAACAGAGGCAGTACACTCTTTGACATCAGTCTTAGCAGCATCTTTTCGAATACCATGTCAACTCAGGCAAGGGAAACAAAAGAAAAAATAAACAAATGGGACTACATCAGACTAAAAAGCTTCTTCAAGGCAAAGGAAACCAGGAACAAAAAAAAAGACAACCCACCAACTGGGAGAAAATATTTGCAAATCATATATTTGATAAGTGGTTAATCTCCAAAATATATAAAGAACTCACACAACTCAACAACAAAAAAATTAAACCACCTTACCAAAAAATGGGCAGAGGATATGAACAGACATTTTTCCAAAGAAGATACATAGATGGCTGACAGGTACATGAAAAAGATGTTCAACATCACTAATCATTAGGGAAATGCAAATCTAAACTACAATGATATATCACCTTACACCTATTAGAATGGCTTCAATTACCAAGACAAAAAACAACAAATGTTGGAGACAATGTGGAGAAAAGGGAACCCTCATACACTGCTGGTGGGAATGCAAACTGGTGCAGCCATTATGGAAAACAGTATGGAGATTTCTCAAAAAAATTAAAAATAGAAATACCATAGGACCCAGTTATCCCACTACTGGGTATTTATCCAAAGAACTTGAAATCAAAAACTCAAAGAGATTTATGCACCCTTACGTTCATTGCAGCATTATTCACAATAGCCAAGATCTGGAAGCAACCCAAGTGCCCAACAACCAATGAATGGATAAAGATGATGTGGTGTGTATATATATAGAGAGAGAGAATGGAATACTACTCAGCCATAAAAAAGATAAATCGTCTCATTTGCAACAACATGTATGGACCTTGAGAGTACTACATTAAGCAAAATAAGCCAGACAGAGAAAGACAAACACTGTATGATTTCACTTATATGTGGAAGATAGACACATAGATAAAGAGTACAGATTAGTGGTTACCAGAGAGGAAGGGGGTGGAAGGGTAGGCAAATGGGGTAAAGGAGCACATATGATGGATAAAAATTAGACTATTGGTGGTGAGCATGAGGCAGTCTACACAGAAACTGATACATAATAATGTATACCTGAAATTTACACAATGTTAAAAGCCAATATAACCTCAATAAAATAATTTTTTTTTAAAAAAGAGGCTATTAGGTACTTTTTTTTAAAGATTGGCACCTGAGCTAACACCTGTTGCCAATCTTCTCTTTTTCTTCTTCTCCCCAAAGCACCCCAGTACATAGCTGTATATTCTAGCTGTAGGTCTTTCTGGTTGCACTACGTGGGATGCTGCCTCAGCATGGCTTGATGAGCAGTGCCATGCCCACACCCAGGATCCAAACCAGCAAAACCCTGGGCCACCGAAGCAGAGTGCAGGAACTCAACCACTCAGGCATAGGGCTGGCCCCTAGATAGGTGCTCTTAAACTAGCCAACCACTAAAAGTATGCATTCCCCCCCCAAAAAAGTCAAAATTCATGTCACAATACTATTGTGCCTCATGGACACACACTTCCTTCAGAATCTACAAAGCTCTTCTATCTTCAATTATAGCTTCACGGAAAATAGTATGCAAAAATGAAACCAAAGAGACCCATGAGTGAAAACATCACAGTGCTTAAACGAGCACACGCACTCCCCAACAAATGTGAAGCCAATATACAATGTAACAGGAGGCAAGTGTTCCCCAGCACTCCAATCTTTCCAGTTCCGAACACTTGGAGAACTGTGGTGTTGCTGCTAACGGTCTGCATCCCCCTCCAATCCACATCTCACCACATGAAGAAATTCAGAGTCATCGCCACTCCCTCTGCGAAGGCAAAATACTCCCAATTTGGAAATCCAAATGTATCTACTCACACTTTACATGTAGTGGTTAGGGATGGCTGAATTAATGCTCTAAGTGACATACTTAATATGTATTGTAGGATAAATAGATTTTCATGGGCTAGCCTGGGAATTTTCTATATTATAACATGCTTCTATGGGCAATGCACCTTAAGTTCTCAAAAAATGACCTTGGAAAACAATAAAAATGAATTAGAAATTGGCTTTAAACTTTTATTCTAGTTTTGTTACCAAATATTTCCTTTTTCACCACCTCTCTGTAACCAAACCTCAGGGTAATTTATCAAAAAAGGTAAATAATAAAATCTTAGAGGGACATTCAATTTATTAACATAAATCATTATACGCTATTAAAATTATAACATACAGTAGAATGTATATATCACATGGTGTTCAAAATTCAATTGATGTAGGTCCCTCACGTACCCCACCCCCCACCCCCGAAAAGCCTACCTGGTACTAAAGATTTCTTGATACCTAATTGTTGTGCCTCCACTGTTGGTCACTTAATAAGACCATCTGTCATGTCAACACCATGATGAATGAGGGGCAAAGTTCTCTAGGTGGGCTCCCAATTCTAAGGTAGGAGCTATGGGGGAGGCGAATTATTTACAGAATAACCAACTCAAGAAGTATTTATTTAACAAGTACAATGTACCCAGTATGGCCATTTTGCCCCATAACTGACAGGCATCAAGGTTTCTCTTTGTCAGGGGGGTGGAAATTATTTCAGGAGCAGATCAAACTTTTGTTCAGAGTCAAACTTCGTTCTTTGGGATTGTAATTTGCTTTTAAAATTTCTTTTTTACAGAGAAAACCAAATGTCCCAGCTAAATAATGAACACTAAATAAATTCTGCCACAGTGAGTAACACTTAGCGAATTAATTCTTTAACAGTCATTCCACCCAACACAATGGTTCTTTGCCCCTTCCAGGCTTGTAAAGCCTGTAAGCTGGCCCCTTCCTACCTAGGTGTTGGGTCCTGCTTCCCTTCACTTGCTTCTGCATTCCACAGCTCCCAATAGGGATATTTTAGCATTTTCAACCACACCCCAGACAGTATTGATCACAATATAAGTACTCAAATAAGCTGATTAATAATTCAAATAACTGAGGTGTATACAACTAGAAGCTAATTTTTTAATCTAACCATTTTTTCCTAGAATTACATAGCCATAAGTCTAGACAGAACTTTAAAAGTTACTGAGTTCGGGGCTGGCCCCGTGGCTGAGTGGTTAAGTTCGCGCGCTCCGCTGCAGGCGGCCCAGTGTTTCGTTGGTTCGAATCCTGGGCACGGACATGGCACTGCTCGTCAGACCACGCTGAGGCGGCGTCCCACATGCCACAACTAGAAGAACCCACAACGAAGAATACACAGCTATGTACTGGGGGGCTTTGGGGAGAAAAAGGAAAAAATAAAATCTTTAAAAAAAAAAAAAAAGTTACTGAGTTCAACTATTCATCCCAGTTGGACCCTCTTCTGTAATATTGCAAATTATCATGTAACCTCTGTTGAAACAAATTCACTGTGGGGGCCCTCACAAGGCCTGGGGCCTCTCATATCATCTTTGGCAGTTCTTACTAATATGCCCTTCTTTATATTCCCTTAGCACTTCTTCTCATTGGTCCTAATTCTAGAGACAAAGGCTAACGATAATGATAAGCCTTCAAATATCTGACAACAGTCATCATACCCCCCACCGAATCGGACTAAATCTAGAATTACTTCAGATTTTCCTCAAGATCCTTCAGCAATTTGGTTGTTCTCTGAAAATAATCTAATTTGACTTAAAGTGTTGTACTCAGACCTGAACATAATATTCTAAATCGCCATACAGTAAGACAACCTCCTCTCTCTAGTGATGCATTTGATTTTGTTTCATCAGATGTGCTGCAGTTTTGCTTAACTCATTCACCATAGATTGTGGCTTTCACGTATTTAACTTTGTAGTTTCAACTGAGAGTTCTGCAAAAGGTCATGAGATGTAATATGCCACCTTGCTACTGTGAAGCTGGTGCATTCTGCTGGAATGAGTTGCCTAGCTAGCAAAGGAACCTGGTCAAAGCTCAGCAGACACAACTCTTGTGTTCTGTTGTGTTCGCTCTTCACCACAAGCAACTATGCATGCAAAGAGGTACTTAAAAATAAAAAATAATTCTTTTGTGAGAAAAAAATGGCCTTTGTGTGAAAGATAAAAACTAGTGAAAACGGAAAAAGCTGTTAACCTACAGTGTGGGATTATGCAAAGAAATTTTGTGACTCAACAAAAATGTAATTCATTCAGGAAAAAGCAAAAATATTTTACAAATATTTCCACTTTTGTGAATTCAGAGACTTAAGGGATATTTTTTTAAATCTTCTGAAGAATATTTTGGTTGGTTTTCTTAGTACACATTATGTCAAGTACTGAAAGTAACATTATTTACCTATTGCTTTTATTTCCTTTTCATAATACCATATTACATCAAATCTAAAATGCCATCAACTGTAAGACACACCATCATTTTTACACCAAGAAAGAAAAAAAGCTGTCAAATTATGACATGTTGTCAATTGTAAAACGTATCCTTCCATTAAAGATGATAAAACATAAAAAAAAGTGAGTCTTATAATCAATGAAATATGGTAGATTTTCATCAGCATTTACAGTATTATAGTAAACTTAAGTGATGACTGGGACCACCTTGAATTTTTTTCTTTCCAAAGTGCCTTTTTAGTATGTATAACATGACTCTTGGCTTTAATTATATTGATATTTACCATGTTAAGAAAGCAGAAAAAAAAAGCTAGATTTTTTTCTTTAACTTTAAATCAAGATTCGATTCTGCATTTTATCAGATGAGTTTTTGATATCTATTGAGACAAATGAATTTCTTCTTTTGTCCTATTAATTTGGTAAGTAATACTAATACTTTTCCTTTCATTTACCTGTACACTATCTAGCTGTGAGGGGTGATTTCTTTAGCATTTCTGCAGAAGTGGATATGTCCTGTAATTCCATTTTGGTGTTTAACTTTTCAGATTAAAAGATAGTTGAAAACAAATGTGCAACAACAGAAAAAAGTACACAATGGTATGCCCTTACTATAAATACTATTCAGCCATTAAAAATGACATATTATAGAAGAATATTTGATGACTATCAAATGTTCATGATATATTAAGTGAGAAAAGCTAGTAATGAAAGTGTATGTATAAATATAACATAAATAATACTTTTAAAATAAATAAGATCTTTTCACTCTTTCCCTCGGTATGTAAGAAATAAAATCGCTTTCTGTAATTAACTTAAAAACTGATTAAGCCATTTTCCCCCCTTTTCCTTTGAAAGTATTCTAAGTTGAGGAAATATTCTCTTCTCAGACTATTTTTACCTCAAGAAAATATTAGAGCTAAACTCTAAAAGAAAATATTAGAGCTGGAAAACCTTAGCTAGACTTCTGCCAAGGAGACAGAAATCCAGGAGAAAATGAAATGGTATTGCAGATGTCCTCTTTGGCTTAATTTAGCTAGTTTTGGTATTCAGTATGAAACCTTCCCCTCACTCTTAGCACAATGGAACAGCAAATAGGACTGAAACACAGCTTGTCAGGCTGAGTCCTCCCATGCAAGCCTGCCTTTTCATGTCTGCTGCAGTACCCAGGCCAAGCAAGGGAGGTGGCCAGGATTCCTGGACACACAGTAGGAGCAAGAGAACCCTCCAAACTGCTGAGCATATGACTTTTGCATCTTCTTCCGTTTTCCCTTCTTTTAGTGGCTAGCAGGGTTCTTTTGGGGTAGAAGGAAAATTTTAAGAATGAAACAAAACTAAGAATCTGCTAAGTTGGAACAATAAGCATGGAAGTCTTTATTCCAGTCACGTGTGTTTCAAGTCTAATCAAACAACTAGAGATAAGAACAGAAGGGCCTAACCCTTCTCAAGAGCCCACGTAGCTCTATCTCCTCAAAGAATGTATGTATATATGTGTGTGTGTGAGTGCCTAGTAAAAACGAGAAACAGAGACTGAGAGAGAGAATAAATATGTATAACTTTCGTAATCAGGAAAAAAGCCAAATGTTATTTTTTAAACTAAAAGAATGGACAGAAACAGGAAATTCTTTCACATTACTAGCCAATAGTAAAAAAACCTTAAATATAGAAGACTTGATATATAACATAATTACTAAGTTGAATTAATAGATACCAAATTTGAATCCTGTGAAGAATTTATCTCTCTTCCCAAATGTTCTACGAAAATTTACTAAGTACTCAACCACCTAAAGAAAATGCCAATAATTCTACAAAGTAAAACTGAAATTAATGATAACAATGGTTTAAATTTTAGAATCCAGCCACTCAAAATTGAAAACCACAGAGGGAGGGAGCATCCATCTCACTCTGAGGCACTGAGCCTGGGACGTGGCATCCATAGACGTGTGTTCAGGACGCAGTGTGCCCGGCAATTTCAGAGTCACCGGCTCATGCAAATCCTCTACACACCACAATGTTTCTCCCATTCTGACAGATAAGGAACCTGAAGCTCACAGAGGTTTAGTCATACATCCAGGCCTAAACAACAGAGCTGGTGTTCACACTCCAGCCTGCCTGATTGCAAAGTCTATGATGTCTCTCATATTTCTTATCCCTTGGACTGTAACCACCACAAAGATCTCAAACAAATCGTTTCTCTTCACAAAATTAATAAACAGAAACCAAAATTCATAAATCTGATAATTAGTCTTTTCCATAGCAGAGATTCCTTGATGATTTTTCAAGAGAAATTTCTGTGCATATATTTACCCATACACACACACATATTTATAAATAAATAAATATTAAAACAAAACCTCATACTAATCTTTATACAGTCTTGATTATGTCAGCTTGGCAAGACTGAATAATACATAAATATAATTTTGAAAATAACAAGACAGACCAAATGAGTTGAAATAAATACTCTCCACCTCATCTCAACTTGGTATGGTTAAAGAAAGAAAAAAATTCATAGAGATATCAATCTTAGTCATGTTGGAAAATATGATGGCAGAGAATACCTTTTTCTTCTTGATGAATGTAGACATTATCTTCAACTATTCCTTCCAAATATAACTATACATTTTCCTGTTTATGAATTTTTTATTAAAAAGAAACATAGGGCCAGCCCCAGTGGCCTAGTGGTTAATTTCAGCACTCTCCACTTCGGCGGCCCAGCTTCGGTTCCCTGGTGTGGACCTACACCACTCTCTTAGCAGCCATGCTGTTCTGGAGGCCCAAATATTCAAAAATAGAGGAAGACTGGCATGGGTGTTAGCTCATGGTGAATCTTTCTCAGCCAAAAAAAAGAAACATAATTAAAACAAAGACTAATCACAAAAGTCTATGAAACCAAACAGAAAAAATCCTGCTGAGACTGTACAAACAAACTATGATATTATATATCATATTTTTAAAATCTCAAAATAAGAAAGAGGTTAATGTTTAGACTTTACCTTCCTGGAATCTGATCTTGCTGGGATATAAATACAATGCCCCAAACGAGTATCAAATGGTGCAGTATATGGTCTCTCTTCACATATCCTGGCATCTGGCCCATCTCCACAAGTTTCCTTAGCCGAAGAAGTCATTGATAGGTTAAGTTTTGTTAGTTCTTCACTCAGTTGATCCACAAGAAGTTGTTGTTCTATTATTTTTTCATTCTTTGTAGAAGAGAGATGAGAATTTTAAAAATAGAGAACCTCAGTACATGTGTAGATAATGATTAACAATAAATAGTACCTTGACCAAAATCACAACTACCTTAACAGTACAGTAAAACCTCATTTATCCAAAGACTAGTCTTCTGGTGTTCACAAGTATCTAGGATTGTTCTGACTGGTAAAAACTTTTGAATAGTAAGCAGCAATAAACACAGCCTAAAGAGTTAAATACCCAAAGAAAATGCCCCACACACTGTGATTGGTTGGTTTGCTAACCTGAAACACTCTGATTAGCTGATCTTTACAAAAGTTTGGACTTTCTGAGTGAAATCCAAGAAGCAACAAGAGACAGGAAAGTTGAAAAGAGGAGAAAGAACTGCAAACAGCAGAGGCAGCAACAAAGGAGACAGAAAGTGGTAACAGGTGCAGTGAAATGAAAGCCTTTACTCAGTGAAAAAGAAAGCCAAAAACACAAAGAGAGAGAAGATAGGCAACTGATAGTCCTGGGAGAAAGGAGAACCTGGAAATCAAAGGCAGAACAAATAGTACATCAGGAGAGTGAGAGAGAGAGAGAGTGTGTGTGTGTGCACGTGGGGTTTAGGTTTTTACATATCCTCTAAAGATAATTTTTGAAGTATGTCTAATTCAGAAAGCTCTAACATCAATCTTTGTTTTACAACAACAAAATTATGTACGCAAGAAATTGTCATTCGTCTTAACACTCACATGTACTACAATGTTTAAATAGGAAAAAAATCAAACCCTGAAGTTTCACTGTGTTAATGCTGAGCTATAAAAACCTTATTAAAAAGTGTTCAAATAATTAAAATATACAAAACCAATGATATATAAGTTGGGGGTGGGTTGTTAAATGAAGTCCTTATATTGTCTGGGAAAAGAGTAAAAATACCAATTAATATTAGACTGTATTAAGTCATGGGGGCATTGTATACTCTCTGAAATAACCACTAAAAAGGAGAGCAAAAGTACAACTTCTAAGCTAATGACGTAAAAAAAGAAAAAGAAAAAATACAAAATTATCCAAAAGAAGGTAAGAAAAGAGAGAAAAAGGAACATAAGAGCACATAGGATAAGTAAAAAAGCACAATGGTGGGATTATAACTGAAGTATAATAGCAATTATGTTAAATTCATAATCATAATTCATAACAATAAACGAAGCAATTCAGATAAAAAGATAAGACTGTCAGAGAGGACTGTAAAATTATCTAACCTGCTGCTTACAAGAAATACAACTAAAATAGACACAGAAAGATTAAAAATAAGATGGAAAGAGAGACACCATGTAATTATTAATCAAAAGAAAGCTGACATGGCTATATGAATATCAAAGTAAACTTTAAAGCAAAAAACATTAGAAGAGACGAAAAAAAGTAAAAATGATAAAAAGGTCAATTCACCAGGATGATGTAACAATTCTACATTTCTATGTACTTAATAATTGGTTTCAATATATATAATGCAAAAATTGTCCGTACTTCATGGAGAAGTAAGACAAATCCAAAATTTTAACATCACTCTAAATTACTGATATAAGAAAAAAAACTCAGAGGGCTGGCCCCGTGGCCTAGTGGTTAAGTTTGTGCACTCCGCTTTGGCAGCCCAGAGTTTCTCCAGTTCAGATCCTGGGCGCTGACATGGCACCGCTTGTCAGGCCATGCTGAGGCAGCAACCCACATGCCACAAGTAGAAGGACGCACAGCGAGGATATACAACTATGTACTGGGGGGATTTGGGGAGAAAAAGCAGGAAAAACAAAAAAAAGAGATTGGCCACAGTTGTTAGTTCAGGTGCCAAACTTTAAAAAAAAAAAAAAAAAGACTCAAAAAGGTGAGTAAAAATAAAGATATGAGTAACAGAATTAACAGCACCCAATGAATGCAGAATACATATTCTTTTCAAGCCCATCTGTAATATCTACAAAAACTGGTCTTATGCTGACCCATAAGGCAAGTTTCAACACATTCAAAGGACTGAAATCCTATGGACCACAATGCAATTAAGCTAAAAATTGATAAAAAGAAATCCTCCATGTGTTAGAAATAAAACAACTATATAACCCATAGGTCAAAGAAAGAAAGTCATAATAAAAAAAGAAAATATTTTGAGCTGAATGTAGAATTCAGGTAAAGATAAGCTTACGAGGAAATACATAATTTTAAAGGCATATATTCTAAAAGAAGAAAGGCTAAAAATCAATGAACTGAGCATCCATCTAAAGAACTTAGAAAGACAGCATAAGATTGCTCTCCCCAAAAAAGCAGAAAAAAATTAAATAGGGCAGAAATTAATGAAATAGTATACAAACATATTCTAGAGAAGATCAACAAAGTCAAGAAATGCCTCTTTGATGAGACTAATAAAATTGATAACCCCCTAGTGAAGTTGATCAAAGAAAGAAAGAGAAGGCACAAATGACCAGGAATGAAAAAGGAGATATCACTATATATCCAAAGACATTAAAGAGATAAGAGACTATCATAAACTTATGCCAATATATATGAAAACTTAGCTATACAGTGGTCAGATTCTTGGAAAAATAAACCTTATGAAAACGAGGGCAAAGAGAAAATATGATTGAATTCATAATCAAAACGTGCTCACAAAGAAACATTACAGTCTCAAATACTTTATAGGTGAATTCAACCAAACATATAAGAAATAACACTAATTTTTCACACATTCTTCCAAAGTACAGAAAAAGAGGGAACACTACCTAACCTGTATTATGAGACTAACATAACTTGTTACATTATCTGAGAAAGGAAAATATAGGCCAATCTCACATGTGAATATAGATGCTAAAATCCTAAACAAAATAATAGCAAACCAAATCAAGGACCTTTGTAGAAAAGAGTTAACATAGCAGACCTGACTCCTATTCTTTGAAAGAACTGCTTATAAGGTGTCCATTGGCTGGTATCTGGGAACTTGGATTGTGAAAGGGTTCCAACACCCTAACTGATAAGAGTGGCTCACTGTGCTCAAACTGTGCAGACATTGTGGTTTATGCTGAACACCTGCTTTCCTTCTGGTAGTGTGGAATTTTGGTATATGTTGAACAGAGAGCGCCTTATGACTAGCCCTCAATAAAAACTCTAAGCACTGAGTCTTTACTGAGTTTCCTTGGTAGACAACATTTCACCTGTGTTGTTACAAGCATTGCCAGAGGAATTAAGCACATCTGTGTAACTCCAATGGGCAATAACTCTTGGAAGCTTGCGCCCGAGTTCTCCAGATTTCACTCTATGTGCCTCTTCCCTTTGCTGACCATTGCTCTTTCACTGTAATAAATCTTAGCCATGAGCACAACTATATGCTGAATCTTCCTAGTGCATCATCCAACTTGAGGGTGGTCTTGGGGACCCCTGACACACAATACATCATGACAAAAAAAAGGTTTATTCCAGGAATACAAGATTGGTTTAAAATTAGAAAAATCAATATAATTTATAACATCAACAGAATAAAAGAGAAAAATGATGTAAAGAAAGGTCATTTGATAAAATTCAATAACCATTCATAATAAAAATTCTCAACAAAGAAATCTTCCTTGGTTTGATAAAGGGAAATAAAAAAATACCTACAGCAAACATGACACTTAGTGAAATGTTGAAAGCTTTTCCTCTATGATTGGACACAAGAGAAGGACACTTGCTATCACCACTGTATTCAACATTTTATTGAAGATCCCAGCCAATGAAGAAAGATAAGAAAAAGAAATAGAAGATACAAGGATTATAAAGGAAGCAATAAAACTGTCATCATTTGCAGATGACACAATTGTAAATGAAAATCCAAAAGAATTTACACAAAATATTAGAATTAAAAAGTGAATTTAGTCAAGCTGCTGGGTATAAGATATCAATATACAAAAATCAGTACACAACAACTAGAAGGACCCACAACTAAAAAATATACAACTATGTACTGGGGGAATTTGGGGAGAAAAAGCAGGAAAAAAAAAAGATTGGCAACAGTTGTTAGCTCAGGTGCCAATCTTTAGAAAAAAAAATCAGTACAGTTACATATACCAGCAAACAATTAAGAAAACAAAATTTTTAAAAAGATTCCATTTACAGTCACACAAAAAAATCAAGTACCTAGGAATGAACCTAACAAAAGATGTGCAATACTTCTACACACTCACAAAACCATTGAGAAAAACCAAAGGAAACCTAAGTAAATGGAGAAATATGCCACATTTACGGATTAGAAGACTTATAATCAAAAGACGTTGATTCTTTCCAAATGGATTATAGATTTAACAGAATCCCAACCAAAATCACAAAAAGTATTTTTTTTGTGGCCCTTGACAAGCTGATTCTAAAGTTTATATGAAACAACAAAGATATTCTTGGGGAAGAGGAGAACAGAAGGCCTTGCTCTACCAAATGTCTAGACTTATTATAAACCTACCATAAATAAGAAATGTGATATGGGCTCAAGGACAGACAAAACAATAGGACACAACAGAAGTCCCGGAAATAGACAATAGATTCATGCACAAATGAACCCTGACTTACGACAAAGACAGCACTCAGAACAGTAGTAAAAGGATGGTCTTTTCAATAAATTATGCTGGGACAAATGCTATCTATATGGAAAAAAAATGAAATTTGACCTTTACTTTACTCTATACACAAAAATCAATTCCAGGAGAACTGGAGAGCCAAAGTCAAAAGGCAAAACAAAGCTCCTAGAAAATAATATAGAAAGTATCCTCAAAGGAAACGATTGGGAAAAGGAAAGGCTTGTTAAACAGATCACAAATATCATTAACCATAATAAAAAGATAGTTGAATTTGATTTACAATACATCTTTTCATCAAAAGACATCATTGAGAGTAAAAAGCAAGCCAAAGAAAGGGAAAAAATATTTGGAATCATGTCACTGACAAAGAGATCATACCTGGAATACATAACAAACGTCTGCAAATAATTCAAAAGACACAGTCCAATAGAAAAATAAGTGAGAGACTTGAATGAGTCTTTCACAAAAGATATCCAAATAGCCAAAAATCATGAAAAAGTGTTCAACTTTACTAGTCATCAGGGAAATGCAAAGTAAAATCACAATAAAATATCACTCATACCTACCAGATTGTCTAAGTTTTAAAAATTAACACTAACAAGCATTGGCAAGCACGTGAAGCAGTGGGAATGCTTATATAGTGCTGGTGTAAGAGTAAATTGGAAAAGAGTTTGGTGTTATTTACTAAAGCTAAAGATTTACGTGCCCTATGACCTAGCAATTCAACTACTAAGCACAAATCCAAAAGAAATGTCTGAGTGTGTGTGTGCACGCATATGTGTGCACAAAGAGACATGTATCAGAAAATTCATAGAAAAGAAAATGTCCATCAACAGAACAGAAAAATAAATTGTGGTATATTCATACAATGAAATCCTATATACCTATAAAACTAAACAAGCTAGTTACACACAACAACATGGATGAATCAGAACAAACAAAATGTTCAATAAAAGCAAACAAAAAGCAACTAAAGAATATATACTGAATGGTGAAACTTATAAAGATTCCAAAAACTAAACTGTAGTGTTCAGGGATACACATTAGTAAAACCACAAAGCAAAGCAAGGAAATGATTATGTGACAGTAAGGAGAGCAGCTCTCTCTGAGGAGGGACTAAGGACTTCCAAGGGGCTGGCAGTTTGCTATTTCCTGACATCGTGGTGGTTACCCGGCTGTTGTCTTTGTGATGAATCACTGAACAATACATTTTGTTTTGCATATGTTTTATATGTTAAAATTACTATAGAATTCGACGAGTTAAAGAAAACAAAAATAAATAACGTGAAAATCAAAATGTAATTTGTACTGGATCAAATTATTTCTCAGGGCATTAGTTCCTCACTGATAGGAAGCTAAAGGCTTTCAATGAAATTAACTGTTTCGGGAGGTGAGGGGCTTTCATAGTCAGGGAGTACACTATTCAGGGACATACCCTGTTACACCATAGGCATATCCATGTTAATAACAGGAACGCTAAGATAGAGAATTTGAAAGATTTAATCAAAGTTAAAGAGCAAATCACTGAAGGAGTAAAGAAGGATAAACTAATAAATTAAAATGTTTAAATTATATGTTTACCTTCCAACTCAACAATATCACAGTGCCTACTACCCTGGCAAACAAGAGGAAGGAAAAGTATGGAGAAAAGATAACCATAGGGGCCAACGCAACGGCATAGTGGTTAAGATCACGTGCTCCACTTTGGTGACCCAGGGCTCATGGGTTGAGATCCCGGGCACAGACATACACACCGCTCATCAAGCCAGGCTCTGGTTGTGTCCCACGTACAAAAATGGAGGAAGATTGGCATGGATGTTAGCTCAGAGACAATCTTCCTCAAGCAAAAAGAGGAAGACTGCCAAGAGAGATTAGCTCAGGGCCAATCTTTCTCACCGAAAAAAAAAGATAACCATAACATGATCTGCAAATTAAGTTCCTGGGTATTATCTTTATACTTGTGAAATATAAGTCAGGCTAACAATACCAACATTTTCCCTTTATACTGACTTAGGGGAAAAACTATAATAACTCAAAATTTTAGATGCCTGTGTTCAGAACTCTTCAACTAATCTTATTTCTGTAAACATTCCCATTTATCATTTAAAATGCTATTCTGTTTAGTTAGGTACTACTTCAACTAAATCTACAGAGCTAGATACATTAAGAAACTCTACCTGCAATCTATTCACTTTTTGCGCTTCTTTCAAAGATACAACATGTCCTTTGTTTTCCTGTACCATCATTTGCACCTGATTCTTTAGTTCCTTCACCTCCAGCTCCTTCTGATTAAATACTACTTCATCAGCAGCGAGAGCACACTGGGAGGAGGGAAAGAAAGCACAGGAGAGATTCACCACGGAAAACACTCTGGAGAACCCACATAATACCACAAAAACAGTTATTTAATGACAGCTTGACGATGTCTCTTAAAATTGTTCTTATCCTGTTCCTTTTCACCATTTTTTCTGGTTTCTTTATAAGAAAGGCAGAAACACTTGAGAGGACCTATCATTGCTATAACATAAGAATTAACTATCATAAAGACAGGAAGATTTTCTTGATTTTTATTTCCTACATTTTAAAATGAAGTCCAGTTATTTAGGTTCTAGAGCACATTCAGTAGGATTTTTACAAGTTTGCTAGAATTGCCATAAGATTTTAATGTGGGTTTTTAAAAATCAAAGAGGTTACATTTTCCAAACTGACCTTAGAGTATAAGAATGAATTTGGATGTTTAAATAAAGAGTATTTGCGGGGCTGGCCCAGTGGCGCAGTAGTTAAGTGCGCATATTCCGCTTCGGCGGCCCAGGGTTCACCGGTTTGGATCCGGGTGTGGACGTGGCACCGCTTGGCACACCATGCTGTAGTAGGCGTCCCACATATAAAGTAGAAGAAGGTGGGCACCGATGTTAGCTCAGGGCCAGGCTTCCTCAGCAAAAAGAGGAGGATTAGGCAGCAGTTAGCTCAGGGCTAATCTTCCTCAAAAAAAGAAAGAACATTTGCTACTTTTGTACACTTTTACTATTAAGAGAGATATTTTGAAGATGTCTAAAAGTATGGTTAAACAAATAGTTTCCTTAGTTTCTAGTAAATTATTCGTGTTTTAAAATAGACTTGGGATATGCAAATAATACTTTTAAGATAATTTTTAAATTAAATAAACAAAAAGGAAATTAGTATTTGTCAAGGGTCTACGTTATGCTAGATGGTGACTTGGAATTTTAAAAATATCTCACTGAATAGCTATGATTCCTTTTTCATGAAGAAACTAAAGCTCAGTGAGATTAAAACCTCTTCCCAAGATGATATGGGGCATTAAGTAAACTCTGACATTCAACCCCAGGGCCTACCTCGATCCAAAGTCTATACTCTTTCCACTAAGCCACAGGAAAAGGCAAGACAGAGTAGGTAATTTACACAGTGTTCACTTTACAAATAAGATTTAATTTGCAAAAACAGAGTATGTGTGCGACAACTCAGGCAGTGGCATGGAGATGGATGGGCCCCTGCAATGGTAACCCATGGACTGAGGCCAACCCTGATTTTGCCACACCCTTTAAAGATTTTTACATACGCTTTATAAACTACATTTTTATTGTTTACTATTATTTAAAAGTGTTTAACTGTTGAATATATTCATGTTCATGTACTGTTCTTGTGTTCAAAATTTGGAATAAAAAAGCAACAAACTTCCTTAAGAAGTACTGATGAGGGGATGGAGTGCTCCAATAATTGACCAATGGCAAAAATCAAGGTTACAACACTATGTGACAGCGTCTAAAAAAGAGAAGATGGTAACTTTAAAATGACACTTACTTCCCTAACAACAATCCAGCTACTCTTCTACCTGTGAGATGCCCACGATCTCATCTTAGCTAGGAATTTTTTTTAAAGTACTTATCTGCTTCCCTAACAGGCTCAAGGAAGCAGGGCTGAGCAAAGAGAAGGTGCCTCTCCCCAAACAGACCGCTGTCTCCTCAGGCAGACGAGTTTATCAAGCTGCCTTCACAGTAAGCCCTGACATGTGGCCCTACATACGATGACTGAGTCCACAGGCAAAGGCCAGTGAAAAATAAATGAGAAGAGATAACAACAAGTTGACATTTATTGAGCCTTACTACACGCCAGGCATCCTTCTCATCACTTTATGGGAACTAATGCTGTAATAATCTTCACAACAACCCTACAAAGTGATTATTATTATTGTCTCCATTTTACAAATGGGGAAATTGAAGCACTGAGCGGTTAAGCCTTCACCCCAGGTCATAGAACTAGTAAGCAGAGGAGCTGGGATTCAAACCTCAGCAGTTTGGTATCCATGTTCTTAACTACTATGTTACTCTGTCTCTCACAGAAAAAAAAGAACAGAAAAGGAAGTTTAAGACAATTTTTCAAAGAGATATACAGGGTGAGGAATGACACCAATCATTTCTCCATTTGCTGTTTAGTGGTATCCAAAGACTAGTCCTGCAAGACTGCAGATCAAAAACAGAGAACCCATTTTTAAAATTGGGAAACACTGAATATTATGTCTCTCACTTTGAGATTCGTGATAGACATCAGCACTTTCAAAGTTCTGAGAAGGTTTGGGATTAGGAAATCTGTATGCTTTTCCCAATCTAGCATTCCCCAAAATAATCTGATCACAGTGCCTCTTCTCATCACGACTGCTAATATCTTTGGGAAATCATAATCTGGACAAGTTTAAATTTAGAGTTTCCAACAAACAGAGAGAAAAAGTTACCAACCACCCCACCCTCAAGCGGTGGGTTTTGTGGGCTTCCAATTTCAGCCACCTTAGAAGCATGAAGGAAAAACATTTCCTGTCACCAACTCCTACATGTGTCCCAAAGTTCAACCCTTCAGTAACCCGTACACCAGTTTCTTATACCAATGAGGAAGGGCCAGGCCTGCGCTGACTAGGAAGAAAGCAGGGCAGAGTTACAGCCTTTAAAAAAAAATCCGTGATTTAGAAAGTATTACTTTAAATGCCTATAGTTAAATATCAAAAACTTTGTAGTAGAGCAGGAATTCTCATCCTGCTCAGCATAGTGTGCTCAACAGAGACCCTTTTGGCATGTCTCTCAGATCCTTTCAGAGTGTTCTTGAGGTCAAAACTATTTTCCTAATAATACTAAGATGCTATTTACCTTTTTCACCATGTTGACATTTGCACTGATGGTGCAAAAGCAATAGTGGGTAAAACTGCCGGCTCCCAGCACAAATACAGGAAGAGTCACCAAACTCTACTAGTAATCACTGTACTCTTCACTGCTGTGCACTCACATTAAAAGCAAACAGATGCCAACTTTACTTAAGACTATCTTGATAGGGCCAGCCCTGGTGGCCTAGTGGTTAAGTTTGGTGCACTCCACTTTAGCAGCCCAGGTTTGGGTTCTGGGCACGGACATACAGCACTCGTGTGCCAGTGGCCATGCTGTGGTGGCAGCTCACATACAACAAGAGGAAGACTGGCAACAGATGTTAGATCAGGGTGAATCTTCTCAGCAAAAAAAAAAGAATATCTTGATAAAGCAATAAAAATTATTTTATTAAATCTCAACACTTTACTTTTTTTAGTATTCTATGTGACAAAGTGGGAGGTATGCATAAAGTAGTTCTGCTGCATACTGAAGGGCAATAGTTGTCTGTGGGGGAAAAGTCTTGTGTAATTGTTTGGGTTGCAAGCTGAACTAGCCACTTTTTTCATAGGGCACTATTTCTACTCTAAAGAATGACTGACAGATATGGTTATTCACACTTGGGTATGTGGCAGACATTTTCTCGAAAACAAGAATTGTCATTTCAAGGAAAACAATTAACGGTAATTGTTGCAAATTATAAAATTTGAGTTTTGTACAAAAATTTTGGAATTTTGGAAAACATTTCTGCTACTAAGGGCGTGACAGCTTCCAATACTTAAAGACTTTGCTGGAGAGATCAGTGGTGATATTAATGAAAATGATTTTTTTATATTGTATAATGAAATGTGTCAAAATTTGGAAGATCTGCATAACTTAGTAAACAAATGTTTCCCAAATGCCCAGTGCATGATTCAAAATCATGTGTGGATAAGAGATCCATTCAAAGTACAAGACAAAGACCAGTGTATTTTAATGTATAGATCTTAATCTAACAAAATCGTTTCAAATCTCACATTGCAAATAACCTTTAGGAAATTTCTGCTTGTTGAGTTTTCTTTTTAAAGATTTTTATTTTTTTTTCCTTTTTCTCCCCAAAGTCCCCCGGTACATAGTTGTATATTCTTCATTGTGGGTCCTTCTAGTTGTGGCATGTGGGACGCTGCCTCAGGGTGGTTTGACGAGCAGCGCCATGTCCGAGCCCAGGATTCAAACCAACGAAACACTGGGCCGCCTGCAGCAGAGCGCCCGAACTTAACCACTCGGCCACAGGGCCAGTCCCTGCTTGTTGAGTTTTGATGTAATATCAAGGAAGAATATCTACACTTATCTGAAAGTCATTAAAATATTCCTCCCTTCCAACTACAAATCTATATGAGGCTGGATTTTCTTTATATACTTCAACTAAAACAACATATTGCAACAAATTGAATGCTGAAGTAGATATGAAAATCTGTCTACGTTCTATCAAGCCAGACATTGAAAGAGATTTGCAAAAATGTAAACAATTCCACTCTTGTGTAATTTTTTTTGTTGTGGAAAATGTTTTTTCTTTCACAAAAAAATGTTCTTTATGTTAACATATAATTGAGTTATTATGTTAGTTTTGAATGAATTAATAGTTTAGATTTCTTGTTTTAATTCTAATATGGTAAATATCAATAGAAACAATGGGGGACCTTGATTTTAAGAGTGTAAAGGAACTTTGTGAACAAAAAGTTCGAGAAATGCTGTAATAGAGAATAATACAACTGGATTCTTTCTAATACATATTAAAAGGTATTGAGGAAAGATTTCTAACTAGGCAGCTCTTTTTTAACTATGTTTCCCTATTTTAAAAAACTGGGAGAACATCCATTTGCCCACCAGATTGCAAACTCCACATAAGCAGAACTAGGTATGTCTTATGCTCCACTATTTCCCCCATGACACGTAATCTTCACTCAATAAATATTTTTTGAATGAAAAGTGGGGAAATGTAATTCTGAACTCAATATACAGATATGCAATATGTATACATGTACATATCTACATCACTTAAATATTATCACATATGATGATTTGTTTGTTTAAAAAATCAATACTCCAAACTCAAAGGATGAAGTATTTTTTTCTTTCAAGAACCACTGACCCATAGAAGGATAAAAACTCATTAAAGTATAACTTAGTTTTGTTTCTGAAATTGCATTTCTTTTCATCCTCTAATGACAAGGTCCACAAAATTCTATTTAATGAATATAACAAATTAAAATATATTTTACCTAAAGGAGAAAGGAGGAGGAGCCAAGAAAGTTATAAATTATGAGAAAGCAATAGAAAGAGAAAGGAGAAAGAAGCAGAGCAAAGGCAAATGAGATTTTACATATAATCCTTTTAAAAAAACTTCTGAAATTCCAAAATGACACTCACCCAAATAAATTTAGTCCTTAAGCAAGTTACTTATAAAAGTAGTGAGTAAGTACCTGGCATTTCTTAAGCTCTCGCTTCAGCTGGAGAATTGTAATATGCTGTGGTTCCTCTTCCAGGTTTCCATTGCCTTGGTTTCCTCTGAAGGAGGTGAGAATTGCCTTCCTGACGTCCTGGGTCATGTTAAACCACTCCTGTAGTTTGTGTTGCTGCTTTTGGTTTAGTCTCACAGCATCTTTTAAGTCCACTAGGAATGTAAAGGCTTCCTCTATATAATTTTGGTACCCCAGACATTCTCCTTGTAGCTGAGCTACTTGCTCCTCAAGAGAATGGATCCTATTTTTATCAGGAGTCTCCTCTCGAGGGATCTGGCTGCTTTGGCTGATACTAGCCTGCTGGCTTTGCAAAGCTTCTCGAAGCAACTTAATCTCAAATTCCATTTCGTCCATTCGGTCTGACTCTGGGCTGAAGTTTAAGGTGGGTTTGTTTCTAATGTTGCGTGCTCTGTTGGCATATTTGAGAGAATTTAAGGACTCGTCAAAATCCGAGGAGGATGGGCTGACACAAGCGATCATGACAGTCTTGGCACTGCCCCCCAGAGAATCTTTCAGAAGCCGGGTAATTTTAGCATCCCTATATGGAATATGTGAACTCTTCCTGCGCGGGTCCCCAAGAGCACTTATTACATTTCCTAAAGCCAGCAACCCACTATTGATTTGAATGGATTCTTTGAACCGTTCACCAGTATTCCCTGTTTTGGTTACTCTTTCTGATCCAGCCAAATCCACAAAGTGGAACTTTGAGACAATATGCCGACGGGAATAGCACGATCCATCTTCAGTTGCCTCTACATTTTTCTCCACTTGACAAATGCTGATTGTAAAAATTGCATGTGATCTACTGGAATGCTCGTTCATTTGAGTGGTACCGGTATGCCTGGCCGCATTCCCCATTTCCAGGAGACTGATCACTTCATCAGCACTCTCCACCTGGCACTCCTTGGCCCCAACAATCACTTAAAATAGCAATAGCAAGTTTTTAAAACAAGTTTTAATCAAAATCTAGTATAGTTAAATTAACCACAGAACAGTTTACCATTTGCTAAAATGCCCAGGTAAAACAGTCCCTTTTAAAAAAAAATCAATAGCACTTCAAATAACAGTAACATCAGCATCATCCTTAAATAATTTCAGATAATCTCCCAAAGGAACTATTTTAATGGACAACACTCATTTTGATGTTTAAATTCTAAAAGATATAAAATATATATATATTTTAAACAATTCGGGGGCCAGTCTCATGGTCGAGTGGTTAAGTTCGGGCGCTCCGCTTCAGCGGCTCAGGGTTTCACCAGTTTGGATCCTGGGTGTGGACCTAGCACCGCTCATCAGACCATACTGAGGTGGCATCCCACACAGCACAACCTGAGGCACTCACAACGAGAATATACAACTATGTACTGGGGGGCTTTGAGGAGAAGAAGGAAAAAAAAAAATCTGGTTTATTTGGAGTCACATATCATGCTCAATTCTTTAAGATGGCTGACAAAAGAAAAACTCTTTATACCAGTATTTTGATTTGCAGAGTCTAACAGATTAATTAAAAGGTAATAGGGTAATTAAACATATAACTCAGAAGAATTAATCAGTACTAGATTAGCTAAAAGAAATTAGTTTCTTATGAGTTTCGTTAATATTCAAGCTATCCTTAGGTTTAAAATTTTCGGTATTGTGGGGTCATAACCAATGATAAATGAAAATTTCAGTAGTATAAGTAAAGTTGGTTATTCATTTTAAAAACAGAAATGTAGATACAATATCAGAGTAAAACAAATGAGATGGCAATTCAAAAAAAGCAAAAATGTTTCTATTTCAATGGCAGAATAAGAAGCAAAAATAACCTAAGCTTAACACCCACAGTATTTGTTTATATCCAAAAATATTTCAAAAAAGGAATAGGTGGATTTGGGATTTGAATGAGAGCAGTAAAGCTCCTATTCTCTTCTTAAATTACAGTGCTCCGCTTCCTCTTTAATCAGATCCTTTCATGTCACTGTTTCTTTGAAAAAACAATCATTTCGCTTGTATTATTTCCATCATGACACCTTTCTTAACAATCTAGTTAACTTAAAGTTCTAAAGTACCTGTGCTACAGAGAGTGCTAGAATGTCAGCAATTCCAAAATGACACTGTAACTGTAAATCACAGAACCAACTTCTACAAAGTTTCTCTAATGTTAGGCTATAGCTGACCACTATCTGTGGTCCTCAACATCACCTGCAAATCACATGGTAGGTTTATACAAAAAAAGTACCAATGCCAAGGCCTCATCCCAGACTAATTCATCAGAATCTCTAAAAAGCAGGGCCCATGGGGCCAGCCCAGTGGTGCAGCGGTTAACTTCGCATGTTCCACTTCTCGGCCGCCCAGGGTTTACCAGTTCAGATCCTGGGTGCGGACATGGAACCGCTTGGCATGCCGTGCTGTGGCAGGCATCCCACGTATAAAGTAGAGGAAGATGGGCATGGATGTTAGCTCAGGGCCAGGCTTCCTCAGCAAAAAGAGGAGGCCTGGCAGTAGTTAGCTCAGGGCTAATCTTTTTCAAAAAAAAAAAAAAAAAAAAGAAGTAGGGCCCCAAAATCAGTATTTCTTAAAAAGCTTCCAAGGTGAGAATAATTGTGCAGCATCCAGGTTGGATACCAACCACCACTTCACACAGAGGAACTAAATAAATATGTCAAACAAATGCATTTTGGTTGTGAGTGGGACACTATATGAGATATATGGCAACCTGTCTTAAGACAATTTGTCATGTCCTTCCAAAATTTTTGCAAAATTGATTATCAGCTATGGAATATTTTGATCATTAAGTTTATCAAGAGTGATAGTGTATACTTTTGTATTGTTTCACTATTTTACAATAAACGTATTATTCTTGTAACTTTTAGTAAAAGATAAAAGCATTCAATAATTACATTTCATAAGATACAGAAGATCAAAACATCAGTCTGAATTTGTCCAGAAAAGATAAAACTATACTGAGTTATCTAATAAGACCATAAACTACCATGCTTTCTTTCTAAAAAATAAAACAGAAACTACTTTCTTCAAACCCAGGAATGCCAGGGCTGCCAGGACGGAGCCTATAAGAAGGCAAGCTTTACTGCCCCCTGCAGGCTGCTGTTTGAATGACGACTGCCATCTTTGCTAACTGCTAGGAAGTTCCCCCAGAGTCACTCTGGCAAGATCCTTTATCTCCAGTATGGTTCTACTAAATGTGTTTTCTAGGAGAGGAAGACATTCAAGAACAGTCATTGTTATTAATAATATGGAAAATCTGGAAACAGCCTAAATGTCCAACAATGCAATATTAGTTAAATAAATTATAATACTTCAGGAAAACAACTACATGACCAAGAAGAATAAGTTTGAAAAAATGACCTGGGAAAATGCTCACAATATAAATATTAAGTGAAAAAATAAGGGGGCCAGCCCCATGGCTGAGTGGTCGAGTCTGCCTGCTTCAGCAGCCCAGGGTTTTGCCAGTTCAGATCCTGGGCGCGGACACGGCACTGTTAGTCAAGCCATGCTGAGGCGGCATCCCATATGCCACAACTAGCAGGACCCACAACTAAAAATATACAACTATGTATCAGGGGCACTTTGGGGAGAAAAAGGAAAAATTTTTTAAATCTTAAAAAGAAAAAGTGAAAAAACAAGATGCAATACTATATGTGGGGTTGCAAGTATATTTTAAAAAAAAATTACATGAGGGCCGGTCCGGTGGCATAGTGGTTAAGCTCACGCACTTCACTTTGGTGGCCCAGGGTTCAGAGGTCTGGATCCCAGTCATGGACCTGTACACCACTCATCAAGCCATGCTGTGGAGGTGTCCCACATACAAAATAGAGGAAGCTCAGCAGAGATGTTACTCAGGGTCAATCTTCCTCACCAAAAAAATAAGTTAATTAAGAATATATATATATATATGCATAGAAAAAGAAATCTGGATGGAAACACACCAAAAAGAAAAGTTGCTATTTCTGGGTTCTCAGATTAAAGATGATCTTTAACTTTCTTCCTTATACTTTTCTGTTTTCAAAATGTTCTATGTTGAACATATTACCATTTAAATCAGAACAGCAGAACAGTATTATTTCTTAAAATATTTGCATTTTGACCCTCCCATTCTAACCTTTTCCCATTTCCAAACAAATGGATATTTATCAAGATTAACAGGTTGGTAGCACAGAAAGTCAGAGCTTGAGAAGCAAAACAAAGGCCAGGTAAATGTCAATATGGAGAAGCAAACACACTAACTCTCTAAATTAAAAAAAAAGAAGAAGAAAAAGAAGCTACAGGTGTTCTAAGACAAAAATCAAAACGAAAGGAGAGTTCTGGATCAACCTGAATGAACAGCAAAGGGAGAAGCCATCCCCAATCTCGGGGTAACTCTGGGAGAAAAAAAAATTACAAAAACTAATTTAACCTATTTCACAGTCTCACTTAAGGTCAGCCCAGTGGGGGTGACAATTACAGGAATAAGCATCTTGAATTACATCTTAATAACTTCGCCTTACCAACAATCAGTCTGAAATTCTACTTTTCACCTGGTACTGATGCTGTTAATTAATAAGCTATTCAATTTTAAAGTAAAAACAAATTCATTTTGCTTCTGTCTCTTTTTAAAGATTCTTTGGATTATACCCAGAAATTGAATTAAATCGTATCTATTTGCTAATGAAAGCTATCAATTAAGTAAGCTACTTTACCTGTGTTTCCTTTTTCATCTTCTCGGATGTGAAGATCCTTCACAGATGTCTCCAATTCTAGAAGATCTCTTAGGTCTTCCTTGTATACTTCTATATAGGATACTTTTATATTAAAGTCAATGCTAGGGTTTTCAGAGATGTTTTGAAATATCTCTTGGATAGCTCGAGGAATGATACCCTTTTGACCCTCCACAACTGAAGCTGAAAATTTAGAAAAAGAAACCACATCTGAAACTTAAAATATAAGAAAAGCTACAACCCAAAATTTATAATCAATAAATTTATTTTCTTACATTTCTCTATAAATTTTTTAAAACCATAACCATAAAATTCATAGGTAAAAGTTTTCACATGCATGTCCTTACTCAAAATTCATTCATGCATTCATTCAACAAATATTTATTTAGTACCTACTATGTGCCAGGCAACATTCTAGGACCCTGGGAACCATTTGTGAATGAAACGGAGGAAAAAAATCCCTGTCCTTGTGGGACTGTACTGAGGACAGACGGACAATAGCAAGGTAGAATAACTGATAAGTGAATTATATGGTATGTTAAAAGTGATAAGTATGCGTGGAGGAAAAAATAAGGCAGAGTCAGGGGACAGGAAGTGTGAGTGTATTTAGGTGGGAGGTACTTGCAGCTTTAAAGTAGGAAAGTCATGATAGGCATCATTGAGAAGCTGACATCAGAGCAAAGACTTGAAAGAGGTGGCAGAGGAGCCAGGTGGGTATTTGAAGGAAGAGTGTCCCAGGCAGAGAGAACAGCCAGTGTGAAGGCACTAAATTGGTGTGATCCATAAACAAGGAGGCCAGTGCGACTGGAACAGAAGAAGCAAGGGGAGAAGGACAGGGGATGAGGTCATAGGGATGACAGAGGCCAGACCATGTAGGTCCTTGTAGAAAAGGACAGGCTTTGGGTTTTATTCTGAGATGAGAGCCACTGAAGCAGAGCAGTAACTTGGGATTTAAAAGAGACAACTCTGGCTGCTGTGCTTTACATCTGTCATAGAAGGCCAAGGGCAGAAGTGGAAAGACCACTCAGGAGAACAGTGCAGTAATCCAGGAGTCAAGGGGGTTGGAGGTAGGTAATAGTGGCTCATACTAGGATGATAGAAGAGAAAGGTGAGAACTGACCAGATTCTGGATTTATGTTGAAGGGAAAGCCATTAAGATTCCCTGACAGATACGATGTGGAATGTGAAAGAACGCAATGAGTCAAGGATGACTCCACAGTTTTGTCATGAGCCACTGGAGTTGCCATCAACTGATATGGAGAAGAGTGGTTGTTGAGCTGGTTTAAGGGAAAAATGGCAGAGGTTCATTTTTTGACCTATTAAGTTTGAGATGTCTATTAGGCATCCAATTAGGAAAGTTGAATAGGCAGCTGGATATATAAGTCCAGAGTTCAAGTCTAGACTGGAGATAAAAAATTGGAAGTCAGCTACATATAGATGGTATCTAATGTCATCAGGCTGGACAATATCAAGGGGAAAAGTAGAGCATCAGAAGAGAAGAGCACCAAAGACTGAGCCCCGGGAACTTAATAATTTATTGGTCCACTTATAAAGTATCAGCAAGAGAGTGTGAGGAACAGCCAGTTAAGTAGGAGGAAAACCAAGAATGTGGTGGCCTGGAAACTAAGTGGAGAATGTGTATCAAATTTGCTGAAAGGCTAGCATGATGAGAAATGAGAACTGACCACTGAATTTAGGAAAGGGAAGGTCATTTATGACATCTTAACAAATGGAGTTTCAATAGTTGTGAAGATGAAAGTCTGAATGGAATGGGTTTTAGAAAGACTGGGAGGAGAAGAACTGACAGTGAGTCACAGATGACACTTTCAGGGTTCTATTGCAAAGAGAAGCAGAGAAGTGCGATAGCAGATTGGGGAAGTGGGTAAAGAAAAGTTTATAAATTATTTTAAGATACAGTAAAACCGATTTATCCAGCATTCTCTCAATTAACAGTAAAATACTATTAAAAATCACATCACTTTGATGAAAAATGTTCACAAAGAGCCGATCACTATTTATGATTATTCATTGTTTAAAATAACATCTGAGTAAAGATTTTTAAATTTGATAATTCCCCATTTCCTAATTGACTGTTTCCTCAAGGTGAGCAAATTGGTCCTCTAATCCACTATGAGAATGTAAACGGGTACAGCCTTTTTGGAGAACCATTAGTATCAATAACATCAAAAGTTTAAATGTGATCACCCTTTGACTCAGATATAGTCCTAAAGAAATACATATGTACAGAAGATCCAAGATGGCGCCGTGAGTAGTCCTCTTTGTCTCTCGCCCTTCGAGTCTACAATTATTTGGACACTTATCGCTTGACAAAGGATATCCAGACAGCATCTCAGGACGTCTGAGACACCCACGTGACTATACATCGGAAGGCGGACGGACTTTCCTCCGGGAGGATGTGGAAATAGGTGAAAACTCTCCGACCCCGATGGGCAGCCTAGTACCCGCAAGCGGCTTTCTTCCAATGGACGCCCCCAGAGGATCCACACACATCTAGGGCAGGAGCGAGAACACAACAGAGGAGCGACGGTGGAAACAGGTGACCAGAACCCTACCTAAACCCCCCGCAATTACTCCTAAACGCAGAGGGAAACTTTGGAGTTGCACACCTGAGCCCGCGGGGAGAGTCTCTCCCCGCCATTGGCGGGGAGACCCAGCCTGGTGCCCGGGGCGCCCGGAGGGTCCCAGAGAGAGTCACGGAGGGTACGGAGGTCTCCCAGCTGCCGTTGCCCGCCCCGCGGGACTAGGGATTGCCGGAGATCTCGGAGAGGACCGGGGCGGGGGAACTTTCAAAGGCGGGTCCGGCGACCCGGAGGGGAAGCACCGGAGCTCCGCCAGGCAGCGGACAAAACTCTCTGTCTGCCATTAGCAGAGGGGCCACGCCCAGCATTCAGGGCTCCCGGCAGAGGCTCGGACAGAAGCCCAGAGGGCGGGGCGTCCCCCAGCTGCTGTTGCCCGCCCCGTGGGACTAGGGATTGCCGGAGATCTCGGAGAGGACCGGGGCGGGGGAACTTTCAAAGGCGGGTCCGGCGACCCGGAGGGGAAGCGCCGGAGCTCCGCCAGGCAGCAGACAAAACTCTCTGTCTGCCGGTAGCAGAGGGGCCACGCTGAGCATTCAGAGCGCCCGGCAGAGGCCCGGAGAGAAGCCCAGAGGACGGGGCGACCCCCAGCTGCCGTTGCCCACCCGGTGAGGCTAGGGATTGCCGGAGATCTCGGAGAGGACTGGGGCTGGAGAGAGTTCCAGAGACCCAGCTTAGTAGCCTAGGGGGAAACCCTACAGGCTCACAGAAGCCTTAGGGAAAGCCTCTGCACAGCACCAGTAGAAGGCACCCAGCCGCCAGCCACAAGGCTGGAAGACCCCAGGGCAAAAGCAGCATAGCTAGGTGTACTAACCACAGACTGTAGAAGATGCCAATAGCTCTCCTGCGACCCATAGAGGACAAGTGAGATTTGGTGGGTGCCGACAGCAACGGAGCGACAAATATAAGTGATCCCACCCCTGGCCGCTGGAAAAGCCCATAACACCGTTGCAGACCCCAAGGAGAGAGCGCATCTAGGTGGGCAACAACAGTAGGCACCTGCAGCCTGAAGCCCCCCGTGACGGCCCCCACGGCAGAGGAGGGAATCCAAAGGGCCACTGTGGCTACGAAGAGGGGCCCAGGCCCAGTTAGCAACTACGGACAGGGTTCCTGGTTGGTGAAGTATAAACAGCTGCTCCCCCCACCGCAGCAGCTGAAACAAGTGAAAGGAGCAACTAAACTCTATCTCCATGCGGAGGCACAAATCAACATCATCAAGCAATATGAAAAAATACATTAAATCTCCAGAACAGAAAGAAAGTAACAAATACACAGAAAACAATCCCAAAGAAAATGAGATATATAACCTAAATGATGATGACTTCAAAACAGCCATCATTAAAATACTCACTGAGTTAAGAGAGAATTCTGACCGACAACTCAACGAGTTCAGGAGCTATGTCACAAAAGAGTTTGATACGATAAAGAAGAACCAAACAGAAATACTGGAAATGAAGAACACAATAGAGGAGATTAAGAAAAATCTAGATGCTCTGAACAGTAGGGCCGATAATATGGAGGAAAGAATTAGCAATTTGGAAGATGGCAATATAGAATTGTTGCAGGCAGAGGAGGAGAGAGAAGCAAGACTTAAAAGAAATGAAGAAACTCTCCGAGAATTATCAGACACAATTAGGAGATGCAACGTAAGGATTATAGGTATACCAGAGGGAGAAGAGAAGGAGAAAGGGGCAGAAAACCTATTCAAAGAAATAATGGCTGAGAACTTCCCAAATCTGGTGAGGGAGATGGATCTTCAGGTGACAGAAGCCAATAGATCTCCAAACTTTATCAATGCAAGAAGACCAACTCCACGGCATATAGTAGTGAAGCTAGCAAAAGTCAACGACAAGGAGAAAATATTAAGGACAGCCAGGCAAAAGAAACTAACCTACAAAGGAACCCCCATCAGGCTATCAGCAGATTTCTCAGCAGAAACTTTACAGGCTAGAAGAGAGTGGAATGATATATTCAAAAATCTGAAGGACAAAAACCTACAGCCGAGAATTCTCTACCCAGCGAAAATATCCTTCAAATACGATGGAGAAATAAAAACTTTCCCAGATAAACAAAAATTAAGGGAGTTCATTGCCACAAAACCTCCTCTTCAGGAAATCCTCAGGAAAACCCTCATTCCTGAAAAATCCAAAAAAGGAAAGGGGCTACAAAACCAAGAGCAGAGGAGATAAGTAGAAGGACAACAACAGAGAGTAGCAGCTCTACATCAGAACAGATTAAACCATGGGACGAGAAACAAAGGAAACTGAAGAAAACCGGAAAACAAGACACAAAATGGTAGTGGTAGGTCCCCACGTCTCAATAATCACTCTAAATGTAAATGGATTGAACTCCCCAATCAAAAGACACAGAGTGGCAGGATGGATCAAAGAACAAGATCCAACAATATGCTGCCTCCAGGAAACACACCTCAGCCCCAAAGACAAACACAGACTCAGAGTGAAGGGATGGAGAACAATACTCCAAGCTAATAATGAACAAAAGAAAGCAGGTGTCGCTATACTAATATCAGACAAGGTAGATTTCAAAGCAAAACAGATAAAGAAAGACAAAGAGGGACAGTATATAATGATAAAAGGGACTCTCCACCAAGAAGACATAACACTTATAAATATATACGCACCCAACACAGGAGCACCAAAATTTGTAAAGCAACTCTTAATAGAACTAAAAGAAGACATCAACAACAATACAATAATAGTAGGGGACCTCAACACACCATTAACACCAATGGACAGAACATCCAGACAGAAAATCAACAAGGAAATAATAGAATTAAATGAAAAATTAGACCAGATGGACTTAATAGATATATATAGAACACTTCATCCAAAAACAGCAGGTTACACATTCTTCTCAAGTGCACATGGAACATTCTCAAGGATTGACCATATTTTGGGAACCAAAGCAAACATCAATAAATACAAGAGAGTTGAAATAATATCAAGCATCTTTTCTGATCATAACGCTATTAAACTAGAAATCAACTACAAGAAAAAAGCAGAGAAAGGTGCAAAAATGTGGAGACTAAACAACACGCTTCTCAACAAACAATGGATCATTGAAGAAATTAAAGAAGAAATCAAATATTATCTGGAGACAAATGAAAATGAGAACACGACATACCAAATCATTTGGGATGCAGCAAAAGCAGTCCTAAGAGGGAAATTCATCGCAATACAGGCTCACCTCACTAAACAAGAAAAAGCTCACGTAAGCAACCTCAAACGACACCTAACAGAACTAGAAAAAGAAGAACAAACAAGGCCCAGAGTCAGTAGAAGGAGGGAAATAATAAAAATAAGAGCAGAAATAAACGATATTGAAACAAAAAAGACAATAGAAAGGATCAATGAAACAAAGAGTTGGTTCTTCGAAAGAATTAACAAAATTGACAAACCCCTAGCCAGACTCACCAAGAAAAGAAGAGAGAAATCGCAAATTAATAAAATCAGGAATGACAGAGGAGAAATCACAACAGATACCAATGAAATACAAGAGATCATAAGAGAATACTATGAAAAACTATATGCCAACAAATTGAACAACCTGGAAGAAATGGACAAATTCCTAGACTCCTACAATCTCCCCAAACTGAATCAGGAAGAAATGGAGAATCTGAATAGACCAATCACAAGTAAGGAAATAGAAACGGTAATCAAAAACCTCCCCAAAAATAAGAGTCCAGGACCAGACGGCTTCTCTGGAGAATTCTACCAAACATTCAAAGAAGACTTAATACCTATTCTCCTCAAACTGTTCCAGAAAATTGAGAAAGATGGAGAACTCCCTAACACATTCTATGAAGCCAACATCACTCTGATCCCCAAACCTGACAAGGACAACACAAAGAAGGAGAACTACAGGCCGATATCACTGATGAACATAGATGCAAAAATCCTCAACAAAATTTTGGTTAACCGATTACAGCAATACATCAAAAAGATTATACACCATGATCAAGTGGGATTTATACCAGGGACACAGGGATGGTTCAACATCCGCAAGTCAATCAACGTGATACACTACATCAACAAAATGAAAACCAAAAACCACATGATCATCTCAATAGATGCAGAGAAAGCATTCGACAAGATCCAACACCCATTTATGATAAAAACCCTCAGTAAAATGGGTATAGAAGGAAAGTACCTCAACATAATAAAGGCCATATATGATAGACCCACAGCCAACATCATACTCAATGGACAAAAGCTGAAAGCCATCCCTCTGAGGACAGGAACAAGACAAGGGTGCCCACTTTCACCACTCCTATTCAACATAGTTCTGGAGGTGCTGGCCAGAGCAATTCGGCAGGAAAAAGAAATAAAAGGAATCCAAATAGGTAACGAAGAAGTAAAACTCTCGTTGTTTGCAGACGACATGATCTTATACATAGAAAACCCCAAAGAATCCACAGAAAAACTATTAGAAATAATCAACAACTACAGCAAAGTAGCAGGGTATAAAATTAACGTGCATAAAGCAGTAGCATTTCTATACACTAACAATAAACTAACAGAAAAAGAACTCAAGAACTCTATCCCATTCACAATCGCAACGAAAAGAATAAAATACCTTGGGATAAACTTAACCAAGGAAGTGAAGGATCTATACAATGAAAACTACAAGACTTTCTTGAAAGAAATAGGCGATGACATAAAGAGATGGAAAAACATTCCTTGCACATGGATTGGAAGAATAAACATAGTTAAAATGTCCATACTACCTAAAGCAATATACAGGTTCAATGCTATCCCAATCAGAATCCCAAGAACATTCTTCACAGAAATTGAACAAACAATCCTAAAATTCATATGGGGCAACAAAAGACCGCGAATTGCTAAAGCAATCCTGAGCAAGAAAAACAAAGCCGGCGGAATCACAATCCCCGATTTCAAAACATACTACAAAGCTACAGCGATCAAAACAGCATGGTACTGGTACAAAAACAGGTCCACAGATCAATGGAACAGAATTGAAAGCCCAGAGATAAAACCACACATCTATGGACAGCTAATCTTCGACAAAGGAGCAGAGGGCCTACAATGGAGAAAAGAAAGTCTCTTCAACAAATGGTGCTGGGAAAACTGGACAGCCACATGCAAAAGATTGAAAATTGACCATTCTTTTTCACCACACACCAAAATAAACTCAAAATGGATCAAAGACCTAAAGATTAGGCCTGAGACAATAAGTCTTTTGGAAGAGAATATAGGCAGTACACTCTTTGACATCAGTTTCAAAAGAATCTTTTCGGACACTGTAACTCCTCAGTTGAGGGAAACAATAGAAAGAATAAACAAATGGGACTTCATCAGACTAAAGAGCTTCTTCAAGGCAAGGGAAAACAGGATTGAAACAAAAAAACAGCTCACTAATTGGGAAAAAATATTTACAAGCCACTTATCCGACAAAGGGTTAATCTCCATAATATACAAAGAACTCACACTGCTTAACAACAAAAAAACAAACAACCCGATCAAAAGATGGGCAGAGGACATGAACAGACATTTCTCAAAAGAAGATATGAATATGGCCAATAGACACATGAAAAGATGTTCATCATCGCTAATCATCAGGGAAATGCAAATCAAAACTACACTAAGATATCACCTTACCCCCGTTAGATTGGCAAAAACATCCAAAACCAAGAACGACAAATGTTGGAGAGGTTGTGGAGAAAGAGGAACCCTCATACACTGTTGGTGGGAATGCAAACTGGTACAGCCACTATGGAAAACAGTATGGAGATTTCTCAAAAAGTTAAAAATAGAAATACCCTATGACCCAGCCATCCCATTACTGGGTATCTATCCTAAGAACCTGATATCAGATATCTCAAGAGTCCGTTGCACCCCTATGTTCATCGCAGCATTATTTACAATAGCCAAGACGTGGAACCAGCCTACATGCCCAGAAACTGATGATTGGATAAAGAAGATGTGGTATATATACACAATGGAATACTACTCAGCCATAAAAAAAGACGAAATTGGCCCATTCACAACAATGTGGATGGACCTCGAGGGCATTATGTTAAGCGAAATAAGTCAGTCAGAGAAAGACGAACTCTATATGACTCCACTCATAGGTGGAAATTAGCATATTGATAAGGAGATCTGATCGGTGGTTACCAGGGAAAAGGGGGGGTGGGGGGAGGGTACGGAGGGGGAAGTGGTGTACCCACAACATGACTAACAAAAATGTACAACTGAAATCTCACAAGGTTGTAATCTATCATAACATTAATAAAAAAAAAAAAAAAAAGATTATACACCATGATCAAGTGGGATTTATACCAGGGACACAGGGATGGTTTAACATCCGCAAGTCAATCAATGTGATACACTACATCAACAAAATGAAAAACAAAAACCACATGATCATCTCAATAGATGCAGAGAAAGCATTCGACAAGATCCAACACCCATTTATGATAAAAACCCTCAGTAAAATGGGTATAGAAGGAAAGTACCTCAACATAATAAAGGCCATATATGATAGACCCACAGCCAACATCATACTCAATGGACAAAAGCTGAAAGCCATCCCTCTGAGGACAGGAACAAGACAAGGGTGCCCCCTTTCACCACTCCTATTCAACATAGTACTGGAGGTGCTGGCCAGAGCAATTTGGCAGGAAAAAGAAATAAAAGGAATCCAAACAGGTAACGAAGAAGTAAAACTCTCGTTGTTTGCAGACGACATGATCTTATACATAGAAAACCCCAAAGAATCCACAGAAAAACTATTAGAAATAATCAACAACTACAGCAAAGTAGCAGGGTATAAAATTAACGTGCATAAAGCAGTAGCATTTCTATACACTAACAATAAACTAACAGAAAAAGAACTCAAGAACTCTATCCCATTCACAATCGCAACGAAAAGAATAAAATACCTTGGGATAAACTTAACCAAGGAAGTGAAGGATCTATACAATGAAAACTACAAGACTTTCTTGAAAGAAATAGGCGATGACATAAAGAGATGGAAAAACATTCCTTGCACATGGATTGGAAGAATAAACATAGTTAAAATGTCCATACTACCTAAAGCAATATACAGGTTCAATGCTATCCCAATCAGAATCCCAAGAACATTCTTCACAGAAATTGAACAAACAATCCTAAAATTCATATGGGGCAACAAAAGACCGCGAATTGCTAAAGCAATCCTGAGCAAGAAAAACAAAGCCGGCGGAATCACAATCCCCGATTTCAAAACATACTACAAAGCTACAGCGATCAAAACAGCATGGTACTGGTACAAAAACAGGTCCACAGATCAATGGAACAGAATTGAAAGCCCAGAGATAAAACCACACATCTATGGACAGCTAATCTTCGACAAAGGAGCAGAGGGCCTACAATGGAGAAAAGAAAGTCTCTTCAACAAATGGTGCTGGGAAAACTGGACAGCCACATGCAAAAGATTGAAAATTGACCATTCTTTTTCACCACACACCAAAATAAACTCAAAATGGATCAAAGACCTAAAGATTAGGCCTGAGACAATAAGTCTTTTGGAAGAGAATATAGGCAGTACACTCTTTGACATCAGTTTCAAAAGAATCTTTTCGGACACTGTAACTCCTCAGTTGAGGGAAACAATAGAAAGAATAAACAAATGGGACTTCATCAGACTAAAGAGCTTCTTCAAGGCAAGGGAAAACAGGATTGAAACAAAAAAACAGCTCACTAATTGGGAAAAAATATTTACAAGCCACTTATCCGACAAAGGGTTAATCTCCATAATATACAAAGAACTCACACTGCTTAACAACAAAAAAACAAACAACCCGATCAAAAGATGGGCAGAGGACATGAACAGACATTTCTCAAAAGAAGATATGAATATGGCCAATAGACACATGAAAAGATGTTCATCATCGCTAATCATCAGGGAAATGCAAATCAAAACTACACTAAGATATCACCTTACCCCCGTTAGATTGGCAAAAACATCCAAAACCAAGAACGACAAATGTTGGAGAGGTTGTGGAGAAAGAGGAACCCTCATACACTGTTGGTGGGAATGCAAACTGGTACAGCCACTATGGAAAACAGTATGGAGATTTCTCAAAAAGTTAAAAATAGAAATACCCTATGACCCAGCCATCCCATTACTGGGTATCTATCCTAAGAACCTGATATCAGATATCTCAAGAGTCCGTTGCACCCCTATGTTCATCGCAGCATTATTTACAATAGCCAAGACGTGGAACCAGCCTACATGCCCAGAAACTGATGATTGGATAAAGAAGATGTGGTATATATACACAATGGAATACTACTCAGCCATAAAAAAAGACGAAATTGGCCCATTCACAACAACGTGGATGGACCTCGAGGGCATTATGTTAAGCGAAATAAGTCAGTCAGAGAAAGACGAACTCTATATGACTCCACTCATAGGTGGAAATTAGTATATTGAGAAGGAGATCTGATCGGTGGTTACCAGGGAAAAGGGGGGGTGGGGGGAGGGTACGGAGGGGGAAGTGGTGTACCCACAACATGACTAACAAAAATGTACAACTGAAATCTCACAAGGTTGTAATCTATCATAACATTAATAAAAAAATAAATAAATAAATAAATAAATAAAAGAAATACATATGTACATACTCAAAGATGTTGTATAAAGATTGCTTGTAATTGTGAAAAGATTCCAAACAATCTAATAAATCTCTTGGTAGGAGAATGACTAGTCAACAATGGTCTACAACATACCTACTGTTAAACAATTGTTAAAATCTATGAAGTAAAAAAAAGCAATTGCAGAGTAAATCTCATTTGAGTAAAAGAAAACATACATATCTATGCAAAAAATACTTCTGAAAGAGTACACAAAAAGCAGTGGTTACCTGAGCAGAGTCAGAATAGGGAGAAAAAAAGAAAGAAAAACTTTTATCTTTTAGTTGTAATATTTAAATTTTTACCATTAGAAATAATTTAAATATGTAGTCTAAAACTAAATTAAAAATTTTAAATACAGATAGCTTAAAAATAAGCTAAATAGGGCCAGCCTCGTGGCCAAGTGGTTGAGTTTGAGCGCTCCACTTCAGTGGCCCAGGGTTTCACCGGTTCAGATCCTGGGTGCAGACATGGCACCGTTCATCAAGCCACACGCTGAGGCAGTGTCCCACATGCCACAACTAGAAGGAACCACAATTAAAAATATACAACTTTGTACCGGGGGCTTTGGGGAGAAAAAGGAAAAAATAAAATCTTTAAAAAAATAAATAAGCTAAATATACTGTATAGCATTGGAAGAAGCATAAAACAAAGAAGCTCACAATCAAATGACAGGACAACTAAAAAAATTAAATGATATTTATATAACAATTTAAGGGAAAAATAAAAGATTTAATAAGGATATATATTACTGAAAGCTCCAGGGATACAATGGGCATAAGGGGCATGAGTGAAGTTCAAAGCAGGCAGGGGTAGTTGAAACTGACTCAGATTAGACCAACCTATTTCACCTCCTCTGCATTAAAATTCTCTCTTTAGATCATGTATTATGGTGCGGATAGAATCCCAGTCACTGGAATACAACTGATTTATGTCAGCAAGAATCTTTTTTTAAAAATCCTTGTGTCAGGGGCCGGCCCCATGGCCGAGTGGTTAAGTTCGAGCGCTCCGCTGCAGGCGGCCCAGTGTTTCGTCAGTTCGAATCCTGGGTGCGGACATGGCACTGCTCATCAAGCCACGCTGAGGCGGCGTCCCACATGTCACAACTAGAAGGACCCACAAGGAAGAATATACAACTACGTACCGGGGGGCTTTGGGGAGAAAAAGGAAAAAAATAAAATCTTAAAAAAAAAAAAAAAAGAAACAAACAGGGGAGCAAGCCAGAGTCCAAAGGCAACAGAAGACACGTGTGCAGAAAGGCCAGTTCTGCTCCCTGCCTAGACTTCAGTCCAGGAATGAGGAAGAGAACATCTCTGTATCTCTTTTCCTCCATCACTGCTGCTTCTCCTCTATCACTTCCACAGCCCAGAACACAGATCAGCACAATAACATTACAAATGAACAGAAATGCACACAAGGGAGTCCAATACTTGAACACCAAAGTTCATAGCATCATTATACACAATAGCCAAAAGGGGGAAACAACTCAAGTGTCCACCAATAGACAAATGAATAAACAAAATGTGGCATATATGTATAATGGAATATTATTTAGTCATAAAAAGGAAGGAAGTTCTGATACAGGCTACAACATGGAGGATACCCTTGGAAGCATTATGCTAAGTGAAAGAAGCCAGACACAGGAGGACAAATAAGGGATGATTCACTTCTATGAAATACCTAGCAGAGGCAAATTCACAGTAAAAGAAAGTAAATTAAAGGTTACCAGGGGATGGAGGGAGGGGAGTTATTGTTTAATGGGTACAAAGCTTCTATTTGGGGTGATGTAAAATTTCGGAAATAGCGGTGATGGTTGCAAAACACTGTGAATGTACCTAATGTCACAGAACTATACTCTTAAAGATGGCTAAAACGGGGGCTGGCCCGGTGGTGCAGCAGTTAAGTGCGCACGTTCCACTTCAGTGGCCTGGGGTTCACCAGTTTGGATCCCGGGTGCAGACATGGCACCACTTCGTAAGCCATGCTGTGGCAGGCATCCACATATAAAGCAGAGGAAGATGGGCATGGATGTTAGCTCAGGGCCAGTCTTCCTCAGCAAAAAGAGGAGGATTGGTAGCCGTTAGCTCAGGGCTAATCTTCCTCAAAAAAAAAAAAAGGCTTAACTGGCCAATTTTACTTATTTAACCAAAATTTTTAAAATAGTAAAAAAAAAAAAAGTGCAAGATAAAATTTAAAATAATTGAAAGAAATTGGGACTTAAGGGGGGCTGGCCTGGTGGCATAGTGGTTAAGTTCACATGCTCTGTTTTGATGGCCTGGGGTTCACAGGTTCAGGTCCCGGGCACAGACCTATGCACTGCTCATCAAGCCATACTGGGGCAGCACCCCACATACAAAGTAGAGGAAGACTGGCAGAGATATTAGCTCAGGGACAATCTTCCTCAAGCCAAAAGAGGAAGACTGGCAACAGATATTAGCTCAGTGCCAATCTTCTTCACAAAAAAAATAAATAAAATGAAAAAAAAATTGGAACTTAAATAAATTTCTGCAGGCCAATTTAGAAATCTGCTTACATTTTCAGTCTTGTTTCATGGAAAATATATTCCAATCTACAAAAAGGCTTACAAATGAACCTTAAAAACAACTTGCTTCCAAGTTAAAGATTACCAATGTTTAGATTTTTGGCAACAAACATCCTGAAAATCTCAACCTCTATTAATGTGAGCTGCCTTTCACCTAATTTAAGATGTAAGACTGCCATCGTGTGGCAGGTAAAAAGAAGCTGTAGGTTTTTCCAACACCAGGGAGAACGTGAAGACTCCTTTCTGACAGCTTCAAGGTACTAGCCAATAGTACTATCTATAAATATACAGTATACATATACGCATTCTAGAATAGCCAAAATATAAGGTTGTTCAGAAACAACTCATTCATTTCCCACTTCAATAGATAACAAAACAGAATAATTCAAAAGACTTATCAAAAAGCTGAATTTCAAATAATATTTATAATAAAGTTTCAATATGTATCCTGGTAACCTAAACATCACATTTTCTACGTTACACTTATATTCCTGAAATAGACTACTTCAGAGAAAGAATGACATCATTTAGCTATTATAAACTATTTACTCTTTAAATAGTACACAAATAAAAGTTTTTAGAGACTATTAAGCCTGGTAAAGTCAGTAAATCCACGGTTCTGAAAAGCAGGAAAATGAATTTTAGTTCAAATAAGCATAATATTGAAAAATAACAGATTTTCCTTCTGCCACAGTGCCTAGCATGATACCCTAGACATTGTAAATGCTCAATAAATAATTTACTGGGGAAAAAACCAACACTGTTTGCATAGTCAGTAATCAAACAGCAGATGACTGACCCAGAATTGGTGTCCTACAGAGACAGCTTGGGAAATTGAAAATGCTCACTAATTTCACTAATACACCAAGAAATGTAACTTCAAACAACAAAGTACAATTTTTCACCTATCAGATGGCAAAAATATATATACTTCAGATTTATAATATCCAGTAAGTGGTAAGGATATGAGCAAATGGCTTTCATATATTGGGGTGGAAATATAAACTGGTACAGCCTTTTTGGAAGGCAATTTGTCAGTAACTATCCACATTTTAAACGTACATACCCTTTGATTCAACAAACACACTTCTAGTAATCTATTCTATAGAAATACTAACACATGGATTCAAAGTTAAATATACAAAGATATACACTGCAACTTTTTTATAATAGTAAAAACCAGAAACAATCTAAATGTTCATTAATACTGGAATGGATGAACTATGATCCTTTCAAACTATGGAATATTATACAGCCAAAAAAATGAGGTGAAATTCTATGACCCAAATGGGAAGAAATCAAATGACGTTTTATATTGTTAAATGCAAAAAGAAAGTTAAAAAACCATGGATATATCATTAAACAAATGAAACAACAAAAAACAAAGGAAAACTACATACGCATTTGTAATATGCCTAGAAAAGTGTCTTGAGGACTCCAGAATGGTATACATCAAACTGTTATTTTTGGGAGATGAGAGGAGCTTTCATTTGTTTAATTTAATTTCTTAAGCTTAAGGATCACCTGCAATTCTTCTTACAATGAACATTAATTTTTTTTTAAACAAGGGGGAAAAAAAACACCAGAAACTGTTCCTAATGGTGGTGTATTTCTTCTGGTACGAAGTATTTTAGAGCAGTTAAAAGAGTTTAGGACAGGGGCCGGCCTGGTGGCACAGTGGTTAAGTGCACACGTTCCACTTTGGTGGCCCAGGGTGTGCCGGTTCAGATTCCGGATGCAGGCATGGCACTGCTTGGCAAGCCATGCTGTGGTAGGTGTCCCACATATAAAGTAGAGGAAGAGGGGCACGGATGTTAGCTCAGGGCCAGTCTTCCTCAGCAAAAAGAGGAGGATTGACAGCAGATGTTAGCTCAGGGCTAACGTTCCTCAAAAAAGAAAAAAAATATTTTAGGACAATAAATAACTTTAATAACTTTTTCCTTTAAGGAAGTGAAATTGTATTCATGGACTCTTAATAAAAAAACCCATAGCTATAATTAAGTTACGAAGCTCTGAACATTTATAACTCCTATTAGTATAAAGCACATACTGAGTCTTAAAGATCATAAATCATTTGCCAAGCAAAAAAAAGCCACAGTCCTCAAGAAAAACTACAACTTATAGTCAAAAATAGTGAATTTTTTTGAATTGTGAGACCCTAAAATAATCCAATATCTTTAATCTCCTAATCCTGAACCACAGCGATTCTAAAAAATGAGGAAGGAGGGATACTGGGCACTTGAGGCCTCTCTATTTAATCTTTGGAATGAGGGCTTCTTCAAACCCCAGTGCCACCCTCCAACCCTCCCCCTCGAATCTCTGCATGTAATGAGAGATGTTTCTGAAAGTCATATATTCTATATTTGCAAAGCATGAAAGTAGAAAACATATTGAGTCATTATAAATATAGACAACACTAATGATAATTTTAGACAATGATACATATGCACAACATTCAAAAGTTTGCTTTTAGTAGAAAAATACCAATATGGTAAACAATCTCAGCAGAGGACTTGGCTTTCAATCCCAGCTCTGTCACTAGTCACCTAACTGAACAAGCCCTTCATAGCTCCATGGCTAGAGCTCCTCACTTACAGATGAAGAGAAATGATTTTCAAGGTTCCTTTCAGCTCTAAAGGAAATCCTATGATTCTAACTTTTCAAACTAGAATCAAAAGCAGAAGAAATTATGTCCCAAAATATTCAATATTTAAAATAGAAATCTGTATATATATATATATATATATGTGAGGTGACGGATGTGTTAACTAGATGGGAGGAACCCTTTCACATTGGAAACTTCTATCAAATCATCACAAGGTATACTTTAAATATCTTACAATTTTGTCAATTATACCTCAATAAAGCTAAAAAAAATATAGAAATCTGGTTAGAAAATTCTTTAAAAGACACTTTAAACTACATAACAAATTTCTCCTCCTGCCTCTAAGTCTTGGTTGCAGGACTCTAAGATTTATAAGTGGACTATTAAAAGATGCAAAATCTGATCGTGTTAACTCATTTCCCTCTATTTTAAATTCTGTTCAAAGTGCTGCCAGAGGCGGGGGTGGGGGATGGGGAAGATGGGTGACGGTGGTCAACAGGTAAAAACGTCCAGTTATAAGATAAGTTCTGGGGATGTAACGTACAGCATGGTGACTATAGTTAGTATTGCACTATATACTTGAAAGTTGCTGAGAGAGTAAATCTTAAAAGTTCTCATCACAAGAAAAACACTTTGTAACTATGTAAGGTGACTGAGGTTAACTAAACTTACTGTGGTGATTATTTTGCAATATATATATCAAATATTAGGTAGTACATCTTGGACTAATACAATGTTATCTGTCAATTACATCTCAATAAAACTGGGGAAAAAAGGCAAAGGGCTGAACACTAAACACTCAAACTTCTCTCCTCAAGCAAATATAATCATAAATTAAATTGATAAAACTTCAACATTTGAAAGCAAATGTTTCAAAGATGATTTTATGAATACATCTGATTATCCTATTCATTATTTCATTCAATCAGAATGCTGAGCACCTGTGTGTCAGGTACAGTCATATTTTAGCTTCTTTCTAATGTATCAAATAAAGCCAAAGAGTATGAGAATCTTACCAACATGGCCTCCTCCAATGGTGTATGTCTTCCCAGATCCAGTTTGTCCATAGGCAAAAACAGTTGCATTATAGCCCTCAATGAGTGACAACACAAGTGGCTTTATACAGGTATTATAAACTTCATCTTGAGTGGAATTTTTGCCAAAAACAAAATCAAAAGTAAAGACTCTATCTCTCCCAATGATAATTTGTTGAGTGTTTGGAATAACTCTCACACAAACTTGATGATTATGAAGAACTTCTTTGCACAGCAGAGGCCTAATTCTTACAGCAACTTTTACTGGTATTTCTTCCATGGTAGCTTAGATTTTACTAAATAGATTTTCTATTTAATATTCAGTAGTGTGAGAAACATCCATTTTACGTAAGATCTGGACTCCTGTGTATCAAATAAAAACAAAATTTAATTATTGACTCCTCTATCCTAATAAACTAACCATCTTCGAAAGCAAAGCCAATCAAAGCAGGTTTTGTTCCAATATAAGATAATTACAAAGAGTAAATCTGTCTTGTAACAGTACACTTATAATTTATAGATGAAATGATATGATGTCTGGATTTGCTGCAAAATAATCTAGGGGGTGGGGGCCATGAGTTGGCAAATGATAAAGATAAGTGATAAGTGCATGGGATTCCAGTGTGCCATTCTTTCTATAGTGGCAATATGTTTCCCAGCTCTTTAATCTAAATACTGAACAATTGGGGAGTTAGAAAATTAAGACAGGGAGGGGCTGGCCCAGTGGCGTAGTGGTCAAGTTCACATGCTCCGCTTCGGTGACCCATGGCTCACTGGTTCAGATGCTGAGTGCAGACTTACACACTGCTCATCAAGCCATGCTGTGGCAGCATCCCACACAGAACTAGAAGGACTTACAACTAGGATTACAACTATGTACTGGGGCTTTGGGGAGAAAAAAAGAGGAAGATTGCCAACAGATGTTAGCTCAGGGCCAAAAATGGAAGGAAAAAAAAAAAAAAGGAAATTAAGACAGGGAAATAACTGGCCAATTGTACACATGTGTTAAAAGGAAAACTTTGTACTAGATTTTATAGCAATGTATTGAAAAATAACATCTCCTCTTTGGCACAAATATTAGAAATAAACCTATGAAAATAGTTTAAGAATTTCTCTAAGTCAATATAAATTTAAAGCTAAATTTTTTATTAGAAAATCATCAAAACTAATAGAAAAACTGGTTTGCCACTCCTAAATTATGTTGTACTTATTTCTGAAGGTCTCTGGTGGAATTAATACACTAAAAGTAAACTGGTGGCTATACTCACAATGAACAACCTGAAAAATAAATTAAGAAAATAATTTCATTTACAATAGCATCAAAAAGAATAAAATACTTAGGAATAAATTTAACAAAAGACGTGTGGGGCCAGCCCTGTGGCCAAGTGGTTAAGTCTCGCACTCTGCTTCGGTGGCCCAGGGTTCGGATCCTGGGCGGAGACGTGGCACTGCTCATAGGCCATGTTGAGGCGGCATCCCACATGCCACAACTAGAAGGACCCACAACTAAAAAAATATACAACTATGTACTGGGGGGATTTGGGGAGAAAAAAAAAGCAGGGGAAAAAAAAAGAAGATTGGCAAGAATTGTTAGCTCAGGTGCCAATCTTTAAAAAAAAAAAATGTGTAAAACTTATACTCTGAAAACCACAAAATGTTGTTGAAAGAAAGTAAAGATCATCTAAATAAATGGAGAAACAGCTCATGTTCATAGATTGGAAGACAACATTGTTAAGATGCCAATATTCCCCAAATTGATCCACAGATTCAATGCAACACCTATCAAAAGCCTAGCTTATTTCTTTGCAGAAACTGATAAGCTAATCCTAAAATTCAAATGGAAATTCAAGGGACACAAAATAGCCAAAACAATATTGGAAGAAAAACAAAGTTGGAAGACACATTTCCCCAATTTTAAAACCAAGCCACAGTAACCAAGACAGTGTGGTACTGGCATAAGACAGACACAAAGATCAATGGAAATGCACTGAGAATCCAAAAATAAACCTTCACATTTATGGGCAATTGATTTCAACAAGAGAGCCAAGACAATTCAATGGGGGAAAGAACAGTCTTTTCAACAAACGGTCAAGGGACAACTGGATATCTGCATGCGTAAGAATGAACCTTAGGGGCCGGCCCCATGGCAGAGTGGTTAACTTCAAGTGCTCCACTTCGGTGGCCCAGGGTTTCACCGGTTCGAATCCTGGGCGCGTACATGGCACCACTCATTAGGCCATGCTTAGGCGGCATCCCACATGCCACAACTGGAAGGACCCACAACTAAAAATACACAACTATGTACTGGGGGCTTTGGGGAGAAAAAGGAAAAATAAAATCTTTAAAAAAAAGAAAAAGAACAAACCTTAACTCCTACCTCACATCATATACAAAAGTCTATTCAAGATCGTTCATAGACCTAAATGTATGAGCTGAAACTATAAAACCCTTAAAAGAAAAACACTGGGGTAAAACTCTTTGTAACCTTGAATTTGGCAATGATTTCTCAGATATGACACCCAAAGCAAAAGCAATAAGCAATAAAAGGAACAATAGAGGGGTCAGCCCGGTGGTGCAGCAGTTAAGTTCACACATTCCGCAGCCTGGGGTTCACTGGTTTGGATCCCAGGTGCCGACATGGCACCGCGTGTCAAGCCATGCTGTGGCAGGCGTCCCACATATAAAGTAGAGAAAGGTGGGCACGGATGTTAGCTCAGGGCCAGTCTTCCTCAGCAAAAAGAGGAGAACTGGTGGCAGACGTTAGCTCAGGGCTAATCTTCCTTCGAAAAAGAAAAAAAAAACCACAATAAGATACCACCTCACTCCCACTAACATAGCTATAATCAAAAAGACAGATCATAATAAGTGTAAGCAAGATTGTAGAGAATACAGAACCTTCATATACTCTTGATGGGCATGTAAAATGATGTAGCTGCTTTGGAAAATAGTCTGGCAGTTTCTCAAGAAATTAAACACAGTTATCATTTGACTTAGCAACTCCACTCTTAGGTATATACCCAAGAGAAATGAAAACGTATGTTGACATAAAAATTTGTACATGCATGTTCACAGTCTTGGTAGGATAAAGCTTACACCATATAAAAGCTAAAAACAAATGTAACAAGTAACTTATGATAACGTTTAAGTGCAGATGATGAAAAATAACCAGTTTGGGGTGGGGCTGGGCTCTTTGGAGAAGACTAGTCTTGAACACCATCATTAAGTAACCTATAGACCAATGGACTAAAATAATATTTTCAGCACTACTTGCTATGGAAATGTTAATGAAGACATTTAATATTCACTAGCCTTTAAAAATCCCTACAGCAGCACTATGCATTTATAATTTTGTGAGTGGAGTCTGAAAAGGATCACAGTAACAAAAAAAATTTACATCACTCTACAGAGAGCTCACTGAGAGTAAAAATATATCAGCTCCCTTGGGCTGTAAAATCCCAAAACTGAGTCAACAAACTATCTTTAGGGGCCAAAACAAAGAGATGCACCTAACCTTGGCAGTTCAATCACTGTAGGAAATTCTGCACTGAAAAAATAAATACTCTTAAGTATGATATATCTTTTCTTGGATCCTAAAGGACTCTACAATCATTTGGTACTGGAAACTTTTCCAAAGAAACTACAGAGATGCTGTTAAGAGTTGGTTCTTCCAAATGTCTCTGAACACCTACATATGAAGTTTTTATCAATAAAAACTGGTTTATTTTCTTTTCTTATGCCACCACATTAAAACAAAAGTCATGTTTTATGTTAAATCTAACTACTTTCAATGAAACCGCTAATAAAAAGTGCCAAGTGTAATTGGGATATTTTCACTTTCTTGGTTTCTAGACTAGGAATATCTATAAACAATCTGACTATAAAGGCAATCGAAATCACCTATTCTAATCATTGAAGAATGATAAGGGACCATAAACATATGGCTTGCAAAACATTAATACAAGAACTTAAGTTTTAAGAAAAATCCATAACACTTAAACTTCTTCAGATTTCGGATCAATTACAGTCAACAGAAGCCTATGTATCATGTCACCAATAAATGTAAAGAAAAGTGAAATCTGATTGGCTGGTAATATTGAGGTATACTCAATGGAGTTTTGAAACCTGAGCAAAGACAAGAGAAATACTTGATCACTTGATGCCATGTCATTGATCAGAAACAAGCGTCTCCAAATACCGTTGCCATCCTGTGTCCCTCGTTTTTCAGAAGTACTGCTTGTCTAAAAATTGTGGTTTGTTAATATTTTCCTAAGAAATTTCCCAGCAAATGAATAGTGGATCGTGTAGGGAGCTCAGAAAAGGCCCTAAATGCATAAAGTAGACAGGGAAGATAGGAAGTAGAGAGTAAAGATAGGACGTAAACAAATATTTAAAAAGTTGGAGGGGACGAAGTGCTATTTAAAAGGTGTTTCAAAAATAATCTGGGCACCCTTTCTTTCTCAATTATCACCTGCCTCTGAGGGAGCGGCTTTCGGACTCCCACAGCGCTTAGAAAGTACCAAAGTTTCAACATCCGCCAGGGAAAAGGAGGCTGGCCACAAAACGAAACCCCCGCCGCGGGTCGGCCCTCCCAGCCCCCTTCAAACCCGCAGCCGGAAGCGGGAACCCGAGGAGGACACAGGACCCGAGGCAGCGGGATGCAGCCCAGCGGTCCCACGCCTCCTGTTCCTCCGGCCCTTCCACCTCAAGGGAGACCCGAGCTCCGCCGGCCACTCGGCGGGGGTCCCAGCACCCACCCCAGGCCCCCTCAGACACCCCCCTCGGCCTGGCCGGCGCCCCAAGCGCCCCCAAACCCACACCGCGGAGACCCTGACTCCCCGGCCGACGGCCCCCCTCCCAACGGCTGGCCGGGGTCACGGTCGCAGCCGGCGGGAGGACAAGTGGGTGTCGCCCCGCTCCCGACGCGCCCGCCATTCACTGACTGGCTCGAGAAAGCCCCGGCCTCCGGCGGCGAACGCAGCACAGGACTCCTCGGCTTCCCTTAGCCGCGCCGCCGCCGCCGCCGCCGCCCGCGCCTTTTGTTGTCTCGGGATCTCCCGGCAACGCGCGAAGCCCGCCACCGAAGCGCCCCCTCCCGGCTGGACGTGCTGGCCCGGCCCCGCCCCCGGGCACGCCCCGCCCCGCCCCGCCCCGTCGCCGAGGAGCCGGGCGCCCGCCGCCGGGAGCTCCTCCCCTAAGCGTCGTTACAAAACCAACGCCCAGGGAACCCTATGAGAGTGCCGAGCCAAAGTAACTGTCTGCGGTAGCATGTATCAGTACAATTTATTCTTTTTTATGACTGAATAATATTACATTGTATGGACATACCACATTTTATTTATCCATTCATCAGTTGATGGACATGTGGGTAGCACAATCTAAGCATCTTCAAGAAGTGTTTCTTCTCTTATGAAACTTAGGAGTGAAGATGAATTTAATAACTGCTTAGTTATTAAATTGAATATTTTTAATTTTAAAAATCCCCAAAGATATGAATTTGTTAATTATGTTGCATTTTTAGAACTCAAAAAAAATTTGCCTGGCGTGATGGTAAATTGGTAGGTCAGGCTGGCCTGCTGACGAAACCTCAATGAATAACAGTAACAATTTGGGTGTGAGAATTCCGGGGAAGTCTCTGCAGCAGGTCTCAGGAGGCCACACGTTTGCAAAGGAGGTCAGCAAATGCATAACAGGATTGGAATGGGACATTTCCTGTTTCACCCAAATTGCTGTCCTGAATCCAAAGGTGAAGAGAAGGGGTCACTTAAGTTCCCCACTTGTGAGGAGCACACAAGTCATTGTTGCCCCCTCCCACTGGCCCCCAGGATTTACAGCAGAACAGAGCTAATGCCATTCCAACTCCAGCCCTGTATCCTTTTAACGTGTTTATAAAAGGAACTTAGGGGTGCTAAGGGAGAGATGAGGTCTTGGGCCTTGCGGACTCGGGGATAGAGGGTTCACAAGTAAGAGGCTTCCCTCCTCAGTCAAACGAGGCTCTAAGAGTGACCTGGAGAGCCTGGGAGAGCAGCACCAAGGGGAAACCAGCCTTGTGATTGGGCAAGAGGCTGAATGATCTCCTTCTGTGTTTCTGTAGACTGAAGCAAAGCAATTGAATGACAGCACAGAGAGGGTGCTGAGAGGAGCAGCCTGCACTCCCACCATTTGGCAGGGCAAGAACCTGTGATTTTTCCTTTGTCTCCAATCTTGCTCTGACAAATCCATCCTCCACACCTACTGTGATGATCTATCTAGGACACAAGTCTGACCACAAATCTGTCCTTTGCCTATAACGTTTCTGTAACATCATGGAGAATATTACTTCTTAGCAGCTGGAATGAGAAATCCACATAGGGGAGACAGTTTTGCTGAGAGGATGCATTGCTTGCCAACACCCAGGTGGAAGCTAAGCCTCCTAGGTTTGATTTTGTTGGTACCTAGGCTTCAGAGAAGAGGCTATTGTTGCTCATACGAGACCAAGAGAAGAATTATTTAACTGCTCTTGAAAAGGAATGAGGAAGATGGAGGAAGGGAAAGGTGTCGGGAAGACGCTGTATCAGAGAGGAGGGAGTGGGTATATGATGAGAATTCCAGGTAAAAGGGAATTGGGTAATGGGGATCTTTAGGATGTATGTAGGGAGGTGTGCAGTGTGTACGCCTTCCTCTCTCTCCCCTGCAAAATCTTCAGTAAAGTCTACATTGCTAACTGAAGCATCTGTGACAGAGGATTGTTTGTAGAAACTTAAAGATATGCCCATCCCCAAGTCCAATCTGGTGCTGGACAAAACCAGAGATCGACCATGTGGACCTAGAAGGCAGAAGATTAGAAGAAAGCTGAAGTCTGGCTTGCACATCAGTGATGTTTTATTTCACTAATAAACCAAGCAATTCAAATTAAAATAAACCATTTTCACCTACCAAGTTGGCAACAACTTTTCATGAAGTAATACCAGCAAGCATTCAGTGAGACAGAAAATTTTGTGCATAATCCCAACTCTTGTCATCTCTCCTAAGAAGATACGGATATGGATAAAGAATCATGTTCAAGGAAGTTCATTATGGTATTATTTGTAATAGCAAAAACCTGGAAGTTACATATATGTTCAATGAAAGGGACTGATAAATTAACCTGTTACATTTATAAAAGAGAATATTATGTACTCATTGAAATTCATGTTTACAAAAATTTGTATAGGAAAATGCTTACAAATTAAGGATATAAAATAGTATCTATTTTTCTCACCTGAAGAATTGGCATAGAAATCGTTGTGAGGTTTGAAGAAGGAAATAATTGTAAAGCACAAAGAACAGTAAGTATTCAAAAATTATTAGGTAGCTAGAATGATGATAATTTTCTCAATTCTCTCACATAGAAAAACACAAGATAGTAAAAACATTCAACAAAATTCACCAAAATGATAACCACCATCAACACTGGATTAAAGGTCCTTTTCTTTTCTCTTTTTTTTGAGGAAGATTAGCCCTGAGCTAACATCTGCTGCCAATCCTCCTCTTTTTGCTGAGGAAGACTGGCCCTGAGCTCACATCTGTACCCATCTTCCTCTACTTTATATGTGGGACGCCTACCACAGCATGGCTTGCGGAACAGTGCCATGACTGCACCCGGGATCTGGACTGGCGAACCCAGGGCTGCCGAAGCAGAACGTGCGCACTTAACCACTGTGCCACCAGGTGGGCCCCAAAGGTCATTTTCATAGTTGAAACAATTAGGATCTTGGTCCCAAGGAACAGAAACCAACTCTAGATTACTTAAGAAAAAAAGGAAAGAAGACTATGTTGAAAAGTTTATCATTAGAGCACTTCATGTTACAAGTAATGGAAACTCAAAGTCAGATTATCTTTAATAAGAAAATATATTTCAGCTCATATAACTTGAAGTGAAATGTGAGAAAAATATGTCTTAGAATCAATGAAATAGGACATACTCCTATATACTCATGAGTTTAGTTGAGGGGGCCTCTACTCTTTTGCATCGATCAATTTATTTATTCCTGTACCAATACCATACTGCTTTAATTACCATAGTTTTCTGGGATATTTTGCTGATAGGGCAAGCCAGTCCTCATTGTTCTAACTTTTTTTGACTATTCTCAGCATTTCTCTTCTAGAACTTTTGAATTAGTTTGACAATTTCTGGAAGAAAGTTCCATTGATATTTGTTTATTGGGATTGTATTTAAATTTTTTTAATTTATAAATACATTAATTTTATAAACATGAAAGACAAATTTTTAAAAGAACTTCATAGCTCTTTATGATAAAGATAAAATGGCTCTTTATGGGCTGGCTCCGTGGCGGAGTGGTTAAGTTCGCATGCTCCGTCCGCTGCAGGCAGCCCAGGGTTCAGATCCTGGACGCGAACATGGCACTGCTCATGAGGCCACGTTGAGGCGGCATCCCACATCCCACAGCTAGAATGACCTGCAACTGAGATATACAGCTATGTACGGTGGGGGGCGGGTTGGGGAAGATAAAGCAGAAAAAAAAAAAAAGAAGATTGGCAACAGTTGTTAGCTCAGGCGCCAATCTTTAAAAAAAAAAAAAAAAGGCTCTTTATGATAAAGTCCCATCATCTTTACATGGGATACAAGGCCTTCCATAATCTACTTTTTGCCTACATTTCCAGACTTATCCCTGCTATTTCTTGCCTCACATTTTATTCTCCCGCATCAGCAGAGACCATATATTACTTATTTTCATGTCCCCATTGTTGAGCATAGTCACTCGTTAATACACAGTAAATTTTAGGCTCATCGCAGAGATTCAGCAAATGTTTATGGAAACGAAAAAAAAAAACAATCAGAAAACAAGTAATTTGCTCAAGGCTACATGGTTGCTAACTGACAGAGGCAAGACAGAAGCCTGTATGTGTCAATGACAAAGTCAACACTGCCTCCCCAGAGGCTGAGCTGAGCTATAGCTTTCTACACAATGCACCTCTCTCTCTCTCTAACACTTTTTTTGCTCAAGTCAGGATCCAGACATGCTCCACATGTAGCTTCTGGTCAATATGTCCCTTCATTCTCTTTTAATCCTCGTAATCCTTTTTAATCTTTTAACCCTTCACCTTTTTGAAAACTGTGGTAAAATATGCATAACACAAAATTTATCATCTTAACCATTTTTAAGTATGCAGTTCAGTCATGTTAAGTGCATTCACATTGTTGTGCAACCAATCTCCAGAACTCTTTTTATCTTGCAAACCTGAAACTCTATACCCGTTAAACAACCGTTCCCAATTCGTCCCTTTCCCCAGAACCTGACAACCACCCTTCTACTTTCTGTCTCTATGAATTTGACTACTCTGGGTACCTCATATAAGTAGCTTACTTCACTTAACATGATGTCCTCAAAATTTACCCACATTATAACATGTGTCACAATTTCATTCCTTTTAAGACTAATATTCCATTGTATTGATATACCACATTTTGTTTATCCATTCATATGTCATTGGGCACTTGGGTTGCTTCCAACTTTTGGCTCTTGTGATTAATGCTGCTGTGAACAAGGATGTGCAAATATCTCTTCAAGATCTTGCTTTCAATTCTTTTGGGTATATACCCAAATGTGGAATTGCTAGATCATATGGTAATCCTCTTTTTAATTAAGTGAGGGACTACCATACTGTTTTCCATGGTGGCTGCACCATGTTTACCTTCCCACCAACAGTGCACAAGCATTTCAATTTTCCACATCCACGCCATTCCCCACCCTTTTTTTAAATCATTTATTTGTTGAAGAAATTGTCCCATGTGTCGTTTAGAATGTTTCACATTCTAGATTTGGTGGTCGCGTCTTTGTGTTGTCATTTAACTTGCTCCTCTTATTTCCTACATTTCCTGTAAACTAGTAGTTAGATCTAGATTCTTGATTAGATTTAGGTTCAATTTTTCTGCCAAGAATAATTCACAGACGGGGCTGTATACTTCCTATTGCAATACAAGAGGAGGCACATAATGTCTGTATATCCCAGTTTTCATGATTTTAAGATTATTAGCAAGTTCAGATATTCTCAGCATAATCCATCGATTAAAAAAGTTCCCCATCAACATTTTACCTAATGGTTTTAACAGTCATTGATAATCATTTTCCAGATCTATTATATCATTAGGGATTCGAAAACAATAAAGTTCTAATTCTAATATTCCTTTCTTGCATTTAGTAGGTGGAATTGTTCTATAAAGAGCCTTGCCTCATTGGGTTATCCTGAAATGCACTTAGTACAGGAATGGTGGGATACATATTTGATTTTTTCCCCTTTTATTTATCAATTATGAGAATGCTGAATTGGTCCCCACCAAACTCCAGAGTCGACCAATACGGTTTCTCTTTTTCCAGTTGAGTGTGTGTGTGTGATTATGAACTCATAGATTTTTTAACTTTTTACTTGCTTTCCAAATACCATTTTCACTCCTCAAAGCAAGTATTTCCAGACTTATTAAATACCGTTGTGACCTATTGTTTCTTTTCATTTTAACTCAGGTTTCGTCAAAGTTATTGAGGCTTAATAACTGAATTCCTTTCCTGCACCCAAGGAATACTGATTAATTCACATGCAAACCAACCCTTAGTCCGTCCTGAGAATGTCGAAATAGGAATGGTGAAGGAAGGGAGAGAGTTAATAGGTTTTCCTATCTCCTGATAGGAAATTGGATTAGTTCTTTCCTTGGACCAACTCGAATGTAGCCTTACTTTTTTCCCAGCTCTTCTTCAACAGTTCCCAGCTTGAAATGATCTCCACCTGCTGAAGAATTCTGACCACACATAGGTGTAGAAGAAAAGGTAGTTTTGGCTGCCTACCATTTCTTTTCCTTTCTATAAGCAGACCTCCTCTATTTCTTCAAGAATGCCCCTGCTCCATCTGGTAGGCCAGTCAATCACTTGGCCCTTGCCCCAGGTCACCGGGGAGGGGGCAGGAGGCGGGGATGGGACAGGTAGGGGGACAGGATCTGGGACTCACCAGGCTCATCAGCCAAGCCCCAGATTTTTCCTTGGGCTATTGGCAAAGATTTGCACTCTATTGGCTGGAATCACTAGCTATTAGAGTCGTCTCTTCCAACAGAGCAAAAAGAAATACAAGATGTGGTCTTTGTGCATTTTAATCCCTGGACCATAACTAGGCATGGCTAAGGCCAGCTCTTTCCTTGGACTTATCTTTTTTTCTTTTGATGATTACATTTCCTTTTTCATTATGCTAGTTTCAGTCTGGTTTCTTTCACTTAAAACTAGACTATCTATGACACAATGGGAGAAATCAAAACAGAAAGGAAAAAGAAAAGAAGGAATGTAGTATATGGGAAAAAGAGAAACTTAGCTGAATGCCACAATAATCTATTTCTCCAAACTTCCAATTGCCTTAGTTAGCTAATTTTATACCTGAAAGAAATCTTACAAGTTATTTAGTCCCACCATATATTTATTTTTTATTCAATATCCCCGAGTTAGGCAAAAGATATTTTGCCATATTATTTATTCATACCTGCATTAGGGTTCTCCAGAGAAAACAGAACCAATAGAATATATAGAGATATAAATATAGATATAGACCTATAATCTATATCTATCTATCCATCCATCCACCTAGAGAGAGAAAAAGATTTATTTTAAGGAAATTGGAAATTCAGGTAAGAGTGGATGTTATAGTTTTGAGTCTAAAATCTGCAGGTCAGGCCAGCAAGTAGGAAACTCAAGCAGGGTTTCTATGTTTCAGTCTTTTTTTTTTTTTTTTTTGAGGAAGATTAGCCCTGAGCTACCATCTGCTGCCAATCCTCCTCTTTTTGCTGAAGAAGACTGGCCCTGAGCTCACATCTGTGCCCATTGTCGGGGACTGGTCTTGGCCACTCCAAGATATGTCTCTTTGGCATGAGGATTATTTGAGGCTGATTGCTTTTGATAAACTGGGACAGGGAAGGAGGCTCTGAGGGGTGGAACTTTCTTGCCCTTTGTTAGGAGACATTTACATTGTAAAGGAAATCTCTATCTGTAAAGGTGCCTCCCTCTCTGTACCAGGAAGAAGAAAGGGGATGACCTTCTCTCTAGAAACTCTTAATCAATGCCAAAGGCAAAGATTTAAATCTGCATAATAATCTTATTCCTGTTTCTGGTAACCTCCTGTAACTGACTCCCCCCACCCCCAACATCCTCCTTTGTCATTAGCTGAGATCATACTTAAGGTGGGGGCTTCAGCCATTTTGGCAGTTGCTCAGCTTGCCTGACCTCTCCCATGTATACATGTTATAAAGCTTTGTTTAATTTTCTCCTGCTATTCTGTCTCATGTGAATTTAATTCATTCTCCGGCCAGAAGGACCCAGAGCAGGTAGAGGAAATGTCTTCCTCCCCTACACCATCTTCCTCCATTTTATATGTGAGACGTCTGCCGCAGCATGGCGGGCCAAGCAGTGCCATGTCCACACCTGGGATCTGAACCGGCAAACCCCGGGCTGCCAAAGAACATGTGAACTTAACCGCTGCACCACCAGGCCAGCCCCTATGTTTCAGTCTTGAAGCTTGGATGTTTCTTCTTCTGGAGACCTCAATCTTTACTCTTAAGGCCTTCAGCTGATTGGATGAGGCCCACTCATGTTATGGAGTGTAACTGCTTTACTCAAGTCTATTGATTGTAAATGTTAATCATATCTAAAAAATGATGAGGATCAAACCTGCCCCGGGGGAGAAAAGCCCAAGGCGTCCTGGCCTACACACTGATCTATATCATCCTCCAAGAAGCACAGGACGTCCCGACCTGATCCATCTGATTCTTATCTAAAGTTGTAGAACCACCCAATAACCAGACCCTACCTACACTGATACCATTTTAATGACTTTTTTACATAACCTTTCCTTCATCTTGTAAAGATGGTAACTCACATACCTATGCCTTATAAATTTAGCCCTACCCTCAACCTGTGTTTGCAGCTCTTCACTGCCCATGGGTCCTGTCCCCATGCTCCTCCATGCTATTCTCTGAATAAAGGAGCACTACTACCAGACTTTGAGAGTCCAAGAAATCTTTCTCTTTTTTGTTGAGGAAGATTATCCCTGAGCTAACTACTGCCAATCCTCCTCTTTTTGCTGAGGAAGCCTGGCCCTGAGCTAACATCCATGCCCATCTTCCTCTACTTTATATGTTGGACGCCTACCACAGCATGGCTTTTAGCCAAGTGGTGCTATGTTTGCACCCGGGATCCGAACCAGTGAACCCGGGGCCGTCGAGAAGCCGAATGTGTGAACTTAACCGCTGCACCACGGGGCCGGCCCTGAAATCTTTCTTTTGACTCCTCAGCTCGCTGAGCCCGCATCAAAAAATATCTTTACAGCAACATCTAGACTGATGTTTGACGAAACAACTGGGCACCATAGCCTAGCCAGGCTGACACATAAGATTAACTACTGCAATCTCATCCTATAAATAATTTGAGATATGTATACATCCTGTAAAATGATACAAAAAGAAAACTGGAATCAGAACTAGAAAATCAGAGTCAGATGATCCCGTTACATATGTAAATTAAACAGGCATAGAAATTCTAACTGATTTGTTCAAATGTTAATGACAGAACCGAGGCAAGTGAGCATGTAGTGATTCTCCTAGGAGAGCATAGACCCTTGGATCGTGAGACTGAACATTTTACACTGTGGAGAACTCACAATTCTGGACTTCCTTACTTTGAGGGTCATTACCTCCCATGGTTTGGCAACAAATAAAATGAATAAACAAGTAAAAATTTTGCTTGGGGAGCCAGCCCTGTGGCCTAGTGGTTAAGTTCAGTGTGCTCAGGATTGGTTCCTGGGCACAAGCCTATACCACATGTTGGTGGCCATGCTGTGGCAGTGACCCACATACAAAATAGAGGAAGACTGGCACAGATATTAGCTCAAGGCAAATCTTCCTTAGCAAAAAAAAAAAAAAAAAAAAAAAAGTTGCCTGGGTCGTGGCAGCCTACTTTTTTCTCAACCAATGCACAAACGAGAAAGGGTTGATGGTGACACTGCTGAACTCTACCTGACCTTGTACTCTTAGAAAACAGTGACATTAAGAAATTCCTCAAACCTTTTGTTTTCTGAAATTGCCCACCCTTTTTTGTTCTGGGAAACGGTTTACCCAAAAGGACCACCATTCTGTATGTGACTTAGATAAGACTAATCTGTTGACTCTTTCTCATGTCTCCCTTGTTTACCCTTGACAAGGCCAAACACAAATCTTTCCTCTTTTGCCTAAACCTGCTGACAAGGCCAGATACAGACTCTCCTGTTCCTCACTCTCTGTCTCGTGAATGATTAGCTGAGATTAGAACTGTTTGTCCACCTGAAACTAGCTACAGAGATAAACATTTCTAGTTCAGTGAGCTGGCTGAGACTGCTCCTGATGGCAAAACAACCCCACCTGTAAATCCCCCCACCTGTAACTTGTCTACTCCTCCCTATGAGAGACCGGGGCAACACCACTCTGCCAAGAGACTCTGACCTCTGGACCTCTGGATCTTCATATTGCAAGAGACTGAATAAGACCAATTTCCTTACTTGTTCAGGTTTTCTCTTTGACAAGAGCATTCACCAAAGAGCTGAGAATCAAAAACTGAAATTAAAAAAAAGGAAAAAGTGATCTAAGCACACTGAGAGAAACGGGTTAGAGACATAAGGAAAAGGAAGGTGTGGTTGTCTTGGGGCTGATCCTAGATCACATACTGTGCTCATTAAACCTGTACCTCCTCAACTGGGTTATTAAGCCATTACTCATTCAGCTTCAGGGGAGGAGGCAGATTGAAAGAGCTCGATAAATGATTTCTGAATTGAACTGAATGAAATCTATTAATTTCTTTAGTGCTAATTAGGGGGAATTACAGGTTGAGAAAGGAACAAAATCAGCCCCTGACAAGAGCTGGCCCGGCACTCACAGCTGTGCCATGTTATTCTCCTGTTGAACATAATCTCACAGAATACCAACATCAGACAAGGTTACTTACAGATTACGGCAAAGCTAGACAAAAAATAAGGCCACTTGATAATTTTGTCTAAGCACAGACAAAAGCAAGGCTACTGTACCACACACATAGTACCAAATATCCTTCTATCTTGGCCAAAGTGAGTGACTGCTGCTTCTTTACCAATTTCAGCTTTTCACTTGCTCTAGCCTGCCCTCCTTATAGATAAGATTTATGAGACAGCCAGCGGTAGAATTGCTCCTGTTTTTGACAGCATCCAATCTAGAGAGAACCCTGCTTCCCCAGACCCTCCCCTAAATCATCCTCTTGCAGAGATGCCCTATGCTGCAACAAGAATTAGCCCAACCTGTTTACTTCGCTTGGAGGATACTGACATGGTACTGTGGCTAAATTACTAGAGTTTGTAGAGGGAGGCAAATCATCAGGTGGCCACTGAAGAAGAATTAATGAAATATGTAAAAAAAAAAAAAAAGCCAAAATGTTTTTGAGTTTGTTACAAAGCAAAATGCATTAAAGGAAACTGAGTCACCAAGGAATTAGAATTAATGTTTAATCTCTGCTAGGGAACTGGCTTATCGACAGTAAATGAAGGATTTCTCTGGATGGAGGCCTGTGATCAAGGGACTCCAGGAGCTGTGCACGTTTTCGTTAATTGTCTTTAAGAGAGTATGCAGAATGAATCAACATAACCAAAAAAACTTTCCAGATCCTATTTCTACATTCTCATCTGGAACTTCAGGAGCTGACTCCCTGTTCATTATATTCCCCAGACTACCCTGAAATCCACAGAGAGAATTATTCCTGCACAAGGGCCACAAAACTAAGAACATTAGAATTAGAATATTACCATTTTGCAATCCCTAATAAAATAACACATCTGGAAAATGATCATCAATGGTGAAACCACTGGTGAAATGTTATTTAAATTCTTAGTCTGTATCAGGTATGAAATTATAAAATCCATGCATGGTGGTGAAAACTTACTGTTTCCCAATATCCATCCATACTCCTTCCATAGTTTAGCTGGTACCCGATGCCCAGAATAGAGACTACTTTCCTGGCCTCTATGGTGGTTATTTGTGGTCATATGACTTAAGTCCTTATCAGTGAAATGATAGCAAAAATGCATATGGTAGCTGCTGGAGCCTGTCAACCTTGCACTCCTCAACTGCATCGCTTCTTCAATCCTGCTGCCCAGATAAGAATGTGGACATCTTGAATCACGAGTCCAGGCTCTGCTCAGTGGCATGAGAAAAGACAGCTGGGTCTTGGACACAAGAACCATACAGCTCTGGACTGCCTTCCCTGTCTTTTACATGATGGAGAAGTAAACTGGGGGGAAGCAGGAAGCCCAGAGCTGGCTGAGCCTAGAGGAGGAAGGGGAGAAAGGAGAGGAGGGGGGAAAGGCGGAAAGAGGGAAAAGAGAGGAAGAGGGAGAAAATGAACAGGAGTAGGGAGGAGAGGGAGAGGAGTGGGAGGGTGGCAGGAGGAGGAGGCAGCAAAGCCTGAGGTCCAGGTGACCGTTTTAGCTTCTGCTTCCTGGATCCTTGAGAAAGTGAGTTAAATTGGAAATTCTTAGTTATGAAACTTTCTACTACAAGTTACAGAAAACACTCAAAATGATGGCAATAAGGTAACATGTTCATCATCTCAGGAGTGAAGTCCACAGCTAGGACTGGCGCAGGCAGGGCAGGTGTGGCGGGCTCTGGCTCCACACAACGGCTACTACAGCTTCCAGCGTCACTTTTAGAACACTGCTCAGAGCAAGACAACGGACCTTCTCCTATCTTTCCTAAAAGTGAAGAAATCTCTTCCCAGAAGCCTCCCTGCAGACGTCCCCTCCAGTGTCACTGGCCAGAACTAGACTCTATGCCCACTACTAAAGCAATCAGAGGCAGAGGATAGGATTATCATGAATAAGAAACCATTCATATTAACTCAAGTCCTCCTCTGGAACTAGGGACGGGACCACCTTCCCCTGATCACTAGGGGAGGGATAGATACAGAACCACTACTCATGGTGGCACAAGCTGTGCAGGGCACAATTCCAGGGGGACCCCATTCAGAGTCATTGTCATTTGTAAGGTTATTACGACAAATTTCCAGCAGATGGCAGTAAAGTGCTTGGGGAAAGGACGTCTTTTTCTGATTCACAGTGAGCTGACAAAGTAGATACCTAAAACACAAAACAAAAACTAAAGTCCCTATGTCTGAAAAAAAGATTACCTTAGAAGGAAGGTGGGGGTGAAGGTGGGAAATGAGAGTTCTGCAATATAAAGTAAATAATCAAATGCATTGTAAACCTTTAAAAGTTATATGTGGTAAACTCCATTTTAATGAAATAATCCATTCCAGGTTTAAGAAAAGTTTTAAAAATCTTTATTCAATTCCAATATAGTTACTCTAAAAAAAAATACTAGACAGATATCCTAAACTGAAAATCATATGTAAAAAAATCCACTGTCATTACCAATAAAAAGTTTAAAATAAGCTGTCAAGATTCATTTTTACAACAGCAGCAGCATTCATACAGCAAAGACCCCCCCATATCAAATGATTAAGATATATAGAAAACTACTACACCTTGAGAAAAGAGATCAATTGAATGGATGAAATATTACCACTTAAGATTAATCACATTATAAGGCATGATTAATTTTAAGAATCTGAGATTTGAAGAAAGCATTAAAGTTCCTTCACTATTTCTGTCATGTGACCACAGAAAAGAAAAATATAGGCAAAATTAAACAAGCAGACCAAAGAAAAAGTTGTGTATACAGAGTGATACGTTAGGAAAATTTTTTAAGTGAGATTGGGTATTCAATTTTCTTATTGCTGTAACCTCTACCACCTTCTTTGAATAGCAAAGCAAAATTGTACAAATGATTATGGGATATAAAAATGCAAGGAGTTTTCTTTGGATCAGTTTACACTTTGAGTCAATAATATATGCAACGTGTGCGATGAAATGGAATTCCTTTCATATCTTCCCTGTGATCACGGGCATAGTCCCATAAGTAATAATCCAGAAGAATGGAATTGATCTCTCCACTAGTTTTTTCACCCTTTTTCTTCATAAGCTCCAGAAGACAATCCCGGACCAGCTCAACACACCAAAGTGAACAGCCTCTGATCTCCACTTCTTGCCTATTCCCATATGAGAGCATTTCTCCTGCAAGGGGGAAAAACAGAGCAAGAAGCACTAAGAGTCAACAACATAAAATCTACTCAGAACTTTACTGTGGAACAAAACACAGTATTTAAATAGTGCTCATTTTAAAACTGTAAACCTCAGACTTTATTTTCAGTAATGTAACCATCTCTAAACTCAGACATTAATTCAAAACTGTAAGTTAAGTTCCACAAGGATAAGAACCATGTCTGGCTTCTTTGTCTCAGTATTCCTAGGACCTAGCATAGTACCTTGCACATACTAGCTCTGCAATAAATATATGCTAAATGAATGTGGGGTAACCATAAATTTTAAAACATGACAGCAAGATTATTAAATTATTGAACAGAAAAGATTTAAAATTGGGTTTGATGCCAGGAAAAAAAAATTATTGCAAAATTTGGAGGACTCCTACGGAGCCAAATAAATACCACCTCCCTTCCTCATCGAGAACTGAACACTGTCTTGGGTAAACCCTAGGTGCATCAAAGAGAACCTGAGAAATCAAAGCTACTTACTTGAGCAAGGAAAACCATGATCATTCTTTAGATTCAGGATCCTTTAGTCAGTTCTACCTGAATATGGAGCTGAGAGCTCCCATAGGACCTGCGGTCTATTCAGCGTCCATCTCCAGGGTATATCTGATCCTGCAGGGTGGGCCCTGGCTGTGCTTTGCCACAGACACTAGAGTTGGGCTCATCAACTCAACTGCCTATAAGGATCAGGCAGACAGAGTAAGTGAATGCAGCAGCCAGATGCAAACTGTGGTGAACTGGAGAGCATGTGCTGCCCTGTCTAAAGGTAGACCTAATGTTTCAATATTTCTCTATTTTTACATGAGAAGTCAGAAAGTTTGATTTTCATGTGAAACCTCTTAATTGTCAATTGTTGACAACTAATTAAAAATTGCTGGGGCTGGCCTGGTGGTGCAGCAGTTAAGTGTGCACGTTCCAATTCGGCGGCCCGGGGTTTGCCGGTTTGGATCCCGGGGGCAGACATGGCACTGCTTGGCAGCCATGCTGTGGTAAGCATCCCACATATAACGAAGAGGAAGATGGGCATGGATGTTAGCTCAGGGCCAGTGTTCCTCAGCAAAAAGAGGAGAATTGGCGGCAGATGTTAGCTCAGGGCTAATCTTCCTCAAAATCAATCAATCAATAAATAAAAATTGCTTAAAGCACTCTTCAAGCCAAACAAAACACATGTGCAGGCTATATCTGACCTCTGACCACCAATCTGTACCCTTGCACAGAGCTTCACAGTACCCAACAGGCCCTGTCATCCATTGAGATATAGGGAAAATGCCCAGCGCCACTGGGTTCCACTCTGTTATCTGAGATCTTGAGTAGTGTTACTTATGTCCCCTCTATCCATGTCTCCCCAGGGCTGAGGCACTGGTCGCTGGGGCAGGGAGAAGAACAGACACGAGCTGTACCCTCCATTTCCTTACTTTGCCCAGGAGCTGGCATACAAATCCACCCCTTCCTCTTCAGTTCTCTTGTTAATCAATTCCTCCAAACTTGACTGTAAACTTGCCAGAACTGCCAAATCAACCATGACAGTGACTTGGAGGCAGATACACAAGTAGAGCCATTAGATGAGACCACTGCCCCAGCTGACAGCTTGACTGCAACCTCGAGCCAGAGGTACCCAGTTATGCAGCACCCAGATTCCTAACTCACAGAAACTGTGAGATAATAAATGTCTGTTGTTTTAAGTTACTAAATTTTAGCATAATTTTTTACAGAGCAATAAATAACTGTAGTGACTTCTGTCCCCCAAAAAGATACATTGGAGTCCTAACTTCTGGTACCTGTGAATGTGGCCTTATTTGTAAATAGGGTCTTTGCAGATATAATTAAGTTAAGATGAGGTCATACTGGATTAGGGTGGCCCTTAAATGCCATGACTGGAGTCCTCATAAGAAAAAGAGACAGAGGAGACACACAGGGAAGGCCCCCATGGTTGGAGTGATGCACCTACAAGCCCAGGAACGCCAAGGACTGCTGGGAGCCACCAGAAACTAGAAGAGGCAAGGAAGGCTTCTTCCCAAGTCTTCAGAGGGAGCATGGCCCTGCAACACCTTGATTTCAGACTTCTGAAAGCTGTTAAGTGAATAAATTTCTATTTTAAGCCATCCATTTGTGGTAACTTGTTATCTTGGCCTTAGGAACCTAATAAAGTAAGTAATACAGCAACTCACAGTATGGGATAGGACATGGACTTTGAAACAGAAAAAGAATGAAACTATCTGAGAGGACTGACAAACATAGGTTAGAGTCCGGGAGGGTAACATGGTCAATGTATGAGGCCTGAAAGCCGGCCCTAGAATCACAGGGAAGAATCTAAATGTAGCCAGATTGCATTGTCAGTCTTTATAACTGGCTAAAAAATATGCCTTTGGTAAAGAGATGGGTTAAAGATAAAATGGACAGAAGTCTGGGTAGGCCTTCCAAGAGCTGTCCTGGAGATTCCAGAAGACGGGAAGAGGAAAGGGAATGTAAGTGCAGCACATCCTCAGGTTTGGAAGAAGTGTCATTGGAGGCCAGTTAAGGAAGCTTCCACCTCATGTAGTCAAGCCACCTGGTTCTAGATTTCACTTAAGGTAGTTTTTAAAAATCAGTGTACTATACTTGTGTGTGCTCCTTCATATTTATAGTTTCTGTTTCTCCTCTAGTTTGCTAGTAAAGTACTTTTTGGGGGAAAAAAATCCAACTTTGCTTAAATAAACTAAGGGGCAAAGAAATTTGTTCACCCTATGTCAAACTAGCTAAGGATCGCAGAGTATCCTTTCAGAAGCTGAACATAATGGAGGCAGTAACAGCTGCAGCGGGACATTTGGGAAACAGCCTCTGGAGTTGAAACAGATAGCAGAAAAAAATCCAGACAACTTGACTCAACTATGCTGAATGATCTCTTCTCACCAGGGTTTTTCTCACAGTAGCAGAGACAGTTGGGTGCTATAAAAATTCAAGAGAAGGAGATGGATAACTCACGAAGAGTTGGGAAAAGCTATGTGGCAGAGCTAACTAAGCTTTTGTGGATATGTAAGATTTGAATTGAAAAAAAGAAAACTTGGGTAGGGAAACCAGGCAAGGGAATGTTTAGAGACAGGAATGAACAGTGTATACAACGGCAAAAAAAAAAATCAGCTGAGCACGGCTGTGCGTCAATGCCCCGACTGCTAGATGTTGTTCCATTTAAAGGTATCCAACAATTAATGACCCAGAACATGAGCATTATGACATAAAATAGCTTGTTACTTTTCAAATAAGGAAACAGAAGGACAAAACGGATTGCCCAAGGCAGCATAAAAACCTAGTAGAAGCAACCAGAGGAATAATGGTACCTTTATATTGTGTTATTCTTATTTTGGGTGATTGAAATCTATTTCACAAGAGAAAATTATTCAGTCATAAAAACTACTTTCTTTGAAATTATAAAGAAAAAAGTAGCTGAAAATACTGCACCCAAAGAGAGATATTAACATGAAAATTATACAATTATTTTTCTTATACACAGAAAAGTTTAAAAAACAAAAAGCTAATTTTCACACAAACATAATTATCTATACTCATATATTATAATAAGGCTCCCACTCTTAAGAGTCAATAATCAAATCCATTAACGGTAAATAAATAAACCTAGAACAGTGAGCAATTTGAGCAAGATAACCCAGCAGCAGATCTTGGAATCTCCTGTCTCAAAATCCAGTACATCTTACCCAGCTCTCAGCCCACTTTCTATTTCACCATGCAGTGTGCTCTTCAGCTTAACCAACGCTCTTCAATACTACACCTGATGAATTCTTAGTGTTGCACACTTTCATGTAACGTAAATTTAGGTTTCATTTTATTACGAGGCTCTGAAATTATCATGTCCAAATAGTGCAATTTCCCACAATATCCACATTCTACAGTGTAAACAACAAAAAGCAATTTTGCCTGTATTTTAATTGCCCTTGGATTTTTCTTGACATGTCCTTTTAACAATAAACAGGGCTTTCTTTTAAAGAAAGGAGCTTTTGTGAAAGAAATTAGACAGAGACTCAACAAGTCACAGTATGATAAAGAATGTCTTAATAAAGCTGGCAAACCTTTGAGAAGTTTCTCTAGTAGCGCATCAGAATATTTCAGGGCTCCCAGGTGAACAAGAACCTGAGGTAATCTATAGTCAGCAAACATAGTAATACTGGAGATGTCTTTAAAGCAGCCGTCTCCTTTTCCCTCTAATACGCTCCATGTATCTGCTACAAGGATTTGGGCCCGTTTGTAAAAGGAAATTCTTTTCCCCTGATGAATGAAGAGAATATAAATGTTACTTAGGTATCTGAAAGCTTTAAGTATGCTATTTAAAAAAGACACACGTTGAAAACATTTTTCAAGAATAATCTTACTCTGTGGGTAAGAATTTATAGAACTTTTACAGTAAAAAAAGGAGGAAGTCTGATAAATATTAAATTATCTCTATCATTCTAAATTTACTTCCTATATTCTTCAAGGCACTAAATTACAATGTACGTAATCATGGTACTATTTAGTGTTCTTTTTCAATGGCATTACTTCATATACATATTTCTGTGTCACTGTAATCTACCTGCTTATTTTTAATAGCTAGATAGTATTTCTTTAGAAAGTTTCTTAATTTAAAAAATATATATTTTCTGATTGCAACATAACTCACGTTAATTGTATAAAATACAGAAGAGTATAAAGAGGAAAATAATCATCCCTAAACTCATCTCTGAGGGAGAATCACAATATTCATTTAACTGTTTCCTTTTAGTAATGATTAACTTACTTCAGAGATGAACACACAATTGATCAACAGCCAGAATTTATCCAGTCTACCATTTTTAGAAATGGTCAAAGTCAATATAACAAAGTCATATAACAAAATAAACTATGGATTATATTTATGCATGGAAAAAAGCATTATAAGATAGTGGGTTATAATTTAACTCAAAAATTCTCTATAAAATTACAAACGCAGATCAGCACAGACTATAGAAAAACCAGACAATTACAATATACTCCAAGTCCTAAACCAACAGTAATAACCTCAAATCATCTCTTGTAACTGTTTGCTAAGTGAGAATAATCAGCATTACAGGCTCCCAAAATTTATCTTGACCACCTCAGAGAATGTTTTGATAAATGACAAATAATTAAATTAAAAATGAAATTAAATTCTTCAAGGAAAGGTTCCATACAAAAATTCCTTAAGATGATAATATAGATTCCTTTACTTACTAAAAAACCTCCAAAGATACTCTGTCCTAAGAAGAAATAAACTAATATTGCTTAACTTTAAGGAATACCTATTGCAATCAACCCAGACCTCCTTTTACTAAGTAAATTAAATTTTCTAAGGCTACCATTAAGAAATTCAGTATCTTGTTTTCCAGGGCAAAGACATATGCTCATTTTTTGACATGATGTTAAGTCTGTAAATTAAATGAAGTGCTGGGGGAACAAATCATTCAGAAGTATCCTTACATCATTTGGGAATAACCTATACTCCCAAACCTATCAAAATATGACAACTTGACAACTGTTCCTCTACATAAACTGAACTTATATATGATAACTAGTTTCTAATTCGTCTAGTTTATTCAACAGCAAGACATAAATCTTAATTTACAAAATAAAACGGTATATCAAACACAATTATTACATCACAATGTTTACTATGATAGAAACTATTATCTCCCATGTTTAACAAGAGGCATAAACAGAAAAATCTAGGAACCAGAGATATACAAAAATGTTAGCATCTAACAAAACATAAATTGTCACATCCTGACCACTGTTTCCATGATAGCCAACTAGTATATCATAAAGATTAGATTATAATACCCTCAAAACTAAAAAAAATAGTAAGATTTAAGTGAGGAATCTAAAAATAAATTCAAATCATCTATAAAACATTGTCTTAAACTGATATGATGTTAGTAATCAAATGATTTTAGTAATCAAATTCTATGTCTCTAAAATATTAACTGATATCACCAAAAATACCAGGAAATCCTAAAATAACAATTTCCTATATGTTCCATAATATTGCTTTATGAGTAAAACATTTTCAAAATAGTACCATTAAAAAAATAATCATCAGTGAAAAAACTCTATGACCACGAGTTGATTTTCTTCAACAAATTTATCATGAACAAACTAGAAAGGGCAAGAATTACAAATGCTTAAGAGTACATAAAATGTTAGTGATTAAAATATCAAAGAAGCTCCTGTTTTCCATGTATATTTATCACTCTGTCAGAGTAAAGATGATAGTCTAAGGAAGCTAATTTATTAATCAGGATTTTTACATAGTTACTATATATTCTAAATCAGAGTCACAGGGGCTGGGCCAGTGGCACAGCGGTTAAGTGCGCACGTTCTGCTTCTCGGCGGCCTGGGGTTCGCCGGTTCAGATCCTGGGTGCAGACAGGGCACTGCTTGGCACACTATGCTGTGGTAGGCGTCCCATATATAAAGTAGAGGAAGATGGGCATGGATGTTAGCTCAGGGCCAGTCTTCCTCAGCAAGAAGAGGAGGATTGGCAGCAGTTAGCTCAGGGCTAATCTTCCTCAAAAATAAATAAATAAATAAATAAAACTGCATATCAAACACAATTATTGTGGTAAAATAGTTTGGGCAAATAGTCATGGGATTGTACATCTATGCAGTGGAATAGTGTAAAGCCAGTAAAAATGGTACTGTGAAAAGAAACTGTGCTATGAAAGAATTTTTATTGACATAGAAAGATGTTCATAATATGTTAAATTTTAAAACATATTACATAGCCTGATCCTAATTCTCCCCTGGCCATGGGTATACACACTCACACATACAGAAAAAGACCAAATTCTGAACAGTGGTTACCTCTTGGTACAATAGAGACTGCTTCTCTGTACTTTCCAAATTATATAACTAATATGTTTTACTTTTGGAATTAAGACAATTTTAAAATATGGATAAAAAGATATATTTGATTTTAACACTTCCTGAATTTCAAAAGCAGTCCCAAAAGTTCTTTAGAAATCCTCCAGATTTGGAATTGCATGAAGTGCTTTAATTGTGTATCTTTTAAATGAATACACAAAGATAACAGTAAATTATGCAAACATAACAGTAAATTGACTAATCAAAGTGTTAAGTGAGCACCCACTATATGCTCAGTGTTATGTCAGGAATCACAGGAGTTACAAAAATACACTGCTTTTGGGTAACACTAATGATAATCTTATGGAGAAATAAATGAAAAAAATGTAATACTCCTTTAAGAAAGTGTCAAAATTCTTAAGTATGATTTTTGTTACATTTTGGAGATTTTTTCCATAAGAATGTATTTTAGAAATGAGTACAGTACTGATGGGAAATGGTTCGGGTACTAATTTTCATTTTAAAATGCATGAGCCTCAAGATTAATCTATATCCCGGTATCAGTTTTTAAAAATTGAAATTTTTAGCAAAGCAAATCAAAAAGCACTGTGCTGTAAATAAAATAGAAGTTCATAAAATGCTTAATCAATATTATTATCTAAAACAACTGCACTCCTTTCTTCCAGAAAAACAAAAAGTCAGGACAACTTGAAAGTAAATAAAGAGCCCAGTGTCCCGAATTCATTTCATCCTGAAGTCACATTAAATTTAATTTCAACCGTGTTGATTCTGGAATACATGGATTCTTCGTCACATTAATGGCAGTTTGATTTCTTTTACAGACTATTTAATATATTTAGATGGCCTGAATGACGGACCAAGGAACTTGATCCATAATTTCTTGAGAAACAAGGCTGAAATGACATACTTTGAAGATAAAGATAAATCTCAAAGGAACCTCTGCATTAGCAAAATGGTTAGTCAGAACAGAATGAAGTTCAGCAGTGGCCTAGGGCCTCTTTTTTAGGAGCTGCCTCAGCCCCATCCACACCTGCAGCAGCCACACTTACTGGTCATAATCCATGCCAGTTCAGTCAGTCCTTGCCCAGTTTTACAATAGGAACTGAGAAAGAATGTCTCCCTCTCTCTCTCTCTGGTGTCTGAAGCAGTACACCAGATGCAAAATTCACAGAACTTTTCTCCTTCATGGAGAAAGTTGGTCTGGCAGTAGGACAAAAATGGAGCCAACAGAAGCAGAGGAGAGACTGAATCCTGATGGCACCAAGTCCTTGACCCTGGATGTTCCTACCCCCAATATGCATCCAAAAATTCTTCTTTCTGCTTAAGTTTTTTCTAGTTTTGTGTCTGTCACTTGCAATGAAAAGACTCTTAACATACATAATCAGGCATTTCTTACTTTATGGTAGGATGGAAAAGCAAGCTATTTCCTGACTAAATGACCTAAGATAAACTAGTTAACCTTTCTTTTAGACTTTGGTTCCCAGTCTGTAGACAGGACAATAATGCTCCTTGTCCTTGGGCCCCATAGAGCTGATCTGTGGATCAAACGAAAGTGTATGTGCAAATATCCTGTAAATCTTAAAGAGCAATTTAAACAATATTATTAGTAATTTTAGTTGTTGAATTGATTATAAAAGTGTAGCTTTAAAATTTCAATTTGACATAAGTATTAACTTATTCAATAGATTTATACCATGTGATTCCCGCGAAGTTGCTTTCAATTCTACTTCACAGTTAAAATACATAGTGATAATGGATTCCAAAAGAATTTTACAAAAACAAAATCCAAGTGTACACAGGGAGGGTATACACAATGTTCACCATTTTAAAAGCACATCTATTTAAATTTTTCCTGTACCATAAAACAAATAATACTGTTAAAGTACCCTGTGCATGAAAAAGACAACATAGTATATACACATTAGAACTTTGCAAAAAATACTTTTTGTTAGAGAGAACTTAGTATAATCAGTATTCTGATTTTCATCCAGTGAAGTAAATTTTTTGAAGCACTGAAAGGACCTCATTATCCCTAAGAGACAACATCACGTTGAAGGTCCATTGTTTCTTTAGGTTTGAGACATTTTTAAAGGACAAAGGAAAAACGACAAAACATAAGAGAAGCAATGTCTTTGAAACACTGCTTAATTTTGTTATTGTCCATAAGGAACGAACTTCAAAATTTAAGTTTTTATTCTCAAAAGAGGTTCTGGAAGGAAAAGAGTTAACTATGAGAAGACATAGGATTTTAGAATCCTAAAATCTCTGACAGAAGCAACTCACCTCAAACTGAGTCACATCTCTGTAAGAAGGAAAGCTTTCAACTATCAGGTTCAGTAACTTCTGTGCACTTTTGTCACTTTTTCGGACACAATTAAGAAAAGAACCTTCAAACTTTTCAAGCAGAATTTTCCCGGTTTCGTTGAGAATCCGATGCCTCTCTTCTATCAAAGGCATGGGAATGTCCGTGTCAGAACGGAGGACATGCCGGACCTGATCGAGGGTCACGGTGGCATAGTACGAAGCACTCGTTATTGGTATCCCTTAGGGAGAAAAGAAAATGCAAACAGTGTCGTACTTTTATATCCATTAGACCCTTGTCTGTTGTAAATACAATTAACATGAAACCAACTAAATGTTAGAGGAATACACTACAGGTGGATGGATAATAAAAAATCAGAAGCAGACCCCTCACTTTCTATTTGCTGTTTGTACCTATTCACTCATTTCTAACAACTGCCATACTACATCCGATGTATTTTGCCTGTGTAAAATGTGTTATAATACCTGTCCCTTTGTTCTTCAGATGTCATCAAAGTGGCGTTCTTTAGAAAACTGAGTTTTCTACTTAGCTGCGATGATGATAAATATCAGGATATTTCCCACTGAATAAAGATTTAATACCAGCCTTTTCTCATATCTTTATCTCAAGCAGAGGGACTGACAACGAAGAAGTTCAAGTTCACCTTATTAACACACTGTTCCATCTCCCAGCCCGCTCCTCGGCACCCTCCCAGTAAACTGAAACCACAAAGGCTGTTGGGTCCGACCCGGAGAAGGAGCACCAACCTTCGTCGAGGGCTCTGTTGACCGCGGCGCACAGGGACCAGTACCCACTGTACGTGCTCCCCCTGTAACCCACCAGACATTTGTGCTCGTCATGCTCCGACCAGAAGGAGAAGTTGAGCGTGTCTATCACAAACACCCAGTTGACCGCGGCCTCATCGGCCGCCCTGGGGTTCAGCTCGTGGAGGGCCTTCCAGGCTCCCACGCGCAGCTCGGGCCCCGAGGCCTTGGCGAGCAGCAGCTCGGCCACCCTCCGCACGCCTCCGCCATCAATGAACACATCTCGGCTGTTTTCCGCAACGAATTTTGCGGACTCCCTGGGAGTCAGGAGCCCGTCCATCCCGCCCCTCCCCTTTGGGACCGGGAACGACGCTTTGGCCCGCGAGCTGGCCAAACTCTCTTCCCTCTCCAGGCGGGGCAAGGGCCGGCTCCCGCCCTGCCCGCCGTGGGACTGCTGCCCTCACAGGGCCCGCCTCCCAGGGCGGCACCGCGAGCCCAGAGCGGGGCCCGACGCCGGGCCCCCGGCCACAGCACCGCCACACAGCGAGCGGCGCGGACCGGGAGCCGCGCGCCGGACCCAGGCGCAGGCGCTTCCGGGAAGGCGGCCCCGCCCACGCGCGCCCGGGACCCGTTTCCGGTTCCGAAGGTCAGGAAACTGCCTGGAAGGCTGCGGCGCGCGCGGCCGGGAGTTGTCCACCCTGAACCGTGCGGCTGCGCCATTTTGTTGGTGTTCCCACCCTCCTTTCGGGCAAGTGGGCCTGCGCGGGGCCTGGCGTGCGTGACTCCGGCTGGTGTACGGCGTTGCCCTCACGGCTCCCGCCCCTTTCGTCTACCCCGGGGCGAAGACTGGGCTAGACGCCCTCGGCAACGCCTTGCCCCGGTGTCCCCGGGCCGTGACGAGCATTATGGCCGCCGGTGTTGGTGCAAGGGTCCGAGCCACCCCCAGACTGCGACGCGGGGCAGCGGTCCCCCACCCCCATCCCCCAGGCAGGCCTCTTCCTTTTGCTCAATTCCTGGCCCGTTTGGAGGCCGAATGGATATTAACGATTAGTTGGAACGTTTGGAGAAACGGTTGAGAAAAGTAATAAATTGTTAAATTAACATTGTGTGCCTGGAATTGTGCTTAAGTACCGAATCTTATTTAGTCCCGGTCATGAGAAAAGCGGCGGTTGCAGTCCCCGTTTTGCAAGTGAAGCTGATTGGGTCATTGTTTCGCCGTGGTCACAGCAATAGTTGAACTGAGACTCGAAACTTTATCAATCCACAAGTTTAGTGCACTTTCTACGAGCCAACTCACCAATACCAACTATTCTGGTCGTCAAGTAGTGATTCTATCAGTGGGCCTGCTGAGGAGCCATCAATGGAGGAAATAAGTATCACAACCTCAAACTTAAAAAAAAAAAAAACTTTTTAATAGGATGAAGAGAAACATAAAGGAGTCAATTTAGTGTTGATCCAGATTTTCCTGGTGATGAAATTTTAGTATAGAAGCGTGTATTTTTTTCTCCTTCCGAGACTTCAATCTGCATAGATATAAAACGTTCGTATCTTTGAAAATCAACTTGAAAATAATCAGTCATCTTTGGTTATTGAGATAAAGAATCTTGGAATTTGGGAGGATGTGGAACTTTTGACAGCTATGACCCTAGAGAAGCAAAACATCTTCATCCCTCCAGTTTCTTCGTTTTGTTAAGAAAAAGGAACTTTAAGGATTCCACTATGATTTGCTTTTCCAGAAAAAGTCATTAGTACATTAATACAGTTATTAAATAAATGTAAGTCTGTTGCTTTGGGATTGTCCCTGTCTACCCCAGCAGCTCTAAGTCCTGAGAGTCAAAGAAATGGATTAGCGAGAAAATCTAACAATCTTCAAAAGAATCCAGGAGGTTAAATAATTTAGGCCATTGTCTCTCTCACTGAGGCTTGTTGACAGAAAAAAACTCAACAATCTGAATTCTTACTATGTTCAAGATACTGAATTAGACGTTAGGAGTAGTACATATAAGGGCTGACCCTGTGGCTGAGTGGTTAAGTTCAGGCGCTCTGCTTTGGTGGCCCAAGGTTTCGCAGGTTTGGATCTTGGGCATGGACATGGCACTGCTCATCAGGCCGTGCTGAGGAGGCATCCCACATGCCACAACTAGAAGGACCCACAACTACAACATACAACTATGTACTGGGGAGATTTGAGGAGAAAAAGCAAAAAAAAAAAAAAAAAAAGATTGGCAACAATTGTTAGCTCACGTACCAATCTTTAAAAAAAAAAAAAAGTAGTACATATGAATAAAACATGCTTCTTTCTCTCAAGGTCCTTACCTTGAGATAAAGCATAAACTGTGGGTGGGGGAGGTTTTTTGGGTTTTTTTAAGTGTGTCTACAAGATGCTGGGAATACAAAAAGTGAGTTCTTTACTTATTCAACTTCCTTCCCTTCCTTCTTCCTTCCAAACAGAACCCTGATCTTGTTCAGGAATGCCTCCCTCTTAACCACAGTTGGCATAGCGCAGCATCCTCAGCTTTAAGGGTGGTCTCGACTGGCCTAAGTGTAATATCACCCTCTTACCAGGGACTTTGTTAGGATCACGCATACTTCCTAGTTCACCTCAGTGTGTTGCAAGAGTACGTTTGCAGGATGCTTCCAGATAAGGTTTTCCAGGAGAAATTGCAGAAGTGATTCACACTCCCTCTGGACATGGTTGAGCTTGGATATGAGGCTTGAAGTTGATGACAACCTGAGCATGAAGTCAGCACATGGGGGGGATCAAAAGAATAGCAGAGAAATGGAGCTGGAGTAACAGGCTTACGTCAACTCTTAAGTCTGTCCTACTTTTTCATCTCTAGTTATGTGAGCTGGTAAACTACTTTATGGGGGCCGCTGGCCCCTGGCCAAGTGGTTAAGTTCGTGGGCTCTGCTTCGGGGACATGGAGTTTTGCCAGTTTGGATCCCAGGCGCAGACATGGCACTGCTCATCAGGCCATGCTGAGGCAGCGTCCCACATGCTGCAACCAGAGGCACTCACAACTGGAATATACAACTATGTACTGGGGGGCTTTGGGGAGAAGGAAAAAAAAGAAGATTGGCAACAGTTGTTAGCTCAGGTGCCAATCCTTAAGGAAAACAAAATAAACTTCCTTGTAGTTGAAAGCAGTTTTGAGTTGGGTTCTCTATTACTTGCTATGAGAGCTTCCTATCTTATGCAGGTAGCAAATACAGACATGGTGTCTGACATCTTATGGTCTAGTGGGGAAGGCTATCAAACGTCTGGATTGTGCTTCCAGCAACAGAAAATGAGACTGTAGTGACTAAACAAAAGGAGGATTGTTTTTCTCATATAATAAGTCCAGAAGTAGGCACACCAGGGTTGGTACAGCTATTTGAGAATGTCAGCAAGGAACTAGGCTCCTCGCTTTCTGACTCGCTATCCCTAGCATGTGGCTTTTGTCTTTACGGTTGTAAGATGGCTCTACCCTTATAGGCATTTTGTCCACAGAAAGGAGAAGGAAAGTAAAGGAACAGAGGGCTAAAGGAACATGCCAGCTGGGTATGTTTCTCTTGAAAACCTTTGCCAGCTCTACTCTATAGGTATAGGCTTTTGAAGATCAAGATGACCTCTAAATAGTCCCTAAGTTTGCATTTTAAAAGTTAACAGTGGGGGCTGGCCCAGTGGCACAGCGGTTAAGTGCACACGTTCCACTCTGGCGGCCCGGGGTTCGCTGGTTCAGATCCCAGGTGCGGACATGGCACCACTTGGCAAGCCATGCTGTGGTAGGCATCCCACATATAAAGTAGAGGAAGATGGGCACAGATGTTAGCTCAGGGCCAGTCTTCAGCAAAAAGAGGATTGGCAGCAGTTAGCTCAGGGCTAATCTTCCTCAAGAAATAAAAAAATAAAAAAATAAAAAAGTTAACAGGGGCCAGCCACCCTGTGGCGGAGTGGTTGAGTTCGTGCACGCTCCGCTTCAATGGCCCAGGGTTTTGCCAGTTCGGATCCTGGGCGCAGACAAGGCACCACTCCTCAGGCCATGCTGAGGCGGCATCCCACATAGGCACTCACAACTAAGGATATACAACTATGTACTGGGGGGCTTTGGTGAAAAAAAGGAAAAATAAAATCTTTGAAAATAAATAAATACAAATAAAAGTTGGGGGCTGGCCCCGTGGCCGAGTGGTTAAGTTTGGGCGCTCCGCTGCAGGTGGCCCAGTGTTTCGTCGGTTCGAATCCTGGGCACGGACATGGCACTGCTCATCAGACCACACTGAGGCAGCGTCCCACAGGCCACAGCTGGAAGGACCCACAACTAAGACTATACACCTATGTACCGGGGGGCTTTGGGGAGAAAAAGGAAAAAAATAAAATCTTTAAAAAATAAAATAAAGTAAAAGTTAACAAAGGAGGGAGACATGATCAGCGATGTGTCCTTATCACTTTCCCCCTCCTGAACAGCATCTAAGTTAGATTATTCTGATCATTAAGAGAACTATCATTCTAAATAGCTAAATTAAATGTCAAGCATTGGCAGCAGTCATCGCTACATCTGCTATTTTCTGTCATGATAGGCTATGGCAGATACTTAAAGGAATAGTGGGTTAAGAGGTATTCTCGAGGAAAAGTTGCACAAGTTGTCTAGAGCAATGAATGGACAATAGACATTGCTAGAGAGGAGGCCGTAGTTTCTCATATATGCAGGAGATAAGCAGAGAAGTAGAATGGATCTTGTGAAGGTAGGACATCTCAATTGTTTTCATTTCCCCTGATTTTCCCAAAGCCACAAGAAGGCTTAGCAGAAAAGAGATATGGCTCACTACTGTATAATTTTTCTCTGTTCCTTTTCCCCTTGATTTATCCATATTTAGCGTTTAAGATTGACCACTTCCTTGAAATTCACTCTTGGCTCGTAGGGCATTATATTATCCTAGTTTTCTCAGTACCATTAGAGACCCTTTCTCTTTCTACTCTCTTCTTATTGAGTGTAAAATGTCCCATCCACAGGCTGTGGCTTAGGGGCAGAATGGACTCTTTCCGGTGAAAAGTATTTAGTTATAATGGAATAAATATATTGTTTCCATTATACATCATTAACATTATAATTACAGTTAAAAACCAGTTACAATTTTTTGAACCATAGTTTGCTTTTAACTAGTGAAATTAGTATTTCCTGCTTAGGAGAAGGAACTAAGTATTATGAAAAATAGTACAGAGCTTCCACATTAGTGAACAAATAGAGTTTTGGGGAGGGTGGCATGCTCAGAGAGCGTGGATGCTCTGTGCCACTTCCCACATACCTTGCCCTATACATCTCTTCCCTCTGGCTGAGTTATATCCTTCTATAATAAACTGATAATATATTTGTTTTCCTTGCTGTCTAAAAAACCCAACAAAGTTCTAGAACAAGCCACACAAACCTTGAGAGGTTTGCTGAGTTCCAACGATGTTCCTTTACCAGATTACGCACAAGACTTAAATGTCATTGAAGAAGTGATTTGAATGATGTTACGGATCATCAGTTCCTGCCTGACAAATTCTCTTCACCACAATCCAAACTTGGTATATGCACTGCTTTACAAATGAGATGTCTTTGAACAATTTCAAACTCACCCTTCATTCCAGGAGGTAATGCAAAATATTGATCTGGTAAGCACCTTCTTTAGCTCAAGGTTGCTACAAGCTGGAGCTAAGCTGTCAGTGAATGGGTCCTGGAAATCATCAAGCAAGGGGTTGTTGCACTGCCCAAAGACAGGCCGAAGAAGTTTCCAGAACTGAAATTCAGATACATGGAAGAAGAGCAGCAGCCCTTCTGTACACAGATTGCCTGGTGTATCTTCTGTTAAAGAGGATCACACCAGTGTGTTTCTCTTGCACACTTTGATTTGGAGAATTGGTGCCAGTTGGCAATAGATCACTCAGATTGTAGTGCAAAAATGGGGGGTAAGTAGGGGATATATAACAATAATAAATGTAAAAACCCGCTTTAAAAAAACCTGTTTATTTAAAACTAAATTAAACAGATACAAAGGAATATTTATCTTGAATAGAACCCGAGGCAGGGATTAAGTGCTGATGTTTTATCTGTGAGGTGCAGTCTGAGGGCATCAACTCAGTGAGGGAAAGGAAAAGAGAAGTTTCAGATGGCAAGTAATACAAGGAGAGGTAATGTATTCTGCTCGTCACTGCTGCATGGTGAGCCTTGAAGAGACACAGCTAGTCAGCAGGTAGGAGTGTTCAGTCATTGGGGAAGTCTCTGGACAAACCATATGGAGAAACTGTGCCTTGGAGCAGTTTGTGGGAGGGAGAAGGAGGAGATTCTCTCTCCTATCTCTCTCTCTCTCTCTTTTTTTAGATGTTTTAGGATTTTTATGTCCTTCACATAATCAACATAAAATATTGACAATGGATAAACAATAGGGGAAAAGACTCTTCAGCAAATATCTTCTGGAACTCACAGCATCATTGGTCAAACACTATAAAAAGAACAGTCAAGTGAACAAAGGATAAGGGAGTTTAACAGGGACTTTTAGTTCCAAATGGCATAACTATAAAATAAAGAACCAACCAACCAACCTTCTCTTCTACCCAGTGAAAGGACAGCAAAAGTAAAGCAGAGAACTTCTTTTGTGAAGCAGCTTAAAAAGATGGGGAGTAGGGCCAGCCCTGGTGGCCTAGTGGTTAAGTTGGTGCACTGTGCTTCCACAGCCTGGGTTTGGTTCCCAGGTGCAGACCTACACCACTTGTCTGTCAGAGGCCATGCTGTGGTAGTGTCTGGCACATTGGCAGCAGATGTTAGCTCAGGGTGAATCTTCCTCAGCAAAAAAAAAAAAAAAGAAAGAAAGAAAGAAAGAAAAGAAAAAGATGTGAAGGATGGGAGCCACAATTGTTGCTAATGTAGTGCTGTAACACACAAAGTCAAGAATTCTAACAAATTCTAAAAGTTTCTAAGTGTATTACTGAGAACTGTATTATTAGAAATATAAATGTATAGAGATATATAAACTATTCAGTATTAAAAACAGACCCTGCTATATAAACATATAGTATGTCACTTTTATCTCTTTATGAGACTAACAGTATAAAGAAAGATTTCAGTTTGTCCTTTAGCCTGGAACTCCTAAACTCACCACATGGTCAACGTTGACCTGAATTAACAGCTGAATGGGAGATCCCATTGCTGTCATTTTGGAAAGGATCAAGATTCAGCACCTAGAGGACCCCACTTACCCTCCATGTTGTGTCTGTGTGTCTCCAGAGACAATTAACTGAAATTTGCATAATTGAAGTCCACAGACAAGTTTGAATACTGAGATCTAGCTAGAAAAAGTAGCAGCAAAGACAACATAAGCTGAAATTTGTTAGAAAAGCCAGAGGAAGATTTTGTATTTTTTTTACTTTATTATTATTATTTTTTTTAGGAAGATTAGCCCTGAGCTAATTACTGCCAATCCTCCTCTTTTTGCTGAGGAAGCCTGTCCCTGAGCCAACATCTGTGCCCATCTTCGTCTACTTCATACATGGTACGCCTACCACAGCATGGCTTTTGTCAGGTGGTGCCATGTCCGTACCTGGGATCCAAACCCACGAACCCCGGGCTGCCAAGAAGCAGAATGTGCAAACTTAACCACTGTACCATCCGGCCGACCCAGAGCAAGATTTTTTAAATGCTTCCAGTTCAAGTCAGAATTAAGGTGTCCATTAAGTCCCACCAGCTTTGCAAATGTTTTGTTGTCATTCTTTGAAAAAAGAAGAATCTAGAATAAACATTTCATTCTAGAGAAATACTGTATTTGTTACGTTTTTGTAGCCATTCCCAAATTACTTTAAATTTTGTACATTGTTCAAAGGCAGAGTATGTGTTGGTTAGGATGTGTTCATAGCTGATGCATCTCCAAAGAATTTTTCATGAAGGCTGCCAGATTCTGAAGATCTTTGATCCCGTAAGCATTGTACAGAGAGGCCCAATGCCTCCCACAGACCCAAAGTTCAAGAGCTTTATCTAGAAATCTTTTTATCTAAAGCATCGTCTCCTTTGGCATTGCCAATGCAGAATGTTGTTTCTATTCATCTTGTTTCTGTTCTGGGGTCCACTGGATATACATAGAATCCTTGAGAATTATCAAAAATATTATAAATCGAGGGCGGCCTGGTGGCGCAGCAGTTAAGTTCCCACGTTCCACTTCGGCGGCCCAGGGTTCGCCGGTTCAGATCCTGGGTGAGGATGTGGCACCACTTGGCATGCCATGCTGTGGTAGGTGTCCCACATATAAAGGAGAGGAAGATGGGCATGGATGTTAGCTCAGGGCCAGTCTTCCTCAGCAAAAGAGGAGGATTGGCAGCAGATGTTAGCTCAGGGCTAATCTTCCTCAAAAAAAAAAAAATATATATATATATATATCTATCATAAATCATTTGAGCTTTAATGGAGCTAAGGATCTCCATGGCTGCTGCACCAACATTATTCTTAATCCACTTCAGGACCAAGCCCATGACATAGATGCTGAAACACAGAGGTATGCTGTACAAGGAGTTGTTTCCAGCCAGTGCTTTGTATTCCAGGACCAAGGGGTACTCTCTGAGGGCGAACCCCAGCAGGTCATCTCAGATGATCACCTCTGTGACTCTGGCAGAGCCAACGTTCTTCTGGGCACCAGCAAAAATCACACCAAACTTGGAAACGTCCACTGGCTTAAATAAGAAATTTGAGGACATATTGCAAACCACCCTGCTTCCTTGATTCAGGTATAAAGTCCAAATCCACTCTGTGCGCAGTCTCATTTGTGCAGTAACACACATAGGAGGCATCTGGATTGAGGTTCCAGGGTCTTGGATCTGGAATTTTTATGTAACTCCAAAGTTTAGTTCAGTCATAGTCCCAAACTTCTAGGCTTCTTCTGTGGCTTTAGCTGACCAAGCTACTGTCACCACATAATTGGCACACCTTCCTGCTTTCAGGCCAATCATGTTTAAGGGGACAGCACTAAAGTGGCCCAACCCACCTCTTTGCACAAGAATCACCTTGTTGTTGTCTGGAACGGCTAAGAATTCCCACACAAGATTCTCTGTATTAATAATCTTAGCGAAAGCTGATGGCCTGTGGCTCATTTAAAGAACACTAATGCCAACTCCTTGCAGTCTAATAATTCTTTTTGTATCTCTAACAAAACTGAGTGTGGCAGCCTGACAGCCAGGGCCAAAATTGCTGCCTGCCTCTGGCTGTCCACTATGCGTCCCTAGCAGTGTGGGCCAAGCGGCCAGAAAGGACAGATCCCAGGGTAGCGTGTGTCTCTCTCCTCTTTTTTTTTTTTCCCCAAAATACTTTATTGTAGTTTTTAATTTTTTTTGAGGAAGATTAGCCCTGAGCCAACTGCTGCCAATCCTCCTCTTTTTGCTGAGGAAGACTGGCCCTGAGCTAACATCCATGCCCATCTTCCTCTCCTTTATATGTGGGACGCCTACCACAGCATGGCTTGCCAAGTGGTGCCACGTCCACACCCAGGATCCGAACCTGCGAACCTCAGGCTGCCAAAGCGGAATGTGTGCACTTAACCGCTGTGCCACAGGGCCAGCCCCTCTCTTTTTTCTTATTTCCCACTGGTCAGAGGTTTCCCCACACGGAGTTGACTCCTCCATCATTCCAGACTGCATCATCCAGTACCTTTGGTGGCTGCTTAGGAAATCAAATCCCTTGCCTGTGAAGTGTGGAACTTTATTGAAGTGTGAAAGTGGAGGAAAAAGCCAGAAACTAGGGGCATGTTGCTGGCTGCCCCAGATGTTCAGTGGCAGACTGGAAATAGGGCCTGGCACTCCCCTAGAAAATGACTGATTTATCTCCAAATAGGAGAACTGTGAAGGCCCGAGTGACGTTGGTTAGCAGCAGTAGCAGCTGAGGTGGAGGACGCAGCCATCACTCATACTTTGCCATTGTCCTGCCTGAAATGAGCAGTGCTGCCTGTACAAGATAAGCCTCTTCCATTGAAGAGCTGCACATAATAGCAACTGACTGGCTAATTAGTTTAAGCAAAAATAATTTTTGAAGTTATGAAAAAGCTCTTAGGATGGAAGGGAAGGCTGGGGAACCAGATTTATAAATAGAAATCAGGCAGTTCTAGAGTAGTAAGAGCAGAACCTGCCCCAAAGTCTCTTCCACTAGTGCTGCTGAAAAACTATGATCATTGCAATTTGCTTGCATCATTCTGCTTAAGATTCAAATTCCCAGGACAAAGAGTCTGGTTGGGCAATCTTGAGTCAAATGCCCAGCCTCTTGGGTGATAAGGAATCTCTAAGGGCCGGGATTACTGTCTCATCAAGTCTACATACAACCGGGAGCGAAATACTCCAAAAGGAAAACTGGGTTACTGTTTAAAAGGGGAAACTAATGCTGTGTTGTTTAACAAAAGGTCCATTATAATTCACCTTGATGGCTGTTCAGCATCCAAACTATGTTCTTCCCATACATATATTTTCAAAAATACTACTCCCTAACAGAACGCAGTTATTCCTTATAAAATAAAAAATTCTCACCCCTTCCTCAGAAGGAGATAACTCAATGTCTCATTACTTAGTGCATCAAAATCTAAGTCAAGGATGTCTGGGTGATGTAAATTTTTGCTGTAGCTCCAGCTCAAATTTTTTAGATCAAGTCCCTGGAAGCAGAGCCTGAGCCAGGGATTCTTGTGCAAGTGATTCCGTGGGGAAACGCTCTCAGGTGAAAGGGAGTGAGGGAAGCAGGACAGGGCAGGGAATTAGTCAAGCCATGATTTGGCCTTAGCTGGAGATTAGGGTAGCCTGACCCTACAGATTTCTGGATCTGAACTGTACACAGAATTGGTGTCAGTTTAAGACACAGTATGAATAAACGAGCTAGATAAAAAGGCTACCTGATCTGCCAAAATGAAGGCCTCTACCCAACTGGGGCCACCTCCACCTAGAACTTACGGTTTGGTAGTATTAGCCTTACCTCCTCTGCTTTAGTGGGGACTTCCAGAGCCCCCAAATTCCCATATGCTCTGTTTCTCATAAGTTCCCTCTGATGGTAGAAAAAACATAAACTTGCCAAGTAAAACTAAGTTGGTTTCTTCCACTTTCAAATGGTCTAATTTAAGGGAAATATTTATTCAGTTAACTTAAAGGTCAGACCTCTTATTAGGGCTGTTTTCTCTAAAAGGTCTTTCTTCCACCTTTCCAAGACCTTCCAAGGTCTTTTGGATGCAGAGTTTAGGTCTTCTGGTTATGAGAGGAAGGGGCCTATGCCAGCAAGCTGTCTCTAATCTCTACCTGAGCCGTCGTTTGTCTGTCTGGTGTCTGAATTTCGGGTCCGGCTCTCCCCATAGTTACCAGTGAATGACCAAAGCTAGTATAATGGGTGGTCTGGCTTCTCAGCACTCAGCCCAGTGGTCTTCCTTGACTAACTTCATCTCGCTTTGCTTTTCATTGGTGTTCACAGTCCTTTGGGATCCTGCTGGCTCCATCCAGCCCCCGGCTTATAGCTCCTGCTGTGCAGTAACCACCCCCTTAATGGTGGTGACCCCATGGCAAGCCCATTAGCACTCAACTGGTGTCCATCTTATACCATATGGGAATCAAAGGAATTCTGTGGAGTGTGTATAAAAATCTCAGGGTCTCTCTTTGCCAAAACACAATATGCCTCAATTTCTGCTGTGCTTTACTAGCCCATGTGGTCATAGGGACACTTTGCAAGGTTCCAACTAGAAGTGAGGCTTGAGCCTTGTTTCTCTTCTTCTGGTTTCCTATTCAACCTATCTAGAGTTCCTGCTCTCACTAATCATCCCCCGCTTGCCCTGCCCCAGGCTGAACCCGAGGTAGGTCTCTGAGGGACCTGGCTGGCATCTTCTACTCTACTCTGTTCCTGCCAAATCTCTCTCTTTACTATCAAAATGACTTCTCCCCATTTTGGACTGATAAACAGCTGTCATCTCCTTTCTCCCCCTACCCTACAGACTTTTGTTCTAGATGTACTGGCCCTTCCCTTCTGTGAGGCTGTCCTTAAAGGTAGAAAGCCTCCAGGGAATCAAGGGGTATAGGGGATAGGATGACCAAAAGGGAAAAATATTTCTCAAAGGATTTCAACAGGTCTAAGGTATTGGTGACCATACCTTTCATTTCCCTCACAATTACACGTCTAGGGATTACAGATCTGAGTTTGGGGTGCAGGGAGAAATGGGGGGAGAGCTGTTGAGTAAGACAGGAAATCCTTATGGGTTCTGACAAAAAATGAGGTGAAAGCTAGAAAGGTTCGAAGTCATAGGATAGCTGGTTTGATTATCAGTTTACCCCAACTCTGTTGCTAGTGCCTCTTGCTTAGTTGGCACACAGGGGAACCCTAACCCGACAACACATTTGCACTTTACATTTTTCAATGTGTATTTGCAAATTCCACCACCTCCACTCAGCAGATTAGCTCCTCATTTTAAATAAAGACAAATGTACAACTGTCTGAGCTTTAACTTTCCTGGTATCCTGTTCTGTTCTTTTCCTCGGGTCAGCTTTCTTTCCTGACCACAAGGGCTGAGGCCTGAGTTGGGCAAATGATATCCATCCATCTGTGTACACAAGTTCTGATGTCTTTATTTTTTCCTCTAAGAGGAGCAGAGGCACAAGTTTAACTCTACAGTGTTGTTTCAAACATGCCTATGAACGTGTATACATAAGACACATGTACACACATGTATGTTGGTCTGTCTTAAACACATCTCACAGTGCTATGAGGTTTCATTAGTTTGTTGTAATTATTGGACTGTTTCTCCAAATAGACTGTTTTTGCTAACCACTGCAGCCTCAGGGCCTACCATTGTCCCTGTACACATCGACAACTAAATATGTGTTTGATGAGTTAATGAAAAGATACGGAAACATATTTGTGCTTTTTATTGTCTGCTGCTATATTACAACTATTAACTCGAAGAATTTGGTAATATGAAGATTCCTGGTACCTCTCTATAGAGATTGTAATTCCGTAGAGCAGAGGTATAGTTCAGAAATGTACATGTTTAACCAGCACTGTTGATTTTGAAGGTGGTCCTAGAACAGTTTGAGAAACACCACCAAGTGTGCTTTCCAAAAAGTTCAGTGCCACCATCAAGAAATTGGGTTTCACTTCAAACTTTCAGCAGTGGGCAAACTTTAATAATAAATAGGGTATGTAAAATAGTATTTAAGGTTGACTTTATTTACATTTAACCACTCTCAAGATTGAATCTCTTTCCAATGAAAGTTGTGATGGCACTGAACATTTAACACATCCAAGCTCATGGACGGAAGTTTCCACTGGTCTAAAAACTTAAAATACAGACCTCTATCTAGCAGCAATCTTAAGCAAATCACAACTTGTCATCTATTTCTGGAACAGTAATTCTATTTTGTGTACTAACAACACAAGGTATTGTTAAGACAAACCACTGAAATGATTTTTAAGGGAAAAATTCCTATGTCCATTTTTCTAAAAGGTTCAGTCTCTATGGAACCCCACTGGTACCAGTGATCAAAGATTTAGGATTAACTATTGGACCATTCAATAAAATTAAAGCATTTTAGATTGTAGTCTTTTTTTTTGAGGAAGATTAGCCCTGAGCTAACATGTGCTGCCAATCCTCCTTTTTGCTGAGGAAGACTGGCCCTGGGCTAACATCCGTGCCCATCTTCCTCTCCTTTATATGTGGGACGCCTACCACAGCATGGCATGCCAAGCGGTGCCACGTCCCCACCCAGGATTTGAACCGGCAAACCCCGGGCTGCCGAAGTGGAACGTGGGAACTTTACTGCTGCGCCCCCCAGCTTGGCCCCTATAGTCTCTTTAAAAAGGAGAACTACTGTATTAAAAATTTGAATAGTAGGGAAGTTTTAAATTCTTCATTCCTGAAACTGTAGTACAACTGGTTTCCAACACATCTGTTGGCATGTTGGCAATAACTTTCAAAGTTTAGCTGAACACATTTTTGAAACCTTACTTTTAAATTTTAAAGCTTCACTAAACCAGCATGTTATTAGTTGCTAAAAAATTGGCTCAATGTGCCACTTATGTTTAGTGAGTTTTAAGCTTGTTTACCCCATCACTTTGAGAATCTTACTTCCAGCCCATGTTCAAACACCATGCAAAAGGCCTCCCTCTTTCAAAGTTACCTAATTTATCAGTGCCAGATATTCTCCAATCTCCATTTAATCTTCAGTAGGTTCATATGTTCAAGATCTCAATTACTTATAAAAGCAAAAATGAGCACTTTCAGGCAATAGTCCATGTATTTACATTAACTAACTTTTAAACAGCCAATGACAACTTTGAAAGCCAGTGTTCTCTCCAGGGATGCTTCCCTCCATAGGAATAACAATTTGACTGAAATGTCATTACTGCTAATTTTTCTCTAGGGAAAGGGCTCACTTCCAACACAAGTAGTCTATACTACCCTAAGCAGCCCCAACTCTCCCATACTTAAAATACCCAAAAGGGAAACTAGGTAACACCTGTGTGGCAATTGCGCCTAACTTCACCTCTAGGGAAACCATACCACATCTAACATTCACTAGTTTTAAGCCATATTGTGACACCCTTAATCTCTAAGAGAACACTCAATTGCCCTCCTCAAACTAAAAGGGGAGTGCCACCGAAATTCTAATAGCCTCAAATAGAATATCTGGATGTACTACTTATATATATATCTCCAGGCAAACCGCCCACTTTAGATTCTTCTATTATACATGTCTCTCCTAAATTTAAAAGCAGAACTGCATCCACGAATCCTTTTCCATGTAACTGTTGAGTTGTTCTAATGCTTTCTGAACATGTGGGGGCTAAGAGGTAGTATTTTAGGGATTCATAAGCCAGGAGCCACACCCCAGTTATTTTACATCATACGTATTTTCAAACATCAAACGAGCTATTTTAAAGGTAGAAACTTAGACTCACTCAAATTTATCATATGTAATATGAGAACAGGAAGACTTCGTAGAATTAGATGACTCAGCTCTTGTTATACTAGACTCCCCTTTAACAAATTAAGAACCTACTGCATTTTTATATTTACCACCCCTACCAGACTTCATTTATAAATGCTAGAAAAACACTTCACACGAAAAATACATAATTTAAGATTACTGTATTTCCTTACAAGAGGAACGTTTTAACAAATTTTACAGGTGTTCAACCAACCCTTGTTCAAATTGGGCACACATTGAATCTAGCATTATGGGTGTTTTATTTATTTGGAAGTGAACTTTTAACTATCAATACAAATGCCAAGATACTACACAAAACATCCACAGGAACTTTTTCATCTTTTTCTGAATTGTTCACAAACATTTCCTACATAATCCAACATACAACAGAGAAATGGTACATCTTTCTTTCAATTTGCATACAATGAAAAAACAAGAATATATATATATTTTACAAAGTTTAACTAATAGACACTAGCAGGCTGACAGTTTAAGTCTATAGGTGAGAAATTATCTAATAAAAAATAATGAGTTTCTTTTTAGCATCAGTCACTTCCATAACCAAGTATTATTCTGATTCATAAAACTTTTTGCCATTAGGCTTCTGGTACATACTTATACCGCTACGCAACTTGTAGTATTGCTCCCCACCTTGGTTCTTCTTCACAATTACTAACAGAAATCTGTTGCAAAGTAGGGGCCAGCATTTGCAAAAACAAACAAACAAAAAACCCCCAGCTTATTATAAGCATGAATGTGTATGACGGAATTTTTTCCCAAGCAATGGACTTTCAAACCATTAAGAAACCACCAGAAGTGAATTTGCCAAGCTATTTTGCCTACGTTCAAGAGATGCATTTATTTATATCCAACAGAGGAGCTGAAAATCAAACTTATTGTTTAGTTTGGGGAATTTAGTCATTTGAAAAATGACCATCTTAAAAAAAAAAAATGACCACCAAAAATAGGTTCACTAAATTTATTTTAAAAATCATAAAACGTTTCTTACAAAAGAGCATTACATTCTGCACACTGCTCTGAATAGATGCCAGGGACATATGGACTACTGTTAACTTTTCCTCCCTGTCCCACCCCCTCCAAATGTTACAGTGACCACAATGCAAAGTGTTCACAATAATTACATGGGGGGAATTTCGTTTTAAACCACCAACAATGAACAAAAATTAAAATTCACTCACTCTGCTGCTGTTTCAAAATTTCAATGTTAGTTTTTGCACGCCCTTCCCCCCCCCACCCGGTTTGTAAGGAACTAAAACATTACATCTGGTGAACAGCAAAGATTTCACTACACCTCAAATGCAGAACACCTATGAAGCAGAGGAATGTTGGCTTTTTAAACAGAAGCAGATAAAAAAAAAAAGATGCAGGACTCCTTCAGTTCTTCACTAGTCTTAGAAAAACTTTCCAGAATACTGCTTCACACTATAAAAAAGAAAAAATATCTTGCATTAGAATCCTTCAACATCTGCATACTGCTTCACACTATAAAAGAAAAGAAAAAAAAGTACGAATTAGAATTTTTGTTCGTAACATCTTAATCAACATTAAGACAATTTCAATGCTAAATTAAAATGATAAACATGTCCATTACAATTAGAAAATAAGAGTACATTAGCAATTACAAATCAGAGCAATGTAAAATTCAAGAAAAATGATTAATAGTGAACCAGACATTAGTAGAGTAGAATTAAGAAAACGAAATCAAAAGTTGTTAATATTTGGTAGAAAAAGACAAAGAAATGCCAGTAAAGGTGTGAAATGCTGCATTTTACAGCACCAATCATTTGTCCTGTAGAGGCATGGCCTGTGCCATATGGCAGACTGTGATTTGTTGTCGATTTAGTTATCTACAAACAACAAAATCACTAGTCTTCCACACAGAACTAGACCAACATCCACTGAATCTTCTATATTTTCTACAGGCTCTGTATAATTTATAACAAGTAGTTTGGGCAGCAGTTTTCACCAGAGAAATAAGAAGTTTGCTTGGTTAAGGCTTCTTCCAGCAAGATTAGTATTGAATGTCTTCGTTTTTAGTAAGAAAGCAGGAGAAAATTAAAGCAAAGCTATTAGAATGTTTAGAAGTTAGGTCCCCAAAAGGTTGAGACACCATGGCTTCTAAAAGAAAAATCAACTGAGAAGAAAAGCTTTTTAAAGTTTTAGTATGTGTAGGCTAACATAAAGCTAAACCTAAACTTACCTGTTCTGCAGCAAATACTGTGCATTCTGTATCTGGTCCTGTGTTCCTGTAATGGTAATGATCCGATCTTCCGACCCTTCTAAAGGCTCATCAATTTTGATCGAAGCTCCTGACTCATGACGAATTTGTTTAATCCGCTGACCACCTTTGCCGATAATAGATCCAGCCAACTGAAAAGATTTTTAAAAACAAGTGCTTACAACATACTTTAAAAGAGATTGTATTACCTGTATTTTCAATAACCATCAAACAACTATATGAACTTTGTATAGTTAGTTGTTATTTTATTTATTTAATGCCCCTAACTAGTTAAGGTTTGGACCATAATTTAGTTACACTATACATCAATGTTTCCTTTTACAAATCAATCAAGGGCTCAAAACCCTCTTCTTTTAATAGTATGAAACATCACTTGACAAGACTCAAACTGGAGAATGACACCTCACTGAAATTGTTAAAACAACTTTAACCCTAAAACCAAATTACTATTTTTATTGAAACCTTTTAATCATAAGTCACGAAACTTAAAGAAAATGGTTCATTAAATGTTCTTTGTAATATTAAAGATACTTACATCTTTGGGAATAGTTACTTGTGTAGTAATAATAGGTCCACCAAGATCACCATATGAGCCACGACCCCCTGCATAGGAATAATCTGATTTAAATAATGAGCATTAAGTTCATTTAAGAAGCATGAAATAATGTTTGATTTCACAAAGGAGAAAACTTACCATATCCGGAGCCACCCTAAAAATGAAAAGGAAAAATAGAAAATTACTTTGCCTTCAAAACTACGCTTTAGGTATTTTTATATTCCTAAAATTCCTCAAGTTTAGAAAACTAAAGTCCACCCAAATCCTCCCTAATAATCTTCAGAAGACAATTGTTGGGGGAGGAAATCACTCAGGTACACAGCATTCAAAGATTCAAAAATATTACACGCGGGCAAATAAAACACTTAATGGTGAGTAAGCAAGCACCTTAAAATTATTACTGATACAAACACACAAACATCCATGATACTCAACCTGTGGTTCATAAGCCATCTGCCATTCTGATGGGCTCCATGTATCTATTGCAGAGTCCCAAGTTTCATCAGCACTGAAACCAACCTGTGTTAGACACAGAACTATTAACATGAATCTGTACTATATTTGTCACAGAGCTACTGTTTTTTTATATGCCCAATTTCTACTTCATGTCACTAAAATATGTAAATCGGCAGCAATCACATTATTTTGGGGGAACAAAAAGGGTTCAACAAAGTGTTAATATTCCAGCAAACTGAAATGATGATTTAAAGCAGCTAGAAAAAAGTCCATTTGTAAGACGAGCTGTTCTCAATGAACGATAAACTTCAACAAAATGTTACCTACCGGACACTTTAAGACCCCTTACAGCCCTCATACATACACAAACGATAAACAAAAGTTCTTACCATGCCATCATAACGGTCTCCAGGTCTTCCTCTTCTGTCATAGGCCATTAGATCTCTGCAAGTATACAGTACTACTTGTAACCTCAGCTTGTTTACATGTCACACACATCAAATAAAAATCTACCCTATCTACCTGCAAAGTCTTGCATCTTATATGTTAACAATGCTTGGATGAAAGAAACTCACCCTCCTCTAGGCGGTGGTGGTGGAGGAAGAGGAAGATTCCGAGCTCTGCTACCACCCCGGCCACCTCGACCAGGAGGAGGAGGAGGAGGTCCTCGACGAGGGCTCATATCATCATAATCTCTTCTAGACGGAGGCATGGGACGCCCACCCCGACCGGGAGGCATTCTGTCAAAACCACCTCTTCCCCTCATGGGAAATCCAACTGGACGTCCACGGCGGTCATCAAACATCATTGTAAAACCACCATAATCATAGGTTTCATCATAAAAATTGGGATCGTAAGGCTGTGCACGTCCTTTGATGGGAGACTAAAACAACAACATACCCAACGTTACAGACTGAAGAAAAAGAACCTTCTTTTAATAAACAAAAACATTTCAACTCCTTTGTTTCTCCTGGGAGATACTTGAGACAGGGATTGGAATATATGCACAGATAATAGCAGGAAGCAAGTGATTAAAAAAAAAAAAAACAGCATTTTTGATGAGTCCTAAACAGTGAGTTTTACTGCTGGGGGCGGGTAGCAGCTTGGTTTTACTCTTAGATCTTAGGGAAGAGACTATGAATGCCTTTCACATTTCATGATAAGGTCTACGAAGAAATTGACTATCGTGAGGGCTGAGAGGATCAGTATCTTGGGTAAGCCTGTAACCCATGAGGCACATCAGTTGAAAGTTGTGCAATGTAGTACTATAGAGGAAGGCTAGGAACTTCATTCAAAGGATGAAAGGCTATAAAAATCTCACCAGTAATCGTATGACCACTCTCCAAGACTACTGCTAAAACAGAGTGATAGGCAATTGCTAAGGAAAGGACAAGTGAAAGCCATTTGTCTAAACATTCTGAAACTACTTTTGAGTAACATACATATTTCTGTTTCATGAGATTAAAAGTAAATAAGGCATTACAACGGTACCTCCGATATAAGATCAAGGATGATCTTTATGCACTCTACAACCCTATCAGGTTTTCCTCCAATAAGAACGACTCTGTCAGTGGAATGAGGACAGCATTCCTGGAAAAGCTTGATTGTTGTCTGAGTGTTCTGTAATAAGTTTACAAAAGAAAAAAATAGTTAACAGAAGAAGAAAAAAAAGAAATGCACTAAAAGTAGGTTTCCTAGGTTCAAATGAAATTTACATTTGTACTGAGTAATTTTTCTCCCTCAATATGAAAATCTGGTTAGCAACTCCAGGACTTTGCATTGGCATAGGAATTTTGACAAAGTAACTTGAAAGTAACTTGTCTAGCACAGCTAGGCCTTTTTGGTGTATTTTAATAGCTAACTAGATACTAGAAACTAAATAAATACAGAAGTGATGGTGAACTAAAGGAACTCAAAAGGGGGAGTGAGAAGCCCACTGAACTAAGTCTATATGAAAAACCATTTTCCAGTAATACGGCAGAAGAAAACAAAACAGTGCCTCACCTCTCGAAGTTCTTTGATTTTAGCACCTTTGACCCCAATAATTCCTCCTGCCAGACTCTGATGAATCAACAGTCTCAACTCGCAGTCAAAGTCGCTTCCTTTATAGTGTTGGTACTGCAGAGAGAGTTGTAAAATTTTAGTCCCAAATCAAGGATTGCCCAATCATACACACTTATCTGCTATAAGCATAACAATATACTGTTGCAGTGAGCAACCTGAATTTATATTTTAATAACTTTACCAGTTATGTGCTTATTATCCTCAATAGCCAGGCCCAAAAAGGACATTCTGCACCACCTTAAAAAACTATTTTATTTTCAGGTCCTGCAACACCATACCCACACTGCAGCCATTTAGCATGTCGCTGTTACCACAAAATTATTATTAACATTCAAATAACACCATAATAAAAATGACTGCAAAGCACTTTGCAAATGTAGTTAATTCCCACTGCAGCATGGAGCAGGGTCAACAGTGAGTTGTAAGACCATTCATTTATCATGTTTTTAAGCCTTTTTCTATAGAGACGGGAAAAGCACACTATGTTAAAAACAAAATTGATCCTATGGGCCAGGCTCCATACTTCAGTGGGGTTCAATGGCACTATGACATACATTTAAGCATTCCACAGCATCAGATTCGAGCGGGAGCTGGCTGGTTGCAGTGGGTGATGGCAACTGCAGGCCCTGAAAGTAGAAAAATAAGAGTAATAGGTTAAGTGTCTAGTGTGATCAGGCTATTGTCGCATATATTGGTAAAGCTACTACAACATATTTCACATCTATGTTATTAAATATTGAGAAACTGCTTATCTGTACTAAGAATCAATTTACAATGCTTTTCTCCCTATACACACCTAGTAAATAAATTACATAGAACTTTAAAATCCTCAAACTACATCAAATAGTCCTTTCTAACATAGTCCCATAATCAATATTCTAAGTTAAGAAACACCTCTCTAAAACTAAAGCCCATAAAAGACATGCTAAACTCATGAAAGTACCCGACCACAGGTAGTTCGTATTTACTCTGGAGTGGCCAGACTACATTTTTAAACAAATAACGTGGGTACAGTAAACCTGCACATTATGCAGCAGGTTTTAAGATACTACTGCCACAAACTGTTATATTCAATCTCCCTACTGCCCCCCATGCCCCAGTAAAACATCCTTTAAACATTCCCCCCTCAATTAGCAAATACATAAAAAAAAAATGAGCCTACCTCTTCCAAGGTAGGGATGATTTTCTTCAGAATTTCTCCAATTGTTTCAATATCAGCACTGATACTCAATATGCTGTCAAACATCACAAATACCAGATAGTACAAAAAAGGTGGAAAAGAAAAATGAGTTTTGTGTTCATAACCAATAGTCATACAAACTTTTACAGAGAAGTAACATACAACTATTTAATACTCCCCATTTAAAGTAGCCTATTTACAGATTTTTCACATGCATTTTGTTTTATGCCCAATACAGACATGATAACAATATTAGGAGACTTGCAGAGAGACAGAGAGAATGGGCTCTTGGAAGGGCTCAGATTAAGTGGGCAATAAATTGACCAGAACTGAAGCAGAGTTGAATATTTATGTTCCCCGCCACCACTAAGTTAATTAAGGATACCCTCGCTGTTACATTGGTAAACTGGCACACCTTCTCTTAGGCAAAGTGGGGGGATATGCAAGTGGTGAACATTGTACTTGGAGTAAGGTTATGGATACCAGTTAGAAATTAGATCACTAATGGGCTCTGCAAGAAAACAAATACAAATGCGAGACAAAACAAAGACAACACAAATGAGAAGTGAAGGAAAGTGAACCAGAGTTAGCATTTCATCAGAAAAAATTATGAACAGGCAATGTTGGGAAGCAAGGTGGGCCACAAAGACAGAGCGAGAGACTATTTTGGTAACAATTTGATTTACAATGCAGCAAATATGCAACACTTGAAGCTGTGCTCCTTCCATCGAAATAAAATTAGTGGATCGTTTGGGTGGGCAACTCACGGTAAAAGTTCAGTGACAAAAAGACTTAATGGGGAAAATAAGACAGAAACTTGAAAAACAATACACCGTCTAAAGGGGATACTATTTAATTATATAAAAGGCAGGTAATAAAATACATTTCTCTCTTTCTAATCAGGCAGTGAGGCATAAACTGTTGGGACATACCGCTCGGGGCCACTGCTGTCTGGGACTGAAACACTGGCATTGTACTGCATTGGTCATTGGCGTTCGTGGATGTTGGCATTGGGCATGGGCATTCAATCAGAAGTTGTCAAGTATGGTACCCGTTTGGCAACGAGCACATTTTTGGGCATAGCCAACCAGGGTTTTCACATGGGCGTTCAGGGGCGGATGGGCCAACGTCATGGTGGGCAACGCAGGGGTAAGTCGATCCAGTACATGGGCAACGGAGATATATGGCCAAAAAAACAAGGAGAGGGAAAAGGGGGAAAAGCAATAAATTTTAATTTAATACAAACTATACTCATACTCTCAATTAATGAAACAAGCTTAAGTTGTTCTGAAGACTAACACAATAATGGACTTCTCTACATCTGACTGTGGCTTAACATTTAAGGACCTTAAATGATGGTTCCAGCTATTTCTTTTTAAACAAACGATGTTTCAGTAGCAGGCTGGCTCATGAGGGTAGACACAAAACCTGTCATGACTCAGTTTTCTGAAATTCTTGAGGAAATGGGGAAATTAATAACCCAGATAATTATACAGAACATCTGGATTAGAGAAGAGAGGTTTATAAAAGACAAAACAAAAATTCTCACACCACCAAAAACCCTAACTCTTAAAAGACTAGTTTGGTTTCCTGGAGGTTTAAAATGCATTCCTAGATCCTAACAGGCAAGTAAAATTTTAAACAAATTTTCAAGTTCAGTTTACAGTAATCAAGAGGAACATACAAAGATCTGCGACCAAGAGAGAAATGAAATACTATCAAATAAGTACTCAACACAAAGTTATTGTTTGCCTCAACTTTAGCACGAAAATGTTAAAGAGTGTGAACACTATGAGAAAAAAATTTAGGAATTTTGGTGTAGCCAAGTCCTAGAAATATGCTCACCTCCGCTGATATTAACATTTAATGTGTCTAATCACAAGAGTCAACCCACTATAAAATATGAAGATTCAAACAAATCTGCATTGAGAATTTCCCAGTTTTAAGATTAAGTCCCTACTCTATTCTTTACCCATATTTAAATCATGCAACCTCAACATTAATTTCTTCGTGCTCCATGTGCAAGTGTTAAAGAACAGATGGGTGATTTTTTTTTTTTAAGAAAAAAAAGCAAATAAAAATTTCTGGGTTTTATCAGCCACCTGCAATGGTTTTCAGTAATACTATAACTAAATCAAACACATGGGAAATGGTGCAATTAGGGTTTTTACGGTTATTTCCAATTAAGGTGTTATCTTGAAGTGAATAATTTGGTGGAAAGTTATTAGAAAGTGAAGAGGTTTAATATAGAACCCTCCCCCCAACTCAATCCGGGCTTTGTAACAAATCAGGAATGACAAACCTCGAAATCATCTACGCAACCGATTATTACAAATGGCTTGTATCTAGACTATTAAATGATTTCTATGATGCAAATCTTTAAATTTCTACAAACACATCAACTGAAGCTGCTTGTGTAGTAGTTTAAACTCTAATACTTACGTCGGTACGGAGAGCCTTAATATTCTTGCCTCCTTTTCCAATCACTGCCCCAGCATTCTGGAGAAGACAAAAAGACAAGAAACTTGTTTTGTCTTTTTCTCAAATTGTGTCTTCATATGCTCTCAAGCTTTAACAACAAAAAAAATCTCTAACCTCTGTTACAGGACTGAAAATCTATTTGTGGATATCAAAACCATCAGGTTTAAAAAAACAAAACAAAACGCCTATTGCTTTGAGAACACCAAAGACAGAGCTTTGAAATATATTCAGAATGCCAAAAATACATTTAGTATACAACTTCAGCACTGGTTAATTTTACAGTACCCTTCTGTGAACAATCAATTTAAATATTAGCAGGTACTTTCACATTATGACATATGATATTAATCAAGCAAGCTGCCAACCAGGATGTTTTCTAATGAATCCACAATGTAATCAAGATATAATGGTTAATCCATTAATGCTTTAAAGACCACCCATACCCTTCTCCTAGTTTGACCTGTAGTGGCTCACTACAGTCATTTGTCACTTAAGCTCAGTGACAGAGATTCATTCTTAGAAATGTGTCATTAGGTGATTTCGTCTTTGTGTCAACATCAGTGTACTTACACCAATCTAAATGGTATAACCTACCACAAAAGTATATCTGGCACTAATAATTATACAAGACCACTTCCGTACACCTGGCCCATTGATGACTGAAATGTCATTCTACGGTGCTTGACTGTATACTAAGAACTTTCATTTTAATGTTAGCAGTTAACAAAGCCACCGTGGCCTACAAGTCTGTTTAGAAAAAGCCACACAAATCTATCATATTCTTCAACCTTTAAGGCTTTGAAGGCTTCCCAGAGAACCAGAACTTGATTTCTATGTAAGAAAGAACCACTTTCAAATTTTCAATAAAATTTATACCTTGCTCTGAAGCAGGATACGTAATTCAACCATCTCATCAGTGTTTCTAGATCTTTTAAAAGCTTGTTCCTCTTCCATATCTTCTGCTGGACGTTTACCTAGAAATTAAGTTTACATTTCAAACAGAGCACCAGCATCTCCAAGAAAAGGCACCTCTTTTTAATTACTTTAGTTCTAACACACAAGTTAAATTAGAGAAAACAACTCCATTCTGCTTTGAAAAGATTTGTTTCAAATCTGAAGAACTTTTAAGTGTGAATAAAAGCAGGTTCCCTTCCAATAACATTTTCTAATCACAAGATACTGTGACAAAATACTTCAAGGGGTTAGAAATTCCAAAATGCAAGGAAATATTTTAATATTTATTGGCTTTCTCTTTTTATCATCAGTTTACAGCTACCTATACAAACGGCTACTTTCAGTTCATTAAAAAAAGCCAACATGTTACTGACAGGGATCTCAGACTAAACACACAATTATAAAGTAATGATGAAATTAACAGAATGGAAAATACAAAATCGTTACAATTAAAATGTCCTCTCACCAAATTCACCATTAGTTTCCGTATTGGGGAAGGTTTCCTCTGGCTGTTCAGTTTCCATTTTCTTGTATTAAACGGACACACCAATCTGTTGAAAAACAAAGAGGCTAGTACATTTGGCTTATTGGGAAGTAAGCTATACATCTTGCCAAATATTAAAAAGAGCAAAGAAATGACTCTGCTTCTAGAACGTACCAGTTATTATATATCCTTGCAGAGCAGAACTGAAGCGTTCTGGGCGGGACCAACTGACACCCTAGCGCTGCAGTAGCCTATAAAAACCAACACAAATCAGTTTTGCTTTTTTGGTTGCTTATTACCGAATACTAATGAACACTGATCTGAACACAACAAATTAAACAGCTATTTCTAAAACCTGCTTCTTTGTTTTAGGGTCTTAAAGTTTCAAGTGATTGCCTTAACAAAATCCAAAGGACCATTTCCTATTCTTCGAAAAAAGAAAAACACATCTTTAGCCACTGGATCGAATTCCACCAGGGTAAATTTTCATTACATACAATAAATCCGTGTCCAGAGGCATATAAGCCTACGAGTCTCAACTTTGTCAAATTTTTTCAAATTATGAAATTTTTCATAAATTTATGAAAGGACACACAAAATTAATTTTATATTGGAATTTTTTATCGCTTTTGGCTTTTTCATTCGTGACTTGAGAAATGCCATTCCCTGAAACTTCCCAAGTTTACAAACATACAGGCAAATTCAAGCCATATCCAAGAATCGGTCAATCTACTCAAGGAATAAATCTGAAAACCTGATATAGGTGCAGACCCAAAGTGCCAGTACTCGATTAAACAGAGCGAAGGGAGCCCTTGAAAACACTGACACCTTCACTAGCGGGTGAATTAATTAGACCAAAAAGGATACAACCTAACAACTATACCTCGAATACCCGACTGTTGCTGGGACTGCAAACAGCCTTTTAGCTTCCCTCTCAAGACCAGCAAAAGGAGGCGACATGAGGCCCCTGCTAAAAGTTGGACAGCTAAACAGCCTAGAACTAAAAAAATCAAGGCAACATTTATGGATCCTTTTCCCAAAACGTTTGTCGATAAACCACTCTAAAGACGAACTGAAACACTACTCTTCCGGCCCATCGCCCAATTAAGCACTCAGTGTGGGAAGATTTGGATAAAGGAGTTTAAGGACAAACAGCAGGGCCTATTCGTAAGACAGCGTTGCCGCGACTCGTCCTGCAGGTCCTTCAGTCACCATTCCCCAGACCGCGAAAATCGCTAAGCAGGCTCGCGACCAACAGGGCGCAAACATGCCCGTCCCTCCCCTCGCCCGGTACCGGGATCGGCAACGGCCGGGCAACCGGAGCTGAAACAGCCAGACGCGAGCCGTGCAGCGCCGCACCGCTCCTCACCCGGATCCGACAGGAAATGGCGGCCCGCGTAATGGCGACTACGTGCGACTAGGCGGAGCCGAGCGCGGACCCCCTCCCCCACCCACCACGCGGTCCCGAGCCCTCATCCCCCGCGCCCTCCCCCCACTGCGGGAGAGACAAAGCAACCGAGGCAGCCCCAACCGTTCCACCTCCCCCGCTCCAGCGCCAGACCCAGGCCGGGAGCGCCCGAGTGCGGCGGGACCCACACAAAGAGACAGCGGCGTCCTCCACGGCCTTCGGTGCCGCCCGCCGGCCCCTTCTCCTTCCTCCACAGGCGTCTGGGTCCCGAAACTACGAAACTACAGCTCCTCTGACAGTATATGCCTCGCGACTGCCCGAAGCCTCCAATATCACCAGGAGGACTGCGGATATACGCTCCGGGAAATGGCGGAGGTGGGGGAAGGGAAACCGGGCAACGTTCCCTCTCGGAGCACCGGCCAACCACCCAGCAGCCCCCAAACGCCTCCCTCAAGCGGAAAAATAGGTCTCCAACCCTCGACCCCACGCGCCGCTAGCCCAGCCCCGCTCCTCACCGCGCGAGGCCGCCGTCCCCAAGCCGCCGCACCGCCTCAGCCGGTCACAGCTAGACAGAGAACGAGCGCAGGCCCCCGCCGCCCTCCCCCGCCTCCTCGCACTCTCCTACCCCGCCGCCGTGCCGATTGGCTGCCCGGGCTTCAGCGGTGGCGCGAGGACGAAGCGATTGGCCCAAGGCCGCGTCAATCAAGGCGCCGGAGGAGGCGACGACCCGCCTCCCGCCGGCGCCTCCCTTTAGGCTCTAAGGCCGCTAAGGGCCCCGAGAAAAAACCGGGATTGGAAAAAGTTCACGCAGCCTTTAGGAAGGCCAAACCCGTGCCTGAATCCATAATACCCAAACCCCAACAACCCTAATTACCTATAGGCCGCAAATAAGCGGGACGCAGGCAAAACGTCGACGTTGGTGCCGCAGAGAAACAGAGGATAATGGCGTCTGCAGTGCTTTCGCCTGGAGCGCCCTCCTCCTTTCCCGTTCGCGCACTCACTAGTTGGGGGGAGGGGAAAAGACTATCGCGAGAACTAAAGGCCGTCTCGTTCACGCTCACAGGGAGGGGGCGGGAAAGGGGCGTTTTCGAGGCCCGAAGGAGTTTTTTGGGTTTGGAGGAGGGGCGTGAGCGCGCGGCAAATCGGGCGGGAAGAGGTAAAAAAAGGCTTAGGGCGCGCGCGGCCACGGTTCCTGTTCTCACAGCCGCGCGGCCCAGGAACCGCGGTTGCGTGGGGCGAAGACGGTCCCGCCCAGGTCGGTCTTAGGCCCAGATGAATGTCCCCGTTTCCACAGTCCGTACTCGCGTCTCCCTCCCTCCCTGGAACCCCCGCTCCCGCCTGGGCTGCCGGCTGCGGGGGAGCTGCGCGTCGGTAAGTGCAGCCTGCCCGCCCGCCGACACCCGCTGTTCGTAACGGGCCGCAGCGCCTGTCAGGCGTGGCCCAGGCTGCGGGCCGCCGTCCGCTCGAGCGGGATCCCGGGGAACGCGGGCCGGCTGTGGCGGCGAGAGCCTCGGAGTCCTGGAGCACTTGTCCCCACGCGTCCGACCTGAGCCAGTTCGCCCGGGAGAGCCCAGGTGTCTCCTCAGGGCTTTCGGTTCTGAAGAGACCTTTCGTTCGTTTCTCTCTTCTTTCTTTTTGCTAATGGGGCCTGTGATAGGAGTATTTTGTAGTGTCGTCGCTGCAGTTTGTGAAGAATTTCTGAAAGTACTATTGCCTTCAGCTCCCCAAATGAATGCAAATCGCAAAATACATTGTAAACATCCGCGTTCCTTTCATTCAGCGCTCTAAGGCGCTTACCACGTGTCAGGGGATTACGCAGTGATTAAAACAGACCAAAAACTTCACCCTCAAGGGTGTTACCGTTCTAGCGTATTCAGTTTATACTTGGTTTGTGTTCGGGTGCTTACTTTTAAAGCCCCTGTGTCAAGCTTTGATGATTTCTTTTGTTAACGCACATCAGGTCACCCCGGATCGGTGACAAACCTGGGATATCGGCAGGCCTGATGGTACCTAATTTCCACATCCTGGCTCTTCAGCCCCCAGCCTTCACCCACGACCCTGAACTCACGTCGAAGCATGGAAATGTTATAATTTATATATAAGGCTAAATCCACCATTAGCAGAATACATTTATGTTTTCGTAATGATGAATTTGTGCTGATTCATTCCATTGTAACTTGATTTCTCTCTTGCATAGTTTGTAAAATAGATGTAACCAGCATTTTTTTTTTAATGGCTGTGATTGCAGCCATCCATTATCTTTTACTTGCCTAATTGGGAGGAAAGCTCTCGTTAGGGGGAACTGAGGACTTTGTGAAGCCCCAACCTTTAATGGCTGTGAGGATAGTTGAGCATAGTGTCTGCGATTGTGGAGTTTATACAGGATCTCTTTAAGTAGTAATATTTTTTTTAATGGCCCCCATCATGAAGAGTGTATCATAGTCTTGTTGGGAGGTAAAACTTAACTCACGTTTTGGTTCTACGATTTTTGGTTCTCTGATACCAGATTTTTATTAAATCTTCAACCAAGAATTGATGAGTTTATGAAGGGCCTGGGATACTTGGATTATAGAGATTTAATCCTGTCAGTCAGGATTAGCAACATTTGATTGAATCTGTCATTTAAAACCTGGGATATTTCACTAAACACTAATAGGCACATAGAGGGGTATTTGTACTAATGATGCTTCTTTCAAACTAGTGTTTCTGTTGCAGCCATCATTTTCTCTAAGCAGCCCTATCCTAAAACTTATTCCTCCCAGTTTCACTGATTTCTGACTGGACCCAACTGGTGAAAGCTATTACTTCCTTTTTCTAGATGCCATTGTTAGATGGTTTTTCTTCTTTTTCCGTTTGTTTTCTTCCTTACCTCTTTTAATTTACTTTTTGGATTTACTCTTTAAATAACAGGAAAGTCTGTCTTTTCACTGTCATTTCATCCTCTATTGTTTTCAACCAAACTATACCTATGCTCCTTCAAGGAGTTGCCAATTTGATTGATAGATTCAGCAGCTCTTGTTTTGTATCTTTAATTGTATGATTATTTTGGACTCCCAGTGAATTTAGAGCTAAAATTACTTAGCTATTGGATTTACTTTAAATAAGCTAATATAATTGAGATTATGACTAGCCAGCCAGATGATTATTTAAAATATTATAATTACTATTTCCTTGAGTTCCCAACCACGTGCTAGACCTTGTGCTGGCAGATTAATGCCTATTACAGTCCTTCAAGTAAATTGCGGTTATCTTTGTTTTATAGATGAGGAAATTAACACTAGGAGAAGTTAAGGAACATGTCTAAGGTCACAGAGCAGAGGTGGGATTCAAACTCCTGAAAGCTGTTCTCTGTCTTTTCCTTACCTTAGGATATGGAGGATCCACAAACAGCCCCACTGATGACTTCTTTTTGATTTCAGTCGTTAAATGTAAATGAGATCTAGAAAATAGATTGTTGTAGTCAGCCAAGTTTAGCATGCACAAAACATCAATGAATTAAAATTTTTTTCCCATGATTATAAAATTAATGGAGATTTAAAATGTAGCTTTATAGCTGGTCTTTTTCCTAACAAAATAAAATATGAACATATTTTCATGTCATTAAATAGTCCTTAAAAAGTTTTTTAAAACACTATAACCTTCCATTTCATGGATCGAGTGTAATGTATTTAATTTTTTCTGTTGTTGAACATTTAGATTGTTTCTGTTTTTTCCACACTGTAAAAACACAATGATAAACACTCTGGCACATAAATCTTTGTCTTCATTCCTGATTGTTTTCTTAAGGTTAGTTTTGGAAAGTAAAAGAAGTAGATCATATGGTATGAACATTTCTTAATGTACAACTTAAAAAACGTATACTTTTCCATATTTTTCTTTTCTTGGACAATGATGTTCTTGAGGATCAGGGGCTGTTCTTTGTGTATAAGCAGATGGGAAGTTGTGCTGCCCTAGCTAACACCTCCCTTGAGTTGCTTCTACCTGCAGTGACCATGATGAATGAAAACCTTAGGGGTTCTCTGAAGGACTAGGTGCAAGTAATACGGTTTACTAAATTGTTAAGGGGCTTGGTTATTGAACCACAGTCTAAACTTTATAAAATAGATCCCACATGATAATAGTGTTTCCATTTAATTAAAGTTTGTAATAAACTTTTCTTTCTAACCTATAGGGAAAAAATCCTATTATACATACAATCATCTTTTTATTACGATTGTTATAAACATGCAGTTGTGGAGACTGTATCCATGTCTCAATCAGTATACCCTCCACTCTACTTACGTTGCTGTTAAATGAAGAATTTTGTGTAACAAATGTGCATTTAGCAGTTTTTTCCCCAGACTTCTTGACCTTTTGGTAAAATATTTGAGATTAGCTGTATTTGAGTACTTGAACAGTGTTAATTATTATCACATTTCCTTGTGTTTTTAAAGTGTCTTAAGGTTTCTTTTCAGGTTTTAGTCACTGGAATTTTTTTCTTTGCCTAGTTACGATAACATTATTATAAAATTATAGTACATCAGTTAGCTCCAAAAGTGGAAATTCAAATCTTAGAGGGTAGTCCTTGAAGTGAATTATTAATTAGAACTGCCACACATTAATAGAATAATTTAGTTGTGATTCACTGAGCAGTTTCTCAGAATTTGTCCCAACTGTCATTTCAAAGGAGTTTTGTCACTTGCCGTGTTCAACAACACAAGGAAGTACACGTTTGAAATAAACAAAAAATTTAAAAATAAACATACATAATCCTTAAAATATGTTTGTAATATTTAAAAACTTATTTTACATGATATTTTAGTAGTGTTATAGCAAAAGGAAAAGTAGTACTTAATCATAAGGCTGTAGTTTTGACACTGTTAGAAAGATAGATGCAGTAGGTGGTGTTAAGTTTTTCTTTCATTTAACTTTGTAAATGACATAATTTAGAATGCACTAGATGAGCTTGTTATTTAAAAGAAATCTGAGAAAAGTCTGTTCATTATAAGAGCAGTGTAGTGCCCGTACAGAATGGCCATTTATGAATGAGTTTTATATGTAAGTGGTTTTTATATGTAAATGAAAGGCTGGCTTTCTTTTCTCTTTTTACTTAAGTTAGCAGGGTCTAAAAAAAGTATAGGAATGGAGAGTGGCAGAATTTATGTTCTAGTTCTGGGTCTGCTACTAGGTATGATCTTTATGTCTTACTCTTCATGCCTCAGTTTCATTCTCTCTCAGATAGATGACAAACCTACTCTTTCTTTCATAAATTATTATTTTGAGGTTTAGATAATATTGTAAATGTAAAAATATTTTGACAAACACTTAAAATCTTACAAATAAGAGGTTTTAATTTTTATTTTCAGCAAACCCTTATCTTCAATTCTCTATACCACTGTACCTACTGGGATGTAAGATGATTGTTTCTGAAATTCATCCTTGTTCGTTTCCTTTTCTGTTCATCATTATTTGTTTCATTTTTTATCCAGCTTTGACTTTTTCAATTCACAACCTTTCTTCCTTTGTACTGGCTCCTTCCTCCTCCTAGAAGTAGCAACAGTATTATTTCCTAGTATTTACAGGTTCAGGTAGGAAATAACATTTGTGTAATATGGCTGCATATAATAGTTAAGGTTATGTATGTACCCAGAGTGATTTATAGTATAAAACATTCTGCAAACAACTTAATTGTAATTATGGCATTTATCCTTGATAATTCACTTAAATAATTTATAAGTCTGCTGAAAGTATACTTTGTCCTGGTTTCAGTTGCTTAATGACTGACACCTTTGCAAATTATACTAGGTCCATTTGCCAGCACTGTGTTCTTTAAATTTTAGTGGAGGATATAGGTAACTTATTGAATGAGCGCGTCTAAGGGCCATGGATCTGGCTTAATTTTTGAAGTTAAAAAAAATGACAACAGATGCAATAAAACAGCACTTTGGAATCTTAGATTATATAAGTAAAGATCTGTGTCTTGAAGATAAGATGTCACTAAGCTTTGACCTTATGGAATTGTGCTTGGAGGTTTTAACATGCCTTCATTTTATTAGTTTTATATTTTGATGTTATTTTATTTCAGGTCTGTCTTTTAAGCGTACAATTGGATTTGCTTTATTCAATTTGAGAGTATCTTTTAACAGGTGAGTTAATCTATGTTCATTATGATTGCTGATGTATTTATGTGCATTTCTACCATCTTATTTACTGTTTGTATTTATAGTGCTTGACCACTCTTTTTGTGCCTTTCTTTATTCTATGTTTTCTTCAGCTAGTTTGAAAACTAGTTATTATATTTCTATTCTTTTGGTGTTTACCTTCAGTTTTTTTGTTGGGGTATAATTTACATTCAGCAAAATTGATGTTCTTTTTGGTGTATAGCTCTATGAGTTTTGACAAACATACGCTTACATCATTATCACCACCACCACATTCACGATATAGAACAGTTTCATCACCCCCAAAGTTTGTGCCCCTGGTAGTCAACCCTTCTCCATACCAATAGCCTTTGGCAACCACTGAACTATTTTCCATTTGTGTAGTGTTGCCTTTCCCAGAATGTCATATAAGTGGAATTATACAGTCTTTGTCCGGCTTCTTTCACTTAGCAAACCACATTTGACATTTGTCTTAGTCTGTTAGGGTTACTATAACAAAATAATGTAAACGAGGTGGCTTATAAGCAATAGAAATTTATTTCTCTGGAGGCTGGGAAGTCCAAAATCGAGGCACTGGCAGATTCAGTGTCTGGTGAGAGCCCACTTCTGGTTCACGGACGGCCGTGTTTTTACTATCAACTCCCGTGGCAGAAAGGGCAAGGTAGCTCTGGGTGGGGTGGGGGGAGGTTCTTGTATAAGAGCCCTAATCCCTTTCATGAGGGCCCCACCCTCATGACTTAAGCACATCCCAAAGGCCTTACCTTCTAATACTATCACATTGTGAGTTAGGATTTCAACATGAATTTTGAGGTGGACATAGCCTACCCCAACATTCATCCATATTATTGCATCTATTAGCGATATAGTCCTTTTTATTACTGAATAGTAATCATTGTAATGATGTACCCCTATTTATCCATTCACCAGTTGAAGGACATGTGGGTTGTTTTTGGTGATTATGAATAAAGCTACTATAAACATTCACATACAGGTTTTTAATTAGTGTAAGTTTTCATTTCTCTTGAGCAAATGCATAGTAATGCAATTGCTGGGTTGTATGGTAAATATATGTTTAAATTCCTAAGAAAATACTTAACTCTTTTTCTTTTTAACAAACTACTAATCTGTTTTCCAAAGTGGCTGTGCCATTTTGCATTCCCACCAGCAATGTCTGAGAATTCCAGTATTTGGTATTGTCAGTTATTTTTTATCTATGATAATAGATGTGTCGTAGCATATTGTGATTTTAACTTTGCATTTCCCTAATATCTAATAATATTGAGCATCTTTTAATGTGTTTATTTGCCATCTGCATATCTTCTTTGGTGAAGTGTCTATTCACATCTTTTACTCACTTTAAAATGAGTTTGTTTTTTTATTGAATTTTAGAATTCTTTACATAGTCTGGATACAACTGTTTTGTCAGTTGTGTGTTTCTCCCAGTCTGTGGTTTCTTGTTGTGTGTGTGTGTGTATGGCTTGTCTTTATACTTTTAAGAGTGTCTTTCATAGAGCAGAATTTTAATATTTTGATGAAGTGCAATTTATTAATTTCCTTCTTTTGTGGATTATGTTTTTGGTGTTGTCTCTAGGAAAACTTTTAAGAAACTGAGGTCAGGGCCAGCCTGGTGGTGCAGCAGTTAAGTTTGCATGTTCCGATTCGGTGGCCTGGGGTTCACCAATTTGCATCCTGGGTGCTGACCTACACACTGCTTGTCAAGCCGTGCTGTGGCAGGCGTCCCACATATAAAGTAGAGGAAGATGGGCATGGATGTTAGCTCAGGGCTAGTCTTCCTCAAAGAAAAAAAAAGGAAACCAAACATTTTTCTCCTAACTTTTCTTATAGCTGTTTTACAGTTTTAGTTTTCACATTTAGGTCTATGATCCATTTAGAGTTAATTTTTATATATGGTGTGAGGTGTTGGTTGAGGTTCATATTTTTGCATGTGGCTGTCCAATTGTTTTAGCACTGTTTGTTCAAAAGGCTATCCTGTTTCCATTGAATTGCTTTTGCAACTTTGTAGAAAATCAATTGACCATACATATGTGGGCCTATTTCTAGACTGTTTTCTCTTCCCATTGATCTATATGTTAATCTTTTTGCCAATACTGCACTGTCTTGATTACTGTAGTTTTACACTAACCCTTGAAGGCAGATAGTATGAGTCCTCCAACTTGGTTTTTCTTTTTCAAAATTATCTTGGCTATTCTAATTCCTTTGTCTTTCCATATAAATTTTAGAATCAGCTTGTCATTTTTTACAAAAAAAGATTGCTGGGATTTTGAATAGAATTGAATTAAATCTATAGATCAGTTTGGCAAGAACTGAAACCTTACAAGAGGGAGTCTTCAGCATAGCATATCTCTTCATTTGTTTAGGTTGTCTTTTGTTTCTTTCATCTGTAATTTGTAGTTTTCAGTATGTACATCCTGCACATATTTTGTTAGATTTAAATTTTTGCTGCTATTGTAAAGTGTCCTGTTTTGTTCGTTGCTAGTGCAGTCGAGTCTCATCATTCATGGCAGTTATGTTCTATAAAGTTACCGTGAACGCTATGAATTAGCAAATACTGAACTATTGCTCCTAGGGGAAATGCGGAGTTAGGTTCCTGTGAGCCTCTGGTGACAACATTTTCATCAACTGATCAATAGGTGATCTTGTTTTATGTATGTTTCTGTTTAAAGACACTTTATTCAATATACGTTGTTGATTCATCAATATTGAATTTATGACCATTGGCACTATAACTCATTCCTGAATGAAGCTTAATTTAACACATATATTTTTTCCATATGACACATCACAGCTTTCTTGAGCTTAGAAACACTAGATAGCACTTCAGCACTATGCTATTTTAAACAGCGAAATCATCAACAAAAAGCACAAAAGTGTGAAAAACGTGGCACTAAATAGAGCACAAAAAAGACTCTTGCATCTTGCTAACTCATTTATCAAATGATGTAGCCCTTTTGTAGTTTTTTTCGTATTTTGTTCATAAACATTCATGTCTTCTGCAGATAGGAGTAATATGGTTTTTTTCTTCCTCTTCTCTCTTGATTTTTCTCTTTTTATGTTGTAGTAAAAAACACATAACGTAAACTACCCTCTTAACAGTTTTTAAATGTACATTATAGTGATATTAACTGTATGCACATTGTTGTACAGCAGATCTCTGGAACTTTTTATCTTGCATGAATGAAATTCTATATCCATTTAACAACTCTCCATGTTTCCCTCCCCTTAGGCCCTGGCAACCACAATTCTACTTTCTATTTTTATGAGTTTGATTTCTTTTTTCTTTTTTTTTTAAAGATTTTATTTTTCCTTTTTCTCACCAAAGCCCCCCGGTACATAGTTATATATTTTTAGTTGTGGTCCTTGAGTTGTGGCCTGTGGGATGCCACCTCAGCATGGCTAGATGAGCAGTGCCATGTCTGCGTCCAGGATCTGAACCAGCAAAACCCTGTGCTGCTGAAGGGGAGCGCTCAAACTTAACCACTCAACCACGGGTCTAGCCCCAGTTTGATTTCTTTAGATAGCTCATGTAAGTGGAATCATGCAGTATTTGTCTTTTGTGATTAGTTTATTTCGCTTAGCATTATATCCTTAAGGTTCATCCATGTTGTAGTATATGACAGGATTTCCTTCTCTCTTATTTTTTTTTGAGGAAGATTAGCCCTGAGCTAACATCTGCCACCAATCCTCCTCTTTTTGCTGAGGAAATTTCGCCCTGAGCTAACATCTGTGCCCATCTTCCTCTATATGTGGGATGCCTGCCACAGCATGGCTTGCTAAGCAGTGGGTAGGTCTGTGCCCGGGATCTGAACTGGTGAACCCTGGTCCACCGAAGTGGAGTGCGCAAACTTAACCGCTATGCCACCGGGCTGGCCCCATACTAGGAGTTTTATAGTTTGAGGTCTTACATTTAGATCTCCATTTTGGATTAATTTTTGAGTATGTTGTAAGGTAAGGGTCCATCTTCATTCTTTTGCATGCAGATGTCCAGTTTTACCAACACCATTTGTTGAAGAGACTGTCCTTTCCCTATTGTGTAGTCTTGGCATCTTTGTTGAAGATCATTTGACCGTTTATATGAGGGTTTATTTCTGGGCTATTTATTCTCTTCTATCAGTCTGTATGTCTGTCTTTATGCTGTTTTTTACTGTTTTAATCAGTATACCTTTTGTTTCTTTTTCTTGTCATATTGCATTGACAAGGGCCTCCAGTACAATGTTGTGTGTTGAGTGGACATCTTTGCCTTATTCTTGATCTTAGGGGGAAAGCTTTTTGTCTTTCATACCTTTAATTTTTAAACATACATTCTATTGTACTATTTTGTTCATTGCTAGTAGCAGAAATGAAAATCTCTTTCAGTAGAACACATAGAAGTTAGAGTTAAAAAAATCTCCCGCAAAAGTTAAACGTCAATACAAAGAAATCAGTGGAACATAGGGAAAACAAAAGTTTTATATATGTCATTTAAAATATTAAACTTTGAAGAATTGTTTTGAAAAATAGCAATCCCCTGCCCTCCTCCTCCTTTGTTCTCCTTCCCCAGAAACAACCATTTTATACTTTTCTACCTGATACATTTTTGTATTTACTTCTGTAGCTCTGGAAACCATGCAAATACTGCTACTTCTTGATTTCAGTTTTAGGTGTTATCTATTGACTTTCACTATGGAGATGAGAATTTAGCTCTTTTTCCATCTACCTTTCTCACCACGCCCCTATCCCCACCCTAACACACATAGTCTTCCATTTGGCTATTATCTCTGTAAAGCTATGTTAAAGATTTTGTCAGATTACTATTTAGAGTATATGTTATTATGACTATATACATGTTATTTGGAACTAAGCCATGTAGTATACAAATACTACTTTTTCTTTTCTGTGCAACATTTTGTTTTCTCTTGAGTTGTTTTTCTCCCCTTGGTTTTCTGTATGTTTTTCATCAGTTCAACCCCTAACTCCTCCAGTTATTCAAATCTCCACTCTATGTTGAGATACATCAGTCCTCCAGCTAACAGAGGTGTAAACCAAGAAAGAGAAAGATCCTGGAAAGAGTGGTCTTACATAATTTCATCTTCTTGAAAAATAATCTCTCCTGAGGCCTCCTGGGCTGTTTGCTTTACATCCTGCAAATACCCTTTGCTATAATGCTTGCCTCTCTTTTGTGTAAGATTAAAGATATCATGTCTTCCTCTTTCTTTTCTTTCGTTTTTTTTTTTGAGGAAGATTAGCCTTGAGATAACATCTGCCAATCCTCCTCTTTTTGCTGAGGAAGACTGGCCCTGAGCTAACATCTGTGCCCATCTTCCTCTACTTTATATGTGGGATGCCTACCACAGCATGGCTTGCCAAGTGGTGCCATATCCGAACCAGCGAACCCCAGCCCGCTGAAGCAGAACATGCGGACTTAGCTGCTGTGCCATCAGGCTGCCCTGTCTTCCTCTTTCTTGGTTTATTCCTCGGTTATGTTAGAGCACATCCTCCATTACAAAATTGTTTTAGACAATGCTGATCTGAAAATGTTTTAATTTCACTGTCATGCTTGATTGATATTTTCCCTGGGTAGAGATTCATAGGTTTGAAAAAGTTTTCATTCAGAAATCTGAAGGAATTGCTCATTTACCTTCTAGCTTCCATTGAGAAATCTAAAGCCATTTTCATTCCTGATCTTCTGAATGTGACCTATTTGTTGTTTGTTTTCCCTCTCTGGAGGCTTGTATTATCTTCCTTGTATTCTAAAATTTCATAAAGATATGCCTTGTTGTATGTCTGTTTTTATCCACTGTGTTGGGTCCTTTTCATCTGGAAGCTCTTGTCTAAGTTCTGAAAATTTTCCCTAATTTATTTCTTTAATTGTTTACCCCCCTTTGTTTTGTGTTTTTTCTCTTTCTGGAATTCCTAATCTGTTAGACTTCCTGGGCTATCCTTTTTTTTGTTTCCCTCCTATGTTCTATTGATTTCTTTGTATTGATGTTTCACTTTTGGAAGAGATTTTTCTTAACTTTATCTTCTGTTCTTTCTATTGTTTTTCATTTCTGCCGTCATATCTTACATTTCTGAGTTATTTTTTGCGCTATGAATATTCCTTATTATAGCATCCTATTCTTATTTCATGGATATGATGTCTTAGCTCCCTGAGGATATTAATGACAGCTTTTTTATCTCTCTTTAGTTTTCATTGCATATTTTCTGTTTGATGTGGTTTAGTGTTAGAAGCTTTTCTCAGATATCTTGTTACAATTAAGAGTGGGGAACTGTGGAAAGCTGTTTGAAACTCTTGAGCCTGTAAATGCATTCTCCAAATGGGCTGTTTTAATTGGGAAACCTCTCATGTTGGTGTCTTTAGGTCTTTTCTGTAAGGGTGATAGATTGCCCAGAGAAAGATTTTCTAGTCTTTTTCTGGGAGACCATAGGCCTAGTTGCTGGTGTTTCTGGGAGCATGGCAAAGGAAGAGAGTAGCATGTGTTCAGCATTTAGGATTTAAGAATTCATTTATTCTCCTATTTTCAATATGGTACCTCCACTTTCAACTGTACTCTGGTGGCCCCCAGGCTAGAGAGCCTCTGTTTTACCCTCTCCAGAAGATAGAAGGAGGAATCTCTCTGACATGGGATTAGGGAAGCCACAGTCTTAGATGTTCTCCAAGTCTTCTAATCAATCTTATTTTTAGAATACCCATTACTTCCAAATGTACTTAGTATTGTGTTTTGTGGGTTCTAGATTTTAAATCAGCCATCCTTAATACCAGCTTAGAATTCAATTTTCTGGTGTCTGCTATGTCATGTACTACTTATCTGTCTGTTTTCCAGATGTTATTTCTTCTCTCATTTATTTTGTTCATAAAGTTTTATAGCTTTTTAAACAGTAATTTTCTGTGGATTTTTGGGGGAGATTATAAGAATGCATGTTTTTAACCCTCCAATTTTACCTTTAAACCCATAATTTAATATTTTTTTCTATAAAATTTTAAACTTAATTAGTATTTCTATTATCCTCATTGACAAAACAAATACTTTAACTTCCCTCTAAATTCTTTTTCTATTTTCTACATTTTGTTATGTCAAATTTTACATTCAGCTTGTTAAGTCTTAAGATTTTTTTTTCTTCTTCCTTGATGTTTTGCAATTTGCCATACTATATTTAGGTATGGGTTTTTTTAAATGTTGCTTGGCAGTATTAAACTTTTCAACCTAGGGAATCATCTTTCTTGAATTTTAGAAAAATTTCAATCATTATCTTTTAAAAAATATTTCCTTCACTTCTGTTTTCTCCTTCTGAAACTGATTATTTCAATGTTGGAGCCTATCTTCCCTACTTAGCTTTTTTCCCTCTTTGCTTAATTTCTTAATTTGTATTCTGTTCTAGGTAATTTTCAATGCCTGAGCTCTCTCTTCATTTGTTTTTACTCTGTTGTTTATCCTGTCTATTGAATTTTTAATTAATTATCTTCTATTCTTCTTTTAGTCCCACTTTTAAAGTATATTAGGTATGCTCAAAGAGATAAAAAATTTAAGATTCTTCATTAAAAAAAATTTCTTCAGGTGTACTTCTCCTATTTCTTGTGTTTGCTGATGTGGCTCATGGTGGTAATTTTCCACAAGTGTATCATAATTTTGGGTTGAGAGCTCATGTTGGATAGGAGTTGGTCCCTTTTGTGTGGTTTTGGAGTTGCTGTAGCCTAACCCTCTGGCTGGCATAGGTCTAGGCCAGCTGTTTCATTAGAGTTTTGAGTTTTTACTTTATGTGAATAGCTCAGCCTGGACCATACTATGTGTATTATATGGGTTATGTAGGCCCAGTTTCCATTCTCAGGGTACCTCTGTTCCCTCCATAGGACATAGGTAGGTGTTGAGTGGATGCAATTCCAGCAAGGAGGCTGTTTCTGGTCTTCTGCCCCATAATTGGAATGCTGGACCCTTGGAACTTTGGAGTTTTAGCCTACATTACTCTAGTCTTTTTTTTCCTGGGGGCCTTAGTGCCCACTTACTACTCTAGATTCTGCCTCTGTTCCTGACCCACAAAAATTATACTCTTGTTATTGAATGTAGCTATGTATTTAAAATTTTATCTAATTTCTTGTATATCCTTCTAGAGGGTCCTTTATGTATATACAAGTAAATGAGAATATGCTTATTTTTCTTTCTTTTGTACACACAACTTAGAACATTGTATTTTGCTTTTGTTTTCTCTTTGCAATAAGTTAGGAAGTATTTCCATTTGATAGATCAGAACTGGTATAGAGATTGTTGGTTTCTTTGTTAAAGAGACATGCTGATGTGACTGTGCATGGTTTATTTTCATCACAATGGGTAGGAACCTTTTCTGCTTTTGAATTTTTACATTGTTTTTCGTATGTAATTTAAAAAATATGTATATTTATTCTCAATAATTTTCTTCAATATAAAAATTCACTAGTTCTGTAATTATAATGACTTTAACTCCTCCTTTAACGTTTTATTCATGTAATCCTTACAGCAACTATAACTTCTTTAAATTTTAACCATTCATTAAATTAATAATGTGACCACTTGTTTAGGGTCACAGAGTTTGTAAGTGAAAGTTTGGCACCAGAGTTGTACTCTGAACCACTAGATTATATACTGGCTCTATCTCCTAATAAAAAAATTTATTTTTTTTTATGTGATAAAGCTTCTACTTTTTTTTTTTTTTGAGGAAGATTAGCCCTGAGCTAACATCTGCTGCCAGTCCTCCTTTTTGCTGAGGAAGACTGGCCCTGAGCTAACATCTGTGCCCCTCTTCCTCCACTTTTTATATGTGGGATGCCTACCACAGCATGGTTTGCCAAGCCGTGTGATGTCTGCACCTGGCATCCGAATGGGTGAACCCTGGGCCGCTGAAGTGGAATGTGTGAACTTAACCGCTGCGCCACCAGGCCGGCCTGAGTCTTTACTTTTAAATGATTATTGATACATCAAGTAATAACATGTAACAAGTTCTTGAATTCTATCATTTAGTAATTTTGATTAAGAGAAACTAAAAACAGCTTAAACAATTATATTAGTATGTATTGTTCTAACCCTATTTTAAGGTTGGCTGCACTTAATACATTACAAATAACTATTTATTACTTTTTCATAGGCAAAACCCCTGACTTTTGAGAAAGCTTTAGGGGAAAACTAATTTAATCCTTTTCTTTCTTCAATATATTGTTATTATTATTTTTTTAAAACTACAGTTAAGAAAGAAAGTATTGACAAATATGTTACTTAAAGTAGAAGACATAGGAAAGCAGACAATGTACATCCATTAGATTTTAAAGAAATATGAGATAAAAAATGAAATTTTTGATAAGCTGAGTTTTTACAAAGAAGCTAGATTTGTTATTCTCCAGAAAGTGAAGGGCCACCTAATATGTAATATATAAAAATAGTTTAATTCCTTTTCACAAGAATATAACTCAAGCTCTGCTAAACTTCATATTCCGTGAAGGCCACTAAAATGCCAGTCCATGAAATGGGCACTCTTTTTTCTTCCCCTATCCATTTATATGCCAGTTTTCATGAATTTCTGGCCAGATATCGCCGACAAAGGCTAAGAGGTCATCCAGGACTTCATCCCTGTTCTGCTAGAAGTAGGTCTAGAGGATGGTCATCTTCTCTTGGGTCTCCTTCTCCATTTTGGTGCTCCCACTACCATGGACCCCAGAGCTGCAGCTTCCTTGGCCTTGAACGCTTTCTCCCTCTGTAGGCAGGACTGTTCAATTTCAGCCTGAGTTTCTTTGACCTGCTTCAGCCTCCGGTTCTTTTGCTTGCAGGCCTTGGACACATTTTGGGAAACCCACTTCGCGGCCTACAGCAGCTTCTTTTTTTTTTTAAGATTTTATTTTTTCCTTTTTCTCCCCAAAGCCCCCCAGTACATAGTTGTATATTCTTAGTTGTGGGTCCTTCTAGTTGTGGCATGTGCAACGCTGCCTCGTTGTGGCCTGATGAGCAGTGCCATGTCCACGCCCAGGATTCGAACCGACGAAACACTGGGCCGCCTGCAGCGGAGCGCGCGAACTTAACCACTTGGCCACGGGGCCGGCCCCTACAGCAGCTTCTTGATGCCCTGTGACTGACTATCCATAGCGGTGGTGACTGAGGCAAGGGTTAGCAGCCTGAATGGGCTGGACTGCCCCTTGGGGTCAGCTGACCCAGCTGCCCAAGATCTGAGCCTGTGCCTGTGCCCTGCCCACTGTCCTCTCCTGTCACCTTTGATTTTGACAGTAGCCCCATGAAGTAAGTATGTAGACAAGGAAACAAGCTTAGAGAGAGTGTGTAAATTTCTCATGGTCACTTGCTTCTATTTATCTTACTTCAAACCTTGTGTTTTTATTCTGTTTTATCTCCACTCTACTCTGATTGATAACAGGAACCCCAAAAACCATAGTATCAAACTCTTTCACTCAGGAAAGTAGGCCAGTGATTCTTTCTGCAGCTTCGTCTTAAAACCCTTACTGCTTCTTGTCTTAGCTTCCAGGGCCATTTCTGAGCAGTAGAGGTTACAAACATTCCACTGAACAAACAGTTCCAAATCCTGTCATCGTACCCTATGTGCCTGTTCCAAATGGTAAGTTTGTTATGGACATATTAAAACTTTTGTAAATTCTAATTCTTACATATCTTCATCTGTAGAAGGAAAAAATACCCTGTTGTGAAGACAACATTAATTAGTCTTTAGTGTTTTGCTGCTGTTTTATCGTACTGAGAAAATCAGAAGTAGTATATTTACCTGATACGACTGTCGAGAATTATTTAGCCAAACAATAAGATGCTTTACATCAGCTCAGAATCTATTGTTATTATAATTTTATTCTTAGACCACGTGTTTAAGTGCCAAATGTCCAAAAAACACAATGGTATAAATTTTAATAGAGTATGTTATAGATATGAAAAGCACCTGGTGAATATTTTCTTAACTAAATTTTAAATAATTAGTATCTGATTATTAATATAATAATTATTGTTTACTGTGTGTCTTTCATAGTTCTGACATTATACTTTACAAATGTTAATTATATAATCCTCACAACAACCTTGTAGGATAGATGATGGTATTGATATTTTATACGTGAAAAAAACTGGATTAGAGAAGTTAAGAAATTTATATTACAGAGCTTGTAATTTGACGGAGCTAGCTTTCAGACTTAGGTATCTCTCTCTTAAACCTTTTGTTTTTTTCTCATTATACCATCTAGTTACTTGTGATATTTGGATTTTGGCCATGTGGAAAGTCAAAGAATTTTAAGATGCTGAAGAGAGAAAAATTGAAAGGATGTGGTTATGCCTGTTTATGTATTATAGACAGAGAAACTATACTTAAATGTGCTGAATTATCATTTTTTTTTTCTTTTCAGGTAATACATGCATGATTTTTTTTTATTTAAAAGAAATGAATATAACTAGTATTGCTTTAAGAGTTGAAACCTGGCTTTTAGCTACATGGCATGTTAAAGTACCTCTAAGGTGGCTGGAAGCTTGTATTAACTGGATCCAAGAAGAAAATGATAATGTTAATTTGAGTCAGGCACAAGTGAATAAACAAGTGTTTGAGCAATGGCTTCTTACGGATCTGAGAGATTTGGAGCATCCTCTTTTGCCTGATGGCATTTTAGAAGTTCCAAAAGGAGAACTGAATGGATTTTTTGCTCTGCAGATTAATTCATTGGTTGATGTAGGTCAACCTGCATATTCCCAGATACAAAAGTTAAGAGGCAAGAATACAACAAATGATCTAATTACAGCTGAAACACAAGTAACCCAAAAACCTTGGGAAGCAAAGCCTTCACGAATGTTGATGCTACAGCTAACTGATGGGGTTGTACAAATGCAGGGAATGGAATATCAGTCTATTCCAGCTCTTTATAGTGATCTTCCTCCAGGTACAAAAATTTTGATTCATGGGAACATTTCTTTCCGTCTTGGTGTTCTCTTATTGAAACCAGAAAATGTGAAGGTGTTAGGGGGAGAAGTAGATTCTCTTTTAGAGGAATATGCCCAAGAAAAACTACTTGCAAGATTAATTGGGGAACCTGATCCTGTAGCTTCAGCTATACCAAATAATTCTAACCAAAGCATCCCCAGAATTACAGATGTTCTAGATCCTGCTTTAGGACCTTCTGATGAAGAACTCCTGGCAAGTCTTGATGAAAGTGATGAGCTTGCAGCAAATAATGACACCTCCTTAGAAAGAATATGTTTCAGCACAGGTAGTTCCTCAAATACTGTTCCCATAAGACAATCAAGTTTTGAACCAGGACTTGTTATTTCTCCAAGACCAAAGGAGAAATCACCAAATCAATCTATGCATTTCTCTGATGGGGAATTAGATGACTTTTCTTTGGAGGAGGCCTTGCTTTTGGAAGAAACTGTCCAGAAAGAACAAATGGAGACTAAAGAATTGCAGCCATTGACTTTGGACAGAACCATGGATGAAACTATAGAGAGATTTTCACATAAATCTAAAACTCTGGATAATTTTTCTTTGATTTGCAAAAATGGAAACAATAATTGGAATGAAAAAAATTCATCTGAACAAATGACCAATGAAGACAAGTCTTTTATTTGTCCATCTGCTAGAGACCAAAACAGTAGTGTTTTTTCAGTTCAACGTAATGTAGCCCTACCCCAAGATTTTACAAATAAAGATAAGAACTCAGAGATAGATGATAAAGTAAAGCAAAGCATCAGCAATTCAGATGGACATTCCTTAAATAATAAAATATTAAATGGAGAGCTGGTCACTTATGTACCAAAAAGGAGTTCACAAATTTCTGATGAAAATGATCGCCATTTACAGACTCATTCTTTAAGATCATCAGAGAATAGCACTAATCTTTCCATCACCATGGATTTGTATTCTCCACCTTTTATCTATTTGTCTGTTCTAATGGCCAGCAAACCAAAGGAAGTTATAACAGTGAAAGTCAAAGCATTTATTGTAACCTTAACTGGAAATCTCTCAGCTTCTGGTGGTATTTGGAGTATAACAGCAAAGATTTCTGATGGTACAGCATATCTAGATGTAGATTTTGTAGATGAAATACTTACTAGTCTGATAGGGTATTCAGTACCAGAAATGAAAAAGTTAAAAAAAGATCCTCTTCAGTACCAAAAGTTCCTGGAAGGTTTGCAGAAATGCCAGAGAGATCTAATAGATTTGTGCTGTCTAATGACTATTTCATTTAATCCCTCCTTGTCTAAAGCAATGGTACTGGCATTACAAGATGTTAATATGGAACACCTTGAGAACCTAAAGAAGCGATTGAATAAATAATTTGCAAAATAGTATTAGAAAACAATAAAAGAGGAAATATTTAGACTTAAATTTATCCTTTTATTTGCGAAACTTTCTTTTGTAAACTTCTTTTCATAGCTTATTTCAGTTTGATTTAAAAGTGTTTAATCATATTTGTTTAGGTTTTTTAATAAATTAATTTTTTATGGTAACTTAGATGAAAGAATTTGGTGCCTCATTGTTACTGGGAAATTTGTTTTCCACTTGTCATTTCACATAAGATGATTGCTAAAGTACTATCTTGTTTACTGATGAGTCATATTGTTGAAAGTTAACGACTATAAATAGGTAGTTGTACTTTTAATATGTTGAGTACCCAAAAAGATTTGTTTATATTATTATACTTAGGAAAATGTAAATCCAGTGGATCAGAATATCAGGCTTTCAGATGCAGATTATTTTGTTAGTTTTTATTTTATTGGTTGTAAATATTTGTCTGGTATTTTTAAGGCAAATATTACGTTAACTAGATACCATTTCAGAGATTACATTCAATGTAATTGAAACTTTATTTTCAAGGATAATTTATTTTAAATAGCATATTGAAAGCTTCATTAATAAGATCCAATAAGTATTTAATTTTTTTGGATTAAATAAGGTATTTACCCATTTCTTTAGATGTTTTCCCCTTTTCTGAATTAGCTCTATAGGTAAGCCTCCCTTTAGTTTTATTGTAAGTGCTTATTTTATTTTTTAAGGGAGACTGTTACCACAGTTCTACTTTGCTGTCAAAAAGTCACGTTTGAAAGGTAAAGTTGTTTTTAATAATCTTTTGTCTCTAAAAAAATTTAAATTAGGGTCCTGCCCTGGTGGCCTAGTGGTTAAATTTGGCACACTCTGCTTTGGCGGCCCAATTTTGGTTCCCAGGTGTGACCTACACCACTTGTCTGTCAGTGGCCCTGCTGGGGTGGTGGCTCACATACAAAAAGAGGAAGATTGGCCGTGGATGTTAGCTCAGAGTGAATCTTCCTCAGCCAAAAATAAAAAGCATAAAAAATAAAACATTATACTGTCTTGAATTTTAAAACATTCAACAAATGCTTAAATAATAAAATGAAGACATTGTGTTTTGTTTTAGTTAATGTAATAGAAAAATACCTGGGAGTAAGATAAATACCTATATAAAAATATGATACAGGGGCCGGCCTCATGGCCTAGTGGTTAAGTTCATGTGCTCTGCTTCGGTGGCCCAGGGTTTTGCTGGTTCGGATCCTGGGCACAGACATGGCACCGCTCATCAGGCCATGTTGTGGCAGCAGCCCACTTGCCACAACTAGAAGGATGCATAACTAAAATATACAACTATGTACTGGGGGGATTTGGGGAGAAAAAGCAAAAAAAAAAAAAAAAAAGACATGTAGTAGAAAAATATTTTAAAAATCTTTTGCCATTGTTGGTTGAAGGATGATAGAGTTCAAGGCACGACGCAGATTTTGCTGCCAAATGCTCTAATAGTAAAATCTATATACTTGCATAGCTGTTTTATTACAAGAGATCTAAATGAGATAGCATTATCTTTCTTCTAAATATTCTCTTCCTATACTCTATCTCTGTAAGTAGTGCTTGAAAGGTGAGATGAGACCTTATTTTCTCTTCATATTCGGTCACTAACGACTGGGTATAGTACTTTGCCTTATCAGTCCATCCTTCTAAATTAGTGCTGTGATTCTGGCTCTGGTCTTCTCTGGCCTGGATTATTCCAGTAGGTTTACTAATTAGTCTGTTCCTTATTTTGCCCTCAAGTCTTTTCCCAGAATTCTACCTGAATGATCTTTCTAGAATAAATTTCTTGTTTTCTCTTGGTTAAGTTTTCATATCATCTTTCTCCTACCCCCTACATACGGAGTGAAGTCCAAGCTCTTCATCTAGTCTGTCAGTCCTTTTGTGATCTGGCTCTTGCCTTCCTTTTCAGCCTCATCTTTTCCCATTATTCTCCACCTACCTAATCTGCCTCTAAGTTTTAGTCATACCAAATTATTTGTGGTTCCCCAAACATGTAAGAGAATACACCTCATGCTTTCATATTTAAGCTCATAGTGATCCACCTGCCTCCTAAATTCATTCATATTTCCAACTTAGCTTAAGTTTAAGGTGCCTATTGAAGTGTTCCATGAATTCCATCGCCCACTTTCATGCCCTCTTGTACACTATACAAACTAATATGTATGTTTTGTTGTATTTATTTGCTTCTCTAATTCTGACTCTACTGCTACATTTTGGGCAGAATAATTCTTTGTTGTAGGGAGCTGTCCTGTGCATTGTAGGACATTGAGCAGCATCCTTGGCCTCTACCCATTAGATGCCAGTAGCATCCTTCCAGTTGTGACAACCAAAACCTTTCCAGACATAGCAAAATAGTCCCTGTGGGACAAAACTGCCCTTGGATGAGAACCATTGCTCTAATGGAATATAAGCTGCTTGAGGTTATGGCTGAGTGATTTACCTTTAATTCCAGTAAGTGTTTATTGATATTATAAATGAATCATCAAATCTGATCATCTTTATTTCCTTACTTCATATCCTTTAGTGATTTCTTATAATCTGTTACAATAGCATGATACTTAAAGCCCTGAAACCTCTGCATACATAGCACCTCAGAGAGCTATCCTCTACAGTGAAGGGGTAGATTAGAAAAATCTGCCTGATACCAAAGGGAGTCTACATGAAAACTTGGCTGAGTTGGCCTAGATTCTAGTTGGCGGCGGGGGGCACGTTTTCCCTGAGAATTTGTAGCCATAGGTCTGCTCTTATGTGGGGCTAAGTGGTCACTTAAGTTACCTGCATGATAATCTCCAATTGATATTTTAACATAAAAATGATCCTAAAAGTGGAGCTAGCCCGGTGGCACAGCAGTTAAGTGCACATGTTCCACTTCGGCAGCCTGGGGTTCATCGGTTCAGATCCTGGGTGCAGACATGGCACCACATGGCAAGCCGTGCTGTGGTAGGCGTCCCACATATAAAGTAGGGGAAGATGGGCACGGATGCTTAGCTCAGGGCCAGTCTTCCTCAGCAAAAAAAGGAGGATTGGCAGAGTTAGCTCAGGGCTAATCTTCCTCAGGAAAAAAAAAAAAATGATCCTAAGGGTACCTGGCAGAAGCAAATGGGAAGGAAAAATGGGTATAATGAGATGAGCTTTCTCTTCCTCTTAGGAATGAATCTACTTTCAGAGAGTACATGTTCTTTGCTCCTCCATTCTGTAAATCTTTCCTGTATTGCCTTCTGCTCTGGTCCAGCACTGCTTATGACTGGGTGGGTAAGTGTCCACACTTCTGGAGTTAGCAGGCACTACATGAAACGCTCAAGACATGCATAGATGTAAAATTACCTATGTAAGATGCTCAAGAGAAAAAACAAAAGGGTTGAAAATTTCAGTAGGGAATTAGGAATTTAAAAAACTAAAAATAAAGAATAACTAAAATTAAGAATTCAGTGAATGAGTTTAACACCAGATGGAAAACAGCTGAAGAAATAATTAAGTTTGGCCAGAAGAAAAAGTGCAGAAAGATGTATAGAGACAAAAGGATGGAAAAGAACCTGAAAACCATGTAACAGAGAAGGGCTAACATTAATGTGACTGTAGTTTTAGAGAAGAAATAGAGAATATTTGGCGTTAATGCTTAAGAAATTTCTAAAATTTATGAAAATCATCAAGCTACAGGTTTCAGAGGTCCCACAAACCTCAAGCAAAATATATTAAGAGAAAATCATACTTATGCAAATATTACCAATACCACTGAAAACTTAAAAAATCTAGAGCAGTGAAAGAAAGAAGGCATATTTCAAAGGACCAAAAATGTGGCAATCAACTACTTAATAAAAACAGTGGGAATGAGAAAACAGAATGGCATTTTCAAAGTGATGGAAGAAAATAACTGCCAACCTAGAATCCTATACAAAGCAAAATGTCCTAAATAAGGTGCAATAGGTAAAATTAAGAAAACCTTCAGGGGCTGGCTCTGTGGCCGAGTGGTTAAGTTCACGTGCTCTGCTGTGGCAGCCCAGGGTTCGGATCCTGGGCGTGGACATGCCACCGCTGGTCAGACCACACTGAGGCGGCATCCCACATCCCACAACTAGAAGGACCTGAAACTAAGATATACAACTGTGTACGGGGTGGGGGGGAGGTTTGGGAAGGTAAAGCAGAAAAAGAAGAAAGAAGATTTGCAACAGTTGTTAGCTCAGGTGCAAATCTTTTTTATTTTTTTAGAGATTTTATTTTTTTTCCTTTTTCTCCCCAAAGCCCCCCAGTACATAGTTGTATTTTCTTCGTTGTGGGTCCTTCTAGTTGTGGCATGTGGGATGCTGCCTCAGCGTGGTTTGATGAGCAGTGCCATGTTGGCGCCCAGGATTCAAACCAACGAAACACTGGGCTGCCTGCAGCGGAGCGCGTGGGATTCAGCCACGGGGCCAGCCCCCAGGTGCAAATCTTTTTTTTTTTAAAAAAAGAAAATCTTCACACACAAAATGAGAATTTTTTTTCCCTAACAAACCACAAAAATTATGTTGTCTGAGCAGAAGGAGAATGATACCAGATGGGAGCTTGGAGGTGCAAGAACAAATGAACAACGAAAAGGATAAATATGTGGGTTAAATGAATGGTGATTTTAAAACAAAAATAATGTCTTGATGATTTAAGAAAACAGGACTAAAGTACGTGAAAACAATAGCATTTAAGTTGGGAGGGAGATAAATGGAAAAGTATTTTAAGATCCTTTATGTCTGAGGAAATGTTAAGCTGTAGTTTTTATTTTAGACTTGAATATTCAGAGTTGCATGTTGTAATATTTAGAGTAACTACTACTAAAAGACTTGTAAAAGTATATTACTATATGCTTATGGAATAAAATAGAATAAAAAAAAAACAGTACTTGACCCAAAATAAAGCAAGAAAGAGAAAACAAAAAAAGTGGCATACAGGAAAAACAGGGCGTCAGTAAGTTTAAAGCCAAATGGATAGGAAATTGCATTAAATGTAAATAGGCGAAATCCTCCAATAAAAGACAAACATTGTCAGATAACAATCCAATTATAAATGAGAGAGACATAAAATGCAAGGATACAGAAGGGTGAAAAGTGAAAGATGTAAAAAGATATACGGACACTAACCAAAAGAAAGCTGCTGTGGCTATGTTAATATCAAACTGAATTTCAAACAAAAGACTAGTAGTAAAGAGAGACAATGATAATAATCAAAGGACTAATTCTCTAGGAAGGTTTAGCAATTCTAAATTTATTGAATTCAATATGTCCTTCTAAATTTATCAGAACTACAAGGAGAAATAGAGAAATCCACAATCATAGAGGAAGATTACATACTTAGTAATCAAAAAAAAGTTGGTAGGGATGTAGAAAATACAGCTGACCTAATCGCCATGTATATAGGCTACTGTACTCAACAAATGCGTAATACACGTTTTTTCATGTGCATGTGGCACATTTACAAAAATTGATCATGCTGTACTAGAAAGCATGTCTAAACAAGATTCAAAGAATTGTAAGCATACAGAGTGTATTCTCTAACCATAATTAAAATAAGCTAGAAAAAAAAAAGGTTAGAAAATTTCATGTGTTTAGAAACTACAAAACAGACTCCAAAGTAACCTTGGGTTAAGGAAGAAACCACAATGAAAATTGGAAAGTATTTTATAATAAAAATAAAGCATCAAAATTCATGAGATGTAAATAAAACTGTGCTTAGAGGAGACTTTACATCTTTCATTTAATAGAAAAGAAAGGCTAAAAGTCCATGAGTGGAGCATTTATCTCACAGTTATAAAAATGGCAAATTAAGCACAAAGAAGGAGGAAGAAAAAATAAAGGGCTTAATTTATTGGAATAGAAAGCTAACATAATAGGATTTACAAAGCTAAAAGTTGCTTCTTTGAGAAGACTAAAACTCCTAGCAAGACAAATAAAGAAGTGAGAAGGCACAAATAAATGCCAGAAATGAAATGGAGAAATCACTCACTGTTTCTACATGCATTAACAACCTTTTAAGAGGACATTATGAATAATTTCATGCTGATGCATTTAAAAATTTAGTTGAAATGATCAAATACCTGAGAAACTACAAATATAAGAGAAAAGAAAATCTGAGTAGTTCCATATTAAAGTAGTTGAATTTGTTTTTGACAAGGGGAAATAATAGTCTTTTCAATAAATAGTATTGGGACAACTGCATAGCCACATACAAAAGAATGAAGTTGAACCCGTACCTCACACTATACAAAGATTCACTCAAAATAGATCAAATACCCAAATGTAAGAGCTATAAGTAAACCTCTAGAAGAAAACATAATTGTAAATATTTGTGACCTTGATTAAGGCAGTGGTTTCTTAGATAGGACACATAAAGTCCAAGCAACCAAAGAAAAAATAGATAAATTGCGCTTCAAAATTTTAAAAACTTGTGCTTCAAAAGATGCTGTCAAGATCAAGAAAGTGCAAGGACAACCCTCAGAATGGGAGACTGTCTTTGCAAATCATATATCTGAAAAGAGACTAATATCTAGAATATATAAAGAATTCTGAAACTCAATAATAAAAAGACAAATAACCTAGTTTAAAAATGGGCAAAGTATTTGAATAGATATTTCTCCAAAAAAGATATACTAATGGCCAATAAATACATGAAATAGTGCTCAACATCATTAGTCATTAGGAAAATGCAAATTAAAACCACAATGAGATACTACTTCATACCCACTAGGATAGCTATAATTGAAAAGACAATGATAGTTACTGGCAAGAATATGGAGAAATATGTTGTTAATGGGACTATAAAATGGTACAGCCACTTTGGAAAACAGTCTGGCAGTTCTTCAAAAAGTTAAACAGAGTTACCATATGACTTAACTATTCCATTCTTAGCCAAGAGAATTGAAAGCATATGCTCACACAAAAACTTGTACGTGAATGCTCATAGCAGCATTATTCATAACAGCCAAAAAATAGAAACAACCCAAATGTCCATCAACTAATGAGTGGATAAACAAAATATGGTAATATATACAATGGAATATTACCCATAAAAAGGAATGAAGTGCTGATACATGCAACAACGTGGATGAACCTTGAACAACATTGTTCTAAGTGAAAGAAGCAACACAAATGACCACATTATTTATCATCCCACTTATATGAGATATCCATAATAGTTAAATCTATAGAGACAGAAAGTAATTAGTAGTTTCCAGGGGCAGGAGGGAGGCTGTTCAGTGAGTGGCTGGTGATGGATATGGGGTTTCTTTTGGGGATGATTTAAATGTTCTGGAATTTGATAGTATGATGGTTGCACTATATGGGTATACTAAGAACCACTCAATTTTACACTTTAAAAGGGTGAATTTTACGGTATGTGAAATAAAAAGTGAATCTGTTATTTAAAACCTTCTCACAAATTCTAGGCCTAGATGGCATCCCCACTGAATTCTTCCAAATTTTGAGGATAACACCACTCTACATAAGTTCTTCCAGAGACTAGACAATGAGAGGACATTTCCCAACATTTTTTACTAGGCTGACATAACTTTGAACATGCATAGAAGATTAAAAGAAAGAATATACACACCAATCCTCTCATGAATATAATTTCAAAATATAAATTAATCCTAAATGCTATATTAACAAATTAAATCTAAAAGATATAAAAGGGAGAATACATCATAACAAAATGGGGTTTATTTCCAGAATGCAAGGATAGTTCAACCAATCAATGTAATTCACCACATTAAGAGATAAAAACTATAAGGCCATTCCAATAGATACAGAATAAGCACTTGATAAAATTTATATATTCATAATAAAACTCACGAAACTAGTAATACGATGGAACTTTCTTATTCTAATAAAGAGAATCTACATAAAACGTACAGCAAATATCATACATGAGATGGGGAATAAGATGAAAATGTCTGCTATTATGACTTCTATTCAACAATGTTATGAAGGTTCTAGCCATAGTAATAAGGCAAAGAAAAAAAACGTGTCAGAGAGGAAGAAATAAACCTCCTTATTTGCCAATGACATAGTTGTGTATGTAGAAAATTCAAAATCTATTAACTATTAGAAGTACTAAGTGTACTTGGCAAGGTTGCTGTATATAGGACAATATAAAAAACAGTTGTGTTTCTATATAGCAGCAACAAATAAAAAACTACTACTTAGAATAGCATGAAAAAATAAGATATTTTGGAATTATAAGTATAATGAAAGATGTACAAGATTTGTACACTAAAAACTACAAAATGCTGAAACGCACAAAAGAAGATCTAAGTAAATTTGGTTCATAGATTGGAATACTCAGTATTTTAAAGATGTCACTTCTCCCCAAACTGATCTATGAATTCAATGCAATATCAATCAAATTCTCAACATGACATTTTGGTGTAAATCAAGCTGATTCTAAAATTCATATGGATTCTAAAATTTATAAGTATCTATACAAACTTATGCCATATCACCCCCAAATAGTTTAGCAAGTATTTCCTATAAAGAGTTATTATGTGCACAATTAGAATAGCACCATCAAAATCAGGAAATATAATTATTATGTTCCTACCGTCTAACTCAGACTTCATTCCAGTTTTGCCAGATGTTTCAATCATGTCTTTTATAGCAAAAGAGTCCTTCCCTAGTCCAGCCTTAGATGAGACATAAGCCCTGGCCAGTACTTGATTGCAGCCTTGTGACCCTAAGTATAGGACTCAGCTAATCTGTGCCTGATTCCTCACCCACAGAAATTGTGGAATAATAGATGTGTATTGTTTTAAGCCACTAAATTTGTGTTAATTTGTTACACAACAATAGAAAATTAACACTCTCCCCTTGCCAATTGATTTCAGTTAGGTTATAACCGCCTGTTTTGATCCCTCTGGCCCCAGGGTGTTAGCAGCTTCCTGCTGTTACTCATCGGCGGATTGCCTTACAATTCCTTCTTAGGCTTTTCAGCATTTTCAACTCCTTTGTAACTAGTTCTCCGTATTAAATTCCTTCTGTTGAACTAACTGCTGTGAGCTGTTTTCTTGACTAGCTCTGACTAATACATGTGGTTAAGAATAGCTATTAAAATTTTTGAAGGGAGGAGGGGAGTGAAGAATAGCTATTATCTGTATACCTATGCTAGTGGTTTGATAATAGATGATATTCTCTCAGTATTACCTCCAGAAGATATCTCCAGTAAATTTACTTCTCTCCATCAACATTGGAACCGTTTTAACCCAAAGCCACCATTATCTCTTGATCAAGGATGCTCAGGTAATAAGTTTTCTAACAAATTTTATGTTCCTCTTCTTGTCCCTTGCCAGTCTGTTCTTCATCAGTGAATGTGATGGTACCAAGTAGCATGGAGGTAGTAGGGAGAGATAGACACAGAATTTTAAATATTCTATGTTACATATGCTTCATTCAGAGTTGTTGGTATAGACCTGTCCTTCGATAATAGATTATCTTCAATAATAGATTATTGACTTTGGTCCTGAGCAATACATTTCAATTAGCTAATGAATATGAAGTATAATATCAGTTTATTGCCAAGATGAATTGCAGCTCAGAGAAGAAATTGAAGTAGAATACAGACTAAACTGTATCCAAATGAGGTAAAAGAATTAGGATAACCTGTGATTCTATTCCCTGGTGTTGACTACCTTAAGTTATTTTCAATTAGCTCTTTCTAGGGCTTATTTTGTTACGTATTTGTTGTGGATATGAATCTTATTTTGTAAACTCAGATATACAACATATACAACAAGTCCTATGTTTATTATTTTCTTTGAAAAGACAATTTTAAAAAAGGGTAAAATCAGGCTCTCATACAGATCTAAAATTGAACACATAGATTTTATTTAACTTAAGCAATGAAGGAACCAGGCAAATATAACTAGTTCAAAGGAAAAGGATAAAAAGCACAAATTTATATGGATTAAAAGAATGTCGACATTAATGTACAAATGAAGCCAAAACTGGTCTTTCCACAGTGGGGATAGGAACTCAACTGAACCTCTGTCAGCTAAGACAGAACTTGCATGTCTATAGGCAATTGTTTTGCATTGCTATCAGTTGTCTACAATTTACAAAACTATAATCCCTTAGGATCAGAATCAGATAACCAGGAGGAGAGTTCTCTACACAAGACATAGTTTTCTGTTGCAGCACTCATTTCCCCCTACATCATTAATTTGACTTTAAGCCTCCATCCTTCTTAGGCTGGTAGAAAACTCAACTACAGATAATAGTTGGGTTCCCATTTCTCAAATTCACGTGAAGTTTCCAGAGGGCTTTGGAAAGAGCTGAACATTTGGTGAGGCCCCACTAGTCTCTGGTCCACAGTTTACTGCTGATATCTTTATGGTGTAAGCCCAAATGATTCCTTGGCTGCCATGCAGGATACATCCAAGTTTGCCAAGGATAGAAGTTCCAGCAATAGCCTAGTGAATATAAATGGTGCAGAAAGATGAAGGATAGTGTAATGGTTTTTTGTTCTCACCAGAATTTGCAAACACTTGCTTCTTTTCAGTTTCCTCATAGGTTGGCCATAAGGCTGTTTGGCTCCCTCTACTCTGGTTTCTTTAGGTTCTTGAGCCCCACTGTCAAGTCCAACTTTCCTAGGTACACCAATCAGTCATTCCTCTTTGAGTCCTGTCACCTACTAGGGCACTGGCAGGGAGAGGGACATGGGTCTCATTATTCAGGTCCCATACCCCACTATCTGCTTTCCAGTCTTGGGAAATTCTCCTTCCCTTTCCAAATTTATCATTTTTCTCCTCTCTGCCTCCCTCTACTCTAATTCCTGTGACTCCAGGTACACTCTTAACAAAAACTAGGAAGGGAAGTTGAGGTGGAGGAAGACTTTCCTGGCTACTGAAAAGAGATTTTCACATCTTGAGGTATATAGGGTAACTATTCTGGTTCAAAACTGATTTGGCTTGAACTAAAGAAGCCTGACTTATGGCCTGTCAAACATACATTGTACACCTGCCCTAACTGTTAAAGAACACACTCTCTTAAGACAAGAATGCATACTTCCCCTCCTACACCAGTGTCAGTAACACCCCTATTAAAAGAAATGCCCAAGTAACTTTTCCTTGCTGTCCTGTTGGCTTGTAGCTTTTGAGATGCCCCTTGATTATAGAATTCTAGTGGACACACAATGCATTAGTCCCTTTCCCAGCATCAGGGTCATGTTGACCCACTAATTTGTAACTGAATACCTCTTTGAAACTTTGATGAATATGTATCCTGGGTTCTTTTTCTAGAAAGGGATAAGACTGTACTGAAAACCATGGTTCTCTGGAACGCTTTCTTCCTTCGTGGAAACTGCCTTCCCAAGTTATAGTCCTCACCCTGGCTCAAGTAAAACTCACCTTATCTCTCTTATCTATAGAGTGGTTATCAGCTATTTTGTGTCAACACTACTCATGGGATCTAAAAGAGGAAAAATCCAGAGAACAAAGCAAAATGCTTATTTTCTGTTGTTCTACAACATAAAAAACCTATTAATGTCTCATTAAATTATCCTGCAACCTTATTTCCTCACTCATTCACTCACTTAAATATTTAATATTTGTTGAGCATTTCCTGTACTAGCAGCTGGGTATAACAAATTCTTCATCTCAGGGACATTCCAGTATAGTCAGGGAGATAGTCAAAGCAGTAATCAAAGTGACAGTACAATATTTTAAACAAAGAATAAGATAATATAATTATAAGGAAATGTAGCTCTTTAAGACTTTTAAAAAATATAATTAAGGGCATGCCAAAGTCAGTTTATGGTACAGAATCTCTGTTCTCTGGGCAGATTATAGGTAAAGCAAACCCAGTACTCAAGACAATTTGTCATTTTAAGAGAACCAAATTCTAGTCTTGTATTAATATAATTTTGGACAAAACCCTTCCCTGTTGTAGGTATGAATCTTACTCCACATACTTGAATGTGTGAGAAATGTCATGTTTCTTTGTTTTCTTGAAATCAAATTAAATTAGACTCCAAGCGCAGCAAAGCCAGCTTCATGGGTGTGCGACCTCTGTCATCTAACAGGGCCACTTTCCTAGTAGGGCTTCAGTGCTCTGCTGTTGCTGTCTTGAAATTCTTGATAATTTTATCTTTGGGCATGTGTTTTGTAAGTGAAGTCCAATGGGACTGTAGAGCATGCACCTGAGCAGAGGAGATAAACACAATATGTGTATCTGACACTTTTCCTTGCTGCTCAGTTGGCATGTAGATTTTGAGATGCCCCTTGATTACAGAATTCTAGTGGACACACAATGCATTAGAATTCAGCACATGTCAAAGGAGTACAAAGTGAGAGTGTTAGGTCTACCACTGGATAAAGGCTGGGCTGGGGTGGCTGACAGTTGTAGAGATCATGCTTTTTTTTTTTTTAACTAAAACTTCCTTTGCAGACAGAAGGCAATGGCATGTTAAGAAACACAAACTACCAAGGAACCCCATCATATCCTTTCTTACCTGTGTTACTTCCCTGTTCTAGCCAACTACCTACCCTGAAAATGATGACATAGAAGGAGAGGGAAAGATAGTGCAACCCATAGTTCTTTTTTCCTTCAGTTCCTTCTTGCTCATCAGTAAGCTAAAGGTAAGTATTGGTAGAATGTGTGTATATTAAGAAATGAAATAACAGTTGACTTAGTTTTGCACAGTGTTTCCACTGTTCTGGTAAGAACAAAATACATATACATGTATGAGCTATAAAATCAGAATTATGTAATTTTGATGATTCCAAAATCATCATTTTGAGAATATGAGTTAAATGTTCTCATATTTGCATTTAAAACTGGCATTGCATAATATAAAGATGAAAGGTAATGAAGCTTGGTACCTGAGGGTTACTGTAAATATTCAATAAGAACATGATTATCCTCCCACCTTGTTCCCAGCACAGCCATAGATGAAAAGAAGTTAATCCTGTCAACTTTCGGGTTTTCTTGTTTAACCTGAGGGGTGACTCAAGGGTCACAAGGATTTATGAATTTGTTTTGCAGAAGAAAAAGAATGTCTTCAAGGAAGTTACAATCACCAGATAACCAGCTCTCAGCTGCCACTGACGCCCACAAGTCAGATTGCCCAAGGGCTTGTCTGCAGTGTAAGAAATGCCAATTACTCCTTGGTTTCTCCAAAACTCTTCCTGCCAAGCCCCTTAGCTCTATAAAATCCCCTGCTTTCTTCTCTTGTGAAGGAAGATTTGAGAGAACTATCCTACCTTCTCATTTTGGCCAACTTGAATAAACCTTTCTCCATCTTCAAGCTCGCTGATGTTTCAGTGATTGGCTTACCGTGCATCAGGCACAGGAATTTGAGATTAAGAGGTTCATTATCAGTAACATGCATGCTAATAATTAGAATTTTACTTTTTATTTACTTAGAATGACATTAAAAAGCAAATATAAAATACCATGACAAGTTGAGAGAATCTGCAGAAGAAAGGAAACAGCTTTATATTCTAGTACCTTTAACAGTATTTTTTCCCTGCATTGTGAACAGCATTTTTGCCTCCTACATTTTCATTTTTCACTGAGCCCCACAAATTGTGTTGCTGGTGCTGGAGCACAGGCTGGTGGAAACGAAATCTCAGTCATTACTGGAGTTCTCTCATTACAGCTACCAGGATCATGCAAAGGTCCTGAGATCTTACTTTGAGCAGAATATTTGGAGATCCCTCGCTGTCTTCTGGTTAAAAGCACACTCTATTGTCCCAACCTGGAAGTAGGTGGGCTTTGAAGATTTTGTGCCACACATGGATCCAAGAATCTTTGCCCAGGCTGTAAGCTCCTTGATGAATGTGAGGCACTGTGCTAAGTGCTTTCCCAAGAATATTATGTTAAAAGCTTTTTAGAACATTAACAAACCTTTCATCAAGTAATACATAAACATAATTATAAAATTACATAGTATAGAAAGACCTATAATGAAAAGCACCAAATGTTTTTTTACTCTTTCCCACCCACACCACCATTCTACTCCCTAACTCCTAAACTCTGCTTTTAGTGTATCTAATTTTCCCTACTCTCTAAGTAATATGAGAATTGCCATTTTTTAGACATCTATTAAATTCCAGTTCTGATAAAGTGTTAGGTTGCCTCTCATCTCTCTTCTCACCCTCTTCTCTGTGTAATTATATCACTCTTTTTAGTTTCTCTATTGGTTATTGTAAGGGAGGAAAAACTTCTACCCTCCTAGGTTCTATCGCTAGGCCTAAGAATTAAACTGACATAAGACAGATTAACAGGAGAAAAGCATACAAATTTTGTTTAATGTTTTTATGTGTACACAAAAGTCTTCAAAAGGAAAATGAAGACCCAAAGAAGCTGTTAGGCCCAAAGCTTATCTACCTTTTTAAACAAAGAATGGTAAATTGTAGATATGTGACAAGACAGATACTTGGGTCAGTGGCAGTAAATTGTGGGACAGAAACTAGGAAATATAAGAGGGAAACTAATGGAAGATAAGGGTTATTTTAGTAGGTTTGTTTGTAAGGGTCCATTTCAGTGTTGACTCCCAGTCTCTGGTGACAAGGATGTTCTGCTCCTGGTACCAGGAAGGCAGCTTTCTCATGGGAAATTTTATGACCTGCTTTTAGATAGAAAGGGGGAGTTTAGGGAGCCCTTCCTGCATCTGCCATTTCTCAATCTGCCGTTTCTGCCTTTAGCTCAAAATAATCAATATGCCAAAGCAGCATATTTTGGGGTGGCATGTTCTGAACCCCTTCATTATCATCAAAGCATGAAATGATGAACTTACACCTTGATTTCTTATTTCAACTATAGGCCATTTCTCCTAACTACTCATTACAAAGCAGGCTTATTAGCACTCATGACTTCCCCTTCCTCTTATCTCCTCGTTCCACCTCTCAGCTTTGGGTAGCTATACTTTTACTTTAACATTATCAGACTGACAACATTTGCATTCTGTTAATCAGATTTATGACATCTGTTTTCTCTATAAGCTTATTATAAAATTTAAAAATCAGGGGCTGGCCCCGTGGCCAAATGGTTAAGTTCGCGCGCTCTGCTGCAGGTGGCCCAGTGTTTCGTTGGTTCAAATCCTGGGCGCGGACATGGCCCTGCTCATCAGGCCACACTGAGGCAGCGTCCCACATGCCACAACTAGAAGGACCCACAAAGAAGAATATACCACTATGTACTGGGGGGCTTTGGGGAGAAAAAGGAAAAAATAAAATCTTTAAAAAAAAAATCATTAAGCAGTGATCCCATTATTACAACTATTTAAGTATTGTCATTGCATTCGTAGTTATGTGTAGTGTATTGGGATTACCAATCTTTCTGCAGACAATTTTTGGGAGGAGATTAATTGCCTTTCCATTTTGGGAGGAATTTCCCACCTTTATTTTATCCTTAAGTTCCTCCAACTTCTTAGGCACAGTATTAAAACTTTTGAATCTTCCCTTTTCCTAGATACCTCTTTTTTTTTTAATAGACATTTTAGATTTACAGAAAAATTGAGAAGATAGTACAGAGAGTTCTTACATATCCTACACCCAGTTTACCTTATTATTAACATCTTACATTTTTAGTATGCTGCATTTGTTACCACTAATGAGCCAATATCATCATATTTTTATTAACTAAAGTTCATATTTTATTCAGATTTCTTCAGCTTTATCTAATGTCTTTTCTCTTCCAGGATACCACATTATATCTAGTTATCATGTTTCCTCTTTTCTTGGTGTTGACACTTTCTCAGACTTTCCTTGTTTTTGATGGCTTTGATAGTTTTGAGTACCAGTGAAGTATTTTGTAGGATGCCCCTCTATTGGAATTTTCGTGATGTTTTTCTCATGATTATATTAGGCTTATGGGTGTTTGGGAGGAAGACCACAGAGGTAAAGTGCCGTTTTCATCGCATCATATTAAGGATACATCCTATCAGTGTGACTCATCACTGTTCGTGTTCACTTCGATCATCTGGCTGAGAGACTGTTGACTTTCTCCACTGTAAAGGTTTCCTTCCACCCTCCCCTCCCCTTTCCATACAGTACGCTTTGGAGGGAAGTCACTGTGTGTAAACTATATCTGAAGGTTTATTCATAAAGGACTTCTATAAAACAGAATGTATCAGATGGCCATGCTGGGACCTGGTTTAACACTTTCCAGCAAATACTGTTGTATAAACTCTAGCTAGAACCTGTGTGTTTGAATATAGTAGTCTATATATTAAATACTAGAAACCTGGTTTTGTTTTTTTTTTTTTTGAGGAAGATTAGCCCTGAGCTAGCTGCTGCCGCCAGTCCTCCTCTTTTTGTTGAGGAAGACTGGCCCTGAGCTAACATCCGTGCCCATCTTCCTCTACTTTATATGTGGGACGCCTACCACAGCATGGCGTGCCAAGTGGTGCCATGTCCGCACCCGGGATCTGAACCAGCAAACCCCAGGCCCCTGAAGCGGGACGCTCGCACTTAACTGCTGTGCCACCAGGCTGGCCCGAAACCTGGTTTTGAATAGTCAGTGTATATCCTGGCAGCTGACCATTAAGGTAACTGCTTGATTTTCTATTCAGTTTTTGCCATTGAGAAGGAGCAAGTCATGATTCTCAGAACCTCAGTTTCCTCATTTATGCAGTGAAGAGGCTGGAGCACGTGATCTCAAAGATCTTACCCTTCCGTTAAATTCGGATTCTATTATCCAGCCCTTCTTATTTTATTTTTAGCAGTTCTTAATATGCCTTTTGTTTAGTGCTTTATTGATTTATAGTTTACATATGGTTGAATACACAAACTTAAAATATATTGCTTGATGACAAAAAGCCCAGCTTTATTGAGATATAATTAATACACCATGAAATTTACCTGTTTAACGTGTACAATTCAATGGTTTTTGTTCTATTTACAGATTTTGCAACTATTACCCTATTCTAATTTTAGAAGATTTTCATCACCCCAAAAAGAAACCTTGTACCTGTTAGCAGTCATTCCCCATTCTCCTTGTCCCCTGTCCCTGCCAGGCCTTGGCAACCACTAATCTAATTCCTATCTTTATATATTTATCTATCTTGGACCTTTCATATAAATGGAATCTTACAAGATGCAGTCTTTTGTGACTGGCTTCTGTCATTTAGCATAATGTTTTTGAGGTTCATCCATGTTGTAGCAAGTATCATCACTTTATTCTTTTTTGTTGCCAAATCGTGTTCCATTTTGTGTATATACCACGTTTTGTTTATCCATTCATTAGTTGATGGATATTTAGGCTGCTTCCACTTTTTGGTTGTTATGAATCATGCTGCCACGAACATTTGTGTGGACATATATTTGTATTTCTCTTGGGTAGATACCTAGGAGAATTGCATGGTAGCTCTGGGTTTAACATTTTGAGGCATTGCCAAACTATTTTCCAAACTGGTTCCAACATTTCACATTTCCACCAGCAATATACATTGGAGGTTTCCATTTCTTAGTGATTCTACTACGTGTGAAGCGGTATCTCATTGTTAGATGACTTTTTACACATCTACACCTTTGTGACCTCCACCCAGATGAAGACGTGACATTTTCATCACCCCTGAAGGCTTTTTTATGCCTTTTTTCAGTAAACACCAGTTGCCTTCTGCTAGGTACCACTCTTCTGACTTCTATCTCTGTATATTAGTTTTGCCTGTTCTTGAACTTCATATAAATGGAATCAGACAGTGTGTATGATTTATACATCAAAGTACATGAATGTTTATAGAAGCATTATTCATAATAGCCAAAAAATGGAAGCAACTCAAATGTCCATTAACTGATGAATGGATAGACAACATATGGTATATCTATAAAATGGAATACTGTTTGTCAATAAAAAGGAAAGAAGTACTGATACACTCTTTTGTGTGACTGCTTTTACTGAACATAATAATTTTGAAATTTATCCATGTTGTGGTGTGTATCAGTAGTTCATTCCTTTTGATTGCTGAGCAGTATTCCATTGCAAGTAGGGTAAAATCTCAGACCCTTCACAGTTCTTGAAAAAAATGTCATTCAGTAAACATATACACTATTTATAAAATCTCTTAGCAATCTAGGAATAGATGGAATTTACTCAAGATGATGAAAAGGATGTATCTATCAGAGGACCTTTAGCAAGTGTCATACTTAATTGTAAAACTTGAAAAGTATTCTCAATTATGTCAGGAATGAGCCTTAGTTGGGTTGCATTAATTGCTGTAAGAAACCAACCCAAAAATTTCAGTGGCTTAACAAAATAGAAGTATATTTCTTGCTGATATAACAGTACAGTGTGAATATTCCTCGTCAGCAGGTGGCTGTTCTAGAACTCATTCAGAGACCTGGGCTTCTTCCATATTGTGGCTCTGCCATCCTTTAGGACTTCAGAGTTCTCTGCATTCAGCCAGCAGAGTAAGAAAGGGTGGTGAAGGCAGGCCTATTTCTTAATTAACTCTGCCCAGAAGTGACACATATTATTTCTGCTCACAACTGCAACTATAGCCTATGGACTTTTGAATTTAAATTATAAACTAAATTTAAATTTAAATTATAAACTAAAATCATGAGTGCATTTAATACTAGGTCAACCTATGTCTTGTAGAATTGAAATCTGAATCAAACACAGTTTTGATGCATTTTGACGAAGAAAATAGAATATTTCAGTTTAAGACTTGGAAGGCATAGCCAAAGACTGAGCAATACAATTTAATGTTATAGTGAGAAGATTTCCCGTATATTTAGAGAAGATACCCCATATTTATAGCAGCACTATTAAAACTGTGACTACAGCCTCTAAAATCCTCACAGTTTTTAGACAAATCTGAAACCTTGAATATAATTTAGTTTGAGTTGTTACATTCAACCTTACTTTACATTTCTTCCCTATTCTTAATTTATGTTTTTTTTTTGAAGATTAGCCCTGAGCTAACATCTGTTGCCAATCTTCCTCTTTTTTTTTTGCTTGAGGGAGATTAACCCTGAGCTCACATATGTGGCAATCTTCCTCCAGTTTTTATGTGGGTTCCTGCCACAGCATGGCTGATGAGTGGTGTAGGTCCGTGCCTGGGATCTGAACCTGTGAACCTGGGCCACTGAAGCAGAGCATGCCAAACTTAACCACTATGCCATGGGGGCAGCCCCCTTTCCCTATTCTTAATGATTAACTATATCTGTGGTTTCCAAACTGTTTGCTGAGGTTCTGTAAGCATTCCAGTGAACTTACAGGGTCAGGATATTTTACGTTTTTGAGAGAGACACAGTGTCACCTGTTGGACACCACACAAATTATTGCTATTAAGTTCTGAACCTAACTAATAATAAATGGGAACAGTTGGGTATTTCTTTTGACCTGGGATGATGAGCGATGTTGAGCATCTTTTCACGTGTGTGTTGGCCATTTGTATATTTTCTTTGTTGGAGAAATGTCTGTTCAAGTTCTTTGCCTATTTTTTAATTTTTTAATTGTTGTTGGTGAGTTGTTGGAGTTCTTAATATATTCTGGATATTAATCTCTTATCAGATATATGATTTGCAAATATTTTCTCCCATTCAGTGTGTTGCTTTTTCACTTTGTTGATTGTATCTTTTGATGCTCAAAAGTTTTTTTTTTTTAAAGATTTTATTTTTTCCTTTTTCACCCCAAAGCCCCCCAGTACATAGTTATATATTCTTCGTTGTGGGTCCTTCTAGTTGTGGTATGTGGGATGCTGTCTCAGCGTGGTTTGATGAGCAGGGCCATGTCCGCGCCCAGGATTCAAACCAGCGAAACACTGGGCCACCTGCAGCGGAGCGCACAAACTTAACTACTCGGCCACGGGGCCAGGCCCAATGCTCAAAAGTTTTTAAGTTTGTTGTAGTCCAATGTATTTTTTCTTTTGTTGCCTGAGCTTTTGGTGTCATATTTTAGAAATCAGTTTTGAACTCCAAATCCAATGTCATGAAGCTTTTCACCTATGTTTTCTTCTAAGAGTTTTACATTTAGGTTTTTGATCTATTTTGAGTTAATTTTTACATATGATATATATGGTGTATAAGGGTCCAACTTACATTTGTTCGCGTATGGATATCCAGTTTTCCCAATACCATTTGTAGGAATGGTGTTGACTGGTCTTGGCACTCTAGTCAAAAATCATTTGACCATATATGCCAGTATTTGTTTCTGGGCTCTCTATTCTTTTTTTTTAGGAAGATTAGCCCTGAGCTAACATCTGCTGCCAATCCCCCTCTTCTTGCTGAGGAAGACTGGTCCTGAGCTAACATCCATGCCCATCCTCCTCTACTTTATATGTGGGATGCCTGCCACAGCATGGCTTGCCATGCGGTGCCATGTCCGCACCCGGGATCTGAACCGGCGAACCCTGGGCTGCCAGAGTGGAACGTGTGAACTTAACTGCTGTGCCAGTGGGCCAGCCCCTGGGCTCTCTATTCTATTCCATTGTTCTACATGTGTATCTTTCTGCCAGTATCACAGTATTTTGATTACTGTAGCTTTGGTAATAATTTGGAATAATCAGGAAGTATGAAACCTCCTACTTTGTTATTCTTTTTCAAGATTGTTTGGTTATTTGGGGTTCATTGAGGTTCCACATGAATTTTAGGATGAATTTTTCTCTCTCTGCAAAAATATCATTGGGATTTTGATGAGATAGTTCCTGGAATATTACAAATGTTACCTGAAATTGTTGTGATTATTATTAAGTTTAAAACCAATTTGATGACCTGGAATTCCTGTATAAAGAGTTTAGGAAAAAATTATTATAATAAACATATATATATGCATATATATATTTAAGACTTAAGCTTCTGTAAGCTTTTTAAAAATTTAACTTCATTGAAGTATAATGTATGTACAATAAGCTGCATTCATTTAAAGGGTACAATTTGATGAATTTTGATAATTATATGTACCTGTGAAACCACAACCATAATCAAGATACAGAACATTTTCATCATCACACTCCGCTCCAAATTTCCTCATGCCTCTCTGTAGTCTATCCCTCCTGCTCCTGGCCTCAGGCAATCACCGATCTATTTTTTGTCACTATAAATTAGTTTGCATTCTCTTACATCTATATAAATGGTATCATATAATGTGTACTCTTTTGTGTCTGGCTTCCTTTACTCAGCATGATGATTTTGAGGTTTATCTATGTTGTGTATCCAGGCATTTATCAACGTTTCGTTTCTTTTTGTTACTGAGTAGTGTTCCATTGTATGGATGTACTACATTTTGTTTATTCACCTGTTGATGGATATGTGAATTGTTTTCAGTTTTTGGCTATTGTTAATAAAAGCTACTTTGAACATTTGTCACAACTCTGTGTAAACATACACGTCCATTTCTCTTGGGTACACACCTAGGAATAGAATAGCAGGATTGGGCAGCCCGGTGGCACAGCGGTTAAGTACATATATTCCACTTCGGTGGCCCAGGGTTTGCTGGTTCGGATCCCAGGTGCGGACATGGCACCGCTTGGCACGCCATGCTGTGGTAGGCATCCCACATATAAAGTAGAGGAGGATGGGCATGGATGTTAGCTCAGGGCCAGTCTTCCTCAGTGAAAAGAGGAGGATTGGCAGCAGTTAGCTCAGGGCTAATCTTCCTCAAAAAAGAAAAAAAGAAAAAAAAAGAATGGTAGGATCATTTTGTTGCTATATGCTTATTTTTAAAAGAAATGCTTGAAGAGTTTTCCAAAGTGATAGTATTGTTTTACATTCCTATGAGCAGTGTATTAGAGTTCTCTTATGATCTTTTAAACAAATGTTTACATAGGTAGTTCGTTTTTGTTGTAGAAATATTTAAAAATGTATGTGAGTAAAGAGAAAATCACTCAAAATCACACCACAAGATATAATGAGTTAACATTTTTGAGTATTATTCTTCTTGCCTTTTTTATACCTATGCTATTTTCCATGAAAGCTATACTGTATACGCTACTCTATATTTTGCTTTTCCCACTTAACATGGGACTAACTTTCTACTTCAATAAGTATAGAGTTGTACCATCATTTTAAATAGCTATATAGTATTCCATTGCATCAATACACAATACATTGAAACTAGCCTTTTGGCTGTTGTTGGACCTTTACGTTGTTTCCACTTCTCCTTTTCATAAATAATATTACAGTGGACATCATTGTACAAATGTAATTTCACATTTCTCAAATTATTTCTTTATGAAAAGCTTCAAGGAGAATTGCTGGCTCTAAAAATATACAAATTTTAAAGACATTTGATACTTGTTGCCAAATTGCCCTCTAGTTCTGCTTTTTTTACTAGCTTCACGTCCTTGGGCATATTACTTAACCTTTTTGAGCATCCATAAAATGGAGATAGTGTGAAAACATATTGCTTAAAGCAGTTAGCATAGTGCTTAACACATGGTAAGCACTCAGTGGTAGCTACTGTTCCTTTTTTTAAAAAATTTCTTTCATTTTATATTCCTACTTGGAATATTTAAGTGTTTGTGACTTCTCAATCTCTCAAATACTTATACAAGTTATTGTCATTAAAAAAAAGTCTTTGCTGATCTGATAATTTGTATTTCTTCTTTTGTGAATTGTCTTCCTTGATTATGGTCTGAAATATTTCTCAAACATTGGTATGAAAAATAGGACACCAAGTTTTTAGAACAGTCTCTAACAATTAGGAGTAAAAGACAGGTGATAATCCCATAAGTAAATTCAATAAATTTGGTATCTTCCTTTATATATTTGTGAATTCATGCTGTTGGTATTCATTGTAGCTTTGAGATTCAGGGCAGCAGACTCAGTGCATTTTAAAGGGCTCAATATAAGTCAGCTTTAAATATGTATTTGACATTATTAATTTTCCATGATGGCCTGGTTCTTTATGTCAGTCTTATGGGACCTCAATGCTGATGAAATGAAGCAGAACTGCATAAGCCCAAATTTATTTAACCTTTTTTTTTTCTTTTTGTGGAAAAGAACCAGAGGGCTAAGATATTTTTGTTAGGTTACATTTCTGGGAAATACAAATTGACAGATTGTCCCTGGTAATTTTACATTATGAGCATCACTAAACGTTATCAAGCAGTTTACTCAAGAGCTTTAAAATTTTTAACATTTAGCTCTGAGTTGAGCGAGGGGAAGTAGGAGTAGAAGGTGGAAGGCGGATGGAAAAGAAGTGTATTAAATGTTTCTGTTTTGGCTTTCTCCTTGCAGTTCACAAACTTTCAGAGGGGAGAATAAGTTCCTGACTCCTGTCTTTCTGTGATGGGGCAGAAATGCAGCTGAAGAGCACCAAGAAGGTACCTCCTGACCAGCTTCTCCCTCCCAAACCGTCATGCACATGCCAAAAACGAATAAAACAAAACAAAACAAAAAGCAATCCTTCCTCCCCCCCGCATTCCAGAGATTTAAGAAATTAATCTGCTAAAATGCCTTTAACTCTTACTGTGAATTATAGTAATTAGACATTCAATTTTCAACTCCTTAATAAGGTTGTTCACTGACTGGTGACCCAGTACTAATAATGGAACAAATGGTCATTTGGAAGTGGATAAGTCTGATCCAGTGTCACAGAGGGACCTTTGGGCATCGAAGTGGTCATGTTAGGGCATGTGTCCTTGGCAATTGTCTAATTTCTTTGAGCCCCAGTTTTCTTATTGGCAAAGTGGGGGTGATGATTTATAGCCTATAGTCTTGTGAGGCTCAAATGAGATGAAGTATGCAAATGTCTTCACACAGTTAATAATCACTATTACCATTCTATCACCAAATTTTGGTGTGTTCTCCCATAGAAGTAATAAATCTAAATTAGGTTTGCAAGCTCATGCATGCCTCTTACAATTTTTCTGTATGTATGTTTGGCTAGCTCACCTTCTGAGAGAGTGGAAGATGAATTTTAAGAGATTGAAGTTTAAAATTGAAACCAATAAAAGCCTGTATGTTATTATATATAGCTAAATAGTGTTCATGCAGAGTCCAGGTAATGTACTGAATTTTATTTCCTTTTCTCTGAGTTCTATGTCCCAACACCTGAGCAACTCAAAAGAGAATGTTGCTGGAGCCGGCTTCGAATAGAATCTCTAGTTTCCTTTATCAAAGCCTCAGATTTTGCCACTAGACTCCCTTCAGTGGTGTGCTAGTAAAAGTTTAACAACTGAGTTCTCTCTCTATATACATCAGTATATATGTTTATTATGAATTTTGCTGATTATAACAGATGTGTAGTAGACAATTTATGAGTTATAATAGAGTATAAAATACTCTTTATTGTACATTCCCTATAGCCAATTGATTCTCACAGGATTCTGATTTTTGCCAAATTCTTGATCTGTCGCCAGCCTATGGTTGCAACTCAACCATGTTTTGACAATTTTTCTGCTATTTATAATGTAACAACTACAGATATGACACACTTTTAAGTTTAGTCGGTATCATTAACATTTTATCTAGTACTTTATAAAGTTTAGATAGACAAAAGAACAATGACTAAAAATATGATTTGTAACATTTGCCAATTTCCATGGTGTAAATATTCCCACCATGGTTGACTTCAGGCTACCAACATGATGGCATTGAATATGGAGTTGGGAAGAGATGTATGGTAGCCCACCATTACATGTTATTTTCATCAAACAGGTAAAATAGATATAAATAACTTCAAAAGTATAGATAATAGTAAAAATAATTAGGAATTGAAGTTTTGCATGTTTATTATCTTTGCTTTTAATATAATTTAACTGAAAATTTATATAAATTAATTTTTAATAACAATGTGTTAAAGTGACTTGCAACATTCCTGAAAATTAACAATGAGCTCTCATGAACTGGAAGGAGCTGGCCATAGCAAACCGTCGACTCTCTCCCTGAGGCCCCCATATTCTTGCTCCAATCTGGACTGGCTGATTTCTAGGATTGCTGCAGGATTACCATTTTAGGATTTTCCTTTTAATATTCCTGTTTGTTTTATTACTCCCTCATCTTGCTGGAGTATATCCTCAAGTAACTTGCAAAGAGATTGCCTTTATTATTGTATAATATGGCATAAATTAATTTTCTGTGTCCTTGCATGCTTGATGATGTCCTTATTCTCTCCTTATACTTGATTAAAAGTTTGAGTATAGAGGGGCTGGCCCCGTGGCCGAGTGGTTAAGTTCGCGCGCTCCTGCTGCAGGCGGCCCAGTGTTTCGTTAGTTCAAATCCTGGGCGCGGACATGGCACTGCTCATCAGACCACGCTGAGGCAGCGTCCCACATGCCACAACTAGAAGAACCCACAACGAAGAACAACGAAGAATACACAACTATGTACCGGGGGGGGGGCTTTGGGGAGAAAAAGGAAAAAATAAAGTCTTTATAAAAAAAAAAAAAAAAAAGTTTGAGTATAGAATTTTAAGTTGAAAGTCATTTTCCCTCAGAAATTTGAAGGGCTTGCACCACTGACTTCCAGAACCTTGGGCTGCTGATAAGCAGTTTGGTGCATACATTTCCCCCCTCTGGAAGATTTTAGGATCTTTTCTTCATCTTGGAGTTCTGAAATTTCATAGAGATGTGTCTAAATCTCTGTCTTTTTTCATTCATTCTGTGGGACACTTGGTGAGACTTTTCAAAATGAAGATCTATGTCCTTCTTTTTGGGATAACTTCTCATATAGGGTCTTTGATAATCTTCCGTTTTTTTCTCTTCGCTTTTTTCTCCTCCATTTTTTCTCTTCTCTTTTTCTGGAAATTTATCAATCAAATGTGAGGCTTCCCAGATTCACTCTCTTTGTCTCTTACCTCTCTCTCATATTTTTTCTCTACTGTGTTTTGTTCTTCATCCTGGGAGATTTCTTCAAATTTATCTTCTAATTCTCGACTAAATTTTAGCTTAGGCAATCATATTTTTTAATTTCCAAAAGCTATTTCTTATTCACAAATTGTTTTCTTCTCACAGCATCCTTTTCTTATTTTATGAACCCAATATTTTCCTAAATCTCTCTGAAAATACGATAATAACTTTTAACCCCCTTTTTTTCCCCTGGGGCCAGCCCTGTGGTGTAGTGATTAAGTTCATGTGCTCTGCTTCATGGCCCAGAGTTCACCCGTTCAGATCCCAGGCATGGACCTAGCACTGCTTATCAAGCCATGCTGTGGCAGGCGTCCCACATATAAAATAAAGGAAGATGGGCACAGATGTTAGCTCAGGGGCCAATCTTCCTCAAAAAAAAGTAAATAAATAAAAAATAAGAACTTTTTTTCTTCCTTGATTGTCTTTGTTTCTTCCAGGGCCGTTTTTCTTCTTTATTTCAATTTTTCTCACATGTTTCCAAACTTGTGAACACTAACTCTTCAGGCAACCTCAAAATACCATTTTGTCTGTTTCATGTGCATATATTTTGAAACAGCAATTTCTCTTTGAGGAATTAATCAAAAAATATAATTGGACAAATGAGAAAGTGTGTATATTCAAGGATATTCACACAGATTTATTTTTGGTAATAATGATAGCCAGCATATTCAACATTTATTATGTGCCAGACACACGTTTAAGTGTCCTACATCCTCCCCAACCCCTCGAGGAATATTAGCCCTGAGCTAACATCTGTGCCCATCTTCCTCTATTTTATATGCGGGACACCTGCCACAGCATGGCTTGATTAGTGGAGTGTAGGTCCGCACCTAGGATCCAAACCAGTGAACCCCAGGCCGCAGAAGTGGAGCACATGAACTTAACCACTGCGCCACCAGGCAGGCCTCTAAGTGCTCTACATTTTTTAACTCATTTAATTCTCACAACAACCATTTGAAGTAGATGTTATTATTATTCTCATTTTATAGATGAGGAAACACACCCAGAGAGGTTAAACAGCTTGCCCACAATTGCACGTTTAGAAAGTGGCAGGATTCTGACTCAGGCTGAGGATCCAGAGTGAGTGCTTTTACCCAATGAGTAATAGCAGTGATATAATAGAGAAAGATTAGAAATAGTTAGATCAAAATATTAACAGTGATTATATCTGGGTTGTGTGATTATGAGTACTAGTATTTTTGTGAATTTCCTTTTATTGAAATTTTAAAACTTTGGAATCCTAGATACATACAATTTTTAAAATTACTATCTTTAAATTGAGATAGAAATCACGTACCATAAAATTTACCTACTTAAAGTGTACAATTCAGTGGTTTTTATATATTCACAAAGTTTCGTAACTATCACCACTAATTCCAGAACATTTTTATCACCCCAAAAAGAAATCTTCTAACCAATAAGCAGTCACTCCTCATTCTCTCTTCTCCCCGGCCCCTGGCAACCAGTAATCGACTTTTTATCTCTATGGATTTATCTGTTATGGATATTTCATATAAATGGAATCATATAATATGTGGCCTTTTGTGTCTGATTTCTTTCACTTAATGCAACTGTTACCCACCACTTCAGGCAGCCACAGTGTTAAAAATTGCCTCTGATTTTTTTGACAAATGCCCATAGGGAAAAAGTTCTTAGCACTGGATGAGCCCTGAGTTAGGTCAAATAAAAGACAGCCTTCTGAATGGGGTCTTCCAGGGAACCACCAGAAAGGTCAAATAACGACAACTCTCTGTGAGTGGCGCTTTGAAGGAGCTCCAGTCCCTCTGATCCTTCAAGAGGCTGCTAGGCTGTTGATTTTCACTGAAATAGTGGGATGTTGGTTTTCAAGTCTTGTTGCAGAGACAGAGAAAGGGGAATGGGAACAGGACGAGTTAAAATGCCACAAAACTTGCTGTACTTACTGAGATAAAGGATGAACATCTCTTGTGAATTTTATGTGAGTAATAATGATAAAACAATACTAAATGTCATTCAGTAAAGTGACTCTAGGTATTTCAGATGGTTTCATCTATTATGTGACTTAAAATCAGTATGGGTCAAATCTCATAGTACTAAAGTTCATAATGCATTTTAGTCTGTTCTTTAGCCAACTCATCTTTTTGGATTATCTATTTTCTCTTTTAAAAACTAAGCCTTTTGAAAGTCCACATGGGTTCAATAGTGGTTCTGAAATTGTTTTCAGTGGTGGTTTCTACTCCTGGCAAGCTAAGATTTATGAGTTTATATAAATATTACCCATTAATACAAATGAGGAGCAAACTGAAATAGATGGCCCAAGTTCCAATCTCAGGAGAAATGAAAGCATACGTGAATACAAAGAGTTGAAGAATGTTCATAGCAGCTTTATTTCTGACAGGCAAAAACTGAAAACAACACAAATGATGAAACTGGTAAAATTGTCTATGTCTAGGGCTCTTAAAAGTAGCAGCTCTTCAATTACCTATTCAATTTCTCCAAAGTTTTGGTTTATTTGGATTTTCAACCTCTTTTTAAATTAATTTTGAAAATTTATGTTTTCCTAGGGAAGAAATTCATTTCATCTATATCTTCAAATTTCTCCTATTTAGTATTCTCTTATAATAGTAATAACAATAATAACTCCAATGTTTGTCTCGTTTTTGTGTTTTCTCTTTTTCTTAATCAAACCTGTTAAATATTGTCTATTTTTCTTTAAACGACAAACTTTAGTTTTTATTTGATTTTATTGATCAGCTTTATTATATTTTTATTTTCTACTTCCATAAATTCTACATTTATATTTCTTCTTTATCTTTTATACTTTAAATTTGTCTTATTATTTGTTTTCTAGCTTTTTGAATTATATGCAAAGTTCACTTATTTTTAGGCTCCTTATTTTCTTGTAACTGTACCATGAATATTATGTTGGCTATATCCCACATGTAGTGTTCTATGTTCTGTGTAGTTTTCTCATTGTTGTTCATTTCAAAATTGTTTTTGATTCAAGTTCTTCATATTCATACTTTAAAAATTGCATATTTTATCTGTTAATTTCTGACATAGATCTGTTAAAAGTTCAACTATGATTGCGATTTGTCTATTTTCCCTTATGTTTTTGTTGATTAGTTATTTTTTAAAGTTATATTATTAAGTACAAAAAGATTTATGACGTCATTTCTTGGTAGATTCTATTTTCAAATTATTATACAATAGTCCTTTTTGTTATGCTTAATGCTTTTTGCTTTGAGTATTATTTTGCCTGACATTAATATTGCTATATCTGCTTTCTTTTTGATGGTATTTTATTCTTTAATCACTTTAAAACCACTTATTTTGAAATAATTTCAGATTTACAGATAAGTTGTAAAAATACTACAGAAAATTCTCATATATTCTTTACCCAGATTCCTCAAATGTTAGCATTTTACCATTGCTTTATCATTCTGTGTGTGTGATAAAGATAAATACATTTTTTTCCTGAAACTTTGAAAAGTAAGTTGTGGACATGATGCACCTTTATTCCTAAATCATTCCATGTTTATTTCCTAAAAACCAGGACAAAAAGTACAATTATCACAATTAGGAAATTCGTATTGATACAAAATTATTATCTAAGCTACCGATTTTATTACAGTTCCACCACTGTTTCCACTAATGTTCTTTAGCAAAAGAAAAAGAACTTTTTTCCTGGTGAGCCAGTCCAAAGTCACACACTGTATTTAGTGTGATTCTCATTCCTTTTCTTCAAACTTTTTAGGTGGTTTTGTTTAAGGTGTGTCTTCTATAAGTAGAATATAGATAATTTTTTTTAACTCACCCTAAAATTCTTTGAATGTTAGTAAGATAATCTAACATATTCATATTATTGCTATTACTAATTGATTTGGACTTTCCCCTGTCATATCATTTATATTTTCTATTGATTTAATGCTATTTTGTTGTTTTTTTCCCCTCTTTTCTCTTTCCTGTCTCTCACTGGGTTAATGTGTTTCCTTTGTTCAAATTTTATTTTGTCTGAAATTATTTCAAAATAAATATTTCTAAGGGATTAAAGAATACCCTCAAAAAGAAAGCAGATATAACAATATTAATGTCAGATAAAATAAAACTCAAAGCAAAATCATTAAGCACAACAAAAAGGACTTGCATAATAATCTGAAAATATAATCTACCAAGAAATAATGTCATGTCTTTTTGTACTTAATAATAATATAACTTTAAAAAATAAAAAGCTAATCAGCAAAAATATAAGGGAAAACAGAACAGTCTATTCTTATAATGGTTACTCTTAATTCTTTAACATACATACTTAAATTTTTATTTTTTTCTTGGAATCTAGGATTAATAATTATCTACATTTCCACCTTAACAAGATAGTAGTCTTAGCAAGTTTCACCTTACCTTTCCCTCCTTCTTGCTATCCCTGATATCGGATTTGCTTAGGATTTTTAGTTCCAGATTGTAATTTAAAAAACAATTGACAATATAAATCATCACCTTTATACTTTTTAATACTTTACTGTTTTTTTCTCACCATTGTGTCATATATCTACGTTTATATTTCTTGTGTTGTTAGATTAGATTATTAAGTAATTCATTCTGAAATGATCTGATGTTGTTAGCTTTTTAAGTTCTCGAATATGTGAAAATAGTTCTCATTCCCCCCAGTGTTGAATGCCAGTTTGTTGGATATATAATTCTAGATTTAAAAGTCTCGCTGAGAAGACTGTCTTCTAGCATTCAGATTTCTGAGAAGTCTGACTTCAATCTGATTATTGCTTCTTTTAGGCAAAACATTTTTTCCTTCTTTTCCTTGGTGGTGTAAAATTTCACCATGATGGGTTTAGATATGGATCTTTAAAAAATTATCCTGTTTGGCACTTGGCAATTTCAACTTGAAGACTCATATCTTTCCTCAGCTCTAGGAAAAAATTCAAGCCATCATGAACTTCCTCCTACCTAAAGTATCCTAATAATCTCCCAACTAGTCTCTCTCAATCTCTTTATGTCCTTCTCAAATCCATTCTCCATAAAACAGCTAAAGTGCCTTTGAAAACTTCTTTATTATGGAAAATTTCAAACACATATAAAAGTAGAGAGAATAGTATGATCAACCCTCATGAGCCCATTATCCAGTTTCACCTTATCAACTCATAACAATTTTGTCTCACATTTACCTTCCCTCCTTACCCCTCTGATTATTGTGAAGCAAATCCCAGATATCAGATCATTTCATCTGTAAATATTTCTCTATTTTGAAAAACGTAACCACAATGCCATTAATACATTTAAAAACAATAAAATCAGATATCCAGCTAGTGGCCAAATTTTCCTGGTTGCCTCATAATTTTTTTAATGTATTCAAATCAGGATCAAAATAAGGTCCATACATTACAATTGGTTAGTATGTCCCTCTGTTCTCGTCTAACCTATATGACTGGATCCCACCCCACCCCACCCCGTTTTTTTGCAATTTGTTGAAGAAACCAGATTATTTATCATATAGAGTGTCTCACAGAATAGGCTTTGTGATTAATGATAATTGTCTAGATCCATTAAGTCATTAGGGGTTGCAAAAATGATATTCCAATTCTATAATTCCTCTTTATTTGTTAACTAGAATACTTCGTAAGGGAAACTTCTTTTACTCATTAACCCTTTGGTTATCCTAAAATACAAATTATATAGGTAAGCAGGATAAATGCTTGTTTTTTTTCCCCTTTTATTTTTCTATCAGTTTCAAAATAATAAGTTAGGTTCCTAGTATCCTTCAAAGGTAACCAGTGAGTTATTTTTAAGCTATTTTTTGTTATCATTTTATAAACTTATAGATTTGAAATATGTGATGCGTTTCAATCTGCTGCAGTTATTCTTATTGAAACTCAAATTCTTCCATCTTTGGCCAGCACCATCCTCTTCAGATTGGCTCCTTTTGATCTGACCCTAATAGTCTTTGATAGCTTTGATAACAAGATATTCCAGGCTCATCTTGAACATTTACTGCCGAAGACCTGGGATCAACCACTGCTTTCAGGAGCCCTTGATCCTTTTAGTGGAGAATGATATTTAGAGACCAGATCTGGGCACCAAGACACGCATTGCTACAGCATTTGTTATTTTTGCAGATATATATTTTTCAGGGTCAAGGCAAGGAGCATTTAATACGTTTTTTTTTTTAGGATAAAATACATCATGAGATTATGCTAATGTTTCCAATTTAAATTTAGGACATGGGCTTTTAATTAATCTCATGTGTCTCATTTCTGTATATATTTTCCCCCGTGCCAAAAAAATCTCAGTTCCCAAGGGCACCACACCAACATAATAATTCATTTGCTTTATTCCAAAACCTGCAGGCAATAGTCTCGCTGTAACAATACCAACACTACTACTAACAAAATGATTGCCGAGAACAGTTTAAAGTTTTTAATTTTTTTCAATTCTCTTTTTTAGAGTACATTATACTAATGATATGCAGTCAAAGTATTATGTTTTAAAACACTTGAAAATATTCTGTTAGTGGTCATGCCACAAACTCAATATATAGATGTTTATTTTATTTTGCTTTCAATTTTTAGAGATCGATATTTTAAATTAAATTTTATTTTATAATTATTAAATATGTTTACATAATCTCAAGGTCAGATTAACAAATCAAGATGTATTTAAAAAGTCTTAGTTTAGGAGCTGGCCCCATGGCCGAGTGGTTAAGTTTGCGTGCTCCGCTTCAGGCGGCCCAGTGTTTCATTGGTTCGAATCCTGGGCACGGACATGGCACTGCTCATCAGACCACGCTGAGGCAGCGTCCCACATGCCACAACTAGAAGGACCCACAACAAAGAATATACAACTATGTACTGGGGGGCTTTGGGGAGAAAAAGGAAAAAAATAAAATCTTAAAAAAAAAGTCTTAGTTTATAAACCTTTTCCCTCCATGACCCTGTGCTCTCCCTCCCCATATAGATAACCATTTTTGTTTATTTTTATTTATCTTTCCATTAAACAATAAATATCTATTATTATACTTAGTTTCAAAAATATGTATACTCATATACATATGTATGTGTGTATATATATATGTATATATATATACGTATACACACACACGCACACTGATCTATTAATATAATCAATATAATCATGTTACTTACTCCTTGGCCTAGAACTGTTCAATGAATTTCCATTATTTTTAGGATTAAAAAAAAAAACAACTTCTAATAGTCTCCATGACCTGGCATCTGTGTACTTGACCACTTCATTTTTAACCAAGCCACTCTCTTTTACCCTCTGTACTGCAGCCACATTGGACTTCTTTCAGTTCCCTGAATATACTCTATTCCTTCCTGCTTTAGGGTGCTGCTTTCACACACTGTTCCCTCTGTTTGGAAGGCTCTCTCCTCTCTGGTTCCCCTTTCAATTTAGATAATTTCTACTTACTCTTCAGATTTAAAGTTCATTTCCTCAGAGAAATATTCTCTGTCTCATTAGATTAGATTAGATCCTCATGTTATGTTTTTTCTTAATATCCCATACTTTTCCACAGTATTTATCAGAATTTTAATTTTAAAATTTTAATGGAAAATTTCAAACTTAGAAAAAGTTGAGAGAATAGTATAATAAATCCCTGCATTTCTATCACCCAGTTTTAACAATTGTCAACTGAAGGTCAATCTTCTTTGAACTATACATGATCCTCTAATTATTTTGAAGGAAATCTCAGACATCTTAAGATTTAATCACTAATATTTTAGTATCATAATTATCATTTAATAATTCATTGTGACCTCTGTTGTGCAATGACTATCTCTATTGCTAAAATGTAACTTCCATGAGCTTAGGGATGTGACTGTCTTGTTCATTGCCGCATTCCCAGGGCCTAGCTCAGTACTGTGAAAATAATGATAGATATTTGAATGAATGAATGAATGAAATGTTACTAGATTACTAGAGATAATAGGAATATGCATTTAGTGTATTTAGAGTTGAACACAGCATTTGTCATGTTCTCCCATAGAATCTTTGTTAACAATGTGAGCTGGAATTAAGAACAGTTAAGTGGACCCATTTCTTGTTGACTGATTGTATCAAAATGGATTAATGAGATTGTGGTTCTTAGTAGCATGTCAGAGGGCTCTCCCCATGATCTGCTCTTGTTCCACGATGTTTTTTATCAATGACTTGAATAAATAGAGAGAGGACATTTTTTTCAAATATGAGAAGGATTTTCAAATACTGGATAACAGAATCAGAATCCAGAAATGATTTTGATAGCCTTAGGGTGACAGACAGAAGCCAGTGAGATAAATTTAATAGTAATAACTTAAAATTCTTATACTTAGGGCCAAAAAACATAGTTGCAGAAGCTTACAATGGGAGGAAATGTGGATTAGCAGCCACATTTCTTAAAATACCTAATGTATTAAAAATATCTGGTTTCCACAATGTAATGTAGCCACTATGAAATGTAATAGTGGCCTTAGATTTTGTTGCTAGAGGGCAGCATCTATAAGGAATGGGGTGCTCACTCCGCTTTTGTCTTGTTAATTAGATGGCACCATGAGTGTAGTCTTTTATTACAGGCAGAAGAGACTTGACACTGTGTTAGGGAGGAAGTGGTTGAAGAGCTGAGAGTATTTATCTTATGGAAGCTAGGCCTGACCAATGTTAAAAAAATTTTTTTTAATTAATTCAAAATTGGGAGACATAATTTTCTTGATAAATTGGAGGATCTAGTGGGCTTGAGCTGCATGGTGGCAATTGTCTAGAGCTACTTCACTGCTCTCTCCTTTGGCTAGGGCTCCCACTCTCCAATTTGCCTGAGCTCCCACCCTCTCTGCTGTTTAACATGCTGCTGTCTTCACTCATTTATGTATCTTCCTTGGCCTTGTAGGTATTTGAATTTGCAACTCCTGGATAAGCTAGTTCTGTAAGGCCTGTCAGGGAAGAACCAGTGCCACTGAGACAAAGGTCATGGGGGTGGATTTTGGCAAAGGTAGGGAAGTCTTATCAACCAGGACTGCTCAGATGCTGCACGAGCTGCCTTGAGCTTCAGGAGTCTCATAAATTCCCAGCACCCTCCCCTCACCTTTCTTTTCCTTTCCTCCCTTCTTTGCTTGCTTCCTTCTTTTCCTCCTTCTCCTTCTTCCTTCAAAACAATCATGCCCATAAGGAAATAGATTTCTTGAAATACATATTTATGTGCCTTATAAGTACATATTTCTTAGAATTTTAGCTCACTTTTCTTTCTGTGGCTGTCCCTTGTGTGTTTATCTGGATGGACATGGTCCTGAACTGCAATAAAGTGTAAGATTCTCATCTGAGGGTACACTTAAAAATCATGTGTAAAAATATAGATACCTTGTTGTCCCACCCCCACCCCAGGAGATCTGACTCGCCAGGTCCCTGGAATGGCCCCTGGCATCTGTAGATTTAACAAGCCCTTAGGGGATTTGGAATCTCCTTGGAACCACTGCCACAGGGATTATGATTATGTCTGCACGGTACCTGGATCGCTGGATTCTTCCTATATTTTGCAGTTACTAGATGTGGAGAACCCCTAATAAAGCAAAACCAAATGCCATAAAGGAATATGGCACCTTGTCTCTTATGGAACCTATAGCCTAGGTAATAAAACAACTAGAAGACAGGAAAGATTCTGAGAAAGTGAGACCACTCTGGAGTTGGGTGGGTTCAGGAAGGCTTCAGAAGGAGAGTGGTCCCAAATGGAAGCCTGAAGAAGTATAGTATTTGGATGAGTGGAGGAAAAGAGGAGAGGATGTTTGCAGCATGCGAATGTCATAAGAAAAGGCATGGACACAAATTGAGCCTGACTTTTTCAAGAGACGTTAATGAGACTTGCCTGCCTCAGTGGAGAGGAGGGTTCACTGGGAAATTGGATAGACAAGGGAAGTCCTGTGGTGAATATTGCTGGGTGCCAGGTGAGAAGTTTGCACTTGGAGTCAGAGAAACCTGAACTTCAATCTTGCCTCCAGTCCTTGCTACCAACCTTGCTACCTTGTGATTTTAGATAGGTTGTCTGTCTTCCCAGAGCCTGTTTTTTCCTGTAAAATGGGGTTAACACCATTACTCCTGAAGGGTTTTGGGGAAATAAATAAGATAGCAGTGCCTGGCACAGAGTAGTGCTGAGTACATTGAGTTATGGCCATTATTGACCCAGCGATGGTGAAGGTAACTGCCGAGGGTCCTGGAGCAGGTGGTTGCAGGCTGGCGGTGATGTGTTGTGAAGGTGACACAGGTGTAGAGGGAGGACAGACTTAGTCACTTTCATGAGAAGATAATTCAAACTGGATATTTGACATCATAAGGGTATTGGGCTGACACTGCCCGGGACCACGTAAAGCTGCTGAGTACCTGCCATGCTCAGAGAATCAATGCTCTTGCCTCTCTTGCATTAGCTCTTTAAAATCCCCACAGAACAAGCCGGTGGTGAGTTGGAGGCCCATAAACAAGGATCCCATTTGTGAGTACTGTGCTAAGTGATTTACATGCATTCCACATGATTATGAAATGAAAGAAAACTTAGGGATTTTCAGACTAATGAAAATATTTTCTATTTTTTCTAAAATTTGTTTTTCTTAAATAATGAACAGCTTAACTGCATTTGTAAGATACATGCAAGGTTTAAAGAATGATGATAAAACAAACATTGGTGTCCCCGCTTATAGCTGAAGAACTAGATCCCTTGGAACACTCCTTCCCAGTTCCACTTCCCTCCTTCAGAAGGAACCATTACCCTGCGTTTTGTATTTAGCATTTTCTTGCTTTTGGCTTTAATTTTACCATTCTGTCTGTATTCTTAAATAATATCTTAAAGATTTTATTTTTTTCCTTTTTCTCCCCAAAGCCCCCCGGCACATAGTTGTATATTCTTCGTTGTGGGTCCTTCTAGTTGTGGCACGTGGGACGCTGCCTCAGCATGGTTTGATGAGCAGTGCCATGTCCGTGCCCAGGATTCGAACCAACGAAACACTGGGCCGCCTGCAGCAGAGCGCGCGAACTTAACCACTCAGCCACGAGGCCAGCCCCAAGTATTCTTAAATAATATCTTGTTTAGTGTTGCATGTTTTAGTTAAAAGCATTAACTTATATAAAGTTAATTACTTAAGTGGAATCATACAATATGTACTTCTGTTTCTTGCCTTTTCACCCTCAACATTATAATCCTGAGATTCATCCATGTTGATGTGTGTAACAATAGTTTATTAGTTTTGCTGCATAATATTTCATTGTGAGGAAAGACCACATTTTATACATCCCTGCATCCACGGGCATTCAGGTTGTTTCCAGTGTTTTGCTTTTACAAATGTTATTGCTATGAATATCCTTGTACAGGTCTTGGTGCACACGTGTAATCATTTTCAGGGTGTGTGCTTATGTGTCAGTTAATTTTAGGTTGGGGTACACCTCCGCTCTATTACCCCCTGCGCCCCTGACTTCTCATGCATTCAAAATTGAAGAGGTAAGGCATAGGAAAGGTCTTAACTGACTGTTGTTCCCAAGCCTTTGTTTAAGGCTAATTCTGTCTGAACTTCTTGGGGTGCGTTAGTGGTTTCTTCAGAGACCACCCTCCACCTCCCCTTGCTGGGGATCTCCACTTGCAGGTGCCCTGAGAGAGGTGAACAGACCTCCTCTGGCTGATCATTTATGAGTACCTCAATAACCCCTGGACATCTGTCTGTACATCATTAGCATCTTTCTGCTGAGATTGTCACACTATTCCAGGTGGCCCTCATTGGCAATATCCAAGACTGCCCCACACCTGCTTGTCCTCCCACTACATTTCCCCTGCCACCCTTTACCCCCATAATGGGAGAATGTCAGATGCTTGACAGAAAATGGAAGGTGAAGCATTTTCAAAAGTTTTAAGATTATTTGAATTCATTCCAGTTATTATTTTAATTGTCTCATACATTGTTGTTGGGGGCAATACCTATTAAAAATGAAAATGTTGTATGACCTTTGACCTAACAATTTCACTTACAGTATTTTGTCCTACAGATATATCTACACAAGTTTGCAGACATATATATAAGATTAGTCATTGGCACATTGCTTGGAAAGCAAAAACTGGAAACAACTGAAATGTCTATCAACAGGGAGTGCATCCATGCAGGATTGTATTATGCAGTCCTTAAAAATGAATAAGGTATTTTCATAGAAATAAACTCCAAATACATTGTTAAGTGAACAAAAGTAATTTGGAGAAAAATGTAGGTAGTATGCTACCATTTAAGTGTGCTGAAGTTTCTAAGGGGCATGTATCCTTGTAAATACATAGAACATATCTGGGTAGATATATAGCAAACTGACAACACTGGCTGCTTCTGAGAAGGGGAATTGAAGGTATGGTGGTCAGGGGTGGGAGGACAACCTACCTTTTACTGTATATAATATACTATTTTGTATTTTTGAATTATTCTTTTTACTATGTACATTATTTTAGAAAAATATGCATTAATTTTGAAAAATCATTTTTTGAACAAAAGAAAATAAGTCCTATTTGAATATTAGACCTACTGTGATAATATTTGGCTTCTGTAACACTGGACATCTGCAATCTTAACTTGTCAATATTTTTTCCACAATGATTGGGAGAACAGTATTTACAATATAATAAATAGATATGTCCAAAAATGAAAGATGACTATATATTGAGCACACGGAGTTTGGGATGTTGATAGGACAGACAGATGTCCAACAGGCAGTTGGAAATGTGGACTGCAGCTCTAGTTAGGACTGAAGAATGGTACAAGATTGAGTAAAATTCCCAAAGGAGAGAACGTAGAAAGAGGAGAAATGGGCCATGGACATAACCAAAGGGAGTACCTACATTTGAGGTCAGGAGAAGACAGAGGAATCAGAGAAAGACAAATCAGAGAAAGAGAGGTAGATCTGAGAGTGAATAACATTATAAAAAATCATGGGAGAAGATAGTATGGAGAATTAAGAGTTGTTGATAGTGATTTGCTGCAGAGAGTTTGAGGAGGATCAAAACTGAGAAAAAGCTGTTGGATTTGATCCTTCAGTGGTGGTCAAGAGATTATTTTTTGCACATGGTGAGCATGTGTATGGTTAGATGGTGAGAAAATGGAGGCTGTGAGAAAGAAACTTGGTAGTGAAGGGAAGGAGGGAGGAACAGGAATGTAGTTCAAGGGGTAGCCTGGTGAGTAGAGGTGATGTGTGTGTGTGTATATTTTAAGACGGGAAGCACTTCAACACATTTATACATTGGCAGGAGGAAGTCACAGAAGAAAGAGTGAAGATGTAATGCAATGTGGTCAGGTTGGGGGGATTGTTGATGAAGTAAGGCCCCAGAGAATGGATGACAATGAGGGCCACAAGAGGGGGCTTTCACCTTGAAACAGAGGAGGATCACCTCTTTTTTTTTTTTCTTGGTATCAATTGCTTGTATTTATTTCAGAACACAATATACTATTCAAACCCATGGATGATACCAAATTATAACCCTGTTTAAATATCTCTAGGATATTTTATTTTGCAAGTATAGATTCTAAAAATCATAAAACTAGACAGATTAATAATACAACACATATCAAACTTAGATTTAAAATGTAGGTCATGGTTCTTGTTTACTCTGTCCTTCTGTTAAAGACGTTACAAAGATACATATTCAGAAGACCACCCTGCTATTCTCTCCTGAGGAGGCTATATGCAAGTTGACAAGAAGTACCCTAACACGTATAGATACAGCTGTTATCAAAAGGGTCTTTCTCTGATTTTACCAAAGAGAAATACTCAAAATCTTATTCTTTATGACTATTGACATGATTTAACTACATTACTGTGGTACATGGTATTACTATTTTTACTACTATAGCAAGTTCTAGTTTTCTCAAGGCCTTTGCCTCAACTTTTCTGGAAATAAAGCTTAAATATCATTTATTTCAAACTTTCAAATTAAAATATTATCCTCATACATGCATGTACCTGGCTGATATATTTGCGTGTATTCTTTCCAATTTCAGGCTAGGCAAAGACGTACTTTTAGAGCTGTATTAATGTGTCAAAGCAAAAGATAACCCAACATAATACCAAGAGAAGTTGTGACCTTCCATGTAGTGTTTGATAGAGAAAACATTGATTTTGACACCCTATCTTATTTTATTCAAATAGCAGTCTGGTCACACATAGTCCAAGAACACTCAAATAATAAACCAAATATAATCAGATGTTAAAGATTGGTTTCCAAAAATTATGGCCAATGATGCCACGCTTGCCTATAATCTAGATGAAATAAAACCACCAAACCATGCAACACAGCTTCCTTAACTGTGAGCTGTTTGAAGCTACTAGTTTGAGCTCTAGTGACTATTATTTACAGCTCTGAATAGCTGTAGGAATCTCAGCAGGGGTTGGAGGAACCTGTTCAATACTGACATAGTGCTAAAATGTGCTCACTCGAGGCTTTAAGTCAGTCACAGCGGCGTTTACCAGGCCCGGAGCTTCTCTGGAAGGTTATGGACAAATCGGGCCATGACTCTAGGATGGAAAAATCCATTGCCTAGAACTGGAGGGTCACCTCTTTCTCTGTGACAGTAGTGAAGGAAGGGAGGAAGGGGAAGAGACAAATAAGTGGTGTTAGTGTGGAATCATGTCCATGGTTTGAATACAGGAATGAACCAGATCATCTGTGGAGAATAAGGAGACCAAAATAAAAGGGGGTTTTACAGATATAGAATACTCTTGTAAATTTTATAATTAGAAAAGATGTGGAAGAGTTTTCCTTAATTTAGGAAAGCAGGTGGTTTGCAGCAGCATGATGTAATGGAAAGAACATTAACTTTGGGGCTAGAAAGACCCGAATTGAGTTCTGGCTTTATTCCTTTTTAACAAGTTACCAAATTGATCTTTCTCAATTTCTTCCTAGTGAAATGGAGACACCAGTACCTGCTTTGTCAGGTAGTTATGCGGATTCAATGAGAGGACATGTTAGTTAATTTCAGTTCCAACAAACATTTATTAATCTCTTATTGTGTGCTGGATAATCCACAAGGTCTGTGTCCTCAAGGAGTTTGATGTCTAGGACAGAATTCACTTCTCCTTTCTTCCCTTTTGGGACAAAATATCAACTTTTGCAGAATTGTGAGAGGACTTGCTAACTACTTCCCTGTCCGTGTGGTTTTAAATACTAATCAGATCCTGCCTGCAGGTACCATTCCAGTCCATCTGGAGTTAGCCACTAACACTGGGTGAGCCACTTCTCCAAGGTAGTGTGCCACTATTCTGGCCCCTTACCCACTGGCCAGTGGGCTTGGCAGAGGGAACCCTTTGCAGCTGCCAGTCATGAGGCATGAATGGCCTTGGACTACTGACCCCTTCAGTGGTGATTCGGCCTGTCTCATTCTTATCTCTGTAATAAGCTTGATGTGTATTTTTTTTTCCAGTCTTATTTTTGTTGTTGTTGTTGTTAGCAGCTAAATGTAGGATCATTTAGCTTTCAGATAGTCTCCCAGAGGGAAATGGTCCCAGACCGAAGATCTGAGAACAACTGACCACAATTATGAACAGTAATGAAATTCATCCATTTATAATCTCCATTACTTTTAGGGTGAACAAGTAAAGACATACGTCCTTGATTAGAGAGATTGGAATTAATTGTAATGATTGGACTTGGAGTGTGAGTCTAGAGAAATATTAAATTAAATTCTAACAGAAGTGCTTTGGCAAAAGGATTATAAATTAAAGCTTTAATATGTGTACTCTAGTTGCTTAAGAGATTGTAACATCATTTAAGCATTTAATGATAGTGAATTTGTTCCCATGTCATCTGTGGTTTGTGTTGAAGATCAGCACATCCAGATCAGAATTGGGTTAATTAAAGCTCATCACCAAGGAAAGGACAAAATATTCTGACCAGTTCCTGAATTGTGTAATAGATATCTTTCCCTCCTTTAGTCCTTTTCCAGTGCAGCAAAGCTTTTAAAGTCTTATGGTGGATAAGTAAGGATTAGGTCGGCTCCCTATCTAGGACCATGTAAATACCAACTTTTCAAAGTTGGCAATAGGAAGTTCATAGATATGTCTTTGTCATATATGTGACCTTTCAGTTCTTCTGGGCAGGCCAATCTGTTTTCCACAGGACTGATCTGTTGTCCTGGTTGTCAGCCTTGTATGAGAATTAGCACAGTGTCACGGGTGTCAGTGGAATGTTCCAGCTGACTTTTGTTAGGCCTTTGAAGAAAGATGGAAAACAGCAAGAACAACAGAAAACAATTGGCAAGTGCCAAGGTACCTTCAGTGGTTAACAAAAATTTTCTTGGAGCAGCCCTGGTGGCCTAGCGGTTAAGGTTGGCATGCTCTGCTTTGGTGGCCTGGGCGTGGACCTACACCATTTGTCTATGAGTGGCCATGCTGTGGTGGCGGCTCACATGCAAAAAAAGAGGAAGACTGGCAACAAATGTTAGCTCAGGGCAAATCTTCCTCAGCAAAAAAAAAAAAGACACAAAGGAAAAAACACTTTTCTTTAGGCACTTTGTGATTCTGTTAAAATAGAAGCAGACCCGAAATTAACTTGCTTTGAGTGAGAGTGCATGAAAGGTGCTCACTCAGCACAGGGCCAGTGCTCAATAAATGCAAGCTCTTATTACCATTATTTTTATTATTTGGAATGAATGCCACCTATTTCTCCTGCTTTTGTCCTCACTAGCATCTCTTACTCTGAACCTCAATGGTATGAAGGTAAACAACATTCATTCTCTTTTTTGAGGACAGGCTGCCTGATGTTGAAGGTCATAGGACACAGTCAGCAACCCTGGAAGTCTTACTTCAGATTCTGGGTAATTTTGCTGGGTCAGCACAGCCTTCCAAACTGGCAGCTGCCTGGAAGATTGAGGTCATGTTCTGCATTGGCTTATGCTGGGGAATTACTATGCACAGCCAACAATCTTCCCTGGCAGTAAGAAGTGGAGAGCAGCCCGGGACCCCACTTAACAGCATTCCTTTAAAAGATGCCCTCATAAGCCAGAATTTAAATGCTGCACTAACAAAGGAGCCAGCTTTTGAATAGTCAAGGTATTCTGTCAACAAAGCATCATTATTCAGGCCAAGCTAGGACTGCTACATATACAGTTCTGTTCAACTCACCTTGTGGGTAGAAGAGAAGAATTTGGAACTTTTATAGCTTCTAAATCAACTCTTATTTCAATGCAGATGGCTCCTTGTTCTAAATAAGATCTTTTATATTCTTGTGCTTTAGACTTGGCATTTTTAACTGCCTGATGGACATTTCCATTTGGATTTCCAGCTGTTAACATCTGTTCCCAGCCTCCTTATTTCTATTTATGCTATCACCATTACTGTTACTTTATTTATTATAGAGGTAAAATTGGTTTATAACACTATATAAATCTCAGATGTACATCATTAGATTTAGACTTCTCTAGTTTCCATTTGTCTCTGTACAAATGTCCCCCTTTACCCTCTCCTCATCTCCTTTCTCCCTGGGAACCACCACTCTGTTCTCTGTATCTATGTGTTTGTCTGTTTGATTGTTTGTTTGTATATCTTCCACTTATGAGTGAAATCATATGGTATTTGTCTTCCTCCATCTGATTTATTTCGCCTAGCATCATATTCTCAAGGTCCATCCATTTTGTTGCAAATAGCAAGACGTCATCTTTTTTTTATGATCAATGGTATTCCATTGTATATATACCACATCTTCTTTATCCATTCATTCATCTATGGCCCCTTAGGTTGTTTCCAAGTCTTGGCTCTTGTGAACAATGCTGCAATGAACATCTTTTCAAATTAGTGTTTTCGTGTTTTTGGATAAATACCCAGGAGTGGAGTAGCTGGATCAGATGGTAGTTATATTTTTAATTTTTTGAGGAATATCTATACTGTTTTCCATAGTGTCTGCACCAATTTACGTTATCACCAGTAGTGTACGAGAGTTTCTTTTTCTCCACATCCTCTCCAGCACTTGTTATTTCTTGTCTTTTTAGTAATAGCCATTCTGATGGGCGTGAGGTGATATCTCATGTAGTTTTGATTTGCATTTCCCTAATTAGTGATGTTGAACATCTTTTCACATAAATGGTGTTGGGAAAACTGGACAGCTATGTGCAAAAGAATGAAAGCAGACCATTATCTTACACCATACACAAAAATTACCTCAAAATGGATTAAAGACTTGAAGATAAGACCTGAAACCGTAAAACTCCTAGAAGAAAATATAGTCAGTACACTCTTTGACATCAGTCTTAGCCGTACCTTTTTGAATATGTCTCCTCAGGCAAGGGAAACAAAAGAAAAAATAAACAATGGGATTACATCAAACCAGAAAGCTTCTCATGGCAAAGGACACCATTAACAAAATGAAAAGACAGCTTACCAACTGGGAGAAGATATCTACAAATCATATATCTGATAAGGGGTTAATATCCAAAATATATAAAGAACTCATATAACTCAACAACAAGAAAACAAACAATCCAATTAAAAAGTGGGCAGAAGATCTGAACAGACATTTTTCCATATCTTCCAAGAAGATATACACATGGCTAACAGGCACATGAAGAGATGTTATCATTGTCAAGATATTGGATATGTAGTGGTTAAGATTGAGGGCTTGGGAGGCTGACTGCCTGGTTTCAAATCCCTGCTGGCCTACTTGCTAGGTATGTGGACTTGAGCAAGTTATTTGACTTTTTGGTGCCTTAATGATCTCATCTGTATAATGGGGATAATAATAACATATCCCTCATCAGGTTGTTGTAAGCATTGAGTTAAATTGCTTAGACCAGTGCCTGGCACATAGTCAGTGTTTGTATCAGTTTGGTTGTATTCGGCAATAAACATGTTTAGTTAACTTACATAACTAGAATTCTGGAAGTGGATAGTTCCAGGTTTGGTGCAGCAGTTCAGTGGTGCCACCAAAGACCCCATTTCTTTCTATCTTTCCCCTCTGCCATCTTTAGCCTGTTGGCTTTTCATCTTCATGATTATCTCATTATGGTCACCAGGCTGTTGCATCTCCAGGCATCACATTCACATTCAAGGCAGGAAGAAAGGAGAAGGGCAGGGCCAGCATCAACTGTCCCTTTCATCAGGAAAGCAAAAGCTTTCCCAGAAGCCTGCCACAGGACTTCTCCCAACATCTGATTGCTAAGACTAAGTCACGTGCCCACCCTTGTCTGTGAAAGAGGCCAGGATAGTGACTATCTAGTTTCCAGCCTCTGTAATGGGAAGTGAGTAAAAAAGGAGAGGGTTGGGCATGTTGTTTAGGTAGCCAGACCACAGTGACTGCCACAGTGATTATTACTTATTAGCTATTATTGTTATTGTTATTCGAGTTCCCGAAGTTAGAAATATTGACGTTATTTTTCATCCTCCTTTTCTTCTCTAGCAAACACTCAGTCACCAAGTTTAGTGATTCCTCCTGCTCAATGTTTTCCATGCCCCCCCCTTCCTTTCCCTTCATACTATTCCTAAAGTTTCTGGTTTTTATTATCTCATGCATGGAAAAATGCAGGTTTTGTTCTGTATCCTCAATCTCCAGTTTCTCCATGCTGTTTCCTCTTGCACTCTACTAGATGAATCTTCATCAAACACCTCTATCAGGACACTTTCTTGCCCCCAATCCCTCCCTATCGTCTACAGTAGTGATTCTTAAACTTCATTGCACATCAGAATCACCTGGAAAACTTGTCAAAAATCACTTGTCTCTTGAAAAGCAGGTGCTGAGGTTACAAATAATATATCCTCAAGGCATTCACATTATAATGGAAAAGATAGGTAAAATAATGGTAATTATGGGTATCGTCATTTATGTTCTATGCTGCTCATTTGGCACATTAAATATATTGCTTTACATGAGATCCAATATTAGTTATCTTTTCATGATATAGAACTCTTGTCTCTTTCAGTAGATCAGCAATTCCTTGAAGACAGAGATTACATAATACCACTCTGTTGCTCTCATTAGTCTTAAAACATTCAACAAAAAATTTATTGAATGAATCAGTGGTATTCATACAAAATATTCAATAAGTCCTTAATAAATGTTTGACAGATCCAACAAAAACATTGGAAAACCTTAGAGACACAAGATTCTATCTATGAGGTTAGATATATAGTGTGAAGTAACAGAACCACTTCTGGTTGAGAAATGGCTGTAGTGTGTGATAACAATGCAGCTAGATCTTGTATGCTTCAGATGGAAAGGTATAGTGTAGATTTACCATAAATGCAAAACTTCAAGTAGTGAAAGGGCATCAGTAACCAGTAATTCTATCAGTAATAGGATTAGTTTGATTATTGTGGAAGATACTACTCATTACATAATATTTTTTTCAAGGTACTTATGATACCCACTGGAGATCATGCTGGTTTGGGTAGCAAAATGTATTGTTGGTGAAACATAGGAGGGAAAAATTAATCATTCATTTGTTCATTTAATCAATGAACAATTAACAAATACTTGTTCCGTGCTAGGGTCTGTAAAGATGAATAAGACTCAGTCTCTCAAGGAACTTTGATGTCCAGTAAGAAAAAGAAGCATGCAAATAATATCAGTAAATAATTTTAGATGTGACCATAGAGTGCAGTGTGGGGAAGAGATTAGGGTCTATTCTGTCTGGAGGCGTGAGGACAGCCTTCTTGAGTTATCTTGTCTCTCACCTCCCACTGTATTTCACTTGGCTTCTCTTGGAGTATTGCTAGAGTTATTGTTTTCCTCATGTTTGGTCTCACTTTCTTACGAGCTACAAAATTGCAAAATCAACATCCAAAGAGTTGATACCATCTTTGCTTCTTTGCACTGATTAGACTGGAAACAATCTCGGAAATCATCAAATCTGACCCAGCCTTTATAAACAAAATGGTCATCTGTTCTCTCTCTCTCTCTCATTCCACCTACCTCTGATCTTTCACCCTCATCTCTTGAATATGAGAGACTAAGGGTGATCAAACATCTTGCTGTCCCCAGGAATGAGGAGTGTCCTAGGATGTAGAACTTTCAGTGCTAAAACTAGGACAGTCCCAGGCAAACTGGGATGAATTGGTAACCCTAGGATGTAGTAGAATGATTTGGAATTAAAGCACCTGTGTTAAATTCTTGGTTAAATTCCTGACTGTGGGAAAATCTCTTAATGTTGATGTCTGCTTTATGCCGCCAGAACATAAATGTGTCCCTGGAAGCCAAGGCAGCAGCCATCCTGCACAGATTCAGCATGAGTGTCCTACTACAACCTGCCGGGCTTATCTTGTCCACTGGTTGGGCCAAGTCAACATGAACATATGTTTAAAGAAAATGTTTGACATAACTTTCTTGGAATTTCCCATTATCGCAGGTTCTCATGGTCTATTGATAAAATTGCATTAGACAAAAATAGAAAGAAGACATTTAAAAACTTTTAGATCAACTTCCTGATTTTTATTGGCTCCATGAGGCTAGTTCCAGCTGTCAGACAGTTGGGTACGAATCCTAGCTTTGCTACTTACTAGCTGTATGACTTTGGATAACGGCTTTATTTCTCTCATCTGAAACATATGGTAAGGTTTATTGTAATGATTAAATGGGTAAATATGAGTATTAGTCATGAAACAGAGACTATTTTTATACAAAACTTTTCAAAGAAGGAAACTGAAACGTGGAGCGGTAAAGCACCCTACCTAAGGTCACATAACTAGCAAAGCACAGAGCCAGGACTGAGCTCCTGGTGGTCCAACCTCCTGGTTCATGCTCTTAATTGCTTCTCTCTCTCTAGTGTCTCCAGGCAGTGGGGACCTGTGGCCTGGGGGTATGGCCGGTATGGTGGGATCTCAGAGGGGAGTGGATACATCTCCAGGACTGGATACTGGATACTGAAGCCCCCAAAATCTAGCATCCCAAGCCTAGCATGAAAGCTGTCTATCTTTGAGCCTTTGGACCTGGAAATATAAGCAATGATCACAGTGGATTGAAGATGAAGACTATTCACATTTGCTTGGAATATCACAAGTCTCTGTGATTATTGGGTGAACTGAGGAAAGAAAAGAAGCCTAGGATTGACTAACATTGCATTTTTTCTAGTACAGGAGTTCTCATTTAAATTGAATCAAAGAAAATAAGGAAACTGATGTTTTCTTTACACCTGAGTTTGTCATTGTAACATCATTCCTATTACACTTAGAAAAAGAGCCTGAAGGATATACACAATAGATTGTCTCTTTTCTCTATCCTCTTCTCTTTTTCCTTTGGGGGAGGTTGAAGGTTGGATTGGAGGAGCCCACATGTTTTAACTTTATATACTTACGTCTTTTTTGTTTTGGTTGTAATGGGCTGTTACGGACTTAATCGTGCGTGCCCTGCACCATTCCCTCTTCCCCTGCCCAGTTCATATGTTGAAGTCCTAAACCCCAGTATCTCAGAATGTGACTGGACAGTATTTGGATATAGGGCCTTTAAAGAGATAATCAAGTTAAATGAGGTCATATGGATGGGCCCTAATCCAGCATGCTTGGTGTACTTTAAGAAGAGGGGGTAAGGACATAGACACACATGGAGGAAAGACCATATGAAGAAAGAGGGAGAAGACGGCCATCAACAAGCCAAGGAGAGAGGCCTCAGAAGAAACCAAACTGTTGATGCTTTGATCTTGGATTTCTGGTCTCCAGAATTGTGGAAAAATAAATTTCTGTTGTTTATACCACCCAGTCTGTAGTATTTTGTTTTGGCAGCCTGAGCTAATACATGGGCATTGTCTCAGGTTGGGCTCCCCAGATGCATATGAGGATTTAGGCACCAGTAGTTTATTTGGGAGATGATTCCCAGAAAGCCTTAAATGGGAGAGAGGATGTGAGAGGGGAAGAAAGGAAACCAGTACAGAGCTGCTGCGGACAGCTGGGGTCAAGTCTTGCCACGGTCCTCTGAAGACTGTGTAGAACACGTCTCAGATTGTCCCACCTGAGGGCTGAGGAGGCAGGGTCATCCACCCCCTCCTCCCTGATTTGTCTGGGGCAGGAGTTGACTGACTCCCGATAGCTCTGGCCTGACATGCACAGTGATGAGCTCCTTCCTGCATCCAGAGAAAGCCTTCAGGCAGAGGGCTGGAGGAGCTTGCAATAAGAAGCTGCGGGTGTGCACAGCAACAGTGAGTGAGGGGTTTATTTGCTTTCGTAATAAAACACAGTAAAGATTTAAAAACAGGAAAGTGGGGGCCGGCCCTGTGTTCCTAGTGAGTTTTCTTTTAGCTCTATGATTTTATAGGAAGGAAGGGATATTCTCAGTTTAGCATATTAATCCCATTTTCAGAGGAAGACAGTTTTAAGTCCTCTATTGGAGAATAGTTTAGCACCTTGCCCCCTTCAAAACGAAATATGAGCTTTCAAAAAAAATCCTGCCCTGTAGTTGTTACAGCATTTTGATGTGCTTTTATATTTTAATAATTTTTATTGTGGTACATTAATTTTGATTAGAAATGTTCCCACACACATGCCCACTGGTGGTAATTTTCTTTGTTTACCGTCTCATTTTGGGGGGTACTGCATTCTGATAACTCATTAGGATACATGGTTGGAAAATTCTCATTTTAAAGTAGAATAGTTGTTAAGCAACATTAAAATTTAATTAGAACTCTTCACTGCATTTCATTATGAGGTTATTCTGTAATTACTCAGCAAGTCCTGGTGTTTACTAATGCAGCAGTGACAGCACATAATACTGCTAAATTATTGCCACACTGCTGGAGAAGACAATTGGAAAATGGGGAACAGATAAAGGTGTTGTTTAAAGAGCCTCAGGGGGAAAGACACAACCTCAGAACATAATCCTGGTTTTCTTTTACCTACTTTTTTCCACGTCCATCTAGGGCGATAGACAGCATGTAGATCTCCCCTGTCACAGGTTAAATAGCCTACATATAATGTTTCCAGTTGCAATTTTCACATTTTGCATGAAACCCTTTTCTTGAAAGAGTAGGCGTGAAGTGGGGCTTGATAGACGTAGTTCTAAATTGCTCAGATATATTTTATGTGGGGAGAAAATAAACCTCCAAATAACTGCCATAAACCAAGATTTCTAAGAAGCTTTATGCTTTTTAAATACTCGTATTTTATTCTTCTTTAATTGGGATACAGATATTACATTCTGACCAGAGAACATAACGGTGTTAGGAAGCTCCATCAAATGTACCCTGACTCTCTAAAATGAGGCAGGGATGTGTTGGTTACAGTTTTCATACATGAGCACATTGAAATCCCTGTTTCCCTTTAAAATTTTCCTTTATGCAGATCTCATAATCTCGCCGTTAATTTGATTCCCTGCTCCTTCTTTCATTATGCCTGACTGCCTCTGTACACTCAAAGTGAATTGAGGCAACGATTTTGATAATTTGGATGAAAATTAGTTTTAACAAAGACATTCAGATAATAGGCGTGATATATGTGTGTGTGTAGGTGTGTGTGTATTTGGTGTTAGAGTTGGTTTGGTGGGAGGTATTGAGGTGAGAGGATGAGATAACAATTCCAGGATCAGTTAGCCGTTGTAGGAAACTTTTGGGGAGAAGAAGGTAGTGGGTGCTGGTGGGCAGACTTTCCCTGAATCCTGTCATGATTCCTCCCATTCTGTGAGGCCAGTCATGTCCATCTATGTGTGATAACATGGGAGCCTTCCCTGATTGGAAGAGGGGATGGACAGGCTCAAAGCGCAGGCCAAGCAAATGATATGGTGCCAGCCTATGGGTAGAATTTCTTATCTGGGTCAGTGGCTCCTATTCATTTCTCCCCCCAAAAGTTACTCCATTGAAAAAGACCCATAGCTTGCAAGTGCAGCCCAAGGAGTCTTGGCCTCCACGCAGGCGGGTAGAAAAGCATCCGACTGGGAAAAGGTTACCTGACTTGGCCATAGGTGAGCCAGCTTAGCAGGGTGATTAGAATTATGGGTTTTGGAATAACACACACTTGGCTTTGAATCCTGGATTTACAACTTATTAATTAGGAGACTGAGGGTGGGCTGCTGCCTCTCTGAGCCTTGCTTTCCTCATCTGTTAAAGCAGGATAATAATGTTTACCTACTTCTGTCTGTGGGCGATTGTGGAGACCAACTGATACAATCTGAAGAAGAAATGTCTGGCACAGGCAGCAGGTACTCAGCGAATGTTAGCTTTTCATCATTCTCAGATTGTGTTGTGGGTGTCAACAGTCACTGCTCACCTTGGTTCTTCTAACAGGGTGCCGGCAAGGGCAAAATCAGAGTATGACCTTTCTTGCATGGCCAAGGAGTCACCATGTTTTTCATGCTGAAACTAAATCAGTCCTTGAACTCAAGTGTTTCCAGAGCTAACAATGATTTGCTTTTTACAAAAATGCCATGAAAGTCAGAACAACTTTTAACTGTGAGTCTCTTTTCGTAAAACAAAAAATTCACATAAGCAAGTGCTAATATTTCAAGAAAATCCTTCGAGGGATTTTAATTGACACGTGTAAATGTTATAGTTCAATTTGCATTTCAGTAGGCATTCTCAATATTTCCTTTTAAATGGGCTTTAGTTCTCTTTTGTAAAACTAAAAATTGATTTCTTCTCTTTAGCAGTATGGGTGTCTACTTGGCTTCAGGGGTAAGAGATGGGTGCAGCTGTTCTTTTATTTCTCCCACTCAGTGTGGAAAAGGCTTACCAGAACAAGGCAGAAGTGAACAGTAGAAATAATATTTTTAAAAAATGTGCCTCTGCAAAGAATGGATCAGTGGTTTAACAAAGATTGACATCAGCATGACATTCTCTCCATAAATGCACAAGGCTGCACAGAAAAATCCTCCCTATTTTCTTTTCTTTCTTTTTTTTTGAGGAAGATTAGCCCTGAGCTAACTGCTGCCCATCCTCCTCTTTTTGCTGAGGAAGCCTGGCCCTGAGCTAACATCCGTGCCGATCTTCCTTTACTTTTTACGTGGGAGGCCTACCACAGCATGGTGTGCCAAGCGGTGCCATGTCTGCACCCTGGATCTGAACTGGTGAACCCCAGGCCTCTGAGAAGCGGAACCTGCGAACTTAACCACTGCACCACTGGGTCAGCCCTTCCCCTATTTTCAAGTACAGTCAATCTTCTATCTCTAATTTCTCCTCGATACCACAGTGCATCTCTTAAAATGCACTGCAGGGATGGGCTTTCTTTGCCTTTCCTGCCTCTACTCTGGGATGGGAGAGTTCCCTGGAAAAGGATCCAGTAATGGAATTTATTACCACAGTAACTCTTGAACGGGTGTTTGGCACGTGTTCCCAGTCTCCTGAGAAGGGGAATCACAGCGTGGAGCTTGGAATTTATTGAGGTCCCTTATTGAAGCCTGACTCTAGGCCTGCTCACAAGTCTGTGGCAGGAAATTCTAGAGGCTCACCCAAATACACATTCTCTTTCTCATTCTGGGCACATAGCTAGATTACACTTCCCTGCCTCCCTTGTAGTTAGGTGTGGTCATGTGCTTGAGTTTTATCTGAAATTGATATGTCCTCCTTCCAGGCTTGGGCCATATAAACCTCCCACAAGTTCTTTGCTCTTTTCTCCTCTGGCTGGTTAGAACGAGGTGTCTCCCAGGGCAACCGTGGAAGCCATGTGTTGAAGACGGCAGCATCTCCAATCACCTTGGGCTCGCTGAATGACTGTTCCGCCAACCTGTTCATTTGCTCAGTACTGTTTTGTGAGCAAGAAATAAACTTCTATTGAGTTTGAGCCATCATACATTCGGGGGTTTCTTTGCTATAGCAGTTAACCTATCCTAACTATAACTCACTCTTTTTCTGCACTTTCAGTCACATTGTATGTTTTAACAGGGCTATCAGTTCTGCTGACACAGGACCAGTACTCATTTAAGCATCTGGTGTAACTCTTAATCCTTATGTATTCCCTTTTCTGAGAATCTGAGGTGTAGGTTATTGTCTAATAATGCTAAAGTAGTTCTTTTAAAGAATATCTGGCATTTCCATCCCACCAAATCACTTAGAGGACCTTTCTGTTCTTTAAAACAGTCACAATTTATTCAACCACTCATTCCTTTCATCGTTTGATGAATAAATCATGCATGCATTTGATTTTCTGTTCTCAAAAATGTTCCAGACATGGAAAGCAGTTTATAAGATGAATAGAATCAAAAGAAAAAAAAGGCCTATGAAAACCAGGAGTGAAAAAAGAAAGGAAAATAAGGGTACAATCAACAGAATGGAGCCAGGAATATGAACTAACTTACATAGGGCTCTTCTCGTTAGCCCCTGCCCTCTCTGACATCTTACTTCTGAAGCTACTCCTGGCTGCTTCCTCTCACCTCCTTCTTCATAAATCCTAATTTCTTGGAAGACCATTTCTTTAAACATTTCCTGATGGCTCCAAGCTTCCATTGGCTTCTCTGGGATCCTTGGTGGCTTTTCATCCCCTTAAACTTCTCTTAGGCAGTTGAACAATTTGAAGTGGGAAGCCTTAACTTGGAAAGTCATTTTTCTTATTACTCATGAGGCTGAATATTTTTTTATACACCATACTTATTTTTCATTTATATTGATTCTTTTATGAGTTTTTATTCTAGTGTATTACTGATTTTTCTATTGAGTTTCTTTTTGTATTGATGTACAGGTATTCTTTGCATATGAACAACATTAATCACATTTTAAAATATGTATGTTACAAACATTTTTCCCAGTCTGCCTTTTGCCTTTAAAAAATATATATGCATGCTATATAATTTTTTTGAATTTGTTCCTTTTTCTTTAAACCTTTAATTTTTTTTTGAGCAGTTTCAGGTTGACAGCAAAATTGAGGGGAAGGCAGAGATTTCCCATAAACTCCTGTCCCCACGCATAGCCTTACCCCATTAACAAAGTGGCACATTTGTTACAACTGATGAACATACACTGACGCATCATTCTCACCCACAGTCCGTAGTTTACATTAGGGTTCACTCTTGGTGTGTACAGTCTATGGCTTTGGGCAAATGTATAATGACATGTATTCACCATTATAGTATCATACAGAGTGGTTTCATTGCCCTACAAATCCTCTGTGCTCTGACTGTTCATCTCTCCCTTCCCCCAGCCCTGGGCAACCTCTGATCTTTGCACTGTCTCCACAGCTTTGCCTTTCCAGAATGTTGTATAGGAGGAATCATACAGTATGTAGCATTTTCAGATTGGCTTCTTTGACTTCGTAATATGCATTTAATTTTACTCCACTTCTTTTCATGACTTGATAGCTTATTTTTAGCGCTGAACAGTATTTCATTGTCTGATTGTACCATAGTTTATCCATTTGCCTGCTGAAAGACATCTTGGTTGCTTCTAAGTTTTGACAATTATTAATAAAGCTGCTATAAATATCCATGTACAGTTTTTTGTTTAGACATAAGTTTTCAACTCCATTGGGTAAATACCAAGGAGTCTGATTGCTGGATCACGTGGTAAAAGTATGGATAGTTTTACAAGAAATGCCAAACTGTTTTCCAAAGTGGCTGCACCATTTTGCGTTTCTACCAGCAAACATGCCAGCATTTGGTGTTGTCAGTGTTCCAGATTTTGGTCATTCATATAGGTGTGTAGTAGTATCTTATTGTTGTTTTAATTTGCATTTCTCTAAGGACATATCATGTGGAACATCTTTTTTTCTTTTCAATTATTTTATTGAGGTCATAATTGATGAGGATTTTAGGCTGGTTAATTTTAGAAAACTGCAGATGAGAAGCAAGCTCCGAGGACTGGAATTTGCTTGCTCTCTGAGAGATATTTGCATTTGTGAAGGAAGGGGGGATGACCTTGTAGGGACCTGAAATTGGCCACCCCAAGATATGTCTCTTTGGCATCGGGATTGTTTTGGGCTGATTGCTTTCGATAAACTGGGACAGGGAAGGAGGCTCTGGGGAATGGAACTTGCCCTTGTTGGGACACATTTACATTTGTAAGGTAAATCTCTATCTGTAAAAGGTGCCTCCCTCTCTGTACCAGGAAGAAGAGGAGAGATGACCTTATCCCTAGAAACTCTTAATGGGGAAGGCAAGAACTTAAGTTGGTTGCTGTCTGGCAATCTCATGTAACTGATTTAGGGTGGTGGCTTCTGACCTTCACTTAATCCGATTTGATTCTTGTCTAAAAGTCATGGGATCACCCAATGACCACACCCCACCTGCACTGATACCATTTTAACTTTTTTTCATGTTCTTTCCTTTGTCTTCATAAAGAGATGACTCACATACCTATGCCTTAAATTTAGCCCTAACCCTCAACTCGGGGCAGCAGCAGGAGCTCTGACTGCCCGTGGGTCCTGTCCCCACGCACCAGCTCTGCCTGCCCATGGGCCCTGTCCCCATGCCAGCGGGGGCAGCAGAAGCAGCAGCAGCAGGAGCTCTGACTGCCCGTGGGTCCTGTCCCCACGCACCAGCTCTGCCTGCCCATGGGCCCTGTCCCCATGCTATTCCACTCTCTAAATAAAAGAGCACTACTGCCAGATCTTAAGAGTCTAAGAAATCTTTCTTTCGACTCCTCGACTCACCGACCCCGCATCAATAATGGTTTATAACATTGTGTAATTTCAGGTGTACATTATTATTTATCAGTTCTGTATAGACTCCATCACACTCATCACCAATAGTCTAATTTTTGTCACCATATATTTGTGCCCCTTTATCCCTTTTGCCCACCCTCCAACTCTCTTCTTCTCTGGTAACCACTAATCTGTTCTCTTTATCCATGTGTTTATCTTCCACGCATGAGTGAAATAATGTGGTGTTTGTTTTTCTCTGTCTAGCTTATTTCGATTAACATAATACCCTCAAGGTCCATCCACGTTGTGGCAAATGGGATGATTTTGTCTTTTTTTTATGGCTGGATAGTATTCCATTGTATATATGTACCACATCTTCTTTATCCATTCATCAGTTGATGGGCACTTGGGTTGCTTCCACATCTTGGCTATTGTGAACAATGCTGCAATGAACATAGGGATGCATAAGTCTCTTTGAATAGTTGATTTCAAGTTCTTTGGATAAATACTCAGTAGTGGGATAACTGTATTGTATGGTATTTCTATTTTAAATTTTTTGAGAAATCTCCATACTGTTTTCCACAGTGGCTGCACCAGTTTGCATTCCCACCAGCAGTGTATGAGGGGTGGAACATCTTTTCATGTGCTTATTTTTCATCTGTATATTTTCTTTGGTAAGTGTCTGTTAAGGTCTTTGGTCCATTTTTAAATCAGCTTGTTTGCTTTCTTATCGTTGAGTTTTAAGTATTTTTTGTATATTTTGGATAACAGTACTTTATCCAATGTGTCTTTTGCAAATATATTCTCACAGTCTGTGGCTTTGTCACCGACTAGTTGCCCAGAGAAATTCAAGGGTGGGTTTAGAAGCATTTAAATGTTTTTCCAAATTGTTTTTGTTTCCTTTTGTTATGTTAAGGAGATGCAATCACCAACCACCCTGAACCAGACCAAGCCTCACCACGAGAGTTACACCTATGACCTTTACCTTCTATTCATATTTACATTTAATGCTAAGATCTCTCCAGGAGGAGTTTAGGTCTTGTTACTGTAACCTACAGTATATGTGGAAGCATGTTTTCCAACTGAGCCAGCGCAAGCGAATACCTACCTCTCCCTTTTGAATATTCATTCCCCATCCAAAATAAATGTCCCTGCTTCCCCTTGTTTGGGGATGCCAAGACTCTGGAAATGATTCCTCATGGTCTCCTATTTGTTGCACATATACCTCACTTTGTGAGACAACTTACTTCTGGGGGAGAGTTTGATTTAACTCGCCAGGAGGGAACCCACTTTGGTTTCAGTAACAGCTTGTCTTCTCATTCTGTTGACATTAACTTTTACAGAATTTTCTAGTTTTAATCAAGTCCAGCTTATCGGTTATTTCTTTCATGGATCTTGCCTATGGTGGTATATCTAAAAAGGCATCACCATGCCCAAGGTCATCTAGGTTTTCTCCTAGGTTACCTTCTAGGAGTTTTATAGTTTAGCATTTTACATTTAGGTCTATGATCCATTTTGAGTTAATTTTTGTGAGGTGTGTAAAGTCTGTGTCGAGATTCATTTTTTTTGCAAGCGGATGTCCAGTTGTTCCAGCACCATTTGTTGAAAAGACCATCTTTGCTTCATTGTATTCCTTTTGCTCCATTCTCAAAGATTAATTGACTATATTTATGTGGTTCTATTTCTGGGCTCTCTATTCTGTTTCATTGATCTGTTTGTCTATTCTTTTGGCAATACCATGCTGTCTTGATTCCTGTAGCTTTATAGTAAGTCTTGAAGGTGGATAGCATCAGTTCTCTAATTTTACTCTTCTCTTTGAATATTGGGTTGGTTGTTCTGGGTCTTTTGCCTTTCCATATAAACTTTAGAATCACTTTGTCAATATCCATAAAATAACTTGCTGGATTTTGATTAGGATTGCAGTGAATCTATACATCCAGTTGGGAAGAACTGATATCTTGACAACATTGTCTTTATATCCATGAACATTGAATATCTCTCCCTTTATTTAGTTCTTCTTTGATTTTTTTCCATGAGAATTTTGTAGTTTTCCTCATATAGATCTTATATAATAATATTTTTAGAATTATACTTAAGACTTTCGTTGTTAGTGTGCTATGTAAATGGTGGTGTATTTTTAAGTTAAGATTCTACTTGTTCTTTGTTGTTATATAGGACAATAATTGACTTTTGTTTATTAATTTTGTCTCCTGCAATCTTTCTGTAATCACTTATCAGTTCCAGAAGTTTTTTTGTTGATTCTTTTGGATTTTCTACGTAGGTGATAATGTCATCTATTAACAAAGACTGTTTTGTGTCTTCCTTTCCTTCCCTTTCTTGAGTTATTGCATTAGCAAGGACTTGAAGTACAATGTTGAAATGGAGTGGTGACAGGGGACATCTTTGCCTTGCACCTGATCTTAGTAAGAAAGCTTTCAGTTTCTCACCACTAAGTATGATATTAGGTATAGTGTTGTGTTTTTTTAATAGATAGTCTTTATCCACTTGAAGTCCCTCTCTATTCCTAGTTTACTGAGAGTTTTTGTCACAAATGGGTGTTGGATTTTGTCAAGTGCTTTCTCTACATCTATTGATATGGTCATGTGATTTTTCTCTTTTTGTTTATTGATGTGATGGATTATACGAATTGATTTTCAAATGCTGAACCAGCCTTGCATACCTGTAGTAAATCCCACTTGGTTGTTGTGATATTGTGATTTATAAGAAATATATATTTGGTCTTCCCTGTTCCTGGCCCAGAGCGCCTAAAATCCTTGGAATTTCCTAAGTGATGAGAGTGATAAAGATGTCTTTTGTTTTGTTAATGAAGTGACTTGGAAAGCACCTAAAGCTGGGGCCTTGTTGCCAAGGAAACCAACCATGTGATTAGAGGGTCGGAACTTTCCATCCCACTCTCCAGACCTCCAGGGAGGAGAGAGGGGCTGGAGATTGAGTTCAATTACAATGGCCAATGATTTAATCAATCATGCCTGCATAATGAAGCCTCCATAAAAACCCAAAAGGATGGAGTTTGGAGAGCTTCTGGCTTCCTGAACATGTGGAGATTCTGGAAGAGTGGTGCACTCAGAGAGCATGAAACTTCTTCACCCCTTCTCCGTACTTTGCGCTGTGCATCTCTTCCATCTGGCTGTTCCTGAGTTATATCCTTTTACTGATAATAAACCAGTATACTACTTGAGTTATATTACTTACTGGTAATAAACTAGTAATCTAGTGAGTAAACTGGTTTCCTGAGTTCTGTGAGCCACTTTAGCAAATTAATCAAACCAAAGGAGGGGGTTGTGGGAACCTCTGATTTATAGTCAATCTATAAGAAGCACAGGTAACAACCTGGACTTGGAATTTGCATCTGAAGCGGGTGTAGTCCGGTGACACTGAGCCCTTAGCCTGTGGAATCTGATGCTATTTCTGGGTAGATAGTGTCAGAATTGAGTTGAATTGTAGGACACTCAGCTGGTGTTGGAGAATTGCTTGGTGTGGGGAAAAACCCCACACATTGGAATTGGTGTTGTGGTATAGAATTTTTTTGGTGCTTTTTTGGATTTGATTTGATAATATTTTGTTGAGGATTTTGTTTGAGCATCTATGTTCATGAGAGATATTGGTCTATAGGTTTCATTTTTCCTTTTCTTTTAATGTCTTTGCCTGGTTTTGGTATTAGAGTAATGCTGGCCTCAGAATAAGTGAGGAAGTATTCCTTCTGCTTCAGTCTCTGAAAGAGATTGTAGAGAATTGGTATAATTTCTTCTTTAAATATTTGGTAGAATTCACCAGTGAATCCATGTGGGTCTAGTGTTTTTTTTTTGCAAGGTTATTAATTATGGGTTCAATTTCTTTAATAGATATAGGCCTATCATATTGTCTATTTCTTCTTGTGTGAGTTTTAGCTGATTGTGTCTTTCAAGGAATTGGTCCATTTCATCTAGGTTATCAAATTTATGGGCTTAGAGTTCATAGCATTTCTTTATTATTTTTAATTTTTATTGGATCTAGGATGAAACCCCCTCTTTTATTTCTGATATGGGTAATTTGTATCTCTTTTTTTTTTTTTAGTTAACCTGGCAAGAGGCTTATCAATTTCAGTGAGCCTTTCAAAGAACCAGCTTTTGATTTTGTTGATCTTCTCTGTTGAGGTACTATTTTTAATTTCATTGATTTCTGCTCTTTTATTTTTTCTTTTCTTGTGCTTACTTTGAGTTTAACTTGCTTTTCTTTTTGTAGTTCCCAAAGTTGGAAACTTAAATTATTGATTTTAGATCTTTCTTTTTTTCCTAATATGTGCATTCAATGATATAAATTTCTCTCTAATCACTGCTTTTGCTGCATTCCACAAATTTTGATTAGTTGTATTTTCATTTTCATTTAGTTAAAAACATTTTAAAATTTGAGATTTCTTCCTTGACTCATGTGCTATTTAGAAGTGTGTTACTCAATCTCTAAGTGTTTTGGAAATTTCCAGGTATCTTTCTGTTATTAATTTCTAGTTTAATTCCATTGTGGTCTGAGAGCAGACATTGTATGATTTCTATTTTTAAATTTGTTAAGCTGTGTTTTATGGCCCACAATGTGGTTTATCTTGGTGAATGTTTCATGTAAGCTTGAGAAAAATGCATGTATCCTGATGTTGTTAAATGAAGTAGTCTATAGATGATAATTATGTCCAGTTGATTGAGGGCGTTGTTGAGTTCAGCTATGCCCTTACTGATTTTCTGCCTGCTGATCTGTCCATTTCTGAGAGAGGAAATGTTGAAGTCTCCAACTATGATAGTGGATTCATCTGTTTCTCCTCCCAGTTCTAGCAGGTTTTGCCTCATGAAGTTTGACGCTCTCTTGTAAGGTGCATACATGTTAAGAACTATCATGTGTTCTTGGAGTATTGACCCCTTTATTATTACCTTTTTTATTCCTGATAACTTTTTCCTTACTTTGAAGTCTGCTCTGTCTGAAATTAATATAGCTACTCGTGCTCTATTTTGATTAGTGTTAGCATGCTATATTTTTCTCCACCCATGTACTTTTGTCTGTGTGTGTCTTTATATTTAGAGTGGGTTTCTTGTAGACAACATATAGTTGGGTTGTGTGTTTGATCCACTCTGACAATCTCTGTTTTTTAATTGGTGCATTTAGACCATTGGCATTCAAAGTGATTATTGATATAGTTGGATCAATAGCTACCATATTCATTACTGTTTTCTATATGTAGCCCTTGTTCTTTGTTTCTATTGTTGTCTTCCACTCATTTTCTGCCTTTTGTGATTTTAATTGAGCATTTTATATGATTACATTTCTTTTCCCCTCCTAGCATATCATAGTTATACTTGTTTTTCCTTTTTTTTTTTTTTTTTTTTTTTAAGATTTTATTATTTCCTTTTTCTCCCCAAAGCCCCCCGGTACATAGTTGTATATTCTTCGTTGTGGATTCTTCTAGTTGTGGTATGTGGGATGCTGCCTCAGCGTGGTTTGATGAGCAGTGCCATGTCCGCGCCCAGGATTCGAACCAACGAAACAGTGGGCCGCCTGCAGCGGAGCGCGCGAACTTAACCACTCGGCCACGGGGCCAGCCCCTGTTTTTACTTTTTTTAATGGTTCCCCTAGAATTTGTAATATGTACTTACAACTAATCCACGTCCACTTTCAAATAACACTATTTCACTTCATGGGTAGTATGAGTACCTTATAATAACAAAATAATCCTATTTCCTTCCTCCCATCCTTTGTATCATTCCTGCCCTTCATTTCAATTACATATAAGCATGCATAAGCTCATATATATATACACATGTAAATACAAATATACATAAGCAAACATAACTGAATACATTTTTGCCATTACTATTTTGAACAAACTGTTACCTATTAGATCAATTAAGAATAATAAAAATGGATGAAGGGGTCAAAAGCTAGAAATTTCTAGATATAAAATGAATTTTATGGGGAGATAATGTATAGCATGGTGAGTATAGCTAATAATACTGTATTGCATATTTGAAAGTATCTAGGAGAATGGATCTTGAAAGTTCTCATCATGAGAAAAAAAATTTTGTAACTGTGTATAGTGATGGATATTACCTGGACTTATTGTGGTGATCATCTTGCAATATATACAAATATTGAATCATTACTTCTACACCCAAATCTAATAAATGTTATGTTAATTATACCTCAAAAAAAATAATAGAAATGAAAGTTTTCATTTTACCTTCACTTTTTCCTTCTTCAGTGTTCTTCCTTTCTTTATGTGGATCCAAGTTTCTGACCTATATTGTTTTCTTCTTCTCTAAAAAATTTCTTTTAACATTTCCTGCAAGGTAGGTCTACTGGCAAGAGATTCCCTCAATTTTTGTTTTTCTGAGAAAGTCTTTATTTCTTCTTTATATTTGAAGGACAATTTCTTAGGGTACAGAATTCTAGGTTGGTGGTTTTTCTCTCTCAACACATTAAATATTTCATTCCACTCTCTCCTTTCTTGCCTGGTTTCTGAGAAGTTGGGTTTAATTCTTATGTTTGCCCCTCTGTAGATAAGGTGTTTTTTTTCCTTTGGCTTCTTTCAGGATTTTCCCCCTAACTTTGATTTCACGCAGTTGGAGTTGGGCTGGAGCTGAGTATTTCTCTTCTCTCATGTGGGAAAGAAGAACTGGCTGGAGCAGGGTGTTTCCCTTCCCCCAGGAAGGAGGTGATAACATGTTACCAGGTTGGATTCTGGCTAACTGTCTCCCAGGAGGGCAGGCCTTGGTAAGAAGAACAGAGTGCTCTGGTAGATTTCAACATGGTTCCTTTTCCCTTCCCACTGCCAGAAGCGTGAGGGGATCTTTGTCTGATATTTACTGTGAAAAACTGGCCAAACTCGTGGAGGTAAATCTCACAAAATCGTGGGGTCCTTCGTGTGACTGAGTCACTTGGCGTTTTACTCTGAGACCTGTCCACACTGAGCGTCTAGCAAGTCACCAATTACAGTTCAGGTTTTCTCACCCTGGCACTGTTTCCTTGGGTGGTTTGCACTTGTGAGTCTGCTCTGGGAAGCTGTGAATCCCTGTATCCACCTGTCTGTGTCTCCAGTCTCAGCAACAGCAGTTTGCTGTGTGTCCTCACCTCTCTTAGACGTCCTAGGAGAGTTACATATTTTTCAGTCTGTTCTGGTTTTTACTTGTTGTTAGGATGGATTGGTGGCTTCCAAGCTCCTTACATGCAGAACCAGAAACCATAAGTCACATTATTATTTTGCACTTCCCAGAAAATTCCATCACACTTCTTATCTGTACAAGCTGTACATTATATATTCCTATAAAAATTCAAAGAATAGATTATACAAGGAAAATATCCCCTTTTAACCTTCACTCCTGTGTTGTTGTTTCACTTCCCTTCCTGGGGAAAAAACACTTAACTATAAGGTTGGTGTGTATCTTTTGAGATATTTAATTTTCTACACCCTTACATTTAAATATTCACATAGGGATCACATATGTATATAGTAAAAATGGAATCATGCTGTATGTATTATTCTGTGACTTCCTTTTAACTTAGTGTATGTTTGGAGAACTTTCTGTGTTGTGTATCTAAATCTTCCAAAAAAATTGCTGCACAATATTCCATTATATTGATGTATTAGAATTTATTTAAACATTCTTTTCTCTATGGACACTTAAGTTGTTTCCAAAGTTTTATTATTATAAATGGTCCTACAACAAAATTCTTCATTCCACTTTGAACACTTTTAGAAGCATTTCTCTAAGATAGATATCTAGAAGAAGAATTGCTAGATATTTTAAACATTTAAAGATTTTTTACAAATCTGATGAGTAAAAAAGGATTATCCATTTTTTGTTTTAAAGTACATTTCACTGATTTCTAATGAGATTGAGCATTTTTCACATATTTATTGGCCGTTTGTAACTTTTGTATTCTTAATATTAATCTTTTGCTTTATATGTTATAAATATTTTCTTTTTGTTTCTCACTTGTCCTTTAAACTTTTCTTAAGGTGTCTCTTATGGTTAGGTTTTTCTGTTTTATGAAGCCAAGTCTGCCAATCTTTCATTTTTTCACTTTTGGCTGAAGAAAATCTTCCTACCGCAAGCTCACAAATGTATCCTAGTTTTCCTCTCCATAAAAATGTGTAGGTGAGGCAGAAACAGGTTAGCTGGTTAGCAAACTCTTTTCCTTTTCCTCCTGAGCACATAGCCAGACTTTATATTCCAAACTTCCAATTGTGTGTGGCCATGCTGTGGAGTTCTGGCTAATGGAATGTGGACAGAGGCAAATTGCCATCTTCCGAGACTTGCCTGTGTGATCTTTTATGCTCCTTTCCCTTTTGGTTAGCTGCAATGGCTACAACCCCCAGGGAGAAATGGAGAGCTAAGAATTGAAGATGGTGGAACCACAATATAGAAGGTGCCTGGATCTGAATCACCCCTTGGAGAAGAACTACTCAATCAGAAATATTTGTTTTGAATTTTACACGAATTTTAAGCCACTAAGATTTGGAGATTTATCTGTTACAGCCGCTGATTACCTTAACTAATATATATTTACATATATATATTTCTAATATTTACATCTTTAATACAATTAACAAAATAACATTTTTATGGTTGGTATGAAATAAGGATCTAACTGAATTCTCCCCCTACTCCCCAAATGGACAATCAATTTTTTGGGATAATTTGTCTTTTCTCTACCTGTATAAAATGTTACCCTTATCACATATTTGACTGTACCATATACAATTGCCAATTTTCAGCCATTGTTTGACCTCTAAAAACAGCAGTTCAGTCAACTTAATATTAAATTATCTTACACGTATTAGAATGTTTATAGATTTTCTATCCCTGCCCATCAATCCATGTTTCTTTACCAGAAGCATACTGTAATCTTTAAGATTTTAATTACTATAGCTTTATAGTATATTTCATATCAGGTAGGGCAAGATGAACTTTACAATCAGTTGGTCAAGTTCTACAAAAAATCCTGTTGGGATTTTGTGTGGAATTGGATTCTATTTGTTTTGACTAATTTTTTGGAGAATTATCATGTCTATAATATGGAGTTTTCTCAATTGGGAGTATGAACATAAACAGGTAAGTAAAACTTGTCCAGAAATAATTACAAATGTATGAGCCACAGCTCTAGGGAAGCCAGGGTTTAAGGGCCACTGCTCCTATCTTTCTAAACTAGCAGCATGAAGGGCAGTTTATTCACTGCGGCATTCTGAACTTTAGGCTGTACCTGGTCCCCTCTGGTTTCCGTAAGGGAGAAAGGGCTACTGTTATGGATTTACTGATTAATTTTCTGCATCTCTTCACTAGGGTGTAAGCACCATAAAATTATGACTTTGCCTCCTTTATTCACTGCAGTTTTTCTAGTGCTTAGAACAGAGCCTGACCCGTCACAGACCCATAATAAATATTTTTCAGAAGAGGGAAGGAATGAATGTGAGGACTCTAACCCTTGATGAAGATGGTGGTTTACATCCAGTACCTCATTCATCAGGTGGACCTCACAGCATAAGGGTGCTTATTTTTTCTGGCTCTTAGCATGTTCCCATGGCTGCATCTGTTGAGACATGCTGAATTGTTATGGAGAAATGGTGTATAAAATGGCAGTGATGATTAAAATATTCACAAACATGGCCTTAGAATAAATATTGCAATGAATGAACAAGGTTACTCATTGCAGCACTGTTTGTTGTAGCAAAAGATTGGAAAAAAATCCAAATGTAAATCAATTGGGAAAAGGTTAAAAAAACCCACCAACTATGGTATATTCATACAATGGAACGCCATGCAGTTGTTAAAAAAAGTAAAACTAAGGAAGAATTGATATGGAAAGATCTCCAGGATAAACTGCAATGTTAAGTTAAAAAAAAAAAAGCGCAAAAAGCAGACTATATATTATGCAACCTTTTGTAGAAAAAAGGAAAGGAAATAAAAATACACATTCATGTTTCCTTCTAGATGCATAAAGAAACGCTAAAAGGATTAAAAGAAATTAATAAAAGTCATTACCTGTTGAAACGGTGATGGGAACTGGGGTGAGTGTGACACTTTTCACTGTACTTTTATACGTTGTTTGATTCTTGAACCATGTGAATATATTGCCATTAAAAATTGAATAAAATATAAAAAATAAATGATGACGATAAAGATTATATTTCATCCAAGAAATACTCTCTATTCTCTAGTTGGTACAATAAAGAAATGAGCATTATTTCGGATTTGTACACACTTAGGGGAATTGGTGTCTTTGGTGTAGCTGTTCAGAGTTTGCAGAAGTAACATGTAAGGCAGCAGCAGCCGAATCAGACCGATTTCCCTGGTTGGTTGCGTCTCATTCAGAAAGCCTTTCTCAACCAGGCAGTTAGGGTTAAAGAGCTTTTGTTCTTCCTCCTTTCAGGCTTCAAGGCTCAGTGCACACCGAATCATTTTAGCGAAGCTTCTGTTTTGACGCGAAGTGTTTCAGCCTTGTCCTCTTAGTTCAAGTTAGATCAATTAAATATCTCTTAATGATTTCGGGGCAAAATTGGTTCCAGACGACTAGCAACTGACTTGCCCACAGCTCACTTATTCACCAAAATAATTAATTTGTTAACAAATGTAAAGGCTAGAATTGAAAATATTGAACAGTTTCAGCTGCCTTGGCCCGGTTCATTCATCTTCCTCATTAATATTAACCATCCTTTCCTATGTGGTTGTAAGAGTCATTGTCTTTTAAATTTATCTTGTGAATAGAGGTGACAGGGCTTTGTTTATGGTACATATTTAAAAAGCAGCTTCATCATTATCTAAAAAAAGGCATCATTATCAGAAAGTATTTTTTATTATGAACTGTATCAACAGAATTTACACAAATTCAGCCACTCTCTTCTAGGGATTTACAATGAAAGATTTAACTTAAACCTGAAGCTAAATAAGGTAGATTTGATAATAACTAAGTACTTCTCTGTGAAGTACACTATACAAACATAGGGTTTTGCTATTTTTTGACATGCATTGTAATAGAAAAATAATACTTAAAAAGGGTAGAAAATGACATAGAGGATGAATGGGCAGTTCAGGTTGGGGAAGATGGATGAAAGTAGTTTTAATAACATAATCAGCTTTCAGCTGGGTAAAAAGGCCCCCCAAATGTTCAGGTTATTAACTGATACTCACCAACCGCTTGGTAATCATGCATCAAATGAGAGTGAGCACTAATGGCTCAAGGAATTGCCAGCCATTCCTTTTTTATAACTCAAATTATAAAGTTTTATTAAAATATTTTCTGGAGCCAGGCCGGTGGCTTAATGGTTAAGTTCTCACCCTTGGCTCTGGCAGCCCAGAGTTCGCAGGTTCAGATCCTGGGCATGGCCCTACATACCACTGATCAAGCCATGCTGTGGCAGAATCCTACAGACAAAATAGAGGACCCTGAGCTAACATCTGTGGCTGATCTTGCTCACCAAAAAAGAAAGTCTTGGTGACTTGGTGAACAAATTTCTCACCAAAAAAGAAATCTTCCTCATCAGAAAAGAAAAAAAAATGTTTTCTCCACTTGTCTTCAATTATTTAGATCCAATCTAATTTTCCTTCAAAATTAAACTCTGGGGCTCAAGCTAACTTATAAGACTGAACATTTAAAAACAGATGTCCTCTCTACCTGTATGTAACATCACTGGGAAAGAGGATGGTATGTTTCCACTGTGCTGTGCTGAAACACAACCATTTTTCTAAATTTATTAAAATAATGTGTGACAGAGAAGCATAACTGAAGCTGCGTCCCTGAAGACCGAAATTTAGAGGGCCTCCAAATGACCTTTTTCCTCTCTCTCCTATCCCACCCACTGCTACTCTAACTACCTCTTCAGTGGCTGTAGCAAGCTCCCTTTCACTTTTACCTGAACACCTTGGCAGTGGGACACAGGGTCAAAGACTAGGAGAATGAAGCATTCAGGGTCTGCAGTAATAATACACCTTCAGCTTCTTGGATAATATCACAGAACTGTCCCTAAACCTTCGGAATCTCAGGGGCTATTCAAGAAATAACCCCTGTCTGGGATCTGGACTTCTGGGACTTATTTTGTTTCGGCAGGCATCCCCTGGATATTATTCAGCTTTGTTCAGGAGCCGGGTACAGCTACATGTAAAAGGATGCGTGGTAAACAGCTTGCTGCCTTTCCCAGTTGGGATACCTGGGACTTAGAGCCGCCGTCCCACTTGACCATCGTCTAGCCTTCTTCTCCCTCTCCATCTTTTATTGTTCCCTTTCTCTCTGCCTCTGATCTTCTCTCCCTCTCTGTCTTTATTTTCCTAGATAAAAATTACCTTTTTTATGGTCCCAGTTGTATATCATCTTACTCTGAGAAAAAAAACACATTTTGATAGAACCAGCACTTATGAATTTAATAACATCACTGGGAATGACCCCGGTTAAAGCAGTTCTGAGTATCTCAGGTGGAGTGACTATTTCTCAAGGGCTAGATACTGTCTCATTTGAATGGACAGTACCCACAGTTTAATTCATGAATGTCTACACCTCTATGGCATGCAGTTATTTCTCAATTATCTGCACCGACCAACTGAATAATTTGAAAATATTTGGCATTGGAATGCACGATACAATTGTTTTTCTCACAGAAGCTTATTTTACTAATTACACTTGGTTTGGACTTGTATTGAAATCTATGCTTCTCTAGAGTACTCACCAAACTGCTTCTAAGGAGAGGCGATCTAGAAATAGTTGGGACACGGACAGAAGCCAGAGGGAAACGCAAAATGTTCAGAATGTTCAGAATCAGAAGAATCGACATTTAGTTATTTATACTTTTTATATTCTAAAAAAAGATTTTGAAGTGGAATAATAGCTGTGGCTCACACTGGGAGCATTATGCCTTTCAAGGCCCAAATGTAAGATTCCACTCTTTGTCCAGTATAGTATTTTGCTGTCTGATAAAAGAACAACAGGAATCATTCCTGGATGGCCCACAGTGTCAAGTTCTGTGCTAAATACTTGACATGGTTTATCTCACTTAATTCTCAAATTACTTGCTGTTCTCACAGATGAGGCTCAGAGAGGTTAATTACCTTGCCCAAAGTCACATAGCTCGGACGTGGAGGAAGCATCACTTGGAACCCAGCTTTTGTGGCTCTGACACCTGTGTTCCTGACATCTTCACCCTACTGCCTCTGATTTTGTGGATGAAGATAGGCTCTGCAGCTATGACTGCTTTCCATGATGAATTTTTAAAGTGGATCTCAGAGCCTGAAGCACTGCCTGCATTGAATATGAAGGAATCAGGCCTTGTTAAAGTCAAATTATCCCATATGAGAAAGGGGTTGTACTGATCCTACCAGGACAGTTTTAGAAAGCAAGTGGATCCCAGACCTTTGATGACTGTCCAGACACACTGGTTCCAGACAAGTGGAAAGCCTTGAGATACCTTTGTATCCACATGGTCTTGGCTTGACCAAAGGACCTGGCTGTGGAACCGTGCACCCAGAGCCCCAGCTTCCTGTTCGCCATTGCATCCCTTGCCCTGTATCGTCCTCTGCTAAATGCTCTCCCTCAAATACAGGTCTTCAAGCAGTCATGGGCTGTGCCTCAGCCCTAGGATGGGCAGTACCCCTTGGTGGGCCTTAAAACCCACCCTGCTGCGTAGGCTCTGCTGTCCAGGTGGTAGCCATCTTGTCATTGTCCTCCCTTCAACAGCCTTAGCAAGGACTTAGCGGCTACTTATCCTCCGCAATGATGGTGGCTAAGAACTCAATGGTGTTTGACACTATCTGTGACCTTTGGCGCAATCTCAAGTGTACCCTCTCAGAAAAATTCCTCAGTGCAAGTTCTTTACCTACACCTCTTTTTCCATCCAGCTGCCTACCATCCTCCACTCTCCTGTATCTTAATACAGTCAGAGTCAAAGATCAATAAATATTAAATTTATCTCTTAGCAGCTAATATCAATGCTTCGTATAGTGGTGAAGTCCTTGGGTAGTTACTCAAAACTGTTAGAGTCAATTATATCAGTTTTGTTTTTTAATGGGGGAGAAAAAAACCGAACCTACAGCAACAGCAATCTTCCTAAGCATGCACTCCCTCACCTCGTGGAAGTTACTTTGCAGAAACAATGCACAGTATCCGAATCATGTCAGTGCAAATGACTACTTTGTCAAGAAGCAGGGACTTAATGCTTGTGTTATTTTAAAATTGTTTTCAGCCTGAGATTGGCATACTTAACTGCTTTTTAAATACACTTGTTAAAGCACCAAGGATACTGTTGACGGTATTGAAGCGTCTTTGGGTGGGCTGCTGACATTAAGAAGCAAGGTTGGCATTTTCCTCTCTTATCTCAAACTTGATGATTTTAATATCTAGGCTATTAAATTTGCACCACAAAGGACTCTGGCGGATAAATCTTTTACCAAAGCAATTTAAGTCAACAACAAAAATAAGGAAAAGGGTAAAGCATTTAGCTTTCAGATAACATATGCTCCAAGGACTGTCCTCTATTTTTGTGGCACTGCACAGAGTTGTTTGAAGCTGAAGATGCGTCATTGAGGTTGACTTTTTGTGGAGTCAGCTCCTGAATTCAGCCCTGAAGCGAATACTTTGGCTTCAAGTGTGGGGTTGAGGAATTACTGAAGAAACTTCAATTGGAGGTAAAAATCCTAAATTCTCTTTAATTATTTCTTTGTTGGAGATCAAGAGTAACTCCTTCAGGGAAAAAAAGAAAACAAAACAAAACTGACTTACTTTGCTTCATTTAAAAATATTGCTTTGGTCTCTCCCCACCCTCAAAGTCCAAGGGCCTTGTAAACATTTGTCCTTCATTCTGCAAACATTTATGGGCCACCTACTACATTCCAGGTACTGTTCTCTGCATCAGGAAGTACAGTGACCGTACTCCAGAAAGACACATTCCTGGGAGCTTCTCTGTACCAGTTCAGGGATAATTTACCTGGGGAAACTCTGGCTGAGACTAAAATGTCTCAGGACAGTTGTGAAAAATAAAGGTACAGAGTTTTTTTTTCTTCTTTGATAGGCATATCAATATGGATTCTATCTGAAGATGTTTTCCTGTTTCTTTTTGGTAAGATAGATAACAAAGGAACACAGGCTGTTTTTAGAGAACTTTCCTGCTTTGTATTGTGGTAAGAAAGTCTTATATGAAGTAAAAGCACTATTCAAGGCTGGGACTATTAGTGTCAAACACTGTGTTATTTGTGATAGAGGAACTATGCAATTTTTTCCCCTTTGGTACGATGTGCATTTATTAAAGCATTTATCAAATAATTTGGTTTTCCAATACATTATCAGGAATTAGTGAGATTGGTTATGGACTTAATTATGCTTTTCTAAAAAATGTTTTTAGTCTGCTCTCAAGCATTTTGAAGTGGACCTTTATTATAGTTACCAAATTGTATGAAAGCACTTTGCCCTCGTCGCATAAGGGTCACAGGTGGAAAGCAGCAGGGCTGAAATGAAGGGTAATGGAAAAATCCAGTACTTGTGTTTGCTGCTTAAATGTCATGGCTGGGTAAATGGATTTCTCTACTTCCTGGGACTCGGCTTCTACTACATTAGTCTGGCAGCAATTAGGGAGGAGAGGTTGCTCTGCAAATTGGCTTGGCGAACCATGCGGTTCATCTTTCTATTGTGCAAAACAGAGAAAATTGCTTCTAATCAATCTACTTCAACTTTTCGTCTAAAAATTATTTACCATCCCATCAGCTGAAAGTACCTATGAAATGCTCCATTTGAATTAACTGAAGGGAAGAGGTATTTGCATCAATAACCTGATTACAATTATGGGGGCACAATCTTCCTATGGAAGCAATAAAGAGACTGCGTTACTATTGAGGTGTCCTTGCCAACTAGATTAATGCTTTTAGGAGAATTAATCTACATTTCAAATATAATTGGACTCTCATTAACTAAATCAGAAATGTACCACTTCATGACTGTGATGCTCAAAAGAGATAGATTTTCTTCCAGAATAGAACATTATTAATTTTGAACTTTTTGTAATCTTTGCATTTGATTCATAGGATTGACCAACCCCTCTGCTTTGTAACTGCCCTAGGATGTAACATTTGGGGGTGCTTAGATGAAAGTTTATTATTCTTAATTCTTTCAAAGCATGAATTAACAGAGAACTGATTTGAGGTACAGGGAAATTTTACTAATTTCCACCTTGCCCATTAGCACATTCAATGATTTAAAAAGTGAATGAATGAATTACACTTCTAAATGAAGTGTATAGTGAATTTGAGGTAGTGCAAACTACAAGAGTAGACTCCTTTAAGCTGGACACAGCTGGCTTCCCTGGGAAACACTAAGATTCAGGCAGCCTGTGCTGGGAAGGAGGGTGTTGTAGGTAAGAAACCTTGGCTTCATTTGAGAGGAAACTTCACTCACAGCTCCAAATCAGGTAAACATTGTTTGGGATCTCAAAAGCAAAAGATTTCTTATGCAGCAGGAGCCCAAATTTCTGAACAAAAGTGTTAGCAGAGAACAAAAAGTCTGTTGAAATCAATTTTTTTTGGACAAGTTCTGATTATTCTCATTGACTAAATCAAAATCATCTAAATTTAAAAAATTTTAAAAAAGGTCAGTTCTTTGAAGAGAAAACTCTCCTCTCTTAGATGAATGTTAATTACACAATGGAGGATTAGGTGATATGTGCAGATAACGTTCTGTCTTATTTGGGGTAGTGGCTTAAATTCTATGCTTGCGTTTCAAAAGAAGCCCTTTAACCTTTGTAAAAATATAAGTAGAACGCCATCGGAGAGGCCTCCCCTTTTGTGTTTTCTCCCCGACTTCCTCTCCTGCCTCCAAATAGGGGCTACTTATGGCTGATTTGTGCCTACGGAGAGGGGAGGGGGCAGCTGGCTCTTGCTTTGATTTGAGCTCCATTCCTCTTTCTCAGTTCCCCTCTCCTTCGTTACCAGGGCCACATATGTTATTAACACTCAGATACAGCTTGCTACCTCTTGCAAGTTAAGAGGGTTTGGTTGAAGTGGACATTGTGCATTTGGCGCACATGGGACTGCCTGAGTGGCAGCATCCTCTTCCTTTAGTCATCCACTCCTACCCAGAGATGGGCTTCATTAGAAACTGAAGGGCTGGTACTCAGGAAGCAGGGAAGAAGAAAGGGCAGGAAAGGACTCTGAAATGCGGCACTTCGTGCAGTCTCAGGGCTCTTGGGTAACCTGTCCTTGTGGAAGGAGGGCTGCCTGGAGGAGTCTTACACGGGTCCTGCTACTTGCTGGTCAGACCTGCATGTTGGTTTCCGGGGTTTCCTGGTCTTAAGAACTGTTTGTATCTTTTGAATTTAGTTCCAAGTCATAACCTCTCAGGGTCTCTGTTTCCTGATTGCAAAGATGAGAATGTTGACTCAACAGATGACCTCCTCGGGTCTCTTCTAGTGCTAACATTTAATGAAATAATCTTGCAAATGCCTCCCCACCGATGTATCAACCTATTCCAGAAATGAGGAGTGAAAAGAAGGTCCAAAACCATGTGGAAACAATAGTACACTTTAACTCTGTCATTTCATTTCTCTTTTTAAGCCCATGTACACAAGGAGTTCATATTTTATTTGCAGCCGAGTCGGGCCTGCCAGAGGACCTGGTTAGCTCTCAGTACACATTTCAGACGCATGCATCCTCCAGGGCAAGGACGTCCCACAGGTGTTCATAGATAAAACTGATTTCCCACTTTAAGAAATGACTGTTCATTCTCCCATCTTTGCTCAAATAGTTCGTTTGCTGAGAAATGGGAAATAGGGGAAAAAAGGTTTTGTAGGTTCCGTCCTCTCTTCCAGAAAAAAAAAAAAATCTTCGGCAGCAAATGCTTAGGCACCCGTAGAGGTCAGCACCTTGGTGCAGATCATTGAAAAAAGAGCACGATAATATTTGCCTTGGGAATTAATTCCACTTCCCTCCCCCCAAATACTTTATTTTCTATTTCTCCTGGGTTAATTAAAAAATTAAAATAGTTACTAAAATTATTGTCTAGCTCCTCCTCTCACACTCACCCCATCGAGAGGATCTAGGTGCGGGGAGCATGGTTGACACAGTTGCCCGCAGAGCACAGAAACCTCACCGGGCAAACTGAAAGTTCTCTTGCCTGGTGCGGTTCCTAAGCCTTTCCTGAGGCAGGAAGCCTGCGAACCCGGACACTGAGTCTCGGCTCGGTCGCCCCGCAGCGCCCCGCTCCAGGCAGGGACCCTCTGTTAGCCGCTGGAAGGGGGCGACGGTCTGTGAGCTTGGAAACCCACGACCCCCGGAAATCTGTGGGATTACGCTGGGCAGTTTCAGATTCTTGAGGGCAAAACAACGTCTCGAGTGGTCCAGTCGGAGCGCCTCTGTTTTCCTGCTCTTCCGTCCCAGGTCCACGTGCCTGTTCACAAGTGGGGGTTACTCTGCGCAGACCCCCGGGCTGGCACATTCCACCGTGATGTTCGTACCGCGGCCCAGAAGGAGAAGCGCCCAGAGACAGCATGCACGATGGGGACCCTTGTGCCATTTTTTTTCTTCTTCTGATGTTACGGACAGTGAGACGCAGAAGAAGAAGGGAGAAGGTCCCCTTCCCGCGGGCGGCGCGCCCTGGCCCCGCTCCCACCCAGGCAGCAGCGCTGGGAGGGTCAGGGCGTCCCAGCACGTACCGGGACCCTTTCGCAGGTTAAGAACAATGCTTTCCTATGCTGAATGAAGACGGAGGGTGGGATGGGGGTTGCGGGGCGCGAGGAAGAGGAGACGCTTCGCTTGATCGGGAAGCGACGACGACCTGAGATTTAGGGATCAACGGTCCTTGCGCGCCTTTTCGGATGGCCATTCAGAGCGCTCCTCCCGCTGTTTCCGTTGACACTTCCACTTTTAGATATTTTGTGCAAGGTTTTAGAAGAGGGTCATTTCCTTTAAAACAAGAGCAACAAAATCCACATAAAAATATAAGTAAATAAATTCCATGGCATTTTAAATTTAGTTAAACTCGGATAACGTTTTTCAAGTTTCATAATGGCAGCACTTGCGGGACTTTAACCTAACATTTATCCTAACAGAATGGGGTGATAGTCCTTGGGGTGGTTTCACTTTGGAAAAAATTCCTTTTTCCGTTTGGTCAGAAATTTCTCAATGTTTACGAATAAGATTAATGCTAAGGATGGAGAATTCTGCAGAGTTTTAAATAGTATTAGGCCATTCTCTCATATGCTCGGAACCAATTAAAATTTATATTGTACGTACATGTATGTACATATTTGTACGTGTGCGTCTGTCTATCTATATGAATACATACAATCTTAGGATTCTAGACTATTAGGGCTAACAGTGGCCTTTGCACCCACTGAGCTGCCAACTCACTCACTTGACAGATGCGCTGATCTCACAAAGCGATTCTTTGTCTTCTGGTGGAGAAGTGGTGCATTTCTGTTCTTTCTGCTGTGGAGGGTTTTCTAAGAATTATTTCATGCCGGATCGCTTTGATGACATGGCAGCAGCATATAGTGTTTAGCTGACTTCAATTCATGCTTTTTCAGCATTTAGGATTAATTTTAACCTCCACATTTCTGTTTTCCAAAGAAACACACGCACACAATCTTGGGTTCTGAACTTGCTTAGGGCAGTGTCAACCTAACAGGTTCAGTGAGTTCTCTTGTTTAGGGGTCTTTCCTTCCTGTGCTTTCCCTGTGTCCCAAGACAGGATTGGCTGGAGTCGCCTGGGCTGCAGGCTCTTTCCAAAGGTCTAAGAGGCATTGTAGAACCTACGGGTCTGTGATGGTGGCCCTGGGTATGGGTTGTTTATGAGGAGAAATCCACAGTGAGTGGAAAGACGTTCTGAGAAGGTTTCTCATTTCTCTGCAATTGCTGAGCACATGCCAGCATCCATTTCTGTTTTAGACTCTGGGGACCACGAAGAGCTCTTTTGGGAAGGGACTTTTTAGTGCTCACGCTCATCACGTTATAAAGATATGGTCATGCTGAGATTCACACATAAATGTCAGGGATAATAGTGAGCACTCAAAATTCCTAAATATAATTAAACTTTTAAAATACCATTCAGCTCCCTTCTATTTTTTTTAAAACCATTTTATGTCAGTGGATGAAGCTGTGGTGTTGTGAAATATCTATCCCTTTCCTGTGCAACTCCGGTAACTGGCTGTCACCATTAATAGGAATCATAATGACACAACTTACTGAGCATAAGTGCTGTTCCAGACACAGGGCTAAGTACTTAACATGCATTATTTCATTTAGTATTTACAACAGTCCTATGAGGTAGGTATTTTTATTTACAGATGAGCAAATTGAGGTTCAGAGAGGTGGAATAAATTGCCCAAGATCCCATGGTAATAAGAATCAGAACTGGGAATCAATTGTTTCTGACTCTAGAAACTGAGTTCTCAATCTTTGGTGAATATTTGATTCCAGAGAATTTTTAGCTTTCTTTGACCTGGTTACATTAGAGCAATAGCTTTTAGTTCTCAATAGTATTCTAACATAATTTCTTCCTATTTGGATGTAGCTCTAACACTTGTAGGAAAACAATTTATTTCCGTAACAGCAGCAGGCATGTGTTTAGTACTTTGTCTATAAGCCCTGTCCTGCATTTGTTCTCACTAATCCCAGCGTCCATCCTCAAGGCAGCATGTGGAAAAGATGACTCTAGACCACCAGCAGCAGATTTAGACTTCCCTGGGGCGCTAGTTTAAAATGAAGATTTCTGGGTCCCCGGTGGACTGGGATAAGGTTGTGGGCAGTCGAATGGGACTTGGGAAATTGCCTTTTAATAAGCTCTCAAGTACATGAATAATTAGAAAGAGAAACATGAATTTTGGAATCAAACCTTGGTTTCTATCCCAGTTTTAGCTCTTTTCAATCGTATGAGCTTAGGCAAGCTGTTTATAGAGCTGTATTAAAGATTAAATTAGGTAGTGTGTGTGAAAACATTAATGTTTAAGGTGCTAACAGTGATGGAAACCAATGCTTTTTGAGCACTAACTTGCTTAGCCGGACACTGTGCTAAGTACTTTGCATGTACCAACTCCTTGAAGCTTCACAGCAACCAGATATGAGAGGGCTGCCATTCCTGAGGCACAGAAGAGGAGGCTGAAGCACAGAGATTAAGCTGAGCCAGGATTTGGTTTCCAGGAGGCTGGTTCCAGGGCTGTGCTCTTCACTCTGTTCCCGGCCGTCTCTCACAGTAGATGTTTATTGACTGTTACTTCTCTTTGGACCATCTTATAAAAACAACAGCGCCAAAAACTGATAAAAATGGTGGGTGCAGAACAATGACAGCTTTTTCCTTTTGACCCAGAACATGCAAGTACCATATGGTACGTTTCTCTCTAAGATTATTCATTTGGTCCAGGATCAGATGTGTGCATCTGATGAGACCTGGCAGAGGTCTATTTGGGTCCTCTGACGGCTTGCTTTGCACAGGGCTGCTCAACATCTGACTCCTGGACTTGCAGCATCACCATCACCTGGAAGCTCGCTAGAAGGGCAAATCCTTGGGCCCCTCAGATCAATGAACCAGAATCTCTGGGCATGGGGTCCAACAATCTGTTTTGACAAGCCCTGCCTGTGACATTGATGTGTCCTAAGGTCGAGAACCACTGGTTTATAGCACAGAGCAAGAAAATTTTTTTTAAGGGTTTATAAAAGCAGTAAAAATGTAGACATGTCTTTACTCTTGGTGACTTAGCTAGAACTGGGGCTGATCTTCCTGGGAGAGAGGGTGTTCACTGAAGGAACAGAGGGTGCCTCTGTTCCAGGCACTGCTGGTGTTGGACGTACAAATATAAATCAGATGAAGTTCTGGTGCCAATAAGGTTGCAGCCTAGTGAGAAGGAGAAAACAGTACAGTGAACCAGAAAATGGTGCAGGCCGGGCTACGATGCGGCACACACAAAGCACTCTCGCTGGCGCTGAGACGGGGCAGGGAGGGTGTCACCAAGGTGGAATCTGAGTGAGGCCTTGAAGGACAAAGAGACTTGCCCTAGACGGAGATGATTAACAGAAGCTTATTGAAAAATTCAGACTAACATCATTTAAGGATAGAGTAAAGACAGTTATGAGGACTTCGCCCTCAAAGCCAGATGTAGTGGGGAAACTACTTATTAGTGGCGACATATAACACTACACAGTGTACACAGAATCTAGGTGCAGGGGGTATTTCAGAGCACAGAGGACAAGTACCTGACCTACACCACATTGTGGGTTAGGCCTGATCAGGGAAGACTTCCTGCAGGAGGGAGTCAGACACCCAGAGCTGAATCTGAGAAGATGAGTATAAATTACACAGATAAAAGGTTTTCCAGACTGAAAGGGCAGCTGAGTCCAGAAACAGTATATAAAGGCAGTGTTTCCCAACTTTTAGCAAGTGATGGCTCGTGAGAAAACCGTAGCATTTGTAAAGCACCTGGGTTAAATGGACAGCTGCTCATAGCTGGAGGAAGCCCAAGCCGCTCCTGGCCCTGAGGATGGAGGGGACTCAGTGTCTCATAGGGTTGCATATGTTGGTGGCACACAGATTGGTGCACGCTGGTTTAGGGAGCGTAAGCTGTTCTCAACGACCGGAATGTATAGGAATAGGCTGAGAGGGAGGTTTGGAGAGCTGGGGGTGGGAGAGGTGGCAGATGTCATTTCTTCAGGAATTATCTTAATGTACAAAATGAAGTCAACTGCCACTTCAAAGGAAATTAAATTATTAATTTTTTTAGCCAATATTTCCTATAAAGCATTGGGAGCAGTGGGCCTCTCCTGTAGCAGGTAAGGTGCTGGAAGAATTTTTCTCTTGCCCCTTTGGGTGTATTAGGGAAAGAGGTTTTCCATCTCCTTGGGTCCAGAGGGGAGGCTGTTGCAATCAGAAGGTGAGAATCCAATGGAGTGAGTGCTGGAAATCGCGATTTCTGTAAATGAAGATGGCTCCACTATTCACTTTCTCTGTGTGGGATGAGAAATGTCAGACTTCACTCCGTCGGAAACACCTTTGATCAAACTCACTTGGGCTTTAATTTTAAGACCCACACTTTCTGGGAATTAGAATTGGAACAATTTAAATATAAATTTCATCTAAAAGTTATTTCGCAAGAACTATGTAACTTAAATATTTCTATTCATTTCCCTATATGTGTCTTTTCTTAGAATCAGACCTTCCGGCTGGTTACACACTGACGCTCCGTCTGCTCCACTGGGGCCTTGGCCACTGGACACTTTCCTCTGCTCTCTTCCGCACTGGGCCTTATTTCATAAATCTGAGCATGGAGAGCAGAAGCAGCGGGAGAGGTTATGAGGTTTATATTAGAAAAGATTAAAAAAAAGAAGTTTTTGTTTGGGGAGGATAACACAGGAATGGGGAGAACAGATTTTAAAGATGTTTTGCTATTCATAAGAATTTACTCTCCTCCCTTCCTGGGAACTTTAGTCTTTGAGATCAAAAGCCATGAAGTGGGGGCCGCCTGGTAGCGCAGTGGTTAAGCACACACGTTCTGCTTTGGAGGCTGGGGGGTTCACCAGTTCGGATCCCCAGTGTAGACCTACACACCACTCATCAAGCCAGGCTGTGGCTGCATCCCACATACAAAATAGAGGAAGATTGGCACAGATGTTAGTTCAGCGACAATCTTCCTCAAGCAAAACGAAGAAGAATGGCAATAGATGTTAGCTCAGGGTCAATCTTTCTCATCACAACAAACAAACAAAAGAGATGGTTGGGCAAAAGAGAAGGGAGAAAGGACATAATCCAGGAACTTGTAGTAAAGAAGGTTCTGTAGAGGCATAATTTCCTGATAGTGGTAATATAAATGAGGGAGGAAGCTTCTAGAATAACTTTAATTTCTTGTCAATATGTTAGTTTATAAAATGGTAAAGGATGATTTTATGTATTCTTTCTTTCGTATTTTAAACTAGAAATTGGCATCAGAGATATCAAGAGATTTGAGATTTCTTCTGAGGAATTCAGGACAAAATCTTCATTTGAGATCAAGTTTGGGTGAGAAGGGATGAGAAGACTGAACAGAGAGTATGGGATTTATATCATAAGCTTTTAAAAATATTATGGTAAAATATACATAACATAAAAATTACCATCTTAACCATTTTAAGTGTACAATTCAGTCATGTTAAGTGCATTCACATTGTGCAACCAATCTCCAGAACTCTTACCATCTTGCAAAACTGAAATTCTATACCCATTAAACAATTCTCCACTGCCCCCTCCCTCTAATCCTTGGCAACCACCATTCTATTTTCTGTCTCTATGAATTCAACCACTCTAAGTGCCTCATATAAGTGGAATCATACAGTATTTATCTTTTTGTGATTGGCTTATTTTATTTAACATGATGTCCTCAAGTTTTATCTATGTTGTAGTACGTGTCAAAATTTCCTTCCTTTTTAAGGCTGAATAATATTCCATTGCATGGATATACCACATTTTGTTTATGTATTCATCTGTCAATGGACACGTGGGTTGCTTTCCCCTTTTGGCTATTATCAATAATGCTGCTATGAACATGGGCATACAAATATCTCATCTAAACCCCACTTTCAATTTTTTTCGTATACACCCAGAAGTGGAATTGCTAGACCATATGGGAATTTTATTTTTAGAGTACAACAGTCCCTCAAAATATTGTGTGAAAATGGCTGCACCATTTTACATTTCCACCAATAGTGCACAAGGGTTCCAATTTCTTTGCATCTTTGCCAACACTTTTTCTTTTCTTTTTTTTAAACAGTAACTATCCTAATATGTGTGAGGTTATATTAGTAAGCTGTAGCTGCAAAACAAAACTTAGTGGCTTAGAACAACCATTTATTATTGCTCATGAATCTGCAGGGTGGCATCTTGGACTAGGATCAGCCAGGTGGTTCTGGTTCTCTGGTCTTGGCTGGGCTCACTCACACATCTGTGGTCAACAGCTGGATTGGCTGGAGGCTGGCTGGTTGAGGGAGGGCCCAGCTGGGTGGCTCATCTCTGTCCCATGTAATCTTCAGTCCTGCAGTAGGTGAGCTTGGGCTTGTTCACATGGTGGTAGCAGAGTTCTGATAGTGAAAATGGAAAGATCAAGGTTTCTTGAGGCCTAGGCTGAGAAATTGCACATTACTTACATTGCATTGTTGAAAGTTATAAGATCCCAGCCCAGATTCACAGGGTGGAAAAATAGATTTTTTTTTTTTTTTTTTTGAGAACATTAGCACTGATCTAACATCTGTCACCAATCCTCCTCTTTTTGCTGAGGAACACTGGCCCTGAGCTAACATCCATGCCCATCTTCCTCTAGTTTATATGTGGGATGCCTGCCACAGCATTGGCTTGACAAGCAGTGTGTAGGCCTGCACCTGGGATCCGGGCTGGTGAACCCCGGGCTGCTGAAGCAATATGTGCAAGCTTAACCACTGTGCCACCGGACCAGCCTGAAAAATAGATTCTTGATGGTAGGATCTGCTACTTCACCTTGCAAAGAGGTGTGGATACTGGAGAGGTGAAGAATTGTGGCCATTTTTTGTAGTCTACTACAGGATTCTAGAATTTTGATGGGTATAGTAGAGGTAGGAAATTTACCAGATTATTGGGGTTCTTATAATAAGATGATTGGTTTTGTATGTCTAGTACACATATTCCAGATCCCTTTAATATATTGAAAGTTAGCATTAGAAATCTATGAATGAATTTTCCTTGGAATATTTTCCAGATAACCTTGGGATTTAACCATCAAAAGTGCTGAATATTAGTTTTTTAAAATAAATGTTTAATTTGGGAATAATTTTAGATTTACAGTAAAGTTGCAAAGATAGTACAGAGCGTTCCTGAATGTCCTTTGCCCAGCCTCCTCTAGTGTCCATGTCTCACATTGCCGTGGTACACGCGTCGAAACTGAGAAACCAACATTGGTACATTACTATTAACTAAACTACAGACTTTATTTGGATTTCAGTAGTTTTTCCTTTAATATTCTTTTTCTGTTCCAGAATACAATCTAGGAAATCATATTTCATGTAGACAACTGTTACTTTTTAAAAAAAAGACTATTTTTTTTAGAGCACTTTTAGGTTCACAGCAAAATTGAGGTGAAATTGAAATTTCCCATATACCTCTGCCGCCTCACATGCACAGCCTGCCCCGTTATCAACATCCCCCTCCAGAGTGGAACATTTGTTACAATTGATGGACCTACACTGACACATCATAATCACCCAAAGTCCATGGTTTACATTAGGATTCACTTGGTGTGTATATTCTATGGGTTTGGACAAATGTATATTCCATGTATCTACCATTATAGTATCACACAGAGTAGTTTCACTGCCTTAAAAATCCTGTGTGCTCCACTTACACATCCCTCACTCCTACTCCCTAATCTCTGGCAAACACTGATCATTTTATTATCTCTATAGTTTTACCTTTTCCAGAATGTTATATGGTTGGAATCGTGCAGTATGTAACCTTTTCAGATTGGCTTCTTTCACTTAGCAATATGCATTTACGTTTCCTCCGTGTCTTTTCATGGTTTGATAGCTCATTTCCTTTTAGTGTTGAATAATATTCCATTATCTGGGTGTACCACAGTTTATGCATTCACCTACTAAAGGACATCTTGGTTGCTTGCAAGTTTTGGTGATTACGAATAAAGCTGCTATAAACACCCATGTGAAGATTTTTGGGCAGACATAAGTTTTCAACTCCTTTGGTAAACACCAAGGAGAGCAATCACTGGATTATATGATAAGAGTATGTTTAGTTTTGTAAGAAATCACCAAACTATCTTCCAAATTGGCTGTACCCTTTGTATTTCCACAAGCAATGAATGAGAGTTCCTTTTGCTCCACATCCTCGCCAGCATTTGATGTTGTCAGTGTTCTGGATTTTGTTCATTCTAATAGGTATGTGGTGATAACTCATTATTGTTTTAATTTGCCTTTCACTGATGACATAGGATGTGGGGTGTCTTTTCTTGTTCTTATTTGTCATCTATTTCTCTTCTTTGGTGAGATGTCTGTTAAGGACTTCGGCCCATTTTTAAATGGGATTGTTTGGGAATATTCTGGATAGTAGCCCTTTATCACTTTATTAGGTGTGTCTTTTGCAAATATTTCTCCCACTCTGTGGTTTGTCTTCTACTTCTGTTGACATTGTCTTTTTCAGAGCAGATGTTTTAAATTTTAACCAACTGTTAATTATAACTTAAAAAACTCTCGAAATGAGTAGACACATCCAGATGAACTGTTCTTGATGAAAGAGGCCTTGGTTCTGTGGGAAGTCCTCCAGTCGAAGAGGTTCATTCTCTCAGGTCTTAGTGAACTCTGGCCAGGTCCCACATTAGTTAGTCGAGTTAAATTCAGTCTACTGGCTTCCTAATGTGTTGTGGCACCGAGGAGTTTGTTCCCTCCTCGTCAAGAAAGCCTCCCTCTTTCCTGAGCCTCTTTCAGACCCTGAGCTTCCCTCTCCCAGGGGCCCTCAGGCTGTGTTCTCACATCCCCCAGGTGCCTTTCCTCCGCCTACACAACCTTTTTCTCCAGCGTCTCTTAAATGAACCGAATTAAATATACAGGACTGTTAGGGTCGTCCTCCGTTGGATTGACACGTTCTTATGAAAAGTGTGATGCTGCTTGGTCTACAGCTGTGAGTCTCAGTGGGGAGGAGGTCAGTGGGGAGGGGTTTTGGGAGAGGGGGAGGCTCTTGCACGCTACCTGTCTTCCCTACCCACTTTAGAACGGCAGTTATTGATGTGAATATGATCTATCTTTTGCTAGGTCCGAAACAATAAAACCCAAACAAACAAAACAGTGGTTATAGGGGGAGTTGATTAAGTAATTATTCTTTTTGTCTTTACAAATATATAAACTCATTCTTCTAGAGACAGATATCAGGCTCCTACTGTACCCCTAGTTCGTTCCATTTTTTCTGCAGGTCAGTCCAAGTCTTTCTCCACCACATTGACTTCAGGGCCTTCTCCAGAGCTGTAGCTTAGTTCAGGTGTGCTGTGAGTGCCAGACACGCGCTCTGGGGAATGGAGCCAAGGGAGTGCTGGTCCCAGAGGCCTTGGGACTTATTTTCTGGACCAGTCCCTGATGTCTACCATCCTTGTGGTCATTTGCTGCTTCCGCAGAAGGTAGAGTAGGGCACACACAGCTGCCTGACCCCTGGGTGGGAAATGTGCCTGTCTTTCCAGTGAACTAATTAGCAGGGCTACGGCAGACACAGTTTTTCCCTCGAGGGATTTCTTGCCTCCAGAAAGTTATTATCTTCCTGGGTGTACTCAGTGACTCAGGACTTGTCAGCACCATTCAAAGCATTATTATTTCTGTCCACATGACACACGCACGTGCTCTCGCTTATAGTTCGTACTATAAGGCAACTCCTCCCAGTCAGTCGCCACCCCAGCCGTGTACTCAGACCAGAGGTGTGCAAGCTGTAAGACCCACCTGGAATCATGCCATATTTCAGTAAAAAGCAATACAGTGTTCTTTGAAGTCACAAGAGAATCTTAAATAAAAGCAAATTACTGCTTTGCTCAAAACTCAATAGAGCCTTACAAAGCAGCAGCGAGAAGCCTATAGAACTCACTACAGAGATCTCTTGGTAGTTAAGTCAAACGTGAACAACAATGCAGGTGTGCCAATCCTTTCTTGCCCCTAAATTGGTCAAGCTTTTAAGCCTGGACGTTAGGTGGGTCCCAGCCCACTTTTCTCTTTTTGTCTTATTGATTTTCTTCCTAAGTATTTCATGCTGTCCTCTTTGCTCTGCGAGCCCAGCTGTCTGCTCTCTTTCTCTCTCAATTTGTGCTGTTAAACAGTGGACGAGGGCTTCCTTCCCAAGTCCCTCAACATCAAGCTACTTCTGTTGCTCCTAGGATCTGCTGCCCTCCCTCTCTTATCTTAGGAGCTCACTTTCTTTCTTTCTGTTTGGTTTTTCTCTGTTTCATGGCTTATTCAACCCAGGCTGGCCGAGACCCAGCACAGAGGCACGTGACAGGCTGCTAACAAATGTCGCTGAATAAATGTGTTGAATGAACACTCTCTTACTTAAGATGTGTCTTTCTGCTTGGTCTACATTGGGTCCTTCTCTGATTTATTTATTCTTTCAATGGGAGTCAGGTGACTGGACTGTTCAAACAAAAATACTAGATCCTCTTGATAAAAATTTACCCCCTAAATCCAAGATATTAGAGGTTTATTAAGGACAGTGTATATCACATTTTTATCTTACAGCAGATTGTGTAACTTTGTATGATTTTTTTTTTTTGAGGAAGATTAGCCTTGATCTAACATCTGCCACCAACCCTCCTCTTTTTGCTGAGGAAGACTGGCCCTGAGCTAACATCCGTGCCCATCTTCCTCTACTTATATGTGGGATATCTGCCACAGCATGGCTTGACAAGCAGTGCGTAGGTCCACACCCCAGATCCCAGCCAGTGAACCCCGGACCTCCAAAACAGAGTGTGTGAACTTAACCGCTGTGCCACCGGGCCAGCCCCTGTGTGATTTTTTTTCTTTCTCAAACATCTGTCTGTTGCTTTCTAACAATCGTGAGCCCTGTTGTTGAAAACACACACAGTTCAATTCCACAGGTGTGCACACCCAGAAGCATTTGATGCTTTAAAGTAAATGACCAACCTAACTTCTAATATCTTGAGTCTTTCACCCTCCAGGGTTTAGTGTCCTGAGACGCCCACTTCCCTGAAGCATTTTACTGACTTGACAATCCTTTGTGATCAAACTGTTACAGGGTATCTGTGATAATCACAGATTCTCTCCACACTAGCTCTTCACAAAGGGATTAAGACAGTGTATCAGTCTGCTTGGGCTGCCGTAACAAAATACCACAGCCTGGGCTGCTTAAACCACAGAAATTTACCGTCTCGCATTTTTGGAGGCTGGAAGCCCAAGATCAAGGTGCAGACAGGGTTGGTTTCTCTTGAAGCCTCTCTCCTTGGCTTGTAAATAGCCACCTTCTTGCTGAGTCCTTATGTGGCCTGTCCTCTGTGTGCTCAAATACCTCTTCCTCTGCTTGTAAGGACACCAGCCCTATTGGATTAGGGTTCTATTCTTTTTTTTTTTTTTTTAACATTCACTAAAAGCTTTAATATTAATAATGTGAAATAATAAAAGTGTCATTACTGATAATGAAAGGCTTTAGCTGTTTTTTCCCTTTTAATTCTTTAAAATTAATTATTTTTATCATGGTAACATTGGTTTATAATATTATATGAATTTCAAGTGTACATCATTATTTTTCAATTTCTGTGTAGATTACATCATGTTCACCACCCAAAGACTAATTGCAGTCCGTCACTGCACACATGTGCGAATCACTCCTTTTGCCCTCCTGACTCCCCCCTTCCCCTCTGGTAACCACTGATCCAATCTCTGCTTCTTTGTGTTTGTTTCTTGTTGTTTTTATCTTCTACTTATGAGTGAGATCATATGGTATTTGACTTTCTCCCTCTGACTTATTTTGCTCAGCATAATACCCTCAAGTCCATCCATGTTGTCACGAATGGCAAGATTTCATCTTTTTTATGGCTGAGTAGTATTCCATTGTGTATATATACCACATCTTCTTTATCCATTCATCCCTTGATGGACATCTAGGTTGCTTCCAAGTCTTGGCTGTTGTGAATAATGCTGTAATGAACATAGGGGTGCTTATCTCTTTACCCATTCATGTTTTCATGATCTTTGGATAAATACCCAGCAGTGAAATAGCTGGATTGTAGGTAGTTCTATTCTTAATTTTTTGAGGAATCTCCGTACTTTTTCCATAGTGCTATACCAGTTTGCACTACACCAGCAGTGTATGAGAGTTCCCTTTTCTCCACATCCTCTCCAAGACTTGCTTTTTTTTTTGTCTTGTTAATTATAGCCATTCTGACAGACGTGAGGTAATATCTCATTGTAGTTTTGATTTGCATTTCCCTGATAGTTAGTGATGTTGAACATCTTTTCATGTGCCTGTTGGCCATCTGTATATGTTCTTTGGAGGAATGTCTATTCAAATCTTTTGCCCATTTTTTAATTGGGTTGTTACTTTTTTTGTTGTAGAGATGTATGAATTCTTTATATGTTTTGGATATTAACCCCTTATCAGATATATGGTTTGCAATATCTTCTCCTAATTGTTAGGTTGTCTTTTCGTTTTGTTGATGGTTTCCTTTGCTGTGCAGAAGATTTTTAGTTTGATGTAGTCCCATTTGTTTACTTTTTCTATTGTTTCCTTTGCTTGGTAAGATGGTACTTGAAAATATGCTGCTAAGACCAATGTGGAAGAGGATACTGCTTATGTTTTTTTCTAGAGGTTTCATGGTTTCAGGTCTTACATTCAAGTATCTAATCCATTTTGAGTTAATTTTTGTGTATGGTGTAAGATAATGGTGTACCTTCATTCTTTTGCAGATGGCTGTCCAGTTTTCCCAACACCATTTATTGAAGAGATTTTCCTTTCTCCATTGTATGTTCTTGGCTCTCTTGTTGAAAATTAGCTGTCCATAGATGTGTGGATTTATTTCTGGGCTCTTGATTCAGTTCCATTGATCTGTGTGTCTGTTTTTGTGCCAGTACCATGCTGATTTGGTTACTGTAGCTTTGTATATTTTGAAGTCAGGGAATGTGATACCTCCAGCTTTGTTCTTTCTCTCAGGATTCCTTTGGCTATTGAAGTCTTTTGTTGCTCCATATAAATTTTAGGATTCTTCTATTTCTGTGAAAAATGTCATTGGAACTTTGATAGAGATTGCACTGAATCTGTAGATTGCTTTAGGAAGTATGGACATTTTAACTATGTTAATTCTTCCAGTCCAAGAGCAGGGAATACCTTTCCATGTCTTTGTGTCTTCTATTTCTTTTGACAATGTTTTATAGTTTTCAGTGTACAGGTCTTTCACCTCTTTGGTTAAATTTGTTCCTAGGTATTTTATTCTTTTTGTTACAATTGTAAATGGGATTTTATTCTTAATTTCTCTTTCTGCTACTTCATTGTTAATGTATAGAAATGCGAATGATTTTTTTAATGTTGGTTTTGTATCCTGCAACTTCACTGTATTCACGTATTATTTCTAAAAGTTTTTTGGTGGATTCCCTAAGTTTTTCTATATATAAAATCATGTCATCTGCAAGTAGTGACAGTATCACTTCTTCTGTTCCAGTTTTGATCCCTTTTATTTCTTTTTCTTGCCTAACTACTCTGGCTAGGACTTCCAATACTATGTTAAATAAGAGTGGAGAAGGTGGGTGTCCTTGTCTGGTTCCCATTCTTAGAGGGATATCTTTCAGTTTTTCTCCACTGAGAATGATATTAGCTGTGGGTTTGTCATATATGGCCTTTAGTATGTTGACATACTTTCCTTCTATACCAATTTTATTCAGTTTTTATCATACATGGATGCTGTATCTTGTCAAATGCCTTCTCTGCATCTATTGAGATGATCACATGATTTTTATTCCTCATTTTGTTAATGTTGTGTATCACGTTGATTGATTTGTGCATGTTGATCCATCCCTGCATCTCTGGAATAAATCCCACTTGATCATGATGTATGATCTTTTTAATGTACTGTTGTATTTGATTTGCTAGTAGTTTGTTGAGGATTTTTGCATTGATGTTCATCAGTGATATTGGCCTGTAATTTTCTTTTTTTGTGTTTCCTTGTCTGGTTTTGGTATCAGGGTAGTGTTAGCTTCATATAATGAGTTACGAAGCTCCCCTCTTCTTCAATTTTTTGGAAGAGTTTGAGAAGGATAGGTATTAAGTCTTCTTTGAAATCTTGGTAGAATTCATTGGGGGAAGCTGTCTGGTCCCAGACTTTTACTCTTGGGGAGGTTTTTGATCTCTTTACTGGTGATTGGTGTATTCAAATTTTCTATTTCTTCTTGATTCAGTTTTGGAAGGTTGTATGATTCTAAGAATTTATCTTTTTTCTTCTAGATTATCCAATTTGTTGGTGTATATATTTTCATAGTATTCTCTTATAATTTTTTTGTATTTCTGAGGTGTCCATTGTAATTTCTCCTATTTCATTTCTGATTTTGTTTATTTGAGCTTTCTCTCTTTTTTTTCGGAGAGTGTAGCTAAAGGTTTGTCAATTTTATCTTTTCAAAGAACTAGGTCTTAGTTTCATTGATTTTTTCTATTGTTTTTTAGTCTCTATTTCATTTATTTCTCCTCTGATTTTTATTATCTCCTTCCTTCTACTGATTTTGGGGTTTGTTTGTTCTTCTTTTTCCAGTTCCTTTAGGTGTACTGTTAGATTATTTATTTGAGATTTTTCTTGTCTGTTTAGGTAGGCCTGTATTGCTATAAATGTCCCTCTTAGAACCACTTTTGCTGGATCCCATAAATTTTGGCATGTTGTATTTCCATTTTCATTTGTCTCCAGGTAGTTTTTGATTTCTCCTTTGATTTCTTCATTGAGCCAGTCATTGTTTAGTAGCATTTGTTTAATCTCCAAATATTTGTGGCTTTTCTGATCTTCTTCCTGTAGTTGATTTCTACTTTCCTACCACTGTGGTCAGAAAAAATGCTTGGTATTATTTCAATCTTCTTAAATTATTGAGACTTTTTTTGTGGCCTAATATGTGATCCATCCTGGAGAATGTTCCATGTGCATTCAAAAAGAACATGTATTCTGCAGTCCTGTGTATATATCTGTTAAGTCCGTCTGGTCTAGTATGTCATTTATGGCCAAGGTTTCCTTGTTGATCTTCTGCTTGGATGATCTATCCACTTGTATACATGGAGTGTTATAGTCCCCTATTATTGTGTTACTGTCTATTTCTCCTTTTATGTCTGTTAATAGTAGCTTTATATATTTAGGTGCTCCTATGTTGGGTGCATAGATATTTACAAGTGTTATATCCTCTTGTTGGATTGTTCCCTTTATCATTATGTAGTGCCCTTCTTTGTCTCTTGTTACAGATTTTGTTTTAAAGTCTATTTGGTCTGATACAAGTATTGCTACCCCGGCTTTCTTTTCATTGCCATTTTCATGAAGTATCTTTTTCCATCCCTTCACTTTCAGTTTGTGAGAGTTTTTAGGTCTGAAGTGTGTCTCTTTTATGCAGCATATGTACAGGTCTTGTTTTTGTTTTTTACTGAATTGGCCACTCCATGACTTTTGATTGGAGCATTTAGTCCATTGACATTTAAAATAGCTATTGATAAGAATGTACTTATTGCCATTTTGTTACTTTTTTTCTGGTTGTTTTAGTAGTTCTTCTCTATTCCTTTCTTCTTCCCTTTAGGACCCCATTCTTATGGGCTCACTTAACCTTAATGACCTCTTGAAAGGCCCTGTCTCCAAATTCAGTCACATTGGGGGAGAGGGCTTCAACATATGAATTTTGGGGAGACACAATTCAGTCTGTAACAGACTGAATGTTGAACCATTGTGAAAAAATTTTAAGTAGCAGGTTGCTGAAAAAACATTTCTATCTATCTGTTATAAAGTAGCCAAGTGCTTGGTTACTTTTGGGTTCTGCAGTCAAGCCATCTGTGTTCATATCCTTGCTCTGCCACTTACTGGCCATGAGACCTTGGGTAAGTTACTTATGCCCTCTCTGCATCATCTTTGCTTCTGCAGAATGCAGATTATAAACGTATCTAGCTCATGGGGTTGTTATGAGTATGAAATGAGTTAAAACATGTAATGTGCTTATTACAGTTGATAGATTATAAAGATCACTTGATGAATGTTAGCTATTTTTGTTATCATGAAATGTTACTTCCTGTTAAGAACTAAATTGTGTCCCTCCAAAATTCATATGTTGAAGCCCTAACCCCCAATACTTCAGAAAGTAACAGTATTTTGAGATAAGGCATTTAAAGAGGTGACTAAGTTGGAATGAGGCTATTAGGTGGACCATAATCAAATATAATTGGTAACCTTATAATAAGAGGAAGCTACACCAGGGGTGGACATGCACAGAGAGACAACCATGGGAAGAGGCAGCAAGAAGGCAGCCATCTGCAAGGCAAGGAGAGAGGCCTCAGATAACTCCATCCTGCCAGCACTTTGATCTTGGACTTCCAGCCTCAAGAAGTGTGAGAAAATAGATTTCTGTTGTCTAGACCACCCAGTCTCTGATATTTTGTTATGGCACCCCCAAGCAGAATAACACACTCCATAGAAAGAATGAGCCTAATGATGTCCAAACTATCTTCTCCTGATTTAAGAGAGTTAGGAGGATGCTCTTTTTACTATGATGACAGCATCCAGATTGGAGTCACTCCATCAAATGGAGTGATCTCACGAATACCCAGAGAATGGTATTGTGAGTTTTTAAAAGGGAATCACTTTCTCTTATTGAAGATACTGCTGTCATATATTTGTGCTCTTAGGAGAAGTATGTTTGATTACCTGCTTGGTGATCCTTCTAAGATGCAAATATAACTGTTGCAATGCACACCTGATCATATATTCTCAAGATTTTTCAGAACTAAAAATACTTTTTTTGTCTTAAGACAGCTAACTTGAAAATGTTCTTTTTTGTTTAATATGTCTTATCTTTAGAAGAGTGCTTCTAGTTCAAGAAGGACTGAAGGTAGGTGAAGGGCACATTGCCTCGAATAGCACAGCTCCACAGTGAGTGTTGCCTGGCTGTCAGCAGGACAAATAACAGTGAACAGGCCCCTAGCACTTAAGCTGCTCTTGACTTCACAGCAGTGACCAAGTCAGGCTCCTGTTCTTAGTGTGGCCTGATCACACTCCAGTCCATCCCTGGAGAGAGCAAGGATGTGCATACATCCAACGTCGTGTGATTCCACGTTAATGAGCCTGTCTTACGGAGGATCTGTGTCTAATGGTTTTCCTGCTTCTTGAATATCCCAAAGACTGACCTCCTAACAGACAGCTGTAAGTGAGAGGCATGTTTACAGCACAGAAGCCTCTATTGTTGGGAAGAGGAAATATTGCTTTTGGCAGTGTCACCAGGGAGACACCAGGAGACACCTGTCACCAGACTCCTCCACAAAGGGACTAAAACAAGCCTTCCCTTCATGATGCTCCCTTTTTTGGTCCCATTGAATTAGGTGTTCCAAACCAGCAGCCTGCAGGCTAAATCTGGTTCACAGATGGGTTTTGTTTGACACGCATGTTATTTACCCAGGTTTTCAATTTGAGCATGTTTAGACAAAACATGCACTCTCCAATTTGGCACAAGTGTCACAACCCCCTGTTTTACACACAACATGCAGGTTCCCACTCATTAATGTGACTTGCCTGGCTCCTAAATGCATTTAGCTTGCAGCCCTTGTTAAAACTGTTCCCTGGCCACAGTCAGAGATTTTGCTTGAACACAAAAACCTTTTTTTTTTTTTTTAATTTTTAAGCTTTTGTTGTTTACTACATAAGGGTCAGAATACTTACATCTGCATTTAAGATATGTGAGGGATTTGGACTACTGCTGCCAATGCAAACTTTACTGTAGTCAGCAGGAGAGGGACTTTAAAGTCCTCAGTTTCTTCTAAAACCTAGGAAATGAGTTTTAATATGCTTCACACGTGAGTTATTCTTAATTTTGAGGCTAGACCTGAGCGGTCCAGTACAGTAGCTGCTACCACAGGTGGATGCTGAGCACTTGGAACTTGGCTGGTCGGAGTGGAGATGTGCTGTGGGTGCAAAACACACACTGGGCTTCACACAGTGCAAAAACACCATAAGATGATATCTCATGATTATCTTTTTATATTAATAGTTTAAAATAGCAATATTTTTGATATACTGGGTTAAATATATTATTACATTTAATTTCACCTGTTTCTTACCTTTTTAAATGTGGTTGTTAGAAAATTTAAAATTGCTTATGTGGCTTACACTGTATTTCCATTGGACAACACTGGGCTAGGAGTTAACTGAAGTGAATTCTTAACTACATCAAGTTTATTAAGTTCATGGAACCATATGTTGAGTTTTTTTTACAACCCTCTGTAAAGCCAATAATGAACGGCTATTTTCAGTTCCCACAAAGAGGCCCCTTTCTGGGGTGTGGTGTTCGAGATGAGTGGCCTTGCTGACAGGGAGTAAGTGTGCTGGCAAGATTTACCTTCAGGGAACAGGTGCACACAACAGTCCAGAAGAGTTTGGGTCAGAAATTAGTTGTTGCTTTGCCATGTGACATGATTTATCACGTTTGTCACTCATATTTCTCTATCAGGCTGCTGCTGGGCTTCTTTTAATGTATCTGCTTACACACACACACATACCTGTGGCCAGAAGCCTTTCATAGGGGTTCTTTTAGCATCTAATGAAAATTCCTTTCCAGTTGGAAGTGACCTTGGTATTCTTTTAAAACCTTAGTGGCTGTTAGATTGGACCCTTTCTTTTTCTATTTAAAAAAATTTTATCGAAGTCATCATAATTTATAACATTGTGAAATCTTGGTTGTACATTATTATTTGTCAGTCACAGTATGTATGTGCCCCTTCACCCCTTATGCCCACCCCCCACCCCATTCCCCTCTAGTAACCACTGAACTGTTCTCTTTGTCTGTGTGTTAGTTTATCTTCCACAAATGAGTGAAATCATGGTGTTTGTCTTTCTCTGTCTGGCTTATTTTGCTTAACATAGTACCTTCAAGGTCCATCCATGTTGTTGCAAATGGGATGATTTTTTTTTTTTTATGGCTGAGTAGTATTCCATTGTTTGTATATATATACATCTTCTTTATCCAATCAATAGTCAATAGGCACTTGGGTTGCCTCCACTTCTTGACTATTGTGAATAATGCTGCAATGAACACAGGGGTGCATAAGTCTCCTTGAATTGTTGATTTTAAGTACTTTGGATAAATACCCAGTCGTGGGATAACTGGGTTGCATGGTATTTCTATTTTAAACTTTTTGAAGAATCTCCATACTGTTTTCCATAGTGGCTGCACCAGTTTGCATTCCCACCAACAGTGTATGAGGGTTCTCTTTTCTCCACATCCTCTCCAACATTGTGAGTTTTTGTCTTGGTGATTATAGCCATTCTAATGGGTGTAAAGTGATACCTTAGTGTAGTTTTGATTTGCATTTCCCTGATGATTAGTGATGTTGAACATCTTTTCATGTGCCTGTTGGCCATCTGTATATCTTCTTTGGAAAAGTGTTTGTTCATATCCTCTGCCCACTTTCTGATTGGGTTGTTTGTTGTGTGAGTTCTTTATATATTATGGAGATTAACCTCTTGTTGCATATATGATTTGCCAGTATTTTCTCCCAGTTGGCGGATTGTCTTTTTGCTTTGTTCCTGGTTTCCTTTGCCTTGCAGAAGCTCTTTAGTCTGATGAAGTCCCACTTGTTTATTTTTTTTTGTTGCCCTTGTCTGAGTAGACATGGTATTCAAAAAGATCCTTTTTTTTTCAAAGATTGGCACTTGAACTAACATCTGTTGTCAATCTTTTTTTTTTTCTACTTCTTCCCAAAGCACCCCCCAGTACATAGTGCCATATTCTAGTTGTGAGTACTTCTGGTTGTGCTATGTGGGACGCCGCCTCAGCATGGCCTAATGAGTGGTGCCATGTCTGCGTCCAGGATCTGAATCAGTGAAACCCCAAGCCACCAAAGTGGGGTGTGCGAACTTAACCACTCGTCCAGGGGGCTGGCCCCTAAGAAGATCCTTTTAACACCAATGTCAAAGAGTGTACTGCCTGTATTTTCTTCTAGAAGTTTTATGGTTTCAGGTCTTACCTTCAAGTCTTTGATCTATTTCGAGTTTATTTATTTATTTATTTAAAGATTGGCACCTGAGCTAACATCTGTTGCCAATCTTCTTTTTTAATTTTCTTCTCTTCTCCCCAAAGGTCCCCAGCACACAGTTGTATGTTCTAGTTGTAGATCTTTCTGGTTATGCTTTGTGGGATGCCGCCTCAACATGGCTTGATGAGTGGTGCCATGTCCACACCCAGGATCCGAACTGGTGAAACCCTGGCCTGCCAAAGCAGAGTGCATGAACTTAACTACTCGGCCACAGGGCTGGCCCCTGAGTTTATTTTTGTGCATGGCAAAAGATAATGGTCTACTTTCAGTCTTTTGCATGTGGTTGTCCAGTTTTCCCAACACCATTTATTGAAGAGACTTTCCTTTCTCCATTGTATGTCCTTGGCTCCTTTGTTGAAGATTAGCTGTCCATAGATGTGTGGTTTTATTTCTGGGCTTTTGCTTCTGTTCCATTGATCTGTGTGCCTGTTTTCGTACCATACCATGCTGTTTTTGTTTTTTTTTTTTAAAGATTTTATTTTTTCCTTTTTCTCCCCAAAGCCCCCCAGTACATAGTTGTATATTCTTCGATGTGGGTCCCTCCAGTTGTGGCATGTGGGACGCTGCCTCAGCGTGGTTCGATGAGCAGTGTCATGTCCGCGCCCAGGATTCGAACCAACGAAACACTGGGCCGCCTGCAGCAGAGCGCGCGAACCCAACTGCTTGGCCACGGGGCCAGCCCCCATACCATGCTGTTTTGATTACTATAGCTTTGTAGTATATTTTGAAGTCAGGGGTTGTGATGCCTCCAACTTTGTTCTTTTTTTCTCAGGATTGCTTTAGCTATTTGGGATCTTTTGTTGCCTTATATGAATTTTAGGATTCTTTGTTCCATTTCCATGAAGAATGTCATTGGGATTCTGATTGGGATTGCATTGAATCTATAGATTGCTTTAGGTAGTATGGACATTGTAACTGTGAATATTCTTCCAATCCAAGTGCATGGAATATCTTTCCATTTCTGTACATCATCATCAATTTCTTTCAGTAATGTCTTATAGTTTTCAGGGTATGGGTCTTTCACCTCCTTGGTTAAATTTATTCCTATATATCTTTTCTTTTTTTTTGCAATTGTAAATGGAATTGTGTTCTTGAGTTCTCTTTCTGGTAGTTTGTTATTAGAGTATAGAAATGCAACAGCTTTTTGTAAGTTGATTTTGTACCCTGCAACTTTCCTGTAGTTGTTAATTATTTCTAACAGTTTTCTGATCAATTCCTTAGGGTTTTCTATATATGAAATCATGTCATTTGCAAACAGCAAGTGTTTCACATCTTAATTGACCATTTGGATTGCTTTTATTTCTTTTTCTTGCCTAATTGCTGTGGCCAACACCTTCAGTACTATGTTGAACAAGAGTGGCAAGAGTGGGGACACTTGTCTTGTTCTCAGAGGGATGGCTTTCAGTTTTTCCCCATTGAGTATGATGTTGGCTGTGGGTTTGTCATATATGGCCTTTGTTAAATTGAGGTACTTTCCTTCTATACCCATTTTATTGACAGCTTTTATCATAAATGGATGTTGGATCTTGTCAAATGCTTTCTCTGCTTCTGTTGAAATTATCATGTGATTTTTTATTCTTAATTTTGTTAATGTGGTGTATCACATTGATTGATTTGTGGATGTTGAGCCATCCCTGCATCCCTGGTATAAATCCCACTTGATCATGGTGCATGATCTTTTTAATGTATTCCTGTATTCAGTTTGCCAATATTTTGTTGAGGAATTTTTGCTTCTATATTCATCAAGATATTGGTCTGTAATTTTCCTTCTTTGTTGTTGTCCTTGTCTCGTTTTCCTATCAGGATGATGTTGACTTCATAGAATATGTTAGAAGTATTCCATCTTCCTCAATTTTTTGTAATTGTTTGAGAAGAATGGATGTTAATTCTTCTTTGAATGTTTTGTAGAACTCTCCAGAGAAACCATGTGTTTCTGGACTTTTATTTTTTGGGAGGTTTTGATTACTGTTTCCATCTCTTTACTTGTGATTGGTTTATTCAGATTCTCTATTTCTTCTTGATTCAGTTTTGGGAGGTTATAAGAGTCTAACAATTTATCCATTTTGTCTAGATTGTCCACTTTCTTGGCATATAGTTTTTCATAGTATTCTGTTATAATCCTTTGCATTTTTGTGGTATCCATTGTAATTTCTCCTCTTTCATTTCTAATTTTATTTATTTGAGCCCTTTTTTTCTCAGTGAGCTGGCTAAGAGTTTGTCAATTTTGTTTATCTTCTCAAAGAGCCAGCTCTTTGTTTCATCAATCCTTTCTACTGTCTTTTTTGTTTCAATTTCATTTATTTCTGCTCTAATTTTTATCATTTCCTTCCTTCTGCTGAGTTTGGGCTTCATTTGTTCTTCTTTTTCTAGTTGTGTTAGGTATAGTTTAAGATTGCTTATTTGAGAATTTTTTGTTTGTTAAGGTGGGCCTGTATTACAGTGAATTTCTCTCTTAGGATTGCTTTTGCTGCATCCCATATGAGTTGGTATGGTGTGTTTTCATTTTCATTTGTCTCCAGATTTTTTTTATTTCTCCCTTAATTTCTTCAGTGATCCATTGCTTGTTCAGTAGCATATTGTTTAGTCTCCACATCTTTGTCCCTTTCCCATCTTTTTTCTTGTAGTTGATTTCTAGTTTCATAGCATTATTGTTGGAAAGGATGCTTGATATGATTTCAATCTTCTTAAATTTATTAAGGCTTGCCTTGTTTCCAAACATATGGTCTATCCTTGAGAGCGTTCCATGTGCACTTGAGAAAAATGTGTATTCTGCTGGTTTTGGATGTAGTGTTCTATATATATAAAGTTCACCTGGTCTAGTTTTTTGTTTAATTCCTCTATTGGGAAATACCTTGTTGCCTTTCTGTCTGGATGATCTATCCGTTGATGTAAGTGGGGGGTTGAGGTCTCCTACTATTATTGTGTTGTTGTTAATATTTCCTTTTAGGTTTGGTAATAGTTGCTTTATGTACTTTAATACTCCTGTGTCGAGTGCATAAACATTTATAAGTGTTATGTCGTCTTGGTGGAGTGTCTTTTTTATCATTATATACTTCCCCTCTTTATCTCTCTTTATCTCTTTTGTATTGAAGTCTACTTTGCCTGATACCAGTATGGCAACACTTGGTTTCTTTCATTTGCCTTTTGCTTGTTGTATCTTCTTCCACCCCTTCATTCCAAGCCTGTGTTTGTCTTTGGAGCTGAGGTGTGTTTCCTGGAGGCAGCATATTGTTGGGTCCTGTTTTTTAATCCATCCAGCCAATCTGTGTCTTTTGATTGGAGAATTCAATCCATTTACATCTAGAGTGATTACTGATATACGAGGGCTTACTGCTGCCATTTTATCACTTGTTTTCTGGTTCTTCTGCATTTCTTTTGTTTCTCGTCCCATGTATTTCAGACTCCCAATTTGGTTGGGTAGTTTTCTATGATGGTTTTCTTAGTTTTCTCCATATTTATCATTTGTGTCTCTCTTGTAATGATTTATTTAGTGGTTACCATTAGGTTTGTATAAAAAATCTTGTAGATGAGATAGTCCATTTTCTGATAGCCTCTTACATTGACATATTTAGGAGATCTATTGGTTTCTTTCACTTGTGATTTCCAGCTCCTTCCCCAGGCTTAGGAAGTTCTCAGCTATTATTTCTTTGAACAAGTTTCCTGCTCCATTCTCCTTCTCTTCTCCCTCTGGAATACCTGTAGTTGCTTTTCCTAATTGAGTCAGATATTTCTTGGAGAATTTCTTCATTTCTTTTTAGTCTTAGTCCTCTCTCCTCCTCCATCTGAAGCATTTCTGTATTTATATCCTCTAAATTGCTAATTCTTTATTCCATAATATCAGTTCTATTGCTTAGGGAGTCCAGATTTTTCTTTATCTACTGCATTGTGCTTTTCATGTCCAATATTTCTGGTTTATTCTTCTTTATAGTTTCAATTTCTTTTGTGAAGAAGTTCCTGATTTCATTGAACTGTCTGTCTGTATTTTCTTGTAACTCATTGAGATTTTTTTATGATAGCTATTTTGAATTCTCAGTCATTTAACTTATAAATTTCTGTGGCTTCAGTATTGATTTCTGGGTACTTGTCATTTTCCTTCTGGTCTGGAGATTTAATAAATTTTTTCATACTGCTTAATGGTGTGGATTTGTGCTTCCACATAGTGATAGTATCTGGTTGCATCTTCCACCTGCCACTGGGTGGGGGTCAGGATCTGTGTATTCTGAGCTCACCAGGTTCTGTGGCTCCCTCACTCCAGCCACCGGCCGATTTTCTGTCTGTGTGGTGCTCTGGCCAACTGGATGAACTGGAGCACCAGGTGGTGTTATGGGAACTTTCTTTTCCCTGCATGATCCCAGGGGCATTCTTGCTCGGCCCTTGCCATCTGCTCTCCTGGGGTGCTAGCTTGATGAAGACACTCCTGCAATAGCTTAGTTACCTCTGTGTGGGGCTTTTGCATGGGCTATGAAGGAACTCAGAGAGTGATGGTGTTTCCATGGAGGGCCGCCCCTCCTTTCCTCTCAGAGCTGCATGCATGGACACTTTCTTTTTTGGTACAGAAATTAAAGAGACAAGAAAGTTATGAAATTAACATTGGACTGTGTATGAAGAGGTAGGAGGCAGATGATATACTGGGAAGAGCCTGGAAGCGGAGGGAGACAGAGAGGAGTGTGAGGCCTGAAGTCCTCATCCTGTCCCCTCTGGGGTCTGCTGCTACTGCTGGAGAGGTGCTGCTAGTGGTCGTCCCGTACAAAGTTACTGTGTACATCTAAGGAGATAGCAAATCTAAGTGCCTTTTAAAATTTAAGATTCCCAAACTAGTATTTTTTTTTTAGGAAATATAAGCATTTATTTCATAATCATTATTGTCAACAGGATCTGAGTACTTACTATGTGCAAGTTACTGTCCCAAGAATAGTGCTTTGGTTTGGAACAGACTAAATTGGAAGCTATGTTCATTGTTGAACTTGACCTTGTATTTCCTGTGATCTCCACTGTAACAGAGAATGGATCTGCTGTTACATATAGGTTAATTTTACTATGTTTTTAACCCACACTCTATGGATGAAATTTAATTCTAAGATTGGTAAATTTAACCTCTGTCCTGTTTGTTATGCCCAATAAATAGATTATTTTAAAATTGCTTTGCTATCCTTTTAACTTGGGATAAGAACAATTACATTCTTTTTACCAATGGCTCTAGAATGGACCTTTCTCAAGGACTGAGTGTATGTCACTGAGGACCTCAGGAACTGATCAGTTTGGTTAGGGCTTCGAGGGCTTTGGTTTGCTTCCCTCTACTCTTTTTCATATATAAGTTCTTTTTTTTTTTTTTTTTTTGTGAGAAAGACTGGCCCCGAGCTAACGTCTGTTGTCAATCTTTCTCTTTTTGCTTGTGGAATATTGTTGTTGAGCTAACATCTGTGGCAATCTTCCTCTATTTTGTATGTGGGATGCCACCACAGCATGGCTTGATGAGCCTTGCAAAGGTCCATACCTGGAGTCCAAACCCGCAAACCCTGGTCTGACGAAGTGGAGTGCGTGAACTTAATCCCCATGCCACTGGGTCAGCCTCTGTAAGTTCTTCTTTATCCTCTTTTTAAACAGGTAAGTTTCAGCTCTTATGCTACTTTGTGCCATCATAGTAAGTTTCCATTATTTTAAAAGACACATTTCTAAAAAATTTTAAAGAAAAAATGCAGGCTGGGGGAGAAATGCAGTATAGAATGTAAACTGTCTTCTGTACCTACTGCTGTTTCTTTAACTTTTGTTTTAATGGGCCAACTCTTTATTTCAATCTCCTTTGTTTCTGAGCAAAATATGCATCTTGGTGATCAGAAAGAAGATGTGTAAAGAGATGAGGTAGAGAGTAGGCCTCATGAGGAAAGAGAAAGGAAATTTAACCATGGACAAAGAGAATAAAAGACTGAGTGAAAGGTTCATGTAGTGAACTGACAGAGTCTCTCCCTGACCTAATTCTAGCCAGGCTCCTCTGAACCCTCTTCTTGACTAGGCCTCAACCTTGGCCTATAAAATCTACAGACTCAACGCAAATGATTTTGGCCACCTCCCAACCCCAACCACCTCTTCTAATAGCTCAAGATGACATACTTAGGATGACCCTCACCCCCCCTTAAAGTGCCTGCCTGAGAAGGCTCAAGGCTGTGAGAAGAATCTACTGTTTGTTCTAGCCAACATTGGATAATAGGCCCCTGACTATCCTTTCTTAGAGCATACTAAAAAGGGCTTACAACTGTGAATTCTTCCTCCATCCCTTTGAGATGTATATGTATCTCCTGCAATTCAGGAGTGTCTTTCTCAAGGACCTGACAGCCATTCCTTTAAAACGTAATCATCAGGAAGGATAGGGCCCTGTATCCCAGTAACAGTGGGTGGATGGAATCCTAACCTCGATAATTAGCAGTTAGCAGACACAGCTGGCCTAACGGCATTTACACTGACCACTTCTTTATAATTTTTCACTTTTCTGACTCTCCAGAGGCTTCGCTTGCCCCCTTCCCTACTCCTCCATTCTCCCTTTAAAACTCCCAGCCACCTTTGTTCAAATCAAGGTTGAGTTCAATTCCTGCTGGATCCTGTTCCCTATTGCAATAGCGTATTATTATTTAAAATCTGTACTTACTACTTTAACTAGTGTCTGGCTTTATCTTCAATAGAACATACCCTAAAGTGATTCCCAATGAGTCACACTCTTCCATAATTGCCTTTTCTTTGATGTATGGAATCTCTGATTTACTTCTAACAAAATACAGGAAAAGTGATTGATTCTCACTCTCTTGATTAGATTACCCTATATAACACTCCACCTCAGCAGATGAGATAGAGAGAGATGCCCCTGCTGGCCATGAAGAAGCAAGCAGCCTGTTGCAGACTGCCTATGAAGAAGACCATGTGGCAAGGAACAGTGGGCGGCATCTGTGAGATGAGGATGGCCTCTGGTAGCAGTCAGTAGGAAGCATACTCAGTCATACAACTGCAGGGAAATGAATTCTGCCAACAGCCTGAATGAGTGACCTTGGAAGCAAATTCTTCGTAAGTTGAGCCTGCAGATGAGAATGCAGCCTGGCTAACACCTGGACTACAGCCTTGTGTGATCCTGAGCGAAGGACACAGCTAACACTTGCCTGGACTCTTGATGATGGAAGCCATGAAATAAAAAATGAGTGTTGTTTTAAAGTGCTAAATTTGTGATAATTTGTTACACAGCAGTAGAAAACTAATACAATTACTACATACATTTCTATGCTATTATTTTTTTTTTACTTTGAAAGATTTTTAATTTCATTTTTTACTATAAAATTTCTCAAACATAAAGTTGAAAAATTTCTGTATAAATGCCTATATACCTACCACTTATATTGTACCATTAACATTTTACTGTACTTTTTTTATCACCTGTCTATCCATCTATCAATCTATGGTATTTCTTGCTGCATTTCAAAGTAAAGTGTGACATCTGTACTCTTTCCCCTAAACATTTCAGCATGCATATCATTAACTGAAATTCAATATTTCCAAATAGTTTTTTCTTTTGACATACAATTAACATACAATGATGTATAGAAATCTTGGTTGTATATTCACTGAGTTTTGACAAATGCACACACTTGCGTAATCCAAATCCCTATCACAATAATTATTGAACATTCTCATCACCCCCAAAAGTTCCCTCATGTTCCTTCCCAGTCATTTCCTGTTCCTACCCCACCCTCCAGGTGAAACATTGTTTTATCTCCCCTCATATATTGGTTTTGCCTGTCCTAGAACCTCAAAATGAAATCATATTATGTGCACTGTCTTACAAAGCTTTTTTCATTCAGCATTATGTTTTTTAGATTTATCTAAAAAACTAAACGAATAGTTTCTTAAGAAAAATGTTACATAAGAAAATTGAAAAAATTTGTCAAATATTTACCTTAAAAAGAGGCATGAGGGTCTAGAAGTTTTGCGGGCAAGTGATTTCAAACTGTCAACAAAGAGTTTATACAGTTTAAATGATTTCATAGTATAGATATAGATAGAAGACTGTTCAAATTTTTTAGTAAGCTATCAGAACCCCAATACCAAAGTCAATTCATATAACACTCTCACAAAAGAAAATAAACGAATTTAACTTATGGATGCAAAAAGCCTGAATACAATACTAAACTGAATCAATATGCCTAATAAAAAATAATACATAACCAAATAGAAGTTATCCCAGGATTACAAGAATAGCTTAACATTTAAAAAAACCTGCCAAAATAATTCATTGTCTCAATATGTAACAATAAAAAAAACCATGCACTTGATTATTTTGGTCAATGTGGTAGGATAGGCGTTTGAGGACTTCTGGTTAAACATGAAAGTGGGTGCATTAACTCAAAGTCTCCCCAAACTCCACTAAAATAACAGTAAAGGAATGCGAAAGGGTAGAAACTTGAAAGAAGAAAGAAAAGTGGAGAAAGACTATAGCCAACTAGAGAAGTCAATGCAATTCTGGAAGAAAGAAAATAGATGGAAGAGCAAGGCAGGGATGCCAACCAGAAACAACTTAGTGTGTATCGCCTAAACTCAGAACAGATCAGGGATGATGGTGGCAAGTGCCCCTAAAGGTAACAGTCTGAGTGGGCTGAAAACAAGATGTTCTGCTGAAAGTTTATATTAAGAAGCATTAGACCCTCAGATTCCCTCCATACCTCTCATAACCAAACCAATCTCCTTCCCTGACCATAGAAGAAAACTGAAGGCTTATTCTCTGGAGATGCTGAGCCAGAGAGAGGTGGACTGGACCACCAGTGGTAGTTGAAGACTGGGGTGCCATATTGGATAATTAATTGGATAATTAAAACAGGATAATTAACTCAAGAATGATGAGACTCCAGGTCCCCTCTCCTACTTAGTGTCCAGGACACTGGTAGCAAGGCTCATGCCCCCCAGGAAAGTAAAGCCTTCTTCTCTGGGAAAAATGACCAGGCCAAGAAAAAACACCTATAGAAATAGCTATTTGTGTACCCCAGTGGGATAGCTGGGTTCATGCTAATTACTCTGTGATGAGCGCCATCATTCTGTAAGCCTTATCCATAAACACAAACACAAAGTTTTTTTAGAGTAAAAAAAAAGAGAGTAGCTAAGAATCATCATATATTTAAGGAAATATCTTAAGCTAAAAATGTTTAATATGAAAGACAGATGTTAAAACAGGTAGAAAAACTCAGAGCCAGCCTTGATGGCCTACTGGTTAAAGTTTGGTGCTCACCACTTTGGTGGCCTGCGTTTGCTTCCTGGGCATGGAACCATACCACCTGTCTGTCAGGTGCCATGTCGTGGTGGTGGCTCACACAGAAGAACTAGAATGACTTACAACTAGGATATACAAGCATGTGCTGGGGCTTGAGGAAAAAAAAAGAGGAAGATTGGCAACAGATGTTAGCTCAGGGCAAATCTTTCCCTGCAAAAACAAAAAAAAGAAAAAAAGAAAAAAACTCAGAGGAAACAAAAACAAGGCAGAAAGTAGAATAAAACTTCAAAAAGGCTATAATTAATATTCTCAGAGAGGTAAGAAAAGATTGAATTAGTGAAATAAAGGCAGGATGCTTTAAGAAAGGAAAATTTGGAGGCCAAAAAAGCCTTTTAGAAATAAAATCATTAACATGAATTTAAAAAACATCAATTGAAGAGTTGGAAGAGAAATCTGATGAATCTTCTGGGAAGAAGAAGGAGAAGAAGTCAAAGAGAAGGAAAAAAGAAGCAGTGAGAGGCCTCCCTAGAAAACAAGATCTGTGGAAAGATGGAAATGCTGGTGCTTCATTTGAGTCATGAGCTTAGGGAAGCAAGAGAGAGGACAGAAGGGATGTGAAGCAAGAGCAGACGTCAAGAGATGTAAAGTGATGCGTTACCAGTCTGGTTACCACTTCATGGTATGCCAAAGAGGCAAAGCAGGTTGATGGATAGGTAGGTCCCCTCAACATGCAAGACTTTTTCCAGATGGGCTGCAAGAAGCAACTGTATCTTGGACCAATCTATGGAAAGAGAAAGGAAAGGGAATTTTTCTGTCCGGTTTCCTCCCATCTCTTCTTGCCATTGGTTAAATTTCACCCTATGGGGAGTTGGCCCCTCTGCACATCCACATTGTATCATTTGGCCCCTTTGGAAGCTACCAGAGACGCCAGATCCCATGCTGTCCAGTGTGGTGTTTCATCTAATTCCTGAAGTGGAGGGAAGAGCTAGAAACTCCGGGCTGGCTGTGCAGCGGGGTCACAGAGAAGGGTCTGACATTCCCAGGGCAAGTGACGAGTTGTCACCAAGCAGCAGGACTAGCCAGTGATGGTAGCTGAGGTGAAGAGGTGGCCAAGTGATGAAGAGGTGCATAAAATTTGTATCTGATCTATTTAAAATAGAAGAATCAAGAAAAAGTAGCATATGCATGATATTTAGAAACAAAGATTTACTAGTTCACAATTAAATCTTAAAACTCATAGAGGAAAAGTGTAAGAGAAAACTCATGTAATTTAGGAGTGTATAATCCTTTCTGGCAGAAAGCCACAAAGGAAATGATGGATAGATTTAAAATTTCTTTTTAACAACAGCAAACATCACCTACCCAAACCATTTAAAATAAGATTTTGAAAAAAACAAAACAAAACTGGGTAACGATACAAGACAAATAATCAATATCCTTAAAATATAAATAACTCTGATAAGTAAATGAGAGGATGAATATCTCAATAGGAAAATGGGGAAAAGTTATAAACGTGCAATTCACAAAATAAGAGAATATGAATGGCTAGTTAAGAGATGAAGAAATAGTTAACATTCTAATAAATAAGTACAAATTTAAATGAAATGCCATTTTAGCTTATCTCATAGGTCAGTAATAACAAGCACTAGCACCTAGTGTTGGGGAGGGCACTGGAGAAGAGTTCACTTATTGGAGGTGGAAGTCTAAGTGTACAACCTTTCTGGAGAACGATTTGTCAATATATATTAAAAACCTTAAAATGCCTGTACAATTACAAGGAATTTATCCTAGATTAGGACACAAAAATGTTTGGGAATTTTTGTAAGTCTGTTTATTTCAGCTTTTATTATAATGCCAACACCACAAAACAAAATTCAACAGTAGGGCAGTAGTTACATAAATTATAATATATCCATATATTGCAGCACTACAAAATCATTAAGAAGGCACTGACATTTTATATTTATAGACAGAAAGCTATTCATGGTATTTTGTTAATTGAAAAAAATGATGATGTTATATCTCTTTTTCCTAAATACTTACATTTGTTAGATGTTCATGAAAGGACTATTGCTAGATAGTGATTCTGCATTTTGATGTCTTTGCTTCAGAGGTCAAAGTGCTTTTCTCCCCTGACACTAACTCATAATAGCAGTAGGCAAAATGCCCCTTTGCTTTCTCACACACAAAAAAGTATGTAAGAATATGCATCACAAGGCTAAACACAATTACCTCTGAGAAGTAGGATTACAGATGATTTTTATTTACATTTTTGGCTTTCGTGCTTGCCTGTATTTTCTATTTTTTCCATCACAATGTTATTGCTTATGTGAAAACATTTTGATTATAAAAGCAATACAGTCTCTGTTAAAAAAATATATAGAGAATTCTGGAAAGTATAAGGAAGAACATTGAGACTGTCTATAACCTAACCACTCAGAAGTATTGTTTTGCTGTATTTGCTATGTTTGGTATGTTTTCTTCTGGTATTGTTTCCCCTTTGTTTATTAGGGTCTATAATCTGCTTTTTTCCTCTTAGCAAATATAGTACATGCATATTCCACTGTTATTGCATTTTTTTCATAAACTTTTAATGGCTTCATGAAATTCTCCCATACGTATATGCCATATTTATTTACCTTTTATTGGATATTTGGGTTATTTCCAATTTGGGCCTATTAAATAATTTTAGTTCATAATGAACATCCTCAGTACATAAATCTTTTTAGTGTTTCATGTTATTTTCTTAGTTCCTTGGGAATAGAATTACTAGGTAAAAGATGCGACTGTTTTAAAGACTATTTACGCATATTGCTAAATTGGTTTCTAGAAAGATTGAAAATCGAAACCATCTACCCACACACAGCTTGGACACTGAAGACTGAAACCAACTATCTCCCATACAGTTTAGTATCACATTAACATGACTGTGCTATGCCACTGTCTTCATTAGCATGATTTTATTATTCCAAGAGACTCTTGCTCAGACAAACGAGTTGATTGTTCATTACAGGAACTTCCTGAAAGATGCATCAACTAAGATTCTCTGAATCCTCTGAATCTGAATTTGTAACATGGGCTGGGTCACTGGGGCGGCCTCCATTTGGTGGGTCCCAATATACGAATTAACTTTATCAGGAACAAACTGCTATGAAATTGACTCTTAAAGTACAGCTGTGTTGTCCAAAAGTTGTGCTCTTTGCCTGGAGATGGAGGGCAGGAATTTCTGCTATTTAGGATAGAGGAGACTTGGTTATTAACTTCTTGTTTTGATTTTTAAAACTTCTATTACATCATAGCCCTACAGAAGAATCATGGAAAAAGGAAAATATTTTAAAATATTCAAACCCAAATCTGCTTCAGTTTGGATCTCTTTTGGTGGAGCAAGGCTTTCACATGTCCTTGAGAAGAAAGAATTCAAAAATAGGATCTTAATGGATCTGGGTATGTGGAGAGAGGAGAGAGTGGGTTCAGTGAATGAAATGTTTGTGTAGATAGTAATGAAGTATTTACCTATAGAATCAGTCTGTTTGTATGCGCTTTTCCGCAATTTACTTGGTGCTTGAAAGGAAAAATGTTGCCATGGCAACATGGTTACAAACAAGGTGGAATTGCATACAGATGAATCACGACTTCATATGCAAGACAAAGAAGCAAATGTTCTCTTATTAGGGCTGGCTTTATAAAGCTTAAAAATCACAGCAAACATTTTAATGATACTTTCCTATTGTTTCTCATGAAAAAAATGAGGGACATGCACAGGAGGGTAAAAACTGTGAATTCTATTTATTTCTGTAACATTACCTCATCAGGGCACAAATATGTTGCCTCAGCCTAACCTGCTGGCATCCCAGCCTTTTTGACAGGACAGGGGTTGAGATGGTCTCTTTCAAACGTGTATTTGAGGAGTTCACACACACACACTCACACACATACACAAGGTGAACATGACAAGAAACTGTCTTTTTAACTGGTTGAAAGAGCCAGGTGTGTAAATCATTCCCTTCAGGGTGTGAGGCAGAGTGTGAAATGATCCTACACATGGTTCCAAGGGTACCATGGTGATCTTTCCAGAATGGCAGGAACACTTGAGGGTGTAGGGAAGGAAGAAAATTCCTCTACCCTTTAGGTCCTTCTGGCAGGTCTACTAATTAAATTGACATGAGACAGAATAACAGGAAAAAATCAAACAAGGTTTAATAACATGTATACATGGGAGAAACCCAGGAAAACTGAGTAACTATTCAGAATGGCCAAAGCCGCCATCTTAAGTACCATTTTCAGCTAAAGACAAAGGAGGATATTGGGGATAGTGGTTTGGGGCTTCAAAGGGAAGGAAGGCAATTTACATGGAGATGGAAATGTAAATGTTTGTTAAACAAGTGTTTGCTGGGCCCTCTATAGACAATGTGACCCTCAAAACTCATTTTACATTACACTACAGTTATCTTATGGTATTAGCTCCTTCCTGGAACAGGCCCTAATATTTTAGATTCTTTTAGACAGTTAGGGGGAAGGTCAAAGTTTCTTTCAGTCTTTTGTTCTTAAAAATAATCAAGCCAAAGAGACACATTTTGGGGTGGCCAATTCTGATCCCCCACAAGGGGTGTCCTACTTGAGGGAGTAAATTTGAGTGTCTTTGTAATTCTGAGTTCCGTGAAGAGAGACACCACGTGCAGGCCTCAGGATTGTGTACTAATGTACTCTGGATTCATTGGCTTAGGTTACTATTATATGTCATCCTTTGCTTCAAGTAGGCCATGTCATGGGGCTGGGGAATGATTGTGTGGTGGTGTTTGTTTGTTTCTTTTTGATAAAATGACATTCCTTGATCCAAAGCTGTGAATACTGATAGGCTGCTGTAGGGGAGGAAGACATTTCCTCGACCCACTCTGGGTCCTTCTGGCCAGAGAACAAATTAAATTCACATGAGACAGAATAACAGGAGAAAATTAAACAAAGCTTTATAACATGTATACATGGGAGAGGCTCAGGCAAACTGAGCAACTTACCAAAATGGCTGAAGCCACCACCTTAAATATCATCTTCAGCTAAAGACAAAGGAGGATGTTGGGGGAGGTTACCAAACAAGTACAGTAAACAAGAGTAGGATTATTATGCAGATTTAAGTCCTTGTCTTCCACATTGATAAGAGTTTCTAGAGACAAGGTCATCCCCCTTCTTCCTGGTACAGAGAGGGAGACACCTTTGCAGATGGAGATTTCCTTTACAAATGTAAATGTCTCTTAACAAAGCATAAGTAAATTCTACTTTTCAGGGTTTCTTTCCTGTCTGCAGTTTTTTAAAAGTAACCAGCCCAAAATATTCCTCATGCCAAAGAGACATATCTTGGGGTGGCCAATTCCAGTCCCCCCCACTGCTCTAGGCTAAGAGTCTTACCTCAGTGACTCTCAAATCTGAGACTGCATCAGATTTGCCTAGAGGGCTTGTTAAAAACATATTGATGGGTCCCACTTCTAGAATTTTTGAATTTGCATTTCTAACAAGATCTCAAGTGATGCTGATGCTGTTGGTGTGGCGACCACACTTTGAGGACCACTGCTTTACCCTAAACTCATCTGATGGATAGTATGGGATCATTAGTCTTATGGTTTCCTTCTCATTTCCCACTTCATGGCTGGGCAGTGATTTGGGGAGGTCTCCAGTGGAGAAGGCCGAAGCTGGGACTTCATAGTTTTGTAACCACAGGGCCAGGAACAGACTTTGTCACTCCAAAATATGCCTCTTAGGCATAAGAATTATTTTAGGATTTTAGTTTTAGATTATCTTTAAGAAATAGAAGACAGGGAAAAGCTCTGAAAACCTAGTAGAAGTTATCCATTTGTAAGGGAAATTTACATTTATAAGTAAAATCTCCATTTGTAAGGGTGTCTTCCTCCCTGTGCCAGGAAGGAGAGGATGACTAAATCTCTAGAAACTCTTCTTAATAGAGAAGGCAGTGACTTAAATCTACATAAAAACTTTACCCTTATTTATTGTGTTGACCTCATCTTAACAACAAAATGTTAAGGCTATTTTTGAGGGATGGGAAGCCATCCAGGAAGAGGCACAGAAGAGAAAATTTTGATGTGCCAATTGAAACTCATCCTGCCACTACTTCCACATACCAGCCTGCCGTCCCTGATCCTTTAAACCTCACCCTATACCCTGGATCTGGGAGACAGAGTTGAGAGCCTGGCTTCCTATCTCCTTGCCTATCACTTGCATAATAAACCTTCTTCCTGCTAAAGACCAGTGTACACAGTATCAGTTTCTGTGCACGTGAGTGGAGAGAGCCCTTGCTGAACATCAGTTTGAGGTAGGTTTGATGAAGATGACACCAATTTAGCATAAGCTTGACATGAGGGATGCCATATTGTAGAAAAGAAACCATACTGTAACTTTAAATGACCTCTAGTTAACTAACCCAGGTGGATATGCACCTACCAGTGATACCAGCTCAACACAATGTTGACATAAGGGAAGCCATATTGTAGAAAAGAAACCATATTGTAACTTTAAATGACCTCTGACTAACTAGCCCAGACATGCTTTATAGATTTTGTAGCCTCTCCTAGCTGTTTTAAGAGGAATGTGATGACCCCCAGGCAGAGAGGCTATGTTGATGGCCATCATCAATGACAACTGAAAGATCAGGATATAGGGCATTGCTCCATTCTCTGATGCGTATCCAGTAAAACAAAGGACTATCAGGAACTGGGACCAGAAGTCTGCCCCTACCCAGAGACCAGCCACCTCCCCCACCTGGAGAATAGCCCTGTATATAACTGGCCTGTAGTCTTTGTTCTGGAAGATGGTTCTTTTGGACACGAGTTGGCCATCTTCCCTCTTGCTTGCAAGCTGTAATAAAGCCCTTTCTCTCCTACTACCTTGCCGCCTGACTATTGGCAAGTCTTGTGGTGAGCAGACCACCCCCCTTGGGTGGTAACATCAGGAGGTGAACATGCTCTATAGATTTTATGGCCCCTCCCAGGTGCAATAAGTTGATAACTTTGTTCTTTTGAGTTCCTTAGGAACATGATGAACCCTGGGCAGAGGGTCTGTGCTGGTAGCCATCATAGGTGACAACTGAAAGATCTGTGTATAGGGCATTGTTCTGGTCTCTGATGCATATCCAGGAAAACAAAAGACTATCAGGAACTAAGACTAGATATCTGCTCCACCTGAAGACCAGTTTTCCCACCCTGAGACCAGATGCCTCTTTAACCCAGAGACCAGCCCCCTATATAACTGGCCTGTAGTCATTGTTCTGTAAGATGGTTCTTTTGGACATTAGTCAGCCATCTTCTCTCTTGCTAGTAAGCTGTAATAAAACCCTTTCTCTCCTACCACCCTGCCTCTCGACTATTGGTACGTCTTGTGGTGGGCAGACGACCCCACCCTGGGTGGTAACAAAGAAATTAAGAAAACGACTCTTTAATCAGTTCCCAGGCAGTGTGGGAGGGACTGTTTTCTGGATTTTTCTATAATTGAGGCATGTTGAGAATAGAGATTGTGAGAATGTGCTACTTAGAGAATAGTCCTCGATTGTCAACACTGGCATCACAGGGAAGTCCATTAGAAATATACAATTTCAGATTCTACTCCAGACCTGCTGAATCAGAATTTGCATTTCACAAGCTCCTCAGCTGATTTGCACGCACATTAGAGTCTCAGAAGCGCTGGTGTCAGAGACAGACTGCCAGCTCCGGGCAAGAGACCTGAGTTTTAGCCCAAGTTCTGCCTCTACCCAGCTCTGAGGCCCTTCCTGGACTTCAGAGGGTGGGCTGGGGGTGCGCTAACGACCTGCAAGTTTCCTGCTAGCTCTGGGCTACTATCACTGTGTCACAGCCCAGCGGTCCGGACTTGCTCTGTCATTTCAGGATAATTCTGAGAAGGGTGGGCTCTGGGGCCTCTGAGGTCCTGACACTCCTTCCCTCTGCTGCCCTCCCCTCCCCTCCCCTGTGAGCTGGTGAGAACTCCTGTGAGGGGGCAGTGCTGCTGTGTGCTGAGGACATGACCTCACTCCATGTACCTGAACTCCTGGCAGCCCAGTGTTCAATCTCTTGTTATGAATTAAACTGAGAGCAATCTGGGGAAAGTGCATCCAGTCAGAGAGCACTGTCCAACAAGAAAGCCCTTGTCCTGAGTGGCCTTTAAGAAAACAGCTGGGTCAGCCTCTGTGCCTTGGCTCTCGGAAAGTCATGTGACTGCAATGCTTACCTTTCACACAGAAAACCTCCCCCAAACTAGTAAAACGCCTTCGTTAGGGAATTTGGACGTTTCTGTTTCATCGAAGCGTTAAAATAAAACCACATGCATTTTCAGATTTGAAGCATGAGTTAATTAATATAAAATGGGCAGGAAAGATGGGGGCAGGCCCAAATTAATAAGCAGGATTTCACATGGGAAAGTTTAATCTGCTTGATAAGACAAACTGTTTTTAAAGACCTCAGACATGTCAGTTTTCATATAAAGCATATTTTCTTAAGGCCAGCTCTGTGATAGTGACTCACCCAGGTCCAGGTTTCTTGATCTGCACCCTTTGCCAGGCAGCTATGAGGTATGTCAGAGCCGTTTGCTGGGAGAAATGCTGGTCTGGAAGGGAGGCAGAGCCCTGGTGTTTGTTGAGGGAGGAAATACTGCAAAAACAATGGATTGACTTTTCTGTGGACTGGCTCAGGGTCGGGGGTGAAGGAGAAACATATCCTCTGACAAATAAATGAAAAGCAATAGGATATATTGGAGTCTATGAGGAAGCCATTTGGTTTAAAACTAATTTGGCGTAACCTTGCTTTTCCAAAAGGGCCTGACATGGACTGTTGAGCACGCATTGTATGTCTGCTTTAAACATTTACTATGTCTCAAAGATAAGAACGATGCCCTTAAAGACAGGGATGTGACATCCCCCATATCAGCATTTCTTTAAGGAGAAGTGTCTTTCCCTAAACTAAGGATTAATTATTGACCTGCTGTGCTCACCTCATGACCCCTGACCTGTCACACTGCCAAAGCAGTCTGGCCATGATTGTAAAAGGGACATTTCTATCACATGTGATATATGCTTTTTGTTCCAAGACCATATATAACCACTCTGTACACCCCACTTCTTCGGTGCCCTTCCTTCGCTGGAGAAGGAAGGCCCCGGGCTAGTCCTCAGCTCTGGCTCATCATAAACTCACCCCAATTTTGATTTATAGATTATAGATTATTTGCACCAACACTTTGATATAAATCCTTATCCGCTGGAGCCTCAGTGGTTTGTCTCCAAGACCATCTGTTGGGACTGGAGTAGGAATGATGGGAAGGGAGCCAGCTCTGTAGCCGGAATCCTCACCACATTTTTAATTCTGTCAGGAGAGCAGCTACTTCTGTGAAAACAACGTCAGATTCTAACAGGGATTTTCTGCGAGGGAAAGGTTTTTGTTGTTGCCTTCTCTTTTTATGCCAGCTCTGTGTATACGTCTTTCTTTTAAAGGAAACTAGGGTAGTCTTGCATAAAAGCTTCGAGGTTGTGCAAAATTTATTGCAGCTTTTTTTTTTTTTGAAATAGCAGGACCGTGGAAACAACCAAGTACACACCAATATGAAATCGCTCAGGTAAATTGTGATACATCCCAAACAGGAAATATAGAACCTTAAAAAATATTGAATAAGAAAGACAACGAAAGGCAAATCTCTGTACAGTGATATGACATAATGTCCAAAACGCAAAGTTAAGGGTAAAAAAGTAGGAACCAAGAGATGGTAAGAGCGCGTGCGGTCAGCATGCAGAGGGAACCGGCCGTGTGTGTACAGTTACTTGAATAGATAGGCGCATAGGCGTGCAGGCGTGGAAACCTGTGGGAGGATGCACGAGACGGTAGCAGTCACTGCGTCCTCCGGAGAGAGAAACTTGGGAGAGAAACTGTATTCCCACAGGACGCCTTTTTGTCCTCTCTGAAATGTTTTACGTTGTGTATTACAGATTTAAATAAACAACCAAACAAGCAAAATAACCACGCAGAGGAAGAGCGCTGCGCGGAATAGCTGCGGGTGACCTGGGGGCTTCGGCAGGAGGTGCCCCCAGCGGGCCTGGTGCAGCCACAGGGGGCCTGAAGCCGCCTCCGCCGGCAGCGCCGGGCACCTGGCTCCCAGGCCGGGCGGCCGCGAGGACGGCTCCGCCTCTGAGGTTCTCTGAGGCTCCGAGTACCCGTCGCGGCAGGTCGCTGATTGACTGAGGTTTTGGGGGACAAAAGCAGAGGCCTGCTCTGCCAAACGTCTTCTTCCGTCCCGCCCGATGGCCGCCCTCGAGCCATTCATTTTCTGTTTATGAAAACACTGGGGTGGATTTAGCTTTTCCTTCGGGAAACAAAAACAACACAAAGAGCATGTGTGCGGATCTTCTCTCAAAATAGTGGGCGTTTGAAGCCGGCGCTGCAGCTGCAGGGGCTGTTTCAGTCCCGGGCATTTCGTTTTCTAAAAACGCCTTAAAAAGATGCCAAAGAGACAGCCCTGAGCGCTTTCGGAAACGGAGTGTGAAAGCCTGGATCTGTCCGCCCTTTGCAAAAGATCAGTTCCTCTGGGCAAGGCTTCGCCGCGTCTTAACGTCATGGCACGCGGAAAATGACATTATTTGAAGAGCATTTGGGTCAAATCGGAGGGAATTTGAGAGCATCTCTATGAAACTTATTTAAAAAATTAGTTTTTTTATGTCATGGGATTATGATAAAATATGTATAAATTATTAGAGAAGATATTGTATTTGTTTAAAACTTCCAAATCAAATCGGTTCAAATTTTTAAATGAGAAAATTGAGCTTGTTTCCATGGATATTACTTTTTCTTTTATTATGGGAACATTTCAAACATATGCAAGTAAAGAGAAGAGTATAATAACCAACTCCCCTCCATCTTTCTAGGACCTAGATTAAACAGTTACCAACATTTCAGATTTCATATCCATCCTCCCTTTTTTGCTAGAATCTTTAAAAGCTCATCTCAGGCATCATTTTATTTCATCTGAAAATTCCTCAGTATAAATCTCTAACAGACAGGATTTAAAAGAATAACCATGATACCATTATCACCTCCAATAAGTTAAAAATAATTTCCCACTATTTTCTAATACCCAGTCCACGTTCAATTTTCTTCATTTGTCTCAAAACTGTCTTTTTACTGTTGATCTATTTGAGTCAAAATCAAAACAAAGTTTGCAATTGATTAATATGTCTTTGAAGCCTCCTTGCATCCATACACAGACATGACTTTTTTTGTGTAAACTAAATTGTATTTATTCATAAATTATACCCTATTTTTAAATATATATGTACATTTTTAAAGATTGGCACCTGAGCTAACATCTGTTGCCAATCTTCTTTTTTTTTCCTTCTTCTCCCCAAAGCCCCCTAGTATATAGTTATATATTCTAGTTGTAGGTCCTTCTGGTTGTGCTATGTGGGACATCGCCTCAGCATGACCTGATGAGTGGTGGCATGTCTGCGCCCAAGATCCAAAACTGCAAAACCCTGGGCCACCAAAGAGAGTGTGCCCACCCAAACACCTGGCCGCTGGGTGGCCCCTACCCTATTTTTAAAAATAGCTTTATTGACATACAATTCACATACTGTGGTAGGCTGAAAAATGACCCCCTCCTATCACCTGCCAAGATATCAGATCTTAATTCTTTGAACTTATAAATGGTACCTCATATGGAAACAGGGTTTTTACAGATGTAATAAAGTTAAGGATCTTGAAATGGGGAGATTATCTTGGATTATCAGAGTGGGCTCTAAATGCAGTCACGTGTATCCTGGTCAGAGGGAGATCTGACACACACTGATGCTGTGCGATGGGGGAGCAGAGAGAGATTCGAAGATGCTGGCGGATTGGAGCGATGCAGACCACAAGCTGAGGAAAACCAGCAGCCCCCAGAAGCTGGAGGAGGCAAGGAATGGATTCTTCCTGGATCCACCAGAGGGAGCACGGCGCTGCCAGCACCTTGCTTGTGACCCATGACACTGAGTGGATTTCTGGCCTCGAGAACTGTGAGAGAATGAATTTTTATTGTTTTAAGCCATCAAGTTTGTGGAGATTTGTTACAATAGCCACAGGAAAACTAATACACGTACCATACAAATCACCCATTAAAAGTGTACAATTCTAGAGTTTTTCGTATATTCACAGAGTTGTGCAACCATTACCACAATCAATTCTAGAACATTTCATCACCCCACAAATAAACCTTGTACCAATTGTCGGTCACCCTCATTCCCTCCACCTCCCCAGCGCTAGGCGACTGCTAACCTACCTTCCGTCCTCTATAGATTCGTCTATTCTGGACATTCATGTAAATGGAATCATACACTACATGGTCTTTTGAGTCTGGCTTCTTTTGCTCAGCTTAGTGTTTTCAAGATTCACCCATGTTGTAGCGTGTATCAGTACTTCATTCCTTTTTACTGCTGAATAAGAACATGACTTTGTAATATCAGTTTATAAGTTTAAAATGTCTGTGAGAAAATCCTGATCAAGACCTTTTTTAAAATGGCAATCTTTTCAAAATATTTGTAGTCACCACAGAAATTTTGTTTGAGAAGCCAGTGATTAAAAATGTTTAGTCTATTAAAGCCATTATAAAATTTATAATGGTTGAAATTCTATTTAAAAACTCTAACAGCTGATTCTTTGCTCTCATTGACAAATGTGATGTTGGACTTTCTTGTGGTAATGTGAATTTCAAGTCCAATAGGAGTTTTTCATAGCAAATGTTTCAAGATACTGATAAAGCCTGTTAGTGCTTGGGCACCACTAAGAGAGCACAGTAGCCACCAATGGGCAGATGTACAGGATGGATGTGGAGACAAAGAGTGGGGCCACACCTGAAGCGGGTGTGCTAGCAGCCTCAGCTCAGCCTCTTAGACCTGCTGCATGTCTGCCCGGCTCCTTCCCTAGCACCTGCGACAGCCCTTGATCACGGGGACGGAGGTGTGCTGCAGTGGGCCACTGAAATAGACAGCCAGATGGCAGGGCATCTCCTTGGTCTCTCTCATCCTGTCATGGTGGAACACCGACTCTGGGTGTCTCTTGTGTCCTTTATTGTTCTCAGCCCATCAGAGCCCACTCCCCTGGGCCTGCCCTTTGAGGAGCCTTTGACAGATTTCTCCAAGTCAGAGGTGTCCAACAGCACTGTGTCCCATTGATGGTTCACACTCAGCGCACCCATTGCAAAGCTCTGCTCCAGGTTGGCTATGAGCATTTGGGGCCTGTATGTGATGGAAAATAGCAGGAGGGCACATGGAGTTACCCCTGGTTTTGCAGTCTTGTCAAATTTCTATGGAGCAATGACTGCTTCAGACTTCTCATTTTCTTTCTTCCTGAACTTTAGTACCTATCCTGGCATTGACATTGTATCCTGGGTGTTTGGGAAGTAGATAACTTGTCACATTAGATCACAGATACTTCTGATCAAGAGGAACCATATCCAAGGAACTATACCCGAGGAAGCCCATCTTCATCTGGGTTCAGGGGATGAGGTCATGGATTTTGAGTAGATGCTATAATGAGATGAGATTCTGGCGGTGTTGGAAGGGGGTGGGTGTATTTTGCATTTGGCAGGATGCACATTATTGTGGCTAGATGATGGAATGTCTCAAAAATAGGTGCCATCTATTCCTTCACTCTATGCATCCTCATGCCACTCCTCCATTAAGAGGTCGGTTTGTTCCCCCTCCCCTTGAGTCTGGGATGGCTCTATGACTGCATTGACCAATAGAATACAGCAGAAGTGAGGTTCTAAAATTTGTGTGGAAATCCAAAGACCTAGAATGTCCAGAAAAATCTTGAAAAAAACAGTTGGAGGACTCACAGTGTACTTTAACTTTGCAGTTAGTTAAGTGTGGTATCGGTGTACGAACAGACATGTGGATCAATGGAACAGAATAGAAAGTGCAGAAATAAAGCCACAGGTATGTGGCTAATTGACTTTTACAAATGTACCACGGAAATTCAGTGGAGAAAGAATAATCTCAACAAATCATGTTGGAAAAACTAGAACAAATGTGTGAAGAAAATGAATCGCAACCCCCATCTCATACCACATATAACAATTAATTTAAAATGGATGATAGACTAAACGTAAAAGCTACAGCTATGAAGTTTTTATAAGAAAACATAGGAGAAAATCTTCTCAAACTTGGGTTGGTAAACATTTCTTAGAAAGGACACAACAAGCACCAAACATAATAGAAAAAATTGATGTATTGGACATCATTGAAAAATTTAAAAATTTGCTTTTCAAAGGCACTATTAAGAAAATGAGGAGGCCGGCCCCGTGGCCAAGTGGTTAAGTTTGCGCTCTCTGCTGCGGCGGCCCAGGGTTTCACTGGTTCAGATCCTGGGTGTGGACATGGCACTGCTCATCAGGCCATGCTGAGGCAGCATCCCACATGCCACAACTAGAAGGACTCACAACGGAGAATATCTAACTATGTACTGGGGGCCTTTGGGGAGAAAAAAGGAAAAAGAAAATCTTAAAAAAAAAGAAAATGAAAGGCTAGTCATAGACAGTGGGAGTGGGTATCTGAGTAAGGACTTGTATCCAGATATATAAAAAATTCCTACAAATCCATAGCAAAATAAAAACAGGGAAAAGACTCAAAAAGACACTTCATAAAAGAATTTATAAGAATGGCCACTAAACAAATGGAAAAGTGTTCAATATCATCAAATTAAAATCACAGTGAGAGGCCACATAATCATTAGAATGGCTAAAATTAAAGTCTGACAACACAAACGTTGGAAGTATGTGGAGCAACTGGAATTCTCATAATTTGCAGGTGAATTATGAATTAAAAGTGAAGAGTGCTCATATTTTTTTTGCTTAAAAAGTTATACACACCTACTCTATGACCCAGCAATTTCACTCCTACATATTTACCCAAGAGAAATCAAACCATATGCCTATAACAAGACTATATTCGAATATTTGTACTAGAATATTTATAGAAGTTTTATTCATAAGAGCCAAAACGTGAAAACAACCTAAATGTCTGTTAATAGGAGAATGGATTAGCAAATGGTGGTGTAGTTGTGCAATGGGAATACAGCTCGGCAACAAAAAAGAGGAAACTACTGATACACACAACGACACAGAGATCTCAAACACTGTGCTGATGAAAGAAGCTAGCCACGAAGAGTGCGCACTGCACGATTCCATTTGCATAAAGTTGAAGAAGAGGCAAAACTAATCCACAGTGACAGAAATCAGAACAGAGGAAGCCTCAGAGGGTAGAGTGGGAAATGACTGCAGCGCGGGCACAGGGACCGTCTGGGGTAGATGCAGATGTTCTATATCTTGATGGTGACGCTTCCATGGGTGTTTACCTTTAATGAAACTCATTAAATTATGAACTTAAAATATGTGCAGTTTACTCTGTATACATTTTGCATCACTTAAAAAATTGTGAGTGTAGAAAACCTATATGGATTAGTGTCTCCTAGGCCTCATCATTTAGGTCTCAGTTTGAACGTCACCTCCTCGGAGAGACCTGCCCTGCCCGGAGACGGTGGCCCTTGCTGCTCAGGCTGTATCACGTAACCCACTTTTATTTTCTCCATAGTGCTTATCTGTATCCAAAAGCACATTTAAAAAATGAATTAATCCATTAATTAAGTGATTAGTTGCTCCACTACCTCCCACTACAGTGTAAGTTCTGTGAAAACAGGGACTATGTCCATTTTGTTTTCGGCTTTGTCCCCAGTGCCTGGCACATTGGGTTTGCCCAATAAACATTTGTTGTGATTGAATGAATGATGGATACAAGAGCAGAAAAATTAAACTGACTAATAGAGATTTTTCCTTCTGTTTGTAGAACGTGGGCTGGGCAGCATACAAGGAGGCTTACACTCATCAGTTACCGACCATCCAGTTCTTCCATTCCTTCCAGAAACATTTTCCAGGTGCCTTCTGTGTGCTGAGTGCTGACTGAAGCCTTGCACACCAGGTGCGAGCAGGTGATCAGTGAGACTGAGACAGGTGTGCCGTGGGAAGGGCCAGGCTGGCTCCTGGAAGCGGGGCAGGCTCCTTGAATCCCCACATGCTTTGGAACATCTATCTTTAGGTCCATTTTACAAATGAGTAAAATGAATTTTTATTTCAAGGGTAGTAACTTCCCTATAAGTTTTAGAGCAGAAGAATGAGACAACCAAAATCAGGTCCCGAGGAGGCTAGTTAGGACCCACCCATCATGGGGGATGGGGGCCTGAGAAATTGGAAGGAAGAAGTGATGGGTGAAAGACATACTTCACCCACAATAGTAGCTTTTATTGTATATTCTCTATAGAGGAGGCAGGACTTGGCTGTTAAATTTTATTTTTCTTAAGAAACCTTCTTTTATAACTATTTTATAAGATTTACAGGATTGCCATGCAATTTGTGCTTGTGGAAGAATTTTGGGCAAATGTTTTCAAATGTTACTCACTGATTGATCCATGGCTTCCAACAGAGTTTGTTGACTAGAACTTTACCCAGAAAACGCCTTCCTTAGCCCTCACAGCCCCCTCTCCCTGAAACCAGAACTCAGCCCTTTTAGTTGATCACAATCCTTAGCCCTCTCCCCAAGCTTTTCCTGATCGCTGCTAGTTCACACACTCCTTTCCCAGGAGACCGTCAGGACACAAGCTGCTGCAGCTAGCCAGCTTGGGGGGCACTGTCAACAGCCCTCTCAGGAAGGAAGCGAACAGCTGGTCTCTGAGTCCCTGAGGGAGGAATAAGAGGAAGCAGATTTAAATTTCAACAGGGACAACACAGGCCTGACACAAATGACAACTGTCGAATTCTACAAGATTTCCTTAATTGGGCCTAAAAAGAGCAGCAAACTAGGTAGCTATGTGCAGAATGATTTGGGTATATTTCTGCCTGGAAGCAGAGATTTATGAGTCCTTGATTTTTTTTAAAGTTTACATTTGGATTATTAAAGTAATATTCAGTTGTTTCAAATTCAGAAAATATAGAGTGATACATAGAAGATAAATATTTCTCATAATCCCACTACCAGTCATAGCCACTAATAGTTTGATGTATTTCCTTCCAGTTGTTCTCATATGTATATAATGTAGGCACAATTTTGCATCTTGATTTCTCTCATTTAGCATCTTCCCAGATTATTAAATATCCCCCAAAGCCCATTTTTAATGGCTGTATAGTATTCTCTTGTAAGAATATATCGTAATTGCTATTACCATTTCCTTATTTATGTCAATTTAGGTCCTTTACAATTTCTCACCATTATAAATAAGAGCTGAGAACAAAAGTTTTACATATAAATCTTTCTCTACATTTCTTTTTTCTTTTGCTTTTCTTTGTTTAAACCGTCTTATTGAGATATAATTTATATACTACAAAATCCTCCTATTTAAAGTGTCCAATTTAATGGTTTTTAGTACATTTGCAGAGTTGTGCAACCATCACCACAATCTAATTTTGGAATATTTTCATCACCCCTAAAGAAACCCTGTACCCATTAGCAGACACTCCCTATCTCTTACCCTCCAACACCTCAGCATTAATCTACTTTTGGTCTCTACAGATTTTCCTATTCTGGATATTTTATATTATTTAAATCTTTCAATATGTGGTCCTTTGTCACTGGCTTCTTTCACTTACCATAATGTTTTTGAGGTTCATCCATGTTATTCTGCTGTTCTTATGAAAGTAATCTCTCTGTTTTTGTTATTTTTTAAAAAATTATTTTATTGCGGTCATAACGGTTTATAACATTGTGTAATTTCAGGTGTGCATTAATATTTATCAGTTTCTTTACAGACTGCATCATGCTCACCACCAATAGTCCAATTTTTATCTTTCACCATATATACGTGCCCCTTTACTTACCCCTTTTACCCATCCCCAACCCCCTTCCCCTCTGGTAACCACTAATCTGTTCTCTTTGTCCATGTGTTTGTTTATCTTCCACATATGAGCGAAATCATGTGGTGTTTGTCATTCTCCATCTGGCTTATTTCACTTAACATAATACCATTAAGGTCCATCCATGTTGTTGCAAATGGGACGATTTTGTCTTTTTTATGGCTGAATAATATTCCATTGTATATATATACACCATATCTTCTTTATCCAGTCATCAGTTGGTGGACACTTGGGCTGCTTCCACATCTTGACTATTGTGAATAATGCTGCAATGAACATAGGGGTGCATAAGCCCCTTTGAATTGTTCGTTTCAAGTTCTCTGGATAAATATCCAGTAGTGGGATAACTGGATCATATGGTATTTCTATTTTAAATTTTCTGAGACATCTCTATACTGTTTTCCATAGTGGCTGCACCAGTTTGCATTTCCACCAGCAGTGTATGAGGGTTCTCTTTTCTCCACATCCTCACCAACATTTGTTATTTTTTGTCTTGGTAATTATAGCCATTCTGACAGGTGTAAGGTGATATCTCATTGTAGTTTTGATTTGCATTTCCGTGATGATTAGTGATGTTGAACATCTTTTCATGTGCCCGTTGGCCATCTGCATATTTTCTTTGGAGAAATCTCTGTTCAGATCTTTTGCCCATTTTTTAATTGAGTTGTTGGTTTTTTTGTTGTTGAGTTGTATGAGTTCTTTATATATTTTGGAAGTTACCCCCTTGTTGGATATATGTTTTTCAAATATTTTCTCCTAGTTGGTAGGTTGTCTTTTCATTTTGCTCATGCTTTCCTTTGCCTTGCAGAAGCTCTTTAGTCTGATGTAACCCCATTTGTTTTTTTTTTGTTTGTTTTGTTTCCCATGCTTGAGTTGACATGGTATTCTAAAATATGTTGCTAAGACCTATGTCAAAGAGTGTACTGCCTATATTTTCTTTAGGAGTTTTATGGTTTCAGGTCTTGCATTCAAGTCTTTAATCCATTTTGAGTTAATTTTTGTGCATGGTGTAAGATGATGGTCTACTTTCATTCTTTTGCTTGTGGCTGTCCAGTTTTCCCAACATCATTTATTGAAGAGACTCTCCTTTCTCCACTGCATGTTCTTGGCTCCTTTTTTGAAGATTAGCTGTCCATATATGTGTGAGTTTATTTCTGGGCTTCCAATTCTGTTCCATTGAACTGTGTGTCTGTTTTTGTGCCAGTACCATGCTGTTTTGATGAATATAGCTTTGTATATATTTTGAAGTCAGGGATTATGATGCCTTTAGCTTTGTTCTTTTTCTCAGGATTGCTTTAACTGTTCAGGGTCTTTTTGTTGTTCGATAGAAATGTTAGGATTCTTTGTTCTATTTCTGTGAAGAATGTCATTGTAATTCTGATTGGAATTGCACTGAATCTGCAATTGCTTTAGGTAATATGGCCATTTTAACTATGTTTGTTCTTCCAATCCATGAGCATGGAATATCTTTCCATTTCCATATGTCATCTTTGATTTCTTTCAGTAACGTCTTCTAGTTTTCAGTCTATGGGTCTTTAACCTCTATGGTTAAATTTTTTCTGAGATATTTTATTCTTTTGTTGTGATTGTAAATGGGATTGTGTTCTTGAGTTCTCTTTCTGCTAGTTCATTATTAGTGTATAGAAATGCAATTGATTTTTGTAAGTTGATTTTGTACCCTGCAACTTTGCTGTAGTTGTTGATTATTTCTAATAGTTTTCTGGTGAATTTTTTAGGGTTTTTTATATATAGGGTCATGTTGTCTGCAAACAGTGAGTGTTTCACTTCTCCCTTTCTAATTTGGATACCTTTTACTTCTTTTCTTTTTCTTGCCTTAATTGCTGTGGCCAAAACCTTCAGTACTAGGTTGAATAAGAGCGGTGAGAGTGGGGACACTTGTATTGTACCTGTTCTCAGAGGGATGGCGCTTAGTTTTTGCCTATTGAGTATGATGTTGGCAGTGGGTTTTTCATATATGGCGTTTGCTAAGTTGAGGTACTTTCCTTCTATACCCATTTTGTTGAGAGTTTTTTTTATCAAAAACAGATGTTGGATCCTGTCAAATGCTTTCTCTAGATCTGTTGAGATTATCATGTGATTTTTATTCCTCATTTTGTTAATGTGGTGTATCACATTGATTGATTTGTGGATGTTGAACAATCCCTGCATCCCTGGAATAAAACCCACTTGGTCATGATGTATGGTCTTTTTAATGTACTGTTGTATTCGATTTGCTAGTATTTTGCCGAGGATTTTTGTGGGTCTAGCTAAAGGTTTGTCAATTTTGTTTATCTTTTCAAAGAACCAGCTCTTGGTTTCATTATTTTTTTCTATTTTTCTTTTAGTCTCTATTTCATTTATTTCTTCTCTAATTTTTATTATTTCCTTCCTTTGCTGATTTTGGGGTTTGTTTGGTCTTCTTTTTCCATTTCCTTTAGGTGCCCTGTTATATTGTTTATTTGGGATTTTTCCTGTTTGTTGAGATAGGCCTGAATTGCTGTAAACTTTCCTCTTTGAACCACTTTTGCTATATCCCACAGATTTTGGCATGTTGTATTTTCATTTTCATTTGTCTCTAGATATTTTTTGATTTTGCCTTTGATTTCTTCATTGACACAATTGTTGTTCAGTAGCATTTTGTTTAATCTCCACATTTTTGTGGCTTTTCTGATTTCTTCCTGTAATTGATTTCTAGTTTCATACCTTTGTGGTCAGAAAAGATGCATGGTATTATTTCGATCTTCTTAAATTTATTGAGAGTAATTTTGTGGCCTAATATGTGATCAATCCTAGAGAATGTTCCATGTGAATTTGAGAAGAATGTGTATTCTGAGGTTTTTGGATGGAATGTTCTATATATATCTACTAAGTCCATCTGATCTAATGTGTCATTTAAGGCCAATGTTTCCTTATTGATCTTCTGTTTACATGATCTATCCATTGGTGTAAGTGGAGTGTTAAAGTTCCCTATTATTATTGGGTTACTGTCTATTTCTCCTTTTATGTCTGTTAATAATTACTTTATATATTTAGGTGCTCCTATTTTGAATGCATAGATATTTACAAGTGTTATATCCTCTTGTTGTATTGTTCCATTTATCATTATGCAGTGCCCTTCTTTGTCTCTTGTTACAGTTTCTGTTTTAAAGTCTATTTTGTTTGATTTCCTCTAGTCTTTTGTCCAGCTCACTGATCTGTTCTTGTGTATCATCTACTCTGCTATTGAGTCCCTCTAGTGAATTTTTCATTTCCAGTAGTGATTCTTCATTTCTGATTGGTTCCTTTTTATATTTTCCAATTCTTTGTTGACGTTCTCACTGTGTTCATCCAGTCTCCTCCCAATATCAATGAGCATCCTTATGAGTCTTTTTTTAAGGAAGATTAGCCCTGAGCTGACATCTATTGCCAATCCTCCTCTTTTTGCTGAGGAAGACTGGGCCTGAGCTAACATCCATGCCCATCTTCCTCTACTTTATATGTGGGACACCTACCACAGCATGGATTGCCAAGCGGTGCCATGTCTGTTCCCAGGATCTGAAACAGTGAACCCTGGGCTGTGAGTAAAGTAAGTCTGATGACCAGCATTGCCACCTCCTCTTGTCTCATCTGCTTCAAAGGCCCCTTTCTTTCTCAGGCCTCCCTGGCCTGAGTTTACCCTGAGAATAAACAAATGTGAGATTTAATTCTCAATGCTTGGATTTTGGGAAAACTGATTTCAGTTTATAAGGCATCTTTTTTGGCCAAGCATTCTGTGAGAATGTGATAGGATTGAAATCCAAAAAATAAAACAAAACCAACTTCTGTCATGTTGACAAAGTGGTCATTCTATACGAGTGTATGTGAAAACGCACATTATCCTTTGCCTGAGCAAAACGTCACCATTTTACCTCAGAAAGGTTACAGTCTTCCTGAGTCACATTGTCATGCTACTCAAGAGTCCCTTTCTGCTGGTGGGACAAAAGAATGAAGGGCTTGCTTCCATGATATCAGCATGATTTGGCCTTTGAAGTTACACCTGGTGCACTGCCCTTATGTGCTTCCTCTTATCTTCTAGGACTTTTGAAAAATAATAACAGGATCACAATCTAATGGTGTGGAGTCTACAGTCTTTGACCTTGCCTGACTAAGTCAACCACATTTATACAAACTTGAGGAAATCCCCAGGTGCCACCTTGAGCTTTGGTGAAAATTTGTCTTCTTTTATCCTCATAAATGTAAAATTGAAGTACTTTGACCACATCTTGGAGAAGAAACTATCTGTTTTTGTTTTTTCTTCTTCTTTTAGGTATTTAAAAGAGCAAGAGTTAGAGAAAATGTGAGCAATGTTTGAGTGTTTGTTGGAGAGTGAGCTGCCATTTTCAGCTGCTGGGTACAAAGACTGGTCGATGTTGCCCGTAAGCCTGTGGGCAGGTCTGTAGCTGGGAAGCTAGGAACTCAATATGCCATCTTCACGTTACTCTGAATTGCCTTTCTGATCCCAGTTTGTTCTTTGGTGAGTTTGGGTGGCAGGAGCCAATTCTTCTCAGAACCCCAGTTTAAGCCACTTTAGAGGCTTCAAACTGGTGAAACTGTACATTGAGGCTCTGAGCCACACACTCCCTTACTCTGTGATCCCCCTCCAGTTCTACCAGCTTCTCCCCAAATTCTGGAGTTGTGCACATGGAAAATGCACCTAGCGCTTTCCAGAAAATAGAGGTTCTCTATCCCATAGACTTAACACTTGCCTATTAACTGTTTCTGGAAAAAAAATTTTGCTGGAATTTTTTCATACATAGAATGATAAAAAATTAACTATGATCATGCAAAGATTAAAGTAACCTGAAATATATTTGCCACCAAAGACAGACAACCCTCTTCCTTAAAGTGAGTTGAATACTGGAAATAAAGATTTGTAAAGTCAGACGAGAACCAGATAAATTAGCATCCATGGCTAGCCAGGACTAGGCAAAATGCAATGGACTTTCCTTTGCTGTAGGTTCGAAGATGGCAGTGCTGCACGTCTTTGTTCTTAGAACTCCTCATCGTCTTGTTAATCTGGAAGCTTCAGGAGTGGTGGGAGCTTCTTGGTCTGTAAGTCCTTCTTCATTTTTCACCTAACAGGACATATTTAAGAGACCACGTCTCTCAAAACCATCTCGGGCAGGGTTGCTGCCAATATCTGCTCCTTGCAAACAGCAAGGAGACTTAAAAACAGCAACAGCATGTCTCTATGGGGCCCCCAGCCCTTTCTTTATCAATTCTTTCCCTTAATAAAGAGAAATTGTTGTGCTATATTGTGGCAGAGTTTGGGGCTTACAGAGATAGAATGGGAAGTAAAGGGCGACTGGCTGCCGCTGTGCAGGCGCTCTCTGATTGTAAAACCAACCCAGTAACGGATAATAACCACCTTAGTGCGCTTATCAAGGCAGTTCCTCTCTGGGATGCAGAAGAGGCCACTGGAGACAACGTGCAGGCCTCTCACCGCTCCCGTTCATTAACAAGGCACTGCTGGCTGCAGCTCAGGCTCCATTACCTAGAGGCAACAATGGCCGGGACCCGCATTGAGTTGTAATTAGGCTTGATCAGGGCTAGGGTGCAGTTGCCATAATCAGGATCACTCGGAATTAAATATATACTTGTAAAAGGAAATGAGGTGAGATTGATTTAATGGTAACCAAAGAAACCCCCTTTTCTGTAACCGTCTAAGCTTAAAGAGAGAGAGAGGGAGAGAGAAAGGGAAAGGAGGGCAAAGGAATACAGCAAGATGACCATTTTAGTTCTATTCAATGTATTGCAACTAGTTAGGAGAAAATGTGTTTCAATAAGAGCAAATCTGTTCTAGCAAGGTGATGGCTGGGTCCCGGAGAGCTTTGTAGGTCTCACTCCGTGCCTAAAGCAGATCCTGCGATTCTTAATTTCCTCCTCCTTTTTGTCCATTTCATATGTGTTTGGAAACAGCCTGATTAGGGCAAGAATTTCAATTTGCAGGAAAAGGAGGAGGAAATTCAAGCTGGGCACTATTTCCTTTCTCTGGTGAGAAACAGTTCTTCAGTCTTTTACCTTTGGACCTATGCATATCTCAGACCCAGTGACCACCAGCTTATCTGAGAGCAAATAGAAGATTTTGGAGACCTGTTTGTGAAATAGTTTAAGAAGTTACAGAGATGTGGGAGATGTGGTAAGCAGACCATATCTGATTCCTTGCTATTGAACGTTTGTTTAATTTTTTTCAGGTTAGCAAGATGCCACTCTGGGAATAAAATCTCATCTTTAAGCTTTGAGATAATTGGTGAAACGAGTGCATATGCATATATTTTCATTTTTGCACACACACGCAGATATTGGTACACACGATGATCTCCAATATTTAGACATCATAAATGAAATATTTGCTCTTTCTCTTTTCTCCCCCTTGACAGATTTATGAATCTCTTCCCATACCACATCAGCTTAAAGAGGAGAAATATCACAGTCATTTTGAGGATAGGATACTGTTAAATGTGTAGAGAATGGCTTAAAAGGAGAAGCTTTGCTTCTTTTTTGAGGAAGATTCACCCTGAGCTAATATCCATTACCAATCCTCCTCTTTCTTTTTTCCTTGAGAAAGACTAGCCCTGAGCTAACAGCTGTGCCAATCTTCCTCTCCTTTGTACGTGGGATGCCTCCACAGCATGGCTGATGAGTGGAGTAGGTCTGTACGAGGGATTCAAACCTGTGAACCTGGGCCACCAAAGCAGAGTGTGTGGAACTTCAAGCACTTGGCCACAGGGCCAGCCCCAGAAGCTTTGTTTCTTAAATACATCTCAGATGATTATGTGGATGAGAAAATGGTGTGTAAATATTTTGAGTTATTTCAGTGAGTAGGAAGTGTTGAAACAAAGTACATCTCTTCCAGATTTTAAAAAAACAACTCTCTAGCTCTTTTTTTCTCTCTCTCTTGGATATAACACATTAGCTATTCAAATAATAAAGCTATGATAAACTCCCAAAGAAATCATTGAGGCAGTGTTGGTACATATTAATGCATATCTGACTATGTGGACATTTCATGTGTAGGTTTAGTTTTTATGTCATGTGTTAATTAGGATTTTTGCTGTTTGAATAAAGCATCACATTTAGTTTACTTCAACTCCTTTGAAGCTGGAGGTTTTATAAAAGCTTAAACATATACTTCAAATCTATTGCTTCCTTGTGTTTCTTTGGCTTTGGTACTGTGCCCACCATCCAATATGAGGAGGAAAAATGCATCACAAAAACCCGTGGAGTTGACTGTTTTGGGGCATGCGTATGCCTTTCTTTTTGCTATGGGGCAATTTTTCTTCTGAAGTAAGTTTCTTCTCTATTTCCTTCCTTCTATAACGGGTCTTAGAGTAAGCTGAACAGAAAGAAGGTAATAAATGAGAAAGCTATTCTCTACTAGTGGGAAGGTCAGTCTGAAAATGAGAAAACCCCTGGATTCTGCCGGCAGCAGAGGAACACCTGGTGGAATGGGCTCTTCTGTCTGATCCTGAGTTCAGATGCTCGCCCTCGCTGATTATCAGTGCTCCAGGGTTTGAGTTTATGGTCAAGTGAAAGAACACATGGCATGATCTGGAGCATTGTCTTCATGGCCAACGTGGCATTTATGCTGGATCTGCTGAGCCTTCCAAAGTGGAAGATTCCATTGCATTCTGTTTGCTCGTTTTCTTGGTCCTCTTCCTCACGTCACCAGTGAGGGCAGCAGGACAAGGTGGAGAGCCGTTTGTCATTCTCTGGCATTTCTGCAAGGTTGGCCGTCCTAGGCTTCCGGCTCCTTTCTGTGCTCTGGATCTCACACACACAAGTCCTGGTCTGGATTTGGAATTGATTGGTGCTGAACTTTTGGTTACCTGTTCAACTGACCTTTTCGTTTATTTCCAGGGGAACTTTCTGGGTAAGGAATCTCTCACCATTTCTTGGAGTAAATTGAGAAACGTGGGTTCAAATTGGTATGTAAATAGCAGCTGCCCTCTCATGGACTCACCCCAAACATCTGTCCTTTCACTCCCTCAACAAATATTTATAACCCAGAATGAATAGTGAAGAACTGGAAAGAGCATTTTTCAATTAACATGTGAGAACTGGAAGCTCATTTTATAACATTCTCACCCCGTAAAAGTACTGGACCTGTTTGTGCATCGTTTTTTAAATTCATCCAGCACTTTGTCAATTCTCACTGGCATCCTGCAGGTGAGCTGCCCTATTGACTTCTTTGTCTGGAGTCCACCAGAAGTGGGACCCTAGTGTCTGGGCAGCTTCCTTGTAAGACCTCAGATCATGGCTGTGCCCTCGCCTGGTGACAGTGACATACCAAGGGCAGAGCCCTGGGCAACTCTGCCTCGGGTGTGGACAAGAAGGGGCACACAGTTTGTAGAGAATTTAAAAGCAATAAAAAATTCACGAGAATTTGGTCTACTTTTTATTATCACCAAATGCTGGCAATTTTAAACAGTGTCAAAGATAAAATAGTCCACACAGACAAAATTTGTTGTACTAAGTTCTGTACAATCACGGCAGTTCATGTTAAGTGAGGCAGCCATATGCTTGTCTGTTGTGGGGCAGACACATTCACAACGTTAACTATTCTTGAGAAAGAAATGTTTGTATAGCAAAAGGCCCATTTTTGGTGAGAAAGCTTATTTCCCACTTTTAAGCATGGCAAACAGATTTATATTCACTCATTAAAATGTAGGCTGAGGCATCCTTTACAGAAATTCATTTCACACATCAGAGTTTTTGTGTTTATAATTTAAACAGTGAAATAGAGTGGTGAACTGTGAGGTATAATTTTTTTTGGTAAATGCAAATTTTATTTCATACGTGAAATTTGAATAATATCTTTAAAATTAGAATGTATTTTTGAAATTAAAACTAAACAACCAAATCAAGACAATAATGCTTATTACAGAAAGTAATTTTATAAAGAGGAAGTGGCTCTTAAAAATGACCTTTTGTGTGTCAAGGTCACAAGCTATGCCTCTGTGGCTTTTGTCAACACTTTGGCGGTCAGCTTTCTCACTAACGGAGGAGGCGGCTCTTACATAACCGACTACAGGTTTCTCTCTATTGTCTGCCCTTCCTGTCTGAGATGCTTTCGTACCATGTCATCAGATAAATAGAAATGAACAATATTTTTGAGGCCTTTTATTTAATCCCACTTCTGAGTGAATGAAAGTTATTGCACAACACCCATCATGGCAATTTCCATGCTTTCCCAAGTTAATTATTCACTCAGTTATGGGCCGGGGCAAAAAGAATATCATGGCAGGAAAAGAACCATCGCAAACCTTTCCGTGCCTGGTTTGGATGAAGCTAAAACCAGAACTGAGCTTGGAATGTTTGCGCTTACCTGGAAAGTTCAGCTTAGAAACCAAACCAAGCCAACGATGTCCTTTCCAAAGCGAAGAGACTTGGAGCCCTGCTGTAGGGAGAGCTTGTCTGGGGACAGGGGAGCAGCGGGGACAGCACCGGACACACACACCTCCCTCCCTCCAGCTCACACTTCTCAGGAGAAAGTCCAAGACCTAAAGGAAAGCCACGTTTGCACCCTGAGACAGCAGATAAGCAGGCCTTGGGGACAGAAGGGCGCAAAACCGTCGTTAAAGTGAGACCTCGCCGGTGCAAAACCAGAAGAGCAGCTATGTTCTCAGGACTGTCAACCAACCAAGAAGGAATTCCACTGTAAGGACAAAGAGATCCCTCGGTGGGCGGCCAGATGAGTTCAAACTCCATTCTACACATGAAGGATGCAGAAGTTTACCAGCATCACGGTGCAGTTTGAAGATTAAAAAAATCAGTGGTGGGGAGAGCCATCTATTCCCAGAGTTTTAAAATAAATGTAGTGGAAGCTGTCTTCTCTGAGTCATCGGGACCAATAGCTGATAGAATAATTGAGAAAATCTGCTTCAAGTATGCAGTCATAGAATGATATATATGTGTCTTAAACACTTTAACTTAAAATACCTACATGTACAGTAATTTACCAGGCTTTTGATGTAAGACCAAGGCCTTTGCTTTGAATTCAGATCTGTGAATTGGAATTTCCCCTGCATTTTCTATAATTTTCTGCTTTTGTTTCTTTAAAGTAAAGGCCCCCACCTCCAAATACCATCACATTGGGGGTTAGGTTTCAACATGTGAAGTTTTGAGGGGACACAAACATTCAGTCTGTAGCAGTGAAATTGTAAAATTAGTTATCAAGATGGATTGGAGAATAATGGATCATGCAAAAGTGAATTTCCTAGATAATTGAACACTTAAAATTATTCCAAACTAACTGTTGAAGGAAAGCATTCTACAATGTATTATATCTTAGAAAAATAGTAAAATAAACATATCACCCAATAAGCTAATGAGTTGACACCCCAGTTAGCAATAATGTGCTACAATGATAATTATGAGGGCCACTGGGAACATTTGGTGGGCCCTATGGCCTTTCGGGATGTCCCCCAACTGCCTTGCTGGTCTAGTTTGCGTTTGCCCTCTCCCTCATGGATTTCCCCACCTTCCTGCATGCTCCCTCTTCTCCAACCCTCATTCTCTTCAATTCAAGTTGCCATTTCTGCGCCCTGCCTCTTTTTTGTGGCTGACTCTTATTTTTTCTTCTTTCCAGCACATGGCTTTCATTTCTCCTGCCATGCCGGAGTTTCTGTTTCGGGGCCAACAGGGTGTGGCATTTTTGCATCTTCTTGTACTAGATCAGCCAAGTTGGATTATGACATCTCCTAATCTTTGACTCTCCCCATCTCTTTTCCTGCTGCTCCCTTGGGATCAGGTGGCTGAGGTTGGCTGGATGACTGGTTACAAACGAGTATATGGGAGTATTGGAAGGAGTGGGAACCCAAGCCCTCTGGGTATGAGTGAGGGACGAAGGCCTCCCAGAGGGTTGTCCTCTTACTCTCTCAGCCTTTTAATAGACGTGTTTATTTCCGTAGCTTTCTTTTCCCATTTGGATGAGCAATGAACTGTAATGCCCGGAATAAAAAGCTACTAGTGAGTTCTGTTCAAAATGACAAAGTTTACGTTGGAATCTCAGTGAGTCTGCTTCTGAGTTCTCAGAATGATGCTGAAATAGCTTTAAAAGGGATAAGAGAGGAGCATGCAGTGTAGCTGCTGCTTTTCTGATGCTGAAATTGGTTTCTATATAACAAAACTGTCCTTCCTAAGATTAAAAGAAAGCAACAACAAAACAACAACCCACTCACATATCTCAAATCCCAGCTGAGCTAAAGGTACAAATGACCTCCATTTGTAGAATGTGGTGGAGACATGACTCTCGGATAATGAAGGTTCATAAGCCTGGGCTGTGGTTAGCGTAAGACGTAAACAGGGCCTTCTTGTTTGCACTCTGTCAGAAGCTCCAATTCATTTCTAATTACTCTCTCCTGGAAAAACACTGTGTTGTCTTGCCTTTTAAATTTCTTCCTCCTTTAGAGAAAACATGTATTTTAGGTCATTAAGAAAAACCTTGTCTTGATTTGGATGATGTTTTTGTTCAACAAAGCAGAATTGCTATTTTGTTTCAGGCACAATTTGTGTGGTAGGAAGAAGAGGCTGCGTCCATTTTAATTTGGCAATGAATTAACAACAAGAGAGAGAATGCGGCTTTTCCACTGTTATATAGTTCAGATCTACATGTTTATTCAAGCTGGAAAAAAAGCATCTTTGCTATTTGGATTTTTAAAGTGAATTCGTCAGGAAGAAAAAATATTGGAATGTGAAAAATAAAACCTTACCTTAATTTTCAACTCAGTATTGCATTTTGCAATTTAAAAAATCTATGACAAAAAATAAAAAGAAGGCTCTTAAAATTAGCAAGTGTTGTAAAGAAAAACCAGTATTATTTTGCATAGGCAAGGAAGTAGAATGTGGCAAAAATCAGTTTTTGTTGTTCATATTATGAAATATTATCCGAATGCATATGAAAATTTTAGTGGACAAGAGTCTTTGATTTTCTCACTCAGGTGGGGTTACCTTGGTTACTTTTTTCAATGACAATCTATTCTTACAGCAAATTTGGGAAATATATGAATTTGTGCGATAAACTTTTCTTTGACATAGTTAATGAAAATAAGGTCAATGGAGGGTTGTGCTTATTTATAAAGGGTCCCTGGACCCAATTGCAGCGTGTGTGTATACAGGCTTCCTCACACCAACAAGCAGTTTTCAGGTGCCAGTAGGGTGGCCAAAAATTCAACTCAATTTCAACACTATCTACTCAGAGATAGAATCATATTCCACAGGTAAAGGGCTCAGTCCCACAAGACCACCCGCCACTCCAGACACCAGCCACAAGCCCAGGTTGTTACCTGTACTTCTGACCCACTGGCTATAAATCAGAGGTTTCCATGACCCCCTATTGAGGTTCTATTAATTGGCAAGAACAGCTCACAGAACTCAGGGAGACACTTATTTATGTTTACCATTTTATTAAAGGTATAATAAAGGAGAAAGATGAACATCCAGTTGGAAGAGATGCATAGGGCAAGGTATGAGGGAAGGGGTGCAGAGCTTCCATGCCCTCTCTGGGCGTGCCATTCTCCCAGCACCTCCATGTGTTCACCAGCCAGGAAGCTCTCCTCAAAAAGGGCTGAGGAGCTGTCCTTTTGGGTTTTTATGGAGGCTTCATTACATAGTTATGAATAACTAAGTCATTGGTCATTGGCAATTGATTCAACCTCAAGGCCCCACCGTCTCCCCAGAAATCAGGGGGTGAGACTGAAAGTTCCAATCCTCTGGTCACATGGCTAGTTCTCCTGGCAACCAGCCCCCATCCTTGGGTGGGGTCAAAAAGTCACCTTCATTAACATAACAAAAGGCATCGTTATGGCTCTCATTACTTAGGAAATAGAAATTCCAAGAGTGTTGCGAGCTGTGACCTGGAAACTGAAGGAAGACCAAATATATATGAGAAATATTTGGTTATCTGAATCACCAAATATATATATTTCTTGTAAATCACAAGGTTGCATGCTCTTCCTCAGTCCACGAGATGAGTCAGAGGACACTGCACACAGAAGTTGTCATCTACCACTTCTAGCTCAAGAAAAAGGCCTGAGAGGAAAGGGGTGAAGATAACCAGAAGGGATCACGTTGCTGGGAAGGAATCAGCTGGGAAGGCCACATCCACTATAGGGAGGGTAGGAATCAGAGAGGGGATCACAGATCTCAGAACTCGCCATTTTACTTCTCAATTTACCATCTGGCTCCAAGCTTGAACTGTAACGTAGAGGGCTAGGCAGAAGTAGGTATCAAACTGAGGACAAAGACGTTAAAAAAACTTCCATAGAGCAAAAAACTTTGAGATAAGCTTTGCTAACTGCAGCTGTGCATACTCAGCATAATCAACTGTTGTTCAAAACTAACCAGGTCTTTCTGTCCCTCCTTAGTATATGAGTGAGCTGTCTTTCCCAGGAATTCAAGGTCCAGACGTCAAGGTTCAGCCTCACGAGGCCAGACGCAGGCTGGTGGGAAGGCACCAACCAACAGGGTCACATGCTCCTCCTCTGCTACCTAAAACCCCAGATAAAAACCTCTACCTTTTTCCCTTCAAGGAGGTGGATCTGAGTTTTAACTCCTATCTCCTTGTCTGGCTGCCTATTGTTAACAAAGCCCCTTTCCTTGCCACAAGCCTGATGTTCCAGTTTTTTTCTTTCAGACCCTCTTGTGTGGCGAGTAAATGAACCTGTGTTTGTGTTCAGTAACAGGTAGATCTTAGGTTTTGTTGAAAATAGATAATTTCTTAAATGTTTTAGCTTGTAGAGTCACAAGAAGAAATTTTGGTTATTTCTTATGCCTTTATTAAAATGCCTGGCAAAATCATTTACTTATTTGATTTTTACCAGCTGCATTTTTATATTGCATAAATCAACTATATTTTTTATAACAAGTAAAAGCTGGAACTACTGATAAGCCACAAGAAAAATAAATTACTCACAGTTCTATCTCCAACAGATAACTGCTGTTGACATTTTTGTATATCTTCTTTTAACCAGCAAACTAAAGAAAAAAAAGAGATAGTCCTAAGAGGTGCTCTTTCAAAGAGCTCTCACATTAAATATAATCAAATGAAAGTGTTATAACGTTCACAGACGTCTGGGCTCTGCTGTGAACGTGGAGTTTCTAAGCCACTCGGTCTACAGAGCAAAGAACCAAGTTCTTCCAGGACCAGTTTTTATCTAACTTCTTTCTTAGAAACTTCCACTTCTTTTCTCTTATTTGGGGGAAAAAATAAGGGAGCTGGAAAATCAAGTGCCCAATCATACATCTAGTTCAGAGGTTCTCAAAGTGTGGTTCTGGGCCCAGCAGTGTCAGAGTCTCCTGGGGACCTGTAAGCAGTGCAGACCTCGGACCCCACCCCAGGCCCCCTGCATCAGAAACTCTGAGGGTTGGGCCCAGGAGGCCTGTTTGAACAGGTCTTCCAGGCGATTCTGGTGCATGCTAAAGTCTGAAAACCACTGCCCCTTGAGAAATTCTAGAGCAGGGTCTGGACTTGGTGACTTGGTGGACTGCTCAGGTGCTCTGGCAGCCTGTGGTTTGGCTCCGAATGCACAAGAGGACCACTCGGTTGGTATCTGAGTGGTGTTTCCAAGAAGAGTCTAAAGAAAGACGAGGTGGCTGTTTCCTCGGGGGCGGGTCAAGTGGCTGATAGAATTAGGAGCATGTAATTTAAGACTGGAAAGAGCAGTCGGTGTGGAGATCTGCCCTACAGACCAACTTAGGGCTAAGGAATGTATTCAGGAAGAATAATTATAATATTCATAATGGTTGGAGCACTGCTGACTCCTGTCATTTGAACTACTTCTGCCTAGAACAATTACTGCCTGGTAGTAAGTAATACTGCATTTGTATTTCCTTGAGTGTATGTGAATATGTCATCATCTTACAGCAGGGAGCAAAGTGCAGTGAATGTTTATTCTTTTAAATATGAAAACATTTCAAGCCACAAAACATGACATAAGCTAACATTTAGCCTTTGGAATCAAAATAGAGAGAATTTATGAATTGTTTCTGTTTGTGTGTACAAAAATATTTTCTATTTCCAAAAACTCTTATTCTTAATAGATGAGTGACCATGACAAAGACCCGAGGGGCTGCCCCGTGGCTGAGTGGTTGAGTTCGTGTGCTCTGCTTTGGTGGCCCGGGATTCATGTTCATCAAGCCATGCTGTGGGGGCATCCCACGTGGAAGAACTAGAATGATCTACAACTAAGACATACAACTATTTACTGGGGCTTTGGAAAGGAAAAAAAAAAGACCAGAAAGCTCTCTGAACCTTAACTTTTTCACCTGCAAAATGAGCTATTAATGCTGAGCACAGGTCAAATAAGGTAATGCACATAAAACTGCTTTCTAAGTGGTATTGTTATCATGATCTTTATTATATTAACTTATTATATAATGTTTTTAAACATAAACATTGACTAGTTATTTGTATTCACATCAGTATATTTACTGTTATCCACTTATAGTAGAGAACAAAGCACCATGGACATTTATTTTTTAAATACAGAAACTCTTTTGATCAAAATGTAAAACAGGACATAAGCTAAAATTTAGCCTTTGGAATTGAAATAGAGAAAACTTATGAATTTATAAATAAGGAATACTTATTGGCAAGGCTACCAGATGGATGTCTATTTATTTTACTCTTGTAATGAATACAACATTCCTAAGACAGATCCTGTGACTGCTGACTGCCGCCAAGTGGGAAGTGCAGTTGGCATATTGGGCACTTTGCTCTCTGTCCTGTAATGCCTTAGGGCCAGGAAAACGCCAGCTGCCAGACAGTGGAAAATAAAAACAGGTTTTCCTTCTGTATGAATGTAGATACAAAAATCCTTAACAAAACATTGGCAAAGCTAGTCCTGCAATATATAAACAGGCTGATGCCTTGTGATGAAGTGGGCTTCTCCCAGGAATACAGGGTTGGTTTAACGTTAGTAAACCCAACAGTGTAATTCACCATGTTAACAGACTAGAAGATAGAAACCGTACATCACAATTGATGCAGGGGAAGTATTTGAGAAAATTCAACACACATTCATGAAAACAACTTCAAGAAATAGGAATACAAAAGAATTTCTTCAACCGGATAAAGTGAATGTACCAAACGCCTACAGCTAACGTCCTACGGAATACTGAGAGACTGAACGCGTCCCCTAAGATCCAGAACAGGGTGAGGAAGTTGGCTCCTGCCTTTTCTTTCTCACATGGTATTGGAGGTCCTCGCCTGTGCAACCAGTATACAAAAAAGAAATAAAGGCCTATTTATTGGAAAGGAAGAAGTAAAACTATCTTTATTCGCAGATGAAGTAATCATCTATGAAGAAAATCTTACATAATCCACAAAAAGCGACTAGACTGATATGTGAGTTTCGTGAGATTGCAGGATACAAGATCAAGGTATAAATATCTATTCAATTTCTTCACTAGCAATGAACAATCAGAAATTGAATAAAAATGAGATTTACAATAGCATAAAATATATGACGTCCATATGGATCAACTTAACAACATATGCATGAGAATCCTCCTGAGGAAAATAGCTCAGCAAGGCTCTTGTTAGCTCCTGCCAGGCTGTTTTCCTGGACTGTCGTGTCATGTACACTCCCAGGGGCAATGCAGACAGGTGTGTAAAGCTTTGGCTTTTATCATTCTATTTTTTTTAAAGATATATTTTAACAATTTTCTTTTTTTTTTTTTTCCTGAGGAAGATTAGCCCTGAGCTAACATCTGCCAATCCTCCTCTTTTTTTCTGAGGAAGACTGGCCCTCAGTTAACATCTGTGCCCATCTTCCTCTACTTTATATGTGGGACGCCTGCCACAGCATGGCTTGCCATGCGGTGCCATGTCCGCACTTGGGATCTGAACCAGTGAACCCCGGGCCTCCGATCGGACCTTATGAAATTGACCCCTGCGCCGCTAGGCCAGCCCCCATTCTATTTTTGAATACTACTTTAAAATATGGTTATATTGAACATCAGGTGTTATCACACCAATTTTGTTTTACTTAAAAAAACCTAAATTGCAAGTAGTCACAGTAAGAGTAGCTACCACTTGAATGGTTTTTATGCGCTAGGTACTTTAAGTGCCTAAGAGCGTTATTTAATGTAATTCTCACAATTCTGTGAGTTAGGAACTGTTAGTTTTCCCATTTTTACAAGTGAGAAACTGAGGCTTGAAGAGGTTGAGTAATTTGCTCAAAGACACGCTGGCGGAAGTGGGAGAGCTGGAACCTCAACTAGGGATCGAGCTTTGTAACCTTCACACTCAGCCTCTCTGAGCCTCACTGGCTCCAGTGTGGGACCTCCCATCAAGGTGGACCCACATCTAGACTGCGTATGCAGGCTACCGAAATACAAGAATCAACGTGTTTAGAAAGGCAGATCCTAGACAGGTCTTTAAAAGGAGGAACATAAGGTGACACAGGAACGGCCAGTCTTGAACCTAACAAATGTATCGTGGGCTCCCCTCCAGAGACTCTGCTTCAGGAGAGGCGGGGTGGGGTCCGGGAATGTTCAGGAGTAACAAGCATCCCGGTCTCCCCGACGCGGTGGTTTAAGCACCCCGCGTTGAGATGCGCCACCAGGGAGGTTGCTGTGCCCCGGCATGGGGACGCTTCAGGAGGAAAGAGGGAGCGGACTCGGCCTGAATCTCCTGACACCCGTGAAACGCGGGTAAGGATCGAAGGCATAAAGGGAACTTGGTAAATACGAAGGTGTGACGACCCGCTGAATTAAAAGTCCAGAGATGCATCATCATCGCGCCTAGTTCCACGGGAACTTGCTGTAGCAGCCGAGAGAGCGAAGCGCCGCGGCGGGACTGCACACGGCAGCAGCGGCGGGGACGCGGCCGTCGCGCTTGCGCAGACTCAGCCGCGTGTCACCGTCTCGGGGCTGTGTCGGTGCTGCCCCGCCCGGGCTGGCAGCCGCGCCTCTGCGGCCGTTGCCAAGCGGGGCCTTTTAGGAGCGAGGCGAGGCCTGGGCCCCTTCTAGTTTTCTGAGGCTTAAATACGCCAAAAGTGGAGAAAGTCAACCCAGGGTTACCGGAATAGTGGTGTATAGAAAATGTCTGCGTTTAAAAAGTTAATGCTTTTAACACAAAAGAATTCAAGGTAATATAATTTTGAATTCACAGGCAATTAGAAGATTTCATTATAATATTAATTCATGATGGGTGATATAGTCCAGAAATGGAACACAGCTCTAAAATTGTACAATAAGACTTTTTCCAGGCTTGTCAGTGTATCTCTGTAGATGTACCTCAATGTCATTTGGAGAGGATGTCAAAGGTCTAAATTTGAGACCTTTCCTGACAGTGAGCTCTGGGCCACACAGCTCTCCCAGCCTGTCCCAGAATAAACCCTGTTTTTAGGTATACTTTCTACTCTTTTAGTTCTTCAAACTTGCAAAGAACTTTGCAGGCAATTTCTTGCCAGCCATCCGTGTATCTTAAATATTGAACATATAATTACGATTCCACTTACATAAATTTCAAGAACAGGAAAAACCAATGAAGTGTGCTAGAAGTCAGGATAGTGTTACCCTCAGTGGGGTTAGGAACTGGAAAGGGGCATGAGAGCTGGCTTCTGGGGTGCTGGTCATGTTCTGTTTCTTGTTCTGGGGCCAGTTACACGATTTGCTTATAATTTGTGTACATTTTTGAACATTATGCTTCAATTTTAGTTTAAGAATTTTGCTGAAACTTTCCCATTCACAGAAGCGCAACAACCACAGCAGTCCCATAAATCATGGGCACCACATCAGATGAGTGGCTTTTCCATTTCCAGGAATAGCCCTCCTTGGCGAGGACACAGAAAACTCATTGGTGAACCCCTGCTGGTGTGTCCGATGGCTGGGCATCACCGACCAGGTGGCCCATTAGCTTCTCCCTGGTGAGTGTGGACGAGCATGTGCAGTTGTCCCAGGCCCAAATGTGCTAAGCCTCTGACAGAAATTCCCCAGATGTGACTCCAGCCTGAGCAATGTTGCTGTCCATAGCGATTCTGTGAGTGACAGGATGGAGTGAAACAGGGCCTGTTGGGAGGAGACGGGGAGCCTGCCAGCCGGCCCTGTGCTCTGTTTGGCTCTCAGGAGGCCGTTCCTGACACCTGGTCCCATATGGCAGTGCATTCTCAGGGACATGAGCCAGCAGTCCTGGGATTAACAGAAACGCATTCCTGCTCCGCACCCAGACTCAGAGGAGTCAGGGAGGGGGTGGAGCGCCTCGGCTTGGTAGTTAAAGACGTGCATTTTGGCACATGTCCTCGTGGTAACTAGCTGCGTGACTCTGTACTGGTCCCTTCATCTCTCTGAGCCCTGGACTCCTTTTGAACAGAGGAGGGGGACAAAAGAGGTATCTCTAAAGTCCCTTCCAGTGTCCACGATCTTATGACAATTAAAATGTTTCCTGTTGAGTTTTAGGCATTCACCAGATTCCTTCCTCAAGTCCACTTACCCCCGTTCCTAGCCTCCCCCCGTTATAATTATATTTATCTGTCATGGTCTAGATTAAATGCTGCTTCCCATGTGAAGTCTTCCCCAGAGAATGTCAGTGGTCTGTCATACCTGTCATCTAACTTAGATTCTGTTATTTATATCCGTGTCTTTTAACTCCGCTTGAGATTGCAAACTCCTTGATGGAAATGGCAGCATCATCTTCGTATCCTCAACAGCAAATGTTGGTTGACTGACTTACAACAGATTGCCTACATCCTAATCACACAGGGAGTTGAACAATTCAGATTCCCAGGTCCAACCCCTGGAGCTTCTGATTCTGAGATCGAGGGAGGGACCGGGGAATCTGTATTTTAACTAGCATCTGCCTGGCTTGAGAATTCCTCCACATTGTGAGCTGCATTAAGTACTCAGTGTGCATCAGCTGGATCAGTGGAGGAAGATAATTTATCACATTCTTTAGTTATCTAAGAATTTTCCTCAGTTCACAAAGAGGTAAAACATGAATCAAGATTGTGATATTAAAGCCATGATCACATTTCAATACAAATAATGTCACTGAATTGATCCAACAGCTCTTTCTGATGTTAAGAAATGGTCTGTGCCATGAAGATAGACTGAGTAAAATACAAAACCTTATTCCCCAAATAATTTTTTGGTGTTTGACTGGAAATAGCCACTTTCTCGTAGTAGTGCTCACTCCTCTCCCAGCTCTTCAGCCCCTACCTGGCCCACCTGCCTTCCACCCACAATCCCACCAGTTTGGGGAAGCATTGGCTTTTTTTCTCTTTTTTTCTTCCATCGGATCCCGCTATTTAAATTCCACTCCTTCTATTTATTATCCAGTCATCCATCTGACAGATGTTGACAGAGCGCCGCCCCCCAGGCCCTGGACTCAGCCCTGGGATGCAGCTGTGGACAGAGCTGGCTCGGCTCCACCCCTCGGAATTTACCCTCTGGGGCGGGCAGATGTGATCTAAATAATTACACATATTAGCTACAGCCTAACAGCTTTACCTCATCTAAACTGTTGGCTGCTAATGACTTAGCATATTTTTCTTCCCAGATAACATTTACAGCTCAAAAGACTTTAGCACCTTGCCTCAAGAAGAAAGCAAGGAGTGGAGGGGGAGAAGAAGTTTCAAAAGGACATCTGTCTGTGAAGGGGACCTTTTCTGACACTCTAGAGTGTAGCTAGATGCCTCCCTCACCTGACCCAAACATCCTCTTCTGCAAAATACCATTGGTTCTTGTCGTGAGGTTCCTGGAAAGGCTTCCGGGGGGGGGGGTCCATGAACCCTTGAAGATTATGCAGAGTTTTATGTGTTTGGATCCTCTTCTGTCCCAAAGTTCATTCTTTCCCTATTCTCTGAAGGGTGTATATGGTCTCAAAGTCTTTAGAGGAAAAGAGAAAGAAAAGGAAGGAAGAAAAGAAAGCAAGTAAGCACTCTCATTTTTTCTATTTTATTATTTTTGGGTTTTTTTTGCAGGGAAAGATTCACTCTGAGCTAACATCTGTTGTCAATCTTCCTTTTATGTTTTTCTTTCCTAAAGCCTCAGTGCATGGTTGTATATCCTAGTTATAAGTCCTTCTAGTTCTTCTATGTGAGCTGCTGCCACAGCATTGCAACTGACAGACGGGTAGTGTGGTTCCGCAACCAGGAAATGAACCCAGGCTCCCTAAGTGGTGAGGGTGCTGAGCTTTAACCACTGGGTCGTCAAGGCTGGCTTCTACTTTATTAATGTAACTCAGATCTCTGTTCCTGTTGCAAAAAACAAAACAAAAAAAGAGAGGAATGAAGAGATGGAGCTCTGATCCAAATGGAGGAAAAAAATGTGTTTTGAGGATTGGGTTACTTAGTGACTCCAGAGAGATGAAATAGCCACCCCCACCCAACCCCCATGAAAAGAACTAGAAATATAGTCTGAGGATTTTATTTGTTGGGAAGGATGGATACAGCCCAGGAACAATATCTGTGTATAACTAGGGAAAAACATCTTTAGTGGTAAAGATCCCTTAAACACCTAAATCTCCCACATCAAATGGAAGGAGTACATGAGATTTTTGCATATGCAAAGCAAATTTTATTTACATGATAACCAAGGCAGTTCCTGTTGCTTCCTAAATTAGGCCTTCTGTTAATACCAGAACCAAAAAATAAAGGAAACCAAGCTAATGCATCTTAATGCCTGATTTTGATGCATCTAAAAAATTCAAGGAATTGAGCATTTCATAGTAAATTGTGTAGCTGTGCCATCCAGACTGAATTAGTTAGGATTAGAATCAGCTGTGAGAGACCAAAAATCCAAAATAGCAAGTGGCTGAAAAAAGGTAGAATTAATTTTTCTCATGTGAAAGTCTGGGTAAGTGGCCAGGGTTGGTGTGATTGTTCACAATACCAGAGAATATTATGTTTCTTCTCTGCCTTGTTCTCTATTCTCATGTTCACCTGGTTGTCCAAGATGGTTGCTCCAGTTCAAGCCATCAAGTCCACATTCCAGCCAGCAGAAAGGAGTAAAAGGAGAAGCATCTCTTTAAGGATACTTCTGGGAAATTGCATACACAACTCCCTCTTAACGCTTCTTTGTCCAGATCTTAATAACTTGACCATACCTATCTGCAAGGGAAAATAAGAATGTAGTCTTTATTCTGGGAGGTCATGCACTCAGCTTCAGATTCTATTGCTATGGAAGAAAGGGAGGACAGATACTGCATCATACCTTTCTTGGCCACAGAGAGTTTTTACATTTGGGTATTTCCAAATGCTTAACTTTGGTATAATATTCAACTACTGGTCTTATTTAATGTGCCAATGAAATTGCTTGACCCTAGTTACCATTTTTGAAGCTACCTCTAATTATATCTTTCCTGACATTCAAAAATACAGCATATTTTTCATTTCAAGCGTCTGTCTGCTTGATGCTTGACAAAATTCAGCCCACCTAGAATAGTGTGTCTAATTTGGGGATTCTTAAGAACTTCTTCATGCCCTCATCCTTCCTGTTCAACATCTTTAGGCCATTTTCCCATTAGTCATAGTCTCAAATAGAGAGAGAAAGAAGAGTGAAAAAGAAAGTAAGTTTGGATCAGATGTTTTTGTTCTCAGCAACATTTCTAGAAGGGCTAAAGTAGAAGAGAGAGAAAATAAGTAATGCCAGGTTGTGGGATTTTCTGTCAGAAAAACAGTCCCTCATGTAGGGGCTGGTCCTTTTCATTACCATCTGTAATGGTAGCTACAGCCCTAAGAAGAAGGTGACGTCACCTCCCAGTTTGGAGGACTGAGGAAACTTGGCAAAGAACCAGCTACTAAGAGGGGGAGCCAAGGTTTTAGTCAAGATCTCGCTGACCCCCAAACCATGCTCTTTTGAAGGCTCCCCCATCCACGGATTCCATCTCACCATGAGTTTTTAAGCATCATATCACCACTGGAGAGAATTTTTTTCTTTAACATTGTCCAAGATTAAAGTAGACCTTGAAGATATAAATAAAGTGAAGAGGTCGGAGTGCTGGACAGCCAGCTCCTGGGGGTGGGGGGGTGGGGTGGGGGATGGGGGAGCTCTCTGCTCGCCCAGGTGTTGAGCGTTTTATTAGCCAACATTTAGGAGGCTCTTGATGTTTACATAGGGGCCGCCAGGACTTCCAGCCCCAGGTGACATTGGAAGATGAGACAGAGTACTCCCTCTCCAGAACACTTTAACAGAACAAGGATGGTTTCAGACAGCATTTTCTTGGCTTCTCATCCCACAGTGCTTGAAAGAAGAAAGTCACTGAGTTGGGCGGAAGTTTGAGTGGGATCCCCCACCCCAGCTTGGAATGGAACCTCTCACCCAGAGTATAGTAACAGAGCCCCCCGTGTAGTCATCGCTTGCTGTGTGGCAGCCACTGTGCTAACTGCTTCTTCTCGGACAACCTCTGACTTCCGAAAGGCATTCTGTGGGAGAGGATATGGGATCTGGACCTGGAATCTCCGACTCCAAAACTCACGTGCTTAACCACGAGAGCAGGTGACTTGCTCATGAGCACACACCAGAGGCTGAAATGTAGGCAATTGAGAGTAAAGTCTGGAAAGAAAGGATGGGTAGAATAGATGTGAACATATTTAGGGGAAATCTTTAAGGCGAAATGCTTTCCAGTTAATTCCATGAAATAGTTTCTCGGATTTGGCATTGAGAAGCTATGGATTCTTTTCTCAACTCTGTCCTGGAGATGGAGGGGGTAGGCAGTGAATGGGGGACCCATCTCAGGACCTAGAAGGGGGAGTGGGCAGGTGAAATGAGACAGGAGGAACACCAGCAAGGGAGCATCACTCAGCACATTACCACTGTGGGCAGCTGGGGCTCGGTTCTGGGAGACTCTAGAGCACACCTCAGGATTTTCTCACTGAAAAGAAGGAAACCGGAGCAGTAAACCACCAATTCCTGTCCCCCATCAACTGAGGGCCACTTCTGGAACATTAACTCTCAGCACCTCTGTTCTATGAGTAGGTGCACACAGTTCCATGGTGGAGACACCCCGAAAGCTGATGGCACATTCAGAAATTGTTTCAAGTGACCTCTGGGCCAGGTCAAGGGGATGCGGGTGGGGCCCTGACCCCTCTGCCTCCACTTGTCCCAGCTACAACGTGGTACATGAATATAATATTGGAGAAGTCCAATAAAGCGCAATGTGTACTCATTATGAGATGACCACGTTATAAGCAATGCTGTGTTGTGGGTCATCAAAGCTCAGACTTCCTCTCGCCCACTTAGTGGAGAATAAAGTGATAAAGAGGGCACTGTCATATCATCTGTACTTCTTAACCAAATAACCTTTGTGCAGAAAAGACTTGACATGGCCGGCCTGACACTGCTCTCCTTAGAAAGGCCTGCCTGCCAGGTTGCCCTTGGCAGGCGTCCGGGAACGTGGATTTTCAGAGGGTTCCTACCATTCCCCAAACTGCTAAGAGTGGCTCACTCAGCCTCAAACGCTTGTGCAGACAACGTGGTGTATGCTGAATGCCTCTTCCTCCTGGGGCCCTGGGATTCTGGTGCCTGCTCCGCAGAAGGTGCCTATGTGCCCGGCCTCGTAAAACGCTGGCACTGTGTCTCTTGTCAGGACCTTCCCTGGTAGACAACATGTCAGAGTGTTGCCACGACTCCTTGCTGGAAGAAAGCAGAATGTCCTGTGTGACTCCACGGGAGAGGACTTCTGGAGCTGGTGCCTGTTTCTTCCAGACCTTGCCCCACACGCCTTTTCTCTGTGGACTTTGCTTTGTATCCTCTTGCTGTAATAAATCATAGCCATGGATGTGACTGAATCCTGGGGGTCCTCCTGGTGAAGCATCAAACAAGAGGGGCCCCCGGCACCCTTTTATCGTCTTGTTTTCATAGCTGGCTGCAGTGAAGGATGCCATCGAGCTCGGACGGGGGAGATTTGGGGCAGCGCTTATTGCATGGCACCAAGACCGAGAACAACAAGATCAAAAGGCCTGCAGAGTTTCAGGAAATGGAACAGATGTGATAAACTTAGAACCTGAGAGCTGGATGCAGCCTTCGAGGTCACGTGTCCATTCACGGAGCACTGAGGTCTTCCTCTCTCTGGCCACGCTGCACCACCCAGCGGGTGTGGCTGAGCCCTGGCTGCTGTGAGGACAGCCCAAGAGGTGGTCCCGTCTGCAGAGTGTGAGCAGGAGACACTCCTCTCCCTCCCAGTGTCGCCCTTCTGCCAAAGGGTTAGTGCCACCTATTAATGTAACTTCCTGGATGGAGGAAAAGCAGAACACTTGCGACCACTTGATGTGACCGCCTGTCTCTGGCCTCCCTCCCTCGAATGCCTGGGCTGGAGAGCAGGCTTTGCTTCTGCAGCCCCGAGGGACGGCTTACACTCACCTGCTACACACCAGCACTGCCGTCGTGGATGTTCATCGCCGGCATCCGTTCTGATTGGTCAGTGCCTGGACTAAATATTTCGATGTCACACCCTCCCCCACCACCAAGCAACAAGGGTTGTGGCTTTGCTGTTGTAGGTGGAAGGGGTGTCTTCTCTGCACTCAGGAAAGCTCTCTGAGCGGGGTGCCCCACACTCTGCTCTTGATATATTAAAGCTGGGACAGAAGGGGATTCGGAAAATCCTTTCTCAAAGAGGAGGAGGGCCAGAGGAGACAGCCCCGCTCGTATGGCTAGTATCTTACCATCTAATCCTAGGTTGCCTACCAGGAGCTGCATGTTACCCTGCTCTTTACTTCACTTACAGTCCTAATCCTCTGCCGGGCAGATGGACCCTTGAGGCCAGCTAGGGCAGAGGTCGTGGACCCAGAGAAGCAAAGAGAAGAATGCCTCAGTAATTTTCAAAACACCATCCCCTTATACTGTACTGAGTTGAGTTAAGCATCGGATCAGGCTCTGGGGACCCAAAGATCCACCTGGAGGAGAAGGATGGAAATCAAAAATTACAACCAGGTCATTAGCTCTAGGGTGGTGTTGTGTTCCAAAGGCCATGGAAACTCAGAGGACACGACTAAGCATATCCGAGGGTGCAGAACAATAACAATGATAACATTAGCTAGAATACATGGAGAGCTTATTTGCCAGGCACTGTGCTGAGCGACTTCATTTACTTCTCCCCAGTAACCCTATGGCCTAGGTACCACTATCTTCCCCATTTTCCATATGAGGAGCTGCAGGCACAGAGGGGTTAAGTACCTGTTCACGGGTGCCCAGCTGGCAGTGGTGGAGCCAGGTTTGGAGTGGACAATCGGGCATAGCAACGTCAGTCTAAGTGGTTCTCTTTATTCTCTCCATCAAGGAAGACTTCAGTTTGGTGTCTGCTAACATTACCTTATTTGAGAGATGTAGAACCAAGGCCCACGGTCAAGTTCCTTGGCGCCAGGTCAGGGTTTCTTGCTTGCTCCCAGGCTGCCTTTCACAGGGGACCTGGCACTGAGGAAGGCTGGAGAGCTTCCATTGTAGAGTCCGGTGGGGCAGAGGTAGGGCGGGAGTCACTCGGATCTGGACTCCCACCCTCACTGGCCCGCCAGAGACTGTGGACAGCTCTGGGCCCAGAGGGCCAGCTTGTAGGTCTCTGCCTCTGTGGGACCGAGGCGACAGCAGATAGACCCTGGCAGGGGCATCTGATGCTTTGAAGATGTTTTTGCTGTCCTTATGTTAATTTGGGTCCCCCAGAAGCAGATCCTGATACAAGCTGCTGAAGGAAAGACAGGCAGGGCAGAGGGGCGGCGGGACAGGGAAGGGAAGGCAGCCGGTCAGCGGTGCGTTTTCAAGCAAGTCACCCCCTTGGCGGCTGGGGCTGTAGGCCGGGGCCGAGAGCTGGGTGGTCCTAAAGGTGGGGCTGTTGCTGTGGGCGTTAACTGCAGGGCACTCGCGGCCGGCCCCCAGGAGGCCAGGCGGGTTCCAGGGCCGGGACAGTCCCAGGGCAAGGAAGGCAGGTGCCGGTGCTGGAGGCCAGGCCTGCGCCAGGCAGTGGCATGGGCGGCCGCTCCGGGCGGGCATCTCCACAGTCGTCTGTGGCCTGAGTGGGGGACAGAGCCCCGGAACGCGTGTGTGCCAGCTGCTCGGTGGCATTTCAAGGCTGTGACTCAGGGCACGAGAGCAGTGAAGATGCGGCTGGGATCCCGAGGCCCTGGCTCAAGCCGCACTCGGCGCCCAGAGGAGCAGTCTGCGGCTCGCGGCTCTGCCGTCACCGCCGCCCTGCGCGTCGCCCGGCCAGCCCTCCGACCCCCAGATGCCGCCCGCGGTTTCGGAGCAGCCTCGGAGAGCTCGGGCCGAACTCCCCGGAGACGGGTCCTGCCCCTCAGGACTGCTGGCGTCGGGAGGCCGGGCAAGAGGCCCGCTTGCAAGAGCTTTGCCGCCTCCACCCCCGGCGTCATCTTTCAACCATGAGCTGACCAGCCCGTGTGGACAATGTGAATTCCTTCCCGGCCGGGTAGCTGAGGGTCGGTGGAGGCCGCTCTGCGCCTGCACCAGCGGCAGCGGGGCCGGCTTGGAACAGGGCCTTGCAGCCTCCTGAGGCCCCCGGGGGACGCGCGTCCTGCTGCTCCACGGTTTGCACGACTATCTGGGCGTCGTTTTCCAAGCACACGCAAGTGCGCGTCTCCGAAAGGCTGGAAGCATTTTCAGCTGAGCGTGATCTCTCCTTGGACACCCAGGACAAAGGAGGATTTACAATGTCTCCCACCCCAGTGTTCAAACTGAGGGAAAGTGTTTAAAGGAAAGTTCTTTCCCCCCCTGAACATGGTGTCTGGGTGTCAAGGAAGCTCACACACGGAAGTCCCCTCCAGTGCGATCAGGATCGCCATGCCCCCAATTCCCGCTGAGCAGCTGGGCTGGTGACGCAACTCTGAACGCAAAAGCACACCTTTTTGATGATAATTCCCACTTGATTACCTATTTCAGAAACTAGGATAACGTGGCCAGAAGGAACTTTTGGATTTAGCAAAGTGTGATATTAAGCGATGTTCTAAATTGGTGTTGATTGCCGTGAGGAGACCCCGGCTGTTGATGCTTCTGTGCAGCTTATACCCTGCGTTGTTCTAGAGTGCCTGTGGCAGTCTGTGTGAATGGTGCCCCTGGAACTGTTCAGTACACAACCTGAACAACCACACACCACGACCCTGAGGGACCAATGAAGGCCTACATATGAAACCGTGTAACACTTTGCTAATGCTAAGCTGTTAACCAATACAAACTGGAGGAAGTTAACTCTTAGCTATTTTTTTCATCTTTTAAAAAATTATTTTTATGTTAGCTTTTTTGTGTGTGTGAGGAAGATTGGTGCTGAGCTAACACCTGTGCCAGTCGTCCTCTATTTTCTTTGTGGGACACCGCCATAGCACGACTGGATGAACAGTGTGCAGGTCTGCACCTGGGATCCGAACCCATGAACCCTGGGCTGCCGAAGCAGAGCGCGCAAACTTACCCACTACACCCCTGGGCCAGCCCCAATGTTAGCTATTTTTAAAAGCTGCGGTTACCTATAAGTGTAACCCATTTTAAAACTCCTGTGTATCTAAAGGTAAATCTAATCTTTATCACTCATACTTAATGTATTCAATGTTGTCTCTAAAATCTCTTTGTTGGCTGATAAGCTCTTCTCTAGGCTCTGAATACTAAGTTCTAAATACCTTCTCTTTGATGTAGAAAGTTGTCATTTGCGTTTGCTATGGTCCAGCACTGTGCACAGAACATCCTGTGGTGATGGAAATGTCCTCTGTCTGTGCTGTGTGATAAGGTAGCCACTAGCCACACGTAACTATTGATCATTTGAAATGTGGCTAATGCCACTGAGGGACTGTTTTACATTTTATTGAATTTTAATTAATTTAAATTTAAACAGCCTCATGTGGCTAGTGGCCACTGTACTGCAAGTGAAGCACGCCCGTAGGCCCAGTCCCAGCCATGATTTCTAACCCCATTACAGTCAGGCCATCACAGCCCAAGGGGACCCTACGTAAGGGTGGGATGTGACTTTGCTCTAGCTATAAAATGGCTTCATTTTTATGCATTACACCTTTCTGAAAAGCCCTATATATGGAGATAATTTTTATATCAAATTATATTTTTCCATTTAATCCTATTATAATTTCAAGATAGCATTGCTTCCAAAAAACTTTGATTTCAAGATATAAAGATGTGATGCTTAAAAATATTAACGCTTGCTTTAAGAACTTTAAGAAGCTTTTGATCTTTATCAACGTCTTATCTGTTTTTTTTTTTTTTTTGCTGAGAAAGATTCACCCTGAGCCAACATCTGTGCCAATATTCCTCTACTTTTTAGTATGTGGGCTGCCAGCACAACATGGCCACTAAGAGAGGTGTAGGTCTGTGCCTGTGAATGGAACTCGGGCCACCGAAGTGGAGCACACTTAACTTAACCACTAGGCCACCGGGGCTGGCCCACATCTTATCTTTATATGTCTACTTTTCCTAGCTTACACTCATCCAAGAAAGCTTCATCAAATGGATCTTCCACTGTTATGAGCACTGTTAGAAGTATTTCTCTGTGGAAACATGCCGATGCCTTGTGTCTGGGAGTCCACGCCGGGTCCCTCATCCGTTCTTGCCCCTGTTGTCCTTGCTGCAATCTTTGCAGGCAAAGCCGGAGTTAGGGGCTCAAAGTTCTGCGCTCCCGGTAGACACCCAGCCAAAGCACAGACATTTGCCAGGTCTTCCCTTCCCTTCTCTTTAGGTCCTAGCGGTCCGGAGCACTTGAGCATCGAGGCGGTGGGGAGGAAGAAGTCCTGAGCATGGGGATGGGGAGGGTGGCTTGCGGGGGATCCACCAGGGCTGGTCAGGAGGCGGCCGGCCTGCTGCAGGACTGCGGGGAAGCCAGTAAGACGGTCTCCGCCTCTTTCGCGGAGTCCACAATCAGTGCTTCAGGGGGGCTGCGCGAACTGCTGCAGAAACCAGAGGGAGAAGGAAATTGAGAGGAGAAACCCTGCGCAGACTGGATTTTTCCCTCAGAGAACTTTCTGGCGCGGCACCCTCAATCTGAGCAATGATGAGCGCTTCGCAAATAAAAAGCAACAAACCTTCCTGCTAAAGATGGGCGAGTTTGTGACCTGCTCCCGGGTCGGTAATCCCACCTGGTGGTCACAGAAAAGGCCTTTCAGGGAAGGCAGGCGGGACAGCCACGTGACCAGCAGACACAACAGACCTCCCCCCCGTCCCCCCCCCCCCCCCCCCCGGGGTCTCCAGGAGAGATCTCTGACATGCAGCCTTCAGGCTCCCTTGTTTTCCAAAAGAGCAGAATGAGTAATTTTTGCCCCGAACTCTGGTTGTTTAACAAATACACTGTTTAAAGTCTCAACTTTACACGCAACTAAAACGCTAAATCACTCACGTCTTTTCCCCTTTACTGTTTGAGTCATCCATGTAAATGCTTCGCCAAGGGGAAGGGTGAATGGCAAGGGCTTTGGAGGCGCATAAAGTCCCGAAATATTTATGTTTCTCGCAGCTTTCCAGGTGGCAATGAATAGACCTATTTTACAGAGTGCCCCCCACTCCCCATCTCGCACTGTGGCCCTTATTTACCTAAAACGTTTCTCCGCATGCACGTTTTTGAACTGCTGCCACCAGAACCTGCCTGCTGCTTGAACGGATGGCATACTGAGTATTTTAGGAAGAAAATTTACCTAAGAGTTAAAAACTCATGGCTGTAAATATTCAGCAGGCGCTTAATTTATTGTTTCAAAATAGCTTTTGTGATGCAGAGGACATGTTTTTTCGTCAGCTGCTCAATATTTATTTTAACATATTAAACAACCTCAGAAATATTCATTGCACGGAAACCTTTCTACGTTTGAGTGGATTAAATTTACAAGCCTAAATTAATGTATAAATTACATTTACATAATTCATTTCCCACTAAACAGTCTTTATTCAGCCTACATCTCTGCTAATATATATATCTAAGGAAAAAAGCAGTACCTGTATTGTTGCCCACGTAGTTAATTTAGTCTAAGTAGAATTTAGAAGGCATCTCAGGCTTCCTTTGTTACAGGGCGCCCCCCCCCCCAACATCCAACAAATGAATTTTGCAATTAAATGGCATAAGTGTGTGTGGTCTGAGGCGAGGATAGAAACCTGCTAAAACAAAACCCAAACTCCCCTTATTTTTGTTTTTCAGAATGTTTCGTGATGTCCTTACAAATCATCTATTACTTGTGTGTTGCTAATTTTGTGCAAAACTGAAAAAAGGAGGTTAAGAGAGGAAAAAACCAGGTTGGAGGTCAGACGGAAACTTTGAAACCAGCAGCTCAGCCCCAGCCGGATTTGAAATGGCCAGGAAGGTAAAAAGAGGCAAGAGACGGTGGGTTGACAATGCCCACGGGGTTCCAAAGAGCCTCCAATTTTCTTTCCTTTTGCATCTATTTTCACAGATGAGGGTGAGGGCCATCAATGCACTGGCTGCTGCAATTTCAGCTTTTAGAATGTTTTGAACAATATGCCTCAGATCACGCCAATAATCGGAGGACCCTTCATTGTTGAGTGTTATGCCTCTAACGATGTGTGTGGTGGAGAGGGGCTGTCGGCTTCACCTTACCAGGCTGGGTTCTGTGTGGTTGGCACTGAAACAAGCATTGTTCGCCTCAATTTCTCTTCTTTTTCCCAGTAGCCTATTAAACCTCTTTGTTAAGAGACCCAGCTGCTTGTTTTCTATCAAGATAATGACTGAAAAATGCGCTTTAAAAAAATCATGGGGAACATGATTTCTGGAAGGTCTGCGTCCTCTTTCCTTTTGCTGTCATCTGGCTGATGATGACTTTCAATAATCCTGGGATAATAAAAATTCATTTGAGCTTGTAGACCAAATATGGAGCTTAAATTACCACAGAAACCAGGGACCACTGCCCTTCTTCTCACCTTAACAGAGATTCTTCTTTCCTTCCCTGATATTCTTTTTTTAAAAATCGAGGTATAATTTACATACAATAGTATGTGCAGATTTTAAGTATACGGTTTGCTGAGTTTTGACAAATGTTTAGTCCCATGTAAGTAGCATCCCAACTAAGATATAGACTATTTCCATTACCCCAGAAAGTTTCTCCATTCCCTGTCCCTGTCTACCCCCTCTCCAGGAAGGAACCACTGTGTGGATTGTCACCACCATAGATTAGTTTTGCCTGCTTTTGTACTTTTCATAAATAGAGTCACGCAGTATGTACTCTTTTAGGTCTGGCCTCTTTTGCTCAGCATCTTTCTGAGATTCGTGTTTCTGAGATTCGTGTTGCTGCGTGTGTCAACAGTCTGTTCCCTTTCATTGCTGAGATGTACTCCCTTGTAAGGATGTACTACAATTTATCTATTCTTTTGTTCATAAACGTGTAGATTGTTTCCAGTTTTTGGCCGTTTTGAATAAAGCTGCTAGAACACTTACGCATTAGATTTTGTGTGGACATTTGCTTTCATTTGTCTGGGGTAAATACCTAAGCGTGCAATTGCTGGATTGTGTGGTAGGTGTATGTCTTATTTTATAAGAAACAGCCAGAGAGTTCTCCAAAGTGGTTGTATCTTTTTCTGAAAAAAACAAAAACAAAAACAAACCCATTGGTACATTGAAAACTGAATTTGATCTCTGGTGAATTAGACCATGAGATTTATGAGGGGACCAAGGTAAGGTATCCTCTGCCCTGTTCTTTGATTCAGTTTTATTTGGGAGAGTACCTGGGTTTTTTGGTCAACAAAGAGATTCGAGGTATCAGAAATAGCGGAAGTTGCTTGGTTCCTTTTGCTTTAAGTAAAAAGACCTCGGGAAGTTTCAGGCAAGTGTTCCCAGGAAGTGAACCTTTGGACCTGACTCCCCGTAAGCTGTGTGTTCTGATAGACTGCTCATTTGGGTGGTGGGAGTGTCTCAGAGAAGGTTGGATCTGCAGGTTCCATGCTGAAATGGAGACATCTCTCTACAACAGGAACTTGGGAGGTATCAACTCCTCCATTGTAACAGAGAACCTCCGTGAACAATCAGTCAGAGAAAGATAAAACATCCCAGCAAAATGAGAGATCGTTCGTGTGTTACAGGACAAAGACCAGGACCCCTTCATAGACAGCTGATGTTTTACTGGACAAATACTAGGACCTTTTTCACATCTGTGCTGCCCACATGCCTTACAAATAGCCCTAAACCAACGCACACAGACATTTTGCAATGTTTGTCCTGAGCAGTTTGCCTTGGTGTTACTGAGTCCTGGGAAAACCCGCCCTCTTTACTCCTCTCTTTGTGAATCCCAGCAAGGCAGGCAAGGAGCTGAGGGGCGTCGCTGGCCCTGTGAACACTGCTCTCTTCCTCCCTGGGGCTGGATTTCATAACCAGCAGAGCCCTGCTTTCAAGTCAGTCTTTGGTCTCTTAGTTCTGACAACAGATGCCTGACTCTCTCTCTACTTCTGGCTTTGCAATTAGATGCCTAGTTTGTGTAAAAACAATGAAAGGAGGTGCTAGTATAAATAGTTTAAGAAATTGAAATCTCCTTTCTCCATTCATTCCCCATTCCTATGTGATTCATGATCCAATTTGTGATCTCACTGGTATATCAGATAGTTCTGGTTAAAAGAGTCCAGTGAAATGAGAATATTTGAACAGATATTTATTAACTTCATTTTTTAAAAGGCTCCAACTTAACAATAAGAAAACAAACAACTTAATTAAAACGTGGGCTAAAGATCTGAACAGACACCCCACCAAAGAAGATACACAGATAGCAAACAAGCATGTGAAAAGACGCTCCACGTTGTGTATCATGAGGGAATCATAAATTAAAACAACAATGAGATTCCACCACTAAACACCTATTACAATGGTGAGAATCCCAAGCACAGACACCACCAAATGCTGGGGCGGATGTGGCGCAATGGGAACTGTCGTCCATTGCTGGTGGCAGTTTGGTGGGGGTTTTTTGTTTTATTTTTACAAAACTAAACATATTTTTTCCATACGATCTAGCAATTGTGCTTCTTGGTATTTATGCAAATGAGTTGAACATTTACATCCACTCAAAACTTGCACATAATGTTTATAGCAGCTTTATCATAAGTGTAAAACCTTAGAAGCAACGAAGATGTTCTTCAGTAGGTGAATGAATAAACAAACTGTGCATCATCCATATGATAGAATATTCTTCAGCTCTAAAAAGAAATGAGCTATTAAGCCATGGAAAGACATGGAGAAAACTTAAATACATATTACTAAGTGAAAGAAGCCAATCTTAAAAGAAACATACTGCTAATTCCAACTCTATGACGTTCTGGAAAAGGCACACTTGTGGAGAGTAAAAACATCAGTGTTTGCCACGGGAGGGACGAATGGGTGGAGCATTTTAAGGGCTTTCAGGGCCATCAAACTACTCTGTATGATATGAGAATGATGGATACATTTGTCCAAACCCACAGAATGTACAACACCAAGAATGAACCCTAAAGTAAGCTATGGGCTTCAGGTGATAATGATGTATGTACCTGTAGTTTCATCGACGGTAACAAATGTACTACTCTGGTGTAGACCTGTTTTTGTGTGCGAGGGCTGCAATAACAAAATACCACAGACTGGGTGGCTTAAACAACAGAAATTTATTTTCTCGGAGTTCTTGAGGCCAGAAGTCCAAAGTGATGGTGTCAGCAGGGTTGATTTCTCCTGAGGCCTCTCCTTGGCTCGCAGATGGCTATCTTCTCTCTGAGTCCTCACATGGTCTTTTCTCTGTGCGAGTGCATCCTGGTATCTCTTTGTGTGTCCAAATTTCCTGTTCTTATAAGGACTTCAGTCAGATTAGATGGGAGCCCACTCATACGGCCTCATTTAACCTTAATCACCTCCTTAAAGGCCCTGTGTCCAAATACTGTCACATTCTGTGGTACTGGAGGGTAGAACTTCAACATGTGAATTTTAGGGGAGGAGGCCACAATTCAGTCCACAGCAAGGATGTTGACAGTGGGGAAGCTGAGTGTGTGTGGCGTCGGGGGGATGTGGAAACTCTCTGTGCTTTCCACTCAGTTTTGCTAAACCTAAAAATACTCTAAAAAATAAAATCCATTTTTTAAAAAAGGGTCCAGAACTCTGAACTCAAGAGTGTTGTTACTCACACACAAGAGGTACAATCATACCCTTCATTCATCTAACAAATGTTTATCAACCACTTAAATGTGCTGGGTATTGTTCTAGGCACAAGGGAATAGAGCAGTGAACAAAACAGGCAAAAAATGCCTGTCTTGTTGGAATTTACCTCCCAGAGGAGAAGGATAGACAATAAACAAGATAACAACAACAACAAAAGCATGTTAGATTGTGATAAATGCAATCAAAACAAATGGAACATCCAAGAGAGGCAATAGTGGAAGCTTTGATCCAGAGGCAGCTCATAAGTGTGCTCAGAAAACTCTAAGCCCATTGATCAGGGAGGTATTGACAGATTTACATGAACATCGCTTTGTACTGAGTGGAGTGGCTCTGAAGTGTCACATGGAATGCTAAACCTTTGTCCCAAGTTTCCTAGATGTTTCTATTAGCAGCTTCTCTAATATCCTGTGGGCATGGTTGGATCTTTATTGAAAATCAGTTGATGGAAAAGCCAAAATGAGGATTAGCCATCTCTTTTCCTAGCTGGCTGCTGAGCTTGGAGGTTTAAAAAAATTTCATATTGATCATTTTAGAGTCAAGGTCAGTAAGAAAATACCTGCATGTGTTTATGTGGTGTGTGTATGGGGCTGCATCCCTGTGAGATTAGGATAGGGTCTCTTAATCTTTTTTGGTCTCAGTGAACAAAATGGCAATCACACTATTGTTTGCAGACAGACTTGAAACCCTCTGTTGGAGTTGGCAATAGAGAATGTGTTGAAGTCCTCCCTGGGTGATAAATGGCAGCTGCATTACAGAGCAATAGCTCTAATGTACAGATTCTTCTAGCCCCTACTGACGGTGTGCTCCTTTCCACTAGTTGGTTATGACAAATGACCACACAAGATGGATCATCTGAGTTGGAGAGATGAAGAAGGATAAATATGATAGTACCAGGGTTGCAAAATCATGTGGATGAAGAGATTTGGGGCACATAACCCAGACAATTGGACCCTCAGTAACGCAAGGTATGACATTGTTCAAAGACAAGGCGCGGGAGTTGAAGAAGGGAAGCTGATGCTTTAAAAGCTAATGCAGGAGGACTTCCAGTTTCCAGTCTGGCACATAAGGAGCTTATATGTCATCACTCCACCGTAAAACAAGCAAAAAGCTGAACAAACTGAAAAATCAATAACTCTTTTTAGACCCATCAGAGAAGTGAGGTCACAGGGCAAACCACTGCCCTCCAAAATGGACAGCCAGGCAGATGCAGAGAATCACAATTTACCTGAGGAGAAATCCACCTCCGTGGAAACCAGTACTGGTGCAGTTAGACCAGAACTATCATTGATGAATTGCTGGAGGCTCAGTGTTGACAAGTCTGAGAGATAAAAACTCCAGGGAGCGGCCCTCAGACTTTTGTTAGTTTTTCCTCCAATAACTCTGCTAGGTTCTTATACTGAAGATTGGAGAAAAATCCCCTCAGCCTTCTGGTAGCTATTTTTAAATACTCCTGAGCATTCTGTTCTTTTTAACAAGGTATGCTCTCAAGTGAAACTATTTATCAAAGCCTAACCTACTGGAATTTTGCCAGATCTTAGCCATTCTTGGGAAAGAGAAATATCCAACTCCAGTTTGCTCTAGCCTTCCATGTCAGGGAAGAAAAATACCCAATTCCAGTCCTCTCTAGTCTTCTATGTGGAAGAAGGGATATACCAAACTTCAGCCCTCTTGAGCTATTGTGTACCACCTAAAGAGGTGGAAAAAAAAGAAAAAGTTGAGACGCACTTGTGAAGTTCACAGCCCAGGGGGCACAGGCTCTGTAAAAGACTGAGACCCAATCATAGGACTATATAACACTTTCCCTCCCCCGCACCTTACCTCTACATTACTAAAGGCCTATTTACCCAATACATCACGTCTGCCTTTCAAGGCAAAAATTGCAAGTCATACTAAAAGGCAAAATATACTGTTTGAAGAGCAAGCATCAGACTGTGAATTTAAAAGTACTGTGTTTGATATGGTAAGGGCTGTAATAGAAAAAGTAGACAACATGTAAGAACAGATGAATAATGTAAGCAGAGAGAAATTCTAAGAAAAAAATCAAAAGGAAATGCTAAAGATAAAAAATACTATAACAGAAATGAAGAATGCTTTTTATGGGCTCATTAGAAGACTGGACATGGCTGAGAAAAGAATATGAATATATGAGTTTGGGGATATGTCAATAGAAATGTCCAATACTGAAAATCAAAGAGAAAGAAGACTGAGGAAAAAAACCAAAAACAAATCAGAACAGAATATCCAAAGGCTGTGGGAAAACTACAAAAAGCTATAACATATTTCTAATGGGAAAACCAGAAGAACTAAGAGAAAAAGGAACAGAAGTAACTTTTGAAACAATAATGACTGAGAATTTCCCCCAAATTAATGTCAGGCATCCAACAACACATCTAGGAAGCTCAGAGAACACCAGGCAATAAATGTCAAAAAAACCCCCTTAACCTAGGCATATCATCTTCAACTTGTAGAAAATAGAAGATAAAAAAAAAGTCTTGAAAGAATATAGAGGAAAAAAAATCCCACCTTACCTACATAGGAACAAAGATAAGAATCACATCCAACTTCTCCTCAGAAACCACGCAAGCAAAACCAAAGTAGAGTAAAATACTTAAAGTGTTGAGAGAACAAAGCCACCAACCTAGAATTCTGCACTCTGTGAAATTATCCTTCAAAAGTGAAGGAGAAATAAAGACTTTCTCAGACAAACAAAAATCGAGGGAATTTGTTGCCAGTAGACCTACCTTGTAAGGAGTGTTCAAAGATGTTCTTCAGAGAGGAGGAAAATGATATAGGTCAGAAACATGGATCTACATAAAGAAAGGAAGAGGATTAGGGAAAGAATAAATGAAGGTTAAATAAAAACTTTTATTTTTATTATTCTTAATTGATCTAACAGTTTGTTCAAAATAATTACAGCAACAATGTGTTCAATAATTTTTATTTATGTATGTGAGATGAATGATTGCAATAGTACAAAGTAGAGGAGGAGGAATTAAGAATATTTTGCCATTATACTTGTACTACCTGTGAAACAGTATAGCGTTATTTGAAAGTAGACTTCAGTGCAAACCCTAGAAAACCATTAAAAAAAGTAAAAAGAGAAATATAATTGATATGGTAAGAAAAGAGAGAAAATTAAATCATATCAAATGCTCAGTTAAAACCACAAAAGGCAGAAAATGAGTGGAAGACAAAAATAGGAACACAGAATAAGGGCAACAAGTAGAAAGTAGTAACAAATATGGTAGCTATTAATCTAACTATGTCAATCATCATTTTAAACATCAATGGTACGAATACACAAATTGAAAGACAGAGATTTATCAGAGTGGATCAAAAAACAAAACTCTGCTATATGTTGTCTACAAGAAACCCACTTTAAATATAAAGATACATATAAATTAAAAGTAAAAGGATGAAGAAAGATATATCATGCAAATACTAGTCAAAAGAATCTGGGAGTAGCTGTATTAATTTCAGGTAGAGCAGACTTCAGAGAAAGGAAAGTTATCAGAGATAAACAAGGGTATTACATAATGATAAAAGGGTAAATTCTCCAAGAAAACATAAAAATCCTTAACATGTATGTACCTAACAACAGAGCATCAGAATACGTGAGGCAAAAACTGATAAAACTGCAAGGAGAAATAGATGAATCCACTATCATAGTTGGAGACTTTGACATCCTTCTATCAGAAATGGACAGATGCAGCAGGCAGAAAATGAATAACGATATAGCTTATCTCAAGCCACCATCAAGCAACTGGTTATAGAGGACAACTGTAGACTACTTCTTTTAACAACAGCAGAATATACATCCTTCTCAAGCTCACATGGAACAATCACCAAGATACACCACATTCTGGTGTAAACATAAAACTTAAAACATACCTTAGCCAGTTTTAAAGAATATAAATCATACAATGTCTATTCTCAGACCACAATGGAATTAAACTAGAAATCAATAACAGAAAGATAGCTGGAAAATCCCAAAATGCCTGCAGATTAAACAACTCACATACAAATTACACATGGGTCAAAGAATAAATCTCAAGAGAAAGTTTAAAATACTTTGAACTAAATGAAAATGAAAATACAACTTATCAAGATGCAGCAAAAGCAGTGCTCAGAGGGAAATTTATAGCACTGAATGCATATATTAGAAAAGAAGAAAGAGCTAAAAGTCAGTAATCTAAGGTTTCACCTTAGGAAACCAACAAAAAAGAAGAGAAGATTAAGTCCAAAGTTAGCAGAAAGAAGGAATAAAAATTAGAGCAGAAATCAATGAAACTGAAAACAGGAAATCAACAGAGAAAATAAAGAAAACCAAAAGCCGGTTCTTTGAAAAGAACCAATAAAGTCAATGTACCTCTAGCCAAGCTAATGAAGAAAAAGAGAGAGGATGCAGATAACTGATATCAGAAATGAAAAAGGGAGCATCCCTAAAAATACTATGGACATCAAAAAAGATAAAGAGGGATACTATGAACAAGACCATGCCCATAAACTTGATAACCTAGGTGAAATGGACTGATTCCTTGAAAGACACAATCTGCCAAAATTCACACAAGAAGAAATAGACAATCTGAATAGGCCTATATCTGTTAAAAAAATTGAATTGAAGAATTAATAACTTTCCCAAACAGAAAGCACCAGGCCTAGATGGATTCATTGGTAAACTCTACCAAATATTTAAGAAAGAAATTATACCTATTCTCTACAATCTTTTCCAGAAGACAGAAGCCAAAAGAATACTTCCTACCTTATTCCATGAAGCCTGTATTACCCTAATATCAAAATCAGACAAAACTACAAGAAAAAAAAAAAACACCACAAACCAGTATCTCTCATGAATGTAGATGCAAAAATTCTCAGCAAAATATTAGTAAATTGGGGCTGGCCCTGTGGCCGGGTGGTTAAAGTTCCACATGCTCCACTTCGGCAGCCCCAGTTTGCAGGTTCAGATCCCAGGCATGAACCTACTCCACTCATCAGGCACACTGTGGAAGCATCCCACATACAAAATAGAGGAAGACTGGCACAGATGTTAGCCCAAGGTTAATATTCCTCAGCAAAAAAATGAGGAAGATTGGCAACAGATGTTAACTCAGGGTGAATCTTCTGCAGCAAAAAAAAATAAATAAAAATAAATAAATTAGCAAATTGAATTCAACAATGTGTAAAAAGAATAATACACCACAACCAACTGAGATTTATCCCAGGTAAGTAAGGCTGGTTCAATATTCAAAAATTATTTAATGTTGCGGTCGGCCCCATGGCTGAGTGGTTAAGTTCGTGTGCTCCGCTTGAGTGGCCCTGGATTTCACTGGTTTGGATCCTGAGTGTGGACATGGCACCGCTTGTCAGGCCATGCTGAGGCAGCATCCCACATGCCACAACTAGAAGGACCCACAACTAAAAATATACAACTATGTACTGGGGGGATTTGGGGAGAAATACCGGAAAAAAAAAGATTGGCCACAGTTGTTAGCTCAGGTGCCAATCTTTAAAAAAAAATCATTTAATATTATCCATCACACAAACAAGCTAAAAAAGAAAAATCACATGATCATATCAATAGATGTAGGAAAAGCATTTGACAAAATCCAACACCCATTCATGATAAAAAACTCTTAGTAAACTAGGAATAGAGAGGAACTTCTTCAACTAGATAAAAAAAAAAAAAAAACCCTACAGCTAACATATTTAACGGTGAGAAAGCTTTCTCGCTAAGGTTAGGAACAAGGCAAGGATACCGCTCCTTTTTAACATTGTATTGGAACTACTAGATAATGCACTAAGACGTGAAAAGGAAATAAAAGATTTACGTATTGAGAAAGAAGACATAAAACTGCCTTTGTTTGCAGACGACATGATTATCTACACAGAAAATCTGAAAGAATCAACAAAAAAACTCCCAAAACTGATAAGCAAATATAACAAGGTTGCAGGAGACAATGTTAATATACAAAGTCAATCACTTTCTTCTCTACCAACAATGAACAAGTGGAATTTGAAATTAAAAACACAATATCATTTACATTAGAATCCAAAAATGAAAATACTTACGTATAAATTTAACAAAATATGTGCAAAATCTATATGAGGAAAACCACAAGACTCTGATGAAGGAAATAAAAGAAGAATTAAATAAATGGAGAGATATTCCATGTTCATGAAGATAAGAAGACTCAATATGGTCAAGATGTCAGTTTTTCTCAACTTGATCTATAGATTCAATGCAATCCCAATCAAATCTCAGCAAATTATTCTGTGGATACAGATAAACTGATTCTAAAGTTTAAGAGGAGAGCCAATGACCCAGAATAACTAACTCAATATTGAGAGAGAATAACAAGGTCAGAGAACTGACACTACTCAACTTCAAGGCTTACTATAAAGCTGTGATAATCAAGACAGTGTGGTACTGACAAACAGATAGACGGAACAGAATAGAGAGCCCAGAAATAGACCCTGCATAAATACAGTCAACCGATCTTTGACAAAGAAGCAAAGGCAATACAATGGAGCAAGATAATTTTTAAACAAATGGTGCTGGAACAACTGTATATGCAAAAAAGTGAATTTAAACACAGATCTTACACCTCCACAAACATTAACTCAAAATTGATCATAGATTTAACATAAAATGCAAAACTGGAAAACTCTTAGAAGATGACATAGATGACCTTGAACATGACAATGACTTTTTAAATACAACACCAGAGACACAATCCAAGAAAGAAATAATTGATAAGCTGAATTTCATTAAAATTAAACACTGCTGCAAAGATACTGTGAAGAGAATAAGACAAGCATAGACTGGGAGAAAATATTTGCAAAAGACATATTTGATAGACTGTTATCTGAAACATAGAAAGAACTTTTAAAACTCAACAATAGGAAACAACACAATTAAAAAATAGGCAAGTGCCCTGAGCAGACACCTCAACAAAGAAGATATGCAGATGGCAAATAAGCATACAAAAAGATGCTTGGCTTCATACGTCATTAGGGAATTGCAATTAAAGCAACAATGAGATACCACTACACACCTAATAAAATGGACACGATCCAGAACACTGACAGCGCCAAATGCCTGCGAGAATGTGAAGCAACAGGAACTCTCGTTCATTGTTGGTGACAGTTTGACAGTTTCTTACAAAACTAGACATACTTTTTCCATAGGACCCAGCAGTTGTGCTGCTTGGTATTTACCCAAAGGAGTTAAAAGCTTATGTCTACACAAAACCTGCACGTGGATGTTTTTAACTTCTTTATTCATAATTGTCACAACTCGGAAGCAACCAATATGTCTTTCAGTAGGCAAATGGATAAATAAACTGATGCATCTAGACAATGGAGTATTATTCAGCACTGAAAAGAAACAAGCTATCAAGCCATGAAAAGACATGAAGAAACCTTAACTGCATGTTACTAAGTGAAAGAAGCCAGTCTGAGAAGGTTACATTCTATATGATTCCAACTATACGACATTCTGGAAAAGGCACAATTGTGGAGACAGTAAAAAGATCAGTGGTTGCCAGGGGTTAGTGGAGAGGGAAGGATGAATGTACATTGCACAGAGGATTTTTAGGGCAATGAAACTACTGTATATGATATTATAATGCTAGATACATGTCGTTATACATTTGTCCAAACCCAGAGAATGTACACCACCACGCATGAACTGTAATGTAAGCTATGAACATTGGGTAATGATGGTGTATCAGTGCAGGTTTGTAGATTGTAACATATGTAACACTGTAGTGCAGGATGTAGATGGAGGGGATTGTGCCTGTGGGGGGAAGGAGGTATGTGGAAACTCTGTACTTTCTGCTCAATTTCGCTGTGAATCCGAAACTGCTCTAAAAAATAAAGTCTGTGTTTTTAAAAAGCTAATGCACATTCTTTATCTGTTACTGCTAATTTGTAACAATTGAGGAAAAACAGCTAGAAAGAGCAAGCTCCAGGCAGAAGGTCCAAAAAACAAGCACTGAGAGCTTCAAAAGCGATGTCGGTTGCTAACGCAGGTCCCAGGTAGTCATCAGGATTGGTGGCTACGTTCCACTGGGGAATCCTGGATTCAAAACTTGTAGAGCAGAGAGGACCTGTGAAAGCAGCCCCATATGCTTCTCAGAATGTGAACTTAGTGTGTAAGAAAAGTTTTTTAAAAGTGTCTTAAATCTTTCTTCTGGTTCGCTGGGAAATTTGATGTTGGTCTCTATTGGAGATCTCAATTTTTACCCCCCTGGTTAAAAAATGTGCTGAGGTTTTACATGCTGCCACGGTGTTGGAGAGTGAGCGTCTAGTCAACCATTTACCTCCAAGACACCCACTGTCCTGGCTGGTGTGCTACCTTCAGGGTTCTCAGCCTCGCTGTTTCCTTGTGAAGCTTGAGGTCCAGGAACTTCTGGTGAGGCAGGGGGCCTCCCGACCTCGCCAGCTGCCCAGTAACTCATTGTCCAGCTAGTAGCTAGAACCATCTCTAAGCAAGGAAGGAGAGGAAGCGAGATCAAGGATGAAGAAAAGGAAGGGAGAGGAGAGAAAAGAGAGAGCATGAGCAACCCAGTGAGGTGCAAACGTCAGTGGAGGATTTGGGGGTGGAGTCAGGTGAACAGGAAGTAAGACATCCAGAGTTGCCCTGTCTAGGGGAGACGGCTGGTCACTAAGGCCCCTTGCTTAGCCAGGTGGTCTGAAAACAGCTTTCAAAAATGTGGCTCTCAACTGTGTTGATGGGACCTCTCCTCTGCTCTGAGGATCAGCCCCTGAGAGTCGACACAGTGTCAGGTTAGAATATGTTTGTTTATATTTTAAAATTGTGAGTGAGAAATGCCATTCGTCTCCCCCCATGGGGTGGGTGTGAGCTGACGCAACGGCCTCACAGTTTCAAGCTTCCAGTGCAATTGTCCTTCTGCAAGGACAGGATGAGGGTTAAATGTGCTTTTCAAGCGGTCTGTCCTGAGAGCTTGGGAAAACCCCCACAATGGGCCTCTGTCCTGGAAGCCAGAACCCTTGCTTTTTCCTCGTGGAAGACGCAAATGCTGGGAATTTGGTTGTTTTTTTGGGTGTTGGCGTCAGGGAGCATTGCTTTTTTTGGTAAGAATTTTGACAGCTCTATACTTATTGCTTGTTCTTGGGGGTGTGTGTATGTAAATATTAAAGTTGCAGCTTATGAGAGTCGGGAGCTGAGACAGCTGGAAGGTGGTTCACGCTGGGGGAGAGGCTGAGAAGAGGATCTGCACTCGGTTTGGTCACACGGGACCCGGATCTCACAACCGTATTATAGAAAACTGAATAGAATTCTCTGGAAATATATTATCTTGTTGAAGCCCAGAGGGAGTAGAGTGTAGAGCAGGGTCCCCCTTGTGGGAATGGACATGGCCATTGTCAACCACCCTTGTAAGGAAACAGGGCCTGGGAGCAGAAAAGGGCTCAGGAGGCACGTCTCCGGCTGGAGTAAGGTGAGGAGGGAGAGCTCTCTCTTGCGCTATCGGGGACGTGGAGGCTCTTGACTCTAAATAGCAAAGGTGTTTGAGGACACCTCTCCTGGGCAAAGGTAAGCTAGCGCTGTCTCCTTGATGTATGTGAAGGATCAGGCAAACAGGAGACCCCAGGGGAGACTATCAGGGAACCGTGGAGGACCTTATCGGCTGTCCAGCTTTGGGTTTCTTTTTGTTATAATTCCTCTCTGTTAACTCTAAGTCCTCATAAAATCCCTTTTAAACATTATGGCTTGGTTTCTGCATTTGCTGAGAGAAATTCAGAATGGGACGGCAGAAAACAGTAGCAGCTGGAAAGAAGTAGGTCCAGGGATCCCAGCACAGCTACCAGCAGCAGCCAGAACCTCCCCAGTGTTGGAGGCTGCAATTAGCCATGAAAACAGCATCCTGGTGCCTGGGACGATTCCTTGGGAGTCCCAGAAATGCTGGTGAGGTGGAAGCTGGTAGAGGAACTGGACTTCCTAGGGCCAAGCGGGTAGGAACCTGTGGCACCATCATTTTTGCATCATAAAGAAATGTGACTTTCTTGTATCATTTAAAGCTAGTGAAGCCTGAAGATTTGGGCTATCTAATGTAAGGAACTGAGGCTTGGTTACTGGGGTTTATTCTTGTTCATTATGTTGTCCGAGGAATGGGAAGGAGGCCACACTCTGCTTGAAAATTGGGAGTAAACCCTGATGGAGAGGAACATTCTGCTTTAATTCTGTAAAATTAGAGACACAATGTAACACTCTCCATCTAATTAGCCACAAAACACTGACATCAGTGTTCATGCTCTGAATCTCAATACAGGTCGCTCTGTTTGTGCATTCATACCATCTTCTTGATTACCAAACACCTTAGCAAATAGGAGAGCAGATGTTCCCTCTCACAGCTTCAACGAGGCATCTGCTCAAATCATTCGTCTCCTTTAATTCATTCACTTGCTAAGCCCCTATATTTGTCCTGACATCTTGGGCCTGGCTTTTTGCCCATTCAACAAAGTTGAGTAACATTGAGTAATTTTCTGGACCAAGTTCTAAATTGGTATTTGAAGGGCGGAGAGCTGAAAAATTATGTCTGAATCCTTCCTAATGAGGTAAATATTAATTTTGCCCATTACCAAACCAGGAGTGATTTTTTTCTGGGTAATAGGAGTGATTATTTTTTATTTACACATTTCTGTTAATTAAGAAAAGTGAACAGATCTGTTTTATGTAATAATTTTAAAAGTTTATGGCTATCCATTTAGGAAATTCTGGTCAGATCTAACTTTCTGAGTCCTCCATTCCATTCTCAACATTGTTGAAGGAGACAGATGGATGGTTTAGCGGCCTGTCTCCAAGATGGCCACCATCAGTTCTCTCCCTCGCTACATAAACATAAAATGGTTATTCCTCATTGAGAGGTGGGACTCATTCCTCCACCTTATTGAATCTAGGCTGCTTGTGACTTGCTCTTGATCAACTGAATACAGTGGAACTGACACTGTTTAACTTCCAAATCATGAGAAGCCTTGCAGCTTCTGTTGGGCCTCTGAATACTCCCTCTTGGGAATCCAGCCACCATGTAAGCACTGCAACTACCCTGAAATGACCAGGGTGTAAAGAAGCCCAGTCTAGTCACGTGGAGAGGCTGCTTGAAAGTAGCTACTCAAGCAGTGTCCAGCTTTTCCAGCCTAGGCCCTAGACACATGAGTGAAGGAAGCTTTGAATGATGAAAGTTCCACCTGTGGTATGACTGCAACTAAATGACGGACCCCAAGCGAGGACCCCCCAGCTGAGCCAGTCAAACACTAGAACCATGAGAGAGAATAATACATAGTTGTTTCAGTCTACTAAGTTTTGGGGGGCAGTTTGTTACAAAACAATAGATAACTGGAACAATTTCATTAAGAAATAAACTTAAGGGTTTGTAGTTTGTACTTTAGTTAAAATTCTTAGTCTTCTGTTAATTTTCATGATGAATGAGAGTAGCTTGAAGAAATGGCATGATTTGTGTTTTAGAATAGTATTTGACTGGAGGGCATTGAGCTCATTGATTTTACGTTTGGAACAAATTCAGGTTTGTGTATGCATATAGTATATAGTAAAATGTAGTATATATAAATATATATATGCGCCATATATATATATACCATATATAGTATATATAAATATAAAATAAATCACAGAAAGCAGGGTAGGCCTTATGTTCACAAGGAGCTGCTGGTATGATGTTATTTGAAGGAATACAAACAGCTGCCCCAAAGTTTCTCCTTCCACCAGCCTGAAATTCCCCCCATTGATCCACTTTCGTCTCATTTGACTTGGGAGGGTTAGTACGTAAATTTCCTGGGGACTCCACAACCCCTGCACTAGCCAGTTAGCAAGATCAGCTGGGTGAGCTCTGAAGGGGAGTCCTGAAGGGGTAGATCCAAGGACTTCTGGGTTTTGAGGGCACTGTAAAGGGTCTGAACCTGTGTGAGAAGCTTGTGTGAAGGGGTCTGGGTGAACTTCAGGCACTGGGATGAAGCTGGGGATGGACAACTCTGAAACAAACCTCGCTCACTTCCAAATTCCTGCAGAGCTAGTCTTGCATAAAGCTACTGTCGTTTTTTTTTTTTGAGTATCTTCTCTGTTGTAGGCACTATGGTCAGTACTTTACATGGTGTATTGTCTCCTTAACCCTGCTAGGACACTATAAGTAGGAATTTTGAAAATGAGAGAGATGCTGTTAATAATTATACTTTGAATCATTATAAAAGTACCCTATAGGCTGGGAGGATGCCAGGTCAATCTGGACATATGGTCACCCTACCTATGAGGCAAGTACAATTACTACCCTGATTGTATAGATGAGGAAACTGTGGCCTCAGGAGGTTAAATTGCTTGCCCAAGGTCACATAGCTAGAAGCAGGATTTGAATCCAAATAGTCTGGCTCCTTGTCTACACTCTTTGCCACTACAGCTAAAATACGTTATTGACATAGCTGTTCTTTAGCGCACAAGTCACAAACTGGCAGTTCACAGGCTGAATTTGTCTCACAAATCTGTTTTCTTTGGCATTACATTGATTTTTAAACAATTGAACTTGAGTGCCTTTGGGTGAAGTTCGCCTGTTCCAGTTCACCTCATGGTTTCCCTACTTATGCTTTCTCCATTTGACTCTTTTACCAGTGTGATCTCTGGAGGCATTTGACTTGGCAGCTCCTGAACTAACACATTTCCCAGCATCCTCCAGTGTTCCACTGCCCACTTCTGCTCCCTTCTGCCCATGGGCCAACTCTCTCTCATCCACTTACCTCTCCAGTCTCTCTCACTCAATAATGTCAATCTCTTATCCCTCTTTTCTCCACTCCTCTCTCACCTTCGTGGGAGAGCTTATACATGGCCACACTTCCCATTTCTGTCCCAGGGTACCCATGTAGACAAAAAAGTCCCCAAAGTTTAGCTAGGTGTGATTTCCATTTCACATGATCATTCCAACCAATGCGTGTACAAGTATTCAATGATCACTTGTAAACACTCCTGTTAATTTATAAATTATAAGTGAGAGATAGGTATTGACTATTCAAAATAACTGTAAGAATTGCTGAGCATTTACTTTATATTTAAAAATTAAGATGAGAAACCCTTAAACAGATATCACATATTTTTAAGTGTTTATAAAAATTGTATGGGTTTTTGAAGATTTATTCATTAAGGAATTTTATGTGTTTGAGGGTGTTCATCTATATAACTAATCAAAGGCTTAACAGCTTTAAGTAGGTTAAAAATGGCTGAATCATGTGCAAGAATTCTGTGAAACCATAGAAGAAATGCTAATAAAATACTAGCGGAGAGAGCACTTAGTTTTAAGAGCAAGATTTTATTTTGCAATGATGAAGGTGGATGGAGAACATCTTGATAAAAGAGAAGCGTGGTTGAACATTAGCAGAGAGGAAGGACATGTCAAATAGAAGTACCAGATGCAAATAATCACAGAGCTCTGATCAACACGGGAGGGTGTTGCTTGGGAAATTCGTGTGACAGCTCCAAGCGCTGCAGAAAACTTCAGGAACTGTTCTAATCCTTCAAACCCTCTGCTAAAAATATACCTTTCTGACTTAAAAGAAGACAGCTTCATTCATATTTAGGCTTCTCAGTGCCCACCCACCAGTGACAGGAACAAACTTTGGACAGAATCTGTTTAAACTTCCAGAAATCTGTATTTAATTACAGACTTGCTCAAGAATTTGATCATTGGATTAATTAAGGACTATGTGTGAGAGGAATGAGATTTTTAATTTACTTGAGCTGATAGTTTCTATGAATATAATAAATAGATAAGTAGAACGTGTGGATTTTTATTAATACCTATTAAGCTCTATTAGAATGGGCGGTGCTGCCCCAAGTCTAGTGTCTCAGTCCTCCATTCCGTTCTCAACACTTTGAAGGAGATAGATGGATGGTTTAGTGGCTTCTCTCCAAGATGGCCACCATCGGTTCTCTCCCTCCTTACATATACAAACCATTCCTCATTGAGAGGTGGGACTTATTCCTCTACCTTACTGAATCTAGGCTGCTTGTGACTGGCTCTTGACCAGCAGAATACAGTGGAACTGACACTGTTTAACTTCCAAATCATGAGAAGCCTTGCAGCCTCTGTTGGGACTCCCTCTTGGGAATCCAGCCACCATATAAGCACTGCAAGTACCTTGAGAACACCAGGTTGTAAAGAAGCCCAGCCACTGGAAGTCCAGTGGAAGTCTAGCCACTTCATGTCTGTTATGTGCACATGTCAGTGACTAGAGTTATCTTTGGGTTTCACAGATCATGTGGAGAGGAGAGAGTTCTCCTTTCAGTACTTTAGTTTATGATGGGGCTGGGAGGAAGGATGCTGGCTCTAGAGAAAGTTTCTTTTCAGACTTTCTGGTTGGGGAAGTAGTGAGAGAGGTTTCTATGTATTCACATTGATGCTGTTTGTGCACAAATAAGTGGTTGGAAAAACCTCTGGGTTAGAGTAGATGACCTGTAGGGGGCCTTCTGACTTGGAAATTCTGGGTTTTAAATGGCTGATCAGCCATTTCCCCTGTCTGTTCCTGCCTTGGGCCATTTTCTCCCAGGAGCCTTCTGGCTGCCAAGGGGAATTTCACGTTCCATTCATGGTTGAGGTCAAGCTTTTATATTAGCTTGGTTCTGGGTAACTGGTTCCATATTGCTAGGAAGTCTTCCAAAAATACAATCAGGAGGGAGAATTTCTCAAAGCATTTTGTACAAGTTTGGTTCATGGAACCCACGTAGGATATACTATTCTGTGGACCAGATAGCCTGCATTAAAGAGGGCAGTCCTGAATTTTGACTTCTCTTTCCCTCTCTAGTTTCCAAATGTCTTTCATGAACATAGTTTTTGCTTCTCTGAGCCCAGCTCTCTCTGTTTGTAGTGAGTATCTGTTGTCTGCCTGACTTCATCAGCACACGACTACCCACCTTCCTCTGAAAACTTCTCCCTCCTAGAATTTAAACCATGAACATCAAGTTGGAGCTGCCATCTTTTTAAAGATCTCACCTTCCTGAGCTGTTTATTGCCCAAGGGTGAGCACCTGGCCCATGATGGACCAATTAGAATCCTTCCCCAAGACTCTTTAATTGCGGCCGGAGAGAGTCTCAGGTTTTCCCTGATGGCAAAGCTGGGAGATGTGTCTGATTCCTGCTATAGTTATATTTCCTGCCGTGATTCAGCCAGTTGTATCTGCCTAAAACTTTTAAGCTTTTGGAGAGAGCCCATCTGACAGATGGAAACCAAGACTTAAAGAGAAAAATGCATCTCACACACACACACACACACACACACACACACACACAGAGTTCTAACTGCAGTTGAGGTTTAGTTTCAGGGTTTTGCTCCTCTGACTTTTCTGCTAATATAAAAACCTTTCTACTAAATATCAAATAAGGTAGTTAAAGATGAACTTCTGATGCTTAAAACTAAAGGCGATGACTAATAGTCTGGAATCCTCCAAGTGAAGAGCATAAGTTCTGCAGTCATTGCTTTGGATCAATCCTGGCTCCTCTTACTAACTGTGACTTAGAACCAGTTGCTAGTTTAACTTCTCTAAGCCTTAGTGTATTTACTTGTGAATGGGAATGATATTGGTCCCTACCTCATAGTATGGTGATGAACATTAAGTGACGTCATATTTTTTCAGCTCTTTATTGCTACATAGCAAACCACCCAAAACTTGATGGGTTAAAATGATATCAGCACTTATCTGCTCATGGTTCTGTAGTTTCAGCATGGGCTCAGTGGTCCCTGCTCCATGGGGTGTGGCTGTGTTCATTCAGTTGGGACTGGAGGATCCAAGAGGGCTTTACTCACATGTCTGGTGCCTCAAGATGGTGGCTACATGGGATGGGGACTGGCTGGGTCTCTTTTTATCTCCCTTTATTGTCTCCAGGTCCTCTCTATTCCCCTGTGGCCTCTCTGCCCATCAGTGTAGTCAGACATTTCTACTTGGTAGCCTACTTCAAAGAGCCTGAAAGCAGAAGCTGCAAGTCCTCTGTATTCGTTTCCTGTTGCTGCTGAAACAAATCACCATGAACCTAGTGGCTTAGAACAACACAAATTTATTATCTTACAGTTCTGGAGGTCATAAGTCTGAAATGGGTCTCATGGGTCTAAAATGAAGGTGTTGGCAGAAAGTGTTCCTTCAGCAGCCCTAAAGGAGAATCTGTTTCCTTGACTTTTCCAGATTCTAGAAGCTGCTGCATTCCTTGGTTTATGGCTCCTTCTTCCACCTGCAAAGCCAGTGCATAGCACCTTCAAACCTTTCCCTCTTTCTCTGACCTTTAGTTCTGTCATCAAATCTCCTTCTCTTGACTCTTCTGCCTCCCTCTTACAAGAACTCATATAATTACATTGGGTCCATCTGATAGCCCAGGATAATCTTCCCATCTCAAGACCCTTAAATTAGTCACATCTGCAAAGTTTCTTTGCTATGTAAGGTAACATATTGACAAATTCTGGGAACTAGGGTGTGGACATCTTTGGTAGGGTGGGGCACTACTCTACTTACCACAGTCTGCCCTCTGGGTCCCAGTGATGCACGTCCCACCCCACAGGCATCTATCCCATCTCAGCTTCCCGAGAAGTCTCAACTCTTTACATTGTCCAATCAAAGTCTGAAATTTCATCTAAATTTTATCAGATCAAAATTCCCAGTCTCGAGCCAGTCCTGATGGCCTAGCAGTTAAAGTTTGGTGCACTCCACTTTGGTGGCCCGGGTTTGGTTCCTGGGCATGGAACCGCATCACTTGCCTGTCAGTAACCATGCTGTGGCAGCTCACATAGAACAACCAGAAGAACTTACAACTATACACAACTATGGACTGGGGCTATGTTGGGGGGGTTGGGGAGGGAGAAAAAAGGAGGAAGATTGGCAACAGATGTTAACTTAGGGTGAATCTTCCCCTGCCAAAAAAAAGGGAAAGAAAAAATTCTCAATCTCATGACCTAAATAGTCTAAATCAGGTATGGGTGAGACTCAGAGTAGGATCCATCCTGGGGCAACATTCCTCTCTGTCTGTGGACCTATAAAGCTAGAAAACAAGTTATCTGCTCCCTAAATACAGTGTTGGGACAGCTATAGAGATTCCTGTTCAAAAACGGAAACAATGGAAGGAAAAAAGCAGTCACCAACCCCATGCAATTTCGAAATCAGTTTGATGACATTTTGGGCAAAGTCCATTAGGTTTCAAAGCCTGTAAACAATCCTCTGTGGTTCAAGACTCCACTCTCTAGGTTCACAGCTCTAGCTTTGGAATCATCCTTCCGTTTTCACAAAAGGTTACACGTTTGCAGCTGAGCAGTTTTATCAGCTGGTTTTTTTTCATAGCCCAGGGCAAGCTGGCACTGCCTGGCGCCTGCAGTTGGGATGGCCCAACCCAGCCTGCCTGAGATTGACTATGGGTGTCCTGGGAAGTCTCCCCTCACTGTGATCCTGGCCCACCCACACTCCCCACACCAAGAAACAGGGAAACGTGTGGTGTCTCTGAATCCCGTTGCCCAGCACCCCCTGGATGCAGAGCAGACCTTGGGTAGGATTTCTCTCTTTTTTCCTTTGGTAGCGGCTTTACTGAGATGTAACTCACATAACATGCAATTTACCCATTTAAAGTGCACCACTCAGTGGTCTGTAGTACATTCACAGACTTGAGCAACCATCACCACAATCAATTTTAGAACATTTTTATCACTCCAGAAAGAAACCTCAGACTCCTTAGCAGTCACCCTCCATTTCCTCCTACCCCCCATTGTAGGACACGACTAAACTACTTTCTGTCTCTATAAACTTTCTCCAAAAGTTTAAAAGTTTTGTCTATTCTGGGCATTTCATATAAATGGGATGATCAGTATGTGGCCTTCTGTGACTGGCTTCTTTCATTTAGAATATTTTCAAGGCTCATCCGTGTTATGGCATGAATCAGTATTTAATTCATTTTTATTGTCGAATAATATTTCATGGTATGGATACGCCACATTTTGTTTATCTATTCATTAGTTGATGGACCTTTAGGTCATTTCCACTTTTTGGCTATTATTATCAGTGCTGCCTAAACATTCATGTACTAGTTTTTGTGTGGACAGAGGTTTTCATTTCTCTTGGGTATGTACCTAGAAGTGAAATTACTGAGTCATACGGCGACTCCATATTTCACCTTTTGAGGAACTGCCAGACTGTTTTCTCAAGCAGCTGTGCCACTTTGCATTCCTGCCAACGCCGCATGAGGGTTTCAATTTCTCCACGTCATTGCCAACAATTGTCATTGTCTGTCTTTTCTACTAGAGCCAACCTGGAGGTTGTGAAGTGGTTCTTTACTGTGGTTTTGATTTGCGTTTCCCTAATAACCAATGATGCTGAGCATCTTTTCGTGTGACTATTGGCCATTTGTACATCTTCTTTGGGAAAAAGAGTTCCTTTAAATCCTTTGCTTACTTTTTAAATTGGGTTATTTGTCTTTTTAGTGAGTTGTAAGAGTTCTTTGCATATTCTAGGTATAAGTTTATTATTAGATATATAATTTGAAAATATTTTCTCCCATTCTGTGGTTTGTCCTTTCACTTCCTTGATGGTATCCTCTGAAACACAAAAGTTTTTAATTTTGATGAAGTGCAGCTTAACTATGTTTTCTTTTGCTGCTTATGCTTTTGATCTCATACCTAAGAAATTGTTGCCTCATCCAAGGTTATGAAGAGTTACCCCTCTTTTTCTGTGCTTTTGATCTTACCCATAAGAAAGCATATTCCTTAAGGTTCCCCATCACAGTTGATGGCGTCTCCATCCTTACAGTTTTTTGCCCCAAAGCTTTCCAGCCATTATTGACTCCTCTGTTTCTCTCCTATGGTACAATCAGCCTTTCAGCATTTCCTGTAAAATTTGGGGAGTCTGACAGCCTTCATTCATTTTGGGAGCTCTCTTTGTCCTTTTCAGAGATGGGATAATCCCATCTCTATTCCTGGCTTCTGCTGAGATGGCTGAGGGGATCCATGAGTCACATGCCTAGTCTCTTCAAGTTAGATGCCTAATCCTTCCGTGTGACTGAATAATCTGACCTTTTGATCCTTTGAAGCACAGGCAAAATGGTGTCCAGCCACATCCTTGGTTTTCTTTCAGAGCATTCTTTCATGACATGAATTTCCTAATTTTAGAGTATTCTTCAATTTGGATAGGCTGAGGATACTGCAAATCATCAAATCCTGGCTCCTTTTTGCTCAATAGTTCGCCCTCAGTCTACCTCTTTCCTTTCTCATTTTACTGTGCACAGCAAGAAGAAACCAGGCTGCACCTTAAACACTTTACTTGGAAATCTCCTCAGCTAAATACCCAACTTCATTGCTTACAAGCTGCTTCTACATAACTACAGGACACATTTCTGCTAAGCTTTCTGTCACTATATAACAAGGGTCTCCTTTCCTCCAGTTTCCAATAACGTGTTTCTCATTTTCTTTGGAGTCCTCGCCAGCAGTGCCTTCAGTGTCCACCTTTCTACCACAGTCTGTTTATGATGACTTAAGTGTTCTCAAAGAAACCCCCCACAAGGTTTTCTCTATTGTACTCCTCATTTCCTTCCGCGTCCTCGTTAGCAGAGTTGTTAACATCACATTTCTGCTAACAGCCTGTTCAAGGCAATCTAGGCTTTTTCTCTCATGCTCCTCAAAATTCCTCCAGTCTATGCCTATTACCCAATTCTAAGCCACATCCACATAAAATATTTGTTACAGTGACACCCCACTTCTAGATATCAAAATCTGTATCAGCAGGGTTCCATCAGAGAAAGAAAACCATTAGAAGAAATTTATTACAAGGAATTGGCTTATACAACTGTGGGGGCTGACTAGTCCAAAATCCACAGGACAGTCTGTCAGGAAGGGCTTGCTGGAAACTCTCAGACACGAGCCAAATATACTCTTCACAGGCAGATTTTTTTCCTTCAGCGAAGGCTCACCTCTTAAAACTGATTGAATCAGTTCCACCAAGATTATCTAGGCTAATCTCCCTTTCTTAAAATCAACTGGTTATGGACTTTAATCACATCTACAAAATACCTTCACAGCAACACCTAGGTTAGTGTTTGGTTGAATAACTGGAGACTATAGTCTAGCCACGTGGACGCGTTAAACTGACCACTGCAACGCCTTAGTGCCTAGCCTCTGAAGTTGCACAGTATCTTTTCTGCTGCTGTCTGTTGATCAAAGCAAGTCACAGGGTCAGGCCTGAGTTGATGTGGGAAGTGACTTAGACTCCACTTGATGAGAGCAATGGCAAAAAAATTGTAACCATTTTTAATATATCACACACCTATATATAACGCTTAAAACATACTTAGCACATAGAGAGCATTCAATATATTATTATTTCAAAACAACTATTAATTATGACTTGATATTGTTGAATCGGGATAACATGAATATGGATATTCATTTAACTATTGTTTTGCATATGTTTTAAATTTTGTACAAAAGTTTAAAAAAATCTACTATTAATATAAGCTTCTTTTTCTTTTCCTTACTTTAAAAATCTTTGTTTCCTTTCATTTCTTTCTTTTGTTTCCCAACTCATTGACAGTTACATTTTCTGGCCGTCTTTCTCTGTACTAAGAAGCTTGCAGGATTGATAGCTGCACCGTGATAGCTGTGCTTACTGAGAGGTCGTACCAGATAGCCAGGGCGAGGCAGAGGGCGAGGGCATGGCAAAGACACACCCAAGAACAGAAGTCTGGTGAGAAGAAAGGAAGTCTGAGCTCATGCCATTGAAGTAAGGAGGAGGTTGTGCTAAACACAATGACCCCAACTTGACCCCGTCTCCTCCAAAATCCCCTTTGCCTCCCATGGTTTTTGTTTTTTTTTTTTTTGAGGAAGATTAGCCCTGAGCTAATATCCACCGCCAATCCTGCTTTTTTTTTCCCCACTGAGGAAGATTGGCCCTGAGCTAACATCTGTGCCCATCTTCCTCTATGTTATATGTGGGACACCTTCCACAGCCTGGCTTGTTAAGCAATGTGTAGATCCTTGCCCAGGATCCATACCGGAGAACCCTGGGCCACCAAAGGGGAGAGTGTGAACTTAACTCCTACGCCACCGGGCTGGCCCCTGACTTCCCATGTTTTTTGAAAATCATTTCTCTGTTTTCACTTCCAGAAAAATAAGATATTCTAATGTTGGCTTTGGGTACCAAGCAAAGAAGCAAGGTGTGGGGGTAGGGTAAAGTGGAGATAAGGGGACACAAAAGAAAGAAAATGAAACATGAATTTAACACACAGAGAATCAAGCATCCCATTGTCAGAGGCCCATGAGTAACTTCTCTATATGGCTGGGGAGCTAGAAGCCCTGGAATCCAGGTTCATGTTCCTGGCCTTTCATTAGTGAAAGGGTAAAGGACGTACAAGGACTAAAGCAACTTACTTATCTTTCTTTTCCTCTTTTCTATCTAATTAGCTTTATGTGCACTTCCTGGGGCATTTTCTCAACCTTATCTTTCAGTCTTTCTATCGAATATTTCTTTTCTGCTATCCTTTGAAAATTTTTCAGATCTCCTTTAAAAATGTCGCTGAATATTTCTTTGTTATGACAATCCATCCCTGTTTTTCAGAGGCAACATCTCTTAACTCACTGAAGATATTAATAATGGTTCTTTTGAAGTTTGCTTCTCCTTGCTTTGTTTCTGTTTCTCCAAATTATTATTTTTTTCTGTTTGTTCTCTTATCTTTCATGATAGAGGCTTTCTTCATCTAGCCAGTGCTTTTTGGTGTCACTTCAAAGAGGGGGTCCAATAAGAGGATAGAAGGCTTGTGACTTTAGGGATTTTAAAGTTTTGGTCATTTTGTTGGGGAAGCCCCACTGCCAGTACCTTTGAGTCTTTCGTCTTGGGCTGGTCAGATCCTGCAAAAAATTATCTAATCTTTGCACTAGACCAGAGCTGGCCAATAAAACTTTCTGCAACGGTGGAAATGAGCTGGGTCTGCGCTGTTCCACATGGCTATTGAGCACTTTGAATGTGGCTAGTGCACCTGAGGAGCTGAATTTTACATTTTATATAATTTTGTGCTTCATGGTACTGCTCTAGATGTGTCCCGAGAGGCACTAACACAAAAATGTTCATTAAATTCCCATTTTCAGCACAATACTTTCATCTTCAACTGTATCTGATGTTCCTCTCCAGAAAAGAAAACCTTTGGTCTTTCGCCAGTGTTGGGGAGAGGAGCCACCTGGCTGGGCTGAGCAGGGCATGGCATCTCAGGGTCTGACTTCTTCAACATCCTGTTTTTAGCCCCACTTTCATGCCCGCTTCCAGAAGTACCTGCTGTTGTCAATTGCCGAGCCTTTCGGGATTGCTTCTTGGTTTTTTCTAGGTTAATTAGGATTAGGATTCTTTCTATATTTTTCTATATTAGTCACTCTTGTCCCTCCGGTTCCTAGCTTCCAAAATTCTGTTGCTGCTTTGCTTTTCTTTCTCTTTATTCTTGTGGGTTTATAAAGTTTAAAAAATTTCTCTAGTGTCATTTTAATGGGATTTCAGGAAGGAGTAAAAGTGGATGAGTGTGTTTAATCTTCCATCTTTAGCAGGAAATTCCTAAATGACCCATTTAAAAAGTTGTCCTACTAAAGGCTAACTATATCATATTATCTCAGAATTTTGTTGCATCTTAAGATTATATAGCACTCATCTATCCAGTTTTCTTTGTCAGTGTCTCTGTGAGTCGAAATCAGAGAATAATAACAAAGATGAGGATAATATTCTCAGCAACTTATGCAGTAGGCACTGTTACCACTCCCCATTTTCCATTTTGTATTCTTGGGACAAAAACCATTTGCCACCCCCTCCTGTCATGGGCTAGCTCCATTTTGGAGTCACCAGGGGTGCTCATAGAGTTGCCTTCTGTAGAGTCATCTCCCATCTCTTCATCTCCATTTCTGGCTCAGGAAGATGTGAGACGGATTTGTACGACATCCTTAACATAGATGCCATCAGATATTCATACACATGTGCCCATGTGATTATGGAACTTACTAGGAGTTATTAATCTTGAAAAGTCAGTTCTTTTCTTCCGGAAATAAGCCTTTCAAAAGGTCAGCTTGGTTGTTAATTGAGTGAATCTTTTCTGCAGGTTAAATTGTGAGTCCAGCTGGCTTTGTTGAAGGGATCCCACGACAGTCAACCCTGCAGTAATTAGCACACAGGAAGGCTCAATAGGGGTGAAAGTTCCTTTTGCTTTAATGAGAGGAAAGTTCCTGCAAGTGACTGATACTGCAGCTTCTGACTGCAGGGGCCGTGGTGACGTGCTGCGTACTTTCCTTTCCATCATCCTGTCTCGCTCACGCCGTCCCGCTCTTTGTCCTCTTTCTCTTCCCTTTTGCTTTCTTTTCTTTGGTGGCCCTCTCCTCTTCTCACTGGGGGAAGGAGACTGGAAACCTTTCTCCTCAGTGTCCTGTGGAGAGCACCAGTGTGTGCATGTCCCCACCGAGGGGTTGGGAGGGCTTCATTGCTAATTCCAGCTCTGAGTGCTTACCTACTTCTGCTGCAAATTTTCAAGGCATCTCTTTGAGTCCTTCTGATTAATCAAAGAGTAGATCCTGCCTCTTTCTTTTTTAACAGAGAGAGAGGGAGAGGGAGGCGGGGAGAGAGAGAGAGAAAGTAAGGGAGAGAGAGAGGGATTGAGGGAGAGAGAGCAGCCCTCAGGACCAGAGCCTGTGGTGGACAAGAAGATCGGCTGAAATTAGAACACTGTTTTGTGTTCATTGGTGGCCAGTGATATTGCATTTTCATTTATAGTAATGAGGTCGTATTTTATTTGTTAATAAATGTGTATGTGTAAAAAGAATGACTGAATTTGAAGGAAGATATTTAATGATCAGTCGTTCAGGTGGGGGTGTTGTATATGGCCCATATGTGCTGATTTGGTAAGAGTGGGTCTACAGATACGACCAGACCTGAGCGGGTGGTCAGCTGGTGAAGGAAGCCAGGCAACATGGAGAGAGGTGATTGTTGCTATTGTGTCTGCAAAATTAAAGTGTTTTCTGGATACTGAGTGCCTTCAACCGGCAGAGGACGGTGATTATTCCACGGAACCTTCCTCTCACAGAGCTGTGTTTTAAAGTCCATGGGTTGCCTCCATGTTTCCCCTTTGCTCCCTGCTAATCATCTTGGGCTTATGCTTGCTCTATTTATGTATGGGAAAAAATGAAGGATGTTCTGGACCATGTCACTGAGAATATCATGCTAACTTAGGCACAAACACCTCCTGCCCCAGGCAGCCACCACAAATCTGGGACCAAGAGTGTTTTAAATTAACCCTGGGGCCAGTTGTGGAGGCCAAGAAGCATCCTTTCGCTTGCTCACCCAGGGTCTGCTATCTCAGCAAGAACTGACTGCTGTGTGCAGACCCCAGGAGGGACCTTATTTACAGGTGACACAGCATTTTTGCCCCACTCTCATCCCCAGTCCCTCAGGGGCAGGTTACTTCTCTGATTGAAAGATCATCACTCATGTGGCCAAACAGACTTCAGACACAAGTTCAAGGCCCTGGAGATCTGGCCCTGGGCAGAACAAGGAAGCCAACTTCTCCAGAGCCTCTGTCTTCTCCTCCACAGCTGGATGTGCTGCTCAGGCTGCTCCTTTGTGGCAGATGGCCAGCCAGGGACATCTTCCCTTTTTGCAGCTTATGCAGAAGGATTCTTCCAGAAAACTTTACTTTTCATATATATTTTTTTACAATTTTGAGGCCTGAGTCTTTAGCCATTCCATTGGAAGATGAGATTTTAAAGTGCTTTTGTTTTTCTCTTGTAACTTTGCTTTCTAGGGAGGGGTGAGTCGGTGTCCTTTGCTTAGCAGCAGAGGCCTTTTAGTCTAGAGCAGAGTGCTTGTATCCCTCAGGCCTCCCCACTGCAGTGGGAGCGGGCTGACCTCCACCTGCCAGCATCTGCATCTCTTTGCCTGGGGAGCAGCAGTGCTGGAGACGTGAGCGTCCTCTCCTCCCTGAGTCTTCCCACTCCACCAACAGCCTTCAACCAAAGACTGATGGGAGCTGGTTACAAATCCTCTAGTTCCTTCACTCCCAGGAGAGAGAACTCTGAAGTATGTACCTTACACTCTCTCCCAGGTTTTTCTCAGCAGGATTAAACTATTCACAGTTGAATCCTTGTCTCAGGCTCTGCTTGTGGGGGCAACCCAAAATCAGACATAGACGTATTGCTGGAGTAAACTAAGTCCTCTATTTTAATCTTCAGGACACTTTTTTATACATTCAGGTGGGAAACAATATCCTATGTGTAGACATTCCCATGAAGAATTGGTGTCAATTAAGCCCTAAGATTTTTTTTAAAGATTGGCACCTGAGCTAACAACTGTTGCCAATCTTCTTTTTTTTCTTTTCTGCTTTTTCTCCCCAAATCCCCCCAATACATAGTTGTATATTTTAGTTGTAGGTCCTTCTAGTTGTGGCATGTGGGATGCTGCCTCAGCTACCCTGATGAGCAGTGCCATGTTGGTGCCCAGGATCTGAACCGGTGAAACCCTGGGTCACCAAAGCAGAGTGTGCGAACCCAACCACTTGGCCATGGGGCCAGCCCGCATAAGATGTTTTATTGCAGCAGATGTTTAGAGTAAAACTTATGACAAAGGACATAATTGGCATAGTGTGCCAATAGCAGGCACACATCTGGTGTGAAGAGAAGGCATTAGGGCTCCTGATGAACAGGACTCAGGCCTGGAGGCAAGCTGTCACTGACTTCATCAGCTCTTGCTGAATCTGGATGTATCTTCAGCAAGCCTGATTCCCAGGGGCCAAGGTAATCAGGGATGTTTAAAGCAGAATGATCTTTCATCAGGTAGTTTTCTCAGCTCATGGATGCCCAATTTGACAAAGTGGAAAAAGAAAATCATGTTGCAGCTTCTAAAGAGAAACTTGGAGATATAAAAGGGGACTTATATAAAAATAAGTTCATTTCCTAACGGAGAAAGTCTCTTTTACTAGAGAGACTGAAATTTGGAGCCACAAGGCCTAGCCACCCCTTGCTGTATCATGCATACTCCTATTTCATGACTTTACGTGTCATTCTCTTACCAGGAGACTCTTCATCTCTGTCACTTCCTTTAAGACATGGCTCGAACATTATCTCCTCTAGAAAGTCTTCTGTGAAGCAGATCTGTCTTCACAATGGAGATATAGGTTGTCGAGATTGTGAAAGGTCTGAGATTTTCCACTACTTGCAAGTTAAGAGCCTAGCACAGTTTTATGGATGCTGGCAGAAGACAAGAGAATCTTGAGCCAGAGACAAAGGACTTTATTACTCACAGCAGTAGTAGTAGCTAGAGTGTCAGCATTTGTTCCCTGAACCCCAATTTCTACAAGGATATTTGAAGAAGGCCAGGTGTCACCTGTTGATTGCAATACGGGAGAGGAATCCGGAGCTCAGGGAGCCTGAATCCTTTACAATGGGCAGTAAGTATGTCTGCCTTTTGCTCCAGAGGGAGACCAGAGCTCTATCTTGTAAAAGCTGTTCACTATGTACACACCTTTGAAACAATAGTTAGGAACAAAGAGAGTTGTGCCTCCGCTCAAAGATGAGCAGAAACATGAGAGATTTACGGCAAATTGTCTCCATCATGGATCAAACCCAAGAGGACTGTGATAATTAAGTTGATAAGCAGTGTAGTAGTTAAGATCACAGATTGCATGAGTTTGAATCCTATTAGATAGGATTTGAATCATATTAATTATATGACCTTAGGTAAGTTATATAATTGATCTGTGCCTCAGTTTCATCAGTTGTAAAATGGGGATATTAGCACCTCTTGGGTGTTTGTGAAGATTTAATGAGTTAATATTCGCAAAGTGCTTAGAACAGTCCCTAGAACATAGAAAATACTATGCTTTTGTAAAATAAACTAAGAAATAGAGATTAGTCAATGTATCCCCTGGTGGCCAGTGGCTGGAATCCATGTCCTTTGTGACATTCTCACCAAAGTGACTGAAGTGTCTTGGCTAGGAAATGAAGTACGTGAGTCACATAAACTTGGGAAATTTGGCTGCCTCTCCCTGGAAGGACAGAGGTAATGGGAACAATCAACACGGGAGATTCAAATTTTAAATATAAGTAAGTGTCATGAATGTTGTTTTCTGCTTATACAGAAGTTACAAAGAAATAAGTCCACCTTATAGATGAAGTCTGTCTCCATTTAAATGAGACTTTTTGCCTCCAAACTACCCTGGCGCTTTGTTTGTACTTTTCTTTCTTTCTTTTTTTTTTTTAGGAAGATTAGCCCTGAGCTAACTACTGCCAGTCCTCTTCTTTTTTTCTTTTTTTGCTGAGGAAGCCTGGCCCTGAGCTAACATCCGTAACCATCTTCCTCTATTTTATACCTGGGACGCCTACCACAGCATGGTGTGCCATGCAGTGCCGTGTCCGCACCCGGGATCCCAACCGGCAAACCCCAGGCCGCTGAGAAGCGGAATGTGTGAACTTAACTTCTGCACCACCGGGCTGGCCCCTGTTTGTAGTTTTCTTATATTCCTTAGGGTTGTGTGTGTGTGTGTGTGTGTGTGTGTGTGTGTGTGTGATCACTCACAGTAGACTCTAGAAGCTTCTGAAGAGTGGGGACTGTCTCCTGCTCAGATTGGTTTGGTGGAGCTGACATGACAGAGGCTAACATCATGCCTGGCAAAGAGCAAGCTTGGCTGCTGTTGACTCCGATTGGAGAAGAGTCTCTCTGACCTGGCCTGGGGGCTGCAATTTCCCAGAAGACAAAGCTGTGCCCCTCAGCTGGTGGAGGCCCTCGGTATGGATGTGCCCAAGGTGGGGAAGGGACCGAATGGGGGACTTTTCAAAGACAAAACTGAGCTGACTGACAGAACCTGGTTAGTTTATTTGCACCCCTCTCTCCTGCTGGCGTGACATGTGTGGCAAGTCAGTGACTGTGGGGGACAGGGTCAGTCTGTCTTTGTGGCCACACACTTCAACTCAGAAATAGCGCAAGTGGCTCTCATAGTGTTCTCTGGTGAGCAGCATGTTCTGTTCCTGAGAAAGTCAATTTGCGATCAGCACCAAGTTTGATTTTCAGGATGCTTGCAGGTAGAAGCTGCTGGCTCTGAAGACCATTTCCACTGAGGTCTGTTTGTCTGTGGCACCATAAAAAGGGACAAAAAAAAAGGAAAGCTGTGTGGCTGTCCATACATAACATGTATTTGGGGCAGGGCTGAGCAAGGATATTTCCTATTAAATGGGGAAGTGCATCTGCTTTGGGTTCCTTGTGCAGTTCTGAGTGCTTGTGGTAGCCAGAGGTTGAGGTGTGCCTTGAGTCAGCTGGGAAGGTGGTGAGCAGAGCAGGTGCTCTGTGAATGAGGAAGTGTGGCTGTGAAATGCAGGCAGCAGCCAACCCTGGGGGCTTGGGCAGGTCTCTTCAGCCCTGTTTTTCAGTTCTCCATTTGGAAGGGGAGAAAATATCACTGGAATGTCATAAACCACATAAACTCTGAAAGAGCTGGAGGAGGCTTCTGCAGAAGCCAGGTCTGAGGTGAGGGCAGAGGAAGCTGATGGACATGGAGGGGATGCAGACCTGCAGGGAGAGGAAGTTGCAGCTATGGTGACAGACAACTGCAGAGCATGCAATAGTTTTTCCAGGTAAGAGCCATTCACAGAGGAGGCGGGAGAGGATGTTAGCTCCCCAGGTGAGGAGACTCTGCGGTGGGAAAGATGGAAGGTGCAGCAAACGATTGGGTAAGAGAAGGAAAAGTTTTCCTGAGGCTAAAGCTTTTTCTAATGCTGTGTGAATATTCTTTTAAGGCCCTGGAAGGGTGGAAAGAGGAGGAGTGTCTGGTGGGCCCCTTTTTATATTTGACATACAATCTCTTATTTAAGCAATGTTTAGCAGGAAAATAAAGTCCTCTGATAAGAACCTGGTGATCACACACTTCTCACAAATCTGATCTGTGATGAAAATGACCAGGTGTGGCAATGTTAATAGTAGTGCAATGGGCATAAATACTTTTGACATCCATTCAGATAAGTAGTTCTCCTGTTGGTAAACCCTCTGCACCCTGTCCACTGTGAAAGCTAAGCCAAGGATTGGAGGAGGGGAGGAGGATGAGGTGTAAGGGGTGTAGCACCTGATAACAGAGGGAATCAGCTCTATGGTGAGTAGAAAGAATTGAGGAAAAGAAGGACAGAAGGCCTGAATTATAATGGTCATGGCTCCCACCAGGCTTAACACAGGGGTAGGATGAGGGGATAGAAGTAGGGAGAAGATAGAAGCTCCTAAAAAACTTGGGGGTGTCTACTTGTGCCCTGCTAGGGAGCAGAGACACATGCCCCTGTTCTGGAGTAGTGAGTGGCACAAAATGAGATCAGGAGGACAGGGAAACATTCTAGTTGTGAAAGGAAGACATAGGAACGTAAGTTCCTTCTAGGAACTCTGAGCATTGACAGGGTGGACTAAGGTGGTAGCGGTGGTCAGTAGGAGGTGGTCAGTAGTGGTCAGATCTGGAATATGCCTTGAAGGTAGAGACAGGATGATATGCTAATGGATTGCATGTGGGGTATGAGACAAAGTGAGGAGTCAAGGATGATGGCACGGCTTTGGTCTTTGTGCCTGGATTAACAATGGTTGTTACTGGGACTGAAAAGATCTGGGGAAGAATCCAGAGTATGGTTTAAGAAGAGTATCAGATATTCTGATGGAGATGTCATGTAGGCAGTTGGATAAGGGAATCTGGAATTCAGAGGAAAGGTCAGGGCTGGTGCAAATTTGGGATTCTCCAGCGTGAAACTGGTAGAAAAATCCAGGACCTGGATGATATCACTTGGGCTTAGGTGCAGGTAGAGAAGAAAAGAGTTTGAGAGCTGAGCCCCAGCACCCTCCACCATTCATTGGGAAGATTGGGAAGAGGAGAACCTAGCAAAAGAGAGCAGCTCCCTATGTTTTCTTAGATAGAAATACAGCAGCCCCTTTTTACTGCTGGTATTTGTAATCAGGGCTAATGCCTACTGAATAGATTAAACCAACTGTAGCCTTACAGAGTCTGAGGGTTTGAAGAGACCTCAGTCATCATATGGTCCTGTTTCCCACACTGTGGGTCATTGATGGTCAGGAAATCAGTTTATTGTATCCTGACCAGCACTTTTTAAAAAGTGAGCTAGGGGGCTGGCCCCGTGGCCGAGTGGTTAAGCTCGCGCGCTCCGCTGCAGGCGGCCCAGTGTTTCGTTGGTTCGAGTCCTGGGCGCGGACATGGCACTGCTCATCGGGCCACGCTGAGGCAGCGTCCCACATGCCACAACTGGGGGAACCCACAACGAAGAACAACGAAGAATACACAACTATGTACTGGGGGGGCTTTGGGGAGAAAAAGGAAAAAATAAAATCTTAAAAAAAAAAAAAATAAAAAAAAAATAAAAAGTGAGCTAGAATAGAAGTCTTCAGAGTGTTGCACATAGCAAGGATAATTATTTTTTCTGAAGCTACTGTTTCAGTTGTGTGTGTGTGTGTGTACATGTGTATGTATGTACTGGTCACCATGTAAAACTTTTTTGTCTTCCTTTGGTACTCAAGTGCACGAAATTGGACTAATTCTAATATTGGTTTGTGACACCACATATTGACACGTGCATGGATAGCACTCCTTTATTTTATCTATCATTTAATATTTTAATTTCTAAAATAATGTAAAAGCTGTTGGATGTCAGCGTCATGGCCGAGTGAGCTTGCCCAGGACTCTCTCCCTTCCAACATACAACAAAAAGGAGCAACCATATTCCAACATAAAACATCCTAATAGCACAGGAATCCTTGGAGAGTCATGGCAGCCAAACAACAGAGGGCAGAGAGGCTGGAACCCCCTTGGAGGAGCTGGAACAGGGTAAGAAAGAATTTTTCTCCATCCCCTAAAGACTAGGATTGCTGCTGCAGGAGGCTCCATGAGGGATGGAGTGGGGGAGGGGTTGGTATCTGCAGGATCACCCAGGACTCCCTAGCGCCCTTGCAGCTTAGAGGGAAGCCCTCTAATGGGGTTAAAGCTTTGGTGTGGGGTGACCCTATCAAGCCAAGATCCCAGGAGACCAGATAGCGAGAGCTGATTGGGAAACTGGGGACTGCACGCTAGAGAGAATGCAGCCCCCCAACCTGCGCTGTGCCGCACCATCTTGGCTGAAGGCAGATGGGTCAGAATATGTGGCTCTTGACCCCCATCCAGTGGCGATAGGCTGTAACCCCAACCGAATAATATCACAATGGGAAAAACCTGTAGTTCCAGCATCAATCAGTTCATCAAAACTCCAGACCACAGAGAAAATGACAAGCACCCAGAATTCAGTCCTGGTGATGCAGAAATAAGTAAACTAAATGACAATGAATTCAGAATAGCTATTGTCAAAAAACTCAATGAGGTAAAAGAGAATATAGAGAAACAATTTAACGAGTTCAGGAGCTACTTCACAAGAGGTTGAAACTATAAAGAAGAATCAATCAGAAATACTAGAGATGAAAGACACAATGGAAGAGATAAGACAAAATATGGATTCCCTGAATGCACGCGTGGACACCATAGAGGAGCAAATCAGCATAATTGAAGATAGACATGTTGAATTGCTTTAGATAGAGGAGGAGAGAGACTTGAGACTAAAAAGAAATGAAGAAAGTCTCTGAGAAATATCTGACTCAATGAGGAAATGCCACATAAGAATTATATGCATCTAAGAAGGTGAAGAGAAGGAGAATGGAGCAGAAAGCGTGCTCAAAGAGAACTTCCCAAATCTAGGGAATGACAGAGAAATGTGTGTGGAGGAAGCTTTCAGATCTCCTAGATTTGTCAATGTAAAAAGACCTACTGCAAGGCATATAGTAGTAAAACTGGCAAAAATGAATGACAAAGAAAGAATACTCAGGGCAGCAAAGCAGAAGAAAATAACCTACAAAGGAACCCCTATCAGACTTTCAGCAGATTTCTCTGCAGAAATCTTACAAGCTAGGAGAGAACGGAATGACATATTCAAAACTTTAAAAGATAAAAATCTTCAGCCAAGGATACTCTATCCAGTAAAAGCATCCTTCAGATATAAGGGAGAAATTAAATCTTTTCCAGACAAACAAAGCTAAGGGACTTCATAGCCACGACACCCCCTCTACAAGAAATCCTTAAGATGGCCCTCAGACCTGAAAAAAGAAAAAAGGGAGAAAGGGGTCACACAACACAGAGTAAGGAGACAGATAGAATCAGAATAGGATAGCAAATATTAAACTATAGCATTAGGATAAAGGGAAGGAAAACATCAAAAACAATCTTGTCACTTTAACAACAAACTCACAACACAAGTTAGACTAAGATATGAGAATGATAACTTAGAAGGGGAGGAGGAAAGGGACTGAATCAGTTTAGACTAAGGAAATAGGCCATCAGAAAATGGACTATGTTATGCACGAGATTCTGAACAAACTTCAGGGTAGCCACTAAACTAAAAAGCAAAACAGAGACACAAAAAATAAATAAGGAAAAAACTAAGAAACACAGCATAAGAAACCACAGAAACCAATGGGTAGACCAAAACACACAGGATGAGAAACAAAGGAAATGCAGGAAAACCGGAAAACGAGTGACAGAATGACAGCATTAAGCCCTCATACATCAATCATCACCCTCAATGTAAATAGATTGAACTCTCCAATAAAAAGACACAGAGTGGCAAGATGGATTAAAGAACAAGATCCAACAATTTGTTGCCTCCAGGAAAGACATTTCAGCTCCAATGACAAATACAGGCTCAGAGTGAAGGGGTGGAAGACAATACTCCAACTAATGGCAAACAAAAGAAAGCAGGTGTCACAATACTTACATCAGATAAAGTAGATTTCAAGATAAGGCAGGTAAAGAGAGACAAAGAGGGGCAATATATAATGATAAAAGGGACACTACATCAAGAAGAAATAATGCTTATAAATATCCATGCACCCAACACAGGAGCACCAAAGTTCAAAAAGCAACTATTAACAAACCTAAAAGAAGATATCAAAAATAACACAATAATAGTAGGGGACCTCAACACCCCACTCACATCATTGGACAGATCATCCAGACAGAAAATCAACAAAGAAACAGTGGAATTAAATGAAATGCTAAAACAGTTGGACTTAATGACATATATAGAACACTCCATCCCAAAACAGCAGAATACAGGTTCTTCTCACGTGCGTATGGAGTATTCTCAAGAATGGACCATATGTTGGGAAACAAGGCAAGCCTCTATAAATTAAAAATGATCATCACTGATCATCAGGGAAACGCAAATCAAAAATACACTAAGATATCACCTTACGCCCGTTAGAATGGCAAAAGTAATGAAAAGAAAAAGTAGCAAATGTTGGCGAGGTTGTGGAGAAAAAGAAACCTTCATACACTGCTGGTGGGAATGCAAACTTATGCAGCCACTATGGAAAACAGTATGGAGATTTCTCAAAAAATTAAAAATAGGAATACAATATGCCCAGCCATCCCACTACTGGGTATCTATCCAAAAAACTTGAAATCAGCAATTCCAAAAGTCCCATGCACACTTGTGTTCATTGCAGCATTATTTACAATAGCCAAGATGTGGAAGCAACCTAAATGCTCATCAAGTGATGATTGGATAAAGAAGATATGGTATATATATACAATGGAATACTACTCAGCCATAAAAAAGGATAAAATCGTCCCATTCACAACAACATGGATGGACCTTGGGGGCAGTATGTTAAGTAAAATAAGCCAGATAGAGAAAGACAATCTCTGTATGACTCCAATCATATGTGGAAGTTAAACATGTAGACAAAGAGAACAGATTAGTGGCTACCAGGGGGAAGGGGGAGTGGGGGGTGGGCACAAAGGGTGAAGGGGTGCACCTACAACATGGCTGATAAACAATAATGTACAACTGAAATTTCACAAGGTTGTAAACATCATAATCTCAATCAAAAGTTTAATAAAAGAAACATAAATATTACTCACAATTAAGGACTAGAACGTTTCCAATTACCTTGACTACCCTTTGCCAGGTAGCCAGGTAACCATATCCTTAATCTTGTATTTATTTTTCTCTTTTTTCTGTTCTATCTTCCTAGCTTTCTTTCTATGCATAAACAAATATTGTTTAGATCTGCTTTTTTTTCTTTTTATTATGGAAAATTTCAAATATTTTAAAAAAAGGAGAAGTAGTCTCATAAACCCAATGTACCCATCTCACAGCTTCAACAATGATCAACTCAGGCCAATCTTGTTTCATCTCTACCCTCATTACCCCATTTTGAAGCAAATTCCAGATAACATGTCATTTTATCCATAAATATTTCAGCTTAAGACTTAAAAAACACAAAACCATGCTCACATCTAAAAAAACTTAACAATATAAACATTCCATCATTTCCAGAGTCCCAATTGCCTCAAGAATAGTATTTGTGGAAAAATTAAAAATTGGTACATAGACCTGATAATTAAGGATATTAAGAAATTATTGTTATTTTGTCTTACATGTAATAAGACATTATGGGGTTTTTAAAAGTTATTTTTTAGTCTTCATTTTGTATATATATTATATATTTGCCTAGGTATACACACATACTTGTTGTATGTGATATATCTATACTGCAGTATTTATGGATGACATGATAGGATGTCTGGGATGTGCTTTGAAATAATACAGGAGTGGTGGTGAGTGGGTGGGATTTTTTTTTAATTTTTTTGTTTTTGGAGGAAGATTAGCCCTGAACTAACTACTGCGCATCCTCCTCTTTTTGCTGAGGAAGACTAACCCTGAGCTAACATCCGTGTCCATCTCCCTCTACTTTTATACGTGGGACTCCTACCACAGCATGGCTTTTGCCAAGTGGTGCTGTGTCTGCACCTGGGATCCAAACCAGCGAACCTCAGGCCGCCAAGAATCGGACTGTGCGAACTTAACTGCTGTGCCCCGGGGCCGGCCCTGAGTGGGTGGGATGTAGAGGAGATGAGATTGGCTGTGAATTGATTGTTACTGAAGTTGAGTGACAGGTATGTGGGAGTCTATTAAACTTCTCTGTTAACTTTTGTATGTGCTTGAAATTTTCCATAGGAAAGAAATTAATGAAAAGGACACAATACTGAAATAAACATTCAGGTGCATAACTCCTTATGCACATGTGACGGTTTCTTCTGGGCAAAAACTTAGAAGTGCGGCTTCAGCTCTTCCGGATAGTGCCAAGTTGCTCCCCAGAGTCAATGGCAGCCTTTGACAGGGACCAGGTCAGAACTCAGCTTGCCTCACTTAGAGGACAATGAGTCCCATCTCTGTGTTGGGCCTTTTTTACACGCTCTGTCCAGGGCGGGGAGGAGGAACGTGTGGGCGTGTCCATCCTCCTGCGGGTGAGACAAGTGTGATAGCTGCAGCTGGAGCAGGTTAGCGCTTTCTGGAGCGGGAGCTCTTGCCTAAGTCCACCTACTGCTCGTGTTCCCACCTTTGAGCTCTCGTTTTGGGTTCAAGACGCTAAGTTTACGAAAATCTACATAATCTGCTGTTTTTATTTTGCTACAAAGAAATACATGTTTATTACAGAAATTTATGACATTACAAATAAAAGGGAGAAAATAAAAACCAGCCAACCTACCACGGCTGTCGGTATTTGGCATTTCCTCTTCAGTACTTTTCCTTTGCTAATACTCTACATTCCATTGAAGTGTGCTTTCTTCACTTGAGACGTTTTTTCCTATTATTAAACAGCCTTTTACAATATAGTTTTTGATGGTGGCGTGGTATTTTGTTGGCTGAAAATGACATAATTCATTTAAATAATTCCCAATTTTCAGCGCTTAGACTGTTTCCAATATTTCCCTACTTTTCCTGTTTTTGCCTCGTGCTCATTTGGAAGGACTCAGCCCTTTGACTTGTCTCCAGGTGGAACCCTCCCCAATGTGAGTGATCACACGGGACTGTTTCAGGAGAAACACAGCACACGGCACGCAGTGGAAACTCAGGATCATCAGCCATTTCGCATTTGTGTTTTCTACCCTGTTCTTCTTTCCAGACAGTAGCCTCTTCTCTCTTCTTTCTCTTCCCCAGACAGTTTCCAAATGTCCCCCATGATGTCCAGAGTTCAGAGTTATTCATCTCTGCACACTCCCTCAGCAAAGCAGAAAGTTCTGCAGTCAGCAGAACTAACCCTCTTGAGACAGCAATCCACGGACCATCTATTTTCACTGAAATGTGTCCCTTGAAAGTTTCACCAAATGATTTCTCAAAGTATTATATGATCCATAACTACTTCCTTGAGATAAATTCTTAGGGAGGGAATGGCTATAGCAGAGAGCATAAAAAATGTGGAAACTTTTGCTGACGTTTAGGAATAAGGTGTGTTGATTTGCTTTCTGCCAGTGCTCCATCAGTCAGCGTTCAGCCAGAACAGAACCACTGTGAGGGGTACCGAAAAAGGGATCTGTCATAGCGATGAGACTTTCCACAATCATGGAAGAGCTAAGGAAGTCAAGTTCTGGAAGGAGATTGGTTGGAGGATCAGAGAAAAGCCACCAACCAGGGAGCATGGAGGGGAGCTGCTAGGGGTTGGGCTGACATTGCTGTAGGTCAGCAGGGCAGGCAGTTGGGAGGAAAAGCTGGTGGTGAAGCAGAGGAAAATGGACAAGTGGAATGTATGAGGGCGAACTGTGTCTGTCTTTCACTGCATCTGACTCCAGTGATGCTGGTGGCATGTGGAAGAAGCTGCCGCTCACTGTGGAGCCGTACACATGCCTGGCCCAGGACCAGGGGAAGCTGAAGGAGGTGATCTGGTGGGAGCTGAAGGAACTGCATAGGCTGCTGCTGCTGGAGGCCGACGAGATGACCCTGCTGATCAGGACTGTGTGTGACCTGCACCAGCCGCTGCACTGAGCTTCCAAGCATAACGGCTGCTGTTGAACTTGTGGCTTCCACATCTTATGCAATTTTCTCTGTGTATAATCTCAGCTCGGAACAGTATGGGGAAAGGACTTTGGGAAGTGTAGTTCCAGCTTAGCTCAGTTGACACAGAGTAAAACCACCACAGGTAGTGCCCGAAGGACTTCTTTGGTGCCAGGATAGAAAAGTGAATTCTAGTGAATCTGGTAAGCATTGACTACTGTCCAGGGAAGTTTAGAGATGGGCTGGGGTGAGGGGTAGCAAAGCCAAAGAATTTTGCTGATGGGTTTTTCTGTAAGATAAAAAGTTTTCCAGAAATGAAAACAACCTCTGCATTGAGGACAAAATCCTACAGAGATATTTTATACTTTTGAGTCTACCAAAGGAATTACTGAACCAAATGTTCTCAGGTCTGTTGCCAGAGGTATTGAAGAGTCACGCATAAAAAGGCCACGTGTTTGTGTCATTTCCCTGAAACAGACTTAGTACGTACCCTGAGCTACTCTATGTATGGAAGTCTGTGTAAAGGATATGAAGATATCCCCTATCAATAATTAGATTGATCTCCATTGATAATGGAGATAATGGTGATGCTGCTAATCTGTTGTATCGTGAAGAATTTATTCTGTTACAAAAGTCGAACTTGCCTATAACAGTGATTCCCCTCCAACCGCCCAGAGAACCTGTTATATTTTATTGCTATCATAGGATATTTGTCATACGCTCCAAACTCAGGCAACAAAGTTCTGCTTTATAATTCAAAATTCTAGTCAACCACTAAATAGTTGGGAGAGACTTCCAGTGGTAAACCACAAGCATTTTCAAATTATCCTGTTCTATGGCATAATTTTTTTCAGTTTTGTTGACAATGGTGGTAGCGCGAAGCAGAGTGATAGAAAGGAGTGAGGGGGAGACGGAACCAGAATAATGCGGGTCGGGGGGTTTAAGGGACTCCATCTTTGTCTCCTTGTTCTTGTTATGGAGGTGAGTTCTCACTAACTTACTGTTACTAGAAATATCAGTAAAGACAAAGATCCCTGCCTCTAGTATTGCCTAATTCTTTGATACTTTTTTGAACATCATTTTGCTCAATTGTTCTGAGTTTTATCATGAGGATTCTTTGAGAAAATCCCCAAAAGGGGATCAGACGTTATTGGTACCGCTCTGCAAAGATCTTTTATATTCTCATAGCAAGAGATGAGACACAGATTTTCACCACTGCTCTTAAGTGAGGTGTACTGGCCAGTATTCGGCCAAAAATGACCCTGGACTGAGACTCAAGGACACTTCCAAAACCACCCCACCAGACGGGGCCACCAGGAGAGCCGCCGTCCCCCTGGAAATCAGTGATTCAGGAAGCTGCTCTACAGCTGCATCTGCTGCTTCAGCCTTTCCGGCCATTCTCTGAGCGCTCTACATCCTTAACAACTGCTGTGTGTTTAAGCTAATTAAGGCGGATGCTGCCATCTGCAATAAGGACCGTGACTAATGCAGCAATTGGCGCTAGAATCTGTGTCCACACGGAGCAGTTGGTTTTTTCATTCATTCATTCATTCATTTGTATTATAAATGGTTTGCTATTTAGCAGTTGGCTTTTTCATTCATTCATTCATTTGTATTATAAATAGTAGCTATTTAGCGGTTGGCTTTTTCAACCCCGAAAGCCAACTGGGTCAACGTAGATTAAAGGCCCCAGCAGAAAGCACCTGCCTTGGCAGAGCCCTACTGCCCTCCCTCTCTGCTTTCAAACTGGTTAGCCCTAGACTGTTTGCCGTTGCGTCTTCCTGAAGAGGACAGAAAGCAGTCAACACTTGCCAGCATACTCTATTTTCCCCAAAGCTGCAAGCCTGGTTGGCACCTTTCACTAAACTCCCCAAAGCAGGAGAAAGCGGGCCTCTGGTCTGTCTCTTCTCTAGCCCGGAGCCGTGTAGACAACTGGATCTTCTCTCCTTCGGGCAGAGAGTAACGTCTGAATATTGTGTGGCATTGATTGATGGAGAATAAAACCGCATGACCCATCTCTGGAGCCAGACCCCAGTTAGCGACGGCCTGAAGCTCACGTAATTCAGGGACTTCTTAAAGAAAAACAGTACCACAAATTACAAATGCGGAATTCGTTACAAAAGGAATGCTTAGAATTGGAAAGAAATCACAACAAACCATACGTTTTAAAAAGCAGACACATATCAGAAACTTCACCAAGTGCTGAAAATAATGTAACAAACTACTAATTGTGTGCCTCACAAATCTCTAGAATACCTTTTCCCTCTGTTTTTGACTAGATCAAAAAGGACATGTAGCTAAGTAAAGGAAATGTAGTAAAGTCACCAAATTCATTGAAATGAAGCAGCCCTGGGTCTCAAGCTTGCTCCACTGTCACACCAACTGCATTTTCCTTTACAACACTGTCGATCTTCCTTCCTCCTGATTCCTGTATCATAGTGTCCTGACTCTCCTACTCACCTTTATCTTTTCTATTTTAATTTTCATCTACATTTTATTGCTTATTGTGATTCTTTCCCCTCCGTCTTCATGATTTTAACCATCAAAGGTTTTAGTTTCCATTAGCTTCTAAGAGCAAGAGAGTTTTTGACACTTTCAAGCTCTGCTAATTTTCACTTTTTGATTTACATATTGGCTTCCACTAGGATATTTCCTTCCTGTCATATTTATTTTGGTTTGATCAGTAATTCTGAATACAACATATAAAATTAATCTGAAAATAAGGTCCATAGAGCAATCCAGATGCATTTTGAAATTGCCACTGTCAACTTAAAAAGCAAATTCACCTGTTATTTTATCTCCAAAATGAGTTTCTTTGGGAACAGCCAAAAGAATTGCAAATCAGGACGTGAATGCTATGGCAAACCATAGGCAAATCCAGAAAACAAGGGAGGGAAGCTGCTTCTATAGAGAAAAACGGGTTGTAGGGAGGGGCTGTTCCAAAGGAAAGTCCACTGGGGGAAAGTAACAGTTCTGGGCGGTGACGGCTTCTCACTGGCTGAGCTGCAGCATTTCTCATTAGCTAGGCTGTTGCTGGGTGGGGAGGGAAATCTTCCCGCAGTAGTAACGCAGGCATCCATTGCTTCATGGTTGGTGTAATTGACGATGTACCATAGGGCGTTAGAGCTCCCCCTACGGGTCTTCCTGACTCCAATTTAGTTAGGGTTTCTTTTATTAATTTCCACCCCAAGTTGAATTGTCTTATACAGTGAGGTAATCAAATTACACTTAAACAGTATCCATTGACCTGTTGATGAATATGTATAGGAGTTTTGTCACTGGAGCACTGTTTCCTTTTTTCTCATTTCTGAGCATTGGCGGCAGTTCTACCTGTGTCTCATCAGGCACTGTCGGACTGTCAGGATAGGATGCATCAGATGTGCTAAGGAGCAATCCGCCTCCTTGGGATGCATAAAACACGGGACCTCAAATAGCAACTGTTTGTTCTACTGTTTGTATGCCATACACGCAGGAATTCTGACAAATTCCATTTTGTGTAATTTCCAACAAACATCAAAATAATTGTAGGGTAGGTTTATAATTGTACCAGCTGCACTGAGTATTCCTAATAAGAGGAATTTGACCAGGGGTCCTCTGCTTACAGTTTTACACATCTGAGGATTGGAAGAATTTCCCACAGACTGGCTTCTGTCTGCCTGCATTTCAGTCCTTGTTTTCCCTCCATTATCCTTATCCTTGCAGTGGCAAGTGCTGTGGAGGCTTTTCATTTCCTGATACAGGCTCTGGCCAGAGGTCTTCATGCCATGATGCTCAGTGCTGGCACAGTGGGCAGTAGTGGCATTCCTGGAAGCTATCCCTACCGAGGGACGGCTAAAGCGGGCACAGATGTGACTGTGAAATGTGTAAATGGTCCAAAGCTCAACCCGAGCTGCTTGTATCACCAACTCTCCTTCAATGGTGTCCCCAGACACCTGTGGCCGCTCCCAAACCACCGGAAGGGAAGTGTGGGGGAGGAAAAGTCAGAGTGTAAAGACACAGTGGAACTGACTAATTGAGCTTAAAAATCTTATTTTTGCAAACTTTACAAAGTGAATTGGCATGTGAACTCATTGTGAGAGCTCTTGCTGGGCCCTGAAGGGTGTGGGCAGAGAGGGCCCCCCGAGCTTAAGCTTCATTGGTTTTTCAGGGAATCTCCTCTGCTGCTTTCTGTCTTTAGTGTTCTGAGACTTCAGCTTTGTTGGATTTAAAAGAATTAAGGTGCAGGCACAGCTGGTCCCAGAAAAAGGAGGTACTTGCAAGTTTGTCAGACCCTAAAATAGGAGCTTAACACTTTCTGAGGTTCATTATTCCCATCAGTGAACGGAATCATTCTTTCCAACTGCATTCTGTCCTCTTATTGTTGATCTGGCCTCATTTCCAACATGAAAGGAAAGAGTGTTAAGACTATGAAGAGTTTGAGATTTGACCCTACTTGCAAGCCAACAAGTTAACCTGCCACAGTTTCATTGATAGTGGCAGCAGACACAAGACTCCTGGACTAGAGACAAAGGATGCTATCACTCACAGCACAGAAAGCAGCCTGAGCAGCATAGGGCATTAATGCCCTTACCTCCAACTCCCATGGGGGTGATGCAGATGAGCCCAGGTGGATGTCTGCACATGCAGTGTTTGCATTGCAGAAGAGGCACTCTGCGCTTAGCGAACACAAATCTTTTCCAGTGGGCAGTAAGCATGCCTGCCCTTTGCTCCAGAGGAAGGCACTATCTCTGTCTCCCAAGGCTGTTGGCTCATCTCTGTCCCATGTGGGCCTCAGCTGGGTGGGCTCAACTGGGGCTGGAGGGTTCATTTCTAAGGTGGCTCACTCATAGGACTGGCAGGTTGGTGGTGGCTGTCACCTGAGAGTTCAGTTCCTCTCCACAAGGGTCTCTCCACAGGCAACTTAGGTGTCCTCACCGCGTGATGGATTCCAAGAGTGAGCATCTAAAGGGAGCAGGATGGAAGCTGTGTGGCCTTTTATAATGTTGCCTCAGAAGTCACAGAATGTCATTTCTGCCCTAGTCACAGCCCATCCAGATTCAACCAGAAGGGGAAACAGGCCCAATCTTTCGATGGGAGGAATATTAAAATTGCATGGTATTGAAAAATGGAAAAATATAGAGACAGTAAAAAGATCAGAAGTTGCTAAGGTTTCAGGGGAAGGTGAGAGGGATTGATAGGCAGAACATGGGATTTTTAGGGCAGTGAAACTCTTCTGTGTGGTATCATGGTAGTGCATACATATCATTATGCGTTTGCCTAAACCCTTAAAAGTGTACAACACAAAGAGTGAACCCTAATGTAAACCATGGACTTCAGTTAATAATAATGTAATTGGTTCATCAATTGTAGCAAACGTACCTCCTAATGCAAGCACTTTAAGTTTATTTAACCATTTAATAACATGTATCATTCATGGTTGCCAGATGGAATCGCCCTAGGCTGAAAACTTATTGTTCCTGGTTTATTGTACGTTAAAAGGAAATTTTCTACTTCCAACAGCACTTGCCCAGGAGACATGAGAGTGGAACGCCATGTGCCCCCGCAGCTGGTTCTGGCAGCTGAAGCTGACAAATGACCACGAGGCTTCAGTGGCCTGGGAGCACCAGACTCTGGACCTCACTGAAGACTTTCCTGACCATAAATAGTGGGGCTGTTCTAACCTATGGTGGACAGACCTGCGGACTCGGTCCTCTGAAGGATTCTCTCCCTAATTAGCATATCTGCCCTGAAACTTCCTTCCTTACGTCCCACAGTCTCTGGCGTTTCCCGATCTGTGCGTCCCTCAGTTGTTACTCACTGGTGGCTGTTTCCTCGCCTGACGAATTTTTTCCCAGGCACTGGCAGTCTTTGTTTTATTCTTTGGCATGTAGGAAGTCAGTTAATAGGTGTTTTTATTAACTTTCAGTGCTGTTTCCATGTATGTTTCCCTCTCGGGTAAGCGAGGTGAGGGATGACGTCTGTGGGCGCAGATGATGCCCTTCTCGGTGCCTCAGTGCCCTGTGACCACCCTCCCCTTGCCAAACGGATCACTTATACAATTTGCGGGGGGTCTTATTTAACGAAAAGAACAAAAAACCTTCAGCAAATTTTTATTTGCAAACAACAAATATTTATTTAAAGTGAGAAAACAGAACCCAACAAATTACAAATTTAAAGCAGGCGAGAAACGCCGCTTCCTAACCGGAGCGCACACGGCGTTGCCTTTCCGCCTTTGGAGCCGCCACAGCAGCTGCGCAGGCGCAGGACCCGGACGCTGGAGCGGCTTCGGCTTCGCGCGAATCCCCCGGACGCCGCCGCCCGGCCGTCAGGCCCCGCCCCCGGCAGCCCCGCCCCGCCTCCTCTCGGCGGCCGGGAGGGACGCCAGGTTCGTGGACTGAGTGAGGCTCAGGTGTGGGGATGAGCCCCGGGTTGGGGACCTGGGCCGCTTCCCTGTGCGTAGCCCCCTCCTTGGAAATCAGTAGCCTCTCGGAGCTGTGCTTTCTTCTTTATAAGATGGAATCGGAGGACGTGCAGGCTCGCCGCCTGTGGTTCTGCAGGAGGGGTCCAGGGATGCGGTGAGGGAGTCCTACGCTTCACAGCCCCAAGTCCGCGAAAACCTGTATTGTTGGTGCGGAGCGGGATCTAGTGTAAGGAAATACGATCTGTGATCCTCTCTGTAAAAAGAAACGTGACTAACCGGTAATTTAAGATGTGGAAACCATCTTCCTCACCAAAAACAAAAAGCATAAAAAAAGGGAAGGGAGATATAGAAATTTATGCATGTGTCTACAGATGGGTAATCAGTGGTTTTCAGTGATAATAAACAGCATTTCTTCACGGAGAATGGTAGGAGTCTCTTTGAAGGCTGTTCTCCAGATGCTTCCAGAGACTCACCTTGAGGGTGGGTTCTGCCTCCCTTGTCTGCGTTCCCATTGCTCAGCCCTGTGATGGGCCTAGAGCGGGCTCCATGGATGTTTGATGAAGAAACACGTGTTACAGCAGAATCCCATTAGACTGCAGTGGTGTCTAAACATTGCACTTACAGCGCATCTAAACTGACCTTATTCTTCCTTCTTCCTCCCTCCCTTAAATATAAGCTCTTCCCATTCTAAGGTCTGGGATCTGCCCCTTGGGACCATCACAGGCCTCCCCGTGGCAATTAAGCCCCTTTACTAAGGAAAAACAAGTGAATAAATGCTCTGTTTCCCGGGTTGGAACTGCAGGCTGGCTCCGGGACTGGCTGGATTTCAGGGCCCGAAGAGGCGAGCTCGGGCGCGAGCGGCAAGGTCCTGAAGAGCCGAGCCTGGTTCCCGGGGCGGCGGGACCTGGGGGCTGGAAGCGCGCTGGAGTGGGTGCGCTGGCCCAGGGCCTGCGGGAAGCTCACTCCTGGAGAAACGACGAGGGTGGCCAAGTGGTGGGCCACGAGCTCCTGAAGGAGCAGGGGCAGCCGGGACACCAGATGCTGACAGGTGCCCCGCCCGCCTCCGGATTCTCTCGGGGCCTGATGCTCGGAGGGAAGGGCCGTGTGATTGGAAAAGGGACAGACGCTGGACGTCCCATCGGGTCAGGAGAGTGGATACTGAGAAGGCCTGCGTTCTAGTTAGGCAGTAAAGACGTGGCGCCATTCGCACCGCTCTCGCGTGGAGCGCTGGGCAGAATGGACAGGTGGGCACTTCCTGCTTAATCAGGGGAGGCTAGCTGGAAGCTGCCTTGTAGTTTGGCAGACTGCAGCCTGGAAAGCAATCTCAGAGGTGGGGGAGGCTGGTTGGTGGAAAGCTGGGTCACCAGGTGGAGAATCAGACACTGGGGAGTGTAACGAGCAATAAGGATGGAGGCAGCGTTGCGGGGGGGCGGGGGGGGGGGGAGCAGCAGAGTGAAGCTCTCGGGCAGGTATTTGAGTCTCACCCAGGACACAGCAGGTCTCAGAGGAAGGTTCTCCTCGATGCCCGTCAGAACGCGGAGCAGTGGAAGGTGAGTTCAGGAGCTGGGTCCGGCCTCAGAGAAGCACCAGGTTGTTCGGGGCGTTGTAACTTACGCCCTCGAACATCCGGTGCGGCTTTATGCGGTGAGAGCAGGCGCTGCTCTCTTCTGCGGCTTCCAGTGCCTTTCGGGGTTCTCAGCGTGCGCTCATCCAGGGACCCTGCGGGTTATCACTGAAGACCCCTTGGGAAGACTTCTGCCAGAAGGTGCTAGAGCATCTGATTCAGGCTCGTTCAGCCATCTTTTCAGATCTTTATCCCAAGGTGCGCTAGGATCAGTGCTCCTGAGTATTCGACCAGACTTTTTAGGGACAGTTTTAAGCCACATTTCTCCAATCCAGGTGGTCTCATGGCCTTGGAAGACACCCCAGGTTCCAGGGCTGTTCTCGAAGTTTCCCCCACACTTCAACCTAGTGGCTGTGTGGTGATTTGGGGAACAAACCAGGATGACCCAGAAATCTGCATTCTGTTTTTGAACAGGAACTTTTGGCAACCCTTCAAGCGTTCCTTGATGCTGGGAATTCTGCAACAGATAGGTCTTCTCTCTGTTTTGAGGGCAGAGTTCTTGCCTGTGTGTGTGCTGTGGGGTGTCCGTCGATCGGCTGGCTTTGTCACAGCACTTTGCAGCTGTGATTCATGTAACATTTCATTTCAAGAAATGGCATTTCTTTAAGACTCTGCTGTAAATCGAGATGAGGCGATAATGTGTTTTTAAAGTACTTAACGAGAGTTAGAGACTCCGGTGAGGTCACATGTTACATGTTACACGGAGCTGTTGACAGGCCGCATGAAGATTCTCGGCATTTAAGGAGATTACGAGTGAGGGAAGATGGTTCTGTCAAGTCACCTTCTGACATGAAGCTCCCTGCAGTCCTGGTGTGAGAGCCCCGCCTCGGGCATAGAAGAGGAGAAGATGCCCTGTGGGGCTTGCTGGTTGCTTTTCTCAGATTCATCGGCTGTGCACGGGGGACAGTTTTGAAGGGAGGGAATTTTGCCATCACCTCACTCTCCTCTTTTCCTCCCTTCTTGGAATTCCACGTTGGCTGGGAGGCAGCCCGGTGTTCTTTCCATTCGATGCTACAGCACCTCCTGTCACACGGAGCAGTCTCCAGGTGAAGGAGCATCTCCAGTCCTCAGCCTGTGGCTTGTCATTTTGAGTAACATTGATGAGAGGCCTGTATAAAAATTTGGCATGTAAGAACATATAAAAATTTATGTGACATAAATTCTTTTGGAATGTGTTATGTTAGGTTTGAGTCACTTAGAAAAACCACATATTCCTATATGATACAGGAACATTTTTCCTTTCCGTTCTTTTTTTTAAAATTAATTTTCTTCTTTTCAGTTGTTTCCTTTCTGATTAAATTTTTACTTTTATCAAAGTAGTATCTGAATCTATTTTTAAAACCCAAATACATTGCCAAAGTTCTTAAAAAAATCTCTCTCTTCATTAAACATTTTTTGTGGTTAGTAAAGCAGTGTATTTTAATTGAAGAAAATTTAGAAACATTCAAAAAAGTCTAAAGGAAAAATTTAAACATAACTTGGCTCTTATAACACCCAAAGGATAAGTTCACCTCTAATTTTAAACACAACAAACATCAAAGCCATAGGCTACGTATTATGGCTGAACAGTCAATTTGCATGATATATTTATATTAAATAAAAGTTTTTTAATGACTATGTTTTAAACGTCTTATCATATTTAATATTCCATATTTCATATTATACCACATATGCAAAAATCATTAACATGTCCAAATTCTGGAAATCCAGAACAGATCAGACTCCATATATTTGAGTCAGTAGTCTTTTTCCATACTTCTTAGTCATCTTTTTCTTTGTATATAATTGAAAAATAATGATACAATTTGATTAACAATGTATATTTTCAAAGATCAATTAAAAAATTAGGTAGTACTACAAGTTTCATCTCTTTTCACTCCTGTATCCCACTTCCCCTTTGGGAAAATGTTTTTAACTGTTTATCCCAATATTTGCTGCTGTTCAAAGAATATGCTTACACTGATATTTCTTTTCTTTTTTGAGGAAGATTAGCCCTGAGCTAACATCTACTGCCAATCCTCCTCTTTTTGCTGAGGAAGACTGGCCCTGAGCTAACATCGGTGCTCATCTTCTTCTACTTTATATGTGGGATGCCTACCACAATATGGCTTGACAAGCAATGCATAGGTCCGCACCCTGGATCGGAGCCAGCAAACCCGGGGCCACCGAAGCAGAATGTGCGAACTTAACTGCAGTGCCACCAGGCCGGCCCCTACACTGATATTTCTTGGTTCACTGATTTTAGACATTTTCTCTTGTCTTCCGGTTTGGCTACCGAGGATTTAAATTTCTTACACTGCATCCGTCCCCTGCCCCTCATCACACACACTTTATCCCTTCTTCCTATTTTATTTTGTATGAAGACGTTTTCTACAAAATCTACAATCAGTGTTTACAGTATATCTTAGCTAGAGAGCCAAATAACCTGCTATGATTACATCCCGCCAGATCCACCACAGGTCGGTTGATTTCGTTTTCCAGATAGTCAAAAACATCAGGTAATTTATCAATTAATTCCTTCCCCTTGCTGGCCTCCCTCCCAGAGTCCTTCATTCTTCAGCTCCAAATTGGACTGGCTATGCTCCACATCAGCTGATCGATGGGCATCTTGGGGCTACACTTTGCATCATCCTGAGTTTTTCAGTACCATTTTCCTGGTCGAGTCACTTTTTTCTAAGCTCCTTGCCTTCTTTCTTAGTTTAGTCCCTTCTTTCTCCACTACTTACTAGCGGTGAGATTTTGAGCAATCACCTAAATGCTCTGCCTAGTTTCCTCGTGGGAAAAATGGAGATAGTAATATTACCCACCTCATAGGAGCGTGGTGAGAGGTAAACCAATAAATATGTGTGAAGCACTTCCAAGGGTGCCTGGTGCAGAAAGTGCCTCATACATGTCAGCTGTTACTTTGTTAGCATACATCCTCCATTAGCTTCCTTAAAAAGGGTGCCTAAGTTTTGAGAACCTGTCTGAAAATATCCTTTCCTCCATTTTCCTTGATTGATCATTTGACTGGATCTAGGTTGAGGATAATTTTCATCTAGAATTTTGAACGCGTCGTTCCATCTTCCATCTTCAAGCTGATGTTATTCTGATGGCTAATTCTTTTTTTTTTAAAGATTTTATTTTATTTTCCTTTTTCTCCCCAAAGCCCCCCAGTACATAGCTGTATATTCTTCGCTGTGGGTCCTTGTAGTTGTGGCATGTGGGAAGCCGCCTCAGCCTGGTTTGATGAGCAGCGCCATGTCCATGCCCAGGATTCGAACCAACGAAACACTGGGCCGCCTGCAGCAGAGCGCGCGAACTTAACCACTTGGCCACGGGGACAGCCCCCTGATGGCCACTTCTTTATACATGAGTCATTTTTTTTTTTCTCTTAAGGCTCAGTTTTGAAGTTCCATTTTCATGATTCCTTTTTCATTCATTGTGTGGGGAATTTTCAATCTGAAATGTGTTACCATTATTGTCATGATTATTCATAATTTCATCCCCTCTGGTTGTTCTATTCTCTTCTTAGAACTTCTATCCATTGCATGTTGAACTTCTGGGTTGATTTTCTGGAACACTTATCCTTCCCTTTTATAGTCCATCTTTTTGTCTTTTAGGTTCTCTCTGGTCAACTTTTGTGACTCCATCTTCTAACATTTCTGATGAGTTTTATTTTATGTTTTGGTTTTGCCGGCAGCTGAGTACTGCAAAAGGCAGCCATCGAATGTCCTGGGGCGTCTCTTCCCCTTAGCCTCCTTACGGCTTCCTCGCTCATCATGGGGTTAATCCGTGCAAGATTGACCTCTTGTCATTTCTTCTGTCACAACTCTTTTTTTCCTTTAAGTTGCAATTACATAAATGTTGAGAATCATATGTGTGTTTTACTTAACAATTGAAGTAATTAATTTAAATGCTAAGACCTAGGAGAATTTGTCCCAAGAAGGATGCTTGTAGTAGCAAAATATGTTAGGACCTGTGTAGGAGGGTGTGAGTCGCTGTGGAGAAGCTTTCCTGTTCCTTCAGTTTCAGCCGATCACTGGGGAGTCCGCCCTAGCTGACCATGGTAGGTGCTTGGCATCCAGGGCTTCTAGGTGGGTTCCAGAAGAACTTAGGTTACCACCCTTTCATTTACAAAGACGGCTAGAGAGGGAGGCAGATGGTGGCATTGGGATTCCTGGGATAGTAACATCCCTCCTCTAGCCCTCTCAGAAGAGGAGTTGTAAAAATTGCTCCTGAGGTATGAGGGTAACCCTGGAACATGGACCAAGGGCCCGGATTTCTCCCAGAGTTGCTGATGGCTCAAGAAGCAAAGCCTCTTAAAGAACTGTGGGGTCGGAGGTACTGGATAGAGCCCTCAGCTCACCCACCCCCTACCCAGGGGAGCACAGCAGAGCAAGTGGGAGATTCCATTGCAGAGGTGGAGTAGGTTGGGCCAGAGGGAGACACCCAGTCAAGCGGGAAGGTGTACACCCCTAAGTGGGGACAGCACCTATCACTGGGGGGTAGCAGAGAGGAGAGGACTTGGTGATGTGCTTGGTGAAGGAACACAGGGACAGGCCAGCAGGGCGGGATGTGCAGATCAATGCAAACCCGTTACCACCACTAGCAAATCGATTGGAGGCTCCCCTTGACTGATGAAGAGTGAGCAGCTTCATCTTCACATATAACACATGAATAAGCAAACATCTACCAGCTCGTCCAAGCCAGGACGTTCTGAGAGTGCGCAGGAGCACTAGTCACAATTCCACTGGGACCTCGGCACAAACCAGCACTGTCCCTGGAAAACAGGGGCATATGGTCACCCTAATCATGGGACACTCACACAACCTGAGTATATGCCACATGGCTGTGTTCTAGCAGTAGAGGTCACCGCAGGGCTGTACCCCTGGGCCCCAGAGAAGTTCTGGGCACCTAACACGGTCCATGCAGTGAATTTCGGGGATTAAAGGGCCGTAGGATAGCACTGTTCTACTAAAATGCAATCCAGGCACATATGTAATTTAAAAGTTTTCTGGTAGATACATTAAAAAAGTAAAAAGAAACTTGGGAAATTAATCTTAATAACGTATTGTATTTAATCTAACATGTTCATGTGGTGGGCATGATAATGGAGGCAAAGAGGTCCACCTCCTAAGGTTTGCAGCCTGTGGCATGTTACTCTACAGGACGAAAGGGACTTTGCAAATGGGATTAAGTTAAGGACTTTGAGTTGGGGAGGTAATTCTGGATTATTCTGGGTTATCTGGTCTCAATCTGATCACATTGATCCTTAAAAGCTGAAAGCTTTTCCTGGCTGTGGTCAGAGGAAGATGTGACTGCAGAAGAATGGTCAGACAGATGGAACATTGCTGGCTTTGAAGATCGAGGACAGGGGCTGTGAGTCGAGGAATGTGGGCAGCTTCTAGAAAGTGGAAAAGGCAAAAAGCAGATTCTCCCCTGGAGCCTCCAGAAGGAACACAGCCCTGTTGACACCTTGATTTTAGCTCAGTGAGACCCAGCTCCCACTTCAGACCTCCAAGACTGCAGAACAATAAGTTTGTGTTGTTTTAAGCTGCTCAATTTAGTGGTAATTTGTTACATTAGCAATAAGAAACCAATCCAATCCAACATATTCTCAACATTTGATCATATAAGAATTATTAATGAGATATTGTATGTATTTTATTTCATACTAAGTCTTCAAAGCCTCATGTGTATTTTATGCTTAAAGCACAGCTTAGATCTCACTCCAGGCTAGCTCCATTTCAAGTGCCCAGTAGACACATGTGACTAGTGGCTACCACACTGAAAAGCATAGTTCTAGATGCTTTGCACCAGGATTCTGAAATCTGAGGGTCTTGGGGTTGATTTCCCAGCTCACAGCATCTGCGGAGCATCCCTCTAGGGTATTTCTACTTCCGGTGCTCTATTTCCAGCCAGTGGCAGCTTGCACATGTGTGAGTATGTGTGGGTTACTTCCACGAGCATTTATGTGTGCCTGTCGGGGGTGGGGAAAGGCCAGCAGCCTTGGCAGACATCCCAGATGCCCCAGGACAAAAAGGGGCAGTTTTTGCAGGTTCTAGTTGTCCCTCCAGCAGGAACCAGCTTGCAAACTGATCTCCCACTAAAGATCCGTTATCACTGCCCCCAGTCCTGCCAGCCTTGGCCAGCAGATCCCCGGGTTTCCACAGAGGCCAACGTTGACTCGTGGAAGATCCACATTCCATTTTTTAATTCACTTTCAAAAATTATAGCTTTATTGAGATATAATTGACATATAATATTGTGTAAGTTTAAGGTGTAGACTGATTTGATAGAAGTAGCTACTGTGAAATGTTTACCACAATAAGGTTAGTTAAATCCTTCACATTACATAATTTCCATTTTGCTGTTGTCATGGTGAGAACATTAAAGCTCTACTCTCATAGCAACTTGCAAGTAGACGACTCAACGTTAACTCCAGTCCCATGTCCCGTTTCGATCTGCTCCTCTTGTACCTCCATTGGAGCCACCCTGGGATCGCAGCACCACTGTGGTGACAGTCCGTGAATGGGACTGAGAGGGATGACAACAGGATGATGCTTCACTGAGGCAGGGCAGGAAACATCTTTACTGTATCTTCATCGGATCAGCCTTTCACTGAGGAGCTGCGTTTTTTGCCAGTTCTTCTTAGGTTGTGGGGACACATCTCAGTGTAGTCGAACCCCGGACAGACAGAGATGGTTTTGAGGAAGGCTGAATAGAGGCTATGTCAGTGCACATTCATGCCAAGGGGGACGCAAGCGTTCAGATTGTTCTTCCTGGCCTCTCCTAAAGCAGGATCCACAATGATCAGGTCACAAAGGAACGGGCCAGCCTGGCTGCGGGACTAGACAGCTAGGACATCTCTGTAATTGGTTGGCATCTCCTCCCGGTCGGGAGCAGACCAGTGGAGAGCAGCGGGCGCTGTATTCCCAGCCCCTCATATAAGAGTTCTTTGTAATAATAGATGTGCAGAAAGTCACAAAGGACACACATTGCACTTACTAAAGATGGTGCTGCTGTCACAAAGCAAGCAGAAAAAACCCTCCTTCCTTCCCTCTTCCCTGAAGAAGTACCTGCTATTCTCCCTCTGGTTAGATTTCCTGGAGCAAAGACCCAGTGCCTGGGCAGGTAATCCTAACCTCCATCTGCTTCTTCTGGGTCCCTGCTTCTGATTGCAATTCGTTTCTCTACGGCCCATGTGTTTGGTGTTTCTGATTAGACTAAGGTGGAAAATAGGGTGGCAGCTGAGTTGATTGATACAATTTGCTCCTGTAACCTACGCTGTTGGTGATTCTGAAGTGTATTCAGAGACACGAGCCTTCGAATGATGGATTTTCACAGACTCCACAGACATGCAGATGGACAGTCAGCCCCTGAGTGGGGGCACCTCTATCTGAGGGGAGGTGGCTGGTGGGGGTGGAACTACTCTGACTGCAGAAAGAATGACACGTTTAGTAGTTAGGGTCTAGCTTTTTCCTGGGCAGATATCAGGGAACGTGCAAAACCCTGCAAGTCTACGAAGTACTGTACATGCGAATTGAACTTATTCACTGAACTGGGTGGGGGAGATGTTACCAGAGAAAGTCTAGTCTTAACACCACTGTGTTCTTATTTTTAGCCTGCCAGCAGAGGCTAGCTCAGCCTCCTCCAAGTTTTGACTCTGTGTGTGATGTGTGTGTGTGTGTGTGTGTGTGCGCGCAGCTGGAGAGGTAGCAGTGTTCTCAAGAGGATAAAAGTGTGAGAGCATGGAGCACCCCCACTCCACATTTTTTCTCATCCTTCCATCTCAAGGAGCACCTACAGGCTCTATGGTGAGAAAATACACTGATAAAAGCTTTAGTCCTTCGCTGACATTAATGGGTTACTGCAAGGCAAGCTGTGAGCTTACACTGGATGTCTTATTCTCAGGAATAATGTATGAGGCTCTGGCTGGACTTCAGGGTTGGGGGATCCTTACAGAGAAGAGCTCAGTAGACTTTCTTCCCATCTCCCTGGGAAAATGCCCAGGGCCACCATGTCACTACATGCTTGGGGCAGCTTGGGGCTACTTCCAACTCTGCTCACAGTCCACCCCTTTGCCAGGTGTACGTCAAGCTCTCACTTGTGACTATGGCATTGTGCTCGGCATTCAAAGCCCTCCAGGATTGGCCACAACTCTCTTCTATAAGCTCCTTTGCTTCTGTGTCCCTTCCTTACACCCTGTGCTCCAAGCCCGTTAAATGACCCCTCCTCCCCACTCAGCCTTCACACTTCCTCACTCTGTGCCATTGCTCACAACTGCTGTGTTTTGGAATGCCTCCTCCTTTCTACCTCTATGTGGCCAAATACTACACATTCCTTCAGGTTTAATGTGTACGTCACTTCCCCATGAAGCCATGTTCCATAAAGCCGTCCCCTTCTAGCTCAATGTCACCTCTTCCCCCTCTGAACTGTGTTCCTCTCTCATGGCAAACCTCTTACTCCCTTTGAGTAGTTATTTATGTTTATGTTTCATTTCTCCTGCTAGACTTTCTTGAGGGTAAGAGCCCATGTGAAATTTATCTGCCCCTTAAGTGACATCCTACACATAGCAGGTCACCATTTGTTGAATAAATGAAGGAACACAGCATTGATCAAAAGCCCTTGAGATGAATATTCTTGGAGCAGTATTTGTCAAAGTGAGTTCCAGGGACCATTTACTTGGGGTGGGGCGACAGGATATTTGTTGAAAATGCAGATCCACGGACCCCACTAAGACCTATTGGCTTAGAGTCTGTGGCAAGTGAGAACTGAGAATGTGTATTTTAAATAAGATCCCTGAGAAATCTGATCTTTGAGAGCCTCTAGGGATTTACAAGATATGTTCAGCCCAGTTGCAGTTAGGTTCCCTTAAGATAAGGATCTGGAGACTGAAGACAGGGGGCAGAGCAGTTCTGTTCCACTGATGTGCCACAGAGGGCGTCTGTATTGGCTTTAAGGCTGGACAAGGCAAGCTGCGGCGAATTTTAATGGTTTGTAGGGAGCCTGTCATCTAATGCAGAGACTCCAGATAAGTCAGGAAGAAAATTCTATGCTGGGGCTGATGGTTTAATCTGTGTGTGCCGATCACCTGGGGCGTTGTCTAGGGTTGGCTCCAGTTTAGGAGGAAACTGTGTTAGAAAATCCAAGAGTCTGTGGTTTAATGAACAGAATTCGTGTTTACTTATTAGTAAAAAAATTCACTTTAAGTGACTAAAGCAACTGAGGAAAACCAGCCAGGCTTTAGACTTCAGGGTGAAAAAGAAGCTTGCTTGGGATGCAAAAGAAAGCACACAGCATCCAAGTGAATATTTTAAATGCTTGTAAAACTTTAGTGGGAAATGGGAATGGATTTCTGTGCACTTTAGTTGCTATGGCCAATGGGAACTAAAGACATACTCTATTCCTCCGTACTGATTTTTCTAGGTGATTTTAACCAAGTATAAAAGCCATCAAGAAAAAAACCCCAGTAGCATCCATAGCTACATAGGGAGAAAAGCAAATAAAATGAAAGCCACTTCACCTTTTACACAAAAAGCTTTTTCTCCAAGTAAAAGTAGTGTGGTGCTTGGGGGTGGCAAAAAGGGACAAGTACCTTAAAAACGATGGCATAACTGGGCTGCTGCTAATATTTAGAAAGATGGAGAATTATAGGAGGTGAGCTGCAGAGAAAATGGCTCAGAGTTCTATTTTCAGCTTTTCAACAGGTCAGAGTCAGCTAATGAGGGCTCTTGGTGGGGCGGCCGGCCTGCTTCCGGCTGAACTGGCTGTACCAGCTTCTTGTACTCCAAGCAGAGCCTGGAGGAGCCTCCCAGAGTTGAAGCAGCAGGTAGAGAAGCCTCTAGGATCCATTTTTCTAAGTACTGTGCTCCTCTTTCTCCTTTTAATTTTCAACTTGATGTCCGTCAGGAGGAAATTCACCTGGTTGGATCATTTAGACAGAAGTTCCTGAGTTTCCATTTGGCTAAAGGCTGTGAGTCCAGCAGCCATGCAAAGAATTCCCTTTCAGCTCGCAGCACGCAGAAGGCCACTGCAGTCTGATGTGGCTGGGTGGTCCCATGAGGCCTTTCGTGTCTTCTCTCTGCATGGTTGGCAGGATGGAAAGACTCACTGGAGCTGCCCTGAGAGGGTCACCTGAACTGAGCTGTCCACACCTATAATGTTTGCTTGCGGCCAAATTCTGGCTGTGTGTATATGTGTGTGCGTGTCTGGCCTCTGGGATATGTGGTATTTATTTTCTCTTCCTCTCCCATCCTGGGCCAATTTGCCTTCTCCAGGTTAATTGCATGTCTTTGTCATTATTCTGGAAATTAGGCCATCCCGGCTGTCTCAGACAGAGACCCCTCAGCTCTGAATTGTCCCGCGAATGTTTTCCTCAGGGGCACTGAGGCAAACATCTTCAGAGGCATCTTCCTTCCGAGACTTTCCAGTTGTGCTCGCTTATAGGATTGACAAATTCAGGTTTTTCTTGCTGTCTTAAATACTGTGCCACTGTCACCCTGAAAAAGCAAACAGTACAACATGTACCGTGTGTGGCTAACAAGACCACCAGATCACATTTGGGCCCCTGTGCCTTGTTCCCGGTGGTGGTGGCTGCTTGATGGTACATGTACCTGAGAGGACCCCATCTGATGTCCCCTATGTAGCAGTGAACTCAGCAACCATAGCTCAACCAGCATCCTCTCTGCAGGGGTCGTTCTCACAAGGTCACTGGCCCCAGGATGGAGAGTGAGACTATAGTGGGGAGCTGGGGAGACGGGATCAAGGCCCCTGCTGTTGCCTGTGGCTGTGACAGTACCCAGCCCGTGGGACTGCAGCTGAAGCGGGGGCTTAGATCAGGCTCCTCTGGGGAGGATTAAATTCGGTTCTCGTTTCTGAAGAACTTGCAGGTATGAGCCCAGCATTTTCACTTTGACTAAAGAGTGTTAAAAGAGAGATCAGAACCCTGATCTCCTGTGAAGAGCTCTTCAGGAAAAAGATTACACACCACCCAGAGCTGACTGTACCGTCGTTTAGTCCCACCCCAGTCCCCAGGGCCTGCGAGCTCGCGCCGAGCTTCACTAATGTCTGTCGATGCCTTTGGAAAGTGTAATCACTGTGATGGCGGTGATCCTTGCTCCTCTTTCCTGCTCCGAGCACTAAGCAAGTCTTGGCTTTGCTCCTGCCACTTACTTACTCTTCCCTGGCTCGTGGTCTCAGACTTGTCCAGTCTGTTCTTCCCTATTTACTTACGGTATAGTTTGGGGATCAGGATACTGGCTACAAAGGTTTAGAGTGTGGGAAATAATTTGCCAAAGTAACATCCCAAAGACTACTTCCTGGTTGGTTGGATCAAGCTTTCATCCCCCTAATCCAGTGGGCAATGGTAGCATCACTAATGGTGGGTGACCAGGTGTTACATGTTCCTGACGTGGTCCAGTAGGAACTGTGCCGCATCTCCTCTGATGGATTTAGCCAGGAAAGGATTGAAGCTAATCTTTCGGATCTGATTTCCAGTGTACAGGAAATGTGGGGAGGCGAGAACAAGCTTTTTGATACATAGCCTGACGAAGGAGCAATGCAAATAAATCCAGAGGATGGACCACAGCTGGACAACTAGCCTGCTCTCTGCAAGGACTCAATGATGTGCATAGGAGAGGAGATCTGGGTTAAAACTTAACGAACATAACAACTCGATATAACGCATGGTCCTGGATTGGATGCTGGTTTAGATATACTAGCAATAACACACATATTGGGGACAATGGGGAGATGTGAAAAGTATTGGATTAGAAGAAAACTTATTGCCATGGAAAGATGACTGATTATATATATCAGTATATACACATATGACATATATATGTGCACAGAGGGAAGGTGTGGAAGGATATACACATAGGTGTTAACTGTGGTAATTGTGGAAAAATATACACAAAGATGTTAACTGTGGTGAGCTTGGGGATAAGAATATGATGTTTTAATTTTTATTTTGTTTCCTTATTGACATTTTCTAATTTTTTCTATCTTTATTGAGATATAATTAACACATAACATTGTATAAGTTTAAGTGTACAATGGGATGATTTGATACACTTACAGATTGTGAAATGATCTAATTTTTTAATATTGAAAATATATTGCTTTTGTAATCACAAAAGGTTGTCAAACAAATAAACAAACCAAGAAATACCTTTTCTGGCAGCAATAATGCAAAGGGACCTGGGTGTGGGGTCAGCCCAGCTGCTCGTGGGCTGTCACAGAGGACAGGCGAGCACCTCCCCGCCCTGCCAGCCCAGGCCTCATGGGGAAGACCCCAGTGGGGACCATGAGTCTACAGCCACGTAGTCCCACTTGTTTCATTTTGAGGTGCAGGTGAACTGTTTAAAATTGGCCACGATATAATTGAACGTGCAGAGTGACTTCCCACTGAGGATGGTTTTTGAGGGGCAGGAACTGTCGGGATGGAGGCGCAGGGCACGCTCCTGGGAAGAGCAGGCAGTGAAGCCAGCCCGTTCCTGCTGGGCCACTCTGTTCTAGATGGGAAGCACCCTCAACACATGTCTTGATAGCTTTGCCCATCACCTGGCAAATCCCTCAGGGCCAGGTTTTATGGGTGACATTTTTCTTGGTCAAAGCTTTTCCTGAGAGGAGCATTCTGTAAGAGGCAGATGGCTGGCACAGAGTTTTCCCTCAAACATTAAATGATGTTCTACGCTGAAATAATAACCAGAAAGTTCTGTGCTGAAACCAATGAGTCCCTTCTCCCAGACAGGTTAGAGATGCTGGATGACTCCTGAAAACTCAGATGAATGGATGGGGGCTTCTCTCATTATGTTTTGATGGTAAATGTAGGGTGAGGAAAAACAAAATCAAAATCCGGGTGAGGAAGAGCCAGAGGGGAGAGACGGCTTGCAGCACAATGACTTCAACCAGGACTTGCAGGGTCACGGCTGCCCTGCGGGAGGGAGTGGCAAGGCCCAGGGTACACTCTGTTCCTTAGCCAATCGGTTAAGTTCAGCTCAGATCACCCGACATGTCCAGCTGACTCCGGGACCCAGAGAGACCAGGTCAGCAAAGCTGCTTCCACATGTGCGGATTATGGTCATGACATGCAGATGGTCACCTGGGAGAAGACTGATGTTTCCTACAGAGCAGCCCTGTTTGTGAAAGGCCGTTTGCTGATGCGCTTGGCAGGCTTTTTCACCCTTATGATGTGCAGTTTAAATTCGTTAGTGAAAAAAACCTAAATGTGGAAAAAGTAGAACTATCAGGGAGAAACTGACGTTCACCTCTTGTGAGGTCGTTCAGCATCATGTGCTGGGGCATTCTCTGGCAACTCAGTACTGACCTTCAGGATCGTCCGACTCAGCACGGTGATAGCACTTAACACCGTGACTCCTTTTCACCACCGTGCTAAAAGAGTAAGATGTCAAATGTATTAGCTTGAACTATATGATTTTTGTAGGTCGAATATGGTCAAATGGCAGCAATTAGACTCAATCTAATAAGTGTCCTTTCCCTTAGAGGGGCTTAGACATGAATTGGGAGACAGAATAGTAACTCATCAATAGATGTAAAATGATTAGGACTTGGAATTAAGAAACCTTTATTTGAAGTCAATAACATACATGTTAGTAATTCCTTAAGATTTTTCCTGACTGACTACATGACAGTGAATCTTTTTTCCCCTAGATGAACCATCTGGTCCAATTTATAAGCCACAGGGGAAATCGACCTACTGACTATATGCAACTCAGTTTTATCCCAGAATATTATTATGTGCTTTAACCACCCACCTTATTGCGGAGAGTTGATGCTGGGGGTTTTCCAGAAACAACTCTACCCTCATGTGACCAAGATCTACACCCACGGTCGATATTTGGCAGAACATGCTGAAGCTCTGAAGGCGAGTCCTGGAGAAGAGTGAATGTTGGAGCTGCTGCAGCATCTCGGATGAACAGGCAGCTTCCCAAAGCGGCTGCTTTGGGGCTCACGGGGCTCACTGGGATGTGTGAGCTCTGGTTGTGTTTCTTTAAAATCAGACACCTTACATGACACTTACACCTTGTGAGATGGCACTCAGGGTCTCCAGAGTCCCAGGAGAGGTATTTTGTTATTTTGCCTGAGTCTTATTCAGTCTCTTATCCCAGTTGAGTGGCTGTGCCCTGCCAGGTTCTTTTCCAGGTTCTAGAGAGACTCACCCGTAGATCATCTGTTAGGGTTTTTATTTTTTATTTTTTGGGCTTTACTATTGTAGTAATCACAGTGTATCTCACCTGTGGTTTTTTTGGTGAAGAAGATTGGCCCTGAGCTAACATCTGTGCCAATCTTCCTGTATTTTTTCATGTGGGACAGAGCATGGATTGATGAGCAGTGTGTAGGATCTGAACCTGTGAACCCTGGGCTGCTGAAGTGGTGCATGAGAACTTAACCAGTATGCCACTGGGCTGGCCCCAGTTACAATGTATCTCAGACAGTTTTGTCCTAACCACTACTGAATTTCTCATGCAGAGCCAGCTGAGCGGAGTCACATGGCACAGTGCTGGACTGGTATTTTTCTCCTAGTTATTGGTTTTTCTATTCTATAGGGTAAAGGAAATCATGACTTCCTTGACACAGTTAAATAAAAGATCAACATTAGTCCAAACTATCCTGAAAGTCAGACAACAAAAGTTGAGTCTCAGTTCTGAACTGATTCTCTGTGTGACCTTGGGCGAGTTCATTAACTCCTGGAAATACTAGTTTCTTCCTCGGGAAAAAGAGGGCATGAAAGTAGCTGATCTCCCATTACCATTGACCCTAAAAGAATACACGTCCATGCAAAACCTTGTATATCATTAGGCTATTATTTAAATTATTTTATAATCCTTAAACATTCACTTTTGTAGAGAGTGAAAGAGAGAAGACAGCTCAGAAACACATAGGTTGGTAGGAGAATCCAGGTTTTAAACTGTTTATGGTAATTGAGTTATATAGAAATAATTTAGATTTGACTCTTTTTTTTAGATATTTTTATTTGTATAAGAAAAAATTGTAATAAGAGGGTTCTGGGAATTCTTGAGGCTGTTCCCTAAACACCTAAAGCTTCTCAATTTCTTTCTACATTTGAAATTGAGATTCTTGCAAACAGAAGTAGTCATTTGTCTTGGAATAAGTTCGTGATCACCTTGAGGTTCCGTTTGGTGTGTGAAGATTGAGGAGGTGCCTATTTCGCTGCCTTGAATAAGAGACAGAGAGCTTTAGGCAGAGGAATGGCATCTGCAGAACTTTGGGCACTAACTTAGGTTTAGGGTTGATGTTGGTTGGAATGTTTCAGTTTGTGGTCTCAGCATCAGACATCATCAGCGCCTGGGGCCTGATTTGCTCCAGCGTGAAGTTTAGGCCTGAGCATCCTTGCTGGTGACCTCCTGCCCTCTTGTGGCCAATTGTGGACTTCAGCATAGTGCATTGTCCCATAGGTGCACAGGCCACCCTAGACTGAGCCCTGGAGGAGAAGCAAAGTATGGCAGGCATTTCCAGGCATCAGGAGTCCAAGCACAATTCTGTGAGTTCTGTTCATTATTTATAAAGTCTTCTATTGATCATCAAATGTTTGTGTTGCATCCCAGCCCCAAAGGAGAGTCGGTAATCCTCCCATTCTTTCAGAGCGCTCTCCTGCTGAGGGGCTGGCAGAAATGGGAAAGATTAAGTGCTGGGAATGTGCGATCCTGGTTCTGCTCTTAAATCAATTCTCGCCTCAGGTAAGGCCCAGGTTCTTCCTGGGTCTGCAGATTAGACTTTTCGCCCTTGGGAAGATCGACTCGCCCCTCTGTCCTCCACTAACAGTTACAGTGTTTTACCCGGGTTACCGCATGTCTGTTACTGCTTATCACAGCGTCCGTCCGTGATAGGTTCTATTTTTATCCTCATTTTATAGATTTATTGAGGTTCAGAGATATTAAGTAGCTACTCCAAGGTCACTCAGGTGATACACGGTAGAACTGAGATGCAAACTTAAGTAACTCAACTCCCCCACCAACCCCTCTGCCCTGTGTCTGTGAAATGAAGTAAAAACACCTCCTCTACAGCACACAAAGCAGATGCAAGATCAAAGGAGATGAGGATGCAACTGGAAGTATTTTCTACTGAAAACGATCTACCCAGGTGTGGGTTGACATTTTAAAAAATTATCACTATTACTATCATTCTGCATGCTGCTGAGATTATTGCCAATGACAGGCAAAATTTCTCTATTTCCTAAATGGAAGAGAAGAATGACTTCTCGGAGAAAAATATCCAATTGATTTAAAGGTTATTTGCAGTTGCTATTAATGATGTTCTCTCATCTTCTCATTTTCCCATTTGCTGCACAGTTTCAAATGAAGCTGATCCTAATTAGAGATCCCATTTGTGGGAAATGAATTTGTCTGTGAATTCAATATATAAATGAAAAGATGGCTTTGGACCACTGGGGGACAACAACAAGACCAGAGTGATAAAGTGTTGAGACTTTGGTCTGCAGTTAGGTAAAGGGAAGGTTAATTTAAATTAAAGGGAGAAGAAGAGGTGTTCAGTGACCCTCTCCAAGGGATAAAGAGGCCTTCACGTTGTGTCCTGTGTCGTGAGACTTGAGTTACTGGCAATGACTGGGTCTCCCGCAGGCATGTCCTCATCTGTGTTTTACAATGTAAGTGCAGTATTTGCATCCTGAAAAATAGTAACGCTCAGGGTAGAAACCAAGCAAACGAAAAGCAATGTATCCTTTTCTCAAAGCCAATATTGGGTTTTAGGGAAGCGTACTTTAACAAAACCCAGCTATACATGATAAGGGACCATGTTGGATGCAAATATGTAATCCTCTGGTTTAGGCAGCGCACATTCACCACTCATTTCCCACGCACTGCTCTCACAAATCGTCCCTTCAACAGAGTAAATCCAGAAAGAGACCCGGGGTTGACCAGCAAGTCTGTGGAGGGCGAGAGCCTGCTTGAAATGCCGTAGAATCAACAGTGCAGACGTGAGGACCCATCGGGAAGCATCTCACTAGAGAGTCTGAAAACGTGTCCCTGTGGCTTCAGGGGTGCCCGGCTTGCTGCCCCGGCTCAGGAAGGCTGTGCTGGAAACCACTGTGGTTTCCTCTGAGATATAAATTTCTGATATTCACCACTTGGTGTTCACAGCTGGGACACATGACTCATAAGTTCAATATTTACATTTTTGTTCCCTGTGTTTTATGGGTAAATGAATGCCTTACATAGTTGAATTTTATTCATTGTCTACCTCTATTGTATATTCGGAGATATGTAGGGACTAGAAGTGCAAAAATCACACACTGAGTTCCTCCCCTGGTACACACACACATACATACACAACACACACACACACACAATTTTTAATAGATTTGAAATAACCTATAAAATTTAAATTCAAATAACTTCAAGGATGTATTGAAGAAGAAAACAAGTCATGAAAAGAAAGTTGAATGGGGTAGTGAAAGGGAGGCTGTATGAATTTTGCCAATTTTTCGTGGATGGTGTTGGTCCTGGTGGTAGACAACTCGGTTATGGGTTCAGCGGATAGCAATTTGGCTTTTGAAACTACCTTCTTATTCTTGAACCAGTTACCTCTCCATGTCCTACCTAGCTAGTGTGTCTGAGGATGGGAAAGAAAGGATTCAATCTAGTGGACTATAGCCATGGGTCACTTAACGATGGGGATACGTTCTGAGAAATATATCGTTAGGTGATTTTGTCATCATGCGAACATCACCAGGTGTACTTACACAAACCTAGATCATATAGTCTACCACACACCTCAGCCATATGGTATTAATATTATGGGACTACCATTGTACGTGTGGTCCATCATTGACTGAAATGTGGTGCAGTGCATGACTGTAATTGTATGTGCTCTATATATATATATTTTTTTTTTTGGAGGAAGATTGGCCCTGAGCTAACATTCATGCCCATCTTCCTCTATTTCATATGTGGGATGCCTGCCACAGCATGGCTTGCTAAGTGGTGCATGGGTCCGCACCTGGGATCCGAACTGGTGAACCCTGGGCCGCCAAAGCGGAATGTGCAAACTTAACCACTGTGCCACTGGGCTGGCTCCTGTGCTATAGTTTTATATGACTGGCTGCGCTGTAATTTGTTTACGCCAGCATCACCACAAACACGTGGGTAATGTGTTGCACTATGATGTTATGACGGCTGTGATGTCAGTAGGCAATAGCAAGTCTTCAGCTCCATTATAATCTTATGGGACTACTGTTGTATATGAGGTTTGTTGTTGACCTAAATGTTGTTATGTGATACATGACTGTAGATTAAACTGCTAGACAGGGAAATTTCAAATTATTGACTCTCAGATTCTCCTGGCCTATATTGAAGAACATCATGAAACACATTGTTTGTACTACAAGAACTTGTTGCAGTTGTTGTTAATTACATTACATCATGGATGTCTTCTTTACGAAGACTCTTAGGATAAATTAATTTGTTCTTAGCATCAGGAACAGTTGTGTTTCTCCTGGGAAATTAAAAAATAAACCTTACGACCCTGGGAATTGTGTCCTTAAAATTTTTACTATAGCATTTACCACTAGAAAGTTTGAAGCTAAATTTGCAACTTATTCATAGCATATATATGATTTTATGCTATATATTTTTGTGTTAAGTTTATTTCTGACTCTCTATGTTTCCATCTTTTTTTTTTTTTCTCATTTATATTAGTAGTAGGGATTAGGTTTGGCTAAGAGGAGTGGAAAACCCAAAATACCAGTGGCTTAAACAAGATAGAAGCTTCATTTTCTCTCAGGTAAAATTCTAGGTAGGTGGTCCCAGTTTGGAATGGCAGCTCCATGGTCATCAGGAACCCAGACTTCTAATGTGTTGCTCTGCCATCCTCAACACACAGCTTTCAACTCATGGTACAAGACGGCTGCTCGAGCTCTCAGCATCGTGTCTGCATCCAGTCAGCAGGAAGGAGAATAGGAGAGAAAAGGGCCCAACCAAGCCTCCCTTTGAAAATCACTTCTTAGAAGTTGCACATACAACTTCCATTTGCATCCCATTGACCAGGCCTTAGTCACATGACTATACCTAGCTATAAGCATGGCTCAGAAATGTGGGTAGCTATGTATTTTAGCTAAAAATGAGGAGTCTTAATACTATAGAGGAAGGGAAGATGGGCCATTAGGAACCAAGTAGCAGGCTGTGGTACCTCTATTTGTAATCTAGATTATTTTATGGATCTTTGTGAATTATTTTAAATTCTGTCCATACTGGGGGAGGGGTGATTATAAGTAAATGAAGGAATAAATAGTTTATATTCTTCGAAGGAGGATGGCTTTCATTATTGTTTCTGTCTAACACGAGTCTGAATCTCAGAACAGGCTCTGATGCCACAGAGGTCTCAACTGTTCCCGCCTTGGGATGCTCAGAGGTGGTCCTGGTGAGCTCGAGCTCTGCATCTCTGAAGCCTGAGGAGCAACATACACTCACCAGGGCGGAGGCTGGGAGGGCGGATCCACTTTCCTTGATTTGAAGTGAATTTTGTATCAATGCAACATCTTAACACTGCTTCTCTCTGCCAATCAGTTGGGCATTACATAAATTTTTGATAAAAAGGGGAAAATCATTATTATTCAATGAATGCAATTTGCTTGGTGGACAAATCTCTCTCAAAGAATGCAGCTCTTGAGGTGCCACGGGGATGGAAGGATGTGACAAAAAGATCTGGAATAGTGAGAAGGCTGGGAGGTACTGGCTAAAACGGTTTGTCAGGAGACTTTATAGTTCTATAGCTCCACTAGAGCTGTATTTTCAAATTTCAGTTTGCCCAGGACCTTAGGGACGTGGTTAAAACTGCAGTGACCTGGGCCCCACCCCCGAGATTCTGATTCCATAGATCAGGGAACAGCATTTTGACAAATACTGGACTAGAGGATGCTGATTGCCCAAAGATAAACATTTCAAAATGGAGTTAAACTTTCTTTTGAAAAAGAATATGAACAAGTCATTTCAAAAAACCTACAGAGTTTGCTTTAAATACTTAATTTTCCAGGTTTCTGAGGGTCCAACACTCGCTTTTGTGGAGCAGGACCTCTGACCAATAGCGCACAGCTGCCTTCCTGCCTAAATGTTAAGGATTTGAGGAGGCCTTTTAGCTCTCTGGCAGCTCGGGGCACCTGATATGCCAGGCACCAGGGGCCTGGAGAAACCACCTTTTGGTCCCCGCTCACCATGGCAACCAGCGCAGACTGTCCCCATCCGTCAGTGTCCAGGCTGGCCCCTCTACAGGGTCGCTTGTGTCATGGTGACAGGAGAAGCTGTGGTTGTCTTCCGAGTTCCAAGTGCCTGGAAACAGGGCTTCAGTCCCAGGCCCCGACTTCTCTCTCGGCGGTTTTCTGGGTGGGAAGCTGTGTGTACTCTGAGAGTTGGGGCCTGAGAGAAAGAGGATGAGCGGGGGCTCCTGGGACCTGAGTGATATTGGTGGCGTGTGTGTCAGTTGGAGCTGTCAGCGGGACCAGCAGGAAATAAGAAGCACGGATCTGAGGGGAGGGGAGTGAATCCCAGTCACAGAGACAGCTTGATGTTTCTGCCTGGAGGGGAGTTACAAGGTCTTCACTCTACAGAAATATGAAGACAGGAAAATCCATCCTCCTTCGTCTTTGAGTGTTTATGGGGGGTTACCGTAAAATTAAAAATTTTCCCAACATTTTATTATAAAATTTTTTTCAAATATACAGCAAACCTGAAAGAAACACACTGCTTAGATTCTACTGTCAGCATTTTCTTTTGCTTTATCCCATGCTGTCCATCTGTGTGTCCCTCTGTCCCTCCACCAATGCATCTCATTTTTTTTTGGATAGCTTTGGTTTTAATATTCTGATTATTCTTTCCCTCTTTCTTTCCTTCCAATTCTGGTGTTTATTACCCTCCATTTATTTGTCCTCAGCCACCCGAAGCCATCATCTTTAGTGATTACAACAAAGAATGCGGTGATGATAGCAATGAGAGTAGCTAACATTTAGAACACACATTGTATCACAGGCGCAGTGCTGGCCACTGTTGTGATGTCACCATCTCGTTACCTGTCAGAAGGAGGAGGAGGCATGATTATCCCTCTTCTGATGGGAAGGAAACAGAGGCTCAGAGACGAGCAGCTAAACTGGAATTCAAGTCTTGTCTTATCTGACATTTCGCCTCCGCAGGCCAGTTTCAGGGAAACAACAGCCCAGAGATTCCCTTTCAAACTGGGTTAGTGAAAAATTCACTAAGACCGTCTCAAACCTATTATGAAAATCATTGAGAACATCACTTTCTGCATGTAGAGAAGCCGTTAGATCAGAGGGTAATGGAAAGGCTAATCCCTGAACTGTGATTATCTGTGAACCCTCTGGGTACCTGCATTTCTTTGCACAGGACTGAAGTAGGCAGTATTCTCATTCTCTTCATCATAAGCGGTGAAACTTATGGGCCAAACATTCCACATTCATTTAATTGTTAAGGCTAATTCTCTGGGGTAGATATTATAATCTCCATTTTAGAAATTGTTGGGGAGGGAAAGGATCTTTTTCTCTACCCTCTTAGGTTCGTGACTGGGACCTACAAATTAAAATGATAAAAGACAGATTAATAGGAGAAAAGGTTTACTTTGCACATATATGGGAGCTCCAAAAGAAAGAAAGGAAAACTCAAATAAGTGATTAGACCTGGAGACTCATATTCCATTTTAACAAAGATTGATAAATTGTAACGTAACTAGACAAAGTAATGGGGGTAAATTGTGGGAAGAAAAGTCACAGCAAATTGTGCTTCCAGGTTTCCAGGGGCAGTAAATTGTGGGAAGGTAAATATATGGGGGAACAATAGGAAGAGAATTATTTAGTAAGATGTGTCATAAAGACTCAAGTTGGTGCCTTCTCCTTTGATGAGTCATCTCCAGTGAGTAAGCGGGAGGGCAGAGAACGAACTGCTTTCAGCTCAAAACAATCCTTACACTAAAATGGCATCTTCTGAGGTAGAACACTTTGATCCCCTCAAGATGAAACAATTTATCCTCACTGGAGTAGACTGACAGATAACAGAACAGAAGAGAAAGTCCATGTGCACTCCAACAAATGAGGCTTTAGTATGGGATAAAAGTGGCATCTCAAATAAATGGGGAAAATAGAAATTATCAGTATAGGGCCAACTTCTATATGGTAAAAAAGCACTACAAAAAAGTAAAAATACAAATGACAATCTGAGGAAAATATGTGCACTTCTTACCACAGATAAAAGGTTATGCTCCTCAATAGGAAAATGGCACCTATAAATGTCTGAGGAAAAGACAACTTACCCAACAGAGGAATGGATGATGGATAGGAATAGACTAGTCCTAAAAGGAGAAATGCACATGGATCTTAAGCATTCAAACAGATCCTCAGCCTCATTAAACAAGAGAAATGTGAATTACAGCAACACTGAGATGCCATTTCCTTTGCATTTGGAAAAATCCACAAGTTTAATAAAATAGTGCACTGTGTTTGGCTAGTGAGAATATCAATCAGTCAAATCTCCATGGAGATGAGTGAGGGAACTGAGCAGGGGAAGGTTGCTGCTATAAGCAACCTTCGGACTCAGTGCAACTGAGACAAGTCTCATAGTATCTGGCTTTGCTGGCTATTAACAACAATGGGGAATACCCCCAAAAACATTTCAGACATGAGTGGAAAAAAGCCAGCTCTTAAAGAGCCCATGCACAAATTTACCCATTTTGGAAAGCAACCTAAAATCACCAGAAAGAAAGGTGCACAGTCCTTTGGTGAAAAGAGACTCCTCTGATAGGCTCTGGGCGCCTCTTGGTGGGAGGTGGCCTGTCCAGGGACTGAGACATTGGTGGCAGCCATTATTGTGACCTAGTATAGGCATGCTGACACAGATGCTTGAGATGCCTTTGGACTTCTTCCCTTGGCCTTTTAGTCCAGGGTCTGCCCCCTGACTAGAGTGCTGATTTAATCTAGCTCAGCCAGGGCATGCAGTCCACCCTAGGGACTGGCCCCACCCAATAGCAAGCCCTCAGACAACTTTTTGGCCTACATAGACTGGGTGCCTGGATCCCCTACAGGCAGGCAAGTAGGTCCAACTCTGTCTGGCAAGGCATGTGTGAGGAGCTGGTGGAGAGTGTGGGGTGTTGGTAGAGTATGTGGGGGCTTCTGCAGTGGGGTGACTGGGTCTGCTCCAGGGGGTCAAGAAGTTGCATGGGCCAGGACTGTGTTGACAGTGGGTGTGGACCTGTGGGCAGTGGGGCTTATCAGCAGCAGAGGACCTGTGTTTCTTAAACAGCCACATAGGGAATTGGACCTGCCTTCTAAAGCCTGAAGCAGTTGGGTACTCCCATGCCCGGGGCCAGCCCCACTCAGCTGCAATCCTGAGAGCGCTGACAACAGCCTTGCAGGCCTGGGGCCTACAGCAATTGTAAGTCACTGAGCCTTGCAAGCAGGCATGCTGGGGGTCTACTCACTTAGCAGAAAAATTTGCAACAGGAATGTTCTATTAGACCTGGTAGCTAACTGTGCTGGGGCCCACCACACCCGATAAACTGACTGAAGGGTCCATAGCAGTCACAGGCAGCTGAGCACTACAACCAGTGGTTGGCTAGGGGGACAGCCTAGATACCCTGGGCACCTGAAGCAAGAGCAACCCTGTCACAACAGAAGGACACATGTAGCCCACACACAGGTCACTCCTGGAATATTTGGAACTGTGATGAAAAGGAAGCCCTGCTGTGCCTCAAAAGGTGTCTCCTACATAAGCTGCTTCTCCAAGATCAGGAGATGTAGCTGACCCACCTATTACATAGATATAAGCACAGAGAAAGAGGCAAAATGAAGAGGCAAAGGAATACGTTCCAAGCAAGGGAATAGGACAAAACCCCAGAAAAAGAACTAAATGAAATAGAAATAAACAATCTACCAGACAAAGAGTTCGAGCAAAAAGTCATAAGAATGCTCACCAATCTTGGGAGAAGAATGGATGAATACATTGACAACATCAACAAAGAACTGGAAAATATAAAAAAGAACCAATCAGAAATGAAGAATACAATATTGGAAGTGAAAAATTCACTAGAGGGACTCAATAGCAGAGTAGGTGATATAGAAGAACTGAGCAGTGAGCTGCATGAAAAACTAGAGGAAATCACCCAAACTGAACAGATAAAAGAAAAAAGAATTATCACCACACACCAAAATAAACTCAAAATGGATCAAAGACCTAAAGATTAGGCCTGAGACAATAAGTCTTTTGGAAGAGAATATAGGCAGTACACTCTTTGACATCAGTTTCAAAAGAATCTTTTCGGACACTGTAACTCCTCAGTTGAGGGAAACAATAGAAAGAATAAACAAATGGGACTTCATCAGACTAAAGAGCTTCTTCAAGGCAAGGGAAAACAGAATTGAAACAAAAAAACAGCTCACTAATTGGGAAAAAATATTTACAAGCCACTTATCTGACAAAGGGTTAATCTCCATAATATACAAAGAACTCACACTGCTTAACAACAAAAAAACAAACAACCCGATCAAAAAATGGGCAGAGGACATGAACAGACATTTCTCAAAAGAAGATATGAATATGGCCAATAGACACATGAAAAGATGTTCATCATCGCTAATCATCAGGGAAATGCAAATCAAAACTACACTAAGATATCACCTTACCCCCGTTAGATTGGCAAAAACATCCAAAACCAAGAACGACAAATGTTGGAGAGGTTGTGGAGAAAGAGGAACCCTCATACACTGTTGGTGGGAATGCAAACTGGTACAGCCACTATGGAAAACAGTATGGAGATTTCTCAAAAAGTTAAAAATAGAAATACCCTATGACCCAGCCATCCCATTACTGGGTATCTATCCTAAGAACCTGATAACAGATATCTCAAGAGTCCGTTGCACCCCTATGTTCATCACAGCATTATTTACAATAGCCAAGACGTGGAACCAGCCTACATGCCCAGAAACTGATGACTGGATAAAGAAGATGTGGTATATATACACAATGGAATACTACTCAGCCATAAAAAAAGACGAAATTGGCCCATTCACAACAACGTGGATGGACCTCGAGGGCATTATGTTAAGCGAAATAAGTCAGTCAGAGAAAGACGATCTCTATATGACTCCACTCATAGGTGGAAATTAGTATATTGAGAAGGAGATCTGATCGGTGGTTACCAGGGAAAAGGGGGGGTGGGGGGAGGGTACGAAGGGGGAAGTGGTGTACCCACAACATGACTAACAAAAATGTACAACTGAAATCTCACAAGCTTGTAATCTATCATAACATTAATAAAAAAAATAAATAAATAAAAATCAAAAAAAAAAAAAGAAAAAGAAAAAAGAATTAAAAAGAATGAGAACAGTCTAAGGGAAATCTGGGACAACATCAAGTGCACTAACATTCATATTATAGGTGTCCCAGAAGAAGAAAGAGAGACAAAGGGGCAGAGAATCTAGTTGAAGAAATAATAGCTGAATACTTTCCTAATGTAAGGAAGGAAACAGACATCCAAGTGCAGGAAGCACAGAGAGCTCCAAACAAGATAAGCCCAAAGAGGCCCACACCCAGAAATATTATAATTAAAATATCAAAATTGAAGATAAAGAATCTTAAAAGCTACAAGAGAAAGGCAATAAGTGACATACAATTGAAACCCCATAAGGCTATTGGCTGACTTCTTAGCTGAAAGCTTAGGCTAGAAGGGAGTGGCATGATACATTTAAAGTGCTGAAAGGAAAAAACCTACAGCCAAGAATACTCTACCTGGCAAGGTTATCATTCAGAATGAAAGGAGAGATAAAGAGTTTTCCAGACATACAAAAGTTAAAGGAGCTTATCACCAAGAAACCAGTCTTACAGGAAATGCTAAAGGGACTTATTGAAGTGGGAAACACAAGACCACAAATAGGAATAAGAAAATTATCAAAAAAAGAGAAAGGCAGTGAAATCACTCATAAAGGCAAAAATACAGTAAAGGTAGCAGATCAACCACCTATGAAGATAATATGAAGGTCAAAAGACAAAAGTCCTAAAGTTACATATTTCAATGATAAGGGGGTAATGGATACACGCACACAAAATAAGAGGTTAGATATGATATCAAAAACATAAAGTGTGGGAGGAGAGGAGTAAAAGAGCAGAGTTTTTAGAAAGAGGTCAAACTAAAGAGACCATCAACTCAATATACATTGCTATATATGTAGATTATTCTATGCGAACCTCATGGTAATCATAAACCAGAAACCTTTAATAAATAGACAAATAACTAAGTGAAAGGAACCCAAACATAATACTAAAGAATCCATCAAACCACAAGGTAAGAAAGCAAGAGAAGAAGAAAGGAACAGAGAAGAACTACTACACCCAGAAAAAAAGTAACAAAATGACAATAACTACATATTTATCAATAGCTACATTAAATGTCAACAGACTAAATGCTCCAATCAAAAGGCACAGGGTGGCCAATTGGATAAAAAAACAAGACTCGTATATATACTACATACAAGAGACACTTGTGCGTAGCAAAGACCCTAATTTTCATCCCCCCTCTTACCATGTATCTGATGAGGGGTTAATATCCAAAATATATGAAGAACTCATACATCTCTAAACTAACAACCCAATTAAAAAATGGACAAAAGATCTGAACAGACATTTCTCCAAAGAAGATATACAGATGGCCAACAGGCACATGAAAAGATGTTCAGCGTCACTAAGTATTAGGGAAATACAAATCAAAAGTACAATGAGAGGGGGCTGGCCCCGTGGCCGAGTGGTTAAGTTCGCGTGCTCCACTGCAGGCGGCCCAGTGTTTCGTCGGTTCGAATCCTGGGTGCGGACATGGCACTGCTCGTCAGACCACGCTGAGGCAGCGTCCCACATGCCACAACTAGAGGAACCCACAACGAAGAATACACAACTATGTACCGGGGGGCTTTGGGGAGAAAAAGGAAAAAATAAAATCTTTAAAAAAAAAATAAAAAAGTACAATGAGATATCACCTCACTTCCATCAGAATGACTGTAATTAACAAGACAGGAAATAAGAAGTGCTGGAGAGGATATGTAGAGAAGGGAACCCTCATACACTGCTGGTGGGAGCGCAAACTGGTGCAGTCACTATGGAAAACAGTATGGAGATTCCTCAAACAATTAAAAATAGATCTATCATATGATCCAGCTATTCCACTGCTGCATATGTATCCAAACAACATGAAAATACAAATACATAAAGATAGATGCACCCCTATGTTCATTGCAGCATTATTCACAATAGCCAAGATTTGAAAGCAACCTAGGTGCCCATCAAGGGACGAATGGATAAAGAAGATGTGGTATATATACACAATGGAATACTAGACAGTCATGAGAAACGATGAAATCCAGCCATTTGTGAAAACATGGATGGACATTGAGGGCATTATGCTAAGTGAAATAAGTCAGAGGGAGAAAGTCAAATATTACATGATCTCACTCATAAATAGAAGACAAAAACAATGACAAACAAACACAGAGAAACAGAGAACGGATTAATGGTTACCAGAGGGGAAGTGGGGAAGGAAGAGGGCAAAAGGGTGTGTGGCACATGTGTGGTAATGGATTGCAATTAGTGTTTGGGTGATGAATATGACAGAATAAACAGAGAAATCGAAATATAATGACGTATACCTGAAATTTACATAATGTTATAAACCACTGTTATCGCAATAAAAAAAGAATTAAAAAAATCTCTATGGAGGACAATTTGGCAACATCTTCCAAAATCATAAATGTACATGCCCTAGGTTTCAGCAATTCCATTTCTAGAAATTTCTCCTACAAGTATCCTCACACATATTTGCAGCATTTTTGTTTGTTTTACAAAACATGGAATACAACATGAACAGAAGAGTACTAAACAAATTATAGTAAATCCATATGATATGTACAAAAGAACGAAATCTTTTGTAGTGATTTAGAAAGCGCTCTAGGATATATTATTCAGTGAAAAAGAGCCCAGATACAGAACAGTGTACAGTAGGCTGCCATTTGTGAACCATGAGTATGGGGAGTTGACCCCTCTCCTCACAAAGGGGAACCCACGGCTGCTCTCCTGGGAAACCTGAGGAGATGGGACACACAATTCTGGATCTTGCCTTTGCTGGTGAAATTGCTGGCCCTCCCTTGATGAGGTGAACAGACCCGTTCCTCGGGGACCCATACAGTGCTCACCCCTCCCCTGTTGTCACTACACCCTGTATCCAACTGTGCTGGTGGGGACCATACTTTTTGATTCTCTCTGGACTAGAACTTCTTTCCTCCTAGACTGGGTCTAAGAATGGTTGGGAGTTAGCCTTCAAACTTACTTTTGTTTTATTCATACCCAATGAATCTGTGTTGGCAGTATAAAAGCCCACGGAAGAAATAGAAACATCATCCTTTTTTTGGCTGAGGAAGATTTGCCTGGGAACCGAATCCAGGCAACTGAAGTGGAGGGCATTGAACTTAACCACTAGGCCACCAGGGCTGGCAGGAAAAATAATTTTTAGTTCCAACTCTGACACTAGAAAATTCCCCTTTAATCAGATGAAGATAACCCAGTGTGTCATTCACCAAGGATTTTTACAAAGTGGATGTCAGTGGTTACATGAAATCCCACATGAGCCAAGGCTTGCTGTCGTGTTTCAACCACCTTCTTGACGGCAGAGTCTAGGAGTTTGATCATAGGTAGACTGGCTTTGTCCTGGAGAAATATCCATTCAAAGATGGATCATTTGGCTTCGCCCTGAAGCTTAGCATAAGATAGGAAACATTCTGTTGGGAAATAAATCTCTATGTGTCTCCAGCATTTTTGTATATTTTACAAGGAACTAATCGTGAATTTGTGTAAAGATTTGGCTACAAGAATGTTTATTGCTGGTGTGTTAATAATCATGAAAAATGGGAAATGTCCATAACAGCCAACCACAGGAGACAGGATAAATTATGGTACAGTCACACATGGGACGCTCAGCAGCCACTTAAAAATATGATGTAGAAGAATGTTTAACAATGTGCAAACGTGTTCATGATATATTTAAGTTGGTAAAGCTGGCCTCAAAATAAATCACAGTAGTTATCTCACTTTAAAAGTATTATACACACACACGTGCACACACACATACATTGAATTGCTATAATCACAGATTGTTAGCACTCATATTTTTGTGCTAGGATATAGGTAAAGTTTTTATTTTCTTAAGATTATGCATATATTTATACAACAAATATAACTGATTACTTTTGCAGTAAAGCATCTTATAAAAGCTATTGTGAGAACGGGAGGGGCAAAAATGCCTCTGAGCGCCTGTCCTGGTACAGTCGCAGTGGCCAACGCAGGGAGCCTCCTCCAGAACCTGGACCCCTGCCTTGTCCTCTGAGGCCCACACGGGCTCCGGCCAGTTGCTGGGGAAGCTCTCTGGGTCTGTCCTGTTCCTCACTATTGATGTCTGGACTGCGTCTGTGCCATCCACCTGAGCAGAGGCACTTGTAAAAACCCATAACTGCAATAAAATTCCCCTCAAGCATGTTACTGGTAAGAGGGAGGAGAAAGCGTTTAAGAAATTCACTTTATCTTCAGGTCATCTAGATGATCACCTCTTGTGAATTTTAGAGGGAACGTCGATTGAATTCTTTCTGAATACTTCAGTAGCTTTTAAGAAAGAACTTTCTTGAGGGTCCAGCTGCAGCCTCTGTGACCACATTGTGCTTGTCTGAGGACTTTGGAGTCTATTGCTATGAAAACAAGTCAGACAGCAACAGCAGGACCTTTCCTGAATCCCCAAAGCATAGTTTCCTTCTGTTTGGTTTAAGTAGATGCAGAAACCCTCACTTTCTGGATAAGGTGTTTTCTATGGCCGGACATTGAGGAATGGGTGGTCAAAGAGAGCAAATACTTCTCAGCTGTTTGAGATGTCCCTCTCAAAAAGGACAGGTTGAATTTTGATGCGTGAACTCTGATGAAAATTAGGGTCTTTGCTATGCACAAGTGCTTTTAAGAACTGGCCAAACTTTCCCATAAATGGCATAAAATTTATTACAGCTCCTAAGTGACAAAGTTTCCAGCTGACGGATGCTTCTATACCTTGCAAGTCTGTTACGATCAGAGCTCACCTTGCATGCGCATCAGGCTTTCCTACACTGTGTTCAAACTACAAAGTGTTCTTTTTGCATTTCTTGTATTCTTTTAACTCATGTTCCTCCTCTATAGCCCTGTGGGGTCAAATGCTAATGTAACTCTTTTTTATTGGAGACTTAGAAAAGCCAAGTGATTTTCTCAGAACGCAGCACAGTGAAAGGACCATTATGTAGCGTGTGGGAGCAGGCTCATCAACGTGCTATTCAACCGAGAGTGGCCTGGTGTTCCCTTTGAGGCTCTGGCATCACTGATCTTCCAGTTTGTGGCCTGAAGCCAGTGATCTTGACAATCCCTGTGAAGAACAACATGTAAGTAAAGAGACTCGGCAAGATGACGAGGGAGAGAAAGGGCGGTAAGTAGTAGCCCCCATGAGGGCACCACGTCTTCTTCACGCTCCAGTTTATATTTCCAAAGCTCGAAATATTCTGAAACACCCAAACAATGGCAGCAAATAGAAGCTTCTTTCAAAAACAAATATTCTGCAAAAACTGAACATACTCTAAATGTCCATCAAGAGTAGAATGGATTCATAAATGGTGGTTTCTTCATACAATGGGATAACACTCAGCAATATAAACAGAACGACCTACTGAATAAAACCTAAATACATCACACTCAGAAAAATGAGAGACAAAAGAGCACGTGTGACTCCATTTGTATGAAGTTCTCTCCGAACCATTCATCCGAACTGATCTTTGGGAGAAAGAAAGTCAATCAGGCTTATGTTGGGGGATAGGGGGTGAGATTGCCTGGGAAGCGGCGCCAGGGGACTTCCCAAAATGATGGGAATGTGTTGCGTCTTGATTGGGGTGAAAGTCACCTGGGTGTAGACATTTGTCAAATCTCATCAAGCTGTATACTTAAGATCTGTGCATTTACTGTGTATAAATTATACCTCAGTGAAGAGTGCATGTTACAGCCTTTCTCTGTGAGGCGTTCTTCCAAGTGCTGCACATGATTTAACTTACTTAATTCTCAGAAAAATATGAGAGAGGAGATGTTTATTTGCATTTTACAGATGGGGAGACCGATGCACAGAGAGGTTGCATAAATATCTAAGGTAATGAAGCTAGTGTTTAGGGCAAGGATTTGAACCCTAAAAGTTCAGCTCCCGAGCTGGACTCTTAGCTGCTGAGTTATACTTCCACACCTGCAGGAAATAGCCACCAGCTTGTGGTTTTCCATTTCCTATCAACAGCTTTTCCAAATGTGATAGAACAATTGCTCATATAGGCAGAAAGAATCTGGTTATTTAAAATATGCCTATTTATGTTGGGTATTGGGATGCTTTTAATGATTCCATTTAGCTTCAGTGTAGACAATACTACTAAACTGCAGGCTGGCTTCATAGATTATCAGGAAGGCCAGTCTCCGGAACTGTGTTTACTGATCATTGTAGAACACAGTTAATATTGTAGACAAGAAAAATCACATGCCTGAAGTTGCCAAGAAATGGAAAGTGGAAGTGATTGAGGCATTGGGCTGGAAAGAAGACTCATCCACTCCAGCTTGATAGTTGTAGCTTACTGTATTGTTTATAAGATGGAGAGAAAAAGTAATACTGATGCCAAAGTGTTAACAGTGCCCAACTATGGGGAATGAGATTGAGGTGGGTGGAAATTTCCAATTTCTCAATTATACACGTGTATCGTTTGCAACTTTTATTAGGAGTATGCACTTTAGATGAGGTTTTTAAAAAGTTTTTTAATGGTGAACCAATTAACTTTTCCTGCTTATGTCAAAGTTGGCCATTTTGCAATATTCACTCATCCATTCATTGAATAAACATTTGCCCAATATCTACTAGATGCCAGATCCTAGGTACTGGAGACACACAGGAATTAGTCGTCTAGCAGTGAGACAGAAGTATGGACAATTACGGAAGGAGGCAGGCGCTCTGCAGTTGAAGGGATTCCGATTAGACCCAGGGACTCTGCCCCAGCTCTGCTGTTAGCCATGGGTTTGGTGGTTCTACATGACTGGGGGGGGGGGGGTGAGAGGAGCTGAAGCATTTCTGAATGACCTAGGGTTCTGCCATCCTCTTATTTCATGAATATTCCAGAAGCATGCCCAGAACATGGAAGATGTAGGGTTGATTCCACGTGTTAACATGGCTTGTAAGACATCAGTTTTTTCCTAATCCTACTTTCTTATGGTAAAGCAGTTGGTTGTCAGTTTTCAGAGGAACACATTTCAAGGTTGTCATCTGAGGGCTTTTCTCTGTTCCATGGCTACAGGCTGATCCCTAAAATCAGTCACTGTCTTCGCATTTTGCAAAAGGCATAATGGGTAAGAGGGCTGGCTTGGAGCAGACTCTTTGTTTACTTTCTAGAGTCTCTTGAAATGAAATTGCCAAGTAGCCCACTAATGACCAGGGTTGAAAGCAGTCCCCCTACATCCAGGGGGCAGTCACAGTGCCTTTGTAATGTAAAGGAAAGGATAATTATTATCATAAGCTTGTGCTGTCTTTAGAGCCAGAAGAAGAATGGGTAAATGTATTCTTTTTGCTTTAGCATCAAAGTTTTGTTTTGTTTTTTTAAAGTAACAAGCTGTAAAAAGTAGCTTTTCTCAGGACCACATGGCTCATTAGCTCCCCGTAGTGCCCCCGTACCAGGCATTCCTTCCTTAAGTCCTGTGCTCCTGCCTGTTTAAATGTGTTTGGTTGCCTCCCTTCCTCTGCTCCAGTGCACGCGGGTAGTTTAACCCTTCCCGGCACACTGTCTTTCAGCACCTTCCTCATGAGCGTGCCTGATTCGGAATTGCTCTGTAATTGGAAGTCAGCCTCACAGGGCAAGTGCGCGTCTTGAGCTCTTCACAGGGGCCTACCAGCCTAGCTAAACTACAGAAATATAGAAGCAATTAGTTGGAGGTATTTGCAAAATGAATGCATGTTGGTGATCTGTGTAGTTCCAGAGACCTTCTCACTTAGATCTAACTATGTGGATGTGCCGATTTGACCAATGGAAAAAAAAATCAAAGAAAATTCCCCGTATCCCATGACTCCAGTCTATTCTTGGCTGAGACCCTAAGGCCTCTGCAGGGTCAGAAAATTTGTTTATAACCATGGTTTCTGGACTGGGGAGAGAAATGCCATTACCACCTCCCTCTCCTTTTGCAAACGAATGGAGAACAACAAGGAGAACAGAAGCAGTAAAGCAAACTTCCTTCTTCATTGAAATTTGGAAAAATTCATGTCTGGACCCATAATGCTGTGTTTGAAAAAGGGTTTTCAGATTAGTGAAAACTTTACCTAGTGTGAAGATAGACACAGAGAGAAGGCTGGCGGCTTCAAATATCATGGGCAGACTAGACAAAGTACAGAATTCTTCAAAATAGATGTCACAGCCTTGGCTTGAAACATGGTCAGGGTGCATAGATGGACAGCAACCTGCTGTCAGCCCTGATGATCTCAGACAACAACTGAGAAAACACCCAGGAAACACAGGAACACTCCATCTTTGCTCTTATAGGAGACTATGAGTGGGTGGGTGGAGGATGAATTTGGGGGAGCAAACAGCTCTCCACCTTCTGTGTCTGCTAGAGAAAAGCGAGGACATCACCCAAAATCTCCAAAACCTCCATCAGGTGGTTTCACTGGGAGGAGGGAAACTTCCAGCCAGCCCAGAGCCACTCACAACATGCACAGGGGATTCAGAAGGTTCTGGAGGTAACAAGCCCAAAGTGCTCATCAGCTCACCCACCTGGTCCGTACCCTTACTATCTTTTCTCATACGGCTCATGAATAGTAACCCCATCCTCAGCTCAAGGATGGACAATATTAAAAAAAGAAATCAGCATGAGACTTATGTGAACATGTTGCATTAAAAATATCACAGATACACACAGAGGTAGATGAATAAAACACATCAGAAAGATTGTACCATGAAGCAGATGAAAATTAAGACAATATATTTTTCTAAGAAGAAATCTGGCAACCTATATTAATATCAAATATCCACACACACTTGAATTCACCTGGGAAATCATGTCGTAGAATTTCACTATCTAGTATGGTAACCAAGACTTGAAATATGGAACTCTTTCATATATGGAACAGAGGACCTAAAATTTCAATTTAAAAATCATGCTCATTTCAGTTCGAAATGGAAGTTTCCATTGGAAAACTTTTAAGTGTATTTGGAGCAACTTAGGTAGGTAAATTTACTTTTTAACTGTAAATTCTATGAAATCTAAATACAGATCAAGTATTGCCAATGAAAATTTAGTGTCTCAAGATATGCTCTAAGTATAAAATATACATTCAATTTTAAAGGCTTATTCAATAAATAGAATGTAAAATATCTCATTGAGATAATATCTTGGATGTATTGGGTTAAATATATTGTTAAAATTAATTTTACCAGTTTCTTTTTACTTTTTTAACGTGGCTGCTAGAAAATTTTAAATTACATGTGACTTGCATTATATTTCCATCAGACAGCACTCCTAAAGAAAATAAAAGCAGCAGTATGTACAGTAAATGGACAAAAAAATATTCAAAGTAGCCCAAAAGCAAAAGAAAAACAAACTGGAAAGAAAGTGGATCCTTGTTCATAGAGGAATGGCTCATACATAATGTACACATCACGGGCTATTATGAAGCATTCGCAAAGAAAAATTATGCCAGTGGACTTGACTATCCACCAAGTATTGTTATAGAAGAAAAGAAACTGCATAGAAATGTGAGCAATCCCAGTACAGATGGTCCTCAACTTAATGATGGCTTGACTTATGATTTTTTGACTTCACAATGGTGCAAAACCAATATGCATTCCATAGAAACTGTACTTTGAATTTTAATCTTTTCCTGGGCTAGTGATACTCTATATGGTACAACATTCTCTTGTGACACTGGGCAGCCGCAGCTCCCAGTCAGCCCCGCCATCACAAGGGTAAACCACCGATACACATTCTGTACTCATAAACCATTCTGTTTCTCACTTTCAGTACAGTATTCAACAAATTACATGAGATATTCAGTGCTCTATTATAAAATAGGCTTTGTGTTAGGTGATTTTTCCCAAATGTAGGCTAACGTAAGTGTTCTAAGCATGTTTAAGGTAGGCTGGGCTCTTATAATGTTCAGTAGGTTAGGTGTATTGAATGCAATTTTGACTTAAGATGTTTTCAACTTTTGATGGGTTTATTGGGATGTAACCCCATTGTAAGTCGAGGAAGATTTGTATTGTAAAAGTGCCATCCCAATCCTCCATAGATTGACATGTTTGTAAAATATGACCTAAACATGAAAAAAGTATGGAAAGCTATACATCAAGTTATTGAACCTGGGTTACCTGTGTGTGGTGGGCCGGGGCAGGAGAAAGGAAGAGGAAAGCAAGTAGAGAGACAATAAAATGTCTAACTTCCTCCCATCCCCAGCATGTATATTATCTCATTTATGTAGAATTGTACATACACACACACACACACACTAGGAGGAAGGGAAGGATACAGGTAGAACTATATACAATGACTTGTAGGAACTTCCAAAGTGTATTGCCAAGTGAAAAGAAGTTGAAGATGATATGTAAAAAGGCTCATTCTATTTGTGTAGAAACAACAAATTCCCATATTTTTATACATGTTTGGAGAAAGGTGCATAGGCTGGTTAATTAATAATAATTTCAGGTGTGTGGCACTAGAAAGAGAGCTGAGGTGAACAGAGTAGGGAGAAAGATATGTGTGTGCATATAATATCATCATTTTTTATTACAAATAGATATTACTTTTTGAATTTGAAAAAGAAGAAAACAGGGCAGTAATTAAGTTTTCCTTAAAACAAAAAAAAAAGCTCAAAGAAGAGCTACAAACATCTAAGGAATAATAATGGCAACAGACAGAATTTGAAAATTACTGGGCCAGAGAGGCACACTAGAAACAGCACAGAGATTCTCTTAGAAAGAGATTCTTGGGACTAAAACAGAATAGAAAAATGCAAAGAGTTAAAAGGAGAAAAAAAAGAGTAGTGATAACAGACAAAGGAGATCCAACATGTGAATAACTGGCATCCCTGACACACTCTGCCACAGGCTTTTATGAAGGCTGACACCAGAGCACTGAGAACGGAGGGGAGAGAGAGGTAAATGTATTTTCATAAAACAAACTCTAAATACTGAAGGGACACATTGAGTTCCAAGAAAAATTTGATAGAAATGATCAATAAGTAGAAATATCCTAATATATAGTACTTTAGAGATTAAGAGTCCTTTGGGCATTTAACTCCCTCCTTCACCACCACCACCACTATCATAAAGAAACCACAACTGTTTACACATGGATTAAAAAATTACTCTTGTGAGTGAACAAAAAGGAAAACATATAAATTACTTAAGATATTCTGAAACATTTTCCACATTCTTTTTTGTGTGTGCATCACCCTTTAATCCAGTCATTAGTGTTTGTGTTTTCTCAGAAAATGTGGTCTTTATGCTGTTAATGGCATTGATGATGAGCATTTCATTAAAGAGCACCCCACCATTGTTTGTGGAAAGTTCTTGTTTGATACCCATTAAGCAAGTTTGATGCTGATGCTCTCCTGGTCAATGGAAGTATCAATGGAAGGTTTTCACATCTTAATCAGAACTTATTTTTGTTCTTCAAATGGTCCTTACATGGTTTTTTGACTAAAGCGTAGCACCATTTTCCAGTCTTGTCACCAGGAACATAACCAAATTTGCACATAAATATGCTTACAGTTATGCTCTATAACATGTTGACTTCTTGAAGGGAGACATGGATATTATATACCCATGTGGTATACCATATTATTTATTCCAAATATTCTCTATCCCTCCCTATGACAGGATAATTCATCTATGGCTATTGTTTCATGCTTTTCACATGACTAGCTTTGGATAATGGAATGTAGTGGAAGTGAAGGGTGTCACTTCCTAGCAGAAGTTTTAAGAGCCATAATGTGGTCCCCACCTTTCTTTTCCCTCTCCCATAAGACCAACATGCCCCACATAGGGGCTGCTCCTTTAGCTTGGGTCCTGGAAATGAAGACAACGTGGAATATGACCAAAATTGGCCCTCAATAAACACATAATATGAGTGAAAATAAACTTGTAAGCCACCAAGGTTTTCGAATTATTTGTTATTGCAGCATAGTTCAGCTTAAGCTGACTCGAAGCACACAGCATTTAAAACCTAGTGTTGGAATGCTCTAGGCACTCTCCTGAAGGACTCCTGATTTCTGTGGGACTTCCTCAGGGCAGGTAATGAGTGGGTGATATGTGACTGGTCCTGCTCCACCTGAGATTCATATTTAGGCTATTTTAGCTCAGCCAGGGTGAAAGCAGAGAGACCTCACCTGATATATTTTCAAAGTGGGTCACTCTGGGCTACTCAGAAACTCACAATAATGAGTATGGCTGAGTCACAGCCCAGTTGTTATGAGCCATCATTTATACCTGCATTCTGGTTAAACGTCCTGAAATTCTAAGGTCAGAAGACATTTGCGGGACTGGAGACAACACCTCACTTTGGGACACTATAGTAGTTCTCAGCGGGGACGGGGCTGAGGAGGGGAGGAAGATGCTCTAGATCTGAAGGGTGCACTCCTGTGTTTCTTCTTTCCAGGTAAAGCTGACTCCATGATGGAAACACCAATCTGTGGAGAATAACTTTTTTTTCTCCCCCAAGCGGAAAGTTCAGCATCTGCACTTACAGTTCTGTTGGAGAAGTGGCTGAACTCAGAGTTGATCAGGGATCCAAGTGCAGTTCAGTGTTGATGGCTTCAACAATTCACAGCAGTTCTTCAAAGAAGACAGGCTGTGGTTCCCTCCTGGGATGACCTCCCCAGGACCCTTGGCAACAGTGCTGGTAGAAAGTAGAATGAAACAGTTAGCTGAGCCTTAGAAGACGGAAACAGTAGATCAGCAGAAGATGACACACTAAAAATAGCATAGGACAGGGAGCTGACTTCCGCCCTCACATTCAGCTTAGGGTGTGTTAAGGACAGAGGCACCAAAGAATTAGTTTTGACTCTCAAATCCTGTTTGGCCTCAAGGACTCTACCTATTTTCTCCAGAATAAACAAAGAAAGGATAGAACTAATCCTTATAAAACACTTGCACATTAAGAAGGGCAGATGGGGTGGGGATATTGATTTTGCAAATAGAAACTGTACAGGGAGGGGGTGGCCGGCATGGGGCACTGGCAGCCCCTCATCTACCATGACCCATCACCATCACCACGTTGTCAGGGCAGTCTGCATTGCCTGATCCCCTTGAAAGGGAGGCAGCACCTCATAACTAGTACTAGAGTACTACAGTCCTAGTTAAGGGCATGGGCTCTGTGAGCAGAAAGACCCAGATTTCTTGGGTCTTTCTATCTTGACTGTGCTTGCACTCATTTTGCTTGGGTCAGTGACATAGTCTCCCCAGGGCCTGATTTTATATAACGCTTAAAAAAGCAACAGTGCCTAACTTACACAGTGTCTGCAAGGTGTGAGCGAGCTAATTCACACCAAGTGCCCAACACACAGCGGGGGCGTGTGAAATGCTTGAGCGACACTAGATGGCTATGGGTCCTAGTCTTAGCTGAGAAACGTCAAAATGAAAGGAGGTTAGAATTGCCACAGAGGTTCTCATATTTAAATAAAGTACGTTATGAAGCCATAAAGCTAAGTGGATGAGGTCTTTAGGTCTAATTTTTAAATTAATAATGAATATAAAGAAGTTATGATCAAGAATACAATACCTGCTCAGTAGGCTCTGACAACAGGACACCACATCAGTTGTGTTTTGAGATAAGCTGGAGGCGAAGGCGTTCTCTAATGTGTGATGGCAGTTGATGTCTACAGGAGTACTGGAGAGGATGCCTAGAAGTGGGACAGAGCGCCACGGATTTTATCAATTCATGAAGTCACTGAAGTCTCCTTCTGTTCTTAGCTTGTCCACCAAGCTCCATACATTTCACTTCACGACATGCTTAACACGGCTCTGCCTCTCAGCTCTTTGCACAGCATACACTGCATATAAGGTTGGAGGCACCGCCCCCTGGGAGCTGTGGGCACAGGGACCCAGGACACAACGAATGGAAGCAGTACCTGCAATGCAGGCAGTTATGAAGCAGGCGATGGTCCCCGCAATCAGAGCTCTCCCTGCCTCTGAGGCGATGTCACGCTTTCTGGTAGGAGCTATGGATGCTGGGAAACATGGAAGCAGATATCAGGTTAATGTTGAGGCTTATTGATTAGAATTCCAAGTTCTCAGCCTCTGAGAATTGTTCTGGGGCTGGAGTCTCAGATAAGCTAACTTTTCTTTTCTTTTTTTAAACTTAGCTCAGAAATTCAAGATTCAAGAGCTTAGTGATAAGTTCCACATCCAAAGAAGTCCTCTGGTGTGTGAGGAAAAGAAGTCTGTCCACACCGAAAGGCCCAGAGGCTTCCATTCTTTACAGAAGAGACAAATCCTAAGTTTCATCCAAAGGGCACACACAGCATATTGAGGGCACAGCAAGGCAAATGCATCGCAAGGGAGGATCCCAAACATCTGCAACTCATCTGTCACCATCCACGTCTGTGCCCATGGCAGACATCACTCATGAATCACAGCATTTTCCCTCTTAACTTCCATTGGACCTCAGAATCCTTCTCCAGTGTCCATTATAAGTCTATTGGAATTGGCATGTGAAGTGAAAGCCATGTGTCACCCCTGGCTGGAGAAGCACCTGTGCATTTGGGCAGGTTCTTCCTGATGTTAGCTTGGGTCTAACAGGGAACTACATTGCAGAGCAGGGATAACAAATAGACCCCAAAGGATTTACTGCCCTTGCAGGGCCTTCTTTTCCTGATTTGAATAATGTTACAGAGCAACGTGGAGATCTGAAGCATGTTCACATCACATCTGTTGTTGAAGAATATTCTTTTCACTTACTGAATGCGCCAACCACCATTCCTAGGGAACAGATATTGGAAAAGCCACAGAGAGCGTAAGTGGCAATTGTCTCAGAATGAATCTGTAAAATAAGCATAAACACACAGATGCATACATGGTGTGACCAGCTTAGTAAATCTGACACCCTAACTGAGCTTCCTATTCTGATGACAGAATCGATACTGACAAATAAGTGCACAGTGCACGGTGTCAAACACCTGTTGCTTCCTAGACTCTTTTTTCCATTTCCCCTTCAATTTCGATGGAGAGAAAGGGGCTGTGTGGATTCAGAGACTCTCTACAAAGGACTTGGAATTGGTAATCTTGGCCTCTACAAATGCTACTTTCTGCTCAATGACAACTTTTAATATTCAGTGTGACCTGGTCACCTGCTACAATGTGCCAGGCACAGGACCAGCTCCGGAAGACACAAAATTAGTCCCAGAAAATATTCACGTTACATTTATTTGACAAAAGACTTATTGAGAATTATAAAGAGCTGTTGTAACTCAATAAGAAGACAAGTGCGTAATAAACGAATACAGAGGTTTCACAAAGGACATGCAAATGGCCAATAGGCACGTGAGAAGACGTTCAGTAGTGTTTGTCACCAGGGAAACGCAGGTTAAAACAATGAGATCCCACTACACTTCCACTAAAATGGCTAAAAACGTGGACAATACTAAGTGTTCGTGAGGATGTGGAGCAACTGGAGCTTTTGTACATTGTTGGTGAGAATGTAACCTGACAGCCTGTTTGTAAGATACAAACATACTTGACAGTTTCTTATCAAGTTAACATCCACTGCCTGCATGACCCAACAGTCCACTCCTAGGAATTTTCCCAGGAGAAATAAAAACACATGCTCACAAGAAGACTGTACATGAATATTTACAGCAGCTTTATTCCTAGCAGTCCCACGTTGGAAACAACTCAAACATCTTTCAACAGGCAAATGGATACACAAATTGTGGATTTCCATAAAATAGAAAACTACTTTGCAATAAAAAGGAAAATGACTAATATAGGCAACAACATGAATGCTATGTGAGTCCACTCGTATGAAATTGTAGAAGAAGCAAAAGTAATCTATGGTGAAAGAAAGATCAGTGGCTGCTGAGACTGAGTTGGGGTGGGGGGTGGGGGCTGTTGACTACAACTGGCCATGAGGATGATTTTCTAGGTGAGATGGAAATGTTCTATATCTGATTGTGGTCGTGGTAATACAGGTGATACATATGTCAAAACTCACATGTACACCAAAAATGAGCTTTTTTGTATGTAAATTGTACTTCAGTAAAAAGAATATAATTTGAAAGGAATCATATCAGTAAAAAGGCAGCTCACAGCTATCACAGGAGTCCTTTCCATCTGGCCATGGGGTATGCTTGCTTGTCTTTGCTCCTCAGCTCTGAGCAGCCCATAAGAACATTAGGTGCCCCCTGGAGGTGGAAGAATGGACTGTTGTCTCACAGGGCCGTGAGAGGATGGAAGGTGAATTTGTCCAAGTATGAGCGTGCCCCTCCATCTCTATTCTGAAGGCAAGAGGTGCTGCTCAGGCCAGATGGTTCTTTCTCAGGGTGAGGGACTGACTGCAGAGGCTTGGAAGAGCCAGGGCATTTCACTGTTCGCTGGAGGCACACCCAATCTGGCAAAGGCACTCACACAATTGAGGCAATAATTTTTACCCCCAAATCCTGAAAAATCTATGATTTGGCTCAAAGAACAAACCAGGCTAATGCTACATTCAAAACTGGTAGTGCCTTTCTTTTCTTTCACCAACTGGATTTTTTAAAGCCCACATTCAAGACTCGAGTGGTCATGGTAAGTTTTTGCTGAGAAAGCCCCTCTTCTTTTCATGGTTTCTGAGAACTCCTTTGTTGATGTGTTCATTCAGCGTGCATATAGCAGGCAGGAAAATAAAATATATCAAGTATTTGAGCAGTCCACTGTTTCTGGAAAAGCTCATCCTCGTCCTCTGCTCTGTCTAGTGCTTTTCATTTAGTTCAATTGGCTTCAAAAACAGGCAATTTATTAGGAGACCACGGGGAGGGAGAGGGCATGAAGTGTTGGAGAGTCCTCTTTCTCCTTTCTGGGGATCTGCAGAGGGGGCACACAGATGGGGCCACACAGATGGGGCCACGTAGGGTTTTATGAGAAGAGGAAAAGGAGGCTGGGATGATTCCGCTCTGTCTTTGCCCATAAATGTGCAAGACTCCATGGTGGAAAGAACTGCACTAGGAAATTAATAGGACATCCTACAGCTCTCCTTCACGTGAGCAAAGATGCCATATGTACAGGGACGGTCATTGTAGCACTACTTCCAATAGCAAAATATCAATAAGAGTGCTCATCAACAGGGGACTGGATAAAATAAATTATGGTGTGCTCATACAATAGAATTCTGTGTCACAGGCACTGGTATGGAAAGGCATTCCAGATATGTTATTAAGTGCAAAGAGCAAGGCTAAGAACAGTGAGCATGATATGGCACAGGGAGAGGAGCTAGTGCCAGAGAAATAGGGAGGATGACTCACTTTTCCCTCTCTACCTTTTTGTACATTTTGACTTCTGTGCCATGAAATGTATTATGTATAAACAAACAAGCAAACATGCAAAAATTTCATCTTTACTCTAAGAAAGAGAAAATGGAGTAATAAAGTGTGACATACACATTCTGACCTCTTACCTTAGATGGAGGTCAGCAGTGGGCACACAGGGGATTTTTGCCTCATGGACCCAGATCTTACACTTCAGTCATATGGTACCTTTTCCAGACTACTGGGACATCCCCACGACTTCTTGGTTGATAAACAGAAATTTCAGGGACTCATCACCATTTTGATCTTGCCCCTGTTGGGGCTCACCCCGAGCCCGAATCAGCTCTCTTGGCCTGTCTCTATCCTCTTACTAACCTGCTCACAAACCTGCTCAGCACTGCCAGACCTGTGAGCTTGCTTTGCTCGTTAACAAAACTACTTTCTCCTGGCAACTGGCAGTTGGGGATGGAAAACATTTCACTTAATTGAGCCTATGGTTTACTTTTGGCAGGGAAGCGAGCTGGTTTGTGGTGGCATCCAGACAATGAGGACATTTGGCCAAGCCCCACTGCGTGCTCAGCTGAAGAATGAGCATTTGAGAAACAGGAGACCTACAGAGCCACTGTTCACATCGGATATGTGAGTCAAATGCCCTGATTAGAACACACAAATCAACACTTTCTTGGGGTGTGCTGTTATTTAGTGTAACACGTGGGAGTAAATGTGCATGTTTGGTCTTTGCGAGGCTGGAGAGTGGGGGCTGTTCAGAGGTGGGCCATCTCAGTTAGAAGCTTGGGCAGCATGCTTTCCCTCCCCTTTCCTTTTAAAGCCCAATATGTGCCTAGGACATTAATTCCAAATAGATTGTTTCCAGGAGTAACGGTGGCGGTCAGAAATGTTCACCATTTCCCTGGGGGTTTCCGTGTGTGACAATTCTGTTCATTAGGAAAATAGAAGTTGGAGACTCAGCTGCAAATATGGCCCAAGTAAGAGCCTCACCTGAGCTCCCTTATCCCATCCAAGGCCAAGGGGGCATGAGCATCTCCTTGCAGGCTATTGACCTAAGTCTTGGCATAGTTCTAGGGCGCTTGTCTCAAAGGTTCAGACCACAGACCCTGAGCTGCTTCTCTTCCCTCACCTACATGGAGAGCAGCAATTGTGTCTCACTACTTCGTTAGGATGTCCAGGCACTAGGTTGCCTTTAGGCAGTTTCTCGGAGTCCAAAGAATTGCTTAAGCTGAAAGGAAGAGAGCTTCCTCATCATTAGACTCTGAGCCCCACGAGGGCTGAGGCCTCATCACTTGTTCAATGCTGTGGCCTCAGTTCCTAGGTACATTGCACACAGAAGGCATTCGATAAATGCTTGTTGATGGGGTTATTCCAGTCCCAGCTTGTATCACTCTGGGTTTGAACCCACAGCACTCAACAGTAAATGATCACAGTGGTAAAGATTAGTTGTGCTTCTACACACACAAAAACACACATTCAGTGCAACTGAAAATTATGAGGTGCTGTGTTCATTATGAGCTCTGGGATTTGGGGTCTGTTTTGTCATATTCTAAGTGCCTTGCCTAACATAAAGAGGCACCAGTAACGATTTGATGAAACATATGTATGTGATAAAGAAGTGCACTGAAAAATCAAAATATTTACTCACTGACATATATTGCTGCACACCATCCACAAATTTGGGTCCAGATCCTTTCCTTAAATCCACCAATTTTGAGAGGTACTCATAGGCCACAAATTCACCGAAGAAGGTCTTATAACCTATGAGTTTGGCAACCATAAAGCTGTCTTGCCAGTTTACTCCCATCATCAAGGAAAAGGGCATGAAGATGTAGGAGCATATTATCTACAAAAAACAAAAATAGATACTTTATTAGAGTTGTGATTTGCTCCCGTTCTTCTGCCTCACCCTCACAAAGAGATTGTTCCCACCCTCTCTGTGTCACCTGTGGGCACAGAAATCCCTTCACATACCCTTGTCCATATTTATTCATTAGGAGTCAAGGTTGGAATTAGTCATATAAAGTGACCTGGATCCTTGGGATGGAGAGAATGACTGTATGTTGGGGGAAGGAGTCTCACAGGAGACAGAGAAAGAGCTGTGGGAAGATAGGGGATACATGAGAGGTTGGTGCTTGTGTACAAGTGCACTAGAGGCAGTAAGGGAAGGGGATTCACAAACCTATTTTATTTTTAAACAAAGATGGGCAGAAACAAAATGGAGGAGAAACATGATAGAATATACCTCGAAACTCAGCTGTGGGTAGTCAAACATGTTTCCAAACCAGGACAGGGCTGCGTTCACAAAAGACAACAGGGCCAGGAAGGCAATCAGATTCACAGCGATGTGTGCTACCACGGAGATGGATGAGGATGCTCCATGTGATGCGGCTTCTAGGAGATTCCTTGAATCACTTTATCGAAAAATAGCAATGGCAGAATTAACAAGGAGCTGTCAGCAGATGGACATCAGAGGTGTAGATATGGGGAAATCGGAGCTCATTCGGATGGAGAGACAAACTCTCAGGCCCATGCTGTGGTCAAAATCCTCACCTGGATTCCATGAAATCATGATGGGATTTATAATTACTGAGTGTAGGTGATGGGCTTATGTGTATATAACTGTTACACTACTCTTTTAATTGGGGGCATTTATTATTAAAAAGTTGAGAAAAGATAAAAATATTATAGGTTTTAAAAATTATACTTAATTAAAAGTAGCTACCCGAGAATATTTATAAAATATTCATGGTATAAACACTAATAATTCATGGAAGCCCAGGGCATCCATCAGGTAAGAAATGGAAGGTCACCCTCACCTTTGAGGCCCCCTCCCCACCAGTGCCCTTCCTTAATCTCATCCTCTTTAATCTGAGGTAACTGACTCCCTAGAAGTTGCTCATCATTCCCTTTCTTGTCAATTTCCCTATATGTCTGCATCCCTAAATAACATGCTGTGTAGGTTCACACATCTGCTAACTTTATAAGTGGAATCACACATATTCCATATATATAGTTTTTGACAACTTGCTTTTTCATTCATGGTTATGACTTTACCCACATGCAAACAAGGGGTGAATCTCAGAAACATGTTTGTTGATGTATTCTGTTCTTTAATGAAATACTTTTGAACATCCTAAATACCTTAGTCTTTTCCACCCTTTTAATTTGTTTTGCACAGGGCAAAAGAAAATGAACCAAATAGGGGTTAAGGATACCTATATCACACTTTCTTTCCCTATCATATAAGCCACTTCCAGAAATGGTCATTCTATGGCTTTGTAACAGTTTTAAATCAAAGCTCAGTGAACACTACACTATATTTAAAATAAAATATCTACATTGAAGTCAAGGAAATATAATGACATTCAGGTATTTGGAAAGGTTTTCAGCAAAAGCAATCTTGAGAAAGAAGAACAAAGCTGGAGGCATCACACTCTCTGATTTCAAACAATACTACAAATCTATAGTAATCGTAACAGTATGGCACTGGCACAAAAAGAGACACAGAGATCAATGGAACAGAATAGAAAGTGCAGAAATGAACCCCTGCTTATACGGTCAATTAATCTATGACAAAGGAGACAAGAATATACAAGGGAGGGGCTGGCCCCGTGGCCGAGTGGTTAAGTTCGCGCGCTCCGCTGCAGGCGGCCCAGTGTTTCGTCGGTTCGAATCCTGGGCGCGGACATGGCACTGCTCGTCAGACCACGCTGAGGCAGCGTCCCACATGCCACAAGTAGAGGAACCCACAACGAAGAATACACAACTATGTACCGGGGGGCTTTGGGGAGAAAAAGGAAAAAATAAAATCTTTAAAAAAAAAAAAAAAAAAAAAAAAAAAAAAAAAAAAAAAAAGAATATACAAGGGAGAAAACATAATCCGTTCAATAAGTTGTGTTGGAAAAACTGGACAGCCACATGCAAAAGAATGGAACAAGGCCACTTTCTTATACTATACACAAAAATAAATTCAAAATGGATTAAAGACTTAAATGTAAGACCTGAAACCATAAAACTCCTAGAAGAAAATGTAGGCAGTCAGCTTTTAGACATTGGTCTTAGCAATATTTTTATGGATCCGTCTCCTCAGGCAAAGGCAGCAAAAGCAAAAATTAACAAATGGAATTACATCAAACTAAAAAGTTTTTGCACAGCAAAGGAAGCCATGAAGAAAACCAAAAGGCAACCTACTGAATGGGAGAAGATATTCACAAATGATGTATCCAATAAGGGGGTGATAGCCAAAATGCATAAAGAACTCACACAACTCAATAGGATACAAACAAAAACTTCAATTAAAAAATGAGCAGAGGACCTGAATAGACATTTTTCCAAAGAAGATATACATATGGTCAACAGACACATGAAAAGATGCTCAACATCACTAATCATCAGGGAATGCAAATCAGTGCTACAATAAATTATCACTTCATACCTGTCAGAATGGCTATTATCAAAAAGATAAGAAATAAGTGTTGGTGAGGATGTGAAGAAAAGAGAACTCTCGTACACTGTGGGTGGGAATGTAAATTGGTGCAGCCACTATGGAAAACAGTATGCAGATTCCTCAAAAAATTAGAAATAGAACTACCATACAATCCAGCAATTCTACTTCTGGGCATTTATTCAAAGAAAATGAAAACACTAATTCAAAAAGATATATGCACCCCTATGTTCATTACAGCATTAGTTACAATAGCCAACATATGGAAGCAACCTAAGTGCTCATTGATAGATGGATGGATAAAGAAGACATGGCATATACATACGATGGAATATTACTCAGCCATAAAAAGGAACGAAATCATGCCATTTGTGACAACATGGATGAACCTAGAGGGTATTATGCTAAGTGATATAAGTCAGACAGAGAAAGACAAATACTCTATGATTTCACTTATATGTGGAATCTAAAAAACAAATGGATAAACATAACAAAACAGAAACAAACTCAAAGATACGGAGAACAAACTGGTAGTCACTAGAGGAGAGTGGGGGAGGGTGGGTGAAATAGGTGAAGGGGATTGAGAGGTAAAAACTTCCAGTTATAAAATAAAGAAGTCTTGGGGATGTAATGTACAGCACAGGGTATACAGTCAATAATATGGTAATAACTTTGTATGCTGACAGTTACTAGACTTGCTGTGGTCATTAATTCATAATTTATATAAATGTTGAATCACTATGTTGTACACCTGAAACTAATATTGTATGTCAGCTATATTTCAATGAAAAAAAAAGGTTTTCAAGTGTTGAAACAGGATTTTTGGGGGTGAAGTCTAATAGTCATTGGGAAATTAAATTCACTTTAATACTATAATTCATTATGCTCCCTTTGTCAATTTTTTGCTGTACTTTGAATGTGGAACTCCCTGACACCCCAGCTTGTATAGTCATTAATGAGGTGAATGTGTCTCACTTACCTCATTCCCATTTTCATGGCATTCTTGAGGGTTATTTTAGGTGTTTCTGTCTCAGGTCGAAGGAGTTTAGCCACAGCCAATGACGCGGGCGCTGACATAACTGAAGCAGTTAATAAGTGGGCAGGTGAAATCTGCAATTTTAGGAGAAAGAAGGCCAACTTAGGTTTAGCTTTTCTGTTGCGTTCAGGAAGAATGTCCCAAAAGCCTCACTAGGGAAGAGAAGGGCAGGAACTGTGTCTATGCCAGAAAACAGTGTTTCTTTGGAGGCTTGGAGGAGCTCAGGGAGCCAAGTTGGCATCACCGTGAGACTCAGAGGGAGGAATTGGTATGAATTGACCACATCCCTGGAGAGAGGCACAAAACCAAAGTCCGATTATTTTACAAGAGAATTAATCCCGTTCTGTAGGAGCTTTCACAGATCCCTCCACCTCTCTGTGGTCCTTTGGAATGTTCAAACAGTCCCTAGAGCTCATATTTCATCACATCTCGATTTAGATGGGGATGTCTGGGGCTGCGGGCATGGAAACCACCCTCTCTGTCTTCCTCGTGCTCTTCTGAAAGTTTGTGCCTTTACATAACACTCCTTTACGCAGAGTCCCTGTGATGTGTAAGCATCTCTGCTCTCCTCACTGCAGGTCTACTTACACTCTTTCCCCTCCCCTCCACACACCTTTATTGTTTCTGGATTCTCTTGCCTATCTTTTCAGAATTCCAGAATCAGCACCCCTTCCTACTCCCATTCCACCCAGCACATTTCCGCAGGCAGTGTTCCCACAGTGGTGGCAGAGTGGATCATCTGGGGATCCAGTGACAGTGCTGTTCCTGAGGTCTCCTTCACCCTTTTCCTCTTCCCTTTTCTTGCTGATCAGCTTCCGAGGCCTGGATGAAGTCCTGGAGTGAAACTCACCTATCTTGTAAGAACGCCCAGTGGCCTGGGTCACACGGCTGCTGTTGATCTCATCTCTCCCATGGGGGTTGCATCTGTATGTGGCTTGTTGGCTCTGTGCTTGGGGCACATGCCCCAGTTATCATAAGGCTCTCCATCCCTATGCTATTGACTACCGGTTCTCAAACGGGCTGTACATTGGAATCTGAGGAGTTAAAAAAATACTGATGCCTGGGTCTCATCCCAAGAGATTCTGGTTTAATTACTCTGGGGGATGGGCTTGGGTATTTGGGCTTTTAAAGGCTCCCAGGTGATTCTAATGTGCAGTAAAGGCTTGAGAACCACTGCTCTAGGTCAGGGTCAGATAACTTTTTCTGTAAAGGACCAGAGAGTAAATATTTTTGGCTTTTTGGGCCACAACTACTTAACTCCATAGCATGAAAGCTGCCATAAAGAAAGAAATAGGAGTAGCTGGTTTCCAGTATACATTCAGTTACAAGAGAAGAGGAGTGATCTAGAATTGGCCCATGGGTCATTCTTTGCTGACCTCTGGTTTAGATTGCCTTTACTAGTGTAACAGGTTTTTTCTTCACATGTTTATATTTTCAGCCAAAGTAGCCTCATAATATGATTGCATTCTGCCATGGTTGGATATGATTCACATTTGGGTGGCAGGGATATAAAAGTGAAGCCCCAAAACTCCTTTGGGGAACTCCATTCAAATGCCAAAGGAGCTGTGAGCAGCCATCCAGCAAAAAAGGACACTCTTTTGGCCTCCTTATCCAGCAGCAATGGTAAAGAAAAAGAGAAATGACAATAGCAAAGAAAGAAGAGGTTGCATTTTCCATGAATTGATCCCCAAACATTCTTACCCCAAAAGAAATGTATATGCCTAAGACACTTCCAGCCATGGTAGAGAACCCAGCGGTCATGATTGCATGGAGCTCAGACTTGGTGACGTGTGGTAAATATGGTCGGACCAGCAGTGCAGACTCCGTCTGGAAATGAAGAGTGAGTGACCAGATTAAGTGTTCCCTTTTAAGTCTTAGGAGGGTATGCCAATCTATTCAAAATTCCATCCTGTAAAGCAGTATTTCTAAGAGTGGATTGCAGACGAGCTCCATGAGCATCACCTGAAAACTCCATAGACGTGCAAATTCTTAGACTTACTGAATCAGAAACTCTGGGCATTGGAGCCAGCAATCTTGTTTTAAAAAGCCATCCAGGTGGTTCTGATGCATGCTCGATTTTGAGAACTACACCCTAGCTGTCTGGGTCATTTGAACTCTAGGTGAATGTGCATATAAAATCATGCGTAAAGTTTGCAACGTGTGCAAGGCCAATTCACACAAGGCCCCCACTTAGCCTGGGACTGGACTCTGCTGGCTGGGGACACTTTTCTAAGGTTGGAAAATCATTGGCCAAGAACCTCTGCCCAGTGGCCTGGCCTTGAGAACTGGGGATTCTGAAGCCACCGTGACTTCGCATCTTCCAGCTTCATCTTGATAGACCTTAAACCTCTTTGCTGACACCACAGGGAAATAGAGACGCAAGCAGAAAAAAAAATAACAAGGTCAGGTGCCCAGAGGCCTTTTCCTAATTGAGAATCAAGACCCCTTCTTCCCCCTGGGTGGAAAGGAATCAGGTAGCGTGTAGTTGTAAAGGCTTGAGTCCTCTCAAGGAAGGCAGGCGGCCTGCAGCCTCGGGCTCTTCATAAATAATAGCTGACCTTTTAGCATATTAGGTATCAGATTGAGCATGTGTGCAGTTTTACAATTTTCCCCTATTATTTCTAATTGTTCTATAAGAGTGAATGTGTTGAGCGTCAATTTATGGACTGAATAGAAATTCAGTACATGAGCCCTCTTACCCCGCAGGTAGGAGTAATCAACTCAAGATGGTGCCCTAATTAGTCCAGAGAGATCTTACGACTATAATTATAATAATTTGAGCTTCTAGGGAAGGAAGCATGGGCCCTGCTCTAAAGCCTGTGCTCCAGGTTAGCAGGCTGGGCTGGCCGAGAAGAAGGCTCAGCTGCTTGGAGCAGTCATAAGCCTGGGATCCGGGGCCATGTATTTTTCTGGGTGACTATTTTTGCTTCAAATCCAACCTCCTTGGGCAGCCGTGCTAGCGAGCACTCACACTTGGTTTCCTTGGTATGTGACTCCCTTCTGCCTGAAGCTCCATGTGCAGAGTGATGAGGATGACTATTGCTATTTCTCACTCATCCGTCCCTTAGGAATGCCGCTGTTTTGAGAGACACTCCTTTTGCATCATATTTCTTTGCTTAAATGGACTTCAGGCAAAAGAGCATTTAACCATGGGATGGAATGGGGAGTGAAAATGCTTTTGCTCATCAGCATTGATCCTCAGGCTCAGCAAAGACAGACTGTTGGCCAGTTCAGACAAGTTGAGAATGAACTTAGGTATCTATACAGCTGCACGGTTGTAGGTGGGAGCCTTTCCTGGTCTCTTTCATCGCCCTAGCCTTACACTACAGCAGGTGAGGCTGCCTGCTACGGGTTTGCAGGCTCGAGATAGTGGTGAACTCCATGTGAGCGAATGAGCTGCTCGCCTCTGAAGGGTGGGCCAGAGGCCTCAACAATTCTATAAGTTCAGAAAAGACTGGTGGAGAATCTCTGCATGAGAAGCTTTGACAAAATGACTCAATTTTTCGTCCTCTCCATCAAATTTCCAGAACCCCAATGCCGCAATCGGAATTGAGACTCTTGGAAGGGATCTCTCTCTCCCTCTGTCTCTGTCTTTTTCTCTCTCTGGAATCTGGACTTTCTTAATGTCGAGGGGTCCTTATTTTGACACTCTTCCCTCTACACTAAAAGAAATAAAACCATCATATTTTTTTATTTCACTTTCTGGAAGTCCATTTCAGAGGTGTTTTGTTTTGTTGATATTATAACTTACAAGTCCGACGAATATATTGCCAGCAGCAACTACAGACTCAATAGGAGATGATCCCATAGTAACCAGCATGACCCATCCAATCTAAAAGGGGACAAGGGACAAAGTCAGTGAAGAGCTATTTGTACACACAAAACTTCAGAGTAGGGATAAAATCTTTGGAGGAAAACGCTGAGGCCTTCAACAACTGTGGGCAGGCCAGCAATGTGCTAACTGTGAGGACATCTTACCTAGTCCTCAGAGCAGGCCAATCACACCCTCCTATTGGAGGGGTAAGTCTGAGTCATTGTACGTACTTTCAACATCATGCGAATGAATTTCCACTGAAGCGTTGTGGACGAGTCATAAGTTATAATAATTGCTGACAGTAACGGCAGGCTTACTGCATTCCAGGCAGTTTTGAGCCCTTGATCTGAGTGACACTTTAATCCACACAATAACCCTTAAAGGAAAGTCCTATAATTATGCCCATTTGATAGAAGAGGAAATTGAGGCACAGAAGAGTTTAGCTGTTTTGTCAAAAACCACGCAGCTAATAAGTAGTGGCGCGTAGTTGACATTTGCCCTTTTCTACTTAACGCTCAAGCAGATGTGGTTTATGGTCCCACTTTCGTAGTGGCCCTTCCGACGGGAGACTGTGGTGTCCACCTCAGGATGGGGACTTCCTGTGGCATTCTTTCTCCTTAGACATGGGCACAGTAGTTCTGAATGCTTAAATCAACAATTGGAAAATTGTGGGCCTTGGTGCTCTTGCTGAAATTGTGAATTCTGCTGGTATTCTGGTTCTCTCTCTCTCTCCATTTTATTTATCAACAGGGATCCAAGGAAGGCTGGGTTGTGCCCAAACCCTGTGTGCACGGCCTCGCTCTCGTGTGCGCTCAAATCAGCTTACACGTTTCGTAGATTTCTGGTCTAACATGTGACTGTAGGACTGACAGTTATTGGGCCAGCAGGAATGAGATTAACTTTTTAGACTTAAAAAAAAATTTATGGGCTTATAAAACTCCCTGAGGAGTGAAAAGCAGCTTCCCCTTCCTGCTCTGATTCCCAGCAGCTTCCAGACCAGAGTGCCCCCTTTTGGAACCTCCTGTGGAAAAGCAGTGACTCTGCATAAGGCACAGGGTGGTCCCAAGACGGAGGACAGTGCTGTTTCCCCCGGCAGGTGTGGGACCTGTAGGAGTCAATTCTGTGGCTAAAGAAGTAATTGTTAAGGTGTCATGAAGATATAAGTGGGTTGCAAGTCAAAGCCCTGTCAGAAGTCCCTGAGATAGAGTTCCCTCTAGGGACACATGTAGGATTTTTGGGTTTGAATCCAATAACTCGGGGTAGAGGGTAGAGCTTGGTAGGAAGAGAGAAGCACTTTGGAAAACTCTGAATAAATAGACTCTGAATAAATAGGACTTTGTCCCTGAAATAATCAGCTGTACACCCATCACCCAAACCCTCTGGTCCTGTACCTTTCTAATGATCCACTGCATCAGTCTGAGGTAGTAGAGCATGGACATGACGGCGCCAAAAAAAACCACCATTGGCAGGACCTGGAGGAGGAGATAAAGCAATCGTGGGCTAACGTTGGCCTCAGGAGAATTAGTAGGTTTCAGATCAGTCTCCTTTCTACCTCCTTTGCCTCCTCTGAAACGTCATAAAAATACTGGAAACTCCCCTTGAACTAAACAACACTTTTATCAGGCAGCTGCCCCATCTACAGTCTCTTATTCTAATTTGCTCTAGATAAGCTGGAGTATATTTCATCGTAAACAATATTTTTTTCCCTCTGCTGTAATGATCTTTTCTTCCTTTAGTGTCTCAGAGAAGGAATGAAGGTTTGGAGGAATTTGTAATAGGGAGGCTTAACAAACCGAAGGCCACTGGCAGATGTTCTTGTTCTGATATTAAATAGACACGAGCTTCACCGCTTATTAGCAGAGTAACCTGGGTCAAGATTAAGTGCCAGCAACCTCAGATCCTTATTCAAAGTGGCTGCACAGATCAGATAGAGCATAGTAGGTCCTCACACACAGTGCCTCCTATGGAGGAAAATTTTAGAAAGATAATTATTTTAGAGAGAGAATTATTTTAGCTTTTAGAAAGATAATTATTTTACTTATAGACTTTTGAATCACTAAGAAACGGTTAAACTTTGGAAACCAGCTTACTTCTGTGTTCACAAAGGTTGTCCTTTCCTAGATCCTATTTTCCTGATGCTCTTTGGGTGCCTTCAGTGCAGCCTGTGTGTCTACAGGGAGCCGTGTCTCCCCTGCAGAGACCACACAGAGCTGCGGTCTCAGTCCCTCCCCACCCCTACCCCTCCACACCCCTTCCCCTCTGCTCCCCAGCTAAATGGCCAGGGACAAGCTGCCACCAGAGGCTCAGAATGACTAGGACAATTTGTACAGGATCCAATTTAGGAAACTCTATTTATACTATATATTAGAAGACACTCTGTGCCATCATTCAGAGCTCACGCACTTGCGTGCTTTTGTTGGCTTTAATGGGTGGGCAGAACCTTCCTGAAAGTGTCAGGGAGTCGAAGGGGCTCATCTCTTGAATGTGCCCACGGGGATTCTGTGCTGGCAGAGAGGATGGAGGCTACTGCCCTGGGGGGAGCGGGCGGGAGGTCTGAGATGCCTTCTTTGTGACTTTATTTTTTCTAATTCTGGATTCAGATCACAATATCAGCATATTTTCATCTCAATTTGTAAACACTTGACCTTTCAGAGATGGCTAAGTTATCTCAGCACCAAAGCATCAAATCAGCAGTTTAAGAAAATGTCCAATCTAACAGTTGGCCTAACTGAAACTGGGGTAATTTGGAGGTAAATTGGAAGTCCCTAAGTGAGAAGACAGTTTAGAAGTATAGGAACAATAATACACCAAAAAAAGGAAAGCTGAAGAAAAAGCCAAATGCATCTTTCTGACTCATTGACCAGCATCTTTAGGGACTTCCCAGAGGACAGTGACTTCCTGGGGCTTGTGGGAGCCCTGAGAGGGAATTGATGAGGCTGGGCATGGGGCCAGGTTGCCTTTCCACTGTAAAATAACATCCTTCTTTGGCTGGGAGAAGGTCCAGCCCCCAGGCCTCCCTAGGCAAAGGCTGTGCTGAGGGAAAATGGGAATGGTTTAGCACGAGTATGGTTCTGGAAGAACAGAGGCCGATGTGGGTGTCCAGTTGTCCTGATTGGCCTAGGACTGAGAGTTTCCTGAGCACAGACCTGTCACCGATCCTGGACCTAGCAGCCATTATTGGCCATATGCCTGTTCATGGCCAGGTACCTAATGTTCTTTTCCCTGAAATCTCAGATACTGTTGCCCCACGTGGTTTTTCATAAGTATCTCAGACAATGCTACAAGCCCTCCAAAAGTATTCCAAAATTTCTGACCCCTCTAGATGTTTCTCTTAATGCTATAGTAACAAAGTAAACATTTATAATCTACTGACTTCAGATAAAATTGTCATGAGAAAGGACAGTGGTGTGCTGTGCACCTATGATGTGCCCAGCAGCTGTACGCCTGGTTTCTGGTAGTTGGGTTCTATCCGAACATATACAAAGACTGAGAAGTTACTGAAAAGGATGTGACTCCATAGAAAAGGGTTTGGCTTTACCTTAAATGCCAAGAAGTGGTCTTTGTAGTTCTCACCAAAGAGAAATGAAGCACCAGCGTCAGTGTGCTCCAAGAAGTTCTGAGATAAAGAAAGGGCAAGAGGAGACCATTATAACCCCTGAAGTGGTGGTTACTGTCCCCAGGACCCACCAGGCCCTGCAGAGGGTGAGGACCCAGCAAACTTGTTGGGTAGACTTGGAGAGTTAATTTTGTCAGCTTTTCTCCCCGCAGTGGGTGGCACGAGAGTGTATTTTTGAACTATAACTGTGCACAGACTTCCCGGCATTTCTAACATTCAGTGTGAGTCTAGGGTGCTAAAGAATAAGCTGGGTGTGGTAATTTGCTGCAGAAGCAATAGATGGCACATGAGTGGCACTGCTGACCACTAGATGCAAAGAGAGTCTGTCTCTCTGTTTGTGGAACCGTCTTAGAATTGTGACACCCCTTTGGCAGGATGAAGGGGGCAACTGGGAGAGGGGAGAGATGTAGTGGATGGTATGGGTGAGGGGCAAAAATAAGATTAATAAACTGGACAGATTAACATTTGACACATAAAATTATTTGTCTAACTCATGCTATGAAATTGAAATTTGAGTCAACTCATGCAGAAAAATAAACCTATTTCTGACATATCTTGACGATTATATTCAAATGTTAAAACACTAAAAGTAAGATATTCTTTCTGAACCCAACTTACCTCAACTTGGTTGCCCAACCACTGAAAAGCCATAAGTCCAGGGCCGGTCCTTAGTATTAAGAGCCCAAGAAGAAACTGTAACCCAATTCCCCAAAAGACAGGCCTCCAGCGAACCTATGGAGAAAGATGGAGAGAGATGTATCTTATTAGAGGGTGAATGCTGACCTCAGCATAAACGCCCAGAGCCTCACTGTTTCCTCAGTAGCTTCTCACACGTGGCTTGTGATCCACCTTCTCTGGGAGACCCAAGCAGTTATGAATAGAGAGTCCCTTAATAAACTCATACCCAGAAATCTCAAGGTTGTATTCTCTCTTTCTAAATCTGAGTTTGAAGCCTTCAGTCTCAAGGGAGTATGTAATCATTATGTCATGATAAAACAACTTAGACCCAAAGAGGTGTCTTAGCAGGGCCACAAGGAGGAAGGATCTACCCTTGCTGGTTACACTGTAAATATTTAATACATATAATTATTTCCACTGTCTGGAAGATGGAGAGGCAGAACATGACTTTTCTGTGCATCCTAGGTTTGTTGATCTGACAAACTGTAAGTGAATTAAGTGAAAGAAATTCCACCTTGTTGAGGGGCTCTCATTTTGCTGTAAAAGGAGCCTCTTATCTCTAATGCAGACCCAGGGAGAGCAGAGTCATGGACAATCAGCTGCGTTCATTTTTGGTGCAGAGCTGAGTGGCCTGCAAAGAACTATGGGAGTGGAGGCATAGAACACAGCAGAGATGTTCACAGGGCAAAGAAGTGGATCACATTAGGTGATGTGATCTCTGCCTAACGCTTTCTTTTGAGTGGTCACCTTTCAGCCAGTGAAGTCTTCCAGAATTTGCCATTATGAGTCATTTGTGAAGAACTGATGTCTCAGAATTCTTGCCCATGTGTTGGGTTACTGACTGACAGAACAAGGATGAGGTTGGAATTCAATGTGAACAAAACTGTTCAACGACAAACTTTTGGAGTAAAATAGCCAAAATTACAAATGGGAATTTGATAAACTGCAGAATCCAATGGTAGAATATTAGATTATTTACTGGCCTGGGGAAATCTGGATCAAAATGGATGCATTCTCTTTGAATGTGTGTTTGATGGGGAGAGGGGTGGCCACGAGTAGAAGTTCGACTTGACAGTACACAACATCTCACTGAGTGTGTAACTGGAAAATTACTGAGAATGAACAATGAGAACGTGACGGTTCTATGAAAGTTCAGGAAGAAGTGCCCCCTAGGCACTCAAAATATCATAGCAAGGTAAGAAAAATACTGAATAACAGTTAAATTCTCTCACACTCATTACTTTGAGCAATTTACACATGAGAAAAAAGAGAGAAAAAAACAGAAAAGATGAATTTGATACTTACTTTGGTTGGGTGCTTGGAGAATAGAAATAGCAGGATAACGTACACTATGAGCCCACCGAAGGACACCAGCTGCTGTTGGCCCAATTTGGCAGTGTCAAAGATCAGCCAGAAGACAACTCCCAGGATCAGAGAGCTCCAAATCACCCTGAGAGAACCAGAAAGGGGGAATCAATTGTTGTATTTGTGGCTCATTTGTAGCATCCAAGTGCTAACTTGGAAATCTTAATCAGGCTTAAACCAACAAACAAAGAATATTAAGAGTAACACACTCTGGCACCAGGAAGTTATGCTTCTAGAAATTGCAACATACCCTCTTTTAGTGTGACTATAAAGTCAAAGAGCGAAAACATTAAGCAATGTGTCCCCCTCATTCCACAGCCCTTGGGCCGTTCAAGGACATCTAAAGGGGTCAGAGAGAAGAAAGGATGTTTGGAGAGAAGTCTGATGATTTCTTTCAGAGATCTATGGGGAGTCCTCACCTCCATTTTGGAGGATGCGTGAGGTGTTACTTTCTTCCCTTTAAGGGAGAATTTGAAATGCATTCTCTGCAGTTGGGGGACCTCACCCGAGCCCCAGAGAGCCAAGTTGGACCTTACAGTAGATTCAACTCCCTGGGGAATCAGGTGGGCATGGCCAGGCTGACTCACAGCTTGGATGGCAGAACCAGAAAGGGTGCTGTGTTGGGATTACACAACCCTGGTTTATTAGGCCAAGGATGGGTGAAGTTTCCTGGTAGATCCCAGGTGGGCTATGCTGGGGAGAATGGGCCCTGGGTCCTACCCAGCAGGGCCACCTGGAGGGAGAGAAGATCCCACAGAGAGAGGCTGTGAGAAATGCCCTGCGTGGTCCCCCACAGGACATGGGCTCTGTAGGAGAGGATTGGCTTTAATAATTCACAGACCCTTCCTCTGAAGGAGGCTAGCTTCATGCCTAGAGCAGAGGGTCACCTCCCCAAGTGAGAACCATCCCATCCTTTGGACAACATCTTATCATTTAGTGGCAGTTGAAAGTAAGGCAGTTTGTGGGGACATTTGAACATATCTCAAATGAGTCATTACCTTATTGAGGTCTTGATTTCCTGTTTATAAAATTTTACAATAAAATATAATATATATAATATCTATATAATATTATATATAATATAATATAAATATAATATATAAAAGGAAGGCATTTTAATAGACTATTTCCTAGGTTTTCTCTAGCTTCAATATCCCACAATGAGGAAGCAATTTCAGAACACAGTTTTGGAAGAGTTTTCGAAAAAACTAAGCTCCTTTTCAATGGCAGTAAGAGAACCAACTGCATTTACCACTTCAGCCAGGACCAATGTCTGTCCAGAAGCCTTCTGCCAGGAGACAGGAGTTCTTTGACACGATGCTCATATTTGGCCATAAAGTGATCCCAGACCACAAAGAAGATGGTAGCCACGGTGATCACGAAGAGAGGAAGGGCTTGGTGAAAGTTGAGGGCACACGCAGCGATCACCATAGCCAGGTAAACTGCCAGGAAGCAGACACAGATGGGGACCATCAGCACCAGCTGGAGACCAGCCACAGCACCAATCAGCTCCACCAAGGGGGGTTCAGTCAAGGGAGCATTGAAGGCGGGAGAGCTCGTGATAGGGCTGTGGGCTCCTCTGATTATAAGTAGTGGATTTTGGGAGCTTCTGTTGTTTTTCCAAGCAAGTCCCTAACAATGTCACCATGAACGCTAGGAGGACAGCGTGCTAAGTCTTTTTCTCTTATAGAACCTTCTGAGTTCTCAAATCCTGATGCTTCATCACCGGGCCTCTCACTCAGTGCTAACCACTTTTTTCTGGCATTCAGACTTGGCAGGCAAACTTCCGTCAGCGAAAGGCCAGGCGTTGAAGCAACCACTGACTAAAGGTATTGATTCCGCTGGTTTGCAGCTCAGATTTGGCCTAAGCTTGAGTAGGAAAACGGGCCCACCAACAATCTCTAAGTGTCCCGGGATCTCTACAGGAAAGGGGAAGGGGTGGGGCAATTACCAAGGGGGCTGCTTTTGAAGAGGAGGTTGTAGGATAAGAACAACAAGGTTTCCTGTTAAAGGTCACCAAACACTGTCTGCAGGTTAAATGTGGCCTGCCATGTGCTTTGTAGGTGGCAAGTACAGCTGTATTTTTATGTTTGTATCTGTCTTCTACAAATAAAGTCTCATGGGAACACAGCCACACTGTCTGTGTGCTTTTGTCCCATAAGGCAGTTACGTTGGTTTCACCACATGGCGGTGCAAAGCCTGAGACACCATCTGGCCTGGAACACAGAAAGTTTATGGCTCTTCCCTGTTCCTGCAGTGTGAGCACCAGCAGATCCACTGACCTCAGGGAGCAGTGGTCTTGGGTTAATGTCTCTGGACTTGGGTGGGAGGGTCCCATCTTATAGACGGGAGTGCTCTTTAAAATGGGCTGCAGAGCCCTTTGCTTGAAGGGAGCAAAAGTGGAGATGTGCTCATCTGTAAGGACAGTACGGTTCTGCCTTCAGGAAAGAAGAGTGGGCTACCTGAACCCCGGCTCTTCCTCGTGTTGTGTTTGCATAGAGTATTAATTGCTTATATTTCCCCTGCAATTAGGTTTCTGCCCTGTGATTATCACCATGTTTTCTAGTTGCCTGGATTTGATGAACCAGCCCTCAAATCCACACCATAGTCACAAAAGCCACAGGAGTAGGGGACCTAAAACATTAGCTGCTGGCACAAAAACTGAACAGGGAACCACTCTGCATAGGTGTCCCACGCTGAGACCCCTCCCTCCGCCCAGGGGCTTCCTGATTGAATTCTCTCCCTTTCTGTATGATTCTGTGAGGTCCAGGACAGGGGGGAGACTTATTTTCTTTCCACAGAAAGCTAATATTTGGGGGATCCATGAAAAGAGACATGCGATCCATCCCCCTTTGTTATTTACCTGTTAATAAGATGCCCCAGAGGATATACCGAAGGGTGGTTTTGTGTTTCTGATAAAAATCCTGAACTGTACCATACTTCCTCTCCAGATACCTGTCAGAAGACAAAAGCAAAAAGGCCAGACAGAAGTCAACACCAAAATAATGAAACGAACTGGCAGCTAAGGCTGGATGGGGCTTTGTATATCAAGCAAGCAAACAACCAAACTCATGAAGTACATGTCCTACAATATAGAAACGGGAAACTCCTTTCATTTTAGACTAAAAAGCAGCCATGGTTTCGATCCGTCTTTGCTGAATGCATGTGATTTGCTGAATTGAATGAGGGGTGACAGAGATGAGAAAATGTGCTCCTGGAAATGGAACAAGGGAGATGGAAAACTAACCAAAAACTGAAAATAAATCATAGAACGAGGGTGTTTCTCACTGGACTATTAGGGCCTCCATTAGCTTTTAAGCCACTGTCTTTAAATGTAAACATTTCAAAAGAAATAAAAATCCAATGAACTGTCATCCCTTCTGGTTACACAAAGTTTGAGGAAGCCGGTGGTTCCCTGTCCTCGCTCACCATACTTTTTAGCGGGAGGCTGACAGACTTCACTGGGTGCTTGAAATGTAAAGAAGGATTTTGTGGATTTGAGAGCTATTAACCAGTAGGTTGTCATACAGCTTTCTCAGAAAGTTCTAGAATTGTTGGCAGGTCTTCTTTTGTGTCCAGAGTTTTGTTATGGGGTGGTGGGTATGTTTCCAGACTAAATGTGTGTCCCCCTCTTCGTGAGTTAATCAATCAATCTGCACCAGAAGCAATTGTCACATAAAGCAGAAATTTTGTTTGCCGGCATGCAGGAAAGAAAATGGAGACCGTAGGGAATAATTCACAAAGCTATGGCTCTCTGAGCATGGGAAGTGCGTACATTTATTTGGGATAGGGAATGAATATTCAAAGGGGAAACTTTCATCATCTCATGTAGAGGCTGGCAGAAGCTTGCACATGCGTGGTTTGAAATCTACATGCATCACATAATCTAACAATGGCTGCCTTGCCCCTCCCAGAGGAGAATTTACGATGTTAATGAGGGCAGATTACTTCCGTGCAACTCCCCGCCTGTCTGCGTAGGCATCATTTTTGTCACTCTGGTCAGGTTCAGAGCTAGTAGGTCCAGGGTGGTTGTCACTTTGAGCTTCTTCCTCGTGCATAGCTGAAACCGCATAAGCTCAAGACGCCAAAGTTGTTGGAGAGAAGAATGTCCGCGCCCTTCAAGAAGACAAGAGAATTAGGTCAAACACAAAAGGTTAGAGTTTAGGCAGGACAAGAGAAGCGAATTAAAGTCCATGGCTGGTGAGAGAATCCCTCCTCTACTTTTATCCTGTTCCTCATTCTTGCGGCGTGGAGCAAAGCTTCATCTTCTGTAATTACTTCCTCCTCAGTGTGGGTGTTGTCATAGGGGCTGGTAGAGGAGTAGAACTTTTCCCGCTGGTCTAAGGTAAGTCTGTAGGTCACCAGGCATAGCTCCAAGTTGTTCATATCCTTGATTAACAGGGAGGTGGCAGTTACAGCTCTCAGGCATGAAGGCCATCTTTTTGCCATGGTGTCTAGCTGCTTTGAGAAACAGGCTATCACTCTCTTTAAGGGTCCCAACATTGGGGCTAATCCTCCCAGAGTTACTCCTTGTCTTTCATGAAGGTACAAGTCAGATGGTTTGCTCAGGTCTGGTAAGGCCAGTGCAGGTGCTTCTATTAGTAAGTTTCTAGGATTACTGAAAGCTTGGTCACATAGCTCATCCCATTCAGAGGGGTCCGTTTCTGGACCCTGTAATTTGTCATAGAGAGCCTTAGCAATCAACCCCAATTAGGGATCCACATGTGCCATCTCAAGAATGAGATCCTCATAGCGCTTACATGTTCTTGGTGGAGAAGTTGATATATTACCATTTTCCTCTCTTGAGGAAGGTTGTGCTGCCCTTTTGAAATAATAAACCCCAAGTACTTTAGAGTCTCTTTAGATATCAGTGTTTTCCCTTAGACACTTTATATCTCTTACTGACTAAGAAGTTTAGCATGGTCACCGTGTTCTCATCAGAGATTTTCTTAGACGAACTGGCTGCTAGGATGCCATCCACACAGTGCTTTGTTTTAATTTTAATTCCCTTAAATCTTGGCCCAGAATTTCCCCCCAAATTGTAAGGGAGTTTTTAAATCCATGGAGTAAGACAGCCCAGCAGTATTGTTGTTTCTGGCGGGAGTCTGGGTCCTCCCATTCAAAGACAGAAATCTCTTGGGACTCAGGGTCCAATGGGACATAAAATAAAGCATCTTTTAATCTAGTGCTGTCTGAAACACGCTGTCCCAGGGAGATTAGCCAGCAGGTGTAAGGATGAGGTCCTACAGGACGTGGGTCTTGGACTATTTTGTTGACAGCCCTAAGGTCTTGAACAAATCTGTACTCCCCCTTTCCTGGCTTTTTAATGGGTAAAATGGGAACGTTACATGGGTAGCTATATGGCCTGCTTATTCCTTGTTTTAAAGTTTGTCAAATTACAGGAGGGATTTTTCTTATGGCTTCTGACTTTAGGGGATATTGTTATGCCAGAGGCCAGTGGTCTATCTGCTTTAAGTCCACCTTTACAGGTATGGCAGTGACTGCCTGTCCCATTTGTCCTTGTGTCCATACCTCCGAGTTGGCTTGGCTTAGAATGTTTGGGGAATTTCCTCCTTTTCAGGTACTGGTACGTTTGTAACAAACCCATGAGCTCGACCTCCCAATTTTTGAGAACTTGGATTTCTATTTTGTCTTGTTCCAAGTTTATTGAGGTCCCTAGTTTTGATAACATGTCCCTCCTGAGGAGAGGAACAGGGTATTCTGGCAGATATAGAAAAGAACATCTTAATGTTTTTGATCTTATTTCACAGGTCAAGTGCTCCAGAAAACTTCTGGTCTCTCCTCTACCTAATACTCCTTGTCTATCACATGTTTATTTGAAAGGGTTCCTTTTTAGGTATTTAACACCAGGAATGTGGCCCCAGCATTGAGCAAAAATTCAACATGCCATCCTCCCACTGCTAAGGTTCCCTGGGGCTCTTCTGGGGAGATGAGGACTGGTTGCCTGGAGCCAAACTTGGAGCCCCAGGGCCCCATCACATCTCATCTGTAGTCATGGGCTTGGTCTTGTCTGATCCCTTCCCTCCCTGGGGTTGGTTCGGACAATCCCAATGCGCTTCTCATCTGTAGTAGCACACTGATTAAGCCCCAACTTCGTTGGTGACCTTTGTGTGACCCCGCTGTGGGGGGCCAGGGTCACTCACCTGTGGCATCTTCTTCTCCCTTTGGTGACCTCGAGAAGACTGGAGGTCCACCAAGAGCAGAGTAGCTTGCCTCTGCAACTCTTGGTCATCTTTCATTTCTTCTGTCATATCTCGGGTGTTGAACACCCTGAAGCCTACCTCCACTAACTGTGCAGACCTGGTATCAGGCTCTATTGTCAACTTTTGGAGTTTCCTATGGATACCTGGAGCACTTTGAGATGTGAAACAGGTATCAAGGACCACTTACATCAATAACATTTACCCGTATGATATAACCTGAGAAAGTTTATTATTATTTATTTGATAATTTATGTAATTTAATACACCAAATAAGCCTAACTAGTTTAATATCGCTGGCTTTATTGAAAGAGAGAGCAAATTCTTTGAGAAGTCCCCAGAGTGCTATTGGAAACCCCTCAAAAGAAAGACTTTACTTAGGGCTTGAACCTTGGGGAAATTTGTAAAAAAAAAAATAGCAAAGGGTTTTAAAACACTTGGTCAAATAGGAAATAATGTTTAGTTATCCATTTAGTCAAGGTGACAACAGAAAATGTCACAGGCAAACAGAGAGAGTGAAATAGTCTAAAAAGAAAACCTGAATAGAGAGACTTCAGCCTCCTTGAGCATAGCAAGCTATTTTAACCAAACATAGATTGTCTGCATTGTAAGTAGACTCACTCAAAAGCAAAGAAAAAAAACCTTTCATAATCTCTTTATCAAGAATGGACCAAACTTTAAGATTATCCATTTAAGAGAGAGAAACCCAAATTTTTAATTTCTTAAGTTGCTTTTGATATAGAAACATTTATTTAATTGAATTTATTTTAATCTTAGTCAACTATGTATAAAACTCTTTTCTTGGGGTTTTTACTTTCACAAACCTTCTGTCACTTGCTTCTTACATTTAGAATTTGTTCTATGTCTTCCTCCGTTTTTTTCCTAGTACTCTAGGACAAGCTTATCTTTTTTAACAGAAAAAATAAAAATATCTCTAATCTTTATGTCTTCTTTACTGAAAACATACATTTTACTTTCCTTGATTACAAAGATGTTTCCCTTATTAACTTTTAGTAGCTTTTTTTTACTGAGGAAGCTTCGCCCTGAGCTAACATCTGTGCCAACCTTCCTCTATTTTTTTGTAGATGGAGCACTTCCACAACGGGCTGGTGGGCAGAGTTGGTCTGTGCCCAGGACCTGAACCTGAGAACCTGGGCTCCCAAAGCAGAGCGCATCAAACTTGAACCACTCGGCCACAAGGCTGGGCCCAAATTTAATCATATGTATTAATTAGAATTTTTAGCCATTACAAACTTTGATTTTGTCTGTGAAAACTAAGAAGTAAGTAATTACATACTGTCTTTTACGTTAGTATTCTGTAGCTTGGCGTATTTATAAATAATTTTTATAATTTTTAGAAACATGTTACTTCATAGCATAATCTTTTAATAAAATATAGGACATGTTTACTAATAGACCTGAACATCTTTTAGTTTTTTTTTGTAACAAGAAGCCAAAAGATTAACCTTTATCTGGTATTTTATCCTCCTTAGAAATTATCTAGCTATTTAAGGAATTTTTTATCATTTAATTTAATCGAGTAAAACTTCAAAGTTTTAACTTACCAGAGAGATGTTGGAAGTTATTCTAAATACGTATGTTATAAAATATAATTATTGTTAAAAGCTTATCCATAAACTCTTACCTCACTTACATTTAAGCCATTTGTTTTTTGTTTTTTGTTTTTAAGATTTTATTTTTTTCCTTTTTCTCCCCAAAGCCTCCTGGTACACAGTTGTATGCTTTTTAGTTGTGGATCCTTCTAGTTGTGGCATGTGGGATGTCGCCTCAGCATGGCTTGATGAGCTGTGCCATGTCCGTGCCCAGGATCTGAACTGACAAAACCCTGGGCTGCTGAAGCAGAGGGCGTGAACTTAATCACTAGGCCCTGGGGCCAGCCCCATAAGCCATTTGTTTTTAACGATCATGTCCAGATTACTCACAAAGTCTTTATGTGACACCAGAGCAGTTAGCCATCATTTTAAGTTGTTGTATGTACATATATTAGAACACATGATTATTGTTCAAAGTTTTCCCCCAAACTTTTACCTTTTTACATCTGTTTAGTTTACCTGTTTCCAATGAATATTTAGATTGCCTATAAAAACTTCATGAATTATCCGACAAAATTAGCTATTATTTTAAGTTATTAGTTTTGTTGACAAATTCTGTAACAGAGACAACATGAGTTTGTTTGACTCATGAAGATGGTATGTTTCCATTACATCCTAATTTGATAACTCTGAGGACATGTCTACTTTAATAAACCAACAAACTTCAACAAGTTTTTATTTACCAAAGATCATTTTAGATCATGCTAACTTGAAAGACATTTGGGCTATTTTTTATCACATTTAGAAATAACTTACATAAGTGCTTATTTTAAGTCAATTAAATAGAGGTCTCTTTAAAATTACATCATCCGGACAAACACACAGAGACACGGAAACAATTGGAAACAGATTTTTAAAAATTTCAGCCATGTCTCAGGCACAAAATTTAAAAGAATGCTGGATCCAGATTGTGACTTCTTCAGATGGCTAAAGATTTGTGTTAAAGATTTTTTTTCTTTTTGCTTTAAGGATCCTTTTTTATAGCTGGTTTTAAGGTCATTTTTTCTTTTAGCAGCGTCTGTGTATTAATCAAAGAATGCATGCTATTGTGAGAGGTTTGGAATCCTCTCTTTTAAGGTGGACTTTTCTGGAACAGAGTTTCCCCAAAGTGGCTATTACAATTTAAAAAATATTTTAAAAGTTTACTTACTTTCACTTGCTTAGTTTCAGATCTGGAATTTTGGGGAAGTTGAAGTGGTGGAGCCCAGCAAGAAAGGAGGGAGGAGCAGCAGAGGGGGTGTCCTTTAGCTAGCTGTTTGTTTATTTAATTATTTTTTCTTAAAGAGTCAGTACGGGACTTTTGATCTTGTTTAGAAGACTCAAAAATCAAAATAGGCAGGGCTGGCCCAGTGGCGTAGTGGTTAAATTTGCATGCTCCACTTCAGCGGCCTGGGGTTAGAGGGTGCAGATCCCGAGTGCAGACCTACACACTGCCATCAAGCCATGCTGTGGTGGCATCCTGCATATAAAATAGAGGAAGATGGGTGCAGATGTTGGCTCAGGGACAATCTCCCTCACACACACACAAAAATTAAAACAGGCTTCCCATTGGTGGTTTAGTTTTTTATGGCCAGCTTTGTCTCCAATTACATGTGCAAATACACCAGTTTGGGTAAACTGAACTTGCCCCATTTTGGCCAATTTAAGGTGAGGTCTCTATTAGCATGGTTAATTCATATTTCCTGAAGGTGGATTTATATGTGCTCACAATCCCCACAGTGTAGTTTAAAATATAATTAGGCAAAAGAGATGTAATCATTTTACATAAATCCCATCATTTTTAGCCAGTCCTGTTGGAAAGGGTTAGTGCAAAGAGAAAAACAACAAAAAACTCTGACAGATCCAATATCCAGTAAAAGAAAAACAGGACCAAGTGCTGGGAGGGCAAGTACCTTGGCCCCCTCGTGAACGAGTTCCGTGACTCACCACAGATGTCTTCTCGAGTCCTGAGCCTTGTTTCTTCCACCAGCAAAAGCAAAGTCGCCCTCTCGAAGGAGGACGGTTAAGGAGACTAAGCAACCCCAGGAAGGTCCGATCTGGGAGAGGAGAGGCCGATTGAACGTTTCCAGAAGGAAGTGCAAGGGAAAGAACAGGGGCATCAAGCTTCCCCAAGGACGGCTGGTAAGGAAACTGAGGCAGAGAGATCTAAGAGGCCTGGAAGCCTGTCTGTTGAGGAAACAGAGAGGGATATGAGGATCCCCTACTGGTCATGCCCGCCCACTTTGTTCCAGGCGGCTCAAAGGTTAAGACTCAGATTGCAGGGACCTAACCCCGCCTTGTACCACAGTTACAAGATAAGACTCAGACTCTGTGATTCCAAAGACCAGCTCCTTCTGTCACTGACACAGAAAGGGCCCTCAAACAGGCTTCAAGTCCCAGCAGTGACAAACTCAAATGGGCTTCAAGCCCTCACTGCCCAATGACTAGTCAGCAGGCATGGCTCCTGTTGGCCAGAGCCGAGCATCAGTTCTTCTGGGGTGGCCGGGTCGCACAATCCTTCCAACCACATGCAGACTCTCACTTCCCTGAGCCAGGCCACCTCTGGACAGGGATCCGAACCCCAAAGCCAGGCTCCAACAAGAGAACCTTGGGACCCGAACCCAAGGCTGGGGCAGCCTTATACCCAAGGTTCAGGCAGCTGATTTTGTGAGACAACTTAAAGAAATAATGCTTATGGTTGTGCTGTGGGGTTGGTGCCACTCACCTCCATCAAGAGATTCTCAGAGCAAAATGCTCAGAGGGGGCACTGGGTCTCCTGATGGGGAAGCGATGCCAGGCCGGCAGCACTGACACCAAGAGGAAAGTCTCACCCTGTGAAGCTCAGAGTCTGCCTATGCTGCCATCTTGACACCAACCTCTTCTCCATTAATTTTCTGAAAATTGTGTTGGGTAGGTAATGGGGAGGGAGGATTGGTGGTGGTGACCATCTCTGATAAATCATAATAAATCTTAAAAATTAGATGAAGATAAAACAACTATTCTGTTTAGGAGGTAGGTGTGGTTATTTCTCTGATTGAAGCCTGTGCTCTTTTTGATGCATCTCTTGATCGTCCTTTTTATCTTCTTTGTTTCCTGGAGAATCCGGCTCAATGGTGACCTGCTCTTCATGCTGGAAATCAAACAGTGGAGCATAGATGGAATAATGAGAATCCTGGGCATAATGGGCCCTGATCTCTTTTGCTCAGAATTTTGGCAAAGAACTTTTAAAAGGCCCTTTTAAATCATTATGCAAGAAGATGGCTCCTACTATCTACTGCACAGACATTTTTTCCCCTCATCACAAAAAAACCAGATCACACATCTCTTCCTTTACTTCCAAAGGAGCTGTTGGCATTATCTCCTTTTCCTTAGGAACAGGCTCATACCTGTGTTTTTCGCTCCTGCCTCTACTGTAATCGTTCAGCCCCTGGTCTGTTCTCAGGCAAGTGCTAACTGCATAAATCTCCCTTTATACTCTGCCAGCCCCGGTTGCCAAAGGACTGGGATGAAGGGGAGCAACATTTGCCACCCCAAAATGTATCTCTTCAACATGAGAATTATTTTAGGCAGACTATTTGTAAGACACAAAAGACTCAGAAAGTTTTTCTTGTTACCTCCTCTTAATTGCCTAAAAGAATTCAGATAAAAAAACCTGTCTCAGGAAGCTATCACCTTGGCATAACATGAACTGGGTGATACACAGGGAGGAACTTAGAAAAGCCTGTTTGTTGGGCTCCCTCTGTGTTCTTCTGTTTCTGCATGGCCAAATAAACACTTGTTTTCGAAATATTTGCTTCTTTTCACCTATCTGTGAATTGCCTTCCTTCCCTTTGAAGTCCCTGACTCTCCCCACCCTCAACATCTTCTGTCCTCTGCTGAGGATTTACCTGAGGATAGTTATGCAGTTTTCCTGGGTTTCTCCCATGTATGCATGTTATTAAACTTTGTTTGATTTTCTCCTTAATCTATTTCATGTCAATTTAATTCTTAGACCAGCCAGAAGAACCTAGAAGGGTAGAGGAAAATTTTTTCCTCCTCTGCAGAGACCAAGGCTGGTTTTATTTTCCTGGCAGCATAAGGCTTGGTCTATAGATGTGAACACTAGCTCAGCATCTTCAAGAGCTGAGAAACTCCCCTCTGAAACTACAGTCCTTCTATCAGTCAGGCTAAAGGGAAATATTTCCCTTACTCTGCTAGCCGTTGCTCCAATTAACTAAGTGAAATGTATGCCTGGGACATCCATCTTTCACGGACAATCTTTCTAGGTACTGTTTGAGCTCTTAAATATCCATGACCCATCCTACTCTTGGGATGGCATAGGGGATTTCCTCCCTCCCTCCATTCTGCAATAATGTCTCCCATAGGTCCAGCTATTGTAAGCAATGGTGAGGGGAGGTGGGGAGGAAGTATGCAGATGTGGAGCAGTTTTGAACATGCTCCAGGAGGCATAATGCTAAATCTCAGCTTTAGTTTTCTGTCATATTCCATGAGTGCTTTGATTCTCTTTACCTCAACAAAAATCATAGAAATAAGTCATTAGCATGATTCTGAGCCGAAGGGATCCTCAAAGATCACATAGTCCTTCGAAGCCAAACTCCACTATACTTCTGACTTAGACGGCCTTCATTTTCTCCCTGGGCCTTGGGAACTAGGAAGGCGAGGGGACAACTGCAAGAGAGACCAGCTGAGTCCAAGCTGCAGCTGCTAAGGTCAGGGCTGGACACAAGCCTTATTCATTTTCCCCCGAACATTTAGCTTTGCCAATAGTCAAAGTTTGGTAAATTTTTTATTTAAATGATCATGATTATTATTTTCTTACAGTGAAATTGCTAAGTTACCTACCAGCTATGGAATGTCTAACGTTACTATTTTTTCTTTCCTTCTTTTTCCCCCGAATTCTCATCTTTAAAACAAAACAAAACAAAACGACACCACCTTCTTGACCCCACAGTCATGGACACCGACCCCCTCCATCCCTTCGCAGCCAGACCACCTGAAAGAGTTGCCGTTACTTTTCATGACCTGCTCCCTCACATCCTGCTCCCTCAGGCCCCTGTGATCAGGCTTCTGCTAAGGTCACCCAAGGACCACTGTTGCCAAATCCAGTAGCTACTCCTCAGTCTTCATGCTTCCATTTATGATTGTAAAGTATTGAATTTTGGGTTTTGATTTTTTTTTTGTGAAACAATATTTAGAAAAAGACTTTATTTTCTAGAACAGTTTTAGGTTCACAACCTAATAATATACCTCAGCAACGATATACAAAATTGAACAAAATATAGTGGAAAGTAGAGATTTTCCACATATCTGCTGCCCCTACACAAGCACAGCCCCCCCTATTATCGACATCTCCCACTAGAGTGGTACATCTGCTGCAACTGATGAACCTACATTGAGACATCATTATCTCTCAACATACATTCTACGGGTTTGGACAAATGTATAATGGCATATATCCACCATTATAGTGTCACATAGAGTAGTTTCACTGCCCTGAAACTCCTCTGTGCTCTGCCTATTCATCCCTCCCTCCCCTCTTGGTAACCACTGGTCTTTTTACGGTCTCCACAGTTTTGCCTTTTCCAGAATGTCATATGGTTGGAATCATATGGTGTGTAGTCATTTCAGATGGCTTCTTTTACTTAGCAACAACATTTAATGTTCACCGCTGTCAACAATACAGAGCACCTCAGCCTGCTCTGTAAACTTAGGTCTCACTGAGGAACCCTAGGGCATCATGGACACAGTTTTAGAACCATGTCTTAGAACCTTCCTCGTCTGCCTTATTTACCTTAAAATTGAGATGCTTTAGTTTGAGACAGTGCCTTTGGCCTTAGAAGGGAGCTTGAGATTGGTAATAGTGAGGTGTCAGAGGAAGCCTGGGTACCCTCCCCATCAGAGAACTCTGAGGACAGGTGTGTAAACACAAAATCTTTGTTTGGGCCTGTGTGTTTTCTTCATGACTCTGCCTTACACACTCTAATGACTATTTAATTCATTCCTCCAAGTGCCAGCCCAGTGCCATGCTTTGTGCCCCCATAGCTCTCAGGTGCTTGTTGCACAGTGGTCGCCATGGTAACGGATTCACTCAGTGCCCTCCTCCCCTACCTGTTTGGGCTTTCCGTGCTCTCTCTTCTGCACAGCTCTGCTCCTCAGAGAGGTGCTGTTTCTGATCTGTTCTGGTTTTCACGAAAGTCTTCTTCATTCCAAGAAAAAAGCACAGATTACAAAAATAAAATTTCATAACCAAAAACCAAATGTGTTTTCAATGAATGATACCTAGAAGACTTTTGAGGGATGGGATGGCAAAGATGAGGAGTTTAGATGAGTCGGCTGATAAAGAAAGAACCAGTGAGGGGCTGGCCTGGTGGCATAATGGTTAAGTTCACATTCTCTGTTTCAGCCACCCGGGGTTCACGGGTTTGGATGCCAGCTGTGGACTACATACCACTCATAAAGCCACTCAGGGGCTCTGTGGCAGTGCCCCACATACAAAATATAGGAGGATGGGCAACAGATGTTAGCTTAGGGTAATCTTCCTCACAAAAAAACCCACAAAAGAACCAGTGAATCTTGGTTCATAAAGACATATAGATGATTTTGTTTTGTTTGGTTCTGATAGAAAGATTGGTGTGGTCCAACATGAGGGAGAGAGCAAGGAGGACAATTGCCTTGTTCAGACCACAGGACTTTCTACTCAGCAGAGCTGAGACCAGGGGGCAGGTTTCCAGTCTCCTTTCCATCACATCACACAGGCTTTTAACTTATGAAATAAAATAGAATATAGTAACACTAGGATGATAATAGTATTCTTAGATGTTGGCTTTATGGGATGTTAAAATGTGTTTTGTTTGTTTTAAAGCAGTCTCTGGTAGTATGAGCACAGGGGAAATGCCTCCTCTTGTGAGGATGGTTTTACTTTGAGGAACTGAGTGAGGTGTGCTCTGGGAGGGGTGTGCTGACCCCCAGCTGCTTTTTCCAGATGTGACAAACACCTGGCTCATTTCTCTTTTCCCTTTTTTTGGAGGGGGGTCCAATTCTTCTCCCATCTCATCCCAGCTTGCCTTTTTATAAGATACTTTTTATATGGCAACAGATAGATACATGGTATCAAGTTCAGGAAATGTGCCCTGCTAGCCCTGTCAGCTGTGACTTTGTCTTTGAAACAAGAACAAGTATATGACTTGATTTTAACTTTAGATCTGTGGCTGGCCCAAAGGATCTAGACAAAATTATAGCTCCAACTCGTGTTGCATTTTCCATTTATTGAAACACAAGGGTGTATAAGTGTGAATAAAATCTAACTTCCAGCACACACATGTTGGGGATCAGAATTGTACCTCCCACCCCAAAATGTGTCTCTTTGGCTTATTATTTTTAAGGATAAGAGACTCTGAAAGCAACTTGACCTTCCCCCTTACTGCCTAAAAGAGTTTGAGACAGAAGCCCTGTCCCAGGACAGGCCATCACCATGGAGAACTCTGGGTGTAACAGACTGGGAGGGTCCTTGCTGAGCCCATTCTCATCAATGTTCTCTCTCTCTGGGTCACATTGTCTATAAATGACTCAGCAAATATCTGTTTATCAAGCATTTGCTTTTTCATCTCCATGTAAATTGCCTTCCTCCCTTAGAAGTTCCAAACCACAACCCCGAACATCCTCCTTTGTCTCTAGCTGAAGATGGTATTTAAGGTGGTGGCTTCAGCCATTTTGGTGAGTTACTCAGTTTTCCTGGGTTTCTCCCATACATAGCTGTTATTAAACTTTGTTTGATTTTCTCCTGTTATTCTGTCTCATGTCAATTTAATTCTTAGACCAGCCAGAAGGACCTGGAGGGTAGAGGAATAGTTCTCCCTCCCCAACACACAGAAGTCTTGTTGCGAAACTGCCCTGTTGCATTACAGTTGTTTACATCTTACTTTAGCACAGGTCCTTGCACATGGCAGACACTAACAATTACTGTTGAATTAATGAACCATGGTGTTTTTAAGTTTGCACTAACTGGTACAGGAACGTAATACCTCTGGGTACTTGGTGGAAAGATATGACAGGGAGTGACAATATATACAGTGTGGGAAGATGACAAAGTGTTGCTAATTGCTGAAGCTGGCTGATGGATACTTATGGACTCATTTTACTAGTCTGACTTTCATGGATGCTGAAAGTTTCCTCAATAAAAAGTTAAAAATAAAACCAAGTATGAGTTGGGAAAAAAATAGGACACAGGTAACTTGAGGGGGCTGGTCCTCAGGGTCCTGAATTACAGGTGTGATGCTGGGCAGGTCCCATCTTTCTAAGCCTCAGTCCACCTATCTCTACTACAGTTTTGATTTGGTGTCCTTATGGTCCCTTCCAGAATCCTGACATTTTCTGGTTCCATGAGGAGCTTTAGCTTCCTGACGCTGATTATTTCTGCCACCTGGCGGCAGAATCTGAAACTTACTTGTGGAACACAAGGATGGAGCCTGTCTTGTTAAAGTTAATGAAAGAGGAATGGGTGTCTTTTTGTGAGTGTGAGTGTGTGTGTGTGTGTGAGAGTGTGTGTGTGGGTGTGTGTGTGTTGAGGGGGAGGGTAGAGTGGGTGTAAGTGGTAACAAGATCACACCTGGGTGTACTTTGTAACGTGTAGTGGAATTGCTTTAACCTCCAGTAGGGTACATGCCTTGTCTTTTTAGCATTTTCAAGAAGAATAAGGTCTTCCATTTGAGGATTTCCAACAGAAATAAAGAGGGTGTTGTGGGTGTTGATTGGTGCCTGAAAAATGACCATTAAGACACCTGTTTTCCTGCTTCTTTCTGAATTAGAGCAGGGCCAGAATCAGTGGTTGCTTCTTTCCATCTATTTAGCAATTCTCATTACTTACTCTATACCTTACTGCACTGAACTACAACCGTTACCTTGTTCCGGATGCAAGCCAGTCAAGCCACTGAATGGTAACAATGTCGTGGGTGTTGTGTATGGATATTTCTAGGCAGTTTACAGCATGCCGCTTTTAATTCCCCTAGTCAGCATTTGTTGCTGAGTGTACTCAACCCTGGATTGAGACCCCTCTGAAGGGCACATCCTTGAGCCGGGAGTACACTGTGCCTGGGGTTTGCTCTTGCACTTTCCAGGCTGCTCGAGCAAGTGCAGATCCACAGTGGGCGTCACAGGGAGTACAGACGGATAGAGGGCTTTTTATGAACTTCTTCCTTTCATTCAGTTTCTAAACCAGATAACTTCTAGAACACAGGAAATTACTGAAATCCCTCCTTATCTCTTTTTGTGATGTCCCCTTCTATAGTATTTTAGCTGAACCCATGGCCACCCAGAATAAAAGCTAATTTCCAAGCTTCACTTTCAACTAGATCCTGGCCCATGAAATGTAAATAGAAGTGGAGCCCTGAGTGGGGCAGCTCAGGGACGCTCCTTAGGAGACAGCTGGCTGGTGCTCTTTGTCCCTTTCCTCCTTTCCTCCATCCTGCTGCCTGGTGTGTGGATGGTCCCAGCTGGGCCATGAGCACAAGGGCCTGGACCTGCTGATGTCAGAGTGGTGAGCTGGGGGCACTTGAGTCCTTAAAACCTTGAGCAGTGCTTCCCCTCCAGCTCTCTCCTTCCTACTGCCTGACTTTTATCTTCAGGAAACAGACTCCTTTGCTACTTTTGGATTTTGCTGTTATTTGCACCTGGATTGATACAATATTTAGTCGGTACAAGACACTGGGTTAAACCCTTTAAAAATTCTGTATTTGACCCTAAGAGGCCTGTGAGGTGGGTACTGTGATGTCCATTTTACAGATGAAGAAACTAAGGCAAAGATAAGTAATCTCTTGACTCAGCTGCACAACCAGGAATGGCTGAGATGGGCTCTGAACTCGGACCATCCAACCTCAGACTGCATCGTGCCTGTGGTGTTTGGCCCTTGGGAGTGTCAAAGCGCATAGTAGTGCACCTAAAGGTTAAATTCCCTTTCAATGAAGCATACCTGATTTGAATTCTAGATATTAAAAGACAAGAGTAGAAATAACAGAGGTGGTGAAAGATTCCTGAAATGCTTGTGGCCACTTTTAAACTCTATGTGGACTCTGGTGGTCGTTTCTGAAGCCAGAATACTGGCCCTCCCACCCAATAAATGGCTTTAAGTAGAGGCTATCCTTTAAATAACATGAGTGGGCATGCCTGCATTTGTGGACATGTCTTGTCTCCATGATTAGTCTGATGTTTGTTCTTCCAACTGTGTCTGCACCACTCACTCCGTCTCTCCCTCCACTTGTGGCCCTGATGGCACCATCTGGCTCCCGTGTCTCAGCTTTTGTGGCCAGGCTTTCTCTGCTGCAGACTCAACATCACTGTGCCAGGGGAGCCCTTCTTCCATCTTCTTTGTAGAAACTGCTCTGGCTGGCGTGCTCTGACTGTGGGACTGGCCTTGATGAGGGGGCACAGCCTGGCTTTGAGGCCTGGGGCCAGAATGGACACTTTCACCCCAAGGAGACTTCCCTCCTGACCTTTGGTGGGACAGAGATCGTGTAGGTTTATGGGAAGACGGGACTTGTCCAGCAGGCAAATGTGATGTTGACAAGGACCCTGAGGAGTCGCTGTGAAGACCTTTAACTGGTTCTAGAGCCTGACACTGACACAGTCTTCCTAGAAGCAGTCAATGTGGTGCATTGTGAGAAGAGGTGATGCCTGAAATGTCACCACAGATGTCAGAGTCCCAACGCCTGTGACAAAAGTGGGCATGTGACGATGTCAGTTGGACTGGGGACCGTGTAAATCTCTATTGTAGATTTACACCCACTGGACTCCGAGCCGAGAAGCCAGAGACTCTGTCCCGTGTTTTCTGCATAGCACAGTGCCAGGCAGGAAGTGCTCAATAACCGTTTCTGAAAGGATGGGAAACGCATTCCTAGGGCCTGTGGAGCTGATTATAGTAGCTGATTATAGTAGCAGCTAAAACAGTGACTCTGCAGCTGAGTAGAGACCACGTGGTACAGGACAGCTTTCTCTACTTCTCCAAGACAGTACCCTTACGTTCTAATCTTCTAAGCCTTCGGTGCCTAAATCAAGGTGTCAGAAATACATCTCCATTTTCTGTTGTTTTTCTGAGCTTCTTCAATGATCTGTCTGCATCTGTTTCTCTGGGCACAGACCAGAGCAACTGCCTCAAACAATAACTTAAAATTCCAAAGTGCAACACAAATAGGCCATAGGAAGAGATCATCATAAACCTGAGGTGACTGCTTTTTGGAATGTTGATAAATTATCTATATTAATTGGTGCTCCACTCTGATGAAAAGCTTGGGTTCCACCATCCTACCTGGGTTCAAATCCAGCCTTAATTTCTTGAGGCCTCATACCCTGCTTCATGGGAATGTAGGATTCCTCACCTTCCTTTGGGGCTGTGGGGCTGTGGGGCTGTTCCAGGGCCACACATAGTGAGTGCTCATTGACCTTTCTGTTGATTGTACGCTTTACTTCACTACTTGCTTGCTTGCCCTGGAGCATTTGCAGTCACTTTGTTCTCTGTTGTTGAAATTTGACTGGTGAAAGTGAACCTCTGTTTCGTGAATCTGATCTCTCCAATTTGCTTAAGATCACTTCTCCCTCCTCTTTTCTTTTCTTTTCTTGTTTTCTTACTTTTAAAATCTACAAATGTCAGGGGGCTGGCCCTGTGGCCGAGTGGTTCAAGTTCAGAGTGCTCTGCTTCAACTGTCCAGGTTCGCAGGTTCGGATCCCAGGCGTGGACCTGCTGCACTCATCAGCCATTTGTGGAGGCATCCTGTGTACAAAGTAGGGGAAGACTGGCACAGATGTTAGCTCAGGGTGAATCTTCCTCACGACAACAACAAAAGCAACAAAATCTGCAAATGTCAGATATTTTAAGGCCATTTCTCTACAATGTTTTCCTCCAGATTGCATGGGCTTTGCCTTGGAGTGATTGCATTTTCAAAGGTGGTGTTCCTGAACACTTTGAGCTTCCCGTGGCCCCGATCCTCCTGCTCCTGTAACTTCTGCCTCCAGGCCTGGGTTTAAGGAATCCTGAAGGTGAGCTGTGGGCACTGGCTAGACCTTTCCTCCCTGGGGTGTTCCTGCTTTTCCGGCTGGCCTGGGTGGGCTTATAGACCGAGTGAGGAGCAGCAGTGCTGTGGGAGGGAACCACCTGGTCAGCCCGGGGCTCACTGTCACACTTCCCTGGCACAATTCTCTGTCACCCTGAGGGCTCTGAAGGGAGCTTTGAATTGGGTGCAGGGAGTCAGGGCTACTGAACACTGATGACCTTCTTCCCTTAGGATCCTTGTGAGCCAGGGGCAAAGGGAACCTCTAAGTCCAGGATGTGAGGGAAAGGGGAAAGAGGCTGAGCTCTGTGCCTGGAGGAGAAAAGTGAGAGGAAGTTCGTACGCATCAGATTCACAAAATAAAGTGAGCACGCAAGTCCTCCTAGAATGTGGTTTCTCCGAGCTTGCTTGAAGAAAGCACTCGAGGAAGAACTTCAGCCAAACAAATGACAAATGGAGAAATTAGGGCAAAAGCAGTGACAGTGTGTGTTGAATCTATTTAATAACTTAAAGCTAAAACAATCCAAGGGATTCTGATTCCAGAACAAATTGTAAACATAACCCCTGACAATGTAGAAACGATAATCAGAAGACTACTTGAAGGAGAAGGAAGAGAAAATGTGGCAGGTAGAGTAAGCAGACCAGTTTCCTCAACTTGCAAGTTCTAGGAGCTGAAAGAGATTGTAAGTAATAATGTTGAAGATAGAAAGGTAAACGTTCAGAGATACACATTCAGCTAAAATCAGGTGGTGGAAGAGAAGGGAAGAAAATAATGGAAGGTGGAAAATAAGCTAATTTTATGATTACTACTCATAATCATAGACAGGTTATAAACAGAACCATTAAAACAAAATAATACAAGTCTTCAGAAGAAACCAAACAAAAATGAAGAACATGCAAACCACACAAGGGAAAGATTTTTAATATGCACAACATGAAATTTGTTGAGAGGAGCTAGGAACAAATAAGTACATCTGGCAAATCAGCAGTGGATTTGATGGAGTCAGATGGAGCGACAACAGCACAGCCCTTGACTGAAGATGACTCGGATGGTAAACCTGCGGTGGTCACGATCTCAACCAACCCGAATACAGGACCAGAAAAGCAACAAACACTTCAAAAAAGAGGCGGTGGTCAGGACACAATCTCACACTCTGAGAAGCAGGGCTCACTACAGACAAATGGCATAGATGAAGATAAAGGAAACACGAGAGAAATATCGAGAGACACATTTGGAAAGAGGCTGAGAGAAGCTTTAAGTCTGTGACAGATCAAATGGGCAAGAGTAAGGATAAGGAAGACCAAGATAAATCACATGAATTTAGTGAACATCTGTTGAACTCTATAACCTGAATAGAAAACACACTGTGGCCAAGACTGTTAGCTGTCCCCAGTGTCTCTTCTTCCCCATTTCTGTTAGAAACAGAACGTTGAATTGTAGCAGGGCCTAAGATTTCCCAGAATAAAGGCACCTTTCCGAAGCATCCTGTGGCTGTGATTACGTTCTACCCTGTGACAGAAGCTGTGTGCAATGTCTGGGACAATCGGTGGAAGCTATGGACCCTTTCAGAACGTAAATACGTAATTTATTAGTTAATTTAAAATACATAAAATTAAATATGTATGATTAAAAGGAAATCAATTATATTAAAATACAGTTATTAAAAGATTTAAATTAATTTGTGACAGAATAATGTATATGCAGCTTTATTAACACATTAAAAAACAGGAAAAAAATCCCCAACAAAGTCCAGTGGGAAGTTCTAATAACTACCTTAATTTCAGTGCCATGGGTGTAAATCATATTTTGAGATATTTGCAACAGCTATGAATTCTTTTTACTGCTTGCATGTGTTAACTCCATGCAGTGAGGGTCCTTTTGCATCTTTCACGTCCATTTCAAACAAGCAGCTCCACCTCCTCTTGGTCTGTGGAAGGAATGTGCCCCTTTCCCCCTCAGGCCATGTGGAAGGCTCCCCTGCACCTCCCCCATGCGAGTGTATCTCTTAGGTATGAAGCAACTATAAATGGATACATGTGGGAGAGTATGGACCTTTTCTCTTATTTGTAATTAAATATCTTAATTTCACTTCTGGATCCATCCATATTATCATCCAGTAAATCTATTAGCGGGGAAAATAAAATAATTGCCAGGAATACAGGCCTTAGCGTGGTGTTCATATAGATTCTTGAAATAAACAGCAGATGAGGGATGTTTAAGCATCTTGCAATTTTAATTGTCTCCAAGACTGTCATATGGTTTTTCTAAAAGTGGTCATTTTTTCCTCAGAATTCATCAGAGTCCTGGATTATATTTAGAAGATCAAATGCAGATTAGCTTCCAACATTAATTCTGGTGCCAGAATAGACAGGCTCATGTAGGCTGGACACCAGTGGTTGCTGCATGACATGTCCACTTGGCGGCCCCACTCCATCTAGGCCGTAACATGCAGCTGCCACGAAGGCCAACGCTTGGCCCCACTTCTGATTCTGGCAGTCTGTTGGCTCTGAAAGCAGGAACCTAATTAAAAGCATTAATACGCTAAACCACGGTCTCAATTTTATGTAAACGTTTACTTCATATATTGTCTGGGTGGTTATATCTAATGAACAAATTCAACTTTTGTCAAAAAGAATTCTAAAGTCCCTGGCCAAGATTAGGACAAATTGAGCACCAAAAAGTCAAAAACACGAATAACGTCTGAAACTTACTTGTATCAAAAAATAAGATGGATTGGTGGGTGGATAGAGGGTAGCACAGATGAATAAATGTGTGAGAAAGCAAGTGTAGTAAAATATTACTACAGGATGTAGGTGGTGGTATATAGGTATTTGCCATGAAATTCTTTCAACTTTTCTGGGTTAGAAAATTTTCAAAATAAAATGTTGGAGGAAGCTAATAATGTTGGTAATTGATTACAAAAGATTGAATGAAAGAGAATGTTAGTCCATAACGACACTTAAAAAGAGAGAAAAAGAAAAACAAAGGAAATCTATTCTTTTAGGAAGAATGTGAGGTAAGGAATGTTAAAAAAATGAAAATCAGGGGCTGGTCCTGTGGCTGAGTGGTTAAGTTCGTGCGCTCTGCTGCAGGCGGCCCAGTGTTTCGTTGGTTTGAATCCTGGGCGCGGACATGGCACTGCTCATTAAGCCACGCTGAGGCAGCATCCCACATGCCACAACTAGAAGGACCCACAACTAAGAATATACAACTATGTACTGGGGGGCTTTGGGGAGAAAAAAGGAAAAAATAAAATCTTAAAAAAAAGGAAAATCATCATTTTGCAGCTCCTAAATTTCTAGTTGATTCAGGAAGGGGTCGTCAATGGATGCTAAAACCATTGGGTGAAATGTGTTGGGGAACTGGATAGTCACATAGCCTTGAAATAGCACCGCCTAGGTTACCTACTAATTAGAAAGAGAGAAATGTACTTTGATAATGGAGAGGTCAGCTCATCACCACCCTAACCAAGTCAGGACCAATTGTGGAGATAAATTTCTCCAAATGCACTTATGCACCTTTTTTTTTTTTTTTTTAAAGATTTTATTTTTTCCTTTTTCTCCCCAACGCCCCCCAGTACATAGTTGTGTATTCTTCGTTGTGGATTCTTCTAGTTGTGGCATGTGGGACGCTGCCTCAGCGTGGTCTGATGAGCAGTGCCATGTCCGCGCCCAGGATTCGAACCAACGAAACACTAGGCCTCCTGCAGCGGAGCACGGGAACTTAACCACTCGGCCACGGGGCCAGCCCCCACTTATGCACCTTTTTAAATTTCTTTTTTATGTGCAGAGTTTCCAGAGCCCGGGGCTAAAAGTCATGTAAATGTAGAGTCACACATTCCAAAACATCACTTTCCCTCTCCTGCTCGGTTGCCTTTCACTCTTGTGGTAGCTTTTGATATTTGTGTTGATAATTTGAGTTTGATATTATGCAATTATTTCAGCCTAGTTCTAATATCCTGTTATTGTTTCTTACCTTTGCTTGACTTAGGCTGATTTGTCTGAATAAAGGAAGACCCTCCCAGAAGAACTTCTACTATATATATGAGAGAGAGAAGACCAGAAGTCTCAAGACACTCATGGAGAAGCCAATCCTGAGAGCAATATGGCAGCACCTAGACTCCTGACTCTGGGCCAGGCACCTTGCCCTGCGCTTCCCAACACACACCTTACTCAACCCCTCATTCTCCTGATTCTTGAAGATTTGCGTCTGTATCAATTTTTTACTGCCCTGAAGCCAAGAAATCATAGATAATCATCCTTTCTCTTCCCGTTAAAAACCAATCTTCTATCTGCACTTACGGGTTGCTATTGCCTGAATGTTTGTGTCCCCCTAAATTCATTATGCTGAAATTCTAATGCCCAAAGATGATGGTATTAGGAAGTGGGGCATTTGGGAGGTGATTAGATTGTGAGAGTGGAGCCCCGTGAATGGGATTAGTGCCCCTATAAAAGAGACCTCCACAGAGATCCCAAACCCCTTCCACCATATGAGCACACAGTGAGAATGGGCTGGCTATGAACTAGGAAGAGGCCCCTCACTAGAATGTGACCATGCTGGCACCTTGATCTTGGACTTTCAGCCTCCAGAACTGTAAGAAATAAATTTCTGCTGTTTATAAGCCAACCGCCTGTGGTGTTTTGTTACAGAAGCATGGATGGACTAAGACACTGGTTCCATTTCTTGCCTCATATTCACTCTTCAACCCATTCCAATATGGCTTCCATTTCTACCACTCCGTGGAAATCACTCTTGCCAAAGTTAGCAATGATTTCCATGTCCCTAAATTCAGTTTTCATCATACACAGTGAACCACTTCCTCCTTAAAATATTCTCGTCCCTGACTTTTGTGATATTATACTTTTCTAGTTTCCTTCTACTGCCAGGACTTCTCCTTCTCCTTTTCCTGTACCATTATCAGCCTTTTCACTAAACTCTGAATGTTGTGAATACTTCCTCGGGGCTCCATCTCAGGTATTCTCATACATTCCTCTAACAAATATTTATTGTGCACCTACTGTGGGCTAGACACTGTGCTGGTTGCTGGGGATTACATATATGGTTCTTGTTCTCAGGGAGTTTAGAAGAAAAGCTATCGACCATAAATCATACAATTGGTTATTTAATTATGGTCATGATTATGACTAGTAAGAAGTTCAAGGTGTTACTTCTATAGATTAATTGGAATGAACTTGACTGTGTCTGAAATTCCAAAGATGTAATGTGTTTAGTCCTGGGAGAACTGGAACTGCTCTTAACCAGCAAAACATCTTCCAACAGTTGAGGAAAAAATCAAGAAACAAAGATATAATTCCTTGAACCTATCAATCGAAACCAAGATTCTCCTTGGTCTCATTTCCTTCTTTGCTTTGTTTTTAGTAGACAAATCTCCAGTCTGTCTGAAGGGATCAAAATTCAGATGGCAAGATGACTATAGATTGTTTTTTGATCATAAAATGCTTTCAGCATGAGCCCACCTGGCCAGCAGCTGGAAGTCTTTTTCCCATAGAGCTTCTGATCTTCAGACAAAGATTGAGAGATTAAGAAACATTATACGCCGTCTAATATTTATGACATACAAAAAGATATGAAGAATATAATAATAGCAGTCTGTGAGCAATTTGTATAGACAAATCACTAAATGATGTGTTCCTAAAATTAAGAGCAGGAAACATGGCTTCAGCTCTTTCTAAAAGTCTGTTATTGGAGTAAGATAGAATAAGAAGGAGGAAAATGGAAATAGGGAGGGAGAGACATGGGTGGTGTCAAGAGACATTGGAGGGGCTGGCCCTGTGGCCAAGTGGTTAAGTTTGAGCGCTCCACTTTGGCTGCCCAGGGTTTCGCTGGTTCAGATCCTGGGTGCGGACATGGCACTGCTCATCAGGCCATGGTGAGGCGGCATCCCACATGCCACAACCAGAGGATCCACAACTAAAAATGTACAACTGTGTAACGGGGGGCTTTGGGGAGAAAAAGGAAAAATAAAATCTTTAAAAAAAAAAAGAGACATTGGATGTCATTAATGACACCTTTATCTTGTAACTTTGTGTTGTATCATCTTGAACAGCCCCTAAGCTGTTCAAAGTCCTGTTTCGCTTTTGCCATCATTGGCTTGTACAGTGAATATCACCACTGGGGACCTTCTTGCAAGTTCAGTGACTTTGACCTCAAGTCTACATTTGGTCCATTTTTTAGCCACACTCCAGCCCTGTTTATGTAAAGGTGTGTTCTATGCCAAAGCCTGAATCATCTGCAGGATGAAGCCTGGGTTGGTTGTGCCTACCTTACTCTTGGGTTATTTTGGAGAGTTGTGGTCACTTCCATAAGTATTGGCCTTACTATGACCTGGACTATTTTATACCAGGGCGGTTGATAGTGAAGCACTAAAAAAGGCCACATCGTTATGTCTTAGGCATTTGCATTTTCTCACATTCAGAAAAAAGTTGCTTTTTGGTGACTTCTAAAATAACTTTGACCATCAAGCATTTCTTTCAAAAGAGTGTTGACTAAATAAATGTAAATTAGAAACACATGGAATAAGTGTACAGTATATAAAAATTTTTAAAGAAATGCATTTGACTAAATAAGAAGTGGATCAGAATGAACCAAAATGTTTGAAAATAACTTTATGAAGTCCTTTGAAGTGACACAGATGTTGGGAGCCGAGCCCACCCAGTTTGGCAGGGACCTAAGATGAAGTTTTATACTTGGCTGACACAGTAACAATTCAAAACTGCATGTTGGCATCTCCCATGGTTTTTCCATTAGTGGATTCCAGTATTTTCTATTAGAAGAGGTGGACTTCACACCTGAAATTCAAATTTTGGTTTGGTCTGCACCAAAACAGCATCTCCCAACTAAATGATTTGATTGACAGTTGGTGACACTTGAGCAAGTGCTCGGTGCTGAAGCTTCACATTAATCTCCAAACAGTCCCACGATGCAGGGTATTAGTCTCTATTTTTTTTTTTTTGAGGAAGATTAGTCTTTATATACCACCTTTTTTACAACTTGCTTTCAAAGGAAAACAAAGAAAGATTAGGCACACCAAGGCTATAAGTGGCTTCTGAGTCAAACACCTTAGCCCATGTGTGGAGTGGAATTAGCTGCCTCCAAATAGGGATCCTGTCTTTCAGTGGAAATTGTGCTGCACTATGTCTGCCTACATCTGTGATCTGAAGACAGAGTTCCAAACTTCTGAGGCACGATTGAGACTTGGGGCTCATACTCAGATTTCTCTGTTGTGTGTCAAATTCCAAACACTCCCAACTTTGATTTTTTCAATTTGACAAACAACAGTTTAGCTAGCATCCGGGGCCAGGTCTCATCAACATCAACAGTGTCTGGATGAGATGGGTCAGCAGGTACCACCACCCCCATTCTAAATTGAGGGACTACGGAGTGGAAGTTTTATAATCAGTAGTGGAAAAAAACCCCAAACAAACAAACTTGTGCCTGGTAACCAGCCTGGGGTCTGTCCTAATTGAGATGAGAGTATTTTTCTGAAAAACTCTGCTGCCTACCCTCTGAAGGTTGGGATGTGGGGGAAGTGCTGGCAGAACATATTGTCTTGTAAGCCAATTGAAACTTGTGTTCCCATGGCTGATTAGGGGCTTCCAATCATTAATGACATAACATCTACATGGAAATCCTTGTAGGACCAGAGATGGATAAGAAATCATGTCTTACTCCATGCAATCAACATGTAGAGCCTCAGAAGAAGCCTCTTGGAATCAGGAGAGCATCTCTCTTGTGACACTCATGGTAGAAAAAATAGCATTTAATTTACCTCCTCTCCTTTCCTTTCCCTGTAACCATTTCATGTCTGAATTCTTCCCCCAGTTTTGGTAAAAGGCAATGGTGATGGCTGAAAGCCTCAAAATTTCAGTCCTTGCCCTACTCATGGCTGATCATCTGATGTATCCCAGCCTGGGGTACTTTCCCTCTCCTGAAATCAGAGATGTGGCCAGCAACATTCATCATTTGATCATACATATACTCCCCTGTGACATGTCTGACTTTGCTGTTTGAATATAAGGTTGTTGGTGACATGAGCAGGAATGGTGGAATAAGGACCTCCAAAACTCCTCTCTTTCATTAAAGCAACAAGAACTCCAGCAAAATTGTCTAAATAACTTCCTTAGAATTCTGGAAATTAAGCAAAGTCTTGCAACAATCCAGAGAGTGTTTTTTTTTTATCAAGTAAAACGACTTAATCTCAGAATAGCAAGCTTTGCATCATCTTAATTCCCTAGTGCTCTTCCCCTCTCCCCAGACTCATGATAGTCTTGCAAAACAAGTTTGCAATCACAGTGAAAACTAGCAGCCCAACAGCTGATGGAGGGGGCAAGATGGGGTTGGTACTAGATGACTGGCATTATTTGACCTGTCTCTCAGTTCCTTACAAAAGCTCGCTCACAAAACTTGTCTTTATTTGATCTGACTCACATCTCACTCCGGACTATTTCCAGGGGGCAAGTGTTTAACATAGGCAGTTGCCTGAGGTAGTGATCACTGTGGGAGAAAACAACAAGCTAGGCAAAAATTTAAAGGAAAAGCTGGGGAATGAGATTCCATAAAGGGCTCTGACATTCCTGGGAATCTAGAAGCCCAGGCATGTGCCAGGGTTGTGTTCATGATGGGAAAGACCTGAGAAGGACGAAAACTCTCTCTCTGGCTGATCGTGAGACTAGACAGAAGCAGGAAGTAAAGGTGAACACAGAGCTGTAAACTGCCTGCCCGAACACTGAAGGCAAGCCCCCAGCGTGCACACAGAGCACTCAGCAAAGACTCGGAGACTACTGGTTCCAGGCACTTGAAAATTTATGCGTAATCCTTAGCTGATCATTTAGCTAACTGAGCAGAGACTTTAGTGGCCACACATGACAAAATATACAGACTACATAGAATTAGTTGTTAAGTCACTAAACAAACAGTGACAGCAATGACAACAACAGCAACAACAACAAACCCTGGGGGAAGGAGAGAGGTACCTGTTTTCCAGAGTTATCGCATTATTTAAAATGTTTAGTTTTGACAAAAAATTATGAGACATGCAAAGACATCAGAAAGAATGGTCCATACACAGAAAACAAGCAGTCAACAGAATCTGTCCATGGGAAAGCCTAGATGTTGGCCTTATTAGACAAAGACTTTGAATCAACTATTTTAAATATGTTCAAAAGACTAATGGAAACCATACACAAAGAACTAAAGGAAAGTATGAGAATCATGGCTCACTGTATAGAGAATGTCAATAGAGAGATTCAGAGCCTCAGAGACCTGTGGGACATCATCAAGTGTAGGACCAGCATATGCATAGTGGAGTCCCAGAAGGAGAGGAGAGATAAAAGGGCAAAAGAATATTTGAAGAAATATTCCCTGTTAATTAATGAAAAACATTAATCTACACATTTAAGAAGCTTAGTGGGCTCCAAGGTGAATAATAAACTGTTGAAAGACAAAGCAGATAATCTTGAAAGCAGCAAGAGAGAGAATATTCGCATACAAGGCATCTTCACAGAGATTAACGCCTGATTTCTCATCAGAAACCATGGAGGCCAGAAGGCAATGAGATGACATACATACTCAAAGTGCTGAAAAAAAGGCTGTCAATCAAGAATTCCATATTTAGCAAAACTGTTCTTCACAAAATTAGAAGACATTACCAGATAAACAAAGACAAGGCTCACTGCTAGTAGATCTCCCCTTCAAGAAATACTAAAATAGTCCCTCAGGCTGTAAGGAAAGAACAGCAAACAGTAACCCAAATCCACATAAAGAAATAAAGAACACCAATAAACATACTTACACAAGTAAATATAATGTATTTTTTTTGTAACCTCTCTCTTCCATCTGACTTAAAATATAATTGCCTAAGGCAATAATCATTAAACTGTGTTGATGGGCTTATAATGCATAAGGATATAATTCATATGACAATAGCATAAAGGAGCGGGAAGGGAATGAAACTATACTAAGTTTTTGTGTATTAGTGAAATTAAATTGGGATTAGTCCTAACTAGATGTTTATAAATTGCCATGTTAATTTTAATCCCTAGAACATCCTCCAAGAAAATAACTTTAAAATATATACTAAAAGAAATGACAAAAGAATTAAACTGGTATACTAGAAAATATCTGTTTAACACAAAACCCATAGCTAAAATATACAGTTATGTGCTGGGGGGACTTGGGCAGAAAAAAGCAGGGGAAAAAAAAAAAGGAAGTAATGGAGAAATTTAGGGAAAAAAGATATGAGATTTATAAAAATCAATTTGCAGGATAGCAGATGTAAATCCTACCTTATTAGTAACTACATTAATTAACCAAAGAGACCTTGAAGGGTTACAATAGCCATAATAGGTTTTAAGACAAAAATTGTTACTAGAGACAAAGAGAATTCTATAATGTTAAAAGGGTCAATTCAACAAAAAGATCTAACAATTATAAACGTATATTCCCCTAATAACAGAGCACCAAAATACAGGAAGCAAAATGGACAGAGTTCAGGGGAACAATAGACAATTCAACAATAATAGTTGGAGACTTCAGTACTCCACTTTCAAGAATGGATAGAGCAACCAGAGATGATCGGAAGGCAGCTGAGGAATTGGACAAGGCTCCACACCAACCACGCCCCACAGACGTACACAGAACACTCCACCAGCAACAGTAGGATACACGTTCTCCTCAAGTGCACATGACACGGTCTTAGGCTAGACCACATATGCAGCCAAAACAAGTATGAATAAATTTTAAAAGACTGAAATCACACAAAGTATCTTCTTCAACTACAATGGAATGAAATTAGAAATGAATGACAGAAGAAAACTTGTGAAATTTAGAAAATATGTGAAAATTAAAAAATATACTCCTAAATAACAAATAGATTAAAGTAGAAAGCATAAGGGTAATTAAGAAATAATTTGATAAGAATGAAACTGAAAACATAAAATACCAACATTTATGGAATGAAGCTAAAGCAGTACTTGGAGAGAAATTTATAGCTATAATTACTTATATTACTAAAGAAGAAAGATCTCAAATCATTAACCTAATCTTCCACCATAAAAAAAAACTAGAAAAAGAGTAAACTAAACTGAAGCTAGCAGAAGGAAAGAAATAAGAAAAATTAGCTTTGAGGGGCCTGCCCCGTGGTCGAGTGGTTAGGGTTCTAGACGCTCTGCTTTGGCGGCCTGTGGTTTGTGGGTTTGGATTCCAGGTGTGGACGTACTCCACTCATCAGCCATGCTGTGGAGGCATCCCACGTACAAAGTAGAGGAAGACTGGCACAGATGTTAGCTCAGGACTAATTTTCCTCAAGCGAAAAAAGAGAAGAATTGGCAAGGGATGTTAGCTCAGGGCGAATCTTCCTCACTAAAAAAAGAGGAAAAAAAGAAACAAAAATTAAAGTTGAGGTAAATGAAATAGAGACTAGAAAAACAGTGCAGAAAATCAGTGAAACAATAAATTGGGTCTTGAAAAGAACAAAATTGACAAATCTTTAGTTAGCCTGTCAAAGAAAAAAGAAAAAAGATACAAATAACTGAAATCAGGTATGCAAGTGGGGCCATCGTAACCATTTTATTACAAAAATAAAAAGGGCATTAAAAGAATACTATGACAACTGTATGCCAACAAATTAGATAGCCTAGATGAAATGGGAAAATTCCTAAAAACACACAAATTACCTAAACTGACTCAAGAAGAAATAGAAATCTCAGACTTATGACAATGGAGATTGAGTTAGTAACAATAAACCTCCCAACAAAGAAAAGTCCAGACAAAAGACCAAGGGAAAGAAAAGACAAATTACTAAAATCAAGAATGAAAGAGGGGATGTTCCTCCTGATCTCACAGAAGCAAATCTGAGGTTCTTACTTGATGTTTAACGCTGTGTCTGAGTGATTAAGTCCTTGAACGACAGGGATCATCGGATTTTGTGTTGTGTCCTCCAAAACCAAAAGCATGAATCTTTCCTGATCCATCCAGTTCAGTAGTCTTGAGCCAGCTGTGGCCACTAAGTACCTGGAATGTGACCAGTGCAAGTGAGGGCCCAATGTTAGTTTTATTTAATTTTAACAAATTTAAATTTAAAAATGGACACTAGGTTCATTTATTGGAAAACATTTAAGTACATTTGGAACTTGTCTGTGAACTGACTTTTTCAATTATAAATATGAAGAAACGTAAACACAGATCAACTGTTTCTGATAAAAATTTAGCATTAAAATTGGCATGTACTGTAAGTGTAAAATACACACTGGATTTTAAAGACAGTATGAAACAAAGAATGTAAAATATCTCATTAATAATTTTTACATCGATTACATGTTTTAATGATAATATTTTCAATATATTATGTTAAAATTTATATTCATTTTACACTTTCAATGGACTTGTAGAAAAATTTTAAATTACATGTGACTGCAGTGTATTTCTATTAGACAGTTCTGCCTTAGCCATTAGCAAATATCTACATTTATCCACATTAGTAGTGATTTCCTGTTTTCTTACCAATGCCTTAAGCACTGATGAGTAAGTGGTTCCTCTTTTTTAAAGGGAACCATTTCAGGAATGCTTGAATAAGGGAAAAAACAAAATCCCCTTCCTTCCCCTCTGAGATGTCATGGAAGTGACACGGGTTACAGTCATCTGGGCTGTTTCCCCCTAGAAATTAGTAAAGCTCAGTGTCATCATGCAGATTTGAGGAAAGAGTAGAGAATGTATCTTTTTAAACCTCCTTCACAAAAGCAAATTATTGTCATGTGTTTTCTGTGTTTTAATTCACTTGTGGGAAAAAGCGCAACTAGATAGCTCCAGCCGAGATGGATATTGTTTGTATCCATTAAAAAGTCATCACTGTTAGATCCTTATCTGCTCTTATACTAGACACTTTAAAAGTCTTTAGTCAGCAGTCACATGTGTTTCAGCCCTTCCCCTGATAAACTTGAAGAACCTGAAACCCAGAGAGAGACATTGACTTGTTCACAGTCACATAACCAGCTGGTTAGTGACTGGGTCCAAGTGCAGCAGATTCCTGGAATTTGCAAAGACTGCTTAAAATTTAACTTAATAAATGTCATCTGAAATTTGTAAAATAGAGAGAAAAACATAAACCTCACCTGTATTCTCATAAGCCAAACACAGAGATTGGTAACATTTTTGGTAAATTTCAGTTTTTGTTTATTTTTGAAAATGTGTGCATGAATTTTTTCTTTTTGGTAAAATAACTATTGATCAACTTTTTTTCTTTGAACTCCTACTGTGTTTGTTCAAGGTCCTGAGATCAAGGACTATTAGTAACAGATTTAGTGGGGGTTAATTCCTACGTTTTTGGTGACTTTCCTAGGAAAGCTGTTTTTTCTTCCTTTGATTAGAACAGGGGCTAATGAAGTGAGGGTTATGGTTTTAGTCCAGCGTGCCTGCTCACTGTATAACTCTGCCCAGCCAGGCATTTTGTAAATGCGTCGTGATACTCATAAAGCACAGTGATGGCTCGCTGCAGACTTGACAAGAACAACAGCTCAGCCCAAAGTTCATGTTCTGCCCATGGCAGGCCGTCTAGTGGAATCCTTCCTTATGGAATACTTGAACACCCTCTGAGATTTGCTTGTGTATTTTATCTCATTTTTATCTTTACAAGACTGGATCTTGGAGAAGTCCAAATAGGGCTTTAGACACCTCATGTTTTATTTCTTCTGACTTAAAGCCTGTTGCTCTTTCAGCTCTGTCACCAACTCTGTTACACCTATGATGTAAAGTCCTCTCTGTAAAGGGGTAGAATATATTGTTTTAAGTTTTTTTAACAAATTTTTTCTTTTTACAAAATTATACCCATTCCATCTGTTAAATTGAGAAAATATAAGTTAGCAAAATGAAAAAAAAGAAAAGTTGCTCATCCCACCACCCAGAGCTGATCACTTTTAATACTTTACTGTAAGTCTCTCCACCCTCCCTTTCTCTCTCTGTAGATTTGTGTGTATATGTGTTTGTGTGTAAATAAATTTTCAAGAACTGGTATGATGTTTACACATGGATTTGTAATCCTCTTTTCCCATTTCCATGTCCATTTGTCATGAACATTTTCATATTTAATTAAAGGTAACAAAAGATCACTTTTTCAGGGTGCATGATTTTATCCATCCCCTATTGCTGAATGTTTAGATTTTAATTTTTGCTGTTTTTAACCAATTATAGGATACATATCCTACATAGCTAATATTTGCAAATTCATAATTATTTCCTCAGGAAAAGTCCCTAAGAATGGAATCACTGGGGCAGGAGTCTGCAGCATTGGAAGGCATGATGGCTGTTGCTGAATTTCCCTGAAAAGCTGCAGCTGTTTGCATTTCCCCATAGGTCAGTTTTTCACTAGATTTCTGATTCTTGAATATGATCATTTAAAAGCAATCTTTGCCAATTTGATAAGTGAAAAATATTATCTCATTGTGCCTTGAGTTTATAATTCTTTTAATACTAGTGAGGCTAAATTATTTTTTAATTGATTAAAGTTCTTTTTTTTCTGATATCTCTTTTCTTTATTGGGAGATTTTCTTCTTTTCAAATATGATTTGCAAATGCTTTTTATACATTTTACTATGAAGCCTTCGCAGTTTTTTGCAAACATTTTCTCCCGGTGTGTTAGATCCTATTTTTAATGCACTGTGTATTCTAGGAGTTGATACCTTTCGTGGAATTGCTTCCACGGCATGAACTAACCCAAAGGACAAAGGTAAGGTTGTGAGGTCTCCCATTTCTGTGGGACTATTTTACTTATTAATACCTTTATAAAGTATTATAAATTTATAAAATGACCTTATCAATCATCCGGCATGGAGTTAGTCTTCTCATTTTCTTTTGTGATAACATTACAAGGCATTACCTAAAAAAGGGCATAGCTATCCGATACCATCCCCTTTCCTGACTTCTAGTGGGAGACAGTGAAGCTTCCAGTCTAGAGTCTGTAAGACAAATACCACTTCTCGGGGTAACATATCTAGCTCTTGACTCTGTAGTGTGCACTTACGGGGTATTAGGACGATGTGCTAGCCCTGATATTCGTTTTTATTCCATGTCCTATATTCTTCACCTTTAGAGCATCTCTTCAGCTTTTTTAATGCTGGGTTACAACCCTCTTCCCATTCCAGAATACCTGTAAATTGTCACCTTGTGTCTCAGTTCGCCTGTGACTATCGTGATTACACATGTTGTCCTAGCACAATTTTTAACATTACCCCTTTCTCTCTCAAAAGTTACCCATTTGGGATGGTGAATTATATGGTCACCATAATCTTTAAGTATCAGGACATCAGTGACTACATAAATTGGGGTATTTCAATCAGTATCACTTCTTTGTTTTGGTTAAAAAAAAGGTAATTAAGCTTACCACGTGGTCTTGTGTTCTTATTATGTAAGAGAGTTCAAAGGCTACGTCTTGAAATACCCAGCATATAATGATTATAAAATATTCTCTTTATGGCATTATATATTTGATTCTGAAGACTTACTAATTCTAGTGGGTCAGAATAATTATTCACTTTAAAATTAGGTTGAAATTAAAGTTTCAGAATCATTTTTCACCCCAGTTGATTGGGATGGCTAATGATTTGTGGTTTGGAATTTAAACATTGTTTCCTTTGCTTTCTTTCAGTGGTTTAGGTTATTGGTTTCTGGGAATGAGTTGAGAGAGATAAGGGAGATTTAATATTATGAAATTACTTATGCTTTTTACTGTCCCAAAGTGGTAAAGTTTTTAAGACCTTGCATTGAGCAGTAGTTTGGCACATCAATTGTAGTGTTTTAAACTTTTAGTAAAAATAAATGAACTTTCAATAAGGTGACTGAAATATTCCTGGGGAGGTTTGAAGAAACATAATCAGATCCTCATGATGCAGCATCACGATTTGCTGACAATCTGAAGACATATAGCTGAAGCCTAGCCATTGTGTGCATGGATAGAATCTGGAAATTTACCTCTGGCCCAGTCGTGCTTCTGAGGTGGTGTACAATGGCTATTGTCATAAAAGGCCCTAAATGTATGTATTTATTCTGCATTTCTAGAACCTTCCTTATACTGCATTAGGAAGGCATAGAGGCACACCTGCTAGTGAAGCAACAGTGGGAACGATGTGATGCTGTAAGGCGTGATGGGCTCGATTTGTACTCTTTCTTGTCTCTCCCAGAGTAGCCTAGGCAGGAGCTCACACCCAGCCCTCCTCTAGGCTGCCCTTTCCTCCTTCCTGTAGCCATTTGCACGTAGAGGGAGAGTGGGTCATCTCAGTCCCATCTTCCTGGTGCCCACTGCTCTTTCCGCCACATCAGAAGCCCTCTTGCACCAACCAGTGTCAGAGATGCTCTTGTTCCCTGTCTTAAACATTCAGCTGTGCATACCTCACATCATTTTCCCTCCATAGGCCCAGCAGGATGATTTCTGGAACTGCACTTCAAGCTTCTACCACACCCTGGAAATGCATTTGCCAACACACCGCATCTAAAAGTGGCCCATCAGCTTCACCCTGAGATCGGTTTTTCCTTCTGGATCCCCATGTGTACTAAAGGCGCCCCTTTTCCCTGAGTCTCCTTATATGAGACATGGTGTCTTCTGATGCGGGGTCGGTGAGCCGAGGAGTCGAAAGAAAGATTTCTTAGACTCTCAAGATCTGGCAGTAGTGCTCTTTTATTTAGAGAATAGTGTGGAATAGCATGGGGACAGGACCCATGGGCAGTCAGAGCTTCTGCTGCCGCCGCTTCTGCTGCCCCCGCTGGCATGGGGACAGGGCCCATGGGCAGGCAGAGCAGCTGCTGCCCCCACTGGCATGGGGACAGGACCCATGGGCAGGCAGAGCTGGTGCGTGGGGATAGGACCCACGGGCAGTCAGAGCTCCTGCTGCTGCCCCCGCTGGCATGGGGACAGGACCCATGGGCAGGCAGAGCTCCTGCTGCTGCCCTGAGTTGAGGGTTAGGGCTAATTTTATAAGGCATGGGTACGTGACTTATTTTTACTGGAAAAAAAAGAAAAGATGATGTAAAAAGTCATTAAATGATTTCAGTGCAGATGGGGTCTGGTTATTGTGCAGTCATATAACTTTAGATACGAATCTGGCCATATAGATCGGCATGCAGGTGAGGATGCCCCGGGCTTCTCTCCCTGGAGCAGTCCTAATTCATACCATAAAAAAAGTCCACTGGGTCATATAGTTTGGCATGTAGGCCAGGTCACCTTGGGCTTCTCTAGCTGGGGCAGCCTTAATCCACATCATCTTCCATGACTCCTCTTTCTCCCACTCCATCACAGACCAGAGCCACACCTGCCTGTTCTGCCCTTCCAGTATCGTTCAAGTCCTTCTTTCTTATCCATTTTCATCAACAAATTCAGGCTTGTGTCTCTTACCTGGATTTTTATAACAGTTTTTTTTTCATTCTATTTAAAAAACAGTTTCTCTTCATGAAATCTGAACTATCCACTCATGACTGCCTCTGTCTTCTTAATGGATTCCTGTGATGGAGTTTACACCTCCTCAAATATTTTCAATGGCTCCTCATAAGCTATTCAATCAAATCCAAACTCTGTAGCATGTGTTAAGTGGAAAAAGAACAAAGCAGCTACAACACAGCCCAAATATAAATATATACTTTAAAAGGAGAGGGAATGCATTTAGCAGCAAGCTTTTCTAATGACTTAGTCTGATATTTTGGCTAGTTAGATGTTTGGCAACTCATTAAAGTTTCATCACACAAGAAGAAAATGTTCTGGAGTTGATTGTGATGATGGTTGCATGCATCTGTGAGTATACTACAAACCATTGAATTGTACACTTTGAGTGAATTGTAGGGTATATGAATTATGTCTCAAAAAGGTGTTGTTAAAAAAGTTCATTACCCATACTTTTCCTATGGCACTTGTTATAGTATATTACAAGCAATACAGAATGAGTTAACCATCTTAGCAATAATATTTATTAAGAAGAATGCATGGCTGGGGGAAGTTTCCCCACCTGTATTCTCAACTTTTGTGTGTGGAATGTCTGGAACATTGTGATAGTCATCAATATGATAGTTAATATGTAGCATATTAACAGGCTTTTAAAAAAAGTCAGTGGTGTGTATATTTGGGAAAGCCATAGGTAGAGAACAGGATAAACAAGTCATTATTCTACTGTCAGCATTAGGCTAACGCATTTGGTTTTTGAAGCCCTGTCCCAGCTCTGTGTCAAGATCTTTTTGGCTTTTACTCATGTGGCTCTTTACTTTGAGCCTCTAAAAATAGTCATCTTTAGAGGCAGAGGAATTAAGGTGCTGGAGGCAGCCAGCAAGCACTGCTGCGATTAAGCGAGACAATGGTCTGGGCTGTCTCCCACACACACATGGGTGTTCAGACTGCAGGCGGCGCATGCTTCACTTAACATCACCCCAGGATTTCAAATAATGACCTCAGGAATATTAAGAAGGACTTGTGTATGTTCCAGGTCTGCCCAGGGTGCACAAAACTATGACAGGATCTCCAAGAGAGAATGTGTTATGGAAAACGAGAGTTAGTGAATCTGCTCCTGTAGAGGTGTTAGGGAGCTGGGAGGGAAGTTCACTGTTCCTGTAGCAACTGAGATTTCATTAAAATGAAAACGAAACTCAGAGAAATGTTTCCCTTTTCTTAAAGGAAGACAAGGAACACGATTAAAAAACACACATACAAGCAAGCCAAACCAATGCATTGTTCACATTTTTTACATTCTTTCTTGGGGGGAAATGTTGATGTTGATCGAAAACATAGTACCTGCTGGCGGGGGCGGGGGGGGGGGGTCTCATTATTAGCATGAATACCACCCAGCAAGGACTCTTAAAACTAACCATTTCCAAATGGCTAATCTGGGAGGATTCCACAACCTCACCATGGAGAGACGTGTTAGGAAATCATCTGGGTTCTCACTTCCCCTAAAGCATAAAACAGAAATAATTTTTAAGATTCAGCTTTTTTAAACAGCTGGAACACTTACCATTGGAGGGTGGACATGGTCCCTTTGTATTCAATGCTCAGGGAACTTTGAAGACGGGGACATGAAATGCCCCTGCTCTTTTGGAATTGAATTACTCCAAAGTGACCCAGTGGTGCACCTTGGGCATTCCCATTTGCTGTCCAAGGAGAGATGGGCAACCTCAGGCACCGCCAATTGATGTCAAGATAATTTCCCCAGTCCATTAAAAGTTGCCCTACGATTTGTTTCGTTAGTGTAAATTTTGCCCTCTAATTTATTTTGCCCGATGGCCATATGTTTCTCCAGCGTTCAAGCCAGCAACGATAAGAGCCATGCAACAGAACAGTAATGGAGCAGGGCTTCCCTTTCTCTTTCTTCCCTCCAAGAAGGGCCTTTTTCCTCACTCTTAACTAAGCTGCACATGGAGACGTGCCTTCTTCCTGAAAAAAGAACACCACACACTCTGTGTTCTGAAGGATCGCACCTAGAAACGTGTTACCAGCGGGCTGGAAATAAGAAAGAAAGAGTAGTCTTACAACCAAATTTGCTGCTTGAGGAAGTAAAAGTAGAGAAAAGCACACTGGTGCATTTTATAAATGTTTTGTAAGGCTGGCATGTGATGACCTCCCATTATTTGACTGATAAAGGGGGATCAAAACTAATTACGTCTTAATTTAAAGAGCCTCTCCTCTTGCTACATGATCCATGGGATTGTTCCAAGAAACAAAAACTAGAGTTGAAGGGAAAGGGACTCATAGTCTGAGATCACATTTGGCTCTGGGAATCGGTCTTGGTTTTAGACCACACGACCCAACAAATGTTGTCCCAATTATATGAGTATGTACGCAGGTGTGATTTCTTACAAAGTGACCTAGTAATACATTAATATAACATTTGAGGCTGTGTAATAATGGTAGTTTGAGTAGTTGGAGTAAAAACGAAATATATAACGACATATACCTGAAATTTATATAATATTATAAACCAATATTACCTCAATTAAAAATAACTATAATCAAACCTCAATGATGCACTAGTCTATACCTACGAGGATGACTGAGATTAAAAAGACATAAATATTGGTGAGGCTGTGGGGTAACAGCAACTCACAGTGCTGATGGGAGTGTAAATTGGTAAAACCACTCAGTCATTACTACTAAAGTCGAAAATATATGTGCATTCCCAATGACCTAGCAATTCCACTCCTAAGTATGAGCGCAGACTGAATTCGTTACATGTGCACCAGGAGACATGTAGAGTGTCTGTTCACAGCTGTGTTGTTGGTAGAAGCTCCCCCAAAGCTGCAAACTTAACCAACCAAATGCCCACTAACAGTGAAATAGATAAGTTGTGTAATATTTAAGGAAAATGCTGTGTATCAACGAAAGTGGATGAACTGTAGTGACATGCAACGCCGGGCTGAGTCTCAGAAACACAAAGCTGAGCAAAGGAACCAGATGCACAAAGATTCATCTGGCCTAATTCCATATAAATGTTTCACGATAAGCAAAGAATTTTTCTTGTAAGTTTCTACTTAGATAAAGTTCAAAACAGGCAAAGGCGGTGCTTGAGGATTCACAGCTGGAAGCAAAGGTGTGAAGCAAGCAGGGATTCACCACAAAGTGGGGCGGGTGCTGCCCTGGGGGAGGGAGGCAGTGGGGACAGACTGTGCAGGGTTGGGGCGTCCGAGCTACGGGATGACAGTGTCCTGTTTCTTGACCTGGGTGGCACTTTATAATAAGTTGTATATTTGGTTTTATGTGGTTTTCTGTATGTTATGTTTCACAAGAAAAACATTTTTTTAAAAAATAAAACAGCCCCCTGCCTACATTCCTGATCTTGCCTGCCCGAGCCCGTCTCTCTTCCCCCTTCTCTTCTCTGCCAGAGGAGCATCCTTTCTGCCCTCATTTTCCCCAGTCTCTTAACTCTTGCTCATAACACAAACTCCCCCCTCCTTCCCCACACCCCAGAGTCACCAGTCGCCTCCTAGTTGTCAAATCAGATGAACTTGTTTCATCCTATGGGACAAGTAGTTGACCCTGCAGTTAGTTCTCCGGACCCTTCCCTCTCCCGGTTCTGCTCCTCTTTCTCTCCCTGTGGTCTCTCTGCTTCATCCTCTGACTTTTCTCACCTTCCTGCCCCTTAAACACTGGTGCTTCCTGGGTTTCCCTCCCCGTGGTCTCATCCACAGCCTTGGCCCGTCTCTGTGCTAACAGCCCCCAGATGGATGACATCCCTCCCAGGCTCCAGATGCAGATATGCATAAGCTTTCTGTTTCATCTCCATCTTTATCTGGATGTTTGGAACCACCTTAGTTTCAATCGACAGGCCTCAAAATGAACTCATTCTCTTCCTTGCCCTATTTGTGGATTTCCTATCTAAATAAGGGAAATGACTTCCAAGTTGACATCTCAAGCTGGAAATGTTGACTCATCACCATCTTTAACCTGCCCCAGGACCTAGAGCTACTATTACCATGTTCACACCGTGTGCCGGGAACTTGCTATGGTCTGAATGTTTGTGTCCCCCGAAAATGCCTATTTGAAAATCTAATGCCCAGTGTGATGGTATTAGGAGTTGGGGCCTTTGGGAGGTGATGGCCAACAGGGTGGAGCCCTCATGAATGGCATTACTGTCCTTATAAAAAAGACCCCGCAGTGCTTCCTTGCCCCTTCTGCCATGTGAGGTCATGGTGAGAAGACGGCTGTCTATGAGGAAGTGGGTCTCATTAAACACTGAATCTGCCAGCACCATGATCTTGGACTTCCCAGCCTCTAGAACTGTGGGAAATAAATTTCCAAATACGATCCACCCTTAGAGGGGCTGGCTTGGTGGCGCAGTGGTTAAGTTTGCATGTTCTGCTTCAGTGACCGGGGGTTTACCAGGTCGGATCCTTGGTGTGGACCTACACACTGCTTGGCAAGCCATGCTGTGGCAGGAATCCCACATACGAAGTAGAGGAAAATGGGCACAGATGTTACCTCAGGGCCAGTCTTCCTCAGCAAAAAAAAAGGAAGAAATAGGAGGATTGGCAGCAGATGTTAGCTCAGGGCTAATCTTACTCAAAAAAAAAAAAAAAAACAAAAAACAGAACTAAGCACCAAATATGAGCCACCCAGTGTGTAGTGTTTTGTTATAGCAGCCGAAATGAACTACAACAGCTCTGTTTCTTTTTTAACACTTATTACATACTTTTAAAATATATATATTGGCTCATTTAATTCTCTCAACTATAAGATTCAATATTATTCTCCTCCTTACTGAGGAGAAAAGAGAAATATTCATAAGCAGAGCAGCTCTTACTCCCTCACCCTGACTCCTGCTAATCCCACGTCGAGGGGACCTCTCAGCAGTGTTATACTTCCACCCAGCGTCCGTTTCCACCACCTCTAACCCAGTTCAGATTAGACCAACTTCCTAACAGGCGTCCCAACCACACCCAATTCTCTTTCCATTTATGTCCACCTTCAGTGGAGCTGGTAGAGTACTCAATAATAATCTGATAGGGTAAATTTTGATGGATTCCTTCTCAAATGCCTTAGCACACAGGGGGCCACGTGATCTGGTGCCAGCCTGTCCTCTTTCCCTGCTCCCCAGCACCACCTTCACGTCTTCTCCATCCTGGACACACATGCTCTTTCAGGCCCCTGGGCCTGTGCAGACAGTTCTCTGCTTGAATGCTCTGCTGACATCCTTCCTGTTCAGCTGGGAAATCTCTGCCCTCCTCTAAGTCCTAACAGGTGGCCTCTCTGCCTCTGTGACACCGTCACAGGCTCCCCAGCTGGCCCAGCTTCACTCACATATTTATTTACAATGTACTGGCTACCAACTTTCTGCATCATTTTTGTTTCACATCACATTATATTACAATTGCTTATTTATTTCTTCCTGTCCTGCTCCTGGAGAGCAAGAATACTGTATTATTCCTCCTTGAATTGGGGTCTTTTCCTAGAGGTGGCCTTATCTGGGGAGCAGTTAATGATTCTGCTGAGTAGATACACGTCTCTGGAAAAGCTTGTTGAAAAGCAAGCACTGGAAGAAATAACCTGGCCGCCGCTCCTTGGCGTTGGCACATGGACTCTGCTGGCTCTGACACGTCCTGATCTGCACCCTGAGGCCTGGAGATGCTCTGCTTTGATAGAAGAGAGTGAGGGATAGAAAGCAGGGCCATGGTTTGTAGGTGCGTGTCCTCCTCACTGACTGAGCAGCCAGGCGCTGGTGACAGGGCGCCTTCTCCATTGCAGACGCCTTCGTCTTGCTGCCCTGTTCACTCTGATTCTTTATCCCGTCCCATCCTTCCCACTCTCCTGAAACATAACAGGCCTTCCGCTTTGTGCATTTTTCTCATTTAACCCTTATGAAGGGGATCAGGACATGCCACCCCCAAATATGTCACCTTGGCATAGGAATTTTTTTGAGCTGAAGGCACTTGAGAAAAAGAAGACACAGAAGGCTCTCTGCTCTTCCTCTATCTGCCTAAAAACAGGGCACAAACTTCTCCCATACCAGAAAGAGGTGAAAAACCCTTATCACCAGAGACAGAGATGACAACAAGATCAGACTGCATAAACAAACCTCACTAACAAGCCTTACCTTCCATTAGTTTTCCCAAAATATTTGCTAGTCAATTTCCCACAGTCTATTTGCTCTAAAAGCCCAACCCCCCTTTCCTTTATCTAGTCACTTCTCCACAATTTATTGTCCTTTGTTAAAATGGTATATAAGCCTTGTGTCTTACTGCTTCTTTGGGCTTCTCACTTCTTTCTTTTGAAGCCCCATGCAGGTAAAATTAAAAATATTAATAAAATTTGTATGTCTTTTCTCCTGTTAACCTATCATATATCAGTTTCATCCACAGACCCCAGGTACTGAATCTAAGAGGGTAAAGGAAAATGTCTTTCCTACCCTACACTTACAATCCATGGGATGAGCATCACTGTGACCATTGTGCAGACAACTGAACTGAGGCTGGGAGAAGTTATAATAACTCGTGGGTGGGAGACTCAGGACTCGTGTCAAAGCCCTTTTGCTTTCCTTTTGCCTTTCTTTCCTAGCGCCTAAAAGTTTGTTTTACCTCGTTAGTGACCCTGAAGCCAAAGGGGCTGCTGACGTCTGCTCATGCGGGCTCCCATGTTGAGTGTCAGCTCACGAAGGGACATACACCAGGAACAGCCCTGAAAAATCTCAGCCCAGACCCAGTCGGAACAGCCGGTGTTTCCTGGTGTCAGGACTCCTTTCGGAGCACTGTGGCACCAGCCCTTGCCGAAGTAGCATTAATTACTCAGCAAGTTTTGGTTGAAGACGTGAAACTGGTTTGCACGACCAAGCTGCACTGGTACAGGCAGCCAGGCCACCATCTGACAGGGCTCCAGGGCCTGGTTTGAGAGACAGGGCCTGAGGATCTGGATTCTCCCCATCCTTTCCCATTGGTTCTTAGGGAAAATGTCTGCAGGTGAATACTGTATCCCTGTGGGAGCCCGAGAGCCCAAAACAAAAGCAGGAGAAGACAGTCTTGTTTCTAAATGACAGGGCAAGTCAGGGATCAAAATACATCCCATTAAAAGAGATTTTTCATGGGGCCGCCTGGTGGCAAAGCAGTTCATGTGCTCTGCTTCAGCGGCCCAGGGTTCATCGTTTCAGATCCCAGGCACGGACCTAGGCACCACTTGTCAAGCCACACTGTGGCAGGCGTCCCACATATACAATAGAAGAAGATGGGCACGGACATTAGCTCAGGGCTAATCTTCCTCAGCAAAAAGAGGAGGGTTGGCAGCGGATGTTAGTTCAGGGCTAATCTTTCTCAAAAAAGAAAAAGACACTTTTCAGGTTTGTCAACCCAAGAAGAATTCAAGAAGGAAAAGTAATAGGCTTAAAGTGTGTTGTTAAAAACCTTATTGTGTTCCAAAGCTGGAGGTATCACACTCCCAGGATTGAAAATATGCTACAAAGCCATGGTAACCAAAACAGCATGGTACTGGCACAAAACAGACACACCGGTCAATGGAACAGAATCGAGAGCCCAGAAATAAACCCACAATGGAGAAAGGAGAGTCAGTTCAATAAATGGTGTTGGGAAAACTGGACAGCCACATGCAAAAGAATGAAAGTAGACCATTATCTTACACCATACACAAAAATCAACTCAAAATGGATTAAAGACTTGCATGTAAGACCCGAAACCATGAAACTTCCAGAAGAAAACATAGGCAGTACGCTCTTTGACATCAGTCTCAGCAGCATATTTTCAACTACCATGTCTGACTGGGCAAGGGAAACAAAAGAAAAAATAAACAAATGGGACTACATCAAAGTAAAAAGCTTCTGCACAGCAAAGGAAACCGTCAACAAAACGAAAAGACAATCTAACAATTGGGAGGAGATATTTGCAAACCATATATCAGATAAGGGGTTACTATCCAAAATATACAAAGAACTCATACAGGTCAACAACAAAAAAAACAACAACCCAATTAAAAAATGAGCAAAAGATCTGAACAGAGATTTCTTCAAAGAAGATATATGGATGGCCAACAGGCATATGAAAAAATGCTCAACATCATTAGCTATCAGGGAAATGCAAATCAAAACGACAATGAGGTATCACCTCACTCTGGTCATAATGCCTGTAATTAACAAGATAGGAAACAACAAGTATTGGAGAGGATGTGGAGAGAAGGGAACACTTGTACACTGCTGGCGGGAGTGCAAACTGGTGCAGCCACTATGGAAAGCAATGCAGAGTATCCTCAGAAAATTACGAAGAGATCTACCATATGATCCAGCTATCCCACTGCTGGGTATTTATCCAAAGAACTTGAAAACACAAATGCATAAAGATATATGCACCCCTATGTTCATTGCAGCTTTATTCACAATAGCCAAGACTTGGAAGCAACCTAGGTGCCCAGCAAGGGACGAATGGATAAAGAAGATGTGGTATATACACACAATGGAATACTACTCAGCCATAAGAAATGATGAAATCCAGCCATTTGTGACAACATGGATGGACCTTGAGGGCATTATGCTAAATGAAATAAGCCAGAGCGAGAAAGTCAAATACTGTATGATCTCACTCATAAGTAGAAGATAAAAACGATCACAAACAAACACATAGCCACAGAGATTGGATTGGTGGTTACCATAAGGGAAGGGGGGGGGGTGCGGGAAAGGGGTGATTAGGCTCACAAGTGAGGTGATGGACCATAATTACTTTTTGGGTGGTGAACATGATGTAATCTGCACAGAATTCAAAATATATTACAATGTACATCTGAAAGCTATATAATGTTATAATCCAATGTTACTGCAATAAAATAAAAAAACAATAAGATTGGAATTGTGTTGAAAGTATCAGAAAAAAACCAAAACTGTATTGTGTTCCAATAATCCTACTTCTTTAGTTAAGGAACTTGCCAAGGAGGCAAGGCAAGAACATGATTCCCACTTGCGTGGTCTTAAATCCTGCTCACCTGGTAGCTAAGGTTGCTGCAGCCCTGCGCTCTGAGGGTATCATATTCTCCAGCTCCATGGACTCTCTGCTGTTCATGGATTTGCCTGGGCTCTGAAATCTTTTCAGATGTCTGGTCTGGAGGTGTCCTGCGCCTGTGAAAACGAACACAGCCTCTGCTGGTGTCAGAATGCTACCAGCTGCTGCAGAAGCTGGGCACTGCTTCAGTTTGGAACTTTGACAATAATCCCTTGGTTGGGGTGGGGTGGGAGTGGTGGGGACAGGGTGGAGCCTTCCAGTTCAGGTCCACCCACCTCCTTGAGCTTTCTCCTTATCCCCGGTTGCCTGCCCATGTTTACTTCAGGGAGAAATTCTTGTACCGCACAAAACAGAAAAGGACGCTTTCTCTATAGTCAGGAGTGAAACAGTCCATTTCCTGCGGGTGGTGTTGGAGCCTGGGGGGGTGGGGGGTGGGGGGCCGGGAAGGTCAGGGCCGGCTGTCACCAAGTGACCGCCTTCTGTGCAATGTACGTGCTCCGTGCTTTAGATATGGAGGTCGTGGTTTGTCTTCAGAACAAGGAAAACTGAGGCGTGGGAAAGTCAACAATTTGCTCAGGGCCATTTGGCTAATAAAGGGACAATGAGAAGTCAAGTTAGGTCTGGTGGATTCCAAATCCTTTTTTACTACATCCCTATCTGCAGACTGCGTTGCTTTCGAAAATCGAACTCCTCGAATTGCAAATATGTGGCAAACAAGTGAAAGGTGACCAACTGCTCACTTGACAGGAGGCTTCTTTGCTTTATGAAGTTAGTAGCTGTAGGATTCTTTAAGACAGCAGTTTCCCCTAGTACGTTTAAAATGAACTATGTATCTATTAATTACCATAATTGGGTGACCTGCGTGGAAATGTGGAAAATACTTATCATGGTGACAAACTAGAATAAACTGAATACTGCATATAGCAGACAAACGAATGGAAGAAAACATCAAATAATACAGGTGGTTATTTCTGGGTTGTGGTTATTTTCTTGTTTAAACTTTGCTGAGTTTCCTGTAAAGAGCGTGATACTGTGACTCTCCTGGTACAGCCATGTACACATACGTACATGGTTAAGCGCTTGCTGGAACCACACTGCCTGGATTCAAGGCCTGGCTCCACCACTTACTGCAGCAAACTACTGCTCGAGAGCTGAACCCAGCCTGCCGACTTATATACGGCCCAACCTAAGAATGGTACTTAGCTTTCTAAATGGTTGAAAAAAATCAAAAGAATGAATATTGTGTGACCCGTGCAGACTATGTGAAATTCAACTTTCAGTGTGCATAAATAAAATTTCGTTGGTGTGTGAACAGACCCATTCATGATGCATCGTCTAGGCTGCCATCGCTCCACAGGGCAGGGCTGGGTAGTTGCAACAGAGACTGTAGGACTCCAGAGGTTAAAATACCTACGGCCTGGGCATTTACGGACAACATGAGCTGATCCCTGCCTTACTAGCCATGTGAATTTGGACAGTTAACTGTGTTCTCTGGGCCTCAGATTCTTCATGTACAAAATGGGGATAGTAGTACCCATTTTACACGATGATTGAGATGACAAAATGTGTTAATATACTTACAAATACATGGAATAGTGTGGGGCACGTAGTAAATTCACTGTTATAAGACAATACTTATCTTTAGACATTTAAAAAAAAAGTGCCGTGATCTCTCATCAGGGGTTTGCATGTGTTTTAGGAACACGCTTTCCGCCTGAAGCCAGGTGCACCTGTGGGTGAGCAAGTGATGTGTTGCACGTGCACAGGAAAGCATTGCCACCCTCCCTGCCCTGCTGGACTGGGGGTCAGGTCAGTCTCTCCCCAAGTCCTCCGTAGTGACACTGTCGGAAAGATGATCTCTGACTTCTTGCTTTGTGCTCCTGGAGCCCTGTTCAAATCCTCACCATTTATCAACACCAGCCAAGCTTTCTCTATGCTTTAGCTCTTTGTTGATTATTACTGGTGAATGGAGACTTGGGAATTTTTATGTTTCTCCCCATAATTGTGATGTGCCATAATAAGTAGTCAACATGTTACCAAACATAAAAAATCCGGCTGGCAGTGATGAAGGAGATACAGATAATTAGAAAGCAGATAATGTGGGGAACACTCATTGTAAAATTGTTGGATAAACCAGTTGTTGCAACCAGATAGTCTAGCCTTCATGAACCCGAGTGAATCTAGGTTAAGCTTATGGAGGATTCTTACTCTTCTGACTCTGGAGGAAAAGAAAAATTTTCCTTCTGCCACTTGTGATTATATTTGCAGAAACTTGACTCAAACGCCTGACATTCTTGAAGATGCTGTTACATGCACTTTTTAAAATGCAACAACCTGATGAGTTTTCTGCCTCTTGGCTGTGGACAGTGAGTGTGAAGAGAGTGCAAGCATGTCTGAGAGCATGTCACAGCAAGCAAGAGCGCTGTCCAGTGTGGATGGAAAGACAGTGACCTGCCCCTTTTGTTCTCCAGAGACACCAGCTCACAGGACACATGGAGACCTAAGTAGAGTCAAGTTCAAGTACAACCATGAGACTAAAATGTGAAAACGATGGTCACGCAGAGAAGTTTTAATTTAAAATACTCTATCTCTGAAGCCTATGGTTAAGCGCTTTCAGAACCAAGGAAAATTCAGACTCTTTCTTTGCAGCCCAAGAACTGACTTGGTCTATGGGGCTGTCACAATGAGGTACCATGGTAGAAGCTATGACTCATTTTGTCCACTTTGGAAATAGAAACGGTGATCAGAAGATGAGATGAAAGACTCTTTCAACTTTACAAGACTACATTTTAAATCATTCCCCAGGATGCAGAATCATTGTTTCTAAGGAAGAGCTTGTGCTAAGGCCTAAGGAAAGCTCTCCTAATTCCTCTGAGTCTGAGCTGTTTTCATTACAGTGTCCCTCAAACTCAGTTTTATACTGTGAAGCTGCGGAGTAGCAACCCAATCCCTGAGCTTTTTTTTTTCTAGTTTTATTTTATTTTTATTTATTCATTTATTTTTGATTATTTTATTAAGGTCAAATTGGCTTATAACCTTGTGTAAATTTCAGGTGTCCTATTTCAGCTTCTGTATACACTGCATCATGTTCACCACCAAAAGTTCAGTTTCCGTCCATCACCGTCCATCCGTGCCCCTTCACCCCTTTCCCCCTCCCTCCACCCCCTTGTCCTCTGGTAACCACCAATCTGTTCTCTGTATCTATGTTTGTTTGTTTATCTTCCATCATCACTAGGCTTTTTAATCAAACAATTTCTAAATCCTATTCCATTCACCCAAGAATTGGCTTATAAAGACTGAGAACCCATAGCGTGTATATGTACAACTTCGTTAAAGAAACCCCCAAAATCCCTCCAAATATATTAAAAATATGAAAGTAAAAGAAACGTAAATACTGGGCAACAGATCTTGTTTTATGCATGTGGTTCTAGAGTAAGGTCATTCTTTTTCTTTTGAGGGTAGTGTTTCTAAAAGGAGTAAAATGAATTTTTAAAAATTGTGCATAAGGCTTGTCTCATGTTGAGAGTGATGTGTTACACGTCACATGATTTTTATCTGCTCCCTGCTGTCTTCCCCCGAAGAACATTTCATGTATTACAGATTAACATTTGTTTATACATCTTGAAATAGTTTAATAAACTGAAAATGTAATCCTGGGAAGTTTACAAAGCTTAATCTAATTAACTAACTCCAATTATTCAGATCATCCAAGAGAGAAAAGAAATCAATAGTGTGTATTTGAAATAGGAAATACTTTAGAATGTTTTTCCAACAAAATCACCTTTGCAGTTAGAATTTGCCTTTCAACACTGTACAGCAGGCGCTAAGAAAGGCCAGCCAGAGCACTCACGCTGTCAAAGACCGGCCACAGAGTCTGCCGCCTGGATAACACCTAACTGTCATTTAAGATTGTTTGGCGGCCTGCGTCACTTTAGTCAGACCCCTGGGAGGGGCGACTTTGGCACAAGGGTTGACCAATAAACACAGAAGGGCAGAGAACTAGCACAGCCATGTCCTGCTAGGTGCTTATATTGTTTCCATGTCATCTTCACTACAACTCTGCAAATGAGGAGTTAACATCCCCATTTCACAGGTGAAACACCTGAGGCCCAGGGAGACAGCATGACTTTTCCAAGAACACAACTAATAAACGGCAAAGCCACAATTGGAGCCCATGCCACTGAAATGTAGTCCTGTCAAGAGCTAAGGTCTATAAAGAAATAAAGCCCCGGGGAAGCACAGCTGAGTTAGTACCCAAAGTGCTCATTCTATTAGTGGGGAAAGCAAACCACAGGCAAAGTAAATGCAAGAAGGTCAATAAAATGAATAGACAACTTGGTTGTCAGGACAGCAGAATTTGACCCCTCTGTGTACTGTGAAATCCTCAAAAAATGTGCCACTGCTTAGGTGAGGTGATTCTTAAGAAGACCCAAGTATTGGTCTGCCATATTGATTCCATTGGAGTTGAATGCTTGGACTTGTAGGCTGCAGGAGGGCAGGGACTGTCCCCATCCTAGTCTCTGCTCTCTCCCGTTCCTAGCAGAGTGCTTGGAACAGAGTAGGCTCAAGGATGAATAGTTTGTCCATTGACCAAAGGAAGCAAACAGAAATCCCTACATTCCCATGCATCCCAGGAACTTGTGTGAGTTGCACTGAGTTGTTAGGGAGGCCAGTTCACACCGGCCAGCCCTCCGCATAACCAGGGCTGGGAGGAAGGTGAAGTAAGCAAAGAGCCTAGGGCGCAAATTTTAAGGGGGCACCCACTCTCAGTGTCGTGCAAGTGCAGGGTTGGCACCTGAGAGTGAGGGCCTCCTTAGAGTTTGCTCCCTAGGCACCTTGCCTAGCTCAGCCTCCTCCTGGCCCTGCCAAGAAGATCCTGGGTTTGTCTTGGATGAGTATAACTTAGCAGTTAAGAGTGCAGGCTCTGGAATCAGTCCAGCTTCCAATCCAGGCTTTGCCTCTTACTAACACTAACTAGCTGGAACCTCAGGCAAGTTACTTACCAGTTATCCCTCTAAGCATCTGTTGTTACCTGCAAAACAAGGTTAATAGTTGCACCTGTCTGACAAGGATCCTGTGAGGGTTAAATGAGGTGTTGCCTGGAAAGAACCCAGCATGTGTGGGCAGAATGCGTGCACTGAAGATTCCAGGGGAAACCACCAGCAGCTCCCCAAAAAGGGAACCCAGAGCTAACTTCTAGGGTTCTGTAAGTGTCTGGAAGTATGTTACCACTACACCTGATCAGATAAGGTTAACGAAGTGAGGGAAGAAAAAACGTGGACTTTCCCTTGGGTTATGGTAATGGCAACATGCTACTTGTGGACGAACACAGATTTTCCAGGAAGCCCGTTCTGGAGTCTGAGAAAATGAGATTTCCAGAGATAAAAATCTTCCCTTTTAATTTGTTATGATCTGCTTACAATGTTCAGAGAAAAAGACTGCCATGTGAGTGGTCTGCAAAAAACAGTTTCATACTGGATTGAGTCTGTGTATAAATTTTCCCCAGTTCTTACCCATAACAGGGGCTTGCATTAGTCCCAGCTGCATTCTTCTGGTGTGATTTAAAGGTCCACAGACCCAGCCCAAGGTTCAGACACGTAGACATTGCTTCCTACGCACCACAGTGCTGGTCATTCTGTTGTGGGAAACGCTTTCTGTCTCTTTTCATGGATGAGAAAACAGGACATGAGTCATGAGGGAATGGTGGGCAGTTTTGGATGATCAGCTAAATAAGGCAGCTACTGGAAAAAAATACTGCAATCTCTGGAAAAGAGAACACTCAAATATGTTTTCTTCACTATTCTGTGACCATGATGGCAAGAATCATGAATGGATGCTAAAACTAGCAGCTGGAAAAATTTGATGAGGAGAAGGATGCTTACATAGCCTCTGAGTGTCTCCTGCCAAACTGTGTATTAGTCAAAGAAAATGAATAATAGAATAATAATATAATGGGGAAACCTGGAAGACATCATCTTAACCAAATAGTCACCAAGAATGGGACAAAGTGACAGCATGTGCCTCCTGATATGATGCACTGAGGAGGACACAAGATCACTTCATGGTATTCCTGCCCAAAATGAGTAACCTGAATCTAATCATAAAGACATTAGAACCAACTGAGGGATATTTTACAAAATAACTGGAATGTATTCTTCAAAACTGTTAAGGTCATGAAAGACAAAGAAAGCAGAGAGACTATTCCAGATTACAGGATACCAAAGATTATACGATGAATAAATGCAACACATCATCCCGAGGTGGGTCCTGGACCAAGGGAAACGTTTATTACAAAGGACAATTGACCAGACTTGCATTTTGGTCACAGTAATGTACCCATGTTAAATTTCCTCCTTTGATAATCATACTGTGGTTATGTAAGAGAATGTCCTCAAGTAATAGACATTGGAATATTTAGGAATAAACAGGTACGATGTCTACAATTTATTCCCAAATGGTTCTGAGAAAAAGCAACCTGTAAATGTATGAGTGTGATAGATAGTAAGGCAAGTGAAGCAATATGTTAATGGCAAATCTCACTAAGTTATGGGAGTTTTTAAGCTATTCTTGCAACTTTTCTATATTTTGTACTATATCCTATATTTTGCACTAGATTTAAAAATCAGTAACAACAACCAATAACATACTGCTTTTTTTTCACATTCGTAGGATTTTAGGAAATCCTTGGCTTTTCCGCTGGAGAAATAACCTACAGACAAAAAAGAAGTAGCACCACATTGTGAAATCTGCAAATCCTAGAGGTCAATAGCTTGAAGGCAATCCACAGGGACAGGGAAGAAAACAAGTGTCACAAGAGACAGACTAGCACATACAAGGGCAGCAAGGTGGAAAATGACTGTTTTTAGCACTGCTGACCCAGAATACAGAGTAGGTACCCTTTTTCTCCTGGTATCCACTGCCACCAGCTCAAAGGGCTGATTTTTGGGCTGTGACCTGAAAAACTCCTTCAAAAATGACACATAGGTCGCTTTAAGGAGACATGCAATGAGAAAGCTTAATGAATAAGAATCATGCCCAAGTCCAAAGTCAGGGAAGAAAGCACGGTGAAAAGGAAACTGAGAGTCAGTGTCTTACTGCTTCAACCAACTGCCTCCACTGGACCCAAGAAGGAATCCCCAAAACATCTGAGGGTTCAAATGGGCATATATATTGTGTCCCTACAAACCCTGTAGGGTTGCTTTTCTGACTAGATGGTGATTAGCTTATGCCCTCAAGCAACAGAGACAGAAACTGAGGCTGCGAAAGTTAAGAAAATGAGGTAGAAATTGTGCTTGCTTCAAAATGAGTTGGCTTCGTAGCTGCCTTTTCTCCTGGCTGAACAATTGCTTTCTCCCCCATTGTTGCAGGTATTTATGCCTTGTACTTGAAATGAAAAGGCGAACTTTGAAGTGCAAAGACTGGGTATTCCTGAGAGAGCAGGGAGTCTGGAAGTGCAGGAGTCACACACGCTGTGCTCCCATAATGGCTTCGCCTTCCTTCGGTCCTGTGAACTATCCCTGAGGTCAGTCTGAAGTTTGCCAGCAAGCCTGGTGACCACTCCCTATCCCACTGGGGCTGCCAGACAGAGTGAAGTCTTCAGTATTGCACAGGTAGGAAACATCCAGAGTCTGAAAAAAAGTCCCAGTTGCTGGTGGGGCTGGGCTGGTTCCCCCATCCCAGTTTTAGCAGGATGTGGCCATAGCCTTGGGGCTCTTGCTCAGCTCTGAGACTGTGGAGTGCGTGGGCACTGGTACCAGCAGGGAGGCAGGGCATGTGCAGTAAGACCCTGCACATCAGGGCCCATTGGCTGCAAGAGGGCTCTAAATGAAGAGCCCGCTGCATCCCTTGGCAGAAGGGAGCACCAGGGCAGGCGAGGAGCATGTCAGATTCACACTGCAGGAGCTGGCCCGTGAAGTCAAAGTTGGGTGAGATCACACCCCTCTGCTCAATGCAATCCAAGGCCTCCTTCAGGCCAACTGCTTGGTCTTCATGAGGTAAGCCATGCAGGTGGAGCGTGAATGGGGGATCCCAGTCTCACAGAGGACCAGGACCTGCCTCCCTTTCCCCTGACACAGTCAATGAAGTCTATTGCTTCTTGAAAGTGGGAGCTAACATCAGTCACGTGGCTGTCTTCCATGGGGATCCATTTGTGGTGCAGGTGGGCCATGCAGGCCTCAGAGGTCTGCTGAGAGTAAGCAGGACCATGATGTACAGGTTGGTGAGGATCTTGAACTTGCATGCATGGTGGGCACTTAAAGTTGGGGCCTAGAAAGATTGCAACGGGGCCACCCTACTCATTAGCCAGCCTGTAGCTGATGTCAGGCGTTGCTTTCCCACACTGGTTAATGAGGGCTTTTTCATTTCAACCTCCTCTTGTGAAATGGGTTTTAAATCCACACAACACTCAGAAGATTCTGAGTAAAAGGTATCATATCCCCCTTTGAGGAAGCAGACCCATGGGCCTGTGACTGACTGACCCAACCACTCACCACCTCAGAAGCCCTAATTTACATTTAATAAGTCTCTGAAACTATATATTGTCCAACATATTTCTCCTCATGTGTTTAAACACAGATTCTATGCAAATTTTATTATTTCAATTCAGATTTGGGAAGGATTTGTATAACAACAACAACACAAGAATGCTGCTAATGATGAGGTTAAGATTTTTGGTATAGGGGTTTCCTCTTACATAACATGTCCATAAAATGGTAAGATCTGTCAATATCAGGTCAACCATATGTCTCAGAACTATAGAGTTGCCAAGTAATTATCAGTGACATTAAATTTAAGGAACTTAGAGATGAACCTCAAATGTTGTAAGTTGTCCTTAAAATTTGCTGTTTAAATCTAAAAGTAAATGTTTAAATCACATCTTGAGCTCACTTCCATTTTCAGTCCCACCCATCTGTACCCAGTTTTTTCACATATCAGTGGAAAGTTGAGATAGTGTCAGGGCTCTTAAACAAGGTGCTGGAACATCTGGAAGTTGTAGTATTATTTGACTGGGAAATATGGATGTTTAATTTTATTCAATCTCCTGTGCTAGAAACAATTTACAAGCAAAAAAGGCCTAAAAGATAGAAATTCTATGTTTTGTCAAAATAATTTCCTATGTCCTAAAAGGCTGAAATCTCTCCCTTAGAAGAACCAAGGGTTTTTTTTTAACTGCTTGCCTTTAACATCTGCCGTCACTTTGGTTAAGTGGATAACTATTATTTCACAGTGACCAGTGTTTCACAGTGACACAAGGTCAGCAAACACTTGATCTTGTTTGACCAACTGTTTTAAACTCTTTTGATATTTTCAGCATGCTTCCCCAAAATTCAACTCCTAAATGATGTCTTTCTTTTGACCTGAAAGTAACTTTGAGAATTCTCAGAGGACCCTGGGGACTTCTTAAAGAATTTCTTCTCTTCCCATAAAAAGGGAGATACTACACTAATTAGGTTTATTTGGTATGTTAAGTTGCCTGGGAAGCATTGTCAAGTAAATCATGATAAACCTTCCTGGGTTATATTGCATAAGAAAACGTTATTCATTATCTTAAACCTGTTGCCTTGCTCTCAGCACCACAGGTGGAAAATGACCATGACTGTATTTTATTATGTAATTTGATGGATCTTACTGAAAAGGTAAGCAGGGACACAACCAGGCTGGATATACTGTCCAACCTCAAGAATGTCCACTGTTCTCTGTTAACCCTGCTAACCCAGTGAAAAATTTCCTTCTACAGGCCCAAGAAATTACCACAGAAGAAGAGAAATAAATATGGCAACAAAAAGGGAGAATTTTTGACACCATCAAGCACGCAGATGTGGTTTGGATCTGATAACAAACCAAGTGCCTACTGGAGCACAATTGTCACTGCTCCAGCATATACATCAATTACCTGTTGGGCACCTGAAAAGATGATTTTATGGGGAAAACGATATTTTTGGAAACTTTCTCCCACAGAGTCTCATAAAACATATGCTCGTTGTACTATATGTCATAAATATAATCTTGGGAAAACACTTCATGGGTTGCAAGGTCACTTTCCCTTTCCTAAGAAACCCTGTCTTCAAATGCCACCATCTCAAGGATATTAATATCTTATTAATCATCTCTGTGTTCAGTAATGCCCATACTAGTCTCTTTCCAGACATCTGGGTCTTGTTGACCTGCTAATTTGCAACTGAATAGCTCTTTGAAACTTTGATGAATACGTATCCTGGGCATGTTTAATATATGCTCTTTGTTCTAAAAAGGTAGAAGATGTACTGAAAACCATGCTTCTCTGGAAGATTTCTTCCTTTCTGGAAAATTCCTTCTTGAGTTATAATCCTTAGTTTGCTCAAATAAAACTCACATTATCTCTTTTATCTATAGAATGGATATCAGTTATTTTGCATTGACACTGGTCTAAGAATTAAATTGACATGAGACAGAATAACAGGAGAAAAATCAGACAAATTTTAATAACGTATATACATGGGAGAAATCCAGGAAAACTGAGTCACTCACCAGAATGGCCAAAGCCACCACCTTAAATACCATCTTCAGCTAAAGACAAAGGAGAATGTTGGGGGTGGTGATTTGGGACATCAAAGGAGAGGAGGGCAGTTCATATGAAGATAGAAAGCAAATGTTTGCCATGCCTAGCGGAGACAATGAGACAAGGAGAGGACTTTCATCAAAGGGCCTAGTTCACATTATACTATAGTTTTCTATGGTGATAGCTCCTTCTGGAAACGGGCTTTCTATTGTAAATACTTTTAGACAGTTAGGGGGAAGGACAAAGTTTTTTCCTGAGTCTTTTGTTCTCAAAAATAATCAAGCCAGGGGCTGGCCCAGTGGTACAGTAGTTAAGTTGGTGCACTCCACGTCAGTGGCCCAGGGTGTGAGGGTTTGGATCCAAGGCTGTGGACCTAGCACCACTCATCAAGCCTCACTGTGACAGCATCCCACATAAAATAGAGGAAGATTGCCACAGATGTTAGCTCAGTGACAATCTTCCTCAAGCAAAAAGAAGAAAATTGGCAACAGATTTAGCTCACAAAATAAATAAATAATCAAGCCAAAGGGACACATTTTGGGATGACAAAATCTGCTCCCCTACACTTTATACCCTTTGAGAATGCCTTATGAGACTACTGGCTGGCTGCTTTGATAAACTCATTTTAAAGGATCTGTTTGTTTCCATCCTCTACTCTGCTCCACCCCACCCTGATCTGTCCCAGCCTAGGGTAGACCTTGGAAGGATAGACAATATGATCCTCTGATTTTTGAGCTGTGGAAAAAAAAATTAATCCCTAGTAACTACTAAGGGAAATTTGTGGTTTGGAAATTTGCTGAAGAGGCACATCCTAGCTATTGCAATCCTATTATGCTGCTTTCTTAAATTATAAGGATTAAGGTACCTTTTCTGAGGGGGATCTGGCTTATTAGTACTTTTTGTGTTACTGAGGTTACTGACTACAGAATTTCAGATTCTCTGCTTAGTGGAGTGCACCAGCTCGGTTCTAGAGTTCAGGCGATTTGAGGAAGAGACTGGGAGAGGACCAATTGTGGAATCCAGGGCTGTTTCTGTGTTTCTGATATTGAGATGCCTACTGGACACTCATGCAGAGGAGGAAGGAGGCAACTGGATTTATGAGGATGGAGCTGGAGTGAAGTCAGAGTTGAAGATAGAAATTTAGGAATTATGTTCATTTCAATCAAGAGTGATTAACTTTTTTATGCCTTTAAGTCTGACATCAGGGTTCACACCCTCAACATCTAAACAGACACAATGTCTTTCCCAATCATTCTCTCTCCCCCGCCCCAACTGAATCCAAGGTACCACATGTTACGTGCCCAGTTGTAACAGCCTGCTTTACTTGATTATTGTTCAATTAATTGGATTTTCTCAAGTGGGTTCCCCCTGGTAGTGCTGGAAAGTCCTAGGAATAATTCCTCTACATTTCCCCACCCACCTATTTCCATCACTGACTGAAACCATGTTTGTGCAGGCTCTAATTACACAGTCTATGGATAGTCTAACCTATGAAGGGCAGACTTGGTGAATTAACTTTTTTCTTTGACCACATCCTACAATTTATCACTAGCCTGACTTTTGATCTTAATTCCTGTGCTCTGAGAATGACTGGATTCCCACAGTCACTCGCAAACACTGAAAACCACTCAGTAGAAAAAAATTCCTCAGTAGTGGGGAGATATGTTGCCTAATAGCAACTGAACTTCAGGGAACTTCAAAGATGCCACGAAAATCTGAGTTTTAGAAGGACTTTGTGAATGTCTACAGTTGCCTCACTTAACTTACAAATGAGGACATCAGTTTTACTTAATTAACCAATCAGAACTCAGAGTGCAGAAAACACACGTCTCTGGGGAAGTAAGTAACTGAACCTTTGCCCCGTGGTATGAAGGAGTCGTGTGTGTCCCCGTGCCCTGATTGTTACATATCCAGGAATTTTATAAGTGGATCGTTTAAAGCTTTGGCAACTTGTAATCAGTGATGGTGGGAATATTTAGACCATGGGAATTGGGAAACACTACAGATCCAGTTTCTGTTTTGTTCTGTTTTCCAAAGATCCATTTTACCAGCACACCACTGCCTTGGCCTCTACCAAACAATTTTAGAATCCACCTTAATTATTGAAAGTCTCTCTAGTGGATGTAGGCTTTAGAGTTAGGCCCACCTGAGTTCAAATCCTGGCTCTGTTCTTTACTAGTTGTGTGACCTTGAACAAGTCACTCATCCTCTCTGAGCCTCAGTTTCATCATCCGTAAAGTGAGAACACGAAACTACCTCATAAAAGGTCATTTTGAGAATTAAATGAGAGTATATATAAAGCTCCCAGCACGTAATATGACACAACAAAAGTTAATCCATTCCCTGATCCTTTCACCTGGTCCAGTTTCAGAACAGGAAGCACTCGGTCACTTTCAAACCATCCTCCCTAGCTCATGAGAGAAAATAGTGTGGGTCCTAGAGAGTAATACACGTCTGGGAGAGACAATCCCAGGAGGAAGGCAGCTGGGTCAGTTAATGGTCAGAAGGGATGCCCAGCAGTCAGACAGAGTCTTGACTCAACCTAGAGTTTGTACTTGGGAAGAAGCTGACAGCTTTATTTATATTTACCAAAAAAAAAAAAAAAAAAAGGAAGGGAGCAATCTAAAAGTGTAATAAAAGAAAAATTAAGAGAGTTATAGTACATGCAAATAAATACACAAACCATTAAAAATAATGTTCACGAAGAATTTTAAGGGCAAGAGAAAATGCCTATAAGATTTATAATGTTAAAGGCAAAATGTCGGGTTGGTATAACATATGTAGAAGATGTAAATGGCTACACGCATATATACACATATGTTACTATACTCACATATTCGATATAAAGATGGGAAATCTATGTAAACAAATATACACAGAAGATATGTCTGAGTGGTAAAATCATCTATAAAAGTTTACCTTCTTCTTTATCCTTAATGTATTTTAAAAAAAGACTTTCTTTCTTTTAGTAGAAAAGAACCTGTGCCCACTGCAAGCCCATCTTGGGTGAAGAGCCCCCTGCAGGAGCCACGAAGGTGGAAGTTTCAAGTCACAAGAGGTGACAGGGCCAGAGGGAGGAGAAGGCGGCCACAGCCAATCAGGAGTCTCTGTGATCAGAGTCCAAGAAGCTGGGCAGCAAGGAGCACGTGGGGATGCAGGAGTCGTGAGAGAGAGATGGAGAGAGGAGGGGACCACGGCATAAAATATCAGCGGGCACCCGAGGGGAAGGACTGGGAGGAAATTCAGCCATGGAGACTTCTCCAACAATTATGCACGTTCCTGAGGCACTAAGTGGTTTTCCTGGGAGAGGCTATCAGGAAAAGCCTGTGTCCTGGCATCTGTAAGAGCAGGATGAAAAAGTGCCTTTTGTTTTCCCAGTCACGGCAGCATTATCTGAAATAGCAAAGACTGGAAACAACTAAATGGCCACCAACAGGAGAGGAGAAAACAGAAGCAAGATACATCCATACCGTGGGTACTGTGGAGCCATCTGAAGGAACGAGGAGGTTCCTTATGGACTGATGGAGAAAGATCTCCAAAATATACTGTTACAAAAAAAGGGGGCAACACGGTAAACAGTGTGAATAGGTACAGTTAGTATAAAAAGGGTGGAGAAGGGATTGGGAGGGAGCTCCATGGTATATGCCTTATCTACATTTTGAACCAGGTGAGTATTGTTTATTTAATGAAAAATTAAAATAAAAAGAACCTCCGTTTTACATGGTTGAGCCATAGTTAAGATTTGAAGAGCTGAGATTAGATTTGCTTGGTCAAGATTATTCTTTTTGAGGTCTTGTCGAGTATAGAATTTCTGGAGTAGAAAACGGAGAAACTATGATCAAGGTCAGACTTTACTGGTTGGGATTAAGCCACTAATCTTTTATGACAAAGCTCTGACTGAGGATGACCTTATCCACTGTCCGCCCCGAATTGCTGTTAATTGTGTACAGAGCACCCTCTAGTGGAGGCATGAGGGCATTACAGAATCTTATACCGAGGGTATCGCAGCAAAATAAATTGCCAGAATGTGAGATACAGGAAATTACGAATACATGTATATGTGTAGATATATACATCATATTTTATGCAAGTATGAGAAAATGAATGAAAACTAATATTTGGAATATACAACATTTTAGTATAAAAACTATAAAATCAAAAGAAAACCCATGGCCTGGATATATATTAAAGATTTTCAAGGTGCTCAATGTCTGATGAATATTATCTCGTTATTATTCTTTGAATAACTGCTCTCAGCCACTAAGTAAGCATCTTTTTTTCCAGCTGCATAGAGATATAATTGACACATAATGTGCAGGCTTAACATGAAGAAATGATGATTTGAGATATGTATACACTGCAAAATGATTACCAAAATAATGTCAGTCCACATCCATCATGTCCATAGTTAACTTTCTGTGTGTATGGTGAGGACTTTTAAGATCCACTCTCTTAGCAACTGTAAGTATCCAATACTGTGTTGTCAACAGCAGTCACCATGCTGTACGTACATCCCCAAAACTTGTTCATCTCACACCAGGACGCTTGTCCCCTCTGATCACCTCCACCCACCCTACCCCCACCCCAGTCCTGGCAACTACCAATCTACTCTGATTCTGTGAGTTAGGTTTTTTAAGATTCCCCATATAGATGAGATAATACAGTATACGTCTTTCTCTGACTGGCTGATTTCACCCAGCATAATGCCCTCAAGGGTCCTCCATGTTCTCACAAATGGCAGGATTTCCTTCTTGTTTATTGCTGAATAATATTCCATTGCATTATGTGTACACATTTTCTTTATCCATTCATTCATTGATGGACATGTAGGTTATTTCCATGACGTGTCTTTTGTAAACAACGCTGCAATGAACATGGGGGCTCAGATATCCATAGTGATTTCATTTCCTTCAGTTCTATACCCGGAAGTGGAATTGCTGGATCAATGGTAGTTCTATTTTTAATTTTATGAGGAGCCTCCAGAGTGTTTTTCATAGTGGCTGCACCACTTTACACTCCTACCAACAGTGCACAAGGGTTCCCTTTTCTCCACATCCTCGCCAGCACTTGTTATCTCTTGCCTTTTTGATAAGAGCCATTCTGACAGGTGTGAGATGAGATCTCATTGTGGTTTTGACTTGCATTTCCCTGATGATTAGTGAGGACTGATGTTAGCAACAGACTTGTTACTTCTCTCTCTGCTGCCTGCTCTCTTGAGTTAAGTGGTGTTGTCAGGGTAGAAAGGCCTTCAGGGAAAGACTCCCTCATGTCAAGAGTCATGCAGATCACTTTTGTGAAAATCCCTTGATTTGAATTGCTCTGCACAAGGCTAATTGAGCTCTTAGCAGATACCCCAGGGAGAGTACGTCAGTCAGTCAGTCTACTGGAAAACCAGGGCAGATTTTTCTCTCCAAACTTGGAGAAAAACTGCCACTCAGCATGGCAGGATAACAATCATTTCTCTCTACCTCTATTGATCTCTGTCTTCTATATCTATATCTTCATCTATATCTACCTATCTTTGAATGTGGTTTTCTCTGTAGCAAGAATCAGCAGCTTATTAGCCATGAGCACAATCACACAAACCAGGCAATGCTTCCTGGTGTTACTCCAGGTATGGAACAGAGAAAAGAGAGAGTGGAAAATAAAGCAAAAACCTCAGAAATGGGGTAGAATGGCAACAAGTGAGGAAATCAGGAGAGAGGAGAAAGGAAGCAGAAGGAATGGCCATTTACTGATCTGCTATGTGTGCACTTTACACATATCCTCTCATTTAGTCCTCACACCAGTCCTGTAAGGGATAAATCATTTTCTCTCACTGTAGAGACGTGGAAAGCAGGACTCTGACAGTTACTGCATCTGTGGTTACCCTACCTGGAAGCGGCATAGCTGGGGTCTGAAGGCAGATGTGACTAGAGAGCCAACTCTGCCAGCCTGACTCTCAGGGAGAGAAGGGAGGAAATGAAAGGCAAGGGAGGGAGGGAGGAAGGAGGTAATAGAAAGAAATGGAAAGATGCCAATAAAGACGCCTGACTGAGTGTCAGGGAGAATCATATCACACATTTTTATGTAGAACTTCTTTTTTAATTTCCCCCTGTGTGTGTCGTGCTGATTCCCAAGCTATTAGTAAAATTTAGTCAAGATCTCGATGTGTACTGATTAAATGATGCACTTGAGGCTGTTTTGTATGTCTTTGAAAGCTTCCCATGGAGTTGCTAGCTTCCTGGAGAAGCCTGCCTATTGAATGCCCTTGAAAAGAAAGAGAGAGGGGAAACAGTGTTAATGATCCCCAGGTTAATGGTCACTAACCTGGGATGGTCTGCTTATCACCTGATCAATAAGAAAGTTTGAGGGGGGCTCCATTATGTTGATGTTTAATGATGATTTAGGACAAATTTACATGAGATAAATTTAGGTTGTATTCCTTCAGTGACTACTCTGAAGGACACAGAGACCCAAACATTGACCAATTATGAAATCTAGTTCCAAAGAACAAAAAAAGGAAAACATGTTTCTCCACAAAAGGTACAAAGACTTCTCAATCATCATCTTGGAGTGAAAAGAAGTGGTCACTTGAGAATCTTGTGAAATTAGTGATTACTTTTGACATGAAAACTCCTCCATGCATGCAAACTCGCTCCCACTCACTCCCACATTTGTAAATACGAAAGAAGTAACATTTGTTAGTTCAAATATCCCCTTAGTATTCAAGGCTATCCTGTCACGAAAAGTTTGCAAAGAAAGTCTTGATAATCAATTGTCAATGAAGGAGTAAGAGAAATAAATAAATGAATGAAGTCCACATTGTAGGTAATGGTGGGTGCCAACATTTAGCTAATGTAAATTGTAGAGATTCTACTTTGGGCAGGAACGGAGACCAGATCACCCTTGAGATCTTTTACAACACTATAATACTAACAGCCTGATCAAAGGAGAATGAATTTTTTTACACATACATTTTGAGAAAATACCAGCCTTGTCATTCTTCTTGTAAAACCAGCAATGGATCTGGAACCCTGTGCATTTCATGTCCAAAAAGTTAGTGGGGAGTGTGACAAGAGGTAGCAGTGGCCAAGCCCATGCATTGTGTCATGTATATAAGCATCTTCATGTAAAGGTTTGATCTAGTCCCATCACATGTTCCTATCACAGTGGCCACACTCTGGAGAAACACAGGGACCCAAACACTGACCTATAATAAATACTGGCTTTCAAGGGACCAAAACTAAAAGAAAAGAAATGTTTCTTTTCTGAAAGCATGATGAAGTTAGCGATTGACTTGGCCACAGAATGTGTTATGGTCTCTGGGTAGCTGACATTTCTAGGAGTTTCATTCTTCTTTTAAATTGCATTAGCTGAAACAAGAGAACTTACAGTAGAGAATCTAGGTGGGGATAAACAGTTTACTTGTTATTTCCTTCTTCATTTCTGGCACTGAATTGAAGGGAGGAAAAAAAGAACTGGAGCAACAACTTAACAGATCAACAAATTAATTACTTCGTCATGTATACAAACAACACATCAAAAAGAAAAACTTCCTTGAATTAGAGGGATATTTTATTAACATGGTACATTAAGATTAAGAATGTTATAGCTACAGTAAGAAATAAAGATTGTTACATACGAGCTTTGTAGTAACCACAAATCAAAAACCTATAATAGATACAGAAAAAATAATGAGAAAGGAATCCAAATATAGCTCTAAAAAAAGTCATCAAATCACAATGGAAAAGAGCAAGAGAAGAAGAAAGGAACAGAGAAGAACTATAAAAACATCTAGAAAACAATTAACAAAATGGCAATAAGAATTTGTTACTTAAATAATTACTTAAAATGTAAATGGACTAAATGCTTCATTTAAAAGACATAGGGTGGGGCTGCCCTACTGGGTTAGTGGTTAAGTTCATGCATTCACTTTGGCAGCCCAGGGTTCATGGGTTCAGATATACTAGGTGTGGACCTATGCACTGCTCAGCAAGCCATGCAGAGGCAGCATCCAAAATACAAAATAGAGAAAAATTGGCACAGATGGTAGCTCAGCAACAATCTTTCTCAAGCAAAAAGAGGAAGATTGGCAACAGATATTAGCTCAGGGCCAGTCTTCCACACAAAAAATAAATAAATAAATAAATAAACAAGCAAACAAACAAATAAAAGACATACAGTGGCTGAAGGGATTAAAAAAACAAGACCAAGTCTCATGTAGGCTGCCTAGAAGAGACACATTTCAGATCTAAAGACATTCTCAGAATGAAGGTGAAGGAATGGAAAAAGATATTCCATGCAAAAGGAAACAAAAAGAAAGCTAAGGTAGAAACACTTAGATCAGACAGCATAGACTTTAAAACAAAAACTGTAACATGAGACAAAGAAGGGTATCACATAATAATAATAACAATAAAACAATCCAACAAGAGGATATAAAGCTTGTAAATACCTATGTGCCCAACATAGGAGCACCTAAATATATAAAGCAAATATTAACAGACATAAAGAGAGAAATTGACAATTGCACAAACACAGTAGAGGACTTTAACATCCTACTTACATCAATGGATAGATCATCCAGATAGAAAATCAATAAGGAAACATTGGCTTTAAATGACACATTAGAACAGATGGACTTAGTAGATATTTACAGAACATTCCATGCAAAAACCGCAGAATACACATTCTTTTCAAATGCACGTGGAGCATTCTCTAGGATTGAGCTACATGTTAGACCACAAAACAAGTCTCAATAAATTTAAGAAGACTAAAATCACATCAGGCATCTTTTTCAACCACAATGGTGTGAAACTAGAAATCACTTATAAGAAAAAAACTGGAAAAAACACAAAACACGTGGAAGCTAAACAACATGCTACTAAACAAACAATGAGTCAATATGAAAATCAAAAAATACGCTGAGACAAATGAAAACAGAAACACAATGATCCAAAATCTATGGGATGCAGCAAAAGCAGTTCTAAGAGGGAAGTTTATAGTGATACAGGCCTATCACAAGAGAAAAGAAAAATCTCAAATAAACTATCTAACTTTACACTGAAATGAACTAGAAAAAGAACAAACAAAGCCCGAAGTTAGTAGAAGGAAGGAAATAATAAAGATCAAAGTGGAAATAAATGAAATAGAGACTTAAAAAAATAGAAAGGATCAGTCAAACTAAGAGTTGGTTCTTTGAAAAGATAAAATTTATCGGACTCATCCAGAAAGAAAGAAGGCTCAAATTAATAATATCTGTAGTGAAAAAGAGGAAACCACAGCCAACACCACAGAAAATCAAAGGACCATAAGAGATTACTACATACAACTATATTCCAAAAAACTGGACAACCTAGAGGAAATGGATAAACTCCTAGAAACATACAATCTTCCAAGACTGAATCACAAAGAAAGAAAATCTGAACAGACCTATTGCCAGTAAAGAAATCGAATCGATAATCAAAACACTCCCAACGAACAAAAGTCCAGGAGCAGATGGCTTCATGAGTGAATTCTACCAAACATTTAAAGAAGAATTAATACCTGTCCTTCCCAAACTATTCCAAAACATTGAAGATGAAGGATCACTCCTAAACTCATTCTATGAGGCCAGCATTACCCTGATACCAGAACCAGACAAAGACATTCCAAAGAAAGAACATTATAGACCAATATCCCTGATGAACACAGATGCAAAAATCCTCGATAAAATGTTATCAAACCAAATTCAACAACACAGTAAAAGGATCATACACTATGATCAAGTGGGATCAATTCCAGCGATGCAAGGATGGTTCAGTATCCACAAATCAATCAACGTGATACACCACATTAACAAAACAAAGGATAAAAATCATATGATCATCTCAATAGATGCAGAAACAGCATTCAACAAAATTCAACATCCATTTATGATAAAAATCTTCAACAAAGTGGGTATAGACAGAACATACTTCAATATAATAAAGGCCACATACAACGACCCATAGCTAACATCATACTCAATGGTGAAAAGCTAAAAGCATTTCATCTAAGACCAGGAACAAGACAAGGAGGCCCGCCCTTGCCACTCTTATTCGACACAGTGTTGGAAGTCCTAGCTATCAGACAAGAATAAGAAATAATAGGCATCCAAATTGGAAAAGAAGAAGTAAAACTGTCAGTATTTGCAGATGACATGATACTATATATAAAAAAGCCTAAAGATTCCACCAGAAAACTATTACTACTAATAAGTGAATTCAGTAATACCAAATAAACATACAGAAATCAGTAGCATTTCTATACACTAACCATGAACTATCAGAAAGAGAAAGTAAGAAAACAATCTCGTTTATAATTGCATCAAAAAAATAAAATACCTAGGAATAAATTTAACCAAGGAGATGAAAGACATATAAACTAGAAACTATAAGACACTGAAGAAATAAATTGAAGATTACAAAAATAAATGGAAAGATATACTGCACTGTGGATTGAAAGAATTAATATTGTTAAATTATCTGTATTACTCAAAGCAATCTAGAGATTCAGTGCAATCCCTATTAATATACCAATGGCATTTTTCACAGAAATAGAACAAATAGTCCTAAAGTTTGTGTAGAACCACAAAAGACTCCAAATAGCCAAAGCAATGTTGAGAAAGAAGAACAAAGCTGGACGTATCACACTCCATGATTTCAAACTATACCCCAAAGCTACAGTAATCAAAACAGTATGGTACTGGCACAAGAACAGACACATAGATCAGTGGAACAGAATAGAGGGCCCAGAAGTAAACCCAAAGCTATATGATCAATTAATCTACCTCAAAAGAGGCAAAATATACAATGAGGAAAAGACAGTCTTTTCAATAAATGGTGCTAGGAAAACTGGACAAATACATGTACAAGGATGAAACTGGACAACTTTCTTACACTATATACAAAATAAACTCAAAATGAATTAAATGGAAGATCTGAAACCATAAAACTCCTAGAATAAAACAGATAGTAAACGATTTGACATCAGTCTTAGCTCTATTTTTTTGGATAGGTCTCCTCAGGCAAGAGCAACAAAAGCAAAAATAAAATTTGACTACGTCAACCTAAAAAGCTTTTGCAAAGTGAAGGAAACAATCAACAAAATTAAAAGGTAACCTACTGAATGGGAGAAGATATTTGCAAATGATATATCCAATAAGGGGTTAATATCCAAAATAGATAAGGACTCATACAACTCAACGTCAAAAAAACAATGTGATTAAAAAAATGGGCAGAGGACCTTAACAGACATTTTCCAAAGAAGACATGTAGATGGCAGACAGACACATGAAAAAATGCTCAACATCACAGATTATCAGGGAACTGCAAATCAAGACCACCATGAGATATCATCTCACACCTGTCAGAACGGCTATTATCAAAAAGACAAGAAATAACACATATAGGTGAGGATGTGGAGAAAAAGGAATCCTTGTGGAATGTTGGTGGGAATGGAAATTAGTTCAACCATTATGGAAAAAAGTATGGGCCTTCCTCAAAAATAAAAAATAGAACTACCATATGATCCAGCCATTCCACTTCTTGGTATTTATCCAAAGAAATTGAAAACACTAATTCAAAAAGATATATGCACCTCTATGTTCATTGCAGCATTATTTACAACAGCCAAGACATGGAAACAAACTAAGAGTCCATCAGTAGATGGATGAATAGCTAAAGAAGATGTGGTATGTATATACAATGAAATATTATTCAGCCATAAAAAATGAAATCTTGCCATTTGCGACAACATGGCTGGATCTAGGGGGTATTAGGGTAAGTGAAATGTCAGACAGAGAAAGAAAAATATCATAGTATTTCACTTATATTTAGAATCTAAAACAAACAAACAAACAAACCAAAACAGAAATGGACTCAGATACAAAGAATATATTGTTGGTTGTCAGGTGGGGCCAGGGAGTGTGGGGAAGGGCAAAATAGGTGAAGGATATTAAGAGGTACACACCCAGTCATAACTAAGTCACAGAGGTGAAATTCACAGCATGGGGAATACAGTCAACAATATTGTAATAACTGTACAACAGATGATTACTAGTCTTATCAGGGTGATCATTTCATTATGTATATAAATGTTGAATTACTATGTTGTACACCTGAAATTAATACAATATTGTAAGTCAACTATACTTCGATAAAAAAAGAATGTTATAGTCTCATTAAAGTGATCATTATGTTGGAACATGCAATGTTAATATGTAGTGAGATGAAGTGCAAATATATTAGAAGTTAAAATGATAGGTGTGCCATGATTCTACTGCTACACAATATAAAAGTTTACTCACAAAAATTGAGGGAATTTTCTTGGAATTTTGGAGTTCAGCGTGATTTTTAAAATAACCTTCTTTTTTTTGTGTGTGAAGAAGATTGCTGTGCAGCTAACATCTGTGCCAATCTTTCTCCATTTTATGTGGGATTCTGCGACAGTGTGGCCTGACAAGCGGTGCTAGGTCCACACCCAGGATCCAAAGTGGTGAACCCTGGGCTGCAGAAGCAGAGTGCACAAATTTAACCACTATGCCACCAGGCTGGCCCCAAAATAGGGTTCTTTAACAATGATGTTATCTGATTTTTTTAATGAAAAATAAATAAACCATCCACTAAAGGTGGAGTTGGGAGGAAGACTTACTGCCGTGTTAGTGTCCTAACAAGACAGGCTTTGGGAAGCAGAAGAATAGACTTCATCGAGCCGTGCGTGTACAACTGCCTTACACCAGGAAGACAGACAAAGGGTTACTAGACTGATCATCTGGGGAAAGGGAAGCCCCCAAGTGATCTGTACCAACATCAGTAGGAAAGTAAAAGAAACAGGGCAAAAGCCTCTTGCTGTCAGTTTCCTTTGTAGACATTTATTCATCTTGGAAGACTTAACATCACTAATACATATTTTGGTGAGCCTGAAATAAGTGTTCAGGTACTTGGGTCTTTGGAGCAGTTACAGAATCTGTTGTGAGCATCAGCTCTCTGCATGGATGCTGTGCTTTCAGATCAAATAGATGATGCCTGTCTGATCTGCCTTCTTGCCTGGGTTTCTGGGTGCATATGCCTGTTGGCTCAGGCAGCGTCTCCCCTGTCCCCAGGGCACATGGCCCTCAGTGAGGAGTGGTGGCTGTGAGAACCGTACAGAGGACTGTGCCTCCTGCTCTGGAGCCGAGATTTGCAAAGAGTGCCGCCGTCAGCCAGACCAGCCTCTCTCCCACTAGGAAGGCAGGTGCTACACCAAGTGCCCTAAGCTTCCGCCTTCCTCTCTCTCCCTGCAGGTGTGCATTCTCCTGCCGTATCTGGGGCAATTCCTTCCTATGCTCCAAAGAACCCTTCTCCTTCCTGGTTAGAGCGCCAACATAAGTGTCCCTTCTTGACCATCTGGCATCACAGTTGGCCACAGCAGCCAAAACTTACATGAGGCCAGATACACACTTCTCCCTCGTGACTGTTATATGCATATATTTTTACTTTTGAGAGAATAAGTTATTTTTCCACCTTCTATTTAGGATCAACTAGTTGTTGGTATTTGTTTTTTGTTTTTTTTCCCAATCACAAAAGTGAGGCTGTGATAGGCTGGGGAACACATGAACTTCCTCTAAATGTTGAAAGTAGGTGAGGTGTGAATCATAGATAATTAATAAAGACTAATACAAAGGAGTGACATCAGTATCATGGCAGAGTTATCTCTTCCCTTAGTCTCTCCCCCCTGACATACAATGAAAAGGACATTCATAAACCAATGGAGGACATTCACACAACACAATAGACATCTGTGAAATCCACACAGCCATATGTCTGAAGGTGGGAGTGCTGGACACCCTGGGAGGCAGTGGAAGGAGGTAAGCAGGTCTCTTCTCCCTCCCCAGTGTCAATGACCTAGGGCATAGGATCTCACACGGTGGCCAGTGCATGGCTTTGAGAGGAGAAGGGGGAAAAGGCAGCCCTCTGTGGGAACACTTTAACTCTTGGAGTTGCCCCCTAGCCTGCAGGAACACTCTACATTGAGGTGGCTAAGCAATCATGGGGGTGTCCTCACCTAGCTGAACAACCCAGGTGGGCACACAGTGAGTGCAGAGCAGGGGTGTGTATGTGAAAGAAAGCCCACCTCCCTCCCTCCCACCTAGCATACCAGCTGGGCTGATTGGCCAGAGAAGGGGATCCCTGCCAGAGTGCCTGTGCCTATGTGTGTAAAGCAGCAACTATCAGTGAGCAAACCCAGACAGGGCCTGTTGGTGCAGCTTTCAATAGACAGTACAACTGCCCAGGGTCCTGGTGGCCTCAGAAAACACAGCTCCTGCCCCTTCGCATGGCAGCAGGTGGAATATGCAACCAGATACTACCACTATGCGACAGCAAAAGTCCACCCCATCAAATAGCATAAAGAAGTATATTAATTCTACAGACCAGAATGAAAATGACAAGTACCCAGAAATCAATCCTGAAGTCACAGAAATTTACAATCTAAATGACGGAGAATTTAAAATAGTTACCATAAAGAAACTCAGTGACTTACAAGAAATCTAAGCAAGACAGTTCAATGAGCTCAGGAATAAAACTAATGAACAGAGGGAATTCTTCACAAAAGAGATCGAAACTATAAAAAAAATCAGAAAAGTTGGAGATGAACATAATACATGAGATAAAGAAAAATCTAGAATCCTTAAAAAACAGAGCTGATATTAGGAGCAAAGAATTAGTAATTTAGAGGACAGAAATATACAACTCTTTGGATGGAGGAGGAGAGAGAAGTAAGACTAGAAGAAATGAGGAAATTCTCCAAGAAATATCTGACTCAACTAGGAAATTCAACATAATGATTATAGGTATTCCAGAGGGAGAAGAGAAGGAGAAAGGAGCAGAGACCTCATTCAAAGAAATAATAGCTGAGAACTTCCCAAACCTGCATAAGGAGCTGGAGTTACATGTAAATGAGCTAATAGAACTCCTAATTACAAATGTGAAAAGACCTACTCCAAGGCATATATTAGCAAAACTGGGAAGAGACAATGACAAAGAAAAAATATTAAGGGCAGCAAGGCAGAAGAAAATAACCTACAAAGGAACCCCTCTCAGGCTTTCAGTGGTTTTCTCAGTGGAAAGTTTACAGGCTAGGAGAGAGTGGAATGATATATTCAAAATTCTGAAAGACAAAAAGTTTCAGCCAAGAATATTCTATCCAGTGAAACTATCCTTCAGATATGATGCAGAAATAAAAACTTTCCCAGGTAAAAGCTAAGGGAGTTCATCATCACAAGACAACCCCCCCACCCCCAGGAAATGCTCAAGAAGGCCCACATACCTGAGAACAAAAAGAGAAAATGTTCACAAAACCTTGAGCAAGGAGATAAATAGACAAAATCATAAAATTGCCACTCTCTATCAGAACAGGTTAGCAAACAATTATAACATTAAAGATTAAGGAAAGGAAAGCATCAAAAGTAACTATAATCATTTCATTTTAACCACAAACTAACAACACAAAATGGAATAAATTGTGAAAACAATAACTTAGATGAGGAAAAGGAAAGCGATGGAAACTTCTTAGACTAAGGAAATAAGAGGCTATCAGAAAATGGACTATCTCATCTATGAGATCTTTTATACAAACCTTATGGTAACCACTAAACAAAAAATCAGAGCAGAGACATACATGATAAAGAGAAAACTGAGAAAATCATAATAGAGAACCACCAAACTGAACTGGTAGTCAGAAATACATGGGACAAGAAACACGGTAAATAGAGAACAAGCAGAAAACAAGTGATAAAATGGCAGTATTAAACCCAAATATATAAATAATCACTCTAAATGTAAATGGATTGAATTCTCCGACCAAAAGATACAGAGTGGCTGGATGGATTAAAAAACAAGACCCAACAATATGCTGCCTCCAGAAAACACACCTCAGCTCAAAAGACAAACACAGGCTCAGAGTGAAGGGATGGAAGACGATACCCCAAGCTAATAGCAAGTGAAAGAAAGCAGGTGTTGCCATACTTCTATCAGACAAAGGAGACTTCAAGATAAAAAAGGCAATGAGACACAAAGAGGGGCAGTACATATTGATAAAAGAGACACTCCACCAAGAGGATATAACACGTGTAAATATATATACACCTAACACAGGAGCACCCAGGTACATAAAGCAACTATTAACAGACCTAAAAGAAGAAAGTATCAGCAACATGAAATTAGTAGTGGACCTCAACACCTCACTTATATCAATGGATAGATCGTCTAGACAGAAAGTCAACAAGGAAACAGTGGCCTTAAATGAAACACTAGACTAGATGTACTTAATAGATATATAGAACATTCCACCCCAAAATGGCAGAATACACATTCTTCTCAAGTGCACGTGGAACATTCTCAGAGATAGACCATATGTTGGGAAACAAGGCAAGCCTCCATATAGTTAAGAAGATTGAAATCACATGAAGCATCTCTTATGACCACAATGTTATGAAACTAGAAATCAACTACAAGAAAAAAGCTTGGAAAGTCACAAATATGTGGAGACTAAACAACATGCTACTGAACAAACATGGGATCAGTGAAGAAATAAAAAAATACCTGGAGACAAATGAAAATGAAAACACAACTCTTATAGGATAGAGCAAAAGTGGTACTAAGAGGGAAGTTTAAAGCAATACAGGCCTACCTCAACAAACCAGAAAAATCAAAATTAAGCCATCTTAAACTGCACTAACAGAACTAGAAAAAGAAGAACAAACAGCCCAAAGTCAGCAGAAGGAGGGAAATTATAAAAAGTAGAGCAGAAATAAATGAAATAGAGACTAAAAAAACAGTATAAAGGATCAATGAAACTAAGAGGTTGTTCTTTGAAAAGCCATACAAAATTGACAAACCCTTAGCCAGATTCACTAAGAAAAAAAGAGAGAAGTCACAAATAAATGAAATTAGAAATGAAAGAGGAAAAGTTACAATGGATACCAGAGAAATACAAAGGATTATAAGAGAATAATATAAGAAACTATATACCAACAAATTGGATGCTCTAGAAGAAATGTATAAATTCCTAGACTCACACAACCTCCCAAACCTGAATCAAGAAGAAATAGAGAATCTGAATAGACCAATCACAAGTAAAGAGATTGAAACAGTAATGAAAAAGCTCCCAAAAAACAAAAGTTCAGGACCAGATGACTTCTCTGGAGAATTCTACCCAACATTCAAGGAAGATTAAAGACGTATCCTCAAACTATTCCAAAAAATTGAAGTAGAAAGAACAGTTTCTAACTAGTTCTATGAGGCCAGAACACTTCCTAACTCATTCTATGAGGCCAACATTAACCTGATACCAAAACCAGACAAGGACAACACAAAAAAGAAAATTACAAGCCCATACCACCGATGAACATAGATGCAAAAATCCTTGACAAAATATTGGCAAATTGAATACATCAAGACATTAAAAGGATCATACCCCATGATCAAGTGGGATTTACATCAGGGCCACAGATTTTGAATCTACAAATCAATCAATGGGATACACCACATTAAAAAATGCAGAATAAAAATAACAGAAATCATCTCAATACATGCAGAGAAAGCATTTGACAAGATCCAACATCCATTTGTGATAAAAACTCTCAATCAAACGGGTATAGAAGGAAAGTATCTCAACATAATAAAGGCCATATGTGACAAACCCACAGACAACATCACACTTAATGGTGAAAAACTGAAAATCAACTCTCTGAGAACAGGAAGAAGACAAGGGTGTCCACTCTCATCACTCCTGTTCAACATAGTACTGGAGGTTTGGGCCAGAGTGATTAGGCAGGAAACAGAAATAAAGAGTATCTAAATTGGAAGGGAAGACATAAAACTCTTGCAGTTTGTGGACGACATGATTCTATATATAGAAAACCCTAAGGAATCCATCAGACAACTTTTAGAAATAATCAATAACTACAGCGAAGTTGCAGGGCACAAAATCAACTTACAAAAATCAGTTGCATTTCTATACACTAATAAGGAACTAGCAGAAAGAGAAGTCAGTAATACAATCACATTTACAATCACAAAAAAAAGAATAAATATCTAGGAATAAATTTAACCAAGGAAGTGAAAGATGTATACATTGAAAACTATAAGACATTATTGTAAGAAATCAAAGAAGACATAAAGAGATGGAGAGACATTCCATGCTCATGGATTGGAAGAATACACATAGTTAAAATGTCATATTAGTTAAAGTCCAGATTCAATGCAATCATAATCAGAATCCCAACATTCTTCACAGAAATAGAACAAAGTGTCCTAAACTTTGTATGGAACAACAAGACCTCGAATAATGAAAGCAATCCTGAGAAAGAAGAACATAGCTGGAGGCATCACAGTCCCTGACTTCAAAATATACAACAAAGCCATAGTAATCAAAACAGTATGGTACCAGCACAAAAACAGACACACGGATCAATGGAACAGAACTGAAAGCCAAGAAATAAACCCATATCGATATACATAGCTGATCTTTGACAAAGGAGTCAAGAACATTCAATGGGAAAAGAAAGTCTTGTCAATAAATGGTGTTGGGAAAACTGGACAGCACATGCAAGAGAATGAAAGTAGACCATTATCTTATATGATACACAGTAATTAACTCAAAATGGCTAATATTGACTCACATAATATTTTCAAGGGTCCTGCCCAGCTGGGTATTTGAGAAGATGCTTACTGGTGAAAGAGTTAGGATCAGAGAACCCAGGGGAAGAAGGGAATGTGAGGCAAGACAGAGTCAGGAGAGTCCCAGCCCTGCTCCCCCAACGATCATGCTCCAGCCTCAGCAAAGTTAGCAAAGACATTATTACACAACAGTGGAGAAGGTCAGAAATCTACTTACCAAAGTCAACCACTGCTTCCTCGTTGACCTTTGCCATGGTGGGACTGAACTGGTTGTCATCATTATCACCTTATTTATTTAATCCTTACCACCCTTTCCCAACTGTCTCTTGGATTCTTTGTTCCAGGAAAAAGAGATGCATTTTTGCCTTCATCCAATAGCAGACCACTCAACAATTCTTTCCTCCAAATCTGGGGTGATCCACTCTTAGGCAGCAAGGGACCCTATGCAGTTACATGGCAGCCAAGATACTTTGTATTTTTTGAGCCATAGGGACGCTACTAACAGGGTTTGAAAATCCTTCAGACTATGCAATCATGAGCTTGTGCCCTCCACTTTGAGTAGGGTGGCCTGATTACTGGGGGTTCCCTTGTCCTCATGTTTACAAAAAACCAGGGGAGTCAAAGTCTGAGGAACATATAGTACCCCGCTTGGCTTGGCAGCTTTGTTGCTGTTTCTGGGAAATTGCCCTTTTGGGGGCAATTCAACATAAAACAGAAATAAGATTTATAAAAGTAACACAATCTGCAATGAAACGGCATCCAAGTATTCAGAATTATTTAAAAGCCAGCATTACGGGCCACTGCTTTTTCAAATATGGTACACGTTCGTGAAAGAAAAAGTTCAAGTAGTAACATACATCATTATAGTGATTGTTTGAAAAGCATTGCAAAACTCAAAGTGTGCTCAAATTCAGCAAAGGTGAACAGAGTTGAAGCTCCAGTGGAAGAAAACCCAGTCTTCCTTTAAGCGCTGGCTGCCACTGTCTTGGTGTCTGTAAGATACAGGTGGAGTTCCAGACCCACACAGCTTTGCACTACATATATTTATCTGGGCAGAAAAACTTCAACATAAAGTACGTTGAATTTAACAATTTAATGAAGGTGGCCATTTTTTCTCAAAAGAAATATTTGTCTTCTTAAATAAAAATAACGGTGAAATAAAGCATTAACAGAAGAGTTTTGTAAGTGCAGGGAGAAGCCAGGAGGACAAATGGCTGGGAAGATCTGTGTGGAGAAGGCTGCTTTAGCAAAGTGGCTCTCTGAAAAAACAAACCAACAAACAAAAAAACACCTTCTTGCGTTGCCTTCTGGCTGCCTCCCACCAAGTTTCTGAGATGTGCATATTTTTGAGTTAGCAGTAGTCTTCAATACTTTTTTTCCCTATTTTGCTTGAATCCGTTCCTTTCATTTCAGCATCTCATACGACATCCACTGACTCCCTGTTGAGAAGAATATGAAAAAGGTTCTTTCGTGCTGCATCTTTTCAAATTTGTACTAGAATTGCTCATCTTCAGAGTCCAGAAACTATTCTGTAGCAATCTAGGTCAGGTCTAGCATAGAAAATTCCCCAGAGGTCGACTGACATCACGTGGCCCAAAACCGCTAACCTGAAAACACAGAGTTGGTCTTCTGATGTATCCAGTCTCCATCCTAAAGCTGCAGGGTGTGGCCGGCCCCACCCTGAGTCATTTTGTTAGCAGGAACTGTCCGGTGTGGTAGGAGGGCCCATGATGGATAACACACACCTTCCTACCACTTGGGAAGTTCCAAGAGTTTAGAGTTAACTAGGGGGAAAGGCCAGACCTCTCTTCATTCGAGGCCAAATTTTTCACTGCACACTTAGAAACGATGAATCCACCAAATTCTCACTCAGGTAGAAGATGTGATGTGCTTGAGAATGCACTAAATTTCCTCAATTTCAAATTTCTCAAATTCAATCAAACTCTTGGTGAGGAAGTAATATGTTTCTATCCACTGTCTCATCAAATTCATTTTTAAGAGATTGACTTGGTTGGACAAAGCAGCAGTGTCTTTGTTCTTTGAGTGTTCTCCATCGTGGTCCAAAATCTAAGGATGCTAACGTGTGAGGAAGCCTGGTCTTAGCTTTCGTCTGGTTACTATTTAGTTCCCCCTCTTCGACCTAAACTTCTCCTTCTTGTTCAATTTTTATTTCTTAAAACCACATTAGAAATATGACTTTTATTCACCCCGTGCTAGTTCCTCCTGATCCATTCAATACATTTTTGCTTACGAATAAATACAAGAAATTAATGACTGAAAGAAGGATTAAACGGATGTGAATGAGTTAATGAATTAAAACATGAAGTACAGATGCTGTAGAGGAGGAGTCCCGTACTGGCTCTAGGATTCACAGAGGACTCTAGGAGATGGAGTTATGTGCTGCAATTCTTCAACCTCCCTGCAGCCCTGCCCTCTCCCTGTAACTTTGCAGCACCTCTCAGGAGAGGCGGAATGGCCTTCACTGACCCTTGGCTGTGGGCTGGGCTGTTTGATTTGCTTTAGCCAAAGGGATGTTAGCAGAAAAGAAGCAGATTAAAATGTGTTGGCCATGTTGAACTTCCCCTCTTGTGTTTCTGTCAAGGCTAAGAGAAGAGCATGCCCCAGTAGTCCCCTGTGCCGGAGGATATAGGGATGTGAAGATCAGACCCAGTGTGCAGCTTGGAGTCAGGCCTCCTTCCCCAGAGCGCATGCCTGAGTTCTTCCTGTACAAGGACATGTGCCTCTCTGAGTGCAGGCTCAGACTAGCTCTGCCAACCACAGACACATGAGTGACAATGAGATTGGGGTGTTTTGTTACACAGCACTATTACGGCAACAGCTGACTAATACAGGGATAAATGTAGAAAACATTTGGACTAGCTACCTATGACGCCAGAAGTCCATTATCTCTAAACTAGTTCATGACTGTCCTGTTTCTGCAAGCCCTTCTCTTTAGTTTTTATCTCCAAAGAAACATTGTCTGTAGTTTCCTCATCTCCCGCTTACATTTGAGAGGGCTGGAGTTTTTCATATTTACTGTGTTCACACACCAGTGAGTGTTATCTATAGTGTGACAGGTTAACCACTCAGGTACAATACACATACGGTCACCAGATTCCACCTGGAAGAAAGTCAATCACACAAACACAAACTCCACTAACAGGCGCTCCAGATGTGGTTGATGCTGTGTGCAAATATTACGTGTGTGCTTGAAAGAAGCCATCAGAGGCTGGCTCAGAGCATCCATAAGCAAAAGTGGTTCGATTTTACAGGGCATTAAAACTCTCGAGGCTTTTAAAAATATTTTTTCTAATTTGTTAAATTAAAATAATTTTTTCATTAAAAACATTAAATTAAATAAAAAAGTATTTCCTACTTTGATAAAGAAAAAAGAAAAGAAAAAATGAAAATCAGGAGATAAAATAGAGAAATCAGAAGGTGACTAAACTAGATATGAATTAATGTGAGTTGTTTCCAAACAAACCGAATTCCCCAGGATGACCCCTGTCCCTTTCGTGTCATTTCTGCAGACGTGATCTCTGACCACACTTCCTCAGGAGATCCGCTGGTTTGTCTGGGTCGACAGCAGCAGCAGTTCGTGTTTACAGCCCTGACTCCTTTGCCTCCAGGTGGGAATCTTCTCCCTGGCTGGAGGCTTCCCCAGTTGCTCTCTACTCCCCACAGGAGCTTCTATGCCGAAGACGGCACCTGTGAACGCTGCAGCTCTCCTTGCAAAAAAGAATGTGGAGGAAACGCCACCAACGGCCGCTGTTGTGAAAGGGGCCTCATCCTGGACCAGGGAGGGGGACAGGAAATCTGCTCCAAGAGGTACATGGCCATGGAGTGGGTGTGCAAGTGTTGCCCAGAGATGTGTCACCCATGAGAAAACATGCTGAGGTAGCTGAGAGCATCCCAGGGGAGAGCATGGCTCTGTGGAGCCTCCCCAGCTGGGGGCTGACTCTCTTAGGGTGGGGTGTCCAAGCAGAAATGGGGGAACCAGTCTCCCTACCTTCACAGAAATGTGTCCACCACTGTGCACATCACTGAGGAAACTGAGGAGGAGAGAAAGCCTTTCCATTGTGGACTTTGCAGGTTAAGACAGACAAGAGCCCCTTTTTGCACAATTTCTTCCACACACGTGTATTAAGCACTATCCCAAGTGCTAGGGGAAACTATAAGACTCTGAGAATAGTGCTTCGGATAGGAATGTTCTCTCTGGAATTATCTCCCAAGAAAGGCTGGCTAATTTCCTCTCCAGAATAAGACTGACTCATAACTGGTGCTGTCATATCCAAAGGATTCTCTTGGTCTAACCAAAGTGTTTTCTGGAATTGTCCCCCACATAAGAGAATGAACACAAAGAAAATACACCTACAATGCATTTTTCATGCTAATTAACCATGTATATCTCATTGGTTTACCCTGTCAGTGAATGAAAAATTAACCGGAGAATTCCTAAACTGCTTTCCGTATTAAATAGAGCCTAAGGGGCTCAATACAACTTTAAAAATCTGTTACTGATTCCCAGGATTTCAGGACAATCCTTCCAGCATCTCAGCCATCACTCATCTGCCACAGCACCACGGTTTTTTGCACCCCCAAGGGGAAGATCATTTCAGGATGTAAACCCAGCACCATCCAATCAGGCCACCATATGTGGTCTCCTTTCGCAAGGCAGGGTCTGTTCCACATGGAGGATGAGCCCCAGCAGGGTGGGGAAGGGGCAGACGCAGTACACTCAAGTCCAATGAGCCAAAGTTGGGGGGACAGGCCAGTCCTCTGCAGAAGGAATGGATTCCTTTCTCCTGTCCCCCGGGGGGTCGCTTGCTGCTCTCCCCTTTCGCAGAGTGCGTGCCTGGGTCCTTCCTGTGCAGAGATATGTGCCATCAGTCCTGTCCCCACCACTCCTATGAAGACACACCCCAGTGTGTCCCCTGTCATGAAGACTGGAGGGCAGTGGCCCCTCAGGGGACGACTGAGTCATCTGTGCTGAGGCGTCCTTGGTTCTCTAAGAAGCGGGGTGTTTGGACGAGTGTGCAGCGGGAACTTGCTATGAAAAAGAGACTAAGGACTGCAAGGGGAAGACTTCTGGGTGCACAGCTGAGCGCCGCATCCCTGGGAGCCTGACGGGGTCACGGGATTCTGCAGAGACAGAACAGGTTCCGGGGTTTGCACAGCTCCCGCCCCTGAGCTGCCGTCCCAGTCTTTTCCTCCTCCTCAGGGAAGCATATTGTGACTCTACTCTAATTCATTATTTATTTTTAAAAGGGATTATTCTTTAGCTTTGATCATGTAACTGTTATTACAATGGCTAATGCTGACCCTCCTCACAAAAGTGGCTGATCCAAAAGGATCCTCGTGGGAAGATTTACAACAGAGATGAGGAGCCTTCAAAAGTCACCCCAAATGGAAGATTTTTCCCATAATTTTAAGCCATTATAGGTTCCAGCAGTCTAAGGAAAGCTGAGCCACAGAGGATTTTCTCGGGGCTCCTTGTCCTCCTTCGCTGTCGCCCCCCTAAAGCTCCCTCAGTCCTCCTCACCTTCAGCTCTGCTGCCCTGGGTCCCTGTTCCATCCCACTTGGCACCTCAGTCCCTACACAGTCAAGAGGGGTCTGCTCTTCTGATGCCTCCTCATGTTTGAACTGGGCACGAGTTCTTGCCTTTTACGAGGTATCAGGGAACAGAAACATTAAACAAATTCCCATTACCAGAGGAATTCTCAAGCAAGTGGGAGAAGCATCCTGGGGAAGGGAAGTTTCTTAATTGGTCAATTTTTGGGTCTCTGGGTTCTTCAGAGTTGCCACGGCGGAATATAACTGAAATTTATCTCATCTTAATTTGTCTCAAATCATCCTTAAACATCAACATAATGGAGCTACCCTTGAACTTTCTTATTCTTCAGGTGATAAGCAGGCCATCTCAGGTTAGTGACCATCAACCTGGGAAACATTAGAGCTGTTTCCCCTCTCTCCTTCTCTTCAAGAGCATTCCATGGGCAGGCTCCTCCAGGAAGTCAGCAACTCCACGGGGAGGTTCCAAAGACACGCATGACAGCCTCAGTGACATCACTTAATCAGCACACTTCGAGATCTTGGCTAAATTTTATTAACTGCTCGGTAATCAGCATGACTCACATGGGAAAATTAGAAAAGATGTTCTAGCTCACAGCGTGTGATACGAGAGACGCTGACACTCAGTCAGCAGCCCTGGTTGGCATCTTACCATTCCCTTCTATTACCTTCTCCTCCCTTCCTTCCTCTCTTGCCTTTCATTTCCTCCCTTCTCTCCCTGAGAGTCAGACTAGCAGAGTTGGCTCTCTAGTCACACCTGCCTTCAGACCCCAGCTGTGCCGCTTACAGGTAGGGTAAGCACGCATGCAGTAACTCTCAGAGTCCTGCTTTCCATGTCTCTGCAGTGAGAGAACATGATTCATCCCTTACAGGACTGGTGTGAAGACTAAATGAGAGGATGTGTGTAAAGTGCACACACAGCGGCTCAGTAAATGGCCATTCCTTCTGCTTCCTTTCTCTTCTCTCCCAATTTCCTCCCTTTTTGCCATTCTACCTCATTTCTGAGGCTTTTGCTTTATTTTCCACTCTCTCTTTCCTCTGTTCCACACCTGGAGTGACACCAGGAAGTATTGCCTGGTTTCTATGATGGGCTCAAGTTAATAAGTCTTTCAGCCTTGCTGCAGGGAAAAGTAGATTCAGAGGGAGGTAGATATAGATACAGATATAGCTATAGATATGGATGATAGAGATAGAGATCAGTACAGATGGAGATAGGTAGAAATGATTTCCATCCTGCCATGCTTAGGGGTAGATTTTTTCCTCGTTTGGGGAGAAACATCTGCCCTGGTTTTCCTTTAGACTGACTGACTGATGTACTCTCCCTGGGGGATCTGATTAGAGCTCAGTTAGCCTTGGCAGAGCAATGCTAGTCAGGGGATTGTCACAGAAGTGCTCTGCATGACTCCTGACATGAGGGAGTCTTTCCCTGAAGGCCTTTTTAACCTGAGAAGTCCACTTAACCCAAGAGAGAAGGCAGCAGAGAGATAAGCAACAAGTCTGTTGCCAACATCAGTCCTCACAAATCATCAGGATAATCCAAGTCAAAACCACAATGAGATCTCACCCCACACCTGTCAGAATGGCAATTATCAAAAAGGCAAGAGATAACAAGTGCTGGCGAGGATGTGGAGAAAGGGGAACCCTTGTGCACTGTTGGTGGGGATATAAACTGGGGCAGCCACTGTGGGAGACAGCATGGAGGCTCCTCAAAAAATTAAAAATAGAACCACCATTGATCCAGCGGTCCCACTTCTGGGAATATATCTGAAGGAAGTGAAATTATTATGGATATCTGAGTCCCCATGTTCATTGCAGCATTATTTACAATAGCTAAGACACGGAAATAACCTATGTGTCCATCAATGGCTGAATGGACAAAGAAAATGTGTATATATAATGCAATGGAATATTATTCAGCTATAAACAAGAAGGAAATCCTGCCATTTGTGAGAACATGGAGGACCCTTGAGGGCATTATGCTGGGTGAAATAAGCCAGTCAGAGAAAGACATGTACTGTATTATCTGATCTATGTGGGGACTCTAAAAAAAGCTAACTCAGAGAATCAGAGTAGATTGGTGGTTGCCAGGATGGGGTGGGGGTGGGGAACGGGTGAAGGTGGTCAAAGGGTGCAAACTTCCAGATGTAAGATAAATAAGGCTTGGGGATGTGATGTACAGCATGGTGACTACAGTTGACAATAATGTATTGTATGCAGTATACATTGCATACTTAAAGTTTCAAGGAAAGTAGATCTTAAAAGTTCTCACCACACACACAAAAGCTTAACTATGGAGGTGATGGATGTGAACTAAGCTTATTGTGTAACCATTTTGCAGTACACACATCTATCAAATCATCATGTTCTGCACGTTAAACCTGCACATTGTTATATGTCAATTATATCTCAATGAAGGTGGAAAAAAAGATGCTTGCTTAATGGCAGAGAGCAGTTATTCAAAGAATAATGACAAAATAATATTCATCAGACATTGAGCACCTTGAAAATCTTTAATATATGTCCAGGCCATGATTGATTTTCTTTTGATTTTACCATTTTTATACTAAAATGTTGTATTTCCAAATATTAGTTTTCATTAACTTTCTCATATTTGTGTAAAACATAATGTATATATCTACACATACACATGTACTCATAATTACCTGTATCTCACATTCTGGCAATTTGTTTTACTGCGATACCCTTGGCATAAAATTCTGTAATGTCCTCATTGCTCCACTAGAGGGTGGTCTGCACATATTTAACAGTAATTCGGCGTGGACAGCGGATAAGGTCATTCTCAGTCAAAGCTTTGTCATAAAGATTAGTGGCTTAATCTCAACAAGTAAAGTCTGACCTTGATTATAATTTTCTCCCTTTTTTCTCCTCCAGAAATTCTACACTGGACAGGACCTCAAAAACAAAGCACCTTGACCAAGATATATAGTGTCCGTCCTTACAAAATTAACTATGGCTCAACCATGTAAAACGGGGGTTCTTTTTATTTTAATTTATTATTAAATAAGCAATACTCACCTGGTTCAAAATGTAGAAAAGGCATATACCATGAAGCTCCCTCCCAATCCCTTCTCCACCCTTTTTATACAAACTGTATCTGTTCACACTGTTTATCACATTCCCTCCCTTTTTTTGTAACAGTATATTTTGGAGACCTTTCTTCATCAGTCCATAAGGAACCTCCTCGTTCCTTCAGATGGCTCCACAGTACCCACTGTATGGATGTATCTTGCTTCTTTTTTCTCCTCTCCTCTTGGTGGCCATTTAGTTGTTTCCAGTCTTTGCTGTTTCAGATAATGCTGCCGTGACTGGGAAGACAAAAGGTGCTTTCTCAGCCTGCTCTTGCAGACGCGAGGACACAGGCTTTTCCCCAGAGCCTCTCCCAGGAAAACCAGTTAGCACCTCAGGAACATCCTTAAATGTTCTGGAAGTCTCCATGCTGAATTTCCTCCCTGTCCTTCCCCTTTGGCCCCCACTGATATTTTATGCCGTGGTCCCCTCCTCTCTCCATCTCTCTCTCACAACTCCTGCATCCCCACGTGCTCCTCGCTGCCCAGCTTCTTGGGTTGGACTCTGATCACGGAGACTCCTGATTGGCTGCGGTCACCTTCTCCTCCCTCTGGCCCTGTCACCTCTTGTGATTTGAAACTTTCACTTTCGTGGCTCCTGCAGGGGGCTCTTCACCCAAGATGGGCTTGCAGTGGGCACAGGTTCTTTTATATTAAAAAAAAAAAGTGATATTTTTTTTTTTAGTGCACAAAGGATAAAGAAGAAGATAAACTTTTACAGATAATTTTACCACCCAGGAATATTGGCTGTGCATATTTTTACATAGATTTCCCATCTTTATGTTGAATATGTGAGTATAATTACATATGTGTGTAATCACTTACCTCTTCTGCATATATTATACCGGCCCTACATTTTGCATTTAATATTATGAATCTCAAAGCCATTTTCTTTTGCCATTAATATTCTTTATAAAGATTATTTTTAATCGTTTGTGTATTTATTTGTGTGGACCATAACTCACTTAATTTTTCTTTTGTTACACTTTTAGATTTCTCCCTTCACTTTTTGTTTGTTATTATAAATAGAGCTGTCAGCATCTTCGTGAGTACACACTCTTGGTTGAGTCAGGACTCTGCCTGACTGCTGGGCATCCCAACTGACCATTAACTGACCCAGCTGCCTTCCTCTTGGGATTGTCTCTCCCAGATGTGTATTACTCTCTAGGCCCCACACTGCCTTCTCTCATGAGCTAGGGAGGCTGTTTTGAAAGTGACCCAGTGTTTCCTATGGTGAAATTAGACCAGGTAAGGGGTTAGGGAACAGACTAAGTTTTATTGTGTCATATTACATGCTGGGAGCTTTATATGTGTTCTCTCATGTAATTCTCAAAATGACCTTGTGTGAGGTAGTTTCACGTTCTCATTTTATAGATGAGGAAACTGTGGCTCAGAGACGATGAGTAACGTGTTCTGGGTCACACAGCTAGTAAAGAACAGAGCCAGGATTTGAACTCGGGTGGGCCTCACTCTAAAGCCTACATCCACTAGAGAGAAGTTTCAGTAATTAAGGTGGATTCTAAAATCGTTTGGTAGAGGCCAAAGCAGTGGGGTGCTGGTAAAATGGATCTTTGGAAAAGAAAAGAAAACAAAAACTGGATCTGTAGTGTTTCCCAATTCCCGTGGTCTAAATACTCCCACCATCACTGATTTCAAGCTGCCAATGGTTTAAACGATCCACTTATAAAATTCCTGGACATGTAACAATCGGGGCACGGGGACACACAAGGCTCCTTCATACCACAGGGCAAAGGTTCAGTTACTTACTTCCCCAGAGACGTGTGTTTTCTGCACTCTGAGATCTGATTGGTTAATTAAGTAAAAATGATGACCTCATTTCTAAGTTAAGTGAGGCAACTGTAGACATCCACAAAGTCCTTCTAAAACTCAGGTTTTCGTGGCATCTTTAAAGTTCTCTAAACTTCCGTTACTATCAGAGCACATATCTCCCTGCTGTTGAGAATTTATTTTCCACATGTGAGCGGCTTTCAGTGTTTGTGACTGATTCTGGGATTCTAGTCATTCTCAGAGCACAGGAATTAAGATCGAAAGTCAGGCTAGTGATAAATTGTAGGATGTGGTCAAAGAAAAAAGTTAATTCACCGAGTCTGCCCTTCATAGATTAGACTATCCACAGACTGTGTAATTAGAGCCTGCACAAACATGGTTTCAGTCAGTGATGGAAATGGGTGGGTGGGGAAATGTGCAGGAATTATTCCTAGAACTTTCCAGCACTACCGGGGGAACCCATTTGAGAAAATCCAAATGACTGAAGAGTAATTGAGTAAACAGTTTCCCTTCCCAGCAGTGGTTTCTGGAAACCAGCTGGAGCCATTATCTTCGTTCAAGGCCCGTGGCCTGCCCCACTGAACATTTCCACCTGTGCTGGCTCCGTGTAATGCCCGAGTCCCTGCTGAAGACATCGCAGCCTGTTTAACACTGGTTCTGCCACTGCCGTGTAGGGACACTGGATTAAGTAATGGTCACAACAGCTTAGTGACTGGGGCAGGGGTCTGGGGATGGTCTGTACTTTTGTGCAGTGACTTTCTGGTGGTGGGAAGAACAGAGAGTTGAACAGCCATCTTTGGCGATTACTGGATCTTGGCTGGAGGATTTCCAGGCGTGGGCTGACGTGTAGGGAAATCTCCGTCCTGGACAGGGTAGGAGGAACTCCCACTCTACCGGCGGCTGACAGAATGGGGGCCTCTCATCATTGCCCCCCTCCTGGTGATTGGCCACCTTATTGGAAGAGGAGTCAGTGAACTCTGGTTGGATTTTATTTCAAGAGTGTTTCCCCAGCACGTGCTGGCTAGACTCACAGGGTGGGTCACGGTCTGCGGCTGCGAGCGCCATCTTTTGTGCTGTACTTCACTGGGTGAAGGAATGGACCTCCCGTCTCACCTTCCTACCTGGATCTGAATCTGTGTCGAAAGCAACAGCAACAAAGCCTTGCTGCTACCTCCCAGGCAGCCACCTTCTCTCCTGGACACTCTGTGGTTTGTCTGGGCCCCTCTAACTAGACCCAGGAGGACTGCAATCTGCTTTCCATCCTCTTCAGGGTGTAGCCCTTTCATGCTTGCTCTCTGGAACCCTCCGCTCTCCTACCAGACTCTCAACCTTGTTTGTAAGGAAAGAAGGCAGGGGAAAGACGTGGGGACGGCTCACATCCTCCCAGGGCCTTATGGAGTGTGAGTCCCATTCACTGTCCATTTCAGTGGTGCCTAAACTGTGCGGGGGAAGCTGAGCTATGGCCTTACCTTGCTCAGTGAAGCAACAGCCTGTTCTTGATACCGACCCTGATATCAGTTTCCCCACATTAAACCCGGCATATATGGGGTTAAAACCAAAACACTCATTCCCTGCTTACCCTCTGGCTTCCTGGCTCCAGAATCCACTATCCTCCATGGAGACAGACATCATCAAGGACAAGCACCTGGATTATCTCCTCCCCGAAAAGAGATACAGGCTGGTGGGAAAGCTGCTGACCAGCAAGGTCACAGGCTTCCTCCTCTCTGCAAACAGTCTCAAGGCCAAAGACAGGCTGGTGGGAAAGCTCCGACCAGCAAGGCTGTATGCTGCCCCTCCCCTACCTAAAACCCCAAATAAAAACCCTTCCTTTTAGTTTTTTGGGAAGTTTGGGATTTCAGCATTAGCTACCCTCTCTCCTTGCTTAGCACTGTGCAAAAATAAAACTCCTACCTTCTTCCACCACACCTGGTGTCAGAGATTGGCTTGCTGTGCAACGGTTGAGCAAACTCACTTCAGGTTCGGTATCACGCCTAAGTCAAGCAAAGGCAAGAAACAATAACAGGACATTAGAACCAGGCTGAAATAATTGCATAACATCATACTCAAACTATCAACACAAGTATCAAAAACTACATAAAGTGAAAGGCAACTGAGCAGAAGGGGGCAGTGAAGTCGTAGAATGTGTGATTCTACATTTACTTGACTTTTAGCCCCGGGCTCTGGAAACTGGATGTAAAAAAGAAATTTAAAAAGGTGCATAAGTGTATTTGGAGAAATTTAACTCCACCATTGGTCCTGACTTGGTTGGGGTTGCGATGAGCAGACTGCTCCAGTATCAAAGTACATTTTTCTCTTTCTAATTAGTGGGTAACCTGGGGGGTGATATTTCAAGGCTATGTGAATATCCAATTCCCCAACACATTTCACCCAATGGTTTTAGCATCCATTGAGGACCCTTTCCTGAATCAATTATTACTTTGGTAGCTGCAAACTGATGATTTTCATTTCTTTACAATTCCTTACCTCACATTCTTCCTAGAAGAATAGATTTCCCTTTTTTGTCTTCCTCTCTCTTTTTAAGTGTCGTTATGGACTAACATTCTCTTTCTTTCAATCTTTTGTAATCAATTACCAACATTATTTGCTTCTTCCAACATTTTATTTTGAAAATTTTCAAACCCAGAAAAGTTGAAAGAATTTCATGGTGAACACCTATATAACACCACCTACATCCTGTAGTAATATTTTACTACACTTGCTTTCTCACATATTTATTCATCTATGCTACCCTCTATCCACCCACCAATCCATCTTATTTTTTGACACAAGTAAATTGCAGGCATTATTCATATTTTTCACTTTTTGGTGTTCAATTTGTCCCAATCTTGGCCAGTGATCTTAGAATTCTTTTTGACAAAATTTGAATTTATTCCTTAGATATAACCACCCAGACAACACATGAAGTAAACATTTATATAAAATTGAGACCGTGGTTTAGTGTATTAATGCTTTTAATTAGGTTCCTGCTTCCAGAGCTGAAGCCACCACCTTAAATACCATCTTCAGCTAAAGACAAAGGAGGTTGTTGGAGTGATTTGGGACTTCCAGAGGAGGAAGGCAATTCACATGGAGACGGAAAAGCAAATGCTTGATAAACAGATATTTGCTGGGCCATCTATAGACAAGTTTACCCAGAGAGAGAGACCATTGATAAGAATGGGCTCAGCAAGGACCCTCCCAGTCTGTTACACCCAGAGTTAGCCATGGTGATGGCCTGTCCTGGGACAGGGCTTCTGCCTTAAAGTCTTTTAGGCAGTTAGGGGGAAGGTCAAGTTGCTTTCAGAGTCTTTTTCCCTTAAAAATAATCAGCCAAAGAGACACATTTTGGGGTGGGAGACACACTCTGACCCGCACATGTATGTGCTTGACGTTCAATTTTATTCACGCTTATGCACCCTTGTGTTTCAATAGGGTTCAGGGCAGGCAACCCCAAGATGCGCCACTCTGGTATGTGGATTATTTAGAGCTGAAGATAATAAAGGCTCAGAATATTCAGGAAGAACATTCCACCCTCCCCCGCAACTGCCAAAAAGAAATTTAAAATAACAGCCTGTCCCCAGGACAGACCATCACCATAGACAACTCTGGGTATCGGTAGACTGGGAGGGGCCTTGCTAAGTCCACTCTTACCAAAGTTCTATTTACCAAACATTTGCTTTTCCATTTCCACGTGAGTTGCCTTCCTCCCCTTTGAAGCCCCAAACCACTACCCCAACATCTTCCTTGTCTGTAACTGAAGATATTTAAACAGGCAGCCTTGGCCAGAGGGCTGAGTTAGTCAGTTTCTCCTGAGTTTCTCCCATGTTATTAAACTTTGTTTGATTTTCTCCTGCTAACCTGCCTTTTTAATTATTTGGCCAGCCAAAAGAACCTTAAGGAAAATGGGGGAATTCTCCCAATCCCCAACAGTTTCAATAAATGGAAAATGCAACATAAGTTGGAACTGTAATTTCTCCCAGATTCTAGGGGCCAGTCAGAGACCTAAAGTTAAAATCAAGTCATATACTTGTTAGTTTTTCAAAGACAAGGTCACAGCCGACAGGGCTATCAGGGGACATTTCCTGAAAAGATATAGGGACTCACTTGACACCATGTATCTGTCTGTTGCCATATAAAAAGTATCTTATAAAAAGGCAAGCTGGGATGAGATGGGAGAAGAATTGGACCCCCCTCCAAAAGAGGTTAAAAGAGAAATGATCCAGGCGTTTGTCACATCTGGAAACAGCAGCTGGGGGTCAGCACACCCCTCCCAGAGCACACCTCACTCAGTTCCTCAAAGTAAAACCAGCCTCACAAGAGGAGGCATTTGTCCTATGCTCATTACTACCAGAGTCTGCTTAAAACCAAACACAGCACATTTTAACATCCCATAAATCCAACATCTAAGAATAATATCATCCTAGGGTTACTATATTTTGTTTTATTTTATAAGTTAAAACCCTGTGTGATGTGATGGAAAGAAGACTGGAAACCTGCCCCCTGGTCTCAGCTCTGCTGATTAGAAAGTCCTATGGTCTAGATGAGGGCAATTGTCCTCTTTGCTCTCTCCCTCAATTTGGACCACATCAATCTTTCTATCAGAACAAAACAAAGCAAAAATCATCTATATGTCTTCATGAGCCAAGATTCACCGGTTCTTGTGGGTTTTTTTGTGAGGAAGATGGGCCCTGAGCTAACATATGTTTCCAATCCTCCTCTACTTTGTACGTGGGACACCTGCCAGAGCATGGCTTGATGAGTGGTGTGTAGTCCACACCTGGGATCCAAACCTGTGAATCCCAGGCCACAGAAGTGGAGCATGTGAGCTTGACCATTACGCCACTGGGACAGCTGCTCACTGGTTCTTTCTTTAACCAGCTGACTCATCTAAGCTCCTCGTCTTTGCCGCCCCATCCCTCAAAATTCTTCTAGGTATCATTCATTGAAAGAACATTTGTTTTGTTGGTTATGAAATTTTATTTTTGCAATCTGTACTTTTTTCTTAGAGTGAAGAAGACTTTCGCGAAAACCAGAACGTATCAGGAAACGACAACTCGCTGAGGAGCAGAGCTGTGCAGAACAGAAAGCGTGGAAAGGACAAACAGGTAGGGGAGGAGGGAGTGAGTGAATCTGTTACCATGGGAACAGCTGTGCAAGAAGCACCTGAGAGCTATGGGGACAGAAACCATAGCGCTCGGCTGGCACTCGGAGGAATGAATTAAATGGTCATTAGAGTGTGTAAGGCAGAGTCATGAAGAAAATACATAATCCCAAAAAAGATTTTTTTACACACCTTTCCTCAGAGTTCTCTGATGGGGAGGGTACCCAGGCTTCCTCTGACACCTCACTATTACCAATCTCAAGCTCCATCCTAAAGCCGAAGGCATTGTCTTAAACAAAAGCATCTCAATTTTAAAGTAAATGAGGCAGTTGAGGAAGGTTCTAAGACATGGTTCTAAAACTGTGTCCATCGTGCCCTAGGGTTCCTCAGTGACATCTAAGTTTACAGAGCAGGCTGAGACGCTCTCTAATGTTGACAGGGGTGAACATTAAATGCTATTGCTAAGTAAAAGAAGCCATCTGAGGGGGCTGGCCCTGTGGCCGAGTGGTTGGGTTTGCGCACTCTGCTGCAGGCAGCCCAGTGTTTCGTTGGTTTGAATCCTGGGTGCGGACGTAGCACTGCTTGTGGAGCCACGCTGAGGCAGCGTCCCACATGCCACAACTAGAAGGACCCACAACAAAGAATATACAACTATGTACTGGGGGGCTTTGGGGAGACAAAGGAAAAAACAAAATCTTTAAAAAAAAAAAAAGAAGCCATCTGAAATGACTACACACCATATGATTCCAACCATATGACATTCTGGAAATGGCAAAACTATGGAGACCGTAAAAAGACCAGTGGTTACCAAGAGGGGAGGGAGGGATGAATAGGAAGAGCACAGTGGATTTTTAGGAAAGTGAAACCACTCTATGTGGTACTATAATGGTGGATACGTGTCATTATACATTTGTCCAATCCCTAGAATGTAGGACACTAAGAGTGAACCCTAATGTAAACTATGGACTTTGAGAGATAATGATGTGTCAACGTAGATTCATCAGTTGCAGCAGATGTACCACTCTAGTGGGAGACATTGATGATGGGGGGGCAATGCGTGTGTGGGGACAGCAGATATATGGGAAATCTCTACTTTCCACTCAATTTTACTGTGAACCTACAACTGCTCTGTAAAAGAAAGTATTTTTTTGTTTAATATTGTTTCACAAAAAACTCAAAAACAAAAATTCAATGCTTTAGTATCATAAACAGAAGCATGAAGACTGAGGAGTAGCTGCTGGATTTGGCAACAGTGGTCCTTGGGTGACCTTGGCAGAAGCCGTCTCGGTGGAAGCCTGATCACATGGCGTTGAGGGAGCAGGATGTGAGGGAGCAGGTCGTGAAAAGTAAAGGCAACTCTTTCAGGTGGTCTGGCTGTGAAGGGAAGGAAGGGGCAGATGTCCATGACAGGTGGGGTCAAGAAGGTGTTGTTGTTGTTGTTTTGTCTTGTTTTGAAGATGAGAATGTTGGGAAAAAAGAAGGAAAGAAGACAATAGTAATGTTAGACATTCTATAGATAGTAGGTAGCTTGGCAATTTCACTGTAAGAAAATAATAATCATGATCATTTAAATAAAAACTTTACCAAACTTTGTTGCCCAAGCTAAATGTTTGGGGGAAAAATGAATAAGGCTTGTCTCCAGCCCGGACCTTAGTAGCTGCAGCTTGGACTCAGCTGGTCTCTCTTGCAGTTGTCCCCTCGCCTTCCTAGTTCCCAAGGCCCAGGGAGAAAATGAAGGCCGTCTAAGTCATAAGTGTAGTGGAGTTTGGCATCAAAGGACTATGTGATCTTTGAGGATCCCTCTGGCTCAGAAACATGCTAATGACTTATTTCTATGATTTTTTGTTGAAGTGAAGAGAATCAAAGCACTCATGGAATATGACAGAAAACTAAAGCTGAGACTTAGCATTATGCCTCCTGGGGCGTGTTCAAAACTGCTCCACATCTTCATGCTTCCTCCCCACCTCCCCTCACCATTGCTTACAATAACTGGACCTATTGGAGACATTATTGCAGAATGGAGGGAGGTGGGAAATCCTATGGCCATCCCAAGAGTAGGATGGGTCATGGATATTTAAGAGCTCAAACAGTACCTAGAAAGATTGTCCATGAAAGATGGCCCAGGTATCCACTTCACTCAGTTAATGAGAGCAAGGGCTAGGTGAGTAAGGGAAATATTAAATTGACATGAGACAGATTAACAGGAGGAAATCTAACAAAGTTTAATAACATGCATACATGGGAGAAACCCAGGAAAACCGAGTAACCATCTTCAGGTGAACCCTCAGCTAAAGACAAAAGACAATGTTGGGGGTGGGGAGAGTCAGGGACTTCAAAGGGAAGGAAGGCAATTCACAGGTAGGTGAAAAAGAAGGAAGCAAACGTTTAGAAAAGAAGTGTTTATTTGGCCACATAGAAACAGAAGAACACAGAGGGAGCCCAACAAACAGGCTTTTCTAGGTTCCTCCCTGTGTACCACCTAGTTCATGTTATGCTAAGGCAATAGTGTGCTTCCTGAGACAGATTTTTTTCTCAATTCTTTTAGGCAGTTAAGGGGGAGGTAACAAGAAAAACTTTCTGAGTCTTTTGTTTCCTAAAAATAGTCAGCCTAAAGTAATTCTCATGTTGAAGAGACACATTTTGGGGCAGCAAATGTTGTTTGCCTTCATCTCAGTCCTTTGAAAACCGGGGCTGGCAGAGTATAAAGAGAGATGTACACAGCTCTGGTGTTAACTTCGTTTCGCAATTGCCTGAAAACAGAGTGACAGTTGCATGATTACAGTAGAGGCAGGAGCAAAAAACAGAGATGTGAGCCTGTTCTTAAAGAACAGGAGATAATACCAACGGCTCCTTTGGAAGTAAAGGAAGAGATGTGTTATCCGGTTTTTTTGTGACAAGGGGAAAAAAGTCTGCGCAGTAGATAGTAGGAGCCATCTTCTTGCATAACGATTTAAAAGGACCTTTTAAAAGTTCTTTGCCAAAATTCTGAGCAAAAGAGATCAGGGCCCATTATGCCCAGGATTCTCATTATTCCATCTCTGCTCCACTGTTTGATTTCCAGCATGAATAACAGGTCACCATTGAGCCGGATTCTCCAGGAAACAAAGAAGATGAAAAGGACGATCAAGAGATGCATCCAAAAGGGTACAGATTTCAACCAGAGAAATAACCACACCTACCTCCTAAACAGAGTGGTTGTTTTATCCTCATCTAAATTTTAATGTTTATTATGGTTTGTCAGAGATAGTCACCACCACCAATCTCCCCTCCCCATTACCCACCCAGCACCATTTTCAGAAAATTAATTCAGCTCTAGGATAATCAACATGGAAAATTCAAACAACTGATGTCCATAGAAAGAGGAAGAAAATAATGCCTCTACACTCTAGGTCCTTCTGACTGTTCTACATATTAAATTGACATCAGAGAATAACAAGACAAAGTCAAACAGAGCTTATAAAATGAATACATGGGAGGAACCCAGGAAAACTGGGTAACTCAGCCAGAATGGCTGAAGCCGCCACCTCGAATAACATCTTTAACTAAAAATAAAGGAGGGTGTTGGGGGGAGTGGTTTGGGACTTCAAAGGAGTGGAAGGCAATTCACAGGGAAATGGAAAAGTAAATGTTTGGTAGACAGAACTTTGATAAGAATGGGCTTAGCAAGGCCCTTCACAGTCTACTGATACCCAGAGTTATCTATGGTGAAGGTCTGTCCTGGGGACAGGCCTTTTATCTTAAGTTTCTTTTAGGCAGTTAGGGGGCAAGTCAAAATTTCTTTCAGAGTCTTTTGTTCTTAAAAATAATCAAGCCAAAAAGATACATTTGGGAGTGGCCAATTCTGATCCCCTACCTGGAACCCAATATCCAGACAGTCTTCTAATTAAAGGTGTAAATTACTGACTAATTGCTCCAGTCCATACAAAGTAGTTAATTCATCTTATCAATGTCAATCAACAAGCAATTGATTTGTCAAAACCCCATCCATTTCAAATCCCAACAAACTTGCTCTTACCTTGTAGTACCCTGAAGGTATTCCAGGTCCTTATCACCCATTAGGTGGGAGAGGCAAATTACTGTCTTTAGTTTTTAGAGGAGGAAATTGAAGCTCAAAGAAGTGACTTACCCAAGGTTAGTTAGCTAGAGTGGAACAAAACTAACTTACAACATCAGCTTCTGATTCCTAGTCCAAGACTGTCTGGTACTCCATCAAAACACCAAAGTATTTGCCAATATTCTAAATTCCTATTTAAATTTGATTTAATTCCTCAGGCTCTGAGGAACTTTGTTTTCATGTATCAGAAGATATCTCTGGAGTTGGTCAGAATTAGGATTGGACTCTCTTATCACATATACACCATCAAGAATATTTACCACGTCAGAAACCTGAGCTTAGTTTCATCCTTCACTTTACTTTCTGAGTCTCTGATGCTGGGGGCTGAGAGATTCTCTTGGGTGGCCAGAGGCACTCAGGTTTCACCAATGCCAATGGGATGGAAACAACTCCCAGGGGATTGGAAGGTGTTCACTCTAGAAAACCAAATGGCCAAGCGTCTGTTTCTGCCTATTTTATTTTGTGCAGTGTCAGCTTGCAGTAATGAACTGCACACATTCCCTGAAATTACGAAATCTGATACATCCACCCTACAGCAGGTGGGCGCTCCCTATTAAATGCTGCCCTTCACCACTGCTGCTTGTTAACACTATGTCCACGACTGAGGATAATGCATCATCACCCTTTCCTAAATTAGACCATGAAAAACTTAGTCTTTTTTACACTATATTCCTTCAATATCTTCTAGAATAGTGTTTCTAATTCTCGGTACACATATTCACACATCATAATGACAACAGTTTCATGAAATATACCTGCCATCACTCTGTGTGATACACTCTGAGATGTCCACTTCTCCCTTTTAATGAGGGTTATCATGTCCTATGTGACTTCACAACCCACTACAGGGTCCCAACCCACAGCTGTAAAATACTGTTCCAGAAAAGCAATGTTCACTCCCATTGCATGCATCCAGTAATTCGACAAATGCCTGTCAAGCATCCTCAGTGTCCCAGGTGCTGGTGCTGTAGGGCTCACAGACATCCATTTTCCAGGAAGTTGTAGTCAGTCAAGGCTTCATAAGAAAACACAATCAGAGAAGACAGTAGGAAGAATGTGCAGAGGATGCCTCTGCCTGAGCAGATGCAAGAAGGCTTCGTAGAAGCAAAGGCCTGAGCTGTGCCCTGAAACCTGAAGTGAGCTAAGACCTGGACACGTGAGCATGACTGTGGGAAGGAGGGGACTGGAAGCCTTAACCAAGGGGAAGGGGGCTTCCAGCCAGGGCCAGGGTCCTGTGAGGTCCTGGAGATTGAGAACCTTCTATAGGTGATGAGAAGTGCTTGTTTTAGAAATGCTGTCCGGTGGCAATGGTTAAATGTGAGAGTAAATTCCTTCCAGCCAGCCTCAAGCAGAAGAAGGAGAGGCCTCTGTTCGATGCATCATTGATGACAGAGGCACCTGCAGGAAAGCCAGGTCTCAGAGGAGGTCTGGAGGGGACCAGGAACATCCCAGGAAAAGTAAAGGACAATCGTTGTGGGTACAGCCCTGTGGCCTCTCCACACTCACTCACTGGTGGACACCTTCCTCCTCAGAAGAAATGATAAGATACAAACATTGTTCCCATACTACCTGTACAAATTGGTGACCCAGATGGGCCCTCTGTTCCTCATTCTTCCAATGATCTGGTTTCCACTGGACAGAGAACCCGTTCATGCCACAGGAAGTTGGACCTCAGGGGGAGGGACTTTCCTCGCCGTGTTGATGCTGCCAGCTTGGCATGGCTTCCCCATTGGGAGACCCACTGGCCATTCTGAGCATTTTGCTCCGAGAATCTCCTAAAGGAGGTCAGTGGCGCCAACCTCATGGCACAACTATAAGCATTATTTCTTTAAGTTGTCTCATAAAATCAGCTGCCTGAACCTTGGGTATAAGGCTGCCCCAGCCTTGAGTTTGAGTCCCAAGGTCCGCGTGTTGGAGCCTGGCTTCAGGGTTCAGATCTCTGTCTGGAGGTGGCCTGGCTCAAGGGAGTAAGAGTCCCCATGTGGTTGGAAGGATTGCGCGACCCGACCACCCCGGAAGAACCGATCCTCGGCTCTGGCCAACAGGAGCCATCCCTGCTGACTAGTCATTGGGCAGTGAGGGCTTGAAGCCCATTTGAGTTTGTCACTGGGGCTTGAAGCCCGTTTGAAGGCCCTTTGGTGTTTTGTGCTGTGTCAGTGACAGAAGGAGCTGGTATCTGGACTCACAGAGTCTGAGTCTTATCTTGTAACTGTGGTACAAGGTGGGGTTAGTCCCTGCAGTCTGAGTCTTAACTGCTGAGCCATCTGGAACAAAGTGGCTGGGCACGCCCAGCAGAGGATCCTCGTACCTCTGTTTCCTCAACAGACGGGCTTCCAGGCCTCTCGGATCTCTCTCAGTTTCCTTACCAGCCGTTCTTGGGGAAACTCAACGCCCCCATTCTTCTTTCCCTCGCACTTCCTCCTGGAGAGGTTCCGTCGGCCTCTCCTCTCCCAGGTCGGACCTTCCTGGGGTCCTTAGTCTCCTTAACTGTCCTCCTTCAAGAGGGCGACTTTGGTTTTGCTGGTGGAAGAAATGAGGCTCAGAACTTGAGAAGACATCTGAGGTGAGTCACGGAACTCGTAGATGACAGGGCCAAGGTACTTGCCCTCCCAGCACTTGGTCAGGTTTTTGTTTTACTGGATATTGGATCTGTGAGGTTTTTTGTTGTTTTTATCTTTGCACTAACCTTTTCCAATAGGACTGGCTAAAAATGATGGGATTTATGTAAAATGATTACATCTCTTTTGCCTAATTATATTTTAAACTACACTGTGGGGATTGTGAGCACATATAAATCCACCCTTCAGGCAATGTTAATTAACCATGCTAAGTGAGACCTCTCCTTAAATTGGCCAAAATGGAGCAAGATCAGTTGACTGAAACTGGTGTATTTGCATTCGGAATTGGAGACAAAGCTGGCTATAAAACATTAAAAACCAATGGGAAGCCTATTTTAATTTTTTTTTTTTTTGGTGCTGAAGATTATCCTGAGCCAACATCTGTGCCAGTCTTCCTCTATTTCATATGTGGGATGCTGCGAAAGCATGGCTTGAGGAGCAGTGTGTAGGTCCACACCTGGGAAACACACCCTTGAACCACGAGCCACCAAAAGCAGAGTGTGTGAACTTAACCACTACACCACTGGGCCAGACATGCCTATTTTGATTTTTGAGGCTTCTAAACATGTTCCAAATCCTGTACTGCCTCTTTAAGAAAAAATAACTAAATAAATGTGCTGGGGAAAGGACACCCAATCTGCTGCTCCTCCCTCCTCTCTAGCTGGGCTCCCCCACTTCACCTTCTCCAAAATTCCACATCTGAAACTAAGCAAGTGAAAATAGGTAACCTTTTAAAAGTTTTTTAAAATTGTAATGGTCATTTTGGGGAAACTTTGTTCCAGAAAAGTCCACCTTAAAAGAAAGCATTCCAAACCTCTCACAGTGGCATGGATTCTTTGATTAATACACGGATGCTGCTTAAAGATAAAATAACTTTAAAACCAGCTATAAAACAGGATCCTTAGAGCAAAAAGAAAAACAATCTTTAAGACAAATCTTTAGCCATCTGAAGAGGTCACAATTTGGATCCAGCATTCTTTTAAATTTTGTGCCTGAGACGTGGCTGAAATTTTTAAAAATCTCTGTTTCTGATTGTCTACCTGTCTCTGTGTATGTGTCCAGATGGTGTCATTTCTAAAGAGAGCTCTACTTAATTGACTTAAAATAAGCGCTTAATATAAATTATTTCTAAATGTGATAAAAACTAGCCCAGATTTCTCTCAAGTTGACTTGATCTAAAATGATCTTTGGTAAATAAAAACATGTTTAAGTTTGTTGGTTTAATTAAAATAGACATGTCCTCAGAATTATCAACATAGCATGTAATGTAAACACACAGCCTTCATGAGTCAAACAAACTCGTGTTGTCTCTGTTACAGACTTTGTCAACAAAACTAATAACTTAAAATAATAGCTAATTTTGTCTGATAATTCATAAAGTTTTTATAGGTAATCTAAACAATCTTTGGAAACAGGTAAACTAAACAGATGTAAAAACGTAAAAGCTTTGGGGAGAACTTTTAATGTTAATCATGTGTTCTAATATATGTACATACAAGAACATAAAATGACGGCGAACTGCTCTGGTGTCACATAAAGACATTGTGAGTAATCTGGACGTGATCTTTAACAACAAATGTCTTAAATGCAAGGTAAGAGTTTATGGATAGACTTTTAACAATAATTATATTTTATAAAATATCTATTTAGAATAACTTCCAAAATCTTTTTGGTAAGTTAAAACTTTTAAGTTTTACTCGATTAAATTAAATGATAAAAATTCATTAAATAGCAGGATAATTTCCAAGTAAGATAAAATATCAGATAAAGGTTAATCTACTTCTGGCTTCTTATTACAAAAAAACTAAAAGATGCTCAAGTCTATTAGTAAACTCGTCCTATATTTTATTAAAAGATTGTACCATGAAGGAGCATGTTTCTAAAAATTATAAAAATTTTTTATAAATATACCAGGCTACAGAATACTAATGTAAAAGACAATATGTAATTACTTATCTCTTAGTTTTCACAAACAAAATCAAAGTCTGTAAGGGCTAAAATTCTGATTAATACATGTGATTAAAGCTACTAAAAGTTGGGCCTGGCCCCATGGCCGAGTGATTAAAGTTCCACGCTCTCTGCTCTGGTGGCCCAGGTTCTCGGGTTTGGATCCCGGGCATGGACCCACTCCACTCACCAGCCACACTGTGGAGGTGTTGCACATACAAAATGTGGAGGAAGATTGGCACAGATGTAGCACAGGGCGAATCTTACCAGCAAAACACAGTTACCAAAAGTTAGAAGGGAAACATCTTTGTAGTCAAGGAAAGTGAAAGGTATGTTTTCAGTAAAGGATACATAAAGACTAGGGATATTTTTACTTGTTTCATCAAAAAGATAAATTTGTCTTACAGTACTAGGGAAAAAAAGGAGGAAGACATGGAACAAATTCTAAATGTAAGAAGCAAGTGACACAAGGTTTGTGAAAGTAAAAACCCCAAGAAAAGAGTTTTATACATACTCAAGTTTACTAAGGTTAAAATAAATTCAATTAAATAAACGAGTTTCTGTATCAAAAGTAATTTACAAAATTAAAAATGTGGCGCGCTCTCTCTTAAAAGGATAATCTTAAAGTTTGGTCCACTCTTGATAAAGAGATTATGAAAGGTTTTTTTTCTTTACTTTTGAGTGAGTCTACTAACAACACAGACAATCTATGTTTGGTTAAAATAATTTGCTATGCTCAAGGAAGCTGAAGTCTCTCTATTAGGGTTTTCTTTTTAGACTGTTTCACTCTCTCTGTTTGCCTGTGACATTTTCTGTTGTCACCTTGATTAAATGGATAATGAAACATTATTTCCTATTTGACCAAGTGTTTTAAAACCTTTTGATATTTTTTGACAAATTTCCCTGAGGTTCAAACCCTAAGTAAAGTCTTTCTTTTGAGGGGTTCCCAGTGGGGCCCTGAGGACTTCTCAAAGAATTTGTTCTCTTTATTTTGTGAGGAAGATTGCCCCTGAGCTATCATCTTGTTGCCAATCTTCCTCTGTATGTTTGAGGAAGATTGTTGCTGAGCTAACATCTGTGCCAATCTTCCTCTATTTTATGTGGGGTGCCACCAAAGCATGGCTTGATGACCAGTGCTAGGTCCAAGCCCAGGAACTGAACCTGTGAACCCCAGGCTGCCAAAGCGGAGTGTGCAAATTTAACCACCATGCACTGGGCCAGCTCCTGTTCTCTCTTTCTATAAAGAGGGCAATATTAGACTAGTTAGGCTTATTTGTTGTATTAAATTACACAAAATTGTCAAATAAATAAGAATAAACCTTCTTAGGTTATATCAGGTGGGTAAATGTTACTGATATAAATGGTTCTTGATACCTGTTTCACATCTCAAAGTGCTCCAGATATCTGTAGGAAACTCCAAAAACTGACAATAGGGCCTGATACCAGTTCTGTGCAGTTAGGGAGCTAGCCTTCAGGGCGCTCAACATCTGAGATATGACAGAAGAAATTACAGATGACCAGGAGATGCAGAGGCAAGCTATTCTGCTCACAGTGGCTCTCCAGTCAGCTCGAGGTCACCCGAGGGAGAAGAAGAAGACGCCAAGGGTGAGTGACGCTGACTCCCCCACCCCCACAGGACCAGAGGCCACCAATGAAGTTGGGGCCTAATCAGTGTGTAACTATAGACAAGAAGTGCATTGGGATTGTCCAAACCAACCCGAGAGAGGGAAGGGATCAGACAAGACCAAGCCATGGCAATTGCCCATGACTACAGATGAGATATGATGGGGCCGTGGACCTCCAAGGTTGGCTCCAGGCAACTAGATCCTCATCTCTGGGTAACCTTAGCAGTGGGAGAAGAGCATGTTGAATTTTTGCTCGATACTGGGCCACACGCCCGGTGTTAAATACCCAAAAAGGAAACCTTTCAAAAAAGAAAATGTGACAGACAAGGAGTATCGGTAGAGGAGAGACCAGAAGGTTTCTGGAGCCCTTGGCCTGTGAAATGGGATCAAAAACATTAAGATGTTCTTTATTATATATATCAGAATGCCCTGTTCCTCTCCTCAGGAGAGACATGTTATCAAAACTGGCGGCCTTGATAAACTGGGAACAAGACAAAATAGAAATCCAAGCTCCCAAAAATTGTGAGGTCGAGCTCATGGCCTTGTTACAAAACACACCAGTACCTGAAAAGGAAGAAATTCCCCAAACATTCTAGGCTGAGTCAGCTCAGAGATATGGACACAAGGACAAATGGGACAGGCAGTCATTGCCATTCCTGTAAATGTGGTCTTAAAGCAGATAGGCCACTGGCCTCTCACATAACTATGCCCCCTAAAGTCAGAAGCCATAAGAAAAATCCCTCCTGTAGTTGACAAACTTTTAAAACAAGGAATAAGCCGGCCACATAGATCCCCATGTAACACTCCCATTTTATCCATTAAAAAGCTGGGAAAAAGGGAGTACAGATTTGTTGAAGACCTTAGAGCTGTCAACAAATCAGTCCAAGACCCACATCCTGTAGGACCTAATCCTTACACCTGCTGGCTAATCGCCCTGGGGCAGCATGTTTCAGACAGTGCGAGATTTAAAAGATGCTTTATTTTACGTCCCATTGGACCCTGAGTCCCAAGAGATTTTTGCCTTTGAATGGGAGGACCCAGACTCCTACCGGAAACAACAATACTGCTGGGCTGTCTTCCCCCAAGGATTTAAAAACTCCCCTACAATTTTGGGGGGAAATCCTTGGCTGAGATTTAAGGGAATTAAAATTAAAGCAAAGGACTATATTATAGTATGTGGCTGACATCCTAGCAGGCAGTCCTTGTAAGAAAATCTCTGATGAGAACATAGGGACCATGTTAAACCTCTTAGCTAGTAAGGAATATAAATTTTCTAAGGGAAAAACACTGATATCTAAAGAGACTGTAAAGTATTTGGGGCTTATTATTTCAAAAGGGCAGCACAGCCTTCCCCAAGAGAAGAAAATGGTAATATATCAACTTCTCCATCAAGAAGATGTAAGTAGCTATGAGGACTCTTGAGATGGCTGGGTTCTGCCACATGTGGATCCCTAATTGGGGTTGATTGCTAAGCCTTTCTATGACAAATTACAGGGGCCAGAAATGGACCCCTTTGAAAGGAATAAGCTATGTGACCAAGCTTTCAATAAGCTTAGAAACTTACTAATAGAAGCACCTGCACTGGCCTTACCAGACCTGAGCAAACCATCTGACTTCCACATTCATGAAAGAGAAGGAATAACTCTGGGAGTATTATCCCAAATATTGGGACCCTTAAAGAGAGTGATAGCCTGTTTCTCAAAGCAGCTAGACACCGTGGCAAAAAGATGGCCTTCATGCCTGAGAGCTGTAACTGCCACCTCCCTGTTAACCAAGGATATGAACAACTTAGAGCTATGCCTGGTGACCCGCAGACTTACCTCCGACCAGCGGGAAAAATTCTACTCCTCTACTGGCCCCTATGACAACACTCATGCTCAGGAAGAAGTAATTACAGAAGATGGACCTTTGACTCATGCCCTCAAGAATGAGGAGCAGGATAAAAGTAGAGGAGGGATTCTGTCACCAGCCCTGGACTGTAGCCTGCTTCTCTTGTCCTGCCTAAATTCTAACCTTTTGTGTTTGACCTAATTCTCTTGTCTTCTTGAAAGGTGCAGGCATTCTTCTCTCCAACAACTTTGGGGTCTTGAGCTTATGCGCTTTCAGCTATGTACGAGGAAGAAGCTCTAAGAGACAACTGCCCTGGACCCAATAGCTCTGAATCAGATAAGACTGACAGGAATGACACCTACGCAGACAGGTGGGGAGTTGTTCTAAAGTAATCTGCCATCACTAACATCGCAAATTCTCCTCTGGGAGGGACAAAGCAGCCATTTTTAGATCACGTGATGCATGTAAATGCATGATTTCAAACTACGCATGTGCAAGCTTCTGCCCACCTCTACATGCGATGATAAAACTTCCCCTTTGAATGTTCATTCCCTACCCCAAATAAAGGTACCCACCACACTGTGCTCAGGGAGCCATGGCTTTGTGAATTATTCCCTATGGTCTCTGTTTTCTTTCCTGCATGCTGCAAACAAAATTTCTGCTTTGTGTGACAACTACTTCTGGTGTAGATTGATTAACTTGCCAAGTAGGGGACACATGTTTAGTCTGGAAACATACCCACCATAAACAAACTCCATACTCATAACGAAACTCTGGACAGAAGCAAAGACCTGCCAACAATTCTAGAACTTTCTGAGGAAGCTATGTTACAACATACTGGTTAATAGCTCTCAGATCCACAGATCCTACTTTATATTCAAGCACCCAGTGAGGTCTGTCAGCCTCCCGCTAAAAAGTACGATGAGCGAGGACAGGGGACAACCAGCTTCCTCAAACTTTGTGTAACCAGAAGGGATGACAGTTCATTGGATTTTTTTTGTCTTTTAAATCTCAACATTTAATAACAGTGTCTTAAAAGCTAATGTAGGCCCTCATAGTCCGGTGAGAAACACCCTCGTCCTGTGATTTATTTTCAGCTTTTGGTTAGTTCTCCATCTCCCTGCTCCATTTCCAGGAGCACGTTTTCTCATCTCTGTAACCCCTCAAGGGCTGGCACATACAATTCAGCAAATCACATCCATTCAGCAAAGGCAGATCCAAGCCACGGCTGCTTTTAGTCTAAAATGAAAAGAGTTTCCCGTTTCTACATTGTAGGACACGCACTTCTTGAGTTTGGTCATTTGCTTGCTTGATTTACAAAGCCCCATCCACCCTTAGCTGCCAGTTTATTTCATGATTTTGGTGTTGACTTCTGCCTGCATTTTTGCTTTTGTCTTCTTACAGGTATCTGGAAAGGAAGTATGGTACAGTTCGGGATTTTTCTCAGAAACACAAAACCACCCTTTGGTACATCTTCTGGGGCATCTTATTAGCAGGTAAATAACAAAGGGGGATGAGATAGAAGTGTCTCTTTTTGCAGATCCCCCAAATATTAGCTGTACTTGCCTCCTACAAAAACAAGTGGCAGGCCACATTTAACCTGCAGACCATGTTTGCTGACCTTTAGCAGGAAACCTTGCTGTTCTTATCCTACAACTTCCTCTTCAAAAGCAGCCCCCTTGGTAATTGCCCCACCCCTTCCCCTTTCCTGTAGAGATCCCAGGACACTTAGATATTGTTGGTGGGTCTGTTTTCCTATTCAAGATTAGGCCAAATCTGAGCGGCAAACCAGCAAAATCAATACCTTTAGTGAGTGGTGGCTTCAACTCCTGGCCTTTCTCTGACGGAAGCTCACCTGCCGAGTCTGAAGGCCAGAAAAAAGTGGTTAGTACTGAGTGAGAGGCCCAGGGATGAAGCATCAGGATTCGAGAACTCAGAAGGTTCTATGAGAGAAGAAGATCTAGCACGCTGTCCTCCTAGTCTTCATGGTGACATTGTTAGGGACTTGCTTGGAAAAACAACGGAAGCCCCCCAAATCCACTACTTATAATCAGAGGAGCCCACAGCCCTATCACGAGCTCTCCCGCCTTCAATGCTCCCTTGACTGAACCTCCCCTTGGCTGAGCCGATTGGTGCTGTGGCTGGTCTCCAGCTGGTGCTGATGGTCCCCATCTGTGTCTGCTTCCTGGCAGGTTACCTGGCTATGGTGATCGCCGCGTGTGCCCTCAACTTTCACCGAGCCCTTCCTCTCTTTGTGATCACCGTGGCTGCCATCTTCTTTGTGGTCTGGGATCACTTTATGGCCAAATATGAGCATCGAATCAAAGAGCTCCTGTCTCCTGGCAGAAGGCTTCTGGACAGCCATTGGTCCTGGCTGAAGTGGTAAATGCAGTTGGTTCTCTTACTGCCATTGAGAGGGAGCTTAGTCTTTTCGAACACTCTTCCAAAACTGTGTTCTGAAATTCCTTCCTCATTTAGGGGATATTGAAGCTAGAGACAACCTAGGGAATAATCTGTTAAAATCCTTTCCTTTTACAAACAGGAAATCAAGGCCTGGATAAGGTGAGGAGTCGTTCGAGATGTGTTCAAATGTCCCTACAAACTGCCTTAATTTCAACTGCCACTAAATGATAAGATGTTCTCCAAAGGATGGGATGGTTCTTACTTGGGGAGGTGACCCTCTGCTCTAGGCATGAAGCTGGCCCCCTTGGGAGGAAAGGTCTGTGAATTATTAAAGCCAACCCTCTCCTACAGGAGCCCATGGCCTGCAGGTGACCACTCAGAGTGTTTCCCACAGCCTCTCTTTGTGGGACCTCCTCTCTCTCCAGGTGGCCCTGCTGGGTGGGACGCAGGACCCATTCTCCTCAGTATGGCCCACCTGGGACCTACCAGGAAACTTCACACATCCTTGGCCTAATAAACCAGGGTTGTGCAATCCCAACACAGCACCCTTTCTGGTTCTGCCATCCAAGCTGTGAGTCAGCCTTGTCGTGCCCACCTGATTCCCCAGGGAGTTGAATCCACTCTAAAGTTCAACTTGGTTCTCTGGGGCTCAGGTGACGGCTCTCCCTTAAAGGGAAGAAAGTAGCACCTCAGCCATCTTCCAAAATGGAGATGAGGACTACCCATAGATCTCTCAAAGAAATCACTAGACTTCTCTCCAAACATCCTTTCTTCTCTCTCACCCCTTTATATATCCTTGAAGGGTCCAAGGGTTGTGGAATGAGGGTGACACATTGCTTAATCTTTTGGCTATTTGCCTTTATAGCCACAACAAAAGAGGGTCTGTTGCAATTTCTAGAAGCATAACTTCTGGTGCCAGAGTGTGTTAATCTTAATATGTTTTGTTTGTTAGTTTAAACCTGATTATGATTTTCAGGCTAGCACTTAAATGCGACAAATGTTGCCACAAATACAACAAATGATGCCCCATTTCTGGTTCTCTCAGGGTGATTTGGAGCTCTCTGATCCTGGGAGTTGTTTTCTGGCTGATCTTTGACACCGCCAAATTGGGCCAACAGCAGCTGGTGTCCTTCGGTGGGCTCATAATGTTCATTATCCTGATGTTTCTATTTTCCAAGCACCCAACCAAAGTAAGTATCGATTTGATCTTTTTTGGTTTTTCTCTCTCTTTTTTTCTCGTGTGTAAATTGCTCAAAATAATGAGTGTGAGAGAATTGAACTGTTATTCAGTGTTTTTTCTTACCTTGTTTTGATACTTTGAGTGGCTAGGGGCCCTTCTTTCTGAACTTTCATAGAATTGTCAGTTTCTCATTGTTCATTCTCAGTCATTTTCCAGTCACATAATCAGTGAGATGTTCTGTCCTGTCAAGTCCAGCTTCTACTCGTGTACCTTCCTCTCCCCATCACATACACATTCAAAGAAAACTCATCCATTTTGATCCAGATTTCCCAGACCAGTAAATAATCTAATATTCTACGATGGGATTCTGCAGTTTATCAAATTTATGTTTGCAATCTTGGCTATTTTACTCCAAAACTTTGTCCTTAAATAGTTTTGTTCACATTGAATTCCAGCTTCATCCTTGTTCTGTTAGTCAGTAACCCAACACATGGGCAAATATTCTGAGACATCAGTTGTTCACAAATGACTCATAATGGCAAATCCTGGAAGACTTTACTGACTGAAAGCTTCACCCCTCAGAACAAGCATTAGTCAGAGACCAAAGCAACCTAATGTGATCCAAATTCTTTGCCCTGTGAACATCTCTGCTGTGTTCTATGCCTCCAATACCATAGTTCTTTGCAGGCCACTCCTCTCTGCACCAAAAATGAAAGCAGCTGATTGTCCATGACTCTGCTTTCCCTGGGTCTGGGTTAGAGATAATTGGTTCCTTTTACAGTGAAATGAGAGCCCCTTAACAGCATGGAATGTCTTTCACTTAATTCACTTACAGTTTGTCAGATCAACAAACCTAGGATGCACAGAAAAGTCCTGTTCTGCCTCTCCATCTTCCAGAAGGGGAAATAATTATAGGTATCGAATATTTACACTGTGACCATCAAGGATAGATCCTTCCTCCTTATGGCCCTGCTAAGACTACTCTTTGGGTCTGAGTTGTTTTATCATGACATCATGGTTACAGACTCCCCTGAGAATGAAGGCTTCAAACTCAGGTTTAGAAAGAGGGAATACAACCCTGAGATTTCTGGGTATGAGTCTATCAAGGGACTCTCTGCTTGTGACTGCTTGGGCATCCCAGAGAAGGTGGGTCACAGGCCACGAGTGAGAAGCTGCCAAGGAAATTGTGATCCTCTGGGTGTTTATGCTGAGGTCAGCATTCATCCTCTAATAAGATACATCTCTCTCCATCTTTCTGCATAGGTTCGCTGGAGGCCTGTCTTTTGGGGAATTGGGTTACAGTTTCTTCTTGGGCTCATAATACTAAGGACTGGCCCTGGATTTATGGCCTTCCAGTGGTTGGGCAAACAAGTTCAGGTAAGTTGGGTTCAAAAGAACATCTTGCTTTTACAGTGCTTCTAACATTTGGATATAACCCTTAAGATATATCAAAAATAGGTTTATTTATCTCCATGAGTTGACATAAACTTTAATTTTATAGCATGAGTTAGACAATTTTGTGTAGAAAATGTTAATCTGTCCAGTTCATTGATACTATTGTTGCCTCTCACCCATACCATCCACTACATCTCTCCCCTATCCCGGTTGCCCCCTTCATCCTGCCCAAGGGATGTCACACTTCTAAGATGGTTCCACAAACAGAGAGACAGGTTTTCTTTGTATCTAGTGGTCAGCAGTGCCACCCATGTGCCATTTATTGCTTCTGGAGCAAATTACCACACCCAGCTTACTCTTCAGCACCCTAGAGTCATATTGAATGTTAGAAACGCCGGGAAATCTGTGCGCAGTTATAGTTCAAAAATACACTTCCATGCCACCCACTGGAGGGAGAAAAGCTGAGAAAACTAACTCTCTAAGTCTATCCAACAAGTGAGCTGGGTCCTCACCCTCCGCAGAGCCTGGTGGGTCCTGGGAACCGTAACCACCGCTTCAGGGGTTATGATGATCTGCTCTTGTCCTTTCTTTATCTCAGACCTTCCTGGAGCACACTGACGCTGGTACTTCCTTTGTCTTTGGTGAGAACTACACAGACCACTACTTGGCATTTAAGGTAAAGTCAAACCCTTTTCTACGGAGTCACGTCCTTTTCAGTAAATTCTCAGTCTTTGTGGATGTTTGGATAGAACCCAACTGCCAGAAACCAGGCGTACAGCTGCTGGGCACATCATAGGTGCACAGCACACCACTGTCCTTTCTTATGACAATTTTATCTGAAGTCATTGCAGTGTAAATGTTTTAATTTGTTACTATAGCATTAAGGGAAACATCTAGAGGACACAGAAATGTTCAAATACTTTTGGAGGGCTTGTAGTGTTGTCTGAGATACTCATGAAAAATCATGTGGGGAAACAGTATCTGAGATTTCAGGGAAAAGATCATTTGGTACCTGGCCATGAACAGGCATATGGCCAATAATGGCTGCTAGGTCCAGGATCAGTGACAGGTGCACCCTCAGGAAATCCTCAGTCCCAGGCCAACCAGGACAGCTGGTCACCCACATCAGCCTCTGTTCTTCCAGAACCAACCTCGTGCTAAACCGTTCCCATTTTCCTTCAGCACAGCCTTTGCCTAGGGAAGCCTGGGGACTGGGCCTTCTCTGAGCCAAAGAGGGATGTTATTTTACAGGGGAAAGGCAGCCTGGCCCCATGCCCGGGCCTCATTGATTCCCCCGGGGCTCCCACAAGCCCCAGGAAGTCACTGTCCTCTGGGAAGTCCCTACAGATGCTGGTCAATGAGTCAGAAAGATGCATTTGGCTTTTTCTTCAGTTTTTATTTTTGTGGTGTATTATTGTTCCTACACTTCTAAACTGTCTTCTCACGTAGGGACTCCAAATTTACCTCCAAATTACCCCAGTTTCAGTTAGGCTAACTGTTAGGCTCTATATTTTTTTCAACTGCTGTTTTGATGCTTTGGTGCTGAGATAACTAAGCCATCTCTGAAAGGTTGAGTGTTTACAAATTAAGATGGAAATATGCTCATATCGTGATCTGAATCCACATGGGAAAAAATAAAGTCACAAAGAAGGTGTGACTTGCTGCCCAGACTGCAGCAGTGTCTCAGCCCTCCCGCCCGCTCCCCCCAGGGCAGTAGCCTCCATCCTCTCTGCCAGCACAGAATCCCTGTGGGCACATTCGAGGGATGAGCCCCTTCGACTTCCTGAGGCTTTCAGGAAGGCTCTGCCTGCCCATTAAAGCCAACAAAAGCACGTAAGAGTGTGAGCTCTGAATGACGGCGCAGAAAGTCTTTTAATATATGGTATTAATAGAGTTTCCTAAATTGGATCCTGTACAAATTGTCCTCCGTCATTCTGAGCCTCTGGTGGCAGCTTGTCCCTGGCCCTTTAGCTGGGGGGGAAGGGAAGGGGTGGGGAGGGGTATGGGTGGGGAGGGACTGAGACCGCAGCTCTGTGTGGTCTCTGCAGGGGAGACACAGCTCCCTGTAGACACACAGGCTGCACTGAAGGCACCCAAAGAGCATCTGGAAAATAGGACCTAGGAAAGGACAACCTTTGTGAACACAGATGTAAGCTAGTTTCCAAAATTTAACCATTTGTTAGTGATCAAAAGTTTATAAGTAAAATAATTTTCATTCTAAAAGCTAAAAGAGTGGATGCTTCCTCTGTAGGAGGCACTGTGTGTGTGGACCTACTGTGCTCTATCTGATCTGTGCAGCCACTTTGAATAAGGATCTGAGGTTGCTCGCACTTAATCGCGACCCAGGTTACTCTGCTAATAAGTGGTGAAGCTCATGTCTATTTAATATCAGAACAAGAACATCTGCCAGTGGCCTTCAGTTTAGTGAGCCTAATTATTACATATTCCCCCAAAACTTTATTCCTTCTCTGAGACACTAAAGGAAGAAAAGATCATTATAGCAGAGGGGAAAAAATGTCATCTTTCCTGTGAAATATACTCAAGCTTATCCAAGCAAATTAGAATAAGAGACTGTAGATGGGGTAGCTGCCTGATAAAGTGTTGTTTAGTGCCAGAAGATTCCAGTATTTTTATGACGTTTCAGAGGGGAAAAAGGAGCTAGAAAGAAGGAGACTGATCTGAAACCTACTAATACTCCTGAGGCCAACATTGCCCATGATTGCTTCCATCTCCCCCTCCAGTACCTGCCTATGCTGGTTTTCTTCAGCGCCATCATGTACATGCTCTACTACCTAGGACTGATGCAGTGGATCATTAGAAAGGTACGGTACCAGAGGGATGGGTGACAGGTGTTGAGCTGATTCTTTCAGGGACAAAGTCCTAAATACCTTTCATCCAGAGTTTTCCAAAGTGCCTCTCTCTTCATGCTAAGATCCAACCCCCTCCCCAAGTTATTAGATTCAAACCCCAAAATCCTACATGTGTCCCTAGAGGGAGGTTTATCTTGGGACTTCTGACAGGGCTTTGACTTGCAACCCACTGATATCTTCATGAAACCTTAGCAATTACTTCTTCTTTTTTTTTTTTTTTTGAGGAAGATTAGCCCTGAGCTAACTACTGCCAGTCCTCCTCTTTTTGCTGAGGAAGCCTGGCCCTGAGCTAACATTGTGCCCATCTTCCTCTACTTTATATGTGGGATGCCTACCACAGCATGGCTTGCCAAGTGGTACTTTGTCTGCACCTGGGATCTGAACTGGCGAACCCCGGGCGGTGGAGAAGCGGAACGTGCGAACTTAACCCCTGCGCCACCGGGCCGGCCCCAGCAATTACTTCTTTAGCCACAGAATTGACTCCCACAGGTCCCACACCTGCCTGGGAAAACAGCACTGTCCTCCATCTTGGTGACAGCCCTGTGCCTTACACAGAGTCACTGATTATCTGCAGGAGGTTCCTAAAGGGGGCACTCTCGGCTGGAAGCTGCTAGGGAATCAGAGCAAGAAGGGGAAGCTGCTTTTCGCTCCTCAGGGAATTTTATAAGCACACAGATTTTTTTTTTTTAAGTCTAAAAAGTTAATCTCTTTCCTGCTGTCCCAGGAACTGTCAGTCCTACAGTCTCGTTAGACCAGAGAACTATGAAAGGTGTAAGCCGGTTTGAACACACACGAGAGTGAGGCCGTGCACACAGGGTTCGTGCACAACCCAGCCCTCCTTTGATCCCTGTCAATAAATAAAATGGAGAGAGAGAGAACCAGAATTTCAGCAGAATTCAGAATTACAGCAAGAGCACCAGGGCCCGCAATTTTCCAATTGTAGATTTAAGCATTCAGAATTACTGTGCCCATGTCTAAGGAGAAAGAATGCCACAGGAAGTCCCCATCCTGAGGTGGGCACCACAGTCTCTGGTTGGAAGGGCCACTATGAAAGTGGGACCATAAACCGTGTTTGACTGAGAGTTAAGTAGAAAAGGCCAGATGTCAACTACACTCCACTACTTGTTAGCTGGGTGGTTTTTGACAAAACAGTTAAACTCTTCTGTGCCTCAGTTTCCTCTTCTGTCAAATGGGCATAATTATAGGACCTCCCTCAAAGGGTTATTGTGTGGATTAAAGCATTACTCAGATCAAGGGCTCAAAACTGCCTGGAATGCAGTAAGCCTGCCGTGACTGTCAGCAATTATTATAACTTATGACTTGTCCACAACGTTTCAGTAGAAATTCATTCGCATGATGTTGAAAGTATGTGCAATGACTCAGACTTACCCCTCCAATAGGAGGGTGTGATTGGCCTGCTCTAAGGACTAGATAAGATGTCCTCACAGTTAGGACATTGCTGGCCTGCCGACAGTTGTTGAAGGCCTCAGCATTTTCCTCCAAAGACTTTTATCCCTACTTTGAAGTTTTGTGTGTACAAATAGCTCTTCACTGACTTTGTCCCTTGTCCCCTTTTAGATTGGATGGGTCATGCTGGTTACTATGGGATCATCTCCTGTTGAATCTGTAGTTGCAGCCGGCGGTATATTTGTTGGATTTGTAAGTTGTAATATCAAAAAACAAAAACAAACACCTGTTAAAATGGATAAGCTTTCCAGAAAGCCAAATAAAAAAATATGATGATTTTATTTCTCTTAGTGTAGAGGGAAGACTGTTAAAATAAGGATCCCTTAACATTGACAAAGTCTAGATTCCAGAGAGAGAGAATAAGAGAGAGAGAGAGAGAGAGATCCCTTCCAAGAGTCTCAGTGCACGAACGCGGCATTGGGGTTCTGGAAATTTGATGGAGAGGACGAAAGATTGAGGCATTTTGTCAAAGCATCAGAGTTCTCATGCACAGATGCTCAACCAATCTTTTCTGAATTTATAGAATTGTTGAGGCCTCTGGCCCACCCTTCAGAGGCGAGCAGCTCATTTACTCACATGGAGTTCACTGCTGTCTTGAGCCCGAAAACCCGTAACAGGCAGCCTCACATGCTGTAGTGTAAGGCTGGGGCGATGAAAGAGACCAGGAAAGGCTCCCACCGACAACCGTGCAGCTGTATAGATGCCTGAGTTCATTCTCAACTTGACTGAACTGGCCAACAGTCTGTCTTTGCTGAGCCTGAGGAACAATGCTGAGGAGCAAAAGCATTTTCACTCGCTGATCCATCCCATGGTTAGATGCTCTTTTGCCTGAAGTCCATTTAAGCAAAGAAGTATGATGCAAAAGGAGTATCTCTGAAAACAGCGGTATTCCTAAGGGACGGATGAGTGAGAAATAGTAATAATCATCCTCATCATCACTCTACACATGGAACTTCAGGCAGAAGGGAGTCACATACCAAGGAAACCAAGTGTGAGTGCTCACCAGCATGGCTGCCCAAGGAAGTTGGATTTGAAGCAAAAATAGTCCCCAGAAAAACACATGGCCCTGGATCCCAGGCTTACGACTGCTCCAGGCAGCTGAGCCTTCTTATCGGCCAGCCCAGCTTGCTAACCTGGGGCACAGCGTTCAGAGCAGGGCCCATGCTTCCTTCCCTAGGAGTTGAGATTATTATAATTACAGTAGTAAGATCTCTCTGGACTAATTAGGGCACCATCTTGAGTTGATTCCTCCTACCTGCGGGGTAAGAGGGCTCATGTACTGAATTTCTATTCAGTCCATAAATAGACGCTCAACACATTCACTCTTACAGAACAATTAGAAATAATAAGGAGAAATTGTAAAATTGCACACATGCTCAATTTGATACCTAATATGCTAAAGTTCAGCTATTATTTATGAAGAGCCCCAGGCTGCAGGCCGCCTGCCCTCCTTGATGGGACTCAAGCCTTTACAACTACATTCTACCTGATTCCTTTCCACCCAAGGGGAAAAAGGGGTCTCTGATTCTCAATTAGGGAAAAGCCTCTGGGCACCTGTCCTTGTTTATTTTTTCTGCTTGTGTCTCTATTTCCCTGCAGTGTCAGCAAAGAGGTTTAAGGTCAGTCGAGATGAAGCTGGAAGATGGGAAGTCACAGAGGCTTGGGAATCCCCAGTTCTCAAGGCCAGGCCACTGGGCAAAGGTTCTTGGCCAATGATTTTCCAACCTTAGAAAAGTGTCCCCAGCCAGCAGAGTCCAGTCCCAGGCTAGGTGGGGGCCTTGTGTGAATCGGCCTTGCAAACTCTGCAAACTTTACACATGATTCTGTCCACACACTGACCTAGAGTTCAAATGACTCAGACAGCCAGGGCTTTCAAACTTGTGCATGCCTCAGAATCACTTGGAAGGAGGTTAAAACAGGATTGCTGGCCTCACCCCCAGAGTTTCTGATTCAGTAAGTCTGAGAATTTGCATGGAGTTCCCAGGTGATGCTGATGGATCTGGTCTGATGTCTTTTCTTAGAAACACTGCTTTAGAGGATGGAATTTTGAGTAGATTGGCATACCCTCCTTAGACTTAAAAGGGAACACTTAATCTTCTGTCTGTTTCCAGACGGAGTCTCCACTGCTGGTCCGACCGTGTATACAATACGCCACCAAGTCTGAACTCCATGCAATCATGACAACTGGGTTCGCTACCATGGCTGGAAATGTCTTAGGCCTATACATTTCTTTTGGAGTAAGAATATTTGGGGATCAATTTTTGGAAAATACAACCTCTTCTTTCTTTGCTATTGTCATTTCCTTTCTTTTTCTTTACCATTGCTTCTGGATGAGGAGGCCAAAAGAGTGTCCTTTTTGCTGGATGGTTGGTCACAGTTCCTTTGGCATTTGAATGGAGTCCCCAAAGGAGCTTTGGGGCTTCACTTTTATATCCCTGCCACCTAAATGTGAATCAGATCCAACCATGGCAGAATGCAATCATATTATGAGGCTACTTTGGCTGAAAATATAAATATGTAAAAAAACACACACCCTATTACACTAGTAAAGGCAATCTAAACCAGAGATCAGCAAAGAATGACCCATGGGCCAATTCTAGATCACTGCTCTTCTTGTAACTGAATTTATACTGGAAACCAGCTGCTCCTATTTGTTTCTCTATGGCAGCTTTCATGCTACAGAGTTGAGAAGGTCTGTCACTGGATCCCCAGATGACCCACTCTCCACCACTGTGGGAACACCGCCTGCAGAAATGTGCTGGGTGGAATGGGAGTGGGGGTGGGGTGCTGATTCTGGAATTCTGAAAAGAAAGGGAAGAGAATCCAGAAACAATAAGGGTGTGGGGAGGGGAGGGGAAAGAGTTTAAGTAGACCTGCAGTGAGAAGAGCAGAGATGCTTGCAGATCACAGGGACTCTGCGTAAAGGAGTATTACATAAAGGCACAAACTTTCGGAAGAGCACAAGGAAGACAGAGAGGGTTGTATCCATGCCTGCAGCCCCAGACATCCCCATCTAAATCGAGATGTAATGAAATATGGGCTTTAGGAACTATTTGAAAATTCCAAAGGCAAAAGAAAGGTAGAGAAATCTTTGAAAGTTCCTACAGTACAAGATTAATTCTCTTCTAAAATAATCAGACTTTGGTTTTGTGCCTCTCTCCAGGGATGTGGTCATTTCTCACAAATTCCTCCCTCTGACTGTCACGATGATGCCAACTTGGCTCCCTGAGCTCCTCCAAGCCTCCTAAGAAACATTGTTTTCTGGCATAGTTGCAATTCCTGCCCTTCTTTTCCCTTGTAAGGCTTTTGGGTCATTCTTTCTGAACACAACAGAAAAGCAAAACCTAAGTTGGCCTTCTTTCTCCTAAAATCACAGATTTCACCCACGCATTTATTAACTGCTTTAATTATGTCTGCGCCCACGTCATTGGCTTTGGCTAAACTCTTTTGGCCTGAGACAGAAATATCTAAAACAACCATCAGGGATGCCATGAAAATGGAAATGGGGTAAGTGAGATACATTCACCTCATTAACGACTATACAAGCTGCGGGGGGGCGGGGCCGGGTCCACTTTCAAAAAACAGCAAAAAATTGATAAAAAGAGCATAATGAATTATGTGATTAAAGTGAATTTGATTTCCCAATGTATTAGACTTCATTCCAAAAAATCTTGTTTCAACACTTGAAAACCTTTTTTTTTTTTAACTGAAGCATAGTTGACACACAATATTAGTTTTAGGAGTACAACACAATGATTCACCATTTATATACATTACGAAATGATGACCATGGTAAGTCTAGTAACCATGTGTCACCATACAAAGTTATTACCATATTATTGACTATATTCCTTCTGCTGTACATTACATCCCCATGATTTATTTATGGTATAACTAGAAACTTGTACTTCTTAATCCCCTTCACCTGTTTCACCCACCTCTCTTCCCTCCAGTGACTACCACTTTGTTCTCTATATCTATGAGTTTGTTTCTGTTTTGTTGTTTATTTATTTTTTAGGTTCCACATATAAATGAAATCATACAGTATTTGTCTTTCTCTGTCTGACTTATTTCACTTAGCATAATACCCTCTAGGTCTATCCATGTTGTTGCCAATGGCAAGATTTCATTTTTTATGGCAGAGTAATATTCTGTTGTATATATATATATATCACATTTTCTTTATCCATTCATCTATGGATGGGCACTTAGGTTGATTTCTATATCTTGGCTATTGTAAATAATGCTACAATGAACATAGGAGCGCATATATCTTTTTGAATTAGTGTTTTCATTTTCTTTGAATAAACACTCAGAAGTAGAAGTGCTGAATTGTATGGTAGTTCTATTTTTAATTTTTTGAGGAATCTCCATACTGTTTTCCATGATTGCTGCACCAATTTACATTGCCAACAACAGTGTACAAGAGTTCCCTTTTCCTCATATCCTTGCCTACACTTATTTCTTGTCTTTTGATAATAGCCATTATGACAAGTGTGAGGTAATAACTCATTGTAGTTTTAATTTGCATTTCCATGATGATTAGTGATGTTGAGCATCTTTTTATGAGTCTGTTGACCATCTGTATGTCTTCTTTGGAAAAATGTCTATTCAGGTCCTGTGCCCATTTTCTAATTGGATTTCTTGTTTGTGTGCTATTGAGTTGTATGAGTTCTTTATATATTTTGAATGTTAACCCCAAATTGGATATATCCTTTGCAAATATCTTCTCCCATTCAGTAGGTTGTCTTTTCGTTTTGTTGATGGTTTCCTTCATTGTGCAAGAGCTTTTTAGTTTGATTTAATTCCATTTGTTTACTTTTGCTTTTGTTGCCTTTGCCCCAGGAAAGAGATCCATAAAAATATTGCTAAGACCAATGTCTAAGAGCTGACTGCCTAAGTTTTCTTCTAGAAGTTTTATGGTTTTGGGTCTTACATTCAAGTTTTTAATCCATTTTGAATCTATTATTGCATATGGTCTAAGAAAGTGGCCTCAATTCATTCTTTTGCATGTAGCGGTCTAGTTTTCTCAACAACATTTGTCAAAGAGATTGTCTTTTCCCCATTGTATATTCTTGCCTCCTTTGTCATAGATTAATTGATCATATAAGCAGTGGTTTATTTCTGGGCTCTCTATTCTGTTCCATTGATCTCTGTGTCTGTTTTTGTGCCAGTACCATACTGTTTTGATTACTATAGATTTGTGGTATAGTTTGAAATTAGGGAATGTGATGCCTCCAGGTTTGTTCTTCTTTCTCAAGATTGCTTTGGCTGAAAACCTTTCTAAATACCTGCATGTCATTACATTTCCTTGACTTCAATGTAGATATTTTATTTTAAATATAGTGTAGTGTTCATTTGGCCTTGATTTAAAACTTGCAAAACCACAGCATGACCATTTCTGGAAGTGTCTTATATAATAGAGAAAGAAGGTGTGATATAGGTATCCTTAACCCCTCTTCAGTTCATTTTCTTTTGCCCTGTGAAAAACAAAGTGAAAAGGGTGGAAAAGACTAAGGGACTTAGGATGTACAAAAGTATTTCATTAAATAACCAAATCCATCAACTAGCATGTTTCTGAGATTCGCCCCTTGTTTGTATGGAGGTGAAGTCATTACCGTGAATGAAAAAGCAGGTTGTCAAAGAATATGTATATGGAATATGTGTGATTCCACTTATAAAGTTAGCAAATGTGTGAACCTACACAACATATTATTTAGGGATGCAGACATATAGGGAAATTGAAAAGAATGGGAATGATAAGCAACTTCTAGGGAGCCAGGTACCTCTGAGATTAGAGAGGATGAGATTAAGGAAGGGCACTGGGGGGCAGGGAGATTCAAAGGTGAGAGTGACGTTACATTTCTTAGGTGATGGATATCCAGGGCTTCCTTGAATTATTAGTTCTTATACCACGAATGTTTTATAAATATTCTCTGGTAGCTACTTTTAATTAAATACAATTTTTAAAACCTATAATATTTCTATCTTTTCCCAATCTTTAAATTATAAATGTCCCCAATTAAAAGAGTAGTAAAACGGTTAGACACCCAAATGCCCATCACATACACTCAGGAATTATAAACTTGTCATGATTTCATGGAATCCAGGTGAGGGTTTTGACCAAGGCATGGGCCTGAGTGTTTGTCTCTCTGTGTGAATGAGCTCTGATTACCCCATATCTACACCTGTGATGTCCATCCACTGACAGCTCCTTGTTAATTCTGCCATTGCTATTTTTTGATAAAGTGATTCGAGGAATCTCCTAGAAGCAGCATCACATGGAGCATCCTCATGCATCTTTCTGGTGACAAACATCACTGTGAATATGATTGCCTTCCTGGCCCTATTGTCTTTTGTGAATGCAGCCCTGTCCTGGTTTGGAAACATGTTTGACTACCCACAACTGAGTTTTGAGGTATATTCTATCACATTTCTCCCGTATTTAATTTCTGCCCATCTTTGGTTAAAAATAAAAGAGGTTTGTGAATCGCCTTCCCTAATTGCCTCTAGTGCACTCTTACACCAGCACAAACCTATAATGTATCCTCTATCTTCCCACAGCTCTTTCTCTGTCTCCTGTCGCCCTCATTTCCCCATCATACAGTCATTGTCTCCATCCCGAGAATCCAGGTTATTTCCAATGACTCAATTCCCGCCTTGACTTCTAATGGATGAAGATGGACAAGGGCATGTGAAGGGATTTCTATGCCTGCAGGACACACAGAGGGGGTGGGAACAATCTCGTCAGGAGGGTGAGGCAGAAGAATGGGAGTAAAACACTACTCTAATAAAGTATCTATTTTTGGTTTTTGTAGATGATATGCTCCTACATCTTCATGCCCGTTTCCTTCATGATGGGAGTGGACTGGCAAGACTGCTTTATGGTTGCCAAACTCATAGGTTATAAGACATTCTTCTCTGAATTTATAGCCTATGAGCAGCTCTCAAAATTGGTGTATTTAAGGAAAGAGGCTGGACCCAAATTTGTGGATGGTGTGCAGCAATATATGTCGGTGAGTAAATAGGTTGATTTTTCAGTGCACTTCTTTATCACATATATACACCCATCGAATAGTTACTGGTGACTCTGTTTGTGAGGCCAGGCACTTGGGATAAATCAAATGACAAAACAGATCCCAAATCTCAGAGCTCATGGAACGCATAATGAACAGAACACCTCATAATTCTCAGTTACACTATATTAATAATTGTGTGTGTGTGTGTGTGTGTGTTTAGAAGCACAGCTAATCCTTACCACTATGATTATTTACTGTTGAGCACCATGGATGCAATCCCAGAGTCGTATGAGCTGGGACTGGAATCAATCCATCAACAATTATCGAATGCCTTCTGTGTGCAATGTACCCAGGAACTGAGGCCACAGCGTTGAACAAGTGATGAGGCCTCTGCCTTCGTGAGGCTCAGAGTCTAATGATCAGGAAGCTCTCTCCCTTTCAGCTTAAGTAAATCTATGGACTCTGAGAGACTGCCTAAATGTAACCTAGAGCCTGGACATCCTAACGAAGTAGTGAGACACAATCGCTGCTCTCCACGTAGATGAGGGAAGAGAAGCAGCGCAGGGTCTGTGTTCTGAACCTTTGAGACAAGCGCCCTAGAACTATGCCAGGACTTCAGGTCAATAGCCTGCAAGGAGATGCTCATGTCCCCTTGGCCTTGGATGGGATAAGGAAGCTCAGGTGAGGCTCTTACTTGGGCCATATTTGCAGCTGAGTCTCCAACTTCTATTTTCCTAATGAACAGAATTGTCACACACGGAAACTCCCAGGGAAATGGTGAACATTTCTGACTGCCACCATTACTCCTGGAAACAATCCATTTGGAATTAATGTCCTAGGCACATATTGGGCTTTAAAATGAAAGGGGAGGGAAAACATGCTGCCCAAGCTTCTAACTGAGATGGCCCACCTCTGAATAGCCCCACTCTTCAGCCTCCCAGAGAGGAAACATGCACATTTACTCCCACGTGTTACACAAAATGACAGCACACCCCAGGAGAGTGTTGATTTGTATGTTCTAATCAGGTCATTTGACTCACACATCTGATGTGCACAGTGGCTCTGTAGGTCTCCTGTTTCTCAAATGTTCATTCTTCAGCTGAGCACACAGTGGGGCTTGGCCAAATGTCCTCATTGTCTGGTTGCCACCACAAACCAGCTTGCTTCCCTGCCAAAAGCAAACAATAGGCTCAATTAAGTGAAATGTTTCTCATCCTCAACTGCCAGTTGCCAGGAGAGGGTAGTTTTATTAACAAGCAAAGCAAGCTCACAGGTCTGGCAGTGCTGAGCAGGTTTGTGAGCAGGTTAGTAAGAGGAGAGAGACAGGCCAGTAGAGCTGATTCGGGTTGGGGATGAGCCCAAGCAGGGCAGGTGCACAGAGGACATTTAGGAATATGAGCTCAATGGCTTCTGTAATTGATGACTTACAATAGAAAAGCACTTTGTTTTTCTTCCCAATTTCTTATTTCTAATCAACAAAATGGGGATGAGTCCCTGCAATTTCTGCTTACCAACCAAGAAGTGGTGGGGGTGTCCCAGTAGTCTCCTGGAAAAGGTACCACGTGACTGAAGCGTAAGATCTGGGTCCACAGGCAAAAACCCTGTGTTATCCATTAAATTATGCCCAATGCTGACCTCCATCTGAGGTAAGAGGTCGGAATGTGTATATTGCACTTTATTACTCCATTTTCTCTTTCTTAAAGATGATACTTTGCATGTTTGTTTGTTTACATGCAATATATTTCATGGCACAGAATTCAAAACGTACAAAAAGCTATAGAGGGAAAAGTGAGTCATTCTTCCTATTTCTCTGGCGCTAGCTCCTCTCCCTGTGCCATATTATGCTCATTGTTCTTAGCCTTACTCTTTGTACTTAATAACACATCTCAAATGCCTTTCCACACCAGTGCCTGTGACACAGTACTCTATGCACAAACACACCATAGTTTATTTTAGCCAGTCCCCTGTTGATGAACACTCTTATCGATTTTTTGCTATTGGAAGTAGTGCTACAATGAACGTCCCTGTACATAGGGCATCTTTGCTCATGTGCTAGGAGAGCTGTAGGATGTCCTATTAATTTCCTAGTTCAGTTCTTTCCATCAGGTAGTCTTGCACATTTATGGGCAAAGACAGAGTGTAATCATCCCAGCCTCCTTTTCCTCTTCTTATAAAACCCTACGTGGCCCCATCTGTGTGCCCCCTCCGCAGATCCCCCCGAAAGGAGAAAGAGGACTCTCGAGCACTTCATGCCCTCTCCCTCCCCATGGTCTCCTAATAAACTTGCCTGTTTTTGAAGCCAATTGAACTAAATGAAATGCACTAGACAGAGCAGGGGACGAGGATGAGCTTTTCCAGAAACAGTGGACTGCTCAAATACTTTACATATTTTTTCCCTGCCTGCTATATGCACGCTGACTGAAAGCATCAACAAAGGAGTTCTCAGAAACCATGAAAAGAAGAGGTGCTTGCTCAACCAAAACTTACCGTGACCACTTGAGTCTTGAATGTGAGCTTTAAAAAATCCAGTCAGTGAAAGAAAAAAAGGCGCCACCAGTTTTGAATGTTGCATTGGCCTGGTTTGTTCTCTGCACTAAATCATAGATTTTTCAAAATTTGGGGGAAAATAATAATTGCCTCAATTGTGTTGGTGCCTTTGCCATATTGGGTGTGTCTCTGGTCAACAGTGAAGTGCCCTGGCTCTTCCAAGCCTCTGTAGTCAGTCTTTCACCCTGAGAAAGAACCATCTGGCCTGAGCAGCACCTCTTGACTTCAGAATAGAATTCCAAGTCCTTTGTAGAGAGTCTCTCAATCCGCACAGCCCCTTTCTCTCCATTGAAATTCAAGGGGAAATGGAAAAAAGAGTCTAGGACACGTGTTTGCAGCAGGTGTTTGACACTGTGCACTGTACACTTATTTGTCAGTATTGATTCTGGCATAAGAATGGGAAGCCCAGTTAGGATGTCAGATTTACTAAGCTGGGTCACGCCATGTATGCATCTGTGTGTTTATGCTTATTTACAGATTCGTTCTGAGACAATTGCCACTTATGCTCTCTGTGGTTTTGGCAGAGCCAATGCCCTAGGGTTAGCAATCAAGACTCTCAGTAAGTAAAAAGAATATTCTTCAACAACAGATGTGCTGTAAATCTCCATGTTGCTCTGTAACATTATTCATGTCAGGAAAAGAAGGCCCTGCAAGGGCAGTAAATCCTTTGGGGTCTATTTGTTATCCCTGCTCTGCAGTGTAGTTCCCTGTTAGACCCAAGCTAACATCAGGAAGGATCTGCCCAAATGCACAGGTGCTTCTCCAGCCAGGGATGACACATGGCTTTCACTTCACATGCCAATTCCAATAGACTTATAACAGCCACGTGGAGAAGGATTCTGAGGTCCACTGGAAGTTGTTGGGAAACGCTGTGATTAATGAGTGATGTCTGCCATGGGCACAGACATGGATGATGACAGATGAGTTGCAGATGTTTGGGATCCTCCCTTGCGTAGCATTTGCCCTGCTGTGCCCTCAACATGCTGTGTGCACCCCTTGGGTGAACCTTAGGACTCGTTTCTTCTGTAGAGAATGGAAGCCTCTGGGCCTCTAGGTGTGGACAAACTGCTTTTCCTCCCACACCAGGGAACTTCTCTGGATGTGGAACTCATCACTAAGCTCGTAAATCTTGAATTTCCCAACTAAGTTTGAATAAAAAAAGGAAAATTCAGCTGATCTGAGACTCCAGCCCCAGAACAATTCTCAGAGGTTGGGAATTTGGAATTTTAATCAATGAGCTTCAACATTAACCTCTCATATCTGCTTCCATATTTCCCAGCACTTATAGCGTTTTTCAGAAGGGATGACATCACTGCAGTGGCAGTGAGAGCTCTGATTGCAGGAATCATCTCCTCCTTCATGATGGGCTGCATCGCAGGTACCGTTTCCACTGTGTCCTGTCCCCCTGTGCCCACAGCTCTCAGGGGGGCGGTGCCTCTAACCTGCACATGCAGCATATGCTGTGCAGAGAGCTGAGAGGCAGAGCCGTGTTAAGCATGCCGTGAAGTGAAATGTGTGGAGCATGGTGGACAAGCTAAGAAAAGAAGGAGACGTCAGTGAACTTGTGAATTAATAAAATCAGCGGTGCTCTGTTGCACTTCTAGGCATCCTCTCCAGCACTCCTGTAGACATCAACTGCCACCACATTTTAGAGAACGCCTTCAACTCCAGCTTACCTCAAAACACAACCGATGTGGTGGTGTGTTGTCAGAGCCTATTGAGCAGGTATTGTATTCTTGATCATAACCTCTTTATATCCATCATTAATTTAAAAATTAGACCTAAAGACCCCTTGGACTTATTTTTAAACTTCATAACTCTTACTTTATTTAAATATGAGAACCTTTGTGGCAATTCTAACCTCCTTTCATTTTGACGTTTCTTGGCTAAGACTAGGACCCATAGCCATCTAGTGTCGCTCAAGCATTTCACATGCCCCCTCTGTGTGTTGGGCACTTGGTGTGAATTAGCTTGCTCGCACCTTGCAGACACTGTGTAAGTTAGGCACTGTTGCTTTTTGAAGCGTTATATAAAATCAGGGCTTAGGGAGGCTTTGTCACTGACCCAAGCAAAATGAGTGCAAGCACAATTAAGATAGAAAGACCCCAGAAAATCAAGGTCTTTCTGCTCACAGAGCCCATGTGCTTAACTAGTACTGTAGTACTCTAGTACTAGTTACGAGGTGCTGCCTCCCTTTCAAGGGGATCAAGCAATGCAGGCTGTCCTGACACGGTGATGGTGATGGGCCATGGTGGATGAGGGGTTGCCAGGGCCCCATGCCAGCCACCCCATCCCTGTACCGTTTCTATTTGCAAAATTAATACTCCCACCCCATCTGCCCTTCTTAATATGCAGGTGTTTTATAAGGATTAGTTCTATCTTTCTTTGTTTATTCTGGAGGAAATAGGGGGAGTCCTGAGGCCGAACAGGATTTGAGAGTCAAAACTAATTCTTTGGTGCCTCTTTCCTTAACCCACCCTAACCTGAATGTGAGGGGGGGAAGTCAGCTTGCTGTCCTATGCTATTTTTAATGTGTCATCTTCTGCTCATCTACACTTTCTGTCTTCTAAGGCTCAGATAACTGTTTCATTCCACTTTCTACCAGCACTGTTGCCGTGGGTCCCGGGGAGGTCATCCCAGGAGGGTACCACAGCCTGTCTTCTTTGAAGACCTGCTGTGAATTGTTGAAGCCATCAACACTGAACTGCACTTGGATCCCTGACGAACTCTGAGCTCAGCCACTTCTCCAACAGAACTCCAAGTACAGATGCTGAACTTTCTGCTTCTGGGAGAAAAATAAAAGCTATTGTCCACAGATTAGTACTTCCATCATGGAGTCAGCTTTAACTGGAAAGAAGAAACACAGGAGTGAACTTTTCACATCTAGGTCATCTTCCTGCCCTCCTCAGCCCCTTCCCGCTGAGAACTACTATAGTGTCCCCAAAGTGAGGTGTTGTCTCCAGTCCCCAAAATGTCTTCTGACCTTGGAATTTCAGGACATTTAACCAGAGTGCAGGTATAAATGACAGCTCACAACAACTGGGCTGTGACTCAGCCATACTTATTAGTGTGAGTCTCTAAGTAGCCTAGAGTGAACCACTTCAAGAACATCTCAGGTGAGGTCTCTCTGCATTCACCCTGGCTGAGCTGAAATAGCCTAACAGGGAATCTCAGGTGGACGAGGACCAGTCACATATCACCCACTCATTACCTGCCCTGAGGAAGTCCCGCAGAAATCAGGCATCCTTCAGGAGAGTGCCTAGACCAGTCCAAAGCTAGGTTTTAATTCCCGTGTGCTTTGAGTTATATCAGTCAGCTTGTGCTGAACTGTGCTGCAATAACAAATAATTCACAAAACTTGGTGGCTTACAAGTTTGTTTTTCAGTCATATTATGTGTTTATTCAGGGTCAACTTTGGCCATACTCTAGGTTGTCTTTATTTCCAGGACCCAGGCTAAAGGAGCAGCCCCTGTGTGAGGGCATGTTGGTCTTACTGGAGAGGGAAATGAAAGGTGGGGACCACATGATGGCGCTTAAAACTTCTGCTAGGAAGTGACACCCTTCAATTTCACTACATTCCATTATCCAAGGATAGTCACATGACAAGCATGAATCAATGACCATAGATGTTTTATCCTGTCATAGGGAGGGATAGCAAATATTTTTTTTTTTAAGATTTTATTTTTTTCCTTTTTCTCCCCAAAGCCCCCCGGTACATAGCTGTATATTCTTAGTTGTGGGTCCTTCTAGTTGTGGCATGTGGGATGCTGCCTCAGTGTGGCTTGATGAGTGGTACCATGACTGTGCCCAGGATATGAACCGAGGAAACACTGAGCTGCCTGCAGCGGAGCATGCGAACTTAACCACTCGGCCACGGGGCCAGCCCCAGGGATAGCAAATATTTTGAAGAAATAATATGATATACCACATGGGTACATAATATCCATGTCTCCCTTCAAGAAACCAACCTGTTATAGGGCATAACTGTAAGCCTATTCATGTGCGAATTTGATTATGTTCCTGGTGACAAGACTGGAAAATGGTGCTAGTCTTTAGACAGACAGCCATGTAAGGACCATTTGAAGGAGAAAAATCTTCCATTGATACTTCCAGAAGAGCATCAGCATCAAACTTGCTTAATGGGTATCAAAGAAGAACCTTAATGTGTTCTGACACTAAATGTGTCTCAGAAGAAATTCCAGAAATAAGGATGGGATGCTCTTTAATGAAATATTCATTGTCAACACCCTTAAAAGCATAAGGACCACATTTTGTGAGAAAACACAAACAGTAATGATTGGATTAAAAGGTGACTCATACAAAAGAAAGCAAGTGAAAAAGGTTTTGGAATACTTTAAGTAATTTATTTATATATTTTCCTCTTTGTTCATGCACAAGAGTAATTTTTTTTAAATCCCTGTGTGAATAGCTGCTTCTTGTGTGTGTGATGGTGGTGGTGGTGGTGAAGGAGGGAGTTAAATGCCTACAGGACTCTTAATCTCTGAAGCACTATATATTAGGATATTTCTAGTTATTGATCATTTGTATCAAATTTTTCTTGGAACTCAATGTGTCCCTTCAGTATTTAGACTTTGTTTTAGGAAAATATATTTACCTGTCTTTCCCTCCGTTCTCAGTGCTCTGGTGTCAGCCTTCATTAAAGCCTGTGGCACAGTGTGTCAGGGACTCCAGTTATTCATAAGTTGATTCTCCATTGTCTGTTATCGCTATTATTTTTCTAACGATTTTTTTTCTCCTTTTAACTCTGTGTATTTTTCTATTCTGTTTTATTTCTAAGAATCTCTTTCTCAGAGAATCTCTTTGTTGTTTCTAGCATGCTTCTCTGGCCAACTAATTTTCAAATTCTGCCTGTTGCCATTACTGTTCCTTGGATGTTTGTGGCTCTTCTGGGAGCTTTTTTTTTTATTTCAAGGAAAACTTAATTAATGCCTTTTTTCTTTTTTTTTTTACTATTTTCTTCTTTTTCATTAAAAGGTAATTTCCATTTGTAATAAAAAGTGACAATATTTTACACACACACATATCTTTCTCCCTACCCTGTTCACCGCATCTCTCTTTCTAGTACCACACACCCCAGAGATTGTCAATTAGCATATGTACCTTTCTCCAAAATTATATAAGAAGATGGGGAATTTGTTGTTTCTACACAAATAGAATGAGCCTCTTTACATACCACCTTCAACTTCTTTTCACTTGGCGGTACACTTTCTACAAGTCATTATATATAGTTCTAGCTCTATCCTTCCCTTCCTCCTAGTGTGTGTGTGTGTGTGTGTGTGTGTATGTACGATTCTACGTAAATGAGATAATATACATACTGGAGATGGGAGGAAGTTAGACATTTTTATTGTCTTTCTACTTGCTTCCCTCCTCCTCTCTCCTGTCCCTGGCCCACAACACACAGGTATCCCAGGTTAAATAACTTGATGTTTTTTTAACATCATTGTACTTTTTCCTGTACTCTTTTCATGTTCAGGTTGTATTTTACAAACATATCCATCTATTGAGCATTCGGATGATAGTTTACAGTGCAGATCTTCCTTGACTTACAATGGGGTTACATCCTAATAAATCCCATTGTAAGTTGAAAATATCGTAAGTCAAAAATGCATTTAATACACTTAACCTACCAAACATTATAACAGCCCAGCCTACCTTAAACATGCGCAGAACACTTACATTAGCCTACAGTTAGGAAATACTCACCTAACACAAAGCCTATTTTATAATAAAGGGTTGAATATCTCATGTAATTTGTTGAATACTGTACTGAAAGTGAGAAACAGAGTGGTTTATGGGTATAGCATGGTCGTGAGTGTATTGGTGGTTTACCCTTGTGATCGCGGGGCTGGCTGGGAACTGTGGCTTGCTGCTGCTGCTCAGCATCATGAGAGAGTGTCATACCACATAGAGTATTGCTGGCCCAGGAAAAGATTAAAATTCAAAGTACAGTTTCTACGGAATGCATATCGCTTTCACACCATCTTAAAGCCAAAAATCATACGTTGAACCATCATTAAGTTGGCCACTGTCTGTACTAAGATTACTCACATTTCTATGCAGTTTATTTTTCTCCGATAATAATACTTTGTGGATAGTGAGGTCCATTGGAAAAACTTTCTTCTTTTCACAGGCTTCATAACAGCCCATGACATGTTATGTATTTGTCTGAGCCATTCCTCTATGGAGAAGCACTCACTTTGTTTAAAGTTTGTTTTTGACTTATTTGAATGGTGGTGGCCATTTACTGTACATACAGCTGCTTTTATTTTCTTTAGCAGTGCTGTCTGATGGATATAAGGCAAGTCACATGTAATTTACAATTTTACAGTAGCCACGTTAAAAAGTACAAAGAGATTTGTAAAGTTAATTTTAAAAATATATTTAACCCAATATATCCAAGATATTATTTTGATGAGATATTTTACATTCTATTTGTTGAATTAAGTCTTTAAAATCTAATGTGTATTTTATACATAGAGCATACCTTGAGACACTAACTTTTCATTGGCAATACTTGATCTGTACTTAGATTGCATAAAATTTGCAGTTGAAAAGTAAATTTATATACCAAGGTTGTTCCAAACATGCTTAAAAGTTTTCCAGTGGAAACTTCCATTTCCAACTGAAATGCGTATCATTTTTAAATTAAATTTTAGGTCCTCAGTTCCATATACAAAATAGTTCCATATTTCAAGTATCAGTGGCTACCATATTGGACAGTGAAATTTGATAGGATGATTTCCTAGGTGAATTGAAGTGTGTGTATATTTGGTATTAATATATGTTGCAAGATTGCTTCTTAGAAAAATATGTAGTCTTAATTTTCATCTGCTTCGTGGTATAATCTTTCTGATGTGTTTTATTCATCTACCTCTGTGTGTATGTGTGATATTTTTAATGCAACATGTTCACATAAGTCCCATGATGGTTTTTTTTTTTTGTTAATATTATCCATCCTTGAGCCGAGGATGGGGTTACTATTCTTGAGCCATATGAGAAAAGATAGTAAGGGTAAGGACTAGATGAGTGAGCTGGTGAGCACTTTAGGGTTGTCGCCTCCAGAACATTCTCAGTCCCCTGTGCATGTTGTGAGTGGCTCTGGGCTAGCTGGAAGTTTCCCTCCTCCCAGTGAAACCACTTGAGGGAGGTTTTTGGTGGTGGTGATGTCCTCGCTCTTCTTTAGTAGACACAGAGGGTGGAAGGCTGTTTGCTCCCCGCAGGTCATCCTCTACCCACCCACCCATAGTCTCCTAGGATGGCAAAGATGGAGTGTGTGTGTGGTTCCTGTGTGTTTGTTCGGGTTTTGTCTGAGGTCACTCAGGGCTGACAGCAGGTTGCTATCCGTCTATGCACCCCGACCGTGTTTCAAGCCAAGACTGTGACATGTATTTTGAAGAATTCTGTACTTTGTCTAGTCTGCCCATAACATTTGAAGACCCCAGCTTTCTCCCTGTGTCTATCTTCACACTGGTACAGTTTCCACTAATCTGAAAACCCTTCTTCAAGCATAGTATTATGGGTCCAGATATGAATTTTTCCTAATTTCAGTGAAGAAGGAAGTTTCTTTACTGCTTCTGTTCTCCTTGTTGTTCTCCATTCATTTGCAAAAGGAGATGGAGGTGGAAATGGTATTTCTCTCCCCAGTCCAGAAACCATGGTAATTAACAAATTCTCTGACCCTCCAGAGGCCTTAGGGTTTCAGCCAAAAATAGACTGCCATCATGGGATATGGAGAATTTTCTTTGATTTTTTTTTCCATTGGTCAAATCAGCACATCCACACAGTTCGATCTGAGTGAGAAGGTCTCTGTAACTACACAGATCACTAACATGCATTCATTTTACAAATACCTCCAACTAATGGCTTCTATATTTCTGTAGTTTAGGCTAGCAGGCCACTGTAAAGAGCTGAAGACACGTACTTGCCCAGTGAGGCTGACTTCCAATTACAGACAAATTCTGAATCAGGCACGCTCATGAGGAAAGTGCTGCAGGACAGTGTGCCGGGAAGGGTTAAACTACCCGAGTGCACTGGAGCAGGGGAAGGGAGGCAACCACGCACATTTAAACAGGCAGGAGCACAGGACTTAAGGAAGGAATGCCTGGTACAGGGGCACCATGGGGAGCTAATGAGCCATATGGTCCTGAGAAAAGCTACTTTTTGCCACTGTTACTTAATTAAAAAAATAAAAGTTAAAAAAAACCCTTGTTTTAGGTTGAGCAAGAAGAAAAGTATACATTTCCCATTCTTTTTCTGGCTCTAAAGACAGCACAAGCTTATGATAATAATTATCCTTTCCTTTACATTACAAAGGCAGTGTGACTGCCCCCTGGATGCAGGGGGACTGCTTTCAACCCTGGTCATTAGTGAGCTACTTGGCAATTTCATTTCAAGAGACTCTAGAAAGTAAACAAAGAGTCTGCTCCAAGCCAGCCCTCTTACCCATTATGCCTTTTGCAGAATGCGAAGACAGTGACTGATTTTAGGGATCAGCGTGTAGCCACGGAACTGAGACAAGCCCTCAAATGACAACCTTGAAGTGTGGTCCTCTGGCAACTGACAACCAACTGCTTTACAATGAGAAACTAGGATCAGGAAAAAACTGATGCCTTACAAGCCACGTTAACCCGTAGAATCAGCCCTACATCTTCCATGCTCTGGGCATGCTTCTGGAATATTCATGAAATAAGAGGATGGCAGAACCTTAGGTCATTTAGAAATGCTTCTCACCCCACAGTCATCTGGAGCTGCCAAACGCATGGGTAAAAGCAGAGCTGGGGCAGAGTCCCTTGGTCTAATCTGAATCTCTTCAACTGCAGAGTGCCTGCCTCATTCCACAATTGTCCATATGTCTGTCTGACCATTAGGCTACTTATTCCTATGTGTCTCCTCTACCTAGAATCTGGCATCTAGCAGACATTCGGTAAATGTTTACTCAATTAATGAATGAATGAATATTGCAAAATGGCCAACCTTCAGATATTCAGGAAAATTTAATTGGTTAACTGTTAAAAACTTTTTAAAAATCTCATCTAAAATCCATAGTCATAATAAAAATTGCAATTGGAAATTTCCTCTCTCGTCAATCTCATTCCCCATAGTTGGCCACTGTTAACACTTTGGCGTCACTATTAATTTTCTCTCCATCTTATAAACAACACAGTAAGCTACAGCTATCAAGCTGGAGTGGATGAGTCTTCTTTCCAGCCCAATGCCTCAATCACTGCCACCTTCCATTTCTTGGCAACCTCAGGCCCGTGGTTTTTCTTGTCTACAACATTAACTGGGTTACACAGTGATCAGTAAACACACTTCAGGAGACTGGCTTTCCTGATAATCTATAAAGCCAGCCTGCAGCTTAGTAGTATTGTCTACACTGAAGCTAAATGGAATCTTTAAAAGCATCCCAACACCCAACATAAATAAGTGTATTTTAAATATCCAGATTCTTTCTGTCTAGATGAGCAATTGTTCTCTCACATTTGGAAAAGCTCTTAATAGGAAATGCAAAACCACACGCTGGTGGCCACTTCTGGCAGGTGTGGAAGTATAACTCAGCAGCTAAGAGTCCAGCTCTGGAGCTGAACTGCTAATGTTCAAACCCTTGCCCCAAACAAGAGATCCATAACCTTAGATATTTATGTAACCTCTCTGTGCCTCAGTTTCCCTATCTGTAAAATGCAAATAAACATATCTCTTCTTCTATATTTCTGTGAGAATTAAATAAGTTAAATCATGTAGAGCACTTGGAAGAACGCCTCACATAGAAAGGCTGTAACATACACTCTTCACTGAGGTATAATTTATACACAGTAAATGCAGATTTTAAGCATACAGTTTGATGCATTATGACAAATGTCTACACCCGTGTGACCATCACCCCAATCAAGCTGCAGCACATTCCCATCATTTTAGGAAGTCCCCTGGCGCCCCTTCCCAGGCAATCTCACCCCCATCCTCCCACATAAGCCTGATTGACTTTCTTTCTCCCAGAAATCAGTTCAGATAAATGGTTCAGAGAGAACTTCATAGAAATGGAGTCACATGTGCTCTTTTATCTCTCATTTTTCTCAGTGCAACGTATTTAAGTTTTATCCAGTAGGTCATTCTGTTTCTATTGCTGAGTGTTATCCCATTGTATGAAGAATCCACCATTTATGAATCCATTCTACTCGTGATGGACATTTAGGTTGTTTTCAGTTTTTGAAAGAAGCTTCTATTTGCCACCATTGTTTGGCTGTTTCAGAATATTTTGAGCTTTGGAAATGTAACTGGAACGTGAAAAAGGCGTGGTTCCCTCATGGGGGCTGCTACTTATTGCCCTTTCTCTCCCTCGTGATTTTGCCCAGTCTCTTCACTTACATGTTGTTCTTCACAGGGATTTTCAAGATTGTTCATTGGCTTCAGGCCACAAACTGGAAGATCAGTGATGCTGGAGCCTCAAAGGGAACACCAGGGAAGCTGGAGCACCCCGAGACCACTCTCAGTTGACTGGCATGTTGATCAGCCTGCCCCTACACTCTGCATAATGGCCCTTTCACTGTGCTACATTTTGAGAAAATCACCTGGCTTTTCTAAGTCTCCAATAAAAGTAAGAGTTACATTAGCATTTGACTCCACAGGGCTATAGAGCAGGCACGTGAATAAAAAAATACAAGAAATGTAAAAGAAACTCTTCATAGTTTGAAAGCAGTGTAGGAAAGCCTGATGCGCGTGCAAGCTGAGCTCTGCTCATAACAGACTTGCAAGGTATAGCAACATCCGTCAGCTGGGAACTTTGGCACTTAGGAGCTATAATAAATTTAATTCCATTTATGGAAAAGGTTGGCAAGTTCTTAAAAGCACTTGTGTATAGCAAAGACTCTAATTTTCACTAGAAGTCACCAATCAAAATTCAACCTGGACTTTTTTTTTGGTGAGGAATATTGGCCCTGAGCTAACATCTGTTGCCAATCTTCCCAAAGCCCCAGTACATAGTTGTCCTTTTTTCCTTTTCTTTTTTCTTCCCAAAGCCCCAGTACATACTTGCACACCCTAGTTGTAAGTTCTTCTATATGGGGTGCCACCGCAGCACGGCTTGAGGAATGGTGTGTAGGTCCATGCCCGGGATCCGAATCCCCAAACTCTGGGCCTCCAAAGTGGAGTGTGCAAACCTAACCACTATGCCTCCAGGCCAGCTCCCGCCTGCCCTTTCTGAGAGGGACATCTGAAACAGTTGAGAAGTGTTTGCTGTCTTTGACCATCCATTCATCAATGTCTGGCCATGGAGAACAGCTTATCCAGAAAGCGAGGGTTTCTGCATCTGCTTAAACCAAACGGAACCAAACAGAAGGAAACTATGTTTCGGGGATTCAGGAAAGGTCCTCCTGTTGCAGTCTGACTTGTTTTCATAGCTACAGAATCCAAAGTCCGCAGACAAGCACAATGTGGTCACAGAGGCTGCCGCTGGACCCTCAAGAAAATTCTTTCTTAAAAGCCACTGGAGTATTCAGAAAGAATTCAGTCAACATTCCGTCTAAAATTCACAAGGGGTGAGCATCTAGATGACCTGAAGATAAAGTGAATTTCTTAAATGCTTTCTTCTCCCTCTTACCAGTAACATGCTTGAGGGGAATTTTATTGCGGTTATAGGTTTTTACAAGCGCCTCTGCTCAGGTGGATGGCACAGACGCAGTCCAGACATCAATAGCGAGGAAGAGGGAAGACCCAGAGAGCTTCCCCAGCAACTGACCAGAGCCCGTGTAGGCCTCAGAGGACAAGGCAGGGGTCCAGGTTCTGGAGGAGGCTCCCTGCGTTGGCCGCTGCGACTGTACCGGGGCAGGCGCTCAGAGGCATTCTTGTCTCTGCTCCTCTCGTAATAGCTTTTATAAGATGCTTTACTGTAAAAGTAATCAGTCATATTTGTTGTAGAATAATATTCATAATCTTAAGAAATTAAAAGCTTTACCTGTATCCCTGCACAAAAATATAACAAGTGCTAACAATCTGTGGTGTAGAGCCATTCAATGTGTGTGTGTGCGTGTGTGTGTATACTACTTTTAAAATGAGATCACTATTACGATTTTTTCTTTTTAAAGATTGGCACCTGAGCTAACATCTGTTGCGAATCTCTCTTTTCTTCTTCTTCTCCTCCTTCCCAAAGCCCCCCAGTACATAGCTGTATATTCTCCTTGTGAGTGCCTCTGGTTGTGCTGTGTGGGATGCCGCCTCAGCATGGCCTGATGAGTGGTGCCATGTCCACGCCCAGCATCTGAACCTGAGAAACCCTGGGCCACCAAAGCAGAACATGCGAATTTAACCACTTGGCCACTGAGCCAGCCCCAATTTTGAGGCCAGCTTTTCCCCCTTTAATATATCATGAACACATTTGCAGGTTGTTAAATATTCTTCTACATCATCATTTTTAAGTGGCTCCACGGCGTCCTGTGTGTGACTGTACCATAATTTATCCCGTCTCCTATAGTTGCCTGTTATGGACGTTTCCCATTTTTTATGATTATTAACACATCTGCAATAAACATTCTTGCAGCCAAGTCTTTACACAAATTCACGATTGGTTCCTTGTAAAATAGAAAAAAGTGCTGGAGACACATAGCGATTTATCTCCCAAGAGAATGTTTCCTGTCTTATACTAAGCCTCAGGGCGAAGCCAATGATCCATCTTTGAATGGACATTTCTCCAGCACAAAGCCAGTCTACTCATGATCAAAATCCTAGATTCTGCTGGCCGTCAAGAAGGTGGTTGAAACACGATAGCAAGCCTTGGGTTGTGTGGGATTTCATACAATTACTTTGTAAAAACCCTTGGTACATGACATACCAAGTTATCTTCATCTGCTTAAAGATGCATTTTCTAGTTCCAGAGTTGGAATTAAAATTGATTTCTCTGTTTCTTCAGTTGGCTTTTATCCTGCCCACACAGATTCATTGATATGAATTAAAAAAGAGTAAGTCTGAATGCTAACTCCCAACCATCCTTAGACCCAGTCCAGGAGGAAAGAAGTCCTAGTCCACAGGGAATCAAGAAGTATGGTCCCACTGGGCCCGATGCAGCGGCCTAGTGGTTAAGTTTGGTGCACTCTGCTTTGGTGGCACAAGTTCGTGGGTTCGGATCCTGGGCATGGACCTACACCATTCATCAACCATGCTGAGGCAGTGACCCACATACAAAATAGAGGAAGATTGGCAATAGATGTTAGCTCCGGGCAAATCCTCCTCAGCCAAAAGGTATGGCCCCCACCAGCACAGTTGGATACAGGGCGAGGTGACAGCAGAGGAGGGGTGAGCACTGCATGGGTTGCTGATGAACTGGGTCTGTTCACTCCATCAAGGAGGGCCAGCAATTTTGCCAGCAAAAGCAGGATCCGGAAGTGTGTGTCACATATCTTCAGGTTGCCCAGGACAGCAGCCATGGGTTCCCGTTTGTGTGGACAGGGGCTCAACTCCCTGTACTCATGGCTCACAAATGGCAGCGTACTGTACGCTGTTCTGTATCTGGGCTCTTTTTTGCTTAATAATATATTCTAGGGCCCTTTCTAAATCACTACATAAAGACTTCGTTCTTTTGTACATATCATGTGGATTTACATCATATAACTTATTTTGTGCTCTTCTATTTATATTGTACCCCATGTTCTCTAAACAAACAAAACAAGTGCTGCAGTAAACAGCCTCTACCTATGTCACTGCAGACATGTGTGAGGACACTTACAGGAGAAATTTCTAGAAATGGAATTGCTGAAACGTAGGCCATGTACATTTATAATTTTGGAGGATGTTGACAAATTATCCTCCATGGGGATTTGATTGACTGATATTCTCACTAGCCAAGCACAGTGGACTATTTTATGAAACTTTTGGATTTTTGCGAATGCAAAGGAAATGGCCTCTCAGTGTTGCTGTAATTCACATTTCTCTTGTTTAACGAGGCTGAGGACCTTTTAAGAGCCATGTGCATTCTTCTTCTAGGAATAGTGTCTTTTTATCCTTCACCCATTTCTCTGTTGGATAAGTTGTCTTTTCCTCAGACATTTATAGGGGCCATTTGTCTGTTGGGGAACATAACCCTTTGTCTGTGATAAGAATTGCACATATTATCCCCATATTGTCACTTGTAGTTTTACTTTTTTTTGTGGTGCTTTTTTGCCATATAGAAGTTGGCCGTACATCACTCATCAAATACTGGTAATTTCTATTTTCCCTATTTACTTGAGATGCCACTTTTATCTCATACTAAAGCCTCATTTATTGGAGTGCATGTGGACTTTCTTTTCTGTTCTGTTACCTGTTAATCTACTCCAGTGAGGATCAGTTGTTTTATCTTGAGGGGATAAAAGTGTGCTGCCCCCAAGGATGCCACTTGGGTGTAAGGACTGTTTTGAGCTGAAAGCAGTTAGCTCTCTGGCCTCCTGCTTAATCACTGTAGATGATTCATCAAAGGAGAAGGCACCAACTGGAGTCTGTATGACACACCTCACTAAATATTCTCTTCCTATTGTTCCCCCATATATTTACCTTCCCACAATTTACTGCCCCTGGGAGCCTGGGAGCACAATCTATTTCCCACAATTTACCCCAATTACTTTGTCTTTTATGCCACAATTTATCAATCTTTGTTAAAATGGTATATAAGTCCCCGAGTCTAATCACTTCTTTGAGTTTTCATTTCTTTCTTGTGAAGCTCCCATATACATGCTAAATAAACCTTTTCTCCTGTTAATGCATATCTTAGTTTAATTCGTGGGTCCTAGTCACAAACCTAAAAGGGTAAGAAAAAGATTCTTTCCCTCCCTGACAATCTCTAAATTGGAGGTTATAATATCTACCCCAGAGAACTAGCCTGAAACAATTGAGTGCTCCTGTGCCTAGGGCCAGCCTCGCTCAGCTGCACTCCTAAGAGAACTGACAACAGCCTTGTAGGCCTGAGGCCTATAGCCACTGTAAGCCCCTGAGCCTAGCAACCAGCTACACTGGGTACCTACCCAATTAACAGGAAAACTGCAACAGGACTGTGCTGTTAGACCTTGTCGCCAACAGTGCTGAGGCTCCCCAAACCGGATTTACAAACAGCTGGCCATGGAAGGAAAGACTAGACTCCCTGGGTACCTGCATTAAGAGCAATCCTGTCACAGCAGAAGGGGACAAGTAGCCCACAAAGGGGTCACTCCTGGATCTCTTGGACTGGTGATGAGAGGGAAGCACACTGTTGGGCCTCAAAAGGCATCTCTTACATAAGGCCACTTCTCCAAGATCGAGAGACATAGCTGACTCACCTAATACATAGAAATCAGCACAGAGAAAGAGGCATAATGAGGACACAAAGGAATACATTCCAAGCAAGGGAGTAGGACAAAACCCCATAAACAGGAGTAAATGAAATAGAAATAAGTGAGCCACCTGACAAAGAGTTCAAACAAAATCTCATAAGGATGCTCACAGATATTAGGAGAAGAATGGATGAACACAGTGAGCTCATCAACAAAGAACTGGAAAATATAAAAAAGAACCAATCAGAAATGAAGAATACAATACTGGAAATGAAATATTCACTAGAGGGACTCAATAGCAGAGTAGAGGATACAGAAGAACAGATCAGTGAGCTAGACTAAAGACTAGAGGAAATCACCCAAGCAGAACAGAAAAAAGAAGAATTAGACAGAATGAGAACAGTCTAAGGGAACTATGGGACAATATCAAGTGCACTAATATTCGTATTATAGGTGTCCCAGAAGGAGAAGAGAGAGACAAAGGGGCAGAAAATTTATTTGAAGAACTAATAGATGAAAATTTTCCTAATCTAAGGAAGCAGACATTCAAGTACAGGAAGCACAGAGGGCTCCAAACAAGATAAGCCCCAAAAGGCCCACACCACGACACATTATAATTAAAGTGTCCAAAATTAAAGCTAAAGACAGACTCCTAAAAGCGGCAAGAGAAAGGCCACAAGTGATATACACAGGAAAGCCCATAAGGATATCAGTGGACTTCTCCGCCGAAACCTTACAGGCGAGAAGAGAGTGGCATGACATATTTAAAGTGCTAAAAGGAAAAAACCTATAGCCAACAATACACTATCCATCAAGCTTGTCATTCAGAATGGAAGGTGAGATAAAGAGCTTCCCAGACAAGCAAAAATTACAGGAGTTTATCAGCAAGAAACCAGTTCTGCAAGAAACGCTGAAGGGACCTACTTAAGTGGGAAAGCAATGACCACAAATAGGGATAAAAAAATTATCAAAAAAATAACCCCCTGAGAAAAACCAGGCAATAAAATCACTGGTAAAAGTAAAAATGTAGTAAAGGTAGCAGATCAACCACCTGTGAATGTAAAATGAAGGTTAAAAGACAAAAGCGCTAAAACTACCTATTTCAATGAGAAGAGGGTAACGGATAGACACACACAAAACAAGAGATCAGATATGATTTCAAAAACATAAAATGTGGGAAGACGGGAGTGAAAAAGTAGAGCTTTTAGAAAGAGGTTAAGCTAAAGAGTCTATCAACTAGATATGAGCTGTTATATACATAGAATATTACATAGGATCCTCACGGTAATCACAAATCAGAAACCTATAATAAGCTGGCAAATAAGTAAGACAAAAGAAATCAAACATGTTACTAAAGAAAGCCATCAAAGCACAAGGGAAGAGAGCAAGAGAAAAAGAAAGGAACAGAGAAGAACTACTAAAACACCCAGGAAAAAAGTAACAAAATGGCAATAAATACATATTTATCAATAGCTACTTTAAATGTCAACGGACTAAATGCTCCAATCAAAAGGCATAAGGTGGCCAATTTGATAAAAAGCAAGACTCATATATATGCTGCATACAAGAGACACACTTAAGACCTAAAGACACTCACAAACTGAAAGTGGAAGGATGGAAAATGATATTCCATGCAAATGGTAAAGAAAAGAAAGCGAGGATAGCAATAGTTACATCAGACAAAATAGACTTTAAAATAAAAACTGTAACAAGAGACAAAGAAGGGCACTGCATAATGATAAAGGGAACAATCCAACAAGAAGATATAACACTTGTAAATATCTATGCACCTAACATAGAAGCACCTAAATCTATAAAGCAATTATTAACAGACATAAAAGGAGAATCAGATAGTAACACAATAATAGTAGGGGGCTTTAACTCTCCACTTACACCAATGGATAGATCATCCAAACAGAAGATCAATACAGAAACACTGGCCTTAAATGACACCATTGACCAGACGGACTTAGTGGATATATAGAGAACGTTCCATCCAAAAACCACAGAATACACATTCTCTTCAAATCCACAAGGAACATTCTCCAGGACGGATCATATAGTAGAGCACAAAAAGGTCTCAATAAATTTAAGAAGATTGAAATAATACCATCATCTTTTCTGACCACAAAGGTATGAACTAGAAATCAACTACAGGAAGAAAGCCAGGAAAGCCACAAAAATGTGGAGATTAAACAAAATGCTACAGAACAACGCTTGGGTCAATGAATAAATCAAAGGAGAAATAAAAAAATTCCTGGAGACAAATGAAAATGAAAATATGACATGCCAAAATCTATGGGATACAACAAAAGCGGTTCTAAGAGGGAAGTTCATAGCAATTCAGGCCTAACTCAACAAAGAAGAAAAATCACAAATAAACAAGGTAACTGCGCATCTAAGGGTGCTGGAAAAAGAAGAACGAACAAATCCCAAAATCAGCAGAAGGAGGAAATAATAAAAATCAGAGCAGAAATAAGTGAAATAGAGACTAAAACAACAATAGAAAAAATTAATGAAGCCAAGAGCTGGTTCTTTGAAAAGATAAACAAAATTGACAAACCCTTAGCCAGACTCACCAAAAAAAATAAAAGAGAGACGGCTCAAATAAATAAAATCAGAAATGAAAGAGGAGAAATTACAACAGACACCTCAGAAACACAAAAGATAATAAGAGAATACTATGAAAAGCTATACACCAGCAAATTGGATAATCTAGAAGAAATGGATAAATTCTTAGAAACATACAACCTTCCAAAATTGGACCAAGAAGAAGTGGAGAGTGTGAATAGACCAATCACCAGTAAGGAGATCGAAACAGTAATCCAAAATCCACCAAAAAATAAAAGTCCAGGACCAGACGGCTTCCCTGGTGAATTCTATCAAACACTGAAAGAGGACTTAGTACCTATCCTTCTCAAACTCTTCCAAAAGATTTAAGAGAAGGGGAGGCTTCCTAACTCATTCTACAAAGCCGACATTATCCTGATACCAAAACAAGACAAGGACAACACAAAAAAAGAAAATTACAGGCCAATATCACTGATGAACGTTGATGCAAAAATCCTCAACAAAATACCAGCAAAACGAATACAACAATACATTGAAAAGATCATACATCATGATCAAGTTGGTTTCATTCCAGGGATGCAGAGATGGTTCAACACCTGCAAATCTATCAATGCGATACACCACATTAACAAAATGAAGAATAAAAATCACATGATCATCTCAATACATGCAGAGAAAGCATTTGACAAGATACAGCATACATTTATGATAAAACCTCTAAATAAAATGGGTATAGAAAGAAAATACCTCAACATAATAAAGGCCATATATGACAAACCCACAGCAAATATCATTCTCAACGGAGAAAAACTGAAAGCTATCCCTCTAAGAACAGGAACCAGACAAGGATGCCCACTGTCCCCACTCTTATTTAACATAGTATTGGAAGTTCTAGCCAGAGCAATCAGGCAAGAAAAAGAAATAAAAGGGATCCACATTGGAAAAGAAGAAGTGAAACTGTCACTCTTTGCAGATGACATGATTTTATATGTAGAAAAACCTAAAGAATCCACTAAAATTTTTAGAAAACATAAATGAATACAGTCAAGTCGTAGGATACAAAATCAACATAGAAAAACTGGTTGCGTTTCTATACACTAACAACGAAGTAGCAGAAAGAGAAATTAAGAATACAATGCCATTTAAAATTGCAACAAAAAGAATAAAATACCTAGGAATAAACTTAACCAAAGAGGTGAAAGATCTGTATACTGAAAACTATAAACCATTGTTGAAAGAAATCGAAGAAGACACAAAGAAATGGAAAGATATTCCATGCTCTTAGATTGGAAGAATTAACATAGTGAAAATGTCCATACTTCCTAAAGCAATCTACAGATTCAATGCAATCCCTATCAAAGTTCCAACAACATTCTTCACAGAAATAGAACAAAGAATCTTAAAATGTATATGGAACAACAAAAGACCCCAAATAGCCGAAGGATTCCTGAGAAAAAAGAACAAAGCTGGAGGTATCACATTCCCTGATTTCAAAATATACTACGAAGCCATAGTAACCAAAACAGCATGGTACTGGCACATAAACAAACACATGGATCAATGGAACAGAATCAAGAGCACAGAAATAAACCCACACATTGATGGACAGCTAATATTCGACAAGGGAGCTAAGAGCATACAGTGCAGAAAGGAGAGTCTCTTCAAGAAATGGTGTTGGGAAAAGTGGACAGCCACATGCAAAAGAATGAAAGTAGACCATTACCTTACACCGTGCACAAAAATCAACTCAAAATGGATTAAAGACTTGAATGTAAGACCCGAAACCATGAAACGTCTAGAAGAAAACACAGGCAGTATGCTCTTTGACATCAGTCTGAGCAGCATATTTTCAAGTCCCATGTCTGGCCTGGCAAGGGAAACAAAAGGAAAAATGAACAAATGGGACTACATCAAACTGAAAAGCTTCTGCACAGCAAAGGAAACCATCAACAAAACAAAAAATCTAACATCGGGAGAAGATATTTGCAAACCATATATCAGATGAGGGGTTAATACCCCAAATTTACAAAGAACGCATACATCTCAACAACAAGAAAACCAACAACCCAATTAAAAAATGGGCAAAAGATCTTAACAGAGGTTTCTCCAAAGAAGATATACGGAGGGCCAACAGGCATATGAAAAGATGCTCAACATCATTAACTATCAGGGAAATGCAAATCAAAACTACAATGAGGTATCACATCGCTCTGGTCAGAATGGCTATGATTAACAAGACAGGAAACAAGTGTTGGAGAGGATGTGGAGAGATGGATGTACACTGCTGGTGAGAGTGCAAACTGGTGCAGCCACTATGGAAAGCAGTATGGAGATTCCTCCGAAAATTAAGAATAGATCTACCATATGATCCAGCTATCCCACTGCTGGGTATTTATCCAAGGAACTTGAAAACGCAAAGGCATAAAGATACCTGCACCCCTATGCTCGTTGCAGCATTATTCACAATAGCCAAGACTTGGAAGCAACCTAGGTGCCCATGAAGGGACGAATGGATAAAGAAGATGAGGTATCTATACATAATGGAATACTACTCAGCCATAAGAAATGATGAAATCTGGCCATTTGTGACAACATGGATGGACCTTGAGGTTATTATGCGAAGTGCTATAAGTCAGAAGGAGAAAGTCATATATCGTATGATCTCACTCATAAGTAGAAGATAAAAACAATCACAGACAAACACATAGCAACGAGATTGGATTGGTGGTTGCCAATTGGGGAGGGCAAAAGGGGTGATTAGGCTCACATGTGAGGTGATGGACTATAATTAGTTTTTGGGTGGTGAACATGATGTAGTCTACACAGAATTTGAAATATATTACGATGTACATCTGAAAGCTATATAATGTTATAATCCAATGTTACTGCAATAAAATAAAATGTAAAAAATCAAAGAAAAAGAATTAAATGAATGTGGAATGCTTGGCTCATAAATTTCAGCAATTATGATGATGAGAAACACTTGCAAAAATGACCCTCAAAACCAGAGTTCATTGATTACTTGCCAATGCACAGCCCAGGTTTATAAGTAGCGCCTAAGCTATAGGATACTTCTTCCTTCTACCCTTCGAGAGCCCTTGGAGTTGACAGTGCCCTTGCAAAGTGCAGGCTTGCTGATAACTAAAGGGAGAATATTTTCTCCAAGGCCCCTGGATTCAAAAGCCCACTCAGTGTCTTGGAAGGTCATAGGCCTCCATCTGCCTGTCGCTGTGTGTGGCTGCGGCCTACAGTATGGGCTCAGTCCCCACAGGCACCAGTTAGCTCCTCTGGAACCAGAGTCAGGACTGCATCCCCAGCCGGTTCTGGCAGGCCTGCTGGTGGCTTCAAACCTTGGTCCAAGGATGGGCACGTGACTAATATTCCACATATTCTAGGATGGTCAGTCCCAGGCACTCACCTTGATCCTGGAACAATGAAACCACGTCTGCGCAGCAAAACATGAGCACCACGTGTTTATACTTAAGGCCATTCCAGAAAGTCACCCTTACAAACTCGAAAAGTCTGCCTTTCCCCTAGGATTTTTGATGAGGCCCACTCTGTTTGGAATTGTCCCTCAGCCGAATTTGAATTTAAGAGCCCATGCCATCCACGCCACTGCACCTGCCAAGGATGCCAAGGAAACGAGCCTTCCAGCTGCTCCTCCCGTGGGGCAGGTGAGGGAGTCTGGTGCTCGCTCGTCCTTCCTTGGTTCAAACCTGTTCTCCCGCTGAAGCTTATTTGGTTTGACTCAGAGCTTCATCTCGGGGGACGAGGGGTTGCGATTAGAAAGCTATTCATTAGAGAGTGTGTACAACCTTGACGTTTCTGCCTGTTGACAGGACACAGGTTCACATGATTGTGGACACAGACTCACGGACCCTGAGGAGATGAGAGAGGTGCTAAGAGCTGTCTTTCCAGAGAAGGAGAAAGAAACAGCAGGCAAACGTGATGCAGACACGAGGTGGACAGTAAAGCTAAGACTGGTTGAGGTAAAAGTGAAAAGCTAGGAAATTAAGGCAGACCCATTCGGTCTTTAAGAGAACTATCCTAATAGAGGCTGTGTCAGCGTCTCCTCAGCCCTGAGCTACGCCATTTAGAAATTATCAGAGCCCTGTGGGAACAAGTAATCATCTCAAATCACCTTTTCTGTCCGAGATTTATTAATTAATTAATTTATTTATTAATTTATTTATTTATTGTGAGGAAGATTTTCCCTGAGGTAACATCTATTGCCAATCTTCCTCTTTTTTTGCTTGAGGAAGATGGTCCCTGAGCTAACATCTGTGCCAGTCTTCCTCTATTTTGTATGTGGGATGCCACCACAGCCTGGCTTGATGAGCAGTGTAGGTCCACACTCGGGATCTGAACCCGTGAACCCCAGGCTGCTGAAGGAGAGCACATGAAATTAACCACTATGCAACTGGACCAGCCCTGTGACCGTTTTAAAAACTCTGAACATTTTTGCAGTCATTGGATTATATTCCATGATCTCAAAGGTCCTCTATCATTTGATCCTTGACTCCTCTCCAGCAGCCCTTCATATGTCTGTCCCCAGTTTGACTTCTTGTGGGACAGATTCATATTTTATTTTACCTATGCAATACTTTTAAAATTTGAACCAAATTTACAAATTGGGACATTTCAAATTAAAACGTGGGTTTTTGTTTCTCTTAAAGGCATGGAAGATCTGCACCTGGGCCTACATTCCCCAAGTGGTTAGCTGGAGACCAGAGGTGGCTTCTCTCCATTTCTCCATGGTCCTCACCTTTCCCAGTTGTCTCACTGATCCTGAGGCTGTCAGTTACCACCATCATCATACTTACATGGTTTTGCTGGTGGAGGAGAACCATTTATCTTTATTCTTCTTGTAGTAAAACCCAGAAAAATGAAAAACAAATTGAGAGTATCAGCCATTTTCAGAAAAATGGGAGAAAACATTTCTTTGTATAAATTAAAATTATTTCTTTATATTTCCTATGTAAACAAAGTACATCCATGTCAAACCAGGCACTTTGCCGCTTTATGTCTCTCTTTGGCTGTAGAAAGGGGAGCATAGGCAAGATGGCATCTTAAATTCCTTTCACATTTAAAACACACTCAATCTTCATGCATAGGACAAAATTAAGGAGTGGGTTGAATGCTAAATAAATGTCTAAAATGTTCTAGGCATCCCACAGCTACTTGGACAATCCACACATAGATGCTTTGACACTTCTTCTGTACTTTCTGTTTGCACGTATGTGTCTAATCCACTCTCTTCACAAAAACTTATTGTGCCGCTCCCATGTACAAGTTCTATAAACAGTTGCCGTAAAAATGTAAGAAATGATAACACGATACTTGCTTCAAGGAGTTTACAGTCTGACAGAGGGGTGAGTCCTCGTGTGATAAAACAAGAAAATATTAAAGACCAAATGGATGTTGGGAATCCTACCGCAGGTCAGAGAGGAAACATGGCTTTCAGCTGTAGTGAGCAGAGGAGGCTTCCTGGAGAGGGTGTCGCTGAGAAGCTCCGATTAGCAGGGTTCTCTCCTCCTGAGAGCACGATGTCCCTAGGTCACGTGTTAGCACAGCTATCGTACAGCAGACAGCGCTAAAGAAGACGACTGAATGAGGCAGTTCCACATCAACAGGCTTTAATCAAAGGCTGGATCCTCTGGCGAGGGAGTCCCATCTACACACACACGCCTCTCCCATCAGTAGGAATTTCCCCTCCTGCTTAATTGTCATTTTGTTAAGATTCAGATCCGAATCCTTTTGGAAATGCAGACCTCCAGCAATGTTGGTGAAGATTCACTCTGAATTCTCTTCCAGATGTATCCTCTACCAACCTGGACCCAAAGCTAGACTCTACCAGTCGCACACCAGCTACAGTAAGCAGCATGCTAAAGTAAACTTTATCGAGTTTATGTTCAGAGTCCCTCGGCCTTTCTTCCTTTCATCCCTTCCAGCAATCTTTATCCCTTCCTCCCTTCCTCTCTCATCCCTCCTTTCCTCCTGCAGACATCCAATGCCTTCACATCAGTCCACCTTCTCTCCTAACAAAACCAGCTGCCAAGAAATGCTCTGGAAACAGTTAATTACTCTTCAGTATAAATGAAGCCGATCTGAACCTCTTTTGGAGTTCCTTACATTTTAACTCTCGTCTCATATTATCACATGGAAGGGTTGGCACCTAACAAAAATATCAGCCCTTCTACTACTACAACCACCTTTCCTACAGATCATTAGAATAATTTAAATTCTGAGACTCTGGGCAAGTAGTCAAAAATTTATTCAAGTATTTAATTCAATGGAGTATCCAAATTATCAGCCAAAAGTGAGCCACTATACTACTCAGGCTATTAGCAGTGTGACCAAATCTATAATCCTGGAACAAACTTGTGGCAAAAGGTGGCTATGGTCAAGCCATCTAAGGGACCTCCTTTTGCAGAGTCCGTATATTTTAAATACCAAGACCCTTCAAATCTCAGTCTTTCAAATCCAAATTACAATACCCACAGCGGTCCAAATAATAAAGCCGCAGCTGAACAATAAAAATGGGATTGGAGAGCATTTCCTCTGATATCTGAAGGCATCCTTCATTTTTATTTTAAGATTGTTGAGTCTGTTGGATATGTTGGAAAAATAGGAATATTGCCAAATAGTAATTCACTCACTCACTCACTCATTCACTCATCATTCATCAGCCGGGTATTTAGAGCTCGCTCTAGGCCAGGCTGCCCCTGGCCTCTGGAGCCTGAGTTGACGTCATGTGAGGGGGTGGGGAGGTACAGCAACTGCTGGATGGAGGAGAGGGGAGGACTCCCCCCGCTCTCCCTCAGATCTTCCCACTGACGTCTGAGAAGTTTGCCCTCTGAAAGACAGGATCTTTTCTGATTGAGTCTTGGTGGAAATGGGCTGTCTAGGGTTTCGTAAAGTGCCTGAGAAGAACACAACTTGGAAGGGTGATCCTCTGTGGGCTCCTAGATTCCAGGTTCCACCAGACCAGGGTTTCGTCCTCCACAGCATTGACCTTTAGCTGTAGAATCACCAAGCATCTTGGTGATTACGTCCTCCCGAACACTCTCCCTCCCTTAGAGGATGATGTTCTAAGTCAAACTTGGAAGCAGCAGACGCTGTTTCCCCCACCTCTGTGGAAGCCCTCTTTATTTTCTCTGTCCCACGGGAACCAGCAGACTTCTGGCGTGAAATCACCAACAGAAAAGAGGTAGCTTCAGAGCCATAATCCAAGGGTGTGCTCTTCAACTCACATTTGAACTAGGGCTTTAATTAAATAAGAAACATTAGGTTAGACCATTTGAGAGTGCTGAGTTTATGGGTAAAAAACGGCCCAGTGTTGGCAATTTCATGTGGCTCAATTTAATATTAAATGAACTTTTCAGTTTTTGCGCTTGCAACACAGGATTAGCGCTATCTTTACCCACAGACTCAGCAGCCTTGCATCTTGAAGATCAGTGTCTGGGGATCTTCATGTGGTAGATCACGTGATGAGTGAACACTCGACCCCAGTTGTTTTGGGTAACACAGATCGGCTGCTCTTCAGAGGCAGCGGCACATGAGAGACCTGATTCAGAGAAGACGTGTACCCTAAACACACTCAGCACTAACAAAAACCCCAGGAGGGGGTGGGGGTAGGAGACCTCTAGGTGCATCTATGTTGATCTTGTTGATCTATATATGTAGCTGATTATAATCGTTTTCCACTAATTGTGATAGTTTATACTTGATTAGAATTTTCCATTCCCTCCAGGAGCAAATTCCCATAGTCTCCCTCTGGGGGTACTGCTGATTCTTTCCTCGTAGAGTCCAGTGTTGACAGAAGCTCAGGAACTTTCTGGAATGCATGTAAAGGAGTCAGAGGGGTGTGCTTGGTCCTGTGCTTCGGTAGGCTGTCATCATTGGAATTGGCGGCTGTGCCAAAGTTCAGACCTTAGACAGTTAACACAAGCACGCGATATCGAGAACAGAATTCAGAATCAGTCTAAAAGATTATTCTGTCATAAAAACATGTCTATCGGTGAGCATTTGTTTATTCTCATGGGATCTCTGTAGCCCCCAAGTCTGCGGGCTTCCACAGACACAGAAAGCAGCCCTTGGGAAAGTCACCCACATTGTGACTTGAGTTATCCACAAGGCGTGGTTCGTGCTTTTGCGGTGACATCCCAGAGAGTAGTCGCTGTTCACTCCAATATATTAAATATTAGAAACCGATTCCCTATTCAACTATAAGTATATAGATATTGCACTTTTCATTAAATGCATTCCTATACTCCTGGTCCCCTGGGGGGCAAAGCACTTGATTATATCTTTTTTTAACAAAATATCTTGTATTATATTAGCCTCATGGTTAATTTGCTACATTTCCCCTCTTTTGGTTGCCCCTCCATCTGTTCAGATAAGCATGGCCAGGTGCACTACCTGTCCCAGCAAGAGTGTTTGGAGAGCTGCCCAGCAGGCCACCACTCTGCCAAGGGGCACGCCTGGCTGCCCGGCCCAGACACCTGTGAGCTTTGCCACAGTGCACATGTCTGCACGCGATGCATGGGCGGCCACTTCAGAGTGCCCACCAACCCCACCTGCCAGAAGGTAGAGTGTGGATGAGGTAAGGCTGCTCTGGGGCCACCGCCCTGTACCAGTAGCTGGCACAAGAAGCCGGACTTCAAAACTAGTTGCATGGCATAGAGTTAAAACCTTGTTCTACGTGTACCCAATCAAGCTGATGCAATCTATTAAATTAATAGAAGGAGATAAAAACAGTTCTGACACATATATCCTCAAGGATAGCTTTGGGTTTCATAATTACTCTATGATTTACTTGAAAATAAGCTACACACTCACATATTTTCATAGCAATTAATGTGTCTCCACTCAGTTAGAATGAATTGTGGAACCGGCTCTGATGGCCTGGTGGTTAAAGTTTGGCGCCCTCCACTTCGGTGGCCCAGGTTTTTTCCCCAGTCGCAGAACCACACCATCTGTCTGTCAGTTGCCATGCTGTGGCAGCAGCTCACATAGAAGAACTAGAATGACTTACAACTGGGCTATATAACCATTTACTGGGGCTTTGGGGAGGAAAAAATAAAAGAGGAAAATTGGCAACTATTTGTTAGTTTGGGGCGAATCTTTCCCTGCAAAAAAAAAAGAGAGAGAGAGAGAAAAGAATTGTGTTTCTCACTCCTCTCACTGCATAGGGGAAGTCCAAGACCCAGCCTATGAAGAACGCATGCCTTGTGCAGAAGGATGTCTCAGATGCAGGGTGGGTATGCCATTTTCCTTTATTACTTAAAGAGTGGAAATAGCTGTGTGCTTTTCCACACATCCTCACGCTGTCATGGCTTCAGCAGGGACTCTTGTCATTGCTGTCTCCATCAGTGTCACCATCAACATCCCTTAAGTAGGCTCACTCCCACACAAACAGGGTCACAGTGAAAGACGTTCCCTTTTGAGACAATGGCTAGGTCGCTTGTCTCCGTGAAACTCAAGTTTAGGAAGGGACAGTGTCACCTTTTCCTCTGGCTGTCAGCTGGTTGGCAGGGGATGCCTACTGCTGTGTTTCAGGGTGCCTGGGACTCTGCCTCTCCTTAGCTTCTCACGGTGACAAATTTGAAGATGGGAAATGGTGGGAGAGAAATGAACTCAAGCAAAGAAACGCCTGACGGTTCCAACTCACTCTGTATGTGAAAGACAAAAGCTTGTCAGGAGCTTGGGGAATCTTCCTTTGCAAAAGTGACTCTATTGCTTGGAGCCTAAGACAATCCTTTGAGAAAAAAGAACCTGGTGACAGTAGATTTTGAAATCCCACCATACAAGGAAAAGCACTTGCCAGTCTTCCATGTGATTCTCTAATTCAAACCATTGGCTCCTCCTTTCTCCCCTCTCTCACAGATGGCTCTCCTGTGGTGGGTGGTGGGGACAGTCTGTACCACACAGCACCAATGGATTGGATGTAAAATGAAAAGTAGGGAGGCCACCAAATCCCAAGATTTATCTTAATGTAAATTTATGCAAGATATGGAAAATAATTAGCACTTGGGTCTTTGGAATTTTGAAAGAAAACTCAACCTAAATTAAAGATGGACGGAATATTTTCTCTTCATAGAGTTTCCTTGAAGCCCTGTGATTGGTTAAGTCATGCCTCTAAAACTTTAATTTGCATACAAATCATGTGAGGGATTTGTTAAAATGCAGATTTGGATTCAATTTTGGTCAGTTCATTAACTTTGATAGAAATTACTGATTAGGAAAAAACAGACTGAGTGAACTGAAGAATAATAGGGCAGTGCGCTCGAATGTTTGTGGGAGAGAGAGCAGAGCAGACAGCTCACGATCTTCTCCACTGGTTCTCTATGTAGAGATTCATTATGTGTAGTTTTTCGAGGCCTTGAGAATGTAAAGTTCTTTATTGTATGCTCTTACCCCTTCCAGCTGATACTTGATTTAAATTCTCAGTTGAAAGAGGAGTTAAAGTGTTGGACTTGTTAAGACACATTTCTTGGATGAAACAAACTAATGCAAGTTTCTTTAAAATAAACTCAAATAAAAGTGTTCCTGAGATTCTCTTCAGCCTGTTTAGAACGTGGCCTTGCCTAGAGCACCGAGCTAAGCCAGCCAGAGTTCCGCCTTTGTGCTTCCTCTCTGTGTTCCTGGGTAGGCGGCAGTGTGTGAGGAACTGTGGCCCTGGCCTCCACGGGGACCCAGAGGTGGGAGAATGTGAGCCCTGCCACCAAGCTTAGGAAACCCGCACAGGCCTTGGCTATGACAAGTGCAGCAGCTGCCGAGAAGGACTGCAGCTGCTGCATGGGACGTGTGGGTCCTGCCCAGACCCAGGTGGAAGGAAAATTCTCGAATGGTATGTATTTCCCAAGAGAGACATCCAGGCGTCTAGCTGCCTTCCTTGCCTCCCTCCGCTTTTAAGTCTTGCCTTTGGGATCTCCAAGAGATGAAGGCTGGGCAGTGAAACAAATGTTTGGAGTGAGAATCAAGTTTGGGCCACTCCTGGGGCCTCTTTGACGCTCACAGTGGGAGAGGGCAGGAGGCTGTGGTTGGTTGGCATTTGGTCAGGAGGGAGAATCCAAAGGGCAATGTAACAATTGGCCTGGCCACTTGAGTTTCCACCTGGCTGGCATAGAACTTGGAGCAGGTAGAGAGAGTCATATAGGGGAATGCCCAGACTACTATTTTCTCTAAGATTTCAGCATAGCTTCTATCACATTCATCTTCCTCTTCATTATGATAAAGGACAACATTACTGGTAGGGTCGGCTTTTCCAGTTAGACAAGAAAGACCTGCTCTAAAGTATTGGAACTGAAGCGAAAACAGCTGCTCTTTCTGGCTGGATGATTAGAACTCACCATCATGCAAGCTTGCCTTTTAAAAGTTGCCCTCTCCAGCTGCAGATGAGGAAGGGGAGGGCTTGAGAGGGGGCAGGAAGGAGGAAAGTGCCAGAGCCTGGACTCTAACAGTAAGACTGCACGTATTCACTCCTACCTGAGTCTGCACGATTGGTCCCCTCTCTCTGGAGCTTGGGTCACAGGCTTCCTTGCAAGGTAATTACAATCTTTCGGGGTCCTCTCCTTGTCTGAGGTGGGTAAAAACAAAATCATCTTCTTTAATTCTGAGGCAAGGATTGGTGGAAAAGGTCATTTCAGAGCAGAAGCCACAGCAGCTGAAAGGAGGTCTGCTCAGGGGGAGTCTTCTAAGGGCTGGAGAGAGAGAGATCTGGGGTGGGACAAAAGGCTCCTGCTGGGTCTCAGAGGAAGGATGTCATGGCTGCTGTCTACTGCGATAGTGTAGCACATGCAACTGAAAGGAAGAACAGCTCAGAGACGGTCACAGACGCAGCAGCCAAACCACACAGAGAACAAGGGGCTGACTTCAGAGACATAGCAGGGAAGAAAGTCATTCAATCCAGATTGGGACACTTCCGTGAATTATGGCTGAACCAAAATGCTGAAATGAGTTTCTCTGGCATTCAGGCATTTGAGGGGCAGCGCCAGCCAAGAGGACAATAGTCTGGTGCTGTGTTTCTAGCTCAGAACATGTGTATTTTACCTGGCGTCCAGATGATGAAAAGGTCCAGGGAGCCAAGAGTCAGAGCAGACTTGATTCCCAAGTGATTACACGTCCCTTTCAACTGGACTCCGCATGTCGCAAGCAGAAATCAGGCTGTGATTGTTCCCCTTTGTCAAAACAACACACCTCCCCTCTGCATTTTCTGCTATCAAAAATCAAAAACAACAGACACACATAGACACAGAGAGGAGACTGGTGGTTACCAGAGTGGGGGAGGGGAAGGCGAAAGGGGTAAAAGGACACATGTGTTCGGTGACCAGTGGCAATTAGACTTTGGGTGGGGAACACGGTGTAGTCTACACAGTAGAAATACAATGATGTACACCTGAAACTTATATAACGTTGTAAACCAATGTTACCTCAATAAAGTTTAATTAAATAAATAAAAAAGGAATGCTTTTGAAGAGAGAAGGGGTCACTCCAATTGCACTAATAAGGGATTCTGGGAGCAGATGGGAATGTTTCTCGTGGCTGGACAAACGCAATCAAGTCCATGATGGGGGTGCACTTTTCCATTCCCGCGATCTAGGAAATAAGACACGCAGGCTGTTAACACAGAGAAAAGGCTGTTTCTTCACTGAGCAGGGTAAGGCCATAGCTCAGCTTCCCCCGCACAGTTTAGGCACCGCTGAAATGGACAGTGAACGGGACTCACACTCCATAAGGCCCTGGGAGGATGGGAGCCGTCCCCACGTCTTTCCCCTGCCTTCTTTCCTTACAAACAAGGTTGAGAGTCTGGTAGGAGAGCGGAGGGTTCCAGAGAGCAAGCATGAAAGGGCTACACCCTGAAGAGGATGGAAAGCAGATTGCAGTCCTCCTGGGTCTAGTTAGAGGGGCCCAGACAAACCACAGAGTGTTCATGAGAGAAGGTGGCTGCCTGGGTGGTACCAGCAAGGCTTTGTTGCTGTTGCTTTCGACATGGATTCAGATCCAGGTAGGAAAGGTGAGACGGGAGTTCCATTCCTTCACCCAGTGAAGTACAGCACAAAAGATGGCGCTCGCAGCCGCAGACCGTGACCCACCCTGTGAGTCTAGCCAGCACGTGCTGGGGAAACACTCTTGAAATAAAATCCAACCAGTTCATTGACTCCTCTTCCAATAAGGTGGCCAATCACCAGGAGGGGGGCAATGATGAGAGGCCCCCATTCTGTCAGCCGCCGGTAGAGTGGGAGTTCCTCCTACCCTGTCCAGGACGGAGATTTCCCTACACGTCAGCCCACGCCTGGAAATCCTCCAGCCAAGATCCAGTAATCGCCAAAGATGGCTGTTCGGCTCTCTGTTCTTCCCACCACCAGAAAGTCACTGCACAAAAGTACAGACCATGCCCAGACCCCTGCCCCAGTCACTAAGCTATTGTGACCATTACTTAATCCAGTGTCCCTACACGGCAGTGACAGAACCAGTGTTAAACAGGCTGCGATGGCTTCAGCAGGGCCTCGGGCATCACACGGACCCACCATGCGTGGAAATGTTCAACGGGGCAGACCACGGGCCTTGAACGAAGATATTGGCTCCAGCTGGTTTCCAGAAACCACTGCTGGGAACGGAAACTGTTTACTGGATTACCGTTCAATCACTTGGATTTTCTCAAGTGGGTTCCCCCTGGTAGTGCTGGAAAGTCCTAGGAATAATTCCTGCACATTCCCCCACGCACCTATTTCCATCACTGACTGAAACCATGTTTGTGCAGGCTCTAACTACACAGTCTGTGGATAGTCTGATCTACGAAGTGCGGACTCGGTGAACTAACTTTTTGCTTTGACCACATCCTACAATTTATCACTAGCCTGTCTTTTGATCTTAATTCCTATGCTCTGAGAGAGACTGAAATCTCAGAGTCAGTCACACACACTGAGAGCCACTCACGTGTGGAAAAGAAATTCTCAACAGTGGGGAGATATGTTGCCTGATAGTAACTGAAGTTTAGAGAACTTTAAAGATGCCACGAAAATCTGAGTTTTAGAAGGACTTTGTGGATGTCTACAGTTGCCTCACTTAGAAACGAGGACATCATTTTACTTACTTAACCAATCAGAACTCAGAGTGCAGAAACACACGCCTCTGGGGAAGTAAGTAATTAAACGTTTGCCCCACGGTACGAAGGAGCCAGGTGTGTCCAGGCGCCCTGATTCTTACATATCCAGGAATTTCATAAGCGGATCTTTAAACCATTGGCAGCTTGAAATCAGCGATGATGAGAGTATTTAGACCCTGGGAATTGGCAAACACTTCAGATCCGCTTTTTGTTTTGCTTTGTTTTCCAAAAAGCCATTTTACCAGCACTGCACTGCTTTGGCCTCTACCAAACTATTTTAAAATCCACCTTAATTACTGAAACGTCTCTCCGGTGGATGTAGGCTTCAGAGTTAGGCCCACCTGAGTTCAGCTCCTGGCTCCGTTCTTTACTAGCTGTGTGACCTTGAACAAGTTACTCGTCCTCTCTGAGCCGCAGTTTCCTCGTCTATAAAATGAGAAGGTGAAACTACCTCACACAAGGTCATGTTGAGAATTACATGAGAGAACACATATAGAGCTCCCCGCACGTAATACGACACAGTAAAAGGTAATCTGTTCCCTAACCCTTTACCTGGTCCAGTTTCACCACAGGAAACACTGGGTCACTTTCAAAACAGCCTCCCTAGCTCATGAGAGAAGGCAGTGTGGGGCCTAGAGAGTAATACACGTCTGGGAGAGACAATCCCAGGAGGAAGGCGGCAACTAATGGTCCGTTGGGATGCCCAGCAGTCAGGCAGAGTCTCGACTCAACCAAGAGTGTGTACTTGCGAAGATGCTGACAGCTCTATTTATAATAAACAAAAAAGGGAGGGGAGCAATCTAAAAGTGTAACAAAAGAAAAATTAAGAGAGTTATAGTCCACGCAAATAAATACACAAACCATTAAAAATAACGTTCATGATGAATTTTAAGGACAAGAGAAAATGCCTATAAGATTTATAATGTTAAAGGCAAAATGTAGGGTTGGTATAACATACGTAGACGATGTAAATGGCTACACGCATATATACACATACGTTATTATACTCACATATTCGATATAAAGATGGGAAATCTATGTAAACAAATATACACAGAAGATATTTCTGAGTGGTAAAATTATCTATAAAAGTTTACCTCCCTCTTTATCCTTAATGTATTTTTTAAAAAAGACTTTATTTCTTTTAATAAAAAAGAGCCTGTGCCCACTGCAAGCCCATCTTTGGTGAAGAGCCCCCTGCAGGAGCGACGACGGCGGAAGTTTCAAGTCACAGGAGATCACAGGGCCAGAGGGAGGAGAAGGCCGTCACAGCCAATCAGGAGTCTCCGTGACCAGAATCCAAGCCAAGAAGCTGGGCAGCGGCAGCGAGAGCAAGCGGGGATGCAGAGGTCCTGAGAGAGCGATGCCGGGGCGGGGGCCTGGGTGGACGACGAGGACGACGCCGACGACACACGACCACCGCATAAAATGTCAGCGGGCGCCCGAGGGGAAAGACTGGGAGGAAATTCAGCCATGGAGACTTCTCCAACAATTATGCACGTTCCTGTGGTGCCAAGTGGTTTTCCTGGGGGAGGCTCGCAGGAAAACCCTGTGTCCTCGCACGTCTGTAAGAGCAGGCTGAGAAAGCACCTTTTCTCTTCCCGGTCAGGGCAGCCTTATCTGAAACAGCAAAGACTGGAAACAACTAAATGACCACCAACAGGAGAGGAGCAAAACGAAGCAAGATAGATCCATACAGCGGGTACTGAGGAGCCATCTGAAGGAACGAGGAGGTTCCTTACGGGCTGATGAACAGTCTCCACAATATACTCTTACAAAAAAAGGGAGGGAACGGGATAAACAGCGTGAACAGATACAGTTAGTATAAAAAGGGTGGAGAAGGGATTGGGAGGGAGCTTCATGGTATATGCCTTTCCACATTTTGAACCAGGTGAGTATTGCTTATTTAATAAAAAATTTAAAGAAAAAGAACCCCCGTTTTACGTGGTTGAGCTATAGTTAATTTTGGAAGGATGGACACTATATTCTCTTGGTCAAGGTGATTTTTTTTTTTTTTGAGGTCCTGTCCAGTGTAGAATTTCTGGAGGAGAAAAAAAGGAGAAACTATGATCAAGGTCAGACTTTACTTGTTGAGATTAAGCCACTAATCTTTATGACAAAGCTCTGAGTGAGGATGACCTTATCCCCTGTCCACGCCGAATTACTGTTAAATGTGTACAGACCACCCTCTAGTGGAGGCATGGGGATATTACAGAATTTTATGCCAAGGGCGTCGCAGTAAAACCGATTGCCAGAAGGTGAGATACAGGTAATCATAAATACATGTGTATGTTCAGATATATACACTATATTTTACACAAATATGAGAAAATGAATGAAATGTCATATTTGGAAATACAACATTTTACTATAAACATGGTAAAATCAAAAGAAAATCAACCCATGGCCTGGACATATATTAAAGTTTTTCAAGGTGCTCAATGTCTGATGAATATTATTTTGTTGTTAGTCTTTGAATAACTGCTCTCTGCCATTAAGCGAGCATCTTTTTTTTCCAGCTTCATTGGGATATAATTGACCCATAACAATGTGCAGGTTTAACATGCAGAAGGTGATGATTTGATAGACGTGTGTACTGCAAAATGGTTACACAATAAGCTTAGTTCACATCCATCACCTCCATAGTTAAGCTTTTGTGTGTGTGGTGAGAACTTTTAAGATCTACTCTCTTAGCAAGTGTAAGTATACAATGTATACTGTATACAATACAGTATTGTCAACTGTAGTCACCATGCTGTACATCGCATCCCCAGGTCTTATTCATCTTACATCTGGAAGTTTGTACCCTTTGACCGCCTTCACCCGTTCCCCACCTCCACCCCCAATCCTGGCAACCACCAATCTACTCTGATTCTCTGAGTTAACTTTTTTTAGATTCCCCATATAGATGAAATAATACAGTATATGTCTTTCTCTGACTGGCTTATTTCACCCAGCATAATGCCCTCAAGGGTCCTCCATGTTCTCACAAATGGCAGGATTTCCTTCTTTTTTATAGCTGAATAATATTCCATTGCATTATATATACGCATTTTATTTGTCCATTCATCCATACATGGATACTTACGTTATTTCCATGTCTTCGCTATTGTAAATAATGCTGCAATGAACATGGGGACTCAGACATCTATGATAATTCCACTTCCTTCAGTTGTATTCCAAGAAGTGGCACTGCTGGATCAATGGTGGTTCTATTTTTAATTTTTTGAGGAGCCTCCATGCTGTCTCCCACAGTGGCTGCACCAGTTTACATTCCCACCAACAGTGCACAATTGTTCCCTTTTCTCCACATCCTTGCCAGCACTTGTTATCTCCTGCCTTTTTGATAATAGCCATGCTGACAGGTGTGAGGTGAGATCTCATTGTGGTTTTGACTTGCATTTCCCTGATGATTTGTGAGGACTGAGGTTGGCAAAAGACTTGTTGCTAATCTCTCTGCTGCCTTCTCTCTTGGGTTAAGTGGACTTCTCAGGTTAGGAAGGGCTTCAAGGAAAGACTCCCTCATGTCAGGAGTCATGCAGAGCATTTCTGTGACAATCCCCTGACTAGCATTGCTCTGCCAAGGCTAACTGAGCTCTTAGCAGATCCCCCAGGGAGAGTACATCAGTCAGTCTACTGGAAAACCAGGGCAGACGTTTCTCCCCAAACTAGGAAAAAAAACCGCCACTCAGCATGGCAGGATGGAAATCAGTTTTCCTTATCCCCATCTCTACTGATCTCTATCTCTGTCATCTATGTCTGAAGCTATATCTGTATCTGTATCTACCTACCTCTGAATCTACTTTACTCTGCACCAAGGCTCAAAGGTTTATTAACTTGAGCACCATCACAGAAACCAGGCAATTCTTCCTGGTGTCACTCCAGGTGTGGAACAGAGGAAAGAGAGAGGAAAATAAAGCAAAAGCCTCAGAAACGGAGTAGAATGGCAACAAGGGAGGAAATTGGGAGAGAAGAGAAAGGAAGCAGAAGGAATGGCCATTTACTGAGCCGCTGTGTGTGCACTTTACACACATCATCTCATTTAATCCTCACACCAGTCCTATAAGCGATGAATCATTTTCTCTCATCGTAGAGACATGGAAAGCGGGAGTCTGAGAGTTACTGCATCCGTGGTTACCCTACCTGGAAGCGGTACAGCTGGGGTCTGAAGGCAGGCGTGACTAGAGAGCCAACTCTGCCAGCCTGACTCTCAGGGAGAGAAGGGAGGAAATGAAAGGTAAGGGAGGGAGGGAGAGAGGAAGGAGGTAATAGAAGGGAATGGAACGATGCCAACCAGGAGAACTGACTGACTGTCAGAGCCTCTCGCATCACACATTGTGAGCTAGAACATCTTTTCTAATTTCCCCATGTGTGAGTCATGCTGATTACCGAGCAGTTATTAAAATTTAGTCCAGATCTCAATGCGTACCGATTAAGTGATGTCACTGAGGCTGTTCTGTGTGTCTTTGGAAGCTTCCCGTGGAGTTGCTGACTTCCTGGAGAAGCCTGCCCATCGAATGCTCTTGAAGAGAAGGAGAGAGGGGAAACAGCTCTAATGTTTCCCAGGCTGATGGTCACTAACCTGGGATGGCCTGCTTATCACCTGACCAACCAGAAAGTTCGAGGGAGCTCCATTATGTTGATGTTTAAGGATGATTTGGGACAAATTAAGATGAGATAAATTTCAGTTATATTCCACAGTGGTAACTCCGAAGAACCCAGAGACCCAAACATTGACCAGTTAAGAAAATTCCCTTCCCCAGGATGCTTCTCTCACTTGCTTGAGAATTCCTCTGGTAATGGGAATTTGTCTAATGTTTCTGTTCCCTGATACCTAGTAAGAGGCAAGAACTCACGCCCAGTTCAAACATGAGGAGGCATCAGAAGAGCAGACCCCTCTTGACTGTGCAGGGACTGAGGTGCCAAGTGGGAGGAACAGGGACCCAGGGCAGCAGAGCTGAAGGTGAGGAGGACGGAGGGAGCTTTATGGAGGCGACGGTGATGGGGGACAAGAGGGACCAAGAAAATCCTCTGTGACTCAGCTTTCCTTAGGCTGCTGTAACCTATAAAGGCTTAAAATTTTGAGAAAAATCTTCCATTTTGGGAGGCTTTTGAAGGCTCCTCATCTCTGTTGTAAATCTTCCCACGAGGATCCTTTTGGATCAGCCACTTTTGTGAGGAGGGTCAGCATTAGCCATTGTAATAACAGTTACATGATCAAAGCTAAGGAATGATGCCTTTTAAAAATAAATAATGAATTAGAGCAGAGACACAGTGTGCTTCCTTGAGCAGGAGGGAAAGGCTGGGACCACAGCTCAGGGGCGGCAGCTGTGGGAACCCCGGAACCTGCTCTGTCTCAGCAGAATCCCGTAACCCCGTCAGGCTCCCTGGGATGCGGCGCTCAGCTGTGCACCCAGAAATCTTCCCTTTGCAGTCCTTAGTCTCTTTTTCATAGCAAGTTCCCGCTGCACACTCGTCCAAACACCCCGCTTCTTAGAGAACCAAGGACGCCTCAGCACAGATGACTCAGTCGTCCCCTGAGGGGCCACTGCCCCCCAGTCTTCATGGCAGGGAACACACTAGGGTGCATCTTTATAGGAGTGGTGGGCACAGGACTGATGGCACATATCCCTGCACAGGAAGGACCCAGGCACACACTCTGGGGAAGGGGAGAGCAGCAAGCGACCCCCCTGGGGACAGGAGAAAGGAATCCATTCCTTCTGCAGAGGGCTGGCCTGTCCCTACCACTTTGGCTCATCGGACCTGAGTGTATGTGAGTCTGACACTTCCCCACCCTGCCGGGGCTCATCCTGCATGTGGCACAGGCCCTGCCTTGGGAGAGGAGACCACATATGGTGGCCTGATTGGATGGTGCTGGGTTTACATCCTGAAATGATCTTCCCCTTGAGGGTGCACAACTTGTGGTGCTGTGGCAGATGAGTGACGGCTGAGATGCTGGAGGGATTGTTCTGAAATCCCAAGAAGCAGTAACAGATTTTCAAAGTTGTGTCAAGCCCCTTAGTCTCTATTTAATACGGAAAGCAGTTTAGGAATTCTCTGATTAATTTTTCATTCACTGATAGGGTAGACCAATGAAATATACATGGTTAATTAGCATGAAAAATGCGCTGTAGGTATATTTTCTGTTCATTCTCTTCTTTGGGGGAGAATTCAAGAAAACACTTTGTTTGCACCAAGAGAATCATTTGGATAGGAGAGCACCAGTTATGAGTCAGTCTTATCCTTGGGAGGAGATTAGACAATGTTTCCTGGGAGATCATTCCAGAGAGAAAGTTCCCAGCCAGAGCACTATTCTCGGAGTCTTAGTTTCCCCCAGCACTTGGGATAGTGCTTGGCACCCCTAAGTGCTCAGTACACTTGTGTGGATGAAATCATGCAAAAAGGGGCTCTTGTCTGTCTTAACCTGCTGCGTCCACCATGGAATGGCTTTCTCTCCTCCTCAGTTTCCTCAGTGATGTGCACAGTGGTGGACACATTTCTGTGACGGTAGAGAGACTGCTTCCCCCAGTTCTGCTTGGACACCCCACCCTCTGATATTCGACCCCCAGCTGGGGAGGCTCCGCAGAGCCATGCTCTCCCCTGGGATGCTCCCAGCTACCTCTGCATGTCTTCTCGTGAATGCAATCCTGACACATTTTTGGGCACTGCTTGCACACCCACTGCTCCACAGCCACGTGCCTCTCAGAGCAGGTTTCCTGTCTCCCTCCCTGGTCCAGGATGAGGCCCCCTTCACAAGAGTGGCCGTTGGTGGCATTTCCTCCACGTTCTGCAAGGAGAGCTGCAGCGTTCACAGGTGCCGTCTTCTGCATAGAAGCCCCTGTGGGGAGGAGAGAGCAACTGGGGAAGCTTCCAGCCTGGGAGATGATTCCCACCTGGAGGCAAAGGAGTCAGGGCTGTGAACACAAACTGCTGCTGCTGTCGACCCAGATGAACCACCGGGTCTCCCGAGGAAGTGTGGTAAGAGATCACATCTGCAGAAATAACATGAAAGGGACGGGGGTCATCCTGAGCAATTTGGTTTCTTTGGAAACAATCATGTTAATTCCTATCTAGTTTAGTCATCTTCTTCAGATTTCCCTGTTTTATCTCCTGATTTTCATTTTTTCTTTTGCTTTCTTTTCGTGCTCAAAGTAGAAAATGCTTTTTATTTAATACGTTTTTAATGAAAAACTTGTTTTAATTTAACAAATTAGAAAAAATATTTTTAAAAGTCTCAAGAGGTTTAATGCCCTATAAAATGGAACCACTTCTGCTTCTGGATGCTCTGAGCCAGCCTCTGATGGTTTCTTTCAAACACACATGTAACATTTGCACACAGCATCAAGCATAGCTGGAGGGCCTGTCAGTGGAGTTGGTGTTTGTATGATTGACTTTCTTCCAGGTGGAATCTAGAGACTGTATGTGTGGTGTACCTGAGTGATTAACCTGTGACATCATAGAAATCACTCACTGGTGTGTGAACATAGTAAATATGAACAACCCAGTCCTCTCAAATGTAATTGGGAGATGAGTAAAGTATGGATGATGTTTCTTTGGAGGGAAAAACTGAAGGGAAGAGCTTGCAGAAGCAGGACAGTTATCTCAGGGCTAATCTTCATTAAAAAAAAATGTTTAGGTAGAAGAGGGAGGAACTAAATAGTAACCAGATGAAAGCTAAGACCAGGCTTCCTCACACATTGGCATCCTTAGATTTTGGACCACTATGGAGAACACTCAAAGAACAAAGACACTGCTGCTTTGTCCAACCAAGTCAGTCTCTTAAAGATGAATTTGACGAGACAGTGGATAGAAATGTATGACTTCCTCACCAAGAGTTTGACTGAATTTGAGAAATTTGAAATTGAGGAAATTTAGTGCATTCTCAAGCACATCACATCTTCTACCTGAATGAGAATTTGGTGGATTCATCGTTTCTAAGTGTGCAGTGAAAAATTTGGCCTTGAATGAAGAGAGGTCTGGCCTTTCCCCCTAGTTAACTCTAAACTCTTGGAACTTCCCAAGTGGTAGGAAGGTGTGTGTCATCCATCATGGGCCCTCCTACCACACCGGACAGTCCCTGGTAACAAAATGACTCAGGGTGGGCCGGCCACACCCTGCAGCTTTAGGATGGAGACTGGATACTTCAGAGACCAACTCTGTGTTTAGAGGTTAGCAGTTTTGGGCCATGTGATGTCAGCCGACCTCCGGGGACTTTTCAATGCTAGACCTGGCCTAGGTCGCTACCGAATATTTTCTGGACACTGAAGATGAGCAATTCTAGTACAAATTTGAAAAAGATGCTGCATGAAGAAATCTTGGTCAGATTCTTCTCCTCAGGGAGTCAGTGGATGTCGTATGAGATGCTGCAATGAAAGGAATGGATTCAAGCAAAATAGAAAGAAAAAGTATTGAAGACTACTGCTAACTCAGAAATACATGAATCTCAGAAACTTGTCAGGAGGCAGCCAGAAGGAAACACCAGAACGTGTTTTTTTTTCAGAGAGCCACTCTGCTAAAAGCAGCCTTCTCCACACAGATCTTCCCAGCCATTTGTCCTCCTGCCTTCCCCCTGCACTTACAAAACTCTTCTGTTAATGCTTTATTTCACTGTTATTTTTATTTAAGAAGACAAATATTTCTTTTGAGAAAAGTGGCCACCTTCATTAAATTGTTAAGTTGAAAGTACTTTACGTTGAAGTCTTTCTGCCCAGATCAATATATGTAATGCAAAACTGTGTGGGTCCGGAGCTCCAGCTGTATCTTACAGACACCAAGACAGTGGCAGCCAGCGCTTAAAGGAACACTCAGTTTTCTTTACTGGAGCTTCAGATCTGTTCACATTTGGTGAATTTGAGCAACTTTAAGTTTTGCATTGCGTTTTAAACAATTGCTATAATGATGTATGTTACTACTTGAACTTTTTTCTTTCATGAACATATACCATATTTGAAAAAGCAGTGGCCCCTCATGCTGACTTTTAAATAATTCTGAATACTTGGATGCCATTTCATTGCAGATTGTGTTACTTTTATAAATCTTATTTCTGTTTTATGTTGAATTGCACCAAAAGGGGCAATTTCTCAGAAACAGCAACAAAGCTGCCGGGCCAAGCTGGGTACTATATGTTCCTTAGAATTTGACTCCCCTGATTTTTTGTAAACATGAAGACAAGGGACCCCACGTTAATCAGGCCACCCTACTCAAACAAGAGGGTGCATGCTCGTGATTCCATAGCCTGAAGGATTTTCAGACGATGTGAGTAGTGTCCCTATGGCTCAAAAAATACAAAGTATCTTGGCTGCCGTGTAACTGCATAGGGTCCCTTGCTGCCTAAGAGTGGACCACCCCAGATTTGGAGGAAAGAATTGTTGAGTGGTCTACTATTGGATGAAGGCAAAAATGCATCTCTTTTTCCTCACTTTAATGGGTTATCAGTTCCTGGAACATTCAAAGAATCCAAGAGACAGTTGGGAAAACGTGGTAAGGATTAAATAAATAAGGTGATAATGATGACAACGAGTTCAGTCCCACCATAGCAAAGGTCAACGAGGAATCAATGGTTGACTTTGGTAAGTACGTTTCTGACCTTCTCCTCTGTTGTGTAATGATGTCTTTGCTAACTTTGCTGAGGCTGGAGCATGATCGTTGGGGGAGCAGGGCTTGGACTCCTGACTCTGTCTTGCCTCACATTCCCTTCTCCCCCTGGGTTCTCTGACCCTGACCCTTTCACCAGTAAGCATCTTCTCAAATACCCAGCTGGACAGGACCCTTGAAAATATTATGTGAGTCAATATTATGCATTTTGGGTTAATTGCTGTGTATTGTATAAGATAATGGTCTACTTTCATTCTATCGCATGTGTGTCCAGTTGTCCCAACACCATTTATTGACAAGACTTTCCTTTTCCATTGTATATTCTTGGCTCCTTTGTCGAAGATCAGCTATTCATATCGATATGGGTTTATTTCTTGGCTTTCAGTTCTGTTCCATTGATCTGTGTGTCTGTTTTTGTGCCAGTACCATACTGTTTTGATTACTACAGCTTTGTAGTATATTTTGAAGTCAGGGACTGTGATGCCTCCAGCTTTGTTCTTCTTTCTCAGGATTGCTTTGGCTATTTGAGGTCTTTTGTCGTTCCTTATAAAGTTTATGACACTTTGTTCTATTTCTGTGGAGAATGTTGGGATTCTGATTATGATTGCATTGAATCTGGACTTTAAGTAATATGGACATTTTAACTATGTGTATTCTTCCAATCCATGAGCATGGAATGTCTTTCCATTTCTTTATGTTTTCTTTGATTTATTACAATAATGTCTTATAGTTTTCAGTGTATACGTCTTTCACCTCCTTGGTTAAATTTATTCCTAGATATTTATTCTCTTTTTGTGATTGTAAATGGGATTGTATTATTGACTTCTCTTTCTGCTAGTTCCTTAGTAGTGTATAGAAATGCAAGTGATTTTTGTAAGTTGATTTTGTGCCCTGCAACTTCGCTGTAGTTGTCAATTATTTCTAAAAGTTTTACGATGGATTCTTTAGGGTTTTCTGTGTATAGAATCATGACGTCCACAAACTGCAAGAGTTTTATGTCTTCCTTTCTAATTTAGATACTTTTTATTTCTTTTTCTTGACTAATCACTCTGGCCCAAACCTCCAGTACTATGTTGAACAGGAGTGGTAAGAGTGGGCACCCTTGTCTTGTTCCTGTTCTCAGAGGGTTGGTTTTCGGTTTCTCACCATTAAGTGTGATGTTGTCTGTGGGTTTGTCACATATGGTCTTTATTATTATGTTGAGATACTTTCCTTCTATACCCGCTTGATTGAGAGTTTCTGTCATGAATGGATGTTGGATCTTGTCAAATGCTTTCTCCGCATGTATTGAGATAATTTGTGTGATTTTTATTATACATTTTTTAATGTGGTGTATCACATTGATTGATTTGTGGAATTTGAACCATCCATGTGGCCCTGGTGTAAATCCCACTTGATCATGGGGTATGATCCTTTTAATGTATTGCTGTATTCAATTTGCCAATATTTTGTTGAGAATTTTTGCATCTATGTTCATCAGTGATATGGGCCTGTAATTTTCTTCTTTGTGTTGTCCTTGTCTGGTTTTGGAATCAGGGTAATGTTGGCCTCATAGAATGAGTTAGGAAGTGTTCTGTCTTCTTCAATTTTTTGGAATAGTTTGAGGATACGTCTTTAATCTTCTTTGAATGTTGAGTAAAATTCTCCAGAGAAGTCATCTGGTCCTGAACTTTTGTTTTTTTGGAGGTTTTTCATTACTGTTTCAATGTCTTTACTCGTGATTGGTCATTCAGATTCTCTATTTCTTCTTGATTCAGGTTTGGGAGGTTGTGTGAGTCTAAGAATTTATCCATTTCTTCTAAAGTGTCCAATTTGTTGGCATATAGTTTTTTATAGTATTCTCTTATAATCCTTTGTATTTCTCTGGTATCCATTGTAAATTCTCCTCTTTCGTTTCTAATTTCATTTATTTGTGACTTCTCTCTTTTTTTCTTAGTGAACCTGGCTAAAGGTTTGTCAATTTTGTGTATCTTTTCAAAGAACCACCTCTTAGTTTCATTGATCCTTTATACTGTTTTTTCAGTCTCTATTTCATTTATTTCTGCTTTACTTTGTAATATTTCCATCCTTCTGCTGACTTTGGGCTGTTTGTTCTTCTTTTTCTAGTTCTTTTAGGTGTAGTCTAAGATTACTTAATTTTAATTTTTCTGATTTGTGGAGGTAGGCCTGTGTTTCTCAAAACTTCCCTCTTAGTACCACTTTTGCTGCATCCCATAAGAGTTGTATTTTCATTTTCATTTGTCTCCAGTTATTTTTTAATTTCTTCATTGAGCCCATGGTCGTTCAGTAGCATGTTGTTTAGTTTCCACATATTTGTGACTTTCCCAGCTTTTTTCTTATGATTGATTTCTAGTTTCATAACATTGTGGTCAGAAGAGATGCTTGATGTGATTTCAATCTTCTTAACTTTATTGAAGCTTGCCTTATTTCCCAACATATGGTCTATCTCTGAGGTTGTTCCATGTGCCCTTGAGAAGAATGTGTATTCTGCCGTTTTGGAGTGGAATGTTCTCTATACATCTAGACTACATTGAGACTAGTGTTTCATTTAAGGCCACTGTTTCCTTGTTGACTTTCTGTCTGGATGAGCTATCCATTGATATAAGTGAGGTGTTGATGTCCCCTACTAATTTCCTGTTGCTGATACTTTCTTCTTTTAGGTCTGTTAATAGTAACTTTATATACTTTGGTGCTCCTGTGTTAGGTGCATATGTATTTTATAAGTGTTATATCCTCTTGGTGGAATGTCCTTTTTATCATTATGTACTGTCCCTCTTTGTCTATAATTGGCCTTTTTTATCCTGAAGTCTCCTTTGTCTGATAGAAGTATGGTAACATCTGCTTTCTTTTGTTTTCCATTAGCTTGGGATATTGTCTTCCATCCCTTCACTCTGACCCTGTGTTTGTCTTTAGAGCTGAGATGTGTTCTCTGGAGGCAGCATACTGTTGGGCGTTGTTTTTTAATCTAGCCAGCCAGTCTGTGTCTTTTGAGTGGAGAATTCAATCCACTTAGATTTAGAGTGATTATTTATATATTTGGGCTTAATACTGCCATTTTATCACTTGTTTTCTGCCTGTTCTCTATTTACCTTGTTTCTTGTCCCATGTATTTCTGACTACCAATTCAGTTTGGTGATTCTCTATGATGGTTTCCTCAGTTTTCTCTTTATTTATCATGTATGTCTCTGTTCTGATTTTTTGTTTAGTGGTTACCATAAGGTTTGTATAAAAGATCTCATAGATGAGATACTCCATTTTCTGATAGCCTCTTATTTCCTTAGTCTAAGAAGTTTCCATCCCTTTCCTTTTCCCCATCTAAGTTATTGTTTTCACAATTTATTCCATTTTGTGTTGTGAGTTTGTGATTAAAATGAAGAGATTATAGTTACTTTTGATGCTTTCCTTTCCTTAATCTTTAATGTTATAATTGTTTGCTAACCTGTTCTGATAGAGAGATGCAATTTTCGATTTTGTCTATTTATCTCCTCATTCAAGGCTTTGTGACCATTTTCTCTTGTTTATCTCAGGTATGAGGGCCTTCTTGAGCATTTCTTGGTGTGTGTGTGGGGGGAGTGTCTTGTTATGATGAACTCCCTTAGCTTTTATCTGGGAAAGTTTTTATTTCTCCATCATATCTGAAGGATAGTTTCACTGGATAGAGTGTTCTTGGCTGAAAGTTTTTGTCTTTCAGAATTTTACATCTATCATTCTACTCTCTCCTAGCCTGTAAAGTTTCCACTGAAAGCCTGAGAGGGGTTCCTCTGTGGGTTATTTCCTTCTGTCTTGCTGCCATTAATATTTTTCTTTGTCATTGTCTCTTCCCAGTTTTTAAAATATGCCTTGGAGTAGGGGCATTTTCACATTTGCAATTAGGAGTTCTATTAGCTTCATTTACGCATAACTCCAGCTCCTTTCCCAGGTTTGGGAAGTTCTGAGCTATTATTTCTTTGAACGAGCTCTCTGCTCCTTTCTCCTTCTCTTCTCCCTCTGGAATACCTATAATCATTATGTTGAATTTCCTAATTGAGTTGGATATTTCTTGGAGAATTTCTTCCTTTCCTTCAAGCCTTAGTTCTCTCTCCTCCTCCATCTGAAGAGTTGTATATTTCTGTCCTCTAAATTACTAATTCTTTGCTCCATAATATCAGCTCTGTTTTTTAAGTATTCTAGATTTTTCTTTATCTAATACATTAGGTTCTTCATCTCCAACATTTCAGATTTTTTTTTTATAGTTTCAATCTCTTTGGTGAAGAATTTCCTCTGTTCATTAATTTTATTCCTGAGTTCATTGAACTGTCTTTCTTAGATTTCTTGTAACTCATTGAGTTTCTTTATGGTAACTATTTTGAAATCTCTGTTATTTAGATTGTAAATTTCTGTGACTTCAGGATTGATTTCTGGGTACTTGTCATTTTCCTTCTGGTCTGGAGCATTAACATACTTCTTCATGCTATTTGATGGGGTGGACTTTTGCGGTCACATAGTGATAGTATCTGGTTGCATATTCCACCTGCTGCCATGGGAAGGGGCAGGAGCTGTGTTTTCTGAGGCCACCAGGACCCTGGGAAGTTGTACTCTCTATTGGAAGCTGTGCCAACAGGCCCTGTCTGGGTTTGCCCACTGGTAGCTGCTGCTCTATAGACATAGACACAGGCACTCTGGCAGGGATTCCCTGCTCTGGCCAATCAGCCGAGATGGTGTGCCAGGTGGGAGGGAGGGAGGGGGACTTTCTTTCACATACACAATCCTGCACACTCCAGCTCTGCACTCACTGTGTGCCCACCTGGGTTGTTCAGCTTGATGAGGATGCCCCCATGATTGCTTAGCCACCTCGATGTAGAGTGTTCCGGCAGGCTGGAGGGCAACTCCAAGAGTTAAAGTGTCCTCACAGAGGGCTGCCTTTTCTTCCTTCTCCTCTCAGAGCCATGCGCTGGCCACCGTGTGAGGTCCTACGCCCTAGATCATTGACACTGGGGAGGGAGAGGCGATCTGCTTACATCCTTCCACTGCCTCCCAGGGCGTCCAGCACTCCCACCATCAGACATATGGTTGTGTGGATTTCACAGATGTCTATTGTGTTGTGTGAATGTCCTCCATTGGTTTATGAATGTCCTTTTCATTGTATTTCACGGAGGAGAGACTAAGAGAAGAGATAACTCTGCCATGATGCTGATGTCACTCCTTTGTATTAGTCTTTATCAATTATCTATGATTCACACCTCACCTACTTTCAACATTTGGAAGAAGTTCATATGTTCCCCAGCCTATCACAGCCTCACTTTTGTGATTGGGGGAAAAACCCAAAAACCAAATACTGACAACTAGTTGATCCTAAATAGAAGGTGGAAAAATAACATATTCTCACAAAAGTAAAAATATATGCCTATAATAGTCACGAGGGAGAAGTGTGCATCTGGCCTTATGTAAATTTTGGCTGCTGTGGCCAATAGTGATGCCAGATGGTCAGGAAGGGACACTTATGTCGGCGCTCTAACCAGGGAGGAGAAGTGTTCTTTGGAGCATAGGAAGGAATTGCCCCAGACACTGCAGGAGAATGCACACCTGCAGGGAGAGAGAGGAAGAGGGAAGCTTACGGCACTTGGTAGCACCTGCCTTCCTGGAGGGAGAGAGGCTGGTCTGGCTGACAGCGGCACTCTTTGCAAACCTCAGCTCCAGAGCAGGAGGCACAGTCCCCTGTACAGTCCTCACAGCTGGCACTCCTCACTGAGGGCCACGTGCCCTGGGGACAGGGGAAATGCTGCCTGAGCCAACAGGTGTATGCACCCAGAAACCCAGGGAAGAAGGCAGATGAGATGGGCACCATGTATTTGATCTGACAGCACAGCATCCATGCAGAGATCTGATGCTCACAACAGATTCTGTAACTGCTCCAAAGACCCAAGTACCTGAACATTTATTTCAGGCTCACCAAAATATGTATTAGTGACGCTAAGTCTTCCAAGATGAATAAATGTCTGCAAAGGAAACTGACATCAAGAGGCTTTTGCCCTGTTTCTTTTACTTTCCTACTGATGTTAGTATAGATCACTTGGGGGCGTCTCTTTCCCCAGTTGATCAGTCTAGTAACCCTTTGTCTGTCTTCCTGGTGTAAGGCAGTTGTACACACATGGCTTGACGAAGCCTATTCTTCTGCTTCCCAAAGCCTGTCTTGTTAGGATACTAACACAGTAGTAAGTCTTCCTCCCAACTCCACCTTTAAGGGATGGCTCGTTTATTTATTTTTCATTGAAAAAATCAGATAACATCATTGTCAAAGAACGCTATTTTGGGGCCAGCCTGGTGGCATAGTGGTTAACTTTGTGCACTCTGCATCTGCAGCCCGGGATTCACCACTAGCACTGCTTGTCAGGCCACACTGTCACAGCATCCCACATAAAATGGAGAGATATTGGCACAGATGTTAGCTGCACAACAATCTTCTTCACACACAAAAAGAAGAAGGTTATTTTAAAAATCACCCTGAACTCCAAAATTCCAACATAATTCCCTCAATTTCTGTGAGTAAACTTTTATATTGTGTAGCTGTAGAATCATGGCACACCTATCATTTTAACTTCTATTATATTTGTACTCCATCTCACTACATATTAACATTGCATGTTCCAACATAATGATCACTTTAATGAGACTATAACACTCTTTTTTTTATCAAAGTATAGTTGACATACAATATTGTATTAATTTCAGGTGGACAACGTAGTAATTCGACATTTACATACATAACGAAATAATCACCCTGATAAGACTAGTAAGCGTCTGTTGTACAAAGTTATTACATTATTGTTGACTGTATTTCCCATGCTGTGCATTTCATCTCTGTGACTTATTTATGACCGAAAGTGTGTACCTCTAAATATCCTTCACCTATTTTGCCCTTCCTCCCATCCCCTGGCCCCACCTGACAACCAACAATATGTTCTTTGTATCTGAGTCTGTTTCTGTTTTGGTTTGTTTGCTTTGTTTTTTAGATTCTACATATAAGTGAAATCATATGGTATTTTTCTTTCTCTGTCTGACATTTCACTTAGCCTAATACCCCCTAGATCCAGCCATGTTGTCACAAATGGCAAGATTTCATTTTTTATGGCTGAATAATATTTCATTGTATATACATACCACATCTTCGTTATCTATTCATCTACTGATGGACACTTAGGTTGTTTCCATGTCTTGGCTATTGTAAATAATGCTGCAATGAACATAGAGGTGCATCTATCTTTTTGAATTAGTGTTTTCATTTTCTTTGGATAAATACCCAGAAGTGGAATTGCTGGATCATATGGTAGTTCTATTTTTTATGTTTTGAGGAATGCCCATACTGTTTTACATAACGGTTGAACCAATTTCCATTCCCACCAGCATTCCACAAGGATTCCTTTTTTTCCCACATCCTCACCTATATGTGTTATTTCTTGTCTTTTTGATAATAGCCATTCTGACAGGTGTGAGATGATAATCTCATGGTGGTCTTGATTTGCAGTTCCCTGATAATCTGTGGTGTTGAACATTTTTTCATGTAGCTGTCTGCCATCTACATGTCTTCTTTGGAAAATGTCTGTTCAGGTCCTCTGCCCATTTTTTTAATCAAATTGTTTTTTTGACATTGAGTTATATGAGTTCCTTATCTATTTTGGATATTAACCCCTTATTGTATATATCATTTGCAAATATCTTCTCCCATTCAGTAGGGAGAAAGAGAAAAACTTTTTGTTTTGTTGATGGTTTCCTTCACTTTGCAAAAGCTTTTTAGTTTGATGTAATCTAATTTGTTTATTTTTGCTTTTATGCCCCTTGCTTGAGGAGACCTATCCAAAAAAAAATAGAGCTAAGATTGATGTTAAAGCATTTACTTTCTGTTTCTTCTAGGAGTTTTATGGTTTCAGATCTTATATTTAAGTCTCTAATTCATTTTGAGTTTATTTTGTATATAATGTAAGAATGTTGTCCAGTTTCACCCTTTTACATGTATCTGTCCAGTTTTCCCAGCACCATTTATTGAAGAGACTGTCTTTTCGTCATCATATATTTTGCCCCTTTTGAGGTAGATCAATTTACCATATAGGTTTGGGTTTATTTCTTGGCTCTCTATTCTGCTCCATTGATCTATGTGTCTGTTTTTGTGCCAGTACCATACTGTTTTGATTACTGTAGCTTTGGGGTATAGTTTGAAATCAGCGAGTGTGGTACCTCCAGCTTTGTTCTTCTTTCTCAAGATTGTTTTGGCTATTTGGAGTCTTTGTGATTCTACATAAACTTTAGGAATATTTGTTCTATTTCTGTGAAAAATGCCATTGGTATATTAATAAGGATTGCATTGAATGTGTAGATTGTTTTGAGTAATACGGACAATTTAACAATATTAATTCTTTCAATCCATAGTGCAGTATATCTTTCCATTTATTTTTGTCATCTTCAATTTATTTCATCAGTGTCTTATAGTTTCTAGTTTATATGTCTTTCATCTCCTTGGTTAAATTTATTCCTAGGTATTTTATTTTTTTGATACAATTATAAACAAGATTATTTTCTTACTTTCTCTTTCTGATAGTTCATGGTTAGTGTATAGAAATGCTACCAATTTCTGTATATTTATTGTCTGCAAATACTGACAGTTTTACTTCTTCCTTTCCAATTTGGATGCCTATTATTTCTTACTCTCATCTGATATATAGGACTTCCAACACTGCGTCGGATAAGAGTGGCAAGGGTGGGCCTCCTTGTCTTGTTCCTGGTCTTAGAGGAAATGCTTTTAGCTTTTCACCATTGAGTATGTTGTCAGCTATGGGTCGTTGTATGTGGCCTTTATTATATTGAAGAATATTCGTCTATACCAACTTTGTTGAAGATTTTCATCATAAATGGATGTTGAATTTTGTTGAATGCTGTTTCTGCATCTACTGAGATGACCATATGATTTTTATCCTTTGTTTTGTTAATGTGGTGTACCACATTGATTGATTTGTGGATACTGAACCATCCTTGCATGGCTGGAATTGATCCCACTTGATCATAGTGTATGATCCTTTTACTGTGTTGTTGAATTTGGTTTGCTAACATTTTATTGAGGATTTTTGCATCTGTGTTCATCAGGGATATTGGTCTGTAATGTTCTTTCTTTGGAATGTCTTTGTCTGGTTCTGGTATCATGGTAATGTTGGCCTCATAGAACGAGTTTGGGAGTGATCTTTCATCTTCAATGTCTTGGAATAGTTTGAGAAGGATAGGTATTAACTCTTCTTTAAACGTTTGGTAGAATTCACTCATGAAGCCATCTGGTCCTGCACTTTTGTTAGTTGAGAGTGTTTTGATTATTGATTCAATTTCTTTACTGGCAATAGGTCTGTTCAGATTTTTTTCCTTTATGATTCAGTTTTGGAAGATTGTATGTTTCCAGGAATTTATCCATTTCCTCTATGTTGTCCAATTTTGGGGGATATAGTTGTGTGTAGTAATCTCTTATTGTCCTTTGATTTTCTGCAGTGGTGGTTGTGATTTCCTCTCTTTCATTACAGATATTACTAATTTGAACCTTCTTTCTTTCTGGATGAGTCCAAAGAATCTTCTCTTTTCAAAGAACCAACTCTTAGTTTGACTGATCTTTTCTATTTTTTTAAATCTCTATTTCATTTATTTCCACTTTGATCTTTATTATTTCCTTCCTTCTACTAACTTTGGGCTTTGTTTGTTCTTTTTCTAGTTCGTTTCAGTGTAAAGTTAGATAGTTCATTTAAGATTTGTCTTTTCTCTTGTGATAGTCCTGTATCACTATAAACTTTCCTCTTAGAACCACTTTTGCTGCATCCCGTAGATTTTGGATCATTGTGTTTCTGTTTTCATTTGTCTCAGGGTAATTTTTTATTTTCTCATTGACTCATTGTTTGTTTAGTAGCATGTTGTTTAGCTTCCACGTGTTTTGTGTTTTTTCCAGTTTTCTTCTTATAAGTGATTTCTAGTTTCACACCATTGTGGTTGAAAAAGGTGCCTGATGTGAGGGGCCGGCCCAGCAGCCCAGTGGTTAAGTTTACACGTTCTGCTTCCCAGCGGCCCAGAGTTCACCGTTTCAGATCCTGGGTGCAGACAGGGCACTGCTTGGCACACCATGCTGTGGTAGGCATCCCACATATAAAGTAGAGAAAGATGAGCACGGATGTTAGCTCAGGACCAGGCTTCCTCCGCAAAAAAAAAAAAAAAAAAAAAAAAAAAAAGGAGGAGGACTGGCAGTACTTAGCTCAGGGCTAATCTTCCCTCAAAAAAAGAATTAAAAAAAAATTAAAAAATAAAAGATGCCTGATGTGATTTTAGTCTTCTTGAGGCTTGTTTTTTGGTCTAACATGTGATCTATCCTAGAGAATGTTCCATGTGCATTTGAAAAGAATGTGTATTCTGCAGTTTTTGCATGAAATGTTCTGTAAATATCTACTAAGTCCATCTGTTCTAATGTGTCATTTAAAGCCAGTGTTTCCTTATTGATTTTCTATCTGGATGATCTATCCATTGATGTAAGTAGGCTGTTGAAGTCCTCTACTATGTTTGTGTGACTGTCAATTTCTCTCTTTATGTCTGTTAATATTTGCTTTATATATTTAGGTGCTCCTATGTTGGGCACATGGATATTTACAAGCTTTATATCCTCTTGTCAGATTGTTTTATTGTTATTATTATTATTATTATGTGATACCCTTCTTTGTCTCATGTTACAGTTTTTGTTTTAAAGTCTATGTTGTCTGATGTAAGTGTTTCTACCTTAGATTTCTTTTTGTTTCCTTTTGCATAGAATATCTTTTCCATTCCTTCACTTTCATTCTGAGAATGTATTTACATCTGAAATGTGTCTCTTCTAAGTGGCCTACGTGAGACTTGGTCTTGTTTTTTAACCCATTCAGCCACTGTATATCTTTTATTTATTTGTTTGCTTGTTTATTTATTTATTTATTTTTGGTATGGAAGACTGGCCCTGAGCTAATATCTGTTGCCAATCTTCCTCTTTTTGCTTGAGAAAGATTTTTGCTGAACTAACATCTGTGCCAATTTTCCTCTATTTTGTATTTTGAATGCCGCCTCTGCATGGCTTAATGAACAGTGCCTAGGTCCACACCTAGGATCTAAACCCCTGAACCCTGGGCTGCCAGAGTGAATGCATGAACTTAACCACTAACCCAGTAGGGCAGCCCCACCCTATGTCTTTTAAATGAAGCTTCTAGTCCATTTACATTTTAAGTAATTATTTAAGTAATAAGTTCTTATTGTCATTTTGTTAATTGTTTTCTAGATGTTTTTATAGTTATTCTCTGTTCCTTTCTTCTTCTCTTGCTCTTTTCCATTGTGATTTGACGACTTTTTTTAGCGTTATATTTGGATTCATTTCCCATTATTTTTTCTGTATCTATTATAGTTTTTTGGTTTGTGCTTACTACAAGGCTCGTATGTAACAATCTTTACTTCTTACTGTAGCTATGAGTATAACATTCTTAACGCTTAATCTTAATGTACCATGTTAATAAAATATCCCACTAATTCAAAGCAGTTGTTATTTTTGATGTCTTGTTTTTATACATGATGAAGCAATTAATTTGTGGAGCTATTAAGTTGTTGCTCTTGGGTTTTTTCCTCCCTTCAGTTCAGTACCAGAAATGAAGAAAGAAATAACAAACTGTTTATCTCCACCTAGATTCTCTACCATAAGTTCTCTTGTTTCAGCTGATGCACTTTAAACAAAGAATGAAATTCCTAGAAATGTCAGCTGCCCAGAGACCATAACAAATTCTGTGGCCAAGTCAATCATTAACTTCATCATGCTTTCAGATAAGAAACATTTCTTTTCTTTGAGTTTTGGTCCCTTGAAAGCCAGTATTTATTATAGGTCAGTGTTTGGGTCCCTGTGTTTCTCAGAGTGTAGCCATTGTGACAGGAACCTGTGATGGGACTAGATCAAACCCTTTACATGAAGATGCTCATATACATGACACAATGCATTGGCTTGGCCACTTCCACCTCTTGTCACACACTCCGCAATAACTTTTTGGACATGAAATGCGCAGGGTTCCAGATCCATTGCTGGTTTTGCAAGAAGAATGACAAGGCTGGTATTTTCTAAAAACGTGCGTGTAAAAAAATTCATTCTCCTTTGATCAGGCTGTTAGTATTACAGTGTTGGAAAAGAACTCAAGGGTAATCTGGTCTCCCTTCCTACCCCAAATAGAATCTCTACAATTTTACATTAGCTAAATGTTGGCACCTACCATTGCCTACAATGTGGACTTCATTCATTTATTTATTTCTCTTACTCCTTCATTGACAATTGATTATCAAGACTTTCTTTGCAAACTTTTCATGACAGGATAACCTTAAATACTAAGGGGATATTTGAACTAACAAATGTTAGTTCTTTTGTATTTAGAAATGTGGGAGTGAGTGTTTGTGTGCTTGCGAGTATGCACGCATGGAGGAGTTTTCTTGTCAAAGGTGATCACTAATTTCACGAGATTCTCAAGTGACTTCTCTTCACTCCAAGATGATGATTGAGAAGTCTTTGTACCTTTTGTGGAGAAACATGTTTTCTTTTTTTTTTGTTCTTTGGAACTAGATTTCATAATTGGTCAATGTTTGGGTCTCTGTGTCCTTCAGAGTAGTCACTGAAGGAATACAACCTAAATTTATCTCAGGTAAATTTGTCCTGCATCATCATTAAACATCAACATAATGGAGCCCCCCTCGAACTTTCTTATTGATCAGGTGATATGCAGACCATCCCAGGTTAGTGACTGTTTACCTGGGAAACATTAGCACTATTTCCTGTCTCTCTTTCTCTTCAAGGGCATTTGATGTGCAGGCTTCTCCAGGAAGTCAGCAACTCCATGGGAACCTTTCAAAGACATACAAAACAGCCTCAAGGACATCACTTAATCAGTACACATCGAGATCTTGACTAAATTTTACTAATAGCTTGGGAATCAGCACGACTCACACAGGGGAAAATTAAAAAAGAAGTTCTAGAAAAAAAGGTGTGATATGATTCTCCCTGACACTCAGTCAGGTGTCTCTTGGCATCTTTCCATTTCCTTCTGTTACCTCCTCCTCCCTTCCTTCCTCTCTTGCCTTTCATTTCCTCCCTTCTCTCCCTGAGAGTCAGGCTGGCAGAGTTGGCCTCTAGTCACACCTGCCTTCAGACCCCAGATTTGCCGCTTCCAGGTAGAGTAACCAGGGATGCAGTAACTCTCAGAGTCTTGCCTTCCATGTCTCTACGATGAGAGAAAATGATCCATCCCTTATAGGACTGGTGTGAAGACTAAATGAGATGATGTGTGTAAAGTGCACACAGAGCAGCTCAGTAAATGGCCATTCCTTCTGCTTCCTTTCTCCTCTCTCTCAGTTTCCTCACTTGTTGCCATTCTACCCTGTTTCTGAGGCTTTTGCTTTCTTTCCCTCTCTCTTTCCTCTGTTCCGTACCTGGAGTCACACCAGGAAGCATTGCCTGATTTGTGTGATTGTGCTCATGGCTAATAAGCTTCTGATTCTTGCTACAGAGAAAATTACATTCAAAGGTAGGTAACTATAGATGAACATATAGATATAGAAGATAGAGATCAATAGAGGTAGAGAGAAATGACTGTTATTCTGCCATGCTGAGTGGCAGTTTTTTTCCTAGTCTGGAGAGAAAAATCTGCCCTGGTTTTCCAGTAGACTGACAGACATACTCTCCCTGGGGGGATCTGCTAAGAGCTAAGTTAGCTTGTGCAGAGCAATGCTACTCAGGGGATTGTCACAAAAGTGGTCTGCATGACTCTTGACATGAGGGAGTCCTTCTCTGAAGGCCTTTTTAACCTGAGAAGTCCACTTAACCCAAGAGAGAAGGCAGCAGAGAGATAAGCAACAAGTCTGTTGCTAACATGAGTCCTCACTAATCACCAGGGAAATGCAAGTCAAAACCACAATGAGATCTCACCTCACACCTGTCAGCATGGCTATTATCAAAAAGGCAGGAGATAACAAGTGCTGCTGAGGATGTGGAGAAAGGGAACCCTTGTGCACTGTTGGTGGGAATGTAAATTGGTGCATCCACTATGAAAAATACTATGGAGGCTCCTCATAAAATTAAAAATAGAACTACCCTTGATCCAGCAATTCCACTTCTGGGTATAAAACTGAAGGAAAGGAAACCACTGTGGATATCTGAGCCCCCATGTTCATTGCAGTATTATTTACAATAGCCAAGACATGGAAACAACCTGTGTCCATCGATGGATGAATGGATAAAGAAAATGTATATACATAATGCAATGAAATATTATTCAGCTATAAAAAAGAATGAAATCCTGCCTTTTGTGACAACATGGATGAGCCTTGGATGATATTGGATCAACATGGATGAGGGCATTATGCTGAGTGAAATAAGTCAGTCAAAGATACATGCTTTATGATCTTACTTATATGTGGAATATAAAAAAAAAACACTCGAGAATCAGAGTAGATTGGTGGTTGCCAGGATTGGGGGTGGAGGTGGGGAACGGGTGAAGGCGGTCAAAGGGTACAAACTTCCAGATGTAAGATGAATAAGACCTGGGGATGCGATGTACAGCATGGTGACTACAGTTGACAATACTGTATTGTATACAGTATACATTGTATACTTACACTTGCTAAGAGAGTAGATCTTAAAAGTTCTCACCACACACACAAAAGCTTAACTATGGAGGTGATGGATGTGAACTAAGCTTATTGTGTAACCATTTTGCAGTACACACGTCTATCAAATCATCACCTTCTGCATGTTAAACCTGCACATTGTTATGGGTCAATTATATCCCAATGAAGCTGGAAAAAAAAGATGCTCGCTTAATGGCAGAGAGCAGTTATTCAAAGACTAACAACAAAATAATATTCATCAGACATTGAGCACCTTGAAAAACTTTAATATATGTCCAGGCCATGGGTTGATTTTCTTTTGATTTTACCATGTTTATAGTAAAACGTTGTATTTCCAAATATGATATTTCATTCATTTTCTCATATTTGTGTAAAATATAGTGTATATATCTGAACATACACATGTATTTATGATTACCTGTATCTCACCTTCTGGCAATCGGTTTTACTGCGACGCCCTTGGCATAAAATTCTGTAATATCCCCATGCCTCCACTAGAGGGTGGTCTGTACACATTTAACAGTAATTCGGCGTGGACAGGGGATAAGGTCATCCTCACTCAGAGCTTTGTCATAAAGATTAGTGGCTTAATCTCAACAAGTAAAGTCTGACCTTGATCATAGTTTCTCCTTTTTTTCTCCTCCAGAAATTCTACACTGGACAGGACCTCAAAAAAAAAAAAAAATCACCTTGACCAAGAGAATATAGTGTCCATCCTTCCAAAATTAACTATAGCTCAACCACGTAAAACGGGGGTTCTTTTTCTTTAAACTTTTTATTAAATAAGCAATACTCACCTGGTTCAAAATGTGGAAAGGCATATACCATGAAGCTCCCTCCCAATCCCTTCTCCACCCTTTTTATACTAACTGTATCTGTTCACGCTGTTTATCCCGTTCCCTCCCTTTTTTTGTAAGAGTATATTGTGGAGACTGTTCATCAGCCCGTAAGGAACCTCCTCGTTCCTTCAGATGGCTCCTCAGTACCCGCTGTATGGATCTATCTTGCTTCGTTTTGCTCCTCTCCTGTTGGTGGTCATTTAGTTGTTTCCAGTCTTTGCTGTTTCAGATAAGGCTGCCCTGACCGGGAAGAGAAAAGGTGCTTTCTCAGCCTGCTCTTACAGACGTGCGAGGACACAGGGTTTTCCTGCGAGCCTCCCCCAGGAAAACCACTTGGCACCACAGGAACGTGCATAATTGTTGGAGAAGTCTCCATGGCTGAATTTCCTCCCAGTCTTTCCCCTCGGGCGCCCGCTGACATTTTATGCGGTGGTCGTGTGTCGTCGGCGTCGTCCTCGTCGTCCACCCAGGCCCCCGCCCCGGCATCGCTCTCTCAGGACCTCTGCATCCCCGCTTGCTCTCGCTGCCGCTGCCCAGCTTCTTGGCTTGGATTCTGGTCACGGAGACTCCTGATTGGCTGTGACGGCCTTCTCCTCCCTCTGGCCCTGTGATCTCCTGTGACTTGAAACTTCCGCCGTCGTCGCTCCTGCAGGGGGCTCTTCACCAAAGATGGGCTTGCAGTGGGCACAGGCTCTTTTTTATTAAAAGAAATAAAGTCTTTTTTAAAAAATACATTAAGGATAAAGAGGGAGGTAAACTTTTATAGATAATTTTACCACTCAGAAATATCTTCTGTGTATATTTGTTTACATAGATTTCCCATCTTTATATCGAATATGTGAGTATAATAACGTATGTGTATATATGCGTGTAGCCATTTACATCGTCTACGTATGTTATACCAACCCTACATTTTGCCTTTAACATTATAAATCTTATAGGCATTTTCTCTTGTCCTTAAAATTCATCATGAACGTTATTTTTAATGGTTTGTGTATTTATTTGCGTGGACTATAACTCTCTTAATTTTTCTTTTGTTACACTTTTAGATTGCTCCCCTCCCTTTTTTGTTTATTATAAATAGAGCTGTCAGCATCTTCGCAAGTACACACTCTTGGTTGAGTCGAGACTCTGCCTGACTGCTGGGCATCCCAACGGACCATTAGTTGCCGCCTTCCTCCTGGGATTGTCTCTCCCAGACGTGTATTACTCTCTAGGCCCCACACTGCCTTCTCTCATGAGCTAGGGAGGCTGTTTTGAAAGTGACCCAGTGTTTCCTGTGGTGAAACTGGACCAGGTAAAGGGTTAGGGAACAGATTACCTTTTACTGTGTCGTATTACGTGCGGGGAGCTCTATATGTGTTCTCTCATGTAATTCTCAACATGACCTTGTGTGAGGTAGTTTCACCTTCTCATTTTATAGACGAGGAAACTGCGGCTCAGAGAGGACGAGTAACTTGTTCAAGGTCACACAGCTAGTAAAGAACGGAGCCAGGAGCTGAACTCAGGTGGGCCTAACTCTGAAGCCTACATCCACCGGAGAGACGTTTCAGTAATTAAGGTGGATTTTAAAATAGTTTGGTAGAGGCCAAAGCAGTGCAGTGCTGGTAAAATGGCTTTTTGGAAAACAAAGCAAAACAAAAAGCGGATCTGAAGTGTTTGCCAATTCCCAGGGTCTAAATACTCTCATCATCGCTGATTTCAAGCTGCCAATGGTTTAAAGATCCGCTTATGAAATTCCTGGATATGTAAGAATCAGGGCGCCTGGACACACCTGGCTCCTTCGTACCGTGGGGCAAACGTTTAATTACTTACTTCCCCAGAGGCGTGTGTTTCTGCACTCTGAGTTCTGATTGGTTAAGTAAGTAAAATGATGTCCTCGTTTCTAAGTGAGGCAACTGTAGACATCCACAAAGTCCTTCTAAAACTCAGATTTTCGTGGCATCTTTAAAGTTCTCTAAACTTCAGTTACTATCAGGCAACATATCTCCCCACTGTTGAGAATTTCTTTTCCACACGTGAGTGGCTCTCAGTGTGTGTGACTGACTCTGAGATTTCAGTCTCTCTCAGAGCATAGGAATTAAGATCAAAAGACAGGCTAGTGATAAATTGTAGGATGTGGTCAAAGCAAAAAGTTAGTTCACCGAGTCCGCACTTCGTAGATCAGACTATCCACAGACTGTGTAGTTAGAGCCTGCACAAACATGGTTTCAGTCAGTGATGGAAATAGGTGCGTGGGGGAATGTGCAGGAATTATTCCTAGGACTTTCCAGCACTACCAGGGGGAACCCACTTGAGAAAATCCAAGTGATTGAACGGTAATCCAGTAAACAGTTTCCGTTCCCAGCAGTGGTTTCTGGAAACCAGCTGGAGCCAATATCTTCGTTCAAGGCCCGTGGTCTGCCCCGTTGAACATTTCCACGCATGGTGGGTCCGTGTGATGCCCGAGGCCCTGCTGAAGCCATCGCAGCCTGTTTAACACTGGTTCTGTCACTGCCGTGTAGGGACACTGGATTAAGTAATGGTCACAATAGCTTAGTGACTGGGGCAGGGGTCTGGGCATGGTCTGTACTTTTGTGCAGTGACTTTCTGGTGGTGGGAAGAACAGAGAGCCGAACAGCCATCTTTGGCGATTACTGGATCTTGGCTGGAGGATTTCCAGGCGTGGGCTGACGTGTAGGGAAATCTCCGTCCTGGACAGGGTAGGAGGAACTCCCACTCTACCGGCGGCTGACAGAATGGGGGCCTCTCATCATTGCCCCCCTCCTGGTGATTGGCCACCTTATTGGAAGAGGAGTCAATGAACTGGTTGGATTTTATTTCAAGAGTGTTTCCCCAGCACGTGCTGGCTAGACTCACAGGGTGGGTCACGGTCTGCGGCTGCGAGCGCCATCTTTTGTGCTGTACTTCACTGGGTGAAGGAATGGAACTCCCGTCTCACCTTTCCTACCTGGATCTGAATCCATGTCGAAAGCAACAGCAACAAAGCCTTGCTGGTACCACCCAGGCAGCCACCTTCTCTCATGAACACTCTGTGGTTTGTCTGGGCCCCTCTAACTAGACCCAGGAGGACTGCAATCTGCTTTCCATCCTCTTCAGGGTGTAGCCCTTTCATGCTTGCTCTCTGGAACCCTCCGCTCTCCTACCAGACTCTCAACCTTGTTTGTAAGGAAAGAAGGCAGGGGAAAGACGTGGGGACGGCTCCCATCCTCCCAGGGCCTTATGGAGTGTGAGTCCCGTTCACTGTCCATTTCAGCGGTGCCTAAACTGTGCGGGGGAAGCTGAGCTATGGCCTTACCCTGCTCAGTGAAGAAACAGCCTTTTCTCTGTGTTAACAGCCTGCGTGTCTTATTTCCTAGATCGCGGGAATGGAAAAGTGCACCCCCATCATGGACTTGATTGCGTTTGTCCAGCCACGAGAAACATTCCCATCTGCTCCCAGAATCCCTTATTAGTGCAATTGGAGTGACCCCTTCTCTCTTCAAAAGCATTCCTTTTTTATTTATTTAATTAAACTTTATTGAGGTAACATTGGTTTACAACGTTATATAAGTTTCAGGTGTACATCATTGTATTTCTACTGTGTAGACTACACCGTGTTCCCCACCCAAAGTCTAATTGCCACTGGTCACCGAACACATGTGTCCTTTTACCCCTTTCGCCTTCCCCTCCCCCACTCTGGTAACCACCAGTCTCCTCTCTGTGTCTATGTGTGTCTGTTGTTTTTGATTTTTGATAGCAGAAAATGCAGAGGGGAGGTGTGTTGTTTTGACAAAGGGGAACAATCACAGCCTGATTTCTGCTTGCGACATGCGGAGTCCAGTTGAAAGGGACGTGTAATCACTTGGGAATCAAGTCTGCTCTGACTCTTGGCTCCCTGGACCTTTTCATCATCTGGACGCCAGGTAAAATACACATGTTCTGAGCTAGAAACACAGCACCAGACTATTGTCCTCTTGGCTGGCGCTGCCCCTCAAATGCCTGAATGCCAGAGAAACTCATTTCAGCATTTTGGTTCAGCCATAATTCACGGAAGTGTCCCAATCTGGATTGAATGACTTTCTTCCCTGCTATGTCTCTGAAGTCAGCCCCTTGTTCTCTGTGTGGTTTGGCTGCTGCGTCTGTGACCGTCTCTGAGCTGTTCTTCCTTTCAGTTGCATGTGCTACACTATCGCAGTAGACAGCAGCCATGACATCCTTCCTCTGAGACCCAGCAGGAGCCTTTTGTCCCACCCCAGATCTCTCTCTCTCCAGCCCTTAGAAGACTCCCCCTGAGCAGACCTCCTTTCAGCTGCTGTGGCTTCTGCTCTGAAATGACCTTTTCCACCAATCCTTGCCTCAGAATTAAAGAAGATGATTTTGTTTTTACCCACCTCAGACAAGGAGAGGACCCCGAAAGATTGTAATTACCTTGCAAGGAAGCCTGTGACCCAAGCTCCAGAGAGAGGGGACCAATCGTGCAGACTCAGGTAGGAGTGAATACGTGCAGTCTTACTGTTAGAGTCCAGGCTCTGGCACTTTCCTCCTTCCTGCCCCCTCTCAAGCCCTCCCCTTCCTCATCTGCAGCTGGAGAGGGCAACTTTTAAAAGGCAAGCTTGCATGATGGTGAGTTCTAATCATCCAGCCAGAAAGAGCAGCTGTTTTCGCTTCAGTTCCAATACTTTAGAGCAGGTCTTTCTTGTCTAACTGGAAAAGCCGACCCTACCAGTAATGTTGTCCTTTATCATAATGAAGAGGAAGATGAATGTGATAGAAGCTATGCTGAAATCTTAGAGAAAATAGTAGTCTGGGCATTCCCCTATATGACTCTCTCTACCTGCTCCAAGTTCTATGCCAGCCAGGTGGAAACTCAAGTGGCCAGGCCAATTGTTACATTGCCCTTTGGATTCTCCCTCCTGACCAAATGCCAACCAACCACAGCCTCCTGCCCTCTCCCACTGTGAGCGTCAAAGAGGCCCCAGGAGTGGCCCAAACTTGATTCTCACTCCAAACATTTGTTTCACTGCCCAGCCTTCATCTCTTGGAGATCCCAAAGGCAAGACTTAAAAGCGGAGGGAGGCAAGGAAGGCAGCTAGACGCCTGGATGTCTCTCTTGGGAAATACATACCATTCGAGAATTTTCCTTCCACCTGGGTCTGGGCAGGACCCACACGTCCCATGCAGCAGCTGCAGTCCTTCTCGGCAGCTGCTGCACTTGTCATAGCCAAGGCCTGTGCGGGTTTCCTAAGCTTGGTGGCAGGGCTCACATTCTCCCACCTCTGGGTCCCCGTGGAGGCCAGGGCCACAGTTCCTCACACACTGCCGCCTACCCAGGAACACAGAGAGGAAGCACAAAGGCGGAACTCTGGCTGGCTTAGCTCGGTGCTCTAGGCAAGGCCACGTTCTAAACAGGCTGAAGAGAATCTCAGGAACACTTTTATTTGAGTTTATTTTAAAGAAACTTGCATTAGTTTGTTTCATCCAAGAAATGTGTCTTAACAAGTCCAACACTTTAACTCCTCTTTCAACTGAGAATTTAAATCAAGTATCAGCTGGAAGGGGTAAGAGCATACAATAAAGAACTTTACATTCTCAAGGCCTCGAAAAACTACACATAATGAATCTCTACATAGAGAACCAGTGGAGAAGATCGTGAGCTGTCTGCTCTGCTCTCTCTCCCACAAACATTCGAGCGCACTGCCCTATTATTCTTCAGTTCACTCAGTCTGTTTTTTCCTAATCAGTAATTTCTATCAAAGTTAATGAACTGACCAAAATTGAATCCAAATCTGCATTTTAACAAATCCCTCACATGATTTGTATGCAAATTAAAGTTTTAGAGGCATGACTTAACCAATCACAGGGCTTCAAGGAAACTCTATGAAGAGAAAATATTCCGTCCATCTTTAATTTAGGTTGAGTTTTCTTTCAAAATTCCAAAGACCCAAGTGCTAATTATTTTCCATATCTTGCATAAATTTACATTAAGATAAATCTTGGGATTTGGTGGCCTCCCTACTTTTCATTTTACATCCAATCCATTGGTGCTGTGTGGTACAGACTGTCCCCACCACCCACCACAGGAGAGCCATCTGTGAGAGAGGGGAGAAAGGAGGAGCCAATGGTTTGAATTAGAGAATCACATGGAAGACTGGCAAGTGCTTTTCCTTGTATGGTGGGATTTCAAAATCTACTGTCACCAGGTTCTTTTTTCTCAAAGGATTGTCTTAGGCTCCAAGCAATAGAGTCACTTTTGCAAAGGAAGATTCCCCAAGCTCCTGACAAGCTTTTGTCTTTCACATACAGAGTGAGTTGGAACCGTCAGGCGTTTCTTTGCTTGAGTTCATTTCTCTCCCACCATTTCCCATCTTCAAATTTGTCACCGTGAGAAGCTAAGGAGAGGCAGAGTCCCAGGCACCCTGAAACACAGCAGTAGGCATCCCCTGCCAACCAGCTGACAGCCAGAGGAAAAGGTGACACTGTCCCTTCCTAAACTTGAGTTTCACGGAGACAAGCGACCTAGCCATTGTCTCAAAAGGGAACGTCTTTCACTGTGACCCTGTTTGTGTGGGAGTGAGCCTACTTAAGGGATGTTGATGGTGACACTGATGGAGACAGCAATGACAAGAGTCCCTGCTGAAGCCATGACAGCGTGAGGATGTGTGGAAAAGCACACAGCTATTTCCACTCTTTAAGTAATAAAGGAAAATGGCATACCCACCCTGCATCTGAGACATCCTTCTGCACAAGGCATGCGTTCTTCATAGGCTGGGTCTTGGACTTCCCCTATGCAGTGAGAGGAGTGAGAAACACAATTCTTTTCTCTCTCTCTCTCTTTTTTTTTTGCAGGGAAAGATTCGCCCCAAACTAACAAATAGTTGCCAATTTTCCTCTTTTATTTTTTCCTCCCCAAAGCCCCAGTAAATGGTTATATAGCCCAGTTGTAAGTCATTCTAGTTCTTCTATGTGAGCTGCTGCCACAGCATGGCAACTGACAGACAGATGGTGTGGTTCTGCGACTGGGGAAAAAACCTGGGCCACCGAAGTGGAGGGCGCCAAACTTTAACCACCAGGCCATCAGAGCCGGTTCCACAATTCATTCTAACTGAGTGGAGACACATTAATTGCTATGAAAATATGTGAGTGTGTAGCTTATTTTCAAGTAAATCATAGAGTAATTATGAAACCCAAAGCTATCCTTGAGGATATATGTGTCAGAACTGTTTTTATCTCCTTCTATTAATTTAATAGATTGCATCAGCTTGATTGGGTACACGTAGAACAAGGTTTTAACTCTATGCCATGCAACTAGTTTTGAAGTCCGGCTTCTTGTGCCAGCTACTGGTACAGGGCGGTGGCCCCAGAGCAGCCTTACCTCATCCACACTCTACCTTCTGGCAGGTGGGGTTGGTGGGCACTCTGAAGTGGCCGCCCATGCATCGCGTGCAGACATGTGCACTGTGGCAAAGCTCACAGGTGTCTGGGCCGGGCAGCCAGGCGTGCCCCTTGGCAGAGTGGTGGCCTGCTGGGCAGCTCTCCAAACACTCTTGCTGGGACAGGTAGTGCACCTGGCCATGCTTATCTGAACAGATGGAGGGGCAACCAAAAGAGGGGAAATGTAGCAAATTAACCATGAGGCTAATATAATACAAGATATTTTGTTAAAAAAAGATATAATCAAGTGCTTTGCCCCCCAGGGGACCAGGAGTATAGGAATGCATTTAATGAAAAGTGCAATATCTATATACTTATAGTTGAATAGGGAATCGGTTTCTAATATTTAATATATTGGAGTGAACAGCGACTACTCTCTGGGATGTCACCGCAAAAGCACGAACCACGCCTTGTGGATAACTCAAGTCACAATGTGGGTGACTTTCCCAAGGGCTGCTTTCTGTGTCTGTGGAAGCCCGCAGACTTGGGGGCTACAGAGATCCCATGAGAATAAACAAATGCTCACCGATAGACATGTTTTTATGACAGAATAATCTTTTAGACTGATTCTGAATTCTGTTCTCGATATCGCGTGCTTGTGTTAACTGTCTAAGGTCTGAACTTTGGCACAGCCGCCAATTCCAATGATGACAGCCTACCGAAGCACAGGACCAAGCACACCCCTCTGACTCCTTTACATGCATTCCAGAAAGTTCCTGAGCTTCTGTCAACACTGGACTCTACGAGGAAAGAATCAGCAGTACCCCCAGAGGGAGACTATGGGAATTTGCTCCTGGAGGGAATGGAAAATTCTAATCAAGTATAAACTATCACAATTAGTGGAAAACGATTATAATCAGCTACATATATAGATCAACAAGATCAACATAGATGCACCTAGAGGTCTCCTACCCCCACCCCCTCCTGGGGTTTTTGTTAGTGCTGAGTGTGTTTAGGGTACACGTCTTCTCTGAATCAGGTCTCTCATGTGCCGCTGCCTCTGAAGAGCAGCCGATCTGTGTTACCCAAAACAACTGGGGTCGAGTGTTCACTCATCACGTGATCTACCACATGAAGATCCCCAGACACTGATCTTCAAGATGCAAGGCTGCTGAGTCTGTGGGTAAAGATAGCGCTAATCCTGTGTTGCAAGCGCAAAAACTGAAAAGTTCATTTAATATTAAATTGAGCCACATGAAATTGCCAACACTGGGCCGTTTTTTACCCATAAACTCAGCACTCTCAAATGGTCTAACCTAATGTTTCTTATTTAATTAAAGCCCTAGTTCAAATGTGAGTTGAAGAGCACACCCTTGGATTATGGCTCTGAAGCTACCTCTTTTCTGTTGGTGATTTCACGCCAGAAGTCTGCTGGTTCCCGTGGGACAGAGAAAATAAAGAGGGCTTCCACAGAGGTGGGGGAAACAGCGTCTGCTGCTTCCAAGTTTGACTTAGAACATCATCCTCTAAGGGAGGGAGAGTGTTCGGGAGGACGTAATCACCAAGATGCTTGGTGATTCTACAGCTAAAGGTCAATGCTGTGGAGGACGAAACCCTGGTCTGGTGGAACCTGGAATCTAGGAGCCCACAGAGGATCACCCTTCCAAGTTGTGTTCTTCTCAGGCACTTTACGAAACCCTAGACAGCCCATTTCCACCAAGACTCAATCAGAAAAGATCCTGTCTTTCAGAGGGCAAACTTCTCAGACGTCAGTGGGAAGATCTGAGGGAGAGCGGGGGGAGTCCTCCCCTCTCCTCCATCCAGCAGTTGCTGTACCTCCCCACCCCCTCACATGACGTCAACTCAGGCTCCAGAGGCCAGGGGCAGCCTGGCCTAGAGCGAGCTCTAAATACCCGGCTGATGAATGATGAGTGAATGAGTGAGTGAGTGAGTGAATTACTATTTGGCAATATTCCTATTTTTCCAACATATCCAACAGACTCAACAATCTTAAAATAAAAATGAAGGATGCCTTCAGATATCAGAGGAAATGCTCTCCAATCCCATTTTTATTGTTCAGCTGCGGCTTTATTATTTGGACCGCTGTGGGTATTGTAATTTGGATTTGAAAGACTGAGATTTGAAGGGTCTTGGTATTTAAAATATACGGACTCTGCAAAAGGAGGTCCCTTAGATGGCTTGACCATAGCCACCTTTTGCCACAAGTTTGTTCCAGGATTATAGATTTGGTCACACTGCTAATAGCCTGAGTAGTATAGTGGCTCACTTTTGGCTGATAATTTGGATACTCCATTGAATTAAATACTTGAATAAATTTTTGACTACTTGCCCAGAGTCTCAGAATTTAAATTATTCTAATGATCTGTAGGAAAGGTGGTTGTAGTAGTAGAAGGGCTGATATTTTTGTTAGGTGCCAACCCTTCCATGTGATAATATGAGACGAGAGTTAAAATGTAAGGAACTCCAAAAGAGGTTCAGATCGGCTTCATTTATACTGAAGAGTAATTAACTGTTTCCAGAGCATTTCTTGGCAGCTGGTTTTGTTAGGAGAGAAGGTGGACTGATGTGAAGGCATTGGATGTCTGCAGGAGGAAAGGAGGGATGAGAGAGGAAGGGAGGAAGGGATAAAGATTGCTGGAAGGGATGAAAGGAAGAAAGGCCGAGGGACTCTGAACATAAACTCGATAAAGTTTACTTTAGCATGCTGCTTACTGTAGCTGGTGTGCGACTGGTAGAGTCTAGCTTTGGGTCCAGGTTGGTAGAGGATACATCTGGAAGAGAATTCAGAGTGAATCTTCACCAACATTGCTGGAGGTCTGCATTTCCAAAAGGATTCGGATCTGAATCTTAACAAAATGACAATTAAGCAGGAGGGGAAATTCCTACTGATGGGAGAGGCGTGTGTGTGTAGATGGGACTCCCTCGCCAGAGGATCCAGCCTTTGATTAAAGCCTGTTGATGTGGAACTGCCTCATTCAGTCGTCTTCTTTAGCGCTGTCTGCTGTACGATAGCTGTGCTAACACGTGACCTAGGGACATCGTGCTCTCAGGAGGAGAGAACCCTGCTAATCGGAGCTTCTCAGCGACACCCTCTCCAGGAAGCCTCCTCTGCTCACTACAGCTGAAAGCCATGTTTCCTCTCTGACCTGCGGTAGGATTCCCAACATCCATTTGGTCTTTAATATTTTCTTGTTTTATCACACGAGGACTCACCCCTCTGTCAGACTGTAAACTCCTTGAAGCAAGTATCGTGTTATCATTTCTTACATTTTTACGGCAACTGTTTATAGAACTTGTACATGGGAGCGGCACAATAAGTTTTTGTGAAGAGAGTGGATTAGACACATACGTGCAAACAGAAAGTACAGAAGAAGTGTCAAAGCATCTATGTGTGGATTGTCCAAGTAGCTGTGGGATGCCTAGAACATTTTAGACATTTATTTAGCATTCAACCCACTCCTTAATTTTGTCCTATGCATGAAGATTGAGTGTGTTTTAAATGTGAAAGGAATTTAAGATGCCATCTTGCCTATGCTCCCCTTTCTACAGCCAAAGAGAGACATAAAGCGGCAAAGTGCCTGGTTTGACATGGATGTACTTTGTTTACATAGGAAATATAAAGAAATAATTTTAATTTATACAAAGAAATGTTTTCTCCCATTTTTCTGAAAATGGCTGATACTCTCAATTTGTTTTTCATTTTTCTGGGTTTTACTACAAGAAGAATAAAGATAAATGGTTCTCCTCCACCAGCAAAACCATGTAAGTATGATGATGGTGGTAACTGACAGCCTCAGGATCAGTGAGACAACTGGGAAAGGTGAGGACCATGGAGAAATGGAGAGAAGCCACCTCTGGTCTCCAGCTAACCACTTGGGGAATGTAGGCCCAGGTGCAGATCTTCCATGCCTTTAAGAGAAACAAAAACCCACGTTTTAATTTGAAATGTCCCAATTTGTAAATTTGGTTCAAATTTTAAAAGTATTGCATAGGTAAAATAAAATATGAATCTGTCCCACAAGAAGTCAAACTGGGGACAGACATATGAAGGGCTGCTGGAGAGGAGTCAAGGATCAAATGATAGAGGACCTTTGAGATCATGGAATATAATCCAATGACTGCAAAAATGTTCAGAGTTTTTAAAACGGGCACAGGGCTGGTCCAGTTGCATAGTGGTTAATTTCATGTGCTCTCCTTCAGCAGCCTGGGGTTCACGGGTTCAGATCCCGAGTGTGGACCTACACTGCTCATCAAGCCAGGCTGTGGTGGCATCCCACATACAAAATAGAGGAAGACTGGCACAGATGTTAGCTCAGGGACCATCTTCCTCAAGCAAAAAAAGAGGAAGATTGGCAATAGATGTTACCTCAGGGAAAATCTTCCTCACAATAAATAAATAAATTAATAAATAAATTAATTAATTAATAAATCTCGGACAGAAAAGGTGATTTGAGATGATTACTTGTTCCCACAGGGCTCTGATAATTTCTAAATGGCGTAGCTCAGGGCTGAGGAGACGCTGACACAGCCTCTATTAGGATAGTTCTCTTAAAGACCGAATGGGTCTGCCTTAATTTCCTAGCTTTTCACTTTTACCTCAACCAGTCTTAGCTTTACTGTCCACCTCGTGTCTGCATCATGTTTGCCTGATGTTTCTTTCTCCTTCTCTGGAAAGACAGCTCTTAGCACCTCTCTCATCTCCTCAGGGTCCGTGAGTCTGTGTCCACAATCATGTGAACCTGTGTCCTGTCAACAGGCAGAAACGTCAAGGTTGTACACACTCTCTAATGAACAGCTGTCTAATCGCAACCCCTCGTCCCCCGAGATGAAGCTCTGAGTCAAACCAAATAAGCTTCAGCGGGAGAACAGGTTTGAACCAAGGAAGGACGAGCGAGCACCAGACTCCCTCACCTGCCCCACGGGAGGAGCAGCTGGAAGGCTCGTTTCCTTGGCATCCTTGGCAGGTGCAGTGGCGTGGATGGCATGGGCTCTTAAATTCAAATTTGCCTGAGGGACAATTCCAAACAGAGTGGGCCTCATCAAAAATCCTAGGGGAAAGGCAGACTTTTCGAGTTTGTAAGGGTGACTTTCTGGAATGGCCTTAAGTGTAAACACGTGGTGCTCATGTTTTGCTGCGCAGACGTGGTTTCATTGTTCCAGGATCAAGGTGAGTGCCTGGGACTGACCATCCTAGAATATGTGGAATATTAGTCACGTGCCCATCCTTGGACCAAGGTTTGAAGCCACCAGCAGGCCTGCCAGAACCGGCTGGGGATGCAGTCCTGACTCTGGTTCCAGAGGAGCTAACTGGTGCCTGTGGGGACTGAGCCCATACTGTAGGCCGCAGCCACACACAGCGACAGGCAGATGGAGGCCTATGACCTTCCAAGACACTGAGTGGGCTTTTGAATCCAGGGGCCTTGGAGAAAATATTCTCCCTTTAGTTATCAGCAAGCCTGCACTTTGCAAGGGCACTGTCAACTCCAAGGGCTCTCGAAGGGTAGAAGGAAGAAGTATCCTATAGCTTAGGCGCTACTTATAAACCTGGGCTGTGCATTGGCAAGTAATCAATGAACTCTGGTTTTGAGGGTCATTTTTGCAAGTGTTTCTCATCATCATAATTGCTGAAATTTATGAGCCAAGCATTCCACATTCATTTAATTCTTTTTCTTTGATTTTTTACATTTTATTTTATTGCAGTAACATTGGATTATAACATTATATAGCTTTCAGATGTACATCGTAATATATTTCAAATTCTGTGTAGACTACATCATGTTCACCACCCAAAAACTAATTATAGTCCATCACCTCACATGTGAGCCTAATCACCCCTTTTGCCCTCCCCAATTGGCAACCACCAATCCAATCTCGTTGCTATGTGTTTGTCTGTGATTGTTTTTATCTTCTACTTATGAGTGAGATCATACGATATATGACTTTCTCCTTCTGACTTATAGCACTTCGCATAATAACCTCAAGGTCCATCCATGTTGTCACAAATGGCCAGATTTCATCATTTCTTATGGCTGAGTAGTATTCCATTATGTATAGATACCTCATCTTCTTTATCCATTCGTCCCTTCATGGGCACCTAGGTTGCTTCCAAGTCTTGGCTATTGTGAATAATGCTGCAACGAGCATAGGGGTGCAGGTATCTTTATGCCTTTGCGTTTTCAAGTTCCTTGGATAAATACCCAGCAGTGGGATAGCTGGATCATATGGTAGATCTATTCTTAATTTTCGGAGGAATCTCCATACTGCTTTCCATAGTGGCTGCACCAGTTTGCACTCTCACCAGCAGTGTACATCCATCTCTCCACATCCTCTCCAACACTTGTTTCCTGTCTTGTTAATCATAGCCATTCTGACCAGAGCGATGTGATACCTCATTGTAGTTTTGATTTGCATTTCCCTGATAGTTAATGATGTTGAGCATCTTTTCATATGCCTGTTGGCCCTCCGTATATCTTCTTTGGAGAAACCTCTGTTAAGATCTTTTGCCCATTTTTTAATTGGGTTGTTGGTTTTCTTGTTGTTGAGATGTATGCGTTCTTTGTAAATTTGGGGTATTAACCCCTCATCTGATATATGGTTTGCAAATATCTTCTCCCGATGTTAGATTTTTTGTTTTGTTGATGGTTTCCTTTGCTGTGCAGAAGCTTTTCAGTTTGATGTAGTCCCATTTGTTCATTTTTCCTTTTGTTTCCCTTGCCAGGCCAGACATGGGACTTGAAAATATGCTGCTCAGACTGATGTCAAAGAGCATACTGCCTGTGTTTTCTTCTAGACGTTTCATGGTTTCGGGTCTTACATTCAAGTCTTTAATCCATTTTGAGTTGATTTTTGTGCACGGTGTAAGGTAATGGTCTACTTTCATTCTTTTGCATGTGGCTGTCCACTTTTCCCAACACCATTTCTTGAAGAGACTCTCCTTTCTGCACTGTATGCTCTTAGCTCCCTTGTCGAATATTAGCTGTCCATCAATGTGTGGGATTATTTCTGCGCTCTTGATTCTGTTCCATTGATCCATGTGTTTGTTTATGTGCCAGTACCATGCTGTTTTGGTTACTATGGCTTTGTAGTATATTTTGAAATCAGGGAATGTGATACCTCCAGCTTTGTTCTTTTTTCTCAGGAATCCTTCGGCTATTTGGGGTCTTTTGTTGTTGCATATACATTTTAAGATTCTTTGTTCTATTTCTGTGAAGAATGTTGTTGGAACTTTGATAGGGATTGCATTGAATCTGTAGATTGCTTTAGGAAGTATGGACATTTTCACTATGTTAATTCTTCCAATCTAAGAGCATGGAATATCTTTCCATTTCTTTGTGTCTTCTTCGATTTCTTTCAACAATGGTTTATAGTTTTCAGTATACAGATCTTTCACCTCTTTGGTTAAGTTTATTCCTAGGTATTTTATTCTTTTTGTTGCAATTTTAAATGGCATTGTATTCTTAATTTCTCTTTCTGCTACTTCGTTGTTAGTGTAGAGAAACGCAACCAGTTTTTCTATGTTGATTTTGTATCCTACGACATGACGGTATTCATTTATGTTTTCTAAAAATTTTAGTGGATTCTTTAGGTTTTTCTACATATAAAATCATGTCATCTGCAAAGAGTGACAGTTTCACTTCTTCTTTTCCAATGTGGATCCCTTTTATTTCTTTTTCTTGCCTGATTGCTCTGGCTAGAACTTCCAATACTATGTTAAATAAGAGTGGGGACAGTGGGCATCCTTGTCTGGTTCCTGTTCTTAGAGGGATAGCTTTCAGTTTTTCTCCGTTGAGAATGATATTTGCTGTGGGTTTGTCATATATGGGCTTTATTATATTGAGGTATTTTCTTTCTATACCCATTTTATTTAGAGGTTTTATCATAAATGTATGCTGTATCTTGTCAAATGCTTTCTCTGCATGTATTGAGATGATCATGTGATTTTTATTCTTCATTTTGTTAATGTGGTGTATCGCATTGACAGATTTGCAGGTGTTGAACCATCTCTGCATCCCTGGAATGAAACCAACTTGATCATGATGTATGATCTTTTCAATGTATTGTTGTATTCGTTTTGCTGGTATTTTGTTGAGGATTTTTGCATCAACGTTCATCAGTGATATTGGCCTGTAATTTTCTTTTTTTGTGTTGTCCTTGTCTTGTTTTGGTATCAGGATAATGTCGGCTTTGTAGAATGAGTTAGGAAGCCTCCCCTTCTCTTAAATCTTTTGGAAGAGTTTGAGAAGGATAGGTACTAAGTCCTCTTTCAGTGTTTGATAGAATTCACCAGGGAAGCCGTCTGGTCCTGGACCTTTATTTTTTGGTGGGTTTTGGATTACTGTTTCGATCTCCTTACTGGTGATTGGTCTATTCACACTCTCCACTTCTTCTTGGTCCAATTTTGGAAGGTTGTATGTTTCTAAGAATTTATCCATTTCTTCTAGATTATCCAATTTGCTGGTGTATAGCTTTTCATAGTATTCTCTTATTATTTTTTGTGTTTCTGAGGTGTCTATTGTAATTTCTCCTCTTTGATTTCTGATTTTATTTATTTGAGCCGTCTCTCTTTTATTTTTTTTGGTGACTCTGGCTAAGGGTTTGTCAATTTTGTTTATCTTTTCAAAGAACCAGCTCTTGGCTTCATTAATTTTTTCTATAGTTGTTTTAGTCTCTATTTCACTTATTTCTGCTCTGATTTTTATTATTTCCTCCTTCTGCTGATTTTGGGATTTGTTCGTTCTTCTTTTTCCAGCACCCTTAGATGCACAGTTACCTTGTTTATTTGTGATTTTTCTTCTTTGTTGAGTTAGGCCTGAATTGCTATGAACTTCCCTCTTGGAACCGCTTTTGTTGTATCCCATAGATTTTGGCATGTCATATTTTCGTTTTCATTTGTCTCCGGGAATTTTTTTATTTCTCCTTTGATTTATTCATTGACCCAATCGTTGTTCTGTAGCATTTTGTTTAATCTCCACATTTTTGTGGCTTTCCTGGCTTTCTTCCTGTAGTTGATTTCTAGTTAATACCTTTGTGGTCAGAAAAGACGATGGTATTATTTCAATCTTCTTAAATTTATTGAGACCTTTTTGTGCTCTACTATATGATCAGTCCTGGAGAATGTTCCTTGTGGATTTGAAGAGAATGTGTATTCTGTGGTTTTTGGATGGAATGTTCTCTATATATCCACTAAGTCCATCTGGTCAATGGTGTCATTTAAGGCCAGTGTTTCTGTATTGATCTTCTGTTTGGATGATCTATCCATTGGTGTAAGTGGAGAGTTAAAGCCCCCTACTATTATTGTGTTACTATCTGATTCTCCTTTTATGTCTGTTAATAATTGCTTTATAGATTTAGGTGCTCCTATGTTAGGTGCATAGATATTTACAAGTGTTATATCTTCTTGTTGGATTGTTCCCTTTATCATTATGCAGTGCCCTTCTTTGTCTCTTGTTACAGTTTTTATTTTAAAGTCTATTTTGTCTGATGTAACTATTGCTATCCTCGCTTTCTTTTCTTTACCATTTGCATGGAATATCATTTTCCATCCTTCCACTTTCAGTTTGTGAGTGTCTTTAGGTCTTAAGTGTGTCTCTTGTATGCAGCATATATATGAGTCTTGCTTTTTATCAAATTGGCCACCTTATGCCTTTTGATTGGAGCATTTAGTCTGTTGACATTTAAAGTAGCTATTGATAAATATGTATTTATTGCCATTTTGTTACTTTTTTCCTGGGTGTTTTAGTAGTTCTTCTCTGTTCCTTTCTTTTTCTCTTGCTCTCTTCCCTTGTGCTTTGATGGCTTTCTTTAGTAACATGTTTGATTTCTTTTGTCTTACTTATTTGCCAGCTTATTATAGGTTTCTGATTTGCGATTACCGTGAGGATCCTATGTAATATTCTATGTATATAACAGCTCATATCTAGTTGATAGACTCTTTAGCTTAACCTCTTTCTAAAAGCTCTACTTTTTCACTCCCGTCTTCCCACATTTTATGTTTTTGAAATCATATCTAATCTCTTGTTTTGTGTGTGTCTATCCGTTACCCTCTTCTCATTGAAATAGGTAGTTTTAGCGCTTTTGTCTTTTAACCTTCATTTTACATTCACAGGTGGTTGATCTTCTACCTTTACTACATTTTTACTTTTACCAGTGATTTTATTGCCTGGTTTTTCTCAGGGGGTTATTTTTTTGATAATTTTTTTATCCCTATTTGTGGTCATTGCTTTCCCACTTAAGTAGGTCCCTTCAGCGTTTCTTGCAGAACTGGTTTCTTGCTGATAAACTCCTGTAATTTTTGCTTGTCTGGGAAGCTCTTTATCTCACCTTCCATTCTGAATGACAAGCTTGATGGATAGTGTATTGTTGGCTATAGGTTTTTTCCTTTTAGCACTTTAAATATGTCATGCCACCCTCTTCTCGCCTGTAAGGTTTCGGCTGAGAAGTCCACTGATATCCTTATAGGCTTTCCTGTGTATATCACTTGTGGCCTTTCTCTTGCCGCTTTTAGGAGTCTGTCTTTAGCTTTAATTTTGGACACTTTAATTATAATGTGTCGTGGTGTGGGCCTTTTGGGGCTTATCTTGTTTGGAGCCCTCTGTGCTTCCTGTACTTGAATGTCTGCTTCCTTAGATTAGGAAAATTTTCATCTATTAGTTCTTCAAATAAATTTTCTGCCCCTTTGTCTCTCTCTTCTCCTTCTGGGACACCTATAATACGAATATTAGTGCACTTGATATTGTCCCAGAGTTCCCTTAGACTGTTCTCATTCTGTCTAATTCTTCTTTTTTCTGTTCTGCTTGGGTGATGTCCCCTAGTCTTTAGTCTAGCTCACTGATCTGTTCTTCTGTATCCTCTACTCTGCTATTGAGTCCCTCTAGTGAATATTTCATTTCCAGTATTGTATTCTTCATTTCTGATTGGTTCTTTTTTATATTTTCCAGTTCTTTGTTGATGAGCTCACTGTGTTCATCCATTCTTCTCCTAATATCTGTGAGCATCCTTATGAGATTTTGTCTGAACTCTTTGTCAGGTGGCTCACTTATTTCTATTTCATTTACTCCTGTTTATGGGGTTTTGTCCTACTCCCTTGCTTGGAATGTATTCCTTTGTGTCCTCATTATGCCTCTTTCTCTGTGCTGATTTCTATGTATTAGGTGAGTCAGCTATGTCTCCCGATCTTGGAGAAGTGGCCTTATGTAAGAGATGCCTTTTGAGGCCCAACAGTGTGCTTCCCTCTCATCACCAGTCCAAGAGATCCAGGAGTGACCCCTTTGTGGGCTACTTGTCCCCTTCTGCTGTGACAGGATTGCTCTTAATGCAGGTACCCAGGGAGTCTAGTCTTTCCTTCCATGGCCAGCTGTTTGTAAATCCGGTTTGGGGAGCCTCAGCACTGTTGGCGACAAGGTCTAACAGCACAGTCCTGTTGCAGTTTTCCTGTTAATTGGGTAGGTACCCAGTGTAGCTGGTTGCTAGGCTCAGGGGCTTACAGTGGCTATAGGCCTCAGGCCTACAAGGCTGTTGTCAGTTCTCTTAGGAGTGCAGCTGAGCGAGGCTGGCCCTAGGCACAGGAGCACTCAATTGTTTCAGGCTAGTTCTCTGGGGTAGATATTATAACCTCCAATTTAGAGATTGTCAGGGAGGGAAAGAATCTTTTTCTTACCCTTTTAGGTTTGTGACTGGGACCCACGAATTAAACTAAGACATGCATTAACAGGAGAAAAGGTTTATTTAGCATGTATATGGGAGCTTCACAAGAAAGAAATGAAAACTCAAAGAAGTGATTAGACTCGGGGACTTATATACCATTTTAACAAAGATTGATAAATTGTGGCATAAAAGACAAAGTAATTGGGGTAAATTGTGGGAAATAGATTGTGCTCCCAGGGGCAGTAAATTGTGGGAAGGTAAATATATGGGGGAACAATAGGAAGAGAATATTTAGTGAGGTGTGTCATACAGACTCCAGTTGGTGCCTTCTCCTTTGATGAATCATCTACAGTGATTAAGCAGGAGGCCAGAGAGCTAACTGCTTTCAGCTCAAAACAGTCCTTACACCCAAGTGGCATCCTTGGGGGCAGCACACTTTTATCCCCTCAAGATAAAACAACTGATCCTCACTGGAGTAGATTAACAGGTAACAGAACAGAAAAGAAAGTCCACATGCACTCCAATAAATGAGGCTTTAGTATGAGATAAAAGTGGCATCTCAAGTAAATAGGGAAAATAGAAATTACCAGTATTTGATGAGTGATGTACGGCCAACTTCTATATGGCAAAAAAGCACCACAAAAAAAAGTAAAACTACAAGTGACAATATGGGGATAATATGTGCAATTCTTATCACAGACAAAGGGTTATGTTCCCCAACAGACAAATGGCCCCTATAAATGTCTGAGGAAAAGACAACTTATCCAACAGAGAAATGGGTGAAGGAGAAGAAGACACTATTCCTAGAAGAAGAATGCACATGGCTCTTAAAAGGTCCTCAGCCTCGTTAAACAAAAGAAATGTGAATTACAGCAACACTGAGAGGCCATTTCCTTTGCATTCGCAAAAATCCAAAAGTTTCATAAAATAGTGCACTGTGCTTGGCTAGTGAGAATATCAGTCAATCAAATCCCCATGGAGGATAATTTGTCAACATCCTCCAAAATTATAAATGTACATGGCCTACGTGTCAGCAATTCCATTTCTAGAAATTTCTCCTGTAAGTGTCCTCACACATGTCTGCAGTGACATAGGTAGAGGCTGTTTACTGAAGCACTTGTTTTGTTTGTTTAGAGAACATGGGGTACAATATAAATAGAAGAGCACAAAATAAGTTATATGATGTAAATCCACATGTACAAAAGAACGAAGTCTTTATGTAGTGATTTAGAAAGGGCCCTAGAATATATTATTAAGCAAAAAAGAGCCCAGATACAGAACAGCGTACAGTACGCTGCCATTTGTGAGCCATGAGTACAGGGAGTTGAGCCCCTGTCCACACAAACGGGAGCCCATGGCTGCTGTCCTGGGCAACCTGAAGAGATGTGACACACACTTCCGGATCCTGCTTTTGCTGGCAAAATTGCTGGCCCTCCTTGATGGAGTGAACAGACCCAGTTCCTCAGCAACCCATGCAGTGCTCACCCCTCCTCTGCCGTCACCTCGCCCTGTATCCAACTGTGCTGGTGGGGGCCATACCTTTTGGCTGAGGAGGATTTGCCCGGAGCTAACATCTATTGCCAATCTTCCTCTATTTTGTATGTGGGTCACTGCCTCAGCATGGTTGATGAATGGTGTAGGTCCATGCCCAGGATCCGAACCCACGAACTTGTGCCACCAAAGCAGAGTGCACCAAACTTAACCACTAGGCCACTGCATCAGGCCCAGTGGGACCATACTTCTTGATTCCCTGTGGACTAGGACTTCTTTCCTCCTGGACTGGGTCTAAGGATGGTTGGGAGTTAGCATTCAGACTTACTCTTTTTTAATTCATATCAATGAATCTGTGTGGGCAGGATAAAAGCCAACTGAAGAAACAGAGAAATCAATTTTAATTCCAACTCTGGAACTAGAAAATGCATCTTTAAGCAGATGAAGATAACTTGGTATGTCATGTACCAAGGGTTTTTACAAAGTAATTGTATGAAATCCCACACAACCCAAGGCTTGCTATTGTGTTTCAACCACCTTCTTGACGGCCAGCAGAATCTAGGAGTTTGATCATGAGTAGACTGGCTTTGTGCTGGAGAAATGTCCATTCAAAGATGGATCATTGGCTTCGCCCTGAGGCTTAGCATAAGATAGGAAACATTCTCTTGGGAGATAAATCGCTATGTGTCTCCAGCATTTTTTTCTATTTTACAAGGAACCAATCGTGAATTTGTGTAAAGACTTGGCTGCAAGAATGTTTATTGCAGATGTGTTACTAATCATAAAAAATGGGAAACGTCCATAACAGGCAACTATAGGAGACGGGATAAATTATGGTACAGTCACACACAGGACGCCGTGGAGCCACTTAAAAATGATGATGTAGAAGAATATTTAACAACCTGCAAATGTGTTCATGATATATTAAAGGGGGAAAAGCTGGCCTCAAAATTGGGGCTGGCTCAGTGGCCAAGTGGTTAAATTCGCATGTTCTGCTTTGGTGGCCCAGGGTTTCTCAGGTTCAGATGCTGGGCGTGGACATGGCACCACTCATCAGGCCATGCTGAGGCGGCATCCCACACAGCACAACCAGAGGCACTCACAAGGAGAATATACAACTATGTACTGGGGGGCTTTGGGAAGCAGGAGAAGAAGAAGAAAAGAGAGATTCGCAACAGATGTTAGCTCAGGTGCCAATCTTTAAAAAGAAAAAATCGTAATAGTGATCTCATTTTAAAAGTATTATACACACACACACACACACATTGAATGGCTCTACACCACAGATTGTTAGCACTTGTTATATTTTTGTGCAGGGATACGGGTAAAGCTTTTAATTTCTTAAGATTATGAATATTATTCTACAACAAATATGACTGATTACTTTTACAGTAAAGCATCTTATAAAAGCTATTACGAGAGGAGCAGAGACAAGAATGCCTCTGAGCGCCTGCTCCGGTACAGTCGCAGCGGCCAACGCAGGGAGCCTCCTCCAGAACCTGGACCCCTGCCTTGTCCTCTGAGGCCTACACGGGCTCTGGTCAGTTGCTGGGGAAGCTCTCTGGGTCTTCCCTCTTCCTCGCTATTGATGTCTGGACTGCGTCTGTGCCATCCACCTGAGCAGAGGCGCTTGTAAAAACCTATAACCGCAATAAAATTCCCCTCAAGCATGTTACTGGTAAGAGGGAGAAGAAAGCATTTAAGAAATTCACTTTATCTTCAGGTCATCTAGATGCTCACCCCTTGTGAATTTTAGACGGAATGTTGACTGAATTCTTTCTGAATACTCCAGTGGCTTTTAAGAAAGAATTTTCTTGAGGGTCCAGCGGCAGCCTCTGTGACCACATTGTGCTTGTCTGCGGACTTTGGATTCTGTAGCTATGAAAACAAGTCAGACTGCAACAGGAGGACCTTTCCTGAATCCCCAAAACATAGTTTCCTTCTGTTTGGTTCCGTTTGGTTTAAGCAGATGCAGAAACCCTCGCTTTCTGGATAAGCTGTTCTCCATGGCCAGACATTGATGAATGGATGGTCAAAGACAGCAAACACTTCTCAACTGTTTCAGATGTCCCTCTCAGAAAGGGCAGGCGGGAGCTGGCCTGGAGGCATAGTGGTTAGGTTTGCACACTCCACTTTGGAGGCCCAGAGTTTGGGGATTCGGATCCCGGGCATGGACCTACACACCATTCCTCAAGCCGTGCTGCGGTGGCACCCCATATAGAAGAACTAGAAGAACTTACAACTAGGGTGTGCAAGTATGTACTGGGGCTTTGGGAAGAAAAAAGAAAAGGAAAAAAGGACAACTATGTACTGGGGCTTTGGGAAGATTGGCAACAGATGTTAGCTCAGGGCCAATATTCCTCACCAAAAAAAAAGTCCAGGTTGAATTTTGATTGGTGACTTCTAGTGAAAATTAGAGTCTTTGCTATACACAAGTGCTTTTAAGAACTTGCCAACCTTTTCCATAAATGGAATTAAATTTATTATAGCTCCTAAGTGCCAAAGTTCCCAGCTGACGGATGTTGCTATACCTTGCAAGTCTGTTATGATTAGAGCTCAGCTTGCACGCGCATCAGGCTTTCCTATACTGCTTTCAAACTATGAAGAGTTTCTTTTACATTTCTTGTATTTTTTTATTCACGTGCCTGCTCTATAGCCCTGTGGAGTCAAATGCTAATGTAACTCTTACTTTTATTGGAGACTTAGAAAAGCCAGGTGATTTTCTCAACATGCAGCAGAGTGAAAGGGCTGTTATGCAGAGTGTGGGGGCAGGCTGATCAATGTGCCAGTCAACTGAGAGTGGCCTCGGGGTGCTCCAGCTTCCCTGGTGTTCCCTTTGAGGCTCCAGCATCATTGATCTTCCAGTTTGTGGCCTGAAACTAATGAAAAATCTTGACAATCCCTGTGAAGAACAACATGTAACTGAAGAGACTGGGCAAGATGACAGGGAGAGAAAGGGTGATAAGTAGCAGCCCCCATGATGGTAGGACGCTTTCTTCACGTTCTCGTTTACATTTCTGAAGCTCAAAATATTCTCAAACAGCCAAACAATGTTGGAAAAAAGAAGCTTCTTTCAAAAACAAATATTCTGCAAAAAATGAAAACAACCTAAATGTCCATCAAGAGTAGAATGGATTCATAAATGGTGGTTTCTTCATACAATGGGATAATACTCAGCAATATAAACAGAATGCCCTATTGGACAAAACTTTAGTACATTGCACTGAGAAAAATGAGAGATAAAGAGCATGTGTGACTCCATTTCTATGACGTTCTCTCTGAACCATTTGTCTGAACTGATCTCTGGCAGAAGGAAAGTCATTCAGGCTTATGTGGAAGGATAGGGGATGAGATTGCCTGGGAAGGGGCGCAGGGGACTTCCTAAAATGATGGGAATGTGCTGCATCTTGATTGGGGTGGTAGTCACATGGGTGTAGACATTTGTCAAAACTCATCAAGCTGTATCTTTAAAATCTGTGCCTTTACTGTGTATAAATTATATCTCCATGAAGAGTGTATGTTACAGCTTTTCTCTGTGAGGCGTTCTTCCAAGTGCTCTACATGATTTAACTTATTTGATTCTCACAAAAATATAGCTTTCTTGCTAAGGTTAGGAACAAGGCAAGGATGTCTTCTCTTACTGCTCCTTTTTAACATTGTATGGGAACTGCTAGATAATGCACTAAGATGTGAAAAGGAAATAAAAGATATACGTATTGAGAAAGAAGACATAAAACTGCCTTTGTTTGCAGATGACATGATCGTCTACACAGAAAATCTGAAAGAATCAACAAAAAAAACTCCTAAAACTGATAAGCAAATATAACAAGGTTGCAGGAGACAATATTAATATACAAAAGTCAATCACTTTCTTATGCACCAACAATGAACAAGTGGAATTTGAAATTAAAAACACAATATCATTTACATTAGAATCCAAAAATGAAAATACTTATGTATAAATTTAACAAAATATGCACAAAATCTATATGAGGAAAACGACAAGACTCTGATGAAGGAAATAAAAGAAGAATTAAGTTAATGGAGAGATTTTCCATGTTCACGTAGATAAGAAGACTCAATATGGTCAAGATGTCAATTTTTCTCAACTTGATCTATAGATTCAATGCAATCCCAATGAAATTTCAGCAAATTATTCTGTGGATACAGACAAACTGATTCTAAAGTTTAAGAGAGCCAATGACCCAGAATGACTAACTCAATATTGAAGGAGAATAACAGGTCAGAGGACTGACACTACTCAACTTCAAGGCTTACTATAAAGCTGTGATAATCAAGACAGTGTGGTACTGACAAACAGATAGACGGAACAGAATAGAGAGCCCAGAAATAGACCCTGCATAAATACAGTCAACCGATCTTTGACAAAGCAGCAAAGGCAATACAATGGAGCAAGATAATTTTTAAACAAATGGTGCTGGAACAACTATACATCCACATGCAAAAAAGCATATTTAAACACAGATATTACACCTCCACAGAAGTTAACTCAAAATTGATCATAGATTTAATGTAAAATGTAAAACTAGAAAAATCCTAGAAGATGACATAGATGACCTTGAATACGACGATGACTTTTTAAATACAACACCAGAGACACAATCCAAGAAAGAAATAATTGATAAGCTGAATTTCATTAAAATTAAAAACTGCTGCAAAGATTCTGTGAAGAGAATGAGAAGACAAGCATAGACTGGGAGAAAATATTTGCAAAAGACATATTTGATAGACTGTTATCTGAAATATACAAAGAACTTTTAAAACTCAGCAATAGGAAACAACCCAATTAAAAAACAGGCAAGTGACCTGAGCAGTTCAAGCACTTCAACAAAGAAGATACACAGATGGCAAATAAGCGTATAAAAAGATGCTTGGCTTCACATGTCATCAGCGAATTGCAAATTAAAGCAACAATGAGATACCACTACACACCTAATGAAATGGACACAATCTAGAACACTGACAGTGCCAAATGCCTGCGAGGATGTGAAGCAACAGGAACTCTCGTTCATTGTTGGTGACAATTTGTCAATTTCTTACAAAACTAAACATACTTTTTCCACAGGACCCAGCAGTTGTGCTGCTTGGTATTTACCCAAAGGAGTTAAAAGCTTATGTCTACACAAAATCTGCACATGGATGTTTTTAACTTCTTTATTCATAATTGTCAAAATTGAAAGCTACCAATATGTCTTTCAGTAGGCAAAAGGATAAATAAACTATGATGCATCTACACAATGGAATATTATTCAGCACTAAAAAGAAACAAGCTATCAAGCCATGAAAAGACATGAAGAAACCTTAACTGCATATTACTAACTGAAAGAAGCCAGTCTGAGAAGGTTACATTCTATATGATTCCAACTATATGACATTCTGGAAAAGGCACAATTGTGGAGACAGTAAAAAGATCAGTGGTTGCCAGGGGTTAGTGGAGAGGGAAGGATGAATGTACATTGCACAGAGGATTTTTAGGGCAATGAAACTACTGTATATGATATTATAATGCTAGATACATGTCGTTATACATTTGTCCAAACCCAGAGAATGTACACCACCACGCATGAACTGTAATCTAAGCTATGAATGTTGGGTAATGATGGTGTATCAGTGCAGGTTTGTAGATTGTAACATATGTAACACTGTAGTGCAGGATATAGATGGGGGGGATTGTGCCTGTGGGGGGAAGGGGGCATATGAGAACTCTGTACTTTCTGCTCAATTTCGCTGTGAACCTGAAACTGCTGTAAAAAATGAGGTCTATGTTTTTAAAAAGCTAATGCACATTCTTTATCTGTTACTGCTAATTTGTAACAATTGAGGAAAAACAGCTAAAAAGAGCAAGCTCTAGGCAGAAGGTCCAAAAAACAAGCACTGAGAGCTTCAAAAGTGATGGTTGCTTAAAAGCGATGTCGGTTGCTAATGCAGGTCCCAGGTAGTCATCAGGATTGGTGGCTACGTTCCACTGGGGAATCCTAGATTCAAAACTTGTAGAGCAGAGAGGACCTGTGAAAGCATCCCACATTCTCAGAATGTGAATTTAGTGTGTAAGAAAAGTTTTAAGCTTTTAAAAAGTGTCTTAAAGTTTTCTTCTGGGTTGCTGGAAAATTTGGTGTCAGTGTCTATTGGAGATCTCAATTTTTACCCCCTCGGTTAAAAAATATGCTGAGGTTTTACATGCTACCACGGTGTTGCAGAGCGAGCATCTAGTCATCCAGTTACCTCCAAGACGCCTACTGTCCTGGCTGGTGTGCTGCCTTCAGGGTTCTCAGCCTCGCTGTTTCCCTGTGAAGCTTGAGGTCCGGGAACTTCTGGTGAGGCAGGGGGCCCCCCGACCTCGCCAGCTGCCCAGCTAGTAGCTAGAACCATCTGTAAGCAAGGAAGGAGAGGAAGTGAGATCAAGGATGAAGAAAAGGAAGGGAGAGGAGAGAAGAGAGAGAGCATCAGCAGCCCACTGAGGTGCAAACGTCAGTGGGGGATTTGGGGGTGGTGTCAGGTGAACAGGAAGTAAGACATCCAGAGTTGCCCTGTCCAGGGAAGACGGCTGGTCACTAAGGCCCCTTGCTTAGCCAGGTGGTCTGAAAACAGTTTTCAAAAATGTGGCTCTCAACTGTGTTGATGGGACCGCTCCTCTGCTCTGAGGATCAGCCCCTGAGAGTCGACACAGTGTCAGGTTAGAATATATTTGTTTATATTTTAAAATTGTGAGTGAGAAATGCCATTCGTCTCCCTCCATGGGGTGGGTGTGAGCTGACGCAATGGCCTCAGAGTTTCAAGCTTCCAGTGCAATTGTCCTTCTACAAGGACAGGATGAGGGTTAAATGTGCTTTTCAAGTGGTCTGTCCTGAGAGCTTGAGAAAACCCCCACAATGGGCCTCTGTCCTGGAAGCCAGAACCCTTGCTTTTGCCTCGTGGAAGACGCAAATGCTGGGAGTTTGGTTGTTTTTTTGGGTGTTGGTGTCAGGGAGCATTGCTTTTTTTGGTAAGAATTTTGACAGCTCTATACTTATTGCTTGTTCTTGGGGGTGTGTGTATGTAAATATTAAAGTTGCAGCTTATGAGAGTCGGGAGCTGAGACAGCTGGAAGGTGGTTCACGCTGGGGGAGAGGCTGAGAAGAGGATCTGCACTCGGTTTGGTCACACGGGACCCGGATCTCACAACCGTATTATAGAAAACTGAATAGAATTCTCTGGAAATATATTATCTTGTTGAAGGCCAGAGGGAGTAGAGTGTAGAGCAGGGTCCCCCTTGTGGGACTGGACATGGCCATTGTCAACCACCCTTGTAAGGAAACAGGGCCTGGGAGCAGAAAAGGGCTCAGGAGGCACGTCTCCGGCTGGAGTAAGGTGAGGAGGGAGAGCTCTCTCTTGCGCTATCGGGGACGTGGAGGCTCTTGACTCTAAATAGCAAAGGTGTTTGAGGACACCTCTCCTGGGCAAAGGTAAGCTAGCGCTGTCTCCTTGATGTATGTGAAGGATCAGGCAAACAGGAGACCCCAGGGGAGACTATCAGGGAACCGTGGAGAACCTTATCGGCTGTCCAGCTTTGGGTTTCTTTTTTGTTATAATTCCTCTCTGTTAACTCTAAGTCCACATAAAATCCCTTTTAAACATTGTGGCTTGGTTTCTGCATTTGCTGAGAGAAATTCAGAATGGGACAGCAGAAAACAGTAGCAGCTGGAAAGAAGTAGGTCCAGGGATCCCAGCACAGCTACCAGCAGCAGCCAGAACCTCCCCAGTGTTGGAGGCTGCAGTCAGCCATGAAAACAGCATCCTGGTGCCTGGGACGATTCCTTGGGAGTCCCAGAAATGCTGGTGAGGTGGAAGCTGGTAGAGGAACTGGACTTCCTAGGGCCAAGCGGGTAGGAACCTGTGGCACCATCATTTTTGCATCATAAAGAAATGTAACTTTATTACATCATTTAAAGCTAGTGAAGCCTGAAGATTTGGGCTATCTAATGTAAGGAACTGAGGCTTGGTTACTGGGGTTTATTCTTGTTCATTCTGTTGTCCGAGGAATGGGAAGGAGGCCACACATTGCTTGAAAATTGGGAGTAAACCCTGATGGAGAGGAACATTCTGCTTTCATTCTGTAAAATTAGAGACACAATGTAACACTCTCCATCTACTTAGCCACAAAACACTGACATCAGTGTTCATGCTCTGAATCTCAATACAGGTCGCTCCGTTTGTGCATTCATACCGTCTTCTTGATTACCAAATACCTTAGCAAATAGGAGAGCAGATGTTCCCTCTCACAGCTTCAACGAGGCATCTGCTCAAATCATTCGTCTCCTTTAATTCATTCAATTGCTAAGCCCCTGTATTTGTCCTGACATCTGGGGCCTGGCTTTTTGCCCATGCAACAAAGTTGAGTAACATTGAGTAATTTTCTGGACCAAGTTCTAAATTGGTATTTGAAGGGCGGAGAGCTGAAAAATTATGTCTGAATGCTTCCTAATGTGGTAAATATTATTTTTGCCCATTACCAAACCAGGAGTGATTTTTTCTGGGTGACAGGAGCGATTATTTTTTATTTACACATTTCCGTTAGCTAATTAAAAAAATGAAGAGATCTGTTTTATATAATAATTTAAAAAGTGTATGGCTATCCATTTAGGAAGTTCTGGTCATACTTAACTTTCTCAGTCCTCCATTCCATTCTCAACATTGTTGAAGGAGACAGATGGATGGTTTAGCGGCTTGTCTCCAAGATGGCCACCATTAGTTCTTTCCTTGGCTACATAAACAAACCATTCCTCATTGAGAGGTGGGACTTATTCCTCCAACTTATTGAATCTAGGCTGCTTGTGACTTGCTCGTGACCAGCAGAATACAGTGGAACTGACATTGTTTAACTTCCAAATCATGAGAAGCCTTGCAGCTTCTATTAGGTCTCTGAATTCTCCCTCTTGGGAATCCAGCCACCATGTAAGCACTGCAACTACCCTGAGACCAGCAGGTTATAAAGAAGCCCAGCCACTGGAAGTCCAGTGGAAGTGTAGCCACTTCATGTCTGTCATGTGTACATGTCAGTGACTAGAGTTATCTTTGGGTTTCACAGATAATGTGGGGAGGAGAGAGTTCTCCTTTCAGTACTTTAGTTTATGATGGGGCTGGGAGGAAGGATGCTGGCTGTAGAGAAAGTTTCTTTTCAGACTTTCTGGTTGGGGAAGTGGTGAGAGAGGTTTCTATGTATTTACATTGATGCTGTTTGTGCACAAATAAGTGGTTGGAAAAACCTCTGGGTTAGATTAGATGACCTGTGGGGGGCCTTCTGACTTGGAAATTCTGGGTTTTAAATGGCTGATCAGCCATTTCCCCTGTTTCTTCCTGCCTTGGGCCATTTTCTCCCAGGAGCCTTCTGGCTGCCAAGGGGAATTTCATGTTCAGTTCATGGTTGAGGTCAAGCTTGTTTTAGCTTGGTTCTGGCTCACTGGTTCCGTATTACTAGGAAGTCTTCCAAAAATACAATCAGGAGGGAGAATTTCTCCAAGCATTTTGTACAAGTTTGGTTCACGGAACCCATGTAGGATATACTATTCTGTGGACCAGATAGCCTATATTAAAGAGGGCAGTCCTGAATTTTGTCTTCTCTTTCCCTCTCTAGTTTCCAAATGTCATTCATGAACATAGTTTTTGCTTCTCTGAGGCCAGCACTCTCCGCTTGTAGTGAGTATCTGTTGTCTGCCTGACTAGATCAGCACATGACTACCCACCTTCCTCTGAAAAGTTCTCCCTCCTAGAATTTAAAACATGAGCAGCCATCCAATTGGAGCTGCCATCTTTGTAAAGATCTCACCTTCCTGAGCTGTTTATTGTTCAAGGGTGAGCACCTGACCCATGATGGACCAATTAGAATCCTTCCCCAAGACTCTTTAATTGGGGCTGGAGAGAGTCTCAGGTTTTCCCTGATGGCAAAGCTGGGAGATGTGTCTGATTCCTGCTACAGTTATGTTTCCTGCCGTGATTCAGCCAGTTGTAACCTGCCTAAAACTTAAGCTTTTGGAGAGATCCCATTTGACAGAAGGAAACCAACACTTAAAGAGAAAAATGCATCACACACACACACACACAGAGTTCTAATAGCAGTTGAGGCTTAGTTTCAGGGTTTTTCTCCTCTGACTTTCCTGCTGTTATAAAAACCTTTTTACTAAATATCAAATAAGGTAGTTCAAGGTGAACTTCTGATGCTTAAAACTAAAGGTCATGACTAATAGTCTGAAATCCTCCAAGTTAAAAGCATAAGTTCTGCAGTCATTGCTTAGGATCATTCCTGGCTCCTCTTACTAACTGTGACTTTGAACCAGTTGCTAGTTTAACTTCTCTAAGCCTTAGTGTATTTACTTGTGAATGGGAATGATATTGGTCCCTACCTCATAGTGTGGTGATGAACATTAAGTGACATCATATTGTTTCAGCTCTTTATTGCTACATAACAAGCCACTCAAAACTTGATGGGTTAAAACAATATCGGTAATTATCTGCTCATGGCTCTGCGGTTTGAGCATGGGCTCAGTGGTCTCTGCTCCATGTGGTGTGGCTGTGTTGATTCAGTTGGGACTGGAGGATCCAAGAGGGCTTTACTCACATGTCTGGTGCCTCAAAATGGTGGCTGACTGGCTGGGTCTCTTTTTCTCTCCTTTCATTGCCTCCAGGCCCTCTCTATCCCCCTGTGGCCTCTCTGCCCATCAGTGTGGTCAGACATTACTACTTGGTAGCCTACTTCAAAAAGCATGAAAGCAGAAGCTGCAAGTCCTCTGTATTCGTTTCCTGTTGCTGCTGAAACAAATTACCATGAACCTAGTGGCTTAGAACAACACAAATTTATTATCTTACAGTTCTAGAGGTCATAAGTCTGAAATGGGTCTTATGGGTCTAAAATGAAGGTGTTGGCAGAAGGTGTTCCTTCAGCAGCTCTAAAGGAGAATCTGTTGCCTTGACTTTTCCAGATTCTAGAAGCTGCTGCATTCCTTGGTTTATGGCTCCTTCTTCCACCTGCAAAGCCAGTGCATAGCACCTTCAAACCTTTCCCTCTTTCTCTGACCTTTAGTTCCGTCATCAAGTCTCCTTCTCTGACTCTTCTGCCTCCCTCTTACAAGAACTCATATAATTACATTGGGCCCATCTGATAGCCCAGGATAATCTTCCCATCTCAAGACCTTAAATTAGTCACATCTGCAAAGTTCCTTTGCTATGTAAGGTAACATATTCACAAATTCTGGGAACCAGGGTGTGGACATCTTTGGTAGGGGTGGGGCACTACTCTGCTTACTACAGTCTGCCCTCTGGGTCCCAGTGATTCACGTCACCCCCAGGCATCTATCCTATCTCAGCTTCCCCAAAAGTCTCAACTCTTTACATTGCCAAATCAAAGTCTGAAATCTCATGTAAATTTTATCAGATCAAAATTCCCAGTCTCAAGCCAGTCCTGATGGCCTAGCAGTTAAAATTCGGTGCACTCCACTTTGGTGGCCCAGGTTTGGTTCCTGGGCACGGAACCGCATCACTTGCCTGTCAGTAACCATGCTGTGGCAGCTCACATAGAAGAACCAGAAGAACTTACAACTATACACAACTATGTACTGGGGCTTTGTCGGGGGGTTGGGGAGGGAGAAAAAAGGAGGAAGATTGCCAACAGAGTTAACTTACGGTGAATCTTCCCCTGCCAAAAAAAAGAAAAAAAGAAAAGAAAAGAAAAAATCTCATGACCTAAATAGTCTAAATCAGGTATGGGTGAGACTCAGAGTAGGATCCATCCTGGGGCAACATTCCTCTCTGTCTATGGACCTATAAAGCTAGAAAACAAGTTGTCTGCTCCCCCAATACAGTGTTGGGGCAGCTATAGAGATTCCTGTTCAAAAAGGGAAAAATGGAAGGAAAAAAGCAGTCACCAATCCCAAGCAATTTCGAAATCAGTTTGATGACATTTTGGGCAAAGTCCATTAGGTTTCAGAGCCTGTAAACAATCCTCTGTCGTTCAAGACTCCACTCTCTAGGTTCACAGCTCTAGCTTTGGAATCATCTTTCCGTTTTCACAAAAGGTTACGAATTTGCAGCTGAGCAGTTTTATCAGCTGGGTTTTTTTTATAGCCCAGGGCAAGCTGGCACTGCCTGGCGCCTGCAGTTGGGATGGCCCAACCCAGCCTGCCTGAGATTGACTGTGGGTGTCCTGGGCAGTCTCCCCTCACTGTGATCCTGGCCCACCCATGCTCCCCACACCAAGAAACAGGGAAACGTGTGGTGTCTCTGGATCCCGTTGCCCAGCACCCCCTGGATGCAGAGCAGACCTTGGGTAGGATTTCTCTCTTTTTTCTTTTGGTGGCGGCTTTACTGAGATGTAACTCACATAACATGCAATTTACCCATTTAAAGTGCACAAGTCAGTGGTCTGTAGTACATTTACAGACTTGAGCAACCATCACCACAATCAATTTTAGAACATTTTATCACTCCAGAAAGAAACCTCAGACTCCTTAGCAGTCACCCTCCATTTCCTCCTACCCCCCATTGTAGGACACGACTAATCTACTTTCTGTCTCTATAAACTTTCTCCAAAAGTTTAAAAGTTTTGCCTATTCTGGGCATTTCATATAAATGGGATGATCAGTATGTGGCCTTCTGTGACTGGCTTCTTTCATTTAGAATATTTTCAAGGCTCATCCGTGTTATGGCATGAATCAGTATTTAATTCATTTTTATTGTTGAATAATATTTCATGGTATGGATACATGGCATTTTGTTTATCTATTAATTAGTTGATGGACCTTTAGGTCATTTCCACTTTTTGGCTATTATTATTAGTGCTGCCTAAACATTCATGTACTAGTTTTTGTGTGGACAGAGGTTTTCATTTCTCTTGGGTATGTACCTAGAAGTGAAATTACTGAGTCATATGGCGACTCCATATTTCACCTTTTGAGGAACTGCCAGACTGTTTTCTCAAGCAGCTGTGCCACTTTGCATTCCTGCCAACGCCGCATGAGGGTTTCAATTTCTCCACGTCATTGCCAACAATTGTCATTGTCTGTCTTTTCTACTAGAGCCAACCTGGAGGTTGTGAAGTGGTTCTTTACTGTGGTTTTGATTTGCGTTTCCCTAATAACCAGCGATGCTGAGCATCTTTTCGTGAGACTATTGGCCATTTGTACATCTTCTTTGGGAAAAAGAGTTCCTTTAAATCCTTTGCTTACTTTTTAAATTGGGTTATTTGTCTTTTTAGTGAGTTGTAAGAGTTCTTTGCATATTCTAGATATAAGTTTATTATTAGATATATAATTTGAAAATATTTTCTCCCATTCTGTGGTTTGTCCTTTCGTTTCCTTGATGGTGTCATTTGAAGTACAAAAGTTTTTAATTTTGATGAAGTGCAGCTTAACTATGTTTTCTTTTGCTGCTTATGCTTTTGATCTCATACCTAAGAAATTGTTGCCGCATCCAAGGTTATGAAAATTTACCCCCCTTTTTTTGTGCTTTTGATCTTACCCATAGGAAAGCATGTTCCTTAAGGTTCCCCATCACAGTTGATGGCGTCTCCATCCTTACAGTTTTTTGCCCCAAAACTTTCCAGCCATTCTTGACTCCTCTGTTTCTCTCCTATGGTACAATCAGCCTTTCAGCATTTCCTGTAAAATTTGGGGAGTCTCACAGCCTTCATTCATTTTGTGATTTCTTTGTCCCTTTCAGTCCAGGCTTGAAGTGTTTCTGCAGATATACGTTCTTTAAAACCTTATGGGTCTCCCGTGTATGCCTTGGGAATAGACTCCTTTAGACAAGAAGCTCCTCCACACATCTTTCCTGGATAATCCCATCTCTATTCCTGGCTTCTGCTGAGGTGACTGAGGGGATCCATGAGTCACATGCCTAATCTCTTCAAGTTAAATGCCTAATCCTTCCATGTGACTGAATAATCTGACCTTTTGATCCTTTGAGGCACAAGTAAAATGGTGTCCAGTAACATCCTTGGTTTTCTTTCAGAGCACTCTTTCATGACATGAATTTCCTAATTTTAGAGTCTTTTTCAATTTGGATAGGCTGAGGATATTGCAAATCATCAAATCCTGGCTCCTTTTTGCTTAATAGTTCATCCCTCAGTCTACCTCTTTCCTTTCTCATTTTACTGTGCACAGCAAGAAGAAACCAGGCTGCACCTTGAACACTTTGCTTGGAAATCTCCTCAGCTAAATACCCAACTTCATTGCTTACAAGCTGCTTCTACATAACTGCAGGACACGTTTCTGCTAAGCTTTCTGTCACTATATAACAAGGATCTCCTTTCCTCCAGTTTCCAATAGCATGTTTCTCATTTTCTTTTGAGTGTTCGCCAGCAGTGACTTCAATGTCCACATTTCTACCACAGTCTGTTTATGATGATTTAAGTATTCTCAACCCCCCCCCCCCACAAGGTGTTCTCTACTGTACTCTTCATGTGCCTTCTGAGTCCTCGTTAGCAGAGTTGTTAACATCACATTTCTGCTAACAGTCTGTTCAAGGCAATCTAGGCTTTTTCTTTCATGCTTCTCAAAATTCCTCCAGTCTATGCCTATTACCCAATTCCAAAGCCACATCCACATAAAATATTTGTTACAGTGACACCCCACTTCTAGATATCAAAATCTGTATACTCAGTGTTCCATCAGAGAAAGAAAACCATTAGAAGAAATGTATTAAGAAATTTATTACTGTGAATTGGCTTACACAGCTGTGGGGGCTGACTAGTCCAAAATCCACAGGACAGTCCATCAGGAAGGGTGTGCTGGAAACTCTCAGACATGAGCCAAATTTACGCTTCACAGGCAGATTTATTTTCTTCAATGAAGCCTCAGTTCTTAAAACTGATTGAATCAGGTCCACCAAGATTATCTAGGCTAATCTCCCTTTCTTAAAATCAACTGGTTATGGACTTTAATCACATCTGCAAAATACCTTCACAGCAACACCTAGGTTAGTGTTTGGTTGAATAACTGGAGACTATAGCCTAGCCATGTGGACGCGTTAAACTGACCACTGCAACGCCTTAGTGCCTAGCCTCTGAAGTGGCACTGTATCTTTTCTGCTGCTTTCTGTTGATCAAAGCAAGTCACAGGGTCTGGCCAGAGTTGATGTGAGAAGTGACTTAGACTCCACTTTGCTGAGAATAATGGCAAAAACTTTGTAACCATTTTTAATCTGTCACACACCTATATATAATGCTTAGAATACTTAGCACATAGTGAGCATTCAATATATTATTATTTCAAAGCAACTATTAATTATGACTTGATATTGTTGAATCTGGATAGCATGAATATGCATATTCATTTAATTATTATTTTGTATATGTTTTAAATTTGTACAAAAGTTTTTAAAAAACTACTATTAATATAAGCTTCTTTTTCTTTTCCTTACTTCTTTAAAAATCTTTGTTTCCTTTCATTTTTTTTCTTCTGTCTCCCAACTCATTGACAGTTACATTTTCTGGCCGTCTTTCTCTATACTAAGAAGCTTGCAGGATTGATAGCTGCACCGTGATAGCTGTGCTTACTGAGAGGTCGTACCAGATAGCCAGGGCGAGGCAGAGGACGAGGGCATGGCAAAGACGCCCAAGAACAGAAATCTGGTGAGAAGAAAGGAGGTCTGAGCTCATGCCATTGAAGTAAGGAGGAGGTTGTGCTAGACACAATGACCCAACTTGATCCTGTCTCCTCCAAACTCCCCTTTGCCTCCCATGGTTTTGGGGTTTTTTTTGAGGAAGATTAGCCCTGAGCTAACATCCACCGCCAATCCTGCTTTTTTTTCCCACTGAGGGAGATGGGCCCTGAGCTAACATCTGAACATCTGTGCCCATCTTCCTCTATTTTATATGTGGGACACCTTCCACAGCCTGGCTTGATAAGCGATGTGTAGATCTGTGCCCAGGATCTGTACTGGAGAACCCTGGGCCGCCAAAGGGGAGAGTGTGAACTTAACCCTTACGCCACCAGGCCGGCCCCTGACCTCCCATATTTTTTGAAAATCATTTCTCTGTTTTGACCTCCAGAAAAAAAAGATATTCTAACGTTGGCTTTGGGTACCAAGCAAAGAAGCAAGGTGTGGGGGTAGGGTAAAGTGGAGATAAGGGGACACAAAAGAAAGAAAATGGAACATGAATTTAACACACAGAGAATCAAGCATCCCATTGCCAGAGGCCCATGAGTAACTTCTCTATATGGCTGGGGAGCTAGAAGCCCTGGAACCCAGGTTCATGTTTCTGGCCTTTCATTAGTGAAAGGGTAAAGGACGTACAAGGGCTAAGGCAACTTACTCATTTTTCTTTTCCTCTTTTCTATGTAATTAGCTTTATGTACACTTCCTGAGGCATTTTCTCAACCTTATTTTTCAGTCTTTCTATTGAATATTCTTTTCTGCTATCATTTGAAAATTTCTAAGATCTCTTTTAAAAATGTCTCTGAATATTTCTTTGTTATGACAATCCATCCCTGTTTTTCAGAGGCAACATCTATTAACTCACTGAAGATATTAATAATGGTTCTTTGAACTTTGCTTCTCATTGCTTTGTTTCTGTTTCTCCAAATTATTATTTTTTTCTGTTTGTTCTCTTATCTTTCATGATAGAGGCTTTCTTCATCTAGCCAATGCTTTTTGGTGTCACTTCAGAGAGGGGGTCTAATAAGAGGATAGAAGGCTTGTGACTTTAGGGATTTTAAAGTTTTGGTCATTTTGTTGGGGAAGCCCCACTGCCAGTACCTTTGAGTCTTTCATCTTGGGCTGGTCAGATCCTGCAAAAAATGATCTAATCTTTGCACTAGACCAGAGCTGGCCAATAAAACTTTCTGCATCGGTGGAAATGAGCTGGGTCTGCATTGTTCAACATGGCCTTTGAGCACTTTGAATGTGGCTAGTGCACCTGAGGAGCTGAATTTTAAATTTTATTTAATTTTGTGATTAGTGGTACTGCTCTAGATGTGTCCCGAGAGGCACTAACACAAAAATGTTCATTAAATTCCCATTTTCAGTACAATACTTTCATCTTCAGCTGTATCTGATGTTCCTCTCCAGAAAAGAAAACCTTTGGTCTTTCGCCAGTATTGGGGAGAGGAGCCACCTGGCTGGGCTGAGCAGGGCATGGCATCTCAGGGTCTGACTTCTTCAACATCCTGTTTTTAGCCCCACTTTCATGCCCGCTTCCAGAAGTACCTGCTGTTGTCAATTCCTGAGCCTTTCGGGGTTGCTTCTTGATTTTCTCTAGGTTAATTAGGATTAGGATTCTTTCTATATTTTTCTATATTGGTCACTCTTGTCCCTCCAGTTCCTAGCTTCCAAAATTCTGTTGCTGATATTTCCTCTTCTTTCTCTTTATTCTTGTGGGTTTATAAAGTTTAAAAAATTTCTCTAGTGTCATTTTAATGGGATTTCAAGAAGGAGTAAAAGTGGATGAGTGTGTTTAATCTTCCATCTTTAGCAGGAAATTCCTAAATGACCCATTTAAAAAGTTGTCCTACTAAAGGCTAACTATATCATATTATCTCAGAATTTTGTTGCATCTTAAGATTATATAGCACTCATCTATCCAGTTTTCTTTGTCAGTGTCTCTGTGAGTCGAAATCAGAGAATAATAACAAAGATGAGGATAATATTCTCAGCAACTTATGCAGTAGGCACTGTTACCACTCCCCATTTTCCATTTTGTATTCTTGGGACAAAAACCATTTGCCACCCCCTCCCGTCATGGGCTAGCTCCATTTTGGAGTCACCAGGGGTGCTCATTGAGTTGCCTTCTGTAGAGTCATCTCCCACCTCTTCATCTCCATTTCTGGCTCAGGAAGACATCAAATGAGTTCGTATGACATCCTTAACATAGATACCGTCAGATATTCATGCACATGTGCCCGTGTGGTTATGGAACTTATTAGGAGTTATAAATCTTAAAAAGTCAGTTCTTTTCTTCCAGAAATAAGCTTTTCAAAAGGTCAGCTTGGTTGTTAATTGAGTGAATCTTTTCTGCAGGTTAAATTGTGAGTCCAGCTGGCTTTGTTGAAGGGATCCCATGACAGTCAACCCTGCCGTAATTAGCACACAGGAAGGCTCAATAGGGGTGAAAGTTCCTTTTGCCTTAATGAGAGGAAAGTTCCTGCAAGTGACTGATACTGCAGCTTCTGACTGCAGGGGCCGTGGTGACGTGCTGCGTACTTTCCTTTCCATCATCCTGTCTCGCTCACGCCGTCCCGCTCTTTGTCCTCTTTCTCTTCCCTTTTGCTTTCTTTTCTTTGGTGGCCCTCTCCTCTCCCCCTGGGGGAAGAAGACTGGAAACCTTTCTCCTCAGTGTCCTGTGGAGAGCACCAGTGTCTGCATGTCCCCACCGAGGGGTTGGGAGGGCTTCATTGCTAATTCCAGCTCTGAGTGCTCACCTGCTTCTGCTGCAAATTTTCTAGGCATCTCTTTGAGTCCTTCTGATTAATCAAAGAGCAGACCCTGCCTCTCTCTTTTTTAACAGAGAGAGAGGGAGAGGGAGGCGGGGAGAGAGAGAGAGAGAGAGAGAGAGAGAAAGTAAGGGAGAGAGAGGGGGATTGAGGGAGAGAGAGCAGCCCTCAGGACCAGAGCCTGTGGTGGACAAGAAGATCGGCTGAAATTAGAACATTGTTTTATGTTCATTGGTGGCCAGTGATATTGCATTTTCATTTATAGTAATGAGGTCAAATTTTCTTTGTTAATAAATGTGTGTGTGTAAAAAGAGTGACTGAATTTGAAGAAAGATATTTAATGATCAGTCGTTCAGGTGGTGGTGCTGTATATAGCCCATATGTGCTGATTTGGTAGGAGGGGATCTACAGATATGACAAGATCTGAGCTGGTGGTCAGCTGGTGAAAGAACCCAGGCAACATGGAGAGAGGCGATTGTTGCTATTGTGCCTGCAAAGGTAAAGTCTTTTCTAGATACTGAGCGCCTTCAACCAGCAGAGGACGGTGATTATTCCACGGAACCTTCCTCTCACAGAGCTGTGTTTTAAAGTCCATGGGTTGCCTCCGTGTTTCCCCTTTGCTCCCTGCTAATCATCTTGGGCTTATGCTTGCTCTATTTATGTATGGGAAAAAATAAAGGATGTTCTGGACCATGTCACTGAAAACATCATGCCAACTTAGGCACAAACTCCTCCTGCCCCAGGCAGCCACCACAAATCTGGGACCAAGAGTGTTTTAAACTAACCCTGGAGCCAGTCGTGGAGGCCAAGAAGCATCCTTTCGCTTGCTCATCCAGGGTCTGCTATCTCAGCAAGAACTGACTGCTGTGTGCAGACCCCAGGAGGGACCTTATTTACAGGTGACACAGCATTTTTGACCCCCACCCCCACCCCAGTCCCTGAGGGGCCAGTTACTTCTCTGATTGAAAGATCATCACTCATGTGACCAAGCAGGCTTCAGACACAAGTTCAAGGCCCTGGAGACCCGGCCCTGGCCAGAACAAGGAAGCCGACTTCTCCAGAGCCTCTGTCTTCTCCTCCACAGCTGGATGTACTGCTCAAGCTGCTCCTTTGTGGCAGATAGCCAGCCAGGGACAACTTCCCTTTTTGCAGCTTATGCAGAAGGATTCTTCCAGAAAACTTTACTTTTTATATTTTTTTACAATTTTGAGGCCTGAGTCTTTAGCCATTCCACTAGAAGATGAAATTTTAAAGTGCTTTTGTTTTTCTCTTGTAACTTTGCTTTCTAGGGAGGGGTGAGTTGGTGTCCTTTGCCTAGCAGCAGAGGCCTTTTAGTCTAGAGCAGAGTGCTTGTATCCCTCAGGCCTCCCCACTGCAGTGGGAGCTGGCTGACCACCACCTGCCAGCATCTGCATCTCTTTGCCTGGGGAGCAGCAGTTCTGGAGACGTGAGCGTCCTCTCCTTCCTGAGTCTTCCCACTCCACCAACAGCCTTCAACCAAAGACTGATGGGAGCTGGTATACAAATCCTCTAGTTCCTTCACTCCCAGGAGAGAGAACTCTGAAGTATGTACCCTGCACTGTCTCCCAGGTTTTTCTCAGCAGGATTAAACTATTCACATTTGAATCCTTGTCTCAGGCTCTGCTTGTGGGGGCAACCCAAAATCAGACGTAGACATATTGCTGGACTAAACTAAGTCCTCCATTTTAATCTTTAGGACACTTTTTTATACACTCAGGTGGGAAACAATATCCTGTGTGTAGATATTACCATGAAGAATTGACGTCAATTAAGCCCTAAGATTTTTTTTAAAGATTGGCACCTGAGCTAACAACTGTTGCCAATCTTTTTTTATTTTCTTCTTTTTCTCCCCAAGTCCCCCAAGTACATAGATGTAGGTCCTTCTAGTTGTGGCATGTGGGACGCCACCTCAGCCTGCCCTGATGAGTGGTGCCATGTCGGTGCCCAGGATCCGAACCGATGAAACTGAGCCGCCAAAGTGGAGTGTGCGAACCCAACCACTCAGCCATGGGACCGGCCCCCCTAAGATGTTTTATTGCAGCAGATGTGTAGAGTAAAACTTGTGACAAAGAACATAAACATCAGTCCAATAGCAGGCACACATATGGTGTGAAGAGAAGGCGTTAGGGCTCCTGATGAACAGGACTCAGACCTGGACGCAAGCTGTTGCTGACGTCATCAGCTCGTGCTGAATCTGGATGTATCTTCAGCAAGCCTGATTCCTAGGGGCCAAGGCAATCAGGGATGTTTGAAGCAGAATGATCTTTCATCAGGTAGTTTTCTCAGCTCACGGGTGCCCAATTTGACAAAGTGGAAAAAGAAAATCATGTTGCAGCTTCTAAAGAGAACCTTGGAGATATAAAAGGGGACTTATATAAAAATAAGTTCATTTCCCAATGGAGAAAGTCTCTCTTACTAGAGAGACTGAAATTTGGAGCCACAAGGCCTAGCCACTCCTTGCTGTATCATGCATACTCCTATTTCATGACTTTATGTGTCATTCTCTTACCAGGAGGCTCTTCATCTCCATCACTTCCTTTAAGACGTGGCTCGAACATTATTTCCTCTAGAAAGTCTTCTGTGAAGCAGATCTGTCTTCACATTGGAGATATAGGTTGTCAAGATTGTGAAGAGTCTGAGATTTTACACTGCTTGCAAGTTAAAAGCCTAGCACAGTTTTATGGATGCTGACAGAAGACAAGAGAATCGTGGGCCAGAGACAAAGGACTTTATTACTCACAGCAATAGTAGTAGCTAGAGTGTCAGCATTTGTTCCCTGAACCCCAATTTCTAGAAGGATATTTGAAGAAGGCCAGGTGTCACCTGTTGATTGCAATATGGGAGAGGAACCCTGAGCTCAGGGAGCCTGAATTCTTTACAATGGGCAGTAAGTATGTCTGCGTTTTGCTCCAGAGGGAGACAATAGCTCTATCTTCCAAAGGCTGTTCACTATGCACATATCTTTGAAGCAATAGTTAGGAATAAAGAGAGTTGTGCCTCCACTCAAAGATGTGCAGAAACACGAGAGACTTATAGCAAATTGTCTCCATCATGGATCAAACCCAAGAGGACTGTGATAATTAAGTTGATAACTACAACTTAACTTAGAGTGCAGTAGTTAAGATCACAGATTGCATGAGTTTGAATCCTATTAGCTAGGTTTGAATCATATTAATTATATGACCTTAGGTAAGTTATATAATTGATCTGTGCCTCAGTTTCATCAGTTGTAAAATGGGGATATTAGCACCTCTTGGGTGTTTGTGAGGATTTAATGAGTTAATATTCGCAAAGTGCTTAGAACAGTCCCTAGAACATAGAAAATACTATGCTTTTGTAAAATAAACTAAGAAGTAGAGATTAGTCAGTGCATCCCCTGGTGGCCAGTGGCTGGAATCCATGTCCTTTGTGACATTCTCACCAAAGTGACTGCAGTGTCTTGGCTAGGAAATGAAGTACATGAGTCACATAGACTTGGGAAATTTGACTGCCTCTCCCTGGAAGGGCAGATGTAATGGGAACAATCAACACGGGAGATTCAATTTTTAAATATAATTAAGTGTCATGAATGTTGTTCTCTGCTTATACAGAAGTTACAAAGAAATAAGTCCACTTTATAGATGAAGTCTCTCTCCATTTAAATGAGACTTTTTGCCTCCAAACTCCCCTGGTGCTTTGTTTGTACTTTTCTTTTCTTCTTCTTCTTCTTCTTCCTCTTTTTTTGAGGAAGATTAGCCCTGAGATAACTACTGCCAGCCTCTTCTTTTTTTTTTTTTGCTGAGGAAGCCTGGCCCTGAGCTAGCATCTGTGCCCATCTTCCTCTACTTTATATGTGGGACGCCTGCCACAGCATGGTGTGCCAAGCAGTGCCATGTCTGCACCTTGGTTCTGAACCAGTGAACCCTGGGCCGCCGAGAAGTGGAACGTGCGAACTTAACTGCTGCACCACCGGGCTGGCCCCTGTTTGTACTTTTCTTATGTTCCTTAGGGTGTGTGTGTGTGTGTGTGTGTGTGTGTGTGTGATCACTCACAGTAGACTCTAGAAGCTTCTGAAGAGTGGGGACTGTCTCCTGCTCAGATTAGTTTGACGGAGCTGACATGACAGAGGCTAACATCGTGCCGGGCACAGAGCGAGCTTGGCTGCTGTTGACTCCAAGTGGAGAAGAGTCTCAATGACCTAGCCTGGGGGCAGCAATTCCCCAGAAGCCAAAGCTGTGCCACTCAGCTGGTGGAGGCTCTTGGTATGGATGTGCCCAAGGTGGGGAAGGGACCAAATGGGGGACTTTTCAAAGACAAAACTTAGCCGGCTGACAGAATCTGGTTAGTTGATTTTCACCCCTCTCTCCTGCTGGCATGACGTGTAGCAAGTCAGTGACTGTGGGGGACAGGGTCAGTCTGTCTTTGTGGCCACACAATTCAACTCAGAAATAGCACAAGTGGCTCTCGTAGTGTTCTCTGTTGAGCAGCATGTTCTGTTCCTGAGAAAGTCAATTTGTGATCAGCACCAAGTTTGATTTTCAGGATGCTTGCAGGTAGCAGCTGCTGGCTCTGAAGACCATTTCCACTGAGGTCTTTTGTCTGTGGCACCGTAAAAAGGTACAAAAAAATGGAAAGCTGTGTGGCTGTCCACACATAACATGTATTTAAGGCAGGACTGAGCAAGGATATTTCCTATTAAACAGGGAAGTGCATCTGCTTTGGGTTCCTTGTGCAGTTCTGAGTGCTGTGGTAGCCAGAGGTTGAACCCAAACACGCGTGTGCCTTGAGTCAGCCAGGAAGGTAGTGAGCAGAGCAGGTGCTCTGTAAATGAGGAAGTGTGGCTGTGAAATGCAGGCAGCAGCCGACCCTGGGGGCTTGGGCAGGTCTCTTCAGCTCTGTTTTTCAGGTCTCCATTTGGAAGTGGAGAAAATATCAATGGAATGTCATAAACCACAATGGTGGCTGGCTCTGAAAGAGCTGGAGGAGGCTTCTGCAGAAGCCAGGTCTGAGGTGAGGGCAGAGGAAGCTGATGGACATGGAGGGGCTGCAGACCTGCAGGGAGAGGAAGTTGCAGCTATGGTGACAGACAATTGCAGAGCATATAATAGATTTTCCAGGTAAGAGTCATTCACAGAGGAGGCGAGAAGAGGATGTTAGCTCCCCAGGTAAGGAGACTCTGTGGTGGGAAAGATGGAAGGTGCAGCAAAGGATTGGGGAAGAGAAGGAAAAGTTTTCCTGAGGCTAAAGCTTTTTCTAATGCTGTGTGAATATTCTTTTAAGGCCCTGGAAGGGTGGAAAGAGGAGGAGTGTCTGGTGGGCCCCTTTATATATTTGACATGCAGTCTCTTATTTAAGCAATGTTTAGCAGGAAAATAAAGTCCTCTGATAAGAACCTGGTGATCACACACTTCTCACAAATCTGATCTGTGATGAAAATTACCAGGTGTGGCAATGTTAATAGTAGTGCAATGGGCATAAATACTTTTTACATCCATTCAGATAAGTAATTCTCCTGTTGGTAAACCCTCTGCACCCTGTCCACTGTGAAAGCTAAGCCAAGGATTGGAGGAGGGAAGGAGGATGAGGTGTAAGTGGTGTAGCACCTGATAATGGAGGGAATCAGCTCTATGGTGAGTAGAAAGAATTGAGGAAAAGAAGGACAGAAGGCCTGAGTTGTAATGGTCAGGGCTCCCACCAGGCTTAACACAGGGGTAGGATGAGGGGATAGAAGTAGGGAGAGGATAGAAGCTCCTAAAAACCTTTGTGGTGTCTACTTCTGCCCTGCTAGGGAGCAAAGACACATGCCCCTGTTCTGGAGTAGTGAGTGGCACAAAATGAGATCAGGAGGGCAGGGAAACATTCTAGTTGTGAAAGGAAGACATAGGAATGTAAGTTTCTTCTAGGAACTCTGAGCATTGACAGGGTGGACTAAGGTGGCAGCAGTGGTCAGTAGGAGGTGGTCAGTAGTGGTCATATCTGGAATATGCCTTGAAGGTAGAGACAGGATGATATGCTAATGGATTGCACGTGGGGTGTGAGAGAAAGAGAGGAGTCACGGATGACGGCACAGCTTTTGGTCTTTGTGTCTGGATCAACAATGGTTGTTACTGGGACTGAAATGGTCTGGGGAAGAATCCAGAGTATGGTTTAAGAAGAGTATCAGATATTCTGATGGAGATGTCATGTAGGCAGTTGGATAAGGGAATCTGGAATTCAGACGAAAGGACAGGGCTGGTGCAAATTTGGGATTCTCTTGCATGAAACTGGTATAAAAATCCAGCAACTGGATGATATCACTTGGGCTTAGGTGCAGGGAGAGGAGAAAACAGTTTGAGAGCTGAGCCCCAGCACCCTCCACCATTAACAGATTGGGAAGAGGAGAACCTAGCAAAAGAGAGCAGCTCCCTATGTTTTCTAAGATAGAAATACAGCAGCCCCTTTTTACTGCTGGTATTTGTAAACATGATTAAACCAACTGTAGCCTTACAGAGTCTGAGGGTTTGAAGAGACCTCAGTCATCACATGGTCCTGTGTTTCCCACACTGTGGGTCATTGATGGTCAGGAAATCAGTTTATTGCATCCTGACCAGCACTTTTTAAAAAGTGAACTAGAATAGAAGTCTTCCAAGTGTTTCATGTAGTAAGGGTAATTATTTTTTCTGAAGCTACTGTTTCAGTTGTGTGTGTGTTCACGCATGTGTGTGTGTACATGTGTATGTATGTACTGGTCACCATGTAAGACTTTTTTGTCTTCCTTTGGTACTCAAGTACACGAAATTGGACTAATTCTAATGTTGGTCTGTGACACCACTTATTGACACTGGTGCATGAATAGAACTCCTTTATTTTATCTATCATTCAATATTTTAATTTAGAAAATAACATAAAAGCTGTTGGACGTCAGCATCATGGTGGAGTGAGCTTGCCCAGGACTCTCTCCCCTCCAACATACAACAAAAATGAGCAAGCATATTCCAACAGAAAATATCCTAATAGTACAGGATTGCTCAGAGAGTCACAGCAACCAAATGACAGAGGGCAGAGAGGCTAGAACCCCCCTTGGAGGAGCTGGAATGGAGTAAGAGAGAACTTTGCTCCCTCTCCTAAAGACTGGGATTGCTGCCACAGGAGGCTCCATGAGGGAAGGAGTGGGGGAGGGGTTGGCATCCGCAGGATCACCCATGACTCCCTAGCGCCCTTGCAGCCTAGAAGGAAGCCCTCTAATGGATGAAAGCTTTCATGTGGGGTGACCTCATCAAGCCAAGACCCCAGGAGACAAGATAGTGAGAGATGATTGGGAAACTGGGGACTGCACACTAGAGAGAATGCACCCCCCAACCCGTGTTGTGCCACACCATCTCAGCTGAAGGCAGAGGGCTCGGAATATGTGGCTCTCGATCCCCATCCAGTGGCAATAGGCTGTAACCCCAACCAAATAACATCACAGTGGGAAAAACCTGTAGTTCTGGCATCAATCAGTTCATCAAAACTCCAGACCACAGAGAAAATGACAAGCACCCAGAATTCAGTCCTGGTGATGCAGAAATAAGTAAACTAAATGACAATGAATTCAGAATAGCTATTGTCAAAAAACTCAATGAGGTAAAAGAGAATTTAGAGAAACAATTTAACGAGTTCAGCAGTTACTTCAAAAAAGAGATTGAAACTATAAAGAAGAATCAATCAGAAATACTAGAGATGAAAGACACTATGGAAGGGATAAAACAAAATATGGATTCCCTGAATGCTCCCATGTGCACCACAGAGGGCCAAATCAGGATAATCGAAGATAGACATGTTGAATTGCTTCAGACAAAGGAGGAGAGAGAACTGAGGCTAAAAAGAAATGGAGAAAGTCTCTGAGAAATATCTGGCTCAATGAAGAAATGCAACATAAGAATTACAGGTATCCAAGAAGGTGAAGAGAAGGAGAACGGAGCAGAAAGCGTGCTCAAAGAAATAATAGCAGAGAACTTCCCAAATCTAGGGAATGAGAGAGAAATGTGTGTGGAGGGAGCTTTCAGATCTCCTAGATTTGTAAATGTAAAAAGACCTAGTGCAAGGCATATAGTAGTAAAACTGGCAAAAATGAATGACAAAGAAAGAATACTCAGGGCAGCAAGGCAGAAGAAAATAACCTACAAAGGAACCCCTATCAGACTTTCAGCAGATTTCTCTTCAGAGACCTAACAAGCTAGGAGAGAATGGAATGACATATTCAAAACTATAAAAAATAAAAATCTTCAGCCAAGAATACTCTGTGCAGTAAAAATATCCTTCAGATATGAGGGAGAAATTAAATCTTTCCAAGACAAACAAAGCTAAGGGACTTCATAGCCATGAGACCCCCTCTACAAGAAATCCTCAAGAAGGCCCTCCTACCTGAAAAAGAAAAAAAGGGAGAAAGGAGACAGAAAACACAGAATAGGGAGACAAATAGAATAAGAATAGGATAGCAAATAGTCAACCATAGTATTAGGATAAAGGGAAGGAAAACACCAAAACCAAAGACAATCTTGTCACTTTAACTACAAATTCACAAAACAAGTTGGAATAAGACATGAGAATAATAACTTAGAAGGGAAGGAGGGAAGGGACTGAATCAGTTTAGACTAAGGAAATAAGAGGCCATCAGAAAATGGACTATGTTACGCACGAGATTCTGAATACAAACTTCAGGGTAGCCACTAAGCTAAAAAGTAGAACAGATACATAAAAATAAATAAGGAAAAAACTAAAAAACACAGCATAAAAAACCACAGAAATCAATGGGTAGACAAAAACACACAGGATGAGAAACAAAGGAAATGAAGGAAAACTGGAAAACGAGTGACAGAATGACAGCATTAAGCCCTCATACATTAATAATCACCCTCAATGTAAACGGATTGAACTCTCCAATAAAAAGAAACACAGTGGCAACATGGATTAAAGAACAAGATCCAACAATTTGTTGCCTCCAAGAAACACATTTCAGCTCCAATGACAAATACAGGCTCAGAGTGAAGGAGTGGAAGATGATACTCCAAGCTAATGGCAGACGAAAGAAAGCAGGTATCACAGTACTTACATCAGACAAAGTAGATTTCAAGATAAGGCAGGTAAAGAGAGACAAAGAGGGGTAATATATAATGATCAAAGGGAAACTACATCAAGAAACAATAAGGCTTGTAAATATCCATGCACCCAACACAGGAGCACCAAAGTTCGTAAAGAATCTATTAAGAAACCTAAAAGAAGATATCAAAAATAACACAATAATAGTAGGGGACCTCAACACCCCACTCACATCATTGGACAGATCATCCAGACAGAAAATCAACAAGGAAATAGTGGAATTAAATGAATTAAATTAAAATTAAAGCTAAAACAGTTGGACTTAATAGACATATATAGAACACTCCATCCAAAAATAGCAGAATACACATTCTTCTCACGTACGAATGGAACATTCTCAAGGATGGACCGTATGTTGGGAAACAAGGCAAGTCTCTATAAATTAAAAAAATTAAAATAATAACAAGCATCTTCTCCAATCATAATGCTATAAAGCTAGAGATTAATTACAAGAAAAAAGCTGAGAAAGGCACAAGGATGTGGAGACTAAACAATACTCTATTGAACAAGCAATGGATCATTGAAGAAATTAAAGAAGAAATCAAAAAATATCTGGAGACAAATGTAAATGATAACATGCCATACCAATTCATAAGGGATACAGCAAAAGCAGTAGTAAGAGGGAAATTCGTAGTAATACAGACAAATCTTAACAAACAAGAAAAATCACAAATAAGCAATCTCAAATTACACCAAACTGAATTAGAAAAAGAAGAACAAACAAAGCCCAAAGTCAGTAGAAGGAGAGAAATAATAAAAAGCAGAGCAGAAGTAAATGCTATTGAAACAAAAAAGGCAGTAGAAAGGATGGATGAAGCAAAGAGCTGGTTCTTTGAGAAGATAAATCAAATTGACAAACCCCTAGCCAGACTTACAAGAAAAAAAGAGAGAAAGCTCAAATAAACAAAATCAGAAATGAAAGAGGAGAAATAACAACAGATTCCACAGAAATACAACAGATTATAAGAGAATACTATGAAAAACTATATCCCCAAAAAATAGATAACCTAGAGAAAATGGATAAATTCTTAGACTTTTACAATGTCCTGAAGCTAAGTCAAGAGGAAGCAGACAATCTGAATGGACGAATCACAAGGAAAGAGGTTTAAACAGTGATCAAAAGCATCCCAAGGAATAAAACCCAAGGACCAGATGGCTTTCCTGGGGAATTCTACCAAATTTTCAGAGAGGATTTAATACCTATCCTTTTCTAGCTATTCCAAAAAATTCGGGAGGATGGAACACTTCCTAACATTCTATGAGGCCAACATCACTCTGATACCAAAGCCTGACAAGGAAAGCACGAAAAATGAGAACTACAGGCCAATATCGCTGATGAAAATAGATGCAAAAATTCTCAACAAAATTTTGGCAACCTGAAATCAGCAATACATCAAAAAGATCATACATTTTGATCAGGTGGGATTCATACCAGGGAAACAGGGATGGTTCAACATCTGCAAATGAATCAGTATGATACACCACATCAACAAATTGCAGAATAAAAACCACAAGATCATCTCAATAGATGCAGAGAAAGCGTTGGACAAGGTCCAAGAGCCATTTATGATAAAAAACTCTCAACAAAATGGGGATAGAAGTAAATTACCTCAAGATAATAAAAGGCCATGTGACAAACACACAGCAAACATCATACTCAATGGGCAAAAACTGAGCACCATCCCGTTGAGAATAGGAACGAAACAAGGATGCCCACTATCACCACTATTATTCAACATAGTACTGGAGGTTTTGGCCAGAGCAATTAGGCAAGAGAGAGGAATAAAAGGAATCCAAATAGGGAGGGAAGAAGTGAAACTCTCCCTGTTTGCAGATGACATGATCTTATATATAGAAAACCCCAAAGAATCCATTGGAAAACTTTTAGAAATAATCAACAACTACAGCAAAGTTGCAGGGTATAAAATCAACTTACATAAATCAGTAGCATTTCTATACACTAATAACGAACTAACAGAAAAGAACTCAAGAACATAATGCCACTCACAATCGCAACAGAAAGAATAAAATATGTTGGGGTGAATTTTACTAAGGAAGTGAAAGACCTATACAAGGAAAACTACAAGACTTTCCTGAAAGAAATTGATGATGACGTAAAGAGATGGAAAGACATTCCATGTACATGGATTGGAAGAACAAACATAGTTAAAATGTCCATACTACCTAAAGCAATCTACAGATTCAAGGCAATCCCAATCAGAATCCCAATGTCATTCTTTACAGAATTAGAACAAAGAATCCTAAAATTCATATGGGGCAACAAAAGATCCCGAATTGCTGAAGCAATCCTGAGAAAAAAAACCAAAACTGGAGGCATCACAATCCCTGACTTTAAAATATATTGCAAAGCTACAGTAATCAAAACAGCATGGTACTGGTACAAAAACAGGTGCACAGATCAATGGAACATAATTGAAAGTCCAGAAATAAAACCGCACATCTATAGACAGCTAATCTTTGACAAAGGAGCTGAGGCAAATAATGGTGAAAAGAAAATCTCTTCAACAAATGGCGCTGGGAAAACTGGACAGCCAGATGTAAAAGAATGAAAATTGACCATTCTTTCTCACCATTCACCAAAATAAACTCAAAATGGATCAAAGACCTAAAGGTGAGACCTGAAACCATAAGGCTTCTAGAGGAAAATATAGGCAGTACACTCTTTGACATCAGTATTAAAAGGATCTTTTCGGACACCATGTCTTCTCAGAGAAGGGAAACAATAGAAAGAATAAAGCAATGGGACTTCATCAGACTAAAGAGCTTCTTCAGGGAAGGGAAAACAGAATTGAAACAAAAAAACTACCCACCAACTGGGAAAAAATATTTGCAAGTCATATATCTGACAAAGGGTTAATCTCCATAATATATAAAGAACTCTCACAACTCAACAACAAAAAAATCAAACAACCTGATCAAAAAATGGGCAGGGGACATGTACAGACATTTCTCCAAAGAAGATATATGGATGGCCCATAGGCACATGAAAAGGTGCTCATCATCACTGATCATCAGGTAAATGCAAATCAAAACTACACTAAGGTATCACGTTACACCCATTAGAATGTCAAAAATAATGAAAACAAAAAGTAACAAATGATGGAGAGGTTGTGGAGAAAAAGAAAGCTTCATGCATTGCTGGTGGGAATGCAAATGGGTACAGCCACTATGGAAAACAGTATGGAGATTTCTCAAAAAATTGAAAATAGAAATACCGTATGACCCAGCCATCCCTCTACTAGGTATCTATCCAAAGAACTTGAAGTCAGCAATTCCAAAAGTCCCATGTACAGCTATGTTCATTGCAGCATTATTTACAATAACCAAGATGTGAAAACAACCTAAGTGCCCATCAACCAATGAGTGGATAAAGAAGATATGGAATATATATACAGTGGAATACTAGCTCAGCCATAAAAAAGGATGAAATTGTCCCATTCACAACAACATGGATGGACCTTGAGGGCTTTGTGTTAAGTGAAATAAGCCAGATAGAGAAAGACAATCTCTGTATGACTCCACTCACATGTGGAAGTTAAACATGTAGACAAAGAGAACAGATTAGTGGCTACCAGGGGGAAGGGGCGTGAGGGGAGGGCACAAAGGGTGAAGGGGTCCCCTACAGCACGACTGACAAACAATAATGTACAACTGAAATTTCACAAGGTTGTAAACTATCATGATCTTAATAAAAAGTGAAAAAAGTAACATAAATGTCACTCACAATTAAGGACTAGAACATTTCCAATTATCTTGACTACCCACTGCCAGGTAGCCAGGTAACCATATCCTTAATCTTGTACTTATTTTTCTCTCTTTTTTTGTTCTGTCTTCCTAGCTTTCTTCCTATGCATAAACAAATATTGTTTAGACCTGCTTTTTTTTCTTTTTATTATGGAAAATTTCAAATATTTAAAAAAAAGGAGGAGATAGTCTAATAAACCCAATGTACCCATCTCACAGCTTCAACAATGATCAACTCAGGCCAATCTTGTTTCATCTCTACCCTCATTACCCCATTTTGAAGCAAATCCAGATAACATATCATTTTATCCATAAATATTTCAGCTTAAGACTTAAAAAACACAAAATCATGCTCACATCTAAAATATTTAATAATATAAACCTTCCATCATTTCCAGAGTCCCAATTGAGTCAAGAGGAGTATTTGTGGAAAAATTAAAAATTTGTACTTAGACCTGATAATTAAGGATATTAAGAAATTATTGTTATTTTGTCTTACATGTAATAAGACATTATGGGGTTTTCTTAAGTTATTTTTTAGTCTTTATTTTTATATATATTATATATTTGCCTATGTATACACACATATTTGGTGTATGAGATATATCTACACTGCAGTAATTATGGATGATATGAAATGATGTCTGGGATGTGCTTTGAAATAATACAAGAGTGGTGGTGAGTGGGTGGGATTTATTTATTTTTTTTTTAAATTTTGTTTTGAGGAAGATTAGCCCTGAACTAACTACTGCCAATCCTCCTCTTTTTGCTGAGGCAGACTGGCCCTCGGCTGACATCCATGCCCGTCTTCCTCTACTTTTATACATGGGACACCTACCACAGCATGGCTTTTGCCAAATGGTGCCACATCTGCACCTGGGATCTGAACCAGTGAACGCTGGGCCGCCGAGAAGCGGAACGTGTGAACTTAACCGCTGTGCCACTCAGCCAGCCCGAGTGGGTGGGATTTAGATGAGATGAGATTGGCCATGAATTGATTATTATTGAAGTTGAGTGACAGGTATGTGGGAGTCTATTAAACTTCTCTGTTAACTTTTGTATGTGCTTGAAATTTTCCATAGGAAAGAAATTAATGAAAAGGACACAATACTGAAATAAACATTCAGGTGCATAACTCCTTATGCACATGTGACGATTTCTTCTGGGCAAAAACTTTGACATGTGGTTTCAGCTCTTCCGGATAGTGCCAAGTTGCTCCCCAGAGTCAATGGCAGCCTTTGACAGGGACCAAGTCAGAACCCAGCTTGCCTCACTTAGAGGACAATGAGTCCCATCTCTGTGTTGGGCCTTTTTTACACGCTCTGTCCAGGGCGGGGAGGAGGAACGTGTGGACGTGTTCGTCCTCCTGCGGGTGAGAGAAGTGTGATAGCTGCAGCTGGAGCAGGTTAGCACTTTCTGGAGCGGGAGCACTTGCCTAAGTCCACCTACTGCTCCTGTTCCTACCTTTGAGCTCTTGTTTTGGGTGTAAGACACTCAGTTTACGAAAATCTACATAATCTGCTGTTTTTATTTTGTTACAAAGAAATACATGTTTATTACAGAAATTTATGACATTACAAATAAAAGGAAGAAAATAAAAACCAGCCAACCTACCACGGCTGTCACTATTTGGTGTTTACACTTCAGTATTTTTCCTTTGCTAATACTCTACATTCCATTGAAGTGTGCTTTCTTCACTTGAGACGTTTTTTCCTATTATTAAACAGCCTTTTACAATATAGTTTTTGATGGTGGCATGGTATTTTGTTGGCTGAAAATGACATAATTCATTTAAATAATTCCCAATTTTCAGCACTTAGACTGTTTCCAATATTCCCTACTTTTTCTGTTTTGCCTCATGCTCCTTTTGAAGGACCCAGCACTTTGACTTGCCTCCAGGTAGAACGCACCCCAATGTGAGTGATCACACGGGACTGTTTCAGGGGAAACACTGCACACGGCATGCAGTGGAAACTCAGGATCATCAGCCATTTCGCATTTGTGTTTTCTACCCTGTTCTTCTTTCCAGACAGTAGCCTCTTCTCTCTTCTTTCTCTCCCCCAGACACAGTTTCCAAATGTCCCCCGTGATGTCCAGAGTTCAGAGTTATTCATCTCTGCACACTCCCTCAGCAAAGCAGAAAGTTCTGCAGTCAGCAGAACTAACCATCTTGAGACAGCAATTCACGGACCATCTATTTTCACTGGAATATGTCCCTTGAAAGTTTCACCAAATGATTTCTCAGAGTATTATATGATCCATAACTACTTCCTTGAGATAAATTCTTAGGGAGAGAATGGCTATAGCAGAGAGCATAAAAAATGTGGAAACTTTTGATGACTTTCAGGAATAAGGTGTGTTGATTTGCTTTCTGCCAGTGCTCCATCAGTCAGCGTTCAGCCAGAACAGAAACACTGTGAGGGGTACCAAAAAAGGGATCTGTCACAGCGATGAGACTTTCCACAATCATGGAAGAGCTAAGGAAGTCAAGTTCTGGAAGGAGATTTGTTGGAGGATCAGAGAAAAGCCACCAACCAGGGAGCATGGAGGGGAGCTGCTAGGGGTTGGGCTGACATTGCTGTAGGTCAGCAGGGCAGGCAGTTGGGAGGAAAAGCTGGTGGTGAAGCAGAGGAAAATGGACAAGTGAACGTATGAGGGCGAACTGTGTCTGTCTTTCACTGCATCTGACTCCAGTGATGCTGGTGGAATGTGGAAGAAGCTGCCTCTTGCTGTGGAGCCTTACATATGCCTGGCCCAGGACCAGGGGAAGCTGAAGGAGGTGATCTGGTGGGAGCTGAAGGAACTGCATAGGTGCTGCTGCCGGAGGCCGACGAGATGACCCTGCTGATCAGCACCGCGTGTGACCTGCACCAGCTGCTGGACTTGCCCTGACTTTCCAAACATAATGGCTGCTGTTGAACCTGTGGCTTCCACATCTCATGCAAATGTCTCTGTGTACAATCTCAGCTCGGAACAGTATGGGGAAAGGACTTTGGGAAGCGTAGTTCCAGCTTAGCTCGGTTGACACAGAGTAAAACCACCACAAGTAGTGCCCGAAGGACTTCTTTGGTGCCAGGATAGAAAACTGAATTCTAGTGAATCTGGTAAGCATTTACTACTGTCCAGGGAAGTTTAGAGATGGGCTGGGGTGAGGGGTAGCAAAGCCAAAGAATTTTGCTGATGGGTTTTTCTGTGACATAAAAAATTTTCCAGAAATGAAAACAACCTCTGCACTGAGGACAAAATCCTACAGAGATATTTTATACTTTTGAGTCTACCAAAGGAATTACTGAACCAAATGTTCTCAGGTCTGTTGCCAGAGGTATTGAAGAGCCAAGCATAAAAAGCTCACGTGTTTGTGTCATTTTCCTGAAACAGACTTAGTACGTACCCTGAGCTATTCTATATATGGAAGTCTGTATAAAGGATATGAAGATATCCTCTATCAATAATTAGATTGATATCCATTGATAATGGAGATAATGGAGATGCTGCTAATCTGTTGTATTGTGAAGAATTTATTCAGTTACAAAAGTCGAACTTGCCTGTAACAGTGGTTCCCCTCCACCGCCCAGAGAACCTGTTGTATTTTATTGCTATCATAGGATATTTGTCATATGCTCCAAACACAGGCAACAAAGTTCTGCTTTATAGTATTAAAGAATTCAAAATTCTAGTCAACTACTAAATTTTCCTGCTTTGAAGAGACTTCCAGTGGTAAACCACCAACATTTTCAAATTATCCTGTTCTATGGGATCATTTTTTTCAGTTTTGTTTACAATGGTGGTAGTGAGAGGTGGAGTGATAGAAAGAAGTGAAGGGGAGACAGAACCAGAATAATGCAGGTGGTGGGGTTTTAAGGACACCGTCTTTGTCTCCTTGTTCTTGTTATGGAGGTGAGTTCTCACTAACTTACTGTTACTAGAAGTATCAGTAAAGACAAAGATCCCTGCCTCTACTCGTTGCCAAATCCTTTGATGCTTTTCCAAACATCATTTTGCACAATTGTTCTGAGTTTTATCATGAGGATTCTTTGAGAAAATCCCCAAAAGGGGGTCAGACGTTATTGGTACAGCTCTGCAAAGATCTTTTATATTCTCATAGCAAGAGATGAGACTCACAGATTATCACCACTGCTCTTAAGTGAGGTGTACTGGCCAGCATTCAGCCAAAAATGACCCTGGACTGAGACTCGAGGATGCCTCCCAAAACCACCCCACCAGACGGGGCCACCAGGGGAGCCACCGTCCCCCTTGGAAATCAGTGATTCAGGAAGCTGCTCTACAGCTGCGTCTGCTGCTTCAGCCTTTCCGGCCGTTCTCTGAGCGCTCTACATCCTTAACAACCGCTGTATGTTTAAGCTAATTAAGGTGGATGCTGCCATCTGCAATAAGGACCGTGACTAATGCAGCAATTGGCACTAGAATCTGTGTCTACACAGAGCAGTTGGCTTTTTCATTTATTCATTCATTCATTTGTATTATAAATGGTTTGCTATTTAGCAGTTGGCTTTTTCAATCCCGAAAGCCAACTGGGTCAACGTAGATTAAAGGCCCCAGCAGAAAGCACCTGCCTTGGCAGAGCCCTACTGCCCTCCCTCTCTGCTTTCAAACTGGTTAGCCCTAGACTGTTTGCCGTTGCATCTTCCTGAAGAAGACAGAAAGCAGTCAACACTTGCCAGCATACTCTATTTTCCTCAAAGCTGCAAGCCTGGTTGGCACCTTTCACTAAACTCCCCAAAGCAGGAGAAAGCGGGCCTCTGGTCTGTCTCTTCTCTAGCCCGGAGCCATGTAGACAACTGGATCTTCTCTCCTTCGGGCAGAGAGTAACGTCTGAATATTGTGTGGCGTTGATTGATGGAGAATAAAACCGCATGACCCATCTCTGGAGCCAGACCCCAGTTAGCGACAGCCTGAAGCTCACGTAATTCAGGGACTTCTTAAAGAAAAACAGTACCACAAAATTACAAATGTGGAATTCGTTACAAAAGGAATGCTTAGAATTGGAAAGAAATCACAACAAACTATACGTTTTAAAAAGCAGACAAATGTCAGAAACTTCACAAAGTGCTGAAAATAATGTAACAAACTACTAATTGTGTGCCTCACAAATCTCTAGAATACCTTTTCCCTCTGTTTTTGACTAGATCAAAAAGGACATGTAAAGGACATGTAGCTAAGTAAAGGAAATGTAGTAAAGTCACTAAATTCATTAAAATGAAGCAGCTGTGGGTCTTAATCTTGCTCCACTGTCACACCAACTACATTTTTCTTTCCCGCACTGTCCATCTTCCTTCCTCCTGTTTCCTGTATCAGAGTGTCCTGACTCTCCTACTCACCTTTATCCTTTCTATTTTAATTTTCATCTACATTTTATTGGTTATTCTGATTCTTTTCCCCCATCTTCATGATTTTAACCATCAAAGGTTTTAGTTTCCATTTGCTTCTAAGAGCAAGAGAGTTTTTGACACTTTCAAGCTCTGCTAATTTTCATTTTTTGATTTACATTATTGGCTTCCACTAGGATATTTTCTTCCTGTCATATTTATTTTTGTTTGATCAGTAATTCTGAATACAATATATAAAATTAATCTGAAAATAAGGTCCATATGAGCAATCCAGATGCATTTTGAAATCACCACTGTCAACTTAAAAAGCAAATTCGCCTGTTATTTTATCCTTAAAATGAGTTTATTTGGGACCAGCCCAAAGAATTGCAATTCAGGACGTGCATGCTAAGGCAAATCATAGGCAAATCCAGAAAACCAAGGAGGGAAGCTGCTTCTATAGAGAAAAGGGGGAGAAGGGAGGGGCTGTTCCAGAGGAAAGTCCACTGAGGGAAAGTAACAGTTCCGGGCGGCAACGGCTTCTCATTGGCTGAGCTGTTGCTGGGTGGGGAGAGGAGTCTTCCTGCAGTGGTAAAGCAGTTTTACCTCCCATCCAAAACGCAGGCATCCATTGCTTCCTGGTTGGTGTAATTGACCATGTACAATAGGGCATGAGAGCTCCCCCTATGGTTTTCCTGACTCCAATTTAGTTAGGTTTTCTTTTATTAATTTCCACCCCACCAAGTGGAATTGTGTTATATGGTAACGTAATCAAATTACACTAAAACAGTATCCATTGATCTATTGATGAATATGTATAGGAGTTTTGTCACTGGAGCATTGTTTCCTTTTTTTCCCATTTCTGAGCATTGGCGGCAGTTCTACCTGCATCTCATCAGGCACTGTTGGACTGTCAGGATAGGATGCATCGGATGTGCTAAGGAGTAATCCGACTCCTTGGGATGCATAAAACACGGGACCTCAAACAGCAACTGTTTGTTCTACTGTTTGTATTGCCATACACACAGGAATTCTGACAAATTCCATTTTGTGTAATTTCCAACAAACATCAAAATAATTGTAGGGTAGGTTTATAATTGTACCAGCTGCACTGAGTATTCCTAATAAGAGGAATTTGACCAGGGGTCCTCTGCTTACAGTTTTACACATCTGAGGATTGGAAGAATTTCCTACAGACTGGCTTCTGGCTGCCTGCATTTCAGTCCTTGTTTTTCCTCTATTATCCTTATCCTTGCAGTGGCAAGTGCTATGGAGGCTTTTCATTTCCTGATACAGGCTCTGGCCAGAGGTCTTCATGCCGTGATGCTCAGTGTTGGCACAGTGGGCAGTAGTGGCATTCCTGGAAGCCATCCCTACCGAGGGACGGCTAAAGCGGGCACAGATGTGACTGTGAAATGTGTAAATGGTCCCAAGCTCAACCTGAGCTACATGTATCACCAACTCTCCTTCAATGGTGTCCCCAGACACCTGCGGCCGCTCCCAAACCACGGGAAGGGAAGTGTGGGGGAGGAAAAGTCAGAGTGCAAAGACACAGTGGAACTGACCAGTTAGGTTAAAAATCTTATTTTTGCAAACTTTACAAAACGAATGGCATGTGAACTCATTGTGAGAGCTCTTGCTGGGCCCTGAAAGGGTGTGGGTAGAGAGGGCCCCCCGAGCTTAAGCTTCATTGGCTTTTCAGGGAATCTCCTCTGCTGCTTTCTGTCTTTAGTGTTCTGAGACTTCAGCTTTGTTGGATTTAAAAGAATTAAGGTGCAGGCACAGCTGGTCCCAGAAAAAGGAGGTACTTGCAAGTTTGTCAGACCCTAAAATAGGAGGTTAACACTTTCTGAGGTTCATTATTCCCATCAGTGAACGTAATCATTCTTTCCAACTGCATTCTGTCCTCTTATTGTTGATCTGGCCTCATTTCCAGCATGAAAGGAAAGAGTGTTAAGACTATGAAGAGTCTGAGATTTGACCCTACTTGCAAGCCAACAAGTTAGCCTGCCACAGTTTCATCGATAGTGGCAGCAGACACAAGACTCCTGGACTAGAGACAAAGGATGCTATTACTCACAGCACAGAAAGCAGCCTGAGCAGCATAGGGCATCAATGCCCTTACCTCCAACTCCCATGGGGGTGATGCAGATGAGCCCAGGCGGATGTCTGCACATGCAGTGTTTGCATTGCAGAAGAGGCACTCTGGGCTTAGCAAAGACAAATCTTTTCTAATGGGCAGTAAGCATGCCTGCCCTTTGCTCCAGAGGAAGGCACTATCTCTGCCTCCCGAGGCTGTTGGCTCATCTCTGTCCCATGTAGGCCACAGCTGGGTGGGCTCAACTGGGGCTGGAGGGTTCATTTCTAAGGTGGCTCACTCATAGGACTGGCAGGTTGGTGGTGGCTGTCACCTGAGAGTTCAGTTCCTCTCCACAAGGGTCTCTCCACAGGCAACTTAGGTGTCCTCACCGTGTGATAGATTCCAAGAGTGAGCGTTCAAAGGGAGCAGGATGGAAGCTGTGTCTCCTTTTATAATGTTGCCTCAGAAGTCACAGAATGTCATTTCTGCCCTAGTCACAGCCCATCCAGATTCAACCAGAAGGGGAAACAGGTCTAATCTTTCGATGGGAGGAATATTAAAATTGTATGGTATTGAAAAATGGAAAAATATAGAGACAGTAAAAAGATCAGAAGTTGCTAAGGTTTCACGGGGAAGGGGAGAGAGATGGATAGGCAGAACACGGGGTTTTTAGGGCAGTGAAACTCTTCTGTGTGGTATCGTGGTAGTGCATACATATCATTATGCGTTTGCCTAAACCCTTAAAAGTGTACGACACAAAAAGTGAACCCTAATGTAAATCACGGACTTCAGTTAATAATAATGTAATTGGTTCATCAATTGTAACAAACGTTCCTCCTAATGCAAGCACTTTAACCATTTAATAACATGTGTCATTCATGGTTGCCAGATGGATTAGCCCTAAGCTGAGAATTTATTGTTCCTGGTTTATTGTACGTTAAAAGGAAATTTTCTACTTCCAACAGCACTTGCCCAGGAGACATGAGAGTGGAACGCCATGTGCCACCGCAGCTGGTTCTGGCAGCTGAAGCTGACAAATAACCACGAGGCTTCAGTGGCCTGGCAGCACCAGACTCCGGACCTCACTGAAGACTTTCCTGACCGTAAACAGTGGGGCTGTTCTAACCTACGGTGGACAGACTGCGGACTCAGTCCTCCGAAGGATTCTCTCCCGAATTAGTATAACCGCCCTGAAACCTCCTTCCTGACGCCCCACAGTCTCTGGCGTTTCCCGCTCTGTGAGTTCCTCAGTTGTTACTCACTGGTGGCTGTTTCCTCACCTGACGAATTTTTTCCCAGGCACTGGCAGTCTTTGTTTTATTCTTTGGCATGTAGGAAGCCAGTTAATAGGTGTTTTTATTAACTTTCAGTGCTGTTTCCATGTGTGTTTCCCTCTCGGGTGAGCGAGGTGAGGGATGACGTCTGTGGGCGCAGATGATTCCCTTCTCGGTGCCTCACTGCCCTGTGACCACCCTCCCCTTGCCAAACGGATCAGTTATACAATTTGGGGGGTCCTGTTTAACGAAAAGAACAAAAAAACCTTCACCAAATTTTTATTTTCAAACAACAAATATTTATTTAAAGTGAGAAAACAGAACGCAACAAATTACAAATTTAAAGCAGGCGAGAAACGCCGCTTCCTAACCGGAGCGCACACGGCGTTGCCTTTTCGCCTTTGGAGCCGCCACAGCAGCTGCGCAGGCGCAGGGCCCGGACGCCGGAGCGGCTTCAGCTTCGCGCGAATCCCCCGGACGCCGCCGCCCGGCCGTCAGGCCCCGCCCCCGGCAGCCCCGCCCCGCCTCCTCTCGGCGGCCGGGAGGGACGCCGAGGTTCGTGGACTGAGAGAGGCTCAGGTGTGGGGATGAGCCCCGGGCTGGGGACCTGGGCCTCTTCCCTGTGCGTAGCCCCCTCCTTGGAAATCAGTAGCCTCTCGGAGCTGTGCTTTCTTCTTTATAAGATGGAATCGGAGGACGTGCAGGCTCGCCGCCTGTGGTTCTGCAGGAGGGGTCCAGGGATGCGGTGAGGGAGTCCTACGCTTCACAGCCCCAAGTCCGCGAAAACCTGTATTGTTGGTGCGGAGCGGGCTCTAGTCTAAGGAAATACGATCTACGATCCTCTCTGTAAAAAGAAACGTGACTAACCGGTAATTTAAGATGTGGAAATCATCTTCCTCACCAAAAAAGAAAAGCATGATAAAACGGGAAGGGGAGAAGTCTAAAAAAAAAAGATATGAAAATTTATGCATGTGCCTACAGATGGGTCCTCAGTGGTTTTCAGTGATAATAAACAGCATTTCTTCACGGAGAATGGTAGGGGTCTCTTTGAAGGCTGTTCTCCAGATGCTTCCAGAGACTCACCTTGAGGGTGGGTTCTGCCTCCCTTGTCTGCGTTCCCATTGCTCAGCCCTGTGATGGGCCTAGAGCGGGCCCCATGGATGTTTGATGAATAAACACGTGTTACAGCAGAATCCCGTTAGACTGAAGTGGTGTCTAAACATTGCACTTACAGCGCATCTAAACTGACCTTATTCTCCCTTCTTCCTGCCTCCCTTAAATATAAACTTTTCCCATTCTAAGGTCTGGGAACTGCCCCTTGGGACCATCACAGGCCTCCCCGTGGCAATTAAGCCCCTTTACTAAGGAAAAACAAGTGAATAAATGCTCTGTTTCCCGGGTTGGAACTGCAGGCTGGCTCCGGGACCGGCTGGATTTCAGGGCCCGAAGAGGCGAGCTCGGGCGCGAGCGGCAAGGTCCTGAAGAGCCGAGCCTGGCTCTCGGGGCGGCGGGACCTGGGGGCTGGAAGCGCGCTGGAGTGGGTGCGCTGGCCCGGGGCCTGCGGGAAGCTCACTCCTGGAGAAACGACGAGGGTGGCCAAGTGGTGGGCCACGAGCTCCTGAAGGAGCAGGGGCAGCCGGGACACCAGATGCTGACAGGTGCCCCGCCCTCCTCCGGATTCTCTGGGCCCTGATGCTCGGAGGGAAGGGCCGTGTGATTGGAAAAGGGACAGACGCTGGACGTCCCATCGGGTCAGGAGAGTGGATACTGAGAAGGCCTGCGTTCTAGTTAGGCAGTAAAGACGTGGGGCGCCATTCGCAGCGCTTTCGCGTGGAGCGCTGGGCGGAATGGACAGGTGGGCACTTCCTGCATAATCAGGGGAGGCGAGCTGGAAGCTGCCTCGTAGTTTGGCGAACTGCAGTCTAGAAAGCAATCTCAGAGGTGGGGGAGGCTGGTTGGTGGAAAGTTGGGTCACCAGGTGGAGAATCAGACACTCTGGGGGTGGAACGAGCGATAGGGATGGAGGCAGCGTTGCGGGGTGGGTGGGGGGGAGCAGCAGAGTGAAGCTCTCGGGCAGGTATTTGAATCTCATCCAGGACACAGCAGGTCTCAGGGGAAGCTTCTCCTTGATGCCCGTCAGAACGCGGGCCGTGGAAGGCGAGTTCAGGAGCTGGGTCCGGCCTCCGGGAAGGGCCAGGTTGTTCCGGGCGTTGTAACTTACGCCTTCGAACATCCGGTGCGGCTTTATGCCTTGGGAGCAGGCGCTGCTCTCTTCTGGGGCTTCCAGTGCCTTTCGGGGTTCTCAGCGTGCGCTCATCCAGGGAACCTGAGTGTTATCACTGAAGACCCCTTGGGAAGACTTCTGCCAGAAGGTGCTAGAGCATCTGCTTCAGGCTCGTTCAGCCATCTTTTCAGATCTTTATCCCACGGTGCGCTAGGATCAGTGCTCCTGAGTATTCGACCAGACTTTCTAGGGACAGGTTTAAGCCACATTCCTCCAATCCAGGTGGTCTCATGGCCTTGGAAGACACCCCAGGTTCCAGGCCTGTTCTCGAAGTTTGCCCCACACTTCAACCTAGTGGTTGTGTAGTGATTTGGGGGAACATACCAGGATGACCCAGAATATTTTATATTATACCATGTATGCAAAATTCATTAACATATTCAAATTCTGGAAATCCAGAACAGGTCAGACCCCATATATTTGGGTCAGTAGTCTTTTTCCATACTTCTTAGTCATCTTTTTCTTTGTATATAATTGAAAAATAATAGTAAAATTTGATCACTAATGTATATTTTTGAAGATCAATTAAAAAATTAGGTAGTACTAAATTTTTCATCCCTTTTCACCCCTGTATCCCACTTCCCCTTTGGGAAGATGTTTTTAACTGTTTATTCCAATATTTGCTGCTGTTCAAAGAATATGCTTACACTGACATTGCTTTTTTTTTGAGGAAGATTAGCCCTGAGCTAACATCTGCCAATCCTCCTCTTTTTGCTGAGGAAGACTGGCCCGAGCTAACATCTGTGACTATCTTCCTCTGCTTTATATGTGGGACGCCTCCCACCGCATGGCTTGGCAAGTGGTGCCATGTCCACACCAGGGATCCGAACTAGCAAACCCTGTGCCCCCCAAGCGGATCGTGCACACTTAACTACTGTGCCACCAGGCCAGCCCCTACACTGATATTTCTTGGTTCACTGATTTTAGACATTTTCTCTTGTCTTCCGGTTTGGCTACCGAGGATTTAAATTTCTTACACTGCGTCAGTCCCCTGCCCCTCATCACACACACTTTATCCCTTCTTCCTATTTTATGTTGTATCAAAACGTTTTTATAAAATCTACAATCAGTGTTTGCAGTATGTTTTAGCTAGAGAACCGAATAGCCTGCTATGATTACATCCCACCAGATCCATCACAAGTCGGTCGATTTCGTTTTCCAGATAGTCAAAAACATCTGGTAATTTATCAATTAATTCCTCCCCCTTGCTGGCCTCCCTCCCAGAGTCCTTCATTCTTCAGCTCCAAATTGGACTGGCTATGCTCCACATCAGCTGATCGGTGGGCATCTTAGGGCTACACGTTGCATCATCCTGAGTTTTTCTGTACCATTTTCCTGGTCGAGTCCCTTTTCTCTGAGTCCCTTGCCTTCTTTCTTAGTTTAGTCCCTTCTTTTTTTTTTCTGCCTTATCTCCCCAACCCCCCTCCGTACACAGTTGTATATCTTAGTTGCAGGTCCTTCTAGTTGTGAGATAGTTCCTTCTTTCTCCACTACTTACTAGCTGTAAGATTTTGAGCACTCACCTAATGCTCCGCCTAGTTTCCTCATTGGAAAAATGGAGATGATAATATTACCCACCTCCTAGGAGCGTGGTGAGGGGTAAACCAATAAATATGTGTGAAGCACTTCCAAGGGTGCCTGGTGCAGAAAGTGCCTCATACATGTCAGCTGTTACTGTTAGCAATCATCCTCCATTAGCTTCCTTAAAAAGGGTGCCTCAGTTTTGAGAACCTGTCTGAAAATATCCTTTCCTCCATTTTCCTTGATGATCATTTGACTGGATCTAGCTGAGGATAATTTTCATCTAGAATTTTGAAGACGTCATTCCATTTTCCATCTTCAAGTTGATGTTATTCTGATGGCCAATTCTTTATACATGAGTCATTTTTTTTCTCTTAAGGCTCGGTTTTGAAGTTCCATTTTCGTGATTCCTTTCTCATTCATTGTGTGGGGAATTTTCAATCTGAAATGTATTACCATTATTGTCATGATTATTCATAATTTCACCCCGTCTGCTTTTTCCGTTCTCTTTTTAGAATTTCTACCCATTGCATGTTGAACTTCTGGGTTGATTCTCTGGAACACTTATCCTTCCCTTTTATAGTCCATCTTTTTGTCTTTCTTTTTGGTTCTCTCTGGTCAACTTTTGTGACTCCATCTTCTAACATTTCTGATGAGTTTTATTTTATGTTTTGGTCTTGCTGGCAGCTGAGTGCTGCAAAAGGCAGCCATTGAGTGGCCTGGGGCGTCGCTTCCCCTTAGATTCCTTACGGCTTCCTCGCTCATGATGGGGCTAATCCGTGCAAGATTTGCCTCATGTCATTTCTTCTGTCGCAACTCTTTATTTTCCTTTAAGTTGCAATTACATAAATGTTGAGAATCATATGTGTGTTTTACTTAACAATTGAAGTAATTAACTTAAATGCTAAGACCTGGGAGAATTTGTCCCAAGAAGGACAGCTGTAGTAGCAAAATATGTTAGGACCTGTGTAGGAGGGTGTGAGTCGCTGTGGAGAAGGTTTCCTGTTCCTTCAGGTTCAGCTGATCACTGGGGAGTCTGCCCTAGCTGACCATGGGAGGTGCTCGGCACCCAGCGCTTCTAGGTGGGTTCCAGAAGAACTTAGGTTACCACCATTTCATTTACAAGGATGGCTAGAGAGGGAGGCAGATGGAGGCATCAGGATTCCTGGGATAGTAACATCCCTCCTCTAGCCCTCTTAGAAGAGGAGTTGCAAAAATTGCTCCTGAGGTATGAGGGTAACCCTGGGCCTGCTTCCGGCTGAGCTGGCTGTACCAGCTTCCTGTACTCCAAGCAGAGACTGGAGGAGCCTCCCGGTGTTGAAGTAGCAGGTAGAACAGCCTCTAGGACCCATTTTTCTAAATATTGTGCTCTTCTTTCTCCTTTTAGTTTTCAACTTGATGTCCATTAGGAGAAAATTTACCTGGTTGGATCAGTTAGACAGAAATTACTGTTTCCATTTGGCCAAAGGCTGTGAGTCTACCAGCCATGCAAAGAATTCCCTTTCAGCTCGCAGCACACAGAAGGCCACTGCAGTCTGATGTGGCCAGGTGGTCCCAGGAGGCCTTTCGTGTCTTCTCTCTGCATGGTAGGCAGGATGGGAAGACTCACTGGAGCTGCCCTAAGAGGGTCACCTGAACTGAGCTGTCTACACCTATAATGTTTGCCTGAGGCCAAATTCTGGCTGTGTGTATGTGTGTGTGTGTCTTCTGGGATATGCGGTTTTTATTTTCTCTTTCTCTCACGTCCTGGGGCAATCTGCCTTCTCCAGGTTAATTGCACGTCTTTGTCATTATTCTGGAAATTAGGTCATCCTGGCTGGCTCAGACAGAGCCCCCTCAGCTCTGAGTTGTCCCGGGATTGTTTTCCTCAGGTGCAGCGAGGCAAACATCTTCAGAGGGAACTCCCTTCCGAGACTTTCCAGTTGTACTTGCTTATTGGATTGACAAATTCATGTTTTTCCTGCTGTCTTAAATATGGTGTCACTGTCACCTTGAAAAAGCAAATGGTACAACATGTACCGTTTATGGCTGACAAGACCACCAGATCACCTTCGGGTCCCTGTCCCTTGTTCACTGTGGTGGTGGCTGCCTGATGGTACATGTACCTGAGAGGATCCCATCTGATGTCCTCTGTGTAGCAGTGAACTCAGCAACCATAGCTCAACCAGCATCCTCACTGCATGGGGTCATTGTCACAAGGTCACTGGCCCCAGGATGGAGAGTGAGACTAAAATGGGAGCTGGGGAGACAGGATCAAGGCCCCTGTTGTTGCCTGTAGCCCTGACAGTACCCAGCCTGTGGGACTGCAGCTGAAGCAGGTACTTAGATCAGGTTCCTCTGGGGAGGATTAAGTTCGGTTCTTGTTTCTGAAGAACTTGTATGTGTGAGCCCGGCATTTTCACTTTGACCAATGGATGTTAAAAGAGAGATCAGAACCCTGGCTGATCTCCTGTGAAGAGCTCTTCAGGAAAAAGATTACACAGCACCCAGAGCTGACTGTACCGTCGTTTAGTCCCACCCGAGTCCCCAGGGCCTGTGAGCTCGCGCCAAGCTTCACTAATGTCTGTCGATGCCTTTGGAAAGTGGAATCACCGTGATGGCGGTGATCCTTGCTCCTCCTTCCAGCTCTGAGCACGAAGCAAGTCTTGGCTTTGCTCCTGCCACTTTCTTACTCTCCTCTGGCTCTTGGTCTCAGATTTGTCCAGTCTGTTCTTCCCTATTTACTTATGGTTTGGTTTGGGGATCAGGATACTGGCTACAAAGGTTTAGAGTCTGATAATTTGCCAAAGTAACATCCCAAAGACTACTTCCTGGTTGGTTGGATTAAGCTCTCGTTGCCCTAATCCAGTGGGCAATGGTAGCATCACTAATGGTGGGCGACCAAGTGTCTCGTGTCCCTGATGTGGTGCAATAGGAAGTATGCCACATATCCTCTGATAGATTTAGCCAGGAAAGGATTGAAGCTAATCTTTCAGATCTAATTTCCAGTGTACAGGGAATGTGGGAATGCGAGAACAAGCTTATAGACACATAGCCTGAGGAAGGATCAATGCAAATAAATCCAGAGGATGGACCACAGCTGGACAACTAGCCTGCTCTCTGCAAGGACTCAATGATGTGCATAAGAGAGGCGGTCTAGGTTGAAACTTAATGAACATAACAACTTGATGTAACGCATGGTCCTGGATTGGATGCTGGTTTAGCTATACTAGCAATAACACGTATTTTGGGGATATTGGGGGCAATTCGAAAAGTACTAGATTAAAGGAAAACTTATTGACAAGGAAAAATGACTGATTATATATATCAGTATATACACATATGACCTATATGTATATGTGCAGAGGGAACGTGTGGAAGGATATACACACAGGTGTTAACTGTGGTAAGTTTTGGGGATAAGAATATGATGTTTTAATTTCCCTTTTTTGCCTTATTGACATTCTCTAATTTTTTCTACCTTTATTGAGATATTATAACACATAACATTGTGTAAGTTTAAGGTGTACGTTGTTATGATTTGATATGCATACAGATTGCAAAATGATCTAATTTTCTAGTATTGAAAAGATATTGCTTTTGTAATCACAAAAGGTTGTTAATAAAAAAACAAAACAACAAGAAATACTTTTCCAGGCAGTAATAATGGAAAGGGACTCGGGGCCGGGGCAGCCCAGCTGCTCATGGGCTGACACAAAGGACAGGCGAGCACCTCCCCTCCCTGCCAGCCTGGGACTCATTGGGCAGACCCCATTGGGGACCATGAGTCTACAGCCACGTAGCCCCACTTGTTTCATTTTGAGGTGTGGGTGAACGATTTAAAATTGGCCACGATATAATTGAACGTGCAGAGTGGCTTCCCACTGAGGATGACTTTTGAGGGGCGGGAACTGTTGAGATGGAGGCGCAGGGCACGCTCCTGGGAAGAGCAGGCAGTCATGCCAGCCCTTTCCTGCTGGGCCACACTTTGTTCTAGATGGGAAGCACCTTCAACACAGGGTCTTGACAGCTTTGCCCATCACCTGGCAAATCCCTCAGAGCCAGGTTTTACAGGTGACATTTTTCTTGGTCAAAGCTTTTCCTGAGAGGAGCATTCTGTAAGAGGCAGATGGATGGCACACTGTTTTCCCTCAAACATTAAATGATATTCTACACTGAAATAATAACCAGAAAGTTCTGTGCTGAAACCAATGAGTCCCTTCTCCCAGGCAGATTAGAGATGCTGGATGACCCCTGAATACTCAGATGAATGGACGGGGGAATGGCTTCTCTCATCATGTTTTGATGGTAAACGTAGGATGAGGAAAAACAAAACCAAAATCCAGGCGAGGAAGAGACAGAGGGGAGAGATGGCTTGCAGCACAGTGACTTCAACCAGGACTTACAGGGTCGCGGCTGCCCTGTGGGAGGGGGTGGGAAGGCCCAGGGTGCTCTCTGTTCCTTAGCCAATCAGTTAAGTTCAGCTCAGATCATCCGGCATGTTCAGCTGACTCCGGGACCCAGAGAGACCAGGTCAGCAAAGCTGCTTCCACATGCGTGGATTATGGTCATGACATGCAGATGATTACCTGGGAGAAGACTGATGTTTCCTACAGAGCAGCCCTGTTTGTGAAAGGCTGTTTGCTGATGTGCTTGGCAGACTTTTTCACCCTTATGATGTGCAGTTTAAATTAGTTAGTGAAAAAAACCTAAATGTGGAAAAAGTCGAACTATCAGGGAGGAAACTGGCGTTCATCTCTTGTGAGGTCGTTCAGCATCACATGTTGGGGCATTCTCTGGCAACTCAGTACTGACCTTCAGGATCGTCCGACTCAGCATGGTGATAGCACTTAACACCGTGGACTCCTTTCCACCACTGTGCTAAAATATTAAGATGTCAAATGTATTAGCTTGAACCATATGATTTTTGTAGGTTGAATATGGTCAAATGGCAGCAATTAGACTTAATCTAATAAGTGTTCTTTCCCTTAGAGGGGCTTAGACATGAGTTGGGAGACAGAACAGTAAAATGTAAAATGATTAGGACTTTGAATTAAGAAGCCTTTACTTGAAGTCAATAATGCACACGTTAAGAATTCCTTAAGATTTTTCCTGACTGACTCCAAGACAATGAATCTGTTCCCTTATGAATCTGATCTACCCAGGTGTGGGTTCCCTTAGACGAACCATCTGGTTCAATTTAGAAGCCACAGGGGGAAATCGACCCACTGACTATATGCAACTCAGTTTCATCCCAGAGTTTTGTTATCTGCCTTGACCACCCACCTTATTGCTCAGAGATGACACTGGAGGTTTTCCAGACACAACTCTACCCTCACGTGACCAAGATCTACAACCACGGTCGATATTTGGCAGAACATGCTGAAGCTCTGAAGGCGAGTCCTGGAGAAGAGTGAATGTTGGAGCTGCTGCAGCATCTTGGACGAACAGGCAGCTTCCCCAAGCGGCTGCTTTGGGGCACACGGGGCTCACTGGGATGTGTGAGCTCTGGTTGTGTTTCCTTAAAATCAGACAGCTTATGTGACAGTCACACCTTGTGAGACGGCGCTCAGGGTCTCCAGAGTCCCAGGAGAGGTATTTTGTTCTCCTGCCTGAGTCTTATTCAGTCTCCTGTCACAGTTGAGTGGCTGTGACCTGGCAGGTTCTTTTCCAGGTTCTAGAGAGACTTCCCCTGGATCATCTGTTAGGGTTTTTATTTTTTATTTTTGGGCTTTACTATTGTAGTAATCACAGTGCTTCTCAGACAGTTTTGTCCTAACCACTGCTGACTCTCTCATGCAGAGACCGCTGAGCTGCTGGAGTCACACGGCACAGTACTGAACTGGTATTTCTCTCCTAGTTAGTGGTTTTTCTATTCTATAATGTAGAGGAAAATCAAGACTTTCCTGACACAGTTAAATAAAAGATCAACATTAGTCCAAACTATCCTGAAAGTCAGACAACAAAAGTTCGGGTTTCAGTTCTGAACTGATTCTCTGTGTTACCTTGGGCAAGTTCATTAACTCCTGGAAATATGAGTTTCTTCCTTGGGAAAAAGAGGGCATGAAAGTAGCTGATCTCTCATTACCATTGACCCTAAAACAATACACGTCCATGCAAAACCTTGTATATCATTAAGCTATTATTTAAATTATTCTATAATCCTTAAACATTTACTTTTGTAGAGAGTGAAAGAGAGAAGACAGCTCTGAAACACGTAGGTTGCTTGGAAAATCCAGGTTTTAAAATGTTTATGGAAATTGAGTTATATAGAAATAATTTAGATTTGACTACTCTTTTTAGATATTTTTATTTTTATAAGAAAATATTATAGTAAGAGGGTTCTGGGAATTCTCGAGGCTGTTCCCTAAACACCTAAAGCTTCTCAGTTTCTTTCTACATTTGAAATTGGGATTCATGCAAACAGACGTAGACATTTATGTTGGAATAAGCTCGTGATCACCTTGAGGTTCCCTTTGGTGTGTGAAGATTGAGGAGGTGCCCATTTCGCTGCCTTGAATACGAGACAGAGAGCTTTAGGCAGAGGAATGGCATCTGCAGAACTTTGGGCACTGATTTAGGTTTAGGGTTGGTTGGAATGTTACAGTTTGTGGTCTCCTGCGTCAGATATCATCAGCGCCTGGGGCCTGATTTGCTCCAGCCTGAAGTTTGGGCTTGAGCATCCTTGCTGGTGACCTCCTGCCTCCTTGTGGCCAGTTGTGGACTTCATCATTGTGCATTGTCCCCTAGGTGCACAGGCCACCCTAGGCTGAGCCTGGGTGGAGAAGCAATATGTGGCCGACATTCCAGGCTTTGGGAGTCCAAGCGCAGTTCTGTGGGTTCTGCTCATTATTTATAGACTCTTCTATTGATCATCAAATGTTTCTGTTGCATCCCAGCCCCAAAGGAGAGTCGGTAATCCTCTCATTCTTTCAGAGCGCTCTCCTGCTGAGGGGCTGGCAGAAATAGGAAAGGTTAAGTGCTTGGAATGTCCGATCTTGGTTCTGCTCCTAAATCAATTCTTGCCTCAGGTAAGCCCCAGGTTCTCCCTGGGTCTGCAGATTAAACTGTTCATCCTTGTGAAGATCGACTCGCCCCTCTGTCCTCCACTAACAGCTACAGTGTTTTACCCGGGTTACCACAGTTGTTACTGCTTATCACAGCATCTGGATGTGGTAGGTACTATTTTTATCCTCATTTTATAGATTTACTGAGGTTCAGAGACATTAAGCAGCTAATCATGGGCACTCAAGTGATACACGGTAGAACTGAGACCCAAACTAAGTAATTCGACTCCCCCTGCTAACCCCTCTGCCCTGTGTCTGTGAAATGAAGTAAAAACACCTCCTCTACCGCACGCAAAGCAGATGCAAGATCGAAGGAGAAGATGATGCAACTGAAAGCATTTTGTACTGAAAACGATCTACCCAGGTGTGGGTGGACACTTTTTAAAATAATCATTACTTCTATCATTATGCATGCTGTGGAGATTATTGCCAACGGCAGGCAAAATTTTTATTCCCTAGATGGAAGAGAAGAGCGGCTTCTTACAGAGAAATATCCGGATTGGTTTAAAGTTATTTGCAGTTGTTATTAGTGATGTTCTCTAATCTTCTCATTTTCCCATTTGCTGCACAGTTTCAAATGAAGCTGATCCTAATTAGAGATCCTATTTGTGGGAAATGAATTTGTGAATTCCATATATAAATGAAAAGGTGACTTTGGACCACTGAGGGGCAACAACTAGATCAGGGTGATAAAGTTTTGAGATTTTGGTCTGTAGTTAGGTAAATGGGAAGGTTAATTTAAATTAAAGGGGAGAAAAAAAAGATGTTCAGTCATCCTCTCTAAAGGATAAAGAGGACTTCATTTTGTGTCCTGTGTTGGTGAGGCTTGAGTTACTTGGAATGACTGGGTCTCCTGCAGGCATATCCTCATCTGTATTTTACAATGTAAGTGCTGTGTTTGCATCATGAAAATAAGTAATGTTTGGGGTAGAAACCAACCAAACAAAAAACAATGTGTCCTCTTTTTATCAAAGCCAGTACTGGGTTTTAGGGAAGCGAAAAAACCCAGCTATAAAGTGTAAGGGACCATGTGGGATGCAAATATGTAATCACCTCATTTAGGTTTTGCATACTCACCACTCATCTCCCACACACTGCTCTCACAAATTGTCCCTTCAAGAGGATAAATCCAGAGAGAGACCCGGGGTTGACCAGCAAGTCTGTGGAGGGCAAGAGCCTGCTTGAAATGCTATAGAATCAATGGCAGAGGCGTGAGGACCCATCGGTAGGCATCTCACTAGGGATTCTGAATACGTGTCCCTGTGGCTTTAGGGGTGCCTGCCTTGCTGCCCCTGGCAAAGGAATGCTGTGCTGGAAACCACTGTGGTTTCCTTTGTGACTTATAAATCCCTGATATTCACCACTTGGTGTTCATAGTTGGGACACATGACCCATATGTTCAATATTTATATTTTTGCTTCCTGTGTTTTATGGGTAAATAAGTGTCTTACATAGTTGAATTTTATTCGTTGTCTACCTGTATTGTATATTCAGAGATATGTAGGGACTAGAAGTGGAAAAATTAAACACTGAGTTCCTTCCCCAGTGCACACACATACACACACGATTTTTAATAGGTTTGAAATAACTTATAAAATTTAAATTCAAATAGCTTCAAGGATGTATTGAAGGAAAAAATGTCATAAAAAGAAAGGTTGAATGGTCTGGTGAAAGTGAGAATGGGTGAATTCGACCCATTTCTCATGGATAGTGTTGGTGCTGGTGGTAGACAACTTGGATATGGGTTCAGTGTATAACGATTTGGCTTTTTAAACTACCTTCCTATTCTTGAAGCAGTTACCTCTCTAAGTCCTGCCTAGCTAGTGTGTCTGAAGATGGAAAAGGAAGCATTCAATCTAGTGGACCACAGCCATGGGTCACTTAACGACAGGGATACATTCTGAGAAATGTGTTGTTAGGTGATTTTGTCATCATGCAGACATCATAGAGGTACTTACACAAACCTAGATGGTATAGCCTACTACACACCTCGGTCATATGGTACTAATATTATGGGACCACTGTCATACATGTGGTCCATCACTGACTGAAACGTTGTGTGGCACATAACTGTAATTGTATGTGCTATATTTTTATACAACTGGCAGTGCAGTAAGTTTGTTTACACCAGCATCACCACAAACATGTGAGTAATGCTTTGCATTATGATGTTATGACAGCTACAATGTCAGTAGGCAATAGGAAGTTTTTAGCTCCATTATAATCTCATGGAACTACCATTGTATATGAGGTTTGTTGTTGACCTAAATGTCATTATGTGGCACATAACTGTACAGTAAACTACTAGACGTGGCAATTTCAAATTATCAACACTCCGATTCTCCAAGCCTATATATATATATATATATATATATATATATATATATATTTTAAAGATTGGACCTGAGCTAACATCTCTTTCCAATGTTCCTATTTTTTGTTTTTCTTCTCCCCAAAGCCCCCAAGTACATAGTTGTAGGTCCTTCTAGTTATGCTTTGTGGGACGCCACCTCAGCATGGCCTCATGAGCAGTGCTAGGTCCATGTCCAGGATCCCAACCGGTGAAACCCTGGGCCACTGAAGCAGAGCATGCGAACTTAACTACTCGGCCACAGGTCCAGCCCCTCTCCCGGCCTATATTGAAGAACATCGTGAAACATATTGTTTGTACTGTAAGAAAGTCATTGCAGTTGTTGTTAATTACATTACATCATGGATGTCCTCTTTATGAAGACTCAAGATAAATTAATTTGTTCTTAGCATCAGGAACAGTTGTGTTTCTGTAACTGGGCAGTTAAAAAAAACAAATCTTATGACACTGTGAATTGTGTCCTTAAAATTTTTACTGTACCACAGAGTAGGGAGACAGATAGAATCAGAATAGGTTAGCAAATATTCAACTATAGCATTAGGATAAAAGGAAGGAAACCACCAAAGCAAAGATGATCTTATCACTCTAACCACAAACTCATAACACGAGTTGGAATAAGAGATGAAAATAATAATTTAGGAGGGGAAGAGGAAAGGGACTAAATCAGTCTAGGCCAAGTAAGTAAGAGACCACCAGAGAATGGACTATATTATACATGATACTCTAAATACAAACTTCAGGGTAGCCACTAAACTAAAAAACAGAACAGAGACACAAAACATAAATAAGGAAAAATCTAAGAAACCCAGCATAAGAAATTGCAGAAGTCAATAGGCAGGCTAAAACACACAGGACGAGAAACAAAGGTAACCCAGGAAAACCAGATAATGAGCCACAAAACGACAGCATTAAGCCCTCATGCATCAATAATCACCCTCAATGTAAACAGATTGAACTCTCCAATAAAAAGACACAGAGTGACAAAATGGATTAAAGAACAAGAGCCAACAATTTGTTGCCTCCAGGAAACACACCTCAGCCCCAAGGACAAACACAGGCTCAGAGTGAAGGGGTAGAAGACAATGCTTCAAGCTAATAGCAAGCAAAAGAAAGCAGGTGTTGCAGTACTTATATCAGACAAAACGGATTTCAAAATAAGGCAGGTAAAGAGAGACACAGAGGGATAATATATAATGATCAAAGGGACACTGCATCAAGAATAAATAATACTCATAAATATCTATGCACCAACACAGGAGCACCAAAGTTCATAAAGCAACTATTAACAGACCTAAAGGAAGATGTTAAAAACAACACCATAATAGTAGGGGACCTCAACATCCCACTCACATCAATGGACAGGTCATCAAGACAGAAAATCAACAAGGAAATAGTGGAGCTAAACGAAAAGCTAAAACAACTGGACTTAATAGACATATATAGAACAATTCATCCAAAAACAGCAGAGTACACATTCTTCTCAAGTGTGCATGGAACATTCTCAAGGGTAGACCATATGTTGGGAAACAAGGCAATCCTCTACAAATTTAAAAAAATTGAAATAATAATAAGCATCTTCTCCAATCATAATGCTATAAGGCTAGAAATTAATTACAAGAAAAAAGCTGAGAAAGGCACAAGGATGTGGAGACTAAACAATATGCTATTGAACAAGCAATGGATCATTGAAGAAGTTAAAGATGAAATAAAAAAATACCTGGAGACAAATGAAAATGCTAACATGCCATACCAACTCATATGGGATACAACAAAAGCTGTATTAAGAGGAAAATTCATCACAATACAGACACATCTTAACAAACAAGAAAAATCCCAAATAAGCAATCTTAAACTACACCTAACCAAATTAGAGAAAGAAGAACAAACAAAGCCCAAAGTCAGCGGAAGGAGAGAAATAATAAAAATCAGAGCAGAAATAAATGCTATTGAAACTAAAAAGGCAGTAGAAAGGATCAATGAAACAAAGAGCTACTTCCTTGAGAAGGTAAATAAAATTGACAAACCCCTAGCCAAACTTACAAGCAAAAAAAGGGAGAAAGCTCAAATAAACAAAATCAGAAATGAAAGAGGAGAAATAACAACAGACTCCACAGAAGTACAACAGAAGAATCTCCACAGAGGATTATAAGAGAATACTATGAAAAACTATATGCCAACAAAATGGATAACCCAGAGGAAATGGATAAATTCTTGGACTCCTACAATCTCCCAAAGCTCACTCAAGAAGAAGCAGACAATTTGAACAGACCAATTACAAGAAAAGAGATTGAAACAGCAATCAAAAACATCCCAAAGAATAAAACCCAAGGACCAGATGGCTTTCCTGGGGAATTCTACCAAACTTTCAGAGAGGATTTAATACCTATCCTTTTCAAGCTATTCCAAAAAATTAGAGAGGATGGAACACTTCCTAACACATTCTATGAGGCCAACATCACTCTGATACCAAAGCCTGACAAGGACACCACGAAAAAAGAGAACTACATGCCAATATCACTGATGAACATAGATGCAAAAATTCTCAACAAAATTTTGGCAACCAGAACTCAGCAATTCATCGAAAGGATCATACATCATGATCAAGTGGGATTTGTACCAGGGAAACAGGGATGGTTCAACATCCACAAATCAATCAACATGATACACTACATCAACAAACTGAGGAATAAAAACCACATGATCATCTCAATAGACTCAGAGAAAGCATTTGACAAAATCCACAGCCATTTGTGATAAAACCTCTGAACAAAATGGGCATAGAAGGGAACTACCTCTACATAATAAAGGCCATATATGACAAACCCACAGCCAACATCATACTCAATGGGCAAAAACTGAGCGCCATACCCCTGAAAACAAGAATGAGACAAGGATGCCCTCTATCACCACTTTTATTTAACATAGTACTGGGGGTCCTGGCCAGAGCAATCAGGCAAGAAAAAGGAATAAAAGGAATCCATATAGGGAGGGAAGAAGTGAAACTCTTGCTGTTTGCAAATGACATGATCTTATATATAAAAAACCCCAAAGAATCCATTGGGAAACTTTTGGAAGTAATCAACAACTACAGCAAAGTTGCAGAGTATAAAATCATTTTGTATAAATCAGTAGCATTTCTATATTCTAATAACGAACTAACAGAAAAAGAACTCAAGAACACAATACCATTCACAATCGCTACAAAAAGAATAAAATACCTCGGGATGAATTTAACTAAGGAAGTGAAAGACCTATACAATGAAAATTAAAAGGCCTTTCTGAAAGAATTGGATGACGACATAAAGAGATGGAAAGACATTCCATGTACATGGATTGGAAGAATAAACATAGTTAAAATGTCCATCCTACCTAAAGTAATCTACAGATTCAATGCTATCCCAATCAGAATCCCAATGACGTTCTTTACAGAATTAGAACAAAGAATCCTAAAATTCATATGGGGCAACAAAAGACCCCGAATTGCTAAAGCAATCCTGAGATAAAAGAACAAAATGGGAGGCATCACAATCCGTGACTTCAAAATATACTACAAAGCTACAGTAATCAAAACAGCATGGTCATGGTACAAAAACAGGTGCACAGATCAATGGAACAGAATTGAAAGCCCAGAAATAAAACCACACATCTATGGACAGCTAATCTTCCACAAAGGAGCTGAGGGCATACAATGGAAAAAAGAAAGTCTTTTCAACAAATGGTGCTGGGAAAACTGGACAGCCAGATGTAAAAGAATGAAAATTCACCATTCTTTCTCATGTAGGCAGTACACTCTTTGACATCAGTATTAAAAGGATCTTTTCAGACACCATGTCTTCTCAGAGAAGGGAAACAATAGAAAGAATAAAGCAGTGGGACTTCATCAGACTAAAGAGCTTCTTCAAGGCAAATGAAAACAGGATTGAAACAAAAAAAACAACCCACTAACTGGGAAAAAATATTTGCAAGTCATATATCTGACAAAGGGTTAATCTCCATAATACATAAAGAACTCACAAGACTCAACAACAAAATATCAAACAACCCAATCAAAAAATGGGCTAGATACATTACAGACATTTCTCCAAAGAAGATATACAGATGGCCAATAGGCACATGAAAAGATGTTCATCACCTCTGATCATCAGGGAAATGAAATTCAAAACTACACTAAGATATCACCTTACACCCAATAGAATGACAAAATTATCTAAAACTAATAGTAACAAATGTTGGAGAGGTTGTGGAGAAAAAGGAACCCTCATACACTGCTGGTGGGAATGCAAACTGGTGCAGGCACTGTGGAAAACAGTATGGAGATTCCTCAAAAAATTAAAAATAGAACTACCGTATGACCCAGCTATCCCACTACTGGGCATCTATCCAAAGAGCTTGAAGTCAGCAATTCCAAAAGTCCTATGCACCCCAATGTTTATTGCAGCATTATTTACAATAGCCACGACATGGAAGCAACCTAAGTGCCCATCAGCAGATTATTGGATAAAGACGATGTGATATATCTATCTATCTATATATATATATAGATAGAGATATATATATATACACAATGGAATACTGCTCAGCCATAAAACAGAACAAAATCATCCCATTTGCAACAACGTGGCTGGACCTTGAGGGAATTATGTTAAGTGAAATAAGCCAGATAGAGAAGGACAATCTCTGTATGACTCCACTCATATGAGGAATTTAAAAATGTGGACAAAGAGAACAGATTAGTGGCTACCAGGGGAAAGATGGGGTGGGGCGTAGGCACAAAGGGTGAAAGGGTGCACATACAACATGACTGACAAACAATAATGTAGAACTGAAATTTCACAAGATTGTAACCTGTCAGTAACTCAATAAAAATAAAAAAAACCTCACAATTTATGACTTAAACAAATCGGGATTTATTTACCTCACATTGTAAGAAGTACTAAGCAGGTAAGGGCTTCATTGTTGCTTTCAAGCATCCAGATTCTTCTATCTTTCTGCTCTATGATCCTTAGCATGTTGGCTTATCATATTGTCGTGGGTTAAATGGTGGCTCCCCAAAAGATATATCCACCTCCTAATCCCTGGAACCTATGAATGTGACCTTATTTGGAAAAAGAGTCTTTGCAGATGTCATTAAGTTAAGGACCTTCAAATAAGATCACCCTAGATTATCTTGGTGGCCCTACATCCAAGTGGATCTAAATCCATTTATGGCAAGTGACAGAGGGAAGGCCATGTGAAGATGGAGACAGATCTTGGAGTTATGTAGCTGCAAGCCAAGGAACTCCTGGAATCACCAGAAGCTGAAGGACGCAAGAAAGGAGTCTCCCTTAAAACCTTCAGGGTGCCACCTTGCCGACATCTTGATTTTGGACTTCTAGCCTCCAGAACTATGAGAGAATAAGTTTCTGTTGTTTTAAGCTTCCATATTTATGGTAATTTGTTATCAAATTGGCTGCTACTCCTCCAAGCATCATGTTGGAGTTGCTGCTGGCCACTTCTGTCCCTTTTGTCAGGAAAACAAAAGCTCTTCCAGAAATCTGAATAGCCAAATGTCGTAGGCAGAATTTTGCCCCCCACGACCTTTGTTGTCTGCTGTTACTCCCATAGTTATGAAATGTTACATGGCAAGAGAGACTTTGCAGACGTAATTAAGTTTACTAATCAATTGACTTTAAGAGAGGTTATCCTGGATTATCTCAGTGGGCCCAATGTAATCACGTGTACCCTTCAAAGAAGAAACAAGAAAGAAGAGGCAGTCAGACTTGAAACACAAGAAGGATTCAATGAACCGTTGCTGGCTGGAAGATGGAGTGGGCTCCAGGGAAAGTGTGAGAAGGAAATAAATTCTGTCAAAACCCAATAAGACTGAAAGAGGACCCAAGTCAGCTGGAGCCCAGCTGAGGCCTTGATTTTAGCCCCGTGTAACCCCGAGTAGAGCATCTATTCATGCTGTGCAGGCTTCTGACCTACTCACATGCAAGATAATAAATGGGTGTTGTTCTAAAAAAAAATTTTTTTTTACTGTAGCATTAACCACTGGAAAGCTTGAAGCTAAATTTGCGACTTATTCATAGCAAATATATGATTTTATTTTATATATTTTTGTGCTAAGTTTATTTCTGACTCTGTATGTTTCTTTTTTTTTCTCACTTACATTGGTTGTATGGATTAGGTTTGGCTATGAGGAGTGGAAAACCCAGAATACCATTGGCTTAAACAAGATAGAAGCTTCATTTTCTCTCAGGTAAAATTCTAGGTGGTCCCAGCTTGGAATGGCAGCTCCATGGTCATCAGGAACCCAGACTTCTAACGTGTTGCTCTGCCGTCCTCAACACACAGTTTCCAACTCATGGTGCAAGATGGCTGCTCAAGCTCTCATCATCATGTCTGCATCAAGTCAGCTGGAAGAAGAATAGGAGAGAAGAGGGACACAACCAAGCTTCCCTTTGAAAATTACTTCCTAGAAGTTGCACACACAACTTCCATTTGCATCCCATTGACCAGTCCTTAGTCACATGACTACACCTAGCTATGAGGATGGCTCAGAAATGTGGGTAGCTATGTATTTTAGCTAAAAATGAAGAGTCTTAATACTGTAGAGGAAGGGGAGATGGGCCATTCGGAAACAAGTAGCAGGTTGTGGTACCTCTATCTGTAATTTATTTTATGGATCTTTGTGAACTATTTTAAATTCTGTCCATACTGGGGGAAGGGTGATGATAAGTAAATGAAGGAATAAATAAGTTTATATTCTTAGAAGCAGGATGGATCTTGTTATTGGTTCTGTCTAACATGAGTCCGAATCTCAGAATGGGCTCTGATGCCACGGAGGTCTTAACCGTTCCCACCTTGGGATGCTCAGAGGTGGTCCTGCTGAGCTTGAGCTCTGCATCTCTGAAGCCTGAGGAGCAACATACACTCACCAGGGCGGAGGCTGTGAGGGCAGATCAACTTTCCTTGATTTGAAGTGAATTTTCTATCAACGCAACATCTTAACACTGCTTCTCTCTGCCAATCAGTAGGGGATTACATAAATTTTTGATAAAAAGGGGAAAATCATTATTATTCAATGAATGCAATTTGCTTAGTAGACAAATATCTCTCAGAGAATGCGGCTCTTGAGGTGCCACGGGGACGGAAGGATGTGACAAAAAGATCTGGAATAGAGAGAAGGCTGGGAGGTACTGGCTAGGATTGTTTGGCAGGAGACTTTATAGTTCTATAGCTGTATTTTCAAACTTCAGTTTGCCCAGGACCTTAGGGACGTGGTTAAAACTGCAGTGACCTGGGCCCCACCCCCTGAGATTGTGATTCACCATTTTGACAAATACTGGACTAGAGGATGCTGATTGCCCAAAGATAAACTTTTCAAAATGGATTTAAACTTCCTTTTGAAGAAGAGAATGAACAAGTTATTTAAAAGAATACAGCGTTTGCTTTGGATACTTAATTTTCCAGGTTTCTGAGGGTCCGGCAGTTCTCCTCCCCGTCACTCTTTTGTGGAGCAGGACCTCAGACCAACAGTGCACAGCTGACTTCCTGCCTAAATGTTAAGGATTTGAGGAGGCCTTTTAGCTCTCTGGCAGCTCGGGGCACCTGACCCGCCAGGCACCAGGGGCCTAGAGAAACCACACTTAGGTCCCTGCTCACCACGGCAACCAGCGCACACTGGTCCCCATCCGTCAGTTTCCAAGCTGGCCCCTCTACAGGGTCGCTTGTGTCATGGTGCCAGGAGAAGCTGCGGTTGTCTTCCGAGTTCCAAGTGCCTGGAAACAGGGCTTCAGTCCCAGGCCCCGACTTCTCTCTCTGAGGTTTTCTGGGTGGGAAGCTGTTTGGACTCGGGGAGTTGGGGGCTGAGAGAAAGAGGATGAGTGGGGGATCCTGGGACATGATTGATATCGGTGGGATGTGTGTCACTTGGAGCTGTCAGCTGGACCAGCAGGAAATAAGAAGCACAGATCTGAGGGGAGCGGAATGAATCCCAGTCACAAAGATAGCTTGATATTTCCGCCTGGAGGGAAGTTACAAGGTCTTCACGCTACAGAAATATCAAGACAGGAAAATCCATCCTCCTTTGTCTGTGAGTGTTTATGGGGGGTTACTGTAAAATTAAAAATTTTCCCAACAGTTTATTATAAAATCTTTTTCAAATATACAGCAAACCTGAAAGAAACACACTGCTTAGATTCTACTATCAGTATTTTATTTTATCTACTTTATCACATGCTGTCCATCTGCATGTCCCTCTGTCCCTCCACCAATTCATCTCTTTTTTTTTTTTTAAAGATTGGCACCTGAGCTAACAATTGTTACCAATATTCTTCTTTTTCTTCCCAAAGCCCCCTATTACATAGTTGTATATCCTAGTTGTGAGTGCCTCTGGTTGTGCTATGTGGGACACCGCCTCAGCATGGCCTCATGAGCAATGTCATGTCTGCACCCAGGATCTGAACAGGTGAAGTGGAACATGGGAACTTAACCATTCTACCACAGGGCCAGCCCCTTCCCTCTTTCTTTCCTTCCAATTCTGGTGTTTATTACCCTCCTTCTATTTGTCCTCAGCCACCTGAAGCCATCATCTTTAATGATTACAACAAAGAACAATGAAAGTAGCTAAAATTTAGAACATACATTACATCACAGGCGCAGTGCTGGCCACTGTTGTGATGTTACCATCTTGTTACATGTCAGAAGGAGAAGGAGGCATGATTATCCCTCTTTTGATGAGAAGGAAACAGAGGCTCAGAGAGGAGTGGCTAAACTGGAGTTCAAGTCTGGTCTTATCTGACATTTCACCTCCGCAGTCCAGTTTCAGGGGAACAACAGTCCTAGAGATTCCCTTTCGAACAGGGTTAGTGAGAAATTCACTAAGATCATCTCAAACCCATTATGAAAATCATTGAGAACATCGCTTTCTGCATGTAGATAAGTCATTAGTTCAGGGGGTAATGGAAAGGCTAATCCTTGAACTGTCATTATCTGTGACCCCTCTGGGTATCAGCATTTCTTTGCACAAGAGTGAAGTAGGCAGTATTCTCCTTCTCTTCATCATAATTGCTGGAATTTATGGGCCAAACATTCCACGTTAATTTAATTGTTAAGACTAATTCTCTGGGGTAGATATTATAATCTCCATTTTAGAAATTGTGGGGAAGGGAAAGGATCTTTTTCTCTACCCTCTTAGGTTCGTGACTGGGACCTACAAATTAAAGTGATAAAAGACAGATTAATAGGAGAAAAGGTTCATTTTAAACGTATATGGGAGCTCCACAAGAAAGTAATGAAAACTCAAATAAGTGATTAGACCTGGGGACTCATATTCCATTTTAACAAAGATTGATAAATTGTAACATAACTAAACAAAGTAATGGGGGTAAATTGTGGGAAGTAAATTCACAGCAAATTGTGCTTCCAGGCTGCCAGGGGCAGTAAATTGTGGGAAGGTAAATATATGGGGGGAACAATAGGAAGAGAATTATTTAGTAAGGTGTGTCATACAGACTCAAGTTGGTGCCTTCTCCTTTGATGAGTCATCTCCAGTGAGTAAGCGGGAGGGCAGAGAGCTAATTGCTTTCAGCTCAAAACAAGCCTTACACTAAAATGGCATCTTTTGAGGTAGAACACTTTGATCCCCTCAAGATAAACAATGATCCTCACTGGAGTAGATTGACAGATAACAGAACAGAAGAGAAAGTCCACATGCACTCCAACAAATGAGGCTTTAGTATGGGATAAAAGTGGCATCTCAAATAAATGGGGAAAATAGAAATTATCAGTACAGGGCCAACTCCTATATGGCAAAAAGCACCACAAAAAAGTAAAAATACAAATGACAATATGAGCAAAATATGTGCAACTCTCACCACAGATAAAAGGTTATGCTCCTCAATAGGAAAATGGCACCTACAAATGTGTGAGGAAAAGACAACCTACCCAACAGAGGAATGGGTGATGGATAGGAATAGACTAGTCCTAGAAGGAGAAATACACATGGCTCTTAAGAATTGAAACAGATCCTCAGCCTCATTAAATAAGAGAAATGTGAATTACAGCAACACTGAGATTCAATTTCCTTTGCATTTGGAAAAATCCAAAAGTTTAATAAAACAGTGCACTGTGATTTGCTAGTGAGGATATTAATCAGTCAAATCTCCATGGAGAGGAGCGAGGGAACTGAGCAGGGGAATGTTGCTGCTATAAGCAACCTTCAGACTCAGTGCAACTGAGGCAAGTCTCATAATATCTGGCTTTGCTGACTATTAACTACAATGGGGAATACCCCTACAAAACGTATCAGACATGAGTGGAAAAAAGCCAGCTCTTAAAGGGCCCATGCACAAATTTACCCATTTTGGAAAGCAACCTAAAATCACCAGAAAGAAAGGTGCACAGTTCTTTGGTGAAAAGAGACTCCTCTGATAGGTTCTGGGTGCATCTTGGTGAGAGCTGACCTGTCCAGGGACTGAGACACTGGTGGCAGCCATTATTGTGACCTAGTACAGCCATGCTGACACAGATGCTGGCAAATGCCATTGGAGTTCTTCCCCTGGCATTATAGCCCAGGGTCTGCCCCACGCACTAGAGTGCCAATTTAATCTAGCTCAGCCAGGGCAGGCAGTCCACCCTAGGGACTGGCCCCACCCAACAGCAAGCCCTCAGGCAACTTTTTGGCCTGCATAGACTGGGTGCCTGGATGCTCTACAGGCAGGCAAGTGGGTCTGACTGTCGGGCAAGGCATGCATGGGGAGCTGGTGGAGAGTGTGGGGTGTTGGTAGAGTATGTGGGGGCTTCTGCAGTGGGGTGACTGGGTCTGCTCCAGGAGTTCAAGAAGTTGCATGGGCCAGGACTGTGTTGACAGTGGGCATGGATCTGTGGGCAGTGGGGCTTATCAGCAGCAGAGGACCTGTGCTTCTCAAACAGCCACATAGGGAATTCGACCTGCCTTCTAAAGCCTAAAACAGCTGGGTACTCCCATGCCTGGGGCTAGCCCCACTCAGCTGCAATCCTGAGAGAGTTGAGAACAGCCTTGCAGGTCTGGGGCCTACAGCAGTTGTAAGTCCCTGAGCCTCGCAAGCAGCGATGCTGGGGGTCTACTCACTTAACAGAAAAGTTGCAACAGGAATGTGCTATTAGACCTGGTAGCTAACTGTGCTGGGGCCCACCAAACCCGATAAATTGACTGAAGGGTCCATAGCAGCCACAGGCAGCTGAGCACTACAACCAGTGGTTGGCCAGGGGGGACAGCCTAGATATCCTGGACACCTGAAGCAAGAGCAAACCTGCCACAATAGAAGGACACATGTAGCCGACACATGGGTCACTCCTGGAATATTTGGAACCTGATGAAAAGGAAGCCCTGCTGGGCCTCAAAAGGTGTCTCCTACATAAGCTGCTTCTCCAAGATCAGGAGATGTAGCTGACCCACCTACTACATAGATTTAAGCACAGAGAAAGAGGCAAAATGAAGAGGCAAAGGAATATGTTCCAAGCAAGGGAATAGGACAAAACCCCAGAAAAAGAACTAAATGAAACAGAAATAAACAATCTACCAGACAAAGAGTTCGAGCAAAAAATCATAAGAATGCTCACCAATCTTGGGAGAAGAATGGATGAATACAGTGAGAATATCAACAAAGAATTAGAAAATATAAAAAAGAACCAATCAGAAAGGAAGAATACAATACTGGAAGTGAAAAATTCACTAGAGGGACTCAATGTCAGAGTAGATGATACAGAGGAACAGATCAGTGAGCTGGATGACAGACTAGAGAAAATCACCCAAACTGAACAGATAAAAGAAAAAAAAGAATGAGAACCATCTAAGGGAACTCTGGGACAACATCAAGTGCTCTAACATTCATATTATAGGTTTCTCAGAAGAAGAAAGAGAGACAAAGGGGCAGAAAATCTAGCTGAAGAAATAATAGCTGAAAACTTTCCTAATGTAAAGAAGGAAGCAGACATCCAAGTGCAGGTAGCACAGAGAGCTCCAAACAAGATAAACCCAAATAAGCCCACACCAAGTCATATTATAATTAAAATGTCAAAATTAAAGATAAAGCATCTTAAAAGCTGCAAGAGAAAGGCAATAAGTGACATACAATCGAAACCCTACAAGGCTATCAGCTGACTTCTTAGCTGAAACCTTACAGGCTAGAAGGGAGTGGCATGATGCATTTAAAGTGCTGAAGGAAAAAACCTACAGCCAAGAATACTCTACCTGGCAAGGTTATCATTCCAAATGGAAGGAGAGGTAAATAGTTTTCCAGACATACAAAAGTTAAAGGAGCTTATCACCAAGAAACCAGTCTTACAAGAAATGCTAAAGGGACTTATTTAAGTGGGAAACAGAAGATCACAAATAGGAATAAGAAAAATATCAAAAAAAAGAAAGTCAATGAAATCACTGATAAAGGAAAAAATACAGTAAAGTTAGTAGATCAACCACCTACGAAAATAATATGAAGGTCAAAAGACAAAAGTCCTAAAATTACCTATTTCAATGATAAGAGCGTAATGGATACATGCACACAAAATAAGAGGTTAAATATAATATCAAAAACATAAAATGTGGGAGGAGAGGAGTAAAAGAGAAGAGCTTTTAGAAAGAGGTCGAACTAAAGAGACCATCAACTCAATATACCTTGCTATATATGTAGATTACTATATGTGAACCTCATGGTAATCATAAACCAGAAACCTTTAATAAATAGACAAATAACTAAGTGAAAGGAACCCAAACGTAATCCTAAAGAAGCCATCAAACCACAAGGGAAGAGAGCAAGAGAAGAAGAAAGGAACTGAGAAGAACTACTAAAACACCCAGAAAAAACTAACAAAATGACAATAACTACATATTTATCAATAGCTACATTAAATGTCAATGGACTAAATGCTCCAATCAAAAGGCACAGCATGGCTGACTGGATTAGAAAAACAAGACCCATATATATGCTGCATACAAGAAACACACTTAAGACCTACTGACACTCACAAACTGAAAGTGAAGGGATGGAAAAAGATACTCCAGGCAAATGGCAAAGAAAAGAAATCTAAGGAGCAATACTTGTATCAGACAAAATAGACTTTAAAACAAAAACTGTAACAAGAGACAAAGAAGGGCACTACATAGTGATACAGGGAATAATCCAACAAGAAGATATAACACTTGTAAATATCTATGCACTCAACATAGGAGCACCTAACTACATAAATCAATTACTAACAGACATAAAATGAGAAATAGACAGAAACACAGTAATAGTAGGGGACTTTAACACTCCACTTACACCAATGGAGAGATCATCCAAACAGAAGATCAATAAGGAAACATTGGCCTTAAATGACACATTAGACCAGATGGACTTAGTAGATATACATGGAACATTCCATCCAAACACTGCAGAATACACATTCTTTTCCAATGCACATGGAACATTCTCCAGGATGGATCACATATTAGGCCACATAAGAAGTTTCAATAAATTTAAGAAGATTGAAATAATACCAAACATCTTTTCTGCCCACAACGGTATAAAACTAGAGATCGACTACAGGAAGAAAGCCAGAAAGCCACTAATATGTGGAGATAAAACAAAATACTACTGAATAACGATTGGGGCAATGAAGAAATCAAAGGAGAAATAAAAAAATACCTGGAGACAAATGAAAATGAAAATATTACATGACAAAATCTATGGGATACAGCAAAAGCAATTCTAAGACGGAAGTTTATAGCAATTCAGGCCTACCTCAAAAAACAAGAAAAATCCCAAAAGAACAATCTAACAGCGCACCTAAAGGAACTGGGAAAAGAAGAACAAACAAAGCCCCAAATCAGTAGAAGGAAGGAAATAATAAAAGTAAAAGCAAAAATAAATGAAATAGAGACTAACAAAACAGTAGAAAAAAATCAATGAAACCAATAGCTGATTCTTTGAAAAGATAAACAAAATTGAGAAACCTTTAGCTACACTTACCAAGAAGAAAAGAGAAGGCTCAAATAAATAAAATCAGAAATGAAAGAGGAGAAATTACAATGGACACCTCAGAAATACAAATGGTCATAATACTATGAAAAGCTATATGTCAACAAATTGGATAATCTAGAAGAAATGGATAAATTCTTAGAATCACAAAACCTTCTAAAACTGACTCAAGAAGTAATAGAAAGTTTGAATAGACCCATCACCAGTAAGGAGATTGAAACAGTAATCTAAACCTCACCAAAAATAAAAGCCTAGGACCAGATGGCTTCCCTGATGAATTCTACAAAACATTCAAAGAAGACTTAACACCTATCCTTCTCAAACTCTTCCAAAAAATTGAAGAGGAAAGAAAGCTTCCTAACTCCTTCTACAAAGCCAATGTTACCCTGATACCAAACCAGACAAGGACAACACACAAAAAGAAAATTACAGGCAAAAATCATTGATGAACATCGATGCAAAACTCCTCAAAAAAATACTAGCAAATCAAATAAAACAGTACATTAAAGAGATCATACACCATGATCAAGTGAGATTTATTTCAGGGACACAGGGATGGTTCAACATCCTCAAGCCATTCAGCGTGATACACCACATTAACAAAATGAAGAATAAAAATCCCGTGATCTTCTCAATAGCCACAGAGAAAGCATTTGACAAGATACAGAATATATTTATGATAAAAACTCTGAATAAAATGGGCACAGAAGGAAAATAATACCTCAACATAATAAAGGCCATATATGATAAACCCACAGAAAATACCATTCTCAATGGAGAAAAACTGAAAGCTATTCCTCTAAGAAGAGGAACCAGACAAGGATGCCCACTGTCACCACTCTTATTTAACATAGTATTGGAAGTCCAAGCCAGAGCAGTCAGGCAAGAAAAAGAAATAAAAGAGATCCAAATTGGAACAGAAGAAGTGAAACTGTCAGTATTTGCAGATGACACGATTTTATATATAGAAAACCCTAAAGAATTCACTAAAAAACTTTTAGAAATAATAAATACATTCAAGTTGTAGGATCCAAAATCAACATAGAAAAGTCAGTTGTGTTTCTATACACTAACAATGAAGTAGTAGAAAGAGAATTCAAGAATACAATCTCGTTTACAACTGCAACAAAAAGAATAAAATATCTAGGAATAAACTTAACCAACGAGGTGAAAGATGTGTACACTGAAAACTATAAAACATTGATGAAAGAAATTGAAGAAGACACAAAGAAATGGAAAGACATTCCATGCTCTTGAATTGGAAGAATTAGCATATTTAAAATGTCCATACTTCCTAAAGCAGTCTACAGATTCAATGTAACCCCTTTTAAAGTTCCAACAACATTTTTTCACAGAAATAGAACAAAGAATCCTAAAATTTATATGGAACAACAAAAGACCCAGAATAGCCAAAGGAGTCCTGAGAAAAAGAATGAAGTTGAAAGTCTCACATTCTCTGAGTTCAAAATATCCTACAAAGCTATAGCAACCAAAACAGCATGGTACTGGCACAAAAACAGACACACAGATCAATGGAGCAGAATCAAGAGCCCAGAAATAAACCCACACATGTATGGATGGCTAATTTTTGACAAGGGATCAAAGAACATACAAGGCAGATAGGAAAGTCTCTTCAATAAATGGTTTTGGGAACACTGTACAGCCCGTACAAAAGAATGAAACTAGACCATTATCTTACACCATGCACAAAAATCAACTCAAAATGGGTTAAAGACTTGAATGTAAGACCTGAAACCATGAAACTTCTAGAACAAAACATAGGCAGTATGCTCTTTAACATTGATCTTAGCAGCATATTTTCAAGTTCCATGTCTGACTAGGCAAGGGAAACAATAGAAAAAATAAAGAAATGGGACTACATCAAACTAAAAAGCTTCTGCATAGCAAAGGAAACCATCAACAAATTGAAAAGACAACCTAAGAACTGGAAGAAGATATTTGCAAACCATATATCTGATAAGGGGTTAATATCCAAAATATATGAAGAACTCATACATCTCTAAACTAACAACCCAATTAAAAAATGGGCAAAAGATCTGAACAGACATTTCTCCAAAGAAGATAAACAGATGGCCAACAGACACCTGAAAAGATGTTCAGCGTCACTAACTATTAGGGAAATACAAACCAAAAGTACAATGAGATATTACCTACTTCCATCAGAATGACTATAATTAACAAGACATTAAATAATAAGTGTTGGAGAGGATGTGTAGAGAAGGGAACCCTGATACACTGCTGGTGGGAGTGCAAACTGGTGCAGTCACTATGGAAAGCACTATGGAGATTCCTCAAACAATTAAAAATAGATCTATCATATGATCCTGCTATTCGACTGCTGTGTACTTATCCAAACAACATGAAAACACAAATACATAAAGACATATGCACCCCTATGTTCATCGCAGCATTATTCACAATAGCCAAGATTTGGAAGCAACCTAGGTGCCCATCAAGGGACGAATGGATAAAGAAGATGTGGCATTTATACACAATGGAATACTACTCGCCATAAGAAATGATGAAATCCGGCCATTTGTGACAACATGGATGGACCTTTGAGGGTATTATGCTGAGTGAAATGTCAGAGGGAGAAAGTCAAATACCATATGACCTCACTCATAAGTAGAAGATAAAAACAATGACAGGCAAACACATAGCATTGGAGATTTGATTGGTGATTACCATAGGGGAAGTGCAGGTGAGGGCAAAATGGGTGACCAGGCAGTTTGTGGCAACATGGATAGACATTGAGGGTATTATGCTAAGTGAAATAAGTCAGAGGGAGAAAGTCAAATATTATATGATCTCACTCATAAATAGAAGATAAAAACAATGACAAACAAACACAGAGAAACAGAGATTGGATTAGTGGCTACCAAAGGGCAAGGGGGGAAGGAGGAGGGCAAAAGGGTGTGTGGCACATGTGTGTGGTAATGGATTGTAATTAGTCTTTGGGTGCTAAATGTGACATAATCTACACAGAAATGGAAATATAATGATGTATACCTGAAATTTATATAATGTTATAAACCATTGTTATCGCAATAAAAAAAGAATTAAAAAAAGTCTCTATGGAGTACAATTTGGCAACATCTTCCAAAATCATAAATGTACAAGCCCTAGGTTTCAGCAATTCCATTTCTAGAAAATTCTCCTACAAGTATCCTCACACATGTTTGCAGTGACTTAGGTAGAGGCTGTTTACTGCAGCATTTTTGTTTGTTTTATAAAACATGGAATACAACATAAACAGAAGAGTACTAAATAAATTATAGTAAATCCATACGATATGTACAAAAGAACGAAATCTTTTGCAGTGATTTAGAAAGCACTCTAGGATATATTACTCAGTGAAAAAGAGCCCAGATACAGAACACTGTACAGTAGGCTGCCATTTCTGAACCATGAGTATGGGGAGTTGACCCCTCTCCCAACAAAGGGGAACCCATGGCTGCTCTCCTGGGCAACCTCAGGAGATGGGACACTCAATTCTGGATCTTGCCTTTGCTGATGATATTGCTGGCCCTCCCTTGATGGGGTGAACAGACTCAGTTTCTCAGGGACCCGTGCAGTGCTCACCCCTCCCCTGTCGTCACCACACCCAGTATCCAACTGTGCTGGTGGGGACCATACTTTTTGATTCTCTCTGGACTAGGACTTCTTTCCTCCTAGACTGGGTCTAAGAATGGTTGGGAGTTAGCATTCAAACTTACTTTTGTTTTATTCATACCCAATGAATCTGTGTTGACAGTCTAAAAGCCCACCAAAGAAATAGAAAAATCATTCTTTTTTTTGGCTGAGGAAGATTTGCCTGGGAACTGAATCCAGGCAACTGAAGTGGAGTGCATTGAACTTAACCACTAGGCCACCAGCGCTGGCTGGAAAAATCCTTTTTAGTTCCAACTCTGACACTAGAAAATTCACCTTTAATCAGATGAAGATAACCCAGTGTGTCATTTACCAAGGAGTTTTACAAAGTGGATGTCAGTGGTTACATGAAATCCCACACAAGCCAAGGCTTGCTGTCGTGTTTCAACCAACTTCTTGAAGGCCAGCAGAGTCTAGGAGTTTGATCATAGGTAGACTGGCTTTGTCCTGGAGAAATGTCCATTCAAAGATGAATTATTTGGCTTCGCCCTGAGGCTTAGCATAAGATAGGAAACATTCTGTTGGGAGATAAATCTCTATGTGTCTCTAGCATTTTTGTATATTTTACAAGGAACTAATCGTGAATTCGTGTAAAGATTTGGCTGCAAGAATGTTTATTGCAGATGTGTTAGTAATCATGAAAAATGGGAAATGTCCATAACAGCCAACCATAGGAGACAGGATAAATTTTGGTACAGTCACACATGGGAGGCTCAGCAGCCACTTAAAAATATGATGTAGAAGAATATTTAACAATCTGCAAACGTGTTCATGATATACTTAAGGTGGTAAAGCTGGCCTCAAAATAAATCACAGTAGTTATCTCACTTTAAAAGTATTATACACACACACGTGCACACACACATACATTGAATTGCTATACATCACAGACTGTTAGCACTCATATTTTTGTGCTGGGATACAGGTAAAGTTTTTATTTTCTTAAGATTATGCATATTTTTCTACAACAAATATAATTGATTATTTTTGCAGTAAAGCATCTTATAAAAGCTACTGTGAGAAGGGGAGGGGCAAAAATGCCTCTGAGCGCCTGTCCCGGTACAGTCACAGTGGCCAACGCAGGGAGCCTCCTCCAGAACCTGGACCCCTGCCTTGTCCTCTGAGGCCCATGCGGGCTCTGGTCAGTTGCTGGGGAAGCTCTCTGGGTCTGTCCTGTTCCTCACTATTGATGTCTGGACTGTGTCCATGCCATCCACCTGAGCAGAGGCACTTGTAAAAACCTATAACCTCAGTAAAGTTCCCCTCAAGCATATTACTGGTAAGAGGGGGGAGAAAGCGTTTAAGAAATTCACTTTATCTTCAGGCCATCTAGATGATCACCCTTTGTGAATTTTAGAGGGAATGTTGATTGAATTCTTTCTGAATACTTCCGTAGCTTTTAAGAAAGAACTTTCTTGAGGGTCCAGTTGCAGCCTCTGTGACCACATTGTGCTTGTCTGAGGACTTTGGAGTCTATTGCTACGAAAACAAGTCAGACAGCAACAGCAGGACCTTTCCTGAATCCCCCAAACATAGTTTCCTTCTGTTTGGTTCCATTTGGTTTAAGTAGATGCAGAAACCCTCACTTTATGGATAAGGTGTTTTCTATGGTCAGACACTGAGGAATGGATGGTCAAAGAGAGCAAATACTTCTCAACTGTTTGAGTTGTCCCTCTCAGAAAGGGCAGGTTGAATTTTGATGGGTGAACTCTGATGAAAATTAGGGTCTTTGCTACACACAAGTGCTTTTAAGAACTGGCCAACCTTTCCTATAAATGGGATAAATTTTATTACAGCTCCTAAGTGACAAAGTTTCCAGCTGACGGATGTTTCTATACCTTGCATGTCTGTTATGATCAGAGCTCACTTGGCATGTGCATCAGACTTTCCTACACTGCTTTCAAATTACAAAGTGTGTTTTTACATTTCTTGTATTTTTTAATTGATGTTCCTGCTCTATAGCCCTGTGGGGTCAAAGGCTAATGTAACTCTTACTATTATTGGAGACTAAGAAAAGCCAAGTGATTTTCTCAAAATGCAGCACGGTGAAAGTGCCATTATGCAGCATCTGAGAGCAGGCTCATCAACGTGCTATTCAACTGAGACTGGCCTCATGGTGTTCCAGATTCCCTGGTGCTCTCTTTGAGGTTCCAGCATCACTGATCTTCCAGTTTGTGGCCTGAAGCCAATGATCTTGACAATCCCTGTGAAGAACAACATGTAAATAAAGAGGCTCAACAAGATGATGAGGGAGAGAAAGGGTGATAAGTAGCAGTCCCCATGAGGGCACCACGCCTTCTTCACTCTCCAGTTTACACTTCTGAAGCTCAAAATATTCTGAAACACTCAAACAATGGTGGCAAATAGAAGCTTCTTTCAAAAATAAATATTCTGCAAAATCTGAAAAATGTCCATCAAGAGTAGAATGGACTCATAAATGGTGGTTTCTTCATACAATGGGATAATACTCAGCAATATAAACAGAACGGCCTACTGGATAAAACTTAAATACGTTGCGCTGAGTGAGAAGAGCGAGAGACAAAAGAGCACGTGTGACTCCATTTCTATGAAGTTCTCCCTGAACCATTTATCTGAACTGATCTCTGGGAGAAAGAAAGTCAATCAGGCTTACGTGGGAAGATGGGGGTGAGATAGCCTGGGAAGGGGCGCAGGGGACTTCCTAAAATGATGGGAATGTGCTGCGTCTTGATTGGGGTAATGGTGACACGGGCGTATACATTTGTCAAAACTCATCAAGCTGTATACTTAAGATCTGTGCATTTACTGTGTATAAATTACACCTCAATGAAGAGTGTATGTTACAGCCTTTCTCTGTGAGGCGTTCTAAGTGCTCTCCATGATTTAACTTATTTAATTCTCACAAAAATATGGGAGAGGAGATGTTTATTTGCATTTTTACAGATGGAGAAACCAAGGCAGAGAGGCTACATAGTGATCTAAGGTGATGGAGCTGGTGTTTGGGGCGAGGATTTGAACATTAACAGTTCAGCTCCAGAGCTGGACTCTTAGCTGCTGAGTTATACTTCCACACCTGCCAGAAGTAGCCACCAGCTTGTGGTTTTCCGTTTCCTATTAAGAGCTTTTCCAAATATGATAGAAGCACAATTGCTCATATAGGCAGAAAGAATCTGGTTATTTAAAATACACCTATTTATGTTGGGTATTGGGATGCATTTAATGATTCCATTTAGCTTCAGTGTAGACAATACTACTAAACTGCAGGCTGGCTTTGCAGATTATCAGGAAGGCCAGTCTCCTGAACTGTGTTTGCTGATTACTGTGTAACACAGCTAATGTTGTAGACAAGAAAAATCACGTGCCTGAAGTTGCCAAGAAATGGAAGGTGGCAGTGATTGAGGCATTGGGCTGGAAAGAAGACTCATCCACTCCAGCTTGATAGCTGTAGCTTACTGTATTGTTTATAAGATGGAGAGAAAATTAATAGTGGCACCAAAGTGTTAACAGTGGCCAAATATGGGGAATGAGAGTGAAGTAGGTAGAAATTTCCAATTTCTCAACTATACACTTGCATACCATTTGCAACTTTTATTACAAGTATGCACTTAGATGAGATTTTTAAAAAGTTTTTTAGTGGTGAACCAATTAACAGTTCCTGCTTGTGTGAAGGTTGGCCATTTTGCAATATTCACTCATTCATTCATTGAATAAACCATTACTGAATGTCTACTAGATGCCAGATCCTAGGTACTGGAGACACACAGGAATTAGTAGTCTAGTGATGAGACAGACGTATGGACAATTACGGAAGGAGGCAGGTGCTCTATAGTTGAAGGGATTCAGATTAGACCAAGGGATTCTGCCCCAGCTCTGCTTTTACCCATGGGTTTCGCAGCTCTAGATGACTCAGGGGTGAGAGTGGCTGAAGCATTTCTGAATGACCTAGGGTTCTACCATCCTCTTATTTCATGAATATTCCAGAAGCATGCCCAGAGCATAGAAGATGTAGGGCTGATTCTACGTGTTAACGTGGCTTGTAAGGCATCAGTTTTTTCCTAATCCTAGTTTCTCATTGTAAAGCAGTTGGTTGTCAGTTGCCAGAGGACCACATTTCAAGGTCGTCATCTGAGAGTTTTTCTCTGTTCCATGGCTAAAGGCTGATCTCTAAAATCAGTCACTGTCTCTGCTTGAAAAAGGCATACTGGGTAAGAGTGCTGGCTTGGTGCAGACTGTGTTTACTTTCTAGAGTCTCTTGAAATGAAATTGCCAAGTAGCCCACTAATGACCAGGGTTGAAAGCAGTCCCCCTACATCCAGTAACACTGCCTTCGTAATGTAAAGGAAAGTAATGTAAAGGAAACTATTATCATAAGCTTGTGCTGTCTTTAGTGACAGAAAAAGAATGGGTAAATTTATTCTTTTTGCTTTAGCATCAAACAAAGTTTTGCTTTGATTTTTAAAGTAACAAGCTGTAAAAAGTAGCTTTTCTCAGGACCACATGGCTCATTAGTTCCCCGTGGTGCCCCCGTACCAGGCGTTCCTTCCTTAAGTCCTGGGCTCCTGCCTGTTCAAAGGTACTTGGTTGCCTCCCTTCCCCTGCTCCAGTGCACGCGGGTAGTTTAGCCCTTCCCAGCACACTGTCCTGCAGCACCTTCCTCATGAGCATGCCTGATTCGGAATTGCTCTGTGATTGGAAGTCAGCCTCACTGGGCAAGTGCCCATCTTCAGCTCTTCACAGTGGCCTACCAGCCTAGTTAGACCACAGAAATATAGAAGTCATTAGTTGGAGGCATTTGCAAAATGAATGTAGTTAATGATCTGTAGTTACGGACACCTTCTCACTCAGATCTAACTGTGCGGATGTGCTGATTTGACCAATGGAAAAAAAGTCAAAGAAAATTCTCCATATCCCATGACTCCAGTCTATTCTTGGCTGAGACCCTAAGGCCTCTCCAGGGTCAGAGGATTTGTTTATAATCATGGTTTCTGGATTGGGGAGAGAAATGCCATTTCCGCCTCCCTCTCCTTTTGCAAACCAATGGAGAACAACAAGGAGAACAGAAGCGGTAAAGTAAACTTATTTCTTCATTGAAATTTGGAAAAATTCATATCTGGACCCATAATGCTGTGTTTGAAAAAGGGTTTTCAGATTAGTGAAAACTGTACCAGTGTGAAGACAGACACAGAGAGAAGGCTGGGGCTTCAGATGCCAAGGGCAGAGTAGACAAAGTACAGAACTCTTCAAAATGAATGTCACAGCCTTGGCTTGAAACACGGTCGGGGTGCATAGACGGACAGTAACCTGCTGTCAGCTGTGAGTGACCTCAGACAACAACTGAGCAAACACACAGGAAACACATGCACACTCCATCTTTGCCATCCTAGGAGACTATGGGTGGGTGGGTGGAGGATGAATTTGGGGGAGCAAACAGCCCTCCACCTTCTGTGTCTGCTAGAGAAGAGCGAGGACATCACCCAAAACCTCCATCAGCCCAGAACCACTCGCAACATTCACAGGAGATTGAGAAGGTTCTGGAGGCAACAAGCCTAAAGCACTCACCAGCTCACCCACCTGGTCCTTACCCTTACTCTCTTTTCTCATATGGCTCAGGAATCGTAACCCCATCCTCGGCTCAAGGATGGACAATATTAAAAAAAGAAATCAGCATGAGACTTATGTGAACATGTTGCATTAAAAATATCACACATACACACAGAGGTAGATGAATAAAACACATCAGAAAGATTATACCATGAAGCAGATGAAAATTAAGATAATCTATTTTTCTAGGAAGAAATCTGGCAACCTATATTAATATCAAATATACACACACACTTCAATTCACCTAGGAAATCATGTCATAGGATTTCACTATCCAGTAGGGTAGCCAATACTTGAAATATGAAACTCTTTCATATGTGGAACAGAGGACCTAAAATTTTAATTTCTAAATGATACTCATTTCATTTGGAAATGGAAGTTTCCATTGGAAAACTTTTAAGTGTATTTGCAGCAGCTTAGGTATGTAAATTTACTTTTTAACTGTAAATTCTATGAAATCTAAATACAGATCAAGTATTCCCAATAAAAATTTAGTGTCTCAAGATATGCTCTAAGCATAAAATATACATTCAATTTTAAAGACTCATTCAATAAACAGAATGTAAAATATCTCATTGAGATAATATCTTGGATATATTGGGTTAAATATATTGTTAAAATTAATTTTACCAGTTTCTTTTTACTTTTTTAACATGGCTACTAGAGAATTTTAAATTACATGTGACTTGCATTATATTTCCATCAGACAGCACTGCTAAAGAAAATAAAAGCAGCAGTATGTACAGTAAATGGACAAAAACTGTTCAAAGTAGCCCAAAAGCAAAACAAAAAGCAAACTGGAAAGAAAGTGGATCCTTGTTCATAGAGGAATGGCTCATACATATATGTACACATCATGGGCTATTATGAAGAATTTGCAAAGAAAAGTTATACCAGTGGACTTGACTATCCACCAAGTGTTGTTATAGAAGAAAAGTAAACTGCATAGAAATGTGAGCAATCCCAGTACAGATGGTCCCCAACTTAATGACGGCTTGACTTAGGATTTTTTGACTTTACGATGGTGTGGAAGCGATATGCATTCAGTAGAAACAGTACTTTGAATTTTAATCTTTTCCTGGGCTATCGATACTCTATGTGGTACAATACTCTCTCATGACACTGAGCAGCCGCAGCTCACAGTCAGCCCTGCCATCACAAGGGTAAACCACCGATACACATTCTGTACCCATAAACCACTCTGTTTCTCACTTTCAGTACAGTATTCAACAAATTACATGAGATATTCAGTGCTCTATTATAAAACAGGCTTTGTGTTAGGTGATTTTTCCCAAATGTAGGCTAATGTAAGTGTTCTAAGCATATTTAAGGTAGGCTGGGCTCTTATAATGTTCAGTAGGTTAGGTGTATTAAATGCAATTTTGACTTAAGATGTTTTCAACTTTTGATGGGTTTATTGGGATGTAACCCCATTGTAAGTCAAGGAAGATTTGTATTGTAAAAGTACCATCCCAATCCTCAATAGATTGATATGTTTGTAAAATATGACCTAAACATGAAAAAAGTACAGAAAGCTATACATCAAGTTATTGCACCTGGGTTACCTGTGTGTGGTGGGCCAGGGCAGGAGAAAGGAAGAGGAAAGCAAGTAGAAAGACAATAAAATGTCTAACTCCCTCCCATCCCCAGCATATATATTGTCTCATTTATGTAGAATTGTGCACACACACACACACACACACACACTAGGAGGAAGAGAAGGATACAGCCAGAACCATATATAATGACTTGTAGGAATTTCCAAAGTGCATTGCCAAGTGAAAAGAAGTTGAGGATGATATGTAAAAAGGCTCACTATGTGTAGAAACACCAAATTCCCCATATTCTTATATATGTTTGGAGAAAGGTGCATATGCTGGTTATTAGTAATAATTTCAGGTGTGTGGTACTGGAAAGAGAGCTGAGGTGAACAGAGTGGGGAGAAAGACATGTGTGTGTATATAATATCATTTTTTATTACAAATAGATATTACTTTTTGAATTTGAAAAAGAAGAAAACAGGGCAGTAATTAAGTTTTCCTTAAAATAAAAAAAAAAAAGCTCAAAGAAGAGCTACAAACATCTAAGGAATAGTAACGGCAACAGAGAGAATTTAAAAATTACTTGGCCAGAGAGGGACACTAGAAACAGCACAGAGATTCTCCTAGAAAGAGATTCTTGGGAATAAAACAGAATAGCAAAATGCAAAGATTTAAAAGGAGAAAAGAAAAGTTCGAAAAATAATAGTGATAACAGACAAAGGAGAACTAACATATGAATAACTGGCATCCATGACACACTCTGCCACAGGCGTTTATGAAGCTGACACCAGAACACTGAGAACAGAGGGAAAGAAAGGTAAACATATTTTCCTAAAACAAAGTCTAAATACTGAAAGGACACATTGAGTTCCAAGAAAAATTTGATACAAATGATCAGTTTAAGTAGAAATATCCTAGTATATTGTACTTCAGAGATTAAGAGTCTTTTGGGCACTTAACTCCCTCCTACACCACCACCACCACGATCATAAAAACAACCTAACTGTTTACACTGGATTAAAAAAATTACTCTTGTGCATGAACAAAAAGGAAAACATATAAATTACTTCAGATATTCTGAAACCTTTTTCACATTCTTTCTTTTGTGTGCATCACCCTTTAATCCAGTCATTAGTCTTTGTGTTTTCTCAGTAATGTGGTCTTTATGCTGTTAATGGCAATGATGATGAGCATTTCATTAAAGAGCACCCCACCATTGTTTGTGGAAGGTTCTTGTTTGATACTCATTAAGCAAGTTTGATGCTGATGCTCTCCTGGTCAATGGAAGTATCAATGGAAGGCTTTCAGATCTCAATCAGGACTTATTTTTGTTCTTCAAATGGTGCTTACGTGGCTTTTTTGAATAAAGAGTAGCACCATTTCCAGTCTTGTCACCAGGAACATAACCAAATTCGCACACGAATAGGCTTACTGTTATGCCCTATAACATGTTGACTCCTCGAAGGCAGACACAGATATTATGTACCCAGGTGGTATATCATATTATTTCTTCCAAATATTCTCTATCCCTCCCTATGACAGGATAATTCATCTATGGCTATTGTCTCATGCTTTTCACATGACTAGCTTTTGATAATGGGAGGTAGTGGAAGTGAAGGGTGTCACTTCCTAGCAGAAGTTTTAAGAACCATAATGTGGTCCTCATCTTTCTTTTCCCTCTCCCATAAGACCAACATGCCCCACATAGGGGTTGCTCTTTTAGCCTGGGTCCTGGAAATGACGACAACATGGAGTATGGCCAAAATTTGCCCTCAATAAACACATAATATAAGTGAAAATAAACTTGTAAGCCATCAAGGTCTTTGAATTATTTGTTACTGCAGCATATTTCAGCTTAAGCTGACTTGAAGCACACGGCATTTAAAACCTAGCTTTGGAATGTTCTAGGTGCTCTCCTGAAGGACTCCTGATTTCTGCAGGACTTTTTCCAGGGCAGGTAATGAGTGGGTGATATGTGACTGGTCCTCCTCCACCTGAGATTCACATTTAGGCTGTTTCAGCTCAGCCAGGGTGAAAGCAGAGACATCACCTGAGATGTTTTTAAAGTGGGTCACTCTGGACTACTCAGAGACTCACACTGAGTATGGCTTAGTTATACTGAGTATAGCCCAGTTGTTGTGAGCCATCATTTATACCTGCATTCTGGTCAAATGTCCTGAAATTCCAAGGTCAGAAGACATTTGGGGTACTGGAGACAACACCTCACTTGGGGACACTATAGTAGTTCTCAGCGGGGAAGGGGCTGAGGAGGGGAGGGAGATGCTCTAGATCTGAAGGGTGCACTCCTGTGTTTCTTCTTTCCAGGTAAAGCTGACTCCACGATGGAAGTATCAATCTGTGGAGAATAACTTTTTTTTCTCCCCCATGCGGAAAGTTCAGCATCTGCACTTACAGTTCTGTTGGAGAAGTGGCTGAACTCAAAATGTATTAGGAATCCAACTGCAGTTCAGTGTTGATGGCTTCAACAATTCGCAACAGCTCTTCAAAAAATACAGGCTGTGGTTTCCTCCTGGGATGACCTCCCTGGGACCCTTGGCAACAGTGCTGGTAGAAAGTAGAATGAAACAGTTAGCTGAGACTTAGAAGATGGAAACAGTAATTGAGCAGAAGATGACACATTAAAAATAGCATAGGACAGGGAGCTGACTTCTGCCCTCACATACAGTTTAGGGTGGGTTAAGGACAGAGGCACCAAAGAATTAATTTTGACTCTCAAATCCTGTTTGGCTTCAAGGACTCCACCTATTTTCTCCAGAATAAACAAAGAAAGGATAGAACTAATCCTTATAAAACACCTGCACATTAAGAAGAGCACATGGGGTGGGGATATTGATTTTGCAAATAGAAACTGTACAGGGAGGGGGTGGCCGGCATGCGGCACTGGCAGCCCCTCATCCACCATGGACCATCACCACCACCGTGTTGTCAGGACAGCCTGCATTGCCTGATCCCTTTGAAAGGGAGGCAGCACCTCATAACTAGTACTAGAGTACTACAGTCCTAGTTAAGGGCCTGGGCTCTGTGAGCAGAAAGACCCAGATTTTCTGGGGTCTTTCTATCGTGACTTTGCTTGTACTCGTTCTTCTTGGGTCAGTGACATAGCCTCCCCAAGCCCTGATTTTATATAACGCTTAAAAAAGCAACAGTGCCTAACTTACACAGTGTCTGCAAGGTGTGAGTGAGGTAATTCACACCAAGTGCCCAACACAGCAGGAGCGTGTGAAACGCTTGAGCGACACTAGATGGCTATGGGTCCTAGTCTTAGCCGAGAAACCTCAAAATGAAAGGCGGTTGGAATTGCCACACAGCTTCCCATATGTAAATAAAGTAAGAGTTATGAAGTTTAAAAATAAGTGGAAGGGGTCTTTAGGTCTAATTTTTAAATTAATAATGGATATAAAGAAGTTATGATCAAGAATACAATACCTGCTCAATAAGCTCTGGCAACACGACACCACATCGGTTGTGTTTTGAGGTAAGCCAGAGGCAAAGGTGTTCTCTAAAATGTGTTGGCAGTTGATGTCTACAGGAGTGCTGGAGAGGATGCCTGGAAGTGGAACAGAGCACCACTGATTTTATTAATGAACGAGGTCACTGAAGTCTCCTTCTGTTCTTAGCTTCTCCATCACACTGCACACATTTCAAGTCACAACATGCTTAACATGGCTCTGCCTCTCAGCTCTCTGCACAGCATACGCTGCATATAAGGTTGGAGGCACCGCCCCCCTGAGAGCTGTGGGCACAGGGACACAGGACACAAAGAATGGAAGCAGTACCTGCGATACAGGCAGTTATGAAGCAGGCAGTGTTCCCTGCGATCAGAGCTCTCACTGCTTCTGAGGCGATGTCATGCTTTCTGGTAGGAGCTATGGATGCTGGAAACATGGAAGCAGATATGAGGTTAATCTTGAGGATTATTGATTAGAATTCCAAATCTCATTCTCTGAGAATTGTTCTGGGGCTGGAGTCTCAGATCAGCTGACTTTTCTTTTCTTTTTTTAAACTTAGCTCAGAAATTCAAGATTCAAGAGCTTAGTGATAAGTTCTATATCCAGAGAAGTCCTCTGGTGTGTGAGGAAAAGAAGTCTGTCCACACTGAAAGGCCCAGAGGATTCCATTCTCTACAGAAGAGACAAATCCTAAGTTTCATCCAAAGGGCGCACACAGCATGTTGAGGGCACAGCAAGGCAAGCGCATTGCAAGGGAGGATCCCAAACATCTGCAACTCATCTGTCACCATCCATGTCTGTGCCCATGGCAGACATCACTCATGAATCACAGCTTTTTCCCACTTACCTTCCATTGGACCTCAGAATCCTTCTCCACGTGGCTGTTATAAGTCTACTGGAATTGGCACATGAAGTGAAAGCCATGTGTCATCCCTGGCTGGAGAGGCACCTGAGCATTTGGGCAAATTCTTCCCCATGTTAGCTTGGGTCTACACAGGGAAACTACATTGCAGAGCAGGGATAACAAATAGACCCCAAAGGATTTACTGCTCTTGCAGGGCCTTCTTTTCCTGACATGAATAATGTTACAGAGGAACATGGAGACCTGAAGCATGCTCACATGACATCTGTTGTTGAAAAATATTCTTTTCACTTACTGAATGCGCCGATCACCATTCCTAGGGAACAGATATTGGAAAAGCCACAGAGAGCGTAAGTGGCAATTGTCTCAGAATGAATCTGTAAAATAAGCATAAACACACAGATGCATACATGGTGTGACCAGCTTAGTAAATCTGACATCCTAACTGGGCTTCCTATTCTGACGACAGAATTGATACTGACAAATAAGTGCACAGTGCACGGTGTCAAACACCTGTTGCTTCCTAGACTCTTTTTTCCATTTCCCCTTCAATTTCGATGGAGAGAAAGGGGCTGTGTGGATTCAGAGACTCTCTACAAAGGGCTTGGAATTGGTAATCTTGGCCTCTACAAATGCTACTTTCTGCTCAATGACAACTTTTAATATTCAGTGTGTCCTGGCCACCTGCTACAATGTGCCAGGCACAGGACCAGCTCCGGAAGACACAAAATTGGTCCCATAAAATATTCACATTACATTTATTTGATAAAAGACTTATTCAGAATTATAAAGAACTGTTGTAACGCAATAATAAGAAGACAAGTGCCTAATAAATGAATAAAGAGATTTCACAAAGGACAAGCAAATGGCCAATAAGCATGTGAGAAAATGTGCAACAGTGTTTGTCACCAGGGAAATGCAGATTAAAACAAAGAGATCCCACTAAAATGGCTAAAAATGTGGACAATACTAAGGGTTAGCGAGGATTTGGAACAACTGGAACTCTTGTACATTGTTGGTGAGAATGTAAACTGACACAGCCTGTTTGTAAAATACAAACATACTTGACAGTTTCTTATCAAGTTAACATCCACTGCCTGCATGACCCAGCAGTCCACTCCTAGGAGTTTTCCCAGGAGAAATAAAAACATATGCCCACAAAGGCTGTACATGAATATTTACAGCAGCTTTATTCCTAGTAGTCCAAAGTTGGAAACAACTCAAACATCTTTCAACAGGCAAATGGATACACAAATTGTGGATTTCCATAAAATAGGAAGCTGCTTTGCAATAAAAAGGAAAATAACTAATATAGGCAACAACATGAATGCTAAGTGAGTCCACTCATATGAAATTGTAGAAGAAGCAAAAGTAATCTATGGTGAAAGAAAGATCAGTGGCTGCTGAGACTGAGTTGGGGTGGGAGTAGGGGGCTGTTGACTACAACTGGCCATGAGGATGATTTTCTAGGTGAGATGTAAATGTTCTATATCTGATTGTGGTCGTGGTGACACAGGTGATACATATGTCAAAACTCACATGTACACCAAAAATGAGCTTTTTTGTATGTAAATTGTACTTCAGTAAAAAGAATATAATTTGAAAGGAATCATATCAGTAAAAAGGCAGCTCACAGCTATCACAGGAGTCCTTTCCATCTGACCATGGGGTGTGCTTGCCTGTCTTTGCACCTCAGCTCTGACCAGCCCATAAGAACATTAGGTGCCCCTTGGAGGTGGAAGAATGGACTGTCCTCTCACAGGGCCGTGAGAGGATGGAAGGTGAATTCGTCCAAGTGTGAGTACGGCCCTCCGTCTCTATTCTAAGGTCAAGAGGAGTTGCTCAGGCCAGATGGTTCTTTCTCAGGGTGAGGGACTGACTGCAGAGGCTTGGAAGAGCCAGGGCACTTCACTGTTCACCGGAGATACACCCAATCTGGCAAAGGCACCCACACAATTGAGGCAATAATTTTTTCCCCCCAAATCCTGAAAATCTATGATTTGGTTCAAAGAACAAACCAGGTCAATGCTACATTCAAAACTTGTAGTGCCTTTCTTTTCTTTCACCAACTGGATTTTTTAAAGCCCACATTCAAGACTCAAGTGGTCATGGTAAGTTTTTGCTGAGAAAGCCCTTCTTCTTTTCATGGTTTCTGAGAACTCCTTTGTTGATATTTTCATTCAGCGTGCATATAGCAGGCAGGAAAATAAAATATATCAAGTATTTGAGCAGTCCACTGTTTCTGGAAAAGCTCATCCTCGTCCCCTGCTCTGTCTAGTGCTTTTCATTTAGTTCAATTGGCTTGAAAAAGAGGCAACTTATTAAGAGACCATGGCAGGAGGGAGGGCATGAAGTGCTCGAGAGTCCTCTTTCTCCTTCCTGGGGACCTGTGGAGGGGGGCACACAGATGGGGCCACGTAGGGTTTTATAAGAAGAGGAAAAGGAAGCTGGGGTGATTCTGCTCTGTCTTTGCCCATAAATGTGCAAGACTATGTGATGGAAAGAACTGCACTAGGAGATTAATAGTATATCCTACAGCTCTCCTAGCACAAGAGCAAAGATGCCATATGTACAGGGACAGTACACTGTGGTACCAATAGAAAAAATCGATAAGAGTGTTTTTCAACAAGGGACTGGCTAAAATAAATTATGGTGTGCTCGTACAGTAGAATATTGTGTCACATGCACTGGTATGGAAAGGCATTTGAGATATGTTATTAAGTACAAAGAGAAAGGCTAAGGACAGTGAGCATAATATGACACAGGGAGAGGAGCTAGTGTCAGAGAAAGAGGGAGGATGACTCACTTTTTCCTCTACACCTTTTTGTACCTTTTGACTTCTGTGCCATGAAATATATTATGTATAAACAAACAAGCAAACATGCAAAGTATTATCTTTAACAAAGAGAAAATGGAGTAATAAAGTGTGACATACACATTCTGACCTCTTACCTCAGATGGAGGTCAGAACTGGGCACAATTTGATGGGTACCATGGGATTTTTGCCTATGGACCCAGATCTTACACTTCAGTCACGTGGTATGTTTTCCAGGAGACTACGGCGATACCCCCACCTCTTCTTGGTTGGTATGCAGAAATTTCAGGACTCATTCCCATTTTGTTTATCTTGCCCCTGTTGGGGCTCACCCCCAACCTGAATCAGCTCTACTGGCCTGTCTCTATCCTCTTACTAACCTGCTCACAAACCTGCTCAGCACTGCCAGACCTGTGAGCTTGCTTTGCTCATTAACAAAACTTTCTGTCAGCAACTGGCAGTTGGGGATGAAAAACATTTCACTTAATTGAGCCTACAGTTTACTTTTCGCAGGGAAGCAAGCTGCTTTGTGGTGGCATCCAGACAATGAGGACATTCGGCCAAGCCCCACTGCGTGGTCAGCTGAAGAATGAGCATTTGAGAAACAGGAGTCCTATGCAGTCACTATTCACATCAGATACGTGGGTCAAATGCCCTGATTAGAACACACAAATCAACACTCTCCTGGGGTGTGCTGTTATTTTGTGTAACACGTGGAAGTGAATGTGCTTGTTTGGTCTCTGGGAGGCTGGAGAGTGGGGGCTGTTCAGAGGTGGGCCATCTCAGTTAGAAGCTTGGGCAGCATGCTTTCCCTCCCCTTTCCTTTTAAAGCCCAATATGCGCCTAGGACATTAATTCCAAATGGATTGTTTCCATGAGTCATAGTGGTGGCCAGAAATACTCACTGTTTCCCTGAGAGTTTCCGTGTGTGCCAATTCTGTTCTTTAGGAAAATAAAAGTTGGAGGCTCAGCTGCAAACATGGCCCAAGGAAGAGCCTCACCTGAGCTCCCTTATCCCATCCAAGGCTAAGGGGACATGGGCATCTCCTTGCAGCCTATTGACCTGAAGTCCTGACATAGTTCTAGAGTGCTTGTCTCAAAGGTTCAGATCACAGACCCTGAGCTTCTTCTCTTCCCTCATCTATGTGGAGAGCAGAGATTGTGTCTCAATACTTCGTTAGGATGTCCAGGCTCTAGGCTGCATTTAGGCAGTTTCTCAGAGTCCATAGAATTCCTTAAGCTGAAAGGAAGAGAGCTTCCTGATCATTAGACTCTGAGCTCAATGAGGGCAGAGGCCTCATCACTTGTTCAACGCTGTGGCCTCAGTTCCTAGGTGCATTGCACACAGAAGGCATTCGATAAATGCTTGTTGATGGATTGATTCTAGTCCCAGCTCTTATCACTCTGGGTTTGGACACACAGAGCTCAACAGTAAATGATCACAGTAGTAAAGATTAGTTGTGCTTCTACACACACAAACACACACATTGATTAATTCAATGTAACTGAAAATTATGAGGTGCTGTGTTCATTATGAGCTCTCGATTTGGGGTCTGTTTTGTCATCTTCTAAGTGCCTGACCTAACATAAAGAGGCACCAGTAACGATTTGATGAAACATATATATATATATATGATATATATGATAAAGAAGTGCACTGAAAAACCAAAATGTTTACTCACTGACATATATTGCTGGACACCATCCACAAATTTGGGTCCAGATCGTTTCCTTAAATCCACCAATTTTGAGAGGTAGTCATAGGCCACAAATTCACTGAAGAAGGTCTTATAACCTATGAGTTTGGCAACCATAAAGCTGTCTTGCCAGTTCACTCCCATCATCAAGGAAAAGGGCATGAAGATGTAGGAGCATATTATCTACAAAATAAAAAGTAGATACTTTATTAGACGTGATTTGCTCCTGTTCTTCTGCCTCATTCTCACGAAGAGATTGTTCCCACCCCCTCTGTGTCACCTGTGGGCACAGAAATCCCTTCACATGCCCTTGTCCATATTTATCCATTAGGAGTCAAGGTTGGAATTAGTCATATGAAGTGACCTGGATCCTTCGGATGGAGAGAATGACTGTATGTTGGGGGAAGGAGTGTGACAGGAGACAGAGAAAGAGCTGTGGGAAGATAGAGGATACATGAGAGGTTGGTGCTTGTGTACAAGTGCACTGGAGGCAGTAAGGGAAGGCGATTCACAAACCTATTTCATTTTTGAACAAAGACGGGCAGAAACAAAGTGGAGGAGAAACATGATAGAATATACCTCAAAACTCAGCTGTGGGTAGTCAAACATGTTTCCAAACCAGGACAGGGCTGAGTTCACAAAAGACAGCAGCGCCACGAAGGCAATCATATTCACAGCGATGTGTGCTACCACAGAGATGGATGAGGATGCTCCATGTGATGCTGCGTCTAGGAGATTCCTCGAATCACTTTATCAAAAAATAGCAATGGCAGAATTACCAAGGAGTTGTCAGCAGATGGACATCACAGATGTAGATATGGGGAAATCAGAGCTCATTCGGATGGAGAGACAAATTCTCAGGCCCATACCTTGGTCAAAATCCTCACCTGGGTTCCATGAAATCATGATGGGATTTATAATTACTGAGTGCAGGTGATGGGCTTATGGGTATCTAACTGTTATACTACTCTTTTAGTTGGGGGCATTTATAATTAAAAAGTTGAGAAAAGATAATATTATAGGTTTTAAAAATTATATTTAATTAAAAGTAGCTACTAGAGAACCTATTTATAAAATATCCATGGTATAAGAACTAATAATTCAAGGAAGGCCTGAATACCCATCACCTAAGAAATGGAAGGTCATCCTCACCTTTGAGTCCCCCTCCCCCCACCGTGCCCTTCCTTAATCTCATCCTCTTCAATCTCATAGGTACCTGGCTCCCTAGAAGTTGCTTATCATTCCCTTTCTTTTCAATTTCCCTATATGTCTGCATCCCTAAGTAATATATTGTGTAGGTTCACACATTTGCTAACTTTATAAGTGGAATCACACATATTCCATATACATATATTCTTTGACAGCTTGCTTTTTCATTCATGGTTATGACTTTACCCACATACAAACAAGGGGCAAATCTCAGAAACATGTTTGTTGACGTATTCTGTTCTTTAATGAAATACTTTTGAACATTCTAAATCCCTTAGTCTTTTCCACCCTTTTTTATTTGTTTTGCCCAGGGCAAAAGAAAATGAACTGAAGAGGGGTTAAGGATACCTATATCACACTTTCTTTCCCTATCATATGAGACACTTCCAGAAATGGTCATTCTATGGTTTTGCAACAGTTTTAAATCAAAGTTCAGTGAACACTACACTATATTTAAAATAAAATATCTACATTGAAGTCAAGTAAATATAATGACTTTTAGGCGTTTGAAAGGTTTTCAGCCAAAGCAATCTTGAGAAAGAAGAACAAAGCTGGAGGCATCACACTCTCTGATTTCAAACAATACTACAAATCTATAGTAATCGCAACAGTATGGCACTGGCACAAAAACAGACACAGAGATCAATGGAACAGAATAAGAGCCAAGAAATAAACCCCTGCTTATATGGTCAATTAATCTATGGCAAAAGAGGCAAGCATATACAACAAGGAAATGATAATCTGTTCAATAAGTGGTGTTGGAAAAACTTGACAGCCACATGCAAAAGAATGGAACAAGGCCACTTTCTTATACTATACACAAAAATAAATTCAAAATGGATTAAAGACTTAAATGTAACACATGAAACCATAAAACTCCTAGAAGAAAATGTAGGCAGTCAGCTTTTGGACATTGGTCTTAGCAATATTTTTATGGATCTGTCTCCTCAGGCAAAGGCAGCAAAAGCAAAAATTAATAAATAGAATTACATCAAACTAAACAGTTTTTGCACAGCAAAGGAAGCCATCAACAAAACCAAAAGGCAGCCTATTGAATGGGAGAAGATATTCACAAATGATGTATCCGATAAGGGGGTGATAGCCAAAATACATAAAGAACTCATACAACTCAATAGGATACAAACAAAAACTTCAATTAAAACATAAGCAGAGGACCTAAATAGACATTTTTCCAAAGAAGATATACATATGGTCAACAGAAACATGAAAATATGCTCAGCATCACTAATCATCAGGGAAATGCAAATCAGGACTACAATAAATTATCACTTCACACCTGTCAGAATGGCTATTACCAAAAAGATAAGAAATAAATGTTGGTGAGGATGTGAAGAAAAGAGAACTCATACACTGTGGGAGGGAATGTAAATTGGTGCAGCCACTATGGAAAACAGTATGCAGATTCCTCAAAAAATTAAAAATAAAACTACCATACAATCAGCAATTCTACTTCTGGGCATTTATTCAAAGAAAATGAAAACACTAATTCAAAAAGATATGTGCACCCCTGTTTTCATTACAGCATTAGTTACAATAGACAAGATATGGAAACAACCTAAATGTTCATTGATAGATGGATGGATAAAGAAGACATGGTATATACATACGATGGAATATTACTCAGCTGTAAAAAGGAATGAAATCGTGCCATTTGCGACAACATGGATGAACCTAGAGGGTATTATGCTAAGTGATATAAGTCAGACAGAGAAAGACAAATACTCTATGATTTCACTTATATGTGGAATCTAAAAAACAAATGGATAAACATAACAAAACAGAAACAAACTCACAGATACAGAGGTACAAACTTCCAGTTATAAAATAAAGAAGTCTTGGGGATGTAATGTACAGCATAGGGTATACAGTCAATAATATGGTAATAACTTTGTCTGCTGACAGATGGTTACTAGACTTGCTGTGGTCATCAATTCATAATGTATATAAGTGTTGAATCACTATGTTGTACACCCAAAACTAATATTGTATGTCAACTATAGTTCAATGAAAAAAAAATGTTTTCAAGTGCTGAAACAGGATTTTTGGGGTTGAAGTCTAATAGTCACTGGGAAATTAAATTCACTTTAATACTATAATTCACCATGCTCCCTTTGTCAATTTTTTGCTGTACTTTGAATGTGGAACTCCCTGACACCCCAGCTTGTATAGTCATTAATGAGGCGAACGAATCTCACTTACCTCATTCCCATTTTCATGGCATTCTTGAGGGTTATTTTAGGTGTTTCTGTCTCAGGCCAAAAGAGTTTAGCCACAGCCAATGAAGCGGGAGCTGACATAACTGAGGCAGTTAATAAGTGGGCAGGTGAAATCTGTGATTTTAGGAGAAAGAAGGCCAACTTAGGTTTAGCTTTTCCGTTGTGTTCAGAAAGAATGGCCCGAAAGCCTCACAAGGGAAGAGGGCAGGAATTGCGTTTATGCCAGAAAACAATGTTTCTTTGGAGGTTTGGAGGAGCTCAGCGAGCCAAGCTGGCATCACCATGAGACTCAGAGGGAGTAATTTGTGTGAATTGACCACATCCCTGGAGAGAGAGGCACAAAACCAAAGTCTGATCATTTCAGAAGAGAATTAATCCTGTGCTGTAGGAGCTTTCACAGATCCCTCCACCTCTCTGTGGTCCTTTTAAATGTTCAAACAGTCCCTAGAGCCCATATTTCATTACATCATCGATTTAGATGGGGATGTCTGGGGCTGCAGGCATGGATACAACACTCTCTGTCTTCCTTGTGCTCTTCCGAAAGTTTGTGCCTTTATGTAATACTCCTTTACGCAGAGTCCCTGTGATCTGCAAGCATCTCTGCTCTCCTCACTGCAGGTCTACTTAAAGTCTTTCCCCTCCCCTCCCCACACCCTTGTTGTTCCTGGATTCTCTTCCCTATCTTTTCAGAATTCCAGAATCAGCACCCCCTCCCCACGCCCATTCCACCCAGCACATTTCTGCAGGCGGTGTTCCCACAGTGGTGGAAGAGTGGATCATCTGGGCATCCAGTCACAGTGCTATTCCTGAGGTCTCCTTTACCCTTTTCCTCTTCCCTCTTCCTGCTGGTCAGCTTCCAAAGCCCAGATGAAGTCCTGGAGTGAAACTCACCTATCCTGTAAGAACACCCAGTTGCCTGGGTCACACGGCTGCTATTGGTCTCATTTCTCCCATGGGGGTTGCATATGTATGTGGTTTGTCGGCTCTCTGCTTGGGGCACACGCCCCAGTTATCATAAGGCTCTCCATCCCTATGCTATTGACCACCAGCTCTTAACGGGCTGTACATTGGAATCTGAGGAGCTTTAACAAAATACTGATGCCTGGGTCTCATATCAAGAGATTCTGGTTTAACTACTCTGGGGGATGGGCCTGGGTATTTGGGCTTTTAAAGGATCCCAGGTGATTCTAATGTGCAGTAAGGTTTGAGAACCACTGCTCTAGGTCAGGGTCAGAAAAATTTTTCTGTAAAGGGCCAGAGAGTAAATATTTTTGGCTTTTTGGGCAACAACTACTTAACTCTGTAGCATGAAACCTGCCGTAGAGAAACAAATAGGAGTAGCTAGTTTCCAGTTATAACTTCAATTACAAGAGAAGAGGCATGATCTAGAATTGGCCCATGGGTCATTCTTTGCTGACCTCTGGTTTAGATTGCCTTTACTAGTATAATAGGTTTTTTTCTTTACATATTTATATTTTCAGCCAAAGCAGCCTCATAATATGACTGTATTCTGACATGGTTGGATATGATTCACATTTAGGTGACAGGGATATAAAAGAGGAGCCCCAAAGCTCCTTTGGGGTAATCCATTCAAATGCCAAAGGAACTGTGACCAGCCATAGAGTAAAAAGGACACTCTTTCGGCCTCTTTATTCAGCAGCAATGGTAAAGAAAAAAAAGAAATGATAATAGCAAAGAAAGAAGAGGTGGCATTTTCCATAAATTGATCCCCAAACATTCTTACCCCAAAAGAAATGTATATGCCTAAGACATTTCCAGCAATGGTAGAGAACCCAGCGGTCATGATTGCATGGAGTTCAGACTTGGTGACGTGTGGTAAATACGGTCGGACCAGCAGTGCAGACTCTGCCTGGAAATGGAGAGTGAGTGACCAGATTAAGCGTTCCCTGTTGAGTCTTAGTGGGGTATGCCAATCTACTCAAAATTCCATCCTCTAAAGCAGTATTTCTAAGAGTGGATCGCAGACCCCCATGAGCATCACCTCGGAACTCTGTAGAAATGCAAATTCTCAGACTTACTGAATCAGAAACTCTGGGCATTGGAGCCAGCAATCCTGTTTTAACAGCCTTCCAGATGGTTCTGATGCATGCTGGAGTTTGAAAGCCTACACCCTAGCTGTCTGGGTCATTTGAACTCTAGGTCAGTGTGCAGACAGAATCATGTGTAAAGTTTGCAGGATTTGCAAGGCCAATTCACACAAGGCCCCCACTTAGCCTAGGACTGGACTCTGCTGGCTGGGGACACTTTCCTAAAGCTGGAACACCATTGGCCAAGCAACTCTGCCCAGTGGCCTGGTCTTGAGAATGGGCGATTCCCAAGCCTCTGTGACTTCCCATCTTCCAGCTTCATCTCGACAGACTTTAAACCTCTTTGCTCAAACCGCAGGGAAATAGAGATGCAAGCAGAAAAAACAAACAAGGACAGGTGCCCAGAGGCCTTTTTCTAATTGAGAATCAGAGACCCCTTCTTTCCCTTGGGTGGAAAGGAATCAGGTAGAGTGTAGTTGAAAAGGCTTGAGTCCCATCAAGGAGGGCAGGCGGCCTGCAGCCTCGAGCTCTTCATAAATAGTAGCTGAACTTTTAGCATATTAGGTATCAAATTGAGCATGTGTGCAATTTTACAATTTCACCCTATTATTTCTAATTGTTCTGTGAGACTGAATGTGTTGAGCATCAATTTATGGATTGAATAGAAATTCAGTACATGAGCCCTCTTACCCTGCATGTAGGAGTAATTGACTCAGAATGGTGCCCTAATTAGTCCAGAGGGATCTTATGATTGTAATTATAATAATTTCAACTCCTATGGAAGGAAGCATGGGCCCTGCTCCGAAGCCTCTGCTCCAGGTTAGCAAGCTGGGCTGGCCGATAAGAAGGCTCAGCTGCTTGGAGCAGTCATAAGCCTGGGATCCAGGGCCATGTGTTTTTCTGGGTGACTATTTTTGCTTCAAATCCAACTTCCTTGGGCAGCCATGCTAGCCAGCACTCACACTTGGTTTCCTTGGTATGTGACTCCATTTTGCCTGAAGCTACGTATGCAGAGTGATGAGGATGATTGTTACTATTTCTCACTCATCCACCCCTTAGGAATGCCACTGTTTTGAGAGACACTCCTTTTGCATCATATTTCTTTGCTTAAATGGATTTCAGGCAAAAGAGCATTTAACCATGGGATGGATCAGGGAGTGAAAATGCTTTTGCTCATCAGCATTGTTCTGCAGGCTCAGCAAAGACAGACTGTTTGCCAGTCGAGACAAGTTAAGAACGAACTCAGGTATCTATACAGCTGCACGGTCGTCAGTGGGAGCCTTTCCTGGTCTCTTTCATCGTCCCAGCCTTACACTACAGCAGGTGAGGTTGCCTGCTATGGGTTTGCAGGCTCAAGATAGCGGTGAATTCCATGTGAGTGAATGAGCTGCTTGTCTCTGAAGGGTGGGCCAGAGGCCTCAACAATTCTATAAACTTACAAAAGATTGGTTGGGAATCTATGCATGAGAAGTCCAATGCTTTGACAAAATGCCTCAACCTTTCGTCCTCTCCATCAAATTTCCAGAACCTCAATGCTGCATTCATGCACTGAGACTCTTGGAAGGGATCTCTCTCTCTCTCTTTTTCTCTCTCTGGAATATGGACTTTGTCTATCCTGAGGGGTCCTTATTTTGACACCATTCCCTCTACACTAAAAGAAATAAAACCATCATATTTTTTTATTCCACTTTCTGGAAGTGCATTTCAGAGGTGTTTTGCTTTGTTTTCCTTTGTTTTTTGATATTACAACTTACAAGTCCGACGAATATATTGACAGCAGCAACTACAGATTCAATAGGAGATGATCCCACAGTAACCAGCATGACCCATCCAATCTAAAAGGGGACAAGGGACAAAGTCAGTGAAGAGCTATTTGTACACACAAAACTTCAAAGTAGGGATAAAAGTCTTTGGAGGAAAATGCTGAGGCCTTCAACAACTGTGGGCAGGCCAGCAATGGTGCTCACAAGATTACATCTTACCTAGTCCTTAGAGCAGGCCAATCACACCCTCCTATTGGAGGGGTAAGTCTGAGTCATTGTACGTACTTTCAACATCATACGAATGAATTTGTATTGAAATGTGGTGGAGAAGTCATAAGTTATAATAATTGCTGACAGTCAGGGCAGGCTTACTGCATTCGGAGGCACTGTTTTGAGCCCTTGATCTGAGTAATGCTTTAATCCTCACAATAACCCTTTGAGGGAGGTCCTATAATTACGCCCATTTGATAGAAGTGGAAACTGAGGCACAGAACAGTTTAGCTGTTTTGTCAAAAACCACCCAGCTCATAGGTAGTGGAGTGTAGTTGACATTTGGCCCTTTCTACTTAACATTCAGTCGAGCATGGTTTATGGTCCCACTTTCATAGTGGCCCTTCCAACAGAGGCTGTGGTGCCTACCTCAGGATGGGGACTTCCTGTGGCATTCCTTCTCCTTAGAAATGAGCACAGTAATTCTGAATGTTTTAATCGACAATAGGAAAATCGCGGGCCTTGGTGCTCTTACTGAAATTCTGAATTCTGCTGGTATTCTGTTTCTCTCTCTCTCTCCATTTTATTTATTGTCAGGGATCCAAGGAGGGCTGGGCTGTGCCCAAACCCTGTGTGCACAGCCTCGCTATCGTGTGCATTCAAACCAGCTTACACGTTTCACACATTTCTGGTCTAACATGTAACGGTAGGACTGAGAGTTGCTGGGCCAGCAAGAATGAGATTAACTTTTTAGACTTTTTTCTTTTAAATTTGTGTGCTTATAAAAACCCCTGAAGAGCGAAAAGTAGCTTCCCCTTCCTGCTCTGATTCCCTAGCAGCTTCGAGACCTCCTGCAGAACCTCCTGTGGAAAAGCAGTGACTCTGCATAAGGCACAGGGTGGTCGCCAACATGGAGGACAGTGCTGTTCTCCCCGGCAGGTGTGGGACCTGTGGGAGTCAATTCTGTGGCTAAAGAAGTAATTGCTAAGGTTTCATGAAGATAACAGTGGGTTGCAAGTCAAAGCCCTGTCAGAACTCCCTGAGATAAGCTTCCCTCTAGGGACGCATGCAGGATTTTTGTGTTTGAATCCAGTAACTCGGGGTAGGGAGTAGAACTTGGTACGAAGAGAAAAGCACTTTGGAAAACTCTGAATAAATAGACTCTGAATAAATAGGACTCTGTCCCTGAAATAATCAGCTCTACAGCTGTCACCCATCCCTCTGGTCCCGTACCTTTCTAATGATCCACTGCATCAGTCTGAGATAGTAGAGCAGGGACACGATGGCGCCAAAAAAAATCACCATTGGCAGGACCTGGGGGAGGAGATGGAAGCAATCATGGGCTAACGTTGGCCTCAGGAGGATTAGTAGGTTTCAGATCAATCTCCTTCTTTCTACCTCCTTTTCCTCCTCTGAAACGTCATAAAAATACTGGAAATGCCTCTTCAACTAAACAACACTTTTATCAGGCAGCTGCTCCATCTACAGTCTCTGATTCTAGTTTGCTTGGATAAGTTTGAGTATATTTCCTAGGAAACTTGACATTTTTTTTCCCCTCTGCTATAATGATCTTTTCTTCCTTTACTGTCTCAGAGAAGGTATAAAGATTTAGGGGAATTGTAATAATTAGGCTCATTGAACTGAACGCCACTAGCAGATGTTCTTGTTCTGATATTAAATAGCCATGAGCTTCACAACTTATTAGCAGAGTAACCTGGGTCAAGATTAAATGCCAGCAACCTCAGATCCTTATTCAAAGTGGCTGCACAGATCAGATAGAGCACGGTAGGTCCTCACACATAGTGCCTCCTATAGAGGAAGCATCTACTCTTTCGGCTTTTAGAATGATAATTATTTTACTTATAGACTTTTGATCACTAACAAAAGATTAAACTTTGGAAACCAGCTTACTTCTGTGTTCACAAAGGTTGTCCTTTCCTAGATCCTATTTTCCTGATGCTCTTTGGATGCCTTCAATGCAGCCTGTGTGTCTACAGGGAGCCGTGTCTCCCCTGCAGAGACCACACAGAGCTGTGGTCTCAGTCCCTCCCCACCCATACCCCCCCCCACCCCTTCCCATCTGCTCCCCAGATAAATGGCCAGGGACGAGCTGCCACCAAAGGCTCAGAATGACTGAGGACGATTTTTAAAGCATCCAATTTAGGAAACTCTATTAATATTATATGTTAAAAGACACTCTGTGCCATCATTCAGAGCTCACGCACTTACGTGCTTTTCTTGGCTTTAATGGGCAGGGAGAGCCTTCCTGAAAGTGTCAGGGAGTCGAAGGGGCTCATCTCTCGGATGTGCCCACAGGGATTCTGTGCTGGCAGAGAGGATGGAGGCTACTGCCCTGGGGGGAGCGGGAGGGAGGTCTGAGACACTGGTGCAGTCTGGGCAGCAAGTCATGCCTTCTTTGTGACTTTATTTTTTCCAATTCTGGATTCACATCACGATATGAGCATATTTCCATCTCAATTTGTAAACACTTGACCTTTCAGAGATGGCTTAGTTATCTCAGCACCAAAGCATCAAATCAGCAGTTTAAAAAAATATCCAGCCTAACAGTTGGCCTAACTGAAACTGGAGTAATTTGGAGGTAAACTGGGAGTACCTAAGTGAAAAGACAGTTTAGAAGTGTAGGAACAATAATACACCACAAAAAGGAAAGATGAAGAAAAAACCAAATGCATCTTTCTGACTCATCAACAGGCATCTGTAGGGACTTCCCAGAGGACAGTGACTTCCTGGGGCTTGTGGGAGCCCCGGGAGGGAAGCGAAGAGGCCCGGGCATGGGGCCAGGTTGCCTTGCCACTGTAAAATAACACCCCTCTTTGGCTGGGAGAAGGCCCAGCCCCCAGGCCTCCCATAGGCAAAGGCTGTGCTGAAGGAAAATGGGAACGGTTTAGCACGAGGATGGTTCTGGAAAAACAGAGGCTGATGTGGGTGTCCAGTTGTCCTGATTGGCCTAGGACTGAGAGTTTCCTGAGCACAGATCTGTCACTGATCCTGGACCTAGCAGCCATTATTGGTCATATGCCTGTTCATGGCCAGGTACCTAATGATCTTTTCCCTGAAATCTCAGATACTGTTGCCCTGTATGATTTTTCATAAGAATCTCAGACAACGCTACAAGCCCTCCAAATGTATTCCAATATTTCTGACCCCTCTAGATGTTTCCCTTAATGCTATAGTAACAAAGTAAACATTTATAACCTACTGACTTCAGATAAAATTGTCATGAGAAAGGACAGTGGTGTGCTGTGCACCTATGACCTGCCCAGCAGTTATACGCCAGGTTTCTGGTAGTTGGGTTCTATCAGAACATCTACAAAGACTGAGAAGTTACTGAAAAGGATGTGACTCCATAGAAAAGGGTTTGGCTTTACCTTAAATGCAAAGAAGTGGTCTTTGTAGTTCTCACCAAAGAGAAATAAAGCACCAGCGTCAGTGTGTTCCAAGAAGGTCTGAGATAAAGAAAGGGCAAGAAGAGACCATTATAACCCCTGAAGTGGTGGTTACTGTTCTCAGGACCCACCAGGCCCTGCAGAGGGTGAGGACCCAGCAAACTTGTTGGATAGACTTGGAGAGTTAATTTTCTCAGCTTTTCTCCCTCCAGTGGGCAGCATGGAAGTGTATTTTTGAACTATAACTGCACACAGATTTCCCAGCATTTCTAACATTCCATCTGACTCTAGGGTGCTGAAAAGTAAGCTGGGCGTGGTAATTTGATCCAGAAGCAATAGATGGCACATGGGTGGCACTGCTGACCACTAGATGCAAAGAGAGCCTGTTTCACTGTTTGTGGAACCATCTTAGAAGTGTGACACCCCTTGGGCAGGATGAAGGGGGCAACCAGGAGAGGGGAGAGATGTAGTGGATGGTACGGGTGAGGGGCAACAATAATATTAATAAACTGGACAGATTAACATTTGACACATAAAATTATTTGTCTAACTCATGCTATGAAATTAAAATTTGAGTCAACTCATGCAGACAAATAAATCTATTTCTGACATATCTTGAGGATTATATTAAAATGTTAAAACACTATAAAAGTAAGCTATTCTTTTTGAACCCAACTTACCTCAACTTGTTTGCCCAACCACTGAAAAGCCATAAGTCCAGGGCCAGTCCTTAGTATTATGAGCCCAAGAAGAAACTGTAACCCAATTCCCCAAAAGACAGGCCTCCAGCGAACCTATGCAGAAAGATGGAGAGAGACGTATCTTATTAGAGGATGAATGCTGACCTCCACATAAACGCCCAGAGCCTCACTGTTTCCTTGGAAGCTTCTCACACGTGGCCTGTGACCCACCTTCTCTGGGAGGCCCAAGCAGTCATGAGCAGAGAGTCCCTTAATAAACTCATATGCAGAAATCTCAAGGTTGTATTCCCTCTTTCTAAACCTGAGTTTGACGCCTTCAGTCTCAGGGGAGTAGGGAACCATTATGCCATGATAAAACAACTCAAACCCAAAGAGTAGTCTTAGCAGGGCCATAAGGAGGAAGGATCTATCCTTGCTGGTCATGCTGTAAATATTCAATACCTATAATTATTTCCCCTTCTAGAAGATGGAGAGGCAGAACATGACTTCTCTGTGTGTCCTAGGTTTGTTGATCTGACAAACTGTAAGTGAATTAAGTAAAAAAAATTCCACCCTGTTGAGGGGCTCTCATTTCACTGCAAAAGGAACCAACTAACTCTAATGCAGACCCAGGGAGAGCAGAGTCATGGACAATCAGCTGCTTTCATTTTTGGTGCAGAGATGAATGGCCTGCAAAGAACTATGGGATTGGAGGCATAGAAAACAGCTGAGATGTTCACAGGGGAAAGAAGTGGATCACATTAGGTGACTTTGGTTTCTGACAAATGCTTTCTTTTGAGGGGTGAACCCTTCAGCCAGTAAAGTCTTCCAGGATTTGCCATTATGAGTCATTTGTGAACAACTGATGTCTCAGAATTTTTGCCCATGTGTTGGGTTACTGACTAACAGAACAAGGATGAAGCTGGAATTCAATGTGAACAAAACTGTTCAAGGACAAACTTTTGGAGTAAAATAGACAAAATTGCAAATAGAAAATTGATAAACTGCAGAATCCCATGGTAGAATATTACATTATTTACTGGTCTGGGAAATCTGGATCAAAATGGATGAGTTTTCTTTGAATGCGTGTTTGATGGGGAGAGGAGGCGACACGAGGAGAAGTTTTTTTTTTTTTAATTATTTTTTTATTGAGTTATTGATAGGTTACAATCTTGTGAAATTTCAATTGTACATTAATGTTTGTCAGTCATGTTGTAGGTGCACCACTTCACCCTTTGTGCCCACCCCCCACCCCACCTTTCCCCTGGTATCCACTAAACTGTTCTTGGTCCATAGTTTTAAATTACGAGGAGAAGTTTTACTTGACAGGACAGAACATGTCACTGAAAGTGTAACTGGAAAGTTACTGAGAATGAACAATGAGAAAGTGACAGTTCTATGAAAGTTCAGGAAGAAGGACCCCCTAGCCACTCAAAATATCATAGCAAGGTAAGAAAAATACTGAATAACAGTTAAATTCTCTCACACTCATTAATTTGAGCAATTTACACATGAGAAAAAAGAGGGAAAAAATAAAAAAGATCAATTTGATACTTACTTTGGTTGGGTTCTTGGAAAATGGAAACATCAGGATAATGAACATTATGAGCCCACCGAAGGACACCAGCTGCCGTTGGCCCAATTTGGCGGTGTCAAAGATCAGCCAGAAAACAACTCCCAGGATCAGAGAGCTCCAAATCACCCTGAGAGAACCAGAAATGGGGCATCTTTTGTTGCATTTGTGGCAACATTTGTCGCATTCAAGTGCTGGCTTGAAAATCATAATCAGGTTTAAAGTAACAAACATAAATTATTAAGAGTAGCACACTCTGGCACCAGAAGTTATGCTTCTAGAAATTGCAGCAGACCCTCTTTTGTTGTGTCTATAAAGGCAAATAGCCAAAAGCTTAAGCAATGTGTCCCCCTCATTCACAGCCCTTGGGCACTTCAAGGATATATAAAGGGGTGAGAGAGAAGAAAGGATGTTTGGAGAGAAGTCTTGTGATTCCTTTGAGAGATCTATGGGGAGTCTTCATCTCCATTTTAGAAGACAGGTGAGGCGTTCCTTTCTTCCCTTTAAGGGAGAACTTGAAATGCCTTCTCTGCAGTTGGGGGACCTCACCCGAGTGCCAGAGTGTCAAGTTGGTCTTTAGAATAGATGCAACTCCCTGGGGAATCAGGTGGGTATGACCAGGCTGACTCATGGCTTGGATGGCAGAACCAGAAAGGGTGCTGTGTTGGAATTGCACAACCCTGGTTTATTAGGCCAAGGATGTATGAAGTTTCCTGGTAGATCCCAGGTGGGCCATGCTGGGGAGAATGGGCCCTGTGTCCTACCAAGGAGGGCCACCTGGAGGGAGAGGAGGTCGCACAGAGAGATGCTGTGAGAAACGCCCTAAGTGGTCACCTGCAGGTCACTGGCTCCTGTAGGAGAGGTTTGGCTGTAATAATTCACAGACCCTTCCTCCCAAGGAGACCAGCTTTGTGCCTAGAGCAGAGGGTCACCTCCCCAAGTGAGAACCATCCTGTCCTTTGGACAACATCTTATCATTTAGTGACAGTTTAAATTAAGGAAGTTTGTAGGGACATTTGAACACATCTCAAATGTGTCATTACCTTACCAAGGCCTTGATTTCATGTTTGTAAAAGGAAGGCATTTTAACGGATTATTCCGTTGGTTGTCTCTAGCTTCAATATCCATAAATGAGGAAGCAATTTCAGAACACAGTTTTGGAAGAGTTTTCAAAAAGACTAAGCTCCCCTTCAACAGCAGTAAGAGAACCAACTGCATTTACCACTTCAGCCAGGACCAATGGTCGTCCAGAAACTCTCTGCCAGGAGACAGGAGCTCCTCAATTTGATGCTCATATTTGGCCATAAAGTGATCCCAGACCACAAAGAAGATGGCAGCCACAGTGATCACGAACAGAGGAACGGCTCTCTGAAAGTTGAGGGCACACGCGGCGATCACCATAGCCAGGTAACCTGCCTGGAAGCAAACGCAGACGGGGACCATCAGCACAAGCTGGACACCAGCCACAGCACCAATCGGCTCAGTCAAGGGGAGGTTCAGTCGAGGGACCATTGAAGGTGGGAGTGGTTGTGATAGGGCTGTGGGCTCCTCTGACTATAAATAGTGTATTTTGGGAGATTTTTTTGTTTTTCCAAGCCAGTCCCTAACAGTGTCACCATGAACACTAGGAGGACAGCACGCTAGGTCTTTTTCGCTTATAGAACCTAAGAGTTCTCGAATCCTGACACTTCATCACCCAGCCTCTCACGCAGTACTAACCACTTTTTTCTGGCATTCAGACTTGGCAGGTGAGCTTCCGTGAGAGAAAGGCCAGGAGTTGAAGCAACCACTGACTAAAGGTATTGATTCTCCTGGTTTGCAGCTCAGATTTGGCCTAAGCTTGAGTAGGAAAACAGGCCCACCAACCATCTCTACGTGTTCCGGGATCTCTACAGAAAAGGGGACGGGGTGGGGCAATTACCAAGGTGGCTGCTTTTAAAGAGGAGTTTGTAGGATAAGAACAACAAAGTTTCCTGTTAAAGGTCAGCAAACAGTGTCTGCAGGTTAAATGTGGCTGCCACTGCTTCGTAGGTGGCAAGTACAGCTGTATTTGTATGTTTGTATCTGTCTTCTACAAATAAAGTCTCATGGGAACACAGCCACTCTGTCTGTGTGCTTTTGTCCTATAAGGCAGAGTTATGTGGGTTTCACCATATGGCGTCCAAAGCCTGAGACACCGTATGGCCTGGACAGAAAGTTTATGGCTGTTCCCTGTTCTTGCGGTGTGAGTACCAGCAGACCTACTGACCTCGGGGAGCAGCGGTCTTGGGTTAACGTCTTTGGACTTGGGTGGGAGGATCCCATCTTATAGACAAGAGTGCCCTTTAAAATGGGCTGCAGAGCCCTTTGCTTGGGAGGGAGCAAAACTGGAGACCTGCTCATCTGTGAGGATGGTACAGTCCTGGCTTCAGGCAAGAGGAGTGGGCTCCCTAACCCCAGGTTCCTCCTTGTGTTGTGTTTGTGTAGAGTTTTAAGTGCTTATATTTCCCCTGCAGTTCTGTCTCTACCTTGTGATTATCACCATGTTTTCCACTTACCTGGATGTGATGAACCAACCCTCAAATCCACACCATAGTCACAAAGGCCACAGGAGTAGGGGACCTAAAATGTTAGCTGCTAGTACAAAAACTTGACAGGGAACCACTCTGCATAGATGTCCCACGCTGAGACTCTCCCCCCCCCCCCCCCCCCACCGCCAGGGCCTTCTTGATTGATTCTCTCCCTCTCTGGATGATTCTGTGAGGTCCAGGGGAGAGGGCAGACTTATTTTCTTTCCACAGAAAGCTCATATTTGGGGGATCCACCAAAAGAGACACTTCTATCCCACCCTCTTGTTATTTACCTGCTAATAAGATGCCCCAGAAGATGTACTGAAGGGTGGTTTTGTGTTTCCGAGAAAAATTCCGAACTGTACCATACTTCCTTTCCAGATGCCTGTGAGAAGACAAAAGCAAAAAGGCAGGCAGAAGTCAACACCAAAATCATGAAATGAACTGGCAGCTAAGGCTGGATGTGGCTTTGTAAATCAAGCAAGCAAACTCCCCAACTCATGAGTGCGTGTCCTACAATATAGAAACGGGAAACTCTTCATTTTAGACTAAAAGCAGCCATGGCTTGGATGTGCCTTTGCTGAATGGATGTGATTTGCTGAATTGAATGTGCCAGCCCTTGAGGGGTTACAGAGATGAGAAAATGTGCTCCTGGAAATAGAGCAGGGAACATGGAGAACTAACCAAAAGCTGAAAATAAATCATAGGACGAGGGTGTTTCTCACTGGACTATGAAGGCCCAATTAGCTTAAGCAACTGTCGTTAAATGTTGAGTTTAAAAAAAATAAAAATCCAATGAACTGTCATCCCTTCTGGTTCCATAAAGTTTGAGGAAGCTGGTGGTTCCCTGTCCTCGCTCACCATACTTTTTAGTGGGAGGCTGACTGACTTCACTGGGTGCTTGAAATGTAAAATAGGATTTTGTGGATCTGAGAGCTATTAAACCAGTAGGTTGTAACATAGCTTTCTCAGAAAGTTCTAAAATTGTTGGTACGTCTTTGTTTCTGTCCAGAGTTTTGTTATGAGTATAGGGTTTGTTTATGGTGGGTATGTTTCAAGACTAAACATGTGTCCCCTTCTTGTCAAGTTAATCAATCTACACCAGACGTAGTTGTCACATGAAGAAGAAATTTTGTTTGCGGCATGCTAGAAAGAAAATGGAGAACATAGGGAATAATTCACAAAGCTATGGCTCCCTGAGCATGGGGAGGTGGGTCCCTTTATTTGGGGTAGGGAATGAATATTCAAAGGGGGAGTTTTATCATCGCATGTAGAGGTGGCAGAAGCTTGCACATATGTGGTTTGAAATCATTCATTTACATGCACCATGTGATCTAAAAATGGTTGCTTTGTCCCTCCCAGAGGAGAATTTATGATGTTAATGAGGGCAGATTACTTTATTACAACTCCCCGTCTGTCTGCGTAGGCGTCATTCTTGTTGGTCTGGTCTGGTTCAGAGGGGTTGGGTCCAGGGCGGTTGGCACTTACAGCTTCTTCCTCAGGCATAGCTGAAAGCGCATATGCTCAAGACCCCAAAGCTGTTGGAGATAGGAATGTGTGCACCTTTCAAGAAGACAAGAGAATTAGGTCAAACACAAAAGGTTAGAGTTTAGGCAGGGCAAGAGAAGCAGGCTACAGTCCATGGCTGGTGACAGAATCCCTCCTCTACTTTTATCCTGCTCCTCATTCTTGAGGGCATGAGTCAAAGGTGCATCTTCTGTAACTACTTCCTCCTGAGCATGAGTGTTGTCATAGGGGTCACTAGAGGAGTAGAATTTTTCCCGCTGGTCTGAGGTAATTCTGTGGGTCACGAGGCATGGCTCTAAGTTGTTCATATCCTTGGTTAACAGGCAGGTGGCAGTTACAGCTCTCTGGCGTGGGGACCATCTTTTTGCCATGGTGTCTAGCTGCTGTGAGAAATAGACTATCACTATCTTTAAGGGTCCTAACATTTGGGTTAATCCTCCCAGAGTTATTCCTTGTCCTTCATGAAGGTACAAGTCAGATGGTTTGCTCAGGTCTGGAAAGGCCAGTGCAGGTGCTTCTATTAGTAAGTTTCTAAGCTTATTGAAAGCTTGTTCACATAGCTCATCCCTTTCAAAGGGGTCCATTTCTGGCCCCTGTAATTTGTCATAGAGAGGCTTAGCAATTAACCCCAATTAGGGATCCATATGTGGCAAAACCCAGCCATCTCAAGAATCCTCATAGTTGCCTACATGTTCTTGATGGAGAAGTTGATATATTACCATTTTCTTCTCTTGAGGAAGGTGGCACTGCCCTTTTGAAATAATAAACCCCAAATACTTTACAGTATCTTTAGATATCAGTGTTTTTCCCTTAGAAAATATATATTCCTTACTGGCTAAGAGGTTTAACGTGGTCACTATGCTCTCATCAGAGATTTTCTTACAAGGACTGCCTGCTAGGATGCCATCCACATACTATAACACAGTCCTTTGTTTTAATTTTAATTCCATTAAATTTCAGCCCAGGATTTCCCCTAAAATTGTAGGGGAGTTTTTAAATGCTTGGGGTAAGACAGCCCAGCAGTATTGTTTTTTCTGGCTGGAGTCTGGGTCCTTCCATTCAAAAGCAAAAATCTCTTGGGACTCAGGGTCCAATGGGACTCAAAATAAAGCATCTTTTAAATCTGGCACTGTCTGAAACATGCTGTCCCAGGGAGATTAGCCAGCAGGTGTAAGGATTAGGTCCTACGGGATGTGGGTCTTGGACTGTTTTGTGGACAGCTCTAAGGCCTTCAACAAATCTGTATTCCCTTTTCCCCAGCTTTTTAATGAGTAAAATGGGAATGTTACATGGGGATCTACATGGCCTGATTATTCCTTGTTTTAAAAGTTTGTCAATTACCGGAAAGATTTTTCTTATGGCTTCTGACTTTAGGGGGCATTGTTATGTGAGAAGCCAGTAGTCTATCTGCTTTAAGTTCACCTTTACAGGAATGGCAGTGACCGCCTATCCTATTTGTCCTTGTGTCCATACCTCTGAGTTGACTCAGCTTAGAATGTTTGGGGAATTTCTTCCTTTTCAGGTACTGGTGTGTTTTGTAACAGGGCCATGAGCTTGACTTCCCGATTTTTGGGAACTTGGATTTCTATTTTGTCTTGTTCCAGGTGTATTGAGGCCCCTAGTTTTGATAACATGTCCCTCCTGAGGAGAGGAAGAGGGCATTCTGGTATATATAGAAAAGAACATCTTAATGTTTTTGATCTTATTTCACAGGTCAAGGGCTCCAGAAACCTTCTGGTCTCTCCTCTACTGATACTCCTTGTATATCACATTTTCTTTTTTGAAAGGTTTCCTTTTTGGGTATTTAACACCAGGAATGTGGCCTCAGTATCGAGCAAAATTTCCACATGCTCTTCTCCCACTGCTAACTTTACCTGAAGATGAGGATCTAGTTTCCTGGAGCCAAACTTGGAGGTCCACGGCCCCATCACATCTCATCTGTAGTCATGGGCAGTTGCCATGCCTTGGTCTTGTCCAATCCCTTCCTGCTCTCGGGTTGGTTTGGACTATCTCAATGCCCTTCATGTCTATAGTTGCATGCTGATTAGGCCCCAACTTCGTTGGTGGCCTCTGGTCCTCCACTGGGGGTCAGGGTCATTCACCCGTGGCATCTTCTTCTCCCTCGGGTGACCTCGAGCAAACTGGAGGGCCATGTGAGCAGAGTTGCTTGCCTCTGTATCTCTTGGTCATCTTTCATTTCTTCTGTCATATCTTGGGTGTTGAGCACCCTGAAGGCCACCTCCACTAACTGCACAGAACTGGTATCAGGCCTATTGTCAGTTTTTGGAGTTTCCTACAGATATCTGGAGCACTTTGAGATGTGAAACAGGTGTCAAGAACCACTTATACCAGTAACATTTACCCACCTGATATAACCTAAGAAGGTTTATTATTATTTATTTGATAATTTTTATGTAATTTAATACAACAAATAAGCCTAACTAGTCTAATATTGCCCTCTTTATGGAAAGAGAGAATGGGGCTGGCCCAATGCATCGTGGTTAAATTTGTGTGCTCCATTTTGATGGCCTGGAGTTCACAGGTTCAGTTCCTGGGCTTGGACCTAGCACTGGTCATCAAGCCATGCTGTGGTGGCACCCCACATAAAATAGGGGAAGATTGGCACAGATGTTACCTCAGCAACAATCTTCCTCAAACATACCGAGGAAGACTGGCAACAAGATGATAGCTCAGGGCCAATCTTCCTCACAAAATAAAGAGACCAAACTTTTTGAGAAGTCCTCAGGGCCCCACTGGAAACCCCTCAAAAGAAAGACTTTACTTAGGGTTTGAACCTCAGGGAAATTTGTCAAAAAATATCAAAAGGTTTTAAAACACTTGGTCAAATAGGAAATAATGTTTAGTTATCCATTTAATCAAGGTGACAACAGAAAATGTCACAGGCAAACAGAGAGAGTGAAATAGTCTAAAACGAAAACCCCAATAGAGAGACTTCAGCTTCCTTGAGCATAACAAATTATTTTAAGCAAAAATAGATTTTCTGTCTTGTAAGTAGACTCACTCAAAAGTAAAGAAAAAAAATCTTTCATAATCTCTTTATCAAGAGTGGACCAAACTTTAAGATTATCCTTTTAAGAGAGAGAGAGCCACATTTTTAATTTTGTAAATTACTTTTGATACAGAAACTCATTTATTTAATTGAATTTATTTTAACCTTAGTAAACTTGAGTATGTATAAAACTCTTTTCTTGGGGTTTTTACTTTCACAAACCTTCTGTCACTTGCTTCTTACATTTAGAATTTGTTCCATGTCTTCCTCCTTTTTTTCCCTAGTAATGTAAGACAGATTTATCTTTTTGATGAAATAAGTAAAAATATCTCTATTCTTTATGTCTTCTTTACTGAAAACATACCTTTTACTTTCCTTGAATACGAAGATGTTTCCCTTATTAACTTTTGGTAACTTATTTTGCTGGTAAGATTCGCCCTGTGCTACATCTGTGCCAATCTTCCTCCACATTTTGTATGTGCAACACCTCCACAGTGTGGCTGGTGAGTGGAGTGGGTCCGTGCCCGGGATCCAAACCCGAGAACCTGGGCCACCGAAGCAGAGAGTGTGGAACTTTAATCACTCGGCCATGGGGCCAGGCCCAACTTTTAGTAGCTTTAATCACATGTATTAATCAGAATTTTAGCCCTTACAGACTTTGATTTTGTTTGTGAAAACTAAGAGGTAAGTAATTACATACTGTCTTTTACATTAGTATTCTGTAGCCTGGTATATTTATAAAAGCTTTTTATAAATTTTAGAAACATGCTCCTTCGTGGTACAATCTTTTAATAAAATATAGGACGAGTTTACTAATAGACTTGAGCATCTTTTAGTTTTTTTGTAATAAGAAGCCAGAAGTAGATTAACCTTTATCTGATATTTTATCTTACTTGGAAATTATCTTGCTATTTAATGAATTTTTATCATTTAATTTAATTGAGTAAAACTTAAAAGTTTTAACTTACCAAAAAGATTTTGGAAGTTATTCTAAATACATATGTTATAAAATATAATTATTGTTAAAAGTCTATCCATAAACTCTTACCTCACATTTAAGACATTTGTTGTTAAAGATCATGTCCAGATTACTCACAATGTCTTTATGTGACACCAGAGCAGTTCGCCGTCATTTTAAGTTGTTGAAGAACATATGTTACATGACATGATTAACGTTAAAAGTTCTCCCCAAAGCTTTTACCTTTTTACATCTGTTTAGTTTACCTGTTTCCAAAGATTGTTTAGATTACCTATAAAAACTTTATGAATTATCAGACAAAATTAGCTATTATTTTAAGTTATTAGTTTTGTTGACAAATTTTGTAACAGAGACAACACGAGTTTGTTTGACTCATGAAGGCTGTGTGTTTACATTACATGCTATGTTGATAACTCTGAGGACATGTCTACTTTAATTAAACCAACAAACTTAAACAAGTTTTTATTTACCAAAGATCATTTTAGATCAAGTCAACTTGAGAGAAATCTGGGCTAGTTTTTATCACATTTAGAAATAATTTATATAAGCGCTTATTTTAAGTCAATTAAATAGAGCTCTCTTTAGAAATGACACCATCTGGACACATACACAGAGACAGGTAGACAATCAGAAACAGAGATTTTTAAAAATTTCAGCCACGTCTCAGGCACAAAATTTAAAAGAATGCGGGATCCAAATTGTGACCTCTTCAGATGGCTAAAGATTTGTCTTAAAGATTGTTTTTCTTTTTGCTCTAAGGATCCTGTTTTATAGCTGGTTTTAAAGTCATTTTATCTTTAAGCAGCACCTGTGAATTAATCAAAGAATGCATGCCACTGTGAGAGGTTTGGAATACTCTCTTTTAAGGTGGACTTTTCTGGAACAAAGTTTCCCCAAAATGACCATTACAATTTTAAAAAACTTTTAAAAGGTTACCTATTTTCACTTGCTTAGTTTCAGATGTGGAATTTTGGCAAAGCTGAAGCAGGGGAGCCCAGCTAGAGAGGAGGGAGGAGCAGCAGATTGGGTGTCCTTTCCCCAGCACATTTATTTAGTTATTTTTTCTTAAAGAGGCAGTACAGGATTTGGAACATGTTTAGAAGCCTCAAAAATCAAAATAGGCATGTCTGGCCCAGTGGTGTAGTGGTTAAGTTCACACACTCTGCTTTGGTGGCTCGTGGTTCAAGGGTGTGTTTCCCAGGTGTGGACCTACACACTGCTCCTCAAGCCACGCTTTCGCAGCATCCCACATGTGAAATAGAGGAAGACTGGCACAGATGTTGGCTCAGGATAATCTTCAGCACCAAAAAAAAAAAAAAAATTAAAATAGGCTTCCCATTGGTTTTTAATGTTTTATAGCCAGCTTTGTCTCCAATTCTGAATGCAAATACACCAGTTTCAGTCAACTGATCTTGCTCCATTTTGGCCAATTTAAGGAGAGGTCTCACTTAGCATGGTTAATTAACATTGCCTGAAGGGTGGATTTATATGTGCTCACAATCCCCACAGTGTAGTTTAAAATATAATTAGGCAAAAGAGATGTAATCATTTTACATAAATCCCATCATTTTTAGCCAGTCCTGTTGGAAAAGGTTAGTGCAAAGACAAAAACAACAAAAAACCTCACAGATCCAATATCCAGTAAAACAAAAACCGGACCAAGTGCTGGGAGGGCAAGTACCTTGGCCCTGTCATCTACGAGTTCCGTGACTCACCTCAGATGTCTTCTCAAGTTCTGAGCCTCGTTTCTTCCACCAGCAAAACCAAAGTCGCCCTCTCGAAGGAGGACAGTTAAGGAGACTAAGGACCCCAGGAAGGTCCGATCTGGGAGAGGAGAGGCCGACGGAACCTCTCCAGCAGGAAGTGTGAGGGAAAGAAGAATGGGGGCGTTGAGTTTCCCCAAGAACGGCTGGTAAAGAAACTGAGACAGAGAGATCCGAGAGGCCTGGAAGCCCGTCTGTTGAGGAAACAGAGGGGTACGAGGATCCTCTGTTGGGCGCGCCCAGCCACTTTGTTCCAGATGGCTCAGCAGTTAAGACTCAGACTGCAGGGACCTAACCCCACCTTGTACCACAGTTACAAGATAAGACTCAGACTCTGTGAGTCCAGATACCAGCTCCTTCTGTCACTGACACAGCACAAAACACCAAAGGGCCTTCAAGCGGGCTTCAAGCCCCAGCAGTGACAAACTCAAATGGGCTTCAAGCCCTCACTGCCCAATGACTAATCAGCAGGGATGGCTCCTGTTGGCCAGAGCTGAGCATCGGTTCTTCCGGGGTGGTCGGGTCGCGCAATCCTTCCAACCACATGGAGACTATTACTCCCTTGAGCCAGGCCACCTCCAGACGGAGATCCGAACCCTGAAGCCAGGCTCCAACATGCGGACCTTGGGACTCAAACTCAAGGCTGGGGCAGCCTTATACCCAAGGTTCAGGCAGCTGATTTTATGAGACAACTTAAAGAAATAATGCTTATAGTTGTGCCGTGAGGTTGGCGCCACTGACCTCCTTCAGGAGATTCTGGGAGCAAAACGCTCAGAGTGGTCATTGGGTCTCCCAGTGGGGAAGCCATGCCAAGCTGGCAGCATCAACACGGCGTAGAAAGTCCCTCCCCCTGAGGTCCCACCTCCTGTGGCATGAATGGGTTCTCTGTCCATTGGAAACCAAATCATTGGAAGAACAGAAGGCCAGAGGGGCCATCTGGGTCACCAATTTGTACAGGTAGTATGGGAACAATGTTTGTATCTTATCATTTCTTGTGAGGAGGAAAGTGTCCACCAGTGAGTGAGTGTGGAGAGGCCACAGGGCTGTACCCACAACAATTGTCCTCTACTTCTCTTGGGATGTTCCCAGTCCCCTCCAGACCTGCTCTGAGACCTGGCTTTCCTGCAGGTGCCTCTGTCATCAATGACGCATCGAACAGAGGCCTCTCCTTCTCCTGCTTGAGGCTGGCTGGAAGGAATTTACTCTCACATTTAACCATTGCCACTGGACAGCATTTCTAAAATAAGCCCTTCTCATCCCGTATAGAAGGTTCTCAATCTCCAGGACCTCACAGGACCCTGGCCCTGGCTGGAAGCCCCCTTCCCCTTGGTTAAGGCCTCCAGTCCCCTCCTTCCCACAGTCATGCCCACATGTCCAGGTCTTAGCTCCCTTCAGGTTTCAGGGCACAGCTCAGGCCTTTGCTTCTACGAAGCCTTCTTGCATCTGCTCAGGCAGAGGCATCCTCTGCACATTCTTCCTACTGTCTTCTCTGATTGTGTTTTCTTATGGAGTCTAGACTGACTATAACTTCCTGGAAAATGAATGTCTGTGAGCCCTACAGCACCAGCAGCTGGGACACTGACGATGCTTGACAGGCATTTTTTGAATTACTGGATGCATGCAATGGGAGTGTACATTGCTTTTCTGGAACAGTATTTGACAGCTGTGGGTTGGGACCCATTAGTGGGTTGTGAAGTCACACAGGGCATGATAACCCTCATTAAAAGGGAGAAGAGGACATCTCAGAGTGTATCACACAGAGTGATGGCAGATATAGTTCATGAAACTTTTGTCATTATCATGTGTGAATATGTGTACTGAGAATTAGAAACACTATTCTAGAAGATATTGAAGGAATATAGTGTAGAAAAGACTAAGTTTTTCATGGTCTAATTTAGGAAAGGCTGGTGATGCATTATCCTCAGTCGTGGACATAGTGTTAACAAGCAGCAGTGGTGAAGGGCAGCATTTAATAGGGAGCGCCCACCTGCTTTAGGGTGGATGTATCAGATTTCGTAATTTCAGGGAATGTGTGCAGTTCATTACTGCAAGCTGACACTGCACAAAATAAAATAGGCAGAAACACGCTTGGCCATTTGGTTTTCTGGAGTGAACACCTCCCAATCCCCTGGGGGTTGTTTCCATCCCGTTGGCATTGGTGAAACCTGAGTGCCTCTGGCCACCCAAGAGAATCTCTCAGCCCCCAGCATCAGAGACTCAGAAAGTAAAGAGAAGGATGAAACTAAGCTCAGGTTTATCACATGGTAAGTCTTCTTGATGGTGTATATGTGATAAGAGAGTCCAATCCTAATTCTGACCAACTCCAGAGATATCTTCTGATACATGAAAACAAAGTTCCTCAGAGCCTTAGGAATTAAATCAAATTTAAAGAGGAATTTAGAATATTGGCAAATACTTTGGTGTTATGATGGAGTACCAGACAGTCTTGGACTAGGAATCAGAAGCTGATGTTGTAAGTTAGCTTTGTTCCACTCTAGCTGACTAACCTTGGGTAAGTCACTTCTTTGAGCTTCATTTTCCTGGTCAAAAACTAAAGACAGTAATTTGCCTCTCCCACCTAATGGGTGATCAGGACCTGGAATACCTTCAGGATACTACAAGGTAAGAGCAAGTTTGTTGGGATTTGAAATGGATGGGGTTTTGACAAATCAATTGCTTGTTGATTGACATTGAGAAGATGAATTAACTACTTAGTATGGACTGGAGCAATTAGTCAGTAATTTACACCTTTAATTAGAAGACTGTCTGGATATTGGGTTCCAGGTAGGGGATCAGAATTGGCTGCTCCCAATTGTATCTTTTTGGCTTGACTATTTTTAAGAACAAAAGACTCTGAAAGAAATTTTGACTTGCCCCCTAACTGCCTAAAAGAAATTTAAGATAAAAGACCTGTCCCCGAGGACAGACTGTCACCATAGATAACTCTGGGTATCAGTAGACTGTGAAGGGCCTTGCTAAGCCCATTCTTATCAAAGTTCTGTCTACCAAACATTTACTTTTCCATTTCCCTGTGAATTGCCTTCCTCTCCTTTGAAGTCCCAAACCACTCCCCCCAACACCCTCCTTTATTTTTAGTTAAAGATGTTATTTGAGGTGGCGGCTTCAGCCATTCTGGCTGAGCTAACCAGTTTTCCTGGGTTTCTCCCATGTATTCATTTTATAAGCTCTGTTTGATTTTGTCTTGTTATTCTCTTATGTCAATTTCATACGTAGACGAGTCAGAAGGACCTGGAGGGTAGAGGCCTTATTTTCCTCCTCTTTCTATGGACATCAGTTGTTTGAATTTTCCATGTTGATTATGATAGAGCTCCATTAATTTTCTGAACATAGCGCTGGGTGGGTAATGGGGAGAGGAGATTGGTGGTGGCGACTATCTCTGATAAACCATAATAAACATTAAAATTTAGATGAGGATAAAAAAACCACTCTGTTTAGGAGGTAGGTGTGGTTATTTCTCTGATTGAAACCTGTACCCTTTTTGATGCATCTCTTGATCATCCTTTTCATCTTCTTTGTTTCCTGGAGAATCCGCCTCAATGGTGACCTGTTATTCATGCTGGAAATCAAACAGTGGAGCAGAGATGGAATAATGAGAATCCTGGGCATAATGGGTCCTGATCTCTTTTACTCAGAATTTTGGCAAAGAACTTTTAAAAGGTCCTTTTAAATCATTATGCAAGAAGATGGCTCCTATTATCTACTGCGCAGACTTTTTTCCTTCTCGTCACAAAAAAAAAAACAGATCACACATCTCTTCCTTTACTTCCAAAGGAGCTGTTGGTATTATCTCCTTTTCTTTAAGAACAGGCTCATATCTCTGTTTTTTCCTCCTGCCTCTACTGTAATCATGCAACTGTCACTCTGTTTTCAGGCAAGTGCAAAACGAAGTTAACACCAGAGCTGCATACATCTCTCTTTATAGTCTGCCAGCCCCAGTTTCCAAAGGACTGAGAAGAAGGCAAACACCATTTGCTGCCCCAAAATGTATCTCTTCAACGTGAGAATTATTTTAGCTGACTATTTTTAAGAAACAAAAGACTCAGAAAGTTTTTCTCGTTACCTCCCCTTTAACTGCCTAAAAGAATTGAGAAAGAAAACCTGTCTCAGGAAGCTATCAACTCAGCATAACATGAACTAGGTGGTACACAGGGAGGAACCTAGAAAAGCCTGTTTGTCGGGCTCTCTCTGTATTCTTCTGTTTCTGTGTGGCCAAATATACACTTGTTTTCCAAACATTTGCTTCTCTTTCACCTACCTGTGAATTGCCTTCCTTCCCTTTGAAGTCCCAGACTCTCCCCACCCCCAACATTGTCTTTTTTCTTTAGCTGAGGATTCACCTGATGATAGTTACTCAGTTTTCCTGGGTTTCTCCCATGTATGCATGTTATTAAACTTTGTTTGATCTCCTCCTGTTAATCTGTCTCATGTCAATTTAATATTTCCCTTGCTCAGGTAGCCCTTGCTCTCATTAACTGAGTGAAGTGGATACCTGGGCCGTCTTTCATGGACAATCTTTCTAGGTACTGTTTGAGGTCTTAAATATCCATGACCCATCCTACTCTTGGGATGGCCATAGGATTTCCCACCTCCCTCCATGTTGCAATAATGTCTCCAAAAGGTCCAGCTATTGTAAGCAATGGTGAGGGGAGGTGGGGAGGAAGTATGCAGATGTGGAGCAGTTTTGAACATGCTCCAGGAGGCATAATGCTAAATCTCACCTTTAGTTTTCTGTCATATTCCATGAGGCCTTTGATTCTCTTCACTTCAACAAAAATCACAGAAATAAGTCATTAGCATGTTTCTGAGCCAAAGGGATCCTCAAAGATCACATACCCCTTCGATGCCAAACTCTACTACACTTCTGACTTAGACGGCCTTCATTTTCTCCCTGGGCCTTGGGAACTAGGAAGGCGAGGGGACAACTGCAAGAGAGACCAGCTGAGTCCAACCTGCAGCTGCTAAGGTCAGGGTTGGAGACAAGCCTTATTCATTTTCCCCCGAAAACTTAGCTTGGCCAATAAAGTTTGCTAAACTTTTTATTTAAATGATCATAAGTATTATTTTCTTACAATGAAATTGCCAAGCTACCTACTATCTACGGAATGTCTAACAGTACTATTGTTTTCTTTCCTTCTTCTTTTCCAACATTCTCATCTTTAAAACAAAACAAAACAAAACACCAGCACCACCTTCTTGACCCCACAGTCATGGATATCTGCCCCTCCATCCCTTCGCAGCCAGACCACCTGAAAGGGTTGCCTTTACTTTTCATGACCTGCTCCCTCACATCCTGCTCCCTCAGCCCCCTCTGATCAGGCTTCCACAGAGATGGCTTCTGCCAAGCTCACCCCAGGACCACTGTTGCCAAATCCAGCGGCTACTCCTCAGTCTTCATATTTCCGTTTATGATTATAAAGTATCTAATTTTTGTTTTCTGTGAAACAATATTAAACAAAAAAATCTTCTTTTTATAGAGCAGTTTTAGGTTCACAGCAAAATTGAGTGGAAAGTAGAGATTTCACATATATCTACTGCCCCCACACATGCATAGACCCCCCCCCCCATTATCCACGTCTCCCACTAGAGTGGTACATCTACTGCAACTGATGAACCTACGTTGGCATCATTATGTCTCAAAGTCCATAGTTTACATTGGGGTTCACTCTTGGTGTGGTACATTCTACGGGTTTGGACAAATGTATAATGGCACGTATCCACCATTATAGTGTCACATAGAGTAGTTTCACTGCCCTGAAACTCCTCTGTGCTCTGCCTATTCATCCCTCCCTCCCATCTTGGTAACCACTGGTCTTTTTACAGTCTCCACAGTTTTTCCTTTTCCAGAATGTCATATGGTTAGAATCATACAGTGTGTAGCCATTTCAGATGGCTTCTTTTGCTCAGCAACAACATTTAATGTTCACCCCTGTCAACAATACAGAGCGCCTCAGGCTGCTCTGTAGACTTGGATGTCACTGAGGAACCCTAGGGCGTGATGGACAGTTTTAGAACCATGTCTTAGAACCTGTCTCGCCTGCCTCATATACCCTAAAATTGAGATGCTTTTGTTTAAGCTAGTGCCTTTGGCCTTAGGATGGAGCTTAAGGTTGGTAATAGTGAGGTGTCAGAGGAAGCCTGGGTACCCTCCCCATCAGAGAACTCTGAGGACAGGTGTGTAAACACAAAATCTTTTTTGGGACTATGTTTTTTCTTCATGACTCTGCCTTACACACTCTAATGACCATTTAATTCATTTCTCTGAGTGCCAGCCGAGCTCCATGATTTCTGTCCCTGTAGCTCTCAGGTACTTCTTGCACAGCAGTTCTGATGGTAATAGATTCACTCACCTCCCTCTTCCCCTACCTGTTTGGCCTTTCCATGCTCTCTGTTCTGCACAGCTCTGCGCCTCAGGGAGTTGTCATTTCCTGATGTGTTCTGGTTTTCGCGAAAGTCTCCTTCACTCTAAGTAAAAAGTAAAGATCGCAAAAATAAAATTTCATAACCAAAAAAAGAAGGTTTTTTCAATGAATGACACTTAGAAGGCTTTTGAGGGATGCGATGGCAAAGACGAGGAGCTTACATGAGTCGGCTGATAAAGAAAGAACCAGTGAGTGGCTGGCCCAGTGGCGTAATGATTTAGTTCACATGCTTCACTTCGGTGACCTCGGATTCACAGGTTCGGATCCCAGGCATGAACTACACACCATTCATCAAGCCATGCTGTGGCAGGCGCCCCACGTACAAAGTAGAGGAGGACTGGCAACAGATGTTAGCTCAGGGCCCATCTTCCTCTCCAAAAAAACAAAAGAACCAGTGAATCTTGGGTCATGAAGACATATAGATAATTTTTGTTTTGTTTGGTTCTGATAGAAAGATTGGTGTGGTCCAGCTTGAGGGAGAGAGCAAGGAGGACAATTGCCCTCGTCCAGACCATAGGACTTTCTAATCAGCACAGCTGAGACCAGGGGGCAGGTTTCCAGTCTCCTTTCTATCACATCACACAGGCTTTCTCAACTGGTAAAATGAAACAAAATATAGTAAACCCTAGGCCTATGATTTTATTCTTAATGTTGGCTTTATGGGATGTTAAAATGTGTTGTGTTTGGTTTAAAGCAGTCTCTGATAGTAATAAGCACAGGAGAAATGCCTCCTCTTGTGATGCTGGTTTTACTTTGAGGAACTGAGTGAGGTGTGCTCTGGGAGGGGTGTGCTGACCCCTAGCTGCTTTTTCCAGATGTGACAAACACCTGGATTGTTTCTCTTTTAACTTCTTTTGGAGGGGGGTCCAATTCTTCTCCCATGTCATCCCAGCTTAACTTTTTATAAGATACTTTTTATATGGCAACAGATAGATAGATGGTGTCAAGTGGGTCCCTATATCTTTTCAGGAAATGTCCCCTGCTAGGCCTGTCGGCTGTGACCTTGTCTTTGAAAAAAGAACAAGTATATGACTTGATTGTAACTTTAGGTCTCTGGCTGGCCCCAAGGATCCAGAAAAAATTACAGTTCCAACTTATGTTGCATTTTCCATTTATTGAAACTGTTGGGGAAGTGGAAGAATTCCCCCATTTTCCTTAAGGTTCTATGGCTGGTCAAATAATGAAAGAGTCAGGTTAGCAGGAGAAAATCAAACAAAGTTTAATAGCATGTATACATGGGAGAAACTCAGGATAAACTGAGTAACTCAGCCCTTTGGCAGAGGCTGCCTGTTTAAATATCTTCAGCTACAGACAAGGAGGATGTTGGTGTAGTGGTTTGGGGCTTCAAAGGGGAGGAAGGCAACTCACATGGAAATGGAAAAGCGAATGTTTGGTAAATAGAACTTTGGTAAGAGTGGGCTTAGCAAGACCCCTCCCAGTCTACTGATACCCAGAGTTGTCTATGGTCATGGTCTGTCCTGGGGACAGGCCTTTATTATAAATTTCTTTTCGGCAGTTGCGGGGGGAGGGTGGAATGTTCTTCCTGAATATTCTGAGTCTTTATTGTCTTCAGCTCTAAATAATCCGCATACCAGAGTGGCGCATCTTGGGGTGGCCTGCCATGGACCCCATCGAAACACAAGGGTGTATAAGCGTGAATAAAATCTAACTTTGAGCACACACATGTGGGGGGTCAGAGTGTGTCTCCAACCCCAAAATGTGTCTCTTTGGCTCATTATTTTTAAGGATAAAAGACTCTGAAAGCAACTTGACCTTCCACCTAACTGCCTAAAAGAGTTTAAGACAGAAGCCCTGTCCCAGGACAGGCCGTCACCGTGGATAACTCTGGGTGTAACAGACTGGGAGGGTCCTTGCTGAGCCCATTCTCATCAATGGTCTCTCTTTTGGGGTCATCTTGTCTATAAATGACCCAGCAAACATCTGTTTATCAAGCATTTGCTTTTCTATCTCCATGTAAATTGCCTTCCTCCCCTGGAAGTCCCAAACCACTACCTCCATCACCCTCCTTTGTCTTTAGCTGAAGATGGTATTTAAGGTGGCGGCTTCAGCCATTTTGCTGAGTTGTTCAGTTTTCCTGGATTTTCCCCATACACACCTGTTATTAAACTTTGATTTTCTCCTGTTATTCTGTCTCATGTCAGTTTAATTCTTAGACCCACCAGAAGGACCTGGAGGGTAGAGGAATAGTTCTCCCTCCCCAACACACGCAGAAGTCTTGTTGCCAAACCGCCCTTTTGTGTTACAGTTGTTTACATCTTCTTAGCACAGGTCCTTGCACATGGCAGACACTAACAATTACTGTGGAATTAATGAACCATAGTGATTTTAATTTTGTACTAACGGGAACAGCAGTGTAATACCTCTGGGTACAAGATATGGCAGGGAGTGACAATATATACAGTATGGAAAGATGACAAAGTGTTGCTAATTGCTGAAGCTGGCTGATGGATACTTATGGACTCATTTTACTAGTCTGACTTTCATGGATGCTGAAAGTCTCCTCAATAAAAAGTTAAAAATAAAACCCAGCATGAGTTCTTAGAAAAATAGGAGACAGGTAACTGAGGGGCTGGTCCTCAGGGTCCCGAATTTCAGGTGTGATGCTGGGCAGGTCCCATCTTTCTAAGCCTCAGTCCACCTATCTCTACCACAGTTTTGATTTGGTGTCCTTATGGTCCCTTCCAGAATCCTGACATTTTCTGGTTCCATGAGCAGCTTGAGCTTCCTGACGCTGATTATTCCTGCCACATGGTGGCAGAATCTGAAACTTACTTGTGGAACACAAGGATGGAGCCTGGCTTGTTAAAGTTAATGAAAGAGGAAAGGGTGTTTGTGTGTGTGTGTGTGTGTGAGTGTGTGTGTGTGCATGTGTTGAAGGGGAGGACAGAGTGGGCATAAGTGGTAACAAGAGCACCCCTTGGTGTATTTTGTAACATGGAATGAGATTGTTCTACTTCCAATAGGATATGTGCTTTGGCTTTTTAGCATTTTCAAGAAGAACAATGTCTCCCATTAGAGGATTCCCACCAGAAATAAATGGGGTATTGTGGGTATTGCTTGGTGCCTGAGAAATGACCATTATGACACCTGTTCCCCTGCTTCTTTTCAAATTGGAGTCACAGGGCCAGAATCTGTGGCCCATAATTGATGTTGGCCCTGATATCAGTTCCCCTACATTAAACCCAGCATATATGGGGTTAAAACCAAAGCACTCATTCCCTGCTCACTCCCTGGCTACAGAATCCACTATCCACCATGGGCACAAACAGCCAAGGTCGCCCACCTGGGTTTCTTATCATCTCCTCCTCCCTGCAAGCAGCATCCCAAGGCTAAACGCAGGCTGGTGGGAAAGCTCCGACCAGCAAGGCCGCTGACTCCCCCTGCCATCTACATGCAGCCACACTCCTCACAAACTTTTAAAACCCCTCGCCTCCCCTCTTTCGGGGAGATGAGATGAAATGAGACAAAGTTTTAGGGCTCACTCTTGCCTCCCAGCCGATGCCATCTGAAATAAAAACACTTTCCTTGCCATAAGCCTGGTGTTTCAGTTTTTATTTGGCCCCTCCTGTGTGGTGGGTAAAGAGCCTATGTTGGCAAGTGGTAACATAATTACTTCTGAGCCCATTGTTTCTTTCCATCTATTGAGCAATTCCAATTACTTGATACCTTACTGCACTGAACTAGAACTGTGACCTTGTTCCAGATGCAAGCCTGACCCGCCACTGAATGCTAACAATGTCGTGGGTGTTGTGTACAGGTATTTCTAGGCAGTTTACAGCACGCCACTTTTAATTCCCCTAGTCAGCATTCGTTGCTGGGTGTCCTCAACCCTGGATTGAGACCCCTCTGAAGGGCACATCCTTGAGCCGGGAGTACACTGTGCCTGGGGTTTGCTTTTGTACTTTACAGGCTGCTCGAGCAAGTGCAGATCCACAGTGGGTGTCACAGGGAGTACAGAGGGACAGAGGGCTTTTTATGAACTTCTTCCTTTCATTCAGTTTCTAAACCAGATAACTTCTACAACATAGGAAATTACTGAAATCCCTCCTCTCTTTTTGTGATGCCCCCTTCCATAGAATTTTAGCTGAAGCTGTGGCCACCCAGAATAAAAGCTAATTTCCAAGCTTCACTTTCAACTAGATCCCGGCCCATGAAATGAAAATAGAAGTGGAGCCCTGAGTGGGGCAGCTCAGGGACGCTCCTTAGGAGATGGCTGGTGGGTGCTCTTTGTCCCTTTCCTCCTTTCCTCCATCCTGCTGCCTGGTGTGTGGATGGTCCCAGCTGGGCCATGAGCACAAGGGTCAGGTCCTGGTGAGGTCAGAAGGGTGAGTTGGGGGGACTTGAATCCTGAAAACTTTGAGCAACGCTTCCCCTCCAGCTCTCTCCTTCCTACTGCCTGACTTTTATCTGCAGGAAACAGACTCCCTTGCTACTTTTGGATTTTGCTGTTATTTGCACCTGGACTGACACAATATTTGTATGCAGAAGACATTGTGTTAAACCCTTTAAAAATTCTGTATTTGATCTTAAGAGGCCTGTGAGGTGGGTACTGTGATCTACATTTTACAGATGAAGAAACGAAGCCAAAGGTAATTAATCACTTGACTCAGGTTGCACAACCAGGAATGGCTGAGATGGGATCTGAACTCGTGCCTTCCAACCCCAGACTGCATCATGCCTGTCGTGTTTGGCCCTTGGGAGTATCTAAGCGCATAGCAGTGCACCTAAAGGTTAAATTCCCTTTCAACGAAGCATGCCTGATTTGAATTCTAGATATTAAAAGATAAGAGTAGAAATGACAGAGGTGCAGAGAGATTCCTCAAATGCTTGTGGCCACTTTTAAACCCTATTTGGGCTCTGGTGGTCATTTCTGAAGCCAGAATACTGGCCCTCCCACCCAATAAATGGCTTTAAGTAGAGGCTATCCTTTAAATAACATGAGTGGGCACGCCCGCATCTGTGGACACATCTTGTCTCCATGATTAGTCTGATGTTTGTTCTTCCAACTGTGTCTGCACCACTCACTCCGTCTCTCCCTCTACTTGTGTCCCTGATGGCACCACGTGGCTCCCGTGTCTCAGCTTTTGTGGCCAGGCTTTCTCTGCTGCAGACTCAACATCACTGTGCCAGGGGAGCCCTTCTTCCATCTTCTTTGTAGAAACTGCTCTGGCTGGCGTGCTCTGACTGTGGGACTGGCCTTGCTGAGGGGGCACAGCCTGGCTTTGAGGCCTGGGGCCAGAACAGGCACCTTCACCCCCAGGAGACTTCCCTCCTGACCTTTGGTGGGATGGAGATTGTGTAAGTTTACGGGAAGATGGGACTTGTCCAGCAGGCAAATGTGATGTTGACAAGGACCCCGAGGAGTCGCTGTGAAGACCTTTAACTGGTTCTAGAGCCTGACACTGACACAGTCTTCCTAGAAGCAGTCAGTGTGGTGCATTGTGAGAAGGGGTGATGCCTGAAAAGTCACCATGGATGTCAGAGTCCCAACGCCAGTGACAAAAGAGGGCATGTGACGATGTCAGTTGGACTGGGGACCATATAAATCTCTATTGTAGATTTACACCCACTGGACTCTAAGCCAAGAAGCCAGAGACTCTGTCCCCTGTTCTCTGCATAGCACAGTGCCAGGCAGGAAGTGCTCAATAACTGTTTCTGAAAGGATGGGAAACGCATTCCTAGGGGCTGTTGAGCTGATTATAGTAGCAGGTAAAACAGTATCTCTACAACTGAGTAGAGACCACATGGTACAGGACAGCTTTCTCTACTTCTCCAAGACAGTTCCCTTATGTTCTAATCTTCTAAGCCTTCGGTGCCTAAATCAAGGTGTCAGAAATACATCTCCACTTTCTGTTGTTTTTCTGAGCTTCTTCAATGATGTTTCTGTATCCATTTCTCTGGGCACAGAATGGGACTAGACCAGAGCAACTGCCTCAAATGGTAACTTAAAATTCCAAAGTGCAACACAAATAGGTCATAGGAAGAGTTCATCATGAACCTGAGGTGACTGCTTTTTGGAATATTGATAAATTATCTATATTAATTGGTGCTCCACTGTGATGAAAAGCTTGGGTTCCACCATCCTACCTGGGTTCAAATCCAGCCTTAATTTCTTGAGGACTCATACCCTGCTTCATGGGAATGTAGGATTCCTCACCTTCCTTTGGGGCAGGGTCTGTGGGGCTGTTCCAGAGCCACACGTAGTGAGAGCTCATTGACCTTTCTGTTGATTGTATGGTTTAGTTTACTACTCATTTGCTTGCCCTGGAGCATTTGCAGTCACTTCGTTCTCTGTTGTTGAAATTTGGCTGGTGAAAGTGAACCTGTTTTGTGAATCTGATGTCTTCAATTTGCTTAAGATCATTCCTCTCTCCCTTCTTTTTTTTCTCTCTCTATTTTTTTTCACTTTTAAAATCTACAGATGTCAGGGGCCTGGCCCTGTGGCTGACTGGTTCAAGTTCCAAGTGCTCTGCTTCGGCTGTCCAGGTTCGCAGGTTCAGATCCCAGGCATGGACCTCCTGCACTCATCAGCCATTTGTGGAGGCATCCTGAGAACAAAGTAGAGGAAGACTGGCACAGATGTTAGTTCAGGGAGAATCTTCCTCACAACAACAACAACAACAACAAAATCTGCAAACGTCAGATGTTTTAAGGCCATTTCTCTACAACGTTTTCCTCCACATTGCATGGGCTTTGCCTTGGAGTGATTGCATTTTCAAAGGCAGCATTCCTGAAGTCTTTGAGCTTCCCGTGGCCCCGATCCTCCTGCTCCTGTAACTTCTGCCTCCAGTCCTGGGTTTAATGAATCCTGAATGTGAGTTGTGGGCGCTGGCTAGACCGTTCCTCCCTGGGGTGTTCCTGCTTTTCCAGCTGGCCTGGGTGGGCTTATAGACCAAGTGAGGAGCAGCAGTGCTGTGGGAGGGAACCACCTAGTCAGCCTGGGGCTCACTGTCACACTTCCCTGGCACAATTCTCTGTCACCCTGAGGGCTCTGAAGGGGCTTTGAATTGGGTGCAGGGAGTCAGGGCTACAGAACACTGATGACCTTCTTCCCTCAAGATCCTTGTGAGCCAGGGGCAAAGGGAACCGCTAAGTCCAGGATGCGAGGGAAAGGGGAAAGAGGCTGAGCTCTGTGCCTGGAGGAGAAAAGTGAGAGGAAGTTCGTACGCATCAGATTCACAAAATAAAGTGAGCACGCAAGTCCTCCTAGAATGTGGTTTCTCCGAGCTTGCTTGAAGAAAGCACTCGAGGAGGAACTTCAGCCAAACAAATGACAAATGGAGAAATTAGGGCAAAAGCAGTGACAGTGTGTGTTGAATCTATTTAATAACTTAAAGCTAAAACAATCCAAGGGATTCTGATTCCAGAACAAATTGTAAACATAACCCCTGACAATGTAGAAACGATAATCAGAAGACTACTTGAAGGAGAAGGAAGAGAGAATGTGGAAGGTAGAGTAAGTAGACCAGTTTCCTCATCTTCCAACTTCTAGGAGCTGAAAGAGATTGTAAGTAATAGTGTTGAAGATACAAAGATAAATGCTCAAAGATGCATATTCAGCTAAATTGAAATGGTGGCAGAGAAAAAGAAAATAACAGAAGGTGGTAAATATGCTAATTTTGTGATTACTACTCATAATCTTAAGCTGGTTATAAATGGAACCATTAAAACAAAAGAATACGAGTCTTCACAGGAAACCAAACAAAAATGAAGAAGATGCAAACCACACAGGGGAAAGATTTTTAAAAAGCACAACATGAAATATGATGAGAGGAGCCAGGAACAGACAAGCACATCTGGCAAATCAGCAGTGGATTTGATGGAGTCAGATGGAGCGACAACAGCACAGCCCTTGACTGAAGATGACTCAGACGGGTAAACCTATGGTGGTCACGATCTCAACCAACCTGAATAGAGGACCAGAAAAGCAACGAACACGTCCAAAAAGAGGCAGTGGTCAGGACACAATCTCACACTCCGAGAAGCAGGGCTTTCTATGGACAAACGACATAGATGAACGTAAAGGAAACAAGAGAGAAATATCTAGAGACACATTTGGAAAGAGGCTGAGGGAAGCTTTAGGTCTGCGACAGATCAAGTGGGCAAGAGTAAGGATAAGGAAGACCAAGATAAATAACATGAATTTAGTGAACATCTATTGAACTGTATAATCCGAATAGAAAACACACTGTGGCCAAGACTGTTAGCTGTCCCCAGTATCTCTTCTTCCCCATTTCCTTTAGAAACAGAGCCCTGAATTTTAGCAGAACCTAAGATTTCCCAGAATAAAGGCACATTACCAAACTGCCCTGTGGCTGTGATTAAGTTCTCCCTTGTGACAGAAGCCGTGTGGAACTTCTGGGAAGGGTCCTAAAGCAGGACAACCGGTGGAGCCTACGGACCCTTTCAGAGGTCCTATTTAAAGTACATAAAATTAAATACATACGATTAAAATGAAACAGTTATTAACAGATTAAAATTAACTTGTGATAGAATAATGTATATTCAGCTTTATTAACACACTAAAAAACAGGCAAAAACCTCCACAAAGTCCAGTGGGAAGTTCTAATAACTACCTTAATTTCAGTGCCATGGGTGTAAATTATATTTTGAGATATTTGCAACAGATATGAATTCTTTTTACTACTTGTATGCGTTAACTCCATGCAGTGAGGGTCCTTTTGCATCTTTCACATTCATTTCAAACAAGCAGCTCCACCTCCTCTTGGTCTGTGGAAGGAAGTGCCCCTTTCCCCCTCAGGCCATGTGGAAGGCTCCCCTGCCCCTCCCCCAGGCGAGTGTATCTCTTGGGTATGAAGTGACTATAAATGGATACATCTGGGAGAATATGGACCTTGTCTCTTATTTGTAATTAAATATCTTGGTTTCACTTCTGGATCCATCATATTATCATACAGTAAATCTACTAGTGGGGAAAATAAATAGCCGGTAACACAGGCCTTAGCATGGTGTTCATATAGATTCTTGAAATAAACAGCAGATGAGTGATGTTTAAGCATCTTGCAATTTTAATTGTCTCTGAGGCTGATGTCACATGATTTTTCTAAAAGTGATCATTTTTTCCTCAGAATTCATCAGAGTCCTGGGTTATATTTTGAAGATGAAATGCTGATTAGCTTCCCATGTTAATTCTGGTGCCAGAATAGACAGGTTCATATAGGCTGGACACCAGTGGTTGCTGCATGAAATGTCCACTTGGCGGCCCCACTCCATCTAGGCTGTAAGATGCAGCTGCCACGAAGGCCAACGCTTAGCCACTTCTGATCTGGCAGTCTGTTGGCTCTGAAAGCGGGAACCTAATTAAAAGCATTAAAATGCTAAACCACGGTCTCAATTTTATATAAATGTTTTCTTCATATATTTTCTGGGGTGGTTATATCTAATGAATAAATTCAATGTTTGTCAAAAAGAAGTCTAAGGTCACTGGCCAAGATTGGGGCAAATTGAGCACCAGAAAGTCAAAAACATGAATAATGTCTGACACTTACTTGTGTCAAAAAGTAAGGTGGATTGTGGATGGATAGAGAGTAGCACAGATGAATGAATATGTGAGAAAGCAAGTGTAGAAAATATTAATTGCAGAATGTAGGTGGTGGGTATATAGGTGCTCACTATGAAATTCTTTCAACTTTTCTGTGTGTTTGAAAATTTTCATAATAAAATGTTGGAAGAAACAAGTAATGTTGGTAACTGATTATAAAAGATTGAACAAAAGAGAATGTTAGTCCATAATGATACTCAAAAAGAGAAAGAAAGATGAATAATAGAGAAATCTATTCTTTTTAGGAGAATGTGAGGTAAGGAATGTTAAAGAAATGAAAATCATTATTTTGCAGCTCCTAAAGTACCATTGATTCAGGAAAGGGTCCTCAATGGATGCTAAAACCATTGGGTGAAATGTGTTGGGGAATTGGATATTCACATAGCCTCGAAATATCACCTCCCAGGTTACCTACTAATTAGAAAGAGAGAAACGTACTTTGATAATGGAGCCATCTGCTCATCACGACCCCAACCAAGTCAAGACCAATGGGGGAGTTAAATTTCTCGAAATGTGCTTAAGTATCTTTTTTTTTTTAATTTTTATTTTTTTCGGATGTACATCATATTTCAAATTCTGGATACATTACATCATGTTCACCACCCGAACACTAATTATAGTGCATCCCCTCACATGTGACCCTAATCACCCCTTTTGCCCTCCCCCCACCCCCCTTCCCCAATGGTAACCACCAGTCCAATCTCCAGTGCTATGTGATTTTTTTTTTTGTCGTTTTTATCTTCTACTTATGAGTGAGATCATATGGTATTTGACTTTCTCCCCCTGACTTATTTCACTCAGCAAAATACCCTTAAGGTCCATCCATGTTGTCACAAATGGCTGGATTTTGTCATTTCTTATGGCTGAGTAGTATTCCATCATGTATAAATACCACATCTTTTTTATCCATTCATTCCTTGATGGGCAACTAGGTTGCTTCCAAGTTGGCTATTGTGTATAATGCCACAATGAACATAGGGGTGCAAGTATCTTTATGCCTTTGTGTTTTCAAGTTCTTTCATAAATACCCAGCAGTGGAATAGCTGGATCATATGGTAGATCTATCCTTAATTTTCTGAGGATACTCCAAACTGCTTTCCATAGTGGCTGCACCAGTTTGCACTGCCACCAGCAGTGAACAAGTGTTCCCTTCTCTCCACACCCTCTCCAACATTTGTTGTTTCCTGTCTTGTTAATCATAGCCATTCTGACCAGAGTGAGGTGATACCTCATTGTAGTTTTGATCTGCATTTCCCTGATAGCTAATGATGTTGAGCATCTTTTCATATGCCTGTTGGCCATCTGTATTTCTTCTTTGGAGAAATCTCTCTTCAGATCTTTTGCCCATTTTCTAACTGGATTGTTGGTTTTTTTTTGTTGTTGTTGAGCTGTATGAGTTCTTTGTATATTTTGGATATTAACCCCTTATCTGATATGTGGTTTGCAAATATCTTCTCCCAATTGTTAGGTTGTCTTTTCGTTTTGTTGATGGTTTCCTTTGCTGTGCAGAAACTTTGTAGTTTGATGTAGTCCTATTTGTTCATTTTTTCTGTTGTTTCCCTTGCCCGGTCAGACATGGGACTTGAAAATATGCTGCTCAGACCAATGTCATAGAGCGTACTGCCTATGTTTTCTTCTAGAAGTCTCATGGTTTCGGGTCTTACTTTCAAGTCTTTAATCCATTTTGAGTTGATTTTTGTGCATGGTGTAAGGGAATGGTCTACTTTCATTCTTTTGCATGTGGCTGTCCAGTTTTCCCAACACCATTTATTGAAGAGACTCTCCTTTCTCCATCGTATGCTCTTGGCTCCCTTGTCGAATATTAGCTGTCCATAAACATGTGGGTTTACTTCTGGGCTCTCAATTTTGTTCCATTGATCTGTGTGTCTGTTTTTGTGCCAGTACCATGCTGTTTTGGTTACTATGGCTTTGTAGTATAATTTGAAATCGGGGAGTGTGATAACTCCAGCTTTGTTCTTTTTTCTCAGGAATCCTTTGGCTATTCGGGGTCTTTTGTTGTTCCATATAAATTTTAGGATTCTTTGTTCTATTTCTGTAAAAAATGTTGTTGGAACTTTGATAGGGATTGCGTTGAATCTATAGATTGCTTTAGGAAGTATGGACATTTTAACAATGTTAATTCTTCCAATCCAAGATCATGGAATATCTTTCCATTTCTTTGTGTCTTCTTCGATTTCTTTCAGCAATGTTTTATAGTTTTCGGTGTACAGATCTTTCACCTCTTTCAATAAGTTTATTCCTAGGTATTTTATTCTTTTTGTTGCAATTGTAAATGGGATTGTATTCTTAATTTCTATTTCTGCTACTTCATTGTTAGTGTATAGAAACGCAACGGATTTTTGTACATTGATTTTGTATCCTGCAACTTGACTGTATTCCTTTATTATTTCTAAAAGTTTTTTAGTGGACTCTTTAGGGTTTTCTAGATATAAAATCATGTCGTCTGCAAAGAGTGACAGTTTCACTTCTTTTTTTCCAATGTGGATCCCTTTTATTTCTTTTTCTTGCCTGATTGCTCTGGCTAGGACTTCCAATGCTATGTTAAATAAGAGTGGTGACAGTGGGCATCCTTGTCTGGTTCCTGTTCTTAGAGGGATAGCTTTCAGTTTTTCTCCATTGAGAATGACATTTGCTGTGGGTTTGTCATATACGGCCTTTATTATGTTGAGGTATTTTCCTTCTATACCCAATTTATTTAGAGTTTTTATCATAAATGGATGCTGTATCTTGTCAAATGCTTTCTCTGCATCTATTGAGAAGATCATGTGATTTTATTCTTCATTTTGTTAATGTGGTGTATCACGTTGATAGATTTGCGGATGTTGAACCATCCCTGCATCCCCGGAATGAAACCCACTTGATCATGATGTATGATCTTTTTAATGTATTGTTGTATTCGATTTGCTAGTATTTTGTTGAGGATTTTTGCATCGATGTTCATTAGTGATATTGGCCTGTAATTTTCTTTCTTTGTGTTGTCCTTGTCTGGTTTTGGTATCAGGATAATGTTTGCTTCGTAGAAGGAATTAGGAAGCCTCCCCTCCTCTTCAATTTTTTCGAAGAGTTTGACAAGGAAAGGTATTAAGTCTTCTTTGAATGTTTGGTAGAATTCACCAGGGAAGTCATCTGCTCCTGGACTTTTATTTTTTGGGAGGTTTTTAATTGCTGTTTCGATCTCCTTACTGGTGATCGGTCTATTCAAATTTTCTACATCTTCTTGGTCCAGTTTTGGAAGGTTGTATGTTTCTAAGAATTTATCCATTTCTTCTAGATTATCCGATTTCTTGGCGTATAGCTTTTCATAGTATTCTCTTATTATCTTTTGTATTTCTGAGGTGTCTCTTGTAAATTCTCCTCTTTCATTTTTGATTTTATTTATTTGAGCCTTCTCTCTTTTTTTCTTGGTGAATCTAGCTAAGGGTTTGTCAAATTATCAACACAAAATATTAAACAACAACAACAAAATTATTAAACAAAATAAACAAAATTAAGTATCTTTTAAAATGTCTTTTTTAGGTGCAGTTTCCAGAGCCCGGGGCTAAAAGTCACATAAATGTAGAATCACACATTCCAAGACTTCACTGCCCCTCTCCTGCTCAGTTGCCTTTCACTCTTAAGGTAGCTTTTGATATTTGTGTTGATAATTTGAGTTTGATAATATGCGATTATTTCACCCTGGTTCTAATGTCCTGTTATTGTTTCTTGCCGCTCTTTGATTTAGGCTGATTTGTTTGAATAGAAGAAGACACTCCCAGAAGAGCTTCCACTATATATTTTAGAGATAGAAGACCAGAAGTCTTGAGACACCCACGGAGAACCTAATCCTGAGAGCAATATGGCAGCACCTGGACGCTTGACTCTGGGCCAGGCACCATGCCCTGCGCTTCCTCACACACCTTACTCAACCTCTCCTTCCCTCGATTCTCAAAGATTTGCATTTTTGTAAGTTTTTTATTGCCCTGAAGCCAAGAATTCAAAGATTATCATCCTTTCTCTTCCCATTAAAAATCAATCTTCTATCTTCACTTACTGGTTGCTCTGGCCTCAATGTTTGTGTCCCTACAAATTCATTATGCTGAAATTCTAACCCCCAAATATGATAGTATTAGGAAGTGGGGCATTTTGGAGGTGATTAAGTTGTGAGGGTGGAGCCCCATGAATGGGATTAGTGGCCTTATAAAAGAGACCCCACAGAGGTCCCTAGCTGCTTCCACCATGTGAGCACACAGTGAGAATGGGCTGGCTATGAACTAGGAAGAGGGCCCTCACTAGAATGAGACTACACTGGCACCTTGATCTTGGACTTTCAGCCTCCAGAACTGTAAGAAATAAATGTCTGTTGTTTATAAGCCACCCGCCTGTGGTGTTTTGTTATAGTAGCCTGGATGGACTAAGATACTGGTTCCATTTCTTGCCTCATATTCACTCTTCAACCCATTCCAATATGGCTTCCACTTTTACTACTCCATGGAAATCACCCTTGCCAAAGTCAGTGATGGTTTCCAGGTGCCTAAATCCAGTTTTCATCGTACACAGTGGACTACTTCCTCCTTAAAATATTCTTGTCCCTGATTTCTGTGCTATCGTATTTTGATAATCTCCTCTTACCACCTGGACATCTCCTCCCTTTCCTGTACGATTATCAGCCTTTTCACTAAACCCTGAATGTTATGAATACTTCCTCTGGGCTTCATCCCAGACATTCTCATTCATTCCTCTAACAAATATTTATTGTGTACTTACTGTGGGCTAGACACTGTGTTGATTGCTGGGCATTGCATATATGGTTCTTGTTCTCAGGGAGTTTAGAAGAAAAGCTGTCAACCATAAATTATACAATTGGTTATTTAATTATAGTCATGATTAGGAATATTAAGAAGTTCAAAGCACTACCACTATAGATTAATTGGAACGCACTGGACTGTGTCTGAAATTCCAAAGATGTAATCTGTTTAGTCCTGGGAGAACTGGAACTGCTCTTAACCAGCAAAACATCTTCCAACAGCTGAGAAAAAAACTAAGAAAGAAGGATATAATTCCTTGAATCTATCAATCAAAACTAAGATTCTTCTTAGTCTCATTTCTTTCTCGGCTTTGTTTGTAGTAGACAAATCTCCAGTCTGTCTAAAGGGATCAAAATCCAGACTGCAAGATGACTATAGATTGGTTTTTGTTCATAAAAATCCTTTCAACCTGGCCACCAGTGGGAAGCCTTTTTCCTGTAGAGCTTCCAATCTTCAATCAAAGATCAAGAGATTAAGAAACACAATACACCATCTAATATTTACAACATACAAAAAGATATGAATAATATAATAACACCTGTCTGTGAAGCAATTTGTATAGACAAGTCACTAAATGATTTATTTCTCAAATTAAGAGTGGGAAACATGGCTTCAGCTCTTAAAGTCTGTTATTGGAGTAAGACAGAATAAGAAGGAGGAAAATGGAAATAAAGAGGCAAAGACATAGGTGGTGTCAAGAGACATTGGATCTTATTAATGTGATGCCTTCATCTTGTAACTTCGTGTTGTATCACTTGAGTAGCCCCTAAGATGTTCAAAATCTCATTTTGCTTTTGCCATTATTGGCGTGTACAGTGAGGATCCACACTTGGGACCTTCTTGCAAGTTCAGTGGCATTGACCTCAAGTCTACATTTGGTCCATGCTTTAGTCACACTCCAGCCCTGTTTCTGTAAAGGTGTGTTTTGTGCCAAAGCCTGAATCATCTGCAGGATGAAGCCTGGATTTGTTGTGCCAGCTTACTCTTGTGCGGTTTTGGAGAGTTATAGTCACTTCCGTAAGTATTATCCTTACTATGAACTGGACTATTTATGCCATAGTGGTTGACAGTAAAGCACTAAAAGAGGCTACATCACTATGTCATAGGTATTTGCATTTGCTCATATTCAGAAAAAAGTTGCTTTTTGGTGATTTCTAAAATCACCTTGGTCATCAATCATTTCTTTCCAAAGAATGTTGACTAAATCAATGTAAATTAATTAAAAACACATGGAATAAATTTACAGTATATAAAATTTTTTAAGAAACACATTTGCTTAAATAAAAAGAGGAGCAGAATGAACCAAAATATTTGAAAATAACCTTATGAAGTCTTTTGAAGTGACACAGGTTTTGGGAGCTGAACTCTCCCAGGCTGGCGAGGACCTACAGCACTTGAAGCTTTACATTTGGCTGACAGGGTAACAATTCAAAGCTGTATGATGGCGTATCCCATCATTTTTCCATCTGTGTATTCCAGTATCTTCTATTAGAAGAGGTGGACTTCCACCCAAATTTCAAATTTTGGTTTGGTCTATACCGAAATAGACTCCTCCAACTAAAGGGTTTGATTGATAGTTGCTGACACTTGAGCAAGTGCTAGGTGCTGAAGCTTCACATTAATCTCCAAACAGTCCTACGATGCAGGGTATTAGTCTCTACTTTGGATGAGGAAACAGGTGCAGAATTAGGTAACTTGCCTGAACAGTGGGCCTGGCAGTCTGGCTCTGAAGCCTCAACTCTTCATCCAAAGAACCTATGTTTTGCCCTTCTCATAATGATCCAGTATGTGGCCTCAGCATCTGTGTCTGTTGTCACTCCCCACCCTAGTCTGGCTTTTTTTCAGAAGATCTTCCCTTTCCTCCCTCTCCCACTTCCTCCTTAACAAGAAGCCCTTGTCATCTCCAGGCTAGTTCAAGGCCACATAGAGTAGAGTCAGGACTTGGATCATTGCAGGCTACCTCTTACTCACACCTGTGCTTTGTCAATTCTTCCTCCACTACTTCTTTCTTCCCTCTTCTCTGACCTGAAGACCTCATGCCCTGCAGGAGAACAAGGAAGTAGCCCTATGTGCCAAAAGGAAGCTTACCATTTGCTGGCTCCTAGAAATGTCTTTTGTTGGCTTTGTGTGTGTCTTTGTTTCTCTATCCCCTCCTTGCTGGATCCAATATACCATGTAACTAGACCTTTGCCCCCAACTTGCTCTATCTGCATGGGTCTGGCCCTTGTTTAGGCAAATTTTTTTTCCAACTTCCCTGGCTGCACAAGTTAGACCAGTGCTCACTAACCAACTTCCTCCTTGCAAATGTTCCTGAACCAATGGACTCAGGTGGACAAGAAACTCAAGATGCAGTAACTTCAATTAAAAAAAACAAGAATCTTTTAAAAGCTAGCAAAGTTGTAAAGTGGTATAATTGAAAGAGAGGGACATTGACAAGAAATGTAGGACCCATCAGTGCACAGCTGCACAACTTTATTGGAGTTTTGTGTGCTTCCAAATTTGAGCCACTCAGGAGAGTAAGGGAACTGGATAGTCTGGAAGGGGAGCAGATATGTATGTCTGTCTTGGCTTTTTTGGACTATGACTGATACTTTCTCATGGTGCACAGAGCTTGCCTCACATTAATGGGTTGCTTTCTGATCTCATTTCATGGAGAAGTTTATACCATTACTTTAGTTACAACTCCTTATAATCTGGCTGGCTAGTTTATTCTAGAATGTTCCTGAGGCCACAGAGTATAGAAATTTAGTTTTAAACCTAAAATTATCATTGGTTTTGGATTCTTGGGACCAGGATTTTGAAATTAGCAAAGAGCCTTGAGGTAAATCAGAACTGGGCTCTCTCCCCGTCTGCCTCTCTTTACCACCTTTCTGTCTCCCTGCTCATGCTTCTCATGCTTCCCATTCAGGGCCTTGACTCCACATAGTGTAACATGGAAAAAAATAATTCTTGACAAAGTAGCTTGGGAAATTATATCCTTTGTGCCCTACTGAATATTTTCCTTCCACCTAGCTCAGAATAGGTGCCGAATATATCTTTGGGAATGAGTGAATGAAGAAATGAAAGCCTGTAAGTGTTCATTTGGAACATCTTGAAAATATTCCCCAACTCTCAGTCCAGGTGACATCACCTTCTGTCATGAACAGCAAGTTTACAAACTGTGTTGTGCTCGTCTGCCATTGTTAATGAATTTTAACCCAATAGCAGCTCTCCATTTCTTGCTCCTAATATAATGCCTGGCACAATGTCAGAGCTCAATAAATTTTTGTTGAATCAATAAATGTCCAGTGGATCAGAAGCACAAGTGTTAACCTGGACTTGCGATTCCCATTTGAAGTCAGGAAGTGGGGGTGGTGGTGAGGAGAGGGGGTGAGGTGGCGCGGTCCTGTAGGACTGAGCCCTTAACTTGTGGGATTTGACACTATCTGCAGGTAAATAGTGTCAGAATGAGGTGAACTTTAGGACACCCTGATGGTATTGGAGAACCACTTAGATTTGTGGGAACCACACATTGGAGTTGGTGCCCAGAACCTTAACATACCATCTTTTTTTAAACTTCCTTTCAGAGGAAAAATACAGAATGATGAGGCATGCCAAGGCTATCAGTGGCTTCTGAGTCAAACACCTTAGCCCATGTGTGGAGTGGAATTAGCTGCCCCCAAATAGGGAGCCTGTCTTTCAGTGGAAATTGTGCTGCAGTATGTCTGCCTACATGTGCGATCTGAAGACAGAGTTCCAAACTTCTGAGGCACGATTGAGACTTGGGGCTCATACACACAATTCTCTGTTCTGTATAAAATTCCAAACACTCCCAACTTTGATTTTTTCAATTAAACAAATAACAGTTTCGCTAGCTTCCAGGGCCAGGTCTCATCAACATCAACAGTGTCTGGATGAGATGGGTCAGCAGGTGCCACAACCCTCATTCTAAATTGACAGACTGTGGGGTGGAAGTTCTATAATCAGTGGGGGAAAAAACCCCACCAAATCTAGAGCCTGGTAACCAGTCTTGGGCCTGTCCTAATTGAGATGAGAGTATTTTTCTGAAAAACTCTTCTGCCTACCCTCTGAAGGTTGTGGATGTGGGCTATGTACTTGCAAAACATATTGCTTTGTAAGCCAGTTGAAACTGGTGTCCCCATGGCTGATTGGGGGCTTCAGATCATTAATGACATGACACCTACATGGAAATCCTTGTAGGACCAGAGATGGACAACAAACCAGGTCTTACACCCTGCAATCAACATGTAGAGCCTCAGAAGAAGCCTCTTGGAATCGGGAGGGCATCTCTCTTGGGACACTCATGGTAGAAAACATAGCATTTAATCTCCCTCTTCTCCTTTCCTTTTCTTCTGACCAGCGGATGCCTGAATTCGACCCCCAGTTTGGGTAAAAGGCAACGGTGATGGCTGAAAGCCTCAAAATTTCAGTCCTTGCTCTACTCACAACTGATAATCTGAGGTATTCTAGCCTAAGGTACTTTCACTCCCCTGAAACCAGAGATGTGGCCAGCACCATTCATCACTGGATCATACATATATCCCCTTGTGACATGTCTGACTTTGCTATTTGAATATAAAGTTGTTGGTGACATGAGCAGGAATGGTGGAATAAGGACCTTAAAAACTCCTCTCCTCCATTAAAGTAAGAAGAACTCCAGCAAAATTGTCTAAATAACTTCTTTAGAACTCTGGAAATTAAGCAAAGTCTTGCAACAATCCAGAGAGTGTTTTTTTCCCCAAGTAAAATGACTTAATCTCAGAATAGCAAGCTTTGCAGCATCTTAATTCCCTAGTGCTCTTTCCCTCTCACCAGACTCATGATAGTCTTGAAAAACAACAAGTCTGCAATCACAGTGAAAACTAGCAGCCCAACACCCAATGGAGGGGGCAAGATGGGGTCGGTACTAGATGACTGGCATTATTTGACCTGTCTCTCATTTCCTTACAAAATCCCACTCACAAAGCTTATCTTTATTTGATCTGACTGCCATCTCACTCCGGACTATTTCCAGGGGGCAAGGGTTTAACATAGGTAGTTGCCTGTACTGGTGATAACTGTGAGAGAAAACAGCAAGTTAGGCAAAAATTTAAAGAAAAAGCTGGGGAATGAGAGGTCCATAAAGGGCTCTGACATTCCTGGCAATCTAGAAGACTAGGCATGTGCCAGGGTTGTGTTCATGCTGGGAAAGACCTGAGAAGGATGAAAGCTCTCTCTATGGCTGATCGTGAGACTCGACAGAAGCAGGAAGTAAAGGTGAACATAGAGCTGTAAATTGCCTACCTGAGCACTGAAGGCAAGCCCCCAGCGTGCACACAGAGCCCTCAGCAAAGACTCGGAGACTACTGGTTCCAAGCACAGTGGAGTCCCAGAAGGAGAGGAGAGAGATAAAGAGGCAAAAGAATATTTGAAGAAATAATGTTTGAAAAATTCACAGTTAATTAATGAAAAACATTAATCTACACATTCAAGAAGCATAGCGGGTTCCAAGGTGAATAATCAGACTGTTGAAAGCCAAAGACAAGGAGATAATCTTGAAAGCAGCAAGAGAGAGAATATCCACATACAAGGCATCTTCACAGAGATTAACACCTGATTTCTCATCAGAAACCAGAGAGGCCAGAAGGCAATGAGATGACATACATATTCAAAGTGCTGAAAGAAAAAGACTGTCAATCAAGAATTCCATATTTAGCAAAACTGTTCTTCACAAAATTAGAAGACATTACCAGATAAACAAAAACAAGGCTCACTGCTAGTGGATCTTCCCTTCAAGAAATACTAAAATAGTCCTTCAGGCTGTAAGGAAAAAACAAACAGCAACCCAAATCCACAACACCGGTAACACAACTACACAGGTAAATAGAACGTATTTTTATTTGTAACCTCTTTCTTCCATCTGATTTAAAATACAATGGCCTGAGGCAATAATTATAAAACTGTGTTGATGGGCTTACAATATATAAGGATGCAATTTCTATGACAATAGCATAAAGGAGGGGGAAGGGAATGAACTATACTAAGTTTTTGTGTATTAGTGAAATTAAATTGGGATTAGTCTTAACTATTTACAAATTGTCATGTTAATTTTAATCCCTAGGACATCCTCCAAGAAAATAACTTAAAAATATGTACTGAAAGAAATGATAAAAGAATTAAACTGGTACACTAGAAAGTATATATTTAACACAAAAGAAGGAAGCAATGGAGAAATTTAGGGAAAAGAGACATGAGATTTATAAAAAACCATTTGCAAAATAGCAGGTGCAAATGTTATCTCATTAGTAATTACATTAAGTAACCAAAGAGAGCTTGAACGGGACAAAACAGATTTTAAGACAAAAATTGTTACTGGAGACAAACAGAATTCTATAATGTTAAAAGGGTCAATTCATCAAAAAGATCTAACAATTATAAACATATATTCACCTAATAATAGAGCTCCAAAATACATGAAGCTAAAGCTGACAGAATTCAGGGGAAAAATAGACAATTCAGCAATAATAGTTGGAGACGTCAGTACTCCACTTTCAAGAATGGATAGAACAACCAGAGATGATCACAAGGCAGCTGAGGAAGTGGACAAGGCTCCACACCAGCCACGCCCCACAGACGTACACAGAACACTCCACCAGCAACAGTAGGATACACATTCTCCTCAAGTGCACATGGCACGTCCTCAAGCTAGACAACATATTGGGCCAAAATGAATATCAATAAATTTTGAAAGACTGAAATCACACAAAGTGCCTTCTTCAACTACAATGGAATGAAATTAGAAATGAATGACATAAGAAAATGGGAACTTTACAAAATATGTGAAAATTAAAAATCATACTCCTAAATAACCAATAGATTAAAGAAGAAATCATAAGGGTAATTAAGAAATAATTTGATAAGAATGAAACTAAAAACATAACATACCAATGTTTATGGAATGAAGCTAAAGCAGTACTTAGAAATTTATAGCTATAATTGTTTATATTACTAAAGAAGAAAGATCTCAAATCACTAACCTAACCTTCAGCTGTAAAAAAACAAAAAAGACTAGAAACAGAGCTAGCAGAAGGAAGCTAGCAGAAGGAAGGAAATAATAAAAATTAGAGTTGAGAGGCTGGCCCTGTGGTCCAGTGGTTAGGGTTCTGCATGCTCTGTTTCAGCAGTCTGCAGTTCCCAGGTTTGGATCCCAGGTGCAGACGTACTCCACTCATCAGCCATGCTGTGGAGGCAGCCCATGTACAAAGTAGAGGAAGACTGGCATAGATGCTAGCTCAGGGAGAATCTTCCTCACACACACACACAAATTAGAGTTGAGATAAATGAATAGAGACTACAGAAACAGTGGAGAAAATCAGTGAAAGAATAAATTAGTTCTGAAAAAGAAAAAAATTGACAAATTTTTAGTTATACTGACAAAGAAAAAAGGAGAAAAGGTATAAAAAGCTAAAATCAGGTATGAAAATGGGGCCCTCATAACCATTTTATTTCAAAAATAAAAAGGACATTAAGAGAATACTATGAATAATTGTATGCTAACAAATTAGATAACCTAGATGACATGGGTAAATTCCTAGAAATGTACAAATTACCTAAACTGACTCAAGAAGAAATAGAAATCTCAGACTTAGAACAAAGGAGATTGAATTAGTAACAATAAACCCCCCAACAAAGAAAAGTCCAGACAAAAGACCAAGGGAAAGAAAAGACAAATTACTAAAATCAGGAATGAAGAGGGGATATTCCTCCTGATTTCGCAGAAACAAATCTAAGGATCTTACTTGACTTGTAACTTGGTGACAGGGTGATCAAGTCCTTGAGCGACAGGGATCATCGGATTTTGTGTGTTGTGTCCTCCAAAACCAAAAGCATGAATCTTTCCTGATCCATCCAGCACAACAGTCTCAAGCCAGCTGTGGCTACTAAGTACCTGTAATGTGATCAGTGCAAGTGAGGGTCCAATGTTAGTTTTATTTAATTTTAACAAATTTAAATTTAAAAATGGACTCTAGGTTCATTTATTGGAAAACATTTAAGTACGTTTGGAACATGGGTATGAACTGACTTTTTCAATTATAAACATTAAGAAACAAACACAGATCAAGTGTTTTGATAAAAATTTAGCATTGGAATTGACATGTACTGTAAGTGTAAAATACACATTGGATTTTAAAGACAGTATGAAACAAAGAATATAAAAAACTCATTAATAATTTTTACATTGATTATATGTTTCAATATTTTCGATATATTATGTTAAAAAATTTATGTTCAATTTACATTTTCAATGGACTTGTAGAAAAATTTTAAATTACATGTGGATGTGCTATGTTTCTATCAGACAGTCCTGCCTTAGCCCTCAGCAAATATCTACATTTATCCATATTAGTAATGATTTCCTGTTTTCTTCTCAATGCCTTACCCACTGATGAGTAAGTGGTTCCTCTTTTTTAAAGGGAACCATTTCAGGAATGCTTGAATGAGGGAAAAAATGAATCCCTAAATAATTCCCGTCTGAGATGTCACGGAAGTGACATGGGTTACACTCATCTGGGCTGTTTTCCCCTGGAAATGAATAAGTCTCAATGTCATCATACAGATTAGAGAAAAGAGTAGAGAACGTATCTTTTTAAACCTCTTTCACAAAAGTAGATTATTGTCATGTGTTTTCTGTGTTTTAATTTACTTATGGGGGAAAAAAGCATCTCGATAGCTCCAGGTGAGATGGTCCTGACCATGTGAAAACCTACTCAATAATCTGAGTGTGATTCAGGTTGACGTTCCCGACTGTTGTGTTGGAGAAACAATTCTCTTCCTCTTTATTTTGCGTAATTACTTTCAACTTCAGAATTTTTATCTTCACAGTATCTGGGCTGGAAGTGCGTCAATGTTCCACACCTACATAACCTCCCAAATTTTGACCTACATTCAACCAACTCTCCCAAGCCAACTGGCTCTCCATGTGGTTCGCGCAGTGGGTCAGCCTCCCTCTGTGTGTGCAGAGTAGAGTCAGTGGGTCCCACACGACTGCCGTAAGAGCAAGCACAGGCTCTGTGCCTCTGAGGGCCACCTGTGGCAACAGCGATGCTGACTCACGGGCAGGAGGGAACTTGAATTGGGATTCTAAGGGACACCCTTTAGTAAAAGTGTTCTTTCAAAAATTGGCTGAATTTTCATGCTTAGAAATCCCGAGCTTTATCAGACCTCTCTTGAGGTCAACCTTCATCTCTCCCTCTTCTCTGAATCCTTCCCCTTCCTCCTTTGAATTTGGAAAAATCTTTCAATTGCCCTATTCTGAAGACTTACCCCAAATATGGACACATGACAAATGTGGTATTTGTCGAGTGGGCAAAAGATGATTTTTAGAAAAATTGACGCTGAAATAATTGGATGTCCATGTAGAAATACAAAAGTCTTGACATCTACTTTACACTATAGGTAAAAATCAATTTCAGGGGAACTAGAGGCCTCACTGTAGAGGGAAAGAACAAGTTTTAGAAAATAAGGGAGTATCTTTATGATCTTGCAGGGTAGGAAAAGATTTCTTACACAAACTCCCCCCTCCTTGCCCACACCTCGGGGTCACCAGTCACCTCCTAGTTGTCAAATCAGATGAACTTGCCTCATCCTATGGGCCACATAGTTGACCTTGTAGTTAGTTCTCCGGACCCTTCCCTCTCCTGTTTCTCTCTCTGTGGCCTCTCTGCTTCATCCTCTGACTTTTCTCACCTTCCTGCTCCTTAAATACTGGTGCTTCCCGGGTTTCCCTCCCCGTGGTCTCATCCACACTCTCGGCCCATCTCTCTGCTAACAGCCCCCAGATGGATGACATCCCTCCCAGGCTCCAGATGCAGATATGCATAAGCTTCCTGTTTCTTCTCCATCTTTCTCTAGATGTTTGGAATCACCTTAATTTCAACAAACAAGCCTCAAAATGAACTCATTCTCTTCCTTGCTCCAGCCCTATTTGCGGACTTCCTATCTAAATAAGGGGAATCACTTCCAAGTTGGCATCTCATTCTAGAAATGTTGACGCATCTCCCTCTTTAACCTGCCCCAGCAGCAAGAGCTACTATAACCATGTTCACACCGTGTTCTAGGAACTTGCTATCGTCTGAATGTTTGTGTCCCCCCAAAATGCCTTTTGAAAATCTAATGCCAATGTGATGGTATTAGAAGGTGGTGCCTTTGGGAGAGGATGGCCAACAGGGTGGAGCCCTCATGAATGGCATTAGTGCCCTTATAAAAAAAACCCCGCAGTGCTCTCTTGCCTGTTCTGCCACGTGAGGTCACTGTGAGAAGACGGCTGTCTATGAGGAAGTGTGTCTCACCAGACACCGAATGTGCCAGCACCATGATCTTGGATGTCCCAGCCTCCAGGACTGTGGGAAATTTCCATTTATGAGCCACCCAGTCTGTAGTGTTTTGTTACAGCAGCCCAAATGAACTATGACAGCAATCTTTTATTTTAGCAGATATTACATTTTTTTCTTAATATATATTAACTCATTTAATTCTCTCAACCCCAAGATGGGATATTATTCTCCTCCTTACTGAGGAGAAAAGAAAAATATTCATAAGCAGAGCAGCTCTTCCTCCCTCACCCTGACTCCTGCCGATCCCACGTCGAGAGGGCCTCTCAGCAGTGTTAGTACTTCCACGCAGCGTCCATTTCCACCGCCTCTAACCCAGTTCAGATTAGACCAGCTTCCTAACAGGCGTCCCAACCACACCCAATTCTCTTTCCATTTATGTCCACCTTCAGTGGAGCTGGTAGAGTACTCAATAATAATCTCGGATAGGGTAGATTTTGATGGATTCCTTCTCAAATGCCTTAGCACACAGGGGACCACGTGATCTGGTGCCAGCCTGCCCCCTTTCCCTGCTCCCCAGCGCCACCTCCACGTCTTCTCCATCCTAGACACATGCTCTTTCAGGCCCCTGGGCCTGTGCAGACAGTTCTCTGCTTGAATGCTCTGCTGACATCCTTCCTGTTCAGCTGGGAAATTCCTGGCTCTCCTCTAAGTCCTAACAGGTGGGCTCTCTCCCTCTGTGACACCGTCACAGGCTCCCCAGCCGGCCCAGCTCCACCCACATAATTATTTACCATGTACTGGGTACTAACCTCCCGCATCGTTTTGTTTTACATCACATCATATTACAATTGCTTGTTTATTTCTTCCTGTCCTGCTCCTGGAGGGCAAGAATACTGTATTATTCCTCCTTGAATTGGGGTCTCTTCCCAGAGGTGGCCTTATCTGGGGAGCAGTTAATGATTCTGCTGAGTAAATACATGTCTCTGGAAATGCTTGCTGAAAAGCAAGCATTGGAAGAAATAACCTGGCCACCGCCCCTTGGCGTTGGTGCATGGACTCTGCTGGCTCTCACATGCCCTGCTCTGCACCCTGAGGCCTGGAGTTGCTCTGCTTTGATAGAAGAGAGTGAGGGATAGAAAGCAGGGCCACGGTTGGTAGGTGCGTGTCCTCCTCACTGACTCTGAGCAGCCAGGCGCTGGTGACAGGGCGCCTTCTCCATTGCAGACGCCTTCATCTTGCTGCCCTGTTCACTCTGATTCTTTATCCCGTCCCATCCTTCCCACTCTCCTGAATCATAACAGGTCCTCCGCTTCGTGCATGTTTCTCATTTAACCCTTATGAAGGGGATCAGGACATGCCACCCCCAAATATGTCACTTTGGCATAAGAATGTTTTTGAGCTGAAGGCAGTTGAGAAAAAGAAGATACAGAAAGCTCTCTGCTCTCTCTCTACCTGCCTAAAAACAGGGCACAAATTTCTCCCATACCAGAAAGAGGCGAAAAACCCTTATCACAAGAGACAGAGATGACGCCAAGATCAGACTGCATAAACAAACCTCGCTAACAAGCCTTCCCTTCCATCAGAATCCCCCAAATATTTCCTGGTCACTTTCCCACAATTTACTGCCTCTAAAAGCCCAACTGCCCTTTCCTTCGTCTAGTTACTTCTCCACAGTTTATCGTCCTTTGTTAAAATGGTATATAAGCCCCTGTCTTACTACTTCTTTGGGCTTTTTGCTTTTTTTCTGTGAAGCCCCATGCAAGTAAAATTAAAAATATTAATAAAATTTGTAAGTCTTTTCTCCTGTTAACCTATCATATATCAGTTTAATCCACAGATCCCAGGCACTGAATATAAGAGGGTAAAAGCAAATGTTTTTCCTCCCCTACATTTACCACCTATAGGATGAGCATCACTGGGACCATTGTGCAGACAACTGAACTGAGGCTGGGAGAATTAATAATAACTCGTGGGTGGAAGACTCAGGACTCATGTCAAAGCCTTTTTACTTTCTTTTGCCTTTCTTTGCTAGTGCCTAAAAGTTTGTTTTACCTGGTTAGGGACCCTGACTCTCAAGGGGTTGCTGACATTTGCTCATGCGGGCTCCCATGTTGAGTGTCAGCTCAGGAAAGGAAGCACACCCAGGAACAGCCCTGAAAAATCCCAGCCCAAACCCAGTCGGAACAGCCATTGTTTCCCAGTGTCAGCACTCCTTCCGGAGCCCTGCGGAACCAGCCCTCACCCAAGTAGCGTTAATCACTCAGTGAGTTTTGGTTGAAGACGTGAGACTGGTTTGCACAACCCAGCTGCACTGGTACAGGCACACAGGCAACCATCTGACAGGGCTCCGGGGCCTGGTTTTTTTTTTTTTTTTGTATTTTAGGTCTTTGTTTATTTTTAAACAGTTGGTATCTTTTTACATTTTGGTCAATTCGAGAAAAGTAATTTTTCTTTTTTTTTTTTGAAGGTTGGCACCTGAGGTAACATTTGTTGCCAATCTTCTTTTTTTTTTTTATTGAGTTATTGATAGGTTACAATCTTGTGAAATTTCAATTGTACATTAATGTTTGTCATTCGTGTTGTAGGTGCACCACTTCACCCTTTGTGCCCACCCCCCACCCCACCTTTCCCCTGGTATCCACTAAACTGTTCTTGGTCCATAGTTTTAAATTCCTCATATGAGTGGAGTCATACACAGATTATCTTTCTCTTGCTGGTTTATTTCACTTAACATAATTCTCTCAAGGTCCATCCATGTTATTGCAAATGGAATGATTTTGTTCTGTTTTGCAGCTGAGTAGTATTCCATTGTATATATGTACCACATCTTCTTTATCCATTCGTCTGTTGATGGGCACTTAGGTTGCTTCCATGTCTTGGCTATTGTAAACAGTGCTGCAATAAACATTGGGGTGCACAGGACTTTTGGGATTGCTGACTTCAGGCTCTTTGGATAAATACCCAGTAGTGGAACGGCTGGATCGTATGGTAGTTCTATTTTTAGTTTTTTGAGGAATCTCCATACTGTTTTCCATAGTGGCTGGACCAGTTTGCATTCCCACCAGCAGTGTATGAGGGTTCCTTTTTCTCCACAACCTCTCCAACATTTGTTGCTATTAGTTTTAGATATTTTTGTCATTCTAACGGGTGTAAGGTGATATCTTAGTGTAGTTTTGATTTGCATTTCCCTGATGATCAGCGATGATGAGCATCTTTTCATGTGCCTATTGGCCATCAGTATATCTTCTTTGGAGGAATGTCTGTTCATGTCTCCAGCCCATTTTTTGATTGGGTTGTTTGCTGTTTTGTGATTGAGTTGTGAGAGTTCTTTATATATTAAGGATATTAAGCCTTTGTCAGATATATGACTTGCAAATATTTTTTCCCAGTTAGTGGGTTGTTTTTTTGTTTCAATCCAGTTTTCATTTGCCTTGAAGAAGCTCTTTAATCTGATGAAGTCCCATTTGTTTATTCTTTCTATTGTTTCCCTTCTCTGAGAAGGCATGGTGTCTGAAAAGATCCTTTTAATACTGATGTCAAAGAGTGTACTGCCTACGTTTTCTTCCAGAAGCCTTATGGTTTCAGGTCTCACCTTTAGGTCTTTAATTCATTTTGAGTTTATTTTGGTGAATGGTGAAAAAGAATGGTCAATTTTCATTCTTTTACATGTGGCTTTCCAGTTTTCCCAGCACCATTTGTTGAAAAGACTTTCTTTTCTCCATTGTATGCCCTCAGCTCCTTTGTCAAAGATAAGCTGTCCATAGATGTGTGGTTTTATTTCTGGGCTTTCAATTTTGTTCCATTGATCTGTGCACCTGTTTTTGTACCAGTACCATGCTGTTTTCATTACTGTAGCTTTGTAGTATGTTTTGAAGTCAGGGATTGTGATGCCTCCCGTTTTGTTCTTTTTTCTCAGGATTGCTTTAGCAATTCGGGGTCTTTTGTTGCCCCATATGAATTTTAGGATTCTTTGTTCTAATTCTGTAAAGAATGTCATTGGGATTCTGATTGGGATGGCGTTGAATCTGTAGATTGCTTTAGGTAGAATAGACATTTTAACTATGTTTATTCTTCCAATCCATGTACATGGAATGTCTTTCCATCTCCTTATATCGTCATCCAATTCTCTCAGAAAGGCCTTGTAATTTTCATTATATAAGTCCTTCACTTCCTTAGTTAAATTTACCCCAAGGTATTTTATTCTTTTTGTTGTGATTGTGAATGGTAATGTATTCTTGAGTTCTTTTTCTGTTGGTTCATTACTGGAGTATAGAAATGCTACTGATTTACGCAAATTGATTTTATACCCTGCAACTTTGCTGTAGTTGTTGATTACTTCTAGCAGTTTTCCAATGGATTCTTTGGGGTTTTCTATATATAAGATCATGTCATCTGCAAACAGCGAGAGTCTCACTTCTTCCTTCCCTATTTGGATTCCTTTTATTCCTTTTTCTTGCCTGATTGCTCTGGCCAGGACCTCCAGTACTATGTTAAATAAGAGTGGTGATAGAGGGCATCCTTGTCTTGTTCCTGTTTTCAGGGGGATGGGGTTCAGTTTTTGCCCATTGAGTATGATGTTGGTTATGAGTTTGTCATATATGGCCTTTATTATGTTGAGGTTGTTTCCTTCAGAGTTTTTATCATAAATGGCTGTTGGATCTTGTCAAATGCCTTCTCTGCATCTATTGAGATGATCATGTGGTTTTTATTCCTCAGTTTGTTGAGGTGGTGTATCACGTTGATTGATTTGTGGATGTTGAACCATCCCTGTTTCCCTGGTATGAATCCCACCTGATCCTGATGTATGATTCTTTTGATGAATTGCTGAATTCTGGTTGCCAAAATTTTGTTCAGAATTTTTGCATCTATGTTCATCAGTGATATTGGCCTTTAGTTCTCTTTTTTCGTGGTGTCCTTGTCAGGTTTTGGTATCAGCGTGATGTTGGCCTCATAGAATGTGTTAGGAAGTGTTCCATCTTCCCTAATTTTTTGGAATAGCTTGAAAAGGATAGGTATTAAATCCTCTCTGAAAGTTTGGTAGAATTCCCCAGGAAAGCCATCTGGTCCTGGGCTTTTATTCTTTGGGATGCTTTTGATTGCTGTTTCAATCTCTTTCCTTGTGATTGGTCTGTTAAAATTGTCTGCCTCTTCTTGAGTGAGCTTTGGGAGATTGTAGGAGTCCAGGAATTTATCCATTTCCTCTAGGTTATCCATTCTGTTGGCATATAGTTTTTTGTAGTATTCTCTTATAATCTGTTGTATTTCTGCAGAGTCTGTTGTCATTTCTCCTCGCTCATTTCTGATTTTGTTTATTTGAGCTTTCTCCCTTTTTTTCTTTGTAAGTCTGGCTAGTGGTTTGTCAATTTTATTTATCTTCTCAAAAAACCAGCTCTTTGTCTCATTGATCCTTTCTACTGCCTTTTTCGTTTCAATAGTATTTATTTTTGCTCTGATTTTTATTATTTCTCTCCTTCTGCTGACTTTGGGCTTCATTTGTTCTTTTTTCTCTAGTTCAGTTAGGTGTGCTTTAAGGTTGCTTATTTGGGATTTTTCTTGTTTGTTAAGATGTGCCTGTATTGCGATGAATTTTCCTCTTAATACAGCTTTTGCTGTATCCCATATGAGTTGGTATGGCATGCTATCATATTCATTTGTTTCCAGGTATTTTTTTATTTCTTCTTTAATTTATTCAATGATCCATTGCTTGTTCAGTAGTGTGTTGTTTAGTCTCCACATCTTTGTGCCTTTCTCAGCTTTTTTCTTGTAATTAATTTCTAGCCTTATAGCACTATGATCTGAGAAGATGCTTGTTATTATTTCAATTTTTTTAAATTTGTAGAGGCTTGCCTTGTTTCCCAACATATGGTCTATCCTAGAGAATGTTCCATGTGCACTTGACAAAAATGTGTATTCAGCTCCTTCAGGGTGGAGTGATCTATAGATGTCTATTAAGTCCAATTGTTTTAGTTTTTCATTCAGCTCCACTATTTCCTTGTTGATTTTCTGTCTGGATGATCTGTCCATTGATGTGAGTGGGGTGTTGAGGGCCCCTACTATTATTGTGTTGTTTTTAACATCTTCCTTCAGGTCTGTTAATAGTTGCTTTATGAATCTTGGTGCTCCTGTGTTGGGTGCATAGATATTTATAAGTGTTATTTCTTCTTGATGAAGTGTCCCTTTGATCATTATATATTGTCCCTCTGTGTCTCTCTTTACCTGTCTTATTTTGAAATCCACCTGGTCTGATATGAGAATTGCAACACCTGCCTTTTTTTCCTTGCTATTTGCTTGAAGTATTGTCCTCCACCCCTTCACCCTGAGTCTGTGTTTGTCCTTGGGGCTGAGGTGTGTTTCCTGGAGGCAACAAATTGTTGGATCTTGTTCTTTAATCCATTTTGCCACTCTGTGTCTTTTTATTGGAGAGTTCAATCCGTTCACATTGAGAGTGATTATTGATGCATGTGGACTTAATGCTGTCAATCTGTCGCTCATTATCTTGTTTTCCTGTGTTTCTTTTCCTGTGTGCTTTAGACTACCCATTTAATACTGAAATTTCTTATGCTGGGTTTCTTAGATTTTTCCTTATCTATGATTTGTGACTCTGTTCTGTACTTTATTTTAGTGTCTACCTTGAAGTTTGTATTTAGAATCTCGTGTATAATATAGTCTATTCTCTGGTGGTCTCTTACTTACTCGACCAATACTGATTTAGACCCTTTGCTCTTCCCCTCCTAAATAATTATTTTCATTTTTTATTCCAACTTGTCTTATGAATTTGTAGTTAGAGTGCTAAGATCGTCCTTGTTTTGGTAGTTTCCTTATTTTTACCCTAATGCTATAGTTGAATATTTGCTATCCTGTTCTGGTTCTATCCATCGGTCTCCCTAGTCTGTGGCTTGTGTCCCCTTTCTCCCTTTTTCCTTTTTTCAAGTATGAGAGCCTTCTTGAGGATTTCTTGTAATGGAGGGCTTTTAGTTACAAATTCCCTTAACTTTTGTTTGTCTGGAAAAGATTTAATTTCTCCCTCATATCTGAAGGAAATTCTTGCTGGATAGAGTATTCTTGGCTGAAGGTTTTTATCCTTTAAAGCTTTGAATATATCACTCCATTCTCTCCTAGCTTCTGTAGCTTCTCTTCTAGTTTCTGTAGAGAAATCCGCTGACAGTCTGATAGGGGTTCCTTTATAGGTTATTCTCTTTTTTTTTTCTTACTTCCCTGAGTATTCTTTCCTTATCATTCCTATTTGCCAACTTTACTATTATGTGCTGTGCGGTGGGTCTTTTTACATTGACAAATCTAGGAGATCTAAAACCCTCCTCTACACACATTTCTCCATTGATCCCTAGATTTGGGAAATTCTCTTCAATAATTTCATTAAGCACACTTTCTGCTCCATTTTCCTTTTCCATATTCTCAGGAATTCCTATGATCCTTATGTTCTTACTCCTCATTGAATCCATTATCTCTCGGAGATTTTCCTCATTTTTTTTAATTCTTAGTTCTCTTTCTTCCTCTGTCTGGCGCCATTCAGCCTGTCTGTCCTCGATTATACTGATTTGCTCCTCTAGGTTGTCTACACGGGCATTCAGGGAATCCGTATTCTGTTTTATCTGGTCCATTGTGTTTTTCATCTCAAGTAATTCTGTTTGATTCTTCTTTATGATTTCAATCTCTTTTGTGAAGTAACTCCAGAACTCGGCTTGTTTCTCTTTCTCTCTACCTCGAGTTTTTTGATTATAGCTGCTCTGAATTCATTATCACTTAGTTTACCTAATTCCAAGTCCTCAGGACTTAATTCTGTGTTTTTATTGTTTTCCTTCTGGTCTGGGGCTTTTATAAATTGCTGGATGCTAGAGGAGCGGTTTTTTCTCATGGTGGTAGAATTCGGTTGCAGTTACAGCCTGTCGCCACTAGATGGGGGTCGAGAGCGGTGTGTTAGCTCTTTGCCTTCGGGGCAAGATGGCTGCGCCCACTGGCTTTGTTAGGGGGGAGGGGCTGTTACTCACACGTGCCGGTCTGGGTTCAGATCAGCTCTGTTCTCTGGTCTTCCAAGGCCCTTGATTTATAGGGTCCCCGCTGACGGAAGCTTTCTTCCCGTCAGCAGGTCTCCACTGAATCAGCGGCAGGAGTCCTGGATGATCCCCCGGTCACGCGGCCCCTCCCCCGCTCCTTCCCGACCCGCCGCAGGGATCGCAGACTCTAGGGGAGGGAGCGATGTTCTCTCCTACCGTTCCAGCACCTCCAAAGGGGTAAAGCTAGGTTTATGATCTCCGCCTTCTTGGTATTGTAGGTCTCTAACGAGCTGGCATTATGTTTATTCTCTGAACTTCAGTTCTTCCAATCTTTTGTTGTATTTTGGAGGGGACAGAATCCCGGGTCAGCTCACCCCGCCATTTTGCTTCGCCCCTCTCCTCCGGGGCCTGGTTTAAGAGAGGGGTCCTGAGGGTCTGGATCCCCCCATCCTTTCTCACTGGTTCTTAGGGAAAATGTCTGCAGGTGAATACCGTATCCCGGTGGGAGCCCGTGAGCCCAAAACAAAAGCAGGAGAAGACAGTCTTGTTTCTAAGTGACAGGGCAAGTCAGGGATCAAAACAGATTCCATTAAAAAAGACTTTTCAGGTTTGTCAACCCAAGAAGAACAAAGAACAGGCTTAAAGAGTGTCATTAAAACCTTATTGTGTTCCAACAACCCTACTGCTTTAGTTAAGGAACTTACCAAGGAGGCAAGGAAAGAGCATGATTCCCACTTGAGTGGTCTTAAACATGAGGTGAAACTCCTGCTCACCTGGTAACCAGGGTTGCTGCAGCCCTGCGCTCCGAGGGCTGTCGAGTTCTCCAGCTCCACGGCCTTTGTGCTGCTCATGGATTTGCCTGGGCGCTGAAATCTTTTCAGTTGCCTGGTCTGGAGATGCCCTGCACCTGTGAAAATGAACACAGCCTCTGCTGGTGTCAGAATGCCACCTGCTGCTGGGGAAGCTGGGCGCTGCTTCAGTTTGGAACTTCAACAATAATCCCCTGGTCTGGGCTGGGTGGGAGTGGTGGGGACAGGGTGGAGCCTTCCAGTTCAGGCCACCCACCTCCTTGAGCTTTCTCATTGTCCCCAGTTGCCTGCCCATGCTTACTTCTGGGAGAAATTCTTGTACTGCACAAAACAGAAAAGGACGCTTTCTCTATGGTCAGGAGTGAAATAGTCCATTTCCTGCGGGTGGTGTTGGAGCCTAGGAGTTGGGGTGGGGGATGGCCGGGAAGGTCAGGGCAGGCTGCCACCAAGCGACCACCTTCCGTGCTAGGTATGTGCTCTGTGCTTCAGATATGGTGGTCGTGGTTTATCTTCAGAACAAGGAAAACTGAGGTGTGGGAAAGTCAACAATTTGCTCAGGCCCATTTGGCTAATAAAGGGACAATGAGAAGTCAAATTAGGTCTGGTGGATTCCAAAACCTTTTTACTACATCCCTGTCTGCAGACTGGATCCCTTTTAACAACTGAACTTCTAGAATTGCAAATATGTGGCAGAGAAGTGAGGGGTGACCAAGTGCTCACTTAATAGACGGTTTCTCTGCTTTATGAAATTACTAGCTGTAGGATTGTTCAAGACAGCAGTTTCCCCTAGTACATTTAAAATGAACTGTTATGTATCTATTAATTATTATAATTGTGTGACTTGTGTGGAAATGTGGAAAATGCTTATGATGAGTGAAAAACTAGAATACATTGAATACTGCATATAGTGGACAAAAGAATGGAAGAAAGCATTAGATTTTACTAGTGGTTATTTCTGGGTTGTGGTTTTATGGGTCGTTGTTATTTTCTTGTTTAAACTTTGCTGAGTTTCCTGTAAAGAGCATGATACTGTGACTGTCCTGGTACAGCCATGTACACATACGTACATGGTTAAGAGCTTGCTGGAACCACACTGCCTGGATTCAAGGCCTGGCTCCACCACTTACTGCAGCAAACTACTGCTCAAGAGCTGAACCCAGCCTGCTGACTTTCTATACGGCCCAACCTAAGAATGGTGTTTAGCTTTTTCAATGGTTGAAAAAAGTCAAAAGGATGAATATTTTATGACACATGCAGACTATGTGAAATTCAAGTTTCAGTGTGCATAAATAAAATTTTATTGGTGTGTGAACAGACCCATTCATGATGCATCATCTAGTCTGCCATCGCTCCACAAGGGCAGGGCTGGGTAGTTGAGACAGAGACTGTACGACCCTAGAAGCTGAAATACTCACCGCCTGGCCCTTTATGGACAACGTGTGCTGATCCCTGACTTACTAGCCAGGTGAATTTGGACGTGAACGTATTCTCTGGGCCTCTGATTCTTCATCTATAAGATGGGCATAATAGTACCCATTCTACACTGTGACTGAGATGACAAAATATGTTAATATACTTAAAAATACATGGAATAGTGCCTGGTATGTAGTAAATTTGTTGTTCTAAGTAAGATAATACTTACCTTGAAATATTTAAAAAAGTGCCATGATCTCTCATCAGTGGTTTGCATGTGTTTAGGGAACACGCTTTCCACCTGAAGCCAGGTGCACCTGTGGGTGAGCAAGTGATGCGTTGCACATGCACAGGAGAGCATCGCAACCCTCCCTGCCCTGCTGGACTGGGGGTCAGGTCAGTCTCTCCCACAGTCCCCCTGTAGTGACACTGTGGGAAAGATGATCTCTGACTTCTCGCTTTGTGTTCCTGGAGCCCTATTCCAATCCTCACCATTTATCAACACCAGCTGAGCTTTCTTTATGCTTTAGCTCTTTATCGATTCTCACTGATGAATGGAGATGGGAATTTTTATGTTTCTCCCCATAATTGTGATGTGCCATAATAAGTAGTCAACATGTTACCAAACGTAAAAATCCAGATGGAAGTGATGAAGGAGATACAGATAACTATAAAGCAGATAATGTGAGAAACCTTCATCGTAACATTGTTGGGTAAACCAGTTGTTGCAACCAGATAGTGTAACCTTCATGAACTCAAGGGTCAATCTAGTTTAAATTTATGGAGGATTCTTACTCTTCTTGCTCTGGAGGAAAAGAAAAATCTTCATTCTGACATTTGTGGTTGTAATTGCAGAAACTTGACTCAAATGCCTGACATTCTTGAAGATACTGTTACACGCACCTTTTAAAATGCAATAGCTTGATGTGTTTTCTGCCTCTCGGCAGTGGACAGTGAGTGTGAAGAGAATGCAAGTACGTCTGAGAGCACATCAGAGCAAGCAAGAGCACTGTCCAGTGTTGATGAAAGGACAGTGACCTGCCCCTTCCATTCTCCAGCTCACCGGGACCCCTCGAGACCTAAGTAGAGTCAATTGCACGTACAACCATGAGACTAAAATGTGAACATGATGGTCACGCAGAGAAGTTTTAACCTAACATGCTGTATGTCTGAAGCCTATGGTTAAGAGCTTTCAGAACTAAGGAAAATTCAGACTCTTTCTTTGCAGCACAAGAATTAACTTGGTTTACAGGGCTGTCACTTACAATTAGGTACCGTGGTAGAAGCTATGGCTTATATTTTCCACTTTGGAAATAGAAATGGTGATCAGAAGATGAGATGAAAGACTCTTTCAACTTTATAAGACTACATTTTAAATCATTCCCCAGACATGCAGAATCATTATTTGTAAGGAAGAGCTCATGCTAGGGCCTAAGGAACAGTCTCCTAACTCCTCTGAGTCTGAGCTGTTTTCACTGCTGTGTCCCTCAAACTCAGTTTTATACTTTGCAACTGAGTAGCAACCCAATCCCTCGGCTTTTTTCCCCTGGCTTTATTTTATTTTTATTTATTTATTTTTAATTATTTTCTTGAGGTCAAATTGGTTTATAACAGTGTGTAAATTTCAGGTGTCCTATTTCAGCTTCTGTATACACTGCTTCATGTTCACCACCAAAAGTTCAGTTTCCGTCCATCACCGTCCATCTGTGCCCCTTCACCCCTTTCCCCCTCCCTCCAACCCCCAGGCCTCTGCTAACCACCATTCTATTCTCTGTATCTATGTTTGTTTGTTTATCTTCCACAATCACTGGGCTTGTTAATCAAACAGTGGCTTATAAAGACGGAGAGCCCATGGGCTGGATATATACAAGCTCATTTCAGAAAAACAAAACAAAATAACCCTCCAGATACCTCCAAATTCCTTAAAAATATGAAAGTAAAAGCAATGTAAATAGTTGGCAGTAGATCTTGCCTTATGCATTCAGTTCTAGAGTAAGCTCACTCTGTTTCTTTTAGGGGTAATGTTTCCAAAAGGAGTAAAACGAATTTTTAAGTACTGCAGAACACTTGCCCTGTGTTAATAATGATGTGTTATACGTCACAACATGATTTTTGTCTGCTCCTTGCTGTCTTCCCCTGAAGGACATTTCATATATTACAGATTAACATTTGTTTATACATCTTGAAATAGTTCAATAAACCAAAAGTATAATCCTGGGAGGTTTACAAAGCTTAATCTAATTAACCAACTCCAGTTATTCAGATCATCCAAGAGAGAAAAGAAATCAATAGTGTGTATTTGAAATAGGAAATACTTTAGAATGTTTTCCCAACAAAATCACCTTTGCAGCTAGAGTTTGCCTTTCAACACTCCCACTGTACAGCAGGAGCTAAGAAAGGCCAGCCGGAGCACTCACACTGTCAAAGACCAGCCACAGAGTCTGCCGCCTGGACAACACCTAGCTGTGATTTAAGACTGTTTGGCGGTCTGCATCCTTTTAGTCACACCCCTGGGAAGGATGACTTTGGCACAAGGGTCGACCAAAGAAGGGCGGAGAACAAGCATCTGTTGAGTGCTGCCATGTGCCTGCTAGGTGCTTATGTCTCCATGTCATCTTCACTAGAAATCTGCAGATGAGAAATTAATATCTCCATTTCACACATGAAATGCCTGAGGCCCAGGGAGACAGAGTGACTTTTCCAAGAACGCAACTAGTAGGTGTCAGAGCCATAATTTGAGCCCACACCTCTGAAATGTAGTCCTGTCAAGAGCTAAGTTCTAGAAAGAAATAAAGCCCCAGGGAAGCACAACTGAGTTAGTACCCAAAGTGCTCATTCTATTAGTGGGGAAAGCAAACCACAGGCAAAGTAAATGAAAAAGTGTCCCCTTTGAATAAAATGAATAGACAATGTGGTTGTCAGGACAGCAGAATTTGACCCCTCTGTGTACTGTGAAATCCTCAAAAAATGTGCCACTGCTTAGGTGAGGTGATTCTTAAGAAGGCCCAAGTATTGGCCTGCCATATTGAATCCATCGGAAACAAATGCTTGGACCTGCAGGATACAGGAGGGCAGGGACTGTCCCCATCCTAGTCTCTGCTCTCTCCCGTTCCTAGCAGAGTGCTTGGAACAGACTGGGCTCAAGCATGAATAGTTTGTCCATTGACTAAAGGAAGAAAACAGAAATCCCTACATTCCCATGTATTCCAGGAATATGTGTGAGTTGCACTGAGTTGTTAGGGAGGCCAGTTCACACTGGCCAGCCCTCCCATAACCAGGGCTGGGAGGAGGGTGAAGTAAGCAAAGAGCCTAGGGCGCAAATTTTAAGGGGGCACCTACTCTCAGCGTCATGCAAGTGCAGGGTTGGCAGCTGAGTTTGAGGGCCTCCTTAAAGTTTGCTCCCTAGGCACCTTGCCTAGCTCAGCCTCCTCCTGGCCCTTCCACGAAGATCCCTGGGTTTGTCCTGGATGAGTATAAAGTAGCAGTTAAGAGTGCAGGCTCTGGACTCAGTCCAGGGACCAATCCAGGCTTTGCCTCTTACTGACACTAACTAGCTGGAATATCAGGCAAGTTACTTACTAGCTATCCCTTTAAGCATCTGTTGTTACCTGCAAAACGAGGTTAATAGTTGCACCTGTCTGACAAGGATCCTGTGAGGGTTAAATGAGGTGCTGCCTGGAAAGAGCCCAGCATGTATGGGAAGAACGCGTACACTCAAGATTCCAGGGGAAACCGCCAGCAGCTCCCCAAAAAGGGAACCCAGAGTAGACTTCTAGGGCTCCCTAAGTGTCTGGAAGTATGTTATTGCTGTATCTAGTCAGATAAGGTTGAGAAAGGGAGTGAAGAAAAAACGCTGACTTTGGCCTGAGTGGTGGTAATGGCAACATACCACTTGTGGACGAACAAATACTTTCCAGGAAGCCCATTCTAGAGTCTGAGAAAATGAGATTTCCAGAGGTAAAAATCTTCCCTTTTAATTTGTTATGATCTGTTTGCAATGTTCAGAAAAAAAGGCTGCCATGTGAGAGGTCTACAAAAAACAGTTTCATACTGGATTGGGTTTGTATATAAATTTTCCCCAGTTCTTACCCATAACAGAGGTCAGCGTTAGTGCCAGCTGCATTCATCTGGTGTGATGAGGTGAGTTAATCTGGTGTGATTTAAAGGTCCCTGGACCCAGCCCAAGGTTTGAATACATAGGCATTGCTTTCTAAGCACCACAGTGCTGGTCATTCTGTTGCGGGAAAGACTCTCTGTCTCTTTTCATGGATGAGAAAACAGGGCATGATTCATGAGGGAATGGTGGTTGGTTTTGGATGATCAGCTAAATAAGGCAGCTACTGGAAAAAATACTGCAATCTCTGGAAAAGGGAACACTCAAATATATTTTCTTCACTATTTTGTGCCCATTATGGCAAGAATCATGAATGGATGCTAAAACTAGCAACTGGAAAAATTGGATGAGGAGGACGCTTACATAGCCTCTCACTGTCTCCCCCCAAATTTCATATTAATCAAAGAAAAAGAATAACAGAAGCTTTATAATGGGGAAACCTGGAAGACGTCATCTTAACCAAATGGTCACCAAGAATGGGACAAAGTGACAGCATATGCCTCCTGACGTGATGCACTGAGGAGGACACAAGATCACTTCATGGTATTCCTGCCCAAAATGCATAACCTGAATCTAATCATAAAGACATGAGACCCAGTTGAGGAATATTTTAAAAAGTAACTGGACCTTATTCTTTAAAATTGTTGAGGTCATGAAAGACAAAGAAAGCAGAGAGACTATTCCAGATTACAGGATACCAAAGATTACATTATGAATAAATGCAACACATCTTCCTGGGGTGGATCCTGGACCAAGGGAAATGTTTATTATAAAGGACGATGGAGAGACAATTAACCAGACTTGCATTTTGGTGACAGTAATGTACCCATGTTAAATTTCCTCATTTGATAATCATACTGTGTTTATGTAAGAGAATGTCCTCAAATAATAGACACTGGAGTATTTAGGAATAAAAGGTACAATGTCTGCAATTTATCCCAAATGGTTCAGAGAAAAAGCAACTTGTAAATGTATGGGCATGATAGATAATAAGGCAGGTGAAGCAATATGTTAATGGTGAATATGATTAAGTTATGGGAGTTTTTTATGTTATTCTTGCAACTTTTCTACCTTTTATACTACTATATTTTGCACTATAAAAATCAATAACAACAACAACCAATAACATACTACTTTTCTGCACATTCATATGAGTTTTAGGAAGTTATTAGCTTTTCCCCTGCAGAAATAACCTACAGATAAAAAAGAAGTAGCACCACATTGTGAAACATGCAAATCTCAGAGGTCAATAACTTGAAGACAACTCACAGGGACAGTAAAGAAAACAAGTGTCAGAAGTGACACACAAGCACATACAAGGACAGCAAGGTGGGGAAATGACTGTTTTCAGCACCATTGACCCAGAATACAGAGTAGGTACCCTTTTTCTCCTGGTATCCACTGCCACCACTTCTAAGGGTTGATTTTGGGTCTGTGCCCTGAAGAACTCTTTTCTAAATGATGCAAGACTTGCTTTGAGGAGACATGCAATGATAAAGGTTTATGAATAAGAATCAGGCCAAAGTCCAAGGTCAGGGAAGAATGCATGGTGAAAAGGAAACTGAGTCAATGTCTTACTGCTTCAACCAAGTGAGAATCTCAAAAACATTTGAGCATTCAAATCAGCATATAGATTGTGTCCCTACAAACCCTGTAGGGTTACTTTCCTGATTAGATGGTGGTTAGCTTATGCCCTGAAGCAACAGAGACAGAAACCAAGGCTGCCAAGGTTAAGATAGAAATTGTGCTTGCTTCAAAACAGATTGGCTTCCTAGCTGCCTTTTCTCCTGGCCTAGCACCTGTTGTTGCAGGTATTTATTGCCTTATACTTGAAATGAAAAGGTGAACTTTGAAGTGCAAGGACTGGCTATTCCTGAGAGAGCAGGGAGTCTGGAAGTGAAGGAGTCACACACACTGTGCTCTCATAATGGCTCCACCTTTCTTTGGTGCTGTGAACCTATCCCCCTGGTCAGTCTGAAGTTCATCTGCAAGCCTAGTGGCCACTCTCTATCCCACTGGGGCTGCCAGAAAGAGTGAGGTTTTCATTATTGCACAAATAGGAAATGTCTAGATTCTTAAAAAAAAAATCCCAGTTGCTGGTGGGGCTGGGCTGGTTCCCCAATCCCAGTTTTAGGATGAGGCCACAGTCTTGGGGCTCCTGTTGAGTTCTGAGACTTTAGAGTGCGTGGGCACTGGTGCCAGCGGGGAGGCAGGGCATGTTCAGTAAAATCCTGCACTTCAGGCCCAGTGGCTGCAAGTGGGCTGTAAATGAAAAGCTGTTGCCTCCCTTGGCAGAAGGGAGCCTTGGGGTGGATGTGGAACATGTCAGATTCATACTGCAGAAGTTGGTCCATGAAGCCAAAGTTGGGTGAGATCATATTCTTCTGCTCGATGCAGTCCAAGGCGTCCTTCAGGCCACCTGCTTGGTCTTCATGAGATAATCCTTGCAGATGGAGTGTAAACAGGAGATCCAAGTCTCACAGAGGACCAGGATTTTGCTCCCTTCCCCCTAAACAGTCAATGAAGTCTATTGCTTCTCGAAAGTGGGAGCTAACGTCAATCACGTGGCTGTCTTCCACAGGGGTCCATTAGTATTGCAGGTGGGCCACACAGACCTTGGAGGGCTGCTGAGAGACATTCAGCAGGACCATGATGTTCAGGCTGGTGTGGATTTTGCACTTGGATGCACAGTGGGCACTTCCAAAGTTGAGGCATAGAAGGATTGCAACTGGGCCACCCTGCTCAGAAGTCAGCTTGTAGCTGGTGTCAAGTGCTGGTTTCCCACACTGGTTAATGAGGGCTTTTCCATTTCAACCTCCTCTTGTGAAATGGGTTTTAAATTCACACAACACTCAGGAGCTTCTGAGTAAAAGGTCTCATACCCCCCTTGGAGCAAGTAGACCCACAGGGCTGCTGCTGGCTGACACAGCCACTCACCACCTCAGAAGCCCTAATTTACATTTTCTAAGTCTCTGAAACTATATATTCTCCAACATATTTCTCCCCATGTGGTTAAACACAGATTCCATGCAAATTTAATTATTTCAGTTCAGAGTTGGCAAGGATTTCTATAACAACAACAACACAAAAATGCTGCTATTGATGGGGGTTAAGATTTTTGATTTAGGGGTTTCCTCTTACATAACATATCCATAAAATGGTAAGATCTGTCAATACTAGGTCAGCTATTTGGCTCAGAATTATAGAGTTGACAATTAATTATCAGTGACATTAAATTTAAGGAACTTAGGGATGAACCCCAAAGATCGTAAATCATCCTTAAAATTTTCTGTTTAAATCTAAAAGTAAATGTAGAAATCACATCTTGAGCTCACTCACATTTGCAGCCCCACCCATCTGTACACAGTTGTTTCACAGGTTGGTGGAAACTTGACATAGTGTCAGGGCTCTTAAACCAGGTGCTGGAACATCTGGAAGGTGTACTATTATTTGACTGGGAAATATGAATATTTAATTTTATTCAAACTCTTGTGCTAGAAACAATTCACAAGCAGAAAAGGCCTAAAAGATGGAAATTCTATGTTTTGTCAAAATAATTTCCTATGTCCTAAAAGGCTGAAATCTCTCTATGAAAAGAACTAAGGGTTTCTTTTTTTAACTGCTTGCCTTTAACATCTGTTGTCACTGTGGTTAAATGGATAACTAAGCATTATTTCACAGCAACCAGTGTTTGACAGCAACACAAGATCAGCAAACACTTGACCTTGTTTGACTAAGTGTTTTAAAACCTTTTGGTATTTTCAATATGCTTCCCAAAATTCAAATCCTAAATGATGTCTTTCTTTTGACATGAAAGTAATGAAAATTTTCAGAGGGCCCCTGGGACTTTTCAAAGAACTTATTCTCTTCCCATAAAAAGGGGGATACTAAACTAATTAGGTTTATTTAGCATGTTAAATTGCCTAAGAAGCATTGTCAAGTAAATGATGATAAACCTTCCTAGGTTATATTGCATAGGAAAATATTATTCATTATCTTAAACCTGCTACCTTGCTTCTAGTACCACAGGAGGAAAATGACCATGACTGCATTTTCTTATCTGATTTGCCTTACAGATGGCTCTTACCTAAAAGATAAGTAGTGACATAACCAGAATGGATACCCTGTCCACCTCAAGAATGTCCACTGCTCTGTTAACCCTGCTAACCCAGAGGAAGGTTTCCTTCTAAGTCCTAAGAAATTGCCACAGAAGATGAAAAACAAATATGGCAACAGAAAGGGGTAATTTTTGACACCACCATGCCGATGTGGTTTGGACCTGATAAGAAACCACAGTGCCTATTGGAGCACAATTGTCACTGCTCCAGCATATACATTAAATATCTGTTGGTCACCTGAAAAATTGATTTTATGGGGAAAACCATATTTTTGGAAATTTTCTCCTACAGTGGCTCATAAGGCAAATGCTCATTGTACTTTATGTCCTAAACATAATCCTGGGAAAACACTTCATGGGTTTCAAGGTCACTTTCCCTTTCCTAAGGGACCATTTCTTCAAATGCCACCATCTCAAGCATATATCTTGTTAATGACCTGTATTTTCTCACGTTGGGTTGAGGCCTTTCCTTGCAGAAGACTGATGACTTTAGCAGTAGGTAAATTATTATTGGAAAAGATAATTCCTGTTTGAGGAATTCTTACAAAGTCTTATCATCCCCAATCCTCAGGATTGGTGGAAAGGATTAATAGCACAATCAAAACTCAATTGGCAAACTTGGGGCTGGCCCCGTGGCCGAGTGGTTAAGTTCGCGCGCTCCGCTGCAGGTGGCCCAGTGTTTCGTTGGTTCGAATCCTGGGCGCGGACATGGCACTGCTCATCAAACCACGCTGAGGCAGCGTCCCACATGCCACAACTAGAAGGACCCACAACGAAGAATATACAACTATGTACCGGGGGGCTTTGGGGAGAAAAAGGAAAAAAATAAAATCTTTAAAAAAAAAAAAACTCAATTGGCAAACTTCCAGAAGCATTTAATCTCTCATGGCCAAAAGCTCTTCTGCTAGTACTTCTTGATCTTAGATCTTTTGGTAAACATCAGCTGTCTCATTTTGAAATAATAACAGGGCAGCCTATACAATTAGATAAGGAAATGTATGAACCAACTTTGCTTAAGGGAGATGTATTACATTCTTGTCAAGGTCTCACTGAGGTACTTAAAAGAAATGAAAGGTTAGTAGCTGATTCCTTTCTCAGAGAGCTCCTGGGAGATGCAACCTGGAGATTTTATATATTGGAAGAGGCATCAAAGAGTCTCTGGAGCCCTGTTGAAAGAACCATAATAGATACTCTTAACCAATCCATGTGCTGTAAAGTTAAAGGGCATAGACCTATGGATTCATATTTCTCATTAAAAAAATCTCTGCCTGAGTGGATTTCAACTCCTATTTCTGACACTTGACTTTGACAAAGACAAATCCTCCAAACCAGGATGAGAAGAAAACCGTTCCTGTTATAGACAGCTGTTCCAAGACACTGGACCAGGCCTGTGTTCCCAAGCTCCTATGTGCTCATTTAAACCCTTGTAGTGCTTAAACCATATACGCATTTTATAATTCTTCCATTTAAGCTTTTCAGAATAGTATCATAATTAAAGAAAGTGATTGGTTTGGAACAGATTGGTTTTGGAGGCCAGGCATTTATTGGGTGGCTCCTAATGGAAGTCACTGGTTATAGAGAACAAATTTATGAACTTGGATACCACCTGGATGGCTAGGTAACTGCACCCCGGGTTTCCCTTGGATGCAGGGAAAGATTTGCCCTGAGCTAACAACTGTTTCCTGTCTTCCTCTCCTGAAGGCCAGATGAGCTCGTTCAGTGTTCCACTGGCATGAGCTCCTCATGGCTATATATGTTCTTTCCTTGGAGCCAGAAGATGTTATATCACATATAGAAGCCCTGAATAAATTTACTCAACAAGCCCTTAATGATAGCCAAGCAGGAATAGCCTTATTAAATACTGAAATGTCTGTAATGAGATAGGCTGTCCTTCAAAATAGAATTGCCTTAGATATTTTAACTGTATTCCAAGGTGATATGTGTAGTCATTCAAACTAAGTGCTGTTTTCTTATACCTGATGAATCTTCCAGTGTGTCATCTCAGCTAAAGCATATGAAAAAGCAGGTGAATGTCTTAAGTGATCCTACATCCAGTCTTGATTTGTTTGGTTGGCTCCCTTCAGGTATTGGTTCCCTTTTGTGATCTGGATTGAAATTCCTACTTCTATTACTCCTTGGAATTCTTGTATTAATCATAATATTCAAACTAATCACTGTTTTCTTTACTCAGTGTTGTAAGACGGGCGTGCAGGCTAGATTAATGATTGCAAAGTGACTTGAGCTGGTTGATCAATCTTAGAAGTATAGATGAATTTCCTTTTCTGATAAAGACTATGCCTAAGAACTCATTTTTAAACTAATCATTTCAAGTGTTATCTGTTCTATAATTGTTGTAAACAATGTAAGCATAGGAAGTCATGTAAAAGCACATGCATGACGTATGTGCCATTATCTAAAAATAACTGACAAATTACGTAAGCTAGGAAATACTTCCCTTGTTAATATATACGTCTAGGCTTGTCCACTGTATCTGAATATTTACCCCCAACATGGATACCTGGGCAAGTCAATTAAATACAAGCCTAGCACTGAGGGACGTGATGGACCCGGGGCAGGCAGCAACCACCCAGGCACCCTGGGACAATATCTTGATCATCAAGGCTTTCTATCAAAAGATTACTGATCAAAAGGGAGAAATGACAGGAGATTTTCACATATTGAGGTATATGGGGTAACTATTTAGGTTCAAAACTGATCCAGCTTGAACTAAAAAGCCTGACTTATGGCCTACCAAACATACATTGTACCTCTGCTTTAACCATTAAAGTAAAGAATACACTCCCTGAAGATGAGAATGCATACTTCCCCTCCTATGTCAGTATCCATAAGGCCCTATTAGTAATGCACATTTTAGTCCCTTTCCAGACATCAGGGTCATGTTCACCTGCTAATTTGAGACTGAATACATCTTTGAAAGTTTTATGAATATATATCCTGGAATGTTTAATGTATGCTCTTTGTTCTAAAAAGGTATAAGATGTACTGAATACCACGCTTCTCTGGAAGCTTTCTTCCTTTCAGGAAAATGCCTTCTTGGGTTATAATCCTCAGTTTGGCTCAAGTAAAACTCACCTTTTTTCTCTTATCTATCAAAAGGATATTAGTCATTTTGGATTGACACTGGTCTAAGAATTAAATTGATGTGAGATGGAATAACAGGAGAAAAATCAGACAAAGTTTAATAACATATATACATCAGCAAAACCCAGTAAAACTGAGTAACTTGCCAAAACGGCCAAAGCCACCACCTTAAACACCATCTTCAGCTAAAGACAAAGGAGAATATTGCGGGTAGTGGTTTGGGACTTCAAAGGAGAGGAAGGCAGTCACATGGAGATGGGAAAGCAAATGTTTGCTATGCCTGGCAAAGGCAATAGGACATGGTGAGGACTTTGACCAAAGGGCCTAGTTCATATTATACTGTAGTTATGTATGGTGATAGCTCCTTGAAACAGGCTTTCTCTCTTTAATACTTTTAGGTAGTTACAGGGAAGGTCAAAGTTTCTTCCTGAGTCTTTTGTTCTCAAAAATAATCAAGCCAGGGGCCAGCCCAGTGGTGTAGTGGTTAAGTTCGTACACTCTGCTTCTGTAGCCCAGTGTTCACAGGTTCGGATCTTGGGTGTGGACTTAGCACCACTCATCAAGCCACACTGTGGCAGCATCCCATATGAAATAGAGGAAGATTGCCACAGATGTTAGCTCAGTGATGATCTTCCTCAAGCAAAAAGAGGAAGACTGGCAACAGATTTTAGCTCAGGGCCAATCTTCCTTACAAAATAAATAAATAAGCTGAAGGGTCACATTCTGGGGTGACAAATCCTGCTCCCCTACACTTCATACCCTTTGAGAATGCCTTATGAGTCCTACTGGCTGGGCTTTGATAAGCCCATTTTAAAGGATCTGTACTTTTCCATCCTTCACTCTGCTCCATTCCACCCTGATCTGTGCCACCCTTGGATAGACCTCAAAAAGATAGACAATGTGAACTTACGAATTTGTAGCTGTTCAAAAAAAATTAATCCCTAGTAACTACTGATGGAAATCTGTGGTCCGGAAATTTGCTGAAGAGGCACATCCTAGCTATTCCAATATTATGCTGCTTTGTTAAATTACAAGGATCAAGTTGCCTTTTCTGAGGGGGATCTGGCTTATTAGTATTTTTTGGTGTTACTGAAGCTTATTGACTAGAGGATTTCACATTCTCTAGTTAGTGGAGTGCACCAGCTCGGTCCTAGAGTTCAGGCGATTTGAGGAGGAGACTGGGAGAGGACTGACTGTGGAACCCAGGGCTGCTCTGTGTTTCTGATATTGAGATGCCTACTGGACACCCACTTGAAGGGGCAAGGAAGCAACTGCATTTATGAAGCTGGAGCTAGAGTGAAGTCAGAGTTAAAGACAGAAATTTAAGATTTACCTTCATTTCAATCAGGAGCAATTAACTTTTTCATGCCTTTAAGTCTGACAACAGGGTTCACACCCTCAATGTCTAAACAGACACCAAGTCTCTCCTACTCCTTCTCTCTCCCCCACCTCAACTGAATCCAAGGTACCACATGTTACCTGCCCAGTTGTAAGTCTGCTTTCACTCAATTATTGTTCAATCATATGTATTTCTCCAGTGGTTTTCCCCCTGGTAGTGCTGGAAAGTCCCAGGAATAATTCCTGCACATTTCTCCCACCCACCTATTTCCATCACTGATTAAAACTATGCTTGTGGCAGGCTCTCATTACACATTCTATTGATAGTCTAATCTACGAAGTGCAGACTTGGTGAATTAATTTTTTCTTTGACCACATCCTAGCAACTTATCACTAGCCTGTCTTTTGATCTTACTTCGTATGCTCTGAGAAAGATGGGATTCCCAGAATCAGTTACAAACACTGTAAGCCACTCATATATGGAAAAAAAATTCTCAATAGTGTGGAGATATGTTGCCTAATAGTAACTGAATTTCAGAGAACTTTAAAGATGCCATGAAAATCTGATTTTTAGAAGGACTTTGTGAATGTCTACAGTTACCTAACTTAGAAATGAGGTCATCATTTTTACTTAATTAACCAATCAGAACTCAGAGTGCAGAAAACACACATCTCCGGGAAGTAAGTAATTGAACCTTCGCCCTTGGTATGAAGGAGCTGTATGTGTCCATGTGCCCTGATTGTTACATGTCCAGGAATTTTATAAGTGGATCGTTTAAAGCTTTGGCAGCTTGAAATCAGTGATGGTGGGAGTATTTAGACCACAGGAATTGGCAAACTCTACAGATCCAGTTTTTGTTTTGTTTTCTTTTCCAAAGATCCATTTTGCCAGCATCCCACTGCTTTGGCCTCTACCAAACTATTTTAAGATCCATGATCACTGAACCATCTCTCTAGTGGATGTAGGCTTTAGAGTAAGGCCTACCTGAGTTCAAATCCTGGCTCTGTTCTTTACCAGCTGTGTGACCTTGAACAAGTTACTCATCGTCTCTGAGCCGCAGTCTCCTCATCTATAAAATGAGACCGTGAAACAACTTCACACAAGGTCATTTTGAGAATTACATGAGAGAACACATATAGAGCTCCCATCACGTAATATGACACAATCAAAGTTAATCTGTTCCCTAACCCTTTACCTAGTCCAGTTTCACCACAGGAAACACTGGGTCACTTTCAAAACAGCCTCCCCAGCTCATGAGAGAAAGCAGTGTGGGGCCTAGAGAGTAATGCACATCTGGGAGAGACAATCTCAGGAAGAAGGCAGCCGGGTCAGTTAATGGTCAGTTGGGATGCCCGGTAGACAGGCAGAGTCCTGACTCAACCAAGAACGTGTACTGGTGAAGAAACTGACAGCTTTATTTATATTAACAAAAAAACAAAGGGAGAGGAGCAATCTAAAAGTGCAACAAAAGAAAAATTAAGTGAGCTATGGTCCATACAAATAAATATACAAAACGTGAAAAATAATCTTTATGAAGAATATTAATGGCAAGAGAAAATGCCTATAAGATTTATAATATCAAATGCAAAATGTAGAGGTGGTATAACATATGTAGAAGATGTAAATGATTACACACATAAATACACATGTAATTATACTCACATGTTTGATATAAAGATGGGAAATCTATGTAAACAAATATACACAGCAGGTATTTCTTGATGGTGCAATTATCTGTAAAAGTTTATCCTCTTTATCCTTTGAGCTTTAAAAAAAATCACTTTTTTTTTAAAATAAAAAAGAACCTGTACTCACTGCAAGCCCATCTTTGGTGAAGAGCTCCCTGCAGGAGTGACGAAGGTGAAAATTTCAAATCACAAGAGGTGACAGGGCCATAGGGAGGAGAAGGCGATCAGAGCCAGTCAGGAGTCTCTGTGATCAGAAACCAACCCAAGAAGTTGGGCAGCGAGGACCAAGTAGGGATGTAGAAGTCGTGAGAGAAATGGGGGGGGGAGGGGCCATGGCATAAAATATCAGTGGGTGTTCGAGGGGAAGGACTGGGAAGAATTTCAGCCGTGGAGACTTCCAGAACATTTAAGGACGTTCCTGAGGTGCTAAGTGATTTTCCTGGGACAGGCTATCAGGAAAAGCCTGTGTCCTGGCACGGCTATAAGAGCAGGCTGAGAAACCACCTTTTGTCTTCCCAGTCACAGCAGCATTATCTGAAATAGCAAAGACTGGAAAAAACTAAATGACCACCAACAGGAAAGGAGAAAAATGAAGCATGATACATCCATACATTGGGTACTGAGGAGCCATCTGAAAGAAGGAGAAGGTTCTTTATGGACTGATGAAGAACGGTCTCCAAAATATTCTCTTACAAAAGAAGGGAGACAACGTGATACACAGTGTGAACAGATATAGTTTGTATAAAAAGAGTGGAGAAGGGATTGGGAGGGAGCTTCACGGTATATGCCTTTCCACATTTTGAACTATGTGAGTATTGCTTATTTACTAAAAAAATTAAAAGGAAGAGAAACCTTGTTTTATATGTTTGAGCTATAGTCAAGTTTTGAAGGGCTGAGATTATAGTTTCTTGGTCAAGGTGATTTTTTTTTTTGTGGTCCTGTCCGATGTGGAATTTCTGGAAGAGAAAAAAGAAGAAACTGTGATCAAGGTCAAACTTTCCTTGTTGAGATTAAGCCACTAATCTTTTATGACAAAGCTCTGACTGAGGATGACCTTATCCACTGTCCACCTGGAATTGCTGTTAAATGTGTACGGGCTACGCTCTAGTGGAAGGATGAGGACATTGCAGAATTTTATACCAAGAATATTGCACTAAAATAAATTGCCAGAATGTGAGATACATGCAATTACAAATACATATGTATGTGAAGATACATACATTATATTTTTCACAAATATTAGAGAATTGACAAAAACTCATACTTTGTAAATACACTGCAGTATAAAAATGATAAAAAATCAAAAGAAAACCCATGGCCTACACATATACTAAAGATTTTCAAGGTGCTCAATGTCTGATGAATGTTATTTCATTATTATTCTTTGAATAACTGCTCTCAGGCTTTAAGTAAGCATGTTTTTTTCCAGCTTTATTGAGATACAATTGACGTATAACAAACTCATGTTTATGTCATATATGTCACAAGGAAATATATTATAATGTGTATAACATGATGATTTGGTATATGTATATACTGCAAAATGATTATACAATAAGGTTAGCTCACATCCATCACCTCCATAGTTAACCTTGTGTGTATGTGGTGAGAACATTTAAGATCCACTCTCTTAGCAACTTCAAGTATCCAATACAGTGTTGTTAACTGTAGTCACCATGCTGTACATCACAACCCCAGAACTTGTTCATCTTACATCTGGAAATTTGTACCCTCTGACCACCTCCACCCATCCCACCCCCACCCCCAATGCTGGAAACCATCACTATGTTCTAATTCAATGAGAAGCCTGCCCATCGAATGCTCTTGAAGAGAAGGGGAGAGGGGAAACAGCTCTAATGTTTCCCAGGTTTTTTTTAGAGTCCCCATATAGGTGAGATCATACAGTAAATGTCTTTCTCTGTCTGACTATTTCACCCAGCATAATGCCCTCAAGGCTCATCCGTGTTGCCACAAATGTCAGGATTTCCTTCTTTTTTATAACGAATAATGTTACATTGTATTATATATACACATTTTCTTTATCCATTCATCCATTGATAGACACTTAGGTTATTTCCATGTCTTGGCTATTGTAAATAATGCTGCAATGAACATAGGGGCTCAGATATCTGTAGTGATTTCATTTCCTTCAGTTATATACACAGAAATGGAATCACTGGATCATATGGTAGTTCTAGTTTTAAGTTTTTGAGCAACCTCCATACTGTTTTCCATAGTGGCTGCACCAGTTTACATCCCATCATCAGTGCATAAGGATTCCCTTTTCTCCACATCCTTTCCAGCGCTTGTTATTTTTTGTCTTTTTGATAATAGCCATTCTGACAAGCGTGAGGCGCTATCTCATTGTGGTTTTGACTTGCATTTTCCTGATGATTAGTGAGGACTCATGTTGGCAACAGACTTGTTGCTTCTCTCTCTGCTGCCTTCTCTCTTGGGTGAAGTGGTATTCTCAGGTTAAAAAGGCCTTCAGGGAAAAACTCTGTTGTGTCAAGAGTCATGCAGACCACTTATGTGACAGCCCCCTGACTAGCATTGCTCTGCCAAGGCTAACCGAGCTCTTACCAGATCCCCCCATAAAGACTATGTCAGTCAGTCTACTGGAAAACCAGGGCAGATTTTTCTCTCTAAACTAGGAAAAAAATGCCACTCAGCATGGCAGGATGGACAATCACTTCTATCTATCTCTATCTCTTTTTATCTCTATAATCTATACCTATATCTACATCTATATCTACCTTCCTTTGAAGCTACTTTTCTCTAGAGCAAGGCTCAGCAGCTTATTAACCATGAGCACAATCATAGAAACCAAGCAATGCTTCCTGGTGGCACACCAGGTATGAAAGAGAGGAAAGAAGGAGAAAAGTAAAGCAAAATCCTCCGGAATGGAATGAAATGTTAACACTTGAGGAAATCAGAATAGAGGAGAAAAGAAGCAGAAGAAATTACCATTTAGTGAGCCACTGTGTGTGCACTTTACACACATTATCTCATTTAGTCCTCACACCAGTCCTATAAAGGACAAATCACTTTCTCTCATTGTAGAGACAGGGAAAGCAGGACTCTGAGAGTTACTGTATCTGTGATTACCCTACCTGTAAACAGCACAGCTGGGGTCTGAAGGCAGGTGTGACTAGAGAGCCAACTCTACTAGCCTGACTCTCAGGGAGAGAAGGGAGGAATGAAAGGCAAGAGAGCAAAGAAGCAAGGAGGAGGTAATAGAAGGGAATGGTAAGATGCCAACCAGAACTGCTGACTGAGTGTCAGGGTCTCTCATATCACATATTGTGAGCTAGAACATCTTTTCTAATTTCCCCGTGTGAGCCATGCTGATTACTGAGCAATTAATAAAATTTACTCAAGATCTCGATGTGTATTGATTAAGTGATGTCACTGAGGCTGTTAAGTACATCTTTGAAAGCTTCCCGTGGAGTTGCTGACTTCCTGGAGAAGCCTGCCCATCGAATGCTCTTGAAGAGAAGGGGAGAGGGGAAACAGCTCTAATGTTTCCCAGGTTGATGGTTACTAACTTGGGATGGCCTGCTTATCACCTGACTAACCAGAAAGTTTGAGGGTAGCTCCATTATGTTGATGTTTAACAATTATTTGGGACAAATTAAAGTGAGATAAATTTTGATTTTATATTCCACAGTACCTACTCTGAAGAATACAGAAACCTAAACATTGACCAATTATGAAATATAGTTCCAAAGAACAAAAAAAAAAAAAACCCAAAATACATTTCTCCATGAAAGGCACAATGAATTCTCAATCATCATCTTGGCGTGAAGAGTAGTCACCTGAGAATCTTGGGAAATAATTGATCACCTTTGATGCAAAAACTCTTCCACGCACACATACACACAAGCACACAAACACGCACTCCCACATTTTTAAAACATGAAAGAAGTAACATTTGTTAGTTCAAATATCCTCTTGGTGTTTAAGGCTATCCTGTCACTAGAAGCTTGATAAGAAAGTCTTGATAATCAATTGTCAATGAAGGAGTAAGAGAAAAAGTAAGTGAATGAAGTCCGCATGGTAGGCAATGGGTGGGTGCCAACATTTACCTAATGTAAAATAGAAGGGATTCTACTTTGGGCAGGAAGAGAGACCAGATTACCCATGAGATCTTTTCCAGCACTGTAATACTAAGAGCCTGTTCAAAGGAGACTGACTTCTTGTGTCTTTCCCTACACTGACTTTTCGAGAAAACACCAGCCTTCTCACGCTTCTTGTAAAACCAGCAATGAACCTGCAACCCTGTGAACTTCATGTCCCAAAAGTTAGTGGAGTGTGTGATGGAAGGTAGCAGTAGCCAAGCCAATGCACTGTATCATGTATATGAACATCTTTGTATAAGCAGTTTGCAGGACTTAAGCTAGTCCCATCACATTTTCCTATCACAGTGGCCACACTCTGGAGAAACATAGGGACCCAAACACTCACTTATAATAAAAACTGGCTTTCAAGGGACCAAAACTAAAAGAAAAGAAATGTTTCTTGTCTAAAAGAATGATGAAGTTAGCGATTGACTTGGCCACAGAATTTGTTAGGGTCTTCAGGCACCTGATATTTCTAGAGGTTCCGTTGTTCTTTTAAAGTGCATCAGCTGAAACAAGCGAACTTAAGGTAGAGAATATAGGTGTGGATAAATAGTTTACTGGTTATTTCCTTCTTTATTTCTGATTGAATTTAAGGGAGGAAAAAAACCCAACAGCAACATCTTAACAAATCAACAAATTAATTGCTTCATCATATATAAAAACAAGACAACAAAAATAACTTTCTTGAGTTAGAGGGATATTTTATTAGCATGCTACATTAAGATTAATAGTTAAGAATGTTATGCTGGCAGCTACACCAAGAAGTAAATATTGTTACCTATGAATTCTGTGGTAACCACAAACCAAAAAACTATAATAGACACAGAGAAAATAATGAGAAAGGAATCAAAATATAACACTAAAAGTAGTCATCAAATCACAATGGAAAAGGGCAAGAGAAGAAGAAAGGAACAAGAGAAGAACTACAAAAACATCAGTAAACAATTAACAAAATGGCAATAAGAACATATTACTTAAATAATTTATGAAAATGTAAATGGACTAAATACTCCATTGAAAAGACACAGGGTGGGGCCAGCCAAATGGCATAGTGGTTAAGTTCACATATTCCTCTTTGGCAGCCTGGGCTTTGCTGGTTTGGATCCTGGATGTGGACCTATGCACCACTCATCAAGCCATGCTGAGGAAGTTTCCCAAATACAAAATACAGGAAAATTGGCACATATGTTTCCTCAGGGACACTTTTCCATGCCAAAAATAAATAAATAAGTAAGTAAATAAATTACATATGGTGGCTGAATGGATTAAAAAAACAAGACCTATATATATGCTACCTACAAGAGACACACTTCAGATCTAAATACATTCATATACTGAAAGTGAAGGGATAGAAAAAAAATATTCCAAGCAAAAGTAAACAAAAGGAAAGCTAAGGTAGCAATACTTACATCAGACAAAATAGACTTTAAAACAAAAACTTAACAAGAGACAAAGAAGGACATTACATAATGATAAAGAAAACAATCCAACAAGAGGATATAAAACTTGTAAATATCTATGCACCCAACATAGGAGAGATTCAATGTAATCCCTGTTAATATTGCAATGGCATTTTTCACTGAAATAGAACAAATAGTCCTCCTGTTTGCATAGAACCACGAAAGACTTCAAATAGCCAAAGCAATCTTGAGAAACAAGAACCAAGCTGGAGGCATCATGCTCCCCATCTTCAAACTATACCCCAAAGCTACAGTAATGAAAACAGCATGGCACTGGCACAAAAACAGACACATAGATGAATGGAACAGAATAGAGAGCCCTGAAACCTATATGGTCAATTAGTCTAGGACAAAAGAAGCAAAATATACAATGAGGAAAAGACAGTTAGTGTTCTTCAACAGTTAGTGTTAGGAAAACTAGACAGATACATGCAAAAGAACGAAACTGGACAACTTTCTTATACTGTATACAAAAATAAACTAAAAATGAATTAAAGCCTTAAATATAAGATCTGAAAGCATAAAACTCCTAAAAGAACACATAGGTAATAAAGTCTTTGACATCTGTGTTAGCAATATATTTTGGATGTGTCTCCTCAGGTAAGGACAACAAAAGCAAAAATAAATAAATTGGACTACATCAAAATAAAAAGCTTTTGCAAAGTGAAGGAAACAATCAACAAAGCAAAAAGGTAACCTACTAAATGGGAGAAGATATTTGCAAATGATATATCCAATAAAGAGTTAATATCCAAAGTAGATAAGGAATTCAATATCAAAAAAACAAACAATTTGATTAAAAAATGGGTACAGGACTTGAATAGACATTTTCCAAAGAAGACATGAAGATGGCCAACAGACACATGAAAAACTGCTCAATGTTGAGGCTGGCCCAGTGGTGCAGCAGTTAAATTCACACATCCTGCTTTGGCAGCCTGGGGTCACCAGTTCAGATCCCAGGAGTGGACCTATGCACTGCTTGTCAAGCCATCCTGTGGTAGGCATCCGACATATAAAGTGAAGGAAGATGGACATGGATGTTAACTCAGGGCCAGTCTTCCCCAGCAGAAAAGAGGATGATTGGCAGCAGATGTTGGCTCAGGGCCAATCTTCCTCAAAACGAAAAACAAAAAACAGAAAAAACTTCTCAAGGTCACAAATCATGAGAGAATTGCAAATCAAGACCACCATGTGATATCATCTCACACCTGTCAGAATGGCTATTATCAAAAAGACAAGAAATAACTCATATTGGCAAGGATGTGGAGAAAAGGGAATCCTCATGTAATGTTGGTGGGAATGTAAATTGGTGCAACCACTATGGGAAACAGTATGGAGGTTCCTCAAAAAATTAAAAATAGAACTACTGGAGGAGTGACTTCAGCATCATGGCAGAGTGAGCTCTCCCCTTGAACTCTCCCCTCTATGATACAACAAAAAGGACATTAGTGCACCAACAGAGGACATTCACACAACACAAAAGATGTCTGAGAGACCCACACAGCCATACGTAGGAAGGTGGTGGTGCTGGGCACATCAGAGGAAATGGAAGGTGGTAAGGGGGAGATTTAGTTTTTGAACAGAAGGGACCATGGGACTGGCCACAGCTCTGAGAGGAAAGGTGGGGGGTGGTCCTCCAAAGGAACACAATCACTCTCCAAGTTCCCTCACAACCTCTGGGGAAAGCCCCAAACATAGAGGTGACTAAGCTATTGCAGGGATGTCTTCATCAAGCTAGCACCACAGGAGAGCAAATAGCGAGGGCCCAGGGAGAATGTCCCTGAGATCATGCAGGCGAAAGACAGTGCCCCTCCCCCTGCCCAGTGCTCCAGCTCTATGATTGGCCAGACCACCTCATAGAAAGAAAAGGAGCCAACAGCTGGAGCTAGGGAGCCATGGATTGTGGCAGGCTCAGAATACACATCTCTTAATTCCCCACTCACTGGCAGCAGGTGGAAGCTGCAACCAGATACTATCACTTTGTGGAGGCAAAAACCCACACCATCAAGCAGCATGAAAAAATATCTTAAATCTCCAGATCATAAGGAAAACAACAAGTACCCAGAAGTCAATCCTGAAGGCACAGAAACTCATAAAATAAATGACAGAGAATTCAAAATAGCTATCATAAAAAACTCAATGAGTTACAGGAAAATACAGAAAGACATTTAAATGAAATCAGGAACATCTTCACAAAAGAGATTGAAACTATAAAGAACCAATCAGAACTGCTGGACATGAAAAACAGAATGGATGAGAGAAAGAAAAATCTAGATTCCCTAAAAAGTAGAGCTGGTATTATAGAGGACTGAATAGCAATTTAGAGGACAGAAATATAGAAATGCTTCAGATGGAGGAGGAGAGAGAACTAAGACTAAAAAGAAATGAAGAAATTCTCCAAGAAATATCTGACTCAATTAGGAAATGCAACATGAAGATTATAGGTATTCCAGGGGAAGAAGAGAGGGAGAATGGAGCAGAAAGCTTGTTCAAATAAATACTAGTGGAGAACTTCTCAAATTTAGGGAAGAAGCTGGAAATACAAGTGAAAGAAGTCAATGGAGCTCCTAACTACATCAATTTTAAAAATGCCTTCTCCAAGGCATATATAGTAGTAAAACTGGCAAAAGCCAGTGACAAAGAAAAAATATTAAGGGCAGCAAAGCAGAAGAAAATAACCTACAAAGGAACCTGTATCAGGCTTTCAGTGGATTTCTCAGGAGAAACCTTACAGGCTGGGAGAGAGTGGAATGATATATTCAAAATTCTGAAAGACAAAAACTTTCAGCCAAGAATACTCTATCCAGTGAAAAAATTCTTCAGAGATGATGGAGAAAGGAAAACTTTCCAAGATAAACAAAAGCTAAGGGAGTTCATTGCCATGAGATACCCTCACACAATAAATCCCGAAGAAGTCATTAATATCAGAAAATAAAATAGGAAAGGGATTACAAACCCCTGAGCAAGGAGATAAATAGGAAGGCAATAATCAGAAAATTGCAGCTCTCTATGAGAACAGGTTAGTAAATATTTAACTATATCATTAAAGATAAATGGAAGGAAAATACCATAACAAATAAAATCTCATCACTTTAACCACAAACTCACAACACAAGATGGAATAAGATATGACACTAATAACTTAGAAGGGGAAGAGGAGAGGGATGGAATCAGCTTAGCCTAAGGAAATAAGAGGCTACTAGAAAATGAACTATCACATCCATGAGACTTTTTTATCCAACCTAATGGTAATCACTAAACAAATAATTAGACCAGAGACACAAATGATAAACAAGGAGAAAACTACCCAAACTAAAATTATAGAAAACTACCTAACTGTATTGGTAGTCTGAATTACACAGGACGAGAAACAAAGGAAATGCAGAAGAACTGGAAAACAAGTGATAAGGTGGCAGCATTAACCCTCATATATCAATAACCACTTTAAATGTAAATGGACTGAATTCTCCAATCAAAAGACACAGAGTGTCAGAATGGATTGAAAAACAAGACCCAACAACACACTGCCTCCAGGAAACACATCTGAACTTCAAAGACAAACACTGGCTCAGAGTGAAGAGATGGACGACAATACTCCAAGCTAATGGCAAACAAAAGAAAACAGCTTTTGCAAAACTGATATCAGACAAAGAAGACTTCAAGATAAAACAGGTAAAGAGAGTCAAAGAGGGGCAGTTTTTAATGATAAATGGGACTCTCCACCAAGAAGACATAACACTTATAAATACTTATGTACCCAACACAGGAGCACCAAAGTACGTAAAGCAACTTTTTAACAAACCTAAAAGGAGATATTAACAGGAACACAATAATAGTAGGGGACCACAACACCCCTCTTCCTTCAATGGATAGATCATCCAGACAAAACGTCAACAAGGAGGGGCCGGCCTGGTGGCACAGCAGTTAAGTTCACACATTCTGCTTTGGCAGCCCAGAGTTTGATGGTTCAGATCCCCAGTGCAGACCTTGCACACTGCTTGGCAAGGCATGCTGTGGTAGGTGTCCCACATATAAAGTAGAGGGAGATGGGCATGGATGTTAGCTCAGGGCTAATCTTCCTCAGCAAAAAAGAGGAAGATTGGCAGCAGATGTTAGCTCAGGGCCACTCTTCCTCAAAAAAAAAAGTTAACAATGAAATAGTGGATCTAAATGAAACACTAGACCAGATGGACTTAATAGATATATATAGAAAACTCCGTCCCAAAACAGCAGAATATGCATTCTTCTCAAGTGTGCATGGAACAGTCTCAAGGATAGACCATATATTGGGAAACAAAGCAAGCCTCAATAACATTAAGAAGACTGAAATCATATCTAGCATCGTTTCTGACCCAAAAGCTATGAAACTAGAAATCAACTACAAGAAAAAAGCTGGTAGAAGGACAAAGAATGTGGAGACTAAACAACATGCTATTGAACAACAAATGGATGATAGAAGAAATTAAAGGATAAATAAAAAATATCTGGAGACAATGAAAATGAAAACACACCATACCAACTCACATGGGATGCAGCAAAAGCAGTCCCAAAAGGGAAATTAATAGCTATACAGGCTCACATCCTAAAACAAGAAAAATCTCACATAAGCAACCTTAAATGACACCTAACAGAATTAGAAAAAGAACAAAGCCCAAACTCAGCAGAAAGAAGGAAACAATAAAAAAATTACAGCAGAAATAAATGAAATCGAAACAAAAAGACAGTAGAAAGGATCAATGAAACTAAGAGCTGTTCCTTTGAGAATATACACAAAATTGACAAACCCTTAGCCAGACTCACTAAGAAAAACAAGAGAAGGCACAAATAAATAAAAGTAGAAATGAAAGAGGAGGAATTACAATGGATACCACAGAAATACAAAGGATTATAAGAGGATACTGTAAAAAAAATATGCCAACAAATTGGACACCCTAAAGAAATGGATAAATTATTGTACTCATACAACATCCCAAAACTGAATCAAGAATAAATAGAGATTCTGAATAGACAAATAACAAGTAAAGAGATTGAAACTGTAATCAAAAACCTCCCAAGAAACAAAATTTCAGGACCAGATGACTTCTCTGGAGAATTCTACAGAACATTCAAAGAAGATTAAACACCCATCCTTCTCAAACTCATCTGAAAAATTGAAGAAGATGGAATGCTTCCTAACTCATTCTATGAGGCCAAAATTACCTGATACCAAAACCAGAAAAGGACAACACAAAGAAGGAAAATTACAGGCCAATATTGCTGATGAGCATAGATGAGAAAATCCTCAACAATATATTGGCAAATTGAATACAGCAATACATTAGAAGGATCATACAGCATGATCAAGTGGGAGTTATACCATGGACACAGGGATGGTTCAGCATTCACAAATCAATAAATGTGATACACCATATTAACAAAATCTGGAATAAAAACAACATGATCATGTTAATAGAGGCAGAGAAAGCATTTGACAAGACCCAACATCCATTTATGATAAAAACTCTCAATAAAGTGGGTATAAAAGGAAAGTATCTCGACAAAATAAAGGCCATATGTGACAAACCTACAGACAACATCATACGTAATGGTGAAAAACTGAAAGCCACCCTTCTGAGAACAGGAAAAAGACAAGGGGCACACTCTCACCACTCCTATCCAACACAGTACTGGAGGTTTGGGCCAGAGCAATTAGTCAAGAAAAAGAAATAAAAAGTATCCAAATTGCAAAGGAAGAAGTAAAACTCTTGATGTTTGTGGATGACATGATTCTATATATAGAAAACCCTAAGGAATCCATGAGAAAACTTTTGGAAATAATCAACAGCTACAGCAAAGTTGCAGGGCACAAAATTGAGTTACAAAAATCAGTTGCATTTCTATATCCTAATAACAAACAACCAAAAAGAGAAGTCAGGAACACAATCCCATTTACAATCCCAACAAAAAGAGTAAAATATCTAGGAATAAATTTAACCAAGCAGGTGAAAGACTCATACATTGAAAACTATAAGACATTATTGTAAGAAATCAAAGAAGACATAAAGAAATGGAATGATATTCCACACTCACGGATTGGAAGAATAAACATAGTCAAAATGTCCATATTACCTAAACAATCTACATATTCAATTCAATTCCTATCAGAATCCCAACAACATTGTCACAAAAATAGAACAAAGAATCCTAAACTTTATATGGAACATTGAAAGACCCTGAATTGCCAAAGCAATCCTGAGAAAGAAGAACAAAGATGGAGGCATCACAATCCTTGACTACAAAGCTATAGTAATCAAAACAGCATGGTAGGGGCACAAAAACAGGCACACAGATCAATGCAACAGAATTGAAAGCCCAGAAATAAAACCACATATCTGTGGATAGCTAATCTTCGACAGAGGAGCCAAGAATATTCAATGGGGAAAGGAAAGTTTCTTCAACAAATTGTGTTGGCAAAACTGGACAGCATATGCAAAACAACGAAAGTAGACCATTATCTTATGCTATACACAGTAATTAACTCAAAATGGATTAAAGAATTGGACGTGAGACCTGAACCCCTAAAACTCCTAAAAGAACAAGTAAGCAGTGAACTCTTTGACATTGGTCTTAGCAGCATGTTTTTGAAGACCATGTCTACTCAGCAAGGGAAACAAAAGAAAAAACAAATGGGACTACATCAGACTAAAGAGCTTCTGCAAGGTAAAGGAAATGAGGAACAGAACAAAAAGACAATCCACCAACTGGGAGAAAATATTTGCAATTCATATATCCAAGAAGGGGTTAATCTCCAAAATATATAAAGAACTCATACAACTCAACAATCGAAAAATCAAACAACCTGACCAAAAATGGGCAAAGAATATAAACAAACATTTTTCCAAAGAAAATATAGAGATGGCCAATAAGCACATGAAAAGATGTTCAGCATCATTAATCATTATGGAAATGCAAATCAAAACTGCAATGAGCTATCACCTTACACCTGTCAGAATGGCTGTAATCACCAAGACAAAAAATAACAAATGTTGGAAAGGATGTGGAGAAAAGGGAACCCTGGTGGGAATGCAAACTGGTGCAACCACTATGGAAAACAGGATGACGATTTCTCCAAAAATTGAAAACAGACATACCATATGACCTAGCTATCCTACTACTGGGTGTTTATCCAAAGACCTTGAAATCAACAATTCAAAGAGACTTATGCAACCCTATGTTCAGTGCAGCATTATTTACGATAGTCAAGATGTGGAAGCAACCCAAGTGCCCAACAAATGATGAATGGATAAAGAATATGTGGTATATATATATACATACAATGGAATACTACTCAGCCATGAAAAAGACAAAACCATCCCATTTGCAACAACATGGATGGACTTTGAGGGTATCATGGTAAGCAAAATAAGCCAGACAGAGAAAGACAAACACCAAGTGATTTCACTCATATGTGGAAGATAAACAAACACATGGACAAAGAGAAGAGATTAGTGGTTACCAGAGGGGAAGGTGGTTGGGGAGTGGATGAAAGGGGTAAAGGGGCACATACATATGGTGACTGACAATAATAATGTACAATTGAAATTTCACGTTATAAACTGCTATGACCTCAATAAAAAAAAAGAGAATAATACCTGGTTATTTATGGATTCCTCAAGGCTTCCTCAGTCCTGTGGTTTATCATTCCATCACTCTTCCTATTAATGCTCCCACCTGGAGGATTTACCTAATGGGAAGAGGGAGGAGCAAATGGAAAAGTACATCAGGAAACTTCCAGTGACAAGAGAGAGAAATGCCAAATAGAATGATTGAGAAAAGACGGGGGTTTATTATCTCACATAACAAGAAATTTGGAAATCCAGTGTTGATTGCTTCAGTGGCCAACACCTCATTGAAAACCCGCAGTCTTTCCATTTTGCTCTTGTCCTTTCCCTAGCCTGTCTTCCTCTGAGCTGCATTGTCTGCTCCATATCCAAACATCACCACCCCAAGCTGCAACAACCAGAGACAGAAAAGGGCCCATTTCCCCAGTTCATCTCTTTTTAAGAGGAAAGAAAACTCCCTCAGCCTTCCCTTCGCATCTCATTATCCAGAATACATCATTACACCTTCCTAAACTGATCTCTGGCAAGGAGAATGGAAATACAAGGATTGGGACGGGCTGAACGAGATTCACCCCTGAACACCCAAACAGAGTCAGAACACTGATGGCCAGGAAGAGTGGAGAGAGGGAGGCAAAAAATGAGTTTCAGGAAGCAACCAACAACATCCATTTTAAGAAACTAGAAATTTAATTTGCCCGATGATTAAAGGAACTTGATGGGGCCAGACTGGTGGTGCAACAGCTAAGTTTGCATGTTCCATTTCTGTGGCCCAGGCTTTACCGGTTTGGATCACAGGTGCAGACATGGCACCGCTTGTCAAGCCATGCTGTGGCAGGCATCCCACATATAAAGTACAGGAAGATGGGCATGGACGTTACAGCAGGGCCAGTCTTCCTCAGCAAAAAAAGGAGGATTGGCTGCAGATGTTAGCTCAGGGTTACTTTTCCTCAAAAGAAAAATAAATAAAAGAACTTGATGATAAAAATAATGCCTATTTCCTATGACCTATTTTTATCCATTACTGAAATGGATCCTGGAGGGTACAAACATGAGTTATGGTCCTTACCCTCAATGAGTTTCCAATCTAGTATAGAATCCAAGCATATTCAATTCTACAGATGCTTATATAGCAGCTGCTGGGTGCAAAAGTTGATGTTAGAAGCTAAGTTAAGATCGACTGAAGGAAGTCTGTGCTTGCAAAGGGCTTACATTACAATACAGTAGGAAGGTTTACATCAATGTCATACCTCCCAGAGCCTTAACAAACAAAAGGCCAAGAGATTCCATGGGAAAAGAAACCATTTAAAAACAGCTACTTGAGTGCTTGCGATATCCAGGCACTGCCCTAAGGGCTTCAAATGTACGATCCTATTAATCCTCAGAAGGATCCCCTTATCTAGATACTATGATTTCCCCCATATTACGGATGGGTAAAGGGTTAGCATGCTCAGTATCACACAGCTAATCCATGGTGTGGTCGGCATGTCAACCCAAATCTCTCTAGCACTGAAGTCCATGTGCTTAACCACTGCATAAGGTCACCTTCTTATCCAACTGGAGTTCCTTTTATTTTTTATAACAGCTTTATTGAGATATGATTCACAAAACACACAGTTCACCCATATAAAGCGTGTAATCCAAAGGTTTTTACTATATTCACAGTTGTGCAACCATCACCACAACTGATTTTTGAATATTTCCATCACCCCAAAAGAAAACTCTGTACCCTTTTAGCAGTTACTCCTAATTTCTCCCCACCGTGAGCAACCACTAATTTACTTTCTGTCTCTATAGATTTGCCTTTTCTTGATCATTTCATATAAACAAAATGAGACAAAATGCAATCTTTTGTGACTGGCTTCTTTTATTCAGCGTATTTTCAAGGTTCCTGCCCAGCTGGTATTTGAGAAGATGCTTACTGGTGAAAGGGTCAGGGTCAGAGAAACCAGGAGGAGAAGGGAGTATGAGGCAAGACAGAGGCAGGAGAGTCCCAGGCCTGCTCCCCCAACAACCGTGCTCCAGCCTCAGCAAAGTTAGCACAGACATCATTACATAACAGATGAGAAGGTCAGAAATCTACTTACCAAAGTCAACCATTGCTTCCTCATTGACGTTTGCTATGCCGGGACTGAACTGGTTGTCATCATGATCACCTTACTTATTTAACCCTTACCACCTTTTCCAAACTGTCTCTTGGATTCTTCAAATGTTCTGGGAATTGACAACCCATTAAAGTGAGCAAAAAAGAGATGCATTTTTGCTTTCATCCAAAGAAATATTCGTCTTCTGAAATAAAAAGAACAGTGAAATAAAGCATTAACGGAAGAGTTTTGTAAATGCAGGGAGAAAATAGGAGGACAAATTGCTGGGCAGATCTGTGTGGAGAAGGCTGCTTTTAGCGAAATGGCTCTCTGAAAAAAACACCTTCTCATGTTGCCTTCCAGCTGCCTCCCAACAAGTTCCTGAGATTCATGTATTTTTGAGTTAGCAGTAGTCTTCAATACTTTTTTTTCTATTTTGCTTGTATCCATTCCTTTCATTTCAGCTTCTCGTCCAACAGCCACTGACTCCCTGATGAGAAGAATCTGAAAAAGGTTTCTTCATGCTGCATCTTTTCAAATTTGTACTAGAATTGTTCATCTTTAGTGTCCAGAAACTATTCTGTAGCGACTTTGGCCAGGCCTAGCATAGAAAATTCCCCAGAGGTCAACTGATACCATTTGGCCCAAAACCTCAACCTCTCAACACAGGATTAGTCCTTCTGGCTTCACTAGTCTCATCTTAAAACTGCAGGTTGAGGCTGGCCCCACCAAGTCATTTTGTTAGCAGGAACTATCAGGTGTGGTAGGAGGGCCCATGATGGATAACACACACCTTCCTACCTCTTGGGAAGTTCCAAGAGTTTAGAAGTTGACTAGGGGGAAAGGCCAGACTTATCTTTATTCGAGGCCAAATTCCTAACTACAAACTTAGAAACAATGACTCCACCAAACTCTCGTTCAGGTAGAAGATGTGATGCGTTTGAGAATGCACTAAATTTCCTTAATTTCAAATTTCTCAAATTCAATCAAACTCTAGATGAGCAAGTAATATGTTCTCTCCACTGCCTTGTCTAATTCATTTTTAAGAGATTGACTTTGTGGGACAAAGTGGCAGTGTCTTTGTCCTTTGAGTGTTCTCCATTGTGGTCCAAAATCTAAGGATGCTAATGTGTGAGGAAGCCTAGTCTTAGCTTTCATCTGATTACTATTTAGTTCCTCCCTCTTCTACCTAAACTTTTTCTTTTGAGGAAGATTAGCCCTGAGCTAACATCTGCCACCAATCCTCCTCTTTTTTGCTAAGGAAGACTGGCCCTGAGCTAACATCCATGCCCATCCCCTTCTACTTTATATGTGGGACACCTCCACAGCATGCCTTCACAAGCAGTGCATAAGTCCACACCCAGGATCTGAACTGGTGAACCCCAGGCCACCAAAGCAGAATGTGTGAACCTAACTGCTGCGCCATGGGGCCGGCCTCTACCTAAACTGCTTCTTATACTTCAATTTTTCTTCCTTAAAACCACATTAGAAATGTGCCTTTTATTCACTCCTATCCTATTTCTTCCTGACCCATTGAATGCATTTTTGCATAGTGAATAAATATAAGAAATTGATGCCTGAAAGAAGGGTTGAATGGATGTGATTGAGTTAATCAATTAAAACATGAAGAAAAGATGCTGTAGAGAAGGAGGCCCGTACAGGCTTTAGGGTTCATAGAGGACTCTAGGAGATGGAGTTATTCGCTGCAATCCTTCACCCTCCCTGCACCCCTGCCCTCTTCCTGTAACTTTGCAGCACCTCCCAGGAGAGGCAGAATGGCCTTCCCTGACCCTTGGCTGTGGGCTGGGCTGTTTGATTTGCTTTAGCCAATGGGATGTTAGCAGAAAAGAAGCAGATTAAAATGTGTTGGCCATGTTGAACTTCCCCTCTTGTGTTTCTGTCAAGGCTAAGAGAAAAACATGCCCCAGTAGTCCCCTGTGCCGGGAGGATATAGGGACGTGAAGATCAGATCCAGTGTGCAGCTTGGAGTCAGGCCTCCTTCCCCCAGAGAGCATGCCTGAGTTCTTCCTGTACAAGGACACATGCCTCTCTGAGTGCAGGTTGAGCCTAGCTCTGCCTGCCCACAGATACATGAGTGACAACGAGATTGGGGTGTTTTGTTACACAGCACTATTATGGCAGCAGCTGAGTAATACAAGGATAAATGTAGAAAACAATTGGACTAGCTACCTATGACATCGGAAGTCCATTTTCTCTAAACTGGTGTATAATTGTCCTGCTTCTGCAAGCTCTTCCCCTCAGTTTTTCCCTCCAAAAAAACATCATCCACACTTTCCTCATCTCAAGATTACATTTGAGAGGGCTGGGGTTGTTCATATTTACTGTGTTCACACACCAGTGAGTGTTATCTATAGTGTGACAGGCTAACCACTCAGGTACAATACACATACAGTCACCAGATTCCACCTGGAAGAAAGTCAATCACACAAACACAAACTCCACTGACAGGCGCTCCAGATGTGGTTGATGCTGTGTGCAAATGTTACATGTGTGTTTGAAAGAAGCCATCGGAGGCTGGCTCAGAGCATCCAGAAGGAGAAGCAGTTCCCATTTTATAGGTCATTAAACCTCTTGAGGCTTTTAAAAATATTTTTTCTAATTTGTTAAATTAAAACAATTTTTCATTAAAAACGTATTAAATTGAATAAAAAGCATTTTCTACTTTAAACAAACAAACAAAAAAAGAAAATTAATATTAAGAGACAAAAGAGGGAAATCAGAAGGTGACTAATCTAGATAGGAATTAACACGAGTTGTTTTGAAACAAACCAAATTCCCCAGGAGGACACCAGTCCCTTTCGTTTATTTCTGCAGACGTGATCTCTGACCACACTTCCTCAGGAGATCCAGTGGTTCGTCTGGGTCGACAGCAGCAGCAGTTCATGCTCACAGCCCTGACTCCTTTGCCTCCAGGTGGGAATCATCTCCCCAGCTGGAGGCTTTCCCAGTTGCTCTCTCCTCCCCACAGGGGTTTCTATGCAGAAGACGGCACCTGTGAACGCTGCAGCTCTCCGTGCAGAACATGTGGAGGAAATGCCACCAACGGCCACTCTTGTGAAGGGGGCCTCATCCTAGACCAGGGAGGGTGAGAGGAAAACTGCTCTGAGAGGCATGAGGCTGTGGAGGGGGTGTGCAAGTGTCGCCCAGAGATGTGTCAGGACTGCATCCATGAGAAAACATGCAGAGGTAGCTGGGAGCATCCTAGGGGAGAGCGTGGCTCTGTGGAGCCTCCCCAGCTGGGGGCTGACTCTCTGAGGGTGGGGTGTCCGAGCAGAACTGGGGGAACCAGTCTCCCTACCTTCACAGAAATGCATCCATCACTGTGCACATCACTGAGGAAGCTGAGGAGGAGAGAAAGCCTTTCCATTGTGGACTCTGCAGGTTAAGACAGACAAGAGCTCCGTTTTGCATGATTTCTTCCACACACTTGTACTGGGCACTTAGGGGAGCCAAGCACTATCCCAAGTGCTGGGGGAAACTATAAGACTCTGAGAACAATGCTCTAGCTAGGAACGTTTTCTCTGTAATTATCTCCCAAGAAAGGCTGTCTAATTTCCTCCCAAGAATAAGACTGACTCATAACTGGTGCTGTCCGATCCAAGGGATTCTCTTGGTCAAACCAAAGTGTTTTCTGGAATTCTCCCCCAAACAAGAGAATGAACACAAAATATGCCTACAATGCATTTATCATGCTAATTAACTATGTATATTTCATTGGTCTACCCTATCAGTGAATGAAAAATTAACTAATCCAAGAATTCCTAAACTTCTTTCCATATTAAATAGAGCCTAAGGGGCTTGATACAACTTTGAAACTCTGTTACTGCTTTCCGGGATTTCAGAACAATCCCTCCAGCATGTCAGCCATCACTCATCTGCCGCAGAACCACAGTTCTTTGCACCCTCAAGGGGAAGAGCATGTCAGAATGTAAACCCAGCACCATCCAATCGGGCCATCATATGTGGTCTCCTCTCCCAAGGCAGGGCCTGTGCGACATGGAGGATGAGCCCTGGCAGGGTGGGGAAGGGGCAGACACACGTACACTCATGTCCAATGAGCCAGCGTGGTGGGGACTGGCCAGCCCTCTGCAGAAGGAATGAATTCCTTTCTTCTGTCCCTCTGGGGGTCGCTTGCTGCTGTCCCCTTCCCCAGAGTGTGTGCCTGGGTCCTTCCTGTGCAGGGATATGTGCAATCAGTCCTGTCCCCACCACTCCTATGAAGATGCAGGTCAGTGTGTCCCCTGCCACGAAGACTGGAGGGCAGTGGCCCCTCAGCAGACAACTGCGACCTCTGTGCTGAGGCGTCCTTGGTTGTCTATGATGAGGGGTGTTTGGACGAGTGTGCAGCCGGAATTTACTATTAAAAAGAGAATAAGGTGTGCAAAGGGAATACTTCCGGGTGCACAGCTGAGCGCTGCATCCCAGGGAGCCTGATGGTATTCAGCCAAAAGAGAGCAGGTTCTGGGGTTCGCACAGCTCCCGCCCCTGAGCTGTGGTCCCAGCCTTTTCCTCCTGCTCACAGAAGGATATTGTGACTCTACTCTAATTCACTATTTATTTTTAAAAGGCATCATTCTTTAGCTTTGATCATGTAACTGTTATTACAATGGCTCATGCTGACCTTCCTCACAAAAGTGGCTGCTCCAAAAGGATCCTCAGGTGAAGATTCACAACGGAGATGAGGAGCCTTCAAAAGTCACCCCAAACGGAAGATTTTTCCCATAATTTTAAGCCATTATAGGTTCCAGCAGCCTAAGGAAAGCTGAGCCATAGAGGATTTTCTCGGCGCCCCTTGTCCCCCTTCACCGTCGCCTCCATAAAGCTCCCTCCGTCCTCCTCACCTTCAGCTCTGCTGCCCTGGGTCCCTGTTCTGCCCCACTTGGCACCTCGGTCCCTGCACAGTCAAGAGGGGTCTGCTCTTCTGAAGCCTCCTCACGTTTGAACTGGGTGTGAGTTCTTGCCTCGCACTAGGTATCAGGGAACAGAAAAATTAAACAAATTGCCCGTTACCAGAGGAATTCTCAAGCAAGTGAGAGAAGCATCCTGGGGAAGGGAACTTTCTCCACCCCCAACCCCAGTTTTAATGATATATAACATTGTAAGTTCAAGGTGTACAACGTGATGATTTGATACTCATGGATATTGTGAAATGATGACCAGGTAGGTCAGTGAACACATCCATCACCTCACATGGTTACCCTTTGTTTTGGTAAGAACACTGAAGATCTAATCTCTTAGCACTGTCCACGTGTACAATACTGTCCTGTTAACTACAGTCACAGCATCCACTCCAGCTCTGCAGTCAGTGGTAATCTAACCCATGTGGCTTCCAAGCAAACATGAGATAGACACCCAGAGGCAGGCCCCTAACCTCATCAAGAGCTTGAGGGTGACTCCCGGGGCAGGAGCGACCTTGGGCCACCCACGTGCTAGGAGGTCTCAGGGACATGTGTTGGTAGGACAGGAGGACGTAGGTTCCCTGGAAGCTTTCTGTTCTAGCCTGTGGGTGGGATCTACCTTTTTCTGTGTTTTTGTTTTGTTTTGTTTTGTTTTTGGAGGAAGATTAGCCCTCAGCTAACTACTGCCAGTCCTCCTCTTTTTGCCGAGGAAGCCTGGCTCTGAGCTAACATCCGTGCCCATCTTCCTCTAGTTTATACGTGGGACGCCTACCACAGCATGGCTGCCAAGCAGTGCCATGTTCGCACCCGGGATCCGAACCAGCGAACCCCGGGCCGCCGAGAAGCGGAGCGTGCGAACTTAGCCGCTGCGCCACCGGGCCGGCCCCCTTTTTCTGTGTTTTATGTGAAGCTTCTTTAGTGTCACTGTCCCAGCTGACTAGTTGTGAAGAACATGGGCTTGGAGATGGGTGGCAGTGCCGTGCAACAGAAGGGCGGAGGGAGCCCGGGCAGCAGGCTGTGGAGCTGGGCTCCGTTTCCACGAGAAGTTCAGAGACTCACCAAGACCTGCAGGGCCATCTTGCCTCCACCAGGCTGGGAACTGAGGACTGACTTCGGGCCCTTCTCTGGGGCTCAGTCACAGACGTAATTTGCCGTAGAGAGAACTTTCCAGGTCTCAGAGGACATTTCTCCAATTTGCTTGATTTGATCTTCCCATTGAGAAAGGCCCTGGGTCTCACCCCTGGCTGCCCATTAGAGTCACCTGCAGAGCTTTAAAACCACAGATGCCTGGGCTCCCCTCAGACCCACCCAACACTGGAAAGTGACTTGAGTATGTCCCTGCCATGCTGTTGCCCCTGCCAAGGGGAGGACAAGGGAAGAAATGCGGTGACCACTTGATTTTCCAGAGAGAAGAAACGAAGGACCTGACCTGAAAATTAAGGTTTGGGGTGGGTGTGGAGAAGCACCTGGAACCAAGCCATCTCCAAGCAAGACCCCCTCTAAGAAACACAAGGACTGCGAATCCATTCTCATCACCCCAAATTATCCCCTACGAGGCAGCAGAGACACCTCTAAGCATCCCACAGCTCTCCCGAGGCACCCAGGCAGAAATAGCGAGAGCTCTTCTTAAGGTCCTGGGTTCAACCCATGACTCTGCCCTTTTCATCCAAGTGACTTAGCTCCTCCAGCCTTTCCTGAGGAGGAGTTTCCTGGATAGATAAGATGAGATGATGACAATCACAACGATAACACCAGGGGTCTATTCATTCAGTGAGTGCTTCTTGGGGGCCTCCTATGTGCCACGTGCTCCTCCAGGCCTGGGAACAGCAGGGGACAATACACACAGAACTCTGTCCTCATGGAGCTTGCATTCTGCTGGGGAAGGCAGACTCTACAGAAGATAAGTCAGAAGGAAAAATAAGGCAGGGAAGGGGGTCAGGATGTTGGGCAGGATGGAGCCGAAATTTGAGAAGGAGGCTGGAAGATGTCACTGAGAAGGGAGGGAACAAACCAGCCTATACCTGGGAGAAGAGAATTCTAGGCATAGGGAGCAGCGACTGCTAAAACCTTCAGGGGGCAGTGAACCCTTCTCACTCATTTGTCTGACAAACACTCACTGAGTGCCTGTCACACTCCAGGCCCTCCCATAGGTGCTGTGCATTCACAAATGAGTACAAAAGAGGGCTTTTTGTCAACAGGTAATTATAACATATCTAGACAATGGTTACATTAGTCATAAGTGCAAGGCATTCTGGGAGGTCAGTGGAGGACTGCAACAGGACTCACGGTGTGAAAAGGCCGCTAACCAGTGTGTGGCCATGCTGCCGCAGGGCTGCTTAGTGTGCTCTTGCTGCTGCTCGGGTAGTTACAATGAGTCTTCCTAATATTTCTGAGGGGCCATTGCAGGAAGGGCCTCTAGATATTACAGAGAATACGAAACACACATTTTTTCTCATTTTGTAACAAGAATGCTCCACCCAGAGCCCAAGGGCTGTCCTCAACTCATGGCCCCACACCCTGGCACAGAGCCCTGGAAATCTCTGGAAGAAACGAAGAAGGCACGTCCCACGCTTTCCTGGGAACCAATTCCCTAGAGGGGTGCATGGCCTCTCTCCCACTCTGTCGCAGCCCCATCCCACCCACAGATTCCCACAAGTCCTGCCGGACCTGCCCGTGTCTGGGTCTCGCATGGCCTGCCAGGACGGCTTGAGGCTGAAGCAGCACAGGGACTGCGTGCCCACCAGGAACACACCCCCTCTGAGTACTGCAGTGATGGGCTCTGGGATGTAAGCCCTGTCCCGCCAAGTGCTCCACTGCATGGGGCCCTCAGAGGACCAGTGTCACACCCGCCTGAAGAGCAGCCTTCTTCCAAGTGAGTCACTTTTCCTCGGAGGAGGGCTTTGTCCTTCCCTCCATCTGAGAAACGACCTTGCATGATGCTTGGTTCCCAGGAGGTATTGGTGTCTTTCTTTTCTTTGTGTTTGGAAAACTTTCAAACCTACAGTAAAGACACAAGATTGAGAAGAGTACAGGTGCCAGCTGGTGGTGTAGTGATTAAGTTTGTGTACTCTCTTTCGGTGGCCCAGTGTTCATGGGTTCAGATCCCTGGCATGGACCTACACATCATACATGATGCCACACTGTGGCAGTGTTCCACATACAAAATAGAGGGAGATGGGCACAGATGTTAGCTCAGGGACAATTCCTCACTCCCCCCAAAAAAACAAGTGAGAACAGTCAAAGAACAAGTACATGTGCCCTTTACCCCTATCCCCACTGTTCACCTTTGAGCCCCTCTGCTTTATCATGTGCTTGCTCTGGGTCTGCTGCTCTCAATGTATATGCTGACATAATTCACAATATAGGTGTTTCAGAACCATTTGCGGATATGTTACATATGTCATGGCCCCTTTTCCACGAACACCTTAGAATGTATTTCCTGAGAACAGGATGCTTTCTCACATAACCACAGCCCAGTTGTCAACTCCAGTGAGTTGAACATTGCTATAATACTTCAATATCCCATCCGTATTATACTTTTATCAGTTCTCCTGTAAGACAGGGTCCAGTCTAAAGGTAGGTATTGCATTTAGTTGCCATGTCTCTTTAGCCTCTTTAAACTGAAAATTTTCCACTGAATTTCTTTCTCTTTTACCATATTGACATTTTAGAAGAAGACAGTCCCTCTACCTCCACGGGGCTTTGTGTGAAGTTTCCCCACGAGTAGATGGAGGTCATACATTCTCGGCCAGAATTCCTCACGGGTGATGCTATGTCCTTCTGGAGACACCACGTGTCCACCTGCCTCTCGTCAGTGATGTTAATTGTGGTCATCTGTTCAGGGCTTTGTCCCATTTCTCCACTGCACAGTTACATTTTCCTTGGTGATTAATACGCAGTCTGTGGAGAGACACTTTCTGGAAATGCAGGTGGTCAGCTCCTCATCAAAGTTTCCCCTTGATTTAGCATCCGTTGATTAATACATCTTCTTGAACAGAGTATGGCCTAGTCTGAGGTTGGCAGCCTCCAGCAGTTTCCAAGTACAGGTTCCCGCTAATGTGAGTCAGTGCCCTCAGGTCTCCAGGGATGCCAAGATTAGTCTCAGCACACTAAGGGGAGAAAGTAAATGAAACAAAACTCAACTCAACTGAAAGAAGGAGCAGTGGAGGTTATAGGAGAGAGAGAAGGAAGGACGAACACGCTGAAGACCTGGAAAGTGTCAGCATTCATCTCCCCAGCCCAGCAGAGTAGACCTGAGAAGCAAGACCCTCACAGTACAAATGTGTGGCCACTTTTCCTCTTCTTGTTGACGGGCCATCAGCTAAGACACCATTTCCCTGCGAGGACACAGGGATAGCTATCCTCTACACATTCCTGGTCACCTCCAAGTAGAAAATGCTCAAAGATCCTGGTCTTCTCTGTCCATCCATCTCAGCTCCTCTTACACAAATCTCAGTGACCTTCCTTCCCAGCAGCTGCTGCTTCATGAGAACATTCTCCAGCTCCTGTATCATCCGACCCCCAGATCTTCTTTTCTAATTACCCTAATCTAGAGTGCCACGGGTGATCACCTCAGGAGCCATCAGACAGACAGGAAGATGTCATCACTACAAGGTGGTCTTCCCTTAAACTAGGGATGTGAGTTAGACTAGAATGAGACTTCAGTGCTGGTGCATAACACAGAGCCCTGGTCCCCCAAGGGCTGGGCACAGGATGTCTCAGGCCTGATCTTCTCACGTTCTCCCACCCTGCCCCTCACCACCACCCCACCAGGGTCAGCTAGTTATAAACTGGGTAATTCCTCTGCAGCTTGTGGTAGACTGAACAATGCGGCCCCTACAAATGTCCACATCCTAATCCCCAGACCATGTGAATGTCACCTTACATGGTAAAAAGGGTTTTGCAGGTGTGATTAAATTAATGGTCTCAATATGGGGGGATTATCCTGGATTATCAGAAGGGTCCTCACAAGAGGGAGGCCGGAGGATCAGAGTTAGTAGTTGACGGCTATGTGATGACAGAGCAGAAGAACAAAGAGAGAAGATGCTGTGCTCTGGCTTTGAAGATGCAGGAGGCAGCCACAAGCCAAGGGATGCAGGTGATCTCCAGATGCTGGAAAAGGCAAAGAAATAGATTCTCTCCCAGAGCCTCCAAATGGAACACAGCCCTGTAGAGCCGTTTTAGACTTCTGACCTCCACAACTGTAAGATAAGAAATTTGTATTGCTTTAAGCCGCTAAGCTTGTGGTAATTTATTACAAGAGTAATAGGAAACTAATCCAGAGGTATTTCATCTTGAGGAGATTAGGGCTCCACCCTAGTTAACCAGATACATCAGCTGAACAATGAACCATTGCCAACATTCGTCTTTAATACAAGAGCCACAGAACAAGCATTCACTGGAGCCCTGGCCTGTCCTGGGTGCTGGGAGCTCAGAGTCCATGACCTGGCCCTGCCCTCAGGAGCTGAGAGAGTCTCCCAGCAGAGTTTGAGTCCACAGCACTTTCTGCAGCAGCTCTAATATTACTTAGCTTTTCCATCAGCGCCTGTGCTTAATGCTGACTAGAGTCATGGACACAGCCTGGCTGCTGGTCTAGAGTTGAACTGATCTCTGGGGGAAAGAAAGTCAGTCATGCTTATGTGGGAGGAGGAGCGAGATTGCATGGGAAGGGGCACCAGGGGACTTCCTAAAATGATGGGAATGTGCTGCGTCTTGATTGGGTTGAACGTCACATGGGTGTATACATTTGTCAAAACTCATGAAGCTGTATACTTAAAATCTGTGCATTTACTGTGTATAAACTTTGCCTCGACGAAGAGTGTATGTTACAGCCTTTCTCTGCGAGGCATTCTTCAATGTGCTCTACATGATTTAACTTATTTAATTCTCACAAAAACATGGGAGAAGAGATATGTTTATCTGCATTTTTACAGATGGAGAAACCAAGCCAGAGAGGCTACATAATGATCTAAGGTGATGGAGCTGGTGTTTGGGGTGAGGATTTGAATATTAACAGTTTAGCTCCAGAGCTGGACTCTTAGCTGCTGAGTTATACTTTCACACCTGCCAGAAGTAGCCACCAGTTTGTGCTTTTACATTTCTTATTAAGAGCTTTTCCAAATGTGGTAGAAGAGCAATTGCTCATCTAGGCAGAAAGAATCTGGTTATTTAAAATACATCTATTTATGTTAGGTATTGAGATGCTTTTAATGATTCCACTTAGTTTCAGTGTAGACAATACTACTAAACTGCAGGTTGGCTTTATCGATTACTAAGAAGGCCAGGTTCCTGAACTGTGTTTGCTGATCATTGTGGAACACAATTAATGTTGTAGACAAGCAAAGTCACGTGCCTGAGGTTGCCAAGAAATGGAAGGTGGCAGTGACTGAGGCATTGGGCTGGAAAGAATACTCATCCACTCTAGCTTGATAGCTGTAGCTTACTGTATTGTTTATAAGATGGAGAGAAAAATTAATAGTGACATCAAAGTTTTAGCTGTGGCCAACTATGGGGAATGAGATTGAGGTGGGTGGAAATTTCCAATTTCTCAATTATACACTTGCATATCATTTGCAATTTTTATTATGAGTATGCATTTTAGATGAGATTTTTAAAAAGTTTTTGAACAGTGAATTAAGTAACTGTTAAGGTTGGCCATATTGCAATATTCACTCATCCATTCATTGAGTAAACGTTTACTGAATGTCTACCAGATGCCAGATCCTAGGTACTGGAGTCACATAGGAATTAGTAGTCTAGTGGTCAGACAGACAAATGGACAACTACAGAAGGAGGCAGGCGCTCTGCAGTTGAAGGGATTCAGATTAGACCCAGGGACTCTGCCCCAGCTCTGCTTTTACCCATGCATTTGGTGGCTCTACATGACTGGGGGGTGAGAGGAGCTGAAGCATTTCTGAATGACCTAGGGTTCTGCCATCCTCTTATTTCATAAATATTCCAGAAGCATGGCCAGAGCACGGAAGATGTAGAGCTGATTCTCCATGTTGACATGGCTTATTAGATATCAGTTTTTCCTGATTGTAGTTTCTCATGGTAAAAGGGTTGTTTGTCAGCTGCCTGAGGACCACATTTCAAGGTTGTCGTCTGGGGGCTTTTCTCTGTTCCATGGCTACAGGCTGATCCCTAAAATCAGTCACTGTCTTCACATTTTGCAGAAAGCATAATGGGTAAGAGGGCTGGCTTGGAGCAGACTCTTTGTTTACTTTCTAGAGTCTCTTGAAGTGAAATTGCCAAGTGGCCCACTAATGACCAGGGTTGAAAGCAGTCCCCCTGCATCCAGGGGGCAGTCACAGTGCCTTTGTAATGTAAAGGAAAGGATAATTATTACCATAAGCTCATACTGTCTTTAGAGCCAGAAGAAGAATGGGTAAGTGTATACTTTTCTTCTTCCTTTAGTTTAAAACAAAGTAATTTTTATTTAATTTTTTAAAATTAAGTAACAAGTTGTAAAAAGTAGCTTATCTCAGGACCATATGGTTCATTAGCTCCCCGTGGTGCCCCTGTACCAGGCATTCCTTCCTTAAGTCCTGCGCTCCTGCCTGTTTAAATGTGCGTGGTTGCCTCCCTTCCTCTGCTCCAGTGCACTAGTGTAGCCTAACCCTTCCCGGCACACTGTCCTCCGGCACCTTCCGCATGAGCGTGCCTGATTCGGAATTGCTCTGTAATTGGAAGTCAGCCTCACTGGGCAAGGACGCGTCTTCAGCTCTTTACAGTGGCCTACTAGCCTGGTTAGACTACAGAAATAGAGGAGCCATTAGTTGGAGGCATTTGCAAAATGAATGCATGTTAGTGATCTGTGTAGTTACAGAGACCTTCTCACTCAGATTGAACTGTGCGGATGTGCTGATTTGACCAATGGAAAAAAAAATCAAAGAAAATTCTCCATATCCCATGACTCCAGTCTATTCTTTCCTGAGACCCTAAGGCCTCTGCAGGGTCAGAGAATTTGTTTATAACCATGGTTTCTGGATTGGGGAGAGAAATGCCATTTCCACCTCCATCTCCTTTTGCAAACCAATGGAGAACAACAAGGAGAACAGAAGCAGTAAAGAAACTTCCTTCTTCACTGAAATTAGGAAAAATTCGTATCTGAACCCATAATACTATGTTTGAAAAAGGGTTTTCAGATTAGTGAAAACTGTACCAGTGTGAAGATAGACACAGACAGAGGCTGAGGGCTTCAAATGTCATAGGCAGACTAGACAAAGTACAGAACTCTTCAAAATAGATGTCACAGCCTTGGCTTGAAACACGGTCGGGGTGCATAGATGGACAGCAACCTGCTGTCAGCCCTGATGACCTCAGACAACAACCAAGCAAACACACAGGAAACACAGGAACACTCTATCTTTGCCATCCTAGGAGACTATGGGCGGGTGGGTGGTGCTTGAACTGGGGGGAGCAAACAGTCCTCTACCTTCTGTGTCTGCTAGAGAAGAGTGAAGACATCACCACCACCAAAACCTCCATCAAGTGGTTTCACTGGGAGGAGGGAAACTTCCAGCCAGCCCAGAGCCACTCACAACATGCACAGGGGATTGAGAAGGTTCTGGAGGCAACAAGCCCAAAGTGCTCACCAGCTCACTCACCTGGTCTTTACCCTTACTATCTTTTCTCATATGGCTCAGGAATAGTAATGCCATCCTCGACTCAAGGATGGACAACATTAAAAAAAAGAAATCAGCATGGCACTTATGTGGTCATATTGCATTAAAAATATCACACATACACACAGAGGTAGATGGATAAAACACATCAGAAAGATTATACCATGAAGCGGATGAAAATTAAGACAACATATTTTTCTAAGAAGCTATCTGGCAATATGTATTAATACCAAATATCCACACACATTTCAATTCACATAGGAAGTCATCCTTTAGAATTTCACTGCCCAATATGGTAGCCACTAATGCTTGAAATATGGATTTATTTCATATATGGAACTGAGGACCTAAAATTTTAATTTAAAAATGATATTAATTTCAGCTAGAAATGGAAGTTTCCATTGGAAAACTTTTAAGCGTGTTTTGAACAACCTGAGTATGTAAATTTGCTTTTCAACTGTAAATTTTATGAAATCTAAACGCAGATCAAGTATTGCCAAAGAAAATTTTGTGTCATAAGATATGCTCTAAGTATAAAACATACACTAGATTTTAAAGACAGTTCAATAAATAGAATGTAAAATCTCTCATTGAAATAATGTCTTGGATAGATTGGATTAAACATACTATTAAAATTAACTTTAACAGCTTTTTTGTATTATTTTAATATGGGCTACAAGAAAATTTTAAATTGCATGCGCCTTGCATTATATTTCTGTCAGACAGCACTGCTAAGGAAAATAAAAGCAGCAGTATGTAAAGTAAATGGACAAACACTGTTAAAAGTTGCCAAAAAATGAAACCAAAAGAAACTGGAAACAAAATGAATGCTTGTCCATAGAGGACTGGTTCATACATATACATACACGTCATGGGCTATTATTAAGCCTTTGAAAAGAAGAAAGTTTTGCCAGTGGACTTGACTATCCACAAAGTATTGTTATAGAAGAAAAGTAAACTGCATAGAAATGTAATCCCAGTACAGACGGTCCCCAACTGAACGATTGTTCAACTTTTGATTGTTTGACTTTATGATGGTGTGAAAGCAATATGCATTCAGTAGAGACTGTACTTTCAATTTTAATGTTCTCCTGGGCTAGCGATACTCTATGTGGTACCACACTCTCTCATGATGCTGGGAAGCCACAGCTCCCAGTCAGCCCTGCGATCAGGAGGGTAAACCACCAATACACTTACGACCATTCTGTACCCATAAACTGCTCTGTTTCTCACTTTCAGTACAGTATTCAACACTTTATTATAAAATAGGTCTTGTGCTAGGTGATTTTTCCTAACTACAGGCTAATGTAAATGTTCTGAGCATGTTTAAGGTAGGCTGGGCTGTTATAATGTTCAGTAGGTTAGGAGCATTAAATGCGTTTTTGACATGATATTTTCAATTTATGAAGGGTATATCAGGACATAACCCCATTGTAAGCCAAGGAAGATCTATATTGACAAACTACCATCCCAATGCTCAACAGATGGATATGTTTGTCAAATATGAACTGAACATGAAAAACAGTAAAGAAAAAAGTACAGTGATGTTAAAAAACATCAAGTTACTTAACTTGAGTTACCTGTGTGTGGTGGGCCAGGGCAGGACAGAGGAGAAGGGAAGCAAGTAGAAAGACAATAAAGTGTCTAACTCCCTCCCATCCCCAGCATGTATATTATCTCATTTACGTAGAATTGTGCGCGCACACACACTAGGAGGAAGGGAAAGATAGAGCTGGAACTATATATAATGACTTGTAGGAATTTCCAAAGTGTATTGCCAAGTGAAAAGAAGTTGAAGGTGATATGTAAAGAGGCTCATTCTATTTGTGTAGAAACAACAAATTCCCCATTTACTTATATAATTTTGGAGAAAGGTGCATATGCTAATTAATAATAATAATCTCAGGGGTGTGTGGTACTAGAAAGAGAGCTGGGGTGAACAGAGTAGGGAGAAAGATATGTGTGTGTATAATATCATCACTTTTTATTACAAATGGGTGTTAATTTTTGATGAAAAAGAACATAGTAAAAAAAAAAGGGCAGTAATTAAGTTTTCATTGAACAAAAAAGCTCAGAGAAGAGTTACAGACATCCAAAGAACAGTAATGGCAACAGACAGAATTGGAAAATTAGCTGGCTAGAGAGGCACACTAGAAACAGCAAAGAGATTCTCGCAGAAAGAGATTCTTGGAAATAAAGCAGAATAGAAAAATGCAAAGTTTAGAAGGAGAAAAAAAGAATTAGAAAAATAATAGTGATAACAGACAAAGGAGATCCAACAGGTGAATAACTGGCATCCCTGACACACTCTGCCACAGGCTTTTATGAAGGCTGACACAAGCCACTGAGAACGGAGGGAAAGACAGGTACATATATTTTCCTAAAACGAAGTCTAAATACTGAAGGGACACACTGAGTTCCAAGAAAAATTTGATACAAATGATCAATAATTAGGAATATCTCAGCATATTGTTCTTCAGAGGTTGAGAGTCCTTTGGGCATTTAGCTCCCTCTTTCACAACCACCACCAAAAAAAATCAACTATTTACACATAGATTTTAAAAAATTACTCTTGAGCATGAACAAAAAGGAAAATATATAAATAAATTACTTAAGGTATTCCAAAAACTTTTTCACATGCTTGCTTTTGGGTGAATCACTTTTTAATCTAGTCATTAATGTTTGGAATTTGTAACAAAATGTGGTCTTTATGCTTTTAAGGGCATTGATGATGAACATTAAAGAACATCCCACCATTGTTTCTGGAAGTTTCTTCTGAGACACATTAAGTCTCAGAATTCATTAAGGTTCTTCTTTGATACCCATTAAGCAAGTTTGATGCTGATGCTCTTCTGGAAGTATCAATGGAAGGTTTTTCTTCTTAAAGTGGTCCTTACACGGCTTTTTGACTAAAGAGTAGCACCATTTTGCAACTTTTCATCAGGAACATAACCAAATTCGCACATGAATAGGCTTACAGTTATGCCCTATAACAGGTTGACTTCTTGAAGGGAGACATGTATATTATGTACCCATGTGGTATATGATATTATTTTTTCAAAATATTCATTATCCCTCCCTATAACAGGATAAATCATCCATGGCCATTGACTCATGCTTCCCATATGACTGCTTTGGATAATGCAACGTAGTCGAAGTGAAGGCTGTCACTTCCTAACAGAAGGTTTAAGAGCCATCACGTGGTCCCCACCTTTCTTTTCCCTCTCCTGTAAGACCAACATGCCCCACGTAGGTGCGGATCCTTTAGCCTGGGTCCTTGAAATGAAGACAACATGGAGTATGGCCAAAATTGACCCTCAAGAAACAGAAAATATGAGCAAAAAATAAACTTGTAAGCCTCCAAGGTTTTTTAGTTATTTTTTACTGCAGCGTAGTTCAGCCTGAGCTGACTGGTATAACGCTAAGCACACAGTATTTAAAACCTAGCTTTGGAATGGTCTAGGCACTCTCCTGAAGGACTCCTGATTTCTGCGGGACTTCCTCATGGCAGGTGATGAGTGGGTGATATGTGACTGGTCCTGCTCCACCTGAGATACACATTTAGGCTATTTCAGCTCAGCCAGGGTGAATGCAGAGAGACCTCACCTGAGATGTTTTAAAAGTGGGTCATTCTGGATTACTTAGAGACTCACACTGAGTATGGCTGAATCACAGCCCAGTTGTTGTTAGCTGTCATTTATACCTGCATTCTGGTTAAATGTCCTGAAATTCTAAGGTCAGAAGACACTTGCGGGACTGGAGACAACACCTCACTTTGGGACACTATAGTAGTTCTCAGCAGGAAGGGGCTGAGGAGGGGAGGAAGATGCTCTAGATCTGAAGGGTGCACTCCTGTGTTTCTTCTTTCCAGGTAAAGCTGACTCCATGATGGAAGTACCAATCTATGAAGAATAAGGATCTTTTGGCTCCCCAAAGCAGAAAGTTCAGTATCTGTGCTTAGGGTTCTGTTGGAGGAGTGGCTGAACTCAAAATGCATCAGGGATCCAAGTGCAGTTCAGTGTTGATGGCTTCAACAATTCACAGCAGTTCTTCAAAGAAGACAGGCTGTGGTTTCCTCCTGGGATGACCTCCCCGGGACCAGTGACAACAGTGCTGGTAGAAAGTGGAATGAAACTGTTAGCTGAGACTTAGAAGATGGAAACAATAAATGAGCAGAAGACGACACGTTAAAAATAGCATATGACAGGGAGCTGACTTCCCCCCTCACATTCAGGTGAGAGTGCGTTAAGGACAGAGGCACGAAAGAATTAGTTTTGAATCTGAAACCCTGTTTGACCTTAAGGATTCCCCCTATTTCCTCCAGAATAAACAAAGAAAGGATAGAATTAATCCTCATCAAACACCTGCACATTAAGAAGGGCAGATGGGGTGAGGGTATTGATTTTGCAAATAGAAACTGTACAGGGAAGGGGTGGCCAGCATGGGGCACCAGCAGCCCCTCAGCTACCATGGCCCATCAGCATCACCGTGTTGTCAGGACAGCCAGCGTTGCTTGATCCCCTTGAAAATGAGGCAGCACCTAGTAACTAGTACCAGAGTACTACAGTACTAATTAAGGGCATGGGCTCTGTGAGCAGAAAGACCCCAGTTTTCTTGGGTCCTTCTATCTTGACTGTGCTTGCGCTCATTTTGCTTGGGTCAGTGACATAGCCTCCCCAAGCCCTAATTTTATATAACGCTTAAAAAAGCAACAGTGCCTAACTTACACAGTGTCTGCAAGGTGTGAGTGAGCTGATTCACAGCAAGCACCCAACACACAGTGGGGAAACGTGAAACACTTGAGCGACACTAGATGGCTATGGGTCCTAGTCTTAGCTGAGAAACGTCAAAATGAAAGGCAGTTAGAATTGCCACAGAGGTTCTCATATTTAAATAAAGTAAGAGTTATGAAGATTAAAAATAAGTGGAAGGGGTCTTTATGTCTGATTTTTAAATTAATGATGGATATAAACAAGTTGTGATCAAGAATACAATACCTGCTCAGTAGGCTCTGGCAACACGACACCACGTCGGTTGTGTTTTGAGGTAAGCCGGAGGCGAAGGCGTTCTCTAAAATGTGATGGCAGTTGATGTCTACAGGAGTGCTGGAGAGGATGCCTAGAAGTGGAACAGAGCGTCACGAATTTTATTAATTCACGAGGTCACTGATGTCTCCTGTTCTAACTTCTCTACCACGCTCCACACATTTCACTTCACGACATGCTTAACACGGCCCTGCCTCTCAGCTCTCTGCACAGCATATGCTGCACGTGCAGGTTGCAGGCCCCACCCCCCTGAGAGCTGTGGGCACAGGGACACAGGACACAAAGAATGGAAGCAGTACCTGCGATGCAGGCGATCATGAAAGAGGAAATGATTCCTGCAATCAAAGCTCTCACTGCTACTGCTGCGATGTCACGCTTCCTGGTAGGAGCAATGGATGCTGGAAACATGGAAGCAGATATGAGGTTAATGTTGAAGCTTATTGTTTAGAATTTCAAATTCCCAACCTCCGAGAATTGTTTTGGGGCTGGAGTCTCAGATCAGCTGACTTTTCCTTTTTTTATTCAAACTTAGCTGGGAAATTAAAGATTCAAGAGCTTAGTGATGAGTTCCACATCCAGAGAAGTCCCCTGGTGTGGAAGGAAAAGAAGTCTGTCCACACTGAAAGGCCCAGAGGCTTCCATTCCCCATGGAAGAAACAAGTCCTAAGGTTCATCCAAAGGGCGCACACAGCATGCTGAGGGCACAGCAGCACAATGCATAGCAAGGAAGGATCCCAAACATCTGCAACTCATCTGTCACCATCCACGTCTGTGCCCGTAGAAGACATGACTCATGAATCACAGCATTTTCCCACTTACCTTCCATTGGACCTCAGAATCTTTCTCCAGGTGGCCATTATAAGTCTACTGGAATTGGCATGTGAAGTGAAAGCCATGTGTCATCCCTGGCTGGAAAAGCACCTGAGCATTTGGGCAAATTCTACCCGATGTTAGCTTGGGTCTACACAGGGAAACTACATTGCAGAGCAGGGATAACAAATAGACCCCAAAGGATTCACTGCTCTTGCAGGGCCTTCTTTTCCTTACTTGAATAATGTTACAGAGCAACATGGAGATCTGAAGCATGTTTACAACACATCTTTTGTTGAAGAATGTTGTTTTTACTTACTGAATGTGCCGATCACTATTCCTAGGGAAGAGATATTGCCAAAGCCATAGAGAGCATAAGTGGCAATTGTCTCAGAACGAATCTGTAAATAAGCATAAAGACACAGATGCATACATGGTGTGACCAACTTAGTAAATCTGACACCCTAACTGGGCTTCCTATTCTGATGACAGAATCAATACTGGCAAATAAGTGCGCAGTGCACGGTGTCAAACACCTGTTGCTTCCTAGACTCTAGTTTCCATTTCCCCTTGAATTTCAATGGAGACAAAGGGGCTGTGTGGATTCAGAGACTCTCTACAAAGGACTTGGAATTGGTAGTTTGGGCCCCTACAAATGTTACTTTCTGCTCAGTGACACTTTTTTTTTTTGAAGAATCCAGGATTTTTTTTTAAAGTTTGGCTCCTGAGCTAACATCTGTTGCCAATCTTGTGGTTTTCCCCCTTTTTCCCATAGCTCCCCAGTATATAGTTATATGTTCTAGTTGTAGGTCCTTTTGGTTCTGCTCTGTGGGACTCTGCCTCAGCATGGCTTGATGAGCGGCGCTAGGTCCATGTCTAGGATCCCAACCAGTGAAACTCTGGGATCCGAAGTGGAGCACACGAACTCAATCACTCAGCCACGGGGATGGCCCCTCAATAACAACTTTAAATATTCAATGTGACCTGGCCACCTGCTATAATGTGCCAGGCACAGAACCAGTTGCTGAAGATACAAAATTGGTCCCAGAAAACATTCACATTTGACAAAGGACTTATTCAGAATCCAATGATCTTTCTTTCACCATACATTACTTTGGCTTGTTCTAGAATTTCCTATGAGTGGAATCACTTAGCGTTCATGTTGTTGCATGTATTATTTATTTGCCTTTTTATTGCACAATAGTATGCTCTTTTATGGAAATCTACAATTTGTGTATCCATTTACCTGTTGAAGAACATTTGGGTCACTTCCAACTTGGGACTTTTAGGAGTAAAGCTGCTATAAATATTCATCTACAGCCTTTGTGGGCATATCTTTTTATTTCTCCTGGGAAAATTTCCGGTAGAGGGATTGCTGGGTCATGCAGGCAGTGGATGTTAACTTGATAAGAAACTGTGAAGTATGTTTGTATTTTAAAAACAGGTTATGTCACTTTACATTCTCACCAATGATGTACAAGAGTTCCAGTTGCTCCACATCTCTGCTAACACTTAGTATTGTCCACTTTTTCAGCCATTTTAGTGGATGTGTGGTGGGATCTCATTGTTTTAACTCGCATTTCCCTAGTGATAAACACTATTGAACATCTCATGTGCTTATTGGATGTTTGCATGTCCTTTGTAAAATCTCTTTATTCATTTCTTAGGCACTTGTCTTATTATTATTGTTGAGTTACAACAGTTCTTTATACATTCCTGGGACTGGGTTTGTGTGGGATTCGGGGGCTGTTGACTACACTGGCCATGAGGAAGATTTTCTAGGTGTGGTGGAAATGTTCTATATCTGATTGTGGTCATGGTTACACAGGGGACACATTTGTTAAAATTCACATGTACACCAAAAATGGGCCTTTTTTGTACGTAAATTGTATTTCAGTATAAAGGATATACTGGAAAAGGAATCATATCAGTAGAAAGGCAGCTCACAGATTTCACAGGAGTCCTTTCCATCTGGTTGTGGGGTGTGCTTGCCTTTCTTTGCTCCTCAGCTCTGACCAGCCCATAGGAACATTAGGTGCCTCTTCGAAGTGGGAGAACGGACTATCCTCTCACAGGGCCATGAGAGGATGGAAGGTGAATTCGTCCAAGTGTGAGCATGGCCCTCCATCTCTATTCTGAAGGCAAGAGGTGCTGCTCAGCCAGATGGTTCTTTCTCAGGGTGAGGGACTGACTGCAGAGGATTGGAAGAGCCAGGGCACTTCACTGTTCACTGGAGGAACACCCAATCTGGCAAAGGCACCCTGACAATTGAGGCAACAATTATTTTCCCCGAAAATCCTGAAAAATCTATGATTTAGTTCAAAAAACAAACCAGGCCAATGCTACATTCAAAACTGGTGGTGCCTTTATTTCTTTCACTAGCTGGATTTTTTAAAGCTGCCATTCAAGACTCAAATGGTTATGGTAAGTTTTAGTTGAGAAAGCGCCTCTTTTTCCCTGGTTTCTGAGAACTCCTTTGTTGATGTTTTCAATCAGCATGCATATAGCAGAAAGGGAAAAAATATTTCAAGTATTTGAGCAGTCCACTGTTTCTGGAATAGCTCATCCTCGTCCCCTGCTCTGTCTAGTGCTTTTCATTTAGTTCAATTGGCTTCAAAAACAGGCCAGCTTATTAGGAGACCATGGGGAGGGAGAGGGCATGAAGTGCTCGAGTGTCCTCTTTCTCCTTTCTGGGGATCTGCAGAGGAGGGCACACAGATGGGGCCACGTAGGGTTTTATAAAAAGAGGGAAAGGAAGCTGGGATGATTCCACTTTGTCGTTGCCCATAAATATGCAAGACTACATGGTGGAAAGAACTGCACTAGGAAATTAATAGTACATCCTACAGCTCTCCTTGACATGAGCAAAGATGCCATATGTACAGGGACAGTCATTGTAGCACTACTTCCAATAGCAAAAAATCGATAAGAGTGTTCATCAACAGGGGACTGGCTAAAATAGGTTATGGTGTGCTTGCACATAGAATACTGTGTCACAGGCACTGGTGTGGAAAGGCATTTGAGATGTGTTATTAAGAAAAAAGAGCAAGGCTAAGAACAGTGAACATAATACGGCACAGGGAGAGGAGCTAGTGCCAGTGAAATAGGGAGGATGACTCACTTTTCCCTCTATAGCTTTTTGTACCTTTTGAATTCTGTGCCATGAAATGTATTACATATAAACAAGCAAACATGCAAAGTATCATCTTTAAGAAAGAGAAAATGGAGTAATAAAGTGCAACATACACATGCTGACCTCTTACCTTAGATGGAGATCAGCATTGGGCATAATTTAATGGGTAACACAGAGTTTTTGCCTTATGGAGCCAGATCTTACACTTCAGTCACGTGGTACCTTTTCCAGGAGACTACTGGGACACCCCCTCCACTTCTTTGTTGGTAAACAGAAATTGCAGGGACTCATCCCCATTTTGTTGATTAGAAATAAGAAACTGGGAAAAACAAAATGCTTTTCCCATTGTGAGACAACAATAACAGAAGCCATTGAGCTCATATTCCTAAATACCCTCTGTGCACCTGCCCCTGGTTGGGCTCACCTCCAACCTGAATCAGCTCTACTGGCCTGTCTCTATCCTCTTACTAACCTGCTCACAAACCTGCTCAGCACTGCCAGACCTGTGAGCTTGCTTTGCTCATTAACAAAACTACTCTCTCCTGACAACTGGCAGTTGGGAATAAAAAACATTTCGCTTAACTGAGCCTACGGTTTACTTTTGGCAGGGAAGCAAGCTGCTTTGTGGTGGCATCCAGACAACAAGGACATTTGGCCAAGCCCCACTGCGTGGTCAGCTGAAGAATGAGCATATGAGAAACAGGAGACCTACAGAGTCACTATTCACATCAGAAGTGTGAGTCAAATGCCCCTGATTAGAACACACAGATCAATACTCTCCCGGGGTGTGCTGTTATTTTGTGTAACACGTGGGAGTAAATGTGCATGTTTGGTCTCTGGGAGGCTGGAGAGTGGGGGCTGTTCAGAGGTGGGCCATCTCAGTTAGGAGCTTGGGCAGCATGATTTCCCTCCCCTTTCCTTTAAAAGCCCAATATGTGCCTAGGACATTAATTCCAAATGGATTGTTTCCATGGATCATAGTGGTGGCCAGAAATACTCACCGTTTCCCTAAGAGTTTCCATGTGTGCCAATTCTGTTCTTTAGGAAAATAAAAGTTGGAGACTCAGCTGCAAATATGGCCCAAGTAAGAGCCCCACCTGAGCTCCCTTATCCCATCCAAGGCCAAGGGGACATGAGCATCTCCTTGCAGGCTATTGACCTGAAGGCCTGACATAGTTTTAGGGCACTTGTTTCAAAGGTTCAGACAATAGACCCTGAGCTTCTTCTCTTCCCTCCTCTACGTGGAGAGCAGTGATTGTGTCTCACTACTTCGTTAGGATGTCTGGGCACTAGGTTGCATTTAGGCAGTTTCTCAGAGTTCATAGAATTCCTTAAGCTGAAAGGAAGAGAGCTTCCTGATCATTAGACTCTGAGACCCAGGAGGGCAGAGGCCTTATCACTTGTTCAACGCTGTGGCCTCCTTTTCTAGGTACACTGCACACAGAAGGCATTCGATAAATGTTTGTTGATGGACTGATTCCAGTCCCAGCTCATATGACTCTGGGATTGGATCCATAGTGCTCAAGAGTACATGACTGCAGTGGTAAGGATTAGCTGTGGTTCTACACACACACACACACACACACACACACACACACACAAGATTATTAATTCAACATAACTGAGAATTATGTGGTGCTATGTTCATTACGAGCTCCATGAGCTCTGGGATTTGGGTCTGTTTTGTTCTTTGATTTATCCCAAGTGCCTTGCCTGACACACAGAGGCACTAGTAACTATTTGTTGAGTGTATGTATGTGATAAAGACGTGCACCAAAAAATCAAAATATTTACTCACCGACATATATTGCTGCACACCATTCACAAATTTGGGTCCAGCCTCTTTCCGTAAATTCACCAATTTTGAGAGGCGCCCATAAGCCACAAGCTCATTAAAGAAGGTCTTATAACCTATGAGTTTGCCAACCATAAAGCTGTCTTGCCAGTCCACTCCCATCATGAAGGAAAAGGGCATGAAGATGTAGGAGCATATCATCTACAAAAACCAAAAATGGATACTTTATTAGAGTAGCTATTTGCTCCCATTCTCCTGCCTCACCCTCATGACAAGATTGTTCCCACCCCTCTGTGTGTCCTTATAGACACAGAAATCCCCTCATGTGCCCTTGTCCATCTTCATTCATTAGAAGTCAAGGTTCAAATTAGTCATATGAAGTGACTGGATCCTTCGGATGGAGAGAATGACAGTATGTTGGTGGAATGAAGGTAATAGGAGACAGAGAAAGAGCTGTGGGAAGATAGAGGATACATCTAAGTTTTGTGTTGGTGTAAGAGTGCACTAGAGGCAGTTAGGGAAGGTGAGTCACAAACCTATTTTATTTTTAAACAAAGATGGGCAGAAACAAAATGGAGAACAAACGTGATAGAATATATACCTCGAAACTCAGCTGTGGGTAGTCAAACATGCTTCCAAACCAGGACAGGGCTGCATTCGCAAAAGACGACAGGGCCAGGAAAGCAATCAGAATCACAGTGATGTTTGCCACCAGGGAGATGGATGCGGATGCTCCCTGTGATGCTGCTTCTAGGATATTCCTTGAATCACTTTATAAAAAAATAGCAATGGCAGAATTACCACGGAGCTGTCAGCAGATGGACATCACAGGTGTAGATATGGGGAAATCAGAGCTCATTCGGATGGAGAGACAAATTCTCAGGTCCATGCCTTGGTTAAAATCCTCACCTGGATTCCATGAAATCATGATGGGATTTATAATTACTGAGTGTAGGTGATGGGCATATGGGTGTCTGTTTTACTACTCTTTTAATTGGTGGCATTTATAATTAGAAAGTTGGGAAGAGATAAAATACTATATTTTTAAAAATTTTATTTAATTAAAAGTAGCTACCAGAGAATATTTATAACATATTCATGGAATAAGCACTAATACTTTAAGGAAGGCCTGAATATCCATCACCTAAGAAATGGAAGTCACCCTCACCTTAGGTCCCCCTCCTCACACCGTGCCCTTCCTTAATCTCATCCTCTTCAATCTCATAGGTAACTGGCTCCCTAGAAGTTGCTTATCATTCCCTTTCTTTTCAATTTCCCTATATGTCTGCATCCCTAAATAACATGTTGTGTAGGTTCACACATTTGCTAACTTTATAAGTGGAATCACACGTATTCCATATATATATTCTTTGGCAACTTGACTTTTCATTCATGGTTATGACTTTACCTCCATACAAACAAGAGGTGAATCTTGGAAACATGTTGGTTGTTGGATTCTGTTATTTAATAAAGTACTTTTTTTTTCTTTTTCTTGCTGAGGGAGATTCTCCCTAAGATTGGTAACATCTGTACCAATATTACTCTATTTTGGTTGTGGGTCTCCACCACAACATGGCTGCTGATAAGTGGTGTAAGTCTTCACCAGGAACTGAACCCAGGCTGCTAAAGTGGAGCATGCTGAACTCAACCACTAGGCCACAGGGTTGGCCCCAATGAAACACTTTTGAATAACCTAAATCCCTTGGTCTTTTCCACCCTTTTCTCTTTGTTTTACACAGGGCAAAAGAAAATGAACTGAAGAAAGTTTAAGGATACCCATATCACGCCTTCTTTCTCTATCATATGAGACATTTCCAGAAATGGTCATCCAATGATTTTGCAAAAATCTTAAATCAAGGCTAAATGAACACCACACTATATTTAAAATAAAATACCTACATTGAAGTCAAGGAAATGTAATGACTTTCAGGTATTTAGAAAGGTTCTCAGCAAAGCAATCTTGAGAAAGACGAACAAAGCTGGAGGCATCACGTTCCCTGATTTCAAACTGTACTACAAATCTATAGTAATCAAAACAGTGTGATACTGGCACAAAAACAGACACAGAGATCAATAGAACAGAATAGAGAGCCCAGAAATGAATCCCTGCTTACATGGTCAATTAATATACAACAAATAAGACAAGAATATACAAAAGGGAAAAGACAATCTCTTCAACAAATGGTGTTAGGAAACCTAGACAGCTATATGCAGAAGACTGAAATGAGGCCATTTTCTTACACCATACACAAAAATAAATTCAAGATGGATTAAAGACTTGAATGTAAGACGTGAAGCCATAAAACTCCTAGAAGAAAACTTAGGCAGTCAGCTCTTAGACATTGGTCTTAGCAATATTTTTATGGATCATCCGTCTCCTCAGGCAAAGGCAGTAAAAGCAAAAATAAACAAATGGAATTATATCAAACTAAAAAGCTTTTACAATGAAGGAAGCCATCAACAAAATAAAAAGACAACCTACTGAATGGGGGAAGGCATTTGCAAATGATATATCCAATAAGGGGTTAATATCCAAAATATATAAAGAACTCATACAACTCGGCAGATGACAAACAAAAAATCCAATTAAAAGTGTGAAGAGAATGTGAATAGACATTTTTCCATAGGAGACATACAGATGGTCAACAGATGCATGAAAAGACGCTCAACATCACTATTCATCAGGGAAATGCAGATCAAAACTACAAGTTATCATCTCACCGATGAGAATGGCTATTATCGAAAAGACAAGAAATAAGTGTAAGTGAGGATGTGAAGAAAAGAGAACTCCTGTACACTGTTTTTGGCAATATAAACTGGTGCAGCCAGCCAGTATGGAAAATAGTATGGAGATTCCTCAAAATATTAGAGATAGAACAACTATACAATCCAGCAATCCTATTTCTGGATGTTTATTCAAAGAAAATGAAAACAGTAATTCAGAAAGATATATGCACCCTGTGTTCACTGCAGCACTAGTTACAATAGCCAAAATATGGAGGCAACCTAAGTGCCCATCAATAGATGAATGGATAAAGAAGACGAGTGTACATATATTACGGAATATGATTCAGCCATAAAAAAGAATGAAATCATGCCATTTGCAACAACATGGATGGACCTAGAGGGTATCATCCTAAGTGAAATAAGTCAGACAGAGAAATAGAAATACTGTATGATTTTGCTTATATGTGGAACCTGAAAAACAAATGAATAAATATAACAAAACAGAAACAAACTCAGATACAGAGAACAAAGTGCTGGCAATGGAGGGGAGGGAGGTGGGTGAAATTGCCAAAGGGGATTAAAAGGTGCAAACTTCCAGTTATAAAATAAATAAGCCATGGGGATGTAATGTACAGCATAAGGAATATAGTCGATTAGACAGTAATAACTTTGTATGGTGACAGATGGTTACTAGACTTGCTACAGTCATCATTTCATAACGAGTATAAATGTTGAATCACTATGTTGTACACCTGTAACTAATACTGTATGTCACCTATACTTCAGTGAACAAAAAATGGTTTTCAAAGGTTGAACAAGATCTTTTGGAGTGAAGTCTAATAGTCAGTGGGATATTAAATTCACTTTAATACTGTAATTCACTGTGTTCTCTCAATTTTTTGCTGTTCTTTGAATGTGGACCTGTTCCCCCTGCTCCCCCACCGTCAGCTTGTACAGTCATTAATGAGGTGAACGAATCTCACTTACCTCATTCCCATTTTCATGGCATTTTTGAGGCTTATTTTAGGTGTTTCTGTCTCAGGCCAAAAGAGTTTAGCCACAGCCAATGACGCGGGCACTGACATAACTGAAGCAGTTAATAAGTGGGCGGGTGAAATCTGTGATTTTAGGAGAAAGAAGGCCAACCTAGGTTTAGTTTTTCTGTTGTGTTCAGAAAGAATGACTCAAAACACGCACAAGGGAAGAGATGGGCAGGAATTGCGTCTATGCCAGAAAACAATGTTTCTTTGGAAGCTTGGAGGATCTCAGGGAGCCAAGTTGGCATCACCGTGAGAATCAGAGGGAGGAATTTGTGCGAATTGACCACATCTTCAGGGAGAAGCACAAAATCAAAGTCCGATCATTTCAGACGAGAATTAATCCTGTGCTGTAGGAGCTTTCAGAGATCCCTCCACCTCTCTGTGGTCCTTTGGAATGTTCAAACAGTCCCTAGAGCCCATATTTCATTACATCTCGATTTAGATGAGGGTGTCTGGGACTGCAGGCATGGATACAACACTCTCCGTCTTCCTTGTGCTCTGCTGAAAGTTTGTGCCTTTACCTAACACTCATTTACGCAGAGTCCCTGTGATCTGTAAGCATCTCTGCTCTCCTCACCGCAGGTCTACTTAAACTCTTTCCCCTCCCCTCCCCACACCCTTATTGTTTCTGGATTCTCTTCCCTATCTTTTCAGAATTCCAGAATCAGCACCCCCTCCCCGCGCCCATTCCACCCAGCACATTTCTGGAGGCAGCGTTCCCACAGTGGTGGCAGAGTGGATCATCCGGGGATCCAGTCATAGTGCTATTCCTGAGGTCTCCTTGACCCTTTTCCTCTTCCCTGTTCCCTCTTCCTGCTGATCAGCTTCAAGAAACAGATGAAGCCCTGGAGTGAAACTCGCCTATCTTGTAAGAACGCCCAGTCGCCTGGGTCACATGGCTGCTGTTGATTCCATTTCTCCCATGGGGGTTACATCTATGTGTAGCTTGCCGGCTCTGTGCTTAGGACACACGCCCCAGTTATCATAAGGCTCTCCATCCTTACGCTATTGTCCACCAGCTCTCAACGGTCTGTACATTGGAATCTGAGGAGCTTTAAAAAAATACTGATGCCTGGGTCTCACCCCAAGAGATTCCGGTTTAATTACTCTGGGGGATGGGCCTGGGTATTCGGGCTTTTAAAGGCTCCCAGGTGATTCTAATGTGCAGTAAGGTTTGAGAACCACTGCTCTAGGTCAGAGTCAGAAAACTGTTTCTGTAAAGGGCCAGAGAGTAAATATTTTTGGCTTTTTGGGCCACATGTACTCAACTCTGTAGCATGAAAGCTGCCATAGAGAAACAAATAGGAGTAGCTGGTTTCCAGTATAAATTCAGTTACAAGAGAAGAAGAGTGATCTAGAATTGGCCCATGGGTTATTCTTTGCTGACCTCTGGTTTATATTGCCTTTACTAGTGTAATTGTTTTTTATTTTACATATTTATATTTTCAGCCACAGTAGCCTCATAATATCACTGTATGCTGCCATGGTTGGATATGATTCACATTTAGATGGCAGGGATATAAAAGTGAAACCCCAAAGCTCCATTCAAATGCCAAAGGAACTTTGACCAGTCATCCAGCAAAAAGGAATCTTTGGGCCTCCTTATCCAGCAGCAACGGCAAAGAAAAAAAAGAAATGACAATAGCAAAGAAAGAAGAGGTTGTATTTTCCATAAATTGATCCCCAAACATTCTTACCCCAAGAGAAACATATGTGCCAAAGACATTTGCTGCGATGGTAGCAAACCCAGTGGTCATGATTGCATGGAACTCGGACCTGGTGAGGTGTGGTAAATATGGCCGGACCTGCAGTGGAGACTCCGTCTAGAAACAGAGAGTGAACAGATTAAGTGTTCCCTTTTAAGTCTTAGGAGGGTATGCCAATCTACCCAAAATTCCATCCTCTAAAGCAGTATTTCTAAGAGAGGACCTGAGACCAGCTCCATCAGCATCACCTGGGAACTCCTTAGACATGCAAATTCTCAGACTTATTGAATCAGAAACTCTGGGGGTGGGGCCAGCAATCCTGTTTTAACAGCCTTCCAGGTGCTTCTGATGCATGCTGGAGTTTGAAAGCCTACACCCTAGCTGTCTGGGTCATTTGAACTCTAGGTCAGTGTGCGTACAGAATCATGTGTAAAGTTTGCAGAGTGTGCAAGGCCAATTCACACAAGGCCCCCACTTAGCCTGGGACTGGACTCCGCTGGCTGGCACACTTTTCTAAGGTTGGAACACCATTGGCTAAGTAACTCTGCCCAGTGGCCTGGCCTTGAGAACTGGGGATTCCCAGGCCTCTGTGGCTTCCCATCTTCCAGCTTCATCTCGACAGACTTTAAATCTCCTTGCTGACACCACAGGGAAATAGAGATATAAGCATAAAATAAATAACAAGGACAGGTGCCCAGAGGCCTTTTCCTAATGAGAATCAAGACCCCTTCTTCCCCTTGGGTGGAAAGGAATCAGGTAGAGTGCAGTTGTAAAGGCTTGAGGCCCCTCAAGAAGGGCAGGCAGCCTGCAGCCTGGGCTTTCCATAAATAATAGCTCAACTTTTAGCATATTAGGTACCAAAGTGAGCATGTGTGCAATTTTACAATTTTATCATTTCTAATGGTTCTGTAAGAGTGAATGTGTTGAGCGTCAATTTATGGACTGAATAGAAATTCAGTACATGAGCCCTCTTACCCCACAGGTAGGAGGAATCAACTCAAGATGGTGCCCTGATTAGTCCAGAGAGATCTTATGACTGTAATTACAATAATTTGAACTCCTAGGGAAGGAAGCATGGGCCCTGCTCTGAAGACTGTGCCCCAGGTTAGCAACCTAGGCTGGCCGATAAGAAGGCTCAGCTGCCTGGAGCAGTCGTAAGCCTGGGATCCACAGCCATGTGTTTTTCTGGGTGACTATTTTTGCTTCAAATCCAATTTCCTTGGGCAGCCGTGCTAGTGAGCACTCACACTTGGTTTCCTTGGCATGTAACTCCATTCTGCCTGAAGCTCCATGTGCAGAGTGATGAGGACAATTATTCTTATTTCTCACTCCTCTGCCCCTTAGGAATGCCCTGTTTTGAGAGACACCCCTTTTGTGCCATATTTCTTTGCTTAAATGGACTTCAGGAAAAAGAGCATCTAACCATGGGATGGATCAGGGAGTGAAAATACTTTTGCTCATCAGCGTTGTTCCTCAGGCTCAGCAAAGACAGACTGTTGGCCAGTTCAGACAAGTTGAGAATGAACTCAGGTATCTATACAGCTGCACAGTTGTAGGTGGGAGCCTTTCCTGGCCTCTTTCATCGCCCCAGCCTTACACTACAGCATGTGAGGCTACCTGCTATGGGTTTGCAGGCATGAGATAGTGGTGAACTCCATGTGAGTGAATGAGCTGCTCACCTCTGAAGGGTGAGCCAGAAGCCTCAACAATTCTATAAACTTAGAAAAGATTGGTTGAGAATCTATGCATGAGAAGTCCAATGCTTTGACAAAGCGATTCAGACTTTGTCAGTCCTGAGGGTTCCTTTTTTGACACTCTTCCCTCTACACTAAAAGAAATAAAACCATCATATTTTTTTATTTCACTTTCTGGAAAAAGTGTCCATTTCAGCAGGTGTTTGGTTTTGTTTTGTTGGTATTACAACTTACGTATCCAAAGAATACATTGCAAGCAGCAACTACAGATTCAATAGGAGATGATCCCACAGTAACCAGCATGAGCCATCCAACCTAAAAGGGGACAAGGGACAAAGTCAGTGAAGAGCCATTTATATACACAAAACTTCAGAGTAGGGATAAAACCTTTGGAGGAAAATGCTGAGGCCTTCAACAACTGTAGGCAGGCCAGCAATGTGCTAACTGTGAGGATATTTTACCTAGTCCTCAGAGCAGGCCAATCACACCCTCCTATTGGAGGGGTAAGTCTGAGTCATTGCACATACTTTCAACATTATATGAATGAATTTCTCTGAAACGTTGTGGACCAGCCATAAGTTATAATAATTGCTGACAGTCATGGCAGGCTTACTGCATTCCAGGCAGTTTTGAGCCCTTGATCTGAGTAACGCTTTAATCCACACAATAACCCTTTGAGGGAGGTCCTATAATTATGCCCATTTGATAGAAGTGGAAACTGAGGCACAGAACAGTTTAGCTGTTTTGTCAAAAACCACCCAGCTAATAAGTAGTGGGGTGTAGTTTATGTTTGGCTTTTTCTTCTTAACTCTCAATCTAACACGGTTTATCGTCCCACTTTCATGGTGCCCCTTCCAGCTGGAGACTGTGGTTCCCACCCTAGGATGGGGACTTCCTGTGGCATTCTTTCTCCTTAGACATGAACACAGCAATTCTAAATGTTTAAATCAACAATCAGAAAATTGCAGGCCCTGGTTCTCTTGCTGAAATACTGAATTCTGCCGGTATTCTGGTTCTCTCTCTCTCTCCATTTTATTTATTGACAGGGATCCAAGGAGGGCTGGGTTGTGCCCAAACCCTGTGTGCACGGCCTTGCTCTCATGTGCGTTCAAACTAGCTTACACGTTTCATAGATTTCTGGTCTAACATGTGATTGTAGGACTGACAGTTGCTGGGCCAGCAGGAATGAGATTAACTTTTTCGACTTTAAAAAAAAATTTATGGGCTTATAAAACTCCCTCAGGAGTGAAAAGCAGGTTCCCCTTCCTGCTCTGATTCTCTAGTAGCTTCCAGACCAGAGTGCCCCCTTTTGGAACCTCCTGTGGAAAAGCAGTGACTCTGCATAAGGCACAGGGTGGTCGACAAGATGGAGGACAGTGCTGTTCTCCCCGGCAGGTGTGGGACCTGTGGGAGTCAATTCTGTGGCTAAAGAAGCAATTGCTAAGGTGTCATGAAGATATCAGTGGGTTGCAAGTCAAAGCCCTGTCAGAAGTCCCTGAGATAGACTTCCCTCTAGGGACACGTAGGATTTTTGGGTTTGAATCCAGTAACTTGGAGAGTGCGATGAATCTTAGTGTGAAAAGAGAGTCACTTTGTAAAACTCTGAATAAAAAGTATTTAGGACTTTGTCCCTGAAATAATCAGCTCTATGCCTGTCACCCATCCCTTCTGGTCCCGTACCTTTCTAATGATCCACTGCATCAGTCCAAGATAGTAGAGCACGGACATGACGGCACCAAAAAAAACCACCATTGGCAGGACCTGGGGGAGGAGATGAAAGTAATCATGGGCTAACGTTGCCATCAGGAGTATTAGTAGGTTTCAGATAAGTCTCCTTCTTTCTACCTCCTTTTCCTCTGAAACATTGTAAAAATACTGGAAATGCCTCTTGAACTAAACAGTACTTTTATCAGGCAGCTGCCCCATCTACAGTCTCTTATCTAATTTGCTCTAGATAATCTTGAGTATATTTCATAGGAAACTTGACATTTTATTTCCCCTCTGCTATAATGATCTTTTCTTCCTTTAGTGTCTCAGAGAAGGAATGAAGGTTTGGAGGAATTTGTAATAATTAGGCCCAACACACTGAAGGCCACTGATGGGTGTTCTTGTTCTGATATTAAAAAGACATGAGCTTCACCACTTATTAGCAGAGTAACCTGGGTCAAGATTAAGTCCCAGCAACCTCAGATCCTCATTCAAAGTGGCTGCACAGATCAGATAGAGCACGGTAGGTCCTCACACACAGTGCCTCCTATGGAGGAAGCATCCACTTTTTGAGCTTTTAGAATGATAATTATTTTACTTATAGACTTTTGATCACTAAGAAATGGTTAAACTTTGGAAACCAGCTTACATCTGTGTTCACAAAGGTTGTCCTTTCCTAGATCCTATTTTCCTGATGCTCTTTGGGTGCCTTCAGTGCAGCCTGGGTGTCTACAGGGAGCCGTGTCTCCCCTGCAGACACCACACAGAGCTGCGGTCTCAGTCCCTCCCCACCCCTACCCCTCCACACCCCTTCCCCTCTGCTCCCCAGCTAACTGGCCAGGGACAAGCTGCCGGCAGAGGCTCAGAATGACTGAGGACAATTTGTACAGGATCCAATTTAGGAAACTCTATTAATACTATATGTTAAAAGACATTCTGAACCCTCATTCAGAGCTCACGCACTTACGTGATTTTGTTGACTTTAATGGGCAGGCAGAGCCTTCCTGAAAGCATCAGGGAGTTGAAGGGGATCATCTCTTAAATGTGCCCAAAGGAATTCTGTGCTTGTAGAGAGGATGGAGGCTACTGCCCTGAGGGGAGCAGGAGGGAGGCCTGAAGACACTGGTGCAGTCTGGGCAGCAAGTCACACTTTCTTTGTGACTTTATTTTTTCCCATTCTGGATTGAGATCAGATATGAGCATATTTCCATCTTAATTTGTAAACACTTGACCTTTCAGAGATGGCTTAGTTATCTCAGCACCAAAGCATCAAATCAGCAGTTTAAGAAAATATCCAGCCTAACAGTTGGCCTAACTGAAACTGGGGTAATTTGCAGGTAAATTGAGAGTCCCTAAGTGAGAAGACAGTTTAGAAGTGTAGGAAGAATAATATACCACAAAAAGGAAAGCTGAAGAAAAAGCCAAATGCATCTTTCTGACTCATCGACAGGAATCTGTAGGGACTTCCCAGAGGACAATGACTTCCTGGGTCTTATGAGAGCCCCAGGAGGGAATCGATGAGGCCCAGGCATGGGGCCAGGTTGACTTTCCACTGTAAAATAACATCCTTCTTTGGCTGGGAGAAGGCCCAGCCCCCAGGCCTCCCTAGGCAAAGATACTGCTGAAGGAAAATGGGAACGGTTTAGCATGAGGATGGTTCTGGAAGGACAGAGGCTGATGTGGGTGACCAGCTGTCCTGTCTAGCCTGGGACTGAGGATTTCCTGTGGGTGCACCTGTTGCTGATTCTGGACATGGAAGCCATTAGTGGCCGTATGCCTGTTCATGGCCAGGTACCTAATGTTCTTTTCCCTGGAATCTCAGATACTGTTGCCCTGCATGATTTTTCATAAGTATCTCTGACAATGCTACAGGCCCTCCAAAAGTATTCCAATATTTCTGACTACTCTACATGTTTCACTTAATGCTATAGTAACAAAGTAAAACATTTGCAATCCATCAACTTCAGATAAAATTGTCATGAGAAAGGACAGTGGTGTGCTGTGCACCTATGACATGCCCAGCAGCTGTATGCCTGGTTTATGGTAGTTGAGTTCCACCCGAACATCCACAAAGACAGAGAAGTTATTGAAAAGGATGTGACTCTGTAGACAAGGATTTGGCTTTACCTTAAATGCAAAGAAGTGGTCTGTGTAGTTCTCACCAAAGACAAAGGAAGCACCAGCATCTGTGTACTCCAGGAAGGTCTGAGATAAAGAAAGGACAAGAGCAGATCATTATAACCCCTGAAGCCGTGGTTACCGTCCTCAGGACCCACCAGGCCCTGAAGAGGGTGAGGACCCAGCAAATTTGTTGGATAAACTTGGAGAGTTAATTTTCTCACTTTCCTCCCTCCAGTGGGTGGAAGGGAAGTGTATTTTTGAACTATAACTGTGCACAGTTTTCCTGGCATTTCTAACATTCAATCTGACTCTAGGGTGCTGAAGAGTAAGCTGGGTGTGGTAATTGCTCCAGAAGCAATAGATGGCACATGGGTGACACTGCTGACCACTACATGCAAAGAGAGCCTGTCTCTCTGTTTGTGGAACCATCTCAGAAGAGTGACACCCCTTTGGCAGGATGAAGGGGGCAACAGGGATAGGGGAGAGATGTAGTGGATGGTATGGGTGAGGGGCAACAATAATATCAATAAACTGGACAGATTAACATTTTCCGCACAGAATTGTTTGTCTAACTCATGGTATGAAATTAAAATTTGATTCAATACATGAAGACAAATAAATCTATTTCTTACATATCTTGAGGCTTATATTCAAATGTTAAAAGCCACTATAAAAGTAAGATGTTCTATTGAACCCAACTTACCTCAATTTTGTTGCCCAACCACTGAAAAGCCCAACGTCCAGGGCCCGTCCTTAGTATTAAGAGCCCAAGAAGAAACTGTAACCCAATTCCCCAAAAGACAGGCCTCCAGCGAACCTATGCAGAAAGATGGAGAGAGATGTGTCTTATTAGAGGATGAATGCTGACCTCAGCATAAACGCCCAGAGGATCACTGTTTCCTTGGAAGATTCTCACACGTGGCCTGTGACCCACCTTCTCTGGGAGGCCCAAGCAGTCATGAGCAGAGAGTCTCTTGATAGACTCATATGCAGAAGTCTCAGGGCTGTATTCCCTCTTTCTAAACCTGAGTTTGACACCTTCAGTCTCAGGGGAGTATGGAACCATTATGTAATGATAAAAAAACTCAGATCCAAAGAGTAGTCTTAGCAGGGCCATAAGGAGGAAGAATCTAGCCTTGATGGTCATGCTCTAAATATTCAATACATATAATTATTTCCCCTTCTGGAAATGGAGAGGCAGAACATGACTTCTCTGTGTGCCCTAGGTTTGTTGATCTGACAAACTGTAAGTGAATTAAGTGAAAGAAATTCCACCCTGTTGAAGTGCTCTCATTTCAACGTAAAAGGAAGCAATTATCTGTAACACAGACCCAGGGAGAGCAGAGTCATGGACAATCAGCTGCTTTCATTTTTGGTGCAGAGATGAATGGCCTGCAAAGAACTATGGGATTGGAGGCCTAGAACACGGCAGAGATGTTCACAGGGGAAAGAATTTTATCATATTAGGTGACCTTTGTCTCTAATGCTTTTTTTTTGAGGGGTCAACCTTTCAGCCAGTAAAGTCTCCCAGGATTTGCCATTATGAGTCACTTGTGAAGAATTGATGTCTCAGAATTCTTGCCCATGTATTGGGTTACTGACTGACAGAACAAGGATGAGAAGGGAATTCAGTGTGAACACAACTGTTGCAGGAAAAATTTTTGGAGTGAAATAGCCAAGATTGAAGAAGAAATTTGATAAACTGCAGGATCCAATGGTAGAATATTAGATTATTTACTGGTCTGGGGAAATCTGGATCAAAATGGATGAGTTTTCATTGAATGTGTGTTTAATGGGGAGAGGAGGGTACAGAAGTAGAAGTTGGACTTGACACGACAGAACATCTCACTGATTGTGTGACTGGAAAATTACTGAGAATGAACAATGAGAAAGTGACAGTTCTATGAACGTTCAGGAAGAAGGGCCCCCTAGCCACTCAAAATAACACAGTAAGGTAAGAAAAATACTGAATAACAGTTAAATCCTCTCACACTCAATATTTAGAGCAATTCACACCTGAGAAAAAAGAAGGAAAAAACAAAAAAGGATCAATTTCATACTTACTTTGGTTGGGTGCTTGGAAAATAGAAATAGCAGGATAATGTACACTATGAGCCCACCAAAGGACACCAACTGCCGTTGGCCCAGTTTGGCGGTGTCAAAGATCAGCCAGAAAACAACTCCCAGGATCAGAGAGCTCCAAATCACCCTAAGAGAACCAGAAAGGGAGCATCTTTTGTTGTATTTATGGCATTGTTTGTAGCATCCAAGTGCTAACTTGAAAATCTTAATCAGGCTTAAACTAACAAACAAAGAATATTAAGAGTAACACACTCTGGCAACAGAAGTTATACATCCAGAAATTGCAACAGACCCTCTTTTGTTGTGGCTATAATGCAAACATTAGCAATGTGTCCCCCTCATTCCACAGCCCTTGGGCCCTTCAAGGATATATAAAGGGGTCAGAGAGAAGAAAGGATGTTTGGAGAGAAGTTTTGTGATTTTTTGAGAGATCTATGGGGATTCCTCATCTCCATTTTGGACAATGGGTGAGGTGTTAACTTCTTCCCTTTTAGAGAGAATTTGAAATGCATTCTTTGCAGTTAGGGTACCTCACCCGAGCACCAGAGAGCCAACTCGGACTTTAACGTACATTCAACTCCTTGGGGAATCTGGTGGGCATGAGAAGGTTGACACATGGCTTGGATGGCAGAACTAGAAAGGGTGCTGTGTTGGGATTGCACAACACTGGTTTATTAGGCCAAGGATGTGTGAAGTTTCCTGGTAGATCCCAGGTGGGCCATGCTGGGGAGAATGGGTCCTGGGTCCTACCAAGGAGGGCCACGTGGAGGGAGAGGAGGTCTCATAGAGAGAGACTGTGAGAAACGCCCTGAGTGGTCACCTGCGAGCCACGGGCTCCTGTAGGACAGGGTTGGCTTTAGTAATTCACAGACCCTTCCTCCCAAGGAGGCCATCTTTGTGCCTAGAGCAGAGGGTCACCTCCGCAAAGGAGAACCATCCCATCGTTTGGACAACATCTTATCATTTAGTGGCAGTTGAAATTAAGGCAGTTTGTAGGGACATTTGAACACATCTCGAACGAGTCCTCACCTTATCCAGGCCTTGATTTCCTGTTTGTAAAATGAAAGGATTTTAACAGATTATTCCCTAGGTTGCCGCTAGCTTGAATATCCCATAAATGAGGAAGCAATTTCAGAACACAGTTTTGGAAGAGTTTTCGAAAAGACTAAGCTCCCCTTCAACAGCAGTAAGAGAACCAACTGCATTTACCACTTCAGCCAGAACCAATGGCTGTCCAGAAACTCTCTGCCAGGAGACAGGAGCCCGTCAATTTGATGCTCATATTTGGGAATAAAGTGATCCCAGACCACAAAGAAGATGGCAGCCACGGTGATCACGAAGAGAAGAAGGGCTCGGTGAAAGTTGAGCACACACGCAGAAATCACCATAGCCAGCCAACCTGTCAGGAAGCAAACACAGATGGGGGCCATCGGCACCAGCTGGAGACCAGCCACAGCACCAATTGGGTCTGCCAAGGGGAGCTTCAATCAAGGGACCATTGAATGCGGGAGTGCTCGTGTTTTTGGGGGGGCTTCTGTTGTTTTTCCAAGCAAGTCCCTAACGGTCTCACCATGAACACTAGGAGGATGGTGTGCTAGGTCTTTTTCTCTCATAGAACCTTCTGAGTTCTTGAATCCTGATGCTTTATCACTGGGCCTCTCACTCAGTACTACCCACTTTTTCTGGCATTCAGACTCAGCAGGTGAGCTTCCATCAGAGAAAGGCCAGGAGTTGAAGCCACCACTGACTAAAGGTCTTGATTCTCCTGGTTTGCAGCTCAGGTTTGGCCTAAGCTTGAGTAGGAAATCAGGCCCACCAACAATCTCTAAGTGTCCTGGGATCTCTACAGGAAAGGGGAAGGGGTGCGGCAATTACCAAGGGGGCTGCTTTTGAAGAAGAGGTTGTAGGATAAGAACAACAGGGTTTCCTGCTAAAGGTCAGCAAACATGGTCCGAGGTTAAATCTGGCTGCCACATGCTTTGTAGGTGGCAAGTTCAGCTGTATTTGTGTTTGTATTTGTATTCTACAAATAAAGTCTCATGGGAACACAGCCACACTGTATGCTTTTGTCCCATAAGGCAGAGTTATGTGGGTTTCGCCATATGGCGTGCAAAGCCTGAGACACCATCTGGCCTGGGACACGGAGAGTTTATGGCTGGTCCCTGTTCCTGCGGTGTGAGCATCAGCAGACCCACTGACCTCAGGGTGCAGCAATCTTGGGTTAAGGTCTCTGGACTTGGGTGGGAGGTCCCATCTTACAGACAGGAGTGCTCTTTAAAATGGGCTGCAGAGCCCTTTGCTTCGGAGAGAGCGTAACTGGATACCTGCTCATCTGTGAGGAGCTACGGTCCTGCCTTTAGGTAAGAGGAGTGGGCTCCCTGACTCCAGGCTCCTCCTCTCATGTTGTATTTGCATAGAGTATTAATTACTTATATTTCCCGCTGAAGTTAGATTTCTACCTCATGATTATCACCATGTTTTCCACTTACTTGGATGTGATGAACCAACCCTCAAATCGACACCACAGTCACAAAGGCCTCAGGAGTAGGGGACCTAAAAACTTAGCTGCTGGTACAAAAACTGGACAGGGAACCATTCTGCATAGGTGTCCTACGCTGAGACCCTCCCCTCCAGGGGCTTCCTTATTGATTCTCTCCCTCTCTGGATGATTCCGTGAGGTGTGGGGCAGGGGAAAGACTTATTTTCTTTCCACAGAAGGCTCATATTTGGGGGATCTGCAAAAAGAGGCACTCAATTCCATCCTCTTTGTTATTTACCTGCTAATAAGATGCCCCAGAAGATGTACTGAAGGGTGGTTTTGTGTTTTTGATAAAAATCCCAAACTCTACCATGCTTCCTTTCCAGATACCTGTAAGAGGACAAAAGCAAAAAGGCAGGCAGAAGTCAACACCAAAATCATGAAATAAACTGGCAGCTAAGGCTGGATGGGGCTTTGTAAATCAGCATGCAAACAACCAAACTCATGAATTGTGTGTCCTACAATGTAGAAATGGAAGACACTTTTCGTTTTAGACTAAAAGCAGCCATGTCTTGTATCTGCCTTTGCTGAGTGGATATGATTTGCTGAATTGAATGTGCCAGACCTTGAGGGGTTACAGAGATGAGAAAACGTGCTCTTGGAAATGGAGCAGGGGAGATGGAGAGCTATCCAAAAGGTAAAAATAAATCATAGGATGAGGGTGTTTCTCAGTGGCCTAAGAACCTCCACTAGCTGTTAAGCTGCTTTTATAAATGTCGATTTAAGAAAAGTAAAAAGCCAGATAGTGGTGTGGTGGTTAAGTTTGCACACTCCGCTTTGGTGGCCTAGGGTTTGCAGGTTTGGATCCCGGGCACGGACCTAGCACTGCTCATCAAGCCATGCTGTGGCAGAGTCCCACATAGTATTGGCACAGATTTTAGTTCAGTGACAGTCTTCCTTAAGAAAGAAGGGCCAATCTTCCTCATTAAAAATAAAATACAATGAACTCTCATCCCTTCTGGTTCCACAAAGTTTGAGTAAGCTGGTGGTTCCCTCTCCTCTCTCACCATACTTCATAATGGGATGCTGACACACGTCACTGGGTGCTTGAAATGTAAAGTAGGATTTGGTGGATTTGAGAGCTATTAACCAGTAGCTTGTAATATATCTTTCTTAGAAAAATCTAGAATTTTTGGCATGTTTTTGTTTGTCCCAAGTTTAGTTATGGGATGGTGGGTATGTTACCAGACTAAATGTGAGTCCCATTCTGGGTGAGTTAATCAATCTACACCAGAAGTAGTTGTCACACAAAACAGAAATTTTGTTTGCAGCAGGCAGGAAAGAAAATGGAGACCATAGGGAATAATTCACAAAGCTATGGCTCCTTGAGCACAGGGTGGTGGGTCCCTTTATTCGGGGTCGGGAATGAATATTCAAAGGGGAAGTTTTATCATCGCATGTAGAGGTGGGCAGAAGCTGGCACACTCGTGGTCTGAAATCATGCATTTACACGCATCACATGATCTAAAAATGGTTGCTTTGTCCCTCCCAGAGGAGAGTTTGGGATGTTACTGAGGGCAGATTACTTTAGCACAACTCCCCGCCTGTCTGCATAGGCGTCATTCTTGTTGGTCTGGTCAGGTTCAGAGCTATTGGGTCCAGGGTGGTCGTCACTTTGAACTCCTTTCTCCTGCATAGTTGAAACCGCATAAGCTCAAGACCCCGAAGTTGTTGGAGAGGTGAATGTCTGCACCTTTCAAGAAGATGAGAGAATTAGGTCAAACACAAAAGGTTAGAGTTTAGGCAGGACAAGAGAAGCGGGTTACAGTCCAGGGCTGGTGACAGAATCCCTCCTCTACTTTTATCCTGCTCCTCATTCTTGAGGGTATAGGTCAAAGGTCCATCTTCTGTAATTACTTCCTGAATTACAGCATGAATGTTGTCAGAGGGGCCGGTGGAGGAGTAGAATTTTTCCCACTGGTCTAAGGTAGGTTTGTGGGTCACCAGGCATGGCTCTTAATTGTTCATATCCTTGGTTAACAGGGAGGTGGCAGTCACAGCTCTCCGGCATGGAGACCATCATTTTGCCACGGTGTCTAGCTGCTTTGAGAAACAGGCTATTGCTCTCTTTAAGGATCCCAACATTTGGCCTAATCCTCCCAGAGTTATTCCTTGTCTTTCATGAAGGTACAAGTCAGATGGTTTGCTCAGGTCTGGTAAGGCCAGTGCAGGTGCTTCTATTTGGAAGTTTCTAAGCTTATTGAAAGCTTGGTCACATAGCTAATCCCTTTCAAAGGGGTCTATTTCTGGCCCTTGTAATTTGTCATAGAGAGGTTTAACAATCAACCCCAATTAGGGATCCTCGTGTGGCAGAAGCCATTCATCCCAGGAATACTCCTAGCTGCCTGGATGTTCTTGGTTGAGAAGTTGATATATTACCATTTTCCTCTCTTGAGGAAGGCTGTGCTGCCCTTTTGAAATATAAACCCCAAATACTTTAAAGTCTCTTTAGATATCAGTGTTTTTCCCTTAGACACTTGATATCCCTTAATGGCTAAGAAGTTTAACAAGGTCATTGTGTTTTCATCAGACATTTTCTTAGAAGGACTGGCTGCTAGGATGTCATGCACATACTGTAACACAATGCTTAGTTTTAATTTTAATTCCCTTAAACCTCTGTCCAGGATTTCCCCCAAAATTGTAAGGGAGTTTTTAAATCCATGGGGTAAGACAGCCCAGCAATGTTGTTGTTTCTGGCGGGAGTTTGGGTCCTCCCATTCAAAGGCAAAAATCTCTTGGGACTCGAGGTTCAAAGGGACGTAAAAGAAAGCATCTCTTAAATCTAGCGCTGTATGAAGCATGCTGTTCCAGGAAGATTAGCCAGCAGGTGTAAGGATTAGGTCCTACAGGATGTGGGTCTTGGGCTGTTTTCATTCACAGCCCTAAGGTCTTGAACAAATCTGTACTTCCCTTTTCCAGCTTTTTAATGGGCAAAATGGGAGTGTTACATGGGGATCAACATGGCCTGATTATTCCTTGTTTTAAAAGTTTGTCAATTACAGGAAAGATTTTTCTTATGGCTTCTGACTTTAGAGGGTATTGTTTTCCCAGAGGCCAGTGATCTATCTGCTTTAAGTCCACCTTTACAGGTATGACACTGGCTGCCTGTCTCATTTGTCCTTGTGTCAATACCTCCAAGTTGACTCAGCTTAGAATGTTTGGGGAATTTATTCCTTTTCAGGTACTGGTTTGTCTTGTAACAAGGCCATGAGCTCGACCTCCCAATTTTGGGGAAATTATATTTCTATTTTGTCTTGTTCCAAGTTTATTGAGGCCCCTAGTTTTGATAATATGTTCCTCCTGAGGAGAGGAACAGGGAATTCTGGCCAATATAGAAAACAATGTCTTAATGTTTTTGATCCTATTTCACAGATCAGGGGCTCTGGAAAACTTTTGGTCTCTCCTCTACTGATACTCCTTTTATATCACATGTTCTTCTTTGAAAAGTTTCCTTTCTGGGTATTTAACACCAGGAATGTGGCACCAGTATGGAGCAAAAATTCAGCATGCTCTCCTCCCACTGCTAAGGTTCCCTGGGGTTCTTCTGGGGAGATGAGGACAGGTTGCCTGGAGCCAACTGAGGAACCCCATGGCCCCATCACATCTTATCTGTAGTCATGGGAAGTTACCATGGCTTGGTCTTGTCGGATCCCTTCCCTCTCTGGGGTTGGTTTGGACAATCTCAATGCTCTTCTCATCTGTAGTTGCACACTGAGTAGGCCCCAACTTCATTGGTGGCCTTCTGGTCCAATGGTGGGGGCCAGGGTCACTCACCCATGGAATATTCTTCTCCTTTAGGTGACCTCGAGCAGACTGGAGGGCCACCAACAGCAGAGTATCTTGCCTCTACATCTCTTGGTCATCTTTCATTTCTTCTGTCATATCTCTGGTGTTGGGCACCCTGAAGGCTACCTCCACTAACTGCACAGAACTGGTATCAGGCCCTACCATCAACTTTTAGAGTTTCCTACAGATATCTGGAGCACTTTGAGATGTGAACAGGTATCAAGAACCACTTATATCAGTGACATTTACCCACATAATATAACCTAAGAAGGTTTATTATTATTTGGTAATATTTTAGTTATTTAATACACCCAATAAGCCTAAATAGCCTAAAATCTCCCACTTTATAGAAAGAACATATTCTTTGAGAAGTCTCAGGGTCCCATTGAAGCCCCCAAAAGACTTTACTTAGGATTTGAACCTTGGGGAAATGTGTGAAAAAAATATCAAAGGGCTTTAAAATACTTGGTCAAATAGGAAATAATGTTTAGTTACCCATTTAATCAAGGTGAAAACAGAAAATGTCAGAGGCAAACAGAGAGTGAAACAGTCTAAAAAGAAGACCCTAATAGAGAGACTTCAGTCACCTTGACTGTAGGAAATTATTTCAACGAAACATAGATTTTCTGTCTTGTAAGTAGACTCACTCAAAAATAAAGAAAAAAAAAAAACCTTCTGTAATCTCTTTGTCAAGAGTAGACCAAAACTTTAAGAAGATTATCCTTTTAAGAGAGACAAAGCCAAATTTGTAATTTTGTTAACCTACTTTTGATATAGAAACTCATTTATTTAATTGAATTTATTTTAATCTTAGTAAACCTGACTATGTATAAAACTCTTCTCGGGGATTTTACTTTCACAAACTTTCTGTCACCTGCTTCTTATATTTAGAATTTGTCCCACGTCTTCCCTCCCTTTTTATTTCTAGTACTGTAGGACAAATTTATCTTTTTTAACCAAACAATTAAACATATTTATACTCTTTATGTATCTTTTACTGAAAACATACATTTTACTTTTCTTGAGTACAGATATGTTTCTGTTATTAACTTTTAGTAGCTTCAATCACATATATTAATTAGAATTTTTAGCCCTTACAGACTTCGATTTTGTTTGCAAAAACTAAGAAGTAAGTAATTACATACTGTCTTTTACATTAGTATTCTGTGGCTTAGTATATTTATAAATACTTTTTATAACTTTTAGAAACGTTATTTTATAGTATAATCTTTTAATAAAATATAGGACATGTTTATTAATAGACCTGAACATCTTTTAGTTGTTTTTTAATAAGAAGGCAAAAGTAGATTAACCTTTATCTGATATTTTGACTTACTTAGAAATTATCTAGATATATAATGAATTTTTTATCATTTAATTTAACCAAGTAAAACTTCAAAGTTTTAACTTACCAAAGAGATTTTGGAAGTTATTCTAAATAGATATGTTATAAAATATAATTATCATTAAAAGCTTATCCATAAACTCTTACCTCACTTACATTTAAGCCATTTGTTTTTAACGATCATGTCCAGATTACTCACAAAGTCTTTATGTGACAACAGAGCAGCTAGCCATCATTTTAAGTTATTGAAGTACATATATTAGAACATATGATTACTGTTAAAAGTTCTCCTCCACACTTTTACCTTTTTACATCTATTTAGTTTACCTGTTTCCAATGAATATTTAGATTGCCTATAAAAACTTTATGAATTATCAGACAAAATTAGCTATTATTTTAAGTTATTAGTTTTGTTGACAAATTCTGTAACAGAGACAACACAAGTTTGACTCATGAAGGCTGTGTGTTTACATTACATCCTATGTTGATAACACTGAGGACATGTCTATTTTAATTAAACCAACAAACTTAAACGAGTTTTTATTTACCAAAGATCATTTTAGATCATGTCAACTTGAAAGACATCTGGGCTAGTTTCTATCACATTTAGAAATAATTTATATGGTGCTTATTTTAAGTCAATTAAATAGAGCTCTCTTTAGAAATGACACCATCCAGACACACACATAGAGACATATAGAAATTGGAAACAGAGATTTTTAAAAATTTCAGCCATGTCTCAGGCACAAAATTTAAAAGAATGCTGGATTCAAATTGTGACCTGTTCAGATGGCTAAAGAATTTTGTTAAAGATTTTTTTTTTCTTTTTGCTCTAAGGATCTTTTTTTTTTTTAAAAGATTTTATTTTTCCTTTTTCTCTCCAAAGCCCCCAAGTACATAGTTGTATATTCTTTGTTGTGGGTCCTTCTAGTTGTGGCATGTGGGACGCTGCCTCAGCATGGTTTGATGAACAGTGCCATGTCCGCGCCCAGGATTCGAACCAACGAAACACTGGGCTGCCTGCAGCGGAGCGTGGGAACTTAACCACTCAGCCACAGGGCGAGCCCCTCTAAGGATCATTTTTAATAGCTGGTTTTAAAGTCATTTTTTCTTTTAGCAGCGTCTGTGTATTAATCAAAGAATGCATGCCACTGTGAGAGGTTTGGAATCCTCTCTTTCAAAGTGGACTTTTTCTGGAACAAATTTCCCCAAAATGGCCATTACGATTTTAAAATATTTTAAAGGTCTACCTATTTTCACTTGCTTAGTTTCAGATCTGGAATTTTGGAGAAGGTGAAGTGGGGGAGCCCAGCAAGAGAGGAGGGAGGAGGAGCAGATTGGGCATTCTTTCCCTAGCATGTTTGTTTATTTAGTTATTTTTTCTTAAAGAGGCAGCAGGGGATTTTTTGTCTTGTTTAGAAACCTCAAAAATTAAAATAGGCAGAGCCAGCCCAGTGGCATTGTGGTTATGTTTATGTGCTCAACTTCAGCGGCCCAGGGTTGAAGGGTACGGATCCTGGGCATAGCCCTACACACTGTTCATCAAGCCTTGCTGTGGTGATGTCCCACATATACAATAGAGGAAGATTGGCAGAGATGTTAGCTCAATGACAATCTTCCTCACACATACACAAAAAAATAAAAATAAGCTTCCCCTTGGTTGTTTAATTTTTCATGACTGGCTTCGTCTCCAATTCTGAATGTAAATACACCAGTTTCAGTCAACTGAACTTGCCCCATTTTGGCCATTTTAAGGTGAGGTCTCTCTTAGCATGGTTAATTAACATTGGCTGAAGGGTGGATTTATATGTGCTCACAATCCCCACAGTATAATTTAAAATATAATTAGGCAAAAGAGGTGTAATCATTTTACATAAAGCCCATCATTTTTAGCTGGTCCTGCTGGAAAAGGTTAGCTCAAAGACAAAAACAACAAAAAACCCTGACAGATCCAATATCCAGTAAAACAAAAACTGGACCAAGTGCTGGGAGGGCAAGTACCTTGGCCCCATCGTGCACAAGTTCCATGACTCACCACAGTTGTCTTCTCAAGTCCTGAGCCTCATTTCTTCCATGAGCAAAAGCAAAGTCACCCTCTCGAAGGAGGACGGTTGAGGAGACTAAGGACCCCAGGAAGGTCCGATCTGGGAGAGGAGAGGCCGATTGAACGTCTCCAGAAGGAAGTGAGAGGGAAGGAAAAATGAGAGCCTTGAGTTTCCCCAAGGACGGCTGGTAAGGGAACTGAAGACAGAGAGATCCGAGAGGCCTGGAAGCCCGTCTATTGAGAAAACAGAGAGGGATAGAGGATCCTCTGCTGGGCGTGCCCACCCACTTTGTTCCAGATGGCTCAGCAGTTAAGACTCAGACTGCAGGGACCTAACCCCGCCTTGTACCACAGTTACAAGATAAGACTCAGACTCTGTGAGTCCAGATACCAGCTCCTTCTGTCACTGACACAACACAAAACACCAAAGGGCCCTCAAATGGGCTTCAAACCCCAGCAGTGACAAACTCAAATGGGCTTCAATCCCTCACTGCCCAAAGACTAGTCAGCAGGGATTGCTCCCATTGGCCAGAGCCAAGCTTCGGTTCTTCCGGGGTGGCCGGGTCACGCAATCCTTTCAATCACATGGAGATTGTCACTCCCTTGAGCCAGGCCACCTCTCGACAGAGACCTGAATCCCGAAGCCAGGCTCCAACATGTGAATCTTGGGACTCAAAACCAAGGCTGGGGCAGCCTTAAACCCAAGGGTCAGGCAACTGACTTTGTGAGACAACTTAAAGAAATCATACTTATAGTTGTGCCATGGGTTCGACACGGCTGACCTCCATCGAGTGATTCTCGGAGAAAAATTCTCAGAGTGGCTGCTGGGTCTCCTGATGGGGACGTGATGCTAGGCCAGCAGCAGTGACACCAAGAGGAAAGTCTCTCCTCATGATGCTCCCCCCTCAACCTCCAGTAGCAAGAACCGGTTCTCCATACGTTGGAAACCTGATGTTTGGAAGAATAGAGCCTGAGAGGGACAGAGGTCCCCTCTGGGTCACCAATTTGTACAGGTAGCGTGGGAGCAATGTTTGCATCTGATCACTTCGTCTGGGGAGGAAGGTGTCCACCCATAAGTGAGTGTGGAGAGGCCACAGGGCCATACCCACAATGATTGTCTCTATTTCTCCTGGGATGCTCCCGGTCCCCTCCAAACCTTCTCTGAGACCTGGCTTCCCTGCAGGTGCCTCTTTGCTCAATGACACATCTAACAGAATCCTCTGCTTCTCCTGCTTGAGGCTGGATGGAAGGAATTTACTCTCACACTTAACCATTGCCACTTCCAGGCCACTGGACAGCATTTCTAAAACAAGCAATTCTCGTCCCGTACAGGATTCCCAATCTCCAGGACCGCACAGGACCCTGGCCATAGTTGGGACCATCCCTCTCCTTGGTTAACGCCTCTGGTCCCCTCCTTCCCACAGTCATGCCCACATGTCCAGGTCTCAGCTCCTTCAGGTTTCAGGGCACAGCTCAGTCCTTAGTTTCTACGAAGCCTTCTTGCATCTGCTCAGGCAGAGGCATCTTCTGCACTTTCTTCCTACTGTCTTCTCTGTGTTTAGTTATGAAGGCTTGACTGACTATAACTTCCTGGAAAATGGATGTGTGTGAGCCCTACAGCACCAGCACTGGGGACACCAAGGATGTTTGACAGGCATTTGTAGAATTACTGGATAAATGCAATGGGAGTGTACATTGCTTTTCTGGAACAGTATTTCACAGCTGTGGGTTGGGACCCCTTAGTGGGTTGTGAACTCACCCAGGGCATGATAACCATCATCAAAAGGAAGAAGAGGACATCTCAGAGTGTACCACACAGAGTGACGGAAGGTATACTTCATGAAACTTTTGTCTTTATCGTGTGTGCATCTGTACTGAGAATTCGAAACACTGTTCCAGAAGATATTGAAGGAATATAAATGTGTAAAGACTAAGTTTTTCATAGTCTAATTTAGGGAAGGCTGATGATGCATTATCCTCAGTCATGGACATAGTGTTGAAAAGTAGCAGTGGTGAAGGGCAGCATTTAATAAGGCGCATTCACCTGCTTTAGGGTGGATGTATCCGATTTCTTAATTGCAGGGAATGTGTGTAGTCCCTTACAGCAAGCTGACACTGCATAAAATAAAGGAGCCAGAAATAGACGCTTGGCCATTTGGTTTTCTAGGCTGAACACCTCCCAATCCCCTGGGGGTTGTTTCCATCCCATTGACATTGGTGAAACCTGAGTGCCTCTGGCCGCTCAAGAGAATCTCTCAGCCCCCAGTGTCAGAGACTCAGAAAGTAAAGTGAAGGATGAAACTAAGCTCAGGTTTCTGATGCGGTAAATATTCTTGATGGTGTATATGTGATAAGAGAGTTCAATCCTAATTCTGACCAACTGCAGAGATATCTTCCAATACATAAAAACAAAGCTCCTCAGAGATTTAGGAATTAAATCAAATTTAAATAGGAAGTTAGAATATTGACAAATACCTTGGTGTTACGATAGAGTACCAGACAATCTTGGACTAGGAATCAGAAGCTGAGGTTGTAAGTTAGCCTTGTTTCACTCTAGCTGACTAACCTTGGGTAAATCACTTCTCTGAGTTTCATTATCCTCATCCAAAAAATAATGACAATAATTTGCCTCTCCCACCTAATGGGTGATAAGGACCTGGAATACCTTCACGGTAATACAAGAGAAGAGCAAGTTTGTTGGGATTTAAAATGGGTTGGGCTTTGAGAATTCAGTTGCTTGTTGATTGACATTGGGAAGATGAATTAACTACTTTGTATGGACTGCAGTAATTAGTTGGTAATTTATAACATTAATTAGAAGATCATCTTGGATATTGGGTTCCAGGTGGGAGATCAGAATCAGCCACCCCAAAATGCGTCTCTTTGACTTTATTATTTTTAAGGAGAAAAGACTCTGAAAGAAACTTTGACCTCTCCTTAACCCTCTAAAAGAAAGTTAAGATAAAAGACCTGTCCCCAGGACAGTCCATCACCATAGATAACTCTGGGTAATTTTAGACTGGGAGGGTCCTTGTTAAGCCTATTCTTATCAAAGTTCTCTTTACCAAACATTTGCTTTTCCATCTCCATGTGAATTGCCTTCCATCTCTTTGAAGTCCCAAATCACTACCCCCAACACCCTCCTTTGTCTTTAGCTAAAGATGTTATTTGAGGCGGCAGCTTCAGCTATTCTGGCTGAGTTACCCAGTTTTCCTAGGTTTCTCCCATGTATTCATGTTAAAAGCTTTGTTTGATTTTCTCTTATTATTCTATCTCATGTCAATTTAATTCATAGATCAGCCAGAAAGACCTAGAGGGTACAGGAATTCTCTTCCTCCCCTACACAGGACATCAACAGTTTGAATTGACCATGTTGATTATCCTAGAGCTCCATTAATTTTCCCAAAATGGCATTGGGTGGGTAGTAGGGACGGGGGACTGGTGGTGGTGAGGGAGAGGTGGTGACCATCTCTGATAAATTGTAACAAAGACTAAAAGTTAGATGAGGATAAAACAGCCACTCTGTTTAGGAGGTAGGTGTGGTTATTTGTCTGTACCCTTTTGATGAGTCTCTTGGTCATCCTTTTCATCTTCTTTGTTTCCTGGAGAATCCTGCTCAATGGTGACCTGTTTTTCCTCCTGGAAATAAAACAGTGGAGCAGAGATGGAATATTGAGATCCTGGACACAATGGACCTTGATCTCTTTTAATCAGAATTTTGGCAAAGAACTTTTTTTTTCCCTGCTTTTTCTACCCAAATCCCCCTAGTACATAGTCGTATATTTTTTTCAGCTGTGAGTCCTTCCAGTTGTGGCAAGCAAGGAACTTTTAAAAGGTCCTTTTAAATCATTATGCAAGAAGATGGCACCTATAATCTACTACACAGACATTTTTTCCCCTCATCACAAAAGAACCAGATCACACGTCTCTTCCTTTACCTCCAAAGGAGCTGTTGGTATTATCTGCTTTTCTTTAGGAACAGGCTCATATCTCTGTTTTTCGCTCCTGCCTCTACTGTAATCATTCAACTGTCACTCTGTTTTCAGGCCAGTGTGAAATGAAGCTAACACCAGAGCTGCGTACATCTCTCTTTATAGTCTGCCAGCCCCAGTTTCCAAAGGACTGAGATGAAGGCAAACAATATTTGCCACCCCAAAATGTGTCTTGTCAACATGAGAATTATTTTAGGCTGACTGTTTTTAAGAAACAAAAGACTCAGAAAGTTTTTCTTGTTACCTCCCCCTTAACTGCCTAAAAGACTTGAGGAAAAAAACCTGTCTCAGGAAGCGCGCTATTGCCTTAGCATACCATGAACTGGGTGATACACAGGGAGGAACCTAGAAAAGCCTGTTTGTTGGGCTCCCTCTGTGTTCTTCTGTTTCTGTGTGGCCAAAAGAACATTTGTTTCCAAATATTTGCTTCTTTTCACCTACCTGTGAATTGCATTTCTTCCCTTTGAAGTCTCTGAATCCCCCCACCCCCAACATCTTCTTTTTTCTTTAGCTGAGGATTTACCTGAGGATAGTTACTCAGTTTTCCTGGGTTTCTCCCATGTATGCATGTTATTAAACTTTGTTTGATTTTCTCCTGTTAATCTGTCTTGTATCAATTCAATTCTTAGACCAGCCAGAAGAACCTAGAAGGGTAGAGGAAAATTTCTTCCTCCTCTGCAGAGACCAAGCCTGGTGTTATTTTCCTGGTAGCCTAAGGCTTGGTCTATAGATGTGAACACTAGCTCAGCATCTTCAAGAGCTGACAAACTCCCCTCTGGAACTAGAGTCCTTCTATCAATCGGGCTAAAGGGAAATTTTTCCCTTACTCCACTAGCCCTTGCTCTCATTGACTGAGTGAAGTGGATACCTGGGCCATCTTTCATGGAAAATCTTTCTAGGTACTGTTTGAGCTCCTAAATATCCTGACCCATCCTACTCTTGGGATGGCATAGAGGATTTCCCACCTCCCTCCATTCTGCAATAATGTCTCCAATAGGTCCAGCTATTGTAAGCAATGGTGAGGGGAGATGGGGAGGAAGTATGTGGATGTGGAGCAGTTTCGAACATGCTCTAGGAGGTCTAATGCCAAATCTCAGCTTTAGTTTTCTGTCATATACCATGATGCCTTTGATTCTCTTTACCTCAACAAAAATCATAGAAATAAGTCATTAGCATGTTTCTGAACCAAAGGGATCCTCAAAGATCACCTAGTCCTTCGAAGCCAAACTCCACTATACTTCTGACTTAGACGGCCCTCATTTTCTCAGTGGGCCTTGGGAACTAGGAAGGCGAGGGCACAACTGCAAGAGAGACCAGCTGAGTCCAAGCTGCAGCTGCTAAGATCGGGCTGAAGACAAGCCTTATTCATTTCCCCCAAACACTTAGCTTGGCCAACAAAGTTTGGTAAATTTTTTATTTAAATGATCATAATTATTATTTGCTTACAGTGAAATTGCCAAGTTATCTACTATCTGGAATTTCTGACATTACTGTTTTTTCTTGCCTCTTTTCCCCAACCTTCTCATCTTTAAAACAACATCACCACCTTCTTGACCCCACAGTCGTGGACAGCAGCCCCCTCCATCCCTTCACAGCCAGACCACCTGCTTTACTTTTTGTGACCTGCTCCCTCATATCCTGCTCCCTCAGCTCCCTGTGGTCAGGCTTCCACCAAGACGGCTTCTGCCAAGGTCACCCAAGGACCACTGTTGCCCAATCCAGCAGCTACTCCACAGTCTTCATGCTTCTATTTATGATAGTAAAGTATCTAATTTTGGGTGTTGCTTTTTTTTGTGAAACTATATTTTTAAAAAGACTTTATATTCTAGAGCAGTTTTAGGTTCACAACAAAATATAGTGGAAAGTAGAGATTTCCCATATATCTGCTGGTCCCACACATGCATAGCACCCCGCCCCCATTATCCACATCTCCCACTAGAGTGGTGCATCTGTTACAATTGATGAGCCTCCATTGACACATCATTATCTCTCAAAGTCCATAGTTTACATTAGGGTTCATTCCTGGTGTTGTACATTCTATGGGTTTGGACAAATGTATAATGACATGTATCCACAATTATAGTATCACATAGAGTAGTTTCACTGCCCTGAAAAACATCTGTGCTCTGTCTATTCACCCCGCCCTCCCCTCTTGGTAACCACTGGTCTCTTTACCATCTCCACAGTTTTGCCTTTTCCAGAATGTCATATGGTTGGAATCATTGATGTGTAGCCATGTCAGATGGCTTCTTTTACTTAGCAATAACGTTTAATGTTCACCCCTGTCAACAATACAGAGCGCCTCAGCCTGCTCTGTAAACTTAGGTGTCTCTGAGGAACCCTAGGGCATGGTGGACACAGTTTTAGAGCCATATCTTAGAACCTTCCTCGTCTGCCTCATGTACCTTAAAATTGAGATGCTTTTGTTTAAGACAGTGCCTTCGACCTTAGGATGGAGCTTGGGATTCGTAATAGTGAGGTGTCGGAGGAAACCTGGGTACCCTCCACATCAGAGAACTCTGAGGACAGGTGTGTTAACACAAAATCTTTGTTTGGGCTTGTGTGTTTTCTTCATGACTCTGCCTTACACACTCTAATGACCATTTAATTCATTCCTCCAAGTGCCAGCCGAGCACCGTGATTTCTGTCCCCATAGCACTCAGGTGCTTGTTGCAGCGTGGTTCCCATGGTAGCAGATTCATTCAGCGCCCTCCTCCCCTATCTGTTTGGCCTCTCGTGCTCTCTGTTCTGCACAGCTCTGCTCCTCAGCGAGTTGTTGTTTCCTGATGTGTTCTGGTTTTCATGAAAGTCTTCATTCTAAGAAAAAAGTACAGATTGCAAGCCAGGCTGTGGAGGCATCCCACATACAAAATAGAGGATTGGCAACAGAGCTTAGCTCAGATCCAATCTTCCTCACCAGGAAAAAAAAAAAAAGAACCAATGAATCTTGGCTCATAAAGACACAAAGATGATTTTTGTTTTGTTTTGTTCTGAGAGGAAAGATTTGTGTGGTCCAACTTGAGGAAGAGAAAAAGGAGGACAACTGTCTCGTCCAGACCACAGGACTTTCTAATTAGCAGAGCTGAGACTACGGGGCAGGTTTCCAGTCTCCTTTCCATCACATGACACAGGCTTTTAACTTATAAAATAAAACAGAATACAGTAAACCCTAGGCTGATAATTTTATTCTTAGATATTGGCTTTATGGGATGTTAAAATGTGTTTTCTTTGGTTTAAAGCAGTCTCTGGTAGTAATGAGCACAGGACAAATGCCTCCTCTTGTGAGGCTGGTTTTACTTTAAGGAACTGAGTGAGGTGTGCTCTGGGAGTGGTGTGCTGACCCCCTGCTGCTTTTTGCAGATGTGACAAACACCTGGCTTGTTGCTCTTTTCCCTTTTTTTGGAGGGGCTGCAATTCTTCTCCCATCTCATGCCAGCTTGCCTTTTTTTTTTTTTAAAGATTTTATTTTTTTCCTTTTTCTCCACAAAGCCCCCCAGTACATAGTTGTATATTCTTCGCCGTGGGTCCTTCTAGTTGTAGCATGTGGGACGCTGCCCCAGCATGGCCTGATGAGCAGTGCCACGTCCGCGCCCAGGACTCGAACCAATGAAACACTGGGCCGCCTGCAGCGGAGCACGCGAACCCAACCACTCAGCCACGGGGCCAGCCCCATGCCAGCTTGCCTTTTGATAAGGTATGTTTTATATGGCAACAGATACATACATGGTGTCAGGAGGGTCCATATATCTTTTCAGGAAATCTCCCCTGCTAGTCCTGTCAGGTGAGATCTTGTCTTTGAAAAAAGAACAAATATATGACTAGATTTTAACTTTAAATCTCTGGCTGTCCCCGAGGATCTAGACAAAATTACAGTTCCAACTTGTGTTGCATTTTCCATTTATTGAACACAAGTGTGTATAGCATGAATGAAATCTAACTTCCAGCGCACACGTGGGGGATCAGAATTGTGTCTCCCACTCCAAAATGTGTCTCTTTGGCTTGATTATTTTTAAGGAAAAAAGACTCTGAAAGCAACTTGACCTTCCCCCTAACTGCCTAAAAGAGTTTAAAACAGAAGCCCTGTCCCAGGACAGGCCATCACCATGGAGAACTCTGGGTGTAACAGACTGGGAGGGTCCTTGCTAAGCCCATTCTTACCAACGTTCTCTCTCTCTGGGTCACCTTGTCTATAGATGGCCCAGCAAACATCTGTTTATCAAGTATTTGCTTTTCCATCTCTATGTAAATTGCCTTCCTCTCCTAGAAGTCTCAAACTACTACCCCCATCATCTTCCTCTGTCTTTAGCTGAACATGGTATTTAATGTGGTGGCTTCAGCCATTTTGGTGAGTTACTCCATTTGCCTGGGTTTCTCCCATATATACTTGTTATTAAACTTTGTTCTATTTTCTCCTGTTATTCTGTCTCATGTCAATTTAATTCTTAGATGAGCCAGAAGGACCTAGAGGGTAGAGGAATAGTTCTACCTCTCCAACACACACAGAAGTCTTGTTGCCAAACCGCCCTTTTATGTTACAGTTGTTTACATCTTACTTTAGCACAGTTCCTTGCACATGGCAGACACTAACAATTACTTGGAATTAATGAACCATAGTGATTTTAATTTTGCACTAACTGGTACAGGAACGTAATACCTTTGGGTACTTGGTATAAAGATATGGCAAGGAGTGACAGTATATACAGTATGAAAGGATGACAAAATGTTGCTAATTGCTGAAGCTGGCTGATGGATACTTAGGGACTCATTTTACTAGTCTTACTTTCATGGATGCTGCAAATTTCCTCACTAAAAAGTTAAAAATAAAACGCAGCGTGACCTGCTAGAAAAACAGGACACAAGTAACTGAGGGGAGTCAACACAAATAATCCATACCCAACCTGTAAATCAACATTGGGGTGAGTTTATTATGAGCCAGAGTGAGGATGATAACCAGGGAAGGCCTTAAAAGGTATTCCGGAGAAGCATGGGTTTCAGTACATTCTTATATCATTTTAGAACAAAGAACATACATTGAACACACCCAGGATACATTTCCATCAAAATTTCAAAGAGCTGTTCAGTTGAAAATTAGCGGGTCAACACGACCCTGATGTCAGGAAAGGGACTAATCCAGGCATTACCATTAGGGGGTTACCCATAGGGCATAGGAAAGCAACTATACTTTCTTAAGAGAGTGTATTCTTTACTTTAGTGGTTAAGCAGATGTAGAATGGATGTTTGATAGACCAAAAGTCAGGCTTGTTCAAGCCAAATCAGTGTTGAACTCATATAGTTACCCCATACACCTCAGTATGTGACAATCTCTTGTCATTGCCCCCTTATGATCTATCTTTTGATAGAAAGCATTGCTGATCAAAATATTGTCCCTTGGTGCCAGGGTGGTTGCTGCCTGCCCTGGGTCCATCATGTCTCTCAGGGCAAAGCTTTTATTTCAGTCATTTGCCCAGTTATCCATGTCGGGGGGAAATAGTCAGATATAGTGGACAAGCATATTGGTATATATTAACAGGGGAAGTATTTCATAGGCTATGTCACTTGTCAATCATTTTTAGATTATTGCACAAACACTGCACATGTGCTTTTACATGACTTCATATAGTTACATTGTTTATAATAATTATAGAACAAGTAATCCAATACTTGAAATGGTTAGCTTAAAAATGAATTATTAGGCAAAGCCTTAATAAAAGGGGATTTGTTCAGGGTTGTAGGATCGATCAACCATCTCAAGTTGCTGAACAATCATTACTCTGGTTTGCATGCCAGTCATACAAAAACGAGAAAACAGTAATTAGTTTGAATATTATAACTAATACAAGAATTCCAAGGAGTAATAGAAATAGAAAATGATTCCAGATCACAAATGGAAGCCAATATTTAAAGGGAGCCAACTAAACAAGTCAAGACCAGGTACAGGATCACTTAAGGCATTCACCTGCTGTTTTTTCATCTCTGCCTTAGCAGAGATGATACATTGGAGGACTCATCAGGTATAAAAACACAACATTCAGTTTGAGTGATATATATATACTACCTTGGAATGCTGTAAGACTATATAAGGCCATTCTATTTTGAAGGACAGCCTTTCTCACTAAAGACATTTCAGTATCTAACAAGGCTATTCTTGCTTGACTACTTTTAAGGGCTTCTGTATGGGATATGAGATCCTCTAGCCCCAAAGGAACAACTATAGCTAGTTGCTCTGTTTTCATACCAGTGGAACACTGAATGAGCCCATCTGGCCTTAAAGAGATGGAGATTGGCATTAGGATTCAGCTCAATTTGAATCTTTGCCTGCATGCAAGGGAAACTCAAGGTGCAGTGTTTTAGCCCTCCAGGCAGTAGCCAAGGCCAGAGATTTGTTCCACATAACCATTGAGTTCCATTAGCTACTAGTCAATAAATGTCTGACCTTCAAGACCAGTCTGTTCCGAATCAGTCACTTTCTTTAAGTATGATAGTGCTCTGAAACCTTAAGTCAAAAAATTATAAAATGGGCATAGAGTTTAAGCATAACAAAGGTTTGAATGAGGAGATACAAGGTTGGGAATACAGGCCTGGTCTGGAGTCTTGGGACAGCTGTCTACAACAGATGCTGTCTTCTTCTCCTCCTGTTTTGGAGAAATTTGTCTTGGTCAGTTGAAGTCGGGTGTGAGGAATAGGAGCTGAAACTGACTCAAGTGGAGAGGCCTTTTTTTGTGAAACAGGAAATGTGAATCCATGAGTCTATGCCTTTTGATTTTGCAGCACATGAATTGGTTAAATGTACCTGGTATGGTCATTTCCAACAGGGCTGCAAAGAGTCTTTGATTTGATGACTCTTCTGATAAATTCTCCAGGTTATAGTCAATGATCTTTAAGGTCTGGAAGCTCTCTGTGAAAAGAATCAGCTACCAACTTTTCATTTCTTTTAAACACCTCAGTGAGACCCTGATACCAATGTAATCTCTCCCTCAAGCAAAGTTGGTCCATATATTTCCTCATCTAATTGCATAGGCCATTCAGTTATTATCTAGAAAGGAGACAGCGAGGTTTACCAATGGGTGTAGATCTAAGATTGAAGAGCTTCAGGTCAAGAGAGAGTAAACACTTCTGACAACTTTGCCAATTAAGTTTTGCTTATGCTCTTAGTTCTTTCCACCAATCCTGAGGATCAGGGATAGTAGGTGCAGTGGAAATGCCTTATTGGCCAAATGTTACAAATAGATTTAATTATTTGTCTGGTGAAATGAGTTCCCCGGTCACCATGTAACTCCGTAGGAATTCCTCAAACAAGAGTTATCCTTTTTAATAATAATTTACCTAAAGCTATCACTCTTCTAAAAGAAAGGCCTCAACCCAACATGAGAACATACAGATCACTACAAGGTGTATTTATCCTTGAGATGGTGTACTTCAAAGGGTCCCTTACAAAGGGTAAAGCACCTTGTGATTCATGAAATAGGTTCCCTAGATTATATTTTGGGCGTATAGCACAATGAGTATAGGCCTTGTGAGCTGCTGTGGGAGAAAGGTTCCAAAAGTATTGTTTTCCCCCTTTTATTGCCACCTTTAATTCTTTTCTTCCATGACGATTTCTTCAGCCTCTAGAGGGAAACCTTTTACCAGGTTAGCAGAATTAATAGAAAGTAGTGGGAATTCTGGACACAGGACAGCATATCCAGCTTGGTAACACTCTTGCTTATCATTTAAGTAAGACCTGTCTGTAAACCAATTAAATAATAGAATGCAGTCGTGGTCTTTTCCTTTTGTGATGTTGGAAGCAAGGTAGCAGGGTTAAATAGTGAATAATCTTTACCTACACAATATAACCTAAGAAGGTTTTTCATTATTTACTTGATAATGCTTCCCATGCAACTTAGCATACCAAACAAGCCTAATTAGTATCCCCTCCTTAACAGGAAGAGAGAACAAATTTCTTTGAGTAGTCTCAGGGGCCCTCTGAAAATCCTCAGAGAAAGTCTCTTTCTTCTTCCAGTCAATGAAAGCCTTTATTCAGGATTTGAATATTTTTGTGAGGGGGGCTTGTCAAAAATATTGAAAGGTTTTAAAACACTTGGTCATGCAAGATCAAGTGTCTGCTGATCTTGTCGCTGTGAAATACTCAAGGGCAAACAGAGCATATCCCCTTTAAGAGAGAAAGCAAAATTTTAATTCTTGTACCAGATTGCTTTTTATATTAAAACTCATTTACGTAATTAGATTCATTCCAATCTTAGCCAAACTGACCATGTACAAAACTCTTCAGGGTTTTACTTCCATAAATCTCCTACCACTTCCTTTTTTCATTCAGAATTTGTCCCATGCCTTTCTTTTCCCTCCTCGTTCTTTGGGACAAATTTATCTTTCTTTCTTTTTTGTTTTTTTGTTGAGTTCATAATAGTTTACATCATTGTGAAATTTCAGGTGTACGTTATTTCTTGTCCATCACCACAAAAGTGCTCCCCTTCACCCCCTGTGCCCACCCCCAGCCCCCTTCCCCTGGTAACCACTGAGCTGTTTTCTTTGTACGTGTGTTTGTTTATATTCCACATATGAGTGAAATCATCTGGTGTTTGTCTTTCTCAGTCTGGCTTATTTCGCTTGTCATAACTCCCTCCAGGTCCATCCATGTTGTTGCAAATGGGATGATTTTGTATTTTTTTATGGACGAGTAGCATTTCATTGTATATATATACCACATCTTCTTTATCCAACCATTGGTCGATGGGCACTTGGATTGCTTCCATGTCTTGGCTATTGTGAATAGTGCTGCAATGAACACAGGAGTACACATGTTATTTTGGATTGTTGATTTCAAGTTGTTTTGGTAGATACCCAGTAGTGGGATAGCTGAGTCATATGATTTTTCTATTTTTAGTTTTTTTGATAAATCTCCATACTGTTTTCCAAAGTGGCTGCACCAGTTTGCATTCCCACCAGCAGGCTATGAGAGATCCCTTTTCTTCACACCCTTTCCAACATTTTTTTTTATTTTTAGTCTTAGTGATTATAGCCATTTTAACAGGTGTAAAGTGGAATCTTAGTGTAGTTTTTATTTGTATTTCCCTAATGATTAGTGATGTTGAACATCTTTCCATGTGTATGTTGGCCGTCTGTACATCTTCTTTGGAAAAAGATCTGTTTGTATCCTCTGCCCATTTTTTGATGGGGCCATTTGTTTTTTTGCTGTTCAGTTGTGTGTGTTCCTTATATATTATGGAAAATACCCCCTTGTTGGATATATGATTTTTAAATATTTTCTCCCAATTGGTGGGTTGTCTTTTTGTTTTGATGCTAGTTTCTTTTGCCTTGCAGAAGCTCTTTAGTCTGATGAAGTCCCATTTGGTTATTTTTTCTTTTGTTCCCCTTGTCTGTGAAGATATGTATTCGAAATGATCCTTTTAAGTTCAATGTCAAAGAGTGTACTACCTATATTATCTTCCAGGAGTTATATGGTTTCAGGGCTTATCTTCAAGTCTTGGATCCATTTTGAGTTTATTTTTGTGTATGGCATGAGATAATGGTTTACATTCATTCTTTTGCATGTACCTGTCCACTTTTCCCAACACCATTTATTGAAGAGACTATCTTTTCTACACTGTATGTTCTTGGCACCTTTGTCGAAGATTAGCTGTCCATAGATGTGCAGTTTTATTTCTGGGCTTTCAGTTCTGTTCCATTGATCTGTGTGCCTGTTTTTGTCCAGTACCATGCCGTTTTGGTCACTATGCCTTTGTAGCACATTTTGAAGCTGAAATTGTGATACCTCCAGCTTTGTTCTTTTTTCTCAGTATTGCTTTAGAAATTCGTGTTCTTTGGCTACCCATATGAATTTTAGGAATCTTTGTTCTACTTCTGCGAAGAATGTCATTGGGATTCTGATTGGGATTGCACTGAATCTATAGATTGCTTCAGGTGTTTATTCTTCCAATCCAGAGCATGGAATCTCTTTCCATCTCTTTACGTCATCATCTGTTTCTTTCAATAACGTCTTATAGTTTTCATTGTATAAGTCCTTCATTTCCTTGGTTAAATTTACTCCCAGATACATTTTTTCTTTCTGATGCAATTGTAAATGGAATTGTATTCTTGAGTTCTCTTTCTGTAAGTTCATTATTAGAGTATAGAAATGCAACTGAATTTTGCAAGTTGATTTTGTACCGTGCAACTTTCCTGTAGTTGTTAATTATTTCTATTTGTTTTCTGATGTATTCTTTAGGGTTTTCTATATGTAAGATCACGTCATCTTCAAACAGTGAGAGTTTCACTTTTTCCATTCCTATTTGGATTCCTTTTGTTCCTTTCTCTTGCCTAATTGCTCGGGCCAAAACCTCCAGTACTATGTTGAATAAGAGTGGTGATAGTGGGCATCCTTGTCTTGTTCCTGTTCTCAGAGGGATGGTGTTCAGTTTTTCCCCATTGAGTATGATGTTGCCTGTGGGTTTGTCGTATTTGGCCTTTATTTTGTTGAGGTGATTTCCTTCTGTCCCCATTTTGTTCAGAGTTTTTTTGGTTTTATAATAAAAGGCAGTTGGATCTTCTCAAATGCTTTCTGTGCCTCTATTGAGATGATCATGTGGTTTTTATTCCTCATTTTGTTAATGTAGTGCATCACATTGATTGATTTGTGGATGTTGAACCATCACAGTGTCCCTGGTATGAATCCGCCTTGATCATGATGTATGACATTTTGATGTATTGCTGTATTTGTGTTGCCAATATTTTGTTGAGGATTTTTGCATTTATGTTCATCAAGTATATTGGCCTGTAGTTTTCCTTTTTTGTGTTGTCCTTGTCAGGCTTTGGTATCAGAGTTATGTTGGCCTTGTAGAATGTGTTAGGAAGTGTTCCATCTTCTGTAAGGTTTTGGAGTAGCTTGAGAATGATAGGTATTATATCCTCTCTGAAAATTTGGTAGAATTCTCCAGCGAAGCTGTCTGGTCCTGAGCTTTTATTTTTTGGGATGCTTTTGATTACTGTATCAATCACTTTACTTGTCATTAATCTATTCAGATTATATATTTCTTCTTGATTCAGCTTTTGGAGGTTGTAGGAGTCTAAGAATTTATCAATTTCCTCTAGATTGTCTATTTTGTTGCCATATAGCTTTTTGTAGTATTCTCTTATAATCCATTATATTTGTGTGGAATCTGTTGTTATTTCTCCTGTTTCATTTCTGATTGTATTTATCTGAGCTTTCTCTTTTTTCTTCGTAAGTTTGGCTAGACATTTGTCAATCTTCTTTATCTCCTCAAAGAACCTGCTCTTTGTTTCATTGATCCTTTCTACTAGATTTTTGGTTCAATAACATTTATTTCTGCTCTGATTTTTATTATTTCTCTCCTACTGCTGGCTTTCGGTTTTGTTTATTCTTCTTTTTCTAATTCATTTAAGTGTGCCTTGAGATTGCTTATTTGGAAGTTTTCCTGTTTGTTAAGGTGAGCCTGTATTGCGATGAATTTCCCTCCTAATACAGCTTTTACTGCATTCTGTATGAGTTGGTATGGTATGTTTTCATTTTCATTTTTCTCCAGATGTTTTCTAATTTTTCCTTTAATTTCTTCAATGATCCATTGCTTGTTCAATAGCATATGGTTTAGTCACCACATCTTTGTCCCTTTCTCAGATTTTTTCTTGTAATTAACTTCTAGCTTCATAGCCTTGTGATTAGAAAAGATTGTTATTATTTCAATCTTCTTAAATTTATTGAGACTTGCTTTATTTCACAACATATGGCCTATCCTTGAGAATGTTCTGTCCGCACTTGAGAAGAATGTGTGTTCTGCTGTTGTGGGATAGAGTGCTCTAGATATGTCTATTAAGTCCAACTGGTCTAGATTTTCATTTAATTCCACTGTTTCCTTGTCTATTTTCTGTCTGGATTATCTATCCACTGATGTGAGTGGAGTGTTGAGGTTCCCTACTATTATTGTGTTATTGTTAATATCTTCTTTTAGGTTTGTTAATAGTTGCTTTATTTACTTTGGTGCTCCTGTGTTGGGTCCATAGATATTTATAAGTGTTATGTCTTTTTGGTAGAGTGTCCCTTTAATCATTATATGCTGCCCCTTTTTGTCTCTCTTTACCTGTCTTATCTCGAAGACTACTTTGTCTGGTATAAGCATTGTGACATTTGCTTTCTTTTGTTTGCCATTAGCTTGGCGTATTGTGTTCCAGCCCTTCATTCTGAGCTTGTGTTTGTTGTTGGATCTGAGATGTGTTTCCTGCAGGCAGCATATTGTTAGGTCTTGTTGTTTAATCCATCTCCCCACTTTGTGTCTTTTTATTGGAGAATTCAATCCATTTACGTTTAGGGTGATTATCGATGTATGAGGGCCTAAGGCTGCCGTTTTATCACTTATTTTCTGGTTCTCCTGCATTTCCTTTGTTTCTCGTCCTGTGTATTTTGGTTTACCAAATGAGTGATGTAGTTTTTTATGTTGTGTTTCTTTGTTTTCTCCTTATTTATGATTTGTGTCTCTGTTCTGTTTTTTTTTTAGTGGTTACCATGAGGTTTGTATTCAATATCTCATAGATAAAGTAGTTCATTTTCTGATAGCCTCTTATTTCCTTAGACTAAACCAATTCAGTCCCCTCCTCTTCCCCTCCTAAGTTGTTTTTCTCACATCCTATTCCATCTTGTGTTGTGAGTTTGTGATGAAAATGACAAGATTATCTTTGGTTTTGATGTTTTCCTTCCCTTTATATTTAGTGCTATTCTTCTGATGTAAAGCTACAATTTTCTGATTTTGTCTACCTATTTATCTCCTTACTCCATGCTTTTTAACATCTTTCTCCCTTTTTTTTTTCAGGTATGAGGGTCTTCCTGAGGATTTCTTCTATGGGGGGGGGCATCTTGTGGCTATGAACTCCCTTAGCTTTTGTTTATTTGGGAGAATGTTTATTTCTCCATCATATTTGAAGGACATTTTCTCTGGATAGCATATTCTTGGCTGAAATTTTTTGGCCATCAAAGATTGTGATTTGTCATTCCAGTCTCCCGTAGCCTGTAGGGTTTCTGCAGAAAAATCCACGGAATGCCTGATAGGGGCTCCTTTGTAGGTTATTTCCTTCTGCCTTGCTGCCCTTAGTATGTTTTCTTTGTCATTCAGATTTCCAGTTTCACTACTATGTGCCTTGCAGTAGGTCCTTTTATATTCACATATTTAGGAGATCTGATAGCCTCTCCCACATGGATTTCCATCTCCTTCCCCAGGTTTGGGAACTCTGTGCTATTATTTCTTTGAACAAGCTTTCTGCTCCATTCTCCTCTTCTCCCTCTGGAATACCTATAATTCTAAGGTTGCATTTCCTAATTGAGTAGGATATTTCTCAGAGACTTTCTTCATTACTTTTTAGTCTTAGTTCTCTCTCCTCCTCTATCTAGAGCATTTCAATATGCCTATTCTCATTCATCCTGATTTGCTCCTCTATGATGTCCACTTGAGTGTTAAGGGAACACATATTTTGTTTTATCTCATCCATTTTATCTTTCATCTCCAATATTCTTATTGGTTCTTTTTTATACTTTCAATCTCTTTTGTGACATAGCTCCTGAACTCACTGAGTTGTTTCTCTATATTCTCTATTAACTCATTGAGTATTTTGATGATAGCTATTTTGAATTTTCTGTCATTTAGGTTACATACGTCTGTATCCTCAGGACCAATTTCTGGGTACTTGTCATTTTCTTTCTGGTTTGGAGATTTAATACAATTTTTGATACTGCGAGAGGGCTTGGCTCTGTTTTTTGCACATCATGGCATTATTTGGTTGCAGTTTCTCTTCTCACCTTCAGACCTCCTGTAGGTGTTACCCCTTGTCTGAAACTAACTAGAGGCCAATGGGAAACTCCACTTACAAGTGATGGAATTGAGCTTGGGGATGCGGTTCCAAGTAGTCACACTTCCAGGACCCAGTAGGACAGAGAATGGTGGAAAATATATCTGGGGCAGGGTAAGGGGTAAGGGGAGACAGACAGTAACCAGGACAGTTGGTCTCTCCAAGTTTCTTCCTATTCTTAAGCTTTTGGATATCTCTAGTCCTGGTAGAAAAAAGAAAGGTCATCCCTAAATGAGTTTTTAACTGGGAGAGAATGTTAACATTTAACTCATAGGTTTGCTTCAAAACAATAAGGGAAGGAAGTAAATCAGTGAGGCTATAGATGAAGTAAGATTGGCCATGTGTTGATAATTGTTGATGCTCAGTGATGAATACCTAGGGGGCTACTGTCCTGTCTGGTATAAATGTTTATTTTCTATATATTTAAATTCTTCCATAATAAAAGTAAAAAAATAACAACTTAACCCTGAATTTGTTTTACAGGAAATCAAAATTTAAAAGCGCTCTCTTCATCTTCTTGTTTTCCTTTTACATTTGCATAAACCCACGGGTTTAGCTCCTTAAAGAGGACTGAACTTGGAGGAAGCAAGTGCACTTTGCCCAGGCTATTTAACATGTGGAGCTCCCCAGCGCTCTGGTCCTCCTTGCCAAAGCTAATTCCCTGACCCAGTCCTGAAGGAGTTTGAGTCAGTGAACTACTTAAAAGCATTTAAAGGTTACCTCTGTTCTGACCCATCCTCAAATGTTTGATGTGATTTGTTTCAAGGAATTCAGGAAAAAAAGGCTATTTGCCAGATTTCACTCTGTTGCAACATTGAAATACCAGGAAAATACATCAAGTGGTCTTGTGATGGCTTTGGGGGCAGGGCAGCCACCCATCAGCACAGAGGACCAGCTAACACTAATTTGCCATCTCTTCTGTTCTAGTTCACATCATACACACACACAAGCACACACACACCCTACAGCTTCTGGAATATTCTGTGCCAATGTTGAGAACATCAACCTTATCAGCACTTTTGCACTTGGTTCTGGCACCTTCTTCCTTGTCATGACCCACTGGACCTGGAGTGGTTCATTGCTTATGAAAAGGCCAAAAGCTTGGGTGAATGGAGAGAGAAGTGCTTCCCCTGTAGAGATTAGCTTGTCTGAGTGTCTCAGAATCCACAAGTTGGATGACTGCTGGCCCAGAGGTGGCTTTAGTTGACGTTAAAGAAAAACTTCCATCAGCCCAAGGAGCCCAGAGCAAGGCATCTATTCTCCTCCTCCACTGGGGAACATTTGTTGGTGTTGGTGGAAATCCGGGCCACCTGAAATGGTACTTTTCTTCAACTTCCTTAGCTATTTTTCTTGAGGGGGATCAGAGGGCAAGGGACGACGTAATTCACTGCCTCCACTTAAGCACCACTCTTTTCCCTATCTTTCGATATTTAGAACGAATTGTGTTCTTACAAAAACACAGTATGTCCCCTGTGCTTTCCTTAGGGTAGAGGTGGAGAGAGGTGGTTTAAAGCTCAATTATGAGCTTGTACTTTCTTAAAATGAGGCACTCAAGTGAGAAGGGCAGCGCCTTCCCAACAGAAACACGGCAGTATCACACCAGCTGCTTCTCCCTCGCCCACCCCAGGTTTCTGGATGGTTTTAAATGTTCCCATCATTGAGAGTTCCAGATAGCCTCTCTCAAGAGAAATAATCTTCCCCAAAACCAGTCTGCCATCTCTTTCTGTAAAGGACAAAAGGATGATGTACTTTCCATCCCCCTTTCAACGGAACTTGGCAAGAAAATGAACCTCACATCTAAACATGCCCTTTATCTTTCAGCAGAACATCCAGTAGCTTCCCTGTTTACCTCAGAAAGCTCTTAACAGTTTTACTTAAAGGGAAGTTTTTGTTTTTTTAATTAACCACATCCCACTTATTCCTTGAAAAATCTTCTAGCTCAGGAGCCAGAGCCAGGGTGGGGCCAGGATGTTCCCACTTGGCATTAGCGCCATCAAGGTAAGAGTCAGGGCTGGACACACAGTCTGCTCATTATCTGCCAAGGGGCAGGATCTGTCTTGAAGGACAGCCAGATGGGCATGTCTGTCAGGGCAGGGACTCCACACTCTGCAGGGGCCAAAACGATTGTTCCCTCCAGTGGTGCTGGGTGTGGTGGCCAGAACCTGAGGGCCTGAGATTCCAAGAACTGGATGACCTTCTGTCTTATGTTGTTGGCTTTAACCCCATTCTGTTTCCAGCAGATGTAAATGACACAACTTTCAGGAGGAAAGGAGATGGAAGACTGCAAGCAGCACACTCTTCAGGATGCCTTGCTCCCACCCCATTTCCTCCAGACCCAGGACTGAGATGCCTCTCCCCAGTTTAGGGCTGGCTCTAGCTATGGAAATAGTAAGGTTAGGACAGGCCAGTGGTACCCTGGGACCGAGCTGCTCAAAGCCCACACCTGGCCTTCCGCGTGATGTCTGGCCTGAGTGGAGAGAGGTGGGAGAGAGAGAAGGAAGCCCTGCCTTTGTCAGCAGGCCTCAGCTTGATCCTGGAACAATGAAACCAAGTCTGTGTAGCAAAACACAAGCACCACGTGTTTATACTTAAGGCCATTCCAGAAAGTCACCTTACAAACTCAAAAGGTCCACCTTTCCCCTAGAATTTTTGATGATGCCCACTGCATTTTGAAATGTCTCACCCACTGAAGCTTATTTGGTTTGACTCAGAGCTTCACTTCTGGGGACGAGGGGTTGAGATTAGACAGCTGTTCATTAGAGAGTGTGTACAAGCTTGACGTTTCTGCCTGTTGTCAGGACACAGGTTCACATTATTGTGGACACAGACTCGCTGTCCCTGAGGAGATGAGAGAGGAGCTAAGAGCTGTCTTTCCAGAGAAGGAGAAAGAAAGGGCAGGTAAACGTGATGCAGACACGAAGTAGACAGTAAAGCTAAGACTGGTTGAGGTAAAAGTGAAAAGCTAGGAAATTAAGGCAGACACATTCGGTTTTTAAGAGAAATATCATGATAGCGGCTGTGTCAGCCTCTCCTCAGCCCTGAGCTATGCCGTTTAGAAGTTGTCAGAGCCCTGTGGGAACAAAATGATCATTTCAAATGACAAATATGACCTTTTCTGTCCCAGTTTTAACAACTTTAAATGTTTCTGCTGTCATTGGATTATATTCCATGATCTCAAATATCATCTGTGGTTTGACCCTTGACTCCTCTCCAGCATCCCTTTATATGCCTTTCCCCTACTTTGACATATTTTATTTGAACTAAACAATATTTTTAAAATTTGAGCCAAATTTAAAAGTTGGGAAATTTCAAATATAAACTTGGGTTTTCATTTCTCTTGAAAACTTGGAACATCTACAGCTGGGTCTACATTCCTCAAATGATTGACTGGATACCAGAGGTGGCTGCTCTCCATTTCTCCACAGTCCCCACCACTCCCAGATGTCTCACTGATCCAGAGGCTGTCAGTTACCACCATCATCATACTTACATGGTTCTTCTGGTGGAGGAGAATTATTTATCTTTATTCTTCTTGTATAAAACCCAGAAAAATGAAGAACAAATTGAAAGTATCAGGCATTTGCAGAAATATGGGAAATACATTTCTTTGTATAAATTAAAATTATTTCTTGGTATTTCTTATGTAAACAATGTATATGTATTCAAACCAGCCACTTTGACTCTTTAAGTCTCTCCTTGTTTGTGAAAAGGGGGGCATAGACAAGACAGCACCTAAAATCCCTTTCACATTTAAAACAACTCAATCTTCATGCATGGGGCAAAATTAAGGAGTGGGTTGAATGCCAAATAAATGTCTAAAATGTTCTAGGCATCCTACAGCTACTTGGACAATCCACACATAAATGCTTTGAGATGTCTTCTGTACTTTCTGTTTGCAAGTATGTGTCTAATCCATTATCTGCAAAAAATTCATTGTGCTGCTCCCATGTACAAGTTCTATAAACAGTTGTCATGGAAAATGCAATAAATGATAACATGATACGTCTTCAAGGAGTTTACAGTCTGACAGAGGGTGTGTCCTCGTGTTATAAAACAAGAAAATCTTAAAGACCAAATGGATGGTAGGAATCCCACTGCAGGTCAGAGAAGAAACATCGCTTTCATCTGTAGTGAGCAGAGGAGGCTGCCCGGAGAGGGTGTCACTGACTAGTTACCCTGAGGAACTCAAGGGTAGATTTGGATATTTTAACTGTCTTTCCAAAGTGTTCTTTTTCCTTTTGTTACGTTAAGGAGATGCAATCCCCAGACCAAGCCTCACCACAAGAGCTACATCTATGATCCTTGCCTTGTTTTAATGCTAAGGTCTCTCCAGGAGGAGCTTAGGCCTTCTTACTATTACCTGCAGTGTATGTGGAAGCATGTTTTCCAACTGAGCCTGTGCAAGAGAATACCCTCCTCTCCTTTTTGAATGTTCATTCCCCATCTGCAATAAATGTCCCTGGTTCCCTCTGTTTTGGGAAACCATGACTCTGGAAATGATTCCCTTTGCTCTTCTATTTGCCACAAATATACTTTGCTTTATGAGACAACTTCTTCTGATGTAGAATCTGATTTAAGTCGCCAGAAGTGAACCCACTTTGGTTTGGGTTACAGCTGTTGCTAAGAAGCTCTAATTAGCAGGATTCGCTCCCCATAAGAGCATGATGTCCCTAGGTCATGTATTAGCACAGCAATCATACATGAGACAGTGCTAAAGAAGATGGATGATTGAACTGATGCAGTTCTATATCAACAGACTTTAATCAAAGCCTGGAAATCCTCTAGCTAAGGAATCCCATCTACACACATAGGCCTCTCCCATCAGTGGAAATTTCCCCTCCTGCTTACTTGTAATTTTGTTAAGATTCATGTCTGAATCCATTTGGACATTCACATCTCCAAATGTATTGGTGAAGATTCACTCTAAATTCTCTTCCAGATTAATCCTCTACCAAACTGGATCCAAAACTAAATTTTACCAATTGCACAACAGCTACAGTAAGCAAAATACTGAAGTAAACTTCATCAAGCTTAATTCACAGTCCCTCAGCTTTCTTTTTTCTTTTTTTTTTTGGTGAGGAAGATTTGCCCTGAGCTAACATCCATTGCCAATCTTCCTCTATTTTTGCTTGAAGAAGATTATCCCTGAACTAATATCTGTGCCAGTCATCCTCTAGTTTGCATGTGGGATGCCTCTACAGCATGGCTGATGAATGGAGTAGGTCTGTGACTGGTAACCAAACCCATGAACCATGGGCTGCCGAAGCAGAGCATGTGGAACTTTAACCACTCAGCCATGGGGCTGGCCCACTCAGCCTTTCTTTCATCCTTTCCAGCAATCCTTTTCCCCTCCTGCCTTCCTCCCTCATCCTTCCTTACTTCCTGCAGACGTCCAATGCCTTCACATCGGTCCACCTTCTCTCCTAACAAAACCAGCTGCCAAGAAATGCTCTGGAAACAATTAATTACTCTTCAGTATAAATAAGCCAATCTGAACCTCTTTTGGAGTTCCTTACATTTTAACTCTTGTCTCATATTATCACATGGAAGGGTTGGCACCTAACAAAATATCAGCCCTTCTACTGCCTGAACCAGCTTCTCCTGCAGATCATGACAATAATTTAAATTCTGAGACTCTGAGCAAGTAGCCAATAACTTGTGCATGGTATTTAAACTGATGGGATACCCAAAGTATCAGCCCAAACTAAGTGAGCTGCCATACTACACAGGCTATTAGAAATATGACCAAATCTTGGTGTAACCCTGGACCAAATCTGTAGGGAAAACTGGCCATGTTCAAGGCATCTAAGGAACCTCCTTTTGTACAATCCATGTATTTTAAGTACCAAGACCCTTCCAATCTCTGTCCTTCAAATCCGAATTACAATACCCAAAGGGGTCCAAATAATAAAGCCATATCTGAACAATGAAAATGGGGCTGGCTCCCTTTTTTATACTTTTTGCATTTGAAAAACCAATTTATTGGGGCTGGCCAAGTGATGCAGCAGTTAAATTCACACATTCCACTTTGGTGACCTAGGGTTCACTGGTTCAGATCCCAGGTGTGGACATGGCACCACTTGGCAAAGCCATGCTGTGGCAGGTGTCCTACATATCAAGTAGAGGAAAATGAGCACAGATGTTAGCTCAGGGCCAGTCTTCCTCAGCAAAAGGAGGAGGATTGGTAGCAAATGTTAGCTCAAGGCTAAAAGCTTGCTCTTGAAGGGCCTATGCACAAATTCATCCATTTTGAAAAGCAACTAAAATCACCGGAAAGAAAGGTGCACAGTCTGTTGATGAAAACAGACTCATCTGATAGACTCTGGGTGCATCTCAGTGAGAGGTGAGACCTCCTCAAGGACTGAGACATTGTCAGCAGGTGTTATTGTGACATAGTACAGGCATGCTGATAGACACAATTAGAGTTCTTCCTGTGGCCAGTTAGCCTTGGGTCTGCACAACCTACCAGAGCACTAACTTAATCCAGCTTATCCAGAGCAGGCAGCCTGACCTAAAGACTGGCCCCACCCAACAGCAAGCTCTCAGGCAACTTGTGGACCCAAGTAGGTGGGTGCTGTAATGTCAGCAGCCAGGTGAGTGGGTCCGGCTCTGCAGGGAAGGGAGTGGGTGAGGAGTGGGTAGAATGTGCGGAGAGTTGGTGGAGTGTGTGGGGTCTCTGCAGTGGGGCAAGTGGGTCTGCTTCAGTGAGCCGGGGTGCACTCACAGGGCAGGACTGTGTTGACAGGGTGTGTGGCCCTGTGGGTGTTAGGGCTTGTCAGCTGCAGCAGACTTGTGCTTCTCAAGCAGCCACAGAGTGGAGCAGCACCCCCTTCCAAAGCCAGAAACAATTGGGTGCTCCAATCCATGGGGCCAGCCCCACTCAGCTGAAATCCTGAGAGGGTTGACAACAGCCTTGCAGGCTGAGGTCTAGAGCAATTGTAAGCCTCTGAGCCTGGTAACCAGCCATGTGGGGACCTACTCACAACAGAAAAATTGCAACAAGAATGTGCTATTAGAACTTGCAGCCAGCTGTGCTGGGGCTCCCCATGGCTGATAAAGAGACTGAAGGGTCCCTAGGAGCCACATACATCTGAGCATTACAACCATCTACTCAGGGGGACAGCCTAGACTCCCTGGGCACCTGCAGCAAGTGCAACCCTTCCATAACAAGAGGAAACACATAGCCCACACAGGGGTCACTGCTGGAACATTTGAAACTGGTGAGAATGAAGAACACTGCTGGGCCTCATAAGGCATCTCTTACATAAGGACACCTCTGCAAGAACAGAAAACATAGCTGATCTACCTAATCCATAGATATAAGTTCAGAGAAAGAGGTAAAATGAAGAGGCAAAGGAATATGTTCCAAGTAAGGGAACAGGACAAAATCCCAGAAAAAGAACTAAATGAAACAGAAATAAACAATCTACTTGACAAAGAATTCAAACAAAAAGTCATAAGGATGCTCACTGATCTTGGGAGAAGAATGGATAACTCAGTGAGAACTTCAACAAATAATTGGGAAATACAAAAATGAACTAATCAGAAATGAAGAATACAATACTGGAAATGAAAAACTAACTAAAGGGACTCAATAGCAGAATAGATGTTACAGAACACATCAGTGAGCCGGATGAATGACTAGAGGAAATCGCTCAAGCTGAACAGACAAAAGATAAAAGAACAAGGATGGCCTATGGAACCTCTTGGACAACATCAAGCACACTAACATTCGTATTATAGGTGTCCCAAAAGGAGAAGAGAGAGACAAAGGGGCAGAGAATTTATTTGACAGAATAATAGCTGAAAAGTTTCCTAACCTAAGGTAGGGAACAGAACTCCAGGTACAGGAAGCACAGAGAGCACCAAACAAGATAAACCCAAGGAGGCCCAAACCAAGACACATTATAATTAAAATGGCAAGAAATAAAGATCAAGAGAGCATCCTAAAAGCTGCAAGAGAAAGGCAAGAAGTGGCATACAAAGGAAACCCCATAAAGCTATCAGGTGACTTCTCAGCAGATATCTTACAGGCTATAAGGGAGTGGCACAATATATTTAAAGTGATGAAAGGAAAAAAAAACTACAGCCAAGGATACTCTACCTGGCAGGTTAACATTCAGAATGGAAGGAGAGATAAAGAGTTTTCCAGGCAAGCAAAAACCAAAGAAGTTTATCACCAAGAAACAAGACTTAAAAGAAATGCTAAAAGGACTTATTTAAGTGGAAAAGAGTAGATCACAAATAGGAATAAGAAAATTATACACCAAAAAAGCACTAAAATCACTGGTAAAGGCCAATATACACATCAAAAGGTAAAGGTAAATGTAGCACATCAGCCACCTATGAAGATAATATGAAGGTCAAAAAAAAGTACTAAAATTATCTATTTCCTTAATAAGTGGGAAATGGATACACACACATAAAAACTAGGTTAGATTTCATATCAAAACATAAAATGTAGAATGTCTTGTAGTGTTGTTCATTGTATAGGTCTTTCGCTTCCTTGGTTAAATTTACCCCAAGGTATTTTATTCTCTTTGTTGCGATTGTGAAGGAGATTGTGTTCTTGAGTTCTTTTTCTGTTAGTTCATTGTTAGAATATAGAAATGCTACTGATTTATGTATGTTGATTTTATACCCTGCTACTTTGCTGTAGTTGTTGATTATTTCTAAGAGTTTTCCAATGGATTCTTTGGGGTTTTCTATATATAAAATCATGTTGTCTGCAAAGAGCAAGAGTTTCACTTCTTCATTGTCTATTTCGATTCCCTTTATTTCTTTTTCCTGCCTAATTGCTCCAGCCAAAAATAGGAGTGGTGAGAGTGGACACCCTTGTCTTGTTCTTGTTCTCAGAGGGGTGGCTTTCAGATTTTGCCCATTGAGTATGATTTTGGCTGTGGGTTTGTCATACACGGCCTTTATTGTGTTGAGGTACTTTACTTCTATACCCATTTTATTGAGAGTTTTTATCATAAATGTATGTTGGATCTTGTCGAATGCTTTCTCTGCATCTATTGAGATGATCATGTGGTTTTTATTTCTCCTTTTGTTAACGTGGTGTATCACACTGATTGACTTGTAGATGTTGAACCATTCCTGTGTCCCTGGTATAAAACCCAGTTGATCATGGTGTGATCTTTTTAATGTATTGCTGCATTTGGTTTGCCAGAATTTTGTTGAGGATTTTTGCATCTATGTTCATCAGTGATATTGGCCTGTAGTTTTCCTTCTTTGTGTTGTCCTTGTCTGATTTGGGGATCAGGGTGATGTTGGCTTCATAGAATGTGTTAGGAAGTGCTCCATCTTCCTCAATTTTCTGGAATAGTGTGAGAAGGATAGGTATTAAATCTTCTTTGAATGTTTGGTAGAATTCTCCACAGAAGCTGTCTGGTCCTGGACTTTTATTTTTGGGGAGGTTTTTGACTACTGTTTCACTTCATTAGACTAAAGAGGTTCTTCAAAGCAAGAGAAAATAGGATTGAAACAAAAAAACAACCCACCAACTGGGAAAAAAATATTAGTAAGTCATATATCAGACAAAGGATTAGTCTCCATACTATATAAAGAACCCACACAACTCAACAACAAAAAATCAAACAACCCAATCAAAAAATGTGCTGGGGATGTGAACAGACATTTCTCCAAAGAAGATATATAGACGGCCAAAAGGCACATGAAAAGATGCTCATCATCACTGATCATCAGGGAAGTACAAATCAAAACTATACTAAGATATCACCTTACATCCATTACAATGGCAAAAATAACCAAAACAAAAAGTAACAAATGTCTGAGAGGTTGTGGAGAAAAAGGAACCATCATACACTGCTGGTGGGAATGCAAACTGGTGCAGCCACTATGGAAAACAGTATGGAGATTTCTCAAAAAATTAAAAATAGAAATACCATATGACCCAGCCATCCCACTACTGGGTATCTATCCAAAGAACTTGAAATCAGCAATTCCAAAAGTCCTATGCACCCCTATGTTCATTGCAGCATTATTCACAATAGCCAAGACATGGAAGCAATCTAAGTGCCCATCAACTGATGATTGGATAAAGAAGATATGGTGTATATATATAAAATGGAATACTACTCAGCCATAAGAAAGGATAAAATCATCCCATTCACAACAACATGGATGGACCTTGAGGGTATTATGTTAAGTGAAATAAGCCAGCTAGAGAAAGACAATCTCTGTATGACTCCACTCATATGTGGAAGTTAAACATGTAGACAAAGGGAACAGATTAGTGGTTAACAGGGGAAAGGGGAGAGTGGGGGGGGGTGGGCACAAAGGGTGAAGTGGTACACCTACAACAAGACTGACAAACAATAATGTACAACTGAGATTTCACAAGGTTATGAACTATCATAATCTCAATAAAAAGTTTAAAAAAACATAAAATGTGGAAGGATGGGAGTCAAAGAGTAGAGCTTTTAGCAAGAGGCCGAACTAAAGAGACAATCAACTTAATATAGATTGATATATACATAGGTTATTACATGTGAATCTCCTGGTAATCACAAACCAGAATCCTATAATAAATACACAAAAAAATTAAGAGAAATGAACCGAAACATAATATTAAAAAAAGTCATCAAACCAAAAGTGAAGAGAGCAAGAGAATAAGAAAGGAACAGAGAAGGACTACAAAAAAACCCAGAAAAAAATAACAAAATGGCAATAAGTACATATTTAACAACAGCTACTTTAAATGTCAAAGGACTAAATTCTCCAATCAAAAGACATAGGGTGGGGCTGGCCCAGTGGTGCAACAGTTAAGTGCACACATTCCACTTCAGCAGCCTAGGTTTTGCAAGTTTGGATTCAGGGGGTGGACATATTCACCGCTTGTCAAGCCTTGCTGTGGCAGCCATCCCACATGAAATAGAAGAAGATGGGCATGGATTTTAGCACAAGGCCAGTCTTCCTCAGCAAAAAGAGGAGAATTGGCAGCAGATGATAGCTCAGAGTTAATCTTCCTCAAAAAAAAAAAAAAAGACATAGGGTGGCCGATTGATTAAAAAAAAAGCGAGATACATATATATGCTGCATACAAGAGACATACTTCAGACCTAAATATACCCGCAAATTGAAAGTAAAAGGATAGAAAAAGAAACGCCATGCAAATGACAAAGAAAAGAAAGCTGGGCCAGCAATATTTATATCAGACAAAATAGACCTTAAAATAAAAACTGTAACAAGAGACAAAGGGCACTACGTAAAGACAAAGGGAACAATCCAACAAGAGGATATAATGCTTATAAATATCTATGTGCCCCGCATAGGAGCATCTAAATATATAAAGCAATTACTAACAGATGTAAATACTTGGAGGCTTGAACACTCCGGTTACACCAATGGAGAGATCATCCAAGCAGAAGATGAATAAGGAAACAATGGCCTTAAACAACACATTAGACCAGATGGACTTAGTAGATATATAGAATATTCCATCTGAAAAACCAAAGAATACACATTCTTTTCAAATGCACATGGAACATTCTGCAGGATTGATGACACATTAGGCCACAGAAGAAGTGTCAAAAAATTTAAGAAGAGTGAAATAATACTAAGCATATTTTCTGACCACAACATTATGAAATTAGAAATTAAGGAAGAAAATCAGAAAATCCACAAATACATGGAGATTAAACAAAATGCTACTGAACAACAGTTGGGTGAAAGAAGAAATCAAAGGAGAAATAAAAAAAATAAAACCTGGAGACAAATGAAAATGAAAATATGACATGCCAAAAATCTGTGGGATATAGCAAAAGTGGTTCTATGAGGGAAGCTTATAGCAATACAGCCCTAACTCGACAACCACGAAAAATCTTAAAGAAACAACCTAATAGTGCACTTTAAGTAACTGGAACAAGAAGAACAAACAAATCCCATAATCAGTAGAAGGAAGGAAATAATAAAAATAAGAGAGGAAATAAATGAAATCGAAACTAAAAAAACAAGAGAATAACTCAATAAAACCAAGCGCTGGTTCTTTGAAAAGATAAACAAAATTGACACAGAAAAAAGAGAGAAGGCTCAAATCAATAAAATCAGAAAGGGAAGAGGAGCAGACTCCTCAGAAATACAAAAGATTAGAAAAGAATACTACGAAAAACTATACACCAACAAATTGGACAATCTAGAAGAAATGGGTAAATTCTTAGAATTATACGACCTTCCAAAACTGAATCAAGAAGAAACAGAATTTGAATAGACCAATCACCAGTAAGGATTTTGAAACAGTAATCAAAAACTTCCCAAAAAATAAAATTCCAGGACCAGACAGCTTCCCTGGTGAATTCTATCAAACACTTAAAGAAAACTTAATACCTATCCTTCTCAAACTCTTCCAAAAACTTGAAGAAGAGGGGAAGTTTCCTAACTCATTCTACAAAGTCAACACTACCCTTATACCAAAACCAGACAAGGACAACACATAAAAAGAAAATTACAAGTCAGTATCACTGATGAACATTGATGCAAAAATCCTCAACAAAGTACTAGCAAGTCTAATACAACAATACATTAAAAAGATCATAGACCATGATAAGTGAGATTTATTCCGGGAATGTAGGGATGGTTTAACATCTGCAAATACATCCACGTCATACACCACATTAACAAAATGAAGAATAAAAATCACATGATCATCTCAATAGAGGCAGAGAAAGCATTTGACAAGATACAGCATCCATTTATGATAAAAGCTCTGAATAAAATGCCTATAGAAGGAAAATACCTCAACATAATAAAGCCCATATATGACAAATGCACAGCTAATATTCACAATGGAGAAAACCTCTAAGAATAAGAACCAGATAAGGACGCCCACTTTCGCCACTCTTATTTAACATAGTATTGGCAGTTTTAGCCAGTGCAATCAGACAGGAAAAGAAATAGGAGGGATCCAAATTATAAAGGAAGAAGTGAAACTGCTACTATTTGCAGATGACATGATTTTATATGCAGAAAACCCTAAACAACCCACCACAAAACTTTTAGAAATAATAAATGAATACAGTAAAGTTGCAGGATACAAAATCAACATGCAAAAATCAGTTGCATTTCTATACAATAACAACCAAGTGGCAGAAAGACAAATTAATAATATTACCCCATTTACAACTGCAACAAGAGGAATAAAATACCTAGGAACAAGTTTAACCAAAGATGTGAAAGATCTGTACATTGAAAACTATAAAACATTGTTGAATGAAATTGAAGAAGACACAAAGCAATGGAAAGATATTCTGCGTGATCTCACACATAAGTAGAAGATAAAAATAATGACAAAGAAACCCATAGAAACAGAGATTGGATTGGTGGTTACCAGAGGAAAGTGGGGAGGAAGGCGGGTGAAAGGGTGTGTGGCATACGTGTGTGGTGACGGATTGTAATTAGTCTTCAGGTGGTGAACATGTTGTAATCTACATTGAAATATAATTATGGACACCTGAAATTTATGTAATGTCATAAACCAATGTCACCACAATAAAAATTTTAAAAGAATACTGACTGAGGATGACCTTATCCACTGTCCACACCTCATTGCTGATAATTGTGCACAGGGCTCCCTATAGTGGAGGAATGAGGACATTACAGGGTTTTATACCAAGTGTGTGGCAGTAAAATAAGTTGCCAGAATGTGAGAGACACGAAATTATAAATACACATGTATGTGTAAATATAAACATTATTTTACACGAATATGAGAAAATTAATGAAAACATATTTTGTAACTACAACATTTTAGTATAAAAATGGTAAAATCAAAATCAAATTAACCCATGGCCTGGACATATATTAAAGACTTTCAAGGTGCTCAACGTCTGATGAATACGACTTCGTTATTATTCTCTGAATAACCACTCTCAGCCGTTAAGTAAGCATCTTTTTTGTCCAGATTCACTGAGATATAATTAGCATATAACAATGTGCAGGTTTAACGTGCAGAACATGACGATATGATAGACGTATGTACTGCAAAATGATTACACAATGAGGTCAGTCCACATCCATCCCCTCCAGAGTTAACTTTCTGTATGTGTGGTGAGGACTTTTAAGATCCACCTTCTTAGCAACTTCAAGTATCCAAGACAGTGTTGTCAACTGTAGTCACCATGCTGTATGTACATCCCCAAAACTTGTGCATCTCACGCCTGGACGCTTGTACCCTCTGACCACCCCACCCCCAGCCCAATCCTGGCAACCACCATAGAGAGACTTCAACTTTATTGTGAGGTAAGATTTTAATGAGAAGTATAAATGAATCAGAAAAAATAATATTAACCATTAACACATGAAAAAGAAATTCATTTGCAGAGTTTTTTTGGGGGGGCAGTAAAGAAGGTGATGTGCTGATCATTTTCTGCATAATATTCTGATAATCTACTCTGATTCTATGTGAGTTTGTTTGTTCTGACTCCATATGTGAGATCACACAGTATTTTTCTTTCTTTGTCTGACATTTCACTTAGCATAATGCCCTCAAGTCTCCGTCACGTTGTCACAAATGGAAGGGTTTCCCTTTTTTTAATACCTGAATAATATTCCATTGCATTATATATACACATTTTCCTTGTCCATACATCCATTGATGGACATATGTTATTTCCATGACTTGGCTATTGTAAATAATGTTGCAATGAACATGGGGGCTCAGATATGCGTAGCGATCACATTTCTTTCAGATATATTCCCAGAAGTGGGACTGCTGGATCAAAGGTACTTCTGCTTTTAATTTTTTGAGGAGCCTCCATATCCTCTCCCATAGTGGCTGTGCCAGTTTACATTCCCACCAACAGTGCACAAGGGTTTCCTTTCCTCCACATCCTCACCAGCACTTGTTATCTCTTGCCTTTTTGATAAGAGCCATTCTGAGAGGTGTGAGGTGAGATCTCATTCTGGTTTTGACTTGGATTATCCTGATGATTAGTGAGTACTGAAGTTGGCAACAGACTTGTTGCTTATCTCTCTGCTGCTTTCTCTCTTAGGTTAAGTGGACTTCTCAGGTTAAAAAGGCCTTCAAGGAAAAACTCCCTCATGTCAAGAGTCATGCAGACCACTTTTGTGACAATCCCCTGACTAGCATTGCTTTGCACAAGCTAACTGAGCTCTTATCAGATCCCCCCAGGTACAGTACATCAGTTAGTCAGTCTACGGGAAAAGCAGGGCAGATGCTTCTCCCCAAACTAGAACAAAAACTACCACTCAGCGTGGCAGGATGGACAATCACGTCTCTCTATCTCCATCTCTACTGAGCTCTATCTCTATCATCTAGATCTATAGCTAAATCTGTATCTGTATGTACCTACCTTAGAATCTAGTTTTCTGTGCAACAAGGCTCAAAGGCTTATTAACTTGAGTGCCATCATAGAAATAAACAATACTTCCCAGTGTCACTCCAGGTATGCAACAGAGGAAAGAGAGAGGAAAATAAAGCAAAGCCTCAGAAATGGGGTATAATAGCAACAAATGAGGAAATCAAGAGAGAGGAGAAATGAAGCAGAAGAAATAGCCATTTACTGAGCCTCTGTGTGTGCACTTTACACACATCATCTCATTTAGTCTTCACACCAGTCCTGTAAAGGAAGAATCATTTCCTCTCATTGTAGAGACATGGAAAGCAGGATTCTGAGAGTTACTGCATCCACGTTTAGTCTACCTGTAAGCGGCACAGCTGGGGTCTGTAGGCAGGTGTGACTAGAGTGCCAACTCTGCCACACTGATTCTCGTCAAGAAAAGGGAGGAAATGAAAGGCAAGAAAGGAAGGAAGTGAGGAAGGAGGTAATAGAAGGGAATGTAAAGATGCCAATAATAACAACTGAGTAATTGCAGGGTCATTCATATCGCACATTCTGAACTACAACTTCTTTTCTAATTTCCTCAAGTGAGTCATGATGATTACCAAGCAATTTATAAAATTTTTTCAAAATCTTGATGTGTATTGATTAAGTGATATCACTGAGGGTGTTATGTGTGTCTTTGAAAGCTTCCTGCGGAGTTGGTGACTTCCTGGAGAAGCATGCCCATTTAATGCCCTTGAAGAGGAAGATAAATAGAGAGGGGAAGCAGTGCTAATGTTTCCCAGCTTGATGGTCACTAACCTGGGATGGCCTGCTTATTACCTGACCAACCAGAAGGTTCAATGAGGCCTCAGTTATGTTGGAGTTTAAGGATGATTTTGGACAAATAAAGATGAGCCAAATTTAGGTTATATTCCACAGTGGCTACTCTGAAGGACACAGAGATCCAAACATTGAAGAATTATGAAATCTAGTTCCAAAAAAGAAAGAAAAAGAAAATATGTTTCTCCATGAAAGGCACAATGAATTTTCAGGCATCATCTTGGAGTGAAGAGAAGTGGTCATCTGAGAATCTTGTGAAATAAGTGATCACCTCTGACATGAAAACTCTCCCATGCACACATACACACAAGCACATAAACACTCACTCCCACATTTTTAAACTATGAAAGAAGTAACATTTGTTAGTTCAGATATCCCCTTAGTATTTAAAGCTATCTTGTCATTAGAAGTTTGCAACAAAAGTCTAGATAATCAATTGTCAATGAAGGAGTAAGAGAAAAAAATAAGTGAATGAAGTCCATAGTGTAGGCAATGGGTGGGTGCCAACATTTAGCTAACGTAAAATTGTAGAGATTCCATTTTGGGCAGGAGGGGAGACCGATTACCCATGAGATCCTTTACAACACTGTAGTACTATGAGCCTGTTCAACGGAGACTGACTGCTTGTGTCTTTCCCTACATCGACATTTTGGGACAATACAAGCCTTGTCTTTCTCCTAGTAATGCCAGCAATGGATCTGCAACCCTGTGCACTTCACATCCAAAAGGTTTGTGGGGAGCATGACAGGAGGTGGAAGCCCGAGCCGGTTCATTGTGTCATTTATAGGAGCATCTTTATATAAGCAGTCTCCAGGACTTGATCTAGTCCCATCACATGTTCCTATCACAATGGCCACACTCTGGAGAAACGCAGGGACCCAAACACTGGCCTATTATAAAAACCAGCTTTCAAGGGACCAAAATGAAAAAGAAATACTTCTAATCTAAAAGTATGATGAAGTTAGCGATTGACTTGGCCACAAAATTTGTTAGGGTCTCTCGGTAGCTGACATTTCTAGGGGTTCCATTGTTCTTTTAAAGTGCATTAGCTGAAACAAGAGAACTGAAGATGGAGAGTTTAAGTGGGGATCAACAGTCTACCTGTTATTTCCTTCTTCATTTCTGGTACTGAATTTAGAGGACAACAAATCAATTGCTTCATTATCCTTAGAAAAAAACCCTCAGAAATAACAACTTTCTTGAATTAGATATTTTATTAACACGTTACATTAACATTAAGAATTAAGAATGTCATACTCCTTCTACAATAAGAAGTTAAGGTTGTTATATTTGAACAACCTTCTGGTAACCAGAGACCAAAACTCTAATAGATACACAAACTAAAGAGAAAGGAATCCAAACATAACATTAAAGAAAGTCATCAAATCACAATGGAAAAGACAAGAGAAGAAAGGAACAGAGAAGATCTACAAAAACTTCCAGAAAACAATTAACAAAATAACAATATAACAAATCTTATCACTTAAATAATTACTTAAAATGTAAATGGACTAAAAGTTGCATTCAAAAGACATAGGGTTGCTGAATGGATAAAAGAACAATGCTGCCTACAGGAGACACACTTCAGATCTAAAGACCTTGACAGACTGAAAGTGAAGGGATGGAATAAGATATTTGATGCAAAAGGAAAGAAAAAGAAAGCTAAGGTAGCAATACCTACTTCAGTTAATAGAGACTTTAAAAGAAAAACTGTAACAAGAGACAAAGAAGGGCATTACACAATGATAAAGAAAACGACAAACAAGAGGATACAAAACTTTAAATATCTATGCACCCAACATAGGAGCCACTAAATACGTAAAGCAAATATGAACAGACATATAGAGAGAAATTGACAGCAACACAAAAATAGTAGAAGACTTTAACACCCCACTTGCAACAATGGATAGATCATCCAGACAGAATACCAACAAGGAAAGTTTGGCCTTAAATGACACACTAGGCCAGATAGATTTAACAGATATATACAGAACATTCCATCCAAGAACCACAGAATACACATTCTTCTTGAATGTACATGGAATGTTCTCCAGGATAGATCACATGTTAGGCTGCAAAACAAGTCTCAATAAATTTAAGAAGAATGAAATCATCAGGTATCTTTTCCAACCATAATGGCATGAAACTAGAAATCAAATACAAGAAGCAAACTGGAAAAAATACAAAACAGGTGGCAGCTAAACAACATGCTATTAAACAATCAATGAGTTAATGAGGAAATCAAAAAATACTTTGAGACAAATGAAAGCAGAAGCACAATGTTCCAAAATCTATGGCTGCACCAAAAGCAGTTCTAAGAGGGAAGTTTATAGTGATACAGGCCTGTCTCAACAAGCAAGAAACATCTCAAAAAAACAATCTAACTTTATACCTAAGGGAATGAGTAAAAGAACAATCAAAGCTCAAAGTTAGTCAAAGGAAGGAAATAATAAAGACAAAAGTGGAAATAAAGGAAATAGAGAATTAAAAGAAATAGAAAAGATCAATGAAACTAACTGTTGATTCTTTGAAAACATAAACAATACTGATAAACTATTGGCCAGACTCATCTGGAAAAAAGGGAGAGGGCTCCAATTAATCATATCAGAAATGAAAGAGGAGAAATAACAACCAACACCACAGAAACAGAGAGGACCATAAGAGATTACTACAAACAATTATATGCCAATGAATTGGATAACCTAGAAGAAATGCATAAATTCCTAGAAACATACAGTTTTCCAAGACTGAACCATGAAGACATAGAAAACCTGAACTGACCTATTACTAGTAATGAAATTGAAACAGTAACCAAAGAACTCCTAACAAATAAAAGTCCAGGACCAGGTGGCTTCAAAGGTGAATTCTACCAAGCATTTAAAGAAGAGTTAATACCTACCCTTCTCAACCTATTCTAAGATATTGAAAAGGGTCACTCCCAAACTCATTCTATGAGGCTAGCATTATTCTGATACCAAAACCAGACAAAGACATTCTAAAAGAGGAAAATTACAGACCCATATCCCTGATGAACACAGATGCAAAGATCCTCAAAGCAATATCAGCAAATCAAATTCAACAATACAATAAATGGATTTTATACCATGATCAAGTGAGATTTATTCCAGGGATGCAAGCATGGTTCAATATGCACAAATCAATCACAATTAACAAAGCAAAGGATAAAACACATATGATCATCATGATAGATACAGAAAAAGCATTTGACAAACTTCAACATCTATTTATGATAAAAACTCTCAACAAAGTAGATATAGAGGGAATATACTCCAACATAATAAAGGCCATATATGACACACCCACAGCTAACATCATACTCAGTGGTGAAAAGCTGAAAACATTTCCTCTAAGAACAGGAAAAAAACAAGGAGGCTCACTCTTGTCACTCTTCTGCAAAACACTGTTGGAAGTCCTAGCTACAGTAATCAGGAAAGAACAAGAAGTAAAAGGCATCCGAATTGGAAAGGAAGGAGTAAAACTGTCACTCTTTGCAGATGACATCATGCTACATATAGAATATCCTAAAGACTCCACCCCAAAATTATTAGAACTAATAAGTGAATTCAGTAATGTCCAAGACATAATATAAATATACAGAAATCAGTTGCATTTCTTTACACTAACAAGGAACTATCAGAAAGAAAAATTAAGAAAACAATCCCACTTATGATTCCATCAAAAAGAATAAGATTCCTTGGAATAAAATTAACCAAAGAATTGAAAGATCTGTATACTGGAATCTATAAGACATTGGTGACACAAATAAATGGAAAGATATACTGTGCTCACGGATTGCAAGAAGTAATATTGTTAAAACGTCCATACTACTCAAAGAAATCTACAGTTTCAATTCAATCCCTATTAATATACCAGTGGCATTTTTCACAGAAATAGAACAAAGAATCCTAAAATTTGTAGGGAACCACAATAGACTCCAAAAGCCAAAGCAATCTTAAGAAAGGAGAACAAAGCTGGAGGGATCACGCTCCCTGACTTCAAACTATACCACAAAGCTGTAGTAATCAAAACAGTATGGTGCTGGCACAAAAATGGACACATAGATCAATGGAACAGAATAGAGAGCTCAGAAATGAACCCATACCTATATGGCCAATTAATCTGATACAAACTGGCAAAATATACAGTGAGGAAAAGACAGTATCTTCAACAAATAGCATAGGGAACACAGGGCAGATACATGTAATAGAATGAAACTGGACAACGTTCTTACACAAAGAAAAAATAAACTCAAAATGAATTAAAGACTTAAATGTAGACATGAAACTATAAAACTCCTGGAATAAAACATAGGCAGTAAACTCAGGCATCAGTCTTAGCAATATATTTTTGGATATATCTCCTCAGGCAAGGGCAACAAAAGCAAAAATAAACAAATGAGACTACATCAAACTAAAAGGCTTTTGCAAAGTGAAGGAAACGTTCAACAAAATGGAAAGGTAACCTACTGAATGGGAGAAGATATTTGCAAGTGATACATCCTATAAGAGGTTAATATTCAACATATATAAAAAACTTACACAACTCAATATCAAAAAGCAAACAATCCAATTAAAAAATGGGCAGAGGACCTGGATAGACATTTTTCCAAAAAAGACACACAGGTAGACCATAGACACATGAAAAAATGCTCAGCATCACAAATCATCAGGGAATTGCACATCAAGACCACAATTCGATATCTCACATCTATCAGAATGGCTGTTCTTAAAAAGATAAGAAGTAACAATTGCTGGCCAGGATGTGGAGGAAAGGGAACCCTTGCGCACCATTGGTGGGAATGTAAATTGGTGCAGCCACTATGCAAAATAGTACGGAGGTTCCTCAAAAAATTAAAAATAGAACTGCCACACGATCCAGCAATTCCACTTCTGGGTATTTATCCAAAGATAATGAAAACACTAATTAGAAAAGGTATACGCACCCTTATGTTCATTGCAGCATTATTTACAATAGCCAAACATGGAAGCAACCTAAGTGTCCATCAGCAGATAAATAAAGAAGATGTGGTTTGTATATACAGTGGACTATTATTCAGCCTTAAAATAGCAGGAAATCCTGCCATTTGTGACAACAAGGATGGATCTAGGTAGTATTATGCTAAGTGAACTCAGTCAGACAGAGAAAGAAAAATACTATATGATTTCACTTATATGTGGAATCTAAAAAAGAAAACAATAAAACAAAACAGGAACAGACTGATAGATACAGAGAACAAATTGCTGGTTGCAGGTAGGGGGTGGGGAGTGAGGGGAAGGGCAAAATAGGTGAAAAGAATTAAGATGTACAAAATTCCAGTCATGCAGTAAATAACTCACCAGGACGTAATGTACAGCATAGAGAATATAGTCAACAGTATTATAATAACTTTACATGACAGATGGTTACCAGCTTTATCAGGGTGATCACTTCATAATGTATATAAATGTTGAATCACTATGTTGTACACCTGAAACTAACACAATATTGTATGTCAACTATTCATCAATAAAAAAAGAATGTTGTACTCCCATTACAGTGATCATTATGTTGGAGTATGCAATGTTAATATGTAGTGATATGGGGTGCAAAAACAACAGAATTTAAAATGAACTGTTGTGAGCATCAGTTCTCTGTATGGATGCTGTGCTGTCATATCAAACACGTGATGCTCGTCTGCTCTGTCTTCTTCCCTGGGTTTCTGGGTGCATACACCTGTTGGCTCAGGCAGCGTCTCCCCTGTCCCCAGGGCACATGGCCCTCAGTGAGGAGTGGAGGCTGTGAGAACCATACAGGGGACTGTGTCTCTCGCTCTGGAGCCGAGCTTTGCAAAGAGTGCTGCTGTCAGCCAGAGCAGCCTCTCTCCCTCCAGGAAGGCAGGTGCTACACCAAGTGCCCTAAGCTTCCCCATTCCTCTCTCTCCCTGCAGGTGTGCATTCTCCTGCAGTATATGGGGCAATTCTTTCCTATCCTTGCTGGTTAGAGCGCCTACATAATTGTTCCTTCTTGATGGTCTGGCATCACTGTTGGCCACAGCAGCCAAAACTTACATAAGGCCAGAAGCACACTTCTCCCTTGTGACTATTATATGCATATATTTTTACTTTTGTGAAAATATTTTTTTCCACTTTGTATTTATGATAAGTAGTTGACAGTTTTTTGTTTTCTGCGTTTTTTTTCCCCATCACAAAAGTGAGGCTGTGATAGGCTGGGGAACACATGAACTTCCTCTAAATGTTGAAAGTAGGTGAGGAATGAATCATAGATGATTAATGAACACCTGATTATTTACGGATTCCTCAAGGCTTTCTCAGTCCTGTGGTTTATCTTTCCTTTACTCTTCCTATCAATGCTCCCACTTAGAGGATTTACATAAAGTGATGTATGAGGAGCAAATGGAAAAGTATATCAGGGAACTTCCAGTGACAAGGGACAGAAACGCCAAATAGAATGACAGAGAAAAGATGGGGGCTTATTATCTCACATCACAAGAAGTTTGGAAATCCAGATTTGGTTACTCCAGTGGCCAACACCTCATTGAAAACCCACAGTCTTTCCATTCTGCTCTCGTCCCTTCCTTGGCCTGTCCTCCTCTGAGCACTGTTGCCTGCTCCATATCCAAACATCACAACCCCAAGCTGCAACAACCAGAGACAGAAAAGAGCCCATTTCCCCTGATTATCTCTTTTTCAGAGGAAAGAAAACTCCCTCAGATTTCCCTTCACAGCTCATTAGCCAGAATGCCTCATTACACCTTCCTAAACTGATCTCTGGCAAGGAGAATGGAAATACAAGGATTGGGACAGGCTGAACAAGATTCACCCCTGAACACCCAAACAAAATCAGGACACTTATGGCCAGGAAGAGTGGAGAGAGGGGTAGAAATGAGTTTCGGGAAACAACCAACACATCCATTTTAAGGAGTTAGAAATTTAATTTGCCTGATGATTAAAGGAACTTGATGATTAGAAAACAATACCCATTTCCTATCACCTATTTTCATCCGTCACCGAGATGGATCCTGGAGGGTACAAACATAAGTCATGGTCCTTACCTTCAAGAAGCTTCCACTCTAGTGTAGAAGCTAAGCATATTCAATTTAATTCTACAGATACATACGTAGCGCCTACTAGGTGTAAAAATTGATGTTAGAAACAAAGTTAAGACCAACTAAAGGAAGTCTGTGCTTGAAAAAGGCTTGTAATCCTGTAGGAAGGTTTACATCAATCAATGTCATACCTCTCAGAGCCTTAACAGACAAAGGGCCAAGAGATTCCAAGGGAAAAGAAACCATTTAAAAACAGGGACTTGAGTGCTTGTGATATCCGGGCACTGCACTAAGGGCTTCAAATGTATGATCCCAGTAGTCCTCACAAGAATCCTCTTATCCACGTACTATGATTTCCTCCATATGAAGGATGGGGACAGGGGTGCCATGCTCAGTATCACACAGCTAATCCATGGTATGGTCGGAATGTCAACCCAAATCTCTCCAGCACGGAAGTCCATGTGCTTAACCACTGCACAAGGCCACCTTCTCATGCAACTGGGTTTTCTTTTTTTATAACAACTTTATTGAAATATAATTCACATACTACACAATTCACCTATAAAAGTGTATAATTCAATGGCTTTTACTATATTCACAGAGTAGTGCAACCATCATCACAACTGATTTTAAAATGTTTTCAGCACCCCAAAAAGAAAACTCTATACCCTTTTAGCCATTAACTCTCAATTTCTCCCAGTCCTAAACAACGACTAATTTACTTTCTGTCTCTACAGACCTGCCTTTTCTTGAACATTTCAAATAATTAGAATGATTCAAAATGTGATTTTTTTGTGACTAACTTCTTTTAATCAGCATAATATTGTCAAGGTTCCTGCTCAGCTGGGTATTTGAGAAGATGCTTACTGGTGAAAGGGTCAGGGTCAGAGAATCCAGGTGGAGAAGGGAGTATGAGGCAAGACAGAGTCAGGAAAGTCCCAGCTCTGCTCCCCCAACAACCAGGCTCCAGGCTCAGCAAAGCTAGCACAGACATCATTACACAACAAAGGAGAAGGTCAGAAATCTACTTACCAAAGTCAACCATTGCTTCCTCATTGACCTTTGCCATGGTGGGACTGAACTGGTTGCGATTGTTATCACCTTACTCATTTAATCCTTACCATCCTTTCCCAACTGTCTCTTGGACTCTGAATGTTCCAGGAATTGAAAATCCATTAACGTGAGGAAAAAAGAGATGCATTTCGCCTTCATCCAGCTGGTAGACCACTCAATATTTCCTCCAAATCTGGTGTGAGCCACTCTTATGCAGCAATGGACACTATGCAGTTACTTGGCAGCCAAGATATTTTGCATTTTCTGAGCAGTAGGGAAGCTGCTAACATGGTCAGAAGATCCTGCAGACTATGGAATCACAAGCATGTGCTCTCCTGTTTGAGTAGGGTGGTCTGATTACCATGGGGTCCCTCGTCTTCAAATTTACAAAAAAACGGGAGATAAAGTCTGAGGAACATAGAATAACCAGCTCGGTTTGGCAGCTTTGTTGCTATTTCTGAGAAATTGCCCTTTGGGGTGCAATTCATCCTAAAACCGCAGTAAGATTTATAACAGGAAGACAACGTGCAATAAAACGGCAACCAGTTAATCAGAATTATTTAAAAGTCAGCATTAGGGGCCACTGCTTTTTCAAATATGGAATATGTTCAAGAAAGAAAATAGTTTGAGTTGTAACATATATCATTATAATGATTGTTTAAAAAGCAATGTAAAACTTAAAGTGTGCTCAGATTCACCAAATGTGAACAGATTTGAAGCTCTGGTAAAAGAAAACCCAGTCTTCCTTAAAGCGCTGGCTGCCACTGTCTTGGTGTCTGTAAGATATAGGTGGAGCTCCAGACCCACACAGCTTTGCATTACATATATTTATCCTGGCAGAAAGACTTTAGCATAAAGTACTTTGAATTTAACTATTTAGTACAGGTAGCGATTTCTTCTCAAAAAAAATAACTGTGTTCTCAAATGAAAATAACAGTGAAATAAAGCATTAACAGAAGAGGCTTGTAAGTGCAGGGAGAAGGCAGGAGGACAAATTGCTGGGGAGATCTGTGTGGAGAAGGCTGCTTTTAGCCAAGTGGCTCTCTGAAAAAAAGCACCTTCTCAACTTGCCTTCTGGCTGCCTCCCACCACGTTTCTGAGATTCACGTATTTTTGAGTTAGCAGTAGTCTTCAATACTTTTTTCTCTATTTTGCTTGAATCCATTCCTCTCATTTCAGCTTCTCATTTGACATCCATTGACTCCCTGATGAGAAGAATTGGAAAAAGTTTTCTTCCAGCTGCGTCTTTTCAAATTTGTACTAGAATTGTTCATCTTCAGTGTCCAGAAACTATTTTGTTGCAACCTTGACTGGGCCTAGCATAGAAAATTCCCCAGAGATCAATAGGCATCACTTGGCCCAAAATCCCCAACCTCTCAACACAAGGTTGGTGCTTCTGGTTATACCAGCCCCCATCCTAAAACTGCAGGGTGTGGCAAGCCCAACCTTGAGTCATTTTGTTATCAGGAACTATCAGGTGTGGTAGTAAGGCCCATGATGGATGACAAAGACCTTCCTACTACTTGGGAAATTCCAAGAGTTTAGAATTTAACTAGGGGGAAAGGCCAGACCTCTCTTCATTTGAGGCCAAATTCCTCACTACAAACTTAGAAACAATGAGTCCACCAAATTCTCATTGAGGTAGAAGGTGTGATGTGTTTGAGAGTGCACTAAATTTCCTTAATTTCAAATTTCTTGAATTCAGTCAAACTCTTGGTGAGGAAGTAATATGTTTCTATCCACTGTCTTGTCGGATTCATTTTTAACAGATTGACTTGTTTGCATAAAGCAGCAGTGTCTTTGTTCTTCGAGTGTTCTCCATCACGGTCCCAAAGTTAAGCATGCTAATGTGTGAGGAAGCCAGTCTTAGCTTTCATCTGGTTACTATTTAGTTCCCCCTCTCTGACATTAAGTGCTTCTTCTTCAATCTTTCTGTCTTAAAACCACATTAGAAATGTGACTTTTATTCACCCCTGTCCTATTTCTTCCTGACCCGTTCAATACAGTTTTGTTTACTGAATAAATACAAGAACTTAACGACAATGAATGGTTAAATGGATGTGAATGAGTTAATGAATCAAAACATCAAGTACAGATGCTGTAGAGGAGGAGTCCCGTACTGGCTTTAGGGTTCACAGAGGACTCTAGGAGATGGAGTTATTCGCTGCAATTCTTCACCCTCCCTGCACCCCTGCCCTCTGCCTGTAAATTTGCAGCACCTCCCAGGAGAGGCAGAATGGCCTTCCCTGACCCTTGGCTGTGGGCTGGGCTGTTTGATTTGCTTTAGCCAATGGAATGTTAGCAGGAAAGAAGCAGAGTAAAATGTGTTGGCCGGGTTGAACTTGCCCTCTTGTGCTTCTGTCATGGCTAAGAGAAGAACATGCCCCAGTAGTCCCCTGTGCCGAGAGGATATAGGGACGTGAAGATCAGACCCAGTGCAGCTTGGAGTCAGGCCTCCTTCCCCCAGAGCGCATGCCTGAGTTCTTCCTGTACAAGGACACGTGCTTCTCTGAGTGCAGGCTCAGCCTAGCTCTGCCAACCACAGACACACGAGTGACAATGAGATTGGGGTGTTTTGTTACATAGCACTATTATGGCAATAGCTGACTAATAGAAGGGTAATTATAGAAAACAATTGGACTAGCCACCTATGACATCATAAGTTCATCTTCTCGAAACTGGTTTATGACTGTCCTGCTTCTGCAAGCTCTTCCCTTCAATTTTTCCCTCCAAAGAAGCATCATCCATACTTTCCTCATCTCCCAATTACATTTGAGAGGGCTGAGGTTGTTCATATTTACTGTGTTCACACCAGTGAGTGTTATCTATGGTGTGACAGGCTAACCACTCAGGTACAGCACACATACAGTCACCAGATTCCACCTGGAAGAAAGTCAATCACACAAACACAAACTCCACGGACAGGCGCTCCAGATGTGGTTGATGCTGTGTGCAAACGTTACATGTGTGTTTGAAAGAAGCCATGGGAGGCTGGCTCAGAGCACCCAGAAGCAAAAGTGGTTCCCATTTTATAGGACAATAAAACTCTTGAGGCTTTTAACAACATTTTTTCTAATTTGTTAAATTAAAACATTTTTCATTAAAAATCATATTAAATTAAATAAAAATCATTTTCTACTTTAACCAAGAAAAAGAAAAAGAAAAAATGAAAATCAGGTGATAGAACAGGGAAATCAGAAGAAGATAACTAAACTAGATAGGAATTAACACGGGTTGTTTCCAAACAAACCGAATTCCCCAGGATGACCCCTGTCCCTTTCATGTCATTTCTGCAGACATGGTCTCTGACCACACTTCCTCAGGAGATCTGCTGGTTCATCTGGGTCGACAGCAGCAGCATTTTGTGTTCACAGCCCTGACTCCTTTGCCCCCACGTGGAAATCTTCTCCCCGGCTATGGGCTTCCCCAGTCGCTCTCTCCTCCCCACAGGGGCTTCTATGCAGAAGACGGCACCTGTGAACGCTGTAGCTTTCCTTGCAGAATGTGGAGGAAATGCCACCAACAGCCACTCTTGTGAAGGGGGCCTTGTCCTGGACCATGGGGCATGACATGAAACCTGCTCCCAGAGGCATATGTCCATGGAGGGGATGAACAAGTGTTGCTCAGAGATGTGTCAGGACTGCACACACGAGAAAACATGCAGAGGTAGCTGGGAGCATCCCAGGGGAGAGCATGGCTCTGCGGGACCTCCCAAACTGGGGACTGACTCTCTGAGGGTGGGGTGTCCGAGCAGAACTGGAGGAACCAGTCTCCCTTCCCTCACAGAAATGGGTCCACCACTGTGCACATCACTGAGGATACTAAGGAGGAGAGAAAGCCTTTCCATTGTGCACTCTGCAGGTTAATACAGACAAGAACCCCTTTTTGCACGATTTCTTCCACACACGTGTATGGAGCACTTAGGGATGCCAAGCACTATCCCAAGTGCTGGGGGAAACTAAGACTCTGAGAATAGTGCTCTGGCTGGGAACTTTCTCTCTGGAATTATCTCCCAAGAAAGGATGGCTAATTTCCTCCCAAGGATAAGACTGACTCAATACTGGTGCTGTCCTATCCAAGGGATTCTCTTGGTCTAACCAAAGTGTTTTCTGGAATTCTCCCCCAAACAAGAGAATGAACACAAAGAAAATATACCTACAATGCGTTTTTCAGCTAATTAAACATGTATATTTCGGTGGTCTACCCTATCAGTGAATGAAAAATCAACTAACCTGAGAATTCTTAAATGGCTTTCCATATTAAATAGAGCCTAAGGGGCTCGATACAATTTAAAAAATCTGTTACTGCTTTCTGGGATTTCAGGACAATCTCTCCAGCATCTCAACCATCACTCATCTGCCACAGCACCACAATGTTTTGCATCTCCAAGGGGAAGAACATTTCAGGATGTAAACCCGTCACCATCCAATTGGACCACCATATGTGGTCTCCTCTCCCAAGGCAGGGCCTGTGCCACATGGAGGATGAACCCCAGCAGGGTGGGGATGGGGCAGACACCCGTATACTCAGGTCCGATGAGCCAAAGTGGTGGGGACAGGCCAGCCCTCTGCAGAAGGAATGGATTCCTTTCTCCTGTCCCCCTTGGGGTTGATTGCTGCTCTCCGCTTCCCCAGAGTGTGTGCCTGGGTCCTTCCTGTGCAGGCATATGTGCCATCAGTCCTGTCCTCACCAATTCTATGAAGATGCACGCCAGTGTGTCCCCTGGAGGGCAATGGTCCCTCAGCGGACGACTGCGACGTCTGTGCTGAGGCGTCCTCGGTTCTCTACGGTGCGGGGTCTTTAGATGAGTGTGCAGCGGGAACTCACTATGAAAAAGAGACCAAGGACTGCAAAGGGAAGACTTCCGGGTGCACAGCTGAGCGCCGCATCCCAAGGAGCCTGAGGGGATCACGGGATTCTGCTGAGACAGAGCAGGTTCTGGGGTTCGCACAGCTCCCACCCCTGAGCTGTCGTCCCAGCATTTCACTCTTGCTCACAGAAGCATGTTGTGACTCTGCCCTAATTCATTGTTTATTTTTAAAAGGCATCATTCTTTAGCTTTGATCATGTAGCTGTTATTACAATGGCTAACGCTGACCCTCCTCACAAAGGTGGCTGATCCAGAAGGACCCTCGTGTGAAGATTTACAATAGAGACGAGGAGCCTTCAAAAGTCACCCAAAATGGAAGATTTTTCCCAAAATTTTAAGCCATTACAGGTTCCAGCAGCCTAAGGAAAGCCAAGCCACAGAGGATTTTCTCGGCATCCCTTGTCCCCCTTCACCGTCGCCTCCCTAAAGCTCCCTCCGTCCTCCTCACCTTCAGCTCTGCTGCCCTGGGTCCCTGTTCCATCCCACTTGGCACCTCAGTCCCTACACAGTCAAGAGGGCTCTGCTCTTCTGGTGCCTCCTCATGTTTGAACTGTGCATGAGTTCTTGCCTCTTACTAGGTATCAGGGAACAGAAAAATTAAACAAATTCCCATTACCAGAGGAATTCTCAAGCAAGTGAGAGAAGCATCCTGGGGAAGGGAATTTTCTTAATTGGTCAATGTTTGGGTCTCTGGGTTCTTCGGAGTTGCCACTGCAGAATATAACTGAAATTTATCTCATCATAATTTGTCCCAAATCATCCTTAAACATCAACATAATGGAGCCCCCCTCGAACTTTCTGGTTGGTGAGGTGATAAGCGGGCCATCCCAGGTTAGTGACCATCAACCTGGGAAACATTAGAGCTGTTTCCCCTCTCTCCTTCTCTTCAAGAGCATTCGATAGGCAGGCTCCTCCAGGAAGTCAGCAACTCCACTGGGAGGTTCCAAAGACACGCATGACAGCCTCAGTGACAACACTTAATCAGCACACTTCGAGATCTTGGCTAAATTTTATTAACTGCTCGGTAATCAGCATGACTCACACACAGGGAAATTAGAAAAGATGTTCTAGCTCACAATGCGTGATGTGAGAGGCTCTGACAGTCAGTCAGTTCTCCTGGTTGGCCTCATTCCATTCACTTCTAACATCTTCTTCCTCTCTCCCTCCCTCCCTTGCCTTTTATTTCCTCCCTTCTCTCCCTGAGAGCCAGGCTGGCAGAGTTGGTTCTCTAGTCACACTTACCTTCAGACCCCAGCTGTGCCACCTACAGGTAGGGTAACCACAGATGCAGTAACTCTCAGAGTCCTGCTTTCCTTGTCTCTACAGTGAGAGAAAATGATACATCCCTTCCAGGACTGGTGTGAGGACTAAATGAGAGGATGTGTGGAAAGTGCACACACAGCGGCTCAGTAAATGGCCATTCCTTCTGCTTCCTTTCTCCTCTCTCCCAATATCGTCACTTCTTGCCATTCTACCCCATTTCTGAGGCTTTTGCTTTATTTTCCTCTCTTTTTCCTCTATTCCATAGCTGGAGTGACACCAGGAAGTATTGCCAATTTCTATGATGGACTCAAGTTAATAAGACTTTGAGCCTTGCTGCAGAGAAAACTAGGTTCAGTGGTAAGTAGATACAGATACAGATATAGCTACAGACATACATGATAGAGATAGAGATCAGTAGAGATGGAGATAAGGAGAAGTGATTTCCATCCTGCCATGCTGAGTGGCAGTTTTTTCCCTAGTTTGAGGAGAAACATCTGCCCTGATTTTCCAGTAGACTGACTGACTGACATATTTGTCCTGGGGGATCTGATTAGAGCTCAGTTAGCCTTGCCCAGAGCAATGCTAGTCAGGGGATTGTCACAAAAGTGGTCTGCATGACTCCTGACATGAGGGAGTCTTTCCCTGAAGGCCTTTTTAACCTGAGAAGTCCACTTAACCCAAGAGAGAAGGCAGCAGAGAGATAAGCAACAAGTCTGTTGCCAACATCAGTCCTCAGTGATCATCAGGGAAATGCAAGTCAAAACCACAATGAGATCTCACCTCACACCTCTCAGAATGGCTCTTATCAAAAAGGCAAGAGATAACAAGTGCTGGCATGGATGTGGAGAAAAGGGAACCCTTGTGTGCTGTTGGTGGGGATGTGAACTGGTGCAGCCACTGTGGGAGACAGCATGGAGGCTCCTCAAAAAAATTAAAAATAGAACCACCATTGATCCAGCAGTGCCACTTCTGGGAATATAACTGAAGGAAGTGAAATTATCATAGATATGTGAGCACCCTTGTTCATTGCAGCATTATTTACAATAGCCAAGACATAGAAATAACCCACGTGTCATCAATTGATGAATGGACAAAGAAAATGTGTATATATAATGCAATGGAATATTATTCATCTATAAACAAGAAGGAAATCCTGCCATTTGTGAGAACATGGAGGACCCTTGAGGGCATTATGCTGGGTGAAATCAGCCAGTCAGAGAAAGACATATACTGTATTATCTCACCTATATGGGGAATCTAAAAAAACTTAACTCACAGAATCAGAGTGGATTGGTGGTTGCCAGGACTGGGGTGGGAGTGGGGTGGGTGGAGGTGGTCAGAGGGGACAAGCGTCCAGGTGTGAGATGCACAAGTTCTGGAGATGTACTTACAGCATGGTGACTACAGTTGACAACACTGTCTTGGATACTTGAAGTTGCTAAGAGAGTGGATCCTAAACGTCCTCACCACACATACAGAAAGTTAATTCTGGAGGGGATAGATGTAGACTGACCTTATTGTGTAATCATTTTGCAGTACACACGTCTATCAAATCATTGTGCTCTACATGTTAAACCTGAACATTGATATATATCAATTACATCTCAATGAAGTTAGAAGAAAAAAATGCTTACTTAATGGCTAAGAGCAGTTATCCAGATTAATAGCAAAATGATATTCACCGGACATTGAGCATCTTGAAAATCTTTAACATATGTCCAGGCCGTGGATTGATTTTCTTTTGATTTTACCCTTTTACGCTAAAATGTTGCATATTCTAAATATTAATTTTCATTAATTTTCTCATATTTGTGTAAAATATCATGTATATATCTACACATACACATGTATTTATAATTACGTGTATATCACATTCTGGCAATTTATTTTGCTGCTGAAACCTTGGTATAAAATTCTGTAATGTCCTCAGGCGTCCACTAGAGGGTGCTCTGTACACAATGAACAGCAATTCCAGGTGGACAGTGGATAAGGTCAAGCTCAGACAGAGCTTTGTCATAAAAGACTTGATCTAGGTCACACAGCTGGAAAAGAACAGAGCCAGGATTTGAACTCAGGTGGGCCTAACTCTAAAGCCTACAACCACTAGAGAGACGTTTCAGTAATTAAGGTGGATTTTAAAATCGTTTGGTAGAGGCCAAAGCAGTGGTGTGCTGGTAAAACGGCTCTTCGGAAAAGAAAACAAAACAAAAATTTGATTTGTAGTGTTTGCCAATTCCTGTGCTCTAAATACTCCCAACATCGCTGGTTTCAAGCTGACAAAGCTTTAAATGATCCGCTTATGAAATTCCTGGACATGTAACAATCGGGGCACGGGGACACACACGACTCCTTCATACCACTGGGCGAAGTTTCAATTACTTACTTCCTCAGAGGCGTGTGTTTCTGCACTCGGAGTTCTGATTGGTTAATTAAGTAAAATGATATCCTCATTTCTAAGTTAAGTGAGGCAACTATAGACATCCACCAAGTCCTCCTAAAACGCAGGTTTTCGTGGCATCTTTACAGTTCTCTAAACTTCAGTTACTATCAGGCCACATATCTCCCCACTGCTGAGAATTTATTTTCCACATGTGAGTGGCTTTCAGTGTTTGAGACTGACTCGGGGATTCCAGTCATTCTCAGAGCATAGGAATTAAGATCAAAAGACAAGCTAATGATAAATTATAGGATGTGGTCAAAGAAAAAAGTTAATTCACAGAGTCTGCCCTTCGGAGATTAGACTATCCACAGACTGTGTAGTTAGAGCCTGCACAAACATGGTTTCAATCAGTGATGGAAATAGGTGGGTGGGGGAATGTGCAGGAATTATTCCTAGGACTTTCCAGCACTACCAGGGGGAACCCACTTGAGAAAATCCAAGTGATTGAACAGTAATCCAGTAAATGGTTTTCATTCCCAGCAGTGGTTTTGGGAAACCAGCTGGAGCCAATATCTTCGTTCAAGGCCCGTGGTCTGCCCCACTGAACATTTCCACCCGTGGTGGCTCAGTGTGATGCCCGAGTCCCTGCTGAGACCATCCCAGCCTGTTTAACACTGGTTCTGTCACTGCCATGTAGGGACACTGGATTAGTAATCGTCACAATATCTTAGTGACTGGGGCTGGGTCTGGGGATGGTCTGTACTTTTGTATGTGATGTGACTTTCTGGTGGTGGGAAGAACAGAGAAGTGAACAGCCATCTTTGGCGATTACTAGATCCTGGCTGGAGGATTTCCAGGCGTGGTCTGATGTGTAGGGAAATCTCTGTCCTGGACAGGGTAGGAGGAACTCCCACTCTACTGGTGGCTGACAGAATGGCGGCCTCTCATCATTGCCACCCTCCTGGTGATCAGCCACATTATTGGAAGAGGAGTCAATGAACTCTGGTTGGATTTTATTTCAAGAGTGTTTCCCCAGCACATGCTGGCTAGACTCACAGGGTGGGTCACGGTCTGCGGCTGCAGCGCCATCTTTTGTGCTGTACTTCACTGGGTGAAGGAATGGACCTCCCGTCTCACCTTTCCTACCTGGATCTGAATCTGTGTCGAAAGCAACAGCAACAAAGCCTTGCTGGTACCACCCAGGCAGCCACCTTCTCTCATGAACACTCAGTGGTTTTTCTGGGCCCCTCTAACTAGACCCAGGAGGACTGCAATCTGCTTTCCATCCTCTGCAGGGTGTAGCCCTTTAATCCTTGCTCTCTGGAACCTTCCACTCTCCTACCACACTCTCAACCTTGTTTTTAAGGAAAGAAGTCAGGAGAAAGAGGTGGGATGGCTCACATCCTCCCAGGGCCTTATGGAGCGTGAGTCCCATTCACTGTCCATGTCAGTGGTGCCTAAACTGTGCGGGGGAAGCTGAGCTATGGCCTTACCTTGCTCAGTGAAGCAACAGCCTGTTCTCTGTGTTAACAGCCTGTGTGTCTTGTTTCCTGGATCGCGGGAATGGAAAAGTGCATCCCCGTCATGGACTTGATTGCGTTTGTCCAGCCATGAGAAACATTCCCATCTGCTCCCAGAATCCCTTATTAGTGCAAAATCCCCAAATGGACTGCTCCTTCCTCTCTTCAAAAACATTATTTTTTTATTTACTTAATTAAATTTTATTGAGGTAACATAGGTTCATAACATTATATAAATTTCAATTGTACATCATTGTATTTCTACTTCTGTGTAGACTACACCGTGTTCACTGCTGAAAGCCTAATTGCCATCGGTCACCGAACACATGTGTCCTTTTACCCCATTCAGCCGCCCATTCCCCCTTGCCCTCTGGTAACCACCAGTCTGCTCTCTGTGTCTATGTGTGTGTCTGTTGTTTTTGATTTTTGAGAGCAGAAAATGTAGAGGGCGGGGTGTGGTGCTCTGACAAAGGGGAACAAACACAGTCTGATTTCTGCTTGCGATGTGCGGAGTGCAACTGAAAGGGACGTGTAATCACTTGGGAATCAAGTCTGCTCTGACTCTTGGCTCCCTGGACCTTTTCATCATCTGGACACTAGATAAAATACACATGTTCTGAGCTAGAAACAGAGCGCCAGACCATTTTCCTCTTGGCTGCCCCTCAAATGCCTGAATGCCAGACAAACTCATGTCAGCATTTGGGTTCAGCTATAATTTACGGAAGTGTCCCAATCTGGATTGAATGACTTTCTTCCCTGCTATGTCTCTGAAGTCAGCCCCTTGTTCTCTGTGTCCTTTGGCTGCTGCGTCTGTGACCGTCTCTGAGCTGTTCTTCCTTTCAGTCGCACGTGCTACACTATCGCAGTGGACAGCAGCCATGACATCCTTCCTCTGAGACCCAGCAGGAGCCTTTTCTCCTGCCCCAGATCTCTCTCTCTCCAGCCCTTAGAAGACTCCTCCTGAGCAGACCTCCTTTCAGCTGCCATGGCTTCTGCACTGAAATGACCTTTTCACAAATCCTTGCCTCAAAATTAAACAGAGAGAATCTCTTGTTTTCTTGAGCATCTTTGCATAGAATGTGAGTAAGATAAGGATGAGGATTTGTTTTTAACCATCTCAGACAAGGAGAGGACCCCGAAAGTTTGTAATTACCTTGCAAGGAAGCCCCGATTTGAAGGACAGAGATTAGAAGGGTCTTGGTATCTAAAATACAAGGACCCTGAAAAAGGAGGTACCTTAGATGCTTTGACCATGACAGCTTTTCCCATGGGGTTGGTCCAGGATTATACCAAGGTTTGGTCACATTTCTAATAGTCTGAGTACTATAACAGCTCACTAAGTTTCGGCTGATAATTTGGATACCCCACTGATTTAAATACTTGCATAAATTTTTAAGGACTTGCCCAGAGTCTCAAAACTTAAATTATTGCAATGATCTGCAGAAGAAGCTGGTTCACATAGAAAGGCTGATATTTTGTTAGGTGCCAACCCTTCCATGTGATAATATGAAATGAGAGCTAAAATGTAAGGAACTCCCAAAGAGGCTCAGATTGGCTTCATTTATACTGAAGAGTAATTAACTGTTTCCAGAGCATTTCTTGGCAGCTAGTTTTGTTAGGAGAGAAGGTAGAAAGAAAGGCCAAGGGACTCTGAACATGAACTTGAAGTAGTTTGCTTCAGCATTTTGCTTACTGTAGCTGGTGTGCTATTGGTAGAATCTAGCCTTGGGTCCAGGTTAGCAGAGAATAAATCTGGATGAGAAATTAGAATGAATCTTCCCCAGCAGAGGTGGAGATTTGCATTTACAAAAGGATTCGGACCTGAATCTTAACAAAATGACAATTAAGCAGGAGGGGAAATTCCTACTGATGGGAGAGGCATATGTGTGTAGATGGGACTCCCTCCCCAGAGGATCCAGCCTTTGATTAAAGCCTGTTGATGTGGAACTGCATCAGTCAGTCGTCTTCTTTAGCGCTGTCTGCTGTACGATAGCTGCGCTAACACGTGACCTAGGGACATCCTGCTCTCAGGAGGAGAGAACCCTGCTAATCAGAGCTTCTCAGCGACATCCTCTCCAGGAAGCCTCCTCTGCTTACTACAGCTGAAAACCATGTTTCCTCTCTGACCTGCGGGAGGATTCCCACCATCCATTTGGTCTTTAATATTTTCTTGTTTTATAACATGAGGACACACCCTCTGTCAGACTGTAAACTCCTTGAAGCAAGTTTCTTGTTATCACTTATTGCATTTTCCACAGCAACTGTTTATAGAACTTGTACATGGGAGCGGCACACTAAAGTTTTTGAAGATAATGGATTAGAAGCATACATGCAAACAGAAAGTACAGAAGTGTCAAAGCATCTATGTGTAGATTGTCCAAGTAGCTGTAGGAGGCCTAGAACATTTTAGACATTTATTTAGCATTCAACCCACTCCTTAATTTTGTCCCGTGCATGAAGATTGAGTGTGTTTTAAATGTGAAAGAGATTTTAGATGCCGTCTTCTCTATGCTCCGCTTTCTACCAACAAGGAGAGACTCCAAGAGGCAAAGTGACTGGTTTGAAGTAGATAAACTTTGTCTACATAAAAAATACAAAGAAATAATTTTAATTTATACAAAGAAATGTATCTCCCATTTTTCTGCAAATGCATGATACTGTCAATTTGTTTTTCATTTTTCTGGGTTTTATTACAAGAAGAATAAAGGTAAATAGTTCTCCACCAGAAAAACCATGATGACGATTGTAACGGACAGCTTCAGGATCAGGGAGACAACTGGGAGAGGCAGGGACTGCGGAGAAATGGAGAGCAGCCGCCTACTGTCTCCAGTCAAACACTTGGGAAAGGCAGAGTCAGTAACAGATCCTCCAAGTCTTCAAGAGAAACAAAAACCCCAGTTTTTATTTGAAATTTCCCAATATGTAAATTTAGTTCAAATTTTAAAAGTACTGTGTACTTCAAATAAAATATGAATCTGTCCCACGTGAGGTCAAAGTGGGGGACAGACATATGAAGGGCTGCTGGAGAGGAGTCAAGGATCAAACCACAGAGGACCTTTGAGACCATGGAATATAATCTAATGGCAGCAGACACTTTCAGAGTTTCTAAAGGTGGGAGAGGGCCAGCCTGGGGCCGTAGTGGGTAAGTTCACATGCTCTGCTTCAGCGTTCCAGGATTCAGGGGTTCAGATCCCAAGTGTGGACTTAGACTGCTCGTCAAGCCACCCTGCAGCATTGTCCCACAAACAAAACAGAGGAAGCCTGGAACAATTGCTAACTCAGGGCCAATCTTCCTCAACAAAAACATAAATAAATAAAAACAAAAAAGTAAAAAATAAAACTGGAACAGAAAAGCTCATATTTGTGTTTTGACATGATTCTTTTGTTCCCACAGGGCTCTGACAACTTTTAAATGGCGTAGCTCAGGGTTATCAGCAAGCCTGCACTTTGCAGGGGAAGTGTCAACTCCAAGGGCTCTCGAAGGTAGAAGGAAGCCATATCCTGGAGCTCAGGCGCTATTTATAAACCTGGCCTGTGCATTGGCATGTAATCAACAAACTCTGGTTTTGAGGGTCATTTCTGTGGGTGTTACCACAGTCTCTCTTTTCTTACTATGTTTGCAATCACCTACAAGGGCACCACAGATGAGTCAGCATGTGGGCTCCTAAACCTTTGGTTTTAAACACGTACAATACATATCATAATGTCATTGTCAATATTGTCATAGTTTTGCTTCTCTTTTTCCCTTGCAAAGTAATCCCAAGAGAAAATGTGATTAATTAAGTTGTATCCAAGAATTTTTCTCAGAAAAATACAAAATGTTTGCGAAGTGCAAGAGTCAGATAGGTAATATGAGTAGATGGTTGAGCTGGGGGGCTGCACCCCCGGAGTTCCTAATTCAGTAGGTCCTGGGGGGAGAGAGCTGGGAATTTGTAGTTTTGACAAGTTCCTGGGTGATGCTCATGCTGCTGGTCCAGAGAACACACGTTGAGAACCACTGCTCCATCTTCTGCGTACTGACAGTCTGGATTACTGTGGAATTCCCTAAATGATTCCTGAGTGATGCAGGTGGTGCCAAATTGGTGTCCCATAAACCTTCCTTAGAGTAGTAGTCGCTCTATTAGTTGAGAGATTAATTGAGACTTAGCACCCACGTTCCCCCGAGGGCATATGCTGGCATCCCACCTGGGATTGCTGAGGCCTGCAGACAAAGGCAGGGCTTCCTTCTCTCTCTCCCTCCTCTCTCCACTCAGGCCTGACATCACACGGAAGCCCAGGTGTGGGCTTTGAGCAGCTCGGTCCTGGGGTGCCCCTGGCCTCTCCTAACCTTACTGTTTCCATAGCTAGAGCCAGCCCGAACCTGGGGAGAGGCATCTCAGTCCCAGGTCTGGAGGAAGCGGGGTGGGGAAGGCGTCCTGGAGAGTGTGCTGCTTGCAGTCTTCCATCTCCTTCCCTCCTGAAAGTCTGTCATTTGCATCTGCTGGAGACAGAATGGGGTTAAAGCCAACAACATAAGACAGAAGGGCACCACATTCATGGAATCTCAGGCCCTCAGGTTCTGGTCACCACACCCAGTACCACTGGAGGGAACCATCCTGTTGGCCCCTGCAGAGCGTGGAGTCCCTGCCCTGACAGACATGCCCATCTGGCTGTCCTTCAAGACAGATCCCTGCGCCGCTGCGGATAAGGAGGGAACTGTGCGTCCAGCCTGGACTTTTAGCTGATGGAGTTAATGCCAACTGGGAAAGTCCTGGCACCACCCTTGCTCTGGCTCCTGAGCTAGAAGATTTTTCAAGGGATAACTGGGATGTGGCTAATTAAAAAACACAAACAAAACAAAGATCTCCCTTTAAGAAAAACTGCATAAGAGCTTTCTGAAGTTTTTAAACAAGGAAGCTACCCAGTGCTCTGCTGAAAGGGAATGAGGCATGTTTATTTGTGTTTGTTAATTTCCTGGTAAATTCAGTTGAAAGGGGATTGAAAGTATGTCATCCTTTTGTCCTTAGAGAAAGAGATGGCAGACTGGTTTGGGGGGAGATTATTTCTCTCTCTCGAGGCGATCTGGAACTCTCAATGATGAGGACATTTAAAACCATCCAGAAACTTGGGGTGGGCGGGGACGAAGCAGCTGGTGTGACACAGCTCTGTTTCTGTCAGGAAGGGGCCGCCCTCCTTACTTGAGTGCCTTATTTTAAGAAAGTACAAGCACGTGATTGAGCTTGAAACCACCTCCCTCCACCTCTACCCTGAGGAAATCACAGGGGACATACCGTGTTTTCCTAAGAACATGATTCTTTCTAAAGATCGAAAGATAGGGAAAAGAGTCATGCTTAAGTGGAGGAAGTGAATTACTTCATCGCTTGCCCTCCCATCCTCCTCAAGAATAATTGCTAAGGAACTTGAGGAAAAGTACCATTTCAAGTGGCATGGATTTCCACCAACACCAACAAATCTTCCCCAGTGGAGGAGAACAGATGTCTTGCTCTGGCTCCTTGGGATGATGAAAGGTTTCTTTAAAGACAGTTCAAGCCATCTGGGCCCCTAGTCATCTAATTTGTGGATTTTGGAGACACTCAGACAAGCTAATCTCTACAGGGGAAGCACTTCTCTCCCCATTCACCCATGCTCTTGGCCTTTTCGTAAGCAGTGAACCATTCCAGGTCCAGTGGGGCTCATGACAAGGAAGAAGGTGCCAGAATCCAGTGCTAAAGAGCTGGGCAGGGGTGATGTTCTCAGCATTCGCACAGAATATTCCAGAAGACCCAGGATGTGTGTATGTGTGTGTGTGTGTGTTTGTGTGTGTGATGTGAACTAGAACAGAAGAGATGGCAAGGCAGGGTTAGCTGTTCCTCTGTGCTGATGGGTGGTTTGGTCCCCCTAAAGCCATCACAAGGGCACTCGATGTAATTTCTTGGTACTTTAATATTGTAACAGAATGAAATCTGGCAAAAAGTCTTTTTTGCCTGAATTCCTTGAAACAGATCACATAAAATATTTGAGGATGTGTCATAACAGAAGTAACTTTTTTTTTTGAGGAAGATCAGCCCTGAGCTAACTACTGCTAATCTTCCTCTTTTTGCGGAGGAAGACTGGCCCCAAGCTAGCATCCATGCCCATCTTCCTGTATTTTATATGTGGGACGCCTACCACAGCATGACTTTTGCCAAGCAGTGCCATGTCCACACCCGGGATCTGGGCCGGCAAACCCCGGGCCACCAAGAAGGGGAACGCGGGAACTTAACCGCTGTGCCACCCAGCCGGCCCCAGAACAGAGGTAACTTTTAAATGCTTTTAATTAGTTCACTGACTCGAACTCCTTCAGGACCCTGTTGGGGAATTAGCTTGGGCAGTGAGGACCATGGCGTTGCGGAGCACCACATGTTAAATGGCCGGGGCAAAGGGGCACTTGCTTCCTCCAGTTCAGTCCTCCTTAAGGAGCTAAACCCAAGGGTTTATGAAAATGCAAAAGGGAAATTAGAAGAGGAAGAGAGGGCTTTTAAATTTTGATTTCCTGTAAAACAACTTCAGAGTTGTTATTTTTTTACTTTTATTATGGAAGAATTTAAATATATAGAAAATAAACATTTATACAAGACATGGCAGTAGCCCCCTTCATATTCATCACTGAGCATCAACAATTATCAATATGTGGCCAATCTTATTTCATCTATATCCCCACAGATTTACTTCCTTCCCATATTGTTTTGAGGCAAACCTATAAGTTAAATGTTAACATTCTTCTCCCAGTAAATACTCCTTTAGGGATAATCTTTATTCTAGCAGGACAAGAAATATCCAAAAGCTTAAGAATAGGAAGAAACTTGGAAAGACCACTTTCCTGGTTATTGTCTGTCTCCCCTTACCCCTTACCCCGCCCCAGATCCATTTCCACCATTCTCTGTCCTGCTGGGTCCTGGCAGTGTGCCCACTTGGGGCCGCATCCCCAAGCTCACTTCCCTCCCTTGTAAGTGATGTTTCCCATTGGCCTGTAGTTAGTTTCAGACAAGGGGAAACACCTGCAGGAGGTCTGAGACTGGGAGGAGAGAGAGACTGGGGTGTTTATTCCTCCAGGAGCCACCACTCTGCTCCCTCCTTCCATGGTTCTGGACGGGCTGTGTCCCCATAGGTCCAGTTTCTGTCAGGTGTCCCCTCTTCCACGATTGAGGCTTGTGCTTCAGGCCTGGGATGTTAAAGCTGCCCCACTACTGCCTGTCCCTGAGCGCTTCACCATCCCTTGACTCTGACCTCCTGAGTCACTGTAAGAAGTCATGCACCCTGCACCTAACTCAGACTTGCCATAAAGCAGGTACTTAAGACTGTCTTGAATGGACCTGATCCCACCCAAGAAAATACTTAAGGAAAATAGTTTGCTGCCCTTTCATGAACAAATACGTCAACATTCCCATCTTTTCAAGTAGTTTCTTTCTCCCCATCTTCTCAACTCTGTTCCAGGAAAATGCAGATAAGAAAGAAAAGAAGTCACGTAATTCATTGCCACAATATGATGCCCTTTCTGGGACATATTTCTAAATAATGGACATCAGGGAAGAGAAATGGGGGGGGAAAATGGAGCACTCAGGCAGATGAGAAGAAATTATCTATAAGCCATGCAAAGAAGTCTGTTTCAGCTCGCAGCACACAGAAGGCCACTGCAGTCTGATGTGGCCAGGTGGTCCCAGGAGGCCTTTCGTGTCTTCTCTCTGCATGGTCGGCAGGATGGAAAGACTCACTGGAGCTGCCCTAAGAGGGTCACCTGAACTGAGCTGTCTAAACCTATAATGTTTGCCTGAGGCCAAATTCTGGCTGTGTGTATATTTGTGTGCATGTCTGGCCTCTGGGATGTGTGGTATTTATGATCTCTTCCTCTCCCATCCTGGGCCAATTTGCCTTCTCCGAGTTAATTGCACGTCTTTGTCATTATTCTGGAAATTAGGCCATCCTGGCTGTCTCAGACAGAGCCCCCTCAGCTCTGAGCTGTCCCGGGATTGTTTTCCTCAGGGGCACGGAGGCAAACATCTTCAGAGGCATCTTGCTTCCTTAGACTTTCCAGTTGCGCTCTCTTATAGGATTGACAAATTCAGGTCTTTCCTGCTGTCTTAGAAACTGTGCCACTGTCACCTTGAAAAAGCAAATGGTACAACATGTACCGTGCGTGGCTCACAAGACCACCAGATCACCTTTGGGTCCCTGTCCCTTGTTCCTGGTGCCGGTGGCTGCCTGATGGTATGTGTACCTGAGAGGACCCCATCTGATGTCCCCTATGTAGCAGTGAACTCAGCAACCATAGCTCAACCAGCATCCTCTCTGCATGGGGTCGTTCTCACAAGGTCACTGGCCCCAGGATGGAGAGTGAGACTATAGTGGGGAGCTGGGGAGACGGGATCAAGGCCCCTGCTGTTGTCTGTGGCTGTGATAGTACCCAGCCCATGGGACTGCAGCTGAAGCGGGCGCTTAGATCAGGCTCCTCTGGGGAGGATTAAATTCGGTTCTCGTTTCTGGAGAAGTTGCACGTGTGAGCCCGGCATTGTCACTTTGACTAATGAGTGTTAAAAGAGAGATCAGAACCCTGGCTGATTTCCTGTGAAAAGCCCTTCAGGAAAAAGATTACACAGCACCCAGAGCTGACTGTACCGTCGTTTAGTCGCACCCAAGTCCCCAGGGCCTGCGAGCTCGCGCCAAGCTTCACTAATGTCTGTCGATGCCTTTGTTCGTGGAATCACCGTGATGGCGGTGATCCTCGCTCCTCCTTCCAGCTCTGAGCATTAAGCAAGTCTTGGCTTTGCTCCTGCCACTTACTTACTCTCCTCTGGCTCTTGGTCTCAGACTTGTCCAGTCTGTTCTTCCCTATTTACTTATGGTTTGGTTTGGGGGTCAGGATACTGGCTACAAAGGTTTAAAATCTGGAAAATAATTTGGGAAAGTAACACACCAAAGGTTACCTCTTGGTTGGTTGAATGAAACTCTTGTCCCCCTAATGCAGTAGGCAATGGTAGCATCACTAATGGTGGGTGACCAAGTGTTTCGTGTCCCTGATGTGGCATAATAGGAACTGTGCCACATCTCCTCTGACGGATTTAGCCAGGAAAGGATTGAAGCTAATCTTTCGGATCTGATTTCCAGTGTGCAGGGAATGTGGGGATGTGAGAACAAGCTTAAAGACACATAATCTGAGGAAGGAACAAGGCAAATAAATCCAGAGGATGGACCACAACTAGCCTGCTCTCTGCAAGGACTCAATGATGTGCATAAGAGAAGAGATCTGGATTAAAACTTAACGAACATAACAACTCGATATAACGCATGGTCCTGGATTGGATGCTGGTTTAGATATACTAGCAACAACACACATTTTGGGGACAATGGTGGGATTTTAAAAGTATTAGATTAGGAGAAAATTTATTGACATGGACAGATGACTGATTACATCAGTATATATTCATATAACATATATATATGCGCAGAGGGAAAGTGTGGAAAGATATACACATAGATGTTAACTGTGGTAAACTTGGGGGATAAGAATATGATGTTTTAATTTTCCTTTTATTCCTTGCTGACATTTTGTAATTTTTTCTAGCTTTATTGAGATCTAGTTAACACATAACATTGTGTAAGTTTAATGTGTACGTTATGATTTGATACACATACAGATTGTAAAATGATCTAATTTTTTAGTGTTGAAAAGATATTGCTTTTGTAATCACAAAAGGTTGTTAATGAAAAAATAAAACAACAAGAAATACCTTTCCAGGCAGCAATAATGAAAAGGGACAGGGGGCCAGGTCAGCCCAGCTGCTCCTGAGCTGACACACAAGGCGGGCGAGCACCTCCCCTCCCTCCCAGCCTGGGACTCATCAGGAAGACCCCTGTGGGGACCATGAGTCTACAGCCACGCAGCCACATTTGTTTCATTCTTTTTTTCTTTTCATGGTGGTAACAATGATTTATAATATTATATAAATTTCAAGTGGACATCATTATATTTTGATTTCTGTGTGGATTACATGTTCACCACCCAAAGACTAATTATAATGCATCACCACACACATGTTTCACACACTCTTTTGCCGTTCTCCCTGCCCCCTTTCCCTCTGGTAACCACCAATCCAATCTGTTTCTTTGTGTTTGTTTGTTGTTGTTTTTAATCTTCTACGTATGAGTGAGATCATGTGGTATTTGACTTTCTCCCTCTGACTTATTTAACTTAGCATAATTCCCTCAAGGTCCATCCATATTGTCATGAATGGCCAGATTTCATCATTTCTTATGGCTGAATAATATTCCATTGTGTCTATATACCACATCTTGTTTATCCATTTGTCCCTTGATAGGCCCCTAGGTTGCTTCCTAGTCTTGGCTATTGTTGATAGTCCGGCAATGAACACAGGGGGGCATGTATCTTTATGCGTTTGTGTTTTCAAGTTCTTTGGGAAAATACCCAGCAGTGGGATAGCTGGATCATATGGTAGATCTATTCTTAATTTTCTGAGGATACTCCATACTGTTTTCCATAGTGGCTGCATCACTTTGCACTCCCATCAGCAGTATATGAGGGTTCCCTTCTCTCTACACCCTCTCCAACACTTGATGTTTTCTGTCCTGTTAATTATGGCCATTCTGACAGGAGTGAGGTGGTACCTCATTGTAGTTTTGATTTGCATTTCCCTTTTAGTTAATGATGTTGAACATCTTTTCATGCACCTGTTGGCCATTTGTATATCTTCTATGGAGAAATATCTATTCAAATTTTTTACCCATTTTTGAATTGGGTTGTTAGTTTTTTGTCGTTGGGCTGTATGAGTTCTTTTTATATTTTGGATATTAACCCCTTATCAGATATATGGTTTGCAAATATCTTCTCCTGATTGTTAGGTTGTCTTTTCGTTTTATTGATGATGGTTTCCTTTGCTGTGCAGAAGCTTTTTAGTTTGATGAAGTCCCAGTTGTTTATTTTTTCTATTGTTTCCCTTGCCCAGTCAGACATGTTTCTTGAAAATATGTCACTAAAATTGATGTCGAAGAGCCTATTGCCTATGTTTTCTTCTACAAGTTTCATGGTATCAGGTCTTACATTCAAGTTTTTAACCCGTTTTGAGTTAATTTTTGCGTATAGTGTAAGATCATGGTCTATTTTCATTCTTTTGCTTGTGGCTGTCCAGTTTTCCCAGCACTGTTTACTGAAGAGACTTTCCTCTCTCCATTGTATGTTCTTGGCTCCCTTGTTGAAAAATAACCATCCAAAGATGTGTGGTTTTATTTCTGGGTTCTCAATTCTGTTTCATTGATCTGTGTGTCTGTTTTTGTGCCAGTGCCATGCTGTTTTGGTTACAATAGCTTTGTAGTATATTTTGAAATCAGGGAGTGTGACGCCTCCAGCTTTCTTCTTTTTTCTCGGGATTCCTTTGGCTATTTTGGGTCTTTTGTTGTTCCATATAAATTTTAGGATTCTTTGTTCTATTTCTGTGAAAAATGTCATTGGAACTTTGTTAGGGATTGCATCGAATCTATAAATTGCTTTAGGACGTATGGACATTTTAACTGTGTTAATTCTTCCAATCCAAGAGCACGGAATATCTTTCCATTTCTTTGTGTCTTCTTCAATTTCTTTCAACAATGTTTTATAGTTTCCGGTGTACAGATCTTTCACCTCTTTGGTTAAGTTTATTCCTGGGTATTTTATTCTTTTTGTTGCAATTGTAAATGGGAATGTATTCTTAATTTCTCTTTCTGCTACTTCATTGTTAGAGTATAGAAATGCAACTGACTTTTGTATTTTGCTTCTGTATCCTGTAACTTTACCATATTCATTTATTGTTTCCAAAAGTTTTTTAGTGGATTCTTTAGGGTTTTCTATATACAAAATCATGTCCTCTGCAAGTAATGACAGTTTCACTACTTCCTTTACAATTTGCATCCCATTTATTTCTGTTTCTTGCCTGACTGCTCTGGCTAGGACTTCCAATGCTATGTTAAATAAGAGTGGTGAAAGTGGGCATCCTTATCTGGTTCCTGTTCTTAGAGGGATAGCTTTCAGTTTTTCTCCATTGAGAATGATATTAGCTGTGATTTTGTCATACATAGCCTTTGTTATGTTGAGGTACTTTCCTTCTATACTCATTTTATTCAGGGTTTGTGTCATAAATGGATGTTGGATCTTGTCAAATGCTTTCTCTGCATCTATTGAAATGATCACGTGAGTTTTATTCTTCATTGTGTTAATGTGGTGTATCACGTTGATTGGTTTGCAGATGTTGAACCATCCCTGCACCCCTGGAATAAATCCTACTTGATCATGTTGTATGATCTTTTTAATGTATTGTTGTATTCGATATGCTAGTATTTTTTTTTTTATTAATGTTATGATAGATTACAACCTTGTGAGATTTCAGTTGTACATTTTTGTTAGTCATGTTGTGGGTACACCACTTCCCCCTCCGTACCCTCCCCCCACCCCCCTTTTCCCTGGTAACCACCCATCAGATCTCCTTCTCAATATACTAATTTCCACCTATGAGTGGAGTCATATAGAGTTCGTCTTTCTCTGACTGACTTATTTCGCTTAACATAATGCCCTCGAGGTCCATCCACGTTGTTGTGAATGGGCCAATTTCGTCTTTTTTTATGGCTGAGTAGTATTCCATTGTGTATATATACCACATCTTCTTTATCCAATCATCAGTTTCTGGGCATGTAGGCTGGTTCCACGTCTTGGCTATTGTAAATAATGCTGCGATGAACATAGGGGTGCAACGGACTCTTGAGATATCTGATATCAGGTTCTTAGGATAGATACCCAGTAATGGGATGGCTGGGTCATAGGGTATTTCTATTTTTAACTTTTTGAGAAATCTCCATACTGTTTTCCATAGTGGCTGTACCAGTTTGCATTCCCACCAACAGTGTATGAGGGTTCGTCTTTCTCCACAACCTCTCCCTCCACAACCTCTCCAACATTTGTCGTTCTTGGTTTTGGATGTTTTTGCCAATCTAACGGGGGTAAGGTGATATCTTAGTGTAGTTTTGATTTGCATTTCCCTGATGATTAGCGATGATGAACATCTTTTCATGTGTCTATTGGCTATATTCATATCTTCTTTTGAGAAGTGTCTGTTCATGTCCTCTGCCCATTTTTTGATCGGGTTGTTTGTTTTTTTGTTGTTAAGCAGTGTGAGTTCTTTGTATATTATGGAGATTAACCCTTTGTCGGATAAGTGGCTTGTAAATATTTTTTCCCAATTAGTGAGCTGTTTTTTTGTTTCAATCCTGTTTTCCCTTGTCTTGAAGAAGCTCTTTAGTCTGATGAAGTCCCATTTGTTTATTCTTTCTATTGTTTCCCTCAACTGAGGAGTTACAGTGTCCGAAAAGATTCTTTTGAAACTGATGTCAAAGAGTGTACTGCCTATATTCTCTTCCAAAAGACTTATTGTCTCAGGCCTAATCTTTAGGTCTTTGATCCATTTTGAGTTTATTTTGGTGTGTGGTGAAAAAGAATGGTCAATTTTCAATCTTTTGCATGTGGCTGTCCAGTTTTCCCAGCACCATTTGTTGAAGAGACTTTCTTTTCTCCATTGTAGGCCCTCTGCTCCTTTGTCGAAGATTAGCTGTCCATAGATGTGTGGTTTTATCTCTGGGCTTTCAATCCTGTTCCATTGATCTGTGGACCTGTTTTTGTACCAGTACCATGCTGTTTTGATCGCTGTAGCTTTGTAGTATGTTTTGAAATCGAGGATTGTGATTCCGCCGGCTTTGTTTTTCTTGCTCAGGATTGCTTTAGCAATTCGCGGTCTTTTGTTCCCCCATATGAATTTTAGGATTGTTTGTTCAATTTCTGTGAAGAATGTTCTTGGGATTCTGATTGGGATAGCATTGAATCTGTATATTGCTTTAGGTAGTATGGACATTTTAACTATGTTTATTCTTCCAATCCATGTGCAAGGGATGTTTTTCCATCCCTTTATGTCATCGCCTATTTCTTTCAAGAAAGTCTTGTAGTTTTCATTGTATAGATCCTTCACTTCCTTGGTTAAGTTTATCCCAAGGTATTTTATTCTTTTCATTGCGATTGTGAATGGGATAGAGTTCTTGAGTTCTTTTTCTGTTAGTTTATTGTTAGTGTATAGAAATGCTACTGATTTATGCACGTTAATTTTATACCCTGCTACTTTGCTGTAGTTGTTGATTATTTCTAATAGTTTTTCTGTGGATTCTTTGGGGTTTTCTATGTATAAGATCATGTCGTCTGCAAACGACGAGAGTTTTACTTCTTCGTTACCTATTTGGATTCCTTTTATTTCTTTTTCCTGCCGAATTGCTCTGGCCAGCACCTCCAGTACTATGTTGAATAGGAGTGGTGAAAGTGGGCACCCTTGTCTTGTTCCTGTCCTCAGAGGGATGGCTTTCAGCTTTTGTCCATTGAGTATGATGTTGGCTGTGGGTCTATCATATATGGCCTTTATTATGTTGAGGTACTTTCCTTCTATACCCATTTTACTGAGGGATTTTATCATAAATGGGTGTTGGATCTTGTCGAATGCTTTCTCTGCATCTATTGAGATGATCATGTGGTTTTTGTTTTTCATTTTGTTGATGTAGTGTATCACGTTGATTGACTTGCGGATGTTGAACCATCCCTGTGTCCCTGGTATAAATCCCACTTGATCATGGTGTATAATCTTTTTGATGTATTGCTGTAATCGGTTTGCCAAAATTTTGTTGAGGATTTTTGCATCTATGTTCATCAGTGATATCGGCCTGTAGTTCTCCTTCTTTGTGTTGTCCTTGTCAGGTTTGGGGATCAGAGTGATGTTGGCTTCATAGAATGTGTTAGGGAGTTCTCCATCTTTCTCAATTTTCTGGAACAGTTTGAGGAGAATAGGTATTAAGTCTTCTTTGAATGTTTGGTAGAATTCTCCAGAGAAGCCGTCTGGTCCTGGACTCTTGTTTTTGGGGAGGTTTTTGATTACCGTTTCTATTTCCTTACTTGTGATTGGTCTATTCAGATTCTCCATTTCTTCCTGATTCAGTTTGGGGAGATTGTAGGAGTCTAGGAATTTGTCCATTTCTTCCAGGTTGTTCAATTTGTTGGCATATAGTTTTTCATAGTATTCTCTTATGATCTCTTGTATTTCATTGGTATCTGTTGTGATTTCTCCTCTGTCATTCCTGATTTTATTAATTTGCGATTTCTCTCTTCTTTTCTTGGTGAGTCTGGCTAGGGGTTTGTCAATTTTGTTAATTCTTTCGAAGAACCAACTCTTTGTTTCATTGATCCTTTCTATCGTCTTTTTTGTTTCAATATCGTTTATTTCTGCTCTTATTTTTATTATTTCCCTCCTTCTACTGACTCTGGGCTTTGTTTGTTCTTCTTTTTCTAGTTCTGTTAGGTGTCGTTTGAGGTTGCTTACGTGAGCTTTTTCTTGTTTAGTGAGGTGAGCCTGTATTGCGATGAATTTCCCTCTTAGGACAGCTTTTGCTGCATCCCAAATGATTTGGTATGTCGTGTTCTCATTTTCATTTGTCTCCAGATAATATTTGATTTCTTCTTTAATTTCTTCAATGATCCATTGTTTGTTGAGAAGCGTGTTGTTTAGTCTCCACATTTTTGCCCCTTTCTCTGCTTTTTTCTTGTAGTTGATTTCTAGTTTAATAGCGTTATGATCAGAAAAGATGCTTGATATTATTTCAACTCTCTTGTATTTATTGATGTTTGCTTTTGTTCCCAAAATATGGTCAATCCTTGAGAATGTTCCATGTGCACTTGAGAAGAATGTGTAACCTGCTGTTTTTGGATGAAGTGTTCTATATATATCTATTAAGTCCATCTGGTCTAATTTTTCATTTAATTCTATTATTTCCTTGTTGATTTTCTGTCTGGATGTTCTGTCCATTGGTGTTAATGGTGTGTTGAGGTCCCCTACTATTATTGTATTGTTGTTGATGTCTTCTTTTAGTTCTATTAAGAGTTGCTTTACAAATTTTGGTGCTCCTGTGTTGGGTGCGTATATATTTATAAGTGTTATGTCTTCTTGGTGGAGAGTCCCTTTTATCATTATATACTGTCCCTCTTTATCTTTCTTTATCTGTTTTGCTTTGAAATCTACCTTGTCTGATATTAGTATAGCGACACCTGCTTTCTTTTGTTCATTATTAGCTTGGAGTATTGTTCTCCATCCCTTCACTCTGAGTCTGTGTTTGTCTTTGGGGCTGAGGTCTGTTTCCTGGAGGCAGCATATTGTTGGATCTTGTTCTTTGATCCATCCTGCCACTCTGTGTCTTTTGATTGGGGAGTTCAATCCATTTACATTTAGAGTGATTATTGAGACGTGGGGGCCTACCACTACCATTTTGTGTCTTGTTTTCCGGTTTTCTTCAGTTTCCTTTGTTTCTCGTCCCATGGTTTAATCTGTTCTGATGTAGAGCTGCTACTCTCTGTTGTTGTCCTTCTACTTATCTCCTCTGCTCTTGGTTTTGTAGCCCCTTTCCTTTTTTGGATTTTTCAGGAATGAGGGTTTTCCTGAGGATTTCCTGAAGAGGAGGTTTTGTGGCAATGAACTCCCTTAATTTTTGTTTATCTGGGAAAGTTTTTCTTTCTCCATCGTATTTGAAGGATATTTTCACTGGGTAGAGAATTCTCGGCTGTAGATTTTTGTCCTTCAGATTTTTGAATATATCATTCCACTCTCTTCTAGCCTGTAAAGTTTCTGCTGAGAAATCTGCTGATAGCCTGATGGGGGTTCCTTTGTAGGTTAGTTTCTTTTGCCTGGCTCTCCTTAATATTTTCTCCTTGTCGTTGACTTTTGCTAGCTTCACTACTATATGCCGTGGAGTTGGTCTTCTTGCATTGATAAAGTTTGGAGATCTATTGGCTTCTGTCACCTGAAGATCCATCTCCCTCACCAGATTTGGGAAGTTCTCAGCCATTATTTCTTTGAATAGGTTTTCTGCCCCTTTCTCCTTCTCTTCTCCCTCTGGTATACCTATAATCCTTACGTTGCATCTCCTAATTGTGTCTGATAATTCTCGGAGAGTTTCTTCATTTCTTTTAAGTCTTGCTTCTCTCTCCTCCTCTGCCTGCAACAATTCTATATTGCCATCTTCCAAATTGCTAATTCTTTCCTCCATATTATCGGCCCTACTGTTCAGAGCATCTAGATTTTTCTTAATCTCCTCTATTGTGTTCTTCATTTCCAATATTTCTGTTTGGTTCTTCTTTATCGTATCAAACTCTTTTGTGACATAGCTCCCGAACTCATTGAGTTGACGGTCAGAATTCTCTCTTAACTCATTGAGAATCTTAATGATGGCTGTTTTGAAGTCATCATCATTTAGGTTATATATATCTCATTTTCTTTGGGATTGTTTTCTGTGTATTTGTTACTTTCTTTCTGTTCTGGAGATTTAATGTATTTTTTCATATTGCTTGATGTTGTTGATTTGTGCCTCCGCATGGAGATAGAGTTTAGTTGCTCCTTTCACTTGTTTCAGCTGCTGCGGTGGGGGGAGCAGCTGTTTATACTTCACCAACCAGGAACCCTGTCCGTAGTTGCTAACTGGGCCTGGGCCCCTCTTCGTAGCCACAGTGGCCCTTTGGATTCCCTCCTCTGCCGTGGGGGCCGTCACAGGGGGGCTTCAGGCTGCAGGTGCCTACTGTTGCAGCCCACCTAGATGTGCTCTCTCCTTGGGGTCTGCAACGGTGCTATGGGCTTTTCCAGCGGCCAGGGGTGGGATCACTTATATTTGTCGCTCCGTTGCTGTCGGCACCCACCGAATCTCACTTGTCCTCTATGGGTCGCAGGAGAGCTATTGGCATCTTCTACAGTCTGTGGTTAGTACACCTAGCTATGCTGCTTTTGCCCTGGGGTCTTCCAGCCTTGTGGCTGGCAGCTGGGTGCCTTCTACTGGTGCTGTGCAGAGGCTTTCCCTAAGGCTGCTGTGAGCCTGTAGGGTTTCCCCCTAGGCTACTAAGCTGGGTCTCTGGAACTCTTTCCAGCCCCAGTCCTCTCCGAGGTCTCCGGCAATCCCTAGTCTCATGGGGCGGGCAACGGCAGCTGGGGGTCGCCCCGCCCTCTGGGCTTCTCTCCGGGCCTCTCCCGGGAGCCCTGAATGCTGGGAGTGGCCCCTCTGCTAATGGCAGACAGAGAGTTTTGTCTGCTGCCTGGCGGAACTCCGGCGCTTCCCCTCCGGGTCGCAGAACCGGCCTTTGAAAGTTCCCCCCGCCCCGGTCCTCTCCGAGATCTCTGGCAATCTCTAGCCCCATGGGGCGGGCAACAGCAGCTGGGGGTCGCCCCGCCCTCTGGGCTTCTCTCCGGGCCTCTCCCGGAGCCGTGAATGCTCGGCGTGGCCCCTCTGCTAACGGCACACAGAGAGTTTTGTCTGCTGCCTGGCGGAACTCTGGCGCTTCCCCTCCGGGTCGCAGAACCGGCCTTTGAAAGTTCCCCCAGCCCCGGTCCTCTCCGAGATCTCTGGCAATCCCTAGTCCCACGGGGCGGGCAACGGCAGCTGGGAGACCTCCGTACCCTCCGTGACTCTCTCTGGGACCCTCCGGGCGCCCCGAGCACCAGGCTGGGTCTCCCCGCCAATGGTGGGGAGAGACTCTCCCCGCGGGCTCAGGTGTGCAACTCCAAAGTTTCCCTCTGCGTTTAGGAGTAATTGCGGGGGGTTTAGGTAGGGTTCTGGTCACCTGTTTCCACCGTCGCTCCTCTGTTGTGTTCTCGCTCCTGCCCTAGATGTGTGTGGATCCTCTGGGGGCGTCCGTTGGAAGAAAGCCGCTTGCGGGTACTAGGCTGCCTGTCGGGGTCGGAGAGTTTTCACCTATTTCCACATCCTCCCGGAGGAAAGTCCGTCCGCCTTCCGATGTATAGTCGCGTGGGTGTCTCAGACGTCCTGAGATGCTGTCTGGATATCCTTTGTCAAGTGATAAGTGTCCAAATGTAGACTCGAAGGGCGAGAGACAAAGAGGACTACTCACGGCGCCATCTTGGATCTTCTTCTCGATATGCTAGTATTTTGTTGAGGATTTTTGCATCAATGTTCATCACTGATATTAGCCTGTAGTTTTCTTATTTTGTATTGTCCTTGTCTGGTTTTGGTATCAGGGTAATGTTGGCTTCATAGAATGAACTAGGAAGCTCTCCCTCCTCTTCAATTTTTTGGAAGAGTTTGAGAAGGATAGGTATTAAGTCTTGTTTGAATGTTTGGTAGAATTCTCTACAGAAGCAATCTGGTCTTTGACTTTTATTTCTTGGAAGGTTTTTAATTACTGTTTCAATCTCCTTACTAGTGATTAGTCTATTAAAATTATCTCTTTCTTCTTGATTATGTTTTTGAAGGTTGTATGATTCTAAGAATTTATACATTTCTTCTAGATTTTTCAATTTGTTGGTGTATAGCTTTTTGTAATATTCTCTTATAATTTGCATTTCTGAGGTGTCTGTTGTAATTTCTCTTCTTTCATTTCTGATTTTATTTATTTTAGCCTTCTCTCTTTTTTTTCTTGGTGAGTCTAGCTAAAGGTTTGTCAATTTTGTTTATCTTTTCAAAGAATCAGCTCTTGGTTTCATTGAATTTTTCTGCTGTTTTCTCAGTCTGTATTTCATTTATTTCTGCTCTGATTTTTATTATTTCCTTTCTTCTACTCATTTTGAGTTTTGTTTATTATTCTTTTTCTTGTTCCTTTAGGTGAACTTTTTGATTGTTTCTTTGAGATTTTTCTTGTTTGTTGACGTAGGCCTGTATTGCTCTAAACTTCCCTCTTGGAACCGCTTTTGCTGTATGCCATACATTTTGGCATGTCATTTTTCATTTTCATTTGTCTCCAGGTATTTTTTGATTTCTCCTTTGACTTCTTCATTGAATCAATAATTATCCAGTAGCATTTTGTTTAATCTCCATATATTTGTGGCTTTTCTAATTTTCTTCCCGTAGTTGATTTATAGTTTCATACTGTTGTGGTCAGAAAAGACACTTGGTATTATTTCAATCTTCTTAAATGTATTGAGACTTATTTTGTGGCCTAATATTTGATCAATCCTGGAGAATGCTCCATCCACATTTGAAAAGAATGTGTATTCTGTGGGTTTTGGATAGAATGTTCTGTATATATCTACTTGGTCCATCTGGTTTAATGTGTCATTTAAGGCTCATCTTTTCTTATTGATCTTTTGTTAGGACAATCTATCCATTGGTGTAAGTGGAATGTTAAAGTCCCCTACTATTATTGTGTTACTGTCTATTTTTCCTTTTATGTCTGTTAGTAATTACTTTATATATTTAGGTGCTCCAATGTTGGGTGCATAGATATTTACAAGTGTATCCTCTAGTTGGATTATTCTTTTTATCATTTTGTAGTGTGATTCTTTGTCTCTTGTTACAGTTTTTGTTTTAAAGTCTGTTTTGTCTGATATAAGAATTGCTACTTCAGCTTTCTTTTCTTTTTTTCTTTTGAGGAAGATTAGCCCTGATCTAACTTCTGCCAATCCTCCGCTTTTTGCTGAGGAAGAACAGCCCTGAGCTAACATCTGTGATCATCTTCCTCTACTTTGTATGTGGGATGCCTACCACAGCATGGCATGCCAAGCTGTGCAATGTCCGCACCCAGGATCTGAACCAGCAAACCCCAGTCCACTGAATTGGAACATGCACACTTAACCGCTGTGCCACTGGGCCAACCCCTTCAGCTTTCTTTTCATTGTCATTTGCACGGAGTATTTTTTTTATAGCCCTTCACTTTCAGTTTGTCACTGTCTTTAGGTCTTAAGTGTATCTCTTGTAGGCAGCATATATATGGGTCTTGTTTTTTTATCCAGTTGGTCTCCCTATGCCTTTGGATTGGAGCATTTAGTCCATTGATATTTAAAGTACCTATTGATAAGTATGGGCTTATTGCCATTTTGTTACTTTTTTCCCTAGGTGTGTTAGTAGTTCTTCTCTGTTCCTTTCTTGTCTTGCTCTCTTCCCCTGTGGTTTGATGGTTTTCTTTAGTATTACGTTTCGAAATCCTTTCTCTTAATTTTTTGTATATTAATTCTAGATTCATGTATAACAACCTATGTATATAGCAATCTATATTAAGTTGACGATCTCTTTAGTTTCACTTCTTGCTAAAAGCTCTTTTCTTTCATTCCCCTCATCCCACATTTTACGTTTTTGATATGATACCTAACGCCTTTTGTGTGTGTGTGTGTATCCATTACTCTCTTATCTTGGAAATAGATAATTTTAGTAATTTTGTCTTTTGACCTTCCTGTTATCTTCATAGAGGGTTGATCCACTACCTTTAATATGTTTTTGGCTTTATCAGTGATTTTATTGCTTTTTGGGGGGGATGATGTTCCTATTCCTATTTGTGCTCTTCTCTTTCCCACTTAAATAAGTTCCTTTAGCATTTCTTATAAAACTGGTTTCTTCATGATAAATGCCTTTAATATTTGCTTGTTTAGGAAACTCTTTATCTCTCCTTCCACTCTGAATGACAACCTTGCCAGGTAGAGCTTTCTTTGCTGTAGGTCTTTTCCTTTCAGCACTTTAAATATATCATGCCGCTTTGTTCTCACCTGTAAGGTTTCTTCTGAGAAGTCAGCTGATAGCTTTACGGGGTTTCCTTTGTATGTTACTTGTTGCCTTTCTCTTACAGCTTTTAGCATTTTCTCTTCATCTTTAATTCTTGACATTTTACTGATAATGTGTTTTGGTGTGGGCCTCTTCCGATTTATCTTGTTTGATGATCTCTGTGCTTCCTGTAACTGGATATCTGTTTCCTTCCTTAGGTTAGGAAAGTTTTCAACTATTATTTCTTCAAATAGATTCTCTGCCCCTTTTTCCCTGTCTTCTCCTTCTTGGACACCTATAATACAAATGTCAGTGTGGTTGATGTCCTAGAGGTACTTTAGAGTGTCCTTGTTCTTTTTCTTTTCTCTGTTCAGCTTGGGTGATTTCCTCTAGTCATTTGTCAAGCTTGCTTATCCATTCTTCTCTATCATCTACTCTGCTACTGAGTCCCAATAGTGAATTTTTTATTTCCAGTATTGTATTCTTCATTTCTGATTTGGTTCTTATTTGTTGAAGTCCTCACTGAGTTCATTATTCTTCTCCCAAGAGCAGTGAGCATCCTTAAGACTTTTTGTTTGAACTCTTTGTCAAGTAGGTTGCTCATCTCCATTTCATTTAGTTCTTTCTCTGGGATTTTGTCCTGTTTCCTCACTTGGAACATATCCTATTGCCTGCTCATTTTGCCTCTTTCTCTGTGCTTATATCTATGTATTAGGTAGGTCAGCTACATCTTCTGATCTTGAAGAGGTGGCCTATGTAAGAGATGCTTATAAGGCCCAGCAGCATGCATCCTTCTTATCACCAGTTCCAAATGTCCCAGGGCTGTGCTGTGTGTGGGCTACTTGTGTCCTTCTACTTTGGCAGGGTTGCTCTTGCTACAGGTTCCCAGGGAGGCTAGGCTGTCCCCCTGGCTGGCTGGTGCAATGCTCAGCTCTGTGCGGCTGCTATGGACCCTTCAGTCACTTTCTCTGGCTTGGGAAGCCCCAGCACAGTTGGTTTCAAGATCTAACAGTACATTCCTGCTGCAGTGTTTTTGTTAAGTTATAGGCTCCCAGTGTGGCTGGTTGCTATGCTCAGGGGCTTACAATTGCTGTGGGCCTCCAGCCTGTAAGGCTGTTTTAAGCTGTCTCAGGATTATAGTTGTGTTGGACCCTGGTATGAGAGTACTCAATTATTTCAGGCTTTGGGAGATGGGGCTGATCCCTTATGTGGCTATTTGAGAAGAACAAATCTGCTACAGCTGACAGCCCACAGGGCCACACACACCATCAACACACTCCTGTCCCATGTGTATGCCCTGCCCCCTTCAAGCAGACCTAGTGGCCCCATTCCAGAGTCCCCATACACTCCATCACTCCCCACACACTCCACCTGTTCCTCGTGCATACCCTGCCACCCAGAGGTTCCAGGCACCACATCTATATGGGCCTACAATTTGCCTGAGGGCTTGCTGTTGTGTGAGGCCAGTCACTAAGGCAGGCTGTCTGCCTGCTGATGTGGATCAAATCAGCGCTCTATTGAGTGGGACAGACCACCAGATAACAGGCCAGGAGCTGATCACCAGTGGTGTCTGCTAACATCTATGTCAGCATGCCTGTACTAGGTCACAATAATGACTGGAACCAATGTCTTAGTCCCTGGAGAGGTCTCACCTCTCACGGAGAGGCAACCAGAGGCTATCAGGTGAGTCTCTTTTCAAGAAAGGACTGTACACCTTTCTTTATGGTGATTTTAGCTTGCTTTCTGAAACAGGTGGATTTTTGTGTGGGCCCTTGCAGAGCTGATTTTTTTTCCAATTATGTCCAATGGCTTTTCTGGGTTTATTCCCCATTGTTGCTAATACCCAGCAATCCAGATATTATGAGACTCATTGCTGTTGTGCTGAGTCCAAAGGAAGCATATAGTAGTAACACTACTCCATTCTGGTCCCCTACTACTCCAGAGAAGGCAGTGTATCTTGGAATTGCTCCCAGCTGGCCGTGAAGCACTGCAGCTCATCAAGGTGGCTTTTTTTAATCTCCAGAATGAAATTTCCACCTCTTCTACCTCAATCAGGACTGTCCCTTGCCATGAGGGTTCTTTTGCTCCAGGTTTTAGTTCTTTCTCAGGGGTAATTGTTCCAAGAGTAGTTGTAGATTGGTTGTGTGCATGGGAGGAGGTGAGGTCAGAGTCTGCCTACATTGTCATCTTCATCTTCACACCAACACCCACGTGTTTCATGTTGAGGTGCAAGTGAAAGATTTAAAATTGGTCACAATATAATTGAACTTGCGGAGTGACTTCCTACTGATGATGACTTTTGAGGGGAGGGAACTGTTGGGATGGAGGCACAGGGCATGCTTCTGGGTCGAGCAGGCAGTGAAGCCAGGCTGTTCCTGCTGGACATGCTTTGTTCTAAATCAGAAGCACCTTCAACACAGGTCTTGATAGCTTAGCCCATCACCTGGCAAATACCTCGGGGCCAGGTTTTATCAGTGACATTTTCCTTGCTCAAAGCTTTTCCTGAGAGGAGTATTCTGTAAGAGGCAGCTGGATGGCACAGAGTTTTCCCTCAAACATTAAATGATATTCTACACTGAAATAATAACCAGAAAGTTCTCTGTTAAAACCAATGGGCCCCTTCTCCCAGGCAGATTAGAGATGCTGGATGACTCCTGAATACTCAGATGAATGGACAGGGGAGGGGCTTCTCTCATCATGTTTTGATGGTAAATGTAGGATAAGGAAAAACAAAACCAAGATCCAGACGAGGAAGAGCCAGAGGGGAGAGATGGCTTGCAGTACAATGACTTCAACCAGGACTTGCATGGTCACGTCTGCCCTGCGGGACAGGGTGGGAAGGCCCAGGGTGCACTCTGTTCCTTAGCCAATTGGTTAAGTTCAACTCAGATCATCTGGCAAGTCTAGCTGACTCCGGGTCCCAGAGAGACCGGGTCAGCAAAGCTGCTCCCACATGCGTGGATTATGTTCATGACATGCAGATGATCACCTGGGAGAAAACTGATGTTTATTACAGAACAGCCCTGTTTGTGAAAGGCTGATTGCTGATTCGCTTGGTAGACTTTTTCACCCTTATGATGTGCAGTTTAAATTAGTTAGTGAAAAAACCTAAATGTGGAAACAGTAGAACTGTCATGGAAGAAACTGACGTTTACCTCTTGTGAGGTCGTTCAGCATCATGTGCTGGGGCATTCTCTGACAACTCAGTACTGACCTTCAGGATCGTCCGACTCAGCATGGTGATAGCACTTAACACCGTGAACTCCTTTTCACCACCGTGATAAAATAGTAAGATGTCAAATGTGTTAGCTTGAACCATATGATTTTTGTAGGTCGAATATGGTCAAATGGCAGCAATTAGACTCAACCTAATAAGTGGTCTTTCCCTTAGAGGGGTTAGACATGAGTTGGGAGACAGAACAGTAACTCATCAATAGATGTAAAATGATTAAGACCTGCAATTAAGAAGCCTTTATTTTGAAGTCAATAATGCACAAGTTAGGAATTCCTTAAGATTTTTCGTGACTGACTACATGGCAGTGAATCTGTTCCTCTAGATGAACCACGTGGTCCAATTTATAAGCTATAGGGGAAATCGACCTACTGACTATATGCAACTCAGTTTCATCCCAGAATATTATTATCTGCCTTAACCACCCACCTTATTGCTGAGGGTTGATGCTGGAGGCTTTCCAGAAAAAATTCTACCATCAAGTGACCAAGATCTACACTCATGGTCGATATTTGGCAGAACATGCTGAAGCTCTGAAGGCTAGTCCTGGAGAAGAGTGAACGGTGGAGCTGCTGCAGCATCTCGGACGAACAGGCAACTTCCCGAAGTGGCTGCTTTGCAGCACACGGGGCTCACTGGGATATGTGAGCTCTGGTTGTGTCTCCTTTAAAATCAGTCACCTTACGTGACAGTCACACCTTGTGAAATGGCCCTCAGGGTCTCCAAAGTCCCGGGAGAGGTATGTTGTTCTTGTGCCTGAGTCTTATTCAGTCTCTTATCCAAGCTGAGCAGCTGTGACCTGCCAGGTTCTTTTCCAGGTTTTGTAGAGACTTCTCCTGGATCATCTGTTATGGTTTTTATTTTTTATTTCTGGGCTTTACTTTTAGTAATCACAGTCCTTCTCAGGCAGTTTTTGTCCTAACTACTACTGAATCTCTCACGCAGAGCCAGCAGAGCTGCTGGAGTCACACGGCACGGTACTGGACTGGTATTTCTCTCCTAGTTAGTGGGTTTACTATTCAATAGGGTAGGGGAAAATCATGACTTTCTGGACAGTGAATAAAACATCAAAATTAGTCCAAATTATCCTGAAAGTCAGATAACAAAAGTTCGGGTCTCAGTTCTGAACTGATTCTCCGTGTTACCCTGGGCAAGTTCATTAACTCCTGGCAATACTAATTTCTTCTTCGGGAAAATGAGGGCATGAAAGTAGCTGATCTCCCATTACCATTGACCCTAAAACAATATATGTCCATGGAAAACCCTTTATATCATTAGGCAATTATTTAGATTACTCTATAATCCTTAAACATTCACTTTTGTAGAGAGTGAAAGAGAGAAGATAGCTCAGAAACACTTAGGTTGGTAGGAAAATCGAGGTTTTAAAATGTTGATCATAATTGAGTTATATAGAAATAATTTAGATTTCACCTTTTTTAAAGATATTTTTATTTTTATAAGAAAAAATTGTAATAAGAGGGTTCAGGGGATTCTGGAGTGTTGCTCCCCAAAGTTTCTCAATTCCTTTATACATTTGAAATTGGGATTCATGCAAACAGAAGTAGTCATTTGTGTTGGAATAAGTTTGTGATCACCTTGCAGTTGCTTTTTGTGTGTGAAGATTGAGGAGGTGCCCATTTCCCTGTCTTGAATAAAAGACAGAGAGCTTTAGGCAGAGAAATGGCATCTGCAGAACTTTGGGCACTAACTGAGGTTTAGGGTTGATGTTGGTTGGAATGTTTCAGTTGGTCTTGGGCATCAGACGTCATCAGCACCCCAGCCTGATTTGCTCCAGCATGAGGTTTGGGCTTGAGCATCCTTGCTGGGGACCTCCTGCACCTTTGTGGCCAGTTTGGGCTTCAGCATTGTGCATTGTCCCTAGATGCACAGGCCACCCTAGGCTGAGTCTTGGCGGAGACGCAATATGTGGCAGGCATTTCCAGGCTTCAGGAGTCCAAGCACAGTTCTGTGGGTTCTGTTCATTATTTATAGAGTCTTCTATTGATCATCAAATGTTTCTGTTGCACCCCAGCCACAAAGGAGAGTCAGTAATCCTCTCATTCTTTCAGAGCGCTCTCCTGCAGAGGGGCTGGCAGAAATGGGAAAGGTTAAGTGCTGGGAATGTCCGATCTTGGTTCTGCTCCTAAATCAATTCTTGCCTCAGGTAAGGCCCAGGTTCTTCCTGGGTCTGCAGATTAAACTGTTCATCCTTGGGAAGATCGACTCACCCCTCTGTCCTCAACTAACTGCTACAGCATTTTACCTGGGTTACCACATGTCTGTCACCGCTTACCACTGCATCCGGATGTGGTAGGTACTATTTTTATCCTCATTTTATAGATTTCCTGAAGTTCAGAGACATTAAGTAATTAGTCCAAGGTCACTCAGGTGATACATGGTAGAACTGAGACCCAAACTAAGTAACTTGACTTCCCCGGTAACCCCTCTGCCCTGTGTCTGTGAAATGAAGTAAAAACACCTCCTGTACTGCACACAAAGCAGATGCAAGATCAAAGGAGAAGATAATGCAACTGGAAGAATTGATAATGAAAAAGATCCTACTCAGATGTTGGTTGACATTCTTTTTTTTTTTTTTTTTTTATTAATGTTATGATAGATTACAACCTTGTGAGATTTCAGTTGTACATTTTTGTTAGTCATGTTGTGGGTACACCACTTCCCCCTCTGTGCCCTCCCCCCACCCCCCCTTTTCCCTGGTAACCACCGATCAGATCTCCATATCAATATACTAAATTCCACCTATGAGTGGAGTGGTTGACATTCTTTTAAATTACCATTGTGGCTATCATTATGCATGCTGTTGAGATTATTGCCAATGGCAGGCCAAAATTTTCTATTTCCTAAATGGAAGAGAAGAGCAACTTCTTGGAGAGACATATCCAGATTGATTTAAGGGTTATTTTCAGTTGTTAATTAATGATGCTCTCTAATCTTCTCATTTTCCCATTTGCTGCACAGTTTCAAATGCAGCTGATCCTAATTAGAGATCCTATTTGTGCATATATATGGAATTTGTGAATTCCATATATAAATGAAAAGGTGGCTTTGGACCATTGGGGGACAACAACTAGATCAGGGTGATAAAGTTTTGAGACTTTGGTGTGTAGTTAGTTAAATTTAATTTAAATTAAAGGGAGAAGAAAAGGTGTTCAGTGATTCTCTCTGAGGGATAAAGAGGACTTCATTTTGTGTCCAGTGTCGTGAGATTTGAGTCACTTGGAAGGACTGGGTCTCCCGAAGGCATATCCTCATCTATATCTCACAATGTAAGTGCAGTATTTTAATCATGAAAATAAGGAATGCCTGGGATAAAACCCAGCCAAACAAAAAACAACGTATCCTTCTTTTGTCAAAGCCAATATTGGGTTTTACAGAAGTATACTTTAATAAAACCTAGCTGTAACGTATAAGGGACCATGTGGGATGCAAATATGTAATCCTCTGGCCTAGGTTTTGCATACTCACCACCCATTTCCATGCATGGAGCTCACAAATTGTTCCTTCAACAAGGTAAATCCAGAAAGAGACACGGGTTTGACTGGCAGGTCTTTGGAGGCCTGCTGAAACGCCGTAGAATCAATGGCACAGACATGGGGATCTATCTGTAAGCATCTCACTAGGGATTCTGAAAAAGTATCCTGTGGCTTCAGGGGTGCTGGCCTTGCTGCCCCAGCACAGGAATGCTGTGCTGGAAACCACTGTGATTTCCTCTGTGACGTATAAATCCCTGACATTCACCACTTGGTGTTCACAGTTGGGACACATGACCCATAGGTTCAATATTTACATTTTTGTTCCCTGTGTTTTATAGGTAAATGATGGCCATACATAGTTGAATTTTATTCGCTGTCTACCTGTATTGTATATTCGGAGATACGTAGGGACTAGAATAGGAAAAATCACACATTGAATTCCTCCCCCAGTATGTACACATACACACAACACACACACACAGCTTTAATAGGTTTGAAATAACTTACAAAATTTAAATTCAGATAACTTCAAGGATGTATTGAAGGAGAAAACAAGTCACAAAAAGAAAGGTTGAATGGGCTGGTGAAAGGGAGAATGGGTGAATTCAGCTAATTTCTCGTGGATGGTGTTGGTGCTGGTGGTAGACAACTTGGATATGGTTCAGTGTATAACAATTTGGCTTTTTAAACTACCTTCTTATTCTTGAACCTTTTGCCTCTCTAAGTCCTGCCTAGCTAGTGTGTCTGAGGATGGGAAAGGAAGCAGTCAATCTAGTGGACCACAGCCATGGATCACTTAACGACGGGGATATGTTCTGAGAAATGTGTCGTTAGGTGATTTTGTTGTCATGAGAATGTCATAGAGTGTACTTACACAAACCTAGATGGTACAGCTTACTACACACCTCAGCCATATAGTACTAATATTATGGAGCTAACACTGTACATATGGTCCATCGTTGACTGAAATGTTGTGCAGTGCATGACTGTAATTGTATGCACTGTATTTTTATATGACTGCCAGTGTGGTAATTTGTTTACACCAGCGTCACCACAAACACGTGAGTAATGTGTTGCACCATGATGTTATGACAGCTATGATGTCACTAGGTGATAGGAAGTTTTCAGCTGCATTAAAATCTTATGGGATCACCATTGTATATGAGGTTTGTTGTCGACCTAAACGTGGTTATGCAGCTCACGACTGTACGTTACACTGGTAGGCAGGGCAATTTCAGATTATGGACACTCCCATTTTCCTGGCCTATACTGAAGAACATCATGAAATACATTGTACTGTAAGAATTTGTTGCATTTGTTTTAAATTACATTACATCATGGATGTCCTCTTTATGAAGACTCAGGATAAATTAATTTGTTCTTAGCATCAGGAACAGTTGTGTTTCTCCTGGGCAATTAAGAAAATAAACTTTATGACAATGAGAATTGTGTCCTTAAATTTTTACTGTAGCATTAACCACTAGAATGCTTGAAGCAAAATTTGCGACTTATTCATAGCAAATGTATGACTTTGTGGTATATATTTTTGTGTTAAATTTATTTCTGACTCTGTATGTTTCTATCTTTTTTTCCTCACTTGTGTTAGTAGTAGGGATTAGGTTTGGCTATGAGGAGTGGAAAACCCAAAATACCAGTGGCTTAAATAAGATAGAGGCTTCATTTTCTCTCAGGTAAAATTCTAGGTAGGTGGTCCCAGCTTGGGATGGCAGCTCCATGGCCATCAGGAACCCAGACTTCTAATGTGCTGTTCTGCCATCCTCAACACACAGCTTTCAACTCATGGTACAAGATGGCTGCTTGAGCTCTCCCCATCATGTCTGTATCCAGTCAGCAGGAAGGAGAATGGGAGAAAAGAGGGACACACTCAAGCCTCCCTTTGAAAATTACTTCTTAGAAGTTGCACACACAACTTCCATTTACATCCCATTGACCAGGCCTTAGTCACATGTCTATACCTAGCTATAAGCATGGCTCAGAAATGTGGGTAGCTATGTATTTTAGCTAAAAATGAGGAGTCTTAATACTGTAGAGGAAGAGGAGATGGGCCATTGAAAAACAAGTAGCAGGCTGTGGTACATCTATTTGTAATTTTGCTTATTTCATGAATCTTTGTGAACTATTTTAAATTCTGTCCATACTGGGGGAGGGGCTATTATAAGTAAATGAAGGAATAAATAAGTTTATATTCTTCGAAGGAGGATGGCTCTTGTTATTGTTTCTGTCTAACACGAGTCCAAATCTCAGAACGGGCTCTGAGGCCACGGAGGCCTTAACCGTTCCCACCTTGGGATGCTCAGAGGTGGTCCTGCTGAGCTCGAGCTCTGCATCTCTGAAGCCTGAGGAGCAACATACACTCACCGGGGTGGAGGCTGTGTGGGCGGATCCACTTTCCTTGATTTGAAGTGAATTTTCTATCAATGCAACATCTTAACACTGCTTCTCTCTGCCAATCAGTTGGGGATTACATAAATTTTTGATAAAAAGGGGAAAATCATTATTATTCAATGAAGGCAATTTGCTTGGTAGACAAATCTCTCTCAAAGAATGCAGCTCTTGAGGTGCCACAGGATGGAAGGATGTGACTAAAAGACCCAGAATAGTGAGAAGGCTGGGAGGTACTGGCTAAAACGGTTTGTCAGGAGACTTTATAGTTCTATAGCTCCACTAGAGCTGTACTTTCAAACTTCAGTTTGCCCAGGACCTTAGGGAGGTGGTTAAAACTGCAGTGACCTGGGCTCCACCCCCTAGATTCTGCTTCCCTAGCTCAGGGAACCGCATTTTGACACATACTGGACTAGAGGATGCTGATTGCCCAAAGATAAACATTTCAAAATGGAGTTAAACTTTCTTTTGAAAAAGAACATGAACAAGTCATTTCAAAAAACCTACAGAGTTTGCTTTAAATACTTAATTTTCCAGGTTTCGGAGTGTCCAACACTCTCTTTTGTGGAGCAGGACCTCTGACCAATAGCGCACAGCTGCCTTCCTGCCTAAATGTTAACGATTTGAGGAGGCCTTTTAGCTCTCTGGCAGCTCAGAGCACCTGACCCACCAGGCACCAGGGGCCTGGAAAAACCACCCTTAGGTCCCCGCTCACCATGACAACCAGCTCACACTGTCCCCATCTGTCAGTGTGCAGGCTGGCCCCTCTACAGGGTCACCTGTGTCATAGCGACAGGAGAAGCTGTGGTTGTCTTCCATATTCCAAGTGCCTGGAAACAGGGTTCAGTCCCAGGCCCCGACTTCTCTCTCTGCGTTTTTTTGGGTGGGAAGCTGTTTGGACCCTGGGAGTTGGGGCCTGAGAGAAAGAGGATGAGCGGGGGCTCCTGGGACATGAGTGATGTTGGTGGCACATGTGTGTCAGTTGGAGCTTTCAGCTGGACCAGCAGGAAATAAGAAGCACGGATCTGAAGGGAGGGGAGTGAATCCCAGTCACAAAGACAGCTTGATATTTAGGCCTGGAGGGGAGTTACAAGTTCTTCACTCTACAGAAATGTCAAGACAGGAAAATCCATCCTCCTTCATCTTTGAGGGTTTATGGGGGTTATGGTAAAATGAGGATTAGAAGGAGAGAGAGCTGGTAGCCTTCAATTTTTCCCAAAATTTTACTATGAAAAATTTTTCAAATATACCTGAAAGAAACACACTGCTTAGATTCTACTGTCAACATTTTATTTTATCTACTTTATCACATGCTGTCCATCTGTGTGTCCCTCTGTCCCTCCACCAATACGTCTCATTTTTTTGGATAGCTTTGGTTTTAATATTCTTATTGCTATTTCCCTCTTTCTTTCCTTCCAATTCTGGTGTTTATTACCCTCCTTTTATTTGTCCTCAGCCAATCATAGCCATCATCTTTAATGATTACAACAAAGAATGTAGTGATGATAACAATGAGAGTAGCTAACGTTTAGAACACACATTATGTCACAGGCGCAGTGCTGGCCACTGTTGTGATGGTACCATCTCGTTACTTGTCAAAAGGAGAAGGAGGCATGATTATCCCTCTTCTGATGAGAAGGAAACAGAGGCTCAGAGACAAGCGGCTAAACTGGAGTTCAAGTCTGGTCTCATCTGACATTTCGCCTCCGCAGGCCAGTTTCAGGGGAATGACAGCCCAGAGATTCCCTTTCAAACTGGCTTAGTGAAAAATTCACTAAGATTGTCTCAAACCCATTATGAAAATCATTGAGAACATCACTTTCTGCATGTGGAGAAGTCTTTACTTCAGAGGGTAATGGAGAGGCTATTCCTTGAAGTGTCATTATCTTTAACCCTCTGGGTACCTGCATTTCTTTGCACAAGAGTGAAGTAGGCAGTATTCTCCTTCTCTTCATCATAATTGGTGAAATTTATGGGCCAAACATTCCACATTCATCCTCTTGGTTTTGTAACCCCTTTCCTTCTTTTGATTTTTCAGGCATGAGGGTCTTCTTGAGCATTTCTTTTAGGGGAGGTCTGATGGCAATGAACTCCCCTAACTTTTGTTTATCTAGGAAAGTTTTTATTTCTACATCATATTTGAAGGTTATTTTTGCTGGATAGAATATTCTTGGCTGCAAGTTTTTGTCCTTGAGAGTTTTGAATATATCATTTCACCTCTTCTAGCCTGTAAGGTATCTGCTGAGAAATATGCTGACATCCTCATGGGGTTCCTTTGTAGGTTACTTTCTTCTGCCTTGCTGCCTTTAGTATTTTCTCTTTGTCATTGACTTTTGCAAGCTTCACTACTATATGCCTTGGGGTTGGTCTTTTTACATTGATAAAGTTTGGAGATCTATTAGCTTCTATCACATGGAGTTCCATCTCTCTCCCCAGGCTTGGGAAGTTCTCAGCCATTATTTCTTTGAACGGGCTTTCTGCCCCCTTCTGCTTCTCTTCTCCCTCTGGGGTACCTATAATCCTTATGTTGCATTTCCTAATTGAGTCAGATATTTTTTGGAGAATTTCTTCACTTCTTTTTAGTCTTAGTTCTCTCTCCTCCTCTATCTGCAGCATTTCTACATTCCTATCCACCAAATTCCTAGTTCTATCTTCTATATTATTGAGCCTACTGTTCAGAGAGTCCAGATTTTTCTTAATCTCCTCTATTGTGTTCTTCATCTCCTACATTTCTGATTGGTTCTTCTTTGTAGTATCAAGCTGTTTTGTGACATAGCTCCTGAACTCTTTTGAGTTGTCTGTCTGTATTCTCTTTTAACTCATTGAGTTTTTTAATGATGGCTATCTTGAATTGATTGTCATTTAGGTTATAGATTTCAGTGTCTTTGGGAATTTTTTCTGGGTACTTGTCACTTTCCTTCTGTTCTGGAGATTTAATATATTTTGAATACTGCTTGATGGTGTGGATTTGTGCCTCTGCACAGACATAGAGTTTAGTTACTGATTCCACTTGCTTCTACTGGAGTGTGGGTGGAGCAGCTGTATTATCTGCACTGACCAGGATCCCTGTCAGCTGTTGCTGACTGGACCTGGGACCCTCCTCGTGGTCACAGTGGCCCTGTGGGGTCTCTCATCAGCTGTGGGGACAATTGCAAGGAGGCCTCAGGTTGCTGGTGCCTACTGTCACAGACCACCTAGATGCTCTCCATCCTTAGGGTCTGCAGTGGTGTTATGGGCTTTCACAGTGGCCAGGAGCCTGTTCACCTAGACTCACAGTTCTGCCACTGTCAGGGCCCACAAGATCTCACTTGTCCACTATGGGCCACAGCAGAGCTATGTGTATCCACTGCAGTCTGTGGTTAGCTCACCCAGCTGTGCTCCTTCTGCCCCAGGGCCTTCCAGCCTTGTGATTGCCAGGCAGGGCCTCTCAGCTAAGGCTGAGTAGAGGCTTTCCCTGTGGCTACTGTGGGACTGTGGATTTTCCCCCTGGACCATGGAGCAGGCTCACTGGTGCTCCAACCTGCCACCGCCTAGTCACTGGCTCTCCCTTGCCCCCTCTGGGCCCCAGCAGGATTTTGTGTGTTAGAGGCGGCTGGGGGGTTGCTGCACCGGGTAGAGCTCCACCTGCCCCGGGGCATCCCCGCATTCTGAATGCTGGGTGGGGCCTCTCCTCTAAGCCTGAGTAGAGGCATTCCCTGTGGCTGCTGTGTGACCATGGATTTTCCCCCTGGACCACCGTGCAGGCTTGCTGGGACTCCAACCTACCACTACCCCACTCCCACGTTCCCTCTGGGTCTTGCTTGTCCCCTCTGGGGCACAGCAGGACTTTGTGTGTCAGAGGCAGCTGGCAGGTTGTTGCAACTCTTGGGTTCCACTGCCCCAGGGTCTCCCAGCATTCTGAATGCTGGGTGGGGCCTCTCCACTAAGGCCAAGTAGAGGCTTTCCCTGTGGATGCTGTGAGACTGTGGATTTTCCCACTGGGCTAAGGAGCAATTATGGGGGGCTTAAGTAGGGCTGTAGTCACCTGTTTCCACCGTTGCTAAACTGATGCATGCACATGCCCACCCTTGGTGCCGTGGTGATGCTATGAGCGTGTGAGCTGGTAGAAAGTCACTTGCAGGTACTAGGCTGTCCAGGGGTGGGAGAGTTTTCACCTATCTCCACCTCCTCCCAGAGGGCAGCCCATCCACCTTCCAATGTATAGCAGCATGGGTCTCTCAGGCATCCTGAGATGCTGTGTGGATATGATTTGTTGACCGATGAATGTCCAATTAGTTGTAGTTCGAAGGGGGAGAGACAAACAAAACTGCTCACTCCGCCATGTTGCTGACATCACTGCCCTTCAGTAGCTTTTAAGAAAACTTTCTTGAGGGTCCAGCTGCAGCCTCTGGGACCACATTGTGCTTGTCTGAGGATTTTGGACTGTATTGTTATGAAAACAAGTCAGACTGTGACAGGAGGACTTTCCTGAATCCCCCAAAACATACTGTTTCATTCTGTTTAGTTCTATTTGGTTTAAGTAGATGCAGAAACCCTCACTTTATGGATACTGTGTTTTCCACAGCTAGACATAGATGAATGGATGATCAAAGAGAGCAAATTACTTTCAATTGTTTGAGATGTCCCTCTCAGAAAGGGCAGGTTGAATTTTGATGGGTGAACTCTGATGAAAATTAGGATCTCTGCTACTAGACACAAGTGCTTTTAAGAACTGGACAACCTTTCCTGTAAATGGGATTAAATTTATTGTAGCTCCTAAGCAACAAAGTTCCCAGCGGACAGATGCTTCTATACCTTGCAAGTCTGTTATGATCAGAGCTCACCTTGCATGCGCATCATGCTTTCCTATGCTGCTTTCAAATTAAAAAGAGATTTTTTATATTTCTTGTATTTTTTAAATTCATATTCCTGCTCTATAGCGCCATGGGGTCAAATGCTAATGTAACTCTTAATTTATTGGAGACTTAGAAAAGCCAAGTGATTTTCTCAGAACATAGCATGAGGAAGGGCCCTTTTGCAGCATCTGGGAGCAAGCCTATCAACGTGCTAGTCAACCAAGAGCGGTGTCATGGTGCTCCAGCTTCCCTGGTGTTCCCTTTGAGGTTCCAGTGTCACTGATCTTCAGGTTTGTGGCCTGAAGCCAATGAATGATCTTGAAAATCCCTGTGAAGAACAATATGTAAGTGAAGAGACTTGGCTAGATGATGAGGGAGAGAAAGGGGGATAAGTAGCAGCCCCCATGAGGGCACCATGCCTTCTTCACGTTCCAGTTTACATTTCCAAAGGTCAAAATATTCTGAAACACCCAAACAATGGCGGCAAATAGAAGCTTCTTTCAAAGGCAAACATTCTGCAAAAACTAACACTCTCTAAAAGTCCTTCAAGAGTAGAATGGATTCATAAATGGTGATTTCTTCATACAATGGGATAATACTCAGCAATATAAACAGAACGACCTACTGGATAAAACTTAAACACTTTGTACTGAGTGAGAAGATAGTGAGACAAAAGAGCACGTGTGACTCCATTTCTATAAAGTTTTCTCCGAACCATTTATCTGAACTGATCTCTGGGGGAAAGAAAGTCAATCAGGCTTACGTGGGAGGACGGGGGGTGAGATAGCCTGCAAAGGGCACAGGGGACTTCCTAAAATGATGGGAATGTGCTGCATCTTGGTTGGGGTGATGGTGACATAGGTGTATACATTTGTCAAAACTGATCAAGCTGTATACTTAAAATCTGTGCATTTACTGTGTATAAATTTTACCTCAATGAAGAGTACACATTACAGCCTTTCTCTGTGAGGCGTTCTAAGTGCTCTGCATGATTTAACTTATTTAATTCTCACAGAAATATAGGAGAGGAGATATGTTTATTTGCATTTTACAAATGGGGAGACTGAGGCACAGAGAGGTTACCTAAATATCTAAGGTGATGGAGCTGGTGTTTAGGGCGAGAATTTGAACATTAACAGTTCAGCTCCAGAGCTGGACTCTTAGCTGCTGAGTTATACTTCCACACATGCCAGAAGTAGCCACCAGCTTGTGGTTTCCTGTTTCCTGTTAAGAGCTTTCCCAAATGTTATGAGACAATTGCCCATATAAGCATAAAATTCTGGTTATTTAAAATACACCTATTTATGTCGGATGTGGGATGCTTTTAAAGATTCTATTTAGCTTTGATATAGACAACACTACTAAACTGCAGGCTGGCTTCATAGACGATCAGGAAGGCCAGTCTCCTGAACTGTGTTTGCTGATCACTGTATAACACAGTTAATGTTATAGACAAGCAAAATCACATGGCTGAGGTTGCCAAGAAATGGAAGGAGGAAGTGATTGAGACATTGGGCTGGAAAAAAGACTCATCCACTCCAGCTTGATAGTTGTAGCTTACTGTGTTGTTTATAAGATGTACAGAAAAATTAGTAGTGACACCAAAGTGTTAACAGTGGCCAACTACGGGGAATGAGATTGATGAGCAAGGAAGTTTCCAAATTCTCAATTATTTGCTTGCATATTATTTGCAATTTTTATTATGAGTATGCATTTTAGATGAAAGTTTTAAAAAGTTTTTAACAGTGCACTAAGTAACTGTTCCTGCTTGTGTGAAGGTTGGCCAGATTGCAATATTCACTCATTCATTCACGGAGTAATCATTTACCGAATGTCCACCAGATGCCAGATCCTAGGTACTGGAGACAGATAGCAGTTAGTAGTCTAGTGGTGAGACAGACATATGGACAATTACGGAAGGAGGCAGGCGCTCTGCAGTTGAAGGGATTCCGATTAGACCCAGGGACTCTGCCCCAGCTCTGCTGTTAGCCATGGGTTTGGTGGCTCTACATGACTGGGTGTTGAGAGGAGCTGAAGCATTTCTGAATGACCTAGGTTTCTGCCATCCTTTTATTTCATGAGTATTCCAGAAGCATGCCCAGAGCACGGAAGATGTAAGGCTGATTCTCCATGTTGACATAGCTTGTAAGTCATCAGTTTTTTTCCTTATCCTAGTTTCTCATTGTGAAGCAGTTGGTTATCACCTAAAATCAGTCACTGTCTTCGCATTTTGCAAAAGGCATAATGCGTAAGAGGGCTTTGTGCAGACTCTGTTTACTTTCTAGAGTCTCTTGAAATGAAATTGCCAAGTAGCCCACCAACAACCAGGATTGAAAGCAGTCCCCCTACATCCAGGGGGCAGTCACACTGCATTTGTAATGTAAATGAAAGGATAATTATTATCATAAGCTCCTGCTGTCTTTAGAGCCGGAAGAAGAATGGGTAAATGTGTACTTTTCTTCCTGCTCTAGCATAAAACAAGGTTTGTTTTTTTTTTAACTTTTATTTTTTTAATTAAGTAACAGTGGCAAAAAGTAGCTTCTCTCAGGACCATATGGGTCATTAGCTCCTCTTGGTGCCCCGTACCAGGTGTTTCTTCCTTAAGTCCTGCGCTCCTGCCTGTTTGAACGTGCGTGGTTGCCTCCCTTCCCCTGCTCTGGTGCACTCGGGTAGTTTACCCCTTCCCGGCACACTGTCCTGCAGCACCTTCCTCATGAGCGTGCCTGATTCTGAATTACTCTGTATTTGTATGTCGCCCTCACTGCACGTGTTAAGCTCTTCACAGTGGCCTACCAGCCTAGTTAGACTACAGAAATAGAGGAGCAATTAGTTGGAGGCATTTGCAAAATGAATGCATGTTAGTGATGTGTGTAGTTACAGAGACCTTCTCACAGAGATCTAACTGTGTGGATGTGCTGATTTGACCAATAGAAAAAAAATCAAAGAAAATTCTCCACATCCCATGACTCAAGTCTATTCTTGGCTGAGACTTAGAGTCCCTACAGGGTCAGAGAATTTGTGTATAACTATGGTTTCTGGATTTGGGAGAGAAACGCCACTTCTGCCTCCTTCTCCTTTTGCAAACCAGTGGAGAACAACAAGGAGAACAGAGGCAGTAAAGAAACTTCCTTCTTCATTGAAATTTGGAAAACATTGCATCTAGACCCATAATACTATGTTTGAAAAAGGGTTTTCAGATTAGTGGAAACTGTACCAGTGTGAATATAGACACAGAGAGAAGGCTGGGGGCTTCAAATGTCATGGGCAGACTAGACACATTACAGAATTCTTCAAAATAGATGTCACAACCTTGCCTTTAAACAAGGTCGGGGTGCATAGATGGACAGCAACCTGCTGTCAGCCCTGACGACCTCAGACAACAACCAAGCAAACACACAGGAAACACACACACACTCCATCTTTGCCATCCTAGGAGATGATGGCACATGGGTGGAGGATGAACTTGGGGGAGGAAACAGCCCTCCACCTTCTGTGTCTGCTAGAGAAGAGTGAAGACATCACCACCACCAAAAACCTCTATCAGGTGGTTTCACTGGGAAGAGGGAAACTTCTAGCCAGCCCAGAGCCACTCACAACATTCACAGGGGATTGAGAAGGTTCTGGAGGCCACAAGCCCAACGTGTTCACCAGCTCACTCACTTGGTCCTTACCCTTACTATCTTTTCATATATGGCTCAGGAATAGTAACACCATCCTCGGCTCAAGGATGGACAAAACTAAAAAAAGAAATCAGCATGGGACTTAGGTGATCATTTTGCATTAAAAATATCAGACATACACACAGAGGTACGTGAATAAAACACATCAGAAAGGTTATACCAGGAAGCAGATGAAAATTAAGACAACATATTTTTCTAAGAAGCAATCTGACAACATGTATTAATATGAAATATCTACACAGATATCAATTCACCTAGGAAATCATGCTGTAGAATTTCACCGCCCAATATGGTAGCCACTAATACTTGAAATATGGATCTATTTCATATATGGAACTAAGGACCCCAAATTTTAACCTAAAAGTGATACTCATTTTAGTTGGAAATGGAAGTTTCCAGTGGAAAACTTTTAAGTATGTTTGGAACAACTGGGATATGTAAATTTATTTTTCGACTGTAAATTTTATGAAATCTAAATAAAAATCAAGTATTGCCAATGAAAAGTTAGTCTCAACACATGCTTTGTATAAAATATGTTAGGTTTTATAGACTTAATAAATAGAATGTAAAATATCTTATTGAAATGATATCTTGGATATATTGAGTTAAATATACTGTTAAAATTAACTCTACCAGTTTCTTTGTACTTTTTAATGAGGCTACTAGAAAATTTTAAATTGCATGCGACTTGCAACATATTTTGATCAGACAGCACTGCTAAATAAAATCAAAGCAGCAGTATGTACAGTAAATGGACAAACTGTTCAAAGTAGCCAAAAAACAAAAACAAACTGGAAACAAAGTGGATCCTTGTGCACAAAGGACCGGCTCACACATATACATACACCACATGGGCTGTTATGAAGACTTTGAAAAGAAGAAAGTTTTGCCAGCAGACTTGACTATCCACACAGTATTATTATAGAAGAAAAGTAAACTGCACAGAAATGTGAGTAATCCCAGGACAGATGGTGCCCTCCAACTGAACGATGGTTCGAATTGTGATTTTTTGGCTTTATGATGGTGTGAAACTGATAGGCATTCAGTAGAAACCGTACTTTGAATCTTAATCTTTTCCCAGGCAAGTGATACTCTATGTGGTACGACACTCTCTTGTGATGCTGGGCAGCTGCAGCTCCCAGTCAGCCCTGCGATCACGAGGATAAACCACCGATACACATACAACCGTTCTGTGTGCATAAACCACTCTGTCTCACTTTCAGTACAGTATTCAACAAATTACACGAGATATTCAATACTTTATTATAAAATAGGCCTTGTGCTAGGTGATTTTTCCTAACTGTAGGCTAACGTAATTGTTCTGAGCATGTTTAAGGTAGGCTAGGCTGTTATAATGTTCTGTAGGTTAGGAGCATTAAATGCATTTTTGACATGATATTTGAAACTTACAAGGGGTTTATCAGGATGTAACACCATTGTGAATTGGGGTAGATCTGTATTGTAAAACTACCATCCCAATCCACAATAGATCGACATGTGTGTAAAATACCACCTGAACACCAAAAAGTAAAGAAAAAAAGTGCAATGACTTTAAAAAACATCAAGTTATTTAACCTGGGTTACCTGTGTGGTGGGCCAGAGGCAGGAGAGAGGAAGAGGGAAGCAAGTAGAAGGACAATAAAATGTCTATCTCCCTCCATCCCCAGCTTGTATATTGTCTCATTTATGTAGAATTGCACACGCGCACACACACACACACACACACTCTCTAGGAGGAAGGGAAGGATAGAGCTAGAACTATATATAACGACTTATAGGAATTCCAAAGTGTAATGCCAAGTGAAAAAAAGTTGAAGGTGGTACATAAAGAGGCTCATTCTATTTGTGTAGAAACAACAAATTCCTCATATTCTTACATAAGTTTGGAGAAAGATGCACCTGCTAATTAATAATAATAATCTAGGGGTGTGTGGTACTAGAAAGAACTGAGGTGAACAGGGTAGGGAGAAAGGTGTGTGTGTAAAACATTGTTACTTTTTATTAAAAATGGACATTACTTTTTGATGAAAAAGAAGAAAATAGTAAAAAAAAAAAGGGGGGGGCAGTAATTAAGTTTTCCTTGGGAAAAAAAAAGAAACAAAGAGCTCAGAGCAGAGCTACAAACATCCAAGGAACAGTAATGGCAACAGACAGAATTTGAAAATTAATTGGCCAGAGAGGCCCACTAGAAACAGCAAAGAGATTTTCTCAGAAAGAGAGTTTTAGGAATAAAACAGAGTAGAAAAAAGCAAAGAGTTAAAATGAGAAAGAAAGAGTTAGAAAAATAACAATGATAAAAGACAAAGGAGATCCAATATGTGAATAACTGGCATCCCTGACACACTCTGCCACAGGCTTTAATGAAGGCTGACGCCAGAGCACTGAGAACAGAGGGAAAGACAGGTAAATATATTTTCCTAAAACAAAGTCTAAATACTGAAAGAACACATTGAGTTCCAAGAAAACTTTGATACAAATGATCAATAAGTAGAAATATCCTAGTACAATGTACTTCCGAGATTTAGCTAAATCTTTGGGCCTTAGCTTCCTCCTTCACTACCACCACCACCATCACAAAACAGAAATCAACTATTTACACATGGATTTAAAAAAATTACTGTTGTGCATGAACAAAAGTGAAAAATATAAATAAATTACTTAAGAGTTTCCAAAACCTTTCTCACATGCATTCTTTTGTGTGAATCACCTTTTAACCCAGTCATTACTGTATGTGTTTTCTCACAAAATATGCTCTTTATGCTTTTAAGGGCATTGATGATGAGCATTAAAGGGCATCCCACCATTGTTTCTGGAACTTTCTTCCAAAACACACTAAGTCTCATAACCCGTTAAGGTTCTTCTTTGATACCCATTAAGCAAGTTGATGCTGATGCTCTTCTGGAGGTAGCAATGGAAAGTTTTCTTCTTCAAGTGGTCCTTACATGGCTTCTTGACTAATGAGTAGCACCATTTTCCAGTCTTGTCACCAGGAACGTAACCAAATTCCCGCATGAATAGGCTTACAGTTATGCTGTATACCAGGTTGACTTCTCAAAGGCAGACATGGATATTATGTACGCATGTGGAATGTCATATTATTTCTTCAAAATATTCTCTATCCCTCCCCACGACAGTATAAATCATCTGTGGACGTTGACTCACGCTTGTCACATGACTATCCTTGGGTAATGTAATGTAGTGGAAGTGAAGGGTGTCACTTCCTAGCAGAAGTTTTAAGAACCATAAGGTGGTCCTCATTTTTCTTTTCCCTCTCCCATAAGACCAACATGCCCCACATAGGGGCTGCTCCTTTAGCCTGGGTCTTGGAAATGAAGACAACATGGAATATGGCCAAAATTAGGCTTCAATAAACACATACTATGAATAAAAAATAAACTTGTAAACCACCAAGATTTTTGAATCATTTGTTACTGCAGCATAGTTCAGCTTAAGGTGACTGGTATAACCTAAGCAAACGGCATTTAAAACCTAGCTTTGGAATGGTCTAGGCGCTCTCCTGAAGGACTCCTGATTTCTGTGGGACTTCCTCAGGGCAGGTGATGAGTGGGTGATATGTGACTGGTCCTCCTCCACCTGAGATTAACGTTAAGGCTATTTCAGCTCAGCCAGGGTGAAAGCAGAGACCTCACCTGAGATGTTCTTAAAGTGGGTCACTCTGGATTACTCAGAGACTCACACTGAGTATGGCAGAGTCACAGCCCAGTTGTTGTCAGCTGTCATTTGTACCTGCATTCTGGTTAAATGTCCTGAAATTCTAAGGTCAGAAGACACTTGCGGGACTGGAGACAACACCTCACTTTGGGACACTATAGTAGTTCTCAAGCGGGGACAGGGCTGAGGAGGGGAGGAAGATGCTCTAGATCTGAAGGGTGCACTCCTGTGTTTCTTCTTTCCAGTTAAAGCTGACTCCATGATGGAAGTACCAATCTGTGGACAATAGCATTTATTTTTCTCCCAGAAGCAGAAAGTTCAGCATCTGTACTTGGAGTTCTGTTGGAGAAGTAGCTGAGCTCAGAGTTCGTCAGGGATCCAAGTGCAGTTCAGTGTTGATGGCTTCAACAATTCACAGCAGTTCTTCAAAGAAGACAGGCTGTGGTACCCTCCTGGGATGACCTCCCCGGGACCCACGGCAACAGTGCTGGTAGAAAGTGGAATGAAACAGTTACCTGAGCCTTAGAAGATGGAAACAGTAGATGAGCAGAAGATGACATATTAAAAATAGCATAGGACAGGGAGCTGACTTCCCCCCTCACATTCTGGCTAGCGTGGGTTAAGGACAGAGGCCCTAGTGAAATAGTTTTGACTCTCAAACCCTCTTGGCCTCAAGGACTCTCCCTATATACTCCAGAATAAACAAATAAAGCTAGAACTAATCCTTATAAAACCCTTGCATGTTAAGAAGGGCAGATGGGCTAGGGGTATTGATTTTGCAAATAGAAACTGTACAGGGAGGGGGTGGCCAGCATGCGGCACTGGCAGCCCCTCATCCACCATGGCCCATCACCATCACTGTGTTGTCAGGACAGCCTGAATTGCTTGATCCCCTTGAAAGGGAGGCAGCACCTAGTAACTAGTACTAGAGTACTACAGTACTAGTTAAGGGAATGGGCTCTGTGAGCAAAAAGACCCAGATTTTCTTGGGTCTTTCTGTCTTGACTGTGCTTGAGCTCATTTTGCTTGGGTCAGTGACATAGCCTCCCCAAGCCCTGATCTTATATAATGCTTAAAAAAGCAACAGTACCTAACTTACACTGTATCTGCAAGGTGTGAGCGAGCTAATTCACACCAAGTGCCCAACACACAGTGGGGTCCTGTGAAATGCTTGAGTGACACTAGATGGCTATGGGTCCTAGTCTCAGCCGAGAAACGTCAAAATGAAAGGTGGTTAGATTGCCACAGAGGTTCTCATATTTAAATAAAGTAAGAGTTATGAAGTTTAAAAATAAGTAGAAGGGGTCTTTAGGTCTAATTTTTAAATTAATGATGGATACAAAGAAGTTATGATCAAGAATATAATACCTGCTCAGTAGGCTCTGGCAACACGACACCACGTCAGTTGTGTTTTGAGATAAGCCAGAGGCAAAGGTGTTCTCGAAAATGTGATGGCAGGTGATGTCTACAGGAGTGCTGGAGAGGATGCCTAGAAGTGGAACAGAGTGCCATGGATTTTATTAATTCACGAGGTCACTGAAGTCTCTTTCTGTTCTTAGCCACGCCACCATGCTCCACACATTTCACTTCATGACATGCTTAACACGGCTCTGCCTCTCAGCTCTCTGCACAGCATATGCTGAATGTGCAGGTTAGAGGCACCGCCCCCCTGAGAGCTGTGGGCACAGGGACACAGGACACAAAGAACAGAAGAAGTACCTGTGATGCAGGCGGTCATGAAGCAGGCGATGTTCCCTGCAATCAGAGCTCTCACTGCCCCTGCGGCGATGTCACGCTTCCTGGAAGGAGCCATGGATGCTGGAAACATGGAAGCAGATATGAGGTTAATGTTGAGGCTTATTGATTAGAATTCCAAATTCCCCACCTCTGATAACTATTCTGGGACTAGATTCTCAGAGCAGCTGACTTTTCTTTTTTTTAAACTTAGCTCAGAAATTCATGATTCAAGAGCTTAGTGATGAGTTCCATGTCCAGAGAAGTCCTCTGGTGTGGGAGGAAAAGAAGATTGTCCACACTGAAAGGCCCAGAGGCTTCCATTCTCCACAGAAGCAACAAGTCCTAAGGTTCATTCAAAGGGTGCACACAGCATATTGAGGGCACAGCAAGGCAAATGCAACACAAGGGAGGATCCCAAACATCTGCAACTCATCTGCCATCCACATCTGTGCCTATGGCAGGCATCACTCACTAATCACAGCGTTTTCCCTCTTAACTTCCACTGGACCTCAGAATCCTTCTCCACGTGGCTGTTATAAGTCTACTGGAATTGGCACGTGAAGTGAAAGCCATGTGTCACCCCTGGCTGGAGAGGCACCTGTGCATTTGGGCAGATTCTTCCCGATGTTAGCTTGGGTCTAACAGGGAACTGCATTGCAGAGCAGGGATAACAAATAGACCCCAAAGGATTACTGCTCTTGCAGCGCCTTCTTTTCCTGACATGAATAATGTGACAGAGCAACATGGAGATCTGAAGCATGTTCACATCACATTTGTTGTTGAAGAATATTCTTTTTACTTACTGAGAGTGCTGATTGCTAATCCTAGGAAACTGACATTGCCAAAGCCACAGAGAGCGTAAGTGGCGATTGTCTCAGAACGAATCTGTAAATAAGCATAAACACACAGATTCATACATGGTGTGACCAGCTTAGTAAATCTGACATCCTAACCTGTTTTTCTATTCCGATGACAGAATCAATAGGGAAAAATAAGTGCTAAGTGCATGGTGTCAAAGACCTGTTGCTTCCTAGACCCTTTTTTCTGTTTTCCCTTGAATTTAGATGGAGAGGGAGGGGCTGTGTGGATTCAGAGACTCTATAAAGGACTTGGAATTGGTAATCTTGGCCTTTACAAATGCTACTTTCTGCTCAATGACAACTTTTAATCTTCAATGTGACCTGGACACCTGCTACAACGTGCCAGGCACAGGACCAGCTGCTGAAGACACAAAATTGGCCCCAGAAAATATTCATATTTATTTCACAAAGGACTTATTCAAAATGCAATAAGAACTGTTGTAACTCAATAATAAGAAAAGTGCCTAATAAACAAATAAAAAGATTTCACAAAGGACACGCAAATAGCCAATAAGCACGTGAGTAGATGTTCAATAATATTAGTCACCAGGGAAATGCAGGTTAAAACAATGAGATCCCACTACACATCCAATAAAATGGCTGAAAACATGGACAATACTAAGTGTTGGTGAGGATGTGGAGCAACTGGAACTCTCATACATTGTTGGTGAGAATGTAACCTGACAGCCTGTTTGCAAAATACATACATACTTGACAGTTTCTTATCAAGTCAACATCCACTGCATGCATGACCCAGCAGTCCCACTCCTAATGAATTTTCCCAGGAGAAATAAAGACCTATGCCCACAAGAAGACTGTACATGAATATTTATTCCCAACAGTCCCAAGCTGGAAACAACCCAAATGTTCTTCAACAGACAAATGGATAAACAAATTGTGGATAACCATAAAATAGAATACTACTCTGCAATAAAAAGGAAAAGAACTAATACATGCAACAACATGAATGCTAAGTGAGTCCATTCATAGGAAATTCTAGAAGAAGCAAAGGTAATCTATCGTGAAAGAAAGATCAGTGGCCGCCTGGGACTGGGTTGGGGTAGGGGTAGGGGCTGTTGACAACAACTGGCCCTGAGGAAGATTTTCTAGGTGAGATGGAAATGTTCTACATCTTGATTGTGGTCGTGGTTACACAGGTGACACATTCGTCAAAACTCACATGTACATCAAAAATGGGCTGTTTTCTATGTAAATTATACTTCAGTAAAAATGATGTAATGTAAAAGGAATGCTATCAGTAGAAAGGATTCTACAGCTATCACAGGAGTCCCTTCCATCTGGCTGTGCTTGCCTTTCTTTGCTCCTCAGCTCTGAGCAGCCCATAGGAACATGAGGTACCCCTTGGAAGTAGGAAAACAGACTGTCCTCTCACAGGGCCTCGAGAGGATGGAAGGTGAATTCGTCCAAATGTGAGCACGGCCCTCCGTCTCTATTCTGAAGGCAAGAGGTGCTGCTCAGGCCAGATGGTTCTTTCTCAGGGTGAAGGACTGACTCCAGAGGCTTGGAAGAGCCAGGGCACTTCACTATTCACCGGAGGCACAGCCAATCTGGCAAAGGCACCCTCACAACTGAGGCAATAAGTATTTTCCCCCAAATCCTGAAAAATCTATGATTTGGCTCAAAAGATAAACCAGGCCAATGCTACATGCAAAACTGGTGGTGTCTTTTTTTTCTTTCATTAACTGGATTTTTTAAAGCTGTCATTCAAGACTCAAGTGGTCATAGTAAGTTTTTGTTGGTAAGGGCCCTCGTATTTTCATGGTTTCTGAGAACTCCTTTGTTGATGTTTTCAATCAGCATGCATATAGCAGGCAGGGAAAAAAAAAATCTTTCAAGCATCTGAGCAGTCCACTGTTTCTGGAAAAGCTCATCCTCGTCCCCTGCTCTGTCTAGTGCTTTTCATTTAGTTCAATTGGCTTCAAAAACAGGCAACTTTTTAGGGGACCATCGGGAGGGAGAGGGCATGAAGTGCTTGAGAGTCCTCTTTCTCCTTTCTGGGGATCTGCGGAGGGGGGCACACAGATGGGGCCACGTAGGGTTTTATAAGAAGAGGAAAAGGAGGCTGGGATGATTCCACTTTGTCTTTGCCCATAAACGTGCAAGACTACGTGATGGAAAGAACTGCACTAGGAGATTAATAGTACATCCTACAGCTCTCCTGCACATGAGCAAAGATGCCATATGTACAGGGACAGTCATTGTAGCACTACTTCCAATAGAAAAAAATTAATGAGTGTTCATCAACATGAGACTGGCTAAAATAAATTATGGTGTGCTTGTACATAGAATACGATGTCTCAGGCACTGATACGGAAAGGCATTTGAGCTATGTTGTTAAGAGTAAACAGCAAGGCTAAGAATAGTGAGCATAATATGGCACAGGGAGAAGAGCTAAGTGCCAGAGAAATAGGGAGGATGACTCACTTTTCTCTCTATACGTTTTTGTACATTTTGATTTCTGTGCCATGAAATATATTACATATAAACAAATGAGCAAACATGCAACGTATTATCTTAACTCTAAGAGAGAAAGAGAAAATTGGAGTAATAAAGTGTGACATATACAATCTGACCCTTACATCAGATGGAGTCAGCATTGAGCATAATTTAATGGATAACACGGGGTTTTTGCCTCATGGATCCAGATCTTAGACTTCAGTCATGTGGTACCTTTTCCAGGAGACTACGGGGACACCCCCACCAAATCTTGGTTGATAAACAGAAATTGCAGGGACTCATCTCCATTTTGTTGATTAGAAATAAAAATGTGGACAAACAAAATGCTTTTCTATTGTAAGCCATCAATGACAGAAGCCATTGAGCTCATATTCCTAAATGTCCTCTGTGCACCTGCCCCTGGTCGGGCTCACCCCCAACCCAAATCAGCTCTTGGCCTGTCTCTCTCCTCTTACTAACCTGCTCACAAATCTGCTCAGCATTGCCAGACCTGTGAGCCTGCTTTGCTTGTTAACAAAACTACTTTCTCCTGGCAACCAGCAGTTGGGAATGAAAAACATTTCACTTAATTGAACCTACAGTTTACTTTTGGCAGGGAAGCAATCTGCTTTGTGGTGGCATCCAGACAATGAGGACATTCGGCCAAACCCCGTTGTGTGGTCAGCTGAAGAATGAACACTTGAGAAAAAGGAGACCTACAGAGCCACTGTGCACATCAGATGCATGGGGCAAATGCCCTGATTAGAACATACAAATCAGCACTGTCCTTGGGTATGCTGTTATTTTGTGTAACACGTGGGAGTAAATGTGCATGTTTGGTTTTTGGGAGGCTGGAGAGAGGGGGCTGTTCATAGGTGGGCCGTCTCAGGTAGAAGCGTGGGCAGCATGCTTTCCCTCCCCTTTCCTTTTAAAGCCCAATATGTGCCTAGGACATTAATTCCAAATGGATTGTCTCCAGGAATAATGGTGGCGGTCAGAAATGTTCACCATTTCCCTGGGAGTTTCCCTGTGTGCCAATTCTGTTCTTTAGGAAAATAGAAGTTGGAGACTCAGCTGCAAATATGGCCCTAGGAAGAGCCTCACCTGAGCTCCCTTATCCCATCCAAGGCCAAGGGGACATGAGCATCTCCTTGCAGGCTATTGACCTGAAGTCCTGACATAGTTCTAGGGTGCTTGTCTCAAAGGTTCAGCCCACAGATCCTGCGCTGTTTCTCTTCCCTCATCTTTGTGGAGAGCAGCGATTGTGTCTCACTACTTTGTTAGGATGTTCGGGCATTAGGTTGCCTTTAGGCAGTTTCTCAGAGTCCATCGAATTCCTTAAGCTGAAAGGGAGAGAGCTTCCTGATCATTAGACTCTGAGCCCCACGAGGGCAGAGACCTCATCACTTGTTCAATGCTGTGGCCTCAGTTCCTAGTGCATTGCACACAGAAGGCACTAGATAATTGTTGATGGATTGATTCCAGTCCCAGTTCACATGACTTTGGCTTTGGATCCGGGGTGCTCAACAGTAAATGATTGCAGTGGTAAAGATTAGCTGTGCTTCTACACACACACACACACACACACACACAATGATTAATTCAATATAATTGAAAATTATGAGGTTCTATGTTTATTATGAGCTCCAGGTTTTGGGGTCTGTTTTGTTCTTTGATTTATCCTAAGCGCCTGGCCTCACACAGAGGCACCAGTAACTATTTGATGAGTATGTGTATGTGATAAAGAAGGGCACTGAAAAATCAAAATATTTACTCACCGACATATATTGCTGCACACCATCCACAAATTTGGGTCCAGCCTCTTTCCTTAAATCCACCAATTTTGAGAGGCGCTCATAGGCCACAAATTCAGTGAAGAATGTCTTATAACCTATGAGTTTGGCAACCATAAAACTGTCTTGCCAGTCTACGCCCATCATGAAGGAAAACGGCATGAAGATGTAGGAACATATTAGCTACAAAAACCAAAAATAGATACTTTATTAAAGTAGTGATTTGCTCCCATTCTTCTGCCTCACCCTCCTGACGAGATTGTTCCCACCCCCTCTGTGTGTCCTGCAGGCATTGAAATCCCTTCACATGCCCTTGTCCATCTTCGTTCATTAGGAGTCAAGGTTGGAATTAGTCATATGATTTAACCTGGATTTTCGGGATGGAGAGAATGACTGTACATTGGGGGAAGCAGGGTGACAGGAGACAGAGAAAGAGCTGTAGGAAGATAGGGGACACATGTTAGGTTTGTGCTGGTGTAAGAGTGCACTAGAGGCAGTTAGGGAAGGTGATTCACAAATCTATTTTATGAATTTTAAAATTTACTTTTGGTGAGGAAGATTGGCCCTGAACTCACATCTGTTGCCAATCTTCCTCTTTTTTTTTGCTTGAGGAAGGTTGTCACTGAACTAACGTCTGTACCAGTCTTCCTCTATTTTGTATGTGGGATGCTGCCACAGCATGGCTTCTTGAGTGGTGTGTAGGTCCATGCCTGGGATTTGAACCCACAAATCTTGGGCCACTAAAGCAGAGCATGTTAACTTAAACAGTATGCTCCCAGGAACACCCAAACCTAATTTGTTTTTAAACAAAGATGAACAGAAACAAGATGGAGAAAAAATGTGATAGAATATACCTCAAAACTCAGTTGTGGATAGTCAAACATGTTTCCAAACCAGGACAGAGCTGCATTGACAAAAGACAACAGGGCCAGGAAGGCAATCATATTCACAGCGATGTTTGCCACCAGGGAGATGGATGACGATGTTCCATATGATGCAGCTTCTAGGAGATTCCTCGAATCACTTTATCAAAAAATAGCAATGGCAGAATTACCAAGGAGCTGTCAGCAGATGGACATCACAGGTGCAGATATGGGGTAATCAGAGCTCATTCGGATGGAGAGACAAACTCTCAGGCCCACGCTTTGGTCAAAGCCCTCACCTGGATTCCATGAAATCATGACGGGATGTATAATTACTGAGTGTAGGTGATAGGCTTCTGGGTATATAACTGTTTTACTACTCTTTTAATTTGGGGGCACTTATAGTTAAAAAGTTGGGGAAAGATAAAATATTATAGGTTTTTAAAATTATATTTAATTAAAAGTAGCTACCAGAGAATATTTATAAAATATTCATGGTATAAGCTCTAATAATTCAAGGAAGGCCTGAACATCCATCACCTAAGAAATGGAAGGTCACCCTCACCTTTGGGCCCCCTCCCCCTCAGTGCCCTTCCTTAATCTCATCCTCTTTAATCTGAGGTAACTGGCTCCCTAGAAGTTGCTTCTCATTCCCTTTCTTTTCAATTTCCCTACATGTCTGCATCCATACATAATATGTCATGTAGGTTCACATATTTGCTAACTTTATAAGCGGAATCATACATATTCCACATATATATATATATATTCTTTGACAACTTGCTTTTTCATTCATGGTTATGACTTTACCCACATATAAACAAGAGGTGAATCTCAGAAACATGTTTGTTGATGGCTTCTGTTATTTAAGGAAACGCTTTTGAACATCCTAAATCCCTTAGTCTTTTCCACCCTTCTTCTTTCTTCTGCACAGGGCAAAAGAAAATGAACTAAAGAGGGATTAAGTATACCTATATCACACCTTATTTCTCTATCATATAAGACACTTCCAGAAATAGTCATCCAATGGTTTTGCAACAGTCTTAAATCAAGGCTAAATGAACACCACCCTATATTTAAAATAAAATATCTCAGTGAAGTCCAGGAAATGTAATGACATTCAGGTATTTAGAAAGGTTTTCAGCCAAAGCAATCTTTTGAAAGAAGAATAAAGCTGGGGGCATCACATTCCCCAATTTCAAACAATACTACAAATCTATAGTAATCAAAACAGTATGGAACTGGCACAAAAACAGACACAGAGATCAATGGAACAGAATAGAGAGCACAGACATAAAGCCCTGCTTACATGGTCAATTAATCTATGACAAAGTAGACAAGAATATACAATGGGGAAAATACAATCTCTTCAACAAATGGTGTTGAGCAAACTAGACAACTACACACAAAAGACTGAAATGAGGCCACTTTCTTACATCATACACAAAAATAAATTCAGAATGAATTAAAGACTTGAATGTAAGACCTGAAGCCATAAAACTCCTCAAAGAAAACTTGGGCAGTCAGCTCTTAGACATTGGTCTTAGCAATATTTTTATGTATCATCCGTCTCCTCAGGCAAAGGTAATAATAACAAAAATAAACAAATGGAACTACATAAAACTAAAAAGCTTTTGCACAATGAAGGAAGCCATCAACAAAACCAAAAGGCAACATAGTGAATGTGAGAAGATATATGCAAATGATATATCCAATTCAGGGTTAACATCCAAAACACATAAAGAACTCCTACAGTTCAATAGGATACAAACAAAAAATCCAATTAAAAACTTGGCAGAGAACCTGAATAGACATTTTTCCAAAGCAGACATACAGAGGGTCAACAGATATGGAAAAAGATGCTCAACGTCACTAATCATCAGGGAAATGCAAATCAAAACTATAATGAGTTATCACCTCACACCTGTCAGAATGGCTATTATCAAAAAGACAAGACATAACTGTGGGCGAGGATGTGAACACTTGTACCCTGTTGTTGGGAATATAAATTGGTGCAGTCACTATGGAAAACAGTATTGAGATTCCACAAAAAATTAAAAATAGAAGAACTATCCAATTCAACAATTCTAGTTCTAGGTGTTTATTCAAAGAAAGTGAAAACAGTAATTCAAAAAGATATATGCAACCCTATGTTCCTTATAGTATTAGTTACAATAGCCATGATATGGAAGCAACCTAAGTGCCCATTGATAGATGAATGGATAAAAATGATGTGTAATATTATTCTGCCTTAAGAAATGAAATCTTGCCATTTGCAACAACATGGATGGACCTAGAGGGTGTTATGCAAAGTGAAATGTCAGACAGAGAAAAACAAATACTGTATGATTTCATTTGTATGTAGCATCTAAAAAACAAATGAGTAAACAGCAAAACAGAAATAAACTCATAGATATATAGAACAAAGTGATAGTCACTAGAGGGGAGGGGGGTGGGCAAAACAGGTGAAGGGTATTAAGAGGTATAGTCTTCTAGTTATAAAATGAATGTCATGGGGATGCAATGTACAGCATAAGGAATACAGTCAGTAATATGGTAATAACTGTATGGTGACAGACGGTTACTAGACTCGCTATAGTCATCATTTAATAATGTATATAAAGGTCCATCACCATGTTGTACACCGGAAAATAGCACTGTATATCAGCTATATTTCAATAAAAAATGGTTTTCAAGGGTTGAAACAAGATTTTTTGGGGTGAAGTCTAATAGTCAGTGGGAATTAAATTCACTGTAATACCATAATTCACTGTGCTCTTTGTCAATTCTTTGCTGTTCTTTGAAGTTGGACCTGTTCCCCACCCCCCTCAGCTTGTATAGTCATTAATGAGGTGAATGTGTCTCACTTACCCCATTTCCATTTTCATGGCATCCTTCAGGGTTGTTTTAGGTGTTTCTGTCTCAGGCCAAAAGAGTTTAGCCACAGCCAATGACGCAGGCGCTGACATAACTGAAGCAGTTAATAAGTGGGCAGGTGAAATCTGTGATTTTAGGAGAAAGAAGGCCAACTTAGGTTTAGCTTTTCTGTTGTGTTCAGGAAGAATGGCCCAAAAGCCTCACTAGGGAAGAGAAGGGCAGGAACTGCGTCTATGCCAGAAAACACTGTTTCTTTGGAGGCTTGGAGGAGCTCAGGGAGCCAAGCTGGCATCACCATGAGACTCAGAGGGAGGAGGTAGGAATCTGTGAATTGACCACATCCTTGGGGAGAAGCACAAAACCAAAGTCAGATCATGTCAGAAGAGGATCCTTTGCTGTAGGAGCTTTCACAGATCCCTCCACCTCTCTGTGGTCCTTTGGAATGTTCAAACAGTCCATAGAGCCCGTATTTCATCACATCATTGATTTAGACGGGGATGTCTGGGGCTGCAGGCATGGATACAACCCTCTCCGTCTTCCTTGTGCTCTGCTGAAAGTTTGTGCCTTTATGTAACACTCATTTACGCAGAGTCCCTGTGATCTGTGAGCATCTCTGCTCTCCTCACTGCAGGTCCTCCTCACCCCACACCCTTATTGGTTCTGGATCCTCTTTCCTATCTTTTCAGAATTCCAGAATCAGCACCCCCTCCCCACGCCCATTCCACCCAGCCCATTTCTGCAGGTGGTGTTCCCACAGTGGTGGCAGAGTGGATCATCTGGGGATCCAGTGACAGTGCTGTTCCTGAGGTCTCCTTCACCCTTTTCCTTCTTCCCTCTTCCTGATCATCAACGTCCGAGGCCCAGGTGAAGTCCTGGAGTGAAACTCGCCTATCCTGTAAGAATGCCCAGTCGCCTGGGTCACCCGGCTGCTACTGATCTCATTTCTCCCATGGGGGTTACATCTATGTGTGGCTTGTTGTCTCTGTGCTTGGGGCACATGCACCAGTTACCATAGGCTCTCCATCCCTATGCTATTGACCACCAGCTCTCAACGGTCTGTACATTGGAATCTGAGGAGCTTTAAAAAAATGCTGACGCCTGGGTCTCACCCCAAGTGATTCTGGGTTAATTACTCTGGGGGATGGGCCTGGGTATTTGGGCTTTTAAAGGCTCCCAGGTGATTCTAATGTGCAGTAAGATTTGAGAACCACTGCTGTAGATCAGGGTCAGAAAACATTTACTGTAAAAGAGCAGAGAGTAAATATTTTTGGGTTTTTGGCTTACATTTACTCAACTTTGTAGCATGAAAACTGCCATAGAGAAACAAATAGGAGTAGCCGGTTTTCAGTGTAACTTCAGTTATAAGAAAAGAGGAATTATCTGGAATTGGCCCATGAGCCATACTTTGCTGATCTCTGGTTTAGATTACCTTTACTAGAGTAATAGGTTGTTTCTTTGCAGATATATATTTTCAGCCAAAGTAGCCTCACAATGTGATTGTATTCTGCTGTGGTCGGATAGGATTCACATTTAGGTGGCAGGGATATAAAAGTGAAGCCCCAAAGCTCCTTTGGGCACTCCATTCAAATGCCAAAGGAACGGTGACCAACCATATAGCAAAAAGGACACTCTTTTGGCCTCCTTATCCAGCAGCAATGGTAAAGAAAAAAAATGACAATAGCAAAGAAAGAAGAGGTTGTATTTCCCATAAATTGGTACCAAAACATTCTCACCCCAAAAGAAATGTATGGGCCTAAGACATTTCCAGCGATGGTAGCGAACCCAGCAGTCATGATTGCATGGAGTTCAGACCTGGTGGCATGTTGTATATACGGTTGGACCAGCAGTGGAGACTCCGTCTGGAAACACAGAGTGACCAGATTAAGCATTCCCTTTTAAGTCTTAGGAGGGTATGCCAATCTATTCAAAATTCCACCCTCTAAAGCAGTATTTCTAAGAGAAGACCTGAGACCAGCTCCATCAGCATCACCTGGGAACTCCTTAGACATGCAAATTCTCAGACTTACTGAATCAGAAACTCTGGGGGTGGGGCCAGCAATCCTGTTTTAACAGCCTTCCAGGTGGTTCTGGTGCATGCTGGAGTTTGAAAGCCTACACCCTAGCTGTCCGTGTCATTTGAACTCTAGGTGAGTGTGTGTGCAGAATCATGCATAAAGTTTGCAGAGTGTGCAAGGCCGATTCACACAAGGCCCCCACTTAGCCTGGGACTGGACTCTGTTGGCTGGGGACACTTTTCTAAGGTTGGAACACCATTGGCCAGGTAACTCTGCCCAGTGGCCTGGCCTTGAGAACTGGGGATTCCCAAGCCTCTGTGATGTCCTGTCTTCCAGCTTCATCTCCACAGACCTTAAACCTCTTTGCTGACACCACAGGGAAATAGAGACATGAGCAGAAAAAGCAAACAAGGACAGGTGTCCAGAGGCCTTTTCCTAACTGAGACTCACTCTTCCCCTTTGAGTGTAAAGGAATCAGGTAGAGTGCTGTTCTAAAGGCTTGAGTCCCCTCAAGTAGGGCAGGCGGCCTGCAGCCTGGGGCTCTTCATAAATAATAGCTGAACTTTAGCATATTAGGTATCAAATTGAGCATGTGTGCAATTTTACAATTTTCCCCTATTATTTCTAATTGTTCTACAAGAGTGAATGTGTTGAGCGTCAATTTTTGGACTGAATAGAAATTCAGTACTTGAGCCCTCTTATACCACAGGTAGGAGGAATCAACTCAAGATTGTGCCCTAATTAGCCTGGAGAGATCTTACGACTGTAATTACAACAATTTGAACTCCTACAGAAGGAAGCATGGTCCCTGCTCTGAAGCCCGTGCTCCAGGTTAGCAAGCTGGGCTGGCCGATAAGAAGGCTCAGCTGTCTGGAGCCAGTCGTAAGCCTGGGATCTGGGGCCATGTGTTTTTCGGGGCGACTATTTTTGCTTCAAATCCAATTTCCTTGGGCAGCCATGCTAGCGAGCCGTCACACTTGGTTTCCTTGGTACGTGACTCCATTCTGCATGAAGCTCCATGTGCGGAGTGATGAGGATGATTATGACTATTTCTCACTCATCTGCCCCTTAGGAATGCGGCTGTTTTGAGAGACACCCCTTTTGCATCACATTTCTTTGCTTAAATGGACTTCAGGCAAAAGAGCATCTAACCATGGGATGGATCAGGGAGTGAAAATGCTTTTGCTCGTCAGCATTGTTCTTCAGGCTCAGCAAAGACAGACTGTTGGCCAGTTCAGACAAGTTGAGAATGAACTCAGGTATCTATCTATACAGCTGCACGGTCATCGGTGGGAGCCTTTCCTGGTCTCTTTCATCGCCCCAGCCTTACACTACAGCAGGTGAGGCTGCCTGCTACGGGTTTGCAGGCTCGAGATAGTGGTGAGCTCCATGTGAGTGAATGAGCTGCTCGCCTCTGAAGGGTGGGCCAGAGGCCTCAACAACTCTATAAGCTCAGAAAGGATTGGTTGAGCATCTATGCATAAGTCCGATACTTTGACAAAATGACTCAATCTTTCGTCCTCTCCATCAAATTTCCAGAACCCCAATGCCGCGTTCTTGCACTGAGACTCTTGGAAGGGATCTCTCTTTCTCTCTTTTATTTTTCTCTGGAATCTGGACTTTGTCAATCCTGAGGGCTCCTTATTTTGCCATACTGTCCTCTACACTAAAAGAAATAAAACCATCATACATTTTTATTCTACTTTGAGGAAAGAGAGTCCATTTCAGAGCTGTTTTGTTTTGTTTTTTTTTCTTGATATTACAACTTACATATCCGACGAATATATTGCCAGCAGCAACTACAGATTCAACAGGAGATGATCCCATAGTAACCAGCATGAGCCATCCAATCTAGACGGGGACAAGGGACAAAGTCAGTGAAGAGCTATTTATATACACAAAACATCACAGTAGGGACAAAATCTTTGCAGGAAAACGCTGAGGCTTCAATAACTGTGGGCACGCCAGCAATGTGCTAACTGTGAGGACATCTTACCTAGTCCTTAGAGCAGGCCAATCACACCCTCCTATGGGAGGGCTAAGTCTGAGTCATTGTACGTACTCTCAACATCATGCAAATGAATTTATATTGAAACGTTGTGGATGAGTTATAGTTTATAATAATTGCCAACAGTCACAGCAGGCTTATTGCATTCCAGGCAGTTTTGAGACCTTGATCTGAGTAATGCTTTAATCCGCACAGTAACTTTCTTTGAGGGAGGTCCTATAATTATACCCATTTGATAGAAGAGGAAACCAAGGCACAGAAGTTTAGTTGTTTTGTCAAAAAACACCCAGCTAATAAGTAGTGGGGTGTAGTTGGCATTTGGCCTTTTCTACTTAACACTCACTCGAACATGGTTTATGGTCCCACTTTTGCAGTGGCCCCTCCAACCGGAGACTGTGGTGCCCACCTCAGGATGGGGACTTCCTGTGACATTCCCTCTCCTTAGACATGAGCACAGTAATTCTGAATGTTTAAACAGACAATTGGAAAATTATGGGCCCTGGTGCTCTTGCTGAAACTGTGAATTCCACCAGTCTTCTGTTCTTTCTCTCTCTCTCTCCATTTTCTTTATTGACAGGGATCAAAAGATGTTCCCAAACCCTGTGTGCACTGTATTGCTCTCACGCGCATTCAAATTAGCTTAAAAATTTAATAGGTTTCTGATCTAATATATGACTGTAGGACTGATGGTTGCTGCAGCAGAAGAAATGATTTTGGCTTTTTAGACATTTAAAAAGAACTTAGTTTGCTTATAAAACTCCCTCAGGGGAGAAAAGCAGCTTCCCCTTGTTGCTCTGATTCTCTAGCAGCATCCAGACCAGAGTGCCCCCTTTTGGAACCTCCTGTGGAAAAGAGTGACTCTGCATAAGGCACAGGGTGCTCCCAAGGTTAAGGACAATGCTGTTTTCCCCGGCAGGTGTGGGACCTGTGGGAGTCAATTCTGTGGCTAAAGAAGCAATTGCTAAGGTTTCATAAAGATGTAAGTGGGTTGCAAGTCAAAGCCCTGTCAGAAGTCCCTGAGATAGACTTCCTTCTAGGGACACATGTAGGATTTTTGGGTATGAATCCAGTAACTTGGGGGAGGATGGTGAGTCTTGGTACGAAGATAAGGCACTTTGGAAAACCCTGAATAAAAGGTATTTAGGACTTTGTCCCTGAAATAATCAGCTCTACAGCTGTCACCCATCCCTCTGGTCCCGTACCTTTCTAATGATCCACTGCATCAGTCCAAGGTAGTATAGCATGGACGTGACGGCACTGAAGAAAACCACCATTGGCAGGAACTGGAGGGGGAGATGAAAGCAATCATGGGCTACCGTTGGCCTCAGGAGTATTAGTAGGTTTCAGATCAGTCTCCTTCTTTCTACCTCCTTTTCCCCTCTGAAACTTCATAAAAGTACTAGAAACTCCTCTGGAACTAAACAACACTTTATCAGGCAGCTGTTGCATCTACAGTCTCTTACTCTAATTTGCTCTGGATAAGCTTGAGTATATTTCATCAGAAATGACATTTTTTCCCCCTCTGCTATAATCATCTTTTCTTCCTTTAGTGTCTCAGAGAAGGAGTGAAGGTTTGGAGGAATTTGTAGTAATTAGGCTTATTAAACTGAAGGCCACTGGCAGATGTTCTTGTTCTGATATTAAACAGCCATTAGCTTCACCACTTATCCTTTCCTAGATACTATTTTCCTGATGCTCTTTGGGTGCCTTCAATGCAGGCTATGTGTCTACAGGGAGCCGTGTCTCCCCTGCAGAAACCACACAGAGCTGTGGTCTCAGTCCCTCCCCACCCCTACCTCTCCACACCCCTTCCCCTCTGCTCCCCAGCTAAATGGCCAGGGACAAGCTGCCACCAGAGACTCAGAATGACGGAGGACAATTTGTACAGGATCCAATTTAGGAAACTCTATTAGCACTATATGTGAAAAGACTTTCTGCGCCATCATTCAGAGCTCATGCACTTACGTGCTTTTCTTGGCTTTAATAGGCAGGCGGAGCCTTCCTGAAAGTATCAGGGAGTCAAAGGGGCTCATCTCTCGAATGTGCCCACAGGGATTCTGTGCTGGCAGAGAGGATGGAGGCTACTGCCCTGGGGGGAGTGGGAGGGGGGTCTGAAGACACTGGTGGAATCTGGGCAGCAAGTCACGCCTTCTTTGTGACTTTAGTTTTTTCCAATTCAGGATTCAGATCACAATATGAGCATATTTCCAGGTCAATATGTAAACACTTGACCTTTCAGAGATGGCTTAGTTATCTCAGCACCAAGGCATCAAAACAGCAGTTTAAGAAAATATCCAGCCTATCAGTTGGCCTAACTGAAACTGGGGTAATTTGGAGGTAAATTGGGAGTACCTAGGTGGGAAGACAGTTTAGAAGTGTAGGAACAATAATACACCTCAAAAAGGAAAGCTGAAGAACAAGCCAAATGCATCTTTCTGACTCATCGACCGGCATCTGTAGGGACTTCCCAGAGGACAGTGACTTCCTGGGGTTTGTGGGATCCTCAGGGGGGCAATTGATGAGGCCCAGGCACGGGGCAAGTTTGGCTTTCCTCTGCAAAATAACATCCCTCTTTGGCTGGGAGAAGGTCCAGCCCCCAGGCCTCCCTAGGCAAAGGCTGTGCTGAAGGAAAATGGGAATGGTTTAGCACGAGGATGGTTCTGGAAGAACAGAGGCTGATGTGGGTGACCAGCTGTCCTGGCTGGCCTGAGATTGAGGGTTTCCTGAGTGCAGACCTGTCACCGATCCTGGACCTGGAAGCCATTATTGGCCATATGCCTGTTCATGGCCAGGTATCTAACGTTCTTTTCCCTGAAATCTCAGATACTGTTGCCCCATATGACTTTTCATAAGTATCTCATACAGCACTAAAGCCCTCCAAAGGTATTTGAATATTTCAAACTCCTCCACATGTTTCCCTTAATCCTATAGTAACAAAGCAATATGTTTGCAATCCACCGACTTCAGATAAAATTGCAATGAGAACGGACAGTGGTGTGCTGTGCACCTATCACATGCCTAGCAGCTATACGCCTGGTTTCTGGTTGTTGGGTTCCATCCGAACATCCATGAAGACTGAGAAGTTACTGAAAAGGACGTGACTCCATAGAAAAGGGTTTGGCTTTACCTTAAATGCCAAGTAGTGGTCTGTGTAGTTCTCGCCAAAGACAAAGGAAGCACCAGCGTCAGTGTGCTCCAAGAAGGTCTGACATAAAGGAAGGGCAAGAGGAGACCATTATAACCCCTGAAGCGGTGGTTAATGTCCCCAGGACCCATCAGGCTCTACAGAGAGTGAGGACCCAGCAAACTTGTTGGATAGCCTTGGAGATTTAATTTTCTCAGCTTTTCTCCCTCCAGTGGGTGGCCTGGAAGTGTATTTTTGAACTAGAACTGTGCACAGATTTCCCGGCATTTCTAACATTTAATGTGACTCCAGGGTGCTAAAGAATAAGCTGGGTGTGGTGATTTGCACCAGAAGCAATAGGTGGCACATGGGTGTCACTGCTGACCACTGGATGCAAAGAGAGCTTGTGTCTCTGTTTGTGGAACCTCCTTAGAAGTGTGCCACCCTTGGGCAGGATGAAGGGGGCAACTGGGATGGGGGAGTGATGCAGTGGATGGTATGGGTGAGGGGCAACAATAATATTAATAAACTGGACAGATTAACATTTTTCACATAAAATTGTTTGTCTAACTCATGCCATGATATTAAAATTTGAGTCAACTCAAGCAGACATACAAACCTATTTCCAACATATATTGAGGATTATATTCAAATGTTGAAAGCACTATAAAAGTAAGATGTTCTTTTGAACCCAACTTACGTGAACTTGTTTGCCCAACCACTGAGAAGCCCTAAGTCCAGGGCCAGTCCTTAGTATTAAGAGCCCAAGAAGAAACTGTAACCCAATTCCCCAAAAGACAGGCCTCCAGTGTACCTATGGAGAAAGATGGAGAGAGACGTATCTTGTTAGAGGATGAATGCTGACCTGAGCATAAACGCCCAGAGCCTCACTGTTTCCTTGGAAGCTTCTCACACGTGGCCTTTGACCCCCCTTATCTGGGAGGCCCAAGCAGTCTTGATCAGAGAGTCCCTTGATAGATTCATATGCAGAAATCTCAGGGTTGTATTCCCTCTTTCTAAACCTGAGTTTGAAGCCATCACTCTCAGGGGAGTATGGAACCATTATGTAAAATGACTCAGACCCAAAGAGTAGTCTTAGCAGGGCCATAAGCAGGAAGGATCTAGCCTTGATGGTCATGCTGTAAATATTTGATACATATAATTATTTGCCCTTCTGGAAGATGGAGAGGCAAAATATGACTTCTCTGTGCATCCTAGGTTTGTTGATCTGACAAAATGTAAGTGAATCAAGTGAAAGAAATTCCACCCTGTCGAGGGGTTCTCATTTCACTGTAAAAGCAACCAATTATCTATAACACATACCCAGGAAGAGCAGAGTCATGGACAATCAGCTTCTTTCATTTTTGGTGCAGAGAGGAGCCTGCTGCAAAGAACTATGGGATTGGAGGCATAGAACACAGCGGAGATCTTCACAGGGCAAAGAATTTGGATCACATTAGGTGACTTTGGTCTCTGACTAATCCTTGTTTCGAGGGGTGAAGCTTTCAGCCAGTAAGTCTTCCAGGATTTGTCATTATGATTCATATGTGAACAATCAATGTCTCAGAATTTTGCCCATGTATTGGGTTACTGACTGACAGAACAAGGATGAGAAGGGAATTTAATGTGAACAAAACTGTTTAAGGACAAAGTTTTGGAGTAAAACAGCCAAAATTGCAAAAGGAAATTTGATAAACTGAAGGATCCAATGGTAGAATATTAGATTATTTGCTGGTGGGGGAAATCTGGACGAAAATGGGTGAGTTTTCTTTGAATGTGTATTTGACGGGGAGAGGAGGGTACAGGAGCAGAAATTGGACTTGGCGGACAGAACATCTCACTGAACGTGTGACTGGAAAATTACTGAGAATGAACAATAAGAAAGTGACAATTCTATGAAAGTTCAGGAAGAAGGGCCCCCTAGCCACTCAAAATATCACAGCAAGGTAAGAAAAATACTGAATAACAATTAAATTCTCTCACACTCATTATTTAGAGCAATTTACACATGAGAAAAAAGGGGGAAAAAACCCAAAAATATCAATTTGATACTTACTTTGGTTGGGTGCTTGGAAAATAGAAATAGCAGGATAACGTACACTATGAGTCCACCGAAGGACACCAGCTGCCATTTCCCCAATTTGGCGGTGTCAAAGATCAGCCAGAAAACAACTCCCAGGATCAGAGAGCTCCAAATCACCCTGAGAGAACCAGAAAGGGGGTATCATTTGTTGTATTTGTGGCAACATTTGTCACATTCAAGTACTAGCTTGAAAATCATAATCAGGTTTCAACTAACAAGCAAAAAATATTACGAGTAACAGACTCTGGCACCAGGAGGTTATGCTTCTAGAAATTGCAAGAGACCCTCTTTTGTTGTGGCTATAAAGGCAAATAGCCAAAACATTAAGCAATGTGTCCCCCTCATTCCACAACCCTTGGGCCCTTCAAGGACATCTAAAGGGGTCAGAGAGAAGAACGGATGTTTGGAAAGAAGTCTGATGATTTCTTTGAGAAATCTATGGAGAGTCCTCATCTCCAGTTTGGAAGATGGGTGAGGCGTTACTTTCTTCCCTTTAAGGGAGAGCTTGAAATGCATTCTCTGCAGTTGGGGGACCTCACCTGAGCCCCAGAGAGTCAAGTGGGTCTTTAGATTGGATTCAACTCCCTGAGGAATCAGGTGGGCATGACAAGGCTGATTCACAGCTTGGATGGCAGAACCAGAAAGGGTGCTGTGTTGGGATGGCACAACCCTGGTTTATTAGGCCAAGGATGTGTGAAGTTTCCTGGTAGATCCCAGTTGGGCAATGCTGGGGAGAATGGGTCCTGGGTCCTACCCAGCAGGGCCACCTGGAAGGAGAGGAGGTCCCACAGACAGAAACTGCTAGAAAGCCCTGAGTGGTCACCTGCAGGCCACAGGCTCCTGTAGGAGAGGGTTGACTTTAGTAATTCACAGACCTTTCCTCCCAAGGAAGCCAGCTTTGTGCCTAGAGCAGAGGGTTACCTCCCCAAGTGAGAACCATCCCATCCTTTGGAGAAGATCTTATAATTTAGCGGCACTTGAAATTAAGGCAGTTTGTAGGGACATTTGAACATATCTCCAATGAGTAATTACCTTATTGAGGCCTTGATTCCTGTTTGCAAAATGAAGGCATTTTAGCAGATTATTCCCTAGGTTGTCTCTAGCTTCAATATCCCACAAATGAGGAAGCAATTTCAGAACACAGTTTTGGAAGAGAGTTCAAAAAGTCAAAGATCCCTCTCAACGGCAGTAAGAGAACCAACTGCATTTACCACTTCAGCCAGAACCAATGGCTGTCCAGAAACCTTCTGCCAGGAGACAGGAGCTCTTCAATTCGATGATCATATTTGGCCATAAAGTGATCCCAGACCACAAAGAAGATGGCAGCCACAGTGATCACGAAGAGAGGAAGGGCTCGGTGAAAGTTGAGCCCACACGCGGCGATCACCATAGCCAGGTAACCTGCCAGGAAGCAGACACAGGTGGGGACCATCAGCACCAGCTGGAGACCAGCCACAGCACCAATCGGCTCCGCCAAGGGGAGGTTCAGTCAAGGGAGCATTGATGGCGGGAGAGCTCATGATAGGGCTATGGGCTCCTCTGACTATAAGTAGTGGATTTTGGGGGCTTCTGTTGTTTTTCCAAGCAAGTCCCTCACAGTGTCACCATGAACGCTAGGAGGACAGCATGCTAGGTCTTTTTCTCTCATAGAAACTTCTGAGTTCTCGAATCCTGACACTTCATCACCGGGCCTCTCACTCAGCACTAACCACTTTTTTCTGGCATTCAGACTCGGCAGGCGAGCTTCCGTCAGAGAAAGGCCAGGATTTGAAGCAACCACTGACTAGAGGTATGGATTCTCCTGGTTTGCAGCTCAGGTTTGGCCTAAGCTTGAGCAGGAAAACAGGCCCACCAACAATCTCTAAGTGTCCCGGTATCTCTACAGGAAAGGGAACGGGGTGGGGCAACTACCAAGGGGGCTGCTTTTGAAGAGGAGGTTGTAGGATAAGAACAACAAGGTTTCCTGTTAAAGGTCAGCAATAATGGTCCGAGGTTAAATCTGGCTGCCACATGCTTTATAGGTGGCAAGTACAGCTGTATTTGCATGTTTGTATCTGTCTTCTACAAATAAAGTCTCATGGGGACACAGCCACACTGTCTGTGTGCTTTTGTCCCATAAGGTAGAGTTATGTGGGTTTCACCATATTGCGTGCAAAGCCTGAGACACCATCTGGCCTGGGACACAGATAGTTTATGGCTGATCCCTGTTCGTGCAGTGTGAGCACCAGCAGTCCCACTGACCTCAGGGAGCAGCGGTCTTGGGTTAACATCTCTGGACTTGGGTGGGAGGGTCCCACCTTATAGACATGAGTGCTCTTTAAAATGGGCTGCAGATCCCTTTGCTTGGGAGGGAGAAAAACTGGGGACCTGTTCATCTGTGAGGACAGTACAGTCCTGCCTTCAGGCAAGAGGAGTGGGCTCCCTGGGCCCAGGCTCCCCCTCGTGTTGTGTTTGCGTAGAGCATTAATTGCTTATATTTCCCCTACTCTTAGGTTTCTGCCTTGTCATTATCACCATGTTTTCCACTTACCTGGATGTGATGAACCAGCCCTCAAATCCACACCACAGTCACAAAGGCCACAGCAGTAGGGAACCTAAAAAGTTAGCTGCTGGTACAAAAGCTGGATAGGGAACCCCTCTGAACAGGTGTCCCACGCTGAGACGCCCCCCCACCCCACCCCACCGCCCCCGAGGGGCTTCCTGATTGATTCTCTCCCTCTCTAGATGATTCCATGAAGTCCAGGGCAGTGGGAAGACTTATTTTTCTTTCCACAGAAAGCTCTTATTTTGGGAATCCTTGAAAAGAGACACTCGATCCCATCCCCTTTGCTACTTACCAGCTAATAAGGTGCCCCAGAGGATGTACCGAAGGGTGGTTTTGTGTTTTTGACAAAAATCCCGAACTGTACCATAATTCCTTTCCAGATACCTGAAAGAAGACAAAAGCAAAAAGGCAGGCAGAAGTCAACACCAAAATCATGAAATAAACTGGCAGCTAAGGCTGGATGGGGCATTGTACATCAAGCAAGCAAACGACCAAAGTCATGAAGTGCGTGTCCTACAATATAGAAATGGGAAACTCATTTCAGTTTAGACTAAAATCAGCCATGTATTGGATCCGTCTTTGCTGAATGGATGTGATTTGGTGAATTGCATGTGCCAGCCCTTGAGGGGTTACAGAGATGAGAAAACGTGCTCTGTGAAATGGAGCAGGGAGATGGAGAACTAACCAAAAGCTGAAAGCAAATTATAGGACAAGGGTGTTTCTCACTGGACTATGAGGGCCTCCATTAGCTTTTAAGACACTGTTATTAAATGTTGATTTAAAAAAAAAAGTAAAAATCCAATGAACTATCATCTCTTCTGTTTCCACAAAGTTCGAGTAAGCTGGTGGTTCCCTGTCCTCGCTCACCATACTTTTTAGCGGGAGGCTGACAGACTTCACTAGGTACTTGAAACATAAAGTTGAGAACTATTAACTAGTAGGTTGTAACATAGCTTTCCCAGAAAGTTCTAGAATTGTTAGCATGTCTTTGTTTCTGTGCAGAGTTTTGTTATGGGATGGTGGGTATGTTACTGGACAAAACATGTGTCCCCTTCTTGGCAAGTTAATCAACCTACACCAGAAGTAGTTGTCACACAAAGCAGAAATTTTGTTTGTGGCATGCAGGAAAGAAAATGGAGACCATAGGGAATAACTCACAAAAGTTATGATTCCCTGAGTATGGGGAGGTGGGTACTTTTATTTGGCGTAGGTGATGAATATTCAAAGGGGAAGTTTTATCATCACATGTAGAGGTGGGCAGAAGCTTACACATGCGTGGTTTGAAATCTTGCTTTTACATGCATCGCATGATCTCAAAATGGCTGCTTTGCCCCTCCAAGAGGAGAATTTACAATATAAATGAGAGCAGGTTACTTTAGTACAACTCTTCGCCTCTTGGCATAGGTGGAATTCCTGTGCTTGCGGTCTCCGCCGGTCTGGTCCAGTTCAAAGTGGTTGGGTCCAGGGTGGTTGTCATTTAGAGCTTCTTCCTCGTGCATAGCTGAAACCACATATGCTCAAGACCCCAAAGTTCTTGGAGAGAAGAATGTCTGTAACTTTCAAGATGACAAAAGAATCAGGTCAAACACAAAAGATTAGAGTTTAGGCAGGACAAGAAAAGCGGGTTCGAGTCCGTGGCTGGTGACAGAATCCCTCCTCTACTTTTACCCTGCTCCTCACTCTTGAGGGCATGGGTCAAAGGTCCGTATTCTGTAATTACTTCCTCCTGAGCATGGGCGTTGTCATAGGGGCTGGTAGAGGAGTAGAATTTTTCCCGCTGGTCTAAGGTAATTCTGTGGGTCACCAGCATGGCTCTAAGTTGTTCATATCCCTAACTAACAGAGAGGTGGCAGTCACAGCTCTCAGGCATGGAGGCTGTCTTTTTGCCACGGTCTCTAGCTGCTTTGAGAAACAGGCTATCACTCTCTTTAAGGGTCCCAATGTTTGTGCTAATCCTCCCAGAGTTATCCCTTGTCTTTCATGAAGGTACAAGTCAGATGGTTTGCTCAGGTCTGGAAAGACCAGTGCAGGTGCTTCTATTAGTAAGTTTCTAAGCTTATTGAAAGCTTGGTCACATAGCTCATCCCATTCAGAGGGGTCCGTTTCTGGCCCCTGTAATTTGTCATAGAGAGGCTTAGCAATCAACCCCAAATTAGGGATCCATGTGTGGCAGAACCCAGCCATCTCACGAATTCTTATAGGGGACTACATGTTCTTGGTAGAGAAGTTGATATATTACCATTTGCCTCTCTGAGGAAGGTGGTACTGCCCCTTCAAAATAATAAACCCCAAATACTTTACAGTCTCTTGAGATACCAGAGTTTTTCCCTTAGACACTTGATATCCCTTACTGGCTAAGAAGTTCAAAATGATCACCGTGTTCTCATCAGAGATTTTCTTAGAAGGACTAGCTGCTAGGATGCCATCCACATACTGTAAGACAGTGCTTTGTTTTAATTTTAATTCCCTTAAATCTTGGCCCAGGATTTCCTCAAAAATTGTAAAGGAATTTTTAAATCCTTGGGCTAAGACAGCCCAGCAGTATTGTTGATTCTGGTGGGAGTCTGGGTCCTCCCATTCAAAGGCAAAAATCTCTTTGGACTCAGGGTCCAATGGGACATAAAATAAAGCATCTTTTAAATCTAGCGCTGTATGAAACATGCTGTCCCAGGGAGATTAGCCAGCAGGTATAAGGATTAGGTCCTACAGGATGTGGGTCTTGGACTGTTTTGTTGACAGCCCTAAGGTCTTGAACAAATCTGTACTTCCCTTTTCCTGGCTTTTTAATGGGTAAAATGTGAGTGTTACATGGGTAGCTACATGGCCCGATTATTCCTTGTTTTAGAAGTTTCTCAATTATAGGAATTATATGGCTTCTGACGTTAGGGGGCATTGTTATGTGAGAGGCCAGTGGTCTATCTACTTTTAGTCCACCCCTACAGGTATGGCACCAGCTGCCTGTCCCATTTGTCCTTGTGTCCATACCTCTGAGTTGACTCAGCTTAGAATGTTTGGGGAATTTCTTCCTTTTCAGGTACTGGTGCGTTTTCTAACGAGGCCATGAGCTCGACCTCCCGATTTTTGGGAACTTGGATTTCTATTTTGACTTGTTCCGAGTTTATTGAGGCCCCTAGTTTTGATAATGTGTCCCTCCGAGGAGAGGAACAGGGCATTCTGGCAGATATAGAAAAGCACGTCCTAATGTTTTGGATCCTATTTCACAGGTCAAGGGCTCCAGAAACCTTCTGGTCTCTCCTCTACTGATACTCCTTTTATATCACACTTTCTTTTTTGAAAGGGTTCCTTTGTTGGGTGTTTAACACCAGGAGTGTGGCCCCAGTATAGAGCGAAAATTCAACATGCTCTCCTCCCACTGCTAAGGTTACCCAGGGCCCTTCTGGGAAGCTGAGGACTGGTTGCCTGGAGCCAACTGGGGAGCCCCATGGCCCCATCACATATCATCTGTAGTCATGGGAAGTTGCCATGGCTTGGTCTTGTCTGATCCCTTCCCTCTCTTGGGTTGGTTCGGACAATCCCCATGTCCCTCCTGTCTGCACTTGCCACTGATTAGGCCCCAACTTCATTGCTGGCCTTCTGGTCCCATGGTAGGGGCTAGGGTCACTCACCAGTAGCATCTTCTTCTTCTCCTTCAGGTGACCTCCAGCAGACTGGAGGGTCAACCAAAGCAGAGTAGCTTGCCTCTGCATCTCTTGGTCATCTTTCATTTCTTCTATCATATTTCTGGTGTTGGGCACCCTGAGGGCCACCTCCACTAACTGCACAGAACTGGTATCAGGCCCTATTGTCAGTTTTTGGAGTTTCCTACAGATAAATCTGGAGCACTTTGAGAAGTGAACAGGTATCAAGAACTACTTATATCAGTGACATTTACCCACATAATATAACCTATAAAGGTTTATTATTATTTATTTGATAATTTTGCAAGTAATTTAATACACGCAATAAGCCTAACTAGTCTAAAATCTCCCACTTTATAGAAAGAACAAATTCTTTGAGAAGTCTCAGAGTCCCACTGAAACCCCCAAAAAGACTTTACTTAGGATTTGAACCTTGGGGAAATTAGCCAAAAAAACATCAAGAGGTTTTAAAACACTTGGTCACATTGGAAATAATGTTTAGTTATCCATTTAATCAGGGTGATAACAGAAATTGTCACAGACAGAGTGGAACAGTCTAAAAAGAAGACTCTAAAATAGGGAATTCAGCCTCCTTAAGCGTAGGAAATTATTTTAACGAAACATAGATTTTCTGTCTTGTGAGTAGACTCACTCAAAGATAAACAAAAAAAAAAACCTTTCATAATCTCTTTGTCAAGAGTAGACCAAAACTTTCAGAAGATTATCCTTTTAAGAGAGAGAAAGCCAAATGTTTAATTGTTTTAACTTACTTTTGATATAGAAACTCGTTTATTTAATCAAATTTATTTTAATCTTAGTCGTCTTAACTATGTATAAAACTCTTTTATCCTAGTTTTTACTTTCACAAACTTTCTGTCACTTGCTTCTTAGATTTAGAATTTGTTTTATGTCTCCCTTCGTTTTTTTTCCAGTACTGTAGAACAAATTTATCTTTTTTAACAAAACAAATAAAAATATCTCTAGTCTTTATGTCTTCTTTACTGAAAACATACATTTTACTTTCCTTGAATACAAAGAAGTTTCCTTAGTAACTTTTAGTAGCTTTTTCTTTTTTTGGCCAAGGAAGATTTGCCCTGAGCTAACATCTGTGCCAATGTTTCTCTATATTCTCATATGAGGGACACCTCCACAGTGTGGCTGGTGAGCAAAATAGGTCTGCCCCTGGGATCTGAACCCATGAACCTGCACCAGCAAAGTGGAGTTTGTGGAACTCTAACAACTCAGCCACAAAGCTGGGCCCAAATTTAATCATATGTATTAATAGAACTTTTAGCAATTATGGACTTTGACTGTGTTTGCAAAAACTAAGAAGTAAGTAATTATATACTATCTTTTACATTAGTATTCTGTAGGTCGGCATATTTATAAATACTTTTTATAAGATTTAGGAACATGATACTTCATAGTATAATCTTTTATAACATAAGACGTGTTTACTAATAGACCTGAAGATCTTTTAGTTGTTTTGTAATAAGAAGGCAAAAGTAGATTAACCTTTATCTGACATTTTATCTCTTTTAGAAATTATCTTGCTATTTAATGAATTTTTTATCATTTAATTTAATCGAGTAAAACCTCAAAGTTTTAACTTACAAAAAAGATTTTGGAACTATTCTAAATACATATGTTATAAAATATAATTATTATTAAAATTCTATCCATAAACTCTTACCTCACTTACATTTAAGCCATTTGTTTTTAACAATCATGTCCAGATTACTCACAAAGTCTCTATGTGACACCAGAGCAGTTCACCATCATTTTAAGTTGTTGTATGTACGTATATTAAATCACCATTATTGTTAAAAGTTCTCCCCAAAGCTTTTACCATTTTACATCTATTTATTTTACCTGTTTCCAATGAATATTTAGATTGCCTATAAAAACCTTATGAATTAGACAAAATTAGCTATTATTTTAAGTTATTAGTTTTGTTGACAAATTCTGTAAGAGAGACAACATGAGTTTCTTTGACTCATAAAGGATGTATGTTTATATGACATCCTATGTTGATAACTTGTGGACATGTCTCTTTTAATGAAACCAATAGACTTAAACAAGTTTTTATTTACCAAAGATCATTTTAGATCATGTTAACTGGAAAGACATCTGGGCTAGTTTTTATCACATTTAGAAATAATTTACGTAAGTGCTTATTTTAAGTCAATTAAATACACCTCCTTTAGAAATGACACAATCCAGACACACAGACAGAGACATTTGGACAATCAGAAACAGAACTTTAAAAATTTCAGCCATGTCTCAGGAACAAAATATAAAAAATGCTGGATCCAAATTGTGACCTCTTCAGATGGCTAAAGATTTGTCTTAAAGATTTTTTTCTTTTTGCTCTAAGGATCCTTTTTTACAGCTGGTTTTAAGGTCATTTTCTCTTTTAGCTGCTTCTGTGTATTAATCAAAGAATGCATGCCATTGTAAGAGGTTTGGAATCCTCGCTTTTAAGGTGGAATTTTCTGGAACAAAATTTTCCCAAAATAGCCATTACAATTTTAAAATATTTTAAAAGTTTACCTATTTTCACTGCTTAGTTTCAGATATGGAATTTTGCGGAAGTTGAAGTTGGGGGGCCCAGCAAGAGAGGAGGGAGGAGCAGCAGATTGGGTCTTCTTTCCCCAGCACATTTGTTTATTTACTTTTGCTTAAAGAGGCAGCATGGGATTTTTTTTCTTGTTTAGAAGCCTCAAAAATCAAAATAGGCACGGCCAGCCTGGTGGCATAGTGGTTAAGGTCACATGCTCCCCTTTAGTGGCCAGGGGTTTGAGAGTGTAGATCCCCTGTGTGGACCTACACACTGCTTATTAAGCCATGCTGTGGTGGCATCCTGCATATGAAATAGAGGAAGACTGGCACAGATATTAGCTCAGGGACAATCTCCCTCACCAAAAAAAAACAATTTAAATAGACTTCCCATTGGTTGTTTAATTTTTCATGGCCCGCTTTGTTTCTAATTACATATGCAAATACACCAGCTTCAGTCAAATGAGCTTGCCCCATTTTGGCCAATATAAGGTGAGGTCTCTCTTACCATGGTTAATTAGCATTGCCTGATGGGTGGATTTATATGTGCTCACAATCCCCACAGTCTAATTTAAAATATAATTAGGCAAAAGAAATGTAATCATTTTAAATAAAGCTCATCATTTTTAGCAGGTCCTGTTGGAAAAGGTTAGTGCAAAGCAAAAAACAACAAAAAAACCCTGACAGATCCAATATCCAGTAAAAGAAAAACCGGACCAAGTGCTAGGAGGGCAAGTACCTTGGCCCCTGTCATGCACGAGTTCCGTGACTCACCACAGAGGTCTTCTCAAGTTCCGAGCCTTGTTTCCTCCACCAGCAAAAGCCAAGCTGCCCTCTCGAGGAGGACGGTTAAGGAGACTAAGGACCCCAGGAAGGTCCAACCTGGGAGAGGAGAGGCCGACAGAACCTCTCCAGCAGGAAGTGAGGGGGAAAGAAGAACAGGGGCATCGAGCTTCCCCAAGGACGGCTGGTAAGGAAACTGAGACAGAGAGATCCCAGAGGCCTGGAAGCCTGTCTGTTGAGGAAACAGAGGGTTATGAGGATCCTCTGCTGGGTGTGGCCAGCTACTTTGTTCCACACAGCTCAAAGGTTAACATTCAGACTGTAAGGACCTAACTCCGCCTTGTTCCAGTTACAAGATAAGACTCAGTGAGTCTAGAGACCAACTCCTTCTGTCACTCACAAAATACAAAACACCAAAGGGCCCTCAAAGGGGCTTCAAGTCCCAGCAGTGACAAACTCAAATGGGCTTCAAGCCCTCACTGCCCAGTGACTAGTTAGCAGGGATGGCTCCTGTTGGCCAGAGCTGAGCATCGGTTCTTCCGGGGTGGCCAAGTTGCACAATCCTTCCAACCACTTTGGGACTCCACTTTCCTGAGCCAGGCCACCTCCAGACAAGGACCTGAACCCAGAAGCCAGGCTCCAACACACAAACCTTGGGACTCGAACCCAAGGCTGAGGCTGCTTTTAACCCAAGGTTGAGGCAGCTGACTTTGTGAGACAACTTAAAGAAATAATGCTTATAGTTGTGCTGTGGGGTTGGTGCCACTGACCTCCATCAAGAGATTCTCGGAGCAAAATGCTCAGAGTGGCTGCTGGGTCTCCTGATGGGGAAGCAATGGCAGGCTGGCAGCACCAACACAAAGAGGAGAGTCCCTCCCACTGAGGCTCAACCTCCAGGATCGTGAACATGTTCTCCATCTGTTGGAAAACGGATGTTTGCAAGAACAGGGGGACAGAGGTCCCATCTGTGTCGCCAATTTGTACAGGTAGTGTGGGAGCAATGTTTGCGTCTGATCATTTCTTCCGGGAAGAAAGGTGTCCACCAGTAAGTGAGTATGGAGAGGCCACAGGGCTGTACCCACAACGATTGTCCTCTATTTCTCTTGGGATGCTCCTCGTCCCCTCCACACCTGCTCTGAGACCTGGCTTCCCTGCAGGTGCCTCTTTGCTCAATGACACATCTAACAGAAGCCTCTCCTTCTCCTGCTAGAGGCTGGATGGAAGGAGTTTACTTGCACATTTAACCATTGCCACTTCCAGGCCACTGGACAGCATTTATAAAACAAGCACTTCTCATCCCATATAGAAGATTCTCAATCTGCAGGACCTCACAGGACCCTGGCCCTAGCTCAGACCACCCCTGCCCTTGGTTAAGGCCTCCGGTCCCCTCCTTCCCACAGTCATGCCCACATGTCCAGGTCTTAGCTCCCTTCAGGTTTCAGGGCACAGCTCAGTTCTTGCTTTCTATGACGCCTTCTTGCATCTGCTCAGGCGGAGGCATCTTCTGCACTTTCTTCCTACTGTCTTCTCTGATTGCGTTTTGTTATGGAGACTTTACTGACTACAACTTCCTGGAAAATGGATGTGTGTGAACCCTACAGCACCAGCACGTGGAACACTGAGGATGCTTGACAGGCATTTGTCGAATTACTGGATAAATGCAATGGGAGTATACATTGCTTTTCTGGAACAGTATTTTACAGCTGTCGGTTAGGACCCCTTAGTGGGTTATGAAGTTACTCAGGGCATGATAACCCTCATTAAAAGGGAGAAGAGGACATCTCAGAGGGTATCACACAGAGTGATGGAAGGTATACTTCATGAAACTTTTGTCATTATCGTGTGTGAATCTGTACTGAGAATTAGAAACACTATTCTAGAAGATATTGAAGGAATATTAGTGTAATAAAGACTAAGTTTTTCATGGTCTAATTGAGGAAAGGCTGGTGATGCATTATCCTCAGTCGTGGACATAGTGTTAACAAGTAGCAGTGGTGAGGGCAACATTTAATAGGGCGCTTTAGGGTGGATGTATGGGATTTCTTAATTGCAGGGAGTGTGTGTAGTCCAATACAGCAAGCTGACACTGCATAAAATAAAGTAGGCAGAAATAGACACTTGGCCATTTGGTTTTCTAGGCTGAACACCTCCCAATCCCGTGGGGGTTGTTTCCATCCCATTGACATTGGTGAAACCTGAGTGCCTCTGGACACCCAAGAGAATCTCTCAGGCCCCAGCGTTAGAGACTCAGAAAGTCAAGTGAAGGATGAAACTAAGCTCAGGTTTCTGAGGTGGTAAGTATTCTTGATGGTGTATATGTGATAGGAGAGTTCAATCCTAATTCTGACCAACTGCAGAGATATCTTCTGATACATGAAAACAAAGTTCCTCAGACTTAGGAATTAAATCAAATTTAAATAGGAATTTAGAATATTGGCAAATACTTTGGTGTTATGGTAGAGTACCAGACAATCTTGCACTAGGAATCAGAAGCTGAATTGTAAGTTAGCTTTGTTCCACTCTAGCTGAGGAACCTTGGGCAAGTCGCTTCTCTGAGCTTCATTTTCTGGTCCAAAAAATAAAGACAATAATTTTGCCTCTCCCACTTAATGAGTGATAAGGACCTGGAATACCTTCAGGGTACTACAAGGGAAGAGCAAGTTTGTCGGGATTTAAAATGGACTGGGCTTGGAGAAATTACTTGCTTGTTGATTGACACTGATAAGATGAATTAACTACTTTGTATGGACTGGGGCAACTAGTTGTTACTTTATATTTTGTACCCTTTGACCAAGTTCACCCATTCCCCAACCTCCCACCCCACCCTCAATCCTGGCAACCACCAATCTATTCTGAATCTATGAGTTAGTTTTTTTTTTAGATTCCACAAATAAGTGAGATCATGCAGTATTTGTCTTACTCTGTCTGACTTATTTCCCCTAGCATAATGCATTTAACCCTCCTCCAGGTTGTCACAAATGACAGGATTTCATTTTATTCATAGCTGGATAATATTCCATTGCATTGAATATACACATTTTCTTTATCCATTCATCCATCAATGGACACTTAGGTTATTTCCATGAGGTGGCTCTTGTAAATAATGCTTCAGTTAGCATGGGGGCTCAGATATCCACAGATATATTCCCAGATGTGACACTGCTGGATTAATGGTATTTCTGTTTTTAATTTTTTGAGGAACCTCCATACTGTTTTCCATAGTGGCTGCAGCAGTTTACCTTCCAGCCAACAGAGCACAAGTGTTCCCTTTTCTCCACATCCACGCCAGCACGTATTATCTCTTGCTTTTTGATAATAGCCATTCAGAGAGGTATGAGGTGAGGTCTTATTGTGGTTTTGACTTGCATTTCCCTGGTGATTAGTGAGGACTGATGTTGGCAACAGACTTGTTGCTTAGCTCTCTGCTGCCTTCTCTCTTGGGTTAAGTGGACTTCTCAGGTTTAAAAGGCCTTCAGGGAAGGACTCCCTCATGTCAGGTGTCATGCAGACCACTTTTGTGACAATCCCCTGACTAGCATTGCTCTGCCAAGGCTAACTGTGTTTGTATCATATCCCCCAGGATGAATACATCAGTCAGTCAGTCTACAGGATAACAAGAGAAGATTTTTCTCTCTAAACTAGGAAGAAAACTGCCACCCAGCACGGCAGGATGGACAATCACTTCTCTCTATGTCCATCTCTACTCATCTCTATCACTATCATCGAGATCTAGGTCTACCTCCCTCTGAATCTAGTTTTCTCTGCAGCAAGGCTCAAAGGCTTATTAACTTGAGCGCCATCACAGAAACCAGGCAATACTTCCTGGTGTCACTCCAGGTGTGGAACAGAGAGAAAAGAGAGTGGAAAATAAAGCAAAAGCCTCAGAAATGGGGTAGAATGGCAACAAGTGAGGAAATTGGGAGAGCAGAGAAAGGAAGCAGAAGGAATGGCCATTTACTGAGCCACTGTGTGTGCACTTTACACACATCCTCTCATTTAGTCTTCACACCAGTCCCATAAGGGATGAATCATTTTCTCTCACTGTAGAGACATGGAAAGCAGGACTCTGAGAGTTACTGTATCTGTGGTTACCCTACCTATAAGCAGCACAGCTGGGGTCTGAAGGCAGGTCTGACTAGCAAGCCAACTCTGCCAGCCTGACTCTCAGGGAGAGAAGGGAGGAAATGAAAGGCAAGGGAGGAAGGAGGTATTAGAAGAGAATGGTAAGATGCCAACAAAGATAACTGACTGAGTGTCAGGGTCATTCGTATCACACATTCTGAGCTACATCTTTTCTAATTTTCCCTTGTGTGAGTCATACTGATTCGGAGCAATTAATAAAATTTAGTTAAGATCTCAATGTGTATTGATTAAGTGATGTCACTGAGGCTGTTATGTGTGTCTTTGGAAGCTTCCCGTGGAGTTGCTGACTTCCTGGAAAAGTCTACCCATCGAATGCTCTTGAAGAGAAAGAGAGAGGGGAAACAGCTCTAATATTTCCCAGGTTGATAATCACTAACCTGGGATGGCCTGCTTATCACCTGAAGAATAAGAAAGTTCAAGGGTAGCTCCATTATGTTGATGTTTAAGGATGATTTGGGACAAATTAAGATGAGATAAATTTCAGTTGTATTCCACAGTACCTACTCTGAAGAACCCAGAGACCAAAACATTGACCAATTATAAAATCTAGTTCCAAAGGACACAAAAAAGAAGATATGTTTCTTCACAAAAGACACAATGAATTCTCAGTCATCATTTTGGAGGGAAGAGAAGTGGTCATCTGAGAATCTTGGGAAATAAGTGATCATTTTTGATGTGAAAATTCTTCCATCCATGCATACACACAAGCACACAAACACTCACTCACACATTTTTATTTATTTATTTAAAGAATTTTTTTTTCCTTTTTCTCCCCAAAGCCCTCCGCACCCCTGGTACATAGTTATATATTTATTTATTTATTAAAGATTGGCACCTGAGCTAACAACTGTTGCAAACCTTCTTTTTCATTTCCTGCTTTTTCTCTTGAAATCCCCCAGTATATAGTTGTACATAATTTTTTAGTTGTGGGTCCTTCTAGTTGTGGCATGTGGGACGCTGCCTCAACATGGCCTGATGAGCAGTGCCATGTCCATGCGCAGGATCTGAACCAGTGAAATCCTGGGCCACTGAAGTGGAGAATGTGAACTTAACCACTCGGGCACGGGGCCGGCCCCCACTCGCACATTTTTAATCTATGAAAGATGTAAGATTTGTTAGAGAACATATCCCCCTAGTATTTCAAGCTATCTTGTCAATAGAAGTTTGCAAAGAAAGTCTTGATAATCAACTGTAAATGAAGAAGTAAGAGAAAAAAATAAATGAATGAAGTGCACACAGTAGGCAATGAGTGGGTACCAACATTTAGCTAATGTAAAATTATAGAGATTCTATTTTGAGCAGGAAGGGAGCCCAGATTACCCATAAGACCTTATCCAACACTGTAATACCATGAACCACTTCAAAGGAGACTGATTTGTTGTGTCTTTCCCTACACAGGCATTTTGGGAAAACACCAGCCTTGTCATTCTTCTTGTAAAACCAGCAATGGACCTACAACCCTGTGAAATACATGTCCAAAAAGTTTGTTGGGAGCATGACAGGAGGTGGCCGAGGCCAAACCAATGCATTGTGTCATGTATATGAGCACCTTCACTTAAGGTGTTTGTAAGAATTGATCTAGTCCCATCACGTGTTCCTATCACAGTGGCCACACTCTGGAGAAACACAGAGACCCAAATACTGACCTATAATAAAAATGGGCTTTCAAGAGACCAAAACAAAAAAGAAAAGAAATATTTCTTATCTAAAAGTATGATGAAATTACCAATTGACTTGGCCACAGAATAAGTTAGGGTCTCTGGGTACCTGACATTTCTAGAGGTTCCATTGTTCTTTTAAAGTGCATTAGCTGAAACAAGAGAACTTAAGGTAGAGAATTTAAGTGTGGATAAACAGTCTACCTGTTACTTCCTTCTTCATTTCTGGTACTAAATTTAGGGGAGAAAAAACCCATGAGCAACAACTTAACAGCTCAACAAATTAATTGCTTTATTGTCTATAAAACAAAACATCAGAAATAGCAACTTTCTTGAATTAGAGGGATATTTTATTAACATGTTACATTAACATAAGAACTAAGAATGTTATACTCTTTCTACAATAAGATGTTAAGGCTGTTATATATGAACCTTGTGGTAGCCACTGACCAAAACTCTAATAAATACACAAAATAAAGAGGAAGGAATCCAAACATAATGCTGAAGAAACTTATTAAATCACAATGGAAAAGGGCAAGAGAAGAAAGGAACAGCAAAGAACTACAAAAACTTCCAGAAATCTATTAAAAAAAAAGTCAATAGGAACATATCTTATTACTTAAAATGTAAATAGATGAAAAAGTCCATTGAAAAGACATAGGGTTGCTGAATGGATAAAAAAAAATGCTGCCTATAAGAGACACATTTCAGATCTAAAGACATTCAGAGATTGAAAGTGAATGGATGGAAAAGACATTCCATGCATAAGTAAACAAAAAGAAAGCTAAGGTAGCAATACTTACTTTAGTCAAAATAGACTAAAACAAAAACTGTAACAAGAGACAAAGAAAGGTATTACACAATGATAAAGAAAAAAATCCAACTAGAGGAAAAAAAACTGGCAAATATCTATGTGCCCAACATAGAAGCACCTACATACATAAAGCAAATATTAACAGACACATAGAGAGAAATCGACAGTAACACAAACATAGTAGAGGACATTAAAACTCCATTTACATCAAGGGATCATCCAGACAAAATCAACAAGGAAACATTGCCCTTAAATGACACATTATACCAAGAGATTTCATAGATACATATAGAACATTCCACCCAAAAACCTCAGAATACACATTCTTTTTGAATGCACATGGAACATCCTCCAGGACAGATAACATGTTAGGCTGCAAAACAAGTCTCAGTAAATTTAAGAAGGCTGAAATCATATCCACCATCCTTTCCAACCACAATGGCATGAAACTAGAACTCAATTACAAGAAGCAAATTGGAGAAAACACAAAACATGTGGAGACTAAACCACATGCTACTGAAGAACCAATAAGTCAAGGAGGAAGTCAAAAAATACTTTGAGACAGACGAAAACAGAAACACTATCGCCCAAAATCTATGAGATAAAACAACATCACTTCTAAGAGGGAAGTTTATAGTGATACAGGCCTATCTCAAGAAGCAAGAAAAATCTCAAATACCCAATCTAACTTTATACCTGAAGGAAGTAGAAAAAGAACAAAGACCAAAGTTAGCAGAAGGAAGGAAATAATAAAGAGCAAAGAGGAAATAAAAGAAATAGAAACTAAAAAAAAAAATCAGAGAAGATCAATGAAACTAAAATTTGATTCTTTGAAAAGATAAACAATATAGGTAAACTATTAGCCAGACTCATCCAGAAAAAAGAGAGGGCTCAAATTAACAAAATCAGAAATGAAAGAGGAGAAATCACAACCAATACGACAGAAATACAGAGGACCATAAGAGATTACTACAAACAATTATACGCCAACAAATTGAACAACCTAGAAGAAATGGATAAATTCCTAGAAAAATTCAATTTTCCACAACTGAATCATGAAAAAATAGAAAATTTGAAGAGACTTATTATGAGTAATGAAATTGAAACAGCAATCAAAAAACTCCCAACAAACAACTGGCCAGGACCAGATGGCTTCACAGGTGAATTCTACCAAATATTTAAAAAAGAGTTAATACCCATCTTTCTCAAATTGTTCTAAAAAATTGAAAAGGGTCACTCCCAAACTCATTCTATGAGGCCAGCATGACCCTGATACCAAAACTAGACAAAGACATTCCAAAATAAGAAAACTACAGCCCAATATCCCTGATGAACACAGATCCAAAAATCTTCAATAAAATATTAGCAAATCAAATTCAACAATACAATAAAAGGATCATACACCATGATCAAGTGAGATTAATTCCAGGGATGCAAGGATGGTTCAATATATACAAATCAATCAACATGATACACATTAACAAAACAAAGGATAAGAATCATATGATCATCTCCATAGATACAGAAAAGTCATTTGATAAAATTATATATCAATTTCTGATAAAAATCCTCAACAAATTGAGTATAGAGGGAACATACTTCAACATGATAAATGCCATATATGACACATCCACAGCTAACATCATACTCAGTGGTGAAAACCTGAAAGCATTTCCTCTAAGAACAGGAAAAAGACAAGGAGGCTCATTCTTGTCACTCTTCTTCAACATAGTGTTGGAAGTCCTAGCTACAGTAATCAGGAAAGAATAAGAAATAAAACGCATCCAAATTGCAAAGGAAGGAGTAAAACAGTCATTGTTTGCAGATGACACCATACTAAATATAGAAAATCCTAAAGACTCCACCAAAAGATTATTAGATCTAGCTAATAACTGAATTCAGTTATTTGAAGGGTACAAAATAAATATACAGAAATTGCTTGCATTTCTTTGCACTAACAATGAACCATCAGAAAGAAAAATTAAGAAAACAATCCTGTTTATAATTACACCAAAAAGAATAAGATTCCTAGGAATAAATTTAACTAAGGAGGTGGAAGACCTGTACATTGGAAACTATAACACATTGAGGAAAGAAAGTGAAGCGGACACAGATAAATAGAAAGATATACTGTGCTCATGGAGTGCAAGAATTAATATTGTTAAAATGGCCATACTACCCAAAGCAATCTACAGATTCAATGCAATGCCAATCAGAATCCCAATGACATTCTTCACAGAAATAGAGCAAGGAATACTAAAATTCATAGGGGGCAATCAAAGACCCCGAATTGCTAAGGCAATCCTGAGAAAAAAGAACAAAGCTGGAGGTATCACAATCCCTGACTTCAAAATGTACTACAAACCCAGAGAGATCAAAACAGCATGGTACTGGTACAAAAACAGGCACACAGATCAATGGAACAGAACTGAAAGTCAAATTCATTTTAAGAGATTGGTTGGACAAAGTAGCAATGTCTTTGTTCTTCAAGTGATCTCCATCGTGGTCCCAAAGCTAAGGATGCCATTGTGTGAGGAAGCTTGGTCTTAGCTTTCATCTGGTTACTATTCAGTTCCCCCTCTTCGACCTAAACTGCTTCTTCCTCAATTTTCCCTTCTTAAAATGACATTAGAAATATGACTTTTATTCACCCCTGTCCTATTTCTTCCTGACGCATCCAATACATTTTTGTTTACTGAATAAACACAAGAAATTAATGACTGAAATAGCGGTTAAATGGATGTGAATGAGTTGATTAAAACATCAAGTACAGATGCCGTAGAGGAGGAGCCCCGTACTGGCTCTAGGATTCACAGAGGACTCTAGGAGATTGAGTTATTCCTTGCAATTCTTCACCCCTCCCTGCAGCCCTGCCCTCTGCCTGTAACTTTGCAGCACCTCCCAGGAGAGGTGGAATGGCCTTCCCTGACCCTTGGCTGTGGGCTGGGCTGTTTGATTTGCTTTAGCCAATGGGATGTTAGCAGGAGAGAAGCAGATTAAAATGTGTTGGCCATGTTGAACTTGCCCTCTTGTGCTTCTGTCACAGCTAAGAGAAGAACATGCCCCAGTGGTCCTCTGTGCCGAGAGGATACAGGGACGTGAAGATCAGACCCAGTGTGCAGCTTGCAGTCAGGCCTCCTTCCCCAGAGCGCATGCCTGAGTTCTTCCTGTACAAGGACGTGTGCCTCTCTGAGTGCAGGCTCAGCCTAGTTCTGCCTACCCACAGATACATGAGTGAGAATGAGTTTGGGGTGTTTTCTTGCACAGCACTCTTATGGCAACAGCTGAGAAATACAAGGAGAATGATAGAAAACATTTGGACTAGGTACCTATGATATCCGAAGTCCATCTTCTCTAAACTGGTTTATGACTGTCCTGCTTCAAACAAGCTCTTCTCTTCAGTTTTCCCTCCAAAGAAACATCGTCTGTATGTCCCTCATCTTTCAATTACATTTGAGAGGGCTGGGCTTTTTCATATTTACTGTGTTCACACAGCAGGGAGTGTTATCTATAGTGTGACAGGTCAATACACATACAGTCCCCACATTCCACCTGGAAGAAAGTCAGTCACACAAATACAAACTCCACTGACAGGTGCTCCAGATGTGGTTGATGCTGTGTGTAAACATTACATGTGTGTTTGAAAGAAGCCATCAGACGCTGGCTCAGAGCATCAAGAAGCAAAAGAGGTTCCCATTTTATAGGGCATTAAACCTCTTGAGGCTTTTAACAATAATTTTTCTAATTTGTTAAATTTTTCATTATAAAAGTATTACATTGAATAAAAAGCATTTTCTACTTTAACCAAAAAAAAAGTAAAATGAAAAACAAGAGACAAAATAGGGAAATCAGAAGGTGACTAAACTAGATAGGCATTAACACGAGTTGTTTCCAAACAAACCGAATTTCCCAGGATGACACCTGTCCCTTTCTTGATTTCTGCAGACGTGATCTCTTACCACACTTCCTCGGGAGATCCAGTGGTTCGTCTGGGTCGACAGCAGCAGCAGTTCGTGCTCACAGCCCTGACTCCTTTGCCCCCAGGTGGGAATCATCTCCTGGGCTGGAGGCTTCCCCAGTTGCTGTCTCCTCCCCACAGGGGCTTCTATGCAGAAGACGGCACCTGTGAATGCTGCAGCTCTCCTTGCAGAACATGTGGAGGAAATGCCACCAACAGCCACTCTTGTGAAGGGGGCCTCATCCTGGACCAGGGAGGGGGACAGGAAACCTGCTTCAACAGTCACGTGGCTGTGGAGGGGGTGTGCAAGTGTTGCTCAAAGATGTGTCAGGACTGCACCCACGAGAAAACATGCAGAGGTAGCTGGGAGCATCCCAGGGGAAAGCGTGGCTCTGCAGAGCCTCCCCAGCTGGGGGCTGACTCTCTGAGGGTGGGGTGTCCGAGCAGAACTGGGGGAACCAGTCTCCCTACCTTCACAGAAATGTGTCCATCATTGTGTACATCACTGAGGAAGCTGAGGAGGAGAGAAAGCCTTTCCATTGTGGACTCTGCAGGTTAAGACAGACAAGAGCCCCTTTTTGCACGATTTCTTCCACACATGTGTACTGAGCACTTAGGGGTGCCAAGCGCTATCCCAGGTGCTGGGGGAAACTAAGACTCTGAGAATAGTGCTCTGGCTAGGAACTTTCTCTCTGGAATTATCTCCCAAGAAAGGATGGCTAATTTCCTACCAAGGATAAGACTGACTCATAACTGGTGCTGTCCTATCCAAGGGATTCTCTTGGTCTAACCAAAGTGTTTTCTGGAATTCTCCCCGAAATAAGAGAATGAACACAAAGAAAATATACCTACAATGCATTTATCATGCTAATCAACTATGCATATTTCATTGGTCTACCCTACCAGTGAATGAAAAATTAACTAATCCAAAAATTCCTAAACTGCTTTCCCTACTAAAAAGAGCCTAAGGGGCTCGGTACAACTTTAAAAATCTGTTACTGCTTCTTGGGATTTCAGAAGAATCCCTCCAGCATCTCAGCCCTCACTCATCTGCCACAGCACCACAAGTTGTGCATCTCCAAGGGGAAGATCATTTCAGGATGTAAACCCAGCACCATGCAATCGGGCCACCATATGTGGTCTCCTCTCCCAAAGCAGGCCTGTGCCACGCGGAGGAGGAGCCCCAGCAGGGTGGGGAAGGGGCAGATGCAGGTACACTCATGTCTGATGAGCCAAAGTGGGGAGGAGAGGCCAGCCCTCTGCAGAAGGAATGAATTCCTTTCTCCTGTCCCTCTGGGGGTCGCTTGCTGCTCTCCCCTTCCCCAGAGTGCATGCCTGGGTCCTTCCTGTGCAGGGATATGTGCCATCAGTCCTGTCCCCACCACTCCTATAAAGATGCATGCCAGGGTGTCCTCTGCCTTGAAGACTGGAGGGCAGTGGCCCCTCAGCGGATGACTGCGACATCTGTGCTGAGGCGTCCTCAGTTCTCCACGACGAGCGGTGTTTGGATGAGTGTGCAGCAGGAACTTACTATGAAAAAGAGACTAAGGACCGCACGGGGAAGACTTCTGGGCACAGGGCTGAGCGCTGCATCCCACGGATCCTAACAGGATTATGGGATTCTGCTGAGACAGAGCAGGTTCCTGGGTTCGCACAGTTCCCGCTCCCGAGCTGTCGTCCCAGCCTTTCCCTCCTGCTCACGGAAGCATATTGTGACTCTGCCCTGATTCATTATTTATTTTTAAAAGGCATCATTCTTTAGCTTTGATCATGTAACTGTTATTACAATGGCTAATGCTGACCCTCCTCACAAAAGTGGCTGATCCAAAAGGATCCTCAGGTGAAGATTTACAACGGAGATGAGGAGCCTTCAAAAGCCCACCCCAAATGGAAGATTTTTCCCAAAATTTTAAGCCATAATAGGTTCCAGCAGCCTAAGGAAAGCCAAGCCACAGAGGATTTTCTTGGTGTCCCTTGTCCCCTTTCACCGTAGCCTCCCTAAAGCTTCCTCCATCCTCCTCACCTTCAGCTCTGCTGCCCCGGGTCCCTGTTCCATCCCACTTGGCACCTCAGTCCCTACACGGTCAAGAGGGGTCTGCTCTTCTGATGCCTCCTCATGTTTGAACTGGGTGTGAGTTCTTGCCTCTCACTAGGTATCAGGGAACAGAAAAATTAAACAAATTGCCCATTACCAGAGGAATTCTCCAGCAAGTGAGAGAAGCATCCTGGGGAAGGGAATTTTCTCCACTCCCAACCCCACCCCAGTTTTAATGATGTAGAACATTGTAAGTTCAAGGTGTACAACATGATGATCTGATACACATGGATATTGTGAAATGATGACGACAGTAAGGCCAGTGAACACACCCATCACCTCACATGGTTACCCTTTGTTTTGGTGAGATCATTGAAGATCTACTCTCTTAGCACCGTGCACGTGTACAATCCTGTCCTGTTAACTACAGTCACAGCATCCACTCCAGCTCAGCACTCAGTGGTAATCTAACCCCTTGTGGCCTCCAACCAAACACGAGATAGACACCCAGAGGCAGGCCCTTAACCTGAGCGAGAGCTTGAGGGTGACTCCCGGGGCAGGAGAGACCTTGGGCCACCCACGTGCTAGGACATCTCAGGGACATGTGTTGGGAGGACAGGAGGACACAGGTTCCCTGGAAGGCTATCTGTTCTAGCCTGTGGGCTGGATCTACCTTTTTCTGTGTTTCATGTGAAGCTTCTAGTGTCACTGTCCCAGCTGACAAGCTGTGAAGAACACGGGCTTGGAGACAGGCGGCTGTGCAGTGCAGCAAAGGGCGGAGGGAGCCCGGGCGGCAGGCTGTGGAGCTGGGCTCCGTTTCCACGAGAAGTTCAGAGACTCATCAAGGCCTGCAGGACCATCTTGCCTGCACCATGCTGGGAACTCAGGACTGACTTCGGGCCCTTCTCTGGGGCTCAGTCACAGACGTAACTTGCCATCGAGAGAGCTTTACAGGTCTCAGAGGATGGTTCCTTAATTTACTTGATTTGATTTTCCCATTGAGAAAGGCCCTGGATCTCACCCCTGGCTGCCCATTAGAGTCACCTGCAGAGCTTTAAAACCACAGATGCCGGGGCTCTCCTCAGACCCACCCAATGCTGGAAAGTGACTTGAGTCTGTCCTTGCAATGCTGTTGCCCCTTCCACCAGTCCACAGGGAGGCTGAGGGAAGAAACAGGGTGACCACCTGACTTTCCAGAGAGGAAAAGTAACAAAGGACCTGACCTGAAAATTAAGGTTTGGCTGGTGTGGAGAAGCTCCTGGAACCAAGCCATCTCCAAGCAGGACTTCCTCTAAGAAACACAAGGACTGGGAATCCATTCTCATCACCCCAAATTATCCCCTACGAGACAGCAGAGACACCTCTAAGCGTCCCACAGCTCTCCCGGGGAACGAGGGCAGAAATAGCGAGAGCTCTTCTTAAGGTCCTGGGTTCAACTCGTGACTCTGCCCTTTTCAGCCAAGTGACTGAGCTCCTCCAGCCTTTCCTGAGAAGGAATTTCCTGGATAGATAAGATGAGATGATGACAATCACAACGATAACACCAGGGGTCTATTCATTCAGTGAGTGCTTCTTGGGGGCCTCCTATGTGCCACATGCTCCTCCAGGCCTGGTAACAGCAGGGAACAATACACACAGAACCCTGTCCTGATGGAGCTTGCATTCTACTGGGCAAGGCCAACTCTACAGAAGATAAGTCAGAAGGAAAAATAAGGCAGGGAAGGGGGAGAGGATGTTGGGCAGGATGCAGCTGAAATTCGAGAAGGAGGCTGGAAGATGTCTCTGAGAAGGGAGGGAACAAACCAGGCTATACCTGGGAGAAGAGAATTCTAGGCAGAGGGAGCAGTGACTACTAAAACCCTGAGGGGGCGTGAATGGTTCTCACTCATTTGTCTGACAAATACTCACTGACTGTCTGTCACACGCCAGGCCCTCCCATAGGTGCTGTGCATTCAACAGGTAATTATAACATATCTGGACAATGGCTACATTAATGATAAGTGCAAGGCATTCTGGGAGGTCAGTGGAGGACGGCAGAACAGGAGTCACGGTGTGAAAAGGCCACCAACCAGTGTGTGGCCATGCTGCCACAAGGCCTCTTAGTGTTCCTTTGCTGCATCTTGGGTAGTTGCAATGAGTCTTAAAATTTCTGAGGGGCTGTTGCAGGAAGGGCCTCTAGATATTACGGAGAATACAAAACACACATTTTTTCTCTTTTTGTCACAAGAATGCTCCACTCAGAGCCCAAGGGCTGTCCTCAACTCATGGCCCCATACCCTTGGCACAGAGCCCTGGAAATCTCTGGAAGAAACGAGGAAGGCTCATGCCACACTTTCCAGTGAACTGATTCCCTAGAGGGGCGCATGGCCTCTCCTACTCTGTCGGCAGCCCCATCCCACCCACAGATTGCCACAAGTCCTGCAGGACCTGCCCGTGTCTGGGACCTGCATGCCCTGCCAGGACGGCTTGAGGCTGAACCACCACATGGACTGCGTGCCCACCAGGAACGCACCCCCAACGAGTGCTGGGGTGAGGGGCTCTGGGATGCAAGCCCTGTCCCGCCAAGTGCTCTGCTGCATGGGGCCCTCGGAGGACCAGTGTCACATGCACCTGTGGGGCAGCCTTCTTCCCAGTGAGTTGCTTTTCCTCATAGAAGGGCTTTGTCCTTCTCTCCATCTGAGAAATGACCTTGCACGATGCTTGGTGCCCAGTAGATATTGGTGTCTTTCCTTTTAATTGTTTACTGTGTGTTTGGAAAACTTAAAAAGCCACAGAAAAAATGGAAGAGTGAGAACAGTGCGAAGAACAGGCACACGTGCCCTTTACCCCGTCCCCACCATTCACCTCTGACCCCCCTCTGCTTTCTCATGTGCTTGCTCTTGGTCCCCTGCTCTCAATGTATCTGCAGACAGAATCTACGGTACAGTTTTTTCAGAACCATTTGCAGACATGTTACATACATCATCGCCCTTTTCCCAAGAACACTTTAGAATGTATTTTCTAAGAACAACATACTTTCTCACATAACCACAGCCCAGTTGTCAAGTCCAATGAATTTACAATTGATACAATATTTCAATATCCCATCTGTATTATAATTTTGTCAATTCCCCTTTAGGACAGGGTCCAGCCGTGGGGCAGGTATTGCATTTAGTTACCATGTGGCTTTAGCCTCCTTTAATTTGAAACACATCCACAGACTGTCTTCATCATTTATAGTATTAACACTGTAGAGGAAGACAGTCCCTACCCCTCCATGGGGGGTCTGTGTGAAGTTTCCCCACGATTAGATGGAGATAATGCATTCTCAGCCAGAATTCCTCACGGGTGATGTTGTGTCATTATGGAGACACCACATGTGCAGCTGCCTCTCATCAGTGATGTTAATTGTGGTCATCTGTTGAGGGCGCTGTCCCATTTCTCCACTGCACAGTTATAATTCCCTTGTGATTAATAAGCAGTCTGTGGGGGCTGGCCCCGTGGCCGAGTGGTTAAGTTCGCGCGCTCCGCTGCAGGCGGCCCAGTGTTTCATCAGTTCGAATCCTGGGCGCGGACATGGCACTGCTCATCAGACCACGCTGAGGCAGCGTCCCACATGCCACAACTAGAAGAACCCACAACGAAGAATACACAACTATGTACTGGGGGGCTTTGGGGAGAAAAAGGAAAAAATAAAATCTTTAAAAAAAAAAAAAATAAGCAGTCTGTGGAGAGACGCTTTCTGGAAATGCAGGTGGTCAGCTCCTCATCAAAGTTTCCCCTTAATTTAGTATCTGTTGTTTAATGAATCTTCTTGAACAGAGTATGGCCCATTCTGAGGTTGGCCGCCTCCAGCAGATCCCACATAGTGGTTCCCGCTAACGTGGGGCAGTGCCCTCAGGTCTCCAGGGATGCCATGATTAGTCTCAGCACATGAAGGGGAGAAGGAAAATGAAACAAAATTCAACTCAACTGAAAGAAGGAGCAGTGGAGGGTATAGGAGAGAGAGAAGGAAGGACGAACATGCTGAAGACCAGGAAAGTGCCAGCATTGATCTCCCCAGCCCAGCAGAGTAGACCTGAGAAGCAAGACCCTCAGGGTAGAAATGTGTGGCCATTTTTCCTCTTCTTGTTGAGGAGTCATTTGCTAGGACACCATTTCCCTGCAAGGCACAGGGATAGCTATCCTCCTCACCATTCCTGGTCCCCTCCAGCAGAAAACAATCGAAGATCCCAGTCTTCTTTGTCCATCCATCTCAGCTCCTCTTATACAAATCTCAGTGACCATCCTCCCCAGAAGCTGCTGCTTCATGAGAACATTCCAGATCTCCCATATCATCCCAACCCCAGACCTTCTTTCCTAATTGCCCGAATCTAGAGTGCCTCCAGTGAACTTCTCAGGAGCCTTCAGACAGACAGGAAGACGTCATCACTACAAGGTGGTCCTCCCTTAAACTAGGGATGTGAGTTAGACTAGAATGAGACTTCGGTGCTGGTGCATAACACAGAGCCGTAGTCCCCCAAGGGCTGGGCACAGGATGTCTCAGGCCTGATCTTCTCACGTTCTCCCACCCTGCCCCTCACCACCACCCCACCAGGGTTGGTTTTTATAAACTGGGTAATTCCTCTGGAGGTTGTGGTAGACTGAACAATGTGGCCCCTACAAATGTCCACATCCTAATCCCCAGATCCTGTGAATGTCACTTACACGGCAAAAAGGGTTTTGCAGGTGTGATTAAATTAATGGTCTTTATATGGGAGAATTATCCTACATTTTGAGAAGGGTCCTCCCAAGAGGGAGGTAGGAGGATCAGAGTTAGTAGTTGATGCCTATGTGATGACAGAGCAGAGGAACAAAGAGAGAAGATGCTGTGCTCTGGCTTTGAAGATGCAGGAAGCAGCCACAAGCCAAGGAATGCAGGTGATCTCCAGATGCTGGAAAAGGCAAAGAAATAGATTGTCTCCCAGAACCTCCAAAAGGGACACAGCCCTGTAGAGCTGTTTTAGACTTCTGACCTCCACAACTGTAAGATAAGAAATTTGTATTGTTTTCATCCACTAGGTTTGTGGTAATTTGTTACAAGAGCAATAGGAAACTAATCCAGAGGTTTTTCATCTTGAGGAGATTAGGGCTCCCCCCTGGTTAACCAGATACATCAGCTGGACAATGAACTGTTGCTAATATACATCTTTAACACAAGAACCACCAAACAAGCATTCACTGGAGCCCTGGCCTTTGCTGGGTGCTGGAACTCAGAGTGCACGACATGGCCCTGTCCTCAGGAGCTCAGAGAGTCTCCCAGCAGAGTTTGAGTCCACAGCACTTTCTGCAGCAGCCCTAATATCACTTAGCTTTCCCATCAGCGCCTGTGCTTAATGCTCACTAGAGTTATGGACACAGCCTGGCTGCTGGTCTAGACTTGACCAGTGGCTCACACTAGAAATGCAGGAGAGCCTGGCTGCCAGTCCACGAGGTTGAGCAGAAGCTGGGGAAGAAGTTGCCTCTAAGGACTGAGTCCTAAACTGCAGAGCCAGCAAATCTCAGTTTGTTACTTTCTAATCAACCTGCCCTCACCTTCCACCCCTAAATGTTCCTAAGGAAGAAGGAAGAATCAGAGACTCCACTGGGGTGAGTGGAGAAAGGACTGGGGTGGTGTGGGGCTGAACAACTCGACTCCAGCTCACCTTGCTTTGTAGAGCAGAGAATTTAAGGTTTGATCTACTTTTTAAACACCCAGGTAAAACAGAGTCACTGTCCATAGCACTTTCTGTCATGATGGAAACTTTCTATATCTGTGCTTACACAAATGAGGAACTGAAGTTTTAATTTCCTTTCATTTTAATTTCAACAGCCACACAGTGTGGGCAGCACAGCAGAATCGAGGTCAAAATCTTATCTTGGAGGGAACACATTCAAGGCTCGAAATAGAAAGTTGAAGTTGTGGGGACAGGTCATCACGTTGGCCCTGAAGTTTGTTTTTTTCAGTGGAGCCTTGACACTTGCTGCCCCAGCACTGCCTTATGTGGACTCCCACTCCTGGGATGCCCCGTACATCCTCGGGCTCATATTGACAGACTGTGGTTTCTGTCCTGCCCACCAAGGCCAGTCCACTCTGACCTCTGTTTCCTCTCAACTCCTAAAGGCTTTGTGGTCGATTCTATTTCCTGGACATTCATCTCAGCTCCCAAGGATATCCATCAGCCCACAGGGACATTGTCTCACTCCTCCTGCATCCTGTCTCCCCCGGTACACACTGTACCAGGTACACAGTGTGTACCAAGGGGTACACAGTGGGGAGTATATAGAGGAGGGTTGGGAAACCTGTCATACTTCATACCAAGACAGACACTTTTCTTCCCTTGGCAGATGTGGCATGCATGCAGGACTGCCCCAAGGGCTACTATGTCGTGAGCACAGGTAGAGGTGCCCCTGCCACAGCTCTTGTAGGACACGTGAAGAAGACACAGCACACAGCGCCTCTCCTGCCCACTGGGCTGGTTCCAGCTGGGAAAGGAGCGCCTCCTCCACCTACCCATCTCCCTGTGACAGTAACCTGGCCATTATCCTCTGCTCCTCCTCTCTCAATCCCCACAGTCAGTTTGTCCTCAAGTCCTGTCAAATCTACCCCCTAGATATCTCCTAATCCCATTTCCTCCTTGGCTTTCTAGTATCACTGCCTTAGCTTACACTCTTATCTTCCCTTGCCTGAATTATTTGCCAGTTCTTTAACTGGTCTTCTTGCCTCCAGTGTTAGCCACTCTATAACAAACCAGCCCTCCATTATGCTCTCAGGTTCATCTTTCTACATCACAAACTTCATAATGTTGCTTCTCTGCTCAATGCTGACTCTCCATTGATTTTAGGATAGAATCTTAAGTTAGTAGTTTTGCATATGAGGCTCTTCATCATGGGAGTCTCTTCATATTCTCATGATCTCCTCTGCCAGCCTCTAATCCAGGCATAACTGTTATGTACGCCTGAGCCAATCTTGCCGTTTCTCCTTCTGGAATACTTTCTCCAGTCTGCTCTTCCGGGCTACCTCTTTCTGACCATTGGAGTCAGCAATTCCTCTAGAAAGCCTTCCCTAACCCTCCATTCTGTGTTCCCGTAGTGCTCTGCATTCATTCATCTATTTATTCAACAAATATTTATCCAGCATACGGCCCAGACATTGTCGATACAACTGTGAATGAGACAGTCAAGTTCCCTTTAGCCCAGAGGGCATATTTGTAACTGGCTACTTATTCTTTGTCTCTCTCTAGATCGAGGTTCTCAAAGGCAGAAATTAATGTCTTACCTTCATATCTCCAGCACTTAGCACCATCACGGAAGAGGGTGACAGAGGTATGGATCCCTTCAGGCGAGCCTCTGGCTGACACTAGTGATGCCTGACGAGGAGGCTGTGCCTGTGGAGGTCCTTGGGAGAAGGCAGCGAGCTTGGGCCACATGGGCAGTGGCTTGGAACACAGCTGAAGCCCTCTGCCAGACCAATGCCCCAGCTATGGCAGCAGGTACCACAGTACACCACATGTCTCATGCAGTGGAGTTCTGCTTTCTGTACAGCCTCTACGTCAAGACCATGGTGAAAATGACCATCAGCCTGGCCCTCACACAGCTGCAGCAGCCCGGGAGTCCATCTCCACCTGGGAGGTGATGGAAAGGCTGAAGGGAATGGTACACAATCACTAGTTCTCCATCCTCCGGATTTCTAAGAGCACCCCGGACTTCAAGGGCGAGGGGGAGAACAAGGTCTGGTCAAGTCTTTCCTGGCCTGCCTTGGCGGCCAAGATCATCCAGCTCAGGGGCTTCTTTGACACACTCCAGGTACGGGCCACTGAGTTCAAATCGACTTCGCCATGTACCACAACTGGGATGCCTTCTTCCACAGGTGGATATGAATGAATGCTTCCAGGAGAGGCTGGACATGATTCGCCTGGAGGGGCTGCCCTGCAAATGGTTACCCTGAAGGAGGCAGGCTCACAGAAGCCCAGCAAGGAGGTTCTAGTCAAGGCGTTTGAGAAGTTTAGGGAGATAGGGAAAGTGGACATCCCCTTGCTGGACCCCTATGGGGAGGAGATGACCTGCCTGAACTTCCACACCTTCAGTTTCAGGGGACACTTGAACTTCAAGGCATATGTCCAGTACCGTGGTTACGTGGGCTTCATCCAAGCCCTGAGCGTCTTGGGTGGCTAGAGCTCACATTACAGGCGAGGACGGCGAGGCTGTGACCTGCAACACCAACATTTCTTTTTTTTGTTTTTTTTTTTTAACGATTGGCACCTGAGCTAACAACTGTTGCAAATCTTTTTTTTTTTTTGGCTTTTTCTCCCCAAATCCCCCCAGTACATAGTTGTATACTTTAGTTGTGGGTCCTTCTAGTTGTGGCATGTGGGACACCACCTAGACATGGCCTGATGAGCTGTGCTTTGTCCGTGCCCAGGATCCGAACCGTCGAAACCCTGGGCCGCCGAAGTGGAGAGCAGGAACTTAACCACTCGGAGATGGGGCCAGCCCCCAAGGTTTCTTTTCACTCAACCAAGCACCTGAATAATGCCTCAATTAAGAAATAGCAGCAAAGAGGAGAACAAAATGGCAGAGAAGGAGGCAAAGAGCAGAGAATTGGAGAAAGGAAAAGAGAGGAGAAGCTATGCAAGAGGGAAAAACAGCAGCGGGACCATGAACTCTGTCGGAATCAGGTAAAGCTTGAGAAGCTACAAGCTGCAGAGCAGAGAAAGCTACAAGAAAAAAAACAAAACTAGAAGAGCGGAAGCTGCTGCTGGCTCAGAGGAACCTGTGGTCCATCAGGCTGACTGCGGAGCTGCTGGCAGAGCCAAGGACAGGCCAGGCAGGGCTGGTGGTGACCTTCAGCAGGGAGCCGCCTCTTCCTGCTCTGGGCTGCTATCTGTGCATGTCTCTGGAACACAGCCAGTGGCAGGGCCTGCCTTCCTCAGCTGTTTGCCACGGTAACTGAAAGAAGTCAGTCTTAATACTGAGAGAAAAAACACACCAGGAAAAGAAAAACCTGGAGAGTGCACAGTAACAGTTTTTTATTGTTTTAGAGTGACTCTCAGTAACACAAACGTGATATTACTCTTAGCTAGAACGTGCTTAGACTAGTGGACAATCTAAACTAAGCTGCGCGTGGGAACGTGCTAGTCATACCAGTCCTAGAGTTTCTTTGATCTATCTCCCAGCACGGGGTATCAGCATAACCCAACAGAAATATGACACAAGCCATACATACAATTTTAATTTTTAGCAGTTGCATTGAAAAAAATAAGCAGGTCAACTTAATTTTAATAATATATTTACTTAATGACTATATACAAAACATCTTTTGGACATGTACCCAACATAGAAATTAGAGATATTATACATTCTTTTATGGTATTAAGTCTTTGAAATCCGATGTATCTTACATTCATAGCACAACTCAAGTTGGACCAGTCCCAATTCAAGTGCTCAACAGCCACAGGGGGTTAGTGGCTTGTGTACTGGACAGCACATTCTAAAGTAGAACAATGGCTTCAGGTGGTATTTTAGCAGGAGACCATTTTCCTCAGATGCCATCTTAGGCTGAATCTTGTTATGCAAATGAATCAGGGAAGGGTTGCTCAGATTGGAGCACACCCCGGCTCTTAGAGCCCCATTGATGCCCACCTTTGTCCCTCCCACCACTTACAGGCAGTCCTTGCAATTCCAGCATACACTGGTTCCCACTCTTCACCCATCTGCTATTGACTCTCATCTTTGAAAGAATTAGCCTTCCAAAGAGACTGCATTTAAGCAATCATTAATTGTCTCTTTTTCATTTCAGAGGGAAACATAGCTGCTGCTCAAAACTTCTAATCAGGATAAGATAACAAAGGAGAGAATACATTGACTAGTGGGTGGGGTGGGAGAGTGGTCAAAAGTTGGCATTGTCATTGGCCATGCCATCGTACATATCGACTTTCTACTAGGGTTTTTGAAAAACTGAAGGTATCTCTGATACCACCATTATTAGATGTCTGGGCCCTTTATGCCAACTAGGATCGCCAGATAAAACACTGTATTTTAATTTGCTAAACAGGAAAACCCTAGTCCCAACCCCCTGGTGTAGTGCAGTGGGCTTTGGGGGGGGGGGGAGCCAGGGGCAGTTGGTTTCTAATCAAGATCAGGTAAGTTCATGTCTCTTAACGTCAGTCAATGAAAACAGGACAACACTAGCTTTTTAAGATTGTTGTGGGGATTGCAGAAATTAGGAGTGATGTTGTAAGCAGTTTGAAAAATTATAAATTTCTTTAATTGGGTTTGAGATTTCCTAGGTGAATTAAGGATCATGGTTTTGAGCATTCCCAGTCTCAAAAGTTCACCAATACACCCAGACAGTGGAATATTATTCACTGCTACAGAGATATGAGCTATTGAGCCATGGAAAGACACGGAGGAAACTGGAATGCATATTACTAAGTGAAAGAAGCCAATCTGAAAAGGCTACATACCGTATGATTCCAACTATAGGAAATTCTAGAAAAGGCAAATCTATGGAGACAATAAAAAGGTCAGTGGTCACTAGTGGAGGGGCATGGGGCACAGATGAATAAGCACAGCACAGAGGATTTTTAGGGCAGTGAAACCATTCTGGATGATACTATAACGATGGATATATGTCATTATACATTTGCCCCAACCCACTGAATGTACACCACCAAGAGTGAGCCCTAAGGTAAACTGTGGACTTTAGTGATTGTGATGTGTCAGTGTAGGTCCATCCCTGCTAAGAAATGTACCATTCTGGGAGTGATGTTGATAATGAGGGGCTGTGCATGTGCGGATGCAGAAGGCATGTGAGAAACCTCTGTACCTCCCTCTCAATTTTGCTGTAAACCTAAAACTGCTCTAAAAAAGTCTTTAAAAAAAAGCGTTCACCAACGTTCTCCCTGAGACTGTATTCCAGGGATCGCTGGGCATATTCGGGTGAATCTAGAAGCCATCCTGAGCGTTTGTGCCTCCCCCTACTGTGTTTGACTGGAACCCTGCTAGAAGCTCTCTATTCTGGACACTCATTTCTTCTGCCCTCCTTTCTTCACCCGCCACACCATCCTTTGCTGCTCAGAGAATGCTTGTGCTGTCTTCTGGATTTGCATTTACAGATTTCAAAATCCGGGGAGAGGTTTTCTCTTGGGTTATAAACTGGGTGAAAAAAAGGATGAATTCCTTCCTTCTTAAAATATTGGCTGTCATATGAAGAAGAAATGAGGATACACGAAATATATAGGGAAGATTTAGCTATTTAAATAGGGAATTTACAAGTTAGAACGTATTTCATTCCCATTTGACTCCCCAGTAATATCAGGGTGTCAGTGAGGGGTTTTGGGGAGGCCAGCATGCTAAGGCTGAATATGTCTCTTTGTTGCAATGTTTCCTGGGCCTTCACACACCTAACATTTTATTTATCCTCGTCACAAAATTGTTTTAAATAAAAATCCAGGCTGTGGACGTGAAGCCTCCTCACACCAGATGAGACCCAGGGGTTGCTCTGCTGCCCCACCTGGCTGAGACCACCCCGCTGCTCTCATGCCAACCCTCCGTCTGGAGGGTCCCAATCAGGACCCAGTGCCTTTATCGGCTGGCTTTTACATGGCGCAGGAGAGGTGGTATCCAGTCCAGCAGGCCACGCGCTCCCCTCAGGGGATCCTCCCCTTGGTGAGCTAGAGCTCGTAATCCCATGATGTCTGGAAACTTGAGAAACATAAGGATCCCTCCTCCAGGGTGCAAACTTACTCTCCTCTGTTCACCACCTGGGCAGGTCGTCAGGGCTATGAAGCCAGCACCATCCAGTCACCTCTCACTTCCTTGCCCAAAGGAGACTGAGGTGAAGGCCCAAGAAGAGCCCAGAGAAGGAAAGGAAAAGGAGGAGCATCACATAGAGAACAAAGGACAAGACGGTGGGCACAGGGGCCCACACAGCAGTGGGGATGTAACATTGACACCTAGTCCCCTGGAGACCAACAGAGTCCTCACTTCCCGCAAGTGCAGTCCTGGGCCTCCGGACCTCCATCCCAAGCACCCAGAAGACAGCGTGAGTGAGAACACCCAGATGTCTCCAATCAGCTCCTCCTGGGAAAGCCATGTCATCACCATCTCACACAGCCCTGCTGGAGATGTCCTGCCTCCTTGGAAGCCTGATCCATATGCAATGGTGCTCTCTGACCCAACCTCATGCTGCTCCCTGCTGCCCAAGAGGTCAACAAAGGAAGTGCCAGGTGAAGACCCTCTGCCCAGCTCCCCAGGCTCACTGATGTCAGGGAAGATGTGGGATGAAAGCCTGCAGACAGCCCATCAAGGAGCTCTTCTCCCCAGGGATCTCCCAGCAGTAGGTCCTGCAAACAGAGAATCATCATGCCACTTGTGCTCCCCCTGCCACTGCCACTGCCACTGCTGTGGGGCCCAGGTGAGCCACTCCCACCTCCTCAGCTTCCTTGCACAGCTATTGCCAAAAACCCGGGCACCTTGTAAGAGAACAGTGAGTGTCAGCAGAACAAGATCTTGGAGTATAAAACAGGGGGCATGGCAGACCACAGGGCCACTTGGCCTGCCCCTTCCTTCTCCCCACCTTCACCCCTCCGAGTTGCCTCGGAGACTGCAGACTCCCTGCCCCTCGACACTCACCCTTCACAGGTCGCTGCTCCTCCCACTGACTCAGTTGACCTGTCTGCCAGACCCAGGATCCTGTCTGTCCCTCCAGCTCCCTAGACCCCAAATACTGATCAGGAAACAAGATGCACAGTCCTGAACTCTCCTCCTCCTGCTGTTCCTGCCCATTCTCTTCCCCCTTTTAGACCAAGTTCCATTTTGGGAATTCCATTTAGTGAGAATGGAGGCCCTTTTCATTCAGTCAGAGCGACAGCAGCTACTATTTCTGGCCTCCTCACACCTCCAAGCATGGCCACCTTCTCCTTCAAGCTGCCCTCTTGCCAAAAAGAATCCCCAACAGCCACGTGTTAGCTTCCCCCCTCCTTTTCTCTTACCTACTGCTCTTCCACTCCCTTCCTCCAGGACTCCTGTTTTCACAGGCCAGCCCATCCTTTCTGTGGCAGTCCCTTCCACCGTGACAACCACAGTATCTGCAGGTCTGACCTCCCAGCCTACTTTAGAGCCTGGCATCACTGACATGGACACGGCTCTCCCTTCCCAGGCTGGCATTCTCTGGTCTCCTGCGGGCTCCAGTGTGAGATCGCTCCCATTTCCCCAGGTTCATTGCAGTGTGGAGCAGAGGGACCTGCAAAGGGACCAGTCTCCACAGCCCACCTTCACTGATGCTCCTCTTCCCCACCCCAATTTTTATCTATCCCTTGGCCCCCAAATTGCCCCTCAGTCCACATGTGGGGCCCCTGATGGGCAGCAGCAGAGAGCCCTTCTCCCCAGTGCTCCTGTTTTCACTGGCCAAGCCCTTGTGGTCCTGTGTCCCCCACACTCCCCCAGGAGGCATCACCTCTGCAAACCTCAAGCATGCCTCTGACACAGATGTTCTGGATCCCACGCCTCCTTCCCAGGCTGTCACCTTCCAGTGTCCCCCTGTCTCCAGGGACAACCACTGCCCATTTTACATGGTGCTTCCTGGTTCTGAGAACACACCACCCAGTGACAGCACTGCCTCGGCCCACATCTCCACCTGTTTACCTGCACAGTCAGTCAGCAGACAGACCGCAATTTCCAATCTTCTCTTTGACCCGGGAATCACCCCTCTGCCCACATTTGGGGCCTGTGGTGGGCAGCAGCCTGACGACTCTTTCCTGTTGGGAAAACTGGCAGCCCTAGCACAGGCCGTAGGCCCCACCCCTCCCGCAGCCCAGCCTCCCAGAGGCAGCATAATGCAACCAGGTTTTACAGTTTTGACATCTCCAGCTTCCGCATTTGGCACCACTGTCAGCACCCACCTGACTCTGAGTGACACCTGAGGTGTTCTCCCCAGTGGCATATCTACTACTACTGGCTTTGGAGTTGCCACCAGGATGCCCAGCATATGGGACAGTAGCTCACTGTTGGCCAATATGGCTCCAGGCCCACTTGTGTTCCTGGGACCTGCAGCCCCCGTGGAACGTGGGAGCTTTGGGGTCAGTGTGTCCACCCCAGGCCTCACCCAGTCACAGGTATCCAGTGCTCTCAACTTTGGGGCAGGACTGAGGGGCACCAGCACCACCTCTGGTCTCCCTTTTGGTCAGATAACTGGGGTCCATCTGGCCACAGCACAGCTGCTGCAGTAGGAGGGCAAGCACCACCCCTGTGTTTGCACCCACTTCTAGTTCCACCTCATTCCGAGCACCGGGGGCCACCCACCCAGAGTCCAGGTGGCACAGAGGGAGGGGATACACCATTCCCATGACTGGAGGACCTGGTATTCCCACTTTCCATCAGTGTACCTGGGGCCCACCTGGCCAAAAGAGAGCAGGTGCAGTCAAAGGGAACAACTCCTTGCCTGTGATGGGAGGCTCCTGTGTCACCAACTGCCATCAGAACACTTAGAGCCCACCTATCCAGAGTGATGGTAGACAGCACAACACCTGCTGAGACTGGATACACTCTGGTTCCCTGTTCATATAGAGCCCGGGGACCGCCCTGGCAAAGCCCAGGTGGTGCCATGTGGACAGCACCATATGATTTTAGACAGAAAACTCTACGCTCAGTCCAAACACCAGAAGGCCCCTCTGACTGTGGAGGAGCCAGCCCTGTGTCTGGAGGCTCCTGGTCAGAGCAACTGTGCCTGTGCTCAGGGCACGGCCAGTGGTACCATTGCCTCTGGGGCACCCTCATCACCTGCCAGGGCCTCATAGGAGCCACCCACAGTTCCTTTCTTCTAACACAAACCTCAACAAATATGGAGGAGATCTTGCTATGCAGACTGTGTGTAACCAGGAACAGGTTTTGCTCCATGGGAAATGGGCTCAGATCCTTCAAGGGAAGCTTAACCTGCTCTCTTCCTACAGCAGCCAGAGGACCACAACTCAGGGGACACATGTGTGGTTGTGTGTATACGTGCAGTATGGGGTATGTATGTGTGTGTTGTGTGTGTTTCTGTATGTGCAGGGTGTGTGTGTCATGTGTGTGCTGGAGGGTGAGGGGCACAGAGCCCACTTCAGAACTGCCCCAGACTTGGGAAGCTCCAGTGTGGAGAACAGAAGCAGCTGCATGTAGCACCAACTGTGCCGTCCCCGGCTGGACTGTTAACGTGGCCGACCCAGGCTCTGGGCCGGTTCTCTCCAGTCTGGGCACTGGCAGGATGCCCACTGCTGCTTACAGGGGCTTCCTCTCCCCCTCCCCATTTGACTCTGTGGGTCCTTATTATGTACATATACATATATATACATAACCTTGTTCTTGTTAATCTCCCTCTGCTCGTGTTCTTTACTCAGCTGTAGGGGAAGAATGGACATAGATGAGTGGTGGTGTGCTGAGCCACACTTACTACGCAAAATGTTCTGTGTCCCAGTGACTGGGTTGCAGAAGCAGCCACACTTCATGACTGCACGTGCTGACCCTGGACTCTCGGTTTGAGCGTGAGGTGACACTCCAGGAGGAAGGAAGGTCCAGAGGAGGGAGAGACGGGGACTCAGCCTGGCCTCTTCCCTCCACGCTGCTCTCTTCTCTCCCAACTCTGACTCACTGGAGGCCACATAATCCCTGGTGTGTGACAGGAAACCACACTTTATGGTTTTAGTTTTTAACATGTTTCAATGTCTTTTTTGTGCATCTTTTTATTTACTTTACACTTAGGCCAGTTGTCCTCACACATTCCCATTTCACCCAGAGAGGATGGATTTGCATCCGGGTTCTCGCATCTGGAGGAAGCAAGAGCTCATGCCTGCCCTTTACCTACTGAAAATGTAAATTTACTTAGTAACTTATCATGCTGCTTAAAATTATCAGAATAGATCTTTAGTAATGGGCCTGGCTCTAATCTAAACCACTAAAATACCAAATCACAAGAATTATAGATGCACCCAGCTCTGGCTGACCCTACAGTTCTGCTGGGTCTCCCTTAGACTTAATAAACGCAAATTCCTGACCTTGTGGAGCCCACATTCTGGTTGGAGGGGAGAAAAGAAACAACAAGCATATGTACATGATCTGGTGGGTGAGCCAGGAAGAGATGCTCTGGAGAATAAAGCGGCAGATGGAGGACTCAGATTGTGGGCAGAGAGTTAAACAGTGGACAGGACGAGCCTCACTGGGAAGGCGGGACTTGAATAGTCTAGAGCGAGCAGACTGAGTCAGATGTCTGAGGGAAAAGCATCCCAGAGCGTGGGAATAATCATGGCAAAGGCCCAGAGGAAGGACGCCCAGTGTCCTCAGGGGGAGCCGGTAACTCAGGTGGCTGGAAAAGTCAGTAAGTGGGAGGGAGGACAGAGAAGGTGTGGGTTGAACTCTCTGCACCACCATTTGTTGGTTGTTTGATCACAAACATCACACTCAACCTTCAAGTGTCTCAGTGAACTCGGTGCTTAATCTGTGGCCTGTTTACTTGGCGAGAGTTTTGGAAGGATCAAATAAAGTAACGCAGGGAAGTGACTTATAAGCCATGTTCTTATTGTTCTATACGTAACGATAGGGGGATAGACAGACAGATAAATTATATATAAATAGATGGAGTGAGTTATTGATTGAATTTTGTGCCCCCCAAATTCATATGTTGAAGCCCTACCCCCCAGCCCCAATGGTGTTAGAGGTGGGGCCTTTGGGGTGATTAGGTTGAGAAGAGGCATGAGGCGGAGCTGCCACGATGGGATCAGAGCTGTTAAAAGAGGAAGAGATGGCAAAGCTTTCTCTGTCCACATGTGTTGGCACAGCAGGGGGTGGCTGTCTGCAAGGCAGAAAAAGGGACCTCACCAGGAACAGAATCCGCCTTGATCTTGGACTTCCAGCCTCCAGAACTGTGAGAAACAAATGTGTGTTGTTTAAGGCCCTCAGTCTATGACATTTTGTTAGAGCAGCCTGAGCAGAGTAGTACAGGTAGGTAGGCAGATGATAAATAGGTACAGAGATGATGGACAGAGGTAGAGCAATAGTGCTTTGATCCCCATTTTAAAGGGAGCATAGAAGCGCTGACTTTTATGAAGTAAACACATGGAAAAGTATGACAACTGAGCCTAAGAATGCACAGCACTGAGCCTAGCACCACACTGATGCGAGCAGCCCTGTAAAGCAAATAGCTCCCCCGAGAGAGGCCACTGGACCCCTCCAGGCCCCTGCCGCCCATCACTCACTCTAAGCTGTCAATCACTGTCCAGAGAGCCATGCCCCTGCTCCCTGGCTCACAGCATCACTGCCCTTTGCAATGGAGCCGCCTCTCAGAGGCAGGGCTGAAACCCAGTTTGCTCCTACAGTCCCACGCCCTGTCTCTGCCATGCCTGCAGTGTCATTGAGAGAAATTTTGAAAATTCATACTTCTTGACATTTTTTTAAATGCTTTCAAGCTAAAAAGAATAATCCTGATAAGACAAATGTTTAACAGATGTGTCACAGATGTAAGATGATTTTTGAATTTCACGTTTTGATGCACTTACACAGCTGAAACGATTTCTAAATAAACAGAAACATTCTGTTATTTTTATGAAAATACATGAACACAATAGCAACTCGAATAATACTGAAATTCAACCCTTCTCACCCTATTCCCCTCTCCAGAGACAGTGTCTCGCCACTTCGATGTTACCCCCATAACCTTAAACATGGTGCTGATCCTGCTGCCTCATGACAGATCCACTTAGACAGTTTCATCACCTAACATGAGGGGGAGGACAAACTCCCTCTCCCTCTGCTTTTCCTCCCTCTTCCTTCCCAGTCCATCATATTCATCTCATCAATTTGCTGCTTCTCTCTTGTGACATCATGTAAATTTGCTCCCTTTAGTGACAAGGGAAGTGGCAGCACAGGGGCTGAAAGCACTGCTTCTGAGATGGACCCCTGGCTTGGATCCTTGTTCTTCAGTTTCTTAGCTCTGCATCCCTGAGTAATTCACAAAACCTTCCTGGGCCTCTGTTTCCTCACCTGTAAACCCAGGAAATGGATAATACCTCTCCCATGGGGTTGCTCTGACGATAGAAATAATAATGCATTTAGTGTCCCACACACAGAAGCTCCCAAGAAATAGCTATTATTATTAATTTCTTGTTTTATCAACTTTCACCCTAATCGCAAGATTTCCTCTATGCCTGATACTGTTTGTGTCCCCACAGTTCCTCTGCTTTTCCTTTCTCCCCGCATGACTCACGTTCTGTCAATAATATATTTGCTTTTGTTTGTCTGTGCTGCTAACATTTACACTTTGTCATGCAATTGAAGCACTGACCCGTGTTTATCCACAGGTTGGTTCTAACAGTTGAAAAAACAATAAATTGTATATATGTGCTTATATATAAGTGAAATGAATGGCAGCAATGACATAAGAGATAGTAGGGAGAAATTAGGAGTGTTCTGTTATTATGAAGTACTTGCACCACCCGTGAAGCAGTATAGTGTTTCCTGAAAATGGACTTGGATTTACTGTAAATGTATATTGCAAACACTAGGAAAATCAGTAAAAAAGGGGAAAAAAAGAAGTACACCTGATGTGCTACAAAGCATGAAAAAATGGAACCATAGAAAATGCTCAATCAAAACCTAAAAAGGCAGAAAAATATTGAAAGACCAAAAAAGGAACAAAGGACAAGGGCACCAAATAGAAAATGGTAACAAATATAACAGATAGTAATCAAACTCTATCAATAATCGCTTTGAATGTCAATGATCTAAATGCACCAATTAAAACCCAGACATTGTCACAGTAGATTTTAAAGAAGACCCACAAGCAACCCACTTTACTTAAAAAAACTAAATATATAGTCTTAAAATATATAGCTTAAAAGTAAGTGAATGGAGAAAGATAAAGCATGCTAACACTAACCAAAAGAAAGCAGGAATAATTGCATTAATTCCAAACAGAGCAGACTTCAGACCAAGGAAAGCTATCAGGGATAAAGAGAAGCATTACACAATGATAAAGGGGGCAATCCTCCAAGAAGACCTAACCACCCATTTTGTGTATGCGCCTAACAACAGACCGTCAAAATACGTGAGGCAAAAACTGAGAGAACTGTAAAAAGAAACACACGAATCCACGATTACAGTTGGAGACTAAACACTCCTCTATCAGACATGGACAGATCCAGCAGGTGGAAAGTCAATTAGAACACAGCTGAACTCAGCAACCCCATCAATCAACCGGAGGTAATGGACACCGACAGACGACTCCACGCAACAACAGCAGACACACATCTTCTCAAGCTCACGGGCACGATTCACCAAGGCAGACCACATTCTGGGCCATAAAATGCACCTTAACAAATTTAAAAGAATGGCAATCATACGTCTACTATTAGACCACAAAAGAATTAAACTAGAAATCAGTAACAAAAAGATATTTGGAAAACCCCAAAATACATGGAGATATAACACACTTCCAAGTAACACGTTGTCAAAAAAGACATCTCAAGACAAATTTTAAAATATTGGGAACCGCAAGAAATGAAATGAAAATGTAATTTATCAAAATTTGTGGGATGCAGCGACAGCAGCGTTTAGAGGAAATTTATAGCATTGAATGCACATACCAGAAAAGAAGATCTGAAATCAATAATCTAAACTTCCACCTTAGGAAACAAGAATAAGCAAATTAAATGCAAAGTAAGCAGAAAAAATTATAAAAATCAGAGCAGAAATCGATGTAATTAAAACAGGAAGTCAATACAGGAAATCAACAAAACCAAAAACTGAGTCTTTGAAAAGATCAATAAAATCGATGAGCCCATAGCCAAGCTAACTAAGAAATGAGAGGCCAGCACTACAGACAGATCCCATGAAAATTAAAAGGATAACAAAGGAACGCTATCAACGCTATCAACTCTACGCAGACAAATTTGATAACCTAGATGAAACAGACCCATACCTGGAACGACACCATCTGTCAAAACTCACAGAAAGAAACAGAATATCTGAATAAACCTATAACCATTAAAGAAACTGAATCAATAACAACCTTCCAAAACAGAGCACCAGCGCAGAGGGATTCACGGCGGCCTCCACCACGCATCGCAGAGACTCTCAGCTCCCCGCCCCCCGCCCCCAAGCCCGCGCAGGGTCGGCCCCGGGCGGACGAGCTCCCGCAGCCCGACCGCAGGTCCCTGCCGCGCAGAGCGTGCCGGGCGGGGGCGAGGGGTCCCCTCTGCGCAGCCCCGACCGGCCAAGCCCCGGCTGAGCCCCCGCCCCACGATGCGACCCGGCCGGTGGGGGCTCCGCGCCCCGCGCTCGCTGTGGGGAACCCCGCACCGCTCGGCCGCAGGGCCCCGCACGGGCCTCAGGCGCCGTCCGCTGGGGCGCGGGGGTGGCCGTCGGGCGGTGCCCGGACCCATCAGGGGGCCACGCGCGGAGCTCGGCGGCCCCGCGCACAGACGGCCGGAGGCGCCGACCACACGCCGCGAGGAGGCCTCACGCCGCCGCCGACCGAGGCTGCTGGCGATCACAGGCTGAGTCTCTGTCCCGGGACCTGCGGCGACGGTGGAAGTGAGTGCGGGCGTGGGCGGGAGCACGGCGACAGCCACGCCTCCTGGGAGAGGTGACAGCTCCCAGGCGCCTCCAGCCCCAGCGCTCGGCCTCCGCCAAGGGCTTCTCCGGCTCCGTAGCCCCGCCCCCCACTGTGGCCCCGCCCCCGATGTACCCCTCCCCGCCGCGGTCCCGCCCCCAGCTGTGGCCTCGCCCCACCGTAGCCCCGCCCCCAGCTGTAGCATTGTCCCCCAGTTCTAACCCCGCCCCTCAGCTGTGGCCCCAGAGCAGCAGGTTGGTCACTGCCGGGTTTTCTTCTGCGCTAGACACATTCTCTTTTTGTGTGTTTTGTATAGGTACTTTTTGTGGTTACTGGGTTGCATTTAACATCCTAAGGTTGTAAAAGTCTAATTTGAATTAACACCAGCTTTAACTTTAAGTATACAAACATTTACAAATTACTTTTTTATGCATTGTGTGCCCAGTAACATAGATTAATAATTTTTATGCATTTATCCTTTAAATCATGTAGGAAATAAAAAATGGAGTTATAAACCAAAATTACAATAATGTTAATTTTTATAACTGCCCATGTATTTACCTTTACTGGCGATAAAAGTGAAGTGTTTAAGATACTGTTTCACAAAATTGAGTTTGCCACAGTTAACGCAGTTCATTAACCCTTTAATTACTTGGTCACCTTGTTAAGATAGAACTGCTTACCACGTGCATGGTGCTTTCTGATGAAATTGCGAGGTGTTTTTTTTTTTTGTCTTTTAAATCACTTTGAGGTTATGTTCTTCTGCTCTTTTCACAGGACACACACAGCTTAAGTGCTTAATCTGCTATACACAGCTGAATCTTTAGACTAGCTCAAGTGTGAGGCAAAAACAGAGTTACGGTTGATCTAAATTTCATCTTCTTTGAAGGGTTCATAGAAGAAAAGTGTGTCACAGCTGGAAAACCACAGGGCTAAGTGCTGGTGGTATAAGCAATAGGAGAGGCCTGGAACTGCTTAACTTTGTGCTCAAAGGTTCTCTTATTTTTGAGTATTGAGGACATGAAAATTATTTACTGAAGTAGATAAGGAAAGAAGTGATGGAAGAACACGAATTATTTTTCTGTGGAACGAGGGAGGACGTGAAGGGGAGGATGTCCCATGAGGAGTTTCTCCTTGTGAGCTACTCAGATGACAGAACTGTTACTACAGAGCCAATCAGGGAACGCCTTGGAAGGCCTTCCACAGTCAGGAGAAGCTCAGCTTTCCATTGTAGGAGGGTCATACTTTTCATAGTTTTTCTTTTTCCTTTTCTTTGCCAATGACAAATATCTATGATGTGCTTGTTCTTTTCCTCTTTTTTAAACAAGGGAATGGCTGTCTTATCGACTTAAAGAAGTTCTTAATATATCCTAGATCCAATTTCTTTGTTGGATCTCTGTATAGCAAATATCTGCTCCCACTGTGTTGCTTTTTTAAAAAAATTCACTTAATGGTATGGTGTTTTGAATAACAGAGTTTCTTAATTTTAATATAATCCACCTTATCATTTTTCTTTTGTGGTTAGTTAGTGCTTTTTATATTCCATTTAAGAAATTTTTGCCTACTTCAAAGTCATGAAGCTATTCATCGAGAATTTATTCTAAAAGCTAAACTGCTTTACTTTTCACGTCAAATTGATTTTCGAGTATGGTATAAGGTAGGGCTCAAAATGAACTTTTCCCCACATGCCTGTTTACTTCCTGACAGCACTGCAGCGTCAACTTAGTCATAAATCAAGTCACTTTGTATGCATGAGAGTCTAAAGTACACTCATACATACTTGGTCTCCTAGTCTATTGTGGGGTCATTTCCACATTGTCTTAATTTCCATACCTTTATGATAGTGCTTGATATCTGATTATAAATCTTCCAGTTTTGTTTCCAAGATTTTCTTGGATGACTTTGGCCTTTTGCATTTCCACACAAATTTTAGAATCACTTGTCAGTTTCCATCATAAAAAGAAACTTGCAAGGATTTTGGTTGGGATAGCCTTGAATCTGTAGATCAATTTAGGGAGAGTAGACATCTGTACCATTTCTCTCAATAATGTTTTGTAAAGGTCAGTGTCGAGCTCTTACATATCTTACTTTCCTTTTTGTTGAAAATTTTACAGAAAAGAAACAATGCAAGTCAAATTATTGGTGTGTAGTGCAAAGCCATGGGCACCTTATGTCTTCTGCTCAGACCTCTCAATTACAGCTGAGACAGCTGAGCCCCAGAGAGGCCAGGTGTGCCGTTCACCAAGTGTGGACCCAGGCTTGATTCTTAGCTCAGTGCTCTTACTACAGACCTGCCCTGCTTCTCTTAAAAACTTTGAATTTAGCATAGTATGTCATTTCCACTCTTCTATAAGCAATTTTAGATTTATTAATCTAACAAAACCGAAGCTCTAAAAAGAGCTATGTTATAAAGAAAAGTCCTGTTTCGACAATCCGTATTTTCTTCTTTTAAATTGTTTAAATCAGGGTTATTTTTTTAATGGACTTTGTAAAATGTATAAGTCCCTTAAGCTGCATGCAAAGTTTTACATGGGGAGACCTGGAGAGATCCCATTTTAATCACCTCAAAGGATTATGTCCCTCACCCTAACAAAACAAGAAGGTTATGAAAGACTAGGTTATTTCATTTTTTTAAGAGAGACAATAAAATTTATCTTAATCTGAAAGTCTTGTGTAGTATCTCCTTCCTTTCTTTGGTCTGAATCATTTGAAGTGTCCATGGTGAACTTGCCATGTTAGGTAAAAAAAGGATAAACACTTAATTACTGAGTTCAGATTTCTGTGTTTGATTTCTTTTAAATAGGCCAGTCTTATTAGGTATAAGTTGCTCTTACTATCTCTTTATTGGTTTTATTACTCTGAAGGATTTAGCTGTACTCTTAGCTGATTTGGAATAGACGCTTCAGTTTTGAAGATCACGTCACCACTCGCAGGTTAGTTTAGATTGTCCACTAGTCCAAGCACTTTCTAGCTGAGAGTAATTTCCTGTTAATGTTACTGAGTCACTCTAAAACAGTAAAAAATTGTTACTGAGCACTCTTTCCAAGTTTTAAGGGTTTTTTTCAGTGTATTCTTTTTCATGGGTATTAAGACATTTCTTTTGGTTATGGTTGTAACCAGCCGAGGGGGCGGGCAGAGACACTGGCCCTGATTTTGAGAGAAACGCACAGATCGTAGCCCAGAGCAGGAGGAGGCAGGTCCAGTGCTGAAGATCAAGCCCAGCCCGCCATGCCTGCAGGTGCCTTGGGTCCACCCAGCAGCTCTCAAATGAGCCTGATGCACCGCACCTTCCTCTGAGGCAGCAGCAGCGTCCCCTGTTCCAGTTGTATGTTCATTTTTGGGGTATTTTTGGTGAAGAGGATCGTCCCTGAGCTAACATCTGTACCAATTTTCCTCTATTTTGTATGTAGGATGCTGTCACAGCATGGCTGATGAGCAGTGTGTAAGTCCATACCCAGGATCTGAATCTACAAACCCGCGAACCTGTGCACCCCTGGGTGCCCCTTCTAATTTTCGTAAAAGTGATGCTAGCTCATGGAAAAATATTCAAACACTAAGGAAAAATATGAAATGAAAAAGCAGGTCTTCCTCCATCTCTTTCCAGCTTTGCCCTGTCTCACTCCCACTACCCAGAGGTAACCACCCTTGCCTGATCCTTGTGGGAAATTAGGCACCTGATATCAGTGTATATAAATACCCCTTGTAAAATATATAAATTAGATTATCTTATAAATAATACTTTGCACACTGCTCATGTCAGTAACAAAATACTTTGGAAAGCTTTGCAGAACAGCACTCATTGCTCTAGGTCATCCTTTTTTTATTTTTGACCACCTTAACCTTTTATTTAATTGAGGTAACACTAGTTTTATAATGTTATAAATCAATGTTACCTCATTTTATTTGATGACAGCTCTTTTCCAAAAGAGTCAAAAATGGGACTTATTGTTAACCGCTGTCCTTCATACCGTGTCAGGTTACTTTCTTTCTTAAATTCAAAAACTGGAGTGAGGGCTGTAGTGTGCCATTGATTTACACACTAACCCTGAAAAGGTGAGAAGACACTTACAGATCTACAAACAAGAAACTACTTGCATTTGCACAGGAAAGAAATCTCGGCCTTAACTCTTCATTGTGCATGGTGGATTTTGAGATTGCAAATATGACGCAGTTTGACTACTTCTACCAAATGCACAGATAAAAGTATGCTGGTTTCACTTTTCACTGTGGCAAAAAATGTCTTCTTTGGATCTAACACGTGGGTGTATGACAACGGAAAGAAACACCCATAAATGTGTATCCATGTTGTCTGGACTTCCCTTTGTGCCTTTAGAAGATGTAAGGAAACTTTTGAGCACACTGTGGAGAACGCAGAAGAAAACTTTAGATGGCCTAATGGGTTAGGTGGAGAGATTGTCTGTGGCAGGCGTGGCAGAGGCAGAAGAACAGAAGCTCCGAGATTTCCACCAGAAACTTGGAATATTTATCCATCAGTACTGAATGGTGATCAGACCAACTTCCCAACACCAACAGCATCAAATTTGTATAACAGAAGTTAACAGATGTAGGGATATACAGCCAATAATCAGGGCAATCCATACTTGGGAGCAATTGCTCGTTGACTTGAGTAAACCTGCCAAACTTCATGATGAGGATGAATAAGAATAAATGTGAGATCAAATTTATTATGAATTACAATAAAAATAGAAAAATTTTAACAAAGTTAAATTTTTGTATTATTTAACAAATAATGGACCAAATGTCTTTATGGATGTTTTGGACAGAACTAAATTTCAGGGACCTTTTTGGTGTAGACCAAGCAGCTCAATGGATGTTTTGGAGAGACCACTCTTGGACAGAGTGTGTGAACTTAACCACTACGCCACTGGGCTGGTCCCCAGTTGTATTTTTTTCTTTGAGCTTTTTCTGCTTCTCTTCATGTAACTTCTTGAGATTTTTCTGATTCCAATGGAATTCATGATCCCTCTGTTTTCGTTCCCTCTTGTGAAACTTCTTTTTCTTTCTCTCTCCAGTTCTTCTAGCTCTTTCTGTTTCCTTTCCTCCGCTCTCTCCCTATTCTCTGCCTCTTTCTCTTGGTGCTTTTGTTCTTCTCTTTGCTGCCCTTTCTTCACTAAGCTATCACTCAGATGTGTGATCGAATCAAAAGAAACCTTGATGTTGCAGGCCACGGCCTTGCCACCCTCACCTTTATACGTGAGCTACATCTTGCCCAAGGCACACACAGCATGGACAAAGCCCACGTACCCACGGTACTGGACATATGCTTTGAAGTTCAAGTGTCCCCCAAAACTGAAGATGTGCAAGTTCTGGCAGGTCACCTCCTCCTCGTAGGGGTCCAGCATGGGGATGTCCACTTTGCACATCTCCCTAAACGTCTCAAACACCTTGACTAGAACCTCTTCATTGGGCTTCTCTGAGCCTGACTCCTTCAGGGGAACCATTTGAGGGCGGCCCATCCAGGTGAATCATGTCCAGCTTCTCTCCTGGCAACAGTCATTCATATCATTTGCCTGACGAAGAGGTAGTCCCAGTCACAGCAAGTGGGGAAATAGATTTTGACCTTGGTTATGGGTACCTTGAGTACATCGGAGAAGCTGCTGAGCTGGATGGTCTTGCCACCAAGGCAGGCCAAGAAAGACTTGACCAGACTCTTGTTCTCCGCCTCACCTTTGAGGTAGATGTTGTCCATGGTGCTCTCAGAAGCTGGGAGGATGGAGAGCTGGTGATGGTGCACCGTGAACTTCAGCCTTTCCATCACCTCCCAGGTGTAGATGGACTCTTGGGCTGCTGCAGCTGTGGGAGGGCCAGGCTGAGAGTCATCTTTGTGGTGGGCTTGAGGTGGAGCCTGTACAGAAGAGAGAGCCCCACTGCTTCAGAGGCATCATGGACCACGGTACCTGCTGCCGTAGCCTGGGCATTGGGCTGGTGTGGAGCTCTGCCTGTGTCCCAGGCTGCTGCCACTCTGGCTTAGCTTGTAGACACCTGTGATGACCCAGCAGATGTGGCCTCCCCACTGCCATCACCAATGGCAGCTGGTGCAGGCTCCCCTGAAGGGACCAACACCACTGCCACCTGCCCCTGTGACAGAGCTAAGTGCTGGAGATACAAAGGTTAGTAGACACATTAATTTCTGCCTTTGAGAACTTCAGTCCAGTGAGAGACAAAGAACAAGTAACCAGTTTCAAATAGGCCCTCTGGGCTGCAGAGACCTAGACTGTCTTATTCATAGTTGTATCTACGATACCTGGGCCATACCGCTGGATAAATACTTGATGAATAAATAAATAGAGGAATGAATGCAGAGTACTAAGGGAACACAGAATGGAGGCTTAGGGAAGGCTTTCTAGAGGAAATGCTGACTCCAATGGTCAGAAAAATGGTCAGGCAAAGCAGGCTGGAGAAAGTATTCCAGAAGGAGAAAGGGCAAGGTTGGCTCAGGTTTACATAACAATTATGCCTGGATTAGAGGCTGGCAGAGTAGGTGATGAGAGATGAGGCTGAATATGAACAGAGTCCCAGGATGAAGAGCCTCATATGCAAAACTACTAAGTTAAGATTCTATCCTAAAATCACTGGAGAGTCATCTTTAAACAGAGAAGCATCATTATGGCATTTGTCAGGTAGAAAGATGAATCTGAGAGCATAATGGAGGACTAGTTGGTTATAGAGTGACTAACACTGGAGGCAAGAAGACCAGTTAGAGAGCTGGCAAATAATTCAGGCAAGGAAAGATAAGAGTGTAAACTAAGGCAGTGATACTAGAAAGCCAAGAAGGAGATGGAATTAGGAGATATCTAGGGGGTAGATTTGACAGGACTTGAGGACAAATTGACTGTGGGGGTCAAGAGAGGAGGTGCAGAGGGTAATGGCCAGGTTACTGTCTCAGGCAGATGGGTAGCTGGTGGAGTCATTCATCAAAATAGGGAGCATAGGAAAAAGTGGTCTAGGGATGGGGTGAAGTGGGCTGGAAAATAATGAATTGCATTTCAAGTTTTAGGTGTCCACTGGGCATCCAGTTAGAGATATTAACAGGCAATCCGATGTACAGAACTAGAGCTCAGGAGAACCATTCGGGAAAGAGAAGGAGATCTGAAGCCATCAAGACTGATTATCACCATCAAGGTGATCATGGAAGCCACCTTCAATCTGGAGACAGCTATATTCATATGTACTTGGGGAGCACTTGGGAAGAAGGCATTTTAAAATATCATCAAGATAGTGCTCAGGCAGTTCAGCTCAGTAGCTAGACACAAAGGTGGCTGATGGTCTTCTCCCAGAGTGGGGAAGGAACTGATTTTTCATCTTGTCATCCCCACTCCCTGACATTTCAATGTGGTCAACTTACTACTCCAAGGTGAATCATTATGAAAGGGAAAGGAAGCAAGATTAAAAGTGGGCTCTAAGAGGATGGGCTTTGCTTGTTTCATCCAAAAGTCTTAAGGGCCACAAAAAAGAAAAAACCCAACTCTAAAATATACTACCCCACTCCCCAGGCACTTGGATTGCAATGAGGCTGGGCAATAGTTTAGGACATAATGCTCTTCTAAATACCTGATTATCCATTAGCAACACATATACATCAAAAATCATATGTAAGTTCAGGTTCTGACGCAACATTTTCACTGTGAACATACTGAAATGGTAGAATAAATATAAATAGAGGCAACCAAAAAAAGAGATAAGTGGCCTCAAAAATAAGATGAAATCTCTTTGGACCAGGAAGGAACTATAAATGCAAAATAGAGGTCAGATTCAAGCCACCCACCTCCTTTGCTCTGGGCCTACATGAGGGCTATGGTGGCTGTGAGTTCAACTTTTCTACCATAACAAGAACTGAAAGTGTTTCATATGAGACCTGGGCCAAAATCCAGGCTTAGATTTTAAAACAGGAGGCAGAGTGGGGCTCTCTGCCCATATTGATATCACTTCTGCATTAGGAACACTCTGAGCTGTGGATTGGATTGCTGATGGGGTCTGTATTGTCATCAGTTTCACCTCCAGGAACACTGGAACACAAAGCGTCCCATTCGAAATGAGCTTAAGACCAGAATTCTAAAGTGTGTGGACAAAATGAATGCTAAGAACGATTGCAAACACAATTAAGAACTAGAACATGAATTTACTTCAGATAATATTAATTTTATAGAAAGTTTGACATTTTTAAAAAATTAGCATGCTTAAAATGCTCAAGAAATAAGTAAAGACGTAATATCCCTAAAAAATAATAAATTATGATACACAAAAAGGAAGATATGAAACAAAAATAGATGGAAATGAAAAGGAAACAATTAGAAATCTTAAAAATAAGTCATCAAATAACTAAAATAATAGGTGAACTGACTTTAGGTTAACACAGTCAGAGAACAAATTAGGGAAACAGAGTAAAGTACTGAAGAATTAATGTAGTATAAACCACAGAGAGTCAAAGAGATAAAAATATGAAAGAGCACGTTGGAGACATAGAGAGCAAGAGTAAGATCAGAGATAAGAAACTCTGAAATACATTTAATAAGGAATTTCAGAAAAGGAGATTGGAGGGAAGGAGAGGAAGCAACATTTGAAGATCGAATAGCTGAAAATTTTCCAAATTGCAACAAGACGTTAGGATGCATTCGTTTTCTATCCCTTCCTTCATTCAGCAAACAATGAGCACTCACTGTGTTTTACGCTCTAGACTAGGAACAGGGGTACAGATGAATGTGGTACAATCCTTGCCCTGAGGGCCCACAATTAGTAGGAGAGATACACATGTTTAATTAAAATGTAATGTAAAAAGAGCTACGATGAAACGGTGCATTACAGAATCAAGAAGCAAGAGCATTTCTGAGAGGACTAAGAAAAGCTTCATAGAGGAGGTGACATTGAAGCTAGTCTTCAAGTTGAGAGTTCCCTAGAGCATTGCTCTCCAGGAAAAGAAAGGGCATGGGCAACTGTCGTGGAGGCATGAAAGAGCACGACGTGTTTGGTGGCTGCTGAGTGTTTCCAGGTGGGTCTAGGTTCTGGAGTACATGGAAGGAGAGTAGACATGTAAGCTAAAAGGGCTGCCTGGGGAAAGAATGGAATCACTTTTTAAAATAGAAAACATGAATTGAAAGTTTATTGAAGAACAGTAAGTAAATGCATAGATTGGAGAGAGATACCATGTTCATAAATGTGATGACTCAGGGTCATAAAAATGGATTTTCCCCCAAAATAAATTTAATGCAATGCCAATCAATAGTCAAAAGATTGTTTTTTAATGAAATGTGACTGATTATAAAATTTATGTAGAAGACAGGCTAGGGAAAAGATCATTTTGAAAAGGATAATAGGTATGTCTCCTACCAGGTATTAACATTAATCTAATAAGTTTTAACAAGTAAAACACTGTAGAAGATATTTCTTTCTTGAATATTGAGAAGGGGTCACCGTAATCACCTTTCTATGGCAAGCTATGGAGGAAAATGATCAGGTTTGAAGTTTAGAAAGATCACACTGGCGTTATCCTGCAGGATGACTTGAGTAGGGCAGAGGGCAAGGCCAGACATGAGGTGATGTGCTGGTAACTTCAAAAAGTCTGCCAAGGAACCAGCCCAGTGGCGCAGCAGTTAAGTTCATGTCCCACTTCTGCGGCCTGGGCTTCACCACTTCGGATTCCGGTCACAGACCTACTCACCACTGACGAAGCCATGCTGTGGCAGGCGTCCCACATGAAAAATAGAGGAAGGTGGGCACAGATGTGAGCTCACAGCCGATCTTCCTCAGCAAAAAGAGGAGGATTGGTGGTGGATGTTAGCTCAGGGCTCGTCTTCGTCAAAAAAAGTCTGCTAAGAGATGCTGAGAGTGGCAAACGTGCATATTGAGGATGCGGAAAGAGATCTGAGTAGAGAAATGTTGAGGAGAGAGAATCAATTGACCTCGAGTTTACCTTCATTGGAGGTAGGTGGGTTGGGCAGGATGCAAGGGAAAGAGAAGAATCTAGGAGAACTTCAAGGTACCAAACCTGAGTAACTGATTGGACAGTGGGTCCACGAACAGAAAGAGTGACTGTCAGAGGAAACTCAGATTGTGTTTACTGTGGGGTGTGTTGATCTGAAGGGTCTCTGGGACAAGAAGTAGGTATTGGGAAAATGAGAATGGGGCTTGGGAGAGTCTGAGGCAGATGTCTTAAGTAGTTGTTGAAGTAGTAAAAATAACATTCTCTAGGCAGATTCCAAGTTCAACAGGCAGAGAAGGAAGACAGAGTAGGCGGAAGACACTTCCTGGAGGAGGACGCTGTATTTGGGCCTTGAAGGATGGGAGTGTCTGAAGAGACAGCAGTGTGTGCAGGAGAAGCCGAGGTTAGAGGGGAGATGCAGGAGCTGAGGGAGAACAGAGGATGCTGGAGGGGACTGGATATGAGGTTGGCAAGTGAGAGGAAACTCCAGAGATGGTGACAAGGAGAGAGGGGCTGAGCAGGAAGGAAACTTTTCATTTTTCCATTCACACACACAAAATGAGACAAGCCCTGACCTTTGCCTTGATTGCATGGGATGGCATCTTCACAGGTCTGTGTGCTTTGATTTGCGTAGTAACGCTCTGGGCAGGGGCGATGACGCTCTCCCTTGGAGTGGAGCAGAAAGAAAAATGGGTCACAAGACAGGCAGCCTGTGGGCTGTGGGCCTGGCAGGACTTGGAGCTCTTGTTGCACCTCTCACACCATCTGGTGGAGCCTTCTGTGTAGTTCTGAAATCAAGGAGGGATTTACTTTGCCCCTAAGTTGAATGTAGTGGAAAGAACATAGTCAGAAAGGGTTTATTTACAGGGTGGGTGACTTTAGACTCTTCACTCATTAGATTCATTACTAATTATACTAATAAATCTAACGATTCTCAGTTTTCTTATTTGTGAATTGGGCATGACAATCCCTCCTCTGCTATCCGTGAAGATTAAGTTGACAACACACCTGAAAGGATCTAGTTCTTGCCCCAAGTAGTAGCACCACAATAATTGTCACTGCCTCTGCCTTCTGTAGACCCATGTGCTTCTCCACTGTTACACAAGCTTTAAGTTGTGTTGAATGAGATCAGAAAATAGAAGACATTTTAAATGTACCTCTGACTGGTTCTTCTAATTTCTGAATTTAAAAAAACATCTCAAGGGGCTGGCCTGGTTGCATAGTGGTTAAGTTCACGCACTCTGCTTCGGCAGCCCAGGGTTTGCATGTTCGGATCCTGGGCAAGGACCTACACACTGTGCATCAAGCCATGCTGTGGTGGCATCCCACCTACAAAAATAGAGGAAGATGGGCACAGATGTTAGCTCAGGGACAATCTTCCTCACCAAAACAAACAAACAAATAAACCAAACATCTTGAAATAGGAAGTGATGTGAGTGATGTTGGTGATTATGTAATAGTAGGTGTAACCTCTTTTGAAAAGATTTTTTGATGCTAAATATAGTAATAATTGCCATTCATTCGGTTTCTGTTATCTACCTGATAGTCCACTAGGAACTTCAAAAACATTATTTCAACTTGAACCTAAAAATGAGACACTAGAGCACAGAGATTAGGAACTTGTCCTCTAGAACAAGACAGCATGGGGTACAGCCCAGTCATACCGCTGATGAGTGGTGTGACTTTGGGCAATCACACAACATCTCTGTGTCTCAGGTCTGCAATATGGGGCTCATGTTCATAGCTAAAATTAAACAAGTTATTCCTGAGAAAGTTGTTAGAACAGTGCCTAAAACATTATAAATAATTAATATGTGTTATTGACAATTATGAACTGTATGAATAATCCTCATAACAAGCCTTATGATTTAGATATTATTATCACTATTTTATATATGTAAAAACTGAGGCTTAGAGAAGTTAGAAAACATACTAGTTCAAACAGCTAGTGAAGTGGGGTGATGTGATTTGACCTTATCTGTGAAATACCACTATAACAAAGCAGTGAATTAGTTGAAGGTCAACACAACTTTTTAAGTAAGGTAGGAAAGCAAAGAGGAGTCATTGTCAAAGATGGACTTCTAGAGCTCATCTGACCCTTCTCGGTGTGTCTGGACATCAGTGCCCTGAAACAACCCCAGAAACTGAAGGCTCAGCCTTGGCTTCTCTGGTACAAAACTATTGGCCCTATAGTGTTTTTTAAAGCTTATTTCAGTTCCACTAGGTTGTTGAAGACGAGAGCCAGGGCTAGGTGATGCTGGGCCTGCCTCTACCTGGCCACCTGGCAGTGGTCTGACTGAGGACATGCATCCCTCAGTGGCCCAGCTTGCAGCAAGTGAAGCCTATCTCACCTTCTGCAGTCAGGAGAGGAGCAGTTACTGCTCTAGTCAGTCAGGAAGACTCGGAGGTACTTGAGAGACAGGGAGATGAAAGGAGAACAAGAGGAAGCACCCGCCGTGACCTGATTGTTGATAAACACCACATAAGACTCAAAGGAGAAAGCGACATGGAGAAGTGAAAACCACACTTGTCCACAGAGGGAATACACAGGATTGATGTCAGAAGATCTGATTTTTAGTCTTGGCCCCACCACATATTAGTAGCTGTACATGGTAGCTTTGGGCAAGTCACTTAAGCTCTCTGAGCCTCAATTTCCTCATCTGTAAAGTGTAAAGAATCATGTGAATCTCATAAGATTGTTATAGAATTAAATCATAGTGTAAAGATACCTTGTGAGAGGAAATACTTTGTCAACTCTAAAGCAGCATAAAGTTTCTTTACTGATGTTTTTATAGATTGTTATCAAGGTGAAAAGCATCAATAGGAATTGTGGGGAAGGAAGCTTATCAATATCGAACAGGTTTAAAAACTATCAAAAAATAATGCTAAAAGAAAGACATGGAGAGTTCAGTGGATCAGATTAAAAGAAGAGGAGTCCAATGCCACTGCTGACTTCGACGACTCCTGTGCATGAGGTGACTGAAATCTCTTGGGCCTCATGGCCTTGAAGGGGACCTCGTGCATCAGTACAAATAGTACCTGGGAGCTTAAAGAACCTGCTCTGAGGTTAAACACCAAAATAACCATGTGCACTGGAACAGGGTGCAGAGGATTATATACCTGCCTTTCTAAGGCAAAGAGATTTAATGTACGAAGTTTATGCAATGTGTGTGGAACATTGATTCTACAAAAGGAACTAGTTCCGTTAAATGTCTCCACTTATACCTCATTAATACCCCATTTATTTTCCATTAGAGATTCTTGGCAACCTGTACCTCTCCTCCCAGTGCATAACTTCAGGCACCATGAAACGATATTCTTCTTAATTCCATAGTCTGCAATATATTTAGATCACAGGATTATACCCTCTTTTGTGCATAAAAGTATTTAGTGAATTGATTTTAGGAAGATGGAAACTCTTTATGTGGGATCCAGATCTTTTCAGGCCCTTATTGGATGAAGATGAAGGGCTATGCTAGGTAGCCCCATCCCCTCTCTTGTCTGGCAGGGCCCTTTCTTCATTGATCGCTATGGCTGGTGTTTTTTGAGGGCTGCTAATGAGTGTGGCTCAGTGCTGAATGTTGTAGTAACACCTATGAAAGATAAGAGGTGTTTTTCTTCCAGGAGCTTATCATTTTCTTGGGAAGAGATAAATAAGAAAAATAAGCTCTTGAAGGTCAAGGTCTTTGTATTACTCATCTTATACATACAAGGTGCTCTCCAACAAACGTGTGTTGGATGAATGATTGAATGAGGTAAATCAGAACACGAGGCAGTGTGTAGCTCTGCAGTGAGTGATACAAGCAGTAATGATACAGATCTGAAGAGAAGAGAAGAGATGTGCTGATTTGGGCAAAAATATTGGGGGAAAGTCCAAGGTTATGGCCCTTCAATCTTGGTCTGGAAACTCTCAGCGCCTTAGGCTACTGACTGGGAAGGAGGTCAGCAAGAGGCCTGTAGTCAATCTTTCTCTTTACTGGGGATGCCTGAGGCAAAAAAAGGATGACCCAGTCAAATCCTCTTCCAAATATGCTGATAACCAGACCTTCTGATAAGCACACTAACAGTTTTTCCAGCAGAAAAATAATAGTGAGTTCTTATCTGTGAAATGTGCTTAGTAGGATGCATCTGTGTCTAGGTTTCTCATGGAAAGTAAACGTGGAATTTGTGGATTTTAGGGGGCATGGCAGGTTGGAGAACTAGTGGGGCATGAATGGAGATATTTAACTGAAATTGTTCACTTTGTAAAATCAATGCTCCACATACATTGCTTAGACCTCACATATTAAATCTGATCAGAACAAATCCTAGTGCAGAAGAGAAAGAACGTACATCCACAGTCTTGGACTTCTCTGAGGGAAGAAAGCTTCACATCTGCCTTGAGATTATTTGTAGTCCTTGAATTGTTAGTGAGGTTTGGCACGTGAGTCTGACTTGACAATTTGCCCTTTGTGTTATCTCACCAGGTTGCTCTGCCCCTCCTTTCCTCCAGCCATTACTGTGAACTGGCTGAAATCCTTTAGAGACCATTAGACCAGGGTTGGACACTCATCTTTGTTCCTTACTTGCTATGAGACTTCATTCTGGTTATATAAGCATTCTGAGCCTTAGCCTCCTCATATGCAAAATGGGTTTGCTAATAGTGATATCCAGAGTGGTTATGGGATTAAATGAGGGAAAATTGTGTTGAGCACCCTACTCTTCCCTGCACTGGAGCAGGCGCTCCTTTCCAAGCTGGAACCAGCCCAATGGGTAGGAGAGGGAGTACATGCTGTGTCTCCTTCACGTGTCCTACAAGAGCTGTGGCAGGGGCACCGGTAGCTGTCCTCACGGCGTAGTAGCCCTCAGGACAGTCCTGCATGCAGGTCATGTCTGCAAGGGAGGAAAAGTGTCTGTCTTGGTGTCAAGTATGACAGGTTTCCCAACCCTCCTCTATATGCTCCCCACTGTGTACCGGGGGAGGGAGGATGCAGGAGGAGTGAGACAATGTCCCTGTGAGCTGATGGATATCCTTGGGAGCTGAGATGAATGTCCAGGAAATAGAATCGACCACAAAGCTTTCAGGAGTTGAGAGGAAACAGAAGTCAGAGTGGACTGGCCTTGGTGGGCAGAACAGAAACCACAGTCCGTCAACATGAGCCCGAGGATGTACGGGGTGTCCCAGGAGCGGGAGTCCACTTAAGGCAGTGCTGGGGCAGCAAGTGTCAAGGCTCCACTGAAAAAAACAAACTTCAGGGCCAACGTGATGACCTGTCCCCACAACTTCAACTTTCTATTTCGAGCCTTGAATGTGTTCCCTCCAAGATAAGATTTTGACCTCAGTTCTGCTGTGCTGCCCTCACAGTGTGGCTCTTGAAATTAAAACAAATTCAAATTAAAACTTCAGTTCCTCACTTGTGTGAGCACAGATATAGAACGTTTCCATCATGACAGAAAGTGCTATGGACAGTGAGTCTCTGTTTTTCCCAGGTATTTAAAAACTAGACTAAAACCCTAAATTCTCCTCAATAAGAAATTTTAAAAAGAAAACCTTAAATTCTCTGCTCTGCAAAGCAAGGTGAGCTGGAATCGAGTTGTTCAACCCCGAACCACCCCACTCCTTTATCCACACACCCCAGTGGAGTCGCTGATTCTTCCTTCTTCCTTAGGAAAATTTAGGGTTGGAAGGTGAGGGCAGGTTGATTAGAAAGTAACAAACTGAGATTTGCTGGCTCTGCAGTTTAGGTCTCAGTCTTTAGAGGCAACTTCTTCCCCAGCTTCTGCTCAACCTCGTGGACTGGAAGCCAGGCTCTCCTGCATTTCTAGTGTGAGCCGCTGGTCAACTCTAGACCAGCAGCCAGGCTGTGTCCATGACTCTAATGAGCACTAAGCACAGGCACTGATGGAAAAGCTAAGTGATATTAGAGCTGCTGCAGAAAGTGCTGTGGACTCAAACTCTGCTGGGAGACTCTCTCAGCTCCTGAGGGCAGGGCCATGTCGTGCACTCTGAGTTCCAGCACCCAGCAAAGGCCAGGGCTCCAGTGAATGCTTGTTCGGTGCCTCTTGTATTAAAGACGAATGTTGGCAACGGTTCATTGTCCAGCTGATGTGTCTGGTTAACCAGCGGCGAGCCCCAATCTTCTCAAGATGAAACACCCCTTGAATAGTTTCCAGTTGCTGTTGTAATCAATTACCACAAACCTAGTGGCTTAAAACAATACAAATTTCTTATCTTACGATTGTGGAGGTCAGAAGACTAAAACGGCTCTATTGGGCTGTGTTCCTTCTGGTGGTTCTGGGAGACAATCTGTTTCTTTGCCTTTTTCAGCATCTGGAGATCACCTGCATTCCTTGGCTTGTGCTTGCCTCATCCATCTTCAAAGCCAGAGCACACCATCTTCTCTCTTTGTTCCTCTGCTCTGTCATCACGTAGGCATCAACTACTAACTCTGATCCTCCTGCCTCCCTCTTGTGAGGACCCGTCTGATAATACAGGATAATCCTCCCATATCAAGACCATTAATTTCATCACACCTGCAAAATCCTTTTTGCCATGTAAGGTGACATTCACAGGGTCTGGGCATTAGGATGTGGACATTTGTAGGGGCTGCATTGTTCAGTCTACCACAGCCTCCAGAGGAATTACCCAGTTTATAACTAGCCGACCCTGGTGGGGTGGTGGTGAAGGGCAGGGTGGGAGAACGTGAGAAGATCAGGCCTGAGACATCCTGTGCCCAGCCCTTGGGGGACTACGGCTCTGTGTTATGCACCAGCACTGAAGTCTCCTTCTAGTCTACCTCACATCCCTAGTTTAAGGGAGGACCACCTTTGTAGTGATGACGTCTTCCTATCTGTCTGAAGGCACCTGAGTGGGTCACTGGTGACACTCTAGATTAGGATAATTAGAAAAGAAGGTCTGTGGGTCAGATGATACAGGAAATTGGGAATGTTCTCATGAAGCAGCAGCTTCTGGGGAGGAAGGTCACTGAGATTTGTGTAAGAGGAGCTAAGATGGATGGACAGAGAAGACCAGGATCTTCGAGCGTTTTCTACTGGGAGGGGACCAGGAATGGTGTGGAGGATAGCTATCCCTGTGTCTTCGCAGGCAAATGGTGTCCTAGCTGATTACCCCTCAATAAGAAGAGGAAAAATGGCCACACATTTCTACCCTGAGGGTCTTACTTCTTAGGTCTTCTCTGTTGGGCTGGGGAGATGAAAGCTGGCGCTTTCCAGGTCTTCAGCATGTTTGCCCTTCCTTCTCTCGCTCCTACACCCTCCACCGCACCTTCTTTCAGTTGAGTTGAGTTTTGTTTTGTTTTCTTTCTCCCCTACCTGTGCTGAGACTAATCATGGCATCCCTGGAGACCTGAGGGCACTGCCTCACATTAGCAGGAACCTCCACATGGGATCTGCTGGAGGTGGCCAACCTGAGACTGGGCCATACTCTGTTCAAGAAGATTTATTAATCAACGGCTGCTAAACCAAGGGAAACTTTGATGAGGAGCTGACTACCTGCATTTCCAGAAAGTGTCTCTCCACAGACTTCTTATTAATCACAGGGGAAAATGTAACGATGCAGTGGAGAAATGGGACAGCGCCCTCAACAGATGACCACAATTAACATGGCTGACGAGAGGCAAGTGAACATCGTGTCTCCAGAAGGACAGAACATCACCCGTGAGGAATTCTGTCTGAGAATGCATGATCTCCATCTACTCGTGGGGACAATTCACACAGACCCCCATGGACGGGTACAGAGTGTCTTCCTCTACAACGTTAATATTATAAAAGACAATGAAATTCAGTGGAAATATTGCAGATTAAATGAAGCTAAAGAGATACAGCACCTAAATGCAATACCTACCTTTGGACTGGACCCTGGCCTAAACGGGAATTGACAAAATTATAATACAGATGGGATATTGAAGTATTGTAGCAATGGTAAATTCACTGAAGTTGACAACCATGCTGTGGTTATGTGAGAAAGCATTCTGTTCTTAGGAAATACATTCTAAAGTATTAGTGGGATGATGTTTGTAACATATCTGAAAGTTCTTTGAAAAGAAATATATTGTGTATTATGTCTGTATATAGATTGAGAGTGAGAGACCGAGAGCAAGCACAGGATAAAGCAGAGGGGTGAGAGGTGAACAGTGGGGATGGGGTAAAGGGCACATGTACTTGTTCTTTGAATGTTCTCACTTTTTTTGGGGGGGGAGAGGAATTGTCCCTGAGCTAACATCTGTGCCCATCTCCCTCTATTTTGTATGTGGAACACGGCCACAGTGTGGCATCATGTACGGTGTGTAGGTCCAGGCCAGGGCTCCAAACCCATGAACAGTGGGCCACCAAAAGAGAGTACACAAACTTAATCACTACACCACCAGCGGCGCCTGTACTCTTCTCAATCTTGTGTCTTTTCTGTAGATTTGAAAGTTTTCCAAACACAAAGAAAAGAAAAACACCAATACCTGCTGGGCACCAAGCATGAAGCAAGGTCGTTTCTCAGATGGAGGGAAGGACAAAGCCCTCCTCTGAGGAAAAACGACTCACTGGGAAGAAGGCTGCCCATCCGAAGGGTGTATCACTGGTCCTCTGAGGGTCCCGTGCAGCAGAGCACTTGGCGGGACAGGGCTTGTATCCCAGAGACCCTCACCCCAGCACTCAGAGGGGGCCCGTTCCTGGTGGGCACCCAGTCCCCATGGTGGTTCAGCCTCAAGCCATCCTGGCAGGCCGTGCAGGTCCCAGACACAAGCAGGTCCGGCAGGTTTTGTGGCAATCTGTGGGTGGGATGAGGCAGCCGACAGAGTGGGAGAGGTCACGCGCCCCTCTAGGGAATCAGTTTCCTGGAAAGTATGTCACGTGCCTTCCACGTTTCTTCCAGAGATTTCCAAAGGCTCTGTGCCAAGGGTGTGGGGCCATGAGTTAAGGACAGCCCTTGGGCTCTGGGTGGAGCATTCTTGTGACAAAATGAGAACAAAAAAATGTGTTTCATATTCTCTGTAATATATAGAGGCCCTTCCTGCAACAGCCCCTCAGAAATATTAAAAGACTCACTGTAACTACCCGAGCAGCAAGCAGCAAGAGCACACTAAGCGGCCCTGTGGCAGCATGGCCACACTCTGGTTGGTGGCCTTCTCACACTGTGCCTCCTGTTCTGCCGTCCTCCACTGACCTCCCAGAATGCCTTGCGCTTATCACTAATGTAACCATTGTCGAAATGTTATAATTACCTGTTGACAAAAAGCCCTCTTTTGCATTCGTTTGTGAATGCACTGCACCTATGGGAGGGCCTGGCATGTGACGGGCACTCAGTGAGTGTTTGTCAGACAAATGAGTGAGAATCGTTCACGCCCCCATCAGGGTTTTAGCAGTTGCTGCTCCCTGTGCCTAGAATTCTCTTCTCTGGGGTATAGCCTGGTTTGTTCCCTCCCTTCTCAGTGACATCTTCCAGCCTCCTTCTCAAATTTCAGCTGTATCTTGGCCAACATCCTGTCCCCCTGCCCTGCCTTATTTTTCCTTCTGACTTATCTTCTGTAGAGTCTGCCTTTCATGGTAGAATGCAAGCTCCACGAGGACAGGGTTCTGTGTATTGTCCCCTGATGTTCCTGTGCCTGGAGGAGCACGTGGCACATAGGAGGCCCCCAGGAAGCACTCATTGGATGAATAGACCCCTGGTGTTATTATTGTGATTGTCATCATCTCATTTTTTCTGGATCAGGAAATTTCTGCCTGCGGTACTAGGTCACCTGCCCGGAATGGAGCAGGGTCACGGGTTGAACCCAGGACCTTAAGAAGAGCTCTCGCTATTTCTGCCCTGGTGCCTCGGGAGAGCTGTGGGGCACTTAGAGGTGTCTCTGCTGTCTCGTAGGGGATAATTTGGGGTGATGAGAATGGATTCCCAGTCCTTGTGTTTCTTAGAGGGGGTCCTGCTTGGAGATGGCTTGGTTCCAAGTGCTTCTCCACACTCCCCCAAATGTTAATTTTCTGGTCAGGTCCTTCGTTTCTTCTCTCTAGAAAGTCAAGTGGTCACCATGTTTCTTCCCTCAGCCTCCCCATGGACTGGTGGCAGTGGCAACAGCATTGCAGGGACAGACTCAAGTCACTTTCTAGCGTTGGGTGGGTCTGAGGGGAGCCCCAGCATCTGTGGTTTTAAAGCTCGGCAGGTGACTCTAATGGGTAACCAGGGATGAGACCCAGGGCCTTTCTCAATGGGAAAATCAAATTAAGGAAATTAGGGAAACGTCCTCTGAGACCTGTAAAGCTCTCTCGATGGCAAGTTACGTCTGTGACTGAGCCCCAGAGAAGGGCCCGGAATTGGTCCGAGTTCCCAGCCTGGTGCAAGCATGACGGCCCTGCAGACCTTGACAGTCTCTGAACTTCTTGTGGAAACGGAGCCCAGCTCCACAGCCTGCCGCCCGGGCTCCCTCCACTCTTCTGCTACACGGCACAGCCACCCATCTCCAAGCCCATGTTCTTCACAGCTAGTCAGCTGGGACAGTGACACTAAAGAAGCTTCACATGAAACACAGAAAAAGGTAGATCCCGCCCACAGGCTAGAGCAGAAAGCTTCCAGGGAACCTACGTCCTCCTGTCCTACCAACACATGTCCCTGAGACCTCCTAGCACGTGGGTGGCCCAAGGTCTCTCCTGCCCTGGGAGTCACCCTCAAGCTCTTGATGAGGTTAGGTGCCTGCCTCTGTATGTCTATCTCGTGTTTGGTTGGAGGCCACAAGGGGTTAGATTACCACTGAGTGCCGAGCTGGAGTGGATGCTGTGACTGTAGTTAACAGGACAGGATTGTACACATGCACGGTGCTAAGAGAGTAGATCTTCAATGATCTCACCAAAACAAAGGGTAACCATGTGAGGTGATGGGTGTGTTCACTGGCCTAACTGATCATCATTTCACAACATCTATGTGTATATAATCATCATGTTGTACACCTTGAACTTACAATGTTTTATATCATTAAAACTGGGGTGGGTGTGGGGGGTGGAGAAAGTTCCCTTCCACAGGATGCTTCTCTTGCTTGCTTGAGGATTCCTCTGGTAATGGGCAATTTGTCTAACTTTTCTGTTCCCTGATACCTAGTGAGAGGCAAGAACTCACGCCCAGTTCAAACATGAGGAGGCACCAGAAGAGCAGACCCCTCTTGACTGTGCAGGGACTGAGGTGCCAAGTGGGGTGGAACAGGGACCCAGGGCAGCAGAGCTGAAGGTGAGGAGGACAGAGGGAGCTTTAGGGAGGCAACAGTGAAGGGAGACAAGGGGCCCTGAGAAATCCTCTGTGGCTCAGCTTTCCTTAGGCTGCTGGATGGTATAATCGCTTAAAATTTTGGGAAAAATCTTCTATTTTGGGGGGCTTTTGAAGGCTCCTTATCTCTGTTGTAAATCTTCACACAAGGATCCTTTTGGATCAGCCACTTTTGTGAGGAGGGTCAGCATTAGCCATTGTAATAACAGGTACATGATCAAAGCTAAAGAATGACACCTTTTAAAAATAAATAATGAATCAGGGCAGCGTCACAATATGCTTCTGTAAGCAGGAGGGAAAGGTTGGGACAACAGCTCAGGGGTGGGAGCTGTGCAAACCCCGGAACCTGCTTTCTCTCAGTTGAATACCCTAATCCCCGTAGGCTCCCTGGGATGCAGCGCTCAGCTGTGCACCCAGAAGTCTTTCCTTTGCAGTCCTTAGTCTCTTTTGCATAGTGAGATCCTGGGGCACACTAGTCCAAACACCCTGCATCGTAGAGAACTGAGGACGCCTCAGCACAGAGGTCACAGTCATCTGCTGAGGGGCCACTGCCCTCCAGTCTTCATGGCAGGGGACACATGGGCGTGCATCTTCATAGGAGCGTTGGGGACAGGACTGATGGCACATATCTCTGCACAGGAAGGACCCAGGCATGCATTCTGGGGAAAGGGAGAGCAGCAAGTGACCCCCAGAGGGACAGGAGAAAGGAATTCATTCCTTCTGCAGAGGGCTGGCCTATCCGCACCACTTTGGCTCATCGGACCCGAGTGTACCTGCATCTACCCCATCCCCACCCTGCTGGGGCTCGTCCTCCGTGTGGCACAGGCCCTGCTTTGGGAGAGGAGATGACATATGGTGGCCTGACTGGATGGTGCTGGGTTTACATCCTGAAATGATCTTCCCCTTGGAGATGCACAACTTGTGGTGCTGTGGCAGATGAGTGAGGGCTGAGATGCTGGAGGGATTCTTCTGAAATCCCAGGAAGCAGTAACAGATTTTTAAAGTTGTACCGAGCCCCTTAGGCTCTTTTTAGTAGGGAAAGCAGTTTAGGAATTCTTGGATTAGTTAATTTTTCATTCACTGGTAGGGTAGACCAATGAAATATACATAGTTGATTAGCATGATAAATGCATTGTAGGTATATTTTCTTTGTGTTCATTCTCTTACTTCGGGGAGAATTCCAGAAAAGACTTTGGTTAGACCAAGAGAATCCCTTGGATAAGACAGCACCAGTTATGAGTCAGTCTTATCCTTGGTAGGAAATTAGCCATCCTTTCTTGGGAGATAATTCCAGAGAGAAAGTTCCTAGCCAGAGTACTGTTCTCAGAGTCTTAGTTTCCCCCAGCACTTGGGATAGTGCTTGGCACCCCTAAGTGCTCAGCACACATGTGTGGAAGAAATAGTGCGAAAAGGGGCTCTTGTCTGTCTTAATCTTCAGAGTGCACAATGGAAGGCTTTCTCTCCTCCTCAGTTTCCTCAGTGATGTGCACAGTGATGGACACATTTCTGTGAAGGTAGGGAGACGGGTTCCCCCAGTTCTGCTCAGACACCCCACCCTCAGAGAGTCAGCCCCCAGCTGGGGAGGCTCCGCAGAGCCACGCTCTCCCCTGGGATGCTCCCAGCTACCTCTGCATGTTTTCTCGTGGGTGTAGTCCTGACACATCTCTGGGCAACACTTGCACACCCACTCCATGGCCACATGCCTCCTGGAGCAGATTTCCTGTCCCCCTCCCTGGTCCAGGATGAGGCCTCTTTCACAAGAGTGGTCGTTGGTGGCATTTCCTCCACATGTTCTGCAAGGAGAGCTGCAGCGTCCACAGGTGCCGTCTTCTGCATAGAAGCCCCTGTGGGGAGCAGAGAGCAACTGGGGAAGCCCCCACCCTGGGAGAAGATTCCCACCTGGGGACAAAAGAGTCAGGGCTGTGAACATGAACTGCTGCTGCTGTCGACCCAGACGAACCAGAGGATCTCCTGAGGAAGTGTGGTCAGAGATCACGTCTGCAGAAATGACACGAAAGGGACAGGGGTCATCCTGGGGAATTCGGTTTGTTTGGAAACAACTCGTGTTAATTCCTATCTAGTTTAGTCACCTTCTGATTTCCCTGTTTTATCTCCTGATTTTCATTCTTAATTTTTCTTATTTTGTTTAAAGTAGAAAGTACTTTTTATTCCATTTAATACATTTTTAATGAAAAAACTATTTTTAATTTAAGAAATTAGGAAAATTATTATTAAAAGCCTCAAGAGGTTTAATGCCCTGCGAAATGGAACCACTTCTGCTTCTGGATGCTCTGACCCAGCCTCCGATGTCTTCTTTCAAGCATGCATGTAACGTTTGCATACAGCATCAACCACAGCTGGAGCACCTGTCAGTGGAGTTTGTGTGATTGACTTTCTTCCAGGTGGAATCTGGTGACTGTATGTGTGTTGTACCTGAGTGGTTAACCTGTCACACTATAGATCATACTATAGATAACACTCACTGGTGTGTGAACACAGTAAATACGAAAAACCTCAGCTCTCTCCAATGTAATTGGGAGATGAGGACAGTATAGACAATGTTTCTCTGGAGGGAAAAACTGAAGAGAAGAGCTTGCAGAAGCAGGACAGTCATCAACCAGTTTAGAGAAAATGGACTTCTGATGTCATAGGTAGTTAGTCCAATTGTTTTATACATTTATCTTTCTATTAATCAGCTATTGCCATAATAGTGCTATGTAACAAAACACCCCAAACTTATTGTCACTCGTGTGTCTGTGGTTGGCAGAGCTAGGCTGAGCCTGCACTCAGAGAGGCACCTGTCCTTGTACAGGAAGAACTCAGGCATGTGCTCTGGGGGAAGGAGGCCTGGCTGCAATCTGCACACTGGGTCTGATCTTCACGTCCCTATATCCCCTCAGCACAGGGGACTACTGGGGTATGTTCTTCTCTTAGCTGTGACAGAAGCACAAGAGGGCAAGTTCAACATGGCCAACACATTTTAATCTGCTTCTCTCCTGCTAACATCCCATTGGCTAAAGCAAATCAAACAGTCCAGCCTACAGCCAAGGGTCAGGGAAGGCCATTCTGCCTCTCCTGGGAGGTGCTGCAAAGTTACAGGCAGAGGGCAGGGGTGCAGGGAGGTTGAATGATTGCAGCAAATAACTCAATCTCCTAGAGTCCTCTACGAACCCTAAAGCCAGTAAGGGACTTCTCCTCTACAGCATCTTTACTTCATGTATTAAATAATTAACTCATTCACATCCATTTAATCATTCTTTCAGTCATTAATTTCTTCTATTTGTTCAGTAAACAAATTGTATTGAGTGGATCAGGAAGAAATAGGACAAGATTGAATAAAAGTCACATTTCTAATGTGGTTTTAAGACAGAAAAATTGAGAAGGGAGCAGTTTAGGTTGAAGAGCGGGAAGTAAATAGTAACCAGATGAAAGCTAAGACCAAGCTTCCTCACACATTGGCATCCTAAGCTTTGGGCCCGCGATGGAGAACACTCGAAGAACAAAGACACTGCTGCTTTGTCCAAGCAAATCAATCTCTTAAAAATGAATTTGACAAGACAGTTGATAGAAATGTATGACTTCCTCACCAAGAGTTTGATTGAATTCGAGAAATTTGAAATTAAGGAAATTTAGTGCATTCTCAAACACATCACATCTTCTACCTGAATGAGAATTTGGTGGACTCATTGTTACTAAGTTTGTAGTGAGAAATTTGGCCTCGAATGAAGAGAGGTCTGGCCTTTCCCCTTGTTAACTTCTAAACTCTTAGAACTCCTGAAGTGGTAGGAAGGTTCGTGTTATCCATTGCAGGCCCTCCTACCACACAGGACAGTCCCTGCTAACAAAATGACTCAGGGTGGGGCTGGCCACACCCTGCAGCTTTAGGATGAGGACTGGTAACATCAGGAGGACCAACTCTGTGTTTAGAGGTTGGGGTTGCCGGGCCAGGTGATGTCAGTTGACCTCTGGGGAATTTCCTATGCTAGGCCTGGCCAAGGTCGCTATAGAATAGTTTCTGGACACTGAAGATGAGTAATTCCATTACAGAATTTAAAAAGATGCAGCACGAAGAATCCTTTTTCAGACTCTTCTCATCAGGGAGTCAGTGGATGTAAGATGAGATGCTGCAATGAAAGGAATGGATTCAAGCAAAATAGACTGAAAAAGTATTGAAGACTACTGCTAACTCAGAAATACGTGAATCTCAGAAACTTGTCGGGAGGCAGCTGGGAGGCAACGTGAGAAGGTATTTTTTTTCAGAGAGCCACTTTGCTAAAAGCAGCCTTCTCCACACAGATCTGCCCAGCAATTTGTCCTCCTGCCTTCTCCCTGCAATTACAAAACTCTTCTGTTAATGCTTTATTTCACCGTTACTTCTGTTTCAGAAGACAAGCATTTCCTTTGAGAAGAAATGGCCACTTTCATTAAATAGTTAAATTGAAAGTACTTTATGTTGAAATCTTTCTGCCCAAATCAATATATGTGATGCAAAGCTGTGTGGGTCTGGAGCTCCACCTGTATCTTACAGACACCAAGACAGTGGCAGCCAGCGCTTAAAGGAAGACTGACTTTTCTTCTACTGGAGCCTCAAATTCATTCACATTTGGGGAATTTGAGCACAGGTTGAGTGTGAATTGCATTCTTTCCCTTTGAAGTCCCTGACTCTCCACCACCCTCAACACTACTTTTCCCTTTAGTTGAGGATTTTATTTAAGGAGAGGGCTTCAGCGATTTTGGCCAGTTACACGGTTTTCTGGGTTTCTCCCATGTATATGTGTTATTAAACTTTTGTTTATTTTTCTCCTGTTAATTAGTCTTACGTCAACTTAATTCTTAGGCCAGTTAGAAGAACCTAGAAGGGTAGAGGAAAAATTCTTCCTCCCCTAAAGAATTTACATAGATTTAGATAGTGAAGCCTACTTGGTACCTGACTATATCACGTTATATGTCAATCATATCTCAGTAAAACAAGAAGAAAAGAAATCTAACCTCATAATAATAAAAATACCCGTGTTTCATCTTAGAATATCGGATTCAATATTTTCCTCACCATAAAACTGTCACTTTTTGGTCATGTGTTTCCTTTCTGTCCCCTTTCTGATAGTCTTTCTTTGGAATAACAAATAGCTGGAGCCAGGAACTAGATGAGGTCAGAGTCAATCTGGAATTTGAGTTCTTCCTTGTGGGCTGGAAAAGAACTTAATCTTCGGCTATATTAAATTTCTGAAGAAGACTTAGAAAACTCACTATTTCCAACAACTAATTGTTACATTATGTAGAGATCCTGAGCCATGCATCCATGCCCTGAATTTGGGCAACTCTCAAATTCAATTCAGCAAACATTTATACATTTATTGTGCCTTGATTATGTCCTCAGCATGCTGCTAGTTCCTGTGGAGGCAGAGCAGAAAAGTCATAGAGTTTCTTCTCAAGTGGTTTAGTGTCTAGGCAGAAAGATGAGTAGGTACCAAATATTACACAAATCAGCTGTAAAAAGTATTATTATTGGCCTACAAACAAGGGGAAATAAGAACAGAGAATTAATTCTACTAGAGATCAACAAAGGCTTCAGAAATAAGGTGATAATTGAGTTCAGCCAAGACAATCCAAAAATACTGAAGGTATTTTAGAATTTAATTTTAGAATTTACAATTAGAAATGAACAGCATTTGGAATGTTCTAGTCACCTCTCCTATGAGCCAACTGAACTTTGTGCCTCTTTCTACCTTGGTCTCATCTTTAGCCTGGTCAGCTAAGGGAAGGGTGGGCACAATGCAGATCCTCAGTGAGGATTGGTGTCAGTGTCCCCACCTCCATGCCAGGATCCTCGCTGATCCTGAATGAGTCCACACACATTCATACATCCCATTAAACCTGAGAACCAAAATTTCAGGTTTAAGATATTACAGACACACACACATATTTCCATGATGCACAAAGATGGACATACAACTCCCAATAGCAAAGGTGCAAAAGGAGACCAGAAAAATTAGCTGAGTTGAGAAACCTAATGGGCAAATATGATCTGAAATGTGCAAAAAGGGAAATCAAGAGAGTGAAAACATTGATCCTCGCTCCCTGCAAGACCAACCACCTTTTATCACTTCACAAGAGACACTGGCATTTGCTTTTTCTTTTAAATTTTAAATTTAAATCTTTTAAATTTTAGTGCTTTTATTACTTCTCTTTAGGTCTATTTTTGCTCCCAGAAAATTAGCATTTTATCCTTAAGTCTCTGACTCTCAATGTTACCCTCTTAAGTACAACTTCGTTATTTTATTTTCCAGTTATATCTGCCCCAATTCATAGTGGAAGGCATGAGGCAGTGGTATTCAATTCCTAAAAACACTATTTTGTTGTTACAGATATTGTAGAAAATACTTCTTTTCCGTTTAAGGCAGAGAGACACAGTGACAACCCTCAGATAAATTATGATTCATGTATCATACTTAAGAATTAAGGAAATCCATGAGGTAAGGTCAATAAAAAGTCTGCTTAATCCTGGCACAATCTAACCCCTTTCAACTTCGTGAGTGCTTCATGAAGCATTGGCTTCACTGCAGCTGGTTAGAAATGAAAATTCTGGGGCCCTGCCCTGGACTCCTGAATCAGAATCTGCATTTTGACAAGTCCCCCATGTTATTTGTGTGCACTTTAAAGTTTTAGAAGCATGAGTTAACCAATCACAGGGCTTCAAGGAAACTCAATGAAGAGAAATCATTGCATCCATCTTTAATTTAGGTTAGCTTTCCTCCCAAAAATCCATAGAGCCAAGTACTAATTATTTTCAATGTCTTACCTAAATTTACATTAAGATACATTCTTGGAACCTGGTGGCCTCTCTATTGTTTATTTTACATCCAATCCAGTGGTGCTGTGTGTCCCCACCACCCCTGCCACAGCCACAGGAGAGCCACATGTGCAAGGTGGGGAGAAAGGAGGAGGCAATGATTTGAGTTAGAGAATTACGTGGAAGACTGACAAGAGCTTTTCCTTGTACGATGGGATTTCAAACTCTGCTGTCACCACATTGCTTTATTCTCAAAGGATTGTCTTAGGACAAAGCAATAGAGTCACTTTGAAAAGAAGATCCCCAAGCTCCTGACAAGCTTTTGTGTTTCACATCCGGAGTGAGTTATAATCATTAGGTGTTTCTTTGCTTGAGTTCTTTTCTATCCCACCATTGATCTTCTTCAAATTTGTCACCTCAAGAAGGAGTGGCTGAGTCCCAGGCACCCTGAAACATGCTTGCTGTAGGTCTCCCCTGCCAACTAGCCAACAGCCAAAGAAGATGCCACTGTCCCTTCCTAAACTTGAGTTTCACAAAAACAAGTGAATTATCCATTGCCTCAAATGGGAGCATCTCTCACTGTGACCCTGTTTGCATGGGAGTGAGCCCACTTAATGGATGTTGATGATGACACTGATGGTGACAGCAATGACAAGATTCCCTGCTGAAGCCATGACAGCATGGTGATATGTGGAAAAGGACAAGCTATTTCTACTCTAACTGATAGAGGATGATGGCATACCCAACCTGCATCCCAAACATCCTTCTTCACTAGGCACGTGCTCTTCAGAGTCTGGGCCTTGGACTCCACCTACACAGCGAGAGGAGTGAAAAACACAATCCACTTTAACTAAGCCAAGACACATTAATTGCTATGAAAATATGTGGGTGTGTCACTTATTTTCAAGCAATTCACAGAGCAATTATGAAACCCAAATCATCCGTGAAGACATATGTGTCACGCACATTTTTACCTCCTTCTATTAATTTAACAGATTGGGTCAGCTTGATTGGGTACAAATAGAACAAAGTTGAACTATAAGCCATGCAACTAGTTTTGAAGTCAACCTGGTAGATTTTATTCATTAAATAAGTCAGTTTTGCTTCTGGGAATATAGACTTGAGTACAAATGTTGAGGTTCTGTCTCTTTCCGTCAGTCTTCCTAAACACTTTTTTTAAAAAAAGTTCTAGATCCTATGCTACATTGGTAAACACTAAGAAGAAAAAGGAATGACTGTCTTAATTATTCTAGAAACCTCTTGGAGCTCTCTTCAGCATCAGACCAGGCATAATTCTTACAAGGAGCAGAAAAGGTCTGCTGCATTCTTACGTGGAAGAGAACAAAAACTGTAGGTTTTTCAATCTCCCTCTTCCCATATATGCCAAAGAATTGGAGAATAACAATAACGCATATGATTCACAGAACATTTTAATATTTCCAAGTAGTACAGGTGGGCTGATTCTCATTGGCTTCTCACAGCAACCATCTTGGTGCTATGCTCTCCCTTTCACAAATGAAGAAACCCAGGCATGGAGAAATTAAGTTAATTTTGCCCAGGATCTCATAACTAGTAATTGGGAAGGAGTAAATTGTCGACCAGGGCTTTTGATTTTAATCTAATTCCCTCCCACTACACCCTGCCCACAAACCCTGTACTCAAGATCACTTCCTATGTGACTAGCTGCATTCCTGTGTCCCTGGATTGTGTCTGGGGAAACCAGAGAAAAATTGTGTAGGGGAAGAGAGGGGTAGCTGTCACTGTCCGCACTTGACATATAGAATCACACAAAGTCATCCCAGATGCTGACATTAAAGTAACGAAGAGAATTCTAATCCCCGGGGCATCAGGAGTACAGCTCCTCATGCCAGCTCCTAGTACAAGGCAGTGGCCCCAGAGCAGCCTTACTTCGTCCACACTCTAACTTCTGGCAGGTGTGGTTGGTGGGCACTATGAGGTGGCCACCTATGCATTGCCTGCAGATATGTGACAAGGCTCACAGTTGTCTGGGCAGGGCAGGCAGGAGTGCCCCTCATAGGGTGCTGGCCCACTGGACAGCTCTCCAACTCTCTCCCTGGTACAGGTAGTGCTCCCAGCCATACTGTTCTGAACAGATGGAGGCCAACCAAAAGATGGAAAATGTACCTAATTAACCATGAAGCTAGTTTAATTCCGCTTATTTGATTTAAAAAAGATATAACTGAGTGCTTTGGCTCCTAGGGGACCAGGAGCATAAGAATGGATTTAATGAAAAGTACATATCTATATACTTGCAGTTGAATAGGGAATCATTTTCCAATATTTTATATATTGAGAGAACAGTGACTACTCTCTGGGCTGTCACTGCAAAAGCACGAACCACGCCCTGCGGATAACTCAAGTCAGAATGTGCATGACTTTCCCAATGGCTCCTTTCTGTGTCTGTGGAAGCTCGCAGACTTGGGGGCTGCAGAGATCCCATGAGAATAAACAAATGCTCACTGATACACATGTTTTTATGACAGAGAAATCTTTTAGACTGATTCTGAATTCTGTTGTCAAAATCACACGCTTCTATTAACTGTCTAAGGCCTGAATTTTGGTACAGCTGCCGATTCCGATGATGACAGCCTACTGAAGCAGCAGACCAAGCACACCCCTGTGACCCTTTACATGCATTCTGGAAAGTTCCTGAGCTTCTGTCAACATTGGACTCTACAAGAATCAGCAGTAGCCCCAGAGTGAGACTATGGGAATTTGCTCCTGGAGGGAATGGAAAATTCTAATCAATTACAAACTATCACAATTAGTGGAAAACGATTATAATCAGTTACATATATAGATCAGCGAGATGAACATAGATGCACCTAGAGGTCTCCTACCCCGCCCCCTCCTGGGGTTTTTGTTAGTGCTGTGTGTGTTTAGGGTACACGTCTTCTCTGAATCAGGTCTCTCAAGTGTCCCTGCCTCTGAAGAGCAGCTGATCTGTGTTGCCCAAAACAACTGGGGTTCAGTGTTCACTCATCACGTGATCTACCACATGAACATCCAGAACTGCTGATCTTCAAGATGCAAGGCTGCTGAGTCTGTGGGTAAAGATAGCACTAATCCCGTGTTGCAAGTGCAGAAACACAAAGTCAGTACAATATCAAATTGAACTGCATGAAATTGCCCACAGTTGACTGTCTCCTACTCATAAACTCAGCACTCTCCAATGGTATAACGTACCGTTTCTTATTTAATTAAAGCCCTAGTTCAAATAAGATTTAAAGAGCACATCCTTGGACTTTGCACTCTGAAGGAAGCTTCTGTTGGTGATTTCATGCCAGAAGTCTGCTGGTTCCCGTGGGACAGAGAAAATAAAGAGGGCTTCCATAGAGGTGGGGAACAGTGTCTGCTGTCTCCAAGTTTGACTTAGAACATCATCCTCTAAGGCAAGGAGAGTGTTGGGGGGATGCAATCACAACAACGTTTGGTGAATCTACAGCTAAAGGTCAGTGCTGTGGAGCACAAACCCCTGATCTGGTGGAACCTGGAATCTAGGAGCCCATGGAGGATCAACCTTCCAAATTGTGCTCTTCTCAGGCAATTTATGAAATCCTAGACAGCCTATTTCCACCAAGACTCATTCAGAAAAGATCCTGTCCTTCAGAGGGCAAACATCTCAGACGTCAGTGGGAAGATCTGAGGGAGAGCAGGGGGAGTCCTCCCCTCTCCTCCATCCAGCAGTTGCTGTGCCTCCCCCACCCCTCACATGACGTCAACTCAGGCTCCAGAGGCCAGGGGCAGCCTGGCCTAGAGCGAGCTCTAAATACCCATCTGATGAATGATTGAGTGAGTGAGTCAGTGAGTGAATTAATATTCGGCAATAATCATATTTTTCCAACATATCCAACTGGATCAACAATCTTAAAATAAAAATTAATGATGATGGCTTCAGATATCAGAGGAAATGTTCTCCAATCATGTTTTTATTGTTCAGCTGTGTCTTCATTATTTAACCCCTTTGGGTATTGTCATTTGGATTTGAAGGGCAGAGATTGGAAGGGTCTTAGTATCTAAAATACAAGGACCCTGCAAAAGGAGGCCCCTTAGATGCCTTGACCGTGGCCAGCTTTTCCCATGGGTTTGGTCCAGGATTACACCAAGACTTGCTCATATCTCCAATAGCCTGAGTAGTATGACAGCTTACTTAGTTTTAGCTGATAATTTGGGTACCCCATCAGTTTAAATACCATGCATAAGTTTTTGGCTATTTGCCCAGAGTCTCAGAATTTGAATTATTGTAATGATCTGCAGGAGAAGCTGGTTCAGGTAGAAGGGCTGATATTTTTGTTAGGTGCCAACCCTTCCATGTGAGAATATGAGATGAGAGTTAAAATGTAAGGAACTCCCAAAGAGGGTCAGATTGGCTTCATTTATACTGAAGAGTAATCAACTGTTTCCAGAGCATTTCTGGGCAGCTGGTTTTGTTAGGAGAGAAGGTGGACCGATGTGAAGGCATTGGATGTCTGCAGGAGGAAAGGAGGGATTAGGGAGGAAGGGAGGAGCTGAAAGGATTGCTGGAAGGGATGAAAGAAAGAAAGGCCCAGGGACTCTGAACAGAAACTCAATGATGTTTACTTCAGCGTTCTGCTTACTGTAGCTGTGGTGTGATTGGTAGAAATTAGCTCTGGGTCCAGGTTGGTAGAGGATAAATCTGCACGAGAATTTAGAGTGAATCTTCACCAACATAGCTGGGGATCAGCATTTCCGAAAGGATTCGGACCTGAATCTTAACAAAATGACAATTATTCAGAAAGGGAAAGTCCTACTGATGGGAGAGGCGTACGTGTGTGGATGGGACTCCCCAGCCAGAGGATCCAGCCTTCAGTTAAAGCCTGTTGATGTGGAACTCCATCATTCAGTCGTCTTCTTTAGCGCTGCCTGCTGTACGATAGCTGTGCTAACACGTGACCTAGGGACATCGTGATCTTAGGAGGAGAGAACCCTGCTAATCAGAGCTTCTCAGCGACATCCTCTCCAGGAAGCCTCCTCTGCTCACTACGGCTGAAAGCCATGTTTCCTCTCTGACCTGCGGTAGGATTCCCACCATCATTTGGTCTTTAATATTTTCTTGTTTTATAACATGAGGACACACCCCTCTGTCAGACTGTAAACTCCTTGAAGCAAGTTTCATGTTATCATTTATTGCATTTTCCACATCAACTGTTTATAGAACTCGTACATGGGAGCGGTACAATGAATTTTTTGAAGATAATGGATTAGACACATACTTGCAAACAGAAAGTACAGAAGAAGGGTCAAAGCATTTTTGTGTGGATTGTCCAAGTAGCTGTGGGATGCCTAGAGCATTTTAGACATTTGTTTAGCATTCAACCCACTCCTTAATTTTGTCCTATGCATGAAGATTGAGTGTGTTTTAAGTGTGAACACGATTTCACATGCCATCTTGTCTCTGCTCCCCTTTCTACAGACAAGGAGAGACTTAAAGAGCCAAAATGACTGGTTTGACATACATATACTTTGCTTACATGAGAAACACAAAAAAGTAATTTTAATTTTTCAAAGAAATGTATTATCTCCCATTTTTCTGCAAATACCTGATACACTCAATTTGTTCTTTGTTTTTCTGGGTTTTATTACAAGAAGAATAAAGACAAATAGTTCTCTTCCACCAGGAAAATCCATGATGACGGTGGTAACCGACAGCCTCAAGATCAGGCAGACAAATGGGGGTGGTGGAGACTGTGGAGAAATGGAAAGCAGTTGCCTCTGGTCTCCAGTCAAACATTTGGGGCATGTAGGCCTCATGTTGCCAGATCTTCCAAGTTTTCAGGAGAAACAAAAAACCCAAGTTTTTATATGAAATTTCCCAATTTGTAAATTTGGTTCAAATTTTAGAATTATTGTGCAGTTCAAATAAAATGTGAGTCTGTCCCACATAAAGGCAAAGTGGGGGACATGCGTATGAAGGGATGCTGGAGAGGAGTCAAGGGTCAAACCACAGAGAACATTTGACATCATGGAATATAATCCAATGGCAGCAGAAACTTTTAGAGTTGTTAAAACTGGGACAGAAAAGGTCATATTTGTGTTTTGAGATGATCACTTTGTTCCCACAGGGCTCTGACAACTTCTAAATGGTGTAGCTTAGGCCAGAGGAGACGCTGACACAGCCTCTATTATGATATTTCTCCTAAAGACTGAATGTGTCTGCCTTAATTCCCTAGCTTTTCACTTTCACCTCAACCAATCTTAGCTTTACTGTCCACCTCGTGTCTGCATCATGTTTGCCTGCCCTTTCTTTCTCCTTCTCTGGAAAGACAGCTCTTAGCTTCCCTCTCATCTCCTAAGGGGACGCGAGTCTGTGTCCACAATAATGTGAACCTGTGTCCTGACAACAGGCAGAAATGTCAAGGTTGTACACACTCTCTAATGAACAGCTGTCTAATCTCAACCCCTCGTCCCCAGAGATGAAGCTCTAAGTCAAACCAAATAAGCTTCAGCGGGAGAACAGGTTTGAACAAGGAAGGACGAGCGAGCACCAGACTCCCTCACCTGCTCCACGGGAGGAGCAGTTGGAAGGCTTGTTTCCTCGCATCCTTGGCAGGTGTAGTGGCGTGGATGGCATGGGCTCTTAATTTCAAATTTGCCTGAGGGACAGTTCAAAACGCAGTGGGTATCATCAAAAATCCTAGGGGAAAGTGGACTTTTTGAGTTTGTAAGGGTGACTTTCTGGAATGGCCTTAAGTATAAACACGTGGTGTTCGTGTTTTGCTGCGCAGACTTGGTTTCATTGTTCCAGGATCAAGGTGAGTGCCTGGGACTGACCATCCCAGAACATGTGGACTCTTAGTCACGTGTCCATCCTTGGCCCAAGACTTGGACCCACCAGCAGGCCTGCCAGAACCGGCTGGGGATGCAGTCCTGACTCTGGTTCCAGAGGAACTAACCGGTGCCTGCGGGGACTGAGCCCATACTGTAGGCCGCAGCCACACCCAGCGACAGGCAGATAGAGGCCTGTGGCCTTCCAAGACACTGAGTGCGCTTTTGAATCCAGGGGCCTTGGAGAATATTCTTCCTTTACTTATCAGCAAGCCTGCGCTTTGCAAGGGAAGTATCAACTCCAAGGGCTCTCGAAGGGCAGAAGGAAGCAGCATCGTGCAGCTTAGGCGCAACTTATAAAGCTGGCATGTGCATTGGCACGTAATCAATAAACTCTGGTTTTGTGGGTCATTTCTGCGAGCGTTTCCTGATGTGTAGGGTACCACGGTCTCTCTTTTCTGACCACGTTTACAATCACCTACAAGGGCACCACCAATGAGTTTCAGCATGTGGGCTCCTAAAACCTTTGGTTTTATACACATACAATACATATCCTGATGTCATTGTCAATATTGTCATCGTTTGGCTTCCCTTTTCCCTTGCAAAGTAATCCCAAGAGCAAATGTGATTAAATAAATAGTGTCCAAGAATTTTGCTCAGAAAAATACCAACTGTTTCACAAGTGCAAGAGTCAGATAGGTAATGCAAATAGACAGATGAGCTGGGGGGCTGCATCCCTGGAGTTCCTAATTCAGTAGGTCCTGGGGGAAGAGAGCTGGTAATTTGTAGTTTTGACAGGTTCCTGGATGATGCTCACACTGCTGGTCCAGAGAACACAAGTTGAGATCCGCTGCTCAATCTTCTGTGCACTGAGAGTCTGGATTACTGTGGCATTCCCTAAATGATTCCCGAGTGATGCGGCTGGTGCCAAATTGGTGTCTTCCTTAGGGTAGTAGTTACTCTATTAGTAGCAGGGTTAACTGAGCACTTAGCACCCACATGACCCCGAGGGCATATGCTGCTGTCCAGGCCAGGAGAGCTGAGGCCTGCAGACAAAGGCAGGGCTTCCTTCTCTCTCTCCCTCCTTCCACTCAGGCCAGACATCACACAGAAGGCTGGGTGTGGGCTTTGAGCAGCTTGGTACTGGGGTGCCCCTGGCCTGTCCTAACCTTACTTTTTCCATAGCTAGAGCCAGCCCGAACCTGGGGAGAGGCATCTCAGTCCCAGGTCTGGAGGAAGTGGGGTGGGGAAGGCGTCCTGGAGAGTGTGCTGCTTGCAGTCTTCCATCTCCTTCCCTCCTGAAAGTCTGTCATTTTCACCTGCTGGAGACAGAATGGGGTTAAAGCCAACAACATAAGACAGAAGAGCACGGCATTCATGGAATCTCAGGCCCTCAGGTTCTGGTCACCACACCCAGCACCACTGGAGGGAACAATCCTTTCGGCCCCTGCAGAGCCTGGAGTCCCTGCCCTGACAGACACGCCCATCTGGCTGTCCTTCAAGACAGATCCCTGCGCTGGGTCGGATAATGAGGACACTGTGTGTCCAGCCCGGACTTTTAGCTGATGGCGCTAAGCCCGACGGGGAAAGTCCTGGCCCCACCCTGGTTCTGCTTCTTGAGCTAGATTTTTCAAGGAATAACTTGGAGATGGCTAATTAAAACAATAAAAATAAAACAAAAATCTCCCTTTAAGTAAAACTGCATAAAAGTTTTCTGAGGTTTTTAAACAAGAGAGCTACCCCGGGTCACTGAAGCAGAAGGTGCAGACTTAACCACTGTGCCACCAGGCCAGCGCCCTGGGGGAGATATTTTGTTCTTCTGCCTGAGTCTTATTTGGTTTCCTGTCACAGTTGAGTGGCTGTGCCCTGCCAGGTTCCTTTTCAGGTTCTAGAGAGACTTCCCCTGGATCATCCATTAGGCCTTTTATTTTTTATTTTGGGGCTTTACTATGGTAGTAATCACAGTGCTTCTCAGACAGCTTTGTCCTAACCACTGCTGACTCTCTCACACGCAGCCCGCTGAGCTGCCGAAGTCACACGGCACGGCACTGGACTGGTATTTCTCTCCTAGTTATTGGTTTTTCAATTCTATAGGGTAAAGGAAAATCATGACTTTCCGGACAGTGAAAAAAAGATTAAAATTAGTCCAAACTATCTTGAAAGTCAGACAACAAAAGTTCGGGTCTCAGTTCTGAACTGATTCTCTGTGTTACCTTGGGCAAGTTCATTAACTCTTGGCAATACTAGTTTCTTCCTTGGGAAAATGAGGGCATGAAAGTAGCTGATCTCCTGTTACCATTGACCCTAGAATAATGTACGTCTATATAGAACCTTGTATATCATTAGGCTATTATTTAAATTATTGTATAATCCTTAAACATTCAGTTTTGTAGAGAGTGAAAGAGAGAAGATAGCTCAGAAAAAAGTAGTTTGCTAGGAATATCCAGGTCTTAAGATGTTGACCATAACTGAGCTATATAGAAATAATTTAGATCTGAAAATTTCTTTTTTACATATTGTTATTTTTACAAGAAAAAATTATAATAAGAGGATTCTGGGGATTCTGGACAGCTGCTCCTGACACCTAAAGTTTCTCAACTGCTTTCTACATTTGAAATTCTGCAAACAAAAGTAGTCATTTGTGTTGGAATAAGTTCTTGATCACCTTGAGGTTCCCTTTGGTGTGTGAAGATTGAGGAGGTGCCCATTTCGCTGTCTTGAATAAGAGACAGAGAGCTTTAGGCAGAAGAATGGCATCTGCAGAACTTTGGGCACTAACTTAGGTTTAGGGTTGATGTTGGTTGGAATGCTTCAGTTTGTGGTCTCAGCGTCAGACATCATCAGCTCCTGGGGCCTGATTTGCTCCAGCCTGAAGTTTGGGCTTGAGCATCCTTGCAGGTGACCGCCTGCCCCCTTGTGGCCAATTGTAGACTTGATCATTGTGCATTGTCCCCTAGGTGCACAGGCCACCCTAGGCTGAGCCTGGGCGGAGAAGCAACATGTGGCAGGCATTTCCAGGCTTCTGGAGTCCAAGCAGAATTCTGTGGGTTCTGTTAATTATTTATAGAGTCTTCTATTGATCATCAAATGTTTGCGTTGCATCCCAGCCCCAAAGGAGAGTCAGCAATCCTCTCATTCTTTCAGAGCGCTCTCCTGCTGAGGGGCTGGCAGAAATGGGAAAGGTTAAGTGCTTGGAATGTCCGATCTTGATTCTGCTCCTAAATCAATTCTCGCCTCAGGTAAGCCCCAGGTTCTTCCTGGGTCTGCAGATTAAACTGTTCATCCTTGGGAAGATAGACTCGCCCCTCTGTCCTCCACTAACAGAGTGTTTTACCCCGGGTTACCACATGTCTGTTACTGCTTATCACAGCGTCCATCTGTGGTAGATACTATTTTTATCCTCATTTTATAGATTTACTGAGGTTCAGAGACATTAAGTAGCTAGTTGAAAGTCACTCAGGTGATACACGGTAGAACTGAGACCCAAATCAAGTAACTTGACTCACCCACAAACCCTTCTGCCCTGTGTCTGTGAAATGAAGTAAAAACACCTCCTCTACTACACACAAAGCAGATGCAAGATCAAAGGAGAAGATAATGCAACTGAAAGCATTTTGTACTGAAAACGATCTACCCAGATGTGGGTTGACATTTTTAAAAATTACCATTATTACTATCATTATGCATGCTGCTGAGATTATTGCCAATGGCAGGCCAAAATTTTCTATTTCCTAAATGGAAGAGAAGAGCGGCTTTGTGGAGAGACATATCCAGATTGATTTAAGGGTTATTTGCAGCTGTTAATTAATGATGCTCTCTAATCTTCTCATTTTCCCATTTACTGCACAATTTCAAATGCAGCTTTGAGATCCCATTTGTGGGAAATGAATTTGTCTGTGAATTCAATATATAAATGAAAAGGTGGCTTTGGACCATTGAGGGACAACAGCTAGACCAGAGTGATAAAGTGTTGAGACTTTGGTCTGCAGTTAGGTAAATGGGAAGGTTAATTTAAATTAAAGGGAGAAGAAAAGGTGTTCAGTGACCCTCTCCAAGGGATAAAGAGAACTTCATGTTGTGTCCTGTGTTGGTGAGACTTGAGTTACTCGGAATGACTGGGTCTCCCGAAGGCATATCCTCATCTGTATTTTACAATGTAAGTGCAGTATTTTCATCCTGAAAAATAGTAACACTCATGGTAGAAACCAAGCAAACAAAAAGCAATGTATCCTTTTCTCAAAGCCAATATTGGGTTTTAGGGAAGCGTACTTTAACAAAACCCAGCTATACATTATAAGGGACCATGTTGGATGCAAATATGTAATCCTCTGGTTTAGGCAGCGCACATTCACCACTCATTTCCCACGCACTGCTCTCATAAATCGTCCCTTCAACAGGGTAAATCCAGAAAGAGACCCGGGGTTGACCAGCAAGTCTGTGGAGGGCATGATCCTGCTTGAAATGCTATAGAATCAATGGCGCAGGCATGAGGACCCATCGGTAAGCATCTCACTAGAGAGTCTGAAAACGTGTCCCTGTGGCTTCAGGGGTGCCCGCCTTGCTGCCCTGGCAAAGGAAGGCTGTGCTGGAAACCACCGTGGTTTCCTCTGTGAGATATAAATCGCTGACATTCACCTCTTTGTCTTCACAGTTGGGACACGTGACTCATAAGTTCAATATTTACATTTTGGTCCCTGTGTTTTATGGGTAAATGAGTGCCTTACATAGCTGAATTTTATTCATTGTCTACTTGTATTGTATATTCGGGATATGTAGTGACTAGAGGTTGAAAAATCACACATTGAGTTTCTCCCCCAGTACACACAAATAAACGCACACAATTTTTACTCGATTTGAAATAACCTATAAAATTTAAATTCAAATTAGTTCAAGCATGTATTGAAGGAGAAATTAAGTCACAAGAAGAAAAGTTGAATGGGGCATGTAAAAGGGAGGGCGGATGAATTCTGCCCATTTCTCGTGGATGGTGTTGGTCCTGATGGTAGACAACTTGGATGGGGGTTCAGTGTGTAACAATTTGGCTTTATAAACTACCTTCTGATTCTTGAACACTTACCTCTCTAAGTCCTGCCTAGCTAGTGTGTCTGAGGATGGGAAAGGAAGCATTCAATCTAGTGGACCACAGCCATGGGTCACTCAACGACGGGGATATGTTCTGAGATGGATCATTAGGCAAATTTTTCATCATGCAAAGATTATAGTGTGTGCTTACACAAATCTAGATCACATAGCCTACTACATACCTCGGCCATGTGGTACTAATATTTTGGGGCTAACATTGTACATGTGGTCCATTGTTGACTGAAATGTTGTGTGGGTCATGACTGTAATTGTATGTGTTCTATTTTTATATGACTGGCAGTGTGGTAATTTGTTTACACCAGCGTCACCACAAACACAGGAGTAATGTGTTGCACCATGATGTTATGACGGCTATGATGTCGCTAGGTGATAGGAACTTTTCAGCTGAATTAAAATCTTATGGGACCACCATTGTATATGAGGTTTGTTGTCGACCTAAACATGGTTATGCGGCTCACGACTGTGCCTTAAACCGGTAGACAGGGCAATTTCAGATTATCCACACTCAGATTCTCCTGGTCTATATTGAAGAACATCATGAAACACATTGTTTGTACTGTAAGAAGTTGTTGCAGTTGTTGTAAATTGCATTACATCATGGATGTCCTCTTTATGAAGACTCTTAGGATAAATTAATTTGTTCTGAGCATCAGGAACAGTTGTGTTTCTCCTGGGAAATTAAAAAAATAAACCTTAAGACACTGAGAATTGTGTCCATAAAATTTTTACTATAGCATTAACTAATAGAAAGCTTGGAGCTAAATTTGAAGCTTATATAGCAAATATATGACTTTATGGTATATATTTTTTAGTGTTGTGTATTTCTGACGCTGTATGTTTCTATTTTTTTTCTCATTTGCAATAGTTGTAAGGATTAGGATTGGCTATGAGGAGTGGAAAACCCAAAATACCAGTGGCTTAAACAGGATAGAGGCTTCATTTTCTCTCAGGTAAAATTCTAGGTAGGTGGTCCCAGTTTGGAATGGCAGCTCCATGGTCATCAGGAACCCAGACTTCTAATGTGTTACTCTGCCATCCTCAACACACAGCTTCCAGCTCATGGTACAAGATGGCTGCTTGAGCTCTCACCATCATGTCTGCATCCAGTCAGCAGGAAGAATAATAGGAGAGAAAAGGGCCCAACCAAGCCTCACTTTGAAAATTACTTCCTAGAAGTTGCACACACAACATCCATTTGCATCCCATTGACCAGGCCTTAGTCACATGACTATACCTAGCTATAAGCATGACTCAGAAATGTGGGCAGCTATGTATTTTAGCTAAAAATGAGGAGTCTTAATACTGTAGAGGAAGGGGAGATGGGCCATTCGGAAACAAGTAGCAGGCTGTGGTACCTCTATTTGTAATTTAGATTATTTTATGGATCTTTGTGAGCTATTTTAAATTCTGTCCATACTGGGGGAGGGGTGATGATAAGTAAATGAAGGAATAAATAAGTTTATATTCTTCGAAGGAGGCTGGCTCTTGTTATTGATTCTGTTTAACACGAGTCTGAATATCAGAACGGGCTCTGAGGCCATGGAGGTCTTAACCGTTCCCACCTTGGGATGCTCAGAGGTGGTCCTGGTGAGCTCGAGCTCTGCATCTCTGAAGCCTGAGGAACAACATACACTCGCCGGGGCGGAGGCTGTGAGGGCGGATCCACTTTCCTTGATTTGAAGTGAATTTTCTATCAACACAACATCTTAACACTGCTTCTCTCTGCCAATCAGTTGGGGATTACATAAATTTTTGATAAAGAGGGGAAAATCATTATTATTCACTGAATGCAATTTGCTGGGAGACAAATCTCTTTCAAAGAATGTGGCTCTTGAGGTGCCATGGGGACGGAAGGATGTGACAAAAAGACCGGGAATAGTGAGAAGGCTGGGAGGTACTGGCTAGAACGGTTTGTCAGGAGACTTTATAGTTCTATAGCTCCACTGGAGCTGTACTTTCAAACTTCAGTTTGCCCAGGACCTTAGGGACGTGGTTAAAACTGCAGTGACCTGGGCCCCACCCCCAAGATTCTGATTCCATAGCTCAGGGAACAGCATTTTGACAGATACTGGACTAGAGGATGCTGATTGCCTAAAGAGAAACATTTAGAAATGGAGTTAGGGGCCCAGGCCTGTGGCTGAGTGGTTAAGCTCACGTACTCCCCTTTGGAGGTCCAGCGTTTCGCTGGTTCGGATCCTGGACGCCGACAAAGCACCATTCATCAGGCCATGCTGAGGCGGCGTCCCACATAGCACAAGTAGAAGGACCTGCAACTAGAATATACAACTGTGTACTGAGAGGCTTTAGGGAAAAGAAGAAGGGAAAAAATTAAAGAAGCTTGCAACAGTTGTTAACTCAGGTACCAATACTTAAAAAAAAAAAATGGATTTAATTAAACTTTCTTTTGAAAAAGAACATGAACAAGTTATTTAAAAGAATACAGCGTTTGCTTTGGATACCTAATTTTCCAGGTTTCTGAGGGTCCGGCAGTTCTCCTCCCTGTCACACTCTCTTTTGTGGAGCAGGACCTCAGACCAATAGCGCACAGCAGCCGTCCTGCCTAAATGTTAAGGATTTGAGGAGGCCAACTAGCTGTCTGGCAGCTTGGGGCACCTGACGTGCCTGGCGCCAAGGGCCTGGAAAAACCACCCTTAAACCCTGCTCACCATGACAACCAGCGCACACTGGTCCCCATCTGTCAGTGTGCAGGCTGGCCCCTCTACAGGGTCGCCTGTGTCGTGGCGACAGGAGAAGCTGGTGTTGTCTCCCGAGTTCCAAGTGCCTGGAAACAGGGCTTCAGTCCCAGGCCCTGACTTCTCTGTGGTTTTCTGGGTGGGAAGCTGTGTGGACTCGGGGAGTTGGGGCCTGAGAGAAAGAGGATGAGCGGGGGGTCCTGGGACCTGAGTGATATTGGTGGCACGTGTGTCAGTTGGAGCTGTCAGCTGGACCAGCAGGAAATAAGAAGCACGGATCTGAGGGGAGAGGAGTGACTCCCAGTCACAGAGACAGCTTGATGTTTCGGCCTGGAGGGGAGTTACGAGGTCTTGACTCTACAGAAACATCAAGACAGGAAAATCCATCCTCCTTTGTCTGTGAGTATCTATGGGGGTTACGGTAAAATGAGGGTTAGGAGAGCGGGCTGGTAGCCTTCAATTTTTCCCAACATTTTACTATAAAAAATTTTCAAACATACACAACAAACTCGAAAGAAACACACTGCTTAGATTCTACTGTTAGCATTTCATTTTATCTGCTTTATCACATGCTGTCCATTTGTGTGTCCCTCTGTCCCTCCATGAATACATCTCATTTTTCTGGATACCTTTGCTTTTAATATTCTGATTGTTATTTCCCTCTTTCTTTCCTTCCAATTCTGGTGTTTATTACCCTCCTTTTATTTGTCCTCAGCCACCCGAAGCCATCGTCTTTAATGATTACAGCAAAGAATGCGGTGATGATAACAATGAGAATAGCTAACATTTAGAACACACATTATGTCACAGGCGCAGTGCTGGCCACTGTTGTGATGTTACCATCTCGTTACCTGTCAGAAGGAGGAGGAGGCAGGATTATCCCTCTTCTGACGGGAAGGAAACAGAGGCTCAGAGACGAGCGGCTAAACTGGAGTTCAAGTCTGCTCTTATCTGACATTTCGCCTCCGCAGGCCAGTTTCAGGGAAACAACAGCCCAGGGATTCCCTTTCAAACTGGGTTAGTGAAAAATTCACTAAGGTCCTCTCAAACCCATTATGAAAATCATTGAGAACATCACTTTCTGCATGTAGAGAAGTCGTTAGTTCAGAGGGTAATGGAAAGGCTAATCCTTGAACCGTCATTTTCTGTTAGCCTTCTGGGTACCTGCATTTCTTTGCACAAGAGTGGAGTAGGTAGTATTCTCCTTCTCTTCATCATAATTGCTGGAATTTGTGGGCAAAACATTCCATGTTCATTTAATTCTTGAGGCTCATTCTCTGGGGTAGATATTATAATCTCCTTTTTAGAGACTGAGGGAGAGGGAAGGGATCTTTTTCTTACCCTTTTAGGTTTGTGACTGGGACCCACGAATTAAACTGATAAGACAGGTTAGCAGAAGAAAAGGTTTATTTCACATGTATATGGGAGCTTCCCAGGAAAGAAATGAAAACTCAAAGAAATGACTAGACCGGGGGACTTATATACCATTTTAACAAGCATTGATAAATTGTGACATAACTGGACAAAGTAATGGGGTAAATGGTAGGAAGTAGATTGTGCTTCCAGGCTCCTAGGGACAGTAAATTGTGGGAAGGTAAATGTATGAGGGAACGATAGGAAGAGAATTATGCAGTAAGGTGTGTCGTACAGACTCCAGTTGGTGCCTTCTCCTTTGATGAGTCATCTCCAGTGAGTAAGGGGGAGAGTAAAGACCTAAGTGCTTTCAGCTCAAAACAATCCTTACACCAAAGCAACATCTTTTAGGGCAGCACACTTTGATCCCCTCAAGAGCAACAAACTGATCCTCACTGGAGCAGATAGACAGATAACAGAACAGAACAGAAAGTCCACATGCACCCAAATAAATGAAGCTTTAGGATGGGATAAAAGTGGCATCTCAAGTAAATGGGGAAAATAGAAATTATCAGTATTTGAGAAGTGATGTTGGGACAACGTCTGTATGGAAAAAAGCACCCAAAAAGTAAAAATACAAATGACAATATGGGAAAAATATTTTCAATTCATATCACAGACATAGGGTTATGCTGCCTAATAGACAAATGGCACCTACAAATGTCTGAGGAAAAGACAACTTACCCAACAGAGAAATGGATGAAGGATAGGAAGAGACTATTCCTAGAAGAAGAATGCACATGGCTCTTAAATACACAGACAGATCCTAAGCCTCGTTAAACAAGAGAAATGTGAATTACAGCAACACTGAGAGACCGTTTCCTTTGCATTTGAAAAAATCTAAAAGTTTAACAGGATAGTGCACTGTGTTTGGCTAGTGACAATATCAGTCAAACAAAGCTCTGTGGAGGGCAATTTGTCAACATCTTCCAAAATCATAAATGTACATGGCCTACATTTCAGCAATTCCAGTTCTAGAAATTTCTCCTGTAAGTGTCCTCACACATGTCTGCAGTGACATAGGTAGAGGCTGTTTACTGCAGCACTTTTTTTGTTTGTCTAGAAAACACGGGGTATAACATAAATAGAAGAGTACAAAATAAGTTATATGATGTAAATCCACATGATATGTACAAAAGAATGAAGTTTTTATGTAGTGATTTAGAAAGAGCCCTAGGACATATTATTAAGTGAAAAGCCCAGATACAGAACAGTGTACAGTAGGTTGCCCTTTGTGAACCATGAGTACAGGGAGTCGAGCCCCTCTCTCCACAAAGGGGAATCCACAGCTGCTCTCCTGGGCAACCTGAGGAGATGGGACACACAATTGTGGATCTTGCCTTTGCTGGTGAAATTGCTAGCCCTCCCTTGATGGGGTGAACAGACCCAGTTCCTCAGGGACCCATGCTGTGCTCACCCCTTCCCCGCCATCAGCACGCCCTGTATCCAACTGTGCTGGTGGAGACCATACTTCTTTTTTTTTTTTTTGCTGATGAAAGTTCACCCTGAGCTAACATCTGTGTCAGTCTTCTACAATTTTGTATGTGTGTTGCCACCATAGCATGACTGTTGAGTGGTGTAGGTCCACACGTGGGATCCAAAGCTGCAAACCTGGGCCACCAAGATGGAGTGTGCCAAAATTAATCACTAGGCTTTGAGGCCAGGCCTGGGACCATACTTTATTATTCTCTGTGAACTAACGCTTCTTTCCTCCTGCACTGGGTCTAAGAATGGTCGGGAGTTAGCATTCAGACTTACTTTTGCTTTATTCATATCAATGAATCTGTGTGGGCAGGATAAAAGCCCACTGAAGAAACAGAGAAATCAATCTTAGTTCCAACTCTGGAACTACAAAATGCATCTTTCATTAGATGAAGATAACCTGGTACGTCCTTTACCAAGGATTTTTACAAAGTGGTTTTCACTGATTTATATGAAATCCCACAAAAGCCAAGGCTTGCTGTCGTGTTTCAACCACCTTCTTGATGGCTAGCAGAGTCTAGGAGTTTGATCATAGGTAGAGTGGCTTTGTGATGGAGAAATGTCCATGCAAAGATGGATCATTTGGCTTCACCCTGAGTCTTAGCATAAGATAGGAAACATTCTGTTGAGAGATAAATCTCTACTTGTCTCTAGCATTTTGGTATATTTTATAAGGAAGTAATCATGAATTTGTGTAAATATATGGATGCAAGAATGTTTATTGCAGATGTGTTAGTAATCATGAAAAATGGGAAATGTCCATAACAGCCAACCATAGGAGATGGGATAAATTATGGTACAGTCACACAATGAGATGCTCTGGAGCCACTTAAACATGATGATGTAGAAGAACATTTAACAACCTGAAAATATGTTAATGATATATTAAAGGGGGAAAAGCTGGCCACAAAATAAATCACAATAGTTATCTCATTTTAAAAGTATTATACACATATACGCGCCCACACACACACATTGAATGGCTGCACAACACATGATGGATATGGAGATGGGTCTAGTTTTTGTTTTCTTAAGATTATGCATATTTTTCTACAACAAATATGACTGATACCTTTGCAGTAAAGCATCTTACAAAAGCTGTTATGAGAAGGGTAGAGACAAGAATGCCTCTGAGCTCCTGTTCTGGTACAGTCACGGCGGCCAACGCAGGGAGCCCCCTCTGGAACCTGGACCCCTGTCTTGTTGCCCAAGGCCCATGCAGACTCTGGTCAGTTTCTGGGGAAGCTCTCTGGGTCTGCCCTGTTCCTCGCTATCGATGTCTGTGCCATCCACCTGAGCAGAGGCACTTGTAGAAACCTATAACCACAATAAAATTCCCCTCAAGCATGTTATTGGTAAGAGAGAGGAGAAAGCATTTAAGAAATTCACTTTATCTTCAGGTCACGTAGATGATCACCTTCTGCCAATTTTAGACATAATGTTGATTGAATTCTTTATGAATACTCCAGTAGCTTTTAGGAAAGAACTATCTGATGGGTTCAGCTGCAGCCTCCGTGACCACATTGTGCTTGTTTGAGGACTCTGGATTCTATTGGGATGAAAACAAGACTGTGACAGGAGGACTTTCCTGAATCCTCCAAAATATATTGTTTCCTTCTGTTTGGTTCCGTCTGGTTTGAGTAGATGCAGAAACCCTCACTTTCTGGATCAGCTGTTTTTCGTGGCCAGACACTGAGGAATGGATGGTCAAGAGAGCAAATAACTCTCAACTGTTTGGGATGTCCCTCTCAGAAAGGGCAGATTGAATTTTGATGGGTGAACTCTGATGAGAATTAGGGTCTTTGCTACTACACACAAGTGCTTTTAAGAACTGGCCAATCTTTCCTGTAAATAGGATTAAATTTATTACAGCTCCTAAGTGACAAAGTTCCCAGCTGACGGATGCTTCTATACCTTTCAAGTCTGTTATGATCAGAGCTCACCTTGCATGCGCATCAGGCTTTCCTATGCTGCTTTCAAACTACAAAGTGGTGGTCTTTTTCACATTTCTTATATTTTTTAAATTCACATTCCTGCTCTATAGCCCTGTGGGGTCAAATGCTAATGTAACTCTTACTTTTATTGGAGACTTAAAAAAGCAAAGTGATTTTCTCAGAACACAGCACAGTGAAAGGGCCATTATGCATCGTGGGGGAGCAGGCTCATCAACGTGCTGTTCAACTGAGAGTGGCCTCATGGTGCTCCAGCTTCCCTGCTCTTCGCTTTGAGGCTCCAGCATCACTGATCTTCCAGTCTGTGGCCTGAGGCCAATGATCTTGACAATCCCTGTGAAGAATAACATGTAAGTAAAGAGACTCGGCAAGATGAGGAGGGAGAGAAAGGGTAATAAGCAGCAGCCCCCGGGAGGGCACCACGCCTTCTTCACGCTCCAGTTTACATTTCCGAAGCTCAAAATATTCTGAAACACCCAAACAATGGCGGCAAATAGAAGCTTCTTTCAAAAACAACAATTCTGCAAAAACTGAACACACTCTAAAAGTCCTTCAGGAGTAGAATGGACTCATAAATGGTGTTTCTTCATATGATGGGATAATGCTCAGCAATATAAACAGAATGACGTACTGGATAAAACTTAAACACATTGGTCTAAGTGCAAAGAGCGCAAGACAAGAAAGCATGCGTGACTCCATTTCTATGAAGTTTTCTCTGAACCATTTATCTGAACTGATCTCTGGGGGAAAGAAAGTCAATCAGGCTTACGTGGGAGGATGGGGGTGAGATTGCCTGGGAAGCAAGCATGGTTGCCTCCCTTCCCCTGCTCCAGCGCACTCGGGTAGTTTACCCCTTCCCGGCACACTGTCCTGCAGCACCTTCCTCATGAGCGTGCCTGATTCGGAATTGCTCTGTAATTGGAAGTCAGCCTCACTGGGCAAGTCCGCGTCTTCAGCTCTTTACAGTGGCCTACCAGCCTAGTTAGACTACAGAAATAGAGGAGCCATTAGTTGGAGGCATTTGCAAAATGGATGCATGTTGGTGATCTGTGTAGTTACAGAGACCTTCTCACTCAGATCGAACTGTGTGGATGTGCTGATTTGACCAATGGAAAAAAAGTCAAAGAAAATTCTCCACATCCCATGACTCCAGTCTATTCTTGGCTGAGACCCTAAGGCCTCTGCAGGGTCAGCGAATTTGTTTATAACCATGGTTTCTGGACTGGGGAGAGAAATGCCATTTCCACCTCCCTCTCCTTTTGCAAACCAGTGGAGAACAACAAGGAGAACAGAAGCAGTAAAGAAACTTCCTTCTTCATTGAAATTTGGAAAAATTCGTATCTGGACCCATAATGCTGTGTTTTAAAAAGGGTTTCAGATTAGTGAAAACTGTACCAGTGTGAAGATAAACACAGAGAGAAGGCTAGGCGCTTCAAATGTCATGGGCACACGAGACAAAGAACAGAAGTCTTCAAAATAGTGGTCACAGCCTTGGCTTGAAACACGGTCAGGGTACACAGACGGACAGCAACATGCTGTCAGCCCTGAGTGACCTCAGACAACATCCGAGGAAACAAACAGGAAACACACACACCCTCCATCTTTGCCATCCTAGGAGACGATGGGCGGGTGGGTGGAGGATGAACTGGGGGGAGCAAGCAGCCTTCCACCTTCTGTGTCTGCTAGAGAAGAGTGAAGACATCACCACCACCAAAAACCTCCATCAAGTGGTTTCACTGGGAGGATGGAAACTTCCAGTTAGCCCAGAGCCACTCACAGCATTCACAGGGCATTGAGAAGGTTCTGGAGGCAACAAGCCCAAAGTGCTCACCAGCTCACTCATCGGGTCCTTACCCTCACTGTCTTCTCTCATATGGCTCAGGAATAGTAACCCCATCCTCGGCTCAAGGATACACAATGTTAAAACACGAAATAAGCATGGGACTTACATGAACATATTTCATTAAAAATATCACACATACACACAGAAGTAGATGAATAAAACACATCAGAAAGATTATACCACGAAGCAGATGAAAAGCAAGACAATATGTTTTTCTAAGAAGCAATCTGGCAACATGTATTAATACCAAATATCTACACACATTTCAATTCACCTAGGAAATCATGCTATAGAATTTCACTGTCCAATATGCTAGCCACTAGTACTTGAAATATGGAGCTCTTTCATATATGGAACTGAGGACCTAAAATTTTAATTTAAAAATGATACTAATTTCAGTCAGAAATGGAAGTTTCCACAGGAAAACTTCTGTTTTTTCTCATTTTTTTTATTGTGGTCATAATAGATTATACCATAGTGAGATTTCAGTTGTACATTATTATTTGTCATATACCATATAAGTATGCCCTTTCACCCCTTGTGCCCACTCTCCAGCCCCCTTCCCCCAGTAACCACTAATTTATTCTCTTTGTCCGTAAGTTTGTACATATTCCACATGTAAGTGAAATCATATGGTATTTGTCTTTCTTGTTCTGGCTTATTTTGCTTAACTTGATGCCCTCAAGCTTTATCCATGTGGTTGTAAATGGGACAATTTTGTCTTTTTTCTGGCTGAGTAGTACTCCGTTGTATATATATATACCACATCTTCTTTATCCAATCATCCATCGATGGGCACGTGGGTTACTTCCATGTCTTGACTATTGTGAATAACGCTGCACTGAACATAGGGCTGTGTAGAGCATGGGCCTTGCTTGCTCAGCAAAAGCCCCCAGGCCCTTTGCAACCATGTGTCCCTCTGGCTTCCTTGTGGGCAGGCTGCCCAGCTGCTGAGATTTGTAACAATCCATGCCTGGCCAGCCTGGACCCTCCCTTATCTCACGTAAAGAACATCGTGTCTTACAGGGACACAGAGCCCCTCCATGTGAGCTACCGTTCCTGGGAAAGCTGGTTGTACCAAAGACAGCCCCTTGGCAAGCATGGAGCCTTTGCTCCTCTGCCTACTTAAGCAAGCTTCTCTCACGGGGCGGTAGCACTGCGCAAATCTATGTCCAGCCAGCCTCCACTGGACACTCACCCTCTTAGTAAATCCCAATAAAATTATATATCTCGTTCGCAGTCTCTGGGTCATTTTTTTCAGTCTCCTGGCCCGATACCTAGCCATCCTAGCCCAGCTGGGCTTGTGGCCTAACAGGGTGCATAAGTCTCTTTCAATGGTTGATTTCTAGTTATTTCAGTAAATACTCAGTAGTGGGAAAGCTGGGTCATATGGTATTCCTATTTTTAATTTTTTGAGAAATCTCCATACTGTTTTCCACAGTGGCTGCACCAGTCTGCATTCCCACCAGCAGTGTATGTGGGTCCCCTGTTCTGCACATCCTCTCCAACATTTGTTGTTTTTGTCTTGGTGGTTATAGCCATTCTTAAGATGGTATCTAAGTGTAGTTTTGATTTGCATCTCCCTGATGATTAGTGATGTTGAGCATCTTTTCATGTGCCTATTGGCCATCTGTATGTCTTTGGAAAAATGTCTGTTCATACCTTCTGCCCAATTTTTGATTGAGTTGTTTGGTTTTTTGTAGTTCATTTGTGCAAGCTCTTTATATTTTATGGAGATTAACCCCTTATCAGATATGTGATTTGCAAATATTTTCTCCCAGTTGGTGGGTTGCTTTTTAATTTTGATCTTGGTTTCCTTTGCCTTCCAGAAACTCTTTAGTCTGATGAAGTCCCACTTGTTTATTTTTTCTTGTGTTTCCCTTGTCTGAATAGACATGTTATTCGAAAAGATCCTTTTAAGTCTGATGTCAAAGAGTGCACTGCCTATATTGTCTTCCAGAAGTTTTATGGTTTCAGGTCTTACCTTCAAGTCTTTGGTCCATTTTGAGTCTATTTTTGTGCATGGGGAAAGATAACGGTCTACTGTCATTCTTTAGCAGGTGGCTGTCCAGTTTTCCCAGCAGCATTTATTAAAGCGGCTTTCCTTACTCCAGTGTATGTTCTTGGCTCCTTTGTCAAAGAATAGTTGTGCATAGATGTGTGGTTTTATTTCTGGGCTTTCAATTCTGTTCCATTGATCTGTGTATCTGTTCTTGTACCACTACCATGCTGATTTGATTTCTATAGCTTCGCAACATATTTTCAAGTCAGGGATTGCAATGCCACCAGCTTTGTTCTTGTTTTTCAGTCTTGCTTTGGCTATTCAGGATCTTTTTTTGCCTCAGATGAATTTTAGGCTTCTTTGTTCTATTTCCGTGAAGAATGTCCTTGGGATTCTGATTGGGATTGCACTGAATCTGTAGGTTGCTTTAGGCAGTATGGACATTTTAACTATCTTTATTCTTCCAATCCATGAATAAGGGATATATTTTTATTTCTTTATGTCATTATTGATTTCTTTCAGTAATGTCTTATAGTTTTCTTTGTATAAGTGTTTCACTTCATTGGTTAAATTATTCCTAGATATTTTATTCTTTTTGTTGCAATTGTAAATGGAATTGTATTCTCGAGTTCTTGTTCTGTTAGTTAATTATTAGAGTATAGAAATGTTACTGACTTTTGTAAGTTGACATTGTACCCTGCAACTTTGCTGTAGTTGTTGATTATTTCTAATAGTTTTCTGATGAATTCTTTAAGGTTTTCCATATATAAAATCATGTCATCTGCAAACAGCGAGAGTTTCACTTCTTCACTCCCTACTTGGATTCCTTTTATTTCTTTTTAATTTTTATACTTTTGAGGAAGATTAGCCTTGAGCTAACTGCTGCCAATCCTCCTCTTTTTGCTGAGGAAGACTGGCCCTGAGCTAACGTCTGTGCCCATCTTCCTCTGTTTTATATATGGGACACCTACCACAGCATGGCTTATGCCAAGCAGTGTCATGTCCACACCCGGGATCTGAACCGGTGAACCCCAGGCCGCCGAGAAGCAGAACACGTGACCTTAACCACTGAGCCACTGGGCCAGTCTCCCTTTTATTTCTTTTTCTTGCCTAATTGCTCTGGCCAAAACCTCTATTACCATGTTGAATAATTGAGTGTTGAGAGTGGGCACCCTTGTTTTGTTCATGTTCTCAGAGGGATGGCTTTCAGTTTATTCCCATTGCGTATGATGTTGGCTGTGGGTTTGTCATATGTGGACTTTATTATGTTGAAGTACTTTCCTTCTATACTCATTTTATTGAGAGTTTTTATCACGAATGGATGTTGGATCTTGTCAAATGCTTTCTCTGCATCTATGGAGATTATTATGTGGTTTTTCTTCCTCATTTTGTTAATGTGGTAAATCACATTGATGGATTTGTGGATGTTAAACCATCCTTGTGCCCCTGGTATGAATCCCACTTGGTCATGGTGTATGATCTTTTTAATACTGTATTCAGTTTGCCAATATTTTGTTCAGGATTTTTGCATCTATATTCATCAGTGATATTGGCCTGTAATTTCCCTTCTTTGTGTTATCCTTATCTAGCTTTGGTATCAAGGTGATGTTGGCCTCACAGAATGTGCTAGGAATATTTCCATCCTTCTCAATTTTTTGGAATAGTTTGAGAAGAATGGGTAATAAATCTTCTTTGAATGTTTGGTAGAATTCATCTGACAAGCCATCTTGTCCTGGACTTGTATTTTGGGGGAGATTTTTGATAACTGTTTCAGTCTCTACTTCTGATTGGCCTATTCAGATTCTCTATTTCTTCTTCATTCTGTCTTGGGAGGTTATAAGAGTCTAAGAATTTATCCATTTCTTCTAGATTGTCCAGTTTGTTGGCATATAGTTTTTCATCATATTCTCTTATAATCTTTTGTATTTCAGTAGTATCTGTTGTAATTTCTCCTCTTTCATTTCTAATTTTATTTATTTTAGCCTTCTCTCTCTTTTTGTTAGCATTCTGGCTAAGGTTTGTCTATTTTGTTTATCTTCTCAAAGAACCAGCTCCTTGTTTCATTGATCATTTGTACAGTCTTTTTTGTTTTAATTTCACTTATTTCTTCTCTAATTTGTATTATTTCCCTCCTTCTACTGAGTCTGGGCTTTGTTCTTCTTTTTCTAATTCTGTTAGGTGTAGTTTAAGATTGTTTATTTGAGCTTTTCCTTGTTTGTTAACATGGGCCTATATTGCTATAAATTGCCCTCTTAGGACTGCTTTTGCTACATCCCATATGAATTGGTATGGTGTGTTTTCATTCTCACTTGCCTTCAAATATTTTCTTGAGTTATCCTTTTATTTCTTTGACAACCCATTTGTTGTTCAGTAGCATGTTGTTTTGTCTCCACATTTTTGTTCCTTTCCTGCTTTTTTCTTGTAGTTCATTTCTAGTTTCATAGCATCATGGTCAGACAACATAGTAGATATGATTTCAATCTTCTTAAATGTATTGTGCTTTGCCTTGTTCCCCAATATATGGTCTATCCTTAAGAATGTTCCATGCACATGGGAAGAATGTATACTCTGCTGTTTTTGGATGCAGTACTCTATGTATATCTATTAAGTTCATCTGGTCTAGTTTTTCATTTAATTCCACTATCTCCTTGTTGACTTTTTGTCTAGAAGTTCTATCCATTGAAGTAAGTGGGGTGTTGAGGTCCACTACTCTTATTGTGTTGTTTATAGTATCTCATGTTAGGTTTGTTAATAGTTGCTTTATGCACGTTGGTGCTCCTGTGTTGGGTGCATATATATTTATAAGTTTTATGTCTTCTTGCTGGAGACTCCCTTTTATCACTAAATACTGCCCCTCTATGTCTCTTTACCTGTTTTATATTGAAGTCTACTTTGTCTGGTGTAAGTATGGCAACACCTGCTTTCTTTTACTTGCCATTAGCTTGGAGTATTGTCTTCCATCCCTTCACTCTGAGCCTATGTTTGTCTTTAGAGCTGGATGTGTTTCCTGGAGGCAGCATATTCTTGGGTCTTGTTCTTTAATCCAACCTGCCACTCTGTGTCTTTTCATTGGAGAATTCAGTCCATTTATATTTAGAGTGATTATTGATATATGAGGGCTTGATACTGCAATCTTATTGCATGTTTTCCGGTTCTTCTGCATATCCTTTATTTCTTGTCCCATGTATATTGGGCTATTGATTTCATTACATAGTTTTCTATGTTGGTTTTATTCATTTTCTCCCTTTTTATCATATATGTCCCTGTTCTAATTATTTGTTTAGTGATTACCATTAGGTTCGTATAAAAAGTCTCAAAAATGAGATAGTCCATTTTCTGATTCCCTCTTATTTCCTTAGACTATGCTGATTCCATCCTTTGCTCTTCCCCTTCTAATTTATTACTGTCATATCTTATTCCATCTTGTGTTGTGAGTTTGTGCTTAAGATGATGAAATAATTTTTATTTTCATGTTTTCCTTTTCTTTATCCTTGAAGTAAGAATTAAGTGTTTACCAACCTGATCTGATGGAGAGCTGCCGATTTCTGATTGTTGCATGCCCATTCATCTCCTTGCTCAGGGCTTTGTAGTCCTTTTCCTATTTTCTTTTTTTTTTTTTTTTTTCTTTCAGGCATGAAAGCCTTCTTGAGGATTCCTTTTAGTGGAGGTCTTGTGGTGATGAACTCCCTTAGCTTTTGTTTATGTGGGAAAGTTTTTGTTTCTTCCTCATAACTGAAGGAGATTTTCACTGGATAGAGAATTCTTGGCCAGAAGTTTTTATCTTTCAGGATTTTGAATATATCATTCCACTCTCTCCTAGCCTGTAAGGTTTCTTCTGAGAAATTTGCTGAAAGCCTCATAGGAGCTCTGTTGTAAGTTATTTTCTTCTGCCTTGCTGCCCTTAATATTTTTTCTTTGTCATTCACTTTTGCCGGCTTTACTACTATATGCCTTGCAGTAGATCTTTTTACATTAACACAGTTCTGGGAGCTTCTTTTCCGTGGATTTCCATCTCCTTTCCCAAGTTTGGGAAATTCTCCACTATTATTTCTTTGAACAAGCTTTCTGCTCCATTCTCTTTTTCTTCCTCTTCTGAGTACCCATAATCATTAAGTTGCATTTCCTAATGGAGTCAGATATTTCTCTGAAAGCCTCTTCATTTCTTTAGTCTTAGTTCTCTCTTCTCCTCCCTCTGAATCATTTCTATAATATTGTCTTCTAAATTGATAATTCGGTCTTCCATATTGTCAGTTTTGCTGTTTAGGGAGTCCAGATTTTTTTAATGTCATCCATTGTGTTTTTCATCTCCAATGTTTCTGATTGGTTCTTCTTTAAAGGTTCAATCTCTTTTGTGAATAAGTTCCTGAACTTGTTAATTTGTCTTTCTGTGTTTTCTTGTAACTTGTTGAGTTTTTTTATGATAGCTATTTTGAATTCTTTGTCATTTAGGTTATGGATTTCTGTGTCTTTGGCATTGGCTTCTGGCTACTTGTCTTCTTCCTTCTGGGCTGGAGATTTAATGTAGTTTCTCACATTGATTAATAGTGTGGATTTTTGCCTCTGCAAGAATTTATTATCTGGTCACTGCTGCCACATACCTCCACTGGGTGAAGATCAGGTGCCATGTATTCTGGGTCCAGGATGATCTGGGGATCCCCAGCTCCAGCCACTGACTGCTATTCTCACTGTGCTATGCTCTAGCCTATGGCAGATCTGGAACACTGGGCAGGGGTGGGGTGCTCTCTTTCTCGTGTGCTTCCCTCAGCTTCTGCCTCTCTCTCCATGTGGAGCTCTGGGTAATAGCAGGACTGGAGTGCAAGGCAGGGTAAGGAGCACTTTCTTACACCTTCATGCCTCCCCAACCGATGCCTCTCTCTCTGCGTGGTACTCTGGGTGCTCAGGGGGCTCCACTTATCACTGCTTCTCTCTCTGTGCAGTGCTCCCTGCAATTGTGTGTCTGAAGAGCAAGGCTGGAGCACTGGGCAGGAAGAGAGCGATGCTCCCCAGCTGAACCATGTCTAACCAGCCCCTCTCTCACTGCGCCATGCCCCCAGTGAACATGGGCCTGGAGCACCAGTCAGGAACAAAGCACCTCTCCCCAACTGTGCCCTCCTCTACCTGTGGGTCTACTCTCTCCACAGAGCTCCTGCTAAGCAGTTTCACCTTCTTCCAGAGGATCCAGCCTCACCATCACCTTCAGGAGTATGGCTGAGTGGGTCTCCCAGATGTCTCCTGTGTTGTGTGTGTGACCTCTGTTGGTGTTTGAATGTCCCTCTAGTTGTATTTTAGAAGGGAGTGTCTGGGGGAAGAGATCACTCCACCATGATACTGACGTCACTCCTCTCCACAGGAAAACTTTTAAGTGTGTTTGGAACAATCAGGGTATTTAAATTTACTTTTTTTCTTGTTGTTTTTTAAAGATTGGCACCTGAGCTAACAACTGTTGCCAATCTTTGTTTTCTGCTTGTTCTCCTGAAATCCCCCAGTACATATCTGTATATTTTACTTGTGGGTCCTTCTAGCTGTGGCATATGAGACACTGCCTCAGTGTGGCCTTACAAACAGTGCCATTTCTGCACCCAGGATCTGAACCAGTGAAAGCCTGGGCCACCGAAGCAGAGCATGCAAACTTAACCACTTGCCCATGGGGCCCACCCCATAAATTTACTTTTCAACTCTAAGTTTTATGAAATCTAAATACAGATCAAGTATTGCCAATGAAAATTTAGTGTCTCAAGATAAACTCTAAGTAGGAAATATATGTTAGATTTTAAAGACTTAATTCAATAGACAGAATGTAAAATATCTCATTGAAATAATATATTGGATATATTGGGTTAAATATATTGTTAAAATTAACTCTACCAGTTTCTTTGTACTTTTTTATGTGGCTACTAGAAAATTTTAAATAACATGAGACTTGCACTATATTTTGATCAGATAGCACAGCTAAAGAAAATAAAAGCAGTAATATGTACAGAAAATGGAAAAACACTGTTCAAAGTAGCCAAAAAACAAAAAAAAAAACTGGAAACAAAGTGTATACTTATGCATAGAGGACTGGCTTATAAATATACATACACATCATGGGCTGTTATTAAGCATTTGAAAAGAAGAAAGTTTTGCCAGTGCACTGGACTATCCACAAAGTATTGTTATGGAAGAAAAGTAAACTGCATAGAAATGTGGGTAATCCAGTACAGATGGTCCCCAACTTAACCACGGTTCAACTTATGATTTTTTTTTTTACTTTATGATGGTGTGAAACTGATATGCATTCAGTAGAAACCGTACTTTGAATTTTAATCTTTTCCAGGGCTAGCGATACTCTATGTGGTACAACACTCTCTCATGATGCTGGGCAGTGGCAGCTCCCAGTCAGCCCCACGATCACAAGGGTAAACCACCGATACACTTACAACCATTCTGTACCCATAAACCACTCTGTTTCTCACTTTCAGTACAGTATTCAACAAATTACATGAGATATTCAACACTTTATTATAAAATAGGCTTTCTGTTAGGTGATTTTTCCTGACTTTAGGCTAATGTAAGTGTTCTGAGTATGTTTAAGGTAGGCTGGGCTGTGATAATGTTCAGTAGGTTAGGAGCATTAAATGCAATTTTGACATATTTTCAACTAACAATGGGTTTATCTGGACATAACTGCATTGTAAGTCAAGGAAGATGTGTATTGTGAAACAATCATCCCTATCCTCAATAGGTGGATATGTTTGTAAAATATTATCTAAACATGAAAAAAAGGGCAGGAAAAAGTACAGTGATGTTAAAAAAACATCAAGTTATTTAACCTGGGTTACCTGTGTGTGGTGGGCCAGGGCAGGAGAGAGGAGGAGGGAAGCAAGTGGAAAGAAAATTAAAGGTCTAACTCCCTCCCATCCCAAGCATGTACATTATCTGATTTATGTAGAATTATACACACACACTAGGGGAAAAGGAGGGATAGAGCTAGAACAATATATAATGACATGTAGGAATTTCCAAAGTGTATTGCCAAGTGTAAAGAAGTTGAAGGTGGTATGTTAAGCTCATTCTAGTTTTGTAGAAACAGCAACTTCCCCATTTTCTTATATAATTTTGGAGAAAGGTGCATATGCTAATTAACAATAATAATCTCAGGGGTGTGTGGTACTAGAAAGAGAGCTGGGGTGAACAGGGTAGGAAGAAGGATGTGTGTCTGTGTATAACATCATCACTTTTTATTAAGATTGGATACTTTTTGATGAAAAAGAAAATAGTAAAAAAAAAAAGGCACTGTGTTTTTCTTGGAAAAAAAGAAAAAAGGAGCGCAGAGAAGAGCTACAAATAGCCAAGAAACAGTAATGACAACAGACAGAATTTGAAAATTAGTTGGCCAGAAAGACACTCTAGAAAGAGCAAAGAGATTCTCTCAGAAAGAGATTCTTAGGAATAAAACAGAATAGAAAAATGCAAAGAGTTAAAAGGAGAAAAAAAAGAGTTAGAAAAATAATAGCGATAACATAAAAAGGAGATCCAACACGTGAATAACTGGCATCCCTGACACACTGTGCCACAGGCTTTTATGAAGGCTGACACCAGAGCACTGAGAATGGAGGGAAAGACAGGTAAGTATATGATGCTCAGTGAAGGTCTAAATACTGAAAGGACACATTGAGTTTCAAGAAAAATTTTTCCAAGAAAAATTCAAATGGTGAATAATTAGAAATATCCTAGCATACTGTACTTCAGAGATTAAGAGTCCTGTAGGCATTTAGCTCCCTCCTTCACCACCACCACCAACTACCATCACACACACAAAAAGCAACTATTCACACATGCAATTAAAAAAATTACTCTTATGCATGAACAAAAGGGAAAACATATAAATAACCTAAGGTATTCCAAAACATTTTTCACATGCTTTCTTTTGCATGAAACACCTTTTAATCCAGTCATTACTGTTTGCGTTTTCTCACAAAATGTGATCCTTATGCTTTTAAGGGCATTGATGATGAGCATTTCCTTAAAGAGCAGCCCACCATCATTTCTGAATTTTCTTCTGAGACACATTATGTCTCAGAACCCGTTAAGGTTCTTCTTTGATACCCATTAAACAAGTTTGATGCTGATGCTCTTCTGGAAGTATCAGTGAAAGGTTTTCTTCTTCAAATAGTCCTTATGTGGATTTTGACTAAAGAGTAGCACCATTTTCCAGTCTTGTCACCAGGAACATAATCAAATTCGCACATGAATAGGCTTACAGTTATGCCCTAGAACAGGTTGACTTCTCAAAGGTAGACATGGATATTATGTACCCATGTGGTACATCATATTATTTCTTCAAAATATTCGCTATAGCTCCCAATGACAGGATAAATCATCTATGGCCATTGACTCATGCTTGCCACATGACTAGCTTTGGATAATAGAATGTAGTGGAAGTGAAGGGTGTCACTTCCTAGCAGAAGTTTTAAGAGTCATCATGTGGTCCCCACCTTTATTTTCCCTCTCCCATAAGACGAACATGCCCCACATAGGGGCTGCTCCTTTAGCCTGGGTCCTGGAAATGAAGACAACATGGAATATAGCCAAAATTGGCCCCCATTAAACACATAATATGATTGAAAAATAAACGTGTAAGCCACCAAGGTTTTTGAAGTATTTGTTACTGCAGCATAGTTCAGCTTAAGCTGACTGGTATAACTCAAAGCACACGGCATTGAAAACCTAACTTTGGAATGGTCTAGGCGCTCTCCTGAAGGACTCCTGATTTCTGTGGGACTTCCTCAGGGCAGGTAATGAGTGGGTGATATGTGACTGGTCCTCTTCCATCTGAGATTCCCTGTTAGGCTATTTCAGCTCAGCCAGGATGAAAGCAGAGACCTCGCATGAGATGATTTTAAAGTGGGTCACTCTGGATTACTCAGAGACTCACACTAATGAGTATGGCCGAGTCACAGCCCAGTTGTTGTGTGCCATCATTTATACCTGCGTTCTGGTTAAATGTCCTAAAATTCTAAGATTGGAAGACATTTGGGGGACTGGAGACAACACCTCACTTTGGGACACTATAGTAGTTCTCAGTGGGGACAGGGCTGAGGAGGGGAGGGAGATGCTCTAGATCTGAAGGGTTCACTCCTGTGTTTCTTCTTTCCAGTTAAAGCTGACTCCATGATGGAAGTACAAATCTGTGGAGAATAGTGTTTTCTTTTCTCCCCGAAGTAGAAAGTTCAGTATCTCTACTTAGAGTTCTGTTGGAGAAGTAGCTGAGCTCAGAGTTGATCAGGGATCCAAGTGCAGTTCAGTGTTGATGGCTTCAACAATTCACAGCAGGTCTTCAAAGAAGACAGGCTGTGGTACCCTCCTGGGATGACCTCCCCGGGACCCACGGCAACAGTGCTGGTAGGAAGTAGAATGAAACAGTTAGCTGAGACTTAGAAGACAGAAAGTGTAGATGAGCAGAAGATGACACATTAAAAATAGCATAGGACAGCAAGCTGACTTCCCCCCCTCACATTCAGGTTAGGGTGGGTTAGGGACACAGGCCCCAGTGAAAGAGTTTTGACTCTCAAATCCTGTTTGGCTTCAGGACTCACCCTAGTTCCTCCAGAATAAACAAAGAAAGATAGAACTAATCCTTATAAAACCCTTGCATGTTAAGAAGGGCAGATGGGGTTGGGGTATTGATTTTGCAAATAGAAACTGTACAGGGAGGGGGTGGCCAGCATGGGGCACTGGCAGCGCCTCATGCACCATGGCCCATCACCATCACCATGTTGTCAGGACAGCTTGCGTTGCTTGACCCCCTTGAAAGGAAGGCAGCACCTAGTAACTAGTACTAGAGTACTACAGTACTAGTTAAGTGCATGGGCTCTGTGAGCAGAAAGACCTAGATTTTCTGGGGTCTTTCTATCTTGACTGTGCTTGCACTCATTTTGCTTGGGTCAGCGACATAGCCTCCCCATGCCCTGATTTTATATAATGCTTAAAAAAGCAACAGTGCCTAACTTACACTGTGTCTGCAAGATATGAGAGAGTTAATTCACACCAAGTGCCTAACACAGCAGGGGCGTGTGAAATGCTTGAGTGACACTAGATGGCTACGGGTCCTAGTCTTAGCCGAGAAACGTCAAAATGAAAGGCTGTTAGAATTGTCACAGAGGTTCTCATATTTAAATAAAGTAAGTTATGAAGTTATAAAGATAAGTGGAAGAGGTCTTTAGGTCTAATTTTTAAATTAATAATGGATATAAAGAGGTTATGATCCAGAATACAATACCTGCTCAGTAGGCTCTGGCAACAGGACACCACATCGGTTGTGTTTTGAGGTAAGCCAGAGGCAAAGGTGTTCTCGAAAATGTGATGGCAGTTGATGTCTACAGGAGTGCTGGAAAGGATGCCTAGAAGTGGAACAGAATGCCATGGATTTTATTAATTCACGAGGTCACTGAAGTCTCCTTCCATTCTTAGCTTCTCCACCACACTCCACACATTTCACTTCATGACATGCTTAACACAGCTCTGCCTCTGAGCTCTCTGCACAGCATATGCTGCACATAAGTTGCAAGAACCGCCCCCTGAGAGCTGTGGGCACAGCAGGACAGGACACAACAAATGGAAGCAGTACCTGCAATGCAGCCCATGATGAAGGAGGAGATGGTCCCTGCAATCAGAGCTCTCCCTGCCACTGCAGCGATGTCATCCCTTCTGAAATCTGCTATATTTGCTGGGAAACATGGAAGCAGATATGAGGTTAATGTTGAAGCTTATTGATTAGAATTCCAAATTCCCAACCTCTGAGAATTGTTCTGGGGCTGGAGTCTCAGATCAGCTGACTTTTCTTTTTTTAGCTTAGCTGGGAAATTCAAGATTCACGAACTTAGTGATGAGTTCCACGTCCAGAGAAGTCCTCTGATGTGGGAGGAAAAGAAGATTGTCCACACCGAAAGGCCCAGAGGCTTCCATTCTCTACAGAAGAAACAAGTCCTAATTTTCATCCAAAGGGCACACACAGCATGTTGAGGGCACAGCAAGGAAAACGCATCACAATGGAGGATCCCAAACATCTGCAACTCATCTGTCACCATCCTCGTCTGTGCCCATAGCAGACATCACTCACTAATCACAGCGTTTTTCCACTTGACTTCCATTGGACCTCGGAATCCTTCTCCAGGTGGCCATTATAAGTCTATTGGAATTGGCACGTGAATTGAAAGCCATGTGTCACCCCTGGCTGGAGAAGCACCTGTGCATTTGGGCAGACTCTTCCCGATGTTAGCTTGGGTCTACACAGGGAAACTACACTGCAGAGCAGGGATAACAAATAGACCCCTAATGATTCACTGCTCTTGTAGGGCCTTCTTTTCCTGACATGAATAATATTACAGAGCAATGTGGAGATCTAAAGCAGGTTCACATCACATCTGTTGTTGAAGAATATTCTTTTTACTTACTGAGAGTATTGATCGCTAATCCTAGGGAACTGATACTGCCAAAGCCGCAAAGAGCGTAAGTGGCAATTGTCTCAGAACGAATCTGTAAAGAAGCATAAAGACACAGATGCATACACGGTGTGACCAGCTTAGTAAATCTGACACCCTAACTGGGCTTCCTATTTTGACAACAGAATCAATACTGACAAATAAGTGCATGGTGTCAAACACCTGTTGGTTCCTAGACTCTTTCTTTCCATTTCCCCTTGAATTTGGATGGAGAGAATGGGGCTGTGTGGATTCAGAGACTCCACAAAGGGCTTGGAATGGGTGGTCTTGGCCTCTACAAATGCTACTTTCTGCTCAATGACAACTTTTAATATTCAGTGTGACCTGGCCACCTGCTACAATGTGCCAGGCACAGGACCAGCTGCTGAAGACACAAAATTGGTCCCAGAAAATATTCACATTTATTTGACAAATGTCTTATTCAGAATGTATAAAGAACTGTTGTAACTCAATAATAAGAAGACAAGCGTCTAATAAACGAATACAGAGTGTCGACGAAAATAATCCATAACCAATCTATAAATGAAAATTTGGGTGAGTTTATTCTGAGCTAAAATGTGAGGACCATGGCCCAGGGCCTTTCTTCCCAAAGGAAGAAAGAGCACCAAAGAAGTGGGGTCTACAGAGTGGTTATACACCCCCAAAGAGGATGTTTCCCATATGATTGAAATGTCCCTTTTACAATAGTTGTGAAACTGCTCTGTGGGCACAGCCATTGATGGACAAAGCAGGTAGGTCTGCTGTCTAGGTGGACACAGAAGGGTGGCAGGTCTGTTGTCTGGAGCTGGATGGTCACAGGTGAGCACAGCAGTCAGTTCCCAGCCTCCCGAAAGATGCTTATCCCTAAGGAAATGCAAATGTGGGGGGAAGTTGCACCTTTATCTTAAGGCCATTTGTTTTTGTCATAGGAAATGTTTAAAGCAGATATACAATGCGAGCTCAACCGCCGCAGTCAGACCCTTTTGGAAAAAACAAAGTCAGGCCGAATTAAGTTTACACCAAATGGCTTCCTCATATGCTCCAATATGTCCTATTGCTTGCCATTTCTATTTGTCAAGAGATTTCACAAAGGACATGCAAACGTCCACTAAGCATGTGAGAAGATGTTCAATAGTGTTTATCACCAGGGAAATGCAGGTTAAAACAATGAGATCCCACCACACATCCACTAAAGTGGCTGAAAACATGGACAATAGTAAGTGTTGGGGAGGATGTGGAGCATTTGGAACTCTTGTACATTGTTGGTGAGAATGTAAACTGTCCCAGCCTGTTTGTAAGATACAAACATACGGGGCTGGCCCGGTGGCGCAGTGCTTAAGTATACACGTTCTGCTTCGGCGGCCAGGGGTTCGCCGGTTCAGATCCCGGGTGAAGACAAAGTACCACTTGGCACACCGTGCTGTGGTAGGCGTCCTACATATAAAGTAGAGAAAGATGGGCACAAATGTGAGCCCAGGGCCAGTCTTCCTCAGCAAAAAGAGGAGGATTGGCAGCAGGTGTTAGCTCAGGGCTAATCTTCCTCAAAAAAAAGAAAAGATACAAACATACTTGACAGCTTCTTCTCAAGTTAACATCCACTGCCTGCACGACCCAGCAGTCCCTCTCCCAGGGATTTTCCCAGGAGAAATAAAGACCTACGCCCACAAAGGCTGTACATGAATATTTACAGCAGCTTTACTCCTAATAGTCCTACGTTAGAAACGACCCAAATGTTCTTCAACATGCAAATGGATAAAAAAATTGTGGATACCCATAAAGGAGAATACTACTCTGCAATAAAAAGGAAAAGAACTAATACATGCAACAACATGAACGCTAAGTGAGTCCACTCATGTGACATCCTAGAAGAAGCAAAAGTAATCTATTGTGAAAGAAAGATCAGTGGACACCCGGGACTGGGTGGGGGTCGGGGTGGGGGCTGTTGACGACATCCGGCCGTGAGGAAGATTTTCTAGGTGAGAAGGAAATGTTCTACATCTTGATTGTGGTTGTGGTTACACAGGTGACACATTTGTCAAAACTCACATGTCCACCAAAAATTGGGCTTTTTTCTATGTAAATTATACTTTAGTAAAAATGATATACTGTAAATGGAATGCTATTAGTAGAAAGGATTCTACAGATTTCACAGGAGTCCTTTCCATCTGGCCGTGGGGTGTGCTTGCCTTTCTTTGCTCCTCAGCTCTGACCAGCCCATAGGAACATGAGGTGCCCCTTGGAGGTGGGAGAATGGACTGTCCTCTCACAGGGCCGTGAGAGGATGGAAGGTGAATTCGTCCAAGTGTGAACACGGCCCTCCATCTCTATTCTGAAGGCAAGAGGTGCTGCTCAGGCCAGATGGTTCTTTCTCAGGGTGAGGGACTGACTGCAGAGGCTTGGAAGAGCCAGGGCACTTCACTGTTCACCGGAGGCACAGCCAATCTGGCAAAGGCACCCTCACAATTGAGGCAATAATTATTTCCCCCAAGTTCTGAAAAATCTATGATTTGGTTCAAAGAACAAACCAGGCCAATGCTTCATTCAAAATTGGTGGTGCCTTTTTTTTTTAATCTTTCAGTAACTGGATTTTTAAAAAGCCCACATTCAAGAGTCAAGTGGTCAAGGTAAGTTTTTGTTGATAAGGCCCTTCTTCTTTTCATGGTTTCTGAGAACTCCTTTGTTGATGTTTTCAATCAGTGTGCATATAGCAGGCAGGAAAATAAAATATATCAAGTATTTGAGCAGTCCACTGTTTCTGGAAAAGCTCGTCCTTGTCCCACTCTCTGTGTAGGGCTTTTTCTTCTATTGGCTTCAAAAAGAGGCCAGCTTATTAGGAGACCATGGGGAGGGAGAGGGCGTGAAGTGCTCGAGAGTCCTCTCTCTCCTTTCTGGGGATCTGCGGAGGGGGGCACACAGATGGGGCCACGTAGGGTTTTATAAGAAGAGGAAAAGCAGGCTGGGGTGATTCCACTTTGTCTCTGCCCATAAATGTGCAAGACTATGTGATGGAAAGAACTGCACTAGGAGATTAATAGTACATCCTACAGCTCTCCTTGCACATGAGCAAAGATGCCATATGTACAGGGACCGTCATTGTAGTACCACTTCAATAGAAAAAATTGATAAGAGTGATAAGAGTGTTGATCAGCAAGGGACCCGTTAAAAATAAATTATGGTGTGCTTGTACCTAGAATACTGTGTCACACGCATCGGTATAGAAAGGCATTTGAGATACATTATTAAGTGCAAGAAGCAAGGCTAAGGACAGTGAGCACAATATGGCACAGGGAGAGGAGCTAGTGCCAGAGAAATAGGGAGGATGACTCACTTTTCCCTTTACACCTTTTTGTACCTTTTGACTCCTGTGCCATGAAATGTGTTACGTGTTTTTGTTTACAAAATCAAACAAATTGCAAAACATGCAAAGTATTATCTTTAAGAAAGAGAAAATGGAGTAATAAAGTGCAACGTACACATTCTAACCTCTTACTTTAGATGGAGGTCAGCATTGGGCACAATTCAATGATAACATGGGATTTTTGTCTCATGGACCCAGATCTTACACTTCGGTCACATGGTGCCTTTTCCAGGAGACTAGGGGGACACCCCCACCAATTGTTGGCTGGTAAACACAAACTGCAGGGACTCATCCCCATTTTGTTGATCTTGCCCCTGGTCGGGCCCACCCCCAACCTGAATCAGCTCTACTGGCCTGTCTCTATTCTCCTACTAACCTGCTCACAAACCTGCTCAGCACTGCCAGGCCTGTGAGCTTGCTTTGCTCATTAACAAAACTACTTTCTCCTGGCAACTGGCAGTTGGGGACTGAAAAGCATTTCACTTAATTGAGCCTACTGTATACTTTTGGCAGGGAAGCAAGCTGCTTTGTGGTGGCATCCAGACAATAGGGACATTTAGCCAAGTGCCGAGGCGTGGTGAGCTGTAGAATGAACAATTGAGAAACAGGATACCTACAGAGCCACCGTGCACATCAGATGTGCGGGGCAAATGCCCTGATTAGAACACACAAGTCAACACTCTCCTGGGGTGTGCTGTTATTTAGTGTAACACATGGGAGTAAATGTGCATGTTTGGTCTTTGGGAGGCTGGAGAGTGGGGGCTGTTCAGAGGTGGGCCATCTCAGAAGCTTGGGCAGCATGCTTTCCCTCCCCTTTCCTTTTAAAGCCCAATATGTGCCTAGGACATTAAGTCCACATGGATTGTTTCCAGGAATAATGGTGGTGGTCAGAAACGTTCACCATTTCCCTGGGAGTTTCCATGTGTGACAATTCTGTTTGTTAGGAAAATAGAAGTTGGAGACTCAGCTGCAAATATGGCCCAAGAAAGAGCCTCGCCTGAGTTCCCTTATCCCATCCAAGGCCAAGGGGACATGGGCATCTCCTTGCAGGCTATTGACCTGAAGTCCTGACATAGTTTTAGGGTGCTTGTCTCAAAGTTTCAGACCAGAGACCCTGTGCTGCTTCTCTTCCCTTATCCACGTGGAGAGCAGCGATTGTGTCTCACGACTTCCTTAGGATGTCCAGGCTCTAGGTTCCATTTAGGCAGTTTCTCAGAGTCCATAGAATTCCTTAAGCTGAAAGGAAGAGAGCTTCCTGATCATTAGACTCTGAGCCCCACGAGGGCAGAGGCCTCATCACTTTCAACGCTGTGGCCTCAGTTCCTAGGTGCATTGCACACAGAAGGCATTCGATAATTGTTGATGGATTGATTCCAGTCTCAGCTCATATGACTCTGGGTTTGATCCATGGTGCTCAACAGTAAGTGATCTCAATGGTAGTGACTAGTTGTGTTTCTACACACACACAGACACACAATGATTAATTCAACATAACTGAAAATTATCAGCTGCCATTTTCATTATGAGCTCCATGTGCTCTGGAATTTGTTCTCTTTTTCAATATACCCCAGGTCCCTGGCCTGACACACAGAGGCACCAGTAACTATTTGTTGAGTGTATATATGTGATAAAGACGTGCACTGAAAAATGAAAATATTTACTCACTGACATATATTGCTGCACACCATCCACAAATTTGGGTCCAGCCTCTTTCCTTAAATCCACCAATTTTGAGAGGCGCTCATAGGCCACAAATTCAGTGAAGAATGTCTTATAACCTATGAGTTTGGCAACCATAAAGCTGTCTTGCCAGTCCACTCCCATCATGAAGGAAAACGGCATGAAGATGTAGGAGCATATTATCTACAAAAACAAAAAATAGATACTTTATTAGAGTTGTGATTTTCTCCCATTCTTCTGCCTCACCCTCGTGACGAGATTGTTCCCTCCTCGTCTGTGTGTCCTGCAGGCATAGAAATCCTTTCACATGCCCTAGTCCATCTTCGTCCAATAGGAGTCAAGGTTGGGATTCGTCACATGAAGTGACCTGGATCCTTGGGATGGAGAGAACGACTGTATGTTGGGGGAAGGAGTCTGACAGGAGTCAGAGAAGCAGTGGTGGGAAGATAGGGGATACATGAAAGGTTTGTGCTGGTATAAGAAAGAGTGCACTAGAGGCAGTTAGGGAAGGTGATTCACAAACCTATGTTATTTTATGTCTTTTTAAATTTATTTTTGGTGAGGAAGATTGGCCCTGAACTCACATCTGTTGCTAATCTTCCTTTCTTTGCTTGAGGAAGATTGTCACTGCACTAACATCTGTGTCAGTTGTCCTCTATTTTATATGTGGGATGCTGCCACAGAAAGGCCCCTTGAGCAGTGAGTAGTCCATGAGTGGGATCCAAACCACGAAACCCCGAGCCACAGAAGTGGATTGTGCAAACTTAACCACTAAGCCACTGGGCCCACCCCAACCTATTTTATTTTTAAACCAAGATAGGCAGAAACAAAATGGAGGAGAAACATGATAGAATATACCTCGAAACTCAGCTGTGGGTAGTCAAGCATGTTTCCAAACCAGGACAGGGCTGAGTTCACAAAAGACAACAGGGCCAGGAAGGCTATCAGATTCACAGCGATGTGTGCCACCAGGGAGATGGATGCAGATGCTCCCTGTGATATGGCTTCTAGGAGATTCCTCGAATCACTTTATCAAAAGATAGCAATGGCAGAATTACCAAGGAGTTGTCAGCAGATGGACATCACAGGTGTAGATACGGGGAAATCAGAGCTCATTCGGATGAAAAGACAAACTCTCAGGACCACGCCTTGGCCAAAATCCTCACCTGGATTCCATGAAATCATGAAATCATGACAGGATTTATAATTACTGAGTGTAGGTGATGGGCATATGGGTGTCTAACTGTTATACTACTCTTTTAATTTGGGGACATTTATAACTAAAAAGTTGGGAAAAGATAAAAGATTATAGGCTTTAAAAATTATATCTATTTAAAAGTAGCTACCAGAGAATATTTATAAAATATTCATGGAATAAGCACTAATAATTCAAGGAAGGTCTGAACATCCATCACCTAAGAAATGGAAGGTCACCCTCACCCTTGAGTCCCCTCCCCACCAGTTCCCTTCCTTAATCTCATCCTCTTCAATCTCATAGGTACCTGGCTCCCTAGAAGTTTCTTATCATTCCCTTTCTTGTCAATTTCCCTATATGTCTGCATCCCTAAATAATACATTGTGTAGGTTCACACATTTGCTAACTTTATAAGTGGAATCATACATATTCCATATATATATTCTTTGACAACTTGCTTTTTCATTCATGATTATGACTTTACCCACATACAAACAAGAGGTGAATCTCAGAAACATGTTGGTTGATGGCTTCTGTTATTAAGTGAAATGCTTTTGAACATCCTAAATCCCTTGTTTTTTCCACCCCTTTTTCTTTCTTTTGCACATGGCAAAAGAAAACGAACCAAAGAGGGGTTAAGGATACCTATATCACAGCTTCTTTCCCTATCATATAAGAAACTTCCTGAAATGGTCTCTCTGTGGCTTTGCAAGAGTCCTAAATCAAGTCTAAATGAACACTACATTATATTTAAAATAAAATATCTACACTGAAGTCAAGGAAATGCAATGACATTCAGTTACTTAGGTTTTCAGCCAAAGCAATCTTGAGAAAGAAGAAGAAAGCTGGAGGTATCACACTCCCTGATTTCAAACTATAATACAAATCTATAGTAATCAAAACAGTATGGTACTGGCACAAAAACAGACATAGAGAGCAATAGAATAGAAGAGAGAGCCCAGAAATGAACTCATGCTTACATGGTCAATTAATCTATGACAAAGGAGGCAAGAATATACGATGGGGAAAAGACAATCTCTTCAACAAACGGTGTTGAGAAAACTACATAGCTCCATGCAAAAGAGTGAAACGAGGCAACTTTCTTGCACCACATACAAAAGTAAATTCAAAATGGATTAAAGACTTCAATGTAACACCTGAAACTATAAAACTCCTCAAGTAAAACACAGTCAGTCAGCTCTTAAACATTGGTCTTGGCAATATTTTTATGGATCTGTCTCCTCAGGCAAAGGCAACAAAAACGAAAGTAAACAAATGGCCTTACAGCACACTAAAAAGCTTTCGCATAACCAAGGAAGCCATCAACAAAACCAAAAGGCAACCTACTGAATGGGAGAAGATATTTGCAAAGGACATATCTGATTTGGGATCAATCTCTGAAATATATAAAGAACTCATACAACTCAATAGGATACAAACAAAAAATCCAATTAAAAATTGGGCAGAGGACCTCAAGAGACATTTTTCCAAAGAAGACAGACAGATGGCCAACAGGCAGGTGAAAATACGCTCAATGTCAAAAATCAACAGGGAAATGCAAATCAAAACTACAATGAGTTATCACCTCACACCTGTCAGAATGGCGATTATCAAAAAGATAAGAAATAAGTGTAGGTGAAGATGAAACTCTCCTACACTGTTGTTAGAATGCAAATTGGCGCAGCCACTATGGAAAACAGTATGGAGATTTCTGAAAAAATTAAAAATAGAACTACCATACAATCTAGCAATTCTACTTCTGGGCATATATTTAAAGAAAATGAAAACACTAATTCAAAAGGGTATATGCACCCCAATGTTCACTGTAGAATCATTTACAATAGCCAAGATATGGAAGCAACCTAAGTGCCCATAGATAGATGAGTAGATAAAGATGTGGTATATAGACACAATAGAATATTATTCTGCTATAAAAAAATGAAATCTTGCCAATTGTGACAACATGGATGGACCTAGAGGGTATTATGATAAGTGAAATGAGTCAGACAGAGAAAGACAAACACTATATTTTCATTTATATGTGGAATCTAAAAAACAAATGAATAAACATAAAATTTGTGGAGAACAAAATGATATTCACCAGAAGGCAGAAGGGCTGAGTGAAACAGGTGAAGGGGATTAAGAGGTATAACCTTCTAATTATAAAATAAATAAGCCATGGGGATGTAATATACAGCATAAGGAATATAGTCAATAATACGGTCCTGACTTTGTATGGTGACAGATGGTTACCAGACTTGCCATGGTTATCATTTCTTTATATATATAAATATGGAATCACTATGTTGTACACCTGAAACTAATATTGTATACCAACTATACTTCAATGAACAAAAAAAGGGGTTCAAAGGTTGAACAAAATTCTTTGGAGTGAAGTCTAATAGTCACTGGGAAATTAAATTCACTTTAATAGCATAATTCAGTCTGCTCTGTCAATTTTTTGCTGTAATTTGAATTCAGACCCTCTCTCTGCCCCAGCTTGTATAGTCATTAACGAAGTGAAGGTGTCACTTACCCTATTTCCATTTTCATGGCATCCTTGACAGTTGTTTTAGGTGTTTCTGTCTCAGGCCAAAAGAGTTTAGCCACAGCCAATGACACGGGTGCTGACATAACTGAAGCAGTTAAGTGAGTGGGTGAAATCTGTGATTTTAGGAGAAAGAAGGCAGCTTAGGTTTAGCTTTTCTGTTGTGTTCAGGAAGAATGGCCCAAAAGCCTCACTAGGGAAGAGAAGGGCAGGAACTGCGTCTATGCCAGAAAACAGTGTTTCTTTGGAGGCTTGGAGGAGCTCAGGGAGCCAAGGTGGCATCACCGTGACAGTCAGAGGGAAGAATTTGTGTGAATTGACCACATCCTTGGGGAGAAGCACAAAACCAAAATCCAATCATTTCCGAAGAGAATTAGTCCCGTGCTATAGGAGCTTTCACAGATCCCTGCACCTCTGTTGTCCCTTGGAATGTTCAAACAGTCCCTAGAGCCCATATTTCATTACATCTCGATTTAGATGGGGATGTCTGGGGCTGGGAGCATGGATACAAACCTCTCTGTCTTCCTTGTGGTCTTCTGAAAGTTTGTGCCTTTACGTAACACTCATTTACGCAGAATTCCTGTGATCGGTAAGCCATCTCTGCTCTCCTCACTGCAGGTCTACTTAAACTCTTTCCCTTCCCCTCCTCACACCCTTCTTGTTCCTGGATTCTCTTCCCTATCTTTTCAGAATTCCAGAATCAGCACCCCCCCACCCCGACTCCCATTCCACCCAGCACATTTCTGCAGGCGGTGTTCCCACAGTGGTGGCAGAGTGGATCCTCCTGGCATCCAGTCACAGTGCTATTCCTAAGGTCTCCTTCATCCTTTTCCTTCTTCCCTCTTCCTGCTCATCAGCCTCGGAGGCCCAGATGAAGTCCTGGAGTGAAACTCGTGTATCTTGTAAGAATGCCCAGTCGCCTGGGTCACAGGGCTGCTGTTGATCCCATTTGTCTCACAGGGGTTGCATCTATGTGTGGCTTCTCGGCTCTGTGCTTGGGGCACATGCGCCAGTTATCATAAGGCTCTCCATCCCTATGCTATTGACCACCAGCTCTCAATGATCTGTACATTGGAATCTGAGGAGCTTTAAAAAAATATTGATTCCTGGGTCTCACCCCAAGAGATTCTGGTTTAATTACTCTGGGGGATGGGCCTGGGTATTCAGGCTTTTAAAGGCTCCCAGGTGATTCTAATGTGCAGTAAGGTTTGAGAACCACTGCTCTAGGTCAGGGTCAGAAAACTTTCTCTGTAAAGGGCCAGAGAGTAAATATTTTTGGCTTTTTGGGGCCACAACTTCTCAACTCTCTAGCATGAAAGCTGCCATAGAGAAACAAATAGGACTAGCTGGTTTTCAGTATAAATTCAGTTACAAGAGAAGAGGAGTGATCTAGAATTGGCCCATGGGTCATTCTTTGCTGACCTCTGGTTTAGATTGCCTTTACTAGTGTAATGGGGGTTTTTTTCTTTGCATATTTATATTTTCAGCCAAAGTAGCCTCATAATATGATGTATTCTGCTGTGGTTGGATAGGATTCACATTTAGGTGGCAGGGATATAAAAGTGAAGCACCAAAGCTCCTTTGGGGACTCCATTCAAATGCCAAAGGAACTGTGAGCAGCCATCCAGCAAAAACGACTGTCTTTTGGCCTCCTTATCCAGCAGCAATGGCAAAGAAAAAAAAATGACAATAGCAAAGAAAGAAGAGGTTGTATTTTCCATAAATTAATCCCCAAATATTCTTACCCCAAAAGAAATGTATGGGCCTAAGACATTCCCAGCGATGGTAGCAAACCCAGTGGTCATGATTGCATGGAGTTCAGACCTGGTGGCGTCTTTTATATACCCTTCGACCAGCAGTGGAGCCTCTGTCTGGAAACAAAGAGCGAGCAGATTAAGTGTTACCTTTTAAGTCTTAGGAGGGTATGCCAATCTACTCAAAATTCCATCCTATAAAACAGTATTTCTAAGAGAAGACCTCAGACCAGCTCCATCAGCATTACCTGGGAACTCCTTAGACATGCAAATTCTCAGACTTATTGGATCAGAAACTCTGGGAGTGGGGCCAGCAATCCTGTTTTAACAGCCTTGCAGGTGGTTCTGATGCATGCTGGAATTTGAAAGCCTAAACCCTAGCTGTCTGTGTCATTTGAACTCTAGGTGAGTGTGCATACTGAATGGTTCGTAAAGTTTGCAGAGTGTGCAAGGCCCATTCACACAATGCCCCCACTTAGCCTGGGACTGGACTCTGCTGGCTGGGGACACTTTTCTAAGGTTGGAACACCATTGGTCAAGTAACTCTGCCCAGTGGCCTGGCCTTGAGAACTGGCGATTCTGAAGCCTCTGTGACTTCCCATCTTCCAGCTTCATCTCAACAGACCTTAAACCTCTTTGTTGGCATCACAGGGAAATAGAGACACAAGCAGAAAAAACAAACAAGGACAGGTGCCCAGAGGCTTTTCCCTAATTGAGAATCAGAGACCCCCTTCTTGCCCTTGGCTGGAAAGGAATCAGGTAGCGTGTAGTTGTAAAGGCTTGAGTCCCCTCAAGGAGGGCAGGCGGCCTGCAGCCTGGGGCTCTTCATAAATAATAGCTGAACTTTAGCATATTAGGTATCAAATTGAGCATGTGTGCAATTTTACAATTTTCCCCTATTATTTCTAATTGTTCTACAAGAGTGAATGTGTTGAGCGTCTATTTATGGACTGAATAGAAATTCAGTACTTGAGCCCTCTTACTCCACAGGTAGGAGGAATCAACTCAAGATGGTGCCCTAATTAGTCCAGAGAGATCTTATGACTGTAATTATAATAATTTGAACACCTAGGGAAGGAAGCATGGGCCCTGCTATGAAGCCCTTGCTCCAGGTTAGCAAGCTGGGCTGGCCAAGAAGAAGTCTCAGCTGCCTGGAGCAGTCGTAGGCCTGGGATCCAGGGCCATGTGTTTTTCTGGGGGACTATTTTTGCTTCAAATCCGACTTGGGCAGGCATGCTTGCGACCACTCACACTTGGTTTCCTTGGTATGTGACTAGATTCTGCCTGAAGCTCCAAGTGCAGAGTGATGAGGCTGATTATTACTATTTCTCACTCATCCACCCCTTAGGAATGCCACTGTTTTGAGAGACATCCCTTTTGCATCATATTTCTTTGCTTAAATGGACTTCAGGCAAAAGAGCATTTAACCATGGGATGGATCAGGGAGTGAAATGCTTTTGCTAGTCAGCATTGTTCCGCAGGCTCAGCAAAGACAGACTGTTGGCCAGTTCAGACAAGTTGAGAATGAACTGAGATATCTATACAGCTGCACGGTTGTAGGTGGGAGCCTTTCCTGGTCTCTTTCATTGCCCCAGCCTTACACTACAGCATGTGAGGCTGCCTGCTATGGGTTTGCAGGCTCAAGATAGTGGTGAGCTCCATGTGAGTGAATGAGCTGCTCACCTCTGAAGGGTGGGCCAGAGGCCTCAACAATTCTATAAACTCAGAAAAGATTGGTTGAGAATCTATGCATGAGAAGTCCGATGCTTTCACAAAATGCCTCAATCTTTTGTCCCCTCCATCAAATTTCCAGAAACCCAATGCTGTGTTCATGCACTGAGAACTTTGGAAGGGATCTCTTTCTCTTCCTCTTTTTCTCTCTCTCTGGAATCTGGCCTTTCTCAATACTTAGAGGTCCTTATTTTCAGACTCTTCCCTCTACACTAAAGGAAATAAAACCATCATATTTTTTTATTCCAGTTTCTGGAAAGAATGTCCATTTCAGCAAGTGTTTTGTGTTTTTTTGTTTTTTAATATTACAACTTACATATCCGATGAATATATTGCCAGCAGCAACTACAGATTCAATAGGAGATGATCCCACAGTAACCAGCATGAGCCATCCAATCTAAAAGGGGACAAGGGACAAAGTTAGTGAAGAGCTATTTATATACACAAAACTTCAGAGTAGGGATAAAATCTTTGGAGGAAAATGCTGAGGCCTTCAACAACTATGGGCAGGCCAGCAATGTGCTAACTGTGAGGACATCTTACCTAGTCCTTAGAGCAGGCCAATCACACCCTCCTATTGGAGGGGTAAGTCTGAGTCATTGCACATACTTTCAACATTATATGAATGAATTTCTCCTGAAACGTTGTGAACTAGTTGTAAGTTATAATAATTGCTGACATTAACGGCAGGTTTACTGCATTCCAGGCAGTTTTGAGCCCTTGATCTGAGCAATGCTTTAATCCACACAATAACCCATTGAGGAAGGTCCTATAATTATGCCCATTTGATAGAAGTGGAAACTGAGGCACAGAACAGTTTAGCTTTTTTGTCCAAAACCACCCAGCTAATAAGTAGTGGGGTGTAGTTGACATTTGGTTTTTTTCTACTTAACGCTCAATCGAATGTGGTTTATGATCCCACTTTCGCAGTGGCCCTTCCAACCAGAGACTGTCGTGCGCACACCTCAGGATGGGGACTTCCTGTGGCATTCCTTCTCCGTAGACATGAGCACCGTAGTTCTGAATGTTTAAATAGACAATTGGAAAATTGCGGACCCTGGTGCTCTTGCTATAATTCTGAATTCTGCTGGTATTCTGGTTCTCTCTCTCTCTCCATTTTATTCATTGACAGGGATCAAAGGAGGGCTGGGCTGTGCCCAAACCCTGTGTGCATGGCCTTGCTCTCGTGTGTGTTCAAACTAGCTTACACGTTTAATAGATTTCTGGTCTAACGTGTGACTGTAGGACTGACAGTTATTGGGCCAGCAGGAAGGAGATTAACTTTTTAGACTTTAAAAAAAAAATTGTGTGCCTCTAAAACTCCCTGAGGAGCAAAAAGCAACTTCCCCTTCCTGCTCTGATTCCCAGCAGCTTGCAGACCAGAGTGCCCCCTTTAGGAACCTCCTGCGGACAAGCAGTGACTCTGCATAAGGCACAGGGTGGTCCCAAGATGGAGGACAGTGCTGTTTTCCCCAGCAGGTGTGGGACTTGTGGGAGTCAATTCTGTGGCTAAAGAAGTAATTGCTAAGGTGTCATGAAGATACCAGTGGGTTGCAAGTCAGCCCAGTCAGAAGTCCCTGAGATAGACTTCCCTCTAGGGACACATCTAGGATGTTTGGGTTTGAATCCAATAACTTGGGGGAGCAGGGTGAGTCTTGGTATTAAGATAAGACACTTTGGAAAACCCTGAACAAAATGTATTTAGGACTTTGTCCCTGAAATAATCGGCTCTACATCTATCACCCATCCCTCTGGTCCCGTACCTTTCTAATGATCCACTGCATCAGTCCTAGGTAGTAGAGCATGTACATGACGGCCGTGAAGAAAACCAGCATTGGCAGGTACTGGAGGGGGAGATGGAAGCAATCATGGGCTAACGTTGGCCTCAGGAGAATTAGTAGGTTTCAGATCAGTCTCCTTTTTTCTACCTCCTTTTTCCTCTCTGAAACATCATAAAAATACTGGAAACACCTCTCGAACTAAACAACACTTTTATCAGGCAGCTGCCCCACCTACAGTCTCTTATTCTAACTTGCTTGGATAAGCTCGAGTATATTTAATCGGAAACTTCACATTATTTTTCCCCTCTGCTATAATGATCTTTTATTCCTTTAGTGTCTCAGAGAAGGAATGAAGGTTTGGGAGAATTTGTAATAATTAGGTTCAACACACTGAAGGCCACTGGCAGATGTTCTTGTTCTGATATTAAACAGTCATGAGCTTCGCCACTTATTAGCAGAGTAACCTGGGTCAAGATTAAGTGTGAGCAACCTCAGATCCTTATTCAAAGTGGCTGCACAGATCAGACAGAGCATAGTAGGTCCTCACACACAGTGCCTCCTATAGAGGAAGCATCCACTCTTTGAGCTTTTAGAATCACAATTATTTTACTTATAAACATTTGATCACTAAGAAACGGTTAAACTTTGGAAACCAGCTTACTTCTGTGTTCACAAAGGTTGTCCTTTCCTAGATCCTATTTTCCTGATGCTCTTTGGGTGCCTTCAGTACAGCCTGTGTGTCTACAGGGAGCCGTGTCTCCCCTGCAGACACCACACAGAGCTGCAGTCTCAGTCCCTCCCCACCCCTACCCCTCCACACCCCTTCCCCTCTGCTCCCCAGCTAAATGGCCAGGGACAAGATGCCACCAGAGGCTCGGAATGACTGAGGATGATTTGTACAGGATCCAATTTAGGAAACTCTATTAATACTATATGTTAAAAGACACTCTGCGCCGTCATTCAGAGCTCACGCACTTATGTGCTTTTGTTGGCTTTAATGGGTGGGCAGAGCCTTGCTGAAAGCATCAGGGAATCGAAAGGGCTCATCTCTCAAATGTGCTCACAGGGATTCTGTGCTGGTAGAGAGGATGGAGGCTACAGCCCTGCGGGGAGTGGGCGGAAGTCTGAGACACTGGAGCAGTCTGGGCAGCAAGTCACACCTTCTTTGTGACTTTAGTTTTTCCAATTCTGGATTCAGATCATGATATCAGCATATTTCCATCTCAATTTGTAAACACTTGACCTTTCAGAGATGGCTTAGTTATCTCAGCACCAAGGCATCAAATCAGCAGTTTAAGAAAATATCCAGTCTAACAGTTGGCCTAACTGAAACTGGGGTAATTTCGAGGTAAATTTGGAGTCTCTAAGTGAGGAAACAGTTTAGAAGTGTAGGAACAATCATATATCACAAAAAGGAAAGCTGAAGAAAAAGCCAAAGTCATCTTTCTGACTCACGGACAGGCATTTGTAGGGACTTCCCAGAGGACAGTGACTTCCCGGGGCTTGTGGGAGCCCCAGGGGAGAATTGATGAGGCCCAGGCATGGGGCCAGCTTGCCTTTCCCCTGTAAAACAACACCCTTCTTTGGCTGGGAGAAGGCCCAGCCCCCAGGCCTCCCTAGGCAAAGGCTGTGCTGAAGGAAAATGGGAACCGTTTAGCACGAGGATGGCTCTGGAAGGACAGAGGCTGATGTGGGTGACCGGTTGTCCTGATTGGCCTGGGACTGAAGGTTTCCTGAGCACAGATCTGTCACTGATCCTGGACCTAGAAAACATTAGTGGCCATATGCCTGTTCATGGCCAGGTATCTCATGATATTTTCCCTGAAATCTCAGATACTGTTGCCCCACATGGTTTTTCATAAGTATCTCACGCCATGCTACAAGCCCTCCAAAAGTATTCCAATATTTCTGACTCCTCTAGATGTTTGCCTTAATGCTATGGTGACAAAGTAAACATTTATATACCACTGACTTCAGATAAAATTGTCATGAGAAAGGACAGTGGTGTGCTGTGCACGTATGACGTGCCCAGCAGCTATACTCCTGGTTTCTGGTAGTTGGGTCCTATCTGAATATCTACAAATACTGAGAAGTTACTGAAAAGGAAGCGACTCCATAGAAAAGGATTTGGCTTTACCTTAAATGCCAAGTAGTGGTCTGTGTAGTTCTCACCAAAGACAAAGGAAGCACCAGCGTCAGTGTGCTCCAAGAAGGTCTGAGATAAAGAAAGGGCAAGAGGAGACCATTACAACCCCTGAAGTGGTGGTTACAGTTCCCAGGACCCACCAGGCTCTGCAGAGGGTGAGGACCCAGCAAACTTGTTGGATAGACTTGGAGAGTTAATTTTCTCAGCTTTTCTCCCTCCAGTAGGTGGCACGGAAGTGTATTTTGAACTATAACTTTACACAGATTTCCCAGCATTTCTAACATGCAATCTGACTCTAGGATGCTGAAGAGTAAGCTGGGTGTGGTAATTTTCTCCAGAAGCAATAGGTGGCACATGTGTGGCACTGCTGACAACTAGATGCAAAGAGAGCCTGTCTCTCTGTTTCTGGAACCCTCTTAGAAGTGTGACACCCCTTGGGCAGGAGGAAGGAGGCAACCGGGATAGGGGAGAGATGTAGTGGATGGTATGGGTGAGGGGCAACAATAATATCAATAAACTGGACAGATTAACATTTTCCACATAAAATTATTTGTCTAACTCATGCTATGACATTGAAATTTCAGTCAACTCATGCAAATAAACCTATTTCTGACATGTCTTGAGGATTATACTCAAATGTTAAAAGCACTATAAAAGTAAGATGTTCTTTTGAACCCAACTTACCTGAACTTGCTTGCCCAACCACTGAAAAGCCATAAGTCCAGGGCCAGTCCTTAGTATTATGAGCCCAAGAAGAAACTGTAACCCAATTCCCCCAAGGACAGGCCTCCAGCGAACCTATGGAGAAAGATGGAAAGAGACGCATCTTGTTAGAGGATGAATGCTGACCTCAGCATAAATGCCCAGAGCCTCACTGTTTCCTCAGAACCTTCTTACACATGGCCTGTGACCCACCTTCTCTGGGAGGCCCAAGCAGTCATGAGCAAAGAGTCCCTTGATAGAATCATTCCCAGAAATCTCAGGGTGGTATTCCCTCTTTCTAAACCTGAGTTTCAAGCCTTCAGTCTCAGGGGAGTATGGAACCATTATGTCATGATAAAACAACTCAAACCCAAAGAGTAGTCTTAGCAGTGCCATAAGGAGGAAGGATCTAGCCTTGATGGTCATGCAGTAAATATTCAATATATATAATTATTTGCCCTGTCTAGAAGAAGGAGAGGCAGAACATGACTTCTCTGTGTGTCCTAGGTTTGTTGACCTGACAAACTGTAAGTGAATTAAGTGAAAGAAATTCCACCCTGTTGAGGGGCTCTCATTTCGCTGTAAAAGTAACCTATTATCTCTAACACGGACTCGGGGAGAGCAGAGTCGTGTACAATCAGCTGCTTTCATTTTGGTGCAGAGATGAGCAGCCTGCAAATACCTATGGGATTGGAGGCATAGAACACAGAGAGATGTGTACAGGGCAAAGAATTTGGATCACATTAGGTGACTTTGGTCTCTGACTAGTGCTTTCTTTTGAGGGGTCAACCTTTCAGCCAGTAAAATCTTCCAGGATTTGCCATTATGAGTCATTTGTGAACAACTGATGTCTCAGAAATTTTGCCCACGTATTGAGTTACTGACTGACAGAACAAGGATAAGATTGAAATTCAATGTGAACAAAACTGTTTAAGGACGAAGTTTTGGAATAAAATAGCCAAAATCACAAATAGAAATTTGATACACTGCAGAATCCAATGGTAGAATATTAGCTTATTTACTGGTCTGGGGAAATCTGGATCAAAAGAGATGAGTTTTCTTTGAATGTGTGTTTGTTGGGGAGAGTTCGGGTACAGGAGTAGAAGTTGGACTTGACAACACAGAACATCTCACTGAAAGTATAACTGGAAAATTACCAAGAATGAGAGATCTCATCAAGATGGCAGCATAAGCAGACTCTGAACTCATCTCTTCCCACAAACACAAACAGTTTACAACTATTTTTGGAAAAATTACCCTGGATAGAAAATTGAAAACTGGATAAAAAGAACCCACACAACAAGGGACAGTCCTGACTAAGGCAGAAGAGGCAGAAATTCCTGCTGGAGAGAAAATAAGCCATCTTCAGGAGCAGAGGACTTTGGCAGCCAGCCAGGTGGGAGACACCCTAAGGTAGGCAGCCCTCTCTGGAGGACTGAGGTCCAGAGTCGGGGACCATACTGCTATAAGCATCCTTCACATTCAGCACAACTGAGACAAGGGTCTTACTATCTGGCTTCGCTGGGTATTAACTGCAGCGGGGAATACCCCCAGAAAAGCTGTCAGATGACAGCTGAAAAGACCAGGATCTTAAAAGGCCCATGCACAAACTCACCCATCTCAGCAAGCTAAAATCACCAGAGAGAAGGCTGACAGTCCTTTGGCGAAGACTCATCTGTTGGGCTCTGGGTGCATCTCAGTGAGAGGAGAGACTTTTACAGAGACTGAGACATTGGTGGTGACCATGGTTGTGACCTGGTCCAGGCATATTGACACCAACCCTGGGAGATGCCTTTGGAGTTCTTCCTCTGGCCTGTTTGCCAAGGGGTCACTCACACCCACTAGAGTGCAGATTTAATCCAGTTGAGCCAGGGCAGGCAGCCCAGCCTAGGGACTGGCCCTGCCCAACAGCAGGCCCTCAGGCTACTTGTTGGCCTGCATTGACTGGGTGCCTTTATCCTCTACAGGCAGTTAAGTGAGTCTGCCTCTGTGGGGTAGGGCCTATGTGAGGACCAGGTGAACTGTGGGGGGAATTGTTGGAGAGTAGGGGGTCCTCTGCAGTGGTGCATCAGCCTACACTCCAGGGGGTTGGGAAGTGTGCATGGACAAGGACTGTGTTGATGCTGTGTGTGGTCCTGTAGGGGGTGAGGTTTATCAGTGGCAGAAGACCTGTGCTTTAGAAATAGCCATAAAAAGGATCAGCCCCACCTTCATAATTTGAAACAATTGAGTGCTCCTGTGCCTAGGTCCAGCTCCTCTCAGCTGCATTCCTAAGATAACTGACAACAGCCTTGTAGGCCTGAGGCCTATTGCAACTGTAAGCCCCTGAGCCTAGCAACCAGCTACTCTGGGTACCTACACAATTAAGAGGAAAACTGTAACAGGAGTGTGCTGTTAGACCTTGCAGCCAACAGTGCTGAGGCTCCCCAAACCAGATTTACAAACAGCTGGCCCGGGAAGGAAAGACTAGACTACCCAGGTACCTGCATCAAGAACAATCTTGCCACAGCAGAAGGACACAAAGGGGTCACTCCTGGATCATTTGGACTGGTGAGGAGAGGGAAGCACACTGCTTGGCCTCAAAAGGCATCTCTTAAACAAGGCCACTTCTCCAAGATCAGGAGACATAGCCAACTCACCTAATACATAGATATAAGCACAGAGAAAAAAGCATAATGAGGAGACAAAGGAATACATTCCAAGTAAGGGAACAGGACAAAGCCCCAGAAAAAGGAATAAATGAAACAGAAATAAGCGACCAACCCAACAAAGAGTTCAAACAAAAACTCATAAGGATGCTCACAGATACTGGGAGAAGACTAGCTGAGCACAATGAGTTCATCAACAAAGAACTGGAAAATATAAAAAAGAATCAATCAGAAATGAAGACTACAATACTGGAACTGAAAAATTCACTAGAGGGACTCAATAGCAGAGTAGAGGATATAGAAGAACAGATCAGTGAGGTAGATGAAAGACTAGAGGAAATCACCCAAGCTGAATAGAAAAAAGATAATTAGACAGATTGAGAACAGTCTAAGGGAACTCTGGGACAATATCAAGCACACTAACATTCATATTATATGTGTCCCAGAAGGAGAAGAGAGAGACAAAAGGGCAGAAAATTTATTTGAAGAAATAATAGCTGAAAATTAACCTAACCTAAGGAAGGAAACAGATATCCAAGTACAGGAAGCACAGAGAGCTCCAAAAAAGATAAGCCCAAAGAGGCCCACACCAAGACACATTATAATTAAAATGTCCAAAATAAAAGAGAATCCAAAAAGTGGCAAGAGAAAGGCAACAAGTGACAAACAAAGGAAAGCCCATAAGGCTATCAGCGGACTTCTCAGCCAAAACCCTACAGGCAAGAAGAGAATGGCATGATATACTTAAAATACTAAAAGGTAAAAACCTACAGCCAAGAATACTCTATCCATCAAGGTTGTCATTCAGATTGGCAGGAAAGATAAAGAGCTTCATAGACAAGCAAAAATTAAAGGAGTTTATCACCAAGAAACCAGTTCTACAAGAAATGCTGAAGTGACCTATTTAAGTGGGAAAGCGATGACCACAAATAGGGATAAAAAATTATCAAAAAAAAAAAACCCCAGAAAACCAAGCAATAAAATCACTGGTAAAGATAAAAATATAGTAAAGGTAGCAGATCAACCACTTGTGAAGATAATATGAAGGTTAAAAGACAAAACTACTAAAATTACCTATTTCAATGATAAGTGGGTAATGGATAGACACACACAAAACAAGAGATTAGATATGATTTCAAAGACATAAAACGTGGGAGGAGGGGAATGAAAAAGTAGAGCTTTTAGAAAGAGGTCAAGCTAAAGAGTCTATCAACTCAATACAGACTGTAATATACATAGAATATTGCATAGGATCCTCATGGTAACCACAAGTCAGAAACCTGTAGTAAGTAAGCAAATAAGTAAGACAAAAGAAATCAAATAGATTACTAAAGAAAGCCATCAAACCACAAGGAAAGAGAGCAAGAGAAAAAGAAAGGAACAGAGAAGAACTCTTAAAACACCCAGAAGAGAAAAAGTAACCGAATGGAAATAAATATATATTTATCAATAGCTACTTTAAATGTCAATGGATTAAATGCTCCAATCAAAAGGCATAGGGTGGCTAATTCGATACAAAAATAAGACCCATATATATGCTGCATACAAGAGACACACTTCAGACCTAAAGACACTCTCAAACTGAAAGCAAGAGGATGGAGAAAGACATTCCATGCAAATGGCAATGAAAAGAAAGCAGGAGTAGCAATACTTACATCAGACAAAATAGCCTTTAAAACAAAAACTGTAACAAGAGATGAAGAAGTGCACTACATAATGATAAAAGGAACAATCCAGCAAGAAGATATAACACTTGTAAATATCTATGGACCCGACATAGGAGCACGTACATATATAAAGCAATTATTAACAGACATAAAAAGAGAAAGAGACAGTAACACAATAATAGTAGGGGACTTTAACACTCCTCTTACACCAATGGATAGATCATCCAAACAGAAGATCAATAAAGAAACGCTGGCCTTAAGTGACACTTTTGACCAGATGGACTTAGTCGTGGATATATACAGAACATTCCATCCAAAAACCACAGAATACACATTCTTCTCAAATGCACATGGAACATTCTCCAGGATTGATCCCATGTTAGGCCACAAAACAAGTCTCAATAATTTAAGATTGAAATAAAAGCATGCATCTTTTCTGACCACAGAGGTATGAAACTAGAAATCAACTATAGGAAGAAAATCAGAAAAGCCACAAAAATGTGGAGATTAAACAAAATGCTACTGAACAATGATTGGGACAATGAAGAAATCAAAAGAGAAATCAAAATATTCCTGGAGACAAATGAAAATGAAAATATGACATGCCAAAGGATACATCAAAAGCAGTTCCAATAGGGAAGTTTATAGCAATTCAGGCCTAGCTCAACAAAGAAGACAACTCCCAAATAAACAATCTGAAAATGCATCTAAAGGTACTGGAAAAAGAAGAAAAAACAAAGCCCAAAATCAGCAGAAGGAAGAAAATAATAAAAATCAGAGCAGAAATAGATGAAATAGAGACTAAAAAAACCAGAAAAAAATTAGTGAAACCAAGAGCTGTTTCTTTGAAAAGATAAACAAAATTGACAAACCCTTAGCTAGACTTACCAAGAAAAAAAGAGAGAAGGCTCAAACAAATAAAATCAGAAATGAAAGAGAAGAAATTACAATGGACACCTCAGGATACAAAAGATAATAAGAGAATACTATGAAAAGCTATATGCCAGCAAATTGGATAATGTAGAAGAAATGGATAAATTTTTAGAAACATGCAACCTTCCAAAAGTGGACCAAGAAGAAGTAAAGAATTTGAATAGACTAATCACCAGTAAGGAGATCAAAACAGCAATCAAATACTTCCCCAAGGGGGCCGGCTCCGTGGCCGAGTGGTTAAGTTTGGATCCTGGGAGCGGACATGGCACCGCTTCTCAGGCCACGTTGAGGCAGCGTCCCACATCCCAACCTAGAAGGACCTGCAACTAAGATATACAACTATGTACTGGAGGGGGTTTGGGGAATAAAGCAGAAAAAAAAATAAAGATTGGCAATAGTTGTTAGCCCAGGTGCCGATCCTTAAAAAAATACAAAAAAAAAGCACAAATACTTCCCCAAAAATAAAAGTCCAAGACCAGTTGACATCCCTGGGGAATTCTACCGAACAGTCAAAGAAGACTTAATATCTATCCTTCTCGAACTCTTCCAAGAAATTGAAGAGGAGGGGAGGGTTCCTAACTCATTCTAGGTAGCCAACACAATCCTGATAGCAAAACCAGACAAGGACAACACAAAAAAAGAAAATTACAGGCCAATATCACTGATGAACATTGATGCAAAAATCCTCAACAAAATACTAGCAAATCGAATACAACACTACATTAAAAAGATCATACATCATGATCAAGTGGGTTTCATTCAAGGGATTCAGGGATGGTTCAACATCCACAAATCTATCAACATGATACACCACATTAACAAAATGAAGAATAAAAATCACATGATCATCTCAATAGGTGCAGAGAAAGCATCTGAGAAGATACATCAGCAATTTATGATAAAAACTCTAAATAAAATGGGTATAGAAGGAAAATACCTCAACATAATAAAAGCTGTATATGACAAACCCACAGCATATATCATTCTCAACAGAGAAAAACTGAAAGCTATCCCTCTAAGAACGGGAACCAGACAAGGATGCCCACTGTCACCACTCATTTAAAACAGTATTGGAAGTCCTAGCCAGAGCAATCAGGCAAGAAAAAGAAATAAAAGGGATCCATATTGGAAAAGAAGTGAAACCGTCACTCTTTGAAGATGACACGATTTCATATATAGAAAACCCCAAAGAATCCACTAAAAAACTTTTAGAATTAATAAATGAGGGGCCAGCTCCGTGGCAGAGTGGTTAAGTTCGCGCACTCCGCTGCGGTGGCCCAGGGTTCGAATCACGGACATGGCGCCACTCGTCAGGCTACGTTGAGGTGGCGTCCCACATCCCACAACTAGAAGGACCTGCAAATAAGATATACAACTATGTACAGGGGGGGTTTGGGGAGATAAAGCAGGAAAAAAAAAAAAGATTGGCAACAGTTGTTAGCTCAGGTGCCAATCTTTAAAAGAAAAAAAATAAATGAATAGAGTCAATTCACAGGATACAAAATCAACATACAACAATCGGTGACATTTCTACACACTAACAATGAAGTAGCAGAAAGAGAAATTAAGAATACAATCCCATTTACAACAAAAAGAGTAAAATACCTAGGAATAAACTTAACCAAAGAGGTGAAAGAGCTCTACACCAAAAACTATATAACATTGTTGAAAGTAATTGAAGAGGACACAAAGAAATGGGAAGATATCCGAGTGCTTTTGGATTGGAAGAATTAACATAGTTAAAATGTCCATACTTCCTAAAGCAATCTATAGAGTCAATGCAATCCCTATCAAAGTTCCAACAACATTTTTCACAGAAATAGAACAAAGAATCCTGAAATTTATATGGAACAACAAGAGACCCCGAATAGACAAAGGATTCCTGAGTAAAAAGAACAAAGCTGGAGGTATCACACTCCTTGATTTCAAAATATACTACAAAGCCATAGTAACCAAAACAGCATGGAACTGGCACAAAAACAGAGACACAGATCAATGGAACAGAATTGAGAGCCCAGAAAGAAACCCACACATTTATGGACAGCTAATATTCAACAAGGGAGCCAAGAGCATACAGTGGGGAAAGGAGAGTCTCTTCAATAAATCTTGCTGGGAAAACTGGACAGCCACATGCAAAAGAATGAAAGTGGATCATTACCTTACACCATGCACAAAAATCAACACAAAATGGATTAAACACTTGATTGTAAGACCCAAAACCATGAAACTTCTAGAAGAAAACATAGGGAGTATGCTCTTTGACATCGGTCTTAGCAGCATATCTTCAAGTACCATGTCTGATTGGGCAAGGGAAACAAAAGAAAAAATGAACAAATGGGACTACATCAAACTAAAAAGCTTCTGCACAGCAAAGGAAACCATCAACAAAATGAAAAGACAACCGAAAAATTGGGAGAAGATATTTTCAAATCATATATCAGTTAAGGGGTTAATATCCAAAATATACAAAGAACTCATACATCTCAACAACAACAAAAACACCAACAACCCAATTAATAAATGGGCAAAAGATCTGAACAGAGATTTCTCCAAAGAAGATATATGGATGGCCAACAGGCATATGAAAAGATGCTCAACATCATTAGCTATCAGGGAAATGCAAATCAAAACTACAATGAGATATCACCTCACTCCGGTCAGAATGGCTATAATTAACAAGACAGGAAACAACAATGTTGGAGAGGATGTGGAGAGAAGGGAACCCTTGTACACTGCTGGTGGGAGTGCCAACTGGTGCAGCCACTATGCAAAGCAGTATGGAGTATCTTCAGAAAATTAAGAATAGACCTACCATATGATCCAGCTATTCCACTGCTGAGTATTTATCCAAAGAACTTGAAAACACAAATGCATAAAGATACTTGCACCACTATGTTCATGGCAGCATTATTCACAATAGCCAAGACTGGGAGGCAACATAGGTGCCCATTAAGGGACGAATGGATAAAGAAGATGAGGTATATATACATAATGGTATACTACTCAGCCATAAGAAATGATGAAATATGGCCATTTGTGATAACATGGGTGGACCTTGAGGGTATTATGCTAAGTGAAATAAGTGAGAGGGAGAAAGTCAAATATGGTTTGATCTCACTCATAAGTAGAAGATAAAAACAACGACAAACAAACACATAGCAACAGATATTGGATTGGTGGTTACTATAAGGGAAGGAGGGAAGGGGGAGAGCGAAAGGGGTGATTAGACTCACATGTGAGGGGATGGCCTATAATTAGTTTTTGGGTGGTGAACATGATGTAATCTACACAGAATTTGAAATATATTACGATGAACATCTGAAAGCTATATGATGTTATAATCCAATGTTACTGCAATAAAAATAAATAAATGAATTGAAACTAAGAAAACAAAAAAAATGAAAATTACTGAGAATGAAAATGAGAAAGTGACAGTTTTATGAAAGTTCAGGAACAAGGGCCACCTAGCCACTCAAAATATCATAGCAAGTTACAGAAAATACTTAATAGTTAAATTCTCTCACACTGACTGTTTTGAGCAATTTACACATGAGAAAACAGAGGGAAAAAAATAAAAGAGATCAATTTGATACTTACTTTGGTTGGGTGCTTGGAAAATAGAAATAGCAGGATAACGTACACTAGGAGTCCACCAAAGGACACCAGCTGCCGTTGGCCCAATTTGGCACTGTCAAAGATCAGCCAGAAAACAACTCCCAGGATCAGAGAGCTCCAAATCACCCTGAGGAACCAGAAAGGGGGCATCTTTTGTTGTATTTGTGGCATTGTTTGTAGCATCCAAGTGCTAACTTGAAACTCTTAATCAGGCTTAAACTAACAAACAAAATATTTTAAGAGTAACACACTCTGGCACCAGAAGTTATACTTCCAGAAATTGCAACAGACCCTCTTTTGTTGTGTCTATAAAGGCAGATAGCCAAAACATCAAGCAATGTGTCCCCCTCATTCACAACCCTTGGGCCCTTCAAGGATATATAAAGGGGTCAGAGAGAAGAAAGGATGTTTGGAGAGAAGTCTGGTGGTTTTTCTGAGAGATCTACACGGAGTCTCACCTCCAGTTTGGAAGACAGGTGAGGCATTACCTTCTTCCCTTGAAGGGAGAATTTGAAATGCATTCTCTGCAGTTGGGGGACCTCACCTGAGTCCCAGAGAGCCAAGTCAGACCTCAGAGTGGATTCAGCTCCCCAGGGAATCTAGTGGGCATGACAAGGCTGACTCATGGCTTGGATGGCAGAACCAGAAAGGGTGCTGTGTTGGGATTGCACCATCCTTGTTTATTAGGCCAAGGATGTGTGAAGGTTCCTGGTAGATCCCAGGTGGGCCATGCTGGGGAGAATGGGCCCTGGGTCCTACCCAGCAGGGCCACCTGGAGGGAGAGGAGGTCCCACAGAGAGAGGCTGCGAGAAACACCCTGAGTGGTCACCTGCAGGCCACCGGCTCCTGTAGGAGAGGGTTGGCTTTAGTAATTCACAGACCCTTCCTCCCAAAGAGGCCAGCTTCATGCCTAGAGGAGAGGGTCACCTCCCCAAGTGAGAACCATCCCATCCTTTGGACAACATCTTATCACTTAGTGGAACTTGCAATTAAGGCAGTTTGTAGGGACATTTGAACACATTTCAAACGAGTCCTCCCCTTATCCAGGCCTTGATTTCCTGTTTGTAAAAGGAAGGCATTTTAGCAGATTATTCCCTAGGTTGTCTCTAGCTTCAATATCCCATAAGTGAGGAAGCAATTTCAGAACACAGTTTTGGAAGAGTGTTCAAAAGGACAAAGATCGCTCTCAACAGCAGTAAGAGAACCAACTGCATTTACCACTTCAGCCAGAACCAATGGCTGTCCAGAAACCTTCTGCCAGGAGACAGGAGCTCTTTGATTCGATGCTCATATTTGGCCATACAGTGATCCCAGACCACAAAGAAGATGGCAGCCACGGTGATCACGAAGAGAGGAAGGGCTCGGTGAAAGTTGAGGGCACACGCGGCGATCACCACAGCCAGGTAACCTGCCGGGAATCAGACACAGATGGGGACCATCAGCACCAGCTGGAGACCAGCCACAGCACCAATCGGCTCCGCCAAGGGGGGTTCAGTCAAGGAAGCATTGAAGGCGGGGGTGCTTGTAATAGGGCTGTGGGCTCCTCTGACTATAAGTAGCGGATTTTGGTGGCTTGTGTTGTTTTTCCAGGCAAGTCATAACAGTGTCACCATGAACCCTAGGAGGACAGCGTGCTAGGTCCTTTTCTCTCACAGAACCTTGTGAGTTCTCGAATCCTGACGCTTCATCACTGGGCCTCTCACTCAGTACTAACCACTTTTTTCTGGCATTCAGACTCGGCAGGCGAGCTTCCATCAGAGAAAGGCCAGGAGTTGAAGCCACCACTGACTAAAGATATTGATTCTCCTGGTTTGCAGCTCAGATTTGGCCTAAGCTTGAGTAGGAAAACAGGCCCACCAACAATCTCTAAGTGTCCCGGGATCTCTACAGGAAAGGGAATGGGGTGGGGCAATTACCAAGGGGGCTGCTTTTGAAGAAGAGGTTGTAGGATAAGAACAACAAGGTTTCCTGTTAAAGGTCAGCAAACATGGTCTGATGTTACATCTGGGCTGCCACGTGCTTTGTAAGTGGCCAGTACATCTGTATTTGTATGTTTGTATTTGTATTCTACAAATAAAGTCTCATGGGAACACAGCCACACTGTCTGTGTGCTTTTGTCCCATAACGTAGAGTTATGTGGGTTTTGCCGTATGCAAAGCCTGAGACACCATCTGGCCTGGGACACAGAAAGTTTATAGCTGTTCCCCATTCCTGCGGTGTGAGCACCAGCAGACCCACTGACCTCGGGGAGCAGTGGTCTTGGGTTAAACTCTCTGGACTTGGGTGGGAGTATCCCATCTTATAGACAGGAGTACCCTTTAAAATGGGCTTCAGAGCCCTTTGTTTGGGAGGGAGCAAAACTGGAGACCTGCTCATCTGTGAGGACAGTACGGTCTTGCCTTCAGGCAAGAAGAGTAGGCTACCTGACCCCAGGCTCCTCCTCGTGTTGTGTTTGTGTAGAGTATTAATTGCTTATATTTCCCCTGCCCTTAGGTTTCTACCTTGTGATTATCACCATGTTTTCCACTTACCTGGATTTGATGAACCAACCCTCAAATCCACACCACAGCCACAAAAGCCACAGGAGTAGGGGACCTAAAATGTTAGCTGCTGCTACAAAAACTGGACAGGGAACAGCTCTGCATAGGTGTCACCCACTGAGAGCCCCCACCAGTGGCTTCCTGGTTGATTCTCTCCCTCTCTGGATGATTCCATGAGGTCCAGGGCAGGGGGCAGACTTATTTTCTTTCCACAGAAAGCTCATATTTGAGGTATCGGCAAAAAGAGACACTCGATTCCATCCCCTTTGTTACTTACCAGCTAATAAGATGCCCCAGAAGATGTACCGAAAGCTGGTTTTGTGTTTCTGAGAAAAGTCCTGAAATCTGCCATGCTTCCTTTCCAGATACCTGTAAGAAGACAAAAACCAAAAGGCAGGCAGAAGTCAACACCAAAATCATGAACTAAACTGGCAGCTAAGGCTGGATGGGGCTTTGTAACTAAGGCAAGCAAACAACCAAACACATAAGTGCATGTCCTACAATATAGAAGCGGGAAACTCTTTTCATTTTAGACTAAAACCAGTCATCGCTTCTATCTGTCTTTGCCAAACGGATGTGATTTGGTGAATTGCATGTGCCAGCCCTTGAGGGGTTACAGAGCTGAGAAAATGTGCTCCTGGAAATGGAGCAGGGGAGATGGAGAACTAACCAAAAGCTGGAAATAAATCATAGGACGAGGGTGTTTCTCACTGGACTATGAGGGCCTCCATTAGCTTTCAAGCTGCTGTTATTAAAGGTTGATTTGGAAAAAAAAAAAATCCAACGAACTGTCATCCCTTCTAGTTCCATAAAGTCTGAGTAAGCTGGTGGTTCCCTGTCCTCGCCCGCCATATTTTTCAGTGGGAGGCTGACAGACTTCACTGGGTGCTTGAAAAGTAAAGTAGGATTTTGTGGATCTGAGAGCTATTAACCAGCAGGTTGTAATATGGCTTTCTCCGAAAGTTCTAGAATTGTAAGCATGTCTTTGTTTCTCTTCAGAGTTTTGTTATGGGGTGGTGGGTATGTTACTGGATGAAACATGAGTGTCCTTCTTGGCAAGTTAATCAACCTACATGTGAAGTAGTTGTCACACAAAGCAGAAATTTTGTTTGTGGCATGCAGGAAAGAAAATGGAAACCAAAGGAAATAACTCACAAAATCTATGGTTCCTTGACCACAGGGAGGTGGGTACATTTATTTGGAGTAGGGAATTAATATTCAAAGGGGAAGTTTTATCATCATAAGTAGAGGTGGCAGAAGCTTGCACATGCATGGTTTGAAATCCTGCTTTTACATGCAACGCATGATCTCAAAACAGCTGCTTTGCCCCTCCCAGAGGAGAATTTACAATGTTAATGAGGGCAGGTTACTTTAGTACAATTCTTCGCCTCTTGGCATAGGTGGCATTCCTGTGCTTGCGGTCTCGGCGGGTCTGGTCCAGTTCAAAGCGGTCGGGTCCAGGGTGGTTGTCATTTAGAGCTTCTTCCTCGTGCATAGCTGAAACCACATAAGCTCAAGACCCCAAAGTTGCTGGAGAGAAGAATGTCTGCAACTTTCAAGAAGACAAAAGAATTAGGTCAAACACAAAAGTTTAGAGTTTAGGCAGGACAAGAGAAGAGGGTTGGAGTCCGTGGCTGGTGACAGAATCCCTCCTCTACTTTTATCCTGCTCCTCATTCTTGAGGGCGTGGGTCAAAGGTCCATATTCTGTAACTACTTTCTCCTGAGTGTAGGCGTTGTCATAGGGGCCAGTAAAGGAGTAGAATTTTTCCTGCTGGTCTAAGGTAAGTTTGTGGGTCACCAGGCATGGCTCTAAGTTGTTCATATCCTTGATTAACAGGCAGGGGGCAGTCACAGCTCTCAGGCATGAGGGCCGTCTTGTTGCCAACAGGTGTCTAGCAGCTTTGAGAAACAGGCTATCATTCTCTTTAAAGGTCCCAACATTTGGGCTAATCCTCCCAGAGTTATTCCTTCTCTTTCATGAAGGTACAAGTCAGATGGTTTGCTCAGGTCTGGAAAGACCAGTGTAGGTGCTTCTATTAGTAAGTTTCCAAGCTTATTGTAAGCTTAGTCACATAGCTCATCCCTTTCAAATGGCTCTGTTTCTGGCCCCTGTAATTTGTCACAGAGAGGCTTAGCAATCACTCCAAATTAGGGATCCACATGTGCCAGAACCCAGCCATCTCAAGCATCCTCATAGCTGCCTACATGTTCTTGGTGGAGAAGTTGACATATTACCATTTTCCTCTCTTGAGAAAGGTGGTGCTGCCCTTTTGATATAATAAACCTCAAATACTTTACAGTCTCTTTAGATACCAGTGTTTTTCCCTTAGACACTCAATATCCCTTACTGGCTAAGAAGTTTAACATGGTCACCGTGTTCTCATCAGAGATTTTCTTAGAAGGACTAGCTACTGGGATGTCATCCACATACCATAACACAGTGCTTAGTTTTAATTTTAATTCCCTTAAATCTCAGCCCAGGATTTCCCCAAAAATTGTAGGGGAGGTTTTAAATCCATGGGGTAAGACAGCCCAGTAGCACTGTTGTTTCTGGAGGGAGTCTGGTTCCTCCCATTCAAACACAAACTACTCTTGGGACTCGGGGTCCAATGGCATGTAAAATAAATCAACTTTTAAATCTAGTGCTGTACGAAACACGCTGTCCCAGGGAGATTAGCCAGCAGGTGTAAGGATGAGGTCCTACAGGATGTGGGTCTTGGACTGTTTTGTTGACAGCCGTAAGGTCTTGAACAAATCTGTACTCCCCTTTTCCTGGCTTTTGAATGGGTAAAATGGGAGTGTTACATGGGGATCTACATGGCCAGATTATTCCTTGTTTTAACAGTTGGCCAGTTACAGGAAGGGTTTTTCTTATGGCTTCTGACTTTAGGGGATATTGTTTTCCCAGAGGCCAGTGACCATTCTGCTTTAAGTCCACCTTTGCAGGTATGGCACCAGCTGCCTGTCCCATTTGTCCTTGTGTCCGTAACTCTGAGCTGATTCAGCTTAGAATGTTTGAGGGAATTTCTTCCTTTTCAGGTACTGGTTGTCTTGTAACAAGGCCATGAGCTCAACTTCCCAATTTTTGGGAACTTGGATTTCTATTTTGTCTTGTTCCCAGTTTATTGAGGTCCTTAGTTTTCATAATATGTCCCTCCGAGGAGAGGGCATTCTGGCAGATATAGAAAAGCACATCTTAATGTTTTGGATCCTATGTCACAGGTCAAGGGCTCCAGAAACCTTCTGGTCTCTCCTCTACCTGATACTCCTTGTCTATCACATTTTCTTTTTTGAAAGGGTTCCTTTCCGGGTATTTCACACCAGGAATGTGGCGCCATTATCAAGCAAAATTCAACATGCTCTCCTCCCACTGCTAAGGTTACCCATGGCCCTTCTGGGGAGATGAGGACTGGTTGCCTGGAGCCAACTGGGGAGCCCCATGGCCCATTACATATCATCTGTAGTCATGGGAAGTTGCCATGGCTTGGTCTTGTCTGATCCCTTCCCTCTCTTGGGTTGGTTAGGACAATCCCCATGTCCCTCCTGTCTGCACTTGCCACTGATTAGGCCCCAACTTCATTGGTGGCCTCTGGTCTCATGGTAGGGGCCAGGGTCACTCACCCATGGCATCTTCTCCTTCTCCCTTGGCTGACCTTGAGCAGACTGGAGGATCACCATGAGCAGGGTATCTTGCAACTGCGTCTCTGGGTCATCTTTCATTTCTTTTGTCATATCTCAGGTGTTGAGCACCCTGAAGGCTACCTCCACTAACTACGTATGAAACTCTTTTCTTGTGGTTTTTACTTTCACAAACTTTCTGTCACTTGCTTCTTACATTTAGAATTTGTTCCATGTCTTCCTTCCCTTTTTTTTTTCTAGTACTGTTAGACAAATTTATATTTTTTAACAAAACGAATAAAAATATCTGTAGTCCTTATGTATCCTTTACTGAAAACATACATTTTACTTTCTTTGAATACAAAGATCTTTCCCTCATTAACTTTTAGTAGCTTTAATCACATATATTAATTAGAATTTTTAGCCCTCATGGACTTTGATTTTGTCTGTGAAAATGAAGAAGTAATTATATACTGTGTTTTACACTAGTATTCTGTAGCTTGGCATATTTATAAATACTTTTTATAATTTTTAGGAACATGTTTCTTCATATTATAATCTTTTAACAAAATATAGGATGTGTTTACTAATAGACCTGAACATCTTTTAGTTTTTTTGTAATAAGAAGCCAAAAGTAGATTAACGTTTATCTGATATTTTATCTTACTTAGAAATTATCTAGCTATTTGATGAATTTTTATCACAATTTAATCGAGTAAAACTTCAAAGTTTTAACTTACCCAAAGAGAGTTTAGAAGTTATTCTAAATGCATGTGTTACAAAATATAATTATTGTTAAAAGTTTATCCATAAACTCTTATCTCACTTATATTTAAGCCATTTGTTTTTAACAATCATATCTAGATTACTAGAAAAATTTTATGTGAGACCAAAGCAGTTAGCCACCATTTTAAGCTGTTGTATGTATATATATATTGGAACACATGATTATTATTAAAAAGTTCTCCCAAAACCTTTTACCTTTTTACATCTATTTAGTTTAGTTGTTTACAACAATTATTTACACTGCCTATAAAATCTCTATGGAATAGCAGACAAAATTAGCTAGGAGTTTAAGTTATCTTTGTTGACAAATTCTGTAACGGAGACAACATGAGTCTGCCTGACTCATAAAGGCTGATGTTTCCATTCCATCCCATGTTGATAACTGTGTGGAAAAGTCTACTTTAATTAAACCAAAAAATAAGCATTAGCCAGGACTACTCCCTTCTGCTTTTATTACCGAAGCACAGCTCGCATTTCACTAATGAACCTCAAATACCCTCCAGCTGATGGAAACAAGAGCCAAATGGGGGATGAGGTGAGGGACGCTGAGGAAAAATACTTTGGAATTGAAGTCGCCTGGAATATTCAGAACTATGACTCTTTCCTTGGGACTTAGTCCCTGTTGTATGTTCCTGAGCACTGTAAAAGTTAAACAAAGATCATTTGTCTTAGGTTTTGGTCAGTTCATTGACTTTGATGGAAATGCATGGTTGGGAAAGAAATATACTGTGAGTATCCCAGTTGAAGAATAATAGCCCAGTGCTGTGAATGTTTGTGGGAGAGAGTGGGGCAGACAGCCCACGATCATCTCCAGTGGTTCTCTGTATAGAGATTCATTTTATGTGTAGTTTTTCAAGGCCTTGAGAATGTAAAGTTCTTTATGCTCTTACTCCTTTGAGCTGATAGTCAATTTAAATTCTTGGTTGAAAGAGGAGTTAAAGTGTTGGACTTGGTAAGACAGATTTGTTGGATGAAATAAACTAATGCTAATGGGTATCTTTAAAATAAACTCAAATAAAAGTGTTCCTGAGATTCTCTTCAGCCTGTTTAGAACGTGGCCTTGCATAGAGCACTGAGCTAAGCCAGCCAGAGTTCTGCCTTTGTGCTTCCTCTATGTGTTCCTAGGTAGACAGCAGCGTGTGAGGAAATGTGGCCCTGGCCTCCATGGGGACCCAGAGGTGGGAGAATGTGAGCCCTGCCACCGAGCCTGGGAAACCTGCACAGGTCTTGGCTATGACAAGTGCAGCAGCTGCCGAGAAGGACAGAAGCTGCTGCATGGGATCTGTGGGGGTCCAGCCCAGATCCAGGTGGAAGGAAAATTCTGGAATGGTATGTGCCTCCCAAGGAGAGATCCAGGTGACTAGCTGTCTTCCCTGCCTCCTTCCTCCTTTAAGCCTTGCCTTTGGGATCTCCAAGAAATGAAGCCTGGGCAGTGAAACAAAATTTGGAGCAAGAATCAAGTTTGGGCCACTGCTGGGGCCTCTTTGAGGCTCACAGTGGGAGAGGGCAGGAGGCTGTGTTTGGTTGGCATTTGGCCAGGAGAGAAAATCCATAGGGCAACGTACAATTGGTCTGGCCACTTGAGTTTCTACCTGGGTGGAGTAGAACTTGGAGCATGTAGAGAAAGTCATATAGGGAAATGGCCCAACTATTATTTTCTCTAAGATTTCAGAATAGCTTCTATCACATTCATCGTCCTCTTCATTATGATAAAGGACAACATTATTGGGAGGATTGGCTTTTCCAGTTAGACAAGAAAGAGCTGCTCTGAAGGATTGGAACTGAAGTGAAAACAGTTGCCCTTTCTGGCTGGATGATTAGAACTTGTCATCATGCTAGCTTGCCTTTTAAAAGTTGCCCTCTCCAGCTGCAGATGAGGAAGGGGAGGGCTTGAGGGGGGACAGGAAGGAGGAAAGTGCCAGAGCCTAGAATCTAACAGTAAGACTGCGCGTATTCACTCCTACCTGAGTCTGCACGATTGGTCCCCTCTCTCTGGAGCTTGGGTCACAGGCTTCCTTGCAAGGTAATTACAAACTTTCGGGGTCCTCTCCTTGTCTGAGGTGAGTAAAGACAAAATCCTCTTCCTGCTGGAAAAATCTGACTCACATTCTGTGCAGAGATGCTCAGGAAAACAAAAGATGCTCTCTGTTTAATTTTGAGGCAAGGATTGGTGAAAAACGTCATTTCAGAGCAGAAGCCACAGCAGCTGAAAGGTCTGTTCAGGAGGAATCCTCTAAGGGCTGGAGAGAGAGAGATCTGGGGCTGGAGAAAAGGCTCCTGCTGCCTCTCAGAGGAAGGATGTCATGGCTGCTGCCTGTTGTGATAGTGTAGCACATGTGACTGAAAGGAAATTTGGCAACAGATGTTAGCTCAGGGCCAAACTTCCTCATCAAAAACAGAACCAAAAAAAGCAATTTATATCTGACAGAGGAAAACAAAGTGGTTTCCAGCACACCATTCCTGTACTGGGGCAGCAAGGCAGGCACCCGTGAAGCCACAAGGATACATGTTCAGACTCTCTAGTGAGGTGCTTACAGATGGATCCTCATGTCTGCACCATTGCCTCAAGCATGCTCTTGCCCTCCATAGACTTGCTAGTCAACCCGGGTCTCTTTCTGGATTAATGCTGTTGAAAGAATGATTTGTGGGAGATGAGTGGCAAGTATGCAAAACCTAAACCAGAGGATCACATATTTTGCATCCAACATGGTCTCTTATACTTTATAGCTGGGTTTTATTGACGTACGCTTCCCTAAAACCCAATGTTAGCTTTCAGAAAACAAGGATACATGGTCTTTTGTTTGGTTGGTTTCTACCCCGAGCGTTATTGCATTTCATGATGCAAATACTGCACTTACATTGTAAAATGCAGATGAGGATATGCCTGGGGGAGACCCAGTCATTCCCAGTAACTCAAGTCTCACGACACAGGACACAACATGAAGTCCCCTTTATCCCTTGGAGAGGGTCACCGAACACCTTTTCTTCTCCCTTTAATTTAAATTAACCTTCCCATTTACCTAACTACACACCAAAGTCTCAAAACTTTATCACTCTGATGTAGTTGTTGTCCCCCAATGGCTCAAAGCCACCTTTTCATTTATATATTGAATTCACAAACAAATTAGTTTTCCACAAATGGGATCTCTAATTAGGATCAGCTTCATTTGAAACTGTGCAGTAAATGGGAGAATGAGAAGATTAGAAAGCATCATTAATAGCAATGCAAATAACCTTTAAATCAATCTGGATATGTCTCTCCAAGAAGTTGCTCTTCTCTTCCATTTAGGAAATAGAAAACTGTGGCCTGCCATTGGCAATAATCTCCACAGCATGCATAATGATAGTAACAATGGTAATTTAAAAAAAAGTCAACCCAACACCTGGGTAGATCGTTTGCAGTACAAAATGCTTTCAGTTGCATCCTCATCTCCTTTGATCTTGCATCTGCTTTGTGTGCAGTACAGGAGGTGTTTTTACTTCATTTCACAGACACAGGGCAGAGGGGTTACCGGGGGAGTCGAGTTACTTAATTTGGGTCTCAGTTCTACCGTGTATCACCTGAGTGACCTTGGACTAACTACTTAATGTCTCTGAACCTCAGTCAATCTATAAAATGAGGATAAAAACAGGACCTACCACATCCGGACGCTTTGATAAGCAGTAACAGGCATGTGGTAACCCGGTAAAACACTGTAGCTGTCAGTGGAGGACAGAGGGGTGAGTCGATCTTCCCAAGGACAAACAGATTAATCTGCAGACCCAGGAAGAACCTGGGCCTTACCTGAGGTGAGAATTGATTTAGGAGCAGAACCAAGATCGGACATTCCCAGCACTTAACCTTTCCCATTTCTGCCAGCCCCTCAGCAGGAGAGCGCTCTGAAAGACTGAGAGGATTGCTGACTCTCCTTTGGGGCTGGGATGCAACGCAAACATTTGATGATCAGGAGAAGACTCTATAATGAACAGAAACCACAGAACTGTGCTTGGACTCCCGAAGCCTGGAAATGCTTGCCACATATTGCTTCTCCGCCCAGACTCAGCCTAGGGTGGCCTGTGCACCTAGGGGACAATGCACAACGCTGAAGCCCAAACTGGCCACAAGGTAGCAGGAGGTCACCAGCAAGGATGCTCAAGCCCAAACTTCATGCTGGAGCAAATCAGGCCAGGGCACTGATGATGTCTGACGCCGAAGACCACAAACTGAGACATTCCTACCAATCTTAAACCTAATTAGTGCCCAAAGTTCTGCAGATGCCATTCCTCTGCCTAAAGCTCTCTGTCTCTTATTCAAGGCAGCGAAATGGGCACCTCCTCAATCTTCACACACCAAAGGGAACCTCAAGGTGATCACGAACTTATTCCAAAACAAATGACTACTTCCGTTTGCAGAATTTCAAATGTAGAAAGGAATTGAGAAACTTTAGGGAGCAACACTCCAGAATCCCCTGAACCATATTATTACAATTTTTTCTTATAAAAATAAAAATATCTTTAAAAAAGGTGAAATCTAAATTATTTCTATATAACTCAATTACGATCAACATTTTAAAACCTGGATTTTCTTACCAACCTATGTGTTTCTGAGCTGTCTTCTCTCTTTCACTCTCTACAAAAGTGAATGTTTAAGGATTATAGAATAATTTAAATAATGGCTTAATGATATACAAGGTTTTCATGGACACGTATTGTTTTAGGGTCAATGGTAATGGGAGAACATCTACTTTGATGCCCTCATTTTCCCAAGGAAGAAACTAGTATTACCAGGAGTTAATGAACTTGCCCAAGGTAACACAGAGAATCAGTTCAGAACTGAGACCTGAACTTTTGTTATCTGACTTTCAGGACAGTTTAGACTAATTTTGATCTTTTATTCACCGTCCAGAATGTCATGATTTTCCTCTACCCTATTGAATAGAAAAACCAATAACTGGGAGAGAAATACCAGGCCAGTACTGTGCCGTGTGACTCCAGCAGCTCAGCGGACTCTGCATGAGAGAGTCAGCAGTGATTAGGACAAAACTGTCTGAAAAGCACTGTGATTACTACAATAGAAAGGCCCAGAAAACAAAAAATAAAAATCCTAACAGATGATCCAGGGGAAGTCTCTCTAGAACCTGGAACAGAACCTGGCAGGAACAGACAACTAGGGCAGGAGACTGAAAAGACTCAGGCAGAAGAACCAAATACCTCTCCCGGGACTCTGGAGACCCTGAGCGCCGTCTTACAAGGTGTGACTGTCAGGTAAGGTGTCTGATTTTAAGGAACCACAACCAGAGCTCACACATCCCAGTGAGCCCCGTGTGCCCCAAAGCAGCCGCATTGGGAAGCTGCCTGTTCGTCTGAGATGCTGCAGCAGCTCCACCGTTCACCCTTCTCCAGTACTCGCCTTCAGAGCTTCAGCATGTTCTGCTAAATATTGACCGTAGGTGTAGATCTTGGTCATGTGATGGTAGAGTTGTTTCTGGAAAACCTCCAGCATCAACTCTCGGCAATAAGGTGGGTGGTTAAGGCAGATAATAATATTCTGGGATAAAACTGAATTGCATATAGTCAGTGAGTCCATTTCCCCTGTGACTTACAAATTGGACCAGATGGTTCATCTAGGGGAACAGATTCACTGTCATGTAGTCAGTCAGGAAAAATCTTAAAGAATTACTAACATGTGTGTTATTGACTTCAAGTAAAGTCTTCTTAATTGCAGATCTTATTTATTTTGCATAGGTTGATAGTTACTGTTCTGTCTCCCAACTCATGTCTAAGTCCCTCTAAGGGAAAGGACACTTATTAGGTTGAGTCTAATTGCTGCCATTTGCCATATTCGACCTACAAAAATCATGTTTCAAGCTAATACATTTGACATCTTACTCTTTTAGCACGGTGGTGAAAAGGAGTCCACGGTGTTAAGTGCTATCACCGTGCTGAGTCGGACGATCCTGAAGGTCAGTACTGAGTTGCCAGAGAATGCCCCAGCACATGATGCTGAACGACCTCACAAGAGGTAAACGTCAGTTTCTCCCTGATAGTTCTACTTTTTCCACATTTAGGTTTTTTTCACTAACTAATTTAAACTGCACATCATAAGGGTGAAAAAGCCTGCCAAGCGCATCAGCAAACGGCCTTTCACAAACAGGGCTGCTCTGTAGGAAACATCAGTCTTCTCCCAGGTGACCATCTGCATGTCATGACCATAATCCGCACATGTGGAAGCAGCTTTGCTGACCTGGTCTCTCTGGGTCCCGGAGTCAGCGGGACATGCCGGATGATCTGAGCTGAACTTAACCGACTGGCTAAAGAACAGAGTGCACCCTGGGCCTTCCCACTCCCTCCCGCAGGGCAGCCGTGACCCTGCAAGTCCTGGTTGAAGTCACTGTGCTGCAAGCCATCTCCCCTCTGTCTCTTCCTCGCCCGGATTTTGGTTTTGTTTCTCCTCATCCTGCATTTACCATCAAAACATGATCAGAGAAGCTGCTCCCTCATCCATTCATCTGAGTATTCAGGAGTCATCCAGCATCTCTAACCTGCCTGAGAGAAGGCACCCATTGGTTTCAGCACAGAACTTTCTGGTTATTATTTCAGCATAGAATATCTTTTATTGTTTGAAGAAAAACTCTGTGCCATCCATCTGCCTCTTACATAATACTTCTCTCAGGAAAAGCTTTGACCAAGGAAAATGTCACCCATGAAACCTGGCCCTGAGGGATTTGCCAGGTGATGGGCAAAGTTATCAAGACCTGTGTTGAGGGTGCTTCCGATCTAGAACAAAGAGTGGCCCAGCAGGAACGGGCTGGCTTCACTGCCTGCTCTTCCCAGGAGCGTGTCCTGTGCCTCCATCCCGACAGTTCCCGCCCCTCAAAAACCATCCTCAGTGGGAAGCCACTCTGCACGTTCAATTATATCGTGGCCAATTTTAAACAGTTCACCTGCACCTCAAAATGAAACACGTGGGGCTACGTGGCTGTAGACTCATGGTCCCCACTGGGGTCTTCCCCATGAGGCCCAGGCTGGCAGGGCGGGGAGGTGCTCGCCTGTCCTCTGTGTCAGCCCACGAGCAGCTGGGCTGACCCCACACCCAGGTCCCTTTGCATTATTGCTGCCAGAAAAGGTATTTCTTGGTTTGTTTGTTTGCTTAACAACTTTTTGTCACTATAAAAGCAATATCTTTTCAAAATTAAAAAAATTTGATCATTTCACAATCTTTATGTTTAGCAAATCATCAAACTGTACACCGTGAAGTTATACAATGTCATGTGTTAATTATATCTCAATAAAGCAAGAAAAAATTAGAAAATGTCAGTAAGGAAAAAAAGGAAAATTAAAACATCATATTCTTATCCCCCAAGCTCACCACAGTTAACACCTGTGTGTCTATCCTTCCACATGTTCCCTCTGCACATACACATATATGTCACATGTATAGACTGATATAATCAGTCATCTGTCCATGTCAATAAATTTTCTCCTAATCTAATACTTTTAAAATCCCCCCGTTGTCCCCAAAATGTGTGTTATTGCTAGTATATCTAAACCAGCATCCAATCCAGGACCATACGTTATATCGAGTTGTTATGTTCATTAAGTTTTAACCTAGACCGCCTCTCTTATGCACATCATTGAGTCCTTGCAGAGAGCAGACTAGTTATCCAGCTGTGGTCCATCCTCTGGATTTATTTGCCTTGTTCCTTCGTCACATTATGTGTCTTTAAGCTTGTTCTCACATTCCCACGTTCCCTGCACACTGGAAATTAGATCCAAAAGATTAGCTTCAGTCCTTTCCTGGCTAAATCCATCAGAGGAGATGTGGCACAGTTCCTATTACGCCACATCAGGGACACGAAACACTTGGTCGCCCACCATTAGTGATGCTACCATTGCCTACTGTATTAGGGCGACGAGAGCTTAATCCAACCAGCCAGGAAGTAGCCTTTGGGATGTTACTTTGGCAAATTATTTCCCAGACTCTAAACCTTTGTAGCCAGTATCCTGATCTCCAAACCAAACCGTAAGTAAATAGGGAAGAACAAACTGGACAAGTCTGAGACCAAGAGCCAGGGGAGAGGAAGCAAGTGGCAGGAGCAAAGCCAAGACTTGCTTCGTGCTTGGAGCTGGAAGGAGGAGCGAGGATCACCGCCATCACGGTGATTCCACTTTCCAAAGTCATCGACAGACGTTAGTGAAGCTTGGCGTGAGCTCGCAGGCTCCAGGGACTCCAGTGGGACTAAACAACAATACAGTCAGCTCCGGGTGGTATGTAATTTCTTTTCCTGAAGAGCTCTTCACAGAAGATCAGGGTTCTGATCTCTCTTCTAACACTCATTGGTCAAAGTGACAATGCCAGGCTCACACCTGGAAGTTCTTCAGAAACGAGAACCGAATTTAATCCTCCCCAGAGGAGCCTGATCTAAGCTCCCGCTTCAGCTGCAGTCCCACGGGCTGGGTACTGTCACAGCCACAGGCAACAGCAGGGACCTTGATCCCGTCTCCCTAGCTCCCCACTATAGTCTCACTCTCCATCCTGGGGCCAGTGACCTTGTGACAATGACCCCATGCAGTGAGGATGCTGGTTGAGCTGTGGTTGCTGAGTTCACTGCTACATAGGGGACATCAGATGGGGCCCTCTCAGGTACATGTACCATCAGGCAGCCGCCAGCACCTGGAACAAGGGACAGGGGCCCAAATGTGATCTGGTGGTCTTGCTAGCCATGCACGGTACGTGTTGTACCGTTTGCTTTTTCAGGGTGACAGTGGCACAGTATTTAAGACAGCAGGAAAAACCTGAATTTGTCAATCCTATAAGCGAGTGCAACTGGAAAGTCTCGGAAGGAAGATGCCTGTGAAGATGTTTGCCTCTGTGCCCCTGAGGAAAACAATCGTGGGACAACTCAGAGCTGAGGGGTCTCTGTCTGAGCCAGCTGGGATGGCCTAATTTCCAGAATAATGACAAAGATGTGCAATCAACATGATAAGGCAAATTGGCCCAGGATGGGAGAGGAAGAGGAAATAAATACCAGATATCCCAGAGGCCAGACACACACACATATACATACACACAGCCAGAATTTGGCCGCAAGCAAACATTATAGGTTTAGACAGCTCAGTTCAGGTGACCCTCTTAGGGCAGCTCCAGTGAGTCTTTCCATCCTGCCTACCATGTAGAGAGAAGACACGAAAGGCCTCCTGGGACCACCTGGCCACATCAGACTGCAGTGGCCTTCTACGTGCTCTGAGTTAAAAGGGAGTTCTTTGCATGGCTTATAGACAATTTCTTCTCATCTCCCTGAGCACTCCATTTTTTTCCCCATCTCTCTTCCTTGATGTCCATTACTTACAAATATGTCCAAGAAAGGGCATCATATGGTGGCAATGAACTACGTGACTTCTTATCTGCATTTTCCTGGAACAGGGTTGAGAAGATGGGGAGAAAGAAACAACTTTGAAAGATGGTGATGATGACTTCTTTGTCTTGAAAGGGCAGCAAAGTATTTTCCTTAAGTATTTTCTGGGTGAGATCAGGTCCATTCAAGAGTCGTAAGCATCTGCTTTCTGTCATGTCCAAGTTAGGTGCAGGGTACATGACTTCTTACAGGTGACTCAGGAGGTCAGAGTCAAGGGATGGTGAAGTGCTCAGGGACAGGCAGCAGTGGTGCAGCTTTAACACCCCAGGCCTGAAGCACAAGCCTCAATCATGGAAGAGGGGACAACTGACAGAAACTGGAGCTGTGGGGACACAGCCCCTCCAGAACCATGGAAGGAGGGAGCAGAGTTGTGGCTCTGGGAGGAATAAATACCCCAGTCTCTCTCTCCTCCCAGCCTCAGACCTCCTGCAGGTTTTTCCCCTTGTCTGAAACTAACCAGAGGCCAATGGGAAACACCACTTACAAGGGAGGGAATTGAGCTTGGGGATGCGGCCCCAAGTGGGCACACTGCCAGGACCCAGCAGGACAGAGAATGGCACAAATGGATCTGGGGCGGGGTAAGGGTAAGGGGAGAAAGACAGTAACCAGGACAGTTGGTCTCTCCGAGGTTCTTCCTATTCTTCAGCTTTTGGATATCTCTAGTCCTGGTAGAAAAAAGATCATCCCTAAAGGAGTTTTTACTGAGAGGGGAATGTTAACATTAAACTTATAGATTTGCTTCAAAACAATACAGGAGGGAAGTAAACCAGTGGGACATAGATGCAATACGATTGGCCATGTGTTGATAATTGTTGAAGCTCAGTGATGAATACAGTGGCGGGTACTGCTTTGTCTTGTATATATATTTATTTTCTGTAAGTTTAAATTTTTCCATAATAAAATTGAAAAATAATAATTTAACCTTGAAGTTGTTTTATAGGAAATTTAAAAGCCCTCTCTTCATCTTCTAGTTTTTGTTTTACATTTCCATAAACCCTTGGGTTTAGCTCCTTAAGGAGAACTGACCTTGGAGGAAGCAAGTGCCCCTTTGCCCCGGCCATTTAACGTGTGGAGCTCTGCAATGCCGTGGTCCTCGTTGCCCAAGCTAATTCCCCGACCCAGTCCTGGAGGAGTTCGAGTCAACGAACTAATGAAAAGCATTTAAAAGTTACCTCTGTTCTGACCCATCCTCAAATGTTTGATGCAATCTGTTTCAAGGAATTCAGGAAAAAAAGACTTTTTGCTGGATTTCATTCTGTTACAACATTAAAGTTCCAAGAAATTACATCAAGTGCCCTTGTGATAGCTTTACGGGGGCCAGCCACCCATCAGCACAGAGGACCAGCTAACCCTGACTTGCCATCTCTTCCATTCCAGTTCACATCACACACACACACGCACATTCACACACACACACGCTGGGGCTTCTGGAATATTCTGTGCCAGTGTTGAGAACGTCACCCCTGCCAGCACTTTTGCACTTGGTTCAGCCACCTTCTTCCTTGTCATGAGCCCCAGTGGACCTGGAATGGTTCCCAAAAGCTTGGGGAGGCCTGGTGGCACAGCGGTTAAATTCGCTTGTTCTGCTTCAGCAGCCTGGGGTTTGCGGGTTCGGTTCCCAATTGCGGACATGGGACTGCTTGGCAAGCCATGCTGTGGTAGGCATACCACGTATAAAGTAGAGGAACATGGGCACAGATGTTAGCTCAGGGCCAGTCTTCCTCAGCAAAAAGAGGAGGATTGGCAGCAGTTAGCTCAGGGCTAGTCTTCCTCAAAAAAAAAAAAAAAAAAATCCACAAGTTGGATGACTAGTGACCCTGAGCTGGCTTGAATTGTCTTTAAAGAAAAGTTTTCATCATCCCAAGTTGCCCAGAGCAAGGTATCTATTCTCCTCCACTGGGGAAGATTTGTTGGTGTTGGTGGAAATCTGTGCCACCTGAAATGGTACTTTTCTTCATGTTCCTTAACAATTTTTCTCGAGAGGGATGGGAGGGCAAGAGATGATGGAATTCACTTCCTCCACTTAAGCATGACTCTTTTCCCTATCTCTCAATCTTTAGAAAGAACCATGTTCTTAGGAAAACACGGTATGTCCCTTGTGCTTTCCTCAGGGTAGGGGTGGAGGGAGGTGGTTTCAAGCTCAATCACGTGCTTGTACTTTCTTAAAATGAGGCACTCAAGTGGGAAGGGCAGTGCCTTCCCTACAGAAACAGGGCAGTATCACACCAGCTGCCTCGCCCCTGCCCACCCCAAGTTTATGGATGGTTTTAAATGTTCCCATCATTGAGAGTTCCAGATCGCCTCTCTCAAGAGAGATAACTTCCCCTTAAAACAATGTGTTATCTTTTTCTAAAGGACAAAATGATGATATACTTTCTTCCTCTTTTTAGCTGAACTCAGCAAGAAAATGAACCCTCACAAACATGCCCCATTCTCTTTCATCAGAACATCAAGTATCTTCCCTGTTTAGAAACCTCTGGAAGCTCTTAACAGTTTTTCTTAAAGGGACAGTTTTGTTTTTTTAATTAGTCACATATAAATCATTCCTTGAAAAGTCTTCTAGCTCAGGAAGCAGAGCCAGGGTGGGGCCAGGACATTCCCAGTTGGCGAAAGCGCTATCAGCTAAAAGTCAGGGCTGGACACACAGTCTGCTCATTATCCACCATGGAGCAGGGATCTGTCTTGAAGGACAGCCAGATGGGTGTGTCTGTCAGGGCAGGGACTCCACGCTCTGCAGGGGCCAAAAGGATTGTTCCCTCCAGCGGTACTGGGTGTGGTGACCAGAACCTGAGGGCCTGAGATTCCACGAATGCAGTGACCTTCTGTCTTATGTTGTTGGCTTTAACCCCATTCTGTCTCCAGCAGGTGAAAATGACAGACTTTCAGGAGGGAAGGAGATGGAAGACTGCAAGCAGCACACTCTCCAGGATGCCTTCCCCACCCCACTTCCTCCAGACCTGGGACTGAGATGCCTCTCCCCAGTTTAGGGCTGGCTCTAGCTATGGAAACAGTAAGGTTAGGACAGGCCAGGGGCACCCCAGTACGAATCTGCTCAAAGCCCACACCCGGCCTTCCATGTGATGTCCAGCCTGAGTGGAGAGAGGAGGGAGAGAGAGAAGGAAGCCCTGCCTTTGTCTGCAGGCCTCAGCTCTCCCAGGCCTGGACAGCAGCATATGCCCTCAGGGGCACGTGGGTGCTAGTGCTCAGTTAACCTCTCAACTGATAGAGTAACCACTACTCTAAGGAAGCTCTAGAAGACACCAATTTGGCACCAGCTGCATCACTCAGGAATCATTTAGGGAATTCCACAGTAATCCAGACTGTCAGTGCGCAGAAGGTGGAGCAGTGGATCTCAACGTGTGTTCTCTGGACCAGCAGCATGAGCATCACCCAGGAACTTGTCAAAACTACAAATTCCCAGCTCTCTCCCCCCAGGACCTACTGAGTTAGGAACTCCGGGGGTGCAGCTCCCCAGCTCATCCATCTATTCACACTACCTATCTGACTCTTGCACTTGGTAAGCAGTTGGTATTTTTCTGAGCAAAATTCTTAGATACAATTTACTTAATCACATTTGCTGTTGGAATTACTTTGAAAGGAAGGAAAGAAGCTAAACTGTGAAAACACTAACCATAACATTATGATAGATATAGTATGTACATAATACCAAAGATTTATAAACTCACATGTTAATTCCTCTGCAGTGCAATTGTAGGTGACTGCAAATGTGGTCAGAAAATAGAGGCTGTGGTACCCCACACATCAGGAAACACTTGCAAAAATGACCCTAAAAACCCCAGTTCATTGATTACTTGCCAACGCACAGGCCAGGTTTATAAGTTGTGCCTAAGCTACAGGATGCCGCTTCCTTCTACCCTTCAAAAGCCATTGGAGTTGACACTGCCCTTGCAAAGTGCAGGCTTGCTGATAACTAAAGGAAGAATTTTCTCCAAGGCCCCTGGATTCAAAAGCCCATTCAGTGTCTTGAAAGGTCATAGGCCTCCATCTGCCTGTCGCTGTGTGTGGCTGCGGCCTACAGTATGGGCTCAGTCCCCACAGGCACCAGTTAGCTCCTCTGGAACCAGAGTCAGGGCTGCATCCCCAGCCGGTTCTGGCAGGCCTGCTGGTGGGTCCAAGTCTTGGGCCAAGGATGGACACGTGACTAAGAGTCCACATGTTCTGGGATGGTCAGTCCCAGGCACTCACCTTGATCCTGGAACAATGAAATCAAGTCTTTACAGCAAAACATAGCACCATGTGTTTATACTTAAGGCCATTCCAGAAAGTCACCCTTACAAACTCGAAAAGTCTGCCTTTCCCCTAGGATTTTTGATGAGGCCCATTGTGTTTTGAACTGTCCCTCAGGCAAATATGAATTGAAGAGCCCATGCCATCCATGCCACTACACCTGCCAAGGATGCCAAGGAAATGAGCCTTCCAGCTGCTCCTCCAGTGGAGCAGGTGAGGGAGTCTGGTGCTCGCTCGTCCTTCCTTGCTTCAAACCTGTTCTCCCGCTGAAGCTCATTTGGTTTATCTCAGAGCTTCACCTCTGGGGACGAGGGGTTGAGATTAGACAGCTGTTCATTAGAGAGTGTGTACAACCTTGACGTTTCTGCCTGTTGTCAGGATACAAGTTCACGTTATTGTGGACACAGACTCGCAGCCCCTTAGGAGATGAGAGAGGAGCTAAGAGCTGTCTTTCCAGAGAAGGAGAAAGAAAGGGCAGGCAAACGTGATGTCAGACAGGAGGTAGACAGTAAAGCTAAGACTGGTTGAGGTAAAAGTGAAAAGCTAGGGAATTAAGGCAGACCTGTTCAGTCTTTAATAGAAATATCGTAATAGAGGCTGTGTCAGCGTCTCCTCAGCCCTGAGCTACGCCATTTAGAAATTATCAGAGCCCTATGGGAACAAAGTGATCATCTCAAAACACAAATATGTCCTTTTATATCCCAGTTTTATTTTATTTATTTTTTATTTTCTTTTTTGGTGAGGAAGATCAGCCCTGAGATAACATCTGTGCAAATTGTCCTCTATTTTGTAAGTGGGACATGTCCACAGCATGGCTGAGGAATGGAGTAGGTCCGCATCCAGGATCTGAACCTGTGAAGCTGGGCTGCCAGAGTGGAGCACACAGAACTTTACTCCACCAGGAGCCAGGCCCTGCCAGTTTTATTCTTTATTTATTTTATTTATTTATATTTTTGGTGAGGAAGATTAGGCGTGAGCCAACATCTGTTGCCAATCTTCCTCTTTCATGTTTGAGGAAAATTGTCCCTGAGCTAGTATCTGTGCCAGTCTTCCTTTATTTTGTATGTGGGATGCAGCCACAGTGTGGCTTAACGAGCAGTGTAGGTCACTGCCTGGGATCCAATCCTGCGAACCCTGGGCCACTAAAACAGAGCATCTTAACTTAACCTCTACACCACCAGGCCAGCCCTGTCCCAGTTTTAAAATCTCTAAAAATTTCTGCTGTCATTGGATTATATTCCATGATCTTAAATGTCCACTGTAGTTTGACCCTTGACTCCTCTCCAGCGTCCCTTCATATGCCTGTCCCCTACTTTGACCTCATGTGGGACAGATTCATATTTCATTTGAACTACACAGTACTTTTAAAATTTGAACCAAATTTATAAATTGGGAAATTTCAAATATAAACCTGCGTCTTCATTTCTCTTGAAAACTTGGAAGATCTGCAGCTGGGCCTACACGCCCCAGATGGTTGGCTGGAGACCAGAGGCGGCTGCTCTCCATTTCTCCACAGTCCCTACCCCTCCCAGCTGTCTCACTGATCCTGAGGCTGTCAGTTACCACTGTCATCATACTTACATGGTTTTTCTGGTGGAGGAGAATTATTTATCTTTATTCTTTTTGTAATAAAACCCAGAAAAATGGAAAACAAAATGAGAGTATCAGGCACTTACAGAAAAATGGGAGATAACATATTGTTTTGTATAAATTAAAATTATTGTCTTTCTTATGTAAACAAAGTATATCTATCTCAAACCAGTCACTTTGCCTCTTTAAGTCTCTCCTTGAGGGTAGAAAGGGGAACATAAACCAGATGGCCTCTAAAATCTCTTTCACATTTAAAACAACTCAATCTTCATACATAGTGTTACCCAACCTGAAGTGAGTTCGCTCACCCGTTGTGCAGCAAGCCAGCCTCTGACACTGAGTGTGGTGGAAGATAGTAGAAATTTTATTTTTGCACAGCACTGAGCAAGGAGAGAGGGCAGCTAACGCTGAAATCCCAAACTCCCCGAAAAGCTAGAAGGAAGGGTTTTTATTTGGGGCTTTAGGTAGGGGAGGGGGAGCATATGGCCTTGCTGGTTGGAGCTTTCCCACCAGTTTGTCTTTGGCCTTGAGACTCCTTGCAGACAGGAGGGAGCTCATGACCTTGCTGGTCATCAGCTTTCCCACCAGCCCGTATATCTTTGTGGGAGGAGATAGTCCAGGTGCTTGTCCTTGATGATGTCTGTCTCCATGGAGAATAGTGGATTCTGGAGCCAGGGAGCCAGAGAGCAAGCAGGGAATGGGTGTTTTGCTTTTAACCCCATATATGCTGGGTTTAGTGTGGGGAAACTGATATCAGGATCGGTGTCAACTTCCCCCCTATTTTATGTCCATCCCTCAGTCTTGAGGGATTTGGGGTGGCGACCGATCTAGCTACTTCCTGCTGAAATGGGGCGTAGGTCGTTTCATCTCATTGAACCAGTCTTTTAATAAGGCAGTGATGCTGGTGGGCTCCTGAAGGTAGGCCTGTATCATGTAAGTAGGTAACCAGGTATTTATTAAGAAGTTTTTCAAGAGAAACAAAAAGAGAAAAACAAGGTTAATGATCGGAGCAAATTATAAACCAGTTTCTGAGCCTGGGGGCCAGCCAATCAAGATTCCTAGAAGTCAGGGTCGAAGCATCTTTTGCAGTTTGAAATGTCTCTGATGGTGTCATTGGGCACTCAGGTAGCTTTTTGAGTGGCTTACACAGCAGTAAACATGAATCTCTCTTAAGTTTATATTAGGTCCTCCGGCTTCAGTTTGTAAGGCTTTAGGACAAAGGGCAGATTTAGTTTTCAATGACTCCAAATGAAAATAATGAGAAAAAAAACCCTGAAAATGTTAGTTTGGAGGTTTTTAGCCAGATATTTCAGGAGATGAAGAATTCAAGATCCAGTCCAGTTAACAGAAGTAAAACAAAAATTTCAAAGATAATTGAAAAAACTAAAATCCAATATTTATAAATATGTATTATAGTTTCCATTGAAATATAATCTTCCTCCCTAAAATCATCTTCAATTTCACTAGACATAGCCAAATTAAGACTAACTGGTTTGCAAAATGTCCAGTTTTAATAAATTTGGCATAATTACTTACATAAGTACAGCAAGAATAGTAATTGATCATATAGGCTCTTTTAAATCTGCTTTGCTGAAACCTTATAAGGAATCTCAGGTTGAATTTTAAAGGTCTCTCAAAGAAAGCCAAGCAAAGGACCTGTTATCACATTCTGCCTGCAGTACCTACAGATTTGGGTGAATCCCTCTCTTCATGAGGCTTCCCAAAATATTGAGGTTCCTTGTACCTGCCAGAGGGAGCGACATTCTTTGCTTAACCTTACCAGGTTACAGAACCCATAAGTACAGTACCAGGCCAATATTTCCAAGTGGCTTTATTCCAGAATGTCAACCTTCATTCCTCAAAAGCTGTCTTGTTATATCCAAGCCCGTATGTTTTTTCAAACATGATGTTCCAGTCAAAGCCTTGGTAATATAACCACTGTTTCCAATTGTGTCCTGTTAAAAGAAGAACAGATTCTTATTGTACTTATGCAAACAACTATATTGCCATAGGAATAAGAATACTTACTTATCAGAAGTTTTTGTGTTTTGGGGGGCTCAGATAGGGAGGAAAAGACAAATGTTTCAGTTTTGTTTATAAATTGCTGTAAGTCATAGTTCTTTAAGAGAATAGAGAAAAAGGTTTTCTTAACTCTGAAAAAAAGCAAAACATTAAAAATAGTAATATCTCAATTAAAAAGTCATAAAAGTTATAATCATTCCTATCAGTTTATTCTGTCCTGTGTAATTGGTTCTTGATCTTAATCTTCTGTCAGCAGTTTGTGAGGTCATCGGTTTCTCTGTTGGAGTTCTGTAATTTTTACCCAGTTTAGTTTTACAACCTGAACGTTTATTAGAAACCTGTATTCTAGAGTGTCAGAGTCCTTTCCATGAATTTCTCTGAAGATGAAACATATTTGCAAAAACATCAAAGTAAAACAGCCGCTGTTTATAAATAACAAAACATTCAAAAATGGTAGTTGACAGAGGCATTTGACCATGTCTGTGATATACAACATTTTGAGATAATAACCAGGATTCTAGCTGACAATCAGAGCAGATCAGATAATTTTGAAAATACTTATATCAATAACACTCATTTACATAATACCATTTAAGAAAGTTTATTATTACTTATTTGACAATGCTTTTCATGTAATTTAACATACAAAATAAGCCTTATTAGTTTAGCATTCTTTTCTTATAGGAAGAGAGCAAATTTCTCCAAGAAGTCCCAGGGGCCCTCTGAAAATCCCCAGGGAAACTCTCCCTCTTCTTCCAGGTCAAAAGAAAGCTTTTATTCAAGACTTGAATATTTGTGTGTGGGGGGGAAGCTTGTCAAAAATATTAAAAGCTTTAAAACATTTGTTTAGATAGGATACAAAGTTCACTGCAAAACCATGCTCAGGTATCTATTCGAAGTGACAACAGAAACAGTCAAGGGGAAACAGAGTTAAAATAGTAAAAAAAAAACTTTTAGAATCTTTTTATCAAGAGCAGATTAAAAATTTAGGAAAATTAACCTTTTAAGAAAGAGGAAACCAAGTTTTAATTTTGTATCAGTTTACTTTTGACATATAAGTTTATTTACTTAATTGGATTTACTTTAATCCTGGACAACTTGACCATATATACATTTCTTTAGGGCTTTACTTTTACAAACCTTTGGTTACTTTTTTACATTCAGAATTTGTCCCAGCACTTTAGGACAAATTTATCTTTCTCAACTCAAGAAACAAAAATATTTCCATTCTTTATATCTTTTTACTGAAAACATATATTTTACTTTCCTTGTATACAGACCTTTTAGAAATATATGTTTCCTCATAGAAAATTTCTCAGCATACATAAAACATGTTTATTAATAAACCTAAGCACTTTTTAGTCTCTTTGATATAAGAAACCAAAGGCAGACAAATAAATGCTTAGTAGTTAACCTTTAATATTTTGTCTTATGTGGAAATGACCTAGATACCCAATAAACTATTATTATTTAACTTAACTTAGTAAAGTTATAAAATTTAAGTTTCCAAAAAGATTTTGGAAGCTGTTTTTAAGTATACAGACTATAAAACATAATTATTGTACTTAAAACTCTTACCCAGTTTTAACAATTACTCTTAAAAACTTCATGTGACATTACAGCAGTGAAGTATTATCCTCAGTTGTTTTAAGTGCATATATCATAATATAATTATTATACATATAATTATATATATAATTATAATTAAAAAGTTTTTCTAAAAACTTTTATTTTTTTACATTTATTTAGTTTACCCATTCTTAACAATTATATTTAGATCATCTACAAAAACTCCATGAGACATTAAACAAAATTAGCTATTATACTGAGTTAGGAGTTTTGCTGATAAATTTTGTAACAGAGATGACATGAGCTCATTTGACCAGTAAACCCAAGCTGTATGTCTGCATCACAGCCAATGCTGATAACTTTGAGGACATGTTCATTTTAAATGAAACCAGCAAACTTAAACAGGCTTTTATTCATCAAAGATCATTTTATATCATGTTAAATAACTTTGTCTCTAGAAGTTTTTGCATATTCATTAAAGACTGCTTTCCATTATGAGAGATTTCGAATCCTCTTCTGAAACAGGTTTTCAGAATGGCCATTACAATTCAAATTATCTCAAAAGTTTACTTATTTTTACTTCTTCAATTTTAGATCAGGGATTTTGGGGGAGTTGAAGCTCAGCTCTGCTTGCTGGGAAGCTTGGCAAAAGAGTAGACAACAGCAGCAGATTTGGGTTGGCTGCTGACATGTTTAATTATTTAATTATTTTCTCTTAAAGAGGCAGTAAAGTATTTCTAATTTTATTTAGAAGCCTCAAAAGATTAAAACAGGCTCCCCATTGTTGCAGCTGGCTTTTCCAATTGCATACATCAGTTTGGGTGAACTGTAATTGACCCGTTTAAGTATATAAATTTTTACAAAACTTTATCTTAGTTTTACTAACCCTTATACTTTTAATTATAACTTACATTAGAATTCTATTAAAAGGTTTTGGTATTACAATATTGTTCAGCGGAAGCATTCCCAGTTAGACACAACATTTATTCCCAAAGAAAACATCCAGGCAAAGTTGACATAACCCCTTCATATAATATTAACTTAAACACTTTAATCTTTATAGCCTTATTAATCTTAGTAACCTAACTGTTGCCTCAAAAAATTGTTGGTCAGGTTTCTCACTCTGATTTTTGCCTCCTGACCTTTTAAATTTTTCAAACTGGGGTAAATAGAATAGGTTTGTCTGATGTCCTTTAATGTTGGGGAGCCTATAGGGGGGTCCCTTTAGCCCATCCAACCTTAGGCAGTGTTTCATTAAAACCTTTGTTTTAACTTCATCCATATCTGTTCCATTTATCCCGTTGGGATGAGTACTGTGACTCTTCCCTTTCTGATTTCTCTTTGCTAACTTAACATTTTCATTAGCATCTGTAAGACTACGAGAAGCTGAGACCCCAAGTTTCATTAAGTTCTTAAGACTGGTCATTATAGTTTCCTCTTAATTTGGTCTTTTCATAGGTACGAATAAAACAGCTGTTTATCATAAGAGCTCTCTAAAAAGTTTCCCAACTTGAGGATCCATCGTTTGGCCATTTTTTTTTTCCCTCCAGAGTCTAAAGAATATTGTGGCCACATGGTCTTACAAAAGAAAATCATCCCTCTTTAGACATTGGCTTATAGCTACAGGTCACCCATCAGCCAAAGTTTTTCCCAAAGGGCTCTTAGGTGGGATAAATGCAGCATCTCCCATGTTGACACTTTTAAAAGGACAGATAAACAGACAACAACAACAGATACCAAACAAGGGCACATTCCCAGAAACCCTTGGCCACAAACGGAAACCAAAACAAAGACCAAAACCAAAAACCAAAGTGCTTCCAGCCCCACCTTAGTCCGTGTCCTACACTTGGGGGCGCCCAACAAATGAAGATCCGCCATGCAGATCTTCCCAGATGAGCAAGGACAAGGGACCTTGGTTGTGCACACCCGGGGGACTTACCAAAATTTGGCCAGGGCGTCGCGGTGACTTCAAAACAAACGGAGCCCAGAGGGCTGCCAAGGTACCCATTATTTCCGGCCGGTCCTGTTGGAAAAGGTTAACACAAAGACAAAAACAAAAACTACCAGCTACTTACAAGAGACGTCTTCCTAAGTCCTAAACCTAGTTTCTTCCACCACCAAAGCAAAAGTGCCATGGGCCAAGGACGTCTGGCTAGCAGCCAGCTGCTTGGGGCTGTCCCTGAGACAAGGGGCTCAGGCAGCTGCAGGACAGCTTCCAAGAGAGGCCTTTAGCCAGAGGCCAGTGTGCCACAGGCAAGACGTCCACCTGGGACATTGTCCCATCTGGGTTGCCAAATTGTTACCAAACCTGAAGTGAGTTCGCTCACCCGTTGTGCAGCAAGCCAATCTCTGACACCGGATGTGGTGGAATAAAGTAGAAATTTTATTTTTGCACAGTGCTGAGCAAGAAGAGAGGGCAGCTAACGCTGAAATCCCAAACTCCCCGAAAAGCTAGAAGGAAGGGTTTTTATTTGGGGCTTTAGGTAGGGGAGGGGGAGCATATGGCCTTGCTGGTTGGAGCTTTCCCACCAGCCTGTCTTTGGCCTTGAGACTCCTTGCAGACAGGAGGGAGCTCATGACCTTGCTGGTCATCAGCTTTCCCACCAGCCTGTATCTCTTTGAGGGAGAAGATAGTCCAGGTGCTTGTCCTTGATGGTGTCTGTCTCCATGGAGAATAGTGGATTCTGGAGCCAGGAAGCCAGAGAGCAAGCAGGGAATGGTTGTTTTGCTTTTAACCCCATATATGCTGGGTTTAATGTGGGGAAACTGATATCAGGGTCAGTATCAATAGGACAAAATTAAGGGATGGGTTGAATGCTAAACACATATCTAAAATGTTCTAGGCATCCCACAGCTACTTGGACAATCCTCACATACATGCTTTGACACTTCTTCTGTACTTTCTCTTTGCAAGTATGCGTCTAATCCACTGATGACAAAATTTGTTGTGCCGCTCCCATGTACAAGTTCTATAAACAGTTGCCATGGAAAATGCAATAAGTGATAACATGAAACTTGCGTCAAGGAGTTTACAGTCTGAGAGAGGGGTGTGTCCTCATGTTATAAAATAAGAAAATATAAAAGATAAAATTGATGGTGGGAATCCTACGGCAGGTCAGAGAGGAAACATTGCTTTCAGCTGTAGTGAGCAGAGGAGGCTTCCTGGAGAGGGTGTTGCTGAGAAGCTCCGATTAGCAGGGTTCTTTCCTCCTAAGAGCACGATGTCCGTAGGTCATGTGTTAGCACAGCTATCGTACAGCAGCCAGCGCTAAAGAAGACTACTGAATGAGGCAGTTCCACATCAACAGGCTTTAATCAAAGGCTGAATCCTCTGGCGAGGGAATCCCATCTACACACATACGCCTCTCCCATCAGTAGGAATTTCCCCTCCTGTTTAATCGTAATTTGGTTAAGATTCAGGTCCAAATCCTTTTGGAAATGCTGATCTCCAGCTATGCTGGTGAAGATTCACCCTAAATTCTCTTCCTGATTTATTCTCTACCAACCTGAACCCAAAACTAAATTCTACCAATTGCACACCAGCTACAGTAAGCAGAATGGTGAAGTAAATTCTTCAAGTTTCTGTTCAGGGTCCCTCGGCCTTTCTTTCTTTCATCCCTTCCAGCAATCCTTTTCCCCTCCTGCCTTCCACTTTCATCCCTCCTTTCCTCCTGCAGACATCCAATGCCTTCACATCAGTCCACCTTCTCTCCTAACAAAACCAGCTGCCAAGAAATCCTCTGGAAACAGTTAATTACTCTTCAGTATAAATGAAGCCAATCTGACCCTCTTTTGGAGTTCTTTACATTTTAACTCTTGTCTCATATTATCACATGGAAGGGTTGGCACCTAACAAAATATCAGTCCTTCTACTACTAGAGCCAGCTTCTCCTGCAGATCATTGCAGTAATTTAAATTCCGAGACTCTGGGCAAGTAGACAATAACTTGTGCATGGTATTTAAACTGATGGGGTACCCAAATTATCAGCCAAAACCAAGTGAGCTGCCATACTACACAGGCTATTAGAAATACGACCAAACCTTGGTATAATCCTGGACCATGGGAAAAGCTGGCATGGTCAAGGCATCGAAGGGACCTCCCTTTGTAGGGTCCTTGTATTTTAGATACCAAGACCCTTACAATCTCTGTCCTTCAAATCCAAATGACAATACCCAAAGAGGTCAAATAATAAAGCCACAGCTGAACAATAAAAATGTAATTGGAGAACATTTCCTCTGATATCTGAACCCATCGTCATTCATTTTTATTTTAAGATTGTTGAACCAGTTGGATATGTGTGAAAAATAGGAATATTGCCAAATAGTAATTCACTCACTGACTCCTTCACTCAATCATTCATCAGATGGGTATTCAGAGTTCGCTCTAGGCCAGGCTGCCCCTGGCCTCTGGAGCCTGAGTTGACGTCATGTGAGGGGGTGGGGGAGGCACAGCAACTGCTGGATGGAGGAGAGGGGAGGACTCCCCCTGCTGTCCCTCAGATCTTCCTACTGACGTCTGAGAAGTTTGCCCTCTGAAGGACAGGGTCTTTTCCGAATGAGTCTTGGTGGAAATGGGCTGTCTAGGGTTTCATAACGTGCCTGAGAAGAACACAACTTGGGAGCTTGATCCTCCTTGGGCTCCTAGATTCCAGGTTCCACCAGATCAGGGTTTCGTCCTCTACAGCATTGACCTATAGCTTTAGAGTCACCAGACATTGTGGTGATTACATCCTCCCGAACACTCTCCTCTTAGAGGATGATGTTCTAAGTCAAACTTGGAGACAGCAGACACTGTTTCCCCACCTCTATGGAAGCCCCCTTTATTTTCTCTGTCCCACGGGAACCAGCAGACTTCTGGCGTGAAATCACAAATAGAAAAGAGGTAGCTTCAGAGCCCTAATCCAAGGGTGTGCTATTTAAATCACATTTGAACTAGGCTTTAATTAAATAGGAAACATTAGGTTAGACCATTGGAGACTGCTGAGTTTGTGGGGAAAAAATAGTCGACTGTTGGCAATTTCACGTAGCTCAATTTAATATTGTACTGACTTTGAGTTTCTGCACTTGCAACACGGGGTTAGTGTTACCTTTAACCCCACAGTCAGCAGCCTTGCATCTTGAAGGTCAGTGGTTCTGGATGTTCATGTGGTAGATCACGTGGTGCGTAAACACTGGATCCCAGTTGTTTTGGGTAACACAGATCAGCTGCTCTTCAGAGGCAGGGGCACACTAGAGACCTGATTCAAAGGAGACGTGTTCCCTAAACACATGCAGCACAAACAACAGCTCCAGGAGGTGGTGGGGGTAGGAGACCTCTAGGTGCCTCTATGTTCATCTTGTTGATCTATGTGTGTAACTGATTATAATCCTTTTTTTTAATTGTGATAGTTTGTATTGATTAGAGTTTTCCATTCCCTCCAGGAGCAAATTCCCATAGTCTCACTCTGGAGGTACTGCTGATTATTTCCTTGTAGAGTCTAATGTTGACAGAAGCTCAGGAACTTTCCAGAATGCATGTAAAGGAGTCAGAGAGGTGTGCTTGGTCTAGAGCTTCAGTAGGCTGTCATCATCTGAATTGGCAGCCGTGCCAAAATTCAGGCCTAAGACAGTTAACACAGCATGTGCTTTTGAGAACAGAATTCAAAACCAGTCTAAAAGATTGCACTGTCATAAAAACATGTCTATCAGTGAGCATTTGTTTATTCTCATGGGATCTCCATAGCCCCCAAGTCCGCAAGCTTCCACAGACACGGAAATGAGCCCTTGGGAAAGTCACGCACATTCTGACTTGAGTTATCCGCAGGGCGTGGTTCGTGCTTTTGCTGTGACAGCCCATAGATTAGTTGCTGTTCACTCCAATATATTAAATATTGGAAATTGATTCCCCATTCAACTACGGCTATCTGGATATTGTACTTTTCATTAAATCCATTCTTATACATCTGGTCCCCTGGGGGCAAAGCACACATTTACGTGGTTTTTTAATAAAATATCTTGCATTATATTAGCTTCATGGTTAATTTGGCACATTTTCCCTCTTTTGTTTGCCCCTCCATCTGTTCAGATAAACATGGCCAGGTGCGCTACCTGCCTCGGGGGGAGTGTTGTGAGAGCTGTCCAGTGGACCACCACACTGCCAAGGGGCATGCCTGGGTGCCCAGCCCAGACAGCTGTGAGCTTTGCCACAGTGAGTACATCAGCTCGTGATGCATGGGCAGCCACTTCATAGTTCCCACCAACCACACTTGCCAGAAGTTAGACTGTGGACCAGGTAAGGCTTCTCAGGGCCACTGCCCTGTACCGGGAGCTGGCACGAGGAGCTGGACTTCAAAGCTAGTTGTAGGGCATAGAGTTAAAACTTTGGTCTACATGCACCCAATCAAGCTAATCCATTCTATTAAATTAATAGAAACAGATAACAATGGTTGAGGCACATATATCCTCAAGCATGGCTTTGGGTTTCACAATTGCTCTACGATGTGCTTATAAATCAGCTACACACTCACACATTTTCATAGCAATTAATGTGTCTCCACTCAGTTAAAGTGAATTGTGGAGCCAGCCCTGATGGCCTAATGGTTAAAGTGTGGTGTGCTCCACTTCACTGGCCCGGGTTCATTTCCAAGTCCTGGAAACACACCACCCATCTGTTGGTTGCCATCTTGTGGTGGTGGTTCACATAGAAGAACTAAAACGACTTACAGCTAGGATATATAACCATGCAGTGGGGTTTTGGGGAGGAAAACAAAGAGGAAGATTGGCAATAGATGTAAACTTAGAGTGAATCTTTCCCTGCAAAAAAAAAGAATTGTTTTCCGCTCCTCTCACTGTGTAGGTGAAGTCCAAGACTCAGACTATGACGAACGTGTGCCTTGTGAAAAAGGATGTCTGGGATGAAGCTTGGGTATGCCATCTTCCTTTATTGCTTAAAGAGTAGAAATAGTTCTGTCTTTTTCCACACATCCTCATACTGTCATGGCTTCAGCAGGGACTCTTGTCATAGTTGTCACCATCAGTGTCACCATCAACATCCATTAAGTGGGTTCACTCCCATGCAAACAGAGTCACAGTGGGAGATGGTCCCTTTTGAGTCAGTGGATAGGTCACTTCTCTTTGTGAAACTCAAGTTTAGGAAGGGACAGTGGCATTTTTTCCTCCAGCTGTTACCTAGATGGCAGGGTATATCTACAGCAACCATGTTACAGGGTATCTGGGACTCAGCCTCTCCTTGAGGTGACAAATTTGAAGATGATCAATGGTGGGAGAGAAATGAATTCAAGCAAAGAAACACCTAATGATTGTAACTCACTCCATATGTGAAACATAAAAGCTTGTCAGGAGTTTGGGGATCTTTCTTTGCAAAAATGACTCTGCTTCTTGGATCCTAAGACAATCCTTTGAGAAGAAAGAAATCTGGTGACAGTAGAGTTTGAAATCCCATCATACAAGGAAAAGCACTTGCCAGTCTTCCATGTGATTCTCTAAGTCAAACCATTGGCTCCTTGTTTCTCCCCTCTCTCACAGGTGGCTCTCCTGTGGTGGGTGGTGGGGACAGTCTGTACCACACAGCACCAATGGGTTGGATGTAAAATGAAAAGTAGGGAGGCCATCAAATTCCAAGATTTATCTTAATGTAAATTTATGCAAGATATGGAAAATAATTAGTACTTGGTTCTATGGATTTTTGAAAGGAAACTCAACCTAAATTAAAGATGGATGGAATAATTTCTCTTTAGAGAGTTTCCTTGAAGCCCTGTGATTGGTTAACCCATGCTTATAAAACTTTAATTTGCACACAAATCATGTGGGTGATTTGTTAAAACACAGATTATGATTCAATTTTGGTCAATTCATTGACTTTCATGGAAATGGATGGTTAGGAAAGAAATATACTGTGATTCTGCCAATTGAAGAATAATAGCTCAGTGCTGTGAATGTTTGTGGGAGAGAGTGGGGCAGACGGCCCACGATCATCTCCAGTGGTTCTCTATATAGAGATTCGTTTTATGTGTAGCTTTTCAAGACCTGGAGAATGGAAAGTTCTTTATTCTATGCTCTTACTCCTTTGAGCTAATAGTTAATTTAAATTCTCAGTTGAAAGAGGAATTAAAGCATTGGGTTTATTAAGACACATTTCTTGGATGAAATAAACTAATGTCATCTTGGGTTGTTTAAAACAAACTCGAAAAAAAGTGTTCCTGAGATTCTCTTCAGCCTGTTTAGAGCATGGCCTTGCATAGAGCACTGAGCTAAGCCAGCCAGAGTTCTGCCTTCAAGCTTCCTCTCTGTGTTCCTAAGTAGGCGGCAGTGTGTGAGGAAATGTGGCCCTAGCCTCCACAGGGACCCAGAGGTGGGAGAATGTGAGCCCTGCCACTGAGCCTGGGAAACCTTCACAGGCCTTGGCTGTGACAAGCGCAGCAGCTGCCGAGAAGGACTGCAGCTGCTGCATGGGATCTGTGGGGGTCCAGCTCAGATCCAGGTGGAAGGAAAATTCTGGAATGGTATGTGCCTCCCAAGGAGAGATCCAGGTGACTAGCTGCCTTCCCTTCCTCCTTTCCCCTTTAAGCCTTGCCTTTGGGATCTCCAAAAGATGAAGGCTGGGCAGTGAAACAAAAATTTGGAGTAAGAATCAAGTTTGGGCCACTCCTGGGGCCTCTTTGACGCTCACAGTAGGAGAGGGTAGGAGGCTGTGTTTGGTTGGCATTTGGCCAGGAGAGAAAATCCAAGAGCAACTTACGATTGGTCTGGCCACTTAAGTTTCTTTTACCTGGGTGGAGTAGAACTTGGAGCATGTAGAGAGGCATATACGGAAATGGCCCGACTACTATTTTCTCTAAGATTTCAGAATAGCTTCTATCACATTCATGTTCCTCTTTATTATGATAATGGAAAATGTTACTGGTAGGATCAGCTTTTCTAGTTAGACAAGAAAGAGCTGCTCTGAAGGATTGGAACTGAAGTGAAAACAGCTGCCCTTTCTGGCTGGGTGATTAGAACCTGTCGTCATGCAAGCTTGCCTTTTAAAAGTTGCCCTCTCCAGCTGCAGATGAGGAAGGGGAGGGCTTGAGAGGGGGCAGGAGGGAGGAAAGTGCCAGAGCCTGGAATCTAACAGTAAGACTGCGCCTATTCATTCCGACCTGAGTCTGCACAATTTGTCCCCTCTCCCTGGAGCTTGGGTCACAGGCTTCCTTGCAAGGTAATTACAAACTGTTGGGGTCCTCTCCTTGTCTGAGGTGGGTAAAAACAAAATCATTTTCCTGCTGGAAAAATCTGACTCACATTCTATGCAGGACTCTCAGGAAAACAAGAGATGCTCTCTGTTTAATTTTGAGGCAAGGATTTGAGAAAAAGGTCATTTCAGTGCAGAAGCCAGGGCAGCTGAAAGGAGGTCTGCTCAGGGGGCATCTTCTAAGGGCTGGAGAGAGAGAGATCTGGGGTGGGAGAAAAGGCTCCTGCTGGGTCTCAGAGGAAGGATGTCATGGCTGCTGTCTACTGAGATAGTGTAGCACGTGCGACTGAAAGGAAGAACAGCTCAGAGACGGTCACAGACGCAGCAGCCAAAGGCCACGGAGAACAAGGGGCTGACTTCAGAGACATAGCAGGGAAGAAAGTCATTCAATCCAGATTGGGACACTTCCGTGAATTGTAGCTGAACCAAAATGCTGAAATGAGTTTGTCTGGCATTCAGGCATTTGAGGGGCAGCCAGGAGGACAAAAGTCTGGCGCTCTGTTTCTAGCTCAGAACACGTGCATTTTATCTGGCGTCCAGATGATGAAAAGGTCCAGGGAGCCAAGAGTCAGAGCAGACTTGATTCCCACGTGATTACAGGTCCCTTTCAGTTGGACTCCGCATGTCGCAAGCAGAAATCAGGCTGCGATTGTTCCCCTTTGTCAAAGCACCACACCCCGCCCTCTACATTTTCTGCTCTCAAAAATCAACAACAACAGACACACACGTAGACACAGAGAGGAGACTGGTGGTTACCAGAGTGAGGGAGGGGAGGGCAAAAGGGATAAAAGGACACATGTGTTTGGTGACGGACAGCAATTAGACTTTGGGTGAGGAACACGGTGTAGTCTACACAGAAGTAGAAATATAATGATGTGCACCTGAAATTTATATAATGTTATAAACCTATGTTACCTTGATAAAATTTAATTAAGTAAATAGAAAAGGAACGTTTTTGAAGAGAGGAAGGATTAGTCAACTTGGGGATTTTACACTAATAAGGGATTCTGGGAGCAGATGGGAATGTTTCTCATGGCTGGACAAACACAATCAAGTCCATGACGGGGGTGCACTTTTCCATTCCCGCAATCCAGGAAGTAAGACACACAGGCTGTTAACACAGAGAACAGGCTGTTGCTTCACTGAGCAAGGTAAGGCCATAGCTCAGCTTCCCCTGCACAGTTTAGGCATCACTCAAATGGACAGTGAATGGGACTCACGCTCCATAAGGCCCTGGGAGGATGGGAGCCATCCCCACATCTTTTCCCTGATGTTTTTCCTTAAAAACAAGGTTGAGAGTGTGGTAGGAGAGCGGAGGGTTCCAGAGAACAAGGAATAAAGGGCTACACCCTGAAGAGGATGGAAAGCAGATTGCAGTCCTCCTGGGTCTAGAGGGGCACAGACAAACCACAGAGTGTTTATGAGAGAAGGTGGCTGCCTGGGTGGTACCAGCAAGGCTTTGTTGCTGTTGCTTTCAACACAGATTCAGATTCAGGTTGGAAGGTGAGACGGGAGGTTCATTCCTTCACCCAGTGAAGTACAGCACAAAAGATGGCGCTCGCAGCCGCAGACCATGACCCACCCCATGAGTCTAGTCAGCACGTGCTGGGGAAACACTCTTGAAATAAAATCCAACCAGAGTTCACTGACCCCTCTTCCAATAAGGTGGCCAATCACGAGGAGGGTGGCAATGATGAGAGGCCACCATTCTGTCAGCCACCAGTAGAGTGGGAGTTCCTCCTACCCTGTCCAGGACGGAGATTTCCCTACACGTCAGCCCACGCCTGGAAATCCTCCAGCCAAGATCCAGTAATCGCCAAAGATGGCTGTTCAACTCTCTGTTCTTCCCACCACCAGAAAGTCGTGCACAAAAGTACAGACCATGCCCAGACCCCTGCCCCAGTCACTAAGATATTGTGACAATTACTTAAGCCAGTGTCCCTACATGGCAGTGACAGAACCAGTGTTAAACAGGCTGCGATGGCTTCAGCAGGGCCTCAGGCATCACATGGAGCCACCATGGGTGGAAATGTTCAGTGGGGCAGACCACGGGCCTTGAACAAAGATAATGGCTCCAGCTGGTTTCCTGAAACCACTACTGGGAAGGGAAACTGTTTACTCGATTACTCTTCAGTCATTTGGATTTTCTCAAGTGGGTTCCCCCTCGTAGCGCTGGAAAGTCCTAGGAATAATTCCTGCACATTTCCCCACCCACCTATTTCCATCACTGCTTGAAACCATGTTTGTGCAGGCTCTAATTACACAATCTGTGGATAGTCTAATCTACGAAGGGCAGACTTGATGAATTAACATTTTTCTTTGACCACATCCTACAATTTATCACTAGCCTGTCTTTTGATCTCAATTCCTATGCTCTGAGAATGACTGGAATCTCAGAGTCAGTCACACACATGGAAAGCCACTCACGTGTGGGAAAGAAATTCTCAACAGTGCAGAGATATGTTGCCTGATAGTAACTGAAGTTTAGAGAACTTTAAAGGTGTCATGAAAATCTGAGTTTTAGGACTTTCTGGATGTCTACAGTTGCCTCGCTTAACGTAGAAATGAGATCATCATTTTACTTAATTAATCACTCAGAACTCAGAGTGCAGAAAACACACATCTCTGGGGAAGTAAGTAATTGAACCTTTGCCCCATGGTATGAAGGATCCATGTGTGTCCACGTGCCCCGATTGTTACATATCCAAGAATTTTATAAGCAGGTTGTTTAAACCATTGACAGCTTGAAATCAGCGATGATGAGAGTATTTAGACCATGGGAATTGGCAAACACTCCAGATCCACTTTTTGCTTTGCTTTGTTTTCCAAAAAGCCATTTTACCAGCACCCCACTGCTTTGGCCTCTACCAAACTATTTTAAAATCCACCTTAATTACTGAAACATCTCTCTAGTGGATGTAGGCTTTAGAATTAGGCCCACCTGAGCTCAAATCCTGGCTCTGTTCTTTACCAGCTGTGTGACCTTGAACAAGTTACTCATCATCTCTGAGCCGCAGTTTCCTCATCTATAAAATGAGAAGGTGAAACTACCTCACACAAGATCATTTTGAGAATTACATGAGAGAACACATGTAGAGCTCCCAGCACGTAATATGACACAATCAAAGTTAATCTGTTCCCTAACCCTTTACCTGGTCCAGTTTCACCACAGGAAACACGGGATCACTTTCAAAACAGCCTCCCTAGCTCATAAGAGAAGGTAGTGTGGGGCCTAGAGAGTAATACACATCTGGAAGAGACAATCCCAGGAGGAAGGCAGCTGGGTCAGTTAATGGTCAGTTGGGATGCCCGCTAGTCAGGCAGGGTCCTGACTCAACCAAGAGTGTGTACTTGTGAAGATGCTGACAGCTCTATTTATAATAACAAACAAAAAGGGAGGGGAGCAATCTAAAAATATAATGAAAGAAAAATCAAGTTATATTTCATGTAAATAAATGTACAAACCATTTAAAATAATGTTTACAAAGAATTTTAATGATTAGAGACAATGCCTATAAGATCTGTAACATTAAATGCAAAATGTAGGGTTGCTATAACATATGTAGAAGATGTAAATGATTACACACATACACACACATATGTAATTATACTCACATTCGATATAAAGATGGGAAATCTATGTAAAAAATATACACACAAGATATTTCTGGGTCGTAAAATTATCTGCAAATGTTTATCTTCTTCTCTATCCTTTGTGCATTAAAAAAATAATACTTTATTTTTTTTAATAAGAAAGAACCTGTGCCCACTGCAAGCCCATCTTGGGTGAAGAGCCCCCTGCAGGAGCCACGAAGGTGGAAATTTCAAGTCACAGGAGATCACAGGGCCAGAGGGAGGAGAAGGCCATCACAGCCAATCAGGAGTCTCTGGGATCAGAATCCAAGCCAAGAAGCTGGGCAGTGAGGAGCATGTAGGGATGCAGGAGTCTTGAGAGAGAGATGGAGAGAGGAGGGGACCAGGGCATAAAATATCAGCGGGCACCTGAGGGAAAAGACTGGGAGGAAATTCAGCATGGAGACTTCCAGAACATTTAAGGACGTTCCTGAGGTGCCAAGTGGTTTTCCTGGGAGAGGCTATCAGGGAAAGCCTGTGTCCTGGCACCTGTAAGAGCAGGCTGAGAAAGCACCTTTCGTCTTCCCAGTCAGGGCAGGATTATCTGAAATAGCAAAGACTGGAAACAACCAAACGGCCACCAACAGGAGAGGAGCAAAATGAAGCAAGATACATCCATAGAGCGGGTACTGTGGAGCCATCTGAAGGAACGAGGAGGTTCTTTATGGACTGATGGAAAAAGGTCTGCTGGGGCCCCACCCATGGCCGAACGGTTAAGTTCCTGCACTCCCCCAGGATTTGCCGGTTTGAATCCTGGGGGCAGACATGGCACCGCTCACCAAGTCATGCTGAGACGGTGTCCCACACAGCACACCCAGAGGCACTCACAACTAGAATATACAACTACTTCCTGGGGAGCTTTGGGGAGAAGAAGACAAAAAAAAAAGGAATGGTCTTCAAAATATATTGAGTTACCAAAAAAGGCGGGGGAGGGGGGGGGCGGGCAACGTGGTAAACAGCGTGAACAGGCACAGTTTGTATAAAAAGGGTGGAGAAGGGATTGGGAGGGAGCTTCACAGTATATGCCTTTTCTACATTTTGAACTACGTGAGCATTGCTTATTTAATAAAAAATTTAAAAGAATCCCTGCTTTATATGGTTGAGTTATAGTTAACTTTTGGAGGACGGACACTATATTTTCTTGGCCAAAGTAATTTTTTTGAGGTCCTGTCCAGTTTAGAATTTCTGGTGTAGAAAAAAGGAGAAGCTATGCTAAAGGTCAGACTTTACATGTTGAGATTAAGCCACTCATCTTTTACGACAGACTGTTGAGGATGACCTTGTCCACCGTCCACGCCCAACTGCTGTTAATTGTGTACAGAGCACCCTCTAGTGGAGACATGCTGACATTATAGGATTTTATATCAAGGGTGTCTCGGTAAAATAAATCAACAGAACGTGAGATACAGGTAATTATAAATACATGTGTATAGGAAGGTATATGCATTTATTTTACACAAATATGAGAAAATGAATGAAAATATATCTTTAAATATAACATCTTAGTATAAAAATGAAAAAATCAAAAGAAAATCAACCCATGGCCTGGATACATACTAAAGATTTTCAAGGTGCTCAATGTCTGATGAATATTATCTCGTTATTATTCTCTGAATAACTGCTCTCAGCCATTAAGTGAGAATCTTTTTTGTCCAGATTCACTGAGATGTATTTGGAATATAACAATGTGCAGGTTTAACGTGCAGAACATGATGATTTGATAGACGTATGTACTGCAAAATGATCACACAATAAGGTCAGTCCACATCCATCATGTCCAGAGTTAACTTTTGTGTGTGTGGTGAGGACTTTTAGGATCCACTCTCTTAGCAACTTCAAGTATCTAATACAGTGTTGTCAACTGTAGTCACCATGCTGTACGTACTTCCCCAGAACTTGTGCATCTCACACCTGGACACTTGGCCCTTTTGACCACCTCCACCCACCCCACCCCCACCCCAGTCCTGACAACCACCAATCCACTCTGATTCTGTGAGTTTCGTTTTTTCTAGATTCCACATGTAAGTAAGGTCATACAGTATATGTCTTTCTCTGACTGGCTTATTTCACCCAATACAATGCCTTTAAGGCTCCTCCATGTTCTCACAAAAGGCAGGATTTCCTTCTTGTTTATTGCTGAATAATATTCCATTGCATTATGTATACACATTATCTTTGTCCATGCATCCATTGATGGACACATGTTATTTCCATGTCTTGGCTATTGTACATAACGCTGCAGTGAACATGGGGACTCAGATATCCATAGTGATTTCATTTCCTTCAGATATATTCCCAGAAGTGGGACTGCTGGATCAATGGAGTTCTATTTTTAATATTTTTTTATAAGGAAGATTGGCCCAGAGCTAACAGCCATTGCAATCTTCCACTTTTTGCTTGAGGAAGATTGTTGTTGAACTAACATCTTTGCCAAGCTTCCTCTATTTTGTATATGGGATGCTGCCTCAGCATGGCTTGATGAGCAGTGCATAGGTCCATGGCCGGGATCTGAACCCATGATCTCTGAGCTGACAAAGCAGAGTATGCTAACTTAACAACTACGCCATCAGGCTAGCCTCCTACTTTTAACTTTTTGAGGAGCCTGATACTGTTTTCCATAGTGCCTGCCTCAGTTTACATTCCCACCAACAGTGCACCAGAATTTCCTTTTCTCCACATCCTCGCCAGCACTTGTTATCTCTTGCCTTTTTGATAACAGCCCTTCTGACAGGTGTGAGATGAGGTCTCATTGTGGTTTTGACTTGCATTTCCCTGATGACTAGTGAGGACTGATGTTGGCAACAGACTTGTTGCTTCTCTCTCTGCTGCCTTCTCTCTTGGGTTAAGTGAACTTCTCAGGTTAAAAAGGCCATCAGGGAGAGACTCCCTCATGTCAGGAGTCATGCAGACCACTTTTGTGACAATCCCCTGAGTAGCATTGCTCTGCACAAGCTAGCTGAGCTCTTATCAGATCCCCCCAGGGAGAGTACGTCAGTCAGTCAGTCTACTGGAAAACCAGGGCAAATGTTTGTCCTCAAACTAGGAAAAAAACTGCCATTCAGCATGGCAGTATGGACAATCATTTCTCTCTCTATCTATCTCTATTGATCTCTATCATCTGCATCTATCTACATCTGTATCTGTATCTACCTACCTTTGAATCTAGTTTTCTCTGTAGCAAGGCTCTGTAGCTCATTAACCATGAGCGCCATCATAGAAACGAAGCAATACTTCCAGGTGCCACTCCAGGTGTGGAACAGAGGAAAGAGAGAGTCATTGTAAGTCGAGTATAGAAGCATCTTTACGTAAGGGGTTTGCAGGACTCGATCTAGTCCCATCACATGTTCCTATCACAGTGGCTACACTCTGAGAAACACAGGGACCCAAACACTGACCTATAATAAAAACTGGTTTTCAAGGGACCAAAACAAAAAAGATAAGAAGTGTTTCTTATCTAAAAGCATGATGAACTTAGTGATTGACTTGGCCACAGAATTTGTTAGGGTCTCTGGGTAGCTGACATTTCTAGAGTTCCATTGTTCTCTTGAAGCACATTAGGTGAAACGAGAGGACTTAAGGTGGAGAATCCAGGTGGGGATCAACAGTCTACTTGTTATTTGTTTCTTCATTTCTGGTACTGAATTTAAGGGAGGGAAAAAAGCAAGAGCAACAACTTAACAGCTCAATGAATTAATTTCTTTGTTATCTATGAAAATAAAACATCAGAAATAACAACTTCCTTGAGTTAGAGGGAAATTTTATTAACATGGTACATTGACATTAAGAATTAAGAATGTTATACTCCTTCTACAATAAGAAGTTAAGGTTGTTATATATGAAACTTGTGGTAACCACAGACCAAAAACCTCTAAGAGATACACAAAAATTAAAGAGAAGGGAATCCAAAAGTCATCAGATCACAATGGAAAAGAGCAAGAGAAGAAAGGAACACAAAAGAATTACAAAAACATGCAGTGCTCCCTGCCATGCTTTCTGAACAGATGGAGGGACAACAAAAAGAGGGAAAATAAACCTAATTAACCATGAAGCTAAAATAACCCAGATTATTTTATTTAAAAAAGATGTAACTGAGTGCTTTGGCTCCTAGGGAACCAAGAGTGTAAGAATGGATTTAATGAAAAGGACAATATTTATACACTTGTAGTTGAACAGGGAATCATTTTCCAATATTTTATATATTTGAGAGAACAGCAACTACCCTCTGGGATGTCACCGCAAAAGCACGAACCATGCCCTGCAGATAACTCGAGTCAGAATGAGGGTGACTTTCCCAAGGGCTCTTTTCCATGACTGTGGAAGCTTGTAGACTTGGGGGCTACAGAGAGCCCATGACAATAAACAAATGCTCACTGATAGACAAGTTTTTACGACAGAACAATCTTTTAGACTGATTCTGAATTCTGTTCTCAAAAGCACACCTTCGTGTTAACTGTCTAAGGCCTGAATTTTTCTTGCTTTATGACACATGAAGACACATTGCTCTGTCAGACTGTAATCTCCTTGAAGGTAAGTATCGTGTTATCATTTATTGCATTTTCCATGGCAACTATTTATAGAACTCGTACATGGGAGCAGCACAATGAATTTTTTGAAGATAATGGATTAGACACATTCTTTCAAGCAGAAGGTACAGAAGAAGGGTCAAAGCATCTATGTGTGGATTGTCCAAGTAGCCGTAGGATGCCTAGAACATCTCAGGCATGTGTTTAGCATTCAACCTACTTCTTAATTTTGTCCTGTGTATGAATATTGAGCGTGTTTTAAATGTGAACGGGATCTTAGATGCCGTCTTGTCTGTGCTCCCCTTTCTACCAACGAGGAGAGACTTAAAGAAGGGAAGTGACTGGTTTCACATAGATATACTTTATTCACATAAGAAATACAAAGAAATAATTTTAACTTATACAAAGAAATGCGTTTTCCCCCATTTATCTTCAAATGCATGATACTCTCAATTTGTTCTTCATTTTTCTGGGTTTTATGCAAGCAATTCTAAAAATAAATAATTCTCCTCCACCCGCAAAACCATGTAAGTATGATGACAGTGGTGGTAACCGACAGCCTCAGGATCAGGGAGACAACTGGGAGGGGTAGGGACTGCGGAGAAATGGAGAGCAGCCGCCTCTGGTGTCCAGTCAACCATCTGGGGCGTGTAGGCCCAGCTGCAGATCTTCCAAGTTTTCAAGAGAAACAAAAACACAGGTTTTTATATGAAATTTCCCAATTTGTAAATTTGGTTTGAAATTTAAAAGTATTGTGCAGTTCAAATAAAATATGAGTCTGTCCCACATGAGGTCAAACTGGGGGACATGCGTATGACGGATGCTGGAGAGGAGTCAAGGGTCAAACCACAGAGAACATTTGAGATCATGGAATATAATCCAATGACAGCAGAAACATTTATGTTGTTAAAACTGGAACAGAAAAGGTCATATGCGTGTTTTGAGATGATTCCTTTGTTCCCACAGGGCTCTGACAACTTCTAAATGGCGTAGCTCAGGCCTGAGGAGACGCAGACACAGCCTCTATTATGATATTTCTCTTAAAGACTGAATGGGTCTGCCTTAATTCCCTAGCTTTTCACTTTCACCTCAACCAGTCTTAGCTTTACTGTCCACCTCGTGTCTGCATCACGTTTGCCTGCCCTTTCTTTCTCCTTCTCTGGAAAGACAGCTCTTAGCTTCCCTCTCATCTCCTCAGGGGCCCCGAGTCTGTGTCCACAATAATGTGAACTTGTGTCCTGACAACAGGCAGAAACGTCAAGGTTGTACACACTCTCTAATGAACAGCTGTCTAATCGCAACCCCTCGTCCCCAGAGATGAAGCTCTGAGTCAAACCAAATACACTTCAGCGGGAGAACAGGTTTCAAGCAAGGAAGGATGAGCAGTTGGAAGGCTCATTTCCTCGGCATCCTTGGCAGGCATAGAGGCATGGATGGCATGGGCTCTTCAATTCAAATTTTCCTGAGGGACAGTTCAAAATGCAGTGGGCATCATCAAAAATCCTGGGGGAAAGGTGGACTTTTTGAGTTTGTAAGGGTGACTTTCTGGAATGGCCTTAAGTATAAACACGTGGTGCTCGTGTTTTGCTGCACAGACTTGGTTTCATTGTTCCAGGATCAAGGTGAGTGCCTGGGACTGACCATCCTAGAACACTTGGAATATTAGTCACGTGCCCATCCTTAGTCCAAGGTTTGCACCCACCAGCAGGCCTGCCAGAACCGGCTGGGGATGCAGTCCTGATTCTGGATGCAAACAGCTAACTGGTGCCTGCGGGGACTGAGCCCATACTGTAGGCCACAGCCATACCCAGCGACAGGCAGATGGAGGCCTGTGACGTTTCAAGACACTGAATGTGCTTTTGAATCCAGGGGCCTTGGAGAATATTCTTCCTTTAGTTGTCAGCAAGCCTGAACTTCACAAGGGCAGTGTCAACTCCAAGGGCTCTTGAAGGGTAGAAGGAAGCAGCATCCTGTAGCTTAGGCGCTACTTATAAGCCTGGCCTTTGCATTGGCAAGTAATCAATGAACTCTGATTTTGAGTGTCATTTTTGCAAGTGTTTCCTGATGTTAGGGTACCACGGTCTTTATTTACTGACTACACTTGCAATCACTTATAAGTGTACCATAGATGAGTTAAAACAAGGGCTTCGAAAACCTTTGGTTTTATACACATACTATATCTATGACAATGCCGTTGTGAGTATTTTCATAGTCTGGCTTCTTTTTTACTCTTTCAAAGTAATACCAAGAGCAAATGTGATTAAATAAATTGTATCCAAGAATTTTGCTCAGAAAAATATCAACTGCTTACCAAGTGCAAGAGTCAGATAGGTAACGTGAATAGATGGATGAGCTGGGGGTTGCACCCCCGGAGTTCCTAATTCAGTAGGTCCTGGGGGGAGAAAGCTGGGAATTTGTAGTTTTGACAAGTTCCTGGGTGATGTTCACATTGCTGGTCCAGAGAACACACGGTGAGAACCAGTGCTCCACCTTCTGTGCCCTGACAGTCTGGATTACTGTGGAATTCCCTAAATGATTCCTGAGTGATGCAGCTGGTGCCAAATTGGTGTCTCCTAGAGCTTCCTTAGGGTAGTAGTTACTCTATCAGTTGAGAGGTTAACTGAGCATTTAGCACCTGCGTGCCCCTGAGGGCATATGCTGGCATCCAGGCCTGGGAGAGCTGAGGCCTGCAGACAAAGGCAGGGCTTCCTTCTCTCTCTCCCTCCTCTCTCCACTCAGGCCAGACATTACACTGAAGGCCGGGTGTGGGCTTTGAGCAGATTCGTACTGGGGTGCCCCTGGCTGGGCCTAACCTTACTGTTTCCATAGCTAGAGCCAGCCCGAACCTGGGGAGAGGCATCTCAGTCCCAGGTCTGGAGGAAGTGGGGTGGGGAAGGCGTCCTGGAGAGTGTGCTGCTTGCAGTCTTCCATCTCCTTCCCTCCTGAAAGTCTGTCATTTTCACCTGCTGGAGACAGAATGGGGTTAAAGCCAACAACATAAGACAGAAGGTCACTGCATTCGTGGAATCTCAGGCCCTCAGGTTCTGGTCACCACACCCAGTACCGCTGGAGGGAACAATCCTTTTGGCCCCTGCAGAGCGTGGAGTCCCTGCCCTGACAGACACACCCATCTGGCTGTCGGTGAAGACAGATCCTGCTCCATGGCGGATAATGAGCAGACTGTGTGTCCAGCCCTGACTCTTACCTTGATGGCGCTAATGCCAAGTGGGAACATCCTGGACCCACCCTGGCTCTGGCTCCTGAGCTAGAAGATTTTTCAAGGAATAAGTGGGATGTGGCTAATTAAAAAAACAAAAACTTCCCTTTAAGAAAAACTGTTAAGAGCTTTCCAAGGTAAACAGGGAAGCTACTGGATGTTCTGCTGAAAGAGAATGGGGCATGTTTATTTGTGAGGGTTCATTTTCTTGCTAAATTCCATTGAAAGGCGGATGGAAAGTACATCATCCTTTTGTCCTTTCCAGAAAGAGATGGCAGACTGGTTTGGGGGGAGATTATTTCTCTTGAGAGAGGCGATCTGGAACTCTCAATGATGGGAACATTTAAAACCATTCAGAAACCTGTGGTGGGCGGGGGCGAAGCAGCTGGTGTGATACCTCAGTGTTTCTGTAGGGAAGGCGCCGCCCTCCTCACTTGAGTGCCTCATTTTAAGAAAGTACAAGCTCATGATTGAGCTTTAAACCACCTCCCTCCACCTCTACCCTAAGGAAAGCACAGGGGACATACCGTGTTTTTGTAAGAACACTATTCGTTCTAAACATCGAAAGATAGGGAAAAGAGTCGTGCTTAAGTGGAGGCAGTGAATTACGTCGTCCCTTGCCCTCCCATCCCCCTCGAGAAAAACGGCTAAGGAACTTGAAGAAAAGTACCATTTCAGGTGGCACAGATTTCCACCAACACCAACAAATCTTCCCTAGGGGAGGAGAACAGATGCCTTGCTCTGGCTCCGTGGGCTGATGAAAAGTTTCTTAAAAGCCAATTCAAGCCACCTCTGGTCCACCAGTCATCCAACTTGTGGATTCTGAGACACTCAGACAAGCTAATCTCTACAGGGGAAGCACTTCTGTCCCCATTCACTCCTGCTCTTGGCCTTTCCACAAGCAGTGAACCACTCCAGGTCCAATCAGGTTCATGAGAAGTAAGGCGGCAGCAAAATCAAATGCTAAAGAGCTGGGCAGGGGTGATGTTGTCCACATTGGCACTCAATATTCCAGAAGCCCCAGCGTGTGTGTGTGTGTGTGTGTGTGATGTGAACTAGAACAGAAGAGATGCAAGTCAGGGGTAGCTGGTCCTCTGCGCTGATGGGTGGCTGGCCCCCCTAAAGCCATCACAAGGGCACTTGATGTAATTTCTTGGTACTTTAATGTTGTAACAGAATGAAATCCAGCAAAAAGTCTTTTTTTCCTGAATTCCTTGAAACAGATCACATAAAACATTTGAGGATGGGTCAGAACAGAGGTAACTTTTAGAAGCTTTTCATTAGTTTGCTGACTCGAACTCCTCAGGACTGGGTCGGGGAATTACTTGGGCAACGAGGACCACGGCGTTGCAGAGCGCCATGTGTTAAATGGCCAGGGCAAAGGGGCACTTGCTTCCTCCAGTTCAGTCCTCCTTAAGGAGCTAAACCCGAGGGTTTATGCAAATGTAAAAGGAAAACTAGAAGATGAAGAGAGGGCTTTTAAATTTCCTATAAAACAACTTCAGGGTTAAATAATTATTTTTTAATTTCATTATGGGATAATTTAAACTTACAGAAAATAAATGTATATGCAAGACAAAGCAGTACCCGCCACTGTATTCATCACTGAGCTTCAACAATTATCAACACATGGCCAGTCTTGTCTCATCTGTATCCCCCCTGGTTTACTTCCCTCTCGTATTGTTTTGAGGCAAACCTATAAGTTAAATGTTGACATTCTCTCCCAGGTGAAAACTCCTTTAGGGGTAATCTTTCTTTTTTCTACCAGGACTAGAGATATCCAAAAGCTTAAATACGGGAAGAACCTCAGAGAGACCAACTGTCCTGGTTACTGTCTTTCTCCCCTTACCCTTTCCCCACCCCAGATCCATTTCCACCATTCTCTGTCCTGCTGGGTACTGGCAGTGTGCCCATTTGTGACCGTATACTCACGCTCACTTCCCTCCCTTGTAAGTGGTGTTTCCCATTGGCCTCTGGTTAGTTTCAGACAAGGGGAAACACCTGCAGGAGGTCTGAGGCTGGGAGGAGAGAGAGACTGGGGTATTTATTCCTCCCAGAGCCACAACTCTGCTCCCTCCTTCCATGGTTCTGGAGGGGCTGTGTCCCCACAGCTCCAGTTTCTGTCAGGTGTCCCCTCTTCCACTATTGAGGCTTTTGCTTCAGGCCTGGGGTGTTAAAGCTGCCTCACTGCTGCCTGTTCCTGAGTGTTTCACCATCCCTTGACTCTGACCTCCTGAGTCACCTGTAAGAAGTCATGCACCCTGCACCTAACTCGGACATGACAGAAAGCAGATGCTTACGACTCTTGAATGGACCTGATTCCACCCAAGAAAATACTTAAGGAAAATACTTTGCTGCCCTTTCAAGACAAAGAAGTCATCATCACCATCTTTCAAAGTTGTTTCTTTCTCCCCATCTTCTCAACCCTGTTCCAAGAAAATGCAGATAAGAAAAGAAGTCAGGTAGTTCCTCGTCAGAGTATGATGCCCTTTGTTGGACATATTTTCAAGTAATTGACGTAAAGGAAGAGAGATGGGGAAAGAAATGGTGTGCTCAGGGAAATCAGAAGAAGATTGTTCTTGGAGAAGAAGATTTCCCTGGAAAGACACCCTCTTTCATGGGAAGGAGTTTGATTTTTTTTCCTGCAGGCCCAAGGGGTGCTTCTAAGGTGAGAAGCAGCTCCTGTCTCCATCCTGCATGCATGAGCTCTCAACCCCAGGAGACATTGAGAGCACACCCCTCTTGTGACGGGGCAGCCAGGGCAGGCTTCCCGGGTGGGCCCCAGCACATGGCACATGAGGCTTCACAGATCTGGCAGCTTCCGTGCTTGTCAATGCATTCTCCTGGGGAGCAAAATCTAATTGTTTACCTCATTTCTCCATGACAGTGCTGCCTGGGCTCAGTCTGAGAGCAGCCAGATGTCTCTCTGACTAAAAGCAACAGAGGCAATTAGACTTTGGGTGGTGAACATGACATAGTCTATACAGAAATTGAAATACAATGATGTACACCTGAAATTTACATAATGTAATAAACCAATGTTACCTCAATAAAAAATAATAAAAAGAAAGGCAGTGTTTTGTTTGTTTCTTTACGTTTTTGTCAGGAAGATTGGCCCTGAGCTAACATGTGTGCCAATCTTCCTCTATTTTTTGTGGGATGCTGCCGCAGCGTGGCTTGACCAGTGGTGCTAGGTCCATACCCGGAATCTGGACCTGTGAGCCCCAGACCGCCAAAGCAGAGTGCATAAACCTAACCATCATGCCACTGGACCAGTCACAGAAAGGCAGTTTTAAAAACTTCAAAATAAAATAAAAGCAATAGAGCCAATGCAGAAGAGATCTTGAATGGCTCCAATTGTCAGTCCTAAATCCTGACCTTAAAATAAGAACTGTTCCTCTCCCAAGGGCCTCAGAAGTTGGAACCTCAAAAAGTTTTATGAGGCAATGACATAATTTTGGATCCAGTCAACATGTGTGACAGATTTCATAAGTAGGGAGAGGCCAAGCAGGGCTTCCCACAGGATCCCTTTACTGAGCTCCTACTGACTTCCCCATTAAAGGCTGAGGGCTCCTGGCCCACAGAGACCCAATTTATGTCCTTGGTTCAAGTCAAGAAACAAGCAGGACCCACCCAGATCTTGTCCCACCACTGTGGGGGACAGTGGTTACATAGTCAAGAACGGGAGTTGGAGCTTGGCTGACACTTGATGGATGTGAGCTGCATCTCACCCTGAAAGAGTAACAATGAAGAGATAGCAGAGAATTCTTCGTTTGATTGGCAGTTTATCTTTCTCAAGGAACAACACATATGTGGCTTTTCCACAGAAGCAAGTCCAGCCTCACAAACTTCTTGTGAACATTTTAAGAAATTATTCCCATGGCAAATGAGATGGAGAGAGGCCAACCTCATTGAAGGTGATAATCCACTGCTGGATCTCTACTCATTGAATTCAACACCCTACTCATGCTGTGCTCATCCTCTCCTCCCTGCTCAGAAAATACAGTTTCAGATTTCAGCGGAGTCACAACCTTCACTTGTCCTCCACCTCACACCCAACTTGCACAGCTCTGGAGGCATCTGAACATTGTCAATCTGAGATCCAGCCAGGGTGGTGAGGTAGCAGTTACTCACCCATGGTTTCATCAAGTGGTCTTACTGAAAATCTGAGATTCATTGCCTGATTTTTTATAGTTGCATTGAAAAAAGCCCTGGAAACATAGACTCGACTGGTGAGAAATGGACAAAGTCCACCCCTCTGGCTTTTCCCACAGCTTTACGGAACTAGTACCATTGGGTAAGGTTAATCTTATAGACATAAATCTCCCACTTGCTAGCCCCAAACCACAGAAATGAAAATGAGGAGGCAGCTAGAGTTTGTCCTTACATAGCAGAGAAAGCTTTTCATGTAGAGTTATTCTATGTTTTGTTAACTAAAGCAGAAAAGCACATATTAGAGCAATTCACATATCTAACAGTGGCACACTCTGCACATCCTGGACTCTGCTCTTCTGTGTCTTCCAATTATTGCCACAGTAGAGTGTGACCAGGAACCTGATATGTAATGTTTAGACTGAGACTGTGGTTCTTAGCTCAGGAGTGACTCCCAGGAGCCCACTCCTTGCTCAGCCAAATCGAATGCTACTTAGATGGTTTCGAGAGTTACAGCATGTCCACACTCAGAGTCTCCTTTGTAAGTACAGATGATGCACAGCTAGGGAAAGCAAGGGTTAATCAGATAGTACTGTGAAAATTTTAAATTCTCTATATCTTGTTTGCCTCCTCATTGGCTTCCCTAAGCCAGCTGGTGGCACTGATACCTTGACCTCATTCTTCCTGGATCTGCTCAACTATAATAGCCTCAATTGGCACCCACAAGTGCCATCTTAGACATAATCATCAGTAGGAATTATCCCATCTCCAAGATTTCGAATACCCCCTCCAAATACAACCTTCTTATGCCCCACTATGAGTCTAGCTCACCCCAGGTGGCACCCTAGGCTGCTTGGTCATCTTTTCATTCATCTTTCAAGTTTCCTCTTGCATTCTTCACTTGTGTTAGGCTGACCCTTCCCAAGACCCAAGTCCCACCCACTCTTTCTCAGAGGGTGACCCCACTACCTAATTTGCTGATAAGATACTGAGTTTCCCTAGTGTCCTTTCTCTTGGTGTCAAAATTCCTCTCTATCCTCTAGACTGTTCACTTGTCTTCTGTCTCTGAGGAAGGTCCGTCTCTCCTCTTGGCCATTGTCAACTCTCCATCTAACACTCTTACTCTTCCCTCAGGATATTTCTCCACCAGTCTCCCTGTCTTCAATATTTTCGTCACATCTCCCGTCACCCTCTGACCTCCAAAATTCTTCCCAACCAAAAACCTTCCCAACCACTTTCCTTCCCTGAGTGACTCTAAAAACATGCTTTTTCCTCCTACTATTTAGAAACAAAATGGAGAAAACCTCATAACTTTGAAGTTTGTGTAAGAGAGTCAGCATAAGACAGCTAAACTGTGCATCTCCCTCAAGTATGCATGCTTCTTAACTTTAGAGCAAGCTCTGGTTTCAGAACAGATGAGAATAGAGGGACTGCCCGGATTTTCATATTTATGTAATACTCGATCCTGGATGCCACTAAAGGATGTTGGTATCTCCGAGGGACCCCAGGCATCTAGTTCAAGCCTTGGAAAGAATAGGTCCCAGATGCAGTGTAGGATTATTTGTCATTCTGATATCTAGAAGGAAAAGGGGTCAGCTGGACCACAAAAGGCTGATATTGTTGCCTGCTATACTCATGTTCAAACTGGTAACATGTTCACCATCAGAGTGCCTTTCTCTATGGAGCGGGTAGAACAGACTGCAGTATTCTGTAGATTGGAAAAAATGGAGGTGCAACAAGCACCTCTGTTAACAACAGCTGGAAACACGAGCAGCCTAACCTCCCAGGACACAGACGCTACACTGACTTAGGGAACAATGGTACCAGTCCTACTGAATAGTTCTTTGTGGTACCAGCCCTGATATCAGTTTCCCTACATTAAACCCAGCTTCTGTGGGGTTAAAAGCAGAAGCCCCCATCTCCTTTTCCTGCTTCTTTAGCTACATTCATATGTAAATATCGGTTTCTTTAACCTTTGTTTCCCTGAGCTTCACAACACAAATAGAAGATACAACCTATTAAAGCCAGTTGGCCTCACTGTTGGGCTCACACTAAAGTTTTGGCTAAATACATGTCTTTGAAGTTTATTTACAGGGAAACTGATATCCAGAGAATATCAAGAAACTGAAACTTCCCAGACCCCAACTCCTCAGCTTCCTGGCTCCAGAATCCACCAGCCACCACTGAGCCACACAACCAAGGACCCTCACTTGCAGCTTCCCTCATCTCCCCATCCTCTTTCCTGCAAGCAGCCTCACAAGGCCAAAAGCAGGCTGGCAGGAAGGTGCCAACCAGCAAGGCCACATGCCCCCCCTCCCCTACCTAAAACCCCAAATAAAAACCCCTACCTTTTTCCCTTTGAGGAGGTGGAACTGAGTTTTAGCTCCCATCTCCTCATGTGGCTGCCTTTTGATAATAAAAGCCCCTTTCCTTACCACACACCTGGTGTTCCAGTTTTTTATTTTTGGTCCCTCTTATGTGATGGTAAATGAACCTGTGTTTGTGTCTGGTAACACTTGCACCAGGTGCTGTGTAAGTACCTTACACCACTATCTTACTATCTCCATGAAAATCTGTGAGGTTGGTGCAGCTTTAACTCCGTTTTACAGATGAGGAAACCAAGACTGCATGAGGGTGGCTTAGCCACTGGGCAGGCTGCCTGACGTGAGAGACTGTAACTTGAAACAGCTTCCAAATTTCCTCTTCAATTGATGGTAATCTGGAGATTCAGGGAAAATAAGAGAATCTAACAACTAGATAGAGAAAAAGTACTAATAAATTGCTGCTATGGAAATGGGAGAAAGAGATTAAACAAAAGGTAGAAACAAGTGGAAGCTGAATATATCAAGTGAGTCAGTAAAGGTTTTGATGATAACAAGGGGTAACATTTATTGGGTACCTACCATGGACCAAGCACAATTCTAAATGTTACATGAATTGCACTGAATTCTTCCAACAACCCTGTGAGAATGGTATAATCTTTGTCCCCATCATACAGATGAAGAACTGAGGTACAGAAGTTAAGTAAGGTTCCTAAGGTCATACAGCTACTAAGTGGAAGGACAGAATCTGAACCCAGACAGCCAGACCCCAGAGCTGTAATATTATTACTTGTAACCAGCAGAGCCTTATAATATTGCTTTAAATCTTTCCATCCCCATGACATGGGAGCTACTGTGCACCCTCTTCTAACATATGAGGGACATGCAGTGTAGAGAGGTTGTGTATTCATCCTGCGATCACATCGTCGGTGGGGGGCAGAATCGGGTACTACATCCTTCCTTCTAGAGCTGTGCTTCCCCTGTGCATGGCGTGGACACTGATCACTGAGGGATGTGAATGGATGCTACCAGAAATAGAAGGATTTCAAGATCAAACATGTTTGGGGAAACTCTGAGTTAAGCAAAATTAAACAGGCTCCCTTTGAGCAGCTTCATAAACCCAAGCGGCAAACTTCCTCATTTTCATTTTATCTAAATCACGTTTAGGTATGTTTGTTGAATTTGAAATCATTGCAAAGCCTAGAATGAAGGAATTCTCCATGTAATGATACAGAAAGATGGTTTTGAGATGAAACAGCATCTAGAGATGAGCTGCGCCTCAGTGTGCACGGAGTGAACCCGTTAAAGAACAAGCCTCCACGTACACTGTGCACTGGGAAACCGGAGACATGCCCAGAGCTCTGCAGTGACAGCTTCCTGATAGGGGATGGGGGTTTGTTCCAACATTGTGGTGATGTTTGAATTTCTGATTTTCACTTCAGGAATTTGTTTTAAATTGCAAATTGAGATAAAGTGGTTGCAATCCTCTAACACAAACTCTAGATAAATATGTTTGCAAAGCATGGTGGTAAAGATAATTTCCAAAGGAACAAAAGCCATTTAGGGTCCTGGTCAGGTTACACCTCATGTTCCTGTTCCCTTCTGATGTCTGTCCAGGGACCCTGCTGACTCACATCTGTGCTCAGGTGTAATCACAGCTGGGATTCTGTTTTCTATTCTGCTTTTTTCACTTAATGGATGTCAAAGAGTCTTCATTGTTTCTGCCTCACTTAGTCTGTGCCTCCTGGTTGGGTACTGAGTATTTCTAAATTATATTGTTACAAATGTGAGCTATGAACATGTTTGAATATACTCATAGCTTTGTTTTCTCTCGGCTTTGTAAAGGATTTCCTTAGAATTCCCAGGAGTAGGATTCTTGGGTCAAAACCTATAAATTTCTGTGGCTCTTGATTGCCTTTCAAATGGACTGTACTTATACTGCCACCAGTAATATCTGAGTACCACTTTCTCCATTTACTATATAAGTGTCTTGATTATGTACTACACATTCATATACTGTATAATTATTTTTGTGAAGATTGCAATAGTCAAATGGTACATCACTGAGGTTTCATTTTGTATTTCTTTCATAACTTGTGACTCAATATTTTCTCTTAAGTATATTAACATGTGAAAGGAAGGAGAGTTTGGAAGCAACGATAACAGCTCTGGAGCCAGATTGCCCAGCTCAAAAACTGGGCACCATCGTTTGCCAGCTCAGGCTTAAGTAAGCCATTAGCCTCTGCAAGCCTCAGCTTCTTCACTGGTAAAAAAAAATAAAATAAACTTTAAGCGATTTAGTTTTGACATAATGAGCCCTTAATGAACACTAGCAATTTATTCATTATTACTGTTCATATTTTCTCTTGTCTAGACTTTGTTCACATCTTTAACTCACAGGTAAAGGTAACATTTTCAGTCCCCAAAATGAGAAACTATAATTCTGGTTTGCTAACAGATACCTGAATACTCTCAATTTAATTCCACGCCAAACATGCATTATACAGAAGAGAATCCTAGCTTCTGGGGGGAAAATACAACCATAAATAATCTGTCTGCTTGATCTCAAGGATTCACAAAATGGTTATTTGCTGAGCCTCTGGGGAAATTATAGGCTTAGTCAATAGAGTTAAAAACTATTCAGGGCACAGCGCATCCATTGTCAGGCTGAAAGGAACTTTGGAGAGCATCTAGTCCTGCCGGAAACACCAGCTCAGAGAACAATCACTAGGTTGTGGGGTGGGGGTGGATTCTGTGGGCCAATAAATTAGTAATAAGAATAAGAAAGTGGTGACTATCAGGATGCAGTTGATGGAGAGGGAGGATCAAGGATGATTCAGAAGTTTCGGGCACACATAACTGAGTGGAATAGGATGGTGACACCACTTACGGTGTCAGAGTAACACTGGAGGAGGAGCAGGTTGGCATGAGGTGGGGAGGGAAGATGGTCCCATTTCCTCCTGACACCAACCGATTCCGACACCCTTCAATGGGTTCCTACTGCCATGGGGAAAATTCAAAGGACTCATCAAAAAACATCCTGCAACTAATAAGTGATTATAGCAAGGTTGCAGGATACACGGTGAATACATGAAAGTTAATCACCTTCCTACATGCCAGCAAAAACAAATGGAATTTGAAATTAAAAACATAGTACTATTTATATTAGCACCACCAAAAATAAAATACTTAGGTATAAATCTAACAAAATATATTAATTCAAAATGGACTGTGGACCTAAATGTAAAATGCAAAACTATAAAATTCATGTAACATGACTTAGGAGAAAATCTAGATGACCTTGGGTATGGTGATGACTTTTCAGATATAATACAAAAACATGATCCACGAAAGAAACAATTGATAAGATGGACTTCACTAAAATTTAAAGCTTCTGCCCTGTGAAAGATGCTGTCAAGAGAATGAGAAGAAAAGCCACAGACTAGGAGAAAATATTTGCAAAAGACATAACTGATAAGAACTGTTATCTAAGATATACAAAGAATTCAAAACCAATAAGAAAATCAAAAACCTGATTAAAATTGGTTAAAAGACCTGAGCAGAGACCTTGCCAAAGATTATATACAGATGGCAAATAAGCCTATGAAAAGGTGCTCCACATCATACGCCATCAGGGAAATGCAAATGGAAACAACAATGAAATGAGTTCCCACTAACCTTCCGTTAAACCCTGGTCCTGAGAAAGACCCAAGGGGCCTCATCCCAAGCCACATTCCCCCCTTGGCCTAAACCCTTCCAGCCTGGAACTTCAGCCCCTAATTCACCTGGCTACGTCCTCCTCATTATCCAGGTCTCATTGTAAAGACCGCTTTCTAGGGAGACCTACCCTGAGTAACCCCCTTCCCAATGTGCACACGTTATTTTATATGTTCGTTATTCTGGTAAGACAGAATCTTTGCCTTCTGGGCAGATTACTCAAAAAGAAAGAAAACCTCTTATTAATAATAGACCAATAATCTAGGAAAATTTTGTCATCCTTACAGAGAGAACATCAAATTCTGGTTTTGTATCAGTATAATATTTGATGCTAAAGCTCAAAAGAACTTCTTGTAAGTGAAGCCATCAAACCTTAGGCAGCTTTGACAATGACAAACAAAATTCCCTCTGTGAGAAACTTCTACAACTTTCTACGTCCCTTCTGGGTTTTCCTGCACTTTTCTTTTTCTCTTCCTGGAACAACCAGTCATTTTACTTTAGGATAAAATTCTTTTCCCTTTCTTAAATACATCCTGATTCATGGCGTACAAAGTTGTTCCTTTCCGGCATATTTCTCCAGGCAGAGTCTCACCCACTGTTATGGGCTGAACTGTGTTCTTCTAAAGTCCACACATGGACGTCCTAACCCCCAGCACCTCAGAGTCTGACTGTAGCTGCAGACAGGCCTTTAAAGAGGTGAGTAAGTTAAACGAGGTCATTGGGGGGCCCTGACCCCATATGACTGGTGCCCTTCTAAGAAGAGGCGATGGGCACAGACGATTACATCCTCAGGTGAATGAAAAATTCTGACCTATGATGAACATACTGTACATTTTTCATGAAATGAGGTGGCGGGAAACAGAAATTGATGCTGTTGAAATCAATCTCTTGTTTCTCAATTTGTGTTTTCTGTATGTGTAAATTATTGCAAGCGCATTAAGTAAAGGAGTCTTTTATGGTCCACGAGAGAAATTGTGGCACTATTTTTTAATATTCATGCTAATGAAAAATATATTCAAGGTTCTAGCTCAGGATGGCAAATGCCTGACTCCCCGCCTTTCAAGGGAGTTCCCAAGTGGCCATTCCTAGGAATCAGGTGTGTTCCTCCTGGGCCTGTCTGTGTTCTTCCCCACATTGGCTTTGACACAGGAGCATGGCTTAGAGGGGTTGTGTTTCCTTGGTGCAGATCTGTGGCCAGTGTCATGTATGGTTAGATCAGAGTTTCTCAACTTTGGTGCTTTTGACGTCTTTGGCCAGAGAATCTTCCGTTGTGGGGGTTGTCCTGTGCATTGTAGGATGTGCAGCAGCATCCCTGGCTCTAATGAGACAGCACTACACACCTGTTACAATGGCCAAATCCAAAACACTCACAGCACCAAGTGCTGGTGAGGATGCGGAGCTGCAGGAACTCTTACCCATTGCTGGTGTGAATGTGAAACGGTACAGGAACTTTGGAGGTTTCCTGCAAAACTAAACATACTCTTACCACATGATCCAGCAATCACGCCCCTTGGTATTCACGCAATTGAGTTGAAAACTTATGTCCACACAAAAACCTGCACACGGATGTTTATGGCAGTTTTAGCCACAATCGTCAACACTTGGAAGCAACCAAGATGCCCTTCAGTCAGTGAATGGATAAATCAAGCATGGTACGTTCAGACAATGGAATATTCTTCAGCACTTGAAAAAAGCTATCAAGCCATGAAAAGACAAGGAGGAAATTTAAATGCGTATTTCTAAGTGAAAGAAACTACTCTAAAAAGACTGCCTACTGTATGATTCCAACTATTTGACATCAGGAAAAGGTAAAACCGTGGAGACTATAAAAAGATTAGTGGTTGCCTGGGAGCAGGGGAGAGTGAGGGATGACCAGGCAGAGCACAGAGGGTTTTTAGGGTGATGAAACTGTTCTGTATGATACTATAATGATGGAAACATGCTATTATACATGTGTCAAAATGCATAGAATTTACAATACCAAGAGTGAGCCCTAAGGCAAACTAGACTTTGTGTGAAAATGATGTGTCCATGTAGGTTCATCCACTGTAACAAAGGTTCTACTCTGGTGAGAAGTGTTGATAGTGGGGGTCGCTGTGGTGGCAGGGGCAGCCGGCACATGGGAACTGTGTATTTTCTGCTCAGTTTTGCTGTACACCTAAAACGCCTCTAAAAAAATAATGTGTGTTTAAAAGGAAAAACAATATTGGCAAAATAGAGCTCACTACCTAGTTTGGTTATCTAATCCTGCAGAACAAACCACCCAAAACTTAATGACAACATGATTTGTTACTTCTCATGATTCTGTGGGTTGGCTAGGGCTCAGCTGGGTGTTTCTTCTTCTGGGAGCTCAGCTGGAGCCGAAATGTCCAAGACACTTGGGGCCTCTCTTCGTATGGCCCCCTCTCTGACAGGGTGGCTAAGAGCAAGCGTTCAAACTACGTGACATGGGTGCAGCAGATCTCTGTGGGCCCACTCTGTGATCACACAGCATCGCTTCTGCCTAATTCTATTGGTCAGAATTACAGGTCAAGGCCACTTTAGTAGGGAGGGAACACAAGTTCCACCTGTCAATAGAAGGAATAGCAAAGAATTGGTGGCATTTTTAATCCACCACATTATCACATTATCAGTGATAACTTTTCAATCTAAAACCCCCTACATATACTTTTTTTTCCTTTTCAAAATATAGCTGTAGTCCATGCAGAAAACAGCTTAGCAAATCACAGAAATTTCCCATGCAGCTGTATTCTTTATACATTGGCCTGAAAAAATGGCAGACCCTAAAATTTTTTATCTTAATTGTGAAAAAGGAGAAAGAAAACACCAGTAATTTTAGAGACAAACTAAAATAATTAAATATGTAATTACTTTTGTTAACATTGCCAATTTTATGATGAGTAAATCCTGCCTTAAAAGGAGTTTTCTGAAAAGAAGTGAAAGCTTATTCCCAGAATCTGAGACGTATTTACTAATTATTGTGAAAATGCTCCAGTGTCTTTAAGGTTTCCTTACCTCTCTCTTCAGAAACTTTTAGCATGTCTTTTTCTCCTATACCATCATTGTACCAAATATATAATTAAAAACTTTTTTTTCAGGAGGCTGGCCTGGTGGTCAAGTGGTTGAGTTCACATGCTCTGCTGCAGCAGCCTGGCTTCACAGGTTCGGATCCCAGGTGCAGACCTAGCACTGCTCGTCAAGCCATGCTGTGGTGGCGTCCCCCATAAATAGAGAAAGACTGGCTCAGGACCAATCTTCCTCACAAAAAAGAAACAAAACATTTTTTTAATGGGAAAGTAGTCTGAATTCTTCTGTTGTATAATTCTGGCTTTTCTCCTCCATATTATCCTTCCTAATGAATCATATATTCAAAAGAAGCTCCAAAATCATAACTTTTCAAATTAGAACAATGTATTATCAAATACTCTGTGACTGAGGAAAGAGGTAGAATGTGGTGGTCATGCCTCACAGAGAACCAGATCCAAGTACACGAAGCAGGGAGCAAGCCAGACTTTCTAGAGAGGGTGGAATTCTCCTGCGCCCAGCACAGCGCCTGAAGTGAACGTGATGCCTTAACTGTTGTTTTCCCGTTTGCGTTTCTAATGCCAAATATCAGTGAAGGAAAAAACAAAGTGGTAATGTGCCACCTTGTGGATGCACAAGGAATGGAATTATTGTAGGGGGAGTTTTTGGGTTTTTTGGTGGTGAGAATTTAACATTGTATTTTTATGGGGTTTTTTTCCAGTTATGGAAGCAATAATTGTTCTGTGCAAAAAACACAGGAAAAACGTGAAGAAGAGTGGATCCTCAAATATAAGTGGAGTATATGAAAAACATTAGTAACCATTCCAATCTTGATTTGGAGTGCACCCTATTGAAGCAGCAAATAAATGAATGAATGAATTTTTCTTAAAAAAACCTGATTTTTTAGGTCAGCTCTTGGCCTCTAGGACTGGTCTGACATTAGGATCTGATCTTCCAAAAACATTATTAACGTCCCATTTGGTTAGAAGGTCATGCTAACATTTTGTTTACATTCCATACAGGAGGGAAACATTTATTAGTACTACTGATAACTCTCTGGTGCCATGTGTGGTGTGTATTCATTACACAATCAACTAAACAAACATTTCACTATGAGTTATTACGGGATGGTTGGATATAGAAGACCTCAAGATCAGTAAATTCCCAGAAAGGGTGATCTTAGGTCCACTGTCAAAGGCAGAATTCAGGGCTGGATGGCACCTTAGCATTTCATAGATTCTTCATGTTCTTTTTTTTTAAATTGAATATATTTGACATATAACATGTACATTTAAGGTGAACAGTAAATTTAAGGTATACAACATGTTGATTTGATACATTTATATATTGTAACATGATTGTAACATATTTAGCACTCTATCACATCCATAATGACTCCTTCTTTTTAGCAGTTGGCATGATTAAGTTCTACTCCATGTTCTTTGGGGTTTAACAAACCCCAGGCTCTAGGTCTGTTTCCTTTTCTGTAAAATGATGGCATTAGACCAGATCAGCAATTTTCAAACTGGGTGCTGCAAGAAATTCCAAAAATACTTGATCCAAATTTCATTGTAAATATTTACTTTATGAATTTAGTTTATACAACAGTATGCTAAAATGTACATTTCCTGAATTTGGCATGTCATAAAAAGTGTATACAGTGATATGAACCAAATCTGGACATGTCAGAGACTTTCAACATGTTAACGTGTTCTCATTGAGTAAATTTATACTGTACAAAGTAAATTTTCTAAGTTTAAACTACAAAATACATTTGTGGTAATGTCACTTTTCTTTCTTTCTATTTTATACTGAGGTTTCATGTGAGATTTTGCATGTCTGTTTTCAAGACTGGAATTCTGAAGACCCTGACACCTCACTCAGCTCATTTGTATTGTAGTGTCATTATAATACATTCTCTGCAGCAGACCAGCAGGTGGTCACAGTAAAAACAGCTAATACTGAGGGCTCACTGTGCATAAGACACTGATTTATCTGCTTTCCATGCATTGACCCTTCAATCCTTCCAATGCTTTACGAGGTGGCCGTTGTTACTACTCCCATCTGATAGTCAGGAAACTGGGCACCAAGAGGTGAACTAATGCCCAAAAGAAGTGGGAAAGGCAGGGTCCCCCTTCTACCTCCTCCTCAGCTCTGTCAGCTCACAGCAGCGTCTTCCTGCTCTGGTTTGAATATTGCACATTCCTGCCTCAGAACTGAGACTAATGGAACTGGCCCCAGCTTGACACCTTTTCCTACCTCCTCTCTGTTTAGCTGATTCACACCCATCCTGAGGGTCCAGCTCAAGTGCCCCCTTTCCAGAAAGCATCGCCCAGTGTACCTAACTCACAGGGCTTCCCAGTCTCTCTGGTCCACTGTAGCACTGGCTCATACCAGGAGGCCTGTTCATGCAAAGGCCCAGGGATGAGTTAGAGGAACCACAAAAGTTCCTGAGAGAAGTGTGGGTGTGATAAGGAGGGCCCTGTGAAGAATGGTTTAGCTTAGACTTACCCCATGACATAGGCGGCATGGAAAGGTTTTTGGTGTGGCTTGATCAGATTGGCATTTGAGAAAGTTCACTGCAGCATGAAAAATTGATTGGGATTAACTGGGGTCAAATCTAAGGCATGGCAGAACCAAAAGGAGGCTGTAAGAACTGGGTGGGTAACATGTTGGATTCAGTTGTGGAGGGGGAAGAGAGAAGGATTGGGAGAGACTTGGTGACTTTAGATATTGAGGGTGTGAACCCTTATGTCAGACTTACAGGCATAAAAAAAGTTAATCACTCTTGATTGAAATGAGGATAAGTCCTAAATTTCTGTCTTCAACTCTGACTTCACTCCAGCTCCATCCTCATAAATCCAGTTGCCGCCTCCTCCTCCACATGAGTGTCCAGTAGGCATCTCACTATCGGCAACACAGAAACAGCCCTAGATTCCACAATTGGTCCTCTCCCAGTCTCCTCCTCAAATCGCCTGAACTCTAGGACCGATTGGTGCACTCCACTAACTAGAGAATCTGAAATTCTGTAGTCAGTAACCTCAGTAACACAAAAAGTACTAATAAGCCAGATATTCCCTGGAAAAGGTAATTTGATTCTTGTAACTGAAGGAAGGAACATAATAGGATTGGAATAGGTAGGATGTGCTTCTCCAGCAAATTTCCAAACCACAAATATCCCTTAAGCAGTTACTAGGGACTTTTTTTTCCCAGAGCTGAAATTTCAGAAGGTCACATTGTCTATCCTTTTGAGGTCTACCCTAGGGTGGAACAGATCAGGGTGGGGTGGAGCAGTGTGGAGGATGGAAACAAATAGATCCTTTAAAATGGGTTTATCCAAGCCCAGCCAGTAGGGCTCATAAGGCATTCTCAAAGGGTATAAGGTATAGGGGAGCAGAATTTGCCACCCCAGAATATGTCCCTTTGGCTTGATTTTTTTTCCTTGCTAGATTAGCAGTTTATTATAAAGGATATAACTCAGGAACAGCCAGATGGAAGAGACGTATAGAGCAAGGCATGTGGGAAAGGTCGTGGAGCTTCCACGCTCTCTCTGGGCATGCCATTCTCCCAACATCTCCACATGTTCACCAACCCAAAGGGCTTGATTATTTGTGAGAACAAAAGACTCGTGAAGAAACTTTGACCTTCCCCCTAACTACCTAAAAGAACTTACGATAGAAGGCCTGTTCCAGGAAGGCGCTCTCACCACAGACGACTGTAGTGTAACATGAGCTAGCTGTGGTGGACAGGGAGGACCTGGCAAGGCCTCTGATCAAAGTCCTCTCTATGTCCCATTGTCTCTGCAAGGCATGACAAATGTTTGTTTACTAAACGTTTGCTTTTCCATCTCCTTGTGAACTGCCTTCCTCCACTTTGAGGTCCCAAAACCACTACTCCCAACATCCCCTTTTATCTTTAGCTGAAGATGGTATTTAAGGTGGTGGCTTTGGCTATTCTAGTGAGTTACTCAGTTTTCCTAGGTTTCTTCCATGTATACAAGTTATTCAACTTTGTTTGATTTTCTCTTGTTATTCTATCTCATATCAATTTAACTCTTAGACCAGCATCAATGCAAAATAACCAATAGTCATTCTAGAGATAAGAGAGATAAGGTAAGTTTTACTTGAGCCAAACTTAGGATCATAAACCCAGAAGGCATTTTCCAGGAAGGAAGAAAGCATTCTGGAGAAGCATGGTTCTCAGTACAGTCTCCTACCTCTTTAGAACAAAGAACATACAGTAAACACACCCAGGATACATATTCATCAAAGTTTCAAAGAGCTATTCAGTGGCAAATTAGCAGGTCAGCATGACCCTAATGTCAGGGAAAAGGACTATTAGGGGCGTTACCAATAAGGCGTGATGGATAGGGTGTTGCAGATACTGGAGTAGGAGGGGAATGCCTTCTTGTCTTAAGAGAGTGCATTCTTTAACAGTTAGAGCAGAAGTACAGTGTGTGTTTGACAGGCCATAAATCAGGCTTTTTCAGTTCAAGCCAAATCAGTTTTGAACCAGAAGTTATTCTATATACCTCAATACCTGAAAATATCTTGTCACCAGCCAGAAGAACCTAGAAGAGTAGAGGAAAGTTTCTTCCTCCCCTACAAAGGCATTCTCACAGGTGAGCTGGGGGGCAAACTTGGAGTCTGGCGTCCACTGGACCCACCAAGAGGCAGACGCTGGAGAGGGCAGAGACCATCCTCCGCTCCCACGGTGAGTGCAGAGAACAGAATTTCCTTTCCTTAAATGCGCTTCTTCGTGTAACTCAACAAGCGTGTGATGGCTCATGTTCTGAAGAAGCCCTATGGCCCTATTTGCAAGCTTATCCTTAAAGGTCAGTCTGGTTTGGGATTAATTGTTAACATTGAGCTCATTTAACAAGTGTCTCTTGAGGGGAGGGAAGCTGACATTTATTAAGTACCCACTCCATCCCGGGCACTGTGTGATCTCATTTAATCCTCACAATGAAATGCTGGAGCTCTTGAGACTAATCCTGAACCATTTTCTCCCTTTCATTCTACTTGTCTACTCACATTCCTCTATCTAGTTTGACTTCTGAGGGCCACATCGGAACTTGCTCAGATTTTCTTTTCCACTTGTCTGCTTAAAGGTCCCAGGAGAATCTCAAACATTTCCAGGCCTCTCCCTGTCCTGCCCAGCCCTCCCCACCAAACTGCTAATCTTACCTTTTCTGAGTAAATACCTTTATCTTATCTCAGTAAATGACAGCCAAATTATCTTTAAAGGCTCCTTATCTTTTCCAAATTGTCACTACCCATCCATTCTCCTTTACTGAACACCTCCCAGTGGCTTCCCGGAGTCCTTGGAATAGAATGCTGTGGTTTAAGGTGACCCCTCCCATACTTTCACTCTGCCTTCCCTGGCTCTAGCCAGGAAGCCCGGCAGGTTCCAGCTTCCTTCCCACGTCAGGGACTTCATTCCCACCGCAGTCAGAGAGACCGTCCATGAGATTAGTCTGTAAATTTTTTGCAATTTAATACTTTAAAATGAGGCTTGTCCTTTGTTCTTAGTCTCTGACACCTGATAAAAGATGCTTTAATTCGGACACCCTGTTTTAAACCTTAATTTACATTCGTATACAAGCTTCCTCCCAAACATACTCACACACCAGATAACAGTGCAAACGTTGTTCTGCAATTTGCTTTTTTTTCCTATGTACCTCATCCTTTCTAACTTCTGCTTACCCTCTCATGGTACGAATGCACCATAATTCACCATTTCGCCTATAAGCTGTTCAAATGTTTTTCTTTTATTAGTGCTACAGTGAATATCTTTGTACACGGGTCCCTGAGAATTTGTGTGTTTCGGTAAGAAAGATTCCTCCAGGTGCAATGTTGGATCATATGAAACGTGCCTTTTTAAATATCATTCTCTCTGGCTGCCCTGAACTGAAGTCTAGAACTGAAAGAGGGGTTAGAGGGCATGTGGTCCATCGTGCTTTGTAACAGGAGAGAAAATCTTGGTACAAAAATGCCTAGCTGGCAACTGAAGATCGAAACAGGTCTAGGATGGGGAGGAGACTAGAGATGCTGGTTTGGAAGTTCCCTCCGAGGCGATGCTGGGGCTGTGGCTGTGAGTTTCTGAGACAGACAATATCCAGGGGTGGGAGCGCGAGGAGCACTTGGAATGCAGAGAATTAGGGTGGAGCGTGTTCAGGAAAGAGCAGTGCCAGCAGCTGAGCGAGGTGCCGGGGCAAGGATGGAGCATGAGACCTAAGGAAAGACACTTGGGTTTGGCAAGGAGGGTTTTTGGTAGAGTCGTCTGCTCTGAATTCTCAACCAGCACGTGTTCGAAATTTTCAGCACAGAAACAAATACCATCTATTGCCTGTTTACTCCTAAGGTCCTCTAAGCCACCCCTGAGACAGAGGTTAAGGACCCTGGGCACACAGCTGAGGAGCAGCTGAAGCTTGTTTTCTGAACTGCAGCGCCCCCTGCCTCCTTCCACACGCGAAGCCACATGTCTCCCCTGAACTAGTTAGAAGATCTGAACTCAAAGTACAGGGTCGGCTGGTCTTCCCCACGCCCTGGGCAGGGCTTCTTGGGGTACCCAGGGCCTCAGATCCATTCCAGATTGCACTCAGGCCCCGCCCACAGGCCACAGCCACAGCCTCCGGGGCACGTGTCTCTCTGATGACGATACTTGTGTTTGAGTGAGTGGGTCAAGAGAACAGCAGTCTGTCTGCAGGGTTAAAGTCTGGACTGCGGAGTCTGCTCAGGCTCAACATTTGGCTTCACCACGTATTAGCCGGGTAACGTGGACCCAGTGACTTGACATCTCTGAGCCTCAGTCTCCTTGTCTGAAAAGAGGGGGAAAGGATAGAACCTGCCCCAGATTTGTTGTGAGGATCGAATGAGGTAGTGTATGTGATGAGCTTAGAATGGAAAATGCTCTATGAGGATCGAATGAGGTAGTGTATGTGATGAGCTTAGAATGGAAAATGCTCTACAAGCACCCGGAGGGCAGGGACACGCTGAGAGGCCGTGGGGCACAGGCGCAGGGCACAGGCCTGTGCCCTGTCTGTCTGGGTTTGAACCGGCTCTCACACAAAACTAGTGAGCTGATTCCTCTGTACTTGAGCGGCCTCATCTGTGAGGTGGGATGCTGACCAGCACCGCAGACTGCTGTGAGCATCGGTGGCGTTTAGAGCAGAGCCCGGCACACAGTCAGCACCACGCGAGCGTCTGCTCTTATCCACCATCCTCTCTCCGCCCGTCAGGATTGTGTCTGGTGCCAGGTGGGTGCCCTGTTTGCTCAAACGCATGATGAGTTATCTTTAAGAATTACTGGAAAATGTCTTCTTTCCAGTTCACTATTTTGCACATTCATTCAAGAAACTTACTGAATTCTTAACAGCAGCAACAGCTAGTACCACCTCCCACTGACGAGGACTTCTGGAGTTCTCTGCCTAGTGCTAGGGTGTGAAGAGGAAATTTTGAAAAGATGGTCTTCGCCTTCAAGGATTTCATGGACCAGCAGAGGAAATAAGGAAGGAGGAGGATGACAGCAAAGTGCATTTAGCCCTGGGCGCCACACCACTTCACTGTCTCGTTCAATCCTCACAGCCGTGAGTGAGTCCCGACACGAAACAGAGGAATAGATGATACAAACAAAAGTAAACAGGGCAATCCCCACACGAGACTTAAAATTCCCCATACAGCCCCTTCACTCCCTTTGGGAGTGGAAAGCTTTGGATGCCCAGACCCCTGTGTCTAGATGTTCTTTTTGTTCCAATTATTAACCTCGCTTTGGTTCTCTACACATAGAGCAAATGTACTGCCTGTGAGGGTCATTTAAGGATGGAGAGCTTCCCTCTAGTGTAAAATGGAAAGGCAGTATAAGGGACTGTGAAACTTGGAGGTGTGTACCGAGGTGGGTGTCCTAGGAGGTAAGTGGATGCCAGGAATCTGGCCTATGTCACCCAGGGAAGCCAGAAAGACATCACAGAGGAGGCAGCCCTTGGGAGGAGACGCTCCAAGGGTGAGGGAGGCTTTGCCTGATGGATTGCATGTGGAGAATGAAGGGGAGGCAAGGGCGTGAGGATGATATTCCACACAGAAAAATCACATGTGCAGTGCAGTGTGGGAAAGCCTAATGTGACCTGGAGAATGAATGAAAGATAATGGGATCTGGTGGGAAAGGACCAAGGTCTTACCTACCTGGTTTAGGTGTTTTTTTTTTTTTTTCTGTGAGCAATGGGGAGCCATTGAAGAATATTGAGCAGGGGAGTGACATGATTAAATGTCCATGTGTGAAATACTTTTTGGGCAGTTACATGGTGACGAACTAGAAGAATAAGAACTAGAGGCAAGAAGTTGGCAAGGAAGCTGTGGCTATGGTTTAGGTGGGAAGAGGTGAGTGTCTGAACTGGTCAGACACTGAAGAAATAGAAAGGAAGCCGGGGATGGAGAGGTGAAAACTGGAGATTGGTTGGGTGTAAGACGTGAGAGTTAATTACCAAGCTAAGCTCTCCACCAAAGTTCTGACTTGGGAAGCAGGGTGGATGGCGATACCACGATGCCACATAGAGATGAAAGAAAACAGGAATGGGAACCTGTCTGGGGAGTTTCGGTTTTAGTCACACTGAGTTGGAGGTGCCCGTGGGGCAGCCAGGTGGAGCTGTCCAGTGGGCACTTTCCAGATGTGGGTGTGGAGCACCTGCCTTCCACAAACTTGGATTTTATTTCTGTCTTTTCCTCATTCCCTCCTCCCTCTCTCCACTGTGCTTATGGGGTCATGGATTCTTAAGAATGGTGATGAAAGCTCAAGACCCTTTCTTCAGAAAACGCATGTGGACACGTGTATAAGAAAACCTCTGTCCTCCCCCTGGATTTCTCCTTTACTCTCACACGACTACCATATTCACAGCACTTCTGACACCGGATGGGGGGGCTTCCCCACACCAAGCGACTCTGTGACACTAGGTGGGTGTCCTACAATTTAGTTCAATTCTGACACTATCTACCTGAAGACAGCACCAGATCCCATAGGCTAAGGGCTCAGTCTCACAAGACTGTCCCCCTCCCACTTCAGATGCCAACCACAAGTCCAGGTGGTCACCTGTGCTTCTGACTGATCAGGTATAAATCAGAGGTCCCCATAACCCCCTCCTCAGGTTCAGATAGTTTGCTAGAAGGCTCACAGAGCTCAGGAAAACAGTTTGCTTACTGTTCACCAGTTTCTTATAGGAGTATATGATAAAGAATGCAGGCGAATATCCAGATGGAAGAGATGTTTAGGGCAAGGTATGTGGAAAGAGATGCGGAGTCTCCATGCTGTCCCCAGGCACACCACTCTCCCAACATCTCCAAGTATTCACCAACCCAAAAGCTCTCTGAACCCTGTACTGTTGGGATTTTTGCGGAGGCGTCCTCATGTAGGCATGATCAATCCTTGACTCCATTTCCAGCCTTTCTCCCCTCCCTGGAGAATGGGGAGGTGGTGCTGAAAATTCCAGGCTGCTAACCATGACTTGGTCTTTCCGGTGACCAACCCCCATCCAGGAGCCATCCAGGAGCCCACCAGAGTTGCCTCATTGGAACAAAAGATGCTCCTGGTGCTCTTATCACTAGGAAATTTACAAGGGCTTCAGGAGCTCTGCGCCAGGAGCAAGGAGTAAGACCAAATATGTATTTCCTATTATAAGTCACAATATCACAACATGCACATGAAATGTTTGCTTAATTTCAGGAGATACTATTCAGGGACCTTAACTGAGAAACTAAGTCTCACAGGCTGGTAGAGTAAGAGGAAGCCCTGGGGACATTGACACTCCCAGGGTGAGTGGAAAAAAGAGGAGCCACAAAGGCCACTCAGAGGGAGTGGCCGAGGGAGAAGGAGCACCAGGAAGGGGTGGCTTGAATCCAAGGAGGGCCAGGATTCAGTTTCAGAATAAGGACTGCCCAGGGTTTATAGATTTGCAATAAGGAGCGCTGGCGACCTCAGTGGGTGAAGGTTCTGTAGGGTGATCAGGCATGAATTGCTGGGCAGTGACCTGCAGATGACGAAGTAGACTTAGGGGGTGTAGCCTCTTCTCTCAGTCAGGGTCTAGTTAGATCTGGGGTCATTCTTCACAGACCGGCATTGAGCGCCCTGCACGCTGTAACTGCTTCTACCACTGACAATTAGCCAGTAACTGATATTTATTTAGACAAAGTCTCTTTAGAAATGAAAGTCAGGTTTGAAATTAGAATACTTCGAAGAAAGAATGAGGTCTGAGAGCACAGTGAGTGGAGAAGCAAACAAAAGGTACAGAAGATCCAATTTACCAAGAATGATAACTTAGTCTCTGCGGATTCATGAATTTTTTTCCTTTAAAGACTAAAATCTGATTTATTCTCCTATTTCACATATGAAATCAGAAATTAATAAACTTGTGGTGGGAAAAGTCGTTTCCCTTAGAGGTAATGCACAAATCAGATATTATTCCCTCTTGGCAAAGGTGGCAGAAATGCATTTGTTTAATAAACTGACTAAAGGAGATAAAAAACTATTACTCAACTTTAAGATATGCACGCATTTAAATAATCCCCCTCTACAGTGAGACTAATTCAGTGTACATGTGGGTAGCAAGGGTTATAACTGAAAGATGGATGATTGGGCAGCAAAGAAACGATTAAAAAAAAGAAAAGAAAAGGTTTTATTGTACAGAAGGGTGTGAAAATAGCCTAGTGTCTTGCTTCTTGGAATTCATGCTCCCTGTACATAAATTACTATTCTTCCTAGAACTACAAGGAAAGGCCCTTTTGTTTCTGGAACGCCACTGAGCAGACTCAAGCTGATGCTTTGGGCGTCCAGGCTACAGGGCTTCCCTCCACTTCTCAGTCATGGTCTCAGACGCACAGTGACCTCCATGCACCAGGCCCACTTCAAGGCCTGATCAAGACTGTGAGATCTCTATGCAGTCACAAAGTCCTATGAATCTTTTTTTTGTTGATTAATATGTAATTGCTCATAATTACGTTCTTGCTTATAAGAGCAATAACAGCTAACCTTCCATAGCTCGTTCTGTGTGCCAAGCATTAGTCTGCATGCTTTCCATGTGAACTCACTCAATCTCTATAGCACGAAAAAAGAGGGGTTGGCTGAGTCATTGCCCAGCGTCACACAGCTAATCAGTGACGACGGAGCTAGAACTGAGCCCAGGTAATCTGTTCTCAACCGCTATCACCTTGTTCTAATCCATATACTCACTGCACAGAACGCCCAAGAGTGAAACAATAAACAACCACGTTCCCACCAGCCCGAACTGACAGTTAACATTCCAATCCAATTTGCATTATGACATTTCTTTAACAGATCCAAGTAGTACATGCAGATAAACAACTCTGTCGTCAAGGACCCTGGGCCACCAACGCAGCCTTCCTTCTCTTGCTTTAAAGAGGCAAGCACCGTCACGAATTTAGTTCATATTCTTCCAATCTGATTTGGAGTGATGCCACAGGCACTTACACATAAAACGTTCCCCTTTATTATTACCTGATTGTTAACCGTCTCCTGTTTAAGGGACACTAGACTGCTACTCCTTCCTCCCCTAAAAAATCCTGCACTTGTTTACTGTGCTTGAAATACCATTCCATGAACCAAGGATTGAAATAAAGCCTACACTGAGATCCAGGGATGGATGGGGTTCCGTCTGGAGAAGAGGCTGTAATGCTGAGGCCGGGCTGTGTGGAAGAACATCCAGGTGGGACAGCGGAGAAGCAAGGAGTGCATCTACAGATGTCTAAAGAGCTGGAATTCCATCTCTGCCCCCAGGGCTGCCTTAACCATAGACTACCCCATCTCAGGTGACCGCATCCATACAGGAGCTCAAGGCAAAATCCTTGACCTGGTCTTCGGTTCTGTTTCTTGCATTCCAAGTAGATCAGTAGATTGAGTAGATTCCAAGAGATCTTTCTTTGTTTTGTTCACTGATGACTTCCAAATGCCTGGCTCATGATCGGCTCTTAGTAAATATTTGTTTGGGAGCTGGAGATGCCCAAGCCTTCAGGGCAGACAGCCTGGGTTGGGTCATCTGGCTCCAGCAGGTTCTGCCTGAGTGCCCAGGGCACGGTGTTTAACTTCTGAGGTTTGTGGGCTGTTTTGGGCCTGGACAGGGTAGGCATTCCATCATAATTCACTGGGTGTGTCAACTCTGTACCAGGCACTTCTGCCCATCTCTTGCCAAGGCTGTGCTAAGCATAGTCTCCTCCCCCTGCTTCCTTCCCCACCCCACTCTGGAGCACCTGAGGTTCTCTGCCTTAATAGGCTCCTTTGTGTTAAGCCATGCCCATTTAGAGGGAACAAAGAGAGGCAGGGCTGGCAATCAGAATTTTCTGCTTACTTCCTGTGACCAACGCAGCAAAGGGAGTGTTGTGGGGAAAACCCAACCTGCTGTGTAGAGCGACATATATTACCTGGACTTACATCAGGTCTCTCACCCACACTCCAAAACGGCTTTGGAGTTTCCCCAGCTCGGTCTTGTTGGAGACAAGCGAATATACCCATCTTACAGGCTTCAGACCTAAGCCCCATGTTTAATAAGACCAATCAATATCCAAGCTGGTAACTCAGTGAGGATTTTTGAACAATTAAACCAATGTTTGCCAAACCCTGACTATGAGTCAGGTGCTGTTGTAGGTGCTGGGGATGCAAAAAGGGACAAAACCAAGATCTCTGCCTTCCTGGAGCTTCCCGCCCAGCAGGGGAAGCCGGCCATCCATGCGGCCAATAAGTGCGTTGCACTGCTTCACAAGGGGTTCTGTGCCAAGGAATTTTTATTCTGGAATAAGAATTATGATCATAAAAAAATTAAAAGATTTAGCAAGCAAATATTTGTTCACTAAATCCCGGAAGGAGTAGAATCAGGGCAGCCATGAGTTTATTTTGGAAAACTTAAGAAAAATAAGGTCAGTGTGCTGCACACTGAGTGGGGGAACCATCACACTTTATTTTATACACATTGTGACCCAGAGTTTTAGAACACGGTCATGCTGAATAAGCCCTCTTATCTGGTCTGTAGCCCCTTTCTTCCCCATATGCCACACATCTGAGGTGAGCTCCCCGCTGCCCACCTCTCTTCCAGGCTCATGCTGATGAAACTGAGGGTCAGAGCCCTTGGCTGATGCGGTCAGGTCCTGCCGGTGGGTTAACGATGGGAGAGTCTGAGCCTGGGTTCTGACATCTTAATGGGTTCTCAAATCATCCCCTGCTGGAAGTCTAGAATCTCATGGGCTGGACTGGGGTGGGGGGATGAAGGGACATATATAGATATGTCTATATATAGTATTCATTTATTCAGGAAATAATTATTTACGATAATAATAATAGTTAATTTATTGAGTATTGTAAGTGCCAGCCCTGGTCCAACAATTTCACACATGTTCTTATTAGATCCTCACAAAACCATAAGAAGTCTAAGAAACTGAGGCTCTGAGAGTTTACTGCTTAAGATCCCAACCTAGAAGCCCGGGGCTTAGGGTTAGAACCAGGTAGTCTAGCTGCAGACCAAAATGCACAGATGCAAAGCCAGAAGTGAGAGTACGTCCCGCATATCATCCCACGCGAGAAGCTCGTGACACCTGGTGGAGCCCCTGAAAGCAAATTCTCTGTTGGGATTGGGATTGTTCTGCTGTTTCACTGCTCCCTGGGCCAGTAGGACGTCTGTGTGCCGGAACTTGGGCTCCACCCAACGTCCAGCATCCCACCAACCGTCCACTCAGTAATTCAACACCAACTGATCGTGCTTGCTCAAGGGGTCTCCAGATCATGCTTTTTGAAATCTATCGTTCTTTTTATATTTGCTGCTGGCATTGTTACACAGAGTAAAGCTCCTCATCAGCTGGGGCTATTTGGTTACTTTGAAATGTAATTTCAATATAAATGCTCACTTTTCCCTTAACTATTTTCACAGTAAGAATTAAGCCTGCTTAAATGTCAATAAATGCGAGGGTTTTTTCCAGAGTTTTCTTTTTTAGGAATCATTAAGGACTCATGAGTTTTCATAGATTTGATGTTTTCAATCCACTATAAACATGGATTGGTCTCTCTCTCTCTTTTTTTTGGTGAGGAAGATTAGCCCTAACATCTATGCCAATCTTTCTCCATTCTGTATGTGGGACACTGCCACAGCGTAGCTTGACTGTGTGTAGGTCCATGCCCTGGATCTGCACCCACGAACCCCAGGCCGCCAAAGCAGAGTGAGCACATGAACCCAAGCACCATGCCACCAGGCTGGCCCCTAAACATTGTTTTTCCTGATGTTAAAATTGCTTCTACTTTTGGGGCCAGCCTGGTGACGTAGCAGTTAAGTGCACACGTTCTGCTTCGGCGGCCTGGGGTTCGCTGGCTCGGATCCTGCATGCGGACATATGCACCACTTGTCAAGCCATGCTGTGGCAGGCATCCCACATAAAATGGAGGAAATGAGCTTGGATGTTCACATAAAATAGAAGAAACGAGCACAGATGTTAGCTCAGGGCCAGTCTTCCTCAGCAAAAAGAGGAGGATTAGCGGCAGATGTTAGCTCAGGGCTAATATTCTTCAAAAAAAAATTTGCCTCAACTTTGATTACTTTTGAAGCCCTTTTCAGATCACTCCTGTAGATGCAACCTCAGTGAGGTGTGAAAGCATCCTTGTTTCTAGCACAAGGATTCCTAGGTGCAAGTGTCGGGTTTCTTTTAGGCGGATGGTCTTCGAAAGCCGAGACCTGTGCCTCCAGAGCTCCTGTATAGCTCCTCTCCAAGCTGCCTCCTGGCCAGGCCCCTTCCCAGGCACAAGCATTCTATGGTGCACGAAACAGTGTCCTCAACTAGAGGTGGGCTGGCAGAAGGACTGGGTGGTCTGGGACAACCCTGCTGAGGAGCTGAGACCCAAGCAGTGAGAAAGAACCAGTCCAGGGATCAGTTCAAGTTCAAGTACAAATGCTCCAAGGCCAGAGCAGAGTCTGGAGGGCCTGGAAGGTTTGTGAGCAAGGAAGAGAGCAGGACAAGATGAGGTGACAGCAGGCATTCTGCCCTGTTCCTCCACTAACAGAGAACAATGGCAAACAATATCTCAATATTGCAATCCTCATAAGAGGAAGCTGAGAACAGGATTTCTTTCTTATTTTTAGCAATTAAAATTTAGTTTAAGTGAATGAATGGAAGTTACCTGGAAGGATTAGTTTTGATAAGTTTTGAATCCTGCTAATGAATGCTAACAAAGCAAATCATAAGTAACAAACTAACTTCAACAGAAAAACTCAATAACTGAGGTTTTCTTGCTTAATTTTGCCTAGTTTTGTGTATGCATGATTATGATTGTTACATCGCATATGTAGGACATATTCCTTTTCTGCTCACAAATAGCTTCTAGAACAGGAGATTAAGCAAGATTAAATATCCAAATTTACCAGTCAAATAATGCTACAACTTCCAGATGTTCCAGCACCTGGTTTAAGAGCCCTGACACTATCTCAACTTTCCACCGATGTGTGAAACAACTGGGTACAGACGGGTGGGGCTGAAAATGGAAGTGAGTTCAAGATGTGATTTACACATTTACTTTTAGAGTTAAACAGAAAATTTTAAGGACAACTTAAAACATTTGGGGTTCATCCCTAAATTCATTAAATTTATTGTCACTGATCATTACTTGGCATCTCTATAATTTTGAGCCATATGGTTGACCTAGTATTGACAGATCTTACCATTTTATGGGCATGTTATGTAAGAAGAAAGCCCTAAACCAAAAATCTTATCCCCCATCAATAGCAGCATTTTTGCTGTTGTTGTTGTTATATAAATCCTTCCCAACTCTGAGCTGAGATAATAAAATTTGCATGGAATCTGTGTTAAAACCACATGGGGGGAAATATGTTGGATAATATATAGTATCAGAGACTCCAAAAATGTAAATTAGGGCTTCTGAGGTGTGAGTAGCCCAGTCAACTGGCCACAGCCCTATGGGTCAAAGGGGGTTAGGAGACCTTCTACTGGGAATCTCCAGAGTGTTGCATGGATGTAAAACCCATTTCACAAGAGAAGATCCAAATGAAAAAGCCCTCATTAGCCAATGTGGGAAACCAGTACTCAACATCAGCTACAGGCTGGCTTATGAGTAGGGTGGCCCAGACGCAATCTTTCTATGCCTCAACTTTAAGTGCCCACCATGCATGCAAGTGCAAGATCCTCGCCAACCTGTACATCACGGTCCTGCTGACGCACAGTGGACCTCTTGAGGCCTGCATGGCCCACTTGCACTGCAAATGGATCCCCATGGAAGACAGCCACGCAACTGACATTAGCTCCCACTTTCAATAAGCAATAGACTTCAGTGACTGTGTCAGGGGAAAGGGAGGCAGGTCCTGGTCCTCTGTGAGACTGGGATCCCCCGCTCACCCTCCACCTGCATGGCTTACATCACGAAGACCAAGCAGTTGGCCTGAAGGAGGCCTTGGGCTGCATTGAGCAGAGGGGTGTGATCTCACCCAACTTTGGCTTCATGGGCCAGCTCCTGCAGTGTGAATCTGACATGCTCCATGCCCACCCCCGGGCTCCCTTCTGCCAAGGGATGCAGCAGGCTCTTCATTTACAGCGTACTTGCAGCCACTTGGCCCTGACGTGCAGGGTCTTACTGCACATGCCCTGCCTCCCTGCTGGCACCAGTGCCCACACACTCCACAGTCTCAGAGCTCAGCAGGAGCCCCAAGACCATGGCCACATCCTGCTAAAACCAGGATAGGGAAACCAGCCCAGCCCCCTGGGATTTTTTTTAAGACTCTGGACATTTCCTACTTGTGCAAGACTTCACTCTGTCCCTCAGCCCCAGAGGGATAGGGAGTGGTCACCAGGCTTGCAGGCAAACTTCAGACTGACCTCAGGGACAGGTTCACTTGACCGAAAGAAGGTGAAGCCATTATGAGAGCACAGCGTGTGTAACTCCTGTACTTCCAGACCCCCTGCTCTCTCAGGAATACCCAGTCCTTGCACTTCAAAGTTCACCTTTTCATTTCAAGTGTAAGGCAATAAAAACTTGCAGCAACCAGGGAGAAAGCAGTTGCTCAGCCAGGCGAAAAGGCAGCTATGAAGCCAACTCATTTTGAAGCAAGCACAATTTCTACCTTATTTTCTTAACCTTGGCAGCCTCAGTTTCTTTCGCTGTTGCTTGAGGGCATAAGCTAATCACCATCCAGTCAGGAAAGTAATGCTACAGGGTTTGTGGGGACACAATATACATGTCGATTTGAACCCACAAATGTTTTTGGGATTCCCTCTTGGTTCCAATGGAAGGAGTTGGTTGAAGCAGTAAGACATTGACTCTCAGTTTCCTTTTCACCGTGCATTCTTCCCCGACTTTGGACTTGGGCATGATTCTTATTCATAAAGCTTTCTCATTACATGTCTCCTCAAAGCAACTCTTGTATCATTTTGAAAGGAGCTCTTCAGGTCACAGACCAAAAATCAGCCCTTTGAGGTGGTGGCAGTGGATACCAGGAGAGAAGGATACCTGCTATGTATTCTGGGTCAGTGGCACTGAAAATGCTCATTCCCCCAGCTTATTGTCCTTGTCTGTCTCTTGTGACACTTGTTTTCTTCCCTGTCCCTGTGGGTTGTCTTCAAGCTATTGACCTCTGGGATTTGCAGATTTCGCAATGTGGCGCTACTTCTTTTTTGTCTGTAGGTTATTTCTCCAGAGGAAAAGCCAATAATTTCCTAAAATTCATGTGAATGTGAAGAAAAGCAATACGTTATTGGTGGTTGTTGTTACTGTCTTTGATAGTGCAAAATATAAGATATAGTACAAAATATAGAAAAGTTGCAAGACTAACATAAAAACTCCCCTAACTTAATCAGATTCACCATTAACATATTGCTTCACTTGCTTTATTATCTATCATACTCATACATTTACAGGTTGCTTTTTCTCTGAACCATTTGGGAATAAATTGTAGACATCGTACCTGTTTATTCCTAAATACTCCAATGTCTATTACTTGAGGACGTTTTCTAACGTAACCACAGTATGATTATCAAATGAGGAAATTTAACATGAGTACATTACTGTGAGCAAAAGTCAAATTTGATCAATTGTCTCTATATGGTCCTTTATAACAAACATTTCCCTTGGTCCAGGACCCACCCCACGATGACGTGTTGCATTTATTCATCATGTAATCTTTGGTATCCTGTAATCTGGAATAGTCTCTCTGCTTTCATTGTCTTTCATGACCTTAACAATTTTGAAGAACACAGGCCAGTTATTTTGTAAAATGTACCTCAGTTGGTTCTAATGTCTTTATGATTAGATTCAGGTTATGCATTTCGGGCAGGAATACTGTGAAGAGATCTTGTGTCCTCCTCAGTGCATCACATCAGGAGGCACATGCTGTCACTTTGTCCCATTCTTGGTGACCATTTGGTTAAGATGACATCTTCCAGGTTTCCTCATTACAAAGTTTCTGTTATTCTTTTTCTTTGATTAACATGAAATTTGGGGGAAGACACTGAGAGGCTATGTAAGCGTCCTTCTCCTCATCAAATTTTTCCAGCTGCTAGTTTTAGCATGCATTCATGATTCTTGCCATCATGGTCACAGAATAGTGAAGGAAACATATCTGAGTGTTCCCTTTTCCAGAGATTGCAGTATTTTTTCCAGTGGCTGCCTTCTTTAGCTGATCATCCAAAACCAACCACCATCCCCTCATGAATCGTGTCCTATTTTCTCACCCATGAAAAGAGACAGAGAGTCTTTCCCACACAGAATGACCAGCACTGTGGTGCTTAGGAAGCAATGTCCACATGTTCAAACCTTGGGCTGGGTCCGTGGACCTTTAACTCACACCAGATTAACTCACCTCATCACATCAGATGAATGCAGCTGGCACTAACGCTGACCCCTTTTATGGGTAAGAACTGGGGAAAATTTATATACAGACCCAACCCGATGTGAAACTGTTTTTTGTAGACCTCTCACATGGCAGCCTTTTTCTCTGAACACTGCAAACAGATCATAAAAAATTAAAAGGGAAGATTTTTATCTCTGGAAATCTCATTTTCCCAGACTCTAGAATGGGCTTCCTGGAAAGTCTTTGTTCGTCCACAAGTAGTATGTTGCTGTTACCACAACCCAGGCCAAAGTCAGCGCTTTTTCTTCACTCCCTTCACCAACCTTCTCTGACTAGATACAGCAATAACGTACTTCCAGGCACTTACTGAGCCCTAAAAGTCTACTCTGGGTTCTCTTTTTGGGGAGCTGCTGGGATTTCCCCTGGAATCTTGAGTGTACGCAGTCTTCCCACACATGCCAGACTCTTCCAGGCAGCACTTTATTTAACCTTCACAGCAGGCTCCTTGTAAGACAGGTGCCACTATTAACCTCATTTTGCAGATAACAACAGATGCTTAGAGAGATAACTGATAAGTAACTTGCCTGAGGTTTCAGCTAGTTAGTGTTAGTAAGAGGCAAAGCCTGGATTGGAAGCTGGACTGAGTCCAGAGCCTGCACTCTTAACTGCTGCCTTATAGTCATCCAAGACAAACCCACGGATCTTCGGATCTTCGGATCTTCGTGGCAGGGCCAGGAGGAGGCTGAGCTAGGCAAGGTGCCTAGGGAGCAAACTTTAAGGAGGTCCTCACTCTCAGGTGCTAACCCTGCACTTGCACGACACTGAGAGCGGGTGCCCCCTTAAAATTTGCGCCCTAGGCTCTTTGCTTACTTCACCCTCCTCCCAGCCCTGGTTATGCGGAGGGCTGGCCAGTGTGAACTGGCCTCCCTAACAACTCAATGAGACTCACACATGTTCCTGGGATACATGGGAATGTAGAGATTTCTGTTCGCTCCCTTTGGTCAATGGACAAACTATTCATCCTTGAGCCTACTCTGTTCCAAGCACTCTGATAGGAACGGGAGAGAGCAGAGACTAGGATGCGGACAGTCCCTGCCCTCCTGCAGCCTGCAGGTCCAAGCATTCGTTTCCAATGGAATCAATATGGCAGGCCAATACTTGGGCCTTCTTGAGAATCACCTCACCTAAGCAGTGGCACATTTTTTGAGGATTTCACAGTACACAGAGGGGTCAAATTCTGCTGTCCTGACAACCACGTTGTTCATTCATTTTATTCAAAGGGGGCCTTTTTGCATTTACTTTGCCTGTGGTTTGCTTTCCCCATTAACAGAATGAGCGCTTTGGGTACTAACTCAGTTGTGCTTCCCTGGGGCTTTATTTCTTTCTAGAACTTAGCACTTGACAGGACTAAGTTTCAGAGGCGTGGGCTCAAATTATGGCTCTGCCTCTTACTACTTGTGTTCTTGGAAAAGTCACTCTGTCTCCCCGGGCCTCAGGTGCTTCACCTGTGAAATGGGGATATTAATTCCTCATTTTCAGAGTTGTAGTGAAGATGACACGGAAAAAATATAAGCACCTAGCAGGACACGTCTGTGCTAGTTGTCTGCCCTTCTTTGTTTATTGGCCGACCCTTGTGCCAAAGTCGTCCTTCCCAGGGGTCTGACTAACATGATGCAGACATCTGAACAATCTTAAATTGCAGCTAGGTGTTGTCCAGGCGGCAGACTCTGTGGCCGGTCTTTGACCTCATTCTTAGGTTGGGCTGTATATAAGTCGGCAGGCTGGGTTCAGCTCTCAAGCGGTAGTTTGCTGCAGTAAGTGGTGGAGCCAGGCCTTGAATCCAGGCAGTGTGATTCCAGCAAGCGCTTAACCATGTACGTATGTGTACATGGCTGTACCAGGAGAGTCACAGCATCATGCTCTTTATAGGAAACTCAGCAATGTTTAAACAAGAAAATAACAACCACCCATAAAAACACAACCTAGAAATAACCACTAGTAAATTTGATATTTTCTTCCATTCTTTTGTCCACTATATGCAGTATTCAATCTATTCTGGTTTTTCACCATCTTAAGTATTTTCCACATTTCCACACAGGTCACCCAGTTATAGTAATTAATAGATACATAACAGTTCATTTGAAATGTGCTGGGGAAATTGCTATCTTGAAGAATTCTACAGCTACTAATTTCATAAAGCAAAGAAGCCTTTTATTAAGTGAGCACTTGGTCACCCCTCACTTCTCTGCCACATATTTGCAATTCTAGAAGTTCAGTTGTTAAAAGGGATCCAGTCCGCAGACAGGGATGTAGTAAAAAGGCTTTGGAACCCACCAGACCTGAATTTGACTTCTCATTGTCCCTTTATTAGCCAAATGGGCCTGAGCAAATTGTTGACTTTCCCACACCTCAGTTTTCCTTGTTCTGAAGATAAACCAGGACTACCATATCCAAAGCACGGAGCACATACCTAGCACAGAGGTGGTCACTTGGTGGCAGCCTGCCCTGACCTTCCTGGCCACGCCCCCTCCGACTCCTAGGATCCAACACCACCCGCAGGAAATGAACTGTTTCACTCCTGACCGTAGAGAAAGCGTCCTTTTCTGTTTTGTGCAGTACAAGAATTTCTCCCTGAAGTAAGCATGGGCAGGCAACTGGGGATAATGAGAAAGCTCAAGGAGCTGGGTGGACCTGAACTGGAAGGCTCCACCCTGTCCCCACCACTCCCACGCCGCCCAGACCAGGGGATTATTGTCGAAGTTCCGAACTGAAGCAGCGCCCAGCTTCCCCAGCAGCAGGTGGCATTCTGACACCAGCAGAGGCTGTGTTCATTTTCACAGGTGCAGGGCACCTCCAGACCAGACGTCTGAAAAGATTTCAGCTCCCAGACAAATCCATGAGCAGCACAGAGGCCGTGGAGCTGGAGAACACGACAGCCCTCGGAGCGCAGGGCTGCAGCAACCCTGGCTACCAGGTGAGCAGGAGTTTCACCTCATGTTTAAGACCAAGCAAGTGGGAATCATGCTCTTTCCTTGCCTCCTTGGCAAGTTCCTTAACTAAAGCAGTGGGGCTGTTGGAACACAATAAGGTTTTAATGACACTCTATTATTTGCCTATTATTTGTTCTTCTTGGGTTGACAAACCTGAAAAGTCTCTTTTAATGGAAGCTGTTTTGATCCCTGACTTGCCCTGTCATTTAGAAACAAGATTGTCTTCCCCTTCTTTTGTTTCGGGCTCACGGTCTCCCCCCGGGATAACGTATTCACCTGCAGACATTTTCCCTAAGAACCAGTGGGAAAGGATGGGGGGATCCAGACCCTCAGGGACTGTCTCTTAAACCAGGCCCCGGAGCCCTGTCAGATGGTGGCCTGTGTGCCTGCACCTGTGCAGCTGGGTTACGCAAACCAGTCTCACATCTGCAACCAAAACTCGCTGAGTGACGAACGCTACTGGTGCCGCAGGGCTCTGGAAGGAGTGCTGACACCAGGAAACACTGGCAGTTCCGACTGGGTCTGGGCTGGGATTTTTCAGGGCTGTTCCTGGGTGAGCTTCCTTTCCTGAGCTGACAACACGGGAGCCCCCATGAGCAGATGTCAGCAACCCCTTGGAAGTCAGGTCCCTAACCAGGTAAAACAAACTTTTAGGCACTAGCAAAGAAAGGCAAAAGGAAGGTAAAGGGGCTTTGACACGAGTCCTGAGTCTTCCACCCACGAGTTATTATGACTTCTTTGAACCTCAGTTCAGTTGTCTGCACAATGGTCCCAGTGATGCTCATCCCACAGGTTATTAGCATATAGAAGGAACAATTTTTCTTTTACCCTCTTAGAGTCAGTGCGTGGGGTCTTGAATTAAAATGACATATGATATGTTAACAGGAGAAAAACGTACAAATTGTATTAATATTTCTAATTTTACCTGGATGGGACTTCACAGAAAAAAAGTGAAAAGCCCAAAGAAGCAGTAAGACACAGGCCTTATATACCATTAACAAAAGATGATAAATTGTGGAGAAGCGACTAGACAAAGGAAAGGGCGGTTGGGCTTTTAGAGCAAATAAACTGTGGGAAAGTGACTAGGAAATATTTGGGGAAAACTAATGGAAGGTAAGGTTTGTTAGTGAGGTTTGTTTATGCAGTCTGATCTTGTTGTCATCTCTGTCTCTGGTGATAAGGGTTTTTCGCCTATTTCTGGTATGGGAGAAATTTGTGCCCTGTTTTTAGGCAGATAGAGGAAGAGCAGAGACCTTTCCGTGTCTTCTTTTTCTCAACTGCCTTCAGCTCAAAATAATTCTTATGCCAAAGTGGCATATTTGGGTGTGGCATGTCCTGATCCCCTTCATAAGGGTTAAATGAGAAAAATGCACGAAGTGGAGGGCCTGTTATGATTCAAGAGAGTGGGAAGGATGGGACGGGATAAAGAATCAGAATGAACAGGGCAGCAAGACGAAGCTATCTGCAGTGGAGAAGGCGCCCTGTCACCAGCGCCTGGCTGCTCAGAGTCAGTGAGGAGGACACGCACCTACCAACCGTGGCTCTGCTTTCTATCCCTCACTCTCTTCTATCAAAGCAGAGCATCTCCAGGCCTTGGGGTGCAGAGCAGGGCATGTCAGAGCTGGCAGAGTCCACACACCAACGCCAAGGAGCGGCGGCCAGGTTATTTCTTCCAATGCTTGCTTTTCAACAAGGATTTCCAGAGAGGTGTATTTACTCAGCAGAATCATTAACTGCTCCCCAGATAAGGCCACCTCTGGGAAGAGACCCCAATTCAATGAGGAATAATACAGTATTCTTGCCCTCCAGGAGCAGGACAGGAAGAAATAAATAAGCAATTGTAATGTAATGTGATGTAAAAAAAATGAAAACAAAACGATGCGGGAGGTTGGTACCCAGTACATGGTAGATAATTATGTGGGTGGAGCTGGGCCAGCTGCGGAGCCTGTGACGGTGTCACAGAGGGAGAGGCCACCTGTTAGGACTTAGAGGAGGGCCAGGAATTTCCCAGCTGAACAGGAAGGATGTCAGCAGAGCATTCAAGCAGAGAACCGTCTGCACAGGCCCAGGGGCCTAAAAGAGCATGTGTCCAGGATGGAGAAGATGTGGAGGTGGCACTGGGGAGCAGGGAAAAGGGGCAGGCTGGCACCAGATCACGTGGCCCCCTGTGTGCTAAGGCATTTGAGAAGGAATCCATCAAAATCTACCCTATCCGAGATTATTATTGAGTACTCTACCAGCTCCACTGAAGGTGGACATAAATGGAAAGAGAATTGGGTGTGGTTGGGACACCTGTTAGGAAGCTGGTCTAATCTGAACTGGATTAGAGGCGGTGGAAACGGACGCTGGGTGGAAGTACTAACACTGCTGAGAGGCCCCCTCGACGTGGGATCAGCAGGAGTCAGGGTGAGGGAGGAAGAGCTGCTCTGCTTATGAATATTTCTCTTTTCTCCTCAGTAAGGAGGAGAATAATATCCCATCTTGGGGTTGAGAGAATTAAATGAGTTAACGTATGTTAAGAAAAAAAAAGTAAGTAATGTCTGCTAAAATCAAAGAGCGCTGCCGTAGTTCATTTGGGCTGCTGCAACCAAGCACGACAGACTGGGTGGCTCATATTTGGAAACTGATTTCCCACAGTCCTAGAGGCTGGGACGCCCAAGATCATGGTGCTGGCACATTCGGTGTCTGGTGGGACCCACTTCCTCATAGACAACCATCTTCTCACTGTGACCTGACATCGCAGAAGGGACAAGGAAGCACTGGGCGGTCTTTTTAATAAGGGTACTAATGCCATTGATGAGGGCTCCACCCTGTTGGCCATCACCTCCCAAAGGCCCCACCTAATACCATCATGTGGGCATTAGATTTTCAAATAGGCATTTTGGGGGCACAGGAGTATTCAGACCATAGCAAGTTCCTAGTGCATGGTGTGAACATGGTAATGGTAGCTCTTGGTGCTGGGGCAGGTTAAAGAGGGTGATAAGAACATTTCCAGCTTGAGATGTCAGCTTGGAAGTGATTCCCCTTATTTATTTATTTATTTATTTATTTATTTATTTATTTAGAGGAAGATTAGCCCTGTGCTAACTGCTGCCAATCCTCCTCTTTTCGCTGAGGAAGACTGGCCCTGAGCTAACATCCATGCCCATCTTCCTCTACTTTATATGTGAGACGCCTACCACAGCATGGCATGTCAAGCAGTGCCATGTCCGCACCCGGCATCCGAACCGGCAAACCACGGGCCGCTGAACTGGAACTGCGAACTTAACCACTGTGCCACTGGGCAGCCCCATGATTCCCCTTATTTAGATAGGAAATCCACAAATTGGGCCGGAGCAAGGAAGAGAATGAGTTCATTTTGAGGCCTGTTGGTCGAAACTAAGGTGATTCTGAGCATCTAGATAAAGGTGGAGATGAAACAGGAAGCTTATGCATATCTGCATCTGGAGCCTGGGAGGGACGTCATCCATCTGGGAGCTGTTAGCACAGAGACTGGCCGAGGGTGTGGATGAGACCACGAGGAGGGAAAGCCAGGAAGCACCAGTGTTTAAGGGGCAGGAAGGTGAGAAAAGTCAGAGGATGAAGCAGAGAGACCACAGGGAGAGAAAGAGGAGCAGAACCGGGAGAGGGAAGGGTCCGGAGAACTAACTGCAGGGTCAACAGCAAAGCCTCCTCCGTGGAACCGAGGAGCCCACAGAATGAGGCAAGTTCATCTGATTTGACAACTAGGAGGTGACTGGTGACCCCGGGGTGTGGGGAAGGAGGGGGGTGTTTGTGTTATGAGCAAGAGTTAAGAGACTGGGGAAAATGAGGGCAGAAAGGACTCTCCTCTGGCAGAAAGGAGAAGGGGGAAGAGAGACGGGCTCGGGCAGGCAAGATCAGGAATGTAGGCAGGGGGCTGTTTTATTTTTTTTTTTAATGTTTTTCTTGTGAAACATAACATACAGAAAACCACATAAAACCAAATATACAACTTATTATAAAGTGCCACTCAGGTCAAGAAACAGGACACTGTCATCCCGTAGCTCGGACGCCCCAACCCTGCACAGTCTGTCCCCACTGCCTCCCTCCCCCAGGGCAGCACCCGCCCCACTTTGTGGTGAATCCCTGGTTGCTTCACACCTTTGCTTCCAGCTGTGAATCCTCAAGCACCGCCTTTGCCTGTTTTGAACTTTATATAAGTAGAAACTTACAAGAAAAATTCTTTGCTTATCGTGAAATATTTATATGGAATTAGGCCAGATGAATCTTTGTGCATCTGGTTCCTTTGCTCAGCTTTGTGTTTCTGAGACTCAGCCCGGCGTTGCATGTCACTACAGTTCATCCACTTTCGTTGATACACAGCATTTTCCTTAAATATTATACAATGTATCTATTTCACTGTTAGTGGATGTTTGGTTGGTCAAGTTTGCAGCTTTGGGGGAGCTTCTACCAACAACACAGCTGTGAACAGACACTCTTTACATGTCTCCTGGTGCACATGTAACGAATTCAGTCTACAGTCATACTTAGGAGTGGAATTGCTGGGTCATTGGGAATGCGCATATATTTTCGACTTTAGAAGTAATGACTAAGTGGTTTTACCAATTTACACTCCCATCAGCAGTGTGAGTTCCTGTTACTCCACAGCCTCACCAATATTTATCTGGCTTTTTAATCTCAGTCATTCTTGTAGGTGTAGACTAGTGCATCATTGAGGTTTGATTTTAATTTTAATTTAATTGTTGGCCATTAGATGCCCACTCTATGAAATACCTGTTCATGTCTCCTGCCCATTTTTTCTACTGGATTTTGTCTTTTTCTTGTTGATTTAAAAGAGTTCTTTGTTCGGAATACAACCCTTTCACAGTTTAATGGTTTACAAATAGCTTCTACCACTCTGAAGCTGTCTTTCACGCTCTAATATCTTGATGAACAAAAGTTAATTATGTTGTGGTCCCATTTCTCAGGTGTTTCTGTTTTACGCATGCTGCTTATGAAATCTTTTCCCACACTGCAAGATCATAGAGACACCCTCTCATAGTTTCTGAAAGCTTGTTCTTTCCCTCTACCTTAAGCCCTCCAGCCCCTCATGAAATTGATTTTTATGTAGTTTAAGATAGATTTGAAGGTTTTTCTTTTTCTACATGGACATCCGATTATTTCAGCATCACTTGTTCTAAAAACCATCTTTCCCCACTCGACCAATACCACAATTGTCAAATGTCCATATTTGGGGTAAGTCTTTTTAGAATAGGGCAATTGAAAGATTTTTCCAAACTCAAAGGAGGAGGGGAAAGGATTCAGAGAAGAGGGAGAGATGAAAGTTGACCAAAGGAGAGGTCTGATCAAGCTCAGAATTTCTAAGGGTAAAAATTCAGGCAATTTTGAAAGAACATTTTTACTAAAGGATGTCCCTTAGAATCCCAATTCAAGTTCCCTCCTGCCCGTGAGTTTGCATTGCTCTTGCCACAGGTGGCCCTCAGAGGCACAGAGCCTGTGCTTAATCTGAAGGCAGTTGGGTGGGACCCACTTATGAAAGTCTTGAGATGGGAGTAGACAGGAAATGACTCTACCTCTGCACACACAGAGGAAGGCTGACCCACTGCGTGAATTGCCTAGGAAGCCAGTCAGGTTGGGAGAGTTCGTTGAATGTAGGTCAAAATTTGGGGGGTTATGTAGGTGTAGAACATTGATGCAGACTTCTAACCCAGATACTTTGAAGATAAAAGTTCTGAGGTTGGAAGTAATTATGCAAAGTAAAGAAGAAGAGAATTGTTTCTCCAACACACTAGTCAGGAAGCCAACATGAATCACACTCGGGTTATTGAGTAGGTTTTCACATGGTCAGGACCAGCTTCGCTGGAGCTATCGAGATGCTTTTTCTTACCCACAAGTGAATTAAAATGTAGAAAACACATGACAATAATTTGCTTTTGTGAAGGAGGTTTAAAAAAATACATTTTCTACTCTTTCCCCAAATCTGTATGATGACACTTAGACTTTCTTATTTCTAGGGGGAAACAGCCCAAATGACTGTAACCTGTATCACTTCCACTACATCTCAGAGGGGAAGGATTTAGGACTTTCTTTTCTTTTTTCTTTTTCTTGTGAGGAAGATTAATCCTGAGCTAACATCTATTGCCAATCCTCCTCTTTTTTTGCTTGAAGAAGATTAGTCCTGGGCCAACAACCGTGCCAATCTTTCTCCAATTCATATGTGGGTCACCCCACAGCTGACAAGTGGTGCAGGTCCACGACCGGGATCTGAACCAGCAAACCCAGGCCGCCAAAGTGGAACACACTGAACTTAACCACTATGCCACGAGGACGGCCTGGGATTTCATTTTTTCCCTCATTCAAGCATTCCTGAAATGGTTCCCTTTAAAAAAGAGGAACCACTTACTAATCAGTGGTTAAGGCATTGATAGGAAAACAGGAAATCACTACTAATGTGGATAAACATAGATATTTGCTGAGGGCTAAGGCAGGAATGTCTAATAGAAATATAGCACATCCAAATTAATTTAAAATTTTTCTATAAGTCCACTAAAAATATAAAATGAAACAGGTGTTAGTAATTTTAGCAATATATTTTATTTAACATAATATATTGAAGATATCATTACAACACATAATCGCTATAAAAATTATTAATGAGATATTTTACATTCTTCATACTGTCTTTAAAATCTAGTGTGTTTTACACTTAGAGTACATGCCAATTTTAATGCTAAATTTTTATCAGACGTATTTGATTTGTATTTGGATTTCTTAAAGTTTATAATTGAAAAAGTCAGTTCATACCCAAGTTTCAAAGTTACTTAAATGTTTTCCAATAAATGAACCTAGTGTCCATTTTTAAATTTAAATTTGTTGACATTAAATAAAACTAGCATTTAGGGCCTCACTTGCACTGATCACATTCCAGGTACTTAGTAGCCACAACTGGCTCAAGACTATGGTACTGGGTGGATCAGGAAAGATTCACGCTTTTGGTTTTGGAGGACACAACACACAAAATCCTATGATCTTCGTCGTTCAAGGACTTGATCACTCAGTCACAAGGTTAGAAGTCAAGTAAGATCCTGAGATTTGTTTCTGTGAGATCAGTAATAATATGACCTCTTTCATTCCTGATTTTAGTAATTTGTCTTTTCTTTCCCTTGGTCTTTTGTCTGGAATTTTCTTTGTTGGGAGGTTTATTGTTACTAATTCAATCTCCTTTGTTATAAGTCTGAGATTTCTATTTCTTCTTGAGTCAGTTTAGGTAATTTGTACATTTCTAGGAAGATACCCATGTCATCTAGGTTATCTAATTTGTTGGCATACAGTTGTTCATAGTATTTTCTTAATGTCTTTATTTTTGTAAGGTTGGTCATAATGGCCCCATTTTCATTCCCAATTTTAGTTGTCTCTTTTCTCTTTTTTTCTTTGTCAGTCCAACTAAAGATTTGTCAATTTTGTTGTTTCCAAGAACCAATTTTTTGTTTCATTGATTTTCTCCACTGTTTTTCTAGTCTCTATTTAATTCATCTCTACTCTAATTTTTATTACTTCCTTTCTTCTTCTATCTTCAGTTTAGTTTGCTGTTTTTCTAGTTTTTTTACAGTGGAAGGTTAGGTTATGATTTAAGATCTTTCTCCTTTAATAATATAAGCAATTACAGCTATAAATTTGTCTCTAAGTGCTGCTTTAGCTTCATTCCATAAATGTTGGTATTTTATGTTTTTACTTCCATTCTTATCAAATTATTTCTTAATTTCTCTTTTGATTTTTTCCTTAATCTATTGATTATTTAGGAATATGTTTTTTCAATTTTCACATATTTTATAAATTTCCCAAGTTTTCTTCTGTTATTCGTTTCTAGTTTCATTCCATTGTAGTTGAAGAAGATACTTTGTGTGATTTCAATCTGGTTGGTGCGTAGCCTTGTCCAATTCCTCTGCTGCCTTACTGATCATCTCTGGTTGTTCTATCCTTATTGAAAGTGGCGTACTGAAGTCTCCATTGAATATTGAATTGAGTAGAGTATTGAATTCTGTCAGTTTTTGCTTCATGTATTTTGAAGCTGTTTTTAGGTGAAAATATGTTTATAATATTAGACCTTTTTGATGAATTGACCATTATAAAAGTCACTTTGTCTCTGGTAACAATTTTTGTCTTAAAGTTATTTTGTCTGATATTATAGCCACTCAAACTCTCCTTGATTATTATTTGCATGAGGTATTTTTCCTATTCTTTTCTTTCAATCTATTCAGGACATTCAATCTAAAGTGTGTCTCTTGTAGACAGCATATACAATCATACACCACATAACGACACTTCAGTCAGTGAGGGACCACATAAACAATAGTGGTCTCATAAGCTTAGAACCATATAACCTAGGTGTATGGTAGGTTATATCATCTAGGTTTGTGTAAGTACATTCTATGATGTTTGCACAAATGATGAAATTGCCCAACACATTTCTCAGAATGTATCCACATCATTAAATTATACACAACTGTAGTTGGATTGTGTTTTTTATCCGTTCTGCTGATCTCTGGCTTTTAATTGAAAGCTTCAATCCATTTTACTTAATGTAATCACTGATAAGGTAGAATTTACATCTGCTATTTTGCAATTTATTTTTTATATATCTCATGTCTTTTTTCCCTTCAATTCCTCCATTGCTTCCTTCTTTGGTGTTAAATAGATATTGTCTAATATACCAGTTTAATTCTTCTGTTGTTTCCCTTAGTATATATTTTTTAAGATATTTTCTTGGAGGGTGTCCTAGGGATTAAAATTAACATCACAGTTTATAAATATCTAGTTAGGACTAATCCCAACTTAATTTCAGTAATATACAAAAACAGTATAGCTCCATTCCCTCCCCCTCATTTATGCTATTGTCATACAAATTACAAATTACATCTTTGTACATTATAAGCCCATCAACATAGTTTTATAATTATTGCTTTAGGCAATTGTACTTTAAATCAGATCAAAGAAAGAGGTTATAAATAAAAATACATTGTATTTACCTGTGTAGTTGCATTTACTGGTGTTCTTTATTTCTTAATGTGGATTTCAGTTACTGTATGGTGTTCTTTCATTAGAGCCTAAAGGGCAATTTTAGTATTTCTTGTAGGGAAGATTTGTTAGGAGTGAAGTCTGTTTTTGTGTATCTTGTAATATCTTATAATTTTTAAAGTTTAGTTTTGCTAAATATAAAATTCTTGATTGACAGTCTTTTTTTTTCCATCTATGTCATCTCATTGCCTTCTGGTCTTCATGGTTTCTGATAAGAAATCAGCTAATCTCTTTGAGGATTGCTTGTATGTGAGTTTCCTCTCTTTTGCTGCTTTCGAGATTATCTCTTTGTCTTTGGCTTTCAACAGTTTGATTATGATGTGTTTAGGTATGGATCTCTTTGAGTTTATCCTACTTGGAACTTAGTAAGCTTCTTGATGCTTTTCGTTCATTAACTGGGGAGTTGTCAAACATTATTTCTTTAAATATTCTTCTTCCTCTTTCTTTCTCCTCCTTCTGAGACTGCCACTCTGCATATATTGATGTCACATAGGTCTCTCAGGCTCTGAATCTGTTTGTTTGTATTCTCTTTGTGATAAGACATTATTATTCTCATGCTTTCCTTTGGTTCTTTGTATGTGGTATCCTTTAGCTTTTTGAACATATTTAAGACAGTTGATTCAAAAGTGTGGTCTAATAAACCCAACATCTAGGCTTCCTCATGGACAGTTAGTTTTGACTGCTTTTTTTCAGTGTATGGACCATTCTTTTGCATTTCTTTGCATATATGACAATTTTTTGTTGAAAATTGGACATTTTAAATAATGCGGCAATGCTGGAAAACAAGTATCTTCTTTCTTCCCCAAGATTTGCTGCTGCTGCTATTGTTGTCACTGTCTGTTTAGTTACTTAACTGAACTAATTCTATGTAGTCTGTATATTTTGTCATGTGTGGCCACTAAAGTCTCTGCTCAGTTAGCTAAATGATCAGCTAAGGAATACCCATAAATTTTCAAATGCCTGGAACCAATAAGTCTCCGAGTCTTTGCTGAGGGCTCTGTGTGCACGCTGGGGCCTTGCCTTCAGTGTTCAAGCAGGAAGTTTACAGCTCTATGTTCACCTTTAACTCCTGCTTCTGTTGAGTCTCAAGATCAGCCAGAGAGAGAGCTTTGGTCCTTGTCAGATCTTTCCCATCGTGAACACAACCCTGGCACATGCTTGGGCTTCTAGACTCCCAGGAATGTCAAAGCTTTTCAAAGCCCCTATGGTTATCTCATTCCCCAGCTTTTCCTTTAAATTTTTGCCTAGCTTGTTTTCTCCAACTGTTATCACAACCTCAGGCAGCTGTCTATGCTAAACAATTGCCCCCTGGAAAATAGTACTGCATGACATCTGAGTCACATTAAATAAAGACAAGATTTGAGAGTGAGATTTTCTAAGGACCTGAAAGACAGGTCAAATAATGGCAGTTATCTGTGCCTTGGACTTTGAGAGAATGCAAACCTCATTTTGCCCACTCCATAGGTTGTTAGGCTGCTCGTTTTCATTGGGATTGCAGAGTTGTTGTTTTTCAAGGCTAGCATGAGTCTGAGGAGAGGGGCAAAGGACTAGGGAATTAGGATGCCACAAAGCTTGCTATTCTCAGATTCAATTGTTTTATTGGAAACAAATAACACTCTCAGGATTATTGCAATACTGCTTAATTTCCAGAGTTCTGAAAAAGATATTTTGACAATTTTACCACTGTTCTTGGTGCTTTGATGAAGGAGAGGAGTTTTAGAGGTCTCCATTTCCCCATTCCTGCTCATGTCACCAACAACCTTATATTTAAACAGCAAAGTCATGCATGTCATAAGGGAGTATGTGTATGATCAAGTGATGAATGGTGTTGGCCACATCTCTGGTTTCAGGGAAGTGAAAGTACCCCAGGCTGGAATGCATCAGATGATCAGTCATGATTAGAGCAAGGACTGAGGTTTGAGGCTGTCAGCCACCACCGTTGCCTTTACCAAAACTGAGGGAAGCATTCAGGCATCCAATGGTCACAGGAAAAGGAAAGGAGAAGAGGGAGATTAGATTCTATCTTTTTCTACCATGAGTCTCCCAAGAGAGATGCCCTCCTGATACCAAGAGGCTTCTTCTGAGGCTCTACATGTTGACTGCATGTAGTAAGACTTGGTCTCTTATCCATCTCTGGTCCTTCATGGATTTCTTTATAGATGTCATGTCACTTATGACTAGAATTCCCTGATCAGCCATGGGAACACCAGTTTCAGTTGACTCACAAGGCTATGTGTTCTGAAAACACATCCCCAACCTTCAGAGTGTAGGCTGCAGAGGTTTTCAGAAAAATACTCTTATCTCAGTTAGGACAGAACCAAGACTTGTTACCATGCTCTAGCCATTTATTTATTTGTTTGTTTTCACTACTGATTATAAAACTTCCACCCCACAGTCCCTCAATTTAGAATGAGGGTGGTGGCACCTGCTGACTCCTCTTATCCAGGCAGTGTTGATGTTGGTGAGACCTGGCCCTGGATGCTAGCTAAACTGTTATTTGTCAAATTGAAAAACAAAATCAAAGTTGGGAGCATTTGGAATTTTATACAGAAAAGAGAATTGTGAGTATGAAACCTAAATCTCAATCGTGCCACAGAAGTTTGGAACTCTGTCTTCAGATCGCACGTATAGGCAGACATAGTGCAGCATGATTTCCACTCAAAGAGAGGATCCCTATTTGGAGGCAGCTAATTCCACTACACACATGGGCTAAGGTGTTCGACTCAGAAGCCACTTATAGCCTTGGTGTGCCTAATCTTTCTTTGTTTTTCCTTTGAAAAAGAGTTTTAAAAAAGATGGTATATAAATGTTCTGGTCACTAATTCCAGTGTGTGTGTATGTGTCTAGGGGGCTGGTTTTCTCACAAATTCAAGCCATTCTCCAACACCAGCTGGGTATCTTACAGTTCACCAAAATTCGGACACTATCTATCTGCAGATAGTGTCAAATCCCACAGGTTAAGGGCTCCATCCTACAAGACTACCCTCTCCCACCCACCCACCCCCAACTTCAAATACCAGTTGCAAGTCCAGGTTATCATTTGTACTTCTCACTGACTGGCTATAGATTTGATGTTCCAACAACCCCCTCCTTGGGATTGACTGATTTGCTAGAATAGCTCACAGAACTCAGAGAAACATTTACTTATTAGGATACCAGTTTGTTATGAAAAGATAGAACTCAGGAACCACATTACCAGTTTGTTATGAAAAGATAGAACTCAGGAACCACATTACCAGTTTGTTATGAAAAGATAGAACTCAGGAGCAGCCAGATGAAAGAGATGCATAAGGAACGTTGTGGGAAGGGGCACGGAGTTTCCATGATCTCTCCAGGTGGGCCACTCTCCTGAAATCTCCACCTCTCACCAACCCAGAAGCTCTTCAAACCCCCTCCTTTTGGGGTTTTATGGAGGCTTCATTACATGGGCATGATGGATTAAATCATTGGTCATTGGTGATTCAACTCAATCTTCAGACCCTCTCCCCTCCTAGAAGGTCAGGATGGCACTTAAAGTTTCAACCTCTAATCACATGGTTGTGTCCCCTGGCAACCAGCTCCCATCCTTAGGTTACCTGAGTGCTTTCCCAAAGTCACCTCATTAATGTAACAAAAGACATCTTTATTACACTCATCACTAAGAAAATTCTGATGGTTTTAGGAGCTCCATGCCAGAAAAGGAAAGAAGACCAAATATATATTTACTACAAATTAAGTATCACAGTATGCATGTTTTGTGCCCTTTGGAGGTAAATGAAGAGAGAGATTTCTTATGAAAATCCTGTGAGTCACATGGTTAAGGAGCCTCCTGCGGGTGTTCAGGAACAAAGTAGATGATTACCAGGAATGATTAAGTTGGGAAACAGGGAAAAGTAGCTGAAGACTTCTCAATGTTCCTTCCAATCCCCTGGTTCTATAAATTCAAGGCTTTGTTTGCTCCAAGAGTCAAAACTCTTTGACATAAAGCGTGACATTTATTGATTCAATAAAAATTTATTGAGCTCTGGGGCTGGCCCCGTGGCCGAGTGGTTAAGTTCGCGCGCTCCGCTGCAGGCGGCCCAGTGTTTCGTCGGTTCGAATCCTGGGCGCGGACATGGCACTGCTCGTCAGACCACGCTGAGGCAGCGTCCCACATGCCACAACTAGAGGAACCCACAACGAAGAATACACAACTATGTACCGGGGGGCTTTGGGGAGAAAAAGGAAAAAATAAAATCTTTAAAGAAAAAAAAAATTTTATTGAGCTCTGACATGGGGCAAGGCATTATGCTAGGAGCTGGAAACACAGCTACTCTTTGGTTAAGATTAGTTAACAATGGCAAACGAGCACAACACAATTTGTAAAATTGCTGTTCATGACAGAAGGTGATCTCATCTAGACTGAGAATTGGGGAGTATTTTCCAGATGTTCCAAATGAATACTTACAGACTTTCATTTCTTTACTCACTCATTCCCAAATATATATCGAGCACCTATTCTGTGCTAGGTGGAAGGAGTATATTCAGTAGGGCACAAAGGATATAATTTCCCAAGCTACCGTGTCAAGAACTACTTTTTTCCATGTTACACTATGTGAAGTCAAGGCCCTGAATGCAGAGGCATGAGCAGGGAGACAGAAAGGTGGTAAAGAGAGGCAGATGGGAATAGAGGCCAGTTCTGATTTACCTCAAGGCTCTTTGCTAATTTCAAAATCCTGGTCCCAAGAATCCAAAACCAATGATAAGTTTAGGTTTAAAACTAAATTTCTATACTCTGTGGACTCAGGAACATTCTGGAATAAACTAGCCAGCCAGGTTATAAGGAGTTGTAACTAATGTAATGGTATAAACTTCTCCATGAAATGAGATCAGAAAGCAACCCATTAATGTGAGGCAAGCTCTGTGCACCAAGAGAAAGTGTCAGTCATAGTCCAAAAGGGCCAAGACAGACATACATATCTGCTCCCCTTCTGGACCATCCAGTTGCCTTATTCTCCTGAACGGATCAAATTTGGGAGCACACAACACTCCAATACAGTTGTGCAGTTGTCCACTAATGGGTCCCACTTCCTTGTCAGTGTCCCTCCCCTTCAGTTATACCACTTTACAACTTTGCTAGCTTTTAAAAGATTCTTATTTTTCTAATTAAATTTATTTCATCCTAAATTTCTCATCCACCCAAGACCATTGGTTCAGAAACATTTGCAAGGAGGAAGCTGGTTACAGAACACTGCTCTAACTTGTGCAGCCAGGGAAGCTTGAAAAAAAATTGCCTAAACAAGGGCCAGACCCACGCAGATTAAGTAAATGGGGGCAAAGGTCTAGTTACACGCTATGTTGGATCCAGGAAGGAAGGGATAGAGAAACAAAGACACACACAAAGCCAACAAAAGACATTTCTAGGAGACAGCAAAGGGTAAGCTTCCTGTTGGCCCAGATGGCAACTTCCTTGTTCCCCTGCAAAGCATGAGATCTTCAGGTCAGAGAAGAGGGAAGAAAGAAGTAGAGGAGGAAGAATTGACAAAGCACAGGTGGGAGTAAGAGATAGTCCACAATGATCCAAGTCCTGACTCTACTCTATGCGGCCTTGACCTTGGCTGGAGATGACAAGGGCTTCTTGTTAGGGAGGAAGTGGGAGAGGGAGGAAAGGGATGAACTTCTGAAAAGAGCCAGACTGGGGTGGGGAGTGACAGTAGACACAGATGATGAGGCCACATACTGGATCATTATGAAGACGGCAAAACAGATTCTTTGGGTGAAAAGTTGAGGTTTCAGAGCCAGACCGCCAGGCCCACCGTTCAGGCAAGTTACCTAATTCTGCACCCTTTTCTCCATCCAAAAGTAGAGACTAATACCCTGCATCGTAGGACTGTTGAGAGATTAAACTGAAGCTTCAGCACCTAGCATTTGCTCAAGTGTCAGCAACTGTCAATCAAACCGTTTAGTTGGGGGATGCTATGTTGGTGCAGACCAAACCCAAATTTGAAATTTGGGTGTGAAGTCCACCTCTTCTAATAGAAAATACTGGAATCCACTGATGGAAAAATTATGAGAGATGCCAACCTGTAGCTTTGAATTGTTACCATGCCAGCCAAATGTAAAACTCAAGTCCCTTAGGTCCCTGCCAGACTGGGGGCACTTGGCTCCCAACATCTATGTCACTTCACAGGATTTCATGAAGTTATTTTCAAACATTCAGGTTCATTCTGATCCACTTCTTATGTAATCAAACATTTCTTAAAAAATGTTTATAATTCTGTAAATTTATTCCATGCATTTCTAATTAACTTACATGCATTTAGCACACTTTGGAAACAAATGCTTGATGGCCAAGGTGATTTTAGAAATCACCAAAAAGCAACTTTTTTCTGAATGTGAGCAAATGCAAATGCCTAAGACATAACGATGTTGCCTCTTTTAGTGTTTCACCATCAACTGCTCTGGCATAAAATAGTTCAGTTCATAGTAAGGCTAATATTTATGGAAATGACCATAACTCTCCAAATAGCACAAGAGTAAGGTAGGTACAACCAACCCAGGCTTCATCTTGCAGGTGATTCAAGACGTGTTTTATGCTTTGGCATAAAACACATCTTTACATGAACAGGGCTGGAGTGTGGCTAAAGCATGGATCAAATGTAGACTTGAGGTCAATGTCACTGAACTTGCAAGAAGGTCCCAAATGATGATACTCACTGTACAAGCCAATGATGGCAAAAGCAAAATGGGATTTTGAATAGCATAGGGGCTATTCAAGATGATACAACATGAAGTTGTAAGATGAAGGTATCATTAATGATTTCTAATATCTCTTGACACCACCTGTGTCTCTCCCTTCTTATTTCCATTTTTCTCCTTCTTATTCCGTCTTACTCCAATAACAGACTTTAAGAAAGAGCTGAAGCCATGTTTCCTGCTCTTAATTTTAGAAGTAAATCATTTAGTGATTTGTCTATACAAATTGCTTCACAGACAGCTGTTATAGTCTTCATATCTTTTTGTATGCATAAATATTAGATGGTGTATAATGTTTCTTAACTTAATCTTTGTCTGAAGATCAGAAGCTCTACAGGAAAAAGACTCCCCACTGCTGGCCTGGTGGGCCCATGGTGAAAGCATTATTATGATCAAAAAACAATCTATAGTCATTTTGCAGTCTGAATTTTGACCTCTTCAGACAGACTGAAGATTTGCCCACTAAAAATAAAGCAGAGAAGGAAATGGGACTAAGGAGAATCTTTGATTTTAGTTTTCATTGATAGATTCAGAAGATTATATCCTTGTTTCTTTATTTTTTTCTCAACTATAGGAAGACGTTTTGCTGGTAAGAGTATTTTCAGTTCTCCCAGGACTAAATGGGTTACATCTTTGAAATTTCAGACACAGCCAAGTTCATTCCAGTTATAGCACTTTCACCTTTTTAATAGTCTGTATCATGACTATAATTAAATAACCAATTGTATAATTTATGGCTGACAGGTTTTCTTCTAAACTCCCTGAGAATAAGCAGCATATATGCAATGTCAGCAACCAACACAGTGTCTCTAGCCCACAGTAGGTGCACAATAAATACTTGTTAGAGGAATGAATGAGAATGTCTGGGATGGAGCCCCAAGGAAGTATTCTTAACATTAAGAGTTTAATGAAATAGTGAAAAGGCTGATAAGGGTACAGGAAAGGGAGAAGAAGTCCGGGTGGTGGGAAGAAACTAGACAAGCGTGATATCACAGAAGTCAGGGATCAGAATATATCTTAAGAAGGAAGAGATCCACTGTGTATGATGAAAACTGGATTTAGAGACCTGGAAACCATAGATGACTTTGGCAAGGGTGATTTCCATGGAGTGGTAGAAGTGGAAGCCATAGTGGAATGGGTTGAAGAGTGAATAGGAGGCAAGAAATGCAGCCAGTGTCTTAGTCCATCCAGGCTGCTATAACAAATCACCACAGGCGATTGGCTTATAAATGACAGAAATTTATTACTCACAGTTCTGAAAGCTAGAAGTCCAAGATCAAGGTGCCAGCATAGTCACAGTCTAGTGAGGGCCCTCTTCCCAGTTGATAGCCAGCCCATTCTCGCTGCCTCTTCACATGGTTGAAGGGGCTAGGGATTTTCGTGGGGTCTCTTTTATGAGGGCACTAATTCCATTCATGGGGCTCCACCTTCATGACCTAGTTACCTCCCCAATGCCCCACCTCCTAATACCATCAGCTTGGGGGTTAGAATTTCAGCATAATGAATTTGGGGGGACACAAACATTCAGGCAATAGCAACCAGTAAGTGTAGATAGAAGATTGGTTTTTAATGGGAGGAGAAAGGACGCTTATCTATGAATTCTTGGCTTCAGGGCAATGAAAAATTGATAAAGACGCAAATCTTCAAGAATCAAGCGAAGGAGTGGTTGAGTAAGGTGTGTTGGGGGAAGCACAGGGCATGGTGCCTGGCCCAGAGTCAGGAGTCCAGGTGCTGCCATATTGCTTTCAGGATTAGCTTCTCCACGGGTGTCTTGAGACTTCCGGTCTTCCCTCTCTCAAATATATAGTAGAAGTTCTTCTGGGAGGGTCTTCCTCTATTCAGGCAAATCAGCCTAAGTCAAGGAAAGGCAAGAAACAATAACAGGACATTAGAACCAGGATGAAATAATCACACAATATCAAACTCAAATTATCAACACAAATATCAAAAGCTACCATAAGAGTGAAAGGCAACCGAGCAGGAGAGGAGCAGTGATGTCTTGGAATGTGTGATTCTACATGTACATGACTTTTAGCCCCGGGATCTGGAAACTGCACCTAAAAAGGACATTTTAAAAGATACTTCAGCGCATTTGGAGAAATTTAACTCCACCATTGGTCCTGACTTGGTTGGGGTTGTGATGAGCAGACCGCTTCATTATCAAAGTAGGTTTGTCTCTTTCTAATTAGTAGGTAACCTGGGCGGTGATATTTCCAGGCTATGTGAATATTCAGTTCCCCAACACATTTCACCCAATGGTTTTAGCATCCATTGAGGACCCTTTCCTGAATCAATTGTACTTTGGGAGCTGCAAAATGATGATTTTCATTTCTTTAACATTCCTTACCTCACATTCTTCCTAAAAGAATAGATTTCTCTTTTATTCTTCTTTTTCTCTCTGAGTATCATTATGGACTAACATTCTCTTTTACTCATTCTTTTATAATCAATTACCAATATTATTTTTTTCTTTGAACACTTTATTATGAAAATTTTCAAACAGACAGAAAAGTTGAAAGAATTTCATGGTGAACACCTATACACCACCACCTACATCCTGTAGTAATATTTTACTACACTTGCTTTCTCACACATTTATTCCTCTGTTCTACCCTCTATCCACCCACCAATCCATCTCATTTTGTGACACAAGTAAGTTTCAGACATTATTCATGTTTTTGACTTTTTCGTGCTCAATTTGTCCCAATCTTGGCTAGTGACCCTAGAATTCTTTTTGACAAAAGTTGAATTTATACGTTGGATATAACCACCCCAGACAATATATGAAGTAGGCATTTGCATAAAATTGAGACCTTAGTTTAGCATATTAATGCTTTTAATTAGGTTCCTGCTTTCAGAGCCAACAGATTGCCAGAATCAGAAGTGGGGCCAAGCGTTGGCCTTCATGGCAGCTGCATCTTACAGCCTAGATGGAGTGGGGCCGCCAAGTGGACATGTCATGCAGCAACCACTGATGTCCAGCCTACATGAGCCTGTCTATTCTGGCACCAGAATTAACGTTGGAAGCTAATCTGCATTTCATCTTCTAAATATAACCCAGGACTCTGATGAATTCTGAAGAAAACATGACCACTTTTAGAAAAATCATACGACATCAGCCTCAGAGGCAATTAAAATTGCAAGATGCTTAAACATCACCCATCTGCTGTTTATTTCAAGAACCTTTATGAACACCATGCTAAGGCCTATATTCTTGGCTATTATTTTATTTTCCCCACTAATAGATTTACTAGATGATAATATGAATGGATCCAGAAGTAAAACCAAGATATCCAATTTCAAATAAGAAAAAAGGTCCATACTCTCAGATGTATCCACTTATAGTTGCTTCATAACTAAGAGATACATTCTTGTGGGGGAGGGGCAGGGGAGCCTTCCACATGGCCTGAGGGGGAAAGGGGCACTTCCTTCCACAGACCAAGAGGAGGCGGAGCTGCTTGTTTGAAATGGACGTGAAAGATGCAAAAGGACCCTCACTGCATGGAGTTAACACATGCAAGTAGTAAAAAGAATTCTTAGCTGTTGCAAATATCTCAAAATGTAATTTACACCCATGGCATTGAAATTAAGGTAGTTAGAACTTCCCACTGGACTTTGTTGGGGATTTCTTTGTGTGTGTGTTTTTAATGTGTTAATAAAGATGCATATACGTTATTTTATCACAAATTAATTTTAATCTTTTAATAACTGTATTTTGATATAACTGATTTCCTTTTAATCATATATATTTAATTTTATGTATTTTAAAACATTCTGAAAGGGTCCATAGGCTCCACCAGTTGTCCTGCTTTAGGACCATTCCCAAAAGCTCCACACGGCTTCCTTCACAGAGGAGAATGTAATCACAGCCGCAGGGCGGTTTGGAAATGTGCCTTTATTCTGGGAAATCTTTTTTTTTTTTTTTTTTTTTTTAAGATTTTATTCTTTTTCCTTTTTCTCCCCAAAGCGCCCCCGTACATGGTTGTATATTCTTCGTTGTGGGTCCTTCTAGTTGTGGCATGTGGGATGCTGCCTCAGCGTGGTTTGATGAGCAGTGCCATGTCCGCGCCCAGGATTCGAACCAACGAAACACTGGGCCGCCTGCAGTGGAGCGCGCGAACTTAACCACTCGGCCACGGGGCCAGCCCCTATTCTGGGAAATCTTATGTTCTGCTAAAATTCAGGGCTCTCTCTCTAAAGGAAACGAGGAAGAAGAGACACTGGGGACAGCTAACAGTCTTGGCCACAGTATGTTTTCTATTTGGGTAATAGAGTTCAACAGATGTTCACTAAATTCATGTTATTTATCTTGGTCTTCCTTATCCTTTCTCTTGCCCACTTGATCTGTCGCAGACCTAAAGCTTCCCTCAGCCTCTTTCCAAATGTGTCTCTAGGTATTTCTCTCGTGTTTCCTTTATGTTCATCTATGCCGTTTGTCTGTAGAGAGCCCTGCTTCTCGGAGTGTGAGATTGTGTCCTGACCACCGCCTCTTTTTGGATGTGTTTGTTGCTTTTCTGGTCCTGTATTCGGGTTGGTTGAGATCGTGACCACCACAGGTTTACCCGTCTGAGTCATCTTCAGTCAAGGGCTGTGCTGTTGTCGCTCCATCTGACTCCATCAAATCCACTGTTGATTTGCCAGATGTGCTCGTCTGTTCCTGGCTCCTCTCACCATATTTCATGTTGTGCTTTTTAAAAGTCTTTCCCCTCTGTGGTTTGCATGTTCTTCATTTTTGTTTGGTTTCCTCTGAAGACTTGTATTGTTTTGTTTTAATTGTTCCGTTTATAACCAGATCAAGATTATGAGTGGTAATCACAAAATTATTTTCTTCCCTTCTCTTCCACCACCTGATTTTAGCTGAATGTGTATCTTTGAGCGTTTACCTTTCTATCTTCAACACTATTACTTACAATCTCTTTCAGCTCCTAGAAGTTGGAAGATAAGGAAACTGGTCTGCTTACTCTACCTTCCACATTCTCTCTTCCTTCTCCTTCAAGTACTTTTCCAATTATCGTTTCTACATTGTCAGGGGTTATGTTTACAATTTCTTCTGGAATCAGAATTCCTGGAGTTGTTTTAGATTTAAATTATTGAATAGATTCAACACACACTGTCACTGCTTTTGCCCTAATTTCTCCATTTGTCATTTGTTTGGCTGAAGTTCCTCCTCGAGTGCTTTCCTCGAGCAAGCTCGGAGAAACCACATTCTAGGAGGACTTGCGTGCTCACTTTATTTTGTGAATCTGATGCGTACGAACTTCCTCTCACTTTTCTCCTCCAGGCACAAAGCTCGGCCTCTTTCCCCTTTCCCTCACATCCTGGACTTAGAGGTTCCCTTTGCCTCTGGCTCACAAGGATCCTAAGGGGAGAAGATCATCAGTGTTCTGTAGCCCTGACTCCCTGTACCCAATTCAAAGCCCCTTCAGAGCCCTCAGGGTGACAGAGAATTGTGCCAGGGAAGTGTGACAGTGAGCCTCAGGCTGACCAGGTGGTTCCCTCCCACAGCACTGCTCCTCTTCACTCTCGGTCTATAAGCCCATCCAGGCCAGCCGGAAAAGCAGGAACACCCCAGGGAGGAACGGTCTAGCCAGCGGCCACAACTCACATTCAGGATTCCTTAAACCCAGGACTGGAGGCAGAAGTTACAGGAGCAGGAGGATCGGGGCCATGGGAAGCTCAAAGACTTCAGGAATGCCGCCTCTGAAAATGCAATCACTCCAAGGCAAAGCCCATGCAATCTGGAGGAAAACATTGTAGAGAAATGGCCTTAAAAGATCTGACATTTGCAGATTATAAAGTAAAAAAAAGCAAAAAGGAGGGAGAGAGGAATGATGTCAAGCAGTTGAAGAGATCAGATTCACGAAACAGAGGTTCACTTTCACCAGCCAAATTTCAGAGAACAAAGTGACTGCAAATTCTCCAGAACAAGCAAGCGAGTAGTAAAGTAAACCATGCAATCAACAGAGAGGTCAATGAGCTCTCACTATGTGTGGCCCTGGAACAGCCCCACAGCCCCATGAGGAAGGTGAGGAATCCTACATTCCCATGAAGAAGGGCATGAGGCCTCAAGAAATTAAGGCTGGATTTGAACGCAGGTAGGACCATGTAACCCAAGCTTTTCGTCACAGTGGAGCACCAAATAATATAGATAATTTATCAATATTCCAAAAAGCAGTCACCTCAGGTTTATGATGAGCTCTTCCTATGGCCTATTTCTGTTGCACTTTGGAATTTTAAGTTACTGTTTGAGGCAGTTGCTCTGGTCTAGTCCCATCTTGTGCCCAGAGAAATGGATACAGAAAGATCATTGAAGAAGCTCAGAAAAACAGAAAGTGGAGATGTATTTCTGACACCTTGATTTAGGTACCGAAGTCTTAGAATATTAGAACACAAGGGAACTGTCTTGGAGAAGTAGAGAAAGCTGTCCTGTACTGTGGTCTCTACTCAGCTGCAGAGTCACTGTTTTAGCTGCTTCTATAATCAGCTCAACAGCCCCTAGGAATGCGTTTCCCATCCTTTCAGAAACGGTTATTGAGCACTTCCTGCCTGGCACTGTGCTATGCAGAGAACAGAGGACAGAGTCTCTGGCTTCTCGGCTTAGAGTCCAGTGGGTGTAAATCTACAATAGAGATTTACATGGTCCCCAGTCCAACTGACATCATCACATGCCCTCTTTTGTCACAGGCATTGGGACTCTGACATCTGTGGCGACATTTCAGGCATCACCCCTTCTCACAATGCACCACACTGACTGCTTCTAGGAAGACTGTGTGAGTGTCAGGCTCTAGAACCAGTTAAAGGTCTTCACAGCGACTCCTCAGGGTCCTTGTCAACATCACATTTGCCTGCTGGACAAGTCCCGTCTTCCCGTAAACTTACACGATCTCCGTCCAACCAAAGGTCAGGAGGGAAGTCTACTGGGGGTGAAGGTGCCTGTTCTGGCCCCAGGCCTCAAAGCCAGGCTGTGGCCCCTCAGCAAGGCCAGTCCCACAGTCAGAGCACGCCGGCCAGAGCAGTTTCTACAAAGATGGAAGAAGGGCTCCCCTGGCACAGTGATGTTGAGTCTGCAGCAGAGAAAGCATGGCCATAAAAGCTGAGATGTGGAAGCCACATGTTGCCATCAGGGCCACAAGGGGAGGGAGAGACAGAGTGAGTGGTACAGACACAATTGGAAGAACAAACATCAGACTAATCATGGAGACAAGACATGTCCACAGATGCAGGCGTGCCCACTCATGTTATTTAAAGGATAGCCTCTACCTAAAACCAGTTATTGGGTGGGAGGGCCAGTATTCTGGCTTCAGAAATGACCACCAGAGCCCAAATAGAGTTTAAAAGTGGCCACAAGCATTTCAGGAATCTCTCACCACCTCTGTCATTTCTACTCTTGTCTTTTAATATCTAGAATTCAAATCAGGTATGCTTCATTGAAAGGGAGTTTAACCTTTAGGTGCACTACTATGCGCTTAGACACTCCCAAGGCCAGAGGGTCTTGGCCCAAGGGCCAAACACCACAGGCACGATGCAGTCTGTGGTTGAAAGGTCCGAGTTCAGATCCCATCTCAGCCATTCCCGGTTGTGCAGCTCAGTCAAGAGATTACTTACCTTTGCCTTAGTTTCTTAATCTGTAAAATGGAGATCACAGTACCCACCTCACAGGCCTCTTAGGGTCAAACACAGAATTTTTAAAGGGTTTAACCCAGTGTCTTGTACCTACTAAATATTATATCAATCCAGGTGAAATAATAGCAAAATCCAAAAATAGCAAAAGAGGAGTCTGTTTCCTGCAGATACAAGTCAGGCAGTAGGAAGGAGAGAGCTGGAGGGGAAGCAAGGTTTTCAGGACTCAAGTGCCCCCAGCTCACCACTCTGACATCAGCAGGACCAGGCCCTTGTGCTCATGGCCCAGCTGGGACCCTCCACACACCAGGCTGCAGGATGGAGGAAAGGAGGAGGGGGACAAAGAGCACCGACCAGCCGTCTCCTCAGGAGCGTCCCTGAGCTGCCCCACTCAGGGCTCCACTTCCACTTACATTTCATTACACATGTAATTAGGGACCCTGAGGACTAGCCACTTCAGCTACCTGTGTCCTGTTTTTCTACCAATTTACTCTGCATTTTATTGTTGACTTTTTATTAAGGATATTTTCGGCATCCATGAAAGTAAGACTAGTAAATGAGTCTCTAAGCATCCATGAGCCAGCTTCAGCAATTAGCAACACTTTGTCATCTTTCCATACTGTATATATTGTCCCTCCCTGCCATATCTGTATACCAAGTTCCTAGAGGTCTTACACTGCTGTACCAGTTAGTGCAAAATTAAAATCACTATGGTTCATTAATTCCACAGTAATTGTTAGTGTCTGCCACGTGCAAGGAACTATACCTAAAGCAAGATGTAAACAACTGTAACACAAAAGGGCAGTTTGGCAACAAGACATTTATACACAAATCATGAGTGTGCTCGAAGTTAGATTTTATTCACACTTACACACTCTTGTCTTTCAATAAATGGAAAATGCAACACAAGTTGGAACTGTAATTTTGTCTAGATCCTTGGGGCCAGTCAGAGACCTAAAGTTAAAATCAAGTCATATTCTTGTTCTTTTTTCAAAGACAAGGTCACAGCTGACAGAGCTAGCAGGGGACATTTCCTGAAAAGAGATAGGGACCCACTTGACACCATGTGTCTATCTGTTGCCATATAAAAAGTATCTTATAAAAAGGAAAGCTGGGATGAGATGGGAGAAGAATTGGATCCCCCTCCAAAAGAAGTTAAAAGAGAAATGATCCAGGCATTTGTCACATCTGGAAACAGCAGCTGGGGGTCAGCACACCCCTCCCAGAGCACACCTCACTCAGTTCCTCAAAGTAAAACCAGCCTCACAAGAGGAGGCATTTCCCCTGTGCTCATACTACCAGAGACTGCTTTAAACCAAACACAGCACATTTTAACACACCATAAATCCAACACCTAAGAATAAAATTACTGGCCTAGGGTTTACTATATTTTGTTTTATTTTATCAGTTGAAAGCCTGTGTGATGTGATGGAAAGGAGACTGGAAACCTGCCCCCTGGTCGCAGCAGTGCTGATTAGAGAGTCCCATGGTCTGGACGAGGGCACTTGTCCTCCTTGCTCTCTGCCTCAAGCTGGACCACACCAATCTTTCTATCAGAACAAAACAAAACAAGAATCATCTGTATGTCTTCATGAGCCAAGATTCACTGGTTCTTTCTTTAACCAGCCAACTCATCTAAACTCCTCGTCTTTGCCGTCCCACTCCTCAGAAGTTTTCTAGGTGTCACTCATTGAAAAAAACATTTGTTTTTTGGTTCTGACATTTTATTTTTGTAATCTGTCCTTTTTTCTTAGAATGAAGAAGACTTTCGTGAAAACCAGAACACATCAGGAAACGACAGCTCACTGAGGAGCAGAGCTGTGCAGAGCAGAGGGCACGGAAAGGCCAAACAGGTATGGGAGGAGGGCGGTGAGTGAATCCGTTACCGTGGGAACCGCTGTGCAACAAGCACCTGAGAGCTACAGGGACAGAAAGCATGGCGCTCAGCTGGCACTGGGAGGAATGAATTAAATCGTCATTAGAGTGTGTAAGGCAGAGTCATGAGGAAAACACACAGGCCTGAACAAAGATTTTGTGTTTACACACCTGTCCTCAGAGTTCTCCAATGGGGAGGGTACGCAGGCTTCCTCTGACACCTCACTATTACGAATCCCAAGCTCCATCCTAAGGCCGAAGGCACTGTCTTAACAAAAGCATCTCAGTTTTAAGGTAAATGAGGCAGAAGAGAAAGGTTCTAAGACATGTTCTAAAACTGTCCATCACGCCCTAGGGTTCCTCAGTGACACCTAAGTTTACAGAGCAGGCTGAGGTGTTCTTTCACAACGCCACTTTTATTTTTTTTATATATTGAATTCTGGGTGGAATCTCCTTTGAAGAAAGCATTCTGCTGCTAAAAAGCAAACAAATTATCCACGCAGCTCATCCTTTTTTTTTTTTTAAGTAATTCTGGGTGCCTACTCTTGAGCTATTTATTGGGAGAGTTTTCATATGATAAAAAAGAATAACTTGTTTGAAGTAGAAAATTTGGAAAATTATTGCAGTGAAATTTGGAAGACAAAAAAATGACCTGTAATTCCAGAAAAAACTTAGCGCCTACCATCTTGGAATATGGCCTTTCAATGCAAATATACAACCACACACACATGTTACCTATATTGGGATCATGTTATACACATTATTACTATCTATTTCACTTAATATAGTTTAAAAAGCGTCCATTTCACTAAATATTATTCAAGAGAAAAAGAGAAAACAATGCTTCTGTCCACACAAAACCTGCACATGGATGTTTATAGCAGCTTTACTCATAGTTGCCAAAACTTGGAAGCAACCAAGACATCCTTCAGTAGTTGAGTGATAAATGAACTGTGGTACATCCAGGCAATGGAATATTCTTCAGCACTAAAAACAAATGAGCTGTCAAGTCATGAAAAGACATGGGGGAACATTAAATGTGTATTACTAAGTAAAAGAAGCCACCTGAAATGGCTACACACTGTATGATTCCAACTATACAACATTCTGGAAAAGGCAAAACTGTGGAGATGGTAAAAAGACCAGTGGTTACCAAGAGAAGAGGGAGGGATGACTAAGCGGAGTGCAGAGGACTTTTAGGGCAGTGAAACTACCCTTTGTGATGCTATAATGGTGGATACATGTCATTAAACGTTTGTCCAAACCCATAGAATGTACGACACCAAGAGTGAACCCTAATGTAAACTGTGGGCTTTGGATGATAATGATGTGTCAATGTAGGTTCATCAATTGCAATAAATGTACCAATCTAGTGGGAGACATTGATAATGGGGGGCGGGGGGGGTGGTGACTATGCATGTGTGAGGGCAGTGGATATATGGGAAATCTCTTTTCCACTCAGTTTTGCTGTGAACGTAAAACTGCTCTAAAAAAGAAAGTCTTCTTTTTGTTTGTTTAATATTGTTTCACAAAAAAATCAAAAACAAAAATTAGATACTTTACTATCATAAACGGAAGCATGAAGACTGAGGAGCAGCTGCTGGATTTGGCAACAGTGGTCCTTGGGTGACCTTGGCAGAAGCCGTCTCCGTGGAAGCCCCATCACAGGGGGCTGAGGGAGCAGGATGTGAGGGAGCGGGTCACGAAAAGTAAAGGCAACTCTTTCAGGTGGTCTGGCTGTGAAGGGAAGGAGGGGCCAGATGTCCATGACTGTGGGGTCAAGAAGGGGGTGGTGTTGTTGTTGTTTTGTTTTGTTTTAAAGATGAGAATGTTGGGAAAAAAGAAAAGAAAACAATAATAACGTTAGAAATTCCATAGATAGTAGGTAACTTGGTAATTTCTCTGTAAGAAAATAATAATTATGATCATTTATATCAAAAATTTACCAGGGCTGGCTCCGTGGCCCAGTGGTTAAGTTTGTGCACTCCGCTGCAGCGGCCCAGGGTTCGGATTCTGGGCGCAGACATGGCACCGCTCATCAGGCCATGTTGAGGCGGCGTCCCACATCCCACAACTAAAGGGACCTGCAACTAAGATATACAACTATGTACGGGGGGTTTGGGAAGATAAAGCAGAAAAAAAAAAATTTACCAAACTTTGACTATTGACCAAGCTAAATGTTCAGGAAAAAATGAATAAGGCTTGTGTTCACCCCCGACCTTAGCAGCTGCAGCTTGGACTCAGCTGGTCTCTCTTGCAATTGTCACCTCGCCTTCCTAGTTCCCAAGGCCCAGGGAGAAAATGAAGGCTGTCTAAGTCAGAAGTATAATGGAGTTTGGCATCGAAGGGCTATGTCATCTTTGAGGATCCCTTCAGCTCAGAGACATACTAGTGACTCATTTATTGAGGTACAGAGAATCAAAGGCCTCATGGGATATGACAGAAAACTAAAGCTGAAATTTGGCATTATACCTCTTAGAGCATGTTCAAAACTGCTCCACATCCACATACTTCCTCCCCACGTCCCCTCGCCATTGCTTACAATAGCTGGACCTAAGGGAGACATTATTGCAGAATGGAGGGAGGGAGGAAATCCTCTATGCCATCCCAAGAGTACTATGGATCATGGATATTTAGGAGCTCAAACAGTATCTGGAAATTTGTCCATGAAAGATGGCCCAGGTATCCACTTCACTCAGTTAATCAGAGCAAGGGCTAGCAGAGTAAGGGAAATAGTTCCCTTTAGCCTGACTGATAGCAGAACTCTAGTTCCCAAGGGGAGTTTATTAGCTCTTGAAGATACCAAGGCTTAGGCTGCCAGGAAAATAAAACCAGCCTTGGTCTCTGCAGAAGAGGAAGAAATTTTCCTCTACCCTTCTAGGTTCTTCTGGCAGGTCTAAGAATTAAATTGGCATGAGACAGATGAGCAGGAGAAAAATCTGACGAAGTTTAATAATGAGAGAAACCCAGGAAAACTGAGTAACTTGCCAAAATGGCCAAAGCTGCCACCTCAAATAGCATCTTCAGTTAAAGACAAAAGAAGATGTTAGGGGTGAGGAAAGTCAGGGACTTCAAAGGGAAGGAAGGCAATTCACAGGTAGGTGAAAAGAAGCAAATATTTGGAAAACAAGTGTTCATTTGGCCATGCAGAAACAGAAGAACACAGAGGGAGCCCAACAAACAGGCTTTTCTAGGTTCCTCCCCGTGTATCATCTAGTTCATATTATGCCAAGGTGATAGCTTCCTGAGACAGGTATTCTTATCTGAATTGTTTTAGGCAGTTAAGGAGGAGGTAACAAAGAAAAACTTTCTGAGTTTTTTGTTTCTTAAAAATAGTCAGCCTAGGGCCTGGCCCAGTGGAGCAGCGGTTAAGTTCGCACGTTCTGCTTTGGTGGCCCAGGGTTCACTGGTTCGGATCCCGGGTGCACACATGGCACCACTTGGCAAGCCATGCTGTGGCAGGCCTCCCACATATAAAGTAGAGGAAGATGGGTACGGATGTTAGCTCAAGGTCAGTCTTCTTCAGCAAAAAGAGGAGGATTGGCAACAGATGTTAGCTCAGGGCTAATCTTCCTCAAAAAAAAAAAAAAGTCAGCCTAAAATAATTCTCATGTTGAAGAGACACATTTTGGGGTGGCAAATATTGCTCCCCTTCATCTCAGTCCTTTGGAAACTGGGGCTGGCAGAGTATAAACAGAGATTTACACAGTTAGCACCTGCCTGAAAACAGAGCAGTGGTTGAATGATTACGGTAAAGGCAAGAGCAAAATACAGAGGTATGAGCCTGTTCCTAAGGAAAAGGAGATAATACCAACGGCTCCTTTGGAAATAAAGGAAGAGATGTGTGATCTGGATTTTTTGTGACAAGGGGAAAAAAATATCTCTGCAGTAGATGGTAGGAGCCATCTTCTTGCATAATGATTTAAAAGGGCCTTTTAAAAGTTCTTTGCCAAAATTCTGAGCAAAAGAGATCAGGGCCCATTATGCCCAAGATTCTCATTATTCCATCTCTGCTCCACTGTTTTATTTCCAGGATGAAGAGCAGGTCACCATTGAGCTGGATTCTCCAAGAAACAAAGAAGATGCAAAGGATGACCAAGAGACACATCCAAAAGGGTACAGGTTTCAACAGAGAAATAACCACACCTACCTCCTAAACAGAGTGGTTGTTTTATCCTCATCTAATTTTTTTTGAAGGGTTTCTTTTTGTTGTTGTTGTTGAGGAATATTGGCCCTAAGCTAACATCTGTTGCCAATATGCCTCTTTTTCTTCCCTCCCCAAAGCCCCAGTACATAGCTGCATATCCTAGTTGTAGGTCATTCTAATTTTTCTACCTGGGTCGCCGCCACAGCATGGCTTGATGAGTGATGTGTAGGTCCATGCCCAGGATCTGAACTGGCAAACCCCTTGCCACTGAAGCAGAGTGCACAACCGTAACCACTCCGCCATCATATATGGGGCTGGCCCCACATCTTCATCTAATTTTTAACATTTATTATGATTTATCAGAGATGGTCACCATCACCAATCCCCCCTCCCCACTACTCACCCAACACCATTTTCAGAAAAATTAATGGAGCTCTAGGATAATCAACACGGTAAATTCAAACTGCTGATGCCCTGGAACCCAATATCCAGACAATCTTCTAATTAAAGGTGTAAATTACCAACTAATTACTGCAGTCCATACAAAGTAGTTAATTCACCTTCCCAGTGTCAATCAATAAGCAATTGTTTTCTCAAAACCCAATCCATTCTAAATCCCGACAAACTTGCTCTTAGTGCCCTGAAGGTATTCCAGGTCCTGATCACCCATTAGGTGAGAGAGGCAAATTATTGTCTTTAGTTTGTGGATGAGGAAAGTGAAGCTCAGAGAAGTGACTTTACCCAAGGTTAGTCAGCTAGAGTGGAACAAAGCTAACTTACAACTTCGGCTTCTGATTCCTAGTCCAAGACTGTCTGGTACTCTATCATAACACTGAAGTATCTGTCAATATTCTAAACTCCTATTTAAATTTGATTTAATTCCTAAGTCTCTGAGGAACTTTGTTTTTATGTATCGGAAGATATCTCTGGAGTTGGTCAGAATTAGGATTGAACTTTCTTATCACACATACACCATCAAGAATATTTACCACCTCAGGGGCTGACCCCGTGGCTGAGTGGTTAAGTTCGCACGCTCCACTTCGGTGGCCCAGGGTTTCACCGGTTCGGATCCTGGGCGCAGACATGGCACTGCTCATCAGGCCACATTGAGGTGGCACCTCACATAGCAGAACTGGAAGGACCTACAAGTAGAATATACATTTATGTACTGGCGGGCTTTGGGGAGAAGAAAAAGAAAGACTGGCAACAGATGTTAGCTCAGGGCCAATCTTTAAAAGAAAAAAAAAAGAATATTTACTACTTCAGAAAGTTGAGCTTAGTTTCATCCTTCACTTTACTTTCTGAGTCTCTGACGCTGGGGGCTGAGAGATTCTCTTGGGTGGTCAGAGGCACTCAGGTTTCACCAATGTCAACGGGATAGAAACAACCCCCAGGAGACTGGGAGGTGTTCAGCCTAGAAAACCAAATGGCTAAGCGTCTATTTCTAGCTATTTTATTTTATGCAGTGTCAGCTTGCTGTAATGTACACACATTCCCTGCAATTAAGAAATCTGATACATCCACCCTAAAGCAGGTGGACGCGCCCTATTAAATGTTGCCCTCACCACTGCTACTTGTTAACACTATGTCCATGACTGAGGATAATGCATCACCAGCCTTTCCTAAATTAGACCATGAAAAACTTAGTCTTTACACATTTATATTCCTTCAATGTCTTCTAGAACAGTGTTTCTAATTCTCAGTACAGATTCACACATGATAATGACAAAAGTTTCATGAACTATATCTACCATCACTCTGTGTGTGATACACTCTGAGATGTCCTCTTCTCCCTTTTAATGAGGGTTATCATGCCCTGTGTGACTTCACAACCCACTACAGGGTCCCAACCCACAGCTGTCAAATACTGTTCCAGAAAAGCAATGTACACTCCATTGCATGCATCCAGTAATTCGACAAATGCCTGTCAAGCATCCTCAGTGTCCCAGATGCTGATGCTGTAGGGCTCACAGACATCCATTTTCCAGGAAGTTGTAGTCAGTCAAGGCTCCATAAGAAAACACAATCAGAGAAGACAGTCGGAAGAAAGCGCAGAGGATGCCTCTGCCTGAGCAGATGCAAGAAGCCTTCATAGAAGCAAAGGACTGAGCTGTGCCCTGAAACCTGAAGGGAGCTGAGACCTGGACATGTGGGCCTGACTGTGGGAAGGAGGGGACTGGAGGCCTTAACAAAGGGGAGGGGCAGTCCCAGCTAGGGCCAGGGTCCTGTGCAGTCCTGGAGATTGGGAATCTTCCTATACTGGACGAGAAGTGCTTGTTTTAGAAATGCTGTCCAGCCTCAAGCAGGAGAAGGAGAGGCTTCAGTTAGGTGCATCATTGAGGAAAGAGGCACCTGCAGGGAAGCCAGTTCTCAGAGCAGGTGTGGAGGGGACCGGGAGCATCCCAGGAGAAGTAGAGGACAATCGTTGTGGGTACGGCCCTGTGGCCTCTTCACACTCACTTATGGGTGGACACCTTCCTCCCCAGACGAAGTGATCAGATGCAAACATTGCTCCCACACCACTTACCACCCCATAATAAATCTCCAGACAGAAACAAAGACATGCCAAAAATTCCAGAACTTTCTGAGAAAGCTATATTACAACATACTGGTTAATAGCTCTCAGATGCACAAAATCCTACTTTACATTTCAAGCACCCAGTGAAGTCTGTCAGCCTCCCACTAAAAAGTATGGTGAGCGAGGACAGGGAACCACCCTCTTAGCCAAACTTTGTCGAACCAGAAGGGATGACAGTTCATTGGATTTTTATTTTTTTTTAAATCAACATTTAATGACAGTGGCTTAAAAGCTAATGGAGGCCCTCATAGTCCAGTGACAAACACCCTCGTCCTATGATTTATTTTCAGCTTTTGGTTAGTTCTCCGTCTCCCCTGCTCCATTTCCAGGAGCACGTTTTCTCATCTCTGTAACCCCTCAAGGGCTGGCACACGCAGTTCAGCAAATCCCATCCATTCAGCAAAGGCAGATCCAAGCCACGGCTGCTTTTAGTCTAAAATGAAAGGAGTTTCCCGTTTCTATATTGTAGAACACACACTCATGAGTTTGATCGTTTGCTTGCTTGATGTACAAAGCCCCATCCACCCTTAGCTGCCAGCTTAGTTCATGATTTTGGTGTTGACTTCTGCCTGCATTTTTGCTTTTGTCTTCTTACAGGTATCTGGAAAGGAAGTATGGTATGATTCGGGATTTTTATCAAAAACACAAAACCACCTTTCGGTACATCTTCTGGGGCATCTTATTAGCAGGTAAATAACAAAGGGGATGGAATCGAGTGTCTCTTTTTGTGGATCCTCAAAATATGAGGTTTCTGTGGAAAGAAAATAAGTCTCCCCCCTGCCCTGGACCTCACGGAATCATCCAGAGAGGGAGAGAATCAACCAGGAAGCCCCCGAGTGGGTTGTCTCAGCGTGGGACACCTGTGCAGAGCGGTTCCCTGTCCAGTTTTTGTACCAGCAGCTAACTTTTTAGGTCCCCTACTCCTGTGGCCTTTGTGACCATGGTGTGGATTTGAGGGTTGGCTCATCACATCCAGGTAAGTGGAAAACATGACAGTAATCACAAGGCAGAGACCTAATGGCAGGGGAAATATAAGCAATTAATACTCTACGTAAACACAACACGAAGAGGAGCCTGGGGTCAGGGAGCCCGCTCCCCTTGCCTGAAGGCGGGACCACACTGTCCTCACAGATGAGTAGGTCTCCAGTTTTGTTCCCTCCCAAGCAAAGAGCTCTGTAGCCCATTTTAAAGAGCACTCCTGTCTCTAAGATGGGACCCTCCCACCCAAGTCCAGAGACGTTAAGCCAAGACTGCTGTACCCCAAGGTCAGTGGGTCTGCTGGCGGTCACACTGCAGGAACAGGGAACAGCCATAAACTTTCTGTGTTCCTGGCCAGATGGTGTCTCAGGCTTTACACGTCATATGACAAAACCCACATAACTCTGCCTTATGGGACAAAAGTGCACAGACAGTGTGGCTGTGTTCCCATGAGACTTTATTTGTAGAAGACAAATACAAACATACGAATACAGCTGTACTGGCCACCTACAAAGCACGTGGCAGCCAGATTTAACCTCGGACCATGTTTGCTGACCTTTAGCAGGAAACCCTGTTGTTCTTATCCTACAACCTCTTCTTCAAAAGCAGCCCCCTTGGTAATTGCCCCACCCCTTCCCCTTTCCTGTAGAGATCCCAGGACACTTAGAGATTGTTGGTGGGCCTGTTTTCCTACTCAAGCTTAGGCCAAATCTGAGCTGCAAACCAGGAGAATCAATACCTTTAGTCAGTGGTGGCTTCAACTCCTGGCCTTTCTCTGATGGAAGCTCACCTGCCGAGTCTGAATGACAGAAAAAAGTGGGTAGTACTGAGTGAGAGGCCCAGTGATGAAGCATCAGGATTCGAGCACTCAGAAGGTTCTATGAGAGAAAAGGACCTAGCACGCTGTCCTCCTAGCGTTCATGGTGAGACTTTTAGGACTTGCCTGGAAAAACATCAGAAGCCCCCAAAATCCACTACTTATAATCAGAGGAGCCCACAGCCCTATCACAACCACTCCCACCTTCAATGCTCCCTTGCCTGAACCTCCCCTTTGCTGAGCCGATTGGTGCTGTGGCTGGTCTCCAGCTGGTGCTGATGGGCCCCATCTGTGTCTGCTTCCCGGCAGGTTACCTGGCTGTGGTGATCGCCGCGTGTGCCCTCAACTTTCACCGAGCCCTTCCTCTCTTCGTGATCACCGTGGCTGCCATCTTCTTTGTGGTCTGGGATCACTTTATGGCCAAATATGAGCATCGAATCGAAGAGCTCCTGTCTCCTGGCAGAAGGTTTCTGGACAGCCATTGGTTCTGGCTGAAGTGGTAAATGCAGTTGGTTCTCTTACTGCTGTTGAGAGCGATCTTTGTCCTTTTGAACGCTCTTCCAAAACTGTGTTCTGAAATTGCTTCCTCATTTATGGGATATTGAAGCTAGAGACAACCTAGGGAATAATCTGCTAAAATGCCTTCCTTTTACAAACAGGAAATCAAGGCCTGGATAAGGTGAGGACTCATTTGAAATGTGTTCAAATGTCCCTACAAACTGCCTTAATTGCAAGTTCCACTAAGTGATAAGATGTTGTCCAAAGGATGGGATGGTTCTCACTTGGGGAGGTGACCCTCTCCTCTAGGCATGAAGCTGGCCGCTTTGGGAGGAAGGGTCTGTGAATTACTAAAGCCAACCCTCTCCTACAGGAGCCGGTGGCCTGCAGGTGACCACTCAGGGTGTTTCTCGCAGCCTCTCTCTGTGGGACCTCCTCTCCCTCCAGGTGGCCCTGCTGGGTAGGACCCAGGGCCCATTCTCCCCAGCATGGCCCACCTGGGATCTACCAGGAACCTTCACACATCCTTGGCCTAATAAACCAGGATTGTGCAATCCCAACACAGCACCCTTTCTGGTTCTGCCATCCAAGCCATGAGTCAGCCTTGTCAGGCCCACCTGCTTTCCCAGGGAGTTGAATTCTACCATAAAGTCCGACTTGGCTCTCTGGGGCTCTGGTGAGGTCCCCCAACTGCAGAGAATGCATTTCAAGTTCTCCCTTAAATGGAAGAAGGTAACGCCTCTCTCATCTTCCAAAATGGAGGTGAGACTCCCTGTAGATCTCTCAAAGAAATCACCAGACTTCTCTCCAAACATCCTTTCTTCTCTCCGACCCCTTTAGATGTTCTTGAAGGGCCCAAGGGCTGTGGAATGAGGGGGACACATTGCTTAATGTTTTGTCTATTTCCCTTTATAGCCACAACAAAAGAGGGTCTGTTGCAGTTTCTAGAAGCATAACTTCTGGCACCAGAGCCTGTTACTCTTAATATTTTTTGTTTGTTAGTTTAAGCCTGATTAAGATTTTCAAGTTAGCACTTGAATGCTACAAACAATGCCATGAATACAACAAACGATGGCCCCTTTCTGGTTCTCTCAGGGTGATTTGGAGCTCTCTGATCCTGGGAGTTATTTTCTGGCTGATCTTTGACACCGCCAAACTGGGCCAACGGCAGCTGGTGTCCTTTGGTGGGCTCATAATGTACGTTATCCTGATGTTTCTATTTTCCAAGCACCCAACCAAAGTAAGTATCAAATTGATGCTTTTTGGGTTTTTCCCTCTTTTTTCTCATGTGTAAATTGCTCTAAATAATGAGTGCAAGAGAATTTAACTTATTCAGTATTTTTCTTACCTTGCTATGATATTTTGAGTGCCTAGGGGGCGCTTCTACTGTCATAGAACTGTCACTTTCTCATTGTTTATTCTCAGTAATTTTCTAGTTACACAATCAGTGAGATGTTCTGTGTTGTTAAGTCCAACTTCTACTTGTGTCCCCTCCTCTCCCCATCAAACACACATTCAAAGAAAACTCATCCATTTTGATACAGATTTCCCCCGACCAGTAAATAATCTAATATTCTACCATGGGATTCTGCAGTGCATCAAATTTCCATTTGCAATTTTGGCTATTTTACTCCAAAACTTTGTCCTTAAACAGTTTTGTTCACATTAAATTCCCTTCTCATCCTTGTTCTGTCAGTCAGTAACCCAATACATGGGCAGGAATTCTGAAACATCAGTTGTTCACAAATGATTCATAATGGCAAATCCTGGAAGATTTTACTGTCTAAAAGGTTGACCCCTCAAAAGAAGGCATGAGTCAGAGACCAAAGTCACCTAATATGATCCAAATTCTTTGCCCTGTGAACATCTCTGCTGTGTTCTATGCCTCCAATCCCATAGTTCTTTGCAGGCCACTCTTCTCTGCACAAAAAATGAAAGCAGCTGAATGTCCATGACTCTGCTCTCCCTGGGTCTGCGTTAGAGATAATTGGCTGCTTTACAGTGAAATGCAAGCCCCTAGAGAGGGTGGAATTTCTTTCACTTAATTCACTTACAGTTTGTCAGATCAACAAACCTAGGACACACGGAGAAGTCATGTTCTGCCTCTCCATCTTCTAGACAGGGCATATAATTATATGTATTGAATATTGACAGCATGACCATCAAGGCTAGATCCTTCCTCCTTATGGCCCTGGTAAGACTACTCTTTGGGTCTAAGTTGTTTTATCATGACATAATGATTACATACTCCCCTGAGACTGAAGTCTTCAAACTCAGGTTTAGAAAGAGGGAATACCACCCTGAGATTTCTGCATATTAGCCTATCAAGGGACTCTCTGCTCATGACTGCTTGGGCCTCCCAGAGAAGGTGGGTCACAGGCCACATGTGAGAAGCTTCTGAGGAAACAGTGATCCTCTGGGCGTTTATGCTGAGGTCAGCATTCACCCTCTAATAAGATACGTCTCTCTCCATCTTTCCGCATAGGTTCGCTGGAGGCCTGTCTTTTGGGGAATTGGGTTACAGTTTCTTCTTGGGCTCATAATACTAAGGACTGGCCCTGGACTTATGGCTTTTCAGTGGTTGGGCAAACAAGTTCAGGTAAGTTGGGTTCAAAAGAACATCTTACTTTTATAGTGCTTTCAACATCTGAATATGATATGTCAGAAATAGGTTTATTTATCTCCATGAGTTGACGCAAATTGTAACTTCATAGCATGAGTTAGACAAATAATTTTATGTGGAAAATGTTAATCTGTCCAGGTTATTGATATTATTGTTGCCCCTCACCCATACCATCCACTACATCTCTTCCCTATCCCGATTGCCCCCTTCATCCTGCCCAAGGGGTGTCACACTTCTAAGACGGTTCCACAAACAGAGAGACAGACTCTTTTTGCATCTAGTGGTCAGCAGTGCCACCTATGTGCCATCTATTGCTTCTGGAGCAAATTGCCACACCTAAGTTACTCTTCATCACCCTAGAGTCAGATTGAATGTTAGAAATGCTGGATGGGGGCCGGACTGTGGTGCAGTGGTTAAGTGTGCATGTTCAGCTTCAGTGACCCAGGGTTCGCCAGTTCGGATCCTGGGTGCAGACATGGCACCGCTTGGCATGCCATGCTGTGTAGGCATCCCACATATAAAGTAGAGGAAGATGGGCATGGATGTAGAGGAAGATGGGCACAGATGTTAGCTCAGGGCCAGTCTTCCTCAGCAAAAAGAGGAGGATTGGCAGCAGTTAGCTCAGGGCTAATCTTCCTCAAAAAAAAAAAAAGAGAAAGAAAGGCTGGAAAGTCTGTGCACAGTCATAGTTGAAAAATACACTTCCGTTCCACCCACTCGAGGGAGAAAAGCTGAGAAAATTAACTCTCCAAGTCTATCCAACAAGTTTGCTGGGTCCTCACCCTCTGCAGAGCCTGGTGGGTCCTGGGGACAGTAACCACTGCCTCAGGGGTTATAATGATCTGCTCTTGTCCTTTCTTTAACTCAGACCTTCCTGGAGCACACTGACGCTGGTGCTTCCTTTGTCTTTGGTGAGAAATACACAGACCACTTCTTTGCATTTAAGGTAAAGTCAAACCCTTTTCTATGGAGCCATGTCCTTTTCAGTAACTTCTCAGTCTTGGTAGATGTTCAGATAGGACCCAACTACCAGAAACCAGGCGTACAGCTGCTGGGCACGTCATAGGTGCACAGCACACCACTGTCCTTTCTCATTGCAATTTTATCTGAAGTCAGTGGGTTGCAAATGTTTTGCTTTGTTACTATAGCATTAAGGGAAACATGTAGAGGGGTCAGAAATATTGGAATACCTTTGGGGGGCTTGTAGCGTGGTCTGAGATACTTATGAAAAATCATACAGGGCAACAGTATCTGAGATTTCAGGGAAAAGATCATTAGGTACCTGGCCATGAACAGGCATATGGCCACCAACGGCTGCTAGGTCCAGGATCGGTGACAGATCTGCGCTTAGCCAACCCTCAGTCCCAGGCCAACCAGGACAGCTGGTCGTCCACATCAGCCTCTGTCCTTCCAGAACCATCCTCGTGCTAAACCGTTCCCATTTTCCTTCAGCACAGCCTTTGCCTAGGGAGGCCTGGGGGCTGGGCCTTCTCCCAGCCAAAGAGGGATGTTATTTTACAGGAGAAAGGCAGCCTGGCCCCATGCCCGGGCCTCATCAATTGCCTCTCTGGGCTCCCACAAGCCCCAGGAAGTCACTGTCCTCTGGGAAGTCCCTACAGATGCCTGGTAACAGTCAGAAAGATGCATTTGGCTTTTTCTTCAGCTTTCCTTTTTTTGGTGTATCATTGTTCCTACACTTCTAAACTGTCTTCTCACTTAGAGACTCCAGATTTACCTCCAAATTACCCCCATTTCAGTTAGGCCAACTGTTAGGCTGGATATTTTTTCAAACTGCTGATTTGATGCTTTGGTGCTGAGATAACTAAGCCATCTCTGAAAGGTCAAGTGTTTACAAATTGAGATGGAAATATACTCATATAGTGATCTGAATCCAGAATTGGAAAAAATAAAGTCACAAAAAAGGCGCGACTTGCTGCCCAGACTGCACCAGTGTCTCAGCCCTCCCACCCACTCTCCCCAGGGCAGTAGCCTCCATCCTGTCTGCCAGCACAGAATCCCTGTGGGCACATTTGAGAGATGAGCCCCTTCGACTCCCTGACACTTTCAGGAAGGCTCCTCCCACCCATTAAAGCCAACAAAAGCATGTAATTGCGTGGGCTCTGAATGATGGCGCAGAATGTCTTGTAATATAAAGTATTAATAGAGTTTCCTAAATTGGATCCTGTACAAATTGTCCTAGTGATTCTGAGCCTCTGGTCACAGCTTGTCCTTGGCAATTTAGCTGGGGAGCAGAGGGGAAGGGGTGTGGAGGGGTAGGGGTGGGGAGGGACTGAGACCACAGCTCTGTGTGGTTTCTGCAGGGGAGACACGGCTCCCTGTAGACGCTGCATTGAAGGCACACAAAGAGCCTCAGGAAAATAGGATCTAGGAAAGGACAACCTTTATGAACACAGAAGTAAGCTAGTTTCCAAAGTTTAATCTTTTCTTAGTGATTATAAAGTCTGTAAGTAAAATAATTTTCATTCTAAAAGCTCAAAGAGTGGATGCTTCCTCCATAGGAGGCACTGTGTGTGAGGACCTACTATGCTCTGTCTGATCTGTGCAGCCACTTTGAATAAGGATGAGGTTGCTCACGCTTAATCTTGACCCGGGTTACTCTGCTAATAAGTGCTGAAGCTCATGACTGTTTAATATCAGAACAAGGACATCTGCCAGTGGCCTTCAGTTTAATGGGCCTAATTATTACAAATTCCCCCAAAACTTCATTCCTTCTCTGAGACACTAAAGGAAGAAAAGATCATTATAGTAGAGGGAAAAAATAATGTCAAGTTTCCGATGAAATATACTCAAGATTATCCAAGCAAATTAGGATAAGAGACAGTGGATGCAGCAGCTGCCTGATAAAAGTGTTGTTTCGTTCAAGAGGAGTTTCCAGTATTTTTATGACATTTCAGAGGAGGAAAAGGAGGTAGAAAGAAGGAGACTAATCTGAAACCTACTAATCCTCCTGAGGGCAACGTTAGCCCACGATTGCTTCCATCTCCTCCCCCAGGTCCTGCCAATCGTGGTTTTCTTCAGCGCGGTCATGTCCATGCTCTACTACCTAGGACTGATGCAGTGGATCATTAGAAAGGTACGGGACCAGAGGGATGGGTGACAGCTGTAGAGCTGATTCTCTCAGGGACTAAGTCCTAAATACATTTTATTTAGCGTTTTCCAAAGTGCGGTTCTCTTCGTACCAAGTTCCACCCCGGCTCCCAAGATATTCTACACGCGTCCCTAGAGGGAGGTTTATCTCAGGGACTTCTGACAGGGCTGTGACTTGCAACCCCCTGATATCTTCATGAAACCTTAGCAATTTCTTCTTTAGCCACAGAATTGACTCCCACAGGTCCCACACCTGCTGGGGAAAACAGCACTGTCCTCCATCTGTCCTGTGCCTTATGCAGTCACTGCTTATCTGCAGGAGGTTCCAAAAGGGGGCACTCTGGTCTGGAAGCTGCTAGGGAATCAGAGCAAGAAGGGGAAGCTGCTTTTCACTCCTGAGGGAGTTTTATAAGCACACTAATCTAAAAAAAAGTTAATCTCATTCCTGCTGGCCCAGCAACTGTCAGTCCTACAGTGACATGTTAGACCAGAAATCTATGAAATGTGTAAGCTGGTTTGAACACACACAGGGTTTGGGCACAGCCCAGCCCTCCTTTGATCCCTGTCAATAAATAAAATATATAGAGAGAGAGAACCAGAATACTGGCAGAATTCAGCATCAGCAAGAGCATCAGGGCCCACAATTTTCTGATTGTTGATTTAAACATTCAGAATTACTGTGCTCATGTCTAAGGAGAAAGAATGCCACAGGAAGTCCCCATTCTGAGGTGGGCACCAGAGTCTCCATGTGGAAGGGCCACCGCGAAAGTAGGACCATAAACCGTGTTTGATTGAATGTTAAACAGGAAAAGCCAGATGTCAACTACACACCACTACTTATTAGCTGGGTGGTTTTTGACAAAACAGCTAAACTGTTCTGTGCCTCAGTTTCCACTTCTATCAAATGGGCATAATTATAGGACCTCCCTCAAAGGGTTATTGTCTGGATTAAAGTGTTACTCAGATCAAGGGCTCAAAACTGCCTGGAATGCAGTAAGCCTGCCATGACTGTCAGCAATTATTATAGCTTATGACTCGTCCACAACATTTCAGAGGAAATTCATTCACATGATGTTGAAAGTATGTACAATGACTCAGACTTACCCCTCCAATAGGAGGGTGTGATTGGCCTGCTCTAAGGACTAGGTAAGATGTCCTCACAGTTAGCACATTGCTGGCCTGCCTACAGTTGTTGAAGGCCTCTGCGTTTTCCTCCAAAGATTTCATCCCTACTCTGAAGCTTTGTGTATATAAATAGCTCTTCACTGACTTTGTCCCTTGTCCCCTTTTAGGTTGGATGGCTCATGCTGGTTACTGTGGGATCATCTCCTATTGAATCTGTGGTTGCTGCTGGCAATATATTCATCGGGCAAGTAAGTTGTAATATCAAAAAATAAAACAACAAAAAACACTTGCTAAAATCTACAGTCTTTCCAGAAGGTGGAATAAAAAAATATGATGGCTTTATTTCTTTTAATGTAGAGGGAAGAGTGTCAAAATAAGGACCCCTGAACATTGACAAAGTCTAGATTCCAGAGAAAGTAAAAGAGAGACAGAGAGAGAGAGAGAGCCCTTCCAAGAGTGTTAGTGCATTAATGTCGCATTGGGGTTCTGGAAATTTTTTTTTTTAACTTACAAATTCTTTTTATTTAGCATTATTAAGAGATTTGCATGATATGGGTGGCAGTTTGAGTCTGTCTCCTGAGAGCTAAAGTTGTTGCAAAATAATTTAGACACAATGAGCTTTTATTAACCCTTTGTTAGATAAATAACTTGTAAATATTTTTTCCCAATTAGTGGGCTGTTTTTTTGTTTCAATCCTATTTTCCCTTGCCTTGAAGAAGCTCTTTAGTCTGATGAAGTCCTATTTGTTTATTCTTTCTATTGTTTCCCTCGTCTGAGGAGTTATGGTGTCCGAAAAGATTCATTTGAAACTGATGTCAAAGAGTGTACTGCCTATCTTCTCTTCTAGAAGGCATTGTTTCAGGCCTAATCTTTAGGTCTTTGATCCATTTCGAGCTTATTTTTGTGAATGGTGAAAAAGAATGGTCAATTTTCATTCTTTTACATGTGGCTTTCCAGTTTTCCCAGCACCGTTTGTTGAAGAGACTTTCTTTTCTCCGTTGTAGGCCCTCAGCTCCTTTGTCGAAGATTAGCTGTCCATAGATGTGTGGTTTTATTTCTGGACTTTCAATTCTGTTCCATTGATCTGTGCACCTGTTTTTGTACCAGTACCATGCTGTTTTGATTACTGTAGCTTTGTAGTATGCTTTGAAGTCAGGGATTGTCATGCCTCCGGCTTTGTTCTTCTTTCTCAGGATTGCTTTAGAAATTCGGGGTCTTTTGTTGCCCCATATGAATTTTAGGATTCTTAGTTCAATTTCTGTAAAGAATGTCATTGGGATTTTGATTGGGATAGCATCGAATCTGTAGATTGCTTTAGGTAGTATGGACATTTTAACTATGTTTATTCTTCCAGTCCATGTGCATGGAATGTCTTTCCATCTCTTAATGTCATCATCAATTTCTTTCAGGAAAGTCTTGTAGTTTTCGTTGTATAGATCTTTCACTTCCTTGGTTAAATTTATCCCAAAGTATTTTATTCTTTTTGTTGTGATTGTGAATGGGATTGAGTTCTTGAGTTCTTTTTCTGTTAGTTCATTGTGTAGAAATGCTACTGATTTATGTACGTTGATTTTATACCCTGCAACTTTCCTATTGCTATTGATTGTTTCCAATAGTTTTCCTATGGATTCTTTGGGGTTTTCTAAATATAAGATCATGTTGTCTGCAAACAGTGAGAGTTTTACTTCTTCATTGCCTATTTGGATTCCTTTTATTTCTTTTTCCTGCCGAATTGCTCTGGCCAACACCTCCAGTACTATGTTGAATAAGAGTGGTGAAAGTGGGCACCCTCATCTTGTTCCTGTTCTCAGAGGGATGGGTTTCAGTTTTTGTCCATTGAGTATGATGTTGGCAGTGGGTTTGTCATATATGGCTTTTATTATGTTGAGGTACTTTCCTTCTATACCCATTTTATTGAGGGTTTTTATCATAAATGGGTTTTGGATCTTGTTGAATGCTTTCTCTGCATCTATTGAGATGATCATGTGGTTTTTGTTTCTCATTTTGTTAATGTAGTGAATCATGTTGATTGACTTCCAGATGTTGAACCATCCCTGTGTCCCTGGTATAAATCCCACTTGATCATGGTGTATAATCTTTTTGATGTATTGCTGTATTCGGTTTGCCAAAATTTTGTTGAGGATTTTTGCATCTATGTTCATCAGTGATATTGGCCTGTAGTTTTCCTTCTTTGTGTTGTCCTTGTCAGGTTTGGGGATCAGGGTGATGTTGGCTTCGTAGAATGTGTTAGGGAGTGCTCAATCTTCCTCAATTTTCTGGAATAGTTTGAGAAGGATAGGTATTAAATCTTCTTTGAATGTTTGGTAGAATTCTCCAGAGAAGCCGTCTGGTCCTGGACTCTTATTTTTGGGGAGGTTTTTGATTACTGTTTCTATTTCTTTACTTGTTATTGGTCTATTCAGATTCTCTATTTCTTCCTGATTCAGTTTGGGGAGGTTGTAAGAGTCTAGGAATTTATCCATTTCTTCTAGGTGGGGTTCTGGAAATTTGATGGAGAGGACAAAAGATTGAGGCATTTTGTCAAAGCATCAGACTTTTCATGCAGAGATTCTCAACCAATCTTTTCTGAACTTATAGAATTGTTGAGGCCTCTGGCTCACCCTTCAGAGGCGAGCAGCTCATTCACTCATATGGAGTTCACCACTATCTTGAGCCTGCAAACCCGTAGCAGGCAGCCGAACCTGCTGTAGTGTAAGGCTGGGGCGATGAAAGAGACCAGGAAAGGCTCCCACCTACAACCATGCAACTGTATAAATACCTGAATTCATTCTTAACTTGTCTGAACTGGCCAACAGTCTGTCTTTGCTGAGCCTGAGGAACAATGCTGACGAGTAAAAGCGTTTTCACTGCAAACTTTACTCATGATTCAGTATGCACACTCACCTAGAGTTCAAATGACGCAGACAGCTAGGGTGCAGGCTTTCAAATTCCAGCATGCATCAGAACCACCTGGAAAGCTGTTAAAACAGGATTGCTGGCTCCACCCCCAGAGTTTCTGATTCAGTAAGTCTGAGAATTTGCATGTCTAAGGAGTTCCCAGGTGATGCTGATGGAGCTGGTCTGAGGTCCTCTCTTAGAAATACTGTTTTAGAGGATGGAATTTTGAGTAGATTGGCATACCCTCCTAAGACTTGAAAGGGAACACAATCTGCTCACTCTCTGTTTCCAGACGGAGTCTCCACTGCTGGTCCAGCCGTATTTACCACACGTCACCAGGTCCGAACTGCATGCAATCATGACTGCTGGGTTCTCTACCATCGCTGGAAGTGTCTTAGGCGCATACATTTCTTTTGGGGTAAGAATATTTGCGGATCAATTTATGGAAAATACAACCTCCTCTTTCTTTGCTATTGTTATTTCTTTTTTTCTTTACCATTGCTGCCAGATAAGGAGGCCAAAAGAGAGTCGTTTTTGCTGGATGGCTGGTCACAGTTCCTTTGGCATTTGAATGGAGTCCCCAAAGGAGCTTTGGGGCTTCACTTTTATATCGCTGGCACCTAAAAGTGAATCCTATCCAACCACAGCAGAATACATCATATTATGAGGCTACTTTGGCTGAAAATATAAATCTGTACAAAAACAACCTATTACACTAGTAAAGGCAATCTAAACCAGAGGTCAACAAAGAATGACCCATGGGCCAATTCTAGATCACTCCTCTTTACTTTTAACTGAATTTATACTGAAAACCAGCTAGTCCTATTTGTTTCTCTATGGCAGCTTTCATGCTAGAGAGTTGAGAAGTTGTGGCTCCAAAAACCCAAAAATATTTACTCTCTGGCCCTTTACAGAAACAGTTATCTGACCCTGACCTCCAGCAGTGGTTCTCAAACCTTACTACACGTTAGAATCACCTGGGAGACTTTAAAAGCCCCAATACCCAGGCCCATCCCCCAGAGTAATTAAACCAGAACCTCTTAGGATGAGACCCAGGCATCAGTATTTTTTTTTAACTCCTCAGATTCCAATGTACAGCCCATTGAGAGCTGGTGGTCAATAGCATAGGGATGGAGAGCCTTATGGTAACTGGCGCATGTGCCCCAAGTACAGAGCTGACAAGCCACACATAGATGCCACCCCCATGGGAGAAATGGGATCAACAGCAGCCCTGTGACCCAGGTGACTGGGCGTTCTTACAAGATAGGCGAGTTTCACTCTAGGACTTCATCTGTTTCTTGGAAGCCGATCAGCAGGAAGAAGGAAGAGGAAAAGGGTGAAGGAGACCTCAGGAACAGCACTGTCACTGGATGCCCAGATGGTCCACTCTGCCACCACTGTGGGAATAGCACTGTCACTGGATCCCCAGATGATCCACTCTGCCACCACTGTGGGAATAGCACTGTCACTGGATCCCCAGATGATCCACTCTGCCACCACTGTGGGAATAGCACTGTCACTGGATCCCCAGATGATCCACTCTGCCACCACTGTGGGAATAGCTCTGTCACTGGATCCCCAGATGATCCCCTCTGCCACCACTGTGGGAACGCTGCCTGCAGAAATGTGCTGGGTGGAATGGGAGTGGGGAGAGGGTGCTGATTCTGGAATTCTGAAAAGATAGGGAAGAGGATCCAGAAACAATAAGGATGTGGGGAGGGGAGGGGAAAGAGTTTAAGTAGACCTGCAGTGAGGAGAGCAGAGATGCTCACAGATCACAGGAACTCGGCAGAAATGAGTATTACAACGTAAAGGCACAAACTTTCAGAAAAGCACAAGGAAGACAAGAGGGTTGTATCCATGCCCGCAGCCCCGGACATCCCCATCTAAATTGATGATGTAATGAAATATGGGATTTAGGGACTATTTGAAAATTCCAAAGGACAACAGAGAGGTGGAGGGATCTGTGAAAGCTCCTGCAGCACAGGATTAATTCTCTTTTGAAATGATCGGACTGGGGTGGGCTCTGTGGCCAAGTGGTTAAGTTCACACGCTCCGCTGTGGCGGCCCAGGGTTCGGATCCTGGGCGCGGACATGGTACCGCTCGTCAGGCCACGTTGAGGTGGCATCCCACATCCCACAACTAGAAGGACCTGCAACTAAGATATACAACTGTGTACAGGGGGGGTTTGGGGAGATAAAGCAGAAAAAAAAAAATGGCAACAGTTGTTAGCCCAGGTGCCAATCAAAAAAAAAAAAAAAAAAGAAATGATCCGACTTTGGTTTTGTGCCTCTCTCCAGGGATGTGGTCAATTCACACAAATTACTCCCTCCTCCCTCTGAGTCTTATGTGATGCCAGCTTGGCTCCCTGAGCTCCTCCAAGCCTCCAAAGAAACACTGTTTTCTGGCATAGATGCAGTTCCTGCCCTTTCTCTTCCCTAGCGAGGCTTTTGGGCCATTCTTCCTGTACGCAACAGACAAGCTAAACCTAAGTTGCCTTCTTTCTCCTAAAATCACAGATTTCACCCACCCACTTATTAACTGCTTCAGTTATGTCAGCGCCTGCGTCATTGGCTATGGCTAAACTCCTTTGGCCTGAGACAGAAACACCTAAAATAACCCTGAAGAATGCCATGGAAATGGAAATGGGGTAAGTGAGATTCGTTCACCTCACTAATGACTATACAAGCTGTGGGCACGGGGCGGGGGCAGTGAATGGGTCCACATTCAAAGAACAGCAAAATTTGACAAAGAGCACAGTGAATTATGGTATTAAAGTGAATTTAATATCTCACTGACTGTTAGACTTCACTCCAGAAAATCTTGTTCAACCCTTGAAAACCTTTTTGTTTTCACTGACGTATAGTTGACATACAGTATTAGTTTCTGGTGTACAACATAGTGATTCGATATTTACATACATTACGAAATGATGACCACAACAAATCTAGTAACCGTCTGTCACCATACAAAATTATTACCCTGTTATTGACTGTATTCCTTATGCTGTACATCCCCGTGACTTCTTTATGCCTGGAAATTTGTACCTCTTAATCTCCATCTATTTTGCCCGTCCCCCACGCTCCTCCCCTCGAGTGACCGCCAGTTTGTTCTCTATATGGGTTTGTTTGTTTTGTTATGTTTGCTCATTTGTTTTGTTTTTCAGATTCCACATATAAGTGAAATCGCACAGTATCTGTCTTTCTCTGTCTGACTTATTTCACTTAGCATAACGCCCTCTAGGTCCATCATTGTTGTTGCAAATGGCAAGATTTTTTTTTTCTGGCTGAGTAGTAGTCCATTGTAAATCTATACCACAACTTCTTTTTCCATTTATTGATCTATGGAAACTTAGGTTGCTTCCACATCTTGGGTATTGTAACTTATGCTGCAATGAACACAGGGGTGCATATATCTTTTTGAATTAATGTTCTCATTTTTTTTGAAGAAATACTCACAGGTAGAATTGCTGTGGCATATGGTAGTTCTATTTTTAAGTTTTGGAGGAATCTCTCTACTGTTTTCCATAGTAGCTGCACCAATTTATATTCCCACCAACACTGTATGAGAGTTCCCTTTTTTTCACATTCTCACCAACACTTGTTATTTCTTGTCTTTTTGGTAATAACCATTCTAACAGATGTGAGGTGATATTCATGGTGTCTTTGATTTGCATTTCCCTGATGATTAGTGATGTTGAGCATCTTTCACGTGTTTGTTGACCATTTGTATGTCTTTGGAAAAATGTCTGTTCAGATCATCTGCCCATTTTTTAATTGGATTTTTTGTTCATATCCTATTAAGTTGTGTAAGTTCTCTTTATATATTTTGTGTATTAATCTCTTATCTGATATATCATCTGCAGATATTTTCTCCCATTCAGTAGGTTGCCTTTTCGTTTTGTTGATAGTTTCCTTCATTGTGAAAAAGCTTTTTGGTTTGATGTAATTCCATTTTTTTCCCATTATTTTTGCTTTTGCTGCCTTTGCCTGAGGAGACAGGTCCATAAAAATATTGCTAAGACCAATGTCTAAGAGCTGGCTGCCTATGTTTTCTTCTAGGAGTTTTATGGTTTCAGGTCTTACATTTAAGTCTTTAATTCATTTTGAGTTTATTTTTGTGTATAGTGTAAGAAAGTGGCCTTGTTTCATTCTTTTGCATGTAGCTGTCTAGTTTTCCCAACACCTTTTATTGAAGAGACTATCTTTTCCCGATTGTATATTCTTGCCTCCTTCGTCATAGATTAATTGACCATGTAAGCAGGGGTTTATTTCTGGGCTCTCTATTCTGTTCCATTGATCTCCGTGTCTGTTTTTGTGCCAGTGCCATGCTGTTTTGATTACTATAGATTTGTAGTATTGTTTGAAATCAGGGAGTGTGATGCCTCCAGCTTTGTTTTTCTTTCTCAAGATTGCTTTGGCTGATAACCTTTCTAAATACCTGAATATTATTACATTTCCTTGACTTCAGTGTAGATATTTTAAATATATTGTAGTGTTCATTGAGCTTTGATTTAGGACTGTTGCAAAGCCATAGGGTGACCATTTCTGGAAGTCTCTTGTGTGATAGGAAAAGAAGCTGTGATATAGGTATCTTTAACCCCTCTCCAGTTCATTTTCTTTTGCTGTAAAGACTAAGGGATTTAGGATGTTCAAAAGCATTTCATTAAATAACAGAATCCATCAACCAATATGTTTCTGAGATTCACCCCTTGTTTGTATGTGGGTAAAGTCATAACCATGAATGAAAAAGCAAGTTGTCAAAGAAAATGTATATATGGAATATGTGTGATTCCACTTATAAAGTTAGCAGATGTGTGAACCTACACAGCATATTATTTAGGGATGAAGACATATAGGGAAATTGAAAAGAAAGGGAATGAGAAGCAACTTCTAGGGAGCCAGTTACCTCAGATTAAAGAGGATGAGATTAAGGAAGGGCACTGAGGGGGAGGGGGCCCAAAGGTGAGGGTGACCTTCCATTTCTTAGGTGATGGATGTTCAGACCTTCCTTGAATTATTATTGCTTATTCCATGAATATTTTATAAATATTCTCTGGTAGCTACTTTTAATTAGATATAATTTTTGAAGCCTATAATATTTTATCTTTTCCCAACTTTTTAGTTATAAATGTCCCCAAATTAAAAGAGTAGTATAACAGACACCCATATGCCCATCACCTACACTCAGTAATTATAAATCCCATCATGATTTCATGGAATCCAGGTGAGGATTTTGACCAAGGCGTGGGCCTGAGAGTTTGTCTCTCCATCCGAATGAGCTCTGATTTCCCCATATCTACACCTGTGATGTCCATCTGCTGACAGCTCCTTGGTAATTCTGCCATTGCTATTTTTTGATAAAGTGATTCAAGGAATCTCCTAGAAGCAGCATCACAGGGAGCATCCGCATCCATCTCCCTGGTGGCAAACATCGCTGTGAATCTGATTGCCTTCCTGGCCCTGTTGTCTTTTGCGAATGCAGCCCTGTCCTGGTTTGGAAACATGTTTGACTACCCACAGCTGAGTTTCGAGGTATATTCTATCACGTTTCTCCTCCATTTTGTTTCTGCCCATCTTTGTTTAAAAATAAAATAGGTTTGTGAATTGCCTTCCCTAACTGCCTCCAGTACACTCGTACACAAGCACAAACCTCTCATGTATCCCCTATCTTCACACAGCTCTTTCTCTGTCTCCTGTCACCCTGCGTCCACCAACATACCATCATTCTCTCCATCCCAAGAATCCAGGTCACTTCATGTGACTGTTCCCAAGCTTGACTTCTAATGAACGAAGATGGACGAGGGCATGTGAAGGGATTTCTGTGTCTACAGGAGACAGAGGGGGTGGGAACAATCTCATCATGTGGGTGAGGCAGAAGAATGGGAGCAAATCTCTACTCTAATAAAGTATCTATTTTTGGTTTTTGTAGATAATATGCTCCTACATCTTCATGCCCTTTTCCTTCATGATGGGAGTGGACTGGCAAGACAGCTTTATGGTTGCCAAACTCATAGGTTATAAGACTTTCTTCAATGAATTTGTGGCTTATGAGCACCTCTCAAAATTGGTGCATTTAAGGAAAGAGGCTGGACCCAAATTTGTGGATGGTGTCCAGCAATATATATCGGTGAGTAAATATTTTGGTTTTTCAGTGCACTTCTTTACCACATATATACACCCATCAAATGGTTACTAGTGACTCTGATTGTCAGGCCACACAGTTGGGATAAATCAGAGAATAAAACAGACCCCAAATCCCAGAGTTCATGTAGCTCATAATGAACACAGCACCTCATAATTCTCAGTTACATTGAATTAATCATTGTAAGTGTGTGTGTGTGTGTGTGTGTGTTTAGAAGCACAGCTAATCTTTACCACTGTGATCATTTACTGTTGGGCACTGTGGATCCAAACCCGGAGTCATATGAGCTTGGACTGGAATCAATCCATCAACAATATTGAGTGCCTTCTGTGTGCAACATACCCAGGAACTGAGGCCACAGCATTGAACAAGTGATGAGGCCTCTGCCCTCGTGGGGCTCAGAGTCTAATGATCAGGAAGCTCTCTTCCTTTCAGCTTAAGGAATTCTATGGACTCTGAGAAACTGCCTAAATGCAACCTAGTGCCTGGACATCCTAACAAAGTAGTGAGACATAATCGCTGCTCTCCACATAGATGAGGGAAGAGAAGCAGCACAGGGTCTGTGGTCTGAACCTTTGAGACAAGCGCCCTAGAACTATGTCAGGACTTCAGGTCAATAGCCTGCAAGGAGATGCTCATGTCCTCTTGGCCTTGGATGGGATAAGGGAGCTCGGGTGAGGCTCTTCCTTGGGCCGTATTTGCAGCTGAGTCTCCAGCTTCTATTTTCCTACAGAACAGAATTGTCACACACACAAACTCCCAGGGAAATGGTAAACATTTCTGACCACCACCATTACTCCTGGAAACAATCCATGTGGAATTAATGTCCTAGGTACATATTGGACTATAACATCAAAGGGGAGGGAAAACATGCTGCCCAAGCTTCTGAGATGGCCCACCTCTGAACAGCCCCCACTCTCCAGCCTCCCAAAGACCAACCATGCACATTTACTCCCACGTGTTACACAAAATAACAGCACACCCCAGGAGAGTGTTGATTTGTATGTTCTAATCAGGGCATTTGACCCATGCGTCTGATGTGCACAGTGGCTCTGTAGGTCTCCTATTTCTCAAATGTTCATTCTTCAGCTGACCACACAGTGGGACTTGGCCAAATGTCCTCATTGTCTGGAGGCCACCACAAAGCAGCTTGCTTCCCTGCCAAAAGTAAACCGTGGGCTCAATTAAGTGAAATGTTTTTCATTCCCAGCTGCCAGTTGCCAGGAGAAAGTACTTTTGTTAATGAGCAAAGCAAGCTCACAGGTCTGGCAGTGCTGAGCAGGTTTGTGAGCAGGTTAGTAAGAGGAGAGAGACAGGCCAGTAGAGCTGACTTGGGTTGGGGGTGGGCACGCCCAGGGGCAGGTGCACAGAGGACATTTAGGAATATGACCTCAATGGCTTCTGTTATTGTTGTCTCACAATGGGAAAAGCATTTTGTTTTCCCAATTTCTTATTTCTAATCAACAAAATGGGGATGAGTCCCTGCAATTTCTGTTGACCAACAAAGAATTGGAGGCGGTGTCCCAGTAGTCTCCTGGAAAAGGTACCACATGACTGAAGTGTAAGATCTGGGTCCATAGGCAAAAACCCCGTGTTATCCATTGAATTGGGCCACTGCTGACTTCTATCTGAGGTAAGAGGTCAGAACGTGTATGTCGTACTTTATATTACTCCATTTTCTCTTTCTTAATGATAGTACTTTGCATGTTTGTTTGTTTGTTTACATGCAATACATTTCATGGCACAGAATTCAAAAGGTAGAAAAAGGTGTAGAGGGAAAAGTGAGTCATCCTCCCTATTTCTCTGGCACTAGCTCCTCTCCCTGTGCCATATTATGCTTGCTGCTCTTAGCCTGGGTCTTTTCTCTTAATAACAACTCAAATGCATTTCTGTACCAGTGCCTGTGACACCGTATTCTATGTGCAAGCACACCATAATCTATTTTAGCCAGTCCCCTGTTGATGAGCACTCTTATCGACTTTTTGCTTTTGGAAGTAGTGCTACAGTGACCGTCCCTGTACATATGGCATCTTTGCTCATGTGCAAGGAGAGCTGTAGGATGCTCTCTTAATTTCCTACAGCACTTCTTACCACCATGTAGTCTTGCACATTTCTGGGCAAAGACAAAGAGGAATCATCCCAGCCTCCTTTCCCTCTTCTTATAAAACCCTACGTGGCCCCATCTGTGTGCGCCCTCCGCAGATCCCCAGAAGGAGAAAGAGGACTCTCGAGCACTTCACGCCCTCTCCCTCCCGATGGTCCCCTAAAAAGTTGCCTGTTTTTGAAGCCAATTGAACTAAATGAAAAGCACTAGACAGAGCAGGGGACGAGGATGAGCTATTCCAGAAACAGTGGACTGCTCAAATACTTGAAATATTTTCCAAAGGAGTTCTCAGAAACCATTGAAAGAAGAGGGACCTTATCAACAGAAACTTACTGTGACCACTTGACTCTTGAATGTGGGCTTTAAAAATCCAGTTAGTAAAAGAAAAAAAAAGGCACCTCCAGTTTTGAATGTAGCATTGACCAGGTTTTTCCCTTGAACCAAATCATAGAATTTTCAGGATTTTGGGGGAAAATAATTGTTGCCTCAATTGTGAGGTTGCCTTTGCCAGATTGGGTATACCTCCAGTGAACAGTGAAGTACCCTGGCTCTTCCAAGCCTCTGTAGTCAGTCCCTCAGCCTGAGAAAGAACAATCTGCCCTGAGCAGCACCTCTTGCCTTCAGAGTAGAGGCAGAGGGCCACGCTCACACTTGGACGAATTCACCTTCCATCCTCTCACAGCCCTGTGAGAGGACAGTCCGTTCTCCTGCTTCCAAGGGGCACCTCATGTTCCTATGGGCTAGTCAGAGCTGAGGAGCAAAGAAAGGCAAGCACACCCCACGGCCAGAAGGAAAGGGACTCCTGTGATAGCTGTGAGCTTCCATTGTACAGGGGGCCAGCCCCGTTACCCAGTGGTTGAGTTCGTGCACTCTGCTTTAGTGGCCCAGGGTTTTGCTGGTTTGGATCCTGGGCATAGACATGGCACCGCTCATTAGGCCATGCTGAGGCAGCATCCCACATAGCACAACCAGAGGGACCTACATGTAGAATATACAACTATGTCCTGGGGGGCTTTGAAGAAGAAGAAGAAGGAAAAAGAAAGATTAGATATTAGCTCAGGTGCCAATCTTAAAATATAATTATAATAATAATTCATTTTACATTATATCATTTTTACTCAAGTATAATTTACATATAAAAAAGGCTCACTTTTGGTGGACATGTGAGTTTTGACAAATGTTTCACCTGTGTAACCACGACCACAATCAGATATAGAACATTTCCATCTCACCTGGAAAATCTTCCTCATGGCCAGTTGTCGTCAACAGCCCCCACCCCCACCCCACCCCAGTCCCACCCAGGCGGCCACTGATCTTTCTTTCACCATAGATTATCTGTGCTTCTTCTAGAATTTCCTATGAATGGCCTCACTTACCATTCATGTTGTTGCATGTATTAGTTCTTTTACTTTTTATTGCATAGTAGTATTCTCTTTTATGGATATCCACAATTTGTGTATCCATTTGCCTGTTGAAGAACATTTGGGTCATTTCCAGAGTGGGACTATTAGGAGTAAAGCTGCTGTAAATATTCATGGAAAGCATTTGTGGGCATAGGTCTTTATTTCTCCTGGGAAAATTCCTGGGAGTGGACTTCTGGGTCATGCGGGCAGTGGATGGTAACTTGAGAAGAAGCTGTCAAGTTTGTGTTTTACGAACGGGCTGTCAGTTTACACTCTCACCAAAAATGTACCAGAGTTCAAATTTCTCCATGTTCTTGCCAATACTTCGTATTGCCCAAGTTTATAGCTATTTTAGTGGATGTGTAATGGTATCTCATTGTTTGAACTTGCATTTCCCTGGTGACAAACACTGTCAAACATCACCTCATGTGCTTGTTGGCCATTTGCATGTCTTTTGTGAAATCCCTTCATTTATTAGTCACTTTTCTTATTATTGAGTTATAACAGTTCTTCATGCATTCTGAATAAGTCTTTGTCAAATAAGTGTAATGTGAATATTTTCTGGGAATAATTTTGTATTTTCAGCAGCTGGTCCTGTGCCTGGCACATTGTAGCACATTCAATGTGACCAGGCCACACTGAATATTAAAAGTTGTCATTAAGCAGAAAGTAGCATTTGTAGAGGCCAAGATTACCAATTCCAAGTCCTTTGTAGAGAGTCTCTGAATCCACACAGTCCCTTTCTCTCCATCCAAATTCAAGGGGAAATGGAAAAAAGAGTCTAGGAAGCAACAGGTGTTTGACACCGTGCACTGTGCACTTATTTGCCAGTATTGATTCTATCATCAGAATAGGAAGCCCAGTTAGGATGTCAGATTTACTAACTTGGTCACACCGTGTATGCATCTGTGTCTTTATGCTTATTTACAGATTCGTTCTGAGACAATCGCTACTTACGCTCTCTGTGGCTTTGCCAATTTCGGTTCCCTAGGAATAGTGATCGGTGGACTAAGTAAGTGAAAAGAATATTCTTCAACAGCAGATGTGCTGTAAACATGCTTCAGATCTGCATGTTGCTCTGTAAGGTTATTCGTGTCGGGAAAAGAAGGCCCTGCAAGAGCAGTAAATCCGTTGGGGTCTATTTGTTATCCCTGCTCTGCAGTGTAGTTTCCCTGTGTAGACCCAAGCTAACATCGGGAAGAATTTGCCCAAATGCACAGGTGCCTCTCCAGCCAGGGATGACACAAGGCTTTCACTTCACGTGCCAATTCCAATAGACTTATAACAGCCACGTGGAGAAGGATTCTGAGGTCCAATGGAAGTTAAGTGGGAAAACGCTGTGATTAGTGAGTGATGTCTGCCATGGGCACAGACGTGGATGGTGACAGATGAGTTGCAGATGTTTGGGATCCTCCCTTGCGATGCATTTGCCTTCCTGTGCCCTCAACATGCTGTGTGCACCCTTTGGATGAAACTTAGGATGTTTTTCTTCTGTAGAGAATGGAAGCCTCTGGGCCTGTAGGTGTGGACACTCTTCTTTTCCTGCCACACCAGGGAACTTCTCTGGATGTGAAACTCATCGCTAAGCTCATGAATCTTAGATTTCCAAGCTAAGTTTAAAAAAAGGGAAAGTCAGCTGATCTGAGACTCCAGCCCCAGAACAATGCTCAGAGGCTGGGAATTTGGAATTCTAATCAATAAGCCTCAACATTAACCTCATATCTGCTTCCATGTTTCCAGCATCCATGGCTCCTTCCAGGAAGCGTGACATTGCCTCAGGGGCAGTGAGAGCTCTGATTGCGGGGACCGTCGCCTGCTTCATGACCGCCTGCATCGCAGGTACTGCTTCCGTTCTTTGTGTCCTGTGTCCCTGTGCCCACAGCTCTCAGGGGTCCGTGCCTCTAACCTGTACATGCAGCATATGCTGTGCAGAGAGCTGAGAGGCAGGGCCGTGTTAAGCATGTCGTGAAGTGAAATGTATGGAGCGTGGTGGAGAAGCTGAGAACAGAAGGAGACTTCAGTGACCTCGTGAATTAATAAAATCCGTGGTGCTCTGTCCCACTTCTAGGCATCCTCTCCAGCACTCCTGTAGACATCAACTGCCATCACACATTAGAGAACGCCTTCGCCTCCAGCTTATCTCAAAACACAACTGATATGGTGTCCTGTTGCCAGAGCCTACTGAGCAGGTATTGTATTTGCTATAACCTCTTTATATCCATCATTAATTTAAAAATCAGACCTAAAGAACTCTTCTACTTATTTTTAAACTTCATAACTCTTACTTTATTTAAATATAAGAAGATCTGTGGCAATTCTAACCACCTTTCATTTTGACGTTTCTCAGCTAAGACTGGGACCCATAGCCATCTAGTGTCACTCAAGCATTTCACACGCCCCCGCTGTGTTAGGCACTTGGTGTGAATTAGCTCGCTCACACCTTGCAGACACAGTGTAAGTTAGGCACTGTTGCTTTTTTAAGTGTTATATAAAATCAGGGCTTGGGGACACGCTGGTACTAGTTACTAGGTGCTGCCTCCCTTTCAAGGGGGTCAAGCAATGCAGGCTGTCCTGACAACACGGTGATGGTGACGGGCCATGGTGGATGAGGGGCTGCCAGTGCCCCATGCCGGCCACCCCCTCCCTGTTCAGTTTCTATTTGCAAAATCAATATCCCCACCCCATCTGCCCTTCTTAATGTGCAAGTGTTTTATAAGGATTAGTTCTATCCTTTCTTTGTTTATTCTGGAGGAAATAGGTGGAGTCCTTGAGGCCAAACAGGCTTTGAGAGTCAAAACTATTTCTTCGGTGCCTCTTTCCTTAACCCACTGTAACCTGAGTGTGAGGGGGAAAATGAGCATCCTGTCCTGTGCTATTTTTAACTGTCATCTTCTGCTCATCTGTCCTTCCCATCTTCTAAATCTCAGCTAACTGTTTCATTCTACTTTCTACCAGCACTGTTGCCGTGGGTCCCGGGGAGGTCATCCCAGGAGGGAACCACAGCCTGTCTTCTTTGAAGACCTGCTGTGAATTGCTGAAGCCATCAACACTGAACTGCACTTGGATCCCTGACGAACTCTGAGCTCAGCCACTTCTCCAACAGAACTCTAAGTACAGATGCTGAACTTTCTGCTTTGGGGAGAAAAGAAAAATCTATTCTCCACAGATTGGTACTTCCATCATGGAGTCAGCTTTACCTGGAAAGAAGAAAAACAGGAGTGAACCCTTCAGATCTAGAGCAACTTCCTCCCCTCCTCAGCCCCTTCCCCGCTGAGAACTACTATAGTGTCCCCAAGTGAGGTGTTGTCTCCAGTCCCCAAAATGTCTTCTGACCTTAGAATTTCAGGACATTTAACCAGCATTCAGGTATAAATGATGGCTCACAACAACTGGGCTGTGACTCAGCCATACTCAGTGTGAGTCTGTAAGTAATCCAGAGTGACCCACTTTAAAATCATCTCATGCGAGGTCTCTGCTTTCACCCTGGCTGAGCTGAAACAGCCTAAACATGAATCTCAGGTGGAGGAGGACCAGTCACATAGCACCCGCTCATCATCTGCCCTGAGGAAGTCCCACAGAAATCAGGAGTCCTTCAGGAGAGCGCCTAGACCATTCCAAAGCTAGGTTTTAAATCCCATGTATCTTAGAGTTATTCGAGTCAGCTTATGCTGAACTGTGCTGCAGTAACAAATAATTCAAAAACCTTGGTGGCTTACAAGTTTATTTTTCAATCATATTTTGTGTTTAACGAGGGCCAATTTTGGCCATACTCCATGTTGTCTTCATTTCCAGGACCCAGGCTAAAGGAGCAGACCCTATGTGGGGCACGTTGGTCTTACAGGAGAGGAAAAAGAAAGATGAAGACCACGTGACGGCTCTTAAAACTTCTGCTAGGAAGTGACACCCTTCACTTCCACCACCTTCCATTATCCAAGGATAGTCATGTGACAAGCATGAGTCAGTGGCCATAGAAGATATATCCTGTCGTAGGGAGGGATAGCGAATATTTTGAAGAAATAATATGATGTACCACATGGGTACATAATATCCATGTCTGCCTTCGAGGAGTCAACCTGTTATAGAGCATAACTGTAAGCCTATTCATGTGCAAATTTGATTACGTTCCTGGTTACAAGACTGGAAAATGGTGCTACTCTTTAGTCAAAAAACCATGTAAGGACCACTTGAAGAACAAAATTAAGTCCTGATTGAGATCTGAAAACCTTCCATTGATACTTCCATTGACCAGGAGAGCATCAGCATCAAACTTGCTTGATGGATGTCAAACAAGAACCTTCCACAGACAATGGTGGGGTGCTCTTTACTGAAATGCTCATCATCATTGCCGTTAACAGCATAAAGACCACATTTTCTGAGAAAACACACACACAATGACTGGATTAAAGGGGGATGCACACAAAAGAAAGAATGTGAAAAATGTTTTGGAATACCTGAATTAATTTATATGTTTTCCTTTTTGTTCATGCACAAGAGTAATTTTTTTAATCCATGTGTAAACTGTTGGTTGTTTTTTTTGTTTGTTTGTTTTTTTGGTGGTGGTGGTGGTGAAGGAGGAAGCTAAATGCCCAAAGGACTCAATCTCTGAAGTACAATGTACTAGAATATTTCTACTTACTGATCATTTGTATCAAATTTTTCTTGGAGGGGCCGGCCCCATGGCCGAGTTGTTAAGTTCACACACTCCGATTCGGCAGCCTGGGGTTTCGCTGGTTCAGATCCCGGGCGCAGACATGGCACCGCTCATCAGGCCATGTTGAGGCAGCGTCCCACATGCCACAACTAGAAAGACCCACAACTAAAATATACAACTAGCTACTTGGGGGACTTTGAGAGAAAAAGCAGAAAAGAATTTTTTTTCTTGGAGCTCTTTATGTCCATTCAGTATTTAGACTTTGTTTTAGGAAAATGTATTTACCTGTCTTTCCCTCCGTTCTCAGTGTCTGGTGTCAGCCTTCATAAAAGCCTGTGGCACAGTGTGTCAGGGATGCCAGTCATTCACATGTTGGATCTCCTTTGTCTGTTATCGCTATTAGTTTTCTAACTTTTTTTTCTCCTTTTAACTCTGCATTTTTCTACTCTGTTTTATTCCTAAGAATCTCTTTCTGAGAGACTCTCTTTGCTGTTTGTAGTGGGCCTCTCTGGCCAACTAATTTTCAAATTCTGCCTGTTGCCATAACTATTCCTTGGATGTTTGTAGCTCTGCTCTGAGCTCTTTTTTTTATTTCAAAGAAATCTTAATTACCACCCTTTGTTGTTGTTTTCTTCTTTTTCAAATTCAAAAAGTAATATCCATTTGTAATAAAAAGTGATGATATTACACACACACACATCTTTCTCTCCACACTGTTCACCTCAGCTGTCTTTCCAGTACCACACCCTTGAGATTATTAAAAATTAACCAGCATATGCACTGTGTTAAACACATATAAGAATATGGGGAATTTGTTGTTTCTACACAAATAGAATGAGCCTCTTTACATAAGACCTTCAACTTCTTTTCACTTGGCAATATAATTTGGAAATTCCTACAAGTTATTATACATAGTTCTAGCTCTGACCTTCCCTTCCTGCTAGTGTGTGTGTGTGTACATGCACGCACGTATATGCATGCACAATTCTACACAAATGAGACAATATACATGCTGGGGATGGGAGGGAGAGAGACATTTTATTGTCTTTCTACTTTCTTCCCTCCTCCTCTCTCCTGCCCCTGGCCCCCCACACACAGGTAACCCAGGTTAAACAACTTGATGCTTTTTAACATCACTATACTTTTTCCTGTCCTTTTTGTCATGTTCAGGTCGTATTTTACAAACATGTCCATCTATTGAGGATTGGGATGGTAGTTTTACAATATAGATCTTCCTTGACTTACAATGGTGTTATATCCTGATAAACCCATTGTTAGTTGAAAATATCATGTCAAAATTGCATTTAATGCTCCTAACCTACTAAACATTATAACAGCCCAGCCTACCTTAAACATACTCAGAACACTTACATTAGCCTAAAGTCAGGAAAACTCACCTAACACAAACCCTATTTTATAATAAAGTGTTGACTATCTCATGTAATTTGTTGAATACTGTACCGAAAGTGAGGAACAGAGTGGTTTATGGGTGCAGAATGGTCGTACGTGTATCGGTGGTTTACCCTCGTGATCGTGGGGCTGACTGGGAGCTGCCGCTGCCCAGCGTCACGAGAGAGTGTCGTACCGTATAGAGTATTGCTAGCCCTGGAAAAGCTTAAGATTCAAAGTACAGTTTCTACTGAAAGCATATCGCTTCCACACCATTGTAAAGTCAAAAATCATAAGTGGAACAATCGTTCAGTTGGCAACCGTCTGCCCTGGGATTACTCACATTTCTATGCAGTTTACTTTTCTTCTGTAACAATTCTGTGTGGATAGTCAAGTCCCCTGGCAAAACTTTCAAAGTCTTCATAACAGCCCATGACGTGTATGTATATGTATGAACCGGTCCTCTAGGCACAAGCATCCACTTTCTTTCCAGTTTGTTTTTGTTTTGCTTTTGGGCTCCTTTGAACAGTTTTTGTCCATTTGCTGTACATATTGCTGCTTTTATTTTCTTTAGCAGTGCTGTCTGATGGAAATATAGTACAAGTTGCATGTAAATTTAAAATTATCTAGTAGCTACATTAAAAAACTTCAGAGAAACTAGTAAAGTTGATTTTAACAGTATATTTAACCCAATATATCCTAGATATTATTTTGATGAGATATTTTACATTCTATTTATTGAATTAAGTGGTTAAAATCTAATGTATATTTTATACCTAAAGCATTTCTTGAGACACTAAATTTTCATTGGCAATACTTGATCCACATTTAGATTTCATAAAATTTGTAGTTGAAAAGTACATTTACATACCCAGGTTGTTCCAAACATGCTTAAGAGTTTTCCAGTGGAAACTTCTATTTCCAACTGAAATGAGTATCATTTTTAAATTAAAGTTTTATGTTCTCAGTTCCATATATGAAAGAGTTCCATATTTCAAGTATCAGTGGCTACCATATTGGACAGTGAAATTTGATAGAATAATCATTCTAGGTGAATTTGTAGGTGAATTAAAGTGTATGTATATTTGGTATTAATATATGTTGCCAGATTGCTTTTTAGAAAAATATATTTTCTTAATTTTCATCTGCTTTGTGATATAACCTTTCTGATGTGTTTTATTCATCCACCTCTGTGTGTATGTCTGATATTTTTAATGCAACATGTTCACATAAGTCCCATGCTGATTTCTTTCTTCAATATTGTCCATCCTTGAGCCGAGGATGGGGTTACTATTCCTGAGCCATATGAGAAAAGATAGTAAGGGTAAGGACCAGTTGAGTGAGCTGGTGAGCACTTTAGGGTTGTCGCCTCCAGAACCTTCTCAATCCTCTGTGAATGCTGTGAGTGGCTCTGGGCTGGCTGGAAATTTCCCTCCTCCCAGTGAAACCACTTGACGGAGGTTTTTGGTGGTGGTGATGTCTTCACTCTTCTCTAGCAGACACAGAAGGTGGAGGGCTGTTTGCTCCCCCGAGTTCATCCTCCACCCACCCGCCCATCGTCTCCTAGGATGGCAAAGATGGAGTGTGCATGTGTTTCCTGTGTGTTTGCTTGGGTGTTATCTGAGGTCATCAGGGCTGACAGCAGGTTGCTGAGCATCTATGCACCCCGACCATGTTTAAAGCCAAGGCTGTGACATCTATTTTGAAGAATTCTGTACTTTGTCTAGTCTGCCCATGAAATTTGAAGCCCCCAGCCTTCTCTCTGTGTCTATATTCACACTGGTACAGTTTCCACTAATCTGAAAACCCTTTTTCAAACACAGCATTATGGGTCCAGATACGAATTTTTCCAAATTTCAATGAAGAAGGAAGTTTCTTTACTGCTTCTGTTCTCCTTGTTGTTCTCCACTGGTTTGCAAAAGGAGAGGGAGGTGGAGATGGCATTTCTCTCCCCAATCCAGAAACCATGGTTATAAACAAATTCGCTGACCCTGCAGGCCTTAGGGTCTCAGCCAAGAATAGACTGGAGTCATGGGATGTGGAGAATTTTCTTTGACTTTTTTTCCATTGGTCAAATCAGCACATCCACACAGTTCGATCTGAGTGAGAAGGTCTCTGTAACTACACAGATCACCAACATGCATCCATTTTGCAAATGCCTCCAACTAATGGCTCCTCTATTTCTGTAGTCTAACTAGGCTGGTAGGCCACTGTAAAGAGCTGAAGACGCGGACTTGCCCAGTGAGGCCGACTTCCAATCACAGAGCAATTCCGAATCAGGCACGCTCATGAGGAAGGTGCTGCAGGACAGTGTGCCGGGAAGGGGTAAACTACCCGAGTGCACTGGAGCAGGGGAAGGGAGGCAACCACGCATGTTTAAACAGGCAGGAGCGCAGGATTTAAGGAAGGAATGCCTGGTACAGGGGCACCACGGGGAGCTAATGAGCCATATGGTCCTGAGAAAAGCTACTTTTTACAGCTTGTTACTTTAACAATGAAAACAAACAAAAAAAACCCTTTCTTTCAAGCTAAAGCAAAAAGAATGTATTTACCCATTCTTTTTCTAGCTCTAAAGACAACACAAGCTTATGATAATAATTATCCTTTCCTTTACATTACAAAGGCACTGTGACTGCCCCCTGGATGTAGGGGGACTGCTTTCAACCCTGCTCATTAGTGGGCTACTTGGCAATTTCATTTCAAGAGACTCTAGAGCGTAAATAAAGAGTCTGCACCAAGCCAGCTCTCTTACCCATTATGCCTTTTGTAAAATGCAAAGACAGTGACTGATTTTAGGGATCAGCCTGTAGCTGTGGAACAGAGAAAAGCCCTCAGATGACAACCTTGAAATGTGGTCCTCGGGCAACTGACACCCAAATGCTTTACCATGAGAAACTAGTATTAGGAAAAAACTGATGTCTTACAAGCCATGTCAACATGGAGAATCAGCCCTACATCTTCCGTGCTCTGGGCATGCTTCTGGAATATTCATGAAATAAGAGGATAGTAGAACCCTGGGTCATTCAGAAATGCTTCAGCTCCTCTCACCCCCCCAGTCATGTAGAGCCACCAAACCCATGGCTAACAGCAGAGCTGGGGCAGAGTCCCTGGGTCTAATCTGAATCCCTTCAACTGCAGAGCGCCTCCCTCCTTCTCTAATTGTCCATACATCTGTCTCACCGCTAGACTACTAATTCCTGTGTGTCTCCAGTACCTAGGATCTGGCATCTGGTAGACATTCGGTAACTGTTTACTCAATGAATGGATGAGTGAATATTGCAATATGGCCAGCCTTCACACAAGCAGAAATAGTTACTTAGTTCACTGTTAAAAACTTTTTAAAAATCTCATCTAAAATGCACACTCATAATAAAAATTGCAAATGATATCTAAGCGTATAATTGAGAAAATGGAAATTTCCTCGCTCGTCAATCTCATTCCCCGTAGTTGGCCACTGTTAACACTTTGGCGCCACTATTAATTTTTCCCTCCATCTTATAAACAATACACTAAGCTACAGCTATCAAGCTGGAGTGGATGAGTCTTCTTTCCAGCCCAATGCCTCAATCACTTCCACCTTCCATTTCTTGGCAACCTCAGGCACGTGATTTTGCTTGTCTATAACATTAACTGTGTTATACAGTGATCAGCAAACACAATTCCAGAGACTTGCCTTCCTGATCGTCTATGAAGCCAGCCTGCAGTTTAGTAGTATTGTCTACACTGAAGCTAAATGGAATCTTTAAAAGCATCCCAACATCCGACATAAATGGGCATATTTTAAATAACCAGAATTTTATGCTTATATGAACAATTGTCCTATAACATTTGGAAAAGCTCTTAACAGGAAACAGAAGACCACAAGCTGGTGGCTACTTCTGGCAGGTGTGGAAGTATAACTCAGCAGTTAAGAGTCCAGCTCTGTTGCTGAACTGTTAATGTTCAAATTCTCGCCCTAAACATCAGCTCCATCACCTTAGATATTTATGCAACCTGTCTGTGCCTCAGACTCCCCATCTGTAAAATGCAAATAAGCATATCTCCTCTCCTATATTTTTGTGAGAATTAAATAAGTTAAATCATGTAGAGCACGTGGAAGAACTCCTCACAGAGAAAGACTGCAACACACACTCTGCATTGAGGCTTAATTTATACACAGTAAATGCACAGATTTTAACTATACAGCTTGATGAGTTTTGACAAATGTCCACACCCATGTGACCATCACCCCAATCAAGCTGCAGCACATTCCCATCATTTTAGGAAGTCCCCTGCGCCCTTCCCAGGCTATCTCACCCCCATCCTCCCACGTAAGCCTGATTGACTTTCTTTCCCCAGAGATCAGTTCAGATAAATGGTTCGGAGAGAACTTCATAGAAATGGAGTCACACGTGCTTTCTTGTCTCACGATCTTCTCACTCAGCGCAATGTGTTTAAGTTTTATCCAGTAGGTCGTTCTGTTTATATTGCTGAGTATTATCCCATTGTATGAAGAAACCACCATTTATGAGTCCATTCTACTCTTGAAGGACTTTTAGAGTATGTTCAGTTTTTGCAGAATATTTGTTTTTGAAAGAAGCTTCTATTTGACACCATTGTTTGGGTGTTTCGGAATATTTCGAGCTTTGGAAATATAAACTGGATCGTGAAGAAGGCGTGGTGCCCTCATGGGGGCTGCTACTTACCGCCCTTTCTCTCCCTCGTCATCTTGCCGAGTCTCTTTACTTACATGTTGTTCTTCACAGGGATTGTCAAGATCACTGGCTTCAGGCCACAAACTGGAAGATCAGTGATGCCAGAGCCTCAAAGGGAACACCAGGCCACTCTCGGTTGAATAGCACGTTGATGAGCCTGCTCCCACACGCTACATAATGGTCCTTTCACTGTGCTGCGTTCTGAGAAAATCACTTGGCTTTTCTAAGTCTCCAATAAAAAAGAGTTACATTAGCATTTGACCCCACAGGGCTATAGAGGAGGAACATGAGTTAAAAGAATACAAGAAATGCAAAAAGAACACTTTGTAGTTTGAACACAGTGTAGGAAAGCCTGATGTGCATGCAAGGTGAGCTCTGATCATAACAGACTTGCAAGGTCTAGAAGCATCCTCAGCTGGGAACTTTGTTACTTAGGAGCTACAATAAATTTAACCCCATTTACGGGAAAGGTTGGCTAGTTCTTAAAAGCACTTGCGCATAGCAAAGACCCTAATTTTCATCCCCCCTCTTACCACTAACATGCTTGAGGGGAATTTTACTGAGGTTATAGGTTTTTACAAGTGTCTCTCCTCAGGTGGATGGCATAGACACAGTCCAGACATCAATAGTGAGGAACAGGGCAGACCCAGAGAGCTTCCCCAGCAACTGACCAGAGCCCGCGTGGGCCTCGGAGGACAAGGCAGGGGTCCAGGTTCTGGAGGAGGCTCCCTGTGTTGGCTGGTGAGATTGTACCGGGACAGGCGCTCAGAGGCGTTCTTGTCTCTACCCTTCTGGTAACAGCTTTTATAAGATGCTTCACTGCAAAGGTAATCAGTCGTATTTGTTGTAGAAAAATATGCGTAATCTTGAAAAAATAAAAACTTTACCCATATCCCCTCACAAAAATATGAGCGCTAACAATCTGTGGTGTGTAGCTATTCAATGTGTGTGTGTGCACGCGTGTGTGTATAACACATTTAAAATGAGGTGACTATTGTGATTTACTTTGAGGCCAGCTTTTCCCCCCTTAATATATCATGAACACGTTTGCATGTTGTTAACTATTCTTCTGCATCATCATGTTTAAGCAGCTGCTGAGCGTCCCGTGTGTGACTGTACCATAATTTATCCCGTCTCCTATGGTTGGCTGTTATGGACATTTCCCATTTTTCATGATTATTAACACATTGCAATAAACTTTCTTGCAGCCAAATCTTTACACAAATTCACGATTAGTTCCTTGTAAAATAGACAAAAATGTTAGAGACACATAGAGATTTATCTCCCAACAGAATGTTTCCTATCTTATGCTAAGCCTCAGGGCAAAGCCTATGATCCATCTTTGAATGGACATTTCTCCAGCACAAAGCCAGTCTACCTATGATCAAACTCCTAGATTCTGCTGGCCATCAAGAAGGTGGTTAAAACACAACAGCAAGCCTTGGCTTGTGTGGGATTTCATATACTTGCTTTGTAAAAACCCTTGGTGCATGACATATCAGGTTATCTTCATCTGCTTAAAGATGCATTGTCTAGTTCCAGAGTTGAAACTAAAATGATTTCTCTATTTCTTCAGTGGGCTTTTATCCTGCCCACACAGATTCATTGATATGAATAAAACAAAGGTAAGTCTGAATGCTTAGACCCAGTCCAGGAGGAAAGAAGTCCTAGTCCACGGAGAATCAGAAAGTATGGCCCCCATCAGCACAGTTGGATACAGGGCACGCTGACAGCGGGGGAAGGGTGAGCACTGCATGGGCCCCTGAGGAACTGAGTCCGTTCATTCCATCAAGGGAGGGCCAGTAATTTCATCAGCAAAAGCAGGATCCAGAATTGTGTGTCCCATCTCCTCAGGTTGCCCAGGAGAGCAGCCATGTGTTTGAAACCGGCAAACAGCCATTGATGATTAAGTTTCTAGGTACTAAAGTTTTTTCCTTTTTGTAATCACTGATTGTAGCTTTTAGCTGTTTAACCCACCCATTGTTAACTGTGCTGTTTAGGCAATGTGCTATCTGACTCCCACTAGTTTTCCACAGATAACATCTCCCTGGAGCCTGGGTCACCAAGGTAATGGGTGTTTGAGCTGTTTTTCAGGAATTAGAACTCCTTGTCCACTTCAGGCTGGTTAAGACCACAAACTCATCAACCAGGCCCACACAGATATCCGATAAGTGACCTTTTGACATCAGGAAGCTAAAAACTCCACCCTCAGATCATGCTAACCCTGCTATTTTGTGAACATGGGTCCTATGAAGAGGCATGAAGACTGACTATGCTTGGTCACATCATCAATTACCTCACCTCTCCTCACCTCCAATCACCTCTCTCCACATCTCAGACCACTTGCCCCCTATCCCATAAATATCCCTGAGTCTCTACTTTTGGGGAAGCAGATGTGAGGCTTGTGCTCTCGCTTCTTCACATGGCTGCCTTGTCAGTAAACTCTTTCTCTGCTGCAATCTCATCATCTCGGTGTTTGGCTTTCTGGGCTGTGGGCAAAAATGAACCTGGTTCCATGACAGGTTCCCCTTTGTGGGGAGAGGGGCTCAACTCCCTATACTCATGGTTCACAAATGGCAGCCTACTGTACACTGTTCTGTATCTGGGCTCTTTTTCACTTAATAGTATATTCTAGGGCTTTTTCTAAATCACTACATAAAGACTTCATTCTTCTGTACATATCATATGGATTTACAATAGTTTATTTTGTACTCTTCTATTTATGTTGTGTCCCATGTTTTGTAAAACAAACAAAACAATTGCTGTAGTAAATAGCCTCTACCTATGTCGCTGCAGACACGTGTGAGCATACTTGTAGGAGAGATTTCTAGAAATGGAATTGCTGAAACGTGGGCCATGTACATTTATGATTTTGGAAGATGTTAAAAAATTGTCCATCATGGAGATTTGACTGATTGATATTCTCACTAGCCAAACACAGTGCACTGTTTCACTAAACTTTTGGATTTCACAAATGCAAAGGAAATGGTCTCTCAGTGTTGCTGTAATTCTCATTTCTCTTGTTTAACGAGGCTGAGGATTCTTCTGTGTGTTTAAGAGCCATGTGCATTCTTCTTCTAGGAATCGTCTCTTCCTATCCTTCATTTCTCTGTTGGGTAAGTCGTCTTTTCCTCAGACATTTGTAGGGGCCATTTTTCTATTGGGGAGCATAACATTTTGTCTGTGATAAGAATTGAAAATATTTTACCCATATTGTCATTGTGTCTTTACTTTTTTGTAGCGGTTTTTTGCCATATAGAAGCTGTCCCAACATCACCTGTTGAATACTGGTAATTTCTGTTTTCCTCATTTATGTGAGATGCCACTTTTATCACATAATAAAGCCTCATGTATTGGGGTGTATGTGGACTTTCTGTTGTGTTATCTGTCTGTCTACTGAGGATCAATTGGTTGATCTTGAGGAGATCAAAGTGTGCTACTCCAAAAAAATGCCACTTGGGTGTAAGGACTGTTTTGAGCTGAAAGCACTTAGCTCTCTGCCCTCCCCCTTACTCACTGGAGATGACTCATCAAAGGAGAAGGCACCAACTGGAGTCTGTATGACACACCTTACTGCGTAATTCTCTTCCTAAAGTTTCTCCCACATATTTACTTTACCACAATTTAGTGTCTCTAGGATACTGAAAGCACAATTACTGCCAATTTGCTTCCTACAATTTACCCTTTTCCTTTGTCTAATTGTGTCTAAGTCACAATTTATCAATCTTTGTTAAAACGGCATGTAAGCCCCCAGGTCTAATCACTTCTTTGAGTTTTTACTTCTTTCTTGTGAAGTTCCCATATACATGCAAAATAAACCTTTTCTCTGTTATTCTGTCTCTTATCAGTTTAATTTGTGGGTCCCAGTCAGGAACCTAAGAGGGTAGAGAAAAATATCCTTTCCCTCCCCAACAGTCTCTAAAATGGAGATTATAATATCTACTCCAGAGAATGAGCCTTAAGAATTAAATGAATGTGGCATGTTTGGCTCATAAATTTCAGCAATTATGATGAAGAGAAGGAGAATACTGCCGACTTCACTCTTGGGCAAAGAAATGCAGGTACCCAGAGGGTTCACAGATAATGACAGCTCAAGGATTAGCCTTTCCATTACCCTCTGAACTAACGACTTCTCTACATGCAGAAAGTGATGTTCTCAATGATTTTCATAATGGATTTGAGATGATCTTAGTGATTTTTTCACTAACCCAGTTTGAAAGGGAATCTCTGGGCTGTTATTCCCCTGAAACTGGCCTGCGGAGGCGAAATGTCAGATCAGAGCAGACTTGAACTCCAGTTTAGCCGCTTGCCTCTGAGCCTCTGTTTCCTTCCCATCAGAAGAGGGATAATCCTGCCTCCTCCTCCTTCTGACAGGTAACGAGATGGTAACATCACAACAGTGGCCAGCACTGCGCCTGTGACGTAATGTGTGTTCTAAATGTTAGCTACTTTCATTGTTATCATCACCACATTCTTTGTTGTAATCATTAAAGACGATGGCTTCGGGTGGCTGAGGACAAATAAAAGGAGCGTAATAAACACCAGAATTGGAAGGAAAGAAAGAGGGAAATAACAATCAGAATATTAAAACCAAAGGTATCCAGAAAAATGAGATGTATTCATGGAGGGACAGAGGGACACACAGATGGACAGCATGTGATAAAGCAGATAAAATAAAATGCTGACAGTAGAATCTAAGCAGTGTGTTTCTCTCGAGTTTGTTGTGTATGTTTGAAAATTTTTTATAGTAAAATGTTGGGAAAAACTGAAGGCTACCAGCCCACTCTCCTAACCCTCATTTTACCGTAACCCCCATAGACACTCACAGACGAAGGAGGATGGATTTTCCTGTCTTGATGTTTCTGTAGAGTGAGGACCTCGTAACTCCCCTCCAGGCAGAAACATCAAGCTGTCTCTGTGACTGGGAGTCACTCCCCTCCCCTCAGATCCGTGCTTCTTATTTCCTGTTGGTCCAGCTGACAGCTCCAACTGACACATGTGCCACCAATATCACTCATGTCCCACGACCCCCATCATTCTCTTTCTCTCAGGCCCCAACTCCCCGAGTCCACACAGCTTCCCACCCAGAAAACCACAGAGAAGTCAGGGCCTGGGACTGAAGCCCTGTTTCCAGGCACTTGGAACTCGGAAGACAATCACAGCTTCTCCTGTCGCCATGACACAGGCGACCCTGTAGAGGGGCCAGCCTGCACACTGACGGATGGGGACCAGTGTGCGCTGGTTGCCATGGTGAGCGGGGACATAAGGGTAGTTTCTCCAGGCCCCTGGTGCCTGGCATGTCAGGTGCACCAAGCTGCCAGACAGCTAAAAGGCCTCCTCAAATCCTTAACATTTAGGCAGGAAGGCAGCTGTGCGCTATTGGCCGGAGGTCCTGCTTCACAAAAGAGAGTGATGGGGAGGAGAACTGCCGGACCCTCAGAAACCTGGAAAATTAAGTATCCAAAGCAAACGCTGTATTCTTTTAAATAACTTGTTCATGTTCTTCTTCACAAGAAAGTTTAACTCCATTTTGAAATGTTTATCTTTGGGCAATCAGCATCCTCTACTCCAGTATCTGTCAAAATGCTGTTCCCTGAGCTATGGAATCAGAATCTCGGGGGTGGGGCCCAGGTCACTGCAGTTTCAACCACGTCCCTAAGGTCCTGGGCAAACTGAAGTTTGAAAGTACAGCTCTAGTGGAGCTATAGAACTATAAAGTCTCCTGACAAACCGTTCTAGCCAGTACCTCCCAGCCTTCTCTCTATTCCGGGTCTTTTTGTCACATCCTTCCATCCCTGTGGCACCTCAAGAGCCGCATTCTTTGAGAGAGGTTTGTCTACCAAGCAAATTGCATTCACTGAATAATAATGATTTTCCCCTCTTTATCAAAAATTTATGTAATGCCCACCTGATTGGCAGAGAGAAGCAGTATTAAGATGTTGCATTGATAGAAAATTCACTTCAAATCAAGGAAAGTGGATCCGCCCTCAAAGCCTCCGCCCCGGCGAGTGTATGTTGCTCCTCAGGCTTCAGAGATGCAGAGCTCGAGCTCACCACAACCACCTCTGAGCATCCCAAGGTGGGAATGGTTAAGACCTCCGTGGCATCAGAGCCCGTTCTGAGATTCAGACTCGTGTTAAACAGAATGAATAACAAGATCCATCCTGCTTCTAAGAATATAAACTTATTTATTCCTTCATTTACTTATAATCACCCCTCCCCCAGTATGGACAGAATTTAAAATAGTTCACAAAGTTCCATAAAATAATCTAAATTACAAATAGATGTACCACAGCCTGCTACTTGTTTCCAAATGGCCCATCTCCCCTTCCTCTACAGTATTAAGACTCCTCATTTTTAGCTAAAATACATAGCTACCCACATTTGTAAGCCATCCTCATAGCTAGGTGTAGTCATGTGAGTAAGGTCTGGTCAATGGGATGTAAATGGAAGTTGTATATGCAACTTATAAGAAGTAATTTTCAAAGAGAGGCTTGGTTATGTCCCTCTTCTCTCCTATTCTTCTTCCTGGTGACTTGAATGCAGACATGATGGTGAGAGCTCAAGCAGCCATCTTGCACCATGAGCTGGAAGCTGTGTGTTGAGGATGGCAGAGGAACACATTAGAAGTCTGGGTTCCTGATGACCACGGAGCTGCCATTCCAAAATGGGACCACCTACCTAGAATTTTACCTGAGAGAAAATGAAGCCTCTATCTGTTTAAGCCACTGGTATTCTGGGTTTTCCACTCCTCATAGCCAAACCTAATCCATACAACTAATGTAAGTGAGAAAAAAAAAGATACAAATATACAGAGTCAGTAATAAACTTAACACAAAAATATATAGAATAAAATCATATATTTGCTATGAATAAGTTGCAAATTTAGCTTCAAGCTTTCTAGTGGTTAATGCTACAGTAAAAATTTTAAGGACACAATTTGTAGTGTCATACGATTTGTTTTTTTTAACTGCCCAAGTGAAACACATCTGTTCCGGATGCTAAGAACAAATTAATTTATCCTGAGTCTTCATAAAGAGGACATCCATGATGTAATGCAATTAACAACAACTGCAACGACTTCCTTACAGTACAAACAATGGGTTTCACGATGTTCTTCAATATAGGCAGGGAGAGGGGCTGGACCTGTGGCCGAGTGGTTAAGTTCGCGTGCTCTGCTTCAGTGGCCCAGGGTTTCACTGGTTGGGATCCTGGGCATGGACCTAGCACCACTCATGAAGCCATGCTGAGGTGGCGTCCCATAAAGCATAACTAGAAGGACCTACAACTATGTACTTGGGGGCTTTGGGGAGAAGAAAAACAAAAAAGAGGAACATTGGAAACAGATGTTAGCTCAGGGCCAATCTTTAAAAAAAAATAATATATATATATATATATATATATATATATGTAGGCTTGGAGAATCAGAGTGTTGATGATTTGAAATTGTCTTGTCTACTAGTTTAATGTACAGTTATGTGCCACATAATGACGTTTAGGTCAACAACAAATCTCATATACAATGGTAGTTCCATGAGATTATAATGGAGCTAAAAACTTCCTGTTGCCTGCTGACATCATAGCTGTCATAACATCATAATGCAAAGCCTTACTCACGTGTTTGTGGTGATGCTGTTGTAAACAAACTTACTGCACTGCCAGTTGTATAAAAATATAGCACATACAATTACAGTTATGTGCCACACAACAATGTTTCAGTCAGTGATGGACCACATGTGTGATAGCGGTCCCATAATATTAGCACCATATGACCGAGGTGTGTAGTAGGCTACACCATCTAGGTTTGTGTAAGTACCTCTACGATGTTCGCACGACAACAAAATCAACTAAAGACACATTTCTCAGAACGTATCCCCGTCGTTGAGTGACCCATGGCTGTGGTCCACTGATTGACTGCTTCCTTTCCCATCCTCACACACACTAGTTAGGCAGGACTTAGAGCGGCAACTGGTTCAAGAATAAGAAGATAGTTTAAAAACTCAAATTGCTATACACTGAACCCATATCCAACTTGTCCACCACCAGCACCAACACCATCCACGAGAAATGAGTCGAATTCACCCGTTCTCGCTTTCACCAGCCCATTCAACCTTTCTTTTTAGGACTTGTTTTCTCCTTCAATACATCCTTGAAGTTATTTGAATTTACATTTTATAAGTTATTTCAAACCTATTAAAAATTGTGTGTGTATGTTGTGTGTATGTGTGTGCACTGGGGGAGGAACTCAGTGTTTGATTTTTCCACTTCTAGTCCCTACATATCTCCGAATATACAATACAGGTAGACAGCGAATAAAATTCAACTATGTAAGACACCTATTTACCCATAAAACACAGGGAGCAAAAATATAAGTATTTAACATATAGGTCATGTGTCCCAGCTGTGAACACCAAGTGGTGAATGTCAGCAATTTATATCTCACAGAGGAAACCCCAGTGGTTTCCAGCACAGTATTCCTGTGCCGGGGCAGCAAGGCAGGCACCCCTGAAGCCACAGGAACACGTAGTCAGAATCCCTAGTGAGATGCTTACCGATGGGTCCTCATGCCTGCACCGTTGATTCTATAGCATTTCAAGCAGGATCTCGCCCTCCACAGACTTGCTGATCAACCCTGGGTCTCTTTCTGGATTTACCCTATTGAAGGGACCATTTGTGAGAGCAGTGCGTGGGAAATGAGTGGTGAATGTGCGCTGCCTAAACCAGAGGATTACATATTTGCATCCAACATGGTCCCTTATAATTTATAGCTGGGTTTTGTTTGTTTCCCTGAAACCCAGTATTGGCTTTGATAAAACAAGGATACATTGTTTTTTGTTTGGCTGTTTCTACCCCAAACATTAGTTATTTTCATGATGCAAATACTGCACTTACTTTGTAAAATACAGATGAGGATATGCCTTCGGGAGACCCAGTCATTCCGAGTAACTCAAGTCTCACTGACACAGGACACAACATGAAGTCCTCTTTATCCCTTAGAGAGGGTCACTGAACACCTCTTCTTCTCCCTTTAATTTAAATTAACCTTCCCATTTACCTAACTGCAGACCAAAGTCTCAACACTTTATCACTCTGGTCTAGCTGTTGTCCCTCAATGGTCCAAAGTCATCTTTTCTTTATATACGGAATTCACAAATTCCATATATGTCCACAAATAGGATCTCTAATTAGGATCAGCTGCATTTGAAACTGTGCAGCAAATGGGAAAATGAGAAGATTAGAGAACATCATTAATAGCAATGCAAATAACCCTTAAATCAATCTGGATATGTCTCTCCAAGAAGTTGCTCTTCTCTTCCATTTAGGAAATAGAAAATTTTGGCCTGCCATTGGCAATAACCTCAACAGCACGCATAATGATGGTAATAATGGTATTTTTTAAAAATGTCAACCCACACCAGGGTAGATCGTTCTACCGTGTATCACCTGAGTGCCCTTGATTAGCTACTCTGAACCTCAGAAATCTACAAAATGAGGATAAAAATAGTACCTACCACATCCAGACGCTGTGATAAGCAGTAACAGACATGTGGTAACCTGGGTAAAACGCTGTTAGTGGAGGACAGAGGGGCGAGTCTATCTTCCCAAGGATGAACAGTTTAATCTGCAGACCCAGGAAGAACCTGGGGCTTACCTGAGGCAAGAATTGATTTAGGAGCAGAACCAAGATCGCACATTGCCAGCACTTAACCTTTCCCATTTCTGCCAGCCCCTCAGCAGGAGAGCGCTCTGAAAGAATGAGAGGATTGCTGACTCTCCTTTGCAGCTGGGATGCAACACAAACATTTGATGATCAATGGAAGACTCTGTAAATAATGAACAGAACCCACAGAACTGTGCTTGGACTCCCGAAGCCTGGAAAAGCCTGCCACGTGTTGCTTCTCCGCTCAGGCTCAGTCTAGGGTGGCCTGTGCATCTAGGGACAATGCACAACACTGAAGTACACAATTGGCCACAAGGGGGCAGGAGGTCACCAGCAAGGATGCTCAAGCCCAAACTTCATGCTGGAGCAAATCAGGCCAGGGCGCTGATGATGTCTGACGCTGAGACCACAAACTGAGACATTCCTACCAACCCTAAACCTAAGTTAGTGCCCAAAGTTCTGCAGATGCCATTCCTCTGCCTACCGCTCTCTGTCTCTTATTCAAGACAGTGAAATGGGCACCTCCTCAATCTTCACACACCAAAGGGAACCTCAAGGTGAGCACAAGCTTATTCGAACACAATGACTACTTCTGTTTGCATGAATCCCAATTTTCAAATGTAGAAAGAAATCGAGAAGCTTTAGGTGTTTAGGGAACAGCCTCGAGAATTCCCAGAACCCTCTTACTATAATATTTTCTTATAAAAATTAAAATATCTGAAAAGAGTAGTTAAATCTAAATTATTTCTATATAACTCAATTACTGTAATCATTTTAAAACCTGGATTTTCTGACCAACCTAGGTGTTTCTGAGCTGTCTTCTTTCACTCTCTACAAAAGTGAATGTTTAAGGATTATAGAATAATTTAAATAATAGCCTAATGATATACAAAGTTTTGCAGGAACATGTATTGTTTTAGGGTCAATGGTAATGGGAGATCAGCTACTTTCATGCCCTCATTTTCCCGAGGAAGAAACTAGTATCGCCAGGAGTTAATGAACTTTCCCAAGGTAACACAGAGAATCACTTCAGAACTGAGACCTGAACTTTTGTTATCTGACTTTCAGGATAGTTTGAACTAATGTTGACCTTTTATTTAACTGTGTCAGGAAAGTCTTGATTTTCCTCTACCCTATAGAATAGAAAAACCACTAACTGGGAGAGAAATACCAGTCCAGTGCCGTGCCATGTGACTCTGGCAGCTCAGCGGACTCTGCATGAGAGAGTCAGCAGTGGTTAGGACAAAACTGTCTGAAAAGCACCGTGACTACTAGGATAGTAAAGCCCCCAAAGTAAAAAATAAAAATCCCAAACGGTGATCCAGGGGAAGTCTCTCTAGAACCTGGAACAGAACCTGGCAGGACACAGCCACTCAACTGCGACAGGAGACTGAATGAGACTCAGGCAAAAGAACAAAATACCTCTCCCGGGACTCTGGAGACCCTGAGCGCCGTCTCACAAGGTGTGACTGTCACGTAAGGTGTCTGATTTTAAGGAGACACAACCAGAGCTCACACATCCCAGTGAGCCCCGTGGGCCCCAAAGCAGCCACTTTGGGAAGCTGCCTGTTCGTCCGAGATGCTGCAGCAGCTCCAACATTCACTCTTCTCCTGGGCTCGCCTTCAGAGCTTCAGCATGTTCTGCCAAATATCGACCGTGGGTGTAGACCTTGGTCACATGAGGGTAGAGTTGTGTCTGGAAAGCCTCCAGCATCAACTCTCAGCAATAAGGTGGGTGGTCAAGGCAGATAATAATATTCTGGGATGAAACTGAGTTGCATATAGTCAGTGGGTTGATTTCCCCTGAGGTTTATAAATTGGACCAGATGGTTCATCTAAGGGAACAGATTCACTGTCATGGAGTCAGTCAGGAAAAATCTTAGGGAATTACTAACATGTGTGTTACTGACTTCAGGTAAAGGCTTCTTAATTCCAAGTCCTAATCATTTTACATCTATTGATAAGTTACTGTTCTGTCTCCCAACTCATGTCTAAGCCCCTCTAAGGGAAAGGACCCTTATTAGATTGAGTCTAATTGCTGCCATTTGACCATATTCGACCTACAAAAATTACATGGTTCAAGCTAATACATTTGACATCTTACTATTTTAGCACGGTGGTGAAAATGAGTCCACGGTGTTAAGTGCTATCACCGTGCTGAGTCGGACGATCCTGAAGGTCAGTACTGAGTTGCCAGAGAATGCCCCAACATGTGATGCTGAACGACCTCACAAGAGGTGAACGTCAGTTTCTCCCTGATAGTTCTACTTTTTCCACATTTAGGTTTTTTTCACTAATGAATTTAAACTGCACATCATAAGGGTGAAAAAGCCTGCCAAGCGCATCAGCAAACGGCCTTTCACAAACAGGGCTGCTCTGTAGGAAACATCAGTCTTCTCCCAGGTGATCATCTGCATGTCATGACCATAATCCGCACATGTGGGAGCAGCTTTGCTGCCCTGGTCTCTCTGGGTCCCGGAGTCAGCTGGACATGTCGGGTGATCTAAACTGAACTTAACCAATTGGCTAAGGAACAGAGTGCACCCTGCGCCTTCCCACCCCCTCCCGCAGGGCAGCCCTGACCCTGCAAGGCCTGGTTGAAGTCATGGTGCTGCAAGCCGTCTCTCCCCTCTGGCTCTTCCTCGCCTGGATTTTGGTTTTGTTTCTCCTCATCCTACATTTACCATCAAAACATGATGAGAGAAGCCGCTCCCCCATCCATTCATCTGAATATTCAGGAGTCATCCAGCATCTCTAACCTGCCTGGGAGAAGGCACCCATTGGTTTCAGCACAGAACTTTCTGGTTATTATTTCAGCGTAGAATATCATTTAATGTTTGAGGGAAAACTCTGTGCCATCTATCTGCCTCTTACAGAATGCTCCTCTCAGGAAAAGCTTTGACCAAGGAAAATGTCACCCATAAAACCTGGCCCTGAGGGTTTTGCCAGGTGATGGGCAAAGCTGTCAAGACATGTGTTGAGGGTGCTTCCCATCTAGAACAGAGTGGCCCAGCAGCAACAGGCTGGCGTCACTGCCTGCTCTTCCCAGGAGCGTGCCCTGCGCCTCCATCCCGACAGTTCCCGCCCCTCAAAAACCATCCTCAGTGGGAAGTCACTCTGCACGTTCAATTATATCGTGGCCAATTTTAAACAGTTCACCTGCACCTCAGAATGAAACACGTGGGGCTACGTGGCTGTAGACTCATGGTCCCCACTGGGGTCTTCCCCATGAGGCCCGGGCTGGCAGGGCGGGGAGGTGCTCGCCTGTCCTCTGTGTCAGCCCACGAGCAGCTGGCCTGACCCGGCCCAAAGCCCTTTTCCATTATTAAAGCCTGGAAAGGTATTTCTTGTTGTTGTTTTTTTTATTAACAACCTTTTGTGATTACAAAAGCAGTATCTTTTCAATACTAGAAAATTAGATCATTTTTCCATCTGTATGTGTATCAAATCATAACAATGTACACCTTAAACTTACACAATATTATAATATCTCAATAAAGCTAGAAAAAATTAGAGAATGTCAATAAGGCAAAACAAGGAAAATTAAAACATCATATTCTTATCCCCAAAGCTTACCACAGTTAACACCTGTGTGTATATCCTTCCACACGTTCCCTCTGCACATATACATATATGCCATATGTATATATACTGATATATGTAATCAGTCATTTTTCCTTGTCAATAAATTTTCTCCTAATCTAATACTTTTAAAATCCCCCCATTGTCCCCAAAATGTGTGTTATCGCTAGTATATCTAAACACAATCCAGGACCATGCATTATATGGAGTTGTTATGTTCATTAAGTTTTAACCTAGACCGCCTCTCTTATGCACATCGAGTCCTTGCAGAGAGCAGGCTAGTTGTCCAGCTGTGGTCCATCCTCTGGATTTATTTGCCTTGTTCCTTCCTCAGGCTATGTGTCTTTAACCTTGTTCTCGCCTCCCCACATTCCCTGCACACTGGAAATCAGATCTGAAAGATTAGCTTCAATCCTTTCCTGGCTAAATCCGTCAGAGGAGATGTGGCACAGTTCCTATTGCACCACGTCAGGGACACGAAACACTTGGTCACCCACCATTAGTGATGCTACCATTGCCTACTGGATTAGGGAGATGAAAGCTTAATCCAAGCAACCAGAAAGTAACCTTAGGGATGTTACTTTGGCAAATTATTTCCAAGGCTCTAAACCTTTGTAGCCAATATCCTGATTTCCAAACCAAACCATAAGTAAATAGGGAAGAACAGACGGGACAAGTCTGAGACCAAGAGCCAGGGGAGAGTAAGTAAGTGGCAGGAGCAAAGCCAAGACTTGCTTAGTGCTCAGAGCTGGAAGGAGGAGCGAGGATCACCGCCATCACGATGATTCCACGAACAAAGGCATCGACAGACACTAGTGAAGCTTGGCACGAGCTCGCAGGCCCTGGGAGCTCGCAGGCCCTGGGGACTCGGGTGGGACTAAACGACGGTACAGTCAGCTCTGGGTGCTGTGTAATCTTTTTCCTGAAGAGCTTTTCACAGGAAATCAGCCAGGGTTCTTATCTCTCTTTTAACACTCATCAGCCAAAGTGACAATGCCGGGCTCACACATGCAAGTTCTTCAGAAACGAGAACGGAATTTAATCCTCCCCAGAGGAGCCTGATCTAAGCTCCCACTTCAGCTGCAGTCCCACAGGCTGGGTACTGTCACAGCCACAGGCAACAGCAGGGGCCTTGATCCCGTCTCCCTAGCTCCCCACTATAGTCTCACTCTCCATCCTGGGGCCAGTGACCTTGCGACAACGACCCCACGCAGTGAGGATGCTGGGTGAGATATGGTTGCTGAGTTCACTGCTACACAGGGGACATCAGATGGGGTCCTCTCAGGTACATGTACCATCAGGCAGCCACCAGCACCGGGAACAAGGAACAGGGACCCAAATGTGATCTAGTGGTCTTGTGAGCCAAGCACGGTACATGTTGTACCGTTTGCTTTTGCAAGGTGACAGTGGCACAGTATCTAAGACAGCAGGAAAAACCTGAATTTGTCAATCCCATAAGCGAGTGCAACTGGAAAGTCTCGGAAGGGAGACTCTGAAGATCTTTGCCTCGGTGCCCCTGAGGAAAACAACCCCGGGACAACTCAGAGCTGAGGGGGCTCTGTCTGAGACAGCCAGGATGGCCTAATTTCCAGAATAATGTCAAAGACGTGCAATTAACCCGGAGAAGGCAAACTGGCCCAGGATGGGAGAGGAAGAGAAAACGAATACCACACATCCCAGAGGCCACACACACACACACACACATGAAAACAGCCAGAATTTGGCCGCATGCAAACATTATAGGTGTAGACAGCGCAGTTCAGGTGACCCTCTCAGGGCAGCTCCAGTGAGTCTTTCCACCTTGCCAAGACATGCTGTAAACACTGATTGTAGATTTTGTAGAAAACGTTTTGATACAAAACAAAATAGGAAGAAAGGATAAAGTGTGTGTGATGAGGGGCAGGGGACTGACGCAGTGTAAGAAATTTAAATCCTCGGTAGCCAAACCGGAAGACAAGAGAAAATGTCTAAAATCAGTGAACCAAGAAATATCATTGTAGTGGCTGGCCTGGTGGCGCAGTGGTTGTGTGAACGTTCCGCTTGGCCCAGGGTTCACTGGTTCGGATCCCGGGTATGGACATGGCACCACTTGTCAAGCCATGCGGTGGGAGGTGTCCCACATATAAAGTAGAGGAAAATGGGCACAGATCTTAGCTCGGGGCCAGTCTTCCTCAGCAAAAAGAGGAGGATTGGTGGCAGATGTTAGCTCAGGGCTAATCTTCCTCAAAAAAAAAGAAACGTCAGTGTAAGCATATTCTTTGAACAAATATTGGAATAAACAGTTAAAAACATTTTCCCAAAGGGGAAGTGGGATACAGGGGTGAAAGGGGATGAAAAATTTTAGTACTACCTAATTTTTAATTGATCATTGAAAATATACATTAGTGATCAAATTTTATTATTATTTTTCAATTATATACAAAGAAAAAGATGCTAAGAAGTATGGAAAAAGACTACTGACCCAAATATATGGGGTCTGACCTGTTCTGGATTTCCAGAATTTGAATATGTTAATGATTTTTTGCATATATGCTACAATATAAAATATGGAATATTAAATATGACAGTTAGCTCAGGGCTAATCTTCCTCCAAAAAAAGAGAAAAAGATAGATTCAGATAGTACTTTGATAAAAATAAAAATTTAATTAGAAAGGAAAGAATTGAAAAGAGGAAAATTACTTTTAAAAAAAGAACGGAAAGAAAAACTGTTCCTGTATCATATAGGAATATGTGGTTTTTCTAAGTGACTCAAACCTAACAGACATTCCAAAAGAATTTCTGTCACATAAACTTTTATATGTTCTTACATGCCAAATTTTTTTTTTTTAAGATTTTTTTTTTTTAAAGATTTTATTTTTTCCTTTTTCTCCCCAAAAGCCCCCCGGTACATAGTTGTATATTCTTCGTTGTGGCATGTGAGACGCTGCCTCAGCGTGGTCTGATGAGCAGTGCCATGTCCGCGCCCAGGATTCGAACCAACGAAACACTGGGCTGCCTGCAGCGGAGCGCGCGAACTTACCCACTCGGCCACGGGGCCAGCCCCACATGCCAAATTTTTATACAGGCCTCTCATCAATATTACTCAAAATGACAAGCCACAGGCTGAGGACTGGAGATGCTCCGTCACCTGGAGACTGCTCCGTGTGACAGGAGGTGCTGTAACATCGAATGGAAAGAACACCGGGCTGCCTCCCAGCCAACGTGGAATTCCAAGACGGGAGGAAAAGAGGAGAGTGAGGTGATGGCAAAACTCCTCCCTTCAAAACTGTCCCCCGTGCACAGCCGATGAATCTGAGAAAAGCAACCAGCAAGCCCCACAGGGCATCTTCTCCTCTCCTAGGCCCGAGGCGGGGCTCTCACACCAGGACTGCAGGGAGCTCCACGTCAGAAGGTGACTTGACAGAACCATCTTCCCTCACTCGTAATCTCCTTAAATGCCAAGAATCTTCATGCGGCCTGTCAACAGCTCCGTGTAACATGTAACATGTGACCTCACCGGAGTCTCTAACTCTCTTAAGTACTTTAAAAACACATTATCGCCTCATCTCAATTTACAGCAGAGTCTTAAAGAAATGCCATTTCTTGAAATGAAATGTTACATGAATCACAGCTGCAAAGTGCTGTGACAAAGCCAGCCGATCGACGGACACCGCACAGCACACACACAGGCAAGAACTCTGCCCTCAAAACAGAGAGACCTATCTGTCTCTTGCAGAATTCCCAGCATCAGGAACCCTCAAAGGGTTGCCACAAGTTCCTGTTCAAAAACAGAATGCGGATTTCTGGGTCATCCTGATTTGTTCCCCAAATCACCACACAACCACTAGGTTGAAGTGTGGGGGAAACTTCGAGAACAGCCCTGGAACCTGGGGTGTCTTCCAAGGCCATGAGACAACCTGGATTGGAGGAATGTGGCTTAAAACTGTCCCAAGAAAGTCTGGCCGAATACTCAGGAGCACTGATCCTAGCGCACCTTGGGATAAAGATCTGAAAAGATGGCTGAACGAGCCTGAAGCAGATGCTCTAGCACCTTCTGGCAGAAGTCTTCCCAAGGGGTCTTCAGTGATAACCCGCAGGGTCCCTGGATGAGCGCACGCTGAGAACCCCGAAAGGCACTGGAAGCCCCAGAAGACAGCAGCGCCTGCTCTCATGGCATAAAGCCGCACCGGATGTTCGAAGGCGTAAGTTACAACGCCCCGAACAACCTGGTGCTTCTCTGAGGCCGGACCCAGCTCCTGAACTGACGGGCATCGAGGAGAAGCTTCCCCTGAGACCAGCTGTGTCCTGGATGAGATTCAAATACCTGCCCGAGAGCTTCACTCTGCTGCTTCCCACCCCTCCCCCCCCCCCCACAACGCTGCCTCCATCCCTATCGCTCGTTCCACCCCCAGAGTGTCTGATTCTCCACCTGGTGACCCAACTTTCCACCAACCAGCCTCCCCCACCTCTGAGATTGCTGTCCAGGCTGCAGTCTGCCAAACTACAAGGCAGCTTCCAGCTAGCCTCCCCTGATTAAGCAGGAAGTGCCCACCTGTCCATTCTGCCCAGCGCTCCACGCGAGAGCGGTGCGAATGGCGCCACGTCTTTACTGCCTAACTAGAACGCAGGCCTTCTCAGTATCCACTCTCCTGACCCGATGGGACGTCCAGCGTCTGTCCCTTTTCCAATCACACGGCCCTTCCCTCCGAGCATCAGGCCCCGAGAGAATCCGGAGGCGGGCGGGGCACCTGTCAGCATCTGGTGTCCCGGCTGCCCCTGCTCCTTCAGGAGCTCGTGGCCCACCACTTGGCCACCCTAGTCGTTTCTCCAGGAGTGAGCTTCCTGCACGCCCTGGGCCAGCGCACCCACTCCACCGCGCTTCCAGCCCCCAGGTCCCGCCGCCCCGGGAGCCAGGCTCGGCTCTTCAGGACCTTGCCGCTCGCACCCGAGCTCCGCCTCTTCGGGCCCTGAAATCCAGCCCCGTCCCGGATCCAGCCTGCAGTTCCAACCCGGGAAACAGAGCTTTTATTCACTTGTTTTTCCTGAGTAAAGGGGCTTAATTGCCACGGGGAGGCCTGTGATGGTCCCAAGGGGCAGATCCCAGACCTTAGAATGGGAAAAGCTTATATTTAAGGGAGGGAGGAAGAAGGAAGAATAAGGTCAGTTTAGATGCGCTGTAAGTGCAATGTTTAGACACCACTTCAGTCTAATGGGATTCTGCTGTAACACGTGTTTCTTCATCAAACATCCATGGAGCCCGCTCTAGGCCCATCACAGGGCTGAGCAATGGGAACGCAGACAAGGGAAGCAGAACCCACCCTCAAGGTGAGTCTCTGGAATCATCTGGAGAACAGCCTTCAAAGAGACCCCTACCATTCTCCGTGAAGAAATGCTCTTTATTATCACTGAAAACCACTGATTACCCATCTGTAGACACATGCATAAATTTCTATATCTCCCTTCCCTTTTTTTATGCTTTTTGTTTTTGGTGAGGAAGATGGTTTCCACATCTTAAATTACCGGTTAGTCACGTTTCTTTGTACAGAGAGGATCGTAGATCGTATTTCCTTAGACTAGAGCCCGCTCCGCACCAACAATACAGGTTTTCGCGGACTTGGGGCTGTGAAGCGTAGGACTCCCTCACCGCATCCCTGGACCCCTCCTGCAGAACCACAGGCGGCGAGCATGCACGTCCTCCGATTCCATCTTATAAAGAAGAAAGCACAGCTCCGAGAGGCTACTGATTTCCAAGGAGGGGGCTACGCACAGGGAAGAGGCCCAGGTCCCCAACCCGGGGCTCATCCCCACACCTGAGCCTCTCTCAGTCCACGAACCTGGCGTCCCTCCCAGCCGCCGAGAGGAGGCGGGGCGGGGCTGCCGGGGGCGGGGCCTGACGGCCGGGCGGCGGCGTCCAGGGGATTCGCGCGAAGCCGAAGCCGCTCCAGCGTCCGGGCCCTGCGCCTGCGCAGCTGCTGTGGCGGCTCCAAAGGCGGAAAGGCAACGCCGTGTGCGCTCCGGTTAGGAAGCGGCGTTTCTCGCCTGCTTTAAATTTGTAATTTGTTGGGTTCTATTTTCTCACTTTAAATAAATATTTGTTGTTTGCAAATAAAAATTTGCTGAAGGTTTGTTGTTCTTTTCGTTAAACAGGACCCCCCCAAATTGTATAAGTGATCCGTTTGGCAAGGGGCGGGTGGTCACAGGGCACTGAGGCACCGAGAAGGGCATCATCTGCGCCCACAGACGTCATCCCTCACCTCGCTCACCCGAGAGGGAAACACACATGGAAACAGCACTGAAAGTTAATAAAAACACCTATTAACTGGCTTCCTACATGCCAAAGAATAAAACAAAGACTGCCAGTGCCTGGGAAAAAATTCATCAGGCGAGGAAACACCCACCAGTGAGTAACAACTGAGGAACGCACAGAGCGGGAAACGCAGAGAGGCTGCGTAAGGAAGGAGGTTTCAGGGCGGTTATGCTAATTCGGGAGAGAATCCTTCGGAGGACTGAGTCCGCAGTCTGTCCACTGTAGGTTAGAACAGCCCCACTGTTGACGGTCAGGAAGGTCTTCAGTGAGGTCCGGAGTCTGGTGCTGCCAGGCCACTCAAGGCTCGTGGTCATTTGTCAGTTCCAGCTGCCAGAACCAGCTGCGGTGGCACATGGCGTTCCACTCTCATGTCTCCTGGGCAAGTGCTGTTGGAAGTAGAAAATTTCCTTTTAACGTACAATAAACCAGGAACAATAAATTCTCAGCTTAGGGCTAATCCATCTGGCAACCATGAATGATACATGTTATTAAATGGTTGAATAAACTTAAAGTGCTCGCATTAGGAGGTACGTTTGTTACAATTGATGAACCAATTACATTATTAACTGAGTCCAGGGTTTACGTTAGGGTTCACTCTTTGTGTCCTATGCTTTTTTTTTCTCTTTTTCTCGAGGAAGATTAGCCCTAAGCTAACGTCTGCCAATCCTCCCCTTTTTTCTGAGGAAGACTGACTGTGAGCTAACATCTGTGCCCATCTTCCTCTACTTTATATGTGGGACGCCTGCCAAAGCATGGTGTGCCACGCAGTGCCATGTCCGCACCCGGGATCCGAGCCAGCGAACCCCGACCCACCAAAGCAGAACCTGCGCACTTAACTGCGGCACCACCCCACCAGCCCCCGTCCTACGCTTTTAAGGGTTTAGGCAAATGCATAATGATCTGTATGCACTACCACAATACCTCACAGAAGAGTTTCACTGCCCTAAAAACCCCATGTTCTGCCTACCCATCCCTCTCCCCTTCCCCTGAAACCTTGGCAACTTCTGATCCTTTTACTGTCTCTATATTTTTCCATTTTCCAATACCATGCAATTTTAATATTCCTCCTATCAAAAGATTGGGCCTGTTCTGGTTGAATCCGGATGGGCTGTGGCTAGGGCAGAAATGACATTCTGTGACTTCCGAGCTAACATTATAAAAGGCCACACAGCTTCCATCCAGCTCCCTTTAGATGCTCACTCTTGGAATCCATCACACGGTGAGGACGCCTAAGTTGCCTGTGGAGAGACCCTTGTGGAGAGGAACTGAACTCTCAGGTGACAGCCACCAACAACCTGCCAGTCCTATGAGTGAGCCACCTTAGAAATGAACCCTCCAGCCCCAGTTGAGCCCACCCAGCTGAGGCCCACATGGGACAGAGAAGAACCAACAGCCTTGGGAGACAGAGATGGGGCCTTCCTCTGGAGCAAAGGGCAGGCATGCTTACTGCCCACTGGAAAAGATTTGTGTTCGCTAAGCTCAGAGTGCCTCTTCTGCGATGCAAACGCTGCATGTGCAGACATCCGCCTGGGCGCATCTGCATCACCCCCATGGGACTTGGAGACAAGGGCATTGATGCACTATGCTGCTCAGGCTGCTTTCTGTGCTGTGAGTGATAGCATCCTTTGTCTCTAGTCCAGGAATCTTGTGCCTGCTGCCACTATCGATGAAACTGTGGCAGGCTAACTTGTTGGCTTGCAAGTAGGGTCAAATCTCAGACTCTTCATAGTCTTAACACTCTTTCCTTTCATGCTGGAAATGAGGCCAGATCAACAATAAGAGGACAGAATGCAGTTGGAAAGAATGATTACGTTCACTGATGGGAATAATGAACCTCAGAAAGTGTTAAGCTCCTATTTTAGGGTCTGACAAACTTGCAAGTACCTCCTTTTTCTGGGACCAGCTGTGCCTGCACCTTAATTCTTTTAAATCCAACAAAGCTGAAGTCTCAGAACACCAAAGACAGAAAGCAGCAGAGGAGATTCCCTGAAAAGACAATGAAGCTTAAGCTCGGGGGTCCCTCTCTGCCCACACCCTTCAGGGCCCAGCAAGACCTCTCACAATGAGTTCACATGCCATTCATTTTGTAAAGTTTGCAAAAATAAGATTTTTAAGCTCACTTGGTCAGTTCCACTGTGTCTTTGCACTCTGACTTTTCCTCCCCCACACTTTCCTTCCTGTGGTTTTGGAGTGGCCGCAGGTGTCTGGGGACACCATTGAAGGAGAGTTGGTGATACATGCAGCTCGGGTTGAGCTTGGGACCATTTACACATTTCACAGTCACATCTGTGCACGCTTTAGCCGTCCCTCGGTAGGGATGGCTTCCAGGAATGCCACTACTGCCCACTGTGCCAACACTGAGCATCATGGCATGAAGACCTCTGGCCAGAGCCTGTATCAGGAAATGAAAAGGCTCCTCAGCACTTGCCACTGCGAGGATAAGGACAATGGAGGAAAAACAAGGACTGAAATGCAGGCAGCCAGAAGCCAGTCTGTGGGAAATTCTTCCAATCCTCAGATGTGTAAAACTGTAAGCAGAGGACCCCTGGTCAAAGTCCTCTTATTAGGAATACTCAGTGCAGCTCGTACAATTATAAACCTACTGTACAATTACTTTGTTTGTTGGAAATTACACAAAATGGATTTTGTCAGAATTCCTGTGTGTATGGCATACAAACAGTAGAACAAACACTTGCTGTTTGAGGTCCCGTGTTTTATGCATCCCGAGGAGTCAGATTGCTCCTTAGCGCATCCAGTGCATCCTATCCTGACAGTCCGACAGTGCCTGATGAGACGCAGGTAGAACTGCGGCCAATGCTCAGAAATGGGAAAAAAGGAAACAGTGCTCCAGTGACAAAACTCCTATACATATTCATCAATAGGTCATTGGATACTGTTTAAGTGTAATTTGATTACCTCACTGTATAAGACAATTCAACTTGGTGGGGTGGAAATTAATAAAAGAAACCCTAACTAAATTGGAGTCAGGAAGACCCGTAGGGGGAGCTCTAACGCCCTATCATACATCGTCAATTACACCAACCAGGAGGCGATGGATGCCTGCGTTTTGGATGGGAGGTAAAACTGCTTTACTACTGCAGGAAGACTCCTCTCCCCACCCAGCAACAGCTCAGCCAATGAGAAGCCGTTGCCGCCCTGAACTGTTACTTGCCCTCAGTGGACTTTCCTCTGGAACAACCCCTCCCTTCTCCCCCCTTTTCTCTATAGAAGCAGCTTCCCTCCTTGGTTTTCTGGATTTGCCTATAATTTGCCTTAGCATGCATGTCCTGAATTGCAATTCTTTGGGCTGGTCCCAAATAAACTCATTTTAAGCATAAAATAACAGGCGAATTTTCTTCTTAAGTTGACAGCGATTTCAAAATGCATCTGGAATGCTCATATGGACCTTATTTTCAGATTAATTTTATATATTTTATTTAGAATTACTGATCATTCCAAAATAAATATGACAGGAAGGAAATATCCTGTTTGAAGCCAATAATGTAAATCAAAAAGTGAAGATTGGCAGAACTTGAAAGTGTCAAAAACTCTCTTGCTATTAGAAGATAATGGAAACTAAAACCCTTTGATGGTCAAAATCATGAAGACAGGGGAGAAAAGAATCACAATAACCAATAAAATGTAGATGAAAATTCAAATAGAAAAGCTGAAGGTGAGTAGGAGAGTCAGGACACTCTGATACAGGAAACAGGAGGAAGGGAGATGGACCGTGGGTAAAGGAAAGGCAGTTGGTGTGACAGTGGAGCAAGCTCGAGACCCCATGCACACTGGAGAGTAAGCTGCTTCATTTTAGTGACTCTGTTGACTTCGCTACGTGTCCTTTTTTATCTAGCCAAAAACCTAGGGGGAGAAAGTATTCTAGACTTTTGCCAGGCACACAATTAATTGCCTCTTATGTTGTTTTCTTCATGTTGTGAAGTTTCTGATATGTGTCTGCTTTTTAAAATGTGTAGTTTGTTGTGATTTCTTTCCAATTCTAAGCGTTCCTTTTGTAACAAATTCCGCATTTGTAATTTGTGGTACTGTTTTTCTTTAAGAAGTCCCTGAATTACGTGAGCTTCAGGCTGTCGCTAACTGGGGTCTGGCTCCAGAGATGGGTCATGCGGTTTTATTCTCCATCAGTCAATGCCACACAATATTCAGACGTTACTCTCTGCCCGAAGGAGAGAGGATCCAGTTGTCTACACGGCTCCGGGCTAGAGAAGAGACAGATCAGAGGCTCGCTTTCTCCTGCTTTGGGGAGTTTAGTGAAAGGTGCCAACCAGGCTTGCAGCTTTTGGAAAAATAGAGTATGCTGGCAAGTGTTGACTGCTTTCTGTCCTCTTCAGGAAGACTCAACAACAAACAGTGAATTAGTCTAGGCCTAACCAGTTTGAAAGCAGAGAGGGAGGGCAGTAGGGCTCTGCCAAGGCAGGTGCTTTCTGCTGGGGCCTTTAATCTACATTGACCCAGCTGACTCTCAGGGTTGAAAAAGCCAACTGCTAAATAGCAAACCATTTATGATACAAATGAATGAATGAATGAATGAAAAAGCCAACTGCTAAATAGCAAACCATTTATAATACAAATGAATGAATGAATGAATGAAAAAACCAACTGCTCCGTGTGGACACAGATTCTAGTGCCAATTGCTGCATTAGTCACGGTCCTTATTGCAGATGGCAGCATCCGCCTTAATTAGCTTAAACACACAGCAGTTGTTAAGGATGTGGAGCACTCAGAGAACGGCCGGAAAGGCTGAAGCAGCAGACGCAGCTGTAGAGCAGCTTCCTGAATCACTGATTTCCAGGGGGATGGCGGCTCCCCTGGTGGCCCCGTCTGGTGGGGTGGTTTGGGAAGCGTCCTTGAGTCTCAGTCCAGGGTCATTTTTGGCTGAATGCTGGCCAGTACACCTCACTTAAGAGCAGTGGTGATAATCTGTGAGTCTCATCTCTTGCTATGAGAATATAAAAGATCTTTGCAGAGCTGTACCAATAACGTCTGACCCCCTTTTGGGGATTTTCTCAAAGAATCCTCATGATAAAACTCAGCACAATTGAGCAAAATGATGTTCAGAAAAGCATCAAAGAATTAGGCAATACTAGAGGCAGGGATCTTTGTCTTTACTGATACTTCTAGTAACAGTAAGTTAGTGAGAACTCACCTCCATAACGAGAACAAGGAGACAAAGATGGAGTCCCTTAAACTCTGCCACCCGCATTATTCTGGTTCCGTCTCCCCCTCACTCCTTTCTATCACTCTGCTTCGCGCTGCCACCATTGTCAACAAAACTGAAAATAATTATGTCATAGAACAGGATAATTTGAAAATTTTTGTGTTTACCACTGCAAGTCTCTTCCAAAGCAGGAAAATTTAGTAGTTGACTACAATTTTGAATTCTTTAATCCCCCCCAATCCCCCCAGTACTCAGTTGTGTATTTTCAGTCGTTGGGTCCTCCTAGTTGTGGAATGTGGGACGCCACCTCAATGTGGCCTGATCAGCAGTGCCATGTCCGCACCCAGAATCAGAACCAGTGAAACCCTGGGCCGCCTAAGGCAGAGCACGCAAACTTAACCACTCTGCCATGGGGCCAGCCCCTGAATTCTTTAATTTTATAAAGCAGAATTTTGTTGGAGCATATGACAAATATCCTATGATAGCAGTAAAATACAACAGGTTCTCTGGGCGGTGGAAGGGAACCACTGTTACAGGCAAGTTCAACTTTTGTAACTGAATAAATTCTTCACGATACAACAGATTAGCTGCATCTCCATAATCTCCATTATCACTGGAGATCAATCTAATTATTGATAGGGTATCTTTTCATATCCTTTATATAGACTTCCATACATAGAGTAGCTCAAGATACATACTAAGTCTGTTTCAGGGAAATGACACAAACACGTGGCCTTTTTATGCTTAGCTCTTCAATACCTCTGGCAACAGACCTGAGAACATTTGGTTCAGTAATTCCTTTGATAGACTCAAAAGTATAAAATTTCTCTGTAGGATTTTATCCTCAGTGCAGAGGTTGTTTTCACTCCAAAAAATTTTTTATCTTACAGAAAAACCCATCAGCAATACTTTTTGGCTTTGCTTCCCCTCACCCCAACCCATCTCCAATCTTCCCTGGACAGTAGTAAATGCTTGCCAGATTCACTAGAATTCATTTTTCTATCCTGGCACCAACGAAGTCCTTCGGGCACTACCTGTGGTGGTTTTACTCTGTGTCAACTGAGCTAAACTGGAACTATGCTTCCCAAAGTCCTTTCCCCATACTGTTCCGAGCTGGGATTATACACAGAGACATTTGCACGAGATGTGGAAGCCACAAGTTCAACAGCAGCCGTTATGCTTGGAAGGTCAGTGCAGCGGCTGGTGCAGGTCACACGCAGTGCTGATCTGCAGGCTCATCTCGTCGGCCTCCGGCAGCAGCAGCCTATGCACTTCCTTCAGCTCCCACCAGATCGCCTCCTTCAGCTTCCCCTGGTCCTGGGCCAGGCACGTGTACGGCTCCACAGTGAGCAGCAGCTTCTTCCACATGCCACCAGCATCACTGGAGTCAGATGCAGTGAAAGACAGACACAGTTCGCCCTCATACATTCCACTTGTCCATTTTCCTCTGCTTCACCACCAGCTTTTCCTCCCAACTGCCTGCCCTGCTGACCTACAGCAATGTCAGCCCAACCCCTAGCAGCTCCCCTCCACGCTCCCTGGTTGGCGGCTTTTCTCTGATCCTCCAACCAATCTCCTTCCAGAACTTGACTTCCTTAGCTCTTCCGTGATTGTGGAAAGTCTCATCGCTATGACAGATCCCTTTTTCGGTACCCCTCACAGTGGTTCTGTTCTCCTGGCTGAACGCTGACTGATGGAGCACTGGCAGAAAGCAAATCAACACACTTTATTATTAAAAATCAGCAGAAGTCTCCACATTTTTTATGCTCTCTGGTATAGCCATTCCCTCCCTAAGAATTTATCTCAAGGAAGTAGTTATGGATCATATAATACTTTGAGAAATCATTTGGTGAAACTTTCAAGGGACACATTTCAGTGAAAATAGATGGTCCGTGAATTGCTGTCTCAAGATGGTTAGTTCTGCTAACTGCAGAACTTTCTGCTTTGCTGAGGGAGTGTGCAGAGATGAATAACTCTGAACTCTGGACATCACGGGGGACATTTGGAAACTGTCTGGGGAAAAGAAAGAAGAGAGAAGAGGCTACTGTCTGGAAAGAAGACCAGAGGGTAGAAAACACAAATGCGAAATGGCTGATGATCCTGAGTTTCCACTGCGTGGCGTGTGCTGTGTTTCTCCTGAAACAGTCCCGTGTGATCACTCACATTGGGGAGGGTTCCACCTGGAGACAAGTCAAAGTGCTGAGTCCTTCAAAATGAGCACAAGGCAAAAACAGAAAAAGTAGGGAAATATTGGAAACAGTCTAAGTGCTGAAAATTAGGAATTATTTAAATGAATTATGCAATTTTCAGCCAACAAAATACCACGCCACCATCAAAAACTATATTGTAAAAGGCTGTTTAATAATAGGAAAAAATGTCTCAAGTGAAGAAATCATACTTCAATGGAATGTAGTGTATTAGCAAAGGAAAAATACTGAAGAGTAAATGCAAAATACTGCCAGCCATGGTAGGTTGGCTGGTTTTTATTTTCTCCCTTTTATTTGTAATGTCATAAATTTCTGTAATAAACATGTATTTCTTTGTAGCAAAATAAAAACAGCAGATTATGTAGATTTTCATAAACTTAGTGTCTTACACCCAAAACGAGAGCTCAAAGGTGGGAACATGAGCAGTAGGCGGACTTAGGCAAGAGCTCGCACTCCAGAAAGCACTAACCCACTCCAGCTGCAGCTATCACACTTGTCTCACCCGCAGGAGGACCGACACGCCCACACGTTCCTCCTCCCCGCCCTGGACAGAGCGTGTAAAAAAGGCCCAACACAGAGATGGCACTCGTCCTCTAAGTGAGGCAAGCTGAGTTCTGACCTGGTCCCTGTCAAAGGCTGCCATTGACTCTGGGGAGCAACTTGGCACTATCCGGAAGAGCTGAAGCCGCACTTCTAAGTTTTTGCCCAGAAGAAACCGTCACATGTACATAAGGAGTTATGCACCTGAATGTTTATTTCAGTATTGTGTCCTTTTCATTAATTTCTTTCCTATGGAAAATTTTAAGCACATACAAAAGTTAACAGACAAGTTTAATAGACTCCCACATACCTGTCACTCAACTTCAATAACAATTAATTCACAGCCAATCTCATCTCCTCTAAATCCCACCCACTCACCACCACTCCTGTATTATTTCAAAGCACATCCCAGACATCCTATCCTGTCATCCATAAATACTATAGTATAGATATATCACATACACCAAATACGTGTGTATACATAGGCAAATATACAATATATATAAAAAATAAAGACTGACAAAATAACCATAAAACGAACCGCAATATCCTATTACATCCAAGACAAAATAATTATTTCTTAATATCCTTAATTATCAGGTCTAGGTTAAAATTTCTAATTTTTCCACAAATGTTACCCTTCTTGAGACAATTGGGACTCTGGAAACTTTAAATGGAATATCTAATTATATTTAAAAACTGTTATTAAATTATTTTAGGTAAATTTTATTCCTAAAATACTCAGTATGCCATCCATTCGAGCAGCAGGCAGGTTCTGGCAGCAGCAGTTCAAAAACGTGCATGCCGAGAACCGTTTTAAGTAAATAAGGTCCACAGTGCAAAGTGGGCAGTGGTGGGCACTCTGTAAAATAGGTCTATTCGTTGCCACCTGGAAAGCTGCAAGAAACATAAATATTTCGGGGCTTTATGTTCCTCCAAAGCCCTTACCACTCACCCTTCCCCCCGGCGAAGCGTTTACATGGATGACTCAAATATTAAAGGAAAAAGACGTGAGTGATTTAGAAGCGTTTTATTTGCGTGTAAAGTTGAGATCTTTAAACAATGTAGGTTTTTAAACAACCAGAGTGTGGGGCAAAAATTACTCATTCTGCTCTTTTGGAAAACAAGGGAGCCTGAAGGCTGCATGTCAGAGATCTCTCCTGGAGACCTGGGCGGGGGGGGGGGGGGGGGGGGGGGTGGGGGGGGGTGGGTCTGTTGTGTCTGCTGGTCACGTGGCTGTCCCACCTGCCTTCCCTGAAAGGCCTCTTCTCTGACCACCAGGTGGGATTACTGGCCCTGGAGCAGGTCACAAACTCGCCCGTCTTTAGCAGGAAGGTTTGTTGCTTTTTATTTGCGAAAGCGCTCATGATTTCTCAGATTGAGGGTGCCGCGCCAGAAAGTTCTCTGAGGGAAAAATCCAGTCTGCCTATGGTTTCTGCTCTCAGTTTCCTTCCTTCTCCCTCTGGTTTCCGCAGCAGTTTGCACAGCACCAACCACCACCCCCGCCCCCCACCCCCTGAAGCACTGATTGTGGACTCTGCAAAGAGGCGGAGACCGTCTTACTGGCTTCCCCGCAGTCCTGCAGCAGGCCGGCCGCCTCCTGACCAGCCCTGGTGGATCCCCCGCAAGCCACCCTCCCCATCCCCATGCTCAGGACTTCTTCCTCCCCACCGCCTCGATGCTCAAGTGCTCCTGACCGCTAGGACCTAAAGAGAAGGGAAGGGAAGACCTGGCAAATGTCTGTGCTTTGGCCCGGTGTCTACCGGGAGCGCAGAACTTTGAGCCCCTAACTCCGGCCTTGCCTGCAAAGATGCAGCAAGTACAACAGGGGCAAGAATGGATGAAGGGCCCGGCGTGAACTCCCAGACACAAGGCATCGGCATGTTTCCACAGAGAAATACTTCTAACAGTGCTCATAACAGTGGAAGATCCATTTGATGAACCTTTCTTGGATGGGTGTAAGCTAGGAAACGTAGACATAAAAAGATAAGATGTGGGCCAGCCCCCGTGGCCTAGTGGTTAAGTTCAGTGTGCTCCACTTCAGTGGCCTGAGTTCCATTCACAGGTGCAGACCTACACCTCTCTTAGTGGCCATGTTGTGCTGGCAGCCCACATACTAAAAAGTAGAGGAAGATTGGCACAGATGTTGGCTCAGGGTGAATCTTTCTCGGTGGAAAAAAAAAAGGCCAGATGTTGATAAAGATCACAAGCTTATTAAAGCTCTTAATGCAAGTGTTAATATTCTCAAGCATCACATCTATTATATCCTGAAATCAAAGTTTTTTTGGAAGCAGTGCTATCTTGAAATTATAATAGGATTAAATGGAAAAATATAATTTGATATAAAAATTATCTCCATATATGGGGCTTTTTAGAAAGGTGTAATGCATAAAAATGAAGCCGTTTTATAGCTAAAGCAAAGTCACATCGTACCCTTAAGTAGGGTCCCCTTGGGCTGTGATGGCCTGACTTTAATGGGGTTAGAAATCACGGCTGGGACTGGGCCTACGGGCGTGCTTCACTGTGCAGTACAGTGGCCACTAGCCACATGAGGCTGTTTAAATTTAAATTAATTAAAAGTCAATAAAATGTAAAACTCAGTCCCTCAGTTGCATTAGCCACATTTCAAATGATCAATAGTTACGTGTGGCTAGTGGCTACCTTATCACACAGCACAGACAGAGGACATTTCCATCACCACAGGACGTTCTGTGCACAGTGCTGGCCCATAGCAAACACAAATGACAACTTTCTACATCAAAGAGAAGGCATTTGGAACCCAGTATTCAGAGCCTAGAGAAGAGCTTATCAGCCAACAAAGAGATTTTAGAGACAACATTGAATACATTAAGTATGAGTGATAAAGATTAGATTTACCTTAAGATACACAGGAGTTTTAAAATGGGTTACACTTATAGCTAACCGTAGCTTTTAAAACTTGCTAACATTGGGGCTGGCCCAGGGGTGTAGTGGGTAAGTTTGCGCGCTCCGCTTCGGCAGCCCAGGGTTCATGGGTTCGGATCCCAGGTGCAGACCTGCACACTGTTCATCAAGTCGTGCTATGGCGGTGTCCCACATAGAAAATAGAGGACGACTGGCACAGGTGTTAGCTCAGCACCAATCTTCCTCACACACACAAAAAAGCTAACATAAAAATAATTTTTTAAAAGATGAAGAAATTGCTAAGAGTTGACTTCCTCCAGTTTGTATTGGTTAACAGCTTAGCATTAGCAAAGTGTTACACAATTTCATATGTAGAACTTCATTGGTCCCTCAGGGTCGCGGTGTGTGATTGTTCAGGTTGTGTAATGACCAGTTCCAGGGGCGCCATTCACACAGACTGCCACAGGCACTCTAGAACAACGCAGGGTATAAGCTGCACAGAAGCATCAACAGCCGGGGTCCTCTCACAGCACTCAACACTAATTTAGAACATCGATTAATATCACACTTTTCTAAATCCAAAAATTCCTTCTGGCCACATTATCCTAGTTTCTGAAATAATCCACTGAGAATTAACATCAAAAAGGTGTGCTTTTGCATTCAGAGTCAAGTTACCAGCCCAGCTGCTCTGCTGACAGCGCTGGAGAGGACTTCTGGGTGTGAGCTTCCTTGACACCCAGACACCATGGTCCGGGAGGGAAAGAACTTTCCTTTAAACACTTTCGCTCAGTTTGAACACTGGGGTGGGAGACACCGTAAATCCTCCTTTGTCCTGGGTGTCCAAGGAGAGATCACGCTCAGCTGAAAATGCTTCCAGCCTTTCGGAGACGCGCACTTGCGTGTGCTTGGAAAACGACGCCCAGATAGTCGTGTAAACCGTGGAGCAGCAGGACGCGCGTCCCCCGGGGGCCTCAGGAGGCTGCAAGGCCCTGTTCCAAGCCGGCCGCGCTGCCGCTGGTGCAGGCGCCGAGCAGCCTCCACCGACCCTCAGCTACCCGGCCGGGAAGGAATTCACATTGTCCACACGGGCTGGTCAGCTCATGGTTGAAAGATGACGCCGGGGGTGGAGGCGGCAAAGCTCTTGCAAGCGGGCCTCCTGCCCGGCCTCCCGACGCCAGCAGTCCTGAGGGGCAGGACCCGTCTCCGGGGAGTTCGGCCCGAGCTCTCGGAGGCTGCTCCGAAACCGCGGGCGGCATCTGGGGGGCGGAGGGCTGGCCGGGCGACGCGCAGGGCGGCGGTGACGGCAGAGCCGCGGACCACAGACCGCTCCTCTGGGCGCCGAGTGCGGCTTGAGCCAGGGCCTCGGGATCCCAGCCGCATCTTCACTGCTCTCGTGCCCTGAGTCACAGCCTTGAAATGCCACGGAGCAGCTGGCACACACGCGTTCCGGGGCTCTGTCCCCCACTCAGGCCACAGACGACTGTGGAGATGCCCGCCCGGAGCGGCCGCCCATGCCACTGCCTGGCGCAGGCCTGGCCTCCAGCACCGCACCTGCCTTCGTGGCCCTGGGACTGTCCCGGCCCTGGAACCCGCCTGGCCTCCTGGGGGCCGGCCGCGAGTGCCCTGCAGTTAACGCCCTGGACAGCAGCCCCACCTTTAGGACCACCCAGCTCTCGGCCCCGGCCTACAGCCCCAGCCGCCACGGGGGTGACTTGCTTGAAAACGCACCGCTGACTTGCTGCCTTCCCTTCCCTGTCCCGCTTCCCCTCTCCCCTGCCTGTCTTTCCTTCAGCAGCTTGTATCAGGATCTGCTTCTGGGGGACCCAAATTAACATAAGGACAGCAAAAACATCTTCAAAGCATCAGATGCCCCTGCCAGGGTCTATCTGCTGTGCCCTCGGTCCCACAGAGGCAGAGACCCATGAGCTGGCCCTCTGGGCCCAGAGCTGTCCACAGTCTCGGGCGGGCCAGTGAGGGTGGGAGTCCAGATCCGAGTGACTCCCGCCCGACCTCTGCCCCACCGGACCCTACAGTGGAAGCTCTCCAGCCTTCCTCAGTGCCAGGTCCCCTGTGAAAGGCAGCCTGGGAGCAAGCAAGAAACCCTGACCTGGCGCCAAGGAACTTGACCATGGGCCTTGGTTCCACATCTCTCAAATAAGGTAATGTTAGCAGACACCAAACTGAAGTCTTCCTTGATGGAGAGAATAAAGAGAACCACTTAGACTGACGTTGCTATGACCGAGCGTCCGCTCCAAACCTGGCTCCACCGCTGCCAGCTGGGCACCCGTGGACAGGTACTTAACCCCTCTGTGCCTGCAGCTCCTCATCTGGAAAATGGGGAAGATAGTGGTACCTAGGCCATAGGGTTATTGGGGAGAAGTAAATGAAGTCGCTCAGCACAGTGCCTGGCAAATAAGCTCTCCATATATTCTAGCTAATGTTATCATTGTTATTGTTCTGCACCCTTGGATATGCTTAGTCGTGTCCTCTGAGTTTCCATGGCCTTTGGAACACAACACCACCCTAGAGCTAATGACCTGGTTGTAATTTTTGATTTCCATCCTTCTCCTGCAGGTGGATCTTTGGGTCCCCAGGGCCTGATCCGATGCTTAACTCAACTCAGTACAGTGTAATGGGATGATGTTTTGAAAATTACTGAGGCATTCTTCTCTTTGCTTCTCTGGGTCCACGACCTCTGCCCTAGCTGGCCTCAAGGGTCCATCTGCCCGGCAGAGGATTAGGACTGTAAGTGAAGTAAAGAGCAGGGTAACATGCAGCTCCTGGTAGGCAACCTAGGATTAGACGGCCAGATACTAGCCATACGAGCGGGGCTGTCTCCTCTGGCCCTCCTCCTCTTTGAGAGGATTTTCTGAATCCCCTTCTGTCCCAGCTTTAATATATCAAGAGCAGAGTGTGGGGCACCCCGCTCAGAGAGCTTTCCTGAGTGCAGAGAAGGCACCCCTTCCACCTACGACAGCAAAGCCACAACCCTTGTTGCTTGGTGCTAGAGGAGGGTGTGACATCGAGATATTTAGTCCAGGCACTGATCAATCAGAACGGATGCCGGCGATGAACATCCACGACGGCAGTGCTGGTGTGTAGCAGGTGAGTGTAAGCCGTCCCTCGGGGCTGCAGAAGCAAAGCCTGCTGCTCCGGCCCAGGCATTCGAAGGAGGGAGGCCAGAGACAGGCGGTCACATGAAGTGGTCACGAGTATTATACTTTTCCTCCATCCAGGAAGTTACGTTAATAGGTGGCGCAAACCCTTTGGCAGAAGGGCGACACTGGGAGGGAGAGGAGTGTCTCCTGCTCACACTCTGCAGAGGGGACCACCTCTTGGGCTGTCCTCACAGCAGCCAGGGCTCAGCCACACCCGCTGGGTGGTGCAGCGTGGCCAGAGAGAGGAAGACCTCAGTGCTCCGTGAATGGACACGTGACCTCGAAGGCTGCGTCCAGCTCTCAGGTTCTAAGTTTATCACATCTGTTCCATTTCCTGAAACTCTGCAGCCCTTTGGATCTTGTGGTTCTTGGTCTTGGTGTCATGCAATAAACGCTGCCCCAAATCTCTCCCTGGTCCCAGCTCGATGGCATCCTTCACTGCAGCCAGCTATGAAAACAAGATGATAAAGGGGTGCTGGGGGCTCCTCTTGTTTGATGATTCACCAGGAGGACCCCCAGGATTCAGTCACATCCATGGCTATGATTTATTACAGCAAGAGGATACAAAGCAAAATCCACAGAGACAAGGCGTGTGGGGCAAGGTCTGGAAGAAACAGGCACCAGCTCCAGAAGTCCTCTTCCGTGGAGTCACACAGGACATTCTGCTTTCTTCCAGCAAGGAGTCGTGGCAACACTCTGATATGTTGTCTACCAGGGAAGGTCCTGACAAGAGACTCAGTACCAGCGTTTTACGAGGCTGGGCACATAGGCACCCTCTGTGGAGCAGGCACCAGAATCCCAGAGCCCCAAGAGGAAGAGGCCTTCAGCATACACCACGTTGTCTGCACAAAGGTTTGAGGCTGAGTGGGCCACTCTTAGCAGTTTGGGGAATGGTAGGAACCCTCTAAAAATCCACGTTCCCAGAGGCCCACCAAGGGCAGGCTAGCAGGCAGGCCTTTCTAAGGAGAGCAGTGTCAGGCCGGCCATGTCAAGCCTTTTCTGCACAAAGGTTATTGCGTTAAGAAGTACAGATGATACGACAGTGTCCTCTTTATCACTTTATTCTCCACTAAGTGGGCGAGAGGAAGTCTGAGCTTTGATGACCCACAACACAGCATTGTTTATAATGTGGTCATCTCATAATGAGTACACGTTGCACTTTATTGGACTTCTCCAACATTATATTCACGTACCATGTTGTAGCTGGGACAAGTGGAGGCAGAGGGGTCAGGGCCCCACCCGCATCCCCTTGGCCTGGCCCAGAGGTCACTTGAAACAATTTCTGAATGTGCCATCAGCTTTCGGGGCGTCTCCACCCAGAACTGTGTGCACCTACTCATAGAACAGAGGTGCTGAGAGTTAATGTTCCAGAAGTGGCCCTCAGTTGATGGGGGACAGGAATTGGTGGTTTACTGCTCCGGTTTCCTCCTTTTCAGTGAGAAAGTCCTGAGATGTGCTCTAGAGTCTCCCAGAAGCGAGCCCCAGCTGCCCACAGTGGTAATGTGCTGAGTGATGCTCCCTGGCTGGTGTTCCTCCTGTCTCATTTCACCTGCCCACTCCCCCTTCTAGGTCCTGAGATGGGTCCCCCCTTCACTGCCTACCCCTCCCCTCCATCTCTGGGACAGAGTTGAGAAAAGAATCCATGGCTTCTCAATGCCAAATCCGAGAACCTGTTTCAGGGAATCAACTGGAAAGCATTTTGCCTTCAAGATTTCCACTAAATATGTTCAAATCTATTCTACTCATCCTTTCTTTCCAGACTTTACTCCCAGTTGCCCACATCTCAGCCTCTGGGGTGTGCTCATGAACAAGTCATGCTCTCGTGGTTAAGCACGTGAGTTTTGGAGTCAGAGATTCCAGGTCCAGATCCCATATCCTCTCCCACAGAATGCCTTTCAGAAGTCAGAGGTTGTCCAAGAAGAAGCAGTTAGCACAGTGGCTGCCACAGAGCAAGCGCTGACTCCACGGGGGGCTCTGTTACTATACTCTGGGTGAGAGGTTCCATCCCAAGCTGGGGTGGGGGATCCCACTCAAACTTCCACCCAACTCAGTGACTTTCTTCTTTCAAGCACTGTGGGATGAGAAGCCAAGACAATGGTGTCTGAAACCATCCTTGTTCTTTCAACGCATCCTGGAGAGGGAGTACTCTGTCTCATCTTCCAATGTCACCTGGGGCTGGAAGTCCTGGCGGCCCCCATGTAAACATCAAGTGCCTCCTAAATGTTGGCTAATAAAACGCTCAACACCTGGGCAGGCAGAGAGCCCCCCCTGCACCTCCCCCCCCACCAGGAGCTGGCTGTCCAGCACTCTGACCTCTTCACTTTGTTTATATCTTCAAGGTCTACTTTAATGTTGGCCAATGTTAAAGAAAAAAATTGTCTCTCCAGTGGTGATATGATGCTTAAAAACTCATGGTGAGATGGAATCTGTGGATGGGGGAGCCTTCAGAAGAGCATGGTTTGGGGGTCAGCGAGATCTTGACTAAAACCTTGGCTCCCTCTCTTAGTAGCTGGTTCTGTGGCAAGTTTCTTCAGTCCTCCAAAGTGGGGGGGGGGGGACGTCACCTTCTTCATAGGGCTGTAGCTATCATTACAGATGGCAATGAAAAGGACCTTGCCCGGAGCCTACATGAGGGACTGTTTTTCTGGCAGAAAATCCCACAATCTGGCATTACTTATTTTCTCTCTCTTCTACTTTAGCCCTTCTAGAAATGTTGCTGAGAACAAAACTGTTGGATCCAAACTTTCTTTCTTTTTCACTCTTCTTTCTCTCTCTATTTGAGACTGTGACTAATGGGAAAATGGCCTAAAGATGTTGAACAGAAAGGATGAGGGAATGAAGAAGGGTCTTAAGAATCCCCAAATCAGACACACTATTCTAGGTGGGCTGAATTTTGTCAAGCATCAAGCAGACAGACGCTTGAAATGAAAAATATGCTTTACTTTTGAATGTCAGGAAAGATATAATTAGAAGTAACTTCAAAAATGGTGACTAGGGCCAGGCAATTTCATTGGCACATTAAATAAGACTAGTAGTTGAATATTATACCAAAGTTAAGCATTTGGAACTACCCAAATGTAAAAAATCTCTGTGGCCAAGAATGGTATGACGCAGTATCTGTCCTCCCTTTCTCCCATAGCAATAGAATCAGAAGCTGAGTGCATGACCTCCCAGAGTAAAGACTACATTCTTATTTTCCCTTGTAGATAGGTATGGTCAAGTTATTAAGATCTGGACAGAGAAGTGTAAGAGGGAGTGGTGTATGCAGCTTCCCAGAAGTATCCTTAAAGAGATGCTTCTCCTTTTACTCCTTTCTGCCGGCTGGAATGTGGACTTGATGGCTTGAACCAGAGCAGCCGTCTTGGACAACAAGGTGAACATGAGAATAGAGAACAAGGCAGAGAAGAAACATAATATTCTCTGGTATTGTGAACAATCACACCAGCCCTGGCCACTTACCCAGACTTTCACATGAGAAAGATAAATTTCTACGTTTTTTCAGCCACTTGCTATTTTGGATTTTTTGTCTGTCACAGCTGAGTCTAATCCTCACTAATTCAGTCTGGACGGCACAGCTACACAATTTACTATGAAACGCTCAATTTCTTGAATTTGTTTAGATGCATCAAATTCAAGCATTAAGATGCATTAGCGGAGTCTGCGCAAGCGCTACGGGCCGCCTCCCCGCCGCTCCTGCCAGGAGTAGTCCCGCCATGGCGCTTCACTCTCTCGGCTGCTATGGCAACAAGCTCCCGTGGAACTAGGAGTGATGATGATGATGCATCTCTGGACTTTTAATTCAGCGGGTCGTCACACCTTCGTATTTACCAAGTTCCCTTTATGCCTTCAATCCTTACCCGCGTTTCACGGGTGTCAGGAGATTCAGGCCGAGTCTGCTCTCTCTTTCCTCCTGAAGCGTCCCCTTGCCGGGGCACAGCAACCTCCCGGGTGGCGCATCTCAACGCGGGGTGCTTAAACCACCTCTTCGGCGAGACCGGGATGCTTGTTACTCCTGCACATTCCCGGACCCCACCCCGCCTCTCCTGAAGCAGAGTCTCTGGATGGGGCCCAGGATACACTTCTTAGGTTCAAGACTGGCCGTTCCTGTGTCACCTTATGTTCCTCCTTTTAAGGACCTGTCTAGGATCTGCCTTTCTAAACACATTGATTATGGTATTTCACGTAGCCTGCATACGCAGTCTAGATGTGGGTCCACCTTCATGGGAGGTCCCACACTGGAGCCAGTGAGTCTCAGAGAGGCTAAGTGTGAAGGTTACAAAGCTTGATCCTTAGTTTAGGTTACAGCTCTGCCACTTCCGCCAGTGTATCTTTGAGCAAATTACTCAACCTCTTCAGGCCTCAGTTTCTCACTTGTGAAAATGGGAAAACAGGGGCTGTCCGATGGTGCAGCAGTTAAGTGCACACTTCTGCTTCTGGGCTGCCCGGGGTTCACTGGTTAGGATTCCGGGTGTGGACATGGCACCGCTTGGCACGCCACGCTGTGGTAGGCGTCCCACATATAAAGTAGAGGAGGATGGTCATGGATGTTAGCTCAGGGCCAGGCTTCCTCAGCAAAAAGAGGAGGACTGGCAGTAGTTAGCTCAGGGCTAATCTTCCTCAAAAGAAAAAAATGGAAAACAGTTTGTAACTCACAGAGTTGTGAGAATTACATTAGATAATGGTCTTAAGCACTTAAAGTGCCTGGCGCATAAAAATCATTTAAGTGATAGCTACTCTTATCATTGTGACTACTTGCAATTTAGGTTTTTAAAGTAAAATTAAGTAAAACAAAATTGGCCATGAAGACAATGCTCCAGATCATGCCAGGTGTTCTTTCACTTGACCATGAACTCCAACCCTGGAGCGCTGATAATTAGCGAGGGCGAGCATCTGAACTCAGGATCAGACAGAAGAGCCCATTCCACCAGGTGTTCCTCTGCTGCGGGCAGAATCCAGGGGTTTTCTCATTTTCAGACTGACCTTCCCACTAGCAGAGAATAGCTTTCTCATTTCTTACCTTCTTTCTGTTCAGCTTACTCTAAGACCCGTTATAGAAAGAAGGAAATAGAGAAGAAACTTACTTCAGAAGAAAAATTGCTCCGTAACCAAAAGAAAGGTGTACACACACCCAGCCCGAAAATGGTCAACTCCACAGGTGTTTGTGATGCACTTGTCCTGCTCATATAGGGTGGTGGGCACAGTACCAAAGCCCAAGAAACACAAGGAAGCAATAGATTTGAAGTATATGTTTCAGGTTTTATAAGATCTCCAGCTGTAGAGGAGTTGAAATAAATTTTAGCTAAATGTGATGCTTTATTCAAACCACAAAAATCCTAATTAACATGTGACATAAAGACTAAACCTGATACAGAGCAATGGGATTTCTCTGCTTACTGAGATCTGAGCCAATGAATCACGTTAGAGACCAAGAAATGACGCTTTAATTCAATTAGCTGGCATAATCAGAAAGATGGCAGAATAATGTCTCAAAAAAACCATCTTCAAGGAGTATGGAATCTTGAGGCAGTTACACCAGGAAAATGGGCAGTAAGGAGGGGGTTTAGAAATGTCAGCCTTCAGGCAGGATGGACTCCATGGTCTTTGTTGTTCTTTTCTTCTGTCACTGATGATGAATACCTTGTAGGTGTGTTTCCGGCCTGTGGTCAGCCTGTTCCTGGAGAGAAACTCATAGAACAAAGTTTTAATTTATCAAGCTATAGAGGAGTACACACATAAGCGAAGGCCATAAATCAAGAGAGCATGTGAACTGTTTAGAGTACATGCAGAGCAGCGGGTGGTCACACAGAGGAGGGGCTGGGCCATTTAGCGTAACTAGATGACCTCACTTAGGTTCACTTACAAACCTACACATGAAATGTCCACATAGTCAGATATGCATTAATATGTACCAATCACCTCAATGATTTCTTCAGAAGTTTGTTATAGTTTTATTATTTGAATAGCTAAGGTGTTATATCCAACAGAGAAAGAAAAAAAGAGCTAGAGAGTTCTTTTTTTAAAATCTGGAAGAAATGTACTTTGTTTCAACACTTCCTACTCACTCAAATGGCTCAAAATATTTACACGTCATTTTCTCATCCACGTAATCATCTGAGAAGTATTTAAGAAACAAAGCTTCTCCCTTTAAGCCATTCTCTACATATTTAACAGTATCCTAGCCTCAAAATCACTGTGATATTTTTCCTCTTGAACCTGATGTGCTGTAGGAAGAGATTCATAAATCTGCCAAGGGGGAGAAAAGAGAAAGAGCAAATATTTCACTTACGATGTCTAAATATTAGAGATCACACATGTATGAATGGAATAAATCATGTGTACCAATATCTGCATGTATGTGCAGAAATGAAAATGTATGCATATGCGCTCGTTTCACTAATTATCTCAAACCTTAAGGGTGAGATTTTATTCCCAGAGCGGCATCTTGCTAACCTGAAAAACAACTGAGTAAAATTGAATGAAATAGTGCACATCTCTGCAACTTCTTAAACTGTTTCACAAACAGGTCTCCGAAATCTTCTATTTGCTCTCAGATAAGCTGGTGGTCACTGGGTCTGAGATATGCATAGGTCCAAAGGTAAAAGACTGAAGAACTGATTATCAGCAGAGAAAGGAAATAGTGCCCAGCTTGACTTTCCTCCTCCTTTTCCTGCAAATTGAAATTCTTGCCCTAATCAGGCTGTTTCCAAACACGTATGAAATGGACAAAAAGGAGGAGGAAATTAAGAATCACAGGATCTGCTTTAGGCACGGAGTGAGACCTACAAAGCTCTCCGGGACCCAGCCATCACCTTGCTAGAACAGATTTGCTCTTATTGAAACACATTTTCTCCTAACTAGTTGCAATAAATTGCATAAAACTAAAATGGTCATCTTCTGTATTCCTTTGCCCTGCTTTTTTCTTTTTCTCTCTCCCTCTCTTTCTCTCTCTCTTTAAGCTTAGACGGTTACAGAAAAGGGGGTTGCTTTGGTTACCATTAAATCAATCTCCCCTCATTTCCTTTCACAAGTATACATTTAATTCCGAGTGATCCTGATTATGGCAACTGCACCCTCGCCCTGATCAAGCCTAATTACAACTCAATGCGGGTCCCGGCCATTGTTGCCTCTAGGTAATGGAGCCTGAGCTGCAGCCAGCAGTGCCTTGTTAATGAACGGGAGCGGTGAGAGGCCTGCACGTTGTCTCCAGTGGCCTCTTCTGCATCCCAGAGAGGAACTGCCTTGATAAGCGCACTAAGGTGGTTATTATCCGTTACTGGGTTGGTTTTACAATCAGAGAGCGCCTGCACAGTGGCAGCCAGTTACCCTTTACTTCCCATTCTATCTCTGTAAGCCCCAAACTCTGCCACAATATAGCACAACAATTTCTCTTTATTAAGGGAAAGAATTTATAAAGAAAGGGCTGGGGGCCCCATAGAGACGTGCTGTTGCTGTTTTTAAGTCTCCTTGCTGTTTGCAAGGAGCAGATATTGGCAGCAACCCTGCCAGAGATGGTTTTGAGAGACGTGGTCTCTTAAATATGTCCTGTTAGGTGAAAAATGAAGAAGGACTTACAGACCAAGAAGCTCCCTACCACTCCTGAAGCTTCCAGATTAACAAGACGATGAGGAGTTCTAAGAACAAAGACGTGCAGCGCTGCCACCTTCGAACCTACAGCAAAGGAAAGTCCATTGCATTTGCCTAGTCCCGGCTAGCCATGGACTCCAATTTATCTAGTTCTCTTCTGACTTTACAAATCTTTATTTCCAGTATTCAACTCACTTTAAGGAAGAGGGTTGTCTGTCTTTGGTAGCAAATATATTTGAGGTTACTTTAATCTTTGCATGTTCATAGTCAATTTTAGATCATTCTATTGTATGAAAAACTTCCAGAAAATTTTTTTTCCAGCAACAGTTAATAGGCAAGTGTTAAGTCTATGGGATAGAGAACCTCCATTTTCTGGAAAGCACTAAGTGCATTTTCTATGTGCACAGCTTCAGAAGCTGGGGAGGACCTGGTGGAACGAGCTTAAACTGGGGTTCTGAGCAGTCTCTGGAAAAACTGGCTCCTGCCACCCAAACTCGCCAAAGAACAAACTGGAATCAGAAAGGCAATTTAGAGTAACGTGAAGATGGCGTATTGAGTTCCTAGCTTCCCAGCTACAGACATGCCCACAGGTTTACAGGCAACATCGACCAGTCTTTGCACCCAGTGGCTGATTTGAAAATGGCAGCTCCCTCTCCAGCAAACATTCAAAACTTGCTCACATTTTTCTCTAACTCTTGCTCTTTTAAGTACCAAAAAAGAAGAAGATAAAACAAAAACAGATAGTTTCTTTTCCAAGAAGTGGTCCAAGTACTACAATTTTACATTTATGAGGATAAAAGAAGACAAATTTTCCCCAAAGCCCAAGTTGGCACCTGGGGATTTCCTCAAGTTTGTATAAATGTGGTTGACTTAGTCAGGCAAGGTCAAAGACTGTAGACTCCACACCATTAGCCTGTGATCCTGTTCTTATTTTTCAAAAGTCCTAGAAGGTAAGAGGAAGCACATGAGGGCAGTGCACCAGGTGTACCCTCAAAGGCCAAATCATGCGGATATCATGGAAGCAAGCCCTTCGTTCTTTTGTCCCACCAGCAGAAAGGGACCTTTGAGCAGCATGAAAGTGTGAGTCAGGAAGAATGTAACCTTCCTGAGGTGAAATGGTGATGTTTTGCTCAGGCAAAGGATAACGTGCGTTTTCACGTACACTCGAATAGAATGACCACTTTGTCAACATGACAGAAGTTGGTTTTGTTTTATTTTTTGGCTTTCAATCCTATCACAGTTCTCACAGAATGCTTGGCCAAAAATGATGCCTTATAAACTGAAATCGGTTTGCCCAAAATTCAAGCATTGAGAATTAAATCTCACATTTCTTTATTCTCAGGATAAACTCAGGCCAGGGGGCCTGAGAAAGAAAGGGACCTTTTGTAGCAGATGAGACAAGAGGTGGTGGCAATGCTGGTCATCAGACTTACTTTACTCACATCTGTAATTTTATCCACTGACCAAGGGTCTCCTGTCTTCTGTTCACGGCTGCTGGTATGTCTTGGAATAGGGTCACCAGTAAGGGAGAAGGAAGTTGTCAAACCTCAGGTCAGAAAGGGACCTTAAGAAATCATAAAGCAAGATTATGGAGTAGAAGCTGGCCTGCTGCTGCCACAGGTGTGTGTATGTGTGTGTGGATGTGCATGTTTCTGTGTTCACGGTACAGGGAAACACTATCTAGAGGTCACCTATTTATTCACTTGAAGAATATTTACTGAGAGCCTGTTGTGTCTTTGGCACCATTATAGGCACTGAGGATGCAGCCATGAACAAAAGAGACCAAAAAAATCCTTGTGCTCATGCAGCTTGCAATTGTATGAAAATAAATGTGACAGATGTAAATCAAATGTAAGTAGTACAAATATATCGATGCATTAAAAGAAAAAAACACCATCAAGTATTTTCAAAGAACTAGTTTTAAAACTATAAGAATATATCACTGTAGAAAAATCTGAAATTAACTAAACAAAAATAATTGTACAAACGTTACATCCATAAAAACTTTCATGAAGTCAGCATTTTTCACCTATCAAATTAGCTGTTGTTTTTCACGAGTTTGCTGAGTTAAGCACCCTCATCTGTCGCTGGTGGGGGTGTAAAGTGTAAAAGGCTTGTAGGAAAGCAATTTGACACCATATGTCAAAGATATTAACCTTCAGTGTGCCTAAAAAAATCTCAGGAAATTTTCTATAACAGGCAGATTCCTGGGCCCAGATCTCAGACATTCAGATTATTTAGGTCCAGGTGGGGCCTCTGATCTGAATTTATGTCTGATCCTGTTGGAGATAGTTAGGTTGTCATACCACAAGAAGAGCTGCTCTAGAAGGATCTCTTCGAAGGAAGCATTCATAAATGGAGATAAAGATTTAAATGTAAAGCTTTTGATCTCAGGTCTTATTTATTAATATTGAGAAATTGTAAACAACCTAAATTGACATAAATAAGGAAATGGTAATAGTAATTATGATCTATTCTTACAAAAAGATTATTATAAAGTCATTCAAAATAGGCTTTGGGGGATATTTAATAATGTAGGAAGACACTAAATGAGAGACATCAACATGCAAAATTGTGCACACACTTTATACATATATATATATGAAAATAACTGGAAGGAAATACATCGAACTGTTAATGGCTATGACTGGGTAGTGGGACTATGAGTGAGAAATATTTATCTTCTATGTGTCACTCTATATTTTCTGAATTTGAAACAGTGAGCAAATGTTACTTTACAAATCTAAAAATAAACAAACTTTAAAAAAAAATCAAGGAGTCATAAATCTCTGCTTCCAGGCAGAAATATACCCAAATCATTCTGCACATAGCTACCTAGTCTGCTGCTCTTTTTAGGCCCAATTAAGGAAATCTTGTAGAATTCGACACTTGTCATTTGTGTCAGGCCTGTGTTGTCCCTGTTGAAATTTAAATCTGCTTCCTCTTACTCCTCCCTCAGGGACTCAGAGACCAGCTGTTTGCTCCTTCCTGAGAGGGCTGTTGACAGTGCCCCCCAGGCTGGCTAGCGGCAGCTTGTGTCTTGAAGGTCTCCTGGGAAAGGAGTGTGTGAACTAGCAGCGATCAGGAAAAGCTTGGGGAGAGGGCTAAGGATTGTGATCAACTAAAAGGGCTGAGTTCTGGTTTCGGGGAGAGGGGGCTGTGAGGGCTAAGGAAGGCGTTTTCTGGCTAAAGTGCTATTCAACAAACGCTGTTGGAAGCCGTGGATCAATCAGTGAGTAACATTTGAAAACATTTGCCTAAAATTCTTCCACAAGCACAAATTGCATGGCAATCCTGTAAATCTTATAAAATAGTTATAAAAGAAGGTTTCTTAAGAAAAATAAAATTTAACAGCCAAGTCCTGCCTCCTCTATAGAGAATATACAATAAAAGCTACTATTGTGGGTGAAGTATGTCTTTCACCCATCACTTCTTCCTTCCAATTGCTCAGGCCCCCGTCCCCCATGATGGGTGGGTCCTAACTAGCCTCCTCAGGCCCTGATTTTGGTTGTCTCATTCTTCTGCTCTAAAACTTTAACAGGAAGTTACTACCCTTGAAATAAAAATTCATTTTACTCATCTGTAAAATGGACCTAAAGATAGATGTTCCAAAGCATGTGGGGATTTAAGGAGCCTGCCCTGCTTCCAGGAGCCAGCCTGGCCCTTCCCACGGCACACCTGTCTCAGTCTCACTGATCACCTGCTTGCGCCTGGTGTGCAAGGCTTCCATCAGCACTCAGCACACAGGAGGCACCTGGAAAATGTTTCTGGAAGGAATGGAAGAGCTGGATAGTCGGTAACTGATGAGGGTAAGCCTCCTCATATGCTGCCCAGCCCACGTTCTACAAACAGAAGGAAAAATCTCTATTAGTCAGTTTAATTTTTCTGCTCTTGTATCCATCATTCATTCAATCACAACAAATGTTTATTGGGCAAACCCAATGTGCCAGGCACTGGGGACAAAGCCGAAAACAAAATGGACATAGTCCCTGTTTTCACAGAACTTACACTGTACTGGGAGGTAGTGGAGCAACTAATCACTTAATTACTGGATTCATTCATTTTTTAAATGTGCTTTTGGATACAGATAAGCACTATGGAGAAAATAAAAGTGGGTTACGTGATACAGTCTGAGCAGCAAGGGCAGCCATCTCCGGTCAGGGCAGGTCTCTCCAAGGAGGTAACGTTCAAACTGAGACCTAAATGATGAGGCCTAGGAGACACTAATCCATATAGGTTTTCTACACTCACAATTTTTTAAGTGATGCAAAATGTATACAGAGTAAACTGCACATATCTTAAGTTCATAATTTAATGAGTTTCGTTAAATGTAAACACCTATGGAAGCGTCACCATCAAGATACAGAACATCTCCATCTACCCAAGACAGTCCTTGTGCCCGCGCTGCAGTCATTTCCCACCCTACCCTCCGAGGCTTCCTCTGTTCTGATTTCTATCACCGTGGATTAGTTGTGCCTCTTCAACTTTATGCGAATGGAATCGTGCAGTGCGCACTCTTCATGGCTAGCTTCTTTCATCAGCACAGTGTTTGAGATCTCTGTGTCGTTGTGTGTATCAGTAGTTTCCTCTTTTTTGTTGCCGAGCTGTATTCCCATTGCACAACTACATCACCATTTGCTAATCCATTCTCCTATTAACAGACATTTAGGTTGTTTTCACATTTTGGCTCTTATGAATAAAACTGCTATAAATATTCTTATACAAATATTCGAATATAGTCTTGTTATAGGCATATGGTTTAATTTCTCTTGGGTAAATATGTAGGAGTGAAATTGCTGGGTCATAGAGTAGGAGTGTATAACTTTTTAAGCAAAAAAATTATGAGCACTCTTCATTTTTAATTCATAATTCACCTGCAAATTATGAGAATTCCAGTTGCTCCACATACTTCCAACGTTTGTGTTGTCAGACTTTAATTTTAGCCATTCTAATGATTATGTGGCCTCTCACTGTGATTTTAATTTGATGATATTGAACACTTTTCCATTCGTTTAGTGGCCATTCTTATAAATTCTTTTATGAAGTGTCTTTTTGAGTCTTTTGCCTGTTTTTATTTTGCTATGGATTTGTAGGAATTTTTTATATATCTGGATACAAGTCCTTACTCAGATACCTACTCCCACTGTCTATGACTAGCCTTTCATTTTCTTTTTTTTTTTAAGATTTTATTTTTCCTTTTTTCTCCCCAAAGGCCCCCAGTACATAGTTATATATTCTTAGTTGTGAGTCCTTCTAGTTGTGGCATGTGGGATGCCGCCTCAGCATGGCCTGATGAGCAGTGCCATGTCCGCACCCAGGATCCGCACCAGTGAAACCCTGGGCCGCCACAGCAGAGAGCGCAAACTTAACCACTTGGCCATGGGGCCGGCCTCCTCATTTTCTTAATAGTGCCTCTGAAAAGCAAATTTTTAAATTTTTCAATGATGTCCAATACATCAATTTTTTCTATAATGTTTGGTGCTTGTTGTATCCTCTCTAAGAAATGTTTACCAACCCAAGTTTGAGAAGATTTTCTCCTATGTTTTCTTATAAAAACTTCATAGCTGTAGCTTTTATGTTTAGTCTATCATCCATTTTGAATTAATTGTTATACGTGGTATGAGATGGGGGTTGCGATTCATTTTCTTCACACATTTGTTCTAGTTTTTCCAACATGATTTGTTGAGAAGATTATTCTTTCTCCACTGAATTACTGTGGGGCATTTGTAAAAGTCAATTAGCCACATACCTGTGGCTTTATTTCTGCACTTTCTATTCTGTTCCATTGATCCATACGTCTGTTCTTACACCGATTCCCCACTCAACTAACTGCAAAGTTAAAGTACACTGTGAGTCCTCCAACTCTTTTTTTCAAGATTTTTCTGGACATTCTAGGTCTTTGGATTTCCACACAAATTTTAGAACCTCACTTCTGCTGTATTCTATTGGCCAATGCAGTCATAGAGCCATCCCAGACTCCAGGGGAGGGGAAACAAACCGACCTCTTAATGGAGGAGTGGCATGAGGATGCATAGAGTGAGGGAATAGATGGCGCCTATTTTTGAGACATTCCATCATCTAGCTACAATAATGTGCATCCTGCCAAATGCAAAATACACTCACCCCCTTCCAAGACCGCCAGAATCTCATCTCATTGTAGCATCTACTCAAAATCCATGACCTCATCCCCTGAACCCAGATGAAGATGGGCTTCCTCGGGTATAGCTCCTTGGATATGGTTCCTCTTCATCAGAAGTATCTGTGATATAATGTGACAAGTTATCTACTTCCCAAACACCCAGGATACAATGTCAATGCCAGGATAGGTACTAAAGCTCAGGAAGAAAGGAAATGAGAGGTCTGAAGCAGTCATTGGTCCATAGAAATTTGACAAGACTGCAAAACCAAGGGTAATTCCATGTGCCCTGCTGCTATTTTTCATCACATACAGGCCCCAAACGCTCATAGCCAACCTGGAGCAGAGCTTTGCAATGGGTGCGCTGAATGTGAACCATGAATGGGACACAGGGCTGTTGGATACCTCTGACTTAGAGAAATCTGTCAAAGGCTCCTCAAAGGGCAGGCCCAGGGGAGTGGGCTCTGATGGGTTGAGAACAATAAAGGACACAAGAGACACCCAGAGTCCTTGTCCCAACATGACAGGATGAGAGAGACCAAGGAGATGCCCTGCCATCTGGCTGTCTATTTCAGTGGCCCACTGCAGCACACCTCCGTCCCCGTGATCGAGGGCTGTCTCAGGTGCTAGGGAAGGAGCCGGGCAGACATGCAGCAGGTCTAAGAGGCTGAGCTGAGGCTGCTAGCACACCCGCTTCAGGTGTGGCCCCACTCTTTGTCTCCACATCCATCCTGTACATCTGCCCATTGGTGGTTACTGTGCTCTCTTAGTGGTGCTCAAGCACTAACAGGCTTTATCAGTATCTTGAAACATTTGCTATGAAAAACTCCTATTGGACTTAAAATTCACATTACCACAAGAAAGTCCAACATCACATTTGTCAATGAGAGCAAAGAATCAGCTGTTAGAGTCTTTAAATAGAATTTCAACCATTATAAATTTTATAATGGCCTTAATAGACTAAACATTTTTAATCACTGGCTTCTCAAAATTTCTGTGGTGACTACCAATATTTTGAAAAGATTGCCATTTTAAAAAAGGTCTTGATCAGGATTTTCTCACAGACATTTTAAATTTATAAACTGATATTACAAAGTCATGTTCTTATTCAGCAGTAAAAAGGAATGAAGTACTGATACACGCTACAACATGGGTGAATCTTGAAGACACTAAGCTGAGCAAAAGAAGCCAGACTCAAAAGACCATGTAGTGTATGATTCCATTTACATGAATGCCCAGAATAGACGAATCTATAGAGGACAGAAGGTAGGTTAACAGTCGCCTAGCGCTGGGGAGGTGGAGGGAATGAGGGTGACGGACAATTGGTACAAGGTTTCTTTGTGGGGTGATGAAATGTTCTAGAATTGATTGTGGCGATGGTTGCACAACTCTGTGAATATACTAAAAATTCTAGAATTGTACACTTTTAATGGGTGATTTGTATGGTATGTGTATGAGTTTTCCTGTGGCTATTGTAACAAATCTCCACAAACCTGATGGCTTAAAACAATAAAAATTCATTCTCTCAAGGTTCTCGAGGCCAGAAATCCACTCAGTGTCATGGGTCACGAGCAAGGTGCTGGCAGCGCCATGCTCCCTCTGGTGGATCCAGGAAGAATCCATTCCTTGCCTCCTCCAGCTTCTGGGGGCTGCTGGTTTTCCTCAGCTTGTGGTCTGCATTGCTCCAATCCGCCAGCATCTCCGAATCTCTCTCTGCTCCCCCATCGCACAGCATCAGTGTGTGTCAGATCTCCCTCTGACCAGGATACACGTGACTGCATTTAGAGCCCACTCTGATAATCCAAGATAATCTCCCCATTTCAAGATCCTTAACTTTATTACATCTGTATAAACCCTGTTTCCATATGAGGTACCATTTATAAGTTCAAAGAATTAAGATCTGATATCTTGGCAGGTGATAGGAGGGGTCATTTTTCAGCCTACCACAGTATGTGAATTGTATGTCAATAAAGCTATTTTTAAAAATAGGGTAGGGGCCACCCAGCGGTCAAGTGGTTGGGTGGGCACACTGGCTTTGGTGGCCCAGGGTTTTGCAGTTTTGGATCTTGGGCGCAGACATGGCACCACTCATCAGGTCATGCTGAGGCGATGTCCCACATAGCACAACCAGAAGGACCTACAACTAGAATATATAACTATATACTAGGGGGCTTTGGAGAGGAGAAGGAAAAAAAAAGAAGATTGGCAACAGATGTTAGCTCAGGTGCCAATCTTTAAAAATGTACATATATATTTAAAAATAGGGTATAATTTATGAATAAATACAATTTAGTTTACACAAAACAAAGTCATGTCTGTGTATGGATGCAAGGAGGCTTCAAAGACATATTAATCAATTGCAAACTTTGTTTTGATTTTGACTCAAATAGATCAACAGTAAAAAGACAGTTTTGAGACAAATGAAGAAAACTGAACTTGGACTGGGTATTAGATAATAGTGGGAAATTATTTTTTAACTTATTGGAAGTGATAACGGTATCATGGTTATTCTTTTAAATCCTGTCTGTTAGAGATTTATACTGAGGAATTTTCAGATGAAATAAAATGATGCCTGAGATGAGCTTTTAAAGATTCTAGCAAAAAAGGGAGGATGGATATGAAATCTGAAATGTTGGTAACTGTTTAATCTAGGTCCTAGAAAGATAGAGGGGAGTTGGTTATTATACTCTTCTCTTTATTTGCATATGTTTGAAATGTTTCCATAATAAAAGAAAAAGGAATATTCATGGAAACAAGCTCAATTTTCTCATTTAAAAATTTGAACCGATTTGATTTGGAAGTTTTAAACAAATACAATATCTTCTCTAATACTTTATACATATTTTATCATAATCCCATGACATAAAAAAACTAATTTTTTAAATAAGTTTCATAGAGATGCTCTCAAATTCCCTCCGATTTGACCCCAAATGCTCTTCAAATAATGTCATTTTCCGCGTGCCATGACGTTAAGACGCGGCGAAGCCTTGCCCAGAGGAACTGATCTTTTGCAAAGGACGGACAGATCCAGGCTTTCACACTCCGTTTCCGGAAGGGCTCAGGGCTCTCTCTTTGGCATCTTTTTAAGGCGTTTTTAGAAAACGAAATGCCCGGGACTGAAACAGCCCCTGCAGCTGCAGCGCCGGCTTCAAACGCCCACTATTTTGAGAGAAGATCCGCACACATGCTCTTTGTGTTGTTTTGTTTCCCGAAGGAAAAGCTAAATCCACCCCAGTGTTTTCATAAACAGAAAATGAACGGCTCGAGGGCGGCCATCGGGCGGGACGGAAGAAGACGTTTGGCAGAGCAGGCCTCTGCTTTTGTCCCCCAAAACCTCAGTCAATCAGCGACCTGCCGCGACGGGTCCTCGGAGCCTCAGAGAACCTCAGAGGCGGAGCCGTCCTCGCGGCCGCCCGGCCTGGGAGCCAGGTGCCCGGCGCTGCCGGCGGAGGCGGCTTCAGGCCCCCTGTGGCTGCACCAGGCCCGATGGGGGCACCTCCTCCCGAAGCCCCCAGGTCACCCGCAGCTATTCCGCGCAGCGCTCTTCCTCTGCGTGGTTATTTTGCTTGTTTGGTTGTTTATTTAAATCTGTAATACACAACGTAAAACATTTCAGAGAGAACAAAAATGCGTCCTGTGAGAATAGGGTCTCTCTCCCAAACTTCTCTCTCCCGAGGAGGCAGTGAGTGCTACCGTCTCGAGCATCCTCCCACAGGTTTCCACGCCTGCATGCCTGTGCGCATAGCTATTCAAGTAACTGTACACACACGGCCGGTTCCCTCCGCATGCTGACCGCACGCGCTCTTACCATCTCTTGGTTCCTACTTTTTTACCCTTAACTTTGCATATTGGAGATAATGTCACATCAGTGTACCGAGATTTGCCTCTCGTTGTCTTTTTTGTTTATTCAATATTTTTGTCTGTATATTTCCTGGTTTGGATGTATCATAATTTACCTGAGCGATTTCATATTGGTGCGTACTTGGTTGTTTCCAGGGTCCTGCTGTTTCGAAAAAAAGCTGCAATACGTTTTGCACACCCTCTAATCTTTTATGCAAGACTATCCTAGTTCCCATTAAAAGAAAGACAGATACACAGAGCTGGTATAAAAAGAGAAGGCAACAACAAAAACCTCCCTTCTGTCGCAGAAAATCACTGTTAGAATCTGACGTTGTTTTCACAGAAGTAGCTGCTCTCCTGACAGAATCAAAACAATGTGGTGAGGATTCCAGCTACAGAGCTGGCTCCCTTCCCATCATTCCTACTCGGATCCCAACATATGGCCTTAGAGACAAACCACTGAGGCTCCAGGGGATAAGGATTTCTATCCCATCAAGCATATGTTTCCCCTTCACCCCTGCCCCTGAGCCAGTCTGCAGAAAACTCAATCCATTGTTTTTGCAGTGTTTCCTCTCTCCACAAACACCAGGGCTCTGCCTCCATTCCAGGCCAGCGATGCTCCCAGCAAACGGCTCTGACATACCTCATAGCTGCCTGTCAAAGGATGTGTTACTGTGCTGGGTTCGTTTTTGCCTGCCGCCCAGAAAGCCACACACTGAGACAATGAGTTTGCAGCAGAGGGAGAGAATTTAATCACAAGGCAGCCATGTGAGGACGCCAGAGCATGAGTCTCAAATCTGCTTCCCTGAAAATAGGGACTCAGGGATATTTATGGGATAGGGAGCAAGGTGGTCTGAAATGTGGAGAGAGGTGATTGGAGGTGAGGAGACGTGAGGTAATTGATGATCTGTGCAAGGTAGTCAGACTCCAGGCCTCTTCATAGGACCCATGCTCACAAAATGGTGGTGTGAGCGTGATCTGAATGTGGCGTTTGTAGCCTTTTGACATCAAAAGGTCAACTATCGGACATCTGCATGGGCCCAGTTGATCAGTTGGTGGTCTCAACCAGCCTGGAGTGGACAAAGGGGTGCTAATTCCTGAAGCACAGCTCAAATGCCCGTTACCATGGTGACCCAGGTTCTAGGGAGATGTTATCAATAGGAACCTAGTGGGAGTCACCTAGCACATTGCTTAAACAGCACAGTTAACAATGAGTGAGTTAAACAGATAAAAGCTATAATCAGTAATTGCAAAAAAGGAAAAAGACCTTTAGTTCCTAGCTACTGAATCATCAATGGCTAACTCTCTGCTGGTTTCAGATGCAGATCAAGAACCGCAAGCAAAGATCTTCTGACTGTAGAAAGCAAACTGGAAGGGGACAAGAGAACAGGAAAGAGCCTGCTCCGGGAGGGAAGTGGAAGCTTTGGGCCATGTGTGTGTGGTCAAAAGGCTTCAATCAATACAAGTCAAAAAAGGGACCAAAACTTTCTCTCAACGACAACCAAAAGAAACTTCATCTGACAATCAAACTCCTCCAATAGTAGATGGGAACATCTCACAGCCAAAAATGATGCTTAGTTCATTGGGGCAGATTTGAGAGAAAATGGGCAGAAATTAATAAAAAAGTCAGGATGATGGGCTGTTTAAAGAATAGAAAATGCAATCCATGTGAGCATTGGGTAAGTCAGCAACGTAGAGCTGGCCTTAAGAAAATTTGCTTTATATGAAAACTGACGTATCTGAGTGATACTGGCTCAACACAAGGTTGACATAAGGGAAGCCAAATTGTAGAAGAGAATTGTATATTGTAACTATATTGTACTATATTGTAACTGTGAATGACCTCTGATTAACTAACCCAGATATGCTCTGTAGATTTTATGGCCTCTCCCAGCTGCCTTAAGTTGATAACTTTGTTCATTTGAGTTCCTTAGGAATGTGATGACCCCCAGGCAGTGTCTATGCTGGTAACCATCATCAATGACAACTGAAAGATCAGAGTATAGGGTGATGCTCCATTCTCTGATGCATATCCAGTAAAACAAAGGACTATCAGGAACTGGGGCCAGATGTCTGCCCTCACTCAGAGATCAGTCAGCAGCCCCACCTGGCGGCCAGCCCCGTACATAAGTGGCCTATAGTCTTTGTTCTTTCGGACAGTAGTCAGCCATCTTCCCCTCTTGTTAGCAAGCTGTATAATAGAAAACCCTTTCTCTCCTACCACCTTGCCTCTTGACTATTGGCATGTCTTGCAGTGAGCAGACGAAGCCCCCTTGGGTAGTAATATGAGGCCTTTAAAACCAGTTTATCCTATCAAGCAGATTAAACATTCCCATATGAAATCTTGATTATTGATTTGGGCCACTGGACATCTTTCCTGCCCAATTTATGTTAATTAACTCATGTATCAAATCTGAAAATGCATGTGGTTTTATTTTAACCCTTCGATGAGGCTGAAACCTCCAAATTCCCTAAAGACGGCGTTTTATTAGTTTGGGGGAGGTTTCCTGTGTGAAAGGTAAGCATTGTGGTCACGTGACTTTCCGAGAGCCAAGGCACAGAGGCTGACCCAGCTGTTTTCTTAAAGGCCACTCAGGACAAGGGCTTTCTTGTTGGACAGTGCTCTCTGACTGGATGCACTTTTCCCAGATTACTCGCAGCTTAATTCATAACAAGAGATTGAACACTGGGCTGCCAGGAGTTCAGGTACATGGAGTGAGGACATGTCCTCAGCACACAGCAGCACTGTCCCCCCGCAGGAGTTCTCACCAGCTCACAGGCGAGGGGCCCCTGGGCAGCAGAGGGAAGGAGTGTCAGGACCTCAGAGGCCCTGGAGCCCGCCCTTCTTGGAAGCCTCCTGAAATGACAGAGCAAGTCCGAACCGCCGGGCTGTGACACAGTGATAGTAGCCCAGAGTTAGCAGGAAACTTGCGGGTCATTAGCTCACCCCCAGCCCACCCTCTGAAGTCCAGGAAGGGCCTCAGAGCTGGGTAGAGGCAGAACTTGGGCTAAAACTCAGGTCTCTCACCCCGAGCTGGCAGTCTGTCTCTGACACCAGTGCTTCTGAGACTCTAATGTGCGTGCAAATCAGCTGAGGAGCTTGTGAAATGCAAATTCTGATTCAGCAGGTCTGGAGTAGAGTCTGAAGTTGTGCATTTCTAATGGGCTTCCCTGTGACACCAGTGTTGCCAATTAAGGGCTATTCTCTGAGTAGCACATTCTCACAATCTCTATTCTCAACATGCCTCAATTACAGAAAAATCCAGAAAATAGTCCCTCCCGCATTGCCTAGGAACTGATTAAAGAGAGTCTTTTTCTTAATCTCTTCATGAAACCTACCTCAAACTATTGATGCCGGCCCTGACATCAGTTCCCCTACATTGAACCCAGCATATATGTGGTTTAAACCAAAGCACTCATCTCCTTCCACTGCGTCTCTAAGTCACATTCATACATAAATACCAGTTTTTTAAACCTTTGTATCCCTGAACTTCACAAGGCAAATAGAGGTCACAAACTGTTAGAGCCCAGGTGGCCTCATGCTAACCATTTGGCTAGTTAGGGGTCCTTTGAAATTTTATTACAGGGAAACTGATATCCAGAGAATATCAAGAAGCTGAAGCTTCGCACACCCCAATTCCTTGGCTTCCTGGTACCGGAATCCACCATCCACCATGAGGCAGACAACCAAGGACATCCACCTGCAGATTCCCTTATCTCACCATCCCCCTTCAAGCAAGCAGCCTTATAAGGCCAAATGCAGGCTGCTGGGAAAGAACTGACTTGCAAGGCCACAGGCTCCCCCTCCCCTGCCTAAAACCCCAAGTAAAAACCCCTACCTTTTTCCCTTTGAGGAGGTAGTTGTGAGTTGTAACAAATTCCCATCTCCTTGTCTGGCTACCTTCTGATAAAACACCTTCCTTGCCATAAGCCTGGTGTTCCTATTTTTATTTTGGTTTCTCTCTTGTGTGGCAGGTGAAAGAAACGGTGTTTGTAGCCAGTAACATAGGGTGGCTCCAACAGTGTTTTTATAACAGAGTCTTTAAAAAGAGTCTCCATACTGCCAAGTTTATGCTAGAATTTAAACTGCAACTTTGTGGTTACTGGCTCTGGAAGGTACAGTGATGAAATTGGTCTCTCACAGAAAATGGGATTAGGTAACAGCAAAACAATTATGGTGCAGATTTTATCTCTGTGAATAATGCCTCTGAGCTCCTGAGCCCTATATGTAGGAACTTGTTTGATATCTGCTTATAGATATGTCACCCATCTCAAACTCAACTTATCCAAAATGGAGCACTTGCTTGTCCATCCATGAATCTCTTCCTCTTCAGGCTTCCTCATCTCAGTAAACAATGCTTTTGTGCATCCAGCTGCTCAAGCCAGAAACCTGAGTCCTTCCCAAATCCCTTCATTGGTCACTTCTTAAGCCAGTTTGTCTCCAAGTTCTATTTAAAGCTCCTCTAAGTATGTCTTCAATTTGTCTACTCACTCCCATCTCTACTGCCATCACCCTAAATCCAAATCCATTTTTAAAACCTGGATTACTGGAATAGCTCTCCAGCTAGTCCTTCTACTTCTACTCTTATTCCCCCTACAATCCATTAGATCTTGTCGTCTTCCTGCTCCAAAGCTTTGGTGGATTCCCTTTGCACATAAGATAAATTCAATATCTTTAACATGACTTTGAATCCCTGAATGATGTGTCCCATGCATAGCTTTTCTGCCTTATCCATCACTATTCCCTCCCTTACTCACTCTGGTAGATTAATGTGGAAACTCAGTTTTCCCAGTGTGAGAATTTAGCATCAGTAATGTGGTATGCTTGAAAAGACTTTACCAAGATCTCAAACATTAATGAGGTCTTTAATAGCTGTTTGAGAGTAGAATGACATAGGAGCAAGAATGTTGAGGCATGGCATATTCTCTGAAAGATGTTTTTTGACAAAATTTTGTTATAATCTTGGAACAAAGCTCCAAATAAGAATAGAATAAAATTAACTTCTCCTACTTATAGAGTACTGTGAGTCCCAGCAGGGAGATAAAAAGACAAGTAGAACACATGCCCTCATGGTAGTACACCCTTGTATGGGAGATAAGTCATGCATACACACAATGCTAGGCAGAATACAATCAACTTTATCACCACAATTAGCTAGAGTCATCCATAAAGGCTTGAAAAGATCACAGACAGAGCTGGAGTTTGAAGGAAGCATAGTAATGACATTGATGGAAAAGAAGAAAGAGGATATTTCAACTATGTGAAAAAATAAACTAGTAGGAATGGATGTTCCAGGTAAAGCGACAGTGAGGAAGCTACGAGAAAGAGGCATCATGATATAAAGAGAGTAGAATACAATAGAAGTTTCAAAGTAAGGAGACTAGTGCTCCAGGCACACCTCTGCGTCTAGCCAGCTGCATGCCTTTAAGCAACAATCTTAGCTTCTTTAGTTTGTTTCCTCATGTTTAATAATATTGACGTTGTGGGGGACTGGAATTGGCCACCCCAAGATACGTCTCTTTGGCATGAGGATTATTTGGGGCTGGTTACTTTTAAAAAACTGCAGACAGGAAAGAAATTCTGAAAAGTAGAATTTACCCACCCTTTGTTAAAATACATTTACATTTGTAAAGGAAATCTCCATCTGTAAAGGTGTCTCCCTCTCTGTACCAGGAAGAAGGGGGGATGACCTTATCTCTAGAAGCTCTTAATCAATGCAGAAGGCAAGGACTTAAATCTGCATAATAGTCTTACTCTTGTTCACTGTACTTGTCAAATAACCTCCCGTAACTGACTCCCCCAACCCCCAACATCCTCCTTTGTCTTTAGCTGAGGATGATATTTAAGATGGTGGCTTCAGTCATTTTGGCAAGTTGCTCAGTTTGCCTGAGCCTCTCCTATGTATATATGTAATAAAGCTTTATTTTTCTCCTGTTATTCTGTCTCATGTGAATTTAATTTGTTCTCCAGCCAGAAGGACCCGGCGTGGGTAGAGGAAATGTCTTCTTGCTCTACAGTTTGGCAACTTGGATGGGATAAAATTTCATTGGTGGACACTGCTCACTCCTGGACTGCTGTGGCCAAGAGATCCTGGACCCCTAATGAGAGCCGGCAAGAGGTAAGAGTTCTTACCATATCAGTCTCCCAGATCTCTGCCTGGAGGGTCCAACGGAAGCAAGAGTGGTGAGGTTTTCTTTTGCTCTTCTAAATTTAGATTAGCAGGAGAAAATTTTGGTGAGGCTAGCTTCTTGGACTCGGTGACTCTAGGATTTGGCTGAGTACTCATTGGTTGTAGATCCTTTTCCTCCCAGAGATCGTACTTTTCCTTGTCTCTGTCTTTTTTTGTTGTTTGTCATGAGACACAGGCATCTCAATAAGTCTGTTGTCTGGGCCTTTTGTCTTGTTCTATGTCTTGAGAGCTTGGCTTTGTGACCTTTCTGGTCTCCGCCATCTGGAAGATGTATGTACTGGCACACATTTTGGAAGCCAGTTGAGTAGACTGGGGTTCTGGGACACACTCTCTTTGTCTGGCTGTGTCAGCTCTCAGGGGAGTTTGTCATAAGGGGTCCCAATTACTTTCAAAAGGGACCTTTGTTGTCTGAACCTTTGTTGCTTGCTGTGCAATGAAGGCCTTTACTTTCTTAGACTATTTTTGGGAGTGAATTTTCTGGATCTCTTTTGGGGATGCCTCTTGTGTCCATGGTTAAGCTTATTGGTTGAGTCACTGTTAAGATCCTACTCGTCAGTGTGGCCAGATGATGGATCATTTAAATTGGGAAAACTTCTAAATTGGGGGGAAAAATTGTGAGAGCTCTCATCATAATTTTTATTGGTACCTATGAAAAGGTCAAATTAAAAAGGAAACACATGCAATAAAATAATGACTAGCTTTAAGACCCTGACTCAGGTTACAATTGAACTGATGAAATATAAAATTCTAAGGGTTGATAAGATTATCAAGGTTGGAATGCTTGAGCTGATTTTCTTTATAAAGAGGTTATATCAGCTTTGCCTGAGTATGTTTTAAAATGTCTGGCTGGGAATACTTCCCTATCCAATATTATAAGACCAAGGCCTATTGATAAAGTCCTGCCCATGTGTCCTGTCCTCATGCTGCAGCTCTTCACTGCTCATGGGCCATGCCCCCATGCTATTCTCTGAATAAAGGAGCACTACTTCCAGACCTTGAGAGTCCAAGAAATCTTTCTTTTGACTCCTTGGCTCGCCGAGCCTGCTTGCTTCACTGGCTTGTGAGTTGAAGTTCTAGTCTTCCTTGTGCCTTTCTGTTTTTCAAGGATGGATCTAAATTCACTTCTCCATATGGAACTTTCTTGGACAGCTGTATGAATCCTCATTTGCTGTCCATGGCTACTCTGTGGGGCAAATCGTGGCATTCAGCCTGAAGAGAATCAGTACCTTAAGCCTGAGGGTGATGAAGAACGAATTAATGCATTCCTTCTTAATCCTATCTCTAATATATAAATTTTACATGGGCATGGGTGGACCACTTAAGTCATTAGGACGGTCACCAATCTCCAAGACACGCATGGCAGGTTTCTTTTCCTAAGGCTGGATTGGTATCCCACCCTATGGCTCCTGACCACACTCCAAACCACGAGAAAGTCCCAACTGGGACTCTGGTTCAAGGAAAGTGCCAAACTCTAAACTTTGGTTGAGTATGGGAACCCCTTCTTGGGAGAACAGCTCCAGGACACAATTGGGTAGAATGTCTCCCAGACCGGCAGAAAATTCTTCACTGTTTTTCTCTATTCTTTCATCTTTGGGACAATTCACCAGGCACCTATTACTGCCAGGCATTATAGGGAGGATATACAAGGGATGCAATGCAGGGGGATGCCCCCATCACCCCTTGCTATAGGAACCCCACAGGCAGAACAGGTAAGACGCTGCCCTAGGTTCAGGGGGAATTTTCAAGGTAATGGACCCCTTTCTTTCATGTCTCTCTAAGTTGCAGTGGCCATTTTGGGCTCCTGTTGAGCTTTCCAATAGAGAAACAAAGAAATCTTTAAAGCATCAAAGCCTCCACCCCTGGGAACCCGCACTCTGGTTTCCGGGCCTGATCAGCCCAGGACCCCAAGTGAGGTGGTCTTGGAGGTTGGCTCGAGTATTTTAGGCACCTACTGAGTCAGTTATGAGATAGGAGACCTGTGATTTATTCTGTGAACTGTCCTGTGGGTGTTTTGTGCCCCAGCATGGGAACTGTTGTGTGACCCTTATCTTGATAACCCTCGGGAAGAGGCCGTGAGAGTGAGGCCTGATCTGCTCTTTTCCTTTCTTTATCTGTTTCGTTTGTCATCATCTCTCTTGTCACCAAGTCGAGGTTAAGTTCAGGCTGGACCTGAGCAGAACCTGGGCCTTCTGTACTTAACTTCTCAACCCCAGGCCCACTCCCCCAACAGGGAGTCCCAGCCCCTAGGCAGCTCCAGGCCTTTGCCTCCTGCTTCCCTGCCTTGCCTTGTGCTGGCTCAGGGACTAAGTGCCTGGGCTAAGTGGGAGTTGACTACACCTCATAACTACGTTGATGCCTGCAGTCAGGCTCTGCACCCTTTCTCTGGCCGCTGTCAGTCAGACACCAGCTTTATTGCCATGGGGAATGCCTCAAGCATCCGCGGAGACTCACCCCGGGTGCATTTTAACTAGTTGGAAACGCTTTCAATTGGGTCGTTCATGTCCCAGAAACTCCATCTGGAAAAAAACTCGAGTGGTTTCTCTGTGCTGTTGTGATGAAGTTAATTCCCAGGACTTAAAAAAAAAAAAAAAATGGGAAAAGGCCATAAGTGTGTGCCCTTGCCAAAAAAAAAAAAAAAAAAAAAATCTAGCATCTTGAGTGTCTTCTCCACAAATATTAGTAAAAAACGCTCAAAACAAAATTTGTATTCATAATTAGGGAGCTTTGTATTATTGTACCTGATTCACGGCAGTGATTTTTAAAACGATAGCTGTGGAGGCTGTGTCTATGTGTCTATATGTATGTTATATACTTGTGATTTTACCTCCGGATGGTATGGCCAAAATTAAGAGCTCTATTTCATTGGCCTAAAGTAAGCACTTACATAAATTCTAAATGTCGTAGAAATTAACCCAATGTCTTTTAAGTTAAGATGACATAGATTAATCCTTGGTTAATGAAAGTTTAAGTTTGTTGGTTTGATTAAAACGGACATGTCCTCCAGAGTTAGCACTGGATATGATGCAGACATGAAGCCTGGGTTTATTAGTTTAAAAAGAAGAAGGAAGAAAAAAAAAGCTCACGTTATCCCTGTTACAAATTTGTCAGCATAATAACTTAGAATGATAGCTAATTTTGCTTAATGTCTCATGAAGTTTTTGTGGGTAATCTAAACATCATTATTGGGAAGAAATGATTTAGATATAAATGAAATAAGAGCTTATAGATAAACTTTTAGCAATAATTACAGTTTATGGCATGTGTATCTAAAACAGCTTCCAAAATCTTTTTGGTAACTTGAAACTTCAAAGTTTTGCTATGTTAATTTAAATGATAAAATTCATTGAGTATCTAGATCATATCCAAATAAGATGTTAGACATTAATTACTAAATGTACGCTTATCTACTTTTGGCTTCTTATTGCAAAGAGGCTAAAAGCATTTGGGTCTATTAGAAAGCATGCATTGTGTTTTATTGTGAAATGGCTTGTTTCAGGAAATTATGAATAGTGTTTAGAATGCTGATATAAAAGACAGTTTGTAATTGCTTACCTTTTTAGTGTTTACTAGGGTCTGTTAAGCGTTAAAAGTTCTAATTAATACATGTAATTAAAGCTACTAAAATTAATAAGGAAAACAGCTCTGTATTCAAGGAAAGTAAAATGTACATTTTAGGTAAGGAGGGTATAAAGAATGGAAGTATTTTTGTTTGTTGAGTCAAGAAAGATAAATTTGTCCTAAAGTATTAGAAGGGAAAAAAGAAAGCATGGGACAAATTCTGAAGGTAAAAGAAAGTTGTATAAGTTTGTGAAGGAGAAATTCTGAAAGGAGTTTTATGCTGGTCAAGTTGACTAAGATTAGCTAAATTGAATTAAGTAAATGAGTTTTAATGTTAAAAAATGAGTGGGTGCAAAAAATTAAAATTTGGTTTTCTCTCTTTTGAGCTTTGCAATAGAGAAACAAAGAAATCTTTAAAATGTCAAAGGCTCCACCCCTGGGAGTGAATGGATTTGGAAATCTTGAAGGGTAATTCCCATTTCAATTTTTATTTTAACTTTCATTTTAGTTCCTTAGTATTTCAAATGGAAACCTAGGATCCCTTCCTGCAAGAGTCTTCACCTTGGGTGTTTATAAATTCTTTTTTTAACTCTCTTCCTTTGCTCTCCTCATGCTGTTGGTATCTGCACACCTGGTTCTCCTGGTCCTGGCTAATTCTTGGTACTCTTGTGTCTCTCCTGACAGCAGAAAGCAGTAACCAGACAGGTTGAGTGATTCAGTAGAAATTTAAGTGATATCATCTTAGCCACGTGTAAGCAGCAGCCTGTTGTGAACTAGAATTGCAATGCAGGAATGATCTGATTCCTATAGGCCTCTCTCCCTTCTCTGCCCTGGTGAATGAATGCTAAAGGAATTTAAAGCATGTAAAACATGACACACATTGATCTGTTGACTTGGCCATCAAGCTGAACATCTTGCCTTCTTGTAGGTAAAATTAGTGTCACAGATTCTAGATTTTATTTATAAGGGCAAAGCATTTAAGTGTGTTCACTTAAGTTGACTCTTGATGCAGTAAAGGTCTATTTTCCTCTAAACTTGACTTCCAGGTTTGAACTTAGAAGTAAAAGCAAAGCAAAACAAAACCACCAAAACACAGGAATCTCTGTCAATAGAACACCAGAGCTGCAAAGATTGATGACCTGAAGAATAAGAGTTGACACGATGTGCTTGGTCAGTTCACCGATCTGAAGGAGAGGAATCCTCTATTTGTGGCTGGCTGAGGAAAGCCAGTTACAATGCAGAAAAGCTGAGAAATGGTAGGAGAAAGTAGAGAAGCAAACAGAAGAGGGAAAAGCTTGATATAAGAAAAGTGTAAGGAACAGAAGAAACAGCAATCTTCAGAGTTGGTGGTGCCAAAGTTGAAGATTATGGTGACCACTGTCACATTGCTGGCCCCCAGTGATCCACATCTCCCAGTATTTGCCCTTGTGTGGTCCTCTCTCTTTGAACCTGAGTTGGGACTGTAACTCATTTTAACCAAAGGGAAGTGGCAGAGTGATGCTGTTTCAGTTCTGGTCTAAGCCTTAATAAATTCTGCTTTTGTGCTCTTAGGAGCCCTGATCTGCCTTGTAAAAACTTTGTTACCCTGCTAGAGCTACATGGAGAGGCTGTAGGAGAAGCCACATAAGAGGGAGAGGCCCTGAGAGAAAAGCCTCACTAAAAGAATTTAAGCCCAGGCCCCTGCTGGCCTACCAACTGGATGAATCCACATGAGTGACCACTGGTAAGATCAACAGAAGAGTCACCTAGCTAAGCCTGGATTGCAGAACAAGCAAACAAAATGTTTATTGTTTTAAGCTACTCAGATTTGGGGTGGCTCGTTATGCAGCAAAAGATAGCTGCCGGCATGACAGTGGAGGAGAGTCAGGGATCGAGACCCGGTGACTACTCCCTGGGACAGCATCCTATAGAGTGAAGATGCGAGCCTGAGAACAAAGCAAGCTCGGTTCAAATCCTTACTTTGTCACTTCTTAGCTCTGTGCCTTTAGACAAGTTATTTAATCTTTCTGGGGCTCAGTATCATCTGTAAAATGAGAAAAATATTTCTTCCCTCAGATGATAGTTAAGAAATGAACTGAGTGAAAGTTTGGGGCACATAGAAAGTAAGTACCCACCAAACATTAGTTCTCTTCCACCTCCTCCCTGTGGTTCCCTCGCCCCGAGGGGATGAAAGTGATCCAAACTACAATCACTCTTAAAGGGCAGTCGTGTGACCTGCTAAAGGAAGTTCTGTCACAGGTCAGTTTTACACAGTGTGTGTGTATTTGATAAACATTGTGTTTATAGGAAAAAGAGGTAAACTCCTAAAATATAAGTGATGTATTTTTTTGACTGATGGCAGGTTTTGGGGCCGCTGCTGGAGTCAACGCACATTCATGTCTGTCACAGACTGTCTACACCTGCTCCTCTGGAGGACACAATTGTTTATCAGGCGAACTAAGCTTTGGTCGTCAAGGAACATCGAAGTTACATTCAGCTTATTTTATTGCAGAAGGCATGGAGGCGTAGGTTATTTCCACAAAAAAGCATTACCATCTCAGTTGTTTGTAAAATTCACTTAGGCAAGAATTGCACATTTTGAGGCAGTGCTGGATAAAACTCAGCCCTTGATGAGGCCTTGCCTTCATACTGGAAGGTGATTTAGGGCCCTGGAAAGAAACAAGCCTCATATTGGGTGTCCAAATTATGTTAAAACTGTGCAGACACCAAGTTCCCAAGCCTCCTGAGAGATAATACACACACACATGCACACACAGATATGAAAGGATTAAAGAAAAAAGAAATAAACCTGCCCTGCCTCAGCTTCCAATTTGTAAAATGAGAAAGCCAGACTGGAAGGTTCCCCAAGGTCATTCCAGCTCCTAGTGTGGCAGACTCTCAGATCCTGTGCCTGTATTAGCCCTCTGTGGACAGTGAGATTAAAAACACAGGCTGCTCTCCAGCAAAGCTTCAATTGCAGAGATTTAACTAGAAAAAGAATCAAAGCACTCTCTCAGATTACGTCTTTTATTTCCAATTGTTTTTATTGTTTCCATTTTATTTTACAAGAGAAATGAAAGCCGCAATTTGCCAAATTCCTGCACACGTTTTCCTGCCATACAACCGTCCTAGCAAGTTAACCAAAAACAGTTCTCTAAAATGCATTTTCAATGAGAATCTTAGATTCCTGGAATCTGTCTTAGACATTTTTTCCTTCAGACTCTTCTAGGGCTCCAGGGTTTCCATACCTCAATGTCAAGAGCATGGCAAAGGATTCAGTTTAGCAATTACCGTGCATTAGTGTAGCTCAAAGTTGTTTTTTTCTTAATGGCTTAGAAGAGCCATTCGAGTGCTTTGATTCTAGTAATAGAAGTTCCAGTGGGGATGGTAGGTGAACGCCCATGTAATGTTTAGTCTATTAAAATGGCCCTATCCAAAGCTTATGCAGGGTGCATTCTTACCAGGGACTCTGAATAAGGGGAGGTCATCATGGAAGAAAGCATGAGAAAATAGGAGCGCTAAAGTGAGTCTGGGAGTGCCCCTCCTCTGTCCAGATTAGGTTCCATGATTTTAGTGGACATTTGTTTTTGCCCCCTCTCATGGCGAGAGGGAAGGATCTCCCCGAAGTCTCCCTGTGTGCTTCCAGAATGCTGACTTGCCCCCAGGCTTCACAGCGGAGCATGGACATTAGACCACAGTTCCTCAAACTGTCTGTGGTGAAGGCCCAGTTTGCTTTCTCTCCCACATCCCCACACACTGTGGACTGATACTTGTGAAAAATACAATACAAATGAAGCACTGGAAGAATGACACACAAAATAAAGACATAAAATATAAGCCTCAATGTTTTTTATTATTAGATTTAATTACTCTTGTCAAATTGCAATACAAATTTCTAACCATCCTTATTTTCTATACTTATCTTGTTGCAGCTGAGAACAAAAATGTGGGAACAGGTACTGGTCCATGGACCACACTTTAAGTAGAACTGACTTAGACTAGGCCACTAGTGTGCTTTGGTTACTGGTAATTATTTCAGGGTGTTCTTATGACCTGAGCTGGTCCCATTCACTTGAATGTTGGGACTCTAATTTGGAACACTGGGACAATGATTCTTTGTTTTTCTTGGCTGGATGCCATCTTGGGACCACAAGAAAAGTGGTTTGAGAAGGAGTGAAGAGATCAGAACCAAGGGATGGAGAGTCAGAAGCTGAGTCTATTCCTGTGCTGTGGAGAAATATAAGCCAATGAATTAGAAATTTTGCTTAAGCCAGAATTCATCTGGTTTCCTGTCATCTGCAAGAGAAAGAGTCCTATGAGATACAGTGATTAATGTGCATATTTCCCATGAACTCTCAGCCAGCTTCTCTTTTGCCAGTCATCTTTCCAAAACACAGATCTGGGTATGCCATTCTTCTAGTTATGAAAACTTTAGCTTCTCACTGCCCCAGCACAAGTTCAAGCTGCTTAAACTGTCATTCAAAGTCCTTTGCAATTGAGTCTTTCACTTTTTCAGGCTAAATTTTTGCTACTCTTATCCTCAGGCACATACCCTGTGCTTTAGCGTGACCAGACATGTACTTTCATATATGTTACAAGTTTGCTCACGTTCCTTCTGGCTGGATTGCACTTCCTCTTCCCACAACCTTTTCTGACTTTCTAGAACTCAACAATAGAATCTTGAGAATATAAAGTGTGCATTATTTTTAAATGTTAAGCATTATGCATGGTGATCATTCCTGCTGATTCAAGGGCTAATTTTGAGAGTGTTGGTAGGAGGGCAAATTGATGCCTCCAGACATTTGATAAAAACTGCATTTAGACCCCAAAGATCTCATTTCATAGGGAGTCTAACATGGTTATACTACCAAAACCTTTGAAAGCAAGAAGCTTAGATGAAGAACGACTTTAAGTTATTGCAAAAATGAATAAGCAAGAAACAAGAACATACATCACACCAAAACATGTACTCAAATGTTCACAGAAGCTTTATTCATAATAGCCAAAACGTGGCAACAACGCAAATGTTCATCAACTGATCAATGTATAAACAAAATGTGGTATATCTGTCAAATGGAATATTATCTCCCATAAAAAGAAATTAAGTACTGAGACATGCTACAACATGAACAAACGTTGAAAACATTATGCTAAGTGAAAGAAGGCAGATACAAAAGGCCACATATTGTATGATTCCATTTAGATAAAATGTCTGGAATTGACAAATCTATAGAGAAAGTAGATTAGTTCTAACCTAGGGCTGGGGAATGAGAAGATTGAAGGGAGAAGGCTGAGGGGAACAGAGTTTCTTTTTAGAAGGATGAAAATGTTCTAAAATTTATTATGGTGATAGATGCACAACATTGGGCATACAGTAAAATCTATTGAATTGTACACTTTTAATGGGTGAATTTTATGGTATGTACATTGTGTCTCAATAAAGCATTTTTTTAAAAAAAGAAAATTTATAGGAGCTTTATTTATAGTTGCTAAAACTGAGAAACAAATAAGATGTCCAAGGTAAATGGATAAAGCAACTGTGGTACATCCACAGTTATTATTATTCACTGTTAAAGAGAAATGAGCTATTAGGGCTTGAAAGAACATGGAGGAAACTTAAATGCATATCACTAAGTGAAAGAAGCCAATCTGAAAAAGCTGCACACTGTCTGACTCCAACTATGTGAGTGACATTCTGGGAAAGGCAAAACTCTGGAGATGGTAAAAAAGATCAGTGGTTGCCAGTCGTTAGTGGGGAGAATGGGATGAAGAGGTGGAGCACGGAGCATTTTTAGGGCACTGAAACTACTCTGTATGATGCTACAATGACAGATACATGGCATTATACATTTGCCAAACCCGTGGAATGTACAACACCAAGAGTGAACGCTAATGTAAACTACGGATTTTCAGTGGTAATGATGTGTCAGCGTAGGTTCATCAGTTGCAACAAATGTCCCACTCTGGTGCTGGATGTTGATAGTGGGAGAGGTTGTGTGTTTGTGTCTGGGGAGCCATAGAGGAACTCTATTTTCTGCTTAATTTTGCTGTGAACCTAAAACTGCTCTAAAAAGTAAAGTCTAAAGGAAGAAGAGGGGAAGGAGAAGGAGGAAGGGGAAGAGGATAAGCGGACAGTGACCTCAAAGGCCATCTCACTTGGCACCAGCTCTGAAGTTTTCCCTGACTCCTCTCTTCTCTCCATCTGAGCAGGAGAATTAACTGCTCCTTTACCTGTGTTTTCACTGTGTTCTTATTCCTACTTCTTTTACAGTTTCTATCACTTTATCATAGTTGTTTACAGATCTCACTTACTGAACTGTGACCTGCCCGAGGGCAGAGGCACTGCCTTATTTTGTTGATATTTCTACTAGAAATACTACATAGGAGAGTTCAGTGAATGTTTTTTGTGTGAATGAATGAAGGACATGGTACAGCTATTGTTTTAAATGCAGTTTTAAAGGATTTTGCCCCAGAATCTATTCATCTTCATGCTTTTTGGTATCCTGAAAACAGCTGCCTCCATGTGGCTCATGCCAGGGACAGTGGTCAGGATGTGAGAGGACTGTCCCTAGAAAATTGAGAATGTATGAGAATCCCAAACTAATGACTTAGCCCTATTGAGTCTCCTCCAATGGCAGCACGTTATTCTACTAGAGCTTGTGGCAAACACAATCCTGGGAGACAGAAGCAAGTGCCGTCTGAAATCCAGGACCAGACTTCTGTGGTCACGTCGGTCCATTGGGAAGATGTCATGGGGCTGTGGGGAGAAGATCTCACTCTACCAAAAGCCATCTCTGCCACCTCTGCATGGCTACCTGAAACGTTCTGGCGAGGGCTTTGTTATAGGGCTTAGGGTGAGAGATATGTAAAATGTGTGAGGTTTATTCCTGGAGGGGTGACATTTTAAATGTTATTATTCATTTATACCTTACTGAAAGTCATGTGTAATATAGTTCTTGAAAGCAGGTTTTAAGAGGGCATAGAGAAAAGCTATAAAGACACTGGTGCTGAGAGGGAAAAGGAAAATATACCCAAGAGGTGACAGGATAACAAAAATATCTTTTTCATTTGTTTTTGGTGAAGAAGACACCCTGAGCTAAGATCTGTGGTGATCTTCTGCTGCAGGGGATCATAGCAGCATCCTTGCTAGGCTTTAAGCCTAGGAAAAATAAGTTCCAAATGGGTGGCTGGCAGATATGTGTTCTGCTGACTCTCATAATTATTATACCAGATTGCTTGTGCTTTGGAATCCCAGGCCAGAGGGGAGTATGTTATCGAGCATGAAGGCAAGGGGCTTAGGAACACCAGGCCCTTGCAGGAATGGAACGCAGCCTGCATACCTTGCTGATTGTTCTTAAGATACTCCCCAAGGGAATGACCTCGGATAGGGCTGGTGTGCTTCAGGGGGATGAAGAATATAACCGTTGGGCTTTGGCTTGCGTGTCCCTGCAGGCATGAATTCCTGCTGTTGTACATGCTTGTGATTCTTTACCCGCAAATAAATACGTGATGATCAGAGGGACCTCACCTCAGTCCTTGAGGCTGATGGTCCCCTGTCCCATTGAATATATAGATTGTGTTCTGTCTATTAATTCCATCCGCTCCCTTGGCTTGCTGCCTAGCCGGTCTTGGCAGCAATCTTCCTCTATTTTTTGCATGTGAGACGCTGCCACAGCGTGGCTTGATGAGCAGTGCATAGGTCTGTGCCTGGGATCTGAACTCAAGAACCTCGGGCCACCAAAGCAGAGCATGTGAACCCAACCACTATGCTACTGGAATGGCCCCAAATTTACCAGCATTTAATGGAGACAGTGAACATTCTTAGCCACACAACTGCTTTAATTTTAGGACTCGGGCATTCTTTTTATTTCAAGAAGCCACTTACTAATACTGTTGAAAATAGACACATCAAGGGTGTAGGGGATTTAGTAGTCAGGGTTCTGCTACTCACTTGCTGAATGATCTGGGGAAGTCACTCACCCACTCTGAGCTTCAGTTTTACCCATTGATAAAAGGGGCACAATAATACCTGTCCTACTTGCATCCCAGGGTGGTTGTGAAAATCCACTGAGATCACTGAAAGTAAAGTGCTTTATAAATTAGACATGTAAGTTTCTTATTTATAGTCGATATTAGTGTGGGAGGGGCAAGTGCTGTGGACCTCTCCTATTAAACATCAATGGGGTTTCTTTCCAGTGGTACAAAAAGAAAAAAAAACAAAAGAAGTTGTACCCTTAGAATCTTGTTCCTTGTTCAGAAAAGGAATCATACCAGCATTTGAAGAAAAGCCTTTTTATTGAAACTTCTGGTAGGTGTTAACTGAAGGCACTCGGTATATGTTAAGGATATCTAGCCAACACGTGCCCTTGTAAAGGAGGCAAGCTGCTCTTTGACCATCTTTGTTGAGTTCTATCAGAAACTGGAGAGGGGAGAGCTGCAGGGATGCCCTCCTGAGGAGCCCAGTGTGTTTGAGCAGTTGTCACCAGTGTCTGTCCCTTCTCTGATCTCTTCCTGAGATCGCTTGGCAGTTCCCAGATGTGCCAGGGCCTCTCCTGTGCAGTGGTGTCACTCTTGACCTGTGCAGGGCTTTTCCCTAAACCCGCAGCTAATGGTTCAAGGACAGAGACATGACTTACAGGGACTTGTGTCTCCTGGTTTCCAGCAGTAAATATTTATTAAATGAAACTTGGTTCAGGCTGCCTATCAAGGCGAGGAGGAAGTGACGCCTCCTGGCAGGTTTTGTCCTCCAGGCAGGGTACCTGTTCCTGCATAATTGAGAGGAAACTCCGGGGGCTGGACTCGTGGCACAGCCATTAAGTTCTGCTTCTCAGTGGCCCACAGTTTGCCGGTTCGGATCCCGGATGTGCCATGCTGTGGTAGGCGTCACACGTGTAAAGTAGAGGAAGATGGGCACAATGTTAGCTCAGGGCCAGTCTTCCTCAGAAAAATGAGGAGGATTGGCAGTAGTTAGCTCAGGGCTAACCTTCCTCAAAAACCAAAAAAGAAAGGACACTCCGCTAGAGTGAAGGCTGTCTCACCCTTTCACAGAGATCAGGTGACAGTTTTGGGCTGTGAGTGTCAGAGCAAGGGCATCACAGCTTAAGAAAGACGTGAGAAATTAGGAGACCCCTCAGAGGACAGCTGTCATGAAGATAAGGAGTTTGGAAAAGAAGATGTAGGAGGAGGGGAGGGAAGTACTGGGATTATTTAAACCTGACAGGAGGAGCCTGAAGAAAGTGTGACAGGTGGTTGATTTTGGAACATACGTGGGGTGATCATATAGAGCAGAGCTTCTCAGCCTTTTTCGTGGCAAGGTGCTCTTAGGAAGAGATCATATTTAAAGGGCCCACAAGGGCACTTGGATGAGGCTGCACAAGATGAGATTCTGCCCTGGGCTTTGACACTCCTGGGTCCCACCTGCCACCCGAGGGCTGAGGGGATCAACAGCTTAGCACAATACAACCTATCCCAGCCTTTGGGGAGTATATGGACTGAATGTTTGTGTCCCCCCAGTTCACATGTTGGAACCTAATCCCAATGTGATGGCATTAGGAGATGGGGCCTTTGGGAGGTGGTTCGGTGATGAGGGTGGAGCCCTCATGAAGTGGATTAGTGTCCTCATACAAGAGACCTCACAGAGCTCCCTCACCCTCTTTGTCCACCACGTGAGGTTGCAGGGAGAAGGCAACTGTCTGTGATCCAGGAAGTGAGCCTGGCCAGACACTGAATCTGCTGGTGTCTTGATCTTGGACTTCCAAGCCTCCAGAACTGTGAGAAATCAATGTTTGGGGTTTAAGCCTCCCAGTCTGTGGTGTTTTGTCACAGCAGCCTGCACTGACTAAGGGATGTGTACACCTGTAGAGGGCAGGGACTGTCTGTATTTTAGGTAGAGTAAGAAAAAGTGGGCTCAAAATAAAAAAGGAAAGATTGAAGTAAAAAGAGAAAACGTTTTATTCCGGGATTTGGAAATACTGGACTGGTTTATCAAAGGATGTGTGTGTGTGTGTGTGTGTATGTGTGAGTGTGTGTGTATGTGTAGCATGTGCTGAAAGTCTTTTTCCAGTTTAAGCTTCACTAACTTCAGAAAAATAAGTGCTAAAGACCTACCCCAAGATCATTGGAAGGTTATTTACATTTATCTTATAAATTTATTGTTAGTTTTCTGAATGTTGAATAATGACTTATTCATTTTAATTATTTGACTTAGCCTCTTGAAGATGGTAAAGTCTAACTGAAACAAAAACCTAAAATTTACTGTTTGCTATTCACAAAACTAAGTGTAGAAGAACACTAAGTTCCAAATCTGGGTTTGTGTAAGGCAAAAATATTCTATAGGGAAGATGGATTTGAGGCCATATGTGATCCTGTGTGTAAACGTCTGGGTACAAGCCTAAGTTCCAGGCAGCCTTTCACTTTCAAGGCAGGAGAATTGGTGAGACCCACGTCTAGTTCTCCAAACAGTAAAGGGGGACCCAGGTAATATCTGGGTTACAAATAAGAAAAGCAGAAAATTTCAATAAGGCAAACATATGATATGATGAAAAGGTGGAGTTGGGAAAATAGGATGACAGGCAGTGCAGAGGGACCTAGAAGGCCCAGGAGGGGTGGACAGATGTGCTGGGCTGGTGGGTGGGGGAGGGGCTGTGGGCACACCTCTTCATGTCCCCTCCCCCACCCTCAGAAACCCTTTGTGACTCTTCTGTGCTCTGTGATGCAGGCCTGGGACTATAGGCAAGCACGGGCACTCTCAGAGCTCAGTTGCTTCAGGCAGCCTCGAGATTCAGACAATGGAGTTCAGCCATTGGAATGTTCTCTCATTTCTGAATAGCCCTATTGAGTTGTGTCTGAGCGTCTGCTCAGCATTCTTAGATACTGACCCTAACCTCACCTTCCTGTGTGGGTTGTGGTTGCTCCTTCTGTTCCTGTGCTACCTGGTGTGGATTCCATCTTTACCAACCTTCTGGAAAACCAAAGATTTCCAAAAGGTAAGGAAACCTGGGCAAGACCCCAACAGTGATTCTTTATTGTTTCCTTTTCCATTCCCACATTTTAAAATGAGTTTAGTTGGCTCTGAGAGACACCTGAGAAGTCTGAGTAGAGGATGGAACTGCATCCTTCTAGGGGAACAGGCTGGGCAGGCCTAGGGGTTCAGCTGGGACTGTTTCCATTCAAAGCTCACAGACCACTTGGGTGTGGTGGAGGATTACAAGATAAAATCCCAAACTCGGTGATTCTGTAGTCCTGGATTGGGTTACTTAGAGAGTTTGGGATCTCTGCAGGAGAAGAGAGTTCCCAGCACTTGATCATGAGTCACATTCCCATGGCAGGTGTCACTTGACCAAGACTTCCTGCATGTCAGCAGATCAGGGAAGCAGGGCCGAGCCTCTGAAAGCCTCTGAGCAGAGACTGGAGCCCAAGCCCTGTCAAGGACACAGGGTCTATCTGAGGGAGCACAGACGTGACTGCTGGCCTCAGAGTCTTTGCCCTCCTTGAGCAGGGGACTGCTGACTGAGAATATCAAGTGTGGACCTCATAGACAAAAACCTTTCTTTGAGCTTTTCAAGGAAGGAAAAATTGAAAATATTTTATCATCTTTAAAAATTAATAAAAGGAAAGAATACAAAGTTTTATTAATTAAAATAGAGAGTCATATTATTCTTGGATAATGAGTATCTGAGTTTCCTGGAAAGGAGAGCAAGAGAAATGAGTCCCAGCCCCTGATTCTTTTCTTTCTGTTCTCAGCGTCAGGGCACAGCCAAGAGGAGAAGGAAAGGTGGAACATTGGGAGGTAAGGTTCTGCCTATTCCACCTGAGCTCTCCAAGGGTGACCCTTCCTGTCCTTTCCATGAGGTCCCAGGTCCATCATCTCTGAGGATGTCAGTTGCTAGCCACAGTCCCTGTCAGAAAACAGAGCCCTCAGAGGAGAGGCTCATGGGAAGGCAGTCAGAACCCCAGACACTTCTCAGATTCCTGGTCTGCCCACCTCTGGGCATGAAGCAGTGATGGACCTGGACAAGGGGTGTTGCCCAATAGGTGTCCATGTGAGATGATGAGAGTCAGAGCTTCTGTCTCCTGACCTTGTGAAAGTACTTTGACTTTCCGGATTATCAGCTTCCTCTTTGAGGTAACCATTAACCTGTATTCCTCACATGGTGGTTTTGAGCATCACATGGGATAATGTATGTGAAAGTATTTTATAAATGAAGCAACATACACCTATGAACCTTGTTAATATCATTGACCATTTGACCTCATCTGCTGATTCTTGGGGCTTTCAGAGCCTAATGTCCCAAAGGTCTCCCATAAAGGGACTCCTGTCTAACACCTATGCTTCTACCTTCATTATATACAACCCACTCTCCTGGTTTCCCAGGTTGGAGACATTACGAGAGAGAAAGAGAGGAGAAAAGGAAGCTGCTTTCTATTCTGAAAAGGTGACTAGTCTTTCCCCTTCTTTCCTGATCCCTCTTTAGCATGTTCTGTGCAATTCCAGGGATTCAGTGCAGCCTGCCCTAGTCATGCCAGGGGGTTGCCATAGGAACGGGTATGTGAATGAAGGCTTTGGGGTGAGGGCTGTTGAGTGTATTGTGAAGCCATGGATGTGGGGCAATGTGAAGGGGCAGCAGGCTTCAGGTGGCCCTTCCCAGACCAGGCCAGCAGGTCCTCCTTTTTTTCTTCTGGTCCTGGCTGCAGCTTTGTACCTCCTGTCTCCCACAGCCCCTCAGGCCAGCATCATGATACCATCCGCTTTCGTCAACTGCTCTGTCAAGATCCCTCCTGTGAGGTGTGTAATAGCACAACTGTGGAGGTCAATCAGCTGCTGTTCCTGGAGGACCTGGAAGATGATACCCTCTCTGTGTCCTCTTTGGCTTCCACAGCTTCTGTGACTGAGTCATCATTCACTCTGTCCTCTGCCTTCTGAGCAGTCCCTTCAGGAGACCTAATACTAGCCTCTCAGCCTGAGCCTTCCCCATCACTCCCCTCCATTGTCTCACCTAACCCAATGACACCCTTAGCTGACTTTCTTTCACCATCACCAATGGGTCACTCTCTGCCACCAGAACCTTTTCCTCCCATGGATTCAAAATTTCCAGGGGACCATTTCCCACACCAACCCCTAGCCTTTCCCCCTCTCCCACCACATGACACTCAGACAGTGGATCCTGTTCTCCAACCAGAGGCCACTTTGTCCATGCATACCATCTTCTCTCTTGATCCTCCTCTTTCCCCAGATGTCAACCTCTTATCAAATTTGTCCCAGACAATGAATCCCACTGATGTATCAGCTTGTCATGATGCATCATCAAGCCTGTCTGTTTCACCACCACCAGACCACCCTTTAACCATGACTCATTCTAAATCAATTTCTATCTTACTGAAGCCTGTTCTGGAGAACTCATCTCCAGATAGCCCTGGTGGGTTGTCCACTTGTGTCCCAACAATAAGAGGTACTGACTGTTCAAGTCTGTCTGCTTCAGAGTTCTCCTCAGGGCAAACTCATGCCAAAGACTTGTTCCCTTCCACCTTGGCACTAGATGATCTCAATGAAGAGTATTTTTCCCTCCATTCTTCAGAGGCCTCTTCTCAGGGAAACCCTGCAGCCAACCTTGTAGAGCCTGGAAACCTCTTGTTTTGCAGCCCCAAAGTGCTGGCACTCCTGGAGGGACAAGTCCAACAGAGGAGTGATTTCCTAACGTTGAAGGAAAAGGAAAAGAAAAAGGGTTCTTTTCCAAAATGACTTAGGACAGACTACCAACTAAATACTTCAGGGGAAATGTTGGAGTCAATTGCTGATAAGCATGACTCAGCAGTCTCCCTTCCTTTTTGGAGCAGCAAAGGGAAAGCAAAGGAGCTGCGTGTGAACCAGCAGCCCCCATATCCTAAGACCTCAGAGGACCACTTACAGCAGAAACATGTCCAGCTCTTCTGGGGTCTCCCATCTCTGCACAGTGAGTCCTTGGCCCCTGTTGCCCATGTTTCAGGTGACTGTTCCTCAATCTTCATATTCAATAGAATCTTTAATTTCTCCATGGACCAAGAATCCCCAGTATGCTCCCATCCTCTCCCTTTGTCCTTGCCTGAGATCCAGCCTCAAGCCTTGCCTCAAACCCTGCCCCAGTCCAAGCCCCTACCTCTCACTCAAGTCCAGTCCCAGGCCCACCTTCAATCCCCACTCCCAATCCTACCATCTGGTCCTCTACCTGGGACCCAGACCTGTGGAGTGTGTTTCCATATACCCCAGAATGAATCAGAGTCTCTCATCTCATCTGAAATTCAACAACTGGAGTGGAACATGTTGCAGAAGCAACAGGAAAGTTTGCTGGGTTCACCCTTTGTGGTCCAAAGATCTCAGGAAGACTTTTGTCCTTCAGCTCCAAACTCTCCTTACCACCAGGCCTCCCAGGCCATGTTTCCATCTCCATCCTTCCTGGAGAGCTTCCTCTCAGCATTGAGCTTCAGAAGAAACTAGAGCATCCTCTTCAAAAGAGGCTCATCCAACACCACGGGGGTCTGCCCCGCAGGATCCATGAGTCTCTGTCACTAATGATGCTTCTGAGAGGTTTCTCAGACACAGCTGATTTGGAGAGCAACCATGGACTCTCATGGGTCTCTGTGAATAAAAATAATGTTGGATTGAGCCAACCTGGAAGCTTCCATGAGAGGGGCTCAGAAATGCTTCAGCTAGAGAAGGATGTGGGGAAGAATCAGGGATATAGCTCACAGAATGGCCCAAAAGCTTATCTGTTGAGTGATCCAGAGAGCTCTTCAGATAACGATCTGGGCTATGACTCTGAGAAAAACCTAAATAGTCACATGGCAAGTCTGTCAGAAAAAAATTCAAGGGCCTCAGGGGGCAGTCTAGGTCAGAAACAACTTGAAAGTGTCCTGAAAGTACATTTGGGCAAGAAGTTTGAGGAAATCAGTGAGGGTCGGCTCCCTGGGACTGTGCATAGTTCATGGCATGCTGTCAAGCAGACACTGCTGCTTTCTGTGAAATCCCACACTCAAGTAACACAGAGAAGTATGCCACCATCAGTGGGTGGGGACTCCTCCCTGACTACCTTCCAGGACCTTTCCTTCATTGATTCCAGTGCACAACAGGTGCTGGAAGCCCATATTAAAAAGTTTCGTATGAGGATGGAGTGGGGCCTTCCCTGCAGGGTCCTTGAATCCATAGAGATCTTTAACGTGAAAGGTGCAGCATCCCAGTCCTTGTCCCATTCCCACCTTCCCTCCTCAACCAACCCGATTCCTGAGGTGGACTCCAAATCTAGGGGCTTCGAGCTCCTTAGAGGAAGCTCTAATTCTCCTCATGGAGAAGAAGTGGGAACAACAAATTCAGCTCCTGTCCTGGATCATCTGCGCCCTGCCACCTCACCTGTGGGCAAGGAACGACAGGGGAGCTTTAGACAATCAACCTCTGGTATAAACCAAGAGCTTGCAGAGGACATTCAGAGAAGCAAGGGTGCCAGACAGACTCTTCTGCCTGTCAGACATGGCATCACAGACAAAGCAAGTCAGAGACAGACTCCACTAGGCAAGAGACGCCCCCAAAATCTTCCTGTAAGGCAAGCTGGGGCTGGCCAAGAGCCAAAGGATAAGAGTGTGAGCTCAAAGGATAGAAGAGAAATGCGACAGGGCAAAAAGATGGAGGAGAGGTCAGAACCCTTTCCTGTGTGCAATGTGTCCAGGGAGATATTCAGGGCCAAGGAGCTTGATGCGCTTCAGTCAAAAACTGGTGACATTTTGACAACCGGCAAGCTGGGAAGCCCCCAAAAGATAAATGGGAAAGAGAGTAATGTAGAAACCACTGAAAGGCCTCCACCAAAAAGACCAGTTCCCAAAGATCCCAAATCATCAGATGTATTTGGTGAGTTAAAGTTTAAACTGGAGAGGAGGGAGCAGAGCCAGGTCCAAAGCCAACCCACTGACAGGTCCCTTGCCTCAGAGAGCTTGACTTACAAGGCCTTACTTACTCGTGCCTAAGATGTCTCCACTGGCAACGTGGGAGCTTCCCAGGTGCTGCATGTCCGTTTGGAAGACAGAGGAGTCATCATGGAGCAGCAGCAGGAGCCTTGTGTCCCTAAGAAAGTCTTGAGGAGGTGCCAAGATAAGGATTTAACACCAACTGCAAAGAGAACGAGCCCTCCAGGCCCCAAAGCAGAAGAGCTTGGTGGAGGGGATGCAGGGTTGGGACATCCCAACCTAGAAGGAAGAGTTCCCCTACTCAGGACAAGGCATTAGAGGCGACGGTTAAGAGGAAGTCTTTCCAGACCCCATCACAGAAGGGACAGGCTCCTCCTGAAAACCTTTGCAGAGAAAAAATAAAGCACATTTTGCAATGGCTTCATGTCAAGATAAAATGCAAAAGGCAAGAAAATACCCAGGAAAAGGGCAGCCCCGTATCATCGGTCCAGAGCAGAGGCCTAGTTAAAAGGAGAGCTGCCCTTACTGGGACTACCACAGCTCAGAAGACCATGACAGTCCCTGGGAAGCTCCCAGAGCAGGAACTGGGGCTTCGGCATGCAACAGACACCGCATGCCCTCAAGAGCCCCTTCCCTCCCTGAGGAAGTTTGGGAAAACCCAGCAGAAGGCAGAAGTACAGGCCCAGGCAGAGCCCATCCAGGGGCATCCTTCCAACTACAGGGCTCCTTGCTGTAAAGTGACAAACAACAAGTCCTGCCACCAAGAAGCTGTCTTTGCTGGCCAGAGTTATCCTATAAGTATTAGATAGATCAGAGATGAGAACAGACACCCCAAGAAAGTTTTGGCCTTTAGGGACCAACTATCAGATCAGCAGTATCCCTCCTCTGTGTCCTGTAGGGAACCTGTGCCCCGTCCAAACCCCAACTACAGGGGTCAAGCCAGCCAGGGGCTTCTGGCTGCTCTCACCACTGAACGCACTGTGTTCAGAGATCCATCTCTGCTATGTCAACAGAAAATGCTTCTCCAGAATTTCCAGAAAGGAAAATTTCCCACCCCCAAATAATTTCTTCCTTGTGGAGTATGTTGATTCTCCCCAGTAAATGATTCTCTAATAACAATGAAGTCTTTTCTGTGTACTGTGTTGGGGGCATGGGTTTTGGGTAACTCAGGGCTTATGCTTAGAGAAAGGAACGAAGTAGTTCAGCTCTTTCTGGTTGCTTCCTTTGGTTTGTAAAGGTATCCACTTCAGAAAATAACAGTAAAGAAGAAACAGTGGCTTCATCATGATTTAGAAGTCAGTGACCAGAGGACCCCACAGGTGAGTGAACCCTGAACGGGAGTGTTTGGGGGTTACTGCTGCAGTGGGTCCTGGGCTGGTGGGGGAGGGGCTAGGAACAGCATAGATGCTGCTTAAGAATCTGTCATGCAGGTCATGCTAACGTGTTGGGGAAACATACTTTAGACTTGACAGTGAGGATTCCCCACTGGAAATGTACCTTGGGCAAGGGGTTCCCCCCTGGGTATTTCTTCAGGCTGCACAGTTGATGACATTTGGTTGCAGAGCAAAAGCATCACTCAGCTGTCAGTGGTAGCAATGTTGACCAGGCAGCCACCTACCTCTTAGGGTAAAAAAAAAGCTGAGAGTAAGGAAAAGATGCCTTAGAGTGAGTGGAAAGTTAAGAAAAAATGAAGAGGGGAAGGAATGACCTTGCTGGTGGAACAAAGTTTTATGCCTCATCATCCATATTGTGACCCTGTCTTGCTTCCCCCACCCCCTCCTCAATCTGATCCAGGCATCACCTACTTGAGGCTGATCTGAGCACTGCACAGCATACTGCTGCCTTATTCCAAAAAGGCTCAGGGCTGTTCTTCGAGCACCAAAACAATATCTACAAGGATGTCATCAGGCATGGCATCCCCCTCTTTAGGGAAGGTGATCTTGGTGCCTTCCTTTCATCCATGCTTGAAGGAAATACACAACATGTTGCCCTTAGTGTATAAAGTTCACATTCAGGATGGCGGTGCCTCCTTTGATATTCATGGCCTTGGTGGAGCCATGGTTGGTCTCCCCCAGAATACCTGCAGCTCATGAACCAAAGGTGAGTCCCAGACTATGCACCAGGTTACAGATGTTTGGGAGCTCACCATGGACCTCCACAAAATGCTCTTTTCAGCCAAGACTGCACACATACCCACCTTTACAATAGGGGTCTGGAGGGAAAGCAACTCCACTTATACAGACTGGGACTCAAAAATGGGGTAAATGTCCTAGACGGCACTTGAGATAATTTTCCCAGAAAGACTTCCGAATGCTGGGTGTTAAAACAAAAAAATAAAAACAAAACCAATGTGTACTACAGCCCCCTCTCACTCCCATACTTGTATTTCCTTGTCCGGAGTTATGCCATTGACCCTCTAATGCCTGAAGCTTAGGGTCAAAGAAAGAATGCAGATCCTGTGGAGGCCCTGGGAGAGACAAAAAGTGGGATGGTGCCCAACGCAGGGAACTTGAAGAGGTGAGGAGGCGGTGGAGGGCTTGAACATCCATGTGGATGGACCAGCCAATAGCCCAGCCCCTCAGATCCTACATCATCTCATCTTAGGCTCCTTTACTTCCATTCCAGGGCAGTTACTGCCACCCTCCAGAGCTTATCACCAGGAACACTTCCACCACCTGGATTAATACAGTCTGACATTCCACCCGTTGACCTCGTCTCCTGATTCCTCCAGTTTATAAGCCCCTTGTTAATTTTTCAACTCCAGGTCATTCATTTTTCCACTTACTCCTCATCAATCCAGCCAGATCGTGTCTTCATTTCCTCCCTCTCCAAGGCAGATTTGATGGTCTATCAGGTAACCAACACTTAAAAAGCTCCACTACAAATGGGCCCCATACAATCCCTTTTAATCTTTCCTGTTTGGCAAAGTCCAATCTCTCTGCCTTTTCCAGAAACGCCTTCCTACAACTGATCCCTATATGATTAAATCTCACAATCAAATCCACTGGTGCCATGATAAATTCAGCCCCAGCAATAACTGGAAAACATTTGCTCATTCCACAAATAATTATCCCATGCCTACTAACGTGAACAAAACAAATGGAGCACAGCTCACTGTTTCCTTAGTCCATTCTCTCTGATGCTACTCAACTTTATTTCAAATCTCCTGCACTTTCCTCAAACTTAGGCCGTGTCCACTTGCTCAGCAGATGTACTGGACCACCATTCACAGAGGAGCTAGAAGCCATGAGATAGGAACCTTCCATCAAAAAACCTTCACAAAAATCCTTTCCCATTCCTCCTTTCCTTCTTTCCTGTTATATGAAAAGAGGTTTCCTTCCTAACCTCAATGATTACACTGCCCGAAATATCCTTATTGAGAGAGCTAAACCCTCATCTTGATGGACTGAGTCCCCTTGCCAGGTATCCTCTCGTCCCCTCCCTCTCCTTATGAGGCACCCAACTTCTTTTACTGTTTTAAGCTTCCTATTACAGAAATGTTTAAACATGCATGAGAGCAGTGTGACTTCCCATGTATCCCTCACCCCGCTTTCACAGTTGTCATCTGGCACGTGTGATATGGCCCATCTCCTACACTATGGTTAAAGGGAAAAAGCCCATCCAAACATCCTGCCATCCATCTCTCAGACGTATGCTTTGTGCCCGTGTCACAGATCTCACATTTCTTTGATTTTTACACCTGTGGGGCACACTGACCCACAACAGATGGACACAGCCATGTGGACCAAAAGCACTGAGCTTTAGAGGCTTTGTCCATCAGTTCTGCTCGGGCCTGCAGTCAAGCCTGAGGAGTCAGCTGAGTGAACTCCTCCCTCAACCCCACAGAGAAAGGAATCTTCCTGAGCAAATGCAGTGAACGGTGTTGCAGTCCCTTAATCACAGTGACTACAGCATGCAGAGAGTACAGAAGGAGAAAGCTGTACATGTGATAAGGACTTGACATCACTACATAAGTGTTTTCAAATATTTAGAAGAAAATTTTTTCTTGTATTTAAAATGAGCTATTGTGTTTTGAGTTAAACACAGTACATCAAACATATTGTTTATCTCCTTTCCTTCCCAAAATGCCATTAAAAGATTAGATGAAAAGATGCTCAACATCATTAGTCATCAGGGAAATGCAAATCAAAACCACTATGAGGGGCTGGCCTTATGGCCGAGTGGTTAAGTTTGCATGCTCTGCTTTGACGGCTTCGAGTTTGCTGGTTCAGATCCTGGGCATGGACCCACACACTACTTAGCAAGCCAAGCTGTGGTGGCATCCTACAGGGAAGAACTAGTGACTTACAACTAGGATATACAATTATGTACTGGGCCTTTGTGGAGGAAAAAAAAAGAGGAAGATTGGCAACAGATGTTAGCTCAGGGCCAATCTCTCTCACCAAAAAGCATACCTTTAAAAAAAAAGCCACTATGAGATAGCACTTCACACACACAAGGATGGCTAGAATCAAAAAGTAAGACAATAACAAGTGTTGGTGAAAATTTGGAGAAATTGCAACCCTCATACAGTGCTGGTGGGAATGAAAAATGATACAGATGTTTTGGAAAATAATCTGGCCATTCCTCAAAATGTTAAAACATAAAGTTACCATGTGACCTAGCAATTCCACTCCTAGGTATATACTCAAGAGAAATGAAAGCATATGTCCACTCACAAATTTGTAAAATGTTCATAGCAGTACTATTCATAATAGTGAAAAGGTGGAAACAACCTAAATGTCCATCAACTGATAAATGGGTTAATAAAATAAAAGACGGCACAACCATACAATTTAATATTTTTTAGCAATAAACACATGACAAATGGATGAACCTTGAAAATATTATTCTAAGTGAAAGAAGCTAGTCACAAATAACCATATATGATTTCATTCATATGAAGTGCCCAGAATAGGGAAATCTAGAGAGATGGAAAGTAGATTAGTGGTTGCTTAGGGCTGGGCGTATGAGGGGAGAGGGAGATGATAGCTAAAGGTTATGGGGTTTCTTTTTGAAGTCATGAAAATGTTTTAAAATTTACTGTGGTGATGGTTACATATGGCTGTGAATATACTAAAAGTCATGGAATTATACACTTTAAATTGTATGGTATGTGAACTATATTTTGATAAAGCTGTTGAAGGATTTATAAAGAATAAGTGCTTGAGGATGACAAGAAGGGGAAAGGACAGTACAAAAGACGTCAACCCATTTTTGAGGACGGCTATTTGGTGCAGTGGTAACTGACCAGCAGAGAAGATGAAGTGCCCACAAACCAACTCATACCACAAAGCCCAGAAGACAGATGACATGGTGACACCAGATAAGAAATTAAGGGTTCCATGCCGTAAAGATGTTAAATTTTTTGTTCTTTTTTTGTTTTATATTGTGTATAATTTTTAAAAATCTTTTTTTCTGGGGGGTGCTCTTTTCCAGTATTTTATAAAACCCTGTTGAAATGTTAGCACACTTCAATTGTGCAAAGAGGATCCTGGGTTTCTTGCCTGGGACAGAAACTGAGACAACTGTTTTAAAGTCACCATTGAACACTTCTGGGGTCTGGCTATGGTGGTGGTGGCAGCTACAGGAATCAAAACAAGAAATCTCAAAGTTTAGGTAAAATTCAGGATGACAGCCAATGGTCCATTTGAAAAATGTATTTATTTGAAAATAAACTTGCGAAAAAGGTGCACTGATGGTAAACAACCATATACTCTTTATCCAGATTTACCTATTAATATTTTGATCCATTTTCCATCTCTCTCCGCTGTCTTCATCTGTTTCTGTCTCCTTCCCTCCCTCGCCTTTCTCTATCTGAAGACACACACACACACACATATGTGAAAAATATGCATACATTCCTGAATACCTGAGAACACATTTTGTGCATCTTGTACTTTCTCCTTGATTATTTCATTGTGTGTTTCTTAAGAAAAATAATATTCTCTAACATACAGCACTGTTATCTCCTTCAGTAAATTTAACATTGGCATAAAACTTTTAACTAATCTTCTATTCATATTCCATTTTTGTCAGTTTACTGAGTAACGTCCTTTGTGGCTTTTTTTAAAAGCTCCATTATAGGATTCAGTCTAGAATCACAATGCTGCATTTAGTTGTCACGTGTCTTTAGTCTCCTATAATCTGGATTAGTTTCTAAGCCTTCCTTTTTTATGACAAGCCATTTTTGAAGAATATAGTCAACGTGTCATTCTTATAACCCCTTCTCACCTGGACATTTGTTTGGTGGAATTTATCTTGCTCAGACTTTAAAGGATGTTTTCACAATTGTAAGTCCTAGGAACCTTAGTGCAGCCAGGACCAGACTTGCTATCAAAAAGCAATGTCAGAGATGCAACAACATGTGGAGAGACTCTTCTGAACAGAGACACCTGCTGCAGTCAAGGGAGGGTCGGTGAGAAGGGTGGGCTTGAAGTGTACCTTCCTGACGGGTGGAGACGATGGTGAAGCTGTGGATGGAGAAGACGGGGGAAGAAAGGAGCTGTCATTACTGGTAAACCCTCTCACACGGGAGGGAAAGGACTGGGTGTCTGTGGCTGAGACTGATCCATCAGACTCAGCGAGGGAATGCAGGCAGGCAGGGGGGGACATGACGCAGAGCTTCACTTCAGCAGCTTATCACTAAATAATGAAGCTGTAAGAGTTACAACTATTAAATGACTAGCTAGCATGGGGAAATGAAACACATATACACCATCAACAAAATGACACTATTGTTTAAAAAGGTATAGAGATATCAATAGGAATTTTGGTGAAAAGATAGAAGATGGGAAAAAATCATAAAACTTTTAATGGAAGACGTAATGTAAAGCGTTCCTGGACCCAATTCCAACACGTGTGTGTGGAGCCTTCCCCACACCAACAAGCAGTTCTCGGACGCCAGCAGGGTGTCTGGGAATTCAACTCAATTCTGACACCTGTCTAATCAGAGAGAGAGTCAGATTCCACAGGTAAAGGCTCAGTCCCACAAGACCACCCTCCACTTCAGACACCAGCTGCAAGCCCAGGTGGTTACCTGGGCTTCTAAGTGGCTCAAACTGGAGGTTCCAATGACCCCCTCCAACTCAGGATGCCAATCTCAAGTCCAGGATGTTAACTGTACTTCTGACCGACTGGCTATAAATCAGAGGTTCCCAGGACCCCCTCCTCGGCTTCCATTAATTCACTAGAATGGCTCACAGAACTGAGGGAAACACTGGCTTAATGTTTACCAGTTTATTAAAGGCTATGATAAAGGATACAGAGGAATATTCAGATGGAAGAGATAGACAGGGCAAGGTATGAGGCATACAGAGCTTCCGGGCCCAATCAGAATAGGTCACTCTGCCAGCATCTCCATGTATTAAACAACCCAGAAGTTCTCCAAAAAAGGGTCAACAAATTGTCCTTTTGGGTTTTTACTGGGGCTTCATTATGTGGTCATGATTGACTAAGTTATTGGACATTGGCAACTGATTCAATCTTAACCCCCGCACCCCGCCCGGAAATCAGGAGATGGGACTGAAAGTTCCAATCCTCTGATCACATGGCTGGTTCTTTTGGCAACCAGTCCCCCACCCTTGGGTGGGGTCCAAAAGTCACCTTCATTAACATAAATAAGAAATTCCACCGGTTTGGGGAGCTGTGAGCCAGGAACTGCGAACTGAGACCACATATTTATCAGAAATATATTTTGGTCACCTGAATGACCAAATACGTATTTCTTATTAGTCACAACAATGCAGTCTACCCCCCTGGTCTTGGAACACAGATTCCTTACAGCAAAATAATCACAAAAGTCAAAATATACAGGCACATTACTATAATCTCATTCAGTCATTAATAACTATTCAGGCCACCATCGTATCATAGGAAAATGTCTCCCAGGGTGAGCCCACTCAGGTTTGCCAGCTTCCATTCGATATTGTCAGGTTTCAAAAGCAGGACTGGTGTCAACAATATATGGCTTCACCCTTTCAGGCGTCTCATATAATTGAGCTAAGAGACAATACTGGCTCTTGCTGAGCCTCTTTTGAGGTCTTAATGTTGGGTTTTCCTGGTTACACAACCCATTTATTCATTCCTTTACCAATAGCAATAACCAGGAATCGTATATTTAGCATGCTGCTTCTTATTTCGTACTTCCTTATATATCCAATGAGCCAACTCCTTAGGAGTCAGGTCTACTACCATTTCTAAACTCCACTGTAACTGGCAGGTTCCCCCCAAAATCCCAAACACAGTGATTCTGTAGTCCTGGATTGGGTGATTTAGAGTTTGGGATTTCTGTAGGAGAAAAGGGTTCCCCAGCACTCTGAATCTGGGCACTTCAAGCCCCTTGGAGGAAGCTCTAAGTCTCTTCATGGAGACAAAGTTGGAACAACAAATTCAGCCCCATCCTGTTTGTCCTCTCCCAGCCACCTCACCTGTGGGCAAAGAAGGACAGGGGACTCTGAGACAATCACTCTCTGGTGTTAACCACGAGCTTCAGAGGATGTTCAGAGAAGTAAAGGTGCCAGACTCTTCTGCCTGTCACACACGGCATCACAGGCAAAAAAAGTCAGAGACAGACTCAACTAGGCAAGAGATGCCCCCCAAGGCTGCCTGCAAAGCAACTGGGGCCAGACATGAGCCAAAGAATAAGAGTGTGATTTCCAGGGATGGAGTAGAAATGCAACAGAGCAAAAAGACGGAGAAGTCAGAAACTATCTCTGTGCTCAGTGTGTCCAGGGAGATATTCATGGCCAAGGAGATCAATGCTTTTCAATCAAAAACTGCTGACATCTTGACCACCAGCAAGCTGGGAAGCCCCCAAAAGGTAAACGTGAATGAGAGTAAAGTAGAAACTACTGTTGACCGCTGAAAACCCCCCACCCAAAAGACCAGTTCCCCAAGATCCTAAATCATTAAACCTTAAAGAACAGTTATTTGGTGAGTTAAAGTTTAAACCGGAGAGGAGGGAGCAGAGCCAGGTCCAAGGCCAACCCACTGACAGGTCCCTTGCCTCAGAGAACTTGATTATAAGGCCTCACTGACTCATGCCCAGGGTGTCTCCAGCTGGGACATGGGAGCTTCCCAGGTGCTGCATGTCCATTTGGAGGACAAAGGAATCAGCATGAAGCAGCAGCAGGAGCCTTGTGGACCTAAGCATGTCTTAGGGAGGTGCCAGGATAAGAATTTCCCACCAACTGCAAAGAGAGTGGCCTTCTGGGTCCCAAAGCAGAAGAGCTTGGTGGAGGGGATGCAGGGTTGGGACATCCCAACCTAGAACGAAGAGTTCCCTACTCAGGACATGGCATTAGAGGAGAAGCTTGGGAGCAAGTCTTCTCAGACCCCATCACAGAAGGGAAGGCCTCCTCCTGAAAACCTTTTCAGAAAAAAAAATAATCACTTTTTGCAATGGCTTCATCTCAGGATAAAATGCAAAAGGCAAGAGAGTTCCAGGAAATGGGTAGCTGCATTTCATCTGTACAGAGCAGAGGCATAGTTAAAAGTAAAGCTGCTTTAACTAGGATGACTGAAGCTGAGATCATGACAAACGGTGGCTTTAGCATGTGATAGACATCACCTGCCCTCAAGAGCCCCGTCCCTCCCCATGGAAGTTTGGGAAAATTCAGCAGAAGGCAGAAGTGCAGGCCCAGGCAAAGCCCATCCAGGGACATCCTTCCTACTACAGGGCTCCCTCCTGTGAACTGACAAACATCAAGTCCTGCTGCCAAGAAGCTGTCTTTGCTGGCAAGAGCTATCCTAGAAGTATGAGAAGGACCAGAGACGAGGACAGACATGCCCAGAAAGTTGCAGCATTTAAGGATAAGTGATTGTGTCAGAAGCATCCCCCATCTGTGCCCCGGAGGGAGCCTGTGCCCCATCCAAGCCCCACCTGAGGCATCAAGCTGGCCAAGGGCCTCTAGCTGCTCTCACCACAGCACAAGACAGAAAAATGCTTCTCCAAAATTCCCACAGAGGAAAATTTCCCATCCAAAAATAATTCCTTCCTTGAAGAGAATATTGATTCTCCCCAATAAATGTCTAATAGTAGTGGTGTCTTTCCCATGTACTGTGTTGAGGGCATGAGTTTTGGATAACTCATGGCTTGTGCTTAGGGAGAGGAACAAGTTAGTTCAGCTCTTACTAATTGCTTCCTTTGGTGTCTAAAAGGTGACCCATCCCCTGGAGCTCTTTTTGTAGATCTTTTATAGATACATAAATAGATATTGGCCTTGTGCCCTCTCAGCTCCCGAACCACCACATGAGGCTTGGCCTCAGAACATGCTCAGAAGCCTTGCGGAGTGGGGATGTGCCTGCTGAACACAGGCCCCATTTGCTGTGCCCACTCAATGGAATTCCACAGAGATGAACACAGTAACAAATGGAGTAACAATATTGATGTGTTAAGTCTCCACCTTGCACTGGCTGCCTGGCCTTGCACAAGTAACCTAAGTCTCACATCTTACCTATTATGTGTGGAGATACTAATATGTACTAATAGGGTTGGCCCTGAGAACTGAAATGAACAAGAGCTTTGAACAGTGCTAAGGTCTATTGTTCAGCAAAGGGCTGGGGGCCCTGATGCAGTTACCACATGGACCTTGCCAGCCCCCACAGAGCACAATGCCTTGGAAGTGCCTGCACAGGTCAGAAGGACAGTGAGGCATCAAGATGGGAATCCATACACTAAATCAACAAGTCATCATCTCTGATTCTCTGCAGGACAAGCAACTAGAAGAAGGATGCTCACAGTCTGCTGGTGGTTGTTCTCAGAGGAGCCAACAACAGCTTTAACTCCCCCTCGGACCCGTCAGTGAGTCTAATAGTAATGGTTCCTGGGAACCCCAGGTAAAGCCCCATCAAGGCATTAATGTCAGTGGACAGAGACAGTAGAGGCAGAACTGTTCGTTACGCCCTGCAAGACCCAGGACGGCAGGACACAAGGCTCTCTAGGAGACAGGATGGCAGGCTTTTTATAGGACAGAATATATCAGGCAACTGCCTTCAGGTGCAGGTATTGATACAGTCATGCATGTATTGAGGGCCCACTATGTGTCCAGGTTCTGCGTTAATCAGGAACTGTAACCACGTTTATCTTAGTAAAGGGTGGAAGAGAATCCTTTTTGTGACTGTTTCCCTTACTAGAAAGTATTATTTAGCAAATCAAAAGATAGAGAAAAGTAGAAGGAAGAACTTTATAGACTTCCACCTTCAAACAATTACTGTTAATGTTTTGATGCATCTCTTTTCAGATTTTGCTATGCCTACTTTTACATTGCTTAAACAATACATGCTTTAAAAGAAAAACACACTATCATAAACAGTTTTGTTATTATAAACTTTCATAAATAACATTTTTAATGATATCCTATTCAGTGGTAGAATATTAAACTCTAGTTTTTTGTTAGCATTTGGGTAGTTCCTAAGTTTTTGAAATTTTAATATTTTGCTCTCCATGTTTGATCATAATTGTACTTGCTTACAAATGGCCCTATTCCGAAAAGCATAAAGCTTTTCCTAAATGTCTGATTAACCCAGGGTTCAGCCCTGGGCCGACAGGCTCTTCTTTCTCCAGCCTCCTTACATGAGTTATCCACTCACATGATTAGCTATTTTAGTGCTAGATTCTTCCTGAATTTCAAGCCAATGAAACCAATTGCTTGCTAAACATCCTCAAGGTACAATCGTCCAAACCTAACCCATTGTCTTCCTCTGCCCCCAACCTTCTTTTCCTCTTATATTCCCAGTATCAATCAGTAGCACCTGGACTCCCAAGCAAGCAACACAAGAGCCATCCTATACTCCTTCTTCTTCATTTTCCCCAGAACTAGTCAGCTACTAGGTGATGAAATGGAAAAATATGCTGCACAGAGAAATCCTAGGGTTCTCATAGTCCATTCCATTCCTGCCAAATAAACTGTAAGATCCTTTAGGACATGAGCTGTATTGTTGAAATTAATTTTTAATCATATCAGTAATATATGTTCACATTATGTGAGTCAAAATTAAAACATTTCCATTAAGAACAAATATCCCATTTCACATGAAATTTTTAATTTATTTACTTACTTGCTATTTATATCAATGCAGACTATTGATTTCCTACTTCATTCAATTCAGCTTGTTCTATTGATATTTATTTTGGCACCCAAATTGTCACAGATTGTGCTAGTTACTTCAATTTGCCTTCTGTGTGCTTCTGATTTCTAGCATTTCTTACTTTCTGACACAATAGGGTGTTTCAAGCTCTTCACATATCTTTCCTTGCATCAGCTCTAGGTTTAACCATTTCTCTAAGTAGCCCTGATTCCTTTAATGGAGAATGGTATTTAGAAGCCAAGGTCAGGGTGCTAGATGTGCTCATTATTATTAGGATGTTGCTGCTTCTAGGCTCTCTCAGTGGACAGAGCTAGGAAATATGTATTTGTAGAGATACACACACATATACAGTCACACATTTAATCTTAATTCTTTCTCTACACAGCTGTATGTTGAAAATCCTCCAGTTGTACTCCAACACTGCAGGGTTCATTCTAGTTTTCTCCCTTTCTATGTTTGTAATTTCTTTTTCCAACAGTGAGAAATCTGGTTCCATGATCCTTAATGTATTTACACGAACAGTCTGGATGCAAGCAATTTCTCATTGCCACCACCGTCCCCTCCATGTATGGCTGTCCCCTTCTACCACTTGTGCTTAGACATCGATGTGCCAGCAGCTGTGTTAGGTAGACACCGACACCTGCACCAGGCAACCAGTCTATGCCAAGCCCCTCTCCACCCTGCTTGGACTCTGACACTCCGCTCTGGGACACTGCAACACCTCTCTCACTGCCCCATCCATTCCCCTTTTGTGTGGATGCCTATTATTCTTCGCTCACCTAAGGGCTGTAAGAATGAATTATTCAGGAAGAGAAAAGAAAGAGAAATATTATACCATCCCCCTGCTTTACTGAGGAATAATTTACATGCAAAAAACTGCACTTATTTAAAGCGTACAACAATGAGTTTTGATAATGAAATCATCACAATCAAGATAATAAATATATTCATTTTGAGTTTTTTGAAATTAAACTTTTTATTTTGAGGTAAGTGTATATTCACACACAGTTGTAAGAAATAGTAGACAGATCTCATGTATACTTTATCATTTCCCTCAATCATATCTTACAAAATTATACTATGATACCACAACCAAGATACTGACAGTGATATAGTTGAGACACAGAACATTTCTATCACCACAAGTATCCCTCACATTGCCATTTTATAGACACACTCACTTTCTTCCTGCCCCTACTCCCCCAATCTGTTTTCCACTTTTATAACTTTGCCATTTCAATAATATTTTATATATATGGACTCATGTGCTATATAACTTGCTGGAATTGGCTTTTTTTACTCAGCTTAACTCTCTGGAGACTCATCTAGGCTGCTGTGTGTAACAACAGTTCATTCTTTTCTGTTGCTCAGCAGCATTCCATGGCATAGATGGACTACAGTTTAACTGCCAGTTGGATAACAGCTGGGTTGGTTCCAGTTTTGGCTGTTACTATTAAAGCTTCTATGAACATCTGTGTATAGGTTTTTGTGTGAACATAGGTCTTCATTTCTTTGTGATAAATGCCCAGAAATGTAATCACTGAGTTGTATGGTAGTGGCATGGTTAGTTGTTTAAGAATCTGTGAAACTGAGGCTTTCTATTGCAGGTTAGGCCCCAAACACACTGATCAACGGTGGCTTCCTGCAGACATTTGAAGGGCAGCACATTCCTTTTCCTCCTCTCTTTTCTAAAGAAATAAATCTCTATTTCAATCTTTGTTCCTAGGGAACTGCTCTTCCCTTCTTCTTCCCATACTCTCTCTTTCTTTCATCCAGTTATTTAGCATCTCAGTGTCTTTTCTGTTCATTTTAAAACAATACAGTCAAAACTGAGGGGAGAAGGGGCTACTGCTTTACCTTGTGCTTGTTTTAACTGGCCCATGCTTACGTTCATGTAGAAAAATTTCAACCTGAAAAGTGACAGAGACAGTGGAAGCTCAGATAACAGTTTCTCTGGTCTTCACCTATGCAGGAGGTTGACACATTCGTAAAGAGGACACAGAGTTTTTTACTTTCAAAGTCCAATTCCAAATAAGATAAATCCCTGACCCGTAAAACCAGTGGTTGCTAAAACCCTTAAAAGTGTTTGGGCAAAAAAATCCCAAGAGGAGACTGACTTCTTGGGGTTAGATATGATCACATCTCTCTAGTTATGAGGTATATTACATTTGCTGGCTGAGCAATTTTGAGTAGTTAATCTCTATGAAGCTGAGTTTCCTCATCTATGAAATGAGGATAATAAACCAACTACCCCACAGGGTTGTCATGAGGAATAAATTATAAATACATCTTAGAACTTTACCCACCACTGGAAGTTTAAATATGTGCAACCTGCTATTATCATTCATTTAAAATGCCAGACCTGCTCTTTCTTACTTTAGTAGTATCAATTTGCCACTCATACATCCTCCCCTCCTTCCTTCACAAAGAATGTATTTAGTTAGTACCTAACATGTGCCAGACACTGTGCAAGGCTCTGGAATACGATGGTAGGCCAAAAGAGAGTCTCTGCCTTCATGGATTTTACAGTCTAGCAGGAGACCAAGCAGAAATTAAACAATCATACATCACGTAAACATCCTGTGATACATTCTATGAAGGGTTCATGAGCTGGTTGATGGTGCCAAGGGAGTTTAAAACATGGGGATTTGGCCTAACCAGGGAGGAGGGCTCTTCCTCAAGAGTCACTCAGGAGCTGATATGGGTGAAGACCGAACAGGTGAGGAGACAACTCAGCAAAGCAGGGAGGGAGGGGTGTTCCAGGCAGGGGAATCTGGGTGAGAGAGCAGACAGAGCGAGGAGGGAGGAATGTGATGCAACAAGAAGAGGGAAAAGCATGGGGGGCACAGATTGAGCAGAGCTCTCTGGGCCAAATCAACTAGTTAAGTCTTTGGAGCAACGGGGAGCCAGAGAAAAATTTTAAGCTAGATTTTTACATGTATGTGTTGGGTATTCAGATTTTAGTATTACTATTTGAGTTTCCAAAAGATTACTATGCATGAATTACTGTGAATTAATGAATTACTATGAATTAATGAAGTACTGTGAATTAATGTAAAGAATGGTTTGGAGGGGGCTAAACAGGATGAGAGACCAGTGAGGCAGCTATTGCAGTAATCTACGAGAGAGACGACATCAGCATGGACTATGCTGGGGGTGGCCAAGCTGCAGTGATGAGGATGGATATGAGCAGCATTTATTCCTAACATTTGGAGACAGATGAGGTTGAAGATGGGGCAGAGAGATCTAGGTGTCATGGCTGACTTCATTAATTCTAATGAAAGTGAACATTTTTCCTTTGGTTTCCCTCCAGTGCCCAGAAGGTCTAGGTTGATACAGCATGTGGAGTCTTTTATAGAGCTGGAAGAGTCAGCAGACCTGAAACATTTGAGAAAGGCCACTTAGGCATCCTGATGAGACCAAATCAAAGAGGAAGTTGACCTTCAGCCCTTGTCTTTGTTTTTTCCAGCTGCAGAAATCATTTTCGGTTTCTCACTCCCTGTCACCTTATCCCTTTGAGGGTCTATTCACTGGGACATGATTCTCACTGACAGTAGAAAGTTCGGCATCCAGACTGCGGCTGTGAAATACTTGCTCCTCTCCAGAACTATCAGCACTTCTGGGAAACATGTCCCAGTGCCAACCACTCACTGGTCCTGAAGGGACACTGTTATTTTGGGAGGTAGTAAAGGAAATAATGTTTTAAAAACCCCAAGCAGCACTCTCTTTGGGCATGGAAAGGTGTAAATGATAAAATGTTCACTATGGGCTGGCCCCATGGCGTAGTTGTTAAGTTTGGCATGCTCTGTTTTGGCAGCCTGGGTTTGTGGGTTTGGATCCTGGACATGGACCTATACCACTTGTCAGCCATGCTGTGGCAGTGATCCACATATAAAATGGAGGAAGACTGGCATGGATGTTAGCTCAGGACTAACCATCCTCAGCCAAAAAAAAAAAACCCCAAACAAACAAACAAATGCTCATTGTACTTAAAGACTAGGGACTAAATAGGGGCTGGATGCTCCCCAGACTGTGTGTGTCAGAAAAATACAACTGAGCTTGGTGAAATAATACAGGACCAATTATTCTCCTCAGTGGAATAATTAAACAGAGGGGGTCAATTTAGAAAAGCTGTCTTCTTCTGTCCCTGCTTTTGATTTTTTATTACAAACAAAACACAATCCTTAGGCAGATTTAAGAGCACGGGACAAAGACTGCTAGATGTCCAACTGCTGTGAGCGGAGTCCATGTTTTATTCATCTTTGCATCCAAGCACATCCACGGTGCTCATCACGTCATAGATTCTCAGGGAATGTTGGTGGATAAAGGATTCCTCTAGATTTTCATGGGGTATTTCTACGGTATGGGGTTAATCATTTTTTGCCCCACTTAGTAAAGATGGATGCTTCCTGTACTCTGTATTTATTTTGAACACTTTTTACCTACAACGATGTTCTAAAATGAAATAATAAGGAAATCAGGTTTTTTTTTTTTTGAAGATTGGCCCTGAGCTAACATCTGTTGCCAATCTTCCTCATTTTTTTTTTTCTTGTCAAAGCCCTAGCACATAGTTGTATATCCTAGTTGTAGGTCATTCTAGTTCTTCTGTGTGGGATGCTACCACAGCATGGCCTGACGAGAGGGCTGTAGGTCTGCACCCAGGATCCAAACCGGCAAACCCTGGGCTGCCAAAGCAGGGCATGCAAACTTAACCAGCTGGCCATGGGGCTGGCCCCCAGGAAATCAGTTTTAATATGATTTTACTTATAGAGACAGAAAGACTTGCTGACTAGGGGCAGGTATGGATGCTCTCCCTGGAAGATGCTTTTGCAACCTAAATTGCACTACAATGCTGTTACTGATGGGGAAGGAAGGGAAAGTAAGATAAAACGCACAGCTTAATTGCTAGACAGGATTGCGATTTTAAAACTGGATTTCAGGTGCTTCTTGTGCACCTGGCACAGGCACTGGAGATTTGATGGTGGTTTGTGATTTGACATGACCCAGAACATGGCCTAATGGTCCCCTGTCCTTTAAGCAGTTGGCCTGTTCTCTTGATTACTGTTCTGTACTTTCCCACCATCACTCCCCATCAGGGCCCCATCCCTTCTGCTCTGTCCTGGTGGAACAGTCCCTTGACCTCCATTCAAGTACCACTCTAGTCTCGACTTCTTCTTGTTGCTAGATTACTGTTACCAGTTCTGAAATTGTGGTTCCCAGACTAGCAGCACTTGCATTGCCTGGGAACTTATTAGACATAGAAATTCTTGGGGTTCACCCCAGACCTACTCAAGAAGAAACTTAGGCTGTGGGGTGGGGCCCAGCAATTTTGTCTCAACAGCAGGTGATCTCCAAGGTGAGAACCACTGCTGTACGTAGAGCTCAGTGCTGAGCATATCAGCCCTTTCCCAACACCCTTTATTACCTTCCTGCCAAAAACTACGTAAGTGTGTGTGTGCGTGTGCGTGTGCGTGTACTTCTATCCAAGCCCTTCTGCAATCGAGCACCAGCTCATGTGTCCCTATCCCCAGAGATGCGTTCCACACTGTCATGCTCACGGGTTACCTGCTCTTCCCTCTGCTCTCCTGCCTCCTCTCTCTGTTAATGTTGGGTCCTCTGCTAGAAATGCCCCCTCTCCTCCCTCTCCTTGTAGAAACCTTACTCATTCTCTAAAGCCCACTTAATATTTCTCTAAGGAATTCATACCAGTGCCTTTAAAATCAAATAGTACTGAAGGGTTTATAAAGAGCCACAACAGGCCCTCTCCCACCTCACAACCCCAATCCTTCCTATCCCCCCAGTTCCATTCCCCACAGAAACCACTTTAGCCATTTATATTATAGTTCTTTTTGTGTTTACCTCTATTTAAATAACTAATATGCAAATACTTCTATTTAAAAGTAATTTAAAAATATTATCTCCTAGGTTCTTCCCATGGTAGATAAAATTTGAATAAACTAGTAGGTGGGTAAAATTTGGTCAACACCCCATTCCACTCTTCTCTCTTCTCAATCTATCCTCAGTTAAATCTTGCTCATTGCAAGTTCATCTTGGCAGGAAAGGTGACCCCTTTGCTGGAAAGTTTTCAGATACTGCTCCTCCCCTGCTCCCACAGAGCTTTGTATCTCTTAGCGCACTCTCCCCCCAGTCCTTGTATTATAGCCCCGTTTGTATGCATGTGTCTCCCATCCCCACCAGCTTGTAAGAGCCAGGGAAGTCTAACGTGTCTTTTACTTTCTCTGAATCCTCCCAGGGCAAAGCACAGGGCCTGGGATATAGTACACACTGAGTAAATGTGGCCAATTTAACCATAAAGTAAAACATCTGCCTGCCCGTTGAAGCTCGGTGGTGTGACAGCAGTACTAGGAATGAGTCGTCCCTTTCTCTTGTGATTTTCCAACATTATTGTGGGGAATATTAAACTGGATTCAGGAGACTTGAGCCAGACTGTCTCCTTGGTGACTTCTTCTAAAACCTTGGGAAAGACACTTAATGGCTTTACTTCCATTGTTCCATCTATAAAGTGGCAACAATAATATCTATGGGCAGAGTTGTAGTGAGGACCAAATGCAACAGCACATTATCCAATATAAGGTATTGCATTGATCCCTTATGTTTAAAACAAAAAGGTAACCCATTTTCTGATTGCACATAGGGTTATAAAGAATATTAATAACAACCTTTAAATAGAAAACTTCACTTTTAGACTATCCAGGGGGTCTTTCTTCCAAGATCAGCCTAAGATTCTTTTAGGGAAACTGTATTCTCATCATTTGAAATTTGAAGCAGAAAATTCAAACGTTTAGGACCATTTGTCTATTCTTACTTGAGCTATTGCCTCGTCTTACTTCAACCTTTTTAAAAAATAATTACTGGGTCGGCCTGGTGGTACAGTGGTTAAGTTTGCACGTTCCACTTCTCGGCGGCCCGGGGTTCGCAGGTTTAGATCCCGGGTGCGGACACGCACCGCTTGGCGAAAGCCATGCTGTGGTAGGTGTCCCACCCGGGATAAAGTATAAAGTAGAGGAAGACGGGCATGGATGTTAGCTTAGGGCCAGTCTTCCTCAGAAAAAAGAGGAGGATTGGCAGTAGTTAGCTCTGGGCTAATCTTCCTCAAAAAAAAAAATTACTTTATTGAGGTCATATTGAGGTCATAGTATAACTGTGTAATTTCAGGTGTACATTAGGCTTTGAAGGGACTTCAAACTTTATCATGATTTGATGGTTGAAAAATGAAAGCAACCAAAGGCATATCTTCTAAACCTTTGTCTAGCCCTACCCATTAGAAAAGTGTGAGCTACTGTTCTATCAAAACTAATTAAACCTTAAATGTACAATCAACTCTCAATTACTAAGGTTAATGGTACTACAAGCACAGATAGTTATATTTTACATTTATACAGTGCTTTTAACTTGTTCAAAGCTCTCTCCACTGTTCTGCATATATAAAACAGATTTTTTTTTTTAAATCTACAAATAAGGCAAAAAAGAAATCTTAGAATCAATAATTTCAACTTTGTACCTTTCCAAATCTATTAGACCCAGTAAAACCAGTAATAGGATCTTCATCACCCTACTCTCTTCTTGACCCCACTCAACTAAGGCCAGAAATGACTGAAAGATCTGTAGGAATCTCCAGAGGAGAGGAAGCCACAGGAGGAAGCAAGCCAAGGATCTGGGCCATCCACAAACTAGATCATTAGCTCCAGGGTAATTAAGAATAATTGACTGTGTATGTGACTATGGCCAGGAAGTCCAGAAAGAGATGAAAAGGCAAAGGAAATTATACGTAACAGTATTTACAGGGCTCTTGTCACAGTCATTCTCTCAACAAGCATTATTGAGCACCTACTGTATGCCAGATACTTTCAACAAAGAGGACGGATATAGCAAAGCACAACCCAGGCAAGACTGCTACCATCATGGAGATGATCTTCCTGAATGGTGCAGACAGACAACAAGAAGAACATAAACACACAAACAAGATACCTTCAGGTAGCATTAAGATCTGTGAAGTCCATAAACACAGGAATGTGATAGAGCCTTGAGGAGGGGATGCTGTTGTAGATAAGGTCGCCAAGGAAGGCATCTCAGGGCATTTGAGCTGCAACCTGAGAGAGGAGCCCACCCTGTGCAGGTCTGCTAACCAGATGATGGAATGAGTGAACTCGCCAAGTATGCCAGAGGGAGGGGGGTCCAGTCCAGTCACAGGGGGTTCAGGCCAGGCACAGTTCTGTGGTTATTCACTTTGTGTCCTTTTGGGGCTATCTCTAAAAGCTCTCCAGGACCCTTGGAGTTATTGACTCTATATTAGGGGTTGCTAATACTGATCACTTTGGCAGCTGCTCTACAGAATAATGGGTTGTTGTGAGGAGCAACATAAATGCTGAATAACGATCACAGTAAGAACCCTTCATTAAAGTCAGCACCGTAATAGGCAGCTCACATTCAGATGTCTCAGCAAGTGTGGAAATCAACACGTCTGCTCCCTAAGCACACCAGCACCATCGTCTAAAACAAAAAATAAATGAGCCGATGGTCCTGATATTCAAAGTGGTTCGTGATCAACTAACTGTCCAGAGAGAAAGCTGGTGTGTGAAGTGTAAAATGGGAGCAGGAAGACAATGGCACGTCACAGCCCAGCACAGGCAGAGGGTAACTGGTGAACCAACTGGACGCTTGCTGGTGCACATGTCATCCCCTATAAGATTCTAACCTTGTCAGGACAAGGCGCTGCCACCAAAAGCCCCGGCAGATGGAAAGTAGGGTGAGAAGGAGCTGGATCAGCAGCATCTCTGGCAGGAGCTCCCTCTGGCCCTCTTGGCCTTGGAAAGCCTCCCCCGGGGGAGGACTGAGCAGCCAGCACGAAGGGGCCCTACCTTGGAAGGGCACCAAGGAAGTGGGGAGGGAGGAGGCGGGATGGGCATTTCATTTTCTCCTTTCTCGAAAGAAATATACCAATGCCCAGAGAGACTTGAGCTGTCTTCATAGCTGAGCTTCCTCACACAGAGATATGAATCCACCCCCAACAGCTCTTCTCTTGTCCCCCCAAAACTCTCCCCAAAATATAAAATTAACGTCACAAAAAAGAATTCCTTTTTGTGGGTCCTAACATCTCTTTGATATAAATATGCATGTGTCTAATCATTCTTTCCTGTCCCCCACCCCACATTGGCAATCACATTGTGTGACACATGCACACCCCCCAACTCCTTTGTTAAGTCCTGGCTCAGCTATTATAGGGTGCCTGTGGAGGGTAGGTGACATAGCAGAGAAGGTCCAATTGTGGTTGCTTTTTCTCTGAAAAGCAGAAAGGAAGAAAAGACAATAAAAAAAAGAAAACACTTATTTTAAGGCAGATAGTAAACACTGCTCCATGTTGACCGAGCAGGTCACTTTCTCACTGTGGGGCAGCGAGAATCAAGATGGTCTCTGAGGTGCTATGAACCCGCAGCGCAGACTTCACGTTTTGACGCTTGACTAGAAATGAGGGGAGTTAAAAAGAAAATGGCAAGATAATCCTAGTGTTTAGGAGATTATGTTTTAAGTTGGGTGGGGGAGGATCAAGATCCTCAAAAAAATCTAATTGATTTTTTAACTTTAACTTAACATTTTACTTTAAATGTTAACTTTAAAATGTTAAATACAGGGGCTGGCCCCACGGCCGAGTGGTTAAGTTTGCGCGCTCCACTTGGGCGGCCCAGGGTTTCACTGGTTCGGATCCTGGGCGTGGACATGGCACTGCTTGTCAGGCCATGCCGATGTGGTGTCCCACATGCCACAACTAGAAGGACCCACAACTAAAAATATACAACTATGTACTCAGGGGATTTGGGGAGAAAAAGCAGGGAAAAAACATAAGATTGGCAACAGTTGTTAGTTCAGGTGCCAATCTTTAAAAAAATAGGTAAATACACTGGAATATTCTATTAAAGCCCTCTGGGCGACCATGCTGCATGGGACATGGTAAGTGCTCAGTCAGTTTCCTGCTGGCAAGTGAGGCATTTCCATTTACCAGCGTCTCAGGGTGCTCAGACCTGAACCATTTATTTAAGCAGCCTATTTCTTCAAGTGTTTTGTTTCCAACATAGTCAATGGAGGAATCCAGAGAAAACTGTCCTCAGATGTGGTTATCATCGCGATGGCCAAATCAGTCTGGACTAAGTTGGTTTGTTAGCAGGACTGCCTAAAGGACCTCCAGATCTTGTTTGGTAAGTGTTTTTAATGCCTTGGTGATAATGGACTGTCAATCAGGTGGGAGATAAAGTCATAGGAGGGAGGGTACTTGCTCAAAGCCTGTGCTTTTAAATTAAGCTAAACCATACTCAACAAAATCCAGTATCGAGCCCCAAGGAACGTACCCAATCATTGTCTTGGACCCTTCATTTCACTGTGCTTTATTTTTTTTTCAAGTCTCTATTTCTGTTTTTACCTGGCATTGACTTGCTTGACTCCTCTTCTCCTCCCAGTGTCTGGTTCTGTGCTCCCCCTTTGGACCTGATCAGTATTTTGGATTTCTTGCTTGTCACTTTTGGCACTCCTTCGAAAATGGGTTGCATTTATCTTCTTGCTCTTTCTACTTCTGGCTGCTCAGAAGCTTTCACCCTACTCAGCCAAGTTTTGATCCCAGGATCTTTCCCTGGCTTTGACCTGACTCCTGGGACCATGCTGGGCTTGACTCCTCCAGGCGAGGGTGTGGGCAAGAGAAGGGATCAAGCAAAGAGCACGGAAGGAAACAGGAAGAATATGTGGCTCCATTTAAACTGTGCAGGGCACTGAGGCCTTGCTAGCAGTCCAGTCTCTGCCTCGTTCTTCCTCTGCTGCTTTCATCCCTCCTGTCGCTGATTTTTTCCATTTTTATTAAGTCTCCACCTTCTAACTGGTCAATTATCTTCCAGCATCCCTTTGTAAGACTCAAATGAGTGTGAGAGTAAGTGATATCTATTAGCCAAAATAAATCTGATAGCTAGGGGAAATTGCTGAATCACTGGTATCTTTATAGCACTTATCAAATGCAATTTAACCATTTTAATTGGCAAACTGCTCTAGCTTCCCAGGGATTCAGCTGGTAGGTGAGTCAATAAATATCTGTCAAACGAATGGATGCATGCACACTAGTTATGTAGCACTGCATCAGGTACTTTAAATAATACAAACTGTAAGACTTGATCCTTGGCTGAAGAAGGATATCTTATGCCCATTCACAAAGGACTGTTTTGAAATATCACCGGGGGCCACATCAGGCTCACTTCTAGAAAACAAGAAGTCATCTCTTAATGCACAGTTGCTCATGTGGGCAAAAGGGAATGTGAGCAAAGTCATGCTTATGGCATGACAGACACCAAGGGGCTAATGAACTGTCCAAGGTGAACACTGCATTACTATCAGTGGATTTTCTACATAACTGCATCATAAATAGCAAAATGCATAAAACACAGCTAAAGAGAAAGGACCCATAGACCCACCACCCACGTCAAGTCATATAAAGTTGACATTGCCCCAGATGCCTTCACTCTCGTCTGATAATCTTTTACTTCTCCTTATTTTACCACCTTTATAAACTCTTCTAAGAAGTTTAGTTTTACCCAGTTTTGGAATCAAAATAGATTAAAAGAGAAAAACAACAACTGCGTGCACATTCAGCATTGGACGTATAAAAAAGAAAGCTAGGTTTTTTTAATAAGTTGTTTTGAAATGTACAATTTCTATTGGTGATCATGACACTTACTCTTTAATCTACTTTTATGTTCACTAACCGCCAGTCACTCTACTCCTTAATACTTCAAAGGCATTCTTCCCAAAGCTGCCTTTGATCTTACACTAATGCTTTCCTGGACTCAATGGAACTTTGAAGGAGACAGCTCATCATGATGAAACAGATGTTAGCATTCCATAATCATCACTGCAATTATTCCTAATTTATGCTTTGCTCAAAAACCCTATTCCTCTGTCCGCTAAAGTCTATACTTTCAAAATAGCATCTATAATTTTAGTTACCTGACAATAAACTTCTCTCAACACAAAATGTTTGATCATAGACTGCACCCATCATTATCTTCAAATATCCTATTTTCTAAAAATCCCATTTATATCAGGCTCCCAAAGAGTTATATTAGCAATGATGTTTTTAACTGTTTCTGTAATTACTGTTTGTAATTACTGCAAATCAAAGTTGGACAAATGATTGGATGCTGATTGAATTATCTACCAAACTGGGGTGAAATTTCCTTTAAACTACTGTATACTGAACAAATGTACAGAATAAAAACTGAAATGGAACTTGGGTGTCTTGGTCTCCACAGAGAAGGCAATCAGATGCTGTAGCATTAACAAGGTACTTCAGGTCCAGAATAATCCTGCTAATCACACTTCTTCCAGATTAATCAGCTACTGTCAGTTTCCACAAACAAGAGCTCTTCTTGTACATCCTGGTGAGACAGGATTTGGGAAGGCAGAGAGCAACAGCAAAGCTCCCAGTGATAGGATCCGACAGAGCAAAGGACAGAAGACAAAAAGGAGAAGGCCGTTATTCGTGAGAAGTGATCTGGACCGTAAGTGCTATAATTATAAACCTACAATGCTCCCACACTGCTTTGTGAAACATATTTTTGTTATTATTTTCCTTGATTTAGGTTTCATATTTTTCATGATGTAATAAATATTGAGATCTAGGCTCACTTTTCTGTGTATTTGGATACAGTGAGTTGAGTGCCCTGGCTGAGCTGATAGTTTCATGTAGGGGAGACTTGAGTAACAAGATTGGCAAGGAGGGCTAGGCCAGATTATGAAGATCCTTAAAATGCCTATATTGGACTTTATCCGTCAGCAGTCACTTAGTGTTTTTTTTTTCTTTAAATTTGGAACACCATGAGGGAAATAGTGTTTTTGATGGTTTCTAAGGGGATAAAGACCCTAGCCAGGGAGATTAGGCAAGATGACACAGGAATATTTCAGGCGTTAATAAAGAATGTTAGACTAGGCTGGTGATGGTGGCAATGGATTGGAAAGGAAGGCAGGATGGATGCAGCATTATAAGGGGAGAATTTGGCTTCTTTCTCTTTGTCTTTCCAGCCACTTGGGTTTAGTACTCTTCAGTCTTCCTGACTCGTTTCACTTCCTATTTATATTTTCCTTCTTCCCTTGATAATCTACATTTTCCTTCCCATTTCCCCCCTTTCTTTCTTTTACCTGTATTTAAACGAATTCTGTTATTACCTTCCTATACAGGATGATGACTGAATCAGTCAGGCAGATACCAAATGGGAGGTCTGGGTGGAAATCAACCATAAGATTTACTAACTGATTAGAAAATGTTGCTGCTTAAAAAAATTATTTTCTTAACCTTTTATCTTTATCTTAGAAAGCAGGAAAGCAAAGAGAAGAAAGGTGATGAGGGAAGAAAAGAGTAGAATGGGAAAGGGAGAGACAGAGACTTTCATTCATTCATTCATTCATTCATTCATTCAAGAAGTGCTGTGTTTCCAGAGAAAAAGACAGTGCCAAAAAGATGGAGAAAATACCACACAATAATTTGTGTTACTGTATTTGTATTATATATTTCCCCTTCTATCTCAGTTGGATAGAGATGACAGGATGGGAACCAAAAGACTAAGGTGAGATGGGCAGTCTCCTTCCCTCCCTTATTGTCTGTTGTTTCTCACATCAAAAGGTGGGGTCTACATCCCTCCCCCTAGGCCTCAGTGACTGGCTCAACCAATAGGATGCTGTGGAAGTGACTTTCTGGGACTTCTGAGGCTAGACTATAAGAAGCCTGGGTCTTTTGGAACATTTTCTCCTGTGACGCTTTCTTTTGGAACCCAGCCATCACTCTGAGAGAAGCTCAAGTCACATGGAGAGGCCACATGTAGGCCCTCCAGCTGGCAGCCCCAAGTAAGATAATAACCAGCAGCCCCTGCCATCACAGGGGTGAACCATCTTTTAACACCAAGACCAACTGAGCCTATTGATGATTGCAGTCCTAGCTGGCATCTTACTGTACTTCCTAGGAGACCCCAGGCAAGAAATGTCCAGCCAACCACAGCCGATCCACAGAACACAAAGAGACAAGAGTAAATGATTGTTTTAAGCTTCTACACTTTGGTGTAGTCTGTTACATAAGAATACATAACTTCTTTCATCCTTACATGAGAAAAAAAGAATATTTCATCAAATGTTTGAAAGATTCATGTGCCACTTAGCATGCACGTATATTTTTCATATACCTTTTTTCTTTTAATTAAAGATCACTTTATTACTCATTGGATTTGAAACCACAATCTGAATTGGGCTTGATCAGAAATCGTAGGAAATGTTTAAGAAAGTATTTTAATTATCATATTTTGAGTACTGGTTCAGGATAACATGATATCAATATGAAGAAAATAAATGATGTGTAATCAGAAGATGGAGTTTAAATTCTAGTTCTGTCATTTATCACTGTGTGATCTAGTGCAAGTTATTTAACATCTCTGATTCCTAGTTTCCAATGCTATAATGTATTTGAAAGTATTTAGTGATGCCTGACAAAACATAGATATTCAATAAATTTCCATTTCTTTCCTTCCTATGAAAGTCCTATGCTCCTAAGTGCAAACATGCCAAAGCTTATCACACTGCTTCCTAAAACTGAATGTTTTTATTATTTATAGAATATTTCCTTTGATAATCTCATAAGCTTCCATATTGTTGGCTTTACTAGTGAGATCTACCTCACGCTTCCTACGGAATAGCTTGTATAACAGATTTTGGGGACTCATTCTGTTGCTAGATTCTCATAAAGGCACTTTAGTGACAACCTTCTTTGGTTTTCAAGGACCTGACCCTGTTTCCTGTGTTTTTATTTTTTCTGCTTTTTTTTTAAGGTATGATTTTTGGTGAGGAAGATTGGCCCTGAGCGAACATCTGTTACCAATCTTCATTTCTTTTTGCCTCTCTCTGCAAAGCCCCAGCACATAGTTGTATGCTCTAGTTGTAGGTCATTCTGGTTCTTCTATATGGGATGCTGCCATAGCACGGCTTGATGACCAGGATCCGAACCGGTGAACCCTGTGCTGCCACAGCAGAGCATGCGAACTTAATCACTTGGCCACGGGGCTGGCCTGTTTCATGTCTTGAATGTGGTTCCCTACACTAGTGAAAATGTTTTACTTTTCTTTTCTATTTATTTTTTTATTGAGGTAACACTGGTTTACAACATTATGTAAATTTCAAGTGTACATCATATTTCAATTTCTGTGTTGACCACATTAGGTTCACTACCCAAAGATTAATTACCATGCATCACTATATATATGGGCCCAGCCACCCCTTTCACCCTCCTGCCTCCCCCCTTCCCCTCTGGTAACCGCCAATCTATAATCTCTGTATCTATATGTTTGCTTGTTGCTTTTATTTTCTATTTATGAGTGAAATCAGACAGTATTTGACTTTCTTCCTCTGACTTATTTCACTTAGCATAATACCCTCAAGATCCATCTGTGTTGTCGCAAATGGCAAGATTTCATATCTTTTATGGCTGAGTAGTATTCCATTGTGTATATATACTAATATTTATCCATTTGTCCCTTGATGGGCACTTAGGTTGCTTCCAAGTCTTTACTATTGTGAATAATACTGCATTGGACATGGAGGTACATATATCTTTATGCATTTGTGTTGTCATGTTCTTTGGATCTTTGGATTAATACCCAGTGGAATAGCTGGATTGTATGGCAGATCTATTCTATTCTTAAATTGTTTTTCCTTTGAGGAAGATTAGACTTGAGCTACCATCTGCCACCAGTTCTCCTCTTTTTGCTCAGAAGATTGGCCCTGAGCTAACATCTGTGCCCATCTTCCTCTATTTTATATGTGGGATGCCTGCCACAGCATGGCTTAACAAGTGGTGTGTAGGTCTGCACCCAGGATCTGAACTGGTGAACCCTGGGCCATTGAAGTGGAATGTGCAAACTTAACCACTGCCGCCACCAGGCCAGCCACTTTTGCTCATTTTTAATTGGGTTGTTTTGTTGCTATTGAGATGTATGAATTAGTTATATATTTTGGATATTAACCCCTTATCAGATACAAGGTTTGCAAGTATCTTCTCCCAAATGTTATGTTGTCTTCTTATTTTGTTGATGGTTTCCTTCGCTGTGCAGCTTTTTAGTTTGCTGTAGTCCCATTTGTTTTTCTTTTGTTTTCCTTGCCTGAACAGACATATTTGAAAATATGCTGATAAGACAGATGTCGAAGAGCATATTGCCTATGTTTTCTTCTAGAATTTTTGTCGTTTCAGTTCTTACACTGAAGTCTTTAACCCATTTTGAGTTAATTTTTTGTATAGTGTAAGAAAATGGTATAACTTCATTATTTTGCATGTGTTTGTCCAGTTTTCCCAAAACCATTTATTGAAGAGACTTTCCTTTCTCCACTGTATATTCTTGACTCCCTTGTTGAAAAATCAGCTATTCATAAATGCGTGGGTTTATTTCTAGTCTCTTGATTCTCTTCCATTGATCCGTATGTCTGTTTTTGTGTGAGTATCATGCTGTTTTCATTACTATAGACTGTAGTATATTATGAAATCAGGGTGAGTGACTACAGGTTTGTTCTTTTTTCTCAGGATTCTTTTGGCTGTTTGGGGTCTTCTGTTGTCCCATATGAATTTTAGGATTGCTTGTCCTATTTCTGTGAAAAATGTTGTTGGAACTTTGATAGGAATTGCATTGAATCTGCGGATTGCTTTACAAAGTATGGGCATTTTAACTATGTTAATTCTTCCAATCCAAGAGCATGGAATACCTTTCTCTTTGTGTCTTCTTCAATTTCGTTCAACAATGTTTTATTGTTTTCAGTGTACAAGCCTTTCACCTCAATAAATTTATTCTTGGGTATTTTACTTTTTGTTGCAATTGTAAATGGGACTGTATTCTCAATTTCACCTGCTGCCACTTTATTGTTAGTGTATAGAAATGCAACTGATTTTGTATCCTGCAACTTTACTGTATTTATCATTTCTAAAAGTTTTTTGTGGATTCTTTAGGGTTTTCCATATATAAAATCATGTTTTCTGCAAATAGTGAGTTTCAATTCTTTGTTTCCAATTTGGATCCCTCTTCTTTCTTTTTCTTGCCTTATTGCTCTGGCTAAAACCTCCAATGCTGCGTTAAATAAGAGTGGTGAAAGTGGGCATCTTTGTCTGGTTCCTGTTCTTACAGGGATAGCTTTCAGTTTTTCTCCTTTGAGAAGGGTATTTGCTGGGTTTGTCATATATGTCCTTTATTATGTTGAGGTACTTTCCTTCTACTCCCATTTTATTCAAAGTTTTTATCATGAATGCATGCTACTTGTTGTCAAATGCTTTCTCTGCGTCTATTGAAATGATAAGGTAATTTTTATTCTTCATCTTGTTGATGTTGTGTATCACGTTGATTGATTTGCAGCTGTTGAACGATCCCTGAATCCCTGGAATAAATCTCACTTCATCATGGTGTATGATCTTTTTAATGTATTGCTGTATTCAGTTCGCTAGCATTTTGTTGAGCATTTCTACATTGATGTTCACCAGTAATATTGGCTTGTAATTTTCTTTTTTGTGTTGTCCTCGTCTGGCTTTGGTATCAGCATGATGTTGGCTTTGCAGATTAGGGGTTAGGAATCTTCTCATCCTCTTCAATTTTTTGGAAGATTTTGAGGATAGGTATTAATTCTTCTTTGAATGTTTGCTACAATTCACCAGTAAAGCCATCTGGTCCTGGACTTTTATTTTTTTGGAAGTTTTTCATTACTATTTTAATCTCCTTACTGGTGATTGGTCTACTCAAATTCTCTATTTCTTCTTGATTCAGTTTTGGAAGGTTGTATGATTCTAGGAATTCATCCATTTCTTCTAGATTATCCAATTTGTTGGCGTATACCTTTTTGTAACAATCTCTTATAATCCTTTGTATTTCTGAGGTGTCTGTTGTAATTTCTCCTTTTTCATTTCTGATTTTATTTGTTTGAGCTTTCTATCTTTCTTTCTTGGTTAGTCTAGCTAAAGGTTTGTCAATTTTATTTATTTTTCGAAAGAACCAGCTCTTTGTTTCATAGGTTTTTTTCCTAATGTTTGTTTCTATTTCATTTATTTCTGCTTTGATTTTTATTATTTCCTTCCTTCTACTGATTTGGGGCTTTGTTCTTTTTTTCCAGTTCCTTTAAGTGCACACTGTTCGACTGTTTCTTTGAGATTTTTCTTGTTTGGTGAGGAAGGCCTGTATTGCTATAAACTTCCTATAGAACCACTTTTGCTGTATCCCATCATTTCATTACGTCATGTTTTCATTTGCATTTGTCTTCAGATACTTTTTGATTTCTTTGATGACTCAATAGATGTTCAGTAGCATTCTGTTGCATCTCCATATATTTGTGAGTTTTCCAATTTTATACCAGTAGTTGATTTCTAGTTTAATACTGTTATGGTCAGAAAAGATGCTTGTTATTATTTCAATCTTCTTAAATTTATTGAGACTTGTTTTGAGCCTAATATGTGGTCAATCCTGGAAAATGTTCCATGCGCATTTGAATATTCTGTGGTTTTTCATGGAATGTTCTGTATACATCTCCTAAGTCCATCTGGTCTAATGTGTCATTTAAGGCCAATGTTTCCTTACTGACCTCTGTTTGGACAATCTATCCATTGAGGTAAGTGTAGTGTTAAAGATCCCCTATTATTACTATGTTGCTGTCTATTTCTCCTTTTATCTGTTAATAATTCCTTTATATATTTAGGTTCTCCTATGCTGGGTGCATAGATATTTACAAGTGTTATGTCATCTTGCTGGGTGTTCCCTTTATCATTATGTAGTACCTTTCTTTGTCTCTTGTTACACTTTTTGTTTTAAAGTCTACTTTGTCTGGTATAAGTATTCCTACCCCAGCTTTCTTTTCATTGTCATTTGTGTGGAATATTTTTTTTTCCATCCCTTCACTTTCAGTATGCCAGTGTCTGCAGGTCTGAAGTGTGTCTCTTGTATGCAGCATACATATGGGTCTTGTTTTTCATCCTATCAGCCACCCTATGTCTTTTGATTGAAGCATTTAGTTCATTGACATTAACATAGCTATTGAAAAGTAGGTACTTATTGCCATTTTGTTACTTATTCCCTGGGTGTTTTAGTAGTTCTTCTCTGTTGCTTTCTTATCTTGCTCTCTTCCGTTGCGGTTTGATGGCTTTCTTTAGTATTATGCTTGGTTTCCTTTATCTTAATTTTTTGTGTATTTATTATAGGTTTCTGGTTTGTGATTATCGTGAGGTCCATACATTATAACCTACATATACAGCACTCTATATATATTAAAGTTGAAAGTCTCAAGTTTGACCTCTTGCTAAAAGCTATACTCTTTTACTCCCCTCCTCCCACATTTTATGTTCTTGATATCATATTTAACTTCTTTTTTGTGTATATATGTCCATTACCAACTTATCATGGAGATTGATAATTTTTGTACTTTTGTATCTTGATCTTCATATTCTTTTCATAGGTGGTTGATCTGCTACTTTTACTGTATATTTTCCTTTACCAATGATTTTTGGAGATTTTTTTGATAATTTTCCTATTCCTATTCGTGGTCTTTCTTTTCCACTTACATAAGTCCCTTTAGCATTTCTTGTAAGGGTAGTCATTGGTGATAAACTCCTTTAGTTTTTGCTTGTCTGGAAAACTCCTCTCTCCTTCCATTCTGAGTTAAAACCTTGCTGGGTAGAGTTTCTTGGCTATAGGTTTTTCCCTTTCAGCACTTTAAATATATCACACCACTTCCTTCTAGCCTGTAAGGTTTCTGCCAAGAAGTCAGCTGATAGCCTTATGGGGTTTCCTTTGTATGTCACTTGTTCCTTTTCTCTTGCAGCTTTTAGGTATCTCTTCAATTCTTGACATTTTAATTATAATGTTTCTTGGAGTGGGCCTCTTTGGGTTCATCTTGTTTGGTGCTCTTCATGGCTTCCCATGCCTGGATGTCTGTTTCTTTCCTTGCGTTAGGAAAGTTTTCAACTATTATTTCTTCAAATAGATTCTCTCCTCATCTTTCTATCTCTTGTCCTTCTGGGATATCTATAATATGGATGTTAGTGTACTTGATGTTGTCCTAGGGGTCCCTCACACTGTCTTCATTCTTTTTCTTTTTCTTTTTTTTTCTGTTCAGCTTGGGTGACTTCCTCTAGTTTTTCATCCAGCTTGCTGATCCATTCTTCTATATCATCTACTCTGCTAAAAATGCTCTCTAGTGAATTTTTCATTTCCATTATTGTATTCTTCAGTTCTGATTGGTTGTTTTTTATATTTTTCAATTTTTTGTTGAAGTTCTCAGTGAGTTCATCCATTCTTCTCCCAATATCAGTGAGTATCCTTATGACTATTAATTTGTACTCTTTATCAGACTGTTTATCTCTGTTACCTTTAGTTCTTTTTCTGAGGATTTGTCCTGTTCCCTTATTTGGAACATTTTCCTTTGTCTCCTCATTTTGCCTCTTTCTCTGTGCTTACATCTACTTATTAGGTAGATCAGCTATGTCTCCCAATCTTGGATTGGTGTCCTTATGTAAAGGATGCCTTATGAAGCCCAGAAATGTGTTTTCCCCTCCTCACCAGTACCAAGTGTTCGAGGACTGTCCCCTGTGTGGGCTACATGTGCCCTTCTGTTGTGTCAGGGTTGCTCTTCCTGCAGATCCATGCAGAAGCTATGCTGTCCCCATGGCTGGCTGGTTGTAATGCTCAGCCACGTGCAGCTGCTATGGAGCCTTCAGGCACTTTACTGGGCATGGGGAGTCCCAGAACAATTGGCTGGAAGATCTAATAGCACATTCCTGCTGCACTTTTTCGGTTAAGGGAGTAGGCCCCTAGCATGGCTGATTGCTAGGCTCAGAGACTTATAATTGCTGCAGGCCTCCAGGCTGCAAGGCTGTTGTCAGCTCTCTCAGGATTGCAGTTGGGTGGGGTCGGCCCCAGGTATGGCTGCACCCAATTGTTTCAGGCTTTGGAAGGTGGGGCCAATCCCTTATGTGGCTGTTTGAGAAGCACAAGTCTGCTGCAACTGACAAGCATCAACACCTGCAGGCCAACACACCCTCTAAGTGCTGTCTTGTCCCATGCGTATGCCCTGCCTCACTGAAGTGGATCCACTGGCCCTACTGCAGAGGTGCCACACACTCAACCAGTGCAGGCTCATCCCTTGTGCATGACCTGCCCTTTGCACACGCCCTGCCACACAGGCAGAAACACTCACTCCCAGCTGCAGAGATCCCATACATCCCACCTACATGGACCCAGAAGTTGCCTGATGGCTTCCTATTGGGTGGAGATAGCCCAGAGGGAGGGTCCCTGCCCTGGGTAAGCTGGAGGTTCAAAAGGTAAGTGTATAGGTGGTTTTCTAAAATATGCCCAAGTTTCTTTCCAAAAGGGTTTTACCAGTTTACATTCCCAGCAGCATGTGTGAGGGTGCCTGCTTCCCCACAGTCCTATCAACATAAAGTGTGGTCATAATTTTTAAAATTTATAATCTGACAGGTGGGCAACGGTACCTCCCCAAACTCTGACTTCTATCTCCTCAACTCAGCAAGATTGTCAAATGACTACATTGGCAATCTTGACTACATCCTCCCTACACTATGGCCTGGAAACTGCCTGCTGGTGGTAAACTGGGCCAATCACAAGTCTCACCCCATTTGTTTCATCTTTCTCAGGGATAATAGTTCTAAATTCTATTACCCAATGTGTAGAAACCATCATTTCATATCTTGCCCAGTTTTCTGGTTTAAGGCAAGAAGATAAATTCAGTCCTTATTACTCCATCACGGGCAGACATGGAAGCTGGTCCAACATTCATCTGATTAGATTTCCAGACTAAGCAATAATCAAAGGTTATCAAAGGAACAGAAAAAAACTTCTAGGATTGAATAAACACATGTTCTTACATTGAAAGGATCCAGAGAATTGTAAGCAGAGTGAAATTGGTGCTATAGTGGGTGAGGCCAAAGCCTGCACTAACAGGCCTGGGGAAGAACTCCAATGGCATCTGCCAGCATGTGCCAGCATCCTTGTCCTAGGTCACAATAATTTCTGCTGCCAATGTCTGAGTCCTTGGGGAGGTGGTTCCAGCTGCCTCCTGCTTCTCAGGCACCCAGAGCCTATCAAGTGAGTCTTTTTTCACTAAAAGACTGTGCGCCTTTCTTTCCAGTGATTTTAGGTTGCTTTCTGAAATGGGTGAATTTGTGCATTGGCCCTTTAAGACGAGGGTTTCCTTTCTCTTCTGCTCAACAGCTTTTCTAGGGTATTCCCCATTGTTGTTAATAGCCAGCAAAGTTAGATATTATTACACTCATCTTGGGTGCACTGAGTTCAAAAGCCACTTAGTGTGCTAAAGCTCTCCAGCTCAGATTCCCCTGCTCCTCCAGGGAAAACTCCATACCTTAAGACTGCTTCCAGCCATGGAGTGCCAGAGCTAAAATGTGGCTTTTTCCTCTCCAGAAAGGAATTTCTGCGTCTTCCAACTGAGACAGCGTGATCCCTTGTTGTGGGGGTACTTTTTATCCAGTTTCCAGTTCTCTCTCAGGCGTAACTGTTCCAAGAGTAGTTGTAAATTTGTTGTGTCCATGAGAGAAGGTGAGTTCAGAGTCCTCCTACACCACCCTCTTCCCAACTGAAACTCTAGTACAAATGTTAATGTGCATATCAAATAAGAACTTTAATCCAGCTCATATGTGTATTTAAATTTGAGTCAAATTCATATAACTGGTACCATTACCCATTTACTCTGATCTGAGAAACCAAGCAACTGAAAAATTTTTTAAATCAAAATAGAAGTAAATTACCCTGCTTATTTGAATTTACGACTTTTTCATAATTAGGATGAAATAATTTAAGTTAAGTTATCCTTTTAAATGACTTAACTGACATCTGCTGAGATACTCAAGGCCACATGATTAGTGGAGTCATCCTAAACATCACCTTGTCTCTCAGGGTTGGAAAGTACCAGTGTACCTTGTGAAGCCTGGAAATAGAAGTTGCAAGCTTGACCTTTTCTCCATTATTTTTTTTTTTCTGTTTTGTTCCCCATACTTCACTCTAGGCTGCTTTGGGTTTTCCAGAGGAACATACATTGTATTTGGTGATGGTCCTCCTTTTCCAACTCTGATTTTATGCCACATGTACTCAGTGTTGAGCTGACATCTCAGTTCTACAAAGGAAACCATGGTTACTCATCTAGTGAGTTATTATTGGAATTCCCAAGATAGTGCTCTCTACAGGGACTGAGGATTCTTCAGAAAATACCGATTTTTGATGATACATTTTAATGATCCATTAAAAAATTTGCACACAAGGCTACCAGCTAGAATATCTGGAACCCATAATTTTAGAAGAGTGTTTTTCAAACCTCAGGTCTTGAGCCATGAACGGATTATGAAATACTTCTGGGTGTTGTGACAAGCACTTAAAAAACAATGAAACAAAATGGAACAGATCATATTAGAGTGCATCACATGTAATAAGGGGAAAGAAAGTTACATAATATTTCTGTACTAGTTGTGTGTGTACTGGTTTAAGATAAAAAATACTGCATTTTTTTTTGTGAGTTGCTGTCAAAAGAGTTTGAAAGACACTTCCTTGGATTTAAAGCTATCTGAAACAGTTTTACAAGGGAGCAGTTTGAAATGAAGTTCCAACAATCTATTTAAAATATAAAACTGTAGATAGCTTTAAGTCACATATTTTAAAGGGACTGGTAAGCTACTTTTCCTGAGTAGCCTAGCCCTGGTATGACTGGGTGTGTTCCAAAAGGCCAGGAACCAGTTATCCCAAGAAATGGTAGGAGCACAAAGGCTCTCTCCTTGGGAGGCCCTGAGGTAACATGATCCTCATCTGATCTGTGACACTGCTGTTGCCCTGCTGCAGTGGCTTGGAAGTACTGTGTCTTCCCTAACCAGACTAGAAGGACTCAGTTTTCCCAAGGTCTCAGGCTGCCAGAAAGATGGCTTTGCACTTCTCCCCCATTCGTGGGACCTGCACTCAGCTTGGCTGGAAAACTCCAGCCCTTAACTCCACACTTTGCTGGAGAACCTCCCTTTTCCTTCCCTCTGGGTCCTGGGAAGACGGGAGGCAGCAGTTAACGGTTACTTGTGTTTTATCCACACCAAGTGAGTCTGTGTTTTTGTGTGAATGCCCACTCATGTAGAGGAGAGTTCCATCCCTGGTATTAGAAATTTAATCCTAATCAGAGTAATGTAGGGTCCCACTTTCAATCTGCTAATGAGCTCTGGAGACAGATGGCACATCTTCCCGCAGCTGATGGATGCCCCTTTTACAGGATCTACAACATCCTCCCTAGGTCTTCACTCAGCTGGGCTAACACACTTCAGACCCAGAAGAATTCTCAGGGCAGGAAGGGACCCCCTCACTTTTCTGCCTCTTGCCCCTTTGACGTTTCCTAACTTTTCCCCACTTTGCAATCTACTCTCTGCCATTAAAATGGCTGCCTATTAAACTCACCAGTAGAGTCTGCTATACTGTGTCGGTTAACTTGTTACATCTGCTTATAGTTTTTAATTTTCCATAGAAAGCCCTGACTTAAATCCTTTACTATTCTTTTATGACGCTTTTATTTTGACCTTACTACTGCTGAAAATCAACCAAACTCCTCCATTACTGCCACTCCCCCTGATCTCCATCAACATCTTCCTGTTATGCAGGGTTTTTTATAGACACTCAAGAGGTAGTTAAAAAAGATGGACTAAATCTTTACATGGGACTTTTTTCACATGACATGTTTTCAAGAATTAGAGCTTTCAGACAAATTAACAAAATAAGGTAGATAAATTTTTTACAACATTACAATCTCACTTGAAAATATTTTATACAGCTCAAAACATGGCCTGAGGAAGATTTCCACTTAGGATAAAGGGTCTTATTATAAGTTGTCTTGAAGATTCTGGGATTGTCCTTAAGAACAGTGCTATGGAAGGATATGAGGCACAATCTTGGTCACCCCCAGAGCTAATTTCAATAGAGAAAGTGAGATGGTCTCCTAAAGCAATGGAATTGATTTTGCCCTGAGCCTCTCCTTAGTTTTAAATTCCGAAATCACAGAATATAGAGAAGGAAGAAACTTGGTGTTCATTCTATCTCTAACTCATTTTACAAACCAGGAAGTTAAGGCTAAGAGCCACGAGGTCATTAAGATCATCCAGTTATTTAGTTGGTTATTTGGACTAGGGTAGTTTCAGAAAGGATTCAGAAAAGTAGAAATATTAGACAGCCATTCAGGGACTGTAACAATCAGTACCGACTGACTGGTTGGTGGTGGGATGAGAGATTGGGTATTGAAGGAGAGGGGAGATTCACAGATGTTGCTTGAGACTTTAGCTTTAGCATCCATGCAGATGGGAGGCACTCATTTTGGAGGACATAGAAAAAGCATCTGCAGAGAAACACTGCAAGTTCTGTCTGGGAGTGTTGAGATTTGGGGACCTTTGTAAAATCTAAGACAATATATTACAACTGAATATACAGAGGAGGGAAACCACAAGACTACTGAGTTATAAAAGTTTAGTAAAGAGAGTATCTCCAAAAGGCAGTTATCATCATCCACAGTCACTGTCAAACCAAGTGAAACAAAGATGGAAGGGTGTCCATTAGGTTTAGTTACAAGGAAGTCATTGGTGGTAACTCCTAGAAGAAAATACAGGGAAAAAGCTCCTTGACTTCAGTCTTATCAGTGTTTTTTTGGATATGACACCAAAAGCACAGGCAACAAAACCAAAAATAAACAAGTGAGATTGCATCAGACTAAAAAGCTTCTGGACAACAAAGGAAACAATCAATAGAGTGAAAAGACAACTTACAGGATGGGACAAAATATTTGTAAATTATAATTATTATTATAAGGGGTAAATATCCAACATAGAAAAGGAAGCCATAGAACTGAATGGCAAAAAAGCAAACAATCACATTAAAAAATGAGTCAAGGAACTGAGTTGACATTTTTCAAAAGAAGCCATACAATTTTGGCCACCAAGTATATGAAAATATGCTCAATATCACTAATTGTCAGGCAAATGCAGATCAAAACCACGAGATACCACCTCACACCTGTTAGAAAATGGAGATTATCAAAAAGACAAAGACAACAAGTGTCAGTGAGGATGTGGAGAAAAGGGAACCCTGGTATACTGTGATAGGAATGAAAATTGTTAGAGCCATTGGAAAACAGTATGAAGGCTCCTGAAAAAACTAAAAATAAAACTACCCTATCATCCAGCAATGTTACTTCTGGGTGTATATCCAAAGGAAATGAAATCAAGATCTCAAAAAGCTATCTGCACTCCCATGTTCACTGCAGCATTATTCACAATAGCCAAGATATAAAAACAATCTAAATATCCACCGATGGATGAAGGATTAAAGCAGATATGGTATACATACACACAATGGAATATTGTTAGCCAAAACATAATCAAGACACAGACAGACAAATATTGCATGATCTCAGAGGAATCTTAAACAGTCAAACTCAGAAACAGAGAGAAGAATGGTGGTTTCCAGGGGCTGGTTTGCTGAGGAATGGGGAGATGTTGGTCAAGGGGTACAGAGTTCAGTTATGCAAGATGAATAAGCTGTGGAGATCTAATGTATAGCAATATGACTACAGTTAACAATACCGTATTGTATTCTTGAAATGTGCCAAGAGATCTTAAGTGTTCTCACCACAAAGAAAAAAGATAACTATGTCAGGTGATAAATATGTTAATTAGCTCAATTGTGGCAATTAATTCACAATGTATACATATATCAAAACATCAAGATGTACACCTTAAATATTCACAATTTTTACTTGTCATTATACATCAATAAAGATGGAAAAAAATGCACAAAAGCCATAAACCGACATCTTACTGTTAAAGGATATACAGACAGCATAGGAACATATGAAAAGATATTTAACATCACTAGCCATTAAGGAAATGCAAATTAAGACCATGAGGAGATATCACTATATACCTATTACAACCACAAATACAAAAAATAGTGATAATACCAAGTACTAGAAAGGACAGGAAGTAACTGGATTTCTCATACAATTGTGATGGAAATGCAAAATAGTACTGCCACTCTGGAAAATAGTTCGGAAGTTTCTTAACAAACAAAACATATACTTAACATACAACCCTAATCACACCCCTGGGTATTTATTCCAGAGAAATAATAATTTATGTTTACACAAAAACCTGAATGTGGACGTTCACAGCAGTTTTATTTATAATAGCCAAAAATTAGAAACATCCAAAATATCCTTCAATAGGTGAATGGCTAAACAAACTATGATACAGTAACACAGTGGAACACTATGCAGTAATAGAATAAATGACTGATACACACTATAAGTTAGATGGATCTCAATCTCACATTAAATACTGTATGATTCCGTTTATATAACCTGAAATGGCAAAATTAGAGATGAAGGGCAGATACGTAGTGGGCAGGATTAGAGAAGGTGTGGCAGAGGAACAGGTATGATTATAAAGAGGCAGCACAAGAGAACCCTTTGTGGTGATAGAATAGTTCTGTATCTTGATTGTGATGGTGGTTACACAAATCTCCACACGTGATAAAATGGCACAGAGCCATTTACACACATTGTACCAGTGTCTCTTTACTGGTGTTGAGACTATATTATGGTTATAGAAAACATAATTGTTGGGAGAAACCTGTGAAGACTACAGCTGTGCCAATTCCTGTGAAGCTATAATTATGTCATATAAAAAGTTTTTAAAGTATACGTTAAAACCGAAAACATTTTCTTCTTAAAAAGGAAAGCCAGAGATGCATAAAATATGTTTGCAAAACATAATACTTGATAAAGTTCTGAACTTTCAACTCAATAGTAAGACCAAAAAACCAAACTAAACTAAAAAAAATGGGCTAAAGATTGGACCATACATTTCATTCAAGGCGAATTATGAATAGTAAAAAAGCACACAAAAAGGGGCTCAGCACTGTCAGTCACCAGGGAAATGTAAATCAAAACTCAACAAGATACAAGACACCAACTAGAACGGTTAAAAATAGTAAGACTTACCAAAGCATCTGTTCGTAACCAGAGAGCAATAAGAACTCTCATTATTCATAGGCATGAAAAACAGTAAAGCCAGCTTGGACACATTTGGTAGCTTCTCACACAGTTACATATAAATTTACCAGAAGACCCAGCAAGCCCACGCCTAGGTATTTACATAAGAGAAATGAAAACACATCAACACAAAAACTTGCATTTAATGTTCATAGTAGCTTTATTTATAATTGCCCCAAGTGGACAACTGAAAGGATAACAAACTGTGCTTTATGTACACAAAGGAACCCTACTCAGGACAGAAAGATTAGTGATTCACACACATGCAGGAGTCTCAAAAGTATTCTGCTGAGTCAAAGAAGCCAGACAAAAGACAGTCTATACTTTATGATTCCATTTATATGAAAGTCTAGAAAAGGCAAAACCATTGCCATAGAAAGCAGACTACTGAGTATTCTGAAGGTCTGAGAGGTAGAGACAGAGGGAAGGGACTCACTGCAAAGGGGTCCAAGGATCTTTCTGGGATGACAGAATTATTCTAAATCATGATTTTGCTGATGGTCATCTACTGTATCATTTTTCAAAACTCACTCACTTGTACACTGCAAAGTGCTAAGTTTTATTTTATGTTAAATACACCTCAACAAAAGTGATTAACATTTAAAAAATAAAAAATAGAATTTGCAGTCTAAAGGGAGTCACAGAGTAAAGTTTGCTCACCCACAGAGACGAGGCGGTTGTAGTTCTCCAGCATCATCACGTCTCTGTACAGGGTCCTGTGTGCAGAGTCCATCTGCTGCCACTCCTCCTGGGGAACTCCACACTCACGTCCTTGAATGACACTGATACCTGCAACAGCACATTTCAAATCAATGTGAGGGTCCAGACCAGGGGCATCGAAAATACTTTTGGAAACTACGTCTTACTATGTTTACTGTTCAGAATTTAAAACAAAATGCTGTAAAGGATGACCGGCATGGGGTTCTAATTATGTCTTATACTTTGTGGATACATACATAATTAGTGAAAAAAAAAATTAGTCTCATGCTCTGATTCATTTATATTTTTATTTTATACACATATATTGTCACTTAATATAATGAGAAAGCATAGTGCCTAATTTTTTAAGGTAAAGTTATACTAAATAGGATTCATCTATATATTTCCCATACACCAACGGATTATGCTGAGCACTCGGCAGAGTATACACACCCCAGCCTGGAGATCTTGCTGGAGTAACATGGAACCAATAGAAGAGACATGTAAGCTCAGGGAGGTATTACACACCACCAGATTTATATTTCAGGAGCAATGCTCTAGAACAGGGTTTCTTCAACTTGGCATTACTGACAATGTGGATCAGATAGTGCTATTTTTGTGGAAAACTGTCCTGTATATTTTAGAATCTTTATCAGTATCCTTGTCTTCTACTGATCAGATGCCAGTAGCATCCCCAGTTATGACAATCAAAAATATCTCCAAACATTGCCAAACGTCCCCTGGGGAGCAAAACTGATCCTTATTAGGAACCATTGCTCTATATGAATAGTGGACAAGGTCTTAACCAGCAAAACAAAAGACTTAATTTAAGAGAGGACCTATATTAAGACAAAGCAACAAAGATAATGAATGAGAAACTAATCCTTATAAGAAGCAAAATCTGGTCATTATTTTCTCGTGCAGCTAAACACAGTGATGCTGCACAAACAACTGGGTAGATGCTAATGCCATACATGGGGATTAGAAGAATAAATAAGAGTCAGAGGTTGCATCACAGTGAGGCAGATGTTTTCTACTTACACTCAAAACACCTGTGGAACATACAGATGGAATTATTTATTTCACTGTTGTTACACGATTTGGAACAGAGAGGGAGGTCTAAAATGAAAATTAGAATTTCGGAGACATTAATCATTTAGATGCTAACTGAAGTCATCAGAGAAGAAAGGCTGGTTCACAAAGGATATAGAAACTGAAGAGAGAAAAGGCACCAAATACAGAATTCAGGGAAACAGCAAAATTGAAGGGGCAAGCAGAAAATGAACCTGCCATGAAGGCTGAGAAAGAATTTCTAAATGGTGGAAAGAGAAAGCAGAAAGATTAGAGCACTGGAAATTAAAAGAAGAGAGAATTAGAAGCATAAATGATTACCCTAGTTCAAGGGAATAGACTCAGCACGCATACTTACATCCCCTGCCTCCAAAAACACTCACATATAATACAAAACCTACTATGAAAGTACGACTGAAAAGGAATACAGAGAAATGTCCCAGCAGAAGACCCGAAAATTTGAACAAACTCTGGAAGACACAGGGTAAGACTGTATTACATAAGAAAGACAGGACAATGTAGCCCACAATCTAACGAAAACAGAGAAGTGGGCAGAAGGAGCAAGGCAGTGATGAGAGCCCAGAAAGATGTCCAAGCTTCAAGCGAGCAAGACCCAGAACAAAGTGTATGGTGAGAAGAACGATTAACAGAGTAAACTTCCTATCTGAATACAGGTGACGTCATTCAAATGAGTGAGGAAAGGATGGACACTAATGTCACAGGGATAGTTGGAGGCCACCTGGGAAAGGACAGTTAGATCTCTCTCTCACACCAGAGAGCAGGATAAAATAATATGCATTCAAGATCGAAATGCAAGAAATAACACCACATTCTAGAAGACTATACAGAACAATGATCTTATGTTAGAGTGGGAAATGCCCAACTACGACTGAAAATCCAGGAATCAGAAAATAAAAATTGCTAAATTTGACATTGTAAAAATCAAATGCCTTTATGGTAAAAAACAAAAAAAACCCACGAGTAAGACAAAAATACAAAACATTGTAGGAAAATTCTGCAGTTTACATCACAGAAAAAGTGCTATATGGGTATACCGGATGCAGTCATTAAAATCAGCACATTAATAGGAAAATGGGTAAGGGATAAGGAGTTCAACAACAAAGAAATATCAGGAACTAAAAACAAAAAACGATGTCCCACCTACTCACGAGAAAAGCAAAGCTTAGAGAACTAAACTGAGATCAGTTGTAGGTCACACTGGTAAAAACCCAAAGTTTGATGCACACTCTATTTGCAAGGTTGTAGGGAGGAAATGTGTGCTCTCAAACTCTTGGCTCTAACCTCAATTACACCTAAAACCTGACCACTTCAAAGTAACTAACACCCTGTGATCATCACTTCTTGCTAGGATTACAGAAATAGCCTCCTACATTGTACCTGCTTCCACCACTGCCCCACTAGAGTCTATCTTCAAACAGCAGACAGTGTTATTCTTTTAAACTGTAACTTAAAACACTCCTTTTGACTTAAAAGGATAAAAACCCAAACCCTCCGTATTACTGAACTAAATGGAGAGAGATACTGTGTCCATGAATCGGAAGACTCAGGATCAAGATTCAATTTCTCCCCAAATTGAACTATGCCACAAATTCTATAGAATCTGTGCAATCAAACCCAAAATCTCAGCAGGCTCTTTTGAGATAGGCAAGCTGATTTTTAAAACTTTCTATAAAGAAGCAAAGAACCTAGAATATCCAAAATGATTTTTAAAAAGGACAAAGTTGGAAGACTTGCACTACCTGATTTCAAGACTTACCGTAAAGAGAGACTCATCAAGACAGTGTAGTATTAGCAAAAGGATTAACACAGATCATCAGAAGTGAACAGAGTCCAAAACAGACCATACATACATTGCCGGTTGACTTCCCACAGAGGTGCCAAGGTAATTCAATGGAGAAAGGATAGTCTTGGCAGCCAATGGTGCTGACAGTGGGCTGTGCAGAGCTAGAGAGCACAATATGGCAAGGGCCTGTTCCTCTACTCCCGATGTTTAGAGTCCCCTGCCAGCACAAAATACGAAGACCCTGAGACCGAGAAATTCTAGGTTTCAGACTGGGCCAACGAGAACATATTCTGTCCTTTTCTGATTAGCAGATTTATACTAAAATAAAATTTAAAAGCTGACCAAAACAGAAAATTATTGATATAACAGATAAAGGACAGAAATCCTAAGAGAATACTATCAATCAGTTCATGAAAATACATTGAAAAACATAAATAAAAATGAACAGTTTTCTATGATAATGTAATGACCATACTCATACCAAGAAAAAAAATACAAATGCAGTATAGGCTTATGACTAAGGAATTAATTCAATAATCAAAATCTTCAAGCAAAAAGTCTCCATAAGGCCCAAATTTATAGGTTAGTTTCACAAAATCTGCATGTAACACAATTTTATCTAAATTATTAGAAAAAGAGCAGAGCCATTTTCTTTCATGAGACTATGACCTTGATACCCTAACTGGACAGAGAAACTAGAAAGTGATAATCTAATCCAACCTGTGGATCAGAAATAAAAATCCTAAATAGAGTATCAGCAAAAAGCCCTAGGAAAATATGTAAGAAGCAACTTAGCAACTAGGGTCTATACAGAAATTCAAGTTCATATCAGAAAATCCATTGTACCGTTTACAGTATCTACAGATGGAAGGAAATAAACTATAGCGTTATTTCAATAGCTGCACAAAGGGAATCAATATAATGCATTGCACAGTCATGACTAATATGAAATCTCAGCAAACTGGTACCTGGAGGGAACCTACTTACCCTGACAAGGTCACCTACAAAAGCTGACAACAAACATCACAGTTAACGGTCAAACAGGGTTTATTTTCCCTCAAGATTGACTTGACCTATTTCCATTTGTCCTTTTTCCATTTCATGCATGGATCCTTCTAAACCTATAAATCCCTTACAATACAAAGTGGGGAAGGGAGAAAGCGCTCACCTGAGGGACGTTCACTTTCTGTGGCTCCTGGGTGAGTGTAGAGAACTGTGGCTCAGCTGAGGGGACAGAAGGAAGACAAGGGTCCTGAGATTTGACCTGCCACAGCTCCTAGAGTCACCTCCCCACATCAGCACCCCAGCTGGGGATCATCCTCCCCCAGACAGAGGGCCCTCTGGGCCTTGAAAAGGCACGAGGAGGATCAGGGACAGGCAGCACCACCTGTCTTTGTGTGACTCTGCAATGACCAACTGCAGTTTTTTACTGAGTGAACATAAACTTTTCTTGATTGATTTAATAATAATACGTGTCCTTCTGACTAACACAAAGAAAAAAACCAACAGATTAGTTGAATTAAACTACACCAAAGGATAGGACAGTATTCTTTCATTAAAATTAACTTAGCAGAAAAATACTCAGTATGTACCATTTATCTATTTTTCTCAGTAATATTATTTACCTCTTGGTACAGACAATTCACAGAAAAGAGATGGGATGCTTGAAGGCAGGAACTTTTGTTCGTTTCAGCTGGGATGTATTTCTCAGAAGGCCCCTTTGATAAGATGCTTTTGGTGACTTATCTGAGAGGGAACTGCAGTTTTCCTTCTGACTCTGTCACAAACCGGGTTTCCCTGGACAAGTCACTGAAACTTTCAGGCCCAATGTCTTTAAAGTTTTCAAGAGAGTTGGAAGTAGATGACTTTGGAAAATCCTTCAAGCATCATTATTCTGGGATCCTGCGAGGTCAGGATGATGTCATTAATGTCACATGTGGTGATGGACACGTCTGACAGCAGCGCAGCCTCTGTAAAGAGCAGGGGCCATTTAAGGGGACCAGAGCCAGAACCTCCTCCCTCTGCCTGGTTGTTCCTGTCCCTCGGACCTCGCCCTCACAAGCTCCCCAACAAAGTAGCCTTTCCTGAGCAGCCTGCCCCTGGGCCACCCCAGCTCACCTGCTCTGCTCAGGGATGAACAAACCCCCCACTGTCACAAGGTGTGGTGGCTCCTGAAGGTGGCATCATCACCAAGTCTGGCTCAGTCTGGGCATGGGGATCAGAACGGCTTCTGACCTTGCAAATCTAGGACTTGCTCTTTCTGGGCTCTTCTGTCTCTGCTCTGAAGCTCTGGAGAGAGGTCTAAGGTCAGAGGCGTGCTCTCCTCCAGGTAAGACTCCTGCACAGAGGCCCCAGCTTCCTGCCTTACAAGGGTTGCTTTGTTCAAGGAAACTGGGACATGGATCTGGGAAATAAATTCATTTTAGGGGCCAAAGCCTGACTCTTGTAATTCACTACAATATCAGACTTGAAGGACATCCCGTCAGCGCAGAAGGGGCCAGGCCTCTCTGTTTGACCCAAGGGACCTGAAGAGACACTAGAAACCCCAGGGTACATGTGACACATCCCTTCCCTTACATCCCTGGGGATGTGGGGACAGGCCACGTTCCTAAGAGCCGGGAGGGCGCAGTGCCAGTCCTGGGCAGGTGTGACATCAGACAAAGCCTGAGACTGAAGGGAAGCCATCTGCCCTTGAACCCAAATCCCGCGCTGTGACCTCCCGACCAAGCACATCTGGCCACTGACCTGAGCCTTGGCTGCTGGGGAAGCGGTCGTGAGGGCACATCAGGCAATCCAGCGACACCAACAAACTGACTTCCAACTATGGCAGCAGCTGTCCCTTACCCAGGGCTTCCTACCCGGCCCTCGTCTAAATACTGTACAACGATGACTGGGACCTCAAAACGACGCCGTGAGACGGCGCTATCAATCTCACGTCCACATGAGCACGCTGACCCAGGCCCTTCTGTCGCCCCTGCTCACAGGTGACAGAGCCGGGACTGACCGGGCCTTTCCGGCTCCGGAGCTCGGCTGCCCCGTAGACTCGGGCCCCGTCCGCGTTTTAACCGGCCTCCCGCCGCCGACGTGGGCTTTTCCCGGGTCGGGCTGCAGGAGAGCCGGGCACATGGTCCCCGCTCCTGATGAGCTCCGCCGCACCTGCGCCCCGGGAGCCCGAGGTCCTGCACCGCCCGCCCCCGCCGAGGGCCCGCCCGGGCGCACACACGGCGCTGGGGACGGCGGGGACCCGAGAACTCCCGCCCCCAGCGCTCCCCGTCACTCTCACCCCGGGCGCTCCCTTACTTTCTCAGTAGACTCCGGGTACCTAACGGCTCCCGCGGAGTCCGCAGAAGACGAGGGAAGAGGCGGGGTTACGGCTGCACATGCGCAGAGGGAGCCCGGAAGCCCCTTCCCAGAGCGCCGCGCGGGGAGCCAGAAGGAGTCACGACTACGTTTCCCGTAGGCCTCGGCGGCCACTGTTGAGGTCGCTCTTTCAGCGCCCCCGCTGGTCAGGAAGCTGGGAAATGATGTTCTCTCGGAGCCAGAGCTGGAGCCCGAACCCGAGCCCCAAGAGGTTAAGGGTTAAACTGGAACTCTGCCGCCAAATGCAAAGGGTGGTTCTCTATTGGCTCACGATTGAAATAGCATTTTTTTGTAAGTTATTTGTGGAGAAATTGGGGAAACTTGAGTATAGATGGGATATTGACAAAACTAAAATTACCGTTACATAGATAAGTGTGAAAAAATTTTGGAATTATAGTAGGGAATTTTATTTTGAAACAAAAAAGGCATGACGACTGAATATGTAGGATTGGAATTATGTAGCTGTTAAATTATAATTTTTCAATCTGGGAGCTTCTACCCTTTACAGCCACCGGATTCACCAACCCCTGAGCCGGGTCCCAGAGCCCCTGGAGCCCAGGGTGGAGGTTCTACTCAGGGTGGAGACAGGGGCTCCAGGTGTAGACCTTGATAGGAAAGCTGTTGGCTTTTACACATTAACATTGTTTCTTGCCTAATTCTCTTATGGTTTCAATAAATTTTTATGTTAATTATCTTGGATTTCTGTGCATATAACGACAAGTTTGCTTGCTTTTTGCTAACATTTGTAATTATTTGTCATACTTTAACGAATTACAAATAAAAGCACAAAAATGCTGGTCAAACTGTATTAATTCAATCATAATAGATTTTAACATAAAGGTCACTGATGGAGAGATAATGTTCATTTGTTCATATGTTCATTTAACAAACATTTATTGAAAACCTGCTGTGCAATAGACATCATTCTAGATGCTGGGATAGCAACCTCAAATAAAAGAGATTGAATTCCCTACCCGCATGATCAGGGTTTATGATCAGGGTTGTTGTAGGGATATATTAGTCAGGGTCCCCTCAAGAGAAAGGTGTCAAGTGTCAAGAAACAATGGGACACTTGAGAGTCTATTACCAAAGCTCTAAAAACGTGGGTGGCGGCGTGAAGCAACCTGTAACTGGTAGTGGTAGGGATTCTTTATCACTCCAGGCCTATAATGAGGGTAGGTAATATTACCAGACCCTGGCAGAAAAGACCAATCTTATGAGAGCTGTGGCCTTGGGAAGAGAAACATTGTAATGGCCGTCACACGGCTCAGCACAGAGAGCCAAAGGAATAAATACCCAAACTTCACTTGTTCTCTTCCCTCTAAGGTCCTATCCACTGTTTAGCGTTTGTAAACCCCGTTCAATAACTATTCCTAGAATTCCAACCACGTGCATCTCCTCCAGACCTTTTTGTCACCAATTTTCCAGTCTTGTTCTTGTCTAGCCCCCTACTACTGGTCAGCTCATTGAGTTACTGGACATGAGTCAAGAGAAATCTAAACTCAGGACATGTCTCTTCTTCACAAAGTCAACAACTAAATATACCTCCTTAAATGCTGCCCACTAGGAAGATTTCTTTTCACCGCACATTTTAGAACCACCCAAAGCGAGACTAATTGCAGCAGCCATATCTTCCAATGATACCACCATACATGGTAGACTCAATCTGAAGGATATATGATAGACTTGTATATGGCCACACGTTTCCCTTGGGGACTTTTGGGGAATGGTTAATTGTATATACTTGTGACTAAGTTATGAGGAATTTTGTCAAAAGGACTCAATCTCCCCGACACCTCCTGTCTATAAAGTAGGATATATCAAGGACTGGGAAAGAGGATCTGAATCCCTGTTATGACGGCTTGTGTTAGTTTTCTGCCCACGGCACCCAGAATTTCATATATTTAGATATATATCTTAAAAAGTATCTTAGTAGGGCGCCCATCTGTTTCATTTCAGTGGACTACATGATCAAAGAGCCACTACCACATATTCCTTCAGGTCACCACAAAAGATGGCTACACATCACAAATATGGAGCATTTTAAAGAATATTTGTCAGGATTCCGTTAAAGAAATATATATTTCATTGGTATGAAATGCAGCTTGGGCTGTTTCTGAGTCCACAGGTAGTATCCTCGTATTGATAAATTTGGCCCTATCCAGACATAGTAATTCATCCTTCCTGGTCTAATTTCCTAAGGACCCACCCTCGTATATGCTACCTATTTCTGCTCATACTCTTGAGCAAGATCTTGAGTTCCTTTTCTGTTTTGTGGGGTTTTTTTCCTTGAAATTTGCCCCCTGGCATAGCTGGGTTTTTATTCCCATGATGGGCCTGGAGTCAGTCAGGGAGGTTGTTCAGGCAGGCCCTGAGAAGCATGTGCATCCCCTCTCAGGAGTGAGTTATACTAGGATCACCCCTTAGGATTTGGAGAGAGAGAGAAGTGAGAGAGCCACTGTCAGAAGTCAGTTAATCTTCACTTCTTTTTCTCAGCTCCTCACAAGCAGTGAGTTTTAGTAAAGTTTAAAGGCCTTAAAATTGCCTATATATACATCTCACATTTTTTTATCCATTCATCCAGAGATAGACACCTAGGTTGTTTCCATGTTTTGACTTTTTTGAAAAATGCTGCAATGAACATGGGAGTGCAGACACCTCTCAAGATAGTAATTTCATCTCCTTTGGAGATATCCCTGGAGGTGGGAGTACTGGATTATATGTTGGTTCTATTTTTAATTTTTTGAGGAACCTCCATACTGTTTTCCATAGTGACTGTACCCATTTACATTCCCAACAACAGTACACCAAGTTCCCTTTTCTCCACATCCTTGCCAGCATTTATTATCTCTTCTTTTTTTGATAACAGTCATTCCAACAGGCGTGAGGTCACATTTCATTGTGGTTTTGATTTGCATTTCTCTGATGATAAATGATACTGAGCACCTTTTGATGTACTTGTTGGCTATTTGTATACATTATTTGGAAAAATTTTATTCAGGTACTTTGCCCATTTTTTAATCAGATTGTTTGTTTTTCTGCTGTTGAATTGTATGAGTTCTTTATATATTTTGGATATTAAGCCCTTATCAGATATATGGTTTGCAAATATTTTCTCTCATTCCATAGGTTGCCTTTTCTGTCTGTTGATAGTTTCTTTTTTTGTGCAGATGTTTTTATTTTGATTTCGTACCACTTGTTGATTTTTTCTTTTGTTGCTTGTGCTTTTGGTGTCATATCCAAAACATCATTGCCAAGACTGCTGTCAAGGAACTTTCCTTTCCTCTATCTTTTTAATAGAAATTTTATGGTTTTAGGTCTTACGTTTAAGTCCTTAATGAACTTTGAGTTAATTTTTGTGTTACATATATATAGATATATATATATATCATATATTTTATATATAATATAGAATATTATTCAGCCATAAAAAATCAGGAAATCCTGCCATTTTGTGACAACATGGATGGCCCTTAAGGGTCTTATACCAAGTAAAATGTCATACTGAGAAAGGCAAATACTCTGTGATCCCAGTTATATGTGGAAGCTAAAAACATTGAACTCATAGAAACAGAGTAGAACGGTGGTTGCCAGGTACTGAGAGGTGGAGGGAATGGGAAGATGCTGGTCAAAGGGTACAAACTTTCTGGAGATCTGTTGTACACATGGTGACTGTAGTTAACAATACTGTGTTGTATATTTGAAAGCTGCTATGAGAGTAGAACTTTAATGTTCTCACCATAACAACAACAAAATGGAAATCATGTCAGGTGAAGGAGCATTAGCATCCATGCAAATAAGAGGTATTCATTTTGAAGGAGGACATAGAAAGAAAAGCATCTGCAGAGAAAGCCTGCGAGTTCAGACTGGGAGTGTTTTATTTGATACCTTTGTAAAATCTAAGACAATGTATTACAATTGAATACACACAGGAGGAAAACCAGGATGATATTGAACCTGAAGTGAGTTCACTCACCCGTTGCATAGCAAGCCAATCGCTGACACGGGATGTAATGGAAAAAAGTAGGAATTTTATTATTGCACAGCACTGAGCAAGGAGAAAGGAGAGCTAACGCTGAAATCCCAAACTCCCTGAAAAGCTAAAAGGAAGGGTATTTATTTGGGGCTTTAGGTTGGGAGGGGGAGCATGTGGCCTTGTTAGCTGGAGCTTTTACACCAGCCTGTGTTTGGCCTTGAGACTACTTGCAGAGAGGAGGAGGAGGAGATAAGGAATCCAGGTGGTTGTCTTTGGACATTTGTCTCTATGGCAGATAGTGGATTCTGGAGCCAGGGAGTAAGCAGGGAATGAGTGCTTTGGTTTTAACCCCATATATGCTGGGTGCAATGTAGGGAAACTGATATCAGGGCCAGTATCAAGGTGACTACTAAATTATGAAAGTTTAGTAAAGAGTTTCCAAGAGGAAGTTATGATCATCCATAGCTGCTTTGAGGCCAAGTGAGACAAAGATGGAAAAGTGTGCATTAGGTGTAGTGGTAAGGAAGTCACTGGTGACCTTGACAAGTGATGTTTCAGTGGAGCAGTGGGGCGAGAAGCCAGACTGCAGTGGACTGAGAAGTGAGCGGGAGGTGAGGAAGTAGAAAAAGTGAATATAAATCGGTATGAAGAACAGTCAAGGGGAGGGAGGAGTAGGGCGGCACCTGCAGGAGAAGATGGGGAGGGAGGGATTTGTGTGGTGTGGGAGAGAGCTGGGCAAGTTTCAGTGCCGATGGTAGGAGGGCTATTTTCCTACTGAAGAAATTGTTCTCTTCTCTGGCTCCTACCCTCTGTCTAAAGGTCTGTGTGGTTCCTGCAAATCTCAGAGCAGATCCTTTAGAAACATCAGAATTCTCTCTCACTACTCCATTATCAACTAACTCTCAACAACCAGCTTTTGCTATCAACTCACAAGCCCACATTCCCCTCTGATGACTTTCTGGATACTCACACCCACATTAGATCAAAACATCTCTCTAATTTCTTGATGGAGGTAAAGAGAACAAAATTAATCTTACCACATCTCAAAATGGCCCATATATGAGTTCAAATTGAGAAATTAATGTTTTAGACCAATTTTTAAGGATTTGAAGAAATCATTTAGGATTAATATTCATCACACAGTTAGTTACTGACCTTTTTATATTTACTTCACTATTATTTATTGAGTGCCTACTATATAGCAGGTGTTTGGCTTGAAACATCCAAAGATGACCTAAAAATCTTGATTTTTAAGTATTTCACATTTTGAAGAGAAATTCTGGGGTTTCTGATGATTTTCTACATTTTTGTTATAATGTTCTCTGCTATGTCAAAACAGTACTCTTTAAGGCATGGCTGAAACTTTTTTTTGATACTCTACATCCAAATCCCTTTCTACTTTTAAATAGGCCCTGCTGTGTGATTCTTACTGGGAAAATGGTCCCGCTTCTTACTCTGGAAGTTGAAGAGGCCAAATACCTTCTCCTGATGACCACTGAAAGCTGAGAAGTGGATGACTGACCTGGAATCAGCCAGTGGGTCCTCTCACCCAGGGTGTTCCATCCTGAGGGCGTGGTAGAAAATCCAAAGACACGGAGAGTCACTCCTGGTGTTGGCAGCGGTGCTGAGTGTCCAGTGGTGTCCACGGCTTTGACCTGACCAGACTGCTCCTGGGAGCTGGCCCTGGCATGTCCTCAGCTGTCCGGCCTCTCTTGGTTCCCATCTCTGCTCTGAGCCGGCTCCCTGTGGAGTCGCTGAGCTCTCTGAGACCCTTCTATGAACCCTCTCTTCTGCTTAGGTTAGCCAGGCAGTTTCTGTTGTTTGCCATCAAGAACCCTGACTGATCCAGAGGGTCACATGGAGTATAACACAGCAACAAAACCATTTAGAGTCAGCTATCGTTTATGGACTGCAGACATTGTGCTAAATGCTTTAGATAAATGATGTCACCAAGTCCTCCAGATGACAGGGTGAGGCAGGTGTGTGAATCTGTTCTTTCAAGTATCATCTTAAGGGCCTCCTCTTCTGTGAGGGCTTTTCTGACCTCTGCTGCCTCTTGCAAGTAGACTTAATTCCTCCTTTGTGCCCATTCTAAGTCCTAGAAAGAGGAAAGAATGTACATATATATATATATGTACACACACACATGCATTCTCTCAGCTTTATATATATATATATATATATATATATATATATATATAATATTGCATATATAAAGTATATATCTTGTAATATAATGTATTGTATATAGTAGGTAATATATATATTTATTTCCCTACCACTTACTATGTTCTTACTATGTGTTGTCAAATACTGGGCTTCACGGTTCACTCACATTATCTCATGCCATTCCCACCAGAACTTTATGAGTTGGATTTATTTTCTATTTTACAGGAGAGAAAATGGGAACAGGAAAGGTTAAGTAACTTTTCAAGGTGTTACCTGTGTGCCACAGAGTAGAGATGTGCACTTGGTCCATTTGTTCTGTTCTGAATCCCGACCTTCTGCTCTTATGAATGGCCCACACAGCCTCAAGGCATCCTAGGGGTGGTGCTCCCTCCTGCTGTGGACTGAGGCACAGTCTGCATGTCACTCATCTTTTTTTCTCACTGGTCTGGGAGGGAAGGCAGATCTCTGTTCCTTATTGCTCCCGAGACCAGCTAGGCAGCCAGCTGAAGGGGCGGATGGAATTAATATACAGAACACGTCTATATAATAGACACAACACACTGTATATTATTTAATGGGACAGGGGACCATCAGCCTCTAGGACTGAGGTGACATCCCTCTGATCGCAATGTATTTATTTGCAGGCCAAAAAGTACAAGCATAGTAGGAACTCATGCCAGCAGGAATATGCAAGTCAAAGCTCAGCAGTTCTAATCTTCTCCCCTTCAATGTACCCCTGCCCTACACAAGGCCATTCTCTGAGGGAGTATCCTGGGAACAAACAATCTGGCTAGTTATGCAGACGGTGTTCTGTTCCTGCAAGGGCCCAGCGTTCTTAAGCCCCTTGCCTTCATGTTTGATAAGATACTACCTTCGATTGAAAAGCACAAACAATCTAAAACAGTAAGTTATGAGAATCAGCAAGTTGTATATTTCTCAGTCACCCATTTTGTAATTTGTTCTTGCTAAGCTTAAAGCCTTGCAATAATGTTGCTATGCTCTCCTGCAACACCTTATGGCACGTCACCCATTCATCTGTCTATGACAGACACCATGAGCCCAGGACTGTACTCAGTCCCAGTGAGCCCTCTCAGGAACCTCTCTACCCTTTCTACAAGAAGTCACTCCCAGGTGGTTAGAGATGAATCCTGTTTGCTGGTCCTGGCCTAGAACAATGCCTCTCACACAGAGCTTAACTTCTGGTAAGTGCCCTTTTCTTCGTTGTGCCTTCCTCTTTTTCAAGGATGAATCTAAATTCATTTCTTCATTGGAAACCTTTTCAGACAGCCATATGAATCCACATATGCTGCTCATGGCTACTGTATGTGGCAAACCATGGCATTCAGCCCAAAGAGAATCAGTACCTTAAGCCTGGGGGTGATGAAGAACGAATTAATCCATTCCTTCCTAAACCTCTCTCCAATACATAAATTTTATATGGGCACGGGTCAATCACTTAAGTCATTAGGACGGTCACCAAGCTCCAAGACTCCCACAGCAGGTTTCTTTTTCTGAGGCTGGATTGGTATACCTCCCTATGGTTCCTGAGCACACTCCGAACCACGGGAAAGTCTCAACTGGGACTCTGGTTCAAGGAAAGTACCAAACTGTAACCTTTGGTTGAGTATGGAAACCCCTTCTTGGGAGAATGGCTCCGGGATGAAAATGGGTAGAATATCCCCCAGACCCGCAGAAAATTTTTCACTGTTTTTCTCTATTCTTATATCTCTGGGACCATTCAACAGGCACCTATTACTGCCAGGCATAATAGGGAAGGTACACAAGATGTGCGAGGCAGGGAGATGCCCCATCACCCCTTGCTATAGAAACCCCACAGGAGGAACAACAGGTAGGATGCTGCCATAGGTTCAGGGGGGATTTCAAGATAATGGACCCTTTTCTTTCATCTCTCTTAAAGTTACAGTGGCCATTTGGGCCTCCTTTTAAGCTTTGCAACCAAGAAACAAAGAAATATTTAAAAGAGTCAAAGGCTCCATCCCTGGGAGCCCCTCCTCTGGTTTCCGGGCCTGATCACCCGGGAGACCCTAAGTAGGGTGCCCTCTCTTTGCAGCTGACTCTGAGGATTTTAGTCACCTACTGCATAGGTTATGCAGATAGGAAACCTGTGATTCATTCTGTGAGCTGTCCTGCTGGGGTTTTGTGCCCCAGCATGAAACTGTTGTGTGACTCTTATCTTGATAACCCTTGAGAAGAGGCTATGAGGGAGAGGCCTGATCTCTTCTTTCCCTTTCTTTGCCTGTTTCATTCGTCACTTCCTCTGTTGTCACCAAGTTGATGTTAAGTTCAGGCTGGACCTGAACAGAACCTGGACCTTCTCTAAGATCGAAAACTTGAAAATCTTTTGCCAGGGACTTAACTCTCTACCCCGGCGCTGGGAGCCCCAGACCCCAGCCAGTTCCAGGCCTTTTCCTCTTGCTTCCCTGGCTTGCCTTGTGCTGGCTTAGGGACTAAGTGCCCTGGTTGAGTAGGACTTGACTAAATCTTATAACCACATTGACATGTGCAGTCAGGCTCTGCACCCTTCTCCAGGCACTGTCGGTTAGACACCGGCTTTACCACCATAGGGAATGCCCCAAACATCCCCAGAGACTCACCCCTTGGGTGCATTTTAACTATTTGGAAACACTTTCAACTGAATGGAGTTTGCCCCAGAAACTCCATCTTGGAGAAAACTTGAGGGGTGAGGGGTTTCTCTGTGCCTTTATGATGTAGTTGGACAGGTAGATCAACCTATAATGTCATCTGAGTTACAACCCAATTTCTGAGAAATCCAGAGCAACTGTCCTTGGAAAATCCTTGTAAGGCTGGAAAAGCAGCTCTAGAGGTGGTTCAGGTTCCACTCCTTTCCCTTATCTCAAAGAGCTTGCAAATCCTCTGGGGACTATCTAGCCCATCACTAATTCCTAAGACTGAGAGAAGAAAAAAGGGAAAAAGGAAAAAATGGCCATAAGTGTGCCCTTGCCAAAAATATAGCATCTTGAGTATCTTCACAAATATTGGTAAAGAGGCTTAAAACAAAATTTGGATTCATAACTGCTGAGCTTTGTATTACTGTATCTGATTCTTGGCAGTAATTTTTAAGCAACAGCTGTGGAGACTCTGTGTATGTGTGTCTATATGTATTTTATATATGTGTGATATTTTACTTCTGGATGGTATGGCCAAATTTAAGAGCTCTGTTTAATTGGCTTAAAGTAAGAGCTTACATAAATTCAAAATGTGATAGAAATTAACCCAATGTCTTTCAAGTTAACGTGATATAAATTAATCCTTGGTAAACAAAAGCTTGTTTAAGTTTGTTGATTTGATTGAAATAGGCTTCAGCTCAGAGAGGTGGGTATTTGGATATGAGGCAGACATGTAGCCTGGGTTTATGTGTCAAATAAGCTCATGTTGTCTGTTAGAAATTCATCAGAAAAATAACAGCTTTAAATGATAGCTAATTTTGTCTAATATCTCATGAAATTTTCATGGGTAATCTGAACATAATTGTTGGAAACAAATAGTTTGGATAGATGAAAATGCGTAAGAGTTTTTGGGTGCAAGAATTATGTTTTATGGTCTGTATACCTGGGGAAAAAAACAGCTTCCAAATTTTTTTTGGTAACTTAAAATTTTAGACTTTTGCTAAGTTAAGTGAAATGATAAAAATCTGTTGAGTAGCTGGGTCAGTTTTGGATGGGATAGAACTCTGAAACATTGTTGCTAAATCTATCTAAGTTATCTGCTTTTGGCTTCTTATTCTAGAGAGGCTAAAGCATGTTTGGGTCTACTAGCAAACATACCTGTGTTTTACTACTGTGAAGTGGCATGTTTCTAGAAATTATGAAAAGTGCTTAGAATGCTGATATAAAAGTTTGTAATTGCTTGCCATTTTAGTTTTTACTAGAGTCTAAAATTATAATTAATATATGTAATTAAATCTACTGGAAATTAATAAGGAAAACAGCTCTGCATTGAAGGAAAGTAAAATGTATGTTTTCAGTAAAGAAGCTATAAAGAATGGAAGGATTTTTGTTTGTTGTGTTAAGAAAGATAAATTTGTCCTAAATTACTAGAAGGGAAGAAAGAAAGCATGGGATAAATTCTGAATGTAAAAAGAAAGTTGTGAAAGAGAAATTCAGAAGGGAGTTTTATGCCTGGTCAAGTTGGCTAAGATTAAGGTAAATTCAATTAAGTAATTGAGTTTTAATAAGCTGGTACAGAAATTAAAATTTGGTTTTATCTCTCAAAAGGATAATTTTCTTGAACTTTTGGTCTGCTCTTGATAAAGAGGTGATAAAAGGTTTTCCTTTACCTCTAAGTCTACCTAAAAGACAGAAAAACTATGTTTTGTTAAAATAATTTCCTATGTTCAGAAGGGCTGATTTCTCTCTCAGATTTTTTGACTGTTTCTGTTGTCATTTTGAATATATACTGAGCATGTTTCACAGTGAGCATTTTTTTCCTATTTGAACAAATGTTTTAAAACTTTTGATATTTTTGACAAGCTTCTCCCTCAAAAAAAATTCAAATCCTGAATGAAGGCTTTCTTTTGACCTGGTAGAAGGAAGAAAATTTCCCTGAGGATTTTCAGAGGGCCCCTGAGACTTCTCAAAGAAGTTTGTTCTCTCTTCCTATAAGGAGGAAAATACTAAACTAATTAGGTTTATTTGGTCTACTAAATTACATGGGAAGCATTGCTAAATAAGTGATTATAACTTTTTTTAGGTGGTATTATGTGGGAGAATGCTGTTGATATAGGTGTTTTAAAATTATATAACATTCCTAAAATTCTGATCTGTCCTCTTTAGCAGTCATAATTCCAGTTATTATCTTGAAGTGTTGTATGTCACAGAAGTAGCCAAGTTTCTTTGTCAATTGCCCTTTTGAGTCTTTTGTCATTTGCAGATAGTTGTTTTACTCTGATGCTTTTTGCTTTTGCATGTATGTTTCATCTCCAGAGAAATTCATGGAAAGGATTCTGACACAGGATTCTAGAATACAAGTTTCTGATCAACTTTCAGATCATAAAACTGAACTGGGTAAGAAATTACAGAATTCTAACGGAGAAACCGATGGCCTCATAAAACTGCTAACAGAAGATGAAGATCAAGAACCAATTATACAGGACTGTATGAACTGATGAGGATGATTATAATTTTTATGACTTTTGTTTGAAATATTGTTGATTTTTTTGATGTTTTGTTTTCTCAGATTTAAGGAAATCTTTTTCTCTTTTCTCTTATGCTAACTATGACTTACAGCAATTTGGTGAAATTATACCTTTATGAGCAGAACTGAAACATTTATCTTTTTCTCCCTACCTGTTCCCTCCAGAATTTGGAAACTCTTTGTGAGTGAGGATGGTTATTTTGTGGCAATATAGTTATTTGCAGAACTTCAATAAGAATCTGTTCTTCTTGTAACAGGACACATTGGTTATATTACCAAGGCTTTGACTGGAATGTCGTATTTGAGAGAAACATACAGGCTCAGATATGACAAGACAGCTTTTCAGGAACACAGATTGGACTTTCTGGAATAAAGCCACTTGTAAATATTGGCCTGGCACCTTGTTTACAGAGATTCCAGCAATCTTACCTGGTAAGTAAGGAAGCTCACTTATCTGGCAGGTGCAAGGAACCTCGAAACATTTTAGGGGACCTCGAAAAGAGAAACTCACACAAATCTGTAGGTACTTCAGGCAAAATCTGATGGCAAGTCCTTGGCTGGGCTTTTCTGGCCTTGAGAGGCCTTTAAAGTTCAATCTGAGGTTACATAAAAAGTTCCAGCAAAGCAGATTTTAAAAAGCTTGTATGATCAATTGCTATTCTTGTTGCACTTACGTAAATAATTGGACTAAGTTTTATTGAAGCTACACTTCTTTTGCAAACCAGTTAATCTTAATTTAACTATCTTTTGTAAAAATGAGGGTGATTTTAGAGAGAAAGATTATGTTTCAGTAGAAGCTATAGTACACATTCATGGGTATTAGATTCTAGCTCTTCTCTTCTACAAGATTCATCTTTTACTAATCATAACGTCTCCCTGTGGCTGTCAGTCTCTGGTACCTGGAAGGTTCCTGGCCACAATCACACCTTTTCCTTCAACTCTACTGCCCAAATACTAACTAAATTCTCATTGTCACAGGTGGATCACAAACAGTGAGTTCCAAAGGTAAAGTCCCCAACCTACCAATACACGCAGGATAGATTATATCAAATTTGGGATGAATATATTTGGCTCACTCCTACTAGTGGTCAACTGAGTCAAAAGGCCACTCTGTTTTGGGAACAAACCAATCACACTTGTGATACGTGGCCTAATAGCACCCAACATATGGGACAAATTCCCAGCTATATATCTTCTTATATCATAGCCTTAAAAAAAAATACTATGGTTTGGGACTCACTGGGATAGATGGTCCAGCGTACATTGGTTAGCCCCTAATGGCACTCAGTGGCTTCGTGGCTCCAACGTATGGCCTTGGCTGCCACCTGGATGGATTGGACGATGCACCCTAGGCTTCGTCTGGATGCAAGGTAGAACTACACTCATTATATCTCTTCCTGCTAACTGAGCCAACCTACGACAATGCTAGACCCGTTCCATCTTCCACTGGTATGATCATCTTGCCTCAATTTTGCTTCCCCAATTAGGAATCAAAAGTATCATCTGGCACATGGAAGCCCTAAACAAATTTGCCATGAAGGTGTTAAATTTACACAGGATAGCCTTTCACTGCTTGATTTAGAAGTATCCCAAATGTGCAAGGTGGTCCTCCAAACCTGAATGGCACTGGATGTCTTGACAGCAGCACAGGGGGGTACTTGTGCCATTATAAAAACCAAATGTTGTGTCTGTATTCCTGACTACTTCACATTTTAACTTGACCTATAGAACTTGGCTAAGAGTTAAGTGGGAAAAGGAGGTTTTAATTTATTACACATTGCTCTTATATTTATCTTAAAGGGATTCTGGGCCTTGACCTGATTTCTGGGTCAAGCGGGAAGCCAGTTTCGAAGCGGGCAGCCCAGATGTCCACCATCTGTCTCCTTGTGGCTTGGCCCCGATATAACAGTGGAGCAGAGGGGAGGGCGTGGGGGTTATTTCTATTGCTTACAAAACCTTTAAGACACCTTGAAAACCTTTTCAGATATTTTTTCCCCTTCTTTCAGCATAAATTATGAACCTTCTTCCTCTGCTGCTGGAGATACAGAGATAAATGGCACTGTTTCTTCCTCCAAGATCGAACAATCTAACGGGAAGATGTTCACCAGAACAGCTAACTGTAAGGGGATGAGGACCATTCTGCAGTTTGGAGACTGAGTGCTAGGTGAGCAGGGGAGAGAGGATGTTCAATTGTACTGGCCAGACTGGGGGTGGGGAGTGGGGTACAGGGCGAGATTAGCGAGGGTTTGAGAGAAGATATTAACATTTAAACTAGACCTTGAAGGATTTCCTTGGACAGTGATAGGAGTGGGAGTGTGTTGCAAGTGTGTGTGCATGTGTGTGTGTGTGTGTGTGTGTGTGTGTGTGTTGTGGGGACAGGGAAGAAACTTTTCCACAGCAATAGCGGAACACAAAATTCTGTGCTGAGTTGAATTTAGAAAGAGACAGAGACTGAGATGATTGGAATGTGGGAACTAACGAGAGGTCACACTGGGGACAGAGTTGAACAAATCGCACTTCCCTATCTCATCAGTGAGAAGAACAAAGACCTGGAAAGTTTAAGTGGCCCATTTTAAATTCACAAAATAAGAATGCAAACAGTGATTCTTTGAGATATTAATAAGGACTAAGATTTCTGTTTTCCTAGGAGTATAGACAATTTTGTCATGATTTTAGACTTCAGATGTCAACAAATACAGCATTGAGGGTCTGTCTTAGCAAAGATGTGAAAAGAGCCAGTACTTTAATGGTCCGTGCAGACGTGTCCATGTGGGTGAGGTGGGCTGAGGCTGTGGCCTCCATTTCTGAGCTCACATGGGGTTGTTGTTTCTTCAGCTTTCGTTTTCAGCATTTTTATTTGCAGATTTGTTTGGGTGATTAATTTTTATCATATGATTCTCTGTATTCATTTTCGGTGAATACTATTTCTGTGTAAATCCATTATTTATACTCTTAAGGCTAATTTCATTGGCCTGAGGTTAATTTTTTCTCCTTGAGGAATATAATTCCATTTTTGCCAGGAGACTCAATGGGGAAATTCTACTTTATCATCAGTCTTATGTAATTTGAGTCATCTATATATCAATTACAATTATATTTGTCAGAATTTAGAAATTGAAATATATTATATGTGCTGAACATCTGCCACTTGCCAACCCCAATGGGCTTTTCACCCGTCTCCATCCTGCTCTGTGTTCAGCACCTTCCTTGCCGCCTGATGTCTGAGGTGCCAGCAGATCAGAGAGAAGCTCAGCTCCATCCCTCTCTGGGCTAGGGCAGCCACTCCCTCGCCTGTCTCCCTGCAGGCAAAGGGGTGCTAAGGTCTCCCAGTTGTTGCTAGCTCAGGGATTCACCATCTTTGCTTGGTTCCTTACCCCTTAGCCCTGCCCACATCTGTGTAAACTCCTCAGTCACTCTCTTTGAACATTCCCTGTTTCCTGCAGGACATGACTGATGCATTATTTAGGTGTGTTCACAGAAAGTATGTTGAAGATACATACATGATGCTTTGTATTCATATAGTAAGTTTATTACATAAACTGAATTCAGTAGGGTACAGTTAGGAAATAGCTTTTTTCTTTACATTAAAATGTGGTATAACTTTAAAAAAATGTTCCCACAACTAACTTTTCTTTAGGACTTTGTCTTCCTCACCTCCCTTTTTTTTTTTTTTGAAGGAGATTCACCCTGACCTAAAATCTGTGAGAGTCTTCCTCTATTTTGTATGTGGGACCCCACCACATCATGGCTGCCGACGAGTGGTGTAGGTCTGTGCCCAGGAATTGAACCCGGATCACCAAAACAGAGTGTTCTGAATTTAACCACTAGGCAACGGGACTGGGCGTGTTTGGCCCCTTTTAATAATTCCTGGGAGGCTGTGTCTAGTGTCTCCCTAGGAGGATACTGTCACCTGTTTCAAAGGCTTTGAGTCTTTAGCTAAAATTGTGAGATGTGAGGAAATGTCTAATCTCACATCCTGTTGTGTTTGCATATATTAAAAGGCATATTAAGAAAAGAAAAAGAGGACTGTAGATGGAAGGAAAGAAGTGAGAAAAAGGAAAAGCTAGCCAGAAAATAGAGGGAGAGAAAAATAAGGGAAAGTGGAGAGAGAGAAAGAATAAGAAATAAGACCACCACTGACCTGGATGTCCTGAAATTCTTGCTAACGTCTTGTCTTGTGTTAGATGACTCTCAGCCAATCATTGCCCTTGGGTGCTAAAGTATGTTGCATTTGGAAAGAGTTCAATGTAGTGAAATAAACAATAATTTCCAAAAGAAAAATAGGCATTTAGGAACACTGTACTAAATTGAAATTGCTAAAAATATTGTTTAATTGAAGCAGACACTGAAATTGTTCCTCTAACATCCATTTCAGCTTCCTTGAGTGACAACCGTGAACTTTAGGAGGGGTGAAACTTATCTTCAGATCCAGAGTAGGGCCCCTGCTTGGTCTAAGCCACTCAGAATAATCCCATTTTCTTGTCATAGTGATTGACACAGTGTAAGCCAATCAGAGCATAACATGCCCGTAGCTACAGAGGGTGTATCCGAGTGGTCCAATCAGAGCGAGGCTTGGGACTTTTGTATGATGGTTCTACAAGCTGGCCTTGGCCTTTGCTTTGCCCTTGGATACGAATACAAAGCCACCATGAATGCTAAAGGCAGTCATTTTATGAGGCCAGCCCAAGAACAAAGCCAACATCTGAAGGCACACAGAACTGAGAGAACTGCAGAAAAATTGAGCCAGTGCCTGGACCAAACCATGCCTGGACCAAGCCATGAAAATTCTATGGACTTCTCAGTTACAGGAGCCAGTAAATTCCTTTAATTGTTTAAGCCAGTTGAATAGCTTTTCTGTTACTTGCCACAGAAATAATCTCAACTGATAACACTTTTGTTGCATTTGAGTAATTTAAACTGAATTAAAGCAAACAGTCATTAAAAGACAACACATTCATAGCTTCTGAATATGAATACATTTATAGTTTCTGTTATACGCACATAGTAAAGGATCAAAACTAAAATGCCCACAGCTGAACCTCACTGTCTCATTCACACAGATTAAGGGCTTTGGAATTTAAAGGGAAACAAACCTTTAATATTAAACTTGCTTGAAGATAAAGGAAAAATTACAGGTGAACCAGAGCTGAAATAGTCTCAAAGAACGATGGCTAATCTGACATAAACTTCTGCCAAGCTGGCAGAATAGAAATGAAGGAAAACTGACGCCAGGTTCAGTCTACTACGCCTTTGCCAGTTCCTTTCGTGTGCACTATCACACTGGCTTCTCGAGTCTTTAGTTGCTCAAGGACTTTAGTTGCTCAAGACGGGGTGAGATAAACTCAGACTGGCTGTGTGATGTGTATACATCCTTTCTGCATTCTCTGTCAGTGAAAAGCCCAACAACTAAGTGCTGAAAGAATTTCACTTGTTCTGTAGTCAGCCACACAGCTCTTGGGACCTCAACTGGTGATTTAATTGATAGTTAGTCACTTGGGGAGAAGCAAATGGATGTAGAGGCCTAACAAATCACCCACAGCCTCTGCACACGTGGAGGAAGTTCATAGGCATTCTTCCTTCTGCACAGCATCTGGTTTCCCTACCTTTTGAGCATAAATGGCTGAAATTTTCCTCCAGTAGTATGTGCAGTTCTCCAAAGATATACTGTCTACCCCTTATTTTCCCTGTGGTAGCACAGTTGTGTTTGATCATTATATTAGGGAAAAGGTCATTATGTAAGTTGTTAATGGAAGTTGATGTTTTCTTGGACAGCCGCATCCCTGACAGGCCAACAGACAGAGCTGGGAAAGGATGCTGAGCTCACCTGAGGGAGGAATGGGAGTTCCCTTCGGAAATGTGTCTCCAGCTTTCCTGATACTAAGAGTTACCTGGGGTGTTGGTTAAACATTAGATTTCCAGGCTTCTCCTTTGGGGATGCTGATTCAGGGGGTTGAGATATGTCCCTGGAATATGCATTTTAACAGCCATGTGACTGTTGTCCATAGGGAAGTGTGGGAAACACTGTACTATGAAATATGATTTTGAAAAGGAGACCAGAGATGGGAGTCCCTAATTCCCACGCATCCCCCATGATTCCCGTGAAGGCTTTTCTCTCTTTCTGATCACCTTCCCAACCTTTATTCTGTACGTCCCACTAACTGCCTTTCAGTCCCACTTGGGTGTGTTGTTCTAACCTCAGATTTATCGTGTCCTCGTCTCTTCACCTCAGCCCACAGTTTCCACCCCATCTCAAGTCATTCCCTTCCCACACACTCTCGGGCACAGTGGTGCCTCACTATCCGCTCTTCCAGGATGTAGCAAGCTCTTCAAAACTGTTGACTTTTTTCACATTCCATCTTCTGCATGGAATGGCTTCTCTCACTAGTTTGCCTATTGCACTTCTATTTCTTCTTCAAGAGCTCAAAGGCCACCTCCTTAGAAGTCTGTCTTTTGCCGCTTCCCGAGGCAGAGTTAATTCTTGCCTCTGTGCTCTCATCGCACTCTGGATATCTCTTACCTACAATGTGTATCATGTTGTAATTATTTGTTTACTCATCTGTCTCTTTCAGGGGGCAGCAAGGACAGGGACAGTGTCTTCATCTGTATGGTAAGTGCCAGCAGAGTGCCGGGTACATGGCAGGGATTTTATAAATATTTGCTGAGTGAACTTGAAACTTTTAATAACTATATATTAAATGATTATTATCAAATAAAAAAAGATATGGATTAACTTATTTATATAAGTCCACATATTCATTCAATCACCTGTTTATTCAGACAAATATCTATTGAGGCCCTATTATAGGCTAAGCATTAGTGATTCAGTGACAAGCAAACAATAGACATGATCCTTACCTCATGGAGCTTTGAGTAGAGAGAACTATATTAATTAAATAATTATGTAATGAGTAAAGGATTTGCTAAAGTGAAAAATACCAAGAAGGATAGGCATATGAGGGCAATGAAAGCATATAATGGGGGTGGGAGGTAACAACTGATCTGAGTTTTGATTGTGAAAAGGAATTCTCTAGAGAGAAAGGGCAATGAAGAGCCTTCTAGGCTCAGGAAAAGGCCTGTTCAAAGGCCCTGGGGTGGGAGGGCATATAGTAAGAATAAGGGACTGAGACATGGGTAGTATCTCTGGAGCAGAGAGAGCAAGTGGACTTATGGCAGAGAAAGGCTGTCACATAGGGCATATGGGTTTTCAGAGGGCCTGTGAAGAATTCTTGTCTTTATTCTAAATGCAGTGGGAAACCAGTAATTCTGGTGAGTGTGTTACTGCATTGTTGTGGAGATTTATACTGGCCACATGATGATTTGCTTTACTACTTATTTTTGTTTTGACCATGCAAACTCCTTCAGGACAGGAACCGTGTCTTCTTGTCTTATATTTCTTAGTGTTCCCAGCATCTAGCACCATACAATAACTAGAGTGGGTGACCAAGAGATGTGCGTTTCTTGTTTTATTTGAGATTCTCAAGAGTGAGGCTTTGTGTAAACTCACTTAGAAGAAACTTAGTTAACTAAATCCACTGGATAAGCTTATAATGACACAACAATTTGTATTGTGTTAAAATGGTGAGAAACATGTTTGATTTGGTGACTGGACAGCTGGTAAGCCACTACTATCTTAATCGACAAAGACTGTTTCTTAAGTGTTTGGGAAGGTAATAGTCAGGGTTAGTTTCAGAAGAAACTGCTTCCCTTGTCCAGTAAAGTTGTTGGATTACTCATGATGCTTCAAGTTTTACTGTTACAGAATCATTACTTGAGCATTAAAGACCGTTTGGTCTTTAAGAGCCCTCTTTGGTGGATTGTAATTAGTCTTTGGGTGGTAAACATGATGTAATCTACACAGAATTTGAAATATGTTCCGATGTACACCTGAAAATTATATAATGTTATAATCCAATCTTACTGCAATAAATAAATAAATAATTAATTAAAAAAGAGCCATCTTTGAAAATGTAAATACCTAATTGAGGGTAAGAGATATATTAATATTTATCGACTGACATCTTTTGGGTATTTTGATGGAGATTCAACTATAAAGGAAATACACGTACAGTACTGTACATATGGGCCATCCTCATGGTAATGCACTGCCTCCGGCTTTTCCATTAAACAGCTTTTTCTTACAGGTGGAAACATCCAGAAGCCCACCCTGGGTCAAAGACAGTTGCTGTTTCCCACTGCCCCACCCTCTGGGGCTCGTTGAACCCTGAAAATAAGCCTCACGAAATCTTCACATGGCAGTGAAGGAGGTAGGATCACTCCATTTAATATATGAAGAATCTGAAACTTAGGAGCTTCAATAATTTGTCAGGTGTGAAATCACCAGGAAATGAGAAGTAAGCTTCAAACCGAGGTACAACAGACAGTGGCCCGGTGCTCTCCTCTCCATGCCAGGTGGCTAGAAAAGCTGAAGAATGAAACACAGTGTCCATGTACACATATGTACACATACTACACCTATGAATATATATATATATATAAATGCTTTGACACTTCATTTCAAATGTCTGAAATGACACCTGTTTGACACCTATCTCCCTGGACATACTTTCCCTCATCAACATACCCATTAGGCCCACAGCTGGCAGCTGGAGCTCAGAGCACAGAACACCCCATGTTCCTTCAGAGCTTCTTATAAAGTCACACATTCCATCCCATTTGAAAGAGAGACTCTGAGCTCCACCACGGGGCCTTGAGGACCCCTTGCTCTTGCAGAGGCCCCTGTGACCATCCCAGCTCAGCCTTCCCCAGGACCCCACTGGCTTCAGAGGGAAGGTGAGTAGGGCTCTGCTGCTAAGTCCCCAGCCCTGCCTGGCCTCAAATGATAGACATGGGCAGGCTGGGCACAGGTCGGGCAGGAGGGAGGCTGAACAGCCAGAGCTCTACAGTCCAGTGCAATGGTGGGGTGGGCAGCTGCGGCCACACTCACCTTGAATGATACAGGCACCCAGGGAGGCAGCATCTGAAAAGGAGCAGAGCAGTCGGCTGTGGACAATGTCTGTTTTAATTTGCAGGAAGAGGAGGTACCTGCAATACAAAAGGGGAAAGAGTTGCCCTCAGTTTTGGCTGAGGCCTGGAAGAAGAGGAAGGTTTGTTCGTGCCTATCCACCTGGGTCCCCAGAGCCCTACCCAGCTCCGAGGAGTGGCCGAGACATGCCAAGCCCCTCGGAGGGCAAGCAGAGGAACCTGAGAGGGGCCCTCGGAATCCAGAAAATCTGAAGTGTCTGTGGCAGCTTCCAAAGCTGGTGGCTAGCTGTTTCCAAAGAGACACGAGAAGGACCAAGGAAAGCCACAGGGCCCAGCAGCCACTGTCCCTGGCAGGAACACCCACATGATGACAACCAAAGCCACTGTCACCACCACCCGCACTTCAGGTACATGCTGCCCAGGCTCTGTGTGAAATGGAGAGTCAGGAAAGGGACTCAGTCAGATGGGGACCAGTCTTAGGGGCAGACAGACTCACACTAGTCAATGTCAGAAAGACTTTGTTATGTGGCCAGAAGCCAGTGTCTTCACAGCTAGAGCTGTCATCTCTTTAACGTCCTCTCCCCTCTCCAGGGACACCAACTCAGATGCCCACAGAGCCAGGCAGACCTGATAGTGAGTGAAATGGGCAGGCTGAGGGGGTCAGGAGGCAGGATGGAGAGCACTGGCCCCTGTGAAGGGGTCGTCCTATGCAGCTGCAGCCCAGGATCACTGTAGAAAGGCAGGCCAATGGCGTGCAGCTTTTCCAGAAAACCAAAGAGACAGGATTTAGAAGTGAAATCCTTTGACTTTTAAATGTCGCAACAAATTCCGTTTTTGAAAACACTGTAGCGCCAAACAAAAAATACGTGATTCAGCCAGGGGAGGGACAGGCCAGTCAGCACTCCCTGGCTCCTTCGTCACTGCCCCTTCTGTCTTCCACACTGCTTGAGCCCTCCTCAGATTTCCTCATCTTTCTCTGCCAGTTTGATCCTCTCAGTCAAGGCTCAGGCCCCGGTCTCCTGTTTCTGACTAAAGTAACTTTGCAGATGTCTACAGATTCTTCTGTGTTTATCAGAGAGTTTAACTCTCAGAGACCAATCCTTATTTTTCTTTCCAGGTTCTTGGGTTGGGGAGGGGACACGACTCAACTGGTCCCAGTTACCACCCCCAGTGCTGACATAATCTGATCTTCACTCAGCCTGTGAGGAGCCACGTGCACAACCCCATCCAGAGAGTGTGATTAACGTGCTAAGATCACATAGGCGCTGCCATCCCGGGGCGCTGGAGCTCGTCCTCTTTGGGTGCTGGTTCACTTAAAGCACACTGGACATCCTGCAGGGTTCAGGTGCTCACTGGAGTTTCCATTTGATAAATCTTTATCTCACCTGCTTTACACGTGCACTGTGCTGGGCACTGGGGACACGGTGGAGGCTCAGATGTCACTCTCTGTCCCCAACTTTGTATGGAATTGTGTGCAGGGGATAAAGGCTGTCCCTAATAAATTTCATATCTGGAGTTCGGTGTGAATTTTGTCAGAGGAACAACATCACGCTTGGTAGATAAGGACCAGAGCAGCTCTCTAAACCAGTGCCTCTCACAGTTCACTGAGCATGTGAAGAGATCTTGTTAGAACGTGGGTTCTGGTTCAGCGGGTCTGGGTGGGCATGAGAGCCCACATTTATAGCTCCCTGGTGATGTTGTGCTGCAGGCCCATGGGCCACATGTTGAGTAATAAGCTTCTAAACCAGTGGTTCTCAGCCCTCACTGCACATGAGAACCACCTGGGGGAGTTTCTGAACGATACCAAGACTGCGGACCCTACCCCAGACCCAAATAAATCAGAATCTGGGTCCCCACAAGAACTTGTGCACAAATGTCCACAGCAGAATTACTCATAATAGCTAAAAGGTGGAAACAGCCCAAATGTCCAACTGATGAATGGATAACAGAAAGTGGCATATCCATACAATGGGTTATTATTCCACCATAAAGAGGAATGAAGTTCTGATAGATGCTAAAACATGCATGACACTTGAAAATGTTAAGTGAAAGGAAGCCAGTCACAACATACCACATATTATATGATTCCATTTATTTGAAATGTCCAGGATAAGCAAATCTATACAGACAGAAAGTAGATTAGTGGCTGCCAGGGGCTGGGGGAGGGGAGAATAGGGAATGACCACTTGGGCACTGGGTTTCCTACTGGGGTGATAAAAATTTTGTGGAATTAGATTGTAGTGATGGTGGCACAACTTTGCGAACATACTAAACCCACTGAAGTGTACACGGTAATATCTGCTGAAAAAACGAATGCTTTGGAGAATCCAAATTGCTTTAGAGTTCTCAAATTTCAACATGCTTTAAAATTCCCTGGAGGGCATATGAAAATACAAATTGCTGGGCAGCATGCCAGAACTGGGGCAGGGGCAAGTTCCCAGGGGATGCTGATGGCTGTGGGTCTGGGGATCTTGCTTTGAGGGCCAAGGCACTAGACCATTCAGAGTATCAGTGTCACACAAACACTTGAAGTGATCGAATCTTTCGTTTTTTAAAGATTGTAAACTACTCAGGCCAAAGGCCAGGGGGTTTCTTTTCTACTTGCTGAATGTATGCATGGAACATAAAAGCATTCCTTTCCACTCTTTGATGAGTCTAGTAGGGAAAAATAGATTCAAATAACTATTTACTGATGAACGAGAAGTTTGAGTTCTAATCACATAACTCAGAAATCAAGTTTGAAGAAAGCTTCCTGAGAAAACAAAATCAGCTTTCACAACATCCAAGCACAGGTCCCTGCTCATATCAGTGTTCTCTAGAGATGACCATGGGTTATTGTGGATTCAGCATAATCACTGTGCCTTACAAATGGCTTCATGTTCAGATGCTCATTTTTAATGTAATAGCCACCCCACCCAAAATAATAATAATTCTGCATCTTGCTTTAGTATCACTCTTGCATGAAAGGATTAAGGAACAAAATCACAAGAGGATCTGGGGCCTACATCTTTGTGTCACTGTTAATGATTTTGCTTTTCTCCTAGTTTGAATTCAAAGATGGTTCTTACTATAAAAGGAAAACCAGCATACTTTGATTACACTCAGATTTATATAGCATTTACAAACCCCCCACAAATCTAAAGGATTGTAAAGATGACTGTGTAAATGGAGAGATAAATGTATTTTTGTTGTTTTCTTCTTTTAAACCAACCTTTTCTCAATGTGTCTTTACCCCTAAGCATGGTCATGAATGTGGTTTTAATTTCTCACATGTTAAATTCTTCTTAGATTTTAGATTAATCTTACAATAAATTTACAATTTATGAAAGAGAAAAACTAAACACTTTCAAGATGGGGTTTAAACCATAAGTATGAGGTCTGTTCCACAGATTCTAGATTCGTTTTGAATTCTAAGGACTGTGTTGAATAACAAAAGTCCATTTCTACCTGTGCAAGGACACGGCATTGTCTTAATTGTCTTAGGAAAAAAAATGTTCGCAATTTTCTAGTACTCATACCTTAGCTATTTAGTCAAATGAAGGAAAATGCCAGTAAATTTAGTTGAGAGGGGTTTAACCAGGGTGATTAAATAAAACTTTGTACTCAGTTTCAAATGAGACTCTTCTCAACAATAAAAGATCCATCCTTAATTTATATTGTGACATATATTCAACTTTTATCTTCCAGATAAGATTTTAAAGAAAACAAATGAGAAAAGTGAGCTGTTTGGGGACCTGACAAAATAATGCCTGGCATTAGTCTGGATTTGATTTGATCTTCCTAATCACACTGTCAGCACCCAGAGGGCAGGATGAATCTCTCTCTTTTTTTTTTGTCACTCATACAGCCCCCGCCCCTGGGCTGTGTAGATAGTAGGAAGTGACGAGGAACTTATGAAATAAACGAGTAAATTTTTCAAGGAAATAGCAGGCGAAAGCCACGTACTGTATGACTCCATTTCTATGAAATGTCCAGAACCAGAGTCTCTTTGGGGTGTCTTTTTTGGGTGACGAGAAAATGTTCTGGAAGTAGATAGTGGGGATGGTTGCCTAACACTGTGCATGATCTTAATGCCACTGAATTGGACACTTTGAATTGGTGAAATTAATTTATGTTATGTGAATTTTACCTCAATTAAATAGAAAGCAAGCTGGCCAGATTGCAAAATATCAACACCACTCCTGATGTCCACCATCTACGTGTCCCTCCTTCCACATGCACAGCCTGCCCCCGCCCCCAAGCACCAGCCTCACTCAATGTCCGTGCGCGAATTAATAGTAGAGAAGGGAACCATCTGCTCCCTGCCAACGTCACCTCAGTGCCACTAGGGTCAAGCTTTACCGGATGCTCATGGATAACGAGAAAGCAAAATATCCCAGAACCCAACACATCCCTCTGCAACTGACGATCAGAGCAAACTGCATTTGCTTCTCCGCGGCATTCCGACCCACGCAGAGTATTCTGAGAGAAGACTATGCGCAGTGATCTTTGCCGTCACCTGATGGGAGCCTCGTCAAGAACTGAGCACACATGGAAGCTTCTCCAGCCAAGAAAGTCAAATACCATATGATCTCAATCATAAGTAGAAGATAAAAACAACGACCAAAAAACCCACATAGCATTGGATATTGGACTGGTGGTTACCATAGGGGAAGGGGGTAGAGGGGAGGGCAAAAGGGGTGGTTAGGCTCACACGTGAGGGGATGGACCATAATTAGTGTTCGGGTGGTGAACATGATGTAATGTACACAGAATTCGAAATATGATGTACATTTGGGAAAAAAAAATGGGAGAGTAAAAGTTTCTCCAGCCATTGTGGTAGCCCTCCCAGGATCCTGCTCAGCTGCATTGGCTGAGGCTGTTCACAGAAACAAAACCCCCAGAAAGTGGACTGAACGTGGCCCCAGCAGAGGGAGAGGAGAAGGGAGGAGGCCCGAGGACTGGAAAATGCTGAGAGTTGAGTCTACAGGTAGAGGGAAGCCGGCCCTCCTACAATGGCTCACTTAGCAAGTGGAATGTGGATGACAAACAGTCCATTCCACCAGGGGATGTTTTCCCTCCCAGAGAAGCTTAGACCCAAAAGACAGGCCCTAGGGCTGCACTAGCTAGGAATTTGCCCATATCCTAGGGAGTCACTTTCTGTTTATTTTTACAATCCCGCTGTCAGACATTTTCAGAGAGGACCTCCTCCTTATAACCACTGCTTTCCTGTGCAGTTATTTACACTCCCGATGAGAACCGTTTGAAAAATCCCAAGACAATTAAGTGCAAGAGAAACGCTCCAAGCCTGAATGCTGAGTGGATGCCTGCTTCACTGTGGTGCTCAGCTCTAGGCAGGAGCTCGTCTGGCCTGTGAAACTCAGAAACCCAAGCTGGGCAGAGGGGCACATTAAACTCAAAAATAAACGGGAAATACCTGGTGAGCTCTTCTTTAATCTTCCAGGGTTCATGTGGGTAGAATTTCACTCTAAAGCACATGGTGTATGGCGGATGAGCTGAAACATCATAAAGAAAAGGCATGAGAAAAGCAGCAAAAGACCATGGAGTCACACACACACAGGCAAGTCAGCATGAAGCCCACACACTGCCTGGGCTGGGGCAGGGGAGAGGGTGACCTGCCAGGAGAAGCAGATGTCATGCCCAAGAAAACAAAGCAACAGCGAGGACAAAACTCAAAGAAAACGGCCGACAGGACACCCAGAGCCAATGAGGGACACAGGCTCTCTAGTCAGTGAGCACAGCTTCCCACCTCACAGCTCCCTTCCTTTCTTCACTCTCTCTGGGTCACAAATGACACTTTTCCTTCTGATTCTCCCCAAGCCCGTGTGAGAAATAAATTGCCCATAAGCACCATTCAGGTTTTTGGCCTAGTGAAATATTTTTAGCCTGTGAGGTGGAATAATGTCAGTGCACATGACTTGTTTTCCCAAAGTGATGGTGCCTTTGAACTCAAATCAAGATTTTAAAAATGGAGTCAGCCATACACAGATCTTACTTTGTATATTTTTAGTAGTATTTTAGTTTATCTATATATGAGGCAGTTGCTTGTATGAAAGTAAACAGTTTTATAACTTCCTGATTTGTCTGAATCAAGATAGCACCATGCAGACTGAAATTGTAGCTGAGGTTCATGATTCTGGAATGTTCTAATTGCATCAAATATCCAGAACTCGAAGACCAGCTAAGGAGATTCTCCAGGATTTTTGACACCTTGAATTATAAGACCACTGTTAACTTGCAATGTTAACATAACAAGTGCATGCAAGTGTAGCAAAATGCATTCATAATTCAGGCGGCATATAAAATGAGCACGTTAAAATCTAAGAAATATGATGGTTACTATTACTGTTTCTACAGATCTGATACACCCACTCGTTCTTTGCCTTTGCATCAGTATGGCCACTCAGGATCAGCTCTGAGTCTACACCCAAATGTGAACAGGAAACAGCATCCTCTCCTCCCCCAGATCCGCCTCCATCACAAGCAGGGGTGAAGCACCACCCGCTCTGCAGTGTCAGGGGCTGTTCTGCAGGTAGACAAATTCTTTATGGAGAAGGGACTATCAGCATCAAATGTGAATGTATGATGAGGATAATTTAACATGGAAAACAATTCTTAGAAACAATTTGAAAGAAAGCACTCAAAGCATAGGAAAACATAGCAGCATCTTGCTGGCTATCTCGGCAGAGAAAAGCTGACTAAAAACACACACATGCACACACACACATACACACACCCAGATGTCAGAACTCTCCTCCACTCAAGGCCCTACTTCCACACCAGGAGTTAGCAAGTTTCCTAACTGAGTTGGCTGCTCCTCTCCAGACCCTGTGTTCCCTAGATTTAAGAAAAGAAACACTTTTCTGGAGCAGCAGGAGAAAATGGATCCCTCCTGTACAGCAAAGAAACGGCAAAGAAAAATACAGATGATCTCAAGTCTTTCATCTTTCAGAATATCTAGGAATTCAGTTTTGACTCAAAGTATTTTTTCTTGGGGCTGGTCCAGTGGCATAGTGGTGAAGTTCATAGAAAAATGGGTGAAAACTTGGAACAGACGTTTCACAGAAAAAGAAAGCCAAATAGCCAATTTACCTATTAAAAGATGTTCTACCTCATTCGTAGTTAAGGAAATGTAAATGAAAACCATAACATACTACCATGTCCTCCACCCTTGAGACTGGCAAAAATGAAAAACTCTAACATATTGTTGGTGAGAAAATGAAGCAAGAGGAACACATATACTGTGGGTGGGAATGTAAATTGGTATAACCACTTCAGAATAAAAAACCCCTATAAAAATACCCCATGATTGATCAGTCCCACTTCAGAGAAATTTTTGCACATTTGCACTGGGAGATGTGGGAAGGCAGTAGAGGAATGTTCATAGCAGTGCAATTTGTGACAGCAAAACACAGAAAACAACTCAGGTGTCCCTTGCGAGCTATCAGCCTTACTGCTCATGATCAAGGAGGAAGGACGCTATGACTGTCCTCGTGCCGTATAGTTCATGAACAGTGTCTGCCGTACCATCTAACAGGAAGGCTCAAAGGAACTCAAATTATTTCTTAAACCCGAGAAATGATAACATAGTCCATTTTGTTCTTTCCTTTAACCTGTCACTTTAAAAATAATTCACAGGCCTTTAGGGATAAAGAGTACGATGTCAACAATTGACTATAAGAGAGGAATAGTTTGCTGAATTGAACCTCTGCATTCTGGAAAGTTTAGAGAGGGTGTGGTATACCAGAAAAAGACTTTAAAAAGCAATTTAAAGTTCAACCTTGAAATCAATGTGTCAGTGTCTAACTTGTACACCTACTTTGTATTTATTTTGAAGCTGACTTACACCCTAACAAAATCAGACCACGAAGCCCGTGCAGAGGGTGTGGTCAGTTGTTTTTGCAATGGTAACAGGCTGACTACCTGAGCAGACTCCTTTTTCCTCATAGCTAAGCCTACTTGAGCAGTTAATGATGCAGCAGCTGCCGTAGGAGTTGTTCATTCCCCATCCATCAAATCACAATGCTTTTGTAGTGAAGGCAGTAGTGCCAGGGCGAATGTTTCCTTTCTGTAGCTCACAGTTATGCACGTATTTAACAGTGCCTTAAGAAAGCCTAATTTTGTCAGCATCATTGGAATATTTGAATCTTGCTCATCTTTCCTCATCCATGACTTATGGAGGAGCTACTTTTTTTTTTCTAAGAGAAGTAAAGAAAGGAAACCCTGTGGAGCAAAGGGATACGTGGGATGTGGGAGGGGAGTTGTATTTCCTATTCTAGGGAAAGAAAATACTCCTGACATTTTAGGTCATCATGTTAGGCAAAACAATAATCCCAAGAAAGCAGTGAAATTTGAAGGGGTCAGACTCACTTGGCTTCCCGTGTGTCACTTCTAACACTTACTTCCGGGCTGTCACTTTACTAACGGGGCTGTGATGCTACATAGCATTGAGAAAGCTGCTTAATCTTGCTAAGCCTTGGTTTCTTCGTTTGTAAACTAGACGGAGTAGTAGAGCCACCTTGCAGGATTGCTATGAGAATATGACGATACATGTAAAGCATGTAGCCCAGCATGTGGTAGGTGCCCAATAAACCTCAGGTTGGGAGCCCAGGGTCCTGAGCTCAGTGATCCATTTCATTTATCAAAGGTTGCTCTGAAAGTGTTTTCATAATGGAGTCCTTAAAAAGAGTCTCCCTACTTCCAAGTTTATGCTAGAATTTAAGCTGCAACTTTGTGGTTACTGGCTCTGGAAGGTACAGTGATGAAATTGGTCTCTCGCTAAAAATGGGATTAGGTAAGAGCAAACAATTATGGTGCAGATTTTATCTCTGTGAATAATGCCTCTGAGCTCCTGAGCCCTATATGTAGGAAATTGTTTAATATTTGCTTGTAAATGTGTCAGGCATCTCAGACTCAACTTACCCAAAATGGAGCACTTGCTCATCCATCTATGAATCTCTTCCTCTTCAGGCTTCCTCATCTCAGTAAACAGTGCTTTTGTGGATCCAGCTGCTCAAGCCAGAAACCTGAGTCATTCTCAAATCCCTTCATCGCTCACTTCTCAGTCTGGTTCATCTCCAAATGCTGTTTAAAGCTCCTCTAAGTATGTCTTCAATTGGTTTACTCACTCTCATCTCTACTGCCATCACCCTAAATCCAAACAAGCATTTTTAAAACCTGGATTACTGGAATAGCTCTCCAGCTAGTCTCTCTACTTCTACTCTTATTCCCCCTCAATCCACTGGATCTTGTCTTCTTCCTGCTTCAAAGCTTTGGTGGATTCCCTTTGCACATAAGATAAATCCAAAACTGTTAACATGACTTATAAAGCCCTGAATGATATGTCCCATGCCCAGCTTTTCTGCCTTATCCATCACTATTCCCTCCCTTACTCCAGTAGATTAGTAGGAAACTCAGTTCTCCAGTGTGAGAATTTAGCATCAGTAATGTGCTATGCTTGAAAAGACTTCACCAGGATTTTCTATAGGAGAGCTGAGGTGAGTCTGGGAGTGTCCCTCCTTTGTCCAGATTAGGTCCCATGATTATAGTGGACATTTGGTTTTGCCCCCTCTCATGGCGAGAGGGAAGGATGTCCCCAAAGTCTCGCTGTGTGCTTCCAGAATGCTGACTTGCCCCCAGGCTTCACAGCGGAGCATGGACATTAGACCACAGTTCCTCAAACTGTCTGTGGTGAAGGCCCAGTTTGCTTTCTCTCCCACATCCCCATCCACTGTGAACTGATACTTGTGAAAAATACAATACAAATGAAGTACTGGAAAAATGACACACAAAATAAAGATACAATATAAGCCTCAATTTTTTTATTATTAGATTTAATTACTCTTGTCAAATTGCAGTACAAATTTCTAACCATCCTTAATTTTTATACTCAACATGTGGCAGGTGATAACAAAAATGTGGGAACAGGTACTGGTCCATGGACCACACTTTGAGTAGGACTGACTTAGATTAGGCCGATAGTATTCTCTGTCTCTCAGTAATTATTTCACAGGTGCTCTTATGACCTGAGCTGATCCCATTCACTTGAATTTTGGGACTTTAATTGGGAACACTGAGACAACAATTCTTTGTTTTTCCTGGCTCGATGCCATCATGGGACCGCAAGAGAAGTGGTTTGAGAACTAGTTAACGCTAAGAGATCAGAACCAAGGGATGGTGAGTCAGAAGCTGAATCTACTCCTGTATTATGGAGAAATATAAGCCAATAAATTAAAAATTTTGAATAAGCCAGAATTCATCTGGTTTTCTGTCATCTGCAAGAGAAAGAGTCCTATGAGATACAGTGACTAATGTGCACATTTCCCTTGAGCTCTGAACCAGCTTCTCTTTTGCCAGTTATCTTTCCAAAACACAGATCTGAGTATGCCATGCTTCTGGTTATGAAAACCTTAGCTTCCCACTGCCCTCAGCACAAGTTCAAGCTGCTTAAACTGTCATTCAAAGTCTTTCACAATTGAGTCTTCTAGTTTTTCAGTCTAAGTGCTTTCTACTCTCATTCTCAGGCACGTACCCTGTGCTTTAGCGTGACCAGACATGTACTTTCATATATGTTACAAGTTTGCTCCCGTTCCCTCTGGCTGGATTGCAGTTCCTCTTCCCACACTCTTTTCTGACTTTCTAGAACTCAAGAATAGAACCTTCAGATCATAAGGTGTTCATTATTTTCAAATGTTAAGCATTAGGCATCACCATCATTCCTGCTGATTCAAGGGCTAATTTTGAAAGTGTTGGTAGGAGGGCAAATTGATGTCCCCAGACATTTGAATAAAAACTGCATTTAGACCCCAAAGATCTCATTTCATAGGGAATCTCACATGGTTATCCTACCAACATCTCAGAAAGCAAGAAGCTTAGATGAAGGACACAGAGGAACCTTAAATGCATATCACTAAGTGAAAGGAGCAAATCTGAAAAGCTACACACTGTCTGATTCCAAGTATGTCAGTAACATTCTGGAAAAGGCAAAACTCTGGAGACGGTAAAATAGATCAGTGGTTACCAGGGGTTAGTGGGGAGGATGGGATGAAGAGGTGGAGCACGGAGTATTTTTAGGGCAGTGAAACTACTCTGTATAATGCTACAATGATGGATACATGGCATTGTACATTTGCCCAAAGCCATAGAATGTATGACACCAAGAGTAAACTCTCATGTAAACTATAGATTTTGAGCAATAATGATGTATCAGTGTAGGTTTATCAATTGTAACAAATGTCCCACTCTGGTGCTGGATGTTGATAATGGGAGATTTTGTGTGTTTGTGTGTGGGGAGCCATAGAGGAACGCCTTATTTTCTTCTCAATTTTGCTGTGAACCTTAAACTGCTCTAAAAAATAAAGTCTAAAGAAAAGAAGAGGGGAAGGAAGAGGAAGAAAGGGAAGAGGAGAAGGGGACGAGTGACCTCAAGGCCTATTTCACTTGGCGCCAACTCTAAAGTTTTCCTTGACTCCTCTCTTCTCTTCCTATGGGCAGGAGAATTAATTGCTCCTTTATCAGTGTTTTCACTGTGTTCTTATTCCTACTTCTTTTACAGTTTCTATCACTTTATCATAGTTGTTACAGGTCTCACTTGCTGAACTATGACCTGCCCGAGGGCAGAGGCACTGCCTTACTTTGTTGATATTTCTACTAGAAATACTACATAGTAGAGTTCAGTAAAAGTTTATTCTGTGAATGAATGAAGGACATGGTACAGCTGTCGTTTTAAATGTAGTTTTAAAGGATATTTCCCCAGAATCTGTTCTTCTTCATGCTTTTCGGTATCCTGAAAACAGCTGCCCCCATGTGGCTCATGCCAGGGACAGTGGTCGGGAGATGAGAGGACTGTCCCTAGAAAATTGAGAATGTCTGAGAATCCCAAACTAATGACTTAGCCCTATTGAGTCTCCTCCAATGGCAGCACGTTATTCTACTAGAGCTTGTGGCAAACACAATCCTGGGAGACAGAAGCAAGTGCCGTCTGAAATCCAGGACCAGACTTCTGTGGTCATGTTGGTCCACTGGGAAGATGTCATGGGGTTGTGGGGAGAAGATCTCACGCTGCCAAAAGCCATCTCTGCCACCTCTGCATGGCTGCCTGAAATGGTCTGGTGAGAGCTTTGTTACAGGGCTTAGGGTGAGAGAGATGTAAAATGTGTGAGGTGTATTCCTGGAGGGGTGACGTTTCAAATGTTATTATTCATTTACGCCTTACTGAGAGTTAAGTGTAATAGAGTTCTTGGAGGCAGGTTTTAAGAGGGGGGTAGAGAAAAGCTATAAAGACATTGCTGCTGAGAGGGCAAAGGAAAATGTACCTAAGAGGGGACAGAATAACAACAATAGCTTTATTTGATTTTGATGAAGAAGACTGGCCCTGAGCTAACATCTGTGGTGATCTTCATCTATTTTTTGTATGTGGGACTCTGCCACAGCGTGGCTTGATGAGTGGTGTGTAGGTCTGTACCTGGGATCTGAACCTGCGAACCCTGGGCAGCAAAAGCAGAGTATGGGAACCCAACCGCTATGCTGCTGGAATGGTCCCAAATTTCCCAGCATTTAATGGAGACAATGAACATTCTTAGCCACACAACTGCTTTAATTTTAGGACTCTGGCATTCTTTTTATTTCAAGAAGTCTCTTACTAATATTGTTGAAAATAGACACATTGAGGATGTACGGGATTTAGTAGTCAGGATTCTGCTACTCACTTGCTGAATGATCTAGGGAAGTCACTCACCCTCTCTGAACTTCAGTTTTACTCATTGATAAAAGGGGCACAATAATACCTGTCCTGCTTGCATCCCAGAGTGGTTGTGAAAATCCTCTGAGATTGCTGAAAGTAAAGTGCTTTAGAAATTAGACACGTAAGTTTCTTATTTACTGTTGATGTTAGTGTGGGAGGGGCAAGTGCTATGGACCTCTCCCATTAAACATTGATGGGGTTTCTTTCTGGTGGTACAAAAAGAACAAACAAAAAAAGTTGTACCTTTAGAATCTTGTTCCTTGTTTAGAAAAGGAATCGTACCAGCATTTGGGGAAAAGCCTTTTTATTGAAACTTCTGGTAGGTTTTAACTGAAGGCACTCGGTGTGTGTTAAGGATATTTATCCAACACGTGCCCTTGTAAAGGAGGCAAGCTGCTCTTTGACCATCTTTGTTGATTTGCATCAGAAACTGGAGAGGGGAGAGCTGCAGGGACGCCCTCCTGAGGATCCCGGTGTGTTTGAGCAGTTGTCACCCACAGTGTCTGTCCCTTCTCTGATCTCTTCCTGAGATTGCTTGGCTGTTCCCAGATGTGCTGGGGCCTCTCCTGTGCAGTCACTCTTGACCTGTGCAGGGCTTTTCCCTAAACCCGCAGCTCATGGTTCAAGGACAGATACATGACTTACAAGTACTTGTGTCTCCTGGTTTCCAGCAGTAAATTTTTATTAAATGAAACTTGGCTCAGGCTGCCTATCAAGGCAAGGAGGAAGTGGCACCTCCCGGCAGGTTTTGTCCTCCAGCAAGGGTACCTGTTCCTGCGTAATTGAAAGGAGACCCCCACCAGAGTGAAGGCTGTCTCACCCTTTCACAGAGATCAGGTGAGAGTGCTCTGCTGTGGGTGTCAGAGCAAGGGCATCACAGTTTAAGAAAGACGTGAGAAATTAGGAGACCCGTCAGAGGACAGCTGTCATGAAGATAAGGAGTTTGGAAAAGAAGATGTAGGAGGAGGGGAGGGAAGCACTGGGATTATTTAAACCTGACAGGAGGAGCCTGAAAAAAGCGTGACAGGTGGTTGATTTTTGAACATACGTGGGGTGATTATATAGAGCAGAGCTTCTCAGCCTTTTTCGTGGCAGGCGCTCTTAGGAAGAGATCATATTTACAGGGCCCACAAGGACACTCGGATGAGGCTGCACAAGACGAGATTTTGCCCTGGGCTTTGACACTCCTGGGTCCCACCTGCCACCCGAGGGCTGAGGGGATCAACAGCTTAGCAAAATGCAACCTATCCCGGCCTTTGGGGAGTATATGGACTGAATGTTTGTGTCCCCCCAGTTCACATGTTGGAACCTAATCCCAATGTGATGGCATCAGGAGATGGGGCCTTTGGGAGGTGGTTCGGTGATGAGGGTTGAGCCTCATGAAGAGGATTAGTGTCCTCATACAAGAGACCTCACAGAGCTCCCTCACCCTCTTTTTCCACCACGTGAGGTTGCAGGGAGAAGGCAAGTGTCTGTGAACCTGGAAGTGAGACTGGCCAGACACTGAATCTGCTGGTGCCTTGATCTTGGACTTCCAAGCCTCCAGAACTGTGAGAAATCAAAGTTTGTGGTTTAAGCCTCCCAGTCTGTGGTGTTTTGTTACAGCAGCCTGCACTGACTACGGGATGTGTACACCTGTAGAGGGCGGGGACGGTCTGTATTTTAGGAAGAGTAAGAAAAAGTGGGGTCAAAATAAAAAAGAAAAGATTGAAATAAAGGGAGAAAATGCTTTATTGTTGGATTTGAAAATACTGGATTATGTCGATGCAAAATAACCAATAACTGTTTTATAAATAAGAGAAATAAGGTAAGTTTAACTTGAGCCAGACTGAGGATTATAACCCAGGAAGGCCTTTCCCAGAAAGGAAGAAAGCATTCCACAGAAGCATGATTTTCAGTACAGACTTATATCTTTTTAGAACAAAGAACATACATTAAACATGCCCAGGATATATTTTCATCCAAGTTTCAGAGGTATTCAGTTGCAAACTAGCAGGTCAACATGATCCTGAAGTCAGGAAAGGGAACTTATTTTAGCAGTTCCAATGAGGGTGTTACCAATAGCGCATAAGGCAGGGAAGTGTGCATTCTTATCTTAAGAGCTTGTACTCTTCACTTTAATGGTTAAAGCATATGTACAGTGCATGTTTGAGAGGCCGTAAGGTAGGCTTCTTGAGTTCAAGTCAAATCAATTTTGAACACAAATAGTTACCCCATATACCTCAACGTGAAAGTCTCTTGTCATTTGGTTTGTCAAAAGGTGTGTTTGTGTGTGTGTGAGTGTGTGTGTGTAGTGTGTCTGAAAGTCTTTATGCAGCTTAAGCTTCACTAACTTCAGAAAAATAAGTGCTACAGACTTACCCCCAAGATCATTTGAAGGTATAATTATTCACATTTATATTATATTATATTTTATTTATCTAGTTTTGTGAATGTTGAATAATGAATTATGCATTTAATTATTTGAGTCATCCTCTCTGAAGATGCTAAAGGCTGACTGAAAAAACCTCTAAAATTTGCTATTCAGTATTCACAAAACTAAAGTGTAGAACTTTAAGTTGTGTATCTGAGTTCATGTAAGGAAAAAGCATTCTATAGAAAGAATAGATTTGGGGATGATTACGATCCTGAGTGTAAATGTCTGGGTACAAGCAAAAATTCTGGGCAGTATCTCAGACTTGCAAGGCATTAGAATTGGTGAGACCCAAGTCCAGTTCTCCAAAGAGTAAAGGTGGACCCAGGTGATATGTGGGGTACAGATGGAACAAGCAGAAAATTCCATTAAGTAAATATATTATCTGATGAAAAGGTGGAGTTGGAAAATAGGACTACAGGCAGTGTCACCCCGGGCCCTCTGGGACTAGTTCAACTGACTCCATCTCTTATCAACAGAACCACGGATCCCCCTTCCCATGGAACCCAAGGACTGGGACACGACGGAAATTTAGAAGTCAGACTCTTATCAGAAGCAAGGGGTCCCTCATTCAGGAAGATTTGGTGTTAAAATTCCTTCCCCATCTCATCATGAATGTTTACAACCCTATCATAAAAGTGTAGAACCTCATCATAAACGTTCAGAACCCCGTCATAAATGTGTAAAACCTTACCATAAATGCTTGAAGCCCACCAATCAAAACCCGTGCCCCCAGTGTTTCAAGGTGCCACACTGTTCTCCCTAACCTCTTAAATTTCCCCAAATTCTGAATCAAGGAGACAGATCTGAGGGCACATGCCGCCTGTTCTCCCTGCAGATGGATCTTTCAGAATAAAGCTGATCTCTTTTCCCAAAGGCTGATGCCATAATTAATTGGCTATTTCTGTGCATTGGGCAAAAGAACCCCAATTTTGTGTGGTAACATTAGCAGGGCAGAGGGACCTAGAGGGCCCAGGAGGAGTGGAGAGATGTGCCAGTCTGGTGGGTGGGGGAGGGGCTGTGGGCACACCTCTTCATGTCCCCTCCCCCACCCTCAGAAACCTTTGTGACTCTTCTGTGCTCTGTGATGCAGGCCTGGGACTATAGGCAAGCGCTGGCACTCTCAGAGCTCAGTTGCTTCAGGCAGCCTCGCGATTCAGACAATGGAGTTCAGCTATTGGAATGTTCTCTCATTTCTGAATAGCCCTATTGAGTTGTGTCTGAGCATCTGCTCAGCATTCTTAGATACTGACCCCAACCTCACCTTCCTGTGTGGGTTGTGGTTGCTCCTTCTGTTCCTGTGCTACCTGGTGGGGATTCCATCTTTATCAACCTTCTGGAAAACCAAAGCTTTCCAAAAGGTAAGGAATGCTGGGGAAGCCTGTAACAGTGATTCTTTACTGTTGTTTCTATCTTTATCCCCATATTTTAAAAGGAGTTTGGTTGGCTCAGAGAGACAGCTAAGATGGGAAGTCTGAGTAGAGGATGGAGTAGCATCCTTCTAGGAGCATAGGCCGGGCAGGGCTAGGGGTTCAGCAGGGAATGTTTCCCTTTGAAGCTCACAGACCATCTGGGTGTGGTGGAGGATTCTGGGATAAAATCCCCAACAGTGATTTCATGGCCCCAGATTGGGTTATTGAGAGAGTTTGGGATCTCTGCAGGAGAACAGAGTTCCCAGCGCTGGCTCGTGAGTCACATTCGCATGTCAGGGGTCATTTGTATCGGGCAGATCAGGAGAGCAGGGCTGAGCCTCTGGGCAGAGCTCTGTCCAGGACACAGGGTCTATCTGAGGGAGCACAGACGTGTCTGTTGGCCTCAGAGTCTATGCCCTCCTTGAGCAGAGGACTTCTGACTCAGAATACCAAGTGTAGACCTCATAGACAAAAGCTTTCTTCAAGTCTTTCCAAGAAGGAAAAATTGAAATACTTTATCATTTAAAAAAATTAATAACAGGAAGGAACACAAAGTTCTATTAATTAAAATAGTCATATTATTCATGGGATAATGAGTATCTGAGTTTCCTAGAGAGAGAAGGTAGAGAAATGAGTCCCAGCTTCTGATTCTTTTCTTTTTGTTCTCAGCGTAAGGGCACAGCCAAGAGGAGAAGGAAAGGTGGAACATCGGGAGGTAAGGTCCTGCTTATTCCACCTGAGCTCTCCAAGGGTGACTCTCCCTTGTCCTTTCCATGAGGTCCCAGGTCCATGACCTCTGAGGATGTCAGGTGCTAGCCACAGTCCCTGTCAGAAAACAGAGCCCTCAGAGAAGAGGCTCATGGGAAGGCAGTCAGAACCTGAAACGCTTCTCAGACTCCTGCTCTGCCCACCTCTGGGCATGAAGCAGTGATGGACCTGGACAATGGGTATTGCCCAATAGGTGGCCATGTTAGATGTCATGAGTCAGAGCTTCTGTCTCCTGACCTTGTGAAAGTACTTTGACTTCCTGGATGATCAGATTCGTCTTTGAGGTAACCATTGACCTGTGCTCCTCACATGGTGGTTTCGAGCATCACATGAGATAATATATGTGAAAGTACTTTACAAATGAAGCAACATACACATATGAACCTTGTTAATATCAGTGACCATTTGACCTCATCTGCTGATTCTTAGGGCTTTCAGAGTTTAATGTCTCAAAGGTCTCCCATAAAGGGACTCCTGTCTAACATCTATGCTTCTACCCACTCCCTCCATAACTCACTCTCCTGGTTGCCCAGGTTGGAGAAATTACAAGAGGGAAACAGAGGACATAAGGAAGCTGATTTCCATTCTGAAAAGGTAACCAGTCTTTCCACTTCTTTCTTTATCCCTCTTTAGCACGTTCTATGCAATTCCAGGGATTCAGTGCAGCCTGCCCTAGTCATGCCAGGGGGTTGCCCTAGGAACGGGTATGTGAATGAAGGCCTTGGGGTGAGGGCTGTTGAGTGTATTGTGAAGTCATAGATGTGGGGCAATGTGAAGGGGCAGCAGGCTTCAGGTGGCCCCACCCCCCACCCCAGGCCAGCAGGTCCTCCTTTCTTCTGGTCCTGGCTGCAGCTTTGTATCTCCTGTCTCCCACAGCCCCTCGGGCCAGCATCACGATACCACCCGCGTTCGTCAACTGTTATGTCCAGACCCCTCCTGTGAGGTGTGTAATAGCATAACTGCGGAGGTCAATCGGCTGCTGTTCCTGGAGGACCTGGAAGATGATACTCTCTCTGTGTCCTCTTTGGCTTCCACAGCTTCTGTGACTGAGTCCTCATTCACTCTGTCCTCTGCCTTCTCAGAAGTCCCTCCAGGAGGCCTAACACCAGCCCCTCCACCTGAGCCTTCCCCACCGCCCCCCTCCCTTCTTTCACCTAACCCAATGACACCCTTAGCTGAGTTTCACTCACCCTCACCAATGGGTCACTGTATGTCACCAGAGTCTTTTCCTTCCTTGGATTCCGAATTCCCAGTGGACCATTCCCCACCCCAACCCCTTGCCTTTCCCCCTCTGCCACCACATGGCACTCAGACAGTGGATCCTGTTCTCCAACCAGAGGCCACTTTGTCTGTGCATACCATCTTCTCTCTTGACTCAACCCTTTCCCAAGATGTCAACCTCTTACCAAATGTGTCCCAGACAATGGATCCCACTGATTCATTGACTTGTCATCACACACCACCAACCCTGTCTGTTTCACCACCACGAGACAGTGCTTTAGCTGTGACTCAATCTGATTCACTTTCCACCTTATTGAAGCCCGTGCTGGAGAACTCATCTCCAGATAGCCCTGGTGGGTTGTCTACTTGTGTCCCACCAATCAAAGGCACTGACCCTTCAAGCCTCTCGGTTTCAGAATTCTCCTCGTGGAAAGCTCATGCCAAAGACTTGTTCCCTTCCACTTTGGCACAATGTGATTTCAAACAAGAGTTTCTTGCCCTCCACTCTTCAGAGGGCTTTTTGAGGGGAGACCCTGCCAACAACCTTGTGGAACCTGGTAACCTCCCATTTCTCAGCCCTGATGTCCTGGCACTCTTGGAGAGACAAGTCCAAAAGAGGACTGATTTTCTGATGAGGGGTTCTTTTCCAAAAGAACTTAGGCCAGACTACCAATTAAATTCTTCAGAGAAAATGTTGGAGTCAATTGCTGATAAGCATGACTCAGCATTCTCCCTGCCTTTATGGAACAGCAAAGGGAAACCAAAGGAGCTGCTTGTGCACCAGCAGCCCCCATATCCTAAGGCCTCAGAGGACCATTTACAACAAAAACATGTCCAGCTCTTCTGGGGTCTCCCATCTATGCACAGCGAGTCCTTGGCCCCTGCTGACCATGTCTCAGGTGACTGTTCCTCTATATTCATTTTCACTACAATATTTAATGCCTCCACAGCTGAAGAATCCCCAGTACTTTCCCATCCTCTACCTTTGTCCTTGCCTGAGATGCAGCCTCAAGCCTTGCCTCAAACCCTGCCCCAATCCCAGCCCCTACCTCTCACTCAGGTCCAACCCCAGGCCCACCTTCTGTCCCCACTCCCCATCCTACCATCTGGTCCTCTACCTGAGACCCAGATCTCTGGAGTGTGTTTCCATAGACCCCACAATGAATCAGAGTCTGTCATCTCATCTGAAATTCAACAACTGGAGCGGAATGTGTTGCAGAAGCAACAGGAAAGTTTGTGGGGTTTACCCTCCGTGGTCCAAAGATCTAGGGAAGACTTTCGTCCTTCAGCTCCCAGTTCTCCTTACCTCCAGGCCTCCCAGGCCCATGTTTCAACCTCTATCTTTCCTGGAGAGTTTCCTCTCAGTGATGAGCTTCGGAAGAAACTAGACCACCACCTTCGAGAGAGGCTCATCCAACACCGCTGGGGCCTGCCCCACAGGATCCATGAGTCTCTGTCACTGATGACGCCTCTAAGAGATTTTTCAGAGATTCCTGAGTCAGAGCACAATCATGGACACTCATGTGTCTCTCTGAACAAAAATCTAAATGGTGGACTGAGCCATCCTGGAAGCTTCTGTGAGAGGGGCTCAGAAATGCTTCAGCTAGAGAAGGATGTGGGGAAGGATCAGGGACATAGCTCAGAGAACGGCCCAAAAGCTCATCTGTTGAGTGACCCAGAGAGCTCTTCAGATAATGATCTGGGCTGTGACTCTGAGAAAGACCTAACTAGTCACATGGCGAGTCTGTCAGGGAAAAATTCAAGGGCCTCAAGTGCGAGTCTAGATCAGAAACAATTTAAAAATGTCCTAGAAGTACAGTTGAGCAAGAAGTTTGAGGAAATCAATGAGGGTCAGCTCCCTGGGACTGTGCATAGTTCATGGCATGCTATCAAGCAATCACTGCAGATTCCTGTGAAATCCCACACCCAAATAACACAGAGGAGTTTGCCACCATCAGTGGGTGGGGACTACTACCTGAATACCTTCCAGGACCTTCCCTTCATTGATTCCAGTGCACGACAGACACTGGAAGCCCATATTAGAAGCTTTCGTATGAGGATGCTGTGGGGCCTTCCCCGCAGGGTCCTTGAATCCATAGAGATCTTTACTTTGAAAGGTGCAGCATCCGAGTCCTTGTCCCATTCCTACCTTCCCTCCTCAGCCAACCTGATTTCTGAGGTGGACTCCAAATCTGGGGGCCTTGAGCCCCTTAGAGGAAGCTCTAAACCTGTTCATCAAGACAAATCAAGACCAACAAATTCAGCTCCTGTCCTGGATTGTTCTTACCCTGCCACCTCACCTATGGGCAGGGAAGGACAGGGGACCTTTAGACAATCACCCTCTGGTATGAACAAAGAGCTTGCAGAGGATGTTCAGCGAATTAAGGGTGCCAGACAGACTCTTCTGCCTGTCACACACAGCGTCACAGGCAAAGCCAGTCAGAGACTTTCTCCCCTAGGGAACAGATACCCCCCAAAGCTGCCTGCAAGGCAAGCTGAGGCCAGACATGAGCCAAAGGGGAAGAGTGTGAGTTCCAGGGATGGAGTAGAAACAAGACAGGGCAAAAAGACAGATAAGTCTGAACCTTCAGCTGCATCCAGGGAGATATTCAGGGCCAAGGAGCTCAATGCTCTTCAGTCAAAAACTGGCAACATCTTGACAACCAGCAAGCCAGGAAACTCCCAAATGATGACTAAAGTAGAAACTACCGGGACCACTGAAAGGCCTCCACCAAAAAGACCAGTTCCCCAAGATCCCAAATCATCAGGCCTTAAAGAACAGCTGTTTGGTGAATTAAAGTTTAAACTAGAGAAAAGGAATCAGAGCCAGGTCCAAGGCCAACCCACTGATAGGTCCCTTGCCTCAGAGAGCTTGACTTACAAGGCGCCACTGACTCATGCCCAGGGTGTCTCCCCTGGGGACATGGGAGCTTCCCAGGTACCGCGTGCCCATTTGGAGGACAGAGTCATCAGTGTGGAGCAGCAGCAGGAGCCTTGGGTCCCTAAGGAAGTTTTAAGGAGGGGCCAGGATAAGGATTTCCCACCAGCTGCAAAGACAGCGAGCCCTCTGGGTCCCAAGGCAGAAGAGCTTGGTGCAGGGGATGCAGGGCTGGGGACATCCCAACCTGGAAGGAAGATCTTCTTTACTCAGAACAAGGCATTAGAGGAGATGGTCGGGAACAAGTCTTCCCAGACCCCATCACAGAAGGGACAGCCTCCTCCTGAAAGCCTCTTCAGCAAAAAGATGAACCACATTTTGCAATGGCTTCATCCTGGGACAAAAGGCAAAAGCCAAGAAAATTCCCAGGCAAAGGGCAGCCCCGTGTCATCGGCACAGAGCAGGGGGCCAGTTAAAAAGAGAGCTGCCCTTACTAGGACGACCACAGCTCAGAAGACCATGATGGTTCCTGGGAAGTTCCCAGAGGAGAAACCGGGGCGTTGCCATGCAACAGATGTCACCTGCCCTCAAGAGCCCTTTCCTTCCCCAAGGAAGTTTGGGAAAACTCAGCGGAAGGCAGAAGTGCTGGCTCGGGTAGATCCCATCCAGGGACATCCTTCCAACTACAGGGCTCCCACCTGTAAAGTCACAAAAAAGCCCTGCCGCCAAGAAGCTGTCTTTGCTGGCCAGAGTGATCCTGCAAATAGTAGACGGATCCGAGATGAGGACGGACACCCCCAGAAAGTTGTGGCCTTTAGGAACCAGCTAGCAGATCAGTGGTATCCCTCATCTGTGCCCCGCAGGGAACATGTGCCCCATCCAAGCCCCACCTGCAGAAGCCAAGCCAGCCAGGGCCCTCCAGCCACTCTCACCACTGCTCAAGGCACGGTGTTCAGAGACCTGTCTCTGCTATGTCACCAGAAAATGCTTCTCCAGCATTTCCAGAGAGGAAAACTTCCTGCCCCCAAATAATTCCTTCTCATGGAGAACATTGATTCTCCCAAATAAACGATTCTCTAAGAATAGTGAAGTCTTTTCTGTGTACTGTGTTGGGGGCATGGGTTTCAGGTAACTCAGGGCTTGTGCTTTGGGAAAGGAAGAGTTAGTCCAGCTCTTACTGTTCTCTTCCTTTGGTTTCTAACAGGTGACCAGTCCCCTGGAGCTCTTGTTGACAGAGAGATGACATGCCCCCCAAAGCCCATTTCCTCCCTGATGAGTTTGAGATGGGCTCTGTCTCCTGCCTCTTAGCTTAGCCTTAACGAAAATGTAGAGCAGCCCACACCTTCCCCTCACTGGATGTTTCATATCCTGCAGAGCAGTAGGGAAGACAGGTCTTCTATATCTGAAGAGGGTCAAGGACAGGTACATTTTTCAGACGATAACAGTGAAGAAGAAACAGTGGCTTCATCATGATTTAGAAGTCAGTGACCGGAGGACCCCACAGGTGGGTGAATCCTGGAGAGAAGTGTTTGGGGGTTACTGCTGCAGTGAATTCTGTGCTGGTGGGGGAGGGGCTAGGAACAGCACAGATGCTACTTAAGAATCTGCCATGTGGGTCATCTTAATGTGTTGGGGAAGCATACTTTAGACTTTACACTGAAGTTTCCTTACTGGAAAGACAGCTGGGGGAAGTGGTTCCCCTCCCGGGGTATTTCTTCAGATTGCTGATTGATGACATTTTGTTGCAGAGCAAAAGCATCACTTGGCTATCAGTGGTAGCAATGTTGACCACGCAGCCACCTACCTCCCAGGGTAAAATAAAGCCGAGAGTAAGGAAAAGATGCCTTAGAGGGAGTGGGAAGGTAAGAAAAACTGAAGAGGGGAAGGAATGACCTTGCTGGTGGAACAAAGGTTTATGCCACATCATCCATATTGTCACCCTGTACTGTTCCCCCTGCCCCTTCCTCAATCTGATCCAGGCACCACTTCCTTAAGCTTATCAGAGCACTGCACAGCACACTGATGCCTTATTCTGAAAAGGCATGGGGCTGCTCTTTGAGCACTAAAACAATATCTGCAGGGAGGTCATCAGGCATGGCATCTCCTTCCTGGGGAAGGTGATCTTGGTGCCTTTCTTCCATCCATGCTTGATGGAAATACACAAGATCTTGCCCTTACTGTGTAAAGTTCACGTTCAGGATGGAGGTGCCTCCTTTGATATTCATGGCCTTGGTGGAGCCATGGCTGGTCTCCCCAAGAACACCTGCAGCTCATGAACCAGAGGCGAGTGCCAGACTATGCACCAGGTTACAGATGTTTGGGGGACTCACCATGGACTGCACACATACCCACCCTTACCATAGGGCCTGGAGGGAAGGCAACTCCACTTGTATAGACTGGGACTCAAACATGGGGTGAGTGCCCTAGAGGGCACTTGAGGTAGTTCTTGCAGAAAGACTTGTGAATGCTAGGTCTTAAAAGAGAAAAAACAAAACTGATGTCCACCACAGCCCTCGCTCACTCCACACTTGTATTTTCTTGTCCAGAGTTATGCCATTGACCCTCCAATGTCTGAAGCTTAGGGTCAAAAAATAATGCAGATTCTGTGGAGGCCTTAGGAGGGACAAAAGGTGGGACAGGGCCCAGGGCAGAGAACCGAAGAGGTGAGGAGGCCGTGGAGGGCTCGAACATCCATGTGGATGGACCAGCCAATAGCCCGACCCCTCAGATCCTACATCATCTCATCTTAGGTCCTTTACTTCCATTCCAGGACAGCTACTGCCACCCTCCAGGGCTTATCACCAGGAACACTTCTGACATCTGGATTAACACAGTTTGACATTCCACCCTTTGGCCTCATCCCTGATCCTTCTGGTGTACAGGCCCCTTAGTAATTTTTAACTCTAGGCCATTCATCTTCCCACTTACCCTTCATCTATCCACCTAGCTCCTGTCTTCATTTCCTCCCTCTCCAAGGTAAATTTGATGGCCTGTCAGGTAACCAACATTTAAAAAGGTCCATTAAAAATGGGCCCCAACTAATCCCCTTTAATCCTTCCTGTCTGGCAAAATCTCATCTCTCTGCCTTTTCCAGAAACGCCTTCCTATGAGTAACTGATCGCTATTGGATTAAATCTCACAATGGAATCTACTGGTGCCACGATAAATTCAGCCCCAGCACTAGCTGGAAAACCTTGGATCATTCCACAAATAATGACCCCATGCTTACCAACACGTGAGGAAAACAAATGGGGCTTAGGTCACTGTTTCCTTAGTCCATTCTCTCTGCTGCCTCTCTACTTTATTTCAAATCTCCTGCACTTTCCTCAAACTTAGGCCGTCTCCACTTGCTCAGTAGATGTACTGGACCACCATTCACAGAGGAGCTAGAAGCCGTGAGATAGGAACTTTCCGTCAAAACACCTTCACAAAAACCCTTTCCCATTCCTCCTTTCCTTCTTTCCTGGTATATGAAAAGAGGTTTCCTTCCTAACCTCAATGGAATTACACTTCCTGAAATGTCCTTATTGCGAGAGCTAAACCCTCGTCTTGACAGACTGAGCCCCCTTGCCAGGGATCCTCTCGTCCCCTCCGTCTCCTTATGAGGCACCCAACTTTCACTGTTTTAAGCTTTCCATTACAGAAATGTTTAAACGTGCATGAGAGCAGTGTATCTTCCCATGTACCCCTCACCCGCTTTCAGAGTTGTCATCTGGCATGTATGATACGGCCCATCTCCTACACTATGGTTAAAGGGCAAAAGCCCATCAGAACATCCTGCCATCTGTCTCTCAGACGTATGCTTTGTGCCTGTGTCACAGTTCTCAAAATTTTTTGACAGTTACTCCTGTGGGGCACACTGACCCACAACAGATGGACACAGCCGTGGGGACCAAAAGCACTGAGCTTTAGAGGCTTTGGCCATCAGTTCTGCTCAGCCCTGCAGTCAAGCCTGAGGAGTCACCCAAGTGAACTCCTCCCTCAACCCCTCATAGAAAGGAATCTTCCTGAGCAAATGCAGCGCACAGTGTTGCAGTCCCTTAATAACACAGTGACTACAGCATGCAGAGAGTACAGAAGGAGAAAGCTGTACATGTGATAAGGACTTGACATCACTGTGTGTTTTCAAATATTCAGAATAAAATTTTTCCTGTCATATATTTACAATGAGCTATTGTGTTTTGAGTTAAACATAGCAGCTCAAACACTTAACTCCTCTCCTTCCCAAAACACTGTTAAAAAGATTAGATGGAAAGATGCTCAACATTAATAGTCATCAGGGAAATGCAAATCAAAACCACTATGAGATAGCACTTCACAAACAGGATGGCTAGGATAAAAAAGTCAGATAATAATGAGTGTTGGTGAGAATGTGGAGAAATGGGAACCCTCATACACTGCTGGTGGGAATGAAAAATGGTGCAGGTGTTTTGGAAAACAATCTGACGGTTCCTCAGAAGGTAAACACACAGTTACCATATGACCTAGCAATTTCACTTCTAGGTACATACTCAAGAGAAATGAAAACGTGGGCACACAAAAACTTGTACACAAATGTTCACAGTACTATTCATAACAGTCAAATAATGGAAACAACCTAAACGTCCATCAACCGATGACTGGGTAAATAAATGTGGTATATCCAGACAACGTAGTAGTTTTTGGCAATAAAAGTACTGATACATGTTACAACATGGATGAACCATGCGAAGAGGCCAGTCGCAGCCACATACTATTCCATTCGTATGAAATGTCCAGAATATGGAAATCTAGAGAGATGGAAAGTAGATTAGTGGTTGCTTAGGGCTGGGGGGATGAGGGGAGGGAGAGATGGCGGCTAAAGGTCACAAGGTTTGTTTTTGAAGCCATGAAAATGTTTTCAAACTGACTGTAGTGATGGTTACACATGTCTGTGAAGTCTGTGAATATACTAAAAACCATGGAATTATACACTTTAAACAGGTGAATTGTAAGGCATGTGAACTATATTTCAATAAAGCTGTTAAAACAAGGCAAGGACACAAAAAGAATAAGCACTTGAGGATGACAAGGAGAGGACAGGACAAAAGACGTCAACACATTTTTGGAAGGTGGAAATCCAGTGGGGGTGTGGTAACTAGCAGACTAGCGGAGCAGACGAAATGCCAGCAAACCAACTCACATCTCAAAATGCCAGAAGACCGAAGACCTGGTGACACCAAATAGGAAAGAAATTAAGGGTTCCATGCTGTACACCTTGAATTTTTTGTTCTTTTTCTGTTTTTTTGTATTGTGTATAATTTTTAAAAATCTTTTTTTTTGGGGGGGGGGGTGCTCTTTTCCAGTATTTTGTAACCCTGTTGAAATGTTAGCATGCTTGAAATATGCAAAGAGGATCCTGGGTTTGTTGCCTGGGACAGAACCTAAGTTAACTGTTTTAAAGTCACCATTGTGCACTTCTGGGGTCTAGGTATGCTGGTGCTGGCAGCTGCTGGAATCAAAGCCACAAATCTCAAAGGTTAGGTAAAATTCAGGACAACAGTCAATGGCTCATTTTTAAAACATATTTATTTGGAAATAAACTTGTGGAAAAGTTGCATGGATGGTAAACAACCACACACCCTTTATCCAGATTTACCTGTTAATATTTGACCCATTTTCCATCTCTCTCCTCTGTCTTGGTCTGTTTCTGTCTCCTTCCCTCCCTCCCCTTCTCTCTCTATATGAACACACACACATATGAAAAACATGCATACATTCCTGAATATTTGGGAATACATTTCATGCATCATGCACTTTCTCCTTGAATATTTCATTATTTATTTCTTAAGAAAAAGATATTCTTACATACAGCAGGTTATCCCCTTCAGCAAATTTAACATTGGCATAAAACTTTTAACTAATCTCCCATTCATATTCCACTTTTGACAATTTATTGAGTAATGTCCTTTGTGGGTTTTTTTCTTTCTTTTTTTGAGCCTCCTTTACAGGATTCAGGCTACAATCACAAACTGCATTACTTGTCATGTGTCTTCGGTCTCCTTTAATCTGGATCAGTTTCTCAGCCTGCCTAACAACAGGGCCACTTTTGAAGACCACGCTCAACGTGCCATTCTTATAATCCCCTCTCACCTGGAAATTTTTTCGGTGGAATTAACTTGCTCAGACTTTAAAGCATGTTTTCACAATTGCAAGTCCTGGGGACCTTAGGGGAAGTTAGGACCAGATGTGCTACTAAAAAACAATGCTAGAGGGGCTGGCCCGGTGGCTTGGTGGTTAAGTTCGGTGTGTTCTGCTTCACTGGCCTGGGTTCAGTTCCTGGGTCTGGACCTACACCACTTGTTGGCCATGCTGTGGTGATGACCCACACACAAAATAGAGGAAAACTGGCTGCTAATGTTAGCTCAGGGTAAATCTTCCTCAAGTAAAAAGATGATTGGTCACAGATGTTACCTCAGGGAGAATCTTTCTCAGCAAAAAAAAAAAAAAAAAAAAAAAAAAAGCCAGAGATGCAAAGATATGTGGAGGGATTTTACTGAACAGAGAACAGAGATGCCTCCTGCAGTACAGGTAGGGTATGTGAGAGTGGTGAGCTTGAAGTGTACCTTTCTTTTGGGAGGAGACGATGGTGAAGCTGTGGATGCAGGAGAAGACGAGTCAAAAAACAAGCTGTCGTTACTGGTAAACCCTCTCACATGGGATGGAAAGGACTGTCTACAGCCCAGACTGATTCTTCAGACTCAGCGAGGCAATGCAGGCAGGCAGAGGGAGGACATGACACAGGGCTTCATTTCAGCAGTTTAGCACTAAATAATGAAGCTGTAAAATTTATAACTATTAAATGACTAGCTAGCATGGGGAGATGAAATAAATACATGTACACCATCAATAAAAATGACACTATTGTTTAAAAAGCTATAGAGATACCAATGGGAATTTTGGTGAAAAGACAGAAAGTAGAAGCGAAAAAAACCATAAAATCTTTAATGGAAGAAGTAACCATAGGTGTGATTAAGACACAGGAGCCAGCCCAATGGACTACTGGTTAAGTTCTGCATGCTCTGCTTCGGCAGCCTGAGCTCAGTTCTTGGGTGCAGATCTACACCAGTTGTCAGTGGCCATGCTGTGGTGGTGTCCCACATACAAAACAGAAGACGACTGGCACAGGTGTTAGCTCAGGGCGAACCTTTCTCAGCAAAAACAAACAAACAAAAACCAACAAGTATTGTTAAATATAATGACATTTATGCTCACTAGAATTTATGCTAAAGAGAAGCCCACTCTCTAAATTAAGATGAGTTTGGTCCTGTGGGTCGTGGTCCAGCACAACTGCTCTGTAAAATTAAGTAAAAATTAAAAATGTTTCAGGGAAAGAGGAGATTTGGCAGAGAGAAGAGAGAGGGAGCAGCGGGGTGAGACACTGTTTGGGTGGAGGGGGCTAGATTTGAGAACCCTTAGGGGCTGAACAGCCTAAGAGGGATTTGGGGGGAAAAAGTACTACTAAAGATTTTCAAGTTGTTTGCCGTGGGTTCACGGGTGAGCCATGCCCTTGTCTCCCTCTTTGTCATGTTTTCTAATCATTGGTACAGGCTACTCTGCTCTCTCATGCTTCTTGGTGAGAGTGGATTCTTTTGAGGAGATATTGGGGGTGGGGCTGCTGCTGAGTATATTTCTGGTTCCTACAGGTAAAAACACATTAAGTATCAGGGGAAGCTGTAGGTGAGGGCAGAGTAGATCTTGGGGGTGTAAATTCCTGGGCAAAGCAGACTTTCAAAGATGATGTGGGGTCCAATGGGAGATAATCAAGCAGTAAACGGTCTTAGGTAATAGCTGGGTAACAGGTAGAATAAATAGAAAATTTCACCAAGGTAAATATATGGTATGGTGAACGGGTGGAGTTGAAAGGTAGGTTGCAGGTATCTAAGGGGCCCTGGAGGTATGGACAGATCTGCTGGGCTGGATGGTGGGGAAAGGGTTGTGGGTTCATCTCTCTTGTGTTGTCCCCTCCCCTCCCCTCAAGAACCTTTGGTGTCTGTGCTAAAGCTCTGTGATGTGGGCCTGGAACTCTAGTCTAGAATGTGCACTCAATGCCCAGCTGCCTGAGGCAGCAATGCATTTCCCATGACCTGGACCACCTTCCCTGTCTGAGGAGCCTTACTGCACCATGGCTGAGCTCCAGCCCATCTTCCCAGGTATTCCCATCCTTGCCTTCATGGGTGGGATGGTGCTCATTCTTCTGTCATTGTGCTACCTAAAGAGAAATCCATGTTTCCCAATATTTTGGAAATAGAGATGTCAATCAGGAAAGTGAACCAGAGTCCCTCAGAGATATTAAATCTTTCTTTTCAAACAGGTGTGTTCAATGCTATTAATTTGCCTCTAAGTTCTGCTTCTGCTGCATCTCACAAATTTTGATGTCATATTTTAATTTTCATTTAGTTTAAAATATTTTTTTTTCTCTTGAGACTTCTTCCTTCACCTGCGTGTTATTAGTGTATTTAATCTCCAAACATTTTGGGATTTCCAGCTATCTTTCTGTAATTGATTTCTACTTTAATTCCACTATGGTCTGAAAACATACTTTGTATGATTCCTATTTCATATGTGTTGAAGTGTGTTTTGTGGCCCAGAATGTGCTCTATCTTGGTGAATGTTCCATGTGAGTTTGAGAAGAATGTGTATTCTGTTGCTGGAGGAAGTATTACACAAATGTCAATTAGATCAAGTTTATTGATGCCGCTGTTCAGGTCAACTATATCCACACTGATTTTCTGTCTGCTGAATCTGTCCATTTCTGAAAAAGAGGTGTTGAAGTCTCCAACGGTAACAGTGGAGTCACCTATTTCTCCTTGAAGTTCTACCAGTTTTTACCTCACATATTTTGAGACTCTGTTGTTAGATGTATATATGTTAAAGACTCTGTGTCTTCTTGGAGCACTGACCCTTTTGTTGTTATGTAATGCTCCTCTTTATCCCTGATAATTTTCCTTGTTCTGAAGTCTGCTTTGCTTGAAATTAACACAGTTACTCCTATTTTCTTTTGGTTAGTGTTAGCATGGTACATTTTCCTCTGTCCTTTTACTTTTAATGTATCTGTATTTGTATATGTAAAGTGGGTGTTTTGTAGACAACATATAATTGAACCTTGTTTTTTAATCCAGTCTGATAGTCTCTGTCTTTTAATTGGTGAACTTAGACCATTTACATTTAGTGACTTTTTAAAAGAATAGTTAGATTAATATCTACAATGTCTGTAACCATTTACTATTCATTTTATTCTTTTTCCTTCCCATTTTTTCTACCTTTTCTGGTTTTAAACAAGCATTTTATATGATTCCATTTTGTCTGTTCTCTTAGCATACTGATTACCCTTCTTTAAAAAAAATATTTCAGTGGTTGCCCTAGAGCTTGTAATATACATTTACAACTAATCTAAGTCCCATGAACATTGTTTTCATTCATTTCACTTATCCATACACTATAAACATGTAATACATCATCATCATTATTATTTTTATTAGGTCAATTGAGAATGAGAAAAATAAAGGTCCTATTTTACCTTCATTTATTCCTTTTTTCTCTTTCTTTCCTTTATGTAGATCCGAGTTATCATTTTCCTTCTCACTGAAGAATTGTTTTTAACATTTATTGCAGGGCAGGTCTGCTACTGACAAATTCCCTCAATTTTTGTTTGTCTAAGAAAGTTTTTATTTCTCTTTCACTTTTGAAGTATAATTTCACTAGATAAAAAAATTATAGGTTGATGGGTGTTTTTTCTTTCAGCTCTACATATTTCCCTCCACTCTCTTCTTGCTTGCATGGTTTATGATGAGAAAACCACAATTCTTATCCTTGTTCTTCTAGATCTAGAGTTGTTTATTTTCCTCTGGATTCTTTCAAGATTTTATCTTGTGATTTCTTACAGTTTGAATATGTCTAGGTATACAGTTTTTTAGTATTTATCTTGTTTTCTTCTGAGCTTCCACAATCTATGGCTAAACTATCATTAATTTCGGAAAATCCTTGGCCACTATTACTCCAAATATTTCTTCTGCTCTGATCTTTTTTCTCCTTCTGGTATTCCAAATACATGTACGTGAAACATTTTGAAACTGTCTCACAGTTCCTGGATATTCTGGGTTTTAAAATGTTTAACAACTCTTTTCCTCTTTGCATTTCAATTTGCAAAGTTTCTGTTGATATATATTCAAATTCATGTGTTCTTTCCTTGGCTATATGTGACCTACAGATGAGTCAATCAAAGGCATTCTTCATTTCTCTTACAGTGTTTTTGGTTTTTAACATTTCCTTTTGATTCATGCTTAAGAGTTTCCCTCTCTCTGCTTACATTCCTCATCTGTTCTTGTGTGCTGTCTACTTTTCCACTAGAGCCCCTAACATATTAATCATCATTATTTTAGATTCAACGTATGATAACTGCAAAAGCTGTGTCACATCTAAATGTAGATCTGGTGCTTGCTTTGTCTCTTCAGACCGATTTTTCTTGCATTTTACCATGCCTTGTAATATTTCGTTGAAAGCAGACATGATGTATTGGGTAATGGGAACTGAAGTAAATAGACCTTTAGTGTGAAGTTTTGTTCATCTGCCTAGGTGTTAGGGTGTGTTTAATATTTCCTGTAGCTGTACACGTCAGAGGCTTCGATTTCCTCTAGTGTCCTTGTTTCTGTCTTTCCTGGTGTCTTTAGGTTTCCCTAAATCTCATCCTTAAAGAGAGCCTATGCCTTGTAGCTCCTTCAGCCATGATCCTTTCACTTCACTGGTGTGCTGTGGATGTGGTGATAAGGTGTTGGAGGTGGGGATATGATTAAATCTCAGCCTTTTAGTAGGCCTGTGTCTCTGGGTTGTGATGTTCACAAGGGCTTCTGTTTTATTCTTCTTTCCACTCTTTATATGAGACAGCAAGGCTGGAGGGGGTTGTAGTTAGGTAATTCCTTTCTCCCATGTGGGATAAGGCTTGGTAGTTTTTGCCCTGCTAAGTAGGCTTCTGTTATGGAGAACATTCAAGGGATATTTCAACATGTTTTCGAAATGGTAACTTTCTCTCTCCCAACCCTCCCCCACCAGAAACATCAGAGTTTCTTCATGGCTCTTCACTGTGAGAACATGGTGGAGCTCCCAGTGGTAAAATCTGTGAATAAGCTGGGGGCCCCAATAAGAGAGTGACCCCAGGAGTTTCTCACTCTCATGCTAGCCCACACACATCCTTGAGGATTTGTCAAAGTGTCCCTTTAAGTGTTTCTACCACTTTATGACTCTAGCATTTCTGCTCCACATGAGCTGATCTCGACTGCAATTCACCCCGTCTGAAGATTCTGGGTAGTGGTTTGCCCTGTGACATCAATTCTCTGAAGGCTCCAAGAAAAGTAACTGATTTACAGTTTGTTCAGCTTTTTGCTTCTTCTAAAGACTGGAGAGACGACTCCAAAGCTCTTTAAAATGTCACAGCTGGAACCGGAAGCCACCTCTCAAAAAATGATTATTTACTTTCCCATTCCTCTTCCCACATTGCTAAATGAGTTTGGTTTGGTCAGAGAGACAACTAAAGAGGGAAGTCTGAGGACAGGATAGAATGTCATTCTTTTAGGGGAAGAGACTGGGCAGAACTAGGGGTTAGGGAGGACTAAGGTTTCCAACTGAAGCTCACAGACCATCTGGGTGTGGTGGAGGATTCCAGAATAAAACTCCATACAGTGATTTCATGGCCATGGATTGGGTTATTTAGAGAGTTTGGGATCTATGCAGGAGGACAGAGTTCCCAGCACTTGATCAGGAGTCACATTCCCATGTCAGGCATCACTCAACCAAGCCTCCCTTCATGTTGAGCAGGTCAGGAGAGCAGGGCTGAGCCTCTGAGTAGAGGCTGGAGTCTGAGCTCTGTCCAGGACACAGGGTCTATCTGAGGGAGCACAGTCGTGACTGTTGGCCTCAGAGTCTATGCCTTCCTTGAGCAGAGGACTTCTGACTCAGAATATCAAGTGTCAACCTCATAGACAAAAATCCTTCTTTGAGTTTTTCAAATAAAGAAAAATTGAAAATATTTTAACACCTTTAAAAATTACTTGAAGGAAGGAACACAAAGTTCTATTAATTAAGGTAGAGAGTCATGTTTTTCTTGGATAATGGATATCTGAGTTTCCTAGAGAGAGAAGGGAAAGAAATGAGCCCTAGCCCCCAATGCTTTTCTTTTTGTTCTCAGCGTAAGGGCAGAGCCAAGAGAAGGAAAGGTGGAACATCGAGAGGTAAGGTTCTGCTTATTCCACCGGAGCTCTCCAAGGGTGACCCTTCCCATCCTTTCCATGAGGTCTCAGGTCCATGATCTCTGAGGATGTCAGTTGCTAGATACAGTCCCTCTCAGGAAACACAGCCCTCAGAGGAGAGGCTCATAGGAAAGCAGTAAGAACCAGAAACACTTCTCAGATTCCTGCTCAGCCCATCCCCGGGCATGAAGCAGTGATGGACCTGGGCAATGGGTGTTGACCAACAGGTGGCCTTGTGAGATGTCGAGAGTCAGAACTTCTGTCTCCTGACCTTGTGAAAGTACTTTGACTTCTTGGATGACCAGATTCCTCTGTGAGGTAACCACTGACCTATGTTCCTCACAGGGTGGTTTTGAGCACCTCTTGGCATTATATATACACACACACATATATACACATACATGAAAACCCTTTGTGAATGATAAAGCAACATACATATGTGAGCCTTGTTATTAACATTAACCATGTGATCTTGAATCCTAATTCTTGTGGATCTCCAAGTCCAATCTACCAAGGGTACCATAAAGGACATTCTACTCTGCCTCCTGAAAGAGCCCTTTTCTTCTATCTTCATCCTTCTCCTGGTTTCCCAGGTTGGAGAGACTGCCAGAGCAAAGTAGAGGAGGCAAGTAAGGTGCTTTCTCTTCTGCAAAGGTGACTAAACATAACCCTTCTTTCCTGCATCCCTCTTTCTAGCAGAGTCTGTGAATTTCTAGGACCTCAGTGAAGCCTGGGATTGTCATGGGAGGGAAAATCCTGAGTCAGAATGTGAAAGCCTTTGGGAGAAGGAAGCAAGTTACATTGTGAGATCAAGCAAGTGAGGAAATGTGAAAGGACAGTATACACTGGGCGCCCTGACGTCTGCCAGACCTGCCAGGTCCCATACATTTGTTCTGGTTCTGGCTGCAGCTTTGTACCTCCTGTCTCCTGCAGTCCCCTGGGCCAGCATCATGATATCTTCTGCCTTCATCAACTGTTATGTCTAGACTCATTCCGTGAGTTGTGTAATACTGCAACTGCTGAGTCAAGTGGCTGAAGTGCCTGGAGGCCCTGGAAGATACTCCTCCCTCTATGTCCCCTTTGGCTTCCACAGCTTCTGTGACTGAGTCATTTTCACTCCATCCTCTGCCTTCTCAGCAGTCCCTCTAGGAGACCTAACACTAGCCCCTCTACCTGAGCCTTCCTCACCCACCCGCATTCTCTAACCTAACCTAATGACACCCTTAGCTGACTTTCTTTCACCCTCACCATCAGGTCTCTCTATGCCACCAGAGCCTTTCCTCCCTTGGATTCCAAATTCCCAGACTATTCCCCACACCAGCCCCTGCCTTTCCTCCTCTCCTACCACATGACACTCAGACAGTGGATCCTGTTCTCCAATTAAAGCCACTTTATCTCTACATACCATCTTCTCTCTTGATCACACCCTTTCCCGAGATATCAACCCTTTACCAGATTTGTCCCAGACAAGGAATCCCACTGACTGATTGGCCTGTCATCACACACCACCAATCCTGTTTCACAACCACCACACTGCCCATTAACTGTAACTCAATCTAAATTGATTTCCATCCTATTGAGGCCTGTTCCAGAGAAGTCATCTCCAGATAGCCCTGGTAGGTTGTCCACTTGTCCCAACTATCAGAGGTCCTGACCACTCAAGCCTGTCAATTTCAGAATCCAGTTGCTGGCAGGCTCACGTTAAGAATATGTTGTTTCCCACATTATCACACTGAATGTCCCTCACCAAAAATATCAGTTCCCCAAAATTCTAAACCATCATACCTTAAAAAACAGCTCCTAAGTGAGATAAAGTTTCAACTGGAGAGTGAGGAGCATAGCCAGGCTCAAGACATGTCCTTTATTTCAGATAGCTTGCCTTCTCAGTCCTCCCTGACTCAGTCCCAGAGCATTTCCAGTGGGGACACGGGAGTTTCCCAGGTGCTGCACGTCCACCTGGAGAACACCGGGATCAGCATGGAGCAGCAGTAGGAGCCCTGGGTTTCTAAGTGTGTGTCATGGAAGTTCCCGAATAAGAATTTCTCATCAGCTGCAAAGAGAGTGAGGCCTGTGAAAGCTCCAAAGCAGGAGAATGTGGAAGTGAGGACTCAGGAGTAGGGACATCTAAAGCCAGAAAGAAGAGCCACTCTATCGAGGACAGAGAATTAGAGGGCACTTCCCCATCTCTGTCACAGAATGAACAGTTTCCTCCTGAAGGTTACCTCAGAAAAAAGAGGAGGCAATTTCTTTTCAATGGATCAATTCCAAGAGAAAAATCATAGGGCAGCAAAGTCCCCAGCAAAAACCCAAGTTCATGTCAACCTTTGTGCAACATGAACACCCAGCTGAAAGCACAGCTCTCTCTGTGAGCTGTGGGCCTCCTGAAGCTCATGAACTCATGGCAACCAAGGGGAAGATCCTAGAAGAGAAACTGGCATGTGGGTACAAACCTGAGGCCATGGAGTTAAGTCAGCAGAAGGAGGAACTGCAGACCCAGTAGAGCCTGACAAGGGACATCCCGCCAACTACGGGGCTCTCTCTGACTCCCAGCCAGGGGAATGGGCAAGGACCACATCCTACAGCCAAGACCCCGCCTCTGCTGACCAGAGTAGTTTATAAGTGTTAGCCAGAACAGAGACAGGATCGGACATCCCTGGAAAGTTGGAGCCTTCAAGGATCAGTATTTATGCCAGAGTCAACCTCCTTCCCCGCCTTCCAGGGAGTCTATGCCCCATCCAAGCCCCAGCTGCATGCATCAGGTATGCCAGGTCCCTCCGGTCACCGCCACCCCTGAGGAAGGCACTGGGTTCAGGGATTTGACTCTTCTATTCAAACAGAAAACGCTTCTCCAACACTTTCAGGGAGGAAAAATGTCCCCAAAGAAATCATTCAGTCCTTGTTGAGAAAGCCTCACAGTTTTCATGAGAACACATCCTCTGATGAGAACAATGGTTAGCCACAATCAAGAAAACTGATCCTCAATTTTTTCTGCTAACAGAGAGTGGTGTTCTCTGCATCATGCACTGGGCATGTAGGTTTGGGGTACTCTGGGGCTTGTGCTCAGGGAAAGGAACGAGGAGGTCAGCTCTAACTGATTGCCTCTTTTGGTTTCTAAAAGATGACCAGTCCCTTGTAGGGGACCTGACAGTGGCCGTCTCACTTTTATCCTGGGTCCTTTATTTGACCCAGCTCAGATGTCCTCTATTTAAAACACTTTATTCTTTCATAAAATGTACAAAAAGCTTACTCTAAAAACTTTAGTCCTTTTCAAAGTGGGCAAAACCCTTCAAGTCCAGAACTTGGCACTTGGCTCAACCTGTCTTTCCATCTGCTCCCTCACTATCCTGAACTATACACAGCGGCAGGGTGGGATGCTTTCCTCTGGAATAATACAGCCAGAATTCCCCCTTGTGGCTTCAGAAAGTTTTGGAATTGGAAGTGTGGAGGTGGTTGGGCCCTGGGGTGAGTGGTAGGGGGAAATGTTGCTCTTGGATCTCTTGGTAAGGAATAAATGTCACCTGTTCCTAAGAGTCCTTCTCTCCCTCAGGAAATCTGGGGTGTGGGCCATGTCTCTACTCCTCACCTGACCCTGATGAAAATGCGGAGCAGTTCACCTTTCCCCTTCCTCTACCTTCCCAGAACAGTAGGGAGAATGGAACTTGTAGCTCTGAAAAGGATCAGAGATACGAATATTTTCCTGAAAACAGCGGCTTATTTTCATTTAGAAAAAGTTGCTGACTCCAGAGACTCTCACAGGTGGGCAGTCAATGGGGGGCTGTGTATGGATGGGTTTTGCGATTGTGGACACTGGAGTGGCCAGGGCAGGGTCTAGGAACTGGGTGGGTCCTGCTGAAGAGTCTGTTAAACGTAGGGTGTTAATCTGTCTAGAAGGTATATTTTGAGATCTACAAAGAGGTCTCCTAGCTTGTGAGGGACGCTGAAGATCAGGAAGAGCCGCCCCTCAGGTAAACCTCTTCAGGAGGCCTAGCTTGATAGCAGTATTGCAAGACCAAGAGGGCAGCTGGCCATCTCTGAAGGAATGGTCATCGGGCAGCCACCCAGGATATGGGGGGAAAAGAAACAGAGAGTAAAGAAAATGCAACGGTGGAGTGAATGTGAAAGGAAGAAAAAAAAGGAGAAGGGGAAGAATGAGCTCATCATCATTCTTCATGACCCCATCCTGGCCATGCACTCCACCCAACACTACCTAGGCCTTGCCTCCTGGAGACTGATCTGGGCTTAGTGGAGCAGAATGCTACCACTGCAGCATAAAAGGATGGGGGATAGTCTTTGAGCAGGAAGACAGTTTCTCCAGGGAGACTGTCAGAGAGGGTGTCCTCCTATTTGCTGCCCGCCTTCCCAGCCATGCTATATCTTACACCAAGGTTACAGTAACTTAGGGGTGTATCTATTTCTATGTAATGGATACCCCAAAATTTTGTGTCTTAAAAAAACACATATTTATTAACTCACAGTTTTTCTGGGTCAGGAGTCCAGGTAAGGCCTACCTGGGTTCCCTGCTCCAGGGTCTCTCACAAGGCTGCAATTAAGGTATCAGCTGGGGCTGGGGTCTCATCTGAAGGCTCAACTGGAGAAGGACATAGTTCTGAGCTCACTTATATAGCTGTTGGCAGGATGCAGCTCCTCAAGGCCTGTTGGACTGAGATCCTCAATTCCTGGTGGCTGTGGGCTGGAGTTGGCTGGAGGCAACCCTCAGTTCCTTGTCCTGTGGGCCTCTCCAACACGGAAGCTTGCTTCACCAAAGCCAGGAGAGAGTCTGACAGCAAGATAGAAGTCACAATCTTTTGTAAACTAATAATGAAAATGACATCCCATCACCTTTCCCTTATTCTATTAGTCAGAAGCAAATCACTAAGTCCAGCCTACTCTCAAGGGGAGGGGTAATTACCCAAAGGTGTGAATATCAGGAGGCGGGGATCATTGGAACATTCTTAGACGTCTTCCTAACACCAGGGTTTCTTCTCGGACACCCCACTCAGTTCACTGAAGCAAAAGTGGCCAAAGGTGCCAAGTGGATCCTTGTTCTCATCCATATCCATGTCTTCAAGGTCAAAGCTGCTTAAGAGCTGAGTGGAGTGGTGGCTGAAAAACGTCAAAGAGGTTGGAGCATCCAAAGAAGGAGAAAAAGGTGGCATGGAGGTAGAGGTGGTGTGGGGTCATCATGAATGCTAAAGTGAAAGGAGCCCTTAGAACCACCTGACTCATCACTGCCAGTATTCAGACTTAGAGCGGAGGAAAAGCTAGGTGCAATATGGCTCACCCTGGCTCCATCTCAGTCTCTCCACTCTGCTCTAGCTCCCAGACAACAAGCCTAAAGAAGCAACCTTCAGCTCCTGCAGAGACAGCCAGGCTTATAGAGGAAGCAAACCCTACAGGTTGCATTTAAACCCAACAGGTTTAATTTCTGCTCTTATTAATATATTTAATATAACATATCCATCATTTCAAATTTGATCCTCACAGTTTGAACATCAGAATGACTCACACAATCGACGGCAAAGCCAGTACTAGGGAACTCAGAACATGTCACTCCCATTCTGGGATGCTTTCCATCTACCCACGGCCCAAGGACTTCTAACCAAGGGGAGGTGGTGGCCCAAAGGGGCTGATGTACTGGCTAGGGTCACATAACAAGTCACACCTGGTGCCCAGATACTTGCTTCCATTCAGAGAAACACTGGATGAGACGAGACAGAATTTGCACACTCAGCACATCTAGGAAGTGACCTGTCCAAATAGCACTGTCCATGAGTGATCCCATACTCTTGTTCTGCTTCCAGGACTGTTTTCCTTGTTCCCAGACTCCTGTTCCTGTGGAAAAGCAGGACTGTAATCAAAAGAAGGACAGTTTATCAGCTGAACAGTAATTGGAGAGATGAGGATCAATTTCTCTAGAAAAAGGTTTCATGTGCTTGGTTCCCACATCCAGGGATCACAGCATTGTGCAATTTCAGGGGGGTCTCATTTACATATTTCGTGGTGCCTGAAGAATTATCACTGACATAGAATGCAATGGTAATAGGCTACCTGAATTTTTACAGCCTCAAGCCCACACTCCAAATCTAACGTCAGGACAAACAAAATGCATGAATTGACTGGTAACTTAACATGGGTTGGGCAGGAACCCCAGATCCCAGGTTCAGGCATTGTGAATTTCTCCTGTGCCAGGTGTTGCCTAAGGGAATCAGCTTCCTTGAGGCAGCTTTAGTGGGGATTAACACTGAGAACTGTGCCCCCATTTGCAGTCACAATGAAGGGGCCCAGACTATGAGAAGGGGCTCTTCTCTTGAGCGCTTTCTTCTAGAACTTCCATTAGCTCTGGATCAGAGCCTTAAATTAGGCTATTTTCCTGGGGTTACAAGGACATATTCAGTTTTCATTAAGGAGGCCAAGTAGCAGCTCAGAGACTTCTGGAGGCTGCCTTCTTATCTCCCATGAGAGTGAGGGTCTCTTCCTTCCTTCTAGGGGCAGCAGGGGGCAGGGAAGGAACTGACTATTATGCAAGTTTAACAATGCTTCACTGTGGGAGGGCATTGGGCTGACAATGACAAGAGGGGGCAATATTCCTCTAGTGATTCTTGCCCAGCTTGAGGCAACTTTCATTTGAAACAGGATAATTTACCAAGCTATTGATTGCTGTTTCTACTCCCTGCCAGAGTGGCTCCAGAAGGAATAAATGTTATCTTTCCCCTTTTGTCTTACAGGAAGTTCTGGGCTTCTGGTCTCAGGGGTTATTAATGGCTTTCATGTTTCCTGACCCCAAAAAGAAGTTGTGATGCACCTGTTCTACAGTCCTGTCCAGGCCGTCATGTGGGAGGAGGAGTTAGCTGGGTGTCCCCAGGAAAGAGGAGATAGGGGTTGACACAAAGTGTTGGGTGAAAGGAGAGTAGCCTAAAGGTAACAGCGGCTCCAATGCCTTGAGAGTAAAAATGCAGAGATGAGTCCCTTAAGTGGATGGGTTCTGTGTGGAAGCCCTCTAGGAGACAGCACAGGTTTAACAGGATCAAGTGATGTTGCTGAGATGACTAATCATCAAGCACCATCACCCTGAGAGTTGCAACAGACACTGCATCGCTCACACTTGGCACAGAGGCTGTGCAGCCAGTGACCTATTAATGGGCCAGATGGGCTTTAGACAATGAACATCCCAGGGGCAACCCAGATGGACCCAATATCACAGGCTCTTTCCTACATATTTGTTTCACAGTGAATATTAAACTAAATAGGCAAAAGGCTCCCAGTAAGGACCAATAATGGCTATCTTCTTACTCCTTAAAATGGGGCTTTGAGCCAGATTTAATTTAATTTAGATTAAGTACTGCTTGTTGCACTTCAATGTTGCGGAACAATGTTATGCTGTTTTTTGTGAGGAAGATTGCCCCTGAGCTAACATCTGTGCCAATCTTCCTCTATTTGATGTGGGATGCCACCACAGCATGGCTTGATGAGTGGTGCTAGGTCCACACCTGGGATCCGAACCTGTGAATCCTGGGCTGCTGAAGGAGAGCACTCGAATTTAACCACTAAGCCCCTGGGCCGGCCCAAAGTTATGCTTTTATGTATATTATGCCGTCTAATCTTTACAACCCTTTGAAACAGGTTTCTTATCATTTTTTACAGAAGGGCATGACCTGAACGACAGGCAAGGTAATATATATTTAATGTGCTAGCACACAAGAGGGAGACAGGGATGGAGAGCCCCCTTATACTGTGAGGGATTCTTTGGATATAAATGACAGCAAATACAAAGAGGATCTGTTGATTCAGGCACCTGAAAAAGTCTGGGAGTAAGGCTGCCCTCAGGCAGGAGGATTCATGCTGGGGCTCAGTTGACGCCATCAAGATTCAGTTTCTATCCATTTCTTGGCTCTATATTCTGGACTGGCTTCACTGTAAGACTTGCTGTCTGGCAAGTTAGTAGCTACATCTTCCAAGTTAAAGTGCAGCTTAAAATGGGTTGTCTCTCTCACCGGTCCCTTCAAAAATCCCACTGTGTCTTATTGCCTCTGGTTAGGACACATGCCCATCCCTGACCAATCACTGTTGCCAAAAGCACGGACCAATCTTTTTGACCAAGCCTGAGTTAAATACCCACCCTTAAAGTAAGAGTGTCATGATAAACAACTCCATGTGCACTTGGACTGAGACTGAGAACTGAGTTAGTTCCCCAAAGGGCAATAGAAGGACTATTTCCAGAAGATGAGTGAATGCTGGGTGTCAAAACAACAACAACAACAAAAACAAAACAACTACAGCCCTCTTTCTCACTGCCCCACTTCTGCCTTCTTGTCCAGAGTCATGCCATGGACTGAAGCTTACATCCGCAGGAAATGCCAATTCTGTGGAGATCTTGGGACAGGAAAGAGGCCCAGGATAGGAACTCAAAGTGGGAGGAAGCAGTTAGAGGCCCCAACATCCATGTGGATAGACCATCCAAAATCTGGTCTCTCACTGAATACCCTTCCTCATCTCAGAGCCCTTTACCTCCATTCCATGTCAGTTATGGCCATATCCTAGAACTTATCACCAGGAACACTTCTGCATTCTGAAAGAAGATAGTCTAACATTCCACCCTTTATCCTCTCAGCTTATGCCCTCGGTATGCCAATTCCTCAACCTATTCAGGAACTACAAGCCACTTTATACTTTCCCCTGTCCATCTGACAACTGCTGTCTCCATTTCCTCCCTCTGCAAGGAAAATTTTATGGTCCATCACTTAACCCCAGGCCTAAACAGCGCTACTCTAAACTGCCTACCCCTTTCTCCTTTCAGCTGTCCTGCCTGGCAAAATCCAACTCTGCCTTTGAATAAGGAGCTGATTCCTCTTGGATGAAATCACATGAGTAAGAGTTTTGGGTCCCCATAAATGTCTGTTCTACAGCTACTGGTCAGCTCCAACACTGCCTGAGAATCTGCAGTCACTCCTCCTGTGTTACCATGTGCACTCTTCTAACCACGTGGGACACCCAGTGGAGGCAACAAACAGAGTCCCTGCCTCGGTGGTGCTTCTGTGCTTGTTTTGTCAGTCAATTCTCTTGCCTAAGTTCTCACAACGATTTCACTTTCCCACAATGTGTCCACACTTCTCACTCCAGCACACGTGCTGGACCACCACAGGGGAATGAGACGTCATCACATGGGAACTTTTCATCATAAAAACTTGAAAATAATAACAAAACAAAAATACAATCCCCATCCCCTCTTCCCTTCCCATTATACAGACAGTTTTCCCTCAATGCTTTCCTTGATCATCCCTAGCTGGGATCTGCCCTTGCTTTCCAATTCACAACACTTTTTACACGTGTGGAGTATGTGGCTTATCTACCTTCCCAGAGGAGCAAGACCATGTTTCCCTGATCACAGCCAGGGACACCTAGCAGAGATCAGAATCCTCTGGAGGAACATATAGGCAAAGGGAGGGATTCCCAAGGGGAGGCCCGGCCCAGAGTGCTCTGGGGGTAGGGCCACATCCGGTGGCAGGGCCTGAAAGGCTGTTTGAGAGGTCTGTTTGGCTTAATGATGGCAGCACAGGCCAGCTGGATCCTGTTTCCATTGCTTCTCGAAGACAAAAGTTGAGATTTAACTCAAAGACAGGTTCTCACAAAGGTTTCTGGATGCCCAAGTGACCTTACCCCCTGCCCTGCCCGAAGGGTCCTTCCCTCCATCTGCCATTTCCATCCAGGCCAGTCAGGCCTTGTGCCTTCTCAGCCTGAACCCTGACTCAGGGCCCGGCCTCAAAAGATGCTTGGAGGTCTGGAGACGGGGCTGCATCTGCCAGACACTGCTCCTTTCCCGAGGGAACCTGAGGGAACTCCACCGAGGTGATGATAGTAATAAATAGAGTAACAATATTGATGACTGTTAAGTCTTCACCTTGTACTGGCTACCTGGCCTTGCACAAGTAACCTAAGTCTCAGATCTCCTCTATTAAGTATGGAGATACTAATACGTGCTAACAGGGTTGGCCCCGAGAACTGGAATGAGCAAGTAAAGAGCTCTGAACAGTTAGAACAGTTAAATTTCTAACATCAGAAGTTTAACAGGTGTTACCTATTATTACCATTCACTTAAAATGCTAGACCTCCTCTTTATTATTTTAGAAGTGTCAATTTTCCACCACGTCCTTCCTTCCTTCCTTCCTTCCTAACAAATACATTTATTTAGTACCCAACATGTGCCAGACACTGTGCTAGGTTCTGGAATACAATGAAAAGCAAAAAGAGGTAGAGTTCCTGCCTTTGTGGATCTTACAGTCTAGCGAGGAGACCAAGCAGAAATTAGATAATCACACAAGTTCATGTAAATATCCTGTATTACATTCTATGAGGGGTTCATGAGCTGGTTGATGGTGCCAAGGGAGTTTAAAATATGGGGATCTGGCTTAACCAGAGAGGAGAGGGTCTTCCTCAAGTGTCTCTCAGGAGCTGATAAAGGTTAAGAGGTAAAAGGTGAGTAGGAGACAATTCGGCAAAGCAGGGAGGGAGGAGTGCTCCGGGCAGGGGAATTTGGGTGATGGGAGCAGACAGTGTGGAGGGAGGAATGTGATGCAACAAGAGGGAAAAGCACAGGGGGCACAGATTACGCAGATCTCTCTGGGGCAAATCAACTAGTTAAGTCTTTGGAGCAATGGGAAGGCCAGGGGAAAATTTTAAGTTAGGATTTATGTGTATGTGTAGGGTATTCGAATTTTAGTAGTATTATTTGAGTTTCCAAAAGATTACTGTGAATGAATTACCATGAATAAATGCTGTGAATTAATGAGTTACTGTGATTTAAGGTGAAGAATGGTTTGGAGGGGGATAAATAGGATGGGAGAGGCCAGTGAGAAGGCTACTGCAGTTATCTACGAGAGAGACGACGTCAGCATGGAATATGCTGGTGGGGGCCAAGGTGGAGTGATGAGGATGAATGGGAGTGGTATTTAACAAAATTCCTAAGATTTGGAGATGGATGAGGTTGAGGATGGGGCAGGGAGAGCTGGGTGCATTGGATGACTTCATTAATTCTGAGACGGAACATTTTTCCTTTTGTTTCCCTCCAGTGCCCAGGAGGTCTAGGTTCATACAACATACGGGGTCTTTTATAGAGTTGCAAGAGTCAGCAGACCCGAAACATTTGAGAAAGACCACTCAGGCTGCTGATTAGCCAAAATTAAAGAGGAAGTTGATCTTTAACCCTTGTTTTCGTTTTTTCCAGCTGCAGAAGTCAATTTTGGTTGCTCTCTGACTCAAGTAAACACCACTCCCTGTCACCTTATCCCTTTGAGGGTCAGTTCCACTTCTATAGTTTCAGTGGGACATGATTCTCACTGACAGTAGAAAGTTCGGCACCCAGAGCTGCAGCTGTGAAAATACTTTCTCCTCTCCAGAATTATTAGTACTTCTGGGAAACACGTCCTAGTGCCAACCACTCACTGGTCCTGAAGTGACCCTGTTATTGGAGGAGGTAGTAAAGGAAACAGTATTTCCAAAACCCCAGGTTGCACTCTCTGGCATCAAAAGGTGTAAGCGATGAAATGCTCACTAGACTTAAAGACCAGGGAGTAAACAGGGGCTGGATGCTCCCCAGACTGTCTGTGTGTGTCAACTCAGTGAAATAATCCAGGAGCAAGTGTTCTCCTCAGTGGAATAATTAGACGACAGAGGTGGTCAAGCTAACTATCTTCTTCTGGCCTGCTTTAGAATTTCTGTTATGAACAAAATCCAAGGCAGATTTAAGAGAACAGGACAAAGACTGCTAGATGTTGAACTGGAATGGAACCCATGTTTTATTCATCTTTGTATCCAAGCACATCCACGGTGCTCTTCAGGTGGTAGATGCTCAGTGAATGTTGGTTGGTTCAAGGATTCCTCTATGTTTTCATGGAGTATTTCTATGGTATAGAGAGTTAATCCTTTTTTGTCCCACTTGGTAGAGATGGATGCTTCCTGTACTCTGTATTTATTTTAAACAGTATTTAGCTATGAGGATGTAATAAAATGAAATAATAAGGAAATCAGTTTTAGCATGATTTTACATATACAGATAGATATACTTTCTGACTAGGTTCACATATGGATGCTCTCCCTGGAAGATGCCTTTGCCACCTAAATTGCACCAGACTGAGGTTATTGATGTGAGAGGAAGGGAAGGTAAGATAAAACTCACAACTTAATTTCTAGACAGGATTGTGATTTAAAAAATGAATTTTGGGTGCTTCTCGTGTACCTGGCACAGGCACTGGGGATTTAGTTGTGGTTTCTGATTTGACACAACCCAGAAGAATGGTTCTATGGTCCCCTGTCCTCTAAGCAGTTGGTCTGTTCTCTTGATCACTATTCTGTACTTTCCCACCAGCTCCCCATCAGGGCCCCATTCCTTCTGCTCTGTCCTGGTGGAACAGTCCCTTGACCTCCATTCTTGCACTACTCTATTCTCAACTTCTCCTTGTTGTTAGATTACTCTGTTACGAGTTGTCAAGTTGTGGTTCCAAGACCAGCAGCATAAGTATTGCCTGGAAGTCATCAGAAATGGAAATCCTTGGCCCTCACCCTGGACCTACTCAGGAAGGAACTCTGGCTGTGGGGTGGGGCTCAGCAATTTTGTTTCAACAAGCAGGTAACCTCCAAGGTGAGAACCACTGCTGTACATAGAGCTCAGTGCTGAACATATCACCCCTTCGCCCAACACCCTTGACTGCTTTCCTGCCAACAACCACGTGAGCGTGTGTGCATGTCCTTCTATCCAAGCCCCTCTGCAGTCGAGCACCAGCTCATGTGTCCCTATCCCTGAAGGTGTGTTCCACACTGTCATCCTCATGGGTTACCTGTTCCTCCCTCTACTCTCCTGCTTCCTCTGTGTTAATGTTGGGTGCTCTGCTAGGAATGCCCTCTCTCCTCCCTCTCAGTGTAGAAACCTTACTCATTCTTTAAAGCCCACTTAATAACATAGGTGAGGAACACATTTCCTCTATCCGCTCGGGGTTCTTCTGGCTGGAGAATGAATTAAATTCACATGAGACAGAATAACAGGAGAAAATTAAACAAAGCTTTATAACATGTATACACGGGAGAGGCTCAGGCAACCTGAGCAACTCGCCAAAATGGCTGAAGCCACCACCTTAAATATCATCTTCAGCTAAAGACAAAGGAGGATGTTGGGGGTGGGGGGAGTTGATCATGGGAGATTACCACAGGGGTACAGTAAACAAGAGTCAGGTTATTATGCAGACTTGAGTCCTTGCCTTCCACATTGGTAAGAGTTTCTAGAGATAAGATCATCCCTCCTTCCTGGTACAGAGAAGGAGACACCTTTACAGATGGAGATTTCCTTTACAATATAAATGTCTCTTAACAAAAGGTAAGTAAATTCTACTTTTCAGAGTTTCTTTCCTGTCTCCAGTTTTTAAAAGTAACCAGGCCAAAATAATCCTCACGCCAAGAGAAATATCTTGGGGTGGCCAATTCCAGTCTCCCATAATAATATTTATCTAAGTAACTCATACCTGTGCCTTTAAAATCAAATAATACTGAAGGGTTTACAAAGAGCCACAACAGGCCCTCTCCCACCTCACAACCCCAATCCTTCCTATCCCCCCAGTTCCTTTCCCCACTGAAACCACATTAGCCATTTCTAGTGTAGTTCTTCTTGCATTTACTTCTACTTATATAACTAATAGGCGAATACTTCTACTTAAAAGTAATTTTAAAACATTATCTACTAACTGCTTGCCACGGTAGATAAAATTTGAACACTAAAATTGTAGGTGGATAAAATTTGGTTGACACTCCATTCCCCTCGACTCTTCTCAGTCTCACCTCAGTTAAATCTTATTCATGCCAAGTCCATCTTGTATCTCTTAATGCATGTCTGACCTCCCTACCCTTGTATTACAGCCACATTTGTATGTGTGTGTCTCCCACACCCACTGGGTGGTAAGAGCCAGGGAAGTCTAAGTCTTTTACTTTCTCTGAATTCTCCCAGGGCAAAGCACAGGGCCCAGAATATAGGCACACATGGAGTAAATGTGACCAACTTAACCATAAAGTAAAATATCTGCCTGACTTCTGAAGCTCGGTGGCGTGACAACAGTACTAGGAATGAGTCTTCCCTTCCCAAAGCGGTTTTCCAACATTATTGTGGGGAATAGTAAACTGGAGTCAGGAGACTTGAGCCAGACCATCTTCTCGCTGAATTCTTCTAAGACCTTGGGAAAGGCACTTAACAGCTTTGCTTCCATTCTTCCATCTATAAAGTGGCAACAATAATAGCCATGGGCAGAGTTGTAGGGAGGACCAAATGCAACAGCACATGTTATCAAATATAAGGCATTGATTCCTTATGTTTAAAACGAAAAGGCAACGCCATTATCTGGTTGCACACAGGACTCTAAGGAACATTAAAAACAACTTTTAAATAGAAAACTTCATTTTTAGATTATCCAGAGGGTCTTTCTTCCAAAGTAAGTCTAAGATTTTGCAGGGGAAATTGTATTCTAATCATCCAAAATTTGAAGCAAGAAAATTCAAACGTTTAGGGCCACTAGTCTATTCTTACTTTAACTTTTCTGTATTCTTACTTCAACCTTTTTTTATTATTATTATTTAATTGACGCCATGTTGCTTTGTAACATTGTGTAATTTCAGGTGTACATTAGGCTTTGAAGGGCCTTCAAGCCTAATCTTGGTTTGATGGTTGAAAAAGAAAATCATCCAAAGGCACATTTTCTAAGCCCTTATCTGGCCCTATCCATTAGAGCAACGTGAGCTACTGTTCTATGAAAACTAATTAAACCTTAAAATTTATGACCAGCTCTCAATCACCACGGTTAACGGGACTACATGCACACATAATTATATCTTACATTTATACAGTGATTTTAACTTCTTCAATGCTCTTTTCACTGTATTGTGTATAAAAAACATGAATGTTTTGAAATACACAAATAAAGCAAAAAAGAAATCTTAGAAATCAATAATTTCAACTTTATACCTTTCCAAAGTCACGAGAAATAGTAAAACTGTCTAATAGGACTTTCATCTCCCTACTCTTTTCTTGACCCCGCTCAACTAAAGGCAGAAATGACTGAAAGATCTGGAGAAATCTCCAGAGACGAAGCCAAGGAGGGAAGGAAGCCAAGGACCTGGGCCATCCACAAATTAGATCATTAGCTCCAGGATAACTGAGAATAACTGACTGTGTGACTATGGCCAGAAAGTCCAGAAAGAGATGAAAAGGCGAAGGAAATGACATGTGAGTAACAGTATTTACAGGGCCTGTCACTGTCGTTCTCTCAACAAACATCACTGAGCACCTACTGTATGCCAGGTACTTTCAACAAAGAGGATGGCTACAGCAATGAACAACCCAGGCAAGACTGCTACTCTCATGTAGATGACCCTCCTGAATGGTGCAGACAAACAACAAACAAGAACACAAACACGTAAACAAGATAACTTCAGGTAGCACTAAGCTCTGTGAAGTCCATAAACACAGGAATGTGATAGAGCCTTGGGGAGAGGATGCTGCTGTAGATAAGGTCGTCAAGGAAGGCCTCTCAGAGTATCTGAGCTGCAACTTGCAAGAGGAGCCCACCCTGTGGAGGTCTGCTAACCAGATAATGGAATGAGTGAACTCACCAAGTATGCTAGAGGGAGGGGGCTCCAGGACAGCCACAGGGGTGTCCAGGCCAGGCCAAGTTCTGTGGCTATTCACTTTGTGTTCTTTGGAGATATTGCTAAAACCTCTCTAGGACCCCTGAATTATTGTGTCTACAATGGGAGTTGCTCATACTGATCACTGTGACAGGTACTCTGAGGAATAATGGGTTGTCATGAGGAGCTACATAAATGCTCACTAATGATCACAATTAAGAACCTTTCATTCAAGTCAGCACTGTGATAGGCAGATCACACTTAGATGCCTCAGCAAGTGTGGAAATTAACATGACTGCTCCCTGTGCACACCAGCACCATCCTTTAAAACAGAAAAAAATAAATGAGCCGATGCTCCTGATAGTCAAAGTGGTTAGTGATCAACTAACTGGAGAGAAAGCTGGTGTGTGAAGTGTAAAATGGGAGCAGGAAGATAATGGCACATCACAGCCCAGCACAGGCAGAGGGTAACTAGTGAATCAACTGGGTGCTTGCTGCTGCACGTGTCCTCTGCTACAGAGTGGTCATTCTAACCTCATCAGGAAGAGGTGCTGGCAAGAAAATCCTGGCAGAGGGGAAGTGGGGTGAGAAGGAGCCGGATCAGCAGCATCTCTGGCAGCAGCCCCTTCTGGCCCACTTGGCCTTGGTAAGCCTCATTGGGGGAAGGACTGAGTAGCCCCACCTTGGAAGGGCACCAAGGAAGTGGGGAGGGAGAAAGGGAGGGATGAGCATTGCATTGTCTCCTTTCTGGAATGAAACATCCCAATGCCATCAGAGACGTCAGTTGTCTTCACAGCTGAGCCTCCCCACACAGAGATATGAATCCAACCCATAATTTCAGAGGAGTGTTTTTCAAACTGCAGGTCCTGACCCATGACTGGATTGTGACAAGCACTTAATAAACAATGAAATAAAATGGAATAAATAATATTAGAGTGCATCACATGTAATAAAGGGAAGTAAAGTTTCATAAAACTTTTGTATTAGTTTCGTGCATGTGTGTGTGTATACTGGTTTATATAAAAATTATTTCACATTTTTTTTGTGAGTTGCTGTCAAAAGAGTTTGAAAGCCCCTGCCTTGGATTTAAAGCTATCTGAAACAGTTTTATAGTATACCAGTTTGAAATGAAGCCCCAACAATATATTTAAAACATAAAAGTGTAGATAGCCTTTAGTTACATATTTTAAGGGGACTGACAAGTTACTTTTCCTTAGAAGTCTAGCCCTGGGACGACTGGGCATTTTCCAAAGGGCCAGGCACCAGTTAGCCCAAGAAATGGTAGGAGCCCAAATGCTCTCTCCTTGGGAGGCCCTGAGGTACAGGATCCTCATCTGATCTGTTATGCTGCTGTTGCCCTACTGCAGTGGCTTGGAAGTACTGTGTCTTCCCTAAGCAGATCAGAAGGACCCAGTTTGCCCAAGGTCTCAGGCTGCCAGCAAGATGATGGGGCCTGCCCGGTGGCGCAGCCGTTAAGTGCACATGTTCTGCTTCGGCAGCCTAGGGTTCTCTGGTTCACATCCCGGATGCGGACATGGCATTGCTCAGCAAACCATGCTGTGGTAGGCGTCCCACATATAAAGTAGAGGAAGATGGGCAGATGTTAGCTCAGGGCCAGTCTTCCTCAGCAAAAAGAGGATTGGCGGCAGATGTTAACTCAGGGCTAATCTTCTTCAAAAAAAAACAAAAAAACCCCCCAAAAAACAGATGGCATTGCACTTCTCCCCTATTCGTGGGACTTGCACCCAGCTTGGAGAGCTGGAAAACTCCACCCTTAGCTCCACTCTTGGCTAGAGAACCTCCCTTTTCCTTCCCACTGGGTCCTGGGAAGATGGGAGGCAGCAGTAATGGGTACTTGTGTTTTATCCACACCAGGTGAGTCTGTGTTTTTGTGTGAAAGCCGAATCAAGTAGAGGAGAGTTCTATCCCTGGAATCAGAAAATGAATTCTTAATGAGAGTAATGACCAATCTGCTAATGAGCTTTGGGGACAGACGGCACATCTTCCTGCAGCTGATGGATGCCCCTTTCAGAGCATCTATTATATCCTCCCCAGGTCTTCACTCAGCTGGGCTCACACACTTCAGAACCAAAAGAATTCTCAGGGCAGGAAGGGACCCCCTCACTTTTCTGGCTCTTGCCTCCTTGACATTTTCCAACTTCTCACTTTGCATTCTACTCTCTCTGCCATTAAAATGGCCGTCTATTAAACTGATTAGTGGAATCTGCCATATTGTATTGCAACTTTTTCCATCTGCTTATGGTTTTTAATTTTTTTCATAGAAAGCCCTGATGTAAATCCTTTACTCTTCTTTTATTATGCCTTTATTTTGACCTTACTACTGCTGAAAAACAACCAAACTCCATCATCACTGCCCCTCATCCTAATCTCCATCAACACTCTCCTGTTATCCAGGTTTTTTAATATACTCTCAAGAGGGAGTGAACAAAGATGGACTAAATTTTTACACAGACATTTTTGTTTCACATGCAACATTTATTTTCAACAGGAGCTTTCAGATGAATTAACAAAGCAAGGTAAAGTTGTTACCAACATTAGAATCTGATTTTAAAATATTTTTTAGAGCTCAAAACGTGGCATAAAGCAGATTCCTATTTAAGAAAAAGAGCCTCATTATATAAGTTGTCATGAAGACCCTGAGACTCTCCTATAAAGCAGTGCTATGGGAGGATATGAGGCACAGTCTCGGTCACCCCAAGAGTTAATTTAAATGGAGAAAGTGTGGGGCTGGCCCCACAGCTGAGTAGTTAAGTTTGCATGCTCTGAGACAGAGGGAGGGATTAAGGAAGCAAGGAAGAAAGGATACATAAATTAATGAATAAATAAATAAATAAATGGAGAAAGTGAGATCGTCTCCCAAAGCACTGGAATTGATTTTGCCCTGAGCCTCTCCTTAGCTTTAAATTCTTATAATCACAGAATATACAGAAGGAAGAAACTTGGTGTTCATTCTAACTGCCCCATTTTAAGAACCCGGATATCGAGGCTCAGAAGCATGAGGTCATTAAGATAATTCAGTTATGTGGCTGGTTACTAGGACTAGAGTGGTTTCAGAAAGGATGCAGAAAAGTGAAACTATTTGAGAGCTATTTAGAGACTGCAATAATCAGCACTGACTGACTGGTTGGTGGTGGGATGAGACATTGGATACTAAGGGAGAGGGAAGATTCAAAGATGTTGCTTGAGTCTTTAGCTTTAGCATCCATGCAAATTGGAGGCATTCATTTTGAAGGAGGACATAGGAGAAAAAGTATCTGCAGAGAAAGACTGCGAGTTTAGTCGAGGAGTGCTGAGTTTTGGGTACCTTTGTAAAATCCAAGACAATGTACTACAATTGAACATACACAGGAAAAAAACCAGGACACTACTGAGTTCTCAAAGTTTAGTAGAGAGAGTGTCTCCAAGAGGATGTTATCATCATCCACAGCTGCTGTGAGGTCAAGTGAGACAAAGATGGAAAGGTGTCTATTAGGTTTAGCTGTAAGGAAGTCATTGTTGACTTTGGCAACGCCTAGAAGAAAACAGAGGGAAAAACCTCCTTGATATCAGTCTTGGGAATGGTTTTTGGATATGACACCAAAAGTACAGGCAATAAAAGCCAAAATAAACAAGTGAGATTGCATCAAAGTAAAATGTTTCTGTACAGCCAAGGAAATAATCAACAGAGTGAAAAGGCAACTTAGACACCGGGAGAAAATATGCGCAAATTACAGTAATAATTATAAGGGGTAAATATCCAAAATACACAGGGAAATCATACAACTCAATAGCTAAAAAGAAAATAAGCAGATTAAAAAAGTAGGCAAGGGATCTAGGTTGACATTTCTCAAAAGCTATACAAATGGCCAACAAGTTTATGAAAATATGCTCAACATCACTAATCCTCAGAGAAATGCAAATCAAAACCAGAGCGAGATATCACCTCACACCTTAGAGAATGGTGATTACCAAAAGACAAAAGACAACAAGTATTGGTGAGGATGTGGAGAAAATGGAACCCTTGTACACTGTTGATGGGAATCTCCACTGGTAGAGCCATCTGGAAGACAGTATGAAGGTTCTTCAAAAAACTAAAAATAAGGGGCTGGCCCCGTGGCTGAGTGGTTAAGTTCGGGCGCTCTGCTGCAGGAGGCCCAGTGTTGTGTTGGTTCCAATCCTGGGCGCGGACATGCCACTGCTCATCAAACCACGCTGAGGCAGTATCCCACATGCCAGAACTAGAAGGACCCACAATGAAGAATATACAACTATGTACTGGGGGGATTTGGGGAGAAAAAGGGGAAAAAAAATTAAAAAAAAAAAAAAACCTAAAAATAAAACTACCCTGTGATCCACCAATTCCACTTGTGGGTATATATCCAAAGGAAAAAAAAATCAAGATCTCAAAGAGATATCTGCACTCCCATGTTCACTGTAGCATTATACACAACAGCCAAGACATAGAAATAATCTAAATGTCTGCTGATGGATGAATGAGTAAAGAAGATGTGGTATATATACACACAATGGAATATTATTCAGCCAAAAAGAAAAGACAGAAATCCTGACATTTGCACCAACATGGATAAACTTTGACGCCATTACACTAAGGGAAATAAGCCAGTCACAGAAAGATAAATACTGTGGGATCTCAGTGCAATCTAAAAAAGTCAAACTCATAGAAACAGAAAGTAGAATGGTGGTTTCCAGGGGCTGCAGACATGGGAAATGGGGCACAAAGTTCAGTTATGCAAGACGAGTAAGTTATGGAGATGTCATGTACAGCAATGTGACTATAGCTAACAGTACTGTACTATATTCCTGACATTTACCAAGAGGATAGATCTTAAGTATTCTCACCACAAAGAAATAAAGGTAACTATGTCAGGTGATGGATATGTTAATTAGCTTGATGGTGGCAATTAATTCATAATGTATACCTATATCAAAAGACGAAGTTGTACACTTGAAACATATACAATTTTTATTTGTCATTATGTGTCAATAAAGATGGAAAAAATGCACAAAAGCCATGAACAGACATCTTACTGTCTAAGGATATATATATGGCATATGAACACATGAAAAGATATTTAACATCAGTAGCCATTAAGGAAATGCAAATTATGACCATGAGGAGATATCACTATACACCTATTACAACCACAAATACAAAAAACAGTGGCAATACCAAGTACTAGGAAGGACAGGAAGTAGCTGGATTTCTCATACAATGCTGGTGGAAATGCAAAATGGTACTGCCACTCTGAAAAATAGTTTGGCAGTTTCTTAAAGAACAAAATATATACTTGCCATACAACACCGATCACACTCCTGGGCATTTATCCCAGAGAAATAATAATTTATGTTCACCCAAAAACCTGAACACGAACATTCATAGCAGCTTTCTTCATTAAAGCCCAAGACAAGAAAGAACCAAGAAGTTCTTCAACAGATGAATGGCTAAACAAACTACAACACATTCACACAGTGGAACACTGTGTAGTAATAAAAGAAATAAACAAGTGATACACACTACAACTTGGATTGATCTCAATCTCACATCAAATACTCTATGATTCCATTTATATAACGTCCTTGAAAGGGAAAAATTATAGAGCTGAAGACCTAATAAGTAGTGGGCAGGATTAGCGAAGGTGTGGGAGAAGGACGGGTATGATTATAAAGAGGCAGCATGAGAGAACCCTTTGTGGTGATAGAAGAATTCTGTATCTTGATTGTGGTGGTGGTTACACCCATCTCCACATGTGATAAAATGGCACTAAGCTATTCACACACATTGTACCAGTGTCTGTTTACTGGTGTTGAGACTATATTATGGTTATGTAAGACGTAACCATTGGGAGAAGCCTGTGAAGAATACAACTGTGCCAATTCCTGTGAATCTATAATTATGTGACATAAAAAGTTATTTAAAGAGTATATGTAAAAGCCAGAAACAGCCTAAAAAAATTTGCTTCTTAAAGGCAAACTAGAGATGGAGAAAAAAGTTTGCAAAAATATTATTTGATAAAGGTCTGAACTTCTTCAACTCAACAGTAAGACCAAAACAAAGTAAATACAATAAAAAATGGGCTAAATATTTGATCAGACACTTCATTAAAGGAGATTATAAATGGTTAAAAAGCAAATGAAAAGAAGTTCAACACATTCACCAAGGAAACGCAAATTAAAACTCAGTAAGATACAAGCAGACACTAACTAGAATGGTTAAAAATATTAAGACTTACCAAAGCATCTGTTGGTAACCAGAGAGCAATGAGAAAACTCAGACATTGCTTATAGGCATGAAAAACAGTAGAGCCAGTTTGGACACATTTGTAGCTTTTCACACAGTTACATATGAACTTACCAGAAGACCCAGCAAGCCCACTCCTAGGTGCTTACACAAGAAATGAAAACGTGTCAACACAAAAAATTGTATGTAAATATTCATTGCAGCTTTATTCATAATGGCCCCAAATGGAAAAAAACCCATGTGGTCCATCAACTGAAAGGAAAACAAACTGTGGTTTATGCACACAAGGGAACACTACTCAGAACAGAAAGAAGAAACTAGTGATTCACACACGTACAGGACTCTCAAAGGCATTCTGCTGAGCAAAAGAAGCCAGACAAAAGAGTCTATACTCGGGGCTGGCCCGGTGGCATAGTGGGTTAGTTTGCGGGCTCTGCTTTGGTGGCCTGGGGTTCATGGGTCCGGATACCAGGCATGGACCTAACACCACTCATCAAGCCACGCTGTGGTGGCATCCCACATAAAACAGAGGAAGATTGGCACAGATGTTAGCTCAACTAAAATCTTCTTCAAGTAAAAAGAAGAGGATTGGCAACAGATGTTAGCTCAGAGCCAATCTTTCTCATGTACAAAAAGAGTCTGTGATTCCATTGATATGAAAGTCGAGAAAAGGCAAAACTACTGCAATAGAAAACAGACCAGTGATTGCTCTCAGGCATCTGAGAGGTAGGGGTGGAGGGAGGGGACTTACTGCAAAGGAGGACAAGAATGTTTTTGGCATGATGGAAATATTCCAAATCATGTTTTGATGATGGTCATCTACTATATCATTTTTGAAAACTCACTCACATGTACACTGAAAAGTGCTGAGTTTTATTTTTTCTTATACACACCTCAACAAAACTGGTTAATAGGTAAAAAAGAAAAAACAAAATCTGCAGACTAAAGGGAGTCACATGGTAAGGTCTGCTCACCCACCAGACAAGGCAACTGTAGTTCTCCAGCATCACCACGTCTCTGTACAGGGTCCTCTGTGCAGACTCCACCTGCGGCCACTCCTCCTGGGGAACTCCACAGGCACGTCCTTGAATGACACTGACACCTGCAACAGCACATTTCTAATCAATGTGAGGGTCCAGAAGCAGTGACACAGAGAACACTTTTAGAAACTAAGTCTTACTATGTTTACTGTTCACAATTTAAAACAAAATGCTATAAAGGATGACAATCACGGGGCCCTAATTCTGTCTTATACTTTGAGAAGACATACATCATCAGTAAAAAAAAATTATTCTCATGCCGATTTATTTATATTTATTTTTATTTTATACACATATATTGTCGCTTAATAATGAGAAACCTTAATGCCTTATTTTTTTAGGTAAAGTTATTATAAACAGGATTCTTGTATATATTTTCCATAGCCCAATGGATTATGCTGAGCACTCTGCAGAGTATATGCACCCCAGCCTGGAGATCTCTGCTGGGGTAATAGGAAACCACTAAGAGACACATGTAAGCCCAGGGAGGCATTACACATCACCAGATTTTTATTTCAGGAGTAATGCTCTAGAACAGGATTTCTTCAACACGGCATTACCAACACTGTGGGCCAGAGGATGCTATTTTTGTGGAAGACTGTGCTGTGTATTTTACGATCTTTTTCAGTATCCCTGTCTTCTACTGATTGGTTGCCAGCAGCATCCCCAGTTGTGACAGTTAAAACTATCTCCAAACATTGCCAAATGTCTCCTGGGGAGCAAAACTGACTGTAGCTAGCAACCACTGCTCTACATGAATAGTGGACAAGGTCTTAAGCAGCAAAACAAAAGACCTAATTTAAGAAATTACGATATTAAGGCAAAGCAACAAAGATAAAGAATGGGAAACTAATTCTTAGAGAAAACAAAATCTGGTCATTATTTTCTTGTGCAACTATACAGAGAGATGCTCCACAAGCAAATGGGTGGATGCTGATGCCATACACAGAGACTAGAAGAATAAATAAGAGTCAGAGGTTGGGTCACTAGAATTTAGGAGACTTTAGTCATTTAGATGGTAACTGAAGTCATCAGAGAAAAAGGTCTGGGTCAGAAAGGACATAGAAACTGAGGAGAGAAAAGGTACCAAATACAGAATTCAGGGAAATAGTAAAATTGAAGATGCAAGCAGAAACTGAATAAGCCATGAAGGCTGAGAAAAAATTTCTAAATGGTGGAATGAGAAAGCAGAAAGATTAAACTACTGGACATTAAGAGAAGAGAGAATTAGAAGCATAAATGACTCCTCTAGTTCAAGGGAATAGCCTGAGCACACACATTTACGAGCCCTGCCTCCAAAAACACACTCAGATAAAATACAAAACCTACTATAAAAGTACAACAAAAAAGGAGTGCAGAGAAACATCCCAGAAGAAGGCCCAAAAATATGAACAAATTTTGGAAGACAGGGGATAAGGTCATATTAGATGAGAAAGACAGGACAATGTAGCCCACAACCTAATGCAAACAGAGAAGTGGGCAGAAAGAGCAAGGTGCTGATGAGAGCCCAGAAAGACGTCCAAGCTTCAAGCAAGCAAGACCTGGAACAACGTGTGTGGTGGGAAGAACGATTAACAGAGTAAACTTCCTCTTTGAATACAGGTGACATCATTCAAATAAGTGAGGAAAGGCTGGACAATAATGTCACAGGGATAGCTGGAGGCCACCTGGGAAAAGATAGTTAGATCTCTCTCTCAAGCCACAGAGCAGGATAAAATAAAATGCATTCAAGATCAAAATGCAAGAAACAAAATCACATTCTACAAGACTACACAGAACAATGATTTTACAATGTTAGAATGGGAAATGCCCAGCTATGACTGAAAATCCAGGAATCAGAAAAGAAAAAGACACTAAACTTAACAACATAAAAATCAAATGCCAGGGCGGGCTCGGCTGTGTAATGGTTAAGTTCGTGCACTCCACTTCAGTGGCCTGGGGTTCACGGGTTCAGATCCCAGGCACAGACCTACACACCGCTCATCAAGCCACACTGTGGTGGCATCCCATATAAAATAGAGGAAGATTGGCACTGGTGTTAGTTTAGGGACAATCTTCCTCAAGCAAAAAGAGGAAGAACGGCAACAGATGTTAGCTCAGGGCCAATTTTCCTCACCGAAAAAATAATAATAAAAAAAAATTTTGTTAAATCGTGAGCAAGACAAAAATACAAGAAACTAGGAAAACTGTGCAATTTATTTCACAGAAAAAGGGCTATAAGGGTATACTGGATACAGTCATTAAAATCAGTACATAAATACGAGAACAGATAAGGGATAAAGAGTTCAAAAACAAAGAAGTATAGTGAGCTATCAACAAAAAATGATGCCCCACCTATTCATGAGAAGAGCAAAGCTTATAGAACTAAAGTGAGATCAGTTGTAAGTCACACTGGTAAAAATCCAAAGTTTGATGCACACTCTATTTGCAAGGTTGTGGGGAGGAAACACACTCTCCCAGACTCTTGGCTCTACCCTCAATCAAACCTACAACCTGACTACTTCAAAGTAACTAACAGCCTTATGATCATCATTTCTTGCTAGGATTACAGAAATGGCCTCCTACATTGTACCTGCTTGCACCACTGCCCCACTAGAGTCTATTTTCAAACAGCAGACAGAGTTGTTCTTTTAAACTCTCGTTTTGACTCAGAAAGATAAAAACCTAAACCCTCTGTATTACCGAACTAAATGGAGAGACATACCGTGTTCATGAACTGGAAGACTCATGATCAAGATGTAATTTCTCCCCAAAGTGATCTATACTATACATTCTCCGAATCTCTGCAATGAAAACCAAAATCTCAGCAGACTTTTGAGATAAGAAAGCTGATTTTTAAAACATTCTGTAAAGAAGCAAAGGACCTAGAATATCCAAAACAATTTTTAAAAAGAACAAAGTTGGAAGACTTGTATTACCTGATTTCAAGACTTACTGAAGAGACACTCATCAAGACAGTGTGGTATTACAAAAAGGATTGACACAGACCATCAGAAGTGAAGAGGAGCCAGCCCTGTGGCTGAGTGGTTAAGTTCGTGCACTCAGCTTTGGCAGCCCAGGGTTTTACCGGTTTGGATCCTGGGTGTTCATCAGGCCATGCTGAGGCAGGGTCCCACATAGCAAACCCAGAGGGACCTACAACTGGAATATACAACTATGTACTGGGGGGATTTAGGGAGAAGAAGAAGAAGAAGAAAAAAAAAGAAGATCAGCAACAGTTGTTAGCTCAGGTGCCAATTTAAAAAAAAAAGAAAAAAGACCAGTCTACCAGCCTAGGATGCCCTCTACAACAGAAGCACCAAAGGCACCGTCAGGGATGGCAAAATTAAAAAAAAAAAGAAGTGAACAGAGTCTGAAACAGACCATACATACATTGCTGGTTGACTTCCCACAGAGGTGCCAAGGTAATTCAATGGAGAAAGGATAGTCTTGTCAGCAAATGGTGCTGACAGGGGGCTGTGCAGAGCCAGAGAACACAAATATGGCAAGGGCACATTCCTCTACTCCCGATGTTTAGAGTTTGCTGCCAGCATAAAATATGAAGACCCTCCGAAGCTGAAATTCTAGGTTTCAGATTGGGCCAACTAGAACACATTTTGTCCTTTTCTGATTAGCAGCTTAATACTAAAAGAGAATTTAAAAGCTGATCAAAAAAGAAAATTATGCATAAAAGACTGAAATCTGTTTTTTTTTTTTAAAAGATTGGCACCTGAGGGGCTGGCCCCGTGGCCGAGTGGTTAAGTTCGCGAGCTTCGCTGCAGGCGGCCCGGTGTTTCGTCAGTTCGAATCCTGGGCGCGGACATGGCACTGCTCATCAGACCACGCTGAGGCGGCGTCCCACATGCCACAACTAGAAGAACCCACAACGAAGAATATACAACTATGTACCGGGGGGCTTTGGGGAGAAAAAGGAAAAAAATAAAATCTTTAAAAGATTGGCACCTGAGCTAGCAACTGTTACCAATCTTTTTTTTTTTTTTTTCCCTGCTGCTTTATCTCCCCAAATCCCCCCGGTACATAGCTGTATATCTTAGTCACAGGTCCTTCTAGTTGTGGCACGTGGGACACCACCTTAATGTGGCCTGACGAGCAGTGCAATGTCCGCACCTAGGATCCGAACCAGCAAAACCCTAGGCTACGGCAGCCGAGCGTGTGAACTTAACCACTCGGGCATGGGGTCAGCCCCAAAAGACTGGAATCTTAATACTATCAATCAATTCATGAAAATACACTGAAAAACATACATAAAAATGAACAGTTTTCTATGAAAATGTAATGACGAAAGTCATACCAAGAAAAGAATACAAATCTAGTACAGACTTATGATGAATAAATTGATAATCAACCTCTTCAAGCAAAAAGTCTTCATTAGGCTCAAATTTACAGATAAGTTTCACAAAAGCTACAAGTAACAATTTTCTTATCTAAATTATTAGAAAAGAAAAGGAGCATGACCATTTTCTTTTATGAGACTGTGACCTTGATACCATAATTGGACAGAGAAACTAGAAAGTACAGTCTAATCCGACCTGTGGATACAGAAATAAAAATTCTAAATATAGTATTAGCAAAAAGTGGTAGGAAAATATGTAAGAAGCAACTTAGCAACTATCGTCTACACAGGAATTCAAGTTCATATTACAACATCCATTGTACCATTTACAGTATTTATAGATGGAAGGAAATAAACTATAGCTTTATTCCAATAGCTGCACAAAGGGAATCAATATAATGCATTGCACAGTCATGACTAATATGAAATCTCAGCAAACTGGTATCTGGAGGAAACCTACTTACCCTGACAAGGTCACCTACAAAAGCTGACAACAAACATCACAGTTAACAGTCAAACAGGGTTTATTTTCCCTCAAGATTGAATTGATCTATTTCTATTTGTCCTTTTTCCATTTCATGCATGGATCCTTCTAAACCTATAAATCCCTTACAATACAAAGTGGGGAACGGAGAAAGCACTCACCTGAGGGACGTTCACTTTCTGTGGCTCCTGGGTGAGTGTAGAGAACTGTGGTTCAGCTGAGGGGACAGAAGGAAGACAGGGGTCCTGAGATTTGACCTGCCACAGCTCCTAGAGTCACCTCCCCACATCAGCACCCCAGCTGGGGATCATCCTCCCCCAGACATAGGGCCCTCTGGGCCTTGAAAAGGCACGAGGAGGATCACAGACAGGAGGCACCACCTGTCTTTGTGTGACTCTGCAATGATCATCTGCAGTTTTTTACTGAGTGAACACAAACTTTTCTTGATTGATTTAATAATGCATGTGTCCTTCTAACAGAAAGAAATAAAAACAACAGATGAGTTGAATTAAACTACACCAGAGGATAAGACACTATTCTTTCACTAAAATTAACGTGCAAGAAAAATAGTATACATCATATATCTATTTTTCTCAGTAGTATTATTTACCTCTTGGTACAGAAAATTCACAGAAAAGAGATGGGATGCTTGAAGGCAGGAATTTTTAATTGTTCATTTCAGCTGGGATGTATTTCTCAGAAGGCCCCTTTGATAAGATGCTTTTGGTGACTTATCTGAGAGGGAACTGCAGTTTTCCTTCTGACTCTGTCACAAACCGGGTTTCCCTGGACAAGTCACTGAAACTTTCAGGCCCAATGTCTTTAAAGTTTTCAAGAGAGTTGCAAGTAGACGACTTTGGAAAATCCTTCAAGCATCATTATTCTGGGATCCTGCGAGGTCAGGATGATGTCATTAATGTCACATATGGTGACGGACACGTCTGACAGTAGCGCAGCCTCTGTAAAGAGTGGGGGCCATTTAAGGGGACCAGAGCCAGAACCTCCTCCCTCTGCCTGGTTGTTCCTGTCCCTCGGACCTCACCCTCACAAGCTCCCCAACAAAGCAGCCTTTCCTGAGCAGCCTGCCCCTGGGCCACCCCAGCTCACCTGCTCTACTCAGGGACAAACAAACCCCCCACTGTCACATGGTGTGGTGGCTCCTGAAGGTGGCATCATCACCAAGTCTGGCTCATTCTGGGCAAGGGGATGAGAACGGCTTCTGACCTTGCAAATCTAGCACCTGCTCTTTCTGGGCTCTTCTGTCTCCGCTCTGAAGCTCTGGAGAGAGGTCTAAGGTCAGAGGGGTGCTCTCCTCCAGGTAAGACTCCTGCACAGAGGCCCCTCCTTCCTGCCTCACAAGGGTTGATTTGTTCAAGGAAACTGGGACGTGGATCTGGGAAATAAATTCACTTTAGGGGACAAAATCTGATTCTTGAAATTCACTACAGTATCAGACTTGAAGGACATCCTGTCAGTGCAGAAGGGGCCAGGCCCCTCTGACCCAAGGGACCTGAAGAGACACTAGAAACCCCAGGGTACATGTGACACATGTTGGGATTCCATCCACATCCCTTCCCTTACATCCCTGGGGATGTGGGGACAGGCCACGGTCCTAAGAGCCAGGAAGGCCGCAGTGCCAGTCCTGGGCAGGTGTGACATCAGACAAAGCCTGAGGCTGAAGGGAAGCCACCTGCCCTTGAACCCAAATCCTGCGCTGCGACCTCCTGACCGAGCACATCGGGCCACTGACCTGAGCCTTGGCTGCTGGGGAAGCGGTCGTGAAGGCACATCAGGCCATCCAGCGACACCAACAAACTGACTTCCAACTATGGCAGCAGCTGTCCCTTACCCAGGGCTTCCTCCTACCCGGCCCTCGTCTAAAGACTGTACAACGATGACTCGGACCTCAAAACGACGGCGTGAGACGGCGCTATCAATCTCACGTCCACATGAGCACGCTGACCCAGGCTCTTCTGTCGCCCCTGCTCACAGGTGACAGAGCCGGGACTGACCGGGCCTTTCCGGCTCCGGAGTTCGGCTGCCCCGCAGACCCGGGCCCCGTCTGCGTTTTAACCGGCCTCCCGCCGCCGACGTGGGCTTTTCTGGGGTCGGGCTGCAGGAGAGCCGGGCACATGGTCCCCACACGCCCGGGACGCCCCAGCCCCCACTCCTGACGGGCTCCGCCGCACCTGCGCCCCGGGAGCCCGAGGCCGTGCACCGGCCGCCCCCCGCCGAGGTCCCGCCCGGGCGCACACAAGGCGCTGGGGGCGACGGGGACCCGAGAACTCCCGCCCCTAGCGCTCCCCGTCACTCTCACCCCTGGCGCGCCCTCTATTTTCTGAGGAGACTCTGGGCACCTAACGGCTTCGGCGGAGTCCGGAGAAGACGAGGGAGGAGGCGGGGCTTGGGCTGCACCTGCGCAGAAGGAGCGCGGAATCCCCTTCCCAGAGCGCCGCGCGGGAGTAAAGAGTACGTTTCCCGTAGGCCTCGGCGTCCGCTGTTGAGGTCCCTGTTTCAGCGCCCCCGCTTGTCAGGAACCTGGGGAATGATGTTCTCTCTGAGCCCGAGCCCGAGCCCAAGCCCGAAGAGGTTAAGGGTTAAACCTGAGCTCTGCCGCCAAATGCAAAGGGTGGTTCTCTATTGGCTCATGATTGAAATAGCATTTTTTTTGCTAAGTCAGTTTTGGACAAATTGAGGAAACTTGAATATGGATGGAATATTGAAAATATTGAAATTACCGTTACTTAGATGAAGTGTGAAAAAATTTTGGAGTTATGTAGTAAATTTTATTTTGGAAAAAAAAGCCATGACGACTGAAGTATTTAGGATTGAAATTTTATAGCTGTAAAATTAGAACTTCTCCCCTTTACAGCCCCAGATTCACCAACCCCTGAGCCTGGTCCCTGCGCTCCTGGAGCCCAGGGTGGAGGTTCTACTCGGGGTGGAGACAGGGGCTCTAGGCGTAGACCTTTATAGGAAAGCTGTTCTTTTTTTTTTTTTTTTTTTGAGGAAGATTAGCCCTGAGCTAACTACTGCCAGTCCTCCTCTTTTTGCTGAGGAAGCCTGGCCCTGAGCTAACGTCGTGCCCATCTTCCTGTACTTTATACGTGGGATGCCTACCACAGCATGGCGTGCCAAGCTGTGCCATGTCGGCACCCGGGATCCGAACCAGCAAAACCCGGCCGTGAGATGCGGAACGTGCGAACTTAACGGCTGGGCCACCGGCCGGCCCCAAGCTGTTGGGTTTTAAATATTAACACTGTTTCTTGCCGAATTCTCTGATTGTTTCAACAAATTTTTATGTTAATCATCTTGGATTTCCGTGCACATAACAAGTTTGGTTGCTTTTTCCTGACATTTATTATTCTTTGTCATTCTTTAATGAATTACAGATAAAAGCACAAAAATTCTGGCCAAACTATATTGAATCAATCATAATAGATTTTAACATAAAGGTCACTAATGGAGAGAAAGTGGTCACGACGTATGTTCATTTAGCAAACATTTATGGAAAACCTGTGGTGCAATAGACATCATTCTAGATGCTGGGATAGCACCATCAAATAAGAGAGATTAAATTCCCTCCCCCCATGGAGTTTATGATCAGGGTTGTTGTGGGGACCTATTAGGGTCCCCTCAAGAAACAGATGTCAATTGTCAAGAAACAATAGGACACTTGAGGAGAGTCTATTAACAAGACTATAAAAACATGGGTAGGGTGAGTGAGGCATCCTGTAACCAGTGACGGTAGGGAGTCATCATCACTCCAGGCCTATAATGAGGGTAGGTGATATTACCAGACCCTGGCAGAAAAGGCCACCCTTATGAGAGCTGTGGCCTTAGGAAGAGAAACGTTGTAATGGCCGTTACGTGGCTCAGCACAGACAGGCAAAGGAATAAATACCCAAATCTCACTTGTTGTCATCCCTCTAATGTCCTATCTTCCGTTGAGCATTTGTAAACTCCATTCACTACCTATTCCTACAATTCCATCCATCTACATCTCTTCCAGGCCTTTTTGTCACCAATTTCCAGTCTTATTCTTTTCTAGCTCCCTACTATTGGTCAATTCATTGAGCTACTGGACATGAATCAAGACAAATCTAAACTGAGGATGTGTCTCTTCTTCACAAAGTCAACACCTAAATATACCTCCTTAGACTCTGCCCACTGGGGAGATTTCTTTTCACCACATCTTTCGGAACCACCCCTAAGTGAGACTGTAGTTGCAGCAGCCTTATCTTCTGATGATGCCACCACACATGGTGGACTCAGTTTGAAGGAGATTCGACTGGTTTGTGGCCACAGATCTCCCTTGGGGACTTCTGGGGAATGATTAATTGTATATACTTGTGACTAAGTTGTGAGGAATTTTTTCAAAGGGACTCAGCCTCCGCTTCAGTGGAAGCCTCCTGTCTATAAAGTAGGATATATCAAGGACTGGGAAAGAGGATCTGAATCCCTGTTATGATGACTTGTGTTAGTTTTCTGCCCAGGAGACCCAGAATTTCATATATATATAGATATGTATCTTAAGAAGTATCTTAGTAGGGTGCCCATCTATTTCATTTCAATAGACTTCATGATCCAAGAGCCACCACCACAGATTCCTTCAGGTCACCACAAAAGATGAGTGCACAACAGAAATACAGAGAGTTTTAAAGCATATGTCAGGATTCCATTAAATAAATAGATATTTCATTGGTATGAAATGCAACTTGGGGTGCTCCTGAGTCCACAGGGAGCATACTCATATTGATAAATTTGGCCCTATCCAGCTCCTTTTGTGTGTTGTGTTTTTATTTCTGGGTTAGACCTTGCAATATTTGCCCCGGGAATAGCTGGGTTTTCATTCCCATGATGGGCCTGGAGTCAGTAAAGGAGGTTGTACAGGCAGGCCCGGAGGAGAATGTGCATCCCCTCTCAGGGGTGAGTTATACTAGGATCACCCCTTAGGATTTGGAGAGAGAGAGAAGAGAGAGAGCCACTGTCAGAAGTCAGTTAATCTTCACTTCTTTTTCTCAGCTTCTCACAAGCAGTGGCTTTTAGTAAACATTAAAGGCCTTAAAAATCACACACACACACACACACACACACACACACACAACATTTTTTTATCTGTTCATCCATAGATGGACACTTAGGTTGTTTCCATCTTTCGGCTTTCGTGAAAAATGCTGCAATGAACATGGGAGTGCAGATACATCCCAAGATAGTGATTTCATCTCATTTGGATATTTACCCAGAGGTAGGAGTATTGGATTATATGTTAGTTCTATTTTTAATTTTTTGAGGAACCTCCATACTGTTCTCTATAGTGGCTGCACCAATTTACACCCCCACAAACAGTGCACCAGAGTTCCCTCTTCTCCACATCCTTGCCAGCATTTGTTAGTGCTTCTCTTTTTGATAATGGCCATTCTAACAGATCTGAGGGTACGTCTCATTGTGGGTTTGATTTGCATTTCCCTGATGATGAATGATACTGAGCACCTTTCCATGTACTTGTTGACTATTTGTAGCTCTTATTTGGAAAAATGTTTATTCAGTTACTTTGCCTATTTCTTAATCAGATTGATTTTTTTTTTTTTTTTTGCCATTGAGTTGCATGAGTTCTTTATATATTTTGGATATTAACCCTTCATCAGATATATGGTTTGCAAATATTTTGTCTCATTCCATAGGTTGCCTTTTCTCTCTGTTCATAGTTTCTTTTCTTGTGCAGAGCTTTTCAGTTTGATGTAGTCCCACTTGTTGATTTTTGCTTTTGTTGCTTGTCCTTTTGGTGTCATATCCAAAAAATCATTGCCAAGACTGCTGTCAAGGAGCTTCCCACTATGTTTTAAATAGAAGTTTTATGGTTTTAGGTCTTACGTTTTTAATCAATTTCAAGTTAATTTTCGTTATATATATATCATATATTTATGTATAAAATAGAATATTATTCAGCCATAAAAAAGCAGGAAATCCTACCATTTGTGACAATATGGTTGGGCCTTGAGGGCTTTATGCCAAGTGAAATGTCATACAGAGAAAGACAAATACTGTATGATGTCACTTATATGTGGAAGCTAAAAACACTGAACTCATAGAAAAAAAGAATAGAATAGTGGTTGTCAGGTCCTGAGAGGTGGGGGAAATGGGAAAACGCTGGTCAAAGGGTACAAACTTTCAGTTATAAGATGAATAAATTCTGGAGATCTATTGTACACATGGTGGCTGTAGTTAACAATGCTGTGTTGTATGCTTGAAAGCTGCTATGAGAGTAGAGCTTTAATGTTCTCACCATAATAGCAACAACAAAATGGAAATTATGTCAGGTGAAGGAGTGTTCGCATCCATGCAAATGGGAGGCATTCGTTTTGAAGGAGGACAGCAGGAAGAAAAGCATCTGCAGAGAAAGACTGTGAGTTCAGTCTGGGGCTATTGAGTCTGGGTGCCTTTGTGAAATCTAAGACAATGTCTTACAATTGAATACACACAGGAGGAAAACCATGAGACTACTGACTTATGAAAGTTTAGTAACGAGAGTATTTCTGTGAGGAAGTCATCATCATCCATAGCCACTGTGAAGCCAAGTGAGACAAAGATGGAAAAGTGTGCATTAGGTTTAGCTGTAAGGAAGTCACTGGTGACCCTGGCAAGTGATGTTTCAGTGGTGGGGTGCAGTGAGAAGCCAGACTGCAGTGGACTGAGAAGTGAGCGGGAGGTGAGGAAGTAGAAAAAGTGAATATAAATCGGTATGAAGAACAGTCAAGGGGAGGGAGGAGTAGGGCGGCACCTGCAGGAGAAGATGGGGAGGGAGGGTTTTGTGTGGTATGGGAGAGAGCTGGGCAAGTTTAAGTGCTGATGGCAGGAGGGCTATTTTCCTACTGAAGAAATTTTTCTCTTCTCTGGCTCCTGCCTTCTGTCTAAAGGTCTGTGTGGTTCCTGGAAATCTCAGAGCAGATCTCTTAGGGGCATCAGAATTCTCTCTCGCTACTCCATTATCAACTAACTCTCAACAGCCAGCTTTTGCTATCAACTCACAAGCCCACATTCCCCTCTGATGACTTTCTGGATACTCACACTCACATTAGATCAAAACATCTCTCAAATTTGATAATGGGGGTAAAAAGAGCAAAACTAATCTTCCCACATCTCAAAATGGCCTGTATATGAGTTCAAACTGAGAAATTAATGTTTTAGACCAATTTTTAAAGATTTGAAGAAATCATTATTTATGACTAATATTCATCACACATTTAGGTACTGACTATATTTACTTCACTATTATTTATTGAGTGCTTACTATATGGCAAGTGTTTGGCATGAAATACCTAAAGATGACCTAAAAGTTTTGATTTTTAAGTATTTTACATTTTGAAGAGAAATTTCTGGGGTCTATGATGATTTTCTACATTTTTGATACAATGTTCCTTGTTATATCAAAACAGCGTTCTTTAAGGCATAGCTGAACCTTTTTTTGGATACATCCAAATCCCTCTCTACTTCTAAAATAGGCTCTGCTGTGTGAATCTTACTAGGAAAAAGGGCCCCGCTTCTTACTCTGGAAGTTGAAGAGGCCAAATACCTTCTCCCGATGACCACTGAAAGCTGAGATCTGGACGACTGACCTGGAATCAGCCAGTGGGTCCTCTCACCCAGGGTGTTCCATCCTGAGGGCGTGGTAGAAAATCCGAGGACACTGAGAGTCACTCTTGGTGTTGGCAGCGGTGCTGAGTGTCCAGTGGTGTCCACGACTTTGACCTGACCAGACTGCTCCTGGGAGCTGGCCCTGGCGTGTCCTCAGCTGCCCGGCCTCTCTTGGTTCCCATCTCTGCTCTTAGCCGGCTCCCTGTGGAGTTGCTGAGCTCTCTGAGAGCCTTCTATGAACCCTCTCTTCTGCTTAGGTTAGCCAGGCATTTTCTGTTGTTTGCCATCAAGAACCCTGACTGATCCAGAGGGTCACATGGAGTATAACGCAGCAACAAAACCATTTAGAGTCAGCTAACGTTTATGGACTGCAGGCATTGTGCTAAATGCTTTAGATAGATGACATCACCAAGTCCTCCAAACGACAGGGGGAGGCAGGCTTGTAAGTCTGTTCTTTCAAGTGTCATCTTAAGGGCCTCCTCTTCTGTGAGGGCTTTTCTGACCTCTGCTGCCTCTTGCAAGTAGACTTAATTCCTCCTTTGTGCCCATTCTATGTCCTAGAAAGAGGAAAGAATGTACGTATATATATATATATATATATATATATATATATATATACATACACACACACGCATTCTCTCAGCTTTATATATATATATATATATTACATATAGAAAGTATATGATATCACATAATATAATTTATTCTATATAATAGGTAATATATATATTTATTTCCCTACCACTTACTATGTTCTTACTATCTGTTGTCAAATACTGGGCTTCACAGTTCACTCACATTATCTCATGCCATTCCCACCAGAACTTTATGAGTTAGATTTATTTTCTATTTTACAGGAGAGAAAATGGGAAAAGGAAAGGTTAAGTAACTTTTCAAGGTGTTACCTGTGTGCCACAGAGTAGAGATGTGCACTTGGTCCATTTGTTCTGTTCTGAATCCCGACCTTCTGCTCTTATGAATGGCCCACACAGCCTCAGGGCATCTGAGGGGTGGTGCTCCCTCCTGCTCTGGACTGAGGCACAGTCTGCATGTCACTCATCTTTTTTTCTCACTGGTCTGGGAGGGAAGGCAGATCTCTGTTCCTTATTGCTCCCGAGACCAGCTAGGCAGCCAGCTGAAGGGGCGGATGGAATTAATATACAGAACACGTCTGTATAATAGACACAACATACTCTATATTATTTAATGGGACAGGGGACCATCAGCCTCTAGGACTGAGGTGACATCCCTCTGATCGCAATGTATTTATTTGCAGGCCAAAAAGTACAAGCATAGTAGGAACTCACGCCAGCAGGAATATGCAAGTCAAAGCTCAGCAGTTCTAATCTTCTCCCCTTCAATGTACCCCTGCCCTACACAAGGCCATTCTCTGAGGGAGTATCCTGGGAACAAACAATCTGGCAAGTTATGCAGACGGCGTTCTGTTCCTGCAAGGGCCCAGCGTTCTTAAGCCCCTTACCTTCATGTTTGATAAGATACTACCTTCTGGCCTTTGATTCCAAAGCACAAACAATCTAACACAGTAATTTATGAGCATCAGCAAGTTGCATATTTCTCAGTCACCCATTTTGTAATTTGTTCTTGCTAAGCTTAAAGCCTTGCAATGATGTTGCTATGCTCTCCTGCAACACCTTATGGCATGTCACCGATTCCTCTGTTTATGACAGACACCATGAGCCCAGGACTATACTCAGTCCCAATGAGCCCTCTCAGGAACCTCTCTACCCTTTCTACAAGAAGTCACTCCCAGGTGGTTAGAGATGAATCCTGTTTGCTAGTCCTGGCCTAGAACAATGCCTCTCACACAGAGCTTAACTTCTGGTAAGTGCCCTTTTCTTCATTGTGCCTTCCTCTTTTTCAAGGATGAATCTAAATTCATTTCTTCATCGGGAACCTTCTCAGACAGCCGTATGAATCCACATTTGCTGCTCAAGGCTACTCTATGTGGCAAATCATGGCATTCAGCCCAAAGAGAATCAGTACCTTAAGCCTGAGGGTGATGAAGAACGAATTAATCCATTCCTTCCTAAACCTCTCTCTAATACATAAATTTTATATGGGCACGGGTCAATCACTTAAGTCATTAGGACGGTCGCCAATCTCCAAGACTCCCATGACAGGTTTCTTTTCCTGAGGCTGGATTGGCATCCCTGCCTATGGCTCCTGACCACACTCCGAACCACGGGAAAATCCCAACTGGGACTGTGGTTCAAGGAAAGTACCAAACCATAACCTTTGGTTGAGTATGGAAACCCCTTCTTGGGAGAATGGCTCCAGGATGAAAATGGGTAGAATATCCCCCAGACCCGCGGAAAATTTTTCACTGTTTTTCTCTATTCTTGTATCTCTGGGACCAATCAACAGGCACCTATTACTGCCAGGCATAATAGGGAAGGTACACAAGATATGCAATGCAGGGAGATGCCCCATCACCCCTTGCTATAGAAACCCCACAGGAGGAACAATGGGTAGGATGCTGCCCTAGGTTCATGGGGGATTTCAAGATAATGGACCCTTTTCTTTCATGTCTCTTAAAGTTACAGTGGCCATTTTGGCCTCCTTTTAAGCTTTGCAAGTAAGAAACAAACAAATATTTAAAAGAGTCAAAGGCTCCATCCCTGGGAGCCCCTCCTCTGGTTTCCGGGCCTGATCACCCGGGAGACCCTAAGTAGGGTGCCCTCTCTTTGCAGCTGACTCTGAGTATTTTAGTCACCTACTGCATAGGTTATTCAGGTAGGAAATCTGTGATTCATTCTGTGAACTGTCCTGCTGGGGTTTTGTGCCCCGGCATGAAACTGTTGTGTGACTGTTATCTTGATAACCCTTGAGAAGAGGCTATGAGGGAGAGGCCTGATCTCTTCTTTCCCTTTCTTTGCCTGTTTCATTTGTCACTTCCTCTGTTGTCACCAAGTCGAGGTTAAGTTCAGGCTGGACCTGAGCAGAACCTGGACCTTCTGTAAGATCGAAAACTTGAAAATCTTTTGCCAGGGAGTTAACTCTCTACCTCGGCGCTGGGAGCTCCAGCCCCCAGCCAGCTCCAGGCCTTTTCCTCTTGCTTCCCTGGCTGGCCTTGTGCTGGCTTAGGGACTAAGTGCCCTGGTTGAGCAGGACTTGACTAAATCTTATAACTGTATTGACACCTGCAGTCGGGCTCTGCACCCTTCTCCAGGCACTGTTGGTCAGACATCGGCTTTACTACCATAGGGAATGCCCCAAACATCCCCAGAGACTCACCCCTCGGGTGCATTTTAACTATTTGGAAACACTTTCAACTGAATGGAGTATGCCCGAGAAACTCCATCTTGGAGAAAACTTGAGGGGTGAGGGGTTTCTCTGTGCCTTTATGATGTAGTTGGACAGGTAGATCAACCTATAATGTCATCCGAATTACAACCCAATTTCTGAGAAATCCAGAGCAACTGTCCTTGGAAAATCCTCGTAAGGCTGGAAAAGCAGCTCTAGAGCTGGTTCAGGTTCCACTCCTTTCCCTTATCTCAAAGAGCTTGCAAATCCTCTGGGGACTATCTAGCCCATCACTAATTCCTAAGACTGAGAGAAGAAAAAAGGAAAAAGGAACAAATAGCCATAAGTGTGCCCTTGCCAAAAATATGGCATCTTGAGTATCGTCACAAATATTGGTAAAAAGGCTTAAAACAAAATTTGGATTTATAACTGCTGAGCTTTGTATTACTGTATCTGATTCTTGGCAGCAATTTTTAAGCAACGGCTGTCGAGACTCTGTGTATGTGTGTCTATATGTATGTTATATATTTGTGATATTTTACCTCTGGATGGTATGGCCAAAATTAAGAGCTCTGTTTAATTGCCTTAAAGTAAGCGCTTACATAAATTCAAAATGTGATAGAAATTAACCCAAGGTTTGCAAAAATATATTTGATAAAGGTCTGAACTTCTTCAACTCAGCAGTAAGACCAAAACAAAGTAAACACAATAAAAAATGGGCTAAATATTTGATCAGACACTTCATTAAAGGAGATTATAAATGGTTAAAAAGCAAATGAAAAGAAGTTCAACACATTCACCAAGGAAACACAAATTAAAACTCAGTAAGATACAACCAGACACTAACTAGAATGGTTAAAAATATTAAGACTTACCAAAGCATCTGTTGGCAACCAGAGAGCAATGAGAACTCTCAGACGTTGCTTGTAGGCATGAAAAACAGTAGAGCCAGCTTGGACACATTTGTAGCTTCTCATACGTTACACATAAACTTACCAGAAGAGCCAGCAAGCCCACTCCTAGGTGCTTATACAAGCAATGAAAACGTGTCAACACAAAAAACTGTATGTAAATATTCATTGCAGCTTTATTCACAATCGCCCCAAATGGAAAAAATCCCATGTATCCATCAACTGAAAGGAAAACAAGCTGTGGTTTACGTACACAAGGGAACACTACTCAGAACAGAAAGAAGAAACTAGTGATTCACACACATACATGAGTCTCAAAAGCATTCTGCTGAGTAAAAGAAGCCAGAGAAAAGGCAGTCTATACTCGGGGCTGGCCCGGTGGCATAGTGGGTTAGTTTGCGGGCTCTGCTTTGGTGGCCTGGGGTTCATGGGTCCGGATACCAGGCATGGACCTAGCACCACTCATCAAGCCACGCTGTGGTGGCATCCCACATAAAATAGAGGAAGATTGGCACAGGTGTTAGCTCAACTAAAATCTTCCTCAAGTAAAAAGAGGAGTATTGGCAACAGATGTTAGCTCAGAGCCAATCTTTCTCATACACAAAAAGAGTCTGTGATTCCATTGATATGAAAGTGGAGAAAAGGCAAAACTACTGCAATAGAAAACAGACCAGTGATTGCTCTCAGGCATCTGAGAGGTAGGGGTGGAGGGAGGGGACTTACCGCAAAGGAGGACAAGAATGTTTTTGGGATGACGGAAATATTCCAAATCATGATTTTGATGACGGTCATCTACTATATCATTTTTGAAAACTCACTCACTTGTACACTGCACAGTCCAGTGGGAAGCTCTAATAACTACCTTAATTTCTATGCCATGGGTGTAAATCATATTTTGAGATATTTGCAACAGCTCAGAATTCTTTTTACTAGTTGCATGTGTTAACTCCATACAGTGAGGGTCCTTTTGCATCTTTCACGTCCATTTCAAACAAGCAGCTCCACCTCCTCTTGGTCTGTGGAACGAAGTGCCCCTTTTCCCCTCAGGCCATGTGGAAGGCTCCCCTGCCCCTCCCCCACAAGAATGTATCTCTTAGTTATGAAGCAACTATAAATGGATACATCTGAGAGTATGGACCTTTTTTCTTATTTGAAGTTGGATATCTTGGTTTTACTTCTGGATCCATTCATATTATCATCCAGTAAATCTATTAATGGGGAAAATAAAATAATAGCCCGGAATATAGGCCTTAGTGTGGTGTTCATATAGGTTCTTGAAATAAACAGCAGATGGGTGATGTTTAAGCATCTTGCAATTTTAATTGCCTCTGAGGCTGATGTCATATGATTTTTCTAAAAGTGGTCATGTTTTCTTCAGAATTCATCAGAGTCCTAAGTTATATTTAGAAGATGAAATGCAGATTACTTCCAACGTTAATTCTGGTGCCAGAATAGACAGGCTCACGTAGGCTGCACACCAGTGGTTGCTGCATGACATGTCCACTTGGTGGCCCCACTCCATCTAGGCTGTAAGATGCAGCTGCCACGAAGGCCAATGCTTGGCCCCACTTCTGATTCTGGCAGTCTGTTGGCTCTGAAAGCAGGAACCTAACTAAAAGCATTAATATGCTAAACCACGGTCTCAATTTTATGCAAATGTTTACTTCATATATTGTCTGGGGTGGTTATATCCAACGAATAAATTCAACTTTTGTCAAAAAGAATTCTAGGGTCACTGGCCAAGATTGGGACAAATTGAGCACTAAAAAGTCAAAAACATGAATAATGTCTGAAACTCATTTGTGTCAAAAAATGAGATGGATTGGTGGGTGGATAGAGGGTAGAACAGAGGAATAAATGTGTGAGAAAGCAAGTGTAGTAAAATATTACTACAGGATGTAGGTGGTGGTGTATAGGTGTTCACCATGAAATTCTTTTAACTTTTCTGTCTGAAAATTTTCATAATAAAATGTTCAAAGAAAAACATAATGTTGGTAATTGATTATAAAAGAATGAATAAAAGAGAATGTTCGTCCATAATGATACTCAGAAAAAGAAGAATAAAAGAGAAATCTATTCTTTTAGGAAGAATGTGAGGTAAGGAATGTTAAAGAAATGAAAATCATCATTTTGCAGCTCCCAAAGTACAATTGATTCAGGAAAGGGTCCTCAATGGATGCTAAAACCATTGGGTGAAATGTGTTGGGGAACTGAATATTCACATAGCCTGGAAATATCACCGCCCACATTACTTACTAATTAGAAAGAGACAAACCTACTTTGATAATGGAACCGTCTGCTCATCACAACCCCAACCAAGTCAGGACCAATGGTGGAGCTAAATTTCTCCAAATGCACTTTTGTATCTCTTTAAATTTCTTTTTTATGTGCAGAGTTTCCAGAGCCTGGGGCTAAAAGTCATGTACATGTAGAATCACACATTCCAAGACTTCACTGCCCCTCTCCTGCTCAGTTGCCTTTCACTCTTATGGTAACTTTTGATATTTGTGTTGATAATTTGAGTTTGATATTGTGTGATTATTTCATCCTGGTTCTAATGTCTTGTTATTGTTTCTTGCCTTTCCTTGACTTAGGCTGATTTGCCTGAATAGAGGAAGACCCTCCCAGAAGAACTTCTACTATATATTTGAGAGAGGGAAGACCGGAAGTCTCAAGACACCCATGGAGAAGCTAATCCTGAGAGCAATATGGCAGCACGTGGACTCCTGACTCTGGGCCGGGCACCATGCCCTGTGCTTCCCCCCACACACCTTACTCACCCCTCCTTCCCTTGATTCTTGAAGATTTGCATCTTTATCAATTTTTCATTGCCCTGAAGCTAAGAATTCATAGATAAGCGTCCTTTCTCCTCCCATTGAAAACCAGTCTTCTATCTGCACTTACTGGTTGCTATGCCCTGAATGTTTGTGTCCCCCCAAATTCATTATGCTGAAATTCTAACCCCCAAGCTGATGGTATTAGGAGGAGGGGCATTTGGGAGGTAACTAGGTCGTGAAGGTGGAGCCCTATGAATGGGATTAGTGCCCTCATAAAAGAGACCCTCACGGAAATCCCTAGCCCCTTCTACCATGTGAAGAGACAGCGAGAATGGGCTGGCTATGAACTAGGAAGAGGGCCATCACTAGACTGTGACCATGCTGGCACCTTGATCTTGGACTTCTAGCTTTCAGAACTGTGAGTAATAAATTTCTGTTGTTTATAAGCCAACTGCTTGTGGTGTTTTGTTATAGCAGCCTGGATGGACTAAGACAATGGCTCCATTTCTTGCCTCATATTCACTCTTCAACCCATTCCACTATGGCTTCCACTTCTACCACTCCATGGAAATCACCCTTGCCAAAATCATCTATGGTTTCCAGGTCTCTAAATCCAGTTTTCATCATACACAGTGGACCTCTTCCTTCTTAAGATATATTCTGATCCCTGACTTCTGTGATATCACGCTTGTCTAGTTTCTTCCCACCACCCGGACTTCTTCTCCCTTTCCTGTACCATTATCAGCCTTTTCACTATTTCATTAAACTCTTAATGTTAAGAATACTTCCTTGGGGCTCCATCCCAGACATTCTCATTCATTCCTCTGACAAGTATTTATTGTGCACCTACTGTGGGCTAGACACTGTGTTGGTTGCTGGGCATTGCATATATGGTTCTTGTTCTCAGGGAGTTTAGAAGAAAACATGTCAACCATAAATTATACAATTGGTTATTTAATTATAGTCATCATATGGACTATTAAAAAGGTGAAAGTGCTATAACTGGAATGAACTTGGCTGTGTCCGAAATTTCAAAGATGTAACCCATTTAGTCCTGGGAGAACTGAAAACACTCTTACCAGCAAAACGTCTTCCTATAGTTGAGAAAAACATAAAGAAACAAGGATATAATCTTCTGAATCTATCAATCAAAACTAAAATCAAAGATTCTTCTTAGTCCCATTTCCTTCTCTGCTTTATTTTTAGTGGGCAAATCTTCAGTCTGTCTGAAGAGGTCAAAATTCAGACTGCAAAATGACTATAGATTGTTTTTTGATCATAGAAATGCTTTCACCATGGGCCCACCAGGCCAGCAGTGGGGAGTCTTTTTCCTGCAGAGCTTCGGATCTTCAGACAAAGATTGAGAAGTTAAGAAACATTATACACCATCTAATATTTATGCATACAAAAAGATATGAAGAATATAACAGCTGTCTGTGAAGCAATTTGTATAGACAAATCACTAAATGATTTACTTCTAAAATTAAGAGCAGGAAACATGGCTTCCGAACTTTCTTAAAGTCTGTTATTGGAGTAAGATGGAATAAGAAGGAGAAAAATGGAAACAGGAAGGGAGAGACTCAGGTGGTGTCAAGAGATATTAGAAATCATTAATGATACGTTCATCTTATAACTTCATGTTGTATCATCTTGAATAGCCCCTAAGCTATTCAAAATCCCATTTTGCTTTTGCCATCATTGGCTTGTACAGTGAGTATCATCATTTGGGACCTTCTTGCAAGTTCAGTGACATTGACCTCAAGTCTACATTTGATCCATGCTTTAGCCACACTCCAGCCCTGTTCATGTAAAGATGTGTTTTATGCCAAAGCATAAAACACGTCTTGAATCACCTGCAAGATGAAGCCTGGGTTGGTTGTACCTACATTACTCATGTGCTATTTTGGAGAGTTATGGTCATTTCCATAAATATTAGCCTTACTATGAACTGAACTATTTTATGCAAGAGCAGTTGATGGTGAAACACTAAAAGAGGCAACATCGTTATGTCTTAGGCATTTGCATTTGCTCACATTCAGAAAAAAGCTGCTTTTCGGTGATTTCTAAAATCACCTTGGCCATTAAGCATTTGTTTCCAAAACATGCTAACTAAATGAATATAAGTTAATTAGAAATGCATGGAATAAATTTACAGAATTATAAACATTTTTTAAGAAATGTTTGACTACATAAGAAGTGGATCAGAATGAACCTGAATGTTTGAAAATAACTTCATGAAATCCTGTGAAGTGACATAGATGTTGGGAGCCAAGTGCCCCCAGTCTGGCAGGGACCTAAAGGACTTGAGTTTTACATTTGGCTGGCATGGTAACAATTCAAAGCTACAGGTTGGCATCTCTCATAATTTTTCCATCAGTGGATTCCAGTATTTTGTATTAGAAGAGGTGGACTTCACACCCAAATTTCAAATTTGGGTTTGGTCTGCACCAACATAGCATCCCCCAACTAAACGGTTTGATTGACAGTTGCTGACGCTTGAGCAAATGCTAGGTGCTGAAGCTTCAGTTTAATCTCTCAACAGTCCTATGATGCAGGGTATTAGTCTCTACTTTTGGATGGGGAAAAGGGTGCAGAATTAGGTAACTTGCCTGAACGGTGGGCCTGGCGGTCTGGCTCTGAAACCTCAACTTTTCACCCAAAGAATCTGTTTTGCCGTCTTCATAATGATCCAGTATGTGGCCTCAGCATCTGTGTCTATTGTCACTCCCCACCCGAGTCTGGCTCTTTTCAGAAGCTCATCCCTTTCCTCCCTCTCCCACTTCCTCCCTAACAAGAAGCCCTTGTCATCTCCAGCCAAGGTCAAGGCTGCATAGAGTAGAGTCAGGACTTGGATCATTGTGGACTCTCTCTTACTCCCACCTGTGCTTTGTCAATTCTTCCTCCCCTACTTCTTTCTTCCCTCTTCTCTGACCTGAAGATCTCATGCTTTGCAGGGGAACAAGGAAGTTGCCATGTGGGCGAACAGGAAGCTTACCCTTTGCTGTCTCCTAGAAATGTCTTTTGTTGGCTTTGTGTGTGTCTTTGTTTCTCTATCCCCTCCTTCCTGGATCCAACATAGCGTGTAACTAGACCTTTGCCCCCATTTGCTTTATCTGTGTGGGTCTGGCCCTTGTTTAGGCAATTTTTTTTCAAGCTTCCCTGGCTGCGCAAGTTAGAGCAGTGTTCAGTAACCAACTTCCTCCTTGCAAATGTTTCTGAACCAATGGACTTGGGTGGATGAGAAACTCAGGATGAAATAAATTCAATTAGAAAAATAAGAATCTTTGAAAAGCTAGCAAATTTGTAAAGTGGTATAACTGAAGGGGAAGTACACTGGCAAGGAAGTGGGACCCATTAGTGAACAACTGCACAACTGTATTGGAGTGTTGTGTGCTCCCAAATTTGAGCCGTGCAGGAGAATAAGGCAACTGGATGGTCCGGAAGGGGAGCAGATATGTATGTCTGTCTTGGCCCTTTTGGACTATGACTGACACTTTCTCATGGTGCATAGAGCTTGCCTCACATTAACGGGTCGCTTTCTGATCTCATTTCATGGAGAAGTTTATACCATTACATTAGTTACAACTCCTTATAATCTGGCTGGCTAGTTTATTCTAGAATGTTCCTGAGTCCACAGAGTATAGAAATTTAGTTTTGAACCTAAACTTATCATTGGTTTTGGATTCTTGGGACCAGGATTTTGAAATTAGCAAAGAGCCTTGAGGTAAATCAGAACTTGCCTCTATTCCCATCTGCCTCTCTTTACCACCTTTCTGTCTCCCTGCTCATGCCTCTGCATTCAGGGCCTTGACTTCACATAGTGTAACATGGAAAAAAGTAGTTCTTGACATGGTAGCTTGGGAAATTATATCCTTTGTGCCCTACTGAATATATTCCTTCCACCTAGCACAGAATAGGTGCTTGATATATATTTGGGAATGAGTGAGTGAAGAAATGAAAGCCTGTGAGTGTTCATTTGGAACATCTGGAAAATACTCCCCAATTCTCAGTCTAGATGAGATCACCTTCTGTCATGAACAGCAATTTTACAAACTGTGTTGTGCTCGTTTGCCATTGTTAACTAATTTTAACCAAACAGTGGCTCTGTTTCCAGCTTCTAGCATAATGCCTTGCACCATGTCAGAGCTCAGTAAATTTTTATTGAATCAATAAATGTCACACTTTATGTCAAAGAGTTTTGATTCTTGGAGCAAACAAAGCCTTGAATTTATAGAACCAGGGGATTGGAAAGAACATTGAGAAGTCTTCAGCTACTTTTCCCTGTTTCCCAACTTAATCATTCCTGGTAATCATCTACTTTGTTCCTGAACACCCGCAGGAGGCTCCTTAACCATGTGACTCACAAGATTTTCATAAGAAATCTCTCTCTTCGTTTACCTCCAGAGGGCACAAAACATGCATACTGTGATACTTGATTTGTAGTAAATATATATTTGGTCTTCTTTCCTTTTCTGGCATGGAGCTCCTAAAACCATCAGAATTTTCTCAGTGATGAGTGTAATAAAGATGTCTTTTGTTACATTAATGAGGTGACTTTGGGAAAGCACTCAGGTAACCTAAGGATGGGAGCTGGTTGCCAGGGGACACAACCATGTGATTAGAGGTTGAAACTTTAAGTGCCATCCTGACCTTCTGGGAGTGGAGAGGTTCTGGAGATTGAGTTGAATCACCAATGACCAACGATTTAATCCATCATGCCTATGTAATGAAGCCTCCATAAAAACCCAAAAGGAGGGGGTTTGAAGAACTTCTGGGTTGGTGACAGGTGGAGATTTCAGAAGAGTGGCCCACCTGGAGAGATCATGGAAACTCCGTGCCCCTTCCCACAACGTTCCTTATGCATCTCTTTCATCTGGCTGCTCCTGAGTTCTATCTTGTCATAGCAAACTGGTAATGTGGTTCCTGAGTTCTATCTTTTCATAACGAACTGGTATCCTAATAGGAAAATGTTTCTCTGAGTTCTGCGAGCTATTCTAGCAAATCAGTCAATCCCAAGGAGGGGGTTGTTGGAACATCAAGTCTATAGCCAGTCAGTCAGAAGTACAAGTGATAACCTGGACTTGCAACTGGTATTTGAAGTTGGGGGTGGGTGGGTGGGAGAGGGTAGTCTTGTAGGATGAAGCCCTTAACCTGTGGGATTTGACACTATCTGCAGATAGATAGTGTCTGAATTTTGGTGAACTGTAAGATAACCAGCTGGTGTTGGAGAATGGCTTGAATCTGCGGGAAAACCACCCCCCTCCCCCGACACATACACACACACTGGAACTAGTGACCAGAACCTTTACATACCATCTTTTTTAAAACTCCTTTTCAAAGGAAAAACAAAGAAAGATTAGGCACGCCAAGGCTATAAGTGGCTTCTGAATCGAACACCTTAGCCCATGTGTGTAGTGGAATTAGCTGCCTCCAAATAGGGATCCTCTCTTTGAGTGGAAATCATGCTGCACTATGTCTGCCTATACGTGCGATCTGAAGACAGAGTTCCAAACTTCTGTGGCATGATTGAGTCTTAGAGTTCATACTCACAATTCTCTGTTCTGTATAAAATTCTAAATACTCTCAACTTTGATATTTTTTTTTTCCAATTTGACAAATAACAGTTTAGCTAGCATCCAGGGCCAGGTCTCATCAACATCAACACTGCCTGGATAAGATGGGTCAGCAGGTGCCACCACCCTCATTCTAAATTGAGGGACTGTGGGGTGGAAGATTTACAATCAGTAGTGAAAATAAACAAATAAATAAATGGCTAGAGCATGGTAACAAGTCTTGGTTCTGTGCTAATTGAGATAAGAGTATTTTTCTGAAAACCTCTGCAGCCTACACTCTGAAGGTTGGGGATGTGTTTTCAGAACACATAGCCTTGTGAGTCAACTGAAACTGGTGTTCCCATGGCTGATCAGGGAATTCTAGTCATAACTGACATGACATCTATAAAGAAATCCATGAGGGACCAGAGATGGATAAGAAACCAAGTCTTACTACATGCAGTCAACATGTAGAGCCTCAGAAGAAGCCTCTTGGTATCAGGAGGGCATCTCTCTTGGGACACTCATGGTAGAAAAAAATAGAATCTAATCTCCCTCTTCTCCTTTCCTTTTCCTGTGACCATTGGATGCCTGAAGGCTTCCCCCAGTTTTGGTAAAGGCAACGGTGATGGCTGACAGCCTCAAAACTTCAGTCCTTGCTCTAATCATGACTGATCATCTGATGCATTCCAGCCTGGGGTACTTTCACTTCCCTGAAACCAGAGATGTGGCCAACACCATTCATTACTTGATCATACACATACTCCCTTATGACATGCCTGACTTTACTGTTTAAATATAAGGTTGTTGGTGACATGAGCAGGAATGGGGAAATAGAGACCTCCAAAACTCGTCTCCTTCATCAAAGCACCAAGAACAGTGGCAAAATTGTCAAAATATCTTTTTCAGAACTCTGGAAATTAAGCAGTCTTGCAATAATCCTGAGAGTGTTATTTGTTTCCAATAAAACAATTGAATCTGAGAATAGCAAGCTTTGTGGAATCCTAATTCTCTAGTCCTTTTCCCCTCTCCTCAGATTCATGCTAGCCTTGAAAAACAACAACTCTGCAATCCCAATGAAAACGAGCAGCCTAACAACGTACGGAGTGGGCAAAATGAGGTTTGCATTCTCCCAAAGTCCAAGGCACAGATAACTGCCATTATTTGACCTGTCTTTCAGGTCCTTAGAAAATCTCACTCTCAAATCTTGTCTTTATTTAATGTGACTCAGATGTCATGCAGTACTATTTTCCAGGGGGCAATTGTTTAACATGGGCAGCTGCCTGAGGTTGTGATAACAGTTGGAGAAAACAAGCTAGGCAAAAATTTAAAGGAAAAGCTGGGGAATGAGATAACCATAGGGGCTTTGAAAAGCTTTGACATTCCTGGGAGTCTAGAAGCCCAAGCATGTGCCAGGGTTGTGTTCACGATGGGAAAGATCTGAGAAGGACCAAAGCTCTCTCTCTGGCTGATCTTGAGACTCAACAGAAGCAGGAGTTAAAGGTGAACATAGAGCTGTAAACTTCCTGCTTGAACACTGAAGGCAAGGCCCCAGCATGCACACAGAGCCCTCAGCAAAGACTCGGAGACTTATTGGTTCCAGGCATTTGAAAATTTATGGGTAATCCTTAGCTGATCATTTAGCTAACTGAGCAGAACTTTAGTGGCCACACATGACAAAATATACAGACTACATAGAATTAGTTCAGTTAAGCAACTAAACAGACAGTGACAACAATAGCAGCAGCAGCAAATCTTGGGAAAGAAAGAAGATACCTGTTTTCCAGCATTGCCACATTATTTAAAATGTCCAATTTTCAACAAAAAATTGTCATATATGCAAAGAAATGCAAAAGAATGGTCCATACACTGAAAAAAAGCAGTCAAAACTAATTGTCCATGAGGAAGCCTAGATGTTGGGTTTATTAGACCACACTTTTGAATCAACTGTCTTAAATATGTTCGAGAAGCTAAAGGATACCACATACAAAGAACCAAAGGAAAGCATGAGAATAATAATGTCTTATCACAAAGAGAATACAAATAAACAGATTCAGAGCCTGAGAGACCTATGTGACATCAATATATGCAGAGTGGCAGTCTCAGAAGGAGTAGAAAGAAAGAGGAAGAAGAATATTTAAAGAAATAATGTTTGACAACTCCCCAATTAATGAATGAAAAGCATCAAGAAGCTTACTAAGTTCCAAGTAGGATAAACTCAAAGAGATCCATACCTAAACACATCATAATCAAACTGTTGAAAGACAAAGACAAAGAGATAATCTCGAAAGCAGCAAAAGAGAGGAAACTCACATACAAGCAATCCTCAAAGAGATTAGCTGATTTCTTATCAGAAACCATGGAGACCAGAAGGCAATGAGATGACATAGATGGAAAAAAAAAAGACTGTCAATCAAGAATTTTATATTTAGCAAAACTAAACTTTAAAAATTATAAGATATTACAAGATACACAAAAACAGACTTCACTCCTAACAAATCTTCCCTACAAGAAATACTAAAATTGCCCTTTAGGCTCTAATGAAAGAACACCATACAGTAACTGAAATCCACATTAAGAAATAAAGAACACCAATAAATGCAACTACACAGGTAAATACAATGTATTTTTATTTATAACCTCTTTCTTTGATCTGATTTAAAGTACAATTGCCTAAAGCAATAATTATAAAACTATGTTGATGGGCTTATAATGTACAAAGGTGTAATTTGTAATTTGCATGACAATAGCATAAATGGGGGGGAGGGAGTGGAGCTATACTGTTTTTGTATATTACTGAAATTAAGTTGGGATTAGTCCTAACAAGATATTTATAAACTGTGATGTTAATTTTAATCCCTAGGACACCCTCCAAGAAAATATCTTAAAAAAAATATACTAAGGGAAACAACAGAAGAATTAAACTGGTATATTAGACAATATCTATTTAACACCAAAGAAGGAAGTAATGGAGGAATTGAAGGGAAAAAAGACGTGAGATATATAAAAAACAAATTGCAAAATAGCAGATGTAAATTCTACCTTATCAGTGATTACACTAAGTAAAATGGATTGAAGCTTTCAATTAAATGCAGAGATCAGCAGAACGGATAAAAGACACAATCCAACTACAGTCGTGTATAATTTAATGATGTGGATACATTCTGAGAAATGTGTTGGGCAATTTCATCATTTGTGCAAACATCATAGAATGTACTTACACAAACCTAGATGATATAACCTACCATACACCTAGGTTATATGGTTCTAAGCTTATGAGACCACTATTGTTTATGTGGTCCCTCACTGACTGAAGCATCGTTATGTGGCGTATGATTGTATATGCTGTCTACAAGAGACACACTTTAGATTGAATGTCCTGAATAGATTGAAAGAAAAGAATAGGAAAAATACCTCATGCAAATAATAATCAGGGAGAGTTTGAGTGGCTATAATATCAGACAAAATAACTTTAAGACAAAAATTGTTACCAGAGACAAAGTGACTTTTATAATGGTCAATTCATCAAAAAGGTCTAATATTATAAACATATTTTCACCTAAAAACAGCTTCAAAATACATGAAGCAAAAACTGACAGAATTCAATACTCTACTCAATTCAATATTCAATGGAGACTTCAGTACGCCACTTTCAATAAGGATAGAACAACCAGAGATGATCAGCAAGGCAGTAGAGGAACTGGACAAGGCTACGCACCAACCAGGCCCAACAGACACATACAGAACACTCCACCAGCAGCAGTGTGATACACGTTCTCCTCAAGTGCACATGGCACGTTCTCAGGCTAGACCGTATATTAGGCCAAAACAAGTATCAATAAATTTTAAAGGATTGAAATCACACAAAGTATCTTCTTCAACTACAATGGAATGAAACTATAAACGAATAACAGAAGAAAACTTGGGAAATTTATAAAATATGTGAAAATTGAAAAAACATATTCCTAAATAATCAATAAATTAAAGAAAAAATGAAAAGAGAAATTAAGAAATAATTTGATAAGAATGGAAGTAAAAACATAAAATACCAACATTTATGGAATGAAACTAAAGCAGCACTTAGAGACAAATTTATAGCTGTAATTGCTTATATTATTAAAGGAGAAAGATCTTAAATCATAACCTAACCTTCTGCTGTAAAAAAAATAGAAAAACAGCAAACTAAACTGAAGCTAGAAGAAGAAAGGAAGTAGTAAAAATTAGAGTAGAAATGAATTAAGTAGAGACTAGAAAAACAGTGGAGAAAATCAATGAAACAAAAAATTGGTTCTCGAAAAGAACAAAATTGACAAATCTTTAGCTGGACTGACAAAGAAAAAAAGAGAAAAGAGACAAATAACTAAAATTGGGAATGAAAATGGGGCCATTATGACCTACCTTACAAAAATAAAGACATTAAGAAAATACTATGAACAACTGTATGCCAACAAATTAGATAACCTAGATGACATGGGTAAATTCCTAGAAATGTATAAATTACCTAAACTGACTCAAGAAGAAATAGAAATCTCAGACTTACAACAAAGGAGATTGAATTAGTAGCAATACACCTCCCAACAAAGAAAAGTCCAGACAAAAGACCAAGGGAAAGAAAAGACAAATTACTAAAAACAGGAATGAAAGAGGGGATATTACTACTGATCTCACAGAAACAAATCTCAGGATCTTACTTGACTTCTAACTTTGTGACTGAGTGATCAAGTCCCTGAACGATGGGGATCATTGGATTTTGTGTGTTGTGTCCTCCAAAACCAAAAGCATGAATCTTTCCTGATCCACCCAGTACCACAGTCTCAAGCCAGTTGTGGCTACTAAGTACCTGGAATGTGATCAGTGCAAGTGAGGCCCTGAATGTTAGTTTTATTTAATTTCAACAAATTTAAATTTAAAAATGGACGCTAGGTTCATTTATTGGAAAACGTTTAAGTAACTTTGGAACTTGGGTATGAACTGACTTTTTCAATTATAAACTTTAAGAAATCCAAATACAAATTAAATACGTGTGATAAAAATTTAGCATTAAAATTGGCATGTACTCTAAGTGTAAAACACACTAGATTTTAAAGACAGTATGAAGAATGTAAAATATCTCAATAATTTTTATAGCGATTACATGTTGCAATGATAATATCTTGAATATATTATGTTAAATAAAATATATTGTTAAAATTACAAACACCTGTTTCATTTTATGTTTTTAATGGACTTACAGAAAAATTTTAAATTAATTTGGATGTGCCATATTTCTATTAGACAGCCCTGCCTTAGCCCTCAGCAAATTTCTATGTTTATCCACATTAGTAATGATTTCCTGTTTTCTTACCAATGCCTTAACAACTGATCAGTAAGTGGTTCCTCTTTTTTAAAGGGAACCATTTCAGGAATGATTGAATGAGGGAACAAATGAAATCCCAGGCCGTCCTCGTGGCATAGTGGTTAAGTTCAGTGTGTTCCACTTTGGCGGCCCGGGTTTGCTGGTTCAGATCCCGGTCGTGCACCTGCACCACTTGTCAGCTGTGGGGTGAACCACATATGAAGTGGAGAAAGATTAGCACAGTTTTTGGCTCAGGGCTAATCTTCTTCAAGCAAAAAAAGAGGAGGATTGGCCTTAGATGTTAGCTCAGGATTAATCTTCCTCACAAGAAAAAGAAAAAAGTAATCCCTAAATCTTTCCCCTCTGAGATGTCATGGAAGTGACACGGGTTACAGTCATCTGGGCTGTTTCCCCCTAGAAATAAGGAAGTCTAAGTGTCATCATACAGATTTGGGGAAAGAGTAGAGAATGTATTTTTTTAAACCTCCTTCACAAAAGCAAATTATTGTCATGTGTTTTCTACGTTTTAATTCACTTGTGGGTAAGAAAAAGCATCTCGATAGCTCCAGCGAAGCTGGTCCTGACCATGTGAAAACCTACTCAATAACCCGAGTGTGATTCATGTTGGCTTCCTGACTAGTGTGTTGGAGACAATTCTTTTCTTCTTTACTTTGCATAATTACTTCCAACCTCAGAACTTTTATCTTCAAAGTATCTGGGTTAGAAGTCTGCATCGATGTTCTACACCTACATAACCCCCCAAATTTTGACCTACATTCAACGAACTCTCCCAACCTGACTGGCTTCCTAGGCAATTCACGCAGTGGGTCAGCCTTCCTCTGTGTGTGCAGAGGTAGAGTCATTTCCTGTCTAATCCCATCTCAAGACTTTCATAAGTAGGTCCCACCCAACTGCCTTCAGATTAAGCACAGGCTCTGTGCCTCTGAGGGCCACCTGTGGCAAGAGCAATGCAAACTCACGGGCAGGAGGGAACTTGAATTGGGATTCTAAGGGACATCCTTTAGTAAAAATGTTCTTTCAAACTTACCTGAATTTTTACCCTTAGAAATTCTGAGCTTGATCAGACCTCTCCTTTGGTCAACTTTCATCTCTCCCTCTTCTCTGAATCCTTTCCCCTCCTCCTTTGAGTTTGGAAAAATCTTTCAATTGCCCTATTCTAAAAAGACTTACCCCAAATATGGACATTTGACAATTGTGGTATTGGTCGAGTGGGAAAAGATGGTTTTTAGAAAAAGTGATGCTGAAATAATCGGATGTCCATGTAGACAAAGAAAAACCTTCAAATCCATCTTAAACTGTACATAAAAATCAATTTCATGAGGGGCTGGAGGGCTTAAGGTAGAGGGAAAGAACAAGCTTTCAGAAACTATGAGAGGGTGTCTCTATGATCTTGCAGTATGGGAAAAGATTTCATAAGCAGCATGTGTAAAACAGAAACAACTGAGAAATGGGACCACAACATAATTAACTTTTGTTCATCAAGATATTAGAGAGTGAAAGACAGCTTCAGAGTGGTAGAAGCCATTTGTAAACCATTAAACTGAGAAAGGGTTGTATTCCGAACAAAGAACTCTTTTAAATCAACAAGAAAAAGACAAAATCCAGTAGAAAAAATGGGCAGGAGACATGAACAGGTATTTCATAAAGTGAGCATCTAATGGCCAACAATTAAATTAAAATTAAAATCAAACCTCAATGATGCACTAGTCTATACCTACAAGGATGACTGCGATTAAAAAGCCAGATAAATATTGGTGAGGCTATGGAGTAACAGGAACTCACACTGCTGATGGGAGTGTAAATTGGTAAAACCACTTAGTCATTACTACTAAAGTCGAAAATATATGGGCATTCCCAATGACCCAGCAATTCCACTCCTAAGTATGACTGCAGACTGAATTCATTACATATGCACCAGGAGACACGTAGAGTGTCTGTTCACAGCTGTGTTGTTGGTAGAAGGTCCCCCAAAGCTGCAAACTTGACCAACCAAATGTCCACTAACAGTGAAATAGATACATTGTGTAATAAAATGTGGTTTTCTGTATGTTTTGTTTCACAAGAAAAACATTTTTTTAAAAATAAAACAGCCCCCTGCCTACATTCCTGATCTTGCCTGCCCGAGCCCGTCTCTCTTGCCCCTTCTCCTCTCTGCCAGAGGAGAGTCCTTTCTGCCCTCATTTTCCCCAGTCTCTTAACTCTTGCTCATAACACGAACTCCCCCCTCCTTCCCCACACCCCAGGGTCACCAGTCACCTCCTAGTTGACAAATCAGATGAACTTGCCTCATTCTGTGGGCTCCTCGGTTCCACGGAGGAGGCTTTGCTGTTGACCTGTAGTTAGTTCTCCGGACCCTTCCCTCTCCCGGTTCTGCTCCTCTTTCTCTCCCTGTGGCCTCTCTGCTTCATCCTCTGACTTTTCTCACCTTCCTGCCCCTTAAACACTGGTGCTTCCTGGCTTTCCCTCCCCGTGGTCTCATGCACACCCTCGGCCCGTCTCTGTGCTAACAGCCCCCAGATGGATGACGTCCCTCCCAGGCTCCAGATGCAGATATGCATAAGCTTTCTGTTTCATCTCCATCTTTATCTAAATGTTCAGAACCACCTTAGTTTCTACCAACAGGCCTCAAAATGAACTCATTCTCTTCCTTGCTCCAGCCCAATTTGTGGATTTCCTATCTAAATAAGGGGAATCATGGGGCTGCCCAGTGGCACAGTGGTTAAGTTCGCAGTTCCACTTCAGTGGCCCGTGGTTTGCCGGTTCGGATCCTGGGTACGGACATGGCACCGCTTGACATGCCATGCTGTGGTAGGTGTTTCACATATAAAGTAGAGGAAGATGGGCATGGATGTTAGCTCAGGGCCAGTCTTCCTCAGCGAAAAGAGGAGGATTGGCAGCAGTTAGCGCAGGGCTAATCTTCCTCTAAATAAATAAATTAATAAATAAGGGGAATCACTTCCAAGCTGATGTCTCAAGCTGGAAATGTTCTTATCACCCTCTTTAACCTGCCCCAGCACCAAGAGCTACCATTACCATGTTCACACCATGCACTAGGAACTTGCTATGGTCTGAATATTCCTGTGCCCCCAAAATGCCTATTTGAAAATCTAATGCCCACGTGATGGTATTAGGAGGTGGGGCCTTTGGGAGGTGATGGCCAACAGGGTGGAGCCCTCATGAATGGTATTAGTGTCCTTATTAAAAAGACCCCGCAGTGCTTCCTTGCCCCTTCTGCGATGTCAGGTCACAGTGAGAAGATGGTTGTCTATGAGGAAGTGGGTCCCACCAGACACTGAATGTGCCGGCACCATGATCTTGGGCGTCCCAGCCTCTAGAACTGTGGGAAATCAGTTTCCAAATATGAGCCACCCAGTCTGTTGTGCTTGGTTACAGCAGCCCAAATGAACTACGGCAGCGCTCTTTTATTTTAGCAGATATTACTTGCTTTTTTTTCTTAACATATGTTAACTCATTTAATTCTCTCAACCCCAAGATGGGATATTATTCTCCTCCTTACTGAGGAGAAAAGAGAAATATTCATAAGCAGAGCAGCTCTTCCTCCCTCACCCTGACTCCTGCTGATCCCACGTCGAGGGGGCCTCTCAGCAGTGTTAGTACTTCCACCCAGCGTCCGTTTCCACCGCCTCTAACCCAGTTCAGATTAGACCAGCTTCCTAACAGGTGTCCCAACCACACCCAATTCTCTTTCCATTTATGTCCACCTTCAGTGGAGCTGGTAGAGTACTCAATAATAATCTCGGATAGGGTAGATTTTGATGGATTCCTTCTCAAATGCCTTAGCACACAGGGGGCCATGTGATCTGGTGCCAGTCTACCCCTTTTCCCTGCTCCCCAGCGCCACCTCCACGTCTTCTCCATCCTGGACACATGCTCTTTCAGGCCCCTGGGCCTGTGCAGACAGTTCTCTGCTTGAATGCTCTGCTGACATCCTTCCTCTTCAGCTGGGAAATTCCTGGCCCTCCTCTAAGTCCTAACAGGTGGCCTCTCTCCCTCTGTGACACCGTCACAGGCTCCCCAGCTGGCCCAGCTCCACCCACATAATTATTTACCATGTACTGGGTACCAACCTCCCGCATCATTTTGTTTTCATTTTGTTTTACATCACATTATATTACAATTGCTTATTTATTTCTTCCTGTCCTGCTCCTGGAGGGCAAGAATACTGTATTATTCCTCCTTGAATTGGAGTCTCTTCCCAGAGGTGGCCTTATCTGGGGAGCAGTTAATGATTCTGCTGAGTAAATACATGTCTCTGGAAATGCTTGTTGAAAAGCAAGCATTGGAAGAAATAACCTGGCCGCCGCTCCTTGGCGTTGGCGTGTGGACTCTGCTGGCTCTGACGTGCCCTGCTCTGCACCCTGAGGCCTGGAAATGCTCTGCTTGTTAGAAGAGAGTGAGGGATAGAAAGCAGGGCCACGGTTGGTAGGTGCGTGTCCTCCTCACTGACTCTGAGCAGCCAGGCGCTGGTGACAGGGCGCCTTCTCCATTGCAGATGCCTTCATCTTACTGCCCTGTTCAATCTGACTCTTTATCCCGTCCCATCCTTCCCACTCTCTTGAATCATAACAGGCCCTCCGCTTCGTGCATTTTTCTCATTTAACCCTTATGAAGGGGATCAGGACATGCCACACCCAAATATGCCACTTTGGCATAAGAATTATTTTGAGCTGAAGGCAGTTGAGAAAAAGAAGACACAGAAAGCTCTGTGTTCTTCCTCTATCTGCCTAAAAACAGGGCACAAATTTCTCCCATACCAGAAAGAGGCGAAAAACCCTTATCACCAGAGACAGAGATGATGCCAAGATCAGACTGCATAAACAAACCTCACTAACAAACCTTACCTTCCATTAGTTTTCCCCAAATATTTCCTAGTCACTTTCCCACAGTTTATTTGCTCTAAAAGCCCAACCGCCCTTTCCTTTGTCTAGTCGCTTCTCCACAATTTATCATCTTTTGTTAATGGTATATAAGGCCTGTGTCTTACTGCTTCTTTGGGCTTTTAGCTTTTTTTCTGTGAAGTCCCATCCAGGTAAAATTAGAAATATTAATACAATTTGTACGTTTTTCTCCTGTTAACCTATCATATGTCATTTTAATTCAAGACCCCACGCACTGAATCTAAGAGGGTAAAAGAAAAATTGTTCCTTCTATATGCTAATAACCTGTGGGATGAGCATCACTGGGACCATTGTGCAGACAACTGAACTGAGGTTCAAAGAAGTCATAATAACTCATGGGTAGAAGACTCAGGACTCGTGTCAAAGCCCCTTTACCTTCCTTTTGTCTTTCTTTGCTAGTGCCTAAAAGTTTATTTTATCTGGTTAGTGATCCTGACTCCCAAGGCGTTGCTGGCATCTGCTCATGCGGGCTCCCATGTTGAGTGTCAGCTCAGGAAGGGATGCACACCCAGGAACAGCCCTGAAAAATCCCAGCCCAGACCCAGTCGGAACAGCCAGTGTTTCCCAGTGTCAGCACTCCTTCTGGAGCCCTGTGGCACCAGCCCTCGCCCAAGTAGCGTTAATCACTCAGCGACTTTTGGTTGAAGATGTGAGACTGGTTTGCACAACCCAGCTGCACAGGTGCAGGCACACAGGCCACCATCTGACAAGGCTCCAGGGCCTGGTTTAAGAGACGGGCCCTGAGGGTCTGGATCCCCCGATCCTTTCCCACTGGTTCTTAGGGAAAATGTCTGCAGGTGAATACCTTATCCTGGGGGGAGCCCGTGAGCCCGAAACAAAAGAAGGGGAAGACAGTCTTGTTTCTAAATGACAGGGCAAGTCAGGGATCAAAACAGCTTCCATTAAAAGAGACTTTCCAGGTTTGTCAACCCAAGAAGAACAAATAATAGGCTTAAAGAGTGTCACTAAAACCTTATTGTGTTCCAACAGCCCCACTGCTTTAGTTAAGGAACTTGACAAGGAGGCAAGGAAAGAGCATGATTCCCACTTGCTTGGTCTTAAACATGAGGTGAAACTCCTGCTCACCTGGTAGCCGGGGTTGCTGCAGCCCTGCGCTCCGAGGGTTGTCGTGTTCTCCAGCTCCACGGCCTCTGTGCTGCTCGTGGATTTGCCTGGGCGCTGAAATCTTTTCAGACGTCTGGTCTGGAGGTGTCCTGCACCTGCGAAAATGAACACAGCCTCTGCTGGTGTCAGAATGCCACCTGCTGCTGGGGAAGCTGGGCGCTGCTTCAGTTCGGAACTTCGACAATAATCCCCTGGTCTGGGCTGGGTGGGAGTGGTGGGGACAGGGTGGAGCCTTCCAGTTCAGGTCCACCCACCTCCTTGAGCTTTCTCATTGTCCCCAGTTGCCTGCCCATGCTTACTTCAGGCAGAAATTCTTGTACCGCACAAAACAGAAAAGGACGCTTTCTCTACAGTCAGGAGTGAAACAGTCCATTTCCTGTGGGTGGTGTTGGAGCCTAGGAGTTGGGGTGGGGGGTGGCCGGGAAGGTCAGGGCCGGCTGCCACCAAGCGACCACCTTCCGTGCTAGGTATGTGCTCCGTGCTTTAGATATGGTGGTCGTGGTTCATCTTCAGAACAAGGAAAACTGAGGCGTGGGAACGTCAACAATTTGCTCAGGCCCATTTGGCTAACAAAGGGACAATGAGAAGTCAAATTAGGTCTGGTGGGTTCCAAAGCCTTTTTACTACATCCCTGTCTGCAAACCAGATCCCTTTTAACAATTGAACTTCTAGAATTGCAAATATGTGGCAGAGAAGTGAGGGGTGACCAAGTGCTCACTTAATAAAAGGCTTCTTTGCTTTATGAAATTAGTAGCTGTAGGGTTCTTCAAGATAGCAATTTCCCCAGTAAGTTTCAAATGAACTGTTATGTGTCTATTAATTATTATAATTGGGTGACCTGTGTGGAAATGTGGAAAATACTTAAGATGGTGAAAAACCAGAATAGATTGAATACTGCATATAGCGGACAAAAGAATGGAAGAAAATATCAAATTTACTAGTGGTTATTTCTGGGTTGTGGTTTTATGGGTGGTTGTTATTTTCTTGTTTAAACATTGCTGAGTTTCCTATAAAGAGCATGATACTGTGACTCTCCTGGTACAGCCATGTACACATATGTACATGGTTAAGCGCTTGCTGGAACCACACTGCCTGGATTCAAGGCCTGGCTCCACCACTTACTGCAGCAAACTACCGCTCGAGAGCTGAACCCAGCCTGCCGACTTATATACAGCCCAACCTAAGAATGGGGTCAAAGACCGGCCACAGAGTCTGCCGCCTGGACAACACCTAGCTGTGATTTAAGATTGTTAGGGTGTCTGCATCATGTTAGTCAGACCCCTGGGAAGGACGACTTTGGCACAAGGGTCGACCAATAAACAAAGAAGGGCAGAGAACTAGCACAGACATGTCCTGCTAGGTGCTTTTGTTTTTTCCATGTCATCTTCACTACAACTCTGAAAATGAGGAATTAATATCCCCATTTCACAGGTGAAGCACCTGAGGCCCAGGGAGACAGAGTGACTTTTCCAAGAACACAAGTAGTAAGAGGCAGAGCCATAATTTGAGCCCACGCCTCTGAAACTTAGTCCTGTCAAGTGCTAAGTTCTATAAAGAAATAAAGCCCCGGGGAAGCACAACTGAGTTAGTACCCAAAGCGCTCATTCTGTTAATGGGGAAAGCAAACCACAGGCAAAGTAAATGCAAAAGGGCCCCCTTTGAATAAAATGAATACACAATGTGGTTGTCAGGACAGCAGAATTTGACCCCTCTGTGTACTGTGAAATCCTCAAAAAATGTGCCACTGCTTAGGTGAGGTGATTCTTAAGAAGGCCCAAGTATTGGCCTGCCATATTGATTCCATTGGAAAGGAATGCTTAAACCTGCAGGCTGCAGGAGGGCAGGGACTGTCCCCATCCTAGTCTCTGCTCTCTCCCGTTCCTAGCAGAGTGCTTGGAACAGAGTAGGCTCAAGGATGAATAGTTTGTCCATTGACCAAAGGGAGCGAACAGAAATCTCTATATTCCCATGTATCCCAGGAACATGTGTGAGTCTCACTGAGTTGTTAGGGAGGCCAGTTCACACCGGCCAGCCCTCCTCATAACCGGGGCTGGGAGGATGGTGAAGTAAGCAAAGAGCCTAAGGCGCAAATTTTAAGGGGGCACCCGCTCTCAGTGTCGTGCAAGTGCAGGGTTAGCTCCTGAGAGTGAGGACCTCCTTAGAGTTTGCTCCCTAGGCACCTTGCCTAGCTCAGCCTCCTCCTGGCCCTGCCAAGAAGATCCTGGGTTTGTCTTGGATGAGTATAAGGTAGCAGTTAAGAGTGCAGGCTCTGGACTCAGTCCAGCTTCCAATCCAGGCTTTGCCACTCACTAACACTAACTAGCTAGAACCTTAGGCAAGTTACTTACCAGTTATCCCTCTAAGTATCTGTTGTTTCCTGCAAAATGAGGTTAATAGTTGCACCTGTCTGACAAGGATCCTGTGAGGGTTAAATGAGGTGCTGCCTGGAAAGAGTCTGGCATGTGTGGGCAGAATGCGTACACTCAAGATTCCAGGGGAAATCCCAGCAGCTCCCCAAAAAGGGAACCCAGAGTAGACTTTTAGGGCTCAGTAAGTGTCTGGAAGTACGTTATTGCTGTATCTAGTCAGAGAAGGTTGGTGAAGGGAGTGAAGAAAAAGCGCTGACTTTGGCCTGGGTTGTGGTAACAGCAACATACTATTTGTGGACGAACAAAGGCTTTCCAGGAAGCCCCTTCTAGAGTCTGGGAAAATGAGATTTCCAGAGATAAAAATCTTCCCTTTTAATTTTTTATGATCTGTTTGCAGTGTTCAGAGAAAAAGGCTGCCATGTGAGAGGTCTACAAAAAAACAGTTTCATATCGGGTTGGGTCTGTATATAAATTTTCCCCAGTTCTTACCCATAACAGGGGTCAGCGTTAGTGCCACCTGCATTCGTCTGGTGTGATGAGGTGAGTTAATCTGGTGTGAGTTAAAGGTCCACGGACCCAGCCCAAGGTTTGAACATGTGGACATTGCTTCCTAAGCACCACAGTGCTGGTCATTCTGTGTGGGAAAGACTCTCTGTCTCTTTTCATGGGTGAGAAAATAGGACACGATTCATGAGGGGATGGTGGTTGGTTTTGGATGGTCAGCTAAAGAAGGCAGCCACTGGAAAAAATACTGCAATCTCTGGAAAAGGGAACACTCAAATATGTTTCCTTCACTATTCTGTGACCATGATGGCAAGAATCATGAATGCATGCTAAAACTAGCAGCTGGAAAAATTTGATGAGGAGAAGGACGCTTACATAGCCTCTCAGTGTCTTCCCCCAAATTTCATGTTAATCAAAGAAAAAGAATAACAGAAACTTTGTAATGAGGAAACCTGGAAGACATCATCTTAACCAAATGGTCACCAAGAATGGGACAAAGTGACAGCATGTGCCTCCTGATGTGATGCACTGAGGAGGACACAAGATCTCTTCACAGTATTCCTGCCCGAAATGCGTAACCTGAATCTAATCATAAAGACATTAGAACCAACTGAGGGACATTTTACAAAATAACTGGCCTGTATTCTTCAAAATTGTTAAGGTCATGAAAGACAATGAAAGCAGAGAGACTATTCCAGATTACAAGATACCAAAGATTACATGATGAATAAATGCAACACGTCATCGTGGGGTGGGTCCTGGACCAAGGGAAATGTTTATTATAAAGGACAATATAGGGACAATTGATCAAATTTGAATTTTGCTCACAGTAATGTACTCATGTGAAATTTCCTCATTTGATAATCATACTGTGGTTATGTAAGAAAACGTCCTCAAGTAATAGACATTGGAGTATTTAGGAATAAACAGGTACAATGTCTACAATTTATTCCCAAATGGTTCAATGAAAAAGCAACCTGTAAATGTATGAGTATGATAGATAAAGCAAGTGAAGCAATATGTTAATGGTGAATCTGATTAAGTTATGGGAGTTTTTATGTTATTCTTGCAACTTTTCTATATTTTGTACTATATCCTATATTTTGCACTATAAAACACAGTAAAAACAACCACCAATAACATATTGCTTTTCTTCACATTCACATGAATTTTAGGAAATTATTGGCTTTTCCTCTGGAGAAATAACCTACAGACAAAAAAGAAGTAGCGCCACATTGTGAAATCTGCAAATCCCAGAGGTCAATAGCTTGAAGGCAACCCACAGGGACAGGGAAGAAAACAAGTGTCACAAGAGACAGACAAGGACAATAAGCTGGGGAAATGAGCGTTTTCAGTGCCACTGACCCAGAATACATAGCAGGTGTCCTTCTCTCCTGGTATCCACTGCCATCACCTCAAAGGGCTGATTTTTGGCCTATGACCTAAAAAGCTCCTTTCAAAATGATACAAGAGTCGTTTTGAGGAGACATGTAATGAGAAAGCTTTATGAATAAGAATCATGCCCAAGTCCAAAGTCAGGGAAGAATGCACAGTGAAAAGGAAACTGAGAGTCAATGTCTTACTGCTTCAACCAACTGCTTCCACTGGGCCCAAGAGGGAATCCCAAAAACATTTGAGGGTTCAAATCGGCATGTATATTGTGTCCCCACAAACCCTGTAGCATTACTTTCCTGACAGGATGGTGATTAGCTTATGCCCTCAAGCAACAGCGACAGAAACTGAGGCTGCCAAGGTTAAGAAAATAAGGTAGAAATTGTGCTTGCTTCAAAATGAGTTGGCTTCGTAGCTGCCTTTTCGCCTGGCCGAACAACTGCTTTCTCCCTGGTTGCTGCAGGTTTTTATTGCCTTACACTTGAAATGAAAAGGCGAACTTTGAAGTGCAAGGACTGGGTATTCCTGAGAGAGCAGGGGGTCTGGAAGTACAGGAGTTACACACGCTGTGCTCTCATAATGGCTTCACCTTCTTTCGGTCAAGTGAACGTGTCCCTGAGGTCAGTCTGAAGTTTGCCTGCAAGCCTGGTGACCACTCCCTATCCCTCTGGGGCTGAGGGACAGAGTGAAGTCTTGCACAACTAGGAAATGTCCAGAGTCTTAAAAAACATCCCAGGGGGCTGGGCTGGTTTCCCTATCCTGGTTTTAGCAGGATGTGGCCATGGTCTTGGGGCTCCTGCTGAGCTCTGAGACTGTGGAGTGCGTGCGCACTGGTGCCAGCGGGGAGGCAGGGAATGTGCAGTAAGACCCTGCACGTCAGGGCCAAGTGGCCGCAAGTACGCTGTAAATGAAGAGCCGGCTGCATCCCTTGGCAGAAGGGAGCCCGGGGGTGGGCATGGAGCATGTCAGATTCACACTGCAGGAGCTGGCCCGTGAAGTCAAAGTTGGGTGAGATCACACCCCTCTGCTCAATGCAGTCCAAGGCCTCCTTCAGGCCAACTGCTTGGTCTTCGTGATGTAAGCCATGCAGGTGGAGGGTCAGCGGGGGATCCCAGTCTCACAGAGGACCAGGACCTGCCTCCCTTTCCCCTGACACAGTCATTGAAGTCTATTGCTTATTGAAAGTGGGAGCTAATGTCAGTTGCGTGGCTGTCTTCCATGGGGATCCATTTGCAGTGCAAGTGGGCCATGCAGGCCTCAAGAGGTCCACTGTGAGTCAGCAGGACCGTGATGTACAGGTTGGCAAGGATCTTGCACTTGCATGCATGGTGGGCACTTAAAGTTGAGGCATAGAAAGATTTCATCTGGGCCACCCTACTCATAAGCCAGCCTGTAGCTGATGTTGAGTACTGGTTTCCCACATTGGCTAATGAGGGCTTTTTCACTTGGATCTTCTCTTGTGAAATGGGTTTTACATCCAAGCAACACTCAGGAGATTCCCAGTAGAAGGTCTCCTAACCCGCTTTGACCCCTAGGGCTGTGGCAGGTTGACCGGGCTACTCACACCTCAGAAGCCCTAATTTACATTTTTGAAGTCTCTGATACCATATATTATCCAACATATTTCCCCCCATGTGGTTTTAACACAGATTCCATGCGAATTTTATTATCTCAGTTCAGAGTTGGGAAGGATTTATATAACAACAACAACAACAAAAATGCTGCTATTGATGTGGGATAAAATTTTTGATTTAGGGCTTTCTTCTTACATAACATGCCCATAAAATGGTAAGATCTGTCAATACTAGGTCAAGCATATGGCTCAAAATTATAGAGATGCCAGGTAATGATCAGTGACAATAAATTTAAGGAATTTAGGGATGAACCCCAAATGTTTTAAGTTGTCCTTAAAATTATCTGTTTAACTCTAAAAGTAAATGTGTAAATCACATCTTGAACTCACTTCCATTTTCAGCCCCACCCGTCTGTACCCAGTTGTTTCATACATCGGTGGAAAGATGAGATAGCGTCAGGGCTCTTAAACCAGGTGCTGGAACATCTGGAAGTTGTAGCATTATTTGACTGGTAAATTTGGATATTTAATTTTGCTTAATCTCCTGTTCTAGAAACTATTTATGAGCAGAAAAGGAATATGTCCTACATATACGATGTAACAATCATAATCATGCATACACAAAACTAGGCAAAATTAAGCAAGAAAACCTGTTATTGAGTTTTTCTTTTTTTTTTTTTAAAGATTTTATTTTTTCCTTTTTCTCCCCAAAGCCCCCCGGTACATAGTTGTGTATTCTTCGTTGTGGGTCCTTCTAGTTGTGGCATGTGGGACGCTGCCTCAGCGTGGTCTGATGAGCAGTGCCATGTCCGCGCCCAGGATTCGAACCAACGAAACACTGGGCCGCGTGCAGCGGAGCGCGCGAACTTAACCACTCGGCCACGGGGCCAGCCCCTGTTATTGAGTTTTTCTGTTGACATTAGTTTGTTACTTATCATTTGCTATGTTAGCATTCATTAGCAGGATTCAAAACTTATCAAAACTAATCCTTCCAGGTAACTTCCATTCATTCACTTAAACTAAATTTTAATTGCTATAAATAAGAAAGAAATCCTATTCTCAGCTTCCTCTTATGAGGATTGCAATATTGAGGTATTGTTTGCCGTTGTTCTCTGTTAGTGGAGGAACAGGGCAGAATGCCTGCTGTCGCCTCATCTTGTCCCCCTCTCTTCCTTGCTCACAAACCTTCCAGGCCCTCCAGACTCTGCTCTGGCCTTGGAGCATTTGTACTTGAACTTGAATTGATCCCTGGACTGGTTCTTTCTCACTGCTCAGGTCTCAGCTCCTCAGCAGGGTTGTCCCAGACCACCGAGTCCTTCTGCCAGCCCACGTCTAGTTGAGGAACTGTTTTGTGCACCATAGAATCCTTGTGTCCAGGAAGGGGTCTGGCCGGGAGGCAGCTTGGAGAGGAGCTATACAGGAGCTCTGGAGGCACAGGTCTCGGCTTTTGAAGACCATCCCCCTAAAAGAAACCTGACACTTGCACCTAGGATTCCTTGTGCTAGAAACAAGGACGTTTTCACACCTCACTGAGGTTGCATCTACAGGAGTGATCTGACAAGGGCTTCAAAAGTAGTCAAAGTTGAGGCAATTTTTTTTTTTTTTTTTGAGGAATATTAGCCCTGAGCTAACATCTGCTGCCAATCCTCCTCTTTTTGCTGAGGAAGACTGGACCTGAGCCAACATCCGTGCTCATTTCTTCTATTTTATGTGAACGTCCAAGCTCATTTCCTCCATTTTATGTGGGATGCCCATCTTCCTCTATTTTATGTGGGATGCCTGCCACAGCATGGCTTGACAAGTGGTGCATATGTCCACATCCAGGATCCGAACCAGCGAACCCCAGGCCGCCGAAGCAGAAGGTGTACACTTAACTGCTACGTCACCAGGCTGGCCCCAAAAGTAGAAGCAATTTTAACATCAGAGAAAACAATGTTTAGGGGCTAGCCTGGTGGCATGGTGGTTGGGTTCATGTGCTCACTCTGCTTTGGCGGCCTGGGGTTCGTGGGTGCAGATCCAGGGCATGGACCTACACACCGTCAAGCTACGCTGTGGCAGTGTCCCACATACAGAATGGAGAAAGATTGGCATAGATGTTAGGGCTAATCTTCCTCACCAAAAAAAAGAGAGAGAGAGAACAATCCATGTTTATAGTGGATTGAAAACATCAAATCTATGAAAACTCATGAGTCCTTACTGACGCCTAAGAAAGAAAACTCTAGAAAAAGCCCTCATATTTATTGTCATTTAAGCAGGCTTAATTCTTACTGTGAAAATAGTTAAGGGGAAAGTGAGCATTTATATTGAAATTACATTTCAAAGTAACCAAATAGCCCCAGCTGATGAGGAGCTTTACTCTGTGTAACAATGCCAGCAGCAAATATAAAAAGAACGATAGATTTCAAAAAGCATGATCTGGAGACCCCTTGAGCAAGTACGATCACTTGGTGTTGAATTACTGAGTGGATGGTTGGTGGGATGCTGGACGTTGGGTGGAGCCCAAGTTCCGGCACACAGGCGTCCTACTGGCCCAGGGAGCAGTGAAACAGCAGAACAATCCCAATCCCAACAGAGAATTTGCTTTCAGGGGCTCCACCAGGTGTCACGAGCTTCTCGCGTGGGATGATGTGCAGGACATACTCTCACTTCTGGCTTTGTATCTGTGCATTTTGGTCTGCAGCTAGACTACCTGGTTCTAACCCTAAGCCCCGGGCTTCTAGGTTGGGATCTTAAGCAATAAACTCTCAGAGCCTCAGTTTCTTAGACTTCTTATGGTTTTGTGAGGATCTAATAAGAACATGTGTGAAATTGTTGGACCAGGGCTGGCACTTACAATACTCAATAAATTAACTATTATTATTATCGTAAATAATTATTTCCTGAATAAATGAATACTATATATAGACATATCTATATATGTCCCTTCATGCCCCCACCCCAGTCCAGCCCATGAGATTCTAGACTTCCAGCAGGGGATGATTTGAGAACCCATTAAGGTGTCAGAACCCAGGCTCAGACTCTCCCATCGTTAATCCACCGGCAGGACCTGAGCGCATCAGCCAAGGGCTCTGACCCTCGGTTTCATCAGCATGAGCCTGGAAGAGAGGTGCGCAGCGAGGAGCCCACGTCAGATGTATGGCATATGGAGAAGAAAGGGGCTACAGACCAGATAGGAGGGCTTATTCAGCATGACCATGTTCTAAAACTCTGGGTCACAATGTGTATAAAATAAAGTGTGATGGTTACCCCACTCAGTGTGCAGCACACTGACCTTATTTTTCTTAAGTTTTCCAAAATAAACTCATGGCTGCCCTGATTCTACTCCTTCCGGGATTTAGTGAACAAATATTTGCTTGCTAAATCTTTTAATTTTTTTATGATCATAATTCTTATTCCAGAATAAAAATTCCTTAGCACAGATCCCGTTGTGAAGTAGTACAACGTACTTATTGGCCGCATGGATGGCCGGCTTCCCCTGCTGGGCGGGAAGCTCCAGGAAGGCAGAGATCTTGGTTTTGTTCCTTTTTGCATCCCCAACACCTACAACAGCGCCTGACTCATAGTCAGGGTTTGGCAAACATTGGTTTAATTGTTCAAAAATCCTTACTGAGTTATCAGTTTGGATATTGATTGGTCTTATTAAACATGGGGCTTAAGTCTGCAGCCTGTAAGATGAGTATATTTGCTTGTCTCCAACAAGACCAAGCCGGGGAAACTCCAAAGCCGTTTTGGAGTGTGGGTGAGAGGCCTGATGTAAGTCTGGGTAATATATGTCGCTCTACACAGCAGGTTGGGTTTTCCCCACAACACTCCCTTTGCTGCGTTGGTCACAGGAAGTAAGCAGAAAATTCTGATTGCCAGCCCTGCCTCTCTTTGTTCCCTCTAAATGGGCATGGCTTAACACAAAGGAGCCTATTAAGGCAGAGAACCTCAGGTGCTCCAGAGTGGGGTGGGGAAGGAAGCAGGGGGAGGAGACTATGCTTAGCACAGCCTTGGCAAGAGATGGGCAGAAGTGCCTGGTACAGAGTTGACACACCCAGTGAATTATGATGGAGTGCCTACCCTGTCCAGGACCAAAACAGCCCACGAGCCTCAGAAGTTAAACACCTTGCCCTGGGCACACAGCCAGAACCTGCTGGAGCCAGACGACCCAACCCAGGCTGTCTGCCTTGAAGGCTTGTGCTTTTCCCACTGTTCCCCTGTCTGCTTGGGCATCTCCAGCTCCCAAACAAATATTTACTAAGAGCCAATCATGAGCCAGGCCCTTGGAAGTCATCAGTGAACAAAACAAAGAAAGATCTCTTGGAATCTACTCAATCTACTGATCTACTTGGAATGCAAGAAATAGAACCGAAGACCAGGTCAATGATTTTGCCTTGAGCTCCTGGATGGATGCGGTCACCTGAGATGGGGTAGTCTATGGTTAAGGCAGCCCTGGGGGCAGAGACAGAATTCCAGCTCTTTAGACATCTGTAGATGCACTCCTTGCTTCTCCGCTGTCCCACCTGGATGTTCTTCCACACAGCCCGGCCTCAGCATTACAGCCTCTTCTCCAGACGGAACCCCATCCATCCCTGGATCTCAGTGTAGGCTTTATTTCAATCCCTGGTTCATGGAGTGGTATTTCAAGCACAGTAAACAAGTGCAGGATTTTTTAGGGGAGGAAGGAGTAGCAGTCTAGTGTCCCTTAAACAGGAGACGGTTAACAATCAGGTAACAATAAAGGGGAATGTTTTACGTGTAAGTGCCTGTGGCATCACTACAAATCAGATTGGAAGAATATGAACTAAATTCATGACAGTGCTTGCCTCTTTAAAGCAAGAGAAGGAAGGCTGCGTTGGTGGCCCAGGGTCCTTGACGACAGAGTTGTTTATCTGCATGTACTACTTGGATCTGTTAAAGAAATGTCATAATGCAAATTGGATTGGAATGTTAACTGTCAGTTCGGGCTGGTGGGAACGTGGTTGTTTATTGTTTCACTCTTGGGCGTTCTGTGCAGTGAGTATATGGATTAGAACAAGGTGATAGCGGTTGAGAACAGATTACCTGGGTTCAGTTCTAGCTCCGTCGTCACTGATTAGCTGTGTGACCCTGGGCAATGACTCAGCCAAGCCCTCTTTTTTCATGCTATAGAGATTGAGTGAGTTCACATGGAAAGCATGCAGACTAATGCTTGGCACACAGAACGAGCTATGGAAGGTTAGCTGTTATCGTTCTTATAAGCAAGAACATAATTATAAGCAATTGCATATTAATCAACAAAAAGAAAGATTCATAGGACTTTGCGACTGCATAGAGATCTCGCAGTCTTGATCAGGCCTTGAAGTGGGCCTGGTGCGTGGAGGTCACCGTGCGTCTGAGACCATGACTGAGAAGTGGAGGGAAGCCCTGCAGCCTGGACGCCCAAAGCATCAGCTTGAGTCTGCTCAGTGGCGTTCCAGAAACAAAAGGGCCTTTCCTTGTAGTTCTAGGAAGAATAGTAATTTATGTACAGGGAGCATGAATTCCAAGAAGCAAGACACTAGGCTATTTTCACACCCTTCTGTACAATAAGACCTTTTCTTTTCTTTTTTTTAAATCATTTCCTTGCTGCCCAATCATCCATCTTTCAGTTATAACCTTTGCTACCCACATGTACACTGAATTAGTCTCACTGTAGAGGGGGATTATTTAAATGCATGCATATCTTAAAGTTGAGTAATAGTTTTTTATCTCCTTTGCTCAGTTTATAAAACAAATGCATTTCTGCTACCTTCGCCAAGAGGGAATAATATCTGATTTGTGCATTACCTCTAAGGGAAATGACTTTTCCCACCACAAGTTTATTAATTTCTGATTTCATATGTGAAATAGGAGAATAAATCAGATTTTAGTCTTTAAAGGAAAAAAATTCATGAATCCGCAGAGACTAAGTTATCATTCTTGGTAAATTGGATCTTCTGTACCTTTTGTTTTCTTCTCCACTCACTGTGCTCTCAGACCTCATTCTTTCTTCGAAGTATTCTAATTTCAAACCTGACTTTCATTTCTAAAGAGACTTTGTCTAAATAAATATCAGTTACTGGCTAATTGTCAGTGGTAAAAGCAGTTACAGGGTGCAGGGCGCTCAATGCTGGTCTGTGAAGAATGACCCCAGATCTAACTAGACCCTGACTGAGAGAAGAGGCTACACCCCCTAAGTCTACTTCATCATCTGCAGGTCACTTCCTAGCAATTCGTGCCTAATCACCCTACAGAATCTTCACCCACTGAGGTTGCCAGCACTCCTTCTTATTGCAAATCTATAAACCCTGGGCAGTCCTTATTCTGAAACTGAATCCTGGCCCTCCTTGGATTCAAGCCACCCCTTCCTGGTGCTCCTTCTCCCTCGGCCACTCCCTCTGAGCGGCCTTTGTGGCTCCTCTTTTTTCCACTCACCCTGGGAGTGTCAATGTCCCCAGGGCTTCCTCTTACTCTACCAGCCTGTGAGACTTAGTTTCTCAGTTAAGGTCCCTGAATAGTATCTCCTGAAATTAAGCAAACATTTCATGTTCATGTTGTGATATTGTGACTTATAATAGGAAATACATATTTGGTCTTACTCCTTGCTCCTGGCGCAGAGCTCCTGAAGCCCTAATTTCCTAGTGATAAGAGCACCAGGAGCATCTTTTGTTCCAATGAGGCAACTCTGGTGGGCTCCTGGATGGCTCCTGGATGGGGGTTGGTCACCAGAAAGACCAAGTCATGGTTAGCAGCCTGGAATTTTCAGCACCACCTCCCCATTCTCCAGGGAGGGGAGAAAGGCTGGAAATGGAGTCAAGGATTGATCATGCCTACATGAGGACGCCTCCGCAAAAATCCCAACAGTACAGGGTTCAGAGAGCTTTTGGGTTGGTGAATACTTGGAGATGTTGGGAGAGTGGTGTGCCTGGGGACAGCGTGGAGACTCCGCATCTCTTTCCACATACCTTGCCCTAAACATCTCTTCCATCTGGATATTCGCCTGCATTCTTTATCATATACTCCTATAAGAAACTGGTGAACAGTAAGCAAACTGTTTTCCTGAGCTCTGTGAGCCTTCTAGCAAACTAACTGAACCTGAGGAGGGGGTTATGGGGACCTCTGATTTATACCTGATCAGTCAGAAGCACAGGTGACCACCTGGACTTGTGGTTGGCATCTGAAGTGGGAGGGGGACAGTCTTGTGAGACTGAGCCCTTATCCTATGGGATCTGGTGCTGTCTTCAGGTAGATAGTGTCAGAATTGAGTTAAATTGTAGGACACCCACCTAGTGTCACAGAGTCGCTTGGTGTGGGGAAGCCCCCCCATCCGGTGTCAGAAGTGCTGTGAGTATGGTAGTCGTGTGAGAGTAAAGGAGAAATCCAGGGGGAGGACAGAGGTTTTCTTATACACGTGTCCACATGCGTTTTCCGAAGAAAGGGTCTTGAGCTTTCATCACCATTCTTAAGAATCCATGACCCCATAAGCACAGTGGAGAGAGGGAGGAGGGAATGAGGAAAAGACAGAAATAAAATCCAAGTTTGTGGAAGGCAGGTGCTCCACACTCACATCTGGAAAGTGCCCACTGGACAGCTCCACCTGGCTGCCCCACGGGCACCTCCAACTCAGTGTGACTAAAACCGAAACTCCCCAAACAGGTTCCCATTCCTGTTTTCTTTCATCTCTACGTGGCATCGTGGTATCACCATCCACCCTGCTTCCCAAGTCAGAACTTTGGTGGAGAGCTTAGCTTGTTAATTAACTCTCACGTCTTACACCCAACCAATCCCAGCTTTCACCTCTCCATCCCCGGCTTCCTTTCTATTTCTTCAGTGTCTGACCAGCTCAGACACTCACCTCTTCCCACCTAAACCATAACCACAGCTTCCTTGCCAACTTCTTGCCTCTAGTTCTTATTCTTCTAGTTCATCATCATGTAACTGCCCAAAAAGTATTTCACACGTGGACATTTAATCATGTCACTCCCCTGCTCAATATTCTTCAATGGCTCCCCATTGCTCACAGAAAAAAAAAAAAACACACCTAAACCAGGTAGGTAAGACCTTGGTCCTTTCCCACCAGATCCCATTATCTTTCCTTCATTCTCCAGGTCACACTAGGCTTTCCCACGCTGCACTGCACATGCAATTTCTCTGTGTGGGACATCATCCTCACGCCCTTGCCTCCCCTTCATTCTCCACATGCAATCCATCAGGCAAAGCCTCCCTCACCCTTGGAGCGTCTCCTCCCAAGGGCTGCCTCCTCTGTGATGTCTTTCTGGCTTCCCTGGGTGACATAGGCCAGACTCCCGGCATCCACTTACCTCCTAGGACACCCACCTCGGTACACACCTCCAAGTTTCACAGCCCCTTATACTGCCTTTCCATTTTACACTAGAGGGAAGCTCTCCATCCTTAAATGACCCTCACAGGCAGTACATTTGCTATCTGTATAGAGAACCAAAGCGAGGTTAATAATTGGAACAAAAAGAACACCTAGACACAGGGGTCTGGGCATCCAAAGCTTTCCACTCCCAAAGGGAGTGAAGGGGCTGTATGGGGAATTTTAAGTCTCGTGTGGGGATTGCCCTATTTACTTTTGTTTGTATCATCTATTCCTCTGTTTGTGTCGGGACTCACTCACGGCTGTGAGGATTGAATGAGACAGTGAAGTGGTGTGGCGCCCAGGGCTAAATGCACTTTGCTGTCATCCTCCTCATTCCTTATTTCCTCTGCTGGTCCATGAAATCCTTGAAGGCGAAGACTGTCTTTTCAAAATTTTCTCCTCACACCCTAGCACTAGGCAGAGAACTCCAGAAGTCCTCGTCAGTGGGAGGTGGTACTACCTATTGCTGCTGTTAAGAATTCAGTAAGTTTTTTGAATGAATATGCAAAATAGTGAACTGCAAAGAAGACATTTTCCAGTAATTCTTAAAGAAACTCATCATGCGTTTGAGCAAACAGGGCACCCACCTGGCACCAGACACAATCCTGACGGGCGGAGAGAGGATGGTGGATAAGAGCAGACGCTCGCGTGGTGCTGACTGTGTGCCAGGCTCTGCTCTAAACGCCACCGATGCTCACAGCAGTCTGCGGTGCTGGTCAGCATCCCACCTCACAGATGAGGCCGCTCAAGTACAGAGGAATCAGCTCACTAGTTTTATGTGAGAGCCGGTTCAAACCCAGACAGACGGGGCACAGGCCTGTGCCCTGCGCCTGTGCCCCACGGCCTCTTGGCTCGTCCCTGCCCTCCCGGGGCTTGAAGAGCATTTTCCATTCTAAGCTCATCATATAAACTGCCTCATTCGATCCTCACAACAAATCTGGGACAGGTTCTATCATTTCCCCCTCTTTTCAGACAAGGAGACTGAGGCTCAGAGATGTCAAGTCACTGGGTCCATGTTACCCAGCTAATGTGTGGTGAAGTCAAATGTCGAGCCTGAGCAGACACCGCAGTCCAGACTTTAACCCCACAGACAGACTGCTGTTCTCTTGACCCACTCACTCAAACACAAGTACCGTCATCAGAAAGACACATGCCCCGGAGGCTGTGGCCATGGCCTGTGTGGGTGGGCCAGATGGGCGGGGCCTGAGTGCAATTTGGAAAAGATCTGAGGCCTGGGTACCCCAGAAGCCCTTCCCAGGGCGTGGGGAAGACCAGTCGACCCCGTACTTTGAGTTCAGATCTTCTAACTAGTTCAGGGGAGACATGTGGCTTCATGTGTGGAGGGAGACAGGGGGTGCTGCAGTTCAGAAAACAAGCTTCAGCCCCTCCCAGCTGTGTGCCCAGGGTCCTTAACCTCTGTCTTAGGGTTGGCTTAGAGGACCTTAGGAGTAAACAGCCAATAAATGGTATTTGTTTCTGTGCTGAAAATTTCGAACATGTGCTGGATGAGAATTCAGAGCAGACGACTCTACCAAAAACCCTCCTTGCCAAACCCAAGTGTCTTTCCTTAGGTCTCATGCTCTGTCCTTGCCCCGATGCCTCGCTCAGCCGCTGGCACTGCTCTTTCCTGAACACGCTCCATCCTAGTTCTCTGCATTCCAAGTGCTCCTCCTGCTACCACCCCTGGATATTGTCTTTCTCAGAAACTCACAGCCACAGCCCCAGCATCGCCTCGGAGGGACCTTCCAAACCAGCATCTATAGTCTCCTCCCCATCCTAGACCTGTTTCGATCTTCAGTTGCCAGCTAGGCATTTTTGTACGAAGATTTTCTCTCCTGTTACAAAGCACGATGGACCACATGCCCTCTAATCCCTCTTTCAGTTCTAGACTTCAGTTCAGGGCAGCCAGAGAGAATGACATTTAAAAAGGCACGTTTCATATGATCCAACATTACACCTGGACGAATCTTTCTTACCGAAACACACAAATTCTCAGGGACCTGTGTACAAAGATATTCACTGTAGCATTAATAAAAGAAAAACATTTGAACAGCTTGTAGGTGAAATGGTGAATTATGGTGCATTCGTACCATGAGAGGGTAAGCAGAAGTTAGAAAGGATGAGGTACATAGGAAAAAAAAGCAAATTGCAGAACAACGTTTGCACTGTTATCTGCTGTGTGAGTATGTTTGGGAGGAAGCGTGTATACGAATACAAATCAAGGTTTAAAACAGGGTGTCCTAATTAAAACGTCTTTTATCAGGTGTCAGAGCCTAAGAACAAAGGAAAAGCCTGATTTTAAAGTTTTAAATTGCAAAAAATTTACAGACTAATCTCATGGACGGTCTCTCTGACTGCGGTGGGAATGAAGTCCCTGACGTGGGAAGGAAGCTGGAACCCGCCGGGCTTCCTGGCTAGAGCCCAGGAAGGCAGAGTGAAAGTATGGGAGGGGTCACCTTAAACCATCGCATTCTATTCCAAGGACTCCGGGAAGCCACTGGGAGGTGTTCAGTATAGGAGAATGGATGGGCAGTGGCAATTTGGAAAAGATAAGGAGCCTTTAAAGATAATTTGGCTGTCATTTACTGAGATAAGATAAAGGTATTTACTCAGAAAAGGTAAGATTAGCAGTTTGGTGGGGAGGGCTGGGCAGGACAGGGAGAGGCCTGGAAATGTTTGAGATTCTCCTGGGACCTTTAAGCAGACAAGTGGAAAAGAAAATCTGAGCGAGTTCTGATGTGGCCCTCAGAAGTCAAGCTAGATATAGGAATGTGAGTAGACAAGTAGAATGAACGGGAGAAAATGGTTCAGGATTAGTCTCAAGAACTCCAGCATTTCATTGTGAGGATTAAATGAGATCACACGGTGCCCGGGATGGAGTGGGTACTCAATAAATGTCAGCTTCCCTCCCCTCAAGAGACACTTGTTAAATGAGCTCAATGTTAACAATTAATCCCAAACCAGACTGACCTTTAAGGATAAGCTTGCAAATAGGGCCATAGGGCTTCTTCAGAACATGAGCCATCACACGCTTGTTGAGTTACACGAAGAAGCGCATTTAAGGAAAGGAAATTCTGTTCTCTGCACTCACCGTGGGAGCGGAGGATGGTCTCTGCCCTCTCCAGCGTCTGCCTCTTGGTGGGCCCAGTGGACGCCAGACTCCAAGTTTGCCCCCCAGCTCACCTATGAGAATGCCTTTGTAGGGGAGAAAGAAACTTTCCTCTACCCTTCTAGGTTCTTCTGGCCGGTGACAAGATATTTTCATGTATTGAGATATATGGAATAACTTCTGGTTCAAGTGATTTGGCTTGAACTAAAAAGGCCTGATTTATGGCCTGTCAAACACACACTGTACCTCTGCTCTAACTGTTAAAGAATGCATTCTCTTAAGACGAGAAGGCATTCCCTTCCTAGTCCAGTATCTGTAACACCTTATCTGCCACGCCTTATTGGTAACGCCCCTAATAGTCCTTTTCCCCAACATTAGGGTCATGTTGACCTGCTAATTTGCCACTGAATAGCTCTTTGAAACTTTGATGAATATGTATCCTGGGCGTGTTTACTGTATGTTCTTTGTTCTAAAGAGGTAGGATACTGTACTGAGAACCATGCTTCTCCAGAATGCTTTCTTCCTTCCTGGAAAATGCCTTCTAGGGTTACAATCCTAAATTTGGCTGAAGTAAAACTCACCTTATCTCTCTTATCTCTAGAATGGATATTGGTTATTTTACATTGATGCTGGTCTAAGAATTAAATTGATATGAGATAGAACAACAAGAGAAAATCAAACAAAGTTGAATAACTTGTATACATGGAAGAAACCTAGGAAAACTGAGTAACTCACCAGAATAGCCAAAGCCACCACCTTAAATACCACCTTCAGCTAAAGATAAAAGAGGATGTTGGGAGTAGTGGTTTTGGGACCTCAAAGTGGAGGAAGGCAGTTCACAAGGAGATGGAAAAGCAAATGTTTAGTAAACAAACGTTTGTCATGCCTTGCAGAGACAATGGGACATAGAGAGGACTTTGATCAGAGGCCTTGCCAGGTCTCCCCTGTCCCCCACAGCTAGCTCATGTTACACTACAGTCGTCTGTGGTGAGAGCGCCTTCCTGGAACAGGTCTTCTATCGTAAGTTCTTTTAGGTAGTTAGGGGGAAGGTCAAAGTTTCTTCATGAGTCTTTTGTTCTCAAAAATAATCAAGCCCTTTGGGTTGGTGAACGTGTGGAGATGTTGGGAGAATGGCATGCCCAGAGAGAGCGTGGAAGCTCCACGACCTTTCCCACGTGCCTTGCTCTATACATCTCTTCCATCTGGCTGTTCCTGAGTTATATCCTTTATAATAAACTGCTAATCTAGCAAGAAAAAAAAAAAATCAAGCCAAAGGGACATATTCTGGGGTGGCGAATTCTGCTCCCCTACACCTTATACCCTTTGAGAATGCCTTATGAGCCCTACTGGCTGGGCTTGGCTAAACCCATTTTAAAAGATCTGTTTGTTTCCATTCTCCACTCTGCTCCACCCCACCCTGATCTGTTCCACCCTAGGGTAGACCTCAAAAGGATAGACAAAGTGACCTTCTGAAATTTCAGCCCTGGGAAAAAAAAGTCCCTAGTAACTGCTTAAGGGATATTTGTGGTTTGGAAATTTGCTGGAGAGGCACATCCTACCTATTCCAATCATATTATGTTCCTTTCTTCAGTTAGAAGAATCAAATTAAATTTTCCAGGGACTATCTGGCTTATTAGTACTTTTTGTGTTACTGAGGTTACTGACTACAGAATTTCAGATTCTCTAGTTAGTGGAGTGCATCAACTCAGTCCTAGAGTTCAGGCGATTTGAGGAGGAGACTGGGAGAGGACCAATTATGGAATCCAGGGCTGTTTCTGTGTTGCTGATAGTGAGATGCCTACTGGACACTCATGTGGAGGAGGAGGCGGCAACTGGATTTATGAGGATGGAGCTGGAGTGAAGTCAGAGTTGAAGATAGAAATTTAGGACTTATCCTCATTTCAATCAAGAGTAATTAACTTTTTTTATGCCTGTAAGTCTGACATCAGGGTTCACACCCTCAATATCTAAAGTCACCAAGTCTCTCCCAATCCTTCTCTCTTCCCCCTCCACAACTGAATCCAACATGTTACCCACCCAGTTCTTACAGACTCCTTTTGGTTCTGCCATGCCTTAGATTTGACCCCAGTTAATCCCAATCAATTTTTCATGCTGCAGTGAACTTTCTCAAATGCCAATCTGATCAAGCCACACCAAAAGCCTCTGCATGCCGCCTATGTCATGGGGTAAGTCTAAGCTAAACCATTCTTCACAGGGCCCTCCTTATCACACCCACACTTCTCTCAGGAACTTTTGTGGTTCCTCTAACTCATCCCTGGGCCTTTGCATGAACAGGCCTCCTGGTATGAGCCAATGCTACAGTGGACCAGAGAGACTGGGGAGCCCTGTGAGTTAGGTACACTGGGCGATGCTTTCTGGAAAGGGGCGACTTGAGCTGGACCCTCAGGATGGGTGTGAATCAGCTAAACAGAGAGGAGGTAGGAAAAGGTGTCAAGCTGGGGCCAGTTCCATTAGTCTCAGTTCTGAGGCAGGAATGTGCAATATTCAAACCAGAGCAGGAAGACGCTGCTGTGAGCTGACAGAGCTGAGGAGGAGGTAGAAGGGGGACCCTGCCTTTCCCACTTCTTTTGGGCATTAGTTCACCTCTTGGTGCCCAGTTTCCTGACTATCAGATGGGAGTAGTAACAACGGCCACCTCGTAAAGCATTAGAAGGATTGAAGAGTCAATGCATGGAAAGCAGATAAATCAGTGTCTTATGCACAGTGAGCCCTCAGTATTAGCTGTTTTTACTGTGACCACCTGCTGGTCTGCTGCAGAGAATGTATTATAATGACACTACAATACAAATGAGCTGAGTGAGGTGTCAGGGTCTTCAGAATTCCAGTCTTGAAAACAGACATGTAAAATCTCACAGGAAACCTCAGTATAAAATAGAAAGAAAGAAAAGCGATATTACCACAAATGTATTTTGTAGTTTAAACTTAGAAAATTTACTTTGTACAGTATAAATTTACTCAATGAGAACACGTTAACATGTTGAAAGTCTCTGACATGTCCAGATTTGGTTCATATCACTGTATACACTTTTTATGACATACCAAATTCAGGAAATGTACATTTTAGCATACTGTTGTATAAACTAAATTCATAAAATAAATATTTACAATGAAATTTGGATCAAGTATTTTTGGAATTTCTTGCAGGAGACAGTTTGAAAATTGCTGATCTGGTCTAATGCAATCATTTTGCGGAAAAAGAAACAGACCTAGAGCCTGGGGTTTGTTAAACCCCAAAGAACATGGAATAGAACTTAATCATGTCAACTGCTAAAAAGAAGGGGTCATTATGGATGTGATAGAGTGCTAAATATGTTACAATCATGTTACAATATATAAATGTATCAAATCAACATGTTGTATACCTTAAATTTACTGTTCACCTTAAATGTACATGTTATATGTCAAATATATTCAATTTAAAAAAAAGAACATGAAGAATCTATGAAATACTAGAGTGCCATGCAGCTCTGAATTCTGTCTTTGACAGTGGACCTAAGATCACCCTTTCTGGGAATTTACTGATCTTGAGGTCTTCTATATCCAACCATCCCGTAATAACTCATAGTGAAATGTTTGAGTTGATTGTGTAATGAATACACACCACACATGGCACCAGAGAGTTATCAGTAGTACTAATAAATGTTTTCCTCCTGTATGGAATGTAAACAAAATGTTAGCATGACCTTCTATCCAAGTGGGACGTTAATAATGTTTTTGGAAGATCAGATCCTAATGTCAGACCAGTCCTAGAGGCCAAGAGCTGACCTAAAAAATCAGGTTTTTTTAAGAAAAATTCATTCATTTATTTGCTGCTTCAATAGGGTGCACTCCAAATCAAGATTGGAATAGTTACTAATGTTTTTCATATACTCCACTTATATTTGAGGATCCACTCTTCTTCACGTTTTTCCTGTGTTTTTTGCACAGAACAATTATTGCTTCCATAATTGGAAAAAAACCCCATAAAAATACAATGTTAAATTCTCACCAACAAAAAAAACAAAAAAACTCCCCCTACAATAATTCCATTCCTCGTGCATCCACAAGGTGGCACATTACCACTTTGTTTTTTCCTTCACTGATATTTGGCATTAGAAACGCAAACGGGAAAATGACGTTCACTTCAGGCGTTGTGCTGGGTGCAGGAGAATTCCACCCTCTCTAGAAAATCTGGGTTGCTCCCTGCTTCGTGCACTTGGATCTGGTTCTTTGCGAGGCATGACCACCACATTCCACCTCTTTCCTCAGTCACAGAGTATTTGATAATACATTGTTCTAATTTGAAAAGTTATGATTTTTGGAGCTTGTTTTGAATATATGTTTCATTAGGAAGGATAATATGGAGCAGAAAAGTCAGAATTATACAACAGAAGAATTCAGACTTCTTTCCCATTAAAAAAATGTTTTGTTTCTTTTTTTGTGAGGAAGATTGGTCCTGAGCCAGTCTTTCTCTATTTATGGGGGATGCCACCACAGCATGGCTTGACGAGCAGTGCTAGGTCTGCACCTGGGATCCGAACCTGTGAAGCCAGGCTGCTGCAGCAGAGCATGTGAACTCAACCAGTTGACCACCAGGCCAGCCTCCTGAAAAAAATGTTTTTAATTATATATTTGGTACAATGATGGTATAGGAGAAAAAGACATGCTAAAAGTTTCTGAAGAGAGAGGTAAGAAAACCTTAAAGACACTGGAGCATTTTCACAATAATTAGTAAATACGTCTCAGATTCTGGGAATAAGCTTTCACTTCTTTTCAGAAAACTCCTTTTAAGGTAGGATTTACTCATCATAAAATTGGCAAATGTTACCAAAAGTAATTACGTATTTAATTATTTTAGTTTGTCTCTAAAATTACTGGTGTTTTCTTTCTCCTTTTTCACAATTAAGATAAAAAATTTTAGGGTCTGCCATTTTTTCAGGCCAATGTATAAAGAATACAGCTGCATGGGAAATTTCTGTGATTTGCTAAGCTGTTTTCCGCATGGACTACAGCTATATTTTGAAGAGGAAAAAAAGTATATGTAGGGGGTTTTAGATTGGAAAGTTATTACTGATAATACGATAATGTGGTGGATTAAAAATGCCACCAATTCTTTGCTACTCCTTCTATTGACAGGTGGAACTTGTGTTCCCTCCCTACTAAAGTGGCCTTGACCTGTAATTCTGACCAATAGAATTAGGCAGAAGCGATGCTGTGTGATCACAGAGTGGGCCCACAGAGATCTGCAGCACCCATGTCACGTAGTTTGAACGCTTGCTCTTAGCCACCCTGTCAGAGAGGGGGCCATATGAAGAGAGGCCCCAAGTGTCTTGGACATTTCGGCTCCAGCTGAGCTCCCAGAAGAAGAAACACCCAGCTGAGCCCTAGCCAACCCACAGAATCATGAGAAGTAACAAATCATGTTGTCATTAAGTTTTGGGTCGTTTGTTCTGCAGGATTAGATAACCAAACTAGCTAGTGAGCTCTGTTTTGCCAATACTGTTTTTCCTTTTAAACACACATTATTTTTTTAGAGGCGTTTTAGGTGTACAGCAAAACTGAGCAGAAAATATGCAGTTCCCATGTGCCCGCTGCCCCTGCCCACCACAGCGACCCCCACTATCAACACCTCTCACCAGAGTAGAACCTTTGTTACAGTGGATGAATCTACATGGACACATCATTTTCACACAAAGTCTAGTTTGCCTTAGGGCTCACTCTTGGTATTGTAAATTCTATGCATTTTGACACATGTACAATAGCATGTTTGCATCATTATAGTATCGTACAGAACAATTTCATCACCCTAAAAACCCTCTGTGCTCTGCCTGGTCATCCCTCACTCTCCCCTGCTCCCAGGCAACCACTAATCTTTTTATAGTCTCCACGGTTTTACCTTTTCCTGATGTCAAATAGTTGGAATCATACAGTAGGCAGTCTTTAGATTAGTTTCTTTCACTTAGAAATATGCATTTAAATTCCCTCCTTGTCTTTTCATGGCTTGATAGCTTTTTTTAAGTGCTGAAGAATATTCCACTGTCTGAACATACCACAGTTGATATATGCATTCACTGACTGAAGGGCAGCTTGGTTGCTTCCTAGTGTTGGCGATTGTGACTAAAACTGCCATAAACATCCGTGTGCAGGTTTTTGTGTGGACATAAGTTTTCAACTCATTTGCATGAATACCAAGGGGCGTGATTGCTGGATCATGTGGTAAGAGTATGTTTAGTTTTGCAGGAAACCTCCAAAGTTCCTGTACCATTTCACATTCGCACCAGCAATGGGTAAGAGTTCCTGCAGCTCCGCATCCTCACCAGCACTTGGTGCTGTGAGTGTTTTGGATTTGGCCATTGTAACAGGTGTGTAGTGCTGTCTCATTAGAGCCAGGGATGCTGCTGCACATCCTACAATGCACAGGACAACCCCCACAATGGAAGATTATCTGGCCAAAGACGTCAAAAGCACCAAAGTTGAGAAACTCTGGTCTAACCATACATGGCACTGGCCACAGATCTGCACCAAGGAAACACGACACCACTAAGCCATGCTCCTGTGTCAAAGCCAATGTGGGGAAGAACACAGACAGGCCCAAGAGGAACACACCGGATTCCTAGGAATGGCCATTCGGGAACTCCCTTGAAAGGCGGGGAGTTAGGCATTTGCCATCCTGAGCTAGAACCTTGAATATATTTTTCATTAGCATGAATATTAAAAAATAGTGCCACAATTCCTCTGGTGGCCCATAAAAGACTCCTTTACTTAATGTGCTTGCAATAATTTACACATACAGAAAACGCAAATTGAGAAACAAGAGATTGATTTCAACAGCATCAATTTCTGTTTCCCGCCACCTCATTTCATGAAAAATGTACAGTATGTTCATCATAGGTCAGAATTTTTCATTCACCTGAGGATGTAATCACCAGGTACAGCAGTTTCTAAGACAGAGATCTGAAAATGGATGATGCGTGAACCCAATTTGATTTGATGCCTTGTGTTTTAAAAAAAATTGAAAAAATGAGCCAAAATTTAAAATCAGGTTTTACATTTTCTAAAAAATAAAGACTTTTTGGGAAAAAAAGAGAAGCTCTGGCCACACTGGGCCCGCATTCCTGCGTGGCTACAGGGAGGGAACGGCCAATACTGCTCAGATTTCAGCGGGCACTGGGCACTCTGCAGGTCGCCTGGGATGAGCCCACCCCTGCGCCCCCCACGCAATACCTTCAGTCCTGTGGATAGCTGGCTTTGTGGACAGGTCATAGTTTTTGGGGAAAACATTTTTCTTAGTGTTACACAACTAAATTACAAATGGAAAAGAAGCAACTTGTGACTCGAAGCAGTCCTTTAATTATGAAGGATGAGCTATAATTAATGAAGGTGGACTCCAGCGCATATTTGGGGCCGAGGCTAAGCAGGTCCTCTCCAGGGTCACGCTGAAGGAGGGGCAGAGGAGCTGACAGGCGACCTTCCAACCCTCACTGTGAAATGGAGAACACGTCGACTTCTTCATTTACCTAAAAAACTCTGTGAAAGTAAGTTCACGGTATGTTACCTTGTTTTTAAAAATAGAAGAGTTAGTCACTTCTAAGAAGTTTCCCAAAACTCTCACCTTGAAGGCCTGGGAAGCATGCATTATACAGCAGCAGACATCCGCGGAGCTCAGAGTTTTCCTTCTGGCCAGAACAGAAACCTGTTAGCAAATCCCCTGGCGGGGGCTTGTCTGTAAGGGACTGGGCTCCGAGCAGAGAACTTACACTGATCTTAAAACCACCCATCCCTCGTCGTCCTTGGCTGGTCTGCCACAGTACCCTGGTGGATGGCAGACAGTCACAACCATCTGCCTCAGTTTCCTCTCAGTGTGTTGGTTGCTGGGCTACCATAACAAAGTACCAGAGACTGAGCGGCTTAAACAACAGAATTTTATTTTCTCACAACTCTGGAGGCTGGAAGTCCAAGGTGAAGAGTCGGCAGGGTTGGTTTCTTCTGAGATGTCTCTCCTTGACTTGTAGACGGCCGTGCTCTCCCTGTGTCTTCAGCAGGTTTTCCCTTTGTGTGTGTCTGTGCCCATCGCCTCTTCTTAGAAGGGCACCAGTCATATGGGGTCAGGGCCCCCCAATGACCTCGTTTAACTTACTCACCTCTTTAAAGGCCTGTCTGCAGCTACAGTCAGACTCTGAGGTGCTGGGGGTTAGGACGTCCATGTGTGGACTTTAGAAGAACACAGTTCAGCCCATAACAGTGGGTGAGACTCTGCCTGGAGAAATATGCCGGAAAGGAACAACTTTGTACGCCATGAATCAGGATGTATTTAAGAAAGGGAAAAGAATTTTACCCTAGAGTAAAATGACTGGTTGTTCCAGGAAGAGAAAAAGAAAAGCGCAGGAAAATCCAGAAGGGACGTAGAAAGTTGTAGAAGTTTCTCACAGAGGGAATTTTGTTTGTCATTGTCAAAGCTGCCTAAGGTTTCACTTACAAGAAGCTTTTTTGAGCTTTAGCATCAAATATTATACTGATACAAAACCAGAATTTGATGTTCTCTCTGTAAGGATGACAAAATTTTCCTAGATTATTGGTCTATTATTAATAAGAGGTTATAAAGAGGTTTTCTTTCTTTCTGAGTAATCTGCCTAGAAGGCAAAGATTCTGTCTTACCAGAATAATGAACATATAAAATAACATATGCACATTGGGAAGGGGATTACTCAGGGTAGGTCTCCCTAGAAAGCGGTCTTTACAATGAGACCTGGACAATAAGGAGGACGTAGCCAGGTGAATTAGGGGCTGAAGTTCCAGGCTGGAAGGGTTTAGGCCAAGGGGGGAATGTGGCTTTGGATGAGGCCCCTTGGGTCTTTCTCAGGACCAGGGTTTAACGGAAGGTTAGTGGGAGCTCATTTCGTTGTTGTTTCCATTTGCATTTCCTTGATGGCGTATGATGTGGGGCACCTTTGCACAGGCTTATTTGCCATCTGTATATAATCTTTGGCAAGGTCTCTGCTCAGGTCTTTTAACCAATTTGAATCAGGTTTTTGATTTTCTTATTGGTTTTGAATTCTTTGTATATCTTAGATAACAGTTCTTATCAGTTGTGTCTTTTGCAAATATTTTCTCCCAGTCTGTGGCTTGTCTTCTCATTCCCTTGACAGCATCTTTCACAGGGCAGAAGCTTTAAATTTTAGTGAAGTCCATCTTGTCAATTGTTTCTTTCGTGGATCATGCTTTTGTAGTATATCTGAAAAGTCATCACCATACCCAAGGTCATCTAGATTTTCTCCTAAGTCATGTTATATGAATTTTATAGTTTTGCATTTTACATTTAGGTCCACAGTCCATTTTGAATTAATATATTTTGTTAGATTTATACCTAAGTATTTTATTTTTGGTGGTGCTAATATAAATAGTAATATGTTTTTAATTTCAAATTCCATTTGTTTTTGCTGGCATGTAGGAAGGTGATTAACTTTCATATATTCGCCGTGTATCCTGCAACCTTGCTATAATCACTTATTACTTGCAGGATGTTTTTTGATGATTCCTTTGAATTTTCCCCATGGCAGTAGGAACCCATTGAAGGGTGTCGGAATCGGTTGGTGTCAGGAGGAAATGGGACCATCTTCCCTCCCCACCTCGTGCCAACCTGCTCCTCCTCCAGTGTTACTCTGACACCGTAAGTGGTGTCACCATCCTATTCCACTCAGTTACGTGTGCCCGAAACTTCTGAATCATCTTTGACCCTCCCTCTCCATCAACTGTATCCTGATAGTCACCACTTTCTTATTCTTATTACTAATTTATTGGCCCACAGAATCCACCCCCACCCCACAACCTAGTGATTGTTCTCTGAGCTGGTGTTTCCAGCAGGACTAGATGCTCTCCAAAGTTCCTTTCAGCCTGACAATGGATGCGCTGTGCCCTGAATAGTTTTTAACTCTATTGACCAAGCCTATAATTTCCCCAGAGGCTCAGCAAATAACCATTTTGTGAATCCTTGAGATCAAGCAAACAGATTATTTATGGTTGTATTTTCCCCCCAGAAGCTAGGATTCTCTTCTGTATGATGCATGTTTGGCGTGGAATTAAATTGAGAGTATTTAGGTATTTGTTAGCAAACCAGAATTATAGTTTCTCATTTCGGGGACTGAAAATGTTACCTTTACCTGTGAATTAAAGATGTGAACAAAGTCTAGACAAGAGAAAATATAAACGGTAATAATGAATAAACTGCTAATGTTCATTAAGGGCTCATTATGTCAGAACTAAATTGCTTAAAATTTATTTTATTTTTTTTTTACCAGTGAAGAAGCTGAGGCTTGCAGAGGCTAATGGCTTACTTAAGCCTGAGTTGGCAAACGATGGTGCCCAGTTTTTGAGCTCGGCAATCTGGCTCCAGAGCTGGTATCATTGCTTCCAAACTCTCCTTCCTTTCACATGCTAACGTACTTAAGAGAAAATATTGAGTCACAAGTTATGAAAGAAATACAAAATGAAACCTCAGTGATGTACCATTTGACTATTGCAATCTTCACAAAAATAATTATACAGTATATGAATGTGTAGTACATAATCAAGACAATTATATAGTAAATGGAGAAAGTGGTACTCAGATATTACTGGTGGCAGTATAAGTACAGTCCATTTGAAAGGCAATCAAGAGCCACAGAAATTTATAGGTTTTGACCCAAGAATCCTACTCTTGGGAATTCTAAGGAAATCCTTTACAAAGCCAAGAGAAAACAAAGCTATGAGTATATTCAAACATGTTCATAGCTCACTTTTGTAACAATATAATTTGGAAATACTCAGTACCCAACCAGGAGGCACAGACTAAGTGAGGCAGAAAGAATGAAGACTCTTTGACATCCATTAAGTGAAAAAAGCAGAATAGAAAACAGAATCCCAGCTGCGATTACACCTGAGCACAGATGTGAGTCAGCAGGGTCCCTGGACAGACATCAGAAGGGAACAGGAACGTGAGGTGCAACCTGACCAAGACCCTAAATGGCTTTTGTTCCTTCGGAAATTATCTTTACCACCATGCTTTGCAAACATATTTAACTAGAGTTTGTGTTAGAGGATTGCAACCACTTTATCTCAATTTGCAATTTAAAACAAATTCCTGAAGTGAAAATCAGAAATTCAAACATCACCACAATGTTGGAACAAACCCCCATCTCCCATCAGGAAGCTGTCACTGCAGAGCTCTGGGCATGTCTCCGGTTTCCCAGTGCACAGTGCACGTGGAGGCTTGTTCTTTAACGGGTTCACTCCGTGCACACTGAGGCGCAGCTCATCTCTAGATGCTGTTTCATCTCAAAACCGTCTTTCTGTATCATTACATGGAGAATTCCTTCATTCTAGGTTTTGCAATGATTTCAAATTCAACAAACATACCTAAACGTGATTTAGATAAAATGAAAATGAGGAAGTTTGCCGCTCGGGTTTATGAAGCTGCTCAAAGGGAGCCTGTTTAATTTTGCTTAACTCAGAGTTTCCCCAAACATGTTTGATCTTGAAATCCTTCTATTTCTGGTAGCATCCATTCACATCCCTCAGTGATCAGTGTCCACGCCATGCACAGGGGAAACACAGCTCTAGAAGGAAGGATGTAGTACCCGATTCTGCCCCCCACCGACGATGTGATTGCAGGATGAATACACAACCTCTCTACACTGCATGTCCCTCATATGTTAGAAGAGGGTGCACAGTAGCTCCCATGTCATGGGGATGGAAAGATTTAAAGCAATATTATAAGGCTCTGCTGGTTACAAGTAATAATATTACAGCTCTGGGGTCTGGCTGTCTGGGTTCAGATTCTGTCCTTCCACTTAGTAGCTGTATGACCTTAGGAACCTTACTTAACTTCTGTACCTCAGTTCTTTGTCTGTATGATGGGGACAAAAATTATACCATTCTCACAGGGTTGTTGGAAGAATTCAGTGCAATTCATGTAACACATTTAGAAGTGTGCTTGGTCCATGGTAGGTACCCAATAAATGTTACCCCTTGTTATCGTCAAAACCTTTACTGACTCACTTGATATATTCAACTTCCACTTGTTTCTACCTTTTGTTTAATCTCTTTCTCCCATTTCCATAGCAGCAATTTATTAATACTTTTTCTCTATCTAGTTGTTAGATTCTCTTATTTTCCCTGAATCTCCAGATTACCATCAATTGAAGAGGAAATTTGGAAGCTGTTTCAAGTTACAGTCTCTCACTTAAGGCAGCCCGCCCAGTGGCTAAGCCACCCTCATGCAGTCTTGGTTTCCTCATCTGTAAAATGGAGTTAAAGCCGCACCAACCTCACAGATTTTCATGGAAATAGTAAGATAGCGGTGTAAGATACTTACACAGCACCTGGTGCAAGTGTTACCAGACAAAAACACAGGTTCATTTACCATCACATAAGAGGGACCAAAAATAAAAAACTGGAACACCAGGCATGTGGCAAGGAAAGGGGCTTTTATTATCAAAAGGCAGCCACATTAGGAGATGGGAGCTAAAACTCAGGTCCACCTCCTCAAAGGGAAAAAGGTAGGGGTTTTTATTTGGGGTTTTAGGTAGGGGAGGGGGGGCATGTGGCCTTGCTGGTTGGCACCTTCCTGCCAGCCTGGTTTTGGCCTTGTGAGGCTGCTTGCAGGAAGGGGGATGGGGAGATGAGGGAAGCTGCAAGTGAGGGTCCTTGGTTGTGTGGCTCAGTGGTGGCTGGTGGATTCTGGAGCCAGGAAGCTGAGGAGTTGGGGTCTGGGAAGTTTCAGTTTCTTGATATTCTCTGGATATCAGTTTCCCTGTAAATAAACTTCAAAGACATGTATTTAGCCAAAACTTTAGTGTGAGCCCAACAGTGAGGCCAACTGGCTTTAACAGGTTGTACCTTCTATTTGTGTTGTGAAGCTCAGGGAAATAAAGGTTAAAGAAACCGATATTTACATATGAATGTAGCTAAAGAAGCAGGGAAAGGAGATGGGCGCTTTTGCTTTTAACCCCACAGAAGCTGGGTTTAATGTAGGGAAACTGATATCAGGGCTGGTACCACAAAGAACTATTCAGTAGGACTGGTACCATTGTTCCCTAAGTCAGTGTAGAGTCTGTGTCCTGGGAGGTTAATCTGCTCGTGTTTCCAGCTGTTGTTAACAGAGGTGCTTGTTGCACCTCCATTTTTTCCAATCTACAGAATACTGCAGTCTGTTCTACCCGCTCCATAGAGAAAGGCACTCTGATGGTGAACATGTTAACAGTTTGAACGTGAGTATAGCAGGCAACAATATCAGCCTTTTGTGGTCCAGCTGACCCCTTTTCCTTCTAGATATCAGAATGACAAATAATCCTACACTGCATCTGGGACCTATTCTTTCCAAGGCTTGAACTAGGTGCCTGGGGTCCCTCAGAGATACCAACATCCTTTAGTGGCATCCAGGATCAAGTGTTACATAAATACAAAAATCCGGGCAGTCCCTCTATTCTCATCTGTTCTAAAGCCAAAGCTTGCTCTAAAGTTAAGAAGCATGCAGACTTGAGATGCACAGTTTAGCTGTCCTATGCTGACTCTCTTACACAAGCTTCAAAGTCATGAGGTTTTCTCCATTTTGTTTCCAAATAGTAGGAGGAAAAAGCATGTTTTTAGAGTCACTCAGGGAAGGAAAGTGCTTGGGAAGGTTTTTGGTTGGGAAGAATTTTGGAGGTCAGAGGGTGACGGGAGATGTGACGAAAATATTGAAGACAGGGAGACTGGTGGAGAAATATCCTGAGGGAAGAGTAAGAGCATTAGATGGAGAGTTGACAATGGCCAAGAGGAGAGACAGACCTTCCTCAGAGACAGAAGACAAGTGAACAGTCTAGAGGATAGAGAGGAATTTTGATACCAAGAGAAAGGACACTGGGGAAACTCGGTATCTTATCAGCAAATTAGGTAGTGGGGTCACCCTCTGAGAAAGAGTGGGTGGGACTTGGGTCTTGGGAAGGGTCAGCCTAACACAAGTGAAGAATGCAAGAGGAAACTTGAAAGATGAATGAAAAGATGACCAAGCAGCCTAGGGTGCCACCTGGGGTGAGCTAGACTCATAGTGGGGCATAAGAAGGTTGTGTTTGGAGGGGGTATTCGAAATCTTGGAGATGGGATAATTCCTACTGATGATTATGTCTAAGATGGCACTTGTGGGTGCCAATTGAGGCCATTATAGTTGATCAGATCCAGGAAGAATGAGGCCAAGGTATCAGTGCCACCAGCTGGCTTAGGGAAGCCAATGAGGAGGCAAACAAGAGATACAGAGAACTTAAAATTTTCACAGTACTATCTGATTAACCCTTTCTTTCCCTAGCTGTGCATCATCTGTACTTACAAAGGAGACTCTGAGTGTGGACATGCTGTAACTCTTGAAAACATCTAAGTAGCATTTGATTTGGCTGAGCAAGGAGTGGGCTCCTGGGAGTCACTCCTGAGCTAAGAACCACAGTCTCAGTCTAAACATTACATATCAGGTTCCTGGTCACACTCTACTGTGGCAATAATTGGAAGACACAGAAGAGCAGAGTCCAGGATGTGCAGAGTGTGCCACTGTTAGATACGTGCATTGCTCTAATATGTGCTTTTCCCCTTTAGTTAACAAAACATAGAATAACTCTACATGAAAAGCTTTTTCTGCTATGTAAGGACAAACTCTAGCCACCTCCTCATTTTCATTTCTGTGGTTTGGGGCTAGCAAGTGGAAGATTTATGTATATAAGATTAACCTTACCCAATGGTACTAGTTCCGTAAAGCTATGGGAAAAGCCAGAGGGGTGGACTTTGTCCATTTCTCACCAGTCGAGTCTATGTTTCCAGGGCTTTTTTCAATGCAACTATAATAAATCAGGCAATGAATCTCAGATTTTCAGTAAGACCACTTGATGAAACCATGGGTGAGTAACTGCTACCTCACCACCCTGGCTGGATCTCAGATTGACAATGTTCAGATGCCTCCAGAGCTATGCAAGTTGGGTGTGAGGTGGAGGACAAGTGAAGGTTGTGACTCTGCTGAAATCTGAAACTATATTTTCTGAGCAGTTTTCAAACCAGACAAAGGTGATCTTTGGATCAGACTAAAGAAACATGTTGATTTCTTATAAGACAATGGGAGGAGAGGATGAGTGCAGCATGAGTAGGGTGTTGAATTCAATGAGTAGAGATCCGGCAGTGGATTATTACCTTCAATGAGGTTGGCTTCTCTCCATCTCATTTGCCATGGGAATAATTTCTTAAAATGTTCACAAGAAGTTTGTGAGGCTGGACTTGCTTCTGTGGAAAAGCCACGTATGTGTTGTTCCTTGAGAAAGATAACTGCCAATCAAACGAAGAATTCTCTGGCTATCTCTTCATTGTTACTCTTTCAGGGTGAGATGCAGCTCACATCTATCAAATGTCAGCCAAGCTCCAACTCCTGTTCTTGACTAGTAACCACCATCCCCCACAGTGGTGGGACAAGATCTGGGTGGGTCCTGCTTGTTTCTTGACTTGAACCAAGGACATAAATTGGGTCTCTGTGGGCCAGGAGCCCTCAGCCTTTAATGGGGAAGTCAGTAGGAGCTCAGTAAAGGGATCCTGTGGGAAGCCCTGCTTGGCCTCTCCCTACTTATGAAATCTGTCACACATGTTGACTGGATCCAAAATTATGTCACTGCCTCATAACTTTTTGAGGTTCCAACTTCTGAGGCCCTTGGGAGAGGAATAGTTCTTATTTTAAGGTCAAGATTTAGGACTGACAACTGGAGCCATTCAAGATCTCTTCTACATTGGCTCTATTGCTTTTATTTTATTTTGAAGTTTTTAAAACTGCCTTTCTGTGACTGGTCCAGTGGCATGATGGTTAGGTTCATGCACTCTGCTTTGGCGGTCTGGAGCTCACAGGTTCAGATTCCGGGTATGGACCTAGCCCCACTGGTCAAGCCACGCTGTGGCAGCATCCCACAAAAAATAGAGGAAGATTGGCACAGATGTTAGCTCAGGGCCAATCTTCCTCACAAAAACATAAACAAACAAACAAAAAACTGCCTTTCTTTTTATTATTTTTTATTGAGGTAACATTGGTTTATTACATTATGTAAATTTCAGGTGTACATCATTGTATTTCAATTTCTGTGTAGACTATGTCACGTTCACCACCCAAAGTCTAATTGCCTCTGTTGCTTTTAGTCAGAGAGACATCTGGCTGCTCTCAGACTGAGCCCAGGCAGCACTGCAGTGGAGAAATGAGGTAAACAATTAGATTTTGCTCCCCAGGAGAATGCATCGACAAGCACGGCTGCTGCCAGATCTGTGAAGCCTCATGTGCCATGTGCTGGGGCCCACCCGGGAAGCCTGCCCTGGCTGCCCCATCACAAGGGGGGGCCCCTCAATGTCTCCTGGAGTTGAGAGCTCATGGGTACAGGATGGAGACAGGAGCTGCTTCCCACCTTCGAGGTACCCCTTGGGTCTGCAGGAAAAAGAATCAAACTCTTTCCCATGAAGGAGGGTGTCTTTCCAGGGAAATCTTATTCCCCAAGAACAATCTTCTTCTCATTTCCCTGAGCACACCATTTCTTTCCCCATCTCTCTTCCTTTACGTCAATTACTTGAAAATATGTCCAACAAAGGGCATCATACTCTGACGAGGAACTACCTGACTTCTTTTCTTATCTGCATTTTCCTGGAACAGGGTTGAGAAGATGGGGAGAAAGAAACCACTTTGAAAGATGGTGATGATGACTTCTTTGCTTGAAAGGGCAGCAAAGTATTTTCCTTTTTTCTTGGGTGGAATCAGGTCCATTCAAGAGTCGTAAGCATCTGCTTTCTGTCATGTCCGAGTTAGGTGCAGGGTGCATGACTTCTTACAGTGACTCAGGAGGTCAGAGTCAAGGTATGGTGAAGCACTCAGGGACAGGCAGCAGTGGGGCAGCTTTAACACCCCAGGCCTGAAGCAAAAGCCTCAATAGTGGAAGAGGGGACACCTGACAGAAACTGGAGCTGTGGGGACACAGCCCCTCCAGAACCATGGAGGGAGGGAGCAGAGTTGTGGCTCTGGGAGGAATAAATACCCCAGTCTCTCTCTCCTCCCAGCCTCAGACCTCCTGCAGGTGTTTCCCCTTGTCTGAAACTAACCAGAGGCCAATGGGAAACACCACTTACAAGGGAGGGAAGTGAGCGTGGGTATACAGTCACAAATGTGCACACTGCCAGTACCCAGCAGGACAGAGAATGGTGGAAATGGATCTGGGGTGGGGTAAGGGTAAGGGGAGAAAGACAGTAACCAGGACAGTTGGTCTCTCCAAGTTCCTTCCTATTCTTAAGCTTTTGGATATCTCTAGTCCTGGTAGAAAAAAGAAAGATTACCCCTAAAGGAGTTTTTACCTGGGAGAGAATGTCAACATTTAACTTACAGGTTTGCCTCAAAACAATACGAGAGGGAAGTAAATCAGCGGGGATACGGATGAGACAAGATTGGCCATGTGCTGATAATTGTTGAAGCTCAGTGATGAATACAGTGGCGGGTACTGCTTTGTCTTGCATATACGTTTATTTTCTGTAAGTTTAAATTATCCCATAATGAAATTAAAAAGTAATTATTTAACCCTGAAGTTATTTTATAGGAAATTTAAAAGCCCTCTCTTCATCTTCTAGTTTTCCTTTTCTATTTCCATAAACCCTTGGGTTTACCTCCTTAAGGAGGACTGAACTGGAGGAAGCAAGTGCCCCGGCCATTTAACACGTAGCCCTCCGCAACGCCGTGGTCCTAGTTGTGCAAGCTAATTCCCCGACCCAGTCCTGAGGAGTTCGAGTCAATGAACTAATTAAAAGCTTCTAAAAGTTACCTCTGTTCTGACCCATCGTCAAATGTTTTATGTGATCTGTTTCAAGGAATTCAGGAAAAAAAGACTTTTCGCTGGATTTCATTCTTTTACAACATTAAAGTACCAAGAAATTACATCAAGTGTGCTTGTGATGGCTTTAGGGGGGCCAGCCACCCATCAGCGCAGAGGACCAGCTAACGCTGACTTGCATCTCTTCTGTTCTAGTTCATATCACACACACACACACACACACACACATGCTGGGGCTTCTGGAATATTCAGTGCCAATGTGGACAACATCACCCCTGCCCAGCTCTTCAGCATTTGATTTTGCTGCCACCTTACTTCTCATGAACCTGATTGGACCTGGAGTGGTTCACTGCTTGTGGAAAGGCCAAGAGCAGGAGTGAATGGGGACAGAAGTGCTTCCCCTGTAGAGATTAGCTTGTCTGAGTGTCTCAGAATCCACAAGTTGGATGACTGGTGGACCAGAGGTGGCTTGAATTGGCTTTAAAGAAACTTTTCATCAGCCCATGGAGCCAGAGCAAGGCATCTGTTCTCCTCCCCTAGGGAAGATTTGTTGGTGTTGGTGGAAATCTGTGCCACCTGAAATGGTACTTTTCTTCAAGTTCCTTAGCTGTTTTTCTCAAGGGGGATGGGAGGGCAAGGGACGACGTAATTCAGTGCCTCCACTTAAGCACAACTCTTTTCCCTATCTTTCGATGTTTAGAACGAATCGTGTTCTTACAAAAACACAGTATGTCCCCTGCGCTTTCCTTAGGGTAGAGGTGGAGGGAGGTGGTTTAAAGGTCAATTATGAGCTTGTACTTTCTTAAAATGAGGCACTCAAGTGAGAAGGGCGGCGCCTTCCCGACAGAAACACTGAGGTATCACACCAGCTGCTTCGCCCCCGCCAACCCCAAGTTTCTGGATGGTTTTAAATGTTCCCATCATTGAGAGTTCCAGATAGCCTATCTCAAGAGAAATAACTTCCCCCCAAACCAGTCTGCCATCTCTTTCTGTAAAGGACAAAAGGATGATGTACTTTCCATCCGCCTTTCAATGGAACTTAGCAAGAAAATGAACCCTCACAAATAAACATGCCCTTTATCTTTCAGCAGAACATCCAGTAGCTTCCCTGTTTACCTTGGAAAGCTCTTAACAGTTTTTCTTAAAGGGAAGTTTTTGTTTTTTTAATTAGCCACATCCCACTTATTCCTTGAAAAATCTTCTAGCTCAGGAGCCGGAGCCAGGGTGGGGCCAGGATGTTCCCACTTGGCATTAGCGCCATCAAGGTAAGAGTCAGGGCTGGACACACAGTCTGCTCATTATCCGCCATGGAGCAGGGATCTGTCTTGAAGGACAGCCAGATGGGCATGTCTGTCAGGGCAGGGACTCCATGCTCTGCAGGGGCCAAAAGGATTGTTCCCTCCAGCGGTACTGGGTGTGGTGACCAGAACCTGAGGGCCTGAGATTCCATGAATGTGGTGACCTTCTGTCTTATGTTGTTGGCTTTAACCCCATTCTGTCTCCAGCAGGTGAAAATGACACGGACTTTCAGGAGGGAAGGAGATGGAAGACTGCAAGCAGCACACTCTCCAGGATGCCTTCCCCACCCCACTTCCTCCAGACCTGGGACTGAGATGCCTCTCTCCACTTTAGAGCTGGGTCTAGCTGTGGAAACAGTAAGGTTAGGAAAGGCCAGTGGCACCCCAGGACCAAGTTGCTCAAAGCCCACAGCTGGCCTTCCATCGGATGTCAGGCTTGAGTGGAGAGAGGAGGGAGAGAGAGAAGGAAGCCCTGCCTGTGTCTGCAGGCCTCAGCTCTCCCAGGCCTGGATGCCAGGAGTATGCCCTCAGGGGCACGTGGGTGCTAGTGCTCAGTTAACCTCTCAACTGATAGAGTAACTACTACCCTAAGGAAGCTCTAGAAGATACCAATTTGGCATCACTCAGGAATCATTTAGGGAATTCCACAGTAATCCAGACTGTCAGTACGCAGAAGGTGGAACAGTGGATCTCAACGTGTGTTCTCTGGACCAGCAGCGTGAGCATCACCCAGGAACTTGTCAAAACTACAAATTCCCAGCTCTCTCCCCCCAGGACCTACTGAGTTAGGAACTCCAGGGGTGCAGCCCCCCAGCTCATTCATCTATTCACACTACCTATCTGACTCTTGCACTTGGTAAGCAGTTGGTATTTTTCTGAGCAAAATTCTTGGATACAATTTACTTAATCACATCTGCTGTTGGAATTTGAAAGGGAAGGAAAGAAGCTAAACTGTGAAAAGACTAACAATAGCATTATGATAGATAGAGTATGTATATAATACCAAAGGTTTATAAACTCACATGTTAACTCTTCTGCAGTGCAATTGTAGGTGACTGCAAATGTGGTCATAAAATAGAGACTGTGGTACCCCACACATCAGGAAACACTTGCAAAAATGACCCTCAAAACCCGAGTTCATTGATTACTTGCCAACGCACAGGCCAGGTTTATAAGTTGCGCCTAAGCTACAGGATGCTGCTTCCTTCTACCCTTCAAGAGCCCTTGGAGTTGACACTGCCCTTGCAAAGTGCACGCTTGCTGACAACTAAAGGAAGAATTTTCTCCAAGGCCCCTGGATTCAAAAGCCCATTCAGTGTCTTGAAAGGTCACAGGCCTCCATCTGCTTGTCACTGGGTGTGGCTGAGGCCTACAGTATGGGCTCAGTCCCCGCAGGCACCAGTTAGCTCCTCTGGAACCAGAGTCAGGACTGCATCCCCAGCCAGTTCGGGAACGCCTGCTGCTGGGTCCAAGCCTTGGGCCAAGGATGGGTATGTGACTAAGAGTCCACATGTTCTAGGATGGTCAGTCCCAGGCACTCACCTTGATCCTGGAACAATGAAACCAAGCGTGTGCAGCAAAACACAGCACCACGTATTTATACTTAAGGCCATTCCAGAAAGTCACCCTTACAAATTTGAAAAGTCCGCCTTTCCCCTAGGATTTTTGATGAGGCCCACTGTATTTTGAACTGTCCCTCAGGCAAATTTGAATTTAAGAGCCCATGCCATCCATGCCACCACACCTGCCAAGGATGCCAAGGAAATGAGCCTTCCAGCTGCTCCTCCCGTGGAGCAGGTGAGGGAGTCTGGTGCTTCTCGTCCTTCCTTGTTCAAACCTGTTCTCCCGCTGAAGTGTATTTGGTTTGACTCAGAGCTTCACCTCTGGGGACGAGGGGTTGCGATTAGACAGCTGTTCATTAGAGAGTGTGTACAACCTTGACGTTTCTGCCTGTTGTCAGGACACAAGTTCACATTATTGTGGACACAGACTCGGGGCCCCTGAGGAGATGAGAGGGAAGCTAAGAGCTGTCTTTCCAGAGAAGGAGAAAGAAAGGGCAGGCAAACGTGATGCAGACACGAGGTGGACAGTAAAGCTAAGACTGGTTGAGGTAAAAGTGAAAAGCTAGGGAATTAAGGCAGACACATTCAGTCTTTAAGAGAAATATCATAATAGAGGCTGTGTCTGCGTCTCCTCAGGCCTGAGCTACGCCATTTAGAAGTTGTCAGAGCCCTGTGGGAACAAAGGAATCATCTCAAAACACACATATGACCTTTTCTGTTCCAGTTTTAACAATGTAAATGTTTCTGCTGTCATTGGATTATATTCCATGATCTCAAATGTTCTCTGTGGTTTGACCCTTGACTCCTCTCCAGCGTCCCTCATACGCCTGTCCCCAAGTTTGACCTCATGTGGGACAGACTCATATTTTATTTGAACTACACAATACTTTAAAATTTCAAACCAAATTTACAAATTGGGAAATTTCATATAAAAACCTGTGTTTTTGTTTCTCTTGAAAACTTGGAAGATCTGCAGCTGGGCCTACACGCCCCAAATGGTTGACTGGACACCAGAGGCGGCTGCTCTCCATTTCTCCGCAGTCCCTACCCCTCCCAGTTGTCTCCCTGATCCTGAGGCTGTCGGTTACCACCACTGTCATCATACTTACATGGTTTTGTGGGTGGAGGAGAATTATTTATTTTTAGAATTGCTTGCAATAAAACCCAGAAAAATGAAGAACAAATTGAGAGTATCATGCATTTGAAGATAAATGGGGGAAAACACATTTCTTTGTATAAGTTAAAATTATTTCTTTGTATTTCTTATGTAAATAAAGTATATCTATGTGAAACCAGTCACTTCCCTTCTTTAAGTCTCTCCTCGTTGGTAGAAAGGGGAGCATAGACAAGACGGCATCTAAGATCCCTTCCACATTTAAAACACGCTCAATATTCATACACAGGACAAAATTAAGAAGTAGGTTGAATGCTAAACACATGCCTGAGATGTTCTAGGCATCCTACGGCTACTCGGACAATCCACACATAGATGCTTTGACCCTTCTTCTGTACCTTCTGCTTGAAAGAATGTGTCTAATCCATTATCTTCAAAAAATTCATTGTGCTGCTCCCATGTACGAGTTCTATAAATATTTGCCATGGAAAATGCAATAAATGATAACACGATACTTACCTTCAAGGAGATTACAGTCTGACAGAGCAATGCGTCTTCATGTGTCATAAAGCAAGAAAAATTCAGGCCTTAGACAGTTAACATGAAGGTGTGCTTTTGAGAACAGAATTCAGAATCAGTCTAAAAGATTGTTCTGTCGTAAAAACATGTGTATTAGCGAGCATTTGTTTATTCTCATGGGCTCTCTGTAGTCCCCAAGTCTACAAGCTTCCACAGTCATGGAAAAGAGCCCTTGGGAAAGTCACCCTCATTCTGACTCGAGTTATCTGCAGGGCATGGTTCGTGCTTTTGCGGTGACATCCCAGAGGGTAGTCGCTGTTCTCTCAAATATATAAAATATTGGAAAATGATTCCCTATTCAACTACAAGAGTATAGATATTGTCCTTTTCATTAAATCCATTCTTACACTCTTGGTTCCCTAGGAGCCAAAGCACTCAGTTACATCTTTTTTAAATAAGATAATCTGTGTATTTTAGCTTCATCGTTAATTAGGTACATTTTTCCTCTTTTTGTTGTCCCTCCATCTGTTCAGAAAAGCATGGCCAGGAGCACTGCATGTTTTTGTAATTCTTTTGTGTTCCTTTCTTCTCTTGATCTTTTCCATTGTGATTTGATGACTTTGGGATTCCCTTCTCTTTAATTTTTGTGTATCTCTTAGAGGTTTTTGGTCTGTGGTTACAAGTTTCATGTATAACAACCTTAATTTCTTATTGTAGAAGGAGTATAACATTCTTAATTCTTAATGTCAATGTACCATGTTAATAAAATATACCTCTAACTCAAGGAAGTTGTTATTTCTGATGTTTTATTTTCATAGATAACAAAGCAATTAATTCATTGAGCTCTTAAGTTGTTGCTCTTGCTTTTTTCCCTCCCTTAAATTCAGTATCAGAAATGAAGAAACAAATAACAAGTAGACTGTTAATCGCCACCTGGATTCTCCACCTTAAGTCCTCTCGTTTCACCTAATGCGCTTTAAGAGAACAATGGAACTCTAGAAATGTCAGCTACTCAGAGACCCTAACAAATTCTGTGGCCAAGTCAATCACTAAGTTCATCATGCTTTTAGATAAGAAACATTTCTCATCTTTTTTGTTTTGATCCCTTGAAAACCAGTTTTTATTATAGGTCAGTGTTTGGGTCCCTGTGTTTCTCAGAGTGTAGCCACTGTGATAGGAACATGTGATGGGACTAGATCGAGTCCTGCAAACCACTTACGTAAAGATGCTTCTATACTCGACTTACAATGACTCTCTCTTTCCTCTGTTCCACACCTGGAGTGGCACCTGGAAGTATTGCTTGGTTTCTGTGATGGTGCTCATGGTTAATGAGCTACAGAGCCTTGCTACAGAGAAAACTAGATTCAAAGGTAAGTAGATACAGATACAAATGTAGATAGATACAGATGATAGAGATCAATACAGATAGATAGAGAGAGAAATGATTGTCCATACTGCCATGCTGAATGGCAGTTTTTTTCCTAGTTTGAGGACAAACATTTGCCCTGGTTTTCCAGTAGACTGACTGACTGATGTACTCTCCCTGGGGGGATCTGATAAGAGCTCAGTTAGCCTGTGCAGAGCAATGCTACTCAGGGGATTGTCACAAAAGTGGTCTGCATGACTCCTGACATGAGGGAGTCTTTCCCTGATGGCCTTTTTAACCTGAGAAGTTCACTTAACGCAAGAGAGAAGGCAGCAGAGAGATAAGCAACAAGTCTGTTGCCAACATCAGTCCTCAGTGATCATCAGGGAAATGCAAGTCAAAACCACAATGAGATCTCATCTCACACCTGTCAGAAGGGCTCTTATCAAAAAGGCAAGAGATAACAAGTGCTGGCGAGGATGTGGAGAAAAGGGAACCCTGGTGCACTGTTGGTGGGAATGTAAACTGAGGCAGGCACTATGGAAAACAGTATGCAGGCTCCTCAAAAATTAAAAGTAGGAGGCTAGCCTGGTGGCGTAGTGGTTAAGTTAGCACACTCTGCTTTGGCAGCTCAGAGATCATGGGTTCAGATCCCGGCCATGGACCTATGCACTGCTCATCAAGCCATGCTGAGGCAGCATCCCATATACAAAATAGAGGAAGCTTGGCAAAGATGTTAGTTCAACAACAGTCTTCCTCAAGCAAAAAGTGGAAGATTGCAATGGCTGTTAGCTCTGGGCCAATCTTCCTTATAAAAAAATATTAAAAATAGAACTCTATTGATCCAGCAGTCCCACTTCTGGGAATATATCTGAAGGAAATGAAATCACTATGGATATCTGAGTCCCCATGATCATTGCAGCATTATGTACAATAGCCAAGACATGGAAATAACATGTGCCCATCAATGGATGCATGGACAAAGATAATGTGTATACATAATGCAATGGAATATTATTCAGCAATAAACAAGAAGGAAATCCTGCCTTTTGTGAGAACATGGAGGAGCCTTAAGGGCATTGTACTGGGTGAAATAAGCCAGTCAGAGAAAGACATATACTGTATGACCTTACTTATATGTGGAATCCAGAAAAAAATAAACTCACAAAATCAGAGTGGATTGGTGGTTGCCAGGACTGGGGTGGGGGTGGGGTGGATGGAGGTGGTCCAAGGGGACAAGTGTCCAGGTGTGAAATGCACAAGTTCTGGGGAAGTATGTACAGCATGGTGACTACAGTTGACAACGCTGTATTAGATACTTGAAGTTGCTAAGAGAGTGGATCCTAAAAGTCCTCACCACACACACAAAAGTTAACTCTGGACATGATGGATGTGGACTGACCTTATTGTGTGATCATTTTGCAGTACATACGTCTATCAAATCATCATGTTCTGCACGTTAAACCTGCACATTGTTATATTCCAATTATATCTCAGTGAATCTGGACAAAAAAGATTCTTAATGGCTGACAGCAGTTATTCAGAGAATAATAACGAGATAATATTCATCAGACATTGAGCACCTTGAAAATCTTTAGTATATATCCAGGCCATGGGTTGATTTTCTTTTGATTTTTTCACTTTTATACTAAGATGTTATATTTAAAAATATATTTTCATTCATTTTCTCATATTTGTGTAAAATAAATGCATATACCTTACTATACACATGTATTTATAATTACCTGTATCTCACGTTCTGTTGATTTATTTTCCGAGACACCCTTGGTATAAAATCCTGTAATGTCCTCATGTTTCCACTAGAGGGTGCTCTGTATACAATTAACAGTAGTTGGGCGTGGACGGAGGATAAGGTCATCCTCAGCGGTCTATCATAAAAGATGAGTGGCTTAATCTCAACATGTAAAGTCTGACCTTAATCATAGCTTCTCCTTTTTTCTACACCAGAAATTCTAGACTGGACAGGACCTCAAAAAAATTACTTTGGCCAAGAAAATATAGTGTCCGTCCTCCAAAAATTAACTATAACTCAACCATATAAAGCAGGGATTCTTCTAAATTTTTTATTAAATAAGCAATGCTCATGTAGTTCAAAATGTAGAAAAGGCGTATACTGTGAAGCTCCCTCCCGATCCCTTCTCCACCCTTTTTATACAAACTGTACTTATTCACGCTGTTTACCGTGTTGCTCCCCCCCCCACCTTTTTTGGTAACTCAATATATTTTGAAGACCATTCCTTTTTTTTTTTGTCTTCTTCTCCCCAAAACTCCCCAGGACGTAGTTGTATATTCTAGTTGTGAGTGCCTCTGGGTGTGCTGTGTGGGACACTGCCTCAGCATGACCTGGTGAGCGGTGCCATGTCTGCCCCCAGGATCCAAACCAGCAAACCCTAGGGGAGCGCAGGAACTTAACCGTTCGGCCACGGGCTGGGCCCCAGCAGACCTTTCTCCATCAGTCCATAAAGAACCTCCTCGTTCCTTCAGATGGCTCCACAGTACCTGCTCTATGGATGTATCTTGCTTCATTTAGCCCCGAGCTAACCTCTGTTGCCAATCTTCTTTGTTTTGCTTGAGGAAGGTTAGCCCTGAGCTAACATCTGTGCCAGTCTTTCTCCACTTTATATGTGGGTCATCGTCACAGCATGGCTGAAAAGTGGTATAGGTTCATGCCCAGGATCCAAACCCACAAACCCAGGCCACTAAAGCTGAGCATGCCAAAATTAACCACTACACTGTGGAGAAGTCCCATGGCGTTTTACCACTTACACATTTCGATGCCCAAAGAGAGTGCCACTTGGGTTTTTTAAAATATTATTTTCTTTACTAACTCCCAAAATAATAGGGCCGAATCTCGTCTTGTGCAGCCTCATCCGAGTGTCCTTGTGGGCCCTGTAAATATGATCTCTTCCTAAGAGCGCCTTGCCAGGAAAAAGGCTGAGAAGCTCTGCTCTATATGATCACCCCACGTATGTTCAAAAATCAACCACCTGTCACGCTTTCTTCAGGCTCCTCTTGTCAGGTTTAAATAATCCCAGTGCTTCCCTCCCCTCCTCCTACATCTTCTTTTCCAAACTCCTTATCTTCATGACAGCTGTCCTCTGACGGGTCTGGGTCTCCTAATTTCTCACGTCTTTCTTAAACTGTGATGCCCTTGCTCTGACACCCACAGCAGAGCACTCTCACCTGATCTCTGTGAAAGGGTGAGACAGCCTTCACTCTGGTGGGGTCTCCTTTCAATTACGCAGGAACAGGTACCCTTCCTGGAGGACAAAACCTGCCAGGAGGCACCACTTCCTCCTCGCCTTGATAGGCAGCCTGAGCCAAGTTTCATGTAATAAATATTTACTGCTGGAAACCAGGAGACACAAGTCCCTGTAAGTCATGTCTCTGTTCTTGAACCATGAGCTGCGGTTTTAGGGAAAAGCCCTGCACAGGTCAAGAGTGACTGCACAGGAGAGGCCCTGGCACATCTGGGAACTGCCAAGCGATCTCAGGAAGAGGTCAGAGAAGGGACAGACACTGTGGGTGACAACTGCTCAAACACACCGGGCTCCTCAGGAGGGCGTCCCTGCAGCTCTCCCCTCTCCAGTTTCTGATACAAATCAACAAAGATGGTCAAAGAGCAGCTTGCCTCCTTTACAAGGGCACGTGTTGGATAAATATCCTTAACATACACCGAGTGCCTTCAGTTAACACCTACCAGAAGTTTCAATAAAAAGGCTTTTCCCCAAATGCTAGTAAGATTACTTTTTTAAACAAGGAACAACATTCTAAAGGTACAACTTTTTTTGTTTGTTCTTTTTGTACCACCAGAAAGAAACCCCATCAATGTTTAATGGGAGAGGTCCATAGCACTTGCCCCTCTCACACTAACATCAACTGTAAATAAGAAACTTACGTGTCTAATTTCTAAAGCACTTTACTTTCAGCGATCTCAGTGGATTTTCACAACCACCCTGGGACGCAAGCAGGACAGGTATTATTGTGCCCCTTTTATCAATGAGTAAAACTGAAGCTCAGAGAGGGTGAGTGACTTCCCCAGATCATTCAGCAAGTGAGTAGCAGAACCCTGACTACTAAATCCCGCACATCCTCAATGTGTCTATTTTCAACAATATTAGTAAGAGACTTCTTGAAATAAAAAGAATGCCAGAGTCCTAAAATTAAAGCAGTTGTGTGGCTAAGAATGTTTACTGTCTCCATTAAATGCTGGTAAATTTGGGACCATTCCAGCAGCATAGTGGTTGGGTTCCCATGCTCTGCTTTGGCAGCCCAGGGTTCGCAGGTTCAGATCCCAGGTGCAGACCTACACACCACTCATCAAGCCACGCTGTGGCAGAGTCCCACATACAAAAAATAGATGAAGATCACCACAGATGTTAGCTCAGGGCCAGTCTTCTTCATCAAAAACAAATAAAGCTATTTTTCTTATTCTCTCCCCTCTTAGGTATATTTTCCCTTTCCCTCTCAGCACCAATGTCTTTATAGCTTTTCTCTACTCCCCTCTTAGAACCTGCCTCCAAGAGCTGTATTACACCAGACTCTCAGTAAGGCATAAATGAATAATAACATTTGAAATGTCACCCCTCCAGGAATGTACCTCACACATTTTACATCTCTCTCACGTAAGCCCTGTAACAAAGCCCTCGCCAGACCATTTCAGGCAGCCATGCAGAGGTGGCAGAGATGGCTTTTGGTAGCGTGAGATCTTCTCCCCACAACCCCATGACATCTTCCCAATGGACCAACGTGACCACAGAAGTCTGGTCCCGGATTTCAGACGGCACTTGCTTCTGTCTCCCAGGATTGTGTTTGCCACAAGCTCTAGTAGAATAACGTGCTGCCATTGGAGGAGACTCAATAGGGCTAAGTCAGTAGTTTGGGATTCTCATACATTCTCAATTTTCTAGGGACAGTCCTCTCACATCCTGACCACTGTCCCTGGCATGAGCCACACGGGGGCAGCTGTTTTCAGGATACCAAAAAGTATGAAGAAGCACAGATTCTGGGGAAATATCCTTTAAAACTACATTTAAAACGATAGCTGTACCATGTCCTTCATTCACTCACAGAATAAACTTTTACTGAACTCTACTATGTAGTATTTCTAGTAGAAATATCAACAAAATAAGGCAGTGCCTCTGCCCTCGGGCAGGTCATAGTTCAGCAAGTGAGACCTGTAACAACTATGATAAAGTGATAGAAACTGTAAAAGAAGTAGGAATAAGAACACAGTGAAAACACTGATAAAGGAGCAATTAATTCTCTTGCCCAGAGGAAGAGAAGAGAGGAGTCAAGGAAAACTTTAGAGTTGGCGCCAAGTGAAATAGGCCTTGAGGTCACTTGTCCCCTTCTCCTCTTCCCTTTCTTCCTCTTCCTTCCCCTCTTCTTTTCTTTAGACTTTATTTTTTAGAGCAGTTTAAGGTTCACAGCAAAATCGAGAAGAAGATACGGTGTTCCTCTATGGCTCCCCACACACAAACACAGAAAATCTCCCATTATCAACATCCAGCACCAGAGTGGGACATTTGTTACAACAGATGAACCTACACTGATACATCATTATTGCTCAAAATCTATAGTTTACATGAGAGTTTGCTCTTGGTGTCATACATTCCATGGCTTTGGGCAAATGTACAATGCCATGTATCCATCATTGTAGCATTATACAGAGTAGTTTCACTGCCCTAAAAATACTCTGTGCTCCACCTCTTCATCCCATCCTCCCCACTAACGCCTGGCAACCACTGATCTATTTTACCATCTCCAGAGTTTTGCCTTTTCCAGAATGTTACTCACATAGTTGGAATCAGACAGTGTGTAGCTTTTCCAGATTTGCTCCTTTCACTTAGTGATATGCATTTAAGGTTCCTCTGTGTCCTTCATCTAAGCTTCTTGCTTTCTGAGATGTTGGTAGTATAACCCTGTTAGATTCCCTGTGAAATGAGATCTTCGGGGTCTAAATGCAGTTTTTATCAAATGTCTGGAGGCATCAATTTGCCCTCCTGCCAACACACTCAAAATTAGGCCTTGAATCAGCAGGAATGATGGTGATGCCTAATGCTTAACATTTGAAAATAATGAACACCTTATGATCTCAAGGTTCTATTCTTCAGTTCTAGAAAGTCAGAAAAGAGTGTTACAAGAGGAAGTGCAATCCAGCCAGAGGGAACATGAGCAAACTTGTAACATATATGAAAGTACATGTCTGGTCATGCTAAAGCACAGGGTACGTGCCTGAGAACGAGAGTAGAAAACACTTAGACTGAAAAACTAGAAGACTCAATTGTGAAAGACTTTGAATGACAGTTTAAGAAGCTTGAACTTGTGCTGAGGGCAGTGGGAAGCTAAGGTTTTCATAACCAGAAGCATGGCATACTCAGATCTGTGTTTTGGAAAGATAACTGGCAAAAGAGAAGCTGGTTCAGAGCTCAAGGGAAATGTGCACATTAGTCACTGTATCTCATAGGACTCTTTCTCTTGCAGATGACAGAAAACCAGATGAATTCTGGCTTATTCAAAATTTTTAATTTATTGGCTTATATTTCTCCATAATACAGGAGTAGATTCAGCTTCTGACTCACCATCCCTTGGTTCTGATCTCTTAGCGTTAACTAGTTCTCAAACCACTTCTCTTGCGGTCCCATGATGGCATCGAGCCAGGAAAAACAAAGAATTGTTGTCTCAGTGTTCCCAATTAAAGTCCCAACATTCAAGTGAATGGGATCAGCTCAGGTCATAAGAGCACCTCTGAAATAATTACTGGGAGACAGAGAATACTATCGGCCTAATCTAAGTCAGTCCTACTCAAAGTGTGGTCCATGGACCAGTACCTGTTCCCACATTTTTGTTCTCAGCTGCAACAAGATAAGTATAGGAATTAAGGATGGTTAGAAATGTGTCAAATAGCAATTTGACAAGGGTAATTAAATCTAATAAAAAAGGCTTATATTATGTCTTTATTTTGTGTGTCATTTTTCCAGTACTTCATTTGTATTGTATTTTTCACAAGTATCAGTTCACAGTGGATGGGGATGTGGGAGAGAAAGCAAACTGGGCCTTCACCACAGACAGTTTGAGGAACTGTGGTCTAATGTACAGGCTCCGCTGTGAAGCCTGCGGGCAAGTCAGCATTCTGGAAGCACACAGGGAGACTTCGGGGAGATCCTTCCCTCTCGCCATGAGAGGGGGCAAAAACAAATGTCCACTATAATCATGGGACCTAATCTGGACAAAGGAGGGACACTCCCAGACTCACCTCAGCTCTCCTATAGAAAATCCTGGTGAAGTCTTTTCAAGCATAGCACATTACTGATGCTAAATTCTCACACTGGAGAACTGAGTTTCCTATTAATCTACTGGAGTGAGTAAGGGAGAGAATAACGATGGATAAGTCAGAAAAGCTAGGCATGGGACATATCATTCAGGGCTCTATAAGTCATGTTAATGATTTTGAATTTATCTTATGTGCAAAGGGAATCCACCAAAGCTTTTGAGCAGGAATATGACAAGTTCCAGTGGATTGTAGGGGGAATAAGAGTAGAAGTAGAGAGACTAGCTGGAGAGCTATTTTAGTAATCCAGGTTTTAAAATTGCTGATTTGGATTTAGAGTGATGGCAGTAGAGATGGGAGTGAGTAGACCAATTGAAGACATACTTAGAGGAGCTTTAAATAGCACTTGGAGATGAACTGGCTTAAGAAGTGAGCAATGAAGGGAGTTGGAAATGACTCAGGTTTCTGGCTGGAGCAGCTGGATGCACAAAAGCACTGTTTACTGAGATGAGGAAGCCAGAAGAGGAAGAGATTCATGGATGGATGAGCAAGTGCTCCATTTTGGATAAGTTGAGTTTGAGATGCCTGACACATTTACAAGCAGATATTAAACAAGTTCCTACACATAGGGCTCAGGAGCTCAGAGATGTTATTCACAGAGATAAAATCTGCACCCTAATTGTTTTGCTGTTACCCAATCCCATTTTCAGTGAGAGACCAATTTCATCACTGTACCTTCTAGGGCCAGTAACCTCAAAGTTGCAGCTTAAATTCTAGCATAAACTTGGCAGTATGGAAATTCTTTTTAAAGACTCTGTTATAAAAGCACTTTTGGAGCAAACTTTGATAAATGAAATGGATCACTGAGCTCAGGAGCCTGGGCTCCCAACCTGAGGTTTATTGGGCACCTACCACATGCTGGGCTACATGCTTTACATGCATCATCATATTCTCATAGCAATCCTGCAAGGTGGCTCTACTACTCCGTCTAGTTTACAAACGAAGAAACCAAGGCTTAGCAAGATTCAGCAGCTTTCTCAATGCTATGTAGCATCACAGCTCAGTTAGTAAGTGACAGCCCAGAAGTAAGTGTTAGTAGTGACACACGGTAAGCCAAGTGTGTCTGACCCCTTCAAATTTCACTGCTTTCTTGGGATTATTGTTTTGCCTAACATGATGACCTAAAATGTCAGGGGTATTTTCTTTCCCTAGAATAGGAAATACAACTCCCCTCCCACACCCCACGTATCCCTTTGCTCCACAGGGTTTCCTTTCTTTATTTCTCTTGGAAAAAAAAGTAGTTCCTCCATAAATCATGGATGAGGAAAGATGAGCAAGACTCAAATATTCCAATGATGCTGACAAAATTAGGCTTTCTTAAGGCACTGTTAAATATGCTCATAACTGTGAGCTACAGAAAGAAAACATTCGCCCTGGCACTACTGCCTTCACTACAAAAGCATTGTGATTTGATGGATGGGGAATGAACAACTCCTACGGCAGCTGCTGCATCATTAACTACTCAAGTGGGCTTAGCTCTGAGGAAAAAGGAGTCTGCTCAGGTAGTCAGCCTGTTACCATTGCAAAAACAACTGACCACACCCTCTGCACGGGCTTCGTGGTCTGATTTTGTTAGGGCGTAAGTCAGCTTCAAAATTAATACAAAGTAGGTGTACAAGTTAGACATTGACACATTGATTTCAAGGTTGGTCTTTAAATTGTTTTTGAAAGTCTTTTTCTGGTATACCACACCCTCTCTAAACTTTCCAGAATGCAGAGGTTCAATTCATCAAACTATTCCTCTCTTACAGTCAATTGTTGACATTGTACTCTATCCCTCAAGGCCTGTGAATTATTTTTAAAGCAACAGGTTAAAGGAAAGAACAAAATGGACTAAGTTATCATTTCTCGGGTTTAAGAAATAATTTGAGTTCCTTTGAGCCTTCCTGTTAGATGGTACGGCAGACACCGTTCATGAACTATACGGCATGAGGACAGTCATAGCGTCCTTCCTCCTTGTTCATGAGCAGTGAGGCTGACAGCTTGCAAGGGACACCTGAGTGGTTTTCTGTGTTTTGCTGTCACAAACTGCACTGCTATGAACATTCCTCTACTGCCTTCCCACGTCTCCCAGTGCAAATGTGCAAAAATTTCTCTGAAGTGGGACCTATCAGTCATGGGGTACTTTTATATACGTTTTTCATTCTGAAGTGGTTATACCAACTTACATTCCCACCCACAGTATATGTGTTCCTCTTGCTTCATTTTCTCACCAACACTATTTATTGTTAGTTTTTTATTTTTGCCAGTCTCATGGGTGGAGGACATGGTAGTATGTTATGGTTTTCATTTGCATTTCCTTAACTACGAATGAGGTAGAACATCTTTTAATAGGTAAATTGGCTATTTGGCTTTCTTTCTTTTTGTGAAATATCTGTTCAAGTTTTCGCCCATTTTTCTACTGATTTTTTGTTCTAACTGATCTGTAGAAGTTATGTATATATCCTGGATACTGACCTTTTGTCAGTTTTATCAATTACAAATGTCTTCTCCCAGTTTGTGCCTTGTATTTTCACTCTTTTTGCTGTCTTTTGGGAAAGAGAAATTCTTAATTTTAACATAGTGGAAGTTATAAATCTTTTCCTTTATGGTTTATGCTTTTTGTATCTTATTTAAGAAATCTTTCCCTATTCCAAGTCCTTAAGATATTTTTCTGTATTGCTTCTAACAATTTCATAATTGTGATTTTCATGTTTAAATCTTAATGCATCTAGAGTTTATTTTTACCACATGGATAATCAATTTTCCAGCATCATTTATTCAAACGTTCATTCTTTTCCCGGCTGATTTGCTTTAAGTTTCCATATATACATGGATCTATTTCTTAACTCTCTATTCTGTTCCATTAGTCTGTTTGTCTAGCTTTGAACTAACATGTTTATAAATATTAATATCTAGTATTGTGGTAAAGCAAATCCGCCAATCTGATACTTCTTCAGAAATGGCTTATCTATTCTTAGTCCGTTGCATTTCCACATGTACTTTAGAATTGGCTCATTGGGTTTAAATGTAAAATTGGGATTTTGATTGGAATTGCATCAAATCTGTAGATCACTTCAGATAAGTAAAATCTTTACAATAATAAGGCTTCTAATCCATGAACATGGTATATTTCTCTATTTAGGTCTTCTCTAATGTCTTTCAATAAAGTTTTGTAATTTCTGCCATAAAGTACTTGGATACTTCTTGTTAGATTTCTCCCTAGAACTTAATATTTTTAATTCCATTGTAAATTTTATTGAATTATGCTTTCTGTTGCTATTGTATAGAAATATAGTGACTTTCTAGTATATTTATATTGTACCCAGTAGGCTTGCTAACCTTTCTTATTAATTCTAATAATTTATGTATTAACTAATTTCCCAATCTTTATACACTTTACTCTTTTTTTCTTGCCATATCACACTTGGTAGAAACTTCAGTATGGTGTTGAAAGAAGCTAGATAATAGACTCTCCTCTTGTTCCAGATCTTAAGAAAATGCCTTCAACATTTCAACATTGGGTTATGCAATTATTTAAAGGTGAAGGAACCATGCTGCTGAGAAGTAAAGCAGCTGCTCAAGATCATAAGGCCTCTAAGTGATAAACCCAGGCTTCAACATCAATCCAAGACCCATGTTCTTCTATCAATTGTGTCAGTGGACAAAAAGGTTAACTAGGGAGACTTAAAACAGGCAGAGGCAAGGGAATACATTTGGATTTAAGACACTCTAAAGTGCAGTAATGAAAACAAAAGCCTTTGAGCTTTGCTAATCTTTCAGAAAATCCAGGGAATCAGAATTCTGAGGGACAAACATGGATATAATCCTTCCTTAAAATTGCCTGATGGCTCTCTGCTGCTCACAAGGATAAAGTCCCAATCCTCAGCAACTTCCAGATTTATTTCTAGCCATCCTCTATGCAAAAACCTCCAACTCTGCACTATTCATCATTCCCCAAACTTGTCATATGTTTTCATGCTCCTGTGACATTGAGCATTCAGTCCTTCTCCATGTTGTACAATTAAGACTCCTAAGCATTCATTCATTCAACCAACAAATATTTACCAAGAGTGTAGAATGTGGCAAAAGTTGTGATAAGCACTGAGGATACCATGATACAGAAAACAGAGTAAGTCCCTGCATTTTTCAAGGCTTCAGAGAAGAGGAAGTTGCGGGAGAGAAATAGAGGAGAGAACAGCAGTGTTCTAATTGTCTTTCCATATGCTTTAATTGAGCTTTTAATTGGTAAGCTGGGTTAATCATCCTGAAGTCCCCTATCTTACCTATTTCTTTACTTCTTGTGTTAGAGTTCTCCAGAGAAACAAAACCAATAGAAGGATGAATGTATATAAATGAATACATGTGTACCTATGGAAGTTTACAGAGAGAGAGATATTTATTTTAAGCAACAGGCCCATGTGTCTGTGGAGGCTCAGCAAGTCCAAAATACAATGAGTAGGCCAGCATGCTGGAGACTCAGGGAAGCTTTGCAGTTTGAGTCCAAAGGCAGTCAGTCTGCTGTAAGAATTCCTTCTTACTTTGGGGAGAGTGGGAGAGAAGGGTCAGTCTTTGCTCCATTAAGGCTTTCAACTGATCAGGTGAGGCCCACCACCCACATTATGGAGGGCAATCTGCTTTACTCAAAGTCCACCAATTTAAATGTTAATATCATCTAAAAAGTACTCTCACAAAAACATCCAGAACAATGTTTGACCAAATATCTGGGCACCATGGCCCAGCCAAGTTAACAAAACAAATTAACCACCACACTTCTTATCATTTCTTCTCTTTCCTACATCCTTGAATTCATTGTTTTTTTTTAAAAAAGGAGACCTTGTGTAGAAGGCAAGAAAAGGCAAAAAAAGAATAAGGGTCAAGGATAGCCATCTGATTCTCTCTTTTTCTTCCAGCTCAAACTGTGAGAACGGTATGGTTGAGGAAGGACTCAACTGTTCAGCCTGTTTAACCCTGAAACCCCAACAAACAGCATAGTCTTCACACTCACCTTCCTCAGAAGCTCCTCTTACACGCACAGATCACTCTGCCAACCTTGCTGCAAGTAAGGAAGAAAAATCTTCTACAGCAGAATATGACTTTTCCTTCTTAGGAGAGGATAAATATAAAGTTGTTTGGAAGTTTTGTTCACTTATTTCAAATCTAAAAGGGCCCATGTAGACTTCCCACACTAAAAGAATTTAGTTTTCAAGCTGGAATAATAGAAATAGCAGAAAATGATTATTTAAAGTCCTATAATATAAAGATATGGAAAATAAAATTATAGTGAATACAAAACAAGAAGGCCCTTTTGGGGATGTTGGAAGCACATATGTGTTTGTTTTTCTAAATATCTTTTCTACACAGATTAAAAAAAAATGACAAATAGCAAAATGGATCCTGCTTGTAAAATCATGTAAAACAGTTTCTTCAGGATGGGCATAAAGCTCAGCTTACCTACAGAAAAATACCAATCTATAAAGCATTGTAAGATAAGGGTGCAAACATACAAGTCTGAATTCACCTTGGCTCAGCTGAGTAGTTCACCATCAGAAGAGCTGACACTACCATCTAGAGGTTCACTTAGGGAAAAAACATCTATACCCTTCAAAGTGTTTCAACTAGATAGGCAATCAGGTAAATAAAAATGGACTATTCTGTCCTGAGAGAAAACGTGCTAAGAGCAATAAAACAAACACTTAGATATACTGTAGGCCATGGTGGATGGATGACCAGATTGAAAGCTCTAGCTCTGAGTTCTTCTATTTATAGCTGTGTGATTTTGGACAAGCCTTACCTCTCCAAGCTTGTTTCTCATTTCTAAAATAATGTGACTGCACTAGATTGGTGTTTCTCAAGTGGCAAGTTATAACACAAGAGCCATACAATCAATCTAATGGGTCATGACCAGAATTTCTTTAAGTTTAAATATAACAAAAAGTATATCAGAGTGCATCACATGTTGTAAGAGTGTTGCTTGATGAAGTAAATAAATGTATGCATATGTGTTGTGTGTGTTGTGTGAGTGTGTCTGTGCATGCGTGTGTTTCCTGGAATACAATATAAAATGTATCTGTTGCTATAGGTCACAGCTAAAAAAGCTGGAAAGCCTCTAAAATTCCTATCAGCTGTAAACCACACATTCCTGTGAATTATGGCCCTCCGTCCTGCTTCAGAGAACTGACATGGTTTGAGCCTGCTTAACGTACAGTCAGATGTCCAACAGCCCTGTCTGCTGAGCAGCAGGACGTCTTCCTTTCTCTCTTACAGTAACTCCAAAAGATGCCAATCAAAACGGATAGAAACATTTGCCCAGTTTTGTTTGTGCTTTTTTTTTTCTTTTCCAGAGACTACTACCAATCTTGCTAATGCGGTGTTTCTCACACTAATGGTCCAAGGACCAACTGCCTGATTCACCTGAGCTGCGTGTATAAAATACAAATTTTTGCCTCTCCTATCCCATTGCCAGACCTACTGAATCAGAACCTCAGGGCATAGAGTAATCTGCACCGTCCTCAAGTACCCCAGGTGATTCTTATGTGCCCTCAGGTTTGAGAAATAGTAGTTTAATCTGCAGTGACATTTTTGAGAAGAGAGCTCTTAGCAAGTAATTTTGTTGATCCCTGTCCATCCCAACTTCCTCTATCTGTGCTATCTCTGTCCTTTCTTCCATGTACACCTCCCAAAAGGAAAGGATCCTGCTCATTCCCATCTCTGGAGGACAGATCTCTACTATATACATGGAATTAGGATAATGGAAGCAGCAGTAATTTCCAGGTATAAAATCTATAATATCTAACATACAACCTGAGACCAAATAGGGTTTTCAATATATTAAGCTATACTGAACAGATATTAGACAGCAGTGGTTCATTCAGCTGTTAGATCCACTAGAATGACACTCTAATGTTCTTTTCTCTCTTATTTTTCATTTTCTTTATTTTTTATTCTATAGTCAGAGATGTGTTCAATTTCAGTGCCCAACCTTCCTATTGAGTTTATCATTTTTGTGATATTTTTAGTTTCCAAGAGTTCTCTTTTATTCCTTAAATACTCCTTTTATAGTGTTCTCTTCTTGTTTCATTATTACACTACCTTCTCTTACCTCTCTGAGAATATTAACAATAATATTAAAACTTTTTTCTTCTCCCTACATTGTCTCTGTTTTCTCCAAGTTAGTTTTTAAGTTGATCTTTCTTTTGTGTATACATCTTTCCTCAAATGTCTTATAATCGTTGGTTGTCTTCTCATAGATAAGATAGGTGGACTAAAAACTAATTGTGGGCTCTGAGTACCTGGGTGGCACTTGCCCACCATAAGCTTCATCATTAGATATTTTGCAGGGCCTGTTTAATTGGAACCTCCAATGCCAGTTTGTGATATGGAGTAGCAAAAGCTGTTTGGTATCTGACCTGTCAGCCATTCTTCTCTCCATCCTTGCTAAAAGAACATTGACTTTTTCTTTTCAGGATGGTAAATTTGCCCTATATAACATATGAAATATTGTCCTGTGAGAGCAGCTAGACAGTTTATAATATAGCATCCAAAGGGCACAGCAATACATGGTCATGGGTTGGGCAAGCATCAATACCAAAGGAGTGCAATCCAGGGTTACAGAGCAGAGCAGAGATGGCAGATGGGCTCAAAGCCACATAGGTAGCTATATCATGATTCCAGGCTATATCTGTCCATTTGCAGCAAGACTACAGAAAGTGACCAGGGAGAGGGCGAATCGAAAGATGTAGGATGCACCAAAAGGTATCAGGTACCAAGCACAGTGGGGAGGGAAACTGAGACACAAGTCCACCCTACAAAGAAAGCCAACTTGGGTGATGGAAGGGAAAGCTACAACTCAGGGATTACCTACACAGTCAGGGATCTTGTTGGAAAGCAAGCACTAGGTTGTTGATGTTATTGATTAGATGGCCGCCACCTTCAGAACTGGCTCAGGAACTGGTGAAGGCTTGAATCTAATACAGGGGATCCATTATCTGTAGAAAGCTAGGAAAGATATTGAGAAGAGGAACTAAGGCAGTGACAGACAAGATAGGTAAAACAGATTAAAGTCACATCTAGAGCATCCTAGAGAGGGTAAATAATTCATATAAAAGCAACATGGTTGGAGCAAAAGACAAGGACTCAGGACTGATAAATAGTTATATGTACCATTATGACCATACCTACTATAAAATACGAAAATGCTTCCACACTACTTGGCAAACAGCAGCTGCACTGAGCCCTCAAAGTGTCACTTTCCTCTCAGCCCAGCCCCTCCTAGACCTTCTCAGTCACCCAGACCACCTCATGATCCAGCATATAAATGGCCCAGCAGCAGGCCCCCTGGACCCTATTCCAGCCACTGTCCTTTCTGATTGTCAGTGATCACACATGATCTGTTATTAACCATTTTGCTATGTTCCTGAGAGGATTAACCTAAATTTTGAATATAATAAATGTGTACCTGTCTGATTCATTAGATTGCATGCCAACGAACAAGTTCACAAACGTTGTTGCATGAACAACCCAACTGTTTAACACCTTTATGAATGTCAGTGCAAAGATATTCTAAGAGGTCATGGAAACAATTTTCATCAATAGAGGAGTCTTCCTCACACTGATCCAAGGTAACTTTAAGGCTCTCAGTCCAAACAGCTATCCTTTCTGAGTCTATGAGACGTCTCTAGGATTTCCCAACCTAACAAGGTCCAGTAAAACACTTTAAACTTTAAGATACAAATTCAGCTTGGGACTTTCTGTTAAAATGCCATGCCCTCCAATAAACTCATTAAAATCACAGGAAAAGAAACTATATACTTTTCAGGCATAATATATAAGGACAAAGAGATCAGGAGAAGAGATCACCACCACAAAAATGAGGAAGGTGGAAAGCAAAGGGAAGAGTGGTAACTTACTTGGAAGACCTGAGAAGTTTGAATTTGAGCTGGCAGTGGAGAAAGTCGACAATCAAAGCAAACTAACATTGCATTGCCACCAAAAGGCTTGGGAATTGGCAGCATGAGGTGTCTCTGGAAGTAGGAAGAAGAGAGTGGTGGTATGAAAATGGGACTAACAACATGAAGCTTGGTTGAAAATCCAGTTCAGGAGTTAGACAATCCTACAACTCTGCCCCAACTCTAGTCAAGTAACCATGGCAAAGACCATCACAAAATATTTAAAGTGTATACTCTAGAGAGGGTAAAACAGGATCTATGGTTTGAAGGGCACTAGCCACAAATTAGAGTAAGGATTTTATACTAAAACAAGAAGATAATTTAACAAAACAAAGATGTCCAGTGAAGATTTTTTTAGTTTTTAAGTTCAACTAGTAACCAAAGAAATATAAATTAAAACAGAAAGATGTAATTTTTCCCCTAGTAAATTGGCAAAGACTAATGATAATACCTAGTGTTAATGAGAATGCAGGAAAACAAGCTCTCTCACAATTTTCTGGTAGAGGGTGAATTGTTAAACTTTTCTGAAGGTTATATATATCAAAAATCTCGAAAATGGGGCCCAGCCACTCTACTAAGAATGTATCTTATGGAAGTAAGAATAGGCATGAAAAGAATTAAATAAAAGAATGTTTATAATAAGAAAAAAGAAAATCTGGAAGCAACCTAAATGCTCAAGAACAGACAGTAGATTAAATAATTATGTATTTATACAATGAAATCATTGAGCTAGATATTTTGTTTGCCTCAAATCTGCACTGATCTACCTAACACTTGCTGGGTACAGCTTCAATCTCCACCCTTCTCCACTTTCTCCACTCTTTTCCTCCCTACTCAGTACCTTGTAAGCTTAATCTTTATAGACTGCATCTAACAGGTCCCCTTACCCTGTGGCTTCGGGTTAGGTTTGGCAGATGGAAAGCATCAGCCAAAGATGGACGTTCTGATCAAACATGGAAGGAGAGAGGTCAGGGTAGTTATTTCTCCTGCTCCCTCCCCGCTGGGCCATAGTTTGGCAGTGGCAATGTGCCTCTACTGAAGACCACAGGTCTCAAGGGGTTGCTGTAACCATTCCCTCCTACAACCATTCAGGCCTAGGGAGGGTAATGGCTTCCCTGTTGCTATCCCTGGCTGTTGTAGTATCCCTCAACCCTTCCTAAACTCTCTTAAATTATCCATTTTAAGTAAATCACCTATTTCCAGCTGGGATTCTGACTTCGCTGCACCGAAAATCCTGTTTCACTTCTATATGGTAAGACATTGTATGGGTTTACCACAATTTGTTCAACCAACACCCTACTGAAGAATCTTTAAACTGTTTCTAATTCTAGTGAGGAGTCTGACTCCTGGCCAAAAATCTATGTGTGATCTCTCAGGCCCAACCACAGGCAATTAAAAAGGCTTTACCTGGCAAGTCTCTTGGGAAAGGCTGCCCTCCCACACCAGACTTGGTGCACAGCCAGTGCCCTGTAGTGTCATAAGGGAGTTGTATTCAAGGACTCAGGCCCCCAAGCCAACCATGCTCTTACATATATCTGTATTCCTAGCCCAGACACCTCCATTTGGAGGCCTCTTTATCAGGAGCCTTTCATAGACACCTCTGCTGAGACTTCCTTATGTGGGGGGGAGAGGAATCTTGAAGACATTTTCTCCACTCTGGCTCAATACTCAGTGAGTACTATCTTTCCATTCTCACTCCTTTCCCTTCTCCCTCCCCCCAACTCCTGGGCCCATAAAATGGCAGAAGCCTTTTGTTTAGGGCTCCCTTGGCAGTGAAAACAACCTCACATCCTCACATCCGCACTGATCCTTGCTGGGTGCTGTTCCACGGGGAAGCCTGAAACACTTGGGGAGCCTGTTCTTTCTCTTGGTCAGCCTCTTGCTTATACTAGAGAGGTAAATAATGAAAGGCTTGACTGTTAATTTCATTTCGACAGCTCAGCTCTCTCCAGCTCAGCTCTTGACACTTTCCTACTATAAACACTGCTACAAAAAATAACCTTATATATGTGCAACTTCTCATGTGGGAGTATGTGATAAGATAAATTTCTAGAAGTGCAATTCTGGTCAAAGAGTAAATGCATGATTTCGATAGCTATTGACTAATTTGTCTTCATAGAAATTGTATCGGTTTACTCTCCCCCAGCATTCTATAAGAGTGCCCTGGGTAACTTATATATACTGTCCATGAAATAGCTTCCTCCTCTGTAAAATGGGCATAAAAATAGAACCTACTTAGTATGCTTGCTGTAAGGATTGAATTAGTTATTACAAGTTAACTGTTTACCCACTTTCAACACGCCTATTTCACATAATATTTGAAGACCTAGCCAGAGCAATCAGGCAAGAAAAATAAATAAAAGGGATTCAAATCGGAAAGGAAGAAGTGAAACTGTCACTATTTGAGATGACATTCTTTTATATGTACAAAACTCTAAAGAATCCACCAAAAAGCTTTTAGTAACACTAAATGAATATGGTAAAGTTGCTGGATACAAAATCAACATACAAAAATAAGTTGCATTTCTATACACTTTCAACGAAGTAGAAGAGAGAGAGATTAAGAATAAAATCCCATTTACAATTGCAAAAAAGAGAGTAAAATACCTAGGAATAAATTTAATCAAAGAAGTGAAAGCCCTGTACATTGAAAACTATAAAACATTGTTGAAAGAAATTGAAAAAGACACAAAGAAATGGAATGGTATTCTGTGCTCTTGGACTGGAAGAATTAACATAGTTAAAAGGTCCATACTTCCTAAAGCAATCTACAGATTCAATGCAATTCCTATTAAAGTTCCAATGGCATTTTTCACAGAAATAGAACAAAGAATTCTAAAATTTATATGGAACAACAAAAGATCCTGCATAGCCAAAGGAGTCCTGAGAAAAAAGAACAAAGCTGGAGGTATCACACTCCCTGATTTTAATATATATTACAAAACTATAGTAATTAAAACAACATGGTCCTGGCACAAAAACAGATACACAGATCAGTAGATCAGAATTAAGAGCCCAGAAATAAACCCACACATCTACAGACAGCTGATTATTGACAAGGGAGCCAGGAACATACAATGGAGAAAGGAAAGTCTCTTCAATGACTGGCGTTGGGAAAACAGGATAGCCACATGCAGAAGAATGAAACTAGACCATTATCTTATACCATATGCAAAAGTTAACTCAAAAATGGATTAAAGACTTGAATGTAAGACCTGAAACCATAAAAATTCTAGAAGAAAACATAGGCAGTACACTCTTTGACATCGGTCTTAGCAGCATATTTTCAAGTTCCATGTCTGACTAGGCAAGGGAAACAAAAGAAAAAATAAACAAATGGGACTACATCAAACTAAAAAGCTTCTGCAAGGCAAAGGAAACCATCAACAGGATGAGAAAATAACCTAACAATTGGGAGAAGATATTTGCAAACCATATGATCTGAATGGATATTTTTCCAGAGAAGATACACAGATAGCAAACAGGCACATGAAAAGATGTTCAACAACACTCATTATTAAGGAAATGGAAATCAAAACTATAATAATAGATCCCCTCACACCCATTAGAATGGCTATAATTAACAAGACAAGAAATAACAAGTGTTAAAGAGGATGTGGAGAAAAGAGAACTCTTATACACTGCTGGTAGGAATTCAAACTGGTACAGCCACTGTGGAAAACAGTATGGAGATCCCTCAAATAATTAATAATAGAACTGGCATATGATCCAGCTATTCCACTGCTGAGTATTTATCCAAAGAATATGAAAACACAAATGCATAAAGATATATGCACCCCTACGTTCACTGTAGCATTATTCGCAACAGCCAAGACATGGAAGCAACCTAAGTGCCCATCAAGGGACGAATAGATAAAGAAGATGTGGCATATATACACAATGGAATACTACTCACCCATAAAAAAAAAATATGAATTCTCACCATTTGTGACAACATGAATGGACCTTGAGGGTATTATGCTAAGCGAAATAAGTCAGAGGGAGAAAGTATGATCTCACTCATAAATAGAAGATAAAAACAACAACAAACACATAGAGACAGAAATTAGATTGGTGGTTACTAGAGGGGAAGGGGTTGGGAGGAGGACAAATGGGGTGACTGGGCACACGTATATAGTGATGGATGGTAATTAGTCTTTGGGTGGTGAACATGATGTAATCTACACAGAAATTAAAATATAATAATGTACACCTGAAATTTATATAATGTTATAAACCAATGTTATCTCAATTTTTTAAAAACAGGGGACACCAACCCCATGGCCTAGTGGTTAAGTTGGGCACACTCTGCACCGGCAGCCTGGATTCAGTTCCCAGGTGCAGACCTACACCAATCGTTGGTGGCCTTGCTGTGGCAGTGACCTACATACAAAGTAGAATGGCACAGATGTTCACTAAGGGTGAATGTTCCTCAAGAAAAAAGAGAAGGACTGGCAACAGATGTTAGCTCAGGGCGAATCTTCCTCAGCAAAAAATCAAGTTAACCGTTTAGAACAGTGTTTGACTATTATTATTTGCTTATACCCTTGACAACATCAAATGTCATTATATTTTGCCAATCAAATGAAAAATGGTTTCTCAGTGTAGCTGTAGTTTGTATTTCACTTAATATGCGTGAAATAACCATTTTATTGTACATTAAAGACAAGGAAGCTCTTGACACTGCTGTGGAAATATCTCCAAGAAACCTTACTAAGTAAAGAAAGCAAGGGGCAAAATAGCATAGTACGCTAACGTGTGCATAAAGAAGGGGAAAAATAACATATATACATGTTTGTTTATATGTGCCCACAACAGCTTTAGAAGAACACACTGGAAAGTGGTAATGCTGGATCCTGGGGTCGGGGAGGAGGTGGAGGGGTGGCTAGGGTAAGGATAGGAGAGAGGCTTTTCATCCGTTTTTGTACCTTTTGAATTTTGTGTCTTGTGAATATTTTACATATTCCCTTATCACCATCAAAAATTTTTTAATAAAAATGTTTTTAAAATATTTTTCAATCATTGTAAAAAGATATCTGTTTAATCACATGAAAGATTTTCATGACAAGTGCTAAGAGATAATAATAGATTATAAAACAGAAATTCATATATAATTCAAATCTAGTAATCATATATGCATAGAAAAAAAAAAAGCCAGGCAGGGTATAGTCAAATGCTTTAAAATAATTATCTCTGGATAGTGGAGTTACTAGTCATTTTTATTTTCCTTTCTGTGCTCTTTCCTATTTACCCAAACTCTCTACTTTGAAAATGTATGACTTTCGCAGATAGAAGGAAATGTTAGCTCTAAAAGGATATTATACACAGCAATAAAACGATATAACAAAATAAACAAATAAGAACATAAATCTCAGACATAATTTTAAATAAAAGAAGCCACACACAAAAAAAGAGTGCTTATTATATTATTCCATTTATAGGTGTTCAAGAACAGGCAAAATTTATGTTGATCAAGGCCAGATTAGTGACTACCTGTGTGGGGAGAATGGATATGATTGGAAAGGGGCATGAGATAGTCTTCTGGAATATGAGAAATACCCCATGTCTTGATCTGGGGGGTGGTTACATAGGTGTGCACATATGTGCAAGTACCTTGAGTTATACACTCAAGATTTGGCCCCTTTATGTATGTTATATCTCACTTTAAAAATTAAGTCTAGAAGGATATATCCCTAAACACATGCACACAAAGATATTATGAGTTATATATGCCATATCTCAAGAAAAAATAGTGTAATAGGGATGTTCCAGGGAACATGCAATGAATGGTAGAGAAAGAGGATGGACTTTGGAGTCAGATAGACCTAGGTTTGAATTCCAGTTCTGCCACTTATTAGCTCTGTGAATTCAGGCAAGTACTTAATTAGCCTCTCCCTGTTTCAGTTTCCTCATCTGTAAAAATGGGAACAATGATAGTACCAACCTCACAGGATTATTGTAAGAATCAAATGAGATACTGTATGTGAAGTGCTTAAAAGAGTAAGTGGGTCATAGTAAGCCTTCAGGAAAAATTTCTTCTGCTGCTAAAGGTAAATGTAGTTCTCTTTGTCGATCCAACACATGACACGCCTATGCATGGGCTCCCACTTGCACACACATGCACACACACAGACACATACACACAGATTCTCTACAAATGTTTCTATCCTACTGGCCAAAATTGCCATGAAACAAAGCAAAACGAAAAGAGAGTAACAGCCAGGGTGATAACATTTTCAGGAAAAAAAATAAGGCATTAGACAAAAATATATCAAAATATGCATATTTGGATTTGCATAAAACATTCTGTGAAGTTTCAAATGAAATTTTCAGAAATCCCAACAGCAAAAGAATGTATTTTAATATTCAGAATGAGTATTCAAAATTATCACTTAGAGTTACAAACAGAAAACTGGAAAACGCATCAGAAAACTGACACACAGATTTATAAACGCAACTGTCTTCCCTATTTGGAGGTGTTAAGATCAATCATTAAGTACGCAGTGAACAATATTAGATCTTCATTTGTAATATTAATAAAAGCTGAAACACACCCTGGGAATCTTTTGCTTGGGCCAAAGGGAAGAAAACTGTAATAACTCTTTTTCATAGATTATTAAGTTGAATAGTACATGTGGGCCTGGGGAACCAGAAATATATCAGTGGATCAATGGCTAAAAAAGCCAGCACTCTGAAGAGAATATTCTAAGTGTAAGATTTGAATGATAATGAAAATACTCAAGGAGTCTCCTGAAAAAGATTCTCATCAGCAGACAATGCAAATTTTAAGGGAAACTGTGATATTTTAGGGATAATTTAAAATTCCAAGAGACAATAAGATAAAGATCTTCCCATGTTAAAAATTTAAAACCCAGGTTGATGGGATTTTTTTTTATCACTAAAAACCATTAGTTTAATTTTCTGAGGTAAAGAGAGTCCAGAAGACATATATAATAGAAACAAAGAACTCTTGTGTTACTCAATAATATTAATAATAGTCAAAACTTATATCCTACTTCCCCCGTGCCAGGCTCGGCTCTATGTACTTTTCATGTATTTACTAATTTAATGAGGTAGATACTATTATTATCCTTACTTTACAGATGAGGAAACTAAGGAATAGAGAGATTAACTAACTTTCCCAAGTCACACACTAATGAATGACAGAGCTATGATCTGAATTCAGTCTTCCAACTTCAACATCTACGCTCTCACCATCCCACCATTTAACTAAAGGTATTAAAAAGTATGTAAGCTCAGTGATAAGTCATGTTGATAGCATGTATTCTTGATATAATGTGATGAGAATGGCAGTCTTCTCTGTGGTCATCCTCCCCCAAATCCATAACCCCTGTCTAACCGTAAGAAAAACATGAGACCACCTCAAATTGATAGGCATTCTACAGAATACTTGACCAACCCTACTCAGAACTGTCAAAGTCATCAAAAACAAGGTGAGTCCAAAAAGCTGTCACAGACCAGAGGAGGCTAAGAAGACACTAGGATTGAATGTAATGTGGCATTGTGGATAGAATCCTGGAATAGAAAAAGGACATTAGGGAATAACTAGGAAATCTAAATCCTGGGATTTAGGTAACAGTAATATACCAAAGTTGGTTCTTTAGATGTGACAAATCTAGCACCGTAATGTAAGATGTGAATAAAACGGGAAACTGGGTGAGGGGATATAGGAACTCTTTGTATAATCTTTGCAACTTGTATATAAATCTAAAACTACTTAAAAACCAAAAGCTTATCTTTTTCAAGTATATAAGCAACTAATTTGGTGTTTACTTCCCATCTCCAACCATCCCTTGAGGTATTTCTTTGTGAGATGTTGAATAGATAAGCAGCTGGTGTCAGAAAAACACAATGAAGGAACCAAATGAGAGTTTTCTTTCCCATGGCAGGGAACTAACTCCAGGCAAAGAGGGACGGGTCTCCTTTACAATTAATTTTTTTGATTGAGGTAACATTGCCTTATTACACTATATAAATTTAAGGTGTACATCATTATATTTAGATTTATGTGTAGACTACATTGTGTGCAGCACTCAAAGTCTAATTGCCCTCCATCACTCAATAAATGGGGCCTTTTACCCCTTTGCTCTCCCCGCTCCCACTTTCCCCTCTGGTAACCACCAATCTATTCTCTACATCTGTGTGTCTGTTTGCGGTTATTGGTGTTATTTTATCTTCCACATATGAGTGAAAATCATATGGTATTTGGCTTTCTCTGTCTGACTTATCTTGTTGTCCTTGGAGAAAGTCCTAGGGAATCTAGCCAAAAGTCCTGAAGGCAAAATAAAATAATATGCATTTATCCATTTCTTTTTTACCAACAAGGATGTGATTTGTGCCCTACGCCCAACCTAAGGACATTTTAAAATTGAGTACTGACAATTCTAAGTGGTATTTCCATGTTTCCTCTTACAGTTACTACTACACAAAACAGACCTTTTATACAGTCTTTCCAGGCACCAAGTATAACTATGAGGTTTTATTCCGTAATATGTCAGATCCTTTGGAAAACCAACTCTGACTATACCCTGAGGAGATGGCAGGAAGCCCCCTCTGTTAGCTCAAGGAAAAGGCCCACGCTAGAATGTAGTGGAGGAAGGCTTTTGTAACCAGACAAGCCTGATCGGTGGGCAAGAATTAGCCAGGAAATAAACATTCTAGTCAGAAAGAGCAACATGGACAAAGGCCTAGAGGCAAGAGAGCACGGTGAACTTGTGTTTTTCAGAACTGCAGTAATAAATATGCTGACTATAAAGTGTATGATGGGAGGCAGAAGAAATGCAGCTGGAGAGATAACCCTTCAAATATGTTTCGGGATATATTTCAGGAAGAAAAAGTCTATTATGGACAAAGATGAAGTCACACGCACAAAAAAACATTAACTGTATATGGACGAATAGACTTCAGACAGGCCTGAAGCCAGGGGTGATACGGCAAAGAAAGTGACCTTCAAGTCACTCAATGTCTCAGTAAACAATTTACATAGATGAAATGTATTCATATGTTGTGCTATATGCATACCATGGACTACTATACAGCAGTGAAAATGAATAAACTATAGCAACACCATCAACATGGAAGAATCTAAAATCAATGGGCAAGCCACAGAAGAATACAGAAGGTATGATTCCATTTATATAAAGTTCCAAAATGGTGCCATGTTAACTAGACTTATGGTGATCATCAAATCATTATGTTGTACACCTGAAACTAATATAATGTTATATGTCAATTATACCTTAGTAAAAATGAAGAAATAAAGGTAAAAAACAGGCAAAACTAAATAATATATTATTTATAGGTACATACACAGTTGGTAAAAACTTATCAGGAAAAAAAGGAATGATCACCCCAAAGTTTGGAGTAGAGGTCAACTGAGGGTAAGGAAAGAGAACAAGAAGCACATGCAGTGAGCTCCAAAAATACTGGGAACATAAAACTCTTTCTTAGTTGAGTAGTGAGTACATAGTTACTTATATTTATAATTTTTTTTTTTAGGAAAATTAGCCCTGAGCTAACTGCTGCCAATCCTCCTCATTTTGCTGAGGAAGCCTGGCCCTGAGCTAACATCTGTGCCCATCTTCCTCTACTTTATATGTGGGTTGCCTACCACAGCATGGCATGCCAAGCGGTGCCATGTCCACACCCGAGATCTGAACCGGTGAACCCCGGGCCTCCGAAGCAGAACATGCACACTTAACCACTGCGCCACTGGGCCAGCCCTATTTATAATTTTTTAAAGGTACATATAGAATACATACTTTTATATGCATGAACTATGTCAGAATTTTAAGAAAGACAAGAAAAAGTTAAACAATGAGTTTTTTTTTTAAACCTAAGCAGCCCTAGGTTTATCGATTAATATCCCAAAATAAACTATGTTACCTCAGACAAGTTATTCTCTGTGCACCTTGGTTCTTTGATCTGCAAAGATGGAGAAACTGAGTCTCACAGATATTAACTGTATTCCTAAAACCTACCTCTCAAGATTATTATCAGAATTAAATGAAATAACATATGTGAAAGCACTTAGAACAATTCCTGGCACATAATAAGCAGTTAACAGATATTAGAGGTCTCCCTTATTTTTATTATTATAGCAGATATTTAATAAGTGCTAATTTCCCTTCTGTCCTTTCTTTCAGAAAGGGAAGAGGAACCAGTACCATCAAGGTCCATTCTGAATTCCAGCAGAAGAATCGGGCAGAGGCATTAGTGTTCGTAGCTGCATTACTACTGTATTTCTTCAATTCTAAGATGCACATTTTGTGGCATTGTAATGTTTCTACAATTGGGATTGCATCTTCTAATCAATGCACGATTTAATATAGGAGGTTTTACCTCCTAAAAACATCTTATTAAAACAAAGATATGTCTTAGACTTGACTGTGCCCCAGAATCGAGGAAATAAAGTAATTATGCTGCTGCCATAGCAGACATGACAGTTTTAAGACAAGAATAGGTAAGCAACTAGGGAGCAGAGGCCAGGCCTTAGCAAAGCCACCATGATGGTCATAACCTTAAAAGATCATGAGTTTTCTATTAATAGCCTGATCGCCCCCAAGCCTCTGAAGCCTGTGGATACAAGTAAGTCAAACTGCTTGGGCCCCACATTTTGCTGGTTCTAAACCCTGAGTACCAAAGCTTCAAGACTTCAGCCCCCCTCCCCACGTCTCCCCAGTGACTTCTGGGAGTCCTCTATGCTCAGGGCCAGCCCTTCCATTTGCTTCAGCTCTGTCCTTTCTGTAGATGTCCTCTCTTTGCCCAGTGTATCTCCTGGTACTTAAAATCTGAGCATCATCCAGATGTAATTTCTTGCTAAATCTTCCTGCTGAGTTAAGGGTTAAGTAATCTGGGTCCCTTGCAGACATTTTAGCAGCAGTCTATGTCTTTGTTGGAATTGCTGTAATTCAGGAAATGTGCTGGTTGGGAAGAAAGGTGATAAATGTGAGGCAAGTGTCAATCTTGTCTTTTTTACAACCCCCTGCTCCCTTTTAAGGCATCCTCCAAATTTCTAGATCTGGACTAGAGAAATACACCAAGCCCTCGGTTCCTTGGCAGAGCACAGACGACCCTCATCCATCAGCCTGTTACTGACCAAGGCTTTTCTGGCTCACGCGCCAGCTTGGCCCACTTTCTTCTCTTAGATGACTCCCCACTGTTGCCCCTAGGACTTATCTTCAACATGCTATCCACCAATATGTAAAAAGAAAACAAAGGTCAGAACTTCTGGGAAGGGAGAATCTGTTCCCCCCACTTTCCTCATCCAAATGAGAAAAGGGAGTAAGGACAACTTCCAGTGTGAAATTCCCCCAAAGTCTGCCCATATTGCCCTTCATTTAGCTTAGTTCATGGGCTTCTCTGCCCTTCATCTTCAGCATTGAGAGGGCAGTTTCTGGTTCAGAGTGTAGGAGAAATTCTGGAGCCATTAGCGTTTCTTTAAGCATTGAAGTATAAGTCCATTCTCTGGAAAAACATACAGTGTTTAAGGAGCCCTTGCTACCCTCTGTAGGCCTTTATATCTACAGTCTTCAAGTTTCCAACAAGAAGAATCTTCATTTTTAATCTAGGGATGTTCCTTCATCTTTTGATCATTTTCCTTTCCCTTCTCTCCACCCGTCCATCTCCCTGTCATTCCTATTCTGCCTCTGAGGATCTGTGCACAAAACTCCTCTTAACAAGCCCCTTCATCCCATACATATCAACTCACACAGATGGACACTTGGCAGGAGGAGGATGCTGGTTCTCCAGAGTCAACCAGATTCTGAATTTTAATTTGGTCCGCCCAGGGACTCTTGCCACGATTATACATACCACAGAAGAGAATGAATAGCAGTGAGTAACAAGCTCAAATTTAATATCCTGATAATAAGTTTGGGCTTCAGAGAGGAAAATTCTATTCTGTAATGTACCTATTTTCTTTTTTTTTTTAAAGATTGGCACCTGAGCTAACAACTGTTCCCAATCTTTCTTTTTTTTCCTTTTTCTCCCCAAATCCCCCCAGTATATAGCTGTATATTTTAGTTGTCAGTCCTTCTAGTTGTGGCATGTGGGACGCCGCTTCAGCGTGGCCTGATGAGTAGTGCCGTGTCTGCGCCCAGGATCCGAACCAGCGAAATCCTGGGCCACCAAAGTAGAGCGCATGAACTTAACCACTCGGCCATGGGGCTGGCCCTGAACTATTTTCTTAAAAGCTAATTAGTCCACGTAGGAGGGCTGCTGAAAGGAAATGTCATCCTGGTCCTAAATGAATATCAACTCAACTACCGAAATATGGCGATTGCTAGGAATACCGTTTGCAGCTGTAAACTGCAGCAAATACTCCAGTTCATGCTGGAGAATATCTATGGGGTGGTGACTCACTGCATATATTATTGATGGAGCTGGGCTATGATGTGCGATGGCAGTGAAAATAACTCGTAAACTGAAATCAGACACAATATTCTGAGCTTCCACAAGAAAAGCCCAACTACCAATTTTCCCCTCATACTTGTGAAACATTCTGACTGGATGAGGGTTTCAACGATATGCCTTATTTTCAGGCTCAATTAAATAGTTAAACACTTCTCCTGGCATTCAGCTAAAATGAACAAAATGTTCATGGTAGTAGTTCTGCAGTAATCGAAATAAAGCTCTAGAAAACTCGCTATGGTTAGATCTAGCAGTGCAAATGACCAGACTGCAGGGTGAGTTGCCAGGTCTTTAGAAGCAATCTGAACCACCAAGGTGGACTACTTTACAAGTCAATGCAATCAGGAGGCTCCATATTGATCTTTTATAACAAAAGAAGTCAAATGGTTAAACCTGCTGGCACTGCTACAAGTCCCTAAACATTTCTAGATGCAGTATCAATTACTACAATCTCACTTCTTCCATCCCCAAACAATCCGGACCAGGCGAAGGGTATGGTTTTGCTTTTATATTGAAATTTCAATAATCTATTCATAAAACATAATATACAGGCTTCTGAACATGAAGAAAAAAACATCCGTTTGCTGTACCATTTACCTTTACGTTTACAGAGGATTCGTATATATCCATCACCTTTCCTAGAGAAATATCTCAAAGTTCATTCTTTACTAAAAATGGGTCAATAGTGTCTTCCTTGGAAACAAAGACAGCAAACCATTGTAGGATCAAAAATAATTCCCAAATTCTTTCTTCATAGGTTACTGAATCAAATATTGTGGCTACTTTTAGTGCCCAAATAACATCAAAAGCCTTTCAGTTTCAGATGAACAGTTTTATGAGCCTTTCTATGTAATACAGATTATTTCATTGTGTAATCTAAAGACGTGAAATTGTAGAACCATGGGGCAACAGTTTGGTATTTTATACCTTAAGAGGATAGTATTGTCAAACAGCTGGTTAGAATCGCTGTAACTTCAGTGAAATTTTACTTGATAGATCTATGTTTTCAAAACATGTGTTGTTTTTATGTGGTTATGCAAAGCCTAACAAAATGCGTTGTTCCAGTGTGTTACTGATGTGTGCAGGTCTACTCAGGAGGTCAGAACATTCCTAGCTCCTAGGGCCCCTTCCAGAGGCCATGTTTTGATTTGGGATCTGGAAACAAAGTTGCTGAGAGAAGTGAGGTCAGTTTTGCTATGAGGGAAGTCATTAGTCTACCAAAGGGAATCAAAGCTTAACAATGAAACATAGAAACAAGAAAACAGATAGTGAGGTTGGTGGCCGAAACAATTCAGAGAAGGATAATCAAGCGCAAGTTCAAATCTGGGCACTTGGAATCTGAACTTTGAACGGACACTATGCATTCTGCGTTGTTTGGCTTATTAATTCAGGGGCTTCTTTATCCTTCATCTTCAGTTTTGAAAGAGGATTTCTGGTTCACAGTCAGAACATTCCTGAAACCACTAGTGTTTCTGCAGGCAATGGAGAAAAAGTCCACTCTCTGGAACAACATAGGTTTTAGGCAGTCCTTGCTGCCCTTTTCAGGCCTTTATATACATAGCCAAATCCCTCATTAGCCTTCATGTTTCCAACAAGAACAATTCTCATTTTTTCAATCTAGGGAGGCACATGCTTCAGGGCAAGGCAATAATAGACACTACTGAGTTACGTGAAAGGGTCACTGAAGATAAACCCAAAGGAGGGCTGAAGCTGGTTTGGATGCCCAGCTAGATGCTTCACTGCAGCGACATGAGTATGGCAAACTGCTGAAATTTGCTGAGGATCTATCACGTTCCACAAGATCACGCTTGCAAGAACTACCAGCATGTCTGACAAAATCACTGGAATCTAGAACTTCCTCAAGGCTATTCCCTGAGAATGCGCAGCCAGACAAGCAGCTAAGTGATACCTGACCACCTGCCCTCACTGGATTGAAGTCCTGATTCTTCCACTGTTTCAATTACAAGCTCTGAGTAGAAATAGGGGATATGGGGGGTTGACATCCTGACAGACTCTAACTGCTTCAACTTTACTGTGCAGACCACCTCCCACAACTGATAACCATGTAGGTGGGCAGACATGCTTTCAGAAATGTGAGTGGATGCTTGGAAAGAAAGAAAATCCAACCACAATATTGAAAATCCATGTTCCATACATTTGCACATCTTATTCCTTCTCTCCTAAATTCTCACAATAGTCTTTGCTTTTATTAAGCATAAATTTGACACAACTATTATAGATTTACTCATTCTCTCCCTCCCTCTCCCCCCAAAAATGCCAGTTGTGACTGGTCAGACTCACTTTCTGGGCTCTGCTCTCCCCAGTCCCTGGCGCTGTGGATGCTTCGGGCCGGAGCATCAGTCTCCACTGGAGGCAGGAGTTCTGAGCAGCGCTCAAGCCCACTATGCGAGAGGGGCCAGGAGTTTCTGAGGCCCCTGCGGGAACCTGGGAAGGGAAAACGGGGACGGTAGAGGCCAGACCTCCTGGGCTCCCTGCCCCACTTTGGCGCAGTTCTCCTTTATTTCACGTATTGGGCTTGTTTGTAAACTTCTCTTAGTACAAAAGGTTCAAAGGATTTTCAAGGGTTTGGAATGGCCTTTGTGGCAGAAGGAGGTCCTAAGGGGAGTCGGACAGGGCTTGAAGGCGGGGACCTGTCACCCGCTGTGACAGGAGGGAAGAAACCTCTCTCTCTGATAATAACCACAGCACCGCCTACCTCACAGGTCGCCATGAGAGCCAAACCGGGCTCCCAGCGCGAGCGGCCTGGGCAGAGCTGGTTCCGCCTGCGGCCGCCTTTCCCCCAGAAGTCCCGCGCCGCGACCCCTACCTGGCCGACCCCGCCCCCCCCCCCACCGCACACACACCGGAAGTGGGCCTCGTGGGCGGCGACGGCCTCCCACCGCCTGGGTGTCCTCTCCTCCGGCAGAGACGCGGGTCCCTCCCGCCTAGAGTCCCACCCGCTGGCGAGAGTCTGATCCCACAGGCCTCGATGTCGCCTCTGCTGGTCAAGATTATTTCTCCACTGGCCACCAGTTCCACTCTCCGCACCAAGAATCGGCCCTAGACTCTTAAGGGACATCTTTTTTCTCAGTCCGTGCCCGGAGCCATGACAGAGACCTCTAAGCCCGCTTAGGAATTCCACCCAACTGCCCAGCCAGAGGCTCACAGAGGCCGCGCAAAGGGAGCCCATATCCGAGTTCGCTGAATTGGAGGTGGAAATTGTCGCCCTGTGCCACACGCTGGCAGCCAGAGAGAGACGCTGCGTGGAGCTCAAGAGGAAGCTGGGCCTCGAGGCCTTGGTGGGGCTGAGGCAGCATCTGCCCAAGAGCTGGCGCAAGGTTCAGGTCTCCAACGCCCACGAGAAACAAAAGACGACAGCTGTCCTGTTCGCCGTGGGCTCTCCCATCTGCGGGAAGCTTGCAGACATGAAGAAGTCGGCCACATTCAGATCCTCTGAAGGTCTGATGGGGACAGTCAAGTCCAGAGGCCCAGGGGGCAGAGAGCTTGGCGGTGACTGCCTTCCTTCTTGAGCGGGAAGTGGGGATGATCTGCTCCCAGTTTCTGAGACTGGGAACGATCCACTTTCTGGAAGTGGAGCTGATCCTGTTCCAGGGAGTGCGGATGACCTGCTGCCCTTTCTGAAGCTGGAGTGAGCCCCTTGGTAACCTTGCCTGGCCACCTAACCAGTGCGAGAACTCCCCTCATCACAGCTGCAATTCTGCCCACCAAAGACAAGGAGCCAAACTACAATTGTAAAGTTAATTCGGGATATGGACAGAGTCCAATTTTGAGAAAAGCAATGCCCATTTGTAGATAGATAGTGGCTGCCATTGAGATAGAGAACGCAACGCTTTGCATCCAGCTATTTTACACTGAAATTTATAGATGAAATGTATCACTATCCTAATCTTCCTGGGGTTGCATTTACATGGACAGGACAATGGCTCCAGAGGGATCTTAGGCAAAGCCCAAACTCTTTTTTGGAAAACTAATCTGTCGGAAGGATGAAGTAGGTTTCTGTTTAGAACTGGGAAAAGATATGAAATAATGTGTAATTTTATCCTTTCCCATTTCCTTCTTTCCCTAAATCTCAGAAGGAACCTTGAAAGCTGCACCTGGCCTACGATTTTTATTGTAAAAAGATGATCGAGAAAACTTGTTTTTCTCTTGAGACCTCAGAAAAGGGGGGAATATTAGTAGACTAATTGTTACATAATCCTGTAACTTTTTTAAAACTTGATTTATTTTAAAGTTCCTAATTAAACAGAGTAACTGTAGCTTCGATTTAGGAAATGAGCTACTTTGGACTCAAGCTGAAATTGCAACTCTGCTTTGCCTTGTGCTTTGTTTATAATCTTTGTATATATCAAAAAGAGGGTTTTTAAGTGTAACCCTTGTGGCAGCGTGTCTCTGCCACAGCAGCGTGCCACAAAAGGAAGAATATTGCTTTTCTGTTCTGCAGCAATTCCTAGTTAGTTACCCCCTCCAGCTGAGGGGCTGGAAGGAAAACAGCACAGCCAAGTTCAAGAAAGGTAAACCTCTTAAGCAACATGAGCAAAACCAAATACCACTATAAATGCAAAAGTACGTGGTACACTGTAAAGTCACTGATGTATTCCAACCCTCTACGGATTTCTCAAGACAGTTTTGCTTGGATTAAAACAAGATGTTCAACTATTTTATGTGTTTGTTTTTTAATTTGTTATCAACCACAATGGTTTTCTATACTGAAGAACTAGAGACAAACTTGCAGCATGCATAAAGGCCAAGTAGTCCAACAGGCAAAGGCTTTGACCCCATACCGCAGAAAGCCTTGTGTTAGGAAAGATCTCAGACTGACATCATGGCTAACCCAGAATATGTTCTATTTCATTTAATACTTCAAACAAATGCAGTAACAGTTTCCTCCAATAAATCCTCAACTCCCCAAGAGCAGTAAAGAACATATCTATTTTTGTTCATCATTGTATTCCCATGCCTGGCTTAGGGTAGATGTTCAATAAATACTTGTTGAACCAATGAAGGAATCAATATCACATACTTCAGACATCAAATCTTAGATCTAAGAGATTATCAACAACATGAACTGGTTTACAAGTTCCTTCTCCTTTTAAACGAAGCATTTTACTTCCCTATTCAAAGACAGTTTGAGACCCTACTATGTGTCAGGCACTGTGCCAGGCTCTGAAGGAATGAAAATTAATTAGACATGGTCCGTGCTCCCTAGAACAGATTTTCAAATCATTACAATTCACTGCAGTAGGTACTAAAGTCGAGGAAGTCTGTGAAGAAGGGTGTTCAACTCTACCTTGATAAGTCAGAAAAGAACTCAGGCAGAAAGTCTTAGAGGACTGGCAGGAATTTGCCAGACAGATAAGAGTAGACCATTCCAGACAGTATCCAGAGGAACTAAGTCATGAAGGAATGTAGTAGAAGGGCATGTTCCAGGAAATACCAATGTCATTGTGGCTAGAGAGAGGGGGGAAGTGGTGAGAGATGAGGTTGGAGAAATAAACTGGGCCAAGATCATCGAGTCTTACATGCTATCTCAGACATTACTATTGTATCCTGTAGGATATAGGGAGGCATTGAAGGTACTTAAGTCAGGAAGAACTTATATGCTATCTCAAACATTAGTATTTAATCCTGTAGGAAATGAGGAAGCACTGAAGGTACTTAACTCAAATCTGTGCTTTAGGTAGGTCACTCTGGCCACCATAGAAGTAGATGGAGAAGTGTTTAAGAGGAGGAATCTCCGAGAATTAGGAAACAACTGCATGGGAGAGAGGGATGGAAAGATTTGAGAGTTGATAAGGATGTAGAATTGGAAAGACTTGATACTAACTATGCTGGACCTGCACATCCATTTTGCTTTGGCTATTTTGTTGGATTCCAGCACAGCTGCATCAATAGCCATGGACACCAAATAAAATACCTCCACAAGAATGTGGACTCTGGATCAAAGGTTTCCTCCAGATTTCCTTTCTTCCACATGCTTCTACCCTTCCCATACATTGCTTCCCCTCATTCTGTGGTCTGTCTTCATAATTTGGTCAGCTCTGCTCATCTAGCCTTATTTGGATTTTGTAGCCTAACTTCAGCCTATTTAATTTTAACTTGGCCATTGCAGGATGCAATTTCCAATAGTTCCTGAAATATGTGAACCCTCAAAGATACCCCATCCCTGGGTCTGGCTCATCCCTTGACAACCACAAGTTAGGGGATATATTGGAACAAAAACTGAGGCTCTCAGTTTTCTTGGTCTTCCATTGCCCATATGAGTGAAGGGGATGTGGTGGAAACTAAAGACAAGGGTTGAAAGTTCTGGCTCTCACACTCCCCATGCAGCTGGCAAGGATGGGAGGAGAGTACCAAGCCCCTGTAATTGCCATCATACATTTCCCAGCACATCCCTAGCATCACACCCAGAGAAATGCACCAGCAACTTCTGGAGGCTATTTTACTTCTAAGCTCCAGATTTGAGAGAAACTATATCACATACCTACTCTGATGGCTTGCGTGGATTGCAGAGAGGTGAGCAGTGACCACTGACCCAGAACTGTGTAGGTCTTCTGATAGTGTTAGGCAATGTTCTTGATGGCCCTACCAGTCAAGGGGACAATGATGCCATTTGTTGATTCAGCTAGGGGATGAGGTCAGTTGCAGCTAGGCCATGGAATTTCAGTTCTTTCCCATGAACTCCAATGTAAGGGTAAAAAATGAATGCCACTCTATAAAAACTACTGGGGCCTCAATGCAGTCACCATCTGAGACCATGTTCCACTTCTGCTGGCCAGGTCTGTTGGTGGAAGGCTAAATGATGCCACAACTTCCAGTGTCTAGAGCCTCATTCACATAAGGCAAGTGACAAAGGGAAGAATGCTTTCCTGATGATGCACCTTGGCCAGCTAGTATAAAGACATTATCATGCCACTTGGCCATCTCTCAGAAATTACTAAGCAGGTCCCTAAGATAGTCAAAGATGTCTGGCAATTCCTGACAGTTCACCAAGTAATTCACAAGTTCATTCCCTGGGTATCTATATTACCACCCAAATAACTGAAGCCAAGAAGAGAAGTAAGTTCTTCTGGAAGTTGAAGGTTTTAGTCACCTGTACCCCAATCCTGGCTACCTGGCCTCAGACCCACGGCATCAAAACTGATGCATCCAGCACAGTGTTACCTCTCCAAGGAGACTCTCCTCTTCTTTCTCTCCCCCTCCCAGTAACTTGCAACTAATTGGGGAAGAAGAATTGTACCTAACTGAAAGCAACAATTCATAGACTTGGCTCATCCAAATTTTCTTTCTGGAACATTAGAACTAAGAGATAAAAAGACTCAGTCAGATGGTAACTGGTCTGTACAGTCATATAGATGTGGGGGTTTTTTGTTGTATTTGGAACATATCCAAGCACAGAAGGTGATCCGCTGAAAGGAGACCAGAGCAGACGTGCAGAGAGTTGCCATGTGACCACTCAGACTCACTCCCTAGCTTGAACTGAGGGCAGGACACAATTCCAAAGAAGTGAATGTGAGCTGGGCCATGATGCCAAAACTTCACCACCACAGAAACCCTTAAGTCTCATGCCAGAAGAGTCACTTGGGTTTGTAAGATGACAGAAATCATTTATCCCCACTAGGAAAGTTATAGGTCAAGGGGCAGTCTTGGGAAACACTGGGCAAACTAGGGAAACACTGGCACCATGACCAGGGAAGAGGAGGAAACTCTACTCCTAACACATTGCTGTTTTTTTAATTATGAGTTTACTTGCTTACTCTACAAATATTGAGCACCTACTATGTGCCAGGCACAGTTTAGGTGCTAAAGATGCAGCAGTGAGCAAAACAGACAGAAACATCCTTGCATTCATGGGGCTTATATTCATATGGGGGAAAAAATAAACGATAACATAACAAACACCCATGCAGGCACCGCAAAACTCGAGGCCCAGTATAGCTATTTACCAGGGGCTGTGAACACTTTACAAAAAGTCCTGATGAAACTGATTTCTTCCTAATTGGCTTGGCTTCGCATCATGCTTAGATCTCCTTTTTATTTTGTCACATTTTAACTTCATAGTATGGCTTTATCTATCCTAATATTGACTAAGAAACCTGTGTTGTAACCCAGGATACCCACATTTCTGACCAACTGGCTACAAACTTTCAGTTCTTACTACCCTTTCAGATTGCATAATTCACTGGAATGACTCACAGAACTCAGGAAAGCACGATATTTACGATTACAGTTTTACTGTAAAGGATACAAGGAAGAAGTGGTCAAGTGAAGAGGCACGTAAAATGAGATCTGAGAGGAAATCTGAAGCTTTAATGTGCTCAGGATGCGTCACCCTCCCAGCATATTGATGTATCATTAACAACCTAGGAGGCTCAGGTGTCCACAGTTGTTATTGTGGTTTCATTATGTAGGTATGATTGATTGAATCATTGGCCTCATGATTGAACCCCATCTCCAGCCCCATCTCCCTCTCCAGAGCTTGGGAGGTTAGGCTGGGATCATGTGGCTCAAATCCCCAAACTTCTAACCACACAGTGTGTCTTTCCAGCGTGGCCAGCCCTCACCCTGAAACTATCCAGGAACCCACCAAGAATAATAAAGATGCTCCTATTGCTCAGGAAATCCCAAGGATTTAGAGAGTCCTTCCAGGAACCAGGGACAAAGACCAGCCAAATTCTTTATTATACAACAAAACCAGGCAATAGGAAGCTGCCCTCAAAATGGTCCCTCAAGTTCCACAAACACAAGCAAAGGGCACTGTGCCTCCACGGCAGCCTGTAAACATTGCTTACAGACAATTTCCTTGTCAATGTTCCTTACCACCACAAAACTGTCATATAATAATTCAATGCATTGTTCCACCACCCAAGGTACACCATTCCGTAGCTCTTATAGCTTCCAGACCATTATTTACCCCAAATTCCCATATTAACTGATCATTAGTAACACCCTAGTGGTTGGCACCTAGAAAAGCCACAGACTCCCAATAGAGAGGCATAAAATACCTTCAAACACACCAGTGACCTTTGGGTTGAGGCAGCACTGGAGATGAAACATCTGGTCTACTCAACCCTGCACAAAACTGGAAGATATCTTGCTTAGCATATTCAAAATCTTTATGTACTATATGGAAGCTCAGATTCAATTATTCTCATCCCTGCATATTCATCCTGGCTTCCACTGATTCTTGCTGAGCCTAGTCCCTCTAGACCTTTACCCACCTCCAAATATTATCTCTCAGCCCAGAAGCCTGGGCTGGGAAGCCAGAGCACATAAAAGTATTAGAGGCCTGCTGGTTGGTACCTTGGTTCTTTCTATACTTAACACTGTGGGGAGGTTATGGAGCCAGAAGAATTGTGGTGAGCATCAGCCTCCCACTGCAAGCCTTTAATGGAGCCTGTCCGGGGCCTTTAATGGAGCTCTCCTGACGGAGCTGAGTGGGGAGGTGAAGCCTTGCCTCAGCCATCCTGGACACGCTCTCAATCATTCCTGGCCTGCTGTCACTCTGAACTCTCCTTCTTCCTCGGAACTCTGCCCCGCTTCTGTCTGACTCCAAACCTTGGCTCTCTGCACTTCAAACTTTGAGCCCACCTCTGGCCCTGTGGATTTGGTATTCCAACCAAGTGTTCCCATCAAATGCCTCTTGTCTTTTCCTATTGGACTCTTTCATTTAGTTTGTGCTTTCATCTCTGACTGTGTTTGCTGCCTATGAAAACCTGGTAAGCCCATCTGAACCTCATAGGAGAGGAGATGGCAACTCACACATTTGGAGTCACCAAAGATTGGCTAGTTTGCAGTACGCATAGTTGCCAAGAAGGCAAACATTTATAACAATGAAAGTGAATATTTGTATACCACTTACTGTGGACCAGACACTATTCTAACACATTTTGTACTTTAATTCATTTCATCCTCATTCTACCTCTTCCGTGCAGGTTCTTTATTATCCCAATCTTACAGATGAACAAACCAAGGCTCAAAGAGGTGAAGTAACTTTCTTAAAAATACACAGCTAGTAAGTGGCAGAACCATGTGAAAGCCAGGAAGAGAGGTCTTAAGCAGAAACCAACCCTGCCAAAACCTTGATCTTGGACTTCCAGCCTCCAGAACTGTGAGAAAGTAAATGTCTGCCGTTTGAGGTGCCTAGACTGCAGTATCCTTCTAGGATAGCTCTAATACAGGCTAATACAATCTCCTTCAAATTTTCATTCAAAAGTCACCCCTTTTGCCACTCTATGTCCAATTTTAACCACCATATACCCGTTTCCAGCTTTAACACAATATATCATAGATTGTGTTTTTGCTATTTATTATTTTTTTGTCTGCCTCTTCCACTAGATGGTAAACTCCATAACAACAGAGATTTTGGTCAGTTTTGTTCACTGTTATGTCCCCAGCATCTAATGCAGTGTCTGGCACATAGTAGGTGCTCAATAAGCAAATGACAGAAAGGAAGAAAGTCCAGGAGCTGACTGGTTCTCCTCATAGCTCTTCACACTCCATAGGACAGGACGGAGGCAGGGCTGAGCCAATGAGTGAAACCTGGTCTGTATTTAGAATGGGGTCAGCATGATGACAAATGTCAACTTCAACAAAAGATCAGAGTAGCCAGAGTTGGAAAGGCTAATGAGGGCCAAACCAAGGAGGCATCTGAAGTCACAAACAATTAAGGGCATGTAATGACTAACTCTTCCCTATACCTGCTTGTTAAGCCTTGTGGCTTTTACTTCTGCTTGCTTCACCTGCCCAGATGCTCCAAGTGCTCCTCACTCCTATTTTGACACTCTTGTCCTTAGCCCAGGCAAGACTGGTGGTAATCTGAGGAATGATATGCACATCTAATGAGTGCCTTCAAAAGTTTCCTTCCCTCTTCAAGCCTGAGAATCCTAGAAGGGGAAATGCTTATAGCGCTCCCTCAGGTAGAGGCTGGGAGTCTCTCCAGGCTCCACCAGGATCTCTTGCTTTGGCCTACCTTCCCCCACTGCCTATTTCATTATCTGTCACATGGATTTCACCTCTCTCCCTGGTCCCTTTTGATGGCATCTTAGTTGTGGTGTCATTCCCAAATGCTGTCCTTGAAGCACTTTATTCAGAAGTCTCTGAGCAGCCAAACCCAGCATCTGGGGCTCCTGCTCCAGCAGGAGTGGACTTAGACCAAAGACATAGAGACGACTCTGTAACACACCCCTTCTCTCAGCCACCTCGCTCCGCTCACAGCTCCTCCTCAACACTAGAGGGTGCTACTCACACTGCCATTTTACCCTATTTTGTGCCACACAACCCCATTGTCATGCTCTTCACCCCTAAACCTCCATCAGCTACATCTCTCAATGAAATGTTTATCATTAAGGCCTAAATCTATGATTCCCCCTCGAATATGGATAAACCTCACACCAGTTCCTTAAGTAGAAAAAAACACTGACCATTAACTAGGGTTTTGACCTTGACCTGTAGAACCTGCTAGCAGTACTGAGAAGGGGGTCAGAGGGAAATGGTTTTCAACTCCATAGAGTATCTGACAAACTTTGTGTATTCACTTCAGGACCAGGCAAGTGAAGGGAATTCCTTGTTCTGATCCAAAACGAGAAGACAGAAATTCTTCTCTGAAGGAAGAGGTTGTTTGTGGCTGTGGAGGCAGAAGGAAGAAGACTGATTATCAGGGTCAGTGGATGAAAAGAAAGGAAGTGTGTCAGGAGCTGCTGTGAAGCTGAGCAAGGACGAATTCTCAGCTTCTCACAACACATCATCCCCTAGTCACCAAACTCTGAAATCCTCCAGCTCCACACCTCATTATCCTCCTTCCAACCATCTATTAGGGAGATTTTCCACCCTAGGTGACTTAGAAGTCGGGGATAGTTGGGGAGGGACAAGTCCCTCATTCCGGGCATCCTTAGTTGGACCCCTGAACACATCTCCCTGTAAAAATACTGTTCATTGAGTGGCCAAGTCCTATAGTTCTGTTGGAACTCTACTTCAGAGCATTATGGGCTAAACATAGCTGGGCGCCATGCATAATATGGTTTCCCTGGAGAGTGGACTCTGACTTCCACATAACTCACTTCTACAAATGAACCACTGGATTTCTGCCATTCTGACATGGGAACTGCCTGTGAAACTCTCAAATGAGAGAGGAAGATACTCTGGTGTCTTTAGGGACTGTTCAGTTCAGAGGATAAGGAAAGATTGTGCGTCCTTTTTGCTTGAGAGCTTTCCTGCATTGCTTTTTGTTCATTCTAGAGATCAAGAAATATGTTCCCCTCCTTCTGGCTAGGTCTTAAAGGATTCTAAGGCTATGGACCAATATAACCGTTGAACTAGTCAAACTAAGGGTGTTGTGTCTCACTTGCTTAGAAATGGAAGAGAACAAGTCAAAGTTGGAAGGAAGTTTAATTTTAGCTTTTTTTGGCATTTTGACCATGAAAACTACTAAAATATTTCTGATAAATGTGCGCTTCTTTACCAGAGCTCAGAGATATAAGTTTAAATTCCAATTTTTAAACCATATTTTATCAACTTTCATATAATTGCATATAATACATCTATTGTCTTTTGTAATCCTCACTGAAGCCTTTAAGGAAGAAATTAACACTCCCATTTCACCAATGAAGAAATTAAGGCAGAGAGATTAAGGAACTTGCCCAAGTCTTCGAAGCTTGAAAACAGCAAACATTTGAATCCAGGTGCATCTGACTCAGAGCCAGGCTCTCAACTACTCTGTTGCCTCTCAAATGGCAGAAGTCCTGCTGCCACCGTTACACATCAGCCACTACTATCAAGGATTGCCCAAGCACCTTTATAGTGTAAGCATCATGTGCAAAAGACTCTCAAAGGTTTTCTCTGTAGAAAAGAGGGCACTTGCCAGAGGAAGGTGTTCTTGAATAGTATTAAGAGTAACACATCCTTAAAATTAAATTAATCTATGCTTTTTGTGCAATAGACGGTCTTTAAGCAAGTATCTTTTAAAAGTAGAATATAGAATATACAAGTACAATATGAATAATGCAATCTGCATAAAAACAGGTGTAATGTCTTGTACGGATATAGGTGCCCTGCTTAGGGGAGCTGGAAAACAGAGCGGGACAAGTATGCGTGTGTGCACATGGGGAGTGGCCCTGCTACCATCCAAGAGAGAGAGGGAGGCGTAGTGTGTGCTAGTCCCGTCTCTAGCCTTGCACGGAGGCTTATTAATATTGGGAGACTCAAGTCTAGTGACATGAGCTAGCTCGGTTTGCATAATCCTCTCTTGAGGCTGTGGCTGAACTGTGGTGGAAGTTTGGACCACTCCCCCTCAATTTCCCCAGGATAGTCCATAAAGCTCTAGACGTGTCAGTCCTTCCTATGGGCAGATGAGCAATGCCCATCAGTTCTTGTAGGTGGAACTTCGTTGTTACTCTTCTGGAAATGGGTGTTGGGTTTCAGGAACTTTCACCCTCCACAGCTCCTAAAATGCAGTATGTTAGAAATGCAATCAGTTTACACCAACCACCACACCTCCCTCCGCCCCCCAATTCCCAAACAAAGCTCTGGATATTCATGAATCATTATGACTGCTTAATTTCAGGGAGTTCTGCTGAATTGCTTCTAAATTTCTCTGGATGTAAATTGGAATAAGAAAATTTTCCGAAAAAAAACCCCAATAGAAACACTGGTAAAGTCAAAAATACAATAAACCTAGCAGATCAACCACCCATGAAGATAATATGAAGGTCAAAAGACAAAAGTACTAAAATTACCTATTTCCATGATAAGAGGGTAATGGATACATACACACAAAAAAAGAGGTTAGCTATGCTATCAAAAACATAAAATGTGGGAGGAGAACAATAAAAGATTAGAGCTTTTAGAAAGAGGTCGAACTAAGGAGACTATCAACTTAATATAGATTGCTGAATATGTAGGTTATTATATATGAACTTCATAGTAATCAGAAACCTGAAACATAAAATAAATATATAAAAAATTAAGAGAAAGGAACCCAAACATAATATTAAGAAAGCCATCAAACCACAACGGAAGAGAGGAAGAGAAGAAGAAAGGAACAGAGAAGAATTACTAAAACACCCATTCAAAAGTAACAAAATGGCAATAAGTACATACTTATAATAGCTACTTTAAATGTCAATGGACTAAATGCTCCAATCAAAAGGCATAGGCTGGCTGATTGGATAAAAAACAAGACTCATAAATATACTGCATACAAGAGACACACGTCAGACCTAAAGACACTCACAAACTGAAAGTGAAGAGATAGAAAATGATATTCCAGGAAAATGGCAATGAAAAGAAAGCTGGAGTAGCAATACTTATATCAGATAAAATAGACTTAAAATAAAAACTGGAACAAGACACAAAGAAGGGCACTACATAATGATAAAGGAAACAACACAATAGGAGGATATAACACTTATAAATATCTATGCACCCAACATAGGAGCACCAAATACATAAAGCAATTATTAACAGACATAAAAGGAGAAATAGATAGTAACGCAATAATACTAGGGGACTTTAACACTACACTTACACCAATGGATAGATGATCCAAACAGAAGATCAATAAGGAAACATTGCTCTTAAATAACACATTAGACGAGATGGACTTAGTAGATATATACAGAACATTCCATCCAAAAACTGAAGAATACACATTCTTTGCAAATTCACATGGGGCATTCTCCAGGATTGATCATATATTAGGGCACAAAACAAATATCAATAAATTTGAGAAGATTGAAATAATACCAAGCATATTTCCTGACCACAGTAGTATGAAACTAGAAATCAACTATGAGAAGAAAATCAGAAAAGCCACAAATATGTGGAGATTTAAACAAAATGCTACTGAACAACAATTGGGTCAATGAAGAAATCAAAGGAGAAATCAAAAAAATGTCTGGAGATAAATGAAAATGAAAATATGGCATGCCACAATTTATGGGATACAGCAAAAGCAGTTCTAAGAGGGAAGTTAATAGCAATAAAGGCCTACCTCAACAAGCAAGAAAAATCTCAAATAAACAATCTAACCGTGCACCTAAAGGAATTGCAAAAATAAGAACAAAGCCTAAAATCAGTAGAAGGAAGGAAACAATAAAAATCAGGAAAGAACCCCAAAACATATTGCTTCATTATGATTGAGATGTATTCTGCATTCAAAACCTTTGTGCACAAAGAGGCTGCAGACGTATCTACCTCAATTGCAATTTCTCTTACAACTGGGATTGATTTCTGGACCTATTAGAGGAATCTCAGTTGCTTCACTAATTGTACTTGGTCTCAATTCTAGGTCATGAAAGAAACTTAACTTTGAGACCTGACTCACTGACACTCTGAAGTAAAGTTTGGAACCTCTCCAAAAGCTACCAATTCCAGGGCATTGAAATTGAAAGGGAACCTCTCATCAATATTTCCTTCTACTGCTTAATTCACCTTAAGTTCATTATCAAGGGCCTATAACGTGAGTAACTTTGCTGCGTTTCTGTTTGTTTAGCTAACAAATACTAGTCGGGAGAGTTTTGAGCCTTGGCCAAGATTGTCATTAGAACAGTGTCATGTGGAAATTTAGTGACTTGGGGGTGTTCCAGGGTAAGAAGAGTTAACATCTTTCCTCTCCTGAAACTTTAAGATAAAAAGACAACTCTTTATTGAAATATCCAATCTTAAAGAAATCTAAGTTGCCGAATAAAGCAAGTTTAAGAGGAAATAAACTCTGCAATATCACTTTAACTGAATTTAAGGATTAGAAGCTTTCTTGAAGATCCATTGGATGTTTTCACTAAACCTGGAATGCTTCACTCTCAACATTTTATGATCTGCATCTTATCCCAAGACTTAAAACATTGCTTTTTATTTTCTATAACAGCTTTATTGAGACATAATTCACATACCATATAATTAAATGTGTACAATTAAATGGTTTTTCATATATTCAAAGACTTGTGCAACCATCATGAAAATCAAGTTGAGAACATTTTCATTGCCCCAAAATGAAGCCTTCCACCCATTAGCAGTCCTCCCCATTTCTCCCCAACCACCCCACCCATTCTGGACATTTCATATAAAAGGATTCATATAATATGTGCTCTTTTGTGATTGGTTTCTTTGACAGCATAACATTTTCAAGATTCATACATGTTATAACTTGTAGCCACTCTAAATTACTTTTTATTGTCAAGTAATATTCATTCCATTGTCTGAATATTTTATCAGTTCATCAGTTAATGTGCATTTGGATTTTTTCCAATTCGGGGCTATTTTGAATAATGTTTCTATGAATGTTTGTGTATAAGTTCTTGTGTGGATATATGTCTTCATTTCTGTTGGGTATACACAGGTGTGGAATTGCTGAATCGTATGGTAACTCTACGTTTAATCTTTTGAGGAACTGCCATGCTGTTTTCCAAAGTGGTTGCATCATTTTCCATTCCCACTAGCAGTGTATGTGGCTTCCAATTACTCCACACCCTCATCAACACTTGTTATTAGCTGTCTGTTTGATTATAGCCATCTTAGTGGTTGTGAAGTGGTATACCATTGTGGTTTTGGTTCACATTTCCCTAATGATTAGTGATGTTGAGCATCTTTTCATGTTCTTCTTGGACAGTTGTATATATTTGGAGATCTATTTATTAAGATGCTTTGCCAATTTTTTAACTGGGTTATTTGTATTTTATTATTGAGTTGTGAGAGTTCTTTACACTTTCTGTATGTAATTCTCTTATCAGATACATAATTTCCAAATTTTTTCTCCCATTCTATGGGTTGTCTTTTCACTTTTTTGATGGTGTCCATTGAAGCTTAAAGATTTTAAATTTTGATCATATCTCATTTATCTGTTTTTCCATTGCTCCTTGTGCTTTGAGTGTCTTATCTAAGTGGACATGGCACTGCTCATTGGGTCATGCTGAGGCGGCATCCCACACAGCACAACCAGAAGCAATCACAACTACAATATACAATTATGTACTAGGGGGCCTTCGGGGGCAAGAAGGAGAAGAAGAAGAAGAAGGAGAAGAAGGAGAAGAAGGAGAAGAGGAAGAAGGAGAAAGAAGATGGGCAACAGTTCTTAGCTCAGGTGCCAATCTTTAAAAAAAGAAAAGAAAAAAAAGAAAGCTTTGCCTAACTGAAAGTCGCAAAGATGCATGCCTATTTTTTCTTCTAACAGGTTTATAGTTTTAGCCTTTATATTTAGGTCTATGATCCATTTTGTGTGCAATGTGAATGGGTCCAATTTCATTCTTTTGTATGTAGATATTCAATTGTCCCAGCACCATTTGTTGAAAATTCTCTCCCTTCATCATTGAATTGTCTTTACATCCTTGTTGAAAACCAATTGACCATAAATGTGAAGGCTGATGTGTGAACTCTGATTCTGTTCCATTGACCTATATGCTGTCCTTTTGTAACTGCCACACTGTCTTCACTATTGTTCTTTAATTTTGAAATTGAATTTGTTTTTGAAATTGGAAATTGTGAGTCTTCTACCTCTGTTCTTTTTTTTTTCAAGATTGGTACCTGAGCTAACAACTTCTGCCAATCTTCTTCTTCTTCTTTTTTATTCTTCTCCCTCGCAGTACATAGTTGTATATTCTAGTTGTGAGTGCCTCTGGTTCTGCTATGTGGAACAACGCCTCAGCATAGCCTGAGGAGTGGTGCCATGTCCGCGCCCAGGATCCGAACTGGTGGAACCCTGGGCCGTGGAAGTGGAGTGCATGAACTTAACCACTCAGCCATGGGGCAGGCCCCTTTGTTCACTTTTAAGATGTTTTTTGCCTTTCGGGGCACTTTATATTTCCCTGTGAATTTTAGGATAAACTTGTCAATTTCTGTGGAAGAAATAAGACAGTTGGGATTTTGTTGGGAATTGCACTATATTGATCTATATTGATCAATTTGAGCAATATTGCCAACTTAACAATGTTATTTCTATCCATTGACCCGCGATGGGATATCTTTCTATTCACTTAGGTCTTTAGCTTCTTTCGAAAATATTTTGAACTTTTCAGAGTTTGTACTTCTTTAAAAGATTTATTCCTAAGTATTTTATTTTTGATGCAATTCTAAATGGAATGAGTTTATTAAACTTTCAGATATTCATTGCTAGTGTATAGAATACAATTGATTTCTGTATATTGCTCTTGTGTCTTGAAACTTTGCTGAATCTCTTCATTAGTTCTAACAGCTTTTTAGTGGATTCATCAGGATTTTCTCTATATAAAATCATGTCAAAATAGAGATAGCTTTATTTCCTCCTTGCCAATCTGGATGCCATTTATTTCTTTTTCTTGCCTAATTGCCTTGGCTAAAATCTCCTATACAATGTTGAATAGAAGGGATGAGCATGGACATATTTGGCTTGTTCTTGATTTTAGGCGGAGAGCATTGAGTCTTTCACCATTAAGTGTGATGTTAGTTGTGGTTTTCTTGGTAGATACATTTCATCAGATAGTGAGAGTTCCCTTTTATTCCTAGTTTGCTGAGTGCTTTGGTCATGACAAGGTGTTAGAGTTTGTCAGGTGCTTTTTCTGCATCTATTGAGATTATCATGCGGCATTACCCTTGATCCTATTGATATGATTAATTGATTTTGGGCTGTTAAACCAACCTTGTGTTCCTGGGATAAATCCTACTGGATCATGGTGATTAATCCTTTATATGTTTCTGGATTTGGTTTGGTAGGATTTTGTTCAGGATTTTTGTGTCTATATTTACAAGAGACATGGGTCTGTAATTTTCTTTTCTTATAACGTCTTTGGCTTTGGAATCAGGTCACACAGAATGAGTTGGGAAGTGTTTCCTTCTTTTCTTTCTTTTGGAAGAGTTTGTGAAGAATTGGCACTTTCTTCCTTAAACACTTGGAAGAACTCATGAGTCAAGCCATCTGGGCCTGGGCTTTTCTTTGTGGGAAGTTTTAAAATTACTACTGCAATTTCTTTACTTGCTATGAGTTTATTCAGATGTTCTCTTTATTCTTGAGTCAGTTTTGATAGTTTGTATCTTCCTAGGAATTTACTTCATCTAAGATATCTAAATTTGTTGGCATACAGTTTTATGTGTGTGTTGACCAACTGTATCCCCTCTTTATCAGGAAGCTGTCCACCCCCATTCTCTGTAGTTACAGTGGCAGAGTTCCCCAGCCACATTTATCAGATGTGAGCCAGGCTGCCTAGCTACCCTTGATTGGTTTATCTGACCAACTGGGGGGTTGAAAAAGAGCTCCTTCTCTCCAGTCACACAGAGCAGTTACATGTAAGCTCAGAAGCTCTTGGTAGCCACATTTGCCATCCCATTAGCTGAAAAATAGGGGAAACCATTTTGTGGTGAGAGGCATCAGTGAAGCCAACTCGCGGAGTAAATATGGGAGGCAGAGGTTTGATTAGGATTAAATCACTGGTTTTGGTTCATATTACTGAAATTTAGTTGTATGTCTGTCAATGATTTCTCACTCTCACAGCCTTCTTTTCTTAAGTCCTTTGAGAAGACATCTTTCAAACACAACTAATAGAGTCTTGACTAATAGAGAACTCTGTCCTGGGGAGCGAGCATTGTAACTGTAGTCAAGAGAGGCTGCATTCTATGTTCTTAGGGTGCAGTCACAGTCAGTGGTGAGTCTCAATGAGAGAGTGACAGAATAGTGATGTAACTCAGGCAGGGACATACTTTCTATTAGTAGCTAGTGAACTGAGGCAACGTAGGATCATAAAATTACTCTTCTGGGTGAATAGTAAAAGCTACATTCTCTGTTATACTCTATTTCTTTCTTTTTAAATTTATTTATTTATTTATTTTTGGATGTACATCATAATATATTTTGAATTCTGTGCAGATTACATCATGTTCACCACCCAGAAACGAATTATATTCCATCCCCTCACATGTGAGCCTAATCACCCTTTTTGCCCTCCCCCCTCCCCCTTCCCGTATGGTAACCACTAATCCAATCTGCAATGCTATGTGTTTGTTTGTCGTTGTTTTTGTCTTCTACTTATGAGTGAGATCATATGGTATTTGACTTTCTCCCTCTGACTTACTTCACTCAGCACAATACCCTCAAGGTCCATCCATGTTGTCACAAATGGCCGGATTTCATCATTTCTTATGGCTGAGAAGTAGTCCATCGCATATAAATACCACATCTTCTTTATCCATTTGTTCCTTGATGGGCACCTAGGGTGCTTCCAAATCTTGGCTATTGTGTATAATGCTGCACTGAACATAGGGGTGCAAGTATCTTTATGCCTTCGTGTTTTCAAGTTCTTTGGATAAATACCCAGCAGTGGGATAGCTGGATTGTATGGTAGATCTATCCTTAATTTTCTGAGGATCTTACATACTGTTTTCCATAGTGGTGGCACCAGTTTGCACTCCCACCAGCAGTGAACAAGGGTTCCCTTCTCTCCATATCCTCTCCAACATTTATTGTTTCCTGTCTTGCTAATTATAGCCATTCTGACCAGAGTGAGGTGATACCTCATTGTAGTTTTGATTTTCCTTTCCCTGATAGCTAATGATGTGGAGCATATTTTCATATGCCTGTTGGCCATCCGTATATCTTCTTTGGTTCAGATCCTTTGTGCATTTTTTAACTGGATTGTTGGCTTTTTTGTTGTTGAGCTGTATTAGTTCTTTGTATATTTTGGATATTAATACTTTATTGGATATACGGTTTGCAAATATCTTCTCCCAATAGTTAGGTTGCCTTTTCGTTTTGTCGATGCTTTCCTTTGCTCTGCAGAAGCTTTTTAGTTTGATGTAGTCCCATTTGTTCATTTTTTCTTTTGTTTCCTGTTCCCGGTCAGACATGGGACTTGAAAATATGCTGCTCAGACCAATGTCAAAGACCGTACTGCCTATGTTTTCTTCTAGAAGTTTCATGGCTTCGGGTCTTACATTCAAGTCTTTAATTTACTTTGAGTTGATTTTTGTGCATAGTGTAAGACAATGGTCTACTTTCATTCTTTTGCATGTGGTTGTCCAGTTTTCCCAACACCATTTATTGAAGAGACTCTCCTTTCTCCATCATATGCTCTTGGCTCCCTTGTCGAATATTAGCTTTCCATAAATGTGTGGGTTTACTTCTGGGCTCTCAATTCTCTTCCATTGATCTGTGTGTCTCTTTTTGTGCTAGTACCATGCTGTTTTGGTTACTACAGCTTTGTAGTATATTTTGAAATCAGAGAGTGTGATACCTCCAGCTTTGTTCTTTTTTCTCAGGAATCCTTTGGCTATTTGGGGTCTTTTGCTGTTCCATATAAATTTTAGGATTTTTTGTTCTATTTCTATGAAAAGTCTTGTTGCAACTTTGATAGAGATTGCATTGAATCTATAGATTGCTTTAGGAAGTACGGACATTTTAATTATGTTAATTCTTCCAACTCAGGAGCACAGAATATCTTCCTATTTCTTTGTGTCCTATTCAGTTACTTTCAACAATGTTTTATAGTGTTTGGTGGAGAGATCTTTCACCTCTTTGGTTAAGTTTATTCCTACGTATTTTATTCTTTTTGTTGTAAATGGGATTGTATTCTTAATTTCTCTTTCTGCTACTTCGTTGTTAGTGTATAGAAATGCAACTGATTTTTGTACATTGATTTTGTATCCCATGACTTGACTGTATTCCTTTATTGTTTCTAAGTTTTTTAGTGGAATCTTTAGGGTTTCCTAGATATAAAATCACGTTGTCTGCAAAGAGTGACTGTTTCACTTCTTCTTTTCCAATGTGGATCCCTTTTACTTCTCTTACTTGCCTGATTGCTTTGGCTAGAACTTCCAATACTATGTTAAATAAGAGTGGTGACAGTGGGTATCCTTGTCTGGTTCCTGTTCTTAGAGGGATAGCTTTCAGTTTTTCTCCACTGAGAATGATATTAGCTATGGGTTTGTCATATATGGCCTTTATTATGTTGAGGTATTTTCCTTCTATACCCATGTTATTTAGAGTTTTTATCGTAAATGGATGCTGTATCTTGTCAAATGCCTTCTCTGCTTCTATTGAGATGATCATGTGATTTTTATTCTTCATTTTGTTAATGTGGTGTATCACGTTGATAGATTTGAGGATGTTGTACCATCCCTGCATCAATAGAATGAAACCCACTTGATCATCATGTATGATCTTTCTAATGTATTGTTGTAATCAATTTGCTAGTATTTTGTTGAGGATTTTCACATCGATGTTCATCAGTAATATTGGCCTGTGATTTTCTTTTTGTGTGTTGTCCTTATCTGGTTTTGGTATCAGGATAATGTTGACTTCACAGAATGAGTTAGGAAGCCTGCCCTTAAATCGTCAATTTTTTGGAAAAGTTTGAGAAGGATAGGTATTAAGTCTTCTTTCAATGTTTGGTAGAATTCACTAGGGAAGCCATCTGATGCTGGACTTTTATTTTTGGGGAGGTTTTTGATTGCTGTTTCGATCTCCTTACTGGTGATTGGTCTATTCAAATTTTCTACTTCTTCTTGGTCCAGTTTTGGAAGGTTGTATGTTTCTAAGAATTTATCCCTTTCTTCTAGATTATCCAATTTGTTGACGTACAGCTTTTCATAGAATTCTCTTATTATCTTTTGCATTTCTGAGGTGGTGTTGTAATCTCTCCCCTTTCAATTCTGATTTTATTTATTTGAGCCTTCTCTCTTTTCTTCTTGGTGAGTGTAGCTAAGGGTTTGTCAATTTCCTTTATCTTTTCAAAGAACCAGCTCTGGGTTTCATTAATTTTTTTCTTAGTCTCTATTTCGTTTATTCCTGCTCTGATTTTTATTATTTCCTTCCTTCTGCTGATGTTGGGCTTTGTTTGTTGTTCTTTTTCCAGTACCTTTAGATGTGCTTTTAGATTGCCTATTTGGGATTTTTCATCTTTGTCGTGGTAGGCCTGAATTGCTATAAACTTCCCTCTTAGAACCACTTTTTCTGTATCCCACAGATTTTGGCATGTCGTGCTTTCAGTTTCATTTGTCTCCAAGAATTTTTTGATTTCTTCTTTGATTTTTTTATTGACCCAATTGTTGTTCAGTAGCATTTTGTTTAATCTCCACATTTTTGTGGCTTTCTGGTTTTCCTCCTGTAGTTGATTTCTAGTTTCATACCTTTTGGTCAGAAAACAAGCATGGTATTATTTTCGATCTTCTTAAATTTATTGAGACTTGTTTTGTGGCCTAATATGTGTCAATCCTGGAGAATGTTCCATGGGCATTTGAAAAGAATGTGTATTCTGTGGTTTTTGGATGGAATGTGCTGTATATATCTACTAAGTCCATCTGGTCTAAAGTGTCCTTTAAGGCCAGTGTTTCCTTGTTGATCTTTTGTTTGGGTGATCTATCCATTGGTGTAAGTCAGGTGTTAAAGTCTACTACTATTATTGTGTTACTGTCTAGTTCTCCTTTTACGTCTGTTAACAAATGCTTTATATATTTAGGTGCTCCTATGTTGGGTGCATAGATATTTACAAGTGTTATATTTTCTTGTTGGATTGTTCCCTTTATCATTATGTAGTGCCCTTCTTTGTGTTGTGTTCCAGTTTTTGTTTAAAGTCTATTTTGTCTGGTATAAGTATTACTACCCCCGCTTTCTTTGCTTTGCCATTTACATGGAATATCTTTTTCCATCCTTTCACTTTCAATTTGATGTCTTTAGGTCTGAAGCATGTCTCTTGTATGTAGCATATACATGAGTCTTGTTTTTTTATCCAGTTGGCCACCCTATGGCATTTGATTGGTGCATTTAGTCCATTGAGATTTAAAGTAGCTGTTGATAAATATGTATTTATTGCCATTTTGTCACTTTTTTCTAGGTGTTTTAGTAGCTCTTCTCTGTTCCTTTCTTTTTCTCTTGCTCTCTTCCCTTGTGGTTTGATGTCTATCTTTAGTAATATGTTTGATTTCTTTTGTCTTAATTTTTTTTCGTGCTTGTTTTAGGTTTCTGATTTGTCATTACCATGAGGATCCTATTTAATATTCCATGCATATAACAGTCTATATGGAGTTGATAGACTCTTCAGCTTGACCTCTTCCTAATAGATCTACTTTTTCACTCCCCTCCTCCAACATTATATGTTTTTCAAATCATATATAGTCTCTTGTTTAGTGTGTGTCTATCCATTACCCTCTTATCATTGAAATAGGTGATTTTAGTACATTTGTATTTTAACCTTCACATTATCTTCACAGGTAGTTGATCTGATACCTTTACTATATATTTACCTTTACAAGTCATTTTATTGCCTGTTTTTTTTTGTTGTTGTTTTGTTTTTTTGATAATTTTTTAAGTCTCTACTTGTGGTCATTGCTTTCCCACTTAAATAAGTCCCTTCAGCATTTCTTGCAGAACTGGTTTCTTGGTGATAAGCTCCTTTAATTTTTGCTTGCCTGGGAAGCTCTTTATCTCTCCTTCCATTCTGAATGATGACCTTGATGGATAGAGTATTCTTGGCTGCAGGTTTTTTCCTTTTAGCACTTTAAATATGACGTGCCATTCTCTTCTCACCTGTATGGTCTCGGCTGAGAAGTCTGCTGATAGCCCAATGGGCTTCCCTTTATATGTCACTTGTGGCCTTTCTCTTGCTGCTTTTAGGATTCTCTCTTTGTCTTTAATTTTGGACATTTTAATTATAATATGTCTTGGTGTGGGCCTCTTTGGGCTTATCTCATTTGGAGCTCTCTGTGCTTCCTGAACTTGGATGTCTGTTTCCTTCCTCAGGTTAGGAAAATTTTCATCTACTATTTCTACGAATAAATTTTCTGCCCAATTTGTCTCTCTCTTCTCCTTCTGGGACACCTGTAATCTGAATGTTAGCATGCTTGATATTGTCCCAGAGTTCCCTTAGACTGTTCTCATTCTGTCTAATTCTTTTCTCTCTTTTGTATTCTGCTTTGGTGATTTCCTCTAGTCTTTCGTCTAGCTCACTGATCTGTTCTTCTGCCTCCTCTACTCTGCTATTGAGTCCCGCTAGTGAATTTCTCATTTCCAGTATTCTATTCTTCATTTCTGATTTTTTTTTATATCTTCCAGTTCTTTGCTGATTTTCTCACTGTGTTCATCCATTCTTCTCCCCATATCTGTGAGCGTCCTCATGATATTTTGTTTGAACTCTTTGTCGAGGAGGTCACTTGTTTCTGTTTCATTTAGTCCCTTTTCTGGGGTTTTGTCCTGTTACCTTGCTTGGAAAGTATTCCTTTGTCTCCTCATTATTCCCCTTTCTCTGTGCTTATTTCCACGTGTTAGGTGAGTAGCCTATGTCTCCTGATCTTGGAGAAGTAGCCTTATGTACGAGATACCTTATGAGGCCCAGCAGTGTGCTTCTCTCTTGTCACCAGTCCATAAGAACCATGAGTGACCCTTTGTGGACTGGCTGCTTGTGTCCTTCTTCTGTGGCAGAGTTGCTCCCACTGCAGGTACCCAGGGAGTCTAGTCTTTCCTTCCCTGGCCAGCTGTTTGTAAATCCAGCTTGGGGAACCTCAGCACTGTTGGCTACAAAGTCTATCAGCACACTCCTATTGCAGTTTTCCTCTTAATTAGGTTGGTACCTAGTGTAGCTGGTTGCTAGGCTTGGGGGCTTACAGTTGTGATAGGCCTCATGCCTATAAGGCTGTTGTCAGTTCTCTTAGTAGTGCAGCTGAGTGGGGCTGGCCCTTAGCACAGGGACACTCAATTGTTTCAGGCTTTGGAAGGTGGGGCTGATCCTTTTTCTGGCTATTTGTGAAGCATCGGTCTTCTGCCACTGATAAGCCTCACCCTCCACAGGACTACATACACTGTCAACACAGTCCTGGTCTGTGCATACTTCTCAACCCCCTGGAGCATACCTCAACACCACACTGCAGAGGCCCCCACTACTCCAACAATGCCCTCCACATTCACCTGGTCCTCACACAGGGCTTGCCCCACAGGAGCAGATACCCTTGCCTGCCTGTAGAGGATCAAAGCACACAGTCATTGCAGGCTGAAAAGTAGCCTGAGGGCTTGCTGTTAGGCAGGACAGGTCCCTAGGTCAGGTTGCCTGCCCTGGCTGAACTGGATTAAATCTGTGTTCTAGTGGGCGTGGCAGACTCCTGGGATAACAGGCCAAGAGATGAACCTCAATAGCACCCACCAGGGTCCCTGTCAGTATGCCTGGACCACTCAGAACAATGGCCTCCACCAATGTCTCAGTCTCCAGAGAGGTCCCTCCTCTCACCAAGATGTCCCTAGAGCCCACCAGCTGAGTCTCGTTTCACCAAAGGACTGTCAGCTTTCTCTCTGGTGATTTTAGGTTGCTGCAATGAGTGAGTTTGTGCATGGGCCCTTTAAGACCTAGGTCTTTTCAGCTTTTGGCAATAGCTTTTCTGGGGGTATCCTCGCTGCAGTTAATAGCCAGCAAAGCCAGACAGTAAGACCCCCGTCTTAGTTGGGTTGAGTCTGAAATATGCTTACAGCAGTATCGCCCCCGCTCCACATCTCACTCCTCCAGGGAGGGTTGTGTACCTTAGGGTGTCTCCCGCCTGGCCAGGTGAGAAGCTCCACTGCTCCCAAAGGTGGCTTTTTTCCTCTCCAGCAGGAATTTCTGCCTCTTCTGCCTTAGTCAGGACTGTCGCTTGTTGTGGGGGCTCTTTTTATCCAGTTTTCAGTTTTCAGTCCGGGATAATTTTTCCAAAAATAGTTGTAACCTGGTTGTGTTCATGGAAGGAGATGAGTTCAAAGTCTGCTCACACTGCCATCTTGACAAGATCTCTATACTCCATTTCTAAAACTAAGCCTGAGATTCTGATTAGGAAGATGCAGAATCCAGCAATTAGAAAAGAGAAGTCTTGGAGGACCTAGGCTGCCCCAAGCCACCTTCTTCTAGATCCTGCATTCGACCAAGAAATGCAGCTCCCAGGACCAGGATAGAACCTGAGGTTCAGGGACAATATTCCAATGTAGCTTAAGGGGAGAGCCATCTTGCTACCTTACCCCATATTCCAATTTTCCATGTGTGGCCCAAGATCAAGGTCCTTAAATAGATACAAAATGGATGGGCAGATTCCTCAGTGCTTCTGCTAAGAAACAGAAGCTGTATAGACATGGTCCTCTTCCTGAAGTACCATTTAGCAAATCTAGGGCTTTAAAGGTAATGAAAATATTTGGGTCAGGGAGTATTGTCAAATTGTGTACCCCTAAATGGAAAATATTAATAATCCATGAAGCACACCAATAATTTCATGTACCTTACTATGTAACAAAAGAGTCTAAGATATGTATTTTGGGTCTGGGTCCAATTGGAGGTGGGGTTTTTTTTGTACTTATTTTTTTTTTCTCCACCACTGTATATTGGCTAAAAGTTGGTTGCATTTATCATTTTCCTACCAGTAGCAAAATCAAGAAGAGCCAGATCTGGACCAGATTGAGATTGCACTAAAGAATTAATAAACACTCCTTAAAGATCCTGAATGAAGAACAATGGCTCTGTGAAGTCTCCTTTCAATGCAGTAGTCATGGGGAGAAGATAACTGTTACTGTGTTAGGCAAGGTCATTTTTGGAATTTTATGTGTATGTGTTAGGTAGAAAAGGGAAGGAGTATAACTGATACCTACTGGGATGATAACTCTGGTATTTCCATCCCCATGCTTCTTTGGTGGGACTCTCAGCAGCCATGGTTTCAAATTATAACACAGCCATTTGTCCACAGTTGATTGGTTCAGAGGTGGTGCTCTGACACAAATGTGGCCAAAATCCCTTTGGCAGACCCTTTTGCTATCTCATCAGCTCGGTGATGGCTGTCTGACCCAAGCTGGCACTATCGAGTATTAGGTCAGAGAGAGAGAGATCATTATTTTTCTCATGATTGAACCAGTAACAAATAGAGCTATTCCAGACCATAATTTTCCACCATGTGGACTGAAGAGGTGAGGAAGGAAGAGAGAGGAATGAAGGCAACACTCAGAGCAGAGTAGAGATGAGAGACAGAGAGGCTAGTTGTGTTCAGGTCCCTGCTTCCAGCTGTCTTCTGGGGTCCCAGTGTCTCCCATCCTGGGGTGCTGTGATCCAGTACTTAAATCAAATTTTCTTTTTTGCTTTAGTTAATTTTAGCAGGTTTCTGCTACTTACAATGAAAAGAATGTTAACTAATGCAGTCTATTAAAGTGACTAACATCCAATATGCCACATTTATGGTAATAGGTTTAATATAATGATTTGCTATGCAAACAAAAACATGGAAATGCCTTTCTTAGCCTATAAGCTTCTTAAGTGAAAGAACTATAATTTCTCTTCCTCCTCTTCCTCTTTCTTGTATTCTCCTCCTTTTATTGCTCTTGGGGCCTAGCACAGTGCCTGACATCAATAGATGTTCAATTAATGCTTAATGACCTGAACTGAACATAAATAAAAAGGGAAGTAAGAAAGAAATTCCTCCCAAATCCCACCACTAAGTGACTCACACCATTTCATTTCTCCCTGGGCCCAGATTTGTCCACAGCTTTCATCATTTTTATTGAAGTGTAATTCCAAGACAGACTCGGTTTTGTATTCTACTTTTTTACAATAACAATGTATTATACATACATTTCCGTGATGTTCACAACCTTCAAAATTGCTATTGCTATTATTATTGCTTCAATAATGTGAAAGGTAATTTAGAAAGTGTTTATACTGAATATTTAATAAGGCAAACAGAAATTGAAAGTGCTTTCATCATAGTCAACAAGGCAAATTCTCTCCTCTCCTGCTGCACTGTCTTCTCTTGTGCAACCGCTCAAATCCAATTGTTATCTAATACCAAACATGCTCCTGCACTTCTGAATGTGGCTGGAAAAAACCCACCACCACACTGACTAGTCTCTCTTACATTTCTGATCACTAACACTCAGGGGGTCCATGATGCTGTGCTGCAATCATTCCACACTTCCCCAGTCTATTCACTTTCCCATTCTCCTAGGGGATTATTTCAGTGTTTCACCTCCAACCTCTAACACCATCCCCTCAGCCTCTATCTGACCTGACGACCTTGCACTTTCTTTCACTGAGAAATAAGGAGCAATCAGAAGAAAACTTACAAGACCACCTCTCCTTATTTTCCTCCATTTGTTCTGATCCACTCTGCCTGTCCTCCTGTTACTAGGAGTGAACTGAACATGCTCTTCTTTAAGACTAGCTCTTTCTTGGTGCTGATTCTATCCTCTCTCACCAAGTCAAGGATTTTGCTCCAGTAATTCCCTTCATCCATCTCTTGCATCACTCTTATTTTCTACTTTACAGGACTTTTCTCATTAGACTACAAATGTGTCATTACTTATTTCCTGAGCATGCACACACATGCATGTGCACAACCAAAAAACTCCTCCTGACCAATTTCACCTTCTACCTACTGCTTCACTTCTTACCTTCCTTTTTAAGCAGAATTCCTTCAGTCCAATTGTTCTCAAAGTGCACGTTGAGAAGCAACGTCAACATCAGCATCACCTGGGAGCTTTTTCGAAATGCAAAATCTTGGGTTCCACCCAGACGTAGTGAATCAAATATTCTGGGGGTAGGGCTCGGCAGTCTCCGCTTTAACAAGCCTCTCTGGTGAGTCTGATGCATGCTAAAATTTGAGGACCACTCTAGCATAAAATTTCTGACCCCAATTTCTCTCTTCTCATTTTCTCTTAAACACATTCCAGCTAAGCTTCAAATCCCTGCATTCCACAGAAAATACTGTCTCAAGATCAAGAATGACCCCGGTTTGTAGTAGCCACATTTCTCATTGTCAGAGAGAAAAGTTACAGATCAGCAAGGCCAGGAAGCTAGAATGAACCTTGTGGTACTGGAGTAGAGTAAGAGACACTGTATGGACTTAGGTTTAGCTTAATATAAGTTTATATACATATGGATAGATAGAAACAGAAACAATGGTAGATAGATGTGTACAGATGCATGAGCATGCATGCGTATATTATCTAGCTCTGTCTACTGAGAGGAACTGGGAGCAATGACACCCCAGTAGAAATGAGCACACTCAAGGCCTTGATATTGGTTTTTAATACCATTTGCCAATAAAAGGGACCAGGATTCCTTGAAGAAATGGCTGATTTTAGGACTGGGATGGGGAAAATACAAGATGAGCTAGAGTAGAGTACAGTACTAGAAAGTAACAAAGTGGTAAAAGAAAAAATATTCCTTAGTCCAGGACACCATAGGCCCTGGTTTTATTTTTATCTCACTGGGCAATTGTTCTTAGTCTCCTTTGCTGATTCCTTCTCATCTCTCTGACTTCTCAACATTGGAGTGCCCCAGGGCTCAGTCCTTGGACTTGTTCTCTTTTCTGTCTATAAATCCCTCCCTGGTGACCTCATCCAGTTTCATGGCTTTCAATACTATCTGCAGATTCCGAAATTTCTATCTTAGCCAGTCCTCTCCGCAGAACCCAGAATTGTATATACAATTGTCTACTTGGGATTTCAATTTGGATGCCAACAGGCAGTTAAAATTGACCAAAACTGAGCTCCAGATAGCTTCCCCACAAATATGCTCTTACAGTCTTCCCTGCTTTCATGAATGACAGTTTCATCCTTTTGGTTGCTCAGGTCCAAAACTTTGGAATCATCTTGACTTTTTTTCTTTTGCTTCACATCTGGTCCATTAGAAAAATTCAGCTCTACTTTCAAAATATGTCCAGAACCAATAACTCCTCACCACCTCCATTGCTAGCACCCAGGTCCAAATCACCATTATGTCTCATCTAGATTCCAGAAACAGATTCTTAATTGGTCTCCCTGTTTCTTCCTTTGATGTTCTCAAGACATTAACAAGTGATCCTATTGGTTTGCAAGTCAGATCATGTCCCCTCTCTACTCCAAATCCTTTACTGACTTCCCAACTCTCTCAGAGCAAGAGTCAAAATTCTTTCAATTACCTGGAAGCCCCTAAATGATCTACTCACCCCACAGTGCCTTCTGACTTGAGATCCTATTGTTCTCCTGCCCTCTCAGTCTACTCCAGCTACTCAGACCTTAATCCAGGTGGACAAATGCCTCAGGTATCTTTGGACCCACTGCATGTTTTGAGAGGAACACTAAGTTTGTGGTAATTTCTTATGCAACTACAGAAAACCCATGCAGATTGAATGATATGAAATTGCCAGTGATCAACCATGGTTGACCTCCAAAATGGCCATTTTATATACTTCTATCTAATGAATTGTAATATCCACCCCTACTCTCAACACCTCCATTTCCTTTCTCTACTCATTTCTTCCCAAAGAATGCATTACCATCTATTTCACTCTTTTTCTTATTTATTTCTCACTGTAAGGTAAGCAGACACCTTTATCTGTTTTTTTTTTTTTTAAGCTGTTGCCTAAGTGCTTCGAGGAGTACCTGAAAATTGGAGATATTTAGTAACCATGTGTCCAATGTTGTAGGAGTGAATGAAAGTAGGTGGAGGAACTCAGAATTAGCATGAATCACTTTGTTGGAAAAAATCTCCAACTAACAATCTAGTAGATACTTGAAAAAAACCCAGGAGAACTGTACCTACCCTTAAACTTTGGAGTTTCCAGAAATCAGTCTTCTAGAGAATTTTAGCTTCTGTGCAGAAATGCTTTTGATTCTACATACACACAAAAAAACTAATACAAAACTTCCATGAAAATTCTCAAGTGATTTCACTCTCAGATGACCAGGTCAGAAAATCTGGCAGCCAAATTTAGCAAATTGGATATGGAAACAGCAGCAGTCAAATGGCTGCTTCCTTCACTTCCTCGATTTGAGGCTAATAGCAGGACAGAGGAAGGAAACAATGCAGCCTTCCGAGCTCATGCTGGGCACTGGGCAGCATGTCCACCTTTCCACGGGCAGCACGCTCTCACCTCAGCTCTAGGACAGGTGGATGCCTGTGGATGGATGGGCTGGGTCTCTATAGATCGCTTTGGGGGAAAGGCCATTTATCCAAAAGATCCATCTGCAAGAGGAGAGAGATCTCTTCTAATGTCACTGAAGTTTCGCAGCCCATCAAAGAGAAATGTGCTTCTTTAAAAAGAGAGCATGAGTCCTTAAACAATGACATTAAGCACATACTTGTTTTACTCAAGGCAGTCCAGTACCTGAGCACACTTACATCTTTGATCTACCTTCAGAGTCTCTGGAACATTCAGTCTAGAATGTCTGTGATAATATCCTCTGTTTCCTTAGACTATTATCTTCCCCAGAGAAGAATTTATCGGGACAACTTCAGGAAAATAGAACTGGCTGTATAATCCTACCCCTTACTCATACGGGCTGTTTACATTTCTTAATACTGTCTCAAATATTATCCACATCTATATGTGTTTTAAATAGAGTTACAGTAGAGATACTCTTTTGATTTTTTTCACTTGGGATAATTTAAAATGTTTGTTGGCATATTTCTACATAATCCTCATAACTTCAATGTCAGTAGCTGTACAAGTTGCCAGAGAATGAATATATGGCCATTTCCATAGTTTGGGATAGTTGGACTCTTTAGTAAAGAATGCTTTAGCACCCCACTTAAGAGCCTCTGTTCCTCTCACAGATGGGGTGTGCAGAGCTGACTCAACATGTCAGCAGAATAACTAATGGCTTATTTTTCGTGAAATGAGAACTTTCCCAAACTGCTTTCCAAAAATTTCTCTATTAGCCTGCTCTATTTTCTAAAATTCTCATCATTAGCAAAAGTCAGATTAAGGCTTAAACATCAGTCAAATGCATGTTATTTTTATTTGGAGAAACAAGACATAGGTCATTGTCACCCATTACTTTCCTATCACTGACTAATGTACAAGGCTGACCCACCATTCACTAGCCAGATGTGAAAGGAATGGGACTGGGGACAGTCGAGTTTGACATGGGGCTTGGGCGGTATCTCTGCAGAGAGAACTGTGTCTCAGTGGGAGCCTGTGGTCAGCAGGGAGGCTCCAAGAAGAAGAGGAGCCCTGAGCCGAGAGTGGCCAGCTCCACCCCTGACATCAGCTTCCTTACACTTGCCCTCTGGGTGAACAACAGCTAGCATCTGCTTTCAGTCATCTGAAGTGACACAGAAATCAATAGAAAATCTCTAACCTGAGGCCCTTTCGTATCTGCATGTGATGACCTGGTACGGCGGGGCCCAGTGAATACTTGAAGGACCAGGAGCGAGATGCCTATGTGATGGGCAATGATCTCTGCCTCTTGCTTCCATTTCAAAAGTAGCATCAGCTGTCTCTGGAAAACTGCAGCAGAATAATGGAGTAAGGAAGGCACTGGAACAATTGTGTACCTGATAATCTCATTATTACTATTATTCCTGGGAAATGGGCTCTCTGGATTAACTAGTTTACATAGTGTTTACATGGGGAAAATTAAGTTAAATATCTTTGGTGTCAACAACCTAACCATCAGTCAGCTCCAACTGGGCAGCCAAAAAGCCTTAAATAGAACGCGTTTCCAACATCTGCTGCCTCTGCCTTCTGAGATGATTACTTTGCCATGTTGGCCCCTTCAGTGCCCCCAGGTGACCCAGCTGCTCTGCCTGAAGGCCTCGTGGTGTGCAAAAGAGAATAATTGGCTCTGCATGTTTCCTGGGCTGCACCTTGTACAAGTGTCCCACAACGCCCCCTTTGACAAGCTAAGGAGAAATTCTTTAAGTAATATCTGTATCTGGTGCCAGCAACCAGAGCCTTGTGTGACTGAAGTGACAGCTCTTGAACATGGAGAACAGGTGTATTTCTCTCTCGACGCATAATCCAACATCGTCCAGTTCCACATAGACCCAGCCACAGGAAGATTTGGGTAACTGAGGCCGACCAGCGATGCGCTTTCCCTGAAATGTTGGGTAAAGGACACGATTTTCTGCTGAGCTTTAGTTGGGAAAACCAGCCCTTGTGTTCACACACTGCTCTCAGTTGGGCTTTATCAAGCGGTCAGGTTATAGACAGGTTGGTTCTAATAGGAGACCCTCTAGTCATACAAATGTGCAAACATGGGACACTGAGCCTGCTGGCCTTGACACTGGGGGCTTCGCGAGGACAGTCCAGATCTTGGTATTTACTAAGAATTTAGAAAATTCCTCCCTCCTTCTTTCCCTTTCTTCCTACTTACATGGAGTAAAATTGGAGAGGAATATTCAGGTAGTAACTGGAGACAGAGGTCTGTAGAGCAGTGGGGATTTTTTTTTTTTTTTAATTGGATGCATTGCCCATGTTCTCAGTAAGTCAGTTAACAAAGCTTTGATTAGAGTCTCCGCTTTTGATGTGGCCATTGTACTGCCTGAGGGCTGACTCAGACAGAGGCTCAGCTATGAGACCCCTGATGGGGAGATGGGACTGATGTCTGAGCATTCCTTTCCCACTGGCAGCAGCCTGTAAATATTGTGACAGTGAATTTTACACCGGTGAAGACTAAGGAGGTGCTCGTGGTGGTGGAGTTCCATCAGAGGGGGCACACTGAGTTGGCACTGCAAGGTAGGAATACCGCCAGGAGACTAACTTTACATCAACATGGCAGAATGTACATACGCCAACATGTTATTGCTCGGAGCAGCCACCTTCTAGAGATATATTCTTAGTCCGATAAAATAATGCCAGTTAAGTGCTCTGAAGACCCTCAAGCACTTTGTGGCAGGATAATGTTGCAGATATTAGGTAGCCTCCCCAGCCCCGAGCCCCATCATTTATTACTTTTTCCATCATTAGCAGAAAGCAGAGAAAAGAAGGTTTTCTCCAGGCTTTGCATTTCAAAAGCCCTCACCCTCTGTGACTGGAGAGGACTCAGGCACAGCTCAAGTGTTGGGAAGCCAAGGAAAGCTTCCTGCTCATAGACTAGCTGGGGTGGGGTGCCAAGAGAGCAGAGGTCAGTGGAGCCAGAGGGAGGAGGTTTCCCTCCGGGGCCACCAGGAGGGGCCTTGTGGGCTTCCTTTGAGCACCCAGGAGCCAGCTGGGAACCAGGTCAGCACTCACACTTGAATAAACAACGTTCATCAGCTGAGCAGGGGGCTAACCAGCTAACCTGGCTTTCTGTCTGGTTCCATGCAGCCTTTTACTTCCCCAGTCACCAGAACTTTACTCAGGGGCTGTGCAGCAGGATTGTCATATTGTGAGGACAGTCCCCCTACCCTGCACTCCTTCAGGACACCTGAGAACCCAGAGAAGTTGCATGGGGTCCTAGACACCCAGCGATTGAGGGTGGCGTGAAGGGAAATTCCAAAAACATATGCCGGAAAGAGTATGGATGGGGGTATAGAGAAAAGAACTTGGGAGTCCCTGCACTGAGACCGGGTTAACACAACTTGTGATGCTGTAAAAGGCCCTGGAAGGATGCTAGAGGGCCTGGCTTTAATCACAGCTTTGTTCCCAAGTCACCATGTGATCTTGGACGTAAAACTGCATTCTCTGGGTCTCAGTTTCCACACTGTCTGCACGTGTTCGTTCATTTACCCTCTCATTCAATTTTTTTCTTCATTTAGCAACTCCCAACCTCTTCTCTAATTCAATAAACATTTATTGAGCACCATTTATAGGTGAAAACCTGCGGTGGGCACTGGACATAACAAAGGGAGATGGGATCTATCTTCAAGGAACTTCCAGCCCAGAGCTCCAAAATGAGGGGGTCTAAGCGATTGGTCTAAGTTTCTGACAATTCTGCCATTCTGTAATTCTATTATTACTGCAAGTTTTACATTGATATCTTACCCACCCCCAAAAAGGTATAAGCTCTCTTTCACAGAGCTGTGGCTCAATGACAGCAATTTCTTGCCCTGAGGGATTGGTTTCAATATTTGGAAATGTCTAAAGGCCATTTGGAGCCAAGTGTGGTAGAAAAGGCAGCTAAGGCGTAGAAAAGAACCAAGTTCCAGGTGGGCTGGCAGCAGAGTCTTCTGTTCCTGTATTTATTTTTGGTCGAAGTCACTGTGAGCACAGCTTTCAAGTGCCCTGTGGTGGTCTGCCCAGGGATGCGGTTTTGTTAAGCTTTCAAATCACGTCCCCCAGCACAGCTTGCTGATGCCTGAATGGGAGCCTCCCATATGCTTTTGTGCAGCCTCTGTTAGCGAGCTCAATGCGGTGGGCTTTATCATCAGCATAACTTGGTGTCTCTGCTTCTGCCATATTTAGGGTTGTTACATCTTCCCTCTCCCCCGCCTTTCTTCAAGGACTGACAACAAAGTCAAGCGGTAAAGGATGACACAACTAAGAGCCTACTTGCCATGAATGCTAATCCCGTACCCTCACTCATCTCAGTTTAGAGGTAGTTTTGTACCTTCTGGGTGAAGAAGCCTGTTGAATGGAAGCAGCCATTGTCATTCCATTAGTACGTCCTAAATATTGAGCCAGATTGTTCTGTGAGGGTTCACTTACAGATCTCCTGCCTTCTCTAGACCAGGAGTACTTGATTCCATCCACTCATTTACTCCTTTATTCTCCAAATAAATAAGAGTCACCAGGAACCAGGCAATGTGCTAGGCTGGGATGATGCATAAGACATGATCCCTGCCTCGTGAAGCTCGCAGTAGTGGGGAAGGGATGGACACGTACACAGTTATTGTGAGACCGCAGAGTAGGTGCAGATAGAGAAGTACATAAGAGAACAGTGGAAGCGCAGAGGAGAAGAGGGCAGGCTGGGTCCTTCTTTGTGGTAGACTGTTCTTGTTTGCAAAGATACACTGCTCTTCTCTGTGCTGAGCTCTGTACTTCCATGCTGTTGTTATTATACTTCTCTCTGTTAAAGTCAGCCTTGGCCATGGACTTGCTTTGGTCAATTAAATGAGGTGTAGCATTTTCATTCAGAAGCCTTAAAATCCAGCATGTGGTCAGCCACAGTCTTTCCTTTTGCCCTCTGCCATGATGATCAGCAAATACTCAAGGTTGTTCTGTTGGGTCCCGGAGAGGAGCTGACATAGGATGGTCATGCAGAACAAGGAAAAGGTAAATTATTATTTGAAGTCATTGAGATTTTAGGGTCATTTGTTACTGAAACATAACCTAGTTGATTTTGACTGATACACTTTTATTTGTCTTTGTTCCCCAGTGTCTGATGTGTAGTAGCTACTTCATAAAGTTTGTTGAATGAACCAAGAGCTGAAGGATTCAATATCCTCGAGTGAGAGAGTGAGGAAGGGAGGTGCTGTGGGGTCTGGAAGGTCTTGTGTAAAGAAATTCAGCAGGAGCTTGGCCATGGTGGGTGTCATAATCTTTTCCAGATGAACTTGACAGGAAAGGCTCACAGGGCTTTTGTCTCCCTCTACGTGTTCTGTTTGCCGCTATGTCACACACAAGCTCTGGGAGCTGAAGCTACTGATTAGCCAGAAAAGAAGTGATATTCACAGGATATTGGGAGGCTCATCAAATCACTGGGGAGGGGGAAGTGGGACAGAGAAGCAGACTTGGGGCTAAATTTCCAGGAATAACACTACAGAACTTCCCAGAGAAGGCAGCGTTTCCCAACTCCACTAGTAAGGGTAAAAATAAATGACTAACAAAAACACTCAAAATATGCTGCCTGAAAGAATAGAGAACTTACTTCTCTTTCACCCAGCAGTTCTGAGGGGAGCAGTCTAGGTCATCCAGGTGCCCAGAATCCTTCCAAATCCTTGTTCCATTATCCCTTAGGGCACTATCATGTAGAATATCAAAATTGAGTGCCTTCCATATGTGGGCCCCAGCCAGTGGGAAGACAGAAGAGGAAAGACATTCATAGTCTTGTCCAAATCTGAAACTGGCATCTAACACTTCTGCTTACACTTCACTGGGAAGAAATTCCTCGCATGTCAACATCCAGCTGCAGGGGACGTAGAGTCTAGTGAGGTAACCATGTGTCCAGCAACAGTACTATCAGGATGTATGTTCGTCAAGTATCATTGCAATGATGCTCTGTAACAAACCCTCCTAAACCTGGTGGCTTTTAAACACAAGCATTTATTCACACCCTCACAAATTTGGACGTTGGCTGCTGTTCAGCTGCTCTAAGCTAGGCTGGGCTGGAAGGCTCTCGTTAGTCTACAGGTTGGCTGGGCATGTGCCAGGCTGTGGGTTGGGTTCAGACCTGCTCCACATAGGTTTGTTCTGGGGCTCAGATGGAAAAGCCAATGTCTTTCTGGGGCATGTTCTTCTCAAGAAAGAAGTGCGCAAGAGTGAGCAGAAATTCTTGATGCCTCTGGAGACTCAGTCCGGAAGTGTCACATAGTCACCCTCACTCACAATCCACTGATCAAAGCAAGTCACGTGACTAAGCCCAACATCAACAGGGCTGGGAAAATACTCTTCCTACTTTATTGAGAGATACTGTGAACTCATATAGCAAAGGCGTGGGTGTGTAATTCTAATACAGGGGGTGCATGAATAGAGAGCAACATTTCAGCCCACACCCTGTAAATGAAGGGAGAATGTATTTTTATGGATAGTTAGAAATCTCTGCCACGTGTAAGTTTTTCATTTGTTGGCATTTGTAGAATTTACATAGCACACTGGGTTGAGTTGGAAGGAATTTGGGGCCATCCATATGGGACTTGGTGAAAAAATTCAGTATATACTTATACTAACATAGATAAAATACAAAATATTAGGGATGATATTAAATATTGAACAAGCAGTAAACTTCTAAATAAAATATTTTCAATTTTTTATTGAAAACTTGTTTGCTTCTGTGAACCTAATTATTTTATTGAGGTATAATTTATGTACAAAAATGCACCCATTAAAAGTGTACAATTTGATCACTTTTGACAATTTGATATATAACTTATTTTAGATCAAATTTTATACTTGAAAAGGCTACTTTCAAATCCTCTTGAAGTCTCTTGTGAAACTTCCTACTACAGTCTTCAACCCACTACAATCAAATTTTGTCTAATAAATTATTTCAAAAGAAACATGAAGCTTTTTCTTTTGGTTCCTATTGATGTTAACATACTAATCTTAACAATTCATTAGGAACATTGGCTAAGTATCACATGTGAACCATTTTAACTTCATTTCACCAAAGCTGGCATTTTGCTTGAATCCTTAACACTTGTTCACACACACATTTTACTCATTTTTAAATTTAAAAAATTTAACATGGAGACATGGTTACAAGAGAAGTGAGCTGGCTACATGTGAAAATGCACTCAATATTGCCTTCTTCTTGATTCTTTGGACTTTTTCCTATAAAAATATCAGGAGATTTCCTCCTTCTCATTATCATCTAGCTGAGTCCAGAAGTCAGTCAATTTATATAGATAATACATTGAAACCAGAGTCACTGGACAGTGCACTCAAATTGACAAATCTAGGTTCATTCACACGTATCCTTTTCCATTTAAATTCTCAAAACCTTGCAATTCTTCCTGTTCCTGGGATTGACTTTGTAACTGGCCTCCCAGGGTGTGCTTGTGTCTGATCCAAGTATTAAAAGTGACAGGGGTCAGAGGAGATGGGCTGGTGGGTGGGGCAGGAGATTAATTCCCTCTCCAAGGTAACTGTGTGAGGTCAGATAGGGCCTCAAACAAGGCAGGGACAGCCTCATACGGAAGGGAAAAGGCTTCGTTCTGCTGCCAAGAGGGGCCTGGGGGCTTGAGTTACTAGGCTTATCCAAATCCTCCTTCATGGTCCCATTTCCATTCCCAGATTCCCACTTTTTCCTGGAGATAACTATCTCTCACACATGAAATCTGATGAGGCTGATAAGTCAATTGACTTTCTAATTTGGCAACTTGTAGGCAAAATTTTGAGTTTGGTTTTTAGCCTTGCAGTTCAATTAATAATTGTTTTTTTAGCTCTGTTCCAAGAAAACACAGATTTTTAAAAGTCTTGAGCTGAGCATTCAGGACTCGGAGCGTGTCACTGCATTCCCTTGAGTGGTCCAGCTTTAACCTCATCACTTGAGTTCAGTCTTGAATTTCTCTTGCTCTTCATGTTATTTTTTTGACTGTGGCCACTTGGTTTCCCAAAGCCTTGTCTTCAGTGAGTACGTCACTCCAGGTGAGCATGAGGAGTAATTCGTTGTTTTTCCATGTGTGCCCAGGGCTTCCAGAGCCCAGATCTTTACAGCAGCTGAAGCCCAGCCTTCATGACAAATCAGGACAGGAGGCCAATCCTGGTTTCTTCTCATTTCCTCAAACTTCTGTGCCTTGCAGTCCCACTTTGGGTGATCTTCGTTCTGTTCATTTTCCCACTGTCCTCCTTCTGCTTCCTTGGGATGTGAGATAATGATTTTGGGGTATTGAACATGACTCTGTGGAGCCAAAGGTTGCTATAATAAGGATGGACAAGTATATAACCTTAAATAAAAGCTTGGACTGTGTCGGGTGGTGACTTTTCTTTGATCTCTAGGCAGTCTCAGATCTGCTGCTTGGGGTGGGAGAGGTGAGGTGACCCCCGTTGCAGTTTCACACTGGAGTGGGACAGTCCTATCTCTGCCAGCTCATCTATGCACATGGGGCTTTACAGACCACAGGCTGTAACCTGCCCTCCACTGGCCTTGCCTCCTCCAGCTTCTCAGCCACCTGTGAGATGGCCAGAACAAACACAGATGTGCTCGCCTTGGAAGCTGAGAAAAGAAATGAAGAGACTTTCCCAGGACCCCTAGGGTTGGCCAATAGCTGGGCCAAGAATCAAATCCACATCTTCCCAGAGCCTCCATGCTGACCTCCCTGTCAGGCCTGGCCCTAACCCTCACAGGCCCAGGGCAAGGCTACCATGGGGGCTCACACACTATTATCTAAAGATTCAAATGCAACAATCAAGACAGCAACTGTCAAATAAAATATACTCTATCTTTCCATCTTGATAAGTTGTCACAGTTTGGAGTCTCCAGAAGCAGATCCTGAGACGGAGTTTGGCCTGTAGGGTATTTATTAGTAATCAGCAGGGGGAGGAAGCAGGAGCAAGCAAAGGGAGATGTCCCACTGCAGTGCAGGCCCCACCAAGCCTCAGCCGACCCCACCGGGTGTCCCAGAGCATATGGGCCCCCCCCAAGTTTACCAAAGTTAGGTGAAATGGCTGGGCCACCCCTCCTCCAGCCCCAGGACAGGGTGTACCTCTGGAGAGGGGGCTCTGGGCAGCTGCAGCAAGAGCTGAGAACAGGGCAACAAGGCCCTCCTCTAACAAATACTCCGTGATAATGACCTGTTCAGCTCAGGAAGGGTAGGGGGGGTCAGAGGCCCTCCTTCTCATTCTACTCCAGGAAGTCCTGGCCCCCACGTCCAACCTCTGACCACCTGCCTCCAGAGTCGAGTCTTGGCCCCTCCTTGGGCCTATGAACACATCACACGGGGGACTGAGCCGCCCTGGGGCAGACAGAGGGGCAGGAGATCCGCTACCCCCAACACCGTGGAGGCGGGCAGGGAATTCCAGAGTCCCCAGTACCCAGAGATTGGTCTAAATCCGGACGGGGCCCATCCGGATCCCTCCACAAGGGGAGCAGGAGGAAGGTTCCTAAAGAGGGAGGGGCAGGATAGGGACCCTCTTGCTGGGTCTAAGGTACAGCTACCAAAGATCACAGGGACATGCTGGGAGAGTTAAACGGGAAATTGCCTAAGGGAGGCTCTGAAATTCCTAGAGGAGGAAAGTGACTCCCTGTTAATATTAAATAAAATACAGGCTTTAAAAAAATCCCCATGAGTACAAAGATTGTTGTTGCTATTAGCCACATTCCTGGTGTAGCCCTGCCAAGGCCTCCTGTCCCTCTTGGGGGTTAGCCCCTGGTCCAACAATCGTCTCCCGCGGTGGAATCCTCCCCGAGAGTGTAGGCCAGCATCGCCCTCCACCCCCGCCTGCGGCCAGGTCCCTGGGGACGCGCCAAGCAGGGCGCTGTGGGACAGAGGAGTAGGGCAGCCCGGGCAGTGACTAGCGCGAGCAGGAGCCAGAGCGATCGCGGCGGGAGCAGGAGGCGGCCGGGCCCAGCCCAACGCAGCGACGCCGGAGCAGCCCACTGCCGGGGCACCCAGGCCACCAGTGCCAGCCGTCCCTCCGCCTTCTCCTCACGCTGCTCGGCACGCGTGGGAGTGAGGGAGTTGCGCGCCTGCCGGCAGTCACCGGCTCAGGGCGGCCTGGGCAAGGAAATCCAGGCGGAGGGAGGCGCAGGAGGGCGAGCGACGAGAGGAGGCGGGGAAGGGAATGGGCGAGGCGGAGGGGAGGGAGGAGGAGGGAGAGCGAGGGAGGGACCCGCCTGCCGCGCCCCGGATGCCCAGCACGTGTGGCCACAGGCGCCCGTCTCCACTGATGTCCCTTGGCTTAGCCGTTCCCAGTGTCGGGATGGTGCGTGCGCATGGGTGTGTCCCCGCGCCGACCAGCGCCACCCCGGCCCCGAACCTCCGGCTCCCTCCTCCGGGCCGCGATGCATGTTCGCCTCCTGCCACTGGGTGCCGAGAGGCAGGAGAACCGTGAAAATGATCCTCTTTGGAGCTCCAGCATCCCCTCGCTCACCCAGGAGGTCAAATGCACTGGACGACTAGGAGATCTCTGGACGCACGCAGGTGTGGGCAGCGCGGGACAAAGGAGCCTGGGACGCGCGGGGCGAGGCGGGGAGTGGGGCTCCGCCGGTGGGCGTTTGCTGGCAGGGGCGTGGACCCGCACCCTGGCGCCTACTGGAAAGCCAGATTTCAGTTCCTCTGCCTTTTGAGGCTGGGAGCCAACCAAACAATGGGGAACAGTGTCCCAGGCAGGCGCCAGTCGCATGTTTCCGCGCTTGGCTCTTTCCCGAGCGCATGCTATGCGCACGTCTCGCTGAGGCGAGGCTTGGGGCACGGGGCAGCTGTCTGCCTGGAGACCCTAACCCTTCTGTCCTCCACCACACCAGGAAATGGGAGCTCTGAGAGCCCACAGGGGTACCTGCATGTCGCCACTATTCTTCCTCCCTTCTTCCACGTGGAGAAGGGATGCATCAGCCTGGGTTGCCTCATTTCTCTCTCCGGCACCTGGGTTCCGATGGTGTCCTCAGCCCCAGGGATCCGCTCCCGCTCCCTGCCGTCTCCCTTCCCGCGCCCTTTTTTCGCGTGGGGCGGAGGTGACGTTTCCTGGGAGTGAGAGAGGCCAGGCTGCCCGGAGCTTCAGCCTTGAGGGAGGGGCGCGCGCTGCGCGGAACTGGAGCTACCTCAGAAGGAATCCTGTGAAATCTGTTTCAGACGAAGGAAAAGGGCTGGGAGGCGGGCAGGGAGGGACCCTGCGGGACCTGGGTCCCGGGGAAAAAACTTCCCTTGGATTGTTGGTGGACGTTCGCTCTCGCCCAAGCTGGAGAAGGGAGAGTTGTTTGGGAGAAGACAGTTTTGCTGACAGTCCCATCCTCGGGTAGCAAGTGCCTTTGTGCTTGCAGGAGATCTGGTGTGAGCTGCTAGGGCGTGTGTGTTTGTGTGGGCGTGTGCGCGCATGTGTGCACTTTCGGTGCGTGTATATGTAGGCTGGTGCGTGCCCGCTGCCATGGCCCACTCGGTGCGCACAATCTGGCAGTCATGTCAGGGCTCAGCATCATTAGCTGCTGACTCTTGCGTATATTTACTTATTTGTCTCTGGGAATTCCTCTTCTCACCTACTCCAAGGCTTGAAGCTCCAGGATTGAGCTCCCTGCCCACTGAATGTTCTGGAGGATCTTGATTTCATTCTGAGCTAAGCACTGCTGCTAAACTTAATAATGAAAGGATTAGCAGCGTGGGCAGTTTTCCTGCTGCCACAGGGTTGCACACAAACGTTTGCCGTGTACTGTCCTGTGATCCAGAGAGAGTGATTGTGCTCTTTGCTTTAAGTCCTAAAGTGCATGTACAAGTCCTTTAACCCATCCTGAACATGGCGATAATGAGGGGCAAGAGCAGGCAGTGGGCTGTGGACTTCTCCTCTGCTCTCTCAGCCCTCTGTCTGCCCTGTCCAGGCTCACTTGGTGGGAACGCCCCTGACTTTTTCCCCTTTCTGGACTGTGTCTTGCTCAGAATAGATAAGCCGTCCCCAAAGGACGTGTATTTGTTGTCTGGTGTTCTGGGAAACAATAAATTTTGACAGCCCAATAACAGTTTGGAAAGTTAGAGTTTGTTCTGCCCAACTGATGCCAAAGACGTAAAATGCCATGTTCCAAAATGTTGATTTTGGCATTCTGACAAGAAATCCAATGTTTCATTTTGTGGCACATCTTTTGCTGCCCTTAAGTGAAAATTATCATTTAACCAATTAAAATGAATTAAAAGGTTTTTATTTTGATAATTTTGGACCTTGTACCTTCCTAGAGTGTTCTGTACCCAGGAATTGAAATTGCGCTTCTGGGTGTAAGGTCCCAAGAAACTTTCCATTTGTTTAGAGTGAGAACAAAATGATTTTTTTTTTAAAGAACCTTTTGGAGTCACCAGTATGTACCCTGGGAAGTCCATCTGTCCTTCCTTCCTTCCTTCCTCGCCTTTTTCCTCCATTCCTTGGAATCACCAAATTAAAGGAGTGTGTGGACTGTTGCACAGTGACGAAGACATCCTCCCTCCGTAACCTGCGCAAGAGGTGGTTTATGGGTTCTTTTTGAAAAACAACAGCTTTTAAATATTCTTTAAGTATTCTTTTTCCAAATTATATATTGTGCTGTATTTTGGCAAAGAAAACTCCCCAACAACCGACCTAATGGCAGGTCTCAGCAGCCTGATAGCCATTCCCAGGAGGAGATACCAAAAGCCACTTGCTCTGTCTTTTTTCACAGGGTCTGGGGTTCTTTGTCATTTGCATGTGAATGTTTAGGTAGGGTGGAAGAGGAATTCAAATTGACAAAAAGGAGCAAAGCAGAGTCTAGGGCACCAGACAGAGGCCTGGGGAAGGGAAGGAGTCTCTAAATGGTCTCTACTGGTCTTTTCAGATTGAGCCAACCCTTGATCCTGGAGACTGTAGAAGGACGTGGCTGAGCTGTAACCTCTTTCATTCAGTCTTCCTCTTTCAAGTGGAGCGGAGTCCTAGCCATCTTCCCCATCTGTCCACGTTTTTGGATGCCAGCATGGTATTCCTAAGTCCTTCTAATGAACCTGCTATTTTTAATGCTGACTTTTATTGAGTAATCTGTAGACTTTCACATTATTCATTCTTTAGCAAAGCCTGGTATACATGGTTGATATTGTTGGAATCGGCTGCAAATTTGGATCTGGATTTGAGTAGAAATCCTAGCATAGTCCAAGCACATAGTAGGCACTCAGCAAATACTTGTAGATATAGATTAATATCCCTTCCACACTGTTAAATCCATGAGTTCAGGAACATTTTGTTGTTGTTGTTGTTCATCAAGGAGTCCCCAGTAGCTAGAGTAGAATCTGACATATAGTATGTGTTCAGTAAACACTTGCTGAATGAATGAGTGTCCAACATTTAGTCTGTCTCATTACTTATCAGCATGAGGGTAGCATGACAACATTAGATTGGGAATCAGGTGATGTGTGGTTTAGTTATGTTACTAACCACTTGTGTAACATTGAGTCATTTGACATTGCAGTCAATGTTTCTTCTTTTGTAAAATAAGGGAATTGGATAGATGGATGACTCCAGTTTTAAAAGTGTATGGTTTACTTATTACATAAAATCAATTACATTTGCATAAAACATTGCTGTTGACAGAGTGGTTGTATACATATTATCTCCTGTGATTTTTATAACTCTCTTATATTATCTCCGTTTTATCTCAATCTTATAGGTATGGAAAAGGAGGTCCAGAGAGATGAAGCAATTTGGGTCACCTGGGAAGTAAGTGAACCAGAACCCAGGTCATTTGACTCAAAGTCCGGAGCCCTTTCTTCTCTGGAGCACTGCCTCTTGAGACTTGAGAGTTAGGATGCTTTAGGCTGAAAGTAAGACAGCAGGCCAGCTAACATGGCTTCAATAGTAAGGACACTTATTATCTTACCTAAGGAGAAGTCCAGAGGTAGGGCAGCTTCAGTGTTGTTCAGCAGCTCTGCATGGACCCAGACACTTTCCACCTTTCTACTTTGCCATCCTCAGCACACCAGCTATGTCACCCAGTCGTCATGATTATGAGATGGCTGCAGTAATTCTGGATGTTGCTAGACACTACCACATCCACCATATAAAACGCGGTATTTCCTCATGCATTTCTTTTAATCATGGAAGAACACCTTTTCTAGAGGCCCTCATAAATCTTCTCATCGGATCCCATTGGCCAGGATTGGGTCATATACCCATGCCCTAGCTGCAGAAGAGTCTAGGATGATGTGTGTCTGGTGTCTTCACTCTTCACTCTCTATAACGAGAGATGGACTTTGCCATAATGGGGGGAATGGAGAGATGTGTGTGTGTGTCTGTGGTGAGGGGCAGGGATGGCTGTTGGCTGAGCAAGCAGTAGTGTCTGTCAGAATAGGTCAAAGTGAGTTACAATTATTGTTACAATAAAACTGTCAGGAGAGTTTAATAAGAAGTTACGTAAACCCTGGCTTATTTCAGGGAATCTCTGTGTGATCAAATTCCAGGACAAGAAAAATTATTGGATAATTCTTCTTAGTTTGTGTTACTAAATATCAGTTCAGTCCTTACTGAATTGATGTGTTCTGCGCAGCTACAAGCCATCTCATATGTCAAGTGCTTAGTCCCCGGCCCACAGTAAGCGCTGAAAAAAATATCAAGTGTTATCTTGATATTATGTGAAGGTGTATTAGAGGTAATCCTAAGTAGTGGGAAGGTCTTGACTTAGAATCTAATGTTTTTTAGCCCAAATCCTATCAGTTTCTGATTGTGCAAGACCTGAGATGATGTGTTGAAAAGCACGTTGTGACTGTCAAAACACCATCCAAATGGAGAGTACTACTATAATCAATTTAGTTTTAAAAAAGGGGAGTAGCTCCTGCTCCCTGAGTTTCTTCTCTGTTGGAGCAGGAATTGGATGGTCACATGCAGACATCCATATGTGCTAAGCTGAGTGTCGGGTCCCATGACAATCCTGCTGTGAAATCCAAGCCAAGAGCAAATAACAGCCACACCTTTTCATTTTTTTTTCTGCTTTTTTTTCTCCCCAAATCCCCCCAGTACATAGTTGCATATTTTGGTTGTGAGTCCTTCTACTTGTGGCATGTGGGACGCGGCCTCAACATGGCCTAATGAGCAGTGCCATGTCTCCGCCCAGGATCCAAACCCTGGGCCGCCTAAGTGGAACACGCGAACCCAACCACTCGGCCCTGGGGCCGGCCCCAGCCACACCTTTTCTGCTAGAAGGACAATCCCACACATTTCTCTATCAAACTCATCTAGAATGCAGTTCAGGGTCCACTGAAAATCAGACACGAAAGGAACAGAAGGGAGAGACAGTTTGTTAAATACTGTGGCCCAGCTCTGACGTTTTTAGGCCTAGATTACATGGGCCAGCTCTTTGTATTAAATGTATTCTGAAAAAATGTAATGTTATTTCAATGGTCTGCTAAGATCTTATGTCTTGACGTCCTCAAAGCAATGGCAGAGTGCATTGACTGTGAGGACAATGCAATCCTGTTAGCTTCACATCGGTTGGACAGTATATAGCTGGATACTTTTCACTCATCTAGCAAACTCTAATTCAAACTGACTTTAACATTAAGGACATTTACTGGCTCATATATCCAGGAGTCCTGGGTTAAGGACTTAATTCAAGGACCGTCCTGCCTTTTGTGATGGCTTTATCCTCGGACTGCTGTTGGGATGGTTGTAGTAGTTCCAGTTCTCACGTTTTCATAGGGTCCCCTCCAGAGGAAGAGAGAAACCTCTTCTGACTCAGCATTCCAAGCAAAAGTCCTGCAGTCACTCTGATCAGACCTCCTAGGCCACATGCCCAACCCTGAACCAGTGACTGTCATCAGTGGAAGGGAATTTACTGATTATCTTAAGGTGACTGGAGCCTGACCCTGGGACTCAGGGTGGGACCAACTTCCCTCCTGGTGGAGTTCTGCATGGGAGAGGGGTCAATACCAAAAACCCTGGCCTCTTCCCAGAAGGAGGAAGGGGAAGGGGGCAATGACTTCTAGGAAGATGACCTCCAACAGCAAGTCTAGATGCTTTGTCTGGGTCAGCGGTTCTCAAGGTTGTTCCGGGACCCCTGGAAGTCCCTGAGATCCTTTCAGGGCATCTATGAGGTTCAAAGTAATTTCAAAATAATGTGAAGATGTTGTTTGCTTTTATTGGGTAGCAGTTTTATTGAGATATGATTCACATACTTTAAAATTCATGCACGTACTCAAAGTGTATAAATTTAATATATTCACAGAATTGTGTGAGCATCACCACAATCAATTTTAGAACTTTCATCATCCCCGAAAGAAACTCTGAGCCCTGTAGCAGTCATACCCTCACTTCCTCCCAAACCTCTCACCCCTAGGTAATCACTAATCTACTTTCTGTCTCTATGGATTTGTCTATTGTACACATTTGATAAAAATGTAATTGTCCAATATGTGGGCTTTTGTGTCTGGCTTCTTTCACTTAGCATGTTTTCAAGATTGTCCATTTTGTAGCACATATCAATATTTCTTTCCTTTTCATTGCTGAATAATATTTCATTGTATGGATAGATCACATTTTATTTATTAACTCATCAATTGGATTGTTTCCCCCTTTTGGCTAACATGAATAATGTTGCAGTGAACATTCTTGTAAAACTTGCTGTATAGATACATAGTTCATTTCTCTTGGGTATATACCTAGGCTTGAAATTACTGGGTCATGTGGTGACTCTATGTTTAATCTTCTGAAGAACGGCCAAACTGTTTTCCCAAGTGGCTGCCCAGTTTGTGTTCCCACCAGCAGTGCATAATGGTTTCAAATTTCTCCACTTATTTGCTAACCCTTATCTGTCTGATTATGCCATCTTAGTGGGTGTGAAGTGGTGTCTCATTGTGGTTTTGACTTGCATTTCCTTGATGTTGAGCTTCTTTTCATGTGCTTCTTGGCCATTTGCATATCTTCTTTGGAGTACTCTCTATTTGGATCTTTTGCCTGTTTTTAAATTGGGTTGTCTTTTTATTATTGAATTGTAAGAGTTCTTTATATATTCTGGATACAAACCGCTTATACAATAAATGATTTGCAAATATTTTTTCCCATTCTGTGGGCTGTCTTTTTACTTTCTTGGTGGCGTCAAAAATTTTTAAATTTTGAAGATACCCGCTGTATCTGTTTTTTTTGTTGTTGTTGTTGCTTATATTTTGGATGTCATAGCTAAGAAACTACGGCCTAATCCAAGGTCATGAGGACTTAAGCCTATATTTTCTTATATCAATTTTATAGTTTTAGCTCTTCTATTCAGATCTTTGATTGATTGTTGTGTTAATATGTAATTGACATACAATAAACTCACCATTTAAAAATGTACAATTGAGTGGATTTTTGTATATTCACTAGGCTGCGCAACTATCACCACCGTCTAATTCTGAAACATTTTAATCATCTCCCAAATAAACCTGTACCCATTAACAGCCTAAGAGGGTTCTGTACCAATTCCACTGTATGAGGGGGTTTCCCCACACATGCAACAATTCTCTGACACCAGCTGCACCTACAATTCAACTCAATTCTGATGCTGTCTACCTGGAGATAGCATCAGAACCCACAGGTTAAGGGCTCAGGCCCACAAGACTGCCCTCCCCTTCAAGTGACAGTCCCAAGTCCAGGTTGTCACCTCGGCTTCTGACCCACTGGCTATAGATTGGAGGTTCCCATGACCTCATGTGTGGGTATGATTAATTTGCTTGACTGGCTCACAGAACTCAGAGACACATCCTGTTTACTAGATCACCAGTTTATCCTAAAAGGGTACCACTCAGGAACAGCCCTACAGAAGAGCTACATAGGGCAAAGTATGGGGAAAGGGCACGTAGCTTCCATGTCCTCTAGGAGCAGGCCACTCTCCCCACATGTCCATGTGTTCACCAACCAGGAGCTCTTTGAACCCCATCCTTTTGGGTTTTTATGGAGGCTTCATTACACAGTCATGATTGATTAAATCATTAGTCCTTGGTGATTGAACTCAATCACCAGTCCCTAACCCCCAGCTCAGGGGGAGGCACTAAGAATTCCAAACCTCTAATCACCTGATTGGTTCCCCTGGCAACCAGCCCCCATCCTTAGGTGCTTCCCAAAAGCCACCTCATTAACATAACAGAAGACACCCTTATTGCTCTCACTTCTTAGGAAATTCTGAGTTTTAGGAGCTGTTTGTCAGAAACTGGGAGAAACCAAAATGTATATTTCTTAATATAAATTATATCACACAGCCACTCCCCATCTTGGATCCACTTTGAGTTAATTTTTGTGTAGGATGTAAAGCAGGTATCCAACTTTATTCTTTTGCATGTGGACATCCAGTTGTCCCAGAGCCATTTCTTGAAATAACTATTCTTTCTCCATTGAATTGTCTTGTCACCCTTGTTGAGATATTGTTTGCCTTTCCACTCTCGTTCTCTCACAAATGTACAGTGGAGTCTTCCAGAGGCTCTGTGATAGGTGATAGGGCAACACGTTGAATAAAGAAACTGATGTGAGAATCCACCTGTCTTATCTTGAGCCAGACATAAACGATATTTGAAAAAATGTAAAACAATGCTACTTTTCTCACTAAATTAGTTATTATTTTGTAAGTAAAATATATTTTTCATAGAAATATGTAATTTATGTTAATGTGCAGTGGATTTCTTATTATTTTTATTTCATTGAAAAATTGAGTATGTAAAAATTTTCTCAGCAGACATTGATATAAACAACCCAAATAAGAGTTCTATAGGTCCTCAATAGTGTAAAGAAGTTTTGAGGCTAACTAGCTTAAGAATTGCTGATTTCGGTGACTGTCAATATACCAAACTTCCTGTAAAATTTAAAAAAAAACAAAATGAAATAACGCTCTCATGCATCTTGGCCTCCAAGATTGCAAGGTAGAAGTGCTTCAAATGATACAGCTTAAATAAAAAACACCCAATATGTACGGAAAATGTATATATGTATATTTGGAATTCTTAGTAGTAACTATATACTTGCTTGTGTGTATGTTTGTGTTTGTGTTTGTGTGTGTCACAATACTAAGAGTAAGGACAAGGTCAGGCTCTGCTGTAGTAAGAATTTGCCCACTGTACTTGCTCTCCAGCTGAATCTTGAGTTTTTCAACTCTAATAATTAGATAAAGCCATGTCACACTTTGAGACCCATCTTGATTGTGGAAAATGTACAGCAATAATGTATTGTGTTTAAAATGTAAGGTCTGTTAGTCACTTGAATTTTTAAGTTATTCATTTTCTAAGTAGCTTTTGGGGACAACTTAGAAACATTGCAGGAATGGAAATCTCAGAATTTGCCCCATGGAGAATCTAATATGAGATTGACATGCCTGCATGATAGGCATTCTGTAGAGAGCACAGTGTTATCCTAGTTCCCACTGTGTGTGATGAAGGATTCAAGTTGCTGCTCCTATGAAGTATCAGAGAGCCGGATGGGGAGTCCAGAGATGGAAAAAAAATGAGATTATGATCAGAAGACATTAGGGCATGTTTTGCAACTGAGATTGGAACTCGATTCAAGCTAAAAGGAGTCAGTATTTAGCCCTGGGAGGGATGTGTAAGCGCTTCTTGGCCTAGGGTGTTCATGTGGCTCTTCTGTGCTCTTGGCAAAATGCAGATCTGATTCAGGAGGTCTTGAGGAGGCCCCTGAAATTTGGCACTTCTGATAAACTTCCAGGGGATGCTGATGCTGCTGGTCTGCGGGCCACACTTGGAGTAGTAAGGCATTAATGAAATTTATCTATCTCATAATAATATTCTTAATTTCCTGAATGTGGGGACTTCTTGGCGGTTATCTCCCTTGATAATACCTCACCCAGCGCGTTTCCCTCAGTAGATGTTCAGTGAATGATGAGGTGATGATCAAGGCTGACTAGCTTCTGATGATGGGGATGGGATGGTTCCTTTTAACTCCCTGCTGCAGCCAAATCAAGAGATTGTTTTTTAAATAGGATTTCCCAGGATGTCCAATCTGATGACTGTTGAAGGTCCATGAGAGCAAATGGGGGCCTGGGGTTAGTGAGAGACTTCTTGTCCCTCTGCTTCCCAGTTTGCTTTCCTGTATCCTGGAATCTTGGTGGCATTGCCAGGGAACTCTGGCAACTTTTCAGCACATACCATTCATTGTGTATGAGCCAGCACTGTCTGGAAGCTCCCAGAGGCATAGGGGGCCCAGCTGTTCTTACTTGCAGAAGTGACCCCAAGGGACTATGTCCTGGAGGATGGTTAAAAATGCATTTGGGGTGTAACATAAGCTCTGGAGCAGTTGGCTGTGGTGAGTTTCTCTGAAGGTGCAGGAGGGAAATGAGAGGATCGCTTTAGAAGAAAATGAATCTTGTTTTAAAAGGGAAGAACATTTGTACAGATCAAGCAATTGCGTTTTTCAAAAGTGAATTAGTAAACTTTTTTGAAATAATAGCAGTCTTATTCAATAAATATTTTTAAAATATTTTCTATATGCCAAACACTGAGCTGGGAACTGGAGATAAAAAGAAAATAAAATCAGCCATCAAGAGGCTCACAGTCAGTTGGGAGAAGAGAGACAAGATAGTGACACAAGGACAAAATGACAGATGTAGGGACAGGTCTGTGCAGGTGGAGGACCAAGAGGAGGAGTCAGTAGCAGACAGGGGCATCAGTAGTATCTCTGGTAGAGGTGAATCTTGATTAACAATGAAAGGACAGTGGAAGCTAACTCTCTGAAGAAGGGGAAAAAGGCACTCCACGCAAGGTGAGGCTTTGCTTGGTACAAAACCCTGGGCGTGAAACAGCGTGATTGGGCGTGGAAATGAAGGAAGGGAGAATCGGGGATTAGTCCCAGGTGGTTGGTTTCAGTGACAGGAGTAATGGCGATGTCACTCCTGTAGAGACAGGACTGGCCACATAATTTTGGGGGCCCAGTGCAAAATGAAAATATTCAAAACTTATTAAGAATTAAAGATTGCAACAGCAGACTGTTAAACTAAGTATGGGGCCCTTCTAAACATGGTGCCTGTGCAGATGCACAGGTCACCCGCCCATGAAGCTGGCCCTGAGCAACTAGAGTAAAGGAGAAGCAGCTTGGCGAGGAGATGATGAGTCCCATTTTGGGCATTCACGTTGAGGTGCCTCTAGGGTATCTGAGCAGAGAATTGCCAGCAGATGGTTGGAAATAAGGAATGAAAGTCAGCAGAGGGGTCTGGTATGGAGACACAGATCAAAAAAATTCCACACAGACACAATGTGGAATGACCAAAACTTCATCATGCTTCTCTTCCTTTTTCGTCTGTTTTTGCTTGGGGCATCCTTGTAGATGAAGCCAATGGATTACGAGCTCTGGAATTATTTCCTAGGGTACTTGATCATTTTTCCTTTGTTAGGCAACTCTGACCTAAACAAGAGCTTCTCCATTTTCTTCCGCAAGCAAGGCAGCCAAATAGAGTTATCAGTGGAAAAGCATTTTCCTGCTCTTAATCCTCATTTCCCAGCTTGGACTAACAAATGAAAAAGGCCTCTCTCAGCTTTAAGGTTCTGAGTTACAAGCACAGGATTTTCACTCTAGGAAAGTTGCCCTTTAAGACAGTGTCATGAACATTAAATAGATAATACATTTAAAAATTCTGTCAATCTGGCACCAAATTAAAGCAAACATGTTATATGAGGGACAGCTTTGCAAATTAGGCTGCAGTAATTTATCCTTTGCTTAGTATTGGTTTATATCTCAGATGTCTTCTTTGGCAAATTTTGTTTTCTATTTGGTTTCCAGAGCATTATTGTGAATATTAATTATAATACATCCAAATTCTGTAAAATCGCTCCAAGAAATAATCTAGTATTAGTAACGTAATGACCTGGATCTTAGATGTGCAATAGAGTTTTGTTTGAATATATCTATGTACTACGATAAGGTTTGATATATGGTTATTCTGTAGCAGGGGAAAGCAATTAGCATGTTAACAGATCAGTATTTGGTTTATTATCTGTCACCTCAGAAGCATAGTTTGTTGCTTTAAGGCACTAGGCCTTGGTGGTAAATGTTGGTCTGAAAAGGACTGACTGAACCAGGGTCTTCACATACAAACTAAAAATTCAAATACAATATCATTTACTAATAGATTGATAACAAAATTAAGCAGTCTTAAAAAATCAGTAATAATTAGCCTTAATAATAGAAGACAGGACCAAAACCTAATTAATAAGTTGGCTAATAGTCCTTCCTTGATGTTGCTAGCTGATGTTATTTTGGGGGCTTGTCTGTGCGCATATTACTGCTCATTGTTGTGAAAATAATGTGATCTGTATCTGTATGTAGGTGTCATCTACAGTGTTACGGTGCTCTTGGGTATTTATTGGTTCTTTGTTTAGCAGCATCCTTTCTCTACACTCATAAACCTCTTGATATCCTTGAGTCTTATGTAAATAATGTACACTATTTGATTACGTTGAGATCAAGAGATGGTGTGTAATTTGCCTATGGTTGCATATTTAGCAAAGTTAGGATGGGGTATGGTGTCTTAGCTTTTAGGTGTGCTCCTACACCACTAAATACTACTGTTATTTTGCTTTTGAATCTTCCTTGGTAGCCTAAATGATGTAATTCTTCCCCACTGACAACTCTTTTAATTGCACAAGAGAAAAACCGTACACTGACCGCATTTCTGGGCCAGCAAGCACCTTGATATCTTAGACCTGTCATCTAAGGACAGAGTTTTAGTTCTTCTCTACTTTCTTTTAGTCACTATGTGGCTCAATGTTTATCCAAATGAAAATTGCAATCGACTTACCGTGTATTTATGAATGTTTTGCCATCTAATGTAACTAGGTAATTGAAAAATATCTTCCCATTCCCTTTACATGTTTGGCATGATTCAGACATTGTTTGTAGCTTGAAATTTAAAATTCACTCCCAAGAAATTGCAAAGAAAAAAAAGATGAATGATGATATCAATAGAATTTTCTATCCATCCTCTATGGTAATTTACCTTGTAGTTTTGAGGTTGCCTCTGGAATTGAAAAACCTAGCAATCCTAGACCATGATATTTGGAGGACTTCTAAATATCTGAGGTAGTGAATTTTTAACATTATTTAATTTTAATTCACTTAAACCTAAATTTAAATAGCTGCAATGCTAGTGGCTGCCATATTGGACAACACCGTGCTAGCCTCTTAAGCAGTGTTAACTCTGCAAGGAGAGAGGAATTGCGAGCCCAGGTCGGGGGAAGCATATGAAAATTTCCCTGCCTTTCTCTATTTACTTCTGTGCCATTTGAACTCTTGGTAAGCATGTGTTTTGTAATTTGTAGAGCATAAGTCATTTTGAAGAAGGTAAACATGCCTTTATTGTCAGAGAGGACTTAGGAAGTTGGAAAGGATTTTCGACTTTTAGTCCAATGCCTGCATCTTTCTCAGGAGCACCTGAAGTCCAGAGAAGGATGCACTTAACCTGGTGAGTGACAGAGAGGACCGGGACCAAGGCCTCCAGACACCTGTTTGCATGGTTCTTTTCTCCTCATGATAAGGCATTGTTGACGTGAGCATGGTCACCACTGCTATGTTTTTCCTTTGTTCTAGAAATAAGTGACATACAATGATTGAAGTTCAAATTCCACTGTTCATTGCTGGTAAATAGGGAAGAGACTGACGTTTCTGTATCAACATTGTATCCCACAACATTGCTGTTATTATTTCCAGGATTTCTTTTGTTGATTCTTTCAAACTTTCTACATAGATAATCATGTCATCTGTGACCAATAACAGTTTTATTACTCCCTTCCCAGCTGTATGCCTTTTATTGCCTTCTGTTGCCTTTTTGCATTGGCAAGGACTTCCAGTGTGACATTGAAAAAGGAGTGGTGAGAGGGGACATCCTTGCCTTGTACCCGATCCTAGGGAGAAAGCTGTGAGTTTCTCACCATTGAGTGTGATACGAGCTGCAGGTTTTTTTGTAGCTATTTTTTGTCAAGTTGAGAAAGTTTCCTCTATTTCTAGTTTACTGAGAGTTTTTAACATGAATCGGTATTGGATTTTGTCAGATAAATTTTTCTGCATTTATTAATATGATCGTGTGATTTTTCTTTTTCAGTTTGTTGTGGTGGTTGATTATATTAATTGATTTCCTTTTTTTTTTTGAGGAAGATTTGAATTAACATCCGCTGCCGATCCCCCTTTTTTTGTTCAGGAAGACTGGCCCTGAGCTAACATCCATGGTTTCTCTACTTTATATGTGGGATGCCTGTCACAGCATGGCTTGATAAGTGGTGTGTAGGTCCGCACCCGGGATCCGAACCGGCAAACCCTGGGCTGCCAAAGAGGAATGTGCAAAAAACCGCTGCACCACCAGGCCGGCCCCTATATTGATTGATTTTTAGTGGCAAACCTGCCTTGCATACCTGGGATGAATCCCACTTGGTTGTGGTCTGTAATTCTTTTTATACATTGTTGGATCATCCAATGGTTTAGACAAAGGATAGTAACTCCTAGAACTTGTAATCATTGATTAATAAACAGCAACTCTCAAATCGGTAATTTCCCATCATCTATTTTAGTGATAATAGCTATTTTCTTTAATAATTATTATAGAGCACAATAATTCTCTTTAATAATTATTATAGCGAAAGTTCAAATAATACAAAAGATGATTCAATGAAAAATAAATCACCCTCCTGTACCTGACCCCAGATGGACTCCTTAGGGGTTACCACTCTCAACAGATGTTTTTCGTGCATCCTTCCAGAATTTTCTGTTTTAGAAAACAATATTGACTGTCTTTTATTAGGGAATAATAGCAACCCCATTGAGGGGTATTTTGTATGGGCCAGAATGACCTGGGCTTGTATTTGTGCTGGATGAATGGAATTCACATCCCAGTTTTTTGGAATGTCCTCCCTGCTTCTTCCGTTGCATCATTCTGTTTTTCTCCTTTCCAGTGTGACCGGAATAAATGCTGTTCCCCCTTCTCTGCTTGCCTCTGTGTCTTTCAGACTCAGGATGTCTTCAGAGAGGACCTTTCCTCCCAAGGACCCTGTTTAAAATTGGACTCCCTCAGTGATGTGAGAAGAAGAGTCAGAGATGCTGAAAGACATCTGACCTGTGAGATTCCTTTCAAGGAATAGTGATTCACGTAGATCCCTGAGGACCCGACACAGTGGGGACAAGAGGAAAGGGGCCTGGCCTCAGGGAGGAGGTGAGCAGAAAGGGAAGTCCTGGAGATTTCTCAGTTGTGTGTGAGTGGGATGCAGTGAGGGTATCAGGTGCATGTCCGACCACTCGTCCCTCACCTCACTTTTGCAGGAGGGCTTAGAAAGGTTCTCCAGTTGATCAATTGATCAACCAATGAGCATTTATGGAAACACACAATTTTAACCCTCCATCACACACTCTGTTGGAGTCTTCTCTCTAAAGTGACACTCCTGATTGTGTTGCTCCTTGTCACTTTTTCATAGCACTTATGGCTGTTTATTAACTCCTTTCTTCGGGTGCCTGCTTGCTTGTCTTCCCAGGTAGATGGGGGCAGGGATGCTGCTGCCTCCCAGGGTCTAGAACATCCCCAGCGCCTGGGACACCACAGGTGCTCAACACAAACATTGGTTAGCTGAAAGAATCCATACGTGAACACACTTTACCAAATAGTCATGGCAGTGGTGACAGGGACTGCCACAGTCTGTTGAGTACTTGCTACAGTGCCAGCCCCCCTGCTAAGCTCCTTTCCTTTCATTTCATCCTAGAAGCAGCCCTATGAAGTGGGAATCCATGTCTCTGTGTTACAGGTGCGGAAAATGGGCCACAGAAATGTATCCTGTCCCAAGTCCCAGAGCCAGTGAGTGGGGGGCTGAGATTTGAACCCTGCTCTGACCAAGACTAAGAAGTTTAACAAAGTAAAGTGTAATCCCTAGAGATATCAGGCTAAGCGGTACCTTCAGAAAGGGGGCCGGCCAAAGAGCAGGTTTCTGCCTTCCAGGTGAGGTCCAGCGATGGTAGGAGACCAGGCACCTGCTCTTCAGGAACTGAGATGGAGACACATGCACACACACACAGACAGACACAGAGCCTGTCAACAGAGTGCTGGGGAGTGGGTTCATCCCTGATGCAGGTTCGTGGGAGATATTTTGAGCAGTTGTGAATCATTTAGGTGCTGTGGTAGAAACACTTCCTGGCATTGAATCCCAACTGAAAATTGTGCATGAAGTTAAAGTCAAGCGGTTCAGCAGTTACTCACTTATTTTCCTGTTAATGAATGGGGGAGGGAAAACCACCCTTCAGCCGTCAGCCATGTGTCTCACCTTTTTGTTTTTCTTTCCTCTCACTCTGGATGGCCCCTGCGTGTTGTGAGTCTTTTTATTTTTGTTATGTCATATGTTGCAAAATACACGAGAGCCATTTTCCCCTTCTGGGTGCGCAGAGAGCGCTCAGTCTGATGCATTTTCCTCCCTGGAGAGCTCCAGCAGAGAGAAGAGGCCTAATGAGCGCCCCGTCCTGGCAAACTCCATCCTCTCTGGGCGCTCCGAGCCTCACTGCTTTCCCGCCTCCTCGGCTTTATGCTGTTTGGGGACCAACTGAGGCGGATTATGGTGAATTTATACAGCATGTTGTATTTTGTAAAAGGCCTCACATTCAGTTTATGGTCGTTTCCTAAGTCACTCACTAAGCAGGGAAGGAGGAGAACTGGGAAGATGCAGGCCCCACAGCCGGGCTCAGGCTGGTGAGGTAACCGGGCCAGGGCAGAACTTTCAAGAGGGCCCAGGTGCATCTTGTGAATGAGGGTCAGGCCTGTTCCGAGTCTCTGAGCGGCATCCTCTCACATCTGTTTAACAGCTTTATTGGGATATAATGCACATCTCACACAAGTCACCCATTTAAAGTGTGTGATTCAGTGGTTTTCAGTAAATTCACAGAGTTGTGCAACCGCCACCACAGTCAATTGTAGAATGCTTCATCCCCTCCAAAGGAGACATCAGACCCCTTGGTTGTCACTCCCCCAACCCCTGCATTTCTCCCGGCCCTAGGCAGCCACTAATCTGCTTTCTGTCTCCATAGATTTGCCTGTTCTGGACAGATCATATGATGGAATCATACAACGTGAGGTCTTTGCGACTGGAGTCTTTCAGTTAGCATAAGGTTTCCCAGGTTCCTCTACGTTGTTGTTTCAGGATTTCATTTCTTTTTATTACCAAATAATTTTCCATTGTATGGATGTACCACAATGTGTCGGTCCGTTCATTGGTTGATGGACATTTGAGTTGTTTCCACTTTTTGGCTCTTATGAATGCTGCTGCTGTGAACGCGTGTGTGCACATTTTTGTGTGGATGTATGTTTTCATTTACCCAGGAGTGGCTAGAACTGCTGGTTTATGTGGTAACTGTATGTTTAAATTTTGAAGAACTGGCCGACTGTTTTCCATGGTGGCTGCACTATTTTACATTCCCACCGACAGTGTGTGAGGGCTGTGATTTCTCCATGTCCTCACCTGGAACACTTGCTATTATCTCACTTATTGATTGTAGCCATCCTAGTGGGGTGACGTGGTGAAGCGAATTTGCACTGTGGCTTGGGTTTGCATTTCCCTGATGGCTTCAACCTGCATCTTGACAGGAAACTTTTCCTTAGGTGGCTGGATGTTCTGTTGGGGTTAACATTTGAACAGGTGAGGAGAGTGGGGCTGTCTCTGGAGCCCAACTCTCCTCAGGCAGCCTCATGGCCATGGGCGTCCGCCACCCTGAGCGTTTTCCATCTGTAGGGCTGGAGGTGGTGGACCGTGACCGAACCACTGCCCAGGCCCTCACTCTCTTAGCCACTGTCAGAGCTGGCCTTCAGCTGTACTGGCCATTTTTAATTATCACATGATCCACTAGAAAAATGAAGATTCAAAGCAATTTGCTTTGAAAAGTCAGTTACAGAGTTGTCCTGTCATGCCTACAACATTAGTTATGAAAGTTTCTAAGGTCACAAGCGTTTTTGTGAAGACACTGTACATCAAGCCCACAGCACAGAAGAATGTGTGTGTTTTCCAGCTTTCCTGTGTCCTCAAGAATGAAGAGATAAGCATAGCCAAACCCTTGGAAAGGTAGTTTTAATTAAATTCTTTATTTAGAGATAGTTGTAAATTCACAGGTAGCTGTAAAAAGTAATACTGAGAGATCCCATCCTTGGATCTGTTTCACTGTGAGAGAAAGTGAAGATTTACTGAGGAATTGGAAAATAACTCTGGAAGTGAGCCAAGAATTCAAACTCTGCTGCCGTCAGCTCCTGCTTTTCCCAGGATGAGGGCCATAGGACCCCACGATCATATGAGCTGCTCCCAAGGATGGTTCTTTCTTCAGAGGGGCTCTTCAGCTTTGCAATTTATTTTGGCTTAAAGTAGACAAACCTAATATCACACCCCTCTCTTTCTTAAGCTCATCCCCGCTCTTCAGGGTCAGATGCTAATATTGAATACTTTCTACCATGGCTGCTGCTACCCCTAATCCACTGAAATTTTAAAAGAAATTATGCCTGCCAAAGATCTCATTTTAACTTAGACCTACCCACACTAGGAAAAAAAATCCTCTAAATGAGGCAAAGAATGTAAATGAGCTAAAGATGATAAAGTTGGTCAGCGTAGCACCTGGCACATCAGCTGAGTCCAGTGCTCTCACTGCTCCCACACGTTTATAGAATTATCACTCTGTGTGAGGCCCTGCTTGAGGTGCCAGGGTCACAGTCAGAGAACAAAACACACAGAAAGCCCTGCCCTCATGGAGCTTACATTCTCCTGAGGGGAGACCGAAACATTTAAAACAGCAGCAACAACAGTAATATCTGGAGTCTGCCAGTTGTTGGTAAACGCTTTGGGTGAAATGTAGAGGGGAGGGGCAAAGTGGGAGGGAAGGGGAGTGGGGATGGATTCCAGTTTCTCTTGAAATTTTTACTAGCGTGCACTTGCAGTACGTTACATCCCCAGGACTTATTCATCTTGTAACTGGAAGTTTGTACCTTGTGATGGCCTTCATCCATTTCACTTACCACACAGCCTCTGCCTCTGGCAACCATCCATCGGTTCTCTGTCTCTATGCATTCTTTTATTTTTAGATTCCACACATCAATGAGATCATATGAGGTTTGTCCTTCTCTGACTTATTTCACTTAGCATATTGCCCTCAAGGTCTATCCAGGTTGTTGCAAATGGCAGGATTTCCTTCTTTTTGGTGGTTGAATAATATTCTTCTTCTTCCATCCATGGAAATTTAGGCTGTTTCTATGTCTTGGCTATTGTGAATTATGCTGCAGTGAACATGGGATGCAGATATCTTCTCAATGTACTGACTTTTTCCTTCGGTAAATACCCAGAAGTGGAATTCCTGGATCATATGGTCGTTTTCTCTTTAATTTTTTGAAGAACCACCATACTGTTTTCCATACTGATTGCCCCAACTTACACTCCCACCAGCAATGCACAAGGGTCCCCTTTTCTCCACATCCAGTGGATTCCAGTTTTAAACGAGGTCAGGGAAGCCCTCCCTGGGAAGGTGGCCTCAGAGCAGGGGTTGGCGAACTTTTTCTGCAAAGGACCAGAGAGTACACACTTTATCCTTTGCTGGCCAACTACTCCACAACGTCCTAGTGCAAACGCAGCCCTAGACATTACATACGGGAATGAGCATGGCTGTGTCTCATGAAACTTCATTTACAGAAATGGGCAGTAGACCAAGTTTGGCCCAGCCTGCAGCTTGTCAATCCCTTGCATTAGAATAAAATGTGAAGGAGGTGAGAAATCAGGCCCTGCAGATATCTGTGGCGAGAGCATTCCAAGCAGAAGGATCAGCCAGTGCAAGGCCCTGGGTGGTGTGAGAGAGAACAGTAAGAGTTGAGTGAACAAGCGGAAGGGCAACAGGAGATGAAGTGAGAGAGATGGTCGGGCCAGTCCTACAGGGGTTTGCAGGCCGATGTAAACTCAGTACATGTTTATTAAGAAGATTCAAAAGAGTAATCAGTGAACTGCTTTTCTAACAGTGAAATTATGACATGCATATGGAAAAGAATGGAAAATTATAAGTGACACGACACACTTTTATAAAGCGAACACTCTTGGGTGATGGTGCCCAGATCCAGAAACACGCCATGACTGGCACCCCGGAAGCCCTAATCATGCCTCCTCTCGGGTGCGACTGCTGGAGGGTGACCACCATCCTGGCTTTCAACACCGTAGGTTAGAGGTGCCCGTTGGTGAACTTCATAGAATTTCTCATAAAGGCATCATGCGGTCGGCACCCGGTTGTCTTCTTGCGTCTGGCTCCCTGAGCACACTGTCGTGTTTTTGAGATGCATCCTTGTTGCTGCTTGTAGTTGTAATTCTTTAATTCTCACTGATGTATGGGAGTCAATTCTATGAATATGACATTATTTAGTTATTTTTTCTAGTGTTGATGGACATTTAGGTTGTTGCCAGTTTGGGCCATTACAAACTGGTTTAACTTTAACTTTTTTTAATAAATAGTAAACTCTTAAGTACACAGAGCCAGCTAAATATTTAGGGGCTTTTGGAGTTTTTGGAAAGCTTTTCTGTGAGAACAGGACAGGCCGGGACCATTCGCAGACCCGTCCAGGGATGAGGTGGTCGTCCTGCTGCTGCAGCTGAAAAGGTCAGAGCCGTCCGCGCTGCAGCTGCCCGGGCCTGGCAGGCAGTGGACGTTCATCACGAGTTGGTGCGGTTGCTCAAGTTGTCCTTGGCACACTCCACCTTCCCCTTTGCCGTTCCTCCAGTAGGTGTTTGTCTGTTCCACAATGAGACTTCTATGTGATGGGGTTTCCAGGGCTCTCACGAGCTCTTCCACAGCCATGATCTGTGTGATCACGAAGAACCTGCCTTCTCCAGACCCGTAAGCCCACGGTGCACGAAATTTTCTTCCCACGTCCTGGGAAGGAACTTAAAAGTTTAGGCAACTCAAGGGGAATGTGCCTAGAGAAGAGGAGACTGTTTGCAAATATTCTTCATGAAGTGCTCAAGCAGCACCATGACAGATCACTTTTTGATGATTTTGAAGCTGACCTTTTTGAGAATGTGGTTCTTGTGATGAGAATGCAGACCAGGTGCAGCTGTAGAGTCATGAGGTGGAAACCTGATCACTTTATTAGGATGACCTTGGTGGCTCTCCCATTTCTCCCAGCCCCACCTGTCCTCTTGCCCCTCTGCTCAGCCTGCACAACTCCCCTCCCATCTGTAAGTCATCCTCTTAGTAAACCCTGTGGCCCCAGCTGCCCATCAGATGGCCTTGGCACCTGGCTAATCATGGAACACTCCCGAGTCACCAGTGGGTTTCCATGGCCTCCGTATCCTTGAGCACTCTCTGATCCGACTGGAGGGCGAAATTCCCCCTTGTGGACTCATTCTAAATTGAGGAGCCCAAAGAAGACAAACAAGCTGGTAATCTGAGGAAATAATTAGGCTGGAAAAGGCAAGAGAGACCTTGCAAGTTAGCAGTTCTGAACATTCTCACGTGTTTATATATGTATGACACATTTTACACTAGTTCCCAGTAGCATGGGTATTTCTAGACTATTCCATTGTACTATGAGGATCATTGTAAAATATCTGTTTCATGGTGCATTATTATAGGAGGGGTGCTCTCCTCTGACATGAAAGAAATTCTCATGAGAGGAATCGACACCTGGCACAAAGTAGATGCGTGGAATTGTTTACTGAAAGAATGAATAGGGAAAGTATGTCTTTGAACTTCATGCAGCAACTCTGACATCCCCTATATTGGTGTCTTCTCAACCCAACATTGCTTGCTGTTTGACTCTAGCTGACCCAGTCTGACCACCCAATATCTTCTAGAAGACTTCCTGTCATTCATTCATTCATCTGATATTCGCTGTGCCAGGTACCCAAAGGGGATCTTGGGAAACAGCGGTGGACCAGACGAGATAACCTCGTGAGGCTTCTGTTCTGTGGGGAGAGGCTGACAGGAAGCAAATACTCATGCAAATCAAAGTCGTGACAGGTGCTAATGAGGTCTGTGTAGAAGATAAAGCTGGGTAAGTAGGTTAGGGTGCAGCAGAGCAGGGAAGAGGGGTGTTCTCCATAGGTGGTCTGGGAAGGTCTCTCTCCTGAGGTGATATCTGAGCAGAGGCTGAAGGAAGTGAGGGAGAGAGCTGAGTGGATATCTGGGAGAAGAGTGTTCTGGAAAGGAGAAGAGGCTCAGAGGTCTTAGAGCAGAAGGGAGCATGGTGTATTTGAGGAACATGAGGGAGTGGAGTGAGTGAAGGGATAGAGCTGGGAGAGAAGCCCAGAGAGGGAGTGGGGGCCCAACATGAGGGTGTTACAGGTCACTGGGAGAACTTGGGAGCCACTGGAAGGCTCTGGTAGAGGCTGGCCTGCTCAGACTGTGTGTTTTAGGAGGATCCCTCAGTTGCTGTGTTAGGAGTAAGCCCAGGGCGACAGGAGCAATGACAGGGAGACCCCTTAGGAGGCTAGTGCACTACTCCAGAGGAGATGTGTCCTGTGTGGTGAGAAGGTTCAGTACGCCCAAGGCTGCCAGAATGTGCAGTGGTCCAGAACAGATGGCTCTACTTTTGTGTGAATTTCAAGCTCAGGAGATAAACATGGTCTTGGCCTTGGAGGGGGAGCTGGCAAGGGCTTCCCTAGTCCCCAGCCCCCACCTTCTTCTTCTATGAGGGCTGTCACCACAGAACACAAACCCCAGCAGAGCACTGTACATCTGGGTGTCAGGAACACTCATTGCACACCTGAAATTACAGTAGGACCCCAAGTGTTTCCTCATAATTCACCTTCCACACCCACTGTCACCAGCTGCAGGGCAGCCCTCTCATCTGAGGAGCAGGAGAGTCTCACCCAGCATTGATCACCCAGGGCCCCTACTGGGGCTTCCCCCTGTGCCTTCCCCCTGGCCTTCTTGTGGGAATGAGTTAGGCCTTTCTTCCTTTTTTTAATCAAGATATAATTGATATATAACCTTGGGTAAAATTTAGATGTAAAATGTTGATTTGATCTATTTATATACTGCAATATGATTACCACTATAGTGTTAGATCATACCTCTATTGTGTCACATAATTATTTCTTTTTTGTGGTAAGAACATTTAAGATCTACTTTCTTAGCAATTTTAAGTACATAATACAATATTGTTGACCACAATCACTCTGCTGTGCATTCAATCTTCAGAACTTATTTATCTTTTAGTGGTGAGTCTTTACCCCTTAGGAATATCTCACTAATGCCCCACCCCCACCCCAGCCCCTGGTAACCACCTTTCTACTCTTTGTTTTTATGAGTTCAGAATTTTTAGAGTCCACATACAGGTGAAGTCATAAACTATTTGTCTTTCTCTGTCTGGCTTATTTCACTTAGCATAATGCCCTCAAGGTCCATCCATGTTGTCACAAATGACAGGATTTCCTTCTTTCTAATAGCTGAAAATTATTCCATTGTATAAATAGACCATATCTTCTTTATCCATTCATCTGTTGATGGACACTTAGGTTGTTTCCATATACTGACTGTTGTGAACATGGGAGCGCATATATCTCTTCCATATCTTGGGAAATATACCCAGAGGTGGGATTGCTGGATCATATGATAGTTCCACTTTTAATTTTTGAGGAACCTCCATAACATTTTCTGTAGTGGCCGCAGCAGTTAACATTTCCACCGACAGTGCACAAGGATCCCCTTTTCTGCACATCCTCGCAACACTTATTTTTTCATCTTCTTGATGATAGCCATTCTTACGGGTGTGAGGTGGAGGTGGGCCTTTTCTCACCATGATTTCACCTAAGTCAACCAGGGTGCACTTTCCTCAGACTCCTCAGGGACTGGACTCCCCTGGTTCACTTAGCTAGTGGAGGTGTGGCTCATGAGTGTCGGTCATTCCAGCTCTTAGGTCTGGTTTAAAATGCTTTATCTTCATCATTTGGATTCTGGATTGGTTATCTGCTGGTGTGTAACAAATGACCACAGTAAGTGCCTTAAAACAATGTGGGCTCAGCTGGGTTCTGTGCTCAGGGAATCACAAAGCTAAAATCAAGGCATCGGCTGGGCTGGGCTGTTATCTAGAGGCTCAGGGCAAGAGTCTGTGTCCAAGGTCATTCAGGTTGGTGGTAAAATCCAGTTATTTGCAATTGTAGAACCGAAGTCCCCCTTTTCTTGGCTGTTGACCAGGAGCTACTCTCAGCTTCCAGAGGTCACCCACATTCTTTGTCATGTGGCCTCTCCATCTTCAAGCCAGCAATGGTGCATCGAATTCTTCTCATGCTTTAACTCTCTGTGACTTCTCTTCTGCCACCAGCTGGAGAAAGGTCTTGGCTTCTAGGGCTCACGTGATTATGTTTGGCCAAACTGTATAATCCAAGATCACTTCCCTGTGTGAAGGTCAGCTGTGCCATGTAGCACAGCAGAAGCATGAGACTGTTCTCTCATCATGGTGATAGGTTCCAAGGATTAGGGCAGGACATTATTGGGGGCCACCTTAGAAATTCTGCCTACCAAGAGAGTCTTTGCTTCGAATATCAGTAGTATTTGCAGACCTGCCTTTGCCCTCATGGCTGGTGTGCCTTGGCAATTACTACAGTGCTTTTTTTATTTAAAAGATTTCCCTCTTTTTTTAGAGAGGCAGTTGGCATTTTGAAGCCACTTGGTGCCCAAAACACAGCATAGTGATCAGAAATCAATGCTTAGTGTTTCTGACTCTGAATAGCAGAAAACCAAGGAAATTATGGCCTATTATATCACTATATGACCATTGAAGCTTCTGTTTAAAGGTAAAATTATGAGAGCTGAGATGGTCAAGGTACATTTTGTGTTTGAAGTCTCCTGAATCATAAAATTGGAAGGAATCTCTAATGTCCCTGAACATCTGCTTTTACCCATCACAGCCAACTTCCACGTAACATACTGGATGAGTCTTTCCACCTCTGCTTGTACCTCTTGTGACTGGAGCTCATTACCTTACAATGTGCTCTATTCCATTCTTGGACAAGTCTATCTATTAAAAAATTCTTCCTTTTATTGGCCCATATTGGCACCTTTCTGACTTTAACACAGAGTAGCCATTCATGGCCTATAGCCACACCAAATCCCTCTTTTTTCTTATAAAATATGGTTGTTCAGATGTTTGGAGGCAAATATCAAGACTCAGAGTATCTCTTCTCCAATTAGACTTGAGTTTTGCCAGACTACCTGGAATGTTAACTTCACTTTTGGTGGTGGGTGCCCCTTCAGAATATAGGCTCCATCACTTGCAGGAACCTTCTCTGTTGTACTCCCCACCGTATCCCCAGCTCCGAGCGCAAGGCATCATTCAGAGTAGGTACCATTAGTACTTATGATGGGATGCAGTCGCCTTCAGAACTTAGGTATTTGTGTGTTCCCCCTATTGACATTGCCCAGCCTTGTGAGTCATTCCAATTCTTTACCTAGAAACAGTTAATGTTTCCTGTCTTAAATCCTTTCCAGAACAAGGCCCATAAATAGATAAATAAAAGAAGTTAATGATTCAGGCAATTGAGAGAAGTTACTTCCATAAGTAACAAATTTTGGTTCTTGATTTAAATTGTGCCTCATTTAGAGTTGCACTGAAAGGAGGAGGTAAATTCATTACAGAGCAAAAAGGGTCATACTAAACTTAGAATTGATTTTCCTTTCCTCTCTACTCAACTGCATGGAGTCACTTAACCTGGTGCGTCTCTCAATGAGGAAACTTGGCTGCAGAAGTTGTGATTGCCTTGCTGTTTCCTTCACAGCAGGCCCCTTGTTACCCAAAGGTAGCAAATATGGGTTTTCATGATGGGTGTTGGCTGATGGTGGTGTTACAATTTCAAACATTACTGCTTAGTTTAAAATGCTTAATTTTGTATAATGTAATTATTGACACATTTGTGTCATTTTTCTACAGAAGAAGTGTAGGTAATTATATCTGTAAGAAATTTCATGTTATAGCCATTAGCTTGATAGCTCAGCTGTATAACCTGAATGCATTATAACGCTCCCATGAAAGAACATTGCACACTTATAAGAATTTCAGGATGTAGTTCTTTTCTCTGAAAAATTAATGTGGGAGTGATGTCAGCATCATGGGAGAGTGAGTTATTCCCTTTGTCTCTCCCTTCTAAGTTACAACCAACTGGACATCCATTGACCAACAGAGGATTCCCTACAGAACACAACAGGATGACTAAGAGATCTATGCATCTATACATCTGAAGGTGGGTAGATTGGATCCCTGGTAAGAAGTGGAAACAAGAGATCAGCCCCCTACCCCTTTCCTTTCAGCAGTGATTTGGGGCGTGGATCCTCACACTGACATGTGTGTCTGTGAGCAGACTCTGGGAGAGCAGAAACCATGGTGCAGGTTGGTCCTTACCTGTTCCCTAGTGGACCCAGCCCATACGACTGCAAGCAAACCCACCAGGACCAAATACATTAGGCACAGCTTGGTCCCTGCCCATCTCCCAGAAGATCTAATGTGGGTGCCCCCTCCCACTCCCTTAGCAGTGGCCAGGTCTTTCCAACTGTGGGGACAACATTCAAAACTCGGATTTTCCTGGGGTTGTGCACCCAGAACTGATTTTTAAAACCTTGCCGGCTAGCACCAGAGAACAGAGGCTGCGTGAGTGAATGGGAATAATGACCTCTCCTTGTTTATTCTCTGTTCAACCCCAGTGGTAGCAGGTGAACCTGTGACCAGAGGCTTCAGGAACCACAGCAGAAGTGGTAACCCAGCTCCCAATGGCAGCAGCCCTGACACTAGCTCCCACTGCAGCAGGGGCTGCTCACAAATCCCTAGGTCCCTGGGCCCCCAGCAGCAGCAGCAACACCCACGAACCCAGAACCCCAGCAGCAGAGCAACCAGCACCCCCAGACAACCTTGGAGCAGCAGCATAGGTGATACAAGGATCAGAAGCATCTGAGAATGTGGAGAGCCCACGGAAAGACAGTAGAGGACATGAGACTCAGGCAACCCCAGAAGCAGCAGAAATGCTTGCAGCCTGGTGACCCCAGTGGCAACACCTGAGACTGCAGTAACATCATAAGCAGCAATGCACTGGCAACCTCAGGGGGACAAGCGGGACAAGGAGGGCACTGATGATGCCTCTGGCAGAGGCAGTGGAGAGTGAAAAATGCAGGCTCTCAAATACAACCAGAAGCAGCTCAGAACCAAAGTAGCCAAAGCTGTACTCAAATAAGAAAGTTTAGTACTACCACAATGTGCTGATAGAGGATCAATTCATCAAACAACATGAAGAACTATAGTAACATGGCAGAAGAGAAAGAAAATGACAGCTCCTCAGAAGCCAAACTTTAAGTCAGAAAAGATTACAATCAAACTGGCAGAGAATTCAAAATAGCTGTCATGAAGATACTCAATGACCTACAAAAAACTTGGAAAGACAGTTCGGTCAGCTCAGGAGTGAAATTAATGGACACAAGGAATACTTCACCGAAGAGATTGAAACTCCAAAAAAAAACCAAACAGAAATTCTGGAGATGAACACAATTAATGAGATGAAAAATAATGTAGAAAACATTAAAAATAGAGCAGCCCATATGGGAGAGAGAATTAGTGAGTTCAAAGATAGAAATCTAGAAATGGGGGCCAGCCTCATGGCTGAGTGCTTAAGTTTACGTGCTCCACTTCATCAGCCCCAGGGTTTGCCAGTTCAGATCCTGGGTGCAGAGCTAGACACTGCACATCAAGCCATGCTGTGATGGCATCCCACATAGAAGAACTAGAAGGACTTACAACTACGATATACAACTATGTACTGGGGCTTTGGGGAGAAAAAATAAAGAGGAAGATTGGCAGCAGATGTCAGCTCAGGACCAATCTTCCTCTCCAAAAAGCGTACCTTGAAAAAAAAGAAATCTAGAGATGATTGACGTGGGGGAGGTGAGAGAACTAAGATTTTTTAAAAATGTAGAAATTCTACAAGAAATATCCAACTCAATGAGGATAAGTAACATAAGGATAATGTATATACCAGAAAGAGAAGAGAGGAACAAAAGATCAGAGAGCTTATTCAAAGAAATAATAGCTGAGAACTTCACAAACCTGGGGAAGGAATGGATATACAAATACATGAAACTAATACAACTCCTAATTATCTCAATGCAAAAAGCCCTTCTCCAAGGCATGTAATATTAAAACTGTCATAAGTCAATGACAAAGAAAGAATAATAAAGGCAGCAAGAGAGAAGAAAATAACCTACAAAGGAACTCCCATCAGGCTTTCAGTGGCTTTCTCAGCAGAAACCCTATAGGCTAAGAGGAATAGAATGATACTCAAAATACTGAAAGACAGAAACAATCAGCCAAGAATACTCTATCCAGTGAGATTATCCTTCAGCTATGAAAGAGAAATAAAAGCTTTCCCAGACAAACAAAACTAAGTGAATTCATTGTCACCAGACCTGCCTTACAAGAAATATTGAAAGGAACCCTCCTACCTGAAACAAAAAGGCAAAAGTTTACAAAGCTTTGAGTGAGGAGATAAATAGACAGACAGACAATAGGTTAGTAAACACATAATTATACCATAAAGGATAAAGGTGAAGGAAGAATCAAAAATAATTCTAACCACTTCAGTTTGGTGACAAACCCACAACACAAAAAAGAATAATTTGTGACAACAAAAACATAGAAAGGTAAGAGGAAAAGACAGACCCTGCCTAGTCTAATGGAGTAAGAGGCTATCAGAAAATGGAGTATCTCATCTAGGAGATCTTTTATACAAGCCTCATGGTAACCACAAAACAAAAAATTGGAGGAAGCTCACAAACCATAAATACTGAAAAAACCATCACAAAACCCCACCAAACTGAAATGACAGTCAGAAATACAAGAAAGAAGAAAAGATGTAAATATATAACAACCAGAAAACATCAGAGAAAATGGCAGTATTAAGCCCTCATATATCAACAATCACTCTACATGTAAATGGATTGAATTCACAATCAAAAGACACAGGACAGCTGGATGGATTAAAAAACAAGACTCAACAAGATTCTGCTTCCATGAAACACATCTCAGCTTTAAAGACAGACATAGGCTCAGAGAGAAGGAATAGAAGATGATACTCCAAACAAATAACAAGCAAAAGAAAAGTGTGAGTGTAGCCGTACTTATATCAGACAAACAGGCTTCAAAACAAAAAAGAGGGCAAGAGACAAAGATGAGCATTATATAATGATAATAAGGACATTCCTGCAAGAAGACATGATACTTATTAATATATATTCACATAGCACAGGAGCAGCAAATTATATAAAGCTGCCATTAACAGACTTAAAGGGAGAAGTTGACAGCAACACAATAGTAGGAAGGGACTTTAATCCCCCACTTACATCAATGGATAGGTCATCCCGACAGAAATTGAAGCTGGAAACAATGGCCTTAAGTTAAAGACTAGACAGGATGGATTTAGTAGATACATATAGAACGTTCCATCCCAAAATAGCATGATACACATTCTTCTCAAGCGCACATGGAACATTCTTCACGATCATATGTTTGGAAAAAAAGGCAAGCCTCAATAAACTTAATAAGATTGAAATCATGTCAAGCGTCTTTTCCAAGCACAATGGTATGAAACTGGAAATCAACCACAAGAAAAAAGTGGGAATAGTCACAAATATGTGGAGAGCAAACAACATTCTACTGAACAACTATTGAGTCGATGAAGAAATCAAAAGAGGAATCAAAAAATACCTGGAGACAAATGAAAATGAGAACACGACATATCAAACGTTATGGGATGCAGCAAAAGCGCTACCAGGAGGGAAATTTATAGCAGTACAGGCCTACCTCAACAAATAAAATAAATCTCAAATAAACAGTCTTACACTATACAAAAAAGAAGTAGAGACGGAAGAACAAACTAAGCCCAAAGTAAGAAGAATAAAGGAAGTAATAAATATCAGAGCAGAATTTTTTTTAAAAGACGCTAAAAAACAATAGAAAGGATCCATGAAACTAAGAGCTGGTTCTTTGAAAACATAAACCAAACTGACAAACTCTTAGGCAGACTCAATAAGAAAAACAGTGAGAAGACTCAAGTAAATAAAATCAGAAATGAAAGACGAGAAATTACAAGGGACCAAAAAAATACAAAAGACTGTAAGAGAATACTATGAAAAGCTATATGCCAACAAATTGGCTAACCTAGAAAAAGTGTATAAATTCTTAGACTCACACCACCTCCCAAAACTGAATCAAGAAGAAATAGAGAATCTGAATAGACCAATCACAAGTAAAGAGATTGAAACAGTAATCTAAAACCTCCTCAGGCCAGCCCCGTGGCATAGTAGTTAAGTTTGCATGCTGCACTTTGGCGGTCTGTGGTTTGAGGGTTTGGATCATGGGCACAGACCTATGCACTGCTCATCAAGCCATGCTGTGGTGGCATCCCACATACAAAATAGAGGAAGACTGGCAACAAATGTTAGCTCAGGGACATCACCCCAAAAAAAGAAAACCTCCACACGACAAAAGTCCAGGACAAGACAGATTGGCAAATTCTACCAAACATTCAGAGAAGATTTAATACCTATCCTTCTCAAACTATTCTGAGAAATTGAAGAGGATGTGATGCTTCCTAACTCATTTTACAAGGCCAATATTTCCCTGATACCAAAACAAGACAAGGACAACACAAAAAAGGAAAATTTAAGGTCAATACCACTGATGAACATGGATAGACAAATACTCAACAAAATATTAGCAAATCGAATACAACAATACATTGAAAGGACCATACACCACGATCAACTGGAATTTATTCCAGGGATGGTTCAACAACTGTAAATTAATCAATGTGATACACTACATTAACAAAATGGTGAATAAAAATCACATGATCATCTCAATAGATACTGAAAAAGCATTTGACAAGATCCAACATCCATTCATTATAAAAACTCTCAATAAAATGGATACAGAAAAAGAGTACCTCAACATAATAAAGGTCACATATGACAAACCCACAGCCAACATCATATTCAATGGTGAAAAACTGAAAGCTCTTCCTCTTAGAACTTGAACAAGACAAGGAAGCCCACTCTCACCACTCTTATTCAAAATAGTACTAGAAGTTTTAGCCAGAGCAATTAGGCAAGAAAAAGAAATAAAAGGATCCACATTTTAAAGGAGGAAGTAAAACTGTCTCTATTTGCAGATGACATGATTCTTTATCTATAAAACCCTAAAGAGTCCACCAAAAAACTATTAGAAATATTCAATTCAGTAAAGTTGCAGCATAAAAAATCAACATAAAAATCGGTTGCATTTGTATACGTTAATAATGAACTAGCAGAAAGAGAAGTCAAGAAAACAATCTTATTTACAACAGCAACAAAACGAATAAAATACCCAGGAATAAATTTAACCAAGTAGGTGAAAGAGCTATACACTAAAAACTATAAGACATTATTGAAAGAAATTGAAAAAAAAATGTAAAGAATTAGAAAGAATTATTCCATGCTCATGGATTGGAAGAATAAACATAGTTAAAATGCCCATATTACCTAAAGCAATCTATAGATTCAATGTAATCCCACTCAGAAACCAACAACATTCTTCACAGAAATAGAACAAAGAATCCTAAAATTTATATAGAACAACAAAAGACCCTGAATAGCCAAAACAATCCTGAGAAAGAAGAATAAGGCTGGAGGTATCTTACTCCCTGAATTCAAAATATACTACAAAGCTATAGTAATCAAAACACCATGGTACTGGCACAAAAACATACACACAGATCAATGGAACAGAATTAAAATCCCAGAAGTAAAACGACATCTCTTTGGACAGCTTATCTTTGACAAATATCCTGCAAACAAAGGAGCCAAGAACATACAATGAAGAAAGGAAAGTCTCTTCAATAAATGGTGTTGGGAAAACAACTACATGCAAAAGAATGAAAGTAGGCCATTGTCTTACACCATACACACAAATTAACTCAAAATGGTTTAAAGACCTGAATATAAGACCTGAAACCATAAAACTCTTAGAAGAAAATATAGGCAGTACACTCATTGACATCAGTCTTAACAGTATCTTTTCAAACACCATGTCTACTCAGGCAAGGGAAACAAAACAAAAAATAAACAAATGGGACTCCATCAGACTAAAAAGCTTCTGTAAGGCAAAAGAAACAATCAACAAAATGAAAAGACAACCCACCAACTGGGAGAAAATATTTGCAAATCTTATATCCAACAAGGGGTTAATTTAAAAAATATACAAGGAACTCATACAACTCAACAACATAAAAATGAGCAACCCTATCAAAAAATGGGCAGAGGATATGAACAGACATTTCTCCAAAGAAAATTTACAGATGGCCAACAGGCATGTGAAAAGATGTTCAAGAGCACTAATTATTAGGGAAATGCAAATCAAAACTACAATAAGACATCACCTTACACCCATCAGAATGGCTATAATTAACAAGACAAGATATATCAAGTGTTGGAGAGGATTTGGAGAAAAGGGAACCCTCATACACTGCTGGTGGGCTTGCAAACTGATGCAGCCACTACGGAAAACAATATGGAGATTTCTCAAAAATTTAAACATAGAAACACCATATGGTGTTGCTAATCCACTAGTAGGTATTTATCCAAAGAACATGAAATCAATAACTCAAAAAGATTTATGCGCCCCCACGTTCATTGCAGCATTATTCACAATAGGCACAGTGTGGAAGCAACCCAAATGTCCATCCATGGATGAGTCGATAAAGAAGATATGGTGTATATATATGATGGAATACTACTCAGAAATAACAAAAGGCAAAATTGTGACATTTGCAACAACACAGGTGGACCTTGAGGGTGTTATGCTGAGAGAAATAGGTCAGACAGAGAAAGACAAATACAGTCTGATTTCCCTCATATGTGGAAGATAAATACATAGATAAGGAGAACAGATTGGCAGTTACCAGAGAAGAATGTGGCGAGGCAAGGGTGAAAGGGGTAAAGGGGCCCGTATGTATGGTATCACATAAAAACTAGACTATTTGTGGTGAACACGATGCAGTCTATACAGAAACTGAAATATAATAATGTACACCTAAAATTTACACAATGTTATAAACCAATATGACCTCAATAAACTAATACCAAATGAAAAGAAAGATGAAATTAATTTGAATCATAATTTTATTTAACTCAATATAAAAATATGTTAATTTCAATACATAATCAATGTTAAAAAGTTTTAATGAGATTTTACACTATTTTTATTCACCCTGAGTCTCAGAAATCCCATGTGTATTTTGTGTCTCCAGTGGGATGCTAAATTTTCATCAGAAATACTTGATCTGTATTTAGACTTTACAGAATTTACAGTTGAAAAAGTAGATTCACATACCCAAGTTCTTCTATATATACTTAAAAATTTTCCAATAACTGAATGGGCATGAGTTTTTTAATTAAAATTATTTAAAATTAAATGTTTAGTTCCTCAGTCTCACTACTGACACTTCCAGTACTCAGTATGGTGCAGAGTTAGAACTTATTCATGACTTTCTACATTAGATTTCTTTCCTGATTCCAATCACCTGTTTGTTAATATATTTTTGAGGGTATATAATGAAGATTAGACGTACCTTACTCTATTAGATTATAAACTAATAAAACAGCGGTACATATTGCTTTGAGTTAAATTAGTTTTCTGCATGAGTGTTGTAGCTGTTTTGATGAACCTGATTCTGAGAACTCAGGTTTAAGATCTAAGATTTAAGGTGAATAAAATTCCAGATGATAATTCTTTCACAAATATACTTAAGCTCAGGTCAAATGATCCAGGTAACTCTTAGCCTAAGAAGAGATATCTAACTTTCCAGTTATTAGAGAAAAAGGCAATAAATTTGGATATAAAAGAAAGATCCCATTCACAAATAATCGAACAAAACGTTAAAAATATAGAAAATATAATTTCATGGTTTAAATGAATCTCAAGAATTAGGTAACCAGGGATGGTTTATTTAGCTACTGAACATAAACTAGTAGAATTTGAAATTGAGCAAACCAGTTTTGAGTATAGATTTTGTTCCAGATTTTTTTTTTTAATGCATCATTTTTCTTTTTTTTTAAAGATTTTATTTTTTTTCTTTTTCTCCCCAAAGCCCCCCAGTACATAGTTGTATACTCTTCGTTGTGGGTCCTTCTAGTTGTAGCATGTGGGACGCTGCCTCAGCGTGGTTTGATGAGCAGTGCCATGTCCGTGCCCAGGATTCGAACCAACGAAACACTGGGCCGCCTGCAGCGGAGCGCACAGACTTAACCACTCGGCCACGGGGCCAGCCCCTTTGTTCCACATTTTTGACACCTCCCATATCGTGTAAGAGGAGACTCGTGTAGATGTGGGAGTCTGTCACGTCAAAGGTCCAGTTGGCTAGAAGAGAACTGTTGGAGGAAGGCCACAGGTATTTGTTCCCCCATCAGCACAGCTGCTGGAACGTTCTCAGAGCCCAGAGAAAGGAGGCAAGAGTCTTTAGTGCTCCCACATCCCTGCTGATGTCTTGTAAGAGGAATCAAGGCCTGGGACTTGGGATTTTCAGAGGAAATAGAGTTAGTTCTTCCCCTTAAACTCACAAACCCCTGGGATCCCTGAAATAATTATTAATAATGTACAGACTCCCTGAAAGGCTGTTTTATCTGTCAAAGGGAGGGGCAGGGAAGGGACCAAATCTGACCTGAGTGCTCTTTTGTGGGATACATCCTGGGGATGACTCATTTTCAGGAGGGGAATGGCTGTCTCTTCTCACCTCATCCCTGCCAGCTCCCACTTCACTCTCTTGCCTGGTTAAACCTTCAACCTGATTTCACAGCACATCCTGTAAGAAGCCAGCCATGAGTGCTCCTGAAAACTTCCTGTCAGCATTCCTGTCAGGGACTCCTCAGGCTGTCTGACAGCAGCCTGCACCCAGCTGTGGCTCTGTCACCCTGCATTGTTTCCAAGGCGATCACTCCGGTGGGTCCCATTACAATACAGACACAATGGGAGTATTTAGTATTTATGTGTGTGAGATGTGCATATTTGCGTGCATGTGTACCTGTGCTTTGGGGCAGTTTAACATTTCCTTCCATTGCTCTTAAAAGAAGTTGAAAAACTACATTTTCTAATAAATGCATGCATCTTATGGAAAATATGGAAACCCACAAAGAACAATATACCCTCGCTTAACTCCCCACTCAGAATGATCACCGAAGAAGCCTGTCTCCCTCCAGTGTTTAAAAATGATCCTGTAGGAAAAATTCCACCCACTTTGGTTAAAAGGATAAGAGGCACTTTTCATGGGGTTTTTGGTTATAAAAACCAGCAAACAAATTGCTTGTAGCTCCGAGGCACTGCGCTCAGTGCTCTCGGCCTGACGGGGGTTTTGCGGTGGATTGCTCATGTCCCAGACCTCCTACAGACATGACGTTTCACGTGTGGGTACTTCTTACATGGGCGTTCATTACAGCCTCATTCCCACATTTTATCCGTTTGGAAAGATCGCCCCCATCCTCCAATTTGAAATTGTCTCTCTTTTACACTGCTTCGACTCTGAATGATCTCGCCAGCGCAAGCATTCAGCTGTCCCTGTTGCTGGCTCTGGCTCTTGGTTCCCAGCAGGGCATTCTTCTAGAGAGGCAGAATTTCTTCTCTCCTGCCCAGGACAATGGGTAGGCAGTCTCTGCAGCAGCAGCCTTGGTGGATCAGTACCCGGCCCAGTGGCCACAGAGCCCCCTGCTCTGCTGTGTCCCTGGAGTCCCAGCCCTCCCTTCCTAGGAGCTGAGGGTCTTTGTTCCAGGCTGCCACGTGGGCACCCTGCTCTTGCGAAGGGGAGGAGGAAGAATGCTGATGGTATGCATTCTGCCCATCACTGCTTTCTGAGCAATGGTCTTGGGAGGAAAACATGAAAAACAGATGTAAAAACTGAGGGCGACACTGGAATCTCATTAGCTTAGTGGCTGTCACAGTATATCCAGGAAGGAGGCTGTGGGCATGCGGCTGACGGTGTCTGAGGAGCTGAAACTGAGTGTCTGAGTGTGTGTGCGTGTGTGTGCGTGTGCGTGTGTGTGTGCAGTGCTTGCCTGGCAGTGGGGCAGACATTTCAGGCTTTGCCATGTAATTTACTTGCTTCAGCTTTAAAAAACATTGTCAGTTGGGTTGCATCAGGCTTGGTTATTTTTCTTTATGGGTGCTTCTTGAAAATCTTTAAATTTCAGCGTAGGCTCCTTCGAGGGGCATTTGCTGTGAAGAATAGACACACTATGGCTTTGTTTTTTCTTCATTACTGTGGCCTGAAATGCTTACAGTAAATGACTCCAGTACACTATCGCAAGCCGACAGCCCCAGTCAAGGTGAGAGTGCTCCCATACTCTGGAGGGTACAGGCCTTCATTTGATCATTGTAGGAATACATGAGTTTCCACTCTCAGCATCCACCACTGCCATTCCCTACCCCCGAGTCCAGTTCCCAGTTCCTGAATCTTCATGTAAAGCTTCTGAGATGAAGTTTGTCACTTGGTTATCATTTCCAACCAACGAAAGTGATGCTAGGGCTGTGATATGTCTGCACCTGTCTTCACTGCAGATGAAGCTGAGATTGCCAACAGGGCACGATGCCATGGAGGTCAGATGGACACAAACGGGAGACTTTGATGCCTGGAGACTCCTGGAGTGGGAGCCAGAGGCCGGTGTTCTGCACCCAGCTCTGTCACTAGCCAGCAGGGAAGCTCACTATGTTTGGGTTTGAGTTCTGAAGTCCTGCCCTACAATGTGATGGCAGTATGATTCCAGTGGAAATATGGCCTGTCATGTAAGAACAGAAAACCCCAAAATGCCAAGGTTCATCCAGGAAACTTCCGTGATCCAGGAGCCAGAACAGATGTCAGTTTTCTAAAAGACATCTTACAGCTGTTCGCCGGCCTCATTCTGTCTTCCTAGAGGCAGTGGCCAGGCCTCTCAGCAGGCTGGACGCACGTTCACAGAGCCATTCACTAGTTCTGTGCCAGTATTTTTATTTTTTGAACATTTGTGCTAGGTTTTCAAAACCACAAGATGTGGATGATAATACTACTTTCTCCAGGGGGCTGCTGGCTGCTGGGACAATTGTTCTATTTGGCACTGCTGCCTTGTCATCTCTATTGTTACATATTTTGAATATGGTCCCTAGCCCCCCAAAGCATCCCATGAGAACTGGGCACCTCCCTCAATAAATGCAGTTTCCCCTACTGACTTCCCTGCTGCACGCAGGGGCTCAGCCAGCCTTCTGCTTGGAACAAAGTCATGTTTCATGTGAATAAAACCCCAAGACTCATTCAGCTGCATCACAGTGAGCTAACCAAGACCACAGGCTGCAGGACACCCGGGAATCTCTAGCAAAGCCTGGACCTGCTGTCGGGGGGGTGTCTGCTTTTGCTTCTTCCCGCTGTACCGCTAGAGCTGCAAGAAATCCAGAGAAGAATGTGTTGGTCACTGCTCACTCCACTGCGGCCAGGATAATGGCGAACATGTGGGACGAGGTGCTTTCAAGGTTTCAATAGCTTTAGTCATCTTAGCCAAAGCGAAGTGGAAGCTTGAAAATCAGGTCCAATTTCAAGCCTCTTTTCCCCTCTGAGGTCTTGGGGAGACGATTGGAGACTGGCTCACGTACCTTTATTTACCTGGGTAGTTGTTTCTGTTCTGAGCTTCAGTGGAGCTTCAAAGACTGAGCTGATGCTGCTGACTTGCTACTTGCATTGGCTGCCCCCAGAAGGTTGCTGATGCACCTCCTTTCCTAGCCAACTTGCCAAGGCACCCTTTGTCTGGTGCCGCCTAAAGACTGAGAGCTGCTCTGCTGGGTTTGGCTCTGCTGCCATGGGATGTAGGGTGGTCATCGTGGACTCATGGCTGCCTGTGATAGGGTTGAGGGTGGGCAATATGAGCTTGGCCCATAGTGGCCTGTTCGCCTTCACCTCTCATATGCATGAGCCTCTGCCTGCTATTTACTCTGATTCTTGGTTTAAGGGCAGGGGTCACAAACTCAGATGCCTGCAGGCCCATGCAGGTAGCATTAATGTGCAAATCAGGCCAGGGGAAAGACAAACGGGAGTAGTGGAGACTGTGGCAGAGATGGACATGCCTCTAGTGAAATAAAGATGTTTCTTTTTAGGTATGTGACATAATGTCTGTTAGAGGAGGGTATTTAGGAATACCTTTAAGATTAGAAAGGTGTGAAGACTTTAGGGGAAGTAACATTGAAACTGTACTCTTGTACACAATCAATAACCAACTTTTAGGTATTCAAACTAAAAATAACAAACTACAGAAAAACCCAAGAGCACATCTGCAGGTATTTAGCTTGGGGACTGAGAATTTGCTGCTTTCAGTAGAGTCTTGAAAGAAAAAGAAAGATGCACTGAGCACCTACTATGTACCCGATAATGCACCAGCATTTTGTAAATATCTCATTTAACACTCACAACAATCCTGTGAAGTAGGTCTATCATCTCCAATTCTTAGATTAAGAAACAGGCACAGTGAGGACCCACCATTTGGGGTTACTCAGCTGGACGTGATGGCATTAGGATTTGACTTCTGTCTCCAGTCTGGAAGCTCCTGACCTGCACCACAATACTGCTGGGTTTGTGGCCTCTGCTGCCCTCTGGTCACCTCCATCCCTGTTGGTTGCCCTTTGCCCTCTCTGGGGACTGTCTGCCTGCTCTGGGCGGACCCTCCGACTCTGAGGTCAGGCTCTCCTCCACAGCCTGTGTCCTTGCCATGCTGACAGCAGCTCCCCATTCTGCTCCCATGGCGGGTCTCACACCAGCCATCATGCTGCCTTCGGCCCATGGATCAGTCCTTCCAGCCTGGCTCAGTCCTGAGGTCTGATTCCCTGTTGGTCTCCTCAGGTGAGGATCCCTGTCTACCGGGTTTAGGTGTTTTCTAGGTGAGGGCATGAACCTCAGCCCACAGACTGCTTCCACAAACTCAGGGCCCGGAGGCCCACCCCACAGGACCACTGGAGAGGAGGGCAGGTGACCTCTCTCATTTTGTTTGAATGTGATCTGCAGTCTGCGGGGAGGGCTTGGACATTGGCAACGTGTGTGGGGAGGAAAGTAATTCACTGTGCAGGGTTGTGTTTTCCTTCCCTTTCATATATTCTCGATTATAAATAAATTAGAACATTTGGAGTCCAGTAAATTTCACACCTCCCCCTCCAGTGCCCAGACACACTCCCTGTTCATGGGGTGAGTGAAGGGCAATTGGTGAAAAGTACAAGGAAAGGACTTTCCCAGTGGCAGGTGCTTTCTCGGGGGTGGAGGTGGGCTGCAGATAAAGGAGGAAGGGTTAATGTGTGTTTGTTTTTCCCCAGGAAAATAGCAATGAATTTCATGCTTAGGGGTACTGAATACTATTTAGCAATTAAGCTTTTGTCCCACTAGATTAGGAAACATGTTTTTGATCTATTGAGAAGTTTTAAAGTTTGGAAATACTTAAGAGTTACTTTCCAGGGCTGTTGACCTCAATTCTTGGATTACGATCTTTCTGGCTGGGGTCCATGTGTTACAGGCTCTCAACATCAGCCCTGATATCAGTTCCCCACATTGAACCCAGCGTCTATGGTGTTAAAACTAGAACCCACCACCCCCTTTCCTGCTTCTCTAGCTCCACTCATATGTAAATACCTGTTTCTTTAAACTTTGACTCCTTGAGCTTTACAACTAAATGGGAGTTACAAATTGTTAAAAGCCCAGGTGGCCTGGAGTTGGAGGCACGCTAAAGTTTAGCTAATCATGTGTCCTTGAAGTTTGCCAGGAAAGCTGCTGTCTGGAGAATATCAAGGAGTGAAGGCTTCCCAGACCTCAACTCCTCGGCTCTCGGCGCTGGAACCTCCTCAAATAGGAAGGCAAGACAGCAGTGAAGGACGCCCACCTGCCATCCTCCTAGCTCACCATCCACCCCGCCTCCCTGCAAGCAGCCTCTCAAGGCCAAACATAGGCTGGTGGAAAAGCGCAGACCTGCACAAGCTACATGTTCCCCCTCCCCTACCCAAAACCCCAAATAAAAATCCCTACCCATTCCTCATCGGGGAGCTAGCAATTTTTGAGGCATGAGTCCTTGCTTTGCTCCCTGTGCCTGGCATAGTAAAAACCTTCCTCTTCCACTCAAGACTCTGTTCTCATTATTTCGATTGGCATTGGGTTCAGGGACCGAACTTTCAGTTACACATGCTCTAGAGCTTTTAATCTGCAGAAACTCTTTTGTGTATTTATCTCCCTACTCAATGTGACCCTTTAAATTCATGGAAGCATAGTTCAGATTCAGGAACTGGGATTATGTGTTTTTGCTCCTGTTAAGTCTAAATAACTAAGGCATCAGAGTCCTTGCCTGGTGAACTGCCTTGGGTTCAGTCTTCACTCAGTTCAGTCCAAGTCTTTGACCCCTCAGGCATTCTCACCTTCCTTTTGAAGGCGGCGTTTTGAAATAATGAAACAGAATCACGTTAGCTAGAATTCACTGAGTACTTGTTCTCTCAGTCAGAATGGGAGAGGTCATGCTGCAGTAACAAAAACACTCCAAATCTGGGGCTGGCGCAGTAATTCAGCAGTTAAATGCACACATTCTGCTTCGGTGGCTGAGGGTTCACCAGTTCAGATCCCAGGTGCGGACATGGCACTGCTTGATAAGCCATGCTGTGGTAGGCATCCCACATATAAAGTAGAGGAAGATGGGCGTGGATGTTAGCTCAGGGCCAGGCTTCCTCAGCAAAAAGAGGGGGATTGGCAGCAGATGTTAGCTCAGGGCTAATCTTCCTCAAAAAAAAAAAAAAAAACCCACTCCAAATCTCAGCAACTGACTACAATGTCTCTTTCTTACTCATGCTGCATTGCCCTCTGTGGGTCTGTAGGGCCCTCTCTCATTATGGTCACATGGTGACCCAGGACGACAGAGGCTTCATCTCAAAGCTTCCATGACCATCACAGTAGTGGGAAGAGAGTGTGGGGAAGGGAGTAAATATCTCACTGGCTCCTTAAGCTTCATTGGCCACACAAGTCACATGGCCAAGACCTACTTCAAATAGAACTGGAAAGTCTCATTCTACCACATGCCTGGAAGGAGAGGAGAACCAGAATATGTGGGAGCTGCCTGGATGGCCACCACCCCTCCCGGGTACAGACTGAGTTAGGTGCCTCAATATATCATCTGTAATCTTTAACCCAACTTTACAAACACAGGTTCCTGTTATCATTTCATAGATGAGAGAACAGACTCAGAGAGGTGTGGTGAGTTGCCTATGGGTACACAAGGTTGGGACTGAATCTGATACTAAACTTTGTACAATTTCTTCTATGTTATGTTGCTTTTAACTTTCACCTTTTCCCCAATTGGACATTTCCCCGGGGATATAATGTTGCCCATTAATCCTCCTCCTGTGATCAATTTTTATATGCCCTTTGATTGTTGAAGATTGCACCGGGAAGCTGGAAGGGACAACTGCTGATGGCCCGTAAGAGTTGTCCAGCTGGGAGCTGATCCACTGAATCATGTCTGCAGGGATATGGAGAGTCCAGAGGTGACTAGAGAAGAACTAGGGGTCCTTTGAAGCAGTCAGAAACTGGACAAAGACTGTCCTCGGTCACTGGACTCTAGGGACCACATGACTATTACACCAACATGACACACTGATTAAGTTTACATTTACAAGGGGAGCTGTATGTTTCTTTATTTAAGTGAAAATTTGGTCAAAATTTTTCCTTGGGCATGACTTGGATTGCAGAATGAGAGTGGAGGTAAAGGTCTGTCATTGAAATGACCAGGCCTGTGGTCAGCAGCTAGGAAGAAGTCTTGCTCTGGTCTCTTCTGCTGATAGAGACAAGAATGTTCTCTTGGCCAGCCAGTCTGTGACAATAAACCCACTGATGCCCAAGACCACCTTCCTTGTTTCTCAAAATGACTAATGCCAGGGAAATAGTGCCACTGAGGTAGAAGTGAGTGGGTTTGGGGATCTTGAGATGGGTCTTGAAAAGAAATTCCTTGCTTGAGAAACATCTGAATTACAATGAAGTGAATTTGAAATAGTAGATCAGTGTCTCCTATCCGGTTTTCCATCCAGCTTCCCTTTATTTTACACACACCACTGCTCATGCTACCTTATGAACTGACTGATAACTTACCGTCACTCACTGACTAAATACCTACTGATGGCTTCTCATTGCCCATAGGGTAAATGTCAGACACCTCAGCAAGGCACACATAGCTCTTCATGATCCTGTCTCTACCTACTAATAAAATATTCATGATATGTATGCAATGGTGTTGTTCAAGAAGATTCTACATAACAGAAAACCCATTTTCAACTGCCCATCAAACAGAAAGAAAGAATCCTGCTAAGAGAGTGTAAAGAAAGCCTCATTTGTCCTCCTGGGTTTCTCCTTTACTCTCACGCTACTCACACACACAGTGCTCTGACACCACATGTGTTGGGGCAGGGGGCTTCCCCAAAACAAGCAATTCTCAGACACCAGCTGGTTGTCTTACAATTTCTCTCAATTCAGACACTGTCTACCTGGAGGTAGTGTCATACCCCATGGGTTAAGGGCTCAGTCCCACGAGACTGTACCCCCTTCATATGCCAATCGCAAGTAGTAGGTCTCCAGGTTGCCCACAACTTCTGTCCAACTTGACTGCAAATTGGAGGTTCCAATGACCTTCTCCTCCTTGGATACAATTACTTGCTAGAACAACTCACAGAATGCAGGGGAATACTTACTTATGTTTACCAGTTTATTATACAATAAAGGATATGATAAAGGATACAGGTGAACAGCCAGATGAAGAGATAGGTAGAGTCGAGTCTGGGACGGTCCTAAGAACAAGAGCTTCTGTCCCTGTGAAGTTGGGGCATGTCACCCCCCCAGTACATGGCTGTGTTCACCAACCTGGAAACTCTCCAAACACCATACTTTTGGGATTTTTGTGGCATCATGGATCATTAACTCCGATTCCAACCCTCTCCCTTCTCAAGAGAGTGAGGGCTGGGCTTAAAACCCAAGCTTCTAATCATTGCTTGGTCTTTATGGTGATCAGCCCCCATCCAGGATCCATACAGGAGTCACCTCATTAGAACAAAAGATACTGCTGTCACCCAGGAAGTTACAAGGGATTCAGGAACTCTGCGTCAGGAACCAGGGTCAAAGACCATATATTATAACAAAAGATGTTCCTAGTGCTTATATTGCTTAGGAAGTTACAAGGGTTTTAGGAAACCTGTGCCAAGAACTGGGGGCAGAAACCAATATATATATGTTCTATTTTCTCACAGAGGGGTTTCATCTTCCCTCCCCACCCCACAACATGCTGATCCTGCAGAGAGAAGCTAACTACAAGAAAGATGGCTGGCAAGGAGTGGTCACATTAGAGAGGTAGATGTTTCAGTGCTTTGTAACCATTCACTGCCTGCGTCCAATGAACACTGAGGACTCTCTCTGGTCCATAATAAGCCAGAAGTAGGCTCCTCAGAGTATACCAGACCTGAGGAAGAAATGTTGCATGTGGTTACTGAGAGCAGAGGATCTAGACCCAGTCACTATAGGGCCCTTCCCTTGGTCATTGGTTATGTTGTTACTGTGTCCATAAGGAAGAGGAAGTGAGAACTAATATCCTAACCCACTCTGGAGCCTGTACGGACACTATCCATTTACGGACATTAAACGTTTTATGGCTTTCATGTCCTAAATCATATTTAACCACACATCAAATATTGTCAGAAATAGATGATTATATACAGTTTTCCAGACTGCGTGTGGCCCCCATGTAGTGATGATCAAGATTCTGGGGCTCAGAATGGGCATGTCTGGTGAGCAGTGCTCACTCACAGACGCCTTTTTAAAAGACGCTCACATGTGTGAAGGTGCAGCTCACACAAAGGGGTCAGGGTTTGCGGGCGTCTCCTCCCTTCTTCCAGAAGAGTTTTCTTTCTCTGGACAGCAACCTTTGCAGCCTATTCCTTGTGAAGGAGAAAGGCTATGCTGAGGCAGAGCCCAGAGGCAGGAGCAGCTCCTCTGAATGGCCTAGAAGCTGTGTGACACACAGAACCCTCAGAACAAGGAAGGTTGTTTCTACGTCTTGCTCCTGATGAGGTTGTTGGCCTAATTCAGGCTGTGCCCAAGGTCAGTCCTGATGGTACAAGTCGGCATTTGTATGGAGAAAGCACTCCCTCCCTCCTGAGTCACGTGGACTGGACAGAGGGAAACCATCTGGGACTCCTCCTGAGTCCCTGTGTTCAAGACATATTTAACACGTCTTCTGTAAGTGACAACCATGGTTTTCCCCAAATAACCACTCAGTGTTGATTTCAGCAATTTAAGAAGTGGAATTCATAGGTTTTATTCTTTAGGGTAATGCTCTATGTGCTTAGCCACCCCACACTTTGTGGCTTGCTTTGTAAAATACATTTTCTTTTTTTTAATCTAGTAAGGTGTTTCCCTGAGTCAGATCTTTTCTTGGTGTGCTTATAGTAAAGCAGAAGAAATTTTGAGTCTTGCACTGGTACCTGCAGCCTCACTGGGAGTCTACTTAGAGCACTAGAACAGCCAGTGTGTGGGAG